>NC_135232.1:138622104-148622104 GCF_051348905.1 Ranitomeya variabilis | reverse complement strand
CCACCTCTAAGGCCCAGATGGAGAATATTGATTCCCTGGATTCTAAGTGTCCTAGCATCACATCCGTGGTGAGACTTAAAATGCTGGGGAATCGTTTTCAACTCCGAAAGTTCACTGTCGTGGCCGTGCCAATGTCCTGCACATGCTTATGCACCCGTACCCGGAGTTCCCTAGTGATGAGGCCAATGTATATCCTGGGGCAGCCACAGGTGGCATAATAAACAACATTGGTGCTGCTGCAGGATATACGCTGGCATATATCAAAAGTTCTCAAACCATCAGAAGATGCAAAACTAGAGCAGCACAGGACATTGGCACAGGCAAGACAATGTCCACATGGGACACAGCCCGACCTAGGGCCACGTGTACCCAAGAAAGTACTAGGTGCAGGAGTATAGTGGCTCCTAACTAGAAGATCGCTTAGATTTTTTGATCGTCTTGAAGTCATCGAGGGGAGACTACCCAGAAGTGGTCACAAGGAGGGTTCAGTCTTCAAAATGTCCCAATGCTTGATTAGAATTTGGCGCATATTAAACCACTCATGATTATAAGTGGTGATGAATCTAATTGGACCATCACCACAAACTCTTTCCCTGGACGGACAAGTATGTATAAGGTTGCTGCATGGAGTCTTTCTTGCTTGATCATATCCATGCCTGATGCATCTACGGCTGTACCACAGGCTTCAAAGCGGTCCCTCAAATCGGAGGCCTGAGTCTTAAACCTAGAGTCAGAAGAACAAATCCGCCTCACCCTGAGAAACTGTCCGACCGGGACAGCCATAACGGTAGCTGGATGGTGTGCTGACTTGAATCACAGAATTTACTGACGTGGACTTCCTGAAGACATCCGTCTGGACTTGACGATGAGATGAGGGTCAATCTCCAGAGAAACATCCAGAAAGTCCACTTTAGTGTCACTATACATAAGTAGGCTGAATATTCAATGAGTTGTTATTTAGTTGTGTCATAAAATCCTCGAGATGCTGCACCATCTCATCCCACAACATAAGAATGTCATCAATATATCTGAGCCAGCACAACACATGGGAGGCGGCCGGTGCACCCCCATTGCTAAAGAGGGATCTCTCCCAGGAACCCAGGAAGAGATTGGCGAACGCGGGCACACAGGCCGCACCCATGGCTGTGCCGCGTTACTGTAAATAAAAGATGTTCTTGAAGACAAAGAAGTAGTGGGTAAGGACATAGTGCAGTAACTCGAGGATCAGCTCACACAAAGGGCTGTCCTGGTCGGAGGAACCCAGGAAGAGGTGGACTGCATCCAGACCGTGGGAGTGATCGATACAAGTATAAAGCGACTACATATCAGCTGTGACCAGAAGAACATGTTTGTCCACAAGGATGCCATCAACCCGTGCCAGGACGTCTGTCGTGTCACGGACATAGGAGGGTAAGGTTTCGACTATTGGTTTCAAATAAAAATCGATAAATTTGCATACGGCATCACACAATCCTCCAATCCCTGACACTATAGGACGCTTTGGGGGATTAAGGGCATCCTTGTGGAATTTAAGTGATAGGTAAAATGTTGGAATCCTGGGTAGCTTGGTACTAAGGCCATTAAAGACACCCTTAGTAATAATATTTGCCTCGTACGCCTTGAACAGAATAGATAAGAGCTCCGTCAAGAAGGAGGACATGGGATTATACGACAATTTGACATAGGTAGTAGTGTCTCTAAGCTGATGAAAAGCTTCACGTTCATATTTCTCATTTGGCCAGATGACGATGTTCCCCCCCTTGTCCGCCGGTTTGAAGACAACATCCGTAAAAGTTTGTAATTGCGTAATTGCCTGATGTTGGCTAAAGGTTAAATTATCATATTTACGTTTAGGTGACAATTTCTTAAGATCCTGTGTGATGTGTGTTTATTTAATTAATATGGGGGCACCCTTTTTCCGTGGTCTTGTTTTTGCATCATGACTATAATATAATGCCTGATACCTTGCACTGCTGAGCTGATTACCTCTCTTCCTGTCTGTACCTCCGTGGAGTATGGGTTACTTTATTTAATGTGGTTTATTTATTCTTTTTGATATTTAATAAAGATTTATACTGTTTTTTAGTAAAATTATCGCCTAGTACTCCTTTTTCTCCTATTTGCCAGGTACATAACATATGTACATTAAAGTGCACGGGGAGTTACATGGAAAGAGGAGAGGGCACAACTGAGGGTGCCTGCCACCTCCTTAAACATGGTCGTCCCCGGCCATGGCCACCTTTGTATATCATACACATAACTTCAGAGTATCAGTCTCTTTGTATATGGGTTCATAAACAAAACAGTTCATATTCCACAAGAGCTGGTTGGCCCTTTAACACCGGTGGGCAACATTCAGGCCCAGCAGCTTCCCCTTCCTCTTTTTAGTGGACCAAGGACCCTTTTAACAGTGGTGGGCTACATTTCTAACACGGGGCTAGTCCAAAGGTCAAAGCGGGAACACAGTTCAGGGTTATACAGTCCAGCCGCCACATCTGGAGTCCACACTCCCGGAGTCCATGGGGTTTTGGTCCCATGATCCAGTAAGAGAGGCACCAATGGGTGCAAACAAATTGGGAGGAGGCCAAAACAAACACATATGGCCACTAACTGGGGGCACATCAAGTGCTATTGTCCTTAGGCACCATGCAGGGATAATTGCCCTCTTAGGGATGTGGAACAGTCCCTTGCTCTGGGTGGAACCGGCACCGATATCAAATCTTAAAGGGGCCACTCAGTCTGTACACATCCATTGACTTACATAGTGGGCTGCATTTGGGCCGTGCACCACCATATACACATTAGATGAGGACCCACTAGAGGAAGAGAAGTCCCCGCTGTTTCTCTGGCTCTCTGCTCCCTCCAGTGATGGTCCTGCAGCTCTCAAAGCTTTCGGCTCTGCGGTTACATCAGCGGCCTTCTCACTGCCCTGAGGCACCGCTCTCTCCTGTGCAGCTGGAGTGACTGCAGCCGGGGCATCCAGGTGCTCCACACTTGGGATCCCCTGCGGTGGGCTAGTCTCCCAGTTGGAGGCAATCTGGATGGCCCCGGGGTCCTTGCTCATTAATAAAGTCAATGTAGTCTCCCTCCCGGAGAGGGCCACAGAACATGAGGGAGCCAGCATTAAAGTAGACCGTGACCCCGGTCATCAGCTCCTGCACAAAGCCATAGCCCTTGCCTGGAGCTAAGGTACCTGATGAAACCGTACGTCATCTGGCTTGCTGCGGTTCCTCCTCCAGGGCGCTGCAGAACCCAGACGATCTGGTGCTCCCGCCGCCTCTTTTCCCGAATGACCTTGTGGATCCATTGGGCCTCCAAAGCCGCATTTGTCATCAGGTTCTCATCCTCCGCTGATTGCTGACTTGGCCGCCGACATGGTGGTCGTTCCTCCAGCTCTTCTGACCACCAGGCCTTGAACCTCAGACCCGCCTCTGCTCGGACCTTGGAGCGCCTCCAATCCTGGCGGCTGATACTGCCACAGTAAGTCATGCTGCTCCTTTCCATGTCAGCAGGCAACGGCGCCTCATTCATTATTGGATAGTCCATCTTCGTTGGGTTCCACCCATTCGTTGGTGGAGTCACTCTTTGCTGCTCCACCCATTTCTCCTGATCAGGCTGCAAGGGCGGCAGCTTCTTCTTCGCCCTCACCCATTTTGGGTGGGCCTTCTCTGCAACGGGATGTGGCTTTGTTAACACCCACGAAAGACAGCTCCATCCTCAGTTTTTGCGCCAATGGCCACCATCTTTTTGGCAGCGGTGAGCACCATCTTTGAATGCACAACATCCGCCATCTGCAATTCTGTGACGGCGGGGAACAGAAGTCCCAAATTCACAGTCACAAATCATAGGATCTCTGTCAGCCGACAGCTTCATATCTTCCAGTTCGGGCAGCACATCACATATTTCAGATTCACAGTCCCGGTCAGCTGCCATCACTAATCCTTCTATGGCGGACATATAAAAATCACAGTCAGCCACCAGCTTTAATTCTCTCATGGTAGCCAGCATTCCAAAATCTCAAGTCTCAAATATTCCATCTATCAGTCCCAGGGTTGCAAGGCTGCTAAGATCCATCCTGCCGCAACTACGCCAAGTGTAGCAAGGGGCAACTGGGGGGTAGTTGTGGCCGAGTTATTTAAAGGTACAGTTCTCAGACAGAGTCCACTGAGCAAACAGTCAATGAGCATCCCCGGCCCTTGTACATAAAATAGACAGGACTGACATTGCTTTTTCCCACAGGTTACCTTACTTTCCTTTGGGTCACAGCAATCCAGGCAGTAAAGGTCCACGAAGACAGCTGTAGTTGAGCAGGGAATAACTTTTTATTAAACGATGATGAAAAGGAAAGAAAAAGACAGGTTCAACACTGGAGACCCGTGTTGCCGTCCTTAAATGCTTGAAACCTTGAGTCCTTAAGTCCTCTTGAGCCTGGGGCAACAGATTTCTCCCATCCGGGAGTCTGGCAGTGCCCCGTCACTTCAGCACATCTGCTCTGGGCTAACGTACCCGAGGTTCTGACCAGGAGCAGCAGCTTCCTTCTGCCTTGTCTGCTGCTGACTCAGCTCACCAACTTAACTACTTACTTTCCCTAACTCTACACACATGAAAATACATCTAGGAACATTACTATAGGGAACATTTGTATTGGTTAAAAACACAGCACAATCAAGGCAGAAAACACATATGTGACATTACAGTATAAAACACATATAACATACAGGTACATAACAAAAAGCTAAAACGAAAACAAAAGTAAAATTGCCATGTCATGAAGGGGTTAATCCTTAAGCGCCATTTACACGATGATCTTAAGTAAGTAAAATTTATATCAAGAAAACATTTCCAATGATTGTCCAGTGTACATGTGTGAAATCTGCTCGTGTCATCGCAAATGTTTTATGATGGTCTAAAAATTATTGAGTGTTGGCTCAGCTCCCCTGAGAGCATGCATGCTGGAATGTGTCAGATCGAAAAACTACCATCAGGACTGTCAGATCAATATACTGTAGTTTGTCAGTACCACCAAGATGGGTGGACATTAATCTAATCTTTCCTGTCCCAATCAACTTTCATTTTTACATTTTGTTTTTCCTCACTTTCTTCTAAGAGTTAATTTATGACTTTTGCATATTTTATTTTTGTCAACATAGCTGTGACAACACAGCATTTTATTATTTTTCTGCTGGACCCAACAAACAGGTCTCGGGGCCTGAGAAAAAAGCTGAAATGGGTGGGACACTGCTAAATCTAAATGGGAACAGCATGGAGAAGATGCCTGCATGCCTTTCTGATTCACAGATGGTATCTGGGAATAATGTTGTCAGACTATTGCACCAGTTTTACGGATTTATAAGAAGACCTACCAAACCAAACCTACATTTTTTTTAATGGAAAAATGCAAAGACACATTTTTCCCATTACAATTACATGTATAAAAGGCGAAATAAAAACAGAATAAAATAAAAAAATATACCTCCCCTTTAGCATATGTTCACACGGAGTTGTTTGGCTTTAGTTTTTTCCTTTTTTCATTTGTGAGGGCTGTCACTCCGATATTTGGGAGGTCCTTCTCTCGTTCAAAATTGTTAGCTAGAGAGTGATGTGAATACTTTTCTGCCCAATGATGACAGAAGTATTCTAGGAGTGATACCTTTATTGGCTAACCAGAAAATAATATGTTTGCAAGCTTTCAGAGCACAGTGGCTCCTTCTTCAGGCAGGATTACAAATAGATTAATAAGAAACAAGCACAACATCCTAAAGAATACTAAAGCAGGACATTTGTTAGGGGGTGAGAAGTGTGATGGGTCCATAGATAAGCCAAGGTAATCAAATTAGGCATTTTCTTACAAATGGAGAGGCAGTGGGAATAATGTTCTTAGTTATCTGGAGTCCATCTGGTGAATTGTATCCATGTAATGACTCATAAATCCAGGTGTTAAATTGAGTCCTAGTGTCAACGAATTAAACATATTCATTAGTTTGTATTCCCAAATTTTTCTTTCCTTGTGGTCCTTAAAATTACCTTTTAGTATTAACTCTTTTAAATCTGTCATACTGTGTCCAGAGAAATGTTTTCCCACCGGTGTGTCCATTTCATTCCTGATTGTGTGTCTGTGTAGATTCATCCTAGTTTGTAGTCTTTGCATAGTTTCCCCAATATAAATACTTCCTGGGCACCTTGTACATTGTATCATGTACACCACGTTGGAGGATGTACAAGAAAAGGAACCCATGACCTTATAGTCCTGATTTGTGTTTGGTACATGGACTATATTTGTTGGTAATATGTGGGTACACATTTTGCATTTTTTATTGTTACAGGGGAATGTGCCAGTCACTGATGGTGATGAGAGGACACTTCTGACAAGGAGATACCTTAAGTTAGGGGGCTGTTTATAGGAGAGAAGTGGTAGTTCTGGGAATATATCTTTCAATTTGTGATCTCTATGGAATATGGGTTGGAGATCAGCACCAATTTTCCTTAGGATGCTCATGTGGGGGTTGTATGTGACCACAAGAGGTACCCTGTTGTTATCCTCTCTCAGTTTGTAATCCAGGAGGCTGTTTCTTGGGATCCTTATAGCCCTGTGGATTTGCTCATCTATACCAGTGGATGGTATCCTTGTTGTAGGAATGTATTCCTCAGTGATCGCAGCTGTAGTTCCCTGTCTTTGCTGTCTGAACAGATCCGAATATACCTCAGAGCTTGACTGTAGATGATGGATTTTTTTGTGTGTCTTGGATGAAAGCTGTTCCAGCTAAGATAAGCCGGACGTCCAGTGGGCTTGCGGTAAATGGATGTCTGTATGGCATTGTCCTTGATGTATATGGTCATGTCCAGAAATTGTATTTGGGTCTTTGAAACGTTGAGGGTGAGTGTTGTGAATTAGACTTTTTTGGCTCCCTCTTGTGGTCACTAGTGATATGACTCTGGGATTGTCTTTCCCTAGTTTGGCACCCACCTGGGTCGTTAGTCCAGGGGTGTTGCTATATAAACTTCCTGAATTCTCAGTCTGGTGCCTGGCATCGTTGTAATCAGTTCCTTTCTGTTTGCTCCTGTCTGCTGGTCCTGGATCTTGCAAAATTAAGTTAAGTCCTGCTTCCTTGTTTTTTGGTTATTTGCATTCCTCTTATTTATTTGTCCAGCTTGTACTAAATGTGATTCCTGATTTTGCTGGAAGCTCTAGGGGGCTGGTATCCTCCCCCCGGGCCGTTAGACGGTTCGGGGGTTCTTGTATATCCAGCGTGGAAATTTTGATAGGGTTTTTGCTGACCGTATAAGTCATCTTACTATATTCTGCTATTAGTCAGTGGGCCTCTCTTTGCTAAATATCTAGTTCATTTTTACGTTTGTCTTTTCCTCTTACCTCACCGTTATTATTTGTTGGGGGCTTGTATCCAACTTTTGGGGTCTTTTCTCTGGAGGCAAGAAAGGTCTATCTTTTCCCTTCTAGGGTTAGTTAGTTCTCCGGCTGGCGCGAGACGTCTAGAACCAACGTAGGCACGTTCCCCGGCTGCTGCTATTTGTGGTGCTAGGATTAGTTATACGGTCAGCCCAGTTACCACTGTCCTATGAGCTGGTTTTTTGTGTTTGCAGACTTGGTAATTACTTCTGAGACCCTCTGCCATTGGGGTCATAACAGGTGAGCTTGATGGTTGGGTGGAACTTGTTGAAGTTATTGTGGAAGGTGAGTAGATCATCTTTCGAGCCTGTCCATATTATTAGCAGATCATCAATGTAGCGGAAGTATGCAAAAGGTTTAACAGAACAAGATGACAAAAATTCTTCCTCTAGTTTCGCCATAAATAAGTTAGCATATTGTTGGGACATTTTGCTTCCCATGGCGCTGCCCATACACTGTTGGTATAAATTGTTCCCAAAAGAAAAATAGTTGTGATGTAGCACAAACCTGATAAATTGCAGTGTTGGTTCTGTGGCTAGATTGTTCTTTTGAAGGAAATATTTACATGCTTCAATTCCATCCTCATGAGGAATGTGGGAATAGAGAGACTCTACATCCATGGAGGCTAGTAGAGTGTCCTCTGGAAGTGGGCCCAGCGTTGACAATTTGCAAAGAATATCCGTGGTGTCCTGGATATAGCTGGGTGTGCGCCTCACCAAGGGTTTCAGAATGTTCTCCACCCAACCTGAGATATTCTCAGTTAAAGTCCCAATACCAGAGATGATAGGCCTCCCAATAGTACCTTCTGTATGTATTTTAGGCAACATGTAGAAGGTACCTGTTTGGGATTGTCTGGTATTAGTTCCAGCAGTGAGGATGAAGTGGAATCAAATCCATTGATGATATGTGTTAGTTCCTCTGTGTATTTTTTGATCGAATCTCCCTGAAGTGGAGTACAGTATTTTATATCCAAGAGTTGTCTGTTTGCTTCCTGGATGTAATCTGTCATGTTCATTATGACTACAGCTCCTCCTTTGTCAGCTGGTTTGATGATGATATTGTTATTGTCTCTTAAGGATTGTATGGCTTTTCTTACCTCCATAGTGATATTTTGTGGCACTTTATGGCGTCTGTCCAAAATGTCAGATTTAACTTTTTTACGGAAACAGTCAATGTAGTGATCCAGTGTTTGGTTGTGCCCAGGTTGGGGGGTCCAGTCTGTTCTCTTCTTCTTTTTTGCTGTGTCGGTCACATTGTCTTGTGATGTGATATCTGCATGGTTATGAAAGAATTCTTTGAGTCGCAATCTGCAGAAGAATTCCTCGATATCACTACAAAACTGAGCCCTATCAAGCTGTTTTGTAGGACAGAATGTTAGTCCCTTTGATAGAACATGCATTTCTCCTGTGCTTGGCTCATATTGTGAGAGGTTTACAACAGAGGACGATGTATTAAAATGATTATGTAAATTGGGCTTACCTTCAGCTACATTGAGACCTGCTTTCTTCCTGAGTCTGTCCAGTTTCTTTTTCTTAATGATAATGAGGTGATGTTGTAAACTGTTGTAGAAATCCTGCAATGTCTATTTGATTAGACAAGAACCCGGTCCTTGTAGTCAGTCCTGTAGGTAATTTATCTCTTTATGGATGGTCCTCTTCTTGTGGTAGAAAAATCCAATTAGATGATTCCGCAGTCTCTCAGATGATCTGTAACAAAGTTTCTGTGAAAAATGGGTATTGTAGGTATACTTTGTTGGATTCCTTATTATGAGACCTTGAGAGGTTAGGTTTTCCTTCTTGCATCTGGATAGAAAGAAAATGTCGCTGTTCATTTGTGCCAGTTTCTTCAGGAGGTTTCTCAAGTCCATCTGTGATCGGTACATTGGGGTATCTTCTATTATCATGATGTACAATAAAAAATTGTACTGTGGTACCGTGTTAGCCAGAAAAATCGATGTGAATACTTTTCTGCCCAATGATGACAGAAGTATTCAAGGAGTGATACCTTTATTGGCTAACCAGAAAATAATATGTTTGCAAGCTTTCAGAGCACAGTGGCTCCTTCTTCAGGCAGGATTACAAATAGATTAATAAGAAACAAGCACAACATCTAAAGAATACTAAAGCAGGACATTTGTTCGGGGGTGAGAAGTGTGATGAGTCCATAGATAAGCCAACGTAATCAAATTAGGCATTTTCTTACAAATGGAGAGGCAGTGGGAATAATGTTCTTAGTTATCTGGAGTCCATCTGGTGAATTGTATCCATGTAATGACTCATAAATCCAGGTGTTAAATTGAGTCCTAGTGTCAACGAATTAAACATATTCATTCGTTTGTATTCCCAAATTTTTCTTTCCCTGTGGTCCTTAAAATTACCTTTTAGTATTAACTCTTTTAAATCTGTCATACTGTGTCCCGGTCCAGAGAAATGTTTTCCCTCCGGTGTGTCCATTTCATTCCTGATTGTGTGTCTGTGTAGATTCATCCTAGTTTGTAGTCTTTGCATAGTTTCCCCAATATAAATACTTCCTGGGCACCTTGTACATTGTATCATGTACACCACGTTGGAGGATGTACAAGAAAAGGAACCCATGACCTTATAGTCCTGATTTGTGTTTGGTACACGGACTATATTTGTTGGTAATATGTGGGTACACGTTTTGCATTTTTTATTGTTACAGGGGAATGTGCTAGTCTATGATGGTGATGAGAGGACACTTCTGACAAGGATATTCCTTAAGTTAGGGGGCTGTTTGTAGGAGAGAAGTGGTAGTTCTGGGAATATATCTTTCAATTTGTGATCTCTATGGAATATGGGTTGGAGATCAGCACCAATTTTCCTTAGGATGCTCATGTGGGGGTTGTATGTGACCACAAGAGGTACCCTGTTGTTATCCTCTCTCAGTTTGTAATCCAGAAGGCTGTTTCTTGGGATCCTTGTAGCCCTGTGGATTTGCTCATCTATACCAGTGGATGGTATCCTTGTTGTAGGAATGTATTCCTCAGTGATCGCAGCTGTAGTTCCCTGTCTTTGCTGTCTGAACAGATCCGAATATACCTCAGAGCTTGACTGTAGATGATGGATTTTTTTGTGTGTCTTGGATGAAAGCTGTTCCAGCTAAGATAAGCCGGACGTCCAGTGGGCTTGTAAATGGATGTCTGTATGGAATTGTCCTTGATGTATATGGTCATGTCCAGAAAATGTATTTGGGTTTTTGAAACATTGAGGGAGAGCTTGATGGTTGGGTGGTACTTGTTGAAGTTACTGTGGAAGGTGAGTAGATCATCTTTCGAGCCTGTCCATATTATTAGCAGATCATCAATGTAGCGGAAGTATGCAAAAGGTTTAACAGAACAAGATGACAAAAATTCTTCCTCTAGTTTCGCCATAAATAAGTTAGCATATTGTGGGGACATTTTGCTTCCCATGGCGGTGCCCATACACTGTTGGTATAAATTGTTCCCAAAAGAAAAATAGTTGTGATGGAGCACAAACCTGATAAATTACAGTGTTGGTTCTGTGGCTAGATTGTTTTTTTGAAGGAAATATTTACATGCTGCAATTCCATCCTCATGAGGATTGTTGGAATAGAGAGACTCTACATCTATGGTGGCTAGTAGACTGTCCTCTGGAAGTGGGCCCAGCGCTGACAATTTGCAAAGAATATCCATGGTGTCCTGGATATAGCTGGGTGTGCGCCTCACCAAGGGTTTCAGAATGTTCTCCACCCAACCTGAGATATTCTCAGTTAAAGTCCCAATGCCAGAGATTATAGGCCTCCCAGGATTACCTTCTTTATGTGTTTTAGGCAACATGTAGAAGGTGCCTGTTTGGGGATTGTCTGGTATTAGTTCCAGCAGTGAGGATGAAGTGGAATCAAATCCATTGATGATATGTGTTAGTTCCTCTGTGTATTTTTTGGTCAGATCTCCCTGAAGTGGAGTGGAGTATTTTATATCCAAGAGTTGTCTGCTTCCTGTATGTAATCTGTCATGTCCATTATGACTACAGCTCCTTCTTTGTCAGCTGGTTTGATGATGATATTGTTATTGTCTCTTAAAGATTGTATGGCTTTTCTTACCTCCATAGTGATATTTTGTGGCACTTTATGGTGTCTGTCCAAAATGTCAGATTTAACTTTTTTACGGAAACAGTCAATGTAGTGATCCAGTGTTTGGTTGTGCCCAGGTTGGGGGGTCCAGTCTGTTCTCTTCTTCTGTTTTGCTGTGTCGGTCACATTGTCTTGTGATGTGATATCTGCATGGCTATGAAAGAATTCTTTGAGTCGCAATCTGCAGAAGAATTCCTCGATATCACTACAAAACTGAGCCCTATCAAGCTGTTTTGTAGGACAGAATGTTAGTCCCTTTGATAGAACATGCATTTCTCCTGTGCTTGGCTCATATTGTGAGAGGTTTACAACAGAGGACGATGTATTAAAATGATTTTGTAAATTGGGCTTACCTTCAGCTACATTGAGACCTGCTTTCTTCCTGAGTCTGTCCAGTTTCTTTTTCTTAATGATAATGAGGTGATGTTGTAAACTGTTGTAGAAATCCTGCAATGTCTATTTGATTAGACAAGAACCCGGTCCTTGTAGTCGGTCCTGTAGGTAATTTATCTCTTTATGGATGGTCCTCTTCTTGTGGTAGAAAAATCCAATTAGATGATTCCGCAGTCTCTCAGATGATCTGTAGCAAAGTTTATGTGAAAAATGGGTATTGTAGGTATACTTTGTTGGATTCCTTATTATGAGACCTTTAGGGATTAGGTTTTCCTTCTTGCATCTGGATAGAAAGAAAATGTCGCTGTTCATTTGTGCCAGTTTCTTCTTGAGGTTTCTCAAATCCATCTGTGATCGGTACATTGGGGTATCTTCTATTATCATGATGTACAATAAAAAATTGTACTGTGGTACCGTGTTAGCCAGAAAAATCGATGTGAATACTTTTCTGCCCAATGATGACAGAAGTATTCAAGGAGTGATACCTTTATTGGCTAACCAGAAAATAATATGTTTGCAAGCTTTCAGAGCACAGTGGCTCCTTCTTCCGGCAAGATAACAAATAGATTAATAAGAAACAAGCACTACATTTAAAGAATACTAAAGCAGGACATTTGTTAGGGGGTGAGAAGTGTGATGAGTCCATAGATAAGCCAAGGTAAAAAGTTAAATCTGACATTTTGGATAGACACCATAAAGTGGCACAAAATATCACTATGGAGGAATGAAAAGCCATACAATCCTTAAGAGACAATAACAATATCATCATCAAACCAGCTGACAAAGACGGAGCTGTAGTCATAATGAACATAACAGATTACATACAGGAATCAAACAGACAACTCTTGGATATAAAATACTCCACTCCACTTCAGGGAGATCTGACCAAAAAATACACAGAGGAACTAACACATATCATCAATGGATTTGATTCCACTTCATCCTCACTGCTGGAACTAATACCAGACAATCCCCAAACAGGCACCTTCTACATGTTGCCTAAAATACATAAAGAAGGTAATCCTGGGAGGCCTATCATCTCCGGTATTGGGACTTTAACTGAGAATATCTCAGGTTGGGTGGAGAACATTCTGAAACCCTTGGTGGGGCGCACACCCAGCTATATCCAGGACACCACGGATATTCTTTGCAAATTGTCAGCGCTGGGCCCACTTCCAGAGGACAGTCTACTAGCCACCATAGATGTAGAGTCTCTCTATTCCAACAATCCTCATGAGGATGGAATTGCAGCATGTAAATATTTCCTTCAAAAAAACAATCTAGCCACAGAACCAACACTGTAATTTATCAGGTTTGTGCTCCATCACAACTATTTTTCTTTTGGGAACAATTTATACCAACAGTGTATGGGCAGCGCCATGGGAAGCAAAATGTCCCCACAATATGCTAACTTATTTATGGCAAAACTAGAGGAAGAATTTTTGTCATCTTGTTCTGTGAAACCTTTTGCATACTTCCGCTACATTGATGATCTGCTAATAATATGGACAGGCTCGAAAGATGATCTACTCACCTTCCACAGTAACGTCAACAAGTACCACCCAACCATCAAGCTCTCCCTCAATGTTTCAAAAACCCAAATACATTTTCTGGACATGACCATATACATCAAGGACAATGCCATACAGACATCCATTTACCACAAGTCCACTGGACGTCCGGCTTATCTTAGCTGGAACAGCTTTCATCCAAGACACACAAAAAAATCCATCTTGTACAGTCAAGCTCTGAGGTATATTCAGATCTGTTCAGACAACAAAGACAGGGAACTACAGCTGCGATCACTGAGGAATACATTCCTACAACAAGGATACCATCCACTGGTATAGATGAGCAAATCCACAGGGCTATAAGGATCCCAAGAAACAGCCTCCTGGATTACAAACTGAGAGAGGATAACAACAGGGTACCTCTTGTGGTCACATACAACCCCCACATGAGCATCCTAAGGAAAATTGGTGCTGATCTCCAACCCATATTCCATAGAGATCACAAATTGAAAGATATATTCCCAGAACTACCACTTCTCTCCTATAAACAGCCCCCTAACTTAAGGTATCTCCTTGTCAGAAGTGTCCTCTCATCACCATCAGTGACTGGCACATTCCCCTGTAACAATAAAAAATGCAAAATGTGTACCCACATATTACCAACAAATATTGTCCATGTACCAAACACAAATCAGGACTATAAGGTCATGGGTTCCTTTTCTTGTACATCCTCCAACGTGGTGTACATGATACAATATACGAGGTGCCCAGGAAGTATTTATATTGGGGAAACTATGCAAAGACTACAAACTAGGATGAATCTACACAGACACACAATCAGGAATGAAATGGACACACCGGTGGGAAAACATTTCTCTGGACCTGGACACAGTATGAAAGATTTAAAAGTCTTAATACTAAAAGGTAATTTTAAGGACCACAGGGAAAAAAAAATTGAGGAATACAAACTAATTAATATGTTTAATTCGTTGACACTAGGACTCAATTTAACACCTGGATTTATGAGTCATTACATGGATACAATTCACACCTTTACCAGATGGACTCCAGATAACTAAGAACATTATTCCAACTCCCTCTCCATTTTTAAGAAAATGCCTAATTTGATTACCTTGGCAATCTATGGACTCATTACACTTCTCACCCCCTAACAAATGTCCGGCTTTAGTATTATTTAAATGTTGTGCTTGTTTCTTATTAATCTATTTGTAATCCTGCCTGAAGAAGGAGCCACTGTGCTCTGAAAGCTTGCAAACATATTATTTTCTGGTTAGCCAATAAAGGTATCACTCCTAGAATACTTCTGTCATCATTGGGCAGAAAAGTATTCACATCGATTTTTCTGGCTAACACGGTACCACAATACAATTTTTTATTGTACATCATTTAGCTAGAGAGTGGAAGTGATTCCCTATCACTTTACAATGCCAGCTAAAACATGCCCATTTGAATTTTGTGCTTTGTCCACCACCACCACCACATCCACCACCATGACATTATGCGGCTCCCGCTTTAATGTCCTGCTTTAGTATTCTTTAAATGTTGTGCTTGTTTCTTATTAATCTATTTGTAATCTTGCCTGAAGAAGGAGCCACTGTGCTCTGAAAGCTTGCTAACATATTATTTTCTCTTTAGCCAATAAAGGTATCACTCCTAGAATACTTCTGTCATCATTGGGCAGTAAAGTATTCACATCGATTTTTCTGGCAAACACGGTACCGCAATACAATTTTTTATTGTACATCATTTAGCTAGAGAGTGGAATACATATTCCCTATCACTTTACAATGCCAGCTTAAACATGCCCATTTGAATTTTGGACTTTGTCCACCACCACCACCACCACCACATCCACCAATCCACCACCATGGCATTATGCGGCCCCCGCTTTACATTTTCAGTGGTTTCACCTTCAGACACAGATTTTGCACCCAAGTGTTCCACCCACCTACTGGGGTGCTATGTATGTCAGCAGTATATGACATATGCTAACAGATGTATTATGTCGAATTTCCCTTTAGAACGGGATGTGTGGGTAAGATTTTTGGACTAGCAGCATATACTGTATATAGAGTATGTTTCATTACTCATATTATTATTCCGTGCAAGGCTTATACCTGAAGAAGTGAATGGAGCATATTAGTGCATTGATGTTCCACAATGTCCAAGTGCAGACCCAAAAATCAACATCAGGCACACAGATACACGCTTAATCCCTTTCCAACGTTGGGCCTAATAGTACGCCCACGATGGAATCCTTACCTTTGATATGGGCTCCACATCTTTGCAGGCCCATGTCAGCTGTTTTGAATCGCGATCCACCTGTGGCTGTTAACCTGTTAAATGCTGCTGTCAGTCTCTGACAGCAGCATTTAATTTGCGCTTACCAGAGGCGTGCCGGAAATCCTGCACATTGGTGATCACGGGTCACCAATGGGTTGGCATCATAACCAGAGGTCTCCAGCAGATCTCTTTGGTTGTCAAACTTGGTTTGATGTGAGCATCGCCCAGTGGTTGGCGCTCATTGCAAGTGAGCATTTCTGTTACACACTGGCGATCTGATTATCACCTGTGTGTAGCATAGGCGATCAGGCAACTGCAGCTTTTAGTCTCCCTTTGAGTTGATTGAAGCATGCAAAAGTTAAAAAAAGTTTTAAAAAATATTAAAAAAAGAAAAAAAATTAAAGCTAAAGTCACCCCCTTTCGCCCCATTCAGAATAAAACAATAAAAATGAAATATACACATGTTTGGTATCGCCACATTTAGAATCGCCCAATCTATCAATATAAAAAATGAATTAACCCGATCGCTAAATGGCGTAATGAGAAAAAAATTCAAAACAGAATTACGTTTTTTGATTGCCACTACATTGCAATGAAATGCAATAACGGACAATTAAAAGATTGTATCTACACCAAATGGTATCAATAAAATGGTCAGCTTGGCATGCAAAAATAAGCCCTCACACAGCCCAAGATCACGAAAAATGGAGACGCTGCAGGTCTTGGAAAATAGCACCATATTTTTTTATTTTTTTTACCAAAGTTTGGATTTTTTTCACGACTTAAGTAAAAAAGAAGCTAAACATGTTTGGTGTCTATGAACTCAAAATGACCAGGAGAATCATAATGGCAGGTCAGTTTTATCATTTAGTGAACATAGTAAAAAAAAAATAAAACAACTGTGGAATTGCACTTTTTTTGCACTTTCACCACACTTGGAATTTTTTTCCTATTTTACAGTAGAAGGTATGTTAAAACCAATGGTGTCGTTCAAAACAATTTTTCCCTCAAAAATCAAGTTCTCATATGGCCATTTTGACCAATAAGTAAAAAAGTTATGGCTCTGGAAAGAAGGGGAGCAAAAAACGAAAACACAAAAACAAAAATACCTTCGGTCATGAAGGGACTAAAAAGAGACCATGAGAAAGGCAACACAATAACAAAATTATAGTAATAGAATATATAGAGATTGAGAGTAGAAATTTGACCATTGCACAATGTACAAATGTTTCCAAAAATTACCCAAGGGGTCTGTATCATGGATGACAATAGAGATCATGATGCTGACCTCACAATAAATTTTGCAGTTATTATAATTGCTAGACATTGGGGGTACAAGTTTCACCATTGCCCATATACAAAGGTTTACAAATTGAAAAGCATTAATCACGTGGGGTATACATATATGACCATTAAGTAATTGTAGCAGAAGCAGAATGAGTGGGACGTGATTTCCTGAACAAAATGGGTTTGGACGTTAAGACAACTTACAAAAAAGAACATTTGGGCTGCATTTACGTTGGTTTGTTGTCTTCCATAGGGCTTACAAAGTCAGAGGAAATACAGCCCATGTTCAACTTTAGAAGACTCAGCCTGTGTGCATTTTCCATTGACAGACATGTGCGCATATCCATTATGATTGAACCTGCCAATCTAAAAACCCGCCCAGACAACACACTTGCGGCATGGCATGGTAGCAGCTCCAAGGCGTAGAAGGAGAGGTCAGGCCAAGTGTGCAGCTTGGACAAACAATAGTTAAAGGGCACTGAAGAATAAGGAAGGACGCTGGTATGGTCACTTATGTAATCCTTCAACATCTTGCTCAACTGCTTCTTCCTTGTCATGGTTACACTCACAGATAGCCCTTGCTGATGTGATGGTTTCATGAAAATGGCCCAGTTGGTGGACATCCCAACCACCTGGATTTGCACCTGGTGCTACCTGCACTATGCTGCTTCCAGCTGTAATGTGTGCAAGATGGCTGGGGCAGGGATTAAATATCCCCTATGACGCTGTAAGGCCAACCAATCACAGTAATGCCAGACCAAAGATGGCACCGGCATTACTGTGATTGGTAAGCAAGTGTACAACTGTCTAGACAATTTAAACAGGGGAGTCTACAGCAAACCAACAACCGAAAGAATAAACCTACCCCTTAAAAACATTAATCTTTATTAATAATCCAGTATAATACAAGTAGTTATCAAAAAATCTAGATAAAAAACATCCCAATTAGGGGACCAAAAATCCAGGGATCATAGACACCGCCTATCTATATCTCATTTGTGTACCAAAATAACACAATAGAAAAAATAAACAAAACGTGAAAAATAACACTAAAAAACCAAAAAACATGAAAAAAACATAAAAAATGAAAATATTGGATATAGTATACCTATGTTGACCCTAATATGCCCTAAGGTCTGATAACCTTCCTTGCAGCGGAGGTTGGCACCCTAGAATGTCGATATGGCGCCCCCGCTCAACGGCGGCTGTCCCTTATTTCCCTAGACGACCCCTACAAATCTAACACCCACAGACAAAAAACACCACACATATATGGATCAAATTAGATCCATAGTACCATACCATTAAGTACGCTAGATGCTGCACCTGATCTTCAAACTAAAGTTAATTATATAATGGAAATACAGTAATCAAATAAAGACCTAGAACTGCACGTTGTTTTATATATACTAGCAACAACTATATCTAGCCAGCAGCCCTATAATATGCAGGCTTGTCCTATATCAAGGCATAGACTTTAGTAAATCCTCATATACATATTAGAGGAAAAAGTATTAGTCACTTATCATCAAGGGGATATACCCCCAAAAATCTAATGTTGTTTCTAGCTAAAGTTATTAATCAAAAACACAGTACTGAATAGACTAGTCATCACCCATATATTGTTTTGTTTATATGCAGTTCAGATCCACATTCCCAGTTTCCCCATTTAAAGATACCGGGGATGTACATATGTTATATGCATAACTAGTTTAAACAGATCTAGTGCTTAGTATGCCATAAATTGCATCATAACGCTAAACTCAATGCCAGTTATCCACTTAGCTCCTTGTTCCTCAGATATTCCCTCATAGCCGTCATGTAAGTCCATCGGCTCATGTACACGCTGTCCCGATGCATTTCTCCCCCGTTCTATTCATTCAGGAGGTTCATCAGGGGACTTTAGATTATTCCGCCATAATAGGTCATAGAGCCACAAGCAGGAACCAAGATACTGGATTCCAAAGTCTGTGCTATCTCCTACCCTATCCACTCACTTATATAGCGTAATACTAGATGCTCCACCCACCTCCATACGGCAGCGGCGTCCTCCTATACCCAGCACCATACTCCACGTGTTCAACTAAAGCAGGAAGTTTCATAACATGCAACGATCGCCACAGCGCAAATGCGCCCCTACTGATGACGTTCTCTGGACCGCATATGCACACCGATGACGTGCTTGTTGTGCTGTGGAACGCACAGCCATATCTGGATCTACTGCGCAACCGCAGAGAACCCCTGCCGCTCGCAGAGGTATAATGACAGCGTATTCGGCTCCTGTCTTGCGCATATATCTAGCTTCTGAGCCATGATAACCATATGCTGCCCCTGCAACTATATCCTATGTTTCCAATCCAAATAGTGCTTACCGCACATATATATAATCAATTAATTGATGAACTGCCAGTTGACTGGTGTACAAGTATATCCACTCATTATGCGATACGGACGTAATCACATCTCGTCAGGTGGCAATTAACAGATTCACTATATATCCTTATATTTCCCGGGTCTTGTTATCATATCTCATCGAGAGGATATGGGCTACTCGTGGAGGCTATTATGGCATGGCGTTAGAGAATCTCAGATTGCCTATATACTTTTTGCTGCCACATATAAGCCTTCCACTTGTTCCTGAAGGATGTTCCAACCAGGGGTAACCCTACCACCTGGATTTTAATAAATAACACACTAACAATGTGTAAAACAGGCTATATTGTTTCTTCTCATGGGAAATGTGCTCACCATTACGTCTTAAATGAAGCTCGAGAAGGTCAACTGCTTATTTAGACCATTTGGATGGACCGTGTCCATCCAGAAAATCCATCTTGTTTCTCTCTGTAGGATCTTCTTGTCCCAAACTCCTTGGCGGACCGATGGTTCCACCACCTCTATCACCCTAAATGCAATTGACCCTAAGTCCCCTCCATGATGCACATTTACGTGACGCGCCAAAGGTGTGTCTCTCTTTTTGCGTATATCGCCAAGATGCTCTCCAATACGGATTTTGAATTGTCTCTTCGTCTTCCCAATGTAATTTAACGGACAGGAGCATGTACACAAGTATACAACACCCACTGTTTTACAGTTTGCAAACTGTTTGTTGTTATATGTTCTCTTGGTAACTACACTCGTAAACGTATTGGAGGGCGTTACGTACCGACAGTAGCTACAGTGCCCACACCTAAAAGTCCCTGCGGATCTATTATCCAGCCACGTACCTTGTTTTTTTAGTGGGGCATAGTGACTATTCACAAGTTGGTCCTTTGTTGATTTCCCCCGTCTGAATGTAACCGAGTGTCTCGGTGTAATCCATTTGGCAATATCCGAATCAGTCCTCAAAACATTCCAATGTTTTCTGAGGATGTGCATCACTTTAGGATTTTGGTCATCAAATGTTCCTATCAGTCTAGTAAGTGTCTCTGGGTCTTGCTCCTTCTTAGTGGTCAGAAGGGATGTCCTGTCAGTCCTGAGTGCATTATCATATGCTCTCACCGGCCCTGGGTACCCTCGATCTCTGAATCTTTTCGTGAGATCACGCGCCCTATTACAGAAATCCCTCAAAAACAAGGCATCCCAAAGGGTCAGTTTCTTCATCTCAGAAGAAACTGCTCGGGGACAGCAGATTTCTGTAATAGGAACATTTGATGACCAAAATCCTAAAGTGATGCACATCCTCAGAAAACATTGGAATGTTTTGAGGACTGATTCGGATATTGCCAAATGGATTACACTGAGACCCTCAGTTACATTCAGACGGGGGAAATCAATAAAGGACCAACTTGTGAATAGTCATTATGCCCCACCAAAAAAACAAGGTACGTGGCTGGATAATAGATCCGCAGGGACTTTTAGGTGTGGGCACTGTAGCTACTGTCGGTACGTAACGCCCTCCAATACGTTTACGAGTGTAGTTACCAAGAGAACATATAACAACAAACAGTTTGCAAACTGTAAAACAGTGGGTGTTGTATACTTGTGTACATGCTCCTGTCCGTTAAATTACATTGGGAAGACGAAGAGACAATTCAAAATCCGTATTGGAGAGCATCTTGCGATATACGCAAAAAGAGAGACACACCATTGGCGCGTCACGTAAATGTGCATCATGGAGGGGACTTAGGGTCAATTGCATTTAGGGTGATAGAGGTGGTGGAACCATCGGTCCGCCAAGGAGATTGGGACAAGAAGATCCTACAGAGAGAAACAAGATGGATTTTCTGGATGGACACGGTCCATCCAAATGGTCTAAGTGAGCAGTTGACCTTCTCGAGCTTCATTTAAGACGTAATGGTGAGCACATTTCCCATGAGAAGAAACAATATAGCCTGTTTTACACATTGTTAGTGTGTTATTTATTAAAATCCAGGTGGTAGGGTTACCCCTGGTTGGAACATCCTTCAGGAACAAGTGGAAGGCTTATATGTGGCAGCAAAAAGTATATAGGCAATCTGAGATTCTCTAACGCCATGCCATAATAGCCTCCACGAGTAGCCCATATCCTCTCGATGAGATATGATAACAAGACCCGGGAAATATAAGGATATATAGTGAATCTGTTAATTGCCACCTGACGAGATGTGATTACGTCCGTATCGCATAATGAGTGGATATACTTGTACACAAGTCAACTGGCAGTTTGTTGTGAGTTTGGTTTCTGGGCTCCCCCGGTGGTTTCTGGTGGTACTGCACTTGTGTGCTTCATCTCCTCTGTTCACCTGTTTCCATCAGGATGTGGGAGTTTTCTATTTAACCTTGCTCCTCAGTCATTTCTATGCCGGCCAACAATGTTACCAGAAGCCTTTCTGTTGCATGTTCCTGCTCCTAGACTACTATCAGCTAAGTTGGACTTGTAGTCCTAAGTTTGTTTTGCATTTTTGTTCCAGTTCTCTGTGATTGATTATTTCTGAGGCTGGAAGCTCTTGTGAGCTGAAATTGCCACTCTGGTGTCATGAGTTGATATTAGAGTCTTAAAGTAATTTCAGGATGGTGTTTTGAAAGGGTTTTCAGCTGACTGTGAAGTTCCCTTTTCTGTCTTCCTACTATCTAGTAAGCGGACCTCAATTTGCTAAACCTATCTTCATACTTTGTATGTCAATTTCCTCTGAAATCACCGACAATATATGTGGGGGCTACTGTCTGCCTTTTGGGGAAAATTTCTCTAGAGGTAAGCCAGGTCTGTATTTTCCTCTGCTAGGGTCAGTCAGTTCTCCGGCTGGCGCTGGGCGTCTAGGGATAAAACGTAGGCACGCTACCCGGCCACTGTTAGTTGTGCGGTAGGTTTAGCTCACAGTCAGCTCGAGTTCCCATCTTCCAAGAGCTAGTCCTTTTTGTATGCTTTACTATGTTCTCTTGCCATTGAGAACCAGGACAGTTTGGCCGGCCAAGGGTTAAAATAATTGGCAGAAGAAAGGAGAGAAAAGAACTCTGCAGAGAATTTTTTTTTTTTTTTCCTGAGTTTGCTCATTAGTTGATTCACTTGCATCTCTGCTTACTGCAGCCTTCGTCTCTCTCTCCTTCTAATCCTTGAATGGTTCTGATTTCACCTGATTAATATGGATCCTCAGAGTTTAGCTACAGGTTTGGATAATCTCGCTGTGAAGGTTCAAAGTTTACAGGATTTTGTTATTCATGCTCCTATATCTGAACCTAGAATTCCTTTACCTGAATTTTTCTCTGGGGATAGATCTCGCTTCCAGAATTTCAAACATAATTGTAAATTATTTTTGTCTCTGAGATCTCGCTCCGCTGGAGATCCAGCACAGCAGGTCAGGATTGTAATTTCCTTGCTCCGGGGCGACCCTCAGGACTGGGCATTTGCTTTGGCACCAGGGGATCCTGCGTTGCTCAATGTGGATGCGTTTTTCCTGGCTTTGGGGTTGCTTTATGAGGAACCTCATTTAGAGATTCAGGCTGAAAAAGCCTTAATGGCCCTGTCTCAAGGGCAAGATGAGGCTGAAATATACTGCCAAAAATTTCGTAAGTGGTCTGTGCTTACTCAGTGGAATGAGTGCGCCCTGGCGGCGAATTTCAGAGAGGGTCTCTCTGATGCCATTAAGGATGTTATGGTGGGGTTCCCTGTGCCTACAGGTCTGAATGAGTCCATGACAATGGCTATTCAGATTGATCGGCGTTTGCGGGAGCGCAAACCTGTGCACCATTTGGCGTTGTCTACTGAGAAGGCGCCAGAGATTATGCAATGTGATAGAATTCTGTCCAGAAGCGAACGACAGAATTTTAGGCGAAAAAATGGGTTATGCTTCTCTTGTGGTGATTCAACTCATGTTATATCAGCATGCTCTAAACGTACTAAGAAGGTTGATAAGTCTGTTTCAATTGGCACTTTACAGTCTAAGTTTATTCTATCTGTGACCCTGATTTGCTCTTTATCGTCTATTTCCGCGGACGCCTATGTCGACTCTGGCGCCGCTTTGAGTCTTATGGATTGGTCCTTTGCCAAACGCTGTGGGTTTGATTTAGAGCCTCTGGAAGTTCCTATACCTCTGAAGGGTATTGACTCCACGCCATTGGCTAGTAATAAACCACAATACTGGACACAAGTAAATATGCGTATTAATCCGGATCACCAGGAGATTATTCGCTTCCTTGTGTTGTATAATCTACATGATGTGTTGGTGCTTGGATTGCCATGGCTGCAATCTCATAACCCAGTCCTCGACTGGAAAGCAATGTCTGTGTTAAGCTGGGGATGTCAGGGGACTCATGGGGACGTACCTTTGGTTTCCATTTCGTCATCTATTCCCTCTGAGATTCCGGAATTTTTATCTGATTATCGTGACGTTTTTGAGGAGCCTAAAATTGGTTCACTACCTCCGCACAGAGAGTGCGATTGTACTATAGATCTGATTCCAGGCAGTAAGTTTCCAAAGGGTCGTTTATTTAATCTATCTGTGCCTGAACATGCTGCTATGCGGGAATATATTAAGGAGTCCTTGGAAAAGGGACATATTCGTCCTTCGTCATCTCCCTTAGGAGCCGGTTTTTTCTTTGTATCTAAAAAAGATGGCTCTTTGAGGCCGTGTATTGATTATCGGCTTTTGAATAAAATCACGGTTAAATATCAGTATCCTTTGCCACTGCTTACTGATTTGTTTGCTCGAATAAAGGGGGCCAAGTGGTTCTCTAAGATTGATCTTCGTGGGGCGTATAATTTAGTGCGAATTAAGCAGGGGGATGAGTGGAAAACCGCATTTAATACGCCTGAGGGCCATTTTGAGTATTTAGTAATGCCTTTTGGTCTTTCAAATGCCCCTTCAGTCTTTCAGTCCTTTATGCATGACATTTTCCGTGAATATTTGGATAAATTTTTGATTGTGTATCTGGATGATATTTTGATTTTTTCGGATGACTGGGACTCTCATGTCCAACAGGTCAGGAGGGTTTTTCAGGTTTTGCGCTCTAATTCCTTGTGTGTAAAGGGTTCTAAGTGCGTTTTTGGGGTTCAAAAGATTTCGTTTTTGGGGTACATTTTTTCCCCCTCTTCCATTGAGATGGACCCTGTCAAGGTTCAGGCTATTTGTGATTGGACGCAACCCTCTTCTCTTAAGAGCCTTCAGAAGTTTTTGGGCTTTGCTAATTTTTATCGTCGATTTATAACTGGTTTTTCTGATGTCGCTAAACCGTTGACTGATTTGACTAAGAAGGGTGCTGATGTTGCTGAGTGGTCCCCTGCTGCTGTGGAGGCCTTTCGGGAGCTTAAGCGCCACTTTTCTTCCACCCCTGTATTGCGTCAGCCTGATGTTACTCTTCCTTTTCAGGTTGAGGTCGACGCTTCAGAAATCGGAGCTGGGGCGGTTTTGTCGCAGAAAAGTTCCGACTGCTCCGTGATGAGACCTTGTGCGTTCTTTTCTCGTAAGTTTTCGCCCGCTGAGCGAAATTATGATATTGGTAATCGGGAGCTCTTGGCTATGAAGTGGGCTTTTGAGGAGTGGCGTCATTGGCTTGAGGGGGCTAGACATCAGGTGGTGGTATTGACCGACCACAAGAATTTGATTTATCTTGAGTCCGCCAGGCGCCTGAATCCTAGACAGGCGCGCTGGTCGTTATTTTTCTCTCGGTTTAATTTTGTGGTTTCTTACCTACCGGGTTCTAAAAATGTGAAGGCGGATGCCCTTTCTAGGAGTTTTGAGCCTGATTCCCCTGGTAATTCTGAACCTACAGGTATCCTTAAGGATGGAGTGATATTATCTGCTGTTTCCCCAGATTTGCGACGGGTCTTGCAGGAGTTTCAGGCGGATAGACCTGATCGTTGCCCGCCTGGTAGATTGTTTGTTCCTGATGATTGGACCAGTAGAGTCATCTCGGAGGTCCATTCTTCTGCGTTAGCAGGTCATCCTGGAATCTTTGGTACCAGGGATTTGGTGGCTAGGTCCTTCTGGTGGCCTTCCCTGTCGCGAGATGTGCGAGGTTTTGTGCAGTCTTGTGATGTTTGTGCTCGGGCCAAGCCTTGTTGTTCTCGGGCTAGTGGATTGTTGTTATCCTTGCCTATTCCGAAGAGGCCTTGGACTCACATCTCCATGGATTTTATTTCTGATCTCCCTGTTTCTCAGAAGATGTCTGTCATCTGGGTGGTGTGTGACCGTTTCTCTAAGATGGTCCATTTGGTTCCCTTGCCTAAATTGCCTTCCTCATCCGAGCTGGTTCCTCTGTTTTTTAAAAATGTGGTGCGCTTGCATGGTATTCCGGAGAATATCGTTTCTGACAGGGGAACCCAATTCGTGTCTAGATTTTGGCGAGCGTTCTGTGCTAGGATGGGCATTGATTTGTCTTTTTTGTCTGCTTTCCACCCTCAGACTAATGGCCAGACCGAGCGAACTAATCAGACCTTGGAGACTTATTTGAGGTGTTTTGTGTCTGCGGATCAGGATGATTGGGTTGCCTTTTTGCCCTTGGCGGAGTTTGCCCTCAATAATCGGGCTAGTTCTGCCACCTTGGTTTCTCCTTTCTTCTGTAATTCGGGGTTTCATCCTCGTTTCTCTTCCGGTCAGGTGGAGTCTTCGGATTGTCCTGGAGTGGATTCTGTGGTGGAGAGGTTGCATCAGATTTGGGGGCATGTGGTGGACAATTTGAAGTTGTCCCAGGAGAAGACTCAGCATTTTGCCAACCGCCGTCGTCGTGTTGGTCCTCGTCTTTGTGTTGGGGACTTGGTGTGGTTGTCTTCTCGTTTTGTCCCTATGAAGGTTTCTTCTCCTAAGTTTAAGCCTCGGTTCATCGGCCCGTACAAGATATTGGAGATTCTTAACCCTGTGTCCTTTCGTTTGGACCTCCCTGCATCTTTTTCTATTCATAATGTCTTCCATCGGTCATTGTTGCGCAGGTATGAGGTACCGGTTGTGCCTTCCGTTGAGCCTCCTGCTCCGGTGTTGGTTGAGGGTGAGTTGGAGTACGTTGTCGAGAAGATCTTGGACTCCCGTGTTTCCAGACGGAGACTTCAGTATCTGGTCAAGTGGAAGGGCTACGGTCAGGAGGATAACTCTTGGGTGACAGCCTCTGATGTTCATGCCTCTGATTTGGTCCGTGCCTTTCATAGGGCTCATCCTGATCGCCCTGGTGGTTCTGGTGAGGGTTCAGTGCCCCCTCCTTGAGGGGGGGGTACTGTTGTGAGTTTGGTTTCTGGGCTCCCCCGGTGGTTTCTGGTGGTACTGCACTTGTGTGCTTCATCTCCTCTGTTCACCTGTTTCCATCAGGATGTGGGAGTTTTCTATTTAACCTTGCTCCTCAGTCATTTCTATGCCGGCCAACAATGTTACCAGAAGCCTTTCTGTTGCATGTTCCTGCTCCTAGACTACTATCAGCTAAGTTGGACTTGTAGTCCTAAGTTTGTTTTGCATTTTTGTTCCAGTTCTCTGTGATTGATTATTTCTGAGGCTGGAAGCTCTTGTGAGCTGAAATTGCCACTCTGGTGTCATGAGTTGATATTAGAGTCTTAAAGTAATTTCAGGATGGTGTTTTGAAAGGGTTTTCAGCTGACTGTGAAGTTCCCTTTTCTGTCTTCCTACTATCTAGTAAGCGGACCTCAATTTGCTAAACCTATCTTCATACTTTGTATGTCAATTTCCTCTGAAATCACCGACAATATATGTGGGGGCTACTGTCTGCCTTTTGGGGAAAATTTCTCTAGAGGTAAGCCAGGTCTGTATTTTCCTCTGCTAGGGTCAGTCAGTTCTCCGGCTGGCGTTGGGCGTCTAGGGATAAAACATAGGCACGCTACCCGGCCACTGTTAGTTGTGCGGTAGGTTTAGCTCACAGTCAGCTCGAGTTCCCATCTTCCAAGAGCTAGTCCTTTTTGTATGCTTTACTATGTTCTCTTGCCATTGAGAACCATGACAGCAGTTCATCAATTAATTGATTATATATATGTGCGGTAAGCACTATTTGGATTGGAAACATAGGATATAGTTGCAGGGGCAGCATATGGTTATCATGGCTCAGAAGCTAGATATATGCGCAAGACAGGAGCCGAATACGCTGTCATTATACCTCTGCGAGCGGCAGGGGTTCTCTGCGGTTGCGCAGTAGATCCAGATATGGCTGTGCGTTCCACAGCACAGCAAGCATGTCATCGGTGTGCATATGCGGTCCAGAGAACGTCATCAGTAGGGGCGCATTTGCGCTGTGGCGATCGTTGCATGTTATGAAACTTCCTGCTTTAGTTGAACACGTGGAGTATGGTGCTGGGTATAGGAGGACGCCGCTGCCGTATGGAGGTGGGTGGAGGATCTAGAATTACGCTATATAAGTGAGTGGATAGGGTAGGAGATAGCACAGACTTTGGAATCCAGTATCTTGGTTCCTGCTTGTGGCTCTATGACCTATTATGGCGAAATAATCTAAAGTCCCCTGATGAACCTCCTGAATGAATAGAACGGGGGAGAAACGCATCGGGACAGCGTGTACATGAGCCGATGGACTTACATGACGGCTATGAGGGAATATCTGAGGAACAAGGAGCTAAGTGGATAACTGGCATTGAGTTTAGCGTTATGATGCAATTTATGGCATACTAAGCACTAGATCTGTTTAAACTAGTTATGCATATAACATATGTATATCCCCGGTATCTTTAAATGGGGAAACTGGGAATGTGGATCTGAACTGCATATAAACAAAACAATATATGGGTGATGACTAGTCTATTCAGTACTGTGTTTTTGATTAATAACTTTAGCTAGAAACAACATTAGATTTTTGGGGGTATATCCCCTTGATGATAAGTGACTAATTCTTTTTCCTCTAATATGTATATGAGGATTTACTAAAGTCTATGCCTTGATATAGGACAAGCCTGCATATTATAGGGCTGCTGGCTAGATATAGTTGTTGCTAGTATATATATAAAACAACGTGCAGTTCTAGGTCTTTATTTGATTACTGTATTTCCATTATATAATTAACTTTAGTTTGAAGATCAGGTGCAGCTTCTAGCGTACTTAATGGTATGGTACTATGAATCTAATTTGATCCATATATGTGTGGTGTTTTTTGTCTGTGGGTATTAGATTTGTAGGGGTCGTCTAGGGAAATAAGGGACAGCCGCCGTTGAGCGGGGGCGCCATATCGACATTCTAGGGTGCCAACCTCCGCTGCAAGGAAGGTTATCAGACCTTAGGGCATATTAGGGTCAACATAGGTATACTATATCCAATATTTTCATTTTTTATGTTTTTTTCATGTTTTTTGGTTTTTTAGTGTTATTTTTCACGTTTTGTTTATTTTTTCTATTGTGTTATTTTGGTACACAAATGAGATATAGATAGGCGGTGTCTATGATCCCTGGATTTTTGGTCCCCTAATTGGGATGTTTTTTATCTAGATTTTTTGTATTATACTGGATTATTAATAAAGATTAATGTTTTTAAGGGGTAGGTTTATTCTTTCGGTTGTTGGTTTGATTGGTAAGCAAGCCCATCATGTTCATTGGCTGCAAATAAGATGCCAAACATGCTGGTCAGGTCACTCAAATATACTAAGGCTATACCATACTATACTAAGATAGCTAATTAATTGCCGAGTAACGAATAGTCCGAATACCGTACTGTTTGTGCGAGTAACGAATAGTGCCGATTGTACTCGCTCATCACTATTATCTATACGATGACTTTTGAATTTATGTGTTTCATTCTGGTTGGTCAACAAAACACAGACATTTCTTTCTATAAGCTTGTAATATTGACTTGTAAGTTGACATTTGATGTAACATATTGTGCTGTTAATCTGGATGAATAGAGATGCAGAAAAATTGAACAATGATATTTTCTGATATGTTGATTACAGGTTGTTCAGGCCATCTAGCTTGTTGACTTGTAAATTTAGATGGAAAAACTAGATTAAATAATTAAACAATTCATGTTGATCTCATCACCATTCTTCCCCTTTACCTCAGGATGCTGGTTTAAAGGGTTAACTATAGAAAGAGGTATCCTCTCCTCTCCTGCTGTACCCGTATTATGGAATTAATAAAGTAATGTTTAACCGGATGGTGAGTGCCACCTCTTTTCTGTTTTTGGACTATAAAAAGAGGATATATATATGCCTCTGTAACTGATACCTATATATACAGATAAACATCCAGACATCCAAACATTCACTGAACCAAAGACTCTACAGAACAGCAGCCAAAACATCATGGCTCCATTACGAGGGACACAGATTTGTCATTCTACAGGATGCCAGCTTAGGGGACCATGGCCCCACTGAAAAAATACAGATCTGCTCCATTTACCATAGCTGAACCATAGATACATTTTGGGTAGCTGGGATTTGGTCTCACCAGTCACGAGAGCTCCATGGATACATTTGTGAAAGCCAGGAATGGGACCCAGCTGTTACCTGGCTCCATGGAGATTTTCGGAGAAGCCAAGTTGTGACCCTCCGGTCAACTGGCCTTGTACTCAAAGGACCTCCTAATCTTGTTTTTAAATCCTCTCTGTGCGTGCCACAGGCAGGATAGCCATCCCTGGAAGCTCTGAAGTAACAGCTGCTCTTATTCCAGCGAGTCAGCGGATGGGTACAACTCTGTAATTTGCACCATCTTTGGTATTTTGCTGGGGCTGTTCTATGTGTTATTTGCCTGTTTTGTGGTTCAGTAAAGTATTGTCACACTGTTTTATTCTCGCCCTGTGTGGTCTGATTAGTGTTATGCTGATGGTAAAAGGAGAGCGGGAATTCGGTGGGATGATCCCTGATTCATACGATTTCGGCTAGCGGACCAGAGCACCCGCTGACTCATGTGTCTCCACAATAGCCATATAAGAATTTGCTTTTTGCTTGACAAGTTGTAATTTTGAGGGACATCATTTATCTTACCATATAATGTATTGAAAATGGAAACATTCCAAGAGGGGTGAAATGGTGAAAAAAAAATGCAATTCCGCTATTGTTTTTTTAGTTTTGTGTTTACAGGGTTCAGAATAGTAAAAATGACCTAGTGACATGCTTCTCAAGATTAGTATGATTAGTGATAACAAGCTTGTATTATTTATTTTTATGTATGTGGTGAAAAACAATTCAGACTTTTTCAAAAAACAAAAAAGTTGCTTGCGTCATTATTTTCTGCCACCAGTAAATATTTTATTTCTTCATCTATGTTTCTGTATGAAGGCTTGTAATTTGTATGGCAAACTGTAGATTTTATTAGTATAATTTTGTTTTCATTAGTATCATTTTATTTGTATAATTTTTGATGTATTGAGAGTTTTGCTGCATTTTTGGAGAGGAGATGCAGTGTATGCATCCATTCAACACTGGGACTAGAGATGAGCGAACATGTTCAGATAACGTCTTGTCCAAGCATCCTCCGGTGTTATCCGAGCATCTGACAGTGCTCGTGTATAATCTTCGAGACAATGCAGATGCATGATTTGTTAGACAGCCTCAATGCATGGGGATTGCATAACAAACAGAATATCCACACGTGTTGACAGGGCCGTATTTAGAGTTTCTGCTGCCCTAGGCACTTTTAGTGCTGCCTCCCCCATTGGTGAGTATGACACTATCGGCAGTGACTTTGGCAAGAATCGCTGTTGTGAAAATAGCCTTTTGCAGCAGATCGGGCAGTTTTTTCGCATCTGCCACGTAACGGATCACTTACAACGGATCACTTACGGCAACACTGCGTTTGGCTTCATTCATTCCCTATGGGATTTGTGGCACTTGCTGTGATCTGGCAAATGCGGTACCATACCTCCCAACTCTTGAAGGGAAAGAAGCATAAAGGTTGCTGCGCACGTAGTGCGCCGCGGCAAATTTTAGGCCACGCCTCTGACCACACCCATTTCACAACTAGTCACACCCATATCCAAGTCCCAACCACACCCATTTAGCACTGCTGATCACAACTGTTTCATATACAATAATTATAACCAAAAAAATATGGCCACACATGATGCTCCATACTGTATAATGGCCACACAGTGCTCCATACTGTATAATGACCGCACATGATGCTCCATACTGTATAATGACCGCACATGATGCTCCATACTGTATAATGACCGCACATGATGCTCCATACTGTATAATGACCGCACATGATGCTCCATACTGTATAATGACCGCACATGATGCTCCATACTGTATAATGACCGCACATGATGCTCCATACTGTATAATGGCCACAAATGATGTTTAATACTGTATAATGACCACACATGATGCTCCATACTGTATAATGACCGCACATGATGCTCCATACTGTATAATGACCGCACATGATGCTCCATACTGTATAATGGCCACAAATGATGTTTAATACTGTATAATGACCGCACATGATGCTCCATACTGTATAATGACCGCACCTGATGCTCCATACTGTATAATGACCGCACATGATGCTCCATACTGTATATTGGCCGCACATGATGCTCCATACTGTATATTGGCCACAAATGATGCTCCATACTGTATAATGACCCCACATGATGCTCCATACTGTATAATGACCCCACATGATGCTCCATACTGTATAATGACCCCACATGATGCTCCATACTGTATAATTAGAAAAGAAAGTCTCGCACTCAACTTAAGTATATGTGATTGGTAGATTTATTGGTAGCACTGGAGAAACGTTTCAGCCTTGTCTAGGCTTTCGTCAGTCACTACAACATCCAAATTGACAATAAAGGTAAACCAAAATAAAATACAGTGTGTAGGTGATAAAGAATATATACACATGGAACAGAAACAAAGTATATACAGTTTACAATAAGAGCCGTATTTGTAAAATAAACATGAGGTCATATTGCAGAGTAACTTATGCAAAATATTCTCGCTCAATATATCGGTCAGATGACCCAACAGAAAAAGCATATATCGGGAGGAACACATACCGTGCTGTGTCTTATGATGAGTAACGATATTGCTCAAAATGAGGACGCAGATCGTGCGTGCTGCCTAAAATGGCGTGAAAGAAAAATAGCAGTTCAAGAGGCTATATACAAGATGAAGGCATAGATAGTAGAGTATGTTTCAGTATGATGGTACTTACAGTAGGTAGCCGCCTAGTGGGGGCGTGAAGTATTATTTAAGGTGGAATATTCGAAAAAAGCTGTAGAGTAATGATAATATGTGAAGCTATAAGGGGAAGGGGTGGTTATGAGCGTATATATATATATATATATAACCGTCTAATAGCCTGTGATTACCTCAAATGTAAACACCTGGAATGAGAGGTAATAGCCTTCAAACGCGGCCTGTAACTGTATCCGGTGGCTAGAGAGAATGGGATATTAGTATTTAATACCACACATATGGAGTACTGGTTTAATACCAGTGAATGGGTAAAGGTATTAGAGGGCCGAATACATGTATCAATACCGCATGTGTGGACTATCCGTATGGTGCCCCAGGATAGATAAAGTGCTGACATACCTTGAGGGAAAGCCGCTGAGGTGCCTGTGTGATCCTCGCAGACGCGGTGTCCACCGCCTGTCTGAGGTCCGTGTATGCGCGGTGCTTTTTATGTCTCCAGGTCTGTGCCAATAGTGGGCGTACAAACCGGAAGTGACATGAAATGGAAGCGGCCAAACCGGAAATGAATGGCCGTGCGTGTCACTGTCTGTATGTGCGTTCCACTATGCTGGTGGTGCCAGTAATCTAACTAAAAGTTGAATGCGGCGCTGACTTTGCTCAGTTTAATGTAATAGCCATAGTGGGGGCATATGTAAAGGATAGTTTTGACAACAAAAGACCGGCATCGTCTTGCGGCGGTGGGATGGGCGGAATAGGGAGGGGGGGTGTCATTGTAGGTACAGTTCTCATAGGGGATGAATCGGTGGGTGGAAATGATGTAGGAGAATAAGGAGTGACGGAGGGAGGTATATAACATATGTGGTATCAGTAGAAATATCTATATTCATAGCAAAAAGTAGTATGTGGACAGCCTGTGACTCATAGTGATACATACAGGTGGACACTGTAGATAATCCGTAACAGGGGTGCCCAACAGATAGCATAAATAACAGGGTGGTCCGTGGTGAATATAGTGGCACAGTGAGTAGTGGTTGATCCGGTGGTGATTCATAACGTGTCAGACATCATTAATATAGACGATTCTATAAGATAGAAACATTGTGTGAGTATAACATGTCATATTACATATGTCATAAAACAGTCAACAATATACTGTAATAGTAATAACACCGATTCATCTTTAATGTCCTTAGATAAATGCCGACAACTCATATTCCCTGTTGAGTCCTTTTGGAGATAGTGTATCTAAAACATGTATCCAATATGCCTCACGTTTTTTGAGCATGAGAATTCTGTTGCCCCCCCTGCGTTGTATAGGGACATGTTCAAGGACCTGAAACCTTAACTGTGAAATGTTGTGCCCCATTGCATGAAAGTGATGAGGTAATGGAAGAAGGAGATTGTTGCAGCGGATAGTGGATTTATGCTTGGACACTCGGTCCCTGATGGGTTGTGACGTCTCACCCACGTATAGTAGGCCGCATGGACATTTGATCACGTACACTACGTATGTGGAGCTACATGTAAAGTACCCACGGATCTTGAATTCTTTCCCAGAGTGGGGATGTCTGACTACATTGCCTTTCAACACATTATTACACTGGACACAGTTTAAACAAGGGAAGGTACCTTCCCTCGGTGTGCCAAGGAACTTCTGTTTCATGATGGTTTTAGTGCCAATGTCTGCTTTCACTAAATTGTCTCTCAGACTCGGAGCTTTTTTGAAGCATGGGAGAAACGGTTGCTGAAATTCCTTAACCGTGGGAAAAGCATTGGAGAGAATCGACCAATTACTACGTATTGCCCTGTGTAGTTTGTACATGTAGGGGTGAAAGGAGTGTACAAAGGGAATACGTGAGGTAGTGTCAGTCCTCGGTCTGTTGGTGGTAACCCTGGATGCTTCCAGGAGGGATGACAGGTAGCCCCTAGCTACAAATTTATGCGTCATTTCTTGTATGCGTTGTTCTCTGGTGTCCTTATTGGAAACTATACGTTGTACTCTTTGATACTGTGCTTTGGGTATGGATTTTTTTGTGGACGGAGGATGCAGGCTCTGGAAGTGCAAGAGACTGTTGCGGTCTGTGCCCTTAATGTATAGATCAGTACTCAAGAGGCCGTTTGTGTCTTTTACTACCAGTGTGTCCAAGAAGTTCATACTCCATAGGTCGTAGTTCATGGTGAATGTGATACCCGGCCAGGAGATATTTAGAAATGACAAGAAAGAACAAAGGGTCTCTTCGGAGCCCCGCCATACACAGAAAACATCATCAATGTATCTTTTCCATACAATGACATTATCCCTAAAAAGGGGGTTCGGGTATATGATACTCTCCTCGAAGTGAATCATGTACGCATTAGCGTACGGAGGTGCTGCGTGTGATCCCATCGCGGTCCCCCGTTTTTGTAGATAGAATGTATCTTGAAATAGGAAGAAGTTGGATGTAAGTATAGTTCTTAAAAGGTCGATACATAAAGATGTCTGTTCTGTGTCCCTATCGGTGCCCTCAAGTAAATGGCGGACCGAGAGAATGCCCTCTTCGTGAGGAATGGAAGTATAGAGATCCCTCACGTCTAAGGTCACCAGTAGGGCATCAGTAGGTATGTTGTTAATCTCCCCTATTAGATGTAAGAAAGAACCTGTGTCGAGTAAGAAGGACCTTGACTCCTGTATAAGTGGGGTGAGTATACGTTCCACATATCTCGCCATAGGAGATAATATCGAGTCTGTGGAGGCTACTATGGGTCTCCCTGGTGGATTTTCGAGGTTTTTGTGAACCTTGGGTAAAACGTAAAAAACGGGTATAATGGGATCAGGGTGCAAGAGAAAACTGCACGTCTTCTGGTCAAGGACGCCCAGATTTGTATATTTATGGAGAGTAGTCTCGATGGTTTGGCGAATTTTATATGAGGGATCCCTGTCTAGTACCTCGTAAATGGAGTTGTCATTCAATTGTCTCGTAACTTCCGTTAGATATTTAGCCCTATCCATAATCACTAGTGCCCCTCCCTTGTCTGCTGGTTTCATTATAATGGATTTATCATCCTGGAGATTCTTCAGGGAGTGTCTCTCTTCTATTGTTAGGTTTGGAGGGTAGAAAAGGTGACCCTTTTCAATATCACTCCTAAGGGATGTAAATGCATCTTGTACGAACCCCACGAAAGTTTCTACCGCATGGGAGCAGTGTGGGGGTCTGAAATGACTCTTATTTCGTAGACCCAAACTGGATGCAGATAATAATTTGGGATTAATCACCACAGGGGCAATGTCTGTGATTGGGGGGGCAGTGGAAAAATGTGCCTTTAATCTAATTGAACGAAAAAACCTCTGAAGATCCATGTCTAAGTCAAATGTACGACACCGATACGATGGGCAAAATGAGAGTCCCTTTTGTAGGAGTGAGTGCTCCGCCACGCTCAAAGTTCTGGATGAAATGTTTATAACTAAATTGTCCATACCTTGGATCGGTTGGTTCTGTAGGTCTCCTGGTTTCTTCTTGTGTTTCTGTCCCCGTCTTGTCTTCTTGTAGGATATCGACGTTGTCCTAAAAAAGGAAGGGTTGATACTGAGGTAGAAGGTGCAGACTCGTGATCCGACCCCGAGGTTGAGAGATCTGAAGATATAGGCTGGTTGGGACGTGTGTTCACGCGCCGAGAGCTGTCCTGCCATTTGTAGACTCTGTTGTTCTTATAGTCCTCCGCGTCCCTTGCGAACTTGTTGCGTTTCCTGGTTTCAATGTCCCTTTTGTGTCTGGTGATGCGGTCCTGGATCTCAGCCTTGAGGGAAGATAGCTCCTCTGGAGAACCTGTAGCAGACAACTGTATTTCAATAGACTTAATTTTTTCAGCGCTATCTGTAATGGCCCGTTGGAGATGCTCAACTGTAAGGGTAATTAAGTCTAGAGAACACTTATTGAGAATGTGCTCAAATTTAGTGCAGAAATCAGGTGAGTCTTTAAAGAGTGTGGGGCGCAGAGGGACCCGCAGTCCTCTTGGGATTCGTTGTACCCGTATATATTCAGAAAGGGTCGCACAATGAAGCTCAAGGTTCGTCTGGGATCTGAGTTCCCGTTCTAAATCACGTCCACGTGTCTCCCGTGGTGGGATGAGTAGAAACTCACTGGATAGTTTCGATTGGGCGAGGATATTAGCGGTTTCCTCTGCGTTGTAGGAAAAAGTAGGAAGATTGGACATGGCTCTATAGCGTGCAAGCACGTACAGGTAGGATGCTTATATAGAAAAACACCGTGTGCACTGCTATTATCTGGTGCAGAGACTAGGTACCCAAATCCTTCAGTCAAATTAGAAAAGAAAGTCTCGCACTCAACTTAAGTATATGTGATTGGTAGATTTATTGGTAGCACTGGAGAAACGTTTCAGCCTTGTCTAGGCTTTCGTCAGTCACTACAACATCCAAATTGACAATAAAGGTAAACCAAAATAAAATACAGTGTGTAGGTGATAAAGAATATATACACATGGAACAGAAACAAAGTATATACAGTTTACAATAAGAGCCGTATTTGTAAAATAAACATGAGGTCATATTGCAGAGTAACTTATGCAAAATATTCTCGCTCAATATATCGGTCAGATGACCCAACAGAAAAAGCATATATCGGGAGGAACACATACCGTGCTGTGTCTTATGATGAGTAACGATATTGCTCAAAATGAGGACGCAGATCGTGCGTGCTGCGTGCTTTTCTAATTTGACTGAAGGATTTGGGTACCTAGTCTCTGCACCAGATAATAGCAGTGCACACGGTGTTTTTCTATATAACCATACTGTATAATGACACCATATGATGCTCAATAGTGTATAATGCCCCCCTCCCATCTTGTATGCATGGCTCATCTTCCTCCCATCCCATATGCATGGCTCATATCCCCCCGCGTATTCATGGCTCATAATTCCCCCCCCCCGTATGCATGGCTCATATCCCCATATGCATGGCTCATAATTCCCCTCCACCTCCTGTATGCATGGCTCATAATTCCCCCCTGTATGCATGGCTGATATCCACCCCCCTGTATGCATGGCTCATAATTCCCCCCCACCTCCTGTATGCATGGCTCATAATTCCCCCCCCCTGTATGCATGGCTCATATCCGCCCCCCTGGCTGTATGCATGGCTCATAACCCCCCACCTCTTGTATGCATGACTCATATTCCGCCCTATGCATGGCTCATCTCTCCACCCCCCCTCCCCTGTATGCATGGCTCATATCCCCCTATGCATGGCTCATAATTCCCCCCCACCTCCTGTATGCATGGCTCATAATTCCCCCCTGTATGCATGGCTGATATCCACCCCCCCGTATGCATGCCTCATATCCCCCTATGCATGGCTCATAATTCCCCCCCTGTATGCATGGCTCATATCCGCCCCCCTGTATGCATGGCTCATATCCCCCTATGCATGGCTCATAATTCCCCCCCACCTCCTGTATGCATGGCTCATAATTCCCCCCCCTGTATGCATGGCTCATATCCGCCCCCCTGGCTGTATGCATGGCTCATAACCCCCCCACCTCTTGTATGCATGACTCATATTCCCCCTATGCATGGCTCATCTCCCCCCCCAAACCCCCCCCCCGTATGCATGGCTCATCACTCCCCCCTCATGCATGGCTCATCACTCCCCCCTCCCCCCATGCATGGCTCATCACTCCCCCCTCCCCCCATGCATGGCTCATCACTCCCCCCTCCCCCCCATGCATGGCTCATCACTCTCCCCTCCCCCCCCATGCATGGCTCATCACTCCCCCCCATGCATGGCTCATCACTCCACCACCCCCCTCCGCTCCCCGCTCCTTCTCCCATGGCATGGGCGGCTTACCGTCCTCCTTCAATCCCCCCTGTCCTCTGTCCCTCATACTCACCTGTCAGCTGTCTCACACCAAGTGGGCGCGCCGACGGCGACATCCCTCCGGCTCTCTGTCCCGACTCCCGGCGCACAGGCGCAGGCTCGCAGCTCCTTCTTCCTGCGTGAGCGGTCACGTGATACCGCTCTCATTAAGGCTCATGAATATGCGCATATTCATGAGCCTTAATGAGCGGTACCACGTGACCGCTCACTCAGGACGCGCTACAGAAGCTGAGACCAGGCATCGCTGGAGCAAGGTGAGTATCGTCTTCAAGGAGGGCGGGGGGAGGCGGGGGGGCGGCGGTCGGAGGGTGGGTGTTAGGCTGGTCCCGGGGGGGGGGCTGGGGGGGCGGGGGTTGGGGCGGTCGGGAGGTGGGAAAAAAAAACAAACAAAAAAACACCTTGCTCGCTTGCTCAGGTGCCGCCCCCCGCATCGTCCCCGCCCTAGGCACGTGCCCTCGAGTGCCTAGTGGCAAATACGGCCCTGCGTGTTGAGGCTTTCTAACAGATGCAAATCATGCAGCCAAAATGATTTGCACATAATATACGAGAATGCCCAAATATGCCATGTTTTTTCCATTGATTCTTTTTATAGGAAAGTCCATTCCACTGTGCTTTCCTGTACAGTAAAATAAACAGTATGCAAATACAAACCGACTAGATAGAGGCCAAAAGAACACACTTTCGGCATTCTTCAGATGATGGTGGCCTGTGACAATGTTACAGTCGGGAAACGATTCTGATGTATCTTATTGCCTAGGAATACAGATGCAATGTGCACTTAGCCTCATACTACTTTTTAGCATTTTAGACTACTATCAGTTGCTCTGTCGTGGCATACCTCTGAAGCCCTGGAAAATGGGATTTGAATGGTGCCATTGACTTTAATGTTGCAGATGAAGTCACATTGTGCTCTGTCGGCCATCATTTTTGGCAATGTATGTTTATTTGAAGGGGCGCCAAAACGTGGTGTCCAGCAAAGCAAAATATGACTCTGCTTGCATCACTAAAGTCAAGGCCCCACCATTGCAAACATCTAAATTCAATTTTTCAGGTATTCGGACATAAGCCCCAACAAAGCCACTGATAGTAGCCTGAAACACTGTGTAAACATAGCCTTGGATGTATAGGTGCTTTTCTACAGAGAACCAACCAAATCAAATCTTAAATATTTCTCTTCTGCTCTGTATAGCTTTGCTGCTAATAAAATTGTTTTCTTTTGTTGATGAAAGTTTGACTTTAATTAAGATTTCAGTTTAATGAACATCCTTTCATCTAGTAAACTTCTACTTCTCAAACACTGTCAATAAAGGAAATGAGCTACAATGGAACTGTGTAATTTCTTGGCAAAACCAGTTGATAAGCCGTAGCTTATCTGCGGAGTTCTTATCAATGAAAGACACTTGTCAGTATTTGTTTCTTCCCTTTAGACAGCTTGTTAAGACTACTTGTACTGTACTGTCTTTGTTGACATTTGATATTTGTGCAGTGTTCATTGATTGTAGAAAACAAGCCTTTTTCATCTGTCATTGCTTGCTGCGCCTTTTCAGACATTCCTTTGAAAAAGGCAAACATTGATTACATTAAAAAAGAAAGCAAGTTCAGCGGTTATAAAATTGTTTTTCGTTTTTCTTTGAAACAATTATATGTATCACAATAAAAGCACAACGGCTGCAAGAAATAACTGACTTCTAGGAAAACGATCTGAACAATGAAACTTTAATGAGTGTGATATTCTAGGGAAATTGAAAAATGGCTACCTTCCTATTTGACAATAATATACTTTAACTTTAGACCTTTTAGAGATCCTTTCATCTTCAAATCGCTTAACTATTTACAATAACCGTAATTTTCACCAGGGGTGCCCAAACTTTTACATGCCACTGTGCTTGATAGATTCTCCTGCATGAACTTCAGGATTCTCCCATATTTCTATCAACTAGAATGTCATGAATCTTAGTAATCTGGTTCCCCAGATAGGGTATGGCTTGATTTTCCAATTTATACTGGAGTTTGCTTCAGATGTTCAGACTTAAATCACCATTCAAATGTAGATCCAAAATCTAAGATTTACTTAGATTTATTTTATAATCTGAGACGTAGGCAAAATCCAAGATTTCTCTTAATGATGTCAATGGGTTTGTGTGAGAGAGATTAGGTCTTGATAAATGATTAAAGGGAATCTGTCACCCTTCGGACCTACTGTATATGACCTATTAATATGGGCATACAGGTAATAGAAATTTTACACTAGTCCTACCTGTATGCCTCATATTAATGGTCTTGTTGCTGAGAAATCTTATATTCTTTCTTTCTGTTAATGATTTCTTCCAAGCTCCGGGGCATGCGGTACCTGGAAGAAATCCCTGCCTCCTGTCCTCATTGTAATACTTACCCCATCCCATCAGCATCAGTTACAGCCCCGGAATTCTGCGCTTGTGCCCTGCGCTCCCTCAGAAGTGCATACCTCATCCTCCCTTCTTTGGACACTGCATTCTGGGATCTTCTGCACAGGCACTGGTGAGTAAGGCTACTTTCACACTAGCGTCAGGCACTGCACGTCGCAATGCATCGATGTGGAGAAAAAACGCATCCTGCAAAGTTGCCTGCAGGATGCGTTTTTTATCCATAGACTTTTATTAGCGACGCATTGCAACGGAGTGCCACACGTCGCAACCATGTAACTTTTTTTGTGCATCGAGTCTGCCATTTTCGACCGCGCATGCGCGGCCAAAACTCCACCCCCTCCTCCCCGGACCTTGCAATGGGGCAGCGGAAGCGTCCTAAGACTGCTTCCGCTGCCCACGTCGGGCATTTTTTTCACAGTATACGTCGGGCCGATGCAGCGCGACGGCCCCGTACCGACGCTAGTGTGAATGCAGCCTTACTGTGACCTCCGGTGTGCGCGCCGATAATATGCTGTCCCCACTTCCTCCCTGCATAATCATTGCCTTTTACGCATGGTTCCTAGTTCTTTAATTTTAAATGACAACTGACTCCTTTGCCTCCTTACCTTTCTTCCCACTTTCTTCCTTTCTCTTTCCTTCCCACTTGCTCCCCTGCCCTATCCCATCCCTTCCCTTTTGTTTTAAGTAAAATTGTTTGGCTACTTTGTTATAACTATACTATTATGGAAAATCTAATAAAAACTACTTGACTAAGTAAAAAATAGTGTAGGCATATTATCTAACAGACACTACTGTACAATCAATTGAATCATCAGGAAGTGAAAGAATCCAGACAAATAGAACAGAGCCAAGAACTCCTCCAAACCCCCCACCCCATTCCTGACCCTACCACTCTCTCTCTCTCTCTTCTAAGATCATCCCTGTTGTTTCTTCTATACAAAATTAAAGTTAACATTTATAATAGTGGCTAGATTATTATTGATGTATTGAACCTTCCAAAATAAAGTATAAACATATATACAGCTCTGGCAAAAATTAAGAGACCACTGCAAAATTTTCAGTTTGTCTGATTTTTCTCTTTAAAGGTATATTTTTGAGTAAAATGTAAATTGTTCTTTTATTCTATAAACTTCTGACAACATGTCTCCAAAGTTCCAAGCAATAAATTTTGTATTTATTTTCTGAAAATGAGAAATGGTCAAAATAACAAAAAAATGCATTGCTTGCAGACCTCAAATAATGCAAAAAAAACTAAAACAAGTTCATAATCAGTAAGACAGGAATTGTGCAGGTTGTTCTTTGCGATGGACATATGAATAAAGCTGCATACAAGGTTATCCTGGAAAAACAGTTGATTCCTTCTGCTCAGGCAATATTCCCCAACTGTGCGGACTGTTTTTTCCAGCAGGGCAATACGCCATGTCACACAGCTAGGTCAATCAAGGTGGGGATGAAGCACCACCACATCAAATCCCTGTCATGGCCAGCCCAATCTCCAGACCTGAACCCCATTGAAAACCTCTGGAATGTAATCAAGAGTGTGATCTATAGTCACAAGCCATCAAACAAAGAAGAACTGCTTGAATTTTTGTACCAGGAGTGGCATAAGGTCACCCAAAAACAGTGTGAAAGACAGCACAGAATGACTATTGAAACCAAGCACAGGAGCTCAGATCATCATGGCGGCCAATCATTTATATACACCTTCCCACCTGCTTGTTTCCCATCTATTTCCATCCTTCTCTGACTATGAAGTCAGAGCTGTCAATCACATTAGAGGGGGTGGAGAATGATGGAATACAAACAGGTGGGAAGGTGAATTTTCATGATTGGCCCCGCCGTGAAGCACCGAGTGGCAGGACTTAGTCTGAACAGTCATTCTGCACTGACAGAGTCCCTTTAAGGGTAACTTGTCCTCTTCAGAAACATTTATCTGTAGATATAGGGTTAATCTGCAGGTAAATGGGGTTTAAAGCCTGGTTAGCTGGCATAATGGGAAAGTGTTGGCTGCAGGGAGAAATTTAAGCTTTATTCTCACTTCCGCCAGTCGCTTCCTGTGATAGGGTCGGTGCAAGGAGGGAGAAATTACAGTCACCGCTAACTACAAAGTGAGCGTGCTGTAATAACGTCCCGGCACTGTGATTGTGACATCATCCAGGAAGCCCAACCTCAGGCTGGGCATCACTGACGACTAAGATGGCAGCAGCACGTGACACCCATCAGCAACCTGCAACTTCATCACAGGAGGCTGATGGGTGCAGGTGAGTGCAGGCACAGGCCATCGGGCCATCTAAATGCCGCTGTCAGTGATTGACAAGGTCATTTAAATACCTAAAACAGCAGCAATCAAGGTGAGCTCTGATCACTGCTGTTACAGGTAGATGCCGGCTGTGTATCACATTCGACATCTGCCTGGTATGGAGCAGGCTCAGCTCCTGAACCCGCTCCATACAAGCACATCCCTAAGGTGACAGTTATGTCAAGGTTAGAAAATTTCACATGTCTGTTCCTAAACATGGAAAGACAAATGGAATTCCCTAACACGTGAAAGAGCCCTTATCGATTTAGTAAATGTGCCCAAACATACAAATGTTTTTACACTCCAGAATACACATCTTACAAAGATACATATAATTCCAAATATGCAGACAGGCATAAACACGCAGACAGGCACAAACGCTCCAGTACATCAATACGTCACCTGAACCACCATCAGTACATGGTACATCAATTGTAGTGTCAACTCAACCCCATATACTGTACCTTTGTATCACATGAACCTACAACTCCCAGTAAGTCCTTAACAAAGGAGATACTGGGAGTTGTCATCAATCATCAGACTGTGGACCATACAAGAACCACAGCACTGATGAGACGCAGGTTGTATCACAAATAAACATTCGCATCCAGGTGTCTTACCTGTGACCTCTTCTCTGCTTGGAGTCTTTCCCTTTCTTTTCGTCTCCATCTTGTCCAGACTCCATGATGACTCTTCTCATGCACAGCTGTTCTTCGCCGACCTCCATCTTCTCCAGTTTTCTGCAGCACATCCCCACACGACGCCCCTAAAAATAGTAGAGTCATTACAATGCTCCTGAATAAAAATATCTGCCCTACGCGGAGACTACTAACTCTCACAATGTTCCCTGCGCTAAATATGACCCACACACTCTATAATTCTTATGGCACATGCCCTCCTCACTGAGCTCTCTTTTCTATACTGGGCCTCCTCTTCACACTGTCCTCTCACATGGTGTCCCCCTTATACTGCCCATCTATAGAATGTGCCCCCTCATCACACTACAGCATACTATTCCCTTCTTGCTGTGCCCTCACACTGTCCCCCCATACTGCCCCATCTATATACATCCCCCCACACTACCTAGTCTCATTTCTGTGTCCCCTCACTCTTTTCTCCCCATGCTGTCTCCTCTCACTCTCCATATAGTCTCCTCATACATCCCCCTTCTGTTCCTGCACCTATTCCCCCCTCCCCTCATTCACCACACTGTTTCTTCACACATTATCTCCTTACTGTCTCTTAAAATGTCTCCCCCCATCTCTCCCCAATTAAAATATTTGGAAAAGCACAAAGACACACAAAGAAATAAAGACACACAAAGAAATACAGAAGCACATATACACACACACACACAAAGACATACATAAGTAGACACACACACTTGCAGATTGCACACACACAAATGGGGACACACATACACACAGGCAAGCTCATTTATGCATGCAAAAATGCATACACAAACACACAGACAGTCATGCTCATACACAGATACGCACACAGAAATTCATGCTCAGACAAGCACACACATACACATGAAGACATATAGACAGAAATGCACACATAGACTAATACACATACAAGCACACGCAGGAAGACAGACACACACACATGAAGACACTCAATGACATACACACACAGAAATGCATATGTAAACACAGACACGTGCATGCAGACACAGACACACATACGTAGACATACGCGTGCACACACATATACAGGCAAACGCATACAAGTATATATACACACATACCATGCATACATACACATACAGGCATACATATACAAGCATATATAAACACTAGCTGTTTCCAGCCAGCTAACACTCGGCATGCTCATTGCTATCTAATTAACGCTGCTAGTGATTAAACTAAAGTAAATAATGACAACATTCAATAGCGCTTACGCAGGTGGTAAATTAACTTAAAATGAAGTTAATAACAATAATAATAAAAATCAGAATACTACTAATACATTTTATTCACAGTGTAAAATCAAAAGCAAACTGGATTAGTGTGGTAATGTGTGGGGACAGAGCCTCGTGTGGTAATGTGTGGGGACACAGCCTCATGTGGTAATGTGTGAGGACGGAGCCTCGTGTGGTAATGTGTGGGGACGGAGCCTCGTGTGGTAATGTGTGAGGACGGTGCTACATGTGGTAATGTGTGAGGACGGAGCCTCATATGGTAATGTGTGAGTACAGAGGCTCGTGTGGTAATGTGTGAGGACGGAGCCTCTTGTGGTAATGTGTGGGTACGGAGCCTCGTGTGGTAATGTGTGGGGACGGAGCCTCGTGTGGTAATGTGTGGGGATGGAGCCTCATGTGGTAATGTGGGGGGACGGAGCCTCGTGTGGTAATGTGTGGGGACGGAGCCTCATGTGGTATTGTGGGGGGGCAGGATTATGTGTGGTAATATGGTGGGAGAGCGGGATTATGTGTGGCAATGTGGTGGGGGGTGGGATTATATGTGGTAATGTGGTGGGGGGTGGGATTATGTGTTGTAATGTGGGGGGGTGGGATTATGTGTGGTAATATTGGGGGTGGGATTATATAAGGTAATGTGGTGGGGGGGTGGGATTATGTGTGGTAATGTGGTGGGGGGTGGGATTATGTGTGGTAATGTGGTGGGGGAGCGGGATTATGTTTGGTAATGTGATGGGGGCGGGATTATGTGTGGTGATGGGGTGGGAGGCAGAGCTACTGTGCAGAGGGCAGGATTATCTGTGGTAATGTGGGGGGCGGGAATATGTGTGGTGATGTGGTGGGGGGCGGGATTATGTGTGGTAATGTGGTGGGGGGGGCGGGATTATGTGTTGTAGTGTGGTGGGGGGATTATGTGTGGTAATGTGGTGGGGGACGGGATAATGTGTGGTAATGTAGTAATGGGGTGGGATTATGTATGTAATGTGGTGGGGGGCGGGATTATGTGTGGTAATGTGGTGGGGGCGGGATTATGTGTGGTAATGTGGGGGGGATTATGTGTGGTAATGTGGTGGGGGGTCGGGATTATGTGTGGTAATGAGGTGGGGGGGCAGGATTATGTGTGGTAATGTGGTGGGGGAGCGGGATTATGTTTGGTAATGTGGTGGGGGGCGGGATTATGTGTTGTAATGTGGTGGGGGTGGGATTATGTGTGGTAATGTGGTGGGGGGTGGGATTATGTGTTGTAATATGGTAGGGCGGGATTATGTGTGGTAATGTGGGGGGCGGGATTATGTGTGGTAATGTGGTGGAGGGACGGGATTATGTGTGGTAATGTGGTGGGAGAGCGGGATTATGTGTGGCAATGTGGTGGGGGCGGGATTATGTGTGGTAATGTGGTGGAGGGACGGGATTATGTGTGGTAATGTGGTGGGAGAGCGGGATTATGTGTGGCAATGTGGTGGGGGGCGGGATTATGTGTTGTAATGTGGTGGGGGTGGGATTATGTGTGGTAATGCGGTGGTGGGTGGGATTATGTGTTGTAATATGGTAGGGCGGGATTATGTGTGGTAATGTGGGGGGCGGGATTATGTGTGGTAATGTGGTGGGGGGGCGGGATTATGTGTGGTAATGTGGTGGGGGGAGGGATTATGTGTGGTAATATGGTGGGGGAGCGGGATTATGTTTGTTAATGTGGTGGGCAGGATTATGTGTGGTGATGTGATGGGGGCGGGATTATGTGCGGTGATGGGGTGCGGGGCAGAGCTACTGTGCAAGGGGCGGGATTATCTGTGGTAATGTGGGGGGGCGGGAATATGTGTGGTGATGTGGTGGGGGGCGGGATTATGTGTGGTAATGTGGTGGGGGGGCGGGATTATGTGTGGTAATGTGGTGGGGCCGGGATTATGTATGGTAATGTGGTGGGGGGTGAAATTATGTGTGGTAATGTGGTGGGGGGGCGAGATTATGTGTGGTAATGTGGTGGGGGGGCGGGATTATGTGTGGTAATGTGGGGGGATTATGTGTGGTAATTTGGTGGGGGGGCGGGAATATGTGTGGTAATGTGGTGGGGGAGCCGGATTATGTTTGGTAATGTGGTGGGGGGACGGGATTATGTGTGGTAATGTGGTGGGGGAGGGATTATGTGTGGTAATATGGTGGAGGAGCGGGATTATGTGTGGTAATGTGGTGGGGGGGCGAAATTATGTGTGGTAACGTGGTGGGGGGCGGGATTATGTGTGATAATGTGGGGGGATTATGTGTGGTGATGGGGGGCGGGGCGGAGCTACTGTGCAGGGGGTGGGATTATCTGTGGTAATGTGGGGGGGCGGGGATATGTCTGGTGATGTGGTGGGGGGGCGGGATTATGTGTGGTAATGTGGTGGGGGGTGGGATTATGTACGGTAATGTGGTGGGGGGCGAAATTATGTGTGGTAATGTGGTGGGAGGGCGAGATTATGTGTGATAATGTGGGGGGATTATGTGTGGTAATTTGGTGGGGGGCGGGAAAATGTGTGGTAATGTGGCGTGGGGTAGGGATTATGTGTGGTAATGTGTTTGGGGGGCCGGATTATGTGTGGTTATGTGGTGTGGGAGCGGGGTTATGCTTGGTAATGTGGTGGGGGGCAGGATTATGTGTGGTAATGTGATGCCGGTATTATGTGTGGTGATGGGGTAGGGAGCAGAGCTACTGTGCAGGGGGCGGGATTATCTGTGGTAATGTGGTGGGGGGTGGGAATATGTGTGGTGGGGGGTGGGATTATGTGTGGTAATGTGGTGGGGGGGCATATTATGTGTGGTAATGTGGTGGGGGGGTGGGAATATCTGTGGTAATTTGGTGGGGGCAGGATTATGTGTGGTAATGTGGTGTGGGGCGGGATTATGTGTGGTGATGTGGTGGGGGCGGGATTATTTGTGGTAATGTGGCGGGGGGTGGGATTGTGTGTGGTAATGTGGCGGGGGCAGGATTCTGAGTGGTAATGTGGCGGGGGTCAGGATTATGTGTGGTAATGTGGCGGGGGTGGGATTATGTGTGGTAATATGGTGGGGGGCGGGATTATGTGTGGTAATGTGGTGGGGGGCGGGAAAATGTGTGGTAATGTGGTGGGGGGCAGGATTATGTGTGGTAATGTGGTGGGGGCGAGATTATGTGTTGTAATGTGGTGGGGGCGGGATTATGTGTGGTAATGTGGTGGGGGGCGGTATTATGTGTGGTAATGTAGCGGGGAGCGGGATTATGTGTGGTAATGTGGTGGGGGCGGGATTATGTGTGGTAATGTGGTGGGGCGGGATTATGTGTGGAAATGTGGTGGGGAGCGGGATTATGTGTGGTAATTTAAAATGTGTGGTAATGTGGTGGGGGGCAGGATTATGTGTGGTATTGTGATGGGGCGGGATTATGTGTGGTAATGTGGTGTGGGGGCGGGATTATGCGTGGTAATGTGGTGGGGGTGGGATTATGTGTGGTAATGTGGTGGGGGGTGGGATTATTTGTGGTAATGTGGTGGGGCGAGATTATGTGTGGTAATGTGGTGGGGGCGGGATTATGTCGTAATGTGGTGGGGGGTGGGATTATGTGTGGTAATGTGGTGGGGGCGGGATTATGTGTGGTAATGTGGTGGGGGGGGCGGGATTATTTGTGGTAATGTGGTGGGGGTGGAAAAATGTGTGGTAATGTGGTGGGAGGCGGGATTATGTGTGGTAATATGGGGGAGCGGGAGTATGTGTAGTAATGTGGTGGGGGGCGGGATTTTGTGTGGTAATGTGGGGGGTGGCGGGATTATGTGTGGTAATGTGGCGGGGGGCGGGCAGGATTATGTGTGATAATGTGGTGGGGGGCAGAATTATGTGTGGTAATATGGTGGGGGCGGGATTTTGTGTGGTAATGTGACGTGGGGGTGGGATTATGTGTGGTAATGTGGTGGGGGGGCGGGATTATGTGTGGTAATGTGGTGTGGGGTCAGGATTATGTGTGGTAATGTGGTGGGGGGCGGGATTATGTGTGGTAATGTGGTGGGGGAGCAGGAATATGTTTGGTAATGTGGTGGGGGTAGGATTATCTGTGGTAATGTGGTGGGGGGGCGAGATTATGTGTGATAATGTGGGGGAATTATGTGTGGTAATTTGGTGGGGGGCGGGAAAATGTGTGGTAATGTGGCGTGGGGTAGGGATTATGTGTGGTAATGTGTTTGGGGGGCCGGATTATGTGTGGTTATGTGGTGTTGGAGCAGGGTTATGCTTGGTAATGTGGTGGGGGGCAGGATTATGTGTGGTAATGTGATGCCGGTATTATGTGTGGTGATGGGGTAGGGAGCAGAGCTACTGTGCAGGGGGCGGGATTATCTGTGGTAATGTGGTGGGGGGTGGGAATATGTGTGGTGGGGGGTGGGATTATGTGTGGTAATGTGGTGGGGGGGCATATTATGTGTGGTAATGTGGTGGGGGGGTGGGAATATCTGTGGTAATTTGGTGGGGGCAGGATTATGTGTAGTAATGTGGTGGGGGGCGGGATTATGTGTGGTAATGTGGTGGGGGTGGGATTATGTGTGGTAATGTGGTGTGGGGCGGGATTATGTGTGGTGATGTGGTGGGGGCAGGATTATTTGTGGTAATGTGGCGGGGGGTGGGATTGTGTGTGGTAATGTGGCGGGGGCAGGATTCTGAGTGGTAATGTGGCGGGGGTCAGGATTATGTGTGGTAATGTGGCGGGGGTGGGATTATGTGTGGTAATATGGTGGGGGGCGGGATTATGTGTGGTAATGTGGTGGGGGGCGGGAAAATGTGTGGTAATGTGGTGGGGGGCAGGATTATGTGTGGTAATGTGGTGGGGGCGGGATTATGTGTTGTAATGTGGTGGGGGCGGGATTATGTGTGGTAATGTGGTGGGGGGCAGTATTATGTGTGGTAATGTGGCGGGGAGCGGGATTATGTGTGGTAATGTGGTGGGGGCGGGATTATGTGTGGTAATGTGGTGGGGCGGGATTTTGTGTGGAAATGTGGTGGGGAGCGGGATTATGTGTGGTAATTTAAAATGTGTGGTAATGTGGTGGGGGGCAGGATTATGTGTGGTATTGTGATGGGGCGGGATTATGTGTGGTAATGTGGTGTGGGGGCGGGATCATGCGTGGTAATGTGGTGGGGGGTGGGATTATTTGTGGTAATGTGGTGGGGCGGGATTATGTGTGGTAATGTGGTGGGGGCGGGATTATGTCGTAATGTGGTGGGGGGTGGGATTATGTGTGGCAATGTGGTGGGGGCGGGATTATGTGTGGTAATGTGGTGGGGGGGCGGGATTATTTGTGGTAATGTGGTGGGGGTGGAAAAATGTGTGGTAATGTGGTGGGAGGCGGGATTATGTGTGGTAATATGGGGGAGCGGGATTATGTGTAGTAATGTGGTGGGGGGCGGGATTTTGTGTGGTAATGTGGGGGGTGGCGGGATTATGTGTGGTAATGTGGCTGGGGGCGGGCTGGATTATGTGTGATAATGTGGTGGGGGGCGGAATTATGTGTGGTAATATGGTGGGGGCGGGATTTTGTGTGGTAATATGACGTGGGGGTGGGATTATGTGTGGTAATGTGGTGGGGGGGCGGGATTATGTGTGGTAATGTGGTGTGGGGTCAGGATTATGTGTGGTAATGTGGTGGGGGGCGGGATTATGTGTGGTAATGTGGTGGGGGAGCAGGATTATGTTTGGTAATGTGGTGGGGGTAGGATTATCTGTGGTAATGTGGTGGGGGGGCGGGATTATGTGTGGCAATGTGGTGGGGGGACAGGATTATGTGTGGTAATGTGGTGGTGGGGCGGGATTATGTGTGGTAATGTGGTGGGGGGCAGGATTATGTGTGGTAATGTGGTGGGGGGCAGGATTATGTGTGGTAATGTTGTGGGGGCGGGATTATGTCTGGTAATGTGGTAGGGGGGATTATGTGTGGTAATGTGGTGGGGGGCAGGATTTTGTGTGGTAATGTGGTGGGGGGCGGAATTATGTGTGGTAATGTGGTAAGGGGGCAGGATTATGTGTGGTAATGTGGTGGGGGCGGGATTGTGTGTGGTAATGTGGTGGGGGGCGGGATTATGTGTGGCAATGTGGTGGGGGGCGGGATTATGTGTGGTAATGTGGTGGGGGGCAGGATTGTGTGTGGTAATGTGGTGGGGGCGGGATTGTGTGTAATAATGGAGTGGGGGGCTGGATTATGTGTGGTGATGTGTGGGGGTGGAGCTACTGTGCAGGGGGCGGGATTAGCGAGTAATCACGATGCCTGTTATTTATATAGATACAAGCATATACACACATACAAGCATATTTACACCTACCATGCATACACACATATACAGACATACACATAAAAGCATATATACACACATATGCCATGCATACATACACATACAGGCATACACATACAAGTATATATACAAATACAAGCACATATACACATACCATGCATACATACACATACAGGCATACATACACACATATACCATGCATACATACACATACAGGGATATATACACACATATACCATGTGTAGCTGCCGCAGGGCCGAGGGGTACCCGGTACCGGGCCTCTGAGTCACTGCTCTGGGGTTGTCACGGTGGCTAGACCCGGTCCGGGACCCTGCTGAGGGGCGTACAGTGATAGATGTAGATAGTGGTGGTGGTGCGGTGCAGTAAATAACGAGGACACCAGGTTGCAGTCTCTTTACCTCTTTACTGAAGGTCTCTGGGTCCTCAGTCCGGAATACGGTTCACCAGGCTGCGCAAGTCCGGCCGGTCCGATGGCACCTCCAGAGTTCTCCTTGCAGGTGGAAATCTGTGCCTTCCTGCTAGCGCTATGTGTTGTGGTCCTCCCCTGCTGTGCTTACGGGATAGTCTCCACAACTGTTGTTTCTGTTTCTCGTGTTCCCTCACAACAACTCGATTAGATGATGTTCTGCTAATCCTCCGTCCCTCCCGGTGTTATGGTTGGGACGCACCCGTATGACGGGTAGGCTCGGAGCTCTTCCGGGACCCTAGAGTCACCCCTCTCCACAGGTTGCCCCCCAAGTCTGCATAGGTGATTTAGGTGAGACAGCCCGCCTGTGACTGACTGTCCTGCCGTTGGTTTGAAGTATTGCTTGGAGCTAGATATATGAATACTTCCTCGGCGTTCCGGCCGCCAGTTGTGTGCCTCAGTAGGATGTTGCCTCGGTCTTACAGCACGACTCCTACTGGTATTCTCCTTCTTGCTTTGATCTCGTTTCTCACTCAGCACAATATATCTCGCTTCTGATCCTTTCTTAGGGCACCGCCGCTATGCTGAGCAGGCACGGTCCCGTGACGTTCTTTCTTGTTGCCAGGCCTCTGTCAGGGTCCCAAACCTGACAGGGACCCTACCGAATCTTCCCCCACAACACCCTCTGCCACCAGGTGTTGTCTGGTTCCAACCCAGTCAGCTTTCTGTCTAACTTCCTGCCTGACCCCCAGTTTACCCACACGGTGAGGAGTGGCCTAATAAATAGCACATTTAGCTCCCCCTGGAGGCCCGACTGTGAAATGTATTGGTGTATGTGATACCTGGTCAGATGAACTCCTTCAGTGCCATCAGACGTACCATAGCCCCCCTTAGCGGCGGAGCCACAGTACTGCAACGACCAGGACTCTGGGGCGCTGCACATGCATATATACACATATATACCATGCATACATACAGGCATACTTATACTGTACAAGCATATATACACACACATATACCATGCAGACATACACATACAGGCATATACATACACATATACCATGCAAACATACACACATACAAGCATATATACACATACAGCCATATATACACGCATATACAGTACCATGCATACATACACATACAGGCATATACATACAATCCATATATAACCATACACACACATTTGGGGTGTTAGTACCCTACCTTGGCTTGTCTCCAGCCCAGCACAGGCATTTTTGAAGTGCTGCACTCCTATACTGGAAGGAGCAGTGCAGGGTGCGTGGAATAATGTCACCTTAAGCAGACGCAGCTGTGGCCGAGTCTGCTGCCGTGACGCTGCTGATTGTGCGACCCCCTGCTGCTCTCCTGCTCCCTGGCCTAGCTCTCCACTGTCTGTGTGTCCCGGCTATTCAGCCACACCCACATTTAAAGGGCCTGCAACCTTTTTTTTTTTCTCCCCTCTCCTGCTGTTCTCCAGGGGCCCACCGGGGAATTCCCCGGCACCCCGCCAGGCCAGTCTGACCCTGACCATGAGCATGAGAAAGTTCTCCTGCTCGCGGTGCCATCTGACAGGGAATAGGAGTTCACAGCCAGTGAACTCACTTCACCTTTCTGATGTAAGTGCGAGCGCTGTGGGAAAATCTCCCATGAACTCCTATTCCCTGCATCTAGGCATGCAATGAGCATGTTGACACAAAATTTGACATAGAGAAATTTAAACCATTGGGCGTTGAAGAATGAATAATTACATTTTTACAGCTAAAATGTTGTTTTAGCCCCCCCAAAAATTATAAGGGCCAATAGGAAAAAATGGACCTCTCAGCTTGTTGTGCAATTTTTTACTTTTTTCACTTGTTTACTTAGTCCCTCTATGGGACTTTCAGGTTTTGCTGTTTGATCAGTGTTATATACCATTGCAATGCAATGCACGAGCACTACAGGGTGGGCCATTTATATGGATATGTTACACCCAGTCCAGCTTCTGTACCTTCCTGGGGTCCCTGTCGGGACCTCTGCTCTGTGCCGGCTCCACACTGTCTGGATACAGCCTCTGCTCCTCCTCCCTCAGCTGCTTCTTGGCATGCAGCCAGCAGGTTCCCGAGCAGAGTACTTATGTCGTGCGGACGCTCACTCCCTCTCTCTTAAAGAGACAGAGCACATTTTCTAAAAGTACTTCTGATCAATGTTGTGTTAGTGATCACTATTTCTAGCTCCTCCACCATAGGTAGGGTGCCGGAGCAAGAAGTATCCACTGTTGCTTACTTCCGGTTCCTGTCAGCATGTCTCTCTCTCTGTTTCTGAAGTTCTTTTGCTAGTACTCCACTTATACTGTCTGTCTCCACAGATCATCAGCTACCTGTTACCTGGCTATCCTGGATGATGACTGTTCTATCTACGCAATCCCATCCTGTCCCATCAGTCAGCCATCTACCTCTCTGGACAACGCCAGTCTCGCCGGTATCAGCTCTTACCCGTACACCCTGTATCATCTGGTTAGCTCTACGTCTTCCGCTAACCCTGCTTGTCCATCTGTTCTGCTGGGACAGCTGCCACGAGTCCAGGGTCTAACTGGAGGTAGCACCTGTGTGTCCCCCAGGCATTCCATTCTGACCCTGTTTGAGGGGACATACTACGGGTATCTGGGGCTCACGTAGTCACACCCCTTCAGAGCCCCCCAGACCGTGGTCCCGAGGTTCCACATTAAACTTCAATAAAAACGAATGTGAACTTCATCTTCTGTGTCTCCGTTTCCATTCGTTGCAGGAAACACTTAAATAAAATGGGAATAGTTGGTGATATCAACTTCCTGTGTGTGGCACATTAGTATATGGGAGGGGGAAAACTTTTCAAATGGGTGGTGACCATGGCAGCCATTTTTATAAGTTGGCCATTTTGCATCCAACTTTATTTTTTTCAATGGGAAGAGGGTTATGTGACACATCAAACTTATTGAGAATTTCACAAGAAAAACAACAGTGTGCTTGATTTTAACGTAACTTTTTTCTTTCATGAGTTATTTACAAGTTTATGACCACTTATAAAATGTGTTCAAAGTGCTGACCATTGTGTTGGATTGTCAATGCAACCCTCTTCTCCCACTCTTGACACACTGATAGCAACACCGCAGAAGAATTGCTAGCACAGGCTTCCAGTATCCGTTGTTTCAGGTGCTGCACATCTCGCATCTTCACAGCATAGAAGATGTGAAGCATGTGAAGATACGAGATGTGCAGCATCTGGAACAACGGATACTAGAAGTCTGTGCTAGCATATCTTCCGTGGTGTTGCTATCAGTGTGTCAAAAGTGGGGGAAGAGGGTTGTATTCACAATCCAACACAATGGGCAGCACTTTGAACACATTTTATAAGTGGTCATAAACTTGTAAATAACTCATGAAAGAAAAAAGTTACGTTAAAATCAAGCACACTGTTGTTTTTCTTGTGAAATTCTCAATAAGTTTGATGTGTCACATAACCCTCTTCCCATTGAAAAAAATAAAATTGGATCCAAAATGGCTGACTTCAAAATGGCCGCCATGGTCACCACCCATCTTGAAAAGTTTTTCCCCCTCCCATATAATATGCCACAAACAGGAAGTTGATATCACCAACCATTCCCATTTTATTTAGGTGTATCCATATAAATGGCCCATCCTGTACAGTTGTTTATAACTGTTAGTGCTGCACTGACACAAGCTTGTTAGACCATGACTGCACATGATCTGGAAAGCATGCTAGCCCTGGTGACTCAAATGTCGTTATGATGATGTCGTGTCACCATGGCAACGATTGCTTTCTCGTCATGACGAGAGGCACTTTTAAATGCAATTGCAGCACTTAGGAGGTTAAACTGCTAGGATTGTGTGGGCACCGCTCCTGGCAGTGACAGCTGGGTGTCAGTTATGGTGTTATCTACTGTGAGCACAAAATCGCCAAGACGTATCCATACGTCCAAGGTCGTGAAGGGTTTAAAGTGGTACATATTTAGAACATTGCTAAATGCAAGTAACTTTGTAAAGAAAGTGCGTAAAGCCACAAGAATCCATCACTTACTATGCAAATAAGCTATCAATCTTACTAAGCCAGATGTTACCTTGTCATCTGCACACATGAGGGTTCAATTACATGCACAGTAGTGAAGTAGTGCACTTAGCAGAACATGTACGGTATGTTTTTCCTGAATCACATTATGAATTTGGATTCTAGAAATGATTATGGGAATTCTGTTGATCCCCTCCAATCAATAGGTTTTTATTTCCATACTGTACACATAATGTGTAACAAATATACAGAAATTAACCTGAAATTACAAAGCAAAATATGATACATTCTTAACATTTTTCATTTCTTTGAGAGTGACCTATATCCAGAAATAAATTCAGCTGAGATGTGTAATTTCTTGGTAAATTCATTTATATCGGCTTCATTAAAGTCGCTGACTGTTAAAATGAAAATCAATCAGTGCCAAGTAGTGCGGCCTCTCACGTGAGGCTGGCCAAATATTTTTGGATATCCGTAGTGGAAAAGGCGCACACCCATATTAATGTGGCATGCTTTGAATTACAATTGCGCCTAATTAACAGAATTTCTGCATTAGTTTTCTTTGGGAATAAACGCTAATGATACAAGTGGAATATGTAGACATACGGGTGTTTCTGCTGTGTGTTAGTGACCCAAAGAATCTGAGGTGGCATGCAAGTCTAAATGCATTCAAACAACACGTGGAATGTATTGTTGAAATTAATGTATTCAAATGTTCTTTGGAACCCGACTGCACCAATGTCGCTAAAGTCCTAATAACTGCCTAAGTCTAAAGAGTACTTTCCTTGTACTTATCCTTCTTGATCTATTCTCCGCCTTTGACACTGTTGATCAATCTCTTCTTCTTTTGTAATTAGTATCCCAAGCTGTGACCCTCCTTCCTAATTCTTCTCTACAAGATCTAATTCTGTCTCAGACAGGTCTTTTATTTTTTGGACCTAAAAGTGAAATCAAGTAATATGTGGCTATTCACTTTTAGCATGCATTTGTTTGTTGAGACATTTTATTAGCACAATACGTATAATGATAGATAAAAAGAAAGAAAAAAATTCCATGAGACATTTTCAGTCATCGTTACACTTTACTAATGGATATTCTTGCGCTTGGGGTTACTAAGCCGATTCCAAAGTTAAATGGAAAGAATATCGAATGGAACAATTCATCCCTGTTTGAAAATTCAAGTATTTGTATGAATATAACGATAGTTACATAAATAAAAGTTCAAGGACTGTTTGCTGGATGTTTTGTTCATGTTGCAGCTATAGAAAAATTGCAAAGTAGTTTTATAATGAAAAATGCTATTCGGCAATAATTTTACATCTATTAAAAAAAGCAAGAAAAATAAATCAGTCTTTTCCTGTTAAACGGAGAGAAGAAAAGTCCCATTTTATGTGAATGTATTCAAATAGGTTATTAACTGCATAAGATAAAGGAGTCATCGAGGCTTCCAGCATGGTAATTAAAATACTTGATGTGTGTCTAATGCATTTATTGAATACTGCCTGCAGGAAGATGCGCAAATGTTTGTAACTTTATTCTGAAAGTGTTATTGTTAAAAATGACTCCTAGAAGTCGGAATGAGGTGGGAGTTATGAGTTTAATTGTGAACCATGTCATTGACTAGGAAATATTTATATTTCAGTTTAGCTAATCCAATAGAACTATGAATTATGTTTTTCTCATCAACCATGGCTAAACTTATTTTGAAAGTCATTTAACAATGATCCGTTTCAGTTGCGAGACTGAAAAATGAAATTCAATTTTCAATATTCACTAACCTGAGCTTGAATCATTAATCTGAGCCTTAATAGTAAAACTATCCAATATGTAGCTTGGGCTAAAAGTTTCATCTCAATGTGCGAGTCACATAATAGACATTTGCAAAGTCCAAATTCATTCAAGTTATTTTCCCAATCATCAATAAATGTGAAGAAACTCAGTTTGCAATTAATTTGAAGACAACTTCAATAGTTTTGTAAAATATTACAATTGAAACTTAAAAAATTCCAATAACATAATAACATAATAAATACTTAGATTTATTGTTTTAGTTTAATTTTCAGTTATTCCACATTCAGTTCTGCATTTATGTACATTGACTAAGTCAATAAAAAAACATAAAGAAGTTGTCCACCCCAGAAAATTATTTTCATTTATTATCCAGCATGGTAAAATAAAATATATAGAATAATCTCCTTACTGATCCTTGCCACTCCCTTTCCAACACTGTCTGGTTCCCCCCAGTCTTTGTACTTCCTCTTCTGCCTGGCACAAGCATGTGGCTCCAGTAATGACCAACTCATGCCTGATGTGGCTAACCATTACTGTAACTGTCATATTTGCATATGACCAGAACAGGATCTACCTATTCCTGTCATATTAATATGTGACGACTATGGTCTATGACTTGTTAGTCACATGTTGGTCATTGCTGCTGCAAGAAGCAGTAAAAGAAGAGGATGGTCAAAATTCAGGCTGACGTCAGAAAAGCAAGAAAAATTGGGAAACCAACACAAGCAATGAATAGCATAAGCCAGGTAGTAAAACTAATTGTTTGGCAGCGGACGTCAGAGAAACAGGGTTTAACTAGTAGACAACCCTGCCCAGGTCTCTCAATTAACCTTTTAGTTTCCTGTTCTCATAGCACCCAGGAATAAAACTGGACTGATGCTTTCAAGAATCACCCAAAACAAAGGCGCAGCAGTGCCTAGCAGCCGAAGTAGGAGTCAGCACAGATGTTACAGTCATTTGATGGTTTTGCTTACAAAAGTGTTGAAAACAATATTATTTTTCCTCCTCTGATTATCATAGTTATTAAGGTTGAATGAAGACTTTAAGTCCATCTAGTTCAACCCATAGCCTAACCTAACATGCCCTAACATGTTGATCCAGAGGAAGGCAAAAAAAAACCATGTGGCAAAGAGTAAGCTCCACATTGGGGAAAAAAATTCCTTCCCGACTCCACATACGGCAATCAGACTAGTTCCCTGGATCAACACCCTAAAACAGAATCTAGTGTATATACCCTGTAACATTATACTTTTCAAGAAAGGCATCCAGTCCCCTCTTAAATTTAAGTAATGAATCACTCATTACAACATCATACGGCAGAGAGTTCCATAGTCTCACTGCTCTTACAGTAAAGAATCCGCGTCTGTTATTATGCTTAAACCTTCTTTCCTCCAGACGTAGAGGATGCCCCCTTGTCCCTGTCTCAGGTCTATGATTAAAAAGATCATCAGAAAGGTCTTTGTACTGTCCCCTCATATATTTATACATTAAAATAAGAACACCCCTTAGCCTTCATTTTTCCAAACTAAATAGCCCCAAGTGTAATAACCTATCTTGGTATTGCAGACCCCCCAGTCCTCTAATAACCTTGGTCGCTCTTCTCTGCACCCGCTCTAGTTCAGTTATGTCTTTCTTATACACTGTACACAGTATTCTAAGTGTGGTCGAACTAGTGACTTGTATAGAGGTAAAATTATGTTCTCCTCATGAGCATCTATGCCTCTTTTAATGCATCCCATTATTTTATTTGCCTTTGTAGCAGCTGCCTGACACTGGCCACTAAATGTGAGTTTGTCATCCACCCATACTCCCTTTTTCATTGACGGTTTTGCCCAGAGTTTTAGAATTAAGCACATAGTTATACATCTTATTACTTCTACCCAAGTGCATGACCTTACATTTATCCCGATTAAAGCTCACTTGCCATTTATCAGCCCAAGCTTCTAGTTTACATAAATCATCCTGTAATATAAAATTGTCCTCCCCTGTATTGATTACCCTGCAGAGTTTAGTGTCATCTGCAAATATTGAAATTCCACTCTGTATGCCCCCTACAATATCATTAATAAATATGTTAAAAAGAAGAGGGCCCAATACTGACCCCTGTGGTACTCCACTGCTAACCGCGACCCAGTCCGAGTGTGCTCCATTAATTACCACCCTTTGTTTCCTATCCCTGAGCCAGCTCTCAACCAACTTACACATATTTTCCCCTATCCCCATTATTCTCATTTTATGTATCAACCTTTTGTGTGGCACCGTATCAAAAGCTTTTGAAAAGTCCACATCAGTGATGATATCTAAAGCACCACCTTCTTATTAGTCAAACCTTCTGCACAAGCCGCATAACATTTAAAATCTGAGCATGGCCAGTGGTGTATGGGCATGTGACTAGACATCTTTAATCAACCTCCTTTCAGAAATACATTGTAAGTGTAATTTTCCCATGCACAGTGTTTTTCATTTGGGGCTGTGGATATACTGTACAAGTGTCATATCAGTAGTCTGTCAGGAAGGCTGCTTTTCAGAAGAATAAATTAGTGCTAAAAGGCTAATATCTATATGTTAACAATTGGCATACATATATGAAAATCAACTTACAATGGCCATACCCTTCAAACCTTTGTGTTTTATGTATTAGCTATGTCAGAAATGGGGCTGGTCTGGTTATTGAAATTATCAGCCATCCAGCCCCCTTCACACACAGCACTGATGACATGCTGTCATAGATAATGCCCAGAGCTGGAAGCAGCAATGAGCTAGGTGGTAATAGAAGTATTTTAGTAAATTGTATCGCTGACTATTTTACACACATTTAAGTATAACTTTGTGTAATTGGGCTATCTCTTTAATGATTCCAGTGTGTTATTACAAATAATGACAAGCTGAATATCTTCTAAATGAACAAACCTGTTTCATTCCTTTCTCAGCAATCATGCACTGAAAGAGGAGCTGGAGATTGTTCCGTTTTAGCAGAAATAAATGACCTGGATTCGCAGTAATAATATATTGGAAGTATTTCACACTTAATTGGCTTCATTTCTGCCTCATTTAGTAAGTGAGCACATACTTCACCTCAAACAAAATAAAATGCAGCGCATAGCACAAAAGCACCTCGTTTTATTCATAATAAAATGTAGTGAGCTGAGAAACACATGTCTCATCTCCCGGTATAAATGGCACAATAAAAACAAGCAATTAATATGTGCACTAAAACTAACTGCGCTATTAAATAAACCATATCAATGCCACAAATATTCATGTTCACTTGTGAGCATAGTTAATAACAAAACATAATCCCTGCTGAGTGAGGATTAGTTGACAGGGAAATCGTTTATCAGGCAGCACAATGGCACCATGGTTGATAGTGTTGCCATGTAGCATGGGTTCATATCCTACAGAGCATTGCCTTTCATAGGCTGCCTCTCTCATTTCAAAGCATACAAGGTATTAGGTGCTGCGGACACTCCTGCCAGACTGGTGACATGTTAGTCCTCTTCGAGTAAGGGTACTGTCACACTCTGCAACTTTCCAACGATCACGACCAGCGATACGACCTGGCCATGATCGTTGGAAAGTCGTTGTGTGGTCGCTGGAGAGCTGTCACACAGACCGCTCTCCAGCGACCAACGATGCCGAAGGCCCTGGGTAACCAGGGTAAACATCGGGTTACTAAGCGCAGGGCCGCGCTTAGTAACCCGATGTTTACCCTGGTTACCATCGTAAAAGTAAAAAAAAAAAAAAAAACATACTCACATTCCGGTGTCCGTCAGGTCCCTTGCCGTCTGCTTCCCGCTCTGACTGAGTGCCGCCGTAAAGTGAAAGCAGATCACAGCGGTGACGTCACTGCTGTGCTCTGCTCTTACATTCCGGCCGGCAGTCAGTCAGAGCGGGAAGCAGACTGCAAGGGACCTGACGGACACCGGAATGTGAGTATGTACGTTTTTTTTTTTTTACTTTTACGATGGTAACCAGGGTAAACATCGGGTTACTAAGCGCGGCCCTGCGCTTAGTAACCTGATGTTTACCCTGGTTACAAGCGAACGCATCGTTGGATCGGTGTCACACACACCGATCCAACGATGACAGCGGGAGATCCAGCGACGAAAGAAAGTTCCAAACGATCTGCTACGACGTACGATTCTCAGCAGGGTCCCTGATCGCTGCTGCATGTCAGACACAGCGATATCGTATGGATATCGCTGGAACGTCACGGATCGTACCGTCGTAGCGACAAAAGTGCCACTGTGTGACAGTACCCTTATGGTGTCCTATCCAACACCATACCACAGGTCTTTTCTTTATTCTGTGGTCTGTTCCAGTTTGACTTCAATGGAAGTCTTCAAACAGAGGTTGGACAGACATCTGTCTGGGATGATTTAGTGAATCCTGCTTTGATCAGGGGGTTGGACCAGATGACCCAGGAGGTTCCTTCCACTTCTACTATTCTATGATTCTATGAGGCTTGAGACCTATAGTGGCATGTACTGTCAACTTAAAGGTGAATTGATACAGTAATCTCTTGATTAGTTTTTAACCCTAGTTGGAAGTTTTTTTTACTGTTTAACTTCTGTGAATATTATGTCTTAACCCAGCATGCCAGACCCTGTTTGATTTTAATAATCATGCTCCTGGCCTGGTCTGATCTCATGACCCTGGTCCCCAACCAATCGCTAGCTATCTTTGTGTTCATGACAAAACCAGGACTTATTGCTGATGACGAGTATAGACCTCCATTACAGCCACCAAAGCTCAATTTGAGCCTCTATCTGGAGACCACTTGGGCACCACCATGAAGAAACCTTCACGACGGAAAGTCACACTTGTCCTACTCCTGGGATTATTGTGTGTGGTAGCATAAAGTACGATAGCCGGATTCCTTTAATCTTTATTACAGGTACACTAATAGCTTGGCATTACCTTGATATTCTTGTGGAAACAGTTTCATGGGTACCATATAGTGGTATGACCCTTTCTTCAAAGTGTTCCTTGCCTGTGCTACTGAGGAAAAATTAACAAAAAATAAGTGGGCACCACAATGATAAGAGGCTGCTTTTGTGTATAAAGTATACAATATATAAAGAAAGAAAAAATGCTTTACACTAGTTAAGTCACATCTCGCAAAAAAATATACATCTATGTAAATCATTTATTGATAATAATGACAAAAATATAATCAAGACACATGTTAATAGCTAAAAGCATTTAAAACATGTACAAAAAAAACAGATGATTTAAAATAAAGGACAAGAAATGAGTACCAGTAATGATTATAATCACAAATGCATGAGAAGCCCACTAATGAAAAAAATTATAGATTACCAACTATATAACTAAAATGTGCACAAAAGGATGGATACATGAGTAAAGTGAATATTTCTATAACAACAAAAACAGTCTAAATCCTAAATCCATGTACATGGGAAAACAAAATAATGAGGAACCATACTAGAAAAGGCCAAAATACAAGATAATAAAAATAATGACCAAGGTAGGCAATAAGGGAATTTGCTAACGAACCTCATGCATATCACTGCACACTGATAGCTTTCTCAGAGGTAGAGTAAGTAATAGTGCATGCGTCTATGTATAGTCAAATAATCAATTATTATATTACTAGATGGCAGCCCGATTCTAAAGAATCGGGAGTCTAGAATCCATATATACTTTATTTATTCAAATGTAAGAATAATACAATTAATAAATAATAGTAAGAAAGAACAAAAAATGGCTGCACTCACCAGCTCTTGACAATTCTTGACAGTACGGCACATTTCTGATTGGTCGCTCGCGGCAGGCGGCAACCAATCAGAAAAGCTCCGCGCACCACGAAGGCATATATCTTTGTCCACCCTGAGCGGGTGTAGGACGCTGGTGACGTCACTTATCTCCGGACATTATCTCCGGACAAAGCCACGGAAGTTGGCACAAATTGCCGGAAGTAGTATTCTAGGCAATTATATATTAGATTTTAATGTTATCAGTGTTTACCTTTGAACGTTTATATTGTATTGTCCTGTCACCAGCCATGTGTACGATTATCGGCCGAAAGCCTCTCTGGAACCAATAATCACCCCATGTAAAGGTATCTTTATAAGTTAAAGATTCAGAATACTATGACTTTTATCATATCCTGAACAGTCAAGTTTTTTATGAACCGTTAAGGTTTTCTGGTTGAAGTAAAAAAAACTCTGAGTGTTTACAGTTTGAAACCATAAAATGTTGAAAAATTATGTCATTCTTGAGTATATCACTCTATGGTGCTCATAAACGTGTCAAATTTGATCTATAATATACTTTAATATACGTTACTTTAATCTTTAATATACTTAAGAACAGGGCCCCAGACATCACACAGGGGGTCTGAAACACCGCACAGTGGTCCAAAATATCGCTGTGCTCTGCCTGGGGCCCCATATGCTGCCTGGGGCCCCTGTGCTCTGCCTGGGGCCCCATATGCTGCCTGGGGCCCCTGTGCTCTGCCTGGGGCCCCATAGGCTGCCTGGGGCCCCTGTGCTCTACCTGGGACCACTGTGCTCTGCCTGGGGCCCCATATGCTGCCTGGGGCCCCTGTGCTCTGCCTGGGGCCCCTGTGCTCTGCCTGGGGCCCCATGTTCTGCCTGGGGCCCCTGTGCTCTGCCTGGGGCCCCATAGGCTGCCTGGGGCCCCTGTTCTCTGCCTGGGACCACTGTGCTCTGCCTGGGGCCCCATATGCTGACTGGGGCCCCTGTGCTCTGCCTGGGGCCACTGTGCTCTGCCTGGGGCCCCATATGCTGCCTGGGCCCCCTGTGCTCTGCCTGGGGACCCATATGCTGCCTGGGGCCCCTGTGCTCTGCCTGGGGCCCCTGTGCTCTGCCTGGGGCCCCATGTTCTGCCTGGGGCCCCTGTGCTCTGCCTGGGGCCACTGTGCTCTGCCTGGGGCCCCATGTTCTGCCTGGGGCCACTGTGCTCTGCCTGGGGCCCCATAAGCTGCCTGGGGCCCCTGTGCTCTGCCTGGGACCACTGTGCTCTGCCTGGGGCCCCATATGCTGCCTGGGGCCCCTGTGCTCTGCCTGGGGCCACTGTGCTCTGCCTGGGGCCCCATATGCTGCCTGGGGCCACTGTGCTCTGCCTGGGGCCCCATATGCTGCCTGGGGCCCCTGTGCTCTGCCTGGGGCCCCTGTGCTCTGCCTGGGGCCCCGTGCTCTGCCTGGGGCCACTGTGCTCTGCCTGGGGCTCCATATGCTGCCTGGGGCCCCTGTGCTCTGCCTGGGGCCACTGTGCTCTGCCTGGGGCCCCATATGCTGCCTGGGGCCCCTGTGCTCTGCCTGGGGCCCCATATGCTGCCTGGGGCCCCTGTGCTTTGCCTGGGGCCCCTGTGCTCTGCCTGGGGCCCCATGTTCTGCCTGGGGCCCCTGTGCTCTGCCTGGGGCCACTGTGCTCTGCCTGGGGCCCCATGTTCTGCCTGGGGCCACTGTGCTCTGCCTGGGGCCCCATAAGCTGCCTGGGGCCCCTGTGCTCTGCCTGGGACCACTGTGCTCTGCCTGGGGCCCCATATGCTGCCTGGGGCCCCTGTGCACTGCCTGGGGCCACTGTGCTCTGCCTGGGGCCCCATATGCTGCCTGGGGCCACTGTGCTCTGCCTGGGGCCCCTGCTGCCTGGGGCCCCTGTGCGCTGCCTGGGGCCCCTGTGCTCTGCCTGGGGCCCCGTGCTCTGCCTGGGGCCACTGTGCTCTGCCTGGGGCCACTGTGCTCTGCCTAGGGCCCCATATGCTGCCTGGGGCCCCTGTGCTCTGCCTGGGGCCCCATATGCTGCCTGGGGCCCCTGTGCTCTGCCTGGGGCCCCTGTGCTCTGCCTGGGGCCCCATATGCTGCCTGGGTCCCCTGTGCTCTGCCTGGGGCCCCTATGCTCTGCCTGGGGCCCCATGTTCTGCCTGGGGCCCCTGTGCTCTGCCTGGGGCCACTGTGCTCTGCCTGGGGCCCCATATGCTGCCTGGGGCCCCTGTGCTCTGCCTGGGGCCCCATATGCTGCCTGGGGCCCCTGTGCTCTGCCTGGGGCCACTGTGCTCTGCCTGGGGCCCCATAGGCTGCCTGGGGCCCCTGTGCTCTGCCTGGGACCACTGTGCTCTGCCTGGGGCCCCATATGCTGCCTGGGGCCCCTGTGCTCTGCCTGGGGCCACTGTGCTCTGCCTGGGGCCCCATATGCTGCCTGGGGCCCCTGTGCTCTGCCTGGGTGTAGGGCACTGGTGACGTCACTTATCTCCGGACATTAGCTCCGGACATTAGCTCCGGACATTATCTCCGGACATTAGCTCCGTACATTATCTCTGGACATTAGCTCCGGACAAAGCCACGGAAGTTGGCACAAATTGCAGGAAGTAGTATTCTAGGCAATTATATATTAGCCCCTTCATGACCCAGCCTATTTTGGCCTTAATGACCTTGCCGTTTTTTGCAATTCTGACCAGTGTCCCTTTATGAGGTAATAACTCAGGAACGCTTCAACGGATCTTAGCGATTCTGAGATTGTTTTTTCGTGACATATTGGGCTTCATGTTAGTTGTAAATTTAGGTCGATAATTTCTGACTTTATTTGTGAAAAAAACGGAAATTTGGCGAAAATTTTGAAAATTTCGCAATTTTCACATTTTGAATTTTTATTCTGTTAAACCAGAGAGTTATGTGACACAAAATAGTTAATAAATAACGTTTCCCACATGTCTACTTTACATCAGCACAATTTTGGAAACAAAATTTTTTTTTGCTAGGAAGTTATAAGGGTTAAAATTTGACCAACGATTTCTCATTTTTACAACAAAATTTACAAAACCATTTTTTTTAGGGACCACCTCACGTTTGAAGTCACTTTGAGGGGTCTATATGAGAGAAAATACCCAAAAGTGACACCATTCTAAAAACTGCACCCCTCAAGGTGCTCAAAACCACATTCAAGTAGTTTATTAACCCTTCAGGTGTTTCACAGCAGCAGAAGCAACATGGAAGGAAAAAATGAACATTTAACTTTTTAGTCACAAAAATGATCTTTTAGCAACAATTTTTTTATTTTCCCAAGGGAAAAAGGAGAAACTGGGCCCCAAAAGTTGTTGTCCAATTTGTCCTGAGTATGCTGAAACCTCATATGTGGGGGGGAACCACTGTTTGGGCGCATGGTAGGGCTCGGAAGGGAAGGAGCGCCATTTGACTTTTTGAATGAAAAATTAGCTCCAATCGTTAGCAGACACCATGTCGTGTTTGGAGAGCCCCTGTGTGCCTAAAGATTGGAGCTCACCCACAAATGACCCCATTTTGGAAACTAGACCCCCCAAGGAATTTATCTAGATGCATATTGAGCACTTTGAACCCCCAGGTGCTTCACAAATTGATCCATAAAAATGAAAAAGTACTTTTTTTTCACAAAAATTTTATTTTGCCTCAATTTTTTTCATTTTCACATGGGCATCAGGATAAAATGGATGCTAAAATTTGTTGGGCAATTTCTCCTGAGTACACCGATACCTCACATGTAGGGGTAAACCACTGTTTGGGCGTACGGCAAGGCCCGGACGGGAAGGAGCGCCATTTCACTTTTAGAATTAAAAATTAGCTCCAATCTTTAGCGGACACCATGTCGCATTTGGAGAGCCCCTGTGTGCCTAAACATTGGAGCTCCCCCACATGTGACCCCATTTTGGAAACTAGACCACCCAAGGAACTTATCTAGATGCATATTGAGCACTTTGAACCCCCAGGTGCTTCACAAATTGATCCATCAAAATGAAAAAGTACTTTTTTTTCACAAAATTTTATTTTTGCCTCAATTTTTTTCATTTTCACATGGGCATCAGGGTAAAATGGATGCTAAAATTTATTGGGCAATATCTCCTGAGTACACCGATACATCACATGTGGGGGTAAACCACTGTTTGGGCGCACGGCAAGGATCGGAAGGGAAGGAGCGCCATTTGACTTTTTGAATGAAAAATTAGCTCCAATCTTTAGCGGACACCATGTCGCGTTTGGAGAGCCCCTGTGTGCCTAAACATTGGAGCTCCCCCACATGTTACCCCATTTTGGAAACTAGACCACCCAAGGAACTTATCTAGATGCATATTGAGCACTTTGAACCCCCAGGTGCTTCACAAATTGATCCATCAAAATGAAAAAGTACTTTTTTTCACAAAATTTTTATTTTTGCCTCAATTTTTTTCATTTTCACATGGGCATCAGGGTAAAATGGATGCTAAAATTTATTGGGCAATATCTCCTGAGTACACCGATACATCACATGTGGGGGTAAACCACTGTTTGGGCGCACGGCAAGGATCGGAAGGGAAGGAGCGCCATTTGACTTTTTGAATGAAAAATTAGCTCCAATCTTTAGCGGACACCATGTCGCGTTTGGAGAGCCCCTGTGTGCCTAAACATTGGAGCTCCCCCACATGTGACCCCATTTTGGAAACTAGACCACCCAAGGAACTTATCTAGATGCATATTGAGCACTTTGAACCCCCAGGTGCTTCACAAATTGATCCATCAAAATGAAAAAGTACTTTTTTTTCACAAAATTTTTATTTTTGCCTCAATTTTTTTCATTTTCACATGGGCATCAGGGTAAAATGGATGCTAAAATTTATTGGGCAATATCTCCTGAGTACACCGATACATCACATGTGGGGGTAAACCACTGTTTGGGCGCACGGCAAGGATCGGAAGGGAAGGAGCGCCATTTGACTTTTTGAATGAAAAATTAGCTCCAATCTTTAGCGGACACCATGTCGCGTTTGGAGAGCCCCTGTGTGCCTAAACATTGGAGCTCCCCCACATGTGACCCCATTTTGGAAACTAGACCATCCAAGGAACTTATCTAGATGCATATTGAGCACTTTGAACCCCCAGGTGCTTCACAAATTGATCCATCAAAATGAAAAAGTACTTTTTTTTCACAAAATTTTTATTTTTGCCTCAATTTTTTTCATTTTCACATGGGCATCAGGGTAAAATGGATGCTAAAATTTATTGGGCAATTTCTCCTGAGTACACTGATACATCACATGTGGGGGTAAACCACTGTTTGGGCGCACGGCAAGGCTTGGAAGGAAAGGAGCGCCATTTGACTTTTTGAATGAAAAATTAGCTCCAATCGTTAGCGGACACCATGTTGTGTATTGAAGGTATGTAGTGTATGTCATGTTGGGGTGTGGTGTACTGTACGTCAGGTTGGGGTGTGTGGTGTAGTGTACACCACACACACACACACACCAACCTGACGTACATTATACCACACCACACACCAACCTGATGTACACTACGCCGCACACACCAACCTGACACACTACGTCAGGTTGGTGTGTGTGGTGTAGTGTATGTCAGGTTGGGGTGTGGTGTACTGTACGTCAGGTTGGGGTGTGTGGTGTAGTGTACACCACACACACACACACACACCAACCTGACGTACATTATACCACACCACACACCAACCTGATGTACACTACGCCGCACACACCAACCTGACACACTACGTCAGGTTGGTGTGTGTGGTGTAGTGTATGTCAGGTTGGGGTGTGGTGTACTGTACGTCAGGTTGGGGTGTGTGGTGTAGTGTACACCACACACACACACACACCAACCTGACGTACATTATACCACACCACACACCAACCTGATGTACACTACGCCGCACACACCAACCTGACACTACGTCAGGTTGGTGTGTGTGGTGTAGTGTATGTCAGGTTGGGGTGTGGTGTACTGTACGTCAGGTTGGGGTGTGTGGTGTAGTGTACACCACACACACACACACACCAACCTGACGTACATTATACAACACCACACACCAACCTGATGTACACTACGCCGCACACACCAACCTGACACACTACGTCAGGTTGGTGTGTGTGGTGTAGTGTATGTCAGGTTGGGGTGTGGTGTACTGTACGTCAGGTTGGGGTGTGTGGTGTAGTGTACACCACACACACACACACACCAACCTGACGTACATTATACCACACCACACACCAACCTGATGTACACTACGCCGCACACACCAACCTGACACTACGTCAGGTTGGTGTGTGTGGTGTAGTGTATGTCAGGTTGGGGTGTGGTGTACTGTACGTCAGGTTGGGGTGTGTGGTGTAGTGTACACCACACACACACACACACACCAACCTGACGTACATTATACCACACCACACACCAACCTGATGTACACTACGCCGCACACACCAACCTGACACACTACGTCAGGTTGGTGTGTGTGGTGTAGTGTATGTCAGGTTGGGGTGTGGTGTACTGTACGTCAGGTTGGGGTGTGTGGTGTAGTGTACACCACACACACACACACACCAACCTGACGTACATTATACCACACCACACACCAACCTGATGTACACTACGCCGCACACACCAACCTGACACACTACGTCAGGTTGGTGTGTGTGGTGTAGTGTATGTCAGGTTGGGGTGTGGTGTACTGTACGTCAGGTTGGGGTGTGTGGTGTAGTGTACACCACAAACACACACACACCAACCTGACGTACATTATACCACACCACACACCAACCTGATGTACACTACGCCGCACACACCAACCTGACACTACGTCAGGTTGGTGTGTGTGGTGTAGTGTATGTCAGGTTGGGGTGTGGTGTACTGTACGTCAGGTTGGGGTGTGTGGTGTAGTGTACACCACACACACACACACACCAACCTGACGTACATTATACCACACCACACACCAACCTGATGTACACTACGCCGCACACACCAACCTGACACACTACGTCAGGTTGGTGTGTGTGGTGTAGTGTATGTCAGGTTGGGGTGTGGTGTACTGTACGTCAGGTTGGGGTGTGTGTGTGGTGTTGTGTATATCAGCCTGGTGTGGGTGAGTTCTGTAGTGGAATATCAGGATGTGGCTAGTCCACGGACGTGTGATGAATTCTGAAGCATTCATTCAAACACAGTGCCGGTTTGTCGGGACACGTTTCACATTGGAAACGAGATTCCCTTCTTATCCCCCTTTTATAGCACACCCGACACCTTTTTTTTGCTCTCCCCTCACAGGGAAAATGTTGCCCTGGTACCATACGGGATCCTTGAGTTCCAGGGGTGCTGGGGCCCGCTCCTTCCACGCCTCCAATCAGGGCCTTTATCACCGCCTCCTGGAACTGAAGGAAGGTGTTGTTGGTCTGACCTGCACATCGTGATAGCACGTATGCATTATACAGTGCCATTTGTACGATGTGCACAGCCAGTTTTTTATACCACACCTTCGTCTTCCGCATGGCACTATAGGGCTGGAGGACTTGATCAGAAAGATCAACTCCCCCCATGTGTTTGTTGTACCCCAGGGCACAGTCCGGTTTGTGGACCTGTGCTGGGGTACCTCGAACGGTGGTGGCCGTGGTGCCGGGACCATGGATTGTGGTCAAGAAAAAGACGTCCCTTTTGTCTTTGAACTTGACCGCAAGCATGTTGCCGCTACATTGGGCCCGGCTCTCACCCTTCGGGAGAACCTGCTCAATTAGCGACAAAGGGAGACTCCTCTTGTTTCTGCGCACAGTACCGCAAGCGACAGTAGCTCTGGCAGAGAGGGATTGAAAGAGTGGGATGCTTGTATAAAAGTTATCAACGTACAGATGGTAACCTTTATCAAGCAGTGGGTGAACCAAATCCCACACTATTTTCCCACTCACCCCCAGAGCGGGTGGACATTCTGGGGGCTGGATACTGCTGTCCTTTCCTTGATAAACTCTAAAGCTGAGAGTGTACCCTGAGGTACTCTCACAGATCTTGTAGAGCTTTATCCCGTACCTCGCCCTTTTGCTTGGCAGGTACTGACGGAACTGAAGCCGCCCTTTGAAGTGGACGAGGGATTCATCCACACAAATTTCTCTTTGGGGAGTGTACACTTCAGCAAACTTGTTGCTGAAGTGTTCGATGATAGGCCGAATTTTGAACAGTCTGTCAAAATTCGGGTCACCGCGGGGAAGGTTGTCAGTGTTATCCCTAAAATGGAGAAATTTATGAATCGCCTCAAAACGTTTGCGATTCATAACCATGCCATATATTGGAGTTTGATATAAAATATCAGTACTCCAGTATTGGCGAATTTCTGGTTTCTTCACAATCCCCATGTGAAGGACCAGTCCCCAATATTTCATCATTTCTACGGAGTCAACGGGATTCCAAGTAGTAAATGATGAACTTGGGTTTTGGGCAAAAAATTGCAGGGCATATAAGTTTGTTTGCTCCACCATGAGACTGACAATTGACTCCGAAAAAAAGACTTTGAAAAAGTCTATTTCCCTGAGGTTGGCAGTCTCAAATTGGATTCCTGATTGGGGAATGAAATCAGGAATCCGTGGAGCAAAGTTTTCAGGGACGGGGGTCCAGGTGGGGGCACTAGTGCTAGGTTGGGCGTGACTAGCACTAGGTTGAGGGATACTCACCCTTGGCTGTGTGTCTCCTCCGCTGGGCTCCGGCTCTCCTCTTCTGGGCTCCGGCTCTCCTCTCCTGGGCTCCGGCTCTCCTCTCCTGGGCTCCGGGCGATTTCTCGTCCTGCGACATCTTGTGGGTGGCGAGTCCGTGTCACTGGAGGAGGAAGAGGGGGAGGAATACAGAAAAGTAGGGTCCTCACCCTCACTATCAGCGTCGGAGGCAAGAAAGGAATATGCCTCCTCAGCTGAGTACAGCCTTTGTGACTGGGATGACTGGGATGAGCGGGACATTGTGTGTGTGGTGTGTGTGCGTGTGTAAAAAAAATCCAAACTTTATTATAGTGTTGCGTGTGCGTGTGTATGTGCGAGTGTTTGGTGAAACTCTTCTGCAGGAGGAGGCTGTCAGGCGCGCGGGGGGGCTGTCAGGCGTGGGGGGGGCTGTCAGGCGTGGGGGGGGCTGTCAGGCGCGGGGGGGGCTGTCAGGCGCGGGGGGGGCTGTCAGGTGCGGGGGGGGGGCTGTCAGGCGCGGGGGGACAGGAGGGGACTGAGGAGATGCAGCGTCAGATGGAGATGAAGCTGGCAGCAGCAGGTGATCAGGGGGGGCAGGGGGTGATCAGGGGGGGCAGGGGGTGATCAGGGGGGGCAGGGGGTGATCAGGGGGTGATCAGGGGAGCAGGGGGTGATTAGCGGTGATCACTGAAAAGGGTGATCACCAGGGGAGGAGGGGCTGACAGACTCAGGGGGCGGTAGGCGAGATGAAAACGCAGCAGCAGCAGCAGGTGATAAAGGGGGGCAGAGGGGTGATCAGGTGGACGGGGGGGCAAGGGGTGATCAGGGGGGGCAGGGGGCGAACAGGGGGGGCAGGGGGTGATTAGCGGTGATCACTGAAGAGGGTGATCACCAGGGGAGGAGGGGCTGACAGACGCAGGGGGCGGTAGGCGAGATGAAAACGCAGCAGCAGCAGCAGGTGATAAAGGGGGGCAGAGGGGTGATCAGGTGGACGGGGGGGCAAGGGGTGATCAGGGGGGGCAGGGGGCGAACAGGGGGGGCAGGGGGTGATTAGCGGTGATCACTGAAGAGGGTGATCACCAGGGGAGGAGGGGCTGACAGACGCAGGGGGCGGTAGGCGAGATGAAAACGCAGCAGCAGCAGCAGGTGATAAAGGGGGGCAGAGGGGTGATCAGGTGGACGGGGGGGGCAAGGGGTGATCAGGGGGGGCAGGGGGCGAACAGGGGGGGCAGGGGGTGATTAGCGGTGATCACTGAAGAGGGTGATCACCAGGGGAGGAGGGGCTGACAGACGCAGGGGGCGGTAGGAAAGACGAAAATGCAGCAGCAGCAGGTGACAAAGGGGGGTGATCAGGTGGACAGGGGGGGCAGGGGGTGATCGGGGGGGGGGTAGGGGGTGATCAGGGGGGCAGGGGGTGATTAGCGATGATCACTTTAGAGGGTGATCACCAGGGGAGGAGGGGCTGACAGACGCAGGGGGGCGGTAGGAGAAAAGAAAGTAGAGCAGCAGCAGGTGAGATAAAGGGGGGCAGGGGGGGTGATCACCGGAGCAGGGGGTGATCAGGGGGGCAGGGGGGAGGGAGCAGAGGTTGGGGGGAGTGGAGGACAGGAGAGTGGAGGTACCTGTCCTCAGCAGCAGCGGTGGTGCAGGCGGTAGCAGTGGGGGAGGCGGCAGTAGCGGCAGCGGCAGCGCTCTGAAGAGGTCTGCAGCAGCGGCGGCGGCGATCGCGGTGTCTGGGGGGGCAGGTGAACAGTCGGGCACCTCGCTCCTCAGCTTCCACGGATGGGATGAAGCTGAGGAGCGAGGCAGACACTGTTTATCTCCGCCCCTCCACATCTGATTGGAGTGCAAGCGTCACATGGACGCTAGCTCCAATCAGAGCTGGAGGGGGTTAAAAAAAGGTCGCCAGGAGCGATCGTAAACCCGGGGGGGCAAAGCCACCCCCCCCCGGGGTGAAGTACAGGTCCCCCTGCACCTGCGGGTACGGTGACATTTGAATGACCCCGGTCACCGGACCCGCAGGGAAGCATTCCCGCCATGACGCCACATAGGCGTCATGGGTCGGATTGGCACCGACTTTCATGACGCCTATGTGGCATCATGGGTCGGGAAGGGGTTAGATGGGCATTTCCTGAAGGAAATACATGGTGCTTGAACAGCGCTACCAGCTTTACAGCAGCACTTTTCACACACGGGACTGGGGAGCGTGCTTACTTTTGCACCCGGGGGCGCACTTACTTTTGCACCCGGAGGCGCACTTACTTTTGCACCCGGGGGCGCACTTACTTTTGCACCCGGGGGCGCACTTACTTTTGCACCCGGGGGCGCACTTACTTTTGCACCCGGGGGCGCACTTACTTTTGCACCCGGGGGCGCACTTACTTTTGCACCCGGGGGCGCACTTACTTTTGCACCCGGGAGCGCACTTACTTTTAAGGCCGCACTTACTTTTGGTGGGCGGGGCTCCTCGGCCTCCGATTTAGTTGGTGGGGCCCCTCGTCCTCCGATTTGGTGGGTGGGGACCCTCGGCCTCCGATTTGGTGGGCGGGGACCGGCCTCCGATTTGGTGGGCGGGGACCCTCGGCCTCCGATTTGGTGGGCGGGGACCCTCGGCCTCCGCTTTGGTTGGCGGGGCCCCACGGCCTCCGATTTGGTGGGCGGGGTCCCTCTGCCTCCGCTTTGGTGGGCGGGGCCGCTCGGCCTTCGATTTGGTGGGCGGGGCTCCTCGGCCTCCGATTTGGTTGGTGGGCCCCTCGGCCTCCGATTTGGTGGGCGGGGCCCCTTATCCTCCGATTTGGTGGGCGGGGACCCTCGGCCTCCGATTTGGTGGGCGGGGCCCCTCGGCCTCCGCTTTGGTGGGCGGGGACCCTCGGCCTCCGATTTGGTGGGCGGGGACCCTCGGCCTCCGCTTTGGTGGGCGGGGCCCCTCGGCCTATGATTTGGTGGGCGGGGTCCCTCTGCCTCCGATTTGGTGTGCGGGGACCCTCAGCCTCCGCTTTGGTGGGCGGGGACCCTCGGCCTCCGATTTGGTGGGCGGGGCCCATCGGCCTCCGATGTGGTGGGCGGGGCCCCTCGGCCTCCGATTTGGTGGGCGGGGACCCCTGGCCTCCGATTTGGTGGGCGGGGCCGGGCCCCTCGGCCTCCGCTTTGGTGGGCGGGGCCCCTCGGCCTCCGATTTGGTTGGCGGGGCCCCTCGGCCTCCGATTTGGTGGGCAGGGACCCTCGGCCTCCGATTTGGTGGGCGGGGACCCTCGGCCTCCGATTTGGTGGGCGGGGACCCTCGGCCTCCGATTTGGTGGGCGGGGACCCTCGTCCTCCGATGTGGTGGGCGGGGCCCCTCGGCCTCCGCTTTGGTGGGCGGGGCCAAGCCCCTCAGCCTCCGCTTTGGTGGGCGGGGCCGCTCGGCCATCGATTTGGTGGGCGGGGCTCCTCGGCCTCCGATTTGGTTGGCGGGGCCCCTCGGCCTCCGATTTGGTTGGCGGGGCCCCTCGGCCTCCGATTTGGTGGGTGGGGACTCTCGGCCTCTGATTTGGTGGGTGGGGACCCTCGGCCTCCGATTTGGTGGGCGGGGACCCTCGGCCTCCGATTTGGTGGGCAGGGTTCCTCGGCCTCCGATTTGGTGGTCGGGGCCCCTCGGCCTCCGCTTTGGTGGGCGGGGCCCCTCGGCCTCCGATTTGGTGGGCGGGGTCCCTCTGTCTCCGATTTGGTGTGCGGGGACCCTCGGCCTCCGCTTTGGTGGGCGGGGCCCCTCAGCCTTTGATTTGGTGGGCGGGGCCCCTCGGCCTCCGATTTGGTTGGTGTGGACCCTCGGCCTCCGATTTGGTGGGCGGCGACCCTCGGCCTCCGATTTGGTGGGCGGGGACCCTCGGCCTCCGATTTGGTGGGCAGGGACCCTCGGCCTCCAATGTGGTGGGCGGGGCCCATCGGCCTCCGATGTGGTGGGCGGGGCCCTTCGGCCTCCGATTTGGTGGGCGGGGACCCCCGGCCTCCGATTTGGTGGGCGGGGCTTCTCGGCCTCCGATTTGGTGGGCGGGGCCCCTCGGCCTCCGATTTGGTGGGCGGGGACCCTCGGCCTCCGATTTGGTAGGCGGGGACCCTCGGCCTCCGATTTGGTGGGCGGGGACCCTCGGCCTCCGATTTGGTGGGCGGGGACCCTCGGCCTCCGATTTGGTGGGCGGGGACCCTCGGCCTCCGATTTGGTGGGTGGGGCCCCTCGGCCTCCGATTTGGTGGGCGGGGCCCCTCGGCCTCCGATTTGGTGGGCGGGGCCCCTTGGCCTCCGATTTGGTGGGCGGGGCTCCTCGGCCTCCGATTTGGTTGGCGGGGCCCCTCGGCCTCCGATTTGGTTGGCGGGGCCCCTTATCCTCCGATTTGGTTGGCGGGGCCCCTCGGCCTCCGATTTGGTGGGCGGGGACCCTCGGCCTCTGCTTTGGTGGGCGGGGCCCCTCGGCCTCCGATTTGGTGGGCGGGGTCCCTCTGCCTCCGATTTGGTGTGCGGGGACCCTCGGCCTCCGCTTTTGTGGGCGGGGCCCCTCGACCTTCGATTTGGTGGGCGGGGCTCCTCGGCCTCCGATTTGGTTGGTGGGGACCCTCGGCCTCCGCTTTGGTGGGTGGGGCCCGTCGGCCTCCGATTTGGTGGACGGGGCCCCTCGGCCTCCGATTTGGTGGGCGGGGACCCTCGGCCTCCGATTTGGTGGGCGGGGCCCCTCGGCCTCCGATTTGGTGGGTAGGGACCCTCGGCCTCCGCTTTGGTGGGTGGGGCCCGTCGGCCTCCGATTTGGTGGACGGGGCCCCTCGGCCTCCGATTTGGTGGGCGGGGACCCTCGGCCTCCGATTTGGTGGGCGGGGCCCCTCGGCCTCCGATGTGGTGGGCGGCGCCCCTCGGCCTCCGATGTGGTGGGCGGGGCCCCTCGGCCTCCGATTTGGAGGGCGGGGACCCCCGGCCTCCGATTTGGTGGGCGGGGCCCCTCGGCCTCCGATTTGGTGGGCGGGGCCCCTCGGCCTCCGATTTGGTGGGCGGGGCCCCTCGGCCTCCGATTTGGTGGGCGGGGACCCTCGGCCTCCGATTTGGTGGGCGGGGACCCTCGGCCTCCGATTTGGTGGGCGGGGACCCTCGGCCTCCGATTTGGTGGGCGGGGACCCTCGGCCTCCGATTTGGTGGGCGGGGACCCTCGGCCTCCGATTTGGTGGGCGGGGACCCTCGGCCTCTGATTTGGTGGGCGGGGACCCTCGGCCTCCGATTTGGTGGGCGGGGACCCTCGGCCTCCGATGTAGTGGTCTGGGCCCCTCGGCCTCCGCTTTGGTGGGCGGGGCTGCTCGGCCTTCGATTTGGTGGGCGGGGCTCCTCGGCCTCCGATTTGGTTGGCGGGGCCCCTCGGCCTCCGATTTGGTGTGTGCTCTGCCTGGGGCCACTGTGCTCTGCCTGTGGCCCCATATGCTGCCTGGGGCCCCTGTGCTCTGCCTGGGGCCCCATATGCTGCCTGGGGCCCCTGTGCTCTGCCTGGGGCCCCATGTTCTGCCTGGGGCCCCTGTGCTCTGCCTGGGGCCACTGTGCTCTGCCTGGGTGTAGGACACTGGTGACGTCACTTATCTCCGGACATTAGCTCCGGACATTAGCTACGGACATTAGCTCCGGACAATAGCTCCGGACAAAGCCACGGAAGTTGGCACAAATTGCAGGAAGTAGTATTCTAGGCAATTATATATTAGATGAGCCGGTGTTAATGGCCACTTACGAACAAGTAGTGTTCAGTGTTGTAAGGAAAGTGCCATGTTAATCCATGTCTGGAAGTCACTACAAACAGCTTCCCTGAAGTTTTAGTGCATGAATACACAAAGACAGGGCTTGCCAATAGCAAGAATGGAGAAATGATGAATAAACAAATGTTATTGCTGCTGCGCAATATATCAAGACGCAACTGCAACAGAGTTCAACGCAAGTACAAAAGCTTATCACTGATCTAGCACATGCATATACAAAGTAATAAGACTAATTGTCACAAAGTAACAGATGTAAGAAATTACAATTCCGACTGTTACAACAAAGTTGCATAGAAAATCAAGGATATGCAAATGAAGTGAACGCAGGCTGTTTCGATGAGGACAACCAATAAAAATAGAAATAACAATAATACAATGAATCATCATAAAGCAGCCCGTGCTACTGTGAGTAGCCTGCATGGCCTGAATGTACTACCATGGTCTGCAACGTTTACAAACTCTTTTCCCATCAAGCACATCTGGGACATCATGGGTTGTCAATTGCAAAGGGAGCTGCCAGCAGCAGATTTTGATGACTTGCATTCAGTGTGGCAGAACATCCCTTAGACAACCATTAATAACTTCATTGATAGCAGCCAATGAGTGCAAGTATATGTATTTCTACATGTGGGGGTTCATAATCGATGTTGAATAAATCAAGATATTTTGGAAATTTTGTTTCTATGGTTTAATCTTTTGTATATCATTATCATGTCTATCGATCCTTCAATCCTATGATTTCCAGAACTCCATGACTTTTCCTTCTTGGTATTGCAATTTCAATGTTGAGGAGTGCATTTCTTCACTTTTTATAGTCATTAGTATAGTCACATGATATGTTACTACACAATTATCATACGGCTAATCTTTGGTAATCTCATGTGCACGAGGCCTAAAAATTAAACGAATCGCACAGGAACTAAATCTGCTTTTGTCCATTGATCTGATTAAATATATCTGCCAGTCTTTATTGTGAATTTCCTATATATTTAGAGCAATTCAGCAAAGCTTTTACTCTAGCTGGGCAACATGTTGAAAAGGGAGAAATAACATGATTTTTTTATTACATATAAAGTCTTCCTTTATTACATTATATTATATTATTATGCCAAACACACCATATATTTAAGATAAATTCTAGCTCAATTAGGCCACATGCACAATGATTCCTCTGCAGGAACAGTCCTTGTATGTACAGGACACAAAAGATATGTGCAGACATAAGAAATGAAAAGGGAAACATTATTTATTAAACTTATCGTGCATGCTGCAAAAAATGACTGGAATTTAAACACACGCACGAACTAATGGACTCCCAATCGTAGCTTTTTCTGCAAATGCATTGAGCTGCTGCAGAAATTTATCAATTTTCTTTTGTAAAAAAAGACAAGGGATTTAATGGATGTATAAAAATTGAAGCTCCAACCATTATAAAGATATGTTATATGCAAATTGCCTCTTCTGAGAAAAAGAGGACTTAAACTCTACAGCGCCACCTATTGGAAGTAGCGATCCTACAAGTCACAATCAACCCTTTACGAGTCATACAATATGACTTAGGATAAAAGCCAAATCAGTATCTCAATTCGCAGACACGGTGTTTCGGGCTGTTGGCCCTCGTCAGTGCGAAGCATGAGAACTGATTTGGCTAGGTGAGAGGCTCTGGACATGGGGTCTAAGGGGTATCGTTTCTCCTTATGGAGAGTGACATACCATCTCTGGCTTGTCAAGGTAAGGAGGCTTATTTGCCGTACAATGCTCCTCTGGGAATTTAAATATGCAAATTGCCTCTTCTGAGAAAAAGAGGACTTAAACTCTACAGCGCCACCTATTGGAAGTAGCGATCCTACAAGTCACAATCAACCCTTTAACGAGTCATACAATATGACTTAGGATAAAAGCCAAATCAGTATCTCAATTCGCAGACACGGTGTTTCGGGCTGTTGGCCCTCGTCAGTGCGAAGCATGAGAACTGATTTGGCTAGGTGAGAGGCTCTGGACATGGGGTCTAAGGGGTATCGTTTCTCCTTATGGAGAGTGACATACCATCTCTGGCTTGTCAAGGTAAGGAGGCTTATTTGCCGTACAATGCTCCTCTGGGAATTTAAATATGCAAATTGCCTCTTCTGAGAAAAAGAGGACTTAAACTCTACAGCGCCACCTATTGGAAGTAGCGATCCTACAAGTCACAATCAACCCTTTAACGAGTTAAAGATATGTTACAATTTCTGGTGGACATTAACCTTAAAGGTAACCTGTCAGGTGATTCATACTGCCCAAATCATGGACCTGGCTGCATGATTTCAGCCAAGTATATTATTCTCTAAAGCTCTTCAGCATTTTAGAAAAAAATACTTATAAAATATTGACAAGGATCAAGGCCAGAAACCAGACTTGTCCAACTTAACTTCTGGCCGGCTCTTCCCATTGCAGAAGATTGAAAGGTATGTCCCTATATTCACAATAAGAAGAGAATTGTCAATCACCTGCAGCAGTGGTGGGAAGAGTCAGCGGGGGTGGGGGGTGGGACCTAACTAGTCTTGACTCTGGCTATAGTCCCCGACTAAACCTTAAAAGTATATTTTCTCTGAAATGCCGAAGTGTTTCAGAGAGTAATGTACCTGACAAGATCTGACTCATGCTGCCCTTGTTTTGTGCAATTTTGCTTTAATTAGAGAAAGTTATTTTTATTGAAAGCGGCAAGCCAGGGGCAGAATGGAGACATGGGGCAGAATGGAGACACAGGGGACAGGATGGAGACATGGGGCAGAATGGAGACACAGGGGACAGGATGGAGACATGGGGCAGAATGGAGACATGGGGAAAAATGGAGACACGGGGCAGGATGGGTGACACGGGGCAGAATGGGTGACACGGGAACAGGATGGGTGAAATGGGGCAGAATGGGTGACATTTGGCAGGATGGAGACACAGGGCAGAATGGATACATGGGGCAGAATGGAGACAAAGTGAGCAGGATAGATACACAGGTGACAGGATGGAGACAAAGGGGGCAGAATGGAGACAAGGGGCAGAATGGAGACACGGGGCAGGATGGGAGACACGGGAGCAGGATGGGTGATATGGGGGCAGGATGGGTGACACAGGGTAGGATGGGTGACACAGGGCAGGATGGAGACAGGGGGCAAAATGTAGACATGAGGCAGAATGGAGACACGGGGCAGGATGGGAGATACGAGGCAGAATGGAGACACGGGGCAGTATTGAGACATGGGGCAGAATAGAGACACAGGGGCAGGATGGAGACACAGGGGACAGGATGGAAACATGGGGCAGGATGGAGACACAGGGGGCAGGATGGAGACACAGGGGGCAGGATGGAGACATGGGGCAGAATGGTGACACGGGGCAGAATCGAGACACAGGGGGCAGGATGGAGACAAAAGGGGCAGAATGGAGACAAAAGGGGCAGAATGGAGACATGGGGCAGAATGGAGACACGGAGCAGGATGGGAGACACAGGGGCAGGATGGGTTACACGGGGGCAGGATGGGTGACACGGGGCAGGATGGGTGACACAGGGACAGGATAGAGACAGGGGGCAAAATGGAGACACGAGGCAGAATGGAGACACTGGGCAAAATGTTAGACATGGGGCATAAGGGAGACACGGGGAAGAATTGAGACATGGGGCAGAATAGAGACACAGGGGCAGGATGGAGACACAGGGGGCAGGATGGAAACATGGGGCAGGATGGAGACACAGGGGACAGGATGGAGACACAGGGGGCAGGATGGAGACACAGGGGGCAGGATGGAGACACAGGGGACAGGATGGAGACATAGGGGCATAATGGAGACACGGGGGAGAATGGAGACACAGGGGCAGAATGGAGACATGGGGCAGAATGGAGACACTGGGCAGAAAGGAGACACAGGGGGAAGGATGGAGACACGGGGCAGAATGGGTGACACAGAGGCTGGATGGAGACACAGGGGGCAGAATGGAGACATGGGGTAGAATGGAAACACAAGGGGCAGGATGGAGACACAGGGGACAGGATGGAGACACGGGGTCAGGGTGGAGACATGGGGCAGAATGGAGACACGGGGAAGAATGGAGACACAGGGGGCAGGATGGAGACATGGGGCAGAATGGAGACACGGGGAAGTATGGAGACACAGAGGGCAGGATAGAGACATGGGGGCAGGATGAAAACACAGGGGGCAGGATGGAGATACATGGAGCAGGAACATGGGGCAGGATGAATACATGGAACAGGATAGAGACACATGGTGCAGGATCATGGGGCAGGATGGATACGATGGAGACAGATGTGGCAGGATCATGAGGCAGATGGGGCAGGATCATGGGGCAGATGGGGCAGGATCATTGGGAAGATGGGGCAGGATCATGGGACAGATGGGGCAGGATCATGGGACAGATGGGGCAGGATCATAGGACAGATGGGGCAGGATGGGATATCACATGGGGCAGAATGGATACTCATGAGGGTAGGATGAGAGAACATATGGCTGGAGCCATGAATGAGACACATGGGGGGCCAGGATGGAGGATATTATTACTATAGGGGCTAATTAAGGAATATTATTACTGCAGTGATGTATTTATGTTATTTTTTGAGGATACTGTTTTAAATGGGGGCAGTCCTGTTACTGTGCAGAGTGACACTATGTCGCCTTTTTTTCTTCATCTGGTATAGTGTAGAAGTTGGGAAAAAATTAAGCAATGTGTTCTGCAAGCAGTGCTGGATGAAGGTGAAAATTGAAGACGAAGGACTTCACCTAGAGATGTTACTGGTGAGTCAGTGTGTTACCTGTACACTGACACTATACACTGTATACTATATACAGAAGTCCTGTGTACAATGTCACTGGTGATCACTGTATTACCTGTACACTGACACTATATACAGAGCTCCTGTGTATAACCACATTGATCACTGTGTAACCTGTACACTGATACTGTATACAGAGCTCCTGTGTATAATGTCACCAGTAGTCAATGTATTACCTGTACCAGGACACTGCATACTAAGTACAGATCTCCTGTGTATAATGGCACTTATGGTGATATTAGTATTGTGTTTTTTTTTATTAATGATCAGTATTCTAGTATTCAGTCACTATGTGGTGGTAATATGTTGTCCAGCCATGGTGTGGTGATATTTGTCCCTTGCATGTGCTATTATTTAGTCACTATGTGGTAGTAATATGTGGTCTGGACATGATGCGGTGGTATTTGTCCCTTTATGTGATATTATCCGGTCACTGTGGTGGTAATATGTGGTCTGGACATGATGCAGTGGTATTTGTTCTTGTATGTGATATTATTCGATCACTGTGGTGGTAATATGTGGTCTGATCAAGGTGCGATGGTATTTGTCCCTTGTATGTGATATTATTGGTCATTTTAAAAATTTAAAAATAAATAAAAATATACCTAAATTGTATTGCATATTTTAACAAATGTTTAATAGGTTACAGTAGGGCACGGCCAAAAGAGTCTACCTTGTTGTGGTGGCAGCTTAAAAAATCTTTTGGCCAAAACAAAAGCTGCTCGCTATGTATGTGATCTGGTGATGGGAACTGTTTATGTGTGATTGGTGAGGACATCGTGCAGATATGGACTTTTTCTATGAGTGGAAGGAGGGACGGTGGAAGGTTCAAGGGGTGGAGGTGGGGCTGGAGTAGAGCCTGGGTGGAGTCACAAGGGGGCCCCGAAAATTTTGCCAGTATGGGGCCCCAAAATTCCTAGCAGCAGCCCTGTTAGTAGCTATGATCATGCTGTAAACTGTCAATAAAAGCATTCTGAATAGTCCACAATTAAATTAACCACATTTTTAAGATTTGCATCTGCGATTCTAAGATCTATTCTATTGCAGTGCTAGGAAGCTACATAAAATGAAAATATATATTTATTTATGGTTGTTAAAAAGATTTAATAAAAAGGAAAGAAACAAAAAAAAAATAAAGATTAAGTATGCTTTAGTATATTGGAAAGATGCCCTTCCATTATGCGTTCAGGGTAAAATATTTTTAGTAGAACGACAATACAGAATATGTTACTTTCTGTGTTTTTTTTTACCACAAATGCTTTGAAAAATGGCATCAGCCATGGCCAAGGACAGGATTGAATGTTCCAGTGACATATGGTTTAGCACTAATGGGGGTTATAGAAACAGGTGTTCAAGCAGTTAGCCAAAGGATAGGTTGAAAATCAGCAACAAGAAAGATGTTTTAGTGAGAACATTGGCCAGATTAGCTGACATGCATATGGTAATTTCAACTGCTTTAATTATATTAATTGCCAAATATTTTCTTATATCTTGAAAAATCACCATTTTTTTAAGCAACCAGTATATTTATCATTTATTATCTAAATTGGTCTTCAAAGAATAAACCATTTTTGCATATTAAAAACTGATGTTGCCTGTTCATGATTGATCTGCAGAACATGTGGCATTATAAAAATAAAACAAATATATAGGATGGACTGGATGGTGATAAAATAGAAAATAAGAAAGGCAATGCTTCTAGAACTAAACAAAGCCTGACTAGCTTAGCAAACCTCTGTGTCATTAAAAGAGTTGTCTGATACTCCTCTTTTCAGGAGCACACTCCTCCCCTGCAACCCAGCTAGCTTTAGAGCAGCGTTTAGAAGCTTGTAACAAACAGCTTGTAAGTACAGTACAGTTCAAAAGTTTGGACACACCTTCTCATTTAAAGATTTTTCTCTATTTTCTAGACTAGATTTTATGACTATGAAAATTGTACATTCACACTGAAGGCATCAAAACTATGAATTAACACATGTGGAATTACATACTTAACAAAAAAGTGTGAAACAACTGAAATTACAGTATATCTTATATTCTAGGTTCTTCAAAGTAGCCACCTTTTGCTTTGATGACTGCTTTGCACACTCTTGGAATTCTCTTGATGAGCTTCAAGAGGTAGTCACTGTCTTGAAGGAGTTCCCAGAGATGCTTTGCACTTGTTGGCACTTTTGCCTTCACTCTGCGGTCCAGCTCATCCCAAACCAACTTGATTGGGTTCAGCTCTGGTGACTGTGGAGGCCAGGTCATCTGGCGTAGCACCCCATCACTCTTTTTCTTGGTCAAATAGCCCTTACACAGCCTGGAGGTTTATGCCTTCAATTTTGAATAAATCCCCAACAGTGTCACCAGAAAAGCACCCCCACACCATCACACCTCCTCCTCCTCTATGCTTCACAGTGGGAACCAGGCATGTAGAGTCCATCGGTTCACCTTTTCTGCGTCGCACAAAGACATGGTGGTTGGAACCAAAGATCTCAAATTTGGACTCATCAGACCAAAGCACAGATTTCCACTGGTCTAATGTCCATTCCTTGTGTTCTTTAGCCCAAACAAGTCTCTTCTGCTTGTTGCCTGTCCTTAGCTATTTTACCATGAAGGTCTGCTGCACAAAGTCTCCTCTTAACAGTTGTTGTAGAGATGTTTCTGCTGCTAGAACTCTGTGTGGCATTGAACTGGTCTCTAATCTGTGCTGCTGTTAACCTGCGATTTCTGAGGCTGGTGATTCGGATAAACTTATCCTCAGAAGCAGAGGTGACTCTTGGGCTTCCTTTCCGGGGGCGGTCCTCATGTGAGCCAGTTTCTTTGTAGCGCTTGATGGTTTTTGCCACTGCACTTGGGGACACTTTCGTACTGACTGACCTTCATTTCTTAAAGTAATGATGGCCACTCGTTTTTCTTTACTTAGCTGCTTTTTTCTTGCCATAATACAAATTCTAACAGTCTATTCACTAGGACTATCTGCTGTGTATCCACCAGACTTTTGCACAACACAACTGATGGTCCCAACCCCATTTATAAGACTAGAAATCCCACTTATCAAACCTGACAGGGCACACCTGTGAAGTGAAAACCATTCCCGGTGACTACCTCTTGAAGCTCATCAAGAGAATGCCAAGAATGTGCAAAGCAGTCATATAAGCAAAAGGTGGCTACTTTGGAGAACCTAGATTATAAGACATAATTTCAGTTGTTTCACACTTTTTTGTTAAGTATATAATTCTACATGTGTTAATTCACAGTTTTGATGCCTTCAATGTGAATGTACAATTTTCATAGCCATGAAAATACAGAAAAATCTTTAAATGAGAAGGTGTGTCCAAATTTTTGGTCTGTACTGTACGTACACAAGTCGTCAAAATTGTTGGTACCCCTTGTTTAATCACAGAAAAAAACCACAATGTTTACAGAAGTAACTTGGATCTGACAAAAGTAATAATAAATAAAAAATCTATGAAAATGAGCAAATGAAAGTCAGACATCGCTTTTCAACCATGCTTCCACTGAATTTAAAAAATAAAACTATAAAAAAAATATTCCATTTTATTAGTAATTAGTGTTGAGCGATACCTTCCGATATCGGAAAGTATCGGTATCGGAAAGTATCGGCCGATACCGGCAAATATCGGATCTCGCCGATACCGATACCCGATACCAATGCAAGTCAATGGGACGAAAATATCGGAATTAAAATAAACCCTTTCTTTCCTTGTAGGTTCATTCTACATGAAGGAAAACAACTAAGAATAATGTAGGATGTATTGGGGGAGGTGGCGGAGACATTAAAGGCATAGAGGTTTAGCCCAATCAAATAGAATAGCAGGAATTTTAATTTTTTTTTAAGACGTTCGGAGATACAAAGATATTGACTATGTTAAGATTTTTTTTATTTTGTCAGATATTGATGTTTCACTACTTCCACGCCCTTCACCCTCTTTTTTACTTCTCCCACACTTTCTTCTTCATCATCATCAGCATCTTTGACATCAAGTTCTTCTTCACCTTATTCATCTTCTTCTTCATCTTCTACCTATAATTTTTTTTTGTTACATTGTTCATATTCTTTTTATTTAACTATTATTCTTCTTCATATTCAAGTTCTTCATCATATTCTTATTTGTGACAGGCATTCCCGTAGTTGTTATCTATAAAAGTTTGAAGATTACACCTTCCGTTCTGCCTGTCACAAAAGAATTAGATTTGTCCGCATTCAGTTTGGCCTGCAGCATCAGGCTTTATCCAGGGGCACCACGAGGAGGAACGGACTCACCCCCATACACTGCTTAGTCTTCTTCTGCTTATAATTTAAATAATATCTTTTGCTCTGATATTTAGTGTTATGCTTAATGTTCTTCTGCTCTTTGTTCTGCAGCCTCTTGTTCTTCTGCTTCTCGGTCTCCCATGTCGTCGTCGTCTCCAGGGTCGTCGTCATCTCAGTGGTTGTCGTCTCTGGTGTCGTCGTCATCTTAGGGGTGGTCTTCCGGGTCATCGTCTTTAGGGTCTTGAACTTGGAAATGTAGCAGAAGGTACAAGAAGGCTGAGAAAATGCCTAGAAACAGCTGATGGAACTGGAACTCGGATGGCTACCCGAAGGTCCAAGAGCCAATGGAGCTACCGAGGACCAGCTGACGTTACTGGAACCCGGTTACTAAGCAGGAGGTACCCGTGCCTGAAAGCACAACCAAGGACCACCTGACGTTGGTGGAACTCGGATACCCAGAGGGAGGCACCTAAGCCAAAGGCTCTGCCCGGAACCAGCTGACGGTACTGGAACCAGGATGGGGAGCAGAAGGTACAAGAGCAAAAGACACTGCCGAGAACCAGCTGACGGTACTGGAACCCGGATGGGTAGCCGAAGGTCCAAGAGCCAATGGAACTACCGAGGACCAGCTGACGTTACTGGAACCCGGTTACTAAGCAGGAGGTACCCGTGCCTGAAAGCACTACCAAGGACCACCTGACGTTGGTGGAACTCGGATACCCAGAGGGAGGCACCTAAGCCAAAGGCTCTGCCCGGAACCAGCTGACGGTACTGGAACCAGGATGGGGAGCAGAAGGTACAAGAGCAAAAGACACTGCCGAGAACCAGCTGACGGTACTGGAACCCGGATGGGTAGCCGAAGGTCCAAAAGCCAATGGAACTACCGAGGACCAGCTGACTTTACTGGAACCCGGTTACTAAGCAGGAGGTACCCATGCCTGAAAGCACTACCAAGGACCACCTGACGTTGGTGGAACTCGGATACCCAGAGGGAGGCACCTAAGCCAAAGGCTCTGCCTGGAACCAGCTGACGATACTGGAACCAGGATGGGGACCTATTCAAGCTTGTCTTCTTAGAGCCCCAACTAGTGGGGTTGGAGCAAAGGGTCAGCAGGGGGAGCAGAGTGTAGGCCGAAGCCTGCACTGGAGGCATTTGGAGGTCTGTTGTGTCTGCGTGGCATTTGAAGGACACGATGCCGGCTACACAGCAGGGGAACAGCTAGCGTTGCTGAACCCCACTGACACATTGGCGGGTGTTTTTCTCTGTGCAACTAGCACTTCCGGGCGCCAACTGGCGGTGTTAGAGCCCAGGGTCAGCAGGAGGAGAGGGAGCAGAGTGTAGGCCGAAGCCTAATTGAACCAATTTTAAAGGTAACCTTTAACCCCCCCTCAGGTGTTACAAACTAGAAGAGCCACACCTTGTGCAGCTGTAATGCTGCACAAGTCAAAGGTTGCTCTTTAAGTTTTGAATCTTGCAGATGCTGAATGAAACACGTATAACATTTAGGCCCTTATACAGTCAAACTGTCTTGGAGGCGTGACTTTCCTTCTTAATGAGACGCAGCACAGCTGTCAAAAATCCCACCTTGGTGCTGGGCGCAGCCTCCTGAGCGTTGTTATTAGCTGTACAGGAGTCTGCACTGTCGTGTTATCCCTTGGCCATGCGCTGTTAGCGCTGCCCGTCTTCTGACATCATTTCATGTCGGCCGGTGCGGTTCGCGTTGACCATGAATCCCAGCCCTGCAGTGTCTTTTCCTTAATTCACACTGTGGGGCTGGGATTCATGGCCTTGCGCAGTAAATATGTTCGCCTCTCACTCGTGTCCTTACACCTGCTACAGACTGTGTGGCGTCAGCTGATCCCTTATCGCATGCCACGGCCATGAAGCCGTACAGTCTGAAGAAGGCGGAAGGAGATGAGTGACAGGCGAAGATATGCACTGCTCATGCCCGTCAATCACACCCTCGCAGTCAAAATTAATAAGACAACGAGGGGCGTTGTGTCGGGCAGGGCGGCCGCAGAGGAGCAGCCAGACAAACAATGATGTCAGAAGACGGGCAGCGCTACCTAGGGGGTTGCAGCGTGTCATTACAAAGGAAAGTCACACCTCAGGGACGGTTTAATGGTCTCAGGAGACACATTTTAGACGTGTTGCGTTTGGCGTGTGCAAGGAGAGTAACTTAATGAGCCACCTTGTACAAATGCAGCATTACTGCAGTACAAGGTGGCTGTTATACATGCCAAAGCCTGGGGGGGGGACAGGTTCCCTTCAATTTCAGTTCTTGTGTCTGCGTGGCGTTTGCAGGACACGATGCCGGCTACACAGCAGGGGAACAGCTGGCGTTGCTGAACCCCACTGACACATTGGCTGGTGTTTTTCTCTGTGCAGCCAGCACTTCCGGGCACCAACTGACGGTGTTAGAGCCCAGGGACAGCAGGAGGAGAGGGAGCAGAGTGTAGGCCGAAGCCTGCACTGGCGGCAGCTTTGTGTCTGCATGGCGTTTGCAGGACACGATGCCGGCTGCACAGCAGGGGAACAGCTGGCGTTACTGAACCCCACTGACACATTGGCTGGTGTTTTTCTCTGTGCAGCCAGCACTTCCGGGCACCAACTGACGGTGTTAGAGCCCAGGGACAGCAGGAGGAGAGGGAGCAGAGTGTAGGCCGAAGCCTAATTGAACCAAATTTAAAGGTAACCTTTAACCCCCCCTCAGGTGTTACAAACTAGAAGAGCCACACCTTGTGCAGCTGTAATGCTGCACAAGTCAAAGAATGCTCTTTAAGTTTTGAATCTTGCAGACGCTGAATGAAACACGTATAACGTTTAGGCCCTTATACAGTCAAACTGTCTTGGAGGCGTGACTTTCCTTCTTAATGAGACGCAGCACAGCTGTCAAAAATCCCACCTTGGTGCTGGGCGCAGCCTCCTGAGCATCGTTATTAGCTGTACAGGAGTCTGAGCTGTCGTGTTATCCCTTGGCCATGCGCTGTTAGCGCTGCCCGTCTTCTGACATCATTTCATGTCGGCCGGTGCGGTTCGCATTGACCATGAATCCCAGCCCTGCAGTGTCTTTTCCTTAATTCACACTGTGGGGCTGGGATTCATGGCCTTGCGCAGTAAATATGTTCACCTCTCACTCGTGTCCTTACACCTGCTACAGACTGTGCGGCGTCAGCTGATCCCTTATCGCATGCCACGGCCATGAAGCCGTACAGTCTGAAGAAGCCGGAAGGAGATGAGTGACAGGCGAAGATATGCACTGCTCATGCCCGTCAATCACACCCTCGCAGTCAAAATAAATAAAACAACGAGGGGCGTTGTGTCGGGCAGGGCAGCCGCAGAGGCGCAGCCAGCCAAACAATGATGTCAGAAGACGGGCAGCGCTACCAAGGGGGTTGCAGCGTGTCATTAAAAAGGAAAGTCACACCTCAGGGACGGTTTAATGGTCTCAGGAGACACATTTTAGACGTGTTGCGTTCGGCGTGTGCAAGGAGAGTAACTTAATGAGCCACCTTGTACAAATGCAGCATTACTGCAGTACAAGGTGGCTGTTATACATGCCAACGCCTGGGGGGGGACAGGTTCCCTTCAATTTCAGTTCTTGTGTCTGCGTGGCGTTTGCAGGACACGATGCCGGCTACACAGCAGGGAAACAGCTGGCATTGCTGAACCCCACTGACACATTGGCTGGTGTTTTTCTCTGTGCAGCTAGCACTTCCGGGCGCCAACTGGCGGTGTTAGAGCCCAGGGTCAGCAGGAGAAGCAGAGGGAGCAGAGTGTAGGCCGAAGCCTGCACTGGAGGCAGTTTTAGGTCTGTTGTGTCTGCGTGGCGTTTGCAGGACACGATGCCGGCTACACAGCAGGGGAACAGCTGGCGTTGCTGAACCCCACTGACACATTGGCGGGTGTTTTTCTCTGTGCAGCTAGCACTTCCGGGCGCCAACTGGCAGTGTTAGAGCCCAGGGTCAGCAGGAGGAGAGGGAGCAGAGTGTAGGCCGAAGCCTGCACTGGCGGCAGCTTTGTGTCTGCGTGGTGTTTGCAGGACACGTTGCCACCTACACAGCAGGGGAACAGCTGGCGTTGCTGAACCCCACTGACACCTTGGCGGGTGTTTTTCTCTGTGCAGCTAGCACTTCCGGGCACCAACTGGTGGTGTTAGAGCCCAGGGTCAGCAGGAGGAGAGGGAGCAGAGTGTAGGCCGAAGCCTAATTGAACCAATTTTAAAGGTAACCTTTAACTCCCCTCAGGTGTTACAAACTAGAAGAGCCAATTTGTGCAGCAGTAATGCTGCACAAGTCAAAGGTTGCTCTTTTAATTTTGTTCCTTGCACACGCTGAATGAAACACATATAAAATTGAGCCCCTTATACAGTCAAAACTGTCTTGGAGGCGTGAGTTCCCTTCTTAATGAGACGCAGCACAGCTGTCAAAAAAAACACCTTGGTGCTTGGTGCGGCCTCCTTAGCGTCGCATTTTGCTGTACAGGAGTCTGCGCTGTTGTGTTATCCCTTGGCCCTGTGCTGTTAGCGCTGCCCATCTTCTGACATCATTTCATGTCGGCCGGTGCGGTTCGCGATGCCCATGAATCCCAGCCCCGCAGTGTCTTTTCCTTAATTCACACTGTGGGGCTGGGATTCATGGCCTTGCGCAGTACATATGTTCGCCTCTCGCTCGGGTCCTTACACCTGCTTCAGACTGTGCGGCGTCAGCTGATCCCTTATCGCATGCCACGGCCATGAAGCTGCACAGTCTGAAGAAAGCGGAAGGAGATGAGTGACAGGCGAACATATGCACTGCTCATGCCCATCAATCACACCCTCGCAGTCAAAATAAATAAGACACAGAGGGGCATTGTATCGGGCAGGGAGGCCGCAGAGGCGCAGCCAGCCAACCAATGATGTCAGAAGACGGGCAGCGCTACCAAGGGGGCTGCTGTGTGTCATTACAAAGGAAAGTCACACCTCAGGGACGGTTTAATGGTCTCAGAGGACACATTTTATACGTGTTGAGTTCGACGTGTGCAAGGACAATAACTGAATGAGCCACCTTTTACAAATGCAGCATTACTGCTGTACAAGGTGGCTGTTATACATACAAACACCTGTGGGGGGGGGACAGGTTCCCTTCAATTTCAGTTCTTGTGTCTGCGTGGCGTTTGCAGGACATGTTGCCGGCTACACAGCAGGTGAGCAGCTGGCGTTGCTGAACCCCACTGACACATTGGCTGGTGTTTTTCTCTGTGCAGCTAGCACTTCCGGGCGCCAACTGGCGGTGTTAGAGCCCAGGGTCAGCAGGAGGAGCAGAGGGAGCAGAGTGTAGGCCGAAGCCTGCACTGGAGGCAGTTTTAGGTCTGTTGTGTCTGCGTGGCGTTTGCAGGACACGATGCCGGCCACACAGCAGGGGAACAGCTGGCGTTGCTGAACCCCACTGACACATTGGCTGGTGTTTTTCTCTGTGCAGCTAGCACTTCCGGGTGCCAACTGGCGTTGTTAGAGCCCAGGGTCAGCAGGAGGAGCAGAGGGGGCAGAGTGTAGGCCGAAGCCTGCACTGGAGGCAGTTTTAGGTCTGTTGTGTCTGCGTGGCGTTTGCAGGACACGATGCCGGCTACACAGCAGGGGAACAGCTGGCGTTGCTGAACCCCACTGACACATTGGTTGGTGTTTTTCTCTGTGCAGCTAGCACTTCCGGGCGCCATCTGGCGGTGTTAGAGCCCAGGGTCAGCAGGAGGAGCAGAGGGAGCAGAGTGTAGGCCGAAGCCTACACTGGAGGCAGTTTTAGGTCTGTTGTGTCTGCGTGGCATTTGCAGGACACGATGCCGGCTACACAGCAGGGGAACAGCTGGCGTTGCTGAACCCCACTGACACATTGGCTGGTGTTTTTCTCTGTGCAGCTAGCACTTCCGGGTGCCAACTGGTGGTGTTAGAGCCCGGGGTCAGCAGGAGGAGCAGAGTGTAGGCCGAAGCCTGCACTGGAGCAAGTTGAAAGGGAACCTTTAACCCCCACCCCAGGCGTTTGTTGCTGAAAGAGCCATCTTGTACAGCACTAATGATGCAAAAGGAAAAGGTGGCTCTTTTAATTATGCTCCTTTCAAAGGCTGAACTACACACTTATGAAATGTGTCCCCTCACACCGTTAAACCGTTCCGGAGGTGGGACTTTCCTTTGTAATGTGACGCAGCACAGCCGTCATTCCTAGCCCCTTGGCGCCGTGCACCGCCTCCTCAGCATTGTTTGATTCTGTCCCGGAGCCTGCGCTGTTATATTATCTCTTGGCCAGGCATACTTAGCGCTGCCCATCTTCTGACATCATTTGGTGTCAGGCTGGCTGCGCCTGTGCGGCCGCGCTGGCCTAGATCCCGCCTCGCAGTGTTGTCTAATGTAATCCCACCGCGGGCCAGGGATCCGTGGCCATGCGCAGTGCATATCCTCGCCTCTCACTCCCCTCCCTCCGGCTTCTTCAGACTGTGCGGTGTCACGGCCATGGCATGCTATTAGGGATCAGCTGACGGCGCACAGTCTGAAGAAGGCGGAGGGAGATGAGTGACAGCCTGAGGTGAAGATATGCACTTTCATGCCCATGGATCCCAGGTCCGCAGTGTGATTAAATCAGAAGACTCTGCGAGGCGGGATCTCGGCCAGCGCAGCTGCACAGGCGCAGCCAGCCTGACACCAAATGATGTCAGAAGATGGGCAGCGCTAAGTGTGCCTGGCCAAGGGATAACATAACAGCGCAGGCTCTGGGACAGAATCAAACAACGCTGAGGAGGCGGCGCACGGTGCCAAGGGGGTAGGAATGACGGGTGGGCTGCGTCACATTACAAAGGAAAGTCCCACCTCCGGGATGGTTTTACGGTGTGAGGGGACACATTTCATAAGTGTGTAGTTCAGCCTTTGAAAGGAGCATAATTAAAAGAGCCACCTTTTCCTTCTGCAGCATTACTGCTGCACAAGGTGGCTCTTTCAGTAACAAACGCATGGGGGGGTGGGGGTGGTCAGGTTACCTTAAGTTTTAGTTGTGCCAGCGTGGCGGTCACATGACACGTTGCCGGATACACAGCATTGGAGCAGCTGACGTTACTGAACCCCACTAACACATTGGCGAGGTGTTTGGCTCTGTGCAAACAGCACTTCCGGGCAGCAACCAGCAGTGTTGGAGCCCAGGGACAGCAGGAGGATCAGATAGGAGGTATTGCAGCATACACAGCAGGGGAGCAACTGATGTTACTGAACCGCAATAACAGAGGAGCGACTGTTAACTGTGCGGACAGCACTTCCAGGCACCAACTAGCGGTGTTAGAGCCCAGGGACAGCAGGAGGATCAGATAGGAGGTATTGCAGCACACACAGCAGGGGAGCAACTGACGTTACTGAACCGCAATAACAGAGGAGCGACTGTTAACTGTGCGGACAGCACTTCCAGGCACCAACTAGCGGTGTTGGAGCCCAGGGACAGCAGGAGGAGCAGAGGAACACCATTTAGGCCGAAGCCTGATTGGAGCAAGTCGAAAGGGAACCTTTAACCCCCCCAAAAGGCGTTTGTAGCTGAAAGAGCCAGCTTTTGCATCACAAAGGATGCTAAAGGAAAAGGTGGCTCTTTTCATTATGCTCCTTGCAAAGACAGAACTAAACACTTATAAAATGTGTCCCCTCACACCGTTAAACCGTCCCGGAGGTGGGACTTTCCTTTGTAATGTGACGCAGCACAGCCGTCATTCCTACCCCCTTGGCGCCATGCGCCGCCTCCTCAGCATTGTTTGATTCTGTCCCGGAGCCTGCGCTGTTATGTTATCCCTTGGCCAGGCACACTTAGCGCTGCCCATCTTCTGACATCATTTGGTGTCAGGCTGGCTGCGCCTGTGCAGCCGCACTGGCCTAGATCCCGCCTCGCAGTGTCATCTAATGTAATCCCACCGCGGGCCTGGGATCCGTGGCCATGCGCAGTGCATATCCTCGCCTCTCACTCCCCTCCCTCCGGCTTCTTCAGACTGTGCGGTGTCACGGCCGTGGCATGCTATTAGGGATCAGCTGACGGCGCACAGTCTGAAGAAGGCGGAGGGAGATGAGTGACAGCCTGAGGTGAAGATATGCACTGCGCGTGCCCATGGATCCCAGGCCCGCAGTGTGATTAAATCAGAAGACACTGCGAGGCGGGATCTCGGCCAGCGCGGCCGCACAGGCGCAGCCAGCCTGACACCAAATGATGTCAGAAGACGGGCACCGCAAAGTGTGCCTGGCCAAGGGATAACATAACAGCGCTGGCTCCAGGACAGAATTAAACAACACGGAGGAGGCAGCACACGGTGCTAAGGGGGTAGGAATGACGGGTGTGCTGCGTCACATTACAAAGGAAAGTCCCACCTCCGGGATGGTTTTACGGTATCAGTGGACACACTTTAAAAGTGTTAAGTTCTGCGTGTGCAAGGAGCTAAACAAAAATAGTTACCTTTTCCTTGTGCAGCATTACTGCTGCACAAGGTGGCTATTTCAGTAACAAACGCCTGTGGGGGGGACAGGTTCCCTTACATTTCAGTTGTTGTGTCAGCGTGGCGGTCACAGGACACATTGCCGGCTACACAGCTGGGGATCAGCTGACGTTACTGACACCCAATAACACTGGGTCATATGTTTTGACTGTGCAGACGGTACTTCTGAGCCTCAACTGGCGGTGTTGGAGCCCAGGAATTACAGTTCAGGTGGTAGAAGATGAACACAACAGGAGACCTGGATACTGTAGACAGTCACCCAATTATTTAATCAGGAAGAGGAATGGCAAATTCCTGCGAGATCCAGGCCTGGTTCATTTTCAGGAAAGTAAGCCGGTCAACGTTATCGGAGGATAGTCGCATACACCACCTGCAGCACTAAAGACACGTTCCGATAATACACTAGCCGCAGGGCAAGCCAGCACCTCCAATGCATACTGGCTTAGCTCTGGCCATGTATCCAGCTTAGAGACCCAAAACTTGAAAGGGGAAGAGCCGTCTGGGAGTACAGCAAGAGGGCAAGACATGTAGTCTGTCACCATCTGACGGAACCGTTGCCTCCTGCTGACTGGAGCCGTCTGTGATGGTGTAGACATTTGTGGCGGGCACAAAAAACTGTGCCACAGTTGGGCCATACTGGTCTTGCCTTGGGCAGAGGCACTGCTTCTGCTCCCTCTTTGTGCAGAGCCTCCTCCACTGCCTGGACGCACTGAGCTGCTTTGTAAAGCACTAGCAGCACTTCTCTCAGTTGGACTGGAGAAGATGATGGAATTCACCAGTGTGTCTTGGTACTCCCGCATTTTACGCTCCCGGTTCAACGGTGTGATGAGGCTTTGTACGTTGTCCCGGTAGCGAGGATTGAGGAGGGTGAACACCCAATAATCAGACATGTTGAGAATGTGGGCGATGCGGCGGTCGTTTCTCAGGCACTGCAACATGTAATCAACCATGTGCTGCAGACTGCCAACTGGCCAAGAAACGCTGTCCCCTGCTTGAGGCGTGATCTCTGCCCGCTCGACATCACCCCACCCTCGCTGTACACACTGACTACTGGACAATTGTGTAACTCCTTCCTCTGGAACGATGTCTTCCTCCTCCATTGACTCCTCCTCATCCTCCTCACAAAGTGTCCCCTGCCTACGCGTTTGTGAGGAACCACGTGGCGCTGACTGTCCACAAGATGATGGAAATGGTCAATCCTCATCCTCCACCTCTTCCACAACATCATCCCTTAGCACTTGCAGTGATTTTTCAAGCAGGCAGATAAGGGGGACAGTCATGCTGACTAGTGCATCATCTGTACTCGCCATCCGCGTGGAATAATCGAAGGGACGCAAAACCTGGCAGACGTCCTTCATAGTGGCCCACTCTGTGGTTGTGAAGTCTGAATGGCGCGGAGTGCGACTTCTTTGCGCCTGATGCAGCTGGTACTCCATTACTGCTTGCTGCTGCTCACACAACCGCTCCAACATAAGTAATGTGGAATTCCACCTGGTAGGTAGGTCACATATGATGCGATGTTCCGGAAGGCGGAATCGGCGCTGCAGAGCCGCAATGCGCGATTTTGCCGTGCTGGAATGCCGCAAATGAGCACACTCTAGGCGGACCTTGTGCAGCAGTGCATCAAGATCCGGATAGTCCCTCAAAAAACTCTGCACGACCAAGTTGAGCACATGTGCCAGACATGGGATGTGAGTGAGGTTGCTGAGGCCCAGAGCTGCCACCAGATTTCGGCCATTATCACACACTACCATGCCTGGCTGGAGATTCGCTGCCACAAACCACACATCGCTCTTCTGCTTGATGGCATTCCAGAGCTCCTGCGCTGTGTGGCTTCGATTCCCCAAAGAAATTAATTTCAAGGCGGCCTGTTGACGTTTTGGCCACGGCTGTGCTCATGTCGGTCGTAACAGGTAAACGTTCACGGGTCCATGTGGAGGTGGACTGTGACGACTCCTGCAGCGATGATTCTGAGGAACTTGTGTAATTGGAGGAGTCAATGTGTACAGACTGGATTCCTGCAATCCTTGGAGTGGGCAGGACACGTCCTGTGCCACTCGCACGATCTGTACCCAGCTCAACAACATTAACCCAATGGGCAGTGATTTAAAAGTATCGCCCCTGCCCATGGTGACTGGTCCACGCATCGGTGGTGAGGTGGACCTTGCTACTGACGGCGTTCAGTAGCACGTGTTTTATGTGTCCCTCCACATGCTTGTGCAGGGCAGGGACGGCTTGCCTGCTGAAATAAAAGCAGCTGGGCATATTGTACTGTGGGACTGCCAATGACATCAAGTCACGGAAGCGGTCAGTCTCCACCAGCCTGAATGACAGCATTTCCAGTGACAGAAGTTTGGCAATGCCTGCAGTCAGAGCCTGTGCTCGTGGGTGGTTTGCCGAGAAAGGCCGCCTTTTCTCCCATGCCTGTACTACCGATGGCTGTAGACTGGGCTGGGAGTGTGAGGATGACTGGGTCTCTGGACAACAGTGCCAGAGGTTCTTCCATGGCGACCCTGGGAGGAAGCCGAACCAGCTGTGTGTGAGCTGGAGGAAGAGGCAACACGAGCTGAAGAGTTGGTAGCTGCCGCTGTTGGTTGGCCTAGGTCTTCAGTGTGTTTTGTAACTCCGCCACGTGCCTGGTCCGCACATGTTTCCACATGTTGGAGGTATTGAGGTTGCTGACATTTTTCCCTCTTTTGATTTTATGATGACACACCTCGCATTTGACATAGCAAATGTCATCTGCAACTGTGTCAAAAAAGGACCAGGCACTGCAAGTCTTGGGAGCGCCCTTTTTGGCTTTTGGAAGAGACATGCTCCTAACGGGTGCCAAAGTGGAGGCTACAGGATCCGCAGTCTTCCCCCTCCCTCTCCCTCTTTGGCCCGTTCGGGGAATCTCTTCCTCAGAGCTGCTCCCACCACCTTCCTGTCCCTCACGCCACGATGGGTCAAGGACCTCATCATCTACACTACCCTCTGCCACCAACTGCTCCTCCTGGGTAGTCTCAGCAGCACAGCACGCACCAGAAAGTGGCACCTGAGTGTCATCAGCGGATGCGTTCTGCGGTGTGGTGACCTGAGGCACTGGCCCACCCGCCTCTTCAGAGGAAGAGAGAAAAAGCTGTTGGGCATCACTGCACACTGCCTCTTCTTCCATTTCTCCAATGCTGCTTGGCTGGCCCCCTGTTTCCAAGCCAAGAGATTCAGAGAACAAAAGTAGAGATGGCGCCTGTCCTGGGCTCTCTGTCTGCCTGGGCAATTTGGCAGGTGGCGAAGAGACAGATGGATGCTCTCCAGTGCTCTGTGTCTGAGAGGATGTGGCACTAATTGAAGTCGATGCGTTAGCTGCCATCCATCCGACAACGGCTTCAAATTGGTCTTCACGCAGCAGCGGTGTACGGCGCTCTCCGACAAAGCTGCGCATGAAGGACTGTTCCCTGCTGAAACTGGGTGATGATGAGTCACTGGTGCCCGCAGCAGGCACAGAATCCCCACGTCCTCTCCCTGCTCCACGCCCACGCCCACGTGCCTTACTCCCTGCCTTCTTCATCTTGGTTGACTGATAAAGATAAGCAGAAAAGTACTAACGGCTTAGTGTGCTTATTCCTGAACAGCTCCTAACAGGTATAAGAAACACTAATTTTCTAAAGTGTGGACTAGACTTTAATATGAGCTAATGTGGCCTACACAACTGTAAAGTGGTGTGTTTGGTGAACTTTATTATTTATTTATTTTTTGGGGGCTGAACTGACAACAGGGCGAGCTGCACTCACACGGAGACCGTGCAGACAGCCGTAAATGGCGCTGCAAGGCCCCAAAAACCTCCTCTACGTTATCCTATGTAGTGTTTTTCCACAATTTAGCTGGATACGGGTGGAAAGCCACTAATAGGAATTATTTGAAAAAATGTGCAGCGGGCTGCACTATTTGCAAAAAAGGACAATGGAATGGATAGAACTGTATGAGTCAGTGAACCACCCTGAGCTGGATACAACCGGCTGTGGCTGCACACAGACTACAGGGCGAGCTGCAATCACACGGAGACCATGCAGACAGCCGTAAAAGGCGCTGCAAGGCCCCAAAAACCTCCTCTACGTTATCCTATGTAGTGTTTTTCCACAATTTAGCTGGATACGGGTGGAAAGCCACTAATAGGAATTATTTGAAAAAATGTGCAGCAGCCTGCACTATTTGCAAAAAAGGACAATGGAATGGATAGAACTGTATGAGTCAGTGAACCACCCTGAGCTGGATACAACCGGCTGTGGCTGCACCCAGACTACAGAGTGGGCTGCAGTCACTCACACACACACACAGAGACCTTGCAGATCGCTGTGAAAACAGTGCTGCAAGGCAAAAGCAAGGTGAACACACAGCGGTTGCTAAATTAGCCTGGGAAAAGCACAAAGAAGCAAATCGCTATCTCAACTGGCCCTCAGTCAGAACACAGCGTCCTATGCCTAACTGAATTCACAGCAGAGTGAGCCCAAAATGGCGCCAGCGACTTTTAAACTGCAGCATGACATCATTTCAGCAGCCAATCACAGCCTTGCCAGTAGTTTCATGCCCACCATGCTGAACAGGATGTGCCCACACTTGTAATCAGTCCTCATTGGCTGAATTCGTGCTGTTTGAATTGAGAACTTCCGATTCCGGTATCCGATATGCGGCAAGTATCGGATCTCGGTATCGGAATTCCGATACCGCAAATATCGGCCGATACCCGATACTTGCGGTATCAGAATGCTTAACACTATTAGTAATCCATTAAAATTTGAAGAAGAAAAAAGTTGGTGGTGAAGAAAATGTTAAAACTCTTACGCATTTCAAGTGGAACAACCGCTCTTTATCATAGCATAATTATAATTTTATGCTATGATTAAGGGCGGTTGTTCAGCTTCAAACACAAAAGAGTTTAAAAATTTTCTTCACTAACTTTTTTCTTCTTCAAATTTTAATGGATTATTAATAAAATGGAATAATTTTTTACCAACGGACGGTTGGGCTGGACTTACCTTCTCCTTACCTGTTTGTGCTGACTCTGCCAATGGGATACGGCACCCTCAGTTTGATGCACACAGCTCAATCAGCAAATAATTGTCAGCGCTGGTGAGTATTTTACTTTTTCAATTGTTTGACTATTACCTTGAATTGGAGTGGATTTACTCTTAGGTGCTAAAGGGGTTTAGGACTAGGGTTGAGCGACTTTTATTTTTATAGGATCGGGTCAGGTTTCACGAAACCCGACTTTCTCAAAAGTCGGGTCGAGTGAAATCGGCCGATCCTATAAAAAAGTCAGGGTCGGGGTCGGCCGAAACACGAAACCCAATGCAGCGCAATGGGATACTATGGTTCCCAGGGTCTGAAGGAGAGGAAACTCTCCTTCAGGCCCTGGGATCCATATTAATGTGTAAAATAAAGAATCAAAATAAAAAATATTGATATACTCACCCTCGGACGCGCCCTGGTACTAACTGGCAGGCTTCCTTCCTAAGAATGAGCGCGTGAATGACCTGCGGTGACATCGCGGCTTGTGATTGGTCGCGAGCGGTCACATGGACAAGCCACGACGTCATCTAAGGTCCTTCACGCGCTCATTCTTAGGAAGGAAGGTTGCCGGAAAGAAGCAGGGCACGTCCGAGGGTGAGTATATTCCTATTAGGTATATACTCACCCTCGGACGCGCCCTGCTTCTTTCCGGCAGCCTTCCTTCCTAAGAATGAGCGCGTGAAGGACCTTAGATGATGTCGCGGCTTGTCCATGTGACCGCTCGCGACCAATCACAAGCCGCGACGTCACCGCAGGTCATTCACGCGCTCATTCTTAGGAAGGAAGCCTGCCAGTTAGTACCAGGGCGCGTCCGAGGGTGAGTATATCAATATTTTTTATTTTGATTCTTTATTTAACACTTAAATATGGATTCCGATACCGATTCCCGATATCGCAAACATATCGGAACTCGGTATCGGAATTCCGATACCAGATTCAGAAGATCGCCGACCTCATGGGCGACCCCACACAGGGGTCGGGTCGGGTTTCATAAAACCCGACTTTGCCAAAAGTCGGCGACTTCTGAAAATGGCCGACCCATTTCGCTCAACCCTATTTAGGACCCTTTCCCATCTGGCTGTGAGCTTGTAGCTTAAGAACTCACCTGCAGCACCTTGTGAACAATCCCTTCCACTATACTCGTATAAATCCACTCCTAGCTTCATCCCTTTCCGGTGGACACCGCGTTGGCAGCATCTCTTAAGGCTGCATCCACCTTCCGTTAAATGCTACACATGGATTACTCCACATACTCGTGATTAATTATAGCCACCCTACGATATATCTCTTCCTTCATCTCCCAGAGTATGTTACTGATGAAGGTCCACTGTTGGGACCGAAATATCTGATTGATTATTTTGGGACTGAATAAAAACCAATTTCTTCAAACTGCAAAGTTGAATGCCGAGTTTTGCTCTTTATAGATTTTTTTATACTGATTACTTTAAAGGAGCCAGTCTCTGGATAAGCTGAGGTGTTCATTTCTGTTACAGCAGCAAAGATTACCAATTGAGAAGCTGAGGACTACTTACCTTCCTCGTGTTGTCATATTGTAGTACTGGCACTAGTGTTTCGCTGGCCTAAACATAAGTCAGGGTAAATTCAGGGCCAGCGATGACCTAGGCACATGATCACACATGGGGGGCTTGACCCATCTAAGAGCGATAGCGAGTGCAGGGATGTGACTCAGGTTAATGTTAGGAGGTGACCCCTCTTTCCTCTCCCTATTGCCAGGGCATTGGTGTTCCCTTCATGTTGTGCAGCACGCTGGGCATCCTTTCACCATCAGCATGACAGAAACCAGACTCTGCTTGAACTTTTTAGTGAATTGACTATGAAAATATGCTGTCAAAGAGTTCTATAATCTCACTGCTCTTACAGTAAAGAATTGCTGCCTTTTATGATGATTAATGATGATTAGTTTTGAGCATTCCGATACTGCAAATATCGGGTATCGGCCGATATTCGCTGTATCGGAATTCTGATACTGAGTTCCGATATTTTTGCGATATCGGATACCAGAATAGGAAGTTCCAATAGTGCAATTATGCACTATAATGGAGTGTGGGCGGTGCATGGGCGGAGACTGTGTGTGTGTGTGTGCATGGGCGGGGTCTGTGCGTGCCTGCCGGGGCTCTGTGCGGTGTGTTGGGGCTCTGTGCGGCATCCCAGGGCTCTGTGAGAGGCTCTGTGCGGCATACCGGGGCCCTGCGTGGCGTAATGGGGCTCTGTGTGGGGCTCTGTATGGCGTGCCGGGGCTCTGTGTGGCGTGCTGGGGCTCTGTGCGGGGCTCTGTGCGGCGTGCCGGGGCTCTGTGTGGGGCTCTGTGTGGTGTGCCGGGGCTCTGTACGGGCCTCTGTGCGGCGTGCCGGGACTCTGTGCGGAGTGCCGGGGCTCTGTGCAGGGCTCTGTGCGGTGTGCCGGGGCTCTGTGCGGGGCTCTGTGCAGTGTGCCGGGGCTCTGTGCGGCATGCCAGGGCTCTGTGCGGCATGCCGGGGCTCTGTGCGGTGTGCCGGGGCTTTGTATGGGCTGCCGGGGGTCTGTGCATGTGTGCAGACATCGTCCGATGGGACTACAAGTCCCGTCGGACGATGGCTGCAACAGTGACAGTGATTGACATATTAGCCAATGATGGGACAGTAGTAGTCCCATCATCCGGCTAATGTGTTGAATGTAAAAAAAAAACATACATACAACATACATACTACATACACACTACATACTACATACATACTACATACTATATACATGCTACATACATACTAGATACATACATACTACATACTACATACATACATACTACATACATGCTACATACATACACACATACATACTACAAACATACATACTACATACATACTACATACATACTACATACTACATACATACTACATACATGCATACTACATACATACTACATACACACATACTACATACATACTACATACTACATACATACTACATACTACACACATACTACATACATACTAAATACAAAATACTACATACATACTACATACAACACACTACATACATACATACTACATACATACGTACTACATATGTACTACATACATACTACATACTACGTACTCACTACATAAATACATACTACATACATACAACATACATACATACTACATACATACTACATACATACATACTACATACATACTGCATACATACTACATACATACTACATACATACATACTACAGACATACATACATACATACTACATACATACATACATACTACATACATACTACATACTACATGCATACATACATACTACATACTACATACATACATACTACATACATACTACATACATACATAAATACATACTACATACTGCATACATACTACATACATACTACATACATACTATACATACTACATACAATACATTCATACATTACATACAATACATACATATAGCCATACAGTACATATAACATAGAGTACATACTCACCATCACTTGTCACAAAAGCAAGACCTTTTTACAGGAAAGCTAGGTGTCAGCAGGGAAAGGTGGGGCAAAATAATTAGAAATCCATGATTGGTTCATTTTAAGGAAGGTTAGATCATCAACATTTTGGGTAGCCAGACGAGTCCTTTTTTCGGTCAGTATTGAACCAGCAGCACTGAATACTCTTTCTGATAGCACACTAGCAGCTGGGCAAGCAAGCTCCTGTAATGCATATTCTGCCAGTTCAGGCCAGGTGGCTATTTTGGATGCCCAGTATTCAAATGGGAATGATGTGTGAGGGAGAACATCGATAAGGGAGGAAAAATAGTTAGTCACCATACTGGACAAATGTTGTCTCCTGTCACTTTGAATTGATGCTGCAGTACCTGTCGTGTCTAGTGTTGAGCATTCCGATACCGCAAGTATCGGGTATCGGCCGATACTTGCGGGTATCGGAATTCCGATACCGAGATCCGATACTTTTGTGGTATCGGGAATCGGTATCGGGATTAATATCAATGTGTAAAATAAAGAATTAAAATAAAAAATAGGGATATACTCACCTCTCCGGCGGCTCCTGGACTTTACCGCCGTAACCGGGAGCCGTTGTACCTAAGAATGCGCGCTTGCAGGGCCTTAGATGAGGTCACTGCGCTCTGATTGGTCCGTAGCGGTCGCGTGACCGCTACGCGACCAATCACAAAGCAGTGACGTCACCTAAGGTCTTTCAAGCGCTTGAAATACCTTAGAAGACGTCCGCAGCTTCTGATTGGTCGCGTAGCGGTCGCGTGACCGCTACGCGACCAATCAGAAGCTGCAGACGTCTTCTAAGGTATTTCAAGCGCTTGAAAGACCTTAGGTGACGTCACTGCTTTGTGATTGGTCGCGTAGCGGTCACGCGACCGCTACGGACCAATCAGAGCGCAGTGACCTCATCTAAGGCCCTGCAAGCGCGCATTCTTAGGTACAACGGCTCCCGGTTACGGCGGTAAAGTCCAGGCTGCGTCGGAGGGTGAGTATATCCCTATTTTTTATTTTAATTCTTTCTTTTACACATTGATATGGATCCCAGGGCCTGAAAGAGAGTTTCCTCTCCTTCAGACCCTGGGAACCATACAGGATACCGTCCGATACATGAGTCCCATTGACTTGTATTGGTATCGGGTATCGGTATCGGATTAGATCCGATACTTTGCCGGTATCGGCCGATACTTTCCGATACTGATACTTTCAAGTATCGGACGATATCGCTCAACACTAGTCGTGTCTGCGGTCATTGCAAAATCACTCCACAACCTGGTCATAAAACCCCTCTGTCCAACGCCACTTCTGATTTGTGCACCTCTAACACCTCTGCCATGTTGCCCCCTGCAGCTTGTGTGAGAACCATCACTGCCGCTGTGTGCTGGGAATGCCTGAACCAAACGGTCTACAAGAGTTGCTTGTTTGGTAGCCAATATTTGCTCAAGGTTCTCATGTGGCATGATATTTTGCAATTTCCCTTTATAGCGTGGATCCAGGAGGCAGGCCAACCAGTAATCGTCATCGATCATCATTTTGATAATGCGGGGGTCCCTTTTTAGGATACGCAAGGCATAATCCGCCATGTGGGCCAATGTTCCAGGTGTCTATTCACTGAGTGTGCTGGGTTGAGGAGCACTTTCTGGCAAATCAACATCACTTGTCTCCCTCAAAAAACCTGTACCTGACCTTGCAACGCCACCAGTTTCAATTGCCCCCTGAGAAGCTTCCTCCTCCCATATATATTCATCCCCATCATCCTCCTTGTCCTCCTCCTCTTCGTCTGCCACCTCGTCCAGGAGACTTCCCTGAGCAGACAATGGCTGACTGTCATCAAGGCTTCCCTGATCCTTGGCTGCAGACGCATGCTCCTTTATGTGTGTCAAACTTTGCATCAGCAGACGCATTAGGGGGATGCTCATGCTTATGATGGCGTCGTCTGCACTATCCAGGCGTGTGCATTCCTCAAAACACTGAAGGACTTGACACAGGTCTTGTAGCTTCGACCACTGCACACATGACAACTTCATGTCTGCCATCCAACTGCCTGCCCATGTATGGGTATCCTCCCACAAACACATAACAGCATGCCTCTGTTCGCACAGTCTCTGAAGCATGTGCAGTGTGGAGTTCCACCTTGTTGCAACATCGATTATTAGGCGGTGCTGGGGAAGCTTCAAAGATCGCTGATGGTTCTGCATACGGCTGGAGTGTACAGGCGAATGGCGGATGTGCGAACAAAGTCTTCGCACCTTCAGGAGCAGGGCGGGTAACCCCAGATTTTCAGGAAGCACTGCACCACCAGGTTCAAGGTGTGAGCCAGGCAAGGAATGTGTTTCAGTTCTGAAAGGGCTATGGCAGCCATAAAATTCCTTCCGTTATCACTGACTACCTTGCCTGCCTCAAGATGTACACTGCCCAGCCATGACTGAGTTTCTTGCTGCAAGAACTCGGACAGAACTTCCGCGGTGTGCCTGTTGTCGCCCAAACACTTCATTTCCAACACAGCCTGCTGACGCTTACCACTAGCTGTTCCATAATGGGACACCTCGTGTGCAACACTGGCAGCTGCAGATGGAGTGGTCGTGCGACTGCGGTCTGTGGACGAACTCTCGCTTCTACTGGAGGACGAGGAGGAGGGGTGGCGAACGCCTACAGCCAACTGTTTCCTAGACCGTGGGCTAGGCAGAACTGTCCCATTATGGCTGTCCCCTGTGGACCCTGCATCCACCACATTAACCCAGTGTGCCGTGATGGACACGTAACGTCCCTGGCCATGCCTACTGGTCCATGCATCTGTTGTGAGGTGCACCTTTCTACTGACTGATTGCCTAAGTGCATGGACAATGCAGTCTTTCACATGCTGGTGGAGGGCTGGGATGACTTTCCTCGCAAAGAAATGTCGACTGGGTAGGTCATAGCGTGGTACTGCGTAGGCCATCAGGTCTTTGAAAGCTTCGCTTTCAACCAACCGGTAGGGCATCATCTCTAACGAGATTAGTCTAGCAATGTGGGCGTTCAAACCCTGTGTACGCGGATGAGAGGATGAGTACTTCCTTTTCCTAACAAGAGTCTCTTGTAGGGTGAGCTGGACTGGAGAGCTGCATATGGTGGAACTAGCAGGGGTGGTGGTGGACATGGCAGACTGAGAGAGGGTTGGTGATGGTATTCTTGCTGTTGGCCTACATACAGTGTTTCCTACCAAGAACCTGGTGATTCCCTGACTGGTTCGGCCTTGCGACGATACCTCCACATTTGCTGCAGTTGGTGTCGTAACCGGTGGGCTTACAGTGAGGGAAGGAATGTAGCGTTGCTGACTAGCTTCATTGTGAGCGGGTGCAACAACGTTACGAGACGTTTGGTAGTTAGTCCAGACTTGCAAGTGCATGGTGGTTAAATGTCTATGCATGCAACTTGTATTTAAATTTTTGACATTCTGACCTCTGCTAAAGGTCCTTGAGCATTTCTTACAGATCACTTTGCACTGATCATTCGGATCTTAGTTAAAAAATTTCCAGACTGCACTCTTCCTACTATCGAATACCTTTTCAGGCATTGCACACTGTGCTACTTTAATCGGATGGCCACGCTGTCCTACAACTGTTTTTGGTTTGGACACACGTTTTTGGCCAGATACGGGCCTGGCAGATGAAATCTGTTGCGATGTTGATGCCTGCTGCGGCTCCTCCTCCTCCGCTTCAGAGCTACTGCCAGCGGCACCCTGTTCCCCCAATGGCTGCCAATCGGGGTCAACAACTGGGTCATCTATCACCTCCTCTTCTATGTCCTGTGCACCTTCCTCTGTGTCACCGTGTAAGCCGGTGCTATAGCGTTCAGGATGGGGCACCATAGTCTCATCAGGGTCAGATTCTGGCTCAGTACACTGCGAGGGCAATGTTGTGATCTGAGTCAATGGAACAGCATAATAATCTAGCTGTGGCTGTGCATCTGTGCACTCCTTGTCCGATTCATCTTGTAATGGGCTGTGAACTATTTCCCTTTCTAACCCTGGCACAGTATGTGTAAAGAGCTCCATGGAGTTAACTTGCGTCACCTGTCGCATCCTTCACTTTTGCTTTGGGTGAAGGACATAAGGAAGCGACTTGTTCATGACCAGGAGCATCCACTGACGACGCGCTGCTTTTAAATTTTGCACTTTCCGAAGAGGATGGGAAAGAGCTAGAGGCAGAGTCAGCAAGGAAAGCCAAAACTTTTTCCTGCTGCTCCGGCTTTAAAAGCCGTTTTCCTACTCCCAGAAAAGGGAGCGTTCGAGGCCTTGTGTAGCCAGATGAAGACGCTGGCTCAACAACTCGAGACTTAGGTGCTATATTGCTTTTCCCATGACCACCTGATGCTCCACGACCACCACCACTACCATCATTACCAGCTGGCAATGACCGCCCACGGCCACGACCTCTTCCACCAGACTTTCTCATTCTTGGAAAAATGTAACCAAACTAACAACCGTTATATGGTACTGTAAAACCAGGTAGAAGGTGTACGTAAACTTGTTGTGAATTTAAATTTCCATTAATAGGTGTCGTAAACTGCTGGGAAAATCAGGCCCACTGTATTACACTACACAGTTACAGTGGCAGAAAGTGGCTTGCAGATATGCCACAAACAGGACTGACGCAGCTGTACTTTGTGGCAGTATTAATCTCGCTTTTAACTTGTGGGAGACAGCCAAAAAAATCAGGCCCACTGTATTACACCACACAGTTTGAGTGGCAGAAAGTGGCTTGCAGATATGCCACAAACAGGACTGACACAGATGTACTTTGTGGCAGTATTAATCTCCCTTTTAATTTGTGGGAGACAGCAGAAAAAATCAGGCCCACTGTATTAAACTACACAGTTTCAGTGGCAGACAGTGGCTTGCAGATATGCCACAAACAGGACTGATGCAGAAGTACTTTGTGGCAGTATTAATCTCCCTTTTAATTTGTGGGAGACAGCAGAAAAAATCAGGCCCACTGTATTACACTACACAGTTTCAGTGGCAGACAGTGGCTTGCAGATATGCCACAAACAGGACTGAGGCAGATGTACTTTGTGGCAGTATTAATCTCCCTTTTAATTTGTGGGAGACAGCAGAAAAAATCAGGCCCACTGTATTACACTACACAGTTTCAGTGGCAGACAGTGGCTTGCAGATATGCCACAAACAGGACTGAGGCAGATGTACTTTGTGGCAGTATTAATCTCCCTTTTAATTTGTGGGAGACAGCAGAAAAAATCAGGCCCGCTGTTTTACACCACACAGTTTGAGTGGCAGAAAGTGGCTTGCAGATATGCCACAAACAGGACTGACGCAGATGCACTCTGTGGCAGTATAAATATCCCTTTTTATGTGTGGGAGACAGCAGAAAAAGTCAGGCCCACTGTACTACACTACACAGTTTCAGTGGCAGACAGTGGCTGGCAGATATATTTAAAAAAAAAAAGGACTGCACTACTATAACAATCTCTCTACAATGATGTCAGTCAGGACAAGTATGGCAGCAATAAAAAGGACTGCTGCACACAAAAGTGTGGACAAATAAACAAGATAACTGTGCATAAAGGAAAGAGCAGCAGGATTTTTGCTTTTAAAAAAGCAGTTGGTTTGCACAGCGGCGTACACACAGCAACGCAGCTATCAGGGATCCTTACAAGCTACAGAGCTGATGCACAGAAATCTAGCCTCCACTGTCCCTGCAAAGAAAAGGTGGTGTTGGACAGTGGAAATCGCTACAGCACAAGCGGTTTTGGGGTTAATATTTCCTCCCTAACAATATCCCTGCTTCTGACGAAGTGGCAGCAACCTCTCCCTATGCTACGATCGGCAGAAGTAAGATGGCGGTCGGCGTGCACGCCCCTTTATAGCCCCTGTGACGCTGCAGAACGCAAGCCAATCACTAATGCCCTTCTCTAAGATGGTGGGGACTGAGACCTATGTCATCACGCTGCCCACACTCTGCATGCACCTTCATTGGCTGAGAAATGGTGCTGAACGCGTCATATGAAACGCGACTTTGGCGCGAAGATAGCCGACCTCGTGGCCGATCCCACACTGCGATCGGCTCAGGTTTCACGAAACCCGACTTTTCCGAAAGTCGGCGACTTATGAAATTGACCGATCCGTTTCGCTCAACCCTATTTGTGTCCTATTGACTTGCATTGGTATCGGGTATCGGTATCGGCGATATCCGATATTTTTTGGGTATTGGCCGATCCAATCCGATACAGATACTTCTTGATATCGGAAGGTATCGCTCAACACTAATGATGATTAATTCTTCTTTCCTGTACTTCTTGACGATACCCCTTGTCAGTGTTACAGGCCAAGGTGTAAAAAGATCATTAGAAAGATCTCTGTACTTTGTTTTATCAAAGTTCCAGGTTCTTTGTTAGATGTCTACAAATATTTGAAGTATAAGATAAACCGTGGCACAACTATTGTCGGTGCTCAAGAAGGGTCCCAAACCATAATATATAATTAATAAACCTGGCACTCAACGGATGATGTGAAGATAATTTAATGCAGTTCAAAATATAGTACATACAACTCAGACGTTTCGGTCATTTAAGGCCTTCATCAGTATACTACAACAGAAATCTAAAAGTAAGTACATAAAGCAAAGCAAGTATATACATCCAGGATCAAAATAGGCATAAGTCATGATTCAATATTGTATTTGTAGAGGCTTCTCTGACATTATAAATCAATTAGTGGAGATGCCCAAGCACAAGGGGAGAAATCCAGGAATAAATTTATAGCATCCTTAAGGGTAACCCATTAAATAGGGGGATATCAGGATAAATATCACTATACATAAATAAGTATCAATGGAAAAAAGGAAAGGAGAGGGACCTTTTCAACTGCTTGTTGAAAGATATATGCATAATGTTATAGGACTCAGTGTCACTCAAGAATATGTCCTGTTAAGCAGATATAATCTTGTGAGTAAAGGTATATTATGCATAGTAGTGCTAATATAATATAAACCTACCCGTAGAGAGAAAGGTGAGAGTGATGCTGTATAGAGCTGTAGTGATCTGGTATCCTCCGTAGATCTAAGATTCCCATTTGTGTCCAGAGTATGATGTAAACTTTATCAGTAACAGTGGTGATAAAGTGTCAGATCTAAAGGTTATCCTGTTATCCTTGATGCCTACCCATAGGTTCCTGGATATAGAGCCTGATATCCAACGTGGTGTCCACCACTTGTTGTTAGATACATGTGTACGGTATAAGAGAGTTAGTGGCGGGACTAATCATTAGTGTCTCTAACAATTGGAATCACATTGTATCCAGAAGTGACAAAGTTTACATCATACTCCAGGCACAAACGGGAATCTTAGCTCTACAGTGGATACCGGATCATTACAGCTCTATACAGCATCACTCTCACCTTTCTCTCTACAAGTAGGTTTATATTACATTAGCACTACTATGCATAGCATAGCTTTACTCACCAGATTATATCTGTTTAACAGATAAATTTATTTCTGGATTTCTCCCCATATGCTTGGAGATCTCCACTATTTGATTTATATTGGCAGAGAATCCTCGTACACATACAATATTGAATCATGACTTATGTATTTTGATCCTGAATGTATATGCAGCGCCCCAGAGTCCTGGTCGTTGCAGTAGCATGGTTCAGCCACTAAGGGGGGCCATGCTGCGTTCGATGGCACGGAAGGAGTTCTCTGAGCAGGTATCACAGTCACCAATACATTTCACAGCTGGGCCTCCGGGGGGAGCTAAGGGTGCTATTCATTAGGCCACTCCCCACCATAGTGGGTAAACTGGGGGTCAGGCAGGAAGTTAGAGAGAGAACGCTGACGGGATTGAACGGAGCAACACCTGGTGGCAGAGGGTGTTGTGAAGGGAGAGACTGTAGGGTCTCTGCCAGGGGTGGGATCCTGGCAGAGGCTTGGCATGGAAAGAACGTAAAGGGACCGTGCCTGCTCAGCATAGCGGCGGTGCCCAAGGAAGGACTAAGAAGCGAGATAGATTGTGCTGAGTGAGAAACGAAATCAAGCGAAAGGAGATACCAGTGAGGGTTGTGCTGAAAGAGGCAGCACCTTACTGAGGCGCACTACCGGTGGCCGGAACGCCGAGGAGGTAAAGAGTTTCAAGCCATACCTCAGACCTACGGCAGGGCAGTTAGCTTGAGGCGGACTGTCTCACGCATCACCCAGGAAGGCAAAGGGGGGTACCAACAGGAGAGGGGCGCAGATAGAGTCCCGGAAGATCTCCGAGCCTCCCCGTCATACGGGTGCGTTCCTACCATAGTATCTGGAGGGACGAGGAAGATCATTGCGAATTAAGTTGTTGTGAGGGAACACGAGAAACAGACACAACAGTTGTGGGGTACTTTCCGTAAGCACAGCAGGGAAGGACTGCAACACATAGCGCTAGAAGGAAGGCACCGATTTCCACCTGCAAGGAGAGCTCTGGAAGTGCCATTGGACCGGCCGGACTTGCGCAGCCTGGTGAGCCGTATTCCGGACTGAGGACCCAGAGAGCTTCAGTAAAGAGGTAAAGAGACTGCAACCTGGTGTCCTCGTTATTTACCGCGACCTGCACCCCACAACTGCACCGCTACAACATCACTTATTGCACCGGACGTCCCCCACTGACAGACAGGGCCACGGACCGGGTCTAGCTACCGTGACAACCCCAGGACTGAGACCTAGAGGCCCGGCTCCGGGTACCCCTCGGCCCTGCGGCGGTGTGGGGGCGCTCCAACTTGGCGTCACGAACAGGATCTACTTAAGCCTGAAGAATCAGGTCATGTGTGCCTAGAGACTGTGATTTACTGTGCTTGGACTGTACTTTATTGCAAGATTGTGCTGCGCCATTGGCCGCCAGAAGTTCCCGCCAAAAGGCGCCGCCATTGCTACACCCCAGGAGAAGGAGGGTGTGTTATGGGCGGAGACTCTCAGTGTGGCGCGAGAAATGGCTACCGCCCCCTGCACTTCTGGCTGCAAAGAGATGACCTGCCCCAAAACAGAAGACAACCCCCTGAGATGCAACGGCGGGAAGCGGGTGATGGAGAAGCCCGACCTCAGAGAAATGGCGGAGTTAGGTGCATGCACTGCCAGCGATTATCAGGCGGCGATGATGAACGGCGAGTGCCTGAGCGAGGAAGAAGCAGTTCCGGCCTGCCCTTCTTCACCGGAGATGGACCGGAAGCCTGCGGATCCGACAGCGGAGTTACGTTCACCAATCCCGACCTCGGAGTTAGAGGAGGAGGAACCACAGCCAGCGGAGCCGAATCCGAGCATCCCATTGGAGGAGCCCCGGTCCGGGCTGCAGCAGATTCCAGCGTCTTTGTTAACGGACCGGAGCGGCACCGATGGAACCACATCAGGCGCAGGTATGGGCGGCGCCCCTACTCCCCTGGACGGTTCTGCTCTCCCGACCGATCCTCCCCACAACAGTAACCCCGCGTTTACAATCGACCGAGCGGTTCTCACCCCCGGTGCGTTGGGGAAGTTGTTACCACCATTGCCAACCAGGTGGGGAGAGCCCATAGAAATGGACCCAGGAGGGGTGATGTTCCGATGGGATGTTCCCTGGGTCGAGCAGGATGGGATTCCAATGGAAGGTCTCACTATTGCGATACTTACCTGGGACCAATACAAACAATGCGTGCTCCAGCATTGGGGACAGCGCACCGAAGTTGAAAGACGGGAACTGCAGAGCAAAAAAATGATCTATGATGGGACGGATGCTGTCAGGCGAGGGACGGTGGCGGCATTCCACCCAAAGAAGGGGTGGGGTTCCATTTGGGAGTCGGGTCTACCTACTGGCATCTTCGTTGCCGGCTACGATGTGGAGACCCCCTGCTGTGATCGAGAAAGTGAACCACTCCGGGAGGGGGATCAGGTGACATATACCCGCCACTGGAACACACAAGGATGGCGTGCCCGGAAAGTTCAGCGATGCGAGTCTGAGAGAATGGCACCTGCGGCCCCAACTGTGGTCAATCCAGGGCTGCCAGATCTTGTTACTGTTTCTACTGTACGCTTTGTAGCAGCTCCTGAACTTGCCGACAGAGTTAGGCTTCAAATTCAGACAGCAGGCGACCAGGTGGTCCCTGCGGAGCTTGCCGCTGGTGTCCGTGCTACAGTGGCCGGGGTTCAGGAGCCCGAGCCACCTGAAAAAGAATAAACCTCGATACCATGAAAATGTAAATAGTTACTGTTTGTCTTTTATTCCTTTAAGTTGCTGCTAAACCCGCCCAGGGTTAATGGATCCCTTTGTTGACCCGGGATCCCTGTGTTTGTTTTCCTTTTCTGAAGTTGTTGCACAAAAGTTATACAAACTGCAGAAATCATGGACTGTGCATGATTCGAACTTCCCTTGTAAATAGTTTGCACCTTCTTAAAGGTGCTCCCTACTGGTTTTAGCCAAAGACACTTTGCGAAGATATTTGTCCTATTTGTTTGAGCCAAAGACACTTTGCGAAGATACCTTTCCTACCGGTTCTAGTTAAAGACACTTTGTGAAGATACCATGCCGGAACCTTTGCATGGGCCGGTAGGCTGAGGAGACAAGCTATCTTAGAAAGACTTGGTCTCCTCTTAAAGGGGATGTGAGAAACTGAACTTGAGAGAGATACTGTTGCAGAACAGTAATGCCATAATGATGCCTTGAAAAGAAATGTAACTGTTTTACATGCTAAGTTATATGTGTTGAATTTGTTAAAATGTGAAATTTGAATAATGTTTTGAAGACAGGAAGATGCAGAGAGCCCGTAGGGGTAGAAGTAGAGGTCTGCATAGTTGAAAGTAAGAGAAGTAATAATGAGGGTGAGGATAGAAGGTAAACCCTGCGTCCCCATTGAAAAGTTACTTTATTGCTAAGGACAGAGAGTGAACCCGTAGGGGTTAGAGAGTGAGTCCTTAAAGGGGCCGAGTAGAGCTGGCTCAGAGTTCTTCAACCGAAAGGAATGTTATGTCTATACTGTGTATAGTAGCGAAAGGCAGTAGGCCCTGGCTGAACAGGGCGGTCCTGTAGAAGAAAGGAGAGGCAGTAGGCCTGGTGCCGTAGGGACAGGCGGTCCTGCAGGTTCACAAGAAGGAGAATGAAAAGTTGAAATGCCTTATAATGTGATTATAGGAAGGCCTTTGATAGACTAAGAGTGTGAGTTTCTTAAAGGCAATGTTAAGTTATTATTTCAAAAATTGCACTAAATAGAATACCCGGTTGGGTAACAGAAGTTATTTATACTCTGTAAATTATAAGGTTAATTATGTTTGTAACGTTACAAGTGTCCTCACCTCCCATAAAGGGAAGCCTACTTAAGTATACTTATTGTTATTTGCACTCAACAAAATTGTATGTCTTTTTGCTAACCTGTATTGTTGTTTTTCTTCCCAGTCCCGGAGTGCTGTGTTTAACCAGGGGGGAGTGCAGCGCCCCAGAGTCCTGGTCGTTGCAGTAGCATGGTTCAGCCACTAAGGGGGGCCATGCTGCGTTCGATGGCACGGAAGGAGTTCTCTGAGCAGGTATCACAGTCACCAATACATTTCACAGCTGGGCCTCCGGGGGGAGCTAAGGGTGCTATTCATTAGGCCACTCCCCACCATAGTGGGTAAACTGGGGGTCAGGCAGGAAGTTAGAGAGAGAACGCTGACGGGATTGAACGGAGCAACACCTGGTGGCAGAGGGTGTTGTGAAGGGAGAGACTGTAGGGTCTCTGCCAGGGGTGGGATCCTGGCAGAGGCTTGGCATGGAAAGAACGTAAAGGGACCGTGCCTGCTCAGCATAGCGGCGGTGCCCAAGGAAGGACTAAGAAGCGAGATAGATTGTGCTGAGTGAGAAACGAAATCAAGCGAAAGGAGATACCAGTGAGGGTTGTGCTGAAAGAGGCAGCACCTTACTGAGGCGCACTACCGGTGGCCGGAACGCCGAGGAGGTAAAGAGTTTCAAGCCATACCTCAGACCTACGGCAGGGCAGTTAGCTTGAGGCGGACTGTCTCACGCATCACCCAGGAAGGCAAAGGGGGGTACCAACAGGAGAGGGGCGCAGATAGAGTCCCGGAAGATCTCCGAGCCTCCCCGTCATACGGGTGCGTTCCTACCATAGTATCTGGAGGGACGAGGAAGATCATTGCGAATTAAGTTGTTGTGAGGGAACACGAGAAACAGACACAACAGTTGTGGGGTACTTTCCGTAAGCACAGCAGGGAAGGACTGCAACACATAGCGCTAGAAGGAAGGCACCGATTTCCACCTGCAAGGAGAGCTCTGGAAGTGCCATTGGACCGGCCGGACTTGCGCAGCCTGGTGAGCCGTATTCCGGACTGAGGACCCAGAGAGCTTCAGTAAAGAGGTAAAGAGACTGCAACCTGGTGTCCTCGTTATTTACCGCGACCTGCACCCCACAACTGCACCGCTACAACATCACTTATTGCACCGGACGTCCCCCACTGACAGACAGGGCCACGGACCGGGTCTAGCTACCGTGACAACCCCAGGACTGAGACCTAGAGGCCCGGCTCCGGGTACCCCTCGGCCCTGCGGCGGTGTGGGGGCGCTCCATATATACTTTCTTTGCTTTTTGTACTTACTTTTATATTTCTGTTGTAGTACACTGATGAAAATCTTAAAGGGCCACTGTCACCCCCCTCCAGCCGTTATAAACTAAAAGAGCCACCTTGTGCAGCAGTAATGCTGCAGTCTAACAAGGTGGCTCTTTTAGTTTTTGATTCCGTTATTCCCTCAATAAAGCATTTTAAAATTTGTACAAAATAACCTGTCCTTAGACCTGGAGGCGGTCCGAAGCCTCCTCTGTGAATCTCCCAACGGCCGTCACTCTTCTCATTTGGGGATGTGGTCGCCGCCCCCTGCGCGCTGTTTCTTCTTAAATCCGGCGCCTGCGCTGTGCGTGCCTGCCTGGGGCAGGCGCAGTCTTCATTGTCCGTCATAGGTCAGATGCAGGGTGCCTGACTGCGCAGGTGCGGGCAGTGTGGCCACCCTGTTGCTGAATCCCCGCCCCGCACTGTGTTATTCATTATGCACAGTGCAGGGCTGGGGTTCCTGGGCATGCGCACTGCGCTGTTCAGACGCTCCCCCAGCTCAGACGCTCCCCCAGCTCCCCCACCTTCCAGCATTGTTATTTGCGGCTGCTTCATTCCAAACGCTGGCAAGGAAACCTGTATATTACGGCAACACTGGAAGGCGGGGGACCGGGGGAGCGTCTAAACAGCGCAGTGCGCATGCCCAGGAACCCCAGCCCCGCACTGTGCATAATGAATAATACAGTGCGGGGATTCAGCAACAGGGTGGCCGCACTGCCCGCACAGGCGCAGTCAGGCACCCTGCATCTGACCTATGATGGACAATGAAGACTGCGCCTGCCCCAGGCAGGCACGCACAGCGCAGGCGCCGGATTTAAGAAGAAACAGCGCTCAGGGGGCGGCGACCACATCCCCAGAAGAGAAGAGTGACGGCCGTTGGGAGATTCACCGAGGAGGCTTCGGACCGCCTCCAGGTCTAAGGAAAGGTTATTTTGTACAAATTTTAAAACGCTTTATTGAGGGAATAACTGAATCAAAAACTAAAAGAGCCACCTTGTTAGACTGCAGCATTACTGCTGCACAAGGTGTCTCTTTTAGTTTATAACGGCTGGAGGGGGGTGACAGTGGCCCTTTAAATGACCGAAATGTCTGAGTTGTATGTACTATATTTTGGACTGCATTAAATTACTTTCAATTCATCTGTTGAGTGCTAAGTTTATTAATTATGCAAATATTTGAAGGGATGTCAAAGTATAGAGGGATCATCCCTCTATACTGTGAAGCAATGGAATGAAAGACTGAAAGGAAGAAGATACAGATTAGATATTAGAAAAAACATTTTGACAGTGAGGGTGATCAATTAGTGAAACAGGCTGCCACAAGATGTGGTGAGTTCTCCTTCAATGGAAGCATTCAAACAGAGACTAGACAGACATCTGTCTGAGATGGTTTAGTGAATCCTGCATTGAGAAGGGGGTTGGACAAGATGACCCTGGAGGTCCCCTCCAACTTTAACATTGTATTATTCTGTGGTAAGTTATGGGTCTATAATTTCCAGGCTCAGTTTTTGCCCCCTTTTTGAAAATTAGCTCATTTGCTATGTTTAGTCCCATGGTGGAAGCTGCATTTATGGAATCCCTGAATATTAGAAATAATGACCTTCCTCTCACAGCACTTAAAGGGAACCTGTCACCTGAATTTGGCGGGACCAGTTTTGGGTCATATGGGCGGGGTTTTCGGGTGTTTGATTCACCCTTTCCTTACCCGCTGGCTGCATGCTGGCCGCAATATTGGATTGAAGTTCATTCTCTGTCCTCTGGAGTACACGCCTGCGCAAGGCAATATTGCCTTGCGGTCTCGTGAGATGATGATGTAGCGGTGTCGCGAGACCTCTGCATCATCATCTCGCGAGACCGCAATTCATGGAGCGGTCACCGGAGCGTCGCGAGGAGCGGGAAAGGCCGGTTCTGGATGCGGGGGCCGACGGACGGTGAGTATATAACTATTTTTTATTTTTTTATTATTTTTAACATTAGATCTTTTTACTCTTGATGCTGCATAGGCAGCATCAATAGTAAAAAGTTGGTCACACAGGGTTAATAGCAGCGTTAACAGAGTGTGTTACACCTCGGCATAACGCGGTCCGTTAACGCTGCCATTAACCCTGTGCGAGCGCTGACTGCGGGGAGTATGGAGCGGTCGCTGACTGCGGGGAGTAAGGAGCCGGACTGTACCCGTCGCAAAAGTCAGCGACTTGGGATTTCCATTACAGACAGACAGACAGAAAGACAGACTGACAGAAAGACGGAAGTGATCCTTAGACAATTATATAGTAGATGGATAGATTTTTTTTTTAAGTGGCGGGGGAGGAGCAGGGGACATATATTTTGGGGTTTGTGTCCTTGATCTTTTAAGTCTTTAGCAATACCTCTGGGTGGCACCATGTTTTCGTACGAATATGACAAAAAGCTGCAGCTTTGAATCTTTATTTATTCAGTCCCTTAAAAACCCATTTCATTTTTGGCATTGAAAAAAAAGCTTTATATATATCTTAATGTGAACCTAGGTTTTAAGCTAAGCGTCCAACAGCTGTTCCAACTATGCAGAAAGCGATTTGCGCACACTGGAAAAATCTTGGCTACAAGAATGCATCTGTATGTGTATACTCAAATTGCTGAATATTTGTAGACTTAATTTGAGAAGCAAGCGTAAAGACATATAAATCTGTATCACAACGGTACATTTTAATTTTATAGCTTCTACTTGTGTCCTTATAAAACTGAACTAATAATATCGATATCTCAGTGAAAAAATAAGCAGAGTTTATGCAAGTTTTGATCCATCTGGTAATGTGTCAGCTACAAATTCCACCATGAATTACTGTAATTGAACATTTTATCCTTACTTGTTTATTTTTAAATATTTTTTCGCGTTTGACTAGCGTCGTACAAGGCAGACTCATAAAAAGTCCTTTTTATGTGTATTCACTTGAACTCTGCAAAATGCAAAGTCTAAATTAAGTCTTAAATCTTGGAGTTGTAGAATATTTTTTGATAACATATTCTAGAAAAGTAGTCAGTGATTTTTTTTATAAATAAATGTTGAACATAGATTCGTTATTCATTATTATACAACATCTGCTCAAAAAACTTTATTCTGAGAATTACGGAATTGATTATTGATTATACTTTTTTCCATCTGCTCAATGTTGCAGTTGTAACAAATAACATTAGTCATTATTTAATATATTTGGTTTAGGTAATACACATGGGCTTTAGAAATTTATTTTGCCTTTTATTTAGAACAAACAGTCTTGTATAATGTGCAAAAAGAAAAAAAAGAGCATGAACCGCACATCCCAAAATCATACATTGATCTAAAGCCGCTAGGCAAAAATTTAAATACTGAACATGAGGTTTTCAGTTTAACATTCTGATCAGACTGTATGAAGCCCACTGCCCCTTCACGGCAAACCTCGTAGTGGGTCCTAACGCACTAACGGAGCGGAACCGTGCGGCGACCACCGCCGCAGCGGCCATGCACCAGCAGGGCGGACGGCCTGTTGCCCCATAGCACCCATGCTGCGAGACTGAGTCCCCAAGACTCCAGACCGCGCCGCCCCACCAGCACAAAGCCACAGCAACAATGGCCGCCACACAGCACCAGCACCAAAATGAAGGGAGCATTTGAATTAGCAGGAGACTGCAAAGTAAGGGGTCTAGCCCATTTTGGCTCTCACTGAAGAGCTGGAGGAAGGTGAGTTTAAATGCTCCCTCCATTTTGGTGCTGGTGCTGTGTGGCGGCCATTGTTGCTGTGGCTTTGTGCTGGTGGGGCGGCGCGGTCTGGAGTCTTGGGGGCTCAGTCTCGCAGCAAGGGTGCTGTGGGGCAACAGGCCGTCCGCCCTGCTGGTGCATGGCCGCTGCGGCGGTGGTCGCCGCACGGCTCCGCTCCGTTAGGGCGTTAGGACCCACTACGAGGTTTGCCGTGAAGGGGCAGTGGGCTTCATACAGTCTGATCAGAATGTTAAACTGAAAACCTCATATTCAGTATTTAAATTTTTGCCTAGCGGCTTTAGATCAATGTATGATTTTGGGATGTGCGGTTCATGCTCTTTTTTTTTTCTTTTCTTTTTCCACAAAGCATGTACTTGTCTCTTTTTTTGGACCAGCACTCCTCCCATTTGGCTCAGGTGATTTTAATTAGCAGGAGACTGCAAAGTAAGGGGTCTAGCCCATTTTGGCTCTCACTGAAGAGCTGGAGGAAGGTGAGTTTAAATGCTCCCTCCATTTTGGTGCTGGTGCTGTGTGGCGGCCATTGTTGCTGTGGCTTTGTGCTGGTGGGGCGGCGCGGTCTGGAGTCTTGGAGGCTCAGTCTCGCAGCAAGGGTGCTGTGGGGCAACAGGCCGTCCGCCCTGCTGGTGCATGGCCGCTGCGGCGGTGGTCGCCGCACGGCTCCGCTCCGTTAGGGCGTTAGGACCCACTACGAGGTTTGCCGTGAAGGGGCAGTGGGCTTCATACAGTCTGATCAGAATGTTAAACTGAAAACCTCATATTCAGTATTTAAATTTTTGCCTAGCGGCTTTAGATCAACGTATGATTTTGGGATGTGCGGTTCATGCTCTTTTTTTTTCTTTTCTTTTTCCACAAAACAGTCTTGTATAACACTTGCCTTCTTTTACTTTTAAACTTCAAATAACAGTATAATATAGAACAGCATATAAAATAAATGTCTAATTTTGAGCTTTTTTTCACATTGACTAGTAGACTATTTGGCAGATTATTAACGATAAGCCCACACACCGTGGTCAGGTAGTGATCAGGTAGCCATGTGAAATTTTGTTCTTTTTTAAAGAATTAAAAAATAATCTGCGGAGATTGCCGAGATCTCAATCTGAGCATGCGCCGCCCCCTGCGGCTATTTTCCCGAAGGCCACCGCATCACAGCAGATTGAGATCTCAGCAACAAGATCTCATCCCGAGAGCTCAGGAGACGAGATCTCATTGCAGAGATCTCAATCTGAGCATACGCCGCCCCCTGCGGCCATTTTCCCGGAGACCACTGCATTGCGGCAGTGGATCTGCGGGGGCCTCCGGACTTTCACAAAATGCCAGTAGAGCCCTGCCCCAGCAGAGAGCATCACTGCCACACCTGTCACAAAATGCCGGGGGAGCCCCGCCGCACCACAGAACACCAACACCGCACCTGTCACAAAATGTCACCGGAGCCCCGCCGCACCACCACCAAACCTTTCGCAAAACTCCAGCAGAACCACCGGGAACCCCAGAGCACCAAGACCGCACCAGCCTGGGATTGGATTTACCAGAGGCCACTGCACCAGCCTGGACCACCGAACAACCCCTGAGACCACTCCTCCACCTGTGCCAATCCCCCAGGTAAGCTAAATTCAGACTGTAAGATGGACCCCTATTTGACACATTATTTTTTTTCCCTATTTTCCTTCTGAAAATTTGGGATGTCTTATGGTCCGATGTGTCTTATAGTCCGAAAAATACGGCAGCTGGTCTGGCATGTACGTGAGACCTAGTCTAGTAGTGATAATCTCCTGCTGATAAAACATCGACTGCATTTAAACTATAGCATACAGCCTAATAAGTGACACTGCTTTCCCTGCCTCATCTTTTTTATTAGCTGCGCTAGACCATGTGATGTGATAGCTTTAACCCCTTTCTGACCTCGGACGGGATAGTACGTCCGAGGTCAGAAGCCCCGCTTTGATGCGGGCTCCGGCAGTGAGCCCGCATCAAAGCCGGGACATGTCAGCTGTTTTGAACAGCTGACATGTGCCCATAATAGGCGCGGGCAGAATCACGATCTGCCCGTGCCTATTAACTAGTTAAATGCCGCTGTCAAACGCAGACAGCGGCATTTAACTATCGCTTCCGGCCATGCGGCCGGAAATGATCGCATCGCCGACCCTGTCACATGATCGGAGGTCTATAAAGGCACGAATGATTGACCTCGTGGAGACCAAAACATCCAACACAGCGGAGACACCACCACGTGTTTCTCAATGCAGTGATCCAGAACACTGCCCCCAAATATGCAAATGCATGTAGAGGAGCTGCAGAGACACCATCACGTGTTTCTCAACGCAGGCAGTGAATAGCCAGGCCTTTCCCCGGGAAGGAACAACCAAGGGAAGGGCAGCATCCAATAAAGGAAAACATCCAATAAAGGAAAACCACCTATGCCAAGCATGGTATCCATCCACAGACAGCTGTTTCGGGGTTTTTGCCCCTCATCAGTGTGGAGTAGGAAACTGGCTATCAGGAGCAGTGCCTAGTAGTAAGACTATAAAGGCACGGATTATTGACCTCGTGGAGACCAAAACATCCAACACCGCGGAGACACCATCACGTGTTTCTCAATGCAGTGATCCAGAACACTGCCCCCAAATATGCAAATGCATGTAGAGGAGCTGCGGAGACACCATAACGTGTTTCTCAATGCAGGCAGTGAATAGCCAGGCCTTTCCCCGGGAAGGAACAACCAAGGGAAGGGCAGCATCCAATAAAGGAAAACATCCAATAAAGGAAAACCACCTATGCCAAGCATGGTATCCATCCACAGACAGCTTCTTTTTTTTTTCTTTTCCCTCAGATGGGAAGTTCCACAGTCAGATAACCAAAACTATAAGGAACTCATCTCCCAAAACAGCGTGCAACCGCTGTTCCCATCATCCTTGGAAAACACAAGAAATTTTTTTTTATCAACAACCAAAAAAACACTTCAAGATACATTAACAAAATGTTTCCACTTTTTAGTCTTCCAAATTCCTTCTGCATCCACCTCCCCTCTCCTCTGATCACACACAAAGCAAAAATACAATTTTCCCAAAATAATTTTTATACAGTTTTTAACCTCAATATCCTTCCTTTTAAACACATACACATTCCTCACATACCACAAAACCTCTTTTATACATGCCATCATCAACCACAATACTCTCTCCTTTTCCCCACACATACCCAATCCAAACATAAAAAGCTCAAAAGACAACAGATTCACCTCACACAGCTCCTTACACAAACGACCCAGATCTGCAATCACACTTCTAGCATACTGACAATTCCAAAACAAATGCACCACACTCTCACTCCCACCACATCCACTCCTCGGACACCTCTCACTCCTCACTAAACCCCGATTTTTCAGAAACTCCCTCACCGGCAACACCCCATGCAATGACTGCCATACAATCTCACTCTGCCTATTTGTCATACCATTCACACGTACCTTCTTCCATACTTTCTGCACATCATCCCCTCTTACCATTTTAAAATCTGGCAAGAACAGCCTATGGGCTCGTCCTACAATAATGTCACATTCCATCTCTCTACACTCAATTATCTTATATACAGCTTTCTTCTTTTCTAACAATCTCACATCCACATCACACAGTTCATACTTCACTAAAAATTTGTAAACCCACACATACCACACAGGAACCTCAAAAGCCACTGGGCTCCTAAGATCTCTTTCACGCCATTTCAAACGAAACAAGAAATTTCCAAACAAAAACCTGCACATACATGCATACTTCCTATCCATCCTAATCACACCTAATACAAACACCATAATATTCACGCCGAAAAAAACATTCAAATTTGGGAAACCCAGTCCCCCCTTATCCAAACTCTTCATAACAATCTCTCTCCTCGCACGCTCCATACATGAGCCCCCAAAAAAGACAAACAAAACCCTATTTAATCTTCTAATACACATGTAGCTTGGTGGAAAAACCATCGCAACATACAAAAAAATAGGTAACACAACACTCTTAATAACTAAAATTTTACCAAAAAACGTAAGATCCCTCAAACTCCAAAAATTAAACTTACACTCCACTCTCTCTTTCACATCCACCCAGCTTTCCTCTCCATCCAATTTCTCTGAAAATTTCACACCCAAAACCTTTATCGATCCACTCACCACATTCACTCCAACATCATCGCTCAGACTCCTTCCCCCAAAATTCTTACACTCACTCTTCTCCCAATTCACTTTAAAAGCAAATGCTCCACAAAAAATAGAAACCAACAACTTCACACGGCGTACCGAACACTCTGAATCACACAGCACACACACATCATCCATATAGCCACTCATCTTCCACTCTCTCCCCCCACCCCCGGGTACTTGCACACCCCGAATCACCTTATCTTTTCTTAACAGACATAACAAAGGCTCAATTGCGCAAATAAAAATGATAGGGGACAAAGGACACCCCTGCTGAACACCCAAAAATACATTTACTCTCCTCCCCACATTTCCATTCAACAACACACAACTATAAATATTCTTATAGAAACTTCTCACTCTCTCAACAAACTCAGAAGGACACCTTATCTTCACCAACACACTAAACAAAAAACCATGCGCCAATCTATCATACGCCTTCTCAAAATCCAAACTCAACACATGCACCCGTTTCTTACGATTCATGCAGTCTCACAAACAATCTCTCAACATACACAAACTTCCATGTATTTGTCTTCCAGGCACCGCACAACATTGCTCCTCACCCACCACACTCCAAACCACACCACGCATCCTGTTAGCCAAAAGTTTCGCATAAATCTTATAATCACAATTCAGCAATGTGATCGGCCTCCAATTTTTTAGATTTTTCAAATCACCTTTTTTTGGCAATAACACAACCACCCCTGCACGCATACCATTTGCCACCTCTGCATTCGCCCACATATACTTACATACATCCACAAAATCCTTCCCAATCACATCCCACATCACCCGATAAAATTCCACCGGTAGGCCATCCTCCCCCGATGTTTTATTCAGCGCCATACTGCACACCACCTTCCATACTTCTTCACCCGTCACATCACCCATCAAACTTTCCCTTTCTATCCTATTCAAACTATTTTCCAAAACACTCAACACCTCACCCTCCAAACCTTCATCCCTCTATTTCACAGCATACAAATCATCATAAAACTTTGCCACTTCCTCACACAAGTCCGCGCCACTAACTTCATTTCCATCCATCCCATTCGAAACACTCATACTCTGTCTCTTCCCAAAAACTTTCTTAAAGAAAAAACGCGAACACTTCTCATTCTTCTCCAAATTCTCTAATTTGGTTCTATACACAATACTCCTCCCTCTTTCTAACAAAAAATCATTCACTTCTTTTTTCACTTTCACTAAATCTTCACTCACATCCATCCCTCCCGCCCTCAACTTATACAACACACTCAATCTTGCATTTAAAAAAACAAACCTTTCTCTCTTTACAGCCGCACACTTGTACCCGAGTTTTTAAAAAAAAACTCTTGGTTTTCCATTTAACCCAATCCCACCATTCACACACATTTCTGAAATCACTCCTGCACCCACACCACTCTGCATAATGTCTTTCATACTCCTCTCTCACCCCCCCTCCTTCCAGCAAACTCACATTCAACTTCCACACACCTTTCCTAGCCACCTCATTAACATGCAAATCCAATTCACACTTCATACACATATGATCCGAAAAAAAACACCCTCTCCTGTGCATAACTAACAGGAATCAGATTTTTTGAAACAAAACAATATTCCAATCTAGACTCCACCCTCCCACTGTCAGAAAAAAACGTGTTTAACAATGGAGTTATCTTACATGCCCGCTGCATATCTTTTAAACCAAAATCACTCACCATATCCATTAACACTTTCCCTGATGCATCGACATTCACACTTCCCACATCACAGTTCATATCACCCACTATCACAACAGGCACTCTTCCTGGAATAAAAAACTTAAATTTTTCATATAAAACTCTATGCTCCTGTTTATCCACAGGTGCATATACATTAATAACGCAAAAACGAACATTTCTAAACTCAAAATTAGCCAACACACACCTTCCAACCTCAATCACCATATAGTCACACAAACTCACATCATTTCCCTTCACCAAAAAACCCACACCATCATTTTTATTACAGGCACTCCCTGACCACACAGACGCACCATGAGGCCATTCACTCCCCTTCACACCATCCACAATCCCACACTCCTGCAGACAAAAAATTCCTGCATTCTGAGTTGCAAAAAAATCCAAAATGGCTGCCCGCCGCAACCTGCATTTAAAGACCCTCACATTTTGTGATATGATTACAAAACCCATCACATACACAAAATAAAAATACTAAAGAAAACAACCTACGAACATGACATCACTCAAAAACCACAAAGTATAGGAAGGAATGGCACCAGGCGAGAAAATGATTCAATACCCGGATTAGGGTTCCATTGAAGACACAAGTGGCACATATGTTGCAGCAATACGCGGGTGGTGCTCAACAATGAAGTATATGTAAATCCGAGAACAGAAAAAGAAGTGGCACTCACCCCAATGTTGCTGTGAATCAAAGTCCTTTATTCATGTCATGCTGTGATGGACATAATACGGAGAGGCGGCTGGTAGAGGAAAAGGTGCAGGGGAGAGGAAAGGACAACGGCCGTTTCGCGCTTGTGCGCTTCCACGGGTCCAGGTGCATGAATTAAAAACGTCATATCCTATATAGGAATCTAGACGACTAAATACATACAGGTGAGTAATAAAAACAACACTAATTATAAACACCAAATAACACGTATAGACGTCTTGAATATTTCTCATAGAAAGTTACATTTACCGGACGATAGCTTTACAAAATGAATATATAATTTTTTACAAGAAAATGGTCATATCAAGTTTGTCGTTTAGTCCGATAGGTCCCTGTGCGTTAGTTTCCATAATCCACTTAGCTTCACATTGAAGTAGCAATTTTTTGCGATCCCCCCCATTAAGCGGAGTGCTAACTGTTTCAAGACCAGCAAATCGTAGAACATTTGGGTTTGCATTATGTATCTCCCGCATATGTTTAATGAATCGGGGGCAACCCTTACCGGATGCAACGGAATTATAATGTTCTCTGAATCTGTGAAACATGGGACGTATGGTTTTCCCGATATAGAAAAAGTGGCAGGGACAACGAATAAGGTAAACTACGTACTGGGTTTTACATGTGACTAATTGCCGGACTGTATGATAAACAGGACCAATGTGAATAGGATTGTCGAGGAGTCTAAGATGGCAGAAACTGCAACTCCCACATTTATGATTACCAGTAGGTTGTAATTTTTTCAACCAATTCTTTTTTGTGGGCGCCAATCGATTTTTAACCAAAAGATCTCCTAAATTTGTCGTGCGTTTATATGCGAAAGTAGGGTGATTAACCAATACTGAGGATAATTCTCTGTCATTCTGCAAAATGTGCCAATTTTTATTTATAGCCGCATGAATTTCTTTATCCATTGGGCTATGTGTGAAGGTAAATACAAATTTTGTGTTTTTATCCGTTCTCTCGCTACAAGCGGTTGTGAACCTTTTACGATTTTTTAATAAATCTGATTGTGTTAGTTTCATCACCCTGCTTTCGGCTTTTGACAAAATTTTGGAGGGATAATTTCTCTTAAGCAAATTAGTTTTGAGTTCGGTTATTTGCTTTTTAAAAATTGCATCGTTATTATTGATTTTTCTATAGCGAATCATTTGGCTATAAGGTATACTATTCCTTGTATGGAAAGGATGGGCGCTATTAAAATGAAGTATGCTATTAGTTGCAGTAGGTTTTTTATGTACCGATGTATTTATTATTCCTTCTGTTATATCAATTTTCACATCGAGGAATTCAAGCGAATCACCTCCAAAACAAGCTGTGAATTGCATATTGTCCTCATTGATAGAATTAAGGTGGGCAGTAAAGTCAAGGAAATCGTTTTTTGTACCGTCCCATACGATAAAAATATCGTCCGCAAATCTGTGGTACGCCCGTATAAAGTGCAGAAACGGATTGGTAACGGAAGTGATATATTTTTCTTCAAAGACCGCTAAAAATAAATTTGCAAAAACGCATGCAACGGGCGTGCCCATTGCGGTTCCTGTACATTGCAGGAACCATTTATCACCAAATTTAAATGCGTTGTGTGCCAAAATAAATTGCAAACTCTCAGTAATGAATTCAATAAAATCACGATCTTTGTCAGTGTTGAGCAGAATCGTTCGAATGGCATCAATGCCCTTATCATGCGGAATCCTTGTATATAAGTTCACAATATCTATTGAGACCAGAGAGAATGTTGGTTGCCAATCTAAAGTTCGTAGAGCTGATAAAAAATCCCCCGAGTCTTTCACAAAAGATGGAATCTTACGCAGCAGTGGTTTGAGTAACCAATCGAGGAATTTGGACAGGGGTTCTGTTAGGGATCCAATCCCTGATATTATAGGGCGTCCCGGTGGTCGAGTAGCATTCTTGTGAATTTTAGGTAAACTGTACCAATTTGGAGTGATGGGAAATTCTGGTAAAAGTTTTTCTGCTTTACTTTTAAGTAATATACCTTTGGTTACATATTTATTAAGCAATAAACGCAATTTCTCCTTAAATTTAAAGGTAGGATTATGATCCAAAGAGGTATAGGTGACTATATCATTCAATTGGAGCTTCCTCGACATAGTATTCTCTATCGAGAATAACTATATTGCCACCCTTGTCCGCTTTCCTGATGATTATATCATCCCACTGTCGCATTTCACGTATTGCTTGTTCCTCATTGTATGATAAATTTTTTTGTGGCTGACGATACAAGATAGCTTCCACGTCTTTTAAAACAAGTTCCTGAAATAAATCAACAACGTTTCCCGGAGAAATGGGGGGCATATAAGTTGATTGTATACCACCTTTAAACGGTTCAATATTAACTGAGATGTCAAAATTAATATCCGGATTCTGTGTTATAGTAGTAGATTCACTCAGGCCGGCTAAAAGCCACACATCCTCGATATCTTTTAGATTTGCCGGAGGAAAAGCCACGAAACCCAAATTTCCAATGGAGACTGGAGTTTCTGTAGAAGCAGTGGAAAAAGTTTTTTTATTTTTGGTGTTTGAAAAAAATTTTTTTAAATGTAGCTTCCTTGTGGCTTTAAATAAGTCAATTTTAAATTCGGTTAGGTTGAATTCTCCCGGAATACAAAAGTTCAAACCACGCGATAACACATTTTTTTGTTCCGGAGTCAGTGTTTTTTTGGACAAATTTATAATCTGGAGCTCATTAGTGCTAGTTGTTATTTCCTCCAGGATACCTGTTTGCGTTTTCTTTGTCCATCTATTTTTCCGTCCTCCTCGTCGGGTCTTTTTTCTAAAGGGACATCTACCCGCATGGATGCTGTTGCAGAGTCAGTATTCTCAATTGATTCCTCCACACCGCTAGAATCAGAATCCGTCACCCATCCGTCTCTTTGTGATTTGCGCTTATTAAATTTCCTAGGAGGTTGGTTTCTTTGAAAATTTTTTCTTTTATTTTTATTCCATGAAAAAATCTGCCCTGAAGCAAAATCATTTTTATCTCTCAAAAATTTCTCTTTTTTCTTTTGTTTAGTCTCGATCTGTATTAAAACCAGTTTTTTATCAAGTTTTTTGAGAAAAGCTTTATTTTGTGTGTCTGTCACACGTGAACTTAATTCTTGTTTCGCACCATCCAACTGCTCACATAGGGTAGTATATTCTTTCTCATTTTGAGTGATGACTAATGCCAAAAGATTGCGTGAACATTGCAAATGAATTTCTTGCCAAGCTTTTTGAAATGTTTCATCTCCAAAAAATTGTGAAATGTCTTTATAAACGCGAAGACCCCTCGGGACACGTCCACAATCCACATATGATTTCAGTGACTTAATAGTCCAGTAGAGTCTAATCTCTCTCTCAGCTAGAGAGTATATTTTAGATTCAAGTGTTTTGGTGCTAATTAGTGAAAGTTCATCTTTATGGTTGCAGTCCATAAAGAACTCGTCTGCACCTGCTCTACCAGCCAATAAACCAGACTCCGATAAAGTGCCTGTGTCAGAATCCATGAGATCTTCATGACTGATTTCCATTGTGAAAGAAATAATATAATCGAATATGTAAAGATCTTTTTCCTTTTGCCTGTGCTCAATTCCAAATAGTCCAAAAGTAAATGCAAAAACCACAAAGTATAGGAAGGAATGGCACCAGGCGAGAAAATGATTCAATACCCGGATTAGGGTTCCATTGAAGACACAAGTGGCACATATGTTGCAGCAATACGCGGGTGGTGCTCAACAATGAAGTATATGTAAATCCGAGAACAGAAAAAGAAGTGGCACTCACCCCAATGTTGCTGTGAATCAAAGTCCTTTATTCATGTCATGCTGTGATGGACATAATACGGAGAGGCGGCTGGTAGAGGAAAAGGTGCAGGGGAGAGGAAAGGACAACGGCCGTTTCGCGCTTGTGCGCTTCCACGGGTCCAGGTGCATGAATTAAAAACGTCATATCCTATATAGGAATCTAGACGACTAAATACATACAGGTGAGTAATAAAAACAACACTAATTATAAACACCAAATAACACGTATAGACGTCTTGAATATTTCTCATAGAAAGTTACATTTACCGGACGATAGCTTTACAAAATGAATATATAATTTTTTACAAGAAAATGGTCATATCAAGTTTGTCGTTTAGTCCGATAGGTCCCTGTGCGTTAGTTTCCATAATCCACTTAGCTTCACATTGAAGTAGCAATTTTTTGCGATCCCCCCCATTAAGCGGAGTGCTAACTGTTTCAAGACCAGCAAATCGTAGAACATTTGGGTTTGCATTATGTATCTCCCGCATATGTTTAATGAATCGGGGGCAACCCTTACCGGATGCAACGGAATTATAATGTTCTCTGAATCTGTGAAACATGGGACGTATGGTTTTCCCGATATAGAAAAAGTGGCAGGGACAACGAATAAGGTAAACTACGTACTGGGTTTTACATGTGACTAATTGCCGGACTGTATGATAAACAGGACCAATGTGAATAGGATTGTCGAGGAGTCTAAGATGGCAGAAACTGCAACTCCCACATTTATGATTACCAGTAGGTTGTAATTTTTTCAACCAATTCTTTTTTGTGGGCGCCAATCGATTTTTAACCAAAAGATCTCCTAAATTTGTCGTGCGTTTATATGCGAAAGTAGGGTGATTAACCAATACTGAGGATAATTCTCTGTCATTCTGCAAAATGTGCCAATTTTTATTTATAGCCGCATGAATTTCTTTATCCATTGGGCTATGTGTGAAGGTAAATACAAATTTTGTGTTTTTATCCGTTCTCTCGCTACAAGCGGTTGTGAACCTTTTACGATTTTTTAATAAATCTGATTGTGTTAGTTTCATCACCCTGCTTTCGGCTTTTGACAAAATTTTGGAGGGATAATTTCTCTTAAGCAAATTAGTTTTGAGTTCGGTTATTTGCTTTTTAAAAATTGCATCGTTATTATTGATTTTTCTATAGCGAATCATTTGGCTATAAGGTATACTATTCCTTGTATGGAAAGGATGGGCGCTATTAAAATGAAGTATGCTATTAGTTGCAGTAGGTTTTTTATGTACCGATGTATTTATTATTCCTTCTGTTATATCAATTTTCACATCGAGGAATTCAAGCGAATCACCTCCAAAACAAGCTGTGAATTGCATATTGTCCTCATTGATAGAATTAAGGTGGGCAGTAAAGTCAAGGAAATCGTTTTTTGTACCGTCCCATACGATAAAAATATCGTCCGCAAATCTGTGGTACGCCCGTATAAAGTGCAGAAACGGATTGGTAACGGAAGTGATATATTTTTCTTCAAAGACCGCTAAAAATAAATTTGCAAAAACGCATGCAACGGGCGTGCCCATTGCGGTTCCTGTACATTGCAGGAACCATTTATCACCAAATTTAAATGCGTTGTGTGCCAAAATAAATTGCAAACTCTCAGTAATGAATTCAATAAAATCACGATCTTTGTCAGTGTTGAGCAGAATCGTTCGAATGGCATCAATGCCCTTATCATGCGGAATCCTTGTATATAAGTTCACAATATCTATTGAGACCAGAGAGAATGTTGGTTGCCAATCTAAAGTTCGTAGAGCTGATAAAAAATCCCCCGAGTCTTTCACAAAAGATGGAATCTTACGCAGCAGTGGTTTGAGTAACCAATCGAGGAATTTGGACAGGGGTTCTGTTAGGGATCCAATCCCTGATATTATAGGGCGTCCCGGTGGTCGAGTAGCATTCTTGTGAATTTTAGGTAAACTGTACCAATTTGGAGTGATGGGAAATTCTGGTAAAAGTTTTTCTGCTTTACTTTTAAGTAATATACCTTTGGTTACATATTTATTAAGCAATAAACGCAATTTCTCCTGAAAAAATTTTCAAAGAAACCAACCTCCTAGGAAATTTAATAAGCGCAAATCACAAAGAGACGGATGGGTGACGGATTCTGATTCTAGCGGTGTGGAGGAATCAATTGAGAATACTGACTCTGCAACAGCATCCATGCGGGTAGATGTCCCTTTAGAAAAAAGACCCGACGAGGAGGACGGAAAAATAGATGGACAAAGAAAACGCAAACAGGTATCCTGGAGGAAATAACAACTAGCACTAATGAGCTCCAGATTATAAATTTGTCCAAAAAAACACTGACTCCGGAACAAAAAAATGTGTTATCGCGTGGTTTGAACTTTTGTATTCCGGGAGAATTCAACCTAACCGAATTTAAAATTGACTTATTTAAAGCCACAAGGAAGCTACATTTAAAAAAATTTTTTTCAAACACCAAAAATAAAAAAACTTTTTCCACTGCTTCTACAGAAACTCCAGTCTCCATTGGAAATTTGGGTTTCGTGGCTTTTCCTCCGGCAAATCTAAAAGATATCGAGGATGTGTGGCTTTTAGCCGGCCTGAGTGAATCTACTACTATAACACAGAATCCGGATATTAATTTTGACATCTCAGTTAATATTGAACCATTTAAAGGTGGTATACAATCAACTTATATGCCCCCCATTTCTCCGGGAAACGTTGTTGATTTATTTCAGGAACTTGTTTTAAAAGACGTGGAAGCTATCTTGTATCGTCAGCCACAAAAAAATTTATCATACAATGAGGAACAAGCAATACGTGAAATGCGACAGTGGGATGATATAATCATCAGGAAAGCGGACAAGGGTGGCAATATAGTTATTCTCGATAGAGAATACTATGTCGAGGAAGCTTTGTCCCAATTGAATGATATAGTCACCTATACCTCTTTGGATCATAATCCTACCTTTAAATTTAAGGAGAAATTGCGTTTATTGCTTAATAAATATGTAACCAAAGGTATATTACTTAAAAGTAAAGCAGAAAAACTTTTACCAGAATTTCCCATCACTCCAAATTGGTACAGTTTACCTAAAATTCACAAGAATGCTACTCGACCACCGGGACGCCCTATAATATCAGGGATTGGATCCCTAACAGAACCCCTGTCCAAATTCCTCGATTGGTTACTCAAACCACTGCTGCGTAAGATTCCATCTTTTGTGAAAGACTCGGGGGATTTTTTATCAGCTCTACGAACTTTAGATTGGCAACCAACATTCTCTCTGGTCTCAATAGATATTGTGAACTTATATACAAGGATTCCGCATGATAAGGGCATTGATGCCATTCGAACGATTCTGCTCAACACTGACAAAGATCGTGATTTTATTGAATTCATTACTGAGAGTTTGCAATTTATTTTGGCACACAACGCATTTAAATTTGGTGATAAATGGTTCCTGCAATGTACAGGAACCGCAATGGGCACGCCCGTTGCATGCGTTTTTGCAAATTTATTTTTAGCGGTCTTTGAAGAAAAATATATCACTTCCGTTACCAATCCGTTTCTGCACTTTATACGGGCGTACCACAGATTTGCGGACGATATTTTTATCGTATGGGACGGTACAAAAAACGATTTCCTTGACTTTACTGCCCACCTTAATTCTATCAATGAGGACAATATGCAATTCACAGCTTGTTTTGGAGGTGATTCGCTTGAATTCCTCGATGTGAAAATTGATATAACAGAAGGAATAATAAATACATCGGTACATAAAAAACCTACTGCAACTAATAGCATACTTCATTTTAATAGCGCCCATCCTTTCCATACAAGGAATAGTATACCTTATAGCCAAATGATTCGCTATAGAAAAATCAATAATAACGATGCAATTTTTAAAAAGCAAATAACCGAACTCAAAACTAATTTGCTTAAGAGAAATTATCCCTCCAAAATTTTGTCAAAAGCCGAAAGCAGGGTGATGAAACTAACACAATCAGATTTATTAAAAAATCGTAAAAGGTTCACAACCGCTTGTAGCGAGAGAACGGATAAAAACACAAAATTTGTATTTACCTTCACACATAGCCCAATGGATAAAGAAATTCATGCGGCTATAAATAAAAATTGGCACATTTTGCAGAATGACAGAGAATTATCCTCAGTATTGGTTAATCACCCTACTTTCGCATATAAACGCACGACAAATTTAGGAGATCTTTTGGTTAAAAATCGATTGGCGCCCACAAAAAAGAATTGGTTGAAAAAATTACAACCTACTGGTAATCATAAATGTGGGAGTTGCAGTTTCTGCCATCTTAGACTCCTCGACAATCCTATTCACATTGGTCCTGTTTATCATACAGTCCGGCAATTAGTCACATGTAAAACCCAGTACGTAGTTTACCTTATTCGTTGTCCCTGCCACTTTTTCTATATCGGGAAAACCATACGTCCCATGTTTCACAGATTCAGAGAACATTATAATTCCGTTGCATCCGGTAAGGGTTGCCCCCGATTCATTAAACATATGCGGGAGATACATAATGCAAACCCAAATGTTCTACGATTTGCTGGTCTTGAAACAGTTAGCACTCCGCTTAATGGGGGGGATCGCAAAAAATTGCTACTTCAATGTGAAGCTAAGTGGATTATGGAAACTAACGCACAGGGACCTATCGGACTAAACGACAAACTTGATATGACCATTTTCTTGTAAAAAATTATATATTCATTTTGTAAAGCTATCGTCCGGTAAATGTAACTTTCTATGAGAAATATTCAAGACGTCTATACGTGTTATTTGGTGTTTATAATTAGTGTTGTTTTTATTACTCACCTGTATGTATTTAGTCGTCTAGATTCCTATATAGGATATGACGTTTTTAATTCATGCACCTGGACCCGTGGAAGCGCACAAGCGCGAAACGGCCGTTGTCCTTTCCTCTCCCCTGCACCTTTTCCTCTACCAGCCGCCTCTCCGTATTATGTCCATCACAGCATGACATGAATAAAGGACTTTGATTCACAGCAACATTGGGGTGAGTGCCACTTCTTTTTCTGTTCTCGGATTTACATGACATCACTCAACTTACATGAAAAACACAAAAAACAAAAAAAACATTTTTAAAGGCAAATGCTATAAACAAAACCACCTAGCTACTGAAATAACAGCACATAACTACACAGCACCACCAATGTCCTCCTCCACCATCTCCGCTGAGCTGCTTTCAGAGCCGCTGACCTCCATACACTCCTCCACACGCATCTTCTTCTGCCCAGCCTTCCTCTGGGGCCCTCCACCTTCACGAACCTCAGAGTCACAGATTTCCCCACCACCCTCCCTGGGACACTTTCGACCTCCAGGCTCCTCTCCTGAGGAAAAAACGCCAATGCTTTCTGGATCAGAATCAAGAATCAATGACGCAACCATCTCCTCCACCCCAGAAGTGTCAAAATCCATCAAAACACCCAACTCCTCATCTTTGGTAACTGGGGCCTCCTTTTTTTCCTTTTTCTTTTTAACCATAGCACGCTCTTCTTGCTTTGCAGCTCTCCAGAATAACTTGTCCTCCAGCTCCTCCTTCCTCCTTTCAGCCTCCTTTTCCTCCTGCCGTCTATCCCGCCGGCTCTCAACCATGGAGGGCGGAATTACCTCAGCGCTTTGCTGCGCAGATGCCTCGCTTTCCTCCCGCTTCCTCTCCTCCTCCCGTTTCTTAACCTCCTCCTCTCTCTTTTTTTCCTCCTCCTGCCTCCGCTCCTCCTTACATTTCTTTTCTTCCTCCTCCCGCCTCTCCTCCTCTCTAGTTGGCCTCCTTGGCACACCATATGGACAGTCCTTATACAGGTGCCCTGTATTATCACACTGGTCACATTCATGTGGCATCGGACACTGAGCCGCCGCATGGCCTTCTTGCTTGCAGTTACGACAAACCATGCTCTTCTCACACGTGTTCTGTAAGTGCCCAAATTGGAAACACTTCCTGCAGTATAGAGGCTGCCCTGCATACGACAGAAAGCCCCTATGAACCACCACTGAAAAGTTCGCCGGGGAATGGGTAAAACCTCTCAAACAGCTTGGGTCTTTCCTCAGTTTCACACGAAACACATTTTTACAATTAAAAATTCCCAAACAATTTCTCTCTTTCTCTCCACTTTTCACATATTCGCAGTACTGAGCCAGGAACTGCTCCAGCAGCCTTACTTCTGTGTAAGGATTATACACGGTAACAGTCACTACTTTCTCCATGAGCCCAAACAGAGGCTCCACCCGCACTCCCCCCAGGCAGGGGTCACCATCATGGCTTCTTAACCACTCGAAGACAGTTAGACAGCAAGGCTCACTCACGAAGGTAATGTCATATATACCTTGGTTGTGAAATTCATTCACACTGAAAATGTCAGTCCGATGAGCTCCAGCCTTTCCCTCCAGCAGGTCACGAACCACATACACCACGTTGTTTTTGGCACCATCCTCCATGACCACACGAATCGTATTCTTGATAAACATCTTCAGTCTTCACTGCCGATACGAATACCACAGACGAAAATTAGCAGCACGCTGCCAAGAAATACCCGCACCCTCTGACAGCGACACAGGGTCGCAGCGAAAAGGCCGAGAAGCAATCCTATCCACCGACAACTGATTCAGGGTTTTTGCCCCTCATTAGTGTGGAGTAGGAAACTGGCTATCAGGAGCAGTGCCTAGTAGAAAGACTATAAAGGCACGGATGATTGACCTTGTGGAGACCAAAACATCCAACACCGCGGAGACACCATCACATGTTTCTCAATGCAGTGATCCAGAACACTGCCACCCAAATATGCAAATGCATGTAGAGGAGCTGCGGAGACACCATCACGTGTTTCTCAACGCAGGCAGTGAATAACCAGGCCTTTCCCCGGGAAGGAACAACCAAGGGAAGGGCAGCATCCAATAAAGGAAAACATCCAATAAAGGAAAACCACATATGCCAAGCATGGTATCCATCCACAGACAGCTGTTTCGGGGTTTTTGCCCCTCATCAGTGTGGAGTAGGAAACTGGCTATCAGGAGAAGTGCCTAGTAGAAAGACTATAAAGGCACGGATGATTGACCTCGTGGAGACCAAAACATCCAACACCGCGGAGACACCATCACGTGTTTCTCAACGCAGTGATACAGAACACTGCCCGCAAATATGCAAAAGCATGTAGAGGAGCTGCGGAGATACCATCACGTGTTTCTCAACGCAGGCAGTGAATAGCAAGGCCTTTCCCTGGGAAGGAACAACCAAGGGAAGGGCAGCATCCAATAAAGGAAAAAATCCAATAAAGGAAAACCACCTATGCCAAGCATGGTATCCATCCACAGACAGCTGTTTCGGGGTTTTTGCCCTTCATCAGTGTGGAGTAGGAAACTGGCTATCAGGAGCAGTGCCTAGTAGATCGGAGGTCGGCGATGCTTTTGAATGGTAACCATAGAGGTCCTTGAGACCTCTATGGTTACTGATCCCCGGCAGCTGTGAGCGTCACCCTGTGGTCGGCGCTCACAGCACACCTGCATTTCTGCTACATAGCAGCAAACATCAGATCGCTGCTATGTAGCAGAGCCGATCACATTGTGCCTGCTTCTAGCCTACTATGGAGGCTATTGAAGCATGGCAAAAGTAAAAAAAAAAGTAAAAAAAATTGTGAAAAAAATAAAAAAATATAAAAGTTTAAATCACCCCCCTTTCGCCCCAATCAAAATAAATCGATAAAAAAAAATCAAACCTACACATATTTGGTATCGCCGCGTTCATAATCGCCCGATCTATCAATAAAAAAAGCATTAACCTGATCGCTAAACGGCGTAGCGAGAAAAAAATTCGAAACACCAGAATTACGTTTTTTTGGTCGCCGCGACATTGCATTAAAATGCAATAACGGGCGATCAAAAGAACGTATCTGCACCAAAATGCTATCATTAAAAATGCCAGCTTGGCACGCAAAAAATAAGCCCTCAACCGACCCCAGATCATGAAAAATGGAGACGCTACGAGTATCAGAACATGGCGCAATTTTTTTTTTAGCAAAGTTTGGAATTTTTTTTCACCACTTAGATAAAAAATAACCTAGTCATGTTAGGTGTCTCTGAACTCGTACTGACCTGAAGAATCATAATGGCAGGTCAGTTTTAGCATTTAGTGAACCTAGCAAAAAAGCCAAGCAAAAAACAAGTGTGGGTTTGCACTTTTTTTGCAATTTCACCACACTTTGAATTTTTTTCCCGTTTTCTAGTACATGACATGGTAAAACCAATGATGTCGTTCAAAAGTACAACTCGTCCCACAAAAAATAAGCCCTCACATGGCCAAATTGACAGAAAAATAAAAAAGTTATGGCTCTGGGAAGGAGGGGAGTGAAAAACGGATACGGAAAAATGGAAAATCCCACGGTCATGAAGGGGTTAAACTGCATTTGGCCTACTTGTTTGGTTGGGCCTACTAACTGTGTCTGCCCCTCATTACAGCTGTCCTCCACTTCACAAAGCTATGCCGCCTGTGTACTCCAATTACCAATATTGAACTGCATTTAGCCTACTTTTTTTATTTTAGGCCTACTGTCTGTCTGCGCCCCTCCTTACAGTTGTCCTCCGCTGAACAAAGCTATGCCACCAGTTTATTCCTGTTACCTATTTTGAACTGCATTTAGCCTACCTACTTTATTGGACCTACTAACTGCCAGCCTCTCATTACAGTTGTCCTCCGCTGAACAAAGCTATGCCACCTGTTTAGTCCTGTTACCAGTTTTGAACTGCATTTAGCCTACTTTATTATTTGGACATATATCTGTGTTTCCTCATCATCCTGCCCATTGCCCAGCCACTGTTAGATGACTGCTGGTACATTGACTTGACCCAGACCACTACATTCCCCTTGTACTACACAGCCAGAATCTGACCCTGCTGAAAGTCAGGTTCCCCTTCCCGCATACTATACCACCTTACACGGGGACAAAGATTAAGGTGCAGATCAAAGTGCAGGTTCCTTCATCAGGTGGGGGGGGCATACTCGTTGGCAACGTCACTGGCACAGGGCCCCTCATAGTATGCAAAAAGTGTCTCTGCCAGTGGGAGGTGCCCCCGCCGTCATACACACCGCCGTACTTTGAGGGGCCCTGTGCCAGTGCCAATGCGAATGAGTGGGCCCCCCCTTCTTGCTTAGGATCACAGCATTTGCAAAGTTTAAATGCTTAGCTCTCCCTGCTCCACCGCCGTGACATATTCCGCGTTTCCTGGGCCAACGAAAAACTTGAGCCAGCCCTACCCCCCCATAAATTTAGCCAAATGACCCCCAGTTTTCAATGCCTAACTATTATTATAAAGTAAATTAAGATTGACAAGCTTCAGTAATAAGAATTGATGTTTTTGGCATTAAAATGGGCACTGTAGGTGTTTTCCTGTCCTCCACTCTCTGCCGACTTTGATTCCCCATTGACTTGCATTGGGTTTCGTGTTTCAGTCGGCCCCCAACTTTTCACAATAATCGGCCGATTTCACCCGACCCGACTTTTGAGAAAGTCGGGTTTCGCGAAACCCGACTCGATCCTAAAAAAGTAAAAGTCGCTCAACTCTACCAGCTACACAGCTCTTCTAGGAGTTGGCTTCTCAGTGAAGCTTCAGATTTATACCTCTCAATTAGTAATTGTATTGAGCACAATGTCATGTCGGACACGTGAACAAAGCCTGATGTATTTTGTACAAAGTAATTGCAAACTTTCCTGTATTAAACTTGAACAGGAAAATTGTGTCATATTAGATGCAAATTTCCATTCATGTCTCTTGTGTTCATAATTTCCACAAACTGGACTGATCATTTTGCACAGCTCCTTTCTGATACCAGTACTCTAATCCGAAAATAAAGAAATTAGAATTAGCAATTAGGTAATTTTGGCTTTTCATTTGCGTTTGCGCTCTTTAGATTTAGTTGGGCTGTTTTCCCATCGACTTCATCATTGCTTTAAAGAAAAGACCTCGATGTCCCACTTTTGAAATTGTCAGTTCTATCTCACCTACTCTTACCGGATGATAATTATATTTACTAATGTTGTGAACAAGAAGCCACAACGGAAAAAATACAAAAAGAACAGTGAGGATGCAGAAACAAGGCAGTAATTGAGAGATGGAAAAAGTACATTAAAGACAATAACATTTATAATGAAATGTTACCAAAAAGTGCCGGCGACTCCTGCTGTATAATCAGCATCAATCACTTAGTAATAACCTATTAGATGTGTCATTAGTTCAAATGAGCTGGGTGCTAGAAGAGCACTTTTAATAGTGTTGTAATAGCTATGCTAATTAAGGTCAGCCTTAAAAAAACATACCGACAGGATAATTGAATTACGTTCTCTGCTCATCGCTGCTCATATAATTTTGCATTTATACAGATTGTCTTGCTTTTAAACTACTACCTGCCTGTTCACAAATAAAATATACTTTATTTTGTTGAATTTCTTATTATAATAGGTATACTCAAGACCTAAAAATTGTTCCCTTGAAGAAAAACACACTAAAAATAGTACAACATTAAAAGGGTTGTACAGGTTTTGAAGTAACTAAGCTAAGGAAAATGCAATCTCTCGCTGACCTCAATTATCAATTGCTTTATTTGCAAGCAACATTCATGAGGCCAGTGGTTGTCTGCAGTGGTCCCTTCAACGTATTACCCATAACTGCTCTAGGAAAGTAAACAAAGACAGGAGACAACCATAGGATTTAACCCCTTAGCGATGGTCGATGTGCATTAAAACGGGAGCTGCTAAGGATACTTATTCCCTCATTGCCATTTTAAAACGGTGATTGAGAGTAAAGCTGTAGCACCCCCCAGAGATGGAAAATCTCTGGGGTCTCAGCTACCGGGGCTAGCCGAGACCCTGGAGAACATGATCAGGGCCAGATATCCGGTGTCTGATCACTTGATTGGCGTTATTCAGTCAACAACGATGATCACACAGAAAAAGTTTCCTGACTGTATCAATGATATATCTATCTTCTGACTTGATATACATGTCAGAGGACAGAAAAATAATGCACCCCGAGGCTCCCTGGTAACTCCACCATCCCTCGGTCCCTCCTGCTCCATCCCCGGCCTGGAGTTATCTTCCTGTAAAAAGAAATGGCGGACACATGCACAGTGTGCCCACCGAGATCTGCTGGTACCTGGCAACAATAGGAGATTTTTCCTATTAATTCCTTTTGATTAAAATAAAGAAATTGAAAATCAAATATGCCATTGTCATCTCCCATAGAAAAAAATGATATTTTGTTTCCATTCTTTGCAGTTGGGCTTAAGGTTGAGCTTAGGGTTGGGGTTGGGGCTGTGTAAGGGTTAGGGGTGTGTTAGGGTTAGAATTGGGGTTTTTTCAAAAGTAACAAAAAAGGCCAATATGACGGCTAGTGTTGAACGAATGTGCTCGCTACTCGAGCATCGGGTGCTCGGGTATGCATGGAGTATTGTGGATCCTCGCATGTTTTTGTGTGGTGTCTAACAGCCATGAAACACGCGGAGCAGAGACTCGAGCATGTCACACGATATTTGATGCATACCTGAGCACCCGATACAAACTGTAGTAGTGAGCACTTGCGCTCAACACTAATGATTACATATTCAATATGACGACCTAATGTTATCAAATTCTGTGCCATACCTGTGGGTTCAAGATGCTCACTGTACCCCTGGTTAAATTCTTGAGGGATGTGGTTTCAAAATGGTGTCACTTGGGGGGTTTCTCTTGTTTAGGAACATTAGTGGCTCTCAAAACGCGGCATGGCTAACGCTAATTTTTCCAAATTTTACATTCAAAAAGTCAAAAAGTGCTCCTTCCCTTCTGAGCCCTATTGTGCATGTTAGGACTGGCGAAATGCACCAAATAATATTTAGAGAGGAAATGAGGTGTGTTCGCAGTCCGGAGTCCACCGTGCAGAAAGGACACCTGCTGCTCGGTAATGGCGGACTAGATGGTGGTATAATGTGAATACGCATATGGGTTAGCTTCACCCTGTTGTGTCACAGGGCCACGATACCACACAGAGAGTGCAAGTGAAGGGTCACAGAATTCTGTCCCAAGACACGGTGAAAGAGTTCCTCTAGAACTCTTTCGCTTGACACCGTTACTGTGGTGTCAGGGGTAGAACTAAACTATTATTAATAATAATTTATTGCACAAGAGTGCGTACAATGCCGCTCTGGTGGACGCCACTAATGACCCTAACCAGGGTCCGGAAAGTGCACTAAGCGCACGGCGCCGCACTGGCGGTCACTGCTGAGAGACGCTGATTTGTGTGCTGGTTGTGCAGAGTAGCACTGTCTGGCACTAAGTAGCTGCCACCATTCGCGAGCAGGCAACAACACAAGGGATGGGAATGATTTGGAGCTTTCATCCATCAACAGGCATTCATCTACACACACACAAGAAAATAAGTTTACACTAGCGCCTGGTCGAGCGGCCATGTGAGCGGCCATGTGAACCTTTTATAGCAGTAGCGCTCCAGGACCTTCCTGATGGTCTAATAGGAGCCGCAACAGGACCTGAGCATGTGACCCCCGACCTCCAATGGGAGGTCGTCTCATGGGCATGCTGAGTATGAGAAAAGCAGGACTTAGTCCTAGAAAGGCTTGCTTGCTGCTGATCAGTACTGGCCACAAAGGCAAAGCCTGGAAAGGCAGCAGTAACCATTCGCACAGTATCAGCTTGAGATGGACGCTGGGACCGACGTCTCTGCTGAGCAGGTCCCACTGCAGCTGGAGAAGAATGGGAGATTGCAGCAGACATGGTTCGAGATTCCCCTTGTGCAGCGGCGGGAACTCAACACTTAACACTTCAGTCTAAAGTAAATTTTTAGTGAAAAAAATTAAATGTTAATTTTTTCCTTCCACATTGCTTCAGTTCCTGTGAAGCACCTGAAGGGTTACTAAACTTCTTGAATGTAATTTGGAGCACCTTGAGGGGTGCAGCTTTTAGAATGGTATCACTTTTGGGTACTTTATGTCATACAGACCCCTCAAAGTCATTTCAAATCTGGTATGGTCCCTAAAAAAATGGTTTTATTAATTTTGTTTCAAAAATGAGAAATCACTGGTCAACTTAACCCTTATAACTTTCTAACAAAAAAAATGATGTTTCCAAAATTGTACTGATGTAAAGTAGACATGTGGGAAATGTTATTTCTGAACTATTTTGCATGACATATCTCTCTGATTTAAGGGCATAAGAATTAAAAGTTTGAAAACTGTGAAATTATCAAAATTTTCACCAAATTTCCATTTTTTCACAAATAAACACAAGTTATATCGAATAAATTTTACTACTATCATGAAGAACAATATCACGAAAAAAGAGTCTCTGAATCAGTGGGCTGCGTTGAAGTATTCCAGAGTTATAACCTCATAAAGTGACAGTGGTCAGAATGGTAAAATTTGGCTTGGTCTTTAAGGTCAAAATTGGCTCTATCATTAAGGGGTTAACTGGTGAGTAGAGATGATCAAATTGTCTTGGAAATTTAATTCACCAGGTTAAACAAATTTTTTTAAAAAATTCAATTTGTAGCTAATTGCCAGTAGTCCAATTGCACTGAAAATTGTGCGTGTGACTTTCTATGTTACCTCAGAACTAGATCTGGTCTGTTTCATTTGTTTATCATCAAGATAGCCTAATTCATCAGGGTTGAATCTTAGAGAGACTGACAGAGAGATAGGCCGTCGCCACACTAAACGTATGAAAAATCGGTCCGAGTCTCCCTGCCGAGAGTTGCGCAAGTGTTTTCCGTATGGTAATCTGTGTGTAATGCCATTTATCCGTATGGCATCCAAATGACATCCCTATGACATGTGTATGGCTTTACAATTCTCACTTATTATCCTCATTGAATTAAATTGCTCAATGGGCTGAAATGAGGAAAATGTGTGCGTATTTGTTGCAAGCTACATGGATGGTCTGTATGGTGTCCGAGTTTTTCTCGCACCCATAGGCTTGCATTGGTGAGTCTTGGACAATATACGAGTACAATCGCAGAATGCTACGATTTTACACACATGTCGAATACGCCTGAGAAAATAAATGGTGATGTGAGCTGCACCATAGATTAACACTAGGTTGAGTGCTATATGATATTTTCCTGCATAGCACGCGCCCGTTTTCTATGGTAGTCTGACTATGACCATAGAAAGAGAAAGAGCCGGAGTGACAAAGAGAGAAAAATAAATAGAGCGTAAGAGAAAGGCTGGTGTCACACTAAAAAAATCAGTCCTAGTCACCCTGCCGAGAGTCGCACGAGTGTTCTCAGTATGGTAATCCACATTTGCAATTCGATGATGCGATTTTCTCCCACCCATGTATCCGTATGGCATCCATATGACATCCATATGACATGCGTATGCCTTTACATTTCTCACTGACTTTCCCTCATTGAATTAAATGGCTCAATGACCTGAAATGAATAAAAACATAATCAAGGAGCCTATATATTGGCTCCACAAGAAGTTCCCTCTTTCAATCTTTCAAATAGAGGCCCTGCTGGTGTATTTTTTTTCTGGTTTGTCTCAAACATGTATGACAGGCTAACCTTCAACACAACTGGGTCTTGTCTCAACACTTGGGGAGCCTTACCCAGTGATTGTGGATATGAGGAGGCAGAGGCGAAGGTGGGTACATCCACTTTTGAGGCAACAGCTGACTAAAGCACATTTCTACTGACTGTATGGTTCTCTACACAGCCATCCTGACAAGTTCTATCAGTACTGTTGGATGAACCTTATTAAATTTGACCTTCTTTTGGAGGCTGTGTGACCTGGCCTAACTTTCAAAGACACAAAGATGCGCAAATGCATTTACTTACATTTTATTATATATTAATCCTATATTTGTGGGTTGTTAAATGTCGTTTGCATTTTCAAACCGGCTCCGACCTTCCTTTTTTCAAACTATTGTCTGTATGTTTCCCGCATCTTAACTTTATTTTCTTCATCACATTTTGTCATTTTCACTCCCTGATGTTTCTCATAAAGATCTGTTCCTTAGTATGTAATAGTGTTGTCTCTTGTTGAGCCAGGGCTTAGTTTGGCATGGAGATGTGAATTTCTCAATTTCTGTTTTTGTTTATTATTAATTTTAGATTTCTATCCACCGGTCTCTCCAATGCGCACCTTCATCTAGGGTTTCTTATTGGGAAATCCATCATCTCAGGCATTGTACATTCTACTTCTACAGAAATATGGTCCTGCCTTCATATTTCTGTAATGCCTGAGCCCAAATAAGAAGACTGGCTGCGGATGGCCCGTGGATTTGAGAAAACATGTCAGTTCCCCAGCTACATAGGATCCCTGGATGGGAAGCAGATCCGTGTTTATAAGCCGCTAAACTCAGGGTCCCAATATTACAATTATAAACATTTTTTTCTGCAGTGCTGTTGGTCCTGGTAAACAGCACATATAGGTTTATAATTGTCGATATTGGCGCTCATGGAAAAACTGGAGACTCGAGTCTTCAATTCTTCCATAATGGGTCAAAATGCTACGAGCTAATGATTTGGACATCCCACTTCCACGTCTCCTACAGGGTTCAAGTTTGGAAGCGGCTCCTTATGTCATGGTTGCTGATGAGGCATTTCAATTGAACTGCAATGTCATGAGGCCATATCCACGGAGATGTAAAGTTTTCAGAAAAAAAGCACCCTGGATATCAGAAACATCAATTAAATATTGTTCAAAACATAAAGCACACATAGAAATAACAGGTTTATTTAGTTCAAGTGTATTTTGCACCAAAAAATACCATATTCCAATCATATGGCAACTTAGGATAATATTCCAGGGCAACATGAAACTTACAAACAACAACATAACCCATTAATATACACTTTGTTACAAATGCTGGTATGAAGGTGGACGATGTGTCAAACCAATCTAATCAGCTTTTATGACGAGGTAACCTATACACTGGATCAAGGTGAGTCATTTAAGGTGGTATACCTTGATTTTTCCAAAGCGTTTGATACCATGCCATATAAGAGGTTGGTACACAAAATGAGAGTGCTGGGTCTGGGGGAAAATGTGTGTAATTGGGTAAGTAACTGGCTCAGTGATAGAAAGTAGGGGGTGGTTATAAATGGTATTTTCTCTAACTGGGTCGCTGTGACCAGTGGGGCACCGCAGGGGGCGGTATTGGGACCTATTCTCTTCAACATATTTATTAATGATCAGGTAGAAGGTTTACACAGTAAAATATCGATATTTGCAGATGATACAAAACTACAGTATGTAAAGCAGTCAATACAAAAGAACATAGTATTCAGCTACAGATGGATCTGGATAAGTTGGAAACTTGGGCCGAAAGGTGGCAGATGCTGTTTATCAATGATAAATGTAAGGTTATACACATAGGAAGAAGGAATCAATATCACCATTACAGACTGAATGGGAAACCACTGGGTAAATCTGACATGGAGAAAGACTTGGGGATCCTAGTTAATGATAAACTTACCTGGAGCAGCCAGTGCCAGGCAGTGGCTGCCAAGACAAACAGGATCATGGGGTGCATTAAAAGAGGTATGGATACACATGATGAGAACATTATACTGCCTCTATACAAATCCCTGGTTAGACCGCACATGGAGTACTGTATACAGTTTTGGGCACCAGTAATCTGGAAGGATATAATGGAACTAGAGTGAGTACAAAGGAGGGCAACAAAGTTAATAAAGGGGATGGGGGAACTACAATACCCAGAGAGATTAGCAAAATTAGGATTATTGAGTCTAGAAAAAAGACAACTGAGGGGCAATCTAATAACCATGTATAAGTATATAAGGGGACAATACAAATATCTCTCCGAGGATTTGTTTATATCAAGGAAGGTGATGGTCAAAAGGGGGCATGCTCTGCGTCTGGAGGAGAAAAGGTTTTTCCACCAAAATAGAAGAGGATTCTATACTGTTAGGGCAGTGAAAATCTGGAAATCCTTGCCTGAGGAGGTGGTGATGGCAAACTCTGTCGAGGGGTTCAAGAGAGGCTTGGATGTCTACCTGGAGTGTAACAATATTGTATCTTACAGTGATTAGGATCTTTAGAAGGATGTAGATCCTCCTCCAAAACCAACTTCTTCACCATTACAGAAGATCGACTCTTCACTCTACTCTCAAGATCACATCTCACTACCTGTGCATTTGACCCGATCCCATCCCACTTCATCCCAAACCTCACCACAGTCTTCATCCCAACCCTAACCCATCTCTTCAATCTATCACTAACAACTGGTGTCTTCCTCTCAAGCTTTAACCCCTTAGTGACGGAGCAAATTTTTTGCAATCTGACCAGTGTCACTTTATGTGGTAATAACTCTGGAACGCTTCAACAAATCCCAGTGGTTTTGAGATTGTTTTTTCCTGACACATTATACTTTATGGTAATGGTAAATTCAGGTCGATATGTTTTGTGTTTATTTATAAAAAATATCAGAAATTTGAGAAAAATGTTAAAAAAAATTAGCAATTTTCAAACTTTGAATGATTATCCCTTTAATCCAGATAGTCATACCACAGCAAAACATTAATAAATAGCATTTCCCCCATGTCTGCTTTACATCAGCACCATTTGTAAAATGTTATTTTATTTTCTTAGCATGTTAGAAGGTTTAAAATGTAGCAGTAATTTTTCATTTTTCAAAGAAATTTTCTACATTTATTTTTTTAGGGACTTATCCAAGTTTGAAGTGACTTTAGGGGTCCCATATATTGGGAAACCCCAAAAGTTAAACCATTTTAACAACAGCACCCCCTGACATATTGAAAAAATCCGCAGTCAGGTAAGTTTATTAACCCTTCAGGTGCTTTTCAGGAATTAATGCAAAGTGGCATGACAAAAATGAAAATGTGTATTATTACCACCTAAATGGCCCTAACTTCTGAACAGATTACTATAGCCGTCAGGCTCTAAGGCCACTATTTGGCCTTGAATTGCCATGGCAAACATTAGGACCACAAAATCATGATCTGTGGGCACCAATTGGGATAAATAGGAAGCCCCACACTCTGTTAACCATTTATAATTATGTAGTCACTATTGACAGCAGCATCTAAGGGGTTAAAAAGATTTGGCCGTTGCAAACACTGATCGTGGTTGATGCAGCAAGTTGTCAGCAATAGTGTAGAGCTGACAACTGCTGGATTGTCACCTGTATGGGGAGGCTATGCTCTTATATATCAGGTCAGTTTAAAGGTGTATTGGCTGTCATTAAGGGGTTAAACATCCCTCAATCACACCTATCCTCAAAAGCCCTCTCTTGACCTATCCTCTGTATCTAGCTATTGCCCTATATTACTTCTCCCCTATGCCTCAAAACTACTGGAACAACACGTCCATCTTGAACTGTCCTCCCACCTCTCTTCTTGCTGCTCTTTGACCACTTACAATTTGGCTTCTGGTCACACCATTCTACTGAAACTGCCCTAACTAAGGTCACCAATGACCTATTAACTGCCAAGGCCAAGTGACACTACTCTGTCCTCCTCTTCCTGGACCTGTCCTCTGCCTTTGACACAGTGGACCATTCCCTATTATTACAGACCCTCTCATCCCTTGGCATCACAGACTTGGCCCTATCCTGGATCTTGTCATACCTAACAGACCGGACATTCAGCGTCTCCCATTCACACACCACCTCCTCACCTCATCCCCTATCTGTCGGAGTCCCACAAGGTTCAGTCCTAGGGCCCCTGCTCTTCTCCATTTACACCTTCAGCCTGGGACAGCTCATGGAATCTTACGACTTTAAGTATCATCTCTATGCTGACGACACACGGATCTACACCTCTGGACCAGATATCACCTCCCTACTAACCAGAATCCCACAATGTCTGTCTGCTATTTCATCCTTCTTCTCCGCTAGATTTCTAAAACTTAATATGGACAAAACAGAATTCATCATCTTTCCCCATCTCACTTAACTCCCCCTACAAACCTTTCCATTAAAGTAAATGGCTGCCCACTTGCCCCAGTCCCACAAGCTCGTTTCCTTGGTGTAATCCTTGACACTGGTCTCTCCTTCAAACCACATATCTAAGCCCTTTCCACTTCCTGCCTACTTCAACTCAAACATTTTTCCTGGAACCATACATTCCTCAACCAAGAATCTGCAAAAACCCTAGTCCATGCCCTCACCATCTCCCGCCTTGACTACTGCAACCTCCTACTCTGTGGCCTCCCATCTAACACTCTCGCATCCCTCCAGTCTATTCTAAACTCTGCTGCCTGTCTAATCCACCTGTCCCCACACTATTCCCCAGCCTCTCCCCTCAGTCAATCCCTGCATTGGCTCCCCATTACCCAAAGACTGCAGTTTAACACCCACCCTAACCATGGCATGCAAAGCCATCCACAACCTGTCTCCTCCGTACATCTGTTACCTCGTCTACCGGTACTTACCTGCACCTAACCTCCGATCCTCACAAGATCTTCTTCTATATTTCCCTCTTATCTCCTCTTCCCACAATCGCATACAAGATTTCTCTGGCGCATCCCCCATACTCTGGAACTCTCTACCCCAACATATTAGACTCTCGCCTACCATGGAATCCATCAAAAAGAACCTGAAGACCTACCTCTTCCGACAAGTCTACAACCTGCAGTAACGACCGATAGACCAAACTGCTGCACAACCAGCTCTACCCTCGCCTACTGTATTTTCACCCATCCCTTGTAGAATGTGAGCCCTCGCGGGCAGGTTCCTCTCTCCTCATGTACCAGTCGTGACTTGTATTGATTAAGATTATTATACTTGTTTTTTATTATGTATACCCCTTCTCACATGCAAAGCGCTATGGAATAAATGGTGCTATAATAATAAATAACTAGATGGGTATTTCCTGAAGGAACTACAGATAGTGCTTTGGAATTGTGCCTGGGCTGCCCCTGCAAGACTTTCACACTTGGGTGCCCCTCAAGCACTGGTTTGGTGGTTGTAGCCCCTCAGGGTTGAGGATTTGGTGGGCTGGGCACCTCAGGGTCCGATTTGGTGGGCGGGGCCACTCGGGGTCCGATTTGGTGGGCGGGGCAACTCAGGGTCCGATTTGGTGGGCGTAGCCACTCTAGGTCTGATTTGGTGGGCGGGGCATCTCAGGGACCAATTTGGTTGGCGGGGTCACTCAGGGTCCGATTTGGTGGGCTTTGCACCTCAGGGTCCAATTTGGTGGACGGGTTCACTCTGGGTCCGATTTGGTGGGCGGGGTCACTCTGGGTCCAATTTGGTGGGCGGAGCCATTCTGGGTCAGATTTGGTGGGCGGGGCACCTCAGGGACCGATTTGGTGGGCGGGGTCACTCAGGGTCCGATTTGGTGGGCAGGGTCACTCAGGGTCTGATTTGGTGGGTGGGGTCACTCAGGGTCCGATTTGGTGGGCGGGGTCACTCTGGTTCCGATTTGGTGGGCAGGGTCACTCAGGATCCGATTTGGTGGGCGGTGTCACTCGGGGTCCGAATTGGTGGGCAGGGTCACTCTGGGTCCAATTTGGTGGGCGGAGCCACTCTGGGTCTGAGTTGGTGGGCGGGGCTCCTTTGGGACTGATTTGGTGGGCAGGGTCACTCGGTCCGATTTGGTGGGCGGGGTCTCTGGGTTTGATTTGGTGGGCGGGGTCACTCTGGGTCCGATTTGGTGGGCGGGGTCACTCTGGGTCCGATTTGGTGGGCGGGGTCACTCTGGGTTCAATTTGGTGGGCGGGGTCACTCTGGGTCTGATTTGGTGGGCAGGGTCACTCTGGGTCCGATTTGGTTGGCGGGGTCACTCAGGGTCCGATTTGGTGGGCTTTGCACCTCAGGGTCCGATTTGGTGGGCGGGTTCACTCTGGGTCCGATTTGGTGGGCGGGGTCACTCTGGGTCCTATTTGGTGGGCTTGCACCTCAGGGACCGATTTGGTGGGCGGGGTCACTCAGGGTCCGATTTGGTGGGCGGGGTCACTTAGGGTCCGATTTGGTGGGCGGGGTCACTCTGGGTCCGATTTGGTGGGCGGGGTCACTTTGGGTCCGATTTGGTGGGCGGGGCCCCTGGGGGTCCGATTTGGTGGGCGGGGCCCCTAGGGGTCCGATTTGGCGGGCGGGGCCCCTTGGGGTCCGATTTGGCGAGCGGGGCCACTTGGGGTCCGATTTGGCGGGCGGGGCCCCTGGGGGTCCGATTTGGTGGGCGGGGCCCCTCGGGGTCCGATTTGGTGGGCGGGGCCCCTTTGGGGTCTGATTTGGCGGGCGGGGCCCTTGGGGGTCCGATTTGGCAGGCGGGGTCACTCTGGGTCCGATTTGGTGGGCAGGGTCACTCAGGATCCGATTTGGTGGGCAGTGTCACTCGGGGTCCAAATTGGTGGGCGGGGTCACTGTGGGTCTGATTTGGTGGACGGAGCCACTCTGGGTCTGATTTGGTGGGCGGGGCACCTCTGGGACTGATTTGGTGGGCGGGGTCACTCTGGGTCCGATTTGGTGGGCGGGGTCACTCTGGGTCCGATTTGGTGGGCGGGGTCACTCTGGGTCCGATTTGGTGGGTGGGGTCACTCTGGGTCCGATTTGGTGGGCGGGGTCACTCTGGGTCCGATTTGGTGGGCGGGGTCACTCTGGGTCCGATTTGGTGGGTTGGGTCACTCGGGGTCCGATTTGGTGGGCTTTGCACCTCAGGGTCCGATTTGGTGGGCAGGTTCACTCTGGGTCCGATTTGGTGGGCGGGGTCACTCTGGGTCCGATTTGGTGGGCGGGGTCACTCTGGGTCCGATTTGTTGGGCATTGCACATCAGGGACCGATTTGGTGGGCGGGGTCACTCTGGGACCGATTTGGTGGGCAGGGTCACTGGGTCCAATTCGGTGGGCGAGGTCACTGGGTCGGATTTGGTGGGTGGGGTCACTCTGGGTCCTATTTGGTGGGCGGAGCCACTCTGGGTCCGATTTGGTGGGCGTAGCCAATCTGGGACCAATTTGGTGGGCGGGGTCACTGGGTCCGATTTGGTGGGTGGGGCCACTCGGGGTACGATTTGGTGGGCGGGCCCCTCGGGATCCAATTTGGTGGGCGGGGCCCTGGGGGTCCGATTTGGTGGGCGGGGCCCCTCGGGGTCCGATTTGGCGTGTGGGGCCCCTGGGGGTCCGATTTGGCGTGCGGGGCCACTGGGGATCCGATTTGGTGGGCGGGGCCCCTGGGGGTCCGATTTGGCGTGCGGGGCAACTGGGGGTCCGATTTGGCGGGCGGGGCCCCTGGGGGTCCCATTTGGCGGGAGGGGCCCCTCGGGGTCCGATTTGGCGTGCGGGGCCACTGGTGGTCCGATTTGGCGGGCGGGGCCCCTGGGGGTCCGATTTGGCGGGCAGGGCCCCTGGGGGTCCGATTTGGCGGGTGGGGCCCCTCGGGGTCCGATTTGGCGGGTGGGGCCCCTCGGGGTTCCGATTTGGCGTGCGGTGCCACTGGGGGTCCGATTTGGTGGGCGGGGCCCCTGGGGGTCCGATTTGGCGTGCGGTGCCACTGGGGGTCCGATTTGGTGGGCGGGGCCCCTGGGGGTCCGATTTGGCGGGCGGGGCCCCTCGGGGTCCGATTTGGCGTGCGGGGCCACTGGTGGTCCGATTTGGTGGGCGGGGCCCCTGGGGGTCTGATTTGGCGGGCGGGGCCCCTGGGGGTCAGATTTGGCGGGCGGGGCCCCTGGGGGTCCGATTTGGCGGGCGGGGCCCCTGGGGGTCCGATTTGGGGGGCGGGGCCCCTCGGGGTCCGATTTGGTGAGCGGGGCCCCTGGGGGTCCGATTTGGCGTGCGGGGCCCCTGGGGGTCCGATTTGGCGTGCGGGGCCACTGGGGGTCCGATTTGGTGGGCGGGGCCCCTGGGGGTCCAATTTGGCGGGCGGGGCCCCTGGGGGTCCGATTTGGCGGGCGGGTCCCCTCGGGGTCCGATTTGGCGTTCGGGGCCACTGGTGGTCCGATTTGGCAGGCGGGGCCCTTGGGGGTCCGATTTGGCGGGAGGGGCCCCTGGGGGTCCGATTTGGCAGGCGGGGCCCTTGGGGGTCCGATTTGGCGGGAGGGGCCCCTGGGGGTCCGATTTGGCAGGCGGGGCCCCTTGGGGTCCGATTTGGTGGGCGGGGCCCCTGGGGGTCCGATTTGGCGAGCGGGGCCCCTCGGGGTCCGATTTGGCGGACGGGGCCCCAGGGGGTCTGATTTGGCGTGCGGGGCCCCTGGGGGTCCGATTTGGTGTGCGTGGCCACTGGGGGTCCGATTTGGTGGGCGGGGCCCCTGGGGGTCCGATTTGGCGGGCGGGGCCCCTTGGGGTCCGCTTTGGTGGGCGGGGCCCCTGGGGGTCCAATTTGGCGGGCGGAACCCCTCGGGGTCCGATTTGGCGTGCGGGGCCACTTGTGGTCCGATTTGGCGGGCGGGGCCCCTGGGGGTCCGATTTGGCGGTCGGGGCCCCTGGGGGTCCAATTTGGCGGGTGGGGCCCCTCGGGGTCCGATTTGGCGGGTGGGGCCCCTCGGGGTCCGATTTGGTGGGCGGGGCCCCTGGGGGTCCGATTTGGTGGGCGGGGCCCCTGGGTGTCCGATTTGGCAGGCAGGGTCACTCTCGGTCCGATTTGGTGGGCAGGGTCACTCAGGATCCGATTTGGTGGGCGGTGAGGAAAAAGCCAATATGCTGAATGACTTTTTTTCATCAGTATTTACAAAAGAAAATCCCATGGCAGCCAATATGACTAGTGATAAAAATTCCCAATTAAATGTTACCTGCTTAACCCAACAGGAAGTACGGCGGCGTCTAAAAATCACAAAAATTGACAAATCTCCGGGCCCGGATGGGATACACCCCCGAGTACTGCAGGAATTAAGTACAGTCATTGATAGACCATTATTTTTAATCTTTAAAGAGTCCATAATAACAGGGTCTGTACCACAGGACTGGCGTATAGCAAATGTGGTGCCAATATTCAAAAAGGGGACAAAAACTGAACTCGGAAATTATAGGCCAAGAAGTTTAACCTCTACTGTGGGTAAAATCCTGGAGGGCATTCTAAGGGATGCTATACTGGAGTATCTGAAGAGGAATAACCTCATGACCCAGTATCAGCACGGGTTTACTAGGGACCGTTCATGTCAGACTAATTTGATCAGCTTCTTTGAAGAGGTAAGTTCTGGACTGGACCAAGGGAACCCAGTAGATGTAGTGTATATGGACTTTTCAAAAGCTTTTGATACGGTGCCACACAAAAGGTTGTTACATAAAATGAGAATAATGGGGATAGGAGAAAATATGTGTAAGTGGATTGAGAGCTGGCTCAGGGATAGGAAACAAAGGGTGGTTATTAATGGAGCACACTCGGACTGGGTCGTGGTTAGCAGTGGGGTACCACAGGGGTCAGTATTGGGCCCTCTTCTTTTTAACATATTTATTAATGACCTTGTAGGGGGCATTCAGAGTAGAATTTCAATATTTGCAGATGACACTAAACTCTGCAGGGTAATCAATACAGAGGAGGACAATTTTATATTACAGGATGATTTATGTAAACTAGAAGCTTGGGCTGATAAATGGCAAATTAGCTTTAATGGGGATAAATGTAAGGTCATGCACTTGGGTAGAAGTAAAAAGATGTATAATTATGTGCTTAATTCTAAAACTCTGGGCAAAACCGTCAATGAAAAAGACCTGGGTGTATGGGTGGATGACAAACTCATATTCAGCGGCCAGTGTCAGGCAGCTGCTACAAAAGCAAATAAAATAATGGGATGCATTAAAAGAGGCATAGATGCTCATGAGGAGAACATAATTTTACCTCTATACAAGTCACTAGTTCGACCACACTTGGAATACTGTGCACAGTTCTGGTCTCCGGTGTATAAGAAAGACATAGCTGAACTAGAGCGGGTGCAGAGAAGAGCAACCAAGGTTATTAGAGGACTGGGGTGTCTGCAATACCAAGATAGGTTATTACACCTGGGGCTATTTAGTTTGGAAAAACGAAGGCTAAGGGGTGATCTTATGTTAATGTATAAATATATGAGGGGACAGTACAAAGACCTTTCTGATGATCTTTTTAATCATAGACCGGTGACAGGGACAAGGGGCATCCTCTACGTCTGGAGGAAAAAAGGTTTAAGCATAATAACAAGCGTGGATTCTTTACTGTAAGAGCAGTGAGACTATGGAACTCTCTGCTGTATGATGTTGTAATGAGTGAGTCATTACTTAAATTTAAGAGGGGACTGGATACCTTTCTGGAAAAGTATAATGTTACAGGGTATATATATTAGATTCCTTGATAAGGCATTGATCCAGGGAACTAGTCTGATTGCCGTATGTGGGGTCGGGAAGGAATTTTTTTCCCCATAGTGGAGCTTACTCTTACCACATGGGTTTTTTTGCCTTCCCCTGGATCAACATGATAGGGCATGTTAGGCTATGGGTTAAACTAGATGGACTTAAAGTCTTCCTTCAACCTTAAAAACTATGTAACTATGTGTCACTCGGGGTCCGAATTGGTGGGTGGGGCCCCTCGGGGTCCGAATTGGTGGGCGGGGCCCCTCTGGGTCTGATTTGGTGGGCGGGGTCACTCTGGGTCCGATTTGGTGCGCGGGGTCACTCTGGGTCCGATTTGGTGGGCGGGGTCACTCTGGGTCCGATTTGGTGGACGGGGTCTCTCTGGGTCCGATTTGCTGGGCGGAGCCACTCTGGGTCCGATTTGGTGGGCGGGGTCACTCTGGGACCGATTTGGTGGGCGGGGCCACTCGGGGTCCGATTTGGTGGGCGGGGCCACTCGGGGTCCAATTTGGTGGGCGGGGCCACTCGAGGTCCGATTTGGTGGGCGGGGCCACTCAGGGTCCGATTTGGTGGGCGGGGCCACTCGGGGTCTGATTTGGTGGGCGGGGCCACTCGGGGTCCGATTTGGTGTTCGGGGCCACTCGGGGTCCGATTTGGTGGGCGGGGCCTCTCGGGGTCCGATTTGGTGGGCTGGGCACCTCAGGGTCCAATTTGGTGGGCTGGGCACCTCAGGGTCCGATTTGGTGGGCGGGTCACTTTAAGAGCTGATATTATCTGGCAAATCTGTGTCCTGGTGGGGTCATGTAGAGTTCGTAGGCGTTGGCATAGTAACTGGGTCTGACTGCGCATATCAATGAGCTAATCAGCCAGGTGGCAGTTGGCAGTTATTTTGAAATTGCCTCAGAAATCAGGCCCATTATAAACGTATGGGAAAATTTCCCTATTGAAATGCATTGAGACACTTTTTTCAAACGCAAATTGCGCCAAAACTACAAATCCGATCGACTTGAAAAATACTTAGCACACCTCTTGGGGACGCTGGCTTCGAAATTACGCCTCACTGGAGTCTGTGAGTGCTGCGGTTCGGGCCGCATTAATTGCGGACTGAATAATAATAAGAAGAAGAACTAGATGGGTATTTCCTGAAGGAACTACAGATAGTGCTTTGGAATGGTGCCCGGGCTGCCCCTGCAAGACTTTCACACTTGGGTGCCCCTCAGGCGCTGGTTTGGTAGTTGAGGATTTGGTGGGTGGGGCCACTCTGGGTCCGATTTGGTGGCCCGGGTCACTCTGGGTCCGATTTGGTGGGCCGGGTCACTCTGGGTCCGATTTGGTGGCCCGGGTCACTCTGGGTCCGATTTGGTGGCCTGGGTCCGATTTGGTGGCCCGGGGCACTCTGGGTCCGATTTGGTGGCCCGGGGCACTCTGGGTCCGATTTGGTGGCCCGGGGCACTCTGGGTTCGATTTGGTGGCCCGGGGCACTCTGGGTCCGATTTGGTGGCCCGGGGCACTCTGGGTCCGATTTGGTGGCCCGGGGCACTCTGGGTCCGATTTGGTGGCCCGGGGCACTCTGGGTCCGATTTGGTGGCCCGGGTCACTCTGGGTCCGATTTGGTGGCCCGGGTCACTCTGGGTCCGATTTGGTGGCCCGGGTCACTCTAGGTCCGATTTGGTGGCCCGGGTCACTCTGGGTCCGATTTGGTGGCCCGGGTCACTCTGGGTCCGATTTGGTGGCCCGGGTCACTCTGGGTCCGATTTGGTGGCCCGGGTCACTCTGGGTCCGATGTGGTGGCCCGGGTCACTCTGGGTCCGATGTGGTGGCCCGGGTCACTCTGGGTCCGATGTGGTGGCCCGGGTCACTCTGGGTCCGATGTGGTGGCCCGGGTCACTCTGGGTCCGATGTGGTGGCCCGGGTCACTCTGGGTCCGATGTGGTGGCCCGGGTCACTCTGGGTCCGATGTGGTGGCCCGGGTCACTCTGGGTCCGATGTGGTGGCCCGGGTCACTCTGGGTCCGATGTGGTGGCCCGGGTCACTCTGGGTCCGATGTGGTGGCCCGGGTCACTCTGGGTCCGATGTGGTGGCCCGGGTCACTCTGGGTCCGATGTGGTGGCCCGGGTCACTCTGGGTCCGATGTGGTGGCCCGGGTCACTCTGGGTCCGATGTGGTGGGCCGGGTCACTCTGGGTCCGATTTGGTGGGCCGGGTCACTCTGGGTCCGATTTGGTGGGCCGGGTCCCAATGGGTCCGATTTGGTGGGCCGGGTCCCTCTGGGTCCGATTTGGTGTCCCGGGTCCCTCTGGGTCCGATTTGGTGTCCCGGGTCCCTCTGGATCCGATTTGGTGGCCCGGGTCACTCTGGGTCCGATTTGGTGGCCCGGGTCACTCTGGGTCCGATTTGGTGGGCCGGGTCACTCTGGGTCCGATTTGGTGGCCCGGGTCACTCTGGGTCCGATTTGGTGGCCCGGGTCACTCTGGGTCCGATTTGGTGGCCCGGGTCACTCTGGGTCCGATTTGGTGGCCCGGGTCACTCTGGGTCCGATTTGGTGGCCCGGGTCACTCTGGGTCCGATTTGGTGGCCCGGGTCACTCTGGGTCCGATTTGGTGGCCCGGGTCACTCTGGGTCCGATTTGGTGGCCCGGGTCACTCTGGGTCCGATTTGGTGGCCCGGGTCACTCTGGGTCCGATTTGGTGGCCCGGGTCACTCTGGGTCCGATTTGGTGGCCCGGGTCACTCTGGGTCCGATTTGGTGGCCCGGGTCACTCTGGGTCCGATTTGGTGGGCCGGGTCACTCTGGGTCCGATTTGGTGGACCGGGTCACTCTGGGTCCGATTTGGTTGGCCGGGTCACTCTGGGTCCGATTTGGTGGGCCGGGTCACTCTGGGTCCGATTTGGTGGGCCGGGTCACTCTGGGTCCGATTTGGTGGGCCGGGTCACTCTGGGTCCGATTTGGTGGGCCGGGTCACTCTGGGTCCGATTTGGTGGGCCGGGTCACTCTGACTGACAGCAGGATAAGGGAATGGCTGATAACAGAGAATAGACTGACAGCAGGACAAGGGAATGGCTGATAACAGAGAGAAATAGACTGACAGCAGGACGGGGAATGGCTGATAACAGAGAGAATAGACTGACAGCAGGACAGGGGAATGGCTGATAACAGAGAGAAATAGACTGACAGCAGTACGCGGAATGGCTGATAACAGAGAGAAATAGACTGACAGCAGGACGGGGAATGGCTGATAACAGAGAATAGACTGACAGCAGGACAGGGGAATGGCTGATAACAGAGAGAATAGACTGACAGCAGGACGGGGAATGGCTGATAACAGAGAGAATAGACTGACAGCAGGACAGGGGAATGGCTGATAACAGAGAGAAATAGACTGACAGCAGTACGGGGAATGGCTGATAACAGAGAGAAATAGACTGACAGCAGGACGCGGAATGGCTGATAACAGAGAGAATAGACTGACAGCAGGACAGGGGAATGGCTGATAACAGAGAGAATAGACTGACAGCAGGACGGGGAATGGCTGATAACAGAGAGAATAGACTGACAGCAGGACAGGGGAATGGCTGATAACAGAGAGAAATAGACTGACAGCAGTACGGGGAATGGCTGATAACAGAGAGAAAAAGATGGGTATTTCCTGAAGGAACTACAGATAGTGCTTTGGAATGGTGCCCGGGTTGCCCCAGCAAGACTTTCACACTTGGGTGCCCCTCAGGCGCTGGTTTGGTAGTTGTAGCCACACTGGGTCCGATATGGTGGGCGCTGTATACTGCGCGGCTCTGCGCTGTATACTGCGCGGCTCTGCGCTGTATACTGCGGGGCTCTGCGCTGTATGCTGCGGGGCTCTGCGCTGTATGCTGCGGGGCTCTGCGCTGTATGCTGCGGGGCTCTGCGCTGTATGCTGCGCGGCTCTGCGCTGTATGCTGCGCGGCTCTGCGCTGTATGCTGCGGGGCTCTGCGCTGTATGCTGCGCGGCTCTGCGCTGTATGCTGCGGGGCTCCGCGCTGTATGCTGCGCGGCTCCGCGCTGTATGCTGCGCGGCTCCGCGCTGTATACTGCGCGGCTCCGCGCTGTATGCTGCGGGGCTCCGCGCTGTATACTGCGCGGCTCCGCGCTGTATACTGCGCGGCTCTGCGCTGTATAATGCGGAGCTCTGCGCTGTATACTGCGGGGCTCTGCGCTATAAGCTACGCGGCTCTGCGCTGTATGCTGCGGGGCTCTGCGCTTTATACTGTAATAATAATAAGACTACAGATAGTCCTTTTGAATTGTGCTGTGCTGTCACTTTAAGAGCTGATATTATCTGACAAAACGGTGACCTGGTGGAGTTGGTTGGCGTTGGCATAGTAACTGTGTCTGACTGCGCATATCAATGAGCTAATCAGCCAGGTGGCATTTGGCAGTTAAGTTATTTTTAGAAATTGCCTCAGAAACCAGCCCATTTTAAACGTATAGCAAAATTTCCCTATTGAAATGCATTGAAACAATGCTTTCCAATGAGTGGGAAACAATTTTCAAATGCAAATTGCGCCAAAACTACAAATCCGATCGACATGAAAATAACTTAGCACACCTCTCGTGGACGCTGGCTTCGAAATGACACCTCACTGGAGTCTGTGCGTTCAGCGGTTCGGGCCGCATTAACTGCGAAAAAAAGCCTAATAATAATAATAAGAAGAAGAAGAAGAAGAAGTTTACCACGGTGGAATAACAGTATAGTGCTTTGTTCCAAAGCACTATAATAATAATAATAAGAAGTTTACCACGGTGGAATAACAGTATAGTGCTTTGTTCCAAAGCACTATAATAAGAAGAAGTTTACCACGATCGGATTACAGTATAGTGCTTTGTTCCAAAGCACTATAATAATAATATTGATTCCTTCTTCCCATGCGTATAAACTTACATTTATCATTGTTAAACCGCATCTGCCACCTCTCTGCCCAAGTTTCCAACTTATCCAGATCCATCTGTAGCAGAATACTATCTTCTCTTGTACTGACTGCTTTACATAGTTTTGTATCATCTGAAAATATCGATATTTTACTGTGTAAACCTTCTACCAGATTGTTAATGAATATGTTGAAGAGAATAGGTCCCAACACCGACCCCTGCGGTACCCCTCTGGTCACAGCGACCCAGTTAGAGAATATACCATTTATAACCACCCTATACTTTCTATCACTATGCCAGTTGCCTAGCCATTTACACAGATTTTCCCCCAGACCCAGCATTTTCATTTTGCGTACCAACCTCTTGTGTGGCACAGTATCAAACGCTTTGGAAAATTCAAGAAGTATCATGTCCAATGACTCACATTGGTCCAGTCTATAGCTTACCTCTTCATAAAAACTGATTAGATTGGTTTGACAGGAACGATTCCTCATAAACCAATGCTGATATGGAGTTTAACAGTTATTCTCATTGAGATAATCCAGAATAACATCCCTCAGAAACCATTCAAATATTTTACCAACAATAGAGGTTAGACTTACTGGCCTATAATTTCCAGGTTCACTTTTAGAGCGCTTTTTGAATATTGGTACCACATTTGCTATGTGCCAGTCCTGTGGAACAGACTCCATCGCTATAGAGTCCCTAAATATAAGAAATAATTGAAGATGAAGAGAAGGTGTGTACTCCAGCTCCTAAAATCTTGAAATTCTTTATTAGTGCATATAAATATAGCGTGATTAAAATCCTTGCTCAAAGGTGGATGCAGTCATGAGGATAGACAACGCGTTTCGATCTATGCGATCTTAATCATGTCTAACAGCATATGAACATTGCCAGTATTCATAGTACTAAGAAACCAATCACTGTGAATTTCACAATCACATGACTGAGAAGTCGCAGGTCCTATTATATAACCATCTAACAATAAAACTAAATATTGAAAAATAAAAATAAAAACCATTCAACAATAATGATATAGTATTTCGTTTTTTTTATTTAAACCTAACGGTGATCTTGTTTGTAAAGTGTATATCCAATATACCTCCCTGGTTAGGAGGCGTCTTTTGATATCTCCACCACGATTTGAGCATTTAACCAATTCTATGCCCTGAACAGACATTGCTGCAATGTTACCTCCGTGGCAAGTAGCAAAATGTTTGGCAACCATAGATACGTTTCTATTACCACCAAAAAATTACTTGTGTCTCTTATGTGTTCAGAGATTCTCGTTTTGAGCTTTCTGGTGGTACATCCCACATATGAAACTTTACACTGTGCACAATTGATCTTATACACCACATTTTTAGAGTGGCAATTAATGAAGTCTCTAATTTTATAGCTCTTAGAATTGTCATAATTAGTAAATATATTACCTGATTGGCTTGATGCACATGTGCTACATGCGATAGTGCCACATTTATAGAAGCCTTTGCATTCCAACCATGCATTGGATCTAGATTTGGATGTATATTGACTTGGAGAAATGAAATCCCCTATATATATATATATATATAGTTGGAGCTCTTCTGGCCACTATATTTATGCCATCATTTAGTATATTTGACGAAATGTCATCCTGTTCTAAAATTGGTAGCTGTTTCTGTGTAATGGATTTGATCTCATTGAAATGAGAGCTATACTGAAGGCAAACATACGGTTTATTTTGTTTAACTGCCCTACTTTTTTTGGATTTAAGATTAGATTTTAATAAATTCTCTCTATCTTTTTTATCTACCATATTTCGGGCTCTTTTTAAACACCATTTAGGATAACTGCACTTATCAAGTCGTATTTCCAATTTGTCTGGTAATCTGGTAAATTCTCCCACCGGTATGGATTTAATTGTTTAATTGTGTGGGAGGGGTGACTACTCTTGGCGTGTAGAACCGTATTTCCACTCATGGGTTTAATATGCGTTTTACTGTGAATATATTTACCGCACTCACCCTCCAATTCCAGATCAAGAAACGATATACACTTTTTGTTGTGCCTGTACGTGAACCTAATACCAAAATCATTATCATTAACGTATTCCATGAATTGCGGTATGGCAGACACATCGCCCCCTCAAATAATGAGGGTGTCGTCGATGTATCTGCCATAACAGAACAAATTATCAACAGAATAAATGTACACAGATTCCCAAAAAGCCATAGTCAGGTTTGCAAGCGATGGGGAGTACTTAGCTCCCATAGGAACTCAAGTCCTTTGTCTGTAAATTGTCTTATTAAATGGAAAAGCATTATGCTTAAGTAAGAAAAATGTCACTTGCAATATATACAGTATCAAATCCTGTGAATAAAGATTATACTTATTCAGATGAAACTCTAAGGCTCTCATGGCAACATCATGTGGTATGCTCGTGTAAAGTGAAATTACATCACAACAAAGCCACAAAAAACCTTTTTGCCATGTTTTTCTGGAGAAAGTTTTTAGTACTTCTCTAGAGTCCTTGATGTAACCTGGCATCCTTCTTTGTCAGGACTCTGAACATTTTTTACCTTTTGTGCATTACTGCCCTCTTCCAAGATGGCGTCTTTGGTCTCATGTGCACTGTCTTCATGCTATAAAACTCCACCCCAGCCTTCAGTCTGTGCTAGAGTATTCTGCCTTGCATCCAGCTCCTGACATCTGATTACTCCCTGGCTATACACCTGCTCCTGTGAACCTGTGTGGTGATCCTGCTACTCTGCTCTGAGTTCCTGCTGCATACACAAGTTTCCAGTAATCCTCCTTCATCTGCTGTTCGTGTTTACTTCCATCTGCATTTGCTATAACCTGAAAATATTAACCAGGCCTCCCTCGTTGAGCTAAGATATGATTTGAACTGCATACAAGCATATCTATCTGTGTCTGGACTAAGACAAGGATTTATTCGTGTCAAGTATCCTCAAGAATACTGTGCTTCATAGACTTTCTGCTTGATTGCATTTTTCTCTGAAGACTGCTAAGCTGCGTTTATTATTTGCACCAAGTGTTGTTGACTTGAGTTTCTCTCTGCACCTGTTTGAATCACCGTGTGATAATATAGACTTTACCACTTATAAAACTGTGTCCTGTAGTTGTCTTGTTCCACGCAAAGAGTCTCCTGAGTTATCCCCTATAATTATTACAGAATACTCTAGCCTAAAAAAAAAAAGGAGACTGCTGCAACAATGACTGTAGAAAGCAGATTAGAGCAGGTGTTTTTCATAATTAGATCACTGCAGAAAGATGTGGAAGGTCTGCAAAAGAAGTTTGGAAGCTTTGAACTCAATCAACAAGTGTTTTTTACAGACTTTGCAGGACTTGAGCAACCGCATGGCAGCCCAGGAAAACAAACTTGCTGGCATAGAGTCCCAGTATGGATGGGCTTTTCAGGACATAAGCACGCAAATAGCTGCACAAGTGACTTTACCCTCTGGGCAACCGCCACCAACTAGCCCACCTAAGTTGCCCCCATTCAGATTTAATGGTGATCGTGACAAATTTAGTGGCTTTGTGAATCAATGTATGCTATATTTTGATGTGCATGCTGACCGTTTTCCTACTGATAGATCCAAAGTATTGTGTGTAATAATGCTACTGACCTCACGAACGCTCGCCTGGGCGAATCCGATGATTGAGTCTCGTGACCCACGGTTAAATGACTTGGATGATTTCTTGGCCGCTATGGCATTAATGTTTTATGACCCTAATCACCGTGCAACTGCTGAATCTGCTTTGTTGTCTTTATGCCAGGCTAAACGTTCTGTTATTGAGTATGCCACTGAATTCAGGAGATTGGCGGTAGATACCAATTGGGACAGTTATGCACAATTGCCTATTTTTAAAAGGGGTCTGTCTAGTATTGTAAAAGATGAACTAGCCCGCTCTGAGTCACCACAAGAGCTAGAGACATTTATACATCATTGTGTGCGCATAGACATTCGCCTTACTGAGCGTAGGCAGGAGAAATTTGCTGCATATAACCGTGTTTCTAACTTTTCCCTTCCTTCCAAAGAGCCTGCAGGTAAAACCTCTCGGGAGGTGTAGGAGGTGCCCATGCAAATTGATTCCGTTCAGAGGAGCGAAATTAATGAGCACCAGGAGCATCGCCTTCGTGAAAGTCTATGTTTCTACTGCGGCCAGTCTGACCACTTCTTGATCAATTGTCCTAAGTGTCCTAGACGGCCTAACAAGGTGCTAGCAGCAATAGGGGAGTATGACAACTGTGATGATGAATCTGACATCTCTGAATGTAGCCTGCCTTTAAACGCTGTATTCCATTCACTTTCTATGACTTCACCCCCCAAGGAGCTGAAGGAAAAGAACTCTCACTGTTCTCTCCCTATTAAGATCCTGTGTTCAGGACAGTGGATTTCCAGTTCAGCTATGATTGACTCTGGTGCAGGTGGCAATTTCATGGATATCGCATTTGCCAAGGAACATGGTATTCAAATTCAGCAAAGAGCCTCTCCAATTACCATGGAAACAGTGGATGGGTCACCTTTAATCTCTGGGCCCGTGGATCAGGAGACCGTACCCCTTGAAATTTTGTTGGAGCCTAATCATCAGGAGCAACTTTCTTTCTTGCTAATTTCTTCTCCTCATTTTCCTGTGATTTTAGGCATTCCTTGGTTGCGTTCTCAGAACCCAATTATCAACTGGGAGACCAAGGAGATTATCTTCCCAACAAGGAGCAACTCAGCGTTAACAGAAGATGTCCCTAAGTCCACAACTACGGAACTACATGTACAGGTATTTTCTTTACCTCCAGCTTATAAAGAGTTCTCTGACATCTGTGACAAGAAGAATGCAGATCAGCTTCCTCCACACAGGCGTTATGACTGTCCCATTGAGCTGCTTCCCGGGGCAGCCATTCCTTTTGGTAACGTATACCCTTTTGCGGCACCTGAGCTTCAAGCCTTAAAAGAGTATATTGATGAAAATCTGGCCAAAGGCTTCATACGTCCTTCTTCCTCACCAGCAGGGGCACCTATCTTTTTTGTAAAGAAGAAGGATGGGACCCTGAGACCCTGTGTTGACTATCGAGAACTCAATAAGGTAACCATACGAAACCGTTACCCTTTGCCTCTGATTCCTGAATTACTGGAAAGAGTCCGCCATGCTAAGGTGTTCTCTAAACTGGATCTTCGTGGGGCTTATAATTTGGTGCGTATTCGTCCAGGGGATGAGTGGAAGACAGCGTTCAGATGCCGGTATGGACACTTTGAATCTCTTGTGATGCCCTTCGGGCTTTGTAACGCCCCTGCAACATTTCAACACCTTGCTAATGACATTTTCAGAGTTTGTTGGACCAGTTTGTAGTGATCTATTTGGACGATATACTAATCTTTTCTAACTCTCTACAGGAACATGAGGAACATGTCAAAACTGTTTTAAGACGTCTGAAAGAGAACCATCTGTATATTAAGCTCGAGAAATGCGAGTTCCATCGTTCTGAGATACAGTTCTTAGGTTATATCATCTCTCCCCAGGGGCTGAACATGGAATCTGGTAAGATTCAGGCTATCCTTGACTGGCCGGTACCCAAGAACGTTAAGGAGGTCCAACGTTTTATTGGTTTTGCAAATTTCTACAGACGCTTCATTCGAAATTTTTCTGATATTGTCCGTCCCATTACTTCCTTGACAAAGATGGAAAAGCCCTTTAAGTGGTCATCACAGGCTCAAGAAGCTTTTGATCGGCTTAAGATCTGTTTCACATCAGCACCACTGTTGATACACCCAGATCCAACACAACCTTCATTGTGGAGGTGGACGCTTCTGATAATGCTTTGGGGGCTATTCTCTCCCAAATAACTGGAGAGAAGGGTCTGCTACATCCTTGTGCTTTCTTTTCCCATAGACTAACCTCAGCAGAGAAGAATTACGACGTGGGAGACAAGGAATTGCTGGCTATTATTGCGGCTTTCAAAGAATGGAGGCACCATCTGCAAGGAGCTGCACAACAGATCATAGTACTAACTGACCATCGCAATTTAGAGTTCCTTAGATCCGCTAGATGTCTTTCTCCTCGTCAGGCTCGTTGACACTTATTTTTAAATCAATTTAACTTTGTTATCTCGTACCATCCAGGTTCTCGTAATGGGAAGGCTGATGCTTTATCCCGAATCCATGCTGCGGATTCCGTACCTGGAGCCCCATCCAAGACCATTTTATCTGATGCCAATTTCATCGGAGTTATCCACGATCAGGACTTGTGGAAGGAGTGCAGGGAGGCCTTTGAAGGGGATGTATTTCTGGCCAACCCACCTGTGGATATTAATCTTGTCTTTAAGGGTGGCATGTGGTTCAGAGATCGACGTATCTACATCCCGGAGGTCGTCCGTCTGCAGATCCTCAAGTTGGTACATGACTCCAAGTTGGCTGGTCACAGGGGGGTACAGAAGACACAAGAGTTCCTGAGCCGATTCTTCTGGTGGCCAACTTGCCTGAAGGATACCAAGCACTATGCTCTCTCTTGCGAGGTATGTGCCCGTTACAAGACTCCTCATGTGGCACCTACGGGTCTTCTACAACCATTACCGGTTCCGTCCCGCCCTTGGGGGTCTATATCAATGGACTTTATTATGGAGCTGCCTACATCAGGGGGCATGAATACAATCATGGTGGTAGTTGATCGCCTGACTAAAGCTGCTCATTTTGTTCCGTGCACCGGCCTCCCCTCAGCTAAAGATACAGTGAACTTGGTTATACAGAATGTCTTTTGGTTGCATGGGGTTCCGGATGAGATCATCTCTGACCGTGGAGTACAGTTCACTTCAAGATTCTGGAAGGGGTTTTGCTCTGCACTCAATATTAATGTCTGTCTCTCTTCTGCTTACCATCCCCAGACAAATGGTCAGACTGAGCATACCAACCAGACGCTGGAAAAATATCTAAGATGCTATGTCAGCCATCTCCAGGATGATTGGTTGGAGTTGTTGCCGTTAGCCGAATTTTCATATAATAATTCTCAGAGCGCCTCCACTAAATTTACACCTTTCTTTGCCAATCTGGGTTATCATCCGTGTACTTTACCTATGTCTCCAATTAATTCTCCGGTTCCAGCAGTGGAGGAAAGGCTGACTGTGATGAGACAAAATCTGGAGGTTCTGAAGGAATCCCTGACCACAGCTCAAGAATGTTATAAGAGATCGGCTGATAGATTCCGTAAACCTGCACCCATGTTCAAGGTAGGAGATTCCGTGTGGTTAGCAACTAAGAATCTGAAGTTAAACATTCCTCACAAAAACTTGGACAGAAATTCATTGGCCCTTTCAAGATCAACGGTATTGTGAGATCTGTGGCCTGCCGGCTGAAGCTGCCTAGGACAATGAAGGTACACCCAGTTTTTCATGTATCTTTACTAAAGCCTGTATCTCATAATACCTTCCAGGGATGTGTTGTGCCACCTCCGCAGCCTGTGGTGATTGATGAGCAAGAACAATTTGTGGTGGAGGAAAATATTGATTCCAGGATTCGCAGGAATCGGCTCCAATATCTGATAAGATGGCAGGGATATCCCCCTGAGGAAGACTCTTGGGAACCTGTGGAAAACATCAATGCCCAACAGAAGATTTCTCGTTTTCATCAGAGATTCCCTGAGAAACTAGGTCCAGGATCATCCTGAGGCCGCTTCTAAGGAGGGAGTAATATCAGGACTCTGAACATTTTTTACCTTTTGTGCATTACTGCCCTCTTCCAAGATGGCGTCTTTGGTATCATGTGCACTGTGTCTTCCTGCTATAAAACTTCACCCCAGCCTTCAGTCTGTGCTAGAGTATTCTGCCTTGCATCCAGCTCCTGACCTCTGATTACTCCCTGGCTATACACCTGCTCCTGTGAACCTGTGTGGTGATCCTGCTACTCTGCTCTGAGTTCCTGCTGCATACACAAGTTTTCAGTAATCCTCCTTCATCTGCTGCTCGTGTTTACTTCATCTGCATTTGCTGGACATGTAAGCTGCTGCTGCTTTGCTATAACCTGAGACTATTAAAAAGGCCTCCCTGGTTGAGCTAATATATGATTTGAACTGCCTATAAGCATATCTATCTGTGTCTGGACTAAGACAAGGATTTGATCGTGTCAAGTATCCTCAAGAATACTGTGCTTCATAGACTTTCTGCTTCATTGCACTTTTCTCTGAAGAATGCTAAGCTGTGTTTATTGTTTGCACCAAGTGTTGTGGACTTGAGTTTCTCTCTGCACCTGTTTGAATCACCGTGTGATAATATAGACTTTACCACTTATAAAACTGTGTCCTGTAGTTGTCTTGTTCCACAAAAAGAGTCTCCTGAGTTATCCCCTATAATTATTACATTCTTACTAACGGTTGCAATAATGAATCCAACCACTCACACATACTGTATGTTCAGTCATAGATCCGACCCCTGAAATTATGGGTCTAATGGGTGGTATGCCATTACCCTTGTGGACTTTAGGAAGTCCATATAGTGTTGGTAAAATAGGAAATGGTACAAATAAATACTCTGCTTGTTTTTTGTGTAAAACACCCAAACTTAAGCCTTCCTCAATCATTTTACTGATCCTTAAATTGTATTCCTTAGTAGGATTGCTGTCGAGTTTTTCATATGTGTTGTAATCTGCAAGATGTTCTTCCACTTTGGTGATGTAATCTACTTCATTTAGAATGACAATCATTCCTACTTTGTCACTTCTTTTTATCACAACATTCTTCATGTCTTTTAATTCTTGGAGAGCTTTTTTCTGATTAAATGTCAGATTAGATTTTTTGGTAATTATTTTTTGATCACATTCTTCTTTTAATTTTCTCAAATCTTTTTCTATCATTTCTTGGAAATCCTCCATACATTCCACCCTGGTCTGTATTGGATAGAAATAAGGATTTTTTACTTTAAGGCTGTCAGATTGATTCTTTTTTTCTTTTTCCATTGGGATTTGTTCAGATGATAAGTCTTGCAGAGTAATAAGCGTCATTTGATCTTTAAAGTCCAAATTTTCGTATTTGTTTTCATTATTTTCCCCAAACACCATGACACTTTCACCTTCCTCTGAGAAAAAAATGTTTTTTTGATAGTAAGATTTCTGATGAATTTATTGATATATAAAATGGTCATGAAAAGGTTAAAATTTGTGTCAGGCACAAAATTTAAGCCTAAGGCAAGTACTCCTAATTGATCTTTTGTAAATTCACGTGTGGATAAATTCACCACACTATTTTCTTCATTTACTTGAATTTTTTCTTGTTGTGGCGAGTAGTTACTCCTGGTGGATTTTTTTATGTTTTCTCCCTCCTCTCCTCTTACGTTTTTGACATCCTATAGTTTCTCTTCCTATTTTCATTTGTATTATATTCCACTGAGGCATCCGATGTACTTGCATATGTGTCCGTTAAATTGGATTCTGAGGACATAAAGCTCACTTGCGGTCTATATCTCGGTCTTTTCTGAGCAAAATGCTGTTTTAAAATTGGACGGGGAGATTTATGAAATTTCTCCCATTGTCCCCATTTATATACCTTTTCAGTTGAATAATCATTTAGATCTCTTTCAATCTTGCGCTTTTTACGATTAATAATGTCATTTTCTAAAGCGCTAATACTTTCTTTCATCTTTGATAGAGAATCTTCATAGTGTGTCAAATTTTTATATTCTTCCAAAATTTTATTTGCTTCTTCCATATTTTTCTGCACATCTTTTAATTTGATTTCTTCATTTTTAATTATGAGTTTTATCAAATTAAGAGAACAATTTGTTAATATTTGATTCCATTCATTTTTAAACTCGATTGAATATATGACAGTGGACTCTTTTTGTTATTCTTAGTCCTCTAGGAATCATGTCTTTTGCCAAATAGTTCTGTAACGTAGTAAGATTCCACCATATTCTTGTTTCCAACTTGGTTAGTTTTTCAACCTCGCCTAACTGCATAACAAAGTCTGAATTTCAATTAGCATTGGAATTAGTGTTGCCAAACACTTGTGCTGCTTTCTCAATCCTATTTCCAGATTGCAGGATGATTTAGACCACCAAAAAAAAAAAAGCGAAATGGATCAATAAAACCTGAGACCTCACACTGCATCCATAACCAATATAATTAGATTGCAGGATATAGTGAGTCAGGAGACTACGGCATAAGTCAGCATACAAATATATAGAAAAATAAGGCTAAAAGCCACAGCCAGCTCACCGACAGACCGAAGGAGCATGGAGATTATGTCCCGACCAAGACGTGCAGCAATGGAAGATGAAGAGAAGGTGTGTACTCCAGCTCCTAAAATCTTGAAATTCTTTATTGTTGCATATAAATATAGCGTGATTAAAATCCTTGCTCAAAGGTGGATGCAGTCATGAGGATAGACAACGCGTTTCCATCTATGCGACCTTAATCATGTCTAACAGCATATGAACATTGCCAGTATTCATAGTACTAAGAAACCAATCACTGTGAATTTCCCAATCACATGACTGAGAAGTCGCAGGTCCTACTATATAACCATCTAACAGTAAAACTAAGTATTGAAAAATAAAAATAAAAACCATTCAACAATAATGATATAGTATTTTGTTTTTCTTATTTAAACCTAACAGTGATCTTGTTTGTAAAGTGTATATCCAATACGCCTCCCTGGGTAGGAGGCGTCTTTTGGTATCCCCCCCACGATTTGAGCATTTAACCAATTCTATGCCCTGAACAGACATTGCTGCAATGTTACCTCCATGGCAAGTAGCAAAATGTTTGGCAAACATAGATACGTTTCTATTACCACCATAAAAATTACTTGTGTCTCTTATGTGTTCAGAGATTCTCGTTTTGAGCTTTCTGGTGGTACATCCCACATATGAAACTTTACACTGTGCACAATTGATCTTATATACCACGTTTTTAGAGTGGCAATTAATGAAGTCTCTAATTTTATAGCTCTTAGAATTGTCATAATTAGTAAATATATTACCTGATTGGCGACTTCTCAGTCATGTGATTGTGAAATTCACAGTGATTGGTTTCTTAGTACTATGAATACTGGCAATGTTCATATGCTGTTAGACATGATTAAGATCGCACAGATTGAAACGCGTTGTCTATCCTCATGACTGCATCCACCTTTGAGCAAGGATTTTAATCACGCTATATTTATATGCACTAATAAAGAATTTCAAGATTTTAGGAGCTGGAGTACACACCTTCTCTTCATCTTCCATTGCGGAACGTCTTGGTCGGGACGTAATATCCGTGCTCCTTCGGTCTGTCGGTGAGCTGGCTGTGGCTTTTAGCCTTATTTTTCTATATATAAGAAATAATGGTTTGTCTATTACATTACTTAGTTCTCTTAGTACTCGTGGGTATATGCCATCCAGACCCAGAAATTTATCTATTTTAATCTTATTTAGCTTGTTTCGCACCTCTTCTTGGGTTAGATTGGTAACCCTTAATATAGGGTTTTCTTTGTCTCTCGGCATTTCACCTAGCATTTTCTTTTCCACCGTGGAGAAGAAGGTGTTTAATAAACTGCTCAAAAAAATAAAGGGAACACTTAAACAACAGTATATAACTTCAAGTAAATCAAACTTCTGTGAAATAAAACTGTCCACTTAGGAAACAACACTGTTTGACAATCAATTTCCCATGCTGTTCTGCAAATGGAATAGACAACAAATGGAAATTATTGGCAATTATCAAGACACACTCAATAAAGGAGTGGTTCTGCAGGTCTCAGTACCAATGCTTTTTGGCTGATGTTTTGGTCACTTTTGAATGTTGGTTGTGCTTTCACACTCGTGGTAGCACGAGATAGACTCTACAACCCACACAAGTAGCTCAGGTAGTGCAGCTCATCCAGGATGGCACATCAATGCGATCTGTGGCAAGAAGGTTTGCTGTGTCTGTCAGTGTAGTGTCCAGGGTCTGGAGTCGCTACCAGGAGATAGGCCAGTACACCCGGAGATGTGGAGGGGGCCATCCCATTATGCCAAACTGATTTGTGCAACGGGTACCCTGAAGGGATACAACATGGGACATTTGTGTAAGGTTGAAGTGGAGGGCACCCCAGCTGTGGCCTTACTGGACTCAGGAAGTCTTGTGACCCTGGAAAAAGCCAGCCTGGTGCAAGCCAGGTCAGAAAATTGGGGTGTTGTGTATACATGGAGACTTAAAAGACTATCCTACCGCACTAGTGGTGATAAACATGCCAGCGGGGAGGCGATGCCACGAGGTGGGGGTTGTGATTAGCTTACATTATGAATTGATACTTGGAAGAGACTTCCCTTTATTTTCTGTACTTTGGCCAACAGTTGTCTCACCCAGAGGACAACTGCCGACACTGGTGGCAACCAGTTTACATTCTCTAGAAGTGGGGCATTAACCTGGTAGCCCAGAGGAAGAAGTGTTGGCGGTAGGGGTAACCTCCTCTTCAGTGGAGGAGGTGGAAAATGTGGAAGACTTGCCGCCAGGACCTGAATATTCAGACTTAAATTTATCGGGCGATAATTTTGGTACAGCGCAACTTCGAGACCCTGCTTTGGCTCAAGCCAGGGAAAATGTACTGTTTATTAACGGGGAACTCCAACAACCTGGGGCAGCCACAGTGTTGCCATGCTTTGAGCTAAACCGAGACCTGTTGTATCGAGTCGAGAAAATACTTGGGGAAATGGTAGAGCAGTTACTGGTACCTCAGGCATATCGTAGGCTGGTAATGGACCTAGTGCATGCACATGTACTCGGTGGACATTTGAGCCGAAAGAAAACCCTAGACTGAATTTTGCAGCTGTTTTACTTGCTAGGGGTCCATGAAGAAGTTAAACGATATTGTAAATCCTGTCCAATGTGCCAGATAACCAGTCCCCAGCCGCACTTTCGGACTCCTTTGGTGCCTTTATCTATTATAGAGGTACCTTTCGAAAGAGTGGCAATGGATTTGGTCAGTCCTGTCAATAAGTCAGCAAGGGGGCACCAACACATCCTAGTAGTTCAAGATTATGCCACCTGGTATCCTGAGGCCATTCCGCTTCACCACACGTCAGCTAAGCTCATAACAAAAGAACTTATATGTATGTTTTCCAGGGTGGGGATTCCGCAAGAGATTTTAACAGACTAAGGAACCCCCTTTATGTCAAAAATTCTGAAAGAACTCTGCCGCTTGTTAAATGTCAAACAGTTGTGCACATCAGTTTATCATCCCCAAACAAATAGTCTGGTAGAAAGATTCAATAAGAGCATGCTAAAAAATCACTTTCTAAAGATGGGAAGGATTGGGATCTCTTACTACCATATTTGTTCGGGAGGTGCCCCAGGCATCTATGGGGTTCTTACCCTTTGAACTATTGTATGGCAGACATCCCTGCGGCTTACTTGATATAGCCACAGAGGCCTTGGATAACCAACCAACCCCCCACAAGAGTGTCTATAACCAGGAGGTCTATAACCAGGAGGCTCGGGTAAGAACCTTTAGTCTTGTGATCAGGTGTTGTACTTGTGACCACAGTGGATATCAAATTTCTTGCAAGGTGGCAGGGGCCCTATGAGATTGTGGAGAAGGTGGGACCGGTAGACAATAAGGTACACCAACCAGGACGGAGGAAGCCAGAGCAGGTTTATCATATTAATTTGCTTAAACCGTGGAAAGATAGAGACCACCTTGGCGGGGATAGTCCGCTGCCTGCATTTCCTGTGGAGAAGGCTCCATTACCTCTGGGTGAGCCAGGCAAAGCCTTCTATGTAGTCAAAATAGCAGATACTTTATCTCCTAAACAGGTTCAGGAGGTCCGGGAGTTTGTTAGCTGAAATTCAGATGTTTTCTCTGAGCTCCATGGATGTACTTCCATAATCCCACATGACATTGCCATGGAGCCACAGGCCAAAATCCAACTAAAGCTATATCGTGTGCCTGAAGCCCGGCAACAAGCCATATTGCAGGAGGTAAAAACTATGCTACAGCTAGGGGTCACTGAAGAGTCCCAAAGTGAGTGGGTCAGTCCAATAGTCATAAAACCTAAGCCTGATGGGACGCTAAGGTTCTGTAATGACTTCAGAAGACTTAATGAAGTTTCAAAATTTGAAGCTTACCCCATGCCCCGGGTGGATGAATTGATAGAGCGGTTTGGGCAGGCAGGTTATTTTTCAACCCTTGACCTCACAAAATGATACTGGCAGGTGCCCCTAACAGAGGTAGCTAAGGAAACAATGGCCTTTGTAAAGCCCGAAGGGCTGTTCCAGTATAACGTATTACCCTTTGGTTTGCATGTCGCGCTGGCGACATTCCAACGGATAATGGATATTGTTCTCCGTCCCCATCGCCGTTATGGCTCAGCCTATCTGGATGATATTGTTGTGTACACTGCAGACTGGGAAAGTCACATACCCAAGGTAAAGGCAGTGATAGATTCTCTCCGACAAGCAGAGCTAACCACCAATCCATAGAAGTGTTCCATAGGGTTGGAGGAAGCTTGGTACTTGGGTTATGTCATTGGGAGAGGAGCCCTCAAACCCCAAATAAACAAAGTGGAGGCAATTCAGAACTGGCCCTGTCCCCTTACAACAAAGCAGGTAAAAGCCTTTTTTGGCTTAGTGGGATATTATAGGGGATTTATTCCCAACTTTGCAACGTTGTCCACTCCTTTAACAGACTGCTTGAAAGGGAGGAAGTCTGTGATGGTCCACTGGAATGATCAGATAGAAGAGGCCTTTGTAAAGGTAAAATCAGTACTGTGTTGTACTCCGGTTCTGATTACACTCGATTTCAAAAGAGAGTTCATCATGCAGACCGATGCCTCTGAGATAGGTCTTGGTGCTGTGTTGTCTCAAGAGATTAACGGGGAAGAGCATCCTGTTAGTTTCCTGAGCCGGAAGCTTACCCCAGGTACAGTATTGTGGAGAGAGAGTGCCTGGCCATTAAGTGGGCACTTGAGTCTCTTCACTATTATTTTCTGGGGAGAGCATTTCTCTTAATGACAGATCATTCCCCTCTTACATGGATGAGTTAAGCTAAGGAGAGGAATGAGCGAGTCACCAGGTTGTTTCTGTCCCTGCAAAAAAAATTTCAATAGAACATCGGGCAGGCAGACTACAGGGGAACTCAGATGCTATGTCCAGAGTCCACTGCATGTCATGTGTCCACCCCCATAGGGTTGAACAAAGGGGGAGGTTTGTGGGGCAGTAAAAGGTGTAGTGCTGGATGGAAGATATATTTCTCCCAGCAGGATAAGATTTGACCTGTTTTCCCTAAGGTTGAGGACCAGCAGTGATGACATGATCACATGATCAGCCCATGTGATAGGTACCTCACCTGTGGGTGTGGTTATAGTCTATGTAATGGAGTTTGCTTTGTTTGGCACATGTTCTGTGTGCTAGATGTGAGAAGCTAGGCTGGAGTTAGCATGAATTTGTTTGGTCAGATTACTCATGCTGCAAAGGTTCACAACAAGGCTCATACAACCCTGGGAATGGAACCTGGTGGATGCCGCTGACCAGGCAGCCGCTTAGTTAAGCCCGTCCCGTGCAAGGGTGAGTCTGAGACCAGTGGATCTCCAAACTGCAGTATGTTTGTTTGTTTTTTTCTTACTTTCTGCCACTGACTGTTTAAAGTGTGAATAAACCACTGAAGTTTGGACTGAAAGCCTGTGTGTTGCCTCATCACTGCGGCCCTTCCACTGCCTACCAGAGCAAATTCCTACAGGTGGCATTTCTTTGGTGGGCCACATAGCCCTCCATGTTCTCACCAGATGTAGCCTGACTGCCATTAGGTACTGTGATGAGATCCTCAGACCCCTTGTGAGACCATATGCTGGTGCGGTTAGCCCTGGGTTCCTCCTAATGTAGGACAATGCCAGACCTCATGTGGCTGGAGAGTGTCAGCAGTTCCTGCAAGATGAAGGCATTGAAGCTATGGGCTGGCCCGCCCGTTCCCCAGACCTGAATCCGATTGAACACATCTGGAACATCATGTCTCGCACCATCCACAAATGTCACGTTGCACCACAGACTGTCCAGAAGTTGGCAGATGCTTTAGTCCCGGTCTGGGAGAGAATCCCTCTGGAGACCATCCGCCGCCTCATCAGGAGCATGCCCAGGCATGGTAGGGAGGTCATACACACTACTGAGCATCATTTCCTTATCTTGAGGCATTTCCACTGAAGTTGGATCAGCCTGTAACTTCATTTTCCACTTTGATTTTGAGCATAATACCAACTCCAGACCTCCGTGGGATATTTGTTGTGATTTACTCTGATAATTTTTAGGTTTTATTGTTCTCAACACATTTCACTATGTAATGAATAAAGATTTACAACTGGAATATTTCATTCAGTGATATCAAAGATGTGGGATTTTAGTGTTCCCTTTATTTTTTTGAGCAGTGTATATTAGCTTTTACCTCGTCATCTACAACCATTCTTTCCTCACAATTTTTTAAGGGGCCTACACTTTCACTTTTGATTCTTTTACTATTGATATAATTGAAGAACAGATTGGGATTAGTTTTACTCTCCTTGGCAATGTGCTTCTCTGTTTCCTTTTTGACAGCTTTAACCCCTTCATGACCTTGTGATTTTTCGTTTTTCCGTGTTGGTTTTTCACTCCCCTCCTTCCCAGAGCCATAACTTTTTTATTTTTCTGTCAATTTGGCCATATGAGGGCTTTTTTTTGCGGGACGAGTTGTACTTTTGAATGACATCATTGGTTTTAGCATGTCGTGTACTAGAAAACGGGAAAAAAATTCCAAGTGCAGTGAAATTGCAAAAAAAGTGCAGTCCCACACTTGTTATTTGTTTGGCTTTTTTGCTAGGTTCACTAAATGCTAAAACTGACCTGCCATTATGATTCTCCAGGTCACTACGAGCTCATAGACACCAAATATGCCTAGGTTATTTTTTACCTAAGTGGTGAAAAAAAATTCCAAACTTTGCTAAAAAAAAATTTAAAAAATTGCGCCATTTTCCGATACTCGTAGCGTCTCCATTTTTCATGATATGGGGTCGGTTGAGGGCTTATTTTTTGCTTGCCGAGCTGGTGTTTTTAACCCCTTCATGACCCAGCCTATTTTCGCCTTAATGACCTTGCCGTTTTTTGCAATTCTGACCAGTGTCCCTTTATGAGGTAATAACTCGGGAACGCTTCAACGGATCCTAGCGATTCTGAGATTGTTTTTTCGTGACATATTGGGCTTCATGTTAGTGGTAAATTTAGGTCGATAATTTCTGCGTTTATTTGTGAAAAAAATGGAAATCTGGCGAAAATTTTGAAAATTTTGCAATTTTCACATTTTGAATTTTTATTCTGTTAAACCAGAGAGTTATGTGACACAAAATAGTTAATAAATAACATTTACCACATGTTTACTTTACATCAGCACAATTTTGGAAACAACATTTTTTTTTGCTAGGAAGTTATAAGGGTTAAAATTTGACCAGTGATTTCTCATTTTTACAACAAAATTTACAAAACCATTTTTTTTAGGGACCACCTCACATTTGAAGTCAATTTGAGGGTTCTATATGGCTGAAAATACCCAAAAGTGACACCATTCTAAAAACTGCACCCCTCAAGGTGCTCAAAACCACATTCAAGAAGTTTATTAACCCTTCAGGTGTTTCACAGCAGCAGAAGCAACATGGAAGGAAAAAATGAACATTTAACTTTTTAGTCACAAAAATGATCTTTTAGCAACAATTTTTTTATTTTCCCAAGGGTAAAAGGAGAAACTGGACCACGAACGTTGTTGTCCAATTTGTTCTGAGTACGCTGATACCTCATATGTGGGGGTAAACCACTGTTTGGGCGCACGGCAGAACTCGGAAGGGAAGGAGCGCCATTTGACTTTTTGAATGAAAAATTGGCTCCAATCTTTAGCGGACACCATGTCGCGTTTGGAGAGCCCCCGTGTGCCTAAACATTAGAGCTCCACCACAAGTGACCCCATTTTGGAAACTAGACCCCCCAAGGAACTTATCTAGATGCATAGTGAGCACTTTAAACCCCCAGGTGCTTCACAAATTGATCTGTAAAAATGAAAAAGTACTTTTTTTTCACAAAAAAAATATTTTAGCCTCAATTTTTTAATTTTCACATGGGCAACAGGATAAAATGGATCCTAAAATTTGTTGGTCAATTTCTCCTGAGTACACTGATACCTCACATGTGGGGGTAAACCACTGTTTGGGCACATGGTAAGTCTCGGAAGGGAAGGAGCGCCATTTGACTTTTTGAATGAAAAATTATCTCCATCGTTAGCGGACACCATGTCGCGTTTGGAGAGCCCCTGTGTGACTAAACATTGGAGCTTCCCCACAAGTGACCCCATTTTGGAAAGGAGACCCCCCAAGGAACTTATCTAGATGCATAGTGAGCACTTTAAACCCTCAGGTGCTTCACAAATTGATCCGTAAAAATGAAAAAGTACTTTTTTTTCACAAAAAAATTCTTTTAGCCTCAATTTTTTAATTTTCACATGGGGAACAGGATAAAATGGATCCTAAAATTTGTTGGACAATTTCTCCTGAGTACACCGATACCTCATATGTGGGGGTAAACCACTGTTTGGGCGCATGGCAAGGCTCGGAAGGGAAGGCGCGCCATTTGACTTTTTGAATGGAAAAGTAGCTCCAATCGTTAGCGGACACCATGTCGCGTTTGGAGAGCCCCTGTGTGCCTAAACATTGGAGCTCCCCCACAAGTGACCCCATTTTGGAAACTAGACCCCCCAAGGAACTTATCTAGATGCATAGTGAGCACTTTAAACCAACAAGTGCTTCACAGAAGTTTATAACGCAGAGCCGTGAAAATAAAAAATAATTTTTCTTTCCTCAAAAATGATTTTTAGCCCAGAATTTTTTATTTTCCCAAGGGTAACAGGAGAAATTGGACCCCAAATGTTGTTGTCCAGTTTGTCCTGAGTACGATGATACCCCATATGTGGGGGTAAACCACTGTTTGGGTGCATGGCAGGGCTTGGAAGGGAAGGCACGCCATTTGGCTTTTTGAATGGAAAATTAGCTCCAATCATTAGCGGACACCATGTCGCGTTTGGAGAGCCCCTGTGTGCCTAAACATTGGAGCTTCCCCATAAGTGACCCCATTTTGGAAACTAGACCTCCCAAGGAACTAATCTAGATGTGTGGTGAGCACTTTGAACCCCTAAGTGCTTCACAGAAGTTTATAACGCAGAGCCGTGAAAATAATAAATACGTTTTCTTTCCTCAAAAAAATTTTTTTTAGCCCTGATGTTTTTATTTTCCCAAGGGTAACAGGAGAAATTTGACCCCAAGATTTGTTGTCCAGTTTCTCCTGAGTATGCTGATACCCCATATGTGGGGGTAAACCACTGTTTGGGCACATGCCGGGACTTGGAAGTGAAGTAGTGATGTTTTGAAATGCAGACTTTGATGGAATGCTCTGCGGGCATCACGTTGCTTTTGCAGAGCCCCTGATGTGCCTAAACAGTAGAAACCCCCCACAAGTGACCCCATTTTGGAAACTAAACCCCCAAGGGAACTTATCTAGATGTGTGGTGAGCACTTTGAACCTCTAAGTGCTTCACAGAAGTTTATAACACAGAGCCGTGAAAATAATAAATACGTTTTCTTTCCTCCAAAAAATTTTTTTAGCCCTGATTTTTTTATTTTCCCGAGGGTAACAGGAGAAATTTGACCCCAAGAGTTGTTGTCCAGTTTCTCCTGAGTACGGTGATACCCCATATGTGGGGGTAAACCACTGTTTGGGCACTTGCCGGAGCTCGGAAGTGAAGTAGTGACGTTTTGAAATGCAGACTTTGATGGAATGCTCTGCGGGCATCACGTTGCGTTTGCAGAGCCCCTGATGTGCCTAAACAGTAGAAACTCCCCACAAGTGACCCCATTTTGGAAACTAAACCCCCAAGGGAACTTATCTAGATGTGTGGTGAGCACTTTGAACCCCCAAGTGCTTCACAGAAGTTTATAACGCAGAGCCGTGAAAATAAAAAATCATTTTTCTTTCCTCAAAAATAATTTTTTAGCCCGCAATTTTTTATTTTCCCAAGGGTTACAGGAGAAATTGGACCCCAAAAGTTGTTGATCAGTTTCTCCTGAGTACGCTGGTACCCCATATGTGGGGGTAAAGCACTGTTTGGGCACACGTCGGGGCTCGGAAGGGAGAGAGCACCATTTTACTTTTTCAACGCAAGATTGGCTGGAATCAATGGTGGCGCCGTGTCGCGTTTGGAGACCCCCTGATGTGCCTAAAAAGTGGAAACCCCTCAATTCTAACTCCAACACTAACCCCAACACACCCCTAACTCTAATCCCAACCCTAACCACAACCCTAACCCCAACACACCCCTAACCCTAGTCTTACCCCTAATTCCAACCCTAAGGCTATGTGCTCACGTTGCGGATTTGTGTGGATTTTTCCGCAGTTTTTGAAAAATCTGCAGGTAAAACGCACTGCGCTTTACCTGCGGATTTACCGCGGATTTCCAGTGTTTTTTGTGTGGATTTCACTTGCGGATTCCTATTATGGAGCAGATGTAAAACGCTGCGGAATTGCACAAAGAATTGACATGCTGCGGAAAATACAACGCAGCGTTTCCGCGCTGTATTTTCTGCACCATGGGCACAGCGGATTTGGTTTTCCATAGGTTTACGTGGTACTGTAAACGTGATGGAAAACTGATACGAATCCGCAGCGACCAATCCGCTGCGGATCCGCAGCCAAATCCGCACCGTGTGCACATAGCCTAATTCTAACCCTAATTCTAACCCTAATTCTAGCCCTAAGTGCAACCCTAGCCCTAAGTGCAACCCTAAGTGCAACCCTAAGTGCAACCCTAGCCCTAAGTGCAACCCTAAGTGCAACCCTAGCCCTAAGTGCAACCCTAAGTGCAACCCTAGCCCTAAGTGCAACCCTAAGTGCAACCCTAAGTGCAACCCTAAGTGTAACCCTAAGTGCAACCCTAGCCCTAAGTGCAACCCTAAGTGCAACCCTAAGTGCAACCCTAAGTGCAACCCTAAGTGCAACCCTAGCCCTAAGTGCAACCCTAAGTGCAACCCTAAGTGCAACCCTAGCCCTAAGTGCAACCCTAAGTGCAACCCTAACCCTAAGTGCAACCCTAAGTGCAACCCTAAGTGCAACCCTAAGTGTAACCCTAAGTGCAACCCTAGCCCTAAGTGCAACCCTAAGTGCAACCCTAAGTGCAACCCTAAGTGCAACCCTAAGTGCAACCCTAGCCCTAAGTGCAACCCTAAGTGCAACCCTAAGTGCAACCCTAAGTGCAACCCTAGCCCTAAGTGCAACCCTAAGTGCAACCCTAAGTGCAACCCTAGCCCTAAGTGCAACCCTAAGTGCAACCCTAAGTGCAACCCTAGCCCTAAGTGCAACCCTAAGTGCAACCCTAAGTGCAACCCTAGCCCTAAGTGCAACCCTAAGTGCAACCCTAAGTGCAACCCTACCCCTAACCCTACCCCTAACCCTACCCCTAACCCTACCCCTAACCCTAACCCTAATGGAAAAACAAAAATAATTATATTTTCTGTATTTTATTATTATCCCTACCTATGGGGGTGATAAAGGGGGTGATTTATTCACTATTTTTTTTATTTTGATCGCTGTGATAGAACTTATCACAGCGACCAAAATGTGCAGGAACGAATCTGCCGGCTTGCAGATTCGGCGGGCGTACTGCGCATGCGCCCGCCATTTTCCAAGATGGCGGCGCCCATGAAGCAGACGGCCGGACACCGGGAGGGACATCGGAGCTAGGTAAGTATGGGGGGGTGGGACCGGAACACGGGGGGGGGATCGGAGGACCTGGGGAGCGGACAGGAGGACCGGGGGAGCCGACAGGAGGGAGGAGGGGAGCGGAACGGAGATCGGGGCAAAAAGGACGACTGGGGGGGCGATCGGTGGGCTGGGGTGGGGGCAGATCGGGGTCTCCAGCCATGGCAGATGCTATTGCAGCATCGGCCATGGCTGGATTGTAATATTTCACCATTTTCATAGGTGAAATATTACAAATCGCTCTGATTGGCAGTTTCACTTTCAACAGCCAATCAGAGCGATCGTAGCCACGGGGGGGTGAAGCCACCCCCCCTGGGCTGAAGTACCACTCCCCCTCTCCCTGCAGATCGGGTAAAATAGGAGTTAACCCCTTCACCCGATCTGCAGGGACGCGATCATTCTGTGACACAGCATATGCGTCACAGGTCGGGAAGGCACCGACTTTCATGACGCATACGCTGTGTCACAGGTCGGGAAGGGGTTAATGATAGCATTTTGGTGCAGATACGTTTTTTTGATCGCCCGTTATTGCATTTTAATGCAATGTCACGGCGACCAAAAAAATGTAATTTTGGCGTTTCGATTTTTTTTTTCGCTACGCTGTTTAGCGATCAGGTTAATGCTTTTTTTATTGATAGATTGGGCGATTCTGAACGCGGCGATACCAAATATGTGTAGGTTTGATTTTTTTTTTATTGATTTATTTTGATTGGGGCGAAAGGGGGGTGATTTAAACTTTTATTTTTTTTTATTTTTTAAACATTTTTTTGAACTTTTTTTTTTTTACTTTTGCCATGCTTCAATAGCCTCCATGGGAGGCTAGAAGCAGGCACAGCACGATCGGCACTGCTAAATAGCAGCGATCTGCTGTTCGCTGCTATGTAGCAGAAAATCAGGTGTGCTGTGAGCGCCGACCACAGGGTGGCGCTCACAGCTGCCAGGTATCTGTAACCATAGAGGTCTCAAGGACCTCTATGGTTACAATACTTAAGCATCGACGACCTCCGATCATGTGACGGGGGTCGGCGATGCCGTCATTTCCAGCCGCCCGGCCGGATGCCGTAGTTAAATGCCGCTGTCTGCGTTTGACAGCTGCATTTAACTAGTTAATAGGAGCAGGCAGATCGCGATTCTGCTCACACCTATTGTTCAAAACAGCTGACATGTCCCGGCTTTGATGCGGGCTCACCGCCGGAGCCCGCATCAAAGAGGGGCTTCTGACCTCGGACGTACTATCCCGTCCGAGGTCAGAAAGGGGTTAATTCGTTTTTTTGGATAAAGTTTTTTTCTCCATATAATTTTTTAGAGATTCAATGGTGCCATCCTGCTTTAGTTGTTTAAATGCTTTCTTTTTACTGTTAATTGCCCCTCTTACTTCTTTGTTTAGCCACATTGGGTTTTTCCTATTTCTTGTCCTTTTATTCCCACAAGTTATAAACCGCTTACAGTGCCTATTTAGGATGTTCTTAAACATTTCCCATTTATTATCTGTATTCTTATTTCTGAGGACATTGTCCCAGTCAACCAGATTAAGGGCATCTCTACGCTGGTCAAAGTTTGCCTTCCTAAAGTTCAGTGTTTTTGTGCCTCCCTGACAAGTCCCCCTAGCGAAAGACAAGTGAAACTGTACAATATTGTGGTCGCTATTTATTAGATCCCCGAAGACCTGCAGATTTGTTTTCTATCAGGTCTATTAGATAGTATTAGGTCTAAAAGTGCTGCTGCTCTGGTTGGATTCTGTACCAATTGTGAAAGATAATTTTTCTTGGTTATTAGAAGAAACGTGTTGCCTTTATGGGTTTAACAGGTCTCTGCTTCCCAGTTAATATTCGGGAAGTTAAAGTCCCCCATAACCAGGACCTCATTATGGGTTGCAGCTTCATCCATCTGCCTTAGTTGTAGACTTTCCATGGTTTCTGTTATATTTGGGGGTTTGTAACAGACCCTAATGAGAATTTTGTTACTATTTTTCCCTCCATGTATTTCGACCCATATGGACTCGACATCCTCATTCCCTTCGCTAATATCCTCCGTTAAAGTGGACTTTAAACAAGACTTTACATAAAGACAAACCCCTCCTCCTCTCCGATTTTATGATCCTTTCTAAACGGACTGTAACCCTGTAAGTTAACTGCCCAGTCATAGCTTTCATCTAACCATTTCTCGGTTATTCTCACTATGTCATAGTTACCTGTAGATACGTCTGCTTCTATTTCTTCTTGTTCTTCCATGCATGTTCTTATGCATGCTAAGCTTCCTGCTCTTGGCTGATGTAATTTCCAGGCATCAGGAAATGTGTGTGTATTTTTTGCAAGCTATACGGATGGTTCGTGTGGCATCTGAGTTTTCCTTGCACCCATAGGCTTGCATTGGCAAGTCTCGGAAGATAAACGCATACAATCACAGCATACTGCGATTTTACATGCACGTCGAATGCTGCTGAGAAAAAACGGTGATGTGAGCTGTCCCATCGATTAACACTGGGCCAAGTGCTATGCAATGTTTTCTCGCATAGCACTTGCCCATATTCTAAGGTAGTGTGACGGCGGCAAAGAGAGAGCCCTCCCACTGCCACCCAGCACAATGTCTGACACCGATTTTACATTTCAAACAATTGCACTGCTTTTTGCTACAAAAAGGATGAAAAATGTGTGTAGTTTGAATACAAATACAGCAGAATAGTTTGAAAGATATCCTTATTCGATGGATGGGTGATAACTCTCTGATCGCTGGGAGTCCGACTACCATAGCACCCAGTTATATTGAGAATTGGGGCTCTGAAGATCATGTGGAAGGCTGTGCCATTAATTTTAATGGAAGCATGGGAGATTGCTCAGTGTTGTGCTTGGTTAATTTTCAGCGTGCCATTAAAATGAATGGAGTGGCAGTGTGCATGATTGACCTCTGCTCCATTCAGCCAGGGCTTTTCAGAGTTCTGGCTCTTGTTAGCCATAGTGGTCGGACCCACAATGAATGTAAATTTATGCCATATACTGTGGATAGATGATAACTTTTAAACTTGAGAATATCCTTTTAATCAATTACACTGGCACTGCTGCTGCCACCTTTCTGTCTCTCTCCCTATTGAGTGCAACTCTATCTCACAGACTAATGCTCTTAACGTCTTGCAAATATTCTACATATTCCTGAGTGGAATATTTGTTCAATGCATTAGAAATTGTCTCCCTGTCTGTATTGCGAAGCTATAATGTCTAAAATTGGCCTAAAATTGGCTTCTGCAATCCCTGTTTAGGCTTTTATACAAGATATGATAGTTCCTACTGAATTGCTTATTTGCCATTTGTGCTATTTTTTCTAAATCACAGACAACCCCTTTAAACATATACCCACATCAACCAATTTTAATGTTTCATATTTGTAGAGGTTATCTTAAAATGGAAGCTGAGATCTGACTGGTTACTAGGAGCAATATTGACATTAATTCTAGTAATTTATTCTAGTAACATTTTTTATGCCTGAAGGCTACAGTAATGTGTTTATTATTATACCCTGATCACATGCAGGGCAGGTGTTGGGTTAGCTGGTGCCCTACACAATACCATGCAGGTCCTCACCTACCAAAGTACCACATATTGCTCTACTAATTTAATAACACGACATATAGAAAAATCTATTATACAGTGCTACTTTACTACCATCAAACAGTGGCCTAATACCTTTACCAGGTGGCTGACTACTAACCTAATTAATATGCTAGGGAATGTAAATGTATCCTGTGCAGTCTTTACATAAATTTTAAATTAGAAAACGATTAGGCTACATTCACATTTTGCACATTCCATTTTCTTTTCTTAGGGGAACAAATTTTATTCATGCAAAAAAAAAGCCCCAGATCTGTTGCAATACTGATACAAACGGAAGTAGGGGAGACCCCACTAATTATTATGAGATCAGTCTCGTTTCAGATTTGTGTCCGTTTTTAGAACGTAAGAAAAAGTTCTGCATGGTGAGTTTTATCTTGTGTTTTAGAAACCAGCACAAAATGGAAACCAGATGGACTCCATATTTATCAATGAGGAGCCTCTGCATCCTTTTGCATCAATAATGCGACAGACCTGTTTTGCATAAGAATTCTATTTGTTATGAAATTCTTTGTCAAAACAGATCAGGCAAATGGAAATTTGCATACTTACAAAAATAAGGTTCCACATTTATATGTTACATACTTGTCCTTTGGCTTTGCTTTCTTCCCCTGAGTCCACTGTCCTCTGTTGTGCTCCACGTTGGGTTTTGTCTAGTTTGGCTCCATTACATCATCTCCCACCTAAATACTTGCAAGTTAGGATTAAGATTCTAGCGTCCTGTGTTTGGGTTGTGCCACTACTTGTGCTTCTGCTTGCAAACCATCTCTGAACCATCATACTTTCAGCTCATCAGGTTAATCTTCATTCTGCCATCTTGGTTGCAAAAAAACAAACTACTGCTAGACTATTCATTTTACATTCATCTTTGCTGGGTTCTGACCCTGAAATTTTTGTGTGCTCCAAGTCCGTGCTTACCACATGCCTTCCTGCTTGCTGTTCCAATGTCTGGTGTAATGTGTGCCCACCTGGACCTGAGGTTTCGTGGATCCACTTCACAATAGGAACCTAACAGTAGACTTATAGGTCGAGAAAGATTGCAAGGGCCTAGTGGAAAAAGGCACTGATAAAGGAGACACTTAAGCCTAACGTAATCAATTATTAATACTGTAGATTATTATAATTTATCACTATTAATTGAAATGACTATCAAATCAACAAAGTGTTAAATTAAAGTTCATATTATTATAACTACTAGTAAAACAATGTAATAGATACATATATTGTTTCTGATGTAGATATAATTATAATATGATAAATATTTTTGTAGCATATTTTGCCAAAATGAACATGTAAGAAACGATAATGCCCTAGTGTGCTTTACCTGGAATTAAAATAGTTGTATTCTTCCTGTAGCAGCCCTGCCATTAAATAGGTGTTGTTACTCAGCATGGGTTTCTGTTCAGTACAGGGGAACATCATTTCTAACATCTGTTACTGCTGTGTATATAGATAATAAATGCTTGTAAACATATAGACACATTTTATGTAAGTCAGCTTGTATACATCTGAAATCGATTCTTACACTCTACTCTATCAGAACAGCAGGAGACGATAGTAAAAAGTAATATTGTACCTACAGCAGGAGGATGAAAGGAGCATCTGAGGATCTTTTTTTTATTCTGATATAAATGCACATGTACATGTATTTTGCAGTTAATTGCAGGATATTTTATCCAAGCAAAACCACATTCACATGTAATTTTTTATCAGTATTTCCATCAGTATTTTTAAGGCAAAGTCAAAAGTGAAGCAAATAAATAAAAAGTATAATGGAAACACATCAACGTATTCAGCATTTGTCACCCACTCCTGGTTTCGGCTTAAACAAACTCATGGAAAATACTTATCTAAATACTGCCATGTACACATGGCCCTAGGCTAAGTTCAGATTCATGTAACTGTACTCACAGAGAGCACGCTGACCAATGTAAGTCAATGTAGAAATTCATAAGAGATTTTTCACATAGACCCAATATGAGGTTAGCTCTGTTGCTTTGCTGCACTTGGGTCCTGTTCTCCCATTGTTTTCTGGGTTTCCTCCAGGGTCTTCAGTCTTCTCCGACACTACAAAGAGATACTGATAGGGAATATAGATTGTGAGCCCCAATGGGAACAGTGATGATAATGCCTGTAAAGCATTGGGGAAAATGATGGCGCTACAGTGGGGGAACAAAAGTATTTAGTCAGCCACCAATTGTGCAAGTTCTCCCACTTGAAAAGATGAGAGAGGCCTGTAATTGACATCATAGGTAGACCACAAACATGAGAGTCAAATTGAAAAAAACAATCCAGAAAATCACCTTGTCTGATTTGCCAAGATTTATTTTTCAAAATATGGTGGAAAATAAGTATTTGGTCACCTAAAAATATGCAAGATGTCTGGCTCTCACAAGCCTGTAATTTCTTCTTTAAGAGGCTCCTCTGTCCTCCACTCATTACCTGTAATAAGGGCACAATATCCATGGCCCCTTCCCAGCCTATTAATATCAGCTCTCAGCTGTCTGCATACCTTTACTGGTTATTAAATAAAGGGGGACCTCACATAATTTTTTTGGGGGTCCCCCTTTTAACAACCAATAAAGCCTACGCAGACAGCTTTGAGCTGATATTAATTAGCTGGGAACCTTTATGGATGTTAAAAATGCCAGATCACAGCTTTTTTACACTTGGCTGGTTTTAAAAAGACGGGGACTGCACGTAATTTTTTTTTAAACTATTTATTTTACACAGTCAGACTGAGTCACATGTTGCACCAGCCAATCTAAGCCGTGCCATTACTTGACATAGCTGTGATGGAGCCAAAAGTGCCCACATCCTTTAAGCCTGTTGATTGGCTGTGCTGCAGCCTTTCAACAAGTTTTATAAGGATGAGGAACCCTAACAGGAGGTCTGACACCGGACACTAGAATTTCAGCACAAACCCCGAAGTTTCCAGTTTGGGTTCGCTCATCCTTATTCTATATTTCGTATTCACGTTCTTTTTCTTGAGAGCAATCCTCACTACTGCCTATATAAAAATGTTATTGTTTTTCTATGATATTTAATAGTGTGGATTTGAAATATGAAATATAATTTTATCTAGGATAATACACTCTCACTGTGAAAAATAACCACAGTTCATAATAAAGTCACGAGGTAGTACTCTCACAATACAAAAGCAAGGATCCATAGAAAGACTGGTTTTATATAACTACTGTATAGAAGTCATGGTAGGGGTCCATTATTCTTTTTAGTACTTCACAAATTCATTATGGCTCAATACTATAGAAATATTTTTATATTTTTATGACACCACATTGGCAGAACATGACAACTGTACCTAATGGCTTCTTTTTACTGTTTCCCTTCTTTAAAAGGCTCTTATTCTCTTATCAAGTGTCTGAATGAATCATAGAATCATAGAATGATAGAGATGGAAGGCACATCCTGGGTCATCTGGTCCAACCCCCTGCTCAAAGCAGGATTCACTAAATCATCCCAGACCGCTGTCTGTCCAGCCTCTGTTTGAAAACTTCCATGGAAGGAGAACTCACCACCTCTCATGGCAGCCTGTTCCACTCATCGATCACCCTAACTGTCAAAAAGTTTTTTCTAATATTTAATCTGTGTCTCCTCCCATTCAGTTTCATCCCATTGCTTCTAGTTTTTCCTTCTGCAAATGAAAATAAAGATGATCCTTCTACAATGTGACAGTCCTTGAGATATTTGTAGACAGCTATTAAGTCTCCTCTCAGTCTTCTTTTTTCCAAGCTAAACATTCCCAAATCCTGTAACCGTTCCTCATAGGACATGGTTTGCACACCAGTCACCATTCTGGTCGATCTTCTCTGAACTTGATCCAGTTTGTTGATGTCTTTTTGAAAATGTGGTGCCCAGAACTGGACATAGTATTCCAGATGAGGTCTGACCAAAAAGGAGTAGAGGGCAATAATGACTTTGCGTGATCTAGACTGTATGCTTCTGTTAATACATCCCAGAATTGCATTTGCCTTTTTTGCTGCTGCATCACACTGTTGACTTATGTTCAGTAGGGTTGAGCAAAACGGATCGGACAAATTCAAAAATCGCCGACTTTCGGCAAAGTCGGGTTTCATGAAACCCGACCCGATCCTAGTGTGGGATCGGTCATGAGGTCGGCGATCTCCACACCAAAGTCGCGTTTCATATGACGCTTTCACCGCCATTTTTCAGCCAATGAAGGAGGACGCAGTGTGTGGGCAGCATGATGACATAGGTCTTGGTCCCCACCATCTTAGAGAAGGACATGACAGTGATTGGCTTGCTTTCTGCGGCGTCACATGGGGTATAAAGGGGCATGCACGCCGACCGCCATCTTACTTCTGCCGATCTTAGCATAAGGAGAGGTTGCTGCAGCTTCATCAGAAGGGATATAGTTAGGGAGGGAAGATTAACCCCCAAACCGCTTGTGCTGTAGCGATTTCCACTGTCCAACACCACCTTTTTTTGCAGGGACAGTGGAGGCTATATTTTTGTGCATCAGCTCTGTAGCTTATTAGGCTGCCTTATAAGGCTCCCTGATAGCTGCATTGCTGTTTGCACGCTGCTGTGCAAACCAACTGCTTTTTTAAAAGCAAAAATCCTGTTGCTCCTTTCAGCACAGTTATCTTGTTTATTTGTCCACAGTGCACTTTTGTGTGCAGCAGTCCTTTTTATTGCTGCCAAACTTGTCCTGAGATCATTGTAGGGAGATTGAAATTGTACTACAGTCCTTGCATTTTTTCATATATCTTCCAGACACTTTCTGCCACACATTGTGTTGTTTTATACACTGGGCCTGAGTTTTGGTTCAGTCTCCAAAAAAAAAAGTGAGATTCAAATTCTCACAAAGTGGATATACTACAGTCCTGTTAGTTTGTCGTATATCAGCCACTTTCTGACACTTACATTGTGTTGTTCTATACACTGGGCCTGAGTTTTGGTTCAGTCTCCCCCAAAAAAAGGGAGATTCAAATTCTCACAAAGTGGATATACTACAGTCCTGTTAGTTTGTCGTATATCAGCCAGCCACTTTCTGCCACTTACATTGTGTTGTTTTATACACTGGGCCTGAGTTTTGGTTCAGTCTCCCCCCAAAAAAAAGTGAGATTCAAATTCTCACAAAGTGGATATAGTACAGTCCTGTTAGTTTGTTGTATATCAGCCCGCCACTTTCTGACACTTACATTGTGTTGTGTTATACACTGGGCCTGAGTTTTGGTTCAGTCTCCCCTAAAAAAAAGGGAGATTCAAATTCTCACAAAGTGTATATACTACAGTCCTGTTAGTTTGTCGTATATCAGCCAGCCACTTTCTGCCACTTACATTGTGTTGTTTTATGCACAGGGCCTGAATTTTGGTTCAGTCTCCCAAAAAAAAGGGAGATTTAAATTCTCAACAAGTTTATATATACCTTCTACCTTGTTTTACAGTACCATATAACGATTGTTATTTTGGTTAAATATTCCAAAAAATGAGGAAGTCTGGTGGAAGAGCCCGTGGGCGGTCGTTGCCAGCTGGTACTGATGGTGGTGGTGTTGGTGGTGGTGCATCTGGTGGTCATGAGAAAAGCACAATAGCACTTAAGGCTGGAGGTGTTGAGCCAGCGTCAACATCAGGCTACACAAGGCCTCGAAGGCTCCCTTATCTGGGAGTAGGAAAACAGCTTTAAAAGCCAGAGCAGCAGGAAAAAGTTTTGGCTTTCCTTGCTGACAGCCTCTAGCTCTTTCGCCTCCTCTTCAGAAAGTTCCAAATATAAAAGCAGCGAGTCGTCAGTGGATGCTCCCGGTCAGGAACAAGACGTTTCCTTGTGTCCTTCACCCAAACCAAAAGTGAAGGATGCGTCAGGCGACACTACAGGTTACTCCATGGAGCTCTTTACACATACCGTGCCTGGGTTAGAAAGGGAAATTGTTAACTGCCCATTACAAGATGAATTGGACATGGAGTGCACTGATGCACAGCCACAGCTAGATTATTATGCTGTTCCATTGACTCAGATCACTACATTGCCCTTGCAGTGTACTGAGCCTGAATCTGACCCTGATGAGACTATGGTGCCCCGTCCCGAACGCTATAGCACCTTACACGGTGACACAGAGGAAGGTGCACATGACATTGAAGAGGAGGTGATAGATGACCCAGTTGTTGACCCAGATTGGCAGCCATACTTCTTGTGAAAGTAGCACAGCATGCAATGCCTGAAAAGGTATTCCATAGTAGGAAGAGTGCAGTGTGGCATTTTTTTGACCAAGATCCCAATGATCAGTCTAAAGTGATCGGTAAGAAATGCTCAAAGACCTTTAGCAGAGGGAAGAATCTTCAAAATTTAAATACAACGTGCATGCGTAGACATTTAACCAGCATGCACTTGCAAGCCTGGACTAACTACCAAACGTCAGCAATGCTACATTGCTTCCCTCACTGTAAGCCCACTGGTTAGGACACCACCAGCAGCAAATGTGGAGGTATCGTCGCAAGGCCAAAGCAGTCAGGGAATCACAAGGTTTTTGGTAGGAAACACTATATGTAGGCCAACATAAAGAATACCATTACCAACTCTCTCTCAATCCGCCATGTCCACCACCACCGCTAGTTCCACCATATGCAGCTCTCCAGTCCAGCTCACCCTACAAGAGACTCTCGTTAGGAAAAGAAAGCACTCATCCTCTCATCCGCGTACACAGGGTTTGAACACCCACATTGCTAGACTAATCTCGTTAGAGATGATGCCCTACCGGTTGGTTGAAAGCGAAGCTTTCAAAGACCTGATGGCCTATGCAGTACCACGCTATGACCTACCCAGTCGGCACTTCTTTGCGAGAACAGCCATCCTAGCCCTCCACCAGCATGTCAAAGACCGCATTGTCCATGTACTGAGGCAATCAGTCAGTGGAAAGGTGCACCTCACAACAGATGCATGGACCAGAGGGCATGGCCAGGGACTAGTGTTGAGTAGTGTTGAGCATTCCGATACCGCAAGTATCGGGTATCGGCCGATACTTGCGGGTATCGGAATTCCGATACCGAGATCTGATACTTTTGTGGTATCGGGTATCGGTATCGAAACAACATTAATAGTAATTATGTGTAAAAGAGAGAATTAAAATAAAAAATATTGCTATACTCACCTCTCCGACGCAGCCTGGACCTCATCGAGGGAACAGGCAGCGTTGTTTGCTTAAAATTCGCGCGTTTACTTCCTTACTTGAAGTCCCGGCTTGTGATTGGTCGCGTGCCGCCCATGTGGCCGCGACGCGACCAATCACAGCAAGCCGTGACGTAATTTTAGGTCCTTCAGGATTTTAAAATTACGTTCTGGCTTGTGATTGGTCGCGTCGCGGTCACATGGGCGACGCGACCAATCACAAGCCGTGACGTCACGGGAGGCTGGACACGCGCGCATTTTAAAATGCGCGCTTGTCCTGCCTCCCGTGACGTCACGGCTTGTGATTGGTCGCGTCGCCCATGTGGCCGCGACGCGACCAATCACAGCAAGCCGTGACATAATTTTAGGTCCTTCAGGATTTTAAAATTACGTTTTGGCTTGTGATTGGTCGCGACGCGATGCGACCAATCACAAGCCGTGACGTCACGGGAGGCAGGACAGGCGCGCATTTTAAAATGCGCGCGTGTCCAGCCTCCCGTGACGTCACGGCTTGTGATTGGTCGCGTCGTCCATGTGACCGCGACGCGACCAATCACAAGCCAGAACGTAATTTTAAAATCCTGAAGGACCTAAAATTACGTCACGGCTTGCTGTGATTGGTCGCGTCGCGGCCACATGGGCGGCACGCGACCAATCACAAGCCGGGACTTCACGTAAGGAAGGAAAAGCGCGAATTTTAAGCAAACAACGCTGCCGGTTCCCTCGGTGAGGTGAGTATAGCAATATTTTTTATTTTAATTCTTTATTTTACACATTAATATGGTTCCCAGGGCCTGAAGGAGAGTTTCCTCTCCTTCAGACCCTGGGAACCATCAGGAATACCGTCCGATACATGAGTCCCATTGACTTGTATTGGTATCGGGTATCGGTATCGGATTAGATCCAATACTTTGCCGGTATCGGCCGATACTTTCCAATACCGATACTTTCAAGTATCGGACGGTATCGCTCAACACTAGTGTTGAGCGATACCTTCCGATATCGGAAAGTATCGGTATCGGAAAGTATCGGCCGATACCGTCAAAGTATCGGATCTCGCCGATTCCGATACCCGATACCAATGCAAGTCAATGGGACGAAAATATCGGAATTAAAATAAACCCTTTCTTTCCTTGTAGGTTCATTCTACATGAAGGAAAACACATAAGAATAATGTAGGATGTATTGGGGGAGGTGGCGGAGACATTAAAGGCATAGAGGTTTAGCCCAATCAAATAGAATAGCAGGAATTTTAATTTTTTTTTAAGACATTCGGAGTTACAAAGATATTGACTGTGTTAAGTTTTTTTTTATTTTGTCAGATATTGATGTTTCACTACTTCCACGCCCTTCACCCTCTTTTTTACTTCTCCCACATTCTTCATCATCATCAGCATCTTTGACATTAAGTTCTTCTTCACCTTATTCATCTTCTTCTTCATCTTCTACCTATAATTTTTTTTTGTTACATTGTTCATATTCTTTTTATTTAACTCTTATTCTTCTTCATATTCAAGTTCTTCATCATATTCTTATTTGTGACAGGCATTCCAGTAGTTGTTATCTATAAAAGTTTGAAGATTACACCTTCCGTTCTGCCTGTCACAAAAGAGTTACATTTGTCCACGTTCAGTTTGGCCTGCAGCATCAGGCTTTATCCAGGGGCACCACGAGGAGGAACGGACTCACCCCCATACACTGCTTAGTCTTCTTCTGCTTATAATTTAGATAATATCTTTTGCTCTGATATTTTGTGTTATGCTTAATGTTCTTCTGCTCTTTGTTCTGCAGCCTCTTGTTCTTCTGCTTCTCGGTCTCCCATGTCGTCGTCGTCTCCAGGGTCGTCGTCTCCGGGATCGTCGTCATCGGGGTGGTCTTCAGGGTCATCGTCTCTAGGGTCGTCGTCATCTCAGTGGTTGTCGTCTCTGGTGTCGTCATCTTAGGGGTGGTCTTCCGGGTCCTCGTCTTTAGGGTCTTGAACTTGGAAATGTAGCAGAAGGTACAAGAAGGCTGAGAAAATGCAGAGAAACAGCTGATGGAACTGGAACTCGGATGGCTACCCGAAGTTTCAAGAGCCAATGGAACTACCGAGGACCAGCTGACGTTACTGGAACCCGGTTACTAAGCAGGAGGTACCCGTGCCTGAAAGCACTACCAAGGACCACCTGACGTTGGTGGAACTCGGATAACCAGAAGGAGGCACCTAAGCCAAAGGCTCTGCCCGGAACCAGCTGACGGTACTGGAACCAGGATGGGGAGCAGAAGGTACAAGAGCAAAAGACACTGCCGAGAACCAGCTGACGGTACTGGAACCCGGATGGGTAGCCGAAGGTCCAAGAGCCAATGGAACTACCGAGGACCAGCTGACGTTACTGGAACCCGGTTACTAAGCAGGAGGTACCCGTGCCTGAAAGCACTACCAAGGACCACTTGACATTGGTGGAACTCGGATACCCAGAGGGAGGCACCTAAGCCAAAGGCTCTGCCTGGAACCAGCTGATGGTACTGGAACCAGGATGGGGAGCAGAAGGTACAAGAGCAAAAGACACTGCCGAGAACCAGCTGACGGTACTGGAACCCGGATGGGTAGCCGAAAGTCCAAGAGCCAATGGAACTACCGAGGACCAGCTGACGTTACTGGAACCCGGTTACTAAGCAGGAGGTACCTGTGCCTGAAAGCACTACCAAGGACCACCTGACGTTGGTGGAACTCGGATACCCAGAGGGAGGCACCTAAGCCAAAGGCTCTGCCCGGAACCAGCTGACGGTACTGGAACCAGGATGGGGACCTATTCAAGCTTGTCTTCTTACAGCCCCAACTAGTGGGTTTGGAGCAAAGGGTCAGCAGGGGGAGCAGAGTGTAGGCCGAAGCCTGCACTGGAGGCATTTGGAGGTCTGTTGTGTCTGCGTGGCATTTGCAGGACACGTTGCCAGCTACACAGCAGGGAACAGCTGGCGGTGCTGAACCCCACTGACAGAGTGGCGGGTGTTTTGCTCTGTGCAGCCAGCACTTCCGGGCACCAACTGGCAGTGTTAGAGCCCAGGGACAGCAGGAGGAGAGGGAGCATAGTGTAGGCCGAAGCCTAATTGAACCAATTTTAAAGGTAACCTTTAACCCCCCTCAGGTGTTACAAACTAGAAGAGCCACACCTTGGGCAGCAGTAATGCTGCCCAAGTCAAAGGTTGCTCTTTTAATTTTGTTCCTTGCACACGCTGAGTGAAACACGTACCACATTTAGGCCCTTATACAGTCAAAACTGTCTTGGAGGAGGGAGTTCCCTTCTTAATGAGACGCAGCACAGCTGGCAAAAATACCACCTTGGTGGTTGGCGCGGCCTCCTGAGCATCGCATTTTGCTGTACAGGAGTCTGCGCTGTTGTGTTATCCCTTGGCCATGCGCTGTCCGTCTTCTGACATCATTTCATGTCGGCTGGTGCGGTTCGCGATGCCCATGAATCCCAGCCCAGCAGTGTCTTAACATTGTTAAAACACTGTGGGGTTGGGATTCATGGCCTTGCGCAGTACATGTGTTCGCCTCTCTCACTCGGGTCCTTACACCTGCTTCAGACTGTGCGGCGTCAGCTGATCCCTTATTGCATGCCACGGCCATGAATCCGCACAGTCTGAAGAAGGCGGAAGGAGATGAGTGACAGGCGAAGATATGCACTGCTCATGCCCGTCAATCACACCCTCGCAGTCAAAATAAATAAGACACCGAAGGGCGTTGTGTCGGGCAGGGCGGCCGCAGAGGCGCAGCCAGCGAAACAATGATGTGAGAAGACGGGCAGCGCTACCAAGGGGGGTGCAGCGTGTCATTACAAAGGAAAGTCACACCTGAGGGACGTTTTAATGGTCTCAGGAGACACATTTTAGACGTGTTCAGTTCCACGTGTGCAAGGAGAATAAGTTTATGAGCCACCTTGCACAAATGCAGCATGACTGCTGTACAAGGTGGCTGTAATACATACAAACACCTGGGGGGGGGACAGGTTCCCTTCAATTTCAGTTCTTGTGTCTGCGTGGCTTTTGCAGAACACGTTGCCAGCTACACAGCAGGGGAACAGCTGGCGTTGCTGAACCCCACTGACACATTGGCGAGGTGTTTGGCTCTGTGCAGCCAGCACTTCTGGGCCCCAACTGGCGGTGTTAGAGCCCAGGGTCAGCAGGAGGAGTAGAGGGAGCATAGTGTAGGCCGAAGCCTGCACTGGCGGCAGCTTTGTGTCTGCGTGGCTTTTGCAGGACACGTTGCCGGCTACACAGCAGGGGAACAGCTTGCGTTGCTGAACCCCACTGACACATTGGCGAGGTGTTGGGCTCTGTGCAGCCAGCACTTCTGGGCACCAACTGGCAGTGTTAGAGCCCAGGGACAGCAGGAGGAGAGGGAGCAGAGTGTAGGCCGAAGCCTAATTGAACCAATTTTAAAAGTAACCTTTAACCCCCCTAAGGTGTTTCAAACTAGAAGAGCCACACCTTGTGCAGCTGTAATGCTGCACAAGTCAAAGGTTGCTCTTTAAGTTTTGAATCTTGCAGACGCTGAATGAAACACGTATAACATTTAGCCCCTTATACAGTCAAACTGTCTTGGAGGCGTGACTTTCCTTCTTAATGAGACACAGCCCAGCTGTCAAAAATCCCACCTTGGTGCTGGGCGCAGTCTCCTGAGCGTTGTTATTAGCTGTACAGGAGTCTGCGCTGTTGTGTTATTATCCCTTGGCCATGCGCTGTTTGTGCAGCCCGTCTTCTGACATCATTTCATGTCGGCTGGTGCGGTTCGCAATGCCCATGAATCCCAGCCCAGCAGTGTCTTTACATTGTTAAAACACTGCGGGGTTGGGATTCATGGCCTTGCGCAGTACATATGTTCGCCTCTCTCACTCGGGTCCTTACACCTGCTTCAGACTGTGCGGCGTCAGCTGATCCCTTATTGCATGCCACGGCCATGAAGCCGCACAGTCTGAAGAAGGCGGAAGGAGATGAGTGACAGGCGAAGATATGCACTGCTCATGCCCGTCAATCACACCCTCGCAGTCAAAATAAATAAGACACCGAGGGGCGTTGTGTCGGGCAGGGCGGCCGCAGAGGCGCAGCCAGCCAAACAATGATGTGAGAAGACGGGCAGCGCTACCAACGGGGGTGCAGCGTGTCATTACAAAGGAAAGTCACACCTAAAGGAACGTTTTAATGGTCTCAGGGGACACATTTTAGACGTGTTCAGTTCCACGTGTGCAAGGAGAATAAGTTTATGAGCCACCTTGCACAAATGCAGCATGACTGCTGTACAAGGTGGCTGTAATACATACAAATGCCTGGGGGGGGAAGGTTCCCTTCAATTTCAGTTCTTGTGTCTGCGTGGCTTTTGCAGGACATGTTGCCAGCTACACAGCAGTGGAACAGCTGGGGTTGCTGAACCCCACTGACACATTGGCGAGGTGTTTGGCTCTGTGCAGCCAGCACTTCTGGGCCCCAACTGGCGGTGTTGGTGTTAGAGCCCAGGGTCAGCAGGAGGAGTAGAGGGAGCATAGTGTAGGCCGAAGCCGGCACTGGCGGCAGCTTTGTGTCTGCGTGGCTTTTGCAGGACACCTTGCCGGCTACACAGCAGGGGAACAGCTTGCGTTGCTGAACCCCACTGACACATTGGTGAGGTGTTTGGCTCTGTGCAGCCAGCACTTCTGGGCACCAACTGGCAGTGTTAGAGCCCAGGGACAGCAGGAGGAGAGGGAGCAGAGTGTAGCCCGAAGCCTAATTGAACCAATTTTAAAGGTAACCTTTAAGCCCCCTCAGGTGTTTCAAAGTAGAAGAGCCACACCTTGTGCAGCTGTAATGCTGCACAAGTCAAAGGTTGCTCTTTAAGTTTTGAATCTTGCAGACGCTGAATGAAACACATATAACATTTAGCCCCTTATACAGTCAAACTGTCTTGGAGGCGTGACTTTCCTTCTTAATGAGACGCAGCCCAGCTGTCAAAAATCCCACCTTGGTGCTGAGCGTTGTTATTAGCTGTACAGGAGTCTGCGCTGCTGTGTTATCCCTTGGCCATGCGCTGTTTGAGCAGCCCGTCTTCTGACATCATTTCATGTCGGCTGGTGCAGTTCGCGATGCCCATGAATCCCAGCCCAGCAGTGTCTTTACATTGTTAAAACACTGCGGGGCTGGGATTCATGGCCTTGTGCAGTACATATGTGTTATGATCCTTAGTGGCTGAGGATCACGGATAGACCAGCAAATGAATAAACTAAGGACAAGCTCTAGGGAGATGGTAACTGGACTGATCGCAAATCTGAACCTATCCAAAACAACTAGAGGCAGCCGGTGAACGTGCCTAAAAAATTCCTAGACGTCTCGAGCCAGCCTGAGGAACTAGCTACCCCTAAAGAGAAAGAAAGACCTCGCTTGCCTCCAGAGAAATAATTCCCAAAGATATAGAAGCCCCCAACAAATATTAACGGTGAAGTAAGAAGAAGGCACATACGTAGGGATGAAATCAGATTCAGCAAAAGAGGCCCACTAGTACTAGAAAGCAGAAAATAGAGCAGGGGTCTATGCGATCAATAAAAAACCCTTACAAAATATCCATCCTGAGATTTCAAGAACCCACGCACCAACTAATGGTGTGTGGGGAGAAACTCAGTCCACTAGAGCATCCAGCAAGCGAGGGAATCACATTTTAGCAAGCTGGACAAGAAAACATGATAAACACTGCTGATCAAAAAATGAGCAAACAAAACTTAGCTTGTCCTGGATGGACTGGGAGCAAGGTAGTCAGAAGGAATCTGAGTAGCACTGATTACATCGACAGCCGGCAACAAGTGGAAGTAAAACAGAGCTATATAGGAACCTCCCAGAGGATAACGAACCAGCTGATAGCCAGAGACCAGCAGGATAACAAACAAAGCCACCAGGGGGAGCCCAAAGCAAAAGTAACACCATACCACCAGTGACCACAAGAGGGAGCCCGAAAACAGAGTTCACAACAGTACCCCCCCCTTAAGGAGGGGTCACCGAACCCTCATGAAAACCCCCAGGGCGATCAGGATGAGCCACATGGAAGGCACGAACCAAATCGGCCGCATGAACATCAGAGGCGACAACCCAAGAATTATCCTCCTGACCATAGCCCTTCCACTTGACCAAATACTGGAGCCTCCGTCTAGAAACACGAGAATCCAAGATCTTCTCCACCACGTATTCCAATTCTCCCTCAACCAGCACCGGGGCAGGAGGCTCAACCGGAGGAACCACAGGTACCACATACCTCCGCAACAACGAGCGATGGAACACATTATGAATAGCAAATGACACCAGGAGGTCCAGACGGAATGACACAGGGCCAAGGACTTCCAGAATCTTATAAGGACCGATAAACCGAGGCTTGAACTTAGGAGAGGAGACCTTCATAGGAATGAAGCGAGAAGACAACCACACCAAGTCCCCAACGCGAAGTCGGGGACCCACACAGCGACGGCGGTTGGCAAAGAGCTGAGCCTTCTCTTGTGACAACTTCAAATTGTCCACCACATGATTCCAAATCTGATGCAACCTATCCACCACAACATCCACTCCAGGACAGTCAGAAGGCTCCACCTGACCCGAGGAAAAACGAGGATGAAACCCCGAATTACAAAAAACAGGAGAAACCAAAGTAGCAGAACTAGCCCGATTATTAAGGGCAAACTCGGCCAACGGTAAAAAAGTAACCCAGTCGTCCTGGTCAGCAGAAACAAAACATCTTAAATAAGTCTCCAAGGTCTGATTAGTTTGCTCGGTTTGGCCATTCGTCTGAGGATGGAAGGCCGACGAAAAAGACAATTCAATGCCCAACTTAGCACAAAAGGTCCGCCAAAATCTAGACACAAACTGGGATCCTCTGTCAGAAACAATGTTCTCAGGAATCCCGTGCAAACGAACCACATTTTGAAAAAACAGTGGAACCAACTCAGAGGAGGAAGGCAACTTAGGCAAGGGCACCAAATGGACCATCTTAGAAAAACGATCACACACCACCCAGATAACAGACATTCTCTGAGAGACAGGGAGATCTGAAATAAAATCTGTTGTGAAATTGGATTTTGGGCTCCCCCGGTGGCCACTGGTGGAATTGAACTTGTGTGCATCATCCCCTCTGTTCACCTGTTCCCATCAGGATGTGGGAGTCGCTATTTAACCTTGCTCCTCTGTCACTTCCATGCCGGTCAACATTGTAATCAGAAGCCTTTCTGTGCATGTTCCTGCTACCAGACAACTTCCAGCTAAGTCGGACTTTTGTCCTTGTTTGTTTTTTGCATTTTGTTCCAGTTCACAGCTGCAGTTTCGTTTCTGTGTCTGGAAAGCTCTTGTGATCTGAAATTGCCACTCTGATGTTATGAGTTAATACTAGAGTCTTAAAGTAATTTCAGGATGGTGTATTGATAGGGTTTTCAGCTGACCATGAAAGTACCCTTTCTGTCTTCCTGCTATCTAGTAAGCGGACCTCGATTTTGCTAAACCTATTTTCATACTACGTTTGTCATTTTCATCTTAAATCACCGCCAATATATGTGGGGGCCTCTGTCTGCCTTTCGGGGAAATTTCTCTAGAGGTGAGCCAGGACTATATTTTCCTCTGCCAGGATTAGTTAGTCCTCCGGCCGGCGCTGGGCGTCTAGGGATAAAACGCAGGCTACGCTACCCGGCTACTGTTAGTTGTGCGGCAGGTTTAGTTCATGGTCAGTTTAAGTTTCCATCCTTCCAAGAGCTAGTTCCTATGTATGCTGGGCTATGTTCTCTTGCCATTGAGAACCATAACAGTTTGACCGGCCTTAAAGGGTTAAATTAATTGGCAGAGAAAGGAGAGAAAAAAGAAGTCTGCTGAAAAATTTTTTTTTTTTTTTTTTTCCTTCAGTTCTGAGTGTGCTTTCAATTAAATCACTTGCAAGTCTGCCTATATTGCAGCCTTCCTCTCTCTCTCTCCTTCTAATCCTGGAATGGCTCTGTGTTCACCTGTTTAAAATGGATATTCAGAGTTTAGCTGCAGGTTTGAATAATCTCACCACGAAAGTTCAAAATTTACAAGATTTTGTTGTTCATGTTCCTATATCTGAACCTAGAATTCCTTTGCCTGAATTTTTCTCGGGGAATAGATCTTGCTTTCAAAATTTCAAAAATAATTGCAAGTTGTTTTTGTCCCTGAAATCTCGCTCTGCTGGAGATCCTGCTCAGCAGGTCAGGATTGTGATTTCCTTGCTCCGGGGCGACCCTCAAGATTGGGCTTTTGCATTGGCTCCAGGGGATCCTGCGTTGCTCAATGTGGATGCGTTTTTTCTGGCCTTGGGGTTGCTTTATGAGGAACCTCATTTAGAGCTTCAGGCGGAAAAAGCCTTGATGTCCCTATCTCAGGGGCAAGATGAAGTTGAAATATACTGCCAAAAATTCCGTAAATGGTCTGTGCTTACTCAGTGGAATGAGTGCGCCCTGGCGGCGAATTTCAGAGAGGGTCTCTCTGATGCCGTTAAGGATGTTATGGTGGGGTTCCCTGTGCCTGCGGGTCTGAATGAGTCCATGACAATGGCTATCCAGATCGATAGACGTCTGCGGGAGCGCAAACCTGTGCACCATTTGGCGGTGTCTACTGAGAAGACGCCAGAGAATATGCAATGTGATAGAATTCTGTCCAGAAGCGAACGGCAGAATTTTAGACGAAAAAATGGGTTGTGCTTTTATTGTGGTGATTCAACTCATGTTATATCAGCATGCTCTAAGCGTACTAAGAAGCTTGATAAGTCAGTTTCAATTGGCACTTTTCAGTCTAAGTTTATTCTATCTGTGACCCTGATTTGTTCTTTATCATCTATTACCGCGGATGCCTATGTCGACTCTGGCGCCGCTTTGAGTCTTATGGATTGGTCCTTTGCCAAACGCTGTGGGTATGATTTAGAGCCTCTTGAAACTCCTATACCTCTGAAGGGGATTGACTCCACCCCATTGGCTAGTAATAAACCACAATACTGGACACAAGTAACTATGTGAATTAATCCGGATCATCAGGAGATTATTCGCTTTCTTGTGCTGTATAATCTACATGATGTGTTGGTGCTTGGATTGCCATGGCTGCAATCTCATAACCCAGTCCTCGACTGGAACGCTATGTCTGTGTTAAGCTGGGGATGTAAGGGGATGCATGGGGACGTACCTTTGGTTTCCATTTCGTCATCTATTCCCTCTGAGATTCCTGAATTCTTGTCTGACTATCGTGACGTTTTTGAAGAACCTAAGCTTGGTTCATTACCTCCGCACCGGGAGTGCGATTGTGCCATAGATTTGATTCCGGGTAGTAAATACCCTAAGGGTCGTTTATTTAATCTGTCTGTGCCTGAACATGCTGCTATGCGAGAATATATAAAGGAGTCCTTGGAAAAGGGACATATTCGTCCTTCGTCATCTCCCTTAGGAGCCGGTTTTTTCTTTGTGTCTAAGAAAGATGGCTCTTTGAGGCCGTGTATTGATTATCGGCTTTTGAATAAAATCACGGTTAAATATCAATATCCGTTGCCACTGCTGACTGATTTGTTTGCTCGCATAAAGGGGGCCAAGTGGTTCTCTAAGATAGATCTCCGTGGGGCGTATAATTTGGTGCGAATTAAGCAGGGGGATGAGTGGAAAACCGCATTTAATACGCCCGAGGGCCACTTTGAGTATTTGGTGATGCCTTTTGGCCTTTCAAATGCCCCTTCAGTCTTTCAGTCCTTTATGCATGACATTTTCCGTGATTATTTGGATAAATTTATGATCGTATATCTGGATGATATTCTGATTTTTTCGGATGACTGGGACTCTCATGTCCAGCAGGTCAGGAGGGTTTTTCAGGTTTTGCGGTCTAATTCCTTGTGTGTGAAGGGTTCTAAGTGCGTTTTTGGGGTTCAAAAGATTTCCTTCTTGGGATACATTTTTTCCCCCTCTTCCATCGAGATGGATCCTGTCAAGGTTCGGGCTATTTGTGATTGGACGCAACCCTCTTCTCTTAAGAGTCTTCAGAAATTTTTGGGCTTTGCTAACTTTTATCGTCGATTTATTGCTGGTTTTTCTGATGTTGTTAAACCATTGACTGATTTGACTAAGAAGGGTGCTGATGTTGCTGTTTGGTCCCCTGCTGCTGTGGAGGCCTTTCGGGAGCTTAAGCGCCGCTTTTCTTCCGCCCCTGTGTTGCGTCAGCCTGATGTTGCTCTTCCTTTTCAGGTTGAGGTCGACGCTTCTGAAATCGGAGCTGGGGCGGTTTTGTCGCAAAGAAGTTCCGACTGCTCCGTGATGAAACCTTGTGCTTTTTTTTCTCGTAAATTTTCGCCCGCCGAGCGGAATTATGATATTGGGAATCGGGAGCTTTTGGCCATGAAGTGGGCTTTTGAGGAGTGGCGTCATTGGCTTGAGGGGGCTAGACATCAGGTGGTGGTATTGACCGACCACAAAAATTTAATTTATCTTGAGTCCGCCAGACGCCTGAATCCTAGACAGGCGCGCTGGTCGTTGTTTTTCTCTCGGTTTAATTTTGTGGTGTCATACCTACCGGGTTCTAAGAATGTTAAGGCGGATGCCCTTTCTAGGAGTTTTGAGCCTGACTCCCCTGGTAATTCTGAACCTACAGGTATCCTTAAGGATGGAGTGATATTGTCTGCCGTTTCTCCAGACCTGCGGCGGGCCTTGCAGGATTTTCAGGCGGATAGACCTGATCGTTGCCCACCTGGTAGACTGTTTGTTCCTGATGATTGGACCAGTAAAGTCATTTCTGAGGTTCATTCTTCTGCGTTGGCAGGTCATCCTGGAATCTTTGGTACCAGGGATTTGGTGGCAAGGTCCTTCTGGTGGCCTTCCCTGTCACGAGATGTACGAGGCTTTGTGCAGTCTTGTGACGTTTGTGCTCGGGCCAAGCCTTGTTGTTCTCGGGCTAGTGGATTGTTGTTGCCCTTGCCTATCCCGAAGAGGCCTTGGACGCACATCTCGATGGATTTTATTTCGGATCTTCCTGTTTCTCAGAAGATGTCTGTCATCTGGGTGGTGTGTGACCGTTTCTCTAAGATGGTCCATTTGGTTCCCCTGCCTAAGTTGCCTTCTTCTTCCGAGTTGGTTCCTCTGTTTTTTCAAAATGTGGTTCGTTTGCATGGTATTCCGGAGAATATCGTTTCTGACAGAGGAACCCAATTCGTGTCTAGATTTTGGCGGGCATTCTGTGCTAGGATGGGCATAGATTTGTCTTTCTCGTCTGCTTTCCATCCTCAGACTAATGGCCAGACCGAGCGGACGAATCAGACTTTGGAGACATATTTGAGGTGTTTTGTGTCTGCAGATCAGGATGATTGGGTTGCTTTTTTGCCTTTAGCGGAGTTTGCCCTCAATAATCGGGCCAGCTCTGCCACCTTGGTGTCTCCTTTTTTCTGTAATTCGGGGTTTCATCCTCGATTTTCCTCCGGTCAGGTGGAATCTTCGGATTGTCCTGGAGTGGATGCTGTGGTGGAGAGGTTGCATCAGATTTGGGGGCAGGTGGTGGACAATTTGAAGTTGTCCCAGGAGAAGACTCAGCTTTTTGCCAACCGCCGGCGTCGGGTTGGTCCTCGGCTTTGTGTCGGGGACTTGGTGTGGTTGTCTTCTCGTTTTGTCCCTATGAGGGTTTCTTCTCCTAAGTTTAAGCCTCGGTTCATCGGCCCGTACAAGATATTGGAGATTCTTAACCCTGTGTCCTTCCGTTTGGACCTCCCTGCATCTTTTTCTATTCATAATGTTTTTCATCGGTCATTGTTGCGCAGGTATGAGGTACCGGTTGTGCCTTCCGTTGAGCCTCCTGCTCCGGTGTTGGTTGAGGGCGAGTTGGAGTACGTTGTGGAAAAAATCTTGGACTCCCGTGTTTCCAGACGGAAACTCCAGTATCTGGTCAAATGGAAGGGATACGGTCAGGAGGATAATTCCTGGGTGACTGCCTCTGATGTTCATGCCTCCGATCTGGTCCGTGCCTTTCATAGGGCTCATCCTGATCGCCCTGGTGGTTCTGGTGAGGGTTCGGTGCCCCCTCCTTGAGGGGGGGGGTACTGTTGTGAAATTGGATTTTGGGCTCCCCCGGTGGCCACTGGTGGAATTGAACTTGTGTGCATCATCCCCTCTGTTCACCTGTTCCCATCAGGATGTGGGAGTCGCTATTTAACCTTGCTCCTCTGTCACTTCCATGCCGGTCAACATTGTAATCAGAAGCCTTTCTGTGCATGTTCCTGCTACCAGACAACTTCCAGCTAAGTCGGACTTTTGTCCTTGTTTGTTTTTTGCATTTTGTTCCAGTTCACAGCTGCAGTTTCGTTTCTGTGTCTGGAAAGCTCTTGTGATCTGAAATTGCCACTCTGATGTTATGAGTTAATACTAGAGTCTTAAAGTAATTTCAGGATGGTGTATTGATAGGGTTTTCAGCTGACCATGAAAGTACCCTTTCTGTCTTCCTGCTATCTAGTAAGCGGACCTCGATTTTGCTAAACCTATTTTCATACTACGTTTGTCATTTTCATCTTAAATCACCGCCAATATATGTGGGGGCCTCTGTCTGCCTTTCGGGGAAATTTCTCTAGAGGTGAGCCAGGACTATATTTTCCTCTGCCAGGATTAGTTAGTCCTCCGGCCGGCGCTGGGCGTCTAGGGATAAAACGCAGGCTACGCTACCCGGCTACTGTTAGTTGTGCGGCAGGTTTAGTTCATGGTCAGTTTAAGTTTCCATCCTTCCAAGAGCTAGTTCCTATGTATGCTGGGCTATGTTCTCTTGCCATTGAGAACCATAACAAAAATCCATGGAAATGTGCGTCCAAGGCCTCTTCGGGACAGGCAAAGGTAACAGCAAACCACTGGCACGAGAACAGCAAGGCTTCGCCCCAGCACAAATTCCACAAGACTGCACAAAGGAACGCACATCCCGCGACAAGGAAGGCCACCAAAAAGACCTGGCCACCAAGTCTCTGGTACCAAATATTCCAGGATGGCCCGCCAACACCGAAGAATGAACCTCGGAGATGACTCTGTTGGTCCCTCTATCCGGGACAAACAGTCTCTCCGGTGGACAGCGGTCAGGTCTATCCACCTGAAACTCTTGCAGCACACGTCGCAAATCTGGGGAGATGGCAGACAAAATCACCCCTTCTCTAAGGATACCAGCCGGCTCTGAATCTCCAGGAGAGTCAGGCACAAAACTCCTAGAAAGAGCATCAGCCTTCACATTCTTTGAACCCGGCAGGTACGAGACCATGAAATCAAAACGAGAGGAAAACAACGACCAACGAGCCTGTCTGGGATTCAGCCGCTTGGCTGACTCGAGATAAATCTAATTCTTGTGGTCAGTCAAGACCACCACACGATGTTTAGCTCCCTCGAGCCAATGTCGCCACTCCTCAAATGCCCACTTCATAGCCAACAGCTCCCGATTACCGACATCATAATTCTGCTCGGCAGGCGAAAACTTTCTTGAAAAGAAAGCACATGGCTTCATCATAGAGCCATCGGGGCTTCTCTGCGACAAAACAGCCCCCGCTCCAATCTCGGAAGCATCAACCTCCACCTGGTAGGGAAGTGAGACATCTGGCTGACATAAGACCGGAGCTGAAGAAAACCGACGCTTCAGCTCCCGAAAGGCCTCCACAGCCGCAGAAGACCAATTAGTCACATCAGAACCCTTCTTGGTCAAATCCGTCAAAGGCTTAACAACGCCAGAAAAATTAGCTATGAAGCGACGGTAAAAATTAGCAAAACCCAAGAACTTCTGAAGACTCTTAACAGATGTAGGCTGCGTCCAGTCATGAATAGCCTGAACCTTGACTGGGTCCATCTCAACAGTAGAAGGAGAAAAAATGAAACCCAAAAAAGAAATCTTCTGGACTCCAAAAAGACATTTTGAGCCCTTCACAAATAAAGCATTGTCACGTAGGACCTGAAAGACCATCCTGACCTGCTTAACATGAGACTCCCAATCATCCGAAAAAACCAGAATATCATCCAGATACACAATCATAAACTTATCCAGATATTCACGGAAGATGTCATGCATAAAGGACTGAAAGACTGAAGGAGCATTAGAAAGTCCAAAAGGCATCACCAAGTACTCAAAATGGCCTTCAGGCGTATTAAATGCAGTTTTCCATTCATCACCCTGTTTTATACGCACAAGGTTATACGCACCACGAAGATCTATCTTGGTGAACCAACTAGACCCCCTAATGCGAGCAAACAAATCAGTTAACAATGGCAAAGGATACTGAAATTTGACCGTGATTTTATTCAAAAGGCGATAATCAATACAGGGTCTCAGGGAACCATCCTTTTTAGCCACAAAAAAGAATCCTGCACCAAGAGGGGATGGGGACGGGCGAATATGTCCCTTCTCTAAAGACTCCTTTATATAACTCCGCATGGCAGCATGCTCCGGCACAGATAAATTGAAAAGTCGTCCCTTAGGAAACTTACTACCAGGATTCAAATTTATAGCACAATCACAGTCCCTATGAGGAGGTAGAGAATTGAGTTTGGGCTCCTCAAATACATCCTGGTAGTCTGACAAAAACGTAGGGACTTCAGAAGGAGTGGACGAAGCAATTGACACCACAGGAGCGTCACCATGAATTCCCTGACAACCCCAACTTGACACCGACATAGCTTTCCAATCCAGGACTGGATTATGAGTCTGCAACCATGGTAGACCCAACACGACGACATCATGCAATTTATGCAGTACAAGAAAGCGAATCACCTCCTGATGAACAGGAGTCATGCACATGGTCACTTGTGTCCAGTACTGAGGTCTATTCGTAGCCAATGGTGTAGAATCAATTCCCCTTAGTGGAATAGGGAACTTTAAAGGCTCCAAATCAAAACCACAGTGCCTGGCAAATGACCAATCCATCAGACTCAGGGCGGCACCTGAATCTACAAAAGCATTAACCGGGTAAGATGACAGGGAACAAATCAGGGTAACAGACAAAATGAACTTAGGCTGTAAAGTACCAATGATGACAGATCTATCAACTTTTTTTTTGCGCTTAGAGCATGCTGAGATAACATGAGCTGAGTCACCACAGTAAAAGCACAACCCATTTTGCCGTCTATAATTTTGCCATTCACTTCTGGTTAGAATTCTGTCACATTGCATACATTAAGGTGTCTGTTCAGAAGACACCGCCAAATGGTGCACAGGTTTGCGCTCCCGCAAACGCCGATCAATCTGAATGGCCAGAGTCATTGACTCATTCAGACCTGCAGGCGTAGGAAACCCCACCATGACATTCTTAATGGCTTCAGAAAGACCTTCTCTGAAATTTGCAGCCAGGGCACACTCATTCCACTGAGTAAGCACCGACCATATCCGAAATTTCTGGCAGTACACCTGTGCTTCATCTTGCCCCTGCGAGAGGGCCAATAATGTTTTTTCAGCCTGGTTCTCAAGATTAGGTTCCTCATAGAGCAATCCAAGGGCTAGAAAAAACACATCTACACTAAGCAATGCAGGATCCCCTGGCGCCAATGCGAAGGCCCAATCTCGGGGGTCACCACGCAAAAAGGAAATGATAATCTTAACTTGCTGAACGGCATCACCAGAGGAACGAGGTTTCAAAGAAAGAAACAACTTACAATTGTTCCTAAAATTCAGGAACCTAGATCTATCTCCAGAAAACAACTCCGGAATAGGTATTCTAGGCTCTGACATAGGACTGGGAACAACAAAATCCTGAATACTTTGAACCCTAGCAGCAAGATGATCCAGACTGGAAGCCAAGCTCTGGACATCCATGTCAGCAGCTGAACTCAGAGCCACACCAAGATTAAGAGGAGGAGAGAAGCTAGCCCCAGCAGCTAGACACACGGCAACAACAACAAAAAAAGAAAAAAAATTCTCAAGGCTTCTTTTCTCCTGCTTCTGCCATGCAATTAACACTTTAGAGGCCGGCTGTACTGTTATGATCCTTAGTGGCTGAGGATCACGGATAGACCAGCAAATGAATAAACTAAGGACAAGCTCTAGGGAGATGGTAACTGGACTGATCGCAAATCTGAACCTATCCAAAACAACTAGAGGTAGCCGGTGAACGTGCCTAAAAAATTCCTAGACGTCTCGAGCCAGCCTGAGGAACTAGCTACCCCTAAAGAGAAAGAAAGACCTCGCTTGCCTCCAGAGAAATAATTCCCAAAGATATAGAAGCCCCCAACAAATATTAACGGTGAAGTAAGAAGAAGGCACATACGTAGGGATAAAATCAGATTCAGCAAAAGAGGCCCACTAGTACTAGAAAGCAGAAAATAGAGCAGGGGTCTATGCGATCAATAAAAAACCCTTACAAAATATCCATCCTGAGATTTCAAGAACCCACGCACCAACTAATGGTGTGTGGGGAGAAACTCAGTCCACTAGAGCATCCAGCAAGCGAGGGAATCACATTTTAGCAAGCTGGACAAGAAAACATGATAAACACTGCTGATCAAAAAATGAGCAAACAAAACTTAGCTTGTCCTGGATGGACTGGGAGCAAGGTAGTCAGAAGGAATCTGAGTAGCACTGATTACATCGACAGCCGGCAACAAGTGGAAGTAAAACAGAGATATATAGGAACCTCCCAGAGGATAACGAACCAGCTGATAGCCAGAGACCAGCAGGATAACAAACAAAGCCACCAGGGGGAGCCCAAAGCAAAAGTAACACTATACCACCAGTGACCACAAGAGGGAGCCCGAAAACAGAGTTCTCAACACATATGTTCACCTCTCACTCAGCTTTGTGTCTGCGTGGCTTTTGCAGGACACGTTGCCAGCTACACAGCAGGGGAACAGCTGGCGGTGCTGAACCCCACTGACACATTGGCGGGTGTTTTTCTCTATGCAGCTAGCACTTTCGGGCGCAAACTGGCGGTGTTAGAGCCCAGGGTCAGCAGGAAGAGCAGAGTGTAGGCCGAAGCCTGCACTGGAGCTAGTTGAAAGGGAACCTTTAACCCCCCCCCCCCCAAGGCATTTGTAGCTGAAGGAGACATCTTGTACAGCACTAATGCTGAAAAAGCTAAACTTAGCTCTTTTAATTATGGTCCTTGCAAACGCTGAACCTAACACTTATGAGATGTGTCCCCTCACACCGTTAAACCGTCCGGTAGGTGGAACTTTCATTTGTCATGTGACGCAGCACAGCCGTCATTCTTACCCCCTTGGCGCCGTGCGCCACCTCCTCAGCGTTGTTTGAATCTGTCCCGGAGCCTGCGCTTTTATGTTACCTGTTATGACCCCAATGGCAGAGGGTCTCAGAAGTATATACCAAGTCTGCAAACACAAAAAACCAGCTCATAGGGCAGTGGTAACTGGGCTGACCGTATATCTAATCCTAGCACCACAAATAGCAGCAGCCGGGGAACGTGCCTACGTTGGTTCTAGACGTCTCGCGCCAGCCGGAGAACTAACTAACCCTAGAAGGGAAAAGATAGACCTTTCTTGCCTCCAGAGAAAAGACCCCAAAAGTTGGATACAAGCCCCCAACAAATAATAACGGTGAGGTAAGGAGAAAAGACAAACGTAAGAATGAACTAGATATTTAGCAAAGAGAGGCCCACTGACTAATAGCAGAATATAGTAAGATGACTTATACGGTCAGCAAAAACCCTATCAAAATTTCCACGCTGGATATTCAAGAACCCCCGAACCGTCTAACGGCCCGGGGGGAGAACACCAGCCCCCTAGAGCTTCCAGCAAAATCAGGAATCACATTTAGTACAAGCTGGACAAGAAATAAGAGCAAATAACAAAAAACGAAGAAGCAGGACTTAGCTTAATTTTGCAAGAACCAGGACCAGCAGACAGGAGCAAACAGAAAGGAACTGATTACAACGATGCCAGGCACTGGACTGAGAATCCAGGAAGTCTATATAGCAACACCCCTGGACTAATGACCCAGGTGGGTGCCAAACTGAGGAAAGACAGTCCCAGAGTCATATCACTAGTGACCACAAGAGGGAGCCAAAAAAGTCTAATTCACAACAGTACCCCCCCTTTAAGGAGGGGTCACCGAACCCTCACCAAGACCACCAGGGCGATCAGGATGAGCAGCGTGAAAGGCACGAACTAAATCGGCTGCATGCACATCAGAGGCAACCACCCAGGAATTATCCTCCTGACCATAGCCCTTCCACTTGACCAGATACTGAAGCCTCCGCCTGGAGAGACGAGAATCCAAGATCTTCTCCACCATGTACTCCAACTCGCCCTCAACCAACACCGGAGCAGGAGGCTCAACAGAAGGAACCACAGGTACAACGTACCGCCGCAACAAAGACCTATGGAACACGTTGTGAATGGCAAACGACACCGGAAGATCCAAGCGAAAGGACACAGGATTAAGGATTTCCAATATCTTGTAAGGACCGATGAAGCGAGGCTTAAATTTAGGAGAGGAGACCTTCATAGGAACAAATCGAGAAGACAGCCATACCAAATCCCCAACACGAAGTCGGGGACCCACACCGCGGCGGCGGTTGGCAAAACGCTGAGCCTTCTCCTGTGACAACTTTAAGTTGTCCACCACATGATTCCAGATCTGCTGCAACCTATCCACCACGGAATCTACCCCAGGACAGTCAGAAGGCTCCACATGTCCCGAGGAAAAACGAGGATGGAAACCAGAGTTGCAAAAAAATGGCGAAACCAAAGTAGCGGAACTAGCCCGATTATTAAGGGCAAACTCAGCCAACGGCAAGAAGATCACCCAATCATCCTGATCTGCAGAAACAAAACACCTCAAATAAGCCTCCAAAGTCTGATTAGTTCGCTCCGTTTGTCCATTAGTCTGAGGATGAAAGGCAGACGAAAACGACAAATCAATGCCCATCCTAGCACAAAAGGATCGCCAGAACCTGGAAACAAACTGGGATCCTCTGTCAGACACAATATTCTCAGGAATGCCGTGTAAGTGAACCACATCCTGAAAGAACAAAGGAACCAGATCGGAAGAGGAAGGCAGTTTAGGCAAAGATACCAAATGGACCATCTTGGAAAAGCGATCACATACCACCCAGATGACAGACATGCCCTGAGACACCGGAAGATCTGAAATGAAATCCATGGAAATGTGTGTCCAAGGCCTCTTCGGGACAGGCAAGGGCAAGAGCAACCCGCTGGCACGAGAACAGCAAGGCTTAGCTCGAGCACAAGTCCCACAGGACTGCACAAATGACCGCACATCCCGTGACAGGGAAGGCCACCAAAACGACCTAGCCACCAGATCTCTGGTGCCAAAAATTCCCGGATGCCCTGCCAACACCGAGGAATGAACCTCGGAAATGACTCTGCTGGTCCACTTATCAGGAACAAACAGTCTGTCAGGTGGACAAGAGTCAGGTCTACCAGCCTGAAATCTCTGCAACACACGTCGCAAATCCGGAGAAATGGCTGACAAGATAACTCCCTCTTTAAGAATACCAACTGGTTCTGCGACTCCAGGAGAGTCAGGCACAAAGCTCCTTGAAAGAGCATCAGCCTTCACATTCTTTGAACCTGGTAAATACGAGACCACAAAGTCAAAACGGGAGAAAAACAATGACCAGCGGGCCTGTCTAGGATTCAGGCGTTTAGCAGACTCGAGATACATCAGATTTTTGTGATCAGTCAAGACCACCACACGATGCTTAGCACCCTCGAGCCAATGACGCCACTCCTCAAATGCCCACTTCATGGCCAACAACTCCCGATTGCCAACATCATAATTCCGCTCAGCAGGCGAAAACTTCCTAGAGAAAAAAGCACATGGTCTCATTACAGAGCAACCAGGGCCTCTCTGTGACAAAACGGCCCCTGCCCCAATCTCAGAAGCATCCACTTCAACCTGAAAGGGAAGTGAGACATCAGGCTGGCACAAAACAGGCGCCGAAGTAAACCGGCGCTTCAACTCTTGGAAAGCTTCCACGGCTGCAGGAGCCCAGTTAGCAACATCAGAACCTTTCTTGGTCATATCCGTCAGAGGTTTAACAAAGCTAGAAAAATTAGCGATAAAACGACGGTAGAAGTTAGCAAAACCCAAGAACTTCTGAAGACTCTTAACTGACGTGGGTTGAGTCCAATCATGAATAGCTTGGACCTTGACTGGGTCCATCTCCACCACAGAAGGGGAAAAAATAAAACCCAAAAAGGGAACCTTCTGTACTCCAAAGAGACACTTTGAGCCCTTAACAAACAAAGCATTCTCGCGCAAAACCTGAAACACCATCCTGACCTGCTCTACATGCGAGTCCCAATCATCGGAAAAAAACAGAATATCATCCAGATAAACAATCATAAATTTATCCAGATACTTCCGGAAAATATCATGCATAAAGGACTGAAACACTGAAGGAGCATTAGAGAGCCCGAAAGGCATCACCAAGTACTCAAAATGGCCTTCGGGCGTATTAAATGCAGTTTTCAATTCATCTCCTTGCTTAATGCGCACAAGGTTGTACGCACCATGAAGATATATCTTGGTGAACCACTTGGCACCTTTAATCCGGGCAAACAAGTCCGACAACAGAGGCAAAGGATACTGAAATTTAACAGTGATTTTATTCAGAAGCTGATAGTCAATACAAGGTCTCAAAGATCCGTCCTTCTTGGCCACAAAAAAGAATCCCGCACCAAAAGGGGAAGAGGATGGACGGATATGCCCCTTCTCCAGAGATTCCTTGATATCCGAATGCATTGCGGTATGCTCAGGTACAGACAGATTAAATAATCTTCCCTTAGTAAATTTACTACCTGGAATCAAATCTATAGCGCAGTCGCAGTCCCTATGAGGAGGAAGATCACTGGACCTAGACTCGCTGAATACATCCTGATAATCAGACAAATACTCAGGAACTTCCGAAGGAGTAGAGGAAGCAATAGACACCGGCGGAGAATCACCATGAATTCCCTGACAGCCCCAACTTGACACAGACATTGCCTTCCAATCTAAGACTGGATTATGGGTCTGTAACCATGGCAGACCCAAAACGACCAAATCATGCATTTTATGCAGAACAAGAAAACGAATCACCTCCCGATGTTCAGGAGTCATGCACATGGTTACCTGTGTCCAAAACTGCGGTTTATTTTCCGCCAATGGCGTAGCATCAATACCTCTAAGAGGGATAGGATTTACCAACGGCTCAAGAACAAAACCACAGCGCTTGGCAAATGACAGATCCATAAGACTCAGGGCAGCACCTGAATCCACAAACGCCATAACAGGGTAGGAGGACAATGAGCAGATTAAAGTTACAGACAAAATAAATTTAGGTTGCAAATTACCAATGGCGACAGGACTAACAACCCTAGTTAGGCGTTTAGAGCATGCTGATATAATGTGTAGAATCACCACATTAAAAACACAACCCATTCTGACGTCTATGATTTTTCCGTTCATTCCTAGTCTGAATTCTACCACATTGCATTAAATCAGGTGTTTGTTCAGACAACACCACCAGAGGATTCGCGGCATTGCGCTCCCGCAAACGCCGGTCAATTTGAATAGCCAGCGCCATGGAATCATTCAGACTTGTAGGAATGGAGAAACCCACCATCACATTCTTAATGGCTTCAGAAAGGCCATTTCTGAAATTTGCGGCCAGAGCACACTCATTCCACTGAGTAAGCACGGACCATTTCTGAAATTTTTGGCAATACACTTCAGCTTCATCCTGACCCTGAGAAATAGCCAGCAAGGCTTTTTCTGCCTGAATTTCAAGATTGGGTTCCTCGTAAAGCAATCCGAGCGCCAGAAAAAACGCATCAATATTTGCCAATGCCGGATCTCCTGGCGCTAGCGAGAAAGCCCAATCCTGAGGGTCGCCCCGTAAGAAAGAGATAACAATTTTAACTTGCTGAGCTGAGTCTCCAGATGAACGGGGTCTCAGAGATAGAAACAATTTACAATTATCCCTGAAATTCCTAAACTTAAATCGGTCTCCAGAAAACAGTTCAGGAATAGGTATTTTAGGTTCAGACATAGGACTACTGGTAACAAAATCTTGTATGCTTTGCACACGAGCAGCAAGCTGGTCCACACTTGTAATCAAGGTCTGGATATTCATGTCTGCAGCAAGCTCAAGCCACTCAGAGGTAAAGGGGAGGAAGAGAGGAAAAAAAAAAAAAAAACTCAGAATTTCCTTTCTTATAATCCCACTTCTGCAATGCATTAAACATTCAATGTTGGCCTGGCATACTGTTATGACCCCAATGGCAGAGGGTCTCAGAAGTATATACCAAGTCTGCAAACACAAAAAACCAGCTCATAGGGCAGTGGTAACTGGGCTGACCGTATATCTAATCCTAGCACCACAAATAGCAGCAGCCGGGGAACGTGCCTACGTTGGTTCTAGACGTCTCGCGCCAGCCGGAGAACTAACTAACCCTAGAAGGGAAAAGATAGACCTTTCTTGCCTCCAGAGAAAAGACCCCAAAAGTTGGATACAAGCCCCCAAACAAATAATAACGGTGAGGTAAGGAGAAAAGACAAACGTAAGAATGAACTAGATATTTAGCAAAGAGAGGCCCACTGACTAATAGCAGAATATAGTAAGATGACTTATACGGTCAGCAAAAACCCTATCAAAATTTCCACGCTGGATATTCAAGAACCCCTGAACCGTCTAACGGCCCGGGGGGAGAACACCAGCCCCCTAGAGCTTCCAGCAAAATCAGGAATCACATTTAGTACAAGCTGGACAAGAAATAAGAGCAATGCAAATAACAAAAAACAAAGAAGCAGGACTTAGCTTAATTTTGCAAGAACCAGGACCAGCAGACAGGAGCAAACAGAAAGGAACTGATTACAACGATGCCAGGCACTGGACTGAGAATCCAGGAAGTCTATATAGCAACACCCCTGGACTAACGACCCAGGTGGGTGCCAAACTGAGGAAAGACAATCCCAGAGTCATATCACTAGTGACCACAAGAGGGAGCCAAAAAAGTCTAATTCACAACAGTTACCCCTTGGCCATGCACACATTTTGCGCTGCCCGTCTTCTGACATCATTTGGTGTCAGGCTGGCAGCGCCTGTGCGGCCGCGCTGGCCAAGATCCCGCCTCGCTGTGTCATCTAATGTAATCACTCTGCGGACCTGTGATCCATGGGCATGAGCAGTGCATATCCTCGCCTCTCACTCCCCTCCCTACGGCTTCTTCAGACTGTGCGGCCTCACGGCCATGGCATGCTATTAGGGATCAGCTGACGTTGCACAGTCTGAATAAGGTGTAGGGAGATGAGTGAGAGGCGGAGGTTAAGATATGCACTGCGCATGTCCATGGATCACAGGCCCGCAGTGGGATTAAATCAGAAGTCACTACGAGGCGGGATCTCGTCCAGCGCGGCCGCACAGGCGCAGCCAGCCTGACACCAAATAATGTCAGAAGACGGGCAGCGCTAAGTTTGCATGGCCAAAGGCTAACATAACAGTGCAGGCTCCGGGACAGATTCAAACAACGCTGAGGAGGCGGCGCACGGCGCCAAGGGGGTAAGAATGACGGCTGTGCTGCGTCACATGACAAATGAAAGTTCCACCTACTGGACGGTTTAACGGTGTGAGGGGTGTTATGATCCCAATGGCAAAGGATCTCAGAGATTACAGCAAAGTCTGCAAACATAAATACCAGCTCATAGGGACGTGGTAACTAGGCTGACCATATACCTGATCCTAGCACAAACACTAACAGTAGCCGGGGAACGTGCCTACGTTGATCCTAGACGTCTCGCGCCAGCCGGAGAACTAACTAACCCTATCAGGGAAAATAAGACCTCTCTTGCCTCCAGAGAAAAGACCCCAAAGTAATACAAGCCCCCAACAAATAATAACGGTGAGGTAAAAAGAAAAGACAAACGTAAGAATGAACTAGATTTTAGCAAAGAGAGGCCCACTGACTAATAGCAGAAAATAGTAAGATGACTTATATGGTCAGCAAAAAACCCTGCAAAAAATCCACGCTGAATATCCAAGAACCCCAAACCGACTAACGGTGAGGGGGGAGAATATCAGCCCCCTAGAGCTTCCAGCAATATCAGGAATCACATTTTGTACAAGCTGGCCAAAAATATGAACAAAGCAAAATAACAAAAAATAAGAAAGCAGGACTTAGCTTATCTTGCAAAGAACCAGGACCTGAAGACAGGAGCAAACAGAAATGAACTGATTACAACGATGCCAGGCACTGGACTGAGAATCCAGGAAGTTTAAATAGCAACACCCCAGGCCTAACGAAGCAGGTGAGTACCAACCTGGTAAAAGACAATCCAGGTGCCAAATCACTAGTGACCACAAGAGGGAGCCAAGAAGTATAGTTCACAACAGAGGGGACACATTTCATAAGTGTTAGGTTCAGCATGTGCAAGGAGCACCACGAGAAGAGGCACTTTTTCCTTTTGCATCATTACTGCTGCACAAGGTGGCTCTTTCAGTAACAAACGCCTGGGGGGGGGAACAGGTTCCCTTAAATTTAAGTTGTTGTGCCTGCGTGGCGGTCGCATGACACATTGCCGTATACACAGCAGGGGAGCAGCAGGCATTACTGAACCCCACTAACACATTGGCGAGGTGTTTGGCTCTGTGCGGACAGCACTTCCGGACAACAACTAGCGGTGTTGGAGCCCAGGGACAGCAGGAGGAGGAGGTGGAGGAGATAGGAGGGATTGCCACACACACAGCTGGGGAACAGCTGACGTTACTGAACCCCAATAACAGAGGAGCGACTGTTGACTGTGCGGACAGCACTTCCAGGCAACAACTAGCGGTGTTGGAGCCCAGGGACAGAAGGAGAAGGAGGTGGAGGAGATAGGAGGGATTGCCACACACACAGCTGGGGAACAGCTGACGTTACTGAACCCCAATAACAGTGGAGCGACTGTTGACTGTGTGGACAGCACTTCCAGGCAACAACTAGCAGTGTTAGAGCCCAGGGACAGAAGGAGGAGGAGGTGGAGGAGAGAGGAGGGATTTCCACACACACAGCTGGGGAACAGCTGACGTTACTGAACCCCAATAACAGAGGAGCGACTGTTGACTGTGCGGACAGCACTTCCAGGCAACAACTAGCGGTGTTGGAGCCCAGGGACAGAAGAAGGAGGAGGTGGAGGAGAGAGGAGGGATTGCCACACACACAGCTGGGGAACAGCTGACGATACTGAACCCCAATAACAGAGGAGCGACTGTTGACTGTGCGGACAGCACTTCCAGGCAACAACTAGCGGTGTTGGAGCCCAGGGACAGCAGGAGGAGCAGATAGGAGGTATTGCAGCACACACAGCAGGGGAGCAGCTGACGTTACTGAACCTCAATAACACGGCAGAAAGTGTTGACTGTGCGGACAGCACTTCCAGGCACCAACTAGCAGTGTTGGAGCCCAGGGACAGCAGGAGGAGCAGAGGAACACAGTGTAGGCCGAAGCCTGATTGGAGAAAGTTGAAAGGGAACCTTTAACCCCCCCCAAGGCGTTTGTAGCTGAAAGAGCCAGCTTGTGCAGCACAAAGGATGCAATAGGAAAAGGTGGCTCTTTTCATTATGCTCCTTGCAAACACAGAACTAAACACTTATAAAATGTGTCCCCTGATACCGTGAGACCGTCCCGGAGGTGGGACTTTCCTTCGTAATATGACGCAGCACAGCCATCATTCCTACCCCCTTGGCGCCGTGCCCCGGCTCCTCAGCGTTGTTTGATTCCGTCCCGGAGCCTGCGCTGTTATGTTATCCCTTGGACAGGCACACTTAGCGCTGCCCATCTTCTGACATAATTTAGTGTCAGTCTGGCTGCGCCTGTGCGTCCGCGCTGGTCGAGATCCCGCCTCGCAGTGTCGTCTAATGTAATCCCACCGCGGGCCTGGGATCCGTGGCCATGCGCAGTGCATATCCTCGCCTCTCACTCCCCTCCCTCCGGCTTCTTCAGACTGTGCGGTGACACGGCCGTGGCATGCTATTAGGGATCAGCTGACGGCGCACAGTCTGAAGAAGGCGAAGGGAGATGAGTGAGAGGCGGAGGTGAAGATATGCACTGCGCATGCCCATGGATCCCAGGCCTGCAGTGTGATTAAATCAGAAGACACTGCGAGGCGGGATCTCGGCCAGCGCGGACGCACAGGCGCAGTCAGGTTGACACCAAATGATGTCAGAAGAGGGGCAGCGCTAAGTGTGCCTGGCCAAGGGATAACATAACAGCGCAGGCTTTGGGACAAAATCAAACAACCCTGAGGAGGCGGCGCACGGCGCCAAGGGGGTAAGAATGACGGCTGTGCTGCGTCACATTACGAAGGAAAGTCCCACCTACGGGACGGTTTTACGGTGTCAGTGGACACATTTTATAAGTGTTAAGTTCTGCGTGTGCAAGGAGCTAAACAAAAATAGCTACCTTTTCCTTGTGCAGCATTACTGCTGCACAAGGTGGCTCTTTCAGTAACAAACGCCTGGGGGGGGACAGGTTCCCTTACATTTCAGTTGTTGTGTCAGCGTGGCGGTCGCAGGACACATTGCCGGCTACACAGCTGGGGATCAGCTGATGTTACTGAAACCCAATAACACTGGGTCGTATGTTTTGACTGTGCAGACGGCACTTCTGAGCCTCAACTGGTGGTGTTGGAGCCCAGGAATTAAAGTTCAGGTGGTAGAAAGATGAACACAACAGGAGACCTGGATACTGTAGACAGTCACCTAATTATTTAATCAGGAAGAGGAGTGGCAAATTCCTGCGAGATCCAGGCCTGGTTCATTTTCAGGAAAGTAAGCCGGTCAACGTTATCGGAGGATAGTCGCATACACCACCTGCAGCACTAAAGACACGTTCCGATAATACACTAGCCGCAGGGCAAGCCAGCACCTCCAATGCATACTGGCTTAGCTCTTGCCATGTATCCAGCTTTGAGACCCAAAACTTGAAAGGGGAAGAGCCGTCTGGGAGTACAGCAAGAGGGCAAGACATGTAGTCTGTCACCATCTGAGGGAACCGTTGCCTCCTGCTGAGTGGAGCCGTCTGTGATGGCGTAGACTTTTGTGGCGGGCACACAAAACTGTGCCACAGTTGGGCCATACTGGTCTTGCCTTGGGCAGAGGCACTGCTTCTGCTCCCTCTTTGTGCAGAGCCTCCTCCACTGCCTGGACGCACTGAGCTGCTTTGTAATGCACTAGCAGCACTTCTCTCAGTTGGACTGGAGAAGATGATGGAATTCACCAGTGTGTCTTGGTACTCCCGCATTTTTCGCTCCCGGTTCAACGGTGTGAGGAGGCTTTCTACATTGTCCCGGTAGCGAGGATCGAGGAGGGTGAACACCCAATAATCAGACATGTTGAGAATGTGGGCGATGCGGCGGTCGTTTCTCAGGCACTGCAGCATGTAATCCACCATGTGCTGCAGACTGCCAACTGGCCAAGAAACGCTGTCCCCTGCTTGAGGCGTGATCTCTGCCCGCTCATCATCACCCCACCCTCGCTGTACACACTGACTACTGGACAATTGTGTAACTCCCTCCTCTGGACGGATGTCTTCCTCCTCCATTGACTCCTCCTCATCCTCCTCACAAAGTGTCCCCTGCCTACGCATTTGTGAGGAACCACGTGGCGCTGACTGTCCAGAAGATGATGGAAATGGTGAATCCTCATCCTCCACCTCTTCCACAACATCATCCCTTAGCGCTTGCAGTGATTTTTCAAGCAGGCAGATAAAGGGGACAGTCATGCTGACTAGTGCATCATCTGCACTCGCCATCCGCGTGGAATAATCGAAGGGACGCAAAACCTGGCAGATGTCCTTCATAGTGGCCCACTCTGTGGTTGTGAAGTCTGAACGGCGCGGAGTGCGACTTCTTTGCGCCTGATGCAGCTGGTACTCCATTACTGCTTGCTGCTGCTCACACAACCGCTCCAACATATGTAACGTGGAATTCCACCTGGTAGGTAGGTCACATATGATGCGATGTTCCGGAAGGCGGAATCGGCACTGCAGAGCCGCAATGCGCGATTTTGCCGTGCTGGAACGCCGCAAGTGAGCACACTCTAGGCGGACCTTGTGCAGCAGTGCATCAAGATCCGGATAGTCCCTCAAAAAACTCTGCACGACCAAATTGAGCACATGTGCCAGACATGGGATGTGAGTGAGGTTGCCGAGGCCCAGAGCTGCCACCAGATTTTGGCCATTATCACACACTACCATGCCTGGCTGGAGATTCGCTGCCACAAACCACACATCGCTCTCCTGCTTGATGGCATTCCAGAGCTCCTGCGCTGTGTGGCTTCGATTCCCCAAAGAAATTAATTTCAAGACGGCCTGTTGACGTTTGGCCACGGCTGTGCTCATGTCAGTCGTAACAGGTAAACGTTCACGGGTCCATGTGGAGGTGGACTGTGACGGATCCTGCAGCGACGATTCTGAGGAACTTGTGTAAGAGGAGGAGTCAATGCGTACAGAGTGGATTCCTGCAATCCTTGGAGTGGGCAGGACACGTCCTGCGCCACTCGCACGATCTGTACCCGGCTCAACAACATTAACCCAATGGGCAGTGAGGGAAAGGTATCGCCCCTGTCCATGTTGACTGGTCCACGCATCGGTGGTGAGGTGGACCTTGCTACTGACGGCGTTCAGTAGCGCGTGTTTTATGTGTCCCTCCACATGCTTGTGCAGTGCAGGGACGGCTTGCCTGCTGAAATAAAAGCGGCTGGGCACATTGTACTGTGGGACTGCCAATGACATCAAGTCACGGAAGCTGTCAGTCTCCACCAGCCTGAATGACAGCATTTCCAGTGACAGAAGTTTGGCAATGCCTGCAGTCAGAGCCTGTGCTCGTGGGTGGTTTGCCGAGAAAGGCCGCCTTTTCTCCCATGCCTGTACTACCGATGGCTGTAGACTGGCCTTGGAGTGTGAGGATAACTGGGAACGTGGTGCTGCGGGTGGAATTACAGTGGGTCTCTGGACAACAGTGCCAGAGGTTGTTCCACGGCGATCCTGGGAGGAAGCCGAACCAGCTGCGTGTGAGCTGGAGGAAGTGGCAACACGAGCTGATGACGTGGTAGCTGCCGCTGTTGGTTGGCCTAGCTCTTCAGTGTGTTTTTGTAACTCCGCCGCGTGCCTGGTCCGCACATGTTTCCACATATTGGAGGTATTGAGGTTGCTGACATTTCTCCCTCTTTTGACTTTGTGATGACACACCTTGCATTTGACATAGCAAATGTCATCTGCAACTGTGTCAAAAAAGGACCAGGCACTGCAAGTCTTGGGAGCGCCCTTTTTGACTTTTGGAAGAGACACGCTCCTGACGGGTGCCAAAGTGGAGGCTACAGGATCCGTAGTCTTCCCCCTCCCTCTCCCTCTTTGGCCCGTTCGGGGAATCTCTTCCTCAGAGCTGCTCCCACCACCTTCCTGTCCCTCACGCCAAGATGGGTCAAGGACCTCATCATCTACACTACCCTCTGCCACCAACTGCTCCTCCTGGGTAGTCTCAGCAGCAGAGCACGCACCAGAAAGTGGCACCTGAGTGTAATCAGCGGATGCGTCCTGCAATGTGGTGACCAGAGGCACTGGCCCACCCGCCTCTTCAGACTCAGAGAGAAAAAGCTGTTGGGCATCACTGCACACTGCCTCTTCTTCCATTTCTCCAATGCTGCTTGGCTGGCCCCCTGTTTCCAAGCCAAGAGATTCAGAGAACAGAAGTAGAGACGGCTCCTGTCCTGGGCTCTCTGTCTGCCTGGGCAATTTGGCAGGTGGCGAAGAGACAGATGGGTGCTCTCCAGTGCTCTGTGTCTGAGAGGATGTGGCACTAATTGAAGTCGATGCGTTAGCTGCCATCCATCCGACAACGGCTTCAATTTGGTCTTCACGCAGCAGCGGTGTACGGCGCTCTCCGACAAAGCTGTGCATGAAGGACTGTTCCCTGCTGAAACTGGGTGATGATGAGTCAGCGGTGCCCGCCAGCACGGAATCCCCATGTCCTTTCCCTGCTCCGCGCCCACGCCCACGTGCCTTACTCCCTGCCTTCTTCATCTTGGTTGACTGATAAAGATAAGCAGAAAAGTACTAACGGCTTTGTGTGCTTATTCCTGAACAGCTCCTAACAGGTATAAGAAACACTAATTTTCTAAAGTGTGGACTAGACTTTAATATGAGCTAATGTGGCAACTGTAAAGTGGTGTGTTTGGTGAACTTTATTATTTATTTATTTTGTGGGGGCTGAACTGACAACAGGGCGAGCTGCAGTCACACGGAGACCGTGCAGACAGCCGTAAACAGCGCTGCAAGGCCCAAAAACACTCCTCTACTTTATCCTATGTAGTGTTTTTCCACAATTTAGCTGGATACGGGTGGAAAGACACTAATAGGAATTTTTTGAAAAAATGTGCAGCAGCCTGCACTACTTAAAGAAAAGGAAAATGGATTTTACGGTATGACGCAGTGACGCACCCTGAGCTGGATACAACCGGCTATGGCTGCACACAGACTACAGGGCGAGCTGCAGTCACACGGAGACCGTGCAGACAGCCGTAAACGGCGCTGCAAGGCCCAAAAACACTCCTCTACGTTATCCTATGTAGTGTTTTTCCACAATTTAGCTGGATACGGGTGGAAAGACACTAATAGGAATTTTTTGAAAAAATGTGCAGCAGCCTGCACTACTTGAAAAAAAAAGAAAAGAAAATAGAACAGTATGAGGCAGTGAACCACCCTCCCTGAACTGAATACAACCAGCTATGGCCTATGGCTGCACACAGACTAGAGAGTGGGCTGCACACACACACACACACACAGAGACCTTGCAGATCGCTGTGAAAACAGCGCTGCAAGGCAAAAGCAAGGTGATTAGTAGGTGAACACAGTGGTTGCTAAATTAGCCTTGGAAAAGAACAATGAAGCAAATCGCTATCTCAACTGGCCCTCAGTCAGCACACAGCGTCCTGTCACTAACTGAATTCACAGCAGAGTGAGCGCAAAATGGCGCCAGCGACTTTTAAACTGCAGCATGACATCATTTCAGCAGCCAATCACAGCCTTGCCAGTAGTTACATGCCCACCATGCTGAACAGGATGTGCCCACACTCAGAATCATTCCTCATTGGCTGAATTCATGCAGTTTGAATCCTGGGAACTTCCGATTCCGGTATCCGACATGCGGCAAGTATCGGATCTCGGTATCGGAATTCCGATACCACAAGTATCGGCCGATACCCGCTCAACCCTACCAGGGACGTTGCATGTCCATCACGGCGCACTGGGTTAATGTGGTGGATGCAGGGTCCACAGGGGACAGCCATAGTGGGACAGTTCTGCCTAGCCCACGGTCTAGGAAACAGTTGGCTGTAGGCGTTCGCCACCCCTCCTCCTCCTCCTCCAGAAGCGAAAGCTCATCCACAGAGTGCAGTCGCACGACCACTCCATCCGCAGATGTCAGTGTTTTACACGAGGTTTCCCATTATTGAACAGCTAGTGGTAAGCGTCAGCAGGCTGTGTTACAAATGAAGTGTTTGGGCGACAACAGACACACCGCGGAAGTACTAGCCGAGTACTTGAAGCAAGAAACTCAGTCATGGCTGGGCAGTGTACATCTTGAGGCAGGCAAGGTAGTCAGTGATAACGGAAGGAATTTTATGGCTGCCATAGCCTTTCAGAACTGAAACTCATACCTTGCCTGGCTCACACCTTGAACCTGGTGGTGCAGTGTTTCCAAAAAAATTATCCGGGGTTACCAGCGCTGCTCCTGAAGGTGCAAAGACGTTGCTCGCACATCCGCCGGTCGCCCGTACACTCCAGCCATATGCTGAACCATCAGCGATCGCTGAATCTTCCCCAGCACCGCCTAATAATTGACATTGCAACAAGGTGGAACTCCACACTGCACATGGTTCAGAGGCTTTGCGAAGAGAGGCGTGCTGCAATTTATTTGTGGGAGGATACACATACACGGGCAGGCACTTGGATGGCAAACATGGAGTTGTCTGGTGTGCAGTGGTCAAAGCTACAAGACCTCTGTCAAGTCCTTCAGTGTTTTGAGGAATGCACATGGCAGGTAAGTGCAGACGACGCCATCATAAGCATGAGCATCCCACTAATGCGTCTGCTGATGCAAAGTTTGATGCACATTAAGGAGCAGGCGTCTGCAGCCTAGGAGGAGGGAAGCCTTGATGACAGTCAGCCATTGTCTGCTCAGGGAACTCTCCTGGATGAGGTGGCAGATGAAGAGGAGGAGGAGGATGATGGGGATGAATATTTATGGGAGGAGGATGCATCTCAGGGGGCAAGAGAAACTGGTGTCATTGCAAGGTCAGGTACAGGGTTTTTGCGGGACACAAGTGTTGTTGATTTGCAAGAAAGTGCTCCTCAACCCAGCACAAGCAGTGAATTGACACCTGGAACATTGGCCCACATGGCTGAGTATGCCTTGCGTATCCTTAAAAGGGACCCCCGCATTATCAAAATGATGACCGATGACGATTACTGGTTGGCCTGCCTCCTGAATCCACGATATAAAGGAAAATTACAAAATATCATGCCACATGAGAACCTTGAGCAAAAATTGGCTACCAAACAAGCAACTCTTGTAGACCGTTTGGTTCAGGCATTCCCAGCACACAGCGGTGGTGATGGTTCTCACACGAGCCGTAGGGGGCAACATGGCAGAGGTGTTAGAGGTGCACAAATCCGAAGTGGCGTTGGACAGAGGGGTTTTATGACCAGGTTGTGGAGTGATTTCGCAATGACCGCAGACACGACAGGTACTGCTGCATCGATTCAAAGTGACTGGAGACAGCATTTCTCCAGTATGGTTACGAACTACTTTTCCTCCCTTATCGATGTTCTCCCTCACAGGTCATTCCCCTTTGATTACTGGGCATCTAAAATAGACACTTGGCCTGAATTGGCAGAATATGCATTACAGGAGCTCGCTTGCCCTGCTGCTAGTGTGCTATCAGAAAGTGTCTTCAGTGCTGCTGGTTCAATACTGACCGAAAAAAGGACACGTCTGGCTACCCAAAATGTTGATGATTTAACCTTCATTAAAATGAACCAATCATGGATTTCAAATTATTTGGCCCCACCTTCCCCTGCTGACACATAGCTTGCCTGAAAAATGTCTTGCTTTTAGCCTCCTCTTACTGACTGCTCCAATTCCTCCATTTGCAGCTGCTGAATGTCCACCATAGGCCATTTTTATACCTCCTTAAATGGGCTGACTCTCCCCACAGGGCCATGGTCACCACCTGGCGCAAGCACCCGTGCGAGTGCCGTTTGCCTGGACAGGTGGGTGTGCCCACTGTTGGGCAACGGCACTGTCACGGGGTCCCTCATAGTACAATGAAGTGTCTCTGACGGTGGTAGTGCACAACCAATGTCAGACACACCGTCGTAATATGAGGGGCCCTGTGCCAGTACCGCCGCCCACGAGAAAGTGTTCCCCCCAGCTTGAACAGTGCTCTACCACTTGCAATACTTACCTCTCCCTGCTCCACCACTGTGTAGTCTGGGCTGTTAACTCCTTCAATGGCACTGCCAATGCAAATTTGTTGAAATGATAGATGATAGTTAAAATATGCAGGGGCCCTGGCCTCCATTTAGACCAGTTAATACTTTGCGCCTACTACCACTGTCTGCTACTCAGCAGAGGAGCCCACCCCTGTACCTAGCTATGCCACCTGTTTATTTATGAACAATGTTTTGGCAGACATTTAGCCTACTTTATTATTTGGGCCTACTAACTGTGTCTGCCACTCATTACAGTTGTCCTCCACTGAACAAAGCAATGCCGCCTGTTTAGTCCTGTTACCACATTTGAACTGCATTTAGCCCACTTTATTATTTGGGCCAACTAACTGTGTCTGCCGCTCATTACAGTTGTCCTCCACTGAACAAAGCAATGCTGCCTGTTTAGTCCTGTTACTAATTTTGAACTGCATTTAGCCCACTTTATTATTTGGGCCTACTAACTGTGTCTGCCACTCATTACAGTTGTCCTCCACTGAATAAAGCAATGCCGCCTGTTTAGTCCTGTTACCAATTTTGAACTGCATTTAGGCTACTTTATTATTTGGGCCTACTAACTGTGTCTGCCACTCCATTACAGTTGTCGTCCACTGAACACAGCAATGCCGCCTGTTTAGTCTTGTTACCACATTTGAACTGCATTTAGCCTACTTTATTATTTGGGCCTACTAACTGTGTCTGCCACTCATTACAGTTGTCCTCCACTGAATAAAGCAATGCCGCCTGTTTAGTCCTGTTACCAATTTTGAACTGCATTTAGGCTACTTTATTATTTGGGCCTACTAACTGTGTCTGCCGCTCATTACAGTTGTCCTCCATTGAACAAAGCAATGCCGCCCGTTTAGTCCTGTTACCACATTTAAACTGCATTTAGCCCACTTTATTATTTGGGCATATATCTGTGTTTCCTCCTCATCCTGCCCATTGCCCAGCCACTGCTAGATGAGTCTGCTGGTACATTGACCCAGACCACTACATTCCCCTTGCACTCTACACAGCCAGAATCTGACCCTGCTGAAAGTCAGGTTCCCCTTTCCGCATACTATACCACCTTACACGGGGACAAAGAGGAAGGTGCAGATGAAAGTGCAGGTTCCTTTATCAGGTGGGGGGGAATACTCGTTGGTGACGTCACTGGCACAGGGCCCCTCATAGTATGCAAAAGTGTCTCTGCTGGTGGGAAGCGCCACCCGCCATCAAACACACCGCCGTACTATGAGGGGCCCTGTGCCAGTGCCAATGCCAACGAGTGGGCCCCCACTGCTTGCTCAGTATCACAGCACTTGCAAAGTTGAAATACTTACCTCTCCCTGCTCCACCGCCGTGACGTATTCCGCGTTTCCTGGGCCCACAAAGATCTTGAGCCAGCCCTACCCCCCTACAACTTTAGCCAAATGACCCCCAGTTTTCAATGCCTAACTATTATTATAAAGTAAGTTAAGATTGACAAGCTTAAGTAATAAGAATTGATGTTTTTGGCATTAAAATGGGCACTGTAGGTGTTTTCCTGTCCTCCACTCACTGCCGACTTTGATTCCCCATTGACTTGCATTGTGTTTCGTGTTTCAGTCAGCCCCCGACTTTTCGCAATAATCGGCCGATTTCACCCGACCCGACTTTTGACAAAGTCGGTTTTCGCGAAACCCGACTCGATCCGAAAAAAATAAAAGTCGCTCAACTCTAATGTTCAGTTTATGATCTATTAGTATACCCAAATCTTTTTCACATGTGCTGTTGCTTAGCCCTATTCCTCCCATGCTTTTTTAATTTTAGTTGCCCAGATGTAGTACTTTGCATTTTTCCTTGTTAAAAACCATTCTGTTAGTTGCTGCCCACTGCTCCAGTTTATTTATATCTTTTTGAATGTTCTCTCTCTTCTCTAGTTTTAGCTATCCCTCCTAGCCTTGTGTCATCAGCAAATTTAATCAGTGTACCCTCAATTCCTTCATCTAAATCATTGACACAAATGTTGAACAATACAGGGCTCAGGACAGAACCCTGTGGTACTCCACTTGAAACATTCTTCCAACTGGATGTGCAGCCATTTACGACCATTCTTTGGGTCCGATCACGAAGCCAGTTATGACTCCACCTATCAGTTGCCTTGTCCATTCCATACTTAGTCATTTTTTCAATAAGGATGGTGTGAGATACTTTGTCAATTGCTTTGCTGAAGTCGAAGTCAAGATATACTATATCTACAGCATTTCCCTGAATCACTCAGTCAGTGATTCTGTCATAGAAGGAAATTAAGTGAGTCTTACATGACTTATTAGTTAGAAACCCATGATGACTCTGGTTAATCACTTCATTTTTATCCAGGTACCTACATACATGTTGTTTAATAATTTGTTCAAAGATCTTTCCTGGTATAGAAGTCAGACTCACGGGCCTATAGTTCCCTGGGTCCACCTTCTTCACCTTTTTGAAGATAGGAACAACATTTGCTCTTCTCCAGTCTTCTGGAACTTCTCCTGTTTTCCAAGAATTTTCAAAGATTATGGAGAGTGGTTCAAAATTTTTTTTTTCTGCTATCTCCTTCAGTACTCTGGGGAGTAATTCATCTGGACCTGGATACTTGAATTCATTTATGTTAGCTAACTGTTTCCTGTGGTCGGCGCTCATAGCAAGCCTGCAATTCAGCTACATAGCTGCAATCTGATGATCGCTGCTGTGTAGCTGAGCTGATCGAGTTGTGCCAGCTTCTAGCCTCCCATAAAGGCTATTGAAGCATGGCAAAAAAAATGTTTTAAAAAATATGAAAAAAATAAAAAAAAATATAAAAGTTTAAATCACCCCCCTTTCGCCCCATTCAAAATAAAAAAAATTTAAAAAAATCAAACCTACACATATTTGGTATCGCCGAGTTCCGAATCGCCCGATCTATTAATAAAAAAATTATTAACTTGATCGCTAAACAGCCTAGCGAGAAAAAAATTCAAAACGCCAGAATTACGTTTTTTTGGTCACTATGACATTGCATTAAAATGTAATAACGGGCGATCAAAAGATCATATCTGCACCACAATGGTATCATTAAAAACGTCAGCTCGGCCCGCAAAAAATAAGCCCTCACCAGACCGCAGATCATGAAAAATGGAGACGCTACGGGTAACGGAAAAATGCACAATTTTTTTTTTAGCAAAGTTTGGAATTTTTTTTACCACTTAGAAAAACTCGTAATGACCTGGAGAATCACAATGACAGGTCAGTTTTAGCATTTAGTGAACCTAGCAAGAAAGCCAAACAAAAAACAAGTGTGGGATTGCACTTTTTTTGCAATTTCACTGCACTTGGAATTTTTTTCCCGTTTTCTAGTACACGACATGCTAAAACCAATGATGTCGTTGAAAAGTGCAACTTGTCCCACAAAAAACAAGCCCTCACATGGCCATATTGACGGAAAAATAAAAAAGCTATGGCTCTGGAAAGGAGTGGAGCGAAAAACGAGAATGCAAAAACGGAAAAGGGCAAGGTCGTGAAGGGGTTAATGGCGTCAGTGAAATGAAGCCAGAAAATTTTCTTCAAGCACACTACGTGTTGTGAGGGTTAATTTAAAGTTGCATAAAGGGCGGGTTTCATGTGGACCTTCATAGAGCGGGTGGGAGAAGGTCCACTTTATCTCCACCGGCAGAGCTACCAGGACCTGTGTGATGTCATGATCATGTGGTCAGTCACATGGTCTTGGGTTTAATTGGCTCTACGGGCAGTCTGGGTTCCGCAAGCTTGGAAAGAGGAGTCTCCAGTGGCTTTTTGTGTCTTGTAGACGACAAACTGAACCTGTGTTGCTCCAGAGCAGGGTGCCACTCGCATAAGTATGGACTGTGTTGCAGTGTTTTGTTTTCTTTGTTGTTTTCAGTTTTAGCCTGAAGAGCTGTGTTTATTTTTCCCCTTGTGTTGGTTTATGCTGCCTTATAATAAACCAACTAAGATTTAAGTGTTCCTATTTTTCTACCTCCGCATACCGCCACGTGAGTTGGACTACCACAGGGTGATTTGAATTTTTTTTTTAAACTTTTTCTTTACTTTTTCCTGTTATTGTTAGCCTCCCTAGGGGACTTGAAGATGCGATCGTCTGATCGCTTGTGATAAAAACAGCGATGACACAGTATCGCTGCATACAGCAAAAATCACGGTTTACTTCGAAGCTCGACCACATTTTGTTTTGGACTTATTCACTTTTGAAGTAACAATAAAGGACCTAGATGATGGGAAACTACCCAAAGTGTCATCATTTTAAGCCCTTCAGGTGATTCAGAGAAATTCCTGCAATGTAAATGAAAATTAAATGTAGTGCAAAAAATTAAATGCAAATGAAAAATTACATTTTGCTTCACTAAGGGTACTTTCACACTTCCGTCGGTATGGGGCCAGCGCAAACCATCGGCCCAACATACCGATGGATGTTGTGCTAAATGTAGCACAACGTGGGCAGCGGATGCAGTTTTACAACGCATCCGCTGCCCATTGTGATGAGCGGGGAGGAGGGGGCGGAGTTCCGGCCGCGCATGCGCGGTAGGAAATGGCAGACACGTCACACAAAAAAGCATTACATTGAACTTTTTTTGTGCGTTGCGTCTGCTAAAACACGACGGATTCATCGCACGACGGATGCGACGTGTGGCCATCCGTTGTGATCCATCGCTAATACAAGTCTATGGGCAAAAAACGCATCCTGCAAGCACATTTGCAGGATCCGTTTTTTGCCCATAACGACAGATTGCGACGAAGCCCAGAAGACGGAAGTGTGAAAGTACCCTAAAATGTTGTGTAACGTGTCTCCACTATCTGCAGACGGGGAGAACTCACTTGGCTGGTTATTGAGGCGTATATGCTGGGACACTCAGGGTTAAAAAGTCCATTAGGTTTATTTACACAGCATAAACCTCTCAGGAACTTGGTAACATGCAGCACCCTGTGCACCATCCAGCAATCGTTTGGCTCTACAGCACCCACAATTCTTGCTGAGCCCTGGTGTGCCTATTACGGTTTTGTGTCCGTTATGTGTCTGTGACCACCGCACCGGTTCCCGGATACCTCTTATCCTCAGAGGTGTCCTCTATGGAGGTAGTTCACAGTCCTCCTCACCCTGGCTCACTTTAGCCAGCACTGCCGTCCATGCACAAACACACATGCTCCATCTTGAGTGTTCAGACACATCCCCTGGGGTGAGGTATGTAGGTGACTGGACTCACCCATGTCTCCAAGTCACCTGGAAGTCTTCCCAGTGTATAGTAAACCTCAGCAGTAGATCTGCTGAGCCTAACCAAGCCCAAGCGTCCATCACAGGGCCACGCACTACTGTGAAACATACATCCCACTAACCACATCGGCAGTCGCCATGCCACAGTTGTTTTTGACCCATTTTTGTATTTTTTATTTTTTTTTCATTTTTACAAGGGGTAATGGGAGAAAATGAACCCCGAAATATCTTACTTAATTTCTCATAAATGCAGCAATACTCCATAAGTGGTCAAAAACTACTGTTTGTGCACAAAACACGGCAAGGAAGTAACTGAGGGCTATTCGATTTTTAGAATAAAAATTTGTCTGGAATAGATTGCAGATGCCATAAGAAAAGTTTATTCTTTGGATCAGTAAGACTGAATTTTTGTAGGCTATTTTTTTGTTGTGCTACTTTGTCATACTAAAATTTTTTTTTTTTTACAAAAAATAATTTGGCTTTGCATAGTCATATTTAGGCATGAGCGAACGTACTGAGTGATGGTTGGATATCATTTGAGTATCTGGGTGATATCACTCGAGTATCTGGGTGCTAGGATGTACTCGGCACCCGACAAGCTTTGGCTTGGGCTCGGATTTGAAGCTCAAATCCCTGCCTTGCATGTGTGCCGCCAGTTACACAGCCAATAAACATGCAGGGATTGCCTGCCAGTCACTGTAATGCACTAGCTATATTGGTAATGGCATTACTGTGATTAACAGACTGCATTACCTCATCAGAGGTTATAAAAGGGCAGGCGCAGCCGTGCTCGGCTCAATGATGCCATTGCACAGCTCAGGAACAGTTGTGATTACAGAGAGAGAGAAGCTATACAGGTCTGTGTATGCACAGTTTTAACTAATCAGAGACCTCTAGTATTGATACTGGTGCTGATGCTGAACCATCATACTAACAGTCCTTCCAATGGCTAATCCTGAGCTTCGCTGTTTGTATCATATACATTCTGCATTTAGTCTAGGAACAGTTGCAGGAGAAGGGAGAGTGGCAGAATGCAGCCTCTAGGCAGGGTTTAGGGATTTGCAGTCCGTTGCTAAATATATGTGGTTAGTGTTACATTACAGTAATATATAAAACTCCCCAAAAAAATTCAGATTTTTTTTTCTGTATTCAATTAGTCATCCATCTGGTTTATTATGGTTAGTGTTACCTTACGATGGTATATAAACATAAAAAAAAACAGCACCGACACTCACAGCGATAGTTAGGTGTTTTCCAGTCTGGGATTTTTTTAAAGAAAGTTCTGAGACAAAAAAACATTTCTAATTGCAACCTGTGCCATGCCAAGATCAGCAGGGGCCTGACTACTAAGAGCCTAATGACAATCAGCAAAGCAGGCACGTCATCTAATCACTCGACTCAGTGGGCCGAATGCATGGGTCCACAATTGAAGTCAAGGGGTCACATCACTGCCTCTTCCCCTATGCCAGGTGTTTCACAATCCCCTATCCATGACATAGGAGAAGATGCCTCCCACCCTGCACCTGCCCTTGTACATTCTAAGTCACTATCATCAGGCACTTCCAAAAACTTTTTCCACCACAGCATTCAGCTGTCCCTACCAAAGCTTTGGAATGAAAAATAAAGTTCCCAGCCACCCATCCACAGGCCCAAGTGCTAAACCGGCACATTACCAGGTTACCTGCCATGGAAATGTTTCAGTTTAGGTTTGTTAACATGGATGATTTCCGACAACTCATGGCTTCAGCCATACAATTAACGACCGACACGTGGACAAGTACTTGTGGTCATGGAGGCTACATGTCCCTGTCGGCACACTAGATTAACATTGTGGAGGCTGGGGCCAAGTTCCACTTTATCAGGGTTTCTTGCACCTCCTACACCAGTTCTTGAACCACCTCCTCTTCCTTCATCGTCGATTTGGTATCTCAGAAAACTTCGCCCACATCAGTCGGAAGCTGGAAGCTCTGCAGCACTGCCTCAGTGAAGCGGCAACAGGATCTGCTGAAGCTAATTTGTCTAGTAGAAAAGCTACACACCATAACAAAGTTATTGAAAGGAATAACAGACCAGACAGATCTGTGTCTCTCTTCGCTGAGACTCCAACCAGGCATGGTCATGTGTAATAATGGCCATAACCTGGTAGCAACTGTGAAGCTTGGCAAGCTCACATACGAACCATGCTTGGCCCACATGGTCAAATTGGTAGTTCAACAGTTTCTTAAAACATACTCAGATTTGCCAAAGCTTCTGATCAAGGCACACCTCATCAGCAACCATTTCCGTAAGTCAGCTACAGCTGCCACTGCTCTGACAGTGCTGCAGTGCAACTGCCAGCTAACTGACTGGTGTGTGATATCGCCATGCACTAGAACTCCACACTGCACATGCTGGCAAGGCTTTCTGTGCAACATAGGACAATTGTCAAATACCAGCTCCAAACTGCCCATCAGTATTCTGGGCAGCGTCTGCACATAGTAACTGAAGAATGGGCATAGATGTCTGACATTTGTGCGGTTCTCCAAGACTTTGAGGAATGCAAAATGATGATGAGCGGTGATGACAACATAATATGTGCAACGATCTCACTTTAGTTCTGTGACTTCACTTCTGTGATTATTCAAACAGTCACTGCTCAAAATTAAAGCTGAAGCTTTGCATGCGTACTAGGTGGAGATGTAGGAAGACACAAGATAGGGAGATACTACTCAGTCAAGTCTCATCTCATCTGCTCTGAGTGGATTGGGTAACAATGAGGAAGTGGAAGCTGAGGAGGAGAAACGGGTTGCTAACCGAACAGAGGCTAGTACCCAGGCAAGATTTGTCCCATCTCTCGTCGTAAGTGGATGATCTGAGGAGGGGAATGAGGAGGAAGAGATGGAGGAGGAGTAGAAGTTGGAGAGTAGTCATCATAGTGGAGACAAGGAAGTGTTGGTTGTAGGGAGCTTGGCACATATGGCTGACTGTATGTACTGCTGCCTTTCCTGTGACCCTCACGTTACATTCATCTTGACCAAAAAAAAGTACTGGTCGTTCACTCTGCTAGACTCACACTACAAGGAGAACCTTGCATCTCTTGGTCTACTAAAATTATGCTATACCATATGGTCATTGTGGAAAATATGTTGAAAAAATTCCCATCATACAACACTGGCAGCAGGGGGCAAGCTTCCTTGCATAACCAAAGAGGAGTGGGAGACACACACCAGGTACAGCAGAGGCAGGGGTACTCTGTCAAAGATGTGGGCCAATTTCATGACACCCTCCTAGTGTCCAGTCCCTGGTTACCAGGAATTTTAGACAAGGAGGGAGAAGTTTTTAGAAAAGGTCAAGCAATAACTGGCTAAAAAAAACAGCAGACTCCCTAATTCCTCGACCTTCAACTATTGGGTCTCAAAGCTGAACACCTGGCATGAGCTGTTTTTCTATGCCATGGAGGTGTTGTGCTACCCTGCCACTAGCATCTTGCCTGAGCGGGTCTTTAATGCCATTCAGGGAGTCATAACGACAGTCACTTTTGGCTGTCAATAAATGCTGACAGGCTCACTCTGAAAAAATGAACAAAGCCTGAATTAGCCCTGACTTTTCCACACCACCAGATAACAGCAGCACATAAAGTGTTTTTAATCCATATTTGAATGTCAGTTGATGCCTTCAATAGTCTACGGATGACTGGATGACCTTCCGTATTTGCACTTAGGAGTACATCAGCTACACCTTCAAAATGTTTTAATGAGGCTCTCCAGTTGCTGCCTTCAAGTGTCTATGGATGACTGTATTACCCTCCTTATTTCTTTCCTGGCTGTGCACCTTGTGCAAAGCCTTAATGAGTGTAGGAGTACATCAGTTATACTTTTTAAATATTTGAATGAGGCCAGCCCTGCCAGTTGTTCCCTTTAAGGTTTTTTAGATTACTGTATGATTCTCCCTATAATTTTTCCTGGCTTTGCACTCTGTGCAAAGCCTTTATGAGTGTAGAAGTTCCAGAACTACAGTACAGACCAAAAGTTTGGACACACCTCATTAAAAGATTTTTCTGTATTTTCATGACTATAGAAAATTGTAAATTCACACTGACGGCATCAAAACTATGAATTAACACATGTGGAATTATATACTTAACAAAAAAGTGTGAAACAACTGAAAATATGTCTTATATTCTAGGTTCTTCAAAGTATCCACCTTTTGCTTTGATGACTGCTTTGCACACTCTTGGCATTCTCTTGATGAGCTTCAAGAGGTAGTCAACGGAAATGGTTTTCACTTCACAGGTGTGCCCTGTCAGGTTTAATAAGTGGGATTTCTTGCCATATAAATGGGGTTGGGACCATCAGTTGTGTTGAGCAGAAGTTTGGTGGATACACAGCTGATAGTCCTACTGAATAGACTGTTAGAATTTGTATTATGGCAAGAAAAAAAGCAGCTAAGTAGAGAAAAACGAGTGGCCATCATTACTTTAAAAAATGAAGGTCAGTCAGTCCAAAAAATTGGGAAAAACTTTGAAAGTGTCCCCAAGTGCAGTTGAAAAAACCATCAAGCGCTACAAAGAAACTGGCTCACATGAGGACCGCCCCAGGAAAGGAAGACCATGAGTCGCCTCTGCTTCTGAGGATAAGTTTATCCGAGTTACCAGCCTCAGAAATCACAGGTTAACAGCAGCTCAGATTAGAGACCAGGTCAATGCCACACAGAGTTCTAGCAGCAGACACATCTCTGCAACAACTGTTAAGAGAAGACTTTGTGCAGCAGGCGTTCATGGTAAAATAGCTGCTAGGAAATCACTGCTAAGGACAGGCAACAAGCAGAAGAGACTTTTTTGGGCTAAAGAACACAGGGAATGGACAATAGACCAGTGGAAATTTGTGCTTTGGTCTGATGAGTCCAAATTTGAGATCTTTGGTTCCAACCACCGTGTCTTTGTGTGACACAGAAAAGGTGAACGTATGGACTCTACATGCCAGGTTCCCACCATGAAGCATGGAGGAGGATGTGTGATGGTGTGGGGGTGATTTGCTGGTGACACTGTTGGGGATTTATTCAAAATTGAAGGCATACTGAACCAGCATGGCTACCACAGCATCTTGCAGCGGCATGCTATTCCATCCGGTTTGCGTTTAGTTGGATCACCATTTATTTTTCAACAAGACAATGACCCCAAACACACCTCCAGGCTGTGTTAGGGCTATATGACCAAGGAGGAGAGTGATGGGGTGCTACGCCAGATAACCTGGCCTCCACAGTCACCAGACCTGAACCCAATCGAGATGGTTTGGGGTTAGCTGGACCGCAGAGTGAAGGCAAAAGGGCCAAAAAGTGCTAAGCATCTCTGGGAACTCCTTCAAAATTGTTGGAAGACCATTTCCAGTGACTACCTCTTGAAGCTCATCAAGAGAATTCCAATAGCATGCAAAGCAATCATCAAAGCAAAAGGTGGATACTTTGAAGAACCTAGAATATGATACATATTTTCAGTTGTCTGACACTTTTTTGTGAAGTATATAATTCCACATGTGTTAATTCATAGTTTTGATTCCTTCAGTGTGAATTTACAATTTTCATAGTAATGAAAATACAGAAAACTCTTTAAATGAGAAGGTGTGTCCAAACTTTTGGTCTGCACTGTACATTTTCTTATTTTTTTATGAGGCATTCCAGTTGGTGCCTTCAAGGGTGTATGGATAACACTCCTATTTTTTTCTGGATTGACACTGTGTGCAGAGCCTTTATGAGTGTAGGAGTACCACAACTACACGTTCTTAGTATTTGAATTAGGCACAACATTTGGTGCCGTTAAAAGTGTATAGATGACCCTGCTTCTAACTTTTTTCAGACTTTGCACTGTGTGAAAAGCTTTTATGAGTATAGGAGTAACACAACTACACTTTTTTCCCCAATATTTGAATTAGGCACTAAAGTTGGTCCCTTCAAGGGTGTATGGATGACCCTGCTTGTAATTTTTGGTTGGCTTTGCACATAGTGCAGACCTTTTATGAATGTTGGAGTACCACAGTTACACTTTTTTCACAATATTTGAATGAGATATTACAGTTGATGCCTTGAAGGGTGTATGGATGAGCCTGCTGGTAATTTTTGACTGGCTTTGCACTGTGTTCAAACCTTTTATGAATGTGGGATTACCACAACTACACTTTGTTCACCGTATTTGAATGAAGTGCTACAGTTGATGTCTCAAAGGATGAATGGAGGACCCTGTGTTAGGTGTCAAGTTCCCACCGCTGCACAGGGGGAATCTCGAACCATGTCCACTGCAGTCTCCCATTCTCCTCCAGCCGCAGTGGAACCTGCTCATCAGAGATGTCGATCCCAGCATCTGGCTGATACTGTGCAATTGGGTACAGCTACCTTTCGAGGCACTGCCTTTGTAGCCAGCACTGTTCAGCAGCAAGCAGGCATTTCAGGAACTAAGTCCTGCTTTTTCCACACTGATCATGCCCACTGGATGACCTCCCATTGGAGGTCGGGGGTCACATGCTCAGGTCCTGTTGCGGCTCCTATTGGACCATCAGGAAGGTCCCGGAGCGCTACTGCTATAAAAGGTTCACATGGCCGCTCAGCCATGCGCTAGTGTAAACTTATTAACTTGTGTGTGTGTGGATGAATGCCTGTCGATGGATAAAAGCTCTGAATCATTCCCATCCCTAGTGTTGTTGCCTGCTCCCGAATGGTAGAGCTACCTAGCGCCTGACAGTGCTCTCCTGCACAATTGCACAAGTTGTTGAATCCAGTTAACAGTGACCACCAGAGCGGCGCCATGCGCAGAAAGTGCGCTTTCCTGGCCCTAGTTAGGGTGGTTAGTGGTGTCTGCCGAGCGGCGCTGCACACACTCCTGTGCGGTAAATATTTACTTCAGTTGTTTCCCTGGCACCGCAGTAGCGGTGTCGAGCGCAAGAGATCTAGAGGGACTCTCTACCCTGAGTCTTGGAGCAGAATTCTGTGTCACCTTGCTTGCGCTCTCTGTGCGGTATCGCAGCCCTGTGATGCAACATGGTTTGCTTCCTTCATACCGGGTGAAGCTAACCCATTTGTGTACTCACATTATAGTCCGTCATTACCAAGCAGCAGGTGTCTTAGCTGCACGGTAGACCCCGGACTCTAATCTCTAATTATTATTTGGTGCGTTCCGCCAGTCCTAACACCCTGTTTGTAATTTATGGCGGACTTTGCACTTAGTGCATAACCATTATGAATGTAGGTGTACCAATACTTGACAATTTGAACATAATGTGAATGAGACCCTTCTTTTGTCTAATACAGGGTGTATCTGAGTACCTCTTCCATCAAATTTTTGTTAGTTTTTGCTTCCTTTATAAATAACACTGAAACTTTCGTTTTTGTAAAAAAGATTTACATTTTGGTTTACTTAAATAATTAAAAAAAAAATCCTTTTTAAATTTTACCTTATGTTTAAGTCATTATACAAGAAAGAATGTTTCCTAATTTTTTTCCTGTCAACTCCAATTTATCGTTGATTTTGAATGTTTTATTGTCAGTCCTTAAAGTGGAGTAAAAGTATGACACCATTGTTCTCAGCAGCAATCTGGTAGTCAGAGATGCTTCCAGTTGTTTTCCTGATGCTGTTGTCTTTCCATTCAGCACATTTCCTATCCTTATCAACATTTCACTGACCCCAGACCTCTTTGTAAGGTCTGCTGGAAAAAGGCTTGGATTCTCCACTGACTCCCATTATACTCATTACTCGAAACGAGCATCCGAGCATTAGGAATTGCTCTGTTTGAGTAACGAGCATCCGAGCATTTTAGTACTCCCTCATCCTTTGTCATATTCTGAAAGCTTTAAGTCATATGAGGACTTGTGTTTTGCAAGACGAGTTGAGATTTTCATTGATACCATGTTCAACTTATGACTTTATGGTTATGTCCACACAACCTCTTTTTCAGGTGGATTCCTGAAAAAAGCACCTCAAAACCGTTACAAAAAACATAATATAATGCACAGAAATGTAAAAATAACATTGTTGTGCACATATTCAATCTAATTTACATATTTTACCTGCTTCAGGGTTCAGAAACCGTGAAGAGGTTAAAAGAAATTAACGTGTTAATTTTTTAGGTGGCATCTTTTGGAATCTACTTGCTTTTAATAATTGAAACAGGAGAAAACAGCTGGCAGCGGCAGAGCCGTAAAAAACGATGGCAACACAACTAGCAAATCCACTTCAGGAAAAATATCCCTGGCTTTTTTCTTAAGTGGCATCACGTAGAAAACCCGCGGTGGCGCTGCAGTCGGAATAGCGATGTTGTGTGCACATACTGTTTGATTACTTTTTATTCCATTTTTTGATTGGTGATGTAATAAAGCAATAGAAGTTTTACAAGTTATTATTTATTTACAGTGCCTTGCAAAAGTATTCGGCATCCCTGGAACTTTTCAACCTTTTCCCACATATCATGCATCAAACATAAAGATACCAAATGTAAATTTTTGGTGAAAAATCAACAAGTGGAACACAATCATAACTTATGATCCTTAGTGGTTGAGGATCACAAATTACTCCAGCTAAGTAACAAACATAGGACAAACTCTAGGGAAGTGGCAAACTGGACTGACCGCAAATCTGAACCTATCCAAACACACTAGAAGTAGCCGGTGAACGTGCCTAAAAATCCTAGACGTCTCGAGCCAGCCTGAGGAACTAACTACCCCTAGAGAGAAAGAAAGACCTCTCTTGCCTCCAGAGAAATAATCCCCAAAGATATAGAAGCCCCCAACAGATAATAACAGTGAGGTAAGAGGAAGGCACATACACAGGGGTGAAAGCAGATTCAGCAAATGAGGCCCACTAATACTAGATAGCAGAAAATAGAAAAGGGAATCTATGCGGTCAGTAAAAAACCCTTACAAAATATCCACACTGAGATTTCAAGAACCCCCACACCAACTCACGGTGTGGGGGGAGAAACTCAGTCCCCTAGAGCAACCACCAAGCGAGGAAATCAAATTTTAGCGAGCTGGACTAAAAACATAATAAACACTGATAATCAAAAAATGATCAAACAAAAACTTAGCTTGTCTTGGAGAGACTGGGAGCAAGGTAGACACAAGGAATCTGAAGAGCACTGAATACATTGATAGCAGGCAAGGAACTGAGTCTCCAGGTGAGCTAAATAGGAAACCAACCAAGGATAACGAACCAGCTGATGCAGCCAACCTGCAGAAATACAACACTACACAGTACCGCTTGTGACCACTAGAGGGAGCCCAAAAATAGAATTCACAACAGTACCCCCCCCCTTGAGGAGGGGTCACCGAACCCTCATCAAGACCCCCAGGGCGATCAGGATGAGCCGCGTGGAAGGCACGAACCAAATCGGCCGCATGAACATCAGAGGCGACAACCCAGGAATTATCCTCCTGACCATAGCCCTTCCACTTAACCAAATACTGAAGCCTCCGTCTAGAGATACGAGAATCCAAAATCTTCTCCACCACGTACTCCAATTCGCCCTCGACCAGCACCGGAGCAGGAGGCTCAACAGAAGGAACCACAGGTACCACATACCTCCGCAACAAAGACCTATGGAACACATTATGAATGGCAAACGATGCTGGGAGATCCAAACGAAAAGACACCGGGTTATGGATTTCCAAGATCGTATAAGGACCGATGAAGCGAGGCTTGAATTTAGGAGAGGAGACCTTCATAGGAACATACCAAGAAGACAGCCACACCAAATCCCCAACACGAAGTCGGGGACCCACACCGCGGCGGCGGTTGGCAAAGCGCTGAGCCTTCTCCTGTGACAACCACAAATTGTCCATCACATGGTTCCAAATCTGCTGCAACCTATCCACCACAGAATCCACCCCAGGACAGTCAGAAGGCTCAACCTGACCCGAGGAAAAACGAGGATGGAAACCAGAATTGCAGAAAAAAAGCGAAACCAAAGTAGCAGAACTAGCCCGATTATTAAGGGCAAACTCGGCCAATGGCAAAAAAGTCACCCAATCATCCTGATCAGCAGAAACAAAACATCTCAAATAAGTTTCCAACATCTGATTAGTTTGCTCGGTTTGGCCATTAGTCTGAGGATGGAAGGCCGACGAAAAAGACAAATCAATGCCCATCTTAGCACAAAAAGTCCGCCAAAACCTGGACACAAACTGGGATCCTCTATCAGACACAATATTTTCAGGAATGCCGTGCAAGCGAACCACATTCTGAAAAAATAGAGGAACCAAATCGGAGGAAGAAGGCAACTTAGGCAAGGGCACCAAATGGACCATCTTGGAAAAACGATCACACACCACCCAGATGACAGACATTTTCTGAGATACTGGAAGATCCGAAATAAAATCCATGGAAATGTGCGTCCAAGGCCTTTTCGGAACAGGCAAAGGCAAAAGCAAACCGCTGGCACGAGAACAGCAAGGCTTAGCCCGAGCACAAATCCCACAAGACTGCACAAAGGAACGCACATCCCGCGACAAGGAAGGCCACCAGAAGGACCTAGCCACCAAATCTCTGGTACCAAAAATCCCAGGATGACCCACCAAAACCGAAGAATGAACCTCGGAAATAACTCTGCTGGTCCATCTATCCGGGACAAACAGTCTCTCTGGTGGACAACGGTCAGGTCTATCCGCCTGAAATTTCTGCAGCACTCGTCGCAAATCTGGGGAAATGGCAGACAAAATCACTCCCTCTCTGAGAATACCAGCCGGCTCAGAAACTCCCGGAGAGTCAGGCACAAAACTCCTAGAAAGTGCATCAGCTTTCACGTTCTTCGAACCAGGCAGGTATGAGACCACGAAGTTGAAACGGGAGAAAAACAATGACCAACGAGCCTGTCTAGGATTCAGGCGCTTGGCAGATTCAAGGTAAATCAGATTTTTGTGATCAGTCAAGACCACCACACGATGCTTAGCTCCTTCGAGCCAATGTCGCCACTCCTCAAATGCCCACTTCATAGCCAACAATTCCCGATTACCAACATCATAATTCCGCTCGGCAGGCGAAAACTTTCTTGAAAAGAAAGCACATGGCTTCATCACAGAGCCATCAGAGCTTCTCTGCGACAAAACAGCCCCTGTTCCAATCTCAGAAGCATCAACCTCGACCTGGAAGGGGAGAGAGACATCTGGCTGACATAAGACTGGAGCTGAAGAAAACTGGTGCTTCAGCTCCCGAAAGGCCTCCACGGCCACAGGAGACCAATTAGTCACATCAGAACCCTTCTTGGTCAAATCCGTCAAAGGTTTAACCACGCTAGAAAAATTAGCGATGAAACGACGGTAAAAATTAGCAAAACCCAAGAACTTCTGAAGACTCTTAACAGACGTGGGCTGAGTCCAGTCATGAATAGCCTGGACCTTGACTGGGTCCATCTCCACAGTAGAAGGAGAAAAAATAAAACCCAAAAAGGAGACCTTCTGTACTCCGAAGAGGCATTTTGAGCCCTTCACAAATAAAGCATTAGCACGCAGGACCTGAAACACCATCCTGACCTGCTTCACATGGGACTCCCAATCATCAGAAAAGACCAAAATGTCATCCAGATAAACAATCATAAATTTATCCAGATATTCTCGGAAGATGTCATGCATGAAGGACTGAAACACAGAAGGAGCATTAGAGAGTCCAAAAGACATCACCAAGTACTCAAAATGGCCTTCGGGCGTATTAAATGCTGTTTTCCATTCATCTCCCTGCTTAATGCGCACAAGGTTATACGCACCACGGAGATCTATCTTGGTAAACCAACTGGCACCCTTAATCCGAGCAAACAAATCAGACAATAGTGGCAAAGGATACTGAAATTTGACTGTGATTTTATTCAGAAGACGATAATCTATACAAGGTCTCAAAGAACCGTCCTTCTTGGCCACAAAAAAAAATCCTGCACCAAGAGGGGAAGAGGATGGGCGAATATGTCCCTTCTCCAAAGACTCCTTTATATAACTCCGCATCGCGGCATGCTCTAGTATAGACAAATTAAAAAGTCGTCCCTTAGGGAATTTACTACCAGGAATTAAATTTATAGCACAGTCACAATCCCTATGAGGAGGCAGGGCACAGGACCTGGGCTCATCAAATACATCCTGGTAGTCAGACAAAAACTCAGGGACCTCAGAAGGAGTAGAAGAAGCAATAGACACCAACGGAGTATCGCCATGAATTCCCTGACAAACCCAACTTGACACAGACATAGCTTTCCAATCTAAAACTGGATTATGAGCTTGCAGCCATGGCAGACCCAAAACGACAACATCACGCAAATTATGCAGAACGAGAAAGCGAATCACCTCCTGATGTACGGGAGTCATGCACATGGTCATTTGCGTCCAATACTGAGGCTTATTCTCAGCCAATGGCGTAGCATCAATTCCCCTCAGAGGAATAGGAAATTCCAAAGGCTCCAGGACAAAACCACAGCGCCTGGCAAACGACAAATCCATCAGATTCAGGGCAGCACCCGAATCCACAAAAGCCATAACCGGGTAGGACGATAAAGAACAAATCAAAGTAACAGACAAAATAAATTTAGGCTGTATAGTACCAATGGTGACAGGTTTAGCGATTTTTTTTAAGCGTTTAGAGCATGCTGAGATAACATGAGTAGAATTACCACAGTAAAAGCACAACCCATTTTGACGTCTATGACTTTGACGCTCAATTCTGGTCAGAGTTCGGTCACATTGCATAGACTCAGGTCTCTGTTCAGAAAATACCACCAAAGGATGAGCAGATTTGCGCTCCCGCAAACGCCGATCAACCTGAATGGCTAAAGCCATAGAATCACTCAGACTTGCAGGGGTGGGAAACCCCACCATAACATTCTTAATGGCCTCAGAAAGACCTTCTCTGAAATTTGCAGCCAGGGCACACTCATTCCATTGAGTAAGCACCGACCATTTCCGAAATTTTTGACAATACACCTCTGCTTCATCCTGACCCTGAGAGATACCAGCAACGCTTTTTCTGCCTGATTCTCAAGATTAGGCTCCTCATAAAGCAGTCCAAGAGCCAGAAAAAATGCATCTACATTAAGCAATGCAGGATCTCCTGGCGCCAGAGAGAAAGCCCAATCTTGAGGGTCGCCACGCAACAAGGAGATAACAATTTTAACTTGCTGAGCGGAATCACCAGAGGAACGAGGTCTCAGAGATAGAAATAACTTACAATTATTCTTAAAATTTAGAAACCTAGATCTATCTCCAGAAAACAGCTCAGGAATGGGTATCTTTGGTTCTGACATAGGGCTATGAATAACAAAATCCTGAATACTTTGCACCCGTGCAGTAAGATGATCCACACTAGAAGTCAGAGTCTGAACATTCATGTCTGCAGCTGAGCTCAAAACCACCCAGAGTTCAAGGGGATGAAAGAAGCTAAACAGACTGCAGCAAAGGAAAAGCGGGAGGAAAAAAAAAAAATTTACTCAGGTCTTCTTTTTTATCCCACTTCTGCGATGCATTAAACACTTTTTGGCCTGCTATACTGTTATGATCCTTAGTGGTTGAGGATCACAAATTACTCCAGCTAAGTAACAAACATAGGACAAGCTCTAGGGAAGTGGCAAACTGGACTGACCGCAAATCTGAACCTATCCAAACACACTAGAAGTAGCCGGTGAACGTGCCTAAAAATCCTAGACGTCTCGAGCCAGCCTGAGGAACTAACTACCCCTAGAGAGAAAGAAAGACCTCTCTTGCCTCCAGAGAAATAATCCCCAAAGATATAGAAGCCCCCAACAGATAATAACGGTGAGGTAAGAGGAAGGCACATACACAGGGGTGAAAGCAGATTCAGCAAATGAGGCCCACTAATACTAGATAGCAGAAAATAGAAAAGGGAATCTATGCGGTTAGTAAAAAACCCTTACAAAATATCCACACTGAGATTTCAAGAACCCCCACACCAACTCACGGTGTGGGGGGAGAAACTCAGTCCCGTAGAGCAACCAGCAAGCGAGGAAATCACATTTTAGCGAGCTGGACTAAAAACATAATAAACACTGATAATCAAAACATGATGAAACAAAAACTTAGCTTGTCTTGGAGAGACTGGGAGCAAGGTAGACACAAGGAATCTGAAGAGCACTGAATACATTGATAGCAAGCAAGGAACTGAGTCTCCAGGTGAGCTAAATAGGACACCAACCAAGGATAACGAACCAGCTGATGCAGCCAACCTGCAGAAAGACAACACTACACAGTACCGCTTGTGACCACTAGAGGGAGCCCAAAAATAGAATTCACAACACTTAGTGTCTTAATCTAAACTATTTTCTTACACAATTAAATAAAAATGTCCATATCCTTCCCTAACTACACTATACAACTACTTTTCAGTTTTATTTCACTTCTTTTTTCAAGACACGTTGTCTGAAAATTCCAGTGCATGGCAGGATACTCAAACACAGAGTCATCAAGGGGCATAGGCTGTGGTCACTGTCACAGCCCCTGCCCCCACCTTGACATGAGGAGTCAACAGTGATGCTTATGTCAGTGCCTGGGCTAGTCTCTGCATGACGTGCACTGTGCAATGTGCACAATGACAGCGTGCTTTCTTTTGACTGTTCAGCTCAGCAGTAACAAGTCAGCAACAGAGTAGGTTGTCAGAATGCTCGGTGTGCAAAGAGCAGTGACGTCACTTGCGAGGAAAATTCTCATACAAAGCGTCATCAAAAAGGAAGTTAAAAAAAAGGAAGTAAAGCAGTTAGAGTAGTTAGGGAATGATTTGTAATTTGGAATTCAAGTGTGTTTGAAAATAGTTTAGATTATGACACTAAATAAATGGGGACTTAGGATGAAAATTACTTTGGACTTTGGACAACCAGGTTAAGACTGGTCACATTTCTAGATACCATAAACATTAAATACTTGTACTGGTTATACTAGTGGTCGCTAAAACAAAGCACAAAGTCAAGAGCCTCACACATAAAACCTAAACATTTCTCATCCTTATTAGATTTTTTAAAGGGAACCTGTCACCCCCAAAATCGATGGTGAGGTAAGCTCACCGTCATCAGGGGCTTATTCTGCAATGCTGTAGATAAGCTGCCGATGTTACCTGAAAGAGGAGAAAAAAATGTTAGATTATACTCACCCAGGGGCGGTCCCGCTGCGGTCCGGTCAAATGGGTGTCTCAGGTCCGGCGCCTCCTATCTTCATTACATGACGTCCTCTTCTGGTCTTCATGCCGCGGCTCCGGCGCAGGCGTACTTTGTCTGCCCTGTTGAGGGCAGAGCAAAGTACTGCAGTGCGCAGGCGCCGGGCCTCTCTGACCTTTCCGGCGCCTGCGCCCCTGGGTGAGAACAATCTAACCTCTTTTTCTCCTCTTTCAGGTAAAATCAGGGGCTTATCTACAGCATTACAGAATGCTGTAGATAAGCCCCTGATGATGGTGAGCTTACCTCACCATCGATTTTGGGGGTGACAGGTTCCCTTTAAGAAAGGTTCTCACTGCCTTTATAACATCAGAAAGGCAAATCCAAGTGTACAGGCCAATTATGGTTGGCAAATTTCTGCAGTGAAGCTTTGGAGTCAAGTAAATATGAGTAGAGTCAAGGTTGTGGAGTCAGCAAGCCAAACCACCGACTCCGACTCTGACAAGTAGCGATCTCAAATATCAATCCAGATACCATGATAGTAGTTCTGGAACAGAACTATATCCTCCCACGATGGTTTGTCATGAGGATTAAGCAAAGTGATATAAGAAAATGCCAATTCAGTTTAGATTGCATAGAACAAAGAAGTTTCTCAGCTATTTTCCTAGAGAAAATGTATTCTCTATACATCTACATAAAAAATGTACTTTACTTTTTATTTCTAATGTTGGATCACTCAGCAATTTCAAATACATTTTGGATTTAGTACCAACAGCAGGTCATTCATGCACTATAAGATTACTGGGAGCCTGTAGATAAATCAATGTTTTAATGTCTTCCATTGTTGTACAAAAAAAAATATTTATACATAAAAAGCTACCTAGTGACAAGAAGGAAACACAGTGAATCGGTTCCCTTCTCTAAACAATGTCTCAGAGACCACATCCACTAAAACTGCTGTTGGACCTTAATTTATAAAGTCACATAAACCGGTAACGACTTGTCTGTCCTTGACTGACAGACTGTCAACTAGTGCCAAGTAGCATTTTCTGATCTATTTTAGAATACCTTGCTTAGACTCAAGATGCATAGATCCACAATAAATTTTGCCACCTCAAATTACTGTCATGCAAGAATGTAACCCCTTTGGACAGTAAATATATAAAATCCTCTGTCAATTCCAAATTAGAAAGATTGATCACAATATTTCTATTCATATTAACTATAGTAATCGAGAGGCAGGTATCTACTGATGCCATGAGGCTTGCTTCCTCTTTGCAACCCCACCTCCTCCAAGTCTAGGAAGGTGATACAGAAATGATCACGCTCTGATATTATCAATCTTCTCTCTAGCAAAGAAAAAGCCTTTCTGAAAATAACCAGCACGGAAAAAAATATAATACTACATATGAAATTAATAGTTTAACGTATTCCATGGCTAAGAAACCCTTAACATCCAAGGAACATATTTTGCTAATTCGGGATTACTGACTAATGATATAACAGTATTGATTTATGAGATGCATATGGTACGCTAAAACCTTTTATATGGCTATTAGGTAGCTGCCATCTTCTGTGTTGACTTTGCAATGATTTTTTTAAATCATTTTGTACAGCACTGTACAGATATAACTCACATCAATCCCTGTCACCAATGTCCCTCACAGTGTAATTTCCATATTTCAAATACGATCTAGAGATAATTATATAGGAAACCAATCAATCAGTACGTGTGTTTTTTCCAGTGTGAAATAAAATCAGCGTATTCTGAAGTAATCTATGCTTATTTGAGAAAAATATACAAACCCCACAAAGACGTTACCTGCTGCAAAGCAAGAGTACTGACTACCATTGAGCAAGAGCTGAAGAATGCACCTTCCAGCCAGTGTGGCTTTCTGCTATTTGAGTAGTGTGGACATTTTAATAAAAAGTTAATGAATTGCCATCCAATACTAACAGAGTTGGTATGTTTTGTTAAAGGTTTTGTCTAGTCAAGACTAGTGTTGAGCATTCCGATACTGCAAATATCGGGTATCGGCTGATATTCGCTGTATCGGAATTCCGATACCGAGTTCCGATATTTTTGCGATATCGGAAATCGGAATTGGAAGTTCCTATAGTGCAATTATGCACTATAATGGATTGTGGGCGGTGCGTGGGTGGAGACTGCGTGTGGGTGTGTGGGCGGTGTCTGTGCATGACCGTGGGGCTCTGTGCTTGTGTGCTGGGGCTCTGTGCGGGCTGCCATGTCTCTGTGCAGGCTGCCATGCCTCTGTGCGGGCTGCCGTGCCTCTGTGCGGGCTGCCGTGCCTCTGTGCGGGCTGCCGTGCCTCTGTGCGTGTGTGCTGGGGCTCTCTGCGTTTGTGCAGGCATCGTCCGATGGGACTACAAGTCCCATCGGACGATGCCTGCTACACTGACAGTGATTGACACATTAGCTAATGATGGGACAGTAGTAGTCCCATTATCCGGCTAATGTGTTGAATGAAAAAAAATACTCCATACATACTCCATACATACTCCATTCATACAACATACATACTACATACATACATACTACATACAACATACATACATACTACATACATACTATATACATTCTACATACTACATACATACTCCATACATACTACATACATACATACAACATACTCCATACATACTCCATACATACTACAAACATACATACTACATACAACATACATACTACAAACATACTACATACTACATACATACTACATACATACTACATATTACATACATACATACTACATACATACTATATACATACTACATACATACACACTACATACATACATACAACATAATACATACATACTACATACATGCATACTACATACATACTACATACATGCATACTACATACATACATACATACTACATACATGCATACATACTACATACATACATACTATATACGTACACACTACATACATACAGCATACTACATACATACTACATACATACTACATACATACTACACACATACTACGTACATACTACGTACATTCTACATACATACATACTACATACATACATACTACATACAGTACATTCATACATTACATACATGACATACATATAGACATACAGTACATTAAACATAGATTACATACTCACCATTACTTGTCATTTTGATCCCCAAAGCCAGTGTCAACCTGTAAAAAATATGAAAAAAACAAACAACCAATATACTCCCTGTCCGCAGAAATCTACGAGTGTCCCACGACGATGTCCCGTGGAGAATGGCAGCAACAGCTGTTGCGACCGCTCTCTAGGGGCTCTAGGAACACAATGATGGGAGGAAGGTATTCCTCCGCCGCTGTAAAAAAATAGTCCCTAGTCTCACTTACGGCATTGCTGGGTGAGACATTTTCTCACGCAGCAATTGCCATAAAGTGACACTTTGAATTATAGTAACCTCAGTGATGCACTGCAGGAGCCATTGTCTCCTGTCAGTGTGTCACTGAAGGTCCTATAGAGCAGTGACATCACCAGATGTCACTGTTCTATAGGGGAGATTGTCGTGGGACACTCGTTATTAATTGGACTACGGCGAACAGGTAGTATACGGTTTATTATTTTAAGTTTTTTGCAGGCGCTGAAGTATGGTAAGTATGGTTAAATGAAGAATATTAAAATACTTTTTCCTAATGTGTGCGTGTTTTATTAACCTTTTCTTACTATTGGATTAATAATGGATAGGTGTCTTATTGACTCCTCTCCGTTATTAACCCGGCTTAATGTCACCTTACAATAGCAAGGTGACATTAACCGCTTATTACCCCATATCCCACCGCTACACGGGAGTGGGAAGAGACGGGCTAAGTGCCGGAATTGGTGCATCTTACAGATGCGCCATTTCTGGGGCGGCTGCAGACTGGTATTTGTAGCCGGGGGGCCCAATATCCATGGCCCCTCTCTAGGCTATGAATATCAGCCCGCAGCTGTCTGTGTAGCCTTTCTGGCTATAAAATATATCGGGGGACCCTACATCATTTTTTGGGGGGTCCCCCTATTTTAATAGCCATTAAAGGCTGCGCAGACAGCTGCGGGCTGATATTCATAGCAGGCTACAAATATTGGCACCCGGCCGTCGTTTTTCCCCCTCTGGCGCAGAAAATTGCGTGGGAGCCCACGCCGTTTTTTCCTTTTTTTTTTAAATTCAATGCTCATAAAGGCCTCTTTCACACTTGCGTTGGTACGGGTCCGTCGCTATGCGTTGGGCCAACGTACCGACGCGCGTTGTGAAATTTGTACATACGTGGGCAGCAGATGCAGTTTTTCAATGCATCCGCTGCCCATTCTGAAGTGCGGGGAGGAGGGGGCGGAGTTTCTGCCGCGCATGCGCAGTAGAAAATGGCGGATGCCAAAGACAAAAAAACGTTCACTTGAACGTTTTTTCGTGCCGACGGTCCGCCAAAACACAACATGTAGTTTTTGGTGCTGTTTTTGGTGTAGTTTTTGGTGCAGTTTTTGATGCTGTTTTTGATGCAGTTTTTGATGCGGTTTTTGATGCTTTTTTGATGCAGTTTTTGTTCCTTTTCTTGCGCGGTTTTGAAGCAGTTTTTGGAAATAAATAAATAAACGGAAAATGTGCATGATTTGAATAAAAACATGCATGAAAAAATGGATTCGGAGGCCGGATTCAACATTTCACATCTCAGTTTCATCCGTTTTTTGCTGGACAAAAAAAAACGTTCCTCTGTATGTGTTTTCCGTCCGGTGGAAACAGCTTTTTTGACGGATCCTGCAAAAAAACGGATGAAACGTGTGGCACAATCCGGCGCTAACACAACTCTATGAGAAAAAAACGGATCTGGTGGAAAAAAACGGATCCGGCGGAAAAAAAAACGATCCGGTGGAAAAAATGGATCCAGCGGAAAAAAATGGATCCGTCGGAAAAAACGGATCTGGTGGAAAAAAACAGATCAGGCAGAAAAAAAGGGATCTGGCGGAAAAAAACAGATCCGGCGGAAAAAAACAGATCCGGCAGAAAAAAACAGATCCGGTGGAAAACACAGATCCGGTGGAAAAAACGGATCCTGCAAATGTGCTCACAGGAAGCGCTTTTTACCCATAAACTTGTATTAGCGATGGATCGCGACGGATGGCCACACGTCGCGTCCGTCGTGTAACGGATCCGTTGTGTTTTGGCGGACCGTCGGCACAAAAAAAGTTTCCTACTGCGAATGCGTGGACGAAACTCCGCCCTCTACTCCCTGGACTTCAGAATGGGCAGCGGATGCATTGAAAAGCTGCATCCGCTGCCCACGTCGTGCACAAATTTCACGACGTGCGTCGGTACGTCGGCCCGACGCATAGCGACGGACCCGTACCGACGTAAGTGTGAAAGAGGCCTTTATAAGCATTGAATTTAAAAAAAAAAAAACTGAAAAAAACGGCGTGGACCCGTAGAAGAGCCAGTGTTGGCGTGAAACGGCCGTTGTCCTCTCCCCGCTCACCTCTTTTGTCCTTCGTCTCCCCCGTGCCGTGAAGATGTGTTTACATTTGCCTCAATAAAGTAAAGGAAAAGTCTTGATCATAGGTCCGGTGAGTGCTGCTGCGTTTTTTTCTATTTTCGCTACATGGTTCTTCCTTTATTTTCAACGCGAGCATCTCCCGAGAGTGCCGGGTTCCAGTATTGATCACTGAATGTACACCTGATCTCGCTTTTGGGCTGTGCTGCCACACTTTTTTCTTTGTTTTGGATTGATTTTAATATTCTTCATTTAACCATACTTACCATACTTCAGCACCTGCAAAAAACTTAAAATAATAAACCGTATACTACCTGTCCGCCGTAGTCCAATTAATAATGAGTGTCCCACGACGATCTCCCCTATAGAACAGTGACATCAGGTGATGTCACTGCTCTATAGGACCCTCAGAGACACACTGACAGGAGACAATGGCTCCTGCAGTGCATCACTGAGGTTACTATAGTTCAAAGTGTCACTTTATGGCAATTGCTGTGTGAGAAAATGTCTCACCCAGCAATGCCATAAGTGAGACTAGGGACTATTTTTTTACAGCAGTGGAGAAATACCTTACTCCCGTTATTGTGTTCCTGGAGCCCCTAGAGAGCAGTCGCTGTTGCTGCCATTCTCCACAGGAGATCGTCGTGGGACACTCGTGGATTTCTGCGGACAGGGAGTATATTGGTTGTTTGTTTTTTTCATATTTTTTACAGGTTGACACTGGCTTTGGGGATCAAAATGACAAGTAATGGTGAGTGTGTAATCTATGTTTAATGTACTGTATGTCTATATGTATGTCATGTATGTAATGTATGAATGTACTGTATGTAGTATGTATGTAGTATGTATGTATGTAGTATGTATGTAGTATGTATGTACAGTATGTATGTAGTATGTATGCAGTATGTATGTAGTATGTATGTATGTATGTATGTAGGATGTATGTATGTATGTATGTAGTATGTATGTAGTATGTATATAGTATGTATATAGTAGGTATGTAGTATGTATGTAGTATGTAGTATGTATGTAGTATGTATGTATGTAGTATGTTGTATGTATGTATGTATGTATGTATGTATGTATGGAGTATGTATGGAGTATGTATGGAGTATGTATGTAGTATGTATGTAGTATGTTGTATGTATGTAGTATGTATGTAGTATGTTGTATGTATGTATGCAGTATGTATGTATGGAGTATGTATGGAGTATGTATGGAGTATGTATGGAGTATGTATGTATGTATGTAGGATGTATGTATGTAGTATGTCTGTACTATGTATGTATGTATGTAGTATGTATGTATGTAGTATGTATGTAGTATGTATATAGTATGTATATAGTAGGTATGTAGTATGTATGTAGTATGTAGTATGTATGTAGTATATATGTATGTAGTATGTTGCATGTATGTAAGTATGTATGTATGGCGTATGTATGGAGTATGTATGGAGTATGTATGTAGTATGTATCGAGTATGTATGGAGTATGTATGTATGTAGGATGTATGTATGTAGTATGTCTGTACTATGTATGTATGTAGTATGTATGTATATAGTATGTATATAGTAGGTATGTAGTATGTATGTAGTATGTATGTATGTACTATGTATGTAGTATGCTCTATGTATGTATGCAGTATGTATGTATGTAGTATGTATGGAGTATGTATGGAGTATGTATGGAGTATGTATGGAGTATGTATGGAATATTTTTTTTTTTATTCAACACATTAGCCGGATGATGGGACTACTACTGTCCCATCATTGGCTAATGTGTCAATCACTGTCAGTGTAGCAGGCATCGTCCGATGGGACTTGTAGTCCCATCGGACGATGCCTGCACACACGCACAGACCCTCCACGCCGCACAGACCCCCCACGCCGCACAGAGACCCCCCACGCCACACAGAGACCCCCCACACTGCATAGAGCCCGGGCAGCCCACATAGATCCCCGGCACGCCGCATAGAGCCCGGGTAGCCTGCCTAGAGCCCCGGTAGGACTGCACACATCCCTGGCAGGCCCGCACAGACCCCGCCCACACACAGAGACACTCACAGTGTCCGCCCATGCACCGCCCACACTCTTCCCCCCTCTGGAACAGCATATAGAAGGACAGAAAGGGCTTATTTACGTTCCGATATCTGTGTCCCATTGACTTGCATTGGTATCGGTATCAGCGATATCCGATATTTTTTTATATCAGCCGATCCAATCCGAGACCGATACTTTTGAATATCGGAAGGTATCGCTCAACACTAGTCAAGACCGATAAGTCTGCAGTCAGTCTGTGTAACTGCAGACTTATGAATCCTTCAGCGCAAGCTATGTGCGCTGCGGGGATTCACCGGTTTCAAACCTGTGTGTATGAGTTATACATACCTTAGGGCAGTGGGCATGTCCAACTAGAAGACGCGGCCTCACTCCATATGAGATCATGAAGAGTAAGGCTGTGACCACTGGCCGGGGAATGCATAACTTATATATACACTCCGGTTCAAGGTCTGAAACCGGCGAATCCCTGCAGCGCACAGTTCGTGCACTGTGGGGATTCATATGTCTGCAGTCACTCTGTGATGACTACAGACTTATCGGTTTTAACCACACTATCCCTTTAATGGCATAATATGCTGCAGCAATTTAGATAACAGTTGATACATCTGCATGTGAATGACTATTATCACATTTTGCATTTATTTATAATGCAATACATGTTTATCAATATGTTGTCACCCCCTTGTGCAACGTCTCGTCCACAAGCCGCATCTTGCCCATAACATTCACCTATATCACTATGTCTCTTCAATACAGAACAAGTAGACCAGTCAGTATGATGAATAATGTTCTCCTTTGTGGCTGGTTAGAAAGGAAGATAGAGACCTGGGTGCTGTTTCTTCTAAATCAGTGGCAAATAAATATCACAAATATCATCAAAGTAATTTAGTGATTTTAGACCTTGGGGTGCTAGAATAGATCGAGACCCTGGCAGGCATTCGGTCGTTCCAGAGATCTCAAAAATCAGTATACAGCTAGGATGTATGATTTCTCTATAATCTCCTTAGGAAATTCTGACTGGGAAATTAGAATGAAGCAGTTACACAGTGTGGATTACAGGGGGTCATCCTGTCATGAGATCCTCGGTACAACCTAAATTGCTGGGGGTGTTTGCTTTTCTTTTTGAAGCTGATGAGGCTGGACCACCTGCTGAGAAAGGTGTCCTGTTTCAGCAGCCAATTTTGAAGGAGGATTATAATCTCAGATATGATACAGTTGATTGGCATGATGTTAAATCCCCACAACCCCATATTTTTAACTGAGGGGTTATAATGCTCGGTGGATTACTCACCCTTCCAAAATCCAGCATTGCCCCTGTAGCAAGAAGACTTATAATTCCCCGTTTGTAATACAGACTACTATTTATGCCCTAATTCCTCACCTATACTTTATTATTTATTTATATGACATTTTGCATTTTGTCTTTCTCCTTTAGATTGCTCTCCATTCCTCCCTCTTTTTCACATAAACATCTCCCCATAGCCCCAAACTTTGTCACAAACATTGTTCCCCCATGCCCCTCTCTCATATAGATTACTTTCCAAGCTCCCTCTTTCTCCCCAAAACTGCCCATCTTCCTGCAGCAGTCAGCTAACCATAACCCCCTCTGTCATACAGACTGCTCTCCATGGTCCACCCTCCACACATATTGTTCCTAATATGCAGTCCATAGAGAAATATTGGTGGCTCTACATTAGTTATGCTGTGCATATGTTAAAAGGCAAAATCCTTATACGGAGGAAGCATATATAATAATAATAGAGAGGCTGACTATATGGACATGCAGCCATAGGACGCCCTGATACCTTGATATCTGTGATCCGATGTCTTATTCCAGAGATATCCACATTTTTCTTAAATGTAAACAAGCTGTTAAGATCTATTGGATGGACTCTGATCTGCATGAGAATATACCTACAGAGCTTATTTTTAATAAAAGGTGACATTATAAGTGTGAGACATGTAACTAACACAGTACAGTAGAACTGAGCTTCATCTCTATACAAATACATTTGCTGCAGGTCTCTGCTATATTACAACCCTGTGTGCCTGTGAGATGGAAGCTGAAGCTGAGAGGAACACGCAGCTGTGTTAGATATAATCACACACAGCTCTGCAGTGAGATCAGGGAGCAGCCATTACATCACACAGGTGATGCCTACTTTTAAAATAAATAATATCTGGGCACAGATTCTCATGCAGATCTGTGACTGCCCCACAGTCCTGAATAGCTCATTTACATATAAAAAGTCGATTTTTCTAGAATAAGACATCAGATCGCAGATATCATGGCATCACTTTATACAGCTTCCTATGACCTACATGCCCATACAGACCACATAGGAGTGTTTAGCATACTGACATATTCCGTTTTAGAAGTTTCTGCTGAATTCCATCAGAAGAAGAACAGAACTGATAAAGCAATGATACTTTTTTTCTTCTTTATCCTTAGGCTTAAAAACAGCAATACAAAAATAGAATTAGACTTACTGGTAATTCGGTTACTAGGAACTTTCCACGACGGCATATGGAGGTTGTCTCTTTGCCCTAATGGAGAACAGGAAACACAGAAAGGTTAAAAGGACCTCCCACCTCCCATTTGCCAGTGACTTACAACTGATACCATAGCTCCGGTTTACCTTCTGAATCCCAGATTTTATCCAGGAATATAGGGGGGGAAATTAGCACCGTCGTGGAAGGTTCCTAGAAACCGAATTACCGGTAAGTCTAATTCTATTTTCTCTAGTCACCTTCCACGATGGCATATGTAGGAATACCAACTAATTTGGCACTAGGGAGGGACAACGGCCTGGAGAACTTTACGGCCGAAGATTAAGTCCCTATTGGATAATACATCCAATCTATAATGCTTGGAAAAAGTATGAAGTGAGGACCACGTTGCTGTCCTGCAGATCTGCTCTGGAGATGCGCCTGCTTTTTCTGCCCAGGAAACTGATGTGGATCTGGTTGAGTGAGCCTTGATCCCCACTGGGGGTAGCTTATTCTGAGCAAGATATGCTTGAGTTATAGCCTTTTTAATCCAGTTAGAGATGGTACTCTTAGCCACTTTTTTCCCCTTATTTGTTCCTGAAAGGTGGACAAAAAGGTTATGATCAATTCTGTAAGAGCAGGTTTGGTCTAGGTAGTGTAGAACAATGCGCCGCACATCGAGAGTGTTGAATTTCCTCTCTTTCGAATTTGCAGGTTCGTGGCAGAACAATGGTAGAATTATCCCTTGGGAACGGTGGAATTCAGAGACTACTTTCGGAAGAAATGATGGATCAAGACGAAGCACTATTGAATCATCCCTAATCAATAGATAAGGCTCTCTTATTGATAAGAATTGTAATTCACCCACTCTCCTAGCCATAGTTATGGCTACCAAAAAGACCGTTTTATATGCAAGGTTTTGGGGAGAACAGGAAGACAAAGGTTCAAAGGGTGGACCTGTAAGCCCCTGGAGTACCACGTTGAGATCCCATGGAGGAACTATAATCTGTTTTTAGGATTCATTCTGACTAGGTTTGAGCGACTTTTACTTTTTTGGGATCGAGTCGGGTTTCGCGAAACCCGACTTTGTGAAAAGTCGGGTCGGGTGAAATCGGCCGATTATTGCGTAAAGTCGGGGGCCGACCGAAACACGAAACCCAATGCAAGTCAATGGGGAATCAAAGTCGGCAGAGAGTGGAGGACAGGAAAATACCTACAGTGCCCATTTTAATGCCAAAAACATCAATTCTTATTACTGAAGCTTGTCAATCTTAATTTACTTTATAATAATAGTTAGGCATTGAAAACTGGGGGTCATTTGGCTAAAGTTGTGGGGGGGGTATGGCTGGCTCAAGTTTTTCGTGGGCCCAGGAAATGTGGAATACGTCACGGCAGTGGAGCAGGGAGAGGTAAGTATTTCAACTTTGCAAGTGCTGTGATCCTGAGCAAGCAGGGGGGGCCCACTCATTCGCATTGGTACTGGCACAAGGCCCCTCAAAGTACGGCGGTGTGTTTGACTGCGGTGGCGCCTCCCACTGGCAGAGACACTTTTGCGTACTATGAGGGGCCCTGTGCCAGTGACGTCGCCAACGAGTATGCCCCCCCACCTGATGAAGGAACCTGCACTTTCATCTGCACCTTCCTCTTTGTCCCCGTGTAAGGTGGTATAGTATGCGGGAAGGAGAACCTGACTTTCAGCAGGGTCAGATTCTGTCTGTGTAGAGTGCAAGGGGAATGTAGTGGTCAGGGTCAATGTACCAGAAGACTCATCTAGCAGTGGCTGGGCAATGGGCAGGATGAGGAGGAAACACAGATCTAGGCCCAAATAATAAAGTGGGCTAAATGCAGTTCAAAATTGGTAACAGGACTAACCAGGCGGCATTGATTTGTTCAGTGGAGGACAACTATAATGAGAGGCTGACACAGTGAGTAGGCCCAAATAAGTAAGTAGGCTAAAAGCAGTTCAAAATTGGTAACAGGAGTAAACTGGCGGCATAGCTTTGTTCAGCGGAGGACAACTGTAATGGGAGGCAGACACAGTTAGTAGGCCCAAATAAATAGGCTAAATGCAGTTCAAAACTGGTAAAAGGACTAAACAGGCAGCATAGCTTTGTGCAGTGGAGGACAACTGCAATGGGAGGCAGACACAGTTAGTAGGCCCAAATAAATAGGCTAAATGCAGTTCAAAACTGGTAAAAGGACTAAACAGGCGGCATAGCTTTGTGCAGTGGAGGACAACTGTAATGGGAGGCAGACACAGTTAGTAGGCCCAAATAAATAGGCTAAATGCAGTTCAAAACTGGTAAAAGGACTAAACAGGTGGCATAGCTTTGTGCAGTGGAGGACAACTGTAATGGGAGGCAGGCACAGTTAGTAGGCCTAAATAAGTAAGCTAAATGCAGTTCAAAACTGGTAACAGGACTAAACAGGTGGCATAGCTTTGTGCAGTGGATGGCAACTGTAATGGGAGGCAGACACAGTTATTAGGCCCAAATAAGTAGGCTAAATGCAGTTCAAAACTGGTAAAAGGACTAAACAGGCAGCATAGCTTTGTGCAGTGGAGGACAACTGCAATGGGAGGCAGACACAGTTAGTAGGCCCAAATAAGTAGGCTAAATGCAGTTCAAAACTGGTAAAAGGACTAAACAGGCGGCATAGCTTTGTGCAGCGGAGGACAACTGTAATGGGAGGCAGACACAGTTAGTAGACCCAAATAAGTAGGTTAAATGCAGTTCAAAACTAGTAAAAGGACTAAACAGGCGGCATAGCTTTGTGCAGTGGAGGACAACTGTAATGGGAGGCAGGCACAGTTAGTAGGCCCAAATAAGTAGGCTAAATGCAGTTCAAAACTGGTAAAAGGTCTAAACAGGCGGCATAGCTTTGTGCAGTGGAGGACAACTGTAATGGGAGGCAGACACAGTTAGTAGGCCCAAATAAGTAGGCTAAATGCAGTTCAAAACTGGTAAAAGGACTAAACAGGTGGCATAGCTTTGTGCAGTGGAGGACATCTGTTATGGGACGCAGGCACAGTTAGTAGGCCTAAATAAGTAGGCTAAATGCAGTTCAAAACTGGTAAAAGGACTAAACAGGCGGCATAGCTTTGTGCAGTGGAGGACAACTGTAATGGGAGGCAGACTGTTATGACCTGGTGGTTAAGAGGCCAGACTGTTATGACCTGGTGGTTAAGAGGCCACACTGATATGACCTGGTGGCTAAAACGCAACATGGGACGAGCTCTGAGAAGGTGGTATCTCTACTGACCGCAGTCCCTAATCCTAACAACAACACTAGTAATAGCCGTGGGATGTTCCTAACTCTCCCTAGACACCTCTTCACAGCCTAAGAACTAACTACCCCTAAAGAAGGAAATAGAAAGCTATCTTGCCTCAGAGAAAACCCCAAAAGGAAAGATAGCCCCCCACAAATATTGGCTGTGAGTGAAGAGGGAAATGACGTACACAGAAATGAAATCAGATATCAGCAAAGGAGGCCAATACTAAACTTGATAGACAGAGAGAAAAGGATACTGTGCGGTCAGTATTAAAAACTACTCCACGGTGTGGAGGGGCAAATCTGCTTTCCCAGAGCTTCCAGCTAGCCTGAATATGACATAGTGACAAGCTGGACAAAAAGAGACATATTTGCAGAGCAATAAAATCCAAGCAAATGGACAAACAAGGACTAGCAAAAACTTATCTTTTGCTGACAAGGACAGGCCATATGAGAAATCCAAGGAGAGAACCAAATCCAAGCCAAGGACATTGACAGCTGGCATGAACTAAAGCCCAGAGCAGTTTTAAATAACAAACCCAGGCAAGGCGATTAGTGAAGGCAGCTGCCACAGCTACCCAAAGAAGCAGCAGTTCCACTCGAAACCACCAGAGGGAGCCCAAGGGCAGAACTCACAAAAATACCATTAGCAACCACAGGAGGGAGCTCCAGAACGGAATTCACAACAGTACCCCCCCCGTGAGGAGGGGTCACCAAACCCTCACCAGAGCTCCCAGGCCAATCAGGATGAGCCAAATGAAAAGCACGAACCAAATCGGCAGCATGAACATCGGAGGCCACAACCCAAGAATTATCCTCCTGGCCATAACCCTTCCACTTGACCAGTTACTGAAGCTTCCGCCTCGAAAAACGAGAATCCAAAATCTTCTCCACCACATATTCCAATTCCCCCTCAACCAACACCGGAGCAGGAGGATCAACGGAGGGAACCATAGGTACCACATATCTCCGCAACAAGGATCTATGGAACACATTATGAATGGAAAAGGAAGCTGGAAGGGCCAAACGAAATGACACCGGAACTAATAATTTCAGAAATCTTATAAGGCCAATAAAGCGAGGCTTGAACTTAGGGGAAGAAACCTTCATAGGAACATGACGAGAAGACAACCAGACCAAATCCCCAACACGAAACCGGGGACCAACACACCGACGACGGTTAGCAAAACGTTGAGCCTTTTCCTGAGACAACATCAAATTGTCCACCACATGAGTCCAAATTTGCTGCAACCTGTCCACCACAGAATCCACACCAGGACAGTCAGAAGGCTCAAGCTGCCCTGAAGAAAAACAAGGATGAAAACCAAAATTACAAAAGAAAGGCGAAAACAAGGTAGCCGAACTAGCCCGATTATTAAGGGCAAACTCGGCCAACGGCAAAAAGGTCACCCAATCATCCTGATCAGCAGACACGAAGCATCTCAAATAGGTTTCCAAGGTCTGATTGGTTCACTCCGTTTGGCCATTTGTCTGAGGATGGAATGCTGAAGAAAAAGACAAATCAATGCCCATTCTAGCACAAAAGGACCGCCAAAACCTGGAAACGAACTGGGAACCTCTGTCAGACACAATATTCTCCGGAATACAATGCAAGCGAACCACATGCTGAAAAAATAATGGAACTAAATCAGAGGAGGAAGGCAACCTAGGCAACGGTACCAAATGGACCATCTTAGAAAACCGGTCACAAACCACCCAGATGATAGACATCTTCTGAGAAACAGGAAGATCAGAAATAAAATCCATGGAAATATGCGTCCAGGGCCTCTCAGGAATAGGCAAAGGCAAAAGCAACCCACTGGCACGGGAACAGTAAAGGCCCCGTCTCACATAGCGAGATCGCTAGCGAGATCGCTGCTGAGTCACAAGTTTTGTGACGCAACAGCGACCTCAGTAGCGATCTCGCTATGTGTGACACGTACCAGCGATCAGGCCCCTGCTGTGAGATCGCTGGTCGTGTCGGAATGGCCTGGACCTTTTTTTGGTCATTGAGGTCCCGCTGACATCGCTGAATCGGTGTGTGTGACACCGATCCAGCGATGTCTTCACTGGTAACTAGGGTAAACATCGGGTTACTAAGCGCAGGGCCGCGCTTAGTAACCCGATGTTTACCCTGGTTACCAAAAAAAACAAACAGTACATACTCGCCTTTCGGTGTCCAGGTCCCTTGCCGTCTGCTTCCTGCTCTGACTGAGCCGCCGTACAGTGAGAGCGCAGCACAGCACCGCTGACGTCACTGCTGCGCTCTGCTCTCAGTGTACGGCGGCACTCAGTCAGAGCAGGAAGCAGACGGCAAGGGACCTGGACACCGAAAGGCGAGTATGTAGTGTTTGTTTTTTTTGGTAACCAGGGTAAACATCGGGTTACTAAGCGCGGCCCTGCGCTTAGTAACCCGATGTTTACCCTGGTTACCGGGTGCTGCAGGGGGACTTCGGCATCGTTGAAGACAGTTTCAACGATGCCGAAGTCGTTCCCCTGATCGTTGGTCGCTGGGGAGAGCGGTCTGTGTGACAGCTCCCCAGCGACCACACAGCGACTTACCAACGATCACGGCCAGGTCGTATCGCTGGTCGTGATCGTTGGTAAATCGCTATGTGAGACGGGGCCTTAAGGCTTAGCCCGAGCACAGGTCCCACAGGACTGCACAAACGAACGCACATCCCGCGACAAGGAAGGCCACCAAAAGGACCTAGCCACCAAATCCCTGGTACCGAAAATCCCAGGGTGACCAGCCAACACCGAACAATGAACCTCAGAAATTACCCTGCTAGTCCATCTATCAGGAACAAACAGTTTCCCCACAGGACAGCGGTCAGGTTTATCAGCCTGAAACTCCTGAAGTACCCGCCGCAAATCAGGGGAGATGGCAGAAAGAATCACCCCCTCCTTGAGGATCCCAGCCGGCTCAAGATCTCCCAGAGAATCAGGCAAAAAACTCCTAGAAAGGGCATCAGCCTTCACATTCTTAGATCCCGGAATATACGAGACCACAAAATCAAAACGTGAGAAAAACAGAGACCACCGAGCCTGTCTAGGATTCAACCGCTTAGCAGACTCGAGGTAAATCAGATTCTTATGATCAGTCAAGACCACCACGCGATGCTTGGCTCCCTCAAGCCAATGTCGCCACTCCTCAAATGCCCACTTCATAGCCAACAACTCCTGATTGCCGACATCATAATTACACTCAGCAGGCGAAAACTTTCTGGAGAAGAAAGCACACGGTTTCATCAAAGAGCCATCAGAATTTCTCTGAGACAAAACGGCCCCTGCCCCAATCTCAGAAGCATCAACCTCAACCTGAAAAGGGAGAGAAACATCTGGCTGACGCAACACAGGGGCAGAAGTAAAACGACGTTTAAGCTCCTGAAAGGCCTCAACAGCCGCAGAGGACCAATTCATCACATCAGCGCCCTTCCTCGTCAAATCGGTCAAAGGCTTCACCACACTAGAAAAACTAGCAATAAAACGGCGATAAAAATTGGCAAAGCCCAAACATTTCTGAAGGCTCTTTACAGATGTAGGTTGAGTCCAATCATGAATGGCCTGGACTTTAACAGGGTCCATTTCAATAGCCGAGGGAGAAAAAATGAAACCCAAAAAAGAAACCTTCTGAACTCCAAAGAGGCACTTAGACCCCTTCACAAACAACGCATTAGCACGAAGGACCTGAAATACCATCCTAACCTGCCTCACATGAGACTCCCAATCATCGGAGAAAACCAAAATATCATCCAAATACACAATCATGAATTTATCCAGATAATTCCGGAAGATATCATGCATACAGGACTGAAATACCGATGGAGCATTAGAAAGCCCAAATGGCATCACAAGATACTCAAAATGGCCTTCGGGCGTATTAAATGCTGTTTTCCATTCATCACCTTGTTTAATACGCACGAGATTATACGCCCCTCGAAGGTCGATTTTAGTAAACCAACTGGCACCCTTAATCCGAGCAAACAAATCAGAAAGTAAAGGTAAAGGGTACTGGAACTTGACAGTGATCTTATTGAGAAGGCAATAATCTATACAGGATCTCAAGGAGCCATCCTTCTTGGCAACAAAAAAAAATCCCGCTCCCAATGGTGACGAAGACGGGTGAATATGCCCCTTCTCCAAGGACTCCTTTACATAACTCCGCATAGCGGCATGCTCTGGCACAGACAGATTGAAAAGTCGGCCCTTAGGGAACTTACAGCCAGGAATCAAATTAATGGCACAATCGCAGTCCCTATGAGGAGGCAGGGAACTGGACTTGGGCTCATCAAATATATCCTGGAAATCCGACAAAAACTCAGGAACTTCAGAAGAAGGGGACGAGGAAATGGACATCAAAGGAATATCACTATGTATCCCCTGACAACCCCAACCAGTTACAGACATAGATCTCCAATCCAGCACTGGATTATGTACCTGTAACCATGGAAAACCCAGCACAACAACATCATGCAAATTATGCAACACCAAAAAGCGAATATTTTCCTGATGTGCTGGAGCCATGTACATGGTTAACTGTGTCCAGTACTGAGGTTTATTCTTGGCCAATGGCGTAGCATCAATCCCCCTTAAGGGAATAGGACTCTGCAAAGGCGCCAAGGAAAAACCACAGCGCTTGGCAAATTCTAAGTCCATTAAGTTCAGGGCAGCGCCAGAGTCCACAAATGCCATAACAGAAAAGGACGACAATGAGCAAATCAGGGTAACAGACAAGAGAAATTTAGGCTGTACTGTACTAATGGTAACAGACCTAGGGACCCTCTTAGTACGCTTAGGGCAATCAGAAATAGCATGAGCAGAATCACCACAGTAAAAACACAGGCCATTCTGACATCTGAATTTCTGACTTTCTGCTCTAGTCAAAATCCTATCACATTGCATAGGCTCAGGAATCTGCTCAGAGGACACTGCCATATGGTGCACCACCTTGCGCTCACGCAAGCGCCGATCAATCTGAATGGCCAAAGACATTGACTCATTCAGACCAGCAGGCGTAGGAAACCCCACCATAGCATCTTTAAGGGCTTCAGAAAGACCCTTTCTAAAAATCGCTGCCAGGGCATACTCATTCCATTTTGTGAGCACAGACCACTTTCTAAATTTCTGGCAGTATACTTCTGCTGCTTCCTGACCCTGACACAGAGCCAGCAAAGTTTTTTCTGCCTGATCCACAGAATTAGGCTCGTCATACAGCAATCCGAGCGCTTGAAAAAATGCGTCAATATTAAGCAATGCAGGATTTCCTGGCACAAGGGAGAATGCCCAGTCCTGCGGGTCACCACGCAGCAAAGAAATAACAATCTTCACCTGCTGAATGGGGTCACCAGAGGAACGGGGTCTCAGAGCAAAAAACAATCTGCAATTATTTTTAAAATTCAAAAATTTAGATCTATCCCCAGAAAACAAATCAGGAATCGGAATTCTAGGCTCTAATACCGGAGTCTGGACAACATAATCTTGGATACTCTGTACCCTTGCAGCGAGTTGATCCACGCGCAAGGACAGACCCTGAACCTCCATATCAGCACCAAAATCCTGAACCACCCAGAGATTAAGGGGAAAAAATAGACAAAACAAGCTGCAAAGGAAAAAAAAAAATGGCTCAGAACTTTCTTTTCCCTCTTTTGAGATGCATTTAACACATTGTGGGCCAGCTGTACTGTTATGACCTGGTGGTTAAGAGGCCACACTGATATGACCTGGTGGCTAAAACGCAACATGGGACGAGCTCTGAGAAGGTGGTATCTCTACTGACCGCAGTCCCTAATCCTAACAACAACACTAGTAATAGCCGTGGGATGTTCCTAACTCTCCCTAGACACCTCTACACAGCCTAAGAACTAACTACCCCTAAAGAAGGAAATAGAAAGCTATCTTGCCTCAGAGAAAACCCCAAAAGGAAAGATAGCCCCCCACAAATATTGGCTGTGAGTGAAGAGGGAAATGACGTACACAGAAATGAAATCAGATATCAGCAAAGGAGGCCAATACTAAACTTGATAGACAGAGAGAAAAGGATACTGTGCGGTCAGTATTAAAAACTACAAAATCCACGCAGAGTTTACAAAAATGACCGACTCACGGTGTGGAGGGGCAAATCTGCTTTCCCAGAGCTTCCAGCTAGCCTGAATATGACATAGTGACAAGCTGGACAAAAAGAGACATATTTGCAGAGCAATAAAATCCAAGCAAATGGACAAACAAGGACTAGCAAAAACTTATCTTTTGCTGACAAGGACAGGCCATATGAGAAATCCAAGGAGAGAACCAAATCCAAGCCAAGGACATTGACAGCTGGCATGAACTAAAGCCCAGAGCAGGTTTAAATAACAAACCCAGGCAAGGCGATTAGTGAAGGCAGCTGCCACAGCTACCCAAAGAAGCAGCAGTTCCACTCAAAACCACCAGAGGGAACCCAAGGGCAGAACTCACAAAAATACCATTAGCAACCACAGGAGGGAGCTCCAGAACGGAATTCACAACAGCAGACACAGTTAGTAGGCCCAAATAAGTAGGCTAAATGCAGTTCAAAACTGGTAAAAGGACTAAACAGGCGGCATAGCTTTGTGCAGTGGAGGACAACTGTAATGGGAGGCAGGCACAGTTAGTAGGCCCAAATAAGTAGGCTAAATGCAGTTCAAAACTGGTAAAAGGACTAAACAGGTTTCATAGCTTTGTGCAGTGGAGGACAACAGTAGTGGGAGGCAGACACAGTTAGTAGGCCTAAATAAGAAGGCTAAATGCAGTTCAAAACTTGTAAAAGGACTAAACAGGCGGAATAGCTTTGTGCAGTGGAGGACAACTGTAATGGGAGGCAGACACAGTTAGTAGGCCCAAATAAATAGGCTAAATGCAGTTCAAAATTGGTAACAGGAATAACCAGGCGGCATTGCTTGGTTCAGCGGAGGACAATTGTAAGGAGTGGCTGACACAGTGAGTAGGCCCAAATAATTAAAAAGGCTAAAAGCAGTTCAAAATTGGTAACAGGACTAAACTGGTGGCGTTGCTTGATTCAGCGGAGGACAATTGTAAGGAGTGGCTGACACAGTGAGTAGGCCCAAATAATTAAGTAGGCTAAAAGCAGTTCAAAATTGGTAACAGGACTAAACTGGCAGCGTTGCTTGGTTCAGCAGAGGACAATTGTAAGGAGTGGCTGACACAGTGAGTAGGCCCTAATAATAAAGTAGGCTAAATGTCTGCCAAAAATTTTTTCAGAAAGAACCAGGTGGCATAGCTAGGTACAGGGGTGGGCTCCTCTGCTCAGTAGCAGTCAGTGGTAGTAGGCGCAACGTTTTAACTGGTCTAAATGGAGGCCAGGGCCCCTGTATATTTTAACTATCATCTATCATTTCAACAAAATTGTATTGGCAGTGCCATTGAAGGATTTAACAGCACAGACTACACAGTGGTGAAGCGGGGAGAGGTAAGTATTGCAAGTGGTAGAGCACTGTTCGAGCTGGGGGGAAACACTCTCTCGTGGGCTGCGGTACTGGCAAAGGGCCCCTCATATTATGACGGCGTGTCTGACGTTGGTTGTGCACCACCACCGTCAGAGACTCTTCAGTGTACTATGAGGGACCCTGTGCCAGAGCCATCGCCCAAGAGTGGGCACACCCACCTGTCCAGGCAAACGGCACACGCACGGGTGCTTGCACCAGGTGGTGACCACGGCCCTGTGGGGGGAGTCAGCCCATTTAAGGAGGTATAAAAATGGCCTATGGTGAACATTCAGCAGCTGCAAATGGAGGAATTGGAGCAGTCAGTAAGAGGAGGCCAAAAGCAAGACATTTTTCAGGCAAGCTACGTGTCAGCAGGGGAAGGTGGGGCAAAATAATTTGAAATCCATGATTGGTTCATTTTAATGAAGGTTAGGTCATCGACATTTCGGGTAGCAAGACGGGTCCTTTTTTCGGTCAGTATTGAACCAGCAGCACTGAAGACTCTTTCTGATAGCACACTAGCAGCAGGGCAAGCGAGCTCCTGTAATGCATATTCTGCCAATTCAGGCCAGGTGTCTATTTTAGATGCCCAGTAATCAAAGGGGAATGACCTGTGAGGGAGAACATTGATAAGGGTGGAAAAGTAGTTTGTAACCATACTGGAGAAATGCTGTCTCCTGTCACTTTGAATCGATGCAGCAGTACCTGTCGTGTCAGCGGTCATTGCGAAATCACTCCACAACCTGGTCATAAAACCCCTCTGTCCAATGCCACTTCGGATTTGTGCACCTCTAATACCTCTGCCATGTTGCCCATTATGCCTCGTGTTAGAACCATCACCGCCGCTGTGTGCTGGGAATGCCTGAACCAAATGGTCTACAAGAGTTGCTTGTTTGGTAGCCAATATTTGCTCAAGGTTCTCATGTGGCATGATATTTTGTAATTTTCCTTTATATCGTGGATCCAGGAGGCAGGCCAACCAGTAATCATCATCGGTCATCATTTTGATAATGCGGGGGTCCCTTTTTAGGATACGCAAGGCAAACTCAGCCATGTGGGCCAATGTTCCAGGTGTCAATTCACTGCTTGTGCTGGGTTGAGGAGCACTTTCTTGCAAATCAACATCACTTGTATCCCGCAAAAACCCTGTACCTGACCTTGCAACGCCACCAGTTTCTATTGCCCCCTGAGAAGCATGCTCCTCCCATAAATATTCATCCCCATCATCCTCCTCCTCCTCTTCGTCCGCCACCTCATCCAGGAGAGTTCCCTGAGCAGACAATGGCTGACTGTCATCAAGGCTTCCCTCCTCCTCGGCTGCAGACGCCTGCTTCTTAATGTGCATCAAACTTTGCATCAGCAGACGCATTAGTGGGATGCTCATGCTCATGATGGCGTCGTCTGCACTTACCAGCCATGTGCATTCCTCAAAACACTGAAGGACTTGACAGAGGTCTTGTAGCTTCGACCACTGCACACCAGACAACTCCATGTCTGCCATCCAACTGCCTGCCCTTGTATGTGTATCCTCCCACAAATAAATTACAGCATGCCTCTGTTCGCACAGCCTCTGAAGCATGTGCAGTGTGGAGTTCCACCTTGTTGCAACGTTGATTATTAGGCGGTGCTGGGGAAGATGTGTTTCAGTTCTGAAAGGACTATGGCAGCCATAAAATTCCTTCCGTTATCACTGACTGCCTTGCCTGCCTCAAGATGTACACTGCCCAGCCATGACTGAGTTTCTTGCTGCAAGTACTCGGCCAGTACTTCCGCGGTGTGTCTGTTGTCACCCAAACACTTCATTTCCAACACAGCCTGCTGACGCTTACCACTAGCTGTTCCATAATGGGACACCTCATGTGCAACACTGGCAGCTGTGGATGGAGTGGTCGTGTGACTGTGCTCTGTGGACGAGCTTTTGCTTCTGGAGGAGGAGGAGGAGGAGGGGTGGCGAACGCCTACAGCCAACTGTTTCCTAGACCGTGGGCTAGGCAGAACTGTCCAACTATGGCTGTCCCCTGTGGACCCTGCATCCACCACATTAACCCAGTGCGCCGTGATGGATACATAACGTCCCTGGCCATGCCTACTGGTCCATGCATCTGTTGTGAGGTGCACCTTTCTACTGACTGATTGCCTCAGTGCATGGACAATGCGGTCTTTGACATACTGGTGGAGGGCTGGGATGGCTTTTCTCGCAAAGAAGTGTTGACTGGGTAGGTCATAGCCTGGTACTGCGTAGACCGTCAGGGCTTTGAAAGCTTCGCTTTCAACCAACCGGTAGGGCATCATCTCTAACGAGATTAGTCTAGCAATGTGGGCGTTCAAACCCTGTGTACGTGGATGAGAGGATGAGTACTTCCTTTTCCTAACGAGAGTCTCTTGTAGGGTGAGCTGGACTGGAGAGCTGCATATGGTGGAACTAGCAGGGGTGGTGGTGGACATGGCAGATTGAGAGAGGGTTGCTGATAGTATTCTTGATGTTGGCCTACATACAGTGTTTCCTACCAAGAACCTTGTGATTCCCTGACTGCTTTGGTTTTGCGACGATACCTCCACATTTGCTGCTAGTGGTGTCCTAACCGGTGGGCTTACAGTGAGGGAAGCAATGTAGCGTCGCTGACTACCTTCATTCTGAGCGGGTGCACCAACGGTAAGGGATGTTTGGTAGTTAGTCCAGGCTTGCAAGTGCATGCTGGTTAAATGTCTAAGCATGCACGTTGTATTTAAATTTTGGAGATTCTTCCCTCTGCTAAAGGTCTTTGAGCATTTCTTACAAATAACTTTTGACTGATCATTCGGATCTTGGTCAAAAAATTGCCACACTGCACTCTTCCTACTATGGATAACATTTTCAGACATTGCACGCTGTGCTACTTTCACCCGATGACCACGCTGTCCTAAAACTGTTTTTGTTTTTGACAAACATGTTTGGCCTGATATGGGCCTGCCAGATGACAGCTGTTGCGATGTAGATGGCTGCTGCCGATCATCCTCCTCCGTTTCTGAGCTACTGGCAGCGGCACCCTCTTCCCCCAATGGCTGCCAATCTGGGTCAACAACTGGGTCATCTATCACCTCCTCTTCAATGTCATGTGCACCTTCCTCTGTGTCACCGTGTAAGGTGCTATAGCGTTGGGGACGGGGCACCATAGTCTCATCAGGGTCAGATTCTGGCTCAGTACACTGCGAGGGCAATGTAGTGATCTGAGTCAATGGAACAGCATAATAATCTAGCTGTGGCTGTGCATCTGTGCACTCCATGTCCAATTCATCTTGTAATGGGCTGTTAACAATTTCCCTTTCTAACCCAGCCACAGTATGTGTAAAGAGCTCCATGGAGTAAACTGTAGTGTCGCCTGCCGCATCCTTCACTTTTGGTTTGGGTGAAGGACACAAGGAAGCGACTTGTTCCTGACCGGGAGCATCCACTGATGACTCGCTGCTTTTATACTTCGAACTTTCGGAAGAGGAGGTGAACGAGCTAGAGGCTGAGTCAGCAAGGAAAGCCAAAACTTTTTCCTGCTGCTCCGGCTTTAAAAGCGGTTTTCCTACTCCCAGATAACACGAGACTTAGGTGCTATTGTGCTTTTCCCACTACCACCAGATGCTCCACCACCACCACCATCAGTACCAGCTGTCAATGACCGCCCACAGCCTCTTCCACCAGACTTCCTCATTTTTGGGAAAATCGAACCAAAATAACAACCATTATATGGTACTGTAAAACAAGGTAGAAGGTGTATATAAACTTGTTGAGAATTTAATTCTCCCTTTTTTGGGGGGGAGACTGCACCACAACTCAGGCCCAGTGTATAAAACAACACAATGTAAGTGGCAGCAAGTGGCTGGCTGATACACGAGAAACTAAGAGGACTGAGGTATATCCACTTTGTGAGAATTTGAATCTCACTTTTTTGGGGGGGAGACTGAACCCAAACTCAGGCCCAGTGTATTTTACAACACAATGTGAGTGGCAGCAAGTGGCTGGCTGATACACGAGAAACTATGAGGACTGAGGTATATCCACTTTGTGAGAATTTGAATCTAACTTTTTTTGGGGGGAGACTGAACCCAAACTCAGGCCCAGTGTATTTTACAATGCAATGTGAGTGGCAGAAAGTGGCTGGCTGATACACGAGAAACTAAGAGGACTGAGGTATATCCACTTTGTGAGAATTTGAATCTCACTTTTTTTGGGGGGGAGACTGAACCCAAACTCAGGCCCAGTGTATTTTACAACGCAATGTGAGTGGCAGCAAGTGGCTGGCTGATACACAAGAAACTAAGAGGACTGAGGAATATCCACTTTGTGAGAATTTGAATCTCACTTTTTTTGGGGGGGAGACTGAACCACAACTCAGGCCCAGTGTATTTTACAACACAATGTAAGTGGCAGAACGTGGCTGGCTGATATACGACAAACTAACAGAACTGACGTATATCCACTTTGTGACAATTTGAATCTCCCTTTTTTGGGGGGGAGACAGCACCACAACTCAGGCCCAGTGTGTAACACAACACAATGTAAGTGGCAGAAAGTGGCAGGAAGATATCTGAAATAATCCAAGGACTGTAGTACAATTTCCATCTCCCTACAATGATCTCAGGACAAGTATGGCAGCAACAAAAAGGACTGCTGCACACAAAAGTGTGGACAAATAAACAAGATAACTGCAGAAAGGAGCAACAGGATTTTTGCTTTTAAAAAAGCAGTTGGTTTGCACAGCAGCGTGCAAACAGCAATGCAGCTATCAGGGAGCCTTATAAGGCAGCCTAATAAGCTACAGAGCTGATGCACAAAGATATAGCCTACACTGTCCCTGCAAAACAAAGGTGGTGTTGGACAGTGGAAATTGCTACAGCACAAGCAGTTTGGGGGTTAATCTTCCCTCCCTAACTATAGCCCTTCTTCTGACGAAGCTGCAGCAACCTCTCCCTATGCAAAGATCAGCAGAAGTAAGATGGCGGTCGGCGTGCACGCCCCTTTATACCCCCTGTGACCCTGCAGAAAGCAAGCCAATCACTGTCATGCCCTTCTCTAAGATGGTGGGGACCGAGACCTATGTCATCACGCTGCCCACACTCTGCGTCCTCCTTCATTGGCTGAGAAATGGCGCTGAACGCGTCATACGAAATGTGACTTTGGCGTCAAGATCGCCGACCGCATGGCCGAGCCCACGCTAGGATCGGTTCGGGTTTCATGAAACCCGACTTTGCCGAAAGTCAGCGATTTTTTAATTTGTCCGATCCGTTTCGCTCAACCCTAATTCTGACGGCTGAGATCATAAATCTTTTGATCCAGTGATGACCTGCTAGATCTTGGTCAAAAACAGTGCTGAGTGCAGAGACCTGGACCTTCAGAGTACTAGGTCTAAGGCCGATCTCTAAGCCTTTTTGTAAGAAATCTAGAATTCGAGATATATTTGGTTTGAGTGGGTCTGGAAGGTTGGGTAGACAAAAGGATGAGAACTTTTTCCAGACCTTATTGTAGATGGCATTTGTTACTGGTTTCCTGGATGTTTGCAGGGTAGCTATGACTGGGTTTGATAACCCTTTTGCTTTCAGCACCTAGGCTTCAGTAACCACGCCGCTAGATGCCATCTCTGAGGGTCTGAGTGGAGAATAGGTCCCTGAGAGAGGAGGTCGTCTTTTACTGGTAACAGTACTGGCCCGTACACCTGTAGCTGGATGATCAGATTGAACCAATTTCTTTTGGGCCACAAGGGGGCTATCAATATAGTCGGGGTCCGGTCTACTCGAATCTTCTGTAGAACCTTTGCAAGAATTGGGATTGGTGGAAACGCATAAGCTAGATGAAAATCCCAACTCTGGACTAAGGCATCCACACCTGTGGGATTGTCTCTTGGGTTCAAGGAGAAGAAGGTTTCGACTTTCGCTTTTTGGTGAGAGGCAAAAAGGTCGACTTCTGGAAGACCCCACCTGTGTACCAACATCTTGAAGGTCTGATAGTCCAGGCTCCATTCGCCCGGGTGAATATCCTGGCGACTTAGATAATCTGCCTGAACATTGGCAGGACCTTTCAAGTGAACTGCCGTCAGGGACAGTAGGTGTTTTTCGGCCCAACAGAATATTCGAGCGGAAATCTTTATGCTGTTGAATCTTGTACTACCTTGGTGTTTGACATGAGCCACCATGGTCATGTTGTCCAAATATATCTGGATGTGTTGTCCAGAAATCTGACAACATGCTGCCAACAGAGCTTCGTCCACGGCTTTGAGTTCTCTGAAATTTGACGATTTCCCTCTGATCGACTGGTCTTAAAAACCTTGGAAAGGAATATGGTTTATCATGGCTTCCCAGCCCCTCCTGCTGGCATCTGATGTAATCGTAGTTAGCGGAGCCTGAATCCAACTTACACCTTTGAGGAGGTTTTTGGAATTCATCCACCATGTCAATGAGACTTTCACTCAACCTGGTGTGTGAATCCTTTTGCTCAAGGTACCAGGATGACCGTCTCAATTGTCTAGAATGTGAGCTTGAAGGATTCTTGAGTGGGCTTGTGCCCAGGCCACTGACTGTATACAGGCTGTCATGGAGCCTAAGAGCGACATTGTCTCTCGGAGTCTAGATCTCATCTCTCTATATTTTTTGACTTTTGCTACTAATGGTAGCCTGTGGTCATCTGGAAGAAAGGACATCTGTTTTGCAGAATCCAGGAGTACTCCCCAAAATTTTCTGGTTTTGGAGGGTTGAAGCTGGGATTTTTTTTAGATTCAGAATCCAACCCAGAGACCTCAATATCTCTAAAGTGGTTGACACGTGGGATTTCAGGATCATCTCGGTGGGAGCTACTATCAGGATGTCGTCCAGATAGGTCACTATACAGACAGCTTGTCTCCGGATAAATGACACTACCTGTGCCATTATTTTGGAGAAGACTCTTGGCGCTGAAGAAATGTCAAAAGGAAGGACTCTGAACTGATAGTGCTCCACTTGACGACTCCCCTGTACCGCAAACCTGAGATATTTTCTGTGTCTCAGGTGGATTGGAATATGGAAATACGCATCTTTTAAGTCGATGGTTGCCATAAAGGAGTGATGCCCTATCAGAGGAATGGCTGACCTTATGGACTCCATCTTGAACTTTTGGCATTTCACATGTTGGTTCAGACCCTTTAGATTTATAATGATACGAACGTCACCTGATGGTTTGGGTACCAGAAATAGTTGGGAATAATGTCCTAGCCCCCATTCCGATTGTGGAACTGGGGAGATCACGTCGGATTTTACAAGATCCCTGAGACCTAATAGCAATAAGTTGTGATCTTTTGGAGTTGGAAGGGAAGTGATCTTTAGACCCTGAGGGGGGGAGAGATTAACTCTATCAATAGCCCCTCTTTGATAACATTGAGGACCCAGTGGGAACTGGTGATGTTTTCCCAGTGACCAGCATATCTTGAGAGTCTTCCCCCCACCGGGTCAGAGTCATTGCTTGTCCTGTTGGGATTGCTGCTGCTGCTGCTGTGGGACAAAAATATTTTTTCCTCTACCCTTTGAATAGCTCCATCTCCCGGTCTTGCCCTTACCTCTCGCTTGAGAGGGCTGAGACTGTAAGGCACGGAAAAAACATTTCCTAGGAGGTTTTTGCTCCAGGAGTGCTTTTTTCTTGTCAGTAGCTTTGTCTAGAATGTCATCTAGGGCTGGACAAAGACATATTCTCCTTTAAAGGGTATGGCACACAGCTTGGCTTTAGAAGTAATATCACCGCTCCACATTTTGAGCCAGAGAGCTCTTCTGGCAGAGTTGGAAAGCACTAGACCTGGTGGCAACTCTAACAGATTCAAGAGAAGCGTCCGCCAGGAATCCAGTAGCTTTATGAAGAATAGGCAGCGAGTTCAACATCTCACCTTTTGAGGTACCCTGAGAGATATGGGTTTCCAATTTTTCTAGCCAGTGGGAGAGGGCCCTAGCTACACAAGTGGAGGCGATGTTAGCCTTCAAAACAGATGTAGAAGTTTCCCATGACTATTTTAGGAGACTTTCAATATTCCTGTCCATGGGATCCTTCAATTGTGAAGAATCCTCAAAGGGGAGCGCGGTTCTTTTGGCAACTCTAGCCACCTGAACATTAACCCTGGGAGTGACCCACTTAATGAATTCACCCTCCAGATGAAATCTATGTTTCATTTCCGAGGGGGTGCTGAGGAGTTTCTCTGGTAGTTCCCATTCCTGATCTAGTATTAAGGATATTAGCATGTACCGGGAACCCCAACCTTTTCTCCGATGTAAGCCCACCAAACATTTGATCCTGGATGGACTGGGGTTCAGATTCCTCCTCCAGTCCCATGGTGTTACGAACAGCGGACACTAGATCCTCAATATATTCTGAGGAGAAGAAGTATTTCCTGGCCTCAGTCTTGGGTGAAACCGGATCCTCCCATCCAGCGGACGAGGTATGACAGAGGTCTAGAGTCAGAGTCCACGATCTGCATTTTCCTCTTTTTCACTGGAGAATGTGGTGGCGGAGGTGGGGGTGGAGGAGTAAAAGCTGCCAAGGAAGATTGAACTTCCTGTTTCACGAGAGAGCGTATTTCATCTAATAGAGATGGTCGCTCGGCTTTCACTATCCTGTCAGTGCATGGCTGGGAGAGTTTTTTATCCCATAGAGGAGGGAATTTGGTATTACAGACTGGGCACTTCTTCCTATAGGCGGCTTTGGGGGCAGACTTTTCTCCCTAAAATGAAAGGGAGAGAGGAGTGAGGACAGAGGATCCCCCTAATTATCACTACCTCCCGGACCCAATCCCTGCATACACTCACTGTAGCAGGGGCAGCGCTGGGCTCTGCAGACGCAGGATGTAGTGATGTAGATGAAGTGCCATCCATACTGAGGGAGCTTCAGTATTACCTCAGTGGTGACTTCTGCAGGGTTTTTATAGTGGTCCATCACCAGCACCTGCCTCCAGCGTGGTATATTCCCCTTCCCCCTCCTGGGTCCATGTGTCAGCGATGCCGCTTTGCAGGCCTGACACACCGGCTGGCGAAACCTGGAAGTCGATGCGCTCCAGCAGGAACGCGAGAACTGGAAGTGATGCGTGCGCACCCGTTGACGTCACTTCCGGAACGCCGAGCCAAGCATGGAAGGGAAGAAGCCAGGGAACTCAGGGAGGACCTCCGATGGGGATCCCTGGCCTGCTTTGCCCTCTTGGGGGCACGGGAAGGCCAGGAGAGGTCCCGAGGTACCCACACACGGGACGACGGGAGCAGCACCGGAAGAGGCGAGGAACGACTACCAGCTGCCTGGCTACACAAGCAAAGCCTGTTACGAGGTACTGCAGTCGCCGGCCACTACAGCACATGGAACCCTCCCTGTCCAATGGGGAACAGGAAAGACACTGGCAAGTGGGAGGTGGGAGGTCCTTTTAACCTCTCTGTGTTTCCTGTTCCCCATTAGGGCAAAGAGACAACCTCCTTATGCCGTCATGGAAGGTGACTAGAGAAACTAAGGTTTATGAAGCAACAACAATTTAATATCAAAATACACTTCTCGGCCTCCTATTGGCAGAATGGTCAATTTCAATCTGGATGCCAATCTGCAGCATAAATCTTAAAGGGGTATTAGGAAAATGAAACCCAAATAATGTAAAAAAAAGGACAAAATAACAACAGAAACAGGGTCCACAGCTATACTGAGGTAGATGGAATAAACTGCAGAGCTCAGTGACTGGACACAAAAGTGAGGGAAAAAAACAAGAAGGTATATGAAAACATAACAAAACTGCACATCCAAAAATATAGATCTTTATTATAAATCAGAAAATAAATAAATCACCGCAGATAAAAACATTTAAAAACACCAGCCAATGTATACGGCTACACGCAACTGGATCCAATATAATGAACAACAAGGTAATATTATTGTAATATGATCATGTAGCCACACGCAGCGGCTTCTTCAGGAACGCCTCATTCATTTATTTAGTCTACTTTGTTCAGAATTGTTTTCTACTATTATCTATTGAATCACTGACCCCTTTCAGGTCAGGTGTACATTACAATCTCATATGGTATGTGAATAGTACACTATTTGTAAGTTAACATAGTATTATTTATACATGTATTTTGTATTCATATTAACCATTTATTATTGGCTTTCCTGGGATCCAAATTTATTGTTTAGAGGATGTGGTTGACCTTGTTGGACATTATATTGGACTTTGGGACATGTAGCTGTATGCACTGTTGAATATCTTTCAATGTTTTTCTTCTACTTTATCTTCTGTTTTGTAATACAAATTTATTGGCTGTGCAATTGTGTTTTTGAATGCACCTTATTATTTGACTTACATATTGTGTATGCTTTACTGGCACTCCAAATTATACTTTAGGTGGTGCCCACTAGGGTTGAGCGACTTTTGCTTTTTTAGGATCGAGTCGGGTTTCGTGAAACCCGACTGTCTCGAAAGTCGGATCGTGTGAAATCGGCCGATTATTGTGAAAAGTCGGGGGGGCCGACCGAAACACGAAACCCAATGCAAGTCAATGGGGATTGTTTTTTTTTTGTTTTTTTTAAATCTCTCTCTCTCTCTCTCTCTCTCTCTCTCTCTCCGTCCCTGCGAAATTTGTGTTTCACTGTGGGAATCGCTATATCCCAAACGTTAAGATGGCGGTTTTACCCCTTGTGACGCCGCACAAAGGGAGCCGGAACCCATGTTATCACGCTGCACACACTCCTTCATTGGCTGAAAAAAATGGCGGGGAAAGTGTCATACAAAACGTGACTTTAGCGTGAAAATCGCCGACCGTGTGGCCGATCCCACGCTGGGGTCGGGTCGGGTTTCACGAAACCTGACTTTGCAAAAAGTCGGCGACTTTTGAAAATGACCGATCCGTTTCGCTCAACCCTAGTGCCCACCTTTCTGGTCATGATTAACCCCTTCCTGACATCAGACGTACTATCCCGTCGAGGTGGGGTGGGCCCGTATGACCGCCGACGGGATAGTACGTCATCATCGATCAGCGGCGCTCACGGGGGGGAGCGCGGCCGATCGCGGCCGGGTGTCAGCTGCATATCGCAGCTGACATCCGGCACTATGTGCCAGGAGCGGTCACGGACCACCCCCGGCACATTAACCCCCGGCACACCGCGATCAAACATGATCGCAGTGTACCGGCGGTATAGGGAAGCATCGCGCAGGGAGGGGGCTCCCTGCGGGCTTCCCTGAGACCCCCGGAGCAACGCGATGTGATCGCGTTGCTCTGAGGGTCTCCTACCTCCCTCCTCGCCGCAGGTCCCGGATCCAAGATGGCCGCGGCATCCGGGTCCTGCAGGGAGGGAGGTGGCTTACCGAGTGTCTGCTCAGAGCAGACACTTCGTAAGCCTGCAGCCCTGCACAGCAGATCGTCGATCTGGCAGAGTGCTGTGCACACTGCCAGATCAATGATCTGTGATGTCCCCCCCTGGGACAAAGTAAAAAAGTAAAAAAAAAAATTTTCCACATGTGTAAAAAAAAAAAAAAAAAAATTCCTAAATAAATAATAATAAAAAAATATATATTATTCCCATAAATACATTTCTTTATCTAAATAAAAAAAACAAAACAATAAAAGTACACATATTTAGTATCGCCGCGTCCGTAACGACCCAACCTATAAAACTGCCCCACTAGTTAACCCCTTCAGTAAACACCGTAAGAAAGAAAAAAAAAAAACGAGGCAAAAAACAACGCTTTATTACCATACCGCCGAACAAAAAGTGGAATAACACGCGATCAAAAAGACTGATATAAATAACCATGGCACCGCTGAAAACGTCATCTTGTCCCGCAGAAAACAAGCCGCCATACAGCATCATCAGCAAAAAAATAAAAAAGTTATAGTCCTGAGAATAAAGCGATACCAAAATAATTATGTTTTCTATATTTTAGTTTTTATCGTATAAAAGCGACAAAACATAAAAAAATGATATAAATGAGATATCGCTGTAATCGTACTGACCCGAAGAATAAAACTGCTTTATCAATTTTACCAAACGCGGAACGGTATAAACGCCTCCCCCAAAAGAAATTCATGAATAGCTGGTTTTTGGTCATTCTGCCTCACAAAAATCGGAATAAAAAGCGATCAAAAATGGTCACGTGTCCGAAAATGTTACCAATAAAAACATCAACTCGTCCCGCAAAGAACAAGACCTCACATGACTCTGTGGAGCAAAATGTGGAAAAATTATAGGTCTCAAAATGTGGAGACGCAAAAACTTTTTTGCTATAAAAAGCGTCGCTGGTTTCACACTTGCGTTTTTGTCTGCAGCGTTTTTTGCACAAAAAACGCATGCGTTTTTTCCCTATATTTAACATTGAAAACGCATGCGGTTTTTTTGTACGCGTTTGGTCGCGTTTTCAAACGCATGCGGTTTTTTTCTGCATGCGTTCATTTTCAGAAATACAACCTGCAGTATTTTCTTGCGTTTTTAAGCACATGCGTTTGTTTGCGTTAAAAACGCATGCATTTTTATCGAAAAAAAACAGAAAACACACTGAAAAGCCACCCACCACCATCAAGGTGATAAAGGGATCCAAACCCTAACCCTAACTCTACCCCTAACCTCACCCCTAACCGTTTAATGAACATTTTCTGACAGTCATAGTGCCACGTATTTCAGTGCCACGTATTTCAGTGCCACGTATTTCAGTGCCACGTATTTCAGTGCCACGTATTTCAGTGCCACGTATCACGTATTTCAGTGCCACGTGTTTCAGTGCCACGTATTTCAGTGCCACGTATCACGTATTTCAGTGCCACATATTTTAGTACCACGTATTTCAGTGCCACGTATTTCAGTGCCACGTATTTCAGTGCCACGTATTTCAGTGCCACGTATTTCAGTGCCACGTGTTTCAGTGCCACGTATTTAAGTGCCACGTATCACATATTTCAGTGCCACGTATTTAAGTGCCACGTATTTAAGTGCCACGTATTTAAGTGCCACGTATTTAAGTGCCACGTATTTCAGTGCCACGTATTTCAGTGCCACGTATTTCAGTGCCACGTATTTAAGTGCCACGTATCACATATTTCAGTGCCACGTATTTCAGTGCCACGTATTTCAGTGCCACGTATTTCAGTGCCACGTATTTCAGTGCCACGTATATTTCAGTGCCACGTATTTCAGTGCCACGTATTTCAGTGCCACGTATTTCAGTGCCACGTATCACGTATTTCAGTGCCACGTGTTTCAGTGCCACGTATTTCAGTGCCACGTATCACGTATTTCAGTGCCACATATTTTAGTACCACGTATTTCAGTGCCACGTATTTCAGTGCCACGTATTTCAGTGCCACGTATTTCAGTGCCACGTATTTCAGTGCCACGTGTTTCAGTGCCACGTATTTAAGTGCCACGTATCACATATTTCAGTGCCACGTATTTAAGTGCCACGTATTTAAGTGCCACGTATTTAAGTGCCACGTATTTAAGTGCCACGTATTTCAGTGCCACGTATTTCAGTGCCACGTATTTCAGTGCCACGTATTTAAGTGCCACGTATCACATATTTCAGTGCCACGTATTTCAGTGCCACGTATTTCAGTGCCACGTATTTCAGTGCCACGTATTTCAGTGCCACGTATATTTCAGTGCCACGTATTTCAGTGCCACGTATTTCAGTGCCACGTATTTCAGTGCCACGTATCACGTATTTCAGTGCCACGTGTTTCAGTGCCACGTATTTAAGTGCCACGTATCACGTATTTCAGTGCCACGTATTTCAGTGCCACGTATTTCAGTGCCACGTATTTCAGTGCCACGTATTTCAGTCACGTTTAGGGTTAGGGTTAGGGGTAGGGTTAGGGTTAGGGCTAGGGTTGGAGGTAAAGTTAGGGTTAGGGTTTGGATTACATTTACGTTTGGATTAGGGTTGGGATTAGAATTATGGGTGTGTCAGGGCTAGGGGTGTGGTTAGGGTTACCGTTGGGATTAGGGTTAGGGGTGTGTTTGGGTTAGGGTTTCAGGTAGAATTGGGAAGTTTCCACTGTCCAGGCACATCAGGGGCTCTCCAAGCGCGACATGGCGTCCAATCTCAATTCCAGCCAATTCTGCGTTGAAAAAGTAAAACAGTGCTCCTTCCCTTCCGAGCTCTCCCGTGCGCCCAAAAAGGGGTTTACCCCAACATATGTGTTATCAGCGTACTCGGGACAAATTGAACAACAACTTCTGGGGTCCAAGTTCTCTTGTTATCCTTAGGAAAATAAAAATTTGGGGGGCTAAAAATCATTTTTGTGGGAAAAAAAAGATGTTTTATTTTCACGGCTCTGCGTTATAAACTGTAGTGAAACACTTGGGGGTTCAAAGTTCTCACAACACATCTAGATAAGTTCCTTTGGAGGTCTAGTTTCCAATATGGGGTCACTTGTGGGGGGTTTGTACTGTTTGGGTACATCAGGGGCTCTGCAAATGCAACGTGACGGCTGCTGACCAATCCATTTAAGTCTGCATTCCAAATGGCGCTCCTTCCCTTCCGAGCTCTGTCATGCGCCCAAACAGTGGTTCCCCCTCACATATGGGGTATCAGCGTACTCAGGACAAATTGGAAAACAAATTTTGGGGTCCAATTTATTCTGTTACCCTTGTAAAAATACAAAGCTGGGTGCTAAAAAATCATTTTTGAGAAAAAAAATAAAAATTATTTTCACGGCTCTGCGTTATAATCTGTAGTGAAACACTTGGGGGTTCAAAGCTCTCAAAACACACCTAGATAAGTTCCTTAGGGGGTCTACTTTCCAAAATGGTGTCACTTTTAGGGAGTTTCAATGTTTAGGCACATCAGGGGCTCTCCAAACGCAACATGGCGTCCCATCTCAATTCCAGTCAATTTTGCATTGAAAAGTCAAATGGCGCTCCTTCCCTTCCAAGCTCTGCCATGCGCCCAAACAATGGTTTACACCCACATATGGGGTATCAGCGTACTCAGGACAAATTGGCCAACATTTTTTGGGGTCCAATTTCTTCTCTTACCCTTGGGAAAATAAAAAATTGGGGGCGAAAAGATCATTTTTGTGAAAAAATATGATTTTTTATTTTTACGGCTCTGCATTATAAACTTCTGTGAAGCACTTGGTGGGTCAAAGTGCTCACCACACATCTAGATAAGTTCCTTAGGGGGTCTACTTTCCAAAATGGTGTCACTTGTAGGGAGTTTCAATGTTTAGGCACATCAGGGGCTCTCCAAACGCAACATGGCGTCCCATCTCAATTCCAGTCAATTTTGCATTGAAAAGTCAAATGGCGCTCCTTCCCTTCCAAGCTCTGCCATGCGCCCAAACAATGGTTTACACCCACATATGGGGTATCAGCGTACTCAGGACAAATTGGCCAACATTTTTTGGGGTCCAATTTCTTCTCTTACCCTTGGGAAAATAAAAAATTGGGGGCAAAAAGATCATTTTTGTGAAAAAATATGATTTTTTATTTTTACGGCTCTGCATTATAAACTTCTGTGAAGCACTTGGTGGGTCAAAGTGCTCACCACACATCAAGATAAGTTCCTTAGGGGGTCTACTTTCCAAAATGGTGTCACTTGTAGGGGGTTTCAGTGTTTAGGCACATCAGGGGCTCTCCAAACGCAACATGGCGTCCCATCTCAATTCCAGTCAATTTTGCATTGAAAAGTCAAATGGCGCTCCTTCCCTTCCAAGCTCTGCCATGCGCCCAAACAATGGTTTACACCCACATATGGGGTATCAGCGTACTCAGGACAAATTGGCCAACATTTTTTGGGGTCCAATTTCTTCTCTTACCCTTGGGAAAATAAAAAATTGGGGGCGAAAAGATCATTTTTGTGAAAAAATATGATTTTTTATTTTTACGGCTCTGCATTATAAACTTCTGTGAAGCACTTGGTGGGTCAAAGTGCTCACCACACATCAAGATAAGTTCCTTAGGGGGTCTACTTTCCAAAATGGTGTCACTTGTAGGGGGTTTCAGTGTTTAGGCACATCAGGGGCTCTCCAAACGCAACATGGCGTCCCATCTCAATTCCAGTCAATTTTGCATTGAAAAGTCAAATGGCGCTCCTTTCCTTCCGAGCTCTGCCATACGCCCAAACAATGGTTTACCCCCACATATGGGGTATCAGCGTACTCAGGACAAATTGTACAACAACTTTGGGGGTCCATTTTCTCCTGTTACCCTTGGTAAAATAAAACAAATTGGAGCTGAAATAAATTTTGTGTGAAAAAAAGTTAAATGTTCATTTTTATTTAAACATTCCAAAAATTCCTGTGAAACACCTGAAGGGTTAATAAACTTCTTGAATGTGGTTTTGAGCACCTTGAGGGGTGCAGTTTTTAGAATGGTGTCACACTTGAGTATTTTCTATCATATAGACCCCTCAAAATGACTTCAAATGAGATGTGGTCCCTAAAAAAAAATGGTGTTGTAAAAATGAGAAATTGCTGGTCAACTTTTAACCCTTATAACTCCGTCACAAAAAAAAATTTTGGTTCCAAAATTGTACTGATGTAAAGTAGACATGTGGGAAATGTTACTTATTAAGTATTTTGCGTGACATATGTCTGTGATTTAAGGGCATAAAAATTCAAAGTTGGAAAATTGCAAAATTTTCGCCAAATTTCCATTTTTTTCACAAATAAACGCAAGTTATATCGAATAAATTTTACCACTAACATGAAGTACAATATGTCACGAGAAAACAATGTCAGAATCGCCAAGATCCGTCAAAGCGTTCCAGAGTTATAGCCTCATAAAGGGACAGTGGTCAGAATTGTAAAAATTGGCCCGGTCATTAACGTGCAAACCACCCTTGGGGGTGAAGGGGTTAAGAGCTAGTGTAGCTCGAAACGCGTCAACTATTGAGCTAACGATTTTTAAACTTTAATTTTTCATGTTTTAATCTACAAATACAAAGAAATAAGCCAGGTGTATGCCTCATGATAGATTGTCATCTTGCTTACTCACTAAAGTAACCAAGTAAAAGTAGAAAAGCTTCAATGGAAAACAAGTGTATTTTTTTAAACCAATATTTAATATACCTCGATGTCATGCTTAGTTTTTTTCAGTCATATACAATGCACACTGCATTGTTGTGTACATGCAAGAAAACACTCCACATGCATACACCCAAGCTCCAATAATGCCCTATTGGACATTAATTTACCTTGTATTCTATTTATTTTTATTTTACATAATCATTTATTCCACAGCGCTTTACAGACATCAACAGCACTGTCCCCAATAGGGCTCACAATCTATATTCCCTATCAGTATGTCTTTTGAATGTGGGAGAAATCAAAGAAACACAAAGGAAACTTACACAAACACAGGGAGGACACACAAACTCCTTGCAGAGGTTGTGCTTCATGGGATTTGAACCCAGGAGCCCAGTGTTGCAAAACAGTGCTAACCACTGAGCCACTTCCTACACTAGAAGTGTTCCACAAGAAAATATATGTTGTAGTATGTTATTTTTTTTAAAGTTGGAGTCAAAAGGTTTACATATATATCTACACTCACCGGCCACTTTATTAGGTACACCATGCTAGTAACGGGTTGGACCCCCTTTTGCCTTCAGAACTGCCTCAATTCTTCGTGGCATAGATTCAACAAGGTGCTGGAAGCATTCCTCAGAGATTTTGGTCCATATTGACATGATGGCATCACACAGTTGCCGCAGATTTGTCGGCTGCACATCCCAAAGATGCTCCATACAAGGCAGGATGGATCCATGCTTTCATGTTGTTTACGCCAAATTCTGACCCTACCATCCGAATGTCGCAGCAGAAATCGAGACTCATCAGACCAAGCAACGTTTTTCCAATCTTCTACTGTCCAATTTCGATGAGCTTGTACAAATTGTAGCCTCAGTTTCCTGTTCTTAGCTGAAAGGAGTGGTACCCGGTGTGGTCTTCTGCTGCTGTAGCCCATCTGCCTCAAAGTTCGACACACTGTGCGTTCAGAGATGCTCTTAGGCCTACCTTGGTTGTAACGGGTGGCGATTTGAGTCACTGTTGCCTTTCTATCAGCTCGAACCAGTCTGCCCATTCTCCTCTGACCTCTGGCATCAACAAGGCATTTCCGCCCACAGAACTGCCACTCACTGAATTTTTTTTCTTTTTCGGACCATTCTCTGTAAACCCTAGAGATGGTTGTGCGTGAAAATCCCAGTAGATCAGCAGTTTCTGAAATACTCAGACCAGCCCTTCTGGCACCAACAACCAAGCCACGTTCAAAGGCACTCAAATCACCTTTCTTCCCCATACTGATGCTCGGTTTGAACTGCAGGAGATTGTCTTGACCATGTCTACATGCCTAAATGCACTGAGTTGCCGCCATGTGATTGGCTGATTAGAAATTAAGTGTTAACAAGAAGTTGGACAGGTGTACCTAATAAAGTGGCCAGTGAGTGTATATAGCACAGTATTCAAGTATGAACTAAGACTGTGGAGTAAATGTGCAGAGAAAATAATGGTACATATAAAATATATAAATTTATTGAAATCTCAAGAACATAATCACACATATACTGTGGGGGAAATAAGTATTTGATCCCCTGCTGATTTTGTAAGTTTGCCCGCTGACAAAGACATGAACAATCTATAATTTTAAGGGTAGGTTAATTTTAACATTGTGAGATAGAATATCAAAAATAAAATCCAGAAAATCACATTGTATAAATTATATACATTTATTTGCATTTTGCAGTGAGAACTAAGTATTTGATCCCTCTGGCAAACAAGAATTATTATTTGGTGGCAAAACCCTTGTTGGCAAGCACAGCAGACTTTTTTTGCAGTTGATGATGAGGTTTGTGCACATGTCATGAGGAATTTTGGTCTACTCCTTTTTGCAGATCATCTCTGAATCTTTAAGATTTTGAGGCTGTCACTTGGCAACTCAGAGCTTCAACTCCCTCCATAAGTTTTCAATGTGATTAAGGTCTGGAGAACGGCTAGGCCACTCCATGACCTTAATGTGCTTCTTTTTGAGCCACTCCTTTGTTGCCTTGGCTGTATATTTTGGGTCATTGTCTTGCTGGAAGACCCAGCCATTACCCATTTTTAATGTCCTGGTGGAGGTAAGGAGTTTGTCATTCAGGATTTTATGGTACATGGTGTTAGGGTTGGTGGATTGCACTAAATAAATTTAATAGTGAAGGGCAATCGTAACCTGGGGTCCACCGTGCAAAGATGTTAAACTGCAGCTAGTGTGAACAATGGTGGAACACACAGCGAGAGCTTGCTTGCACACACAGAGTTAAACGTCACTCAGTGAACAGCACCAGAAATGAACACGCTAGCAGAAGCAAGACAGATGCTCTACTGCTGAGTTGTGTCACTCGCACACAGTAACGGAATGGATGCTCTGCATTAGAGCTCTGTCACTAGCACACAGTAACCGAACAGGTGCTCTGCAATAGAGCTGCGTCACTCGCACACAGTAATGAAATAAATGCTCTGCAAGAGAGCAGGTATGGCTCTAGGCACGACCCCTGTTAATCTCACAGGGGAACGTGACCTGCTAACGCGGTATGGCAGACTGTGGTCACACAATGTGCAAGTGCACTCAACCAACTCCTCTCTGGAGGTGCCAGAATTCTAATGGATAAACGCAAGCCCTGAATTCATGCAAACTCCTCAACGGATGTTCCACCGACCCTGAGCACATGCTGGCAAAGACCACAATGGAGCCAAGTCCCATACACACATGAACAAATATGATACTAGCACACTCACCTGCATCTCTGAGACCCTTTTATATGTTCAGCTCAAGTTCAGTTGGACAGGACCTTGCTAGAGGACCAATCCGGCACTGTCACATCACCAGAGCAGCTGGCATCACCACAGCACGATCATGCTCAGTAGGGTGATTTCTGGACTTAGTCTCCAGTGCGCTCACTTGTCGCTGCCTACCGCTGATTATCATAGGCTTAGCTGAAGGGCCATAAGTAACCAGAAGAACAGCCCGAGTCTGAGCAAGATGCTGAAGCCGATGTCTATGCTCAGCAGCACCCACAGCGGCCACAGCTGAATAGGAGACTGCTGAAACTTGGGATCTGCCCTGTGCAGCGGGAGAATCCCGATGCTTAACCCATGGCTCATCCATTCTCCAATTGATGTGGTGAAGTAGTCTTGTGCCCTTAGCAGATAAACATCCCCAAAACATAATGTTTCCATCTCCATACTTGACAGTGGGGACGGTGTTCTTTGGGTCATAGCCAGCATTTCTCTTCCTCCAAACTTGGCGAGTTGAGTAAATGCCAAAGACCTAAATTTTTGTCCCGTTTGACAACAGAACCTTCTCCCAATCAATCAAAAAATCATCCAGGTGGTCATTGGCAAACTTCAGATGGGCCTGTACATGTGCCTACTTAAGCAGGGGACCTTGCGAGCACTGCAGGATTTTAAACCTTTACAGTGTAATGTGTTACCAATGGTTTTCTTGGTGACTGTGGTCGCAGCTGCCTTGAGATCATTAACAAGTTCCCCCCATGTACTTTTAGGCTGATCTCTCACCTTCCTCATGATCAAGGATACCCCACAAGATGAGATTTTGCATGGTGCCCCAGATCAATGTCAATTGACAGTCATTTTGTATTTTTTCCATTTTCTTACTATTGCACCAACAGTTGTCTCCTTCTCACCCATCATCTTACTTATGGTTTTGTAGCCCATTCCAGCTTTGTACAGGTCTATGATCTTGTCCCTGACATCCTTATAAAGCTCTTTGGTCTTGCCCATGTTGTAGAGGTTAGAGTCTGACTGATTAATTGAATCTGTGGACAGGAGTCTTTTATAAAGGTGACTATGTAAGACAGCTGTCTTTAATGCAGGTAATGAGTTGATAAATTCATAAATTCCTGCAAGTCGATGTAATTGCCTTGCAATATAAAAAGAAAATCATCAATATACCTGAACCATCCAAGTATCTGAGAGGTAGCAAATGCACCATCCAAAAAAATGCCCATCTCCCAGAATCCCAGAAACAAATTAGCATAGGATGGCACACATGCCGCCCCCATTGCTGTACCTTGATTCAGCAGGATGACTTGATCCTTGAAGGTGAAAAAATTGTGACTTAAGATGAATTTGCACAACTCCAAACACCAGCTCACGTACATCAGCGTAAAGATTACTGGACTCGTAGGGGGCTCTGAGGCAGCTATGTACACTCACCGGCCACTTTATTAGGTACACCATGCTAGTAACGGGTTGGACCCCCTTTTGCCTTCAGAACTGCCTCAATTCTTCGTGGCATAGATTCAACAAGGTGCTGGAAGCATTCCTCAGAGATTTTGGTCCATATTGACATGATGGTATCACACAGTTGCCGCAGATTTGTCGGCTGCACATCCCAAAGATGCTCCATACAAGGCAGGATGGATCCATGCTTTCATGTTGTTTACGCCAAATTCTGACCCTACCATCCGAATGTCGCAGCAGAAATCGAGACTCATCAGACCAAGCAACGTTTTTCCAATCTTCTACTGTCCAATTTCGATGAGCTTGTACAAATTGTAGCCTCAGTTTCCTGTTCTTAGCTGAAAGGAGTGGTACCCGGTGTGGTCTTCGGCTGCTGTAGCCCATCTGCCTCAAAGTTCGACGCACTGTGCGTTCAGAGATGCTCTTAGGCCTACCTTGGTTGTAACGGGTGGCGATTTGAGTCACTGTTGCCTTTCTATCAGCTCGAACCAGTCTGCCCATTCTCCTCTGACCTCTGGCATCAACAAGGCATTTCCGCCCACAGAACTGCCGCTCACTGGATTTTTTTTCTTTTTCGGACCATTCTCTGTAAACCCTAGAGATGGTTGTGCGTGAAAATCCCAGTAGATCAGCAGTTTCTGAAATACTCAGACCAGCCCTTCTGGCACCAACAACCATGCCACATTCAAAGGCACTCAAATCACCTTTCTTCCCCATACTGATGCTCGGTTTGAACTGCAGGAGATTGTCTTGACCATGTCTACATGCCTAAATGCACTGAGTTGCCGCCATGTGATTGGCTGATTAGAAATTAAGTGTTAACAAGAAGTTGGACAGGTGTACCTAATAAAGTGGCCAGTGAGTGTATATATCTCTTTGTTACGTAGCTGCGTGAAAGCCTCCCTCTCGTACTTTTCCACTGGCCATATAACCACGTTCTGCTCCTTGTCAGCTGGTTTTATCACCACATCATCCCATGATTTTAGGTCCACCAATGCTTTACATTTGGGGAGGTCAGATTGTCCTTTTTTCTTTAGTTACTAACGGTTTTAAAGTCCTCTGTCATCAATTTAGTGAAAATCTCTATCTGGGGCACACTGACAAGGTGGAAATGTGGTACACCTGGCAAATATAGAGGGCAGAGAAGTATCTTCCATTGCTGTATTGAATTCCCATTCCAGTTCTTCCTGTGTGTATCACCTCCAATTCAGCAGTGCTACTCATCTCTAATCCAGAAGAGCATCGCAAATGGAGTTTTTTAGTATGAATTTGCGGGAGAACAGGTGGAGGTTCTTCATGTCTGTGAAGAAATCAAAGTTGTTACACAGGGAGAAGGAAAGCCCCAAACTGAGCACCTCTTTTAGAGATTCGGAGGGAACATGTGAGAACAGATTTATTACATCAAGGGTATTAATTTTGGCTTTCTTATCAGATTGTGGTGAAGCTGTTAGGTTTCATTTTTGGTTGCATTTTCCACCTTTCCATTGATTGTCCTTAGCATGATCCATCCTGCCCTACAAGGATTTCATCTGTTCCATATTTTGTGATTTGTCCTCAATGGAAAATACAGAGGAGTAGGAAGCTGAGCGAGTTCTGGAGTATGACTTGTGAGTGGTATGGTTTTTCCTCCACCTGTAGACCTGATCATTTTGACGGTATGAGAGATCTCGCTTATATTTTTTGGTTTTATTTAGCACTAGATCTTTTTCACATTTTTGTAATGCTACATCCAACTCGTTTTTAAATTTAGTCATCATTTCTATACTTAATTGTTTATTGATCTCCTCTTGGATCCCACTAAGTTCAGTATCCAATTCATTAAGTTTCGTTTCGTTTGACTTTACCAATAATTCCATGAAATTATTGAAACATGCAGATGCAGTCTTTTCCCATTGTTTGGGAAACTCCTCAATATTAATTACAAAGGAGGGAAATATTTGTTTACGTAATCCTTTAGGGATGAGGTCACATGAGATATATCTCTCTAGAAATGCCTTATTCCACCATGTGCGGGTGCATTTGTTAAGCAATTCCTTGTATTTATTAGTCATTTGTGTAGTATCTCTGATTTTAACATCTAAAAGGCTACCTGATCCCTCACTAAATACTCAATCCAGCTGCGTCATCCACGCTTTTTCGCATTCACGGTAATCCATCTGTTCTGAGATGGTTGCTGTGGAAACACAGATTATCATGAGAAAACATATCAGAGCTGAAAACACAGTACCCAATAACCTATAGTTGGACCCAACATCATATTGGGCTGATCCAGTGCGAGGGCAAGGAAGAACACTCCAAAACATACTAGTATAAAGTGAGATCGTGGAGTAAATGTCCAGAGAAAATAATTGTACGTATAAAAAATATCAATTTATTGAAATCACAGGGACATAATCACACATACATGAAAATACAGCAATTAAATAGGTATCAAAGAACATGTAAGTACAGAGATCAGGTAGATAGCAGCATGTACATCACTAACTAGATCTGAAAGTTTAAATATCCATAACAAAGTGCTTAGTGCTTTTATAATCAAATAGTGTGGGGGTAGGATAGTTGAAGAGAGCAAAAAATGCTCCACCTTGCAGTATGTGCTCAATGTTAAGTTACCAATAAACTCATCTCACCATATCCAAATCTGTTCTTACCCATGGTCAGATGCTTGTGATGCCACGTGCCTAGCCCCAACACGTGTTTTGTGTCAGCTTCCTTAGAGAACCATGTCTCTTTGTGTGTCTCTGATAGGCATTAAATATGTCTGTGGATCGCCCCCCGTGTAGGGCAATGGGGTACTCGGCACCGGGTCCGGCGGTTTGGGGGATGTCATGGTGGCTGACCCGGTCCGTGGCCCTCAGGGGTGTCCAGTAAAAGGAATAGTTCTTATGGGAAAGGTCTTTTAAAGGGGTAGTTCGTTACGCCACCTGTAGTATTCGGTCAGGGCGACCGACGCTGCTTAGGGGTCTGCTGGGGTGATGTTATGGCAGCTAGATAGTATACCTTCCCACAGGTGAAGTGTATCCCCAGGGCTTCCCAGAGTGTAGATGGTGAATGGTGCGAGACACAGTAATGAACGAGGACACAAGGTTGCAGTCTCTTTACCTTTACTGAAGGCTTCAGTGTCCGCAGTCCAGGGTGCAGACCACAGGGTAGGCAGAGTCCGGCCGGTCTGAAGGCAAATCCAGAGTCCCCTTATCCAGGTGGAATTCAATAGCCTTCCTCTAGCACCTGGGTGTTGTAGTACCTCCCTGCTGAGCAACTCGGTAAGGTCCTCACAACTATTGGAGATGTTAAGTCTCTTTCTCTCTGTCCCCCTGATAGGATAGGACAAAACACGTATGACTGGTGGCCTGAGGCTTTTTATATTGACCCTAGAGACGCCCTGGCCCCCACAAGCTGCCACCGTGTCTCCTGTGTATAAAGGTCGGGCAGCCAACGTAGAATTAAATGTCCTGCCAGTCTCTGAAGTAAAGCGTAGAGATCCTTACTCCCTTGGTATTCTGGCCACCGGGATTCCTGCGCTTCAGAATGAGGCTGCCTTTCACAGGACAGTACTCCCTCTGGTTTCCTCTCCTTTTGCTATGACTTCGTTTCTCACTCACTGCAACACTCTTCCCTTCAATGTCTCTTTGTTTGGATGCTGCCGTACGTGGGGCAGGCGCAGCTCCATGGACCCTCGTCCTCCTCAGACCGCAGTCTGGATCTGACTGAAACTCCCTCCAGCCAGCTCGATCTGGAGACCTTTCTGTCTCGGTCCCCAGCCAGGAACTGTCTAACTTTCCCTCCAACTACCAGTTTTACCTAACTGTGAAGAGTGGCCTAGTAGATAGAACCTTTGCTCCCCCTGGTGGCTGGAGTGTGAAGTGCGTTGTGTGTGGTTGTGATACCTGGACAGAGGATCTCCTTCATTGCCCTCAGACGTAATATCGCTCCCCCTGGTGGAAGAACAACATTACTGCAACGACCAGGACTCTGGGGCGCTGCATCTGCCTCCTGGTGTAGTAAGCTTGCATCAGCCGCGCATGTGTTGGGTCGTCTTATATCACTTCCAGTGATTCCAATGACGCTGTGAGTCACAGGAAAACTCCTGATGACCTCAGTGACCTGAAAGTGTCATGACTAGGCGTCGTCACTGATGCTCCAGACTGCATCATGCCCAAGACATAAGCACATGCTACATGCTCGAGGACTCGGCACGAAGGCATGATCTGCCCCTTTCCCACCCTCACATGTATGGAGGCCGTCCCTCTATATCTAATAAGTCCAGGACATGGCTCACCACCTCTGTATGGCTACGTTCACATTTGCGTTGTTGGGCGCAGCGTCGTTGACGCAACACACAAAGCATGTCAAACGCATACACAACGCAGCGTTTTTTGATGCATGCGTTGTCCTATACAATTGAAGATCCAAAACGCCCCCCAAAAAATACATTTAGTCGAAAGGCGCATGCGTCAAAAAATGCGGCTCAACGCAGGCAACTGTGCCCTATGCGTTTTTCATAGACACTAATGTGTTTTTTTGGCGCATTTACGACGCAGGTGCATTGCATGCGTTTTTCTTCGGAAATGTGACGCATCAAAACTGCAACCTGTAGCGTCGTCCGCGCCCTGTCTGGTGCGCCAAAAAAACGCATGCGTCATACAATGCATGACAACGCATACCGGCGCATGTCCATGCGCCCCCCATGTTAAAGATAGGGGCGCATGACGCATGCGTCGGTATGCGTCGACGACACTGCACCCAACAACGCAAATGTGAACGTAGCCTATGTAAGTGCACAAAAGATGAAAGAAATTGCAATGCTCTTAGTGAGAGTACAGGTATATGATACATAAGATACAACTGTGTTACCCATAAACATCATTGCCATTGCTATAGCTTTGATGTGCGTTATTCATAAGCGGTAAGAAAAAAGCCGCACTACAAAACATTAACAAAATGTGTATACATATCTAAAGTGCTAGTGCTGTATGCACAATTAGAATATATAATAGAAATTTTACATATATAATAAGTTGGTGAGTATCATTCACATAAGATACCAGTAATAGGTGCCGATAACATAACTCCTAGTGCACATAAGAAATATATATATATATAAATATTGTAACACTATAAAAAGACAAGTGGGACGGGAAGGCAGAGTGAGGGGAATGGATGCCTACATTCATGTCAATACATGTATTGCCCACGATCATGATGGTCAGGGGAATGGAGGGATGAAAATAGACTATTCAATGCCTGAGGATTGTTTCCAAAGTGGACTCTTTCAGTTAACCATAGTACTACTGATCATTACAAGAGAGGACATATCTATAAAGAAGAGAAGGGGGAAGAAAAAAAGAAACACACAAATTAGAATTCAAATAAAAAAAACAGAGACCATGGTATACTGTATAGCACAGTGTATAGTTAAAATGGATTTTGGAGATTTTACTGGCATTCCGATTTCCACTTCTGGTTTGATCACCTGCCATGCATGTTCTCTTCGCTCTATTGCTGCCTGTCTTCTGCCTAAGCCCCATGTCACTTCTGCTCTGACACATCTGCAATCCATCTACATTCTGCATTGCATTTCTAAAACTCCCGTGGGCAGACGTTACTATCCAAAAGACTTCTGTTGCCATTTAATAAAAAATATAAAAATCTTATCAAAAGAAATGTCATTTTCTTGATTATTAAAACTTTCCAAAATCTATAAGTAAGAAACTTTATGTAAATCATTTTTAGATTATTACCTAATAGACATTGAAAAATAGAATCCAAACTTTGCAAAATAGATGTGAAATGTGAATTGACAAACATACAGTAATCAAACATATCTTATTTTATGATGGTGGAAAATATTAGCCTGGAACGTAACCTCATGGTATTATACTAAAGACTCCCATAAACTTTATGTTATATTTGGTAGTTCCCACCTTATAATGGTACCTACCTACAATATTATGTTTACGGCGCTAGCACAGATTATATTATACCATTATGTATAAAGGTACCTTCACACGAAGCGACGCTGCAGCGATAGCGACAACGATGCCGATCGCTGCAGCGTCGCTGTTTGATCGCTGGAGAGCTGTCACACAGCCGGCTTAATGTCACCTTACAATAGCAAGGTGACATTAACCCCCTATTACCCCGTATTGCAATGCCACAGGGCAGTGGGAAGAACCAGGCAAAGCTCCAGAATCCAGCCCAGTCTGACACACAAACATGTCCCCCCGAGGAAGCTCACGCGAAACGCGCATCGGGGCCTCCGGACACACACTGGCACCAACGTACATTTGGGTAACACTGACAGGAATAGTTTGATACTTGTATTATGATGTCTGACTTATGACTAAAGATGCATGTTGTTACGGGGTACAACTGCTACTTACATAGAGCACTATGCACTTTATAGTTATAACTACTAGTTACTGTGCGAGTGACATGTCCCCACTAGACATTTGCATGTGTCATCTCTGAACCCGAGGTGCTACTTTTTCAGTGCGGTGATTCCGCCATATATGTGCTAATACGTGTACCTTGTCTGTTTACATTTGTGGTTATTGTTGTCTATATGTTTTTCAATAAAAGTTGTTATCTTTTTACATTTTTGTGGGTGTGTATACTCCGTATTTCTTTTGTAGGATTTAAAGCTCCAGAATTGGTGCATCTAATAGATTTGCCTTTACTGGGCAGCTGTGGGATGCTTTTTTAAGGCTGGGGGGGGCCATATCCATGGCCTCTTACCAGCCTGAGAATAGCAGCCCGCACCTGTGAGTTTTACCGGGTTGGTTGAAAAATATGGGGGGACTGCACATCAGTATTTCTTTCATCCCTTCTCCCCTGCTCACGCTGCTTTCGACTGAGCAGGGGAGAGCGGATGACAGCCGGCTTCAGCACCACACACAGGGGAACAGCGCGTACAGTAGCGCTGTTTTTCCCATGGCCATCCATGCGAACAAAGGAGAGTGTACACTGTTCTCTGTGTGCACGTGTGCCGGACGTATTGCGGTACGTGCTGCAAGTAAAAAACGGACATGTCTATGTGTTTTGCACACGGACAGACGGTCCGTAAAAACACGCTGGCATGTGCATAGACCATTCAATGAATGCATCTACGTGTGTCAGTGTCTCCGGTACGTGACTGTCACTACACGTACTGGAGGCACTGACATGTGAAACCATCCTAAGAGAGATTCACTCATCAGTCTCCACCTCCTGAAAGAGCCTGTTTCTGGCAATACGCATGGGGCTATCTTTCCCACAGGAACTTCCTATTTACCCACCAACATGGATTTGGTATTTATTATACCTTCATTGAGCACATTTATTTTTCCTCTTCTCCTTCTGAATGCTTTTTTTTTTTTCCTTTTGGCGAACTGAAATATATCAGCACCTTATGTTGCATTATTTTCTGATTTTAAACTCTTGTTCATTCCTTATTAATATTTACTGTATTCTATGTTTATATATACTATGTAGTATAGTGACTCCTGTGGTAGCTAGGGGGTGCTGTGTGTGCTCCTTGAGATATGCATTGAGGCACATCTGTTATGATAATGGTAGTAAAACAGTGACTGGCAGTGTTGTGAATGGCCGATATGTGTCACAGAGGGAGTCTGCGTAGTAAGTCTGATGCAATGTTGTTGTTCTGGGACCTGTAGTCCCTCAAGAGTGTGTATATCTATGGTGTAGTTGTAAGGGAGACTTATTAGGCTAGTTGTGTGAGATGGGTGGGACAAACTAGCCACACATCCACACTCCCACCTGTGGGAGTGGTTAGTACTATATAATGTGACTAAGGGATGGTCACATGGGACCTGAATGGTCTGTGCTGGAAGGTCCTGGAGAGAGCCCCATGTGTTGGGAGTGCCAGCTCCCTGAAGAGCACATGGCGGGGGCTCTGGACCTCGCACAGACCAGACTGTGGAACGGATGGAGATCTGTGTTCTACTGACCGGGGTCAGAGTGAGAAACGTCTGAAGGATACCTCTGTGGAGGAGAGGTATCCGAGAAACCTGTGAGGCACCAACAGGTAATGGAAAGGGATCCGTGTTATGCTAACCGGGGTTAGAAGAGAGAGACATTGTGTATGGGGCACCTCTGAGGCCAAGAGGTGTCCAGGAACCCGTGAAGGTTGACAATGGGTAACTGTCTGAAAACCGTGTGTAATGCTGACTGGGGCCAGAGACGAACTGTGGTGGAGTTGAATATGTCCAGGTACTGTTCAAACTGTTACTAAGTTCCTGTGGATGTGGTTTATGTTGTGAGAAACAAACCTAAACCTGTTTTGATAGAAAACCGTGCCCGAGTGCTTTAATCCCATGCCAAGCGAGTGTCCCCCAAGACACGTAGTAGGCGCTATGCTACAATTGGTGCTTGAATGCGGGCAAACGGTTCCCTAAGAAGCACATGTGCGGAGCTGGCTAAGCCAGAGGAGTCGACGGTTTGACAACCGTGTGATACTGATCGGGATCAGTGAGATAAAGAGTGTTTGTGCAGTAATGCCTGTAACTCAGCTGGGTTACGAAGGTGACAAGCGTCTTTCTGTGGATCGGCGGGTCCACGAAGGTGACAAGCGTCTTGCTGTGGATCGGTGGGTCCACGAAGTCTGCTGTGGAGCCGTACAGAGCATTGTGGAGTGTGGCTGCAGTTGCAGCAAGAGGTTCAGCAGCAGCGGCTTGTGATTGCCAGCAGGAGCTGGTGAAGTGTTGAGAAAAAAAAAAAAAAAACCTTTTTTTTTTCTTTCCGTGCAGACTCTTAAAGGGATGGTGCGACCCAAAGAGACGTGTTTTTTTCTCTGTACTGTGTGAACTGGTACTGTTGGGTGTACCCCAGGGAAGGGGTGGTGTCCCTAAAGGGTAGCATCCCCCCAAAAAATGGGGCGGAAAACCCAAACAGGGATGGTTGCCAAAAATGGGGCGGAGTCCCAAAAGGGGGTGCTATCCTAAAAGGGAGTAATTGCCCAAAAAGGAGTGGTAACCCTAAAGGGGTTGGAGTCCCAAAAGGAAGCGGTAACCCGGGGAATGCCAGTGTCCAAAACAGGGGCGGAGCCTCCAGAAGTTAAAGGGGTGGCGCAGACCGGTGGGCCCCAAGGGAAATTGTACTATGCAGGTCCATGTTATACTGTGGATTGCTCAGCTAATGGTTTATCACGACAGTGCTCCTTTTTGTTGGATGGAGAATGTGTGATGGGACTGATAGACCCAGGGAGTAAGGCGACTTTGCTGAGAACCTCTTCTGAATGCACTGTGTCACCTGGGTTAGGGAAAAGTGTGAATGACAGAGGAGTCCACGTATCACGATGTAAGAGTAGTCCCGGACTTACTGTACACTATGGTAAGAGGACGAGATTTGGAAACCCAGTGGGACTAATGGATAAAAGGGAAAGTGTCTGTGGAGTTAATGTGTATGAAAATTAATGCAGAGAATGCACCCCCTATAGTTGATAGTTCTAAGTTAGGCGTGACCAAGGAAAATGGTGGACGGTCCCAACTTACGGACATGATGTCACCTGATGTGTGCCACAATATGACTGTTAGTGATGTGGTAGATAAAACGTGTGGAGCTGACACCCGGAAAGAGTGTGATTTGGGGGTTCACCACACTGTGGGGTATGACACAGACTATGCGGGTGACTGTGACTCTAAGGAAAAGGAAGTACAGTAAAGAAGAGGTCTGAAGTAGAAACACGGTTAAAGCAAGAGAAGCTTTGGAGACAGGCTGCTGAGTGCCGTGTGAGAGCCTAATGGAAGAAAGTCAGTGGAAGGAATCATCAAGCCATGCAAGAGATGGTGGATGGGTCTGGAGTGGTGAGGTTGAGAGTGACATAGGTGGGAGACCATGTTACAAAAATGTGGTGACTAAAAGGTCTGTTGACACAGACAGGTGGTGACTTGGCGGCTTAAGTTCAAGACTTACATGTTGACCGCTAGGGGCTGGAAAAAACCTAACAAAGGTGTGATGATGAGGATGGTGTGTGATAAGTGTTCAAACCTACGGGTTTGAACAGAGAGGGGGGGAATATGTAGTATAGTGACCCCTGTGGCAGCTAGGGGGCGCTGTGTGTGCTCCTTGGGATATGCATTGAGGCATATCTGTTGTGATAATGGTAGTAAAACAGTGACTGGCAGTGTTGTGAATGGCCGATATGTGTCGCAGAGGGAGTCTGCGTGGTAAGTCTGATGCAATGTTGTTGTTCTGGGACCTGTAGTCCCTCAAGAGTGTGTATATCTATGGTGTAAATGTAAGGGAGACTTATTAGGCTAGTTGTGTGAGATGGGTGGGACAAACTAGCCACACATCCACACTCCCACCTGTGGGAGTGGTTAGTACTATATAATGTGACTAAGGGATGGTCACATGGGCTCTGAGTGTGGACCTGAATGGTCTGTGCTGGAAGGTCCTGGAGAGAGCCCCATGTGTTGGGAGTGCCGGCTCCCTGAAGAGCACATGGCGGGGGCTCTGGACCTCGCACAGACCAGACTGTGGAACGGATGGAGATCTGTGTTCTACTGACCGGGGTCAGAGTGAGAAACGTCTGAAGGATACCTCTGTGGAGGAGAGGTATCCGAGAAACCTGTGAGGCACCAACAGGTAATGGAAAGGGATCCGTGTTATGCTAACCGGGGTTAGAAGAGAGAGACATTGTGTATGGGGCACCTCTGAGGCCAAGAGGTGTCCAGAAACCCGTGAAGGTTGCCAACGGGTAACTGTCTGAAAACCGTGTGTAATGCTGACCGGGGCCAGATACGAACTGTGGTGGAGTTGAATATGTCCAGGTACTGTTCAAACTGTTACTAAGTTCCTGTGGATGTGGTTTATGTTGTGAGAAACAAACCTAAAAGACTCTGTTTTGATAGAAAACCGTGCCCAAGTGCTTTAATCCCATGCCAAGCGAGAGTCCCCCAAGACACGTAGTAGGTGCTATGCTACAACACATATAGTCAGTTTTTTGTGTGCAGATTTTATAGTATGATATTCTATCTAGTGGTTTTGATATTCTGATTATACATGCTTTGGGATTTCCCTTTTAGGGGTATATAGAACCTTATTTTGGTCTGACAGCAATGGGGCCTTACACACCGTCTAGGTGTGAGTTTTTAATTGCTTTTGTCTATCTGCAACTTAAATGTAACTATTGAATAAAATGTTTGTAATAGATTGGCACATCCCATTTATAAAGTATCCCTTTTTTGTTTTGTATATTCAGGTATGTTTTTTAACTATGCATTATGGACTTTCTTCTGGAATGCAGTGCTGGGCTGCTTAAAAATTATTTTGGCCAATACTCAGATATAAGTAATAAATGTCTGAACAGAGGTTTTCAATAGCTGATGGAAACACAAAAACTGACTTTTATTCATGTGTGCGAATGTTCTAGTGACTGTGGAAATGCCAGTGAACATTCAGGTTTAATCATTGCCATTTTAAACAACATTGTCACCCTTATATCTAACAAAAACACTTCTGTTTGTATTTGCATGAATGTTAACTTGAGGCCGGGTTCATACGTGAGAGTATGATGCGAGAAACTCGCGTGAGTCTCTCGCATCAATACCCGACACAGCCACCGGCACTCAGGACCGGACGCTCCGTTCCCGAGTGCCGGCGGCAGTGCCGGGTATTGATGCACGAGTTTCTCGCATCACACTCGCAAGAGTGACCCCGGCCTGAAGGAAACAGTCACACACTGACCTGCAACATGAGGTAGAAAGCCATGCCCACTTCAGAGCAAATGACTAAACGAGTTTGCTGGCAACACCCCAGTTTTACCACATACTTGTGCGCTTATTTACTTCTGCCGATGGTCATGGCTTTGGTCTCATGTGGCAGCGAAGCATGCAGGCAGCCATAATCAAAGTAGTTATCTTTAATCATTGCAGAATGATTTGTGTATCACTGAAGCCATGTGTGGGAGCAGGTTAATTCTGTACTTTTTTCCCGTTTACACTGACTAGCAGGAAACTTGAGTATTAGCGATTTGTTCAGATAGCCTAACAGGATTTAACAGACATTGTTTCCATTGTCACAGTCAATCACTGATTTTGGATCAACACAATCTATCTTCAGCTGTTTTGCAATGAGCTGCTGATCTTGCAGCCGCTAAAGAGTTCTGCTAGTCTGCCTGAACAGGAATGATGTACACTTCTAGGATGGGTTTCTGACAATGTAAAAATATATTATTGAGACTTCTCAGACAACACATGAAGACTTCTTCATGGACCCCTTCCTCCCAGTATAAGCAAAGTATGAAACATTAGTAATGTTTTATTGATAGCTATATACAGAATACTAAATTAATAATGGCAAAATGTTAATGTATCATGCATTTGGATAGATTCCAGCACTTCAATGCAAAAAAGTTCCTAAAAGTGTCCCCTACGCCAGAAGCCTTACCCCAACGAAGTACGTGGGTCAGTTAAAACGACATGCTTGTTACAGTTGAAAGCTCTTTTAGATTTAAAAAAACTGAAAACTTTGAAGCCCACAAGTGCCCTGAACTTAACAGTACCGTCTATGTGGACTTACATCAGTAGTTGAAACTAGAGGAAAAGAATTCATTCAGGAGACTCCTTTACACTGAATGATCTTTACCAGCCAACAAAGGAGACAGAAGAGTTCTGAAAGATCATTTTAGATTTACAAGTAGTGATGAGCGAATAGAGAAATATTCTGATTCAGAAAAATCAGCAAGAAAAATTTATAATATCCATGTATTCACACTGAATAACGAATGCAATGCAAATCATTAGGAAAGCAAAATATTTTTCTGATGGACCCAACAAACAGGTCTGTGGGCATGGCAAAAAAGCTCAAATTGATGGGAAAGAGCTAAAACTAAATGGGAACAGCATGGCGAAGATGTCTGAAGCCTTTCTGACTCACATATGGTATCTGGGAATAATATTGTCAGAGTATTGCGCCGGTCTTACAGATTTTTAAAAAAGCCTACCAAACCAAACCAACATTTTTTTTTAAAAGGAAAAATGCTAAGAAACATTTTTTTCCCTCATAATTACATGTATATAACACAATTTAAAAAATAAAATGAAAAAAATTATACCTCCCCTTCAGCATATGTTCACACAGAGCATTTTGGGTTCAGTTTTTTCCTTTAACCCCTTCATGACCGAAGGTATTTTCGTTTTGCGTTTTTTTTTTTTGCGCCCCTTATTCCCAGAGCCATAACTTTTTTATTTTTCTGTCAATATAGCCATGTGAGGGCTTGTTTTTTGCGGGACCAGCTGTACTTTTGAACGACACCACGATATCATGTACTGGAAAATGGGAAAAAAATTAAAAGTGCAGTGAAATTGCAAAAAAGTGCAATCCCACAGTTATTTTTTGTTTTGCTTTTTTACTATGTTCACTAAATGATAAACCTGACCTGCCATTATGATTCTCCAGGTCATTACGGATTTATAGAAAAAAATTCAAAACTTTGCTATAAAAAAAGAAAAAAATGTGCCATTTTACGATACCCGTAGCGTCTTCATTTTTCGTGATCTTGCGCTGGGTGAGGACTTATTTTTTGGTGGCCGAGCTGACATTTTTATTGTTACAATTTTCGTGCAGATACGATCTTTTAATCGTCCGTTATTGCATTTTAATGCAATGTCACGCGAACAAAAAAAGTAATTCTGGCGTCTTGACTATTTTTCTCTCTATGCCGTTTAGCGATCAAGTTAATCCTTTTTTATTGATAGATTGGGTGATTCTGAACTTGGCAATACCAAATATCTGTATGTTTGATTTTTTAATTGTTTTATTTTAAATGGGGCGAAAGGGGGGTGATTTGAACTTTTATATATTTTTTTATATTTTTAAAAACATTTTTTTTTATTTTTGCATGCTCCGATAGTCTCCATGGGAGACTTGAAGCTGCTCTGCTACATAGAGGAGATGATCAGATAGCCTCTATGTAGCAGAATTACTTATTTGCTATGAGCGCCAACCACCGGGCAGCGCTCATAGCAATCCAGCAGTGACAACCATAGAGATCTGCAGGAGACCTCTGGTTGTCATGCAACCCATCAATGACCCACGATCACGTGATGGGGGTCACCAATGGTCAGATTTCTGGCGTGCTTTCCGGAAGCGCGTGTTAAATGCCGCTGTCAGAGTTTGACAGTGGCATTTAATGGGTTAACAGCCATGGGAGGAACACGATTCCTCTTGCGCCTGTTAGCGGCACATGTCAGCTGTTTAAAACATACATCATCATACATACTGTACATCATACACGCTGAAAGAAGCCGTGATGGGGACCTCACAATACATTTAACAGTTATTACAAGAGGTAGAGATAGGGAGTACAGGTTTTACCATTGCACAATGAGCAAAATTTTCCCAAAATTACCCAAAGGGTATGTATCAGACCAGATGAAAGATGCCATGATGGGAACATCACAATACACTTTTACAGCAAGGTATAAATAATCCATTACCTAGGGGTTTATACAGTACAGTCCAATAAAAAGCTGGACAACAGACTAATTCATATGAAATGAACTGTGAAGAAAAGTGCAATGTGCTTGAGTGGTATTGTCATTTGGGGCTGAAATTAATTCAACAGACCAAAAAAAACACAGGTCTTTTTTAAAAAAGACAAGTGTCTGAGCGTACTAAGATTGAGACAATACAGGCCACAAGGCTCTAACCCAGCATAGTATAAAAAAAATAATCCAGTAAGGAAATGTTTTTACTGCTGTTCCATAAAAGTGCAAAGTGCATGAAATGTCTAACTGAAATTAGTCTATGGAAAATGCAAACTATGAGTGAGTCTGCTTTTGCCATGTATAATAAAGCTGATATCTTAAAAAAAATTCCACACATTGCTAGATATACACTATGTTCCAAATTATTATGCAAATTACATTTTTATCAGATTTTCCTAAATGGTCGGTGCAAATGACAGTCAGTCTAATAAAAGTCATCACCCGTTAGATCATACATCGAATTTTATTGAAGAAACCTCCCAATGATAACAGTATAATCTCCAAAATGAATAAAAACTCAAAATGCACTGTTCCAAATTATTAGGCACAGTAGAATTTCTAAACATTTGGTATGTTTTAAAGAACTGAAAATGCTCATTTGTGGAATTTGCAGCATTAGGAGGTCACATTCACTGAACAAAAAAGCTATTTAACTCCAAAACCTCCTAACAGGCCAAGTTACATGTTAACATAGGAACCCTTCTTTGATGTCACCTTCACAATTCTTGCATCCATTGAACTTGTGAGTTTTTGGAGAGTTTCTGCTTGTATTTCTTTGCATGAAGTTGGAATAGCCTCCCAGAGCTGCTGTTTGGATGTGAACTGCCTCCCACCCTCATAGATCTTTTGCTTGATGATCCTCTAAAGGTTCTCTATAGGGCTGAGGTCAGGGGAAGATGGTGGCCACACCATGAGTTTATCTCCTTTTATGCCCATAGCAGCCAATGACTCAGAGGTATTCTTTGCAGCATGAGATGGGGCATTGTCAGCATGAAGATGATTTTGCTCCTGAGGCACGTTTCTGCTTTTTATACCATAGAAGAAAGTTGTCAGAAACTTTATATACTTTGCAGAGGTCATTTTCACACCTTCAGGAACCTTAAAGGGCCTTACCAGCTTTTTCCCATGATTCTGGCCCAAAACATGACTCCTCCACCTCCTCGCTGACGTTGCAGCCTTGTTGGGACATGGTGGCCATCCACCAACCATCCACTACTCCATCCATCTGGACCATCCAGGGTTGCTCAACACTTATCAGTAAACAAGACTGTTTGGAAATTAGTCTTCATGTATGTGTGGGCCCAATACAACCATTTCTGCTTGGGAACACTGTTTAAGGGTGGCCGAATAGTAGGTTTATGCACCACAGCAAGCCTTTGAAGGAGCATACACCTTGAGGTTCGAGGGACTCCAGAGGCACCAGCAGCTTCAAATATCTGTTTGCTGCTTTGTAATGGCTTTTTAGCAGCTGCTCTCTTAATCCGATGAACTTGCCTGGCAGAAATCTTCCTAATTATGCCTTTATCAGCACAAACACACTTGTGCTCAGATACAGCCACAAATCTCTTAACAGTACGATGATCACGCTTATGTTTTTGGAAAATTTCTAATGTTTTCATCCCTTCACCAAGGCATTGCACTATTTGATGCTTTTCAGCAGCAGATAGATCCTTTTTCTTTCCCATGTTACTTGAAAACTGTGACCTGCTTAATAATGTGGAACATCATTTTTAAGTAGTTTTCCTTTAATTAGAATCACCTGGAAAACCAATTATCACATGTGTTTAAGATTGATTTCAGTGATCCATTGAGCCCTGAGTCACAATACCATCCACGAGTTTATTTGAAAAACAAAACAATTAAATCTTTATGACACTTAAATCCAATTTGCATAATAATTTGGAACACAGTGTAGTGAATTTGTACATAACACTTCTGTGAGGGTACTTGTCAAAAATAGAGCCAGGAAATTATTTTTTCATAAGCATAAAGCATTTAATATGAGAAAGGGTGATGTGGATGTGATGGTGTCCGCCAAGGCCATGGTACAGATCAGAAGGTGACTGGATCTCGTTCTAGCTTCCTGTCAAATGTGGTCAGTGTGCTACACCACTGATGGCCCCAGAAAAGTGTGAGGATGCTGTGGGCTGGATAGCAGACAAAGGCTCCAGTGTGAGGACAAGCAGCACCACGAAGTCTTCCACATGGTCCAGTCTTGGTAGCCAAGAGACTGGGCCTCTGAATCCTCAACCTGTTCCTCATTTCTCCCACCACCAAGAGTCCCAGGAGACATATGACCCCAATGCTGGCCACTCTGAGAAACTGTTTATGTTCCCTTGTAATTTGTCAGGCCTCTCAACGTGCACCATTAAAGAGAGTCATGAGGAGGTAGAGTGCAGTGATGCCCAAAAATTTGAGCACCCATGGCCAAGAGAAAGCCACGTTGGGGCAGGTAAATTCATGTCTGCAGAGCTGGAGGATTATCATATTGAGGATTTGGAAGACGAAGTGGTTGTTGATGAGGCCATTGAATCAACCTGGCATGGTGGCACACCTAGCGAGCACAGCAGTGCAGACAGGGATGGATCTGTAGCACGAAAATAGCAAAAAGAGTTTGTGATTGACCAGGGAGAACTCGGTCAACTGTTCAACAGAGCCCCCCACACTCAGCTAGATAACAGGCAAATGGGTGTGTTGTTCCCCTGTATTAACTGAAAACAACAAATAAAGATTAAACAACAACCACAAGACGGATTTCATCAACCAAGGTATTATCTTAATCAGTATAACAGCGCCAACCTGACACTGTCTGTAGGTTACTCGGCACAATCCTGCTGACAGGTTCCCTTTAACAGAGCAAAATTGGCTGGGATAGCAAACTCCATGTCACGTTTGTACAGTTCCTGATGTGCCTAAACGGTGGAAACTCCCCACAAGTGGCCTCACTATACACACTACACCTCTCAATGAATTCATCTAGGGGTGCAATGAGAATATTAACACAACAGGTGTGTCACATTTTATACTATTGGGCGATAAAGAAAGAATTACATTTTTACCACTGAAATGTTGTTTTAGCCCGAAGTTATAAACTTTATAAGGGCTAAACCTTACAGTTTCTTGTGCAATTTCTCATGAGTGCACTAATATCCTATATATAATCGGGAACTACTTTTCAGGAACAGTGGAAATCTCAGAAGGGAAGGAGCACCAAATTATAGTGCAGATTTTACTGGTAACATTTGCAGGTGCCATGACTCACAGGTAGAGCCCCTGAGGTGCCCGACCAGAACCACCCATAGATTATTCCATTTTACAAACTACACCTCTCATTGAATTTATCTAGGGTTGTAGTGCTCATATTGACACTACGAGTCCATCACATAACTTTTTACCATTGCGCAGTGAAAAAATTATTACAATTTTACAAGTTTTAGCCCCAGAATTTAGATATTCATATGGAAGAGTGAGTAAAATGGTCACACGGGGAAATAGGTGAAAATGGCAAAAAAAAAAAAAAAACTGCTACAAGTGGCTGTGCGGTTCTGTTTAGCTACACAGAGAGACTTGGGCGGGACAAAGCGCTATTTGACTCCTGGAGTGCTGATTTTCCTAGAATAGTTTGTGGACTCCATATACAAAGCCCACAAGTGCCATTGTAGTGACGATTCTGACTCCATGGGTGTTTTCCAGAAACAAGCAGCAGTGGATATTGCAAAGTGAAAATTGAAAATCTGCCATTGTAGTGTCCAGCTCAAGCTTCTGGAGACATATACTCCATAAATTAAGAGGGCTCTCTTCGCTACAGTACTGAAAAATACAGTGGTGTAAAAAAGTGTTTGCCCCACTCCGGATGATTTTCTATTATTTTGCATGTTTGTCACACTTAAGGCTGAGTCACACATAACGATATCGTTAACGATATCGTTGCAACGTCACGCTTTTGGTGACATAGCAACGATCCCGCTAACGATCTCGTTATGTGTGACAGCGACCAACGATCAGGCCCCTGCTGCGAGATCGTTGGTCGATGGGAATGATCAGGATCTTTTTTTTGGTCGCTGATCACCCGCTGTCATCGCTGGATCGGCGTGTGTGACGCCGATCCAGCAATGTGTTCACTTGTAACCAGGGTAAATATCGGGTTACTAAGCGCAGGGCCGCGCTTAGTAACCCGATATTTACCCTGGTTACCATTGTAAAAGTAAAAAAAAAAAACAGTACATACTCACATTCTGATGTCTGTCACGTCCCCCGGTGTCCACAGGGTTAAAATTGCTTTCAGCAAGAGCGCTGCTAATGCTGCGCTGCTGCCGAGAGCTTCCCTGCACTGACTGTGTCAGTGCCGGCCGTAAAGCAGAGCACAGCGGTGACGTCACCGCTGTTACTGCCGGCGCTGACACATTCAGTGCAGGGAAGCTCTCGGCAGCAGCGCGTGCATATTAGCAGCGCTCTTGCCGAAAGCAGTATTAACCCTGTGGACGCCGGCGGGGGACGTGACAGACATCAGAATGTGAGTATGTAGGTTTTTTTTTTTTTACTTTTACAATGGTAACCAGGGTAAATATCGGGTTACTAAGCACGGCCCTGCACTTAGTAACCCGATATTTACCCTGGTTACCATTGTGAAAGTTAAAAAAAAAACAGTACATACTCACATTCTGATGTCTGTCACGTCCCCCGGTGTCCACAGGGTTAAAACTGCTTTCGGCAAGAGCGCTGCTAATGCTGCGCTGCTGCCGAGAGCTTCCCTGCACTGACTGTGTCAGTGCCGGCCGTAAAGCAGAGCACAGCGGTGACGTCACCGCTGTTACTGCCGGCGCTGACACATTCAGTGCAGGGAAGCTCTCGGCAGCAGCGCATGCATATTAGCAGCGCTCTTGCCGAAAGCAGTTTTAACCCTGTGGACGCCGGCGGGGGACGTGACAGACATCAGAATGTGAGTATGTAGTTGTTTTTGTTTTTTTTTTACTTTTAGTAACCCGATGTTTACCCTGGTTACCCGGGTGCTGCAGGGGGACTTCGGCATCGTTGAAGACAGTTTCAACGATGCCAAAGTCGTTCCCCTGATCGTTGGTCGCTGGAGAGAGCTGTCTGTGTGACAGCTCCCCAGCGACCACACAATGACTTACCAACGATCAAGGCCAGGTCGTATCGCTGGTCGTGATCGTTGGTAAGTCGTTTAGTGTAACGGTACCTTTACATGTTTCAGATCACCAAATAAATGTAAATATTAGACAAAGATAACACAAGTAAACACAAAATGCAGTTTTTAAATGAAGGTCTTTATTATTAAGAGAAAAAGAAATCCAAACCTACAGGGCCCTGTTTGAAAAAGTGATTGCCCCCACTTAAAACATAAATTACTGTGGTTTATCACATCTTTGGTAAGCAGAGTTCAAATTAACCAGCCACAGCCATGCCTGATTATGTCACAACTGTTCTTAATCAAGAAATCACTTAAATAGGACCTGACTGACAAAGTGAAGTAGACCAAAAGATCTTTGAAAGCTATCCATCATTACACAATCCAAAGAAGTTCTGGAACAAATCAGAAAGAAAGTAATTGAGATCTATCTGTCTGGAAAAGGTTATAAAGCCATTTCTCATGCTTTGGGACTCCAGCGAACCACAGTGAGAGCAATTATTCGCAAATAGCGAAAACATGGAACAGTGGTAAACCTTCCCAGGAGTGGCCGGCTGACCAAAATTACCCCAAGAGTGCAGCAATGACTCATTCAAGAGGTCACAAAAGAAAAACGGATGAGTGCAATCCGATAAAAAATCGGATTGCAATCGGACCAATGTTATTCAATAGGTGACATCTCATTTGAGAGATTTTAATCAGCCGAAATTGGACTGAGAAAAAAATCGCAGCATGCTGCGTACTGCTGCGATTCTTGGACAAGACTCGCCAATGTAAGTCGATAGGTGCGAGAAAAAAAACACATAGAACTCGAACCATGCGAGTGCTGTCCAATTTTTATGCACCGGTGTCCTTTTAAAAGCCGGTAATTCATGTCCGGCGTACAGTAAAATCACACTGACACAGGAATGAATTAAATGCAGGGACCGGAGCTTCAGTGACTAGCGGTGACTTCACTGAAGCTGCGTTCCCTACCAGCATGAACTCAGATGAACACTTCAGCGTGGGAAAATCAGCTGGCATTTTCCCACGCTCAACAGTTCATTTGAGTTCATGCTGGCAGGGAGCGCAGCTTTGGTGACTTAACCGCTAGTCACTAAACCTCCGCTCCCAGCATTTCATTCATTCTCCAGTAGCTTACAGCTGGGAGCGGTCACATTAGCAGTGCTCCCGGTTGTAAACTGTACATTCCCCTAGATATGGATTACTGCGTGGGACTGACTGTAAGCCGGACAGGTATGGTATATTGTTGTTTTTTTATGTTACATTTTTTTCAGGAGATCAAGGGCTTCACTTGGAATGGCAGTAACAATAAAATGGTCAAATAGTGTTGTGTGTTATTTCATTAAAAGACTTTATTCTGCATGTGCGTGTTTATTTAACCCTTTACAAATTATAGGATTAGTAATGGATAGGTGTCTTATTGACTCCTCTCCATTACTAAGCCAGGCTTAATGTCACCTTACAATACAAAGATGACATTGACCCCTAATTACCCCTGTTACGTGTTACGGAACCACTCAACACCCAGAATATGTTGTGCATATGCCACTGCTACATCTTACAGATGCGCCTTTTCTGGTGTGTCTGGGGGCAGATGTTTTTAGCCAGGGGGCCAATAACCATGGTCCCTCTCTAGGCTATTAATATGTGCCCTCAGTCACTGGCTTTCCCTCTCTGGCGCAGAAAACTGCGCGGGAGCCCATGCCATTTTTTCCGTGAAAACATTCTTTTATTAAGTACATACAGATCCCAAATTTTAATTTTACACACACATACTACTATCAGTACTAGTCACTGACATATATAAATCTAACTGTTCTGCAATGGTTTACTGTATGTAAACCATGTCTCCTATTCTGTTGGCTTCTGCAATAATTTTTCAAAAGCCGACAAATGAATTATCGGCTATACTGCTATCTCTCTATGAAATATAAAGATATATATGTGTGTGTCACTGACATATACAGTGCTTTGCGAAAGTATTCGGCTCCCTGGAACTTTTCAAACTTTTCCCACATATCATGCTTCAAACATAAAGAATTGGTCATTCAGTTTTACAACGTTTCTCGTATGTTATAAGTGAGAACACAACTTTATATTTTGGGTCAGAGAGATTACAGCTATTCCACTTTTTTGTAAAAAATAAAAATAATAAATTTTTGCATCGCCATGTTTCGAGAGCTATAATTTTTTTATATTTCTTCTGACAGTCACGAGAGAGCTTGTTTCTTACGGAATGAGTTGAAGTTTCTGTTGGTACCATTTTCAGGCACATATTTTGTTTTATCGCTCTCTATTCAAAATGAACAAAAACCACCAATTCAGGAATTGTGTTTGTTTTCTTTATGCTGTTCATCGTGTGGTAAAATTGATAACACAGCTTTATACTTCAGGTCACTACGATTACAGCGATCTCACATTTATATTTTTTTATGTTTTGCCACTTTTACACAAAAGCTATTGTATGGAATAAAGAATTGTTTTTGCATTGTTATATTCTGACAGCTATAGTTTTTTTTATTTGACCCTTGACGGAGCTGTATGGTGGCTTGGTTTTGAGGGAACAAGATGATGTTTTCAGCTAAATCTAGAATCCTGGGAATATTAGGGCGAGATGTATCCACCGAGGATCCCCCGCACTCCGTACAGAAACGCTTCTAGATCTTGTTATATATGGATGAAGTTACAGGCTTTCTAGTTGCCTGAAGGGTAGATATCACCTCATTGGACAACCACGTTAACCTGGGCACCTGCCTCTCAGGATCCATGCCAAAAGGTGCAGACTGTCCAGGTTCTGGTGAAACACTGGGCCCTGGCAGTGGTCTTTTCTCTGTGGAAGCAGGATGGACTCTTCCACTGACATCTTCCTCAGCAGAGGAAACCAGCTCCTTCTTAGCCAGAAAGGCACTACCAAAATTACCTTTGCCCTCTCTTCCTGTACTTTCCTTAGTACTCTTGGAATCAGAGGGAGAGCCACTAGCTTGCTGAACACTCTGGGCGCTGAGGCTAGACCGAGGGGAAGGCAACGGAACTGGTAGTGAAGGTCCCTCTCCTGGACCTTTAGAGCGAACCTTAAGTACTGCTGGAAGGAAGCATGGATGGGAACATGATAGTACACATTTTTTAGGTCTAGGGTACACATCACCGTGTTTTTGTCTATCAGGGGAACTGTGGACCTGATGGACTCCATTTTGAATTTTTTGTACTTTACCCAGTGGTTTAGGGATTTCAGGTTTATTATTGTGCAGCTCTCTCCCTAAGGTTTTTTGACAGAGAAGAGACTGGAATAGTGGCCTCTGCCCCTTTCTGCCTTGGGCACCGAACCTACTGCTTCGATCTTTAGGAGATTCTGAACATCCAACCACATGGGGGAAGAAGCAGACTGGAGGAATGAGCTTGTTATTGTGAACTTCCCTGGCAGAGCCTGGGTAAGTTCTATTCTATAACCTGAAGAGATTATCCCCAACACCCACTGATTTTCTGAGATCTCTTGCCAACTTTCCAGATACTGTCCTAGCCGTTCCCCCGCTCTCACAAAATCATTTCCTTCCTGAACCTGAACCAAAGACTCTTTACCCCTATACCTCCTTTGGGGTAGCTCCATCTGCCTAACTTTGCCATCCCCTTATAGCCTGACCTCTGGTTGGGGTCTACAAAAGGGCTGATACTTTTTTTTATCCTCAGGGAACCCCTTATTTTTATCTGATGACTTTTCCAGAATATAATTTAGAACTGGGCCAAACACTCTATCACCCTAGAAGGGAATGGAACAGATTGTCTTTGGACAGTGTATCCTCTGACCATGTTTTTATCCAAATAGCTCTCTGGGCAGCATTAGATAAGGCTTAGTTCCTGTCTGCAAATCTAACAGATTCTGCAGATGCATCAGATATGAACCCGGTAGCTGGCTTCAGGAGAGGAAGGGATTTCAAGATAGCGTCCCTGGGGGTTTTAGACTTTAGGTGTTCCTCCAGGTCGTCAACCCATAGGTGCATGGACTGAGCGACCGAGGTTGTCACAATGTTGGCTCAAATTATGGCCGCTGACGTCTCCCAGGTTCTCTTAAGGAGACCATCTGCCTTCCAATACTTTGGTTCTTTAAGGTTAGATGAGTCTTCAAAGGGGATTGAAGTACTCTTTGCCATCTTGACCATGGGCACATCGATTTTGGGGATGTCCTCCCAGGCTTTAATGTCCTCTGGCTCAAAGGGCAGGCAAAGCTTAAAGTGTCTGTGAATAACCAGCCTTTTATCGGTGTTTTCCCACTCCTCCATGATCATCGAGCGGATGTGAATGTGAACCAGGAAGACTCTGTTCCTCTGGAACCTTAAACAACCAAACATCTCATCCTGTATAGAGGCTTCTGGGTTTCCTCCACCTGCATAGTGCTCCTGACTGCCCAAAGGAGTTCATCCGTGTCCTCAGAGGAGAAAAGGTACATCTTCCCTCCCTCTGGCGAGTTGGCAATAATTTCCCCTTCTTTCTGGTCAGATTCGCCTACGTATACATCCTCCTCGAAGGTCAGCTCCATCTCCCTTGGCCTCTTGGCACAGGACCACCCTGGGGCTCTGGCTGAGAAGCGTGCGTCTGGCTAAGTCCCAAGATAAAGGCTTGGATTGCCTCTCTGATAATGGACCTCATATCCAACCGCAGAGATGACTGCTCCTCCCTGATGACATCTGAGGTGCAAGGTTCGCATAGATGTTTTTGCCAGGCGTCAGGAAGCTTAGTATTGCAGATAGCACATCTTCTACACTTCCCTACTTTCTTGCTGTGCCTTTTAGGTGTTGCAGAGGCAGATGCTGCCCCCTAATGCACAGAGTATATGCCATGTGTTTTTATGTGTGGGGTAAGGGGCTGTCAGAGGGTATCTCATTAACCCTTCTACTCATGTGCCCCTGGCATTGTTCAGAAGTAACCTCAGCTTTGGCAGACTCCTCCAAGTCCAAGCATACAGTAGGGCAGTCTACAACCACTTAGGACCCTATTTATACGATACTCATCAGACAACGCGCCGCTAGGATCCTTGCTTCGTCCAATATTTCCTGGATTCCTCTGTGGAACCCACACAAGTGATCTGCCCAGCCCGCAGAGACGACGTCACTGGAAGTGCGCCCACAGGGGATTCAGCATGCCGGAGCAGAGAGACTCCTGGCAGGAGGAAGTGGCTCATAGCCTGGAAGCAGTGCTCACCAAGTAGGCTGAGGGACCCCCATTGGAGGGTGTCAGCCACAGACAGCTTGACAGCGGGAAGGGAGAAGCTGGGCCCCCCGATCCACACTGGGTCTGCCAGGTAGGATACGTTGGAGCTCTTCTCTCGTCGTTCCTAAACTCACTGGGAAAAACACTGGAGGGGTGGAGATGGGACAGTCCTTTTGACCTCTTGTTGTTTCCTGTCCCAGCAAGGATAAGGACAACCTCCATAGTGCTGTCAGGAGGGTTGACCTGGAAAGCATAGCTTTTTGCCACTTTTTTTTTTTTTTTTGTAGTTGTTACACTAGCGAACCCCTTCAGTGATCAGGTTTATAGATCAGGTCATTAGGGATGCAACAATACTTAGTTCCCCTATAGGACTTTAACTTTTATTACACATAGTGTATTGCAATGCATCACACCACGTGTTAGACCATGTTCATATGTTCAGTATTTGTAAGCCAAAATCTGGAGTGGGTGAAAAATATAGAAGTAGTGAGCGTGTTTGTATTATACTTTTTCTGATTGTTCTACTCCTAATTTTTACTTCCAAACACTGGTATAAAAAAGACCACATACCGAAGGTGGCCTTACACTGACGAAACACATTTCAAACCATGCTTCTGAAATGGTCTAACAGGTCATCGTAGCTGGCAAGTAAGGATGTCATTATTTGACCTTCTGTTGCCATGGCAACCATTGAGCCCCCGTGATCACGCCACAGGAGTGCAGATCAGAGAGAAGAGGGAGCCTTCTACCTCTCAATTTTCTAAATGCTGCAATTGCTAATCATTGCGGCATTCAGATGGCTATAAAGCCAGGGAAAGGGCTGGCACTGCCCCTGGCAGTGACAGTCGGAGCTCAGCTATCACTTAAGCCGAGCTCTCAGTAGCGCGCTTCTGTGCCCACATGATCGCTTTGCCGCACCGATGTCATATGTTAGGAAGGGGTTAAAGGTCACAGACCATACGTGCATGAAGCCTGTTCGGGAATACATAGATTAAACCTATTACCAAGACCACATAGAACCAACCTGGGAAATACACTTGACAGCTTGAACTAGGTCACTGTCACAGCTAAGTTGCCCCAATTTTCTGAATGTAAAAACACTATTTAAGGCTACTTTCACACTAGCGTTTTTTGCAATCCGTCGCATTGCGTCGTTTGGCCGAAAAAACGCATCCTGCAAAAGTGCTTGCAGGATGCGTTTTTTCCCCATAGACTAACATTAAGCGACGTATTGCGACGTATTGACACACGTCGCAACCGTCGTGTGACGGTTGCGCCGTGTTGTGGCGGACCGTCGGCACAAAAAAACGCTACATGTAACGTTTTTTGCCGCTGACGGTCCGCTTTTTCCGACCGCGCATGCGCGGCCGGAACTCCGCCCCCACTTCACAATGGGGCGGCGGATGCGCTGGAAAAATGCATCCGCTGCCCCCGTTGTGCGGCGCAGAGAACGCTAGCGTCGGTAACATCGGCCCGACGCACTGCGACGGGCCGAGCCCAACGCTAGTGTGAAAGTAGCCAAAGACAGAGGGCCCCAACCTTTCTTACCCCGAGAGCCACATAAATCAGATGGTCATTAGCCACATGCAGTGCCGCCCCCCCTCCAAGTAGAGAAACTTCGAGATGCTCATTACTGGCATAACTGCAAAACTTCCCCCACAAAAGGCACACTGAGCGGGGTTGCCAACTGTCCAGAAATTTCTAGACAGTCAGTAAAAATTAAAAATTGGTCAATTTTTTTCTCCGTCCATGAAAAGAAAAAAAAAAAAAAGGTGTTGTAGTTGTGATTTTTTTTGAAACTGTAGACACTCATGCAGATTATTTTATCTGTATTCAGCATCCTACAGTTCAGTAAATTCATCTGATTTCTTCATATCAGAATTATGGGCTGAAGACATGTAAAAAAAGGTACCACCTCTGCACATCGCAAAAAAACCCCAAACATTTATTATACTCACAGTGTGGTTTGACTGGCATCTCCTTTTCTTTTCATCGCCGTCTCCCTTCCCTGCTTCGTGTGAATGACGCCTTCTATGTCATCCATGCAGTGCTCCCCAGTAAAGGGCATAGCACAGTACTGTAGTGTAGGGAGGCACTGTGTGGTTTACATAGGACGAGTCATCTACACGAAGCAGGGAAGGAGGTCAGAGATTTAAGGAAGAAAGGAGACGCCGGATCAAGACGAGATGCCCACCGAACCGTGCCGTCCAAGTATAATGAATGGTGTTTTTGGGGACCTGCAGAGTGGCTTAGGTTTTCTTCCCCCCCCCCCAGCATTCTAGTATACTGTTAAAGAGGCCTAAAAGGTAATCTGTCAGTAGGATTGGCCTTCCCAAGCCATGTATATGGGCATGTAAGTCATAGGAAGCTGACTAAAATGATACTGTACCTTGATATCTGCGATCTGATGTCTTATTCCAAACAAATCCACATTCTTATATGTAAATTAACTCTTTCAAGCTATAGGAAAGATGCTGCCTAGAAGATGACACTGCCTTCACAGCTTATTTTATATAAAAGGGGAAGCTACCAGTGTGAAGCAAGTAACCAACACAGAACAGGGGATATAAAATCTGTCTACTTGCAAAGACATTGTTTGCTCCTCTCTGAGCTCTACTGTATTGTAACAATATTGCATCCCTGTCTGCCTGTGAGATGGAAGTTGTGAAGAACCTGCAGATGTGTTTGGCATAATCACACACAGCTCTGCAGTGAAATCAGAGAGTCTGTGTGACTGCAGACTGTGCACTGCGGTGAGTCTCCAGTTTCTGAGCCAGGACCGAGTGTATGCATGCATTATACACACTCCCAGCCAGAGCCCATCCTTGCTCCATACACTTTTATCCAATCACCAGTACGAGGCCACGCCCAGTGGATGGGCTCTGGCCAGGAGTATGTATAACGCATACAAACCCTCTGGTCAACTCAGAAACCGGCGAATCCTTGCACCACACAGAGCGTTGTTCTGGGGGGATTCAGAAGTCTGCAGTCACTCAATTTGGACCGGACAACCCCTTTAAATAGAGTGATGTGTTCTGTACTACCATCTTCAAGGAAAACTGTTTCCCATAGCCTGGAAGAACTCATTTACATAAAGTGGTAAAAGATGATTTCTCGACAACAAGGCATCTGATATGAGGCATACAGGTATCACTCTAATCAGGAGTCTATAACCTGTATGCCCATATTAATAGTTTAGATCAAATGTGATGACAAATTCTCTTTAATGGTGGTGGCCGTATGTTATATGTGGTGACAGGTGCACTTTAAAAATTCTGCCCCAATACGGATAAAGTAAAGATGATTTGTACATAAGGTATGGGGGACTGAATAAACTGACTGTGTATAGAAGTTATATATACTAATTGTGAATATCAATAAGCTAACTTTTATGACCATCGGCTTTCATTCATTCATTGAAACTTTATCTGGGATGAGAACCATAAAATACGGTACATTAGAATTGTTTAAGCTTTTATTGACAATATTTACAATAAAACACATTTACCTACAATTTCCATGTTAATTCATTTCTCACATGGGAACATAAATAACAAAAAAGTAAAATGTAGCACAGTAAAGAGGCAAATAATAACCAGCTCTTAAATAAGAATATTGGGAGTTTTTAATGAAGAACAGGTGACATTTTCACATTGTTATAAGGCATGTACAAAATAAGCATCGAGAGTGGATGGTGTTCAATACAAACAGTATGGAAATGTATTCGCTTTCATCAAGCGGATCGCTGTCCTGCAGTCAAACAATAAAAGGCATCGTCTTATCTAAAAGAAAAGAAGAAAAAGCAAACAGTTTAGCAGTTAGTCAAGAAAATCGTTCACATGAGTAACTGGAACATCTTTCCTGTTTTAGTGTTGCCGACTTTACACAAAAAAGGGGTCAGACACCAATCCTATCATGTGATTAACTCACATCTAAGAGGTCAAAACTCCTTTAGGCTACGTTCACATTAGCGTTAAGCTAATGTGCGTCGGGTTTGCGTCGGCGACGCAGCGGCGACGCATGCGTCATGCGCCCCTATACTTAACATGGGGGACGCATGCGTTTTTTTTTGTTGCGTTGTGCGACACATGCGTCTTTTTTGCCGCAAGCGTCGGACCAAGAAAACGCAACAAGTTGCATTTTTCTTGCGTCCGATTTTTGGCAAAAACCGACGCATGCGTCGCAAAACGCAGCGTTTTTGCGTGCGTTTTGACGCGTTTTTGCGTGCGTTGTGCGTTGCGTCGCCGACGCAGCGGCGCACAACGCTAGTGTGAACGTAGCCTTAGTCACGAACCTGTCTTATACCGACATTATAAATTATGCATTTGAAGGAGGATATTTAAAGGAATGACTGAATAGTTAAAGGGTACCTCCTGTTTCACATAAAATTTACGGGCAGTCTGCAGCAAGTCAGTCATGAGTCATGTATATCTGTAGATTGTAAGCCCTCGTGGGCAGGGTCTTCTCTCCTCCTGAAAAAGTCGATGACTCGTTTTGTTCAAGACTATTGTATTTGTTTTTACTTTGTATATCTATAATAAACAATATAGTTCATTGTCCTCTCAGGCTCTATTAAAGTGTATGAGGTCCTCCTAACTCTTCCCCGACAGACTATGTCAGGAGAAATAAGGATTGGTCAAGCTGTGTCTGACACTTTTGGTTTTTGCTGGAGCCAAGTCACCACCAGAGATGGCTGCAGCAGTCTGTCTCATGTGTCCATTAAAAATACATGGGCCATGCAGAACATTCCTGTGTACAGAGAGTTTAGAGCCAGTTGTTGGCTGAACTTCATTTACACATTTGTCAAATATGTGTTAGAAGACAATTATTTCTTGCATTAGAATCCCAGACAATTGCTCCGTCTCTCCTCTATGCTTTACACCCCCTTCAAAAGTCCGTATAAAGCAGATACCGGGGCCATCAGTGTGTTCTCAGTGTGCCATCTAAGTTTTTCCGATATGAATAAAGAGAGAATAAAATTACAAAGCTTCTCCTATACTTTAAACATGTACAGCACATGGATTGTACGCCGATGCCATCCGTGCGCTGTACGTGTTTTTCACAGACCCATAGACTTGTATTGGCCCTTGTCATCTGTGCTGCTGAAAAAGAAGAAAAAAAAAATGTCTCCTTTTGGTTCACACGAACACACGTTCCGTGTTAAAACAAACATGCGACATCACCATAGGTTGTAATGAGTAGATGTGGCATCTGTGGGGAAAACACAGATGCCACATGTACATGAGAAGGGGCCTTATACTGCAATTCTCCGTGTTTAGCTATTGTGAACAAAAGCAGGAAATGTGCGATGGAGAAGAGAAAGGTGCTGAAGAAAAGGACTAATGGGTGGAATGTTTTTCAGCCTATGACTTTGCAGCAGACGTTCTCCAAATATAATTGTGAGAATACAATTACCCCTTTCAGGAAAGGAGAGCAGATGTGCTATAAAGATGTACAGTACATTTACTTCAGACTGCATTAATGAAGTACACTTTAAATATATCCATTTTACGCATTTATACACTATACACCGGCATTAATTTCCTCAGCACTTTACAGACATCATTATCACTGTCCTCATTGGAAATTTAGATTGTGAGCCGCTATCAGGAGGTGTTTGGCATGTGGGGGGGGGGGGGGGGGGACTTATGAAAACACGGGGAGAACATACAAACTCAATGCACATGTTGTCTTGGGTGGGATTTGAAACCAAATGATGCAAGGATACAGTCATCACTCTGTATTCTCTGACCCGTGACGGAACCGGCGTTGCCCCTTCATGTCAAACTCGAATGCTGATGGGAATAAAGTTGATTTCCTCCCCGCAGCATTTGGCTAAGTGTAGGCACCAGGCAAATCAATAACACTATTAACAGAAGACAAACCGGCACCGCTGTGACACCTGTGGCTAGCTGGTTTAGCTGACAGTGATTTCCACCATGCCCCTGGACGACCGGGTGCAGACCATAATAAAAGCTATGCAAATAATGTCCAAAAAAGATAAATAGTTGCACTCACCGGTATTAAATAAAAACCTCTTTTATTGGTACACTTAATTAAAACATGCCTACCTGAAGGAACTCACAAAAAACACTCTGGACAATGGCTGTTTCACGCCTCCTGCGCTTCAACGGGTCCAATGGTGTGCAGGAAGTGGCAGCAAGCTTATACAGGTAACAGCCAAACATGCCCAAATCCCACCTCTCAGACTATTATCATGATCACACCTCCATTAGGCAGCGAACATTACTCAAATACAAAAACTACATCACATAATTTAAAAATAGGGATTTTTGTGTTACTCACCGTAAAATCCTTTTCTCCGAGACGCTCATTGGGGGACACAGGACTGTGGGTGTATGCTTCTGCCGCCAGGAGGCTGACACTAAGTAAACGTGAAAAAAAGTTAGCTCCTCCTCCGTAATATACACCCTGACACTGGCTACCGAGGAATCCAGTTTGGTGCAAAAAGCAGTAGGAGAACAAAACACAAGAAATAATGCAACAGCATAAATACAGAAAACCTATGTCTAGAAAAGGTCCTACTGACTAAATAGAATCCGAAATAACCAAAGCAGCCAAAAAGGCTACCAGGAAGGGAGCTGTGTCCCCCAATGAGCGTCTCGGAGAAAAGGATTTTACGGTGAGTAACACAAAAATCCCTATTTCTCCTTAGCCTCATTGGGGGACACAGGACTGTGGGATGTCCTAAAGAAGTCCCTGGGTGGGAAATTAACTCACCAGTAATAATTCATCCAGATAACGATTTTTTTTTTTTTATAAGTGTGCCACTGCCGCTTGAAGAATCCTTCTTCCCAGACTTGCATCTGCAGAGATCTGAGAGTGGACATTATAATGTTTGACAAAAGTATGCAGACTAGACCAGGTTGCAGCTTTGCAAACCTGTTCTGCTGAGGCCTGATGCCGAATCGCCCAGGAAGCCCCCACTGCTCTAGTGGAATGAGCTTTGATTGCGGCAGGAACCATCACACCCTTGGCGCGATAGGCCTCCTGAATAGTTGCCCGTATCCACCTGGCCAGGGTGGATTTTGAGGCCGCGCAACCCTTCCTGCGGCCTTCCGGAAGGACAAACAGAGCATCCGTCTGGCGAAAAGGAGCCGTACGGGAAATGTATTTTCTCAGCACTCTCACCAGGTCCAACATATGGAGCGCCTTTTCTACACGGTGCACAGGCGCCGGGCAAAAAGAAGGAAGAACTATATCCTCATTAATGTGGAAAGAGGAAACAACCTTCGGCAAAAAAGAGGGTGCTGGTCTGAGCACTACCTTATCCTGATGAAAACGTAGAAAGGGGGAACGACAGGAGAGGGCTGCCAGCTCTGATACCCGCCTTATGGAAGTTATGGCCACTAAAAATACGACTTTCCAAGAAAGGAACATTAAGGAAATATCCTGGAGAGGCTCAAAAGGGGCTTCCTGCAAAGCCCTTAAGACCAAATTAAGGTCCCAAGCTTCCAAAGGAGTCCTATAAGGAGGAACCTTATGAGCGACTCCCTGAAAAAAAGTCTTGACCTGACGGTTAGTAGCAATCCTGCGCTGAAAAAGGACCCATAAAGCCGAAATCTGCCTCTTAAGAGTACTTGGAGCAAGCCCTGAATCCAGGCCTGCTTGAAGAAAAGCCAGAATGTTAGGGACGGAAAAACGCAGAGGAGGCAGGTCGAGTTCTCTACACCAAGAAAGGAAAACTTTCCAAGTGTGATGGTAGATCCTGGCTGAAACAGTTTTACGTGCACTGATCATGGTATTTGCCACCTCTTGGGAGAACCCTGCCTGAGTCAACACCCAAGATTCAACGGCCAGGCCGTCAAACGTAGGACCCCTGAGTTCTGGTGGTAAATCGGCCCGAGATAGAAGGTCTGGACGATCGGGGAGCTGCCATGGAACTCCGGCGAGAAGCTGTACTAGATCTGCATACCAGGTCCGTCGTGGCCAATCCGGGGCGATCAGAATAGCAGGTACTCTCTCTGACTTGATTTTCTTGATTACCCTCGGGAGTAGAGCCAGAGGAGGGAACAGATAAGGGAGATGAAATTGGTTCCAAGACAGTACTAGCGCATCCACGGCTATAGCCTGTGGATCCCGGTACCGAGAGACAAATCTGGGTACCTTGGCGTTGCCCTTGGAGGCCATTAGATCCACATCCGGAGTCCCCCAAAGCTGGCATATCTGCAGAAAAACCTCGGGATGGAGGGACCATTCCCCGGACGCTAGACCCTGACGGCTTAGGAAATCTGCTGCCCAGTTTTCTTGGCCCGGAATGTGGACCGCCGAAATCACAGTGATTTTTCTCTGCCCAGAACAGAATCTGTCTTACTTCCTGCATGGCTGCCTTGCTGCGGGTGCCCCCCCTGGTGATTTATGTAGGCCACAGCTGTGACGTTGTCCGATTGAATTCGGACAGGGCGACCCGCCAGAAGATGGTGGAAATGTTGCAAGGCAAGCCGAACTGCCCGAATCTCTCTAAGAGATTGATGGGGAGATCCGATTCCTGAGGAGACCAGCGCCCCTGAGCTGTGTGGTGAAAGAACACCGCTCCCCAGCCCAGAAGACTGGCATCTGTTGTAACCACTAGCCAATTGGTTGGGGGAAAGGGCTTCCCCCTGAGTAGGGATGAGCTGTTCAACCACCAAGAGAGGCTCTGCCTGACCTGGAGAGACAACCGAACACGGCGGTTGAGGGAGAGTGGATTTCTGTTCCATACTGCTAGGATCGCCTGTTGGAGGGGTCGAAGACGGAGCTGTGCAAAAGGTACTGCCTCTATAGTTGCAACCATCTTTCCTAACACCCTCATACAGTACCGGATCGTATGAGAGTATGGTTGCTGAAGGATCCTCACTTCCTGCCGAAGGGCAAGGACCTTGTCATGAGGAAGGATTGATAGGGCCTGAGAAGTGTCGAAGATCATTCCAAGAAACGAGATCCTCCGAGATGGTCGAAGGGATGACTTCCTTAAATTTACTAGCCAACCTAAACGAGAAAGGGTGTCTAGAGTGATGCCGACATTTTCCCTGCAGGATTGAAAAGTCGGCCCCTTGATCAAAAGATCGTCTAGGTAAGGCAAGACAACTATGCCTCGGGAGTGTAGAATGGATACCACCGTCGACATGACCTTTGTGAACACCCTGGGAGCGGAGGCTAGCCCGAAGGGTAAAGCCGTGAACTGGAAATGCAGATTGTTCAAGGCAAACCGGAGAAATTTTTGATGAGGAGGAAAAATGGGAATATGCAGGTAGGCATCCTGAATGTCTATTCAGGCCAAGAACTCTCCCCTTTCCAGTGAGGCGATGACTGAACGGAGCGATTCCATCCGAAAGTGACGAACGCGGACAAACCTGTTTAAGAGTTTTAGATCTAGGATAGGTCTTCCTGTTCCGTCCTTTTTGGGGACTACAAAAAGATTGGAATAAAATCCCTGAAACCTTTCCTCCCTTGGGACAGGAGAAATGACTCCGCTGAGACAAAGGGACTCTATGGAATTGTACAGGTCTAGTCGGAGGGACTCAGACCAGGGAAGACGGGATGGGAAGAACCGGGGAGGAGGCAGATGGACAAGCTCTATCTTGTAACCTGAAGATACGAGCTCTCCCACCCACCGGTCGTGGACCGCCTGAAGCCAGACTTGGTGAAACAAAAGTAGACGTCCGCCTACTCTGTTGGAGGCACTCCGCAGAGGCCTCCAGTCACTTAGCCAAAAACCTTTGAGTCCTAGATCCTCTGGATCTAGTAGACGGGTGACGCATTCTACCTCCCTGGTTGGCCGTATAAGTGAACCGAACGTCTCGGTCTTGATTGGGTCGACCCTGCACAGCAGAGCCTGATGTTGGAGCCCATCTAGCATTGCGAAAGGGTCTGAAACGGGCCAGAAATTGGTGGCGAAAAGGCTGTTTGATCCTCTGCTGAGGAAGAAACTTACTTTTTCCTCCAGTGGAGTAAGAAATCAGCTGGTCCAGTTTTTCCCCGAACAAACGACCTCCCAGATACGGTAGGGTTGTAAGCGACTTTTTAGAGGTAGAGTCAGCCCGCCATGTTCTTAATCAGAGAGCCCTTCTAATAGCAACAGCGTTAGCAGCAGCCGAAGAGGCACAATCTGCAGCATCTAAGGATGCATTAATCAGATAACTACCAGCGAGTGCAATCTGAGAAGACATTTCCGCCAATTCCGCTGACAAATCCCTTTCTTGAAGAGCCTTTGTTAAGGACTCTGACCAAGATATCATAGCTTTAGCAACCCAAGTTGCCGCGAAAGAAGGGAAAAGTGCCGAACTTGAAGCCTCAAAAACTGAACGCGCTAAACTCTCTATAAGACGATCCGTAGGCTCTTTAATAGCCGATGCATTAGGGAGAGATAGCAATGTGTTCGAGGCTAAACGGGACACCGGAGGATCCACAGCAGGATTTTCGGCCCATTTGCTACAAAGCTCAGAAGCTAAGGGATACCTTGCCTTCAGAGCCCTTTGCCCCGAAAAACGCTTATCCGGGTGCTCCCGGTTACGTCGGATCATGTCCTCAAATTCAGGGTGAGAAGAAAACACCCTATGGGCCCGTTTGGCCCGCTTAAACGAGACCTTATGATCTGAGGAAGAGGCGAGCTCGTCCTCTATCCCCAGGGACTGATTGACAGCCTCAATCAGACTATCTACCGACTCTTGAAAACCAGGATTTTCAAAATTGAGAGACCCCTCTGACTCATAATCTGTTTCAACTTCCCCACTCTCACATGGGGAAGGAGAACGTGACACAGAGCTCCAGGATGCAGAAGCACCTGAGGGCCTGGGCGACGCTGTGCGAATCCGCTTTCCACGAGTCTGCCTAGTGCGAGCGCAGCCCCTGCAGGCCGAAGGCTCCTGAGATCCCGAGGCCCTCTCCGAGGCGGATGGACTGCTGGCCCTAACAGCCGGGGACTGAAGGGATTTGATCGCTTCAGTAAGGGACGCCATCGATTGCGTCAAAGACATAACCCATTCCGGCGGAACCGCCCCAGCCTCAGGGATTGCTGGGGAACTGGCAGGGGGAGGCTCCTGGGCGCGTTCAGAATCGCAGGCCTCGCAAAGAGGGTTACTCTGGGCACGCGGGAAAGGGGCACGACAGGCTGCACAACCGGTATATAGCACCGTGTGAGCCTTAACCCTTCTAGACACAGTGATCTGTAAGGCTATACCCAGAGCCTGAGACTGGGCAAAAAAATAGTGCTTCTGTCAGCAGGAGGGAGAAGCACTTACCCCAGTCCTGTGTCCCCACGATTACAGCGATGGACCTGAGCACGATGCGGAGTGAGATGATGCCGCTTCTATCCCCAGCCGACTCCAGGGGGCGGAACCGCCATTGCTGCGATGCGGCCTGTAGCAGGCCTGAAGCCGGGGCCTCAATTTCTGCGCTCTCTGAAGCACCGGAAGTGGACGCACCGGAAGTGGACGCACCGGAGGGGGCGGGGCCTAACAGCGTGGTCTGCTGGGAGGAAGTCCGGGCCCAGAGCTACCCGGAAATGAAGCCGGGGCCTGTCCCACACCTGCTGGAAACCAGGCAGAGCCTGGAAAGGAGCATGGTGCCGCCGTACAATGGAAAGCCGGCGGTATAGCCCTCTACTCACTGCAGTGCCGCAGTCCAAAGCTGCGGCCGAAAATAAAGAAAAACACGGCGCCCGGAGGTACCGCACTGCCGCAGCACGGCCACAGTCCGACACATGAAACACACCACAGACCTCCAGGTAAATGCATAGTGCGCCTTGTCCGGCGTTCCCCTCTCCCAGAAAAAATACAGCGAGGGGGAGGCAAAAGACGGTGCAGGAACCCTAGCTCCGTTATCTACTAGGATAAGGAGAGGGACCGTCCACCACCCCATCTATCACCGCAGCAGCAGCAGGGTGTAGAAATCAGGGGGTCACACGGACATCACACGGGCGCCTGTACAGCCTAGGGTCTAACTACCTTAGGGTGGTCAGGGCCAAGTCCGGTGAAAGATCCCACGTAGTGGGAAAGGATACGTGGGGAGATCCCATGTGCTTGCCCGTTGTTGGTTTGGGGAGATCGGACCCTCAAAAGGATCCGTCGCCCCTTCAATCCATAGACGTTGAAAACAGAGTCCAAAAGATCAGGACCCAGAGATGTACCTCCTTGAGACACTAAGCATAAACTGGATTCCTCGGTAGCCAGTGTCAGGGTGTACATTACGGCGGAGGAGCTAACTTTTTTTCACGTTTACTTAGTGTCAGCCTCCTGGCGGCAGAAGCATACACCCACAGTCCTTTGTCCCCCAATGAGGCGAAGGAGAAAGTAGATACAGCTCGGGCAAAAATTAAGAGACCACCACATCAGAACCCTTTCATGGGCAGCCCAATCTCCAGACCTGAACCCCAATGAAAACCTCTGGAATGTAATCAAGAGGGTGATGGATAATCACAAACCATCAAACAAAGAACTGCTTACATTTTTGCCCCAGAAGCATTGTGAAAGACTGGTGGAAAGTATGCCAAGACGCATGAAAGCTGGGATTAAAAATCATGGTTGTTCCACAAAATATTGATTTTTTAACTCTACCTGAGTTAAAACATTAGTATTGTTGTTTTTAAATGATTATGAACTTGTATTCTTTGCATTATTTGAGGCCTGAAAGCACAGGTTTTTTTTTTTAAATTTGACCATTTTTCTTTGTCAGAAAAAAAATACAAAATTTATTGCTTGGAAATTCGGAGACATGTTGTCAGAAGTTTATAGAATAAAATAACAATTTACATTTTACTCAAAAATATACCTATAAAGAGAAAAATCAGAGAAACTGAACATTCTGCAGTGGTCTCTTAATTTTTGCAGAGCTGTAAATGTAACAATTACACAATCCTAAAAACACTGTCATGTCACACTTATCATCGAATCCTGAGGCACCCTGTGCTCGGGTGCGCAAGATCCACCAGGCCTCCCTTCTCAGGAGTAATTTGTGTAGATCTCCTCCCTAGACTGGTAAACTAAGTCGCTCAATTCCTGCGAATCGCAATGCGTCTGCATTACCTCCGTGACGTTCCCTCATATCATCAATTAGGCGTGATGTACACTTACCAGTTACTATGGGTTATATTGTTCTCTAAACCGCACAAACAAAGGCCAGATGGTTTTGCCTATATACAAAAATATACAGGGGCACAATATAACAAACTACATAATTAGTTTGGCAGGTGATGAAATCATTGACCTGGTGTGATATGTCCCCTATTTGTAGACATTTCGATGTTGGATATAAAGTAAAAAATGAACAATGCCCACATTTAAAGTTACCTGCCGGTTTATGCGATGCGTGCCAATTTTTGTTAGTTTCTGTTCTGAGAAAATTATGGACAATATGTCCTTCAGGTTAGTAGTTCTCCTACATGACACTAAGGGACCTCTGGACACTGTCTGCCAGATCTTTGTCCTTCTCAAGGATATTCCAATTTCTGTGCAGAGCTGCTCTATGTCTGTCCATAGGCCCATGTTTAAAACTGAAAAACCGTTTTGCTTTTTTGCCCCTATGTTGATTTCTCAAGAGTGTTTCCCGTGAAAGTGAACTTGCTTTATTCAAAGCTGAATCTAAAAGTGACTCAGGGTAATTTCTTTGCATGAACCATTCTTTCATTTCGTCCGCCTGTTCCTTGAAGCGCTTATTATTCAACCTCCCAAGATGAAGAAATTGGATGTAAGGGAGGGATCTTTTAACATAAGGGTGAGCGCTGTTAAAGTGGAGTAGGGAGTTGGTGGACGATGGCTTCCTGAACGCTGTGTGACATGACAGTGTTTGTAGGATTGCGTAATTGTTAGCAATATATGTACTTTTTAAATCATGTGCTGTAGTTTTTGTATTATTTGATTAATGTTCGCAGCCTAATGGAGGTGTATTCATGATAATAGTCTGACATGTGGCATGAGGTGTGTTTGGCTGTTACCTGTATAAGTTTGCTGCCACTTCCTTCACACCATAGCACCCGTTGAAGCGCAGGAGGCGCGAAACGGCAGTCGTCCAGAGTGTTTTTTGTGAGTACCTTCCTGCGGGCATGTTTTCATTAAGTGTACCAATAAAACAAGTTTTTATTTAATACCGGTGAGTGCAACCATTTAACTTTTTTGGACATTTAACAACACTTAACTGGGGTTAGAACCGAAAAAAAGCATATCTACAGATATAAAGCTCCAAGTAAATTCAAACAACCAATGGAGTCATATTGAATATAGTATAGAAATATTATAGCCCAAGATCCATTTAATTAAGGGGATATTTAGGCAAATCAATATAAATTTTATTGCACATATATAGTAAACAAAAAAAGTAAAAAAATAAGTAATTAGGCGAGGTAAAGTACAAGTTAGCAGCAAAAATAACGGGTGCTGACATGGATATGATAATGCACCGGGAAGAGAAACACTTATCTCACTACAAACACTCAACTGGGGTTAATCTTCAGGTTAATAGCGTTGTTTTTTTTTTGGCAACAGGTACCGACTAATGTATCTAATGTATTTTTAAATGTGTAGCTGTTAAAATTATAAAATAGAAGAAAAAAATAGTACAAAATAAAAGCACCAACATTCGCAGCACAGAATATAATCGGGTCTGTGAATTCTTTGCTAAAGCAGTGGTTGTAGCCTTTGCCCATACTGTTGAGATTGAATATGGGGGGTGTCAGATGTAAGTGGTTGCTTACAATTGTGTGTATTTTAAGCGTTTTTATATGGTGTGGTTTCGTAAGTTGCCTATAAAAATTTGTACACTTTATATATTTAAAACCAATATATACATTTTACCACCCCTAGTGAATGAAATTATTACCCTATAACAAAACAGAGGATTTACAGGCCACTAAAATTTATATAGAAAACTCATTAATTATCATAATAATACAAAAAATTGGAAAGGAGAGAAAGTTGTGCTAACAAAATCTAGGAAAGCCAATGTGCACGTACATAAACCCAAGCCCCACAAATTAAAACCAATTTTAACAAATATGTTTCCCAATAGCTATTAATAAGATATCTAAAATTGCATGGAAACAAAAGGGATGTTTAAACAAAACTATCAATATGTTTCCCAATACTTATTGATAATATATTGCAAATTACATGGAAACAATGTTGGCGAACAGAACAATACTGACAATATGTTTCAAATAGGCAGTGCCTTGATTAAATAGGCAGGATGATCTCAGCTACAAGGAAGTACAAAAACAGTACCTTTAGCCATCATGGTCTTCAAGTGGGGCAGAAATAACCTTCGCTGGGCGTCTCACTGCTACAATGCGCCTTCGTTGAAGTCAGGGCTGTGGAGTCGGTAAGCCAAACCTCCGACTCCTCAATTTCCATGACACCGACTCCACAGCCCTGGTTGAAGTGGCCTCTGCCCCACATGCAGACATGAAGGTCCAAATCACTAGCCATTTAAAAATAATAAATAAAAAGGCAGAAAAAAAAACAATTTATTGCAATGTTCACACTAGTCACTAGGCCCAACAACGGGCTCAAACTTCAAAAGTGATCTCAGAAGAAAAAGACACAGGCTTAATCTGGGCAAAAATTATTGTGAAGGGAGATGGGAAAAGGTATGACTATTAGTTAACAAAACTTAAAAAAACTAATTGAAAGAATAGGTCCTCAACAAACATGAGGAAGAGCATTGTGAACACCACCAGCAGGACCCCACTGAGCAATGTAAGTGATACTAAGGTCATACCTGAGATTTAAAACATCCCCAGCATAAAACAAACAAAAAAAGCGATTCTGAAGATTTAGTGAGGTGTTCAGGATGTAAAATGATTATAACTATAATTTAATTTGCTGTCTCTCTACAGCCTATTTTAACAAAGTGCCAATAGTTTCATGTTTGTATCAGGTAGTTGTCCCCATTTATCACACAGATGCAGTTTTATACACCTGTTCTCACCATTCGTGACTGATGAAGTTTTCAGCATATTTTTCTATTTTACATGCATTTTAGGGCCATTTAAAAGCACTATATTGTAAATCACTCCAGAACACAAATCAAACATGAAGCCATATTTTACTCAGCACTAAACAGCTGTATCACAAGATTTACATTATCTGCATAAACCATCTGCTAATCCACACCGTATACAACATGCCCTGTGGCACTATGAAATAAACAGGCTCCATTACATCAACAAAGCAGCCTTCTTTTCCCAGAGCTTTACAAATTAGACTTCTGAAATACAAACAGTAGCACAATAAGCTGAGAAACGCGGATACTAATTTTCATGAAAACTTTTATAGGTATAGGAAACAGTTGGTTTAGTTAAAAACGATCAGTTTTTCCCATTTTTATTCATTGATTTAATGTTTAGACATAACTGATCAAACATCTACCTGATCCAAGTTCAAAAAAGGAAAGCATACAAAGCTTTCCTAATGGACAATTCAATGGTCCGAACATAGTGGGGATGTATAAAGGGGCAGGAGGGTATCCGATGACATGAAGGAAGATGGTTTATTAGGTCCATCTGCATCAGGAAGATCATGTATATATGCCCTTTAGAGATCATTTAGACCAGCATATCATATTATATGAGAGAATAATCAAATGCCCTGTGTTCTCTGAAAATGGTGGCACTGGGTCATGTTGCTTGACAGATGTCACCAAGCAACCCTAACTGACCACCACATTTCTTCCAGTCACTTATGTACAACCTGGCTAACAGGCAACCTTTGGGCCTACACTAGATGAAGAATGGCTTCTGAAAACAATTGAATTTTTACAAAATATACGTAAAAATGAAGTTTGAAGTTAGCCATGCACAGATGGTTACAGAAGCTAATGACATGAAAAGACATTAGTAACATATAACAGAAGAAAAAAGTAGTAAGTATATGGGCCTTGTTTAGTGATAAGTGAACATGCTCGGATCAGATGTTATCCGAGCATTGCCTAAGAGACATGCAGGCGCCAGGGGACTCAAACATAGTATTCGAGCACGCCGAAGACACTCGGCACACGAGCATGCTCCGATAACACCTTATCCAAGCACGTCCGCTCATCACTAGTCTTATTTAAAACAGTAAAAAATTTTGGGAAAGAAAAAAACAAACAAAAAAAAAAACAAACACATTACATATTATATGATCACAAGTTTCCATAGTGCTTTGGCATCCATGTTAGAGCAATACTATCCTTTTGAGTTTTAAAAATAAATCCTGCAGATATGTAATAGTATTATTATTATACATTTTATAGCGCCATTTATTCCATGGCATTTTACATGTGAAAGGGGCAGATATAGACAAGCACAATAAGCATGAGCAAAACAAGGCTCACAAGTACAGAAGGAGAGAGAACCCTGCCCGCAAGGGCTCACAGTCTACAGGGGATGGGTGAGGATACACTAGGAAAACTGAAACGATGTCGAAAGCCTTACAAGTTATTCACGACTACGAATTGGGTTACCAACAGTTTATAAGAACCTTATTTCAAGCAGCAAATTAACCTTTTATTAGTTTGTATCAACTGATTACCCTTTAAAGTTTACATAAACAGGATTTTACTGAAGGTATAGTGGACGGCTGCAATAAGTATATTGGAGAACTAGTAACAAGGTACCGATGTCAGGGACAGCCAATAAACATGATCTAGACCAGGGGTGGGGAATCTTTTTTCTGCCAAGGGCCATTTGGATATTTATACCATCCTTTGGGGGCCGTACAAACTCCGCCCACAAAGTACATCCTGACTCTGGCACTGGTTTCAGGATGTAATCTTTCATTGCATGTCCTTCAGTGTTCAGTAGTGAACACTGTGTGTGCTAACAGAGCAAGAAGAAATAATGAGCTGGTGGCAATCAAAATACACCTCCCTGCCCGAAATGTGGTCCCTGAGAATCTGCTTGGGGGCCTGAAAAAAAAGGTCATCGAGGGCTGTAAATGGCCCTGGGGTCTGAGGTTCCCCACCCCTAATCTAGACAGAGATCAACTGATGTATTTGTGCCACCATTCTGAGTTTGCAGAATATCCAAGTGCAAAATCTCACCTTCGTGGCTGATTGGCATCAAACAAAGTCTCGTCATCTTCTTCCTCTTGTTCTAAGGGAGTTAGTTCCATATTCCCTATATTTGTATCCAATACTCCATATTTCCTAGTTTTCTTATTTTTTCTCCTTGTTCTGTAGGAATTAAGAGTAAAATGTAAGATGAATGCTAAAAAGATTCAGGAGAACTAAATGTACACAACGGGGGAACGCTTCAACAGATCCCAGTGATTTGGAGAGCTTTTTTGCAACATAACGTACTTCATGACAGTGATAACATTTCTTCAATACAACTTGCGTTTGTGAAAAAAAAAAAAATGGAAATTTTGCAATTTTCAAACTTTTAATTTATATGACCTTAAATCAGAGTTATTTCACACAAAATAGTAATTCCACTTTACATTAGTATAATTTTTTTAAACAATTTTTTTTGTTAGGAAGTTATAAGGGTTAAATGTTGACCAACGATTTCTCATTTTTTTCAACAACATTTACAAAACATTTTTTTTTTCCTTTGGGGACCTCATTACATTTGAAGCGCCTTTCAGGGGTCTATATGACTTATACCCAAAGGTTGACACCATTATAAAAACGGCACCCTTCAAAGTGCTCAAAACCACATACAAGAAGTAGATTAACCATTCAGGTGCTTCAGACATTTTTGAAATAATGAAGAAACAATGAATATTTAAAATATTTTTTTTTCACAAAAAAAAGGTTATTAATTTAGACCATTTTTTTATTATTATTTTTTACAACGGAAGCACGAAAAAAAAATGGACCCCAAAATTTGTTGTGCAATTTCTCATAAGCATACGGATACCCCATATGTGGGGGAAGACCACTGTTTGGGCACATGGCAGGGCTCGGAAGGGAAGGAGCTCTATATGACTTTTTGAATGCAAGATTTGCTAGAATAATTAGTGGATGACATGTCACATTTGGAGAGCCCTTGATGTGCCTGAACAGTGAAAATCCCCCACAAGTGACACTATTTTGCAAACTAGACCCCTTAAGGAACTTATTTGGATGTGTGGCCTGCACCTTGTACCCCTATGTGCTTCTGAAATTTAAAAAAAAAAAAAAAAAAAAAAATGTTCCCACAAAAATTTTGCATTTTCATAAGGGTAACAGGAGAAACTGCACATTACAATTTGTTATGCAATTTCTCCTGAGTGTACAGATATCCCATATGTGGGTGAAAACTACTGTTTGGGCGCATGATAATACCTTATATGTCCAAAATTACGTAGCTGTTAGACACTTCAAACAGTATACACCAAAATTATCTTATGTGGCCAACTGCCACTAGACCAGAAGAGATTCCAACAAATGTGAAGTTAAAAAGTAAATTTTTATTAATAAGTTAAAAACTGTAAATGAATGCTAAAGTGGACAGGGATAAAAACCTCCAAACAAAGGACGGAGAAGCACAGCACAATGGCATTAATTAGTATGTCAGGACAAACCTTATACTGTATATATGTTGTGAGGTACCAAGGGGAGAAGTACTAGAAAACAGATATGTTTCTCCCCGTTTCATTTCATATGTCTCCCAGTATTGATTGTGAAGCTGTTTATTTTACTGTAATCCGGTCCTGGTTTCTTTAGTGATCAGCGTGGAAAGGACTGGTGCTTCCCCTCCACACATGCAGTCCAGGTTTTGGTCTCCTGACTGCTTCAGCTGATATAATCAAGAGCTGCTGGGATCTCACTCTCTCATCTGCTGGTCTGGGAAGCTGACACAGTAAGGCTACTTTCACACTAGCGTCGGGAACAACCCGTCGCTGCGCGTCGGGCCGACGTTCCCGACGCTAGTGTGGTCTCCGCCGCACAACGGGGGCAGCGGATGCATATTTCCCACGCATCCGCTGCCCCATTGTGATGTGCGGGGAAGTGCGGGGAGGTGGGGGCGGAGTTCCAACTGCGCATGCGCGGTCGGAAAAAGCGGACCGTCGGGAGCAAAAAACGTTACATGTAACGTTTTTTTCTCCCGACGGACCGCTACCATACGCCCAAACGCCGCCAAACGCATTCACCGTTTGGAAATGCGTCGCAAATGCGTCGCAAATGCGTCGCTAATGTTACTCTATGACGAAACAACGTATCCAGCAAAAACTTTTGCTGGATGCGGCGTTTCGCAAAAACGACGCATTTGCGACGTATTGCAGTTAACGCTAGTGTGAAACTAGCCTTAGGCTGCATGAACTTCTCTGTTATTGTGTAGGTTTATTTTGTAGTTAGAAACTTATTGTTAGTTAGTGGCCAGACGGCCTTAGATATTTTATTTCATGTTTGGCACGTGTAACATTGTACGACAAGTGTGTACAATAAATACGCCTGGTGCATACCTGTGTGGAACTCGCTAGCCTGCTATTGTCTGTTGTGACTCCATAGCCACCTGCTTGGGCCAAAGCAAAGATCCCTGCTGAGCTATATTCCCACAAATGGTGTTTCGAATGCGGGCATTTGTGGCTATTGCACGGTGACTGCAGAGAAAGCGCTCTGTGTATGTCTTGGCTGAAAGCTCCTGTGCTTTTGAAGAGCCAAGAGTCCAGTAATATGGAGGAACTAGTGAAACAGTTATTGCAGGCAAATGTTCAACAACAGCAGACCAATACCTACTTCCAGCAAGCCCTGGACCAGCAAAACCAGATTCAGCAAGAGCAGTTGAATGTAATAAAGCAGGCTTTGGTTCGTCAGCCCCGAGATGAGGGGGATCGTGCACAAAGTGTTGCTAGTGCGCGGAAAGCTGTACAAAAGACGCTGCTTAAAATGACTGCTGACGATGATGTGGAAGCGTATCTCACCGTATTTGAACGTATTGCAGAACGTGAGCATTTACTGGTGGATAGATGGGCTGAAGTGGTTGCTCCATTTCTGAGTGGAGATCCACAAAAGGCCTATTACGATTTAAGTGGAGTGGATGCTATGGACTACACCAAATTAAAAGGCGAAATCCTGGCAAGGCTGGGAGTAAACACATATGTACAAGCACAGAGGGAACACTTGTGGACTTTTGTGGAGCATCAGCCAGCCCGCTCACAAATGCATGATCTCATCCATCTAGTAAAAAAATGGCTGCAACCAGAGACTTTGATATCCGCAGAGATGGTGGAACGTGTTGTTCTAGACAAGTACCTGCGGTCCTTACCCGCTAAGATACAGAGGTGGGTTGGTCAGGGTGACCCATCTACAGCTGACCAGTTGGTGAATATGGTCGAACGCTACAATGCTTCCGAAAGCCTACTCCAAGGGACGTTATCACCTCGCTGGACTCCCAAGAAATCGCCAGAAAATTCTGCGAAACCTACTTCGTCTTCAAAAGAAGAGAATGTTGCAATGAAGGCTAGCAGACCCATAAAGGACTATGTAGGCGGTACGGTCTCACAGCAAGCCAGCAGACCCTATCTGGGGTCCCCGGTGAGGAGGCAAGGACCTATACAGTGTTGGCGATGTCGCGGGCTTGGCCATGTAGCAGCTAAGTGCCCAATGACTACAGAGCCAATGGACTGTAACTCTATGAGACGCCTTTCGTTATATGTACAGTCGGTCTGTGTTGCAGAGGTCCTCACAGGAAATGAACGTCATGTGTGTTGCCTTGAGGTCGACGGCCATAGTGTGAATGCCGTCTTGGATTCCGGCAGTCAAGTAACTCTGATACATGCCAGTTTGGTGGACCCTAGAGCCCTGATGAACTTAACCGTGGGCATTAGTTGCATCCATGGTGATGTAAAAAACTACCCCACTGCCTGGGTCACCCTTGCCACGCCAGTAGGAACCAAAAGACATCAAGCGACAGTCCTAAAGTCTATGGGACATGACGTAATATTAGGGAGAGACTTTCCCTTATTTTGGGACTTGTGGAGCCTTAAAAATGGCATGGACACTCTAGTTGAGGACGGTGCCGTGGAGCTAGCCCCTGAGCCATTGCAGCAAGATGAAGGGGGGCCCATCTCAGAGGAAACTCCCAGATCTGTAGACTCTCCTCTGGCTGTATATGCAGGCGAGGCAGATGAACTAGAGGAAGCTATAGAAATGCCAGGTCTTGAGGTGGCCCGTGGTAATTTTGGGACCGCTTAGCACGAAGATCCTACTCTGTCAAGGGCATGGGAAAATGTAAAGGTCTCTGAGGGAAGACCATTGTACCCAGGGGCTCAAAATGAGTTCCCACATGTGGCGGTGCAACAGGATATGCTGTATCACATAGACAAAGTACGAGGAGTGGTGGTAGAGCAACTAGTGGTGCCCAAGTCCTTCCGCCAGGTAGTTTTGGAACTGGCCCATAAACATCCCTTGGGGGGACACCTGGCCGGAGAAAAAACAAAACACCGTATTCTACAACGTTTCTTTTGGCCGGGTCTAGCGGGAGACGTGACCCAGTATTGTCAGTCCTGTCCTACGTGTCAATTGACCGCACCTATGTCACATTTTAGAAGCCCCCTTGTGCCCTTACCAATAATAGAGGTGCCCTTCGAGAGGATAGCAATGGATATAGTTGGTCCACTAGTTAAATCTGCCAGGGGTCATCAGTACATTTTGGTAGTACTAGATTATGCCACTCGTTACTCTGAAGCAGTACCCCTGCGGAATGCCAATGCGAAAGCAATTTCAAAGGAGCTTGTTAATATGTTTTCTCGCACCGGCATTCCGAAGGAAATACTAACGGATCAGGGGACCCCCTTTATGTCTCGTATACTTAAAGACTTATGTAAACTACTAAAAATCTCCCACTTGCGTACTTCAGTATATCACCCTCAGACTGACGGATTGGTGGAGCGTTTACTAAAACCCCGAAGGGAATGTTGAAAAGGGTGGTAGATAAGGACGGGAGGGATTGGGATGCTCTCCTACCATATCTTCTGTTCGCTATACGTGAAGTACCCCAATCCTCCACAGGCTTTTCACCTTTTGAGTTAGTTTATGGGCGAAGTCCTAGAGGCCTATTAGATATTGCTAAAGAGACTTGGGAACAAGAGGTGACTCCTTATCGTAGTGTAATTGAACACGTAATGCTTATGCAAGATAGAATTGAGGCAGTCATGCCAATAGTCAAGGAACGTTTAGAACGTGCACAACATGCCCAGAGCACGGTATACAACCGAGCGGCTAGAACACGAGTCTTTCAACCCGGAGACAGGGTGTTAGTATTAGTACCTACTGTAGAAAATAAATTTCTTGCAAAGTGGCAGGGCCCATACGAGGTGTTGGAGATAGTAGGTGAAGTGAATTATAAGATACATCAACCAGACAAGAGAAACACCGAGCAAATCTACCACATAAACTTGCTTAAGGCCTGGCGGGACAGGGAGAGTCTAATGGCAGGAGCTGCCCTTGGTGATAGACCTCGAAGGGCACCACCATCTTTGGTAAATGTCCCCCAGGTAACACTGCCCGAAGTGAGTATTGCAGAGACACTGTCCGAAAGTCAAAAACGAGAGACCAAGGAATTCATACAGAAAAACGCAGAGGTTTTCTCAGAACTTCCTGGCCGTACTCACTTAATTAAACATGACATTGTTACTGATCCACAGGCGCGGGTACGGCTAAAACCATATCGAATTCCAGAGGCTCGTAGACAAGCCATTGCCCAAGAAGTTGAGAAAATGTTAGAGCTTGGAGTCATTGAGGAATCCCGGAGTGGTTGGGCTAGCCCAATCGTGTTGGTGCCCAAGCCCGATGGGACTATTAGATTTTGTAATGATTTTCGGAAACTAAATGAGGTATCGAAATTCGATGCCTACCCGATGCCGAGGGTTGACGAACTTATAGAGAGACTGGGTTCGGCCAGGTACATATCCACTATTGACTTAAGAAAAGGTTATCGGCAGATTCTCCTCACGGATTCAGCCAAAGAAAAAACTGCCTTTGTCACGCCCCAAGGACTGTTCCAGTACCGTGATATGCCATTTGGGTTGCATGGTGCCGCAGCCACCTTCCAACGTCTAATGGATATTGTCCTAAAACCCCATGTCCAGTATGCGTCCGCATACTTGGACGATATCATTGTCTTTAGTGATGACTGGGACACACATTTACCAAAAGTACAAGCTGTTTTAGACTCGGTAAAAACTGCTGGGTTGACTGCCAATCCCAAGAAATGTACCTTGGGATTGGAAGAAGCTCGCTATCTGGGATATAGCATAGGGCGAGGAGTCGTAAAGCCACAGACCAATAAGGTGGACGCTATTCGGAATTGGCCACGACCGGTCACCGAAAAACAAGTTGGAGCTTTTTTAGGGATCGTCGGTTATTATAGGCGGTTCATCAAACATTTTGCCACCATCGCGGCCCCTCTCACAGATCTTACCAAGGGGACGAAATCTATCACAATAAAGTGGAACGCAGAAGCAGAGGAGGCCTTTCAACATTTGAAAACGGTCCTCTGTGACCAACCAGTGTTGGTTGCCCCTGACTTTAAACGGTTTATTGTCCAAACGGATGCATCGGGTGTTGGCCTCGGTGCAGTGCTGTCACAGGAAGTGAATGGCGAAGAACACCCAGTGGGCTATCTAAGCAGAAAGCTTACGAGGGCAGAAAAGAATTACAGTGTGGTTGAGCGGGAAGCCCTGGCTGTAAAATGGGCCCTATACACCTTACGCTATTATTTGCTAGGTCGCCAATTTAGGCTAGTGACGGACCATTCACCCCTAACGTGGATGTCCCAGGCAAAAGAGGGCAATGCGAGGGTGACACGCTGGTTCTTAGCATTTCTTAACATTTTCCGTTGAGCACAGGGCAGGTGCAGCACACGGGAATGCAGATGCGTTGTCTAGAACGCACTGCTTAGTGACTCGTCGTGTCCGACCCTACGGGCTCGAACAGAGGAAGGGGGTGTATGAGGTACCAAGGGGAGAAGTACTAGAAAACAGATATGTTTCTCCCCGTTTCACTTCATATGTCTCCCAGTATTGATTGTGAAGCTGTTTATTTTACTGTAATCCGGTCCTGGTTTCTTTAGTGATCAGCGTGGAAAGGACTAGTGCTTCCCCTCCACACATGCAGTCCAGGCTTTGGTATCCTGACTGCTTCAGCTGATATAATCAAGAGCTGCTGGGATCTCACTCTCTCATCTGCTGGTCTGGGAAGCTGACACAGTAAGGCTGCATGAACTTCTCTGTTATTGTGTAGGTTTATTTTGTAGTTAGAAACTTATTGTTAGTTAGTGGCCAGACGGCCTTAGATATTTTATTTCATGTTTGGCACGTGTAACATTGTACGACAAGTGTGTACAATAAATACGCCTGGTGCATACCTGTGTGGAACTCGCTAGCCTGCTATTGTCTGTTGTGACTCCATAGCCACCTGCTTGGGCCAAAGCAAAGATCCCTGCTGAGCTATATTCCCACAATGTATATCAATATACAGACAGCCACTATATTAATAGTACAGAATAACTATAGATTAGTGATAAACAATAGTATTATCAAAAAATATAGCAGTTGGAAAGACATTATTAGGGTCATTGAAAAACAAACACAGTAGAAACCTGGTGAGAGCAGAAATATTCAAAAGTAAGGATTAGCAATGTGCAGGAGACTAAACGTGCAAGTGCATTATTCGCCGTAAAGTAGCTATCCAATACTGATTAATAGTGGTATCCAAGAAGTCTCAAGTCTTTGCCACGATATCCCTGGTAAATGAGGCTAAAATGTGCCCCTATAATACATTTGTTACCTGGGTAGGAATAGTAAGGTGAACTGTGCTGCTGGTAGAAGGGCTGTGGAGTCGGTAAGCCAAATCTCCGACTCCTCAGTTTTTTTTAATGTCTTTACGCGTGTAAGTAAAATTAGAGCGATGCCACATTTATATCGTTTTTTTCTTTTATATTTTACACAGTAAAAACTAAATAAAAGTTTTTGCATCGCGTTATTCTGAGAGCTATAACTTATTTTAGGCTGATGGAGCTGTATGGCAGTTTTTGCGGGACAAGATGATGGTTTCAGAGATGGCATTTGTACTTACATTTGTCTTTATCACGTTTCATTCCATTTTTTGTCTGGCGATACGATAAAAAGCAAGGTTTTTCTCTTTTTTACGGTGTTCGCTAAAGGGGTTAGTGGGACACTTTCATGAGACAGGTCGTCACGGAAGTGGCAATACCAAACATTTTGTACTTTTTTTTCTCTCTTCCATAAAAATAGAAAACTTATCAATACAATATATTTTTTTTTATTATTTGAATTTTAAAATATTTTTACTTTTTTTTCTTCCACTTTTTACATTTTTACTTTGTCCCACCAGGGGACTTCCACTTTCAGCAGCTTTTTGCCGTATGTGGAGTCGGGAAGGAATTTTTTTCCCCAGTGTGGCGCTTACTCTTTGCACATGGGTTTTTTTTTGCCTTCCTCTGGATCAACAAGTTAGGGCATGTTAGGTTAGGCTATGGGTTGAACTAGATGGACTTAAAGTCTTCCTTCAACCTTAAAAACTATGTTACTATGTTACTATGATCGCAGTTATAATCCATTGCAATGCACGGGCAATTATTTTGTCATTTCTCCGTCAATACAGCCATGTGAGAGCTTATTTTTTGCAGGTTGAGTTGTACCTTTGAATGACACATTGAATTTGTCATATAACGTAATAGAAAACCGGACAAAAATTCGATGTGCGGCGAAACTGCAAAAAAAAAAAAAAAAAAAAAGTGCAATTCCACAATTGATTTGTGGGTTTTGTATTAACCATGTTCACCAAATGCTAAAACTGACCTGCCATTATGATTCTCGAGACCATTAAGAGTACAAAGATACCAAACATGTATTGGTTTTTGTTTTGTTTTTTATTTTAGAGGTGAAAAAAAAAATCCATATTTCAAAGGAAAAAAAAAATAGCGCCATTTCCGTGACCCGTAACATCTCCAATTTTTGGGATCTGGGGTTGGGAGTGTGCTTTCTTTTGCGCACAGAGCTGACATTTTTATTGATACCATTTTGGGGTAGATACAATGGAATGAAACAATGAAACGTACTGTAGAATTGCACTTTTTTTTGCAATTTCAATATACTTGACATTTTCCAGATTTCAAGTGCATCACATGATAATATAAATGGTGTCATTCAAATGTACAACTCGTCCTGCAAAGAACAAGCTTCTACACGACTATGGGGACAGAAAAATAAAAGAATTTGTTGTTGCCTGAAGTAGGGACACATGCATTTATAGTAATGAATAAAAAAAAAAAACAAACACACTGGGAATTCCTTCCATATGAAATTGTGAACCTTATTAATAATAATAATAATAATCTTTATTTTTTAGTTTCAATAACTTTTTATTTTCAATAACATAGCAATTGAACAACAGATTCCCTTACAAGGGAGCTCAATAAGCTTAGGTCTAAACAAAGAGGAAAAACCATACATATATTAACTCAAATTCGAAAATACAGATATGACGAGACAAGAACATGGGGAGACATAAAAGAGGGAAAATGGGGAGGGAAATGAGATTCTGCACTTTACTTTATGGTAAGCTGCAGTATATTTACAAGACGCAATTATACTTTGTTCCGTTTTATGAGTTCCGCCTCCCCCTCCTCGCACCCCATCCAACGCAGGCTAAACCCCAGTGTCATCAGAATCTCTCACAGGATAATGAAGTCTCAAATAGATAAAGTCAAGGTTTGTTCAAGGTTCGAGTTCGTGTTAAGATCCATCCACGGTTTCCAAATTTGGTGGAAGGCCTCCCACAAATCTTCCCTAGTCGCATGTATACGTTCATATAAGAGGATTGTATTCATTTTATCTCTAACCGATTGGACAGAGAGAAAAGGTGACCTCCAGTTGGTAGCTATATGTAGCTTAGCGGCCATAAGCAGCTGGCCTATCAACCTGTGGAATTTGTTAGAGAAGCCTGGGTACTTGGCTCCCAAAAGAAATGTGGCCGGGTCAGGTTGTATTGCCCCGCCATACATTTTTTCAATTATTAATCCTACTTCCCGCCACATAGTCGAGGCTATCGGACACTCCCACCAAATATGCTTCATATCTCCCACTGCGCCACATCCTCTAAAGCATTTATCTGAAATGTTGGGGTATATAGTGTGGAGTTTACTTGGGACTTCGTATGTTCTGTGTAGGACTTTAATGGATGTCTCTGCCAGGGAGGCTTGATGACTACCCCTGGAAATTGTGTCACAACATCGCCTCCAATTTTCCAAAGTTAATTGAATACCCATGTCTTCCTCCCACTGTTTCATGTAATGTAATTTGTCGACTCCATGTGCCGCATTGAGAGAATTGTATAGCAGAGAAATAGTTCCCCTTCCCAGTGGGTCATCCATACACCTCTGTTCGAAGTTAGTCGCGTGAAAAGGGATTTTATGTTGTAGAAACTGTTCCGCAAAATGGAAAACCTGATAGATACGAAAGGTTTCGTTAACGGATGGATTGTATTTATGGAGGAATTCTTGTCTAGTTAAAATTATATTAAAGGGCGAGCAGAGGTGTTTTAGAGTGGTTATTCCATTAACTTTCCACCAAGCAAAAGAACGTGGGTCAAGTCCTGGTGGGAACATGGGGTTACAGAAGAGGGGGGTCAGTGGGGAGGACTTAGATTGGAGATCAAATTTAAACCTCTCCTTCCTCCAAAGGATCAGGGAATGCGCTGTGAATGGTGCTGTAATGTGTAAGCCTTTTGGTAGTTTTTGTGTGGACCACATGAGGCCAGGTAAGGAAAATGGATGTAAAAGGGACGATTCCAGGCCAACCCATCTCGGAGCATGGTTGGCAGCACAGGCATTAGTCAATTGGGCCAACTGAGCCGACTTGTAATACAGTGTAAAGTTGGGCATGGAAAGTCCCCCAAACCTTCTGTGTATTAACATAGTTTTTTGACGGATTCTGGGTTTTTTCCTTGCCAAATAAACTTCGAAATCATAGAGTGCATCTCGTGTAAAGTCTTATGGGGCAACGGAATGGGGAGGGAGCGGAATAAGTACCGAAATCTGGGCAGGGAGACCATTTTAATTGCATGCAATCTGCCCAACCAAGTCAACTTCATGGCAGACCATCTAGTCAAGTCAGCTCGGAGGTTTTTTATTAACGGGAGATAGTTCCACTTGAATAAGGTCAACTTATGAGTAGTGTTGAGCATTCCGATACCGCAAGTATCGGGTATCGGCCGATACTTGCGGGTATCGGAATTCCGATACCGAGATCCGATACTTTTGTGGTATCGGGTATCGGTATCGAAACAACATTAATGTGTAAAATAAAGAATTAAAATAAAAAATATTGCTATACTCACCTCTCCGACGCAGCCTGGACCTCACCGAGGGAACCGGCAGCGTTGTTTGCTTAAAATGCGCGTGTTTCCTGCCTCCCGCGACGTCACGGCTTCTGATTGGTCGCGTGCCGCCCATGTGGCCGCGACGCGACCAATCACAGCAAGCCGTGACGTAATTTCAGGTCCTGAATGCAGAAATAGGCATTCAGGACCTGAAATTACGTCACGGCTTGCTGTGATTGGTCGCGTCGCGGCCACATGGGCGGCACGCAACCAATCACAAGCCGTGACGTAATTTTAAAATGCGCGCGTGTCCTGCCTCCCGTGACATCACGGCTTGTGATTGGTCGCGTCGCCCATGTGACCGCGACGCGACCAATCACAAGCCGGAACGTAATTTTAAAATCCTGAATGCCTAGAATTAGGCTTCCAGGACCTCAAAATTACGTCACGGCTTGCTGTGATTGGTCGCGTCGCGGCCACATGGGCGGCACGCGACCAATCAGAAGCCGTGACGTCGCGGGAGGCAGGAAACGCGCGCATTTTAAGCAAACAACGCTGCCGGTTCCCTCGGTGAGGTCCAGGCTGCGTCGGAGAGGTGAGTTTAGCAATATTTTTTATTTTAATTCTTTATTTTACACATTAATATGGTTCCCAGGGCCTGAAGGAGAGTTTCCTCTCCTTCAGACCCTGGGAACCATCAGGAATACCGTCCGATACATGAGTCCCATTGACTTGTATTGGTATCGGGTATCGGATTAGATCCGATACTTTGCCGGTATCGGCCGATACTTTCCGATACCGATACTTTCAAGTATCGGACGGTATCGCTCAACACTACTTATGAGAGGTGAGATTGACTCCGAGGTAAGTTATATAATGTTCATTTTTTGTAAATTTGAACTGGGAAATAATATTTGTTTGCATGTCCTTAGTGGTGTTAAGAAATAGAGCTTCGGATTTGTCAACATTAATTTTGAGTCCCGAGATCGACTCAAATCTACGTAGGACTGAAAATAAATTTGGGAGAGTGGTAAGTGGACTGGACAAAGTCAGCAGTAAATCATCCGCAAATAAGCTTGCCTTATATTGTGCGCCAAGTCCCACAGGCCCGAGTATGTTCGGGTTAAGCCTTATTGCCTCAGCTAGTGGCTCCATGGCCATGGCAAACAGGGCTGGAGAAAGTGGGCAGCCCTGCCTCGTCCCCCTTTGTATGTTGATAGGGGTAGGTCTAGTGGACGGGAGTTTCAAATAAGCTGTAGGGCTGTCATACAGTAGTTGGAGGCATGAAATAAGGGTGCGAGGGATGCCAAATCTGGATAGGACTTCAAATAGGTAGGACCATGAGACCGAGTCGAAAGCTTTCTCTATGTCTAAAGCTAATAGTAGCAGGGGTTGTTTGTGGTAGTTTGCTGAGTGTATAATATTTAGATTTCTTCTAATATTGTCAGGGCCTTGTCTATTAGGTATGAACCCCACTTGGTCACGGTGAATAAGGGTAGGTAATAATTTGTTGAGTCTAGTGGTAATGATGGATGTGAAGAGTTTGAGGTCAACATTTAACAACGATATAGGTCTATAATTCTTGGGAAGGAGATGGTCCTTCTTTGGTTTTGGGATTACCGTCACATGGGCAATATAGAATTCAGGGGGCATCTGGGTGCCATTTAGTAGAGCATTACAGTAATTTTTAATGTGTGGTGTGAGGATGTTTGTAAATTTCTTGTAATATAGTGCCGTGAGGCCGTCGGGTCCGGGGGCTTTGTTTTTCTTTAGGTTTTTAATTACTGCAGAAATTTCGTCTTCAGATATTGGCATATGGAGTTGATCTACAGTGGAGTTGGGGATTTTAGGCATTTTTAATTCATCTAGGAAAGAGGATAAGGATTGTGGCGAGGATATCTGTGAAGAGGTATATAGTTTTTGATAGTAGTCTCGGAATGTTTCATATACTATATCCGGGTGTGCGGAAATTCTGCCTTTGGAATCTTTGATGGAGGTGACATTATTTAGGAATTCTTTGTATCTGAGTTTACGTGCCAACATGCCAGATGGTTTATTTGCGTATTTATAAAAAGTTGACTTGGTCCATGTTAACGCTCTCTCTGTTTTATTTGTAAGAATAGTATCTAGTTGTAGCTTAGTGTCTCTGATTTGCTTAATCAAAAAGAGGGAAGTGGTGGCTTGGTTAGCAAGTTCAAGTTCCACAAGCTTGGTCTCTAAGCGTGTTTGTAATTCAGATCTTTGTTTCTTTTTATTGGACGCAATTTTGATTAGTGAGCCAGTAATTAATTTTTTGTGTGCCATCCACACTAATCCAGGGGGAGTGTCATCAGTGGAGTTGGTCTGGAAGTACAGGCCCAGCTCTTTTTTAATTTTAGAGAGAGTAGTGGGGTCAGTAAGTAAGGATTCGTTCAGTCTCCATTTGAATAATTTAGAGGTGGTGACGTTGAATTTAAATGTTGATAGGACATCGTGGTCAGACCATGATAATGGAATATGAAGAGAGAATAGGACCGATGGGATCGTTCTTGTTGTAGTTAGGTGTAGGTCTATTCGCGAATAGGACTGATGTGCAGGTGAGAAGTATGTGTAACCCTTTACAGGACCATTTAATTCCCTCCACACATCAATCAGGCAGTTGTCTTTCATTAAGGTACCGTCACACAGTGGCACTTTTGTCGCTACGACGGTACGATCCGTGACGTTCCAGCGATATCCATACGATATCGCTGTGTCTGACACGCAGCAGCGATCAGGGACCCTGCTGAGAATCGTACGTCGTAGCAGATCGTTTGGAACTTTCTTTCGTCGCTGGATCTCCCGCTGTCATCGCTGGATCGTTGTGACAGCGATCCAGCGATGCGTTCGCTTGTAACCAGGGTAAACATCGGGTTACTAAGCGCAGGGCCGCGCTTAGTAACCCGATGTTTACCCTGGTTACCAGCGTAAAAGTAAAAAAAAAACAAACAGTACATACTCACATTCCGGTGTCCTTCAGGTCCCTTGCCGTCTGCTTCCCGCTCTGACTGACTCCCGGCCGTAAGGCAGTACAGAGCACAGCGGTGACCTCACCGCTGTGATCTGCTTTCACTTTACGGCGGCACTCAGAGCGGGAAGCAGACGGCAAGGGACCTGAAGGACACCGGAATGTGAGTATGTACTGTTTGTTTTTTTTTTACTTTTACGCTGGTAACCAGGGTAAACATCGGGTTACTAAGCGCAGCCCTGCGCTTAGTAACCCGATGTTTACCCTGGTTACCCGGGGCCCTCGGCATCGTTGGTCGCTGGAGAGCGGTCTGTGTGACAGCTCCCCAGCGACCACACAACGACTTACCAACGATCACGGCCAGGTCGTATCGCTGGTCGTGATCGTTGGTAAATCGTTTTGTGAGACGGTACCCTAAGATGTTGGATTTTCTTTTTGTCAGCCTTTGTTATGTCCGAGCGCTTCTGAGCACTGATTAATGATAAAGTTAAAGTCGCCGCACCAAATAAGGTGGTCATACGTAAGAGTGACTAGTTTTGATGTAATTAGCTGAAAGACCGACCTCTGGGAAGCTGCGGGTAAATAGCTATTAACAATGCAAATTGTCTGGTTTTGTGATGTTCCAAGAATAATGAGAAATCTGCCCTCAAGGTCCGAATGTGTGTTGATGAGTTGAAATGGGAAGTTATTTCTAATGAAAGTGGCAACACCCCTCGTTTTTTTATCCCAGCTTGACATATAGTGTTGTAAATAATTGGCATCAAAATATTTAGGGTGGGAAGAGGTGGAAAAATGGGTCTCCTGGAGACAGATAATGTCCGGTACGTGCTTCGAGTAATCAAGAAAGGCTTTCTTACGTTTTATGGGCGAGTTGAATCCTCGGACATTATGAGAAATAACATTACACATTTTTTAGTAAGTATTTACCGCTGAAGAATGAGGAGGCCCGAGCGGGATCCAGATCTGTGTCCCCGATTAGCGGTTGTTGAGTTGACTGATAAGTACAGTGATAATCTCTGTGGGAAAACAATAGGAAGGAAACAAACTGGGGGAAGACAAAGACAAACATAACAAATGATATTAACAAACGGATATCAAATCCGAAAAATATGGCGATCTGGTTTACCATATTAGGTGGAGTACCAGGTGTCGCCAAGCTTAGGCAGCATGTTGTAAACCCGACATTTAGGCCCTTGATAGAAAGATAGGTGTAGAGGGGAGGAAAGAGAAAGAGAAAAGAAAAAAAAAAAGTGGGGGGAGGGGGAAGAAGGAAGAAAAAGGGGGGGAGGAGGGGAGAAGGAGGGGGGGCAAGAAGGAGCGGGGGAGGGGGGAAAAGAAGGGGGGAGGGGGGGGAAGAAGGGAGAAAAGGGGGGGGGAGAAGGAGGAAGGAAGAGGGGGGAGGGAGGGGGTAAGGAAGGAGGGAGGGGGGTGGGGGGAAGGGAGAGAGGGGGGAGGGAGGAGGGGAGGGGGGGAATTGCGGAATGAGAATTGTTAGGGAGAGAAGGGAAAGCAGGGGGGAATCGGAGAGGGGTAGGGTAGGGAAGAAATAGAGTCGATTAAAGATACAGGGGTCTGGTGGACCTCTTGCGATATAGCCAGAGTAGATTATCTATGTAAACGTTCAGTATACAATTACTAGTTCTGGAGAGCTAAAAGGAGAGACGGCAAGAAACTATCATCTCTTTCCCCCCAACTCCAGGAGCAATCAGGACGAGCAACAGCAACCGACATCGCCCCCCCAGGAAACAAGGCAGATGTTCTTGTAAGTTAGACACATCAAACGATCCGTGCGTTTTGGCTCCTCGTTCTGGGGGTGTTCTGCCATTCTCTTGATGGTCTTGGTTTTCTCTGTGGCATGGCTGAAGTCTCTATGGAGACCGGGATCCCAGCTTTAATCATGGCTTGTTTCCCTTCTTCTAGTGTACGGCAGGTGTATAGTTGAGAGTTGTATGTGAAGATGAGGGCGCAGGGGAAGCTCCATCTGTACTTAATCTGTGCCGTCTGCAAAGCTGTTGTTACTGGTTTGAGGGATCTCCTTCTGGCGAGTGTGGTTGATGCGATATCAGCATAAATATGTACTGAAGATGGCAGTCCCAGCAGAACAGGATTATCTCTTGCAGCATTCAGGATTACTCGTGCCTCCTCATAATGTAGTTTTAGGATCACATCCCTGGGCACATCATTAATGCGCGGCCTTGCCCAGGGCTCTATGGATTCTGGTGATATGTAGCATGGACTGTTCTGTGTCAGGGAGTAGCGCAGTGAAAAGAGCGGTAGCAGTGTCTTTGAGTGCTACAATATTTTCGGGAAGCCCCCTGATCCGCAGATTACCCCGACGTGATCTGTTCTCATAGTCTTCGCATCGGAGTTCTAGTTCTGCAACACGCTCTGCATGTAGTTTGAGGGTTTCACGATCCTCTTCTAAGGCGTCTGCAGTGGCATCCATCTTTTCCTCCAGGGCCACCGTACGCTGCATAATGTCCTGTATCTGGGAGGAGATCTTCTGCATAGCTGAGGCAAGTTCTGACCGGAAAGTTTCTTGCAAGGACCTGGTAAGAGCTGCTGTGGAGATCGCTGTCTCCATGTGGGGACCGGTCTCGTCTTGGTCTATAATATCTCCCGCGCTCCCTGCAGAGGCCGAGGGGAGAGAAGTCGTAGTAGTCATCTTGGAAGTGTCCCGCCGCTCTGGAAAAGATCCGCGATGTTACGGGCCGGTGTTTGTGCCGCGCCTCCCTTCTTAGGCATCGCCAGGGAGAGAGTCACCTGAGAGTGCAGTGAGTCCAATTGCGGTGCGTTTGGCGTAGTTCAGGTGCTGATTAGGGCCCAAATAAGTAGGTCGGGTAGCGGAGATCAGCAAGACATGACTGTCACCTCCGAGGACCGCACATGCGCCTCTGAGAGGAGGATTTTTTTATGTAATCCTCATAATGTGCACAGAATTAGAGCTCAACATGGACACTAGGTGTCGCTATTGTATCAGTGAAGACGATTGGTGACCAGCTGAGTCTTTTTTGTGTATTATAGAATGTATCACCAGTTCTTAGATTGAGCACTAGGTGTCGCTAAATGTCTGTCTTCTAGGGCACCCTCTTTATCTCAATGTATATGAGTCTGAAGTGAAAAGATGCCCAAAGGTCAAATAGAAAGCGTTTTTTTTTTTGTTTTTTTTAGAAGACAGTCTCTTTCTCTAAGCGGCAAAAGGGGTTATTGTGCTGTTGATTTATGAGTCCCAGGAGGACACCGGTGACACAGGGGGGCTGTGGTCCGAGTACTATATGAATATTTGTTGCGCAATAAGTTGTTAAAAATGCGGTTAATCTTCTGTAAGCGTGACTCAGAAGTTGGTGGGAGAAAGGCAGCAGTAAGGAAGATGCAGCGCTGAGTTGTGGAGGAGAGGTGGCCACAGTCAGAGTAAGGCACACACTTATGCTCTCTGCAGCCCCCTGCAGGAGCGACAAGATGGCGCCGGGAACTCCCCAGGAGCCACTCCGTTCGCAGGATCCCACCGCCCCAGTCACAAGGCCGTCGGACCAGGTGGGGCACTGAGCGTCGCTGCCGACAGCAAGCTCTCCGGGCTCCCCCCCAGCAAGCGCGACCCCTCTACCGTCCGGTCCCGTCCACAGGGGGCAGTGGCCGGAGCCCCGCGTCGCGCAGACTCGCACCACACGCAGGAGCACCGATAAGCGATAGATCGCGCAGGTGTGAGCGGAGAGCCGGGGCGGCGGAGAAGCAGCTTGGGAAGGGGGCAATGTGTACCTTCCCGGCGTCACAGCAGTCCGCCGCGCTCTTGGTCTGTGGAACTCCCAAGATGGCGGCGTCTGTATCGCGCCTTCGTCCCCTCACTGAGAATTGCTGTTCTTGTGCCGGGGTAATGTGCTCTTATTGCTCTCCGGATCCCCCTAGGGTGCTTGTAATACCTTCTGCCAGGTAATGGAGGCTTTTAAAGTTCTGTGGGGCTAATTAGATCTCTTGGGAGTCAGTCACAGTGCCGGAGCTCTGGTGAGGTGCGACTGTTCTCCTTCACCATCAGGCCACGCCCCCGTAATCTTTATTTTTTATATAGCGCTAACATTGCTAACAAGCAGTGCTTTACAGTTTGCACACATTATCAGCACTGTCCCCGATGGGGCTCACAATCTAAATTCCCTATCAGTATGTCTTTGGAATGTGGGAGGAAACCGGAGAACCCGGAGGAAACCCACGCAAACATGGTGAGAACATACAAACTCAATGCAGATGGTGTCCAAGGTGGGATTAGAACCCAGGACTCCAGCGCTGCAATGCTGCAGTGCTATCCACTGAGCCACCGTGCCGCCCTCGGGTGAAGTCACTGCTCTATAGGACCCTCAGTGACACACTGACAGGAGACAATGGCTCCTGCAGTGCATCACTGAGGTTACCCGAGTTCAAAGTCTTACTTTATGGCAATTGCTGCCTAGGAAAATTTCTCACACAGCAATGGCATAAAGTGAGACTTGGGACTATTTTTTTTTTTTTTACAGCGGCGGAGGAATACAGTGGCGGAAGGATACCTTTCTCCCGTCATTGTGTTCCTGGAGTCCCTAGAGAGTGGTCGCATCAGCTGATGCTGCCGTTCTCTACGGGAGATCGTCGTGGGACACTCGTGGATTTCTGCGGACAGGGAGTATATTGGATGTTTGTTATTTTAATCTTTTTTACAGATGACACTGGCTTCGGGGAACAAAGTGACAAGTAATGGTGAGTATGTAATCTATGTTTAATGTACTGTATGTAGCATGCATGTAGCATTTATTTATTTTTTTACATTCAACACATTAGCCGGTTGATGGGACTACTACTGTCCCATCATTGGCTAATGTGTCAATCACTGTCATTGTAGCAGGCATCGTCCGATGGGACTTGTAGTCCCATCGGACGATGCCTGCACAGACACAAAGACCCCAGGCAGCCCGTACAGATCCTCCCGGCAAGCAGCACAGACCCCCGAGAGGCCGCACAGACCCCCGAGAGGCCGCACAGATGCCCCCGGCAGGCAGCACTGACCCCCGAGAGACCGCACTGACCCCCCGCAGGCCTGCACAGACCTCCGAGAGGCCAGACAGACCCCATTATAGTGCATTACTGCACTATGGGAACTTCTGATTCCGGGATCCGATATCGCAAAAATATCGGAACTCGGTATCGGAATTCTGATACAGCGAATATCGGGTGATACCCGATATTTGCAATATCGGAATGCTCAACACTAATTGTAATCTCTGTGCCCCTGAAGTCTCGGTATGCAAATTTGCATATCGAGACTTCCGGGGCACAGAAGTTACAGTGAAAAACAGGTGCATGCGCAATGATGTGCTGTATGCTTTGCCCACAGTTGGGCAAAGCATACTGCGCAGGCGCTAGAGCCGAATCCACTGCACAACTGCAAAAAAAGTGCGATCTGTGCTATTCACAGATCGAGTTGCGTCTGACACGCCGAGGAGCGGAGGGAGAAACAGCGATTTAACAACGCCCATTTGCCAGACCAGCATGATTGACAGCCGAAAACGCCGAGTTTACTAAGGTATTTTGGCAGCAAAGGTGGGGAATCAGGGGACAATAAAGACACTATTGTAAAGCACAGCTCAGGCCCTATGGAACGCTATTTTTAGCTCATACTGAAAAAAACGGGGTGACAGGTTCCCTTTACGGCCAAGTGCACACGTTCAGTATTTCTAAGCCAAAACCAGGAGTGGGTGAAAAATACAGAACTTGTGCGTATGTTTCTATTATACTTTTCTCTGACTGTTCCTCTCCTGGTTTTGGCTTAGAAAGACTGATGCAAAACACTGACCAAATACTGAACGTGTCAACGTGGCCTAAATAAGTAATCCATACTGACCCATTTCATCCCTTCCACTCCATTCCATTAACACATCCTTGATCCTCCTTGTTGAAGACACCCCATGACCCCTATAGACAATCACTGGGCATAAAACCACCGACGATCGGCTGCAGTGCTCAGGATGTGACTGTTGCAGCCAAGATAAACAAAAGATAAGTAGGGAGTATCAGGGATGTGGAACCCTGAAATAGCCAAGTACCGTATATATTAGTTATTTTAGTTCCTCAGCCCATTTTATTCTGCAGATTACTATGTATAGTAAATATTTATTACTACCAACCTTGCAAGGAAAATAACGGCAGCCTGTCTGATGTGAGCTCCTACACGCAATCAACAGTAGGTCATTCAAAATTATTCATTGGCTTTCAGGGAGCATTCTGCATATGCTGAGAAGCAATTCTCAAGTAATAACAGGTGGCAGACTGTCTATTGTAATATTCAGATTGTGCATAATTGTGACACGTTAGCAGCTTAATGTCAGACAGAAACACTCAGATCTCGCTCTATTACTGCATTAATTGGCATTTTAGAAAGCAACAAGCAAAGTTTTCTTGTGGGTTTGGATTGTGAAGATTCTGCCGGTAGACAGATGAGCCCCCCACTGACAACATGAGAAGTGTGCGATCCACACGTGAATCAATAACACATGCGCACGACCTTGTGATGTGATAACTCACGGCGGTGAAACAGAGGCTATATAACTTTATGTTTCCATAAAACATTTATTGTAAAAACCTGTCTCTTCCATAATAGTGGCTATATATATGATGTATCGCACAGCCGTCTGCATCACATTCTGCCATTCTAAATTTCTACTGTTGTTGGAAAGCAAAAAGCAGGACAATTTCCATTGCACTTACAACCAAATCATGGGAAGAAGACACAGAAATAGCTTTTCATCATACGTGATTAGGGATGATTGAAAAGCTTTGGATAACTCCTTATCCAAATAGCTGCATTGGAAACCCGGAGTGCACCCCATAATCAGCTATTCAGTGCCACAGCTGTATGTGTCGCGGCTGTTTCACTGTCAGTCTGTTGGGCTCTCCATGCATGTGTTGTGACTGTCACACAGCCGCGACATATGCAGCTGCGGTGCCGAACAGCTGATTATCACGAGCGATCCAGGTATCCGGGTTCCCGATGCATCTATTCAGTAAGCGCTATAGCTATTCAGATAAGGAGTTATCCAGAGCTATTCGCTCATACCTAGTGAATATATATGGAAAATCGACAAGATAATTCCAGAAGGGAACTATTTATTTACAGGATAAGCGATAACTTTGATAGGAGGAGTGCCTCTAAGTTATTACCGTCTTAATATATTGCAATCATCCTATTATAAAGCACTGTGTACTTACAATTGCTCATTTTGCCTTTCTACCTGGTTAATTCACTTTTCCATTAGGTCTATGACATCACGAGAGTAAAAACTGTTGAATCCTTCTAAGCTTTATGTAGAAACCGGAGGTCTCTTCTCCCCTGCTTGAGTCAGCATTAGAACTACAATCCTACATCACTGCCAAGTCCCTTTGGGGAAGGAGCAGAGTAGCTGGGTCAGGGGTTGAGAAGGGGCAGAGCTGAGCTGCCAGGGACTTTGAGGTGACATAGAATTGCAGTTCTAATGGTGACTCATTCATCACATCATGTCAAGACCTAGTTGAAAAGAATTAACTGGTTAGAAAGGCAAAATAAGAACACAGTGCCATATAATATGATGCTTGCAATATAGTAAGAGGATAAAAGCATTGATGGGAGTGTTTCTTTAACAGATCAGTTGGGAATCCCAGTGGTTAGAACCTCACCAATTGACCTTAACATGGCACTTTTGTCACCACTAGAATTGGATGATCATGCATTCTATGTCAGTCATTCCACTCAATCTTTACGGGACTGCCGAGTGCAGAGCTTGACTTTTTTTTTTGGCAGTGGATGGATTGTTGGAACAGTCGAGCATATGCATTGCGACTCCATTCGGCCCCGTTCTGGTGACTAGTTGGTAGTCTCAGTGATTGGACTCCCCATAGCCGATCTAAGCCATGAACTTATTCTGTGGAGATGTCATGACTTCTCTTCAGGTGGCATCCCCTTTAACCCCTCCAAGGCATGGGCCGCACACGTATGGCGCTGAGGGAAGAAAATTTCTGCAAACTGCAGTACATGTACGGCGTGAAGATTGTGCGTACTTACTCATAGATCCAGCTTCGTTCCAGCCCGAAGCTGTCAGTTTTGACATGCTGGTTATCAAAAATACAACAGACTTGAAGCCATTTTTTTAATTTATTTAGTTATAGTGCAGGCGCCGGCTGATGAATACTCCATCAGCAGCGCCTGCTCTCACTGTTATTAGTGGCAGCAGACATAGGCTGATTGGAGTAGTACTCTCTCCTCAGCAGACGCCTCTGACTGGAGGTAAACTTTTTACCGCCGGTCACAGCTGCTGGCTGTCAGATGAACGGCAACTCTCTGATCGGCGATAATACAACATACACACGCACCATATATGCCGTAGGCACAATACACACACACGAAAGCACGCACGCACCGTATATGCCGTAGGCACAACACACGCACGGTATATGCCATAGGCACAACACACGCACCGTATATGCCGTAGGCACAACACACGCACCGTATATGCCGTAGGCACAACACACACACACGCACTGTATATGCCATAGGCACAACACGCACGCACGTTATATGGCATACGCACAACACGCACGCACCATATATGCCATACGCACAACACGCACCGTATATGCCGTACACACACACCGTATATGCCGTACGCACAAGACGCACGCACCGTATATGCCGTACACACAATACGCACGCACCGTATATGCCGTACACACAATACGCACGCACCGTATATGCCGTACACACACGCACCGTATATGCCGTATGCACAGCACGCACGCACCGTATATGCCGTACGCACGCACCGTATATGCCGTACACACGCACCGTATATGCCGTAGGCACAACACACACGCACGCACGGTATATGCCGTAGGCACAACACACACACACGCACCGTATATGCTGTAGGCACAACACACACGCACGCACCGTATATGCCGTAGGCACAACACGCACGCACGCACCGTATATGCCGTAGGCACAACACGCACGCACGGACCATATATGCCGTAGGCACAACACACACACACGCACGCACCGTATATATGCCGTAGACAACACACAACTCCCCGCACCTCACAATGGGGCAGCGGATGCGTTGGAAAACTGCATCCGCTGCCCCCGTTGTGCGGCGCATTCACAGCTAGCGTCGGTGCGCCGCAACGTCGCATAGCGACGTGCAGTGCACGACGCTAGTGTGAAAGTCGCCTAAGCCCATAAGGATGAATATAAGGCTATGTGCACACGTTAGGATTTTCTGCAGAATTTTCCTGAACAAAAACGGACTTTTTCTGCAGGAAATCCGCATGCGTTTTTTTCGTGTTTTTACAGCGTTTTTTCCCGGAGCTTTCTCAATGCAATAAATAGTGGTAAAAACGTGAAAAATCCACAAAATTAATGAACATGCTACGTTTTCTTACCACAATGCGTTTTTTTCGTGGAAAAAAACGCAACATATGCACATGAACAGAGAACAGAGTCCCAAATAAAGACCCTGCCCCCCCCCCCCCACATAGGCCGCACAGAAGCATAAGAATCTCATTATCTGAAAATTACAAATACAGATTAAACAAAAACCACAAGGCTGATGTTATTTTAACCAGTGCAACGGCACCAACCTGACAATGCCTGTAGTTTACTAAGCAAAATCCTGATGACAGGTTTACTTTCAGCGTTAGAGCAGAACTTCTCAGCAAGCTCAGACAACAAAACCCAGTTGTATGCAAATCCAGGAAGTTTTTTTTTTTTAAGTGAAAAAACAAACAAACAAAAACACATCCTTTAGGCTACGTTCACACATTCAGTATTTTACATCAGTATCTGTAAGCCAAAACCAGGAGTGGGGGAAATATGCAGAAGTGGTGTATATGTTTCTATTCTACTTTTCCTCCGATTCTTCCACTCCTGGTTTTGGCTTAGGGTATGTGTCCACGTTCAGGATTGCATCAGGATTTGGTCAGGATTTTACGTCAGTATTTGTAAGCCAAAACCAGGAGTGGGTGATAAATGCAGAATTGGTGCATATGTTTCTATTATACTTTTCCTCTAATTGTTCCACTCCTGGTTTTGGCTTACAAATACTGATGGAAAATCCTGACCAAATCCTGATGCAATCCTGAATGTGGACACATACCCTTACAAATACAGATTTAAAATAATGACCAAATACTGAATGTGTAACTTGGACTTACACTGCCTGCACGATTAATTTGAAAATATTTTTAATTAAAGGGAACCTGTCACCCCCTCCCCCCCCAGTCGTTATAAACTAAAAGAGCCACCTTGTGCAGCAGTAATGCTGCATTCTGACAAGGTGGCTCTTTTAGTTCTGGGTGCTGTAACTAGAGAAATAATCAGTTTTATAATTTATCTGAAATACCTGCTCCTCAGTCAAGGAGGCCGGCGTTTCCCCCCTGCTTTAGACGCCACACAGCCGTCACTCACATCTTCTTGGCGCCGCCTCCTCCTCAGCAGCGCTGTTTTCAAAATAGTCGGCGCCTGCGCTCTTTTCCCCTGCCTGGTGCAGGCGCAGTGAACGCTGGCCGTCTTTCCTTATATGCAGCCCTGCTTACTGCGCCTGCGCGGCCGCCCTGCCTCTGAATCCCAGCCCCGCAGTGACTTATGATTTATTCACATTGCGGGGCTGGGATTCACAGGCAGGGTGGCCGCGCAGGCACAGTCAGCTGGGCTGCATATGAGGAAAGACGGGCAGCGCTCACTGCGCCTGCACCAGGCAGGGTAAAAGAGTGCAGGCGCCGGCTATTTTGAAAAAAGCGGTGAGGAGGCGGCGCCCTGGCGCAAAGATGTGAGTGACAGCTGTGTGGTGTCTGAAGCAGGGGGAGAAACGCCGGCCTGCTTGACTGAAGACAAGGTATTTCAGACAAATTATAAAACTGATTATTTCTCTAGTTACAGCACCAAGAACTAAAAGAGCCACCTTGTCAGAATGCAGCATTACTGCTGCACAAGGTGGCTCTTTTAGTTTGAAACGACTGGGGGGGGGGGGGGGGTGACAGGTTCCCTTTAAAAAAAAAAGCAATGGCCAGTTTAAGATCTATTTAGAAAAAAAGAAAAAAAATGGATGAAAAAAAAAAAAAAAAATGGATGCAACTAAAATTACACGATAGAGAAAAAAAAAGGATGGTCTGACAAGTTAGTATGCTGTCCGTTTATTTCTCGGACATCACAACGGCCCATAGAGTTTCATCGATACACGCACACATCAGTTTGCAGCCAACCTGGTGTACTGTGGAAATTCCTCCATGGGAAGTGTCAACAGAGCAGACAGAAGTGAAGCAAACCAGATAAAGGCTGAGGAAGGCTGGATGCAGCCGTAACAGGTAGTGTTTTTAATTAAAAAAAAAAAAAATCTTTTACATGATACTTTTGTTTTATCGGTATGTATTGGAGTTATTGCTTTTTTCTCGACGGGAGACCTTTATCAGGTTTGTTTCTCTTCTACCATGTCCCCGGTCCGTGAGACTCAGCATGTCTTATTCTCATCCGCTTTGCAGATCATCCAGAAATGTTTATGGCGATCCGTATAAAACACATGACACATAAGAGTCTTTGCGCTTTAGCTTTTATCCCCGTTTCATCAGTTTTTAAACTGATCCATTGCAGAGTCAATGGATAAAAATACTGTCAGACAGGCTACCTGCTTCTATGGGAGTAAAAAACAGAAGCAACTGAGATGACACCTGGGGTGGGGGGTCCACTATTCAGACAACCCCTTCTCAATCACTATATTAATCCCGTAAAAAATAATGGCAGCTACATTTACCTACGATGGGAGGCGCTATTTCATCAATGTCGGCACCTGCTCACCCAGGGCTCGATTGACATTGTTACGTCACATGAGCCCTGCAGCAAAACAGCGGGAACTTCCTTCACACACAACTGACATTCGGAGGGGGCTATAGAGCATCAGCAGTTCTAACCTCCACCGATTGTCAGTATTGTCCGAGGGAAGTGGCTGCAGGACTTATCTTGCTTCTGAAAAGGCCACCACTGAACAGAGGCCAGACGGAGTCCACAGTAACTCTGCTGCCTCATTATAGTGAATGGATCCATCGGGGGTTTCATCTGTCACATCACTCGCGGATTTAGATGGAAACCCCAAAGTAAGTGCTCAGCGTAGAGCGACAGATAATGGTTATATAAAATGTTCCCAATAAAAGCTTCAACTAAATCCACAAAAAAGCAAGTCCCCACTCAAGTCTGCCATATGTTAATGGAAACATAGGGGCTTCCATGTTACTTGCAGCACAAAGGCTCTGGAAAAGCAAAATGGTTCTTCACCCCCCAAAGAAACTCAGCAAATTCTCCGGTCCCAAATCCAAATGACCCCCCTCCCTCTGAGCCCCAGTGTGCCTAAACCACATTTAGGGCCAACATATTTGGCATGTCTGTGGTGATGAGATCCGCCTAATTTACAGGTGCGTGTCTCCAGAAGTATGAGCTGGGCATAACGTACTGGTCACTACAGCGTACTGGTTACTATAAGGTACTGGTCACCACAGCGTACTGGTCACTACAGCGTACTGGTCACTATAAGGTACTGGGCACTATAAGGTACTGGGCACTATAAGGTACTGGGCACTATAAGGTACTGGGCACTATAAGGTACTGGGCACTATAAGGTACTGGGCACTACAGAGTACTGGTCACTACAGCGTATTGATAACTACAAGGTACTGGTTACTATAAGGTACTGGTCACTATAAGGTACTGGGCACTACAGAGTACTGGTCACTATAAGGTACTGGTCACTATAAGGTACTGGGCGCTACAGAGTACTGGTCACTACAGCGTACTGGTCACTATAAGGTACTGGGCACTATAAGGTACTGGTCACTACAGCGTACTGGTCACTACAGCGTATTGATAACTACAAGGTACTGGTCACTACAACGGCAGTTTACAATTTCCACTTAGCAACATCCACTGCTGCTTGCTTCTGGAAATCACCCATGGAGTCCAAATTGTCACTACACCTGTAGATAAATTCCCAAAGGGATATAATTTCCAAAATGGGGTAACTTGAGGGGGGATTCTGCTTTTCTAGCACTTAGGGGGCTCTTTATATGGAATCCGCAAACTGTTGTAGGAAACTCTGTGCTCCAGGAGGCAAATAGCGCTCCGTCCCTCCGTATAGCTTAGGCTACTTTCACACCAGCGTCGGGCTCGGCCCATCGCAGTGCGTCGGGCCGAGGTTACCGACGCTAGCATTCTCTGCGCCGCACAATGGGGGCAGCGGATGCATTTTTCCAGCGCATCCGCTGCCCCATTGTGAGGTGCGGGGAGGTGGGGGCGGAGTTCCGGCTGCGCATGCGCGGTCGGAAAAAGCGGACCGTCGGGAGCAAAAAACGTTACATGTAACGCTTTTTGCTCCCGACGGTACGCCACAACACGGCGCAGCCGTCGCACGACGGTTGCGACGTGTGTCAATGTGTCGCAAATGCGTCGCTAATGTTAGTCAATGCAGAAAAACGCATCCTGCAAGCACTTTTGCAGGATGCGTTTTTTCGGCAAAACGACGCATTGCGACGTATTGCAGTTAACGCTAGTGTGAAAGTAGCCCAAGCGGCCCTGTACAGACACATATGGGGGATTCCTGCCATGTGTAGCCATCTGCATTTGTTTATTTCAGTTCTGAATGGGGTCTAAGGGGTAACGTTTCTCCTTATGGAGAGTGACATACCAGCTGGCTTGTCAAGGTAAGGAGGGAATTTAAATATGCAAATTGCCTCTGCTGAAAAAGCAGCCAAAGCCTAGCCAAATCAGTTCTCATGCTTCGCACTGACGAGGGCCAACAGCCCGAAACACCGTGTCTGCGAATTGAGATACTGATTTGGCTTTTATCCTAAGTCATATTGCATAAGTCATATTGTGACTTGTAGGATCACTACTTCCAACAGGTGGCGCTATAGAGTTAAGTCCTCTTTTTTTCAGCAGAGGCAATTTGCATAGTTCTGAATGGATAATTTTTCGGGAAGTGACCCTGCGCTCCTCTAGCGTCCTGGGCATCTGCAGCGCTTGAAAAGAGGGTCCATGAAGGTCCTAAGCTGAGCTGGAGAAGTGTGACGTCACGTATGACGTCATGCCCTGATTACGTCACCTGCGCTCACCTGATCGTCCTGATCACGAAGTAGATAATGACGGCCGCGCTCACCACCACCAGCACGGCCAGGGCCCTCTGGGTCTGCGGCTTCGGGGCGGCTGGAGCGGCTATGGTGGAGGCCAGTTCGCCCTTGGCGCTGTGCGCACTGCTCCCATTGGCGGGGGCAGGAGGCTGCGGAGCGCTGGCCCCGGTTGGCGATGCTATGGCGGCTGCAGTGGGGCCCGGGGAGCTGAGTACGCCGGGCACAGAGCAGGCAAAGAGCAGCACGCACAGAACGCAGGTCACCCAGGCGGGGGGCGGCACCGAGCAGCCCGCACACATCCTCCCGCCGCGGCACCCCACCTCCCCGCTGCCCGGGGGAGAGGACGCCTAGTTCCACGTCACAGCGCACGGACACGGCTCCCAGCGACTCCGCTAGCACTTCCTGGTCTGAGAGCGCACACTGCGTGGTTGCTAGGCGATAGGCAGCTGTACGCGATGACGTCACACGCTATAGGGGCGGCGCCTCTGCATGAGTTGGCGTCTTCTGTGTGTCACTTGTATGTTGTGTATCTGAGTGCAGCGTGTAGTGTGCGGTGTCCTGTAGGGTTCCTCCTCACTGATATCATGTAGGGTTCCTCCTCACTGATATCATGTAGGGTTCCTCCTCACTGATATCATGTAGGGTTCCTCCTCACTGATCTCCTCCTCACTGATCTCCTCCTCACTGATCTCCTCCTCACTGATCTCCTCCTCACTGATCTCCTCCTCACTGATCTCCTCACTGATCTCCTCGGCTGTCAGAGCTCGGAGTATCTCAGCGTCTGGATCTTCCCTTCATGGGCCACGGTCACACAGGGCAGATCTGCTGCAGAGTTTCTTTGTGGATTTGCACGTGGACAATCCACAATGGAACACAAGCCGGGAAACAGAAGATTTCACCAAATCCCATACACACGGCGCTATAGCTATCTGCAAGAAAATCTGCAGCGTCTCCTGAGTAGAGTTGGGCAAGTCTGTTCGGAATCGGTCACCGAATCTGAAGTTGCCATACTGGTGCAGAAGTTATGTGTGACGATCGGTTCCGAACATATTCGGTCTTTTCTACTCCCATTAACTCCAATTACGTTCAGCGAATATTGCAAAAAGAATATTTGCCACCGATCGCAATCGGAACCAAATTTTGAAAAATTCAACTGTACTGAGCAGAATTTACTGCAGATTTGGCTCCACTTAGGCTAGTTTCACACTAGCGTTAACTGCAATAAATCGCAAATGCGTCGTTTTGCCGAAAATACGCATCCAGCAAAAGTTCTTGCTGGATACGTTTTTTCGTCATAGACTAACATTAGCGACGCATTTGCGACGCATTTGCGATGCATTGCCAAACGTCGCGTCCGTTTTGCGACGCTTGGGCGTGTGGTAGCGGACCGTCGGGAGAAAAAAACGTTTTATTCGGACTCCCATGACAGCACTACGAGAGAGGGGATCCGCCCTTAAGGAACAGGAAACCTACAGATACAAAAAGGGCGGCACCTCTCCCATGCATCAGTTGGTTTCCTGTTCCTGAGGGGACTGGATCCTACAGAAGATCTCTTTATGAGGATTTCCAGGCCGGCCGGACCGATTCTGGTAGCGAGGGGGTCTCCTACCTCGGCCGGTGCGGAGTACCTGTAGTAGTCACGGTGGCCCTGGCAGGGCGGCACGGCGGTGGCTATTCAGCGTGGAGCGGTCGCCAGGGGGTGTCCTGTCTCCGGAGCCAGCGCGTGGTGAGTATGACGGTTCCCCTCCCTGTAATACTGTGGGCGCCTCTGTGGGACCGGCGGCATCGTGGTGGCGCCGCCCGGAGTCTCCTGGCGAAGCCTCGGCGTCCCACGCTGTTCACAGCGCTGACAGGAAGCGCTGTGGACTCAGGGTGACGTCGGAGGGCGGAGCCGGCGGTGACTTCCGGGTCGCGGAGCTTCTGCGCATGCGCAGGGGCTCCAAGATGGCGGCGCCCACCGGAAAGTGTGCGCCAATCACCCTCAGGTGTCGGCTGATCCCCTGCAGCTGCAGGGGGGGAGGAGAGCAACCGGAAAGCGCGGCACGAGTACGCTGACCGAAGGAGGGGCTATATATCGGTCGCCAAACGTGCATTCCTTGCTTCTGGCCTCCAAATCAGGATGGAGTCCGATCAGGATCAGCAGCCTCTGCTGCTGGACGAAGCACCTCAGAAGCCTGTGGAGAAGGAGCATGGAAAAAAGAGCGATGGATCTGGCCACAGAAGCTCCTCCAGACAGGGGTCTGGAGCGTCAGCCAGGAAAAATCCCCCTCGTACTTCGGTAGCTTTCTGGGTATGGGCATCCACTGGTAAGTGATCTTCGAGAATGTTCACTCAGTGATTAGTCTCCCCCCGTATATGTTTTCACAGGGGAAGAAAAACACCAGTAAAGCAAAGCATAGGGAATGTGCCATCTGCGGGGTTCCCTTGCCTGACTCATGCCCTAAAAAGCTATGTGACCCCTGTATCCAGCAGACGGTGAGGTCTGGGAAGAGGGGGAGGGGGTCATGGCATTAGTTCATTAGACTAGCTTGCCTTACTTGCCCCCTCAGGTAGCAGAAGAATCCTCTTCTATTGCGGCCAGTCTGAAGGAAATGGATAGGATGGAGGTTAAGCAGTCCATTAAGGGCCTTTCACAGTCAGGAGCCCCTAAACGGAAAACTCAGTGGTCATCGGATTCGTCGGTGGAGGAAAAAAGCGTAGAATCGGACGATTCAGCAGCATCATCCTCCTCCTCGGAAGAAGACGCTGCTCGGTTTTGTTTACCCTTGGAGAGAATAGACAAGTTAATTAAAGCGGTCAGAGGCACAATGGGTATAACAGAACCCAAGCCTCAACTGTCTAAAGAACAGATGATGTTCAGTGGGTTAGATCAAAGAAAGCGTAGAGTTTTCCCTCTGAATGAAAAGATACAAGAACTTATCAACAGAGAGTGGAAAAAACCGGAGAGGAAAGGTTCCTTACCACCTGCACAGAAGCGAAGGTATCCCTTTGACGACCCAGCAGTAGGTAGCTGGGAAAAAGCCCCAAAACTGGATGCAGCAATTGCCAAGGTAGCGAAGCGATCCTCTCTCCCGTTTGAGGATATGGGAACGCTTAAAGACCCCCTAGATAGGAAGGTGGATACCTTCTTAAAGGGAACCTGGGAAATGGCAGCCGGTTCCTTAAGACCTGCGGTGGCGTTAACATGCACGGCGAGGTCAATGATGGTCTGGCTAGACCAGTTAGAGACCCAATTAAGACAAGGGGCCTCTAGAGACTCTATTCTCGCAGCATTACCAGTAATCCAGGAGGGGGCGGCCTTTTTATCAGATGCCTCAATTGACTCCGTTAAATTAGCAGCTAGAGCAGCGGGGCTGTCTAATGCTGCAAGGAGAGCCCTATGGTTAAAATGCTGGCCTGGGGATATGCAGGCGAAAGCAAAGCTCTGCGCTATCCCTTGTAAAGGCGAGTATTTATTCGGGCCTACCCTGGATGAACTCCTGGAGAAGGCAGGTGACGATAAGAAAAAGTTTCCCAATACCTTCAATGCATACCGTCGTCCCTTCAACAAAAGAAGGTTCAGTCGGGGAGGGAAACGCGCCTTCTCACCGGGCAGAGATCGATCCAGATGGGACGATAAGCGGAAACGAGGTACAGGTCTCATGTTTCGCCGTAACCCGACGGAAAACAAAAAACAAGAACAATGACTAGCAATCCCAGTGGGAGGGAGACTGTTGCATTTCTCAGCAGCATGGTCAGAAATCACAAACAGCGTTTGGATAAAAGACACTGTTTCCCATGGTCTCAAACTTGAGTTTGTCCAGGCTCCACGGGACAAGTTCAAGCTTACACCCTGGCGCTCATCTCCCACTGAACAGTTTGCCCTCGAAGAGGAAGTGAGGACTCTTTGTTCTAAAAATGTGTTGGTGGAAGTACCATATTCTCAGACAGGGAAGGGGTTTTACTCCCCCCTCTTCCTAATCCAGAAACCAGATAATACTTATAGAACCATTATTAATCTTAAAGGTCTCAATAAGTTTCTGGTAAAGCATACTTTCAAAATGGAGTCCATCAATTCAACAATAAAAATGCTCTTTGAAAATTGTTTTATGGTAGTAGTGGATTTGAAAGATGCCTACTATCATGTACCCATTCATGCTGATTTTCAACAATACCTGAGAGTAGCACTGATAATGGAGGGTAGGATTCAACATTTTCAGTTCAGGGCACTCGCCTTTGGGTTAACCTCTGCTCCTAGAGTGTTCACTAAAATAATCGCAGAGGTCATGGCGCATTTAAGGGAGTCAAATGTCCTTATAATCCCCTACTTAGACGATTTTCTCATTGTCGGGAACTCAGTGGATCACTGTCTGTCACAATGGGAAATTACTAAAGCTAAACTAGAACGTCTAGGTTGGATCATAAACTTTGAAAAATCTAAGTTACAGCCTCTAAATATGCAAAAATTCCTGGGGTTAATTTTGAATTCGGTAACACAGCAGTGTCTTCTCCCTGGGGAAAAAATAGCGCTAATCCAGAGTTATGTGTTAAAAGCAATTAAAACACCCTCCATGACACTTAGGCAAGCAATGTCCCTACTGGGGTCACTCACATCTTGCATCCCCGCTGTTAAGTGGGCTCAGTTACACACCAGATCCCTGCAAAAAGAAGTTTTATTCCATGACAGAGCCCTAAATGGCGTATTAAATGGGAAATTAACATTGGGGCCTATAACACTGAACTCCCTCAGGTGGTGGTTAGACATACAGAATTTGTCAGCAGGGGTGCCCTGGATAGTAAATGTCACCCAAGTAATAACCACAGATGCCAGCTCTTCGGGGTGGGGAGCTTATATGGGGGACATGGTGGTTCAGGGACAATGGGAACCCTTCACAACATTCTCATCCAATCAGAGGGAATTGTTGGCAATTGAATTGGCTGTTAAAGAATTCCTCATATATCTACAGGGCCAGCACGTCAGAATTCTGTCGGACAACAGAGTGGCAGTCGCCTACATAAACCGGCAAGGGGGAACACGTTCCGAGACTTTAATGCAGATCACGGATCGCTTGTTCCAGGTGGCAGAGCTCAATTTTCAATCTTTGACGGCTCTCCACATCAAAGGAAAGGAAAATATAACAGCAGATTTCCTAAGTCGAAACACGCTAAGACAAGGAGAATGGTCTCTCAACAAAGACATTTTCAACCGTATCAGCCACAGATGGGGTCAACCAGTGGTGGACCTGTTCGCCACCAGAGACAACAGGAAAGTAAAACTTTTTTGCTCTCTGAATCCCAGGGAAAATCCCCTGGCGGTGGACGCTTTTCTAATAAAATGGGATTTTCCGCTAGCCTATGCCTTCCCACCACTGAATCTGATTCCTCTAGTGGTGAGAAAAATCAGAGAAGATCGAGCAAAGGTTATCCTTATTGCCCCCTTTTGGCCCAGAAGAGCCTGGTTTGCCTGGCTCAGGACGATGTCTGTATCGGAACCCTGGGTACTGCCAGAGATCCCGAATTTACTCTCTCAGGGACCAATCTCCCATCCACAAGTGGCAGCGCTCCATTTAACGGCGTGGAGTTTGAACGGTCACTGTTAATAGATAAAGGCTTCTCTCCAAACCTGGTAGAAACGCTCCTAAAGAGTAGAAAGCAAATAACTACAAAAATCTACTCTAGGACTTGGAGGAAGTTCTTGTCCGTTTCTAAATTTAATATCCAAGAAGGAGTGCCAATACAACAAATCTTAGAGTTTCTACAGAAGGGGTTTGAGCTAAAACTCTCTACTAGTACCCTTAGAGTACAGGTCTCAGCTCTGGGTGCCCTGTTTTCCTGTAATGTAGCTAACAACTATTGGATAGCGAGGTTTATGAAGGCGGTCTGTAGAACTAGACCAGTGTATAAAGATAGATCGGTTCCGTGGGACTTAAATTTAGTTCTATCCTCACTAACAAAACCCCCCTTTGAACCTCTACACGAGGCCTCGATTAAAATGTTGACACTTAAAACAGCCTTCCTGATTGCCATAACCTCAGCTCGCAGGGTAGGGGATATCCAGGCACTTTCCAGGCTTCCCCCATATACAGAGTTCCTGTCTGACAGAGTAGTCCTTAGACCAGACCCAGCATATCTACCGAAGGTAGCAACAAGGTTTCATAGGTCGCAGGAAATAGTTTTACCATCTTTTGTTCCTAATCCATCCAATCCTAAAGAGCAGGAGCTTCATACTCTAGACGTTAGGAGATCTCTCCTACAGTATATTTCAGTCACCAATAGTTGGAAGAAGGATGAGGCACTGCTTCTTTCCTTCCAAGGTCCAAAGAAAGGGTGTAGAGTGTCAAAATATTTACTGGCTAGATGGATTAGGGAAACTATTACTATGGCTTATACAGCGGGTGGGGGGCCAGCTCCGCAGAATCTAAAGGCACATTCCACCCGAGCCATGGCGTCATCCTGGGCAGAAAGATCTGGAGTGTCGGTGGAACAAATATGTAAGGCGGCCACTTGGTCATCCCCTTCCACGTTCTTTAAGCACTATCGGTTGGATTTGGGGTCCTCCTCTGATCTCACCTTTGGGTTAAGGGTGCTGCAGGCTATAGTCCCTCCCTAAGGTAGCTTACATCTCTGTAAATCTCTCGTAGTGCTGTCATGGGAGTCCGAATAAAGCATTAAGCTACTTACGGGTAGCGGCATTTTTCGGAGGACCATGACAGCACCCTTAGTTCCCTCCCTATTTCACGTGGGGGTTGCACTTCCTAATTTGTATATAGTATGTAGATTTCACGTATGGTGTCTAGCTTCAATTTAATAAATAATTTTTCATTTTCAAAATGTATATAATGTATGTTTGTATGCCACTAACCGCGGTAGTCCTCTCAAGGCTCTGAAATACAACTGATGCATGGGAGAGGTGCCGCCCTTTTTGTATCTGTAGGTTTCCTGTTCCTTAAGGGCGGATCCCCTCTCTCGTAGTGCTGTCATGGTCCTCCGAAAAATGCCGCTACCCGTAAGTAGCTTAATGCTTTTTGCTCCCGACGGTCCACTTTTTCCGACCGCGCATGCGCGGCCGGAACTCCGCCCCCACCTCCCCGCACTTCCCCGCACCTCACAATGGGGCAGCGGATGCGTGGGAAAAATGCATCCGCTGCCCCCGTTGTGCGGCGGAGACCACCCTAGCGTCGGGAACGTCGGCCCGACGCACAGCGACGGGTTGTTCCCGACGCTAGTGTGAAACTAGCCTTAGGGGTTTCTAGTTACTGCTATCTTACAACCTCGTGTGACACATTGCAAAAAGATGCCCACTGGGAATGTGACACCCAACAACCAACTGGGAATGTGGCACCCAAGGGCCCACTGGGAATGTGACACCCAACAACCTACTGGGAATGTGGCACCAAACGGCCAACTGGGAATGTGACACCCAACGGCCAAATGTGAATGTGGCATCCAAGGGTCCACTGGAAATGTGACATCCAATGGCCAACTAGGAACGTGGCACCCAATGACCAACTGTGAATGTGGCACCCAATGGCCAACTGGGAATGTTGCACCCAATGGCCAACTGGAAAGTGATACCCAACAACCAACTGGGAATGTGACACCCAACGGCTACCTGGGAACATGGCACCCAATGACCAACTGGGAATGTGACATCCAATGACCAACTGGGAATGTGGCACCCAAGAGCCCATATGGAATTTCTCATATCTCCCAACTTTTGAAAAACAGAGTAGGATAAATTATGCCTCATTCCACACCCCAATCCATTGCATTTACCATTTCTTTCTCCCCTAGCAGGAGGAGATGTTAGAGGGGTGGTGGTAGTGAGGGACATTCAGCAGACTCCCGAGACTGCAAGACATAGACCCAAATCCAGGATGATCCCCTGTACACAGTACAGTTGTGTCTAGAGATGAGTGGATCGATTCTCGGTCCATCGTCTAGATCCTTGGAATTGAGCAGTTGGACTTGAGGCATTCCCTACATGCTTCAGGTTACCAGGGCTGGTGGGACATCATCTGTGCCTCCTGCTTATCTCTAGTTGGGACCTGTGGATTTATTTTTTGTTCCTTCATTCACAGTCGGAGCTGCTAGAACTTTTTTCACCTTTATGTAGCGTCACTATACAACATCTGGATTTTTTCTGTCTGTAAGGCTGCGTTCACATGTTGCAGAAATACATAGTTACATAATTATTAAGGTTGAAGGAAGACTTTAAGTCCATCTAGTTCAACCCATAGCCTAACCTAACATGCCCTAACATGTTGATCCAGAGGAAGGCAAAAAAAAAACCCATGTGGCAAAGAATAAGCTCCACATTGGGGAAAAAATTCCTTCCCGACTCCACATACGGCAATCAGACTAGTTCCCTGGATCAACACCCTATCAAGGAATCTGGCATATATAACCTGTAACATTATACTTTTCCAGAAAGGTATCCAGTCCCCTCTTAAATTTAAGTAATGAATCACTCATTACAACATCATACGGCAGAGAGTTCCATAGTCTCACTGCTCTTATAGTAAAGAATCCACGTCTGTTATTATGCTTAAACCTTCTTTCCTCCAGACGTAGAGGATGCCCCCTTGTCCCTGTCTCAGCTCTATGATTCAAAAGATCATCAGAAAGGTCTTTGTACTGTCCCCTCATATATTTATACATTAAAATAAGATCACCCCTTAGTCTTCGTTTTTCCAAACTAAATAGCCACAAGTGTAATAACCTATCTTGGTATTGCAGACCCCCCAGTCCTCTTAATAACCTTGGTCGCTCTTCTCTGCACCCGCTCTAGTTCAGCTACATCTTTCTTATACACCGGAGACCAGAACTGTGCACAGTATTCTAAGTGTGGTCGAACTAGTGACTTGTATAGAGGTAAAATTATGTTCTCCTCATGATCATCTATGCCTCTTTTAATGCATCCGATTATTTTATTTGCCTTTGTAGCAGCTGCCTTACACTGGCCACTGAATATGAGTTTGTCATCCACCCATACACCCAGGTCTTTATCATTGACGGTTTTGCCCAGAGTTTTAGAATTAAGCACATAGTTATACATCTTATTACTTCTACCCAAGTGCATGACCTTACATTTATCCCCATTAAAGCTCATTTGCCATTTATCAGCCCAAGCTTCTAGCTTACATAAATCAGCCTGTAATATAAAATTGTCCTCCCCTGTATTGATTACCCTGCAGAGTTTAGTGTCATCTGCAAATATTGAAATTCTACTCTGAATGCCCCCTACAAGGTCATTAATAAATATGTTAAAAAGAAGAGGGCCCAATACTGACCCCTGTGGTACCCCACTGCTAACCACGACCCAGTCCGAGTGTGCTCCATTAATAACCACCCTTTGTTTCCTATCCCTGAGCCAGCTCTCAAACCACTTACACATATTTTCCCCTATCCCCATTATTCTCATTTTATGTAACAACCTTTTGTGTGGCACCGTATCAAAAGCTTTTGAAAAGTCCATATACACTACATCTACTGGGTTCCCTTGGTCCAGTCCGGAACTTACCTCTTCATAGAAGCTGATCAAATTAGTCTAACATGAACGGTCCCTAGTAAACCCGTGCTGATACTGGGTCATGAGGTTATTCCTCTTCAGATACTCCAGTATAGCATCCCTTAGAATGCCCTCCAGGATTGTACCCACAGTAGAGGTTAAGCTTACTGGCCTATAATTTCCGAGTTCAGTTTTTGTCCCCTTTTTGAATATTGGCATATTGGTGTTTTGGTTTTCTTCAGGTGTCCACAGCAAACTAAACAATAACAATCTTCTCTGATTATTGCTGCATTTTTTAGGCCTTTTCCTCCTTATTTGATGCGTTTTTGGTTCAGATGTGAAGCCACGTTTTTATTGATGTTTCATTTTTAAGCGCAGAAGCAAAGCTTTTCTGTAAAAAGTGTTAAAAAGTGTTCAAAACTCTGCTTCATATCTGCACCAAAATCGCATCAAACAAGTGGGAAAATGCATAAAAGAAATGCAGTAAACACGTAATAATCAGAGCAGATTGTTATTGTGTCATGTGGTAAGGACACGTTGGAAAAAGCACAAAACATTTACGCTATATGTGAACACCGCCTCTGCATTATAATAAATAATCTTTATTTTTTATATAGCGCTAACATATTCCGCAGCGCTTTACAGACATTATCATCGCTGTCCCCAGTGGGGCTCACAATCTGAATTCCCTATCAGTATCTCTTTGGCATTACATTTCTATTACATTTTTAATGGGTTTAACCCCTTCACCCCCAAGGGTGGTTTGCACGTTAATGACCGGGCCAATTTTTACAATTCTGACCACTGTCCCTTTATGAGGCTATAACTCTGGAACGCTTTGACGGATCTTGGCGATTCTGACATTGTTTTCTCGTGACATATTGTACTTCATGTTAGTGGTAAAATTTATTCGATATAACTTGCATTTATTTGTGAAAAAAACGAATATTTGGCGAAAATTTTGAACATTTCGCAATTTTCCAACTTTGAATTTTTATGCCCTTAAATCACAGACATATGTCACGCAAAATACTTAATAAGTAACATTTCCCACATGTCTACTTTACATCAGTACAATTTTGGAACCAAAATTTTTTTTTGTGACGGAGTTATAAGGGTTAAAAGTTGACCAGCAATTTCTCATTTTTACAACACCATTTTTTTTTAGGGACCACATCTCATTTGAAGTCATTTTGAGGGGTCTATATGATAGAAAATACTCAAGTGTGACACCATTCTAAAAACTGCACCCCTCAAGGTGCTCAAAACCACATTCAAGAAGTTTATTAACCCTTCAGGTGTTTCACAGGAATTTTTTGAATGTTTAAATAAAAATGAGCATTTAACTTTTTTTCACACACAATTTATTTCAGCTCCAATTTGTTTTATTTTACCAAGGGTAACAGGAGAAAATGGACCCCCAAAGTTGTTGTACAATTTGTCCTGAGTACGCTGATACCCCATATGTGAGGGTAAACCACTGTTTGGGCGTATGGCAGAGCTCGGAAGGAAAGGAGCGCCATTTGACTTTTCAATGCAAAATTGACTGGAATTGAGATGGGACGCCATGTTGCGTTTGGAGAGCCCCTGATGTGCCTAAACACTGAAACCCCCTACAAGTGACACCATTTTGGAAAGTAGACCCCCTAAGGAACTTATCTTGATGTGTGGTGAGCACTTTGACCCACCAAGTGCTTCACAGAAGTTTATAATGCAGAGCCGTAAAAATAAAAAATCATATTTTTTCACAAAAATGATCTTTTTGCCCCCAATTTTTTATTTTCCCAAGGGTAAGAGAAGAAATTGGACCCAAAAAAATGTTGTGCAATTTGTCCTGAGTACGATGATACCCCATATGTGGGTGTAAACCATTGTTTGGGCGCATGGCAGAGCTTGGAAGGGAAGGAGCGCCATTTGACTTTTCAATGCAAAATTGACTGGAATTGAGATGGGACGCCATGTTGCGTTTGGAGAGCCCCTGATGTGCCTAAACATTGAAACTCCCTACAAGTGACACCATTTTGGAAAGTAGACCCCCTAAGGAACTTATCTAGATGTGTGGTGAGCACTTTGACCCACCAAGTGCTTCACAGAAGTTTATAATGCAGAGCCGTAAAAATAAAAAATCATATTTTTTCACAAAAATGATCTTTTCGCCCCCAATTTTTTATTTTCCCAAGGGTAAGAGAAGAAATTGGACCCCAAAAAATGTTGTGCAATTTGTCCTGAGTACGCTGATACCCCATATGTGGGTGTAAACCATTGTTTGGGCGCATGGCAGAGCTTGGAAGGGAAGGAGCGCCATTTGACTTTTCAATGCAAAATTGACTGGAATTGAGATGGGACGCCATGTTGCGTTTGGAGAGCCCCTGATGTGCCTAAACACTGAAACCCCCTACAAGTGACACCATTTTGGAAAGTAGACCCCCTAAGGAACTTATCTTGATGTGTGGTGAGCACTTTGACCCACCAAGTGCTTCACAGAAGTTTATAATGCAGAGCCGTAAAAATAAAAAATCATATTTTTTCACAAAAATGATCTTTTCGCCCCCAATTTTTTATTTTCCCAAGGGTAAGAGAAGAAATTGGACCCCAAAAAATGTTGTGCAATTTGTCCTGAGTACGCTGATACCCCATATGTGGGTGTAAACCATTGTTTGGGCGCATGGCAGAGCTTGGAAGGGAAGGAGCGCCATTTGACTTTTCAATGCAAAATTGACTGGAATTGAGATGGGACGCCATGTTGCGTTTGGAGAGCCCCTGATGTGCCTAAACATTGAAACTCCCTACAAGTGACACCATTTTGGAAAGTAGACCCCCTAAGGAACTTATCTAGATGTGTGGTGAGCACTTTGACCCACCAAGTGCTTCACAGAAGTTTATAATGCAGAGCCGTAAAAATAAAAAATCATATTTTTTCACAAAAATGATCTTTTTGCCCCCAATTTTTTATTTTCCCAAGGGTAAGAGAAGAAATTGGACCCCAAAAAATGTTGTGCAATTTGTCCTGAGTACGCTGATACCCCATATGTGGGTGTAAACCATTGTTTGGGCGCATGGCAGAGCTTGGAAGGGAAGGAGCGCCATTTGACTTTTCAATGCAAAATTGACTGGAATTGAGATGGGACGCCATGTTGCGTTTGGAGAGCCCCTGATGTGCCTAAACACTGAAACCCCCTACAAGTGACACCATTTTGGAAAGTAGACCCCCTAAGGAACTTATCTTGATGTGTGGTGAGCACTTTGACCCACCAAGTGCTTCACAGAAGTTTATAATGCAGAGCCGTAAAAATAAAAAATCATATTTTTTCACAAAAATGATCTTTTCGCCCCCAATTTTTTATTTTCCCAAGGGTAAGAGAAGAAATTGGACCCCAAAAAATGTTGTGCAATTTGTCCTGAGTACGCTGATACCCCATATGTGGGTGTAAACCATTGTTTGGGCGCATGGCAGAGCTTGGAAGGGAAGGAGCGCCATTTGACTTTTCAATGCAAAATTGACTGGAATTGAGATGGGACGCCATGTTGCGTTTGGAGAGCCCCTGATGTGCCTAAACATTGAAACTCCCTACAAGTGACACCATTTTGGAAAGTAGACCCCCTAAGGAACTTATCTAGATGTGTTTTGAGAGCTTTGAACCCCCAAGTGTTTCACTACAGATTATAACGCAGAGCCGTGAAAATAATTTTTATTTTTTTTCTCAAAAATGATTTTTTAGCACCCAGCTTTGTATTTTTACAAGGGTAACAGAATAAATTGGACCCCAAAATTTGTTTTCCAATTTGTCCTGAGTACGCTGATACCCCATATGTGGGGGGGAACCACTGTTTGGGCGCATGACAGAGCTCGGAAGGGAAGGAGCGCCATTTGGAATGCAGACTTAAATGGATTGGTCAGCAGCCGTCACGTTGCATTTGCAGAGCCCCTGATGTACCCAAACAGTACAAACCCCCCACAAGTGACCCCATATTGGAAACTAGACCTCCCAAAGAACTTATCTAGATGTGTTTTGAGAACTTTGAACCCCCAAGTGTTTCACTAAAGTTTATAGCGCAAAGCCGTGAAAATAAAAATTCTTTTTTTTTTTCACAAAAATGATTTTTTAGCCCCCAGTTTTGTATTTTCACAAGGGTAACAGGATAAATTAGACCCCAAAAGTTGTTGTCCAATTTGTCCTGAGTACGCTGATACCCCATATGTGGGGGGGAACCACTGTTTGGGTGCATGACAGAGCTCGGAAGGGAAGGAGCGCCATTTGGAATGCAGCCTTAAATGGATTGGTCTGCAGGCGTCACGTTGCATTTGCAGAGCCCCTGATGTACCCAAACAGTACAAACCCCCCACAAGTGACCCCATATTGGAAACTAGACCTCCCAAGGAACTTATCTAGATGTGTTGTGAGAACTTTGAACCCCCAAGTGTTTCACTACAGTTTATAACGCAGAGCCGTGAAAATAAAACATCTTTTTTTTCCCACAAAAATGATTTTTAGCCCCCCAAATTTTTATTTTCCTAAGGATAACAAGAGAACTTGGACCCCAGAAGTTGTTGTTCAATTTGTCCCGAGTACGCTGATAACACATATGTTGGGGTAAACCCCTTTTTGGGCGCACGGGAGAGCTCGGAAGGGAAGGAGCACTGTTTTACTTTTTCAACACAGAATTGGCTGGAATTGAGATTGGACGCCATGTCGCGCTTGTAGAGCCCCTGATGTGCCTGGACAGTGGAAACTCCCCAATTCTACCTGAAACCCTAACCCAAACACACCCCTAACCCTAATCCCAACGGTAACCCTAACCACACCCCTAGCCCTGACACACCCATAATTCTAATCCCAACCCTAATCCAAACGTAAATGTAATCCAAACCCTAACCCTAACTTTAGCCCCAACCCTAACTTTAGCCCCAACCCTAACTTTACCTCCAACCCTAGCCCTAACCCTAACCCTAACCCTACCCCTAACCCTAACCCTAAACGTGACTGAAATACGTGGCACTGAAATACGTGGCACTGAAATACGTGGCACTGAAATACGTGGCACTGAAATACGTGGCACTGAAATACGTGATACGTGGCACTTAAATACGTGGCACTGAAACACGTGGCACTGAAATACGTGATACGTGGCACTGAAATACGTGGCACTGAAATACGTGGCACTGAAATACGTGGCACTGAAATACGTGGCACTGAAATACGTGGCACTGAAATACGTGGCACTGAAATACGTGGCACTGAAATACGTGGCACTGAAATATGTGATACGTGGCACTGATACGTGGCACTGAAATACGTGGCACTGAAATACGTGGCACTGAAATACGTGGCACTGAAATACGTGGCACTGAAATACGTGGCACGTGGCACTGAAATACGTGGCACTGAAATACGTGGCACTGAAATACGTGATACGTGGCACTTAAATACGTGGCACTGAAACACGTGGCACTGAAATACGTGATACGTGGCACTGAAATACGTGGCACTGAAATACGTGGCACTGAAATACGTGGCACTGAAATACGTGGCACTGAAATACGTGGCACTGAAATACGTGGCACTGAAATACGTGGCACTGAAATACGTGGCACTGAAATACGTGGCACTGAAATACGTGGTACTAAAATATGTGGCACTGAAATACGTGATACGTGGCACTGAAATACGTGATACGTGGCACTGAAATATGTGATACGTGGCACTGAAATACGTGGCACTGAAACACGTGGCACTGAAATACGTGGCACTGAAATACGTGGCACTGAAATACGTGGCACTATGACTGTCAGAAAATGTTCATTAAACGGTTAGGGGTGAGGTTAGGGGTAGAGTTAGGGTTAGGGTTTGGATCCCTTTATCACCTTGATGGTGGTGGGTGGCTTTTCAGTGTGTTTAAATGCATGCGTTTTTAACGCAAACAAACGCATGTGCTTAAAAACGCAAGAAAATACTGCAGGTTGTATTTCTGAAAATGAACGCATGCAGAAAAAAAACGCATGCGTTTGAAAACGCGACCAAACGCGTACAAAAAAACCGCATGCGTTTTCAATGTTAAATATAGGGAAAAAATGCATGCGTTTTTTGTGCAAAAAACACTGCAGACAAAAACGCAAGTGTGAAACCAGCGACGCTTTTTATAGCAAAAAAGTTTTTGCGTCTCCACATTTTGAGACCTATAATTTTTCCACATTTTGCTCCACAGAGTCATGTGAGGTCTTGTTTTTTGCGGGACGAGTTGACGTTTTTATTGGTAACATTTTCGGACACGTGACCGTTTTTGATCGCTTTTTATTCCGATTTTTGTGAGGCAGAATGACCAAAAACCAGCTATTCATGAATTTCTTTTGGGGGAGGCGTTTATACCGTTCCGCGTTTGGTAAAATTGATAAAGCAGTTTTATTCTTCGGGTCAGTACGATTACAGCGATACCTCATTTATATCATTTTTTTATGTTTTGGCGCTTTTATACGATAAAAACTAAAATATAGAAAAAATAATTATTTTCGTATCGCTTTATTCTCAGGACTATAACTTTTTTATTTTTTTGCTGATAATGTTGTATGGCGGCTTGTTTTTTGCGGGACAAGATGAAGTTTTCAGCGGTACCATGGATATTTATATCAGTCTTTTTGATCGCGTGTTATTCCACTTTTTGTTCGGCGGTATGGTAATAAAGCGTTGTTTTTTGCCTCGTTTTTTTTTTTTTTTTCTTACGGTGTTTACTGAAGGGGTTAACTAGTGGGGCAGTTTTATAGGTTGGGTCGTTACGGACGCGGCGATACTAAATATGTGTACTTTTATTGTTTTGTTTTTTTTATTTAGATAAAGAAATGTATTTATGGGAATAATATATTTTTTTTTATTATTATTTATTTAGGATTTTTTTTTTTTTTTTTTTTACACATGTGGAAAAAATTTTTTTTAACTTTTTTACTTTGTCCCAGGGGGGGACATCACAGATCATTGATCTGGCAGTGTGCACAGCACTCTGCCAGATCGACGATCTGCTGTGCAGGGCTGCAGGCTTACCAAGTGTCTGCTCTGAGCAGACACTCGGTAAGCCACCTCCTTCCCTGCAGGACCCGGATGCCGCGGCCATCTTGGATCCGGGACCTGCAGCCAGGAAGGAGGTAGGAGACCCTCGCAGCAACGCGATCACATCGCGTTGCTCCGGGGGTCTCAGGGAAGCCCGCAGGGAGCCCCCTCCCTGCGCGATGCTTCCCTATACCGCCGGTACACTGCGATCATGTTTGATCGCGGTGTGCCGGGGGTTAATGTGCCGGGGGCGGTCCGTGACCGCTCCTGGCACATAGTGCCGGATGTCAGCTGCGATATGCAGCTGACACCCGGCCGCGATCGGCCGCGCTCCCCCCGTGAGCGCCGCTGATCGGTGATGACGTACTATCCCGTCGGCGGTCATACGGGCCCACCCCACCTCGACGGGATAGTACGTCAAATGTCGGGAAGGGGTTAATAGAGAAAATATCAGTCACGCAATTTTTTCACGTCATTGACCAATCCCCACAAATAATCAGATCGCTCTGTTTTGTGGTTTGTTACGATTACAGGGACGCCTTAAATGTCTGTTATTTGGTGATTTGTGATGTTTAGGTAAAAAAAAAAGCATTAAATATGAAATTTTTTTCATTACCAAGTGTTTTTCATTGTCATTTAGTAATTTTCAAGGCTGAAAAAATATATTTTTATTCTTTTATTCTCCCTCTAGAATACAAATACATAAAATACAATGCTGTGTACAAGTTTGTACAAAATTCTCCTACCTGTAATGTTGAAGGTTGTGGGTTCAAATACCGGGGTGACTCACAAAAAAGAAGATATTACATTTTTGTAATTGTTGTTTATTATTTTAGTAGTTTTAAAGGAACAAAAAAAATCAGACTTTTTCGTCACCTCTAGCATACATGGCATTAGACATACATTGTTATTCACAATGTATCTCTATGTACAGTGTAGAGCAGCGGGGTTGGTGCAGTGCAACAGACAGGCAGGGACCACAGAAAAGTTCAAAGCAAATGTCTTTTAATGTCCAAAGAAACTTACCACTGGGAAAACAAACGGTGTCCTCCGTATCGCAGCTGGGGCGTCAAGACAGTCCGTATCCAAGACCAAATGCTGTGGGCGACTGCACCGCCGTGCCACGCCTGAGCGGTGCCAGGCATTTTGGGTTCAGTTGGCTCCGTGTTACTTCATATAGACTGAACCTTGCAGAGCCGCCTGCTCTGCAGTTTGCAAACCAAAACTGACACCCCCAACCCTTTGCTGCAGGGTTTGAATGAAATCTGTGGCCATGGGCCACTTGTATGAGCTCTGTATATAATGACAGTGTGCAGGTAATACGGGGATCACCAGTGACATTATACACAGGAGCTTTGTATATAGTGACAATGTACAGGTAATACAGAGATCACCAGTGCCATTATACACAGGAGCTCTGTATATAGTGGCAGAGTACAGGTAATGCAGGGATCACCAGTGACATTATACACAGGAGCTCTGTATATAGTGACAGTGTACAGGTAATGCAGTGATCACTGGTGACATTATACACAGGAGCTCTGTATATAGTGTCAGTGTACAGGTAATACAGTGATCACCAGTGACGTTATACACAGGAGCTTTGTATATAGTTACAGTGTACAGGTAATACAGTGATCACCAGTGACATTATACACAGAAGCACTGTATATAGTGTCAGTGAACAGATAATATAGTGATCACCAGTGACATTATACACAGGATTTTGTATATAATGTCAGTGTACAGGTTATACAGTGATCACCAGTGACATTATACACAGCATTATTGTATATAATGTCAGTGTAGAGGTAATACAATGATCACCAGTGACAGTATACACAGGAGCGCTGTATATAGTGTCAGAGTACAGGTAATACAGTAATCACCAGTGGCATTATACACATAAGCTCTGTATATAGTGTCAGAGTACAGGTAATACAGTGATCACCAGTGATATTATACACAGGAGCTCTGTATATAGTGTCAGTGTGCAGGTAATACAGCGATCACCAGTGACATACACAGGAGCTCTGTATATAGTGTCAGTGTACAGGTAATACACTGATCACCTGTGACATTATACACAGGAGCGCTGTATATAGTGTCAGTGTACAGGTAATACACTGATCACCAGTGACATTATACACAGGAGTTTTGTATATAGTTACAGTGTACAGGTAATACAGTGATCACCAGTGACACTATACACAGAAGCACTGTATATAATGTCAGTGTACAGATAATACAGTGATCACCAGTGACATTATACACAGGATTTTTGTATATAATCTCAGTGTACAGGTAATACAGTGATCACCAGTGGCATTATACACATAAGCTCTGTATATAGTGTCAGTGTACAGGTAATACACTGATCACCAGTGACATTATACACAGGGGCTCTGTATATACTGTAAGTCTACAGATAATACAGTGATCACCAGTGACTATGCACAGAAGCTTTGTATATTGTGACAGTGTATAGGTAATACAGTGATCACCAGTGACATTATACACAGAAGCACTGTATATAGTGTCAGTGTGCAGATAACACATTGATTAACAGTGACATTATACACAGGAGCTCTGTATATTGTCAGTGTACAGGTAATACAGTGATCACCAGTGACATAATACATTATACATAGGAGCTCTGTATATACTGTAAGTGTATATACTGTAAGTGTACAGATAATTCAGTGATCACCAGTGACATTATACTCAGAAGCACTGTATATAGTGTTAGTGTACAGATAATACAGTGATCACCAGTGACATTATACAGAGGAGCTCTATATATAGTGTACAGGTTATACAGAGATCACCAGTGACATTATTCACAAGAGCAGTGAGTATAATGTATAGTGTAACAGCTTATACATACCGTATATACTCGAGCATAAGCCGAGATTTTCAGCCCACTTTTTTGGGCTGAAATTGCCCCTCTCGGCTTATATTCGAGTCATACCGGGGGTCGGCAGGGGAGGGGGAGTGGGGGCTGTCTAAAAATACTCACCTAGTCCAGGCGCGGTCCCTGCTTCCCCGGCGCCGGCAGCAGCAGCTTCTTCCTGTACTCAGCGGTCACATGGTCCCGCTCATTACAGTAAATGAATATTCGGCTCCACCTCCCATAGGGGTGGAGCCGCATATTCATTACTGTAATCAGCGGTACCATGTGACCGCTGAGTACAGGATGAAGCGCTGCGGCGTCGGGGAAGCAGGATCTACACAGCGGCAGGACCAGGTGAGTATACGGGGAGGGGAGCGCAGCGCTGCGCAATAGTCACCTGCTCCTCGTTCCGGGCGCCGATCTGTCTCCAGCAGTGGCGCTGAGGTCAGAGGGCGCGGTGACGTGGTCAGTGCGCGCCCTCTGCTGAACGTCAGTGCTGGAGACAGATCGGCGCCGGAACGAGGAGCAGGTGACTATTGAAAGTGCTGGGGGCCTGAGCGACGGAGAGGTGAGTATGTGATTTATTTCTTTTATCGCAGCAAATGGGGCAAGTGTCTGTATGGAGCATCTATGGGGCCATAACGTTCCTGCAGCACTATATGGGGCCATAACGTTCCTGCAGCACTATATGGGGCCATAACGTTTCTGCAGCACTATATGGGGCCATAACGTTTCTGCAGCACTATATAGGGGCATAATGTTTGTGCAGCACTATATGGGGCAAGTGTCTGTATGGGGCCATAATTAACGTTTGTAGGGCACTACGGCATATGGGGCAAGTGTCTGTATGGAGCATCTTATAGGGCCATAACGTTTGTGCAGCACTATAAGGGGCAAATATCTTTATAGAGCATCTTATGGGGCCATAATCAGCATTTGTGCAGCATTATATTGGGCAAATGTGTCTATGGAGCATCTTATGGGGCCTTTATTAACCTTTATGCAAGATTATATGGGGCATATTTTAATATGGAACATCTTATGGGGCCATAATGAACAGTATGGAGCATTATATGGGGCTCCTGATTCAATATGGATATTCAAAGACACTTAACCTACTGATGTCTCAATTAATTTTACTTTTATTGGTATCTATTATTACTTTTGACATTTACCGGTAGCTGCTGCATTTTCCCCCCTAGGCTTATACTCGAGTCAATAAGTTTTCCCAGTTTTTTGTGGCAAAATTAGGGGGGTCGGCTTATACTCGGGTCGGCTTATACTTATACTCAAGTATATACGGTAGATCATTTGAGGGAGATGCCAGCTCACCTATGCTGAAGCGCAGACATTCATCCTGACCAGACAGAAAACAATCAAGGAAGATGAGGTCATGTCCAGTTTAAGTTAAAACAGTTCATTTATTATAAATCTTTCAAATGACAAATCCATGAATAAGAAGGTGAAGGGGTAGATAGACAATGCACCATGTTTCAGACGCAACTCAGGCATGATTTGTGAAAGATGCTAAATTAAATGTAAGTGAACACTAAATACAAACATAATTAGATGCAAGTGATTTGCAAGATCATGTGAATTCTAACATATAATCACCGTTTGTATCAATCTATAGATAGACAAACATCATTAAATTCAACAAAAAAAGCAAAACAAACAAACAGACATGTTAACTCCTTTCCGACATTGGGTGTAATAGTACACCTATGTCGGACTCCCCCTGTTTGGTGCGGGTTCCGGCACTGAGCTTGCATCTTTCCAGGTACATGACTGCTGATCTATACAGCTGACATATGCCCACAACAGCCACGGATGGAATTGCGATCCACCTGTGGCTGGTAACTAGTTAAATGCCGTTGTCAATCTCTGACAGCGGCATTTAACTTGTGCTTACCGGAAGCTCGTCGCTAATCCCGCCCATCGGTGTACCCGTCACATGATTGCTGGTAACCGATGGGTCGGCATGACAACCAGAGGTCTGCAGTAGACCTCTATGGTTGGCAGTGCCAGATTGCTATGAGCGCGGTTGTGGTCGGCATTCATAGCAAGAGAGCATTTCTGTTTTACACACAGGCGATCTGATCATCACCTGTGTGTAGCAGAGGCAATCAGAGCCCTGCAGCTTCTAGTCTCCCATAGAGACTTTTGAAGCATGCAAAAAGTAAAAAAAGGTTTTTAAAAATATAAATAAAAATTAAAGTTTAAATCACCCCCCTTTTGCCCCATTCAAAATAAAACAATAAAAATAAAATAAAATATACACATATTTGGTATCACCGCTTTCAGAATCACCCGATCTATCAATTTAAAAAAAGAATTAACCTGATCACTAAATGGCATAATGAGAAAAAAATTAAAAACTCCAGAATTACCTTTCTTTGGATACGGCTATATTACAATAAAATGCAATAACGGGCGAACTAAAGATCATAACTGCACCAAAATGGTATCAATAAAAACGTCAGCATGGCGCATAAAGAATAAGCCTTCACCCAGCCTCAGATCAGGAAAAATGGAGACGCTACAGGTCTTGGAAAATGGTGTCTTTTTTTTTTTTTTTACAAATTTTGGATTTTTTTTCACCACCTAAATATGAAAGAACCTAGACGTGTTTGGTATCTATGAACTCGTAATGACTTGGAAAATCATAATGGCAGGTTAGTTTTAGCATTTAGTGAACATGATAAAAAAAAAAACGACTGTGGAATTGCACTTTTTTATGTATGATATGATATGTATGATATGGTAAAACCAATGGTGTCGTTCAAAAGTACAACTCGTCCCGCAAAAAAACAAGCCCTCACTTGGCCATATTGACTAATAAATAAAAAGTTATGGCTCTGGGAAGAAGGGGAGCAAAAAACAGGAAATTCAAAAATTGAAATACCCCTGGTCTTTAAGGGGTTAAAAACATCAATAATGAATAAATAAAACAAAAGCAGAAAAAAGTCTAATAGATGGAATGGCATTACACGCATCCCTAAATCAATACGCAATGCCATAATTCATACCGCAAACCTGCTTCCAAAGCCCATTCCAGTTTTAGTTCTTCGGAATTTGATACTGCTGACACTACTTTCCATGATTAGGACTCCATTGACTCTTTTCCTAACTTGTCATATTATTGCAACAACAAACATTACAAGCGTTAAAAAAATGACAAAGAAGCTGCAGCAAAAGCACAAGATGCACTTCAGGCATGATAACCCGCACAGAAACATGACATAGATCACAAATGCACAAATAATGTGCACAATTTGTCATCACTCTGGATCAACTGAATGTGTTATCCTATGCATTTAACTTCGCACCTGCCCATAATTGTGATTTGTTTTCAACCTTACTGGACATCAGTAAGTTTATCCGCAACCTGATGGTTAAAAGACATATTCAACTGACAATGTCAATGAATTTTCCAATTATGATTTTTGTGGACAACAATCTATTATACATTGGCAGGATTTGCAGAATGATACTCAGCCTGTTGTAACACTGGTAAAGTAGGTTAACAGATTTTAAACCAAAAATCCTTATTGCTATCCAGTCATTCTAGGACGGACTGCATGGATAAATTCCAGGGTATTATGATAGATCCACTCTCACAAGATAAAGTTACATATAGGTGTGCACCACCAACTAACAATGAATACAATATAGAAAAAAAGAAGAAATGTGTAACTAAAATTTAACTTTTATTCCAACATCTAAAAATTCTTTAAATAATTATCCATACATCCAAAGGATGTATATTGGGTCACAAATGATAAGAGTTACCCACTAATTCCAACATATGAATCAATGTAGGAGATGTACTGTTAATCAAAAGGGATTTTGACTACTTTCCCCCAAAATTACTAGTCAAATATATCCCCTATAATTATGTCAGGAAATAGGGCAGAAGGAGCTTCCCTATGTTTGGGATTAATAAATTATCCCAAGGGATACTGGGCTAAATGTAAGTTATAATGCAGCGCCAGAATATTAAGCGCCGCTTATACTCGTTCGGCAGAATCCCTTTTGATTAACAGTACTTCCATTCACTTTACTGGGAACACGATCCTCCATGCCTGTAGTAGTCACCCTCAACACACAATCCAATCCATCCCAGTAGGTGAATTTAGTAGAATCAAAAGAAACTGTAGCAATCTAAGTACTTTGGATACAGAGATTGTGGAATCACGGGCTGATTATCTAAAAGAGGTTATTCTCCCTGGTTCCTAAATAGAGCTGTTATTTCTAAACTACTGTCAATTCTGTAGCAGGACCCCATTGTCTTCTAGGCTGCTCTATTGTAGCAAGGAGAGCAAATACAATAGGGAATATAATCTCACCTAGTTATTTTTCATCCCAAATTAAATCAGAAACATGGCTTTCCTGTAAGGAGTTTTACAGATGTGGCAGTAATCAATGTCAAATGTCCACAATATTGGAAATTTGGGGAAAATTTCACAATTTTTAAACTTTATTTGTTATGACCTTAAACCAGAGGGATATGTCACACAAAATAGTTAATAAATAACATTTACCACATGTCTACTTTACATCTGCATCATTTTTAAAATATATATATTTTTAAGGAAATTAGAATTGTTAAAAGCAGATCAGCAATTTCTAATTTTTCCAACAAAATTTACAAAATAATTTTTATACTGACCACATCACATTTGAAGTGACTTTGGGGGCCTGTATGACAGGAAATACTCAAAAGTGATGCCATTCTAAAAACTGCACCCCTTAAGGACCTCAAAACCACATTCAAATAGTTTATTAACTGTTCAGTTGCTTCAAAGGAACTACAGCAAGGAAGGAAGGAAAAAATGAACATTTTACTTTTTTTCACAAAAATTTTACTTTAGTCCCACATTTTTTATTTTCACATGGGTAACAGGAGAAAATGGACTGAAAAATGAATTGTGCAATTTCTCCTGAAAATGACAATACCCCATCCAGGGCTCGGAAGGGAAGGAGCACCGTTTGACTTTTTAAACTCAAAAATGGGTGGAATAGAGCGCGGATACCATGTTGCATTTGGAGAGCTCCTAATGTGCCTAAACAGTGGAAACACCCCACAAGTGACCCCATTTTGATACCTAGACCTATCAAGGAATGTATCTAGATTTGTGGTGAGCACCTCAAACTACCTGTTACTTCACAGAAGTTTATAACATAGAGCCATTTAAATATAAAATCTAATTTTTCCAACCAAAATGTACTTTTTGCTCCCATTTTTTTTATTTGCGCAAGGGTACCAGAAGAAATTAACTTCAAAATTTGTTATGCAATTTCTTGTGAGTACGCCAATACCCCATATGTGGTGGAAAACTACTGTTTCAGTGCATGACAGGGATCGGAAAGGAAGAAGCACAGTGTGATTGACTTTTTGAATGCAAAAATGTATGGAATCGTGAGTGGACGTCGTATCGCGTTTGGAGACCCCCTGATGTGCCAACACAGTGGACCCCCCACAAGGACCCTATTTTGGAAACTAGACCCCTGAAGGAATTCATCATTGGGTGTATTGAGCATTTTTAATCTACAGGTGATTCACAAAACTTTATAGCATTTAGACAAGAGAACAAATAATACAATTTTTCCACTATAGTACTGTTTTAGCACCCCACATGTGCTTGTACACTACGGTTTGAACACACGGAAAGGATCGGATGGGAAGGAGCGCTTCTTGGCTGTTAGAATGCAGCTCCTGAGCCTCTGATGTGCTAGAACAGCAGAAACCTCCCAGGTGACCCCATATTGGAAACTTCACTGCATAGGGAATTCATCTAGGGTGTAGAGAGTATTTTGAATCCACAGTTGCTTCACAGAATTTTATATCATTGGGATGTGGAAATATGACATTTTAGTGGTAAAAAATTGAATTTTTGTATTTGCTGCATGTTTGTCAGGTACACAAGGCTTAATGTCACAGTTCCACCCCTTAGTGTGTCTGTGATGCAGTTACTGACAGCTTGGCCGTCCAATCTGGTATAGGGGTATGCTGAAGCTGTCAGTACCTTGATTGACAGCTTGGCCATCCAATCTGGTACAGGGACGTACTTAGCTGTCAATGTGTTGATTGACAGCTCGATTATCCAATCTGAGATTGGGAGGCGTTGGCTGTCTCCATGTATTCATTATTCCAGTTAATTGCCATGCTTCTTAACTGAGCTGTGTCTCCCAGAACTCTGTCAGTCGTACATTCAGCTATTGAGGTTTGTTCTCCTGTGCCTTGAGTTCTGTATGCTTGATCTGTTGCCTGACCTTGGACTTCTGACCATCCACCTGTTTAATCCCTTCAGCTCTGATCAGGTATCCTCCCCATACTCTGACATCAGAACGTTACCTGACTACTCTTTTGTTTCTTACTTCTATTTACATACCCTCCTGGCTTCTGACCATGGGCTCCTTGACCACTCTGATCCACGGTTTGGCTGTGGAAGAGACTAGCGTTACAGTTAATATGTGAAAATGGACCCCATAATTTATTGCACAATTTCTCCGAAACACAGTGATGCCTCATATGTTGTCAGAAATTACTGTTGGGCCACATGTCAGGGCTGAGAAGGAAAGAGCGCTATTTAGCTTTTGGAGCACAGATTTTGGTAGAAGAGTTTATGGAAGACATTTGCGGAGCCCCGAAGGTGCCAAAATAGCAGAAAATCCCCAAAAGTGACCCCACTGTAGAAATTGCACCTCAAGGAATTTATTTACATCTGCACTGACTATGTTATAACATTCACGCCATGCTTTTTTTCTGGAGAATTGCAAATATACCAGTTTAGTTCCCATACATTGTTCCCCCTTAAAGTGTACATCCCCCATGTTTTATAGCTCCTGCATATATTGTGCCCGGCTTGTGCTTCATTTGACAAGCACCCTGTAAATTGATAAGCACTCTTTCACCACTACAATAATGCCAAACATGTGATCGCTTACTGTGGTTTGGCACAATGGAGTTCAGAATGAGGGGGCATTTGGATTTGGGAGCACAGCATTCACTGGATTTTATTTGAAGGGGTGGGATCTATGTCACTTTTCCTGAACTTTTGTTCTACCAGTTGTCATGAATATGCACGCCTACACAGCTCTGCTACATCTCCTTGGCCTTGTACTAGCAGGCTCCAGCCCTGATCCCCCCTTGCAGCTTCACCCCCTTCATAGCTCCATGTGTGTGTCCACTTCTCCCTCTCCCCTGCTGTACAGCTGTAATATGAAACCAGTGTGCTAGCAGCCCTCGCTGGTTAGTTTTATGGCTCTGAACTGGTTGAAAGCACACTACAGCCTCATGGCCATCTCTTTGTCTAGTACATTGTTCATTCTAAGACCAAAATATAATGGCATTGATTAAGTGAGATAGGGGTTGTCACAATAATGTAAATATGCAATGTTCTGAGTATACTTCTAGAAGGTTCCATGGCTTTACAGACACATGCTGTGGGCCTTCTGACCCCCCTCTCTTCCCCCCAGATGCCTGTGGGTGAATACACTTCTCCTGTGCCTGCCAGCTCTGTGTAATTCTAAATCATTCCCCCCTCCCTCCTGCATGCAGCTGTGAAACCGAAAATAAAGAGTAGCAACACATGGCAATCCCTTTGTTTAGTTATTGTGGTCCTTTAAGACCAAATATATCAACACAGGATATTCACAGAAATAGGCAGTTCATATTTCTGGAAACCGCAGGGACAGGGCTCCCAACTGGTGGGTTTTGGGAGTTCAGCGCTTAGCAGAACTTGAGAAATGCATTACTGCTTAACCAAGGCTCATAGCCAAGCCATGTTTGGATTTAAATGAACGTCCATGTCGTGCTGAGAAAAACAGTAATTGTGTCGTCCTACTATGAGGTTCATACACCGAGATATGTTTAATAGATGTTTTTCCATACCTTTCAAAAGGGGGTGTATCCAGCCCACTCAGAGATGTCACGACCAGTGGTATAAGACAGGGAGATCTCATTTTGCATTAGTCTTTGTCCAGGGAGCTAGCTGAGAGACATTCTGTGATGCTTTTTGATGTATCGCCCCTCCCCCGCACCGCATGGTCTACTATGAAATGACCCGCCAGAGTGGGAGTAGTTATATCGCCTTCGCTGCAGTATGCCCATTAGCCAGTACATAGCAAGACAGCCTTTCGTGGGACTAATTATCCTCTGTGCGGTTCCCTGTCTGACGTGCAGTTAGGGGGGGTGCCAGAAAGCTGCAAGTTCCAAACCAGATCTTGGAAGTGGGATATAAATCAATCCCCTCCAGATCAAACTGGGGGCAACTAAACACCGCCGGTTCATGACATATTGGTGGCAGCAGTGGGATAATCAAAAAATTCCCTCAGGTGATTTGTGACATATTGGTGGCAGAGTGGTGGGATCACAGAGCATTAGTGATCTGGTTTGAGCAATCATTCCTCTCCCTAAAAACTTGCACAGTTCTTGCAAGGACTCTGCTCAAAACGTTTTGGAGAATGAGCTTAGTGTTTACTAGTCTTGAGACGATACCATGTGTACTTTCGATTACCCCCTCCCTTTCTCTTTGTTTTTCTATCCTACATTTTATTTGGCAATGATGGCCACAAAAGGAAAAGACTGGTACACCCATCAAAACAAAGGACACTCTGGTTGGAATATGCTCATACCACGGCCTGGACTCCCATGGCAAAACCAAGGCCCAAATGGTGACAGAACAGGTGTGATTTGAAGCCCTTCCTCAGAGCCCAGACGATGCAGAAGCCAGCACCAGCGCAGGTGGTGCTGCTGCCGAGGGCCAACCTCTGAATGCCGGCCCTACTTGCAACCAGGGGAACGTGGACCCCCGCCTGCTGCTGGCTCTGCAGCAATGCTCCGCAGATGAAACTGAGAGACGTCTGCAGCTTATCCTGCAATTCCAAAAGGTGGAAAGAGCTGAGCAGGAGGCCCAAGCTCGGAGGGCCCATGAACTGTAGACGGCCCAACTTGGGACAGTATCATCCACCACCCGGGGCAGCAAGTCCAGCAACGCTCAGTTCCCCAAACCCTGACCAGAGCACTTTCCTGTGATGGAAATGGACAGGGACTTGGACACTTTTCTGTGGGCCTTTGAGAAAGTCTGCCAACAGTACTGGCTGCCTGGGAACCAATGGGCCCGATACCTGACCCAAGGGCTAAAAGGCAAAGCTCTGGAGGCATTTGCTTCTTTCCTGCCAGACCAAGATGAAGACTATGAGGCCATCAAGCAGGCCCTGATAAAGAAGTACCAACTGACTCCTGATGTTTACCGCAGAAAGTTCCGGAACCTCCAACGTGGCCCACACGACAGTTATAGCGATGTGGTGCATGGACTCAGGACCCACTTTGACCAGTGGATCTAAGGACTGTCAGTGATCACCTTTGAGCAGCTGTGAGACCTGATGATCAAAGACCAGTTCTTACATCTTTGTCCCGCTGAGGTGCGACAGTTCGTGATGGACCGAGAGCACCAAAGACGCGGATAAAGCAGCGCAGATTGCCGACACCTATGAGGTCAACCGTAAATCAGAAGTGTGGAAGCCAGTCACCACCAGCTGGAGAGGGGGTAAGCCTGCAACAAACCCCAATGCCACTGCCAGCCGACTCACTGGTGGCCCTTTCCCCGTTGCCAGCACCAGACCTACCACTGATCTTCACAAGTGTTTTGCCTGCAATAGGACTGGTCATATCAGCGCCAATTGTCCAGAGAAGCAGAATAACCCCCCAGCCAAGGCCCCAGGGCCTAATTCAGCAGTGCTTTTGGTGGGTGGGACAGTTGGGAGGGTCTATGACAACATGCAGCACGTCACCGTGGGGGGCCATGTCGCTAGAGGTCTTAATGACACTGGGGCTGAAAGAACCCTCATCCGACTTGAACTGGAGGCCCCTGAAGAGTTTATTTCAGGAAAACCCTGACTGTCACCGGGATCGGGGCATTCGCTGTCCCTTGCCAGTGGCCCAGGTGTTTTTAGATTGAGGTGTCGGGAGCGGGGTGAAGGAAGTGGGGTTGACCGAAAACTTTCTGTTGTGAATTCTGTTGTGGGTTCTGCTCTTGGGCTCCCTCCGGTGGTTATAAGTGGTAGTGCTGCTGTTTGTCCTTCACAACAGTCATCAGCTGCTTCCACTTTGGACGGGGCTATTTAGTCTGGCTTCTTCCTTTAGTGAGTGCCAGTTGTCCATTGTTTTCTAGGGATCCACATCTCTGCTGGGTTTCTCCTTCTGGATTTTCCAAATCATCAAAGATAAGTCCTGGCTCTGTTTTTGCAGTCCACATGCGGTGGACTTAATAGTTCTGTGAATTGCTATGTTTTTTCTTGTCCAGCTTTGTCTGTGTAAAGATTTATTCAGCCAAGTTGGAAGCTCTGGAGTCACAGAGTTACCCTCCATGCCTTTAGTTAGGTGTGGAGATTTTTGTATTCTCTGTGGTGGATTTTGTACTATTTTTTATACTGACCGCACAGTACTCTGTCCTGTCTTTTCTTTCTAGGTAGCGTGGCCTCCTTTGCTAAATTCTGTTTTCAGTCTGCGTTTGTAATTTCCCTCTCCTCTCACAGTCAATATTTGTGGGGGGCTGCCTTTCCTTTGGGAATTTTCTCTGAGGCAAGATAGTATTCCTGTTTCTTTCTTTAGGGGTAATTAGTCCTCCGGCCGTGACGAGGTGTCTAGGGAGTGACAGGAACATCCCACGGCTACTTCTAGTTGATGTGTTAAGTTCAGGGTCTGCGGTCAGTATAGAGCGCCACCTACTCCAGAGCTCGTCCATGCTGCTCCTAGGCCACCAGTTCATAACAACTTTCTTACCGACGTTTTATTGAGGACTGATTTGGGGAGAATGGTTGCATATGTCATAGCTGTTTTCGTTCTGACCCATTGTCAGCTGATAGATCACAAGTGAGGCCTAATTGTGGAATTACGCCTGTCATTTTACAAGTGCGCTTGGAGACAAAGGACACCTCACACATATCCTGTGAGCAAGTCACTTTTATCTGATATATAAAAAGCCAAAGCAATGTTTTATACCATTTACACAAAATGCATTTCAATGTAACTCATGTAGCCCTCACCATCACCCAGGGTCATACTGACCTTTATTCCTCACAACGTACCAGAAACATGTTGTGACTGACTATTGAGAACATACATGATAAGAAGTGTAGTCTCCTTGAACGGGAGACCATCAGACTACTGCGTTAACAAATTCTAGTAATTCTAGCAATTAAAGGCAAGAGGCACTTAAAGACACGGCAGTTAAAGGCAAACTATTAACCCTTCTATAACAATTTCCCCCTTTTGTAAATGGTTTAACCTTTGCTACGGGGTTAGCTGATGTCCACAAAGGAGCTACTGTCTCATGGGTCTAGTACCCACAAGGGGGCTTTCTACCTGCTTCGCCCATCCACCCTCAGTGTGGACACTCACCACCCCCGTCAGCAGTGGCCATACGGGGCCTATGATATACCACAGAAGGTTCAGCCTTAGGTAATACATATATTAGCGCTTTTACGGCTACATAAAGCAATAAGCAAAGCAATAAAATTTGCATACAAGTCTGAAAAATACCAAAAATACTCCATCCTGCTGGGCCGCTAAGCCAATCGGCTGGATTTAAAAAGGAGTCTCTATATTGGATTAGTCTCATTAAGAGCCTTAAGGAACCTAGAAAATCTGAGTCCAAGTCTCATTGGGTATGCTGTGTGGTGTTATTACCTTCCTTGGCTCCAGAGGTAAAGGCTAAGTACAGCATGGCCCTTACAAATACTGGGCTGTGTATACAGATCCAACAGTCCAGCAGTTTTTGTCCTTCCGCGTCGTTTGTAAGAAAAGCAAGATGCTGAATAAGTTTGTTGTCCTTGTCAACACTTAAAAGTTTATCCAGTGTCTCTGTAAAGGCCCCGTCTCACTTAGCGAGATCGCTAGCGAGATCGCTGCTGAGTCACAAGTTTTGTGACGCAACAGCGACCTCAGTAGCGATCTCGCTATGTGTGACACGTACCAGCGACCAGGCCCCTGCTGTGAGATCGCTGGTCGTGTCGGAATGGCCTGGGCCGTTTTTTGATCGTTGAGGTCCCGCTGACATCGCTGAATCGGTGTGTGTGACACCGATGCAGCGATGTCTTCACTGGTAACCAGGGTAAACATCGGGTTACTAAGCGCAGGGCCGCGCTTAGTAACCCGATGTTTACCCTGGTTACCAGCGTAAATGTAAAAAAAAAAAAACAGTACATACTCACCATCTGATGTCCGTCAGGTCCCTTGCCGTCTGCTTCCTGCTCTGACTGACTGCCGGCCGGAAAGTGAGAGCACAGCACAGCAGTGACGTCACCGCTGCGCTCTGCTCTCACTGTACGGCGGCACTCAGTCAGAGCAGGAAGCAGACGGCAAGGGACCTGACGGACATCAGATGGTGAGTATGTACTGTTTGTTTTTTTTGGTAACCAGGGTAAACATCGGGTTACTAAGCGCGGCCCTGCGCTTAGTAACCCGATGTTTACCCTGTTTACCCGGGTGCTGCAGGGGGACTTCGGCATCATTGAAGACAGTTTCAACGATGCCGAAGTCGTTCCCCTGATCGTTGGTCGCTGGAGAGAGCTGTCTGTGTGACAGCTCCCCAGCGACTTACCAACGATCACGGCCAGGTCGTATCGCTGGTCGTGATCGTTGGTAAATCGCTATGTGTGACGGGGCCTTAACACTAGAAGTCCCAGAGAAGGGTCATTTGACATTTCTACCTTTGAAACCCAGAGAAGGGTCAAATGACCTAAAGGATTTTATCTATAGCTTATCTTATCTCTATTCACTGTCTTTTGTTCTGTAATTAAGGCCATTACTGTTGCACCACAGGAGGTTGTTTGCTGTTTTCCATCAAGTTTACCCATGTAGTTTCAAGTTTCAAGTTAGTTCTGTTCAGTTTATTGTATTTGATAATATAAAGACTATACATATTGTATTTAGTTTAGTTTTATTTGAGCAAAAAAGTGCTGAAACAATGAATCATTTTTTATATATTTTAAATAGAGAATTAGAAATTTTAGAGCAAGGTACAGCTGTGAGTAATGACCAGAAGCATTTGTGTCTAAGGCTATGTGCACACTTTGCGGATTCCACTGCGGATTTTTCCACAGCGGAATTCCAAAATCCGCAGTGAAAACCCATTGCGGTTTTTACTGCGGATTTATCGCGTTTTTTACTGCGGTTTCTTCTGCGGATTTTCATCTGCAGTTTCCTATTGGAGCAGGTGAAAATCCGCAGAAAAGAAGTGACATGCTGCGGAATGTAATCCGCAGCGTTTCCGCGCGGATTTTTCCACAGCATGTACACAGCGTTTTTTGTTTCCCATAACTTTACATTGTACTGTAAACTCAGGGGAAACTGCTGCGGATCCGCAGCGGTCAAAGGTACCGTTACATGTTACGATCTCGTCGACGATATAGTTAGAAATGTCACGTGATCACATCGTTCGTGCAATCAGTTTCACATCGTCCAAGAGGCATCACATGCAACTATCTTGTTAACGATGTAAATTTTGGCTCCGCGTTAGCCTCATTGCAAACGTTTGCAGAACGATTTTTCACAATGGCAGGAATAGGAGCATTTAGACCGACATCGTTCATCTCAGCGTTACACTGAATGATGCTGCACATCTTCTGACACATAATTGGATGAGGATCGTCAGATTTGAGATCCTGACCTCAAATCTGCGATCAGCGATCCAACAATGTGTTCGTCCGATATCTTCACGTTACACGCAACGATGTGAAAACGACATCGCATGAACGACGTGATCACGTGACGTTTTCAAACGATATCGTCAACGAGATCGTAACGTGTAACTGTACCTTTAGGCCTCAATCACACTAGCGAAAAAAAATCGCAGCATGTTCATTCTTGTGCAAATTTGGCGCGAAGAAAATTCGCACAAGAGGACTGAAATTTTAGTGTGAAAAATATACAAAAGAACAACTGTTATTTGTTTCGATGCTTTTTATTTTTTTTTTAAAAGCCAATAAGATTTTTTTTTCACTAAAGGGTTATTTCACACCAACATCAAACAAATAGTCACATTTTCAAGATGAGCAGTGTATAAGCGGCATGGCCAAACAAATGCGGTAAAACAGTGAACAAGAAAACAATATAATCAAATTATACAACAGGGAGGGATGTTGGTGGAGGAGTGGGAAGAGGGGAGGGGGGAAAGGGTAAAGGAAGCTTTTTATTTTTGTTATAAAAATGTTAAAAAAATACAAGGAATAAAACAATTCCACACATATTTTCAATAGGCTGCAGTGGGGGGCTGTGTGTGTGTGAGTGGCATGTCCTTGTGTGACTAGCATTTCAGCACTCACTCAGCAGTATGTCTGAACATGTCGGAACATACCTGGCACTGCCTGGGTATGTCCCTGGTACATTTGCCACACGTGTATTTGTAGCAGTCAACACATCTCTCAGTTACACAATTGTTCGTGCATCGATGGTTGACCTGACACTTCACCCTTTTGCCAGGGCTGGGTGAGGAAGGAAGTTGCCAAAGGAGTTTCTCCTTGCGTGCCTTCTTTTCAGTCTCATGACGGCCACCTAACTCTTTTGCAAGCTCAACCAGGAAGTCCACCCGTCTCTCCCGCACCCCAGTGCATGCCTGATAAAGAACATGAGCATTGAGTGCTGCCATGTCAATCATGTTGTAGAACACGGCGACTGGCCATCTCTGTGTTCCTGCACGCACGCTGTACTCCCGCACCATTAGGTCCATTACATCCACGCCGCACTTTGTGTGGTTGTATTGTGTGACCGTGTTTGGCTTTCTTTTGTTGGTATCCTCAGTCTCAACCACGCTGTGCATGCTGCTGAGAATGTAGACGGCCTTCTTTTGTTTGGGTGCATACACTGTCAGTGTGGCACCAGAGGTTGAAAACACCTGAGTGGTGAATTCAGTGCGGTCCATCTGTCTAGCGGATTGAGGAATTTCCCGGCGACTCTTGTTGACTGTGCCGAGGATAGTGGTTTCCCGGCTAAGCAGTCGTTGTGCAAGTGACAATGATGTAAAGAAATTGTCCGTGGTTACAGTTCTGCCCTTGTCCAGGTCTGGCCTTAGCACTTGGCTCTCCATCTGTAGGGTACGGTTCTATTGGGGTCAAATGGTGATGTTTCCCCACTTGTACTTCATGCCACACTGTGCCATCTTTTGCGGTCTCTGTCGGCTCACTCGCCAACCGAGCTCTCTTTTTTGGTAAAGGCGGAGTCTCCTCATCTGCAAGATAAATAATTTCAAATAAGCATTTTGTTTAGGTTCAAAATAAAAAAAGATAGTCAGGAAATAAAATAGGTAACTCACACTGCCTTTTTTGGCATCCTGTTCTGTCCGTTTTTGAAACAAGCAGAACAGGATCCCTTTTGGCCCCCATGCACCGTGGGTGATGTCCGTGTGCTATCCGTGAATCCACAGATAGCGCTGTCTGCTGTCACCACATACTCACCTCCCTCCAGCGCCTCTTCTCCTCTCACTTCCGGTTCACTCTTGGGCTCAGTGAAGTGAATATTCATAAGCCTAATGTTGTGAAATTGGATTCTGGGCTCCCCCGGTGGCCACTTGTGGAATTGTACTTGTGTGCATCATCCCCTCTGTTCACCTGCTCCTATCAGGATGTGGGAGTCGCTATATAACCTTGCTCCTCTGTCAGTTTCATGCCGGTCAACAATGTAATCAGAAGCCTTTCTGTGCATGTTCCTGCTACTAGACAACTCCCAGCTAAGTTGGACTTTTGTCCTTGTGTGTTTTTGCATTTTGTTCCTGTTCACAGCTGCTGTTTCGTTACTGTGTCTGGAAAGCTCTTGTGAGCGGAAATTGCCACTCTGGTGTTATGAGTTAATGCTAGAGTCTTAAAGTAATTTCTGGATGGTGTTTTGATAGAGTTTTCTGCTGACCATGAAAGTGCCCTTTCTGTCTTCTTGCTATCTAGTAAGCGGACCTCGATTTTTGCTAAACCTATTTTCATACTACGTTTGTCATTTCATCTAAAATCACCGCCAATATATGTGGGGGCCTCTGTCTGCCTTTTGGGAAAATTTCTCTAGAGGTGAGCCAGGACTGTCTTTTCCTCTGCTAGGATTAGGTAGTTCTCCGGCTGGCGCTGGGCATCTAGGGATAAAAAAACGTAGGCATGCTACCCGGCCACTTCTAGTTGTGCGGCAGGTTTAGTTCATGGTCAGTATAGTTTCCATCTTCCAAGAGCTAGTTCTCATATATGCTGGGCTATGTTCTCTCGCCATTGAGAATCATGACAGTTTGACCGGCCCAAAAAAAAGGGTTAAATTACTGGCTGAGAAAGGAGAGAAAAAAGAAGTCTGCTACAATTTTTTTTTTTTTTTTTTCCTCTAGTTCTGAGTGTGCTCTTAATTGAATCACTTGCTAGTCTGCCTATACTGCAGCCTTCCTCTCTTTCTCTCCTTCTACTCCTTGAATGGCTCTGTGTTCACCTGTTTCAAATGGATCTTCAGAGCGTAGCTACAGGTTTGAATAATCTCGACACAAAGGTACAAAATTTGCAAGATTTTGTTGTTCATGCACCTATGTCTGAGCCTAGAATTCCTTTGCCTGAATTCTTCTCGGGGAATAGATCTCACTTTCAAAATTTTAAAAATAATTGCAAATTGTTTTTGTCCCTGAAGTCTCGCTCTGCCGGAGACCCTGCACAGCAGGTCAGGATTGTAATTTCCTTGCTCCGGGGCGACCCTCAAGACTGGGCTTTTGCATTGGCACCAGGGGATCCTGCGTTGCTCAATGTGGATGCGTTTTTTCTGGCCTTGGGGTTGCTTTATGAGGAACCTCATTTAGAGCTTCAGGCGGAAAAGGCCTTGATGTCCTTGTCTCAGGGGCAAGATGAAGCTGAAATATACTGCCAAAAATTCCACAAATGGTCTGTGCTTACTCAGTGGAATGAGTGCGCCCTGGCGGCGATTTTCAGAGAAGGTCTCTCTGATGCCATTAAGGATGTTATGGTGGGGTTCCCTGTGCCTGCGAGTCTGAATGAGTCCATGACGATGGCTATTCAGATCGATAGGCGTCTGCGGGAGCGCAAACCTGTGCACCATTTGGCGGTGTCTACTGAGAAAACGCCAGAAAATATGCAATGTGATAGAATTCTGTCCAGAAGCGAGCGGCAGAATTTTAGACGAAAAAATGGGTTGTGTTTCTATTGTGGTGATTCAACTCATGTTATATCAGCATGCTTTAAGCGTACTAAGAAGCCTGACAAGTCTGTTTCAATTAGCACTTTACAGTCTAAGTTTATTCTATCTGTGACCCTGATTTGTTCTTTGTCATCTATTACTGCGGACGCCTATGTCGACTCTGGCGCTGCTTTGAGTCTTATGGATTGGTCCTTTGCCAAACGCTGTGGGTATGATTTGGAGCCATTGGAGGCTCCGATACCTATGAAAGGGATTGACTCCACCCCATTGGCTAGTAATAAACCACAATACTGGACACAAGTGACTATGCGTGTTAATCCGGATCACCAGGAGGTTATTCGCTTTCTGGTGCTGTATAATCTACATGATGTTTTGGTGCTGGGATTGCCATGGCTGCAATCTCATAACCCAGTCCTCGACTGGAGAGCTATGTCTGTGTTAAGCTGGGGATGTAAAGGAACTCATGGGGACGTACCTTTGGTTTCCATTTCATCATCTATTCCCTCTGAGATTCCTGAATTCTTGTCTGACTTTCGTGACGTTTTTGAAGAACCCAAGGTTGGTTCACTACCTCCGCACCGGGAGTGCGATTGTGCCATAGACTTGATTCCGGGTAGTAAATACCCTAAGGGTCGTTTATTTAATCTGTCTGTGCCTGAACACGCGGCTATGCGAGAATATATAAAGGAGTCCTTGGAAAAGGGACATATTCGTCCTTCGTCATCTCCCTTAGGAGCCGGTTTTTTCTTTGTGTCTAAGAAAGACGGCTCTTTGAGGCCGTGTATTGATTATCGACTTTTGAATAAAATCACGGTTAAATATCAATATCCGTTACCACTGCTTACTGATTTGTTTGCTCGTATAAAGGGGGCCAAGTGGTTCTCTAAGATTGATCTCCGTGGGGCGTATAATTTGGTGCGAATCAAGCAGGGGGATGAGTGGAAAACCGCATTTAATACGCCCGAGGGCCATTTTGAGTATTTGGTGATGCCTTTTGGTCTTTCTAATGCCCCTTCAGTCTTCCAGTCCTTCATGCATGACATTTTCCGCGATTATTTGGATAAATTTATGATTGTGTATCTGGATGATATTCTGATTTTTTCGGATGACTGGGACTCTCATGTCCAGCAGGTCAGGAGGGTTTTTCAGGTTTTGCGGTCTAATTCCTTGTGTGTGAAGGGTTCTAAGTGTGTTTTTGGGGTTCAAAAGATTTCCTTCTTGGGATACATTTTTTCCCCCTCTTCCATCGAGATGGATCCTGTCAAGGTTCAGGCTATTGGTGATTGGACGCAACCCTCTTCTCTTAAGAGTCTTCAGAAATTTTTGGGCTTTGCTAACTTTTATCGTCGATTTATTGCTGGTTTTTCTGATGTTGTAAAACCATTGACTGATTTGACTAAGAAGGGTGCTGATGTTGCTGATTGGTCCCCTGATGCTGTGGAGGCCTTTCGGGAGCTCAAGCGCCGCTTTTCTTCCGCCCCAGTGTTGCGTCAGCCTGATGTTGCTCTTCCTTTTCAGGTTGAGGTCGACGCTTCTGAAATCGGAGCTGGGGCGGTGTTGTCGCAGAGAAGTTCCGACTGCTCCGTGATGAGACCTTGTGCTTTTTTTTCCCGTAAATTTTCGCCCGCCGAGCGGAATTATGATATTGGGAATCGGGAGCTTTTGGCCATGAAGTGGGCTTTTGAGGAGTGGCGTCACTGGCTTGAGGGGGCCAGACATCAGGTGGTGGTATTGACTGACCACAAAAATTTAATTTACCTTGAGTCTGCCAGGCGCCTGAATCCTAGACAGGCGCGCTGGTCGTTGTTTTTCTCTCGGTTTAATTTTGTGGTGTCTTACCTACCGGGTTCTAAGAATGTTAAGGCGGATGCCCTTTCTAGGAGTTTTGAGCCTGACTCCCCTGGTAATTCTGAGCCCACAGGTATCCTTAAAGATGGAGTGATATTGTCTGCCGTTTCTCCAGACCTGCGGCGGGCCTTGCAGGAGTTTCAGGCGGATAGACCTGATCGTTGCCCACCTGGTAGACTGTTTGTTCCTGATGATTGGACCAGTAGAGTCATCTCTGAGGTTCATTCTTCTGCGTTGGCAGGTCATCCTGGAATCTTTGGTACCAGGGATTTGGTGGCAAGGTCCTTCTGGTGGCCTTCCCTGTCACGAGATGTGCGAGGCTTTGTGCAGTCTTGTGACGTTTGTGCTCGGGCCAAGCCTTGTTGTTCTCGGGCTAGTGGATTGTTGTTACCCTTGCCTATCCCGAAGAGGCCTTGGACGCACATCTCGATGGATTTTATTTCGGATCTGCCTGTTTCTCATAAGATGTCTGTCATCTGGGTGGTGTGTGACCGTTTCTCTAAGATGGTCCATCTGGTTCCCTTGCCTAAGTTGCCTTCTTCTTCCGAGTTGGTTCCTCTGTTTTTTCAAAATGTTGTTCGTTTGCATGGTATTCCGGAGAATATCGTTTCTGACAGAGGGACCCAATTCGTGTCTAGATTTTGGCGGGCATTCTGTGCTAGGATGGGCATAGATTTGTCTTTTTCGTCTGCTTTCCATCCTCAGACTAATGGCCAGACCGAGCGGACTAATCAGACCTTGGAGACATATTTGAGGTGTTTTGTGTCTGCGGATCAGGATGATTGGGTTGCTTTTTTGCCTTTGGCGGAGTTCGCCCTCAATAATCGGGCCAGCTCTGCCACCTTGGTGTCCCCGTTTTTCTGTAATTCGGGGTTTCATCCTCGATTTTCCTCCGGTCAAGTGGAATCTTCGGATTGTCCTGGAGTGGATGCTGTGGTGGAGAGGTTGCATCAGATTTGGGGGCAGGTGGTGGACAATTTGAAGTTGTCCCAGGAGAAGACTCAGCTTTTTGCCAACCGCCGTTGTCGTGTTGGTCCTCGGCTTTGTGTTGGGGACTTGGTGTGGTTGTCTTCTCTTTTTGTCCCTATGAGGGTTTCTTCTCCTAAGTTTAAGCCTCGGTTCATCGGCCCGTACAAGATATTGGAGATTCTTAACCCTGTGTCCTTCCGTTTGGACCTCCCTGCATCCTTTTCGATTCATAATGTTTTTCATCGGTCATTGTTGCGCAGGTATGAGGTACCGGCTGTGCCTTCCGTTGAGCCTCCTGCTCCGGTGTTGGTTGAGGGTGAGTTGGAGTACGTTGTGGAAAAGATCTTGGACTCTCGTGTTTCCAGACGGAAACTCCAGTATCTGGTCAAATGGAAGGGATACGGTCAGGAGGATAATTCTTGGGTCACTGCCTCTGATGTTCATGCCTCCGATCTTGTCCGTGCCTTTCATAGGGCTCATCCTGATCGCCCTGGTGGTTCTGGTGAGGGTTCGGTGCCCCCTCCTTGAGGGGGGGGGGGTACTGTTGTGAAATTGGATTCTGGGCTCCCCCGGTGGCCACTTGTGGAATTGTACTTGTGTGCATCATCCCCTCTGTTCACCTGCTCCTATCAGGATGTGGGAGTCGCTATATAACCTTGCTCCTCTGTCAGTTTCATGCCGGTCAACAATGTAATCAGAAGCCTTTCTGTGCATGTTCCTTCTACTAGACAACTCCCAGCTAAGTTGGACTTTTGTCCTTGTGTGTTTTTGCATTTTGTTCCTGTTCACAGCTGCTGTTTCGTTACTGTGTCTGGAAAGCTCTTGTGAGCGGAAATTGCCACTCTGGTGTTATGAGTTAATACTAGAGTCTTAAAGTAATTTCTGGATGGTGTTTTGATAGAGTTTTCTGCTGACCATGAAAGTGCCCTTTCTGTCTTCTTGCTATCTAGTAAGCGGACCTCGATTTTTGCTAAACCTATTTTCATACTACGTTTGTCATTTCATCTAAAATCACCGCCAATATATGTGGGGGCCTCTGTCTGCCTTTTGGGAAAATTTCTCTAGAGGTGAGCCAGGACTGTCTTTTCCTCTGCTAGGATTAGGTAGTTCTCCGGCTGGCGCTGGGCATCTAGGGATAAAAAAACGTAGGCATGCTACCCGGCCACTTCTAGTTGTGCGGCAGGTTTAGTTCATGGTCAGTATAGTTTCCATCTTCCAAGAGCTAGTTCTCATATATGCTGGGCTATGTTCTCTCGCCATTGAGAATCATGACACCTAATGAGCGGCACCGGAAGTGAGAGGAACTGTCAGCGCTGGACTGAGGTGAATATGAAATTCTTTATTTTTAGGCTTTTCACTTTCCTCTGTGGTCCGTGCACACGGAAGTCACCGACCCTTATCTGCACCAACCCCTGTAAAACATAGGATCCAAATGAACAGGCAAAAAAGGGAGTGTGAAGCCAGCCTAACCTGAAGACAGCTCAGAGACCGAATATGGTTGAAGGACTATGTCTTCTCCATCTGAGTCAGAAGGGTTTGTGTTGCTCAGAATCAGTTCCAATGCCTCTTCAATGGTGTGCCTTCTCTCCATTTTCTTTCCTGTGAACAAAATAGGTTTCTCCCCCACAGCACATAAAGCTGCATGCAAATTTGCTAATGCAATGCAGCTGGGGGGGTGGGCAGACACTCAGGAGCAGCTCACATTCTCACAAGCAACCCCCACACTCAGGAATAGCTTGCATTCTTCTGTTTACACGCTCTTATCTTAGATAATCCCCCCTGCAGATTCCTCAGGCAAGAGCACATTTACAAATAAAAGGATGCTAATTAAGGTGTCAATATGGACTGAGGGTCATTTGACCCTCTCTCAGGACTTCAGGGGGGATCTTGAAATTCCCGGGACTTCTAGTGTTAAGGTGCAGACATCCTACCACTGCCAGTAAGGTGATTAGAACAACAGTCTTTCTGCTAGTGAAAATATCTTTTTGCAGTGGCTGGCATGGATCCAGGTGGGCGCTCCCTCAAGTGAATGTGGTCAGCTGGACTTTACAACGGGCCGTCAAACCGTGGGTCTAGGCTCCTTCTCACGTGTCTGTGTATGACCACCCAATCACCTGGATTCAGCTGATGCACGTCTGCACTGGCATTAAGATCTGGAATGGACGAAAACATATGTTTATGCACCACATTAAGTATGTTCTGCAAGGCCTGGACATGGGCTGTCATAGCACCGTGTTGCATTTGTAGCACCTGTGGGAAGTACAGACCACCCTTTGGCAAACTACTAAACAGGACTTCAAAAGGAGACAAGCCTGTCTTTCTATTTGGAGTGTGTCTGACTGACGAGTGCAAGAGACAAGCACTCTACCCCACTCTTTCCTGTGTCTGCCATGGCCTTTGAATTTTCAGTTTAAGTGTCCCATTTAGTCTTTCCACTTTCCCATTACTTTGTGATCTATATGGTGTATGAAATGCTTGCTGTACTCCCAGGGCCTGCATGACTTCCCTCATTATTTCTCCCGTGAAGTGTGTGTCCCTATTGCTCTCTATGGTTTCTGGGACACCATACCTGCAGATCAGTTATTTCATCAGTTTGTCTGCAGTCACTTTAGCATTTGCACATTTTACCAGATAGGCTTCCAGCCAACCAGAGAAGAGATCTACACATACTAGGACATTTTTCACACACTCCTACCTTTGGTAGCTGTATGTAGCCAGTCTGCAGTCTCTGAAACGGGTAGAGAGGCCTGGGTGTCGCTTTCTTAGGGATTTTTACTGTTTTACCTGGGTTGTGCTGTGCACAGATGAGGCATGACCGTACGAGCTTTGCTGCTGCGTAACTGAAACCAGGAGCGATCCGGAAGGCATCTACCATGGACACATGTGACATTTTGAGGTGTGAGTGGGGCCAAGTGTTGCTTGTGCCATAATTAGGAACAGGGACCTTGGTATATACAATTTATCCTTATTCTCCCAAAACTCTTCTTGAGTTCAGCTCAGCTCCCATTCTCCCCCGTGGTCCTTCTCTGTTTGGGCAGCTGGAGGGATTTCAGGACATCTAGGCTCAGTGTGGCTGGAATACGCTGACTCCCCGCCACCGTCCACTGCTCCCTAGGCCGCCTTGCTGCTACTTTAGCAGCCTCGTCTGCCCTTCTGTTGCCCTCTACCTCCACAGAGTCACTGTCCGTGTGTGCTGTTACCTTGACGATGCCAACCTAGACTGGTAACGTCAATGCCTCCACTAATTGTTTCACCAGCTCTGCATTTTTAATGGGCTTACCGGCTGATGTAAGAAACGTTCTGCTTCTCCAGACAGGGTGATAATCATGGGATATTCCCCATGCATAATTAGAATCTGTGTAAATATCAGCGACTTTACCTGTAGCAGCTCTACACGCCTCAGTGAGTGCCCTCAACTCTGCCTCCTGCACCGACATGTGAGGAGGGAGTGGTTCAACTCGGATTACCTCATGTGAGGATTCTACTGCATGTCCAGTGTAGAATCGCCCATCCTGGTGGTATCTGGAGGCATCTACAAAAATAAAACTTCAAAATATGCATTAGGAACAGGTTTTTCATGAACATATGTAAAACATATTGTCTCCTGACTCATCAGTTCCTATACAGTCATGTTTGTGCGTCAACGTACCAGAGTACTTTTTTTTTTTTTTTCTATTGCTGTCACCAATTCCCCCTTTTCTGAATCCACAGGCTGATGAGTGGCTGGATTCAGAACATTATGTCCTTTGACGGTGACGTATTCAGGAATTAGTATTAGAGCACATTCGAGTCTGATCTGTCTATACATAGACAGGTGTTTTGGTTGTACTTGTATGAGTATGGCATTAATGTCATGTGGGGAACAAATTGTCAAAAGAAAAAGTCAGTGTGAGCTCACATGCCTAGCTGTAATACAGCAGCTCTTACCACACGGACACACATAGGAGACCCTCTAATCACTGGGTCTAATTGTGCTGAGTAGTAAGTTATTGGTCTCTGTTCCTTTCCACGTTGCTGTGTCAGTACTGCGGTAGCATGTCCTCCCTGCTCTGTTCAAAATAAGAAACATGGCTGATCATAGTTTGGAATGCCTAAGGCCGGGGCTGGCACAATGAGCAGCTTCAGAGAATCAATTGCTTCTTGAGTGAGATTGTAGGGGTTTGATGACAACCTGTCATAGAGTGGTTGCATCATTTGTGAAGCAGACCTTATCCAAGGCCTACAGTAGGTCACCAAACCTAGGAAAATGCATAGATGCTGGTGTGACCTGGGTAAAGGGAGATTTTGTATTGCCTGTTTTCTGTCTTCAGTCAGGTGTCTTGTACATTCAGCAATACAATGTCCTAAAAATGTCACCTTTTGTTTGTAATACTGTAATTTGTCACGTGAGACCTTGCAACCCTTCTCTGCCAAAAAAAAAACACAGCAAGGAAACTATAGCTGTAGCAGGACGTCTGGTCCGGGCAGCAGAGCAAGAGGTCATCCACATACTGCAATAGTACAGTCTGTGGATAAGGTGGTTGCCACTGCTCAAGAATCCCTGCTGTTGTGATCCGCTTTTTGGGCTCCCCTAGTGGTGGCTGGTGGTACTGGAGACTTGTGTGTTCTTTTCTGCCTCAGCTCACTGTTGTGAATTTACCTTTTGGCTCCCTCTAGTGGCTACTAGTGATTTTACTCTGGGTATGTCTATCATCCCTTGTATGCTCACCTGGGTCGTTAGGTCAGGGGTGTTGCTATATAAGCTCCCTGGACCTTCAGTTCAATGCCTGGCAACGTTGATATCAGAGCTAATCTGTAGTGCTCTTGTCTACTGATCCTGGTTCCTGCGTGATTAAGCTAAGTCCGCTTTCTTGCTTTTTGCTATTTGTTTTTGTTTGCATTTTTGTCCAGCTTGTTCATTATCTGTATCCTTTCCTTGCTGGAAGCTCTAGGGAGGCTGGAGTTCTCCCCCCGGGCCGTTAGACGGTTCGGGGGTTCTTGAATCTCCAGTGTGGAATATTGTTAGGGTTTTTGTTGACCATATAAGTTATCTTACTACATTCTGCTATTAGTAAGCGGGCCTCTCTTTGCTAAACCTAGTTCATCTCTGTGTTTGTCATTTCCTCTTACCTCACCGTTATTATTTGTGGGGGGCTTGTATCCTACTTTTGGGGTCTATTCTCTGGAGGCAAGAGAGGTCTTTGTTTTCCTCTTCTAGGGGTAGTTAGTCCTCCGGCTGGCGCGAGACATCTAGCGACCAACGTAGGCATGTTCCCCGGCTACTTATAGTGTTGGCGTTAGGAGTAGATATATGGTCAACCCAGTTACCACTGCCCTATGAGCTGGATTTTTGTACTTCGCAGACTTGCTGATATCTCTGAGACCCTCGCCATTGGGGTCATAACAGTTTGCCAGGCCTGTATTAAATGTTAAATGCATTGCAGAAGCGGGATTATAAGAAAGAAAGTTCTGAGTTTCTTTTTCTCTCTCTCGTTTTTTTTTCTTTTCCCCTTTAACTCTGAGTGGCTTGTGTTTGCTGCAGACATGAATGTCCAGACCTTGATTACAAGTGTGGACCAGCTTGCTGCTCGTGTGCAGGGCATACAAGATTATGTTATCAGAAATCCTATGTCAGAACCTAAGATACCGATTCCTGAACCATTTTCCGGAGACCGATTTAAATTTAGAAATTTCAGGAATAATTGTAAATTGTTTTTGTCCCTGAGACCCTGTTCATCTGGAGACTCCGCTCAGCAAGTAAAAATTGTTATTTCTTTTTTACGGGGCGACCCTCAGGATTGGGCCTTCTCGCTGGCGCCAGGAGATCCGGCATTGGCTGACATTGATGCGTTTTTTCTGGCGCTCGGTTTGCTTTATGAGGAACCCAATCTTGAGATTCAGGCAGAAAAAGCCTTGCTGGCGATGTCTCAGGGCCAGGACGAGGCCGAAGTGTATTGCCAAAAATTTCGGAAATGGTCCATGCTGACCCAGTGGAACGAGTGTGCATTGGCTGCAAATTTTAGAAATGGCCTTTCTGAAGCCATTAAGTATGTGATGGTGGGTTTTCCCATTCCCACAGGTCTGAATGATTCTATGGCCCTGGCTATTCAAATCGACCGGCGGTTGCGGGAGCGCAAAACCGCAAATCCTCTCATGGTGTTGTCTGAACAGGCACCTGATTTAATGCAATGTGATAGAATCCTGACTAGAAATGAGCGGAAAATTCATAGACGCCAGAATGGCTTGTGTTACTACTGTGGTGATTCTACACATGTTATCTCAGCATGCTCTAAACGTCTTACTAAGGTTGTTAGTCCGGTCGCCATTGGTAATTTGCAACCTAAATTTATTCTATCTGTAACTTTGATTTGCTCACTGTCATCGTATCCTGTCATGGCGTTTGTGGACTCAGGTGCTGCCCTGAGCCTTATGGATCTGTCATTTGCCAAGCGCTGCGGATTTGTGCTTGAGCCATTGGAAAATCCTATCCCTCTTAGGGGTATTGACTCTATGCCATTGGCAAAAAATAAACCGCAGTTTTGGACACAGGTTACCATGTGCATGACTCCCGAACATCGGAAGGTAATACGTTTTCTTGTTCTACATAAAATGCATGATTTGGTTGTTTTGGGTTTGCCATGGTTACAGACCCATAATCCAGTCTTGGACTGGAAGGCTATGTCAGTGTCAAGCTGGGGCTGCCATGGAATTCACGGAGATTCCCTGCCCTTGTCTATTGCATCTTCTACGCCTTCGGAAGTTCCGGCGTATTTGTCTGATTATCAGGATGTCTTCAGCGAGTCTAAGTCCAGTGCACTGCCTCCTCATAGGGAATGTGACTGTGCAATAGATTTGATTCCTGGCAGTAAGTTTCCTAAGGGGAAACTGTCAGTACCTGAACATACCGCGATGCGTTCATATATCAAGGAGTCTCTTGAGAAGGGGCATATCCGTCCTTCTTCTTCCCCTCTTGGTGCGGGATTCTTTTTTGTGGCCAAAAAGGACGGATCTTTGAGGCCTTGTATTGACTATCGGCTTTTAAATAAGATCACTGTCAAATTTCAGTATCCTTTGCCGCTGTTGTCAGATTTGTTTGCCCGGATTAAAGGTGCCAAGTGGTTCACCAAGATAGACCTTCGTGGTGCGTACAACCTTGTGCGCATTAGGCAGGGCGATGAATGGAAAACCGCATTCAATACGCCCGAAGGTCATTTTGAGTACTTGGTGATGCCATTTGGGCTCTCTAATGCACCTTCAGTTTTTCAGTCCTTCATGCATGACATTTTCCGGAAGTATCTGGATAAATTTTTGATTGTTTATCTGGATGATATTCTGGTTTTTTCTGATGATTGGGACTCGCATGTGGAGCAGGTCAGGATGGTTTTTGAGATTCTGCGTGAAAATTCTTTGTTTGTAAAAGGCTCAAAGTGTCTCTTTGGTGTACAGAAGGTTCCCTTTTTGGGGTTCATTTTTTCCCCTTCTGCTGTGGAGATGGATCCAGTCAAGGTCCGAGCTATTCATGATTGGACTCAACCCTCGTCAGTTAAGAGTCTTCAGAAGTTCTTGGGTTTTGCTAACTTCTACCGTCGTTTTATCGCAAATTTCTCTAGCGTTGTTAAACCGCTGACGGATATGACCAAGAAAGGCTCTGATGTAGCTAACTGGGCTCCTGCTGCCGTGGAGGCTTTCCAGGAGTTGAAACGCCGGTTTACTTCGGCGCCTGTTTTGTGCCAGCCTGACGTCTCACTTCCCTTTCAGGTTGAGGTGGATGCTTCGGAGATTGGGGCAGGGGCCGTTTTGTCGCAGAGAGGCCCTGGTTGCTCTACTATGAGACCTTGTGCCTTTTTCTCTAGGAAGTTTTCGCCGGCAGAGCGAAATTATGATGTGGGCAATCGGGAGTTGTTGGCCATGAAGTGGGCATTTGAGGAGTGGCGTCATTGGCTCGAGGGTGCTAAGCATCGTGTGGTGGTCTTGACTGATCACAAAAATTTGATGTATCTCGAGTCTGCTAAACGCCTGAATCCTAGACAGGCCCGCTGGTCATTGTTTTTCTCCCGTTTTGACTTTGTGGTCTCGTATTTACCAGGTTCAAAGAATGTGAAGGCCGATGCTCTGTCTAGGAGCTTTGTGCCTGATGCTCCTGGAGTCGCTGAACCTGAGGGTATTCTTAAGGAAGGAGTTATCTTGTCAGCTATTTCTCCAGATCTGCGACGTGTGTTGCAGAGATTTCAGGCTGGTAGGCCTGACTCTTGTCCACCTGACAGATTGTTTGTGCCTGATAAATGGACCAGCAGAGTCATTTCCGAGGTTCATTCCTCAGTGTTGGCAGGGCACCCGGGAATTTTTGGCACCAGAGATCTGGTGGCCAGGTCCTTTTGGTGGCCTTCCTTGTCAAGGGATGTGCGGTCATTTGTTCAGTCCTGTGGTACTTGTGCTCGAGCTAAGCCTTGCTGTTCTCGTGCCAGCGGGTTGCTCTTGCCCTTGCCTGTCCCGAAGAGACCTTGGACACACATCTCTATGGATTTCATTTCGGATCTTCCGGTGTCTAAGGGCATGTCTGTCATCTGGGTGATATGTGATCGTTTCTCCAAGATGGTCCATCTGGTTCCTTTGCCTAAGCTGCCTTCCTCTTCTGATCTGGTTCCTGTGTTCTTCCAGAACGTGGTTCGTTTGCACGGCATTCCTGAGAATATTGTGTCGGACAGAGGATCCCAGTTTGTTTCCAGGTTTTGGCGATCCTTTTGTGGTAGGATGGGCATTGATTTGTCGTTTTCCTCCGCTTTTCATCCACAGACTAACGGACAAACGGAACGAACTAATCAGACTCTGGAGGCGTATTTGAGGTGTTTTGTCTCTTCTGATCAGGATGATTGGGTGACCTTCTTGCCGTTGGCTGAATTTGCCCTTAATAATCGGGCTAGTTCTGCCACCTTGGTTTCGCCATTTTTCTGCAACTCCGGTTTCCATCCTCGTTTTTCCTCGGGACATGTGGAGCCTTCTGACTGTCCTGGAGTGGATTCTGTGGTGGATAGGTTGCAGCGAATCTGGAATCATGTGGTGGACAACTTGAAGTTGTCACAGGAGAAGGCTCAGCGTTTTGCCAACCGCCGCCGCGGTGTGGGTCCCCGACTTCGTGTTGGGGATTTGGTATGGCTGTCTTCTCGATTTGTTCCTATGAAGGTCTCCTCTCCCAAATTTAAGCCTCGATTCATTGGTCCTTACAGGATATTGGAGATCCTTAATCCTGTGTCCTTTCGCCTGGATCTTCCGGTGTCGTTTGCCATTCACAACGTATTTCATAGGTCCTTGTTGCGGCGGTACGTTGTGCCTGTGGTTCCTTCTGCTGAGCCTCCTGCTCCGGTGTTGGTTGAGGGCGAGTTGGAGTACGTGGTGGAGAAGATCTTAGATTCTCGTCTCTCCAGGCGGAGGCTTCAGTACCTGGTCAAGTGGAAGGGCTATGGTCAGGAGGATAATTCCTGGGTGGTCGCCTCTGATGTGCATGCGGCCGATTTAGTTCGTGCCTTTCACGCCGCTCATCCTGATCGCCCTGGTGGTCGTGGTGAGGGTTCGGTGACCCCTCACTAAGGGGGGGGTACTGTTGTGAATTTACCTTTTGGCTCCCTCTAGTGGCTACTAGTGATTTTACTCTGGGTATGTCTATCATCCCTTGTATGCTCACCTGGGTCGTTAGGTCAGGGGTGTTGCTATATAAGCTCCCTGGACCTTCAGTTCAATGCCTGGCAACGTTGATATCAGAGCTAATCTGTAGTGCTCTTGTCTACTGATCCTGGTTCCTGCGTGATTAAGCTAAGTCCGCTTTCTTGCTTTTTGCTATTTGTTTTTGTTTGCATTTTTGTCCAGCTTGTTCATTATCTGTATCCTTTCCTTGCTGGAAGCTCTAGGGAGGCTGGAGTTCTCCCCCCGGGCCGTTAGACGGTTCGGGGGTTCTTGAATCTCCAGTGTGGAATTTTGTTAGGGTTTTTGTTGACCATATAAGTTATCTTACTACATTCTGCTATTAGTAAGCGGGCCTCTCTTTGCTAAACCTAGTTCATCTCTGTGTTTGTCATTTCCTCTTACCTCACCGTTATTATTTGTGGGGGGCTTGTATCCTACTTTTGGGGTCTATTCTCTGGAGGCAAGAGAGGTCTTTGTTTTCCTCTTCTAGGGGTAGTTAGTCCTCCGGCTGGCGCGAGACATCTAGCGACCAACGTAGGCATGTTCCCCGGCTACTTATAGTGTTGGCGTTAGGAGTAGATATATGGTCAACCCAGTTACCACTGCCCTATGAGCTGGATTTTTGTACTTCGCAGACTTGCTGATATCTCTGAGACCCTCGCCATTGGGGTCATAACAGCTCACCTGCTTCCATCAGTTTTGGGAGTTCCCTATTTAGCCTTGCTCTCCAGTCACTTCCTTGCCGGTCATCATTGTAACCTGAGTCTTTCAGTTGCATGTTTCTGCTACCAGTCTGCTGATCAGCTAAGTGGACTCTTGTCCTTTTTGTTTTGTATTTTTTGTCTAGTTTACAGTTTGTCATTTCCTGTTACTGGAAGCTCTTGTGGACTGAAATTGCCACTCCTGTGTCATGAGTTGACACAGGAGTCTTAAAGTAATTTCAGGATGGGTTTTTGAAAGGGTTTTTCAGCTGACTGTGAAGTCCTCTTTTGTATCCTTCCTCTATCTAGTAAGTGGACCTCGCTTTGCTATCTACCTTCATACTGTGTATGTCTTTTCCTCTGAACTCACCATTAATATATGTGGGGGCTACTATCATCTTTGGGGAATTTCACTAGAGGTAAGCCAGGTCTGTTCCTTCCTCTTCCAGGCGTAGTTAGTTCTCCGGCTGGCGCATGGCATCTAGGCAGCCGTAGGAATGCTTCCTGGCTACTGTTAGTTGTGTGGTAGATTTAGGTCACGGTCAGCTTGAGTTTCCATCACCCGAAGGCTAGTCTGTTATTTTGTGTTTCTGATGTTCCCATGCCATTGGGGAATCATGACAGTATGACCGGCCACTGTTAAAGTAATTGGCAGAAGAAAGGAGAGTAAAAGAAGTCTGTAGATTTTTTTTTTTTTTTTTCCTCACTTGTTTGCTACTTAGTTGGCTCAGTTGTATTTCTGCTCTATTTACAGCCTTGCCTGTCTCTCCTTCTAATCCTTGAATGGCTCTGATCTCTCCGGTTTAAGGATGGACTCTCAGAGTTTGGCTGCAGGTTTAAATAATCTTGCTACGAAGGTTCAGAATTTACAAGATTATGTTATACGTACTCCTATTTCTGAACCTAAGATTCCTACACCAGAGGTATTTTCCGGAGATAGATCTCGGTTTCTGAATTTCAAATGTAATTGTAAATTATTCCTTTCTCTCAGACCTCACTCCTCTGGAGATCCTGTTCAGCAGGTTAAGATTGTGATTTCTTTGCTGCGAGGTGACCCTCAAAATTGGGCATTTTCATTGACACCAGGGGATCCTGCGTTGCTCAATGTGGATGCGTTTTTTCTGGCTTTAGGGTTGCTGTATGAGGAACCTAATTTGGAGATTCAAGCTGAAAAAGCTTTAATAGCCCTGTCTCAAGGGCAAGATGAAGCTGAGATATACTGCCAAAAATTTCGTAAATGGTCTGTGCTTACTCAGTGGAATGAGTGTGCCCTAGCGGCAATTTTCAGAGAAGGCCTTTCTGATGCCGTTAAGGATGTCATGGTGGGGTTTCCTACACCCACAGGTCTGAATGAGTCCATCACAATGGCGATTCAGATTGATCGGCGTTTGCGGGAGCGCAAACCCGTGCACCATTTGGCGGTATCTTCTGAAGGGACGCCAGAGAAAATGCAATGTGACAGAATTCTGTCAAGAAGCGAGCAGCAGAATTATAGGCGCAAAAATGGCTTGTGCTTCTACTGTGGTGATTCCGCGCATGTTATATCAGCATGCTCTAAACGTACTAGGAAGGTTGACAAGTCTGTTTCTATTGGCACTTTACAGTCTAAATTTCTTCTGTCTGTAACTCTGATTTGTTCATTATCAGTTATTACCGTGGATGCCTATGTGGACTCTGGCGCCGCTTTGAGTCTCATGGATTGGTCCTTCCCCAGGCGCTGTGGGTTTGATTTGGAGCCTCTGGAAGTTCCTATACCTCTGAAGGGTATTGATTCTACACCTCTGGCTTGTAATAGACCACAGTTCTGGACGCAAGTGACTATGCGTATGACTCCAGACCATCAGGAGATGATTCGCTTCCTCGTGTTGCATAATTTACATGATGTGTTAGTGATTGGATTACCATGGTTGCAATCTCATAACCCAGTACTGGACTGGAAAACTATGTCTGTGTTAAGCTGGGGATGTCGGGGGGCTCATGGGGACATACCTTTGGTTTCTATCTCGTCATCTATTCCCTCTGAGGTTCCAGCATTTTTGTCGGATTTTGGGGATATTTTTGAAGAGCCTAAAATTGGTTCTCTCCCTCCCCACAGAGAGTGTGATTGCGCCATAGATCTGATTCCAGGCAGTAAATTTCCAAAGGGTCGTTTGTTTAACCTATCTGTACCTGAGCATGCTGCCATGCGAGAGTATGTTAAGGAGTCCCTGGAAAAGGGACATATTTGTCCTTCTTCATCACCTTTAGGAGCTGGGTTTTTCTTTGTCTCTAAAAAGGATGGCTCGCTGAGGCCTTGTATTGATTATCGACTCCTGAATAAAATTACTGTCAAATATCAGTATCCGTTGCCGCTGCTTACTGATTTGTTTGCTCGCATAAGGGGGGCTAAGTGGTTCTCCAAGATTGATCTCCGTGGGGCGTATAATTTGGTGCGAATTAAGCAAGGGGATGAGTGGAAAACCGCATTTAATACGCCTGAGGGCCACTTTGAGTATTTAGTAATGCCTTTCGGCCTTTCTAATGCACCTTCAGTTTTTCAGTCCTTTATGCATGATATTTTCCGTGAATATCTGGATAAATTTATGATTGTGTATTTGGACGATATTTTGATTTTTTCTGAGGACTGGGAGTCTCATGTTCAGCAGGTCAGGAGGGTTTTTCAGGTCTTGCGGGAGAATTCTCTGTGTGTAAAGGGTTCTAAGTGTGTTTTTGGGGTTCAAAAGATTTCCTTTTTGGGGTACATTTTTTCCCCTTCTTCTGTTGAGATGGACCCTGTCAAGGTTCGGGCTATTTGTGACTGGACGCAGCCTACTTCTCTAAAGGGTCTTCAGAAGTTCTTGGGCTTTGCTAATTTTTATCGTCGATTTATAACTGGTTTTTCTGGTGTTGCTAAGCCTCTTACGGATTTGACTAAGAAGGGTGCTGGTGTTGCCAATTGGTCCTCTGCCGCTGTGGAGGCCTTTCGGGAACTTAAGCGCCGCTTTTCGTCTGCCCCTGTGTTGCGCCAGCCTGATGTCTCTCTCCCCTTTCAGGTTGAGGTCGATGCTTCTGAGATCGGAGCGGGGGCGGTTTTGTCGCAGAAAAGTTCCGATTGCTCAGTGATGAGACCTTGTGCGTTCTTTTCTCGAAAATTTTCTGCCGCCGAAAGAAATTATGATGTCGGTAATCGGGAGCTTTTGGCCATGAAGTGGGCATTTGAGGAGTGGCGTCATTGGCTTGAGGGTGCTAGACATCAGGTGGTGGTTTTGACTGATCACAAGAATCTGATTTATCTTGAGTCTGCCAGGCGCCTGAATCCTAGACAGGCGCGCTGGTCGTTGTTTTTCTCTCGGTTTAATTTTGTGGTCTCATATCTACCAGGTTCTAAGAATGTGAAGGCAGATGCCCTTTCTAGGAGTTTTGAGCCTGATTCCCCTGGTGATTCGGAACCTACAGGTATCCTTAAGGATGGGGTGATATTATCCGCTATTTCCCCAGATCTGCGACGTGCTTTGCAAGAGTTTCAGGCGGATAGACCTGATCGCTGTCCACCTGGTAGACTGTTTGTTCCTGATGATTGGACCAGTAGAGTCATCTCGGAGGTTCATTCTTCTACGCTGGCGGGTCATCCTGGAATTTTTGGTACCAGGGATTTGGTGGCTAGATCCTTCTGGTGGCCATCTCTGTCTCGAGATGTGCGTGTTTTTGTGCAGTCTTGTGATGTGTGTGCTCGAGCCAAGCCTTGTTGTTCTAGGGCTAGCGGGTTGTTGTTGCCCTTGCCTATTCCGAAGAGGCCTTGGACGCACATCTCGATGGACTTTATTTCTGATCTTCTTGTCTCTCAGAGGATGTCTGTTATCTGGGTGGTGTGTGACCGTTTTTCTAAGATGGTTCATTTGGTGCCATTGCCGAAGTTGCCTTCCTCGTCTGAGTTGGTTCCTTTGTTTTTTCAAAATGTGGTTCGCTTGCATGGTATTCCTGAAAATATCGTTTCTGATAGGGGTACCCAGTTCGTTTCTAGATTTTGGCGGGCATTCTGTGCCAGGTTGGGCATTGATTTGTCTTTTTCGTCTGCCTTCCATCCTCAGACTAATGGCCAGACGGAGCGAACTAATCAGACTTTGGAGACGTATTTGAGGTGTTTTGTGTCTGCGGATCAGGATGATTGGGTTGCCTTTTTGCCGTTGGCGGAGTTTGCTCTTAATAATCGGGCTAGTTCGGCCACTTTGGTTTCCCCTTTCTTTTGCAATTCAGGGTTTCATCCCCGTTTTTCTTCTGGTCAGGCGGAGTCTTCGGATTGTCCTGGAGTAGATGCTGTGGTGGATCGGTTGTATCGGATTTGGGAACAAGTGGTGGACAATTTGAATTTGTCCCAGGAGAGGACTCAGCGGTTTGCTAACCGCCAGCGTCGGGTTGGTCCTCGCCTTCGTGTTGGGGACTTGGTGTGGTTGTCTTCCCGTTTTGTCCCAATGAGGGTTTCTTCTCCTAAATTTAAGCCTCGGTTCATCGGTCCCTATAGGATTTTGGAGATTATTAACCCTGTTTCCTTTCGTTTGGACCTCCCGGCATCTTTCGCTATCCATAATGTGTTCCATCGGTCGCTGTTGCGGAGATACGAGGTGCCGGTGGTTCCTTCTGCTGAGCCTCCTGCTCCTGTGCTGGTTGAGGGTGAATTGGAGTACGTTATAGAGAAGATCTTGGACTCCCGTATTTCCAGGCGGAGACTCCAGTATCTGGTTAAATGGAAGGGCTATGGTCAGGAAGATAATTCTTGGGTAACTGCCTCTGATGTTCATGCCTCGGATTTGGTTCGTGCCTTTCATAGGGCTCATCCAGGTCGCCCTGGCGGTTCTTGTGAGGGTTCGGTGCCCCCTCCTTAAGGGGGGGGTACTGTTGTGATCCGCTTTTTGGGCTCCCCTAGTGGTGGCTGGTGGTACTGGAGACTTGTGTGTTCTTTTCTGCCTCAGCTCACCTGCTTCCATCAGTTTTGGGAGTTCCCTATTTAGCCTTGCTCTCCAGTCACTTCCTTGCCGGTCATCATTGTAACCTGAGTCTTTCAGTTGCATGTTCCTGCTACCAGTCTGCTGATCAGCTAAGTGGACTCTTGTCCTTTTTGTTTTGTATTTTTTGTCCAGTTTACAGTTTGTCATTTCCTGTTACTGGAAGCTCTTGTGGACTGAAATTGCCACTCCTGTGTCATGAGTTGACACAGGAGTCTTAAAGTAATTTCAGGATGGGTTTTTGAAAGGGTTTTTCAGCTGACCGTGAAGTCCTCTTTTGTATCCTTCCTCTATCTAGTAAGTGGACCTCGCTTTGCTATCTACCTTCATACTGTGTATGTCTTTTCCTCTGAACTCACCGTTAATATATGTGGGGGCTACTATCATCTTTGGGGAATTTCACTAGAGGTAAGCCAGGTCTGTTCCTTCCTCTTCCAGGCGTAGTTAGTTCTCCGGCTGGCGCATGGCATCTAGGCAGCCGTAGGAATGCTTCCTGGCTACTGTTAGTTGTGTGGTAGATTTAGGTCACGGTCAGCTTGAGTTTCCATCACCCGAGGGCTAGTCTGTTATTTTGTGTTTCTGATGTTCCCATGCCATTGGGGAATCATGACACCCTGCCATTGCTGTTGAATAGATGGTTGGGGGGTTCTTTCCCCCTTTTGGGAGGACCGTCCAACAGTATTGTTTACCTTCGCGAGTAAAAGAGAAAAGATGCCGTCAGTCAGGGTGCAGGGGTATAGAAAAGAATGCATTTTGCCAAATTAATGACTGTGAAACATTTTGTGACCGTACGGTGTGGGTATTAGGGACAATTGAGATTACACTCACTGTAACATAATGGCCTGTAAGTCCTGAACTATTCTATGTCAGGGGAACCCTTGGGTCCTTTTTTTTTTTCTTTTTCTTAATTGGATACAAAGGGGTGTTGCAGGGGGAAGATCTTTGCACCAGAACCCCTGCCTTAACATACTCTTTAATATCCCTGCTCAGGGCCATTGATTTGACTAAGGTCAAAGGGGTATTGCTTTAACCAAAGAGGAGTGGTTCCTTCTTTTAATTTAATCATGACAAGGGGAATGGGCAGCCGACCCATATCAGATTTTCCCCTTGCTCAAACGGTGTCTGGTACCTGACTCTTTTCCCTGTCCTCAGACATTCTGGTGTCAGGTATTACTTTCACTACTCTTGCCATATACACCATTTCTGCAAATTTACACAAGTGTTTATATAAATCACACATTAATGACGAAATATTATTTATACCCGTATTTGATTAGGTTGAGTACCCCTTAAGAAAACTAAATTTGATTCACAGAATATGTTACCAAAAGAAAATTATATATATGAAAATATATATATTTACGAAAGATACTGAGTCATAAAATGGGAGAGCACAATGCCATAGGCCACAGCAAAGCACAAGCTTATTTTAAGAAGGTAGCAGCCCTATATAAATCCATAACTAACAGTTCCAAATACAAAAGAAGGGATTTGAAAAATACCAAATATCAATACCAGTTGCTTGCGATAAGGTATAAGAAGTGGAAAGGACAAATAAACAGTGACTATGGTTTGAGCCAATATAATGAATGGCTAAAAAAAACTATATATAAATACACGGTAACTATACCATCTTGTGCTAGAAAACTACTACTACAGTCAACTCTGCTCCCAGCAAATCCATAGGGGTATTGTCACTAACAATAAGTTTGTAAGCAGCTCTTCTAAGCACGGTCTCGTGATTCTAGTCTTATTTGTTTAGTCATAGGGGCTTCAGTCGCTTGTCCTTTTACACTCACGCATTCCACAGTCTCGTCAGTAATCATGTCTGGCATTATCAAGTCTTTGTGTACCACAGTCCCGGCTGCCCCAGTGTCAATCAAGAATTCTGTCTCTTTCCCTCCAGGCATTGGTATGGTGGTCATCAAGGAAGGACCAGGTCCGGAGAGGACAAGAACAGGGCACACATTTGTCACTGGGTTGTCAGTTTCCTAGTCTGAAGGTGAAGGAAGTGGTAAATTGGTCTGAGTGTCCATTTTCTCCACAATTTCAGCACTTTACTGTTTCTAAGTCCTTAGGTCCCTTACTGCGTCTCTACTGTTTTCCTTGTACTCCAGCATACATGACACGTCGTCTTGTCCTAGTTTGTTCAACTCTTCAGCGACTTTCAGGAGATCTTTTGGATCTACATTTCTCCATTCAGGTCTTTTGGATCTCTGTATTTGCGTCTCGTAAGTCTTTTGTCATACCGTCAATGAATGTATTTACCAATACTTTAACATCAAGTGGGTTTACTGGACTGTACCCCATGTCTTCCTATTTCAGCTGTAACTGTCCAAAGTACATCTCTACACTCTCTCCTTTTGTCACATCTGTATGTGTCTTAATTATGTGTCCTAGCAAGTCACCTGCTTTTGTGCTCACTAACTCCCTAGGCCTGCCCAGGTGCACTTATACGTCCATCATATTGACTTTATCTGAAAAATTGGAAAGGTTGGTTCTCAGGGTCAGCCAATTGTTTTGCATGTTTTAGCGTAGCTAGCTAGTCAGAGGGCCTCCAGGGATATTACTCCTGTATCTGTCTTACCCTACCTGATGTGGTTGGTTCTCTGGTGGTGGGGGTGACTAGATGACCGGTTGGGGGTGACATGACATGCTGGTCTACAGCTCCTTCCCAAAAGGATTACTGTCAGCCTACTCCCAAAAGTTAATGACCCCACTATCCACCAACCACAATCCTGTGTCAGCTTCTTATGTCACTACATGTGATCTTGTCCGGACAGGATTCAGTGTAATTCTCTTAGGTCGGGTTGCAGCACAGATCATACAAGTATTTCTCCAGTCTGGGTTTGTCTGACCACAGTCCATCTGTCTTGTCTGGGTCTCTGGTTATACAAAGGTATGACCATAGCAGTAATGTGTCAGTCATAGTCGGACTTTTAAGCATCAAAACATTCATAATACACCTTACTTTCGTCCTGCTGCACTCTCTCAGACGCCATTTATTCACTTGCTATTTTCCTCCTTTGTCTGTGCCTTTTTGAACAACAAAACATCCACTCACTGGCATTTTTGCCTTTTTCAATATTGGTTTCACATCTTTCACTGCTTCCTTTTTTTCAATCTGTATAGCGGATCCCATTGGGGCACTGACTGCACAACACACAGAACAAGTTGCCCATGGCTTCAACTTATTCCTCAGACAGCTCACCTTTATTCTGCAAATGCCCTTTTTAGTGTGCCTTACCATCTACGGGTGGCCACACGTAGCAAGTCAGAGCGAGTGTCAAGATTTAACGGGAATGGTTACATCCACCTATTACCCGATAGACCTAAAGGATTTAACGGGGATGGTTCCATCCACCTATCACCCGGTAAATCAGCTGGCTAGCACAGCTCCATGGAATGGCAAGGTTCCATCCACCTAGCCGTGCAGTTGGCTACCTCCTCTGTTGATCCTCAATTTGCTATATCAATCACTCAACTTGAAGCAGGTGAATCTTTTACCAATCTTTTCAATCACTTACAAGTTTTCCTCTAAAAATAGGCACAGTTCTTTATCACTTTCAATTTCATACAGTACTTATTGCTTTAAACACAAATCTCTCAGCGTGTACTAAACCAAGGACAATATTTGAGCGTAGCTCTATGCCCCCCTTCCTCTGGCCCACAGCACCGAGGGGAGAAATTACAAGCAATTAGTGCAGGGGTCCGCTTCCCCCCTCCCATCTGGTATTTTGCACAGATAAGAGCTTGGTGTCTTCTACACAGAAATGGATTGCAGCAGTTTTCAGACTTAATCTCTATAAAACATTCAAACATTCATCCTCTAGGAATTAAAAACAGTTTCTCTATACAGGCAAATCAATGCACAACTTGAATAAGCTGATTCTGACCGCGTCCGGCCAAACCACATATAGACATATCCACAACTCATTCATCCTGGACCTTCAGCAACAGTTAGATAAGTAATGATACTTATGTGATGATGACTCATTCATACATGCTCATTCAGGGATTGTTTTCTTCCCTTTCACTCTTCAGTTGATTTTTACAAGAAGAAAATCCCTTATCTCAATCAGAGCTTCTCATAGACATACATACAAGGTTCACACAGCCTGCCTATTTTGCACTTTGGAATTAACACAACTCTATATAAATAAAACTGCAGCAGTGTCCACTGACACTCTGAAAACACTTTAAGGCCAAACAACAAAAACCACGGCCTTATACAAAATACAGCTTCATATAATGCACTGCCAATCCAAAATGACCAAAATAACAACACTGCACAGAGCCTATCCCAGCTCTTGTATTACACACTTACACACTAAACAAATACACAACCAATTAGGATATTGACAAATAATACAGATAACAATTATCACAATTATCATCTTATTACTCTATTATTCAACTCTCATACGGACATAAACAGACAAAACAAACACAAAACTCACTGGTGATGTGGATTCTTTGAACCGTGTTTACAGCCTTTTACCCAGAGGTATGGAGAAATCCGGAAGAGAGATTGCAGGTGCAAACAGATTGTAAGAATAACATTTCTCACCTTGCTGCAACGGTGTTTTGCATGTCCAATCTCTCAGGAAGCTCCCACATACGGATTCCGAATAAGGCGGCTGGTTACACGGCCCCACGTTGGGCGCCAAACTGTCATAGCTGTTTTCGTTCTGACCCATTGTCAGCTGACAGATCACCAGTGAGGCCTAATTGTGGAATTACGCCCGTCATTTTACAAGCGCGCTTGGAGACAAAGGACACCTCACACATATCCTGTGAGCAAGTCACTTTTATCTGATATATAAAAAGCCAAAGCAATGTTTTATACCATTTACACAAAATGCATTTCAATGTAACTCATGTAGCCCCCACCATCACCCAGGGTCATACTGACCTTTATTCCTCACAGCGTACCAGAAACATGTTGTGACTGACTATTGAGAACATACATGATAAGAAGTGTAGTCTCCTTGAACGGGAGACCATTAGACTACTGCGTTAACAGATTCTAGTAATTCTAGCAATTAAAGGCAAGAGGCACTTAAAGGCAAGGCAGTTAAAGGCAAACTATTAACCCTTCTATAACACATATTATGTCCCTGACCCCCCTCTCCAATCTAATGCTGATAATAATGATGGGCAATTGCATGTGTTACCCGACAATGCTTTACCGATTAATGATTTACCTGATAACCATTTTTCTGAAAATGCCAAGGGTGATGCTGATGATGATGATGATGAAAATGTGCATGTTTTACCTGCTACCCATTTATTTCCTAAGGGTGATGTGTCTCCTACAGGTGCAGGAGTGCTCAGCCACGTCACTCTGCGGGTGAAATGGCTGAGGAACCCCTAACAAGAACAAGCGATAGTGCTAAGAGAAATGGGGAGATGCATTGGAACCATGAAGAAGGTGATGCCGTGCAACTGACCAGTGCCACAGAGGAAAGTAACTGCCCCATATATAGCACTGCTCCTGAGATGTTGGGGTGGATTGGGAGGTAGACCCCATAGCAGCACCAGCTGATGGGTTTGTGGAAATCCCTGGGGAGGTAGCCTATGTAGCTGCTGTCAGCTGAGGAAGGAACCTCAGAGCCAGCAGCTCCACTCACAGCCACCAGAGGGAGTCCATGGACAGAACTCACCGAAGTACCATTCATAACCACCGGAGGGAGTTCGAGAACAGAATTCACAACAGTACCCCCCCCTTGAGGAGGGGTCACCGAACCCTCACCAGAGCCCCCAGGCCGATCAGGACGAGCCAAATGAAAGGCACGAACAAGATCGGCAGCATGAACATCAGAGGCAACCACCCAGGAATTATCCTCCTGACCATAACCTTTCCACTTGACTAGGTACTGAAGTTTCCGTCTCGAAATACGAGAATCCAAAATCTTCTCCACCACATACTCCAACTCCCCCTCAACCAACACCGGGGCAGGAGGGTCGACGGAGGGAACCATAGGAGCCACATATCTCCGCAACAACGACCTATGGAACACATTATGGATGGCGAAAGAAGCTGGAAGGTCCAAACGAAATGACACAGGATTAAGAATTTCCAAAATTTTATAAGGACCAATGAAACGAGGCTTAAACTTAGGAGACGAAACCTTCATAGGAACATAACGAGACGATAACCAAACCAAATCCCCAACACGAAGTCGGGGACCAACACAGCGACGGCGGTTAGCGAAACGCTGAGCCTTCTCCTGGGACAATGTCAAATTGTCCACCACATGAGTCCAAATCTGCTGCAACCTGTCCACCACAGAATCCACACCAGGACAGTCCGAAGGCTCAACCTGTCCTGAAGGAAAACGAGGGTGGAAACCAGAATTACAGAAAAAAGGCGAAACCAAAGTGGCCGAGCTGGCCCGATTATTAAGGGCGAACTCAGCCAAAGGCAAGAAGGACACCCAATCATCCTGATCAGCAGAAACAAAGCATCTCAGATATGTCTCCAAAGTCTGATTGGTTCGTTCGGTTTGGCCATTTGTCTGAGGATGGAAAGCCCATCCTAGCACAAAAGGACCGCCAAAACCTCGAAACAAACTGGGAACCTCTGTCCGACACAATGTTCTCCGGAGTGCCATGTAAACGAACCACGTGCTGGAAAAATAATGGAACCAAATCAGAGGAGGTAGGCAATTTAGGCAAAGGTACCAAATGGACCATCTTAGAGAAGCGATCACAAACCACCCAGATAACCGACATCCTTTGAGAGACAGGGAGATCTGAAATAAAATCCATGGAAATATGCGTCCAGGGCCTTTTCGGGACCGGCAAGGGCAAAAGCAACCCACTGGCACGAAAACAGCAGGGCTTAGCCCGAGCACAAGTCCCACAGGACTGCACAAAAGAACGCACATCCCGTGACAAGGAAGGCCACCAAAAGGATCTAGCCACCAAATCCCTGGTACCAAAGATTCCAGGATGACCAGCCAACACAGAACAATGAACCTCAGAGATAACTCTACTAGTCCATCTATCAGGTACAAACAGTCTCTCCGCTGGGCAATGGTCAGGTCTATCAGCCTGAAACTCCTGCAGCACCCGCCGCAAATCAGGGGAGATGGCAGACAAAATTACCCCCTCTTTGAGAATACCAGCCAACTCAGGAACTCCCGGAGAATCAGGCACAAAACTCCTTGAAAGGGCATCAGCCTTCACATTCTTAGAACCAGGAAGGTACGAAACCACAAAATCGAAGCGGGAGAAAAACAGCGACCATCGAGCCTGTCTAAGATTCAACCGCTTGGCAGACTCGAGATAAGTCAGATTCTTGTGATCCGTCAAGACCACCACACGATGCTTGGCTCCTTCAAGCCAATGTCGCCACTCCTCGAACGCCCACTTCATGGCCAACAACTCTCGATTGCCCACATCATAATTGCGCTCAGCAGGTGAAAACTTTCTAGAAAAGAAGGCACATGGTTTCATCACCGAGCCATCAGAACTTCTTTGAGATAGAACAGCCCCTGCTCCAATCTCAGAAGCATCCACCTCGACCTGAAACGGGAGCGAAACATCTGGCTGACACAACACAGGGACAGAAGAAAAACGACGCTTCAGCTCCTGAAAAGCCTCAACGGCCGCAGAGGACCAATTGACCACATCCGCACCTTTCTTGGTTAAATCAGTCAATGGTTTAACAACACTAGAAAAATTAGCGATGAAGCGACGGTAAAAATTAGCAAAGCCCAGGAATTTCTGAAGGCTCTTCACAGAAGTAGGCTGGGTCCAATCATAAATGGCCTGAACTTTAACAGGGTCCATCTCGATAGTAGAAAGGGAAAAAATGAAGCCCAAAAATGAAACCACCTGAACTCCAAAGAGACATTTAGACCCCTTTACAAACAAGGAATTAGCACGAAGGACCTGGAACACCATTCTGACCTGCTTCACATGAGACTCCCAATCGTCCGAAAAAAACAAAATATCATCCAAATATACAATCATGAATCTATCCAGGTACTTTCGGAAGATGTCATGCATAAAGGACTGAAACACAGATGGAGCATTAGAAAGTCCGAATGGCATCACCAGGTACTCAAAATGGCCCTCGGGCGTATTAAATGCTGTTTTCCATTCGTCGCCCTGTTTAATACGCACAAGATTATACGCCCCTCGAAGATCTATCTTGGTGAACCAGCTAGCCCCCTTAATCCGAGCCAACAAATCAGACAGTAACGGCAAGGGGTACTGAAATTTGACGGTGATTTTATTGAGAAGGCGGTAATCTATACAAGGTCTCAGAGAACCATCCTTCTTGGGCACAAAAAAAAAACCTGCTCCCAACGGTGACGACGACGGGCGAATATGCCCTTTCTCCAAGGACTCCTTTACATAACTCCGCATAGCGGCGTGTTCTGGCACAGATAAATTGAACAGTCGGCCCTTCGGAAACTTACTACCAGGAATCAAATTAATAGCACAATCGCAATCCCTATGAGGAGGTAGGGCACTGGATTTGGGCTCATCAAATACATCCCGGTAATCTGACAAGAACTCAGGGACTTCAGAAGGATGGGAAGACGAAATTGACAACAATGGGACATCCCCATGTACCCCTTGACAACCCCAACTGGATACAGACATTGATTTCCAATCCAATACTGGATTATGGACCTGTAGCCATGGCAAACCCAAAACGACCACATCATGCAGATTATGCAACACCAAAAAGCGAATATCCTCCTGATGTGCAGGAGCCATGCACATGGTCAATTGAGTCCAGTACTGAGGCTTATTCTTGGCCAAAGGCGTAGCATCAATTCCTCTCAATGGAATAGGATACTGTAAAGGCTCCAAGAAAAAACCACAGCGCCTGGCAAACTCCAAGTCCATCAAATTCAGGGCAGCGCCTGAATCCACAAATGCCATAACAGAATAGGACGACAAAGAGCAGATCAGAGTAACGGACAAAATAAATTTTGGCTGTACCGTACCAATGGTGGCAGACCTAGCGAACCGCTTAGTGCGTTTAGGACAATCAGAGATAGCATGAGTGGAGTCACCACAGTAAAAACACAGCCCATTCTGACGTCTATTCTTGCCGTTCAGCTCTGGTCAAGGTCCTATCACATTGCATAGGCTCAGGCCTCTGCTCAGAAGATACCGCCAAATGGTGCACAGTTTTGCGCTCACGTAATCGTCGATCGATCTGAATGGCCAAGGACATAGACTCATTCAGACCAGCAGGCGTGGGGAATTTCACCATAACATCCTTAAGGGCTTCAGAAAGACCCTTTCTGAAAATTGCCGCCAGGGCACACTCATTCCACTGAGTAAGCACAGACCACTTTCTAAACTTCTGACAATATACCTCCGCTTCATCCTGACCCTGACACAAAGCCAGCAAGATTTTCTCTGCCTGATCCACTGAATCTGGTTCATCATAAAGCAACCCAAGCGCCAGAAAAAACGCATCTACATTACGCAATGCAGGATCTCCTGGCGCAAGGGAAAATGCCCAGTCTTGAGGGTCGCCACGTAGCAAAGAAATAATGATTTTTACTTGCTGAATGGGGTCACCAGAGGAGCAGGGTTTCAAAGCAAAAAACAGTCTACAATTATTTTTGAAATTCAGGAACTTAGATCTATCCCCAGAAAACAAATCAGGAATTGGAATTCTGGGTTCTAACATCGGGTTCTGAACTACATAATCTTGAATGCCTTGTACCCTTGCAGTGAGTTGATCCACACAAGAGGACAGACCTTGAATGTCCATATCTACACCTGTGTCCTGATGAACCCAGAGATTTAGGGGAAAAGAAAAACAAAACACGCTGCAGAGGAAAAAAAATAAAATAAATGGTCTCAGAACTTCTCTTATCCCTCTATTGAGATGCATTAACACTTTACTGGCCAGCTGTACTGTTATGATGACCTGGTGGTTAGGAGCACTAGGAATGACCTGATGAGCAAACTAGAAATACAGGACAAGCTCTGGGAAGTGGGAGCTCTGCTGACCGCAACCCCTGATCCTATCACAAACAACTAGAAATAGCCGTGGAGCGTACCTGACTCTGCCTAGACGCCTCTTCACAGCCTAGGAGCTAACTACCCCTAAAGATAGAAAATAAAGCCTAACTTGCCTCAGAGAAATTCCCCAAAGAAATAAGCAGCCCCCCACAAATATTGACTGTGAGTTAAGATGGAAGTCACAAACACAGGAATGAAATAGGTTTCAGCAAAGGAGGCCAGACTTAACTAAACAGACTGAGGATAGAAAAGGTATCTTTGCGGTCAGCATAAAAAACTACCAAAAAACTACGCAGAGTGTGCAAAAGAGACCCCCGCACCGACTCACGGCGTGGAGGTGCCACTCTGCATCCCAGAGGTTCCAGCTAGCCGGGCAAAATCATAATAGCAAGCTGGACAAGAAAAACAGTAGTAAACAAATAAGCTAGCAGGGACTTAGCTTTTGCTGGAGTAGACAGGTCATCTGAAAGATCCAAGAGAGAACTGAACCAGTACTAGAACATTGACAGCTGGCATCAAGTAACGATCTAAGTGGAGTTAAATAGAGCAGCAGCCTAGAACTAAACGAAGTCAGCTGAGGAAGGAACCTCAGAGCCAGCAGCTCCACTCACAGCCACCAGAGGGAGTCCATGGACAGAACTCACCGAAGTACCATTCATAACCACCGGAGGGAGTTCGAGAACAGAATTCACAACACCTAATGTCACTTCTGGCTGCCTCTAGCCAGGAGTTCCAGGCTGCTCTGTACTCAGATGCGAGCCTGGAGTATTTGAGACACCTCGCCGAGACGCCCACCTCCGTGACTGATAAGGAGATGGTGTTCTGGGAACTAGTGAGGTTATACCGGGAAACAGTTCCCGGTCAATCCCAAAAGGAGTGGTTGAGGGAAAGACAGCTGGTCGTCGCATACCAATTCAGGGGTGAGCTGTTGCGGATTGCTCATGAGATCCCACTCGCTGTACACTTGGCGATCAGCAAAACTAAAGGTACCGTCACACTAGGCGATATCGCCAGCAATCCGTGACGTTGCAGCGACCTGGATGGCGATATCGCTGTATTTGACACGCAGCAGCGATCTGGATCCCGCTGTGAAATTGCTGGTCGCTGCTAGAAGGTCTGCACATTATTTGGTCGCTAGGTCGCCGTGTATCGCCGTGTTTGACAGCAAAAGCGACGATACCAGCGATATTTTACACTGGTAACCAGGGTAAACATCGGGTTACTAAGCGCAGGGCCGCGCTTAGTAACCCGATGTTTACCCTGGTTACCAGCGTAAAAGTTAAAAAAACAAACAGTACATACTCACCTGCGCGTCCCCCAGCCTCTGCTTCCTGACACTAAAGCGCCGGCCCTAAACTGAAAGTGAAAGCAACAGCGGTGACGTCACCGCTGTGCTGTTAGGGCCGGAGCTCAGTCAGCGTCAGGATGCAGAGGCTGGGGGACGCGCAGGTGAGCATGTACTGTTTGTTTTTTTAACTTTTACGCTGGTAACCAGGGTAAACATCGGGTTACTAAGCGCGGCCCTGCGCTTAGCAACCCGATGTTTACCCTGGTTACCCGGGGACCTCGGCATCGCTGGTCGCTGGAGAGCGGTCTGTGTGACAGCTCTCCAGCGACCACACAGCGACGCTGCAGCGATCGGCATTGCTGTCGCTATCGCTGCAGCGTCGCTTAGTGTGACGGTACCTTAAGGCCCGGCTGGGGCTAGTAATCTATTTATTTGTTTACTGGACGGCTACTAGATTACTATATACATTTTTTGTTTATCAAATCTACTTAGCTTTTTTTTTTGCTATTCTCTCTGGAGTGCCATCTGGGGCTAGTATTTGTCTTATTGGACGGCTACCAGTCTCTTTATATTCTTTGTTCATTGGATCCACTTAGTTTGCTCTGTGATATTCTCCCCTGAAGCGCGGTCAGTCTATTTAACACCTTTTTATTTGTAATTGTCTGTAGATACGATAATTGTCTCATTTTATAATATCTTTTATATACTTTTGTAAATACTACCTAATCTTTTTTGGAGTAAAAGTAATAATGTTTGCTAGCATTGTTTTATTTGCTGTAAAACTTACCCTAAAGCCTCTGACCTAAGCCATTGCTACTGATTGGGTTGGCTCCTAACCCGTTGTTAAATAAGAAATAGGAGCTGTTGGCAGCGGAAATGTCCTGAGCTTGTGGGGAAGCTGGCAGCGATGGACGGCGTTGATAATTATTTTTCCCCACCTGAGTGGGAGTAGTTATATCGCCCTCGCTGCAGTGTGCCCATTAACCAGTACAGAGCAAGACAGCCTTTCTGGTGACTACTTATACGGGTGCAGTTCATTGACTGACCTGAGGGTAGGGGTTACCAGAGAGCTGCAAGTTCCAAACCGGAACTGGGAAGTGGGATTTAAATAAATCCCCTGCAGAACAAACTGGGGGCAACTAAACACCCCCGGTTCATGACATATTGGTGGCAGCGGTGGGAGAATTAAAACATTCCCCTCTGTGATTCGTGACAGGGGAAATCTTACATTTTTGAAATGTGCATCAGTAGAGCCACCACACAGTGATTTTTCTAGGTTCCACAACCAGCAGAATCCGATAAATGGATCTCTACCGGGTCACACAGCTACCCAATGTTTAGACTTAAATGTAAGCTAATCTCACGAGAAGACATGTAATCCTTTTGTCATCCCTCTACGAGCTTCCCCCCAAGAACTATGTTTAATAGAAGGTTTTTCATAACTTTCCAAGGGGGCGTATCCAGCCCCTCAAAGATGTCATGACCAGAGGGTATAAAATATGGAACCTCATTTTAGGAGGGGTCTTTTGCCCAGGAAGACCGCTAACAGAAGCTTTGCAATCTGCTTTGATGCATTGTGATGTGTCACTGTTCCCCCACCACATGGCTTGCCATTATCTGAGATGACTAAGTGTTTTTCTTCTTTAATCACTTTTATTTTGTAAGTGTCCTGTACATACTGTGATTGTCTCATTTCGCAATATCATTTTATATAGTTTTGTAAACACTGCCTAATCCTTTTTGGAGTAAAAGTTATAATATTTACTCCAAAAAGCGCAATGTAAGGAAGCGCAATGTAAGCGTGAAATGATCATCGTCTGTATTTGCTCCACTGTTTTATCTGCCTGCTGTTGGTATGATGATGTCACAATAAAGGATTTTGTTGCATGGGACGGTATGTGCCAATCCGCTTTTTTTTTTCTATGGACGTTCTGTACATACTGTGATTGTCTCATTTTGTAATATCATTTTATATAGTTTTGTAAACACTGCCTAATCTTTTTGGAGTAAAAGTTATAATATTTACTAGTTTCATTTTCCTTGCTCTAAGACGTACCCCCAATGTCCTCTGAAGTAAATTACGCTACTGATTGGGTTGGCACCTGACATGCTATTAATCATAGTAACAGAAGCTGGTGGCTGCCAAGTGTCCTGAGCTTTTGGGGAAACTGGCAGTGAAGGATGGCATTTGATAATTGTTTTTCCCGCCTGACTGGGAATAATTATATCGCTCTCACTGCAGTGTGCCCAATAGCGAGTACATAGCAAGGCAGCCTTTCTGGCGACTAATTACCCTAGGTGCAGTTCCCTGACTGACCTGAGGGTAAGAGGGGCGCCAGAGAGCTGCAAGTTCCAAACCAGAACTGGGAAGTGGGATATAAATAAAACCCTGATGAAGAACTGGGGGCAACCAAACACCCCCAGTTCATGACATATTAGTGACAGTGGTGGGATATATAAATACATCCCCCCCTGAAATTCATGACACCAGAAATGTGGGAACCCCCTCTAGTTCCAGTGATAGATGGCGGACCTGAGTGGGGACTGGATTTGTTCAGGATAAATTAGGGTTTTTATTGGTAACAATTTGGGGCACATAATATTTTTCGTAGTAAAATGTAAATTGTTCTTTTATTCTATAAACTACTGACAGCATGTATCCGAAGTTCCAAGCAATAAATTTTGTATTTTTTTTCTACAAATGAGAAATTGTCAAAATAACAAAAAAATGCATTGTTTGCAGACCTCAAATAATGCAAAAAAAACAAGTTCATAATCATTTACAAACAACAGTATTAACCCCTTCATGACCCAGCCTATTTTGACCTTAATGATTTGGCCGTTTTTTGCAATTCTGACCAGTGTCCCTTTATGAGGTAATAACTCTGGAACCCTTCAACAGATCCTAGCGATTCTGAGATTGTTTTTTCGTGACATATTGGGCTTCATGTTGGTAAATTTAGGTCAATAATTTTTGCGTTTATTTGTGAAAAAAATGGAAATTTGGTGAAAATGTTGAAAATTTTGCAATTTTAAAATTTTGAATTTTTATTCTGTTAAACGAGAGAGTTATGTGACACAAAATAGTTAATAAATAACATTTCCCACATATTTACTTTACATCAGCACAATTTTGGAAACAAAATTTATTTTTGCTAGGAAGTTATAAGGGTTAAAATTTGACCAGCAATTTCTCATTTTTACAACGAAATTTACAAAACCATTTTTTTTAGGGACCACCTCACATTTGAAGTCAGTTTGAGGGGTCTATATGGCTGAAAATACCCAAAAGTGACACCATGCTAAAAACAGCACCCCTCAAGGTGCTCAAAACCACATTCAAGAAGTTTATTAACCCTTCAGGTGCTTCACAGCAGCAGAAGCAACATGGAAGGAAAAAATGAACATTTAACTTTATAGTCACAAAAATGATCTTTTAGCAACAATTTTTTTATTTTCCCAAGGGTAAAAAAAGAAACTGGACCCCAAAAGTTATTGTACAATTTGTCCTGAGTACGCCGATACCCCATATGTGGGGGGAACCACTGTTTGGGCGCACGACAGGGCTCGGAAGGGAAGGAGCGTCATTTGAATATTTCTATGAAAAATTGGCTCCAATTTTTAGCGGACACCATGTCTCGTTTGGAGAGCCCCTGTGTGCCTAAAAATTGGAGCTCCCCCACAAGTGACCCCATTTTGGAAACTAAACCCCCCAAGGAGCTTATCTAGATGCATAGTGAGCACTTTGAACCTCCAGGTGCTTCACAAATTGATCTGTAAAAATGAAAAAGTCCTTTTTTTTCACAAAAAATTTCTTTTAGCCTCAATTTTTTCATTTTCACATGGGCAACAGGATAGGTGTTGGGCAATTTATCCTGAGTACACCGATACCTCATATGTGGTCACATACCACTGTTTGTGAGCACGGCAAGGCTCGGAAGGGAAGGAGCGCCATTTGACTTTTGAATGAAAAATTAGCTCCGATCGTTAGCGGACACCATGTCGCGTTTGGAGAGCCCCTGTGTGCCTAAACAATGGAGATCCCTCACAAGTGACCTCATTTTAGAAACTAGACCCCACAAGGAACCTATCTAGATGCATAGTGAGCACTTTGAATCCCCAGGTGCTTCACAAATTGATCCGTAAAAATGAAAAAGTACTTTTTTTTCACAAAAAATCTCTTTTAGCCTCAATTTATTCATTTCCACATGGGCAACAGAATAAAAGGGATCCTAAAATGTATTGGGCAATTTCTCCAGAGTATATTGATACCTCACATGTGGGGGTAAACCACTGTTTGGGCACATGACAGGGCTCGGAAGGGAAGGAGCGCCATTTGACCTTTTGAATGAAAAATTAGCTCCAATCGTTAGAGGACACCATGTCGCGTTTGGAGAGCCCCTGTGTGCCTAAACATTGGAGCTCCCCCACAAGTGACCCCATTTTTGAAACTAGACCTCCCATGGAACTATTTTACCCCAAAACAAAATATTCAAAGCCAAATTCAATAAAATGTATTAATTTTTTATTAAAAAATAACAGACCTTGGTTACACCAAAAAATAATCCTTGAATAAGGAATTACTTACATATAAAATAAAATTGATGTACAACAAGAATTTTAAAAATTGTTTTATTTATTATACAAAGAATGCGAAAAGATATAGAGATGATGAATAAAACAACATGTGGCAGGGGACGTGGAATGACAGACTGAGTGGTAAAAGGATCTATATATAGAAACCTTTATATAAAATGATGGGCAATGCACCGGTAATAGATAAGGACTATACCTAAATAAATATATCCAAATATGTGCAAGAAATAAAAAATATGTATATCAAGTTATGCAGCAGAAAGTGCCAAAAATAAGATGAAAAAATCAATCCAAAAAATCTAAAAAAAATATATATATATATATAATCAGTGAATACCATAGTAATTAATGAATCTGATCTGGTGAAAAATATTAAAAAAAACATCAATTTGATAACACAATTAATCAAAAAGTGCATGTGCAAAAAAATATTACCAATTGATAAGGCTGCATAACATATATAATTAATAAGGAAGTGCACGATGCTGAAAGATAATTCAGTATGAAATCAAACAGCCAGGATAGAAAATATCTCTATATATGTACTATTATCAGTGTAAAAAGGTATGTACCTACCAGTCTGAGACTCCAACTGTCCCCTGCTCACACCACTCCAACGCACGTTTTGCTACCGCTTCGTCAGGGAGTGATGTGGCAGGGGTCCAGTGAATGTTATATAGGCGACCATAGCAGGGGCTAAACAGTAGAAACCCCCCACAAGTGACTCCATTTTGGAAACTAGACCCCCCAAGGAACTTATTTAGATGTGTGGTGAGCACTTTGAACCCCCAAGTGCTTCACAGAAGTTTACAACGCAGAGCTGTGAAAATAAAAAATCATTTTTCTTTCCTCAAAAATTATGTTTAAGGCTGGTTTCACACTTGCGTTTTGATCTGCAGCGTTTTAGCGCTAAAAAAGCATGCGTTTTTTTCTATACTTAGCATTAAAAAACGCATGCGTTTTTTAGCGTGCGTTTTGATGCGTGTTCGGCAACGCATGCGTTTTTTGACGCGTGCGTTCATTTGCAGAAATGCAACATGTAGTAATTTCTAGCTGCGTTTTTTTGCCTCAAAAAAACGCATGCGTTTATTCGCGGCAAAAAAATGCATTGCTGTCTATGTAAACGCATGCATTTTTAAGCACATGCGTTTGCTTGCGTTAAAAACGCATGCGTTTTTATTGAAAAACACAAGAAAAAACAAGAAAAAACAAGAAAACCCTAACCCTAACCCTAAACACAAGAAAAAACAAGAAAACCCTAACGCTAACCCTAACCCTAAACACAAGAAAAAACAAGAAAACCCTAACCCTAAACCTAGGGTTACTAGGGATCCTAACCCTAACCCTAAGGTTAGGATCCCTAGTAACCCTAGGGATCCTAACCCTAACCCTAGGGATCCTAACCCTAACCCTTAGGGTTAGGGTTAGGATCCCTTGGGTTAGGGTTAGGGTTAGGATCCCTAGGGTTAGGGTTAGGATCCCTAGGGTTACTAGGGATCCTAACCCTAACCCTAACCCTAGCTATTTCTGTTTTTAGTGGGTTTTCTAGTTGATTTTGATGATTGGCAGCTGTCACACACTTCTCAGCATGCGTTTAAAAAACGCAAACGCAGGAAAAAACGCATGTAAACGCCGCAAAGCGCTGCGTTTTTTTTCTGCATGCAAAAACGCATGTGTCTAAAAAACACGGCTAAACGTGTCTAAAGCGCACTGCGTTTTACCTGCGGATTTACCACGGATTTCCAGTGTTTTTTGTGCGGATTTCACCTGCGGATTCCTATTGAGGAACAGGTGAAAAATGCTGCGGAATCCGCACAAAGAATTGAGTGCAGAAAATACAACGCAGCATTTCCGCATGGTATTTTCCGCACCATGTGCACAGCGGATTTGGTTTTCCATAGGTTTACATGGTACTGTAAAAGTGATGGAAAACTGCTACGAATCCGCAGCGGCCAATCCGCTGCGGATCCGCAGCCAAATCTGCACAGTGTGCACATAGCCTAATTCTAACCCTAATTCTATCCCTAACCCTAGCCCTAATCCTAACCCTAAGGCTACTTTCACACTAGCGTCGGTACGGGGTCACGTTGTGAAATAAATGCACAACTGGGGCAGCGGATGCAGTTTTTCAATGCATCCGCTGCCCCATTGTAATATACGGGGAGGAGGGGGCGGAGTTTCGGCCGCGCATGCACGGTTGAAAATGGCAGACACGACGCGCAAAAAAAGTTACATGTAACTTTTTTGTGCTGACGGTCCGCCAAAACACGACGCAACCATCGCACGACGGTTGCAACATGTGGCACTTCGTCGCAATGCGTCGCTAATGCAATTTTATGGAGAAAAAAACGCATCCTGCGGGCAACTTTGCAGGAAACGTTTTTTCTCCAAAACTACGCATTGCGATGGCCGTCACACAATGCTAGTGTGAAAGTAGCCTAACCCTAACCCTAGTTCTAACAATAACCCTAACCCTAGTTCTAACAATAACCCTACCCCTAGTTCTAACAATTACCCTAACCCTAACCCTAGTTCTAACAATAACCCTAGCCCTAACCCTAACACTAGTTCTAACACTAACCCTAACCCTAGTTCTAACAATAACCCTAACCCTAGTGGAAAAATAAAAGTAAATATTTTTTCTTTATTTTATTATTGTCCCTACCTATGGGGGTGATAAAGGAGGGGGTTATTTATTATTCTTTTTATTTTGATCGCTGTGATAGAACTTATCAAAACAATCAAAATGTACCTGGAACGAATCTGCCAGACGGCAGATTCGGCGGACGCACTGCGCATGCGCCCGCCATTTTGGAAGATGGCGGCGCCCATGGAGCAGACGGACGGACACCAGAGGTTGGTAAGTATGAGTAGGGGGGATCGGACAGCGGGGGGGAGATCGGACTGTGGGGGGAGCGGACAGGAGGACGGGGGGAGCAGAGGACAGCAGATGACAGGACGGAGGATGGTGGGGATGACATCGGTGGCGGTGGGCAGATCACGATCTCCAGCCATGGCTGATGCTATTGCAGCATCCTCCATGGCTGGATTGTAATATTTCACCAATTTTCATTGGTGAAATATTACTATCGCTCTGATTGAAAATGAAAGTGAAACGTCACTTTCAACAGCCAATCAGAGCGATCGTAGCCACTGGGGGGCGAAGCCACCCCCCTGGGCTCAAGTACCACTCTCTCTGTCCCTGCAGGTCAGGTGAAATTACAGTTAACCCTTTCACCCGGCCTGCAGGAGTGCGATTCGACCATGACGCATATGCTGCGTCACAGGTCGGATTGGCACAGGTTTTCATGACGCATACGCTGCGTCAAAGGTCGGGAAGGGGTTAATGTTTTAACTCAGGAAGAGTTCAGAGATATTGTGGAATAACCATGATTTTTAATCACAGCTTTCATGCGTCTTGGCATGCTTTCCACCAGTCTTTCACACCGCTTTTGGGTGACCTTATGCCACTCCTGGTACAAAAATTTAAGCAGTTCTTCTTTGATGGCTTGTGACTATCCATCTTCCTCTTGATTACATTCCAGAGGTTTTCAATGGGGTTCAGGTCTGGAGATTGGGCTGGCCATGACAGAGATTTGATGTGGCGGTCCTTCATCCACACCTTGATTGACCTAGCTGTGTGGCATGGCGCATTGTCCTGTTGGAAAATCCAGTCCGCAGAGTTGAGGAACATTGCCTGAGCAGAAGGAATTAACTGTTTTTCCAGGATAGCCTTCGCAAAGATTAACCTGCTCAATTCCAGCCTTGCGGAAGCATCCCCAGATCATCACCGATCCTCCACCAAATCTCACAGTGGGTACAAGACACTGTGGTTTGTACACCTCTCCAGGTCTCCGTCTAAGCATTAGACGAACAGGTGTGCAAAGCTGAAAATTAGACTCATCAGAGAAGATTACCTTACTCCAGTCTTCTATGGTTCAATCCTTATGGTCTTTGGCAAACTTCAGCCTGTCTCTCCTTTGCTTCTCATTGATGAAAGGCTTTTATCTAGCTTTACATGACTTGAGTCCTGCCTCTGGGAACCTGTTATGAACTGTTCTTGGCATGAACCTCAACCCAGCTGCCATTTACCATTCCTTTTGTAGGTGACTTGATGTCATCCTGCGGTTGCTAAGTGACATTCGAATAAGATGACGGTAATCCCGGTCAGTGGAGAGTTGTTTTCGCCCTCTGCCGGTCTGTAGCTTTGTTGTCCCAAATGTCTGCTGCTTGACCTTGTTGAAATGGACTGCCATCTTAGAAATTTTAAGGATGGAGGGAACATGACGCTCACTGTGTCCCTCTGCTAGTAAAGCCAGAATTGAGCCCTTCTTTTTCCCACTCAAGATTTTTGTTTTTCACTTCTTTGGAATGGATGAAAGTTGTTTTTTCATTCCTATTACGTTTGGGATATTACTAGCACTTATTTTGCCATCCAGCTTGTCCTATTGCAAGAGAATTGTGAACATAACAGCAGTGTTTTTTATACTTTCCTGCGTTAAAAAAGATTTGGTTCAGGTGATCACCTAATCAGAAGCACATTAAGTAGAATGAGGTGTACTCTGGTTGGAATTCAACTGACACTGGAACGGAATGGCTGTCAGACATGTAGAGAGGCTAATTTTTATAAAACTGTGCAGTGGTCTCTAAATTTTTGCCAGAGCTGTAGTATATAGTATACAAGTAATACAGTGATCACCAGTGACATTATACACAGGAGCTCTGTATATAGTGTCAGTGGTCAGGTAATACAGGGTTCACCAGTAACATTATACACAGGAGCTCTGTATAGTGTACAGGTAATACAGGGTTCACCAGTGACATTATACACAGGAGCTCTGTATATAGTGTAAAGTGTACAGTTAATACAGTGATAACCAGTGACATTATACACGAGCTCTGTATATAGTGTCACTGTACAGGTACTATAGTGATCAATGGAGACATAATATAAAGGAGCTGTGTATATAATATATATAGTGTACAGGTAATACAGTGATCATCAGTGACATTATACACATGAGCTATGTGCATAGTGTATAGGTAATACAATGATCATCAGTTGCATTATACACAGGAGTTCTGTATACAGTGTATAATGTATAGGTAATACAGAGATCACCAGTGACATTATACACAGGAGTTCTGTATATAGTGTAAAGTGTACAGGTAATACAGTGATAACCAGTGACATTATACACGAGCTCTGTATATAGTGTCACTGTACAGGTACTATAGTGATCAATGGAGACATAATATAAAGGAGCTGTGTATATTATATATATATATATATATATATATATATATATATATATATTGTACACGTAATACAGTGATCATCAGTGACATTATACACAGGAGCTCTGTGTATAGTGTATAGGTAATACAGTGATCATCAGTGACAATATACACAGAAGTTCTGTATACAGTGTATAATGTATAGGTAATACAGAGATCACCTGTGACATTATACACAGGTGCTCTGTATATAGTGTAAAGTGTACAGGTAATACAGTGATAACCAGTGACATTATACACAAGAGCTCTGTATATAGTGTCACTGTGTCACTGTACAGGTATTACAGTGATCAAAGATGACATAATATAGAGGAGCTGTGTATACAGTATAATATATATATAATGTACAGGTAATACAGTGATCATCAGTGACATTATACACAGGAGCTCTGTGTATAGTGTATAGGTAATACAGTGATCATCAGTGACAATATACACAGAAGTTCTGTATACAGTGTATAATGTATAGGTAATACAGAGATCACCAGTGACATTATACACAGGAGCTCTGTATATAGTGTCAGTGTGCAGATAATACAGTGATTACCATTGAAATTACAGACAGGAGCTCTGTACATAGCATATAGTGTATATTGCAAGTGTACAGGTAATACACTGACTCACCAGTATTATCTCTGGTTGAGGATACTCATATTCACTTTTCTTCTTCATCCAGCGCAGACTGCGATCACTTCTTCCAACCAGAAATCGTCTGTGCAGAAAATAATACCCCCAGGCCCCATATCTTCTCTGATCCTGGCCCTGTGTGTATCCATCCTGCCCCCATGGCTCCTTGTGTCTCCATCCTGCCTTCGGGCCCCATATATCTTCCCATGTTGCCCACAGACCACATATGTCTTCCTTCCTGTCCCAGGCCCCATATGATCTCCCATCATGGCCCCATTTGTCTCTTTCCTGTCCCCAGTCCCCATTTGTCCTCCCATCCTGCACCCAGGTCTCATATAATTTCCCATCCTTCCCATGCAAAAAAAAAAAAAAAAAGTTTCTCCTTACCTGGCCATGGTTCAGTGGCACCCTCTCTCATCCATTTGAGGCACAGATGTGTCAGCACATGACAGTGACGTCATATGCCTGTGACTTGGCTGTTGGCCTTTGGCTTCTTGCACGACAGTAGATTTTAACTGAACATATGTTGTTGTAGCCATTTTATTTATTCTTACTGTTAAAGGTGTGCATTAAAATACCAAAGTGCCATTTCTTATTAAGTGAAATGCATGTTTCACTGTGAAAACATTTGAGGCAATGCATCTAAAACATGCTAAGAACATTGCAATCAATGCGGCTCTTCAGGGAGGATTAATTCTGTCATTTTTTAGGAAGAATAACAAGGCCTGTAATATTTTTGTGCTACCAAAAACATCAAATTGGGTCTAGAATATTTGACTTGTATTTGCTGTCAAATCTGCTGTAGAAATACCAGATGGAACCTTAAGCTCTATCTTGATTTTGCAATGTACACTTCTGCAGGTCCTCATGTGGATTACCCCATTCAATAGAGCTAGTCCATGTGCTGCTGCTATACCTCCCATGGATTTGGGGTGAAATTGTACCAGCCACCACTTTAATAAGTGAAATGTTGCTTATTGAACATTTTGGAAACTGCATCGATGATGTATGGTTTATCTGGGAGTGTACTAAAACTTAGCTGGATTCCTTTATGACAACCTTAAATACAAATGACAAAAATATTAAATTAACTTATAAAACTGGCCGTGATTTGGAATTTTTGGATATCCAGATCAACACCACAAATAGTGGGGATGTTACCACCGATGTATATCGCAAGCCCACGGCCACAAACTTCCTACTACGTGCCTCTTCGTCCCACCTTCCATCTACCATAAAATGGATTCCCGTAGGACAATTCCTACGTATCAAACGTATTTTTTCAAACAACGTAATCTGAAAAACAGGCCACTGATTTGCGACGGCGGTTTAAAAATAGGGGTTATGCATGTAAGACCATACGAAATGGGTACAATCATGCTAAAAACACCTTTCATGAAGAACTTCTTTACAAAAGTGGACAAAAGAGGGAAGGACCAAATGACATCAGATTAATTACCAATTACAATAGCCAATGGTCAGAGCTGGTAAAAAATATTCACAAACATTGGCAGGTACTGATGTCTGATCCTATCCTACAAAAATGTTTACCTAAAATACCTTCAATTACGGCAAGAAGACCCAAAAACCTAAAAGATCAGTTGGTTCATAGCCACTATGAACCTCCGAAAAGCAGTGACGGTCACAAGTATATACTGTTCGACATCACTTGTCATGTTACTCTAAGGGAGTCATATAGCTTGCGGAATGCCCTTGTGGCAAGATTTACATCGGCCTAACCAAGAGAGCTCAGGGTGAGAACCAGGGAACATGTCAGAGACATCAAGAAAAACCTAACTGCAGAAGACGCCTCTGTACTAAAAACATTGCCTAGACACTTTTTCAGTCACCATCAAAGCATTGCCAAGCTTTTAAAGGTAAATGGTATCGACATGGTATCTCTTGGCTCTAGGGGTGGGGATCTTGGCAGAGTTCTTGCTCAGATGGAGAGCAAATGGATCTTTAGTTTGGGCTCAATGTCTCATGTTAATCCCATGTGATTAACATACTCACATTTTCACTGGCTGACAGCAACATAAAATGACCATCATTTCCCCTTCCTCTTACACGTCCCCTGAAGAAGAATCCACGAAACATGCGTTAGGTTGGAGGGAAGCACTACCAAATCCCGCACTAATACTTTCATTGTCATAGGTAAATCTACCTTTTACTTCCAGTGTTTACATTTTGCATTGTGCTACACTGTATGTCACTTTAATTTATATTAATGACATCACATGGGCACTTGTACCTTTCGTACTCTGTCATTATATTAAAACAAAATTATTCAGCACAATGAATTTAACCTAGGATTTTCATGCTGGTTTTTTACATGGTAGATAAGCCTTTTGATGTACAAATAGGATATTGTCCAGCTTAAATCATGTGGGCATTTATGCCAATATAATATATGGGGTGACTGGTATGTCTCCCCTCACACGAAAGGCACTTTGTTGGTATTTGTAATATAGTTTATATGTGTTTTTTTTTTTTTTAATGTTTAATAAAATATTGTAACTTTTAAAATGAACACATTGATATCAGTGGTTATTGCTGTATGTTCCTGGTAATGTGATTGTGATGGGTCATACTGTTGGATTCTATATTTTGGAAAATGCATCTGAAAAGAGTGGATATTTGGCAGCAACCAATTTTTTCTATTGAAAACAACAGGACACTTATTGTAGTTGTACTTCATATTTATTTTGGCATTGAAAACGCACATTTTCTGTGCCAAAATATGCATAGAAAAATTCGGAGTCAACATACCTTAAGAATGGATTAGGTATTTAACGCAAACTAATTAGTATTTAAGCTCGTGATACATGATAACTTTGACCATGACATAGACCTAGTGGTCAGAAATCACTGTATGTCATTGCTACATCGCGCCACAGTGTAAGTGAATGGGGTCACATTACAACCCACAAGATACTGAGACAAGCAAATCGCTAAATGTTGAAACCAGTTGAATTTTTGCAACTTGTTTGTATGACGCAGCATGTCTGTGTCACTGCCAAAGACAACTTTTAGCTCCAGTCTTATGGTTTCACATCATAGTGTACACCACCCATCAAAATTCTCTAGTGAATAGGTATTCTACTGCTGCAAAACGACTTTGTGGCAAATTGCCTAAAATTGGCAGGTTCCGGCAAAATTTGAGTAATATTGTGTTCCCATTCGCAAACATGGCAAAATAAAAAATTCACACATTGCGGAAAATGGCATCAGCCAGAGTGTGGGCTTGTAAAGGTGGAGAAGATGTCTCTACCTCTCTGAAGATTATATCTAATGTGACCTGTTTATTATTGTGTGTTTTAGCTTTATGTATGCTGCAGCTTCCTGGTAGTCAGGGGTGGACAGGGTTAACTGTAAGGCCAACCCATGATTTGGGGAGGAGTAAGTGGACAGTAGGAGTTAATTCATGTTTCAATAATCTAATCTACAGAGAAAGGAAGAGTAATGCCAGCTGTATTGGGTGTCTACAGAGAAGAGCAGGCTCAAAAGAATTTAGTACGATCCTTGATTATCAAGCAACAGAGATGGCAGTTTCTCCTCACAGCAGGCAAGTTGGGGCATCTACATAAAGTGCCCCTCTCTGTGGCTGCTCTCCTCTGCCCCCACCTGCTCTCTGCATGAGTTGTTTTTTCTAAACTAAAATCTCAGTATTCAGGTTAAATTGCTGTGTTGGCCCTTTGCGATAGATGAGTGGGTTTTGATTGCAGTTTGGGCACTCGGTCTGTAAAAGGTTCACCACCACTGCCCTATGAGATAATTGTACAGGGAAACAGTGAAAGGACCACAGCGGTATAGAGCTGTTTCCATTTTCAGTCGTGACTACTGCCTGTGAATGCAGCCTGAGTCATTGTTCCATCTTGACCACTGTATGTAGTTTATTCCCTGCAGCTTTTCCCACTCAGTATGTATAGCGCTCAACCACCAGATTTTACAAAATGATCACAGCTTCTACTGTCAGCCAGATATATAATTTATAATGTGCTTGCCTCTATCACCCTGCTTCTACATTTATAGTTGAAAAATATTAATAAGCTTGTGGCTCGTTGCATATTTATGCACTATTTTGTAATCCTTATAAACATTTGTGAAGCTATCTTATAAATAGAGCGATCCCATCATTCAAACAAAACATAATATTGAAATGTGGAATATTTCAAAGTACAATGTCTATGCAAAACACAAGTTTTACTGAGTGATATTTTCACTGTCCAAAGTGATATAATTGGCTGATAATGAGGTCAACTCAGAGGCATATATTGGGGACATCTGCCCCTGCTCTCAGTAAACAATTTTACTCGCTGTTAGAACACTGCCTGCTCTCCTACACAAATCCCTTTCATCCTCCCTGCAGGGATGCCAGTGTGTTCAATTAAGGTACCGTCACACTAGGCGATATCGCCAGCAATCCGTGACGTTGCAGCGACCTGGATGGCGATATCGCTGTATTTGACACGCAGCAGCGATCTGGATCCCGCTGTGAAATTGCTGGTCGCTGCTAGAAGGTCTGCACATTATTTGGTCGCTAGGTCGCCGTGTATCGCCGTGTTTGACAGCAAAAGCGACGATACCAGCGATATTTTACACTGGTAACCAGGGTAAACATCGGGTTACTAAGCGCAGGGCCGCGCTTAGTAACCCGATGTTTACCCTGGTTACCAGCGTAAAAGTTAAAAAAACAAACAGTACATACTCACCTGCGCGTCCCCCAGCCTCTGCTTCCTGACACTAAAGCGCCGGCCCTAAACTGAAAGTGAAAGCAACAGCGGTGACGTCACCGCTGTGCTGTTAGGGCCGGAGCTCAGTCAGCGTCAGGATGCAGAGGCTGGGGGACGCGCAGGTGAGCATGTACTGTTTGTTTTTTTAACTTTTACGCTGGTAACCAGGGTAAACATCGGGTTACTAAGCGCGGCCCTGCGCTTAGCAACCCGATGTTTACCCTGGTTACCCGGGGACCTCGGCATCGCTGGTCGCTGGAGAGCGGTCTGTGTGACAGCTCTCCAGCGACCACACAGCGACGCTGCAGCGATCGGCATTGCTGTCGCTATCGCTGCAGCGTCGCTTAGTGTGACGGTACCTTTACTCAATCGCAATCCCTAAGCATCTGCTTCCTCCCAGGACTTGCGCACGGCACGCAGGTCCCCTGAGAGTGTGGTTAGGGTGTGCATGCGCATGCTGGCCTCCTAAAGGGTCAGCAGTCACACGCTTCTGAAAACATCCACAGCCAATAGCTGAGGAGACGTCTGACATTTAAGGCATCTTTCCCTATTGTAGGGTGCTTTAGCAACTTCAGCATTCAATCTGTTTTCTGCTATCATGTTGGATGGTCCCTGTACCTGTGTTCTGTCTGAACCTGGCACTGCCCATTCTTCTCTGCACAGTCTGAGCCTGTTCATCCTGCCTGCATCCGATCCTGCCTGCCCTGTCTGAACTGGTACCTGTGCGCCCTGCTGCATCCTGTCCTGCATCTCAACCAAGTCCTAAACCCAATCCGTCTTGTGCGCACATATACAGCTACTACCACCAGTTCAGTCTGAACCTGCACCTGTGAGGCTGTCCTGTGTTCATGAACTCATCCTCTTTGTTCCTGATCCAGTACCTGTTCTGTCTACCAGCTGCACATTTTCCACATTTAACCACACCATCAGAGGCTCTAGTGAAGAACCAGATGTTCACATAGTTATACCCCTCCAGGTTGTCCCCAGACCGTGGCACAGTGGTTCTACAACCACTTGCATAGCAGTTTGCTAAGGCCATGGAACCCACTGACTCTCATACCCCTCTAGTCTCGGACCTATACACATGAGATGACTCATCAGAGAGATCAGCAAGACAATGTCCTGTCTTATTTATGGATTATTATCACCTGCCTGAATGCTCTGACATCAGCCACTGCATCTGCTCCGGTTCAAGCTGAGGCAACCTTGACAGTGACTATTCAATCTGAAAGTCATTCCCCAGGTCCTGAACCCAATCTGTCTGTACCATCACATTTTGACAGGGATCTGAAGCAATGCTGAAGGTTTATCAACTTGTGCTCACTGCACTTTGAACTGCTAGCTCACCAGTTCAACTCCAATCAAGTGAAAGTAGCCTTCCTAATGTCCCATCTTGGAGGAGAGGCCCTGGCGTGGCTCAATCCCTTGTGGGAGAGGAGAATTGCCATAATTTCAGATCTATAAGAGCAAAAATCCCAGTTGCATGCTGAATGCAAGGGTGGTGACACTAGTAGTGGCCCACCCTATAAAGGGCAACACCAACTACAAAGAACATGATGTTAATAGGAGAATAAGGTGTAACAGGTGAATACAATAAAAGCATAAGTTTTTATTAGAAAAACATTTGTAAGAATGGGTAACGATAAAAGTGACGCAATACAAAGACAAACAGATATAACAGGGACACCCACCATACTGTTTATAGAAGAGAAATAGAACATTATCTGTGCTAAATAACAATGCATAAAAGTACATGTATATCAGCTACTATATACTGGTAAAGTCGGTCCCCAGGTATGAACAGAGGAGGTAAAAGCAGAAGTACAAAATAACCCATTTGTATAAGCAAATAGTACCAGGGGCAGAGCTTACCAGAAGTGAATAGGTGACTCTGAGCCAGATGGCAGGACCCCAAACTTATGCTTTTATTGTATTCAACTGTTACTCCTTATTCTCCTACTAATCTCATAATTTCAGATCTACAGGTCTTCCTGGAGGTGTTCTGCAAGGTATTTGACGAGCCATCCTGAGTTACTTCTGTTTTCTCATCTCCCCTCAGACTTCGTCAAGCTAGTCTGTCGATAAGCCAATATGCCGTCCGTTTTCGCACCCTTGCTTCTGATCTCAGCTGGAACAACAAAGTAATAGTAGCCGCTTTCTGGGAGGGATTAAGGATAAGCTAGCAGGTCGAGACATTCCCACTACAGTGGACGATCTAGTTTACATGGAAATTTGAATCGACCTCCGGATCCAGGAGCGCTTCCGAGTGATAGCGCATGAGAGAAAACCACTTCACCTGGCTCCAGCCATGCATAGGCCACTTATCCCTTAGCCTTCCATGGCTGCAGCATCTCTTGAACCTATGCAAGTTGATAACGTGCAGCTGGGTGGGCAACTGCACAATATCTGTCAAACCAAGGACTTGAGCTTCTGTTGTGGAGATTCCAAACATCTCATTCGCTCCTGTCCCAAGAAGCTGGGAAACTCCCAAGGCTCTGTAAATTGTGGTAGTTTCCGATTCATTGAGATGGAGGACCTGGATTCCGGTGCAGCAGGGAACTTCATACAGCAAACAGTGGTAGATCGCTTACAGATCCGCATTCAACAATGCCAGAAAACGGTAGTGCTATCCGAAGCCATTCGGGTGGTCACTGAGCAAGTAGAGAATGATTTAGATAGAAATGCTGCAGACTGAGAAGATCACCTTCTGCGTGCTTACTAGTCTGTCTCATCCACTTCTCCTGGGTTTTCCATGGCTCCGCATGCATGAACCCATCTTTGACTGGAGATCTGGAGAGGTGCTTGGTTGGGGACAGTATTGTCATGAGAAATGTCTTGTACTTGTACGACCTGTATGGCCACTGGTGGCACCACCTTCCCTGCTGTGGTTACTATCCACCTATTGGTCGTATGCTGACATCTTTGACAAGAAGAAAGCAGAGACACTACCCCCACATAGGCCATACAACTGCCCTATAGACCTGCTTCCAGGATCCTCACCTCCTCAAGGCCATATTTACCCCTTGTGCCAGGTGGAGACCAAAGCCATGTCTGAATATATTAAGGAGAATTTGGCTAGGGGATTTATTCAAAAGTCTTGTTCTAAAACAGGAGACAGCTTCTTCTTTATCAAGAAAAAGAATGGGAATCTACAGCCTTACATAGATCATAAGGTTCTCAATCAGATCACGATCAAGAACACATATAGGTTACTGTTGACTATGGAGTTGTTAGATCTCCTTAGAGGTGCCAGGTTTCTTACCAAACTGGATCTGAGAGGGGCGTGCAATCTAATCTGTACACGTTGAAAAAATGAATGGAAGATAGCTTTCAACACCAGGGACGGTCATTATGAGTACGGAGTTATGCCTTTTTGGCTCAGCAATGCCCCAGCTTTCTTTCAAGAATTTGTGAATGACATCTTCCAAGACCTTTTCCATGCTTGTGTTGTTATATTATCTGGACGATATCTTGGTCTTCTCCCCAGATCTGCCCTCTCAAAGGCGGAACGTTCTCCTACAGCAACTTAGAGAGAATCACGTGTATGCTAAATTTTAAAATTGCGTGTTTGAGCTATCTTCTTTGCTTTCTTTCGTTATATCATCCCAAACATGAGCCTGAAGATGGATCCTGAAAAAGTGTCTTCCATCCTCAAGTGGCCCTGCCTGACTGGCGTTAAAGCTATCCAATGATTCCGAGGATTGGCCAATTACTACCGATAATTCATTCTGCATTTTTAGTCCCTGACTGTCTCATCTCTGCTATGATGCGTAAGGGTGCCAATTCAAAAGATATGGACTCCAGAGGCTGAGAATGCTTTTATCTCCCTGAAATAGGGTTTTTCCTCTGATCCAGAAATACATCGGCAGGGGATGAACAAGCAGTTCTTTCTGGAGGTAGATGCTTCATCTGGGACTGGAGCAGTTCTAATCCAAAAATTTTCATCAGGCTGTATCAATACCTGTGGCTTCTTCTCCAAGGCCGTCTCTGTTCCTGAGCGCAACTACTCGATTGGTGATTAAATGTTGTTAGCAATTAAGATGGCCCTAGAGGAGTGGAGGTATTTTTTTGAAGGAGCAATCCATCCAGTTGTCATATATACAGACCATAAGAGCCTGTCCTACTGTGGGGAAAAAAAGTATTTAGTCAGTCACCAATTGTGCAAGTTCTCCCACTTAAAAAGATGAGCGAGACCTGTAATTGGCATCATAGGTAGACCACAACTATGAGAGTCAAAATGAGAAAACAAATACAGAAAATCACCTTGTCTGATTTGGCAAGATTTATTTTGCAACTTATGGTGGAAAAGAAGTATTTGGTCACCTAAAAACATGCAACATTTCTGGCTCTCACAGACCTATAACTTCTTCTTTAAGAGGCTCCTCTGTCCTCCACTCATTACCTGTTTGAACTTGTTATCAGTATAAAAGACACCTGTCCACAACCTCAAACAGTCACACTCCAAACTCCACTATGGTGAAAACCAAAGAGCTGTCGAAGGACACCAGATACAAATTATAGCCCTGAACCATGCTGGGAAAACTGAATCTGCAATAGGCAAGCAGCTTAGTGTGATGAAATCAACTGTGGGAGCAATAATAAGAAAATGGAAGACATACTAGACCACTGATAATCTCCCTAGATCTGGGGCTCCACGCAAGATCTCATCCCGTGGGGTCAAAATGATCCCAAGAATGTTGAGCAAAAATCCCAGAACCACACAGGGGGACCTAGTGAATGACCTGCATAGAGCTGGGACCACCGTAATAAAGGCTACCATCAGTAACACACTATGCAGCCAGGGACTCAGATCGTGCAGTGTCAGTCGTTTCCCCCTGCTTAAGCCAGTACAAGTCTGGGCTCGTCAGAAGTTTGCTAGAGAGCATTTGGATTATCCAGAAGAGTATTGGGAGAATGTCATATGTTCTGATGAAACCAAAGTAGAACTGTTTGATGGAAACAAAACTCATCATGTGTTTGGAGGAGACAGAATGCTGAGTTGAACCCAAAGAACACCATATCTATTGTGAAGCATGGGGGTGGCAACATCATGCTTTGGGGCTGTTTCTCTGCAAAGGGACCAGGATGACTGATCCGTATACATGAAAGAATGAATGGGGCCATGTATCATGAGATTTTCAGTGCAAGGGCATTGAAGATGAAACATGGATGGGTCTTTCAGCATGATAATGATCCCAAGCACACTGCCAGGGCAATGAAGGAGTGGCTTTGTAAGAAGCATATGAAGGTCCTGGAGTGGCCTAGCCAGTCTCCAGGCCTCATCCCCATAGAAAACCTTTGGAGGGAGTTTAAAGTCTGTGTTAGCCAGTGATAGACCAAAAAAATCACTGCTCTAAAGGAGATCTGCATGGAGGAATGGGCCAACATACCACCAACAGTGTGTGCCAACCTTGTGAAGATTTACAGAAAACGTTTGGCCTCTCTCATTGCCTACAAAGGATATATAACAAAATATTGAGATGAACTTTTGTTAATGACCAAATACTTATTTTGCACCATAATTTGCAAAATAAATATTGCCAAATCAGACAGGGTGATTTTCTGGATTTGTTTTCTCATTTTGGTCTCTCAGTTGTGGTCTACCTATGATGTCAATTACAGGCCTCTCTCATCTTTTTAAGTGGGAGAACTTGCACAATTGATGCCTGACTAAAAACATTTTTTCCACACTGTATGTGTTCAGTTGTGCTCAAAAGTTTACATACCCTGGCAGAATTTCTGCTTTCTTTTCCTTTTTTCAGAGAATTTGAATGATATCATCAAAACTTTTTCTCCTCTCATGGTTAGTGGTTAGGTGAAGCTATTTATTGTCAAACTACTGTGTTTTCTCTTTCTAAATCATAATGACAACCCAAAACATCTAAGTGACCCTGATCAAAAAATTACATACCCCATTTCTTAATACTTTTTATTGCCCCCTCTAACATCAATGACAGCTTGAAGTCTTTTGTGGTAGTTGTGGATGAGGTTCATTATTTTGTCAGATGGTAAAGCTGCCCACTCTTGGGAAAAAAACAAGTCTCCAGTTCCTGTAAATTCCTGGGCTGTCTAGCATGAACTGCGCTCTTGAGATCTCCACAGAGTGGCTCAATGATATTGAGATCAGGAGACTGAGATGGCCACTCCTGGACCTTCACTTTGTTCTGCTGTAGCCAATGACAGGTCAACTTGGCCTTGTGTTTTGGATCGTTGTCATGTTGGAACGTCTAGGTATGTACCATGCACAGCTTCCAGGCTGATGAGTGCAAATTTGCCTCCAGTATTTGCTGATAACGTGCTGCATTTATCTTTCCTTCAACTTTGACCAAGTTTCCTGTGCCTTTGTAGCTCACACATCCCCAGAACATCAGCGATCCACCACCGTGCTTTACAGTGGGAATGGTGTTCCTTTCATCATATGCCTTCTTGAATGTAATGTTTATGGTTGTGGCCAAAAAGTTCAATTTTGGTCTCATCACTCCAAATTACTTTTTTCAGACGTTTTGAGGCTTGTCTTTGTGCTGTTTTTCTTTGCATCCCGAACAATATGCCTGGCCATTGTGGAAGACATTTTTGTTGGTCTGCCTTACCATGGTTTTGATTTTACAGAGTTCCTAATTTTCCATTTGTTAATCACAGTTTGAACGCTGTTGACTGGCATTATCAGTTCCTTGGATATAATTTTGTATCCCTTTCCTGTTTTATACAGTTCAACTAACTTTTCCAATAGATGCGTTGACTAGGGTTGAGCGAAACGGGTCGTTCATTTTCATAAGTCGCCGACTTTTGGCAAAGTCGGCGTCTCATGAAACCCGACCCGATCCCTGTGTGGGGTCGGCCATGCGGTACGCGATCTAGGCGCGAAAGTCGCGTTTCGTATGACGCGTTTAGCGCCATTTTTGCAGCCAATGAAGGAGCGGTAGAGTGCTGACGTAGGTGTTAGGGGGCGTACACAACAACAGGCATTTTTTTTCGCGTGCATTACAGCGATGTGCAAAGTGTAAAATGAGCGTTCTGGGAGCGATGTGGAAAATCAGCGTTTAGGGGGAGAGAGAGAGAGGGAGAGAGAGAGATTTTAAAAAATAATATTAAAAAAATTTCTTCATTGGGTTTCGTGTTTCGGCCGAAACCCGACTTTTCACGGTGGTCGGCCGATTACACTCGACTCGACTTTTAAGACAGTCGGGTTTCACAAAACCCGACTCGACCCTAAAAAACTAAAGGTCGCTCAACCCTAGCGTTGACAATTATTTTGCTTTCCCCGTGACTCACAATCCAGAAACGTCAGTGGCTGCATGAAAGATGCAAGAGTCTGTCTGGATCCCAGAAACTCACTCAGCTTTTATGCGCACACACTGATTACAAGCAAACAGGTCACAGGTGAGGATGTTGCCTTTAGTAGCCATTCAAATCCATTTGTGTCAACTTGTGTGCATGTTTCAGGCCAAAATCACCAGGGTATATAAACTTTTGATCAGGGTCACTTGGATGTTTTAGCTTGGCTTTATGATTTACAGTGCCTTGTGAAAGTATTCGGCTCCCTGGAACTTTTCAACCTTTTCCCACATATCATGTGGAGCGGCCCCCAGATGCAGGACGGCGGGGTACTCTGTACCGGGTCTATCAGTTCTGAGGATGTCACGGTGGTCTGACCCGGTCTGTGGTCCTGCTAAGGGGCGCCCAATAAAAGGTGTAGGTGGTGGTGTAGGTCGCAGTAAATAACGAGGACACAGGGTTGTAGTCTCTTTACCTCTTTACTGAAGGCTTTGGCATCCGCAATCCAGAGCACTGTTAACTGGGCTGGCTGAGACCGGCCGGTCCGAAGGCACATCCAGAGTTCCGGTTGCAGGTGGAAATCAGTGCCTACCTACTAGCGCCTGGGTGTTGTAGTACTTCCCTGCTGAGCACCACGGGATAGTCCTCACAACTGTCGTGTATGTTTCTGTTCTTTTTCTCCGTCCCCCAGATGATATGGATAGGATGCACCCGTATGACGGGGTAGGCCTGGAGTTATTTTAAAGGGACCCTAGAGACACCCCTCTCCCACAATTGCCTCCGTTGTCTTCATTAGGTGATTAGGTGAGGCAGCCCACCTAAAGTTGACTGCCCTGCCGTTGGTTTGAAGTAATGCGTGGAGCCCAATACTTCCTCGGCGTTCTGGCCACCGGCTACGCGCCTCAGTAGGATGTTGCCGATCTCGGGGCATGACTCCTACTGGTTCTCTCACCTTTTTGCTGTGATCTCGTTTCTCACTTCTCCACAATAAACCTCGGTTCTTATTCTTTCTTAAGATACCGCCGCAATGGAGTGCAGGCGCGGTTCCGTAACAATCTGTCCTTTTCACTAGGCCTCTGCCAGGATCCCACCCCTGACAGGGACCCCCCTGAATCTTCCCAAGCAACCTCTTCTCTCACTAGGTGTTGCCTGGGCAAAACCCAGTCAGCTTTCTGCCTAACTTCCTATCCAGCCCCCAGTTTTACCAGATTGTGAGGAGTGGCCTAATCATAGAACCCTTTGCTCCCCCTGGTGGCCAGAGTGTGAAGTGTAATGTGTGACTGTGATACCTGGTCAGGTGAACTCCTTAAGTGCCATCAGACGTACCATCACTCCCCTTAGTGGTGGAGCGACAGTACTGCAACGACCAGGACTCTGGGGCGCTGCATCATACTTCAAACATAAAGATACCAAATGTAAATTTTTGGTGAAGAATCAACAACAAATGGAACACAATTGTGAAGTTGAATGAAATGTATTGGTTATTTCAAATTTTTGTGGAAATTCAAAAACTGAAAAGTGGGGTGTGCAATATTATTCGGCCCCTTTACTTTCAGTGCAGCAAACTCACTCCAGAAGATCATTGTGGATCTCTGAATGATCCAATGTTGTCCGAAATGTCTAATGATGATAAATATAATCCACCTGTGTGTAATCAAGTCTCCATATAAATGCACCTGCTCTGTGATAGTCTCAGGGTACTGTTTGAAGCACAGAGAGCATCATGAAGACCAAGGAACACAACAGGCAGGTCCGTCATACTGTTGTGGAGAAGTTTAAAGCTAGATTTGGATACAAAATGATTTCCAAAGCTTTAAATATCCCAAGGAATACTGTGCAAGCGATCATATTGAAATGGAAGGAGTATCATACCACTGCAAATCTACCAAGACCCGGCCGTCCCTCCAAACATTCATCTCAAGCAAGGAGAAGACTGATCAGAGATGCAGCCAAGAGGCCCATGATCACTCTGGATGAACTGCAGAGATCTACAGCTGAGGTGGGACAGTCTGTCCATAGGACAACAATCAGTCGTACACTGCACAAATCTGGCCTTTATGGAACAGTGGCAAGAAGAAAGCCATTTCTCAAAGATATCCATAAAAAGTGTCATTTAAACTTTGCAACAAGCCACCTGGGAGACACACCAAACATGTGGAAGAAGGTGCTCTGGTCAGATGAAACCAAAATCGAACTGTTTGGCAACATTTCCAAACGATATGTTTGGCATAAATGCAACACAACTCATCACCGTGAACACACCATCCCACTGTCAAACGTGGTGAAAGTATCATGGTTTGGGCCTACTTTTCTTCAGCAGGGACAGGGAAGATGGTTAAAATTGATAGGAAGATGGATGGAGCCAAATACAGGACCATTCTGGAAGAAAACCTGTTGAAGTCTGCAAAAGACCTGAGACTGGGATGGGGATTTGTCTTCCAACAAGACAATGATCCCAAACATAAAGCAAAATCTACAGTGGAATGGTTCACAATTAAAAATATCCAGGCGTTAGAATGGCCAAGTCAAAGTCCAGACCTCAATCCAATCGAGAATCTGTGGAAAGATCTGAAAACTGCTGTTCACAAATGATCTCCATCAAACCTCACTGGGCTCGAGCTGTTTGCCAAGGAAGAATGGGCAAGAATTTCAGTCTTTTGATGTACAAAACTGATAGAGACATACCCCAAGTGACTTGCAGCTGTAATCACAGCAAAAGGTGGCTCAGCAAAGTACTACGTTAAAGGGGCCGAATAATATTGCATGCCCCACTTTTCAGTTTTTGAATTTCCACAAAAATTTAAAATAACCAATACATTTTGTTCAACTTCACAATTGTGTTCCACTTGTTGTTGATTCTTCACCAAAAATTTACATTTGGTATCTTTATGTTTGAATCATGATATGTGGGAAAAGGTTGAAAAGTTCCAGGGAGCCGAATACTTTCGCAAGGCACTGTAAAAAGAGAAAACATAGTAGTTTGACAATAAATGGCTTCAGACAACCACTAACTATGAGTGGAGAAAAAGTTTTGCCGTTATCACTCATATGCTCTGAAAAAGGCCATGAAAGCAAAAATTATGCCAGAGTATGTAAACCTTTGAGCAGAACTGTATGTGTATAAACATATTATATATTGGGCACTGGAATAGCATGCTGTATACCTGGAAAAAATACTATTTTTACTTTGCACCACCCACTGTGCATTAATTTTTGAAAAACATCTGTGGACTGAAAATAAGTGTATCATTAACCTATATTCTAGCTTAAAAAAATACAAATCATTAGTAAAAAAAATAACTACTTTATTAATATATGATAGCATATAAGACAAACTCAACAAGACAATTAATAAACTACCACCTAATACAGGTAGCCCCAGCAAAAAAATAATGGGCTCAAAAAGATCATCCGATTCACATAGGGAACCACATGCTAGAAATTAACATAATAAATCTAGCAATCAATGGGTAGCAGAGTAGATACAGTACCTGTAGACATAATGAGTAAGGCATACAGGGGACACCCTATATATCTGTTTTCTCATTCTTATATATGTTCCTTATAAATAAATATTTGTTTTCTCACTTTATTTTTTGTGATTATACATTTTTCATGTTATTTTGTATATGACTATATGCCCCATGATTGTCTATAAAGTATCTAGAGGCTTGCCCAACAAAATTTGAGACCTCTGTTCATTGTTTTGTTTGTGCTTTTGATGTCTCATACGTGATTGAGAATTTGTACCTTTAATCCATGTGATTTCATGCCAATATAGATTTTAAGGCAGGGACAACTGGCATAATAACTTGGATTGGTAGTAGAGCAATTAATAAAATGAGTGACCTTAAATTCCTTTGGAGAATAACGTTCACAGGTCACTTTTACCATATAATGAACACCTAAAATGTGAAACAAAATAAAAATGAAGGAATTGCATTTATTCACTGCAGGCTTATATTGAACTGCAGGGATTCAGTCCGGCTTAGTAGATCACCTTTGGCTTTTATGACCTACTACAAACATGATGCAATGTCAGTCATCCGTTTCTGGTACCGTTCCTGAGGAATCATAGACATCTTCATGATCAGAGACCTACAGTTTACTAATATTTTGGGAGTTGTATGCTGCAACCGCCTTCTTCATTTTCTACCAAGTTATTGATGGGGTTCAAGTCAGGTGACCAGGATGGCCAGTCCAGAATCATTTTCCCAGAAGTGTTTAAAAACTGCTAAAGCTGCAAAAAACCTGTCAGAGGTCTCACTCAGCCATCTACTTCTCCTACATTTTACTGTTGAAGGACAAAACCTCCAAAACAGATATATGCAAATGAAGATTATGGCTTGGCTTCATATCTTATTATTTACTGAGTGATATGAATGGTTGTTATTAGAGATGAGTGGATCAATGAGTGGAGGATCGAGTTCGAGTTGAAGTTCCTGAAATCCTTGGTTTTACACAAATTCGAACACTGAAATTTGATTCGCGGTTGGCAGAAATAAAATTTGCCAGGCACCGTTTCCCATGCTGCTGAAGCAAATTTGCATCGCTGCTTGGGCTTCCCTATAATGCCCTGCAGCTATGACATCTTACAAATTATCTTGCCTTGTATAGGGAAGTCATTACCTGGGACATCAATTGGGTTCCCAATTTAGCACAGTAATTTTCCATCTCCAGGGTCGCTGTATAAGTTCCCTCTCCTGCAGAGTGTACGCCCTTGCAGTCAGCAGGGTTGTCTTTCACCCCTCTCTCCCCCACATGTATTTTGCAAACAATTAAAAGCTTTTTAGCATTGAAATCTGTGCAAATTTATTTGCTGCAAATAAAATTTGGGAGGACAATTCAGCAAAGTCGATGAATTCAAATTTCAAAAGATTTATTCATCCCTAACTATTTTTGACTTATAGGATTGTTACTTCCAATAGGTGTCACTCTGAGAAGAGGCTTTCTGCATAAATAACCGGTATGGTCATTTCTTTACCTGCATTAACTTTAGTGACTATTTTAATGGTGTACTGAGTGTCACAAGGCGAATGATAAATGGTATTTTTTTTCAATTTTTGCAAGAAATTTATTGGTGGTGAGATTCAGGCGTCAGCTAAGAACAATGAACTGCCTTCTGTTAACTCAGAATTCTTATTAAGGTATCTGGAAATTGTTTTTCTAAACCAGTTAACCCCTTTATGATACATTTATTCATGAATGATGATTGCAATAATGCATTATCATGTCATAGAGGCAATGCTCTTTACAGATAGTGGAGAACATATGTGCTGCCATATATATCATATGTACTGGAAATATCTTGCTTTGCGGATTATATTAGACAGGATATTTTTGTTCTGTGAATTATCTTTACACTGATACAAATCTTACAGTGACATATAGAATATATTGCCAGTATGAGGCCACAAGGTGTATTTGCCATAGTATTAATTTACTTTTCATATAAAAATACAATATGTTTCTGTGTGCATTTATTGAATTGTCAGGGGGTAAGCGAATATGTCACAGGTTGTAAAACACTGATATACTCTGACAAATCTGTAGGTCATATGTAATAAAGCAGAAATAGCAGAGTTAACCAGAGATAGAAAATGGCCGATTGAAGCCTACAAAACATTCAGCTTATATCAGAGCAGCCAGACTTTCACTCATGATTCCCCGAGACATGTTTATATTCTTCCCATTTATTGCAGGAATGAAAAAATAGAGAAAGGCTGAGTGAAAGCTACAGCTGTAAATTTGCTCTATCTAAAGTAACAGATCGCGAAGTTTTGTATCTCTTGGTAGAAAAGGAATTAATGAACCGGTTTGGAAATCGTAAGAATTCTATTATCTGTTGGTCATAAATTCTGCGTCTTGCAAACCAGTTTACTTTTGTGATATATCTACTGAATTGTGAAAGTTTGGAGATACAGTAATTGAACAAGAAATGTATTTAACAATAGTTTATATACATTGCCCATTTTATGTTGTCTGATGACAAGCTTAGTAAATCAAAATGCAAAAAGGTATTAGTGATTTTGTTTGAAGGCTTTCAAATAAACCAATGTCTAAAGCTAGAGCTGCATTGCCAAAGTTTGCATGGTGTCACTGCTACATCGCAATTCAATACAAGTGAATGGGTTTGCCATGACAGGTTACAATAATTGCAATTGTTTAAATTTGTAGTGCCCCTAGAGTCGCATTGCAACCCTATTCACTTGTATTGAGCTCTGATGTAGTAGTTATATCCTTAACGTTTCAAGTTTAAAGGTGCTCGTGAAAACTATTAATTTTTTTTAATGGTTATACTTATCAGCAATAAGAGGATAAACTAGCTGGGAGTTCCTAGATTTTTACCTTTTAACCCCTGTAAGCCAATCTTAACTTTGCTGTTAATTTTCTTCTGTTCACTAATCCTGGATTATTCGCTGACTGCCAGTTGATGATCAATGCGTAGGCAAAGATGGAACTAGGTTAAACACAGAAGATAGTCTAATGAATATCAAAAGAGGGGATGAGACAAGAATCAGGAACAGAAGCAAGCCAAGGTCTATATCCAGTAGTAGTGCAACAAGTTCCAAAGAAAAGTCAAACCATCCAGTCAGTAACAACTATACAGGCAGATCAGGAGAGAATCCAAAGGTAAGGTAAGGCAGCCTTCATTGATATCTGGCACAGACATGTTCACCTGAGTGATTCAAGCATTGCATCCCTCCGATAGGCAAGACTACCTGATTCCCATCAGTCAGGTTTTCAGATTAGTTGATAGATTGAGTACTCAAACAAGTACTCAAACAAACAGGCACACATGTCATGCAGCATTTCCAGAAGTCCCACTGCAGACTCAAATGTTGTAATGGCTGGTGAGAAGTGATAGCATAAGATCGTGGAGATGTAAGTAAGTTACTAGTTTGGACCACATTTTGCTTTATGGGGACTTTTCACCCAATACATACTACCCAAACTGTAGGCAGCACAAATCTGAGCCTGGCTGCATAATTGCAGCCAGGTAAATTATTCTTTTAAATGCTCCAGAGTTTCAAAGACAGTATAGTTAGAAGACGCGACTGGGGATCATGGGCGGAGAACAGACTACTTCGGCAGCTCCTCCAGCCATCTCTTCCCAGCATTGCTGCTGGCAATTGACAGATCTCTCACTTTTGGGAGCGTTCTCCCTTGAAAGACTCTTCATTCACATGCAGAGGCCAGAAAGAGCCGACTGGTTATGATTAGTCCTTTCTCCAGCTATGGTACAGAGCTGAATCTTCTAATTATAATTTTTTCTGAAATGCTGGAGCTTTTGAGAGAAATGCATATCTGGCTGGCAGCTACCTGGTATTCACTAGCGCCCCTGATGGTGGAGTTAGGCTTGAGCTGCAGGTATCAGCCATGTACTACTTCAGGGCAGTCCTTGGTACTGCAGCAGCTGACACCAAGGGTCAGGAATGCAGGTACGACCTCTGTGTCCAATGCCAGATCGGATATTGTTGCTGGTTCACAGAGTGCAGATCATAGAACATTTTACAGGATGGACACTGGTGCAAGTTCAGACAGTGCAGTTTCTAGAACACTTAACAGGATGAACACTGGGGCAGGTTCAGACAGTGTGAATCCTGTGACACTTGATAGGATGTACATTGGTGCAGGTTCAGACAGGGCAGATCCTGGAACACTTCACAGGACGGACACTGGTTCAGGTTCCTACAGAGTGGATCTTGGAACACTTAACAAGATGGGTAGTAGGTCCAGGTGCTGGTTCAGACTGCACGGGTTCTGGTTCAGGTATTTAGGTTCAGGAACAGACAGGATGGATTTAGGTTCAGGTACAGAAAGGTAGAAGTGTCAGGTACAAACAGGATGGTTCCAGGTTCAGGTACAGACAGGTAACAGGTTCAGGTACAGACAGAAAACAGGTTCAGAGACCAAGAGAATGGTTTCAGGTTCAGGGACCGAAAAGGTAGTTTCAGGTTCGGGGACCAACAAGGTACTTTCACGTTCGGGCATGATCAGGATCAAGTACCGACAGAGCGGTTTCAGGTTCAGGATTCAGGTTTAGGTACTGACAGGTCATTTCAGGATTGGGATTAAGGTTCAGGTACCGAGAGGTTGGTTCAGGTTCAGGATTCTGGTTCAGGGACAGGCACCCAACAACAGACTTAGCAGCTTGCAGACCAACTAAACACAAATATTTCACAGGCACCTCCCAGCAGGGGAAGGTACCTTAGATACTTTAATGTTAAATCAACCCCCTTTTCTTCCTTAAAAAATAAAGAAATTCAAATATTTTAAAAAAGACATTTGGTATTGACATGCCTCTAAAAGGCTGGTCAAGATATACAGTGGGGCAAAAAAGTATTTAGTCATTCAGCAATAGTGCAAGTTCCACCACTTAAAAAGATGAGAGGCGTCTGTAATTTACATCATAGGTAGACCTCAACTATGGGAGACAAACTGAGAAATAAAAATCCAGAAAATCACATTGTCTGTTTTTTTTATCATTTTATTTGCATATTATGGTGGAAAATAAGTATTTGGTCAGAAACAAAATTTCATCTCAATACTTTGTAATATATCCTTTATTGGCAATGACAGAGGTCAAACGTTTTCTGTAAGTCTTCACAAGGTTGCCACACACTGTTGTTGGTATGTTGGCCCATTCCTCCATGCAGATCTCCTCTAGAGCAGTGATGTTTTTGGCTTTTCGCTTGGCAACACGGACTTTCAACTCCCTCCAAAGGTTTTCTATAGGGTTGAGTGTTGTGAACTCCGTTTTCAGGCTCCCTCTTGTGGTCACAGATGGTATTGTGTGACTTTGGTTTTTTGGCTCCCCCTGGTGGTTTGGTTTATTATCCTGCGGGTCTGCTGGATCAGCTGCCTCGTTATTCACCAGGGAGGCTCCTATTTAGCTCTGCTTCACTTCCACTTGTTGCCGGCTGTCAATGTATTCAGTGCTATTCTGATTACTCCTGATTATCTCGTTTTCTGCCTCTTAGGATAAGCTAAGTTCTGTTTGAATATTTTTTGCTCATCTGCCTGCAATATGATTTCTGTGTATGATGAGTCTAGTCCAGCTTGCTAACATGTGATTTATTTTTGCTGGTAAGCTCTGGGGTACGGAGTTGCTTCCCCCGCACCGTTAGTTGGTGCGGGGGCTCGAGCAATCTCTGCATGGATATTTTGAATAGGGTTTTTTATTGACCGCACAGTTTCCTTCCTATTTTCTGCTATCTAGTATTAGCGGGCCTCATTTGCTAAATCTGATTTCATCTCTGCGTTTGTGCTTTCCCCTTAACTCACCGTTAATATTTGTGGGGGGCTATTCTATATCTTTGGGGTCTTCCACTGAGGCAAGTGAGGACTTACTTTCCCTCCAGGAATAGTCAGTTTCTCAGGCCGTGACGAGACGTCTAGGATTTTTTAGGTAACGTTACACGGCTGCCTATAGTTGTTTGCGGATAGGATCAGGTTGCGGTCAATCTAGTTACCACTTCCCCAGAGCTAGTAGTCTGTTCAGTAAGGGTACTGTCACACAGTACCATTTTGATCGCTACGATGGCACGATCCGTGACGTCGCAGCGATCGTATGATTATCGCTCCAGCGTCGTAGACTGCGGTCACACGTTGCAATCACGGCGCTGGAGCGATGCCGATCTGAGATCCGGCCGTACAGTGAGAGCAGAGCGCAGCGGCGACGTCACCGCTGTGATCTGCTCTCACTTTCCGGCCGGCAGACAGTCAGAGTGGAAAGCAGACGGCAAGGGACCTGACGGGCAGCAGATGGTGAGTATGTACGGTTTTTTTTTTTTTACTTTTACGCTGGTAACCACGGTAAACATCGGGTTACTAAGCGCGGCCCTGCGCTTAGTTACCCGATGTTTACCCTGGTTACAAGCGAACACATCGCTGGATCGCTGTCACACACAACGATCCAGCGATGTCAGCGGGTGATCAAGCGACGAAAGAAAGTTCCAAACGATGTGCTACGACGTACGATTCTCAGCAGGATCCCTGATCGCTGCTGCGTGTCAGACACTGCGATATCGTAACGATATCGCTAGAACGTCACGAATCGTACCGTCGTAGCGATGGAAATGGTACTGTGTGACAGTACCCTTACTTAGCTAGTCCGACCTGCGATCCTTGCCACTAGGATCATAACAGTACAGCCGGCCTATAAAGTGTTAATTGCATGGCAGAAGCAGGAGAAAAGAAGCTTGGAGATATTTTTTTTTTTTTTTTTGCTGCCGTGTGTCTAGCTGCTGTGTGTCTGGCTTCTCTCCTCCTCTTAATCTTGGTGTGGCTCTGAGTTCAGCTGCTGATATGGATATCCAGAGTTTAGCCTCCAGTGTAGATCATCTTGCTGCAAGGGTACAAAGTATTCAGGATTTTGTTGTGCACAGTCCTATGTCAGAGCCTAGAATACCTATTCCGGAGTTGTTTTCTGGAGATAGATCTAGGTTCTTGAATTTTAAGAACAATTGCAAGTTGTTTCTTTCTTTGAAACCTCGTTCCTCTGGGGATTCTGTTCAGCAAGTTAAGATTATTATTTCTTTCTTGCGTGGCGATCCTCAAGATTGGGCTTTCGCATTGGCTCCAGGGGATCCTGCGTTGCTCAGTGTGAATGCGTTTTTTCTGGCCCTTGGATTGCTCTATGAGGAACCTAATCTTGAGAACCAGGCTGAAAAAGCGTTGTTGGCCCTCTCTCAGGGACAAGATGATGCAGAGGTGTACTGCCAGAAATTTCGGAAATGGTCGGTGCTAACTCAATGGAATGAGTGTGCCCTGGCTGCAAATTTCAGAAAAGGTCTTTCTGAAGCCATTAAGAATGTCATGGTGGGGTTCCCTACACCTGCAGGTCTGAATGAGTCAATGACTCTGGCCATTCAGATTGATCGGCGTTTGCGGGAGCGCAAACCTGCGCACTATTTGGCGGTGTCTTCTGAACAGACACCTGAGTCTATGCAATGTGATAGCATTCTGACCAGAAGTGAACGGCAAAATTATAGACGGCAAAATGGGTTGTGCTTTTACTGTGGTGACTCAGCTCATGGTATCTCAGCATGCTCTAAGCGCACAAAAAAGATTGATAAATCTGTCACCATCGGTACTTTACAGCCTAAGTTTATTTTGCCTGTTACCCTGATTTGTTCCCTGTCATCTTACCCGGTTATGGCTTTTGTGGATTCAGGTGCTGCCATGAGTCTGATGGATTTGTCATTTGCCAGGCGCTGTGGTTTTGTTTTGGAGCCTTTAAAATTCCCTATTCCACTAAGGGGAATTGATGCTACACCATTGGCTACGAATAAACCTCAGTACTGGACACAAGTGACCATGTGCATGACTCCTGTTCATCAGGAGGTGATTCGCTTTCTTGTATTGCATAATTTGCATGATGTTGTCGTGTTGGGCCTGCCATGGTTGCAGACTCATAATCCAGTCCTGGATTGGAAAGCAATGTCTGTGTCAAGTTGGGGTTGTCAGGGAATTCATGGCGACGCTCCTGTGGTGTCAATTGCTTCATCCACTCCTTCTGAGGTCCCTGCGTTTTTGTCAGATTACCAGGATGTATTTGATGAGCCCAAACTCAGTTCTCTACCTCCTCATAGGGATTGTGATTGTGCTATAAATTTGATTCCTGGTAGTAAGTTTCCTAAGGGACGACTTTTCAATTTGTCAGTGCCGGAGCATGCTGCTATGCGGAGTTATATAAAGGAGTCTTTGGAGAAAGGACTTATTCACCCCTCCTCCTCCCCTCTTGGTGCGGGGTTCTTTTTTGTGGCTAAGAAGGATGGTTCCTTGAGACCTTGTATTGATTATCGCCTTCTAAACAAAATCACGGTCAAATTTCAGTATCCTTTGCCATTGTTATCTGATCTGTTTGCTCGCATTAGGGGGTCTAGTTGGTTCACCAAGATAGATCTTCGTGGTGCGTATAACCTTGTGCGTATTAAGCAGGGTGATGAATGGAAAACTGCATTTAATACGCCCGAAGGCCATTTCGAGTACTTGGTGATGCCTTTTGGACTTTCTAACGCTCCTTCTGTCTTTCAGTCCTTTATGCACGACATCTTCCGCGAATATCTGGATAAATTTATGATTGTGTATCTGGATGATATTCTGTTTTTTTCGGATGATTGGGAGTCCCATGTTAAGCAGGTCAGGATGGTGTTTCAGGTCCTGCGTGCCAATGCTTTATTTGTGAAGGGCTCAAAATGTCTTTTTGGAGTCCAGAAGGTCTCTTTTTTGGGTTTCATTTTTTCTCCTTCTGCTATTGAGATGGACCCAGTCAAGGTTCAGGCTATTCATGACTGGACTCAGCCTACATCTGTTAAGAGTCTTCAGAAGTTCTTGGGTTTTGCTAATTTTTACCGTCGCTTCATCGCTAATTTTTCTGGTGTTGTTAAGCCATTGACGGATTTGACCAAGAAGGGTTCTGATGTTACTAATTGGTCTCCTGTGGCTGTGGAGGCCTTTCGGGAGCTGAAGCGCCGGTTTTCTTCGGCTCCGGTCTTATGTCAGCCAGACGTCTCCCTTCCTTTCCAGGTCGAGGTTGATGCTTCTGAGATTGCAGCGGGGGCTGTTTTGTCGCAGAGAAGCTCTGATGGCTCTGTGATGAAGCCATGTGCTTTCTTTTCAAGAAAGTTTTCGCCTGCCGAGCGGAATTATGATGTTGGTAATCGGGAGTTGTTGGCTATGAAGTGGGCATTTGAGGAGTGGCAACATTGGCTCGAGGGAGCTAAGCATCGTGTGGTGGTCTTGACTGATCACAAGAATCTGATTTATCTCGAGTCGGCCAAGCGGCTGAATCCTAGACAGGCTCGTTGGTCGTTGTTTTTCTCTCGTTTTGATTTCGTGGTCTCATACCTGCCTGGTTCGAAGAATGTGAAGGCTGATGCTCTTTCTAGGAGTTTTGTTCCTGACTCTCCTGGTGATTCAGAGCCAGCTGGTATCCTCAGAGAAGGGGTGATTTTGTCTGCCATCTCCCCAGATTTGCGACGAGTGCTGCAGGAGTTTCAGGCGGATAGACCTGACCGTTGTCCACCGGAGAGACTGTTTGTCCCGGATAGATGGACCAGCAGAGTTATTTCCGAGGTTCATTCTTCGGTGTTGGCAGGCCATCCTGGGATTTTTGGTACCAGAGATTTGGTGGCTAGGTCCTTCTGGTGGCCTTCCTTGTCGCGGGATGTGCGTTCCTTTGTGCAGTCTTGTGGAATTTGTGCTCGGGCTAAGCCTTGCTGTTCTCGTGCCAGTGGCTTGTTGTTGCCTTTGCCTGTCCTGAAGAGTCCTTGGATGCACATTTCCATGGATTTTATTTCAGATCTCCCTGTCTCTCAGAGAATGTCGGTCATTTGGGTGGTGTGTGATCGTTTTTCTAAAATGGTCCATTTGGTGCCCTTGCCTAAGTTGCCTTCCTCCTCCGAGTTGGTTCCTCTGTTTTTTCAAAATGTGGTTCGTTTGCACGGGATCCCTGAAAATATTGTTTCCGACAGAGGATCCCAGTTTGTGTCTAGATTTTGGCGGACCTTTTGTGCTAAGATGGGCATTAATTTGTCTGTTTCGTCGGCCTTCCATCCTCAGACGAATGGCCAAACCGAGCGCACTAATCAGACTTTGGAAACCTATTTAAGATGTTTTGTTTCTGCTGATCAGGACGACTGGGTGACTTTTTTTGCCATTGGCCGAGTTTGCCCTTAATAATCAGGCTAGTTCTGCTACTTTGGTTTCGCCTTTTTTTTGTAATTCAGGGTTTCATCCTCGTTTTTCCTCGGGTCAGGTGGAGTCTTCTGACTGTCCTGGAGTGGATGTTGTGGTGGATAGGTTGCATCAGATTTGGAATCATGTGGTGGACAATTTGAAGCTGTCACAAGCGAAGGCTCAGTGCTTTGCCAACCGCCGTCGCTGTGTGGGTCCCCGACTTCGCGTTGGGGATTTGGTGTGGTTGTCTTCTCGCTTTGTTCCTACGAAGGTCTCCTCTCCTAAGTTTAAGCCTCGGTTTATCAGTCCTTATAAGATTTTGGAAGTCCTTAACCCTGTGTCATTTCGTTTGGACCTCCCGGCATCGTTTGCTATTCATAATGTGTTCCATCGGTCGTTGTTGCGGAGGTATGTGGTGCCTGTGGTTCCTTCGGTTGAGCCTCCTGCCCCTGTGCTGGTTGAGGGAGAATTGGAATACGTGGTGGAGAAGATCTTGGATTCTCGTATTTCTAGACGGAGGCTTCAGTATTTGGTTAAGTGGAAAGGCTATGGTCAGGAGGATAATTCCTGGGTTGTCGCCTCTGATGTTCATGCGGCCGATTTGGTTCGTGCCTTCCATGTGGCTCACCCTGATCGCCCTGGGGGTTTTGATGAGGGTTCGGTGACCCCTCCTCAAGGGGGGGTACTGTTGTGAACTCCGTTTTCAGGCTCCCTCTTGTGGTCACAGATGGTATTGTGTGACTTTGGTTTTTTGGCTCCCCCTGGTGGTTTGGTTTATTATCCTGCGGGTCTGCTGGATCAGCTGCCTCGTTATTCACCAGGGAGGCTCCTATTTAGCTCTGCTTCACTTCCACTTGTTGCCGGCTGTCAATGTATTCAGTGCTATTCTGATTACTCCTGATTTTCTCGTTTTCTGCCTCTTCAGGATAAGCTAAGTTCTGTTTGAATATTTTTTGCTCATCTGCCTGCAATATGATTTCTGTGTATGATGAGTCTAGTCCAGCTTGCTAACATGTGATTTCTTTTTGCTGGTAAGCTCTGGGGTACGGAGTTGCTTCCCCCGCACCATTAGTTGGTGCGGGGGCTCGAGCAATCTCTGCGTGGATATTTTGAATAGGGTTTTTTATTGACCGCACAGTTTCCTTCCTATTTTCTGCTATCTAGTATTAGCGGGCCTCATTTGCTAAATCTGATTTCATCTCTGCGTTTGTGCTTTCCCCTTAACTCACCGTTAATATTTGTGGGGGGCTATTCTATATCTTTGGGGTCTTCCACTGAGGCAAGTGAGGACTTACTTTCCCTCCAGGAATAGTCAGTTTCTCAGGCCGTGAAGAGACGTCTAGGATTTTTTAGGTAACGTTCCACGGCTGCCTATAGTTGTTTGCGGATAGGATCAGGTTGCGGTCAATCTAGTTACCACTTCCCCAGAGCTAGTAGTCTGTTCAGTTACTTAGCTAGTCCGACCTGCGATCCTTGCCACTAGGATCATAACAGTTGAGATCTGGAGACTGGTGAAGCCACTCCAGGACCTTGAAATGCTTCTTACGAAGCCACTCCTTCGTTGCCCTGGCGGTGTGCTTTGGATCATTGTCATGTTGAAAGACCTAGCCACGTTTCATCTTCAATGCCCTTGCTGATGGAAGGAGGTTTGCACTCAAAATCTCACGATACATGGCCCCATTCATTCTTTCATGTACCCGGATCAGTCGTCCTGGCCCCTTTGCAGAGAAACAGCCCCAAAGCATGATGTTTCCACCACCATGCTTTACAGTAGGTATGGTGTTTGATGGATGCAACTGTTATGATCCTAGTGGCAAGGATCGCAGGTCGGACTAGCTAAGTAACTGAACAGACTACTAGCTCTGGGGAAGTGGTAACTAGATTGACCGCAACCTGATCCTATCCGCAAACAACTATAGGCAGCCGTGGAACGTTACCTAAAAAATCCTAGACGTCTCGTCACGGCCTGAGAAACTGACTATTCCTGGAGGGAAAGTAAGTCCTCACTTGCCTCAGTGGAAGACCCCAAAGATATAGAATAGCCCCCCACAAATATTAACGGTGAGTTAAGGGGAAAGCACAAACGCAGAGATGAAATCAGATTTAGCAAATGAGGCCCGCTAATACTAGATAGCAGAAAATAGGAAGGGAACTGTGCGGTCAATAAAAAAAACCCTATTCAAAATATCCACGCAGAGATTGCTCGAGCCCCCGCACCAACTAACGGTGCGGGGGAAGCAACTCCGTACCCCAGAGCTTACCAGCAAAAAGAAATCACATATTAGCAAGCTGGACTAGACTCATCATACACAGAAATCATATTGCAGGCAGATGAGCAAAAAATATTCAAACAGAACTTAGCTTATCCTGAAGAGGCAGAAAACGAGATAATCAGGAGTAATCAGAATAGCACTGAATACATTGACAGCCGGCAACAAGTGGAAGTGAAGCAGAGCTAAATAGGAGTCCCCCTGGTGAATAACGAGGCAGCTGATCCAGCCAGACCCGCAGGATAATAAACCAAACCACCAGGGGGAGCCAAAAAACCAAAGTCACACAATACCATCTGTGACCACAAGAGGGAGCCTGAAAACGGAGTTCACAACAGTACCCCCCCCCTTGAGGAGGGGTCACCGAACCCTCATCAAAACCCCCAGGGCGATCAGGGTGAGCCACATGGAAGGCACGAACCAAATCGGCCGCATGAACATCAGAGGCGACAACCCAGGAATTATCCTCCTGACCATAGCCTTTCCACTTAACCAAATACTGCAGCCTCCGTCTAGAAATACGAGAATCCAATATTTTCTCCACCACGTATTCCAATTCTCCCTCAACCAGCACAGGGGCAGGAGGCTCAACCGAAGGAACCACAGGCACCACATACCTCCGCAACAACGACCGATGGAACACATTATGAATAGCAAACGATGCTGGGAGGTCCAAACGAAATGACACAGGGTTAAGGACTTCCAAAATCTTATAAGGACCGATAAACCGAGGCTTAAACTTAGGAGAGGAGACCTTCATAGGAACAAAGCGAGAAGACAACCACACCAAATCCCCAACGCGAAGTCGGGGACCCACACAGTGACGGCGGTTGGCAAAGCGCTGAGCCTTCTCTTGTGACAGCTTCAAATTGTCCACCACATGATTCCAAATCTGATGCAACCTATCCACCACAACATCCACTCCAGGACAGTCAGAAGGCTCCACCTGACCCGAGGAAAAACGAGGATGAAACCCTGAATTACAAAAAAAAGGTGAAACCAAAGTAGCAGAACTAGCCCGATTATTAAGGGTAAACTCGGCCAATGGCAAAAAAGTCACCCAGTTGTCCTGATCAGCAGAAACAAAACATCTTAAATAGGTTTCCAAAGTCTGATTAGTGCGCTCGGTTTGGCCATTCGTCTGAGGATGGAAGGCCGACGAAAAAGACAAATTAATGCCCATCTTAGCACAAAAGGTCCGCCAAAATCTAGACACAAACTGGGATCCTCTGTCGGAAACAATATTTTCAGGGATCCCGTGCAAACGAACCACATTTTGAAAAAACAGAGGAACCAACTCGGAGGAGGAAGGCAACTTTGGCAAGGGCACCAAATGGACCATTTTAGAAAAACGATCACACACCACCCAAATGACCGACATTCTCTGAGAGACAGGGAGATCTGAAATAAAATCCATGGAAATGTGCGTCCAAGGCCTCTTCGGGACAGGCAAAGGCAACAACAAGCCACTGGCACGAGAACAGCAAGGCTTAGCCCGAGCACAAATTCCACAAGACTGCACAAAGGAACGCACATCCCGCGACAAGGAAGGCCACCAGAAGGACCTAGCCACCAAATCTCTGGTACCAAAAATCCCAGGATGGCCTGCCAAAACCGAAGAATGAACCTCGGAAATAACTCTGCTGGTCCATCTATCTGGGACAAACAGTCTCTCCCGTGGACAACGGTCAGGTCTATCCGCCTGAAACTCCTGCAGCACTCGTCGCAAATCTAGGGAGATGGCAGACAAAATCACCCCTTCTCTGAGGTTACCAGCTGGCTCTGAATCACCAGGAGAGTCAGGCACAAAACTCCTAGAAAGAGCATCAGCCTTCACATTCTTCGAACCAGGCAGGTATGAGACCACGAAATCAAAACGAGAGAAAAACAATGACCAACGAGCCTGTCTAGGATTCAGCCGCTTGGCCGACTCGAGATAAATCAAATTCTTGTGATCAGTCAAGACCACCACACGATGCTTAGCTCCCTCGAGCCAATGTCGCCACTCCTCAAATGCCCACTTCATAGCCAACAACTCCCGATTACCAACATCATAATTCCGCTCGGCAGGCGAAAACTTTCTTGAAAAGAAAGCACATGGCTTCATCACAGAGACATCAGAGCTTCTCTGCGACAAAACAGCCCCCGCTCCAATCTCAGGAGCATCAACCTCGACCTGGAAAGGAAGGGAGATGTCTGGCTGACATAAGACCGGAGCCGAAGAAAACCGGCACTTCAGCTCCCGAAAGGCCTCCACAGCCACAGGAGACCAATTAGTAACATCAGAACCCTTCTTGGTCAAATCCGTCAATGGCTTAACAACACCAGAAAAATTAGCGATGAAGCGACGGTAAAAATTAGCAAAACCCAAGAACTTCTGAAGACTCTTAACAGATGTAGGCTGAGTCCAGTCATGAATAGCCTGAACCTTGACTGGGTCCATCTCAATAGCAGAAGGAGAAAAAATGAAACCCAAAAAAGAGACCTTCTGGACTCCAAAAAGACATTTTGAGCCCTTCACAAATAAAGCATTGGCACGCAGGACCTGAAACACCATCCTGACCTGCTTAACATGGGACTCCCAATCATCCGAAAAAAACAGAATATCATCCAGATACACAATCATAAATTTATCCAGATATTCGCGGAAGATGTCGTGCATAAAGGACTGAAAGACAGAAGGAGCGTTAGAAAGTCCAAAAGGCATCACCAAGTACTCGAAATGGCCTTCGGGCGTATTAAATGCAGTTTTCCATTCATCACCCTGCTTAATACGCACAAGGTTATACGCACCACGAAGATCTATCTTGGTGAACCAACTAGACCCCCTAATGCGAGCAAACAGATCAGATAACAATGGCAAAGGATACTGAAATTTGACCGTGATTTTGTTTAGAAGGCGATAATCAATACAAGGTCTCAAGGAACCATCCTTCTTAGCCACAAAAAAGAACCCCGCACCAAGAGGGGAGGAGGAGGGGTGAATAAGTCCTTTCTCCAAAGACTCCTTTATATAACTCCGCATAGCAGCATGCTCCGGCACTGACAAATTGAAAAGTCGTCCCTTAGGAAACTTACTACCAGGAATCAAATTTATAGCACAATCACAATCCCTATGAGGAGGTAGAGAACTGAGTTTGGGCTCATCAAATACATCCTGGTAATCTGACAAAAACGCAGGGACCTCAGAAGGAGTGGATGAAGCAATTGACACCACAGGAGCGTCGCCATGAATTCCCTGACAACCCCAACTTGACACATACATTGCTTTCCAATCCAGGACTGGATTATGAGTCTGCAACCATGGCAGGCCCAACACGACAACATCATGCAAATTATGCAATACAAGAAAGCGAATCACCTCCTGATGAACAGGAGTCATGCACATGGTCACTTGTGTCCAGTACTGAGGTTTATTCGTAGCCAATGGTGTAGCATCAATTCCCCTTAGTGGAATAGGGAATTTTAAAGGCTCCAAAACAAAACCACAGCGCCTGGCAAATGACAAATCCATCAGACTCAGGGCAGCACCTGAATCCACAAAAGCCATAACCGGGTAAGATGACAGGGAACAAATCAGGGTAACAGACAAAATAAACTTAGGCTGTAAAGTACCGATGGTGACAGATTTATCAATCTTTTTTGTGCGCTTAGAGCATGCTGAGATAACATGAGCTGAGTCACCACAGTAAAAGCACAACCCATTTTGCCGTCTATAATTTTGCCGTTCACTTCTGGTCAGAATTCTATCACATTGCATAGACTCAGGTGTCTGTTCAGAAGACACCGCCAAATGGTGCGCAGGTTTGCGCTCCCGCAAACGCCGATCAATCTGAATGGCCAGAGTCATTGACTCATTCAGACCTGCAGGCGTAGGGAACCCCACCATGACATTCTTAATGGCTTCAGAAAGACCTTTTCTGAAATTTGCAGCTAGGGCACACTCATTCCATTAAGTAAGCACCGACCATTTCCGAAATTTCTGGCAGTACACCTCTGCATCATCTTGCCCCTGAGAGAGGGCCAACAACGCTTTTTCAGCCTGGTTCTCAAGATTAGGTTCCTCATAGAGCAATCCAAGGGCCAGAAAAAACGCATTCACACTGAGCAATGCAGGATCCCGTGGAGCCAATGCGAAAGCCCAATCTTGAGGATCGCCACGCAAGAAAGAAATAATAATCTTAACTTGCTGAACAGAATCCCCAGAGGAACGAGGTTTCAAAGAAAGAAACAACTTGCAATTGTTCTTAAAATTCAGGAACCTAGCTCTATCTCCAGAAAACAACTCCGGAATAGGTATTCTAGGCTCTGACATAGGACTGTGCACAAAAAAATCCTGAATACTTTGTACCCTTGCAGCAAGATGATCTACACTGGAGGCTAAACTCTGGATATCCATATCAGCAGCTGAACTCAGAGCCACACCAAGATTAAGAGGAGGAGAGAAGCCAGACACACAGCAGCTAGACACACGGCAGCAAAAAAAAAAAAAAAATATCTCCAAGCTTCTTTTCTCCTGCTTCTGCCATGCAATTAACACTTTACCGGGCCGGCTGTACTGTTATGATCCTAGTGGCAAGGATCGCAGGTCGGACTAGCTAAGTAACTGAACAGACTACTAGCTCTGGGGAAGTGGTAACTAGATTGACCGCAACCTGATCCTATCCGCAAACAACTATAGGCAGCCGTGGAACGTTACCTAAAAATCCTAGACGTCTCTTCACGGCCTGAGAAACTGACTATTCCTGGAGGGAAAGAAAGTCCTCTCTTGCCTCAGTGGAATGACCCCAAAGATATAGAATAGCCCCTCACAAATATTAACGGTGAGTTAAGGGGAAAGCACAAACGCAGAGATGAAATCAGATTTAGCAAATGAGGCTCGCTAATACTAGATAGCAGAAAATAGGAAGGGAACTGTGCGGTCAATAAAAAAAACCCTATTCAAAATATCCACGCAGAGATTGCTCGAGCCCCCGCACCAACTAACGGTGCGGGGGAAGCAACTCCGTACCCCAGAGCTTACCAGCAAAAAGAAATCACATATTAGCAAGCTGGACTAGACTCATCATACACAGAAATCATATTGCAGGCAGATGAGCAAAAAATATTCAAACAGAACTTAGCTTATCCTGAAGAGGCAGAAAACGAGATAATCAGGAGTAATCAGAATAGCACTGAATACATTGACAGCCGGCAACAAGTGGAAGTGAAGCAGAGCTAAATAGGAGACTCCCTGGTGAATAACGAGGCAGCTGATCCAGCCAGACCCGCAGGATAATAAACCAAACCACCAGGGGGAGCCAAAAAACCAAAGTCACACAATACCATCTGTGACCACAAGAGGGAGCCTGAAAACGGAGTTCACAACATGCAACTTAGTATTCTTTTTCCTCCAAACACGACAAGTTGTGTTTCTACCAAACAGTTCCAGTTTGGTTTCATCAGACCATAGGACATTCTCCCAAAACTCCTCTGGATCATCCAAATGCTCTCTAGCAAACTTCAGACGGGCCCGGACATGTACTGGCTTAAGCAGTGGGACACTTCTGGCACTGCAGGATCTGAGTCCATGGTGGCGTAGTGTGTTACTTATGGTAGGCCTTGTTACATTGGTCCCAGCTCTCTGCAGTTCATTCACTAGGTCCCCCCGCGTGGTTCTGGGATTTTTGCTCACCGTTCTTGTGATCATTCTGACCCCACGGGGTGGGATTTTGCGTGGAGCCCCAGATCGAGGGAGATTATCAGTGGTCTTGAATGTCTTCCATTTTCTAATTATTGCTCCCTCTGTTGATTTATTCACTCCAAGCTGGTTGGCTATTGCAGATTCAGTCTACTCTTCACCATAGTGGAGTTTGGAGTCAGACTGTTTGAGGGTGTGCACAGGTGTCTTTTTATACTGATAACAAGTTTAAACAGGTGCCATTACTACAGGTAATGAGTGGAGGAAAGAGGAGACTCTTAAAGAAGAAGTTACAGGTCTGTGAGAGCCAGAAATCTTGATTGTTTGTTTCTGACCAAATACTTATTTTCCACCATAATATGCAAATAAAATGATAAAAAAACAGACAATGTGATTTTCTGGATTTTTTTTCCTCAGTTTGTCTCCCATAGTTGAGGTCTACCTATGATGTAAATTACAGACGCCTCTCATCTTTTTAAGTGGTGGAACTTGCACTATTGCTGAATGACTAAATACTTTTTTGCCCCACTGTAAAATAATTTAAACATTATGGTAAATGCCGAAAAGGGAAAACAATTGAACGCCAGAACTAACGTTTTTCAATCATCACCACCCCCCACAAAGATCAAAATGCTGTTTGTATTCCCAAATAATATTAATAAAAACTACAGCTCAATGCGTAAAAAGAAAGGATTGCACAGTTTCATCAACAAAATTTAGGGGTCTCAGAGAATGTTGGCAAACAGACCTTCATATTAACCACTAAATATAACAAAAAACTTTAAGTTTGATACTGCTGTAATTGTACTGACCTGGAGAATCATATTGTCAGGCCATTTTACGCCACACTAGTGAACACTGTAAAAGCAAAACCTCCAAATCAATAACAGAATTGCATTTTTTTTAGTATTTCACCCCCACTTGGAATTTTTTTCCCTTTCAGTATTCAAAACTACAACTAGTTATGTAAAAAAAATACAGCTATGGCAAGCAAAAAATTAAAAAAATGATGATTCTTAGAAGATGAGAAGAAAAAAACGAAATCTCAAAAATCATAAAATGTCTTGAAAGGTTTAATTGACATGTTATAACCTAAAAGGAGAATGCAACAAAAGTTACTGCAGCTATGGCTTCACGTGTAGCCACATTTCAAATATTCTCAAGACCTCATTCAGACGTCTTTTTTTTTTCATATGTCTTCTATCTGTATTTTTCACTGATTGACCATATACTCATAATAGCCTATGGTCTATGATACACATTATAGTCTATGGGATTATTCAAACATCTGTTTTTTACTAGTGATGAGCGAATATACTCATTACTCGAGATTTCTCGAGCATGCTCGGGTGTCCGACGAGTATTTTTTAGTGCTTGGAAATTTAGTTTTTATTGCCGAAGCTGAATGATTTACATCTGTTAGCCAGCATAAGTACATGTGGGAGTTGCCTGGTTGCTAAAGAACCCCCACATGTACTTATGCTGGCTAACAGATGTAAATCATTCAGCTGCGGCAATAAAAACTAACTTTCTGAGCACTAAAAAATACTCGGAGGACACCCGAGTGTGCTCGGGAAATCTCGAGTAACGAGTATATTCGTTCATCACTATTATTTACCATTCACATGCAATCCATGAAAATCTCTGATGAAATAATGATAGTGAAACTGGATACCCTGACGAAACACTGATGTAAATCTGTTCCTAAACACTGATGAAAATTGGTCAACTTTTTCTTATTTTTGCATATTTCGCTTATGAGAAAAATCCCAAAAGTCTGAAGAGATCTTAGACTTTAATTGCTAAAATCTAAAATGTATTTTTTTGGTAATGAAGTTGTATACAGTTATATGTCAAAAAGAACTGACAGCCAAAACCTAGTCATTCAGTCATTCTTTTATTTGACTTATGAAAAAATAGACTGAGTTTCATCAATGATTTTCAGCAGAGCTTCATCAAAGTTTGGTCAGAGTTTCAACAGTTTTTATCCCTCCTGAGAAAAAAAATAAAGTTTATCCACCTTCTATTTATCAGTCAGTGAAAAACAAACAGCACACAGATGGCATCCGAGTGCTGTCAGATTTTTTTTTCGTGGAAACTTAGACTTAAATTGACAATTTTGATCTGACACTCAGATTAATATCAGACATGTATCCACAATTTTGCATGTTTCAGTCAGCCCAAGGAAAAAAAAACGACACGTGAACAGCCCCATAGACTGTCGTGTTTGAACACTATCCATGAAAAAAAGAGATAGAACTCAGCATGAAAAACTGACGTGTGAATGAACGATAACAGGACCACTCAATCCAAGTAAAGTTTAGCTTTCACATAAATGAGAAATAGAACAGAAAAAACAGGTAACATTTTAAATAATCTCTTTTAAAGAAGTTGTTCACTACTTGAACAACTCCTTGTAATACCCAACGACCCCATGCTTGGCCCTGATACAATAAAAAAGCTTATACTCACCTCCCATGCTGGCGCCATTCCCGTGGTGTTGGCACTCACTCATCCGGGGCTCCTATGCTGTTGTTGTGACACGTGACCCCAGCACCCAATCATATCACTGTCTCCGCCTTCTGTTGAATTAAACATGGAGATGAAGTCAGAGATCAGCTGCATCCCAAACTTCCTTTTCATGTTCAATTAGACAGAAGGCGGAGTCAGTGACATCTGCACAGATTGGGCACCGGGGTCAGGTGTCACAACAACAGCAAGGAAACCCTGGAGAGAGTGAGTACCGACACTGCAGGAATGGCGCAGTCATGGGAGGTGAGTATAAGTATTTTTATTTTATCAGTGCCAAGCGTGAGGTATGACAAGGAGTTGTTCAAGTAGTGGACAACCCCTTTAAATCTTGGAATTTTGTACATACCGTAGTTTGATTTGTGTTGAAATGATCAGATGTAATTTTCCTTGTAAATGTATCTTTTTCCCTACTGTGGCACTTCTGGAGACATTGTAACATCCTGCCAGCAAAATAGGACATTAGTATTATTTACACCATATGGCATTTTTATGTGCTGTGATTTAAGAGCCTCTTAACATGGCTGGTTCCTAATATAAATCTCCCAGCTCTCTCCGAGCACTTTACTGTTCTAACACTAACAGCACAGAACTGAGGATTGGGTAGGAGAAACTCTCAGACATGCTTAATTGCATTTTATAATGACCCAATAATGATGCCTTTCAATTGCACTTAGTCGCAGAGCTTGGAGACCACTGAGACTTTCTTTTTAAATTATTCCACGTGCTGATTATCGTATCACTTGTTCCACGACAAATAAGCTTACATTTTTTTTTCAATTGATTTAGCTTTTTATTACACTCTCAAATCTATTACATTTCTAAACTGTCTAGTAGAAGTCAATAGTGTTTGTCAGTGATGAGACTGTTGATTTATCCTGACTCTTCTTTGAGTTTAAGCCTGCCAGTTTTGTCAGGTGAAGCCAACCAGACCGGTGGAACAAATACGTGTTACTGAAACCACAGAAATGAATCCGAAAACATCTCCAGTGTCACATTATATTCTCAAAATCTGCAGACTGAGTTCAGCGATGGATAAACACTACATGCCCCATGCTGAAAGACTTCTTGATAATTAAATGTATTATAATAATAATAATCCATAAACTGAATATTCAAGTTACAGAGTGAAGCAACATCATAAAATGCTAAATATTAAGCAGAATAATAAATTATTTGTATATGATAGTTTTATAAGCAAGATTCACTGTTTTTACCATCTAAAAATGTCCTTCCTTAGCTTTCATCTTTGCTTGTTGCTGTATATCCCTAGATCTACCCTGCGTAACATCTACACGTATCTTGTATTATTTACTACTACTATTACTATTTATTTATGTACTTACTATAGTGTATCTGCTTATTTTGTTTTTACCTTAGGTTTTGTTAAATGGCCACAGTGTGAATGTGCACCTACATACTTATACCAACATACTGTCTCCTCTCCAAATCGCACCTCACCACCTGTGCGCTCGACCCATCCCATCCCACCCCCTCCCCAACCTCACCACCACACTTATCCCATCCCTAACCCACCTGTTCAACCTATCACTAACTTCTGGCACCTTCCCTTCTGCGTTCAAACATGCCACAATCACGCCTATCCTTAAAAAGCCAACCCTCGATCCAACTGCTATGTCCAGCTATCGCCCAATATCGCTGCTCCCATTCGCTTCCAAACTCCTGGAGCAGCACGTCCACGCTGAACTTTCCTCCCACCTCTCATCTAACTTGTTGTTCGACAATCTACAATCTGGTTTCCGCCCCCATCACTCAACTGAGACTGCCCTGACCAAAATCACTAACGACCTACTTACCGCCAAAGCTACTGGACAATACTCTGTACTCCTCCTTCTAGACCTGTCCTCTGCTTTTGACACAGTTGACCACTGCCTCCTACTACAGATCCTCTCCTCCTTTGGCATCAAAGACCTCTCCCTATCCTGGATCGCCTCGTACCTTTCCAACCGCACATTCAGTGTCTCCCACTCCCACACTACCTCCTCATCCCACCCTCTCTCTGTTGGAGTCCCCCAAGGCTCTGTTCTAGGACCCCTACTCTTCTCAATCTATACACTTGGCTTGGGACAACTCATAAAGTCCCATGGATTCCAGTACCACCTCTATGCTGATGACACTCAGATCTACCTCTCTGGCCCAGACGTCACCGCTCTGCTGTCCTGAATCCCAGAGTGCTTATCAGCTATATCCTCCTTCTTCTCCTCTCGCTTCCTCAAACTCAATGTGAACAAATCTGAACTCATCATCTTTCCTCCATCCCACAGATCTTCCTTATCTGACCTATCTATCGCAATCAATGACATCATGCTTTCCCCCGTACCGGAAGTCCACTGCCTCGGAGTAACCTTCGACTCTGCTCTGTCCTTCAAACCGCACATCCAAGCTCTTTCCACCTCCTGTCGCCTCCAGCTCAAAAATATCTCCAGAATCCGTCCTTTCCTCAACCTTCAATCTACTAAAATGCTTGTGCATGCCCTCATCATCTCCCGCCTTGACTACTGCAACATCCTTTTCTGCGGCCTCCCTGCTAACACCCTTGCACCTCTCCAGTCCATCCTTAACTTTGCTGCCCGACTAATCCATCTCTCTCCTCGCTACTCCTCCGCTTCCCCCCTCTGCAAATCTCTTCACTGGCTCCCATTCCCTCAGCGTATCCAGTTCAAATTACTAATACTGACCTACAAAGCCATCCATAACCTGTCTCCTCCATATATCTCTGAACTAATCTCCATATATCTTCCCTCACATAATCTCTGGTCCTCCCAAGACCTCCTTCTCTCCTCCACACTTATTCGCTCCTCATCCAATCGCCTCCAAGACTTCTCCCGAATATCCCCCATCCTCTGGAATTCTCTGCCCCAACACGTCCGGTTATCCACCACATTCGGATCCTTCAGACGGAACCTGAAAACTCATCTCTTCAGGAAAGCCTACAGCCTGCACTGACCCCGCTGCCTCCTCATCACCACCGAAGCTACCGCCTCACCAACACCGGAGCTCCTGCAACCCCCAACCTAGTGTCTCCTTCCCCATAATCCTGCAGAATGTAAGCCCGCAAGGGCAGGGTCCTCGCCCCTCTGTATCAGTCTGTCATTGTAAGTTTGTTTACTGTAAGTGATATCTGTAACTTGTATGTAACCCCTTCTCATGTACAGCACCATGGAATCAATGGTGCTTTATAAATAAATAATAATAATAATAATAATAATAACATTTATTCTGGCTCTGTTTTTTGTGATGCTTTATTTTTTTGTATTTTGTACAAACGGAGTGAGACGGAGCCCCATCTTTTGAGCCAGGCATCTTGTCTGTATAGCTGTTATGATTGCCAAAGCACATTCACTACTATAACATACAAACCAGAAAGATAAACACCTTAACCTGACAGGACTCTGTTCAGACTAGGAAAAGTCCTTCTCTGACCCTGATCTGTTCTTGCCTGTCCACAGAGGTTGATACCCTAAGGTTACGTAGTGGCCCCCCATTCAATGGTTGCTTACCCTGAATGTCCTTAGCAGCTCCTAAAATCGCTAGCATAGCAGTTCCCTAAGGAATAAAGGAATCGCGCCCAAGACAACTGCAACCAACATATATACAGCAAAGTGAATGAGTCCAACAAAGTCTATCACCAGCTGGAAACATGAGTAGGGGAAAGTATTTAAAGTTGTCTCGAAAGCTGATAGGACAGATAAGCAGAGTAAATAAAAAACACCTGTTACCCAAAACTGACAGAAACAAACATAACAGAACTAAAACACCCAAAGTAAAAGTGTATCAGTTGTGGCTCATTGGAAAGACACACCAACCACAGAACACAGGATCAAGGGTTCGAATCTAGAAGCATGACAATAGCTTTTCACCAGCAGATGTCTAGACATAGATGTTTAATACTAGAGATAGGAGTGTCCCAATTGGGTACACCTTGTCGCACTGGCACGGCTTTTACGTTTTTGTATCAAAACAGTGTAACTAAATACCGTATATTATTTACATGTACTGTACTATTGTCACGGGTTTACCATGAGAGAGGCCAAAAGACCACTGTGTTTGATATCTTGTTCTCCTGCACTGATTAGAAGCACTTCACCTTCATATTATACAGTTAAGGTTTCTGTTAGCAGCGCAGGGGGTTTTCTGTTCAGTTGAGAGTTCCTGCTTTTATTGTTTCAGCTGTTCAGTGTTGGCAACTCCTTTCTGCTGTATATATTCACCTCTGACAAGCAGGGTTTGCCAGTGATAGTTTAATACTTACTGGTTCTGGAGTTGGAGGTGTTCGTTGTTAGGAGGCATTTGGAGTGTTGTTCTAAAGACTGTTGCTTGGATATTTGTCTGTGTGTATATCTTAATCATCTCCTATTTTGTTTTCCCTCCCTTTACTTCCCTATGTACCACTCTGTTGATTGTGAATGCATTTGTTTGAGTGGTATTCTCATCCCTGTATATCTTTCCCTGTTAGTCTGGTTTGTGTATACACTGCTACTCCCCACTTCCCTGGGTGGGGGAGGGAGCAGATAATGGTACATGGCCTAGCTTTAGGGATAGGGAAAGAGCTCCTAGCATCAGGATCTCTGACAGTTGTGCCGTGAGAACTATTACTATTTATTTATTTGAAAAAACCACAAAAAAGATGATACAATAGCCAATGTATAGAAAATATTATTGTAAACTTTATTAGCACATATTAAAAACTCCATCACACCAAATTGGAACAGAGAGTGAACATCGGCACTACAATGCGCTCCGTGTGATACATGGGTGACTGACACACTCACCCGGCACCGCAGCCAAACAAACACCTGGCATCAATATGTATATGTTAGCCCTCTATATGTAACGCACCAGTAACTATAGCCATTGCTTACTCCATACAAAAAAGAGTGCTAGTTACTTACGCTATTTACTGGCGCAATAGACAGGGCACACCTGCTTCACTTTACCCCATAATTTCTAATAGCGACCATATAGTAAGTAAATAATTTTACCTGTGCCGCAGGGATACCAAGGTGAGGCTGTAGTCCGGGCGAGAGCGTCTGCCCCGACGTACGTTTCGGACCTATACCTTTTTCAAGGGGCCTAATTTACACTGTTCTCTGCCCGCCTTAAGTAGTATACCGATAATGTGTATGGTGACCACGCCACCGGAAGTTGCGCACCCGACCCGGAAGTGACGCGCCACGTCGCCGAGGCAACCGCAACAACAGCAAGCACCGGAGTCACATGAAGACAAGGTAACATGACCCAGCCTCCACGTAGAGACTCCGATAACCCGCAGCCACCGCGGCGTCCCAGGCGACGAGCGCGTACAGGGCAAGGATTTGCAAGACCTGATACTTATATATATATATATATATATATATATACCACATAGCCAATCTGCACCGTAACCACATAAAACGAGCACCACATAAATTAAAAACCCGGTCATGTAGAGACAACATAGTGGATATGGTACAACATGTAAGGACATACTTGCATAACTGTCACTCAGGGACAATATTGCTTATCAACATAAAGCAGAATACCAAAAACCAATATGCACATATACATAGCATAGTATACAGCAGTAGTAGATTTATGATGTTATTCCTTCTTGCATCCATATAGATAATTTCCCACGATTAACATGTGCAAGTGCATCCATCGCTCCGTGTACCTATCAATAGGATCCACAATGTCTCCACAAATACCTGTGACTAAAAAATATAAAAACAAATTAAAATATGCACACACAGAGCGCATTATGCACCGATTATAGCACAGAGAGTGGGGATTAGAGAAATGGGGTATAGCTCAAATTCTCGTTGAGCCCAGATGGATGGACTGTACCCAATGTCCATATCCACCTGGACTCTAATTGGGCCAACCTCTTAAACATTCCTCCACCCCGAATATTGCCATCCAGCATATCGATGCCCCTAAACCGCAGCTGTCTACTATCACATCCGTGAGACCTGTAGAAATGCTTGGGAATCGTTTTAAGCAGTGTCACGTCATCTGCCGTGGCTGCTGCTTCGATTCCCAACACATGCTCACGGATCCTTATCTTGAGCTGTCTAGTCGTCATCCCCACGTAGATCATATCACATGGGCAGACAGCGTAATAAATTACGTTTCTACTGGTACACGTAATGTTAGTTTTTATTTTAAATTCCCTAGAGCCATCTTGATTTTTAAATGAATCTGTTCGATCCATATTAACGCAGGCCACACAATGGCTGCATGGGGCACTACCGTGGCGTCTTTTTATCCGGTCGAGGAATGTGGTTGTTGGCTCACCCGTGTAATGACTGCGAACTAATTGGTCCCGTAAATTTTTAGATCTTCTGGCTGTAATGACAGCTCTATCCGGGACGAATCTCGCAATCACCGGGTCGGCCTTCAAGATGTGCCAAGACTTGTCAAGAATTTTCCTCATTTTCGAAAAATGTGAATGGAAGTTGGTGACAAATCTTACATCTCCACATTCCTTAGGTTGGCGTGTCCCATATAATAAATCATTTCTGGAGGACCCTTTTGCACGGTTGTAGGCTTTTTTAATCATCCGGTTGCTGAAACCTCGCTCCCTCAGGCGTTGTTTTAAATCTTCCGCCTGTTTATAAAAATCACTTTCTGTGGAGCAGAGTCTCCGCAATCGCAAAAATTGTCCGGTGGGGACAGACTGGATCATGTGTCTCGGATGAGAGGAGGTGGCGTGCAACAGCATATTTGTGGAGGTGGGTTTGCGGAAGATGTCCGTCTGTATCTCACCCCTATTATCTTTTTTCAATGTGACATCTAAAAACTCTATAACAGAATTGTCACACTTATAGGTGATGAAGATATTTTGGTCATTGTCATTTAATGACCTCATAAATACATGAAGATCATCAATTGATCCCTGCCAGATCAGCAAAATGTCGTCAATGTACCGCATCCAAGATAGGACGCGGCACATTGGCGACGGCTGATCAGGCAGGATGAGGTCTCTCTCCCACAGCCCCAGGAACAGATTGGCGTACGCCGGGGCGAAGGAAGCCCCCATTGCTGTTCCCTGGAGCTGCAGGAAGAAAGACCCCTTAAACACAAAGAAATTATGAGTCAAAGTAAAATTCAATAAATCAATGACCAATTCTCTAATATCACCTGGTAAGTTAGACATAGTTAAAAAGAATTTCACAGCACGGACACCATCAGCATGCCTGATACTGGTGTAGAGGGACTCGATGTCCCCCGTCACCAGCACCATATCGTCCTCCAGAGAGAGGCCATCAACCCGCCTCAACAATTCTCCTGTGTCTTTCAAAAAAGATGGCAAAGCTTCGACTAGCGGTTGAAGTTTAGAATCTATCCATCTATTTATATGTTCAAGATAGTTCCCTCGCCCTGAGATAATGGGGCGACCGGGAGGCGTCCGTGCGTCCTTATGTAATTTCAGTAGCAAGTAGAAAGTGGGAACAACAGGATCAGATACAATTAAAGCATCAGCCAGATCTTTTGTTATTGTTCCCATCTCTCTTGCCCCAGCAACAATAGATTTCAACTGTGAGGAATAAGCGGACAAGGGGTTGAACGTGAGTTTTTTATAACATGTGGCATTGTCTAATTGGCGAAATGCCTCTTTTTCATACAAGATTTTAGGCCACACCACCACGTTCCCCCCCTTGTCCGCTGGTTTAAAAACCACATCAGTTAAATTTTTAAGGACACCTAGCCGCTCCCGTTCACCCCTGGTGAGATTATCATTATAGATGTACTGTGGTATCTCACACAGTTCTTTACTAACAATCTGTACAAATAAATCAACATTTGGACATGTTGCCAACGGGGGAAATTTCATGGACTTTGAACGTATGGATACCGGGATCTTACCTCCCTCTGTCGTGTTGTGTTCAACCGCTAATTCTTCAAGAGTTCGTAAAGCTATTTGTTCTTCTTCTGTAGGGAACAATTTTAATAGGTTGCCATAAAAAAAATGCTTTTTGAAAATTAATGAGCGAGCAAACAGATGTAGATCCTTTATTGCCAAAAAGGTGTCAAAGGGTGCGGCAGGTGAAAAAGAAAAACCCCTTTCCAAAAGTGCCAGATCTACATCTGTGAACTCATGTGTGCTCAAATTAATTACCTTGTTTCCATAGCGAGTAGACACAGGAGAAAAGTTTGTTCTTCTATACGGATGGAACGTGTGTTCCCTTTGATTACGCCTCGCCTGTCCAGACCCAGACGCCATTGACACCTCTGAACCATCTGACATATCGCTTATAGAAGAAACGGAAGAATGTAAGGTAGTATGCTTCAACTGATGGCCTCCTTGGATAACTTTCCTCCACAAATATACATGATTGCTCTCATAGTCCCGACGGTCCCGATTTAATTTATTCAATTGAGTGGTTTGAATTTTTTTAACCACTGTTTCTAAGATCTTATCTGTCTGACTATGAAAGGCTTTCACTTTTTCAGTCATATTAGACATACAGAGTTCATCTTCTATAGTCTTAATTGACGTGTCCAATTGGGTGATTAACTTCCCATTATGTTCGCTCAGTAACTGCATGAGCGTTTTGGAACAGGTGTTGCACGCCTCCTCCCATCCGGACAAAAAACCACTGACTTTTCTCAGCCAATGAAGGTGGACGCAGAGTGTGGGCAGCGTGATGACATAGATCTCAGTCCCCACCATCTTAGAGAAGGGCATTGCAGTGATTGGCTTGCTTTCTGCGCTGTCACAGGGGCTATAAAGGGGCGTTCCCGCCGACCGCCATCTTACTGCTGCTGATCTGAGCGTAGGGAGAGGTTGCTGCAGCTTCTTCGGAAGCAGGGATAGTGATAGGCAGGGTACATAAAGCCACAAACCGCTTGTGCTGTAGCGATTTCCACTGTCCAATACCACCTTTTGTTTGCAGGACAGTGGAAGCTACATTTTTTTTCCTCAGCGCTGTAGCTCATTGGGCTGCCCTAGAAGGCTCCCTGATAGCTGCGTTGCTTTGTGTGTACGCCGCTGTGTAAACCAACTGCTTTTTTCAAAGCACAAATCCTGTTTTTCCTTCCTTTCTGCACAGCTATCTTGTGTGTTTGTCCACACTTTTGTGTGCAGCAGTCCTTTTACAGCTGCCTGCCATACTTTTCTGAGATAACTGCAGGGAGATAAATATTGGCAAGTCTGCCTCCGTGCCATTGCTGTGTGTGGCATCTCTCTCTCATTGTGTGGCAACGAAAACACTGTGTAATACTTGTCCTTTTTTTTTTTTTTTTCTAAATTCTCCCTTTTCTAAAAAAAAAATTAGTGGGAGATAAATATTGTCAAGTCTGCCTCCGTGCCATTGCTGTGTGTGGCATCTCTCTCTCATTGTGTGGCACTGAAAACACTGTGTAATACTTGTCCTTTTTTTTTTTTTTTCTAAATTCTCCCTTTTCCAAAAAAAAAATTAGTGGGAGATAAATATTGTCAAGTTTGACTCCGTGCCATTGCTGTGTGTGGCATCTCTCTCTCATTGTGTGCCACTGAAAACACTGTGTAATACTTGGCCATTTTTTTTGGGGGGGGGGTACATTCTCCCTTTAAAAAAAAAAATAAATATTATTGGGAGATAAATATTGGCAAGTCTGCCTCCGTGCCATTGCTGTGTGTGGCATCTCTCTCTCATTGTGTGGCACTGAAAACACTGTGTAATACTTGTCCTTTTTTTTTTTTTTTCTAAATTCTCCCTTTTCCCAAAAAAAAATTAGTGGGAGATAAATATTGTCAAGTCTGACTCCGTGCCATTGCTGTGTGTGGCATCTCTCTCTCATTGTGTGGCACTGAAAACACTGTGTAATACTTGTCCTTTTTTTTTTTTTTTTTCTAAATTCTCCCTTTTCCCCAAAAAAAATTAGTGGGAGATAAATACTGTCAAGTCTGCCTCCCTGCCATTGCTGTGTGTGGCATCTCTGTTGTGAAATTGGATTTTGGGCTCCCCCGGTGGCCACTGGTGGAATTGAACTGGTGTGCATCATCCTCTCTGTTCACCTGTTTCCATCAGGATGTGGGAGTCGCTATTTAGCCTTGCTCCTCTGTCACTTCCATGCCGGTCAACATTGTAATCAGAAGCCTTTCTGTGCATGTTCCTGCTGCTAGACAACTCCCAGCTAAGTTGGACTTAGTCCTTGTTTGTTTTTGCATTTTGTTCCAGTTCACAGCTGTAGTTTCGTTTCTGTGTCTGGAAAGCTCTTGTGATCTGAAATTGCCACTCTGATGTTATGAGTTAATACTAGAGTCTTAAAGTAATTTCAGGATGGTATTTTGATAGGGTTTTCAGCTGACCATGAAAGTGCCCTTTCTGTCTTCCTGCTATCTAGTAAGCGGACCTCAATTTTGCTAAACCTATTTTCATACTACATTTGTCATTTCATCTAAAATCACCGCCAATATTTGTGGGGGCCTCTGTCTGCCTTTCGGGGAAATTTCTCTAGAGGTGAGCCAGGACTATATTTTCCTCTGCCAGGATTAGTTAGTCCTCCGGCCGGCGCTGGGCGTCTAGGGATAAAACGCAGGCTACGCTACCCGGCTACTGTTAGTTGTGCGGCAGGTTTAGTTCATGGTCAGTTTAGTTTCCATCCTTCCAAGAGCTAGTTCGTATGTTTGCTGGGCTATGTTCTCTTGCCATTGAGAACCATAACAGTTTGACCGGCCGGAAAGGGTTAAATTAATTGACAGAGAAAGGAGAGAAAAGAGAAGTCTGCTGAAGATTTTTTTTTTTTTTTTCTCAGTTCTGAGTGTGCTTGTAATTGAATCTCTTGCAAGTCTGCCTATATTGCAGCCTTTCTCTCTCTCTCTCTCCTTCTAATCCTGGAATGGCTCTGTGTTCACCTGTTTAAAATGGATATTCAGAGTTTAGCTGCAGGTTTGAATAATCTCACCACGAAAGTTCAAAACTTACAAGATTTTGTTGTTCATGTTCCTATATCTGAACCTAGAATTCCTTTGCCTGAATTTTTCTCGGGGAATAGATCTTGCTTTCAAAATTTCAAAAATAATTGCAAGTTGTTTTTGTCCCTGAAATCTCGCTCTGCTGGAGATCCTGCTCAGCAGGTCAGGATTGTGATTTCTTTGCTCCGGGGCGACCCTCAGGATTGGGCTTTTGCATTGGCTCCAGGGGATCCTGCGTTGCTCAATGTAGATGCGTTTTTTCTGGCCTTGGGGTTGCTTTATGAGGAACCTCAGTTAGAACTTCAGGCGGAAAAGGCCTTGATGTCCCTATCTCAGGGGCAAGACGAAGCTGAAATATACTGCCAGAAATTCCGTAAATGGGCTGTGCTTACTCAGTGGAATGAGTGCGCCCTGGCGGCGAATTTCAGAGAGGGTCTCTCTGATGCCATTAAGGATGTTATGGTGGGGTTCCCTGTGCCTGCGGGTCTGAATGAGTCCATGACAATGGCTATCCAGATCGATAGGCGTCTGCGGGAGCGCAAACCTGTGCACCATTTGGCGGTGTCTACTGAGAAGACGCCAGAGAATATGCAATGTGATAGAATTCTGTCCAGAAGTGAACGGCAGAATTTTAGACGAAAAAATGGGTTGTGCTTCTATTGCGGTGATTCAACTCATGTTATATCAGCATGCTCTAAGCGTACTAAGAAGCTTGATAAGTCTGTTTCAATTGGCACTTTACAGTCTAAGTTTATTCTATCTGTGACCCTGATTTGTTCTTTATCATCTATTACCGCGGATGCCTATGTCGACTCTGGCGCTGCTTTGAGTCTTATGGATTGGTCCTTTGCCAAACGCTGTGGGTATGATTTGGAGCCTCTTGAAACTCCTATACCCCTGAAGGGGATTGACTCCACCCCATTGGCTAGCAATAAACCACAATACTGGACACAAGTAACTATGCGGATTAATCCGGATCACCAGGAGATTATTCGCTTTCTTGTGCTGTATAACCTACATGATGTGTTGGTGCTTGGATTGCCATGGCTGCAATCTCATAACCCAGTCCTTGACTGGAAAGCTATGTCTGTGTTAAGCTGGGGATGTAAGGGGACGCATGGGGACGTACCTGTGGTTTCCATTTTATCATCTATTCCCTCTGAGATTCCTGAATTCTTGACTGAATATCGTGACGTTTTTGAAGAACCTAAGCTTGGTTCATTACCTCCGCACCGGGAGTGCGATTGTGCCATAGATTTGATTCCGGGTAGTAAATACCCTAAGGGTCGTTTATTTAATCTGTCTGTGCCTGAACATGCTGCTATGCGAGAATATATAAAGGAGTCCTTGGAAAAGGGACATATTCGTCCTTCGTCATCTCCCTTAGGAGCCGGTTTTTTCTTTGTGGCTAAGAAAGATGGCTCTTTGAGGCCGTGCATTGATTATCGGCTTTTGAATAAAATCACGGTTAAATATCAATATCCGTTGCCACTGCTGACTGATTTGTTTGCTCGCATAAAGGGGGCCAAGTGGTTCTCTAAGATAGATCTTCGTGGGGCGTATAATTTGGTGCGAATTAAGCAGGGGGATGAGTGGAAAACCGCATTTAATACGCCCGAGGGCCACTTTGAGTATTTGGTGATGCCTTTTGGTCTTTCAAATGCCCCTTCGGTCTTTCAGTCCTTTATGCATGACATTTTCCGTGATTATTTGGATAAATTTATGAGGTACCGGTTGTGCCTTCCGTTGAGCCTCCTGCTCCGGTGTTGGTTGAGGGCGAGTTGGAGTACGTTGTGGAAAAAATCTTGGACTCCCGTGTTTCCAGACGGAAACTCCAGTATCTGGTCAAATGGAAGGGATACGGTCAGGAGGATAATTCTTGGGTGACTGCCTCTGATGTTCATGCCTCCGATTTGGTCCGTGCCTTTCATAGGGCTCATCCTGATCGCCCTGGTGGTTCTGGTGAGGGTTCGGTTCCCCCTCCTTGAGGGGGGGGTACTGTTGTGAAATTGGATTTTGGGCTCCCCCGGTGGCCACTGGTGGAATTGAACTGGTGTGCATCATCCTCTCTGTTCACCTGTTTCCATCAGGATGTGGGAGTCGCTATTTAGCCTTGCTCCTCTGTCACTTCCATGCCGGTCAACATTGTAATCAGAAGCCTTTCTGTGCATGTTCCTGCTGCTAGACAACTCCCAGCTAAGTTGGACTTAGTCCTTGTTTGTTTTTGCATTTTGTTCCAGTTCACAGCTGTAGTTTCGTTTCTGTGTCTGGAAAGCTCTTGTGATCTGAAATTGCCACTCTGATGTTATGAGTTAATACTAGAGTCTTAAAGTAATTTCAGGATGGTATTTTGATAGGGTTTTCAGCTGACCATGAAAGTGCCCTTTCTGTCTTCCTGCTATCTAGTAAGCGGACCTCAATTTTGCTAAACCTATTTTCATACTACGTTTGTCATTTCATCTAAAATCACCGCCAATATTTGTGGGGGCCTCTGTCTGCCTTTCGGGGAAATTTCTCTAGAGGTGAGCCAGGACTATATTTTCCTCTGCCAGGATTAGTTAGTCCTCCGGCCGGCGCTGGGCGTCTAGGGATAAAACGCAGGCTACGCTACCCGGCTACTGTTAGTTGTGCGGCAGGTTTAGTTCATGGTCAGTTTAGTTTCCATCCTTCCAAGAGCTAGTTCGTATGTTTGCTGGGCTATGTTCTCTTGCCATTGAGAACCATAACACATCTCTCTCTCATTGTGTGGCACTGAAAACACTGTGTAATACTTGTCCTTTTTTTTTTTTTTTTTTTAAATTCTCCCTTTTCCAAAAAAAAAATTAGTGGGAGATAAATATTGTCAAGTCTGACTCCGTGCCATTGCTGTGTGTGGCATCTCTCTCTCATTTTGTGGCACTGAAAACACTGTGTAATACTTGTCCTTTTTTTTTTTTTTTTCTAAATTCTCCCTTTTCCAAAAAAAAAATTAGTGGGAGATAAATATTATCAAGTCTGCCTCCGTGCCATTGCTGTGTGTGGCATCTCTCTCTCATTGTGTGGCACCGAAAACACTGTGTAATACTTGTCCTTTTTTTTTTTTTTTTCTAAATTCTCCCTTTTCCCCAAAAAAAAATTAGTGGGAGATAAATATTGTCAAGTCTGACTCCGTGCCATTGCTGTGTGTGGCATCTCTCTCTCATTGTGTGGCACTGAAAACACTGTGTAATACTTGTCCTTTTTTTTTTTTTTTCTAAATTCTCCCTTTTCCAAAAAAAAAATTAGTGGGAGATAAATATTATCAAGTCTGCCTCCGTGCCATTGCTGTGTGTGGCATCTCTCTCTCATTGTGTGGCACCGAAAACACTGTGTAATACTTGTCCTTTTTTTTTTTTTTTCTAAATTCTCCCTTTTCCCAAAAAAAAATTAGTGGGAGATAAATATTGTCAAGTCTGACTCCGTGCCATTGCTGTGTGTGGCATCTCTCTCTCATTGTGTGGCACTGAAAACACTGTGTAATACTTGTCCTTTTTTTTTTTTTTTCTAAATTCTCCCTTTTCCCAAAAAAAAATTAGTGGGAGATAAATATTGTCAAGTCTGACTCCGTGCCATTGCTGTGTGTGGCATCTCTCTCTCATTGTGTGCCACTGAAAACACTGTGTAATACTTGTCCTTTTTTTTTTTTTTTTCTAAATTTTCCCTTTTCCAAAAAAAAAATTAGTGGGAGATAAATATTGTCAAGTCTGACTCCGTGCCATTGCTGTGTGTGGCATCTCTCTCTCATTGTGTGGCACTGAAAACACTGTGTAATACTTGTCCTTTTTTTTTTTTTTCTAAATTCTCCCTTTTCCAAAAAAAAAATTAGTGGGAGATAAATATTGTCAAGTCTGACTCCGTGCCATTGCTGTGTGTGGCATCGCTCTCTCATTGTGTGGCACCGAATACACTGTGTAATACTTGTCCTTTTTTTTTTTTTTTGGGTAAATTCTCCCAGAAAAAAAAAAAAATAGTGGGGGATTAAGATTGGCATTTCTGCTTGAGTGCTGGGCCTGTGTGTGCCATCTGTCTCAAATTATTGGGCCACAGAAAACCTAGTGTGTAACATTGGGCCTGATTTTCCTTTCAGTGTCAAGCACCTATAAAGGTATATATAAATCCTACAGATGTTTGAGTTCACCTTATAAGTTGTTTTACAGTAACAAATAGCGTTACTTTGGTTACGTTTTGCAAGCAATGAGGAAGTCTAGTGGAAGAGGTCGTGGCCGTGGGCGGTCATTGTCAGCTGGTAATGATGGTAGTGGTGGTGGAGCATCAGGTGGTCGTGGTAAAAGCAGTACAACACCTAAGTCTCGAGTTGTTGAGCCAGGTTCCTTGTCTGGCTACACAAGGCCTCGAACGCTCTCTTTTCTGGGAGTAGGAAAACCACTTTTGAAGCCGGAGCAGCAGGAACAAGTATTGGCTTTCATTGCTGACTCTGCCTCTAGCTCTTTCGCCTCCTCCTCGGAAAGTGCCAAATGTCAGAGCAGTGCATCGTCAGTGGATGCTCCCGGTCAGGGACAAGTCGCTTCCTTGTCTTCTTCACCCAGAACAAGAGAGAAGGATGCGTCAGGAGACACAACGGGTTACTCCATGTAGCTCTTTACACATACCGTTCCTGGGTTAGACAGTGAAACAGTTAACAGGCCATGTCCATTAGATGTTGAATCGGACATGGAGTGCACAGATGCACAGCCACAGCCAGATTACTATGCTGTTCCTTTGACTCAGACCAGAACATTGCCCTCGCAGTGTACTGAGGCAGAATCAAACCCAGCGGAGACTATGGTGCCCCGTCACGGACGCTATACCACCGGCTTACACGGTGACACAGACGAAATCGCACACGACATAGAAGAGGAGGTCATAGATGACCCAGTTGTGGACCCCGATTGGCAGCCATTGGGGGAACAGGGTGCAGGCGGCAGTAGTTCTGAAGCGGAGGAGGAGGAGCCGCAGCAGGCATCAACATCACAACAGGTTCCATCTACCGGGCCCGTATCATGTAGCTCACCCTACATGAGAATCTTGTTAGGAAAAGGAAGTACTCATCCTCGCATCCGCGTACACAGGGTTTGAACGCCCACATTGCTAGACTAATCTCATTAGAGATGATGCCCTACCGGTTAGTTGAAAGCGAAGCTTTCAAAGCGCTGATGGACTACGCTGTACCACGCTACGAGCTACCCAGTCGGCACTTCTTTTCTAGAAAAGCCATCCCAGCCCTCCAACAGCATGTTAAAGACCGCATCGTCCATGCACTCAGGCAGTCTGTGACTACAAAGGTGCACCTGACAACAGATGCATGGACCAGTAGGCATGGCCAGGGACGTTACGTGTCCATCACGGCACACTGGGTGAATGTGGTGGATGCAGGGTCCACAGGGGACAGCAATATTGGGACAGTTTTGCCTAGTCCACGGTCAAGGAAAGAGTTGGCTGTAGGCGTTCGCCCCCCCTCCTCCTCTTCCTCATGCAGAAGCGAGAGCTCGTCCACACACCCCAGTCGCACATCCACTCCATCCGCAGCTGCCACTGTTGCACACCAGGTGTGCCATTATGGGACAGCTAGTGGCAAGCGTCAGCAGGCTGTATTGGCAATGAAGTGTTTGGGCGACAACAGACACACCGCGGAAGTTCTGTCCGAGTTCTTGCAGAATGAAACTCAGTCATGGCTGGGCACTGTACATCTTGAGGCAGGCAAGGTTGTGAGTGATAACGGAAGGAATTTCATGGCTGCCATAGCCCTTTCCCAACTGAAACACATTCCTTGCCTGGCTCACACCTTAAACCTGGTGGTGCAGTGCTTCCTGAAAAGTTATCCGGGGTTATCCGCCGTTCGCCCGTACACTCCAGCCGTATGTAGAACTATCAGCGGTCTTTGAACCTTCCCCAGCATCGCCTAATCATCGACATTTCAACAAGGTGGAACTCCACACTGCACATGCTTCAGAGACTGTGCGAACAGAGGCGTGCTGTTATGTTTTTGTGGGAGGATACACATACACGGGCAGGCAGTTGGATGGCAGACATGGAGTTGTCAGGTGTGCAGTGGTCGAAGCTACAAAACCTGTGTCAAGTCCTTCAGTGTTTTGAGGAATGCACACGGCTGGTTAGTGCAGACAACGCCATAATAAGCATGAGCATCCCCCTAATGCGTCTGCTGATGCAAAGTTTGACGCACATAAAGGAGCAGGCGTCTGCAGCCGAGGAAGAGGAAAGCCTTGATGACAGTCAGCCATTGTCTGGTCAGGGCCGTGTAGAGGACGCGGTAGCGGGCGAAGAGGAGGAGGAGGACGAGGAGGATGACGGGGATGAGTACTTTTTTAATGAGGAAGCTTCTCCTGGGCCAACAGAAATTAGTGGCGTTGCAAGGCCGGGTTCTGTTTTTTTAAGGGAGACAAGTGACGTAGATTTGCCTGTAACTGCCCCTCAAACCAGCACAACCGCAGATTTGCCAACAGGAACTTTGGCCCACATGGCGGATTATGCCTCACGTATCCTCAAAAAGGACCCACGCATTACTAAAATGATGAGCGATGACGATTACTGGTTGGCCTGCATCCTTGACCCTCGCTATAAAGGCAAATTGCAAAATATTATGCCACATGAGAACCTCGAACAAGTCTTAGCAACCAAACAAGCTACTCTTGTAGACCGTTTGATTCAGGCATTCCCAGCACACAGCGCCGGTGATGGTTCTCACACAAGCTGCAGGGGGCTACATGGCAGAGGTGTTAGGGGTGCACAGATCAGAAGTGGCGTTGGACAGAGGGGTTTTCTGACCAGGTTGTGGAGTGATTTCGCAATGACCGCAGACAGGACAGGTACTCCAGCATCTATTCAAAGTGACAGGAGACAACATTTGTCCAGTATGGTTACTAACTATTTTTCTTCCCTTATCGATGTTCTCCCTCAACCGTCATTCCCATTTGATTACTGGGCATCAAAATTAGACACCTGGCCTGAATTGGCAGAATATGCGTTGCAGGAGCTTGCTTGCCCAGCAGCTAGTGTGCTATCAGAAAGAGTATTCAGTGCTGCTGGTTCAATATTAACCGAAAAAAGGACTCGTCTGGCTACCCAAAATGTGGATGATCTCACCTTCATTAAAATGAACCACTCCTGGATTTCAAATTATTTTGCCCCACCTTTCCCGGCTGACACCTAGCTTTCCTATAAAAAGGTCTTGCTTGTGGACTGGTCTTACTGAGTGTTACAATCTGTTAATTTGCAGCAGCTGTTTGTCCAGCATACGACATGTTTACACCTCCCCCAATGGGAAAAATCCCCCCACGGGGCCGCTGTCTCGCCACTTGGCGCAAGCACCCGTTACAGTGCTGATTGTCTGAAGAGGCGGGTGTGCCCGCTTTTGGTCGACGGCATTGCCACTGGGTCCCTCATAGTACAATGTAGTGTCTCTGGCGGTGGTGGTGCGCACCCAACGTCAGACACACCGTTGTGACATGAGGGGCCCTGGGGCGGTACCGCCGGCCACAAGAGAGTTCCCCCCCCCAGCTCAAACTGTGCTGTACCACGTGCAAAATTATCTCGCACAGCTCCACCAATGTTTAGTCTATGCACTGACATCATTCAATGCCTGGCAATGACAAACAATACCAATTTGTTTGCATCTATGATGCTAGTTAAAGTAGTCTGGGTCAGTGTCCTATATTGACACCAGTAAATACTAATTTACTGCCAAATTACTTTGTCATAAACTCTGCAGATGAGCCCACCCCTGTACCTAAGCATGCCACCCTTTTTTTACGTATAGTTGTTTTGCGAGACATTCACATCTATTTATTTTTTTTTATTTTTTTGGAGTACTAACTGTGTCAGACACTCCTTGCAATACTCCTCCACTGACCACAATGCTGCCTGCCTGTGTATCCATGTAACCGATGTAAAACTGCCATGAGCCTATTGTTGGTTATTTTAGGCCTTTGATAGCCTGTCTGCCGTCCCTACTTGCATTACTCCTCCACTGACCACAATGCTGCCTGCCTGTGTATCCATGTAACCGATGTAAAACTGCCATGACTGCCTACTGTTTGTTATTTTAGGCCTTTGTGAGCCTGTCTGTGGCCCCTACTTGCAATACTCCTCCACTGACCACAATGCTGCCTGGAGTGCCTGCCTGTGTATCCATGTAACCGATGTAAAACTGCCATGACTGCCTACTGTTTGTTATGTTAGGCCTTTGTGAGCCTGTCTGCGGCCCCTACTTGCAATACTCCTCCACTGACCACAATGCTGCCTGGAGTGCCTGCCTGTGTATCCATGTAACCGATTTCAAACTGCCATGACTGCCTACTGTTTGTTATGTTAGGCCTTTGTGAGCCTGTCTGTGGCCCCTACTTGCAATACTCCTCCACTGACCACAATGCTGCCTGGAGTGCCTGCCTGTGTATCCATGTAACCGATTTCAAACTGCCATGACTGCCTACTGTTTGTTATGTTAGGCCTTTGTGAGCCTGTCTGCGGCCCCTACTTGCATTACTCCTCCACTGACCACAATGCTGCCTGCCTGTGTATCCATGTAACCGATGTAAAACTACCATGACTGCCTACTGTTTGTTATTTTAGGCCTTTGTGAGCCTGTCTGTGGCCCCTACTTGCAATACTCCTCCACTGACCACAATGCTGCCTGGAGTGCCTGCCTGTGTATCCATGTAACCAATTTCAAACTGCCATGACTGCCTACTGTTTGTTATTTTAGGCCTTTGTGAGCCTGTCTGCGGCCCCTACTTGCAATACTCCTCCACTGACCACAATGCTGCCTGGAGTGCCTGCCTGTGTATCCATGTAACCAATTTCAAACTGCCATGACTGCCTACTGTTTGTTATTTTAGGCCTTTGTGAGCCTGTCTGCGGCCCCTACTTGCAATACTCCTCCACTGACCACAATGCTGCCTGGAGTGCCTGCCTGTGTATCCATGTAACCGATTTCAAACTGCCATGACTGCCTACTGTTTGTTATTTTAGGCCTTTGTGAGCCTGTCTGCGGCCCCTACTTGCAATACTCCTCCACTGACCACAATGCTGCCTGGAGTGCCTGCCTGTGTATCCATGTAACCGATTTCAAACTGCCATGACTGCCTGTTTGTTATTTTAGGCCTTTGTGAGCCTGTCTGCGGCCCCTACTTGCAATACTTCTCCACTGACCACAATGCTGCCTGGAGTGCCTGCCTGTGTATCCATGTAACCGATTTCAAACTGCCATGACTGCCTACTGTTTGTTATTTTAGGCCTTTGTGAGCCTGTCTGCGGCCTGTTATGGTTCTCAATGGCAAGAGAACATAGCCCAGCATACATATGAACTAGCTCTTGGAAGGATGGAAACTTAAACTGACCATGAACTAAACCTGCCGCACAACTAACAGTAGCCGGGTAGCGTGCCTACGTTTTATCCCTAGACGCTCAGCGCCAGCCGGAGGACTAACTAATCCTGGCAGAGGAAAATACAGTCCTGGCTCACCTCTAGAGAAATTTCCCCGAAAGGCAGACAGAGGCCCCCACATATATTGGCGGTGATTTTAGATGAAAATGACAAACGTAGTATGAAAATAGGTTTAGCAAAATTGAGGTCCGCTTACTAGATAGCAGGAAGACAGAAAGAGCACTTTCATGGTCAGCTGAAAACCCTATCAAAACACATCCTGAAATTACTTTAAGACTCTAGTATTAACTCATAACATCAGAGTGGCAATTTCAGATCACAAGAGCTTTCCAAACACAGAAACGAAACTGCAGCTGTGAACTGGAACAAAATGCAAAAAACAAACAAGGACAAAAGTCCGACTTAGCTGGGAGTTGTCTAGAAGCAGGAACATGCACAGAAAGGCTTCTGATTACAATGTTGACCGGCAAGGAAGTGACAGAGGAGCAAGGTTAAATAGCGACTCCCACATCCTGATGGGAACAGGTGAACAGAGGGGATGATGCACACAAGTTCAATTCCACCAGTGGCCACCGGGGGAGCCCAAAATCCAATTTCACAACAGCGGCCCCTACTTGCAATACTCCTCCACTGACCACAATGCTGCCTGGAGTGCCTGCCTGTGTATCCATGTAACCGATTTCAAACTGCCATGACTGCCTACTGTTTGTTATGTTAGGCCTTTGTGAGCCTGTCTGCGGCCCCTACTTGCATTACTCCTCCACTAACCACAATGCTGCCTGGAGTGCCTGCTTGTGTATCCATGTAACCGATGTAAAACTGCCATGACTGTCATGATCTCTGCAGGCAGAGATCATAGCAAGCCTATAGAGGGACAAGCTCTCGGAAGATGGAACTATACTGACCATGAACTAAGCCTGCCGCGCAACTAGAAATAGCCAGGTAGCATTTCCTATTTATTGCTAGATGCCCAGCTCTGGCCTAAGACCTAAATAGCTAGCAGAGGGAAATATAAGACCTGGCTCACCTCTAGAGAAATATTCCAAAGAAGACAGTAGCCCCCCACATATAATGACGGTGAGTTCAGATGAAACAACAAACGCAGCAGGAAAATAGTCTTAGCAAATTTGAGGTCCGCTTACTAGATAGCAGAAGACAGATAGGATACTTTCATGGTCAGCAGAAAAACACTAACAAAACACCATCCAGAGATTACCTTAAACTCTGGCATTAACTCATAACGCCAGAGTAGCAATCCCTGATCAACGAGAGCTTTCCAGACACAGTAACAAAACTTCAGCTGTGAACTGGAACAAATAGGCAAAATGAAACATGGACAAAAGTCCAACTTATCTAGTAGTTGTCAGAAGCAGGAACAAGCACTGAGAGGCATCAGATAACATTGATGACCGGCAAGAAACCACCAGAGAAATGAGCTTAAATAGCGACACCCACTACTGATGGAACCAGGTGAAACAGGAAAGAGGATGACAAGTCCAATTCCACAAGCGGCCACCGGGGGAGCCCAGAATCCAAATTCACAACAGTACCCCCCCCTCAAGGAGGGGGCACCGAACCCTCACCAGATCCACCAGGGCGACCAGGATGAGCCCTATGGAAGGCACGAACAAGATCAGAAGCATGAACATCAGATGCATTGACCCAAGAATTATCCTCCTGGCCGTAACCCTTCCAGTTGACCAGATACTGGAGTCTCCGTCTGGAAACACGAGAGTCCAAAATTTTCTCCACAACGTACTCCAACTCACCCTCAACCAACACCGGAGCAGGAGGCTCAACTGAAGGTACAACAGGTACCTCATACCTGCGCAATAACGACCGATGAAAAACGTTATGAATGGAAAAGGACGCAGGGAGGTCCAAACGGAAAGAAACAGGATTAAGAATCTCCAATATTCTATAAGGGCCGATGAACCGAGGTTTAAACTTAGGAGAAGAGACCCTCATAGGGACAAAACGAGAAGACAACCACACCAAATCTCCAACACAAAGCCGAGAACCAACACGACGATGACGGTTGGCAAAACGCTGAGTCTTCTCCTGGGACAACTTCAAATTGTCCATAACCTGCCCCCAGATGTGATGCAATCTCTCCACCACCGCATCCACTCCAGGACAATCCGAGGATTCCACCTGACCGGAGGAAAATCGAGGGTGAAACCCCGAATTACAGAAAAACGGGGACACCAAGGTGGAAGAGCTGGCCCGATTATTGAGGGCGAACTCTGCCAATGGCAAAAAAGCAACCCAATCATCCTGGTCAGCAGAGACAAAACACCTCAGATATGTCTCCAGGGTCTGATTAGTCCGCTCGGTCTGGCCATTAGTCTGAGGGTGAAAAGCAGATGAAAAAGACAAATCTATGCCCATCCTAGCACAGAATGCCCGCCAAAATCTAGACACAAATTGGGTACCTCTGTCAGAAACAATATTCTCAGGAATACCGTGCAATCGGACAACATTCTGAAAAAACAGAGGAACCAACTCAGAAGAAGAAGGCAACTTGGGCAGAGGAACCAAATGGACCATTTTAGAGAAACGGTCACAGACCACCCAGATGACAGACATCTTCTGGGAAACAGGCAGATCTGAAATAAAATCCATCGAGATGTGTGTCCAAGGCCTCTTAGGAATAGGCAAGGGCAACAGCAGTCCGCTAGCCCGAGAACTACAAGACTTGGCCCGAGCACAAATGTCACATGACTGCACAAAGACTCGCACATCTCGTGACAGGGAAGGCCACCAGAAGGATCTTGCCACCAAATCCCTGGTACCAAAAATTCCGGGATGACCTGCCAATGCAGAAGAATGTACCTCAGAGATGACTCTACTGGTCCAATCCTCCGGAACAAACAGTCTATCAGGCGGACAACGATCCGGTCTATCCGCCTGAAACTCTTGCAAGGACCGCCGCAGATCAGGAGAAACGGCCGACAAAATTACTCCCTCCCTAAGGATACCTGTGGGTTCAGCATTACCAGGAGAGTCCGGGTCAAAACTCCTAGAAAGGGCATCTGCCTTAACATTCTTAGAACCCGGTAGGTATGACACCACAAAATTAAAGCGAGAAAAAAATAAAGACCAGCGCGCCTGTCTAGGATTCAGGCGCCTGGCAGTCTCAAGATAAATCAAATTTTTGTGGTCAGTCAATACCACCACCTGATGCTTAGCCCCCTCTAGCCAATGGCGCCACTCCTCAAACGCCCACTTCATGGCCAAAAGCTCCCTATTCCCAACATCATAATTCCGCTCTGCGGGCGAAAATTTGCGAGAAAAGAAAGCACAAGGCCTAATGACGGAGCAGTCGGAACCTTTCTGCGACAACACTGCCCCAGCTCCGATCTCTGAAGCGTCAACCTCAACCTGAAAAGGCAGATTCACATCAGGCTGACGCAACACAGGGGCAGAGGCAAAACGGTGCTTAAGCTCCTGAAAGGCCTCTACAGCATGAGGGGACCAATTAGCAACATCAGCGCCATGTCTGGTCAAATCAGTCAGTGGTTTAACGACATCCGAAAAACCAGCAATAAATCGGCGGTAAAAGTTGGCAAAGCCCAAAAATCTCTGAAGACCCTTAAGAGAGGAGGGCTGAGTCCAGTCACAAATAGCTTGCACCTTGACGGGATCCATCTCAATGGAAGAGGGAGAAAAAATATACCCCAAAAAGGAAATTTTCTGGACCCCAAAAACGCACTTAGACCCCTTCACACATAAAGAATTAGACCGCAGAACCTGAAAAACTCTCCTGACCTGCTGGACATGAGAGTCCCAGTCATCAGAAAAAATCAGAATATCATCCAGATATATTATCATAAATTTATCCAGAAAATCGCGGAAAATATCATGCATAAAAGACTGGAAAACTGAAGGGGCATTAGAAAGACCAAAAGGCATGACCAAATACTCAAAGTGGCCCTCGGGCGTATTAAATGCGGTCTTCCACTCATCCCCCTGCCTGATCCGCACCAAATTATACGCCCCACGAAGATCAATTTTAGAGAACCACTTAGCACCCTCTATACGAGCAAACAAATCAGTAAGCAATGGCAATGGGTATTGGTACTTAACAGTGATCTTATTCAGAAGCCGATAATCAATACATGGTCTCAAAGAGCCGTCCTTTTTTGAGACAAAGAAAAACCCAGCTCCCAAGGGAGAAGAAGATGGACGAATATGTCCCTTTTCCAAAGACTCCTTTATATATTCCCGCATAGCAGCATGTTCCGGCACAGACAGATTAAACAAACGACCCTTTGGATATTTGCAACCCGGTATCAAATCTATGGCACAATCGCACTCACGGTGCGGAGGTAACGACCCAAGCTTGGGTTCGTCAAAGACGTCTTGATAATCAGAGAGGAACTCAGGGACTTCAGAGGGAATGGACGACGAAATAGAAACCAAAGGTAAGTCCCCATGAATACCCTTACATCCCCAGCTCAACACAGACATTGCTCTCCAGTCCAAGACTGGATTGTGAGACTGCAACCATGGCAATCCCAGTACCAAATCGTCATGTAAATTATACAGCACCAGGAAACGAATAATCTCCTGGTGATCCGGATTGATACGCATGGTTACTAGTGTCCAGTATTGTGGTTTATTATTAGCCAATGGGGTGGAGTCAATCCCCTTCAGAGGAATAAGAGTCTCCAAAGGCTCTAAATCAAAACCACAACGATTGGCAAAGGACCAATCCATAAGACTCAGAGCGGCGCCAGAGTCAACATAGGCGTCCGTGGCAATGGATGACAAAGAGCAAATCAGGGTTACAGACAAAATAAACTTAGACTGAATGGTGCCAATGGAAACAGACTTATCAAGCTTCTTTGTACGCCTAGAGCATGCTGATATAACATGAGTAGAATCCCCACAATAGAAGCACAATCCATTCTTCCGTCTAAAATTCTGTCGCTCGCTCCTGGACAGAATTCTATCACACTGCATACTTTCTGGCGTCTTTTCCATAGACACCGCCAGATGGTGCACCGGTTTGCGCTCCCGCAGACGCCTATCAATCTGAATAGCCATTGTCATGGACTCATTCAGACCTGCAGGCACAGGGAACCCCACCATAACATCCTTAACGGCATCAGAGAGACCTTCTCTGAAAGTTGCCGCCAAGGCGCACTCATTCCACTGAGTAAGCACAGACCATTTACGGAATTTTTGGCAGTAAACCTCAGCTTCGTCTTGCCCCTGAGATAGTGCCATCAAAGTTTTTTCTGCCTGAAGTTCCAAATGAGGTTCCTCATAAAGCAAGCCCAAGGCCAGAAAAAACGCATCCACATCGCGCAACGCAGGATCCCCTGCTGGCAATGAGAAGGCCCAATCTTGAGGGTCACCCCTGAGCAAGGAAATCACAATCCTAACCTGCTGAGCAGGGTCTCCAGCTGAACGAGACTTCAGGGACAAATAAAGCTTACAATTATTTCGGAAATTCTGGAAGCTAGCTCTATTCCCTGTGAAGAACTCCGGCAAAGGAATTCTCGGCTCAGATACTGGAGCATGTACCACAAAATCTTGTAAATTTTGTACTTTCGTGATGAGATTATTCAAACCCGCAGTTACACTCTGAAGATCCATTATTGTCAGGTGCACACAGAGCAATTCAGAGATTAGGAGGAGAGAGAGAAAAAAGACTGCAGCAAGGCAAACTGGAGGAAAAAAAAAAAAAAAAAAAAAATTCCAGCAGACTTCTTATAACTCTCCTTTCTCAACCTGGGTGTTTAACACTTTATGGGCCGGTCAAACTGTCATGATCTCTGCAGGCAGAGATCATAGCAAGCCTATAGAGGGACAAGCTCTCGGAAGATGGAACTATACTGACCATGAACTAAGCCTGCCGCGCAACTAGAAATAGCCAGGTAGCATTTCCTATTTATTGCTAGATGCCCAGCTCTGGCCTAAGACCTAAATAGCTAGCAGAGGGAAATATAAGACCTGGCTCACCTCTAGAGAAATATTCCAAAGAAGACAGTAGCCCCCCACATATAATGACGGTGAGTTCAGATGAAACAACAAACGCAGCAGGAAAATAGTCTTAGCAAATTTGAGGTCCGCTTACTAGATAGCAGAAGACAGATAGGATACTTTCATGGTCAGCAGAAAAACACTAACAAAACACCATCCAGAGATTACCTTAAACTCTGGCATTAACTCATAACGCCAGAGTAGCAATCCCTGATCAACGAGAGCTTTCCAGACACAGTAACAAAACTTCAGCTGTGAACTGGAACAAATAGGCAAAATGAAACATGGACAAAAGTCCAACTTATCTAGTAGTTGTCAGAAGCAGGAACAAGCACTGAGAGGCATCAGATAACATTGATGACCGGCAAGAAACCACCAGAGAAATGAGCTTAAATAGCGACACCCACTACTGATGGAACCAGGTGAAACAGGAAAGAGGATGACAAGTCCAATTCCACAAGCGGCCACCGGGGGAGCCCAGAATCCAAATTCACAACACATGACTGCCTACTGTTTGTTATGTTAGGCCTTTGTGAGCCTGTCTGCGGCCCCCTACTTGCAATACTCCTCCACTGACCACAATGCTGCCTGGAGTGCCTGCCTGTGTATCCATGTAACCGATTTCAAACTGCCATGACTGCCTACTGTTTGTTATTTTAGGCCTTTGTGAGCCTGTCTGCGGCCCCTACTTGCAATACTCCTCCACTGACCACAATGCTGCCTGGAGTGTCTGCCTGTGTATCCATGTAACCGATTTCAAACTGCCATGACTGCCTACTGTTTGTTATTTTAGGCCTTTGTGAGCCTGTCTGCGGCCCCTACTTGCAATACTCCTCCACTGACCACACCAATGCTGCCCGTGCACCCCTGGAACCTATTTAAAAGTTCATAGAGCCTAGTTATATATTTTATTTACTATTAATAAGGCCATGATGGACTACGCTGTACCACGCTACAAGCTAACCAGTCGACACTTCTTTTGCGAGAAAAGCCATCCCAACCCTCCACCAGCATGTAGAAGACCGCATTGTCCATGCACTCTGGCAATCTGTGAGTACAAAGGTGCACCTGACAACAGACGCATGGACCTGTAGGCATGGCCACGGAAGATTACGTGTCCATTACGGCGCAATGGGTTAATGTGTTGGATGCATGGTCCACAGGGGACAGCCTACTAAGTCTGTCTGCAGTCCCTAATTTAAATTGTCCTCCACTGTCTAAATCGGAGCTTCCACCTTCTGGCTTTCGGCCTATAGTATCAGAAATTAAACTGCATTTGGCCTTCAACTTTGGTTACGGCCTACTAACGGTGTCTGCCCCTGCCTGGTGTTTGTCCTCAACTGAATAAAGCTGAGCTTCATCCTTCTGGCTCTCATTAAGTGCTGTGTTTTTAAAAATTGGTGGTTAGGGCCTACTAACGGTGTCTGCCCCTCCCTGGTGTTTTTCCTCAACTGAATAAAGCTGAGCTTCAACCTTCTGGCTTTCGGCCTATAGTATCAGATATTAAACTGCATTTGGCCTTCAACTTTGGTTACGGCCTACTAACGGTGTCTGCCCCTGCCTGGTGTTTGTCCTCAACTGAATAAAGCTGAGCTTCATCCTTCTGGCTCTCATTAAGTGCTGTGTTTTTAAAAATTGGTGGTTAGGGCCTACTAATGGTGTCTGCCCCTCCCTGGTGTTTTTCCTCAACTGAATAAAGCTGAGCTTCAACCTTCTGGCTCTCATTAAGTGCTGTGTTTTTAAAAATTGGTGGTTAGGGCCTACTAACGGTGTCTGCCCCTCCCTGGTGTTTTTCCTCAACTGAATAAAGCTGAGCTTCAACCTTCTGGCTTTCGGCCTATAGTATCAGATATTAAACTGCATTTGGCCTTCAACTTTGGTTACGGCCTACTAATGGTGTCTGCCCCTCCCTGGTGTTTGTCCTCAATTGAATAAAGCTGAGCTTCATCCTTCTGGCTCTCATTAAGTGCTGTGTTTTTAAAAATTGGTGGTTAGGGCCTACTAACGGTGTCTGCCCCTCCCTGGTGTTTTTCCTCAACTGAATAAAGCTGAGCTTCAACCTTCTGGCTCTCATTAAGTGCTGTGTTTTTAAAAATTGGTGGTTAGGACCTACTAACGGTGTCTGCCCCTCCCTGGTGTTTTTCCTCAACTGAATAAAGCTGAGCTTCAACCTTCTGGCTCTCATTAAGTGCTGTTATTTTAAAAATTGGTGGTTAGGGCATACTAATGGTGTCTGCCCCTCCCTGGTGTTTTTCCTCAACTGAATAAAGCTGAGCTTCAACCTTCTGGCTTTCGGCCTATAGTATCAGATATTAAACTGCATTTGGCCTTCAACTTTGGTTACGGCCTACTAACGGTGTCTGCCCCTGCCTGGTGTTTGTCCTCAACTGAATAAAGCTGAGCTTCATCCTTCTGGCTCTCATTAAGTGCTGTGTTTTTAAAAATTGGTGGTTAGGGCCTACTAACGGTGTCTGCCCCTCCCTGGTGTTTTTCCTCAACTGAATAAAGCTGAGCTTCAACCTTCTGGCTCTCATTAAGTGCTGTTATTTTAAAAATTGGTGGTTAGGGCATACTAACGGTGTCTGCCCCTCCCTGGTGTTTTTCCTCAACTGAATAAAGCTGAGCTTCAACCTTCTGGCTTTCGGCCTATAGTATCAGATATTAAACTGCATTTGGCCTTCAACTTTGGTTACGGCCTACTAATGGTGTCTGCCCCTCCCTGGTGTTTGCCCTCAACTGAATAAAGCTGAGCTTCAACCTTCTGGCTTTGGGCCTATAGTATCAGATATTAAACTGCATTTGGCCTACTAGTGTGGTTGGGCCCTTAAAACAGTGTCTGCTGCTCCTGGGTTTGCTACTCCACTGAACAAAGCAATGCCGCCTGTTTAGTCCTGTCCTGTTACCAATTTTGAACGGCATTTAGCCTACTTTATTCTTTGGCCCTATATCTGTGTTTCCTCCTCATCCTGCCCATTGCCCAGCCACTGCTAGATGAGTCTGCTGGTACATTGACCTAGACCACTACATTCCCCTTGCACTCTACACAGCCAGAATCTGACCCTGCTGAAAGTAAGGTTCCCCTTCCCGCATGTTATACCACCTTACACAGGGACAAAGAGGAAGGTGCAGATGAAAGTGCAGGTTCCTTCATCAGGTGGGGGGGCATACTCGTTGGCGACGTCACTGGCACAGGGCCCCTCAGAGTATGCAAAAGTGTCGCTGCTGGTGGGTGGCGCCCCCGCCGTGCAAACACACCGCTGTACTTTGAGGGGCCCTGTGCCAGTGCCAATGCGAACAAGTGTGCCCCCCTGCTTGCTCAGGATCACAGCACTTGCAACGTTGAAATACTTACCTCTCCCTGCTCCACCGCCGTGACGTAGTCCACGTTTCCTGGGCCCACTAAAGGCTTGAACCAGCCCTACCCCCCACAACTTTTGCCAAATGACCCCCAATTTCCTATGTCCAACTATTATTATAAAGTTAATTAAGATTGACAAGCTTCAGAAACAAGAATGGATGTTTTTGGCATTAAAATGGGCACTGTAGGTGTTTTCCTGGCCTCCACTCACTGCCGACTATGCTTCCCCATTGACTTGCATTGGGTTTCGTGTTTCGGTCGATCCCCGACTTTTAGCGATAATCGGCCGACTGCACTCGACTCGACTCTGGACAAAGTCGGGTTTCACAAAACCCGACTCGATCTTAAAAAAATGAAAGTCGCTCAACCCTAGTAATCACCCTTTTACTTGCACGAAGTCATATAATGGGAAGGGGATAAGGATGAATTCACAATGATACCTGCATGTGCACATCTAGGATGGAAAAAGTGTCATGCTCCATGATTCAATGCCTTGAGTTTGTGTTCTGTGGTCCGCTTCTCTTTCTGCCGTGCCATAGGAGACACACGTTTTTTCTAAGTGTTTTGGGTTGTGCTTTTCTGACTGCATTCTGATTAGCTTATTACAGGTGTTTTCATTTGTGTGCAAATCACAGTTTGGATGCAGCTTTATATTCTGTCCTCCTGCTGGTGTTCCCTGCTGGTGATAGATTCATTTGGATGTTCGACATTCTATTGATGTTTTAAGCCAGTCTGAAATTCCAGCGTAGGGTTTTCGCTTTTCTGTTTCTTTGCTATACTTTGCATCTATTCTTTGTTTATCATTAGGAAATAGGCAGTATATTTTTTAACAGTACTTGCTTTATTCTTTGCTTGGTATTTCACTATTTTCTTAACGCTTTCTGGCATCTTTGTGTTCAGCATACTTTTCTTCTTGTAGGTAATTCACACTCTGCTCTGCCTTCCAGTTCTTTAGGAGGAATGTGAAGCAACTCGTTAGACTTTTACGTAGGCACTGGGAAAGGTCAAAGAGCCCCGGCACATGTGCACTGCAGTACTATACTCTGCCCTAGTAATGGCAGAGAAGTACACCTGTAGCGTGATGCCCGGGAGACTGCATGGATGACGTATGGATGCGTCCTCCACACCAAGCAAGAAGGAGGACAGCATTGAAAGAAGAAGGGAGGCACTGGACTAAGACCAGTGACATCCCTCTGACTGGACTGCCATGCAGGTGAGTATAATAAAAGGTCTTTTTCTTGCATTGCAGGTCAGGATGGGGGCATATACTGTATACAACATTATATAATGCTGTATATTAGGCCTGTAAGGTGGTGGTCTTATCTCATATCTGTCAAACCTGGAGACTGGTTCCCTTTAAATTATTATAGACCAAACAGCTATAAAATCTCTCAGCTGTATTCTAAGCTGAAGTTCTTATCCAAAATATTACTAGAACAATTATCTGAAGACTAAATGCCTGAGTCATTTGGATAGTTTGACATCGGCCCTGAAATGGATATATGGTTAACTCCATAGCAATAAATAGGATAAAATAGAAATTCCAGTGAATTATGTCAGATAACTTCAATTGGCCTAAAATACAATGATAAGATGATCGGAATAAATCATTTTTACAACCTATCTGCCCCAAGTCATTTAACAAGCAGTTAGATTTCATTGCCTGCCCTCCATTTTATAGCTCACTTTGTAGAAATGACTGAAGCCAATTAGGTGTGTGTTCCAGCCATCCAGCAATGTGTATGATAGCCTTTTGTTTTTTATGCTTGATCATGTACAGCTTATCTGTATTAACATGTGATATCGACTCACTGGAAATAAAGAGGTGAGATCTAAATTATCTTCAAATGCCACACTTCCCAGAGAAAATCCATTTACAAGAATGGACTTAGTGCTATACTGGCTTTTGTGATAATTAAATACTGTCAGATCCTTATTTATTAAGCATCTAGATCACAAAGGACCTAAGGTATATTTCTAACAAATGTATAAGATTGAAAAGATATATCCTCTGAAACCATTACTGTTCTTTGCAGGTATCAGTTTCTAGTTTTGAAGCCTAACAATACACTAACAATATTTTTAATGCAAAGCCCCAAAACATTTTTACTTTATAAATATTTCAAATTACGGAGATAGTGAGCAGACATTTAGATAAAGAGACAAATTACATATACAGAGAAAACTTCAGTTAGCCACTAAGACTGTAGAGTCAAAGTTGCAAAAATTAAAGGAGCGGATTTATATAGCTACTTTTCACATTTTTATGCTAATTACAACAACTTTTTGAAAAGTTGATGGAGCTGAGCAAGAGGGGACATGGGCATGAATAAAGTAACTGAAGGTAATAAGGGAACTGAAGGTAAACTAATCAAAGTTGCAGACAATGCAAAGCTAGAAGGGATAGCTAACACTAGAGAAGACAGAGAAATGATTCGGAAGCATCTAGATACGCTAGAACAATGGGCAGAGACTAATAGAATGGTATTTAACAGGGAGAAATACAAGATTCTATATCTGGGCAAGAAAAATGAAAATTATTTCTACAGAATGGTAGGAATAGAACTAAGCAACAACACGTGTGAAAATGACTTGAGTATACTAATAGATCACAGACTCACATGAGTCAACAGTGTCATGCAGCAGCAAAAAATACAAACACAGATCTAGGATGTATTAAGAGAAACATAAAGTCTAGATCACCTGAAGTAATTATCCCCCTCTACTCCTCCTTAATCAGGCCTCATGAGGAATACTGTGTCCAGTTCTGAGCACCACATTTTAAAAAAGCTATTTAAAAACTGGAGCAATTCAAAGAGAGCTACGGAGATGGTGAGCAAGCTGCAAAGAATGTCCTACAAGGCTAAAGGATTTGGGAATGTTTCGCTCACAAAAAAGAAGGCTAAGAGGAGACTTAATAGCTCAGTCTGCAAATATCTGAAGGGATGTCACAGTGTAGAGAGATCAGCATTTTCATTTGCACATGGAAACACGAGAAGCAAAGAAATGAAATTGAAGGGGAGAAGATACAGATTAAATATTAGAAAAAAACTTTTTGACAGTGAGGGTGATCAATGTGTGGAACAGGCTGCCATGAGAGGTGGTGAGTTCTCCTTCAAGAAAAGTCTTCAAACAGAGGCATTACAGACATCTGTCTGAGGCTGATTTCACACTTGCGTTTTGATCCGCAGCGTTTTAGCGCTAAAAAAGCATGTTTTTTTTCTCCTATACTTAACATTAAAAACGCATGCGTTTTTTTAGCATGCATTTTGACGCGTTTTCGGCAACGCATGCGTTTTTTGGCATGCGATAATTTGCAGAAATGCAACCTGTAGTAATTTCTAGCTGCGTTTTTTTTGCCGCAAAAAACCGCATGCGTTTATTTGAGGCAAAAAAATGCATTGCTGTCTATGTAAACGCTTGCGTTTTTAAGCACATGTGTTTGCTTGCATTAAAAACGCATGCGTTTTTATAGAAAAACACAAGAAAACACAAGAAAAACAAGAAAACCCTAACCCTAAACACAAGAAAAAACAAGAAAACCCTAACCCTACCCCTAACCCTAACCCTGACAAGCCACCCTGTTATGATCTGGTGGCCTAGGAGCAGCATGGACGAGCTCTGGAGTAGGTGGCCTCTATACTGACCGCAGACCCTAAACTTAACACCGCAACTATAAGTAGCCGTGGGATGTACCTGTCACTCCCTCGACACCTCGTCACAGCCGGAGGACTAATTACTGTTATGATCCGGTGGTAGGATCACAAAACTGACCTGATAGGTAAACCTGAATTGTAGGACAAGCTCCGGGAATGTGGGAACTATACCGACCGCAATCCTGATCCTATCCACACACACTAAAGGCAGCCGTGGAGCATTACCTAAAAACCTAGACGCCTCTTCACAGCCTAAGAAACTGGCTACCCCTAGAGAGAAAGCAAAGCCTCACTTGCCTCAGAGAAATAACCCCAAAGTTTAGACAGCCCCCCACAAATAATAACGGTGAGTTAAGGGGAAAATACAAACGTAGGAATGAAAAACAGGTTTAAGCAAATGAGGCCCGCTAACACTAAATAGTCAGAAGAAAGCAAGGGATCTGTGCGGTCGGTACAAAAACTATCAAAAACTATCCACGCACAAAGTACAAGAACCCCCACACCGACTCACGATGTGAAGGGCGCACTCTGCACCCCAGAGCTACCAGCAAGCAAAAAATCACATATAAGCAAGCTGAACTGAACACATCATATAGTGAGAAACATATTCAAGGAAACAATGAGCAAAAAGAACTAGCAAGACTTAGCTTCTCAGAAAGAGACAGGTAACCAGGGAGATCCAGGAGAGGTCAGAACCAGTACTGAATACAACGACAGCAGGCAAAAAGTAAAGGTCCAGGTGGAGTTAAATAGGAACCAGCATAGCAGGAAATGAGGCAGCTGAGCCCAGCTCCAGACCCGCAGTATCGCTAAAGGCCACCAGAGGGAGCCCAGACGGAATTCACAACAGTACCCCCCCCTTGAGGAGGGGCACCGAACCCCCACCAGAGCCCCCAGGCCGATCAGGACGAGCCGAATGAAAGGCACGAACCAAATCGGCCGCATGGACATCAGAGGCGACAACCCAGGAATTATCCTCCTGACCATAGCCCTTCCACTTAACCAAGTACTGAAGCTTTCGTCTCGAAACACGAGAATCCAAGATCTTCTCCACCACATACTCCAATTCTCCCTCGACCAAGACCGGAGCAGGAGGATCAACAGAAGGAACCACAGGCACCACATATCTCCACAACAATGACCTATGGAACACATTGTGAATGGCAAATGATGCTGGGAGGTCCAAACGAAATGACACAGGGTTGAGGATTTCCAAAATCTTATAAGGACCGATGAAACGAGGCTTGAACTTAGGAGAGGAAACCTTCATCGGAACATAACGAGAAGACAACCATACCAAATCCCCCACACGAAGTCGGGGACCCACACAGCACCAGCGGTTAGCAAAGCGCTGAGCCTTCTCTTGTGACAACGTCAAATTGTCCACTACGTGGTTCCAAATCTGCTGCAACCTATCCACCACAGAATCCACCCCAGGACAGTCAGAAGGCTCAACCTGACCTGAGGAAAAACGAGGATGAAAACCAGAATTGCGAAAAAAAGGCGAAACCAAAGTAGCAGAACTAGCCCGATTATTGAGGGCGAACTCAGCCAATGGCAAAAAGGTCACCCAATCATCCTGATCAGCAGAAACAAAACATCTCAGATAAGTCTCCAAGGTCTGATTAGTTCGTTCGGTTTGGCCATTCGTCTGAGGATGGAAGGCCGATGAAAGAGATAATTCAATGCCCATCTTAGCACAAAAGGACCGCCAAAATCTGGACACAAACTGGGATCCTCTGTCAGACACAATATTCTCAGGAATACCATGCAAACGAACCACATTCTGAAAAAATAGAGGAACCAAATCGGAGGAAGAAGGCAGCTTAGGCAAGGGCACCAAATGGACCATTTTAGAAAAACGATCACAAACCACCCAGATAACAGACATCTTCTGAGAGACTGGAAGATCCGAAATAAAATCCATGGAAATATGCGTCCAGGTTCTCTTCGGGACAGGCAAAGGCAAAAGCAATCCACTGGCACGAGAACAGCAAGGCTTGGCCTGAGCACAAATCCCACAGGACTGCACAAAGGAACGCACATCCCGCGACAAGGAAGGCCACCAAAAGGACCTAGCCACCAAATCCCTGGTACCAAAAATCCCAGGGTGACCCGCCAACACCGAAGAATGAACCTCGGAAATGACTCTACTGGTCCATCTATCCGGGACAAACAGTCTCTCCGGTGGCCAACGATCAGGTCTATTGGCCTGAAATTCCTGCAGTACCCGTCGTAAATCAGGGGATATGGCAGACAAAATCACCCCTTCTTTGAGGACACCAGCCGGTTCAGAAACTCCCGGAGAGTCAGGCACAAAGCTCCTAGAAAGAGCATCAGCCTTCACGTTCTTCGAACCTGGAAGGTATGAAACCACGAAATCGAAACGGGAGAAAAACAGCGACCATCGAGCCTGTCTAGGATTTAGCCGCTTAGCAGAGTCGAGATAAGTAAAATTCTTGTGATCCGTCAAGACCACCACACGATGTTTGGCTCCCTCAAGCCAATGTCGCCACTCCTCAAATGCCCACTTCATTGCCAATAACTCCCAATTACCAACATCATAATTCCGCTCGGCAGGCGAAAACTTTCTTGAAAAGAAAGCACATGGCCTCATCACAGAGCCATCAGAGCTTCTCTGTGACAAGACGGCCCCTGCTCCAATCTCAGAAGCATCAACCTCGACCTGGAAGGGCAGAGAGACATCCGGCTGACGCAAAACAGGAGCCGAAGAGAACCGACGTTTGAGCTCCTGAAAGGCCTCCACGGCCGCAGGAGACCAATTCGTCACATCAGAACCCTTCTTGGTCAAATCCGTCAAAGGCTTAACCACACTAGAAAAATTAGTGATGAAGCGACGGTAAAAATTAGCAAAACCCAAGAACTTCTGAAGACTCTTTACCGATGTAGGTTGAGTCCAGTCATAAATAGCCTGGACCTTGACTGGATCCATCTCAATGGTAGAAGGAGAAAAAATAAAGCCCGAAAAGGAAACCTTCTGGACTCCGAAGAGACATTTAGAGCCCTTCACAAACAAGGCATTGGCTCGCAGGACCTGAAATACCATCCTGACCTGCTTCACATGAGATTCCCAATCATCAGAAAAGACCAAAATATCATCCAGGTACACAATCATAAACCTATCCAGATACTCTCGGAAGATGTCATGCATGAAGGACTGGAACACAGAAGGGGCATTAGAAAGCCCAAAAGGCATCACCAAGTAATCAAAATGGCCTTCGGGTGTATTAAATGCTGTTTTCCATTCATCGCCCTGCTTTATACGCACAAGATTATACGCTCCATGAAGATCTATCTTGGTGAACCAACTGGCCCCCCTAATCTGAGCAAACAGATCGGACAACAGTGGCAAAGGATACTGAAATTTGACCGTGATGTTATTTAGAAGGCGATAATCTATACGGGGTCTCAGAGAACCATCCTTCTTGGGCACAAAAAAGAACCCCGCACCCAAAGGGGACGAGGACGGGCGAATATGCCCCTTCTCCAAAGACTCCTTGATATAACTCCGCATAGCGGCATGTTCTGGTACAGACAAATTAAAAAGTCATCCCTTAGGGAACTTACTACCATGAATCAAATTTATGGCGCAATCACAATCCCTATGAGGGGGTAGGGCACTGGACTTGGGCTCATCAAATACATCCTGGTAGTCCGACAAAAATTCAGGGACTTCAGAAGGAGTAGAAGAAGGAGCATCGCCATGAATTCCCTGGCAACCCCAACTTGACACAGACATTGCTTTCCAATCCAGGACTGGATTATGAGCCTGCAGCCATGGCAGACCTAACACGACAACATCATGCAAATTATGTAACACAAGAAGGCGAATCACCTCCTGATGTGCAGGAGTCATGCACATGGTCACTTGAGCCCAGTACTGAGGTTTATTCTTGGCCAATGGTGTGGCATCAATTCCCTTTAGTGGAATAGGGAATTGCAAAGGCTCCAAGATAAAACCACAGCGCCTGGCAAAAGACAAATCCATCAAATTCAGGGCAGCACCTGAATCCACAAAAGCCATAACTGAGTAGGATGACAGAGAGCAAATCAAAGTAACAGACAAAATGAATTTAGGCTGTACAGTACCAATGGTGACAGACTTAGCGAAGTTTTTTGTGCGCTTAGAACAATCTGAGATAACATGAGCAGAATCACCACAGTAAAAGCACAACCCATTCTGACGTCTGTGATTTTGCCGTTCAATTCTGGTCAGAATCCTGTCACATTGCATAGACTCAGGCTTCTGCTCAGAAAATACCGCCAGGTGGTGCTCTGGTTTGCGCTCCCGCAAATGCCGATCAATCTGAATGGCCAAAGACATTGACTCATTCAGACCCGCAGGCGTGGGAAACCCCACCATAACATCCTTAATGGCTTCAGAAAGACCCTTTCTGAAAATTGCTGCCAGGGCACACTCATTCCATTGAGTGAGCACAGACCATTTCCTAAACTTCTGACAGTAAACCTCTGCTTCATCCAGACCCTGGGAGAGAGCCAGCAAAACCTTTTCTGCTTGGTCTACCAGATTAGGTTCCTCATAAAGCACTCCAAGCGCCAGAAAAAACGCATCCACATTTTGCAATGCAGTATCTCCTGGCGCCAGAGAGAATGCCCAATCTTGAGGGTCACCACGCAACAAAGAAATAATACTTTTAACTTGCTGAACCGGATCACCAGAGGAACGAGGTCTCAGAGAAAGGAACAATTTGCAATTATTTTTAAAGTTCAAAAACCTAGATCTGTCTCCGGAGAACAGCTCAGGAATAGGTATCTTAGGCTCTGACATAGGACTGTGAACTACATAATCCTGAATGCCTTGTACCCTAGCAGTGAGATGATCCACACTAGAAGACAGACTCTGAAGGTCCATAGCTGCAGCTGAATTCTGAACCACCCAGAGATTAAGGGGAGGAGAGAGGCTAGACACACTGCAGAGGAAAAAAAAAAAAAAAAAGAACTCAGGATTTCTCTTATCCCTCTTTTGCGATGCATTAACTCTTTACGGGCCTGCTGTACTGTTATGATCCGGTGGTAGGATCACAAAACTGACCTGATAGGTAAACCTGAATTGTAGGACAAGCTCCGGGAATGTGGGAACTATACCGACCGCAATCCTGATCCTATCCACACACACTAAAGGCAGCCGTAGAGCGTTACCTAAAAACCTAGACGCCTCTTCACAGCCTAAGAAACTGGCTACCCCTAGAGAGAAAGCAAAGCCTCACTTGCCTCAGAGAAATAACCCCAAAGTTTAGACAGCCCCCCACAAATAATAACGGTGAGTTAAGGGGAAAATACAAACGTAGGAATGAAAAACAGGTTTAAGCAAATGAGGCCCGCCACGATGTGAGGGGCGCACTCTGCACCCCAGAGCTACCAGCAAGCGAAAAATCACATATAAGCAAGCTGAACTGAACACATCATATACTGAGAAACATATTCAAGGAAACAATGAGCAAAAAGAACTAGCAAGACTTAGCTTCTCAGAAAGAGACAGGTAACCAGGGAGATCCAGGAGAGGTCAGAACCAGTACTGAATACAACGACAGCAGGCAAAAAGTAAAGGTCCAGGTGGAGTTAAATAGGAACCAGCATAGCAGGAAATGAGGCAGCTGAGCCCAGCTCCAGACCCGCAGTATCGCTAAAGGCCACCAGAGGGAGCCCAGACAGAATTCACAACAAATTACCCCTAAAGAAAGAAACAGGAAAACTATCTTGCCTCAGAGAAAATCCCCAAAGGAAAGACAGCCCCCCACAAATATTGACTGTGAGAGGAGAGGGAAATTACAAACGCAGACTGAAAACAGAATTTAGCAAAGGAGGCCACGCTACCTAGAAAGAAAAAACAGGACAGAGTACTGTGCGGTCAGTATTAAAAATACTACAAAAATCCACCACAGAGAATACAAAATCTCCACACCTAACTAAAGGCATGGAGGGTAACTCTGCGACTCCAGAGCTTCCAGCTTGACTGAATAAAACCTTACACAGACAAAGCTGGAAAAGAAAAAACATAGCAATTCACTGAACTATAAAGTCCACCGCATGTGGACTGCAAAAACAAAGCCAGGACTTATCTTTGATGATTTGGACAATCCAGCAGGAGGAACCAAGCAGAGATGTGAATCCTCCAGAAAAACAATGGACAACTGGCACTCACTAAAGGGTGAAGCCAGACTAAATAGCCCCGTCCAAAGTGGAAGCACCTGATGACTGCTGTGAAGGACAAACAGCAGCACTACCACTTATAACCACCGGAGGGAGCCCAAGAGCAGAACCCACAACAGAATTCACAACACCACCCTCCACCATCAAGGTGATAAAGGGATCCAAACCCTAACCCTACCCCTAACCCTACCCCTAACCCTACCCCTAACCCTATATGACAGTCCATACTCTACGAGTTTATATTTTTAGTACCCTATAGCAATACCGTATATCTTGCGGTGTCCACATTGAACAAAGCTTTTTATTAGAAGAATGTCCTGGTCACCAGGTCAACATGATAGCCAATTCCTATGGATCCCTAGGATCCCTAGGGTTAGGGTTAGGGTTAGGATCCCTTTATCAACTTGATGGTGGATGGTGGCTTGTCAGGGTAAGGGTTAGGGTTAGGGTTTGGATCCCTTTATCACCTTGATGGTGGATGGTGGCTTGTCAGGGTTAGGGTTAGGGTTTGGATCCCTTTATCAACTTGATGGTGGGGGGTGGCTTGTCAGGGTTAGGGGTAGGGTGAGGGTTAGGGTTTGGATCCCTTTATCACCTTGATGGTGGATGGTGGCTTGTCAGGATTAGGGTTAGGGTAAGGGTTTGGATCCCTTTATAACCTTGATGGTGGGGGGTGGCTTATCAGTGACCTGGTGACCAGGACATTCTAATAAAAAACTACCCCTAACCCTAACCCTAGGGATCCTAACCCTAACCCTATCCATAACCCTAACCCTTAACCCTGGCTATTTCTATTTATAGTGGGTTTTCTAGTTGATTTTGATGATTGGCAGCTGTCACACACTTCTCAGCATGCGTTTAAAAAACGCAAACGCATGAAAAAACGCATGTAAACGCGGCAAAACGCCGCATTTTTTTTTCTGCATGCAAAAACGCATGCGTCTAAAAAACGCTGCATTTTTCCGCGTTTACATGCGTTTTTTCACCACATGCATTTTTAAAAAAAATGCTGCAGATCAAAACACAAGTGTGAAACCAGCCTGAGATGGTTTAATGAATCCGGCATTGAGCAAAGGGATGGACATGATGACCTTGGAGGTCCCTTCCAACTCTTAACATTCTCTGATTTTAAGATTCTAAGAACGACCTGACAAATTTATCATAGTTTATGCCACAAACGTGCTGTAAATAAAGCCAGAAAGATACTCCAGTTCATGGCACACAGTGTAATGGGCTGGGTGGTGGAACCACTGTGCCAAAGCCCAAGGAAGACCTGGAGGAGCCTCATCCAATCTGACTACAGACACACAGCAGCTAATGACACTGCGTTCCATGGAGAGACAAGGGAAGTGATCCAGGTGCTACTCCAGGACTGACCTTGCGTAGATGGTGGGTGACCCCCTAAGAATGGATAGCTGGAATGGCCTGGGGGAATGTCCAACAGATGAAAGTAGGCAGTGAAGATGGCAGGAACCGTAGGTGCAGACAGGACTGTCTGATGGCGAGATGAGCACTGGAGGGTGCAACTGGCATAGCAGCCATTGAGGAGAGAATTGGCGGGTGCAGCTGGCTCGGCTGCCATTGAAGTGAGCACTGGTGGGTGCAGCTGTCTCAGCTTTCATTGAGATGAACACTGGCAGGTGCAGCTGGCCCAGCTGCTATTGAGGTGAGCACTGGTGGGTGCAGCTGGCTCAGCTGCCATTGAGGTGAGCATTGGCGGGTGCAGCTAACTCAGCTGCCATTGAGGTGTGCACTGGCGGGTACGGCGGACTCGATTACCATTGAAGTAAGCACTGGCGGGTGCAGCAGACTCGTCTACCATTGAAGGAAATGTGAACCAAGGCAAGAAAAAGTATACTGCATACAAATGCACACCATCCGGATAATAATAAATATAACAGAAGATTTATTGACACATCTAAGCAACAAAAACATCTAAAACATACTTAAAAAACAACAATGCACTGACCAGGTTGTAATGAAACAATGCACATATCCCATCTCAACCCCACTGGCTCATGAGGACACTGACAAAATAATCAGTGACAGAAATAATAATAATAGGGAACCCTAATTCAAGGGCACAAAGATATATAGAAAGATCATAGTAGTAGACACAAATGACCAAGATGAGAGAGGGCCCGGATGAGGAAACATCCAAGGGGGCCCAGGGGCTAGACCGATATACGTACGAACAATAGCAAGCTCATGATGAGAGGGAGGAATAACCCTCCATGAGCATATAACCTGGAATGGCAGCCGGTGTCCCACGCGTATCGCCCGGCAAGCGGGCTTCGTCAGGGATGATCATCCCTGATGAAGCCCGCTTGCCGGGCGATACGCGTGGGACACCGGCTGCCATTCCAGGTTATATGCTCATGGAGGGTTATTCCTCCCTCTCATCATGAGCTTGCTATTGTTCGTACGTATATCGGTCTAGCCCCTGGGCCCCCTTGGATGTTTCCTCATCCGGGCCCTCTCTCATCTTGGTCATTTGTGTCTACTACTATGATCTTTCTATATATCTTTGTGCCCTTGAATTAGGGTTCCCTATTATTATTATTTCTGTCACTGATTATTTTGTCAGTGTCCTCATGAGCCAGTGGGGTTGAGATGGGATATGTGCATTGTTTCATTACAACCTGGTCAGTGCATTGTTGTTTTTTAAGTATGTTTTAGATGTTTTTGTTGCTTAGATGTGTCAATAAATCTTCTGTTATATTTATTATTATCCGGATGGTGTGCATTTGTATGCAGTATACTTTTTCTTGCCTTGGTTCACATTTAATTACTTTATACTGCTTTGCACCCCTCCATACTACCTTATACACATCCATATTGCTGTGCGCCCTGTCTCTTTTCATTGTTACCATTGAAGGAAACACTGGTGGGTGCAGCAGTCTGAGATGCAAGTACAGGGATCTGAGAACTGACAAGCGTATTAGGAACAAACTCACAACATTACACAGGCACCTCCATGTTGGTGGAGGCGCTTAAAATAATAAGAGATCTCCAGGTATTGGCTGGGTACATTTTAGAGGAACGCAAACTGCCCCTTTAAGAAAGAGGAAATGTGTGTGCGAGCGCTCTAAGCACAGTGCCTGGAGACCTGCTAGGAGTGCATGCACCCAGGGCAGCAGCAGTCACGGAAGGAGCAGGATGGGAGCCTCAGTGGTGAGTATGCTGGTTTCTCTGCAGGAAGAGAGGGACTGCAGGCAGAGATGCGGGCACTGCAGTACCCTCCCTTTATGCCCCCTCTTTTTCAAGCCTGTGAGAAATTTCTCAAGGAGGAGAGGGGCACAGATGTTCTCCCTGAGCTCCCAGGACCTCTCAGGACCGAACCCCTTCCAATCCACAAGAATTGGTGGCCAAAATGTTCTCTACCTCAAAAACGTCCTCAGCACTGACAGGAGTCGGAATGGCACCAGGAACCTTGAAGAAAGAACTGAGGACAACAGGTTTGAGAAGAGACACATGGAAAGAATTGGGGATTCTCAAGGAGGCTGGGAGTTTGAGTTTGTAGGCTACTGAATTAATCCATTTCAACACCTCGAAGGGACCAGTGAAGTGAGGACCCATCTTCTATATAAACTGGGTTCAGGCTAGCACTCATTGTCAGAGTAGCTTTTGCTGCATGGCTGAAGGTTGTTGTTGGTGGTTATTGGAGAAGGTGGATGGTGGGTTTATCTGTGACTGTTGCTAGGTTTTGCGTGTGTGATAATTCCCTTTCTTCTCCTACTTTGGTTTAACCCCATCCTCCATATCCTAGTGCATTCCTCTGTTGTAGGTGTGTATATTTGTATGTCTGGTATTTTTAGTTTCCCCTGTTCCTATAACCTTGGTAGTCTGGTTTGACTATTACAGTACACTACTACTCCTCTCTTCCTTGGGTGGGGGAAGGGTGCAGACTGAAGGCGGATTCAGGAGCTAAAGCAAGGTATGTTGCCCTGGCATTTACACCATCTGAAGTAATCCGGTGAACAGGGCGAGCTAGGGTGCCCCTAGCATTGGGGACAGGGAAGGAGCTCCTGGTCAATGAGCAGCCAACAGTCGAGTCATGACTAGTGTTGAGCATTCCGATGCTGCAAGTATCGGGTATCGGCCGATACTTGCTGTATCGGAATTTCCGATACCGAGATCCGATATTTTTGTAATATCGGATATCGGTATCGAAACAACATTAATGTAAAAAGGTGTAAAAGAAAGAATTAAAATAAAAAATATCGCTATACTCACCTGTCCGACGCAGCCGGGACCTCGGCGATTGTAAGCGGCAGCGTTGTTTCTTTAAAATTCGCGCTTTTACATGCTTACGTGAATTCCCGGCTTCTGATTGGTCAGGGCGGCCATGTTGCCGGGACGCGGACCAATCACAGCAAGCCGTGACGAAATTACGTCACGGCTTGCTGTGATTGGTCCGCGTCCCGGCAACATGGCCGCCATTAACCAATCACAAGCCGTGACGTCACGGGAGGCTGGACACGCGCTTATTTTGAAAAGCGCGCGTGTCCAGCCTCCCGTGACGTCACGGCTTGTGATTGGTCACGGCGCCATATTGCCGGGATGCGGACCAATCACAGCAAGCCGTGACGAAATTACGTCACGGCTTGCTGTGATTGGTCCGCGTCCCAGGAACATGGCCGCCATTAACCAATCACAAGCCGTGACGTCACGGGAGGCTGGACACGCGCTTATTTTGAAAAGCGCGCGTGTCCAGCCTCCCGTGACGTCACGGCTTGTGATTGGTCACGGCGCCATATTGCCGGGACGCGGACCAATCACAGCAAGCCGTGACGTAATTTCGTCACGGCTTGCTGTGATTGGTCCGAGTCCCGGCAACATGGCCGCCCTGACCAATCAGAAGCCGGGAATTCACGTAAGCATGTAAAAGCGCGAATTTTAAAGAAACAACGCTGCCGCTTACAATCGCCGAGGTCCCGGCTGCGTCGGACAGGTGAGTATAGCGATATTTTTTATTTTAATTCTTTATTTTACACATTTATATGGTTCCCAGGGCCTGAAGGAGAGTTTCCTCTCCTTCAGACCCTGGGAACCATCAGGAATACCGTCCGATACCTGAGTCCCATTGACTTGTATTGGTATCGGGTATCGGTATCGGATTGGATCCGATATTTTGCCGGTATCGGCCGATACTTTCCGATACCGATACTTTCAAGTATTGGACGGTATCGCTCAACACTAGTCATGACACATGTTTCTTGATTGACTTTTTGAGATTTAAATGAACTTTGAGTAGCCTATATATTAAAAACTCCCCAGAAGTGATGCCATTTTAAAAATCGCACCCCTCAAATACTTCAAAACTTTTGTCAGGAATTTTTCTTTTCTTCAAATGCTACACAGAAATAAACGCAAAGTGAAATAAAAAAAATTGTAATTGTTCCACTAAAATGTTGTTTTAGCCCCAAGTTTTTCACTTCTACAAGAAATATCACAAGAAAATAGACCCCACAATTTGTTACCCAGTTTCTCCTGAGTACGTTAATACCCCACTTGTGGTCAGAAACCTCTGTTGGGATAAATGGTACTGTTTGAAATGGCAGGATTACCATTTAAACTTTGGAACACAAAGTTGGCTGAAATAGATTGCGGGTGCCATATCGTATTTGCAGGGCACACTAAGAACCTATACAGCAGAAAGGATTTTATCCAGGGGTATAATGAACATTTTGAACTCATAGGTACTACACAGCATATGATAACAATGGGGTCGTCATATTGAAAATTTTTATTTGTTTCACGAAAATGTTGGCATTTGCTCCAAAATTGTTTTTTAGCAAGAGGTAACACAAAAAAATGGACCCCACAGTGTATTAACCACTTTCTTTTCAGAGCAATGATTACCCATATATAGTTATAACGTTCTGTTTGTGTCTTCTTACGCTCTTTTATAGGCAGAGACTTGTCAGTCACTGTCAGCTGGCGGGGAGAAGTCGCTGGGGATCCATCTTTACAACAAGTGAACAGCGCCGCTCACTCCCCAGCAGCTATTAAAAGTATGTATTTCTCTGACACGGCACAGCTTTACAGAGAGAAACATGCCCAGCTATGGCACTACAGCCAGTGCTGATACACACTGCACAAACCATGAGCAGCCAGTATCACCTGTCAGGCTCCCTTTAATAACTTTATAGCAAGTGGCTTATAATAACATTATTAAATATAATGCAATTCATAACATGATTATTGTATGGGAGCTTGTTATGCTAACAGGGTGGGCTTAAATTTAAGGCTGTAAGCATAATAAGCCCATACCTCCCCATCTCCAGCCTCCCCAAACAGCACCCATTACATGCAATGTAGTGCAGAGCACTAAACACTGTAATAATAAGTATAATATTAAGGCCCCCATCTCTGTCCTCCCTCCACCATCCTTTCAGTTCACACACTACCCCCATCCTCTCTCTCTCTTCACCCCACAGTGACCATTACATACCTGAATTTAATTAACCTAATACATTCTGTCCACTCTCAGATGAAGTTTGAAGGCAGGTAGTTTATAGATGGCACTGGCAATTTCTCATCCAAGTGCTGTAGGCAAAGAGCATAAGATGAGGTCAAACAGGGCCAGGCAGTGTCTGTGGTAAATGTAATGTGGGCCCCATGGACCCAGGGGAGCCCCAGCATGCATGAACCAGACCACGCACAGAGCTGACTAAGGCTGCTTTCACACTAGCGTTGTTCGGCGGACGTCAAAATGCGCTGTTACGACGCATCGACAGATGCGTCAAAAATAGTGAAAAACGCATGCAACGCATACAGTATTTCGACGGATCCGTTGTAAAACCGCTAGACGGTTCCGTCGAAAAACTGGATCCGTTGTATCCGTTGTGTCGGTTTTTACAATCCGTTTCATCCGTTTTTATGACGGATCCGTTTTCCCTGCCTAAAAATGGGAGTCTCCTAAATGTGATTGGCTACTGGAAAATAGGGAAAACTATATATTGACTGTTTTTACAGCCCATCTTTGAAAGGGTTTAGAGAAAGCCACGATTACGTCGGCTCTGGGAGCAAAAAAACAAAAAGAATTATGTTTGAGGTAGGCATATGTTGTATGTGTACTGTGATGTATGATGAAGTGTTTTGTATGTGTTGGGTGCTCTGATGTGTGAAGCGACTGTTTCGGCACAACTTACACTCTGTGCGCCCGCTCCTTGTATTTCTCCACCCCTCTCGTCTCCTTCTGAGTGACCCTCTGCTGCTTCAGCTTCCTGTGAAAACATAATTAATGCATATAGTGATTAACTGACATTTTAAGTATAGCACCAAAAACTTTAAAAATTGAAAATTACCGCAAACACGCTGTCGCTGTGGAGAAGGGCTCTCAGAAGAAGACATTTTTCTTTTTTCCCGGGCTGGCGGCTACACATTGAAATTGAAGCTGTAGGTCTTTAATACTTACATCAGCAAAGCGGCTGCGGTCCCTGGGGCCTTTAGTCCGGGAAGGCGGCTGTGGTCCCTGGTGGCTGCGCTCCCTGGGGCCTTTAGTCCGGGAAGGCGGCTGTGTTCCCTGGTGGCTCTGCAAGTATGACACATTTATCATTAGAACCACCCCCCAAACTCGCTAATGTAAAAGATTTAATAACCACCCTGCTGAAATTATCTGAGCAATGTTCATGCAGGCCAACAGCGAAAGTTTTGAGACATAAACCACCCAAAAAATTTACCCAATGCACACCAGTATGAGCTGGATTCCCTACTGCAATAGGATGCGTTTTTCTCCATAGACCAGCATTAGCGATGCAGTGTGACGCATTGCCACACGTCGCAACCGTCATGCGACGGACCGTCGCCACCAAAAAACGTTGCATGTAACGTTTTTTGGTGCGTCGTGTCCAGCACTCCGCCTCCTCCTCCCCGCACCTCACAATGGGACAGCGGATGCGCTGAAAAACAGCATCCACTGCCCCGGTTGTGCGGCGCTTCCACATTATGCGTCGGTGCGCCGCAACGTCGCATTGCGACGTGCAGTGCACGACGCTAATGTGAAAGTAGCCTATACTTACAGCCCAGCCTGTCAGAAACTTATCAGGTGAGCTCCAGTCAGTACACTACATTGTCATGACCTGAGACTCTGCCACTGTACCAGCCAGTGTGCAGAGTCTCAATCAGATAGGGGATCAAGCGATTTGCTGTGCTCTCCCTCAGTGCTGACTGATGACCGAAGCAGCTGTGGCTCCTGGTGGGCTTCTTCCTGTGACAAGGCTCGGGGTGACTGCCCTCTCTGTAGCTATGCTACTGTCTGGGTACCAAAGTCTCTGAACACTGTCCAGTATATAAACTAGTGATGCTTTGTCCCTTTGAGTTCAATTAAACCTTCATATAACCTATTAAATCTGGAAGCAAATCTACTGCTTTACAATGTCTTTTCTCCCTAATGTGCACATAGGAGATAAGGATTGCTAACCTCTAGCATCCACTGATAAATCTGGATCCCAGAGTAGTAGTAAATTGAAACTGAATGTTTATGTGAGGCATGATTTAACCTAAGAATCAATGTTAACGCCTCAGTAAGCACTTCCATGTAATTGCCTGATTTGTTCCTCTTTCTATAACCTGATCCTCCAGTGTAAATCAGCTTGCAGTTTTTAGACTTACACTGATTCAGAGCTATCACAAAACCCCTAATCCTAATGATTAATCAGATTTGTGCACACAAAGCCACATTACAAAGAATTTGATCTCACTTACAGTATCCACCGCAAGAAAAGTACAGCTTTACATGGCTATACATATAATGCATAGGTAGGATGCTCCATCTCTCTAAGGCCTCGATCAGAGATCTGTTTTTCGCATGTGAGTGCTGTCTATGTAGGATGGATGTCTCAGTCGGGACTCTATCATACTCTTCACATTGACATTGTATAACACAATGTAAGGTTTTAATACCAGACAGAAAAATTAGGACGATCCCAATGGGTACACCTTGACGCAGTGGGATTCTTTTTTGCATTTTTGATCAAAATAGCGTTAAGGAAGTACCCTATGTTATTTATATGTACTATTACTATTTACTTATTTACTTGCTGTAAAATATATGCTCAATTGTTTTTTTCTTGTTTTTTTTCTGTAAAATTAGAAATCAGACAGCCCTGAATACACACTGCTTCAGTTCCTTACCAATACAGGCCTGGAAGAAAACCAGTTGGGACCCAGGATGCAGTGGGTAGGGAATATCCAGGACTTTTTATTTTTATTTTTTTCAAAAAAAGGAATGTTGTTGCTAACAAAGGCAACTATCTGCCTGTTGTACCCGGCGCAGGTCATTGATTGCTCCTGTCTGAGACTTAGCTACTCCCTGTCAACAGAGCAGCAGTTTCTCTTCCTATCTGGAGGAGCGGTCAATGACCGGTGCCGGGTACAACAGACTGGTAGTTGCGTCTGTTAGCAACTACATACCTTATTTTCTAAAGTCCCGGATATCCTCTTTAAAGATGTCCTATCAAATTTTTAATTTACCAATCCTTCCAAATTATGTATGTAATGATGTATAAGTGCATTAAAAACTTATAGATCACCAACTTCTCCAATATCCAGCGCCACTCTGGTTCTATTCTGGCGGATATGACTTGAAAAAAGGCTATGCCGCTCACACGAGTGTTTGTGAAAGCTTTGTTCTAAGACACACTAGTCTTACATTGATGGAAGTAGCATCATCCCACACAGCGGTCCCTGTGTGAGCCAGCAATGCAGAATAGCAGGGAACAGAATGGATCAGAAAAAATGGTAATCAGTATACATTGCTCAAAAAAATAGAGGAAACACTAAAATACTGCATCCTAGATATAACTGAATTAAATATGTCAGTTGCAAATATTTATTCATTACAGAGTGGAATGCATTGAGAACAAAAAAAACGAAAAATTCTGAAAGTAAATCAAAATTAATATCCCATGGAGGTCTGGATTTGGAATGATACTCAAAATTAAAGTGGGAAATCAAATTACAGGCTGATCCAACTTCAGTGGAAATGCCTCAAGGCAAGGAAATGAAATAATGCTCAGTAGTGTATGTGGCCTCCACATGCCTGTATTATCGCCATACAAATGCCTAGGTATGCTCCTGATGAGGTGGCATATGTTCTCCTGAGGGATCTCCTCCCAGACCTGGATTAAAGCATCAGTCAATTCCTGGACAGTCTGTGGTGCAACGTGCCGTTGGTGGATGCAACGAGACATGGTGTCCCGGATGTGCTCAATTGGGTTCAGGTCTTGGGAATGGCAGGCCAATCAATAGCATCAATGCCTTCATCATGCAGGAACAGCTGACACACTTCAGCCACATGAGGCCTAGCATTGTCATGCATCAGAATTAACCCAGGGCCCAATACACCTGCATATGGTCTCACAAAGGGTCTGAGGATCTCATCCCGGTACCTAATGGCAGTCAGGGTACCTTGGGCTAGCATATGGAGGGCTGTGCGGATCTCCAAAGAAATGAAGAAATGCCTCCCCACACCATTTCTGACCCACTGCCAAAACGGCAGAAGCATATTGCAGGCAGCAGAACATTCTCAGTGTCTCCACACTCTGTCTCGTCTGACGCATGTGTTTAGTGTGAACCTGCTCTCTGTCATGATCCAGGCCAAGTTTTGTCTTGTCTCTCCCTTCCCAGTCTGGCCATGTCAGGAGTTAACTTTCCTTGCCTCGTTCCTGTGTCCAGTCTTCTATATATCTGTGCTGCAACCTGAGTGCAGTGCCAGTTATATTGCTTGCCTTCGGCATGTTAGCTGGCTCTGGTGAGTTCCTGATCTGTCCTGCTGCGTTCATCTGACCCCTACCCGTGTCTGCTGACCTTCCACGTACCCATCCCTGCTCCTTATTTCCCTGTGTGGATTCCCTGGTATTTGACTTTAGCTCAGCTCTGACTTGATCCTGTCCCTCCCTTCTGGTATCTCTGCTACTGACCGGTACGGACCTTTTTGCTGTTGTCTAACTCTGTGTTTTGGTTTCCCTTTTGTACTGCATTATCCTCTGGTATCGACTCGGCTCTGACTATTCTGCTGCCACCTAGTGGTAGCTTTGCTGTATTACTGTTGGTCTACTTCATAGCAGGATATCCAGCTAACTCTCCACTCTGTTGCCATCTAGTGGAGTTTGTGCTACTATGCATTAACCCTCAGTATTACAGCATATTACATCCATGAAGAGCACTGGGCTCCAATGTCGAACCAGCTAACTTGGTGTTCTCTGGCAAATGCCAATCGCCCTGCACTGTGTTGGGCTGTAAGCTTAACAACCACTTGTGGACATCGGGTGCTCAAACCACCCTCATGAAGTCTGTTTCTGACAGTTTGCGCAGACACATGGATGTTAGTGGCCTGCTGGGGTCATTTTGCAGTGCTCTGGCACTGTTCCTCCTGTTCCTGCATGCACAAAGAAGGAGCTGGCAGTCATGCTGCTGGGTTGTTGCTCTTCTGCGGACCCTTCCAAGTCTTCTGGTGTATTGGCCTGTCTTCAGGTATCTGCTCCATGCTCTGGACACGGCACCGTCAGACACAGCTACCCTTCTTACCACAACTCGCATTGATGTGTCATCCTGGATGAGCTGCACTATCTGAGCATCTTTTGTGGGTTGTAGACACCATCTCATGCTACTGTACAGTACCTCTAGGGGTAAGAGCAATGACAAAATGCAAAAGTGGACAAAACAGCAGCCAAAAAGAATGCAGAACCTCTCCTTTATAGGGTTTGTTTTGCTAATTGCCTATCATTTCTACCTGTTGTCTGTTCCATTTGCACAACAGCAGGAGAAATTAATTCACAACCGGTGTTGCTTCATAACTGGAGAGGTTGATTTCACAGAAGTCTGATTGACTTGGAGTTACATTGTGTTTTTTAAGTGTACCCTTTAATTTTTTTAGCAATGTATATACTCTGCTCAAAAAAAATAAAGGGAACACTTAAACAACAGAATATAACTCCAAGTAAATCAAACTTCTGTGAAATCAAACTGTCCACTTAGGAAGCAACACTGTGACAATCAATTTCACATGCTGTTGTGCAAATGGAATAGACAACAGATGGAAATTACTGGCAATTATCAAGACACATTCAATAAAGGAGTGGTTCTGCAGGTGGGGACCACAGACCACATCTCAGTACCAATGCATTCTAGCTGATGTTTTAGTCACTTTTGAATGTTGGTTGTGCTTTCACACTTGTGGTTGCATGAGACAGACTCTACAACCCACACAAGTGGCTCAGGTAGTGCAGCTCATCCAGGATGGCACATCAATGTGAGCTGTGGCAAGAAGGTTTGCTGTGTCTGTCAGTGTAGTGTCCAGAGGCTGGAGGCGCTACCAGGAGCCAGGCCAGTACACCAGGAGATGTGGAGGGGACCGTAGGAGGGCAACAACCCAGCAGCAGGACCGCTACCTCAGCCTTTGTGCAAGGAACAACAGGAGGAGCACTGCCAGAGCCCTGCAAAATGACCTCCAGCAGGCCACAAATGTGCATGTGTCTGCACAAATGGTTAGAAACCGACTCCATGAGGATGATCTGAGTGCCCAAAGTCCACAGATGGGGGTTGTGCTTGCAACCCAACACTATGCAGGATGCTTGGCATTTGCCACAGAACACCAGGATTGGCAAATTCGCCACTGGGGCCCTGTGCTCTTCACAGATGAAAGCAGGTTCACATTGAGCACATGTGACAGACGTGACAAAGTCTGGAGATGCCGTGGAGAGCGATCTGCCTGCAACATCCTTCAGCATGACCAGTTTGGCAGTGGGTCAGTAATGGTGTGGGGTGGCATTTCTTTGGAGGGCCGCACAGCCCTCCATGTGCTCAACAGAGGTAGCTTGGCTGCCATTAGGTACCGAGATGAAATCCTCAGACCCCTTGTGAGACCATATGCTGGTGCGGTTGGCCCTGGGTTCCTGGACAATGCCAGACCTCATGTGGCTGGAGTGTGTCTGCAGTTCCTGCAAGATAAAGGCATTGAAGCTATGGACTGGCCCGCCTGTTCACCAGACCAGAATCCGATTGAACACATCTGGAACATCATGTGTCACGGCCACGCCTTCCGCTCATACTTACCCGCTGCAGCGCGCTCCTCCTGCAGGCGCGCGTCCCCTCCTTCAATCTTCTCCGATCCCTGGTTCTCGTCGGGTGCGCGTGCACACCGCCCACTCCAGCACTTCCTCTTTCTGATTTACAGGCACTCTGTATCTCCTCTCTGTGATCCTGGAGGACCGTGACCCGGAAGTCCTTCAGCACTCCATGTATTTAAGGCGATTCCTTCCTCTGCTCCTTGCCTGTCTGTCATTTGTGCTTCTGTGACTCAGGTCCACCTTTGTCTTTGCACTGCCTGTTTTGAGTCTCCACTCTGGCCAGCCAGTTCAGCTTCTCTGTCTTTCCCAGGCTTCCTTGACTCCTCGTCCAGTCCAGCCTTCCCAGTGTCGTCGCCGTACTCTGTTAGTCTGGTGTCTCTGTCCTGTCCTGCTTTCTTTGTGTCTTCCCCTTTGCAGTGCTCCTTTGGTCTTGCCTGTACCCAGCTCTTACCTAACTGTTCTTCATCTTACCCTGCTCTGTCCGTCCTACGGCTAGCTTCTCTATTTTGTACCTCCTTCTACCTGTCTCTGGGTTCCAGCTTCTGCCGCAATAGTCTCCCTTGGGTCTGCCCCTGATGCTCCCTGTATAGGGGGTGGTCTACCTAGTCAGCTCACCCTTGGGAGGTTCGTTGTCGTGGATCTGCGGGTCCACCCCAGGTATTCCAAAAGATCTCACATCATGTCTCGCACTATCTACCAACGTCACGTTTTGCACCACAGACTATCCAGGAGTTGGCGGATGCTTTAATGCTGGTCTGGGAGGAGATCCCTCAGGAGACCATTTGCTGCCTCATCAGGAGCATGCCCAGGCGTTTTAGGGAGGTCATACAGGCATGTGGAGGCCACACACACTGCTGATCATCATTTCCTTGTCTTGAGGCATTTCCACTGAAGTTGGATCAGCCTGTAACTTCATTTTCCACTTTGATTTTGAGCATCATTCCAACTCCAGACCTCCGTGGGATATTTTGATTTAGATTGATCATTTTTAGGTTTTATTGTTCGCAACACATTCCACTGTGTAATGCAGGGGTCCCCAACCTGTAGCTCGGGAGCCACATGTGGCTCGCGGTCCCATGAATTGTGGCTCACGGCTGTCTGTCAGCTTGGTGCATTAGCTCCAGTTCTAGCAAACAGAAATGAAGAGCACATCTGAAAATGGTGAATTTTGTGAGCAGCCTTGAACAGAAGGGCAGATCTGGATGCACATATAATGGTCTTAGGGGTTTTGAGATTATTTAATTATGGTACTCTGGAGACAAGATGACACCACCTGTCAGAGGAGGTGTTTGAAGCCGGATGTGACCGTGTCTTGGGAGTGCTTTATAGGAGAATACTGAATGGGGATACAAACAAACTAAAATGGAAAATAAAATTCGGTACATCTCAACATACAATGGCCAATGGCAGGAAATGAGAGCCTGTATTCTAAAACATTGGGATGTATTAAAAACAGATCCAATACTAGCAAGAAATTTAACTGACGTTCCCCTTATGACGTCGAGACGTAGTAAAAATCTGGGAGATTTATTGATGAGCAGCCACTATGTTCCGGCCATAGATCGTAGTGTTAAGGTACCGTCACACTAAGCGACGCTGCAGCGATAGCGACAGCGATGCCGATCGCTGCAGCGTCGCTGTTTGGTCGCTGGAGAGCTGTCACACAGACCGCTCTCCAGCGACCAACGATGCCGAGGCCCCCGGGTAACCAGGGTAAACATCGGGTTGCTAAGCGCAGGGCCGCGCTTAGTAACCCGATGTTTACCCTGGTTACCAGCGTAAAAGTTAAAAAAACAAACAGTACATACTCACCAGCGCGTCCCCCAGCCTCTGCTTCCTGACACTGACTGAGCTCCGGCCCTAACAGCACAGCGGTGACGTCACCGCTGTGCTTTCACTTTCAGTTTAGGGCCGGCGATCATTAAGAGTCAGGAAGCAGAGGCTGGAGGACGAGCAGGTGAGCATGTACTGTTTGTTTTTTTACATTTTACGCTGGTAACCAGGGTAAACATCGGGTTACTAAGCGCGGCCCTGCGCTTAGTAACCCGATGTTTACCCTGGTTACCAGTGTAAAATATCGCTGGTATGGTTGCTTTTGCTTGTCAAACACAGCGATACACGGCGACCTAGCGACCAAATAATGTGCAGACCTTCTAGCAGCGACCAGCAATTTCACAGCGGGATTCTGATCGCTGCTGCGTGTCAAATACAGCGATATCGCTCCCTAGGACGCTGCAACGTCACAGATCGCTGGCGACGTTGCTTAGTGTGACGGTACCTTTACTTTTTTCCGTTCAGGTGGTCCTATTAAAGGATGTTTTTCCTGTGGGAATTGCATCGCATGTAGAAATATTGTTCGTTCTACGAATTTTCAATCAGCTGACGGAAAAAAACAATTCAATATTAGGCAACACATTAATTGTAACACAACACAGGTAATTTACTATGCAACTTGTACCTGCCCAAAAATATATGTTGGGTTGACCTCAAGGCGTTTGGGCACTCGTACACGAGCATGTCCGGGACATCGTGGCTGCGTCATCAGAAACTGAAATTTCACTTTTAAAAACCCTACCCCGCCATTTTCGGTTATTTCATAACTGTAATCCAAAACATCTTTTTGTGAGAGGCATTGAACACGTTCAATGTGGTATAAGGGGAGGAGACATCAAACGTCTCTTAGCCCAAAGAGAATGTAGATGGATCTTCATCCTTGGCACAATGGTGCCGGATGGATTAAATGAAACCATGGGCTACTCTTCTTTTCTATAAACTGTATATACCCTGTTTGCCCCTATTTTGTGACAGTTAGACCCTTCTCCAGATATACCATCTCCTGTTATATTGGTCTAATTTTTTAAGTTATGTTTTAAAATTATTTTTAACCTCTTTTTCCTTGCCTTCTTATTTTATTTTAGTTCTATATTCTATTAGTGATCAGAATATGCAATGATCTTGAATAACGGTTGAACACCCATTCATGCAGATGACGACCTTCAAGAAAATTCATCCAAATATTCACAGCACAGTCATTATCTTATTACCAGTATATTAATGCACAAGATTCATGTAATTATGTCTATGAGTCACTTTTTCATGTATCACATATGGAGATTTTACTATATTGTATATTATAAATAGGTATGTGATGGCAGCTTCACTGTATTGACAAGCATGAGTAGCACATCATGATCCAGTTATGGTATTTTTATACCATCCTTTATGGAGATTTTACCACATTATTGTATGTCACAAATAGATATGCAATGGCACTTTTTATCCAGCTTTATTGTATAGATATATATGTGTAGCACATTACTTATAAACCAGTTATGGTAATGTCTGCCAATGTTTTCATCACATTTTTCTATATGCAGGATCTTTTGTAGTTTATAATAGTATCATATGAATCCTCGCTTATTCACTTAATATGTCACGCTTTTTTCTTGTATATGGTTGTTTAATTTCTTGATGTGTTGGTGTTTGCCTCTGCGTGTCCGCTGTGGTCTGGTTCCGTCTGTGCCCCTTGCGCCTCCGTGTCTCAGGTCGGATATAATACGGCCAGGCGCCAGCCGCTGTATCCAGCATGTGCATTGGTGACGCGGGGTTGCAGCTGCGGGACCGGGGGATAGCGTTCACGCATGCACGAAGGCAGTGGATACTATAGGCCTATTCCTGGTCTTGTGACCGGAACGGCCGTGTATTTAACACCGACGTCTATTCATTTGAGACCACGCCCCCTTGAGGAAACGAGAATTATTCTCGCGAAATGCGCGTCGGGGAGAGCGGTTGTTTCCTGGACTGAATCCAATACACCATGGGTAATTAACCTATTACTTTATTATGTGTTTGGGCAGCAATTTTTGTATATTATTTGTGGCATATGGGGCTGAAAGTATCTGAACCTATATAAGAGAGGAAATCTCTCCCCTTGTTAGCACATGCGTAATAGAGAATTAGTGTACTTCATACCTATAACCATGGCCATTTAGAAGTTAAACTGTTTATTGCTGTCTAAAACAGCCCAGGATATCGACCGCTTTGCGTTTGCACCCATTGGGATCACACTATCTTCTATTGTTTCTCCATGCTATTATATAATATATGTGATATATGTAAATGAAAGTTCTTTTGTCTCTTGATGTTTTGTATTCAATAAATGGTATTTTTTATACAAAAAAACTCTAGTTCTCCTAAATTATGAATGGGGATATTGTAGGCACCCCTGGATCTTTGTATACTGCTTTGGGGTGATTGATTTTTGTGGAAAAGCTTTGGTTACCATTATGTCTGTAATGGGGGCTTTGGTTGCCACTATTGTGAGGGGGCGGTACCTGAATGTGGCTTGCGACCCTCTCTCAAGGCTGGATGTGGCTCGCAACCCTCTCTCAAGGCTGGATGTGGCTCGCGACCCTCTCTCAAGGCTGGATGTGGCTCGCGACCCTCTCTTAGAGCTGAATGTGGCTCTCAAGGTCAGAAATGTTGGGGACCTCTGATGTAATGAATAAAGATTTACAACTGGAAAATTTCATTCAGTGATATCTAGGATGTAGGATTTTATTGTTCCCTTTAGGCATTATGAAAGTCTGTGCCAATCTTACCTGTGATGCCTATGTGGCGTCATGGCGGGATCGCGTTCCTGCGGGTTGGGTGACTTGGGTCACTGAAATGTCACCCGACCCGCAGGTACAGGGGGACCTGTACTTGACCCCAAGGGGTGGCTTTGCCCCCCCTGGGCTACGACCACTCCTGGTGACCTTTTTGTCCTTCTCCAGATCTGATTGGAGCTAGCATCCATGTGATGCTAGCTCTCCAATCAGATGTGGAGGGACAGAGTAAATTATGGCTGTCCTCGTTCTCCAGCCTCATGCCGTCCGTGGAAGCTGGAGAACGAGGAGCCTGCTTTCTGCCCTGCCACCACCACCTGCTGTTGCTGCAATCCGGTACTCCCCTCTGCTGCCCTCTGCTGTCCGATTCCACCTCTGCTTCTTCCCCCAACCTCAGCTCCCTTCCCCCCTGATCACCCTTCCCCGATCACCTTCCTGCTGCTGCTGCCGGCTCCATCTGATGCTGCATCGCTTCAGCCCCCTGCGCCTGACAGCCCCCTCCTGCCCCCCGTGATCACCCCCTGCCCCAGTGATCACCCCGATCACCCCCTGCCACCCTGATCACCCCCTGCTCCCCTGATCACCTCTTGCCCCCCTGATCACCCCCTGCCGCTGGTTCCATCTCTGCCTCCATCTGCTGCTGCTGCATCTCCTCAGCCCCCGCACCTGACAACCCCCTCCTGCCCCCCGGTGATCACCTCCCGCACCAGTGATCAGCCCAATCACCCCCTGCCCCCTGATCACCCCTGCCGCCCTGATCACCCCCCTCCTTCTGCTGCTTCCGGTTCTATCTCTGCCTTCATCTGCTGCTGCTGCATCTCCTCAGCCCCCTGCGCCTGACAGCCCCTCTCTTGCCCCCGGTGATCACCCCTGACCCTAGTGATCACCCCCTGATCACCCCTTGCCTCCCTGATCACCCCTGCTGCCAGCTCCATCTCCGCCTCCATCTGCTGCAGCATCTCCTCAGCCTTCCCACGCCTGACAGCACCCTCACACCTGACAGCCTCCTCCTGCAGTAGAAAGTTTCACCAAACACTCGCACATACACATGCACATGCACACTATAATAAAGTTTAGTTTTTTACACACGCACACACACCATACACACAATGTCCCGCTCGTCCCTCTCTTCCCAGTCACAAAGGATGTACTCAGCAGAGGAGACATATTCCTTTATTGCCTCCGAAGCTGATAGTGAGGGAGAGGACCCCACTTTTCTGTATTCCTCCTACTCTTCCTCCTCCAATGACATGGACTTGCCACCCCCAAGATGTCGCAAGACAAGAAATCATCCGGAGCCCAGGGAAGAAGAGCCGGAGCCTTGAGAAGAAGAGCCGGAGGCCAGGGGAGAAGAGCCACAACCAAGTGTAAGTAACCCCCAACCTAGTGCTAGGCACGCCCAACCTAGCACTAGTACCCCCACCTGGATCTCCGTCCCTGAAAATTTTGCTCCACGGATTCCTGATTTCGTTCCCCAATCAGGAATCCAGTTCGAGACTGCCAACCTCAGGGAAATAGACTTTTTCAAAGTCTATTTCTCGAAGGCAATTGTCAGTCTTATGGTGGAGCAAACTAACTTGTATGCCCTGCAATTTTTTGCCGAAAACCCTATTTCATAATTTTCTATTTGGAGTCCCGTTGACTCCGTAGAAATGATTAAATATTGGGGACTGGTCCTTCACATGGGGATTGTGAAGAAACCAGAAATTCACCAGTACTGGAGTACTGATATTTTATACCAATCTCCAATATATGGCATGTTTATGATTTGCAAACGATTTGAGGCGATTCATAAGTTTCTCCATTTTAGGGACAATACGGACATCCTTCCCCACGATGACCCAAATTTTGATAGACTGTTCAAAATTCAGCCGGTCATCGAACACTTCAGCAACAAGTTTGGTGAAGTTTACATTCCCCAAAGGGAAATTTGTGTGCATGAATCCCTTATCCACTTCAGTTCCGTCAGTACCTGCCCAGCAACAGGGCGAGGTACGGGATAAAACTCTATAAGCTGTGTGAGAGTACCTCAGGGTACACTTTCAGCTTTAGAGTTTACCAAGGAAAGGACAGCAGTATCCAGCCCCCAGAATGTCCACCTGCTCTGGGGATGAGTAGGAAAATAGTGTGGGATTTGGTCCACCCACTGCTTGATAAAGGTTACCATCTGTACGTTGATAACTTTTATACAAGCATCCCACTCTTTCAATCCCTCTCTGCCAGAGCTACTGCAGCTTAGGTACTGTGTGCAGAAACAAGAGGGGTCTCCCTTTCTCGCTAATTGAGCAGACTCTCCCAAAAGGTGAGAGCTAAGCCAAATGTAATGGCAACATGCTTGTGGTCAAGTTCAAAGACAAAAGGGACGTCTTTTTCTTGACAACAATCCATGGTCCCAGCACCACGACCACCACCGTTTGAGGGACACCAGACACATGGAGGGAGTTGATCTTTCTGATCAAGTCCTTCAGCCCTATAGTATCATGCGGAAGGCGAAGGTGTGGTATAAAAAACCTGTCTGCACATTGTATACTGTAAATGGCACTGTATAATGCATACGTGCTAACACGATGTGCAGGCCAGACCAACAACACCTTCCTTCAGTTCCAGGAGGCGGTGATAAAGACCCTGATTTTGGAGACGAAGAAGGAGCAGGCCCCAACACCCCTGGAAATCAGGTTTCCTGTATGGTACCAGGGCAACATTTTACCTGTGAAGCAAAAAAAAAGGTGTCGGGTATGCTATAAAAGGGGGATAAGAAGGGAAACACGTTTCCAATGTGAAACGTGCCCTGACAGACCTGGACTGTGTTTGAATGAATGCTTCAGAATTCATCACACGTCTGTGGACTAAACACATCCTGACATTCCCCTACAGAACTCACCCACACCAGCCTGACAAAAACTACACCACACACACCAACCTGACGTAGTGTGTCAGATTGGTTTGTGTGGCGTAGTGTACGTCAGGTTAGTGTGTGGTGTGGTATAGTGTATGTCAGGTTGGTGTGTGTGTGGTGTATACTACACCACACACAACCAACCTGACGTACACAACACCACATACCAACCTGACATACACTACATACTTTCCATACGCAACATGGTGTCTGCTAAGGATTGGAGCTAATATTCCATTCAAAAAGTCAAATGGCGCTCTTTCCATTCCAAGCCTTGCCATGCACCCAAACAGTGGTTTACCCCCACATATGAGGTATCAGTGTACTCAGGAGAAATTGCTCAACAAATTTTAGGATACACTTTTTTACTGATCAATTTGTGAAGCACCTGTGGGTTCAAAGTTCTCACTATGAATCTAAATAAGTTCCTTCGGGGGGTCTAGTTTCCAACATGGGGTCACTTGTGGGGGAGTGTTATGATCCTTAGTGGCTGAGGATCACAGAATGAACTAGCTAAGTAACTGAACATAGAACGAGCTCTAGGGAGGTGGTAACTGGACTGACCGCAAAACCTGATCCTAACCAAACACACTGAAGGTAGCCGGTGAACGTGCCTAAATTCCTGGACGTCTCGACGCAGCCTGAGAAACTTGCTACCCCTATAGAGAAAGTAAGACCTCACTTGCCTCAGAGAAATGACCCCAAAGATATAGGAAGCCCCCAACAAATATTAACGGTGAGGTAAGGGGAAAATACAAAACGTAGAAATGAAAACAGATTCAGCAAATGAGGCCCACTAATACTAGATAGCAGAAGACAGGCAGGGAACTGTGCGGTCAGTCAAAAACCCTATACAAAATATCCACGCCGAGAATTCAAGAACCCCCACACCAACTAACGGTGTGAGGGGAGAAACTCAGCCCCCCAGAGCTACCAGCAAGCAAGGAAATCACATATTAGCAAGCTGGACAAGGACAAGTAAATAACCAAGAAACATATTGAACACTGATGAGCAAAAAATAACCAAACAGAAAACTTATCTTATCTTGAAGAGACTGATAGCGAAGGAATTCAGGAGAGATCAAAATAGCGCTGAATACATCGACAGCAGGCAAACACTGAAAGTCCAGGTGAGCTAAATAGGAAACCAGCTAACAGATAACGAGACAGCTGATCCTGCCTCAGACCTGCAGAATGACACAAAGAGCCACCAGAGGGAGCCCAAAGACAGCACTCACACAGTACCACTTGTGACCACAATAGGGAGCCCAAAAACAGAGTTCACAACAGGGGAGCTCCAATATTTAGGCACACAGGGGCTCTCCAAACGCGACATGGTGTCCGCTAACGATTGGAGCAATTTTTCATTCAAAAAAGTCAAACGGCGCTCCTTCCCTTCCGAGCCTTGCCGTGCGCCCAAACAGTGGTTTACCCCCACATGTGAGGTATTGGTGTACTCAGGAGAAATTGCCGAACAAATTTTAGGATCCATTTTATCCTTTTGACCATGTGAAAATGAAAAAATTGAGGCTAAAAGAAAATTTTTGTGACTAAAAAGTTAAATGTTCATTTTTTTCCTTCCATGTTGCTTCTGCTGCTGTGAAACACCTGAAGAGTTAATAAACTTCTTGAATGTGGTTTTGAACACCTTGAAGGGTGCAGATTTTTGAATGGGGTCACTTTTGGGTATTTTCAGCCACATAAACCCCTTAAACTGACTTCAAATGTGAGGTGATCCCTAAAAAAATGGTTTTGTAAATTTTGTTGTAAAAATGAGAAATCGCTGGTTAAATTTTAACCCTTACAACTTCCTAGCAACAAAAAATAAGATATGTTATTTATTAACTATTTTGTGTCACATTTTTGTGTCACATAACTCCCTGGTTTAACAGAATAAAAATTCAAAATTTGAAAATTGCAAAATTTTAAAAACTTTCGCAAAATTTCTGATTTTTTCACAAATAAACGCAAAAATTATCGACCTAAATTCACCACTAACATGAAGCCCAATATGTCACAAAAAACAGTCTCAGAATCGCTAGGATCCGTTGAAGCTTTCCTGAGTTATTACCTCATAAAGGGACACTGATCAGAAGTGCCAAAAATGGCCAGGTCATTAAGGTCAAAATAGGCTGCGTCATGAAGGGGTTAAAAGAAGGAATAAAACCTAAGATAAAAACAAAATGAGAAAATAGTGCATTAAAATAACATAAAGTACTTAGTTAACATTGTTTGTATCAAAAAACTTGAAAGCCATCCTGCCACATCAAGGTGACCCTACTCAGGATGGTCCTAACCTCCAGTATTAAAGCCTTACCCTATGTCAAATGAGATAAATGTGAATAAGGGCCAAGTAGGACTGAGACACTGACTATTGGGCGCCCAACCATCGGGAGCTATACAAATGTAATGTCCAGCTCAAAGAAAAGGGAGGCCTTACCCTTATTTGCAGAGTGCAAAAACCTTTAAAAGAAGGAAACTGAAGTTGGCTGAAGTCGGGAGTCTCATTATTTGACATCTTTGTGTGGTTTGCTGTTTCAAAGCTGGCGATACCATTGTGTCGGGAAAGCCTGTAGTGTGCAGCATGTAATCAACACAGGATACTTTCTTCAGGCTGAATGTATATACAGCTCTGGAAAAAATTAAGAGACCACCACATCAAAACCCTGTCATGGGCAGCCCAATCTCCAGACCTGAACCCCATTGAAAACCTCTGGAATGCAATCAAGAGGATGATAGATAGTTACAAGCCATCAAACAAAGAACTGCTTACATTTTTGGGCCAGAAGCAGTGTCAAAGACTGGTGAAAAGCATGCCAAGACGCATGAAAGCTGTGATTAAAAATCATGGTTATTCCACAAAATATTGATTTCTGAACTCTTCCTGAGTTAAAACATTAGTATTGTTGTTTCTAAATGATTATGAACTTGTTTTTTTGCATTATTTGAGGTCTGAAAGCACTAAGTTTTTTTAAATTTTGACCATTTCTCATTTTCAGAAAAAAAAAAAACAAAATTTATTGCTTGGAAATTCGGAGACATGTTGTCAGTAGTTTATAGAATAAAAGAAAAAAATATTTTACTCAAAAATATGCCTATAAAGAGAATAATCAGACAAACTGAACATTTTGCAGTGGTCTCTCAATTTTTGCTAGAGCTATATGTGGCAAAATCAAATTGATTTCTTTATGTTAAGAAACAATTGCAGGAGGAAGAGGATAAAAGCAGCAGTCCAGTAAATCCTACAGCCGTCTCTGACTGACTTGGCAGCTGCACGTTCTATGCAGTATATAGAAGGAGACTCGGCTTAAAGGGAACCTGATAGCTTATACATGTTGCCCGATCCACAGGCAGCATTTATTAGACACTGGCTCTATGATCTCAGCCAATGCTGCTGTGTTTCAGAGAAAAATATAGTTAAATAAACGCAGAACAAGCCACACAGGAGGCTCGTTGGACAGACATGTCCCTATGCAGCATCTGCCCACCCACTGCTAGTGACTGACAGGTCTGTCAATATATGCACACACAGGGAAAGACCTGTCAATTCAGGGCAGTGGATGGGGACCCACCTCTTTGTCTAGTCTCCTGTGCAGTTCATCACCTTGTAAATAGTTTTTTTTTTCAGGAGATAGTTATTTTAATACCTTGTACGTTGCTGTTTTCCTGCTCATAGTTTACTTAAGCATTTCTTTAGTGTGTGATAGTTGATGACCCATATGTTCTAAACCTAGGTTGCTGGTCTTTTTTTGTTTCCTGATCTCAGCTAAATTTAACTATGAGTGTTCAGTTATTTGTGAACCTTTATGCATTTGGCTATTGTACTTCTTCGCCCTGACACAGGCAACTTTTTCAATTCATATTTGTCTCATCTTTTGGCACTGCTCTCCACTGATTTATCCTCACCTAGCTAGAGAACAAAGAAATTTCCATATCCTCTAGCAACCAGTCTCATTACTCAAAACGCTACTTATCAGAGAACCTCTTTACACATAAACCTAATACAAAGACCCAAAGCAAAGACCGTCTGAAAAAGGGCTTTCTTACAGGTCCCTTTCTGTTTAACTCTTTGGCTAGACTGATACATCTGTGCAGCATGTCCAAGTGCTGTCTGTTTTTTTTCTCAGACAGCACATGGATCCATAGAGTTTCATTGAACCATACATACTGTAGATCAGTCATAAAAATGGATCCATGTATCTGGACTGAGACTCAGGGCGGGTCTGATTCTCATACCTTTTGTGGATCAGACTAGGCTCATAGAGTCTATGAGGATCCATATAAAACAGATGAAACAACAAAAACAAGTTTTCCACTGATCCTTTGTTAGGACCCCTTCATACCCCCGTGTTTCCAGTGCATGTGGCATCATCCGTGTGTTGTATGTGTTTATCACATACTTTGCTATTTCTTTCTTAATCCATACAGGATAAACACTGATGGCAAAAAGGACACACAGATGACACACTGATGCAAAACACTGATGGCATCGGTTCTGTTTTTACCAGTATTGGTTTTATATGGGGGTGTGAACAGGGCCTTAAAAGAATACAGAAAATGAGAGAAATGCGATCTGTTTCTTACAGATTTAAAATTGACACGAATGTGTGAAGCCATTCTCAGAGCATCATAGAAGCAGATAACATACAGATACAGTATGTCAAATTGTCAATAATTTTACTTTCTCATTATTTCATAGCCTTTTATGATATAACCTAAGAAAATATATTTTATTAGCCCTCCATCTTTTGATGTTTTTAAAATAATTTTGAGTTAAGATAATCTTTTAGGACAATCTGTGATAAAGGAACTTCTTTATTTAGTATGAAGAATACTCAAATTTAACAAAAGACTAGCGATGATCGAACCTTTTAAAATTCGAATTCAGCAGATTCAGCAAAATTTTTCCTCAAAAAATGATTTGCAATTTATGTTTCAGTGAATCTCAAGTAGTCCAATTGCCTTGAACAAGTGTGTAGAACATTTTGCCATCCTTTAGTTCTGAATCCAATATGTTTTATTGTTAATATACTGTAGCCTTAGGGAAGGAGAGCGATAGATTCCAAACCTTTGAATCACAATAATGATGAGAAATGAATGTAATTTGATGAATGTGCACCATTAAGCGCTGCAATTTTCATATCTAGCAGCGCTGTTCCTGAGTTTGGTTGACAGTGCTGGATTTCTCACAGTTCCGTAAACGTAAAGTGAACCTATCACTAAAATTTGTCTTATTTATTTTAAAAGATTTTAAAATCCGATGTAATATTGTTAAAGAATTCACAAAAAACTGATAAGCAAAGCATATACAAAACCTGAGAAAAACTCTTAACGGCAGGAACCTCTCAGTCAGTTGAGCTGACCACAGTTGTAGTCGCCTCCAGCCAGGGGAATCTCGCTCTGCCCTGCTCTACTGACGTCACTCTCCCATGATTCCTAGCCTCAAGGAAAGTGAGTTATGTGTTAAAAGAGCTGCTATCTCTCCCCAACACTGAGACTCTGAATCTCATCACCCTGTCCTGCTCTGAAAACAGTGGAGCAAGAAGTGAAAATCAGCAGCGGGCTGAAAAGTGCAGACAGAAGTGGGACACTGAAGTGGTGATGCCTTCTGCACAGGTCTGTTCCACGTAATGTGTCTGTGTGCTGCTGCCTCCTCCACTGAACTGTTACAGTCTACAGGGAGCAGATATCTGGTGTCAGGGCCACCATAATGTCATTACTAACCGTACTGGTGTATGAGTTCCGGTGAGCAGGAAGAAAGAGGGGGGCCAAACACGGGCCCACCTCTGCTTCTGCTGACCGGTTGGTTGGGCCCACCTCTTGCTACTCACTGGGTCCCAGGCTGGAGCGCACGCTAAATGTGGATATCGGAGTGTCTCCAGCTAAATCCTCTCTTTTGACGCTACTTCTGATATTTGGAATGCAAATACGTTATATCTGGTGGAGTACTTCCGGTCAATAGATTGCATGTCATCATATCCGACCGCAAATCTCCAAACAGAGAGAGTGTATTTAATTAAGCACATGATATGTAATGTGGCACAGTCCCAACTACCAGAAGTGGAGCTGCAGGGGATCATATGGGAGGTGAGTATAAAAAAACACCTTTTTCATTTAATAAAATGAATAAAATCGATATAGGGTGAGAGTAAATGATCAATGGGGGTAGGGGGAGTAAATGATGATGTATTGATGGGGACAGTAAATGATGTTGAATTGAGGGTGGGGGTGGGAGAGAAGACATGACAATGAATTGGGGCAGAAGGGGGCACATAAATATAATGAATCGGGGAAGCGAGAGGTACAGAGTAGGGGCATTGAGGATGAGGATGCAGTGACTGGTAATGAATTAGGGGAAAGAGTACAGGTGCTGATTTATATTTGATGGGTGGTGAAAGTGGTTATGTATAGTTAGTTGGGGCACAGTGGTGGATTACATTTTATATTTGGAATGGTGGTTGTATAATAACTAGTGATGAGCAAGTATGCTCGTTACTCGAGTTTCTCCAAGCATGCTCGGGTGGTCTCCGAGTATTTCGGTGTGCTCGAAAATTTAGTTTATGTTGATGCAGCTGTATGATTTGTGGCTGCTAGACAGATTGAATATATGTGGGGATTGCCTATTTGTTAGGTAATCCCCACATGTATTCAAGCTGTCTAGCAGCTGCAAATCATGCAGCTTGGTCGACGTAAACTAAATCTCGGAGCATGCCAAAATACTCGGAGACCACCTGAGCATGCTCGGAGAAACTCGAGTAATGAGCATACTCGCTCATCACTAATAATAACTAATTATATATTAACCCCTTTCCGACATCGGGCATAATAATACATCACGTGATTGCGGGTCACCGGTTCATTGGCATGACAACCAGAGGTCTCCTGGAGAACTCTATGGTTATCACTGCTGGATTGCTATGAGCGCCACCCAGTGGTCGGCGCTCATAGCAAGTGAGTAATTCTACTACATACAGTGGGTACAGAAAGTATTCATACCAGTTTAAATTTTTCACTCTTTGTTTCGTTGTAGCCATTTGGTAAGTTCAAAAAAGTTCATTTTCTTCTCATTAATGTACACTCTGCACACCATCTTGACTGAAAAAAACAGAAATGTAGTAATTTTTGCAAATTTATTAAAAAAAGAAAAACTGAAATATCACATGGTCATAAGCATTCAGACCCTTTGCTTATTTTTGAGTAGAAGCATAGTTTTGAGCTAGTACAGCCATGAGTCTTCTTCGGAATGATGCAACAAGTTTTTCACACCTGGATTTGGGGATCCTCTGCCATTCTTCCTGCAGATCCTCTCCAGCTCCATCAGGTTGGATGGTAAACGTTGTTGAACAGCCATTTTCAGGTCTCTCCAGAGATGCTCAATTGGATTTAGGTCAAGGCTCTGGCTGGGCCAGTCAGGAATGGTCACAGAGTTGTTCTGAAGCCACTCCTTTGTTATTTTAGCTGTGTGCTTAAGATCATTGTCTCGTTGGAAGGTTAACCTTTGGCCAAGTCTGAGGTCCAGAGCACTCTGGAAGAAATTTTCATCCAGGATATCTCTGTACAGCTGAAAAACACCCCCATAGCATGATGCTGCCACCACCATGTTTCACTGTTGGGATTGTATTGGGCAGGTGATGAGCAGTGCCTAGTTTTCTCCACATATACCGTTTAGAGTTATCACCCAAAAGGTCTATCTTCATCTCAGACCAGAGAATTTTATTTCTCATAGTCTGGGAGTCCTTCATGTGTTTTTTTTTAGCAAACTCTATGCAGGCTTTCATATGTCTTGCACTGAGGAGAGGCCTCTGTCGGCCACTCTGCCATAATGACCCGACTGGTGGAGGGCTGCAGTGATAGTTGACTTTGTGGAACATTCTCCCATCTCCCTACTGCATCTCTGGAGCTCAGCCACAGTGATATTGGGGTTCTTCTTTACCTCTCTCACCAAGGCTCTTCTCCCACGATTGCTCAGTTTGGCTGGATGGCCAGGTCTAGCAAGACTTCTGGTGGTCCCAAACTTCTTCCATTTAAGGATTATGGAGGCCACTGTGCTCTTAGGAACCTTACGTACTGCAGAAATTCTTTTCCAACCTTGGCCAGATCTGTGCTTTGCCACCTTTCTGTCTCTGAGCTCATTTGGCAGTTCCTTTGACCTTATGATTCTCATTTGGTCTGACATGCACTGTGAGCTGTGAGGTCTTATATAGACAGGCGTGTGCCTTTACAAATCAAGTCTTATCAGTTTAATTAAACACTGCTGGACTCCAATGAATGAGTAGACCCATCTCAAGGAGGATCACAAGGAAATGGACAGCATGTGACTTAAATATGAGTGTCTGAGTAAAGGGTCTGAATACTTATGACCATGTGGTATTTTAGTTTTTCTGTTTTAATAAATTTGCTAAAATTTCTACATTTCTGCTTTTTTCTGTCATGATGGGGTGTAGAGTGAACATTAATGAGAAAAAAAAAGATCTTTTTTGAATTTACCAAATGGCTGCAATGAAACAAAGTGAAAAATTTAAAGGGGTCTGAATACTTTCGTACCCACTGTGTATAATGTGTTTGTGTGTGTTTCTCTCTATATGTAATTTCAATAAGTGCAGAGTCACTCACATTAATCAATCTGTAAATAAACATACACTTTACATGTATTTCAATTTGTGCACTATTTGTGCTATTTATTAAAGAGGTTGCCCAGGATTTAACCCCTTTTTGACGTGGCTATTTTCTCTTTAGTCTTTTTAGTTTTTTCCTCTCCATCTTACAAGAGCCATACCTTTTTTTAGTTTTCCGTCCACATTGCCGTATGAGGGCATGTTTTTTTGCCGAACAAATTGTACTTTTTAATGTCACTATCCATTTTATCATGACATGCACAGGAAATGTACTTTGAAATTGCAAAAGAAGTACAATTCCACAATTGTTTCTTTTTTTTTTTATTTACCATGTTCACTTAACGGCAAAACTAACCTGGCAATATGATTCTCCAGGTCAGTATGAGTACGCAGATACCAAACAGGTATAGTTTTTTTATTTAAGTGTTGAAAAATAAATTCAAAAATTACATTACTGATTCCATAGTGAAGTACAAACAATGTTTTTATTGCCTCATATTGGATATTATTGCAATGTTGCGGTGGCCAAAAAACCCCATAATTCCAATGTTGATTTTTTTTCTCGTTGCACATTTACTGATTGGTTTAATTCATTTTATATTTTCATAGTTTGGACTTTTAAGAACACAGTAGTACCAAATATGTCGATTTTTTTTGTTTTATTTTTAATGGGGCAAAAAGGGGGTGATTTGAATTTTTGTATTTTTGTCATATTTTTAAAAACACTTTTTTCTCACTTTTTACAATATTCATTAACACTCTTAGGGGACTTGAAACTGTGATCCTTCGATCACATGTACTAGACATAGCAGTGCAAAATCACGTTCTCCTATATATGCCAGTTAAACACTGGCTTTTACAGGAGAATCGCCATGAAAAGTACAGAGGTCTTCAGTAGACCCCCAGCTGTCATAACAGCCCATTAGCGCCCCGTGATCATATCGCAGGCATGCGATTACGTGTCTCCCTGCTGGTGAATGTTAAATGCCGCTGTCAAAAATTGACAGCGGAATTTACCATGATAGCAGCTGTAGGTGGAGATCAGCTTCACCCACAGCTGGGAGAGGCAAATGATGGCTGAATATTTAAGCCATCATCTGCAGGGAAAGATGCAGGCTCGGCTCTCAAGCCTGCATCGAAGTGAAGGACCCGACATATGAAGTAACTGTGTGTCATATGTTGGGAAGGGGTTAAAAAAAACTAGCAGAAAAAAATGTGCAGCCATCATACCGCTCCAGAAGGAGACGGGTTCTGTGTCCTAGAGATGAATATCCTTTGGTCCGAAATGTGCATATTAACCCAAGAACAAAACCAAAAGACCCTATGAAGATGATGGCGGAAGCTGGTAAGATTGTATCAATATTCACATTGAAACAAGTTTTGAATCAACATGAGCTTAAAGGCCACTCTTCCAGGAAGAAGCCATTACTCCAAAAGAAACATAAAAAAGCCAGATTAATGGTTTTAAATACACACAGGAGCAAAGACCTTCATTTTTGGAGACATGTCCTGTGGTCTGATGAAACGAAAATTTAACTTTTTGGGCACAATGACCATTGTTACGTTTGGAAGAAAAAGGAAGAAGCTTGGAAGCCTAAGAACACCATCCCAACTGTGAAACACAGGGGTGGCAGCATCATGTTGTGGGGTTGTTTTGCAGAAAGAGGGATTGGTGCACTTCACAAAATAGATGGCATCATGAGAAAGGAAGATTATGTGGCAATACGGAAGTAACATTTCAAGACATCAGCCAGGAAGTTAAAGCTTGGGTGGAAATGGGTCTTCCAAATGGATAATGACCCAAAGCATACTGCCAAAATGGTAACAAAGTGGCTTAAGGATAACAAAGTCAATGTTTTGGAATGGCCATCACAAAGCCCTGATCTAAATCCTTTTGAAAATTTATGGTGAAAACGAAAAGGCAGGTGCGAGCAAGGTGACCACAAACCTGTATCAGTTACAACAGTTTTGTCAGGAGGAATGGGCCCAAATTCTGACCAACTATTGTGAGAAGCTTGTGGAAGGATATCCCAAACATTTGACCCAAGTCATTCAGTTATAGAGCAATGGTACCAAATACTAATTAAATGTATGTAAACTTTTGACTTCGCAGTAAGTAATAAAAATGCCTTAAAATATTCTCTCTCTCTCATAATTCTGGCATTTGGCAAATATTAATAGTTATGGTAATCCTAATTGACCTAAAATGGGAAAAGTTTATTCTGATTTCATGTCAGATATTGAAAAAAAAAACATACATGTGTGTATAAGGCCGGTTTCACATTTGCGTGAAGCCCCGCCCTCGGCCGCACCTCCGCCGCTAGCTCCACATACTTCTGCATGCGGCCTGCATGCGGCCTACATACCTATCTTTAACATTAGGTATGCAGGTCGTGCCGCTGTATGAGGATGCTTCCGCAAGCGTCGTTTTGACGATGCGGCGACCAGCGTAGAACGCAGCTTGTAGCAATTTTTTTTTTCCACACCGTCAAAACAACGCATGCGGAAACATCCGCATACAGCTGCACGACCTGCGTACCTAATGTTAAAGATAGGTACGCAGGCTGCATGCAGGCCGCATGCAGAAGTAGGCGGAGCTAGCGGCGGAGGTGTGGCCGAGGGCGGGGCTTCACGGAGGAAGTCTGCAGCCCTCCGCAGCTCCTACAAACGCAAATGTGAAACTAGCCTAAGACCTTAGGGCAGTGTTCCCCAACTCAAGTCCTCAAGAGCCACCATCAGGTCATGTTTTCAGGATTTCCTTAGTATTGGAGAGGTGATAATTCCATTACCTACACAGGCAATAATTCCATCACCTGTGCAATGCTAAGAAAATCCTGAAAACATGACTTGTTGGTGGCTCTTGAGAACTGGAGTTGAGGAACACTGCCTTAGGGATAGGTGATAACTTGTTGATCATGGACATCTGACTCCTGAGACCCGAGAGCTGGGATCTGAAATGACCCATCTAAATGTGGCTCGACATGTGCACGACCCTTTCATTGTCTGTGAAAAAAAGCCAAGCATTGTACTTGACTATGTCTCGTTGTTCAATAGCAAAGGAATAAAACAAACACTGCTCCTTTCAGTAAGGGTATTTCAGAGCCCTCTTTCTAGAATCAGGTGCAGTCAGATCCCCACATAGAATAGTTAACAACTGCTAAATATGGGAATAACTTTTTAATTACAATGCTGGAGTAAACAGTGTTATTTTATGAAGAGGTGTATGCAATTTAATGAGTTTGGCGCCTCTTCTGAGCGGCGTGTGCCACCCTGCCACAATGCCTTAAGTAGCACTTCTGGCATACAAAACAATGGCGATTTTAATGATTTGGACAGGTGGGCGATGCCATGCCCTGTCCTGCCCTGGTTCCTCCACAACTTATTCTATTTGGATGGAGCTGATTCAAAACAGTGTGAAAACAACACAAGTTACAAATTTGAGACTTTTCAAAACTTTTACGTCACTTTTCTGGCATAAAACCTTTGATGTTTTGTCCACATTGCTTCAATATACAAGGGCAGATGAAACAGTGGGGCCAATTATGCAACTGATACGCTGATCAAATTCTACAGTGTTTTTCAATACTCTGAGAGGAGAAGATGGGGAAAATAATGCTTCCATCTTCTCCATGCTGTGAGGCTGCTAAAATCAGACCGCACTTAGATGTTATCCGAGTCCAGATCAATGTTCCCACGGACTTATTGATTTGCATGGCTGCGTGAGATCCAAACATCAGATTAATGCATGCAGCGAAAAAAATCGGACACATGCACAGCCCAACAGACTAGCAATGATCCAAGTGCAGTCCGATATTTTGTCTCACTTAGACCGAAAATACGCTTGTTTGCACCTGCCCCAAGAGACATGCAAATAAAGATAATATTATTTATTTATATAGCACCATTAATTCCATGGTGCCGTACATGAGGAGTTGCATAAAAATACAAATATCAATTACAGTAAACAAACTAACAATGACAGACTGGTACAGAGGGAAGAGGACCCTGCCCTTGTGGGCTTACATTCTACATGATTATGGGGAAGCAGACAGTAGATCGGGGGTTGTAGTTTCTCCTATGGTGTTGAGGTGGCCGTGTGGTCATTACAGGTTGTAAACTTTCTTGAAGAGGTGGGTTTTCAGGTTTCTTTTGAAGGATCCAAATGTGGTGGATAACCGGACGTGTTGGGGAACAGAATTCCAGAGGATGGGGAATATTCGGGAGAAGTCTTGGAGGCGATTGGGTGAGGAGGGAATAAGCATGGAGGAGAGAATGAGGTATTGGGAGGACCAGAGATTATGTGAGTGAAGATTTTGAGAGATTAGTTTGGAAATATATGGAGGAGAAAGGTTATGGATGGCTTGGTAGGTCAGTGTTAGTAGTTTAAACTGGATACGCTGGAAAATTGGGATCCAGTGAATGGATTTGCAAAGAAGGGAAGCAGGAGTGTTGCGAGGAGATAGATTAATTAGTTGGGCAGCAGAGTTAAGGATGGACTAGAGGGGTGCGAGAGTGTTAGAAGGTAGGCCACAAAGGAGGATGTTGCAGTAGTCGAGGCGGGAGATGATTAGGGCATGCACAAGCATTTTTGTAGAGTGAGGGTTGAGGAAAGGACGGATTCTGGAAATATTTTTGAGTTGGAGGTGGCGGGAGCTTGGATGTGCGGTTTGAAGGACAGGGCAGAGTCAAGGGCTATTCCAAGGCAGTGGATTTTGTGGACAGGGGAAAGTGTGATTTCATTTATTTTGATAGATAGCTCAGGTAGGGAAGATATGTGAGATGGAGGAAAGATAATTTGTTTAGATTTGTCCACATTGATCTTCAGGAAGTGAGAGGAGAAGAAGGAGGATATGGCTGATAGACACTCTGGAATTCTGAAGAGCAGAGAGGTGACATCTGGGCCAGAGAGATAGATCTGAGTGTCATCAGCATATAGATGGTACTGGAAGCCATAGGACCTTATGAGTTGTCCCAGGCTGAGTGTATAGATTGAGAAGAGTAAGGGTCATAGGACAGCCTTGAGGGACATCAACAGAGAGGGGGTGAGATGAAGAAGTAGTTTGGGAGTAGGAAACGCTAAATGTGTGGTTGGTAAGGTATGAGGAGATCCAAGATAGGGCAAGATCTTTGACACCAAAGGAAAAGAGGATCTGTAGTAGGAGACAGTGGTCAACTGTGTCCAAGGAAGAGGACAGGTCTAGAAGGAGGAGTATAGAGAATTGTCTCTGTAAGTAAGTCTTTAGTAATTTTGGTCAGGGCAGTCTCAGTGGAATGGTGGGGACGGAAGCCAGATTGTAGGTTGTTGGAGAGGGACTTAGATGCAAAGTGAGAGGAAAGTTCAGCATGGACGTGCTGTTCAAGGAGTTTGGAAGCAAATGTGAGCAAAGATATGGAGCGATAGCTGGACATAGCACTTGGGTCAAGGGATGGCATTTTGAGGATAGGTGTGATCTGTTTGCAAGCGGAGGGGAAGGTACCAGAAGTTAGTAATAGGTTGAAGAGATGGGTTAGGGATGGGATTAGTGTGGTGGTGAGGTTGGGGAGGAGGTGGAATGGGATGGGGTCAAGCGCACAAGTGGTGAGGTGTGATTTGGAGAGAGGTGAGAGCTAATTTGAATGCGAGTGTTGCTTGTTTGAGTGCAGTGAAATTATCTTGCGAATGCGTTTTCTTCCATTCTGCAATTCTGGATACTTGCCAAAGCTTTTTAGTAATGTTATTGTGCCAGGGTTGTCTATTGATTTGTCGCACTCTGCTATGCATGACAGGGGTGGTCGAGTCTATGGCTGATGCAAGAGTGGCACTGTAGAAACTAGTGGCAGTGTCTGTGTTGTGGAGTGTGGATATGGATGCTAGTGGTAGGATAGAGTCAGGGAGCATGTGGGTGTCAAGGTGTGCGAGGTTTCTGTGGGGTTGCGCATGTTGCTAGACATGGGTGAGGTAAGGAGGACAGGTATGAAAAACTGAGTAGATGGTGGTCAGATAGAGGGAGATGGGAAGATGTGAAGTTATATAGGGAGCAGAGATGGGTGAAGACCAGGTCTAATGTATGTCCATCTGTGTGGGTGGCTGAAGAGGACCACTGAATAAGTCCAAAAAATGAAGTAAGGGTCAGGAGTTTGGAGGCTGCTGACTGGTGGGTGCCAATGGGGATGTTGAAGTCAGCCATGATAATGGTGGGAATGTCAGCAGACAGAAAGTATAGAAAGGTAGGAGACAAAAAAAGCGCAAATAGGGTCTTATCCCCAGGATTGTTTCCAATCAATTATGAGAGAACTGCTCACCTGGTGGTACACAGTAAAAGCGTGTAGTTGTCAGCTGCTGCAGACCCACAGGTCATCACTGCGACCTCTTAGAACCGTTATAATAGATGAATGTGGATAAAATCCGCGCTGCTGCGACAAATGATGGATCCAGATATAGTTATTAGATGTTCGGGTGGTTTATTCAACGCGTTTCGAAGCTCATGGCTTCTTCTTCAGGAAGTTTCCACAGAAAGATATATCATCTTTCTGTGGAAACTTCCTGAAGAAGAAGCCATGAGCTTCGAAACGCATTGAATAAACCACCCGAACATCTTATAACTACATCTGGATCCATCATTTGTCGCAGCAGCGCAGATTTTATCCAAATTTATCTATTATAACAGCAGATAGGAGGGGGCAGTAATGGGAAGTATGAGCGGAGGGGGTCCAGGATTGGCAGATATGTCGCCAGCAGTGAGGAGAAGCAGTTAGAGACAGAGTAGGTGGGAGAGTTAGAGTGGGCAGCTTGTTTTGTGTTTTATTAGGAGCGATCTGAGGTTGAGGAGCAAGTCAGCGGAGGAGGAAAGGTGGGGAGGCAGGAGGAAAGGAGAGATTATTACTTGGTTAGAGGGTGCTGGGGTTTGGGGATAGTGAAGAAGAATGAGGAGTAATGGAGCCAAAACTGTTAGAGCAAATGATGAGAGTAAGTGTGGTGGAAAGGGAAAGAAATTTAGTACATTTATTAATAGTGGTTAATCGTACCTTCTGTTCATTCTGGCTTTTTTCTGGCATATTTCTGCTGTTATCCTTTTAGAGCCATCCTTATGAAGACAGACCACGGTCCGATAGACCTGCGACTTTGAATTTATAACAGGCTAAGTGCACATGAAATAGGCCAGGTGTGATCAGGAGGGTGGGGCAGCAGGGAGACTGATCACAGACACAAGAAGGGATTAATTTGAAGTCAGAAGCAAAAATACAAACAGGAAATAGTCATCTCCAAATGGACAGTGTAGCATTTCATCCACTACGTGTCTTGGGGGACACTCGCTTGGCATGGGATTTAAGCACTCAGGCACGATTTCTCCACTTAAACAGTCTATTCTGGTTTATTAAACGTCATAAACCATAACACAAACAGTTTATTATTTACATCAATGGAACACATTAACCATCGATAGTCTGTTCCAATGGCAGATCCGTGTCTGCTCGTAACCCCTTGTTACCTGGAGTTACCTTACAGGAGCTCCGGCTCCATATACTGACTCCTGCCAGTTCTGGTTCACAGGGGAAAGCTGCCTCACTGGGATCACCGTCCCTGTGACCAGGGCACCTCGGATAGTCCAGACCCACAGTAGGAACTGTAGCCTCCCCAATACAGAAGCCATCACAGGCTCTGTAGTTGCAGCCTCTCCATGTGCTTTCAGGAAGTCCAATCACAGGCACTTTCAACACACAGGCCATCAGTCCATGATCTTACCAGGTGCTTGCAGGACTCCAGTCCATACCAGGACAATCCAACACCTCGTCCACTAAGTCCACGGTCTCAGGTGCTTCCAGGAAGACTCCACTCACAGGAGCTTCCAACACCGACCGTCCAGGACCTTGCATAGGAACCAAACGGATCCATACACAGGAACCATGTGACCCACACCCTGGTCACATTACATACCTGTAACCACTCTCCTGGGTGGGAGTGTGGGTGTGTGTGGCTAGTTTGACCCTCCCATCTCTCATAACTAGCCCTGCTAATCTCCCATTAGAACTACACAATTGCACGTGGGACTACAGGTCCCAGCACACCAACTTAACTTCAGACTGACAGCACAGAGTGACCTCCTCTGCGACACACATACCGGCCATTTATAATCCTGCCGGACTTTCTCTCATCACCATTATGCCTCCAAGCGCATCTTGAAGCGCACACGCAGCGCCCCCTGGCTGTAACATTGGTCACTGCACCACATACCTCCCCCTTTGTTCAACCCTATTGGGGTGGACACATGACATAAACCCGGGGTTCCGATACCGGGAACCCACGTCACCTTTGAAAGGCCTCCCCCGCCCCGAGCGGTCAGTTTGTCGGCCTTGGGCTTCAACCCTTGAGTTACCACCTGTCTGTATCAGCAGACCCTTTTTGGTCAACCCACTTACAGTCGAGCTGACTGTCTGGTCTGAGTCTGACCCTTCGCTACTACATCTGCTACTAGGTCTCCCACCTCGGTCACTCAGCCCTGAGCTAACAGAGGAGTCACTTCTTTGGACTCCTATTCATTAAGGTATCTTTTCGTAACTCCATACCCTGGATTGGAAGTGGTCGCCATCTTATATTCTGCAGCTGTTTATTAATCTTCAGACGTTCCAGTCTTAGCTGCTCTATCTCCTTTAGATACGTCACCCGGTATTCAAGAAGCACTCGATTGCTCCTAAGGCTATCTACTGAGCCAATTACAACAAATGGATCCATCTCATCTTCACCAGTTACCTGGACTTCACCATCATCCGGAATCCTCAGTCTTACCACACCGGATTTATTCACCAGGTCCTGCTTCACTTTTCCAAATCTTCCAATGACTTTCCCCATCAGACTTCTGGGTACTTGAACAATGTCTTCCACAAAGCCCAGGCGACTTTGAACTTTCCTGGTATGCTCCAAACGTCGAGCGGCTTCCTTATTTCTCAACAAGATCATCTGTTTCGTATGGAGACATTGTAGGTGCATATCCTTCAGGATAGCCACCCGCTTCACTGTGACTTGTCTAGTCGACAGTATCACCAACTGTTTCGTCTCTGGTGCCCAGTGCACACTACACACTTCTTCTGCCTTTTTAAAGGCCTCATGCACACCCTCACTGGTACATGCATCATGCGCCTCTTCGGGTACATCTATCACACACTTGAAGAGCGGAGTCTCACTCTCTTCATAGACGGACAGCTCCCTTTCTTCCATGGACCTTTCCATTAAGACATCTGCCACGACCAGGTGACTGTCTTGTTCTGTTCTTAGTACCAATTCTTCCTCCGCTTTACACTCTTCCAGATCCCTGGCCAGGATGGGCACTGGCAGCTTCACCTCGTTACCACTCTGGTACCGCAGCTGTGAGTCTTCGACCAGCATCTCCTTCTCTTGCAGAAGACCACTTAATGCTTCTCTGAGCCCTTCCACATCTTCCCTTAAGGCTTTGTTCACACTTTGCCAGGTTGACAGGTGATGTTTGAGCTCAGAGACTTCCTTCTCCAGTTCATCTACCCGGTGCTCAGCTGCTTGTCTCAGATGCCTTAACTCAGCCTGTAAATCTGTTACCTTTTGCTTCTCATGAGACAACTCATTAGTGAGATCCTGAACCTCCTCTTTATCAGCCTTCTCACCAGATGCAATTTGTTCAGACCCTTTTCCTCTTTTACGTCTCCGTCGACGGGAGGAAGACTTGCCACTTGTACTTGAGTCAGCTATACTGCACTCTTTTCCGCTGGCGTCATCATCTGAATGGGAGTGACCACCACCCAATCAGTTATCCTGTAACCCGCAGTCGCCCCTTACACAGGTCATAATTTCTGTTATGGCTGCCCCTGCCATCCTGACTTTACCTTGTGGAGCACTGTCGTTCCCCTGTGCCAGTGTTTCTGTCCGCACAACCTCACACTCAGTCCTAGCGGTTGCTAATGACAATGACACGTCACAGTCACCCCCGGAGTCTGTGTCACACCCCACAATACGGTGAACCCTCAAGTTCCTTTCTAACAAGGTGTCAGCTTCACAGTTTTTATTTACCAGATCACCGTCAGTCATTTTGGGGTACACGTCAGGTGACATCATGTCGGTAAGTTGGGCAGACGAACCCTTCACACTGGTCACCCTGATGTCTGACCCGTCAATTTTGGGATGTATTCCTGTCTTAATGTATGCCCCTGCAACAGTAATGAGACTTCCATCCTCATGCTGCAGAGGAACGCCCTCCTCCCACAAGTCTGAGAATAACTTACAGTCACGGCCTACTATCACCGCACAAGGTAGGTTAGGAACTATGGCGGCCTCCAGACTTGTATGGCTCCTGACCGTCTCGAGTTGCACCAAGGCCACTGAATAAACCTTAGTGTCCCCATGGATGCATGTGACCTCAATCTTCCTTTCAGACATTACAAATTTATCTTCTACAGCCCTCACCATGGTCACCGGGCTCCCTGAATCAACCAGACCAAAAACATCCTCTACATCTGCGTTCAACTCTAGAACACACCCATGCAGCTTCTTACCAGGCGGGTAGTTCACATGGCAAATTGGACACACATAGTACCATTGTCTCTGGCAACAGTCCGTTTGTGCCACCTTTTTAGTTTCAGGAGGCTCCTCCCCCTTTTGGGCCTCTGCCCCCTTTAGGGTCACCACCCCCTTAAGGGACTCCACCCCCTTTTGGACACCAACTCCCTTTTTGAATTCCGCCCCTTTTTGGGACTCCGCCCCCTTTTGGGCAACCATCCCTGTTTGGGTCACCACCCCCTTTTTTGGGACACCACCTTATTAGGGACACCACCCCTTCCCTGGGGTACACCCCGTGGACTCCCCACAGTACTTTCAGGCCCCAGTTCGCACAGTACACCAATGTGACTCTGGCCTTGCACTGGCCCTTTAAGAATCTGCACGCTCTGGACCAGCAATGTCTTTTTTTTTTTCTTCTCTTTGCTGCAACTGCAGCTACACTTCACAAGGCTCTGCACCGCAGACTTCGTGGACCCACCGATCCACAGCAAGATGCTTGTCACCTTCATGGACCCGCCGATCCACAGCAAGACGCTTGTCACCTTCGTGACCCCGCCGAGCCACAGCAAACTTCATGACCTCACCGAGCCACAGCAAGCTGACTTCAGAAAAAAAACTTCACAGTCTCTCACTGACCCCTGTCAGCATACCACAGACTCCTGTCTGTTACACACGGTTGTCAGACCGTTTACTCCTCTGGCTCAGATCAGCCAGCGCTGCAACATGTGCTTCTTGGACCGTTGCCCGCATTCGAAACACCAAATGTAGCATTTCACCCACTATGTGTCTTGGGGGACACTCACTTGGCATGGGATTTAAGCACTCAGGCACGATTTCTCCACTAAAGGCTACTTTCACACTAGCGTCGGGCTCGGCCCGTCGCGGTGCGTCGGGCCGAGGTTCCCGACGCTAGCATTGTCTCCACCGCACAACGGGGGCAGCGGATGCATTTTTCCAGCGCATCCGCTGCCCCATTGTGAGGTGCGGTGAAGTGCGGGGAGGCGGGGGCGGAGTTCCGGCCGCGCATGCGCGGTCGGAAAAAGCGGACCATCGTGAGCAAAAAACGTTACATGTAGCGTTTTTTGGTCCCGACGGTCCGCCACAACACGGCGCAACCGTCGCACGACGGTTGCGACGTGTGTCAATACGTCGCTTAATGTAAGTCTATGGGGAAAAAACGCATCCTGCAAGCACTTTTGCAGGATGTGTTTTTTCGGCAAAACGACGCATTGTGGCAGATTGCAGTTAACGCTAGTGTGAAAGTAGCCTAAACAGTCTATTCCGGTTTATTAAACGTCATAAACCATAACAAAAACAGTTCATTATTTACATCAACGGAACACATTAACCATCGATAGTCTGTTCCCATGGCAGATCCGAGTCTGCTCGTAACTAGTGTTGAGCATTCCGATACCGCAAGTATCGGGTATCGGCCGATACTTGCGGTATTGGAATTCCGATACCGAGTTCCGATACTTTTGTGGTATCGGGAATCGGTATCAGAACCATATTCATGTGTAAAATAAAGAATTAAAATAAAAAATATGGATATACTCACCTCTCCGGTGGCCCCTGGATCTTACCACTGTAACCGGGAGCCTTTGTTCCTAAGAATGAGCGCGTGAAGGGCCTTCGATGACATCGCGGCTTCTGATTGGTCGGTTGACCGCTCATGTGACTGCTCACGCGACCAATCAGAAGCCGTGACGTCAGCCGGGACGTCATCGAAGGTCCTTCACGGGCTCATTCTTAGGAACAGAGGCTCCCGGTTACAGCGGTAAGGTCCAGGGGCCGCCGGAGAGGTGAGTATATGGATATATATGGATATACTCACCTCTCCAGTGGCCCCTGGATCTTACCGCTGTAACCGGGAGCCTCCGTTCCTAAGAATGAGCCCGTGAAGGACCTTCGATGACGTCGTGGCTGACGTCGCGGCTTCTGATTGGTCGCGTGAGCGGTCACATGAGCGGTCACGCGACCAATCAGAAGCCGCGACGTAATCGAAGGCCCTTCACGCGCTCATTCTTAGGAACAAAGGCTCCCGGTTACAGCGGTAAGATCCAGGGGCCACCGGAGATTTGAGTATATCCATATTTTTTATTTTAATTCTTTATGTTACACATGAATATGGATCCCAGGGCCTGAAGGAGAGTTTCCTCTCCTTCAGACCCTGGGAACCATTCCGATACTTTGCGTCCCTTCGAAATGCATTGGTATAGGGTATCGGTATCGGCGATGTCCGATATTTTTCGGGTATCGGCCGATACTATCCGATACCGATACTTTCAAGTATCGGACGGTATCGCTCAACACTACTCGTAACCCCTTGTTACCTGGAGTTACCTTACAGGAGCTCCGGCTCCATATACTGACTCCTGCCAGTGCTGGTTCACAGGGGAAAGCTGCCTCACTGGGATCACCGTCCTTGTGACCAGGGCACCTCAGATAATCCAGACCCACAGTAGGAACTGTAGCCTCCCCAATACAGAAGCCGTCACAGGCTCTGTAGTTGCAGCCTCTCCATGTGCTTTCGGGAAGTCCAATCACAGGCACTTTCAACACAAAGGTCATCAGTCCATGATCTTACCAGGTGCTTGCAGGACTCCAGTCCATACCAGGACAATCCAACACCCTGACCATTCCAGGACTCACACTCTTATCAGGTGCTTGCAGGACTCCAGTCCATACCAGGACAATCCAACACCTCGTCCACGGTCTCAGGTGCTTCCAGGAGGACTCCACTCACAGGAGCTTCCAACACCGACCGTCCAAGACCTTGCACAGGAACCAAACGGATCCATACACAGGAACCATGTGACCCACACCCTGGTCACATTACATACCTGTAACCACTCTCCTAGATGGGAGTGTGGGTGTGTGTGGCTAGTTTGACCCTCCCATCTCTCATAACTAGCCCTGCCAATCTCCCATTAGAACTACACAATTACACGTGGGACTACAGGTCCCAGGACACCAACTTAAGTTCAGACTGACAGCGCAGAGTGACCTCCTCTGCGACACACATACCGGCCATTTATTATCCTGCCGGACATTCTCTCATCACCATTATGCCTCCAAGCGCATCTTGAAGCGCACACGCAGCGCCCCCTGGCTGTAACATTGGTCACTCCACCACAACAGATAAAGCCAACTGTGTGTGTCCATCAAGGAATTAAGGTGAGAAAACATGAAGGGGAAAAAAAAACAGTAACAGCAGCCAGCAGACATACCAGGAATAGCAGACGGATATAGGGTGAGAATGATCAGGGAAAGTTGGGTGATGGTGATGGGATTGGAGTTGCAGCCAGCGGACATACCAGGAGTAGCAAACGGATACAGGGTGAGACGGATCAGGAAAGTTGGGTGATGGTGATGGGGTTGCAGCCAGCAGACATACCAGCAATGGCAGGCGGATACAGGGTGAGAAGGATCAGGAAAGTTGGGTGATGGTGATGGGATTGGGGTTGCAGCCAGTGGACATACCAGGAAATCCTCATGCCTACTTGTATGATCTATTTAACCAAAATAAATCAATGAGCATCAGGAGAAATATACTGTAAGTACATTGTAAGAAATATTGTAGATTTTTAGTGTAGTTAGATGATTAAATTGTGGGATCAGCTCTTAGGGTTGAAGCCATAAAACAAATGTCAAAATATGGTAATATTATTGCCATCTCAAACTCTTCACAATGATTTTTATCTTCAGATGACCAATATTTTGTTTTCTTCCTAATTAATGGTGACTCTTTGGCCAAATTCACACGTTCAGTATTTTGTCAGTATTTTACCTCAGTATTTTGGAGCCAAAACCAGGAGTTTAATCAGAGGAAAAGTATAAGAAACACGTCACCACTTATGTATTTATCACCCACTCCTGGTTTTGGCTTACAAATACTGAGGTAAAAAACTGACCAAATACTGAATGTGAGCATGTGGCCTTTGAAATTCAGTGGACTATCCTTCTAAATTATTTCCAAACACTCTTTTTCAGTGATTACTTTGTATCTCCATTCATACTGCACCCACACGCACAAATGATACACAACTTGAAAGGTAAACTTGCCCCCGTCAGCAAGAAAATAGTCAAACCACATATCCACAATGCGATCACAAAATACAGTTTAAACATTACTTTTCAGAAACCTGCAGTAAGGAAAAATGACCTGCAGGTGGCACCATACTACCCCAAAGCACACTACCACAAAGCTGCTTACAGACATCACAAACAAATCCTAACATTTGCCTTGGGGGTTTTCCAGCTTGCCAAACTCCTTGCCCTGCCGATTTCAGGCACATTGGCGGATTGCACACTTCACATTTTTGGGCCAGAAGCAGTGTCAAAGACTGGTGAAAAGCATGCCAAGACGCATGAAAGCTGTGATTAAAAATCATGGTTATTCCACAGAATATTGATTTCTGAACTCTTCCTGAGTTAAAACATTAGTATTGTTGTTTCGAAATGATTATGAACTTGTTTTTTTTGCATTATTTGAGGTCTGAAAGCACTAAGTTTTTTAAAATTTTGACCATTTCTCATTTTCAGAAAAAAAAACAACAAAATTTATTGCTTGGAAATTCGGAGACATGTTGTCAGTAGTTTATAGAATAAAAGAAAAACATATTTTACTCAAAAATATGCCTATAAAGAGAATAATCAGACAAACTGAACATTTTGCAGTGGTCTCTCAATTTTTGCTAGAGCTATATGTGGCAAAATCAAATTGATTTCTTTATGTTAAGAAACAATTGCAGGAGGAAGAGGATAAAAGCAGCAGTCCAGTAAATCCTACAGCCGTCTCTGACTGACTTGGCAGCTGCACGTTCTATGCAGTATATAGAAGGAGACTCGGCTTAAAGGGAACCTGATAGCTTATACATGTTGCCCGATCCACAGGCAGCATTTATTAGACACTGGCTCTATGATCTCAGCCAATGCTGCTGTGTTTCAGAGAAAAATATAGTTAAATAAACGCAGAACAAGCCACACAGGAGGCTCGTTGGACAGACATGTCCCTATGCAGCATCTGCCCACCCACTGCTAGTGACTGACAGGTCTGTCAATATATGCACACACAGGGAAAGACCTGTCAATTCAGGGCAGTGGATGGGGACCCACCTCTTTGTCTAGTCTCCTGTGCAGTTCATCACCTTGTAAATAGTTTTTTTTTTCAGGAGATAGTTATTTTAATACCTTGTACGTTGCTGTTTTCCTGCTCATAGTTTACTTAAGCATTTCTTTAGTGTGTGATAGTTGATGACCCATCTGTTCTAAACCTAGGTTGCTGGTCTTTTTTTGTTTCCTGATCTCAGCTAAATTTAACTATGAGTGTTCAGTTATTTGTGAACCTTTATGCATTTGGCTATTGTACTTCTTCGCCCTGACACAGGCAACTTTTTCAATTCATATTTGTCTCATCTTTTGGCACTGCTCTCCACTGATTTATCCTCACCTAGCTAGAGAACAAAGAAATTTCCATATCCTCTAGCAACCAGTCTCATTACTCAAAACGCTACTTATCAGAGAACCTCTTTACACATAAACCTAATACAAAGACCCAAAGCAAAGACCGTCTGAAAAAGGGCTTTCTTACAGGTCCCTTTCTGTTTAACTCTTTGGCTAGACTGATACATCTGTGCAGCATGTCCAAGTGCTGTCTGTTTTTTTTCTCAGACAGCACATGGATCCATAGAGTTTCATTGAACCATACATACTGTAGATCAGTCATAAAAATGGATCCATGTATCTGGACTGAGACTCAGGGCGGGTCTGATTCTCATACCTTTTGTGGATCAGACTAGGCTCATAGAGTCTATGAGGATCCATATAAAACAGATGAAACAACAAAAACAAGTTTTCCACTGATCCTTTGTTAGGACCCCTTCATACCCCCGTGTTTCCAGTGCATGTGGCATCATCCGTGTGTTGTATGTGTTTATCACATACTTTGCTATTTCTTTCTTAATCCATACAGGATAAACACTGATGGCAAAAAGGACACACGGATGACACACTGATGCAAAACACTGATGGCATCGGTTCTGTTTTTACCAGTATTGGTTTTATATGGGGGTGTGAACAGGGCCTTAAAAGAATACAGAAAATGAGAGAAATGTGATCTGTTTCTTACAGATTTAAAATTGACACGAATGTGTGAAGCCATTCTCAGAGCATCATAGAAGCAGATAACATACAGATACAGTATGTCAAATTGTCAATAATTTTACTTTCTCATTATTTCATAGCCTTTTATGATATAACCTAAGAAAATATATTTTATTAGCCCTCCATCTTTTGATGTTTTTAAAATAATTTTGAATTAAGATAATCTTTTAGGACAATCTGTGATAAAGGAACTTCTTTATTTAGTATGAAGAATACTCAAATTTAACAAAAGACTAGCGATGATCGAACCTTTTAAAATTCGAATTCAGCAGATTCAGCAAAATTTTTCCTCAAAAAATGATTTGCAATTTATGTTTCAGTGAATCTCAAGTAGTCCAATTGCCTTGAACAAGTGTGTAGAACATTTTGCCATCCTTTAGTTCTGAATCCAATATGTTTTATTGTTAATATACTGTAGCCTTAGGGAAGGAGAGCGATAGATTCCAAACCTTTGAATCACAATAATGATGAGAAATGAATGTAATTTGATGAATGTGCACCGTTAAGCGCTGCAATTTTCATATCTAGCAGCGCTGTTCCTGAGTTTGGTTGACAGTGCTGGATTTCTCACAGTTCCGTAAACGTAAAGTGAACCTATCACTAAAATTTGTCTTATTTATTTTAAAAGATTTTAAAATCCGATGTAATATTGTTAAAGAATTCACAAAAAACTGATAAGCAAAGCATATACAAAACCTGAGAAAAACTCTTAACGGCAGGAACCTCTCAGTCAGTTGAGCTGACCACAGTTGTAGTCGCCTCCAGCCAGGGGAATCTCGCTCTGCCCTGCTCTACTGACGTCACTCTCCCATGATTCCTAGCCTCAAGGAAAGTGAGTTATGTGTTAAAAGAGCTGCTATCTCTCCCCAACACTGAGACTCTGAATCTCATCACCCTGTCCTGCTCTGAAAACAGTGGAGCAAGAAGTGAAAATCAGCAGCGGGCTGAAAAGTGCAGACAGAAGTGGGACACTGAAGTGGTGATGCCTTCTGCACAGGTCTGTTCCACGTAATGTGTCTGTGTGCTGCTGCCTCCTCCACTGAACTGTTACAGTCTACAGGGAGCAGGTATCTGGTGTCAGGGCCACCATAAGGTCATTACTAACCTTACTGGTGTATGAGTTCCGGTGAGCAGGAAGAAAGAGGGGGGCCAAACACGGGCCCACCTCTGCTTCTGCTGACCGGTTGGTTGGGCCCACCTCTTGCTACTCACTGGGTCCCAGGCTGGAGCGCATGCTAAATGTGGATATCGGAGTGTCTCCAGCTAAATCCTCTCTTTTGACGCTACTTCTGATATTTGGAATGCAAAAACGTTATATCTGGTGGAGTACTTCCGGTCAATAGATTGCATGACATCATATCCGACCGCAAATCTCCAAACAGAGAGAGTGTATTTAATTAAGCACATGATATGTAATGTGGCACAGTCCCAACTACCAGAAGTGGAGCTGCAGGGGATCACATGGGAGGTAAGTATAAAAAAACACCTTTTTCATTTAATAAAATGAATAAAATCGATATAGGGTGAGAGTAAATGATCAATGGGGGTAGGGGGAGTAAATGATGATGTATTGATGGGGACAGTAAATGATGTTGAATTGAGGGTGGGGGTGGGAGAGAAGACATGACAATGAATTGGAGCAGAAGGGGGCACGTAAATATAATGAATCGGGGAAGCGAGAGGTACAGAGTAGGGGCATTGAGGATGAGGATGCAGTGACTGGTAATGAATTAGGGGAAAGAGTACAGGTGCTGATTTATATTTGATGGTTGGTGAAAGTGGTTATGTATAGTTAGTTGGGGCACAGTGGTGGATTACATTTTATATTTGGAATGGTGGTTGTATAATAACTAGTGATGAGCAAGTATGCTCGTTACTCGAGTTTCTCCAAGCATGCTCAGGTGGTCTCCGAGTATTTCGGCGTGCTGGAAGATTTAGTTTATGTTGACGCAGCTGTATGATTTGTGGCTGCTAGACAGATTGAATATATGTGGGGATTGCCTATTTGTTAGGCAATCCCCACATGTATTCAAGCTGTCTAGCAGCTGCAAATCATGCAGCTTGGTCGACGTAAACTAAATCTCGGAGCATGCCAAAATACTCGGAGACCACCTGAGCATGCTCGGAGAAACTCGAGTAATGAGCATACTCGCTCATCACTAATAATAACTAATTATATATTAACCCCTTTCCGACATCGGGCGTAATAATACATCACGTGATTGCGGGTCACCGGTTCATTGGCATGACAACCAGAGGTCTCCTGGAGAACTCTATGGTTATCACTGCTGGATTGCTATGAGCGCCACCCAGTGGTCGGCGCTCATAGCAAGTGAGTAATTCTACTACATACAGTGGGTACAGAAAGTATTCATACCAGTTTAAATTTTTCACTCTTTGTTTCGTTGTAGCCATTTGGTAAGTTCAAAAAAAGTTCATTTTCTTCTCATTAATGTACACTCTGCACACCATCTTGACTGAAAAAAACAGAAATGTAGTAATTTTTGCAAATTTATTAAAAAAAGAAAAACTGAAATATCACATGGTCATAAGCATTCAGACCCTTTGCTTATTTTTGAGTAGAAGCATAGTTTTGAGCTAGTACAGCCATGAGTCTTCTTCGGAATGATGCAACAAGTTTTTCACACCTGGATTTGGGGATCCTCTGCCATTCTTCCTGCAGATCCTCTCCAGCTCCATCAGGTTGGATGGTAAACGTTGTTGAACAGCCATTTTCAGGTCTCTCCAGAGATGCTCAATTGGATTTAGGTCAAGGCTCTGGCTGGGCCAGTCAGGAATGGTCACAGAGTTGTTCTGAAGCCACTCCTTTGTTATTTTAGCTGTGTGCTTAAGATCATTGTCTCGTTGGAAGGTTAACCTTTGGCCAAGTCTGAGGTCCAGAGCACTCTGGAAGAAATTTTCATCCAGGATATCTCTGTACAGCTGAAAAACACCCCCATAGCATGATGCTGCCACCACCATGTTTCACTGTTGGGATTGTATTGGGCAGGTGATGAGCAGTGCCTAGTTTTCTCCACATATACTGCTTAGAGTTATCACCCAAAAGGTCTATCTTCATCTCAGACCAGAGAATTTTATTTCTCATAGTCTGGGAGTCCTTCATGTGTTTTTTTTTAGCAAACTCTATGCAGGCTTTCATATGTCTTGCACTGAGGAGAGGCCTCTGTCGGCCACTCTGCCATAATGACCCGACTGGTGGAGGGCTGCAGTGATAGTTGACTTTGTGGAACATTCTCCCATCTCCCTACTGCATCTCTGGAGCTCAGCCACAGTGATCTTGGGGTTCTTCTTTACCTCTCTCACCAAGGCTCTTCTCCCACGATTGCTCAGTTTGGCTGGATGGCCAGGTCTAGCAAGACTTCTGGTGGTCCCAAACTTCTTCCATTTAAGGATTATGGAGGCCACTGTGCTCTTAGGAACCTTACGTACTGCAGAAATTCTTTTCCAACCTTGGCCAGATCTGTGCTTTGCCACCTTTCTGTCTCTGAGCTCATTTGGCAGTTCCTTTGACCTTATGATTCTCATTTGGTCTGACATGCACTGTGAGCTGTGAGGTCTTATATAGACAGGCGTGTGCCTTTACAAATCAAGTCTTATCAGTTTAATTAAACACTGCTGGACTCCAATGAATGAGTAGACCCATCTCAAGGAGGATCACAAGGAAATGGACAGCATGTGACTTAAATATGAGTGTCTGAGTAAAGGGTCTGAATACTTATGACCATGAGGTATTTTAGTTTTTCTGTTTTAATAAATTTGCTAAAATTTCTACATTTCTGCTTTTTTCTGTCATGATGGGGTGTAGAGTGAACATTAATGAGAAAAAAAAAGATCTTTTTTGAATTTACCAAATGGCTGCAATGAAACAAAGTGAAAAATTTAAAGGGGTCTGAATACTTTCGTACCCACTGTGTATAATGTGTTTGTGTGTGTTTCTCTCTATATGTAATTTCAATAAGTGCAGAGTCACTCACATTAATCAATCTGTAAATAAACATACACTTTACATGTATTTCAATTTGTGCACTATTTGTGCTATTTATTAAAGAGGTTGCCCAGGATTTAACCCCTTTTTGACGTGGCTATTTTCTCTTTAGTCTTTTTAGTTTTTTCCTCTCCATCTTACAAGAGCCATACCTTTTTTTAGTTTTCCGTCCACATTGCCGTATGAGGGCATGTTTTTTGCCGAACAAATTGTACTTTTTAATGTCACTATCCATTTTATCATGACATGCACAGGAAATGTACTTTGAAATTGCAAAAGAAGTACAATTCCACAATTGTTTCTTTTTTTTTTTATTTACCATGTTCACTTAACGGCAAAACTAACCTGGCAATATGATTCTCCAGGTCAGTATGAGTACGCAGATACCAAACAGGTATAGTTTTTTTATTTAAGTGTTGAAAAATAAATTCAAAAATTACATTACTGATTCCATAGTGAAGTACAAACAATGTTTTTATTGCCTCATATTGGATATTATTGCAATGTTGCGGTGGCCAAAAAACCCCATAATTCCAATGTTGATTTTTTTTCTCGTTGCACATTTACTGATTGGTTTAATTCATTTTATATTTTCATAGTTTGGACTTTTAAGAACACAGTAGTACCAAATATGTCGATTTTTTTTGTTTTATTTTTAATGGGGCAAAAAGGGGGTGATTTGAATTTTTGTATTTTTGTCATATTTTTAAAAACACTTTTTTTTCATTTTTTACAATATTCATTAACACTCTTAGGGGACTTGAAACTGTGATCCTTCGATCACATGTACTAGACATAGCAGTGCAAAATCACGTTCTCCTATATATGCCAGTTAAACACTGGCTTTTACAGGAGAATCGCCATGAAAAGCACAGAGGTCTTCAGTAGACCCCCAGCTGTCATAACAACCCATTAGCGCCCCGTGATCATATCGCAGGCATGCGATTACGTGTCTCCCTGCTGGTGAATGTTAAATGCCGCTGTCAAAAATTGACAGCGGAATTTACCATGATAGCAGCTGTAGGTGGAGATCAGCTTCACCCACAGCTGGGAGAGGCAAATGATGGCTCAATATTTAAGCCATCATCTGCAGGGAAAGATGCAGGCTCGGCTCTCAAGCCTGCATCGAAGTGAAGGACCCGACATATGAAGTAACTGTGTGTCATATGTTGGGAAGGGGTTAAAAAAAACTAGCAGAAAAAAATGTGCAGCCATCATACCGCTCCAGAAGGAGACGGGTTCTGTGTCCTAGAGATGAATATCCTTTGGTCCGAAATGTGCATATTAACCCAAGAACAAAACCAAAAGACCCTATGAAGATGATGGCGGAAGCTGGTAAGATTGTATCAATATTCACATTGAAACAAGTTTTGAATCAACATGAGCTTAAAGGCCACTCTTTCAGGAAGAAGCCATTACTCCAAAAGAAACATAAAAAAGCCAGATTAATGGTTTTAAATACACACAGGAGCAAAGACCTTCATTTTTGGAGACATGTCCTGTGGTCTGATGAAACTAAAATTTAACTTTTTGGGCACAATGACCATTGTTACGTTTGGAAGAAAAAGGAAGAAGCTTGGAAGCCTAAGAACACCATCCCAACTGTGAAACACAGGGGTGGCAGCATCATGTTGTGGGGTTGTTTTGCTGAAAGAGGGATTGGTGCACTTCACAAAATAGATGGCATCATGAGAAAGGAAGATTATGTGGCAATACGGAAGTAACATTTCAAGACATCAGCCAGGAAGTTAAAGCTTGGGTGGAAATGGGTCTTCCAAATGGATAATGACCCAAAGCATACTGCCAAAATGGTAACAAAGTGGCTTAAGGATAACAAAGTCAATGTTTTGGAATGGCCATCACAAAGCCCTGATCTAAATCCTTTTGAAAATTTATGGTGAAAACGAAAAGGCAGGTGCGAGCAAGGTGACCACAAACCTGTATCAGTTACAACAGTTTTGTCAGGAGGAATGGGCCCAAATTCTGACCAACTATTGTGAGAAGCTTGTGGAAGGATATCCCAAACATTTGACCCAAGTCATTCAGTTATAGAGCAATGGTACCAAATACTAATTAAATGTATGTAAACTTTTGACTTCGCAGTAAGTAATAAAAATGCCTTAAAATATTCTCTCTCATAATTCTGGCATTTGGCAAATATTAATAGTTATGGTAATCCTAATTGACCTAAAATGTGAAAAGTTTATTCTGATTTCATGTCAGATATTGAAAAAAAAAACATACATGTGTGTATAAGGCCGGTTTCACATTTGCGTGAAGCCCCGCCCTCGGCCGCACCTCCGCCGCTAGCTCCACATACTTCTGCATGCGGCCTGCATGCGGCCTACATACCTATCTTTAACATTAGGTATGCAGGTCGTGCCGCTGTATGAGGATGCTTCCGCAAGCGTCGTTTTGACGATACGGCGACCAGCGTAGAACGCAGCTTGTAGCAATTTTTTTTTTCCACACCGTCAAAACAACGCATGCGGAAACATCCGCATACAGCTGCACGACCTGCGTACCTAATGTTAAAGATAGGTACGCAGGCTGCATGCAGGCCGCATGCAGAAGTAGGCGGAGCTAGCGGCGGAGGTGTGGCCGAGGGTGGGGCTTCACGGAGGAAGTCTGCAGCCCTCCGCAGCTCCTACAAACGCAAATGTGAAACTAGCCTAAGACCTTAGGGCAGTGTTCCCCAACTCAAGTCCTCAAGAGCCACCATCAGATCATGTTTTCAGGATTTCCTTAGTATTGGAGAGGTGATAATTCCATTACCTACACAGGCAATAATTCCATCACCTGTGCAATGCTAAGAAAATCCTGAAAACATGACTTGTTGGTGGCTCTTGAGAACTGGAGTTGAGGAACACTGCCTTAGGGATAGGTGATAACTTGTTGATCATGGACATCTGACTCCTGAGACCCGAGAGCTGGGATCTGAAATGACCCATCTAAATGTGGCTCGACATGTGCACGACCCTTTCATTGTCTGTGAAAAAAAGCCAAGCATTGTACTTGACTATGTCTCGTTGTTCAATAGCAAAGGAATAAAACAAACACTGCTCCTTTCAGTAAGGGTATTTCAGAGCCCTCTTTCTAGAATCAGGTGCAGTCAGATCCCCACATAGAATAGTTAACAACTGCTAAATATGGGAATAACTTTTTAATTACAATGCTGGAGTAAACAGTGTTATTTTATGAAGAGGTGTATGCAATTTAATGAGTTTGGCGCCTCTTCTGAGCGGCGTGTGCCACCCTGCCACAATGCCTTAAGTAGCACTTCTGGCATACAAAACAATGGCGATTTTAATGATTTGGACAGGTGGGCGATGCCATGCCCTGTCCTGCCCTGGTTCCTCCACAACTTATTCTATTTGGATGGAGCTGATTCAAAACGGTGTGAAAACAACACAAGTTACAAATTTGAGACTTTTCAAAACTTTTACGTCACTTTTCTGGCATAAAACCTTTGATGTTTTGTCCACATTGCTTCAATATACAAGGGCAGATGAAACAGTTGGGCCAATTATGCAACTGATACGCTGATCAAATTCTACAGTGTTTTTCAATACTCTGAGAGGAGAAGATGGGGAAAATAATGCTTCCATCTTCTCCATGCTGTGAGGCTGCTAAAATCAGACCGCACTTAGATGTTATCCGAGTCCAGTTCAATGTTCCCACGGACTTATTGATTTGCATGGCTGCGTGAGATCCAAACATCAGATCAATGCATGCAGCGAAAAAAATCGGACACATGCACAGCCCAACAGACTAGCAATGATCCAAGTGCAGTCCGATATTTTGTCTCACTTAGACCGAAAATACGCTTGTTTGCACCTGCCCCAAGAGACATGCAAATAAAGATAATATTATTTATTTATATAGCACCATTAATTCCATGGTGCCGTACATGAGGAGTTGCATAAAAATACAAATATCAATTACAGTAAACAAACTAACAATGACAGACTGGTACAGAGGGAAGAGGACCCTGCCCTTGTGGGCTTACATTCTACATGATTATGGGGAAGCAGACAGTAGATCGGGGGTTGTAGTTTCTCCTATGGTGTTGAGGTGGCCATGTGGTCATTACAGGTTGTAAACTTTCTTGAAGAGGTGGGTTTTCAGGTTTCTTTTGAAGGATCCAAATGTGGTGGATAACCGGACGTGTTGGGGAACAGAATTCCAGAGGATGGGGAATATTTGGGAGAAGTCTTGGAGGCGATTGGGTGAGGAGGGAATAAGCATGGAGGAGAGAATGAGGTATTGGGAGGACCAGAGATTATGTGAGTGAAGATTTTGAGAGATTAGTTTGATCCAAGATAGGGCAAGATCTTTGACACCAAAGGAAAAGAGGATCTGTAGTAGGAGACAGTGGTCAACTGTGTCCAAGGAAGAGGACAGGTCTAGAAGGAGGAGTATAGAGAATTGTCTCTGTAAGTAAGTCTTTAGTAATTTTGGTCAGGGCAGTCTCAGTGGAATGGTGGGGACGGAAGCCAGATTGTAGGTTGTTGGAGAGGGACTTAGATGCAAAGTGAGAGGAAAGTTCAGCATGGACGTGCTGTTCAAGGAGTTTGGAAGCAAATGTGAGCAAAGATATGGAGCGATAGCTGGACATAGCACTTGGGTCAAGGGATGGCATTTTGAGGATAGGTGTGATCTGTTTGCAAGCGGAGGGGAAGGTACCAGAAGTTAGTAATAGGTTGAAGAGATGGGTTAGGGATGGGATTAGTGTGGTGGTGAGGTTGGGGAGGAGGTGGAATGGGATGGGGTCAAGCGCACAAGTGGTGAGGTGTGATTTGGAGAGAGGTGAGAGCTGATTTGAATGCGAGTGTTGCTTATTTGAGTGCAGTGAAATTATCTTGCGAATGCGTTTTCTTCCATTCTGCAATTCTGGATACTTGCCAAAGCTTTTTAGTAATGTTATTGTGCCAGGGTTGTCTATTGATTTGTCGCACTCTGCTATGCATGACAGGGGTGGTCGAGTCTATGGCTGATGCAAGAGTGGCACTGTAGAAACTAGTGGCAGTGTCTGTGTTGTGGAGTGAGGATATGGATGCTAGTGGTAGGATAGAGTCAGGGAGCATGTTGGTGTCAAGGTGTGCGAGGTTTCTGCGGGGTTGCGCATGTTTCTAGACATGGGTGAGGTAAGGAGGACAGGTATGAAAAACTGAGTAGATGGTGGTCAGATAGAGGGAGATGGGAAGATGTGAAGTTATATAGGGAGCAGAGATGGGTGAAGACCAGGTCTAATGTATGTCCATCTGTGTGGGTGGCTGAAGAGGACCACTGAATAAGTCCAAAAAATGAAGTAAGGGTCAGGAGTTTGGAGGCTGCTGACTGGTGGGTGCCAATGGGGATGTTGAAGTCAGCCATGATAATGGTGGGAATGTCAGCAGACAGAAAGTATAGAAAGGTAGGAGACAAAAAAAGCGCAAATAGGGTCTTATCCCCAGGATTGTTTCCAATCAATTATGAGAGAACTGCTCACCTGGTGGTACACAGTAAAAGCGTGTAGTTGTCAGCTGCTGCAGATCCACAGGTCATCACTGCGACCTCTTAGAACCGTTATAATAGATGAATGTGGATAAAATCCGCGCTGCTGCGACAAATGATGGATCCAGATATAGTTATTAGATGTTTGGGTGGTTTATTCAACGCGTTTCGAAGCTCATGGCTTCTTCTTCAGGAAGTTTCCACAGAAAGATATATCATCTTTCTGTGGAAACTTCCTGAAGAAGAAGCCATGAGCTTCGAAACGCATTGAATAAACCACCCGAACATCTTATAACTACATCTGGATCCATCATTTGTCGCAGCAGCGCGGATTTTATCCAAATTTATCTATTATAACAGCAGATAGGAGGGGGCAGTAATGGGAAGTATGAGCGGAGGGGGTCCAGGATTGGCAGATATGTCGCCAGCAGTGAGGAGAAGCAGTTAGAGACAGAGTAGGTGGGAGAGTTAGAGTGGGCAGCTTGTTTTGTGTTTTATTAGGAGCGATCTGAGGTTGAGGAGCAAGTCAGCGGAGGAGGAAAAGTGGGGAGGCAGGAGGAAAGGAGAGATTATTACTTGGTTAGAGGGTGCTGGGGTTTGGGGATAGTGAAGAAGAATGAGGAGTAATGGAGCCAAAACTGTTAGAGCAAATGATGAGAGTAAGTGTGGTGGAAAGGGAAAGAAATTTAGTACATTTATTAATAGTGGTTAATCGTACCTTCTGTTCATTCTGGCTTTTTTTCTGGCATATTTCTGCTGTTATCCTTTTAGAGCCATCCTTATGAAGACAGACCACGGTCCGATAGACCTGCGACTTTGAATTTATAACAGGCTAAGTGCACATGAAATAGGCCAGGTGTGATCAGGAGGGTGGGGCAGCAGGGAGACTGATCACAGACACAGGAAGGGATTAATTTGAAGTCAGAAGCAAAAATACAAACAGGAAATAGTCATCTCCAAATGGACAGTGTAGCATTTCACCCACTACGTGTCTTGGGGGACACTCGCTTGGCATGGGATTTAAGCACTCAGGCATGATTTCTCCACTTAAACAGTCTATTCTGGTTTATTAAACGTCATAAACCATAACACAAACAGTTTATTATTTACATCAATGGAACACATTAACCATCGATAGTCTGTTCCAATGGCAGATCCGTGTCTGCTCGTAACCCCTTGTTACCTGGAGTTACCTTACAGGAGCTCCGGCTCCATATACTGACTCCTGCCAGTTCTGGTTCACAGGGGAAAGCTGCCTCACTGGGATCACCGTCCTTGTGACCAGGGTACCTCGGATAGTCCAGACCCACAGTAGGAACTGTAGCCTCCCCAATACAGAAGCCGTCACAGGCTCTGTAGTTGCAGCCTCTCCATGTGCTTTCAGGAACTCCAATCACAGGCACTTTCAACACACAGGCCATCAGTCCATGATCTTACCAGGTGCTTGCAGGACTCCAGTCCATACAAGGACAATCCAACACCTCGTCCACTAAGTCCACGGTCTCAAGTGCTTCCAGGAAGACTCCACTCACAGGAGCTTCCAACACCAACCGTCCAAGACCTTGCACAGGAACCAAACGGATCCATACACAGGAACCATGTGACCCACACCCTGGTCACATTACATACCTGTAACCACTCTCCTAGGTGGGAGTGTGGGTGTGTGTGGCTAGTTTGACCCTCCCATCTCTCATAACTAGCCCTGCCAATCTCCCATTAGAACTACACAATTACACGTGGGACTACAGGTCCCAGGACACCAATTTAAGTTTAGACTGACAGCGCAGTGACCTCCTCTGCGACACACATACCGGCCATTTATTATCCTGCCGGACTTTCTCTCATCACCATTATGCCTCCAAGCGCATCTTGAAGCGCACACGCAGCGCCCCCTGGCTGTAACATTGGTCACTCCACCACAACAGATAAAGCCAACTGTGTGTGTCCATCAAGGAATTAAGGTGAGAAAACATGAAGGGGAAAAAAAAAACAGTAACAGCAGCCAGCAGACATACCAGGAATAGCAGACGGATATAGGGTGAGAATGATCAGGGAAAGTTGGGTGATGGTGATGGGATTGGAGTTGCAGCCAGCGGACATACCAGGAGTAGCAAACGGATACAGGGTGAGACGGATCAGGAAAGTTGGGTTATTGGGATGTTGTTGCAGCCAGCAGACATACCAGCAATGGCAGGCGGATACAGGGTGAGAAGGATCAGGAAAGTTAGGTGATGGCGATGGGATTGGGGTTGCAGCCAGCGGACATACCAGGAATAGCAGACAGATACAGGGTGAGAAGGATCAGGAAAGTTGGGTGATGGTGATGGGATTGGGGTTGCAGCCAGCGGACATACCAGGAAATCCTCATGCCTACTTGTATGATCTATTTAACCAAAATAAATCAATGAGCATCAGGAGAAAATACTGTAAGTACATTGTAAGAAATATTGTAGATTTTTAGTGTAGTTAGATGATTAAATTGTGGGATCAGCTCTTAGGGTTGAAGCCATAAAACAAATGTCAAAATATGGTAATATTATTGCCATCTCAAACTCTTCACAATGATTTTTATCTTCAGATGACCAATATTTTGTTTTCTTCCTAATTAATGGTGACTCTTTGGCCAAATTCACACGTTCAGTATTTTGTCAGTATTTTACCTCAGTATTTTGGAGCCAAAACCAGGAGTTTAATCAGAGGAAAAGTATAAGAAACACGTCACCACTTATGTATTTATCACCCACTCCTGGTTTTGGCTTACAAATACTGAGGTAAAAAACTGACCAAATACTGAATGTGAGCATGTGGCCTTTGAAATTCAGTGGACTATCCTTCTAAATTATTTCCAAACACTCTTTTTCAGTGATTACTTTGTATCTCCATTCATACTGCACCCACACGCACAAATGATACACAACTTGAAAGGTAAACTTGCCCCCGTCAGCAAGAAAATAGTCAAACCACATATCCACAATGCGATCACAAAATACAGTTTAAACATTAATTTTCAGAAACCTGCAGTAAGGAAAAATGACCTGCAGGTGGCACCATACTACCCCAAAGCACACTACCACAAAGCTGCTTACAGACATCACAAACAAATCCTAATATTTGCCTTGGGGGTTTTCCAGCTTGCCAAACTCCTTGCCCTGCCGATTTCAGGCACATTGACGGATTGCACACTTCACTGCAGGTGAGTCACATATGCAAACAAATTTGTAAACATGCACTGCTTTTTCAGTGATCACTTCACCCCACACACAAATGGTGAGTCACATATGCAAACACATTTATAAACATGCACTGCTTTTTCGGTGATTATTTCACCCCACGCACAAAAATAATGCACTATTTAAAATGTAAACTTGCCCCTTCAGCAAGAAAAGACACAAACAAATCACACATTCATGATTTGATCAATAAATACAGCTTAAACATTCATTTTCAGAAACCTGCAGAAAAAAACAATAACCTGCAGGTGGCATCACAACCTCTAGACATTTTTTTAACCTCTACTTATCAAACAAATTTATTGTATTACCGATAGTGTTGAGCGATACCTTCCGATATGCAAAGGTATCGGTATCCGATTGGATCGGCCGATACCGGCAAAATATCGGATCTCGCCGATACCGATACCCGATACCAATGCATATCTATGGGACACAAAATATCGGAATGGTTCCCAGGGTCTGAAGGAGAGGAAACTCTCCTTCAGGCCCTGGGATCCATATTCATGTATAAAATAAAGAATAAAAATAAAAAATATTGATATACTCACCCCTCCGGCGGCCCCTGCTCTTAGGGGTGCCTCCGTTCCTAAGAATGCCGAGTTAAGGACATTCAATGACGTCGCGGCTTGTGATTGGTCGCGTGACCAATCACAAGCCGCGACATCATCGCAGGTCCTTCACTCGCTCATTCTTAGGAACGGAGGCTGCCGGTTGCAGCGGTTACAACCAGGGCGCGTCAGAGGGTGAGTATATCCCTATTTTTTATTTTTATTCTTTATTTTACACATGAATATGGATCCCAGGGCCTGAAGGAAAGTTTCCTCTCCTCCAGACCCTGGGAACCACACACTGGGAACTTCCGATTCCGATTTCCGATATCACAAAAATATCGGAACTCGGTATCGGAATTCCGATACCGCAAATATCGGCCGATACCCGATACTTGCGGTATCGGAATGCTCAACACTAATTACCGATCTACATATATAAATACCTCTCTGTGTTCATCATCTCATTAAATACATTAACATTTGACCAGCTTTATTTTTCTGAAAATTTGGTTGGTGTTCATACAAAGTTTAAGTGCATGTTAACACTGTTTGTTTAGTGTGAACATTTTCCTACACGTTGCGAACACACCAACATATATGCCCGTGACTGAAATGGATGGCTAAGTGCAGGCACCGGGCAGGTTATCCCCTTCACAATATGCACTGTATATAGCCCTCCGAGGAAGCCAATGTGAAACACGCATTGGGGTTGCTAGTCTGGGAAATGCATGGGTAAGAATGACTACCTGGGAGTGTTATTATTTAGATGGTTATTTGGATTAAGTATTTACAATGTCACTCTGCAGAAGCGATAAATTTATATTGACTACAACTATGCATATTAGCATCGCTAATTCATCTGTTCCTGCACTTGTTATGTCTTTAGAGAGATAGATTTCATGCCATCTAATATTTGGCTATTAACCCCTTCCCGACATGCGCTGTACTAGTACTGCTCTGCGGGAGGTGCGTTCCCGCAAACAGCAGTACTAGTACGGCGCACCGATCGTGCGGCCTCACGCTGAGTGCCACGACAATCGGGTGTGGGTGCAAGCTGTATGTGAAAGCTGACACCCCACAGCAATGCCCACAATCGGTGGCATTTGTCTCCTCTGATGCCTCTGTCAGTAGTGACAGCGACATAGAGAAGCATCGCGCAGGGAGAGGGCTACGTGCACGCTCCCACCAGAACAACGCGATGTTCTGGTGGTCTTCATGGAGACCCCAAGCACCAAGATGGAGGCGGGGTCCTTCTGGGTCCTGCAGGGAGGTAGCTTGTGAGCGCCTGTTGAGAACAGGCACTGGCATGCCTCCTTCTCTGCCTGTCAGATCGCTGATCTGATACTAAGCAGTGCACAGTGTCAGATCAGCAATCTGACATTTTGTAGTGATGTCCCATCCTGGGACAATGTAAAAAAGTAAAAGAAAATATTAGAATGTGTAAAAAAATGTTTTTTAAAATTCCTAAATAAAGAAACATTTTTTTTTCAATAAATACATTTATGTATGTAAATAAAAAAATAAAAGTCCACATATTTGGTATCGCCGCATCCGTAATGACCCGCTCTATAAAACTGTCCCACTAGTTAACCGTTTTAGTGAACACCATGAAAAAAATAATAAAAAATGATGCAAAAAAATATATTTTATTATCATACTGCCAAACAAAAAGTGCAATAAAACGTGATAAAAAAACAGATATAAATCAAAATGGTACCGCTGAAAATGTCATCTTGTCCCACAAAAACATGCTGCCATACAGCTCCATCAGCAGAAAAATAAAAAAAGTTATAGCTCTAAGAATAAAGCGATGCAAAAATAATAGTTTTTTCTATAAAATTGTTTTTATTGTGTAAAAGCGCCAAAACATAAAAAAAGATATAAATGAGGTATCGCTGTAATCATTTCGACCGGAAGAATAAAGCTGTCTTATTTTTACCACTTGTGGAACGGTATAAAAAACAAAAACAAAAAGTAATTCCTGAATTGCTGGTATTTGTACATTCTATCCTCTGAAAATAGAAAGCGATGAAAAAATGTCATGTGTCCGAAAATGGTACCAATAAAAACGTCAGCTCATCCCACATAAAACAAGCTCTCTCATGAGTCTGTTGGCCAAAATATGAAAAAATTATAGCTCTGAAAATATGGTGATGTAAAAATTTGTTTGTGCAATAAAAAGCGTCTGTTAGTGTGTGACAGCTGTCAAATATAAAAATCCGATATAAATCTGATGTCGCTGTAATCGCACTGACCCGAAGAATAAAGTTGCATAATCACTTATACCGCATGAGGAATGATGTAAAAAAATAAATAAAACCAATTATTCACATGCTGTTCATTTTTTTCATTCTGACTCCCAAAGATCGCAGTAAGGCTCGGCACACATTTATCCTGCGCTCTGCGCTGAGCGCTTACACCGGTGTTTCTGTATAAATCTCTGAAATACTTGATTCAGACAGAACCCCCGGCAGAAGATTCCCTATAATGAGGCAGATAGAAGCACTGTAGGCACCATAGGACCTTTAATCCGGCACTGTCCATCTTTTTAGGATTGCAAAAAAGTGTCGTTGGCCACAGTTTAGTGCACTTCTGAAAAGGATACTGATGAACAGAGGCCAGATGGATTCCAGAGTAAGTCTGCTGCCTCATAATAGTGAATGGATCCCTCGGGGGGTTTCGACTGTCATGTCACTCAGAGATTTAGATGGAAGCCCCAAAGTTCTCAGTGTAGAGTGCAGGATAAATGTGATCCCTAATGTTATGTAAAATGTTCCCAATAAAAGCTTCAACTCAATTCACAAAAAAGCAAGTCCCCACTCAGGTCCATCATCTGCTAACAGAAATATCGGGGGGTTCCAATTTACTGGTAGCACAAAGGCTCTGGAAAAGCTAAATGGCTTCACGCTCCCCAAAATAAATTCATCAAATTCTGCACTCCCAAATCCAAATGCCCCCCTCCAGGTACAGACTGGAGCTGAAATTCAGCCCTGGCATTTGAAATAACATAAGCCTGTGCTGTCCCCATCCCTAAGCACCAGATGGGGATATATTACTAATATTTCCCTGGATGGAGGAAAGCAAGCATTACTACAAGACCAATATTTGTAATGATACCTGTGGCCTGCTGGGGTAAGTGACCCAGTCAACCACTTTGTGCTCCTCTGTCACAACACTTAACAGTATGAATGTCTTAAGAACATGGATTATGTTAACAACATAGCAGATAAGGCGGCCCACGACCAGACAAGCCCTTCTGGCATTTGCCAGAATTGCCAGATAGCCAGTCTGGCCCTGCCCTCCTGTCTTCTGAGCCCCAGTGTTCCTAAACCACATTTAGCGTCCACATGTTTGGCATTTCTGTAGTGATGAGAGCCTGCCTAATTTACACGTGCATGTCTCCAGAAGCATAAGCTGGGCATAATTTACTTTTCACTACAATGGCAATTTGCAATTTTCACTCAGCAACATCCACTGCTGCTTGTTTATGGAAAACACCCATTGAGTCAAAATTGTCACTACATCTGTAGATAAATTCCCAAAGGGTTATAGTTTCCAAAATGTGGTCACTTGAGGTAGGTTTCCACTGTTTAGGCACATCAGGGGCTCTTCAAACGCTACATGGCATCCGCTAATCCTGTAAATTTTACATTCAAAAAGTCAAATGGCGCTCCTTCTCTTCCGAGTCCTGCCGTGCGCGCAAACATTAGTATTCCCCAACATATGGGGTATCGGTGTACGCAGGATAAATTGCAGAATGAATTGTATGGACCAATTTCACCTGTTACCCTTATGAAAATGCAAAATATGGAGCTAAAAAAGGTTGAATTTGGAAAAATGTAATTTTTTTTATTTCCACGGCTCTATGTTATAAACTTCTGTGAAGCACCTGTGGGTTCAAGGTGCTCAATACTCATCTATATAAGTTCCCTAAGGTGTCTAGTTTGCAAAATTGTGTTAATTGTGTGGGTTTCCACTGTTTAGGCACATTGGGGGCTCTCCAAACGTGACATGGCAACTGCTAAATATTCCAGCATATTTTACATTCAAAAAGTCAAATGACGCTCCTGTCATTCCAAGCCCTGCTGTGCACCCAAACAGTTGTTTTCCTCCTCATATTAGGTATCTGCGCACTTAGGAAAAATTGCACAATAAATTGTATGGAGCAATTTCTCTAGTTATCCTTATGAAAATGCAAAATTTGGAGCTAAAAAAAGATTTATCTGGGAAAAATGTGATATTTTTTTCACAGCTTAAGCACTTGGGGGTTCAAGGTGCTCAATACACAACTAGATAAGTTCTCTAAGGGATCTAGTTTCCAAAATGGTGTCATTTGTGGGGGGTTTCCACTGTTTAGGCCAGGGGTCCCCAACCTGTAGCTCGGGAGCCACATGTGGCTCGCGGTCCAATTAATTGTGACTCGCGACTGCTTGGTGCATTAGCTCCATGTCTAGCAAACTGGTATGAAGAGCACAACTCAAAATGGTGAATTTTGTGAGTAGCCCTGCACAGAAGTGCAGATCTGGATGCACATTTACTGGTCTTAGGGGTAGGGTTGAGCGAAACGGGTCGATCATTTTCAAAAGTCGCCGACTTTTGGCTAAGTCGGCGTCTCATGAAACCCGATCCGACCCCTGTGCTTGTCGGCCATGCGGTACGCGACTTTCGCGCCAAAGTCGCGTTTCAATGACGCGAAAAGCGCCATTTCTCAGCCAATGAAGGTGAACGCAGAGTGTGGGCAGCGTGATGACATAGATCCTGGTCCCCACCATCTTAGAGAAGGGCATTGCAGTGATTGGCTTGCTGTCTGCGGCGTCACAGGGGCTATAAAGGGGCGTTCCCGCCGACCGCCATCTTACTGCTGCTGATCTGAACTTAGGGACAGGTTGCTGCCGCTTCGTCAGAAGCAGGGAGAGCGTTAGGCAGGGTCCACTAACCACCAAACCGCTTGTGCTGCAGCGATTTGCACTGTCCAACACCACCTTCGGTGTGCAGGGACTGTGGAAGCTATTTTTTTTTTTTTTTCCCCTCAGCGCTGTAGCTCATTGGGCTGCCCTAGAAGGCTCCGTGATAGCTGTATTGCTGTGTGTACGCCACTGTGCAAACCAACTGCTTTTTTCAAAGCACATATCCTCTTGTTCCTTCCTTTCTGCACAGCTATCTTTTTTGTTTGTCCACACTTTTTATTTAATTTGTGCATCAGTCCACTCCTATTGCTGCCTGCCATACCTGGCTTAGATTACTGCAGGGAGATAGTAATTGTAGGACAGTCCCTGTTTTTTTTTTGTTTTTTTTGTGGGATATTAAGATTGGCATTTCTGCTACAGTGCCATCCCTGTGTGTGCCATCTCTCACTGAGTGGGCCATAGAAAGCCTATTTATTTTTTCCGTGATTTGTGTTCTAAATTCTACCTCAACACAAAAACACTACATCAATCAGTGGGAGAAAAATATTGGCCTCAGTCAGGGCTTGTGTGTCACTGCTGTGTGTGCTATCTCTCATTCAGTGGGCTATAGCAAGCCTATTTATTTTTTTTTTTTTTTTAATATTATTTGGTTTCTCCCTGAAAAAAAAAAAAATACCTAAAAAAACAGTGGGAGAGTAATATTGCCCTTTCAGCTTGTGTGCCAGTCTTGACTCCTGGGTGTGCCACCTCTTTCTCTCATTCAGTGGGCCATAGAAAGGCTATTTTTTTTTTTGGTTTTTTTAATATTATTTGGTTTCTAAAGTCTCCCTGAAAAAAAAAAAAAAAACATAAAAAAACAGTGGGAGAGTAATATTGCCCTTTCAGCTTGTGTGCCAGTCTTGACTCCTGGGTGTGCCACCTCTCTCCCTCTCATTCAGTGGGCCATAGAAAGCCTATTTATTTTTTTTTAAAAATATTATTGGGTTTCTAAAGTCTCCCTTAAAAAACAAAAAATACATAAAAAAAACAGTGGGAGAGTAATATTGCCCTTTCAGCTTGTGTGCCAGTCTTGACTCCTGGGTGTGCCACCTCTCTCCCTCTCATTCAGTGGGCCATAGAAAGCCTATTTATTTATTTTTTTAAATATTATTGGGTTTCTAAAGTCTCCCTTAAAAAACAAAAAATACATAAAAAAACAGTGGGAGAGTAATATTGCCCTTTCAGCTTGTGTGCCAGTCTTGACTCCTGGGTGTGCCACCTCTCTCCCTCTCATTCAGTGGGCCATAGAAAGCCTATTTATTTTTTTTTTTAAATATTATTGGGTTTCTAAAGTCTCCCTTAAAAAACAAAAAATACATAAAAAAAACAGTGGGAGAGTAATATTGCCCTTTCAGCTTGTGTGCCAGTCTTGACTCCTGGGTGTGCCACCTCTCTCCCTCTCATTCAGTGGGCCATAGAAAGCCTATTTATTTTTTTTTTAAATATTATTGGGTTTCTAAAGTCTCCCTTAAAAAAAAAAAAATACATAAAAAAACAGTGGGAGAGTAATATTGCCCTTTCAGCTTGTGTGCCAGTCTTGACTCCTGGGTGTGCCACCTCTCTCTCTCATTCAGTGGGCCATAGAAAGGCTATTTTTTTTTTTGGTTTTTTTAATATTATTTGGTTTCTAAAGTCTCCCTGAAAAAAAAAAAAAAAACATAAAAAAACAGTGGGAGAGTAATATTGCCCTTTCAGCTTGTGTGCCAGTCTTGACTCCTGGGTGTGCCACCTCTCTCTCTCATTCAGTGGGCCATAGAAAGGCTATTTTTTTTTTTGGTTTTTTTAATATTATTTGGTTTCTAAAGTCTCCCTGAAAAAAACAAAAAAAACATAAAAAAACAGTGGGAGAGTAATATTGCCCTTTCAGCTTGTGCGCCAGTCTTGACTCCTGGGTGTGCCACCTCTCTCTCTCTAATTGTGGGCCATAGAAAGCCTTTTTTTTTTTTTTTTTTTTTTATATTATTTGGTTTCTAAAGTCTCCCTGAGAAAAATAAATTAGGTGGGAGATTAATATTGACATTAGTGCTTGAGTGACAGTCCTGCGTGTGTGTCATCTCTGTGATTTTGTGCCACAGAAAACAGAGTGTGTAACATTGTGCCTGATTTTCCTTGTGGTCTCACCAACCTGTTAAGGGATATTGAAATCATACTGAAGTTATAGCTCACCGTGTAAGTTGTTTGACAGCAACAAATAAAGTTACTTTGGTTAAGATTTTAAAACAATGAGGAAGTCTGGTGCAAGAGGTCGTCGTGGGCGTTCATTGTCAGCTGGTAATGATGGTAGTGGTAGTGGAGCATCAGGTGGTCGTGGGGATAAAAATATTCCACCTAAGTCTGGAGCTGTGGAGCCAGTTTCGTCGTCAGGCTACACAAGGCCTCGAACGCTCTCTTTTCTGGGAGTAGGAAAACCGCTTTTAAAGGCGGAGCAGCAACAGCAAGTTTTGGCTTACATTGCAGACTCAGCCTCTAGCTCTTTTGCCTCCTCTTCCGAAACTGGTAAATGTAAAAGCAGCGTGTCGCTTGTGGATGTTCACGGTCAGGGACAAGTCGCTTCCTTGTCCTCCTCAGCAAAAACTACAACAAGAGAGAAGGATGCAGCAGGCGACACAACGGGTCACTCCATGGAGCTCTTTACACATACCGTCCCTGGCTTAGAAAGTGAAACATTTAACAGGCCATGCCCATTACAAGTATATTCTGACATGGAGTGCACTGATGCACAGCCACAGCCAGAGTACTATGCTGCTCCTTTGACTCAGACCACCACATTGCCCTCTCAGGGTACAGATCCACAATCAGACCCTGATGAGACTATGTTGCCCCGCCACGAACGCTATACCACCGACCGACACAGTGACACAGACGAAGTTGCACACGAGCTCGAAGAGGAGGTAATAGATGACCCAGTTATTGACCCCGATTGGCAGCCATTGGGGGAACAGGGTGCAGGCGGCAGTAGTTCAGAAGCGGAGGTGGAGGAGGGGCCGCAGCAGGCATCAACATCGCAACAGGTTCCATCTGCCGGGCCCGTATCTGGCCCAAAACGCGTGTCAAAGCCAAAACCTGTTGGAGCACAGCGTTGCCATCCGGTTAAAGCTCAGTCTGCAATCCCTGAAAAGGGATCCGAGTCTAGGAAGAGTGCAGTCTGGCATTTTTTTAAACAACATCCAACAGATCAGCGCAAAGTCATTTGTCAAAAATGTTCAACTAGCTTAAGCAGAGGTCAGAATCTGAAAAGTCTAAATACTAGTTGCATGCATAGACACTTAACCACCATGCATTTTCAAGCCTGGACTAACTACCAAACGTCCCTCAAGGTTGTAGCACCCTCGGCCAATGAAGCTAGTCAGCAACGCAACATCCCTTCCGTCACTGTAAGGCCACCATTTTCTGCACCACCGGCAGTATCTGTGCAGGTTTCTTTGCCAGCCAAAAGCAGTCAGGGTCAGGGAACCACCAGTTTTGTAGGAGGAAATATTGCATCTAGGGCACCGGCGGAAACAATACCGTCTCCAACCGTCTCTCAGTCTGCCATGTACACCGGCACACCCGAAAGTTCCACGATCTCCAGCTCTCCAGTCCAGCTCACCCTACATGAGACTCTGGTTAGAAAAAGGAAGTACTTATCCTCGCATCCGCGTACACAGGGTTTTAACGCCCACATAGCTAGACTAATCTCGTTAGAGATGATGCCCTACCGGTTAGTTGAAAGCGAAGCTTTCAAAGCCCTGATGGAGTACGCTGAACCACGATACGAGCTACCCAGTCGACACTTTTTTTCCAGAAAAGCCATCCCAGCCCTGCACCAGCATGTTAAACAGCGCATCGTCCATGCACTCAGGCAATCTGTGAGTACAAAGGTGCACCTGACTACAGATGCATGGACCAGTAGGCATGGCCAGGGACGTTATGTGTCCATCACGGCACACTGGGTGAATGTGGTGGATGCAGGGTCCACAGGCGACATCAATTTAGGGACAGTTGTGCCTAGCCCACGGTCTAGGAAACAGTTGGCTGTAGGCGTTCGCACCCCCTCCTCCTCCTCGTCCTCCTGCAGAAGCTACAGCTCTTCCACAGAACGCAGTCTGCCAACCACTCCATCGGCAGATGACACTGTTGCACACCAGTTGTCCCATTATGGGCCAGCTACTGCCAAGCGTCAGCAGGCTGTATTGGCTATGAAGTGCTTGGGCGACAACAGACACACCGCGGAAGTTCTGTCCGAGTTCTTGCAACAAGAAACGCAGTCGTGGCTGGGCACAGTAGATCTTGAGGCAGGCAAAGTAGTGAGTGATAACGGAAGGAATTTCATGGCTGCCATCTCCCTTTCCCAACTGAAACACATTCCTTGCCTGGCTCACACCTTAAACCTGGTGGTGCAGTGCTTATTGAAAACTTATCCTGGGTTCTCCGACCTGCTCCTCAAAGTGCGTGCACTTTGCTCACATATCCGACGTTCGCCTGTACATGCCAGCCGTATGCAGACCTATCAGCGGTCTTTGAACCTTCCCCAGCATCGCCTAATCATAGACGTTGCAACAAGGTGGAACTCAACACTGCACATGCTTCAGAGACTGTGCGAACAGAGGCGTGCTGTTATTTATTTGTGGGAGGATACACGGGCAGGCAGTAGGATGGCAGACATGGAGTTGTCAGGTGTGCAGTGGTCTAAGATACAAGACATGTGTCAAGTCCTTCAGTGTTTTGAGAAATGCACACGGCTGGTTAGTGCAGACAACGCCGTAATAAGCATGAGCATCCCCCTAATGCGTCTGCTGATGCAAAGTTTGACGCACATAAAGGAGCAGGCGTCTGCACCAGAGGAAGAGGAAAGCCTTGATGACAGTCAGCCATTGTCTGGTCAGGGCAGTGTACAGGACGAGGTAGCGGGCGAAGAGGAGGTGGAGGACGAGGAGGATGATGGGGATGAGTATATTTTTTATGCCGAACCTTTCCCGGGGGCACAGGAAATTGGTTGCGTGTCACGGCCGGGTTCTGGTTTTTTGAGGGACACAAGTGACGTAGATTTGCCTGCAACTGCCCCTCAACCAATCACAACCGGAGATTTGACAACTGGAACTTTGGCCCACATGGCGGATTATGCCTTACGTATCCTAAAAAGGGACACACGCATTACGAAAATGATGAACGATGACGATTACTGGTTGGCCTGCCTCCTTGATCCACGCTATAAAGGCAAATTGCAAAATATTATGCCACATGAGAACTTGGAACTAATATTAGCAACCAAACAATCAACTCTTGTTGACCGTTTGCTTCAGGCATTCCCAGCACACAGCGCACGTGATCGTTCTCACACGAGCTCCAGGGGGCAGCAGACTAGGAGTGTTAGGGGTGCACACATCAGAAGTGGCGTTGGACAGAGGGGTTTTCTGACCAGGTTGTGGAGTGATTTTGCTATGACCGCAGACAGGACAGGTACTGCTGCATCAATTGAAAGTGACAGGAGACAACATTTGTCCAGTATGGTTACTAACTATTTTTCATCCCTTATCGATGTTCTCCCTCAACCGTCATTCCCATTTGATTACTGGGCCTCCAAATTAGACACCTGGCCAGAATTGGCAGAATATGCATTGCAGGAGCTTGCTTGCCCGGCAGCAAGTGTCCTATCAGAAAGAGTATTCAGTGCTGCAGGTTCAATATTAACCGAAAAAAGGACTCGTCTGGCTACCCAAAATGTTGACGATCTAACATTCATTAAAATGAACCACAACTGGATTTCGAAATCTTTTGCCCCACCTTGCCCGGCCGACACCTAGCTTTCCTATGAAAGGCTCTTGCCTGTGAATTACTTTTCTAATGTCTAATTTGCTGCAGCTGATTGTACAGCATACGACATGTTTACACCTCCCTAAATGGCCAAACTCCCCACACGGGGCCGTGGTATCGCGACTTGGCGCAAGCACCCGTGAGACTGCTGTTTGTCTGAAGAGGTGGGTGTGCTCGCTTTTGGTTGACGGCATTGCTACTGGGTCCCTCATAGTACAATGTAGTGTCTCTGGCGGTGGTGGTGCGCACCCAACGTCAGACACACCGTTGTAACATGAGGGGCCCTGGGGCGGTCCCGCCGGCCTCTAGAGAGTTCCCCCCTACCCCAGCTCAAAATGTGCTCTACCACATGCAAAATTATGTCGCACAGCTCCACCAATCTTTAGTCTATTCGCTGACATCATTCAATGTCTGGCACTGACAATACACATTTGTAGACATCTATGATGCAACTTAAAGTAGTCTGTGTCTGTGTCCTATATTGGCACCATTAAATAGTTACTGCCAAATTACTATGTCAGAAACTCAGCAGATGAGCCCACCCCTGTACCTAAGTATGCCACCTTTTTTTTTGTTTTGGTTGTTTTGCGAGACATTAACATCTATTTATATTTTGGGAGTACTGGGACAGACACTCCTTGCACTACTCCTCCACTCACCACCAAGCTGCCCGTGTATCCATGTAACCGCTGTAAAACTGCCATGAGCCTATTGTTTGTTATTTTAGGCCTTTGAAGCCTGTCTGCGGTCCCTCCTTCCACTAGTCCTCCACTGACCAGACCACTGCTGCCCGTGTACCCCTGGAACCAATTATAAAGTGCCTACAGCCAGCCCATTTTTTTATGTTAGGCCTTTGAAGCCTGTCTGCGGTCCCTCCTTCCACTAGTCCTCCACTGACCAGACCACTGCTGCCCGTGTACCCCTGGAACCAATTATAAAGTGCCTACAGCCAGCCCATTTTTTTATGTTAGGCCTTTGAAGCCTGTCTGCGGTCCCTCCTTCCACTAGTCCTCCACTGACCAGACCACTGCTGCCCGTGTACCCCTGGAACCAATTATAAAGTGCCTACAGCCAGCCCATTTTTTTATGTTAGGCCTTTGAAGCCTGTCTGCGGTCCCTCCTTCCACTAGTCCTCCACTGGCCAGACCACTGCTGCCCGTGTACCCCTGGAACCAATTATAAAGTGCCTACAGCCAGCCCATTTTCTTATGTTAGGCCTTTGAAGCCTGTCTGCGGTCCCTACTTTAAATACTCCTCCACTCACCACCAAGCTGCCTGCCCGTCTATCCATGTAACCGCTGTAAAACTGCAATGAGCCTATTGTTTGTTATTTTAGGCCTTTGATAGCCTGTCTGCGGCCCCTACTTGCAATACTCCTCCACTGACCACAATGCTGCCTGGAGTGCCTGCCTGTGTATCCATGTAACCGATGTAAAACTGCCATGACTGCCTACTGTTTGTTATTTTAGGCCTTTGATAGCCTGTCTGCGGCCCCTACTTGCAATACTCCTCCACTGACCACAATGCTGCCTGGATTGCCTGCCTGTGTATCCATGTAACCGATGTAAAACTGCCATGACTGCCTACTGTTTGTTATTTTAGGCCTTTGATAGCCTGTCTGCGGCCCCTACTTGCAATACTCCTCCACTGACCACAATGCTGCCTGGAGTGCCTGCCTGTGTATCCATGTAACCGATGTAAAACTGCCATGAGTGCCTACTGTTTGGTATTTTAGGCCTTTGATAGCCTGTCTGCAGCCCCTACTTGCAATACTCCTCCACTGACCACACCAATGCTGCCCGTGTACCCCTGGAACCTATTTAAAAGTTCATAGAGCCTAGTTATATATTTTATTTACTATTAATAAGGCCATGATGGACTACGCTGTACCACGCTACAAGCTAACCAGTCGACACTTCTTTTGCGAGAAAAGCCATCCCAACCCTCCACCAGCATGTAGAAGACCGCATTGTCCATGCACTCTGGCAATCTGTGAGTACAAAGGTGCACCTGACAACAGACGCATGGACCTGTAGGCATGGCCACGGAAGATTACGTGTCCATTACGGTGCAATGGGTTAATGTGTTGGATGCATGGTCCACAGGGGACAGCCTACTAAGTCTGTCTGCAGTCCCTAATTCAAATTGTCCTCCACTGTCTAAATCGGAGCTTCCACCTTCTGGCTTTCGGCCTATAGTATCAGAAATTAAACTGCATTTGGCCTTCAACTTTGGTTAGGGCCTACTAACGGCTTCTGCCCCTCCCTGGTGTTGCCCTCAACTAAATAAAGCTGAGCTTCAACCTTCTGCTCCAAATTACCATTTTAAAAAATGCAATAGGCTTTTCCGGCCTACTAAAGGTGTCTGTCTGTGTGCCCCTGCCTGGTGTTGTCCTCAACTGAATAAAGCTGAGCTTCAACCTTCCGGCTCTCATTAAGTGGTTTTTAAAAAACAAAATGGTGGTTAGGGCCTACTAACGGCTTCTGCCCCTCCCTGGTGTTGCCCTCAACTAAATAAAGCTGAGCTTCAACCTTCTGCTCCAAATTACCATTTTAAAAAATGCAATAGGCTTTTCCGGCCTACTAAAGGTGTCTGTCTGTGTGCCCCTGCCTGGTGTTGTCCTCAACTAAATAAAGCTGAGCTTCAACCTTCCGGCTCTCATTAAGTGGTTTTTAAAAAACAAAATGGTGGTTAGGGCCTACTAACGGCTTCTGCCCCTCCCTGGTGTTGCCCTCAACTAAATAAAGCTGAGCTTCAACCTTCTGCTCCAAATTACCATTTTAAAAAATGCAATAGGCTTTTCCGGCCTACTAAAGGTGTCTGTCTGTGTGCCCCTGCCTGGTGTTGTCCTCAACTGAATAAAGCTGAGCTTCAACCTTCCGGCTCTCATTAAGTGGTTTTTAAAAAACAAAATGGTGGTTAGGGCCTACTAACGGCTTCTGCCCCTCCCTGGTGTTGCCCTCAACTAAATAAAGCTGAGCTTCAACCTTCTGCTCCAAATTACCATTTTAAAAAATGCAATAGGCTTTTCCGGCCTACTAAAGGTGTCTGTCTGTGTGCCCCTGCCTGGTGTTGTCCTCAACTGAATAAAGCTGAGCTTCAACCTTCCGGCTCTCATTAAGTGGTTTTTAAAAAACAAAATGGTGGTTAGGGCCTACTAACGGCTTCTGCCCCTCCCTGGTGTTGCCCTCAACTAAATAAAGCTGAGCTTCAACCTTCTGCTCCAAATTACCATTTTAAAAAATGCAATAGGCTTTTCCGGCCTACTAAAGGTGTCTGTCTGTGTGCCCCTGCCTGGTGTTGTCCTCAACTGAATAAAGCTGAGCTTCAACCTTCCGGCTCTCATTAAGTGGTTTTTAAAAAACAAAATGGTGGTTAGGGCCTACTAACGGCTTCTGCCCCTCCCTGGTGTTGCCCTCAACTAAATAAAGCTGAGCTTCAACCTTCTGCTCCAAATTACCATTTTAAAAAATGCAATAGGCTTTTCCGGCCTACTAAAGGTGTCTGTCTGTGTGCCCCTGCCTGGTGTTGTCCTCAACTGAATAAAGCTGAGCTTCAACCTTCCGGCTCTCATTAAGTGGTTTTTAAAAAACAAAATGGTGGTTAGGGCCTACTAACGGCTTCTGCCCCTCCCTGGTGTTGCCCTCAACTAAATAAAGCTGAGCTTCAACCTTCTGCTCCAAATTACCATTTTAAAAAATGCAATAGGCTTTTCCGGCCTACTAAAGGTGTCTGTCTGTGTGCCCCTGCCTGGTGTTGTCCTCAACTGAATAAAGCTGAGCTTCAACCTTCCGGCTCTCATTAAGTGGTTTTTAAAAAACAAAATGGTGGTTAGGGCCTACTAACGGCTTCTGCCCCTCCCTGGTGTTGCCCTCAACTAAATAAAGCTGAGCTGCAACCTTCTGCTCCAAATTACCATTTTAAAAAATGCAATAGGCTTTTCCGGCCTACTAAAGGTGTCTGTCTGTGTGCCCCTGCCTGGTGTTGTCCTCAACTAAATAAAGCTGAGCTTCAACCTTCTGCTCCAAATTACCATTTTAAAAAATGCAATAGGCTTTTCCGGCCTACTAAAGGTGTCTGTCTGTGTGCCCCTGCCTGGTGTTGTCCTCAACTAAATAAAGCTGAGCTTCAACCTTCTGCTCCAAATTACCATTTTAAAAAATGCAATAGGCTTTTCCGGCCTACTAAAGGTGTCTGCCCCTCCCTGGTGTTGTCCTCAACTGAACAAAGCTGAGCTTCCACATTCTGGCTTTCGCCCTATACTATCAGATATTAAACTGCATTTGGCCTACTAGTGTGGTTAGGCCCTTGAAACAGTGTCTGCTGCTCTTGGGTTTGCTACTCCACTGAACAAAGCAATGCCGCCTGTTTAGTCCTGTTACCAATTTTGAACTGCATTTAGCCTACTTTATTCTTTGGCCCTATATCTGTTTCCTCCTTATCCTGCCCATTGCCCAGCCACTGCTAAATGAGTCTGCTGGTACATTGACCTAGACCACTACATTCCCCTTGTACTCTACACAGCCAGAATCTGACCCTGCTGAAAGTAAGGTTCCCCTTCCCGCATGTTATACCACCTTACACAGGGACAAAGAGGAAGGTGCAGATGAAAGTGCAGGTTCCTTCATCAGGTGGGGGGGCATACTCGTTGGCGACGTCACTGGCACAGGGCCCCTCAGAGTACGCAAAAGTGTCGCTGCTGGTGGGAGGCGCCCCCGCCATGCAAACACACCGCCGTACTTTGAGGGGCCCTGTGCCAGTGCCAATGCGAACGAGTGGGCCCCCCCCTGCTTGCTCAGGATCACAGCACTTGCAACGTTTAAATACTTACCTTTCCCTGCAACACCGCCGTGACGTAGTCCGCATTTCCTGGGCCCACGAAAAACTTGAGCCAGCCCTACTCCCCCCACAACTTTCCCCCAATTCCCTATGCCCAACTATTATTATACAGTTAATTAAGATTGGCAAGCTTCAGAAACAAGAATGGATGTTTTTGGCATTAAAATGGGCACTGTAGGTGTTTTCCTGGCCTCCACTCACTGCCGACTATGCTTCCCCATTGACTTGCATTGGGTTTCGTGTTTCGGTCTTTCGGTCTTCCGACTTTTAGCGATAATCGGCCGACTGCACTCGACTCGACTCTGGACAAAATCGGGTTTCCCAAAACCCTACTCGATCTTAAAAAAATGAAAGTCGCTCAACCCTACTTAGGGGTTTAGAGATGTTTTAGGTGTGGTACGCTAGAAGATGGTGCTACCTGCTAGAGGAGGTGCTCAATGCTGGATGTGACAGTGTGTTGGGAGTCTTTGATGGGAGAATACTGATTTCTGTGGAAAAGCTTTGGTTATCATTATACCTGTAATGGGGGCTTTGGTTGACACTACTTTGAAGGCGGTGGGAGCTGGATGTGGCTCGCGATCCACTCTCTAAGCTGAATGTGGCTCTCAAGGTCAGAAAGTTTGGGGACCACTGGTTTAGGCACATCAGGAGCTCTCCAAACGTGACATGGCGACTGCTAATTATGCCAGCAAATTTTACATTCAAAAAGTGAAATGGTGCTTCTTCCCTTCCGAGCCCTGCCATGTGCCCAAACAGTAGATTTCTCCGACATATGGGGTATTGGCATGCTCAGAAGAAATTGCACAACAAAGTGTATGTTCCATTTCTCCTGTTACCTTTGCAAAAGCAAAAGAAATTAGGTCTAAAGGAAAATTTCTGTGAAAGAAAAGTAAATGTTTATTTTTTTTACCACATTCCAAAAATTCTCGTAAAGCACCTGAAGGGTTAATAAACTTCTTGAATGTCATTTTGAGTACCTTGAGTGGTGCAGTTTTTAGAATGGTGTCAAAGTCACTTAAAATGTGAGGTAGTCCCTAAAAAAATGGCTTTGCAAATTTTGTTGTAAAAATGAGAAATCGCTGGTCAACTTTTTATCCTTATAACTTCTTTAACAAAAAAAAAATATGTTTCCAAAATTGTGCTGCGGTAAAGTAGACATGTGGGAAATGTTATTTATTAACTATTTTGTGCGATATGACTCTCTAGTTTAATTACATAAAAATTAAAAGTTTGAAAATTGCAAACTTTTCAAAATTTTCACCAAATTTCCATTTTTTTAACAAAGAAATGCAAATCATATCAAATAAATTTTTACCACTATCATAAAGTGCAATATGTCATGTGAAAACCTTCTCAGAATCAGCAGGATCCGTTCTAGAGTTATGACCTCATAAAGTGACAGTGGTCAGAATTGTAAAAATTGGCCTGGTCAGGAAGGTGAAAACAAGCTTTGGGGTGAAGGGGTTAATACTCCCAGGAGATTAATTCTCCCTATCCCTATATGTATGTGTAGACCCCAGACTTTAATTACCCGAGTCCTTTTTACTAATTATCTTGTCTTTATATACAGCTCTTGCAAAAATTAAGAGACCACCACATCAAAACCCTGTCATGGGCAGCCCAATCTCCAGACCTGAACCCCATTGAAAACCTCTGTAATGTAATCAAAAGGATGATGGATAGTCACAAGCCATAAAACAAAGAAGAACTGCTTAACTTTTTGCACCAGAAGCAGTGTGAAAGACTTGTGGAAAGCATGCCAAGCTGCATGAAAGCTGGGATTAAAAAATCATGGTTATTCCCAAAAATATTGCTTTCTGAACTCTTCCTGAGTTAAAACATTAGCATTGTTGTTTCTAAATGATTATGAACTTGTTTTCTTTGCATTATTTGAGGTCTGAAAGCCCTGGGTTTTTATTTTAATTTTGACCCTTTTTCTTTTTCAGAAAAAGAGTACAAAATGTATTACTTGGAAATTCGTAGACATGTTGTCAGAAGTTTATAGAATAAAAGAACAATTTACATTTTACTCAAAAATATACCTATAAAGAGAAAAATCAGACAAACTGAACATTTTGCAGTGGTCTCTTAATTTTTGCCAGAGCTGTATGTAGTACTTGTTATTGCCTTTTTGTAATTGTGACTGTGATGTAATAAAGATATACACTCACTGGACACTTTATTAGGTACACCTGTCCAACTTCTTGTTAACACTTAATTTCTAATCAGCCAATCACATGGCGGCAAATCAGTGCATTTAGGCATGTAGACATGGTCAAGACAATCTCCTGCAGTTCAAACCGAGCATCAGTATGGGGAAGAAAGGTGATTTGAGTGCCTTTGAACGTGGCATGGTTGTTGGTGCCAGAAGGGCTGGTCTGAGTATTTCAGAAACTGCTGATCTACTGGGATTTTCACGCACAACCATCTCTAGGGTTTACAGAGAATGGTCCGAAAAAGAAAAAAAATCCAGTGAGCGGCAGTTCTGTGGGCGGAAATGCCTTGTTGATGCCAGAGATCAGAGGAGAATGGGCAGACTGGTTCGAGCTGATAGAAAGGCAACAGTGACTCAAATCGCCACCCGTTACAACCAAGGTAGGCCTAAGAGCATCTCTGAACGCACAGTGCATCGAACTTTGAGGCAGATGGGCTACAGCAGCAGAAGACCACACCGGGTACCACTCCTTTCAGCTAAGAACAGGAAACTGAGGCTACAATTTGTACAAGCTCATCGAAATTGGACAGTAGAAGATTGGAAAAACGTTGCTTGGTCTGATGCGTCTCGATTTCTACTGCGACATTCGGATGGTAGGGTCAGAATTTGGCGTAAACAACATGAAAGCATGGATCCATCCTGCCTTGTATGGAGCATCTTTGGGATGTGCAGCCGACAAATCTGCGGCAACTGTGTGATGCCATCATGTCAATATGGACCAAAATCTCTGAGGAATGCTTCCAGCACCTTGTTGAATCTATGCCACGAAGAATTGAGGCAGTTCTGAAGGCAAAAGGGGGTCCAACCCGTTACTAGCATGGTGTACCTAATAAAGTGGCCGGTGAGTGTATTTACTTTAACAGACAGACTAGTTGACTCCTTGTCTTTTAGTATTATGGTATATTCCTTGTTTGGAGTATTCTGTTGATTGATCCCAGAGGCCTATGTGGTAATCAGGCCCCCTTTTTACATACTTGTGATGGTTTCTGTCCTGATAATATTATTCCAATAAACACTGTGTGCAGAATTATTAGGCACAGTTGTATTTTGATCACATGATACTTTTTATACATGTTGTCCTACTCCAAGCTGTTCAGGCTTGAGAGCCAACTACCAATTAAGTAAATCAGGTGATGTGCATCTCTGTAATGAGGAGGGGTGTTGTCTAATGACATCAAAACCCTATATAAGCATTAGGCAACTTCCTTTCCTTTGGCAAAATGGGACAGAAGAGAGATTTGACGGGCTCTGAAAAGTCCAAAATTGTGAGATGTCTTGCAGAGGGATGCAGCAGTCTTCAAATTGACAAACTTTTGAAGCGTGATCACCAAACAATCAAGCGTTTCATGGCAAATAGCCAACAGGGTCGCAAGAAGTGTGTTGGGCAAAAAAGGCGCAAAATAACTGCCCATGAATTGAGGAAAATCAAGCATGAAGCTGCCAAGATGCCATTTGCCACTAGTTTTGCCATATTTCAGAGCTGCAACGTTACTGGAGTAACAAAAAGCACAAGGTGTGTGATACTCAGGGACATGGCCAAGGTAAGGAAGGCTGAAAAACGACCACCTTTCAACAAGAAACATAAGATAAAATGTCAAGACTTGGCTAAGAAATATCTTAAGACTGACTTTTCAAAGGTTTCATGGACTGATGAAATGAGAGTGACTCTTGATGGGCCAGATGGATGGGCCAGAGGTTGGATCAGTAAAGGGCAGAAAGCTCCACTCTGACTCAGACGCCAGCAAGGTGGAGGTGGGGTACTTTGTATGGGCTTGTATCATCAAAGATGAACTTGTGGGACCTTTTCGGGTTGAGGATGGAGTGAAGCTCAACTCCCAGACCTACTGCCAGTTTCTGGAAGACAAGTTCTTCAAGCAGTGGTACAGGAAGAAAACATGATTTTCAGGCAGAACAATGCTCCATCACATGCCTCCAACTACTTCACAGCGTGGCTGGTCAGTAAAGGTCTCAAAGAAGAAAAAATAATTACATGGCCCCCTTGTTCATCTGATCTGAACCCCATAGAGAACCTGTAGTCCCTCATAAAATGTGAGATCTACAGGGAGGGAAAACAGTACACCTCTCGGAACAGTGTTTGGAAGGCTGTGGTGGCTGCTGCATGCAATGTTGATTGTAAACAGATCAAGCAACTGACAGAATCTATGGATGGAAGGCTGTTGAGTGTCATCATAAATAAAGGTGGCCATATTGGTCACTAATTTTTTAGGGTTTTGTTTTTGCATGTCAGAAATGTTTATTTCTAAATTTTGTGCAGTGATATTGGTTTACCTGGTTAAAATAAACAAGTGAGATGGTTTTTATTAAGCTGACTAATAATTCTGCACAGTAATAGTTACCTGCAAAAACAGGTATCCTCCTAAGATAGCCAAATCTAAAAAAAACCCACTCCAACTTCCAAAAATATTAAGCTTTGATATTTATGAGTCTTTTGGGGTGATTGAGAACATAGTTGTTGATCAATAATAAAAATAATCCTCTAAAATACAACTTGCCTAATAATTCTGCACACAGTGTATATGTGTATGGAGCCGGCTCAAGCAGCGAGCCTGCCCCATACCTGGCAGATGATGAATGAATATTACAGCACGGACCTGCCAACTAACAATCACAGTATCTGACAGCAGCGTATTACTTGTGCAGATGAGCAAGTGTGTCTTTACTTCCACCCATCGGTGCATCTGTTACATGATGTAGGGTCGCCAATGGGTTGTCATGACAGCCGCGGGTCAGCAGATGACCTCCATGACTGTCAGTACAAAACTCCTTTGAAACCCTGCCTGTGGCAGAGCTTCAAAGGAGAGTGTGATTTCTGCTATACAGTGTGCAGCGATGCTGAGGCATTACTGCATATAGCAAAAGCAATTGAATAACCACATTTTCAAGCCCCATAAAGGAGCAAACAAAATCAGTGAAAAGTAAAAAAAAGTGTTAAAAAAGATGAAAAAAAATAAAAAAAATAAAAGTTCAAATCACCACCCTTTTAAACCCTTTGTGCAAATAAAGATATTAATTTAAAAAATGCACATATTTGGTATTGCCGCATTCAGAAAAATCCGATCAACCAAAATATAAAAATAATTAACTCAATCAACAAACACCGTAAACAGAAAAAATTCAATAATGACAAAATTACGTTTTGTAAAAAATGTTATGGGTCTTGTAAAATGGCAACACAACTCCAAATTTTTTTGTTTGCAAACTCCTAATTTTTTTTTTGCCACTAATAATGAAAACAAAATGTACACTGTAAAAACAATTCCCAAAAACAAAGTCAGAATTGTGTTTTGTTCACAATTTCACCAGACTTGGAATTTTTTTCCAATTTTTTAATACACTATGTGGTAAAATGAATGGTTTCGTTCAGCAGTGCAACTCGTCCGGCAAAAAACAAGCCCTCACATGTCTATGTGGACAGAAAAATAAATGAGTTATGGCTCTGTGAAGAAGAGGAGGAAGAAATGGAAACAAAAAAATGAAAATGGGCTGTGGCGTGAAGGGGTTAATAGTGCCGCTATTAACCTGCAGATTAACCCAAATATCTGCAGGTTAAAGCTGCCGTCACACTAGCAGTATTTTGTCAGTATTTTACATCAGTATTTGTAAGCCAAAAGCAGGAGTGGAACAAATAGGCCATGTGCACACGTTGTGGTTTTTACTGCGGATTCCGCAGCGGTTTTACACCTACTCCATATTAGAAAACCGCAGTAGAAACCGCTCAAAAACTGCGGTAAATCCACATTAAATCTGCGATAAATCCGCAGGAAAAACACAGTGTTTTTGCCCTGCGGATTTATAAAAATCAGTCTGGAAAAACCGCACACCAGTCCGCAGCGTGTGCACATACCCATAGAGGAAAAGTATAACAAAAACATATGCACCACTTCTGTATTTATTATCCACGCCTGGTTTTGGCTTACAAATACTGATGTAAAATACTGACCAAATACTGCTGGTGTGACGGCAGCCTAAGGCCGGTGTCACACTCAGCGTATGAAAATACGGTCCGTATTTTACGGCCGTAATACGCAGAAATGTTCCAAAAATAGTGATCCGTATGTCATCCGTAGACAGGGTGTGTCAGAGTATTTTGCGCATGGCATCCTCCATATGTAATCCGTATGCGCCCTCTGCTGGATGTCCTCATGAACTGGAGCCTGGGAAAAGTTCCCACGCTTGAGTTCATATGAGGACATCCAGCAGAGGGCGCATCCCTGCAACTCAAGGTAACTACAGGTCACCCTGCTTTCCATTCATTCCCCGGGGTTTTTACAGGCACGAGCACTGCTTTAGCAGAGCTCCTGGCTGTAAAATGATTTAACCCCTTCAGATGGATTTACTTCGTGGGACTTGACCTGAGCGACGGAAGGTATGAGATATTGTTGTTTTTTTATTTTTCCTTTGTTACAGAACGAGGGTCTTCAGGTGGATTACCGGTATAATAAAATATTACAACAACCTGTGTCTTTATTTCATTAAAATACTTTTAAATAATGTGTGTGTGTTTTATTAACCATTTTGTACTATTGGATTAATAATGGATAGGTGTCATAATTGACGCCTCTCCATTATTAATCTGGCTTAATGTCACCTTAAAATAGCAAGATGACATTATCCCTTCATTACCCCATATCCCACCGCTACATGGGAGTGGGAAGAGAGTGGCCAAGTGCCAGAATAGGCGCATCGTCCAGATGTGCCTTTTCTGGGGTGGCTGGGGGCAGATGTTTGTAGCCAGGGGGGGCCAATAACCATGGACCCTCTCTAGGCTATTAATATCTGCCCTCAGTCACTGGCTTTACCATTCTGGCGGAGAAAATTGCGCGGGAGCCCACGCCAATTTTTTCCGCCATTTAACCATTTATTTTACAAGCTACAGCGCCCAAATTTTGCACATACACACTACTAACATTAGTAGTGTGGAACATGCAAAAAAAAAAAAAGGATATGAGATGGTTTACTGTATGTAAACCATGTCTCATATCCTGTCGGGTTTGGGAAGGAGAAATGAAAAGCCGGCAATTGAATTACCGGCTTTTCTCTAACACAGGTGCGTATTTCTCACAAGTCACACGCATGGTCCGTGTGTAATCCGTATTTTTCTCGCCCCCATAGACTTTCATTCGCGATTTTTTTGCGCAATACGGTGACAAACGCAGCATGCTGCGATTTTCTACGGCCGTACAAGACCGTATATTACGGATGCGTAATATACGGCAGATAGGACCTGGGACATAGGGAATCATTGGGCCGTGTGCAATGCGTATTTTACGGACGTAGTTTATGCGCTCATACGTCCGTAAAACTCGCCAGTGTGACGCCGGCCTAATAGCGATTTTTCTTGTGACAGGTTTTGATTCTTATTCTTATCAACACTGTTGAGCCTCCCACTTGTAAATCTCCGGGTGCTCTAATTCTGTGAATTTGTGCTAGGAATTATCTAAATGATAAAAGTGGAGTGCTGCTTGCAATATTTATTTCATAAAATGGAAATATTATGCATATTTGTGCAATCTGTATCACCTCACAACTTGTGGTAATTATTTTTATATTTTGCACAAGTTCCTACTGAGTTTCATTTCTTTTATCTGCATTTTGTGTTCTTACATTGCTGGGATTTGACACAGAGAGAACAAAATAATGTTATATTTTGAACAGATTAGCCATTATACATTACATCCTTTATTAGTTCTGTATTTCACAGGTGTTTCTAGATATCTAGATACATTTTGGAATGGCCCCATATTCCGGAATATGTGAGGACATAAGTAAGTTAAAAAAAATGAGGGTAGATTGGGGTCATCTGGAAAAAGGATTAAACAGTTGAGTCTTTCCATGTCATGATTGCATAGATCCATCAGAGATTCATCTGGTCCTCTTCTTAGTCATTTAGATTATAAGATTATATACATACAGGATTAGGGCTCATACCCATATGCGAGAAAAAAAGTTCCGTAATCTGGACCGAAAAAAAGGACGAGTGCCATGCGAGTGTCATGTGAATGCAATGCGATTTTCACACCTAGCATCCGATTTACATCTGAGTTCATTGCAATTGCTATCCGATTGCAATGCGATTTTAACATGAGCTTTTACATACAGCAGTTCTCTATATCATTTACACATCGTTTTCAAACGAAATATTTGTCAAAACACACACACAGATACGTGGCAAATGCAATTCTGGAATGTAGGAATGTATTAACAGCAGCATACAGTTTAGATCACGCAAAGTCATTATTGCCCTCTACTGCTCTTTGGTCAGACCTCATCTGCAATACTGTGTCCAGTTTTGGGCACCACATTTTAAAAAAAGACATCAACAAACTGGAGCAAGTTCAGAGAAGAGCGACCAGAATGGTGACCAGTCTGCAAACCATGTCCTATGAGGAACGGTTACAGGATTTGGGAATGTTTAGCTTGCAAAAAAGAAGACTGAGAGGAGACTTAATAACTGTCTGCAAATATCTCATGGACTAACACATTGTAGAAGGATCATCTTTATTCTCATATGCACTAGGAAAGACTAAAAGCAATGGGATGAAACTGAATGGGAGGAGACGCAGATTAGATATTAGAAAAAAACTTTTTGACAGTTAGGGTGATCAATGAGTAGAACAGGCTGCCACGAGAGGTGGCGAGTTCTCCTTCCATGGAAGTTTTCAAACAGAGGCTGGACAGACATCTGTCAGGGATGATTTAGTGAATCCTGCTTTAAACAGGGGGTTGGACCAGATGACCCAAGAGGTCCCTTCCAACTCCAACATTCTATGATACTATGATTCTATATATACAGGGTGGAACATGTATATGGATACACCTAAATAAAATGGGAATGGTTTGTGATATCAACTTCCTGTTGAGGCACATTAGTATATGGGAGGGGGAAAACTTTTCAAGATGGGTGTGACCATGGCGGCCATTCTGAAGTCGGCCATTTTCGATCCAAATTTATTATTTCCAATGGGAAGAGTGTCATGTGACACATCAAACTAATCTGTAGTTTGATAAATCAATACATCACAGGTCCTCAACTGGCATCTTAATTAAATTGTACACGCAAAATGCCAGTGTCAATGTCTACAGTGAAGAGGCGACTCAGGGATGCTGGCCTTCAGGACAGAGTGGCAAAGAAAAAGCCATATCTGAGACTGGCTAATTAAAGGAAAAGATTAATATGGGCAAAAGAACATAGACATTGGACAAGGGAAGATTGGAAAAAGTGTTATGGACAGATGAATCCAAGTTTGGGGTGTTTGGATCACACAGAAGAACATTTCTGAGATGCAGAACAACTAAAAAGATGCTGGAAGAGTGCCTGATGCTATCTGTCAAGCATGGTGGAGGTAATGTGATGGTCTGGGGTTGCTTTGGTGCTGGTAAAGTGGGAGATATGTACAAGGTAAAAGGGATTTTGAATAAGGAAGGCTATCATTCCATTTTGCAACGCCATGCCATACCCTGTAGACAGAGCTTGATTGGAGCCAATTTCATCCTACAAAAGGACAATGATGCAAAGCACATCTCCAAATCATGCAAGAACTACAGTGCCTTGCGAAAGTATTCGGCTTCCTGGAACTTTTCAACCTTTTCCCACATATCATGCTTCAAATATAAAGATACCAAATGTAAATTTTTGGTGAAGAATCAACAACAAGTGGAACACAATTGTGAAGTTGAACAAAATGTATTGGTTATTTAAAATTTTTGTAGAAATTCAAAACTGAAAAGTGGGGCGTGCAATATTATTCGGCCCCTTTACTTTCAGTGCAGCAAACTCACTTCAGAAGTTCATTGTGGATCTCTGAATGATCCAATGTTGTCCTAAATGCCTAATGATGATAAATATAATCCACCTGTGTGTAATCAAGTCTCTGTATAAATGCACCTGCTCTGTGATAGTCTCAGGGTTCTGTTTGAAGCACAGAGAGCATCATGAACACCAAGGAACACAACAGGCAGGTCTGTGATACTGTTGTGGAGAAGTTTAAATACAAAATTATTTCCAAAACTTTAAACATCCCAAGGAGCACTGTGCAAGCGATCATATTAAAATGGAAGGAGTATCATACCACTGCAAATTTACCAAGACCCGGCCTTCCCTCTAAACTTTCATCTCAAACAAGGAGAAGACTGATCAGAGATGCAGCCAAGAGGCCCATGATCACTCCGGATGAACTCCAGAGATCTATAGCTGAGGTGGGACAGTCTGTCCATAGGACAACAATCAGTCGTACACTGCACAAATCTGGCCTTTATGGAAGAGTGGCAAGAATAAAGCCATTTCTCAAAGATATCCATAAAAAGTTTCCTTTAAAGTTTGCAACAAGCCACCTGGGAGACACACCAAACATGTGGAAGAAGGTTCTCTTTTCAATTATTCCTACTCGGTTTTGATAACCACACCAAGAGAAGACATCAAACAAATATTTCGCCAGAAGGCTATATCCTCTGTGCTGAACAACTTGGCACCCAAAAGAACTGTTTATGTTATATTATCTACTTAAATATGCCTGTTGGCATGCCCATTTGAACCAGCCACCGTTACCTTATTACACCCTGAGAGAAGCTGGTTTAATCCCTCAATGTCTGTCCACTATTTCATCCTTCTTCTCCGCTAAATTTCTGAAACTTAACATGGACAAAACAGAATTCATCATCTTTCCCCCATCTCACGTGACCCCCCCAACGAACCTATCCATTACAGTAAATGGCTGCCCACTCTCCCCAGTCCCACAAGCTCGCTGCCTCGGGGTTATCCTTGACGCTGATCTCTCCTTCAAACCACACATCCAAGCCCTTTCCACTTCCTGCCGACTTCAACTCAAAAATATTTCACGAATCCGTTCATTCCTCAACCAAGAATCTGCAAAAACCCTAGTCCATGCCCTCATCATCTCTCGTCTTGACTACTGCAACCTCCTGCTCTGTGGCCTCCCCTCAAACACTCTCGCACCCCTCCAATCTATTCTAAACTCTGCTGCCCGACTAATCCACCTGTCCCCCCGCTATTCTCCGGCCTCTCCCCTCTGTCAATCCCTTCACTGGCTCCCCATTGCCCAGAGACTCCAGTACAAAACCCTAACCATGACGTACAAAGCCATCCACAACCTGTCTCCTCCTTACATCTGTGACCTCATCTCCCGGTACTTTCCTACACGCAACCTCCGATCCTCACAAGATCTCCTTCTCTACTCCCCTCTTATCTCCTCTTCCCACAATCGTATACAAGATTTCTCTCGCGTATCACCCCTACTCTGGAACCCTCTACCACAACACATCAGACTCTCGCCCACCATCGAAACCTTCAAAAAGAATCTGAAGACCCACCTCTTCCGACAAGCCTACAACCTGCAGTAACCACCGATCAACCAACCGCTGCACGATCAGCTCTATCCTCACCTACTGTATTCTCACCCATCCCTTGTAGATTGTGAGCCCTCGCGGGCAGGGTCCTCACTCCTCCTGTACCAGTTATGACTTGTATTGTTCAAGATTATTGTACTTGTTTTTATTATGTATACCCCTCCTCACTTGTAAAGCGCCATGGAATAAATGGCGCTATAACAATAAATAATAATAATAATAATAATAATAATAATAATTAATTGAGTGCAAAGCACAGGCTCGCCTGCCGTTCAGCACAGTGATTTACAATCCTACGAATATACAATATAATTCTATACCTATTTACCAATCAAATATTCCCCACCTATTACAGTTTAATCTCAAGAAAACTAGAGGAAAAGTCCGTCCTCGACTATATAAAGTATTCCAAAATTAACCATATTTACATACATATCAGCAAAGGTACCATGGACAAAGTCTGTTGGAGCTGAGCAACTGCTCCCTTTTATATTGTTCCATAGAGACTCCTCTTCCAGCAGACAAATAGGAAACACAGGTCTTATCTGGGGTCCACTGTGTGCTGTGTCAGCACCAAAGAGTAGCATAGAATATACAGTCACTGAACCACAAAAGAACGAGGTCCATAAAGTCAATTTACCTAACTAACTATAGGCCTTGTATCTCTTGATGTAAAAAATATATTGTGATTAGTGATGAGTGAGTATACTCGTTGCTCGGATTTTCCCGAGTATGCTCGGGTGGTCTTCGAGTATTTGTGAGTGCTCGGAGATTTAGTTTTTGTTAAAGCAGCTGCATGATTTATGACTGCTAGTCAGCCTGAGTACATGTGGGGGTTGCCTGGTAGCTAGGGAATTCTCACATGAATTCAAGCCATCTAGCAGTCGCAAATCATGCAGCTGAGGTGAAAAAAGCTAAATCTCCGAGCACTCACAAATACTAGGAGACCACCTGAGCATGCTCGGGAAAACCAGAGAGACGAGTATACTCGCTCTTCACTAATTGTGATGCATGCATGTTTACTTACTGCGGCATCACAGTGGGCTTTAGAGTCCTTTCTCCAGGTCTGCTCCGAACAAAATAATCAGCACACACAGGTGGAGCTCTCTCCAGGTCCCAGTCCCTTCTGTTCCTTTACAGCTTGTACGGCAGGAATTTCCTTGCATCAGGACAGGTTTGTATCCCGGACCAGGTCAGCTTCAATCTGCCGCTGCTTCTAACTTAGGGGGGTGCTGTCACAAGAGGATATAATTGGATCCTTCTCCAGCACAGCCTCACTCACCCCTCAATCCCACAGACCCTGCACAGGATTGCTGCACTTCCTTTTCTTGTGTTTCATTTTATATAACCCTCATAAAACAGCTTATGGGCATAACAGTCTCTTAACCATGTTCAACAGCATCGACATGTTGTGGCCAGTTACCAAATTAACTATAAAGAAACAAATATATTTACAGTAAGTACAGGGATTATTCAGGCGTGTGTACAAGTATCCTCAATGATATCGCCCTGGTGGGCCGACACACATCTCATAAGTGGCTGTTTTAAACATTGGTTGTGAATAGTGTTGAGCATTCTGATACCGCAAGTATCGGGTATCGGCCGATACTTGCGGGTATCGGAATTCCGATACCGAGATACGATACTTTTGTGGTATCGGGTATCGGTATCGAAACAACATTAATGTGTAAAATAAAGAATTAAAATAAAAAATATTGCTATACTCACCTCTCCGACGCAGCCTGGACCTCACCGAGGGAACCGGCAGCGTTGTTTGCTTAAAATGCGCGCTTTTACTTCCTTCCGTGACGTCACGGCTTGTGATTGGTCGCGTGCCGCCCATGTGGCCGCGATGCGACCAATCACAGCAAGCCGTGACGTAATTTTCAGGTCCTGGATGCCTAATTCTAGGCATTCATGATTTTAAAATTACGTTCCGGTTTCTGATTGGTCGCGTCGCGGTCACATGGGCGACGCGACCAATCACAAGCCATGACGTCACGGGAGGCAGGAGACGCGCGCATTTTTAAAATTATGTCACGGCTTGTGATTGGTTGCGTGCCGCCCATGTGACCGCGACGCGACCAATCACAGCAAGCCGTGACGTAATTTCAGGTCCTGATGCCTATTTCTGCATTCAGGACCTGAAATTACATCACGGCTTGCTGTGATTGGTCGCGTCGCGGTCACATGGGCGGCACGCAACCAATCACAAGCCGTGACGTAATTTTAAAAATGCGCGCGTCTCCTGCCTCCCGTGACGTCACGGCTTGTGATTGGTCGCATCGCCCATGTGACCGCGACGCGACCAATCACAAGCCGGAACGTAATTTTAAAATCATGAATGCCTAGAATTAGGCATCCAGGACCTGAAAATTACGTCACGGCTTGCTGTGATTGGTCGCGTCGCGGCCACATGGGCGGCACGCGACCAATCACAAGCCGTGACGTCACGGAAGGAAGTAAAAGCGCGCATTTTAAGCAAACAACGCTGCCGGTTCCCTCGGTGAGGTCTAGGCTGCGTCGGAGAGGTGAGTATAGCAATATTTTTTTATTTTAATTCTTTATTTTACACATTAATATGGATCCCAGGGCCTGAAGGAGAGTTTCCTCTCCTTCAGACCCTGGGAACCATCAGGATACCGTCCGATACTTGAGTCCCATTGACTTGTATTGGTATCGGGTATCGGTATCGGATTAGATCCGATACTTTGCCGGTATCGGCCGATACTTTCCGATACCGATACTTTCAAGTATCGGACGGTATCGCTCAACACTAGTTGTGAACTTGTTTATTTTGGCTAAAATATTGCCCTATACATCATGTAATGTATGTATCGTATACATTATTTTTCATTTTTCATTGCACCTCATGCCTATCCTGGTATGCATGGCCTCCTCATCCCTATCCTGGTCTGCATGGCTCCTCATTCCTTCCCTGGTATGCATGGCCCCCTCATTCCTATCCTGGTATGCATGGCCCCCTCATCCCTACCCTGGCATGCATGGCTTCTCATCTCTATCCTGGTATGCATGGCTTCCTCATCCCTTTCCTGGTATGCATGGTTCTTCATCTTCATTCCTATTATGGCATACATGGCTCCTGATCACTACCCTGGTATGCATGGCTCCTCATCCCTATCCTGGTATGCATGGCTTCTCATCTCTATCCTGGTATGCATGGCCCCCTCATCCCTATTCTGGTATGCATGGTTCTTCATCTTCATCCCTATCCTTGTACGCATGGCTCCTGATCCCTACCCTGGTATGCATGGCTCCTCATCCCTATCCTGGTATGCATGGCTTCTCATCCGTAACCTGGTATGCATGGCTCCTCATCCGTATCCTGGTATGCATGGCTACTCATCCCTATCCTGGTCTCCATGGCTCTTCATCCCTATCCTGGTCTGCATGGCTCCCCATCCCTATACTAGTCTGCATGGCTCCTCATCCTTATCCTGGTATGCATGGCCCCCTCATTCCTATCCTGGTATGCATGGCCCCCTCATCCCTACCCTGGTATGCATGGCTTCTCATCCCTATCCTGGTATGCATGGCCCTTTCATCCCTATCCTGGTATGCATACTTCTTCATCTTCATTCCTATTATGGCATACATGGCTCCTGATCCCTATCCTGGTATGCATGGCTCCTCATCCCTATCCTGGTATGCATGGCTTCTCATCCCTATCCTGGTATGCATGGCTCCTCATCTGTATCCTGGTATGCATGGCTACTCATCCCTATCCTGGTCTCCATGGCTCTTCATCCCTATCCTGTTCTGCATGGTTCCTCATCCCTATCCTAGTCTGCATGGCTCTTCATCCCTATTCTGGTCTGCATGGCTTCTCATCCCTATCTTGGTCTGCATGGCTCCTCATACCTATCCTGGCCTGCATGGCTCCTCATCCCTATTCTGGTATGCATGGCTCCTCATCCGTATCCTGGTATGCATGGCTACTCATCCCTATCCTGGTCTCCATGGCTCTTCATCCCTATCCTGGTCTGCATGGCTCCCCATCCCTATACTAGTCTGCATGGCTCCTCATCCTTATCCTGGTATGCATGGCCCCCTCATTCCTATCCTGGTATGCATGGCCCCCTCATCCCTACCCTGGTATGCATGGCTTCTCATCCCTATCCTGGTATGCATGGCCCTCTCATCCCTATCCTGGTATGCATACTTCTTCATCTTCATTCCTATTATGGCATACATGGCTCCTGATCCCTATCCTGGTATGCATGGCTCCTCATCCCTATCCTGGTATGCATGGCTCCTCATCTGTATCCTGGTATGCATGGCTACTCATCCCTATCCTGGTCTCCATGGCTCTTCATCCCTATCCTGTTCTGCATGGTTCCTCATCCCTATCCTAGTCTGCATGGCTCTTCATCCCTATTCTGGTCTGCATGGCTTCTCATCCCTATCTTGGTCTGCATGGCTCCTCATCCCTATTCTGGTATGCATAGCTCCTCATCCGTATCCTGGTTTGCATGGCCCCATCAGAAAAACATAAAAAAAAACAAGCATCCTACTTACTTTCACAGCGTCTTGTTCTGATGCCAGCAGCTGCGGCAGTGCGGCGATCACATGTGCCCACTGCTAAAGAGAATTGAAAATTCACTGCAATCACAGTGAATATTCATTCCCTTAAGAAGCGGGTACATGTGATCGCCCAGCCACTGATGGAAGCCAGTGGCTGCGAGTACTGTGCCTCCTATTAAAGAGAAACGAATATTCCCTGTGAGCGCAGTGAATATGAATTTCTCTTTAGCAGCAGGCACAGGCGTTAGCCGCAGCAGTCGGCTCCTGCCTCCTGTGACCCACTGCTTCGCCGCTGCCACTCCCCCTCCATCTTCTGGGACCCTCTCTTGAGTATAAACCGAGGGGGGTCATTTTCAGCACAGAAAAACTCGGTTTATACTCAAGTATATATGGTACATATCAATTGCTGTCACCTATCGTAGCTTTAGTGCAGGGACAGTGAAGAAGAGGTCAGTCACCCTGAATGTGCCGGATTACAGCACCTGAGGCATTAGTAGTCCACGGAATAAATGGCCCACTATACTAGTCCCAGCTAACAATTATATCAGAACCAGTGCCAAAGAAAAGAAGTGTTTTTTGCCATTAATATCAGCAGAGTTTTGGAACATCACACACTTAATAAAAGTGCTGAAATACAATTTATGAAAGATACTGATGGCACCTGTGGGGTCTTGGGGAATGTGACAGGTTTTCTCTAAAATATTATTCCTTTTTCAGTCATTCATGGCCGAAACAGCAGTATTAGGGCAAAGACAGACAACAGTTTAAATCGGACAGAGATCAGGTCACAATGCATGGACTGAGCAGCGCGTCTCCCGACACGACTGCGAATGCTTCATGTGTTTCTATGAAGCGGTCTTGCTCAGGTTGGGAGACCCGCCAGCCAGTCCGTGGCTCTAGATGTTGAACTTTGGAAACAGATGAGTACTGCTGAGCTATGCTGTTTCTGTAACTTCCATAGAGGTGAATGGGAGTTATGGAAACTATATAGCACAGCCCTGTTTGGCTGTTTCTGGAGACCACCACCAGTAGCCAATGCTTGACTTTTGAATTTGCAGGGGTAATAGACTTTAATAGACTTTATTCATTCACTCAGATGAAACCAGTATTCATTGTTTTATAGTCCAATAAGATAAGTTTCTAAGTTGTTGAAAACCAATAATACTTAAAGAGATATTTTTGTTCAGCCTTGAAAGGCTGAGATAGGGATATCCCTTTAAGTATTTTTGTTTTTCAACTTCTTACAACTTTATCTTATTGGACAATAAACCATTGAATTTTGGTTTCATGTGATTGAATGAATGAAGTTTATAACCTCTGCAAATTTAAAATCGCTGTATTTCTGAAAGACTACTAAACAAGCAATCACTTTAATTACCTCAATGTCATTAGGAGAGCTCGTTGTTAACCCCAGGGTGTAGCTGTAGCTCTGTGGGTAATAATATGAATGTAATGCAGCAGAGCATTAAGACAATTTTCAAGTGGTTTATGCAAAGGATTGTTTCTATTCAGCGCCATCTGTCAGATCTTCATGCGATCTTGCCCATAGGAGATAAACATTCGCTTTATTAGCCTGATCTGGAGATTATGATAAACATACTTATAAATCTTATGATTAGTTTAGAAAACATAATTACATGAAGTAAAAAGACGTCATTTGGAGTAAACTACATCTAACAAATGTTTTGGAAATAAAGTTACTAACAGAAGAGAAAATGACTGGAGATTTGTGATTTTTTTTTTCTAATTGACTCCTATCACCTATTCTGTGTATGGGTGTCTTTGCAATTGCAGGAAAACTCCTTTAAAGGACAAACCACAGGGGTGGTGGTCACAGTGTAATTATTGCAGAGCAGTCAAAGACCCTCTTCACACGTCTCCTGTATGTCTGGTGACAGTTTCCATACGTACCGGAGACATTTACACACATAGATCCATTCAAATCTATGGGTCTGCTCACATGTCAGTGTGTTTCCATGGACCGTGTGTCCATGTGAAAAACACGTTGACATGTCTGTATTTTGCCGGCAGCACGGTACGCAATATGTTCCGCATATCCGTGTGTCATAAATGTGACACCTACCGGTGCCTGGGAAAAGCAGTACTGTTAGTGCTGTTCCCAAGTGCCTGGCGCTGAATGTAGCTCTCATCATTGTCGCCTGGTTTCCCTGAGATCAGCGAGACCAGGCGATGCTAATGAGACGTGTAGTCAGCACCATCTGTCTGTGCATTGTGCTTATTAAATAAATAATTAATTTAAAAAAAAATGAAGTGGGATCCCCTTAATTTTATTAACCAGCTGAGGGAAAGCCAATAGCCGGGGGCTGGTGTTAATATTTTTAGAAGGAGCCAATAGCCATAAAGGTTCCCAGCATATTAATAACAGCTCACAATTATTTGCTGAGCCTTTACTGGTTATTTTAGGGGAGACTTCTTTAAAAAAATTGACGTAAGGTCCCCCTATATTTACTAACCAGCAAAGGCAGCAACAGGCAGCTGCAGACTGATATTAATAGGCTGGGATGTTGCCATGGTATTGGCCCCCTCCCAGACTAAGAACATCAGCTGTCAGCCACCCCATTAAATTTTGGCGCTTAGCCTCAGATCTTTCCACTTGCCCTGGTGTGGTGGCAAGTGAGGTAATAGCTTTGGGGTTGATGTTTGATGACATCAAGCCCAGGGGTTAGTAATGGAGAAGTACTAACAGTCAATTAGTTCCCTCTCAGAGGACTCTTGGAATACTGCTGGAATGACATCTCAGTTGTCTTCTCAAGCTAAGTGTTCCCCTCACTCGTCTACCTCTCTGTCTTTAGTTGTAGTGGGAACTGACTAGTGCAACCCCATCCCATCCCTAACCAGGGCCAATCGCTAGGGACAGGCAGGGATTAGGTTCCTGCTCGGCAATAGGTGCAGAACCTATATAGGGACAGTTTGGGCAGACTAGATGATTTTAGATCTGCCTAGGGGTCTCCACTCCACACTTCCCTAGTGTTTGGGCTCTGGCCTTCCTCTCCCCATTGTTGTGCACTTACTTATCCTTCACCCAGCGAGACATTAACACCAGCCATACACTTTTTATAAAAGAAAACAAAAAACTGACACTTGTTTTTTGTGTGTGTTATTTTGTTGTGTTTAGTTTTTTTTTTCCTTTTTCTGGGTGTATGGATCCTGTTTTTAAGCTGGCAGAGCAGCTGCAGAGGTTGTCACTAGAGGTGACCAACCTTCATTCTGAGGTTCAGCAGCAACGGCAGTGGCTGCAGACTCCTACTGTGGGGGACTCTGCGGGTAGGCCAGTCCAGCTTGAACACAAAATTGCCCTCCCGGACAGGTTTTTAGGAGGTAGGGACAGGTTTTTTGCATTTAAAGAAGCTTGTAAACTTTATTTTAAACCTCATCGTTACTCCTCTAGGGATGAGGAGCAACGAGTGGGAATTGTGATTTCACTGTTGCAAGGGGATCCTCAATCCTGGAATTTTTCTTTGCCACAGGGTTTAATTTATCTCCAGTCCATAGAAGGTTTTCCAGCGCTTTTGTCCTTATCTATGATGATCCTGACCATATTTCCTTGGCTGAATCCAGGCTCCGTTGCCTTCAGCAAGGGAATCGTTCAGTTGAGACTTATATCTCTGAATTCCACATGTGGGCAACCAATACCAAATTGAATGACCTGGCTCTTAGAAGCCAATTTTGTCAAGGTCTTGCTCAAAAGTTAAAAGATGCTTTGGCAGTGTATGAAACTCCTGAGTCATTGGAGGCTGTCATGTCATTGGCTATATGTGTGCATAGATGCCTGCAGAATACATCGGTAAGACCACCTTCTCCTGAGCCCTCTTTCTGGGACAATACCTCTGTGTCAGGGAGATGGTCCAGGGGTGGATCTATACTTGTGGAGTTAAGGGAGCCCATGCAGTTAGGAAGTGCTTCCATGTCGTATGTCTCTACCGACATTCGTAAGAAAAAGGGCATGTGATTTTTTGTGGGAGGAAGGGACATTTTATCAGTGAGACCAGTCACACAATGATGAGAGTAAGGGTATGTGCACACGATGCAGATTTAGTGCAGAATTGGTGCAGAACTGCAGCAGATTTTTCTGCTGCAGATACGCTGCAGAACTGCACTGTGATTTACAGTACAATGAAAATCAATGGGAAAAAAAAAGCTGTGCACATGGTGCAGAAAAATCTGCGCAGAAACGCTGCAGATTTCAAAGAAGTGCACGTCGCTTCTTTTGTGCAGTTCTGCAGCGTTTCTGCTGCAGATTTTTCTGCACCATGTGCACAGCTTTTTTTTTTTCACATTGATTTACATTGTACTGCATAGAAACTGCATAGAAACTGCGCAGAAACTGCATAGAATCTGCGCAGAAACTGCATAGAATCTGCACAGAAACTGCACAGAAACTGCATAGAATCTGCGTAGAAACTGCATAGAAACTGCACAGAAACTGCATCAAATCTGCAGATGCAGATTTAGTGCAGAAAATTCTGCACCACATTTCCTACGTGTGCACATAGCCTAATAGTAATCGGCCAACGCCTGACTGGTAATTACCTTTTTACAGTTGTTGGCTCACACGCTGTCCTCTGTATCATAGTGTTCGAATCTACAGTGGTCTACGATACCTAGCTGTTACCGGGGGTGATTTCACTAAGGTTACCATCACTCATTGTCGGTGTTGCCCCATCTGTGACCACCAGATGATCGAGTCCTGGTTCGGGATCACGTTCAGGTACCGAAACTGAACGTATTTATGAAGTATGGCCGAACCCGACAGACCTGAACATTAACAGGTCATACCTAATCATCAGGTCTAAAACACTATACTTGAAAAACAGGCTGGTTAAGATATCATGTTGTAACGTTGACAACTAGAGTAGGAAACTGTGAACCTGAAGGAGAATCAGAATCCTGAATTAGAGTCCTCTGTTGGCTTTTTTTTAAAGTTGCTGCTTCACTTTTTCTGTACCTCAGTGCTCGTGCAGACGACCATAGTTTTGGTCTCAGTGTTATCTGTGAAAACATTGGATCGCACTCTGACCAATGCTATTCATCGATCACTGCGTGGTCCGAGAGAAATAGTTGCAGCATTCACGATTTGCCTCTGATGAATGGGCACTCACCCATTCATGTCTATGGGTCCATAAAAGAGGACATCTGAGTGCAGTTCAATTTGCACAAACAGACTGAATGGAGAAGATGGAGTCACTTTTTTAAAAAATTTTCCACATCTGAGAAAATCTGATCCCACTCGGATCACACTCACTGTTCAGAATATGATTAGCATAATCAGATTTTCTTGGATGGGGAACAAGTGGTTATCTGCTCCTGCCGTTAAGTTGTCTATATTCGCTCTTGAATAAGTCATAACATTTATATTTAAGGAGTACCAATAATTATTTATATGTGAAGCAGATTAGATAGGGCCAGGTTTTTAGGGCTCGTTCAGACGTGAAAAAGATGGACAGTACTCGGACCAATGTTATTTAATGGGGCAGTGAAGATGATTTAGCCAGTTGTGAAATCCAAGAAATATTAGGTATTTAACGTATTGGATTAAGATATAACCTTTAATTAAGTATGCTAAAAACTCACTCAGAGTACTCGGCAGTGAAGATGAGTTTTTTCTTTTTTTCACTGACCAAATCTGCGTGTGAAAAAAATGGTAGCATGCACTAGTTTCTTCCTTAAATTGAATGAGACTCGTCCCATTCAAGTCTATAGGTGTAGGAAAAAATTGGATGCCATACGGAGCCACAATATATCATTCATTGTTTCCATATACATTGCAATTCTCTAACATAGGAAACTGTAAATGGTCCAGTAAATGATTAATAACTGCTGAGTAAGGCCACGTTCACACGTTCACTATTTCGTCAGTATTTTACCTCAGCATTTGTAAGCCAAAACTAGGAGTGGGTGATAAATACTGAAGTGGTGATGTGTTTCTATTATACTTTTCCTCTAATTGTTCCAGTCCTGATTTTGCAAATTGTCTCTTCAGAGAGGAAAAGGACTAGAACTCTAGAGCCACCTATTGGAAGTAGCAATCCTAACAGTCAATGTCAACCCTTTAACAAGCCCTGTCACATGAATTAGGATAAGAGCCAAACCAGACCTCAATTTGCAGACACTGTGTTTTGGGGTACTGCCCCTCGTCAGTGCAAAGTGGAGATCTAGTTTGGCTGAGTGAGAGGCGTCTGACCGGGATCCAAGAAATATTGTTTCTCCTTGCGGAGAGTGACATGTTAAGCATGTTGAAGTGAGGAGACTTAAAGCCGCAATTTTTTCCCAGAGGAGCATTATGGCTTTAAGTCTCCTCACCTCGACATGCTTAACATGTCACTCTCCGCAAGGAGAAATGATATTCCTTGGACTCCTGATTTTGGCTTACAAATACTAAGGTAAAATACTGACCAAACACTGAATGTGTGATCGTGGCCTAAAAAACTGATTGTATACGGACAGTACATGGATGACAAGTGAGGAAAAATTGGCCCACTTTTTTGGATGAAACTAAACAATTTTTTAATATGCTCGAGTGAACTTATCGCTCTGAGACCTCAAAAGCTGAACTTCTGCCTCAACACTTGCACAGAGCAATGTATGGGCTCAGTACAAAGTCTGTAAGCCTAATCCATTCTGCGCAGCCTCATAAACTTTCTGTTCAGTCTGTACAGCTCTCTGGGTGCACAAACAAGCAGAAGCTCAGTGCAATAATCTGATGAGCTGTGGCTTTCTGTGTGAATGCTTGGGGTTTCTAGGCTGGGACCCCAAAGATCTGCTTACATATTTTAAGTACCTAACATAAAAAAATATAAAGTATAGTCTTTAACTACTGTATATTCCTATAGTCAACTACATTCCTGAATTCACATTTCACGTGCTATATGACTTTCAAATACAAAATTGGCTATTATCCCCTTCCCCATGCCCATGCACTGCAGAAAGGGATAAACCCAAGAACTACACAGTAGTTCTATTTTAGATTGTAAATTGAACTTGTAATCACCTAAATACTGTAGTTTTTATTATGTATCTTCCTTTTCCCATGTAAAGCGCCATGGAATAAATTACGCTATAATAGTAAATAATAATAATAATAGTTACTTCTGTATAAAAGTGGAGGTGTGTGTGGGTGAATAGGAAGCATTTATATAACCTCTATAACTGCCCTATTACAGCTCTATACAGCACAGAGCCATGATACAGCCGAGCGTCCTGACACCTTAGGGTACTTTCACAGTACCGTCTTTTTTGGTCCGTCGCAATCCGTCGTTATGGGCAAAAAACGGATCCTGCAAATGTGCTTGCAGGATGCGCTTTTTGCCCATAGACTTGAATAAGCGACGATCGCGACGGATGGGCACACGTCGCATCCGTCGTGCGACGGATGCATCGTGTTTTGGTGGACGCGACGCACAAAAAGACGTTCAATGTAACGGTTTTTTGTCCGTCGGTTCCGGTTTTTCCGACCGCGCATGCACGGCCGTAACTCCGCCCCCTCCTCCCCACTCATCACACTGGCCAGCGGATGCGTCGTAAGACTGCATCCGCTGCCCACGCTGTGCTAAATTTAGCACAACGTCCGTCGGTACGTCGGGCCGACGGTTTGCGACGGCCCCATACCGACGGAAGTGTGAAAGTACCCTTAGTCAATATGTTTTATTTCGATGTAAAGTAACTTATATTACAGTCAACCAACCTCAGTATATAGCTATGTTTCGTTGAACTTAACATTATCAGATATGGAAAGCCCACAGGCAAAAGAAATTGTATTCATAAAAAAAAAAGTTTAAAGTTTAAAAACCGGGCAATTAACCAAATGCAAGCAGTAATATACTATATATCACAGTGGGAACTCAAAATTGATGTGTTTGTTCTTTTCTGTTTTCGGTTATCAGATTTCTATGTTGGAGTTAGAATAAAATACCCTGTTCTTAGTCAGAGCGTAGAAATTGAATGTTCGGACGTCTACACAACACGTGGTTATATGCAAATACACTCTGTATAACAATCCTGGGGTAATTGTATTGTTCGTATCTCATTTCAAATGAATACTGTTGATTTGACCAATTTTAAATATCCCCAAATGTGAAAACTCAAAATCTGAAAGCTGTGGCCAACAAACTTTTCGTATAGAAAAAATTGAATAGATCCTTTGTGTATTACCATCTCATGTCTATACTCAGGAAATACTTTGCCTTTTTTCTTCCTTTGCTGTTATTGTGATATGGCTATCTATGATTCGCAAACATGCGTGCACGATGTATGAAACACTTTAGCACTCAACATCATCAATGCACCTTAATGCCGGGTACATGCAGTACATGCAGCGTGATATCGCTAAATGACATAAAATAAGAGATTTTTCACATCAGCCAAGAAATGTTTATTCCTCCCTTGTTATTGTTTCGGTTCACTGTATTATAAATGAGTTGTAAGTTCAATGACTTGAGCGACAATGATACATTTTTTTTCTTTGCATGACTGTGGATTTTCTTTTTCTCTTTACTTCCCTTAAACTCATTCATATACAAACTGATTGATATTCCTCTCTGTTTTCCTTCTGACATGGATTATTGCCTGAATAAGAAACAACAATAAATACAAAACTCTATTATTTCTCAAACTGAATACATTCAGAAGATGAATGGTATAATCCACACTTATGACATGCAGAAGTACATTCAGTTAACTTACTTGAGAAGAGGGACTTTCTGGCAGACAAATGTTCCTTTACTTGGTAAAGTTTTGCCCACGTTATTACATAGAGGAATAATATATTTAAAGGGAATCTGTCAGACTTCTACTACCCCAAACTATTAATAAGACTGTATATCCCTTTACAAGACAAGCCGGTTGATCTTTTTATGACACCAAAGCTCTGCTGATGGAATCAAATTCACATTTTCAAGTTCAGTGTACATCAGTCTGGAAGTGCATTTGGGCATGACGATGCATTTCCTACACCTCACGCTATACCTCAAGACTATCGCCACCCACCTCTGGTTGATTTTCATGTTAAGGGCTCATACTCACTTGCAAGCAACTCGGATAAGTCTCGCACGGCAATATCCGGCACTGTATCCGGCACTCAGATCGGAGCGTGCGGCCGCATAGGAATACATGCAGCCGCACGCTCCGCTCCTGAGTGCCGGGTGCAGTGTCGGGTATTGCTGTGCGAGACTCATCTGAGTTGCTCGCAAGTGAGTATGAGCCCTAATAGTCATATACCTGAGCAAATGATTCACAAATCAACCTAAGGAGGGTGATGCTAGGCAGAGAATACAATGTGAAGCCAAATAACTGAGGGGCATTGTCATCCCCCTTACACTTTAAAAATGCAGTTTCTCATACTTTGGTGTCATAAAGGATTACCTGTCTTTTCTTATAAAGAACTTAAAGCACCACTCCAGCATTTTTTTTTAGGGCTCATACTCACTTGTGAGAAACTCGGATGAGTCTCGCATGGCAATACCCGGCACTCAGGAGCGGAGCGTGTGGCTGCATGTATTGCTATGCGGCCACACGCTCCGATCTGAGTGTTGGCAGCAGTGCCGGGTATTGCCGTGCGAGACTTATCCGAGTTTCTCACAAGTGAGTATGAGCCCTTAGGGCTGAAGTAGTGCTATAAACATAAAGTCCCTGCCCGTACTCTTACACTCTCTCTCCGGCTTCTTCACCTTTTTTCGGTGCTGTAGTGTCCCATACCATCATCTTGTGATAGTAGCTCCTGACTGCAAGGAATTCAGGAGCTACATGACAAGCCAGAATGAGGCTCTCATAGACTTGAATTTAGTTGTACTGTAAAAACACTTGGCACTCGTGCTAGTGTATTCATCAAAAATATTTATTAATTGTGGCAAATCCAGAAGAAAAATTAGAGACGTTTTCGGTCAATACAAAAACTTCATCAGTCTATTAAAAAGGAAAATAAACAAAAAAAAAAAGGAAAAGAAATAAATAATGAACATCATTTATCAATTGTGTCATCAAGTACAAAGCAAACATAATAAGGAAAAATGCTATACATGCTGGCTAGGACAACACTGGAATCCACCAAGCAAACAGAATGGCTACACATAAATATTCTTGCTGAATACATCAAAACGAGTGCCATTTCATTTTGCAGTATAACTGAAAAATTTGGTATAGTACTTGTGCACCACTGTTTTACAGAAGTTCCTTGTCTTTTTTTCAATTTAAATTTAGTTGTGACCACCGGTTTTTTCCATAAAACACAAACTGACGGAGACCTTCGGGAGTGGCAGTGATAATAGATGAAGCACCACTCCAGTGGTAAAATAAAAAAAAACAAACAGCTGAAGTGGTGCATTAATGGTCATATATTTGTGTTGAGGGGATAGTGTTTCTGACTGGTTCATTTCCAAAAGGACCTTTCACCAGTTTCAGCATAGCAAACTGGCCCACATTATTGAATATTGGGTGCAGAGCTGAGTAAAATATATATTTAAATTTCCTAGCTCCGTTCTAGAGATATTGGCTTGTTAAGTTTCAGTTATTTAACATAGACCTAATTGAGAGTTACCAGAGATTCTTTTTTTTTTTTTTTTTTTTTGGGGGGGGGGTCTTTGTTTCCTCCACGATGTTAACTAGAGACGAGCGGATCATTTAAAATTCAAATTGGCAAACTTCATAAAATTTTCCCAAAAAATGTGATTTGAATCGAATAAGTTTGGGGAAATTTGTACAAATGTCAATATTGCAAGGCTTGTAATTGATCGAAAAATACATGTGTTAGAGGAGAGAGAGAACTTTGCAGACCATAATAGCTTATGCTCTACAGGAGAGAGATTGAGAACAGCATTAAACATAAGATCTTACACTGTAGAGAAAAGAGAGAGAGGACCCTGCTGATCACAAGAGCTTACACTCTAGAGGTCAAAGAGAGATGATCTCGATGGTCATAAGAGCTTAAACTCTACAGGAGAAAAAGACAGAAAATCCAGCTGACTGTAAGAGCTTACACTCTAAAGGAGAGAGAAGACCCTGCTAATTAGAGGAGCTTACACTCTACATGAGAGAAAGAACACCCCGCACATCATGTGAACTTACCCTCTACGGGTGAGAGAGAGGGAAATGATCCTTCTGACTGTAAGAGCTTACGCACTGCAAAAGAGAGACCAACTCAGTGACTCTGGAGATGGAAAACAACTCTGCTGTGCAAACTGTGCTCCAATGAGAACTGCTGATCTGTGTTGGTACAGGTACTTACCACCACCATACAAGGTATAACAATCTGTAAGATGTCATAGCTGCAGAGCATAATGGGGAGGCCTGCACAAAAAGGAAAACTCAACCCACTCTCTGATGCTTCAGCAGTATTATTATTATTATTATAGCGCCGTTTATTCCATGGCGCTTTACATGTGAGGAGGGGTATACATAATAAAAACAAGTACAGTAATCTTAAACAATACAAGTCATAATGGTACAGGAGGAGAGAGGACCCTGCCCGATAGGGCTCACAATCTACAACACTTTAAGGCTATGGATTCTTTAGAACATACAAGGTTCAACTTGTTAAAGTTTTATGCTTTAATACAAAAAGGTACAGTGCTTACAATAAAGAAAAAGGCATAAAAATATGGTAATAAAAAGACATACAAATATGCAAAACAGTTATAAAATAAACAGGAGAAAACTTACAGAAATAGCTAACTTTGTAGTTTGCTTTCTGCTCCCTGAGGGAGGGTGAATATGGACTGGAACACATCAGCTAGGTTGCCCCTCAATCTGGAACACATCAGCTAGGCTGCCCCTCAATCTGTGAACACGATTCTATGTATACAGGCCTGATTTATACAGTCACCCTGGAGGTCAGATTTCTAGACCAGCCTGTCAGGTTAATATTATAATTGCTTGTTTTTTCATTGGCCCATGGCCACTCCACCAATGAATATATTATTTTCTCTGAAATTCTTGGTGTAAAGTTTTCCACAGATAGATAGTGTCAGGCTGTAATTGACATCTCTCTTCAAAAGAGCTAGAAGGTGTGAAATGTTTCCCCTTCTTCCTGGTTCCCAGCAAGACCCCCTGGCGAGATTGGAGACAGTAGACTGCCTTCTCAAGATACATATGTTGTGACCTTTGTGAGACCTGCAGTTTCAGCACAGATGTTAAACTACTGCTGGTTACAAATATAAACCTATACATATTTCACTACACACATATATACCTATACATATTTCACTACACAAGTAATGTTAGTATGGTGGTTCAGCTTTAGCACCAGTATCAACACTACAGGACTTAGATTCCTTAAACTGTGCACACACACGCTTGAACAAGCACCATCTCCCTCTAATAACAACTGTCACAGAGCTGTGTAATGGTGTCAGTGCTCCGATCATGGCTGTGCCTCTCCTTTTATAACCCCTGATGATGTCAAACTGTCAGCCAATCACAGTAATGCCACTACCAAGATGGCTACGGCATTACCGTGACTCGCAGGTGACCCTGCATACTTATTGTCTGCGTAACAGGCGCCAAACATGCGGGGCAAGGATTAGAGTTTGAAATCAAGCACCTGCTAATGCTTGCTGAGTATCTAGCACATCGAGCACCCAGATACTTGAGTAATATTCGAGTATCACTGAGCACGTTCACTAAGGTAACTTTAGTTCACAACCTCCAGATGTTCCAGCAGCTGAAAATTCCAGTAACCTTAAAGTGTCCTTCAACAGTTCCTATGAAATTTTCAAGCCTCACATCTGATTTGAGATCTGGTGGCTGTGAACTCTGGTAAAGGTTACCTGATTTATCAGCCACCATAACTTAAAGTAGCTCGAGTGCTGGACTGATGAGTGCTAAATACCAGACTCGCAGTCGTTCAGCACTGGTGCTGGGCAGCTTGAGAACCAGCTAAGGTTTTTTCTCATTGTGCGAGCGGCGATCTCACCGAGTCACCGCAGTCCATTGGCCCGGCTGGGAATGCAGCCTCAGTGACCTGCTGCAAACTCAATGTCACCGCTGGTCACGGAGGTTGAACTAGCAGCAGCTCATTCATGACTGAGGTAGTTCAGGGGCCTGCTCGCTGCAGCTCATTCTTCCTTGCTTCTCAGCATGAATGGTGGCATGATGCCACCATTCATGCTGAAGAGCACATGTTGCAATGATGGATTACAGCATGGGACATTATGGAATCCAGCCACCCATCCATCCCTCATCTATCCATCCATCCATCCATCCCTGCATCCATCCCTCATTCATCCATCCAACCCTCATCCAGAATCCCTCCATCCATCCCTTATCCATCCATTCCTCATTAATTCATTCATCCATCCCTCATCAAGCCATCCCTCTATTCATCCAGTCTTCATCGATCATCCATCCAGCTATACCTCCATACATCCCTCCATCCATCCCTCATCCAACCATCCAGCCTCGATGATGTCACTGATGCTGCGTTTGCAGCAGTTCATTCTCCCTGAGGTTCTCAGCCTCGACATTCGCATCTTGCCACTGTCCAGGTTGAAAACTGTTTATCCCCAGACATGGATTACGGTGTGGGACAGAACGTCGGACAAGTGAGGGATATGGTTGTTTCTTTATTTTTGTTTTATTACAGGAGACAAGGGCTTTAATGGAATGGGTATTAGGTGAGTATAACTGTGTTTGTTACTTTTTAAATAAAAAATGAAAAGTGTGTTTTGTTTTTAATTCAAATAAAATACTTTATACTGGCTGTGTGTTTATTTACCATATATCTATAGGATTAGTAATGTATAGGTGTCTAATTGATGCCCCTCCATTTCTAAGCTGTGAACTTGATGTCACCGGACAATACAAAGGTGATATCAACTGCACAAATATGAACCCCACTTGCAACAGCTATAGAGAAAGTGGGAAGAGCAGGGCAAAGTGCCAGAATTGGGGCATCTAATAGATATGCATTTTCTTGGGGTGGCTGCAGGCTGCTATTTTTAGGCTGGGAGGGCCAACATCTATGGCCCCTTACCAGCCTGAGTATACCAGCCCCGAGCTGTCCCCTTTAGCTTGGCTAGTTGTTAAAATGGGGGAAAGGGGCATGCCATTTTATAAAATTATGTATTTAAATAGTTAAAAAATATGACTGGACCCCTTTATTCTTGATAACCAGTCATTCTGAAGCTGCCAGCTGAGGGTTGCAGCCCGCAGCTGTAATTTTTGCCTGGCTAGTCATGAAAAACACAGAGCAACCCCACATCATTTTTTGAGGGTGTCCCCCATTTTAATAACCAGGAGAGGCTAAGTATGCATCTGTGAGATAATGTTAATAGCCTGGGAACCATTATGAATATTGTCTCTTTCCCAGAATATTAACATCAGCCCCCAGCCATCGGCTTTCCCTCAGCTGACGATTACAGGGGACTAGTGATTAGCGAGTATACTCGTTGCTCGGGTTTTCCCTAGCATGCTCGGGTGATCTCCGAGTATTTGTTAGTGCTCGGAGATTTGGTTTTTGTTGCCTCAGCTGCATGATGTATGGCTGCTGGCCAGCCTGAGTATATGTGGGAATTCCCTAACAAACAGGCATTCCTCACATGTATTCAGCCTGTCTAGCGGCCGTAAATCATGCAGCTGTGGCAACAAAAACTTAATCTCCGAGCACTAACAAATACTCATAGACCACCCAACTCCATTTTTTCTTTAATTTTTTAATTATTTACAATTACACACTCAAGGTAACCTTAGTATACAGCCTTCAAGTGTTCCAGCAGCTGGAAACATTAGTAACCTTGCAGCTGCTGGGAGACCCAATGGCTGTGAACTCTGGTAACCTGAAAGGTTACCTGTTCAAATCACCTGTTCTCACTGTAGCTCCAGTGCCAGACTGTTGAATGCTGGAGTGCTGATTGCCGGACTGACGGCCATTCATCAGTAGAGCACTGCCACTAGCAAAGCAAAAGAAACAGCTGCTATAAGCTCAGATGACCTTACTGTTCTTATTGATAATTCAAAAAGTAATTGAAAAAGTGTGGTGGTCCATCGTAATTTTCATAATCAGCAGAGGGAAAGCCAATGTCTGGTGCTGATGTTAATATTCTGCGAAAGAGGCAATATTCATAAAGGTTCCTAGGCTACTAACTCACAGCTCCATACTTAGCCCTTCTTGGTTATTAAGACACGGTCCCCCACAAAAAAATAAACATAGGGTCCCCCCTACAGTGGGGGAAATAAGTATTTGATCCGTTGCTGATTTTGTAAGTTTGTCCACTGACAAACACATGAAAAGTCTATAATTTTAAGGGTAGGATAATTTTAACATTGAGAGATAGACTATCAAAAATAAAATCCAGAAAATCACATTGTATAAATTATATAAATTTGTTTGCATTTATTTGCATTACTAACCCCATAGTCATAATGTATAAAAACACACCCAGAATAAAGTCCTTTAATTGAAAGAATGACACATATTCCTTTAATAAACCTAAATGAAACCATACTCACGTCATCGCCCAGTCCACAGAAGCCAATGTCTCCTGTAACAGAACTAAAATAATGAACAACAATATTCCTCACCTGTCCACTGAGAAGATAATAATCCATTTGTCAAGTGATGAGTCTAGCTCTGTTACATCTAGCTTCATTGTTGCATGATGCGACTATACAGCCTGCCATCCAGCAGAGAAACAGAGCAGGGTGTGCTACCGCTGCTCACTGTGCCACGGGGAACTCCCATGACCTGACTGACATCACTGTGAGAGTGAGAAAATTCTCAAGAATACACAGTGCCATCAGAAAGGTCCAGGGAGTTTACAGCTAATGAACTCCGTTCAACTCACTGACATTAGCTCGAGCGCGATTACAATATTTCCCACGGCGCTCACACTTACCGGTAAGTAATTATCATTTCTCATTACATTGTTTACCACTTGGATTAATTTATTTTATCTTTTGATAGATTAAAAATTTTTGAGCACAGCGATACCAAATATGTGTACTTTTTATTGTTTTATTTTTAATGCAGCCAAAGGGGGCTCATTTGAACTTTTGTGGGATGTTTTTCTTTTTTTATAAATTTTTTTTTTATTTTACTAATTACTAAATTTAATAGTCCCTTAGAAGCCTTGAAGCTGCAATCGTCCTTTGTGCTTCAGCTCATAGGTGACTCTAAATGACAGGCACGGGGGTCATCAGCAGACAACCCTGTCACATAATCGCTGCCAGTGATTGACAGTGGGATTTAACTTGTTAAATCAGCCATCAAGTGAGTGAAAGATGTAGGCTTGGTCAGCGAGGAGAGCAAAGGTAGTGAAGAGGTTAAACGTGATTACATAGAAAAGCAAAAAATAATACATTTCTTAAATTCATTGCTTTATAACAACACTGAAAACTTATTGAACACCTCTCATACAGCTATAAGTAAGAAACTAAGTCCTTATCAAAAGTTCAACAACGGATTCAGACCCTTATTGCAAAAACCTAAGTATACTCTTTATAGATTACCACCAGAAACTACTAGAAAATATTAGCTTAGGAGAAAATATCTGATTAGAGTTGAAATGTGTGATTTCATGGGAAATATGATCAAATTAAAAGTCTTTACTGTGTGATATAACTTTTGATTAAAAGTTTAAAAATATCACCCATTATGACAACCCAAATGTAATTACATACATGTCAACGATAACTGAAAATATTTTACAAAGATTAATAAATGCAGGAAATTAAACCAACCACAAATCAAATTTCTTCATAAACTATATCTTACAGCAAAATCTATATTTCTTTCTCAAGCTCAATATACTATGTTGTATTTTCAGCATCTACAATGCTTTGTAATTCAAAGAAAGATCATTACAGGTTCTACAAAAAAATATTGCATAAGGAACATTACACACCAAATAGGTTACTAGGTGGCAAAACTTCTGTCTCTACAGTATATAACCCTATTCAAAAGAGGATACTTCTGCTTAAAAAATTAAAAAGCTTTATTCAAAATTATCAACATAAAAAGGTGCAAAATTCAAAATTTCATTGAAGCCTTTGGGACTTATTGTGTCGACTTTCCAAATCCAACGTGTTTCCAATTTTTTTAGACTTCTACCTCTTCTTTTTCTTCCTTTGCACCGAAAGGCCTTCTCTTTTCGGATTTTTCTCTCTACAGAGCCCTTTTTGCATGACCTTCTTGTTATATCTGGGGATGAGTGAACATGCTCGGATATCATTCGAGTATCTGGGTGCTTGGATCTGCTCATCACTCGGTTAGCATTATCTGGTCCTCGAATATGAAACTCGAATCCTTGCCCCGCAATATTTGGAGCCTGATATATAGCCAATAATATGCATGGATTGCATATCACTGTAATGCCGAAGCCATCTTGATAGTGGCATTACTGTGATTGGTTGGCCGTATGACATAATCAGGGGTTATAAAAGGACAAGCGTTGCCACGTTGGCACACAGATGCCATTGCAGAGCTCAGGGACAGTTCTTATTGTAGGAAGAGCCTGATCAAAATTCATGATAGCTCTTACAGCCCTCAACAGATCATCCATATTTTCGGAAGATAAAAATACTTTTTTCCTCTCCTCTGAAGGCATCTGGGGAATACTTTATTCCTCCCCTTCAACATCCATCTCTCATCTAGCTCTCTTATGACGGGAGGTACTCTGAACTAGCTGCGATGGTACAAGATTAGCGACAATGCTCTGGATCTCTTCTCTAATCATGGCCCACATATGCGTTAAGAAGGATGCTTGTTCGTCCTTCAGGAAGTTCGCAATAAACTCCGAGCATAATTGCTTTTTACACGATTCTGTGAGTTTCGTATTGCATGTCAGGCATTTCCTCTGCCTTTTTCGGGAAGAGGAGCCTGATCCTAAGGGAGTCCCTCTGTCCTATTTAAAAAGATGGGAAATGTGTGCTCTTTTAGCTAAATGGGTTCACAATCATGAAACGGATTAAAAGATGCTATGGCGGTTTACTTACACTGGCCAAGGACTGCTCAGCTGGTGCTACTGAGCATGAAGGTTTAGTATACATGGTTCAGACTGTGCACACCACACAGTCTTACCTTATCCAGGTGGCCTTCATATTACCCGCATAGCCTTCTCTAGCGTTCCTGGGTGGAAAGCACTCTGCACTGCCCCGATTGGAAGTGCCCCTCCAAACTGGAAGTGTGCTCCATGCTGGAACGCATGCGCGTCATCGCAAGTCTTCCCCGGCTGGAAATGCATTCCACTCTAGAATGCACACCAGTATGCGCGAACCGAAAGTCCGGCGGCAGGCAGCAGCATGGAGCCAAGAGCCCTCCACAGAGGGAAGCGCCAAAAACGGGAGCTCCGTCCTGCTCCACCAACAGACTGAATGACCCCCACCCAGTGAGGTATCAGCCTTGGAGCCTCTTGACATCAGGAAGGGAAGAGATCCAGTTCTCTCTGATCCCACTGAGCTACCAAGTAAGTTCTTCAGACTCCTGCACTCCTTCTCTTGTTGTGTTCTGTCCTGCTAGGGACAGCAAATCCACTGAGAGTGAGGTGGAAAAGGGAGGGTTTAACCTTTTGTGTGTTTCCTGTCCCTAAAGGATGAATAGGACTACCTCCTGTCATGCTGTCACGAGGGATGTCCTGGGGTAAAGAAAGTCTTCTCCTACACATGCCAAAGCTGAGAGCTTGAACTTCATTATCTCCATTCTGTTGGCCATTAAAATGCTGCCTTTCTGCCTGGTAGATACAGACGGTTTACAAAAGTTGTTTGCCATCACAGTCCCCCAGTACCAGTTGCGCAGCTGCCATTACTTCTCTAAGAAAGCTGTGCCTCTGCTAGACCAGCATGTCACAGACAACATCATCCAATTCCTGAAAAAAATCTATGTCTGCCAGGGTGCATTTCCCCACTGACACTAACGCTTGCAGGACAAACCTCCATATCTAACACTTCCTCCACTGCTTCTAGTGTCTCCACCTGCACGCTCAACCTATCCCTTAATGAGACAAGTGTTTCAACAGCGCACGAGAATCCTCACCACCTTTGTACTGCACAGCCTGGGCTCACCGCAATCAGGCAGTGTTTCAATTAATATTCCATATAAAAAGAAAGATGGATGGCACTCACCAGTCTGTAAAATCCAGTATTTATTTCAAAGATTAAAACATCTTCAACAGGAGAATGGAAGAAGCCTCTATGTAGAAGCCCAACAGCGTGGAATGGCCGTCGTCGCTCCCACTCTCCTTCTCCCATTCTCCCATTGAAGATGTTTTAATCTTTGAAATAAATACTGGATTTTACAGACTGGTGAGTGCCATCCATCTTTCTTTTTCTATGGACTATTAGTACTGTTATTTCTGAGCAGGCACCCAAAGGTCCAGGTTTTATGCCGATAGCATTTTGGCACATCAATGGAATATTGTGCCTAAAATGTATTAGCGATGCGGATCACTTTGTTGCTTGTGTGAGTTTAAATTAATATGCCTTGGAGATCACAGTTGGAATGCCCGCCAGAGCCGTGGGGTACTCGGTACCGGGTCCGTTACTCAAAGGGATGTGTCATGGCGGCGGCAACCCGGTCCGTGTCCCTGGGCGCCCATGTCAAAGGGATAATCCCCAAAGGGATTTGTTAAACAATAAATGTTCGTGACGTCATCTGTGGTATTTGGTCAGAGATGACCAATGCTGCTTAAAGGGGTCCTCTGGGGTGATGTTATGGCAGCCAGATGGTATAAGCTCCCACAGGTGAAGTAGGTCCCCACGGCTCCCGGTGAGTAGATGGAAGATGGTGAGTGGTGCAGTAAAGAATGAAGGACGTAGTTGTGCAGTCTTTTTACCTGGTCTACACTGTGTCTACACCCAGACTGGACATATCCCTTCCCCTGTGCTAACCTCAGCCAGATCTGTCGTCTGGTTACCGGCATCTGCCGCTGTCTCGCCAGCGCTCTGTTGGATGCTCCTTCTGGTTCTCCTGCCTGGACTTCCAGCTTCTTCTCTTGTGTACGGCTGAGCACGGAGCGCAGCATCCTTCGTGCTCTTTCTTCAGGCTCCGCCCATGATGGTATGCCCCTCTTTTCCTGCTCTCCTCGCGGCGTTCTTTATGGCGGCCGTTTTTCACGGCTATTTTGAAAATAAAGCGCGCACCGTGTGATGCAATTATGGTGATGTTTTAAAAGCTCATTAAAGTCTCTGGCACACAATTTAATAAAGTCTCTCTTTTAAGCACAGTCTCTTAGGCGCACAAGACCCGTTTGCTGGGTCAGTCCATCCTGTTCGTGATGCCAAAATGAGTCACCCGCCAAGGCCATGGGGTACTTGGTACCAGGTCAGGTACTTAAAGGGATGTGTCACGGCAGCGGCGACCCGGTCCATGGCCCTGGGTGCTCGTGTTAAAGGGATGGTCTTTAAAGGAATTTGTAAAAAAAAAAATGTTCGTGACGCCACCTGTGGTATACGGTCAGGGATGACCAACACTGCTTAAATGGGTCCTCTAGGGCAGTGATGGCGAACCTATGACACGCGTGTCAGTGCTGACACGCGTAGTCATTTTCAGTGACACGCCGGCCACCGGCCGCGGCCACATAGAAATTGCATCTTTACATTGCATGGCATCCGATCCGATTTTTTATCGGATCGGATGCCATGCAGGAGGTCTGTGGGTCCAAACAACAGAGCTCCGGCACAGAGCGTCTAGGCCTGGGACTTCCGGTAGGCCCGGCGCAGCTCCTGGAAGTCCCAGGCCTCCGCGCAGGTCGGATGCCATGCAGGAGGTCTGTGGGCCCAAACAACAGAGCTCCGGTGCAGAGCGTCTAGGCCTGGGACTTCCGGTAGGCCAGGCGCAGCTCCCAGAAGTCCCAGGCCTCTGCGTCGGAGCTGTCTTGTTTGGGCGGCATTGCGCTGCTCCCTGCTCCCTGCTTCGCCGGCCGGAAAGATCGGACCTACCGGTCCCATGCCTAGAGTCCGCTCTGCGCCCTAGCTCTGTTGGGTGGCATTGCGCTGCTCCCTGCTCCCTGCTTCGCCGGCCGGAAAGATCGGACCTACCAGTCCCATGCCTAGAGTCCGCTCTGCACCCTAGCTCTGTTGGGTGGCATTGCGCTGCTCCCTGCTGCGCCGGCCAGAAGTCCCAGGCTGCACTTCTGAGGCCTGAGGAGATCGCTGTCTGGAGGCCCTGTGATTGCTGTCTGCAGGCCCTGTGATTGCTGTCTGGAGGCCCTGTGATTGCTGTCTGGAGGCCCTGTGATTGTTGTCTGGAGGCCCTGTGATTGTTGTCTGGAGGCCCTGTGATTGCTGTCTGGAGGCCCTGTGATTGCTGTCTGGAGGCCCTTTGATTGCTGTCTGGAGGCCCTGTGATTGCTGTCTGCAGGCCCTGTGATTGCTGTCTGGAGGCCCTGTGATTGCTGTCTGCAGGCCCTGTGATTGCTGTCTGGAGGCCCTGTGATTGCTGTCTGGAGGCCCTGTGATTGCTGTCTGGAGGCCCTGTGATTGCTGTCTGGAGGCCCTTTGATTGCTGTCTGGAGGCCCTGTGATTGCTGTCTGCAGGCCCTGTGATTGCTGTCTGCAGGCCCTGTGACAACTACAGCAACCATCATCCAGTGAACTGTGGGGTGTCATTGGCCATTACTAAGATAAGTGAGGGGGAGGCTGGAAGAGGCCTGTGCTATGGGTGCCATTTCCCGCCATTAGGAACGCCATCTTGCAGCATAGTACCACCACCACCATTACTGTTTGTGGTGCATCCTTATTAACCCCTATTTCTGCTAATTGCCTGCAGGGCTAACTATAAATCTTCTCTCATGGAGAAGCCACAAAATAAAAAACCAAAGTTAAGTAAACGGAGTGGTAGTAGTAGCAGTAGCCGACCCTTTCAAGAGACATGGACTGAGATGTATGGCATTATAGAAAAAAATGGCAGATCATTTTGCGTTCTATGTAGTGAAACGGTAGTAAGCAGAACGTGGAATGTAAATAGACATTTTGAAACTAATCATTCCCAGCTCTTGAAAAAAAGTGAGGATGAAAGGAAGGAATACATTTCCAGGCAGCTACACCTTCATAAGAGCCAATCTAATTCCATCCTTAAATTTGTAAAAAGCTCTACAAATGTAACATCTGCAAGTCTGAGCATTGCTCACTCCATAGCTCAGCATGGAAAAGCACTCAGTGAGGGAGAATTTATTAAAGATACTCTCTTAAGATGTGCACCAGTTCTATTTCATGATATGCAGAATAAAGATGCAATTATTAAGAGAATATCTGAGTTACCACCGCAACAGTTGGAGTGCCACAGGTTCGCCATCGCAAGAATTCCCCCTCCCCCTCTCTTATCTTAGTTCACGGCACCCCACACAAGTTAAATAATAGCAAGACCAACAAAAGAAACCAACTGACAGATGAACAAAGAAGTCACTAAGCAGGTAAGTTAAATAATTATAATTATACATATTTGTTATTTAAACTATACATGTCACAAAATTATGGTTTTTTATCAAGGTGACACACCACTCAAGTTATGCTCGGTTTTTTGGCGAATTTTGACACACCAAGCTCAAAAGGTTGCCCATCACTGCTCTAGGGTGATGTTATGGCTGCCAGATGGTATAACTTCCCACAGGTGAAGTAGGTCCCCAGGGCTCTCGGTGAATAGATGGAAGATGGTGAGTGGTGCAGTAAAGAACTAAGGACGCACTTATGCAGTCTTTTTACCTGGTTTACTGATGTAGCAGGCAGCCACAGTCCAGGGCACCAGATCACAGGTACAGGCAGGGTCAGGTTGGCTTGGAAGCGAGTTCAGAGTCCAGCTTTACCAGGTGGAGTTAAAAGCCTTCCTCTTAGAGTCGTGGTATTATAGTCCCTTACTACCTATAGCTTCTTAGCAAGGTCCTCTCAGTTATCTCTGTCCTTTATTGAAGTGGGACACAAACCCATATGACAGGTGACTCGAGCCTTTTTACAGGGTCTCTATCATGACCCGGGCTCTATGTGTCACTGTGGCTCCTGGGCATTAGGGTGGACAGGTTACGTGTAGTCTAGCTGTCCTACCTGTTTCTGCTGTGCCTCCTAGAGTATGATACAACCTCGGTCTTCTGGTTACCGGTATCTGCGCTCTATCAAGGAGGTAGCCCAGTCTCAGCTGTTCTCCCTTGTTGTCACTCTCCTGTGCTTCGCTCTCCGGCACGTTAGCTAAAGGCTGTTCTTTCTTCTGTATCTCGCTATCTAGGAGCTACAGCACCTCAGGCTGTACGGCCTCTCACCCGTCCTTCTGCCTCAGACTTCTCCAGTCTGCTGTCCGGCACCAACTGTCTAACTCTTCCTAAAGTCAGAACGGTGTTGTATGTGCTTTGTGGTTACCTGATAAAAGGAATCCTTCATCGCTTCCAAGCGTGACATCACTCTCCCCATGAGGAAAGCAATGCCACTGTGACAACCAGGACCCTGGGGCGTCACACAGCTCACATGTTGTGGACAGCTAACCAGGTCGCGTTTGACCAATGGCTATCTCCATTGAACTTAGAGCCAGGAAAGACTGTGTGCAATAATGATGTGAACCTCGTGGTGGCTGGGGCAACCTCACATGCGTGCCTTGTGTGGCTCATGTCCTCAACCTGATGATAGTTGCTGTGTGCTCACTCCCACTGATTGCACCCCGCAGGTCATTGACATGCATCGCTACAGAGCTCTTGCAGCACACCAGTTAAACATTTGATTTGCGATGGGCCAACATGGTGGAATTCCAGTCTGCACATGTTGCAGCGACTGTGGCAGCAGTGACAAAGCCTGGTGCTGTGTCTTTTTGAACAGCCTCGGCCAACACTTTACGGACGTGGTGCAAATCACATCTGATCCAAAATACTGATGAATAGCAGTCTGTCCGAATGAGGCCTAATACAAAGCCAAGCTTCACCTTCAGTGATTTGCTGAGAGATCATCTTAAATATGGCATTCAGGTGTGAACACTTCACTGGCACCACACAGCAAATTTTGAAAGACAAAATTCAAAATATAATTAGCAGCTGAAAAAATATTTTTGCTGTTTCCCAGTATGGAACAAGTCACCTGTGTCTCTTTGAAGGACCCTCCTTTGACAGTTGTAAAGCTGTGACAATGTGTCCTCTTTTCTGTTGTTGGTATCTTATCCAATATTATATAATAAACACTTTTGTCATATTTCTTGCTCTTGATTCTTTGGTTTCAAACTTGAATCTCAAAGTTATTTTGAACAAAAAGAAATTCATTCCTCTGGAGGATTAGCTGCGGGAGGAAACCACATGTGAATTTATGTATTAGAATACGCACAGAGCATATATGATTGATAGATCTAAATAATAGCATTGCTTAATTATAAAGTAACCATACCAGAGACCTAGTATCTTTATAAAAATAATTATGAATAGCAATTTTAAAAAAATGGTTTTGGCATGTCCAAGTGACTATGTGCATGAAAACTATAAACTAAATAAAATAGACAATTTAAAGTAAAAAATACAAATTAATAAACAATGTTAACAAACAAGCCTTATATTTAATGAGGTGGTGCAAAGCACATTTTAATAATTGTATCTCAGAAAAATAGTACATTCCACATTTGGATGTGTTCAAAAATGTTCTTGTGCTGAAATTAATTTTATAAATGTGTCTCTATTATGTACTGTGTAATAGCTGTGTCCGACCATGCAGAGCTGCTCCAATTTATGGTTGGCACATACCACAGCTCCTGGTCAGAAGGGAAAACATAAGTCACTTTTGATAAGTTAGGGTACCGTCACACAGTACCATTTTCATCGCTACGACGGCACGATCCGTGACGTCGCAGCGTCGTATGATTATCGCTCCAGCGTCGTAGACTGCGGTCACACTTTGCAATCACGGCGCTGGAGCGATGCCGAAGTCCCCGGGTAACCAGGGTAAACATCGGGTTACTAAGCACAGGGCCGCGCTTAGTAACCCGATGTTTACCCAGGTTACCAGCGTAAACGTAAAAAAAACAAACAGTACATACTTACATTCCGGTGTCTGTCCCCCGGCGTTCTGCTTCTCTGCACTGTGTAAGCACCATAGCCGGAAAGCAGAGCGGTGACGTCACCGCTGTGCTCGCTTTCCGGCCGGCAGGCGCTCACAGTGCAGAGAAGCTGAGACGCCGGGGACAGACACCGGAATGTAAGTATGTACTGTTTGTTTTTTTTACGTTTACGCTGGTAACCAGGGTAAACATCGGGTTACTAAGCGCGGCCCTGCGCTTAGTTACCCGATGTTTACCCTGGTTACAAGCGAACACATCGCTGGATCGGTGTCACACACAACGATCCAGCGATGTCAGCGGGTGATCAAGCGACGAAAGAAAGTTCCAAATGATCTGCTACGACGTACGATTCTCAGCGTGATGTCTGATCGCAGTAGCGTGTCAGACACTGCGATATCGTAACGATATCGCTAGAACGTCACGAATCGTGCCGTCGTAGCGATCAAAATTTCACTGTGTGACGGTACCCTAAGCCTCTGGTCTTTGTATACTATCAGCTGCTACTTTCTGAGATAACACATTTCACTGTTTTATCACAGGAGTGTTTATCCTGCATCTTTAGTCCTTTGAATTCATCATAAACCTACACACATGGACCAAATTGTTTGTACCCTTTCATTAAAGTATGAAAAACTCATATTGGTCATTTAACCCCTTCCCGACATTTGACGTACTATCCCGTCGAGGTGGGGTGGGCCCGTATGACCGCCGACGGGATAGTACGTCATCACCGATCAGCGGCGCTCACGGGGGGAGCGCGGCCGATCGCGGCCGGGTGTCAGCTGCATATCGCAGCTGACATCCGGCACTATGTGCCAGGAGCGGTCACGGACCGCCCCCGGCACATTAACCCCCGGCACACCGCGATCAAACATGATCGCGGTGTACCGGCGGTATAGGGAAGCATCGCGCAGGGAGGGGGCTCCCTGCGGGCTTCCCTGAGACCCCCGGAGCAACGCGATGTGATCGCGTTGCTCTGAGGGTCTCCTACCTCCCTCCTCGCCGCAGGTCCCGGATCCAAGATGGCCGCGGCATCCGGGTCCTGCAGGGAGGGAGGTGGCTTACCGAGTGTCTGCTCAGAGCAGACACTTGGTAAGCCTGCAGCCCTGCACAGCAGATCGCAGATCTGGCAGAGTGCTGTGCACACTGCCAGATCAATGATCTGTGATATCCCCCCCTGGGACAAAGTAAAAAAGTAAAAAAAAAATCCCCACATGTGTGTAAAAAAAAAATAAAAAAAATATCCTAAATAAAGAAAAAAAAAAAATATATTATTCCCATAAATACATTTCTTTAGCTAAATAAAATAAAAAAAACAATAAAAGTACACATATTTAGTATCGCCGCGTCCGTAACGACCCGTCCTATAAAACTGGCCCACTAGTTAACCCCTTCAGTAAACACCGTAAGAAAAAAAAAAAAAACGAGGCAAAAAACAACGCTTTATTATCATACCGCCAAACAAAAAGTGGAATAACACGCGATCAAAAAGACGGATATAAATAACCATGGTACCGCTGAAAACATCATCTTGTCCTGCAAAAAACGAGCCGCCATACAGCATCATCAGCAAAAAAATAAAAAAGTTATAGTCCTGAGAATAAAGCAATACCAAAATAATTATTTTTTCTATAAAATAGTTTTTATCATATAAAAGCGCCAAAACATAAAAAAATGATATAAATGAGATATCGCTGTAATCGTACTGACCCGACGAATAAAACTGCTGTATCAATTTTACCAAACGCGGAACGGTATAAACGCCTCCCCCAAAAGAAATTCATGAATAGCTGGTTTTTGATCACTCTGCCTCACAAAAATCGGAATAAAAAGCGATCAAAAAATGTCACGTGTCCGAAAATGTTACCAGTAAAAACGTCAACTCGTCCCGCAAAAAACAAGATCTCACATGACTCTGTGGACTCAAATATGGAAAAATTACAGCTCTCAAAATGTGGTAATGCAAAAAATATTTTTTGCAATGAAAAGCGTCTTTCAGTGTGTGACAGCTGCCAATCATAAAAATCCGCTAAATAACCCGCTATAAAAGTAAATCAAACCCCCCCTTCATCACCCCCTTAGTTAGGGAAAAATAAGAAAATTAAAAAATGTATTTATAAAAAATGTATTTATTTCCATTTTCCCATTAGGGTTAGGGTTAGGGCTAGAGTTAGGACTAGAGTTAGGGCTAGGGTTAGGGTTAGGGCTAGGGTTAGGGCTAGGGTTAGGGCTAGGGTTGGGGCTAGGGTTAGGGCTAGGGTTAGGGCTAGGGTTGGGGCTAGGGTTAGGGCTATGGTTAGGGTTGGGGCTAGGATTAGGGCTAGGGTTAGGGCTAGGGTTAGGGCTAGTGTTACGGCTAGTGTTAGGGCTAGTGATAGGGCTAGGGTTATTGCTAGGGTTAGGGTTAGGGTTAGGGCTAGGGTTGGGGCTAGGGTTGGGGCTACAGTTAGGGTTGGGGCTAAAGATAGGGTTAGGGTTTGGATTACATTTACGGTTGGGAATAGGGTTGGGTGTGTCTGGGTTAGAGGAGTGGTTAGGGTTACTGTTGGGATTAGGGTAAGGGGTGTGTTTGGATTAGGGTTTCAGTTATAATTGGGGGGTTTCCACTGTTTAGGCACATCAGGGGCTCTCCAAACGGGACATGGCATCCGATCTGAATTCCAGCCAATTCTGCGTTGAAAAAGGAAAACAGTGCTCCTTCCCTTCAGAGCTCTCCCGTGTGCCCAAACAGGGGTTTACCCCAACATATGGAGTATCAGCGTACTCAGGACAAATTGGACATCATCTTTTGGGGTCCAATTTATCCTGCTACCCTTGGGAAAATACAAAACTGGGGGCCAAAAAATAAGTTGTGGGAAAAAAAAGATTTTTTATTTTCACGGCTCTGCGTTGTAAACTGTAGTGAAACACTTGGGGGTTCAAAGTTCTCACAACACATCTAGATAAGTTCCTTGGGGGGTCTAGTTTCCAATATGGGGTCACTTGTGGGGGGTTTGTACTGTTTGGGTACATCAGGGGCTCTGCAAATGCAACGTGACGCCTGCAGACCAATCCATTTAAGTCTGCATTCCAAATGGCGCTCCTTCCCTTCCGAGCTCTGTCATGCGCCCTAACAGTGATTCCCCCCCACATATGGGGTATCAGCGTACTCAGGACAAATTGAACAACAACTTTTGGGGTCCAATTTATCCTGATACCCTTGTGAAAATACAAAACTGGGGGCTAAAAAATCATTTTTGTGAAAAAAAAAGAAATTTTATTTTCACGGCTCTGCGTTATAAACTGTAGTGAAACACTTGGGGGTTCAAAGTTCTCACAACACATCTAGATAAGTTCCTTGGGGGGTCTAGTTTCCAATATGGGGTCACTTGTGGGGGGTTTGTACTGTTTGGGTACATCAGGGGCTCTGCAAATGCAACGTGACGCCTGCAGACCAATCCATTTAAGTCTGCATTCCAAATGGCGCTCCTTCCCTTCCGAGCTCTGTCATGCGCCCAAACAGTGGTTCCCCCCCACATATGGGGTATCAGCGTACTCAGGACAAATTGCACAACAATGTTTGGGGTCCAATTTATCCTGATACCCTTGTGAAAATACATATTAGCTCACAGAAGGGATCCCCCAAACATGTGTACGAGATTAAAAATTAACCTTTATTAGATAATTTATAAAAAAGACCAAAAAAGTGCACTTGCAAAAACCATCACCAAAACTCAATCAAACCACAGGAAAGGCCAGGACAGTGCCAAGCCCTACACTCACTGAATGCACCCTGCCTATTTGCGGAGGTTGGCACCCTATTGTCCTGCGCAATGGCGCCCCCGCTCCTCGTCGGCTCACCCTGCTACCCCTGTAATAACCCTATTTAGGGCAGGGAAATGAAAAAGGTCATACATACGGGTGCACCAAATACATTGAATAAACTTGATTTGTTTAATAAGAATATCTGGGTGAGCCTATACCACTATCTGGCTAGAACTAATGTTCTTTTACTAGCTCAATAATCTTGGAGTAAGGGAAAGTGCTACAGTGCTACAGTGCTACGCTTTCTACTAACTCAATAATCTTGGAGTAGGAGAAAGGAGAAAGTGCTACAGTGCTAAGCAATAAATATTTCATAAAACCATCATAGAAAAATATGCATATATCATCTTGGTTAGTTTGGGGACATTTCTCAAAATTCTGTCCTAATATTTGTAAGGAGACAGCTACTGTGCCACACAATCATGCCTCATATAGCCACACATTACCATCATAAACCGTTTTACAATGCCAAGATTAACCAACCAGTTGGAAAATGCCGTTGAATATATATATACATCAGGTAAATTCCCTTTTTATGCTCAATCAGAAAAAATCCCTTATGACTCAAAAGGAATCCCCTTTAACTCAACGCGTTTCCCCTCTTCCTTATTTATAAAGAGGTTCATCAGGAGTTTGATCAGATAACAAAGGGTTACTTAGCTTTCGTATATTTTCATATTTTGAGCGATGTGGATAGCTGCACCACCGGGCCAGTCCCCTATCTTTGTAGCGCTTACCGACAAGTGCCCAAGCCTGTGCGTTTTATGGACTGTCGCTAAATGCCAAATCGATGTCACCTGGATAGCTGCCGAGACCCAAATCAGATGTATTTCCGGTCTCATGGTGTGACGAAAACTGAGCGCGGTGCGCAGGCGCCGCTCGTACACGGCTAATCATATACTAAAAAGGCAGGCAACCGGTCTGCGCATGCGCAAAGCACAAATAGACGCGCACGCGCATTATACCACAGGAGCTCCCAATAGGGAGCGCGAAGCGCAGTGGCAACAGATAACTTTATCTGTGTAAGCAAAAATTGTTTTTTTACTGCAATGTCATAGTGGGAAATATTTTTAATACTGTAACTCCCTTAATTATGATATCCATACCGGCATGACAGATGTTATAATATGCAATGGTTTACCATGCAAGATATACAGGCACAGTAAGTAACCATGGATCACTATTATACAGCGCAAGTATGTAAAGAAATGTATGTGGTTGTCACCTTTAACCCTCATAAGTAGTATTTGCATAAATAAAATGCTTTTACGTCCGATACATAAACATTCATTAGTTGATAATATCATATTGACTTTCATATCTCACTCTGATATGAATTGCCTGTATATTTCATAAACAGTCCAAACTACACCGAATCAAAATCAAATCATGAACGCACTCTCATAGGAGAATTCATCTGTTGAAATATAATTAACAACAGGTATCAATCAGGTATTTTGTCCGCTAATACGAACCGATGTCAAATATGAATGGCCCATTAGGGTCGGTATAACAGGTATAACAGTCGCCATATACCTCAAACATATACAGAGTCATAGGAAACAACCAAAGTTCATTTGTTCGTTTAACCCTTTTGGGGAAACCGTGTCTAGTCGATGAATCCATTTTAATTCCTTCTGCAAAATCTTTCGATCCCAATCACCTCCACGGACAGAGGGGGTCACCACCTCGATAACACAAAAGGAGAATGATTTTAAATCCCCTTTGTGTACGAGTCGGACATGTCGAGATATGGGCGTATCTCTAGCATGTTTAATATCACCCACATGATCACCAATTCTTCTCCTAAGTTCCCTCCTCGTTTTGCCTACATAGCTCATCGGGCATGTACAGTTGAACAGATAAATCACCCCGCTTGTTTTGCAATTTGCAAAGTGCCTGCTCTCAAAAATTTGTCCTGTGCTAGAACTGGAGAAATGGTTGCCCGTGTCAATATATCCACAAAAAGAGCAACCACCACAACGGAATGTGCCAAATTGCCTCCTTTCTAGCCATGTGCCCTTCTTCGTAGGGGGAGTAAACATACTATGCACGAGTTGATCTTTAATCGACCTACCCCTTCTGTAGGTGATCATGGGTGTCGTGGGAAGACATCCATTAATGTCCGTATCTGCCAGCAGTATCCCCCAATGTTTCTTGACAATGCCCCTCACTTCCTCAGAGCAGTCATCAAAACTCCCAATGAGTCTCACCAGGGCATCAGATTCACCTTTCACCTTCGGCTGGAGGAGACTAGACCTAGGGGTTGCCTCGACCTGCTTGAAAGTCCTGTGAAGAACATTCATCGGGTACCCCTTCTCCAAAAACCTATTCTTTAGATCTCGTGATTCAGTATAGAAGGACATATCTGAGGAACAATTCCTCCTTATCCTCATATACTGTCCTTTAGGTATTCCCCTACGGAGCCCATGGGGATGATGACTGCTCCAATTTAACAAATTATTCGTGGAGGTTGGTTTTCTAAATATCGTGGTTGCGAGATGACCATCATTGCTCTTACTGATTGTTACATCCAAAAAATTAATTTTTTCACTATTAATTTCAGATGTAAAGGAAAGGCCCATACTATTTACATTAAGGTCTTGAACAAAAGCATGAAAGGAATTTACATCACCTGTCCAAAGAATTAGGACATCATCTATGTAGCGTCCCCAGAATAGTATCTGGGGACCCCATAGTGCCAACTTATCCTCACCAAATACCACAGTATCTTCCCACCAGCCCAGGAGCAAATTAGCATATGTGGGGGCACATGGGCTCCCCATAGCTGTGCCCCTGAGCTGGTGGTAGAACCTCCCCTCAAACAAAAAATAATTGTGGGTCAGAATGAAACCCAAGAGGCGGTTTATGAATTGATTATGTTCAGTAAATTGGACACCTCTAGACCTGAGAAAAAAGTCAACAGCCTTTAGGCCAGCCTCATGCGGTATGCTGCTATATAGGGCTTCAACGTCTATTGATGCCAAAAAGACATTCTCCCCTACAGTTATACCCTCTATCTTTAACAGCAGGTCCGATGTGTCACGTATATAAGATGGCAGAGCCGTCACGAACTCCCTTAGGACCTTATCAATATACGTGCCACAATTCTGTGTAATGGACTCATTCCCCGACACTATTGGTCGACCCTTCAAGGGGGTTAGTCCCTTATGCACTTTTGGGAGGGCATAAAAAACAGGTATCGTGGGTGTAGTTTGTGTCATGAATTTCTTTTCACCATCAGATATCAACCCCGATCTAAATGCCTTAGTATTCTAAGACACATGTCTCTATACTTATCACAATCAAGAATAACAAGGTTACCCCCTTTATCTGATGGTTTGAACACCAGCTCCTTCTTTTGAGACAGACTATCTAGAGCTTTTCTTTCCTCCAGAGATAAATTTGATATCTTCTTTCTTTTCTTCATACTCAATCTCTTAAAATCGGCTAATACCAGTTGTGTGAAAATATCAATGCTGGTGTTCATAGACAAAGGGGGCATCCTTGTGCTTCCTGGCTTCAAATTCGTGAAAGGACCTGCTCCCATTGGTCTCGAACTTTCTTCCAGCATGTCAGTGAGAATCCTAACATCCGACAGATCAGATGTATCTATACCCAATCTAAGACACTCGGCTTGATCATGATTCTTAAAAAATTTTTTCCATTTTAATTTACGCGCAAAAAGGTTCATATCCTTTACCCATTCGAACTCATCGAATCTATTAGTTGGTACAAATCCCAGACCCTTCTCAAGGACTGTTGTCTCTACATTTGAAAGATGATAAGAGGAAAGATTCACTATCCTGTTCTCTTTATTTGTGTCTACCGAGGGACCCCCAGTCGCTCCCTTAGATAATAAGGTATGGTCCGTCCTTCTAAAAAAGAAGAGGCAGAGGAGGAAGAGGCCGATGAAGAGGATGGGGCAGCTGGGGCCGCCAGATTTACAGCATGGCCTGAAAAGGATGTATGATAATTTCCACCACCCCTTCCAGGAATATGTCTCTTTTTTCCATATCTCCCCCATCTTTCTCTACGTGGTCTATATGTTGGACTAGTATAGTTGCCACCCGAATTCCTATAGACGTCCCCCCTCTCACCATCTGACGTCTCAGCCTCCGATGATGAAACACTTCGGACCTCACTTTTTTGGGCTAGGTGTTCCTCTGATAGGAACCCAAATACTCTGTTTTCTTTGAAATCCCAACTATCTCGATTAAACTGTTTATGTTTTCTCTCTTTAATGTCGGCTTGGAATTTCTCAATGTTTGTCTGAAGGGTTGATTCCCTTCGATTGAAATCTGGGTCACCTTTATATTTAACAATGTTATCTATTAGTTCGGTGAGCCTCCTACTTGTTTTATCAAACGTGTTTCTCTCTTCCTGAAGAAGAATCTGCATAAACCTTATTGAACTCTCAATTAATTAATTCTTCCATTTCTGTAGCAGCTCAGGTGTCCTAGCCCTACGTGCCGGTATAAGATGAAGCCTCAGACCCTTGGGTATGACTTTTGTCCTGATGTAATTCTCCAATGATTGTACCTCCCACCAAGATCTAATGTTGTCCCTATAGCATCCAGTTAAATCATGGAACAAGTCCCTCAAATCTGGTGTCTTAGCTGGATCACTCACACTTTTGGGGTCACAAAAAACGTCTCTGGCATCAAATGCCCATGACTCTCTGTTTATTGGTCCTGTTAGAAAACCTGCCATAAAGACTAAATAATATTTCACAGAGAAAGGTAATTTTGGGGTTAATAAGAATTAGCTCACAGAAGGGATCCCCCAAACATGTGTACGAGATTAAAAATTAACCTTTATTAGATAATTTATAAAAAAGACCAAAAAAGTGCACTTGCAAAAACCATCACCAAAACTCAATCAAACCACAGGAAAGGCCAGGACAGTGCCAAGCCCTACACTCACTGAATGCACCCTGCCTATTTGCGGAGGTTGGCACCCTATTGTCCTGCGCAATGGCGCCCCCGCTCCTCGTCGGCTCACCCTGCTACCCCTGTAATAACCCTATTTAGGGCAGGGAAATGAAAAAGGTCATACATACGGGTGCACCAAATACATTGAATAAACTTGATTTGTTTAATAAGAATATCTGGGTGAGCCTATACCACTATCTGGCTAGAACTAATGTTCTTTTACTAGCTCAATAATCTTGGAGTAAGGGAAAGTGCTACAGTGCTACAGTGCTACGCTTTCTACTAACTCAATAATCTTGGAGTAGGAGAAAGGAGAAAGTGCTACAGTGCTAAGCAATAAATATTTCATAAAACCATCATAGAAAAATATGCATATATCATCTTTGGTTAGCCCAAAAAAGTGAGGTCCGAAGTGTTTCATCATCGGAGGCTGAGACGTCAGATGGTGAGAGGGGGGACGTCTATAGGAATTCGGGTGGCAACTATACTAGTCCAACATATAGACCACGTAGAGAAAGATGGGGGAGATATGGAAAAAAGAGACATATTCCTGGAAGGGGTGGTGGAAATTATCATACATCCTTTTCAGGCCATGCTGTAAATCTGGCGGCCCCAGCTGCCCCATCCTCTTCATCGGCCTCTTCCTCCTCTGCCTCTTCTTTTTTAGAAGGACGGACCATACCTTATTATCTAAGGGAGCGACTGGGGGTCCCTCGGTAGACACAAATAAAGAGAACAGGATAGTGAATCTTTCCTCTTATCATCTTTCAAATGTAGAGACAACAGTCCTTGAGAAGGGTCTGGGATTTGTACCAACTAATAGATTCGATGAGTTCGAATGGGTAAAGGATATGAACCTTTTTGCGCGTAAATTAAAATGGAAAAATTTTTTTAAGAATCATGATCAAGCCGAGTGTCTTAGATTGGGTATAGATACATCTGATCTGTCGGATGTTAGGATTCTCACTGACATGCTGGAAGAAAGTTCGAGACCAATGGGAGCAGGTCCTTTCACGAATTTGAAGCCAGGAAGCACAAGGATGCCCCCTTTGTCTATGAACACCAGCATTGATATTTTCACACAACTGGTATTAGCCGATTTTAAGAGATTGAGTATGAAGAAAAGAAAGAAGATATCAAATTTATCTCTGGAGGAAAGAAAAGCTCTAGATAGTCTGTCTCAAAAGAAGGAGCTGGTGTTCAAACCATCAGATAAAGGGGGTAACCTTGTTATTCTTGATTGTGATAAGTATAGAGACATGTGTCTTAGAATACTAAGAGATGACTCCACATATGGACTATTGCGGAAGGACCCTACTGGTGATTTCAACTCTGAGCTGGGCCAAATTTTGGATGAGGCATTTAGATCGGGGTTGATATCTGATGGTGAAAAGAAATTCATGACACAAACTACACCCACGATACCTGTTTTTTATGCCCTCCCAAAAGTGCATAAGGGACTAACCCCCTTGAAGGGTCGACCAATAGTGTCGGGGAATGAGTCCATTACACAGAATTGTGGCACGTATATTGATAAGGTCCTAAGGGAGTTCGTGACGGCTCTGCCATCTTATATACGTGACACATCGGACCTGCTGTTAAAGATAGAGGGTATAACTGTAGGGGAGAATGTCTTTTTGGCATCAATAGACGTTGAAGCCCTATATAGCAGCATACCGCATGAGGCTGGCCTAAAGGCTGTTGACTTTTTTCTCAGGTCTAGAGGTGTCCAATTTACTGAACATAATCAATTCATAAACCGCCTCTTGGGTTTCATTCTGACCCACAATTATTTTTTGTTTGAGGGGAGGTTCTACCACCAGCTCAGGGGCACAGCTATGGGGAGCCCATGTGCCCCCACATATGCTAATTTGCTCCTGGGCTGGTGGGAAGATACTGTGGTATTTGGTGAGGATAAGTTGGCACTATGGGGTCCCCAGATACTATTCTGGGGACGCTACATAGATGATGTCCTAATTCTTTGGACAGGTGATGTAAATTCCTTTCATGCTTTTGTTCAAGACCTTAATGTAAATAGTATGGGCCTTTCCTTTACATCTGAAATTAATAGTGAAAAAATTAATTTTTTGGATGTAACAATCAGTAAGAGCAATGATGGTCATCTCGCAACCACGATATTTAGAAAACCAACCTCCACGAATAATTTGTTAAATTGGAGCAGTCATCATCCCCATGGGCTCCGTAGGGGAATACCTAAAGGACAGTATATGAGGATAAGGAGGAATTGTTCCTCAGATATGTCCTTCTATACTGAATCACGAGATCTAAAGAATAGGTTTTTGGAGAAGGGGTACCCGATGAATGTTCTTCACAGGACTTTCAAGCAGGTCGAGGCAACCCCTAGGTCTAGTCTCCTCCAGCCGAAGGTGAAAGGTGAATCTGATGCCCTGGTGAGACTCATTGGGAGTTTTGATGACTGCTCTGAGGAAGTGAGGGGCATTGTCAAAAAACATTGGGGGATACTGCTGGCAGATACGGACATTAATGGATGTCTTCCCACGACACCCATGATCACCTACAGAAGGGGTAGGTCGATTAAAGATCAACTCGTGCATAGTATGTTTACTCCCCCTACGAAGAAGGGCACATGGCTAGAAAGGAGGCAATTTGGCACATTCCGTTGTGGTGGTTGCTCTTTTTGTGGATATATTGACACGGGCAACCATTTCTCCAGTTCTAGCACAGGACAAATTTTTGAGAGCAGGCACTTTGCAAATTGCAAAACAAGCGGGGTGATTTATCTGTTCAACTGTACATGCCCGATGAGCTATGTAGGCAAAACGAGGAGGGAACTTAGGAGAAGAATTGGTGATCATGTGGGTGATATTAAACATGCTAGAGATACGCCCATATCTCGACATGTCCGACTCGTACACAAAGGGGATTTAAAATCATTCTCCTTTTGTGTTATCGAGGTGGTGACCCCCTCTGTCCGTGGAGGTGATTGGGATCGAAAGATTTTGCAGAAGGAATTAAAATGGATTCATCGACTAGACACGGTTTCCCCAAAAGGGTTAAACGAACAAATGAACTTTGGTTGTTTCCTATGACTCTGTATATGTTTGAGGTATATGGCGACTGTTATACCTGTTATACCGACCCTAATGGGCCATTCATATTTGACATCGGTTCGTATTAGCGGACAAAATACCTGATTGATACCTGTTGTTAATTATATTTCAACAGATGAATTCTCCTATGAGAGTGCGTTCATGATTTGATTTTGATTCGGTGTAGTTTGGACTGTTTATGAAATATACAGGCAATTCATATCAGAGTGAGATATGAAAGTCAATATGATATTATCAACTAATGAATGTTTATGTATCGGACGTAAAAGCATTTTATTTATGCAAATACTACTTATGAGGGTTAAAGGTGACAACCACATACATTTCTTTACATACTTGCGCTGTATAATAGTGATCCATGGTTACTTACTGTGCCTGTATATCTTGCATGGTAAACCATTGCATATTATAACATCTGTCATGCCGGTATGGATATCATAATTAAGGGAGTTACAGTATTAAAAATATTTCCCACTATGACATTGCAGTAAAAAAACAATTTTTGCTTACACAGATAAAGTTATCTGTTGCCACTGCGCTTCGCGCTCCCTATTGGGAGCTCCTGTGGTATAATGCGCGTGCGCGTCTATTTGTGCTTTGCGCATGCGCAGACCGGTTGCCTGCCTTTTTAGTATATGATTAGCCGTGTACGAGCGGCGCCTGCGCACTGCGCTCAGTTTTCGTCACACCATGAGACCGGAAATACATCTGATTTGGGTCTCGGCAGCTATCCAGGTGACATCGATTTGGCATTTAGCGACAGTCCATAAAACGCACAGGCTTGGGCACTTGTCGGTAAGCGCTACACAGATAGGGGACTGGCCCGGTGGTGCAGCTATCCACATCGCTCAAAATATGAAAATATACGAAAGCTAAGTAACCCTTTGTTATCTGATCAAACTCCTGATGAACCTCTTTATAAATAAGGAAGAGGGGAAACGCGTTGAGTTAAAGGGGATTCCTTTTGAGTCATAAGGGATTTTTTCTGATTGAGCATAAAAAGGGAATTTACCTGATGTATATATATATTCAACGGCATTTTCCAACTGGTTGGTTAATCTTGGCATTGTAAAACGGTTTATGATGGTAATGTGTGGCTATATGAGGCATGATTGTGTGGCACAGTAGCTGTCTCCTTACAAATATTAGGACAGAATTTTGAGAAATGTCCCCAAACTAACCAAGATGATATATGCATATTTTTCTATGATGGTTTTATGAAATATTTATTGCTTAGCACTGTAGCACTTTCTCCTTTCTCCTACTCCAAGATTATTGAGTTAGTAGAAAGCGTAGCACTGTAGCACTGTAGCACTTTCCCTTACTCCAAGATTATTGAGCTAGTAAAAGAACATTAGTTCTAGCCAGATAGTGGTATAGGCTCACCCAGATATTCTTATTAAACAAATCAAGTTTATTCAATGTATTTGGTGCACCCGTATGTATGACCTTTTTCATTTCCCTGCCCTAAATAGGGTTATTACAGGGGTAGCAGGGTGAGCCGACGAGGAGCGGGGGCGCCATTGCGCAGGACAATAGGGTGCCAACCTCCGCAAATAGGCAGGGTGCATTCAGTGAGTGTAGGGCTTGGCACTGTCCTGGCCTTTCCTGTGGTTTGATTGAGTTTTGGTGATGGTTTTTGCAAGTGCACTTTTTTGGTCTTTTTTATAAATTATCTAATAAAGGTTAATTTTTAATCTCGTACACATGTTTGGGGGATCCCTTCTGTGAGCTAATTCTTATTAACCCCAAAATTACCTTTCTCTGTGAAATACCCTTGTGAAAATACAAAACTGGGGGCTAAAAATCATTTTTGTGAAAAAAAAAATAAAAAATTATTTTCACGGCTCTGCGTTATAAACTGTAGTGAAACACTTGGGGGTTCAAAGCTATCAAAACACATCTAGATAAGTTCCTTAGGGGGTCTACTTTCCAAAATGGTGTCACTTGTGGGGGTTTTTAATGTTTAGGCACATCAGGGGCTCTCCAAACGCAACATGGCATCCCATCTTAATTCCAGTCAATTTTGCATTGAAAAGTAAAATAGCGCTCCTTCCCTTCCGAGCTCTGCTATGCACCCAAACAGTGGTTTACCCCCACATATGGGGTATCGTCGTACTCAGGACAAATTGCACAACAACTTTTGTGGTCTAATTTATTATTTTACCCTTGGGGAAATAAAAAAATGGGGGCGAAAAGATCATTTTTGTGAAAAAATATTATTTTTTATTTTTACGGCTCTGCATTATAAACTTCTGTGAAGCACTTGTTGGGTCAAAGTGCTCAACACACATCTAGATAAGTTCCTTAAGGGGTCTACTTTCCAAAATGGTGTCACTTGTGGGGGGTTTCAATGTTTAGGCACATCAGGGGCTCTCCAAACGCAACATGGCGTCCCATCTCAATTCCAGTCAATTTTGCATTGAAAAGTCAAATGGCGCTCCTTCCCTTCCGAGCTCTGCCCTGCGCCCAAACAATGGTTTACACCCACATATGGGGTATCAGCGTACTCAGGACAAATTGCACAACAATTTTTGGGGTCCAATTTCTTCTCTTACCCTTGGGAAAATAAAAAATTGGGGGCGAAAATATCATTTTTGTGAAAAAATATGATTTTTTATTTTTACGGCTCTGCATTATAAACTTCTGTGAAGCACTTGTTGGGTCAAAGTGCTCACCACACATCTAGATAAGATCCTTAGGGGGTCTACTTTCCAAAATGGTGTCACTTGTGGGGGGTTTCAATGTTTAGGCACATCAGGGGCTCTCCAAACGCAACATGGCGTCCCATCTCAATTCCAGTCAATTTTGCATTGAAAAGTCAAATGGCGCTCCTTTCCTTCCGAGCTCTGCCATGCGCCCAAACAGTGGTTTACCCCCACATTTGGGGTATCAGCGTACTCAGGACAAATTGTACAACAAATTTTGGGGTCTATTTTCTCCTGTTACCCTTGGTAAAATAAAACAAATTGGAGCTGAAATAAATTTTGTGTGAAAAAAAGTTAAATGTTTATTTTTATTTAAACATTCCAAAAATTCCTGTGAAACACCTGAAGGGTTAATAAACTTCTTGAAAGTGGTTTTGAGTACCTTGAGGGGTGCAGTTTTTAGAATGGTGTCACACTTGGGTATTTTCTATCATATAGACCCCTCAAAATGACTTCAAATGAGATGTGGTCCCTAAAAAAAAATGGTGTTGTAAAAATGAGAAATTGCTGGTCAAATTTTAACCCTTATAACTCCGTCACAAAAAAAAATTTTGGTTCCAAAATTGTGCTGATGTAAAGTAGACATGTGGAAAATGTTACTTATTAAGTATTTTGCGTGACATATGTCTGTGATTTAAGGGCATAAAAATTCAAAGTTGGAAAATTGCGAAATTTTCAAAATTTTCGCCAAATATTCGTTTTTTTCACAAATAAATGCAAGTTATATCGAAGAAATTTTACCACTATCATGAAGTACAATATGTCTCGAGAAAACATTGTCAGAATCGCCAAGATCCGTTGAAGCGTTCCAGAGTTATAACCTCATAAAGGACAGTGGTCAGAATTGTAAAAATTGGCCCGGTCATTAACGTGCAAACCACCCTTGGGGGTGAAGGGGTTAAATAAATTGAAACTGACAAAAGTATTTGTCAATTTAAATTTACTGAATATCAACTAATGAAAATCAAACATTGCCTTTTGAATTGTGGTTCAACTGAAAAATAAAAAAATTATGAAAATGTCCTGGACAAAAATGATGGCACCTTTAAATTCATATACTGTTACACAACTTTTGATGTAATCATTGCAAACAAACCATAGTTGAGTCACTTGCAGCTCCGGGACCAGGGGACAAGGTTCAGGCACTGGCTGCTCCGGGACCAAGGGATGAGGTTGAAGTACTTGCCGGTCCGGGACCAAAAGACTTTGGATACAGGACTGGCAACACTAGGACCAGGGATCTAAGTGTACAGGACTGGCCACAGTGGGACCAGGCGACTACGGATACAGTACTGTTCACACCAGGACCAGGGAACTATGGGTACAGGACTGGCCACACCAGGAACAGAAGACTACAGTTACAGGACTGGTCACACTGGGACCAGGGATACAGGAAACTGGCCGAACCGGAATGAGGGGACCTCACAGCTCACTAGTAGAACACCTTACTGACTAATGACTCTATATGTTGCTTGGCGACTCCCTAAGGGTGAGGGAGTTTTTTATACAAGAGGTCTCCCAGCTATTGGCTGTGAGAAATGTTGCAGGTGGACTACTTATGCTAAATGCCTCTCACCAGCAGGCTGAGAGCACTAATCAAAATATGCGCACTGACCCTTTTAAGAATGTGCTAGGCGCTCCGCCGGGACTGCAGTCTTCACACAAGAAGCATGAGCATGCCGGGCTCCATGCCGAGGGCTGGGGCGGTGAGTGAGCCAGCATCCCTGCATGGAGGGAGAAGGAGAAACCATGGAGGGACATCGGTAGCAGCGCTACATGAAGTCAGTGACATATAATCTCAGCAGCTCATCTTGATTTATGGTAAGTTTAGAGGGCTTGAGACGCTGCAGAAACATTGTTTGCTATGATAAAACAGGCAGAGTAATGTGTTACTTCAGGCATAGAAATGTTACCTCTGTAAGCAGCATTTAAGAGCTACTGCTGTTTCGTGTGCATACTCACTTATCATAATTGACTTATAATTCCTCCCCTGTCCAGGAGCTGTGGTATGATGAGACCATATCCCTGTACAGTCAGACACAGCCATTACGCAGTACACAGAAGGGGCACATTTATAAGATTATCTCCTCACAGGAACATTTTTATAACACATTATTATTCCAAGATCTTTTGATTAAAATAAACTTTGTTCATGGGGCAAGCACTTTAAAGGGCCACTGTCACCCCCCTCCAGCCGTTATAAACTAAAAGAGCCACCTTGTGCAGCAGTAATGCTGCACTCTAACAAGGTGGCTCTTTTAGTTTTTGGTTCAAGTATTCCCAAAATAAAGCGCTTTGAAACTTAGCCAAAATACCTGTCTTTAGCCAGGGAGGCGGGTCCTCACTCCCCAGCTTCAACCGCTACTCTGCCGTCACTCAAATCTTCAGGGGCTTTTGGCGCCACCCCCTCCGCGCTTTTTTCTCTTCAAAACCGGCACCTGCGCTGTGTGTAAGCTCTGGCCGTGTGACGTCCCAGCCAGGCTTGCAGACTGCGCCTGTGCGGCGAGTGCGGCCACCCACCTTGGGAATCCCAGCTCCGCAGTGTGTTATGCATTATGCACAGTGCAGGGCTAGGATTCCTGGGCATGCGCACTGCGTGTGTCAGCCTGTCACCCAGGTCCCCCGCCTTACAGCGTCTGACCAAAAATTCTTTAGCTGGCCCAAAAATAGATACTTTATGTATACCCCTCCTCACATGTAAAGCGCCATGGAATAAATGGCGCTATAATAATAAATAATAATAATAATACAGTTCTTATATTTATCACTGTGATTTGTACGCTACACACATCACATATAATTGCCCTAAATATTTTACAATTTTAGTACTCCAATTTTTTTTGTGTCATAGCCTACTTATTGACACAATTTTGGTGGGCCCCAAAAAATCAAGGCCACATTTTGATCAGTCTGTTATCTCCGTCACACGACCGGTCTATCTGTGGTCTCCAAATACTTGCTTTTCAGGCATACATTCCAATTTTTTGTCTGTTTGCTACCCTTGGTCTACACAGTATTTTGTTGTTCAAAAAATTTAAAAAACTTCAGGCCAAATATTACAACTGTCTGTTATCTCCGTCCGACGCCTGCTCTATCTCTGGTCTTCAAATACTTGCTTTTCAGGCATACATTCTACTTTTTTGGCATTGTGTTAGCCTACTTCGTGACAGTAATTTTCTTTTCAAATAAAAAAAAAGAATTATTGAACATTGTGGTTTCTCTGTCAGACACCTCCTCTATCTGTCGTTTAAAAATTGTTGCATTTGAGTGCTCCTTTGAACTAAAAAAATTACCAAAATTCCATTGAATTAAGTGTGTTTTCTCTAAATTAATCCATTTGTATTGAACATTTTAAATATTTCAGTAATCCATTTAAAATGGGCAAAGCAAGGGATGGGGAAGTGGACGTGCTGCTGATGGTGCACACAGAGGACAAGGCCATGGCCAAGCTGAAAGTGGGCCACAACAAAGACCCACATCTTTGCGCTCAACCTTCCTGGCCCAGTTTCTAGGGGACCGCAGTACACCACTATTGAATTATTACACCTATAAACCGCACCTAAATCATTATTACGCCAGGCAAGTAGTCATAAATACACCAAAGAAAAAGCACTAAGCGAAAAAGTAATACAATATATAAACTTTATTATAACACCAATAAAATCAATCAAATAAATACCATATATAACCAAGGGGAACCAAAAAATACAGAAAAACCACAAGGTATGGCTGGAAAAAGTGGTAACAGTCAATATGGAGTAACCTTCACAATATCAGCATCATCATAATGACAGCAAAGTAATCACATATTCAAAGGACTTATATATAAAACATTAATAATACACCTGATACCACAGCCGTCAATGACAATGAAACCAAAGTCAGTGCATATATATGATAAAATAATAGTTTATATACAAATAAAGTGCAAAGTACCAGCTAGGAATAAGTATAAGTATCAACAAATGGTAACATTTTTAAGGGTTCAGAATCATTGTAAGCCGAAGCATCAGAGGATATAATAACAACATTAGAAAAAAGCAAGTAAAGGGAACATATTTACCCATTATAGACCACCAGCCAGGGACCCACGACACCCGACGCACGTTTCGCTCAGGAAAGCTTCGTCCAGGACGAATATGTGATTACTTTGCTGTCATTATGATGATGCTGATATTGTGAAGGTTACTCCATATTGACTGTTACCACTTTTTCCAGCCATACCTTGTGGTTTTTCTGTATTTTTACTCTTCGCCACGACAGCACCCTACTGGAGAGAGGGATCCGCCCCGCAGGAACAGGAAACCTATTGAGAAATAAAAGGGGGCGGTCCGCCTCTCCTCCTCAGTTTAGGTTTCCTGTTCCTGCGGGAACGACAGGACTTCCGAATGAGAAAAAGCATACCTGGGCTTGCATGCCGCCTGCGCAGTATCCGAGAGAACGGCAGGGGCTGCGGCTCAGAAGCAGCATCGGGGGAGTTCCGTTAGACGGCTCCCCCCTCGTCTGATGGAGCGGGCAGACGGCCGGGTCCGGGAAAGGCCGACCGGCATCCTTCCCAGCGTGCGGTACGGCAGCAGGAGCGGGTAAGATGACCTTCCATCGCGGCCCGGCGTTGAATCCCGGGCCGCACACGCGCCGACCGCCGCAAATACAGGCTACCCCGGAAGTGGATCTTGGACTTCCGGGGCGCCTAGGCCGGATCCAGGGCAGGGGAGCGGCACTGTCTGCGCATGCGCGAAAAAAAAAAAAAACAAAAAAAAAAACAACAACGTTTTGGCGCTCTATTTAAAGCGCTCATTAACACTGAAACGGCGATGCAGAGATGTCATCCCCAGGTGCCATGGACCCTACAACCGGAGTTCCAGTACCCCCCGCCAAAGATCACGCCAGAGGATCCTCGGACACAGCTCGTAAAAGCGACGGTTCCAGAACAGGATCTCGGCCTTCTGATCCGGTATTATTTGCTTCACTGGGTGAGTTGTGAACTCTGCCTATTAAGCTAACGCTGTCTCCCTATCTCTCTCTTTTCCCTTTCTCTCTCTACTTACACGCTTAGAGCAAAAAACGACAAAAAACGAAGCACAGGGAATGTGCCTTGTGTAACCAGCCCCTCCCTGACTTATACCCCAAAAAACTTTGTGAGGACTGTGTTAAAGAAACAACACAGGGAGCAGCAGTGTCCATTACGGACCTACGGGCCATTATTAGAGAAGAACTAAAAAATATGACCGAGGAAAAACTGCGTAGTTCTAAATCTAAAACACCGACACTTGTGTCAGACTCCGACAGTGACCAACCGATACTGTCAGATGCCTCCCTATCATCATGTCCAGCGTCATCATCCTCATCAGAGATTGAGGGACGCTCATGTTTCCCCTTAGACAGTGTGGACAACTTGGTAAAATCCATTCGAAATACCATGGGGTGTGAGGAGTCTAAGGGTGCGCAAACCGCGCAAGAGATAATGTTCGCGGGTTTGGCAGACAGAAAGAGGAGATGTTTTCCGGTTATACCAGCAGTGAAAACATTAATCAAAAGAGAGTGGGAGAAGCAAGATCAGAGAGGCTTTCTACCCTCAGCCTCAAAACGCAAATATCCGTTTAGTGACGAGGAGCTTCTTACTTGGACCAAAGTCCCTAAGGTCGACGCGGCTGTAGCCTCTACCTCCAAACAATCCACTTTACCTGTGGAGGATGCGGGACTATTGGTCGATCCTTTGGATCGTAAGGCTGAATCATCCCTTAAACGTTCCTGGGAAGCGGCTACAGGAATATTCAAACCTGCAGTAGCCAGTACTTGCGCGGCCCGGTCAATGATCATCTGGATTGATCAGTTAGACCAGCAAATTGAAAAGAAAAGCTCGAGAGAAAAACTGAGAGCAGCCATCCCCTTAATACGAGGAGCAGCGGCCTTTCTGGCAGACGCCTCCGCCGACTCACTCCGTTTAGCAGCAAGATCTGCGGGCCTTGTAAATAACGCAAGAAGAGCTCTATGGATGAAGAGCTGGAAAGGGGACGCGCAATCTAAATCTAAAATATGCGCAATCCCATGTGAGGGTGAGTACCTCTTTGGTAAAACCTTAGATGACATACTCAAAAAGGCAAAGGACAGGAAGAAAGCTTTTCCTGAATCCTCTATTCCCTTTTACAGGAGAGCCTTTAAGAGGAGGCCGTTTGGCAAAAGGAGGCAAACAGATAGGTCTACAACATGGACCCCTAAGGACGACAAGCAGAGAGGTACCATGTTTAGAAGACCCAACCCCCCAAAAGACAAATACTGAGGACATACCAGTTGGGGGCAGACTTAAATTTTTCACCACCCAATGGGAGAAGATAACATCTAGCTCGTGGGTTTTAAATATCGTCCGAGATGGAATTAAATTAAAATTCTCTCGTGTGCCCCACGAGTCTTATATTATAACAACTCTCAGCTCGCCTATACAGCAACAGGCTCTAGAGCTTGAAATTCAAACCCTAATATCAAAACGGGTCCTGTTGTGAATTTGGATTCTGGGCTCCCCCGGTGGCTACTGGTGGAATTGAACTGGTGTTGTCATCTTCTCTGTTCACCTGTTCCCATCAAGATGTGGGAGTCGCTATATAACCTTGCTGCTCTGTTAGTTGCTTGCCGGTCAACAATGTTATCAGAAGCCTCTCTGTGCTTGTTCCTGCTCCTAGACAACTACTAGATAAGTTGGACTCTTGTCCATGTTTGTTTTGCATTTTTGTTCCAGTTCACAGCTGTAGTTTCGTTACTGTGTCTGGAAAGCTCTTGTGAACAGGAATTGCCACTCTGGTGTTATGAGTTAATGTCAGAGTTTTAAAGTAATTTCTGGATGGTGTTTTGATAGGGTTTTCAGCTGACCATGAAAGTGCCCTTTCTGTCTTCTGCTATGTAGTAAGTGGACCTCAAATTTGCTAAACCTATTTTCATACTACGTTTGTTATTTCATCTTGATTCACCGCCAATACATGTGGGGGGCCTCTGTCTCCTTTCGGGGTATTTCTCTAGAGGTGAGCTAGGACTAATATTTCCCTCTGCTAGCATTATTTAGTCCTCCGGCTGGTGCTGGGCATCTAGAATCAACGTAGGCATGCTACCCGGCCACTGCTAGTTGTGTGTTAGGTTTAGTTCATGGTCAGCTCAGTTCCCATCTTCCAAGAGCTAGTTCCTATATATGCTGATGCTATGTTCTCTTGCCATTGAGATCATGACAGTTTGACCGGCCCACTAAAGGGTTAAAATCCTTGGCTGAGAAAGGAGAGAAATAAGAAGTCTGCTGAGAATTTTTTTTTTTTTTTTCTCCTTCTAATCTTTGAATGGCTCTGTGTCCACCTGTTTGTAATGGATCTTCAGAGTGTAACTGCAGGTTTGAATAATCTCGCCACGAAGGTACAAAATTTGCAAGACTTTGTTTGTCATGCACCTGTATCTGAGCCGAGAATTCCTTTGCCGGAATTTTTCTCGGGGAATAGATCTGGGTTTCAGAATTTTCGAAATAATTGCAAATTATTTTTGTCCCTGAAATTTCGCTCTGCCGGAGACCCTGCACAGCAGGTCAGGATTGTGATTTCCTTGCTCCGGGGCGAACCTCAAGACTGGGCTTTTTCATTGACACCAGGGGATCCTGCGTTGCTCAATGTGGATGCGTTTTTTCTGGCCTTGGGGTTGCTTTATGACGAACCTCATTTGGAGCTTCAGGCAGAAAAAACTTTGATGTCCCTATCTCAGGGGCAAGATGAAGCGGAAATTTACTGTCAAAGATTCCGTAAATGGTCTGTGCTTACTCAGTGGAATGAGTGCGCCCTGGCGGCGACTTTCAGAGAGGGTCTCTCTGATGCCATTAAGGATGTTATGGTGGGGTTCCCTGTGCCTGCGGGTCTGAATGAGTCCATGACAATGGCTATTCAGATCGATAGGCGTTTGCGGGAGCGCAAACCAGTGCACCATCTGGCGGTGTCCACTGAGAAGTCGCCAGAGAGTATGCAGTGTGATAGAATTCTGTCCCGAAGCGAGCGGCAGAATTTTAGACGGAAAAATGGGTTGTGTTTCTATTGTGGTGATTCTACTCATGTTATATCAGCATGCTCTAAGCGCACTAAAAAGCTTGATAAATCTGTTTCCATTTGCACCTTACCGTCTAAGTTTATTCTATCTGTGACCCTGATTTGCTCTTTGTCATCTATTACCACGGACGCCTATGTCGACTCTGGCGCCGCTTTGAGTCTTATGGATTGGTCCTTTGCCAAACGCTGTGGGTATGATTTAGAGCCTTTGGAGACTCTTATTCCTCTGAAGGGGATTGACTCCACCCCATTGGCTAATAATAAACCACAATACTGGACACAAGTAACTATGCGTATTAATCCGGATCACCAGGAGATTATTCGCTTTCTGGTGCTGCATAATCTACATGATGATTTGGTGCTAGGATTGCCTTGGCTGCAATCTCACAACCCAGTCCTCGACTGGAAAGCTATGTCTGTGTTGAGCTGGGGATGTAAGGGGGCTCATGGGGATGTACCTGTGGTTTCCATTTCATCATCTATTCCCTCAGAAATTCCTGAGTTCCTGTCTGACTATCGTGACGTCTTTGAAGAATCCAAGCTTGGTTCATTACCTCCGCACCGAGAGTGCGATTGTGCCATAGATTTAATCCCGGGTAGTAAATACCCAAAGGGTCGTTTATTTAATCTGTCTGTGCCTGAACATGCTGCTATGCGAGAATATATAAAGGAGTCCTTGGAAAAGGGACATATTCGTCCATCGTCATCTCCCTTAGGAGCCGGTTTTTTCTTTGTGTCAAAAAAAGACGGCTCTTTGAGACCATGTATCGATTATCGGCTTTTGAATAAAATCACTGTAAAATATCAATACCCATTGCCGTTGCTGACTGATTTGTTTGCTCGCATAAAGGGGGCCAAGTGGTTCTCTAAGATTGACCTTCGTGGGGCGTATAATTTGGTGCGAATCAGGCAGGGGGATGAGTGGAAAACCGCATTTAATACGCCCGAGGGCCACTTTGAGTATTTAGTGATGCCTTTTGGTCTTTCAAATGCTCCGTCAGTTTTCCAGTCCTTTATGCATGATATTTTTCGCGATTATTTGGATAAATTTATGATTGTGTATCTGGATGATATTCTGATTTTTTCGGATGACTGGGACTCTCATGTCCAGCAAGTCAGGAGGGTTTTCCAGGTTTTGCGGTCTAATTCTTTGTGTGTGAAGGGTTCTAAGTGTGTTTTTGGGGTACAGAGGATTTCCTTTTTGGGATATATTTTTTCTCCCTCTTCCATTGAAATGGATCCTGTCAAGGTTCAGGCTATTTGTGATTGGACGCAGCCCTCTTCTCTTAAGAGTCTTCAGAAATTTTTGGGCTTTGCTAACTTTTATCGTCGATTTATTGCTGGTTTTTCGGATATTGCTAAGCCATTGACCGATTTGACTAAGAAGGGTGCTGATGTTGCTGATTGGTCCCCTGACGCTGTGGAGGCCTTTCGGGAGCTTAAGCGCCGTTTTTCCTCTGCCCCTGTGTTGCGTCAGCCTGATGTTACTCTACCTTTTCAGGTTGAGGTCGACGCTTCTGAGATCGGAGCTGGGGCAGTGTTGTCGCAGAAAAGTTCTGACTGCTCCGTGATGAGGCCTTGTGCCTTCTTTTCCCGTAAATTTTCGCCCGCTGAGCGGAATTATGATGTTGGGAATCGGGAGCTTTTGGCCATGAAGTGGGCTTTTGAGGAGTGGCGCCATTGGCTTGAGGGGGCCAGACATCAGGTGGTGGTATTGACTGACCACAAAAACTTGATTTATCTTGAGACCGCCAGGCGCCTGAATCCTAGACAGGCGCGCTGGTCATTATTTTTCTCTCGGTTTAATTTTGTGGTGTCATACCTACCGGGTTCTAAGAATGTTAAGGCGGATGCCCTTTCTAGGAGTTTTGAGCCTGACTCGCCTGGTAACTCTGAGCCCACAGGTATCCTTAAGGATGGAGTGGTATTGTCAGCCGTTTCTCCAGACCTGCGGCGGGCCTTGCAGGAGTTTCAGGCGGATAGACCGGATCGTTGCCCACCTGATAAACTGTTTGTTCCTGATGATTGGACCAGTAGAGTCATCTCTGAGGTTCATTCTTCTGCGTTGGCAGGTCATCCTGGCATTTTTGGTACCAGGGATTTGGTGGCAAGGTCCTTCTGGTGGCCTTCCCTGTCACGAGATGTGCGAGGCTTTGTGCAGTCTTGTGACGTTTGTGCTCGGGCCAAGCCTTGTTGCTCTCGGGCTAGTGGATTATTGTTTCCCTTGCCTATTCCTAAGAGGCCTTGGACGCACATCTCGATGGATTTTATTTCAGATCTGCCTGTTTCTCAGAAGATGTCTGTCATCTGGGTGGTGTGTGACCGTTTCTCTAAGATGGTCCATTTGGTTCCTCTGCCCAAGTTGCCTTCTTCTTCCGAGTTGGTTCCTCTGTTTTTTCAAAATGTTGTTCGTTTGCATGGTATTCCTGAGAATATCATTTCTGACAGAGGGACCCAGTTCGTGTCTAGATTTTGGCGGGCATTCTGTGCTAGGATGGGCATAGATTTATCTTTTTCGTCCGCTTTCCATCCTCAGACGAATGGCCAGACCGAGCGGACTAATCAGACCCTGGAGGCATATCTGAGGTGTTTTGTGTCTGCTGACCAGGATGATTGGGTTGCTTTTTTGCCATTGGCGGAGTTCGCTCTCAATAATCGGGCCAGCTCTGCCACTTTGGTGTCCCCGTTTTTCTGTAATTCGGGGTTTCATCCTCGATTTTCCTCTGGTCAGGTGGAAACTTCGGATTGTCCTGGAGTGGATGCTGTGGTGGAGAGATTGCATCAGATCTGGGGGCAGGTGGTGGATAATTTGAGGTTGTCCCAGGAGAAGACTCAGCTTTTTGCCAACCGCCGCCGTCGTGTTGGTCCTCGGCTTTGTGTTGGGGATTTGGTGTGGTTGTCTTCTCGTTTTGTCCCTATGAGGGTCTCTTCTCCTAAGTTTAAGCCTCGGTTCATCGGCCCGTATAAGATATTGGAGATTCTTAACCCTGTTTCCTTCCGTTTGGACCTCCCTGCATCCTTTTCTATTCATAACGTTTTTCATCGGTCATTATTGCGCAGGTATGAGGTACCGGTTGTGCCTTCCGTTGAGCCTCCTGCTCCGGTGTTGGTTGAGGGTGAGTTGGAGTACGTTGTGGAGAAAATTTTAGACTCTCGTGTTTCCAGACGGAGACTCCAGTATCTGGTCAAGTGGAAGGGATACGGCCAGGAGGATAATTCTTGGGTGAATGCATCTGATGTTCATGCCTCTGATCTGGTTCGTGCCTTTCATAGGGCCCATCCTGATTGCCCTGGTGGTTCTGGTGAGGGTTCGGTGCCCCCTCCTTGAGGGGGGGGTACTGTTGTGAATTTGGATTCTGGGCTCCCCCGGTGGCTACTGGTGGAATTGAACTGGTGTTGTCATCTTCTCTGTTCACCTGTTCCCATCAAGATGTGGGAGTCGCTATATAACCTTGCTGCTCTGTTAGTTGCTTGCCGGTCAACAATGTTATCAGAAGCCTCTCTGTGCTTGTTCCTGCTCCTAGACAACTACTAGATAAGTTGGACTCTTGTCCATGTTTGTTTTGCATTTTTGTTCCAGTTCACAGCTGTAGTTTCGTTACTGTGTCTGGAAAGCTCTTGTGAACAGGAATTGCCACTCTGGTGTTATGAGTTAATGTCAGAGTTTTAAAGTAATTTCTGGATGGTGTTTTGATAGGGTTTTCAGCTGACCATGAAAGTGCCCTTTCTGTCTTCTGCTATGTAGTAAGTGGACCTCAAATTTGCTAAACCTATTTTCATACTACGTTTGTTATTTCATCTTGATTCACCGCCAATACATGTGGGGGGCCTCTGTCTCCTTTCGGGGTATTTCTCTAGAGGTGAGCTAGGACTAATATTTCCCTCTGCTAGCATTATTTAGTCCTCCGGCTGGTGCTGGGCATCTAGAATCAACGTAGGCATGCTACCCGGCCACTGCTAGTTGTGTGTTAGGTTTAGTTCATGGTCAGCTCAGTTCCCATCTTCCAAGAGCTAGTTCCTATATATGCTGATGCTATGTTCTCTTGCCATTGAGATCATGACAGGGTCCTAGTCCAAGTGCCGGTGGGACAGGAGGGTAGGGGATTCTACTCTCCCCTATTCCTAATCTCTAAGCCCGACGGTTCTTTCAGAACCATCATAAACCTTAAAAAACTCAATTCATTCATTGAAAATTATACATTTAAAATGGAGTCCATTAGGTCCACCATAAAACTCCTCTTCCCGAACTGTATGATGGGGGGCATTGATCTAAAGGATGCTTACTATCATCTCCCCATTCATAACAGATACCAAAAATTCCTCAGAGTGGCGGTAAAAATCAACAACGAGGTTTGTCACTTCCAGTATGCGGCCTTACCCTTCGGCCTCTCAACAGCGCCGAGGATCTTCACCAAGATAATGCTAGAGGTGATGGCTTACCTACGCCAGAAGGAAACTTTGATTGTGCCCTATCTGGATGACTTTTTGGTAATAGGAAATTCAGTTACTCAATGTGCTGATCGTTTAGCTCACGCAATTTCCTCTCTACAGGACCTGGGCTGGATAATCAATACCAACAAATCCAGACTCACTCCGCTTTCCCGTCAGGCGCTCTTGGGGTTCCAGTTAGACTCCATATCTCAAAAGTGTCTCCTGCCGCAGGTAAAAATCCTACTGATCAGACACAAAGTCCTAGCCGCAATAACTAATCCTCGTATATCCCTAAGACAAGCTATGTCGTTACTAGGGTCTCTTATCTCTTGTATACCAGCAGTGAGATGGGCTCAACACCACACTCGAGTCCTACAACATCAAATTTTACAAGAGGATAGACGGTTATTTGGTCACCTAAATACAAAAATAACCTTATCTCAGGAGGTTTTAACTTCCTTAGAGTGGTGGCTAGACTCAAACCATTTGTTGAGTGGGGTTCCATGGGTAATAACGCCATCTCACACCATAACCACTGACGCCAGTCCTCATGGATGGGGCGCTCATATGGGGAACGATTATTGCCAGGGTTTATGGAGCATGGAAGAAAATTGCAGCTCCTCTAACTTTAAAGAACTGAATGCTGTAAAATACGCCTTATACCATTTCCTCCCACAGATTCGGGGGAAAGACGTCAGAGTCCTGTCCGACAACACCACCACGGTGGCGTATCTAAATCGGCAAGGAGGTACGCGATCAGAGACTCTGATGTCTTCTGCTACGGAAATCTTAAATCTAGCAGAAAATCACCTTACATCCCTTACGGCACTGCACATAAGGGGAGCAAGCAATCAGCAGGCGGACTTTTTAAGCCGACACACCCTAAGGCAAGGAGAGTGGTGTCTAAACCAGCAAATATTTCTGGACATAATATCTCTTTGGGGCCGTCCTCAGATAGATCTTTTCGCCACAAGGAAAAACAGAAAAGTCCGGAGATTTGCTTCTCTATCTCCAGCGGATCATCCGGACATTCTGGACGCTCTCCAAGCCCCTTGGCAGTTCAGTCTGGCGTACGCATTTCCTCCGATCATATTGCTACCTCAAGTTATACGCAAAATCAGAGAAGAAGGGGCAAGAGTTGTACTGATAGCTCCATTCTGGCCCAAGAGACCATGGTTCTCATGGCTACGGACCATGTCGGTCTCAGATCCTTGGGTCCTCCCCTCAACGCCCAACCTTCTCTTCCAGGGTCCGTTTTTCCACCCTCAGGTGGACAATCTCCACCTGACGACCTGGAACTTGAGAGGCAGATGCTAAGATCAAGAGGATTCTCGGGGGGTTTAATTGATACGCTTCTCCATAGTAGAAAACCCTCCACCACAAAAATCTATACAAGAGTATGGAGAAAATGTTTTCAATTCCATACATCTACCAACATATCAGAGATTCCGATACATTCTATCCTGGAGTTTCTTCAAAAAGGGAGAGAACTAGGTCTAACTGTAAACACCTTAAAGGTTCATGTTTCAGCACTAGGAGCCCTCTATGGCCATAACATTGCGGGGGATAGATGGATATCCAGATTTATTACGGCCTGCGAAAGAATGAATCCAGTTAACATACCTAGAATTCCACCCTGGGATTTAAATTTAGTCTTACAAGCCCTAACAGACTCTCCATTCGAGCCAATAGACTCAATACCAATTAAATGTCTATCACTAAAAACGGCCCTCTTGGTAGCACTGACTTCAGCTAGGAGAATCAGTGACATCCAAGCACTCTCTATAGATCCACCTTTTTTGTTAACCTTTCAGGATAAGTTAATTCTTAAACCAGACCCTTGGTCAAATCCTTCTACATTTTATAACCACTATAGGCTAGACCTATCGTCAACTTCTGACCTAGACTTTGGCAGGACTGTCCTCAGCACGGTGGTCCCCTCCCTAGGTGATGGTCTCTGAAAGATCTCCAGTAGGGTGCTGTCGTGGCGAAGAGTAAAAAGCCGGATTACTCACCGGTAATGCTCTTTTAGTGAGTCCACGACAGCACCCTCTTACATCCCTCCCTATATTAATATAATGCATATTATTTGAGTAAAATCCTTTTAATCATAAGCAAATAAGTTTAAAGAATGAAATAAATGATATTTGCCTAATATTGGCGGTCTTCCGGGTACTCTGAAATCAAAACTGAGGAGGAGAGGCGGACCGCCCCCTTTTATTTCTCAATAGGTTTCCTGTTCCTGCGGGGCGGATCCCTCTCTCCAGTAGGGTGCTGTCGTGGACTCACTAAAAGAGCATTACCGGTGAGTAATCCGGCTTTTTTGGTTCCCCTTGGTTATATATGGTATTTATTTGATTGATTTTATTGGTGTTATAATAAAATTTATATATTTTATTACTTTTTCGCTTAGTGCTTTTTCTTTGGTGTATGTACAGTTAGGTCCATATATATTTGGACAGAGACAACATTTTTCTAATTTTGGTTACAGACATTACCACAATGAGTTTTAAACAAAACAATTCAGATGCAGTTGAAGTTCAGACTTTCAGCTTTCATTTGAGGGTATCCACATTAAAATCGGATGAAGGGTTTAGGAGTTTCAACTCCTTAACATGTGCCACCCTGTTTTTAAAGGGACCAAATGTAATTGGACAATTGACTCCAAGGCTATTTCATGGGCAGGTGTGGGCAATCCCTTCGTTATGTCATTCTCAATTAAGCAGATAAAGGGCCTGGAGTTGATTTGAGGTGTGGTGTTTGCATTTGGAAGGTTTTGCTGTGAAGTAAACATGCGGTCAAAGGAGCTCTCCTTGCAGGTGAATCAAGCCATCCTTAAGCTGCGAAAACAGAAAAAACCCATCCGAGAAATTGCTACAATATTAGGAGTGGCAAAATCTACAGTTTGGTACATCCTGAGAAAGAAAGAAAGCACTGGTGAACTCATCAATGCAAAAAGACCTGGGCGCCCACGGAAGACAACAGTGGTGGATGATCGCAGAATAATCTCCATGGTGAGGAGAAATCCATTCACAACAGCCAACCAAGTGAACAACACCCTCCAGGAGGTAGGCGTATCAATATCCAAATCTACCTTAAAGAGAAGACTGCATGAAAGTAAATACAGAGGGTTCACTGCACGGTGCAAGCCACTCATAAGCATCAAGAATAAAAAGGCTAGACTGAACTTTGCTAAAAAACATCTAAAAAGCAAGCACAGTTCTGGAAGAACATTCTTTGGACAGATGAAACCAAGATCAACCTCTACCAGAATGATGGAAAGAGAAAAGCATGGCAAAGGCGTGGTACAGCTCATGACCCAAAGCATACCACATCATCTGTAAAACACGGCGGAGGCAGTGTGATGGCTTGGGCATGCATGGCTGCCAGTGGCACTGGGTCACTAGTGTTTATTGATGATGTGACACAGGACAGAAGCAGCCGAATGAATTCTGAGGTATTCCGAGACTTACTGTGTGCTCAGATCCAGCCAAATGCAGCCAAACTGATTGGTCGTCGTTTCATACTACAGATGGACAATGACCCAAAACATAAAGCCAAAGCAACCCAGGAGTTTATTAAATCAAAGAAGTGGAATATTCTTGAATGGCCAAGTCAGTCACCTGATCTCAACCCAATTGAGCATGCATTTCACTTGTTAAAGAGTAAACTTCAGACAGAAAGGCCCACAAACAAACAGCAACTGAAAACCACCGCAGTGAAGGCCTGGCAGAGCATCAAAAAGGAGGAAACACAGCGTCTGGTGATGTCCATGAGTTCAAGACTTCAGGCAGTCATTGCCAACAGAGGGTTTTCAACCAAGTACTAGAAATGAACATTTTATTTAAAATTATTGAATCTGTCCAATTACTTTTCGTCCCTTTAAAAACAGGGTGGCACATGTTAAGGAGTTGAAACTCCTAAACTCTTCATCCAATTTTAATGTGGATACCCTCAAATGAAAGCTGAAAGTCTGAACTTCAACTGCATCTGAATTGTTTTGTTTAAAATTCATTGTGGTAATGTTTATAACCAAAATTGGAAAAATGTTGTCTCTGTCCAAATATATATGGACCTAACTGTATATACACCACTATTGAAGCAAGAGCAGTGTGAAACGGTTGTTGGTTGGATATCGGATAATGCTTCCAGTCTCTTAGCCACCACTACCACCACGTCTTCCACACGGTCAAGTCTAAGTAGCAGTGAGTCTGGACCGCATATTACTCACCCTGATCCTCCTTCCTCCCACCATGCCGAGTGCCCTGAGACAACTGATCCCACACTTGGACTCTCCAAAGAGCTGTTCACTTTTCCCTTTAAAGATTCAGGACTCTCGGCCGGTCAACTTGAAGTGGGGCAAGATGAGATCGTATGTAGTGATGCCCAAAGATTTGAGCAGCCATGGTCACACAAAGGCGATGTGGGAAAGTGTCACAAGAGGTGGACGATGATGAGACACAATTGCCAGAAAGTCAGGAGGATGAGCAGGGTGCGGATGTGGAAGACAAGGCGGTGGATGATGTAATAACTGACCCAACCTGGCAGGAGGAGATGCAGAGCTAGGACAGCAGCACACATGGGGAAGGAGGGATAGCACCCCAACAGGCAGGAAGAAGCAGTGTGGTGGCCTCAGACAGAAGGCATGCATCTGCAGCGCCCCCACTGCCGCAGGGCCGAGGGGTACCCGGTACCGGGCCTCTGAGTCTCTGCTCTGGGGTTGTCACGGTGGCTAGACCCGGTCCGTGACCCTGCTGAGGGGCGCCCAATGAAAGGTGTGGATGGTGGTGGTGCGGTGCAGTAAATAACGAGGACACCAGGTTGCAGTCTCTTTACCTCTTTACTGAAGGCTTCAGGATCCTCAGTCCGGAATACGGTTAACTGGGCTGCGCAAGCCTGGTCGGTCCGATGGCACCTCCAGAGTTCCCTTTGCAGGTGGAAATCTGTGCCTACCTGCTAGCGCTTGTGTGTTGTAGTCCTTCCCTGCTGAGCACCACGGGATAGTCCTCACAACTGTTGTGTCTGTTTCTCGTGTTCCCTCACAACTCGATTCTGATGTTCTTCCACGTCCCCCAGATCTTATGGTTAGGACGCACCCGTATGACGGGGAGGCTCGGAGCTATTCCGGGACTCTAGCGTCGCCCCACTCCTGTTCTTACCCCCCTGTGTCTTCCTAGGTCAATTGGGTGAGACAGCCCGCCTCTAACTGACTGTCCTGCCGTAGGTTTGAAGTTTGGCTTGGAGCTCTATACTTCCTCGGCGTTCCGGCCACCGGTTATGCGCCTCAATAGGATGTTGCCTCGTCTTACAGCACGACTCCTACTGGTATTCTCCTTGTTGCGTTGATCTCGTTTCTCACTCAGCACAATAAACCTCGCTTCTTATCCTTTCTTGGGGTACCGCCGCTATATCGTGCAGGCACGGTCCCGTAATGTTCTCTCTGGTTGCTAGGCATCTGTCAGGATCCCACCCCTGACAGGGACCCCTCTGAATCTTCCCCTACAACACCCTCTGCCACAAGGTGTTGCCTGGTTCCAACCCAGTCAGCTTTCTCTCTTAACTTCCTGCCTAACCCCCAGTTTTACCAGATTGTGAGGAGTGGCCTAATGAATAGAACTCTTAGCTCCCCCTGGAGGCCAGACTGTGAAGTGTATTGGTGTCTGTGATACCTGGTCAGATGAACTCCTTCAGTGCCATCAGACGTACCATAGCCCCCCTTAGCGGCGGAGCCACAGTACTGCAACGACCAGGACTCTGGGGCGCTGCACATCCATTCCCCGTAACACCATAACAGAAGTTGCCATTCCAACTGTTAGATCTTCCCGAGTCTGGTTATAATTTAAAGACTCTCACGATAATCCCAAACAGGCCATTTGCAGCACCTGCCATGCCCACATGAGCAGGGGTAGCAAAACAACCAGCCTGACCACCACCTGCATGATCAAGCACATGGCAGTAAAGCACCTGAATCTGTGGGCCGAACCCCAGGCTCAAGGAACACTGTCTGCAGGTGACACCACTGCTTCTTCCATTGCTTTGTGTACAAGCCAATCCCCAGTCCATGGTGCATGCGAAGATGCCTCATGCCCTGCACCTGTTGCTGTCCACAGTCAACTAGCACCATCATCAAGCCTGTTCACATCCTTGCCCATTCAGTTGTCTATACCCCAGTCATTGAAACAGAAGCGGAAATATGCAGCCATCGCCCCACAGGCCACGGTACTAAATTCTCACATTTCTCGTCTGCTTGCGGTTGAAATGTTGCCTTTTAGGCTTGTTGAGATGGAAGCTTTCCGCAACTTGATGGTGGCGACCGTCCCAAGGTACTCGGTCCCCAGTAACCACTATTTATCCCGGTGTGCCATACTGGCATTACACCAGCACATGCCCCACATGGTAAATCTCAATGACGGCATGCTGGGTTAACATAGTGGAAGCCGGGAACCAGTCGGACCTTGGGATGGAACACATCCTCCCCACGCCGAGGATTGCGGGCCGTACATCAATCAGGGTTGCCCCCACAGTCGACAGCTCCTGCACCTCCTCCTCCTCTTCAGCCTCCATTTCAGAAATGAGCATATCAGTCAGAAGCTGGAAGCACTGCAGTACTGCCTGAGCCAAGCAGCAACAGGCTGTGCTGAAGCTAATCTGTTAATGTGACAAACTGCACAATGCGGAAGAGTTGTAGACAGTGCTTAAAGAGCAGTCAGATTTTTGACTGACACCGCTGAACCTACAGCCAGGCATGGTCATGCATGACAATCGCCAGAACCTGGTGGCGGCTCTGAGGCAAGGTGAGCTCACACAAGTACCTTGCCTGACCCATGAGCTTAAAGGGAACCTGTCACCCCCTGTTGTTTTTAACTAAAAGAGCCAACTTGTGCAGCACTAATGCTGCATTTTGTCAAGGTGGCTCTTTTATTTGGGGTCCCTTCCAACCCTAATTTTTTTTTTAATTTGCTCGCAATACCTGTAGTCTATCCAGGGGCATGTCTTTTCCCCCCAGACACAAACACCTCCCAGCCATCCCTCAGCCCCTCCGTGCGCCGGGTGCCTCCTCCTCTGCATTCATTTATGTCTCCAGTGCCTGCGCTGTAAGTTTCTTTTTCGGGCATGCACAGTTTGCACTGCCCTTTGCCTCACATCACATGATGGGAACTTACAGCGCAGGCGCCGGGGACGTAAATGAACACAGAGGAGGCGGCGCCCGTTGAACAGAGGAAATGAGTGATGGCTGGGAGGCGTTTGTGTTCGGGGGGAAAAGACATGCCTCCCGGACAGACTAGAGGTATGGCACGCAAATTAAAAAACAAATATTGTAGCGTTGGAAGGGACACCACATAAAAGAGCCACCTTGACAGAATGCAGCATTAGTGCTGCACAAGTTGGCTCTTTTAGTTAAAAACGACAGGGGGTGACAGGTTCCTTCTAACCTCGTCATTCAACATTTTCTCAAAAGCTACCTGGAGCTGCCGGATCTGCTAGTGAAAGTACGCCGCCTGTCTGCCCATTTTAGAAAGTCAGCTACAGCTTCAGCCGCCCTTGCAATGCTTCAGCAGCGTTTGCAGCTTCTGGCTCACCAATTGGTGTGTGATGTCCCCACGCATTGGAACTCTACACAGCATATGTTGGAAAGGATTTGTGAGCAGAAGAGGGCAGTTGTTGACTACCAGAATCAACAAGGCCATTGTTATTCAGTTAAGACTCCATACATAAGACCTCAGTAGTGGACATGGATGTCAGTCATATGTACAATCCTCAAAAACTTTAAGGACTGCACCAAGATGGTGAGCGGTGATGACACCATAATTAGCATCACCATCCCGCTTCTCTTCATTCTGAAAACCTCTCTGCTCACAAATAAAGAGGATGCGTTGCAGGCAGAGCACGAGAACATGGAGCAAGGAACCATACAGGGTGATTACACACTGCCCAGCCTCATGTCGTCCCAACGTGTATTGGTAGACAATAAGGAAGAGGAGGAGGAGGAAGAACAGGAGCCACTTTCATGCGCTATAGATGGTACTACAAGCACAGCTGTCATTTCGTCTGTTCAGCGTGGATGGCCTGAGGACAGGGAAGAGGAGGACAATGATGAGGGGGACAGCATGGTTAGTCATCCTGTTGGTGAGGACACGGAAGTCTTGCCCGTTAGCAGTCTGGCATGCATGGCTGAATTTATGTTGCACTGCGTTTCCTGTGACCCTCGCATTATTAAAATTTTTGGTGACACTCACTACTGGTTGGCAACACTTCTAGACCCATGCTACAAGGAAAACTTACAATCTCTTTTTCCATAGGTAGACAGGTGTACTAAAATGGTGCAGTACCAAAGGGCCCTTGTAGAAGACTTACTAATAGTGTTGAGCGATACCGTCCGATACTTGAAAGTATCGGTATCGGAAAGTATCGGCCGATACCGGCAAAATATCGGATCCAATCCGATACCGATACCCGATACCAATACAAGTCAATGGGACTCATGTATCGGACGGTATCCCTGATGGTTCCCAGGGTCTGAAGGAGAGGAAACTCTCCTTCAGGCCCTGGGAACCATATAAATGTGTAAAAGAAAGAATTAAAATAAAAAATATCGCTATACTCACCTGTCCGACGCAGCCGGGACTTCAGCGAGGGAACCGGCAGCGTTGTTTGTTTAAAATTCGCGCTATTACTTGGTTACGTGAATTCCCGGCTTGTGATTGGTCAGGTCGGCCATGTTGCCGGGACGCGGACCAATCACAGCAAGCCGTGACGAAATTACGTCACGGCTTGCTGTGATTGGTCCGCGTCCCGGCAATATGGCCGCCCTGACCAATCACAAGCCGTGACGTCACGGGAGGCTGGACACGCTCATTTTAAAATGGGCGCGTGTCCAGCCTCCCGTGACGTCACGGCTTGTGATTGGTTGCGCCGCGGTCAACCAATCACAAGCCGGGAGGCTGGACGCGCTCATTTTAAAATGGGCGCGTGTCCAGCCTCCCGTGACGTCACGGCTTGTGATTGGTTGCGCCGCGGTTAACCAATCACAAGCCGGGAGGCTGGACGCGCTCATTTTAAAATGGGCGCGTGTCCAGCCTCCCGTGACGTCACGGCTTGTGATTGGTTGCGCCGCGGTCAACCAATCACAAGCCGGGAGGCTGGACGCGCTCATTTTAAAATGGGCGCGTGTCCAGCCTCCCGTGACGTCACGGCTTGTGATTGGTTGCGCCGCGGTCAACCAATCACAAGCCGGGAGGCTGGACGCGCTCATTTTAAAATGGGCGCGTGTCCAGCCTCCCGTGACGTCACGGCTTGTGATTGGTCAGGGCGGCCATATTGCCGGGACGCGGACCAATCACAGCAAGCCGTGACGTAATTTTGTCACGGCTTGCTGTGATTGGTCCGCGTCCCGGCAACGTGGCCGACCTGACCAATCACAAGCCGGGAATTCACGTAACCAAGTAATAGCGCGAATTTTAAACAAACAACGCTGCCGGTTCCCTCGCTGAAGTCCCGGCTGCGTCGGACAGGTGAGTATAGCGATATTTTTTATTTTAATTCTCTCTTTTACACATTTTAACATTAATGTTGTTGCGATACCCGATACCCGATACCACAAGAGTATCGGAATCCCGGTATCGGAATTCCGATACAGCAAGTATCGGCCGATACCCGATACTTGCAGCATCGGAATGCTCAACACTACTTACTAAACAAATTCCCATCTGAGAACACTGGCAGCAGACGGCAGAGTTTGATGTACAGGTGAGAGAGAAAGAACTACAATCCAGCACAGGCAGGGGAACAATGGCAAAATTCGGGGACAGTTGTCTCAGACACTCCCATCACGCCAGCACAGAGGCAAGGGGTGTTGTCACAAGAAATGCAGTGTTTGGTAAGATGCTGAGGGAGTACCTTGCTGATCGTACAAATGTCCTCCATGATTCCTCTGTGCCTTTTAATTATTGGATATCCAAGCTGGACACGTGGCATGAACTGGCTCTCTACGCCTTGAAGGTCCTGGCCTATCCTACTGCTAGCGTTCTGCCAGAGCGGGTTTATAGTGCTGCTGGCTGAATTATAACTGATAAGCGCATCCGCCTGTCAACTAAAAATGCTGACAGGCTGACTCTTAAAAATGAACAAGGGCTGGATTGTGCAAGACTTCTGTACACCACCGAATGAAAACAGCAAAACATAACCTCAAATACATTGTCTTTTTTGGGAAGGTGTATTCTCCTGCACCTCTTCACAACCACACATGGGTATACCCTTCCTGATTTTGTCTATTTGGTGTTATCCTCCTCATCATCCACAGCCACTATAATGCCAGGGTGAACGTATTCTGTGATGTAAAAGTCACTCAACTTTTGTGCAAGGGTGTTTTTCTGATGCCCACTACTAATTTGAAACAAAAAAAATGTTACTCTCCCAGGGGGAAATGTTTGTCAGCCCATACAATTAGTGTATGGTCATTCAAAATGTAGGAGACCGGTTCCTTTAAGTTGGGAATAGAGACATATGAGGACATCCTACACGTCTCTTCAGGCACCACCACTAGAACAAGAGGGTGAAGGTGTTCTGTGATGCAACAGTCACTCAATTTTAGGGCAAGGGTGTCTATGATCCCCATAAAAAAAAATTAAAAATATGTACCGCCCATGGGGAATTGTTTGTTAGCCCATGCACTTAGTATATGGGCATTATGAGTTGAGGAGACCCGGTCCTTTAAGTTTGGCCTATTTTTTAATGAGGCCTTCCTCCATGTCTCGTCATCCACAACCACCGCCACTAGATCAGGGTTAACGTGTTATGGGTTAAGTACCCCCCATGGGGAAATGTTTGCCAGCCCATACACTTAGTGTATGGGCATTACAAGTCTAGAAGACCCACTCCTTTAAACTGGGCCTGATTTTTAATGATGTCTTCCTCCATGTCTCCTCATCCACTGCCACTAGACCACGAGGGTGAACGTGTTCTATGCTGCTACAGCCAGTCAATTTTTTGGCAATGGTGCCTATGATCCCCATAAATAATTTTAAAAAATGTACCCCAATAGGGAAATGTTTGTCAGGCCATACACTAAGTGTGAGCATTACAAGTCTAGGAGACCCGCTCCTTTAAATTGGGCCTATTTTTTAATGAAGCCTTCCTCCACGTCTCATCATCCACCACCAGTAGAAAACCAGGGTGAACATGTTCTATGCTGCTACAGCCAGTCTATCTTTTGGCAATGGTGTCTATGATCCCCATAACAAATTTTTAAAAATGTACCCCCATGGGGAGATGTTTGTCAGCCATGCACTTAGTGTATGGGCATTACGAGTCTAGGAGACCCGCTCCTTTGTAATGGGACATTTTTTTATGAGGCCCTCCTCCTTGTTTCTTCCAAGGGGGGATTGGGGTGCATGCAAATTTGGGTCAAGGCGGCCCTTGCATTCAATCCATAGGAAACAGTATTGCAGGACCAACTGAAGAATGTGAAGTGGGTTTTCCTGTGGCCATCCAGTATCGGGGTTCAAAGGTTTCTTGGGGTTCATATGACTTGGTAGCAGGGCAGGTCTTGCAGTCAATGCATAAGAAAACAGTATGGGAGTACAAAATGAAGAATATGAAGTGGCTTTTAATGTGGCCATCCAGTACTTGGGTTCAAAGGCTTATTGGGGTGCATATGACTTGGTAGCAGGGCAGACCTTGCATTCAATGCAACATTTTTTCAGGAAGCCCTCCTATACCTCTCGTGAAAGAGGTATTGGGGTGCTTCATAATTCTTGGCAGCCCAGCCACTCACTGCATAGGCAATAACAGCGTAGGAGACCCACTGTTTAATAATGGCCCTTTAAGAATATTAATGCCCCTCTGAAAATAGGCTTTGCGACTTTAAGAGTCCATCCATCAGGAATGGAACAAGATGTGTCTCCTTATGTGTCACACACCACATGGCCAGCTAGGGTTGCTAAACGTTACAATGACATTTCCCAGTGAATGCATTTGTATTGGTTGAAAGCAATGTAAAAGTTGAAAATCGCTTCAAAAACGCTACTTGTGAACATGGCCAAAGTGTTGGAGGAACATTTTGGTCTGGGGTTAATTATTTTGCCTTATATACAAGTCATTAGCCTGGAAAGGATGTACCTTAACATATTTCATATTTCCCATCAAAATCCATTTTGGTTTAGTTTTTGTATGTTTTTTGGTGCACCTGTAAAAATGGCGTGAAACTCTGACAACATTGCTTATAGCTGTGACCTAGGTGTCAGAAATGCTTCCAGGGGTGATCCCCATGATGTTACCATGTCATTTGAGCAGAGTTTCCATCATTTTCAGACATTTTTAGACCTTAAAAGGACCCCTGGGAGATCGCTGTAAAAATGCTCAGGTTTCCCTTTCCCATAGACTCGGGTCCAGTACCCGAGTATTCCAATTTGCTCGATCCGAGCAACAAGCACCCAAGAATTTTAGTGCTCGCCCATCACTAGTAGTGGTTTATTGGATTGTCTCTCAAAAAGAATCATTGTAGCAAAACATAAAATATATGAAATAGTTACAAAGAAATTGTCCATTTGTCCATATTAAAGTTTGTTCCCCATCTTTCCTGGGATCCTGAATGGTAGATTGCATCTGTTTTTGTTACAAGCATGGCTGAATAAAGAAGCATGTGGTTATCTTGCATACCAACTGTCCGTACAACCTGAGATCCATCTGGTGTCTGCATAAAGTGTGCGCCCCCTTCCTGTGGGTCATGTGGTTTTATATACAGTATGTCCCAAAAAGCACGTGTTCGCTATATATGTGGTTACCATCTACCCTGAGCTAAGTACAGGAATAACACATGTAATATCAACTAAACCTTCCACGAGGCAATTTGCTCAGTACAGAATTGAGTGTAATAAGAATAATAATAACAACCATACTACATATTTAACATTCTATAACCAATGCTATCAGCATGTTTTACATCAATATGCTTGTGAATGTCTTGAGCCAGCACACTGGCTTTATGTAGCGCCCCCACTGCCGCAGGGCCGAGGGGCACCCGGTACCGGGCCTCTGAGTCTCTGCTCTGGGGTTGTCACGGTGGCTAGGCCCGGTCCGTGACCCTGCTGAGGGGCGTACAATAAAGGTGGAGGTATGGTGACGATGTTATGATGTGGTGCAGGCCGCAGTAAATAACGAGGACACCAGGTTGCAGTCTCTTTACTGAAGGCTTCAGGATCCTCAGTCCGGAATACGGTTAACCGGGCTGCGCAAGTCCGGCCGGTCCGATGGCACCTCCAGAGTTCCCTTTGCAGGTGGAAATCTGTGCCTACCTTGTAGCGCTTGTGTGTTTTGGTCCTCCCCTGCTGTGCTTACGGGATAGTCCCCACAACTGTTGTGTCTGTTTCCGAAGCTCCCCCACAACTCGTCCATGATGCTCCTCTTCGTCCCCCAGATGATATGGCTAGGACGCACCCGTATGACGGGTAGGCTCGGAGCTCTTCCTGGACCCTAGTGTCGCCCCTCTCCTGTTGTTGCCCCCTATGTCTTCGTAGGTGATTTGTGTGAGACAGCCCACCTATAACTGACTGTCCTGCCATAGGTTTGAAGTATTGCTTGGAGCTTAGTACTTCCTCGGCGTTCTGGCCACCGGCTGCGCGCCTCAGTAGGATGTTGCCTCATCTTACAGCACGACTCCTACTGGTATTTCTCCTTGTTGCGTTGATCTCGTTTCTCACTCAGCACAATAAACCTCGCTTCTTGTCCTTTCTTAGGGCACCGCCGCTATCTCGTGCAGGCGCGGTCCCGTAACGTTCTCTCTGTTCGCTAGGCCTCTATCAGGATCCCACCCCTGACAGGGACCCCCCCTGAATCTTCCCCTGCAACACCCTCTGCCACAGGATGTTGCCTGGTTCCAACCCAGTCAGCTTTCTGTCTAACTTCCTCTCTAACCCCCAGTTTTACCAGATTGTGAGGAGTGGCCTAATACATAGCACCCTTAGCTCCCCCTGGAGGCCAGACTGTGAAGTGTATTGGTGTCTGTGATACCTGGTCAGGTGAACTCCTTCAGTGCCATCAGACGTACCATAGCCCCCCTTAGCGACGGAGCATCAGTACTGCAACGACCAGGACTCTGGGGCACTGCACTCCCCCCCGGTTAAATCCAGTAATCCTGGACTGGGAAGAAAACAATAATACATGTCAGCAAAAAGACATACAATTTTGAAATGCAATAACAATAAGCAAGTTTGAACAGAGCTTCCCTTTATGGGAGGTGAGAACACTTAAACTTTACAAACATGGTTAAATACTTTAAATAACATACTATAAATAACTTTTCTTACCCAACCGGGTATTCTACTAAATGCAAGATTTTGAACAATAATTTAACGTTGCCTTTAAGGACATACACGCTGAATCCACTAAAGACCTTCTTATAAAACACTATAAGGCTAATCAACTTTTCTTCATTTTCCATCTTTACATCTGCAGGACCGCCTGTCTATCTGCCCCAGGCCTACTGCCTCTCGTTCTGTTGCAGGACCGCCCCTTTCCGCCTGGGCCTACTGCCTTTCTGCTACTATACACAGTATAGAACGTATCATCCATCTCTCAGTTCAAGATCACTGAGCCATCTCTGTATGGCTCCTAGGAGGACTCACCGATTAACCCCGTACGGGTCCACTTCCTGTCCTCATTCTCTGACACATCATTAAACATTTCTTACTATCAACTGTCTAACTACACATGACTTTACATGTAAGCATTATCACTATTTCTCTTAAGGCATCATTATACTTTAAGTGCTATGGGTAAACGTTCCCTTTAAGAGGGGACCAAGTCTCTATGAGGTAGTGCAACTTTCTCAAGCTGCAAGTCCATGTGCAGCAAGGACTCCGGTACTGCTTCCAGGAACAGTTTCTTCGCAAAGAGTCCTTTCTTTTGTAAAACCAGTGGAGGGCACCTTTAAGAAGGTGCAAACTATTTACAAAACAGTTTGTGAATCATGCAGTGTTCATGATCCGGTAGTCTTTATAACATGGGTGAACAGGGAGCAAAAAGGAAAATAAAAGCAAAAATAAAAGCAATAGGGATCCCGGGTAAACGAAGGGATCCCATTAAGAATAACCCTAGTCGGGTTTAAAGCAGCAAAAAGCAGGGAAACAAACAGTTAACTATCTACATATCCATGGCATCGAGGTTTACTCTCGCTCTGACGGCCGTAGCTCCGCATAGACCTTGCTCGGCAAGGTGATCGGCGAGATCGGGGCCTTTAAGAAGTGCTCCATACCCGTGGCCCGATCCCAGGGTGTAGGGCGCCAGAGTCTATAGGTCCCAGGGAGAGGGGGTACCGCGACGGTGCCTATCAGCAAGTCCTCTGCTGGCGAGGCAGGGTCGTTCTTCATACCTGCTTCAGATGCGGTCCCTCCGGTGCCGATCTGCTCCGTCTCCGCTGGGGTCTGGAACGCTAGTTGCAGAGCCTTGCGCTGTGGTGTTGTCATCTCCGTTTGCAGCATCTCGCTTTCCGGCAGGGCCTTGCTTTCTGGCTTCAGAGCGCTGGAACTTCTTTCCTGCTCCGGACCAGACGAGGCTGCCGACGGACGTCTGATGAGGCTCCTGATGAAGGTCTTCTTCCACCCGGCCTCAGTGCTCAGCTGCGTCCGCCGGAGTTGGTCGCTGAGCTCATCCACTCCAGCCTGCAGGAAGTCAATATCAGCGGTGGAGGCCTGGTTGCGGTGCCCCTCTGGGTAGCTGGGGGAGTCCTCCGCTCCTACCACACGCTCCGGCTCCAGGTGGCTGGCCATTGCGTCCTCCATGTCGCTGACTTCTTCTTCCTGGTCCTTTTCCCGCTCTCTCCTTCGTGGGCGGTTTCGCTTTCGTTGTCTCCGCCCCCCATTGAGGATCAGTAGGCGGATCTCGGCTCAAGGGGCAGAAATATTTAGACTGGGCGGCCATTGTCTTTTGTGCTCTCCAGCTTGTCTACGCCCACTCCACGCCCTTCTTCTTCTCCTGCGCTCTCCTTAGCGCTGTAATGGCAGCGGTTTTGGCGGGAACTTCTGGCGGCAAATAGCAATGCACAGTCTTTGAAATAAGTCACAGTCCAAGTACAATAAATCACAGTCCCAAGGCACACATGACCTGATTCTTCAGGCTTAAGTAGATCCTGTTCGTGACGCCAAGTTGTAGCGCCCCCACTGCCGCAGGGCCGAGGGGCACCCGGTACAGGGCCTCTGAGTCTCTGCTCTGGGGTTGTCACGGTGGCTAGGCCCGGTCCGTGACCCTGCTGAGGGGCGTACAATAAAGGTGGAGGTATGGTGACGATGTTATGATGTGGTGCAGGCCGCAGTAAATAACGAGGACACCAGGCTGCAGTCTCTTTACCTCTTTACTGAAGGCTTCAGGATCCTCAGTCCGGAATACGGTTAACCGGGCTGCGCAAGTCCGGCCGGTCCGATGGCACCTCCAGAGTTCCCTTTGCAGGTGGAAATCTGTGCCTACCTTCTAGCGCTTGTGTGTTGTGGTCCTCCCCTGCTGTGCTTACGGGATAGTCCCCACAACTGTTGTGTCTGTTTCCGAAGCTCCCCCACAACTCGTCCATGATGCTCCTCTTCGTCCCCCAGATGATATGGCTAGGACGCACCCGTATGACGGGTAGGCTCGGAGCTCTTCCTGGACCCTAGTGTCGCCCCTCTCCTGTTGTTGCCCCCTATGTCTTCGTAGGTGATTTGTGTGAGACAGCCCGCCTATAACTGACTGTCCTGCCGTAGGTTTGAAGTATTGCTTGGAGCTTAGTACTTCCTCGGCGTTCCGGCCACCGGCTGCGCGCCTCAGTGGGATGTTGCCTCGTCTTACAGCACAACTCCTACTGGTATTTCTCCTTGTTGCGTTGATCTAGTTTCTCACTCAGCACAATAAACCTCGCTTCTTGTCCTTTCTTAGGGCACCGCCGCTATCTCGTGCAGGCGCGGTCCCGTAACGTTCTCTCTGTTCGCTAGGCCTCTATCAGGATCCCACCCCTGACAGGGACCCCCCCTGAATCTTCCCCTGCAACACCCCCTGCCACAGGATGTTGCCTGGTTCCAACCCAGTCAGCTTTCTGTCTAACTTCCTCTCTAACCCCCAGTTTTACCAGATTGTGAGGAGTGGCCTAATACATAGCACCCTTAGCTCCCCCTGGAGGCCAGACTGTGAAGTGTATTGGTGTCTGTGATACCTGGTCAGGTGAACTCCTTCAGTGCCATCAGACGTACCATAGCCCCCCTTAGCGGCGGAGCATCAGTACTGCAACGACCAGGACTCTGGGGCGCTGCATTTACCCACCCATTGTGCGCATGTCTCCTGCCGTCCTTGTCCCGGGGCATCGTGGGCGGCGCTAGCTGATGACGTGTGCGGTGCAGTAACGTCACTGCGACGGAACTGTGAACCGCATCGCCATCTTGGGCGCCTTTTGCGATGCATCACCTGGCCGGACGAGCGGCTTACATGCGCCGCCACAAATGGAGGCAATGACTACTGATGGGGGACCTATAAATATAGTTTGTTAACATCTTGCAGCACCGCCCCCCGAAGAAGCCAACGCGAAACGCGCGTTGGGGCGTTCTGGTGTGGACCCTTATTTGACACCCGCATTGAGGTAGGAACCTGGAGGTTACTTATGACATTTATGCTCCTTCTGAGCCTGTGTACAGGGCTCATATGAGTAGACATATGTATTTTACCAGCATATCCCAGGTAAATATGCCTACACAGGATTGCACTATGCACTTTATGCTATAAGCAGGTGTCTATTTGGTTCCACACCATTTTTGTCTGTGCTACCCGGCTCCCTTTAGCTGAATGAACCCGTATAATCAATTTATGTATATTTAATGTTTGAATTAATTTGTTGTGATTTATTGTATTAATAAATATTTATTTTTATAATTGTGGGACATTTACTCCGTTTTTTCTCCTGTCTTAATGAAATCGCTTGGAGTGTCCTGATATCTAATTTTGATATCCTCTCTCCCACATACTACATTCCAATTTTTGTTTTGGAGTATGGTGGTTTTTCTGAGTAATATATCCTCCATTTTGGATTTATTTATCTGTATTGTTGTCTGTGTTTTCACAGTAGCCATTGTGGAAGGAATGGATTTCCGTGAACGCGAAAAAGCGTGGCTAAATCAGCTCGATCAGGTGTTCAGCGGGAGTGCTGGGGGCACAGTTGATTTTAAAATCGGAGATACTAGTAGTCTCACTAATAAATATAAGGAGCTGCTTAATAAGCGCACACGCCTATGGTGGAATAAGGCTTTCCTGGATCGTTATATCAGTTGTGGGCTGGTTCCACGGGGCCTACGAGTCCAAGTCTTTCCCTCCTTTGTGGTGAATGATACTGATTTTATACAACAGTGGGAGGACGCAGCATCTGTGTGTTCTAGGAAATTTATGGAACTACTATCTAAGAATAATGATAAACAACTGAAGGAACTGGATACGGAACTTAATACCATCCAGGAAGAGATTAACAAGTGTCTTGTGGGCGAATTAGGGACAAAATTTAAAGAAGAGATAGATACACTTCTTAAAAAGTGGGAGAGTGACATGGTACAAAATAAAACGAGGAAGTACCAACGTGATCTGACTGATCGTCAACAGGGCCAAATGTATAAATGGCATAACAGAAGGCTTTTTAATAAAACAGTGCCCAGAAGTCGTTCCACTTCTATCTCTTCGGTATCCTCCGTTGAAGATAGGACACAGAGAGTTGATAGTGTAAGACCCACTTGGACTAGACGGGATCATGAGAGGAACAATGAGTGGAGAAATGGAAGGCTGAGAAATAAACGAAAAACCAATACATCTCCTCCAATGGAGAAAAAATTGAAAACTAATGTTATGGAGGTAATCAATTTGTCCACTCATGTTCTCACTGAGTCACAAAGAGAGGTATTGGGTTTGGGTTTGTCTTTTTCCCCATGTAACAACTTTGATTCTTTCATAGCATTGAAGGATCTTCATCTTTATGCTCGGAAGATTATTCTTAAAAGACTGCACCTACGTTCTTCAGGAAACGAAGAAATTACTGATCCCATTGAACTAGAGACACTAAAAAATTTGGAAGAATTGGAACAGGAGTCCCTGGTTGAAGGGGTAAGTGCCTCTCCACCCTGTTATGGTTCTCAATGGCAAGAGAACATAGCCCAGCAAACATACGAACTAGCTCTTGGAAGGATGGAAACTAAACTGACCATGAACTAAACCTGCCGCACAACTAACAGTAGCCGGGTAGCGTAGCCTGCGTTTTATCCCTAGACGCCCAGCGCCGGCCGGAGGACTAACTAATCCTGGCAGAGGAAAATATAGTCCTGGCTCACCTCTAGAGAAATTTCCCCGAAAGGCAGACAGAGGCCCCCACAAATATTGGCGGTGATTTTAGATGAAATGACAAACGTAGTATGAAAATAGGTTTAGCAAAATTGAGGTCCGCTTACTAGATAGCAGGAAGACAGAAAGGGCACTTTCATGGTCAGCTGAAAACCCTATCAAAATACCATCCTGAAATTACTTTAAGACTCTAGTATTAACTCATAACATCAGAGTGGCAATTTCAGATCACAAGAGCTTTCCAGACACAGAAACGAAACTACAGCTGTGAACTGGAACAAAATGCAAAAACAAACAAGGACTAAGTCCAACTTAGCTGGGAGTTGTCTAGCAGCAGGAACATACACAGAAAGGCTTCTGATTACAATGATGACCGGCATGGAAGTGACAGAGGAGCAAGGCTAAATAGCGACTCCCACATCCTGATGGAAACAGGTGAACAGAGAGGATGATGCACACCAGTTCAATTCCACCAGTGGCCACCGGGGGAGCCCAAAATCCAATTTCACAACAGTACCCCCCCCTCAAGGAGGGGGCACCGAACCCTCACCAGAACCACCAGGGCGATCAGGATGAGCCCTATGAAAGGCACGGACCAAATCGGAGGCATGAACATCAGAGGCAGTCACCCAAGAATTATCCTCCTGACCGTATCCCTTCCATTTGACCAGATACTGGAGTTTCCGTCTGGAAACACGGGAGTCCAAGATTTTTTCCACAACGTACTCCAACTCGCCCTCAACCAACACCGGAGCAGGAGGCTCAACGGAAGGCACAACCGGTACCTCATACCTGCGCAATAATGACCGATGAAAAACATTATGAATAGAAAAAGATGCAGGGAGGTCCAAACGGAAGGACACAGGGTTAAGAATCTCCAATATCTTGTACGGGCCGATGAACCGAGGCTTAAACTTGGGAGAAGAAACCCTCATAGGGACAAAACGAGAAGACAACCACACCAAGTCCCCAACACAAAGCCGAGGACCAACCCGACGCCGGCGGTTGGCAAAAAGCTGAGTCTTCTCCTGGGACAACTTCAAATTGTCCACTACCTGCCCCCAAATCTGATGCAACCTCTCCACCACAGCATCCACTCCAGGACAATCCGAAGATTCCACCTGACCAGAAGAAAATCGAGGATGAAACCCCGAATTACAGAAAAAGGGAGACACCAAGGTGGCAGAACTGGCCCGATTATTGAGGGCAAACTCCGCTAAAGGCAAAAAAGCAACCCAATCATCCTGATCTGCAGACACAAAACACCTCAAATATGTCTCCAAGGTCTGATTCGTCCGCTCGGTCTGGCCATTAGTCTGAGGATGGAAAGCAGACGAGAAAGACAAATCTATGCCCATCCTAGCACAGAATGCTCGCCAAAATCTAGACACGAATTGGGTACCTCTGTCAGAAACGATATTCTCCGGAATACCATGCAAACGGACTACATTTTGAAAAAACAGAGGAACCAACTCGGAAGAAGAAGGCAACTTAGGCAGGGGAACCAAATGGACCATCTTAGAGAAACGATCACACACCACCCAGATGACAGACATCTTCTGAGAAACAGGAAGATCCGAAATAAAATCCATCGAGATGTGCGTCCAGGGCCTCTTCGGGATAGGCAAGGGCAACAACAATCCACTAGCCCGAGAACAACAAGGCTTGGCCCGAGCACAAACGTCACAAGACTGCACGAAGCCTCGCACATCTCGAGACAGGGAAGGCCACCAGAAGGACCTTGCCACCAAATCCCTGGTACCAAAGATTCCAGGATGACCTGCCAACGCAGAAGAATGAACCTCAGAAATGACTTTACTGGTCCAATCATCAGGAACAAACAGTCTACCAGGTGGGCAACGATCAGGTCTATCCGCCTGAAACTCCTGCAAGGCCCGCCGCAGGTCTGGAGAAACGGCAGACAATATCACTCCATCCTTAAGGATACCTGTAGGTTCAGAATTACCAGGGGAGTCAGGCTCAAAACTCCTAGAAAGGGCATCCGCCTTAACATTCTTAGAACCCGGCAGGTAGGACACCACAAAATTAAACCGAGAGAAAAACAACGACCAGCGCGCCTGTCTAGGATTCAGGCGTCTGGCGGACTCAAGATAAATTAGATTTTTGTGGTCAGTCAATACCACCACCTGATGTCTAGCCCCCTCAAGCCAATGACGCCACTCCTCAAAAGCCCACTTCATGGCCAAAAGCTCCCGATTCCCAACATCATAATTCCGCTCAGCGGGCGAAAATTTACGCGAGAAAAAAGCACAAGGTCTCATCACGGAGCAATCGGAACTTCTCTGCGACAAAACCGCCCCAGCTCCGATTTCAGAAGCGTCGACCTCAACCTGAAAAGGAAGAGCAACATCAGGCTGACGCAACACAGGGGCGGAAGAAAAGCGGCGCTTAAGCTCCCGAAAGGCCTCCACAGCAGCAGGGGACCAATCAGCAACATCAGCACCCTTCTTAGTCAAATCAGTCAATGGTTTAACAACATCAGAAAAACCAGCAATAAATCGACGATAAAAGTTAGCAAAGCCCAAAAATTTCTGAAGACTCTTAAGAGAAGAGGGTTGCGTCCAATCACAAATAGCCTGAACCTTGACAGGATCCATCTCGATGGAAGAGGGGGAAAAAATATATCCCAAAAAGGAAATCTTTTGAACCCCAAAAACGCACTTAGAACCCTTCACACACAAGGAATTAGACCGCAAAACCTGAAAAACCCTCCTGACCTGCTGGACATGAGAGTCCCAGTCATCCGAAAAAATCAAAATATCATCCAGATACACAATCATAAATTTATCCAAATAATCACGGAAAATGTCATGCATAAAGGACTGAAAGACTGAAGGGGCATTTGAAAGACCAAAAGGCATCACCAAATACTCAAAGTGGCCCTCGGGCGTATTAAATGCGGTTTTCCACTCATCCCCCTGCTTAATTCGCACCAAATTATACGCCCCACGAAGATCTATCTTAGAGAACCACTTGGCCCCCTTTATGCGAGCAAACAAATCAGTCAGCAGTGGCAACGGATATTGATATTTAACCGTGATTTTATTCAAAAGCCGATAATCAATGCACGGCCTCAAAGAGCCATCTTTCTTAGCCACAAAGAAAAAAACGGCTCCTAAGGGAGATGACGAAGGACGAATATGTCCCTTTTCCAAGGACTCCTTTATATATTCTCGCATAGCAGCATGTTCAGGCACAGACAGATTAAATAAACGACCCTTAGGGTATTTACTACCCGGAATCAAATCTATGGCACAATCGCACTCCCGGTGCGGAGGTAATGAACCAAGCTTAGGTTCTTCAAAAACGTCACGATATTCAGTCAAGAATTCAGGAATCTCAGAGGGAATAGATGATGAAATGGAAACCACAGGTACGTCCCCATGCGTCCCCTTACATCCCCAGCTTAACACAGACATAGCTTTCCAGTCAAGGACTGGGTTATGAGATTGCAGCCATGGCAATCCAAGCACCAACACATCATGTAGGTTATACAGCACAAGAAAGCGAATAATCTCCTGGTGATCCGGATTAATCCGCATAGTTACTTGTGTCCAGTATTGTGGTTTATTGCTAGCCAATGGGGTGGAGTCAATCCCCTTCAGGGGTATAGGAGTTTCAAGAGGCTCCAAATCATACCCACAGCGTTTGGCAAAGGACCAATCCATAAGACTCAAAGCGGCGCCAGAGTCGACATAGGCATCCGCGGTAATAGATGATAAAGAACAAATCAGGGTCACAGATAGAATAAACTTAGACTGTAAAGTGCCAATTGAAACAGACTTATCAAGCTTCTTAGTACGCTTAGAGCATGCTGATATAACATGAGTTGAATCACCGCAATAGAAGCACAACCCATTTTTTCGTCTAAAATTCTGCCGTTCACTTCTGGACAGAATTCTATCACATTGCATATTCTCTGGCGTCTTCTCAGTAGACACCGCCAAATGGTGCACAGGTTTGCGCTCCCGCAGACGCCTATCGATCTGGATAGCCATTGTCATGGACTCATTCAGACCCGCAGGCACAGGGAACCCCACCATAACATCCTTAATGGCATCAGAGAGACCCTCTCTGAAATTCGCCGCCAGGGCGCACTCATTCCACTGAGTAAGCACAGCCCATTTATGGAATTTCTGGCAGTATATTTCAGCTTCGTCTTGCCCCTGAGATAGGGACATCAAGGCCTTTTCCGCCTGAAGTTCTAACTGAGGTTCCTCATAAAGCAACCCCAAGGCCAGAAAAAACGCATCCACATTGAGCAACGCAGGATCCCCTTGAGCCAATGCAAAAGCCCAATCCTGAGGGTCGCCCCGGAGCAAAGAAATCACAATCCTGACCTGCTGAGCAGGATCTCCAGCAGAGCGAGATTTCAGGGACAAAAACAACTTGCAATTATTTTTGAAATTTTGAAAGCAAGATCTATTCCCCGAGAAAAATTCAGGCAAAGGAATTCTAGGTTCAGATATAGGAACATGAACAACAAAATCTTGTAAGTTTTGAACTTTCGTGGTGAGATTATTCAAACCTGCAGCTAAACTCTGAATATCCATTTTAAACAGGTGAACACAGAGCCATTCCAGGATTAGAAGGAGAGAGAGAGAGAAAGGCTGCAATATAGGCAGACTTGCAAGAGATTCAATTACAAGCACACTCAGAACTGAGAAAAAAAAAAAAAAAAAAAATCTTCAGCAGACTTCTCTTTTCTCTCCTTTCTCTGTCAATTAATTTAACCCTTTAAGGCCGGTCATACTGTTATGGTTCTCAATGGCAAGAGAACATAGCCCAGCAAACATACGAACTAGCTCTTGGAAGGATGGAAACTAAACTGACCATGAACTAAACCTGCCACACAACTAACAGTAGCCGGGTAGCGTAGCCTGCGTTTTATCCCTAGACGCCCAGCGCCGGCCGGAGGACTAACTAATCCTGGCAGAGGAAAATATAGTCCTGGCTCACCTCTAGAGAAATTTCCCCGAAAGGCAGACAGAGGCCCCCACAAATATTGGCGGTGATTTTAGATGAAATGACAAACGTAGTATGAAAATAGGTTTAGCAAAATTGAGGTCCGCTTACTAGATAGCAGGAAGACAGAAAGGGCACTTTCATGGTCAGCTGAAAACCCTATCAAAATACCATCCTGAAATTACTTTAAGACTCTAGTATTAACTCATAACATCAGAGTGGCAATTTCAGATCACAAGAGCTTTCCAGACACAGAAACGAAACTACAGCTGTGAACTGGAACAAAATGCAAAAACAAACAAGGACTAAGTCCAACTTAGCTGGGAGTTGTCTAGCAGCAGGAACATGCACAGAAAGGCTTCTGATTACAATGATGACCGGCACTGAAGTGACAGAGGAGCAAGGCTAAATAGCGACTCCCACATCCTGATGGAAACAGGTGAACAGAGAGGATGATGCACACCAGTTCAATTCCACCAGTGGCCACCGGGGGAGCCCAAAATCCAATTTCACAACACCACCCCCTGTTATGGCCAGATGTACCACCTTTCCCCCTTTGTCACTTTGCCCCCAGGTCGAGATCTTTGTCAAGTTAGTGATGGATGATTTCAACAAAATATCTAACTATAAAAAATGCGATAACTTCACAATCAAACAAAGGGAGGCTCTTGATGAAATAAAAAAGTGGGATGATATTGTGATGAAACCAGCTGACAAGGGGGGAAATGTGGTCATCTGGCCAGTGGAGAGGTACGAAAAAGAGGCATTTAGACAATTGAGAAACAGGGATACTTATACTCTACTGCCACATAATCCTCTCCCTGTTTTCCAGACCCAATTACAAAATATCCTTGAAATGGCGTATGAGAGGGGAATTATTAATAAAAAAATATTGGATGGCCTTCTTACACAATGTCCAGTGATTCCTACTTTTTACTTGCTCCCCAAGGTCCACAAAGATCCAGCCTCACCCCCGGGACGTCCTATTGTCTCTGGCATAGGAGGGCTGTGTGATATGGTATGTAAATTCATTGAACACTACTTAAAACCACAGGTTGAAACCTTGCCCTCTTATGTCAGAGACACTACGGACGTCCTGAGACGTGTGGATGGCCTTGTCGTGGAGAAGGATATGTTACTTGTAACGGCGGATGTCGAATCCCTTTACACTAGCATCTGCCATGTGGATGGGATGCGGGCATCCAGGTTTTTTCTGGAATCTAGTAATTTGGACCCTGACCTTCGTGAGCTGGTGTTGGAGCTGTTAGAATTCATCCTTACAAAAAACTTTTTTGTTTTTAAGGATCGTTTTTTTCTCCAGAGACAGGGCACCGCCATGGGAGCGGCCTGTGCGCCTTCGTATGCGAATTTATTTTTGGGTTTTTGGGAACGTGAAATCTTTCAATATGGCGCACAGGCCGCCCCCCAAGTATTAGGCTGGTACAGATACATCGATGATGTGCTTTTTATATGGCGTGGTCCTGTCCTGGAGTTACACAATTTTATGGTGGGATTGAATGACAACGGCTCCAACATCAGGCTCACATATAAATTTCATCCTAATGAGATCTCCTTTCTTGATATTACTTTACGTGTCCAAGATAACGGTTATATCTACACAGATATGTATAGGAAGGAGACCTCAGTGAATGCACTTTTACATTCCACCTCATCCCATCCACCCTCCACGATAAGAGCCATCCCCATAGGACAGTTCCTTCGGGCTCGAAGGATCTGTGCCTCTGATACATTGTTCGAGGAACAGGCTGTGGACCTTGGGGAGCGTTTTAAACAACGTGGGTACAGTAACCGTACTGTTAAAAAAGGTTATATTAGAGCCAAAAAAACACCAAGGAGTGATCTCCTGGCTGAGAGGAGGAAGACTAAACCCAAACCATGGGATAACCAACCCAGGTTTGTGTCCACCTTTAATCATAAATGGGAGGAAATGAGATACATTCTTAAAAAACATTGGCCGGTATTAACCACAGATCCATTGCTTGGGCGATATTTGTCCAATCAGCCCTTAATGACAGCACGTAGGAGTAGCAATATGAGGGACATTCTTGTACACAGTCACTACGTAGCCCGTACACCTGACCCTTTTAAAGCAGGGAGACCACGAAATGGCTTTTTTCCGTGTGGTGACTGTCTTGGGTGTCAAAACATGGTGAGAGCAGTATCATTTGTCTCATCGGATAGAAAAAGGGTGTTCCAAATTAAAGAGCATATTACATGTAAGACAACTCATGTAGTATATTACGCTACCTGCACATGTGACCTAGTGTACATTGGCCTAACGTCTAGGGAACTACGTGTTCGCATACGCGAACACGTTCGAGACATTTTAGCGGCACGTGATGTGGTGGAGGAAAGTGAACTTAAACCCATCCCAAAACATTTTCGTCAACATCATAAGTGTAATCCCAAAGAATTTAAGGCCTGGGGTATAGATAGAATTAGGATGGGTATTAGAGGTGGTGACGCTAAAAAAAGGTTGGCACAGAGAGAATGCCGTTGGATCTCGGTATTGAACACCATGGCCCCTTCTGGCTTAAATGAGCAATTAAGCTTTAGCTCCTTTTTATAATACTTACCAAGAACGTCTCCGTTTTTATGTTTTTATGTATGTGCTGTTGTTGTTGTTTTGTGGATTGTTTTTATTATACTTAATTATTATATATTTCTTTATGTATCTAGCGTCCTCTTTGCACCTATTCGTGATACTATCGAGGTGGTCCCTGTTGTGGAGAAGGCATCCGTAGCGGTGATCTGAAATACGGATAGTCGGTCATTTTACATCTCAAATAGCACGTGGTGAAATTAGCTCTGGACATGATGGAGTCCTTTTAGTATTCACGCTGTATATGCTTTATATGTTTATATTTTTACATGTTTATCATGTTCACTTATTTATTTATTATTTTTTTCACAATACATGAATTTAGCTATGTGTATATTCTAATGTATTTTTATTAATTGCATATATTTTCTTTCATTCGATTCATATGTATCTGTTGTAGCACAATGTATTTATACTTATCTGCTGTTTGTATATTTATGCACGTTTGTTTTTGCACATTTTTTTATATATTTATATATTTATATTCTTATATATTTATATACTTGAGTAGATTTAATGACTGGTGGCTGTATTTGAATTTTTCTTTGCCTCTTATACCATTGTAATTATATATATATTTGTATTTCTGACCGCCCTTCCCCTATTTATTAGTATTGAGATCAACTTAGGACATGCTGTGATCCCTCCATGAATAGGTTAAAGGTATCCCCTTCTGTGTATTCGGATATTCGGCACTTCCTTTTCATTTGCTCCATTGTGCGCATGTCTCCTGCCGTCCTTGTCCCGGGGCATCGTGGGCGGCGCTAGCTGATGACGTGTGCGGTGCAGTAACGTCACTGCGACGGAACTGTGAACCGCATCGCCATCTTGGGCGCCTTTTGCGATGCATCACCTGGCCGGACGAGTGGCTTACATGCGCCGCCACAAATGGAGGCAATGACTACTGATGGGGGACCTATAAATATAGTTTGTTAACATCTTGCAGCACCGCCCCCCGAAGAAGCCAACGCGAAACGCGCGTTGGGGCGTTCTGGTGTGGACCCTTATTTGACACCCGCATTGAGGTAGGAACCTGGAGGTTACTTATGACATTTATGCTCCTTCTGAGCCTGTGTACAGGGCTCATATGAGTAGACATATGTATTTTACCAGCATATCCCAGGTAAATATGCCTACACAGGATTGCACTATGCACTTTATGCTATAAGCAGGTGTCTATTTGGTTCCACACCATTTTTGTCTGTGCTACCCGGCTCCCTTTAGCTGAATGAACCCGTATAATCAATTTATGTATATTTAATGTTTGAATTAATTTGTTGTGATTTATTGTATTAATAAATATTTATTTTTATAATTGTGGGACATTTACTCCGTTTTTTCTCCTGTCTTAATGGATTTACCCATCATGAGATGTTTCTTGTTTGGCACCTGGGTAATGAGGCGCCTTTTTATAGATCATCAGTTGAACCAGTTGATATTGTTTTCCACTAAATGGCAGGATTGCTTTCTAATTAGTGAACGATTTCAGCTGTTGTCAGGACTTTCCATGTTTTTTTGCACCTCTCTTCATGTGTTCAATAGGTTTTTTCCTGCGTAATTTATTATACATAACTTAATTTATGAACATCTATGATTTGATTTCTTTACTTGTTTAGATTGGATGGGTTGTTACTAGTGATAAGCGAATACATTTGGCACTATTCGTTACTCTGCGAGAAATTTGGTATTCGCCTCGGTGTATTCAAGTGACCTGCCCAGCATGTTTGGCGCTTTATTTGCAGCCAATGAACATGTTGGGCTTGCTTGTCAATCACAGTACTGCCGGCACCATCTTTAGTGTGGCATTACTGTGATTGGCTGGCTTTACAGCATCATTGGGGATATTTAATCTCTGCCAGAGCCATCTTGTGCACATTGCAGCCGGAAACAGAATAGCGAGAGCGTAGTGTGAGCCTAGGGAGAGTGAAAGGAGCGTATAGGGAGAGTTTGTGATTCCAAAAAGCTCTTTCATGAGCTTATGAGGGTAAAGATTAGTTCTGTGATAGGTTGAGACAGCGTAGGGAGAGATTTAATATGAGGGAGAGTGAAAGGCAGGCACCTGGGTGTCATCACATCATCATTGCAAGTACTGTACATGCTGCAGATATCGGCAATTTTGCATTGTGTTGTATAGTTTAGGATTAGGAACAGACTGTGAGATTAGGGAGAGAGAGGAAGGATTTCATCTACTACCATAATATACAAAGCAGCTCTTTTTAGAGCCAAATAATATTAGTTAGTACCAGCATACTAAACCATTATTTTTGAATCTGCATAATATTCCTGCAAATTCCTTCCTATCAAAATTTATTGTGAGGTCCCCATCAAGATCTCTTTCAGCATGTATGATACAGCCCCTTGGGATCATTTTGGGAAATTTTTGTACATTGTGCGATGATCAAGTTTCTACTTTTAATCTCTATATATATTCTATTATTATAATTTTGTTATTGTGTTGCCCTTCTCATGGTCTTTTTAAGCCTGTATCTGGTAGCCTGATATTGATTTTTGGGTATGCACTTTCACACTTTGGAACATCAATGCATTAATATGCTCCACACACTTCTTCAGGATTCAGCCTTACACAGAATAATAATATGAGTAGAGATGGGCGAACCTAAACTGTAAAGTTCGGGACCCGTACCTTCGGGTCTAGGGAGGGCCTGTAAAAGAAAGCATACAATTAATAATAAACATTATAAATATTATACTTACTTGTCCAGCGACGCATCCTCCTGTCCCGCTGTCTCCTGGCCGCATCTGCTTCCAGGGCCGCTCATTACCTTCCACCAGTATTCAATGCACTCGGCAGTCTTCATTATCCGGCAGTGTTCGTTCAGAAAAAGCCGAACACTGCCGAGTTCAGTGAATACCGTCGGAAGGTCCTGAGTGGCCCCGGAAACAGATGCGGCCGGGAGACAGCGGGAGGGGAGGACGCGTCGCTGGACAGGTAAGTATAATAATAATGTTTATTATTAATTGAATACTTTCTTTTACAGCCCCCCTCCCCATCGCAGATCTGTAAAGTACAAGTTCGGGGTTTGGATGCAAGTTCTCGTCATCTTGGGCAGCACGGTGGCGCAGTGGTTAGCACAGCAGCCTTGCAGCGCTGGAGTCCTGGGTTCAAACCCCACTAAGGACAACATCTGCAAAAGAGTTTGTATGTTCTCTCTGTGTTTGCGTGGGTTTCCTCCGGGCACTCCGGTTTCCTCCCACATTCCAAAGACATACTAATAGGGAATTTAGATTGTGAGCCCCAATGGGGACAGCGATGATAATGTGTGCAAACTGTAAAGCACTGCAGAATATGTTAGCGCTATATAAAGATTATTATTATTATCTCTGGCCCTGAACTCGATCTTTACAGGAAAACTCGGGTGATCATCGAGAGGTTCGCCCATCACTAAGTTTGAGTAAAGAAACATGCTCTATTTATATGCTGCTAGCTCGAAAATCTTACCCACACATCCCTTTATAAAGGGAAATTCAACATAATACCTCTGTTGGCATATGCCATATACTGCTCATATAAGGAGCAGCACCCCAATAGGTAGGCAGAATGCCTGGGTACAAAATCTGTGTCTGAAGGTAAAACCTTCCCTTGTGTTTCGGCCTTCCCAATCTGCTGTCCAGGAGGCAGGCGCTGATGCTTCTTGCCCACAACCTGCAGTTGCACAAACACAACAGCCAGCAAAAAAGTCAAGTTCATTGTCCCAGTGCAGCTTTCAGTTGTCCTTTGTCAGGATATATGTCTGTTCACAAAATGTTAGTTAGATAGGGCATACATATTCATTACCACTTTACATTGTCAGGTGCTGGATAAAGACCAATGCTGGCTTTTCCAGGCGGCTTTTAAATGAGACTTCTGTCTCTTTATTTAACTGTCACTTCACTTAAATATTCTAAATTTGAGTCTTAAAAAAATGGTGGTGGGATATTGTCCAATTTCTGTACATTTTAAGTATGTCTAAGAGCCTGGGTTAATACACTCCACAGACCCATTCAGACCGCAGCCTTACACATACTGGAACATGGTCATTGCCACTAAGGCCTTTACCTGAGCTCTGTAGCACTGTTTGTCACCTGAATAATACACTCTAAAGACCTCATCACTCTCTGGGACATATCCTGTAATTACTCTCTAGTTGTTCAAAACCATGCAAAAGATACGCTCTGCCTGGTTGCAAAGTTTCCAGAAGAAGTGTATAGGCTTGTGCAGATTGGTCAATGGCACTGCTGTCTCTTTCCCTTGAGGAGGCCGCTTCCAAGTAAAATGAGGCTTTTACATGTTCCTGACATGGGTTTCAGGCCTGACAGACTGAGCACAATAAAGGTCCTCGCTTGCATACACTGTATTCAGTATTTAATTCTAATGCTTTTGGTGTCTGAAAAAACAAAGGAACCGCTAGTCATGGATTGAAGAAGAATGGTTACGGGACAAAGAGGACCCCTGACGAAGGATTCATTTCCGAAACATGCATCAGGGTGTATGCCTCACTTGAACCTGGGACCACTACTATACCATCATCAGGTAATTCCTTTGCTGCTATCCTCTATCCCTCTCCCTATATAACACTGTGAAGTTTATATCTCCCTCCTATGACTAATGGCGCACTAATTATTTACCATATAAATTCAATACTACCACCTGTATATACAGTGGGGGAATAACTATTTGATCCCTTGCTGATTTTGTAAGTTTGCCCACTGACAAACACATGAACAGTCTATAATTTTAAGGGTAGGTTAATTTTTACATTGAGACATAAAATATTAAAAATAAAATCCAGAAAATCACATTGTATAAATTATACAAATTTATTTGCATTTTGCAGTGAGAAATAAGTATTTGACCCTCTACCAACCATTAAGAGTTCTGGCTCCTACAGACCAGTTATAATAATCTTTATTTTTTATAATAATCTTTATTTTTATATAGCGCTAACATATTCCGCAGTTTACAGTTTGCACACATTATCATCACTGTCCCCAATGGGGCTCACAATCTAAATTCCCTATCAGTATGTCTTTGGAATGTGGGAGGAAACCGGAGTGCCTGGAGGAAACCCACGCAAACACGGAGAGAACATACAAACTCTTTGCAGATGTTGTCCTTGGTGAGATTAGAACCCAGAACTCCAGCGCTGCAAGGCTGCAGTGCCATCCACTGCACCACCGTGCCGCCCAACTAATTAGACACTTCTAATCAACTCGTTACCTGCATTAAAGACAGCTGTCTTACATAGTCACCTTTATAAAAGATTCCTGTCCACAGACTCAATCAGTCAGACTCTAACGTCTACAACATGGGCAAGACCAAAGAGCTTTATAAGGATGTGAGGGACAAGATCATAGACCTGCACAAAGCTGAAATGGGCTACAAAACCATAAGTAAGATGCTGAATGAGAAGGATACAATTCTTGGTGCAATAATAAGGATTGGAAGAAATACAAAATGACTGTCAATCGACATTGAAATGGGGCACCATGCAAAATCTCACCTCATCGCGTATCCTTGATCATGAGGAAGGTGAGAGATCAGCCTAAAACTACACAGGGAGAACTTGTTAATGATCTAAAGGCAGCTGGGACCAAAGTCAACAAGAAAACCATTTCTAACACATTATGCTGTAAAGGTTTCTTAGAAGGTAAAGTTAAAATCCTGCAAGGTCCCACTGCTCAAGAATGTACATGTGCAGGCCAATCTGAAGTCTGCCAATGAACACCTGGTAGATTCTGTGAGTGATTGGGAAAGATGAGACAAAAATTGAGGTTTTTGTCAATAACTCAACTCGCTGTGTTTGGAGGAAGAGATATTCTGCCTATGACCCAAAGAACACCATCCCCACTGTCCAGCATGGAGGTGAAAACATGATATTTTGGGGGTGTTTCTCCACTAAGGGCACCGGACTACTTCACGGCATCCATGGGGGAATGGATGGAGTCTTGTACCGTAAAATACTGAGTGGCAACCTCCTTCCGCTAGGACATTAAAAATGGGTCGTGGCTGGGTCTTCCAGGAAGACAACGACCAAAAACATACAGCCAAGGCAACAAAGGAGTGGCTCAAAAGGAAGCACATTAAAGTCATGCAGTGGCCTAGCCAGGCTCCAGACCTTAATCCGGTTGAAAACGTGTGGAGGGAGTTAAAGCTCTGAGTTGCCAAGCGACAACCTCAAAATCTTAAAGGGAATCTGTCACCCCAATTTTTGCCTATAAGATGCGGCCACCACCATCAGGGGCTTATCTACAGCATCCTGGAATGCTGTAGATAAGCCCCTGATGTAACCTGCAAGATAAGAAAAACAGGTGATATTATACTCACCCAGGGGCGGTCCCGGTTTGGTCCGGTCCAATGGGCATCGAGATCCGGGTCCGGCACCTCCCATCTTCATACAATAATGTCCTATACTTTGCTTCCTGCCACGGCTTCTGCGCAGGCGTACTTTATCTGCCCTGTGCAGAGCAAAGTACTGCAGTGCGCAAGCGCCAGCCCTCTCTGACCTCTGGCTTGTGCACTGCAGAACTTTACGCTGCCCTCAACAGGGCGGATAAAGTACACCTGCGCAGGAGCCGCGGTAGGAAGCAAAGAAGATAACATCATCGTATGAAGATGGGAGGCGCCGGGCCCGGATCACGACGCCCATCGGACCCTGACCACACCGGACCACCCCCCAGGTGAGTATAACATAACCTGTTTTTCTTACCTTGCAGGCTACATTGGGGGCTTATCTACAGCATTACAGAGTGCTGTAGATAAGCCCCTGATGGAGGGGGCAGCATCTTATAGGCGAAAATTGGGGTGACAGATTCCCTTTAATGATTTAGAGATGATCTGCAAAGAGGAGTGGACAAAAATTCCTCCTGATATGTGCGCAAACCTCATCCACAACTACAAAAAACGTCTGACTGCTGTGCTTGCCAACAAGGGTTTTGCCACGAAATATTAAGTCTTGTTTGCCAGAGGAATGAAATACTTATTTCTCACTGCAAAATGCAAATAAATTTATATAATTTATGCAATGTGATTTTCCGGATTTTATTTTTTATATTCTGTCTCTCAATGTTAAAATTAACCTACCGTATATACTCGAGTATAAGCCGACCCGAGTATAAGCCGACCCCCCTAATTTTGCCACAAAAAACTGGGAAAACTTATTGACTCAAGTATAAGCCTAGGGTAGGAAATGCAGCAGCTACCACCGGTGAATTTCAAAAATAAAAATAGATGCTCCATACCATTCATTATTGCCCCATAAGATGCTCCATATAAAGCTGTGCCACATATAATGCCCCATACATTTCATTATGGCCCCATAGATGCTCCATATAAAACTGTGCCATATAGAATGGTCCATACATTTCATTATGGCCCCATAGATGCTCCATATAAAACTGTGCCACATATAATGCTCCATACATTTCATTATTGCCCCATAGATGCTCCACATAAAACTGTGCCACATATAATGCTCCATACTGTTCATTATTGCCCCATAAGATGCTCCATATAAAGCTGTGCCATATATAATGCTCTGCACCGTTCATTATGGCCCCATAGATGCTCCATGTAAAGCTGTGCCATATATAATGCTCCATACCATTGATTATTGCCCCATAGATGATCCATATATAGCTGTGCCATATAGAATGCTCTGCACCGTTCATTATGGCCCCATAGATGCTCCATATAAAGCTGTGCCATATAGAATGCTCTGCACCGTTCATTATGGCCCCATAGATGCTCCATGTAAAGCTGTGCCATATAGAATGCTCTGCACCATTCATTATGGCCCCATAGATGCTCCATATAAAGCTGTGCCATATAGAATGCTCTGCACTGTTCATTATGGCCCCATAGATGCTCCTTATAAAACTGTGCCATATAGAATGCTCTGCACAGTTCATTATGGCCCCATAGATGCTCCGTATAAAACTGTGCCATATAGAATGCTCTGCACCGTTCACTATGGCCCCATAGATGCTCCTTATAAAGCTGTGCCATATAGAATGCTCTGCACCGTTCATTATTGCCCCATAGATGCTCCATATAAAGCTGTGCAATATATAATGCTGCTGCCGCTGCTGCAATAAAAAAAAAATGACATACTCACCTCTCTTGCTGCCCGCAGCTCCTCAGCGTCCCGTCTCGGCGTCTCTCCGCACTGACTGTTCAGGCAGAGGGCGGCGCGCACACTAGTACGTCATCGCGCCCTCTGACCTGAACAGTCAGAGCAAAAAGACGGGAAGACGGAGCGGCGCCCGGCGTGTGGAACGGGGACAGGTAAATATGTAATACTCACCTGCTCCCGGCATCCCTGGCTCCTTATCCCGGACAGATGGTCTTCGGGTGCCGCAGCCTCTTCCTCTGTCAGTGGTCACCGTTACCGCTCATTAGAGGAATTAATATGCGGCTCCACCCCTATGGGAGTGGAGTCCATATTCATAACTTTAATGAGCGGTCCCACGTGACCGCTGAACAGGGGAAGAGCTGTGGCACCCGAAGACCATGGGACAGGCAGGGGGAGCACCAGGAGCCCCGGAAGCAGGTGAGTATATGACAGACCTCTCTCCCCCTCACCCGCCGACCCTGCCGCCAACCGTGACTCGGGTATAAGGCGAGAGGGGCACTTTCAGCCCAAAAATTTGGGCTGAAAATCTCGGCTTATACTCGAGTATATACGGTACCCTTAAAATTACTGACTGTTCATGTCTTTGTCAGTGGGTAAACTTACAAAATCATCAAAGGGGTGAAATACTTATTTCCCCCACTGTATATGGCCTATGGTAAATTTTAAAGGGATTACTATATTTATGAACTTTAATCAACCATTTACGATGTTAATAATAATTTCTATGTACATCTTGTTTTTATTATGCTTTATTGAATTTAATTATTGTAGCTATGCGGGCACTCCTTTGCACACAGTGCAAATTTTTTGCCACCCACTGTTTAATAAAGGTGTTTTGCTTCACTTTGTGCCATAACCATTCTTCCTTAACCCCTTCCCGACATCTGACGGTATAGTACGTCACATGTCGGGACCCCCGCTTTGATGTGCGCTCCGGCGGTGAGCGCACATCAAAGCCAGGACATGTCAGCTGTTTTGAACAGCTGACATGTGCCCGCAATAGGCGCGAGCAGAATCGCGATCTGCGCGCGCCTATTGACTAGTTAAATGCCGCTGTCAAACGCAGACAGCGGCATTTAACTACCGCATCCGGCCGTGCGGCCGGATATGAGCGCATCGCCGACCCCCGTCACATGATCGGGGGTCGGCGATGCTCCTCCATTGTAACCATAGAGGTCCTTGAGACCTCTATGGTTACTGATTGCCGGTGGCTGTGAGCGCCCCCCTGTGGTCGGCGCTCACAGCACACCTGCAAATCTGCTGTGTAGCAGCGATCTTATGATCACTGCTGCATAGCAGAGCCGATCGGGCTGTGCCTGCTTCTAGCCTCCCATGGAGGCTATAGAAGCATGGCAAAAGTAAAAAAAAAAAGTTTTTAAAAATGTGAAAAAAATAAAAAAAAATATAAAAGTTTAAATCACCCCCCTTTCGCCCCAATCAAAATAAATCAATAAAAAAAACCCCCAACCTACACATATTTGGTATCTCCCTGTTCAGAATCGCCCGATCTATCAATAAAAAAAAAGCATTAACCTGATCGCTAAATGGCGTAATGAGAAAAAAATTCGAAATGCCAGATTTACGTTTTTTTGGTCGCCACGACATTGCATTAAAATGCAATAACGGGCGATCAAAAGAACGTATCTGCACCAAAATGCTATCATTAAAAACGCCAGCTCGGCACGCAAAAAATAAGCCCTCACCTGACCCCAGATCACGAAAAATGGAGACGCTACGAGTATCGGAAAATGGCGCAATTTTGTTTTGTTTTTTGCAAAGTTTGGAATTTTTTTCACCACTTAGGTGAAAAATAACCTAGTCATGTTAGGTGTCTATGAACTCGTAGTGACCTGGAGAATCATAATGGCAGGTCAGTTTTAGCATTTAGTGAACCTAGCAAAATAGGCAAGCAAAAAACAAGTGTGGGATTGCACTTTTTTTGCAATTTCACTGCACTTGGAATTTTTTTCCCGTTTTCTAGTACACGACATGCTAAAACCAATGAGGTCGTTCAAAAGTACAACTCGTCCCGCAAAAAATAAGCCCTCACGTGGCCAAATTGACAGAAAAATAAAAAAGTTATGGCTCTGGGAAGGAGGGGAGCGAAAAACGAAAACGGAAAAACGGAAAAAGCTCCGGGGGTGAAGGGGTTAATCCATGACTAGCGGCTCCTTTGGTTTTTCATGTTTCGAATGGTCTGCCATTCAACTTTTTTAGGACTTACACACTATTATTACGTACTGTATATAACTTATTTATACACACACTTTGTTTATTTTTATTTAAGTTGTTACACCTAATCTTTTCTTGTTTGCTCTGCTTTTGGTGTCTAGTAGAATCCAATTTCCTGACATTGATCATACAGCTCCTCCAACTCCTGTATTATATTCACCTTACCGCGGCTTCACCCATTATGACAGTGGCTCCAATGTGATCCAGTGGCCAAAATGAACTGTGGAGCTCACAAAACTCAGGTTTCATGTCACCTGCTGGCCCTCTGAAAATGTGAAGCGATGGCTGCATTTTGACATGGCGGTGGCCGTGGTGGTGTTGGCGGTCGAAGCCCAAAATTCAAATGGGCATATTTTCACTGGCATTGAAAAGCGATGGGGAATATGTATGCCACTATCTAGCTAACAATTTGGAATGAGGGAGGGACCTTCCAAGTGTAGGAGTGAGAGCTCTCACAAATCTTAAAGGAAAAAATAAAGCCAAAATGTTCCATGTGAACATATGGTAAAGGGGACGTATAATTTTTTATTTATTTTTATTTAGGTTTTTTATTTTTATTTTACATTATATACATGTAGTTATGAAGGGAATGTTTCTTAGCATTTTATCCTTTTTTAAAAAAAAAAATTGGTTTGGTTTGGAAGGTCTTCTCATAAATCTGTAAAACTGTCACAATTGTCTGACAACATTATTTCCAGATACCATATGTGAGTCAGAAAGGCATGCAGGCATCTTTTCCATGCTGTTCCCATTTAGTTTTAGCTCTTGACCATCCATTTCAGCTTTTTTTCCCATGCCCCAAGACCTGTTGGGTCCAGAAGAAAAATATTCGGCTTTCCCATTGACTTGCATTGGATTCGTTATTCTGTACAAATACACAGATATTAGAAATTATTTGTACCAATTTTCCCGAATCTGAATATTTCACTATTCGATCATCACTAGTTGTTACCGATATCTGGTGAGTATTTCACGTCACTAGCCCCTTTAGAAATATATTCAGTTAGAATACATGTATACCGTATATTTCATGGTTTAAGGGCGTTATATATATCTTTCCAGTACATAATAGTTAACACAGTTTTTTACGTAAGCTATAACATAATTTGTTTGCTTGCATAAGTTGCATGGAAAATGAATTTTAAACAGTTTCCGTTCTGCAAAGTAATCAACTCTGTGTACTGACACATTGATTATTATTGGATCTAATTTGCTTTAATCTGATTTCATGCATGTACTACGCATAAAAAGTGCATATAATCTATTTGAATACATATCATTTTTAATGTTCTAAACTCTGCAAAAATATAAGATCATTAATGTAAAAAGTGGGCAAGGGCGCCGCTATCATGGGGCAAGTTGAGCCCTTTGCTTCAGGCGGCAGTCGTCACTGAAAGACAGGGGGCGGCAGAGCGGCGGTCAGAACACCTGGTCCCGACTCTCCATAATCCCTGACACTTGCAGTCACTAGCGCGCCCCTGCTCACAACCCACCAGCCGGTCATCCCTGCACCTTGGCTGCTCTGTGCAAACAGGACCTGTGATAAGGTCACAGGAGGGGAGGAGTCAGAGGTCACATGATCGGGACCTCCATGGATTGCAGGACTCTGCTGTGCTGGTTGCCATGGTAAGTGTGTATGCTAGGTGTATGGAGCGGAGCCATGTGTGTATGAGGTGTACGGAGCAGAGCTGCACGTGTATGAGGTGTATGGAGCAGAGCCGGGTGTGTATGAGGTGTACGGAGCAGAGCCGGGTGTGTATGAAGTGTACGGAGCAGAGCTGCATGTGTATGAGGTGTGCGGAGCGGAGCCGTGTGTGTATGAGGTGTATGGAGCAGAGCCGGGTGTGTATGAGATGGACGGAGCAGAGCCAGGTGTGTATGAAGTGTACGGAGCAGAGCTGCATGTGTATTCAGTGTACGGAGCGGAGCTGGGTGTGTATGAGGTGTACGGAGCAGAGCCAGGTGTGTATGAAGTGTACGGAGCAGAGCTGCATGTGTATTCAGTGTACGGAGCGGAGCTGGGTGTGTATGAGGTGTACGGAGCAGAGCCGGGTGTGTATGAGGTGTACGGAGCGGAGCCGGGTGTGTATGAGGTGTATGGAGCAGAGCCGCATGTGTATGAGGTGTATGGAGCAGAGCCAGGTGTGTATTCAGTGTACAGAGCAGAGCTGCATGTGTATGAGGTGTACGGAGCGGAGCCGGGTGTGTATGAGGTGTATGGAGCAGAGCCGCATGTGTATGAGGTGTACGGAGTGGAGCCAGGTGTGTATTCAGTGTACGGAGCAGAGCTGCATGTGTATGAGGTGTACGGAGCGGAGCCGGGTGTGTATTCAGTGTATGGAGCTGAGCTGCATGTGTATGAGGTGTACGGAGCAGAGCCGGGTGTGTATGAGGTGTACGGAGCAGAGCCGGGTGTGTTTGAGGTGTACGGAGCAGAGCCGGGTGTGTATGAGGTGCATGGAGCGGAGCCAGGTGTGTATGCAGTGTACGGAGCAGAGCTGCATGTGTATGAGGTGTACGGAGCGGAGCCAGGTGTGTATTCAGTGTATGGAGCTGAGCTGCATGTGTATGAGGTGTACGGAGCGGAGCCGGGTGTGTATGAGGTGTACGGAGCTGAGCTGCATGTGTATGAGGTGTATGGAGCGGAGCCAGGTGTGTATTCAGTGTATGGAGCAGAGCTGCATGTGTAAAGAGGAGTGGGTCAGAGACCCAAAAACGACCCAAAATTCACAAATACCAATATATAAAAATAGTCTTTATTAGAAAACATTTATTAAAATGAAAACAGGTAGGGGCATGGCGCCGCATGGCGCACAAAACACACCGCACAGTCATGTATAGTTACCAAGGGCGCACGGAACCGAGAAACCAAACATCCATAATCAAACTACAATTCAGCAGAGAACCATATATTCCCCGTAATGGGAAAGTTAACATGTAATGTATAGTATAACATGCTACGGTTCCCCCTGAGGAAGGTGTGTTACCGAAACGCGCTTTGGGGTGGGTGCACGGACCCTGGAAGTCTTGCATCCTATTTAGAGGTAATGAGCACTCCTTATATATTATGGTATTTACATTGAGATAGTGCATCCATTTTGTAGCATGTTATACTATACATTACATGTTAACTTACCCATTACGGGGAATATATGGTTCTCTGCTGGATTGTAGTTTGATTATGGCTGTTTGGTTTCTCGGTTCCGTGCGCCCTTGGTAACTATACATGACTGTGCGGTGTGTTTTGTGCGCCATGCGGCGCCATGCCCCTACCTGTTTTCATTTTAATAAATGTTTTCTAATAAAGACTATTTTTATATATTGGTATTTGTGAATTTTGGGTCGTTTTTGGGTCTCTGACCCACTCCTCTTTGTTAATATAATTCGCGACTAGTTCGTTCATTTAGTCCTCACGTTTATTAGCATAGCCATATTTTTCTTTATTGTATTAGGTTTTTTCTGGGGATATCTGTATTATGTTGACTTTTGTCGTGTTCCTGTTTAAATGTGTATGAGGTGTACGGAGCGGAGCCGGGTGTGTATGAGGTGTATGGAGCGGAGCCGGGTGTGTATGAGGTGTATGGAGCAGAGCTGGGTGTGTGCGAGGTGTATGGAGCGGAGCCGCGTGAGTAAGGAGTGGAGCCGTGAGTGCAAGGTGTAGGGGAGCGCAGCCGTGTGTGTAGGAGTAACTATGTGTGGCCATTATACAGTATGGAGCATCATGTGGGACCATTATACAGTATGGCGCATCATGTGTGTCCATCATACTGTATGGCACATCATGTGTGCCCATTATACTGTATGGAGCATCATGTGTGACCATTATACAGTATGGAGCATCATGTGTGACCATTATACTGTATGGAGCATCATGTGTGGCCATTATACAGTATGGAGCATCATGTGTGCCCATTATACTGTATGGCACATTGTATGTGCCCATTATACTGTATGGCACATCATGTGTGCCCATTATGCAGTATGGAGCATCATGTGGGACCATTATACAGTATGGCGCATCATGTGTGCCCATTATACTGTATGGCCCATCATGTGTGCCCATTATACTGTATGGAGCATCATGTGTGACCATTATACAGTATGGAGCATCATGTGTGCCCATTATACTGTATGGAGCATCATGTGTGGCCATTATACAGTATGGAGCATCATGTGTGCCCATTATACTGTATGGCACATCATGTGTGCCCATTATACTGTATGGCACATCATGTGTGCCCATTATGCAGTATGGAGCATCATGTGTGACCATTATACTGTATGGAGCATTATGTGTGCCTATTATACAGTATGGAACACTGTGTGGCCACTATACAGTATTGAGCATAATGTGTGGCTATTATACAGTATGGAGCATCATGTATGACCATTATACAGTATGGAGCACTGTGTGGCCATTATACAGTATGGAGCATCATGTGTGACCATTATACAGTATGGAGCATTATGTGTGGCCACTATACAGTATGTAGCATCATGTGTGGCCATTATACAGTATGGAGCACTGTGTGGCCATTATACAGTATGGAGCATCATGTGTGGCCATTATACAGTATGGAGCACTGTGTGGCCATTATACAGTATTGAGCATCATGTGGGATCACTATACAGTATGGAGCATCATGTGTGGTCATTATACAGTATGGAGCATCATGTGCGGTCATTATACAGTATTGAGCATCATGTGTGGCCACTATACAGTATGTAGCATCATGTGTGGCCATTATACAGTATGGAGCACTGTGTGGCCATTATATTGTATGGAGCATCATGTGTGGTCATTATACAGTATGGAGCATCATGTGCGGTCATTATACAGTATGGAGCACTGTGCAGCCATTATACACTATGGAGCATCATGTGTGGTCATTATACAGTATGGAGTATCATGTTCGGTCATTATACAGTATTGAGCATCAGGTGTGGCCACTATACAGTATGTAGCATCATGTGTGGCCATTATACAGTATGGAGCACTGTGTGGCCATTATACAGTATGGAGCATCATGTGTGGCCATTATACAGTATGGAGCACTGTGTGGCCATTATATTGTATGGAGCATCATGTGGGGCTCATACTGTATGGAGCAATATATGGGGCTCATTATACTGTATAGAGCAATATATGGGGGATGTTATTCTGTATGGGGCGCTGTGCGGTGCCCACAATACTGTATGGAGCAATATATGGGGCTCATTATACTGTATGGAGCAATATATGGGGCTCATTATTCTGTATGGAGCACTGTGGTGCCCAGAATACTGTATGGAGGACTATACTGTCTGATTTATGACCTATTGTAGAATGTACAATAGGTATCACTCATGTAATGTATGGGGGGACTGTATATGAGATGGGAGCCCTATAGGGGGGCTGTACTGTATATGTGTTTGGGGGGGGCGCCATTTTGAAGTTCGCCTCAGGCAGCAGTGTGGCTAGGTTCACCCCTGAAAGTGGGTATGTATATGCTGACTTCCATATCACTTTGAACTTGACAGCCACCTTGGAAATGTAAAATTCTGTCCAAGTCATCACTTACTTTAGGTAGAAGCAAGGTGATAATAAGTAAATGATGATACATTGCTTTATGCTTGTACTTTGTTTTGAAAAGGGAAACATAGTGAACAATAATGTTCTTGCTACAGTACAGAAGTTTGGACACATGTTCATTCAGTGATTTCCTTTTTTCTCATTGGAATGAACACATTGTATACTCAGACTAAAACCATGAATGCACACATCTGGAAAAAAGGAGTGAAAAAAACACGTGAAACAGCCATAACAAAATTGGTTGAACACCATTGGCATTGTCTTAAGCAGGTTCATTACGAAGTCACTAAGAATGCCTTTTAATGAACATGTATACTTCATCTGTGTACACAATTCTACACAGTGCTGAGTTAACTATTAACAATTTTATAAACCTTACCGAAGTAAAACAAACCATAAAATTCGAAATGTACAGTACGTATGGAAAGTATTCAGACCCCTTTAAATTTTTCACTCTGTTTCATTGCAGCCATTTGGTAAATTCAAAAAAGTTCATTTTTTCACATTAATGTACACTCTTGCACCCCATATTGACTGAAAAACCCCCAGAAATGTAGAATTTTTTGCAAATTTAATAAAAAAGAAAAACTGAACTATAACATCGTCATAAGTATTCAGACCCTTTGCTCATTTTTGGAAACGTTTGGACTCCGAGTTGGGCCTACTTCATGTGTGTTGTTAGAATTTGAAAAAGCTCTCAGAGCACCAGGCCAACAGCTAAAAATTCTGGTCCAAGCCCTGTCCCATGCATCCATGCTGCCTAATTATACTATTTGTACTCTGGGTCAATTGATGCCACTTTCCTGGTTTCTGACCCTAATTTGGGCTGTTTTGACAGCTTTTGGGCCCCACTGAAGGTGTTGTCTATGCGTTTGGTTTTGCCTCCAATTAAATTCAACGGGGTTCAGTTATGTTCAGCGATCATCGGGAAGTTCGCCGATCTCAGCTGAACTGAATATTTAAATGTGCGCTCATCTCTTGTAAAGAGAAATAAAAGTTAATAATTATTTTAACCCCTTAACGACCGCTGATACGCCTTTTAACGGCGGCAGTTAAGGGTACTTAAACCACAGCACTGTTAATTAAAGGCGCTGTGGAAAAAGTGAATAGTGCCCCCAGAGTCAGATTTTCTCTGGGGTCTCGGTTACCGGGGGTAGCTGAGACACCAGAGAACATGATTCGGGGTTTTTTTACCGACCCCCGAGTTGCGATCACCGGTAATTAACCGTTTACCGGTGGTCGCAAAAAAAAAAGCGATTTCCCATTTAATTTCTCTGTCCTCCGATGTGATCGCACATCAGAGGACAGAGAAATGGGGTCCCCGATTGCCCCCCGATACTCACCTGTCTCCCCCGGTGCTCCTCATAGCTCCCGATGGGTGCCGCCATCTTGTTCCGGCCAAAAAATGGCGGGCGCATGCGCAGTGCCCCCACTGGCCGGCACCCAGGAGATCTTTGGGGTCTCGGCTGCCGGGGGTAGCCGAGACCCCAAAGAACATGATCGGGGTCAGTTTTTACCGACCCCTGTTTTGCGATTGCCGGTAATTAACTGGCAATCACAAAAAAAAAAGCGGTGTGTCATTCTCTGTCCTCTGATGTGATCACACATCAGAGGACAGAGAAATAGGGGGATTCGGGGACCCTGTTATACTTACTGGTGTCCCTGGGTCCTCCTGCCCGCCGGCTTCTTCATCCGGTGAGAAAATGGCGGGCGCATGCGCAGTGCGCCTGCCATGGTCTGCCGGCCGGCAGCTAGAGGAGTTGGGGCTAAATATAGGGTTAGGGTTGGGGCTAAATTTAGGGTTAGGGTTAGGGTTGGGGCTAAATTTAGGGTTAGGGTTAGCAATGGGGCTAAATTTAGGGTTAGGGTTAGGGTTGGGGCTAAATTTAGGGTAAGAGTTGGGGCTAAATTTAGGGCTAGGGTCAGGCTTCTTTCACACTTGCGTCAGCACGGGGCCATCGCAATGCGTCAGCCCGACGTACCGATGCACGTTGTGAAAATTGTGCACAACGTAGGCAGCGAATGAAGTTTTTCAATGCATCCGCTGCCCAGTCTATGTCCTGGGGAGGAGGGGGCAGAGTTATGGCCATGCATGCTCAGTCAGAAATGGCGGACGCGACGTATAAAAAAAGTTACATTGAACGTTTTTTGTGACAACGGTCCGCCAAAACACAACGGATCCAGTGCACGACGGACGCGACGTGTGGCCATCCGTCGCGATCCATTGGCAATTCAAGTCTATGAGAAAAAAAATGCATCCTGCGGGCACATTTGCAGGATTCTTTTTTTGTCCAAAATGATGGATTGCGACGGATGCCACACGACTAGTGTTGAACGATACCTTCCGATATCCATGAGTATCGGTATCGGATTGGATTTGCTGATATCCAAAAAATATCGGATATCGCCGATACTGATACCCGATACCAATGCAAGTCAATGGGACACAAATATTGGAACATAAATAAGTCGTTTCTGTCCTTCTACATCCTTTTCTGGAGGGGGGAAGAGTATGGGCAGTGCGTGGGCAGACACTGTGCGTGTCTGTGTGTGCGGGTGGGGTCTGTGCGGGCCTGCCGGGATCTGTACATGCCTCTCGGGGCTCTATGCGGGCTGCCGGGGCTCTGTGCGGGCTGCCGGGGCTCTGTTCGGGCTGCTGGGGCTCTGTGCGGCCTGCCGGGGCTCTGTGCGGCCTGCCGGGGAGTCTGTGTGGCCTGCCGGGGGGTCTGTGCGGCCTGCCGGGGGGTCTGTGCGGCCTCTCGGGGGTCTGTGTGGGCCTGCCGGGGGTCTTTGTGTCTGTGCAGGCATCGTCCGATGGGACTACAAGTCCTGCTACAATGACAGTGATTGACACATTAGCCAATGATGGGACAGTAGTAGTCCCATCATCCGGCTAATGCGTTGAATGTAAAAAAATAAATAAATAAAAATACTACATACATGCTACATACATACTACATACATGCAACATACATACTAGATACATGCTACATACATGCTACATACATACTACATACATGCTACATACTTCATACATACTACATACATACATGCTACATACAAGCTACATACATGCTAAATACTACACACATGCTACATACATGCTACATACATACCACATACATGCTACATACATACTACATGCATGCTACATACTACATACAAACTACATACATACATGCTACATACATGCTACACACATACTACATACATGCTACATACTACATACATACTACATGCATACAACATACATGCTACATAATACATACATACTACATACATACTACATACATGCTACATACATGCTACATACATGCTACACACATTCTACATACATACTACATACATGCTACATACTACATACATACTACATACATACAACATACATACTACATACATGCTACATACATACTACATACATGCCACATACATGCTACATATGTGCTACACACATGCTACATACATACTACATACAGACTACATACATGCTACATACATACAACATACATACTACATACTACATGCATACTACATACATACTACATACATACAACATACTTACTACATACATACAGCATGCTACATACATACTACATACATACTACATACATGCTACTTACATACTACATACATACTACATACATACTACATACATACATACTACATACATTACATACATACATACTACATACATACTACATACATACATTCATACATTACATACATTACATACATATAGACATACAGTACATATAACATAGATTGCATACTCACCAGTACGACGCATAGCGAAGGACCCGTACCGACGCAAGTACGAAAGAGGCCTCAATGAGCGTTTAATTTAAGAAAAAAAAACAGAAAAGAAACGGCGTGGGCTCCCACACAATTTTCTGCACTAGAGGGGGAAAGCCAATGGCCAGGGGCCAATATTTGTAGCCTGCTATGAATATCAGCCCGCAGCTGTCTGCGCAGCCTTTACTGGCTATTAAAATAGGGGGACTCCAAAAAAAAAGACGTATTTTATAGCCAGAAAGGCCAGACAGCTGCAGGCTGATATTTATAGCCTAGAGAGGGGCCATGGATATTGACACCCCCCGGCTACAAATACCAGTCTGGAGCCGCCCTGGAAATGGCGCATCTGTAAGATGCGCCAATTCCGGCACTTAGCCCTCTCTTCCCACTCCCATGGGATATGGGGTAATAAGGAGTTAATGTAACCTTGCTATTGTAAGGTGATATTAACCCAGGTTAATAACGGAGAGGCGTCAATAAGACACCTATCCATTATTAATCCAATAGTAATAAAGGGTTAATAAAACACACATTGGGAAAAAAGTATTTTAATATTCTTCATTTCACCATACTTACCATACTTTAGGGCCTGCAAAAAATGTAAAATAATAAACCACATACTACCTGTCCGCCGTAGTCCAATTAATAATGAGTGTTCCATGATGATCTCCCCTATAGAACAGTGACATCGGGTGATGTCACTGCTCTATAGGACCTTCAGTGACACACTGACAGGAGACAATGGCTCCAGCAGTGTGTAAGGATTCCGGACTTTCCTGGTGTCTGTTCGCCCTGATCCAAGATGGAGTCTTGGATCTCGCCCTGTCATGAAACTTCCTGTCTGTCCTGATTATTTAAGTCCGGGTCTTGTGTTCACCTGTGCTTGAATATTTTGTGCTGCTGGCTCCTGAGCATCTGTCTGTTTGCTGGTTAACTCCCTGCTTCTGCTGCTCACTACTCGGTCATCTGCCTCACCCCATTCAGCTACCTCTCGCCTCTGGAACTGCTGCGACGAGCAGCACACCAGTGGAAGGATTTCCTTTGTGTACAAAACTTTTCCCAGTGTTGTGCCTCTTTGCACAACCACACCAGGTGAGCACGATTCAAGCTGTGTTATCTCTCCAAGAAATATCTACTCATCTACTACGCTTAGATGGCGCTCTCCCTCTTTCTCCCCTCGTCCTCTCTTTTCTAGGATGTCATTCACATGACGCATCATCTGTGAACTATTGGACTCCTAGTAACAAGAACTGTGCACATGTATGAGCAAGTGTTGCTGGACTTCATCATTTAACCCCTTCACCCACAAGTGGTTTGCACGTTAATGACCGGGCCAATTTTTACAATTCTGACCACTGTCCCTTTATGAGGTTATAACTCTGGAACGCTTCAACGGATCCTGGCGATTCTGACACTGTTTTCTCGTGACATATTGTACTTCATGATAGTTGTAAAATTTCTTCGATATAACTTGCGTTTATTTGTGAAAATAACGGAAATTTGGCGAAAATTTGGAAAATTTCACAATTTTCCAAATTTGAATTTTTATGCCCTTAAATCACAGAGATATGTCACACAAAATACTTAATAGGTAACATTTCCCACATGTCTACTTTACATCAGCACAATTTAGGAACCAACATTTTTTTTTGTTAGGGAGTTATAAGGGTTAAAAGTTGACCAGCAATTTCTCATTTTGCAACACCATTTTTTTGGGGGGGACCACATCTCATTTGAAGTCATTTTGAGGGGTCTATATGACAGAAAATACCCAAGTGTGACACCATTATAAAAACTGCACCCCTCAAGGTGCTCAAAACCACATTCAAGAAGTTTATTAACCCTTCAGGTGTTTCACAGGAATTTTTGGAATGTTTAAATAAAAATGAACATTTAACTTTTTTTTACACAAAATTTATTTCAGCTCCAATTTGTTTATTTTACCAAGGGTAACAGGAGAAAATGGACCCCAAAAGTTTTTGTACAATTTGTGCTGAGTACACTGATACCCAATATGTGGGGGTAAACCACTGTTTGGGCGCACCGCAGAGCTCGGAAGGGAAGGAGCGCCATTTGACTTTTCAATGCAAAATTGACTGGAATTGAGATGGAACGCCATGTTGCGTTTGGAGAGCCCCTGATGTGCCTAAACATTGAAACCCCCACAAGTGACACCATTTTGGAAAGTAGACCCCTTAAGGAACTTATCTAGATGTGTGGTGAGCACTTTGACCCAACAAGTGCTTCACAGAAGTTTATAATGCAGAGCCGTAAAAATAAAAAATTATATTTTTTCACAAAAATTATCTTTTTGCCCCCAATTTCTTTATTTTCCCAAGGGTAAGAGAAGAAATTAGACCACAAAAGTTGTTGAGCAATTTGTCCAGAGTACGCCGATACCCAATATGTGGGGGTAAACGACTGTTTGGGTGCATGGCAGAGCTCGGAAGGGAAGGAGCGCCATTTGACTTTTCAGTGCAAAATTGACTGGAATTAAGATGGGACGCCATGTGTTGTGAATCCCGCTCTTGGGCTCCCTCCGGTGGCTGTAAGTGGCACTATTATGAATTCTGTTCTTGGGCTCCCTCCGGTGGTTATAAGTGGTACTGCTGCTCCTTGGATTTAGCAGTCTGCAGCTGCTTCCACTGATTGTCTTTTTGGGCTCGGCTATTTAGCCTGGCTCTATCCTTCTGTTAGTGCCAGTTGTCAATGTTCCTGGTTGGAGTCACATCTCTGCTTGGATTTCTTTGCTACTCTGACCAGATCATCAAAGATAAGTCCTGGCTTGGTCCTTGGTAGTCCATATGTTGTGGACTTAATAGTTCTGTACATTCTATGTTTTATCTAGTCCAGCTTGTCAGTATGGATTTATTCAGTTAAGCTGGAAGCTCTGGAGAAGCAGATTTATCATCCACACCTTTAGTCAGGTGGTGGAGATTTTTGTAAACTCTGTGGTGGATTTTTCTAGTATTTTTATACTGACCGCACAGTACTCTATCCTGTCCTATCTATCTAGCTAGATTGGCCTCCTTTTGCTATTTCCTGGTTTCATTCTGTGTATGTCATTTCCCTCTTCACTCACAGTCAATATTTGTGGGGGGCTGCCTATCTTTTGGGGATTTTCTCTGAGGCAAGATAGCTTTCCTGATTCTATCTTTAGGGGTATTTAGTTCTCCGGCTGTGGCGAGATGTCTAGGGAGTGACAGGAACATTCCACGGCTACTTCTAGTGTTGTGTTGAGTTCAGGGTCTGCAGGCAGTAAAGGTACCACCTCCTCCAGAGCACGTCCCATGTTGCTCCTAAACCACCAGTTCATAACAGCCATGTCGCGTTTGGAGAGCCCCTGATGTGCCTAAACATTAAACCCCCCCACAAGTGACACCATTTTGGAAAGTAGACCCCCTAAGGAACTTTTCTAGATGTGTTTTGAGAGCTTTGATCCCCCAAGTGTTTCACTACAGTTTATAACGCAGAGCCGTGAAAATAAAAAGTCTTTTTTTTTTCGCAAAAATGATTTTTTAGCCCCCAGTTTTGTATTTTCACAAGGGTAATAGGATAAATTGGACCCCAAAAGTTGTTGTCCAATTTGTCCTGAGTACGCTGATACCCCATATGTGGGAGGGAACCACTGTTTGGGCGCATGGCAGAGCTCGGGAGGGAAGGAGCGCCATTTGGAATGCAGACTTAGATGGATTGGTCTGCAGGCATCACGTTGCATTTGCAGAGCCCCTGATGTACCCAAACAGTAGAGACCCCCAAAAGTGACCCCATATTGGAAACTAGACCTCCCAAGGAACTTATCTAGATGTGTTGTGAGAACTTTGAACCCCCAAGTGTTTCACTACAGTTTACAACGCAGAGCCATGAAAATAAAAAATCTTTTTTTTCCCACAAAAATGATTTTTAGCCCCCCAAATTTATATTTTCCCAAGGGTAACAAGAGAACTTGGACCCCAAAAGTTGTTGTGCAATTTGTCCCGAGTACGCTGATGCCCCGTATGTTGGGGTAAACCCCTGTTTGGGCGCACAGGAAAGCTCGGAAGGGAAGCAGCACTGTTTTACTTTTTCAATGCAGAATTGGCTGGAATTGAGATCGGACGCCATGTCGCGTTTGGAGCGCCCCTGATGTGCCTAAACAGTGGAAACTCCCCAATTCTAACTGAAACCCTAATCCAAACACACCCCTAGCCCTAATCCCAATGGTAACCCTAACCACACCCCTAACCCTAACACACCCCTAACTCTAATCCCAACCCTAATCCCAACTGTAAATGTAATCCAAACCCTAACCCCAACTTTAGCCCCAACCCTATCCCCATCTTTAGCCCCAACCCTAACCCTAACTTTAGCTCCAACCCTAGCCCCAACCCTAACCCTAGCCCTAACCCTAGCCCTAGCCATAACCCTAACCCTAACTCTAGCCCTAACCCTAACCCTAACCCTAGCCCTAACCCTAACGGGAAAATGGAAATAAATACATTTTTTTAATTTTATTATTTTTCCCTAACTTAGGGGGTGATGAAGGGGGGTTTGATTTACTTTTAAAGCATTTTTTATATCGGATTTTTATGATTGGCAGCCGTCACACACTAAAAGATGCTTTTTATAGCAAAAAAGTTTTTGCGTCTCCACATTTTGAGACCTATAATTTTTCCATATTTTGGTCCACAGAGTCATGTGAGGTCTTGTTTTTTGCGGGACTAGTTGACGTTTTTAATGGTAACATTTTCGGACATGTGACAGTTTTTGATCGCTTTTTATTCCAATTTTTGTGAGGCAGAATGACAAAAAACCAGTTATTCATGAATTTCTTTTGGGGGAGGCGTTTACACCGTTCCACGTTTGGTAAAATTGATAAAGCAGTTTTATTCTTCGGGTCAGTACGATTACAGCGATACCTCATTTATATCATTTTTTTATGTTTTGGCGCTTTTATACGACAAAAACTATTTTATAGAATAAATAATTATTTTGGCATCGCTTTATTCTGAGGACTATAACTTTTTTATTTTTTCTTTGATGATGCTGTATGGTGGCTCGTTTTTTGCGGGACAAGATGATGTTTTCAACGGTACCATGGTTATTTATATCTGTCTTTTTGATCGCGTGTTATTCCACTTTTTGTTCGGCAGTATGATAATAAAGCGTTGTTTTTTGCCTCGTTTTTTTTTCCCCCCTGCGGTGTTCACTGAAGGGGTTAACTAGTGATATAGTTTTATAGGTGGGGTCGTTATGGACACGGCGATACTAAATATGTGTACTTTTATTGTTTTTTTTTTTATTTAGATAAAGAAATGTATTTATGGGAATAATATATATATATTTTTTTTTCTTTATTTAGGAAATTTTTTTTTTTTTTACATATGTGGAATTTTTTTTTTTACTTTTCTACTTTGTCCCAGGGGTAGACATCACAGATCGGTGATCTGACAGTTTGCATAGCACTCTGTCAGATCACCGATCTGACTTAGAGCACTGCAGGCTTACCAGCGCCTGCTCAGAGCAGGCAGTCAGTAAGCCACCTCCCTCCCTGCAGGATCCGGATGCCGCGGCCATCTTGGATCCGGGACCTGCAGCGAGGAAGGAGGTAGGAGACCCTCGGAGCAACGCGATCACATCGCGTTGCTCCGGGGGTCTCAGGGAAGCCCGCAGGGAGTCCCCTCCCTGCGCGATGCTTCCCTGTACCGCCGGTACACCACGATCATGTTTGATCGCGGTGTGCCGGGGGTCAATGTGTCGGGGGCGGTCCGTGACCGCTCCTGGCACATAGTGCCGGATGTCAGCTGCGATAGTCAGCTGACACCCGGCCGCGATCGGCAGCGCTCCCCCCGTGAGCGCCGCCAATCTCGCTGGACGTACTATCCCGTCGGTGGTCATACGGGCCCACCCCACCTCGACGGGATAGTACGTCCAATGTCAGAAAGGGGTTAAATACTGTGTGCATTTACACTATAACCTTATTGGACTTGGTTGTTCAAGTGTTTTGTTTGCTTCCACATAATTTCCTTGCTGGACTGGTTCACATTAGCGGTTGCGCCCCACTACTCAGTTTGCTGTGATTTTCTATATAGAGCGGAGGACCTCGTTACAATTGCAGGAATATCTGTACTATGTTTTGTTTGCTATCCTGTTGGCTATTTTCTGTATAGAGCTGAGGACCTCGTTACAATTGCAGAAATATCTGTTAGTTCTGTTTACATTTCTGTTTTTGAGTAAATACATCTTTTGCTGCAACTTTGTTCTCAGACTGGCTTTATCCCATGCTATCAGATTCCGTAGTACCTATATAATTATTACACAGTGCATCACTGAACTATAGTAACCTCTGAGTCTAACTTTATGGCAATTGCTGCGTGTGAAAATTTCTCGCACAGCAATGGCATAAAGTGAGACTAGGGACTATTTTTTTACAGCGGCGGAGGAATACAGTGCGGAAGGATACCTTCCTCCCGTCATTGTGTTCCTGGAGCCCCTGGAGAGCGGTCGCATCAGCTGATGCTGTTGTTCTCCACGGGAGATCGTCGTGGGACACTCGTGGATTTCTGCAGACAGGGAGTATATTGGTTGTTTGTTATGTTAATCTTTTTTACAGATGACACTGGTTTCGGGGAACAAATTGACAAGTGATAGTGAGTATGTACTCTATGTTATATGTACTGTATGTCTATATATATGTATGTATTGTATGTGATGTATGAATGTATTGTATGTAGTATGTATGTAGTATGTAGGTAGTATTTATGTAGTATGTATGTATGTTGTATGTGTGTTGTATGTAGTATGTATGTGGTATGTATGTGGTATGTATGTAGCATGTATGTAGCATGTATGTAGTATGTATGTAGCATGTATGTAGCATGTAGTATGTATGTAGTATGTATGTAGTATGTATGTGGTATGTATGTAGCATGTGGTATGTATGTAGTATGTATGTAGCATGTATGTAGCATGTGTGTAGTATGTATGTAGCATGTATGTAGCATGTAGTATGTATGTAGTATGTATGTGGTATGTATGTAGCATGTGTGTAGCATGTATGTAGCATGTATGTAGCATGTAGTATGTATGTAGTATGTATGTGGTATGTATGTAGTATGTATGTAGCATGTATGTAGCATGTATGTAGTATGTATGTAGCATGTATGTAGCATGTAGTGTGTATGTAGTATGTATGTAGTATGTATGTGGTATGTATGTAGCATGTAGTATGTATGTAGTATGTAAGTGGTATGTATGTAGCATGTAGTATGTATGTGGTATGCATGTACGTAGTATGTATGTAGTATATAAGTAGCATGTATGTAGTATTTTTTTTTTACATTCAACACATTAGCCGGATGATGGGACTACTACTGTCCCATCATTGGCTAATGTGTCAATCACTGTCATTGTAGCAGGCATAGCCCGGCAGGCTGCACAGACCCCCCAACAGGCCACACAGACCCCCGAGAGGCCCCACAGACCGCTGGCAGGCCGCATAGATCCCCCGGCAGCTGGCACAGAGCCCCAGCAGGCATGCACAGACCCCCCCACGGTCCCGCACAGACCCCGCCCGCACAGAGACACGCAGTCTCTGCCCACGCACTGCCCACATTCCATTATAGTGCATAATTGCACTATGTGAACTTCCGATTCTGGTATCCGATATCGCAAAAATATTGGAACTCGGTATCGGAATTCCGATACAGCAAATATCGGCGATACCCAATATTTGCAGTATCGGAATGCTCAACATTACAAATGACGCAAGTGTGAAAGTAGCCCTAGGGCTATGGTTAGGCTTAGGTTTGGGGCTAAAGTTAGGGCTAGGGTTAGGGCTGGGGCTAAAGTTAGGGCTAGGGTTAGGGTTAGGGTTGGGGCTAAATTTAGGGTTAGGGCTAGGGTTAGGGCTACGGTTAGGGCTGGGGCTAAAGTTTGGGCTAGGGTTAGGGTTGCGGCTAAAGTTAGGGCTAGGGTTGGGGCTAAAGTTAGGGCTAGGGTTGCGGCTAAAGTTAGGGTTAGAGTTGGGATTAGGGTTAGGGTTTGGATTAGGGTTATGTTTGGGATTAGGGTTAGGTTTGGGATTAGGGTTAGGGGTGTTTTGGGATTAGGGTTAGGTTTGAGGTTAGGGTTGAGATTAGGATTAGGGGTGTGTTGGATTTAGGGTTTTGATTAGGGATATGGTTAGGGTTGGGATTAGGGTTGTTTTGGGGTTAGGGTTGTGATTATCATTAGGGTTGTGAATAGGATTATGGATCGGGTTGGGATTAGGGTTAGGGATGTGTTGGGGTTAGGGTTGGAGTTACAATTGGGGGGTTTCCACTGTTTAGGTACATCAGGGGGGTCTCTAAACACCATAGCCAATTTTGTGCTCAAAAAGTCAAATGGTGCTCCCTCCCTTCTGAGCTCTGCCGTGCGCCCAAACAGTGGTCCCCCCCACACATGGAGTATCAGTGTACTCAGGACAAATTGGACAACAACTTTTGGGGTCCAATTTCTCTTGTTACCCTTGTGAAAATAAAATTTTGGTTGCTAAAATATCTTTTTTGTGGAAATTTTTTATTTTTTTATTTTCACGACTCTGCATTATAAACTTCTGTGAAGCACTTGGGCATTCAAAGTTCTCACCACACATCTAGATAAGTTCCTTGGGGGGGTCTAGTTTCCAAAATGGGTTCTCTTTGGTTGGAGTTTCTACTGTTTAGGTGCATCAGGGGCTCTGCAAACGCAACATAACACCCACAGACCATTCTATCAAAGTCTGCATTCCAAAACGGCACTCCTTACCTTCCGAGCTCTGCCGTGCGCCCAAACAGTGGTCCCCCCACACGGGGTATCAGTGTACTCAGGACAAATTGATCAACAACTTTTGGGGTCCAATTTCTCTTGTTACCCTTGTGAAAATAAAAACTTGGGGGCTGAAAAATCTTTTTTGTGGAAAAAAATATATTTTTTATTTTCACGACTCTGCATTATAAACTTCTGTGAAGCACTTGGGCATTCAAAGTTCTCACCACACATCTAGATAAGTTCCTTGGGGGGTCTAGTTTCCAAAATGGGGTCACTCGTGGGGGGTTTTAACTGTTTAGGTACATCAGGGGCTCTGCAAACGCAACAAAACGCCCACAGACCATTCTATCAAAGTCCGCATTCCAAAAAGGCGCTCCTTCCCTTCCAAGCTATGCCATGCACCAAAACAGTGGTTTACCCCCACATATGGGATATCAGCCTACTCAGCATAAATTGCACAATAAATTTTGTGGTCCAATTTCTCCTGTTACCCTTGTGAAAGTAAAAATTTGGGGGTGAAAAAATCATTTTTGTGCAAAAAATATGATTTTTTTATTTTCATGGCTCTACATTATAAACTTCTGTGAAGCAGTTGGGGGTTTAAAGTGCTCACCACACATCTAGTTAAGTTCCTTAAGGGGTCTAGTTTCCAAAATGGTGTCACTTGTGGGGGGTTTCCACTGTTTAGGCACATCAGGGGCTCTCCAAACGCGACATGGCGTCCGATCTCAATTCCAGCCAATTCTACATTGAAAAAGTAAAACGGCACTCCTTCTCTTTCAAGCTCTGTGGTGCGCCCAAACAGTGGTTTACCCCCACATATGGGGTATCGACATACTCAAGAGGAATTGCAAAACTTTTGTGGTCTAATTTCTCCTGTTACCCTTGTGAAAATAAGAATTTGTGGGCGGAAAGATAATTTTTGTGTAAACAAATGCGATTTTTTATTTTCACGGCTCTACGTTATAAACTTCTGTGAAGCACTTGGGGGCTCAAAGTGCTCACCACACATATAGATAAGTTCCTTAAGGGGTCTAGTTTCCAAAATGGTGTCACTTGTGGAGTGTTTCCACTGTTTAGGCACATCAGTGGCTCTCTAAACGTGACATGGCATCCGATCTCAATTCCAGCCAATTCTGGAAAAGTCAAACGGTGCTCCTTCTCTTCCAAGCTCTGCGGTGCGCCCAAACAGTGGTTTACCCCCACATATAGGGTATCGGCGTATTCAGGAGAAATTGCACAACAAAATTTATGGTTATATTTCTGTTTTTACACTTGTGAAAATAAAAAAAAATGGTTCTGAAGTAAAATGTTTTTTAAAAAAAGTTAAATGTTCATTTTTTCCTTCCACATTGTTTCAGTTCCTGTGAAGCACGTAAAGGGTTAATAAACTTCTTGATTGTGGTTTTGAGCACCTTGAGGGGTGCAGTTTTTAGAATGGTGTCATACTTGATTATTTTCTATGATATAGACCCCTCAAAATTACTCCAAATGTGATGTGGTCCCTAAGAAAAAATGGTGTTGTAAAAATGAGAAATTGCTGGTCAACTTTTAACCCTTATAACTCCCTAACAAAAAAAACATTTGTTTTCAAAATTGTGCTGATGTAAAGTAGACATGTGGGAAATGTTATTTATTAACTATTTTTCGTGACATATCTCTCTGATTTAAGGGCATAAAAATTCAAGATTTGAAAATTGCAAAATTTAAAAATTTTTCGCCATATTTCCATTTTTTTCATAAATAATCGCATGTAATATCGAAGAAATGTTACCACTAACATGAAGTACAATATGTCATGAAAAAACCTGTTCTGGATCTGTTAAAGCGTTCCAGAGTTATAACCTCATAAAGTGACAGTGGTCAGAATTGTAAAAATTGGTTTGGTCACTAAGTACCAAATTGGCTCTGTCACTAAGGGGTTAAGACATACCTGTCATTCAAACTGGAAAACTGCTAGAAGCTTGAAGGGAACCTCAAGTGCATAAATAAAAATCATCAATCGCTATGATGAAATGTATTCTCATGGAGACCATCCCAGAAAAAGGAAGATCAAAAGTTACATCTGCTAAAGAGTATAAGTTTTTCAAAGCAACCAGCTTCGGCAAAAGTAAAGTGGCAGCACCTCAGCTAATAGCCCTCATAAATGATACACAGATAGTACCAAACATCTCAATATCAACTGTCCAGAGGAAACTGCGAGAATAAGGCCTTTTTAGTCAAACTGCTGCAAAGAAGCCTCTACTGAGGACCACAAAATTAGAAGAGATGTGTTTGGCCCAAAAAACAAAAGGACTTTAAGTTAGATCAGTGGAAATTTGTACTGCTGTTCGATAAGCCAAAATTTGAGATTTTTGGTAGCAACTGCAATGTCTTTGTGAGACATAGAAAAGATACGCATATGGTTTCTACATGCCTGGTGCCCCCGAGAATCATGGCTTGGGAAGAGTGATGGTCTAAGGGTTCTTTATTGGTGACGTTGTTCATGGTTTATTCCAAATTAAAGAAATTAACAATTTATTTAATATGCACAAATTCAATCAGATAGCATATGTACACTGGAAAAATTATATGCGACACAGATTACTGACGTTTTGACCCCTCCCGGTTCTTACTCATAGGTCGCTGTAAACAAACAAAAAACAAAGAAAAAAATAAAATTAATGAAATTAATAGGGCTTTATACATTTTAGATGAAGCATAGCATAATTACAGGTGTACTCCCAAATAGCAATAAAAAAGAATAGCAAAACATATTAAATAATACAGCATGTGGCCAAACAGGTCAAATATAGGGACATGGTGTCCAATGAGATCCCATGGTGTTGTGTATAGTGTGAGTTTTACCTGAATCCAGGTGTAGTATGGGAGCAGAACACAAGAAAAGGGAAGGGATGTCCCTGTAGTATCCAGGGGCTTTAAGAGACAGTCATGTTATTAAAACTAGTTCCGAGCCATACACTAGAATGGTTAAAGAGAGCCTGATTTACCTAATAATCCCAGAAAATCATTTGTGGTGGTATAGGGTGCCTATTGTGGCTGTGGACCTGTAGGATCACAAATGTGATGTCAAAATATATGAGGGCCAAAGTATGTTGCAAGTGCTGAAGCATGGGTAGCCTAATTACCTTGTTTTCAGTGTGAATCTGGGGCACTCCTTCACTTTGCTGTGAGGTGTACCATGTCTTCTACGAGCCAGATGTCTCCCAACTGGCCCCTTTGACGCGCGTTTCGCGTGACAGCTTTTTCAAAAAGCGAGTGCCAAATCTGAGGTAATCATTTACTATTGGTATGCTTTCTTCGCCCCTCTATCTTTCCATCTCTCACTGGTGATTTTCACCAGTGGTTTTACTCTGTACTACAGCGGTTTGGTATTTACCTGTAATATACATGTACACTTGCTGATCGGAGTGGGCTTTCTGTATTACTTAATTGCCATTTTACCTCTTGTCTGCGGTTCCACTTGCTTTGGTGGTCCTCACTGTCTGATTAGTCCCTGAATTATGTTATGGGGTTTTTTTAAAAATATTTTTCAATAAAGTGATTCTTTGGTAATTCTTGGTTCTTATGGGTATATCTTTTCTTTATATGGTCAATATATTTTTTATGCACTGAACTTTCTATATTTAATCCCCTGCATGGGCACAGGTGTTTATAATTGTTTAGCACTGTGCATGGTTGTCTTTACTGGTTTTACATTCTGCATTTAGTCTAGGAAGGGAGAGAGAGTTGTAGGAGCAGGGATAGTGACAAAATGGAGTCTGTAGACAGAGATTATAAATATAATGTGTATATATATATATATATATATATATATATATATATATATATATATATATATATATATATATATATATATACAGTTATATGAAAAAGTTTGGGCACCCCTATTAATCTTAAGCTTAATGTTTTATAGAAATTGGGTTTTTTGCAACAGCTATTTCAGTTTCATATATCTAATAACTGTTGGACACAGTAATGTTTCTGCCTTGAAATGAAGTTTATTGTACTAACAGAAAATGTGCAATCTGCATTCAAACAAAATTTGACAGGTGCATAAGTATGGGCACCCTTATAATTTTCTTGTTTTAAATACTCCTACCAACTTTTTACTGACTTACTAAAGCACTTTTTTTTGGTTTTGTAACCTCATTGAGCTTTGAACTTCATAGCCAGGTGTATGCAATCATGAGAAAAGCTACTTAAAGTGGCCACTTGCAAGATGTTCTCCTGTTTGAATCTCCTCTGAAGAGTGGCATCATGGGCTCCTCAAAACAACTGTCAAATGATCTGAAAACAAAGATTATTCAACATAGTTGTTCAGGGGAAGGATACAAAAAGCTGTCTCAGAGATTTAACCTGTCAATTTCCACTGTGAGGAACATAGTAAGGAAATGGAAGAACACAGGTACAGTTCTTGTTAAGGCCAGAAGTGGCAGGTCAAGAAAAACATCAGAAAGGCAGAGAAGAAGAATGGTGAGATCAGTCAAGGACAATCCTCAGACCACCTCCAGAGAGCTGCAGCATCAACTTGCTGCAGATGGTGTCACTGTGCATCGGTCTACTATACAACGCACTTTGCACAAGGAGAAGCTGTATGGGAGAGTGATGTGAAAGAAGCCGTTTCTGCAAGCACGCCACAAACAGAGGCGGCTGAGGTATGTGTTGTAAATTCTGCTCTTGGGCTCCCTTCGGTGGTTAGAAGTGGTAGCGCTGCTGTCTCTGGATCGCAGCATTCATCAGGTGTGTCCACTTTTTGCAATTCTGACTGGGCTATTTAGTCTTGCTTAACCCTTTAGTCAGTGCCAGTTGTCCATTGTTCCTGGAGGATTCACATCCCTGCCTGGTCTCTCCTGCTTTGCTGTTCATTTCAACAAAGATAAGTTCTGGCCTTGATTTTTGCTGTCCACATGCTGTGGGCCTTTTTGTTCAGTTCTTTTCCATGTTTTTGTCTTGTCCAGCTTGGTCTGTATAAGGATTTGTTTAGCCAAGCTGGTATCTCTGGAGATGCAGATATACCCTCCATATCTTTAGTTAGATGTGGAGATTTTGTATTTTCTGTGGTGGATATTTTCTAGTGGTTTAATACTGACCGCATAGTACTCTGTCCTATCCTTTCTATTTAGCTAGAAGTGGCCTCCTTTGCTAAATTCTGATTTCAGTCTGTGTATGTTTTTTCCCTCTCCTCTCACAGTCAATATTTGTGGGGGGCTGTCTATCCTTTGGGGATTTTCTCTGAGGCAAGATAGTTTTCCCTTTTCTATCTCTAGGGGTAATTAGTCCTCCGGCTGTGTCGAGATGTCTAGGGAGTGAAAGGTACATTCCACGGCTACTTCTAGTTGCGGTGTTAAGTTCAGGGTCTGCGGTCAGTATAGGTACCACCTTCTCCAGAGGACGTCTCATGCTGCTCTTAGGCCACCAGATCATAACAGGTATGCAAAAGCACATTTGGAGAAGCCAATTTCTTTTTGGAAGAAGGTCCTGTGGACTGATGAAACCAAGATTGAGGGTTACATTTCTTTGCCATACACTATTCCGTTGCCTGGGTATACATTTCCGTGACTTATAGAACTCCAAAAATGTGTTAATTTTTTTTACAGTACTGATGATGCAAGTGACACATGGGGCTGTTGCCCATTTCTATATATCGGGGGCTCTGGCACTACCTGAAGCAGGGTCACTTACAGCCCAGGAACCTGAGAATCAGGCTCCAGAAAGCAGGTGGAGACAGTTCCCCAGCCTCAAGAGGAAGTAGATGAAGTGGACACATAAAAAAAAATACTCTATTTCCCTGCTTATAATTTTTTCCTTGCTTTGTACTTTCTGCAAAGCCTTTATGAGTGTAGGAGTACAGCAAGTACACTTTTAAAATATTTAAAGGAGGCCTGCCAGTTGTTTCTTTCAGTGAACTTGCTCCAGTTTTTCAATGTCTTTTTTAAAATGGGGTGCCCAGAACTGGACACAGTATTCCATATGAAGCCTGACCAAGGAGTAGAGTGGCATAATTACTTCACGTGATCTAGACTCTGTACTTCTCTTAATACATTCTAGAACTGAGTTTGCCTTTTTTGCTGCTGCATCACACTGTTGACTCATGTGATGTCTGTGATCTTTTAGTATATCCAAGTCTTTTTAATATATGCTGTTGCTTAAATATATTCCTCCCATTCTGAAGATGTAATTTTTGTTTTTCTTTCTAAGATGTAGAAAGAAAATGGCCCATACAAAGTTGTTGGCATCTTCACAAAATTGTGAGTAACCAACTTTGTTTCAAGAATATGATGCTCATTCAAACTCGCCTGTGGCAAGTTACAGGTGTGGGCAATATGAAAATCACACCTGAAACCACATAAAAACAAGTTCACTTTTAAAAGCAGCATTAGTGCAAGAGCGATCTCTCTACACAGTGACACTGAGATAATGGCACCAACAAACAAGATGTCCACTTCTTATATGGCCAGGGACATGTGACTTCGGCAGCCAATCACAGAAGACTTTGTGTCAGGATGTTGTAGATGGTTTCTGACTGGCTGCCGTTATCAACAAGCATAAAGTTAATGGAAAAAAAAGAAAGAAAAAGACTGCGCCACTCCACTAACCTCTCCACATACTCTTCTAACCTCTCTACATACTCATCTAACCTCTCTACACCCCTCCCTCATCAAACACATCTCCCCGCAACCTCTGCTCATCATACAGCATCACTATCCTAGCCAAAGGAATAACAAAAGCATTAGTGGAAATGTGATTACTTACCGATCTGTGACCGAATTTTGCCGACTTTGAGTAAAAACGCTTGTGAAAGCGAACACAAATCTATATGTCCTGCATTCGTGCTGAATTTGAGATTGGCAAACTTTTTCCGAACAAGTTCTCTCATCTTTAATCCCTATATGGCAATTGTATTTTTAGTAATAGTAGAGACCTAAATCCTTATAAGCATACAAGATAAATGTGTGTTTGTAACACTTTATATATAACTTATATTGAAATAATATGCGCACAAAATCTAATATATAAAGCTGAATGTGTGTGTGTATGTCCGGGTTTGGCATCTGCACCGTCGCAGCTACAGCCACAAAATTTTGCACAGTCACACGTCTGGACCCTGAGAGCATCATAGGCTATGTTGTGAGCTGAAATTTTAACCCCACGCGTTCCAATTCACCAAACAATTTTGCCCCATCTACATAATGGGGAAAAAGTGAAAGGAAAAGTGTTGGAGGCAAATTGACAGATGCCAAATGTGAACAAGGGGGACTTAAAGAATGAGAGCGATGGCGCCAGAGTATATACCGTACAGTTGCTAAGGTGGGGCCCTGTCATGGGACACTCACCACACACGGGGATATGAACACACACACAAAATGCGCCACACACTACCACGTGCTTGAACACATACAGTATATCACCCTCAGCACACATTTCACCACACATACACCAAGCTCGCCACATACACTGTGTTCCAAATTATTATGCACAAAGAGTTTAGGAGTGATAAGGTTAGAATTTTTTTGATTGTCATTTAAACTCATTGATGGTGATGTGTGTCAGGGTTCTTTATATCACTGAAAGCAATTGCAGATTGTGCAAATTAGTTTGGCAGTTGTGTCCAAATAAAGGCAAGACTACTTAACCCCTTCCCGACCCATGACGCCTATGCGGCGTCATGGAATGATCGCATCCCTGCAGATCGGGTGAAAGGGTTAATTCCTATTTTACCCGATCTGCAGGGAGAGGGGGAGTTGTACTTCAGCCTAGGGGGGGTGGCTTTGCCCCCACGTGGCTACGATCGCTCTGATTGGCTGTTGAAAGTGCAACAGCCAATCAGAGCAATTTGCAATATTTCACCTATGAAAATGGTGAAATATTGCAATCCAGCCATGGCCGATGCTGCAATAGCATCTGCCATGGCTGGAAATCATGTACTGGCCCCCCCCACCGCCCCCGATCTCCTCCCCAGTCGTCCGTTCTGTCAGGTACCCCCCTCCGTCCCCCTGTTCGCTCCCCCGTGCTCCTGTCCGCTCCCCCGTGCTCCTGTCCGCTCCCCCCGTCCTCCGATCCCCCCCCCTGTGCTCCGATCCACCCCCCCACCACCCCCTCATACTTACCGATCCTCCCGGTGTCCGGCCGTCTCCTCGCTGGGCGCCGCCATCTTGGAAAATGGCGGGCGCATGCTCAGTACGCCCGCCGAATCTGCAGGCTGGCAGATTCGTTACAGGTACATTTTGATCGCTGTGGTAGGTTCTACCACAGCGATCAAAATAAAAAAATAATAAATAAACCCCCCCCTTTATCACCCCCATAGGTAGGGACAATAATAAAATAAAGAAAATATTTTTTTTTCTTTTACCACTAGGGTTAGGGTTAGAACTAGGGGTAGGGTTAGGGGTAGGGTTAGGGTTACGGGTAGGGTTAGGGTTAGGGGTAGGGTTATGGCATGTGCACACAGAGCGGATCGGCCGCGGATCCGCAGCGGATCGGCCGCGGATCGGCCGCGGATCCGCAGCGGATCGGCCGCGGATCCGCAGCGGATCGGCCGCGGATCGGCAGCGGATCCGCAGCGGATTGGCCGCTGCGAATTCGAAGCAGTTTTCCATCAGGTTTACAGTACCATGTACACCTAAGGAAAACCAAATCTGCTGTGCCCATGGTGCGGAAAATTCCGTGCAGAAACGCTGCATTGTATTTTCCGCAGCATGTCAATTCTTTGTGCGGATTCCGCAGCGGTTTACACCTGTTCCTCAATAGGAATCCGCAGGTGAAATCCGCACAAAAAAACACTGGAAATCTGCTGTAAATCCGCAGGCAAAACGCAGTGCCTTTTACCTGCAGATTTTTCAAAAATCGTGCGGAAATATCTCACACGAATCCGCAACGTGGGCACATACCCTTAGGGTTAGGGTTGGAATTAGGGCTAGGGTTGGAAATAGGGTTAAGAATAGGCTTGTGGTTAGGGTTACGGATAGGGTTAGGGGTGTGTTGGGGTTACAGTTGTGGTTAGGGTTGGGATTAGGGTTACGGTTGGGATTAGGGTTAGGATTAGGGTTGGAATTAGGGTTACGGTTGTGTTGCGGTTAGGGTTGTGGTTAGGGGTGTGTTGGGGTTAGGGTTGTGATTAGGGTTATGGCTACAGTTGGGATTAGGATTAGGGGTGTGTTGGGGTAAGTGTTGAAGTTAGAATTGAGGGGTTTCCACTGTTTTAGGCACATCAGGGGTCTCCAAACGCAACATGGCGCCACCATTGATTCCAGCCAATCTTGCGTTCAAAAAGTCAAATGGTGCTCCCGCCCTTCCAAGCCCCGACGTGCGCCCAAACAGTGGTTTACCCCCACATTTGGGGTACCAGCGTACTCAGGACAAACTGGGCAACAACTGTTGGGGTCCAATTTCTCCTGTTACCCTTGCAAAAATAAAAAATTACTTGCTAAAACATAATTTTTGAGGAAAGAACAATTATTTTTTATTTTCACGGCTCTGCGTTATAAACTTCTGTGAAGCACTTGGGGGTTGAAAGTGCTCACCACACATCTAGATAAGTTCCTTCGGGGGTCTAGTTTCCAAAATGGGGTCACTTGTGGGGGGTTTCTACTGTTTAGGCATATCAGGGGCTCTGCAAACGTAACATGATGCCCACAGACCATTCCATCAAAGTCTGCATTCCAAAACGTCACTACTTCCCTTCCGAGCCCCGGCATGTACCCAAACAGTGGTTTACCCCCACATATGGGGTATCAGCATACTCAGGAGAAACTGGACAACAACTTTTGGGGTCCAATTTCTCCTGTTACTCTTGCAAAAATAAAAAATTCTGGGCTAAAAAAATATTTTTGAGGAAAGGAAACACATTTATTATTTTCACGGCTCTGCGTTATAAACTTCTGTGAAGCACTTGGGGGTTCAAAGTGCTCACTACACATCTAGATAAGTTCCCTTGGGAGTCTAGTTTCCAAAATGGAGTCAATTGTGGGGAGTTCCTACTGTTTAGGCACATCAGGGGCTCTGCAAACGCAACCTGATGCCCGCAGAGCATTCCATCAAAGTCTGCATTTCAAAACGTCACTACTTCCCTTCCGAACCCCGACGTGTGCCAAAACAGTGGTTTACCCCCACATATGGGGTATCATCGTACTCAGGAGAAACTGGAAAACAACTTTTGGGGTCCAATTTCTCCTATTACCCTTGGGAAAATAAAAAATTGTGGGCTAAAAAATCATTTTTGAGAAAAGAAAAATTATTTTTTATTTTCATGGCTCTGTGTTATAAACTTCTGTGAAGCACTTGGGGGTTCAAAGTGCTCACCACACATCTAGATTAGTTCCTTGGGAGGTCTAGTTTCCAAAATGGGGCCACTTGTGCGGGAGCTCCAATGTTTAGGCACACAGGGGCTCTCCAAACGCGACATGGTGTCCGCTAATGATTGGAGCTAATTTTCCATTCAAAAAGCCAAATGGCGTGCCTTCCCTTCCGAGCCCTGCCGTGCGCCCAAACAGTGGTTTACCCCCACATATGGGGTATCATCGTACTCAGGACAAACTGGACAACAACATTTGGGGTCCAATTTCTCCTATTACCCTTGGGAAAATAAAAAATTCTGGGCTAAAAATCATTTTTGAGGAAAGAAAAATTATTTTTTTATTTTCACGGCTCTGCGTTATAAACTTCTGTGAAGCACCTGGGGGTTATAAGTGTTTACTATGCATCTAGATAAGTTCCTTGGGGGGTCTAGTTTCCAAAATGGGGTCACTTGTAGGGGAGCTCCAATGTTTAGGCACACAGGGGCTCTCCAAACGCGACATGGTGTCCGCTAACGATTGGAGCTAATTTTCCATTCAAAAAGTCAAATGGCACGCCTCCCCTTCCGAGCCTTGCCGTGCACCCAAACAGTGGTTTACCCCCACATATGAGGTATCGGCATACTCAGGAGAAATTGCCCAACAAATTTTAGGATCCATTATATCCTGTTGCCCATGTGAAAATGAAAGAATTGAGGCTAAAAGAAATTTTGTGTGAAAAAAAAGTACTTTTTCATTTTTGCGGATCAATTTGTGAAGCACCTGGGGGTTTAAAGTGCTCACTATGCCTCTAGATGAGTTCCTTGGGGGGTCTACTTTCCAAAATGGGGTCACTTGTGGAGGAGCTCCAATGTTTAGGCACACAGGGGCTTTCCAAACGCGACATGGTGTCCGCTAACGATGGAGATAATTTTTCATTCAAAAAGTCAAATGGCGCTCCTTCCCTTCCGAGCCTTACCATGTGCCCAAACAGTGGTTTACCCCCACATGTGAGGTATTGGTGTACTCAGGAGAAATTGCCCAACAAAATTTAGGATCCATTTTATCCTGTTGCCCATGTGAAAATGAAAAAATTGAGGCTAAAATAATTTTTTCGTGAAAAAAAAGTACTTTTTCATTTTTACGGATCAATTTGTGAAGCACCTGGGGGTTTAAAGTGCTCACTATGCTTCTAGATAAGTTCCTTGGGGGGTCTAGTTTCCAAAATGGGGTCACTTGTGGGGGAGCTCCAATGTTTAGGCACACGGGGGCTCTCCAAACGCGACATGGTGTCCGCTAAAGATTGGAGCCAATTTTTCATTGAAAAAGTCAAATGGCGCTCCTTCCCTTCCGAGCCCTGCCGTGCGCCCAAACAGTGGTTTACCCCCACATATGAGGTATCAGCGTACTCAGGACAAATTGGACAACAACGTCCGTGGTCCAGTTTCTCCTTTTACCCTTGGGAAAATAAAAAATTTTTTGCTAAAATATCATTTTTGTGACTAAAAAGTTAAATGTTCATTTTTTACTTCCATGTTGCTTCTGCTGCTGTGAAACACCTGAAGGGTTAATAAACTTCTTGAATGTGGTTTTGAGCACCTTGAGGGGTGCAGTTTTTAGAATGGTGTCACTTTTGGGTATTTTCAGCCATATAGAACCCTCAAACTGACTTCAAATGTGAGGTGATCCCTAAAAAAAATGGTTTTGTAAATTTTGTTGTAAAAATGAGAAATCACTGGTCAAATTTTAACCCTTATAACTTCCTAGCAAAAAAAAAATTTGTTTCCAAAATTGTGCTGATGTAAAGTAGACATGTGGGAAATGTTATTTATTAACTATTTTGTGTCACATAACTCTCTGGTTTAACAGAATAAAAATTCAAAATGTGAAAATTGCGAAATTTTCAAAATTTTTGCCAAATTTCCGTTTTTTTCACAAATAAACTCAGAAATTATCTACCTAAATTTACCACTAACATGAAGCCCAATATGTCACGAAAAAACAATCTCAGAATCGCTAGGATCCGTTGAAGCGTTCCTGAGTTATTACCTCATAAAGGGACACTGGTCAGAATTGCAAAAAACGGCAAGGTCATGAAGGGGTTAAGAAGGCTGTTCCACATTATTAAGCAGCCTACATTTTTGGCCAAAATGGGAAAGAAAAAGGATGTGTCGGCTGCTGAGAAGCAACAAATTATGGAGTATTTAGGTCAAGGCATGACTACAATCAACATTGCCAAGACACTTCATCGTGATAATCGCACAATCAAGAAGTATGTAGCTGATTCCCAGCACACACGTGTGCGTGCTGATAAGGAAAAATTGAGGACCCTTTCCAACAGGCAATTGCGTAAGGTTAAAAGAGTAGCTGCAAAAATGCCTGGTCATAGCAGCAGACAAGTTTTTGAAGCTGCTGGTGCCTCCAACGTCCCCAGAACAACAAGATGCAGGGTCCTTCAGAGGTGCGTAAGCCATCCTGTCGACCACTTCTATCCACTGCACACAAGTAACAGCTCTGGGAGGGTATTCTGTCCACATGCAAAACAATTGAAGCAGAAACCATCCAAAAACTGACAAATTCAATGGACGAGAGAGTTCAGAAGCTTCTTTCGAACAAGGGGTCCTATGTGCAAATGTAACATCAACTAGAATAAAGTTTTCACTTAAAAACTGTTTGATTTCATTTTGTAATAAGCTGATAATGCTTATAACTTCACAATTGACCATTTTTTTGTTCAAAATAAAATATAAAAGGTTGAAAACTCTGCTGTGCATAATAATTTGGAACATGCATTTTGAGTGTTTATTTTTTTTAAACAGATACTGTTTTCATAGGCAGTTTGTTCCAAAACATTGCAATTATACTAGAATAGTAGATGACTGGAAAATAACAATGACTGCAATTCAGATAGGTAATTTAGAGAAAATATGAGTAAATATTATTTGCATAATAATTTGGAACACAGTGTTACATAGTTACATAGTTACATAGTTAGTAAGGCCGAAAAAAGACATTTGTCCATCCAGTTCAGCCTATATTCCATCATAATAAATCCCCAGATCTACGTCCTTCTACAGAACCTAATAATTGTATGATACAATATTGTTCTGCTCCAGGAAGACATCCAGGCCTCTCTTGAACCCCTCAACTGAGTTCGCCATCACCACCTCCTCAGGCAAGCAATTCCAGATTCTCACTGCCCTAACAGTAAAGAATCCTCTTCTATTTTGGTGGAAAAACCTTCTCTCCTCCAGACGCAAAGAATGCCCCCTTGTGCCCGTCACCTTCCTTGGTATAAACAGATCCTCAGCGAGATATTTGTATTGTCCCCTTATATACTTATACATGGTTATTAGATCAGTCGTCTTTTTTCTAGACTAAATAATCCTAATTTCGCTAATCTATCTGGGTATTGTAGTTCTCCCATCCCCTTTATTAATTTTGTTGCCCTCCTTTGTACTCTCTCTAGTTCCATTATATCCTTCTTGAGCACCGGTGCCCAAAACTGGACACAGTACTCCATGTGCGGTCTAACTAGGGATTTGTACAGAGGCAGTATAATGCTCTCATCATGTGTATCCAGACCTCTTTTAATGCACCCCATGATCCTGTTTGCCTTGGCAGCTGCTGCCTGGCACTGGCTGCTCCAGGTAAGTTTATCATTAACTAGGAAAAAGTCAAAACACAATAGTCGCTGCTCAAAACTCGCCACATGCAAAACTAGGCTCACCCAAATCTTGCCACACGTGCAAAACTCACCTCATGGAAAACTCGCCACACACAAAACTTGTGCACGCAGAAAAATTGCCACATGCACAAAAGTTGCAACACATGCAAAAGTTGCCTCACACAAAACTTGCACATACTCAAAACGCACCACACATAAAACTCGCCACGCGCAAAACTCGCCATGCGCAAAACTTGCTGCACACAACTTGCTACACTAACCTGTCACATGCAACTCGACACAAAAAGTTGCTACACGCATGTCACCACACAAAACTCATCTCACAAAAGTCGCTACATGCATGTCGCCACACGCAACTCAACACACACAACTTGACACATGAAACTCACCCTAAAACACACACAAATCTGGTATTATCCTTCAAAAACAAAAATCTGATTAACAAGCAGACAAACTACAAGAGCAACAAATGTACCATATAGGAAATACGGCAGCTGTCAGTCACATGACCTGTCTATTATGTGTATGTGTGAGCTAATATATACTGCCAGGGGGGAGGGCTTCCTGTTGGCTGGGGATTTATCAGGCTGCCAATTTAGCTTACAAATACTGAGGTAAAAATACTGACCAAATAACGTGTGAACGCGGTCTAATACAGGAGGAGATGACATACAGATATATGCTATAAACAGGGGAGATGACACACAGATATATACTATATACAAGAGAGATGACAAACAGGTATATACTATATACAGGAGGAGATGACACACAGGTATATACTATATACAAGAGGAGATGACACACACATATATACTATATACAGGGGAGATGACACACAGGTATATACTATATACAGAGGAGATGACACACAGGTACATACTATATACAGGGGAGATGACACACATATATACTATATACAGGAGGAGATGACACACAGATAGCTATATATATAATTGTCTAAGGGTTTTTCCGTCTGTCTGTCTGTCTGTCCCGTTTATTCATTCTCTTGATTGGTCGAGGCCACCTGGGCCTCGACCAATCAGCAACGGGCATAGCATGGCGATGATGATAATATGTCATATGTCATAATGGAAATCCCGCGTCTCTGATTGGTCGAGGCCGCCAGGCCTCGACCAATCAGCGACGGGCACAGTATCGACGTAGATGTCATAATGGTTGCCATGGCGATGATTATGTCAAAAAGGTTGCCTCGACCAATCAGCGACGGGCACAGTCGGAATCATCATTGTCCATATACTACGGGGACATGCATATTCTAGCAGAGGCGCACCGATAACAACAGGATTCACCCAGCTCTGCTGCATTACCGGGCTGCTGCATCACCTCACCGGGGAAAGGGACCCCGCTCACTGCGCCTTCTCATCTCCACACCTCTGCCACCACGGTAACAACAGGATTCACCCGGCTCTGCTGCATTACCGGGCTGCTGCATCACCTCACCGGGAAAGGGACCCCGCTCACTGCGCCTCCTCATCTCCACACCTCTGCCACCGCGGTAACAACAGGATTCACCCGGCTCTGCTGCATTACCGGGCTGCTGCATCACCTCACCGGGGAAAGGGACCCCTCTCACGCCATACCTCTCACTGTGCCTCCTCATCTCAGCACCTCTGTCGGTAACCACTGCTGCCACCCTCCCATGGACACCAGGCCGTGGCGTCGCCCACCTAAGCAGGAAGGGACCCTGCTCAGGTGCACGCCGTACCGCCTCACCCCACCTCTGCCGACACCATGCCTCCTGTGACCCTGCTCTGCCACCACCAGCCCACAGGTAAGATACTGTAAATTCGGACAATAAGACGGACCCCCATCTTATAAAAAATCTTTTTTTCTGCAATTTTCACCCCAAATTTGGGGTGCGTCTTATGGTCCGGTGCGTCTTATATGCCGAAAAATACGGTATATACTATATACAGGAGGAGATGACACACGGGTATATACTATATACAGGAGGAGATGACATACAGGTACATTCTATATACAGGAGGAGATGACCCACAGGTATATACTATATAAAGGAGCAGATGACACACAGATATATACTATATACATGAAGAGATGACTTACAGGTATATACTATATACAGGAGGAGATGACACACGTATATACTATATAGAGTAGGAGATGACATACAGGTATATACTATATAAAAGAGGAGATGACACATAAGTATATAGAGGAGGAGATGACATACAGCAGGTATATACTATATACAGGGGAGATGACATACAGGTATATACTATATACAGGAGATGACATACAGGTATATACTATATACAGGAGGAGATGACACATAGGTATGTACAATATACAGGAGGAGATGACATACAGCAGGTATATACTATTTACAGGGGAGATGACATACAGGTATATACTATACACAGGAGATGACATACAGGTGTATGCTATATATGAGGGAGATGACAAACATGTATATACTGAGGGGAAAATGAGAGGTGTGAGGTGAAAATGAGGGGTGAGGTGAAAATGAAAAGGTGTGAGTGCAAAATGAGAGGAGTGAGGGAAAATAGGGGAGTGATCGGAAAATGACAGATGTGAGGTCGAAATGACAAGTGTTAGGGGGAATGAGAAGAGTGAGGGGAAAATAAGAGGAGTGAGGGGAAAATGAGAGGTGTAAGGGAGAAAATGAGAGATGTGAGGGGGAAAATGAGAGGCGTGATGTGAAAATAAGAGACGTCAGGTGCTGTAACTAACCACAGATATTTACTATGCCCAGGCAACGCTGGGCTCTTCAGCTAGTAAAGGATAAAAAAGAAAACTAATCAACAGAAACGTCTTTATATATATCTCCATATATTTAACAATGACATTTTTTAACAAAAGGTAATTGTGCTAAATACTGTAGTTTAAGGGAAGCTGTTCAGTCACAAAACTAATTACAGCGTTGGATAGAGCAGGAAGAAACAAGATAAAACATACCTTTCTGCTGCAGGTAGAATTTGCGTAGATAAAATAAAATGAAAGTCTCAAGAAGTGCACAGAGGGTTGTCTGATTCCGGTAAGTACAACTGAGCCGAGATAAAATATTACTCTGCTAGAATATTGCTAATAAGTTAGTATTATAGAAGCAAGAGAGTAATATAAGTGCTATTTTATTTGGACAAATAACGTGTTTTTGTTTGCATAAATGTGTCCAACACATTCAGAATAATTTGGCATAAAAAGTGGTTTATTGTTCTCCTAGTGACAAGAAAATAGACATATAAACTACATCTGTTTTGCATAATTTTCTGGAGTAAAACATTGTAAATTTTTTATAAATGAGAAATTTATAGTCGGTTGATTCAAGGGATTAGTTCAGAAAGAGCTAATACCATAAAAAATTAACTTAATTAGAATTATAATAAATGACCAACAAACACATATAATGCCTAACCAGGCACCTGGTAGTTAGCTGACCTACAGCTGACTAAAATAGGTGTACCTAGTTCACCCTATAGTCCCCAAGATACCCCTTGCCTATCATTGGAGGTTTGCACCCTACCTTGAACGCAAATTGGCACCGCCGCTCAACAGCAGCTCAACAAAGCTGTAACAAAGATTAGAGGTAAACCATACTTTACCATACTGTAAGGTAACCTAATCCTTAAATGAAACCGCTTAGTAACAAACCAATTAACTAGCACAACATGAGTGTATTTAAATCAAGGGAGCAGTCTGACATTTATAGAGGACAGAGATGAGAAATTATATGATAGCAACCAATGTCCTAATGCCAGCCGATAGGAGGAAGGTAACTCCAGGTCCAAGAAACACAGTAATAGTTATAAACATGGTAAAGAGGCGGTCAGTAAGCAAAAAGTAAGCATCATTAGTTTTGAAAGAGGGAGGGGGGACTTCAGGATATATTAACTGTAGCTGACCCTCTAAAGTCCCTAATAAAGAAGTTCCATACTTGCTGCGGAGGATGGCACACTAGAATTAAACGCAAATGGTGCCCCCACTCACCGAAAACTCACCCTCGCTGGTCCTTAAACCTTTCCCTCCAAAAAATGCCCATCAAAGGTGCAATATTAACCCATTACTTGCCAAATTAGCAATTTTCATTTTTTTTTATGACAGATTGTTAATAATTTGGGTCCTAATGAATCAGAAACATAATTTGCAAAATTTTTTACAAGTACAGATTTTTCAGAAAAGGGTGTCCCAATACTCAATTAAAAATGACAATGACATGACTTCCTATTTTGAAAACATTCATTTTACAAACATAACACAAAAAATTGGACCTAATTATAAAAATTATAAAATTTTAGTTGCTAGAAGCTAAAGATTATGCGTCCCAAAAAAAGGACATTGGTAGATAATGGGTTAACAGAAAGAGGAGGATGGAGGGACGATTATTGAGTGGTAATACTAGGGTGTACCTTGTTATACTACTCAGGAGATTAACTCCTCAAAAATAAATTCTATAGCGAATCTGGAGTTTAAATGACATAAAACTCCTAAGTTTAGTCAGCTTAAAGGTGGAAAGTGCAAAGTGATTGAGCTATACAGGTATATCTACTATATAATTGTCTAAGGGTCACTTCCGTCTTTCTGTCTGTCCTTCTGTCTGTCTGTCTGTCTCGGATATTCATTGGTCGCGGCCTCTGTCTGTCATGGAGATCAAAGTCGCTGATTGGTCGTGACAAAACGCCCACGACTATTGCCACGACCAATCAGCGACGGCCATAGTCTGACAGTGAAATGGCCGCTGCTTTACTGCCCTGCAGTCAGCGCTGAGCGCTCACACAGGGTTAATGCCAACGTTAACGGACCACGGTGTAACGCAGTCCGTTAACGCAGCTATTAACCCTGTGTGACAAACTTTTTACTATTGATGTTGCATATGCAGCATCAGTAGTAAAAAGATCTAATGTTGCAAATAATAATAAAAAAAAGGTTTTTCTCACCAACCGACGTCACGCGTTGTCCTTGGCAGTGCAAGCTGCAGGTTCCGGTGCCAAGGATGCTATGCGAGAAGGACCTGCCATGACGTCACGGTCATGTGACCGCGACGTCATCACAGGTCCTGCCCTCATACCAACCCTGGGACCGGAAGCTGCCGCGTGCACCGCACACCGGCACCAGGACTTCAAGGGGCCTTCGGAAGGTGAGTACTGTATATGTTTATTTTTTATTTTACGTCTTTTTTAACCACGCATATAGTGCCCACATTGCTATATACTATGTGGGCTGTGTTACATACTGCACGGGCTCTGTTATATACTACATCTCTGTGAGAAAGGCTCAGATTGAGCTGAAACGTCGCCCGGCTATGTGGGTCGATTAAACCTACCACATGTTTCACTTTGAGTATGGAGTGCTGCCTCTTTTTTGAGTCTCTGTGAATCTGGTGTAATCATTGGACTGGTTACCTGGGGCCTTGCACCCGAAGATAAGTCCTAGTGTTGTGCTGTTCCTTTTTCTTTACTGTGCTATATACTATGTAGCTGGGCAATATACAAAATGACTGTGCAATATACTACGTGCTCGGTGTTATATACTACGTAGCTGTGCAATATACTATGTGGCTGTGTCGGTTCTGTTATATACTACGTTGACTATGCAATATACTACGTGGCTCTGTTATATACTATGTGGCTGTGCAATATACTATGTAGCTATGCAATATACTATGTGCCTCTACAATATACTACATGGCTATGTTATATACTACGTGGCTCTGCTATATACTACGTGGCTGACCAATATACTACATAAATGTGCAATACACTACGTAGCTGTGCAATACACTACGTGACTGTGTTATATATTATGTGGCTGTGCAATATACTACGTGACTGTGTTATATACTACGTGGCTGTGCAATATACTATGTGGGTCTGCTATATACTACGTGGCTGACCAATATACTATGTGGCTCACCAATATACTATGTGCCTGTGCAATACACTACGTGGCTATGTTATATACTATGTAGCTATGTTATATACTACGTCGGTTGTGTTATACAGGTCCTTCTCAAAAAATTAGCATATAGTGTTAAATTTCATTATTTACCATAATGTAATGATTACAATTAAACTTTCATATATTATAGATTCATTATCTACCAACTGAAATTTGTCAGGTCTTTTATTGTTTTAATACTGATGATTTTGGCATACAACTCCTGATAACCCAAAAAACCTGTCTCAATAAATTAGCATATCAAGAAAAGGTTCTCTAAACGACCTATTACCCTAATCTTCTGAATCAACTAATTAACTCTAAACACATGCAAAAGATACCTGAGGCTTTTAAAAACTCCCTGCCTGGTTCATTACTCAAAACCCCCATCATGGGTAAGACTAGCGACCTGACAGATGTCAAGAAGGCCATCATTGACACCCTCAAGCAAGAGGGTAAGACCCAGAAAGACATTTCTCAACAAATAGGCTGTTCCCAGAGTGCTGTATCAAGGCACCTCAATGGTAAGTCTGTTGGAAGGAAACAATGTGGCAGAAAACGCTGTACAACGAGAAGAGGTGACCGGACCCTAAAGAAGATTGTGGAGAAGGACCGATTCCAGACCTTGGGGAACCTGAGGAAGCAGTGGACTGAGTCTGGTGTGGAAACATCCAGAGCCACCCTGCACAGGCGTGTGCAGGAAATGGGCTACAGGTGCCGCATTCCCCAGGTAAAGCCACTTTTGAACCATAAACAGCGGCAGAAGCGCCTGACCTGGGCTACAGAGAAGTAGCACTGGACTGTTGCTAAGTGGTCCCAAGTACTTTTTTCTGATGAAAGCAAATTTTGCATGTCATTCGGAAATCAAGGTGCCAGAGTCTGGAGGAAGACTGAGGAGAAGGAAATGCCAAAATGCCTGAAGTCCAGTGTCAAGTACCCACAGTCAGTGATGGTGTGGGGTGCCATGTCAGCTGCTGGTGTTGGTCCACTGTGTTTCATCAAGGGCAGGGTCAATGCAGCTAGCTATCAGGAGATTTTGGAGCACTTCATGCTTCCATCGGCTGAAATGCTTTATGGAGATGAAGATTTCATTTTTCAGCACGACCTGGCACCTGCTCACAGTGCCAAAACCACTGGTAAATGGTTTACTGACCATGGTATTACTGTGCTCAATTGGCCTGCCAACTCTCCTGACCTGAACCCCATAGAGAATCTGTGGGATATTGTGAAGAGAAAGTTGAGAGACGCAAGACCCAACACTCTGGATGAGCTTAAGGCCGCTATTGAAGCATCCTGGGCCTCCATAACATCTCAGCAGTGTCACAGGCTGATTGCCTCCATGCCACGCCGCATTGAAGCAGTCATTTCTGCCAAAGGATTCCCGACCAAGTATTGAGTGCATAACTGAACATTATTATTTGATGGTTTTTTTGTTTGTTATTAAAAAACACTTTTATTTGATTGGACGGGTGAAATATGCTAATTTATTGAGACAGGTTTTTTGGGTTATCAGGAGTTGTATGCCAAAATCATCAGTATTAAAACAATAAAAGACCTGACAAATTTCAGTTGGTGGATAATGAATCTATAATATATGAAAGTTTAATTGTAATCATTACATTATGGTAAATAATGAAATTTAACACTATATGCTAATTTTTTGAGAAGGACCTGTATACTATGTCACTGTGCAATATAGTATGTAGCCTGTGCTATATACTACCTACATATTGTAGAATATCCGATATGTTAGAATCGGGCCACCATCTAGTATAGGAATAATTGCCCTATGATGCTTGATACCAGTACACATTATAATGTCGTTACAGCAGTCATGCAAAAAGCATACATAGGTCTAATAATCCTGTTTTTTTCAAAAAGCATACATAGGAATAACAGCCCTGTTTTTTTTTCAGAAAATAATATAACTTTACTAGTGTGTATATACCTTTAAGGCTCGGTTCCATTACACATTATTATATAATAGAAGAAAACTGAAGCACCACTGTAAATGGTATTGAAGGGGAGCAGACTACGAAAACTCCCTCTACATGCCCTTTAGGCCACACAGGATAGCTCCAAACAAAGATATATGCAAAAAAACAGAGCAGAAACATCCACAACAACATAGTTGTATGTAAAAATAGAAAATGTATTAAATTCAACTCATTAACATCAATATATATAGATACTGCAGTGAGTGCTGTACGCACTCCGCAGACACAGAGAGTTAACACAAAAGGGAAAGAATGGTAGCCAAACACAAGGAGGGAAAGCACAACGTACTATGCCCTTTTAACCCTTTTTCATCAATAGGGTGCCCAGCTCAGAACCATCATAGTAACATACAGGGTCCTTCCGGTGTCCCCTTCTCACAACCAATGAGGCACTGATGCAAAGAAAGTACAATCTGTTCAGTCAGGCTTACCCATAATGATATCTTGAAAAGGGTTCCCCTTCCTAGTGTGGCTCCCCTGGACGTGCGTTTCGCATTGTCGCTTCCTCAACAGGGTTAGTGTGTAACCGTTCTCATGCTGTTAAAATACTAAAATGACCGGAAATGAAGCCAGCATATCGGCGCATGCGCGGTGGCACCCGGTTCGCATCATCGACTAGGCCATCATAGCAGGGCGGGCGTAAGGGGGAAATACCTCCCATAGACATCATGTAACGCCCCCCTGCCATTGGAGACGGACACAGCAGAAGACGCACTCCGCGGGCGGCAGCGGGCATGCGCGCACCTGGCATCCATTTTTAAGAAGACCGCAGCAACGGCCATGTTTAGAAGGATCAAGGGGCTGCATATTCCTACACACCATGTAAGTGAACAAAAAATATAAGTCATAAGTGTATGGTGCTGCTGTACATAATACACCAGTGCACAGGGAAGATAAAAATACTCAGCACAACTAACATAGTTGTGTAAATATAACACAAATCTCCAACCATATAAAACATATATAGAACATATATCAAAAAAGTGCATAAAGTGACATGTGCATACAGTGACAACCTTTATATACATGTAATTAGTAATGTTGACATTCCAATTTTTCTTTTGTGCCAGCTTTTTCTCCTTTTCTCTCTTTATTACTTCTTAAAATAGCAATGTGATATTATTGCATGGAGGAAGGGGATATTATGCATCCCAAACACCGTCTGCAGCCATAGATATGCTAGAATAAACTAAAAATAAGACAAACACAAGAGCAATTAGTATTAAAAGAATAAAAAACAGAATAGTGAATTGACTCAAGAGCAGAGAATACTAGGGCTAAAACAGTACCATGTATTCAAATTTCAAATTTCAAAATATCCAATGCCACACAGGCGCAACAGGACCAAAAGGTGGTAACTATATTCTAAATACCAGACATAGAGAAAAGGGGCGAAACTTAGTTTCTCGTTCAACCCCTTTGGAGCTACGGTATCAAGGGTGACAATCCACCTACACTCACGTTGTGCAAGTGTTTTGGTGGTATTGCCACCCCTGATCCCTCCATGTATCCTCTCTATGCCTCTTATTTTCAGGCCTCTGGGGTCACATCCATGAAACTTCCGGTAGTGTCTAGGTAGAGTTTTTAGACCTGCCACATCCACTGCCTTTTTTGCGGCAATAATGTCACGTACATGTTCGCGCGTCCGAATTCTTAATTCCCTAGATGTGAGACCCACATAAATTAGGGAGCAGGGACACGTTGCATAGTAAACGACACAGGCCGTACTGCATGAGATAAATTCCCTTATTTTAAATTCCCTGCTCCCATCTGAGGTCTTGAAGGTCCCACATCTAAGGATATTCGGACACGCGACACATGAGCCGCATGGATAGCACCCCTGTCTCGGGCTGCCCGCATCCAAGAAATTTTTATTACTATTTTTGGCTACATAGTGGCTCCTCACCAAATTATCTCTCAGGTTCCTACCCCTCCGTTGAGTCATAAGGGGAAATTCTGTTAAATGTGAGGCCAATATTGTATCGGTCTGTAATACAGACCAGTGCCTCTTCAATATCTCTCGGATGCGGTTCCACTGGCAGTTTGAAGTTGATATGAACCTGACCCCAGACACATCATCAGGTTTAAGCTTCTTCCCTTGTGCTAATAAGTCCACCCTCCGTGTAGACTTAGCCCTTCCATACCCTGCCCTGATGCTCCGGCGACTGTACCCTCTTGCCTGGAAGCACTCCGATAGGATGGCGGACTGCCTCTCGAAGCGGGCTTCCGTAGAGCATACCCGTCTGTTCCTCAAAAATTGCCCAACTGGGATGGCCTTAATAACAGAATAATTGTGTGCCGAGGATGCGTGCAATAACGAATTAACAGATGTTTCTTTTCTGTAAAGGTCCGTTTCAATAGAACCATCCCCGGCTACACATAAAGTGATGTCTAAAAAGTCAATAGTGGTTTTGTGCCAAGAATAGGTACATTTCAAATTAAAAGTATTGTGATTTAATTCCTGCATGAAGTTGGATAGGCTGGCTTCGCCACCGTTCCAGATCATCAGAACATCATCAATGTAGCGAAACCAGCCCACCAGCGGGTCAGCGGCGTGTGCCCCGTCTCCCTGAAAAATGTGCCTCTCCCAGAATCCCAGAAAGAGGTTTGCATAAGACTGGGCACACGCCGCGCCCATTGCAGTACCCTGTAACTGTAAATAAAACCTATCTTTGAAAACAAAATAATTGTGAGTTAAAATAAACTCAAGTAACTCCAAAACAAATTCAACTAAATGGCCATCCCAGTTAGTGCCTTCAAGGAAGAAACGGGCGGCCCTAAGTCCGTCCACATGTCTAATAGATGTATATAATGACTCAATGTCAATAGTGACAAGAATCATACCCGCTTCAAGAGACAGTCCGTCCACCCTCCTCAATACATCCGTGGTGTCTCTGACATAGGAGGGAAGCGTCTCGACCAATGGTTTTAAGTAAAAGTCAACAAATTTACAGATATTATCACACAACCCCCCTATGCCAGAGACAATCTGTCGCCCAGGCGGGTTCACAGCATCCTTATGCACCTTGGGCAGGGCATAGAATGTAGCAATTCTAGGGAACTTGGGCATAAGTCCCTCAAGCACCTTCCTAGGGACAGCATCCATCCCGTCCGCCAGATCCAGGATGCGCGTCAGTTTGTTAGTAAAAGTCTGAGTGGGATTTTGAGGTAACACCCGGTATGTATCCTTATTCCTCAATTGCCGCATAATCTCCCTTTCATATTTCTCGGTTGGCCAAATCACCACATTCCCCCCCTTGTCAGCTGGTTTTATCACTACGGAATCAAGTTCCTGCAATTCTCTTAGAGCTTTCCTTTGACCCACTGTCAGATTATCATTATATAGACCCCTCGATATCTTAGCCAGGTCTTCGGTAACCAGTCTACAAAATATATCCACTTGTGGGCATAAAGACAGGGGGGGGGAATGTGGTTGACCTAGGCATGAGTGCGGAAGGGAATTTACCTAAAGAATCTGATTGTTGCTCCTTGAGAAGATCCTTCAATACTGACAAAGCGTCGGGCTCCGCCTCATTCAATGAGATATTACCAATATTTTTTTGGCCATGTAGTTTTTTGAGGAGTAATTTGCAGCAAAATAGATGGGTGTCTTTTACGACTGTAAAGAAATCAAATTGGTTAGATGGAACAAAATTGAGACCCAATTTTAAAACCTCAATTTGTGTACTAGATAGGGGATGAGAGGACAAATTAATCACCTCTAAGCCTGTATTATATTGGCCTTCCGTTCATAGGATGGCGGAGGGATAAGTTTCCTTCTTTTTCCATTGTACTTAACCTTGGCAGCTCTATTCTGCTGTATCTTTCGCTCCCTCCCTCCACCAGATGTATTAGATCGGTCAGAGGCTATACTAGTTTCATCCACTGATGTTACGGATGAAATGGAACCCGATCTGGTTTGCAATACAGGGCGAGTTTTATTTTTACCCATCCTCCAACAGTACACTCGATTGTCCCGGTAGTCTCCATTGTCTCTCTGTAATTTTTTGGTTTTGATCACACTGATCTCCTGTTCCCATTTCACAAAGTCATTATCCAAATCACTATTTAGTTTCTCTAGTGCCTCCGTAGTCAGATCATCTTTTATAATATTTTGTATGGCATCGATCTCTTTCTCCAACTCAGACAATTTTTTCGTATCCAATTGCATAAGCAATTCAATAAACCCCCTGGAGCATTTTGTGGCGACTTCTTCCCACTCAGATCTGAATAATTCATCCTCCACAGGGAAGGAAGGAAATATCTGTACGCGTAATCCCCTTGGGATCAAGCCACGGGCCAGATACTGTCCCAGGGTGGCCTTATTCCACCATAGTCTCGTACGCCTGTGTAGCAGAGACTTCAACTTAACAATTCTCTCTCTGGAGTCATCACCATTCGTAGTTAAAACACCATCAGACCCCTCTCTGAAAACCTCCTGTAGCCGAGACAACCAGGTTTGGTCTCGTGTCCGAAAATCCATCGGCTTCAGATTATTAGCTGTGAAGAACACAGAAGGACAATATTTAATAGAAGAAAACTGGAGCACCACTGTAAATGGTATTGAAGGGGAGCAGACCACGAAAACTCCCTCTACATGCCCTTTAAGCCACACAGGATAGCTCCAAACAAAGCAGTAACCACAGCCTATTACTCAAAGAGACTCTAATATCTTATAGAAAACAGTGTACCTTGCCAGAGATCCTACAATAGGCAGTGTACACAGAATAGACAGCTATTGCACCATGCCCAAAGTAAATCAACTTATAATCTTGAAATGAATAATAGTGATAGACTTATCTGATCTGTTCATAAATATTTGAATTCAGCCATTCAGTCATTGAAAATATTTTAGTCAGCTGTAGGTGAGCTAACTACCGGTTGCCTGGTTAGGCATTATATGTTTGTTGGTCGTTTATTATACTTCTAATAAAAGTTATGCTTTTTATATATGCTATGAAATATACTGGGAAATTTTCATAGAATATACACTGCTCAAAAAATTTAAAGAATGTGAAATGTTGCCCAGGGTGGTAGTTGTAGGCGAGTGTGGTGAGTCCGACACCCTGGAATGCTACAGAAAACAGGAGCCTGTTTCCAGTGTGTGTGTGTCTGTTGCTGTTGTGGCTGTGGACACTTCTTGCCCCCTCTGGTCTGCCACACTTACACACTTAGCATGGCTCTGGTCCCCCGTGACCCTACAAATGGGAGATGGCAACGGTGTATAAAATCAAGTTTAATTTTACTGTTAGTTTAATTGATCCAAAAAGCACAGCAGGAAACGCAGACATCTTTCTTTAGGTTGCAGTATAGAGACTTCTCTTCAACAAACATTTTTCAATGGCACAAGTGGAGAAACTTCTCACTATCAAAATTAGGGGCTTTCAAACTTCCTAGACAGCTATACCTCTTCAGATGCTTCTTTCTACTTTCCCTAGCTTCAGCCACTTTCAGGAATTGTGTAAATGAAGCGCCTGTGGCTAAATTCTTTACTATATGTGCCTCCAGCCTCTCTGACTAGTCTCTTCTTAGACCTACAGGTCTCAAGCCTTGGCTGACACTTCATGTTCCCGGAGTCCCATAGGATCTCTAAATGTTGCTGAATCGGAGTTCCCCTCCCCAACTCACCTGCTAGAAATGTTCCACAGTCATTACTCGAGCTCTTCTCCTTAGTCATTTTGTTTCTTTGTCTGCTTCTTTGTTCTCCTCTTCTTTCCTTGTCTGAGCTCACTCTTAGACTGAACTACTGTAACTTCTGGTTCTTGAAACTACCCAGATTTGTCCTTACACTTAGTTAGCTCTCACATAATTTTCTCTGTTCCACTGATGCTGGCAAAACTTAGTCTAGACAGTAACATGTTATGACTGAGTTAGGGTACTGTCACACAGTGCCATTTTGATCGCTACGACGGTACGATTCGTGACGTTCTAGCGATATCCATACGATATCGCAGTGTCTGACACGCAGCAGCGATCAGGGACCCTGCTGAGAATCGTACATCGTAGCAGATCGTATGGAACTTTCTTTCGTCGCTTGATCACCCGCTGACATCGCTGGATCGTTGTGTGTGACAGCGATCCAGCGATGTGTTCACTTGTAACCAGGGTAAACATCGGGTAACTAAGCGCAGGGCTGCGCTTAGTAACCCGATGTTTACCCTGGTTACCAGCGTAAACGTAAAAAAAACAAACAGTACATACTCACATTCCGGTGTCTGTCCTCCGGCGTCTCAGCTTCTCTGCACTGTGAGCGCCGGCAAGCCGGAAAGCGAGCACAGCAATGACGCGGTGACGTCACCGCTGTGCTTTCCGGCTATGGCGCTTACACAGTGGAGAGAAGCAGAACGCCGGGGGACAGACACCGGAATGTAAGTATGTACTGTGTTTTTTTTTTACGTTTACGCTGGTAACCAGGGTAAACATCGGGTTACTAAGCGCGGCCCTGCGCTTAGTAACCCGATGTTTACCCTGGTTACCCGGGGACTTCGGCATCGCTCCAGCGCCGTGATTGCACCGTGTGACCGCATTCTACGACGCTGGAGCGATAATCATACGATGCTACGACGTCACAAATCGTGCCGTCGTAGCGATGTAAATGGTACTGTGTGACGGTACCCTTAGTATTGCAGCCTACTGGGAAATTAACAATTGTTATCACAAAGAAACAGAAGGCAGATGTTTTCTTTCCTGTTTCTTCAGGAACCAAGTGTCCATGTCCATATTTGACAGATGACAAAAAACTGACTGGCACATCCAAACGAGTGTGAATAGGTGCATACCAGGAGGAGTTACCTCCTTATACAATATACAAAAAGAGGGTGCACTCTATTGTGTTAAAGCATGTCAATGTGAAATATATGAAATAGAAATAGCAATACAGCTTTTGAATATTAGGGAAAAAAAAGGAGACACTAGACTGATGGGTCCCTACGTGTATGAATACCTCTCTTAGGCTGATGTCTGAATTTCTGGGTGAATGTGGACACCTCTCTCAGCAATGATTGCATTTATTGATAAGTAGGAACCTGCTATAATTAAAATCACCACATGTTGAAGGGCAGAGTGCTTGGTCAGTAAGCTAACATACAAATGACAAAAAACTGACTGGCACATTCAGACTAGTGTGAATAGGTGCATATCAGAAGGAGCTACCTTCCATATACAATATAAGGTTGCACTCTATCATGCTAAAGCATGTCAAAGTGAAATATATGGTTTCTGCAATCTAGTAACATTGAAAAACCCATGGCAGAACTACTGATCAGATTTACCTTTAATAAAAGAAAACTTTTTGCATCTACAAGGGATTGCTATGGGGGCATCTTGCGCCCCCTCTTATGCAAATATTTTTGGGGTTTCTGGGAACGGGAAATTTTTCTTTTTTTCTATGTTGGACTAGCTAGTCGAGAATTAAAAATTAGGACCCGTGAACACTACTTAGATATTGAAAAAGCAAAATTGGCCATTGATGACTCCACCCTAAAAACCCTGCCACGTCACTTAAAAAATTTCATAACTGTAATGCACATCTATTAAAAATTACGGGAATAGACATGATCACTTTGGGCTTCAGTGTTGGGGATCTTGGCAAATATTTAGCAAAACAGGAATGCAAATTGATTATAAGTGGAAAAGATAAAACACACTGGCGCTCGCCTCAATGTGGACAACTAATTACAGCGTTGGATAGAGCAGGAAGAAACAAGATAAAACATACCTTTCTGCTGCAGGTAGAATTTGCGTAGATAAAATAAAATGAAAGTCTCAAGAAGTGCACAGAGGGTTGTCTGATTCCGGTAAGTACAACTGAGCCGAGATAAAATATTACACTGCTAGAATATTGCTAATAAGTTAGTATTATAGAAGCAAGAGAGTAATATAAGTGCTATTTTATTTGGACAAATAACGTGTTTTTGTTTGCATAAATGTGTCCAACACATTCAGAATAATTTGGCATAAAAAGTGGTTTATTGTTCTCCTAGTGACAAGAAAATAGACATATAAACTATATCTGTTTTGCATAATTTTCTGGAGTAAAACATTGTAAATTTTTTATAAATGAGAAATTTATAGTCGGTTGATTCAAGGGATTAGTTCAGAAAGGGCTAATACCATAAAAAATTAACTAAATTAGAATTATAATAAATGACCAACAAACACATATAATGCCTAACCAGGCACCCGGTAGTTAGCTGACCTACAGCCGACTAAAATAGGTGTACCTAGTTCACCCTATAGTCCCCAAGATACCCCTTGCCTATCATTGGAGGTTTGCACCCTACCTTGAACGCAAATTGGCACCGCCGCTCAACAGCAGCTCAACAAAGCTGTAACAAAGATTAGAGGTAAACCATACTTTACCATACTGTAAGGTAACCTAATCCTTAAATGAAACCACTTAGTAACAAACCAATTAACTAGCACAACATGAGTGTATTTAAATCAAGGGAGCAGTCTGACATTTATAGAGGACAGAGATGAGAAATTATATGATAGCAACCAATGTCCTAATACCAGCCGATAGGAGGAAGTTAACTCCAGGTCCAAGAAACACAATAACAGTTATAAACATGGTAAAGAGGCGGTCAGTAAGCAAAAAACAATCATTAGTTTTGAAAGAGGGAGGGGGGACTTCAGGATATATTAACTGTAGCTCACCCTCTAAAGTCCCTAATAAAGAAGTCCCTTCCTTGCTGCGGAGGATGGCACACTAGAATTAAACGCAAATGGTGCCCCCGCTCACCGAAAACTCACCCTCGCTGGTCCTTAAACCTTTCCCTCCAAAAAATGCCCATCAAAGGTGCAATATTAACCCATTACTTGCCAAATTAGCAATTTAAATTTTTTTTTAATGACAGATTTTTAATGATTTGGGTCCTAATGAATCAGAAACATAATTTGCAAAAATTTTTACAAGTACGGATTTTTCAGAAAAGGGTGTCCCAATACTCAATTAAAAATGACAATTACATGACTTCCTATTTTGAAAACATTCATTTTACAAACACAACACAAAAAATTGGACCTAATTATAAAAATTATAAAATCTTAGTTGCTAGAAGCTAAAGATTAGGCGTCCCAAAAAAAGGACATTGGTAGATAATGGGTTAACAGAAAGAGGAGGATGGAGGGACGATTATTGAGTGGTAATACTAGGGTGTACCTTGTTATACTACTCAGGAGATTAACTCCTCAAAAATAAATTCTATAGCGAATCTGGAGTTTAAATGACATAAAACTCCTAAGTTTAGTCAGCTTAAAGGTGGAAAGTGCAAAGTGATTGAGCTATACAGGTATATCTACTATATAATTGTCTAAGGGTCACTTCCGTCTTTCTGTCTGTCCTTCTGTCTGTCTGTCTGTCTCGGATATTCATTGGTCGCGGCCTCTGTCTGTCATGGAGATCAAAGTCGCTGATTGGTCGTGACAAAACGCCCACGACTATTGCCACGACCAATCAGCGACGGCCATAGTCTGACAGTGAAATGGCCGCTGCTTTACTGCCCTGCAGTCAGCGCTGAGCGCTCACACAGGGTTAATGCCAACGTTAACGGACCACGGTGTAACGCAGTCCGTTAACGCAGCTATTAACCCTGTGTGACAAACTTTTTACTATTGATGTTGCATATGCAGCATCAGTAGTAAAAAGATCTAATGTTGCAAATAATAATAAAAAAAAGGTTTTTCTCACCAACCGACGTCACGCGCTGTCCTTGGCAGTGCAAGCTGCAGGTTCTGGTGCCAAGGATGCTATGCGAGAAGGACCTGCCATGACGTCACGGTCATGTGACCGCGACGTCATCACAGGTCCTGCCCTCATACCAACCCTGGGACCGGAAGCTGCCGCGTGCACCGCACACCGGCACCAGGACTTCAAGGGGCCTTCGGAAGGTGAGTACTGTATATGTTTATTTTTTATTTTACGTCTTTTTTAACCACGCATATAGTGCCCACATTGCTATATACTATGTGGGCTGTGTTACATACTGCACGGGCTCTGTTATATACTACATCTCTGTGAGAAAGGCTCAGATTGAGCTGAAACGTCGCCCGGCTATGTGGGTCGATTAAACCTACCACATGTTTCACTTTGAGTATGGAGTGCTGCCTCTTTTTTGAGTCTCTGTGAATCTGGTGTAATCGTTGGACTGGTTACCTGGGGCCTTGCACCCGAAGATAAGTCCTAGTGTTGTGCTGTTCCTTTTTCTTTACTGTGCTATATACTATGTAGCTGGGCAATATACAAAATGACTGTGCAATATACAACGTGACTGTCCAATATACTATGTGGCTGTGCAATATACTACGTGCTCGGTGTTATATACTACGTAGCTGTGCAATATACTATGTGGCTGTGTCGGTTCTGTTATATACTACGTTGACTATGCAATATACTACGTGGCTCTGTTATATACTATGTGGCTGTGCAATATACTATGTAGCTATGCAATATACTATGTGCCTCTACAAAATACTACATGGCTATGTTATATACTACGTGGCTCTGCTATATACTACGTGGCTGACCAATATACTACATACCTGTGCAATACACTACGTAGCTGTGCAATACACTACGTGACTGTGTTATATATTATGTGGCTGTGCAATATACTACGTGACTGTGTTATATACTACGTGGCTGTGCAGTATACTATGTGGGTCTGCTATATACTACGTGGCTGACCAATATACTATGTGGCTCACCAATATACTATGTGCCTGTGCAATACACTACGTGGCTATGTTATATACTATGTAGCTATGTTATATACTACGTCGGTTGTGTTATACAGGTCCTTCTCAAAAAATTAGCATATAGTGTTAAATTTCATTATTTACCATAATGTAATGATTACAATTAAACTTTCATATATTATAGATTCATTATCCACCAACTGAAATTTGTCAGGTCTTGTATTGTTTTAATACTGATGATTTTGGCATACAACTCCTGATAACCCTAAAAACCTGTCTCAATAAATTAGCATATCAAGAAAAGGTTCTCTAAACGACCTACTACCCTAATCTTCTGAATCAACTAATTAACTCTAAACACATGCAAAAGATACCTGAGGCTTTTAAAAACTCCCTGCCTGGTTCATTACTCAAAACCCCCATCATGGGTAAGACTAGCGACCTGACAGATGTCAAGAAGGCCATCATTGACACCCTCAAGCAAGAGGGTAAGACCCAGAAAGACATTTCTCAACAAATAGGCTGTTCCCAGAGTGCTGTATCAAGGCACCTCAATGGTAAGTCTGTTGGAAGGAAACAATGTGGCAGAAAACGCTGTACAACAAGAAGAGGTGACCGGACCCTAAAGAAGATTGTGGAGAAGGATTGATTCCAGACCTTGGGGAACCTGAGGAAGCAGTGGACTGAGTCTGGTGTGGAAACATCCAGAGCCACCCTGCACAGGCGTGTGCAGGAAATGGGCTACAGGTGCCGCATTCCCCAGGTAAAGCCACTTTTGAACCATAAACAGCGGCAGAAGCGCCTGACCTGGGCTACAGAGAAGTAGCACTGGACTGTTGCTAAGTGGTCCCAAGTACTTTTTTCTGATGAAAGCAAATTTTGCATGTCATTCGGAAATCAAGGTGCCAGAGTCTGGAGGAAGACTGGGGAGAAGGAAATGCCAAAATGCCTGAAGTCCAGTGTCAAGTACCCACAGTCAGTGATGGTGTGGGGTGCCATGTCAGCTGCTGGTGTTGGTCCACTGTGTTTCATCAAGGGCAGGGTCAATGCAGCTAGCTATCAGGAGATTTTGGAGCACTTCATGCTTCCATCGGCTGAAATGCTTTATGGAGATGAAGATTTCATTTTTCAGCACGACCTGGCACCTGCTCACAGTGCCAAAACCACTGGTAAATGGTTTACTGACCATGGTATTACTGTGCTCAATTGGCCTGCCAACTCTCCTGACCTGAACCCCATAGAGAATCTGTGGGATATTGTGAAGAGAAAGTTGAGAGACGCAAGACCCAACACTCTGGATGAGCTTAAGGCCGCTATTGAAGCATCCTGGGCCTCCATAACATCTCAGCAGTGTCACAGGCTGATTGCCTCCATGCCACGCCGCATTGAAGCAGTCATTTCTGCCAAAGGATTCCCGACCAAGTATTGAGTGCATAACTGAACATTATTATTTGATGGTTTTTTTGTTTGTTATTAAAAAACACTTTTATTTGATTGGACGGGTGAAATATGCTAATTTATTGAGACAGGTTTTTTGGGTTATCAGGAGTTGTATGCCAAAATCATCAGTATTAAAACAATAAAAGACCTGACAAATTTCAGTTGGTGGATAATGAATCTATAATATATGAAAGTTTAATTGTAATCATTACATTATGGTAAATAATGAAATTTAACACTATATGCTAATTTTTTGAGAAGGACCTGTATACTATGTCACTGTGCAATATAGTATGTAGCCTGTGCTATATACTACCTACATATTGTAGAATATCCGATATGTTAGAATCGGGCCACCATCTAGTATAGGAATAATTGCCCTATGATGCTTGATACCAGTACACATTATAATGTCGTTACAGCAGTCATGCAAAAAGCATACATAGGTCTAATAATCCTGTTTTTTTCAAAAAGCATACATAGGAATAACAGCCCTGTTTTTTTTTCAGAAAATAATATAACTTTACTAGTGTGTATATACCTTTAAGGCTCGGTTCCATTACACATTATTATATAATAGAAGAAAACTGAAGCACCACTGTAAATGGTATTGAAGGGGAGCAGACTACGAAAACTCCCTCTACATGCCCTTTAGGCCACACAGGATAGCTCCAAACAAAGATATATGCAAAAAAACAGAGCAGAAACATCCACAACAACATAGTTGTATGTAAAAATAGAAAATGTATTAAATTCAACTCATTAACATCAATATATATAGATACTGCAGTGAGTGCTGTACGCACTCCGCAGACACAGAGAGTTAACACAAAAGGGAAAGAATGGTAGCCAAACATAAGGAGGGAAAGCACAACGAACTATGCCCTTTTAACCCTTTTTCATCAATACGGTGCCCAGCCCAGAACCATCATAGTAACATACAGGGTCCTTCCGGTGTCCCCTTCTCACAACCAATGAGGCACTGATGCAAAGAAAGTACAATCTGTTCAGTCAGGCTTACCCATAATGATATCTTGAAAAGGGTTCCCCTTCCTAGTGTGGCTCCCCTGGACGCGCGTTTCGCGTTGTCGCTTCCTCAACAGGGTTAGTGTGTAACCGTTCTCATGCTGTTAAAATACTAAAATGACCGGAAATGAAGCCAGCATATCGGCGCATGCGCGGTGGCACCCGGGTCGCATCATCGACTAGGCCATCATAGCAGGGCGGGCGTAAGGGGGAAATACCTCCCATAGACATCATGTAACGCCCCCTGCCATTGGAGACGGACACAGCAGAAGACGCACTCCACGGGCGGCAGCGGGCATGCGCGCACCTGGCATCCATTTTTAAGAAGACCGCAGCAACGGCCATGTTTAGAAGGATCAAGGGGCTGCATATTCCTACACACCATGTAAGTGAACAAAAAATATAAGTCATAAGTGTATGGTGCTGCTGTACATAATACACCAGTGCACAGGGAAGATAAAAATACTCAGCACAACTAACATAGTTGTGTAAATATAACACAAATCTCCAACCATATAAAACATATATAGAACATATATCAAAAAAGTGCATAAAGTGACATGTGCATACAGTGACAACCTTTATATACATGTAATTAGTAATGTTGACATTCCAATTTTTCTTTTGTGCCAGCTTTTTCTCCTTTTCTCTCTTTATTACTTCTTAAAATAGCAATGTGATATTATTGCATGGAGGAAGGGGATATTATGCAGCCCAAACACCGTCCGCAGCCATAGATATGCTAGAATAAACTAAAAATAAGACAAACACAAGAGCAATTAGTATTAAAAGAATAAAAAACAGAATAGTGAATTGACTCAAGAGCAGAGAATACTAGGGCTAAAACAGTACCATGTATTCAAATTTCAAATTTCAAAATATCCGATGCCACACAGGCGCAACAGGACCAAAAGGTGGTAACTATATTCTAAATACCAGACATATCAGAGAAAAGGGGCGAAACTTAGTTTCTCGTTCAACCCCTTTGGAGCTACGGTATCAAGGGTGACAATCCACCTACACTCACGTTGTGCAAGTGTTTTGGTGGTATTGCCACCCCTGATCCCTCCATGTATCCTCTCTATTCCTCTTATTTTCAGGCCTCTGGGGTCACATCCATGAAACTTCCGGTAGTGTCTAGGTAGAGTTTTTAGACCTGCCACAGCCACTGCCTTTTTTGCGGCAATAATGTCACGTACATGTTCGCGCGTCCGAATTCTTAATTCCCTAGATGTGAGACCCACATAAATTAGGGAGCAGGGACGCATCATCAGGTTTAAGCTTCTTCCCTTGTGCTAATAAGTCCACCCTCCGTGTGGACTTAGCCCTTCCATACCCTGCCCTGATGCTCCGGCGACTGTACCCTCTTGCCTGGAAGCGCTCCGATAGGATGGCGGACTGCCTCTCGAAGCGGGCTTCCGTAGAGCACACCCGTCTGTTCCTCAAAAATTGCCCAACTGGGATGGCCTTAATAACAGAATAATTGTGTGCTGAGGATGCGTGCAATAACGAATTAACAGATGTTTCTTTTCTGTAAAGATCCGTTTCAATAGAACCATCCCCGGCTACACATAAAGTGATGTCTAAAAAGTCAATAGTGGTTTTGTGCCAAGAATAGGTACATTTCAAATTAAAAGTATTGTGATTTAATTCCTGCATGAAGTTGGATAGGCTGGCTTCGCCACCGTTCCAGATCATCAGAACATCATCAATGTAGCGAAACCAGCCCACCAGCGGGTCAGCGGCGTGTGCCCCGTCTCCCTGAAAAATGTGCCTCTCCCAGAATCCCAGAAAGAGGTTTGCATAAGACGGGGCACACGCCGCACCCATCGCAGTACCCTGTAACTGTAAATAAAACCTATCTTTGAAAACAAAATAATTGTGAGTTAAAATAAACTCAAGTAACTCCAAAACAAATTCAACTAAATGGCCATCCCAGTTAGTGCCTTCAAGGAAGAAACGGGCGGCCCTAAGTCCGTCCACATGTCTAATAGATGTATATAATGACTCAATGTCAATAGTGACAAGAATCATACCCGCTTCAAGAGACAGTCTGTCCACCCTCCTCAATACATCCGTGGTGCCTCTGACATAGGAGGGAAGCGTCTCGACCAATGGTTTTAAGTAAAAGTCAACAAATTTACAGATATTATCACACAACCCCCCTATGCCAGAGACAATCGGTCGCCCAGGCGGGTTCACAGCATCCTTATGCACCTTGGGCAGGGCATAGAATGTAGCAATTCTAGGGAACTTGGGCATAAGTCCCTCAAGCACCTTCCTAGGGACAGCATCCATCCCGTCCGCCAGATCCAGGATGCGCGTCAGTTTGTTAGTAAAAGTCTGAGTGGGATTTTGAGGTAACACCCGGTATGTATCCTTATTCCTCAATTGCCGCATAATCTCCCTTTCATATTTCTCGGTTGGCCAAATCACCACATTCCCCCCCTTGTCAGCTGGTTTTATCACTACGGAATCAAGTTCCTGCAATTCTCTTAGAGCTTTCCTTTGACCCACTGTCAGATTATCATTATATAGACCCCTCGATATCTTAGCCAGGTCTTCGGTAACCAGTCTACAAAATATATCCACTTGTGGGCATAAAGACAGGGGGGGGAATGTGGTTGACCTAGGCATGAGTGCGGAAGGGAATTTACCTAAAGAATCTGATTGTTGCTCCTTGAGAAGATCCTCCAACGCTGACAAAGCGTCGGCCTCCGCCTCATTCAATGAGATATTACCAATATTTTTTTGGCCATGTAGTTTTTTGAGGAGTAATTTGCAGCAAAATAGATGGGTGTCTTTTACGACTGTAAAGAAATCAAATTGGTTAGATGGAACAAAATTGAGACCCAATTTTAAAACCTCAATTTGTGTACTAGATAGGGGATGAGAGGACAAATTAATCACCTCTAAGCCTGTATTCTTGGCCTTCCGTTCATAGGATGGCGGAGGGATAAGTTTCCTTCTTTTTCCATTGTACTTAACCTTGGCAGCTCTATTCTGCTGTATCTTTCGCTCCCTCCCTCCACCAGATGTATTAGATCGGTCAGAGGCTATACTAGTTTCATCCACTGATGTTACGGATGAAATGGAACCCGATCTGGTTTGCAATACAGGGCGAGTTTTATTTTTACCCATCCTCCAACAGTACACTCGATTGTCCCGGTAGTCTCCATTGTCTCTCTGTAATTTTTTGGTTTTGATCACACTGATCTCCTGTTCCCATTTCACAAAGTCATTATCCAAATCACTATTTAGTTTCTCTAGTGCCTCCGTAGTCAGATCATATTTTATAATATTTTGTATGGCATCGATCTCTTTCTCCAACTCAGACAATTTTTTCGTATCCAATTGCATAAGCAATTCAATAAACCCCCTGGAGCATTTTGTGGCGACTTCTTCCCACTCAGATCTGAATAATTCATCCTCCACAGGGAAGGAAGGAAATATCTGTACGCGTAATCCCCTTGGGATCAAGCCACGGGCCAGATACTGTCCCAGGGTGGCCTTATTCCACCATAGTCTCGTACGCCTGTGTAGCAGAGACTTCATCTTAACAATTCTCTCTCTGGAGTCATCACCATTCGTAGTTAAAACACCATCAGACCCCTCTCTGAAAACCTCCTGTAGCCGAGACAACCAGGTTTGGTCTCGTGTCCGAAAATCCATCGGCTTCAGATTATTAGCTGTGAAGAACACAGAAGGACAATATTTAATAGAAGAAAACTGAAGCACCACTGTAAATGGTATTGAAGGGGAGCAGACCACGAAAACTCCCTCTACATGCCCTTTAGGCCACACAGGATAGCTCCAAACAAAGCAGTAACCACAGCCTATTACTCAAAGAGACTCTAATATCTTATAGAAAACAGTGTACCTTGCCAGAGATCCTACAATAGGCAGTGTACACAGAATAGACAGCTATTGCACCATGCCCAAAGTAAATCAACTTATAATCTTGAAATGAATAATAGTGATAGACTTATCTGATCTGTTCATAAATATTTGAATTCAGCCATTCAGTCATTGAAAATATTTTAGTCAGCTGTAGGTGAGCTAACTACCGGTTGCCTGGTTAGGCATTTTATGTTTGTTGGTCGTTTATTATACTTCTAATAAAAGTTATGCTTTTTATATATGCTATGAAATATACTGGGAAATTTTCATAGAATATACACTGCTCAAAAAATTTAAAGAATGTGAAATGTTGCCCAGGGTGGTAGTTGTAGGCGAGTGTGGTGAGTCCGACACCCTGGAATGCTACAGAAAACAGGAGCCTGTTTCCAGTGTGTGTGTGTCTGTTGCTGTTGTGGCTGTGGACACTTCTTGCCCCCTCTGGTCTGCCACACTTACACACTTAGCATGGCTCTGGTCCCCCGTGACCCTACAAATGGGAGATGGCAACGGTGTATAAAATCAAGTTTAATTTTACTGTTAGTTTAATTGATCCAAAAAGCACAGCAGGAAACGCAGACATCTTTCTTTAGGTTGCAGTATAGAGACTTCTCTTCAACAAACATTTTTCAATGGCACAAGTGGAGAAACTTCTCACTATCAAAATTAGGGGCTTTCAAACTTCCTAGACAGCTATACCTCTTCAGATGCTTCTTTCTACTTTCCCTAGCTTCAGCCACTTTCAGGAATTGTGTAAATGAAGCGCCTGTGGCTAAATTCTTTACTATATGTGCCTCCAGCCTCTCTGACTAGTCTCTTCTTAGACCTACAGGTCTCAAGCCTTGGCTGACACTTCATGTTCCCGGAGTCCCATAGGATCTCTAAATGTTGCTGAATCGGAGTTCCCCTCCCCAACTCACCTGCTAGAAATTTTCCACAGTCATTACTCGAGCTCTTCTCCTTAGTCATTTTGTTTCTTTGTCTGCTTCTTTGTTCTCCTCTTCTTTCCTTGTCTGAGCTCACTCTTAGACTGAACTACTGTAACTTCTGGTTCTTGAAACTACCCAGATTTGTCCTTACACTTAGTTAGCTCTCACATAATTTTCTCTGTTCCACTGATGCTGGCAAAACTTAGTCTAGACAGTGACATGTTATGACTGAGTTAGTATTGCAAGCCTACTGGGAAATTAACAATTGTTATCACAAGGAAACAGAAGGCAGATGTTTTCTTTCCTGTTTCTTCAGGAACCAAGTGTCCATGTCCATATTTGACAGATGACAAAAAACTGACTGGCACATCCAAACGAGTGTGAATAGGTGCATACCAGGAGGAGTTACCTCCTTATACAATATACAAAAAGAGGGTGCACTCTATTGTGTTAAAGCATGTCAATGTGAAATATATGAAATAGAAATAGCAATACAGCTTTTGAATATTAGGGAAAAAAAAGGAGACACTAGACTGATGGGTCCCTACGTGTATGAATACCTCTCTTAGGCTGATGTCTGAATTTCTGGGTGAATGTGGACACCTCTCTCAGCAATGATTGCATTTATTGATAAGTAGGAACCTGCTATAATTAAAATCACCACATGTTGAAGGGCAGAGTGCTTGGTCAGTAGGCTAACATACAAATGACAAAAAACTGACTGGCACATTCAGACTAGTGTGAATAGGTGCATATCAGAAGGAGCTACCTCCATATACAATATAAGGTTGCACTCTATCATGCTAAAGCATGTCAAAGTGAAATATATGGTTTCTGCAATCTAGTAACATTGAAAAACCCATGGCAGAACTACTGATCAGATTTACCTTTAATAAAAGAAAACTTTTTGCATCTACAAGGGATTGCTATGGGGGCATCTTGCGCCCCCTCTTATGCAAATATTTTTGGGGTTTCTGGGAACGGGAAATTTTTCTTTTTTTCTATGTTGGACTAGCTAGTCGAGAATTAAAAATTAGGACCGGTGAACACTACTTAGATATTGAAAAAGCAAAATTGGCCATTGATGACTCCACCCTGAAAACCCTGCCACGTCACTTAAAAAATTTCATAACTGTAATGCACATCTATTAAAAATTACGGGAATAGACATGATCACTTTGGGCTTCAGTGTTGGGGATCTTGGCAAATATTTAGCAAAACAGGAATGCAAATTGATTATAAGTGGAAAAGATAAAACACACTGGCGCTCGCCTCAATGTGGACAAGTGCCTGACTCAGGAGAGGATACGGGAGATAAAATACACCTAGCTGCTGGAATCAGAAACAGGATCTGTGCCTATCCTGTATATAAATATGGATAATGCTATACACAAAAATGTGATACCGCGCTTGGGGGTTAGGTGCTAAGTGGTCCTGGATTGAGTGTAACCAGTGACTGAGCACCGCAAGGATAGAAGCAATGGCAGAAACAGATAATGATAAGCTCCCCTTAATTTAGTAACTATAATCTACGTATAATCATGCATGTCGGTGCTTACCCTGCTAGTAGTGCACGTGCATTCTTGGTATCAGGGTGCCTCTGGGAGGTATGTCCAGTCAGCGTTGAATATGCAGGAGGGGGGAAATCTGGAGTCCGCTACTTGCTGCTGGAGGAAGATGGCTGCTGGTACCTGCTCACGCGTGCCTGATTGTGACAAGCATGCGTGAGCCGGTACCGGCAGCCATCTTCCTCCAGCTGTAACCAGGGACGCCTTCGGCCGGGGCTCCCTTGTTGTTGCGCAAGCTGCCACACGCCTCCCCGCTCCCTCCTCCTGATACTCCACAGCAGCAAGTAGCGGACTCCAGATCTACCTCCTTCCTGCATATTCAATGCCGACTGGACATACCTCCCAGAGGTACCCTGATACCAAGAATGCACGTGAACTACTAGCAGGGTAAGCTGTCATGATCTCTGCAGGCAGAGATCATAGCAAGCCTATAGAGGGACAAGCTCTCGGAAGATGGAACTATACTGACCATGAACTAAGCCTGCCGCGCAACTAGAAATAGCCAGGTAGCATTTCCTATTTATAGCTAGATGCCCAGCTCTGGCCTAAGACCTAAATAGCTAGCAGAGGGAAATATAAGACCTGGCTCACCTCTAGAGAAATATTCCAAAGAAGACAGTAGCCCCCCACATATAATGACGGTGAGTTCAGATGAAACAACAAACGCAGCAGGAAAATAGTCTTAGCAAATTTGAGGTCCGCTTACTAGATAGCAGAAGACAGATAGTATACTTTCATGGTCAGCAGAAAAATACTAACAAAACACCATCCAGAGATTACCTTAAACTCTGGCATTAACTCATAACGCCAGAGTAGTAATCCCTGATCGACGAGAGCTTTCCAGACACAGTAACAAAACTTCAGCTGCGAACTGGAACAAATAGGCAAAACAAAACATGGACAAAAGTCCAACTTATCAGTAGTTGTCTAGAAGCAGGAACAAGCACTGAGAGGCATCAGATAACATTGTTGACCGGCAAGAAACCACCAGAGAAATGAGCTTAAATAGCGACACCCACTACTGATGGAATCAGGTGAAACAGGAAAGAGGATGACAAGTCCAATTCCACAAGCGGCCACCGGGGGAGCCCAGAATCCAAATTCACAACAGTACCCCCCCCTCAAGGAGGGGGCACCGAACCCTCACCAGATCCACCAGGGCGACCAGGATGAGCCCTATGGAAGGCACGAACAAGATCAGAAGCATGAACATCAGATGCATTGACCCAAGAATTATCCTCCTGGCCGTAACCCTTCCAGTTGACCAGATACTGGAGTTTCCGTCTGGAAACACGAGAGTCCAAAATTTTCTCCACAACGTACTCCAACTCACCCTCAACCAACACCGGAGCAGGAGGCTCAAGAGAAGGTACAACAGGTACCTCATACCTGCGCAATAACGACCGATGAAAAACGTTATGAATGGAAAAGGACGCAGGGAGGTCCAAACGGAAAGAAACAGGATTAAGAATCTCCAATATTCTATAAGGGCCGATGAACCGAGGTTTAAACTTAGGAGAAGAGACCCTCATAGGGACAAAACGAGAAGACAACCACACTAAATCTCCAACACAAAGCCGAGAACCAACACGACGATGACGGTTGGCAAAACGCTGAGTCTTCTCCTGGGACAACTTCAAATTGTCCATAACCTGCCCCCAGATGTGATGCAATCTCTCCACCACCGCATCCACTCCAGGACAATCCGAGGATTCCACCTGACCGGAGGAAAATCGAGGGTGAAACCCCGAATTACAGAAAAACGGGGACACCAAGGTGGAAGAACTGGCCCGATTATTGAGGGCGAACTCTGCCAATGGCAAAAAAGCAACCCAATCATCCTGGTCAGCAGAGACAAAACACCTCAGATATGTCTCAAGGGTCTGATTAGTCCGCTCGGTCTGGCCATTAGTCTGAGGGTGAAAAGCAGATGAAAAAGACAAATCTATGCCCATCCTAGCACAGAATGCCCGCCAAAATCTAGACACAAATTGGGTACCTCTGTCAGAAACAATATTCTCAGGAATACCGTGCAATCGGACAACATTCTGAAAAAACAGAGGAACCAACTCAGAAGAAGAAGGCAACTTGGGCAGAGGAACCAAATGGACCATTTTAGAGAAACGGTCACAGACCACCCAGATGACAGACATCTTCTGGGAAACAGGCAGATCTGAAATAAAATCCATCGAGATGTGTGTCCAAGGCCTCTTAGGAATAGGCAAGGGCAACAGCAGTCCGCTAGCCCGAGAACTACAAGACTTGGCCCGAGCACAAACGTCACATGACTGCACAAAGACTCGCACATCTCGTGACAGAGAAGGCCACCAGAAGGATCTTGCCACCAAATCCCTGGTACCAAAAATTCCGGGATGACCTGCCAATGCAGAAGAATGTACCTCAGAGATGACTCTGCTGGTCCAATCATCCGGAACAAACAGTCTATCAGGCGGACAACGATCCGGTCTATCCGCCTGAAACTCTTGCAAGGACCGCCGCAGATCAGGAGAAACGGCCGACAAAATTACTCCCTCCCTAAGGATACCTGTGGGTTCAGAATTACCAGGAGAGTCCGGGTCAAAACTCCTAGAAAGGGCATCTGCCTTAACATTCTTAGAACCCGGTAGGTATGACACCACAAAATTAAAGCGAGAAAAAAATAAAGACCAGCGCGCCTGTCTAGGATTCAGGCGTCTGGCAGTCTCAAGATAAATCAAATTTTTGTGGTCAGTCAATACCACCACCTGATGCCTAGCCCCCTCGAGCCAATGGCGCCACTCCTCAAACGCCCACTTCATGGCCAAAAGCTCCCGATTCCCAACATCATAATTCCGCTCTGCGGGCGAAAATTTGCGAGAAAAGAAGGCACAAGGCCTAATGACGGAGCAGTCGGAACCTTTCTGCGACAACACTGCCCCAGCTCCGATCTCCGAAGCGTCAACCTCAACCTGAAAAGGCAGATTCACATCAGGCTGACGCAACACAGGGGCAGAGGCAAAACGGCGCTTAAGCTCCTGAAAGGCCTCTACAGCATGAGGGGACCAATTAGCAACATCAGCGCCTTGTCTGGTCAAATCAGTCAGTGGTTTAACGACATCCGAAAAACCAGCAATAAATCGGCGGTAAAAGTTGGCAAAGCCCAAAAATCTCTGAAGACCCTTAAGAGAGGAGGGCTGAGTCCAGTCACAAATAGCTTGCACCTTGACGGGATCCATCTCAATGGAAGAGGGAGAAAAAATATACCCCAAAAAGGAAATTTTCTGGACCCCAAAAACGCACTTAGACCCCTTCACACATAAAGAATTAGACCGCAGAACCTGAAAAACTCTCCTGACCTGCTGGACATGAGAGTCCCAGTCATCAGAAAAAATCAGAATATCATCCAGATATATTATCATAAATTTATCCAGAAAATCGCGGAAAATATCATGCATAAAAGACTGGAAAACTGAAGGGGCATTAGAAAGACCAAAAGGCATGACCAAATACTCAAAGTGGCCCTCGGGCGTATTAAATGCGGTCTTCCACTCATCCCCCTGCCTGATCCGCACCAAATTATACGCCCCACGAAGATCAATTTTAGAGAACCACTTAGCACCCTCTATACGAGCAAACAAATCAGTAAGCAATGGCAATGGGTATTGATACTTAACAGTGATCTTATTCAGAAGCCGATAATCAATACATGGTCTCAAAGAGCCGTCTTTTTTTGAGACAAAGAAAAACCCAGCTTCCAAGGGAGAAGAAGATGGACGAATATGTCCCTTTTCCAAAGACTCCTTTATATATTCCCGCATAGCAGCATGTTCCGGCACAGACAAATTAAACAAACGACCCTTTGGATATTTACAACCCGGTATCAAATCTATGGCACAATCGCACTCACGGTGCGGAGGTAACGACCCAAGCTTGGGTTCGTCAAAGACGTCTTGATAATCAGAGAGGAACTCAGGGACTTCAGAGGGAATGGACGACGAAATAGAAACCAAAGGTACGTCCCCATGAATACCCTTACATCCCCAGCTCAACACAGACATAGCTCTCCAGTCCAAGACTGGGTTGTGAGACTGCAACCATGGCAATCCCAGTACCAAATCGTCATGTAAATTATACAGCACCAGGAAACGAATAATCTCCTGGTGATCCGGATTGATACGCATGGTTACTTGTGTCCAGTATTGTGGTTTATTATTAGCCAATGGGGTGGAGTCAATCCCCTTCAGAGGAATAAGAGTCTCCAAAGGCTCTAAATCAAAACCACAACGATTGGCAAAGGACCAATCCATAAGACTCAGAGCGGCGCCAGAGTCAACATAGGCGTCCGTGGCAATGGATGACAAAGAGCAAATCAGGGTTACAGACAAAATAAACTTAGACTGAATGGTGCCAATGGAAACAGACTTATCAAGCTTCTTTGTACGCCTAGAGCATGCCGATATAACATGAGTAGAATCCCCACAATAGAAACACAATCCATTCTTCCGTCTAAAATTCTGTCGCTCACTCCTGGACAGAATTCTATCACACTGCATACTTTCTGGCGTCTTTTCCATAGACACCGCCAGATGGTGCATCGGTTTGCGCTCCCGCAGACGCCTATCAATCTGAATAGCCATTGTCATGGACTCATTCAGACCTGCAGGCAAAGGGAACCCCACCATAACATCCTTAACGGCATCAGAGAGACCTTCTCTGAAAGTTGCCGCCAAGGCGCACTCATTCCACTGAGTAAGCACAGACCATTTACGGAATTTTTGGCAGAAAACTTCAGCTTCGTCTTGCCCCTGAGATAGTGCCATCAAAGTTTTTTCTGCCTGAAGTTCCAAATGAGGTTCCTCATAAAGCAAGCCCAAGGCCAGAAAAAACGCATCCACATCGCGTAACGCAGGATCCCCTGCTGGCAATGAGAAGGCCCAATCTTGAGGGTCACCCCTGAGCAAGGAAATCACAATCCTAACCTGCTGAGCAGGGTCTCCAGCTGAACGAGACTTCAGGGACAAATAAAGCTTACAATTATTTCGGAAATTCTGGAAGCTAGCTCTATTCCCTGTGAAGAACTCCGGCAAAGGAATTCTCGGCTCAGATACCGGAGCATGTACTACAAAATCTTGTAAATTTTGTACTTTCGTGATGAGATTATTCAAACCCGCAGTTACACTCTGGAGATCCATTATTGTCAGGTGCACACAGAGCATACAGAGATTAGGAGGAGAGAGAGAAAAAAGACTGCAGCAAGGCAGACTGGAGGAAAAAAAAAAAAAATTCCAGCAGACTTCTTATAACTCTCCTTTCTCAACCTGGGTCTTTAACACTTTAGGGCCGGTCAAACTGTCATGATCTCTGCAGGCAGAGATCATAGCAAGCCTATAGAGGGACAAGCTCTCAGAAGATGGAACTATACTGACCATGAACTAAGCCTGCCGCGCAACTAGAAATAGCCAGGTAGCATTTCCTATTTATAGCTAGATGCCCAGCTCTGGCCTAAGACCTAAATAGCTAGCAGAGGGAAATATAAGACCTGGCTCACCTCTAGAGAAATATTCCAAAGAAGACAGTAGCCCCCCACATATAATGACGGTGAGTTCAGATGAAACAACAAACGCAGCAGGAAAATAGTCTTAGCAAATTTGAGGTCCGCTTACTAGATAGCAGAAGACAGATAGTATACTTTCATGGTCAGCAGAAAAATACTAACAAAACACCATCCAGAGATTACCTTAAACTCTGGCATTAACTCATAACGCCAGAGTAGTAATCCCTGATCGACGAAAGCTTTCCAGACACAGTAACAAAACTTCAGCTGCGAACTGGAACAAATAGGCAAAACAAAACATGGACAAAAGTCCAACTTATCAGTAGTTGTCTAGAAGCAGGAACAAGCACTGAGAGGCATCAGATAACATTGTTGACCGGCAAGAAACCACCAGAGAAATGAGCTTAAATAGCGACACCCACTACTGATGGAATCAGGTGAAACAGGAAAGAGGATGACAAGTCCAATTCCACAAGCGGCCACCGGGGGAGCCCAGAATCCAAATTCACAACAGTAAGCACCGACCTGCATGATTATACGTACATTATAGTTACTAAATTAAGGGGAACTTATCATTATCTGTTTCTGCCATTGCTTCTATCCTTGCAGTGCTCAGTCACTGGTTACTGTCAGGACTCTGAACATTTTTTACCTTTTGTGCATTACTGCCCTTTTCCAAGATGGCGTCTTTGGTCTCATGTGCACTGTGTCTTCTGCTATAAAATTCCACCCCAGCCTTCAGTCTGTGCTAGAGTATTCTGCCTTGCATCCAGCTCCTGACCTCTGATTACTCCCTGGCTATACACCTGCTCCTGTGAACCTGTGTGGTGATCCTGCTACTCTGCTCTGAGTTCCTGCTGCATACACAAGTTTCCAGTAATCCTCCTTCATCTGCTGTTCGTGTTTACTTCCATCTGCATTTGCTGGACATGTAAGCTGTTTCTGCTTTTCAATAACCTGAGACTATTAACCAGGCCTCCCTGGTTGAGCTAAGATATGATTTGAACTGCCTAATAAGCATATCTATCTGTGCCTGGACTAAGACAAGGATTTATTTGTGTCAAGTATCCTCAAGAATAACTGTGCTTCATAGACTTTCTGCTTGATTGCATTTTCCTCTGAAGTTTCCTATAGACTGCTAAGCTGCGTTTATTATTTGCACCAAGTGTTGTGGACTTGAGTTTCTCTCTGCACCTGTTTGAATCACCGTGTGATAATATAGACTTTACCACTTATAAAACTGTGTCCTGTAGTTGTCTTGTTCCATGCAAAGAGTCTCCTGAGTTATCCCCTATAATTATTAAAACAGTTACTCTCAATCCAGCACCACTTAGCACCTAACCCCCAAGCACGGTATCACATTTTTGTGTATAGCCAATTGATTATAGTTTTTTTTATATAGTCTTGGGAAGATCTTTTGTGTATGTATATATACATACAGTTAGGTCCATATATATTTGGACAGAGACAACATTTTTCTAATTTTGGTTATAGACATTACCACAATGAATTTTAAACAAAACAATTCAGATGCAGTTGAAGTTCATACTTTCAGCTTTCATTTGAGGGTATCCACATTAAAATTGGATGAAGGGTTTAGGAGTTTCAGCTCCTTAACATGTGCCACCCTGTTTTTAAAGGGACCAAAAGTAATTGTACAGATTCAGTAATTTTAAATAAAATGTTCATTTTTAGTACTTGGTTGAAAACCCTTTGTTGGCAATGACTGCCTGAAGTCTTGAACTCATGGACATCACCAGACGCTGTGTTTCCTCCCTTTTGATGCTCTGCCAGGCCTTCACTGTGGTAGTTTTCAGTTGCTGTTTGTTTGTGGGCCTTTCTGTCTGAAGTTTAGTCTTTAACAAGTGAAATGCATGCTCAATTGGGTTAAGATCAGGTGACTGACTTGGCCATTCAAGAATATTCAACTTCTTTACTTTAATAAACTCCTGGTTTGCTTTGGCTTTATATTTTGGGTCATTGTCCATCTGTAGTATGAAATGACGACTGATCAGTTTGGCTCCATTTGGCTGGATCTGAGCACACAGTATGTCTCTGAATACCTCAGAATTCATTTGGCTGCTTCTGTCCTGTGTCACATCATCAATAAACACTAGTGACACAGTGCCACTGGCAGCCATGCATGCCCAAGCCATCACACTGCCTCCGCCGTGTTTTACAGATGATGTGGTATGCTTTGGATCATGAGCTGTACCAGGCCTTCACCATACTTTTCTCTTTCCATCATTCTGGTAGAGGTTGATCTTGGTTTCATCTGTCCAAAGAAGGTTCTTCCAGAACTGTGCTGGCTTTTTAAGATGTTTTTTAGCAAAGTCCAGTCTAGCCTTTTTATTCTTGTTGCTTATGAGTGGCTTGCACCGTGCAGTGAACCCTCTGTATTTACTTTCATGCAGTCTTCTCTTTATGGTAGATTTGGATATTGATACGCCGACCTCCTGGAGAGTGTTGTCCACTTGGTTGGCTGTTGTGAAGGGGTTTCTCTTCACCATGGAGATTATTCTGCGATCATCCACCACTGTTGTCTTCCGTGGGCGCCCAGGTCTTTTTGCAGTGATGAGTTCACCAGTTCTTTCTTTCTTTCTCAGGATAATAATAATAATAATAATTTTTATTTATATAGCGCCAACATATTCCGCAGCGCTTTGCAACTTATAGAGGGGACTTGTACAGACAATAGACATTACAGCATAACAGAAATCACAGTTCAAAATAGATACCAGGAGGAATGAGGGCCCTGCTCGCAAGCTTACAAACTATGAGGAAAAGGGGAGACACGAGAGGTGGATGGTAACAATTGCTTTAATTATTTGGACCAGCCATAGTGTAAGGCTCGGGTGTTCATGTAAAGCTGCATGAACCAGTTAACTGCCTAAGTATGTAGCAGTACAGACACAGAGTGCTATTAACTGCATAAAGTGTATGAGAACACGATGCAAGGAACCTGATTATGTGTTTTGTTTTGTTTTCTATTTTTAATAGGCCACACAGGGATAGTTAGGTTAATGCGTTGACGCGGTAGGCCAGTCTGAACAAATGCGTTTTTAGGGCACGCTTAAAACTGTGGGGATTGGGGATTAATCGTATTAACCTAGGTAGTGCATTCCAAAGAATCGGCGCAGCACGTGTAAAGTCTTGGAGACTGGAGTGGAAGGTTCTGATTATTGAGGATGCTAACCTGAGGTCATTAGCGGAGCGGAGGGCACGGGTAGGGTGGTGGACTGAGACCAGAGAGGAGATGTAGGGTGGTGCTGAGCCATGGAGTGCTTTGTGGATGAGGGTAGTAGTTTTGTACTGGATTCTGGAGTGGATGGGTAGCCAGTGTAATGACTGGCACAAGGTAGAGGCATCGGTGTAACGGTTGGTGAGGAATATGATCCTGGCAGCAGCATTCAGGACAGATTGGAGCGGGGAGAGTTTGGTAAGAGGGAGGCCGATCAGTAGAGAGTTACAATAGTCCAGACGGGAATGAATAAGAGAAACAGTAAGAGTTTTTGCAGAGTCGAAAGTAAGAAAAGGGCGAATTCTAGAAATGTTTTTGAGATGCAAATAAGAAGAGCGAGCCAGTGATCGGATGTGGGGGTTGAATGAAAGCTCGGAATCAAGGATAACCCCAAGGCAGTGGGCATGTTGCTTTGGAGTAATGGTGGAACCACACACGGAGATGGCAATGTCAGGCAAAGGTAGGTTAGTAGAGGGAGAGAACACGAGGAGTTCAGTTTTTGACAGGTTCAGTTTCAGATAGAGGGAGGACATGATGTTAGAGACAGCGGTAAGACAATCACTGGTGTTTTCTAAGAATGTCGGAGTGAAAGTAGGAGAAGAGGTGTATAATTGGGTGTCGTCAGCATAGAGATGGTACTGGAAACCAAATCTACTGATTGTTTGTCCAATAGGGGCAGTATACAAAGAGAAGAGGAGGGGGCCTAGGACTGATCCTTGAGGAACCCCAACAGTAAGAGGAAGGTGAGAGGAGGAGGAACCAGCAAAACATACAGTGAAGGATCGGTCAGAGAGATAGGAGGAGAACCAAGAGAGAACGGTGTCCTTGATGCCGATGGAGCGGAGCATAGTGAGGAGGAGCTGATGATCCACAGTGTCGAATGCTGTGGAAAGATCCAATAGAATTAGCATGGAGTAGTGACCATTAGATTTAGCTGTTTGTAGGTCATTAGAGACTTTAGTGAGGGCAGTTTCAGTAGAGTGTAAAGAGCGGAAGCCAGATTGAAGAGGGTCAAGAAGAGAGTTATCTGAGAGATAGCGGGTAAGACGGGAGTGGACCAGGCATTCCAGGGGTTTAGAGATGAAGGGAAGATTAGAGACAGGTCTATAATTAGCGGCACAGTTTTGGTCGAGGGAGGGTTTTTTAAGTAATGGATGTATGATGGCATGCTTAAATGAGGAGGGAAAAATAGGATGTACCAAACTGTAGATTTTGCCACTCCTAATATTGTAGCAATTTCTCGGATGGGTTTTTTCTGTTTTCACAGCTTAAGGATGGCTTGTTCACCTGCATGGAGAGCGCCTTTGACCGCATGTTTACTTCACAGTAAAACCTTCCAAATGCAAGCACCACACCTCAAATCAACTCCAGGCCTTTTATCTGCTTAATTAAGAATGACATAACGAAGGGATTGCCCAGACCTGTCCATGAAATAGCCTTGGAGTCATTTGTCCAATTACTTTTGGTCCCTTTAAAAACAGGGTGGCACATGTTAAGGAGCTGAAACTCCTAAACCCTTTATCCAATTTTAATGTGGATACCCTCAAATGAAAGCTGAAAGTCTGAACTTCAACTGCATCTGTATTGTTTTGTTTAAATTTCATTATGGTAATGTCTATAACCAAAATTAGAAAAATGTTGTCTCTGTCCAAATATATATGGACCTAACTGTGTATATATATATATATATATATATATATATATATATATATATATATATATATATATATATATATATATATATATATTTTTTTTTTTATCCATATTATTAATATCAATATTCTCTTGGCTAGTTTAGGCATTGGTTGTTTTTAATTCTTATTTTTTATACCTTTAATATTGTTCTCTTACCATTGTACTTGGGGGCAGCATAGTGGCTCAGTGGTTAGCACTGCAGCCTTGCAGCGCTGGAGTCCTGGGTTCAAATCCCACCAAGGACAACATCTGCAAGGAGTTTGTATGTTCTCCTCCAGGTACTCTGATTTCCTTTCACATTTCAAAGACAAGAAATTACATTGTGAGCCCCATCAGGGGCAGCGATGTTAATGTGTGCAAACTGTAAAGCGCTGCGGAATAAGTTAGCGCTATATAAAATTAATAAATAAATAAAATAAATAATTGTATATTTACTATTCTTCTCCATTATTGCATGAGCTGATTTTCATCAAATATTGTATATTTACTATTCTTCTCCATTATTGCATGAGCTGATTTTCATCTGTGATTTTGGGGACTTACCTGGATTCCTCCGATTGCTGGGCGAGACTGTGGTGAACATGTTGGATGTAGAACACTGTGCCATCAGATACATCTTCATGCTTTTCTAGGATCTGCAGGGAAGAAATGTAATTCATAGATCAGTTTTACCTTCTTGTGACCATGATAACCACTTTTTGTGGTTGAAAAAAATATTTTAGGTATATTCAAGATGGGCACATGCCTTTGTACCTTTAATGAATGATGGACTTATTTTATCACTGTTTTTCTGTGCCTTTAATGATTGACGGGTTCTTTCCTTACTATCTTTTCAATATAGCTGCTTCATACTGTCTTAATGGCCATTTCTTCATTTCCATATTTTATTCACATTAATATACCCTCTGCCCAGACAAGCCTCCCGAAGAAGCTGGGTGAAATATGCGCATCGGGGAAGAGTGATGGGACTCATCTATGGCTCTGCATGCTACTAGGATTCAGGTAAAAGAGCTTTGAGCCCCCCTTGTTATGTCCTGACCCAAATTACAGATATATGCATTTCCATTTATGCACCATTAGGAGTTGTTTATTTTTTATACTTGCTTAGACAGAGCAGCACTTTACAGACATTTATATCACTGTCCCTTTAGTGGCACAACATCTAACTTCTTTATCAAGTATGTCTTTGGAGTGTGAGTTGAAAATGGAGTACCTGGAAGAAGAAACCCATGCAACATGGGAAAAACATGCAAACTCCTTGCAGATGTTGAAACCAGGATCACAGTGTCTAGCAGTTTCTGAGTGCCTAAGACATTGGTGCTATTAATGATCCCTCATATTCTCCAGACCTCAGTCCAATTGGGAATTTTTGAGAAATAATGTATCACAGCTAGTGATGAGCGAATATACTCGTTACTCGAGATTTCCCAAGCATGCTCGAGTGTCCTCCGAGTATTTTTTATTGCTCGGAGATTTCGTTTTCCTCACCTCAGCTGACACGGGGAGCCTAGGGAGGCTAAGGCTGGTTACCCGGGCCCCTGCGATATCCCTAAGACTAGGGGAAACCCTGTCTGTCCCTCTCCCAGAATTTACACTAATGGTGTGCTTGTCTGGGCCACCAGGCCTGGCCCTAACTCCTGTTTCAGCCCTATGCTGAAACCACCACCCGCCACCCAGTGAAGAGACCACACACCAACCCCCACAGAAAGCACAGACAGGGAAAACTTAAAACGCACCACGCCGCAGGCACACAGGGAAACACAATAATGTGCACAGGGCAATACAAATACAAATATAGGAAGGAGAAATATAACAAAGGATAATATACCACCAGATACGATATTACTTCTCCAAGACCACCACTCCAGACCGGAATCACTAGGCACAAGCTATAATCGGCGACGCCCAAAGTCCAGCACGACTATTTAAAGGCCGTGGGCGTGACCCAGCCTCCAACCCGATTACCAGCTAGATTAACCCCGAGCAACCTGGATCAAGTCTAGCCGGCTCCACTGAGCGTATAGTGGACGTAAGTGGAATTACCGCTGTCTGTCGGACGCCCTAGTGTGAATAGCGTCCGACATGACATCAGCTGAATGATTTACATCTGTTAGCCAGCTTGATTACATGTGGGGATTCCCTAGCAACCAGGCAACCCCCACATGTACTTATGCTGGCTAACAGATGTAAATCATTCAGCTGTGGCGATGAAAACTAAATTTCTGAGCACTAAAAAATACTCGGAGGTCACCCTAGCGTGCTCGGGAAATCGCGAGCAACGAGTATATTCGCTCATCACTAATCAGCATCTGTTCACTGGATATACACTAGTATATTGCTAGGATGACTGCAGTACAACCTAGCAAAGATTGGTGAGAAAGCTGCTGTTAAAATATTATTCACAAACCCCCCTCTCCAACATGTTTTGCTACAGTTGTGGCTTTATCAAGGGGCTGTGCTTTTTTGTTGTCTAATTGGACAATTTCTAGTCAGTATGAATAATTATTTGATCATATTCTATTGGGACATTTTTCTCTTGCCTATTGTCACTTCTATAGTGATCATTACCTCGGAAGCCATTCACTAAGCTTAGTGGTTCATGCATTAACAAAAACCATGACTCATTAAGGAATTCATTGGGGAAAGCAAAAATAAGAGTATAGAATAACATTCTCGGTGAATCAATGGGGAAAGCAAGGAAAAAAGGGGTAACAATAGCACTAAAACACAAAGAGGAAAGATAACCAGATCGCCGTTAAGATATCCTTATGGCTTGGTGCATGAATGAATGCTGTGTCCTGGTGTGGCTGCAGCCAGTGGAAATGAAGGAAATCAAGCTCATGGGCACGTTGCAATTTCATTATTCACATGAATATGGTACAGAGGAATTAAAGCAAAGCTTTCATGATAGTATTAACGCGTTTTTGGTGACTAATCAACCTTAGTCACCAAAAATGCATCAATGCTATCATAAAAGCCTTGCTTTAATTCCTCTGTACCATATTCATGTGAATAAAGAAATTGCCAAGTGCCCATGAGCTGGACCACTAAAAGGTCCCTAAGATTGGCCCTGCCTGACTGCGGAAGTTGGCACCCTAATAAGCAATGTGAGCCCCTGCTCCTCATAGTCTGGTCCTAATAAACCCTGTTGATCCCCAAATAATCTAATACTCACATCAACAAATGTACTGTACCAAAAAGGAAAATAATGCAAGAAGAAGTGATATAAGATGATATACAGTAATAGTGCCTTACAAAGTATTATCTAGGTATGGTCACATATGCACATCGATTATGGCTTTATTGAACCCGGCTACAATAATCATAAACTGGTCACTAATGCAATATATGTCCACATAAAACAGGAAGACCAGCATGCAACCATTAATCAGTGACAGCATCTTTTGCATTGCCAATCTGGGTGCCAACCTCCTCCGTCAGGCAGGGTTAATCTCAGGGCTGCTTAGGGATCTAATATTGGTATTGTTACCCCATTTTCTCTTGCTTTCCTTGTTTATTCACCTACACCATTTTTTCTTGTACTATTTATCTTTGTTATGTTTTCTATTTCTTAGTGGCTCGTACCTTCACTGCTTCCTGGGAGAAAACACATTAAATTTGATGATAATTTTGGTTTTCAATGACTGTAAATAAATAATTTTTATTTAACAAATTACAAAATGTTCTACCTTAGTAATATTAGTTCTAAAAGCTATTATGATAAAAGGGAAAACTTTAAACCTTAGGAAAAGCCCTTTGAGGAGCCAACAATTATTGGCGTGATGGAATTTTAGAAGTAGAATGCTCATTAGAGACAGCCTCACATGACACTCCCTGTATTATAATCTTAGGTATTATCTAAGATTTATTTCTTACAGTGAGAGCTTGCCATCAATTATTCAAATTTAGTGAGAAAATGACTTTCCGGATTTCATTGGCTGTAAGCCATAATCATCAACATTAACAGAAATAAGCACTTGAAATAGATCACTCTGTTTATAAGGACTCTATATAATATATGAGTTTCATTTTTGTATTGAAGAACTGAAATAAATAAATTTTTTGATGATATTCTAATTTTGTGACAAGCACCTGTATGTACCCACAACCAAATTTGTCAGCTGAGAAATGTATAAAAAAAACTTCTTTAGTACAAGGTAAAGGCAAATAATATAATTAGTGTTGAGCGATACCTTCCGATACTTGAAAGTATCGGTATCGGATAGTATCGGCCGATACCCGAAAAATATCGGATATCGCCAATACCGATACCCGATACCAATACAAGTCAATGGGACACAAGTATCGGAAGCTATCCTGGATGGTTCCCAGGGTCTGAAGGAGAGGAAACTCTCCTTCAGGCCCTGGGATCCTTATTCATGTAAAAAATAAAGAATTAAAATAAAAAATATGGATATACTCACCCGTCCGGCGGCCCCTGGACCTTACCGATTGTAACCGGCAGCCTCCGTTCCTGAGAATGAGGAGTTTAAGACCTGCGATGACGTCGCGGCTTGTGATTGGTCGCGTGAGCGGTCACATGAGCGGCACGCGACCAATCACAAGCCGCGACGTCATCGAGGGTCCGAAACTCCTCATTCTTAGGAACGGAGGCTGCCGGTTACAATCGGTAAGGTCCAGGGGCCGCCGGACGGGTGAGTATATCCATATTTTTTTATTTTAATTCTTTATTTTTTACATGAATATGGATCCCAGGGCCTGAAGCAGAGTTTCCTCTCCTTCAGACCGGGGAACCATACACTGGGAACTTCCGATTCCGATTTCCGATACCACAAAAATATCGGAACTCGGTATCGGAACTCCGATACCGCAAGTATCGGCCGATACCCGATACTTGCGGTATCGGAATGCTCAACACTAAATATAATACATATATTCTTTAAACACCATTGTTCATCATGTTGCATATTAATAGTAAGGTTTGTCATTCTGGTTTATTCCAAATTCTTCTATTTTTCATTTCAACTTTTAGATACATTCAGGATACTTATAATGGCTTTTTGAGAATGAAAATGAAAACTTAAGAATTACTACAATAAACTGAATATAGCTTTTTATTGCAGACATGACTGTTTCTATAGATAACATGAGTACAATAGTGAAGTTTATGGTGCCAATTATTTTATACCCTGTGCCAACAAATGCAAAATTTCTCAGATTTTTAATTTACAGTCAGTCATTTAAGATCATTCAGACCAACATCATGTTTTTATGCAAATACATTTGAATAAAAAATTGAAAAAAAAAATTAAAATCTAAATCAATATTCTACTTACTCCTTCCTCTATTTCTATTGCTATGTATAATATAAGCAAACCATCATTGGAGTCCTCAATTTTAAGTGAGGTTATAATTTTAATTAATTTTTATGCAACAGGAAAGAAGCAAAATGAGGCTCCCATGGGTAGCCATGGTAAATTTTAAGTACTACATTATCAATAAATTATAAGGGTAAGATCACACATTCCTGTGCTGTATATTTTGCTGCAATATTGTGGAAATTAAAAAATTAAGTATGCTTCAAGTCTTAGGGTTGGCAGAACGCACCGAGTATATACGTATATGTATATTGAGTAGCAGGTGCTTTCGCAACCCGGGGTCCACCGTGCTGGAGAGAACCTGCTGTAAGTAAAAGACAGTACTATATGGCGGTATAAGCGAACTGTTACTTCACAGATTCGCTTGAGAAAGAGAACGCTGTGCCCTGTTAACCTCACAGAGGAACAGCTACCTAATAGAGCCAACAGTGGTCATGCAGTCAGCATAGCACACACAAAACTCCTCACCGGAGTTGCCGGTATTCTATGGGCTTATTTCAGCCAAACTCTGAATCCATATGCACAAACTCCTCACCGGAGGTGCTGGTATTCTAGGGGCTTATTTCAGCCGAACCCTGACCACTTGCAAGCATGACCACACTGGTGCTGAGCTCATAACTTAGGTTAATTCTAGCACATGGCCGTGCGGCAGTGAGAACCTTTTATAGCTGCAGCAACTTCAGGACCTTCCTAGAGGACCAATGGGAGCTGCTGCAGTACCTGAGCATGTGACCCCTGACCTCCAATGAGAGGACTTACTCTGGGCATGCTCAGAAGGGGAAAAGCAGTCCCAGAGACGTCTGCTCGCCGCTGACCAGTACTGGCTACAATGGCTGAGCCTGGAAAGGCAGCAGTAATCATCCACACTGTATCAGGCTGAGCCAGACACTGGGACCGATGTCTCCGCTGAGCAGGCTCCACTGGGAGACTGCAGCGGAGATGGTTCGAGATTCCCCCTGTGCAGAGGCAGGAACTCAACCCCTAACATCAAAGAGTTATACATAAGTGCAAAATTGATAACCAAACCTTTTGGCACCATCACTGATCACCTGACTTAAGGTGCATTGATACTTCAAATAAATGGGTTTTAGCTGTAGAACCACGTAAAGCCACTGCTAAAAATATGAAGATATGAATGGTAAACAAAGAAGGAGGTAAAGTTCTTGCTGGAGTGCAGTTAATTAGATGATTGCCTGGCACGATACTGATCTGCTGTTGAAGGCTTATCCTAAAGATTGCCAGGAATTTAGAAAAAAGACATGAACCACACATCCAAAAATCATACATTTAGCTAATGCTGCTAGTCAAAAATTTACAAAACGGAATATGAGGTTCTTAGTTTAACATTCTGATCAGACTGTAAGAAGCCCTCTGCCATGTCATGGTGAACCTGTCAGTGTGCCTTAAGTTTTTATAGCCTTGAATGTGCGTCGCTGTGCGCCAACCACCACAGCAGCGATAGTGCACCAGCAGAGCAGGCAAACTGGTGCCTCATAGAACCCATGACACAAGGCTGAGATTCCCCATGAATCCAGGCCACACTGCCTCACAAGTTCAAAACCACAGCAATAATGACTGCCACAGATCATTAACACCAAATGAAAGGAGCAAAAATCTCTTTCACAAGCTCTCAGACTTTAAACTGAGAGTAAAAATAGGCAGAATCCCTCTTGCAGTCTCCTGCTAATTAAAAACACCTATGCTTAATGTGAGGAGTGCTGGTCCAAGTAAATAAAACAGAGGGAACAGTAATGCATATGCCAAGACTGTAGAAAAAAGACATGGATTGTGTAATGGGAGGGATACAACTACTGTGCCTTGGTCCAAGAGGCTGGAGGGGAGTAACTAGGGGAACACTTGACACTTCACAAAATTCCCTGATGGTGGGGTTAGACTTGGTTCCAGATGACACCAGATGCTGCACCTGGACAGACCATGGATGCATGGCAGCTGAACCCCAATGGGCAGGGAGCTGAAACAGCCCAGAAGGAGAGTATAGGTGGTAGAGCAGGCACAGCAGGAAAACAGGAACCACAGGTGCTGGCGGGAATGGCTGGTACACAGGCTGGCATGACTGGTATGGCAGGTGCAGGCTGGTACAGCTGGTATACAGGTAGGCATAGGCAGGTGCATGCTGATGCAGCTAGTATACAGGTGAGCACATTAGGTGAAGGCTTTTATGGCTGGTATACAGGTGAGCATGACAGATACAGGCAGGTACGGTGAACACAGCTGGTATACAGGCAGGCACTGGCTGGCACAAGCAAGTACAAGCAGATACTGGAAGACAAACTAGAACTGGGACCTGATAACTAGCAAGCATGCAACAAACAGAGTATACACATTGCTCAGGCACCACCCAACAGGTGGAGGTGCCTTAAATAATGTGGCTCCCATCCATTGGCTGGTTACATTTTAGGACAGTGCGCACTATCCTTTTAAGAGGGAAAGAGCATGCACGCACTCCAAGCACAGTGCCTGGGATACTGTGAGCTGTGCACAGCAGCAGAAGGAGGAGGAGGAGCAGGACAGGGGCCGTGGCAGTGAGTAAGTCGGCATCCCTGCCAGGGGAGGGAACAAACAGGGACCTCTGCGCTAAAGTACACCCCCTCTTTATGCCCCTCTTCTTCAGGCCCTTAACAAATCTCTCCAGGAGGTGATGGGCATGAATGTTCTCCCTGGGCTCCCATGACCTCTCCACAGGACCAAACCCCTTCTAATCAGCAAGAAAAAAGTGGCTAAAATACTCTCTACCTCGTAAAACATCTTCAGTGCTGACAGAAGTAGGAGTGGTACCTAGGTTCTCAAAGAAGAGACTGAAGACAACAGGCTTGAGGAGAGACATGTGAAATGAATTGGGGATTCATAGACAGGCCGGAAGTTTGAGTTTGTAAGTTGCGCCATTAATTTTTGAGAACCTCGAATGAAGAGAAGATGCCATTTACACAAGGGTAGCTTGAGATGGATATATTTTGATGAAAGCCAATCTTTATCTCCAGAGTGAAAAAGAGGCAGGTCCAGATGTCTCATGTATGGGCATCTCTTCATCCATTCAGAAGATTTCAATAAAGAGGTCCTGGCATCCTCTGAGATCTTATAGAAGCCCTTTAGGAAAGTTTCAGAAGCAGGAATGTCGGTGGTAGCAGACACGGGAAATGGAATATCGGGGTGATGATCGTACACCTCGAAAAGTGGGGACTTAGCTGAGGATTAATTCAGATGGTTGCTGTATGAGAATTTGACCCAAGGCAGGAGTTCGGCCCTATCACTATGGTGGGCATTGACAGAGTACCGCAGGTAGTTGGCCAGGATCTTGCTAACCAACTGTACTAGGCTATTGGATTGTGGATCGTAAGCGGAAGATGAGTCCAAGGTGTCATTTAGTAGTTTGCTAGTAGCCCTCCAGAAGCAAGATGTTAACTGGACTCATGTTTCAGAGACAATATGGAGAGGTAACCCATGGAGGCGAAAAATATGTTGAATGAACTTCTCGACTAGCGCAGGAGCAGACGCAAGGCCAGACAGGAGAGTAAAATGGGCCATCTTAGGGAAGTGATCCACAAATACCCACATGACGATACTGGAAGATCGGTGATAAAGTCCATTGCAAAATGATGCCAGGGAGCAGATAGTATCTGCAAGAGAAGTAACTGGCCAGTTGGAAGCTGTTTCGTAGTCTTATTCTGGGCATAGTAAGTACAGACGGAGAGGAAATCCACAATATCCTTGCGCAGCGATGGCCACCAATATTGCCATGAAATGAGAAGAGCTGCTTTCTTCTTTCTGGCATGACTAGCCAATGTGGACGAGTGACCCGAGTGAAGCACCCCCTTCCTGTTCAATTTCGGAGTTGAAGGTTTTTCTGTGTGGAACCCGGGACAAGCCCACTGGACCAGCAGTAAGCACCTTGGAGGGTTCAATGATGCTCTGAGCCTCCTCCTCCCGGTCATAAGACAGAGAAGACATGGAATGTGTATCCACTTTGATGTTCTTGTCTGTCAGCTGGAAGTGGATGACAAAATCAAGGCAGGCGAAGAATAAAGACCACCTGGCTTTAAGTGTATTTAGGCGCTGTGCGGACTGCAGATATGCCAAGTTCCTGTGGTACATACCTGCCAAGGTTTTGTTTGATATATTTGGGCATGGCTCTGGGCTCAGCTTGGGACAGAGGGTAGATATGGCCTCATAGAGGAGATTAACCTAGAAGGAGGTGTATTGGGCAATCTTTCGGCTTGTGTGGTGATAGTATCCTCACCTACTTTTTATTGAAGACATTCGCGTAAGACCAATAAACGGGACACAGGCCAGGTATATTTGATGGAGTTACCAGAGGTGTAGCAGGACGAATTGGGACAAGGCACCTCTCGTGACAAGCCTGGCACCAGTGGAATACTTTTCTGGATCTCCAATCTAAGACAGGCTCGTGTTTTTGTAGCCATGGTAGGCCCAGGAGCAGAGGATGGGACAGGCCAGACAGTAAATAAATAAAGATTATCTCCAAGTACAACATTTCGACCAAAAGTTCTACAGGCTCTGAAACTAAAAAAAAGCCCTCGGATAGAAGTTTCCCAACCATGGACGATACCACCAATGTAATGATCTCTGTAGATGTTGGATCAGGATTTGATACTGCACCAATAGCCTGTTGAATTAAATTTCCTGTGGAACCAGAGTCCAGATTGGCCAATTAAACAAAGTGGGGGTTGCAACAGGAAACAGATACTGACAGAGTCAGTGAAAGAGAAGAGGGGTGCTCACCCTGGGTAGCCTCACCAATAGACCCTAGGCACTGAAGTTTCCCGGTTTTTCAGAGCAGGAGTGGATTAAATGTTCCTGACAATGCTTGACCAGCTTCACCTGGTCAATTTGTATGAACTCAAAGGTGGGTGCCAAAGTAGAGGTCGGGGGCATGATTGGCCTTTGAAAGGTAGGATTCAAGCGCACAGGTCTTCTCTCGTGGGTCACTTGCTTGGAGTGTTCCTGTAACCTGATGTTGATCCGAGTTGCCAGGGACACCAGGTCGTTCAGCGAGATTGGTATATCATGACTGGAAAGATCATCCCTAATTCTCCCATTTTCCCAGAAAGGTCTTTCCAGATGGTGGCCACTAGTGCCTCGATGTTCCAGGTGAGCTCGAAGAACAGGGTATGAAATTGGATGGCATACTGGCCCACATTGGGATTTCCTTGGTGCAATCTGAGGAGGGAGGATTTTGCAAAAGAGATGTGAACAGGCTCATCAAATGCCTTGCGGAAGGCCTCAAGAAACAACTGGAAGCTGGAAACAAGAGGATCCCTTCTTTCCCATAGGGGACTGAGCCACGCCAGAGATTCTCCAGTAATGTGCGACATGATGAATGCCACTTTTCCCCGATCTTTAGTAAACTGATATGCCAAGAGCTAAATCTGCAGCGTGCATTGGTTAAGGAACCCTCCACATAGTGCAGGATTACCATCATAGTGTGGTGGAGCCGACAGATAGGGTCGAGAACCAGGAACATGACTGAGAGGCTGATGAGTCATGGTTGATGTTGCCGCAGCTTGGACAGGAGCAGATATAGCCGCAAATATTAATGTGTCCAAGCAGGTGGTCACTGTCCTCAGATAGGAGATGATCTTGTCCTGCTGATGTTTCTGACTGGCGACCTCCTGGCTCAGGTCAAAGATAGAGGAATATTGCGAGCTACCAGATTCCATGGCCCTAGCAAACTAACAGAAGTGGTGGAATCACTGCGCTGTGGTCCTCCGAAAACCTGTAGGGCCTAACTAGGTGAACATCTGACTCTTCACTAGAGCCCATGGTGGTGGGCTCAGATTTGGCTCCAGATGGAAGCCAGGTGCTACACCAGGACAGAACAGGGATGCACAGCAGTTGACTTCAAATGGGCAGGAAGCTGGAAACACCCCACAACTGTTACAGGCAGGCACAGAAGGAACACAGGAAATGCAGGTGCTGGCAGAAAAGGCTGGAGTATCGGCTGGCAATGACAAGTGCAGGATGGTATGGCAGGTATACAAGTAGGCACTGAGGGGTGTAGACTGGTACGGCTGTTATACAGGTGACCACAGCTGTTATACAGGTGACCACAGCAGGTGCAGGCTGGTATGGCTGGTATACAGGTGAGAACTGCAGGTGCAGCCTGGCATGGCTGGTATACAGGTGAGTCCAGCAGATGCAGGCAGGTGTGGCAAACCTGACTGGTATATAGACAGGCACAGGCTAGCATATGCAGGTACAGGCAGGTACTGGAAGACAGACTGGAACAGGGGACCTGAGAACTAAACGGCATGTAAAAAGCAGAGTATACACATTGATCAGGCACCTTCAGACAGGTGGAAGTGCCTTAATTAAATAAGTGTCTCCCAGTCATTGGCTGTCCCAAGAAGGTGGGAGTGTACATGCCATAAGCAGAGTGCCCATGGAACTGAGAACTGTGTGCAGACCCTGGGCAGCAGCAACTGGAGGAGGAGGAGCAGGATGGGGGCTGCGACGGTGAGTAAGTCACTCATTGTTCCTGCCGAGAGAGAAAGGAACCATGCAGGGATGCTGGCACTACATATTGTTGATCTAATGTCTCTAATAACAAATTTACAAAACTGAACATGAGTTTCTTAGTTTAGCATTCTGATCATACTGTACAAAGCCCACTGCCACATCATGGTGAACCTCTCAGTGGGTCCCTAACTTATTATAACCCATGCTGCAAGGCTGAGTCGTATCCTAAAGATTGGCTATTAATTGTCTTGGCTAGGATACAACTTTAAAAAAATCTTCTCAATAGGACTTAGAACTGCAAACCACCACAACTGGCCCATGTGGTTTATAAAAAGCTGCCTATATAACTCCACTTATTTATAATGAGTATTAGCATTCTTGAAAAGACGTGGTTTGAAAGTCTTTTATAAATGACTCAATGGCCATGATAGCTGTTTATAACTATTAATGGTCATTCAGGTTTGGGCAAAGATACATCACAACAAGGCATTCCTAGGATGTGCTGTTTTCCTCTCTATTGGATGCATGTGCAGTGAAGCTGAGTTGCAGTTGTCCCTTTTTCAACTACACACCATGCGTACTCTGAGATGCCAGTAGGATGTCAATCAAGTCAGAATATACAGTATGTTCTCAGAGACCCAATACTTTGAAGGAGAAACTACAAGATTTGTCAAATCCAACTTATTTGCGTTAAGAACATAAGGTTATTTTTGAGTCTTGCAGACACTGAGTTTATATTTATGACCACGTGCAGGTGGCTATTTATACACAAAAAAATATATATAAAGCAAAGGTGGCCTATCTATAGTATAAGCCAGCTCCCCTTCCTCAAATACAAAAGCCAAAAAATAAAATACTGTTAAATACAGGTAAACCATATCACAATATATGCATATGAACAAAAGTGCAGAAAGCATGACATCCACAGTGTGCCCCATTATCGGTGCGTGTCTGTATACAAAATAGGATAGAAAGGAAAAACAGTCAACCCTTTAGAAATTTGCATTCATGTAGATCCATTCTTAGCTTTAGCTCTAAACACTATACCAAAAACTGCATGTGTGAATTTAGACTTTAATCCACTTCTGGTTTTCAGACCCATATCAACTTCATTTACAACTCATCTTTCTGATGAGAATATCAATGCATGGCTTACTTCACTCCCAAAAATAATATGGAAGTTATGGAAACAGTCTAGCACACTGGTGAACTGAGATAGAGATGGAGAGAGACAGGACCTGTTCACCCACCCTCCCTTCATTCTAAACATTGAGGGGCCTGAAGGCGCCATCTAAGCAGGATGGACAATGATAGTGCTTTACTCCTGGGACCCACATCTATCAGACAATTATAGAATATACACAATGTCCATGATAGTAATAGCCCATTACTTTAGCTCTCTTTCTAGTTTAATCCAGGTTTATATGTAAAGATAATAAAAATTCCATGTAAAACTATAAAAACTGCTTAATGGCCTGTATATTATAAAAGCCATATTCAGCATCATTGTAGATGTTTTCACATAATTTCATCTTATATATCAGGTACGTAATTTGGATTTAGTGAGACAAAAAGCTTTCAACCAAAATCTTTTGCAAATTTATCTAAATGTGGATTATCTGAATTATTGACTTATTTGTCATACTTTACTAGAGCCAGACCTTCCGAAGATTAATACAGTAGATAAATGAGATGTATGTCAAGCTCAACCATCTCAGAAATGTTACAGGTCACTGACTTTTTTGATTGGTTTCCTTACAAACCTGACCTTTATTGTCTTTACAGTTCAGTGAAATGGTAACCTTATTTATATAGATGGAAAGAAAAGGGAAGATTGGGATTGTTTCTGATGCGTGCTCTAACTGCAGATTCCAGCAGCAGTATATGGTAATTTCATTACTACAGAGCGTTATTAACATTTACTAGAATTGACAACTAATTGACAATTTTAGGTTTGTCAAGACGATGTAACTGTTGTAGTTATGTGTTTTTTTTCCATCTTTTTAGCTCTAAAATAGTAATTTGGCACATAGATGCTGGAATACATTATTATAATTTTAGGTAAGTGTAAGGGGGTTCAGTCAGTATAGTGGATGAACGCAGGAAGCAAGCAGGTGGAAGATATAACACAACTTTACTGTAGAAGTTAAATGTGGATTATTATACAGTGACACAATAGCAGTCTCAGCAGACATCCATATATCACAGACATTTTACCCATAGAAAAAAGGAGATCAAGTCCAAAATAGTAAAAAATATAATCAATTTTATTTGTACAATATATCAAACAATAGAATGTACTACAGTTTATAACATGCTCAGCAAGGGAACACAACAGGTACCAGACCTGTGTAACCTACCACATACTGCTAACCGTATATAGTAAAGTGCTATGTGCATAAATCCAAATCCCATGGGAAAACAGAACCACCTCGGACTTAATAGTCACAATATCTCATATCAATAGTCTTTGGTTTAAGGGTATTTCATTAACGAAATATGTCCATCAAATAATAAGCCAAAGGTTTTGTTCCTTACCCATGTAGCAGATGTGGCAAGATCACACAGTACAGCCCCAACGCGCGTTTCGCGTCGGCTTTGTCAGGGGGCGGCCCCCCCTTACATCTGCTACATGGGTAAGGAACAAAACCTTTGGCTTATTATTTGATGAACATTTTTCGTTAATGAAATACCCTTAAACCAAGGACTATTGATATGAGATATTGTGACTATTAAGTCCGAGGTGGTTCTGTTTTCCCATGGTATTTGGAATTATGCACATAGCACTTTACTATATACGGTTAGCAGTATGTGGTAGGTTACACTGGTCTGGTACCGGTTGTGTTCCCTTGCTGAGCATGTTATAAACTGTAATATATTCTATTGTTTGATATATTGTACAAATAAAATTGATTATATTTTTTACTATTTTGGACTTGAACTCTTTTTTTCTATGAGTAAAATGCATCGTCAATGGAGTGTCCTATATTGCTGGTGTGATTCCTCTATTTTCAGCTTCTCCACATGGAGATGAACTGATATTTGAGGATTATTGGTTTCATTATGGGATATAATTATCATATATCATAGACATAGGGTTTTCCTTAGCTCTGTCGTGAAAACCCTTTTTAGGGGGAGCTTTGGAGGAGACTCAAGAAATCTAGCACATTTGCCAATTTTGACCAAATCGGGGCATCAACCAGTCGGAGACATGTACATGTGCTGATAGAGGCGGAGGCTTTTATTACATAAAAGATGAAGTATGACATCTATACCAAAAAAAGATGTGATGGAATAAAAAGAAGAAAATTGCTTAGAAATAATTTCTGCCTTTTTGGTGGTTTGTGGTGGTTCCAAGCCTTAAATCAAGTTACCTTCAGACAATACCCTTTCGCACTGTTTAGATTTTATAAGACTAATGAAATCTACGTCAAAGGTTTCTATCCATTATGACTAAATGAGATGATGATAGTTTTGTCATATCACACGACTTAAGCAATTTCTCAGAATTAGATAATCCTATGTCTTGTCTCATTAAAGCAGAACTAATGCTGACAATACAAAAACATATGTATTAAAGCTTGATATATAGATATAAATTATTTAAATGGTAGTCAAAGCAAGTTATAAACTATGATTCATAACAGTTCTTATTATCAGCCACATATCAATGAGAACAGCCCAGACAATTCCTAGACTTTCTTCTTGGCTCTCTAAATGCAGCTGTTAAGGGGGATGTTCCTCTCAGTGGTCTCTCCTCAATCCTCTCAGGGTTCTTGCAGTCTCTCCTGGTATGCTCTCATGCCTGCCTCCAAGCAGTTCCTAGCTATCTGTCCCAACTGTCTATCAGGTACCTGTGCAGCCTTTATTCCAGTTCTTTCTTCAGTTTGTGCAAGCTGGATTGATAGGTAGTGTTGAGCATTCCGATACCGCAAGTATCGGGTATCGGCCGATACTAGCGGTATCGGAATTCCGATACCGGGATTCCGATACTTGCCGCGTATCGGATACCGGAATCGGAAGTTCCCAGATTCAAAATGCAGAAATTCAGCCAATGAGAATGATTTCAAGTGTGGGCACATCCTGTTCAGCATGGAGGGCATGAAACTACTGGCATGGCTGTGATTGGCTGCTGAAATGATGTCATGATGCAGTTTAAAAGTCGCTGGCGCCATTTTGCGATCACTCTGCTGTGAATTCAGTTAGTGACAGGACGCTGTTTGCTGACTGAGGGACAGTTTAGAGATAGCGATTTGCTTCTTTGTGCTTTCCAAAGGCTAATTTAGCAACCGCTGTGTTCACCTACTATTCACCTTCCTTTTGCCTTGTAGCGCTGTTTTCACAGCGATCTGCAAGGTCTCTCTGTGTGTGTGTGTGTGAGTGCAGCCCACTCTCTAGTCTGAGTGCAGCCACATAGGCCATCCATAGCTGGTTGTATTCAGTTCAGGGAGGGTGGTTCATTGCCTCATACTGTCCTTTTTTTTTTTTTTTTTGAAGTAGTGCAGGCTGCTGCACATTTTTTCCAAAAATTCCTATTAGTGTCTTTCCACCCGTCTCCAGCTAATTTGTGGAAAAACACTACATAGGATAAAGTAGAGGAGGGTTTTTGGGCCTTGCAGCGCCGTTTACGGCTGTCTGCACGGTCTCCGTGTGACTGCAGCTCGCCCTGTAATCTGTGAGCAGCTATAGCCTGGTTGTCTCCAGCTCAGGGTTTTTCACTGCGTCATACCGCCAAATCAATTTTCTTTTTTTTCAAAGTAGTGTAGTCTGCTGCTAATTTATTTTAAAAAATCCTATTAGTGTCTTTCCACCCGTCTCCAGCTAATTTGTGGAAAAACACTACATAGGATAAAGTAGAGGAGGGTTTTTGGGCCTTGCAGCGCCGTTTACGGCTGTCTGCACGGTCTCCGTGTGACTGCAGCTCGCCCTGTAGTCTGTGAGCAGCCGTAGCCTGGTTGTCTGCAGCTCAGGGTTTTTCACTGCGTCATACCGCCAAATCAATTTTCTTTTTTTTCAAAGTAGTGTAGTCTGCTGCTAATTTATTTTAAAAAATCCTATTAGTGTCTTTCCACCCGTCTCCAGCTAATTTGTGGAAAAACACTACATAGGATAAAGTAGAGGAGGGTTTTTGGGCCTTGCAGCGCCGTTTACGGCTGTCTGCACGGTCTCCGTGTGATTGCAGCTCTATCCGTTGTCAGTTCAGCCCCAAAAAAATAAATAAATAATAAAGTTCACCAAACACACCAGTTACACACCACTTTACATTTGTGTAGGCCACATTAGCTCATATTCAAGTCTAGTCCACACTTTAGAAAATTAGTGTGTCTTATACCTGTTAGGAGGAGTTGCTCAGGAATAAGCACACAAAGCCGTTAGTACTTTTCTGCTTATCTTTATCAGTCAACCAAGATGAAGAAGGCAGTGAGTAAGGCACGTGGGCGTGGGCGTGGGCGCGGAGCAGGGAGGGGACGTGGGGATTCTGTGCCTGCTGCGGGCACCGGTGAGTCATCAGCACCCACTTTCACAAGGGAACAGTCGTTCATGCGCAGCTTTGTCGCCGAGCGCCGTACACCGCTGCTGCGTGAAGACCAAATTGAAGCCGTTGTGGGATGGATGGCAGCTAATGCATCAACTTCCATTAGTGCCACATCCTCTCAGACACAGAGCACTGGAGAGCAGCCATCTGTCTCTTCACCACCTGCAAAATTGCCCAGGCAGACAGAGATCCCAGGACAGGAGCAGTCTCTACTTCTGTTCTCTGAATCATCTCTTGGCTTGGAAACAGGGGGCCAGCCAAGCAGCATTGGAGAAATGGAAGAAGAGGCAGGGTGCAGTGATGCCCAACCGCTTTTTCTGTCTTCCTCTGAAGAGGCGGGTGGGCCAGTGGCTCCGGTCACCACCTCGCAGGCCGCATCAGCTGATGATGACACTCAGGTGCCACTTACTGGTGCGTGCTCTGCTGCTGAGACTACCCAGGAGGAGCAGTTGGGGGCAGAGGGTAGTGTAGATGATGAGGTCCTTGACCCATCTTGGCGTCAGGGACAGGAAGGTGGTGGGAGCAGCTCTGAGGAAGAGATTCCCCGTACGGCCCAAAGAGGGAGAGGGAGGGGGAAGACTGCGGATCCTGCAGCCTCCGCTTTGGCACCCGTAAGGAGCATGTCTCTTCCAAAAGTCAAAAGGGGGGCTCCCAAGACTTGCAGTGCCTGGTCCTTTTTTGACACAGTTGCAGATGACATTTGCTATGTCAGATGCAAGGTGTGTCATCAAAAAATCAAAAGAGGTCAAAAAGTCGCCAACCTCAATACCTCCAACATGTGGAAACATGTGCGCAACAGGCACCCGGCGGAGTTAGACAAACACACTGAAGAGCTAGGCCAACCAACAGCGGCAGCTACCACCTCTTCAGCTCGTGTTGCCTCTTCCTCTAGCTCACACGCAGCTGGTTTGGCTTCCTCCCAGGATCGCCGTGGAAGAACCTCTGGCCCTGTTGTCCAGAGACCCGCTGTCATTCCACCCGCAGCACCACTTTCCCAGTCATCCACACACTCCCAGCCCAGTCTACAGCCATCGGTAGTACAGGCATGGGAGAAAAGGCGGCCTTTCTCGTCAAACCACCCACGAGCACAGGCTCTGACTGCAGGCATTGCCAAACTTCTGTCACTGGAAATGCTGTCATTCAGGCTGGTGGAGACTGACAGCTTCCGTGACTTGATGTCATTGGCAGTCCCACAGTACAATGTGCCCAGCCGCTTTTACTTCAGCAGGCAAGCCGTCCCTGCCCTGCACAAGCATGTGGAGGGACACATAAAACACGCGCTACTGAACGCCGTCAGTAGCAAGGTCCACCTCACCACCGATGCGTGGACCAGTCAACATGGACAGGGGCGATACCTTTCCCTCACTGCCCATTGGGTTAATGTAGTTGAGCCGGGTACAGACCGTGCGAGTGGCGCAGGACGTGTCCTGCCCACTCCAAGGATTGCAGGAATCCATTCTGTACGCATTGACTCCTCCTCTTACACCAGTTCCTCAGAATCATCGCTGCAGGAGCCGTCACAGTCCACCTCCACATGGACCCGTGATGAACGTGTACCTGTTACGACCGACATGAGCACAGCCGTGGCCAAACGTCAACAGGCCGTCTTGAAATTAATTTTTTTGGGGAATCGTAGCCACACAGCGCAGGAGCTCTGGAATGCCATCAAGCAGGAGAGCGATGTGTGGTTTGAGCCAGCGAATCTCCAGCCAGGCATGGTAGTGTGTGATAATGGCCGAAATCTGGTGGCAGCCCTGGGCCTCGGCAACCTCACTCACATCCCATGTCTGGCACATGTGCTCAATTTGGTCGTGCAGAGTTTTTTGAGGGACTATCCGGATCTTGATGCACTGCTGCACAAGGTCCGCCTAGAGTGTGCTCACTTGCGGCGTTCCAGCACGGCAAAAGCGCGCATTGCGGCTCTGCAGCGCCGACACCGCCTGCCGGAACATCGCATCATATGTGACCTACCTACCAGGTGGAATTCCACGTTACATATGTTGGAGCGGTTGTGTGAGCAGCAGCAAGCTGTAATGGAGTACCAGCTGTATCAGGCGCAAAAAAGTCGCAGTCAGCGCCGTACAGACTTCACAACCACAGAGTGGGCCACTATGAAGGATGTCTGCCAGGTTTTGCGTCCCTTTGATTATTCCACGCGGATGGCGAGTGCAGATGATGCACTAGTCAGCATGACTGTCCCCCTTATCTGCCTGCTTGAAAAATCACTGCAAGCGCTAAGGGATGATGTTGTGGAAGAGGTGGAGGATGAGGATTCACCACTTCCATCATCTTCTGGACAGTCAGCGCCACGTGGTTCCTCACAAACGCGTAGGCAGGGGACAGTTTGTGAGGAGGATGAGGAGGAGTCAATGGAGGAGGAAGACATCCGTCCAGAGGAGGGAGTTACACAATTGTCCAGTACTCAGTGTGTACAGCGAGGGTGGGGTGATGACGAGCGGGCAGAGATCACGCCTCCAGCTGGGGACAGCGTTTCTTGGGCAGTTGGCAGTCTGCAGCACATGGTGGATTACATGCTGCAGTGCCTGAGAAACGACCGCCGCATCGACCACATTCTCAACATGTCTGATTATTGGGTGTTCACCCTCCTCGATCCTCGCTACCGGGACAACGTAGAAAGCCTCATCACACCGTTGAACCGGGAGCGAAAAATGCGGGAGTACCAAGACACACTGGTCAGTTCCATCATCTTCTCCATTCCAACTGAGAGAAGTGCTGCTACTGCATTCCAAAGCAGCTCAGTGCGTCCAGGCAGTGGTGGAGGCTCTGCACAAAGAGGGAGCAGAAGCAGTGCCTCTGCCCAAGGCAAGACCAGTATGGCCCAACTGTGGCACAGTTTTGTGTGCCCCCCACAAAAGTCTACACCATCACAGACGGCTCCAGTCAGCAGGAGGCAACGGTTCCGTCAGATGGTGACAGACTACATGTCTTGCCCTCTTGCTGTACTCCCAGACGGCTCTTCCCCTTTCAAGTTTTGGGTCTCAAAGCTGGATACATGGCCAGAGCTAAGCCAGTATGCATTGGAGGTGCTGTCTTGCCCTGCGGCCAGTGTATTATCGGAACGTGTCTTTAGTGCTGCAGGTGGTGTACTAACTGACCGTCGCATGCGACTATCCTCCGATAACGTTGACCGGCTTACTTTTCTGAAAATGAACAAGGCCTGGATCTCGCAGGAATTTGCCACTCCTCCTCCTGATTAAATAATTAGGTCACTGTATACGTTATCCAGGTCTCCTGTTGTGTTCATCTTTCTACCACCTGAACTTAAATTCCTGGGCTCCAACACCGCCAGTTGAGGCTCAGACGTGCCGTCTGCACAGTCAAAACATACGACCCAGTGTTATTGGGTTTCAGTAACGTCAGCTGATCCCCAGCTGTGTAGCCGGCAATGTGTCATGCGACCGCCACGCTGACACAACAACTGAAATGTAAGGGAATCTGTCCCCCCCCCCCCAAGGCGTTTGTTACTGAAAGAGCCACCTTGTGCAGCAGTAATGCTGCACAAGGAAAAAGGTAGCTATTTTGGTTTTGCTCCTTGCACACGCAAAACTTAACACTTATAAAATGTGTCCACTGATACCGTAAAACCGTCCCGGAGGTGGGACTTTCCTTCGTAATATGACGCAGCACAGCCGTCATTCCTACCCCCCCGGCGCCGCGCCCCGGCTCCTCAGCGTTGTTTGATTCCGTCCCGGAGCCTGCGCTGTTATGTTATCCCGTGGCCAGGCACACTTAGCGCTGCCCGTCTTCTGGCATCATTTGGTGTCAGGCTGGCTGCGCCTGTGCGGCCACGCTGGCCGAGAGCCCGCCTCGCAGTGTCTTCTGATTTAATCCCACTGGGGGCCTGGGATCTATGGACATGCGCAGTGCATATCTGAACCTCCACCTCTCACTCATCTCCCTATGGCTTCTTCAGACTGTTCGGTGTCAGCTGGTCCCTAATAGCATGCCACGGCCGTGACACCGCACAGTCTGAAAAAGAAGCCGTAGGGAGGGGAGTGAGAGGCGAGGATATGCACTGCGCATGGCCATGGATCCCAGGCCCCCAGTGGGATTACATCAGAAGACACTGCGAGGCGGGCTCTCGGCCAGCGCGGCCGCACAGGCGCAGCCAGCCTGACACCAAATGATGTCAGAAGATGGGCAGCGCTAAGTGTGCCTGGCCACGGGATAACATAACAGCGCAGGCTCCGGGACGGAATCAAACAACGCTGAGGAGCCGGGGCACGGCGGCGGGGGGGTAGTAATGATGGCTGTGCTGCGTCATATTACGAAGGAAAGTCCCACCTCCGGGACGGTTTCACGGCTTCAGGGGACACATTTTATAAGTGTTTAGTTCTGTGTTTGCAAGGAGCATGATGAAAAGAGCCACCTTTTCCTTTTGCATCTTTTGTGCTGCACAAGCTGGCTCTTTCAGCTACAAACGCCTTGGGGGGGGGGTTAAAGGTTCCCTTTCGACTTTCTCAGGCTTCGGCCTACATTGTGTTCCTCTGCTTTTCCACCTGCCCCTGGGCTCCAACACCGCTAGTTGCCGTCCAGAAGTGCTGTACGCACAGTCAACAGTCGCTCCTCTGTTATTGGGGTTCAGTAACGTCAGCTGTTCCCCTGCTGTGTGTGTGGCAATCCCTCCTACCTCCTCCAACCTCCTCCTCCTCCACCTGTCCCTGGGCTCCAACACCGCCAGTTGCCGTCCAGAAGTGCTGTACGCACAGTCAACAGTCGCTCCTCTGTTATTGGGGTTCAGTAACGTCAGCTGTTCCCCTGCTGTGTGTGTGGCAATCCCTCCTACCTCCTCCAACCTCCTACTCCTCCACCTGTCCCTGGGCTCCAACACCGCCAGTTGCCGTCCAGAAGTGCTGTACGCACAGTCAACAGTCCCTCCTCTGTTATTGGGGTTCAGTAACGTCAGCTGTTCCCCTGCTGTGTGTGTGGCAATCCCTCCTACCTCCTCCAACCTCCTCCAACCTCCTCCTCCTCCACCTGTCCCTGGGCTCCAACACCGCCAGTTGCCGTCCAGAAGTGCTGTACGCACAGTCAACAGTCCCTCCTCTGTTATTGGGGTTCAGTAACGTCAGCTGTTCCCCTGCTGTGTGTGTGGCAATCCCTCCTACCTCCTCCAACCTCCTCCAACCTCCTCCTCCTCCACCTGTCCCTGGGCTCCAACACCGCCAGTTGCCGTCCAGAAGTGCTGTACGCACAGTCAACAGTCGCTCCTCTGTTATTGGGGTTCAGTAACGTCAGCTGTTCCCCTGCTGTGTGTGTGGCAATCCCTCCTACCTCCTCCAACCTCCTCCTCCTCCACCTGTCCCTGGGCTCCAACACCGCCAGTTGCCGTCCAGAAGTGCTGTACGCACAGTCAACAGTCCCTCCTCTGTTATTGGGGTTCAGTAACGTCAGCTGTTCCCCTGCTGTGTGTGTGGCAATCCCTCCTACCTCCTCCAACCTCCTCCAACCTCCTCCTCCTCCACCTGTCCCTGGGCTCCAACACCGCCAGTTGCCGTCCAGAAGTGCTGTACGCACAGTCAACAGTCCCTCCTCTGTTATTGGGGTTCAGTAACGTCAGCTGTTCCCCTGCTGTGTGTGTGGCAATCCCTCCTACCTCCTCCAACCTCCTCCAACCTCCTCCTCCTCCACCTGTCCCTGGGCTCCAACACCGCCAGTTGCCGTCCAGAAGTGCTGTACGCACAGTCAACAGTCCCTCCTCTGTTATTGGGGTTCAGTAACGTCAGCTGTTCCCCTGCTGTGTGTGTGGCAATCCCTCCTACCTCCTCCAACCTCCTCCAACCTCCTCCTCCTCCACCTGTCCCTGGGCTCCAACACCGCCAGTTGCCGTCCAGAAGTGCTGTACGCACAGTCAACAGTCGCTCCTCTGTTATTGGGGTTCAGTAACGTCAGCTGTTCCCCTGCTGTGTGTGTGGCAATCCCTCCTACCTCCTCCAACCTCCTCCTCCTCCACCTGTCCCTGGGCTCCAACACCGCCAGTTGCCGTCCAGAAGTGCTGTACGCACAGTCAACAGTCCCTCCTCTGTTATTGGGGTTCAGTAACGTCAGCTGTTCCCCTGCTGTGTGTGTGGCAATCCCTCCTACCTCCTCCAACCTCCTCCTCCTCCTCCACCTGTCCCTGGGCTCCAACACCGCCAGTTGCCGTCCAGAAGTGCTGTACGCACAGTCAACAGTCCCTCCTCTGTTATTGGGGTTCAGTAACGTCAGCTGTTCCCCTGCTGTGTGTGTGGCAATCCCTCCTACCTCCTCCAACCTCCTCCAACCTCCTCCTCCTCCACCTGTCCCTGGGCTCCAACACCGCCAGTTGCCGTCCAGAAGTGCTGTACGCACAGTCAACAGTCGCTCCTCTGTTATTGGGGTTCAGTAACGTCAGCTGTTCCCCTGCTGTGTGTGTGGCAATCCCTCCTACCTCCTCCAACCTCCTCCTCCTCCACCTGTCCCTGGGCTCCAACACCGCCAGTTGCCGTCCAGAAGTGCTGTACGCACAGAGCCAAACACCTCGCCTATGTGTTAGTGGGGTTCAGCACCGCCAGCTGTTCCCCTGCTGTGTATACGGCAACGTGTACTGCGACCACCACGCAGGCACAACAAGTTAAATTTAAGGGAACCTGTCCCCCCCCCCCCATGCGTTTGTTACTGAAGGAGCCACCTTGTGCAGCAGTAATGATGCAAAGGGAAAAAGTGCCTCTTTTCGTGGTGCTCCTTGCATATGCTGAACCTAACACTTATGAAATGTGTCCCCTCACAGCGTTCAACCGTCCGGTAGGTGGAACTTTCCTTTGTCATGTGACGCAGCACAGCCGTCATTTTTACCCCCTTGTCGCCGTGCGCCGCCTCCTCAGCGTTGTTTGAATCTGTCCCGGAGCCTGCGCTGTTAGGTTACCCCTTGGCCATGCACACATTTTGCGCTGCCCGTCTTCTGACATCATTTGCTGTCAGGCTGGCTGCGCCTGTGCGGGTGCGCTGTCCGAGATTCAGCCTCGCGGTGTCGTCTAATGTAATCCCACCGCGGGCCTGGGATCCGTGTCCATGCGCAGTGCATATCCTCGCCTCTCACTCCCCTCCCTACGGCTTCTAAAGACTGTTCGGTGTCAGCTGGTCCCTAATAGCATGCCACGGCCGTGACACCGCACAGTCTTTAGAAGCCGTAGGGAGGGGAGTGAGAGGCGAGGATATGCACTGCGCATGGACACGGATCCCAGGCCCGCGGTGGGATTACATTAGACGACACCGCGAGGCTGAATCTCGGACAGCGCACCCGCACAGGCGCAGCCAGCCTGACAGCAAATGATGTCAGAAGACGGGCAGCGCAAAATGTGTGCATGGCCAAGGGGTAACCTAACAGCGCAGGCTCCGGGACAGATTCAAACAACGCTGAGGAGGCGGCGCACGGCGACAAGGGGGTAAAAATGACGGCTGTGCTGCGTCACATGACAAAGGAAAGTTCCACCGACCGGACGGTTGAACGCTGTGAGGGGACACATTTCATAAGTGTTAGGTTCAGCATCTGCAAGGACCATAATTAAAAGAGCTAAGTTTACCTTTTCCAGCATTAGTGCTGTACACGATGGCTCTTCCAGCTACAAACGCCTGGGGGGGGGGTTAAAGGTTTCCTTTCAACTTGCTCCAGTGCAGGCTTCGGCCTACACTCCGCTCCCCCTGCTCCTCCTGCTGACCCTGGGCTCTAACACCGCCAGTTGGGGCCCAGATGTGCTAGCTGCACAGAGAAAAACACCTCGCCAATGTGTCAGTGGGGTCCAGCACCGCCAGCTGTTCCCCTGCTGTGTAGCCGGCAACGTGTCCTGCAAAAGCCACGCAGACACAACAGACCCAAAGCTGCCGCCAGTGCAGGCTTCGGCCTACACTCCCCTCCCCCTGCTCCTCCTCCTCCTGCTCCTCCTCCTGCTGTCCCTGGGCTCTAACACACCGCCAGTTGGGGCCCAGATGTGCTAGCTGCACAGAGAAAAACACCAGCCAATGTGTCAGTGGGGTCCAGCACCGCCAGCTGTTCCCCTGCTGTGCAGCCGGCAACGTGTCCTGCAAAAGCCACGCAGACACAAGAACTGAAATTGAAGGGAACCTGTCCCCCCTCCCCCAGGCGTTTTTACGTTATCCAGCCACCTTGTACAGCGGTAATGCTGCATGTGTGCAAGGTGGCTCAGAAACGTATTCTCCTCGCACATGTGGAACTGAAAACACGTCTGAAATGTGTCCTCTGTGTGACCATTTAACCGTCCCGGTGGTGTGACTTTCCTTTGTAATGACACGCTGCAACCCCCTTGGTAGCGCTGCCCGTCTTCTGGCATCATTGTTTGGCTGGCTGCGCCTCTGCGGCCGCCCTGACCCACACAACGCCCCTCGGTGTCTTATTTATTGGGACTGCGAGGGTGTGATTCATGGGCAGGATCAGTGCATCAGTTCGCCTGTCCCTCCTCTCCTTCCGCCTTCTTCGGACTGTGCGGCTTCATGGCCGTGGCATGCGATAAGGGATCAGATGACGCCGCACAGTCTGAAGCGGGTGTAAGGACCCGAGTGTGAGAGGCCAACATATGTGCTGCGCCAGGCCCTGAATCCCAGCCCCGCAGTGTTTTAACAATGTTAAGACACTGCGGGGCTGGGATTCATGGTCATCGCGAACCGCACCGGCCGACATTACATGATGCCAGAAGATGGGCAGCGCTAACGGCGCTAGGCCAGGGGATAACACGACAGCGCAGACTCCTGTACAGCAAATAACAACGCTCGGGAGGCTGCACCCAGCACCAAGGTGGGATTCTTGACACCTGTGCTGCGTCTCATTACAAAGGGAACTCGCGCCTCCATTACACAGTTTGACTGTATAAAGGGCTGAATGTTATACGTGTTCCATTCAGCGTGTGCAAGGAGAAAAATTACAAGAGCAACCTTTGACTTGCGCAGCACTGCTGCTGCATAAGCTGTGGCTCTTCTACTTTGTAACCCGAGGGGGGGTTAAAGGTGACTTTTGAAATCGGTTCAATTAGGCTTCGGCCTACACTCTGCTCCACCTGCAGAGCCCGGGCTCCAACAACGCTAGTTGCTGTCCGGAAGTGCTGGCTGCACAGAGCCAAACACCTCGCCAATGTGTCAGTGGGGTCCAGCACCGCCAGCTGTTCCCCTGCTGTGTAGCCGGCAACGTGTCCTGCAAAAGCCACGCAGACACAACAGACCCAAAGCTGCCGCCAGTGCAGGCTTCGGCCTACACTCCCCTCCCCCTGCTCCTCCTCCTCCTGCTCCTCCTCCTGCTGTCCCTGGGCTCTAACACACCGCCAGTTGGGGCCCAGATGTGCTAGCTGCACAGAGAAAAACACCAGCCAATGTGTCAGTGGGGTCCAGCACCGCCAGCTGTTCCCCTGCTGTGCAGCCGGCAACGTGTCCTGCAAAAGCCACGCAGACACAACAGACCCAAAGCTGCCGCCAGTGCAGGCTTCGGCCTACACTCCCCTCCCCCTGCTCCTCCTCCTCCTGCTCCTCCTCCTGCTGTCCCTGGGCTCTAACACACCGCCAGTTGGGGCCCAGATGTGCTAGCTGCACAGAGAAAAACACCAGCCAATGTGTCAGTGGGGTCCAGCACCGCCAGCTGTTCCCCTGCTGTGCAGCCGGCAACGTGTCCTGCAAAAGCCACGCAGACACAAGAACTGAAATTGAAGGGAACCTGTCCCCCCTCCCCCAGGCGTTTTTACGTTATCCAGCCACCTTGTACAGCGGTAATGCTGCATGTGTGCAAGGTGGCTCAGAAACGTATTCTCCTCGCACATGTGGAACTGAAAACACGTCTGAAATGTGTCCTCTGTGTGACCATTTAACCGTCCCGGTGGTGTGACTTTCCTTTGTAATGACACGCTGCAACCCCCTTGGTAGCGCTGCCCGTCTTCTGGCATCATTGTTTGGCTGGCTGCGCCTCTGCGGCCGCCCTGACCCACACAACGCCCCTCGGTGTCTTATTTATTGGGACTGCGAGGGTGTGATTCATGGGCAGGATCAGTGCATCAGTTCGCCTGTCCCTCCTCTCCTTCCGCCTTCTTCGGACTGTGCGGCTTCATGGCCGTGGCATGCGATAAGGGATCAGATGACGCCGCACAGTCTGAAGCGGGTGTAAGGACCCGAGTGTGAGAGGCCAACATATGTGCTGCGCCAGGCCCTGAATCCCAGCCCCGCAGTGTTTTAACAATGTTAAGACACTGCGGGGCTGGGATTCATGGTCATCGCGAACCGCACCGGCCGACATTACATGATGCCAGAAGATGGGCAGCGCTAACGGCGCTAGGCCAGGGGATAACACGACAGCGCAGACTCCTGTACAGCAAATAACAACGCTCGGGAGGCTGCACCCAGCACCAAGGTGGGATTCTTGACACCTGTGCTGCGTCTCATTACAAAGGGAACTCGCGCCTCCATTACACAGTTTGACTGTATAAAGGGCTGAATGTTATACGTGTTCCATTCAGCGTGTGCAAGGAGAAAAATTACAAGAGCAACCTTTGACTTGCGCAGCACTGCTGCTGCATAAGCTGTGGCTCTTCTACTTTGTAACCCCTGAGGGGGGGTTAAAGGTGACTTTTGAAATCGGTTCAATTAGGCTTCGGCCTACACTCTGCTCCACCTGCAGAGCCCGGGCTCCAACACCGATCGTTGCTGTCCGGAAGTGCTGGCTGCACAGAGCCAAACACCTCGCCAATGTGTCAGTGGGGTCCAGCACCGCCAGCTGTTCCCCTGCTGTGTAGCCGGCAATGTGTCCTGCAAAAGCCACGCAGACACAACAGACCCAAAGCTGCCGCCAGTGCAGGCTTCGGCCTACACTCCCCTCCCCCTGCTCCTCCTCCTCCTGCTCCTCCTCCTGCTGACCCTGGGCTCTAACAAACCGCCAGTTGGGGCCCAGATGTGCTAGCTGCACAGAGAAAAACACCTCGCCAATGTGTCAGTGGGGTCCAGCACCGCCAGCTGTTCCCCTGCTGTGCAGCCGGCATCGTGTCCTGCAAAAGCCACGCAGACACTTGCTCTTGTACCTTCTGCTCCCCATCCTGGTTCCAGTACCGTCAGCTGGTTCCGGGCAGAGCCTTTGGCTTAGGTGCCTCCCTTTGGTATCCGAGTTCCACCAACGTCAGGTGGTCCTTGGTAGTGCTTTCAGGCACGGGTACCTCCTGCTTAGTAACCGGGTTCCAGTAACGTCAGCTGGTCCTCGGTAGTTCCATTGGCTCTTGGACCTTCGGCTACCCATCCGGGTTCCAGCACCGTCAGCTGGTTCTCGGCAGTGTCTTTTGCTCTTGTACCTTCTGCTCCCCATCCTGGTTCCAGTACCGTCAGCTGGTTCCGGGCAGAGCCTTTGGCTTAGGTGCCTCCCTCTGGGTATCCGAGTTCCACCAACGTCAGGTGGTCCTTGGTAGTGCTTTCAGCACAGGTACCTCCTGCTTAGTAACCGGGTTCCAGTAACGTCAGCTGGTCCTCGGTAGTTCCATTGGCTCTTGGACCTTCGGGTAGCCATCCGAGTTCCAGTTCCATCAGCTGGTTCTCGGCATTTTCTCAGCCTTCTTGTACCTTCTGCTACATTTCCAAGTTCAAGAGACTAAACACAATGACCCAGAAGACCACCCCTAAGATGACGACGACACCAGAGACGACAACCACCGTGATGACGACGACCCTGGAGACGATGACCCCGAAGACCACCCCGATGACGACGACCCCGGAGACGACGACCCTGAAGACCACCCCGATGACGACGACCCCGGAGACGACGACCCTGGAGACGACGACGACCTGGAAGACCGAGAAGCAGAAGAACAAGAGGCTGCAGAACAAAGAGCAGAAGAACATTAAGCATAACACTAAATATCAGAGCAAAAAATATTATCTAAATTATAAGCAGAAGAAGACTAAGCAGTGTATGGGGGTGAGTCCGTTCCTCCTCGTGGTGCCCCTGGATAAAGCCTGATGCTGCAGGCCAAACTGAACGCGGACAAATGTAACTGTTTTGTGACAGGCAGAACGGAAGGTGTAATCTTCAAACTTTTATAGATAACAACTACGGGAATGCCTGTCACAAATAAGAATATGATGAAGAAGTTGAATATGATGAAGATAATAGTAAAATAAAAAGAATATGAACAATGTAACCCAAAAAATAATAGGTAGAAGATGAAGAAGAAGATGAATAAGGTGAAGAAGTTGATGTCAAAGAAGCTGATGATGAGGATAATTAAGAAGAAAGCGTGGGAGAAGTAAAAAAGAAGGTGAAGGGCGTGGAAGTAGTGAAACATCAATATCTGACATAAAAAAAAAAAAAAAAACATAGTCAAATTCTTTCTAACGCCGAACTTCATAAAAAAAAATAAAAAATCCTGCTATTCTATTACATTGGGCTAAACCTCTGTCCCTTTAATATCTCCGCCACGTCCCCCAATACATCCTACAATATTCTTAGTTGTTTTCCCTCATGTAGAATGAACCTACAAGTGTATAAAGGGTTTATTTTAATTCCGATATTTTCGTCCCATTGACTTGCATTGGGATCGGGTATCGGTATCGGATTGGATTCCGATACTGTGACGGTATCGGCCGATACTTTCCGATACCGATACTTTCCGATATCGGAAAGTATCGCTCAACACTATTGATAGGGCATGGAGGGTGTTCTACAAATTTTGGAGCACTAACCATTGATCTGCGAATAAAGGCTTGCACTGCTGCTGCAGGGGATGACTGCCCTTGGGGACTATTTGTTCTCTTAAATGCATGTAGTTTGAGTTAAAAATTATTTTCGCAACATTACAAATGTTACACTGTTTGACTTTTACAGGTACTTTTAGGCTGTTTTTGCTGCGTTTTTTTTTTTTTTTTTAAGCAAATGAAAAGCAGCATTTTACTAGTACCAGCAAAAGGTATGATGTTTCAGAAATCTCATGAAAACAATTTTTTTTCCTGACTGAATTGAAAATTGCTGCGATTTTGAAAAATGCAGCATATCACTTTCAACATTTTTTGCAGCATTTTTTCACCCATAGAAAGCAATGAAAAGTGCAAAAATGGAACAAAAACGCAGCATAAACACAGGTATCAGGTTTTTCTGCATTTTTGGTGAAGAAAACTCAGCAACAACAGGCACTAAGCTGTATCAGCATGCACAAGAGACAAATGTACCTAAAAAAATGCAGTAAAAAATGCAGCAAAAACACTGCAAAAAATGCAGCAAACCAGCTTCTTTAGGGTATATGCAAACGTTGCAGATTTGGCCGCGGATCCACAGCAGATTTGATGCTGCGGATCTGCAGCTGTTTTCCATGCGTTTTACAGTAGCGTGTAAAGTTATAGAAAACCAAATCTGCTGTGCACGTGCTGCGGAAAAATTCTGCGCAGAATTGCTGCGGTTTATTTTCTGCAGCATGTCAATTCTTTGTGCGGATTCCGCAGAGTTTTAAATCTATTTCTTAATAGGAATCTGCAGGTGTAAAAATGCATGTGAAATCTGCACAAAAACTGCACTAAAACCTCAGTAAATCTGCGGTGAATTTTGCAGAATCTGGGCTGAAAAATCCGCAGTGGAATCCACAACGTGTGCACACACCCTAACTGCGAAGAGAGCAGGTTTCGCCTGCAGAAAAAAAGGCAGCAAAAACACAACGTGTGAACACAACCTTATGTGGTTTGTGACCATAAATCTTCTGATGAGAGCTTGTAAAGTGCTGCGGAATATGTTGGCGCTATATAAAAGCTATATAAATAAAAATTATTATTATTATTATTATTGTATAACTCGTACGAAGATCGCAATGCAGTGCACGGACTGGCCATTGGCACTCCCAACCTGAGTTTGACACCTACATAGAAATACATGCTGTCATGCTCCTGTTCAGTCAGCTGATGGCCAGTCTAAACATTGTGTTCCAATCCTCATCCGAGTTATACGGAAGTGAGACTCTCGTCTAAGTGCAGCACACAGAGAAGGAGACAGGTCCTGACCTTTTCAATGCCATCGTCTGTATTCCAAATTAGTGTGTTCTGATATCAATGCAGCTGAAGGCAGGCAAATAGACTGGGGAAAAGCAAAGGTTTGGTAGTCACTTACATGCATTTTTTTAAAAGCTATAAACAGAAATCCACTAAGGCCGGTTTCACATTAGCGTTTGGAGGGGCTGCGGAGGGCTGCGGACTTCCTCCGTGAAGCCCCGCCCTTGGCTGCACCTCTGCCTCTAGGTCCGCCTACTTCTGCATGCGGCCGGCATGCGGCCTGCGTACCTATCTTTAACATTAGGTACGCAGGTCGTGCCGCTGTATGCGAATGCTTCCGCATGCGTCATTTTGACGATGCGGCGACCAGCGTAGGACGCAGCTTGTAGCAATTTTTTTTTCTGCATCGTCAAAACGACCCATGTGGAAGCATCCGCATACAGCGGCACAACCTGCGTACCTAATGTTAAAGATAGGTACACAGGCCGCATGCTGGCCACATGCAGAAGTAGGCGGAGCTAGCGGCAGAGGTGTGGCCGAGGGTGGGGCTTCAAGGAGGAAGTCCACAGCCCTCCGCAGCTCCTCCAAATGCTAGTGTGAAACTAGCCTTATAAAGTGATTTGCATAGTTTCATAGCTTTCCATGCTGGAGAAAAATATGTAAATAATATAAAAATGTAGTCATTTTTTAAAGCGAACCTGTCAGCAGGATTTTGCTAACTAAATTACTGACACTGTCAGGTTGGTATCATGCTGCTGCAGTGCAGTATAGGGCAACCTCCACCAGAGGGAGCTTGAGAGGGAAGTGAGACTGCGTACACATAGAAGCACCACAGAGCAACAGCACAGGCGCCACCAAGTGGCAAGAGAGTGGTCAGACAAGCCGAGTCAAAAAATAGAGGCAGAAGTACTAAAGGGATCAGTAGTACACATGGTCAGGAGCAAGCCAAGAGGTTCAGCAGCGATCAGGAGCAGATAAGACAAAGTCAGAAGGCAGAAGCGAGTCCGAATAAAAGTCAGAAACCAGAGATTCAAACCAAGAAACAGGGTACACTGGGAAAAGAGCAGACAGAGGGAGTCAACACACACGGGGCAAGTCAGGGATCACAGCAGGACAAATCAAGGGCTACCAGGGTCAGGTTCACATGCTGAAGGCAAAACTTTAGCTGACACCACCAGCAGGAAGCATAGGAGCTAAATAGCAAACGTGAACACAGAATGAGGCAGAGCAAAGTCAACCCCCGACATGATCCACCCGGAAAAAGGGCAGACAGGACCAAACCCAGGAATGGATCATGACATTTGGCACTGTTGCACTGATTAAGATGATACCTGCGGTGAAGAAATCCGTCTTGTAGTTCTTGTGTAAACAGTGTTAGAAGTTTTCAGTTAATGAGATTCTTGTGCTTTGGTGCACGCCTGTAGGCAGTTTTATGTCTCTGCTCTAGGCCAGAGAAACCAAGGAAAGGCCTGTCCACATGCCGCCCGAAAGCACAAACAGTCTGTCTCTATGATGAGGAAAATGTTTAAGCTGTCTTCAAAACTGGCTAAAGAAAGTTTAGTGAAATATTTAGAATATATTTAGTGCAACTTCCCTTGAAATAACTTATAGAGAGAGTGACATATCATATTTTAGCTCAGTCGGCAAAAAATAGAATAATCCTCGAGAGTAACAATTTTCCTGCAATTTGCCTTACATTTCACATACAATTTTGCAAAGACATTTACTACAAAGATTTAAAAAAAGTCTTTATTTTGTGATTGATGCCATACTTTATTTTTACAAGCCAATAAAATTGCCTGAAAGATTCTTAATCCTTTTAGTATCTGTATAAAAAGAAGCTCTCCATTGATATAAAGATGATGGAAATTTTCAAAGCATAGTAATATGTGTCATATTTTAGCAAATTGTTGGTTTTGCAAATAATGGCATGTAATACTCAAGCACCAAAGCATTTATGATCGTTGAAACATGAAAGCTGAAAAGTAGACTGTTGAAGTCAAAATAAGGCAAATGACAGAGAATAAAAATATTAGAGCTGCTTTCAGAGATTTTGCCCTGGTGGTGCAACATTAGAATTATAATAAAGTCCTTGAGTCTCTTCAGTAAGTACTCACTGCCCTGATATCTCAGCCCAGCCTATTCCCCTGTATGGGGATGAGCTGGGCTGAGATGTAGGACCAAGTATGTATGAATATCACCTTGCTGGGTAATACAGCACTCCAGAAATCATTGCTGTCCATTTGGTTCTACTGATCGGTGTGATGAGTCCTGGAAGTTGGAACTTGACAATGCATCCTTTATTAGCCTACCCTAAAAAAAACCCAGCAAGATAAATCCTGGAAAACCACTGATATGTTTAACGGATGTGTTCACACATTGCGTTTTGCCTTTTTCCTACTTGTTAATTTGCCATGAAAAACGCAGCATCTTACTGCACCAGTAAAGTGAATGAGATTTCAGAAATATTTTATACATATTGTGTATTTTATTTTTTTCTTGCTTATTTGAACAGCTTGCTAGTTCAAAAGCACACTCAAAATGCAACAAAAACATGGCAAAGGTGCACACAGCATTTTCCCTGCAAAGTGACACATTTTTAATGTAGAAATGTCTGGTGCAAATACTTAAGAGGTGTGTCATGATCCAGACTGGGTTTTGAGTCCTATATCCAGATAAATAAAAAAAACAGCGCCTCAAAATGTAGTGAAGATTAAATCTTACATTTTATTCTGCCTCATGTGGCACAGGGGGCAGAATAAAATGTAAGATTTAATCTTCACTACATTTTGAGGCACTGTTTTTTTATTTATCTGGATATGGAACACGTTCTGGGATGGACTCCCTGGTTTTAATGTGTGCCTCTTGGTCTTTAAAGACTTGGACATTTAAGGGTTTGGTTTAACAATTTTTTTGGACATTTGGGTTTTGAGTAGGGTTGAGCGAAACAGATCGGCCAATTTCAAAAGTCGCCGACTTTTGGCAAAGTCGGGTTTCGTGAAACCCGACCCGATCTCACTGTGGGATCGGGTCGGCGATCTTCCCTCCAAAGTCGGGTTTCGTTTTTTATATATATATATATATATATATATATATATATATATATGTCATTCAGACACATATATATATATTTATATTTACTTCAGCGCGATATATGTGAAAAGCCGGTAATTCAATTGCCGGCTTTTCATTTCTCCTGCCTAAACCCAACATGATATGAGACATGGTTTACATACAGTAAACCATCTCATATCCCCCTTTTTTTTGCATATTCCACACTGTATGTAAACCATGTCTCATATCATGTCGGGTTTAGGCAGGAGAAATGAAAAGCCGGCAATTGAATTACCGGCTTTTCACATATATCGCGCTGAAGTAAATATAAAAATATATAGATTTCCCAATGACTTGCATTGGGTTTCGTGTTTTGGCCGATCCCCCGACCCCGACTTTTCAAGAAGATCGGCCGATTTCACTCGACTCGACTTTTGAGAAAGTCGGGTTTCGCGAAACCCGACTCGACCTCAAAAAAGGAAAAATCGCTCAACCCTAGTTTTGAGTCCTGTCTTCCCTTTTCCCGGTCTGATCATGCCAGGGGTTAACTTTTCTCAACCTCAGTCTGGTCTCAGGTTTGCTATTTATCTCTGCTGCATCCTGCAGGCGGTGTCAGTTATAGCTTCTACCTACAGCGTGAGTAGCTGACTGTGGTTATATCCTGATTTGTTCTGCTGTGATTCCTGACTGTTACTCTCCTGGTTTTGATGTGGCTTGCTTGAGTACCCTGTTGCCACCTGGTGGTGGCCTCGTTGCAGCACTGTAGGTCTTCTCTAGCAAGTGTTGCAGTCTTCCCTCCACTCTACTGCCATCTAGTGGAGGGTGAATATACCTGCATAGCTGCGGCATGACACTATAACTGACCACTGACAGTTTTTTTTTCTTTGCTCTGCCCCTTATGGATCCGCTGCACACTCTTGCAGGTCAGATGTCAAATCTGACCCAAAATATGCAGGATTTGTCAGTAGATCATAGGGCTCTTGCTTCCTCTCACAACCAACTCCAACGGGAGCTTACTGAAACTGTAAAATGTTTTCAGGGTTCCATGACAAAATCAGCTGTTAAGCAATCTAACCCCATTGATATTTACTTATACTCTCCTGAACCTACGGTCAGGCTCCCAGATACTTTCTCCGGAGAGAAGGAGAGGTTTCTTACATTCAGAGAGTGTTGTAAGCTACTTTTTTCCTTTATACCCAGATCCTCATGAGATGAGAGTCAACAGGTGGGGATAATTATTTCATTGCTCCATGAGAGTCCTCAAACCTGGGCTTTTTCTTAACTGCTACTGCCCCTGAACATATGTCTGTGGATAGATTCTTTGAGGCTTTAGGACTGACTTATGATGCACCAGACCGGGTCAGGATGGCAGTGGATGTGATCATGGGTCTCTCCAAGAGTAAACTCACTGCTGAACCATATGGTTCTGTGTTTAGACGGTGGTCCACTGAAGTGTCTTGAGATTACTCTGCTTTGAGATGTCAGTTCAGGAGAGGACTTTTTCTGATCATCTCAAGGATGCTCTGGCCCTCCATCCGCCACCCAGTTCCCTGGAGGAGGCCATAACCCAGGCCATTCGTATGGATTACGGGAAAGAGGAATTATTCAGCAAGAGATTCCTGTATTGCCTGCTAAGTGTCAGGTGATGCCATTTACAGAGACCATGGAGGTTGGTTCCACCAACTTCAAAGAGAAGTGGAGGAAGAAACAACGTGATGGGAAATTATGTTTTTACTGTGGAGATCTGGGACATTGGAAGAAGGACTGCTCCTATTGTCCATCGATTACAAGCTTCTGAGTCTGAGTGATTATCGAGGAGGCCACCCAGACTCTCAGGTACCATTTTCATTATTTTAAAAAGTTTTGTTAGAGGTGGAACTGTGTTATGGAGGTGGTTACGCATCTACTTCAGCTTTTGTGGACTGTGGATCTTCCATGAACTTTATTGACTCTAGTCTGGTGTCTAAGTTAAAGTTAGAGAAAGTAAGGCTAGAGATTCCCATCCATATCATTGCCATTGATAAGACACCACTGGCTCAAAACGTTATTAAAGTTGTCTCTGAGGAGTTCCTCCTCAAGATGGGTTCCTTGCACCAGGAACAAATTTCATGTTATGAATAATCTTCCTGCGTGACTGGTGTTGGGGTTCCCCTAGTTACAGAGGCATAATCCTGTTATAGACTGGGGATCTCTTGATATTGTTAAATGGGGTCCTAATTGTTCCAATATTTGTCTTTCTGCTGTTTTTGTGTCTGCCATTAATCTGGAAGGTATTCCGGAGTACCTGAAGGATTTTGGGGACATGTTCTCCGAAATAGAGACTTACGTCTTGCCACCACATTGTCCTTAAGATTGTACTATTAATCTTATTCCGAGTTCTAAATTGCCCAAGGCCCGTTTGTACAATATTTCTGTCCCGGAATGTACCGCTATGAAAAACTATATCTCTGATAGTCTATGCAAAGGTCATATCCGTCCCTCTGTCTCTCCTGTGGCCACTGAATTATTTTTTGCTAAGAAAAAATATGGTGGTTTAACGCCCGTGCCTCGATTTCAGGGAACTAAATAAAATTATGGTGAGAAATACCTACCTTCTCCCACTTATTCTAGATCTTTATAACAAATTGTCTGGGGCTAAGTGGTTTTCCATACTCAGGGGAGCATATAACCTTATCCCCATTTGGGAAGGGGATGAGTGGAAAACAGCATTTCTCACCTCCAAGGGTCTACTTGAAAATTTGGTCATGCCATTCGGTCTCACGAACACGCCTGCGATGTTTCACAACTTAATTAATGATGTTTTTCTGATTTTATCAGGAGCTTTATGGTTGTATACCTATAGTCTCTTATACCATCTGGATAAATTTAGTCCATGTGATGTAGCCACAAAAGATTTTTTGATTTCTGCTGTCCATTTTTTGTTAAAACATAATTATTTTAGTTTTGGCAATCGTTATTTTGTTCAAACTAAAGGAGTGAGCATGGGAGCGAAATTCTCTCCCATGTTAGGCAATTTGGTAATGGCAAGATGGGAAGAAATTTTTCTGTACAGTGAAGATAACCCTTACAGAAATAATATTGCCTGGTTTGGGAGGTACATTGATGATTTATTGTTTGTCCGGAGGGGTTCACAATCTCAAGCGATGAAATTCGTGGAGTATATTAATAATAATAACTATAATCTGAAATTTACCCATTTTTTTAATCAGAGCACAATGTATTTTTTGGATCTAAAACTGATGACTTACACCAAAAAATCCCAAGTCTGTATTGCACCATATCGAAAACCAACGGCTAGCAATAGTATTCTACAGCTACTTCTTGGCACCCTCCACACATAAAACACAATATTCCATATGGGGAGCTAATAAGAACCAAGCGTAACTGCTCAGACCCAACTATGTTTAAAATGGAAAAGGAAAATGTCTGCAAAAGATTATCAGGTAGGGGGTATCCAGACTGGTCATTAAATAAAGCAAAAGCACGAATAGATGGCATAGATAGGAATGCCTAATTATATACAGATAAAGAGTCAAAATAAAAATCCCTCATGTATTACATTCACAATGGAATAGAGCCCTCAATATAATGATATTGTGAACATTATCAAGACATATATCCCTATATTGAATCAAGACAGCAAACTAAAAAACATTATTTCTAATAATATCCGATATGTAGCCAAAAAAGCCCCGACACTAGGATCCATCCTGTCACCAAGTCTCTTTAATGGACAGGACAAAAATACAAAAAATAGAGGAAAGAAAACATGGTTAAATTTAGTGGGGTTCTACAAATGTGGAGCAAACCGCTGTTTAGTGTGCAGGTTCGTTAATAAAACTAGTGTATTTCAATCATGTTATAATCTAAAAAATTACAATATCAGGGACTTTATTAACTGCAATGCTACTTATGTGGTATACCTTGTTGAATGCACTATATGCAAATTGCAGTACGTAGGGTGCACAACATGCACGCTGAAAACCAGGATCCGCCGACATTTGTCGAATGCTATCAATCCTGCAGCATTTTCATCTTCTGCAGTATCGAGACATTTGGCTAATGTGCACAAGGGAGATACAGCGGGGTTTTCCTTTTGTGCTATAGAAAAGTTTTATAGACCAGAGAGAGGGGGAGACCACAGAAGAAAATTACTAAATAGGGAATCTTTCTGGATCTTCATGCTAGAGACCAGAAATCCACATGGTCTGAATAGCAGATAAGATTTAATCTTGCAGTACTAAAGATTCTCTTATCCATTCTATATGTCCAATTACACAGCTATTTATGTCTGTTTTTAATATATGACACATGTATATGGTATGATTTTCTCACTTTTGTTTTTATTTATCTCTCTATATACTGTATATGGAGGAGAAAAAAACATTTTTTTTCTTTGCCTTTTAAAAAATTTTCTTTCTTTCTTTCAATAACAATCCTGCTGCAGCAAATTGGGAGTACCTCTGGTTAGACAATCAACTTCAGCTTAAGGCCGGCGTCACACTCAGCGTATGAAAATAGGGTCCGTTTTTTACGGCCGTAATACGCAGAAATGTTCCCAAAATAGTGATCCGTATGTCATCCGTAGGCAGGGTGTGGCAGCGTATTTTGCGCATGTCATCCTCTGTATGTAATCCGTATGGCATCCGTACTGCGATATTTTCTCGCAGGCTTGCAAAACCGACATCTAATGGATTTATGGGCCCAAATGTTCGGTAAACCATATATACAGTATATATATATATATATATATATATATATATATATATATATATATATATATCGTTGAGACACATATATATATATTTATGTTTAATTCAGCGCGATATAGCAGAAAAGCTGGTAATTCAATTGCCGGCTTTTCATTTCTCCTTCACAAACCCGACAGGATATGAGACATGGTTTACATACAGTAAACCATCTCATATCCCTTTTTTTTTGCAGATTCCTTGCTAATAATGTTAGTAGTGTGTATGTGCAAAATTTGGGCGCTGTAGCTGGTAAAATAAAGGGTTAAATGGCGGAAAAAATTGGTGTGGGCTCCCGCGCAATTTTCTCCGTTAGAGCGGTAAAGCCAGTGACTGAGGGCAGATATTAATAGCCTAGAGAGGGTCCATGGTTATTGGCCCCCCCTGGCTACAAACATCTGCCCCCAGCCACCCCAGAAAAGGCACATCTGGAAGATGCGCCTATTCTGGCACTTGGCCACTCTCTTCCCACTCCCGTGTAGCGGTGGGATATGGGGTAATGAAGGGTTAATGTCACCTTGCTATTGTAAGGTGACATTAAGCCAGATTAATAATGGAGAGGCTTCAATTATGACTAGTGTTGAGCATTCCGATACCGCAAGTATCGGGTATCGGCCGATATTTGCTGTATTGGAATTCCGATACCGAGATCCGACACTTTTGTGGCATCGGGAATCGGTATCGGGATCGATATTAATGTGTAAAATAAAGAATAAAAATAAAAAATATTGATATATTCACCCTCTGACGCGACCTGGTTGTAACCGCCAGCCTCCGTTCATAAGAATGAGCGCTTGAAAGTCCTTAGATGACGTCGCGGCCTGTGATTGGTCGTGGAGCGGTCACGTGACCGCAACACGACCAATCACAAGCCGTGACGTCATCTAAGGTCTTTCAAGCGCTTGAAAGACCTTAGATGACGTCAAGGCTTGTGATTGGTCGCGTGGCGGTCACGTGACCGCTCCGCGACCAATCACAGGCCGCGACATCATCTAAGGACTTTCAAGCGCTCATTCTTATGAACGGAGGCTGGCGGTTACAACCAGGGCGCGTCAGAGGGTGAGTATATCAATATTTTTTATTTTTATTCTTTATTTTACACATTAATATGGATCCCAGGGCCTGAAGGGGAGTTTCCTCTCCTTCAGACCCTGGGAACCATCAGGATACCTTCCGATACTTGGTGTCCCATTGACTTGTATTGGTATCGGGTATCGGTATCGACGATATCCGATACTTTTTGGGTATCGGCCGATACTATCCGATACCGATACTTTCAAGTATCGGACGGTATCACTCAACACTAATTATGACACCTATCCATTATTAATCCAATAGTACGAAATGATTAATAAAACACACACACATTATTACAAAGTATTTTAATGAAATAAAGACCCATGTCGTTGTAATATTTTATTAGACTCTTAACCCCTTCCCGACATGTGACGGTATAGTACGTCACATGTCGGGACCCCCGCTTTGATGTGCGCTCCGGCGGTGAGCGCACATCAAAGTCGCGACATGTCAGCTGTTTCTTACAGCTGACATGTGCGCGCAATAGCGGCGGGTGAAATCGCGATCACCCGCCGCTATTAACTAGTTAAATGCCGCTGTCAAACACAGACAGCGGCATTTAACTACCGCATCCGGCCGTGCGGCCGGATATGAGCGCATCGCCGACCCCCGTCACATGATCGGGGGTCGGCGATGCATCAGGACAGTAACCATAGAGGTCCTTGAGACCTCTATGGTTACTGATTGCCGGTGGCTGTGAGCGCCCCCCTGTGGTCGGCGCTCACAGCACACCTGCAATTCTGCTGTGTAGCAGCGATCTTATGATCGGTGCTGCATAGCAGAGCCGATCGGGCTGTGCCTGCTTCTAGCCTCCCATGGAGGCTATTGAAGCATGGCAAAAGTAAAAAAAAAAAGTTTTTAAAAATGTGAAAAAAAAAAAAAAAACATAAAAGTTTAAATCACCCCCCTTTCGCCCCAATCAAAATAAATCAATAAAAAAAGCGCCCAACCTACACATATTTGGTATCGCCGCGTTCAGAATCGCCCGATCTATCAATAAAAAAAAGCATTAACCTGATCGCAAAACGGCGTAACGAGAAAAAAAATCGGAACGCCAGAATTACGTTTTTTTGGTCGCCACGGCATTGCATTAAAATGCAATAACGGGCGATCAAAAGAACGTGTCTGCACCAAAATGCTATCATTAAAAACGCCAGCTCGGCATGCAAAAAATAAGCCCTCACCTGACCCCAGATCACGAAAAATGGAGACGCTACGAGTATCGGAAAATGGCGCAATTTTGTTTTGTTTTGTTTTTTGCAAAGTTTGGAATTTTTTTTCACCACTTAGGTGAAAAATAACCTAGTCATGTTAGGTGTCTATGAACTCGTACTGACCTGGAGAATCATAATGGCAGGTCAGTTTTAGCATTTAGTGAACCTAGCAAAATAGGCAAGCAAAAAACAAGTGTGCGATTGCACTTTTTTTGCAATTTCACTGCACTTGGAATTTTTTTCCCGTTTTCTAGTACACGACATGCTAAAACCAATGATGTCGTTGAAAAGTACAACTCGTCCCGCAAAAAATAAGCCCTCACATGGCCATATTGACGGAAAAATAAAAAAGTTATGGCTCTGGGAAGGAGGGGAGCGAAAAACGAAAACGGAAAAACGGAAAAAGCTCCGGGGGTGAAGGGGTTAATCTACCTGAAGACCCTTCACCTGAAACAAAGTTAAAAAAACAAACAACAATATTCCATACAAGCAGAAGCCTGTTAACTACAGGTCATTCCCCTGCACTCCATTTATTCCCCGGGTTTTTACAGGCAGGGGTGGCTGCATTAACAGGCTTCTGATTGTAAAATTAGTTAACCCTTTCAGATGGATTTACAACGTGGGACAGAACGACGGAAGGTATGGAATATTGTTGTTTTTTTTGTTTACTTTGTTTCAGGTGACAAGGGTCTTCAGGTGGAATAAGAGTCTAATAAAATATTACAACATGTGTCTTTATTTCATTAAAATACTTTGTAATAATGTGTGTGTGTTTTATTAACCATTTCATACTATTGGATTAATAATGGATAGGTGTCATAATTGACGCCTCTCCATTATTAATCTGGCTTAATGTCACCTTACAATAGCAAGGTGACATTAACCCTTCATTACCCCATATCCCACCGCTACACGGGAGTGGGAAGAGAGTGGCCAAGTGCCAGAATAGGCGCATCTTCCAGATGTGCCTTTTCTGGGGTGGCTGGGGGCAGATGTTTGTAGCCAGGGGGGCCAATAACCATGGACCATCTCTAGGCTATTAACCCCTTCATGACCCAGCCTAATAACTTAGGAACGCTTCAACGGATCCTAGCGGTTCTGAGACTGTTTTTTCGTGACATATTGGGCTTCATGTTAGTGGTAAATTTAGGTCGATAATTTCTGAGTTTATTTGTGAAAAAAACTGAAATTTGGCGAAAATTTTGAAAATTTTGCAATTTTCACATTTTGAATTTTTATCCTGTTAAACCAGAGAGTTATGTGACACAAAATAGTTAATAAATAACATTTCCCACATGTCTACTTTACATCAGCACAATTTTGGAAACAAAATTTTTTTTTGCTAGGAAGTTATAAGGGTTAAAATTTGACCAGTAATTTCTCATTTTTACAACAAAATTTACAAAACCATTTTTTTTAGGGACCACCTCACATTTTAAGTCAGTTTGAGGGTTCTATATGGCTGAAAATACCCAAAAGTGACATCATTCTAAAAACTGCACCCCTCAAGGTGCTCAAAACCACATTCAAAAAGTTTATTAACCCTTCAGGTGTTTCACAGCAGCAGAAGCAACAGGGAAGGAAAAAATGAACATTTAACTTTTTAGTCACAAAAATGATCTTTTAGAAACAATTTTTTTATTTTCCCAAGGGTAAAAGGAGAAACTGGACCACGAAGGTTGTTGTCCAATTTGTCCTGAGTATGCTGATACCTCATATGTGGGGGTAAACCACTGTTTGGGCGCACGACAGGGCTCGGAAGGGAAGGAGCGCCATTTGACTTTTTGAAGGAAAAATTGGCTCCAATCTTTAGCGGACACCATGTCGCGTTTGCAGAGCCCCCGTGTGCCTAATCATTGGAGCTTCCCCACAAGTGACCCCATTTTGGAAACTAGACCCCACAAGGAACTTATCTAGAGGCATAGTGAGCACCTTAAACCCCCAGGTGCTTCACAAATTGATCTGTAAAAATGAAAAAGTACTTTTTTCTCACAAAAAAATTATTTTAGCCTCAATTTTTTCATTTTCACATGGGCAACAGGATAAAATGGATCCTAAAATTTGTTGGGCAATTTCTCCTGAGTACACCTATACCTCACATGTGGGGGTAAACCACTGTTTGGGCACATGGTAAGGCTTGGAAGGGAAGGAGCGCCATTTGACTTTTTGAATGGAAAATTAGCTCCAATCGTTAGCGGACACCATGTCGCGTTTGGAGAGCCCCTGTGTGCCTAAATATTGGAGCTCCCCTACAAGTGACCCCATTTTAGAAACTAGACCCCCCAAGGAACTTATCTAGATGCATAGTGAGCACTTTAAACCCCCAGGTGCTTTACCGAAGTTTATACCGCAGAGCCGTGAAAATAAAAAATAATTTTTCTTTCCTCAAAAATGATTTTTAGCCCGGAATTTTTAATTTTCCCAAGGGTAACAGGAGAAATTGGACCCCAAATGTTGTTGTCCAGTTTGTCCTGAGTACGATGATACCCCATATGTGGGGGTAAACCACTGTTTGGGCGCACGGCAGGGCTCGGAAGGGAAGGCACGCCATTTGGCTTTTTGAATGGAAAATTAGCTCCAATCATTAGCGGACACCATGTCGCGTTTGGAGAGCCCCTGTGTGCCTAAACATTGGAGCTCCCTGACAAGTGACCCCATTTTGGAAACTAGACCTCCCAAGGAACTAATCTAGATGTGTGGTGAGCACTTTGAACCCCCAAGTGCTTCACAGAAGTTTATAACGCAGAGCCATGAAAATAAAAAATAATTTTTCTTTTCTCAAAAATGATTTTTTAGCCCACAATTTTTTATTTTCCCAAGGGTAACAGGAGAAATTGGACCCCAAAAGTTGTTGTCCAGTTTCTCCTGAGTACGCTGATACCACATATGTGGGGGAAAACCACGGTTTGGGCACATGCCAGGGCTCGGAAGGGAAGTAGTGACGCTTTGGAATGCAGACTTTGATGGAATGGCCTGCGGGCATCATGTTACGTTTGAAGAGCCCCTGATGTGCCTAAACAGTAGAAACCCCCCACAAGTGACCCCATTTTGGAAACTAGACCCCCCAAGGAACTTATCTAGATATGTGGTGAGCACTTTGAACCCCCAAGTGCTTCACAGAAGTTTACAACGCAGAGCCGTGAAAATAAAAAATCATTTTTCTTTCCTCAAAAATGATGTTTTAGCAAGCAATTTTTTATTTTCACAAGGGTAACAGGAGAAATTGGAACCCAATAGTTGTTGCCCAGTTTGTCCTGAGTATGCTGGTACCCCATATGTGGGGGTAAACCACTGTTTGGGTGCACGTCAGGGCCCGGAAGGGAGGGAGCACCATTTGACTTTTTGAATGCAAGATTGGCTGGAATCAATGGTGGCGCCATGTTGCGTTTGGAGACCCCTGATGTGCCTAAACAGTGGAAATCCCTCAATTCTAACTCCAACACTAACAACAACACACCCCTAACCCTAATGCCAACTCTAGCCATAACCCTAATCACAACCCTAACCCCAACACACCCCTAACCACAACCCTAACCCCAACACACCCCTAACCCTAACCATAACCCTAACCACAAGCCTAATCTTAACCCTATTTCCAACCCTAGCCCTAATTCCAACCCTAACCCTAAGGCTATGTGCCCACGTTGCGGATTCGTGTGAGATTTTTTCGCACCATTTTTTAAAAATCCGCAGGTAAAAGGCACTGCGTTTTACATGCAGATTTACCGCAGATTTCCAGTGTTTTTTGTGCAGATTACACCTGCGGATTGCTATTGAGGAACAGGTGTAAAACGCTGCGGAATCCACACAAAGAATTGACATGCTGCGGAAAATACAACGCAGCATTTCTGCGTGGTATTTTCCGCACCATGGGCACAGCGGATTTGGTTTTCCATAGGTTTACATGGTACTGTAAACCTGATGGAACACTGCTACAAATCTGCAGCGGCCAATCCGCTGCGGATCCGCAGCCAGATCCGCACCATGTGCACATAGCCTAACTCTAAGGGTATGTGCACACGCTGCGGAAAACGCTGCGGAAAACGCTGCAGATCCGCAGCAGCATTTCCGCAGCTGCGGGTCCGCAGCAGCGTTTCCGCAGCTGCGGGTCCGCAGCAGCGTTTCCGCAGCTGCGGGTCCGCAGCAGCGTTTCCGCAGCTGCGGGTCCGCAGCAGTTTCCCATGAGTTTACAGTTGAATGTAAACCTATGGGAAACAAAAAACGCTGTGCACATGCTGCGGAAAAAACTGCGTGGAAACGCAGCGGTTTACATTCCGCAGCATGTCACTTCTTTCTGCAGATTCCGCAGCGGTTTTACAACTGTTCCAATAGAAAACGCAGTTGTAAAACCGCAGTGAAATCTGCAGAAAAACCGCAGAAAAACCGCGGTAAATCCGCAGCGGTTTTGCACTGCGGATTTATCAAATCCGCTGCGGAAAAATCCGCAGAGTACCAGAATACATGTGCACATAGCCTTACCCTAGCCCTAACCCTACCCCTACCCCTAACTCTACCCCTAACCCTACCCCTAACTCTACCCCTAACCCTACCCCTAACCCTAACCCTAACCCTAGTGGAAAAAAAAATAAAAATATTTTCTTTATTTTATTATTGTCCCTACCTATGGGGGTGATAAAGGGGGGGGTTCATTTACTATTTTTTTTTATTTTGATCACTGTGATGGGTTATATCACAGTGATCAAAATGTACATGGAACGAATCTGCCGGCCGGCAGATTCGGCGGGCGCACTGCGCATGCGCCCGCCATTTTGGAAGATGGCGGCGCCCAGGGAGAAGACGGACCGACTCCGGGAGGATCGGTAAGTATGAAGGGGTGGTGGGGGGGTGGATCGGAGCGCAGGGGGGTGGATCGGAGCACGGGGGGAGCAGACACGAGGACGGGGGAGCGGACAGGCGGACGCAGGGGAGTACGGGACTGAACGGAGGATCGGGGAGCAGATCGGTGGCGGTGGGGGGGGGGCAGATCAGGATTTCCAGCCATGGCCGATGATATTGCAGCATCGGCCATGGCTGGATTGCAATATTTCACCATTTTCATAGGTGAAATATTGCAAATTGCTCTGATTGGCTGTTGCACTTTCAACAGCCAATCAGAGCGATCGTAGCCACGTGGGGGCAAAGCCACACCCCCTGGGCTAAAGTACCACTCCCCCTGTCCCTGCAGATCGGGTGAAATTGGAGTTAACCCTTTCACCCGATCTGCAGGGACGCGATCATTCCATGACGCACACGGTGCGTCACAGGTCGGATTGGCACCGACTTTCATGACGCAGCGTATGCGTCAAAGGTCGGGAAGGGGTTAATATCTGCCCTGAGTCACTGGCTTTACCACTCTGGCGGAGAAAATTGCGCGGGAGCCCACGCCAATTTTTTCTGCCATTTAACCCTTTATTTTACCAGCTACAGCGCCCAAATTTTGCACATACACACTACTAACATTAGTAGTATGGAATATGCAAAAAAAAAAGGGATATGAGATGGTTTACTCTATGTAAACCATGTCTCATATCCTGTCGGGTTTATGAAGGAGAAATGAAAAGCCGGCAATTGAATTACCGGCTTTTATGATATCTAGCGCTGTATGAAATATAAATAAATATATATATATATATTTATATATATGTGTGTCTCACTGACATATATATATATATATATATATATATATATATATATATATATATATGTTACTGTAAAAGTCAATCTGGACATTCACCGAGGCCGTCGGTAAAAGCTCAAAATGAAAAGTAAAATTGGACTTTTACCGGTGAAGTCTTGGTAAATGTTAACATTTCGCAACAGCGTTGGTAAAGGTCAGATGTATTCCATATAAACAAACGATTTTGGACTTTTACCTGGGCGATTTGGTAAATCTTTACATTTACCAGCATGTGTTGGTAAAAGTAACTTTGAGTCACAGAATTCTGACTCTGACCAGCAGATGATGGTGGTAAAAGTTGAACACTGTGTCCTCTATTTCCTCGCTGTATCTGCCTAATCAGACACCTTTCCCACTGTGTCCTCCATTTCCTCGCCCGCGGTGGCTTACACTTTTTATTACACCCTTCTCAGCTACATTTACCAAGAAGCCGTGGTAAATGTGCACATTTACCAACTGTGCTTGGTTAAAGTCAGATGTTCCATCTTCACACCAGATATTTCTGACTTTTACCAACGCTGTTGCGAAATGTTAACATTTACCAAGACTTCACCGGTAAAAGTTCAATTTTACTTTTCATTTTGAGCTTTTATCGACGGCCTCGGTGAATGTCCAGATTGACCAGTAAATGCTAGGTTTTACCGTCCTTCTGACTTTTACAGTAATATATATATATATATATATATATATATATATATATATATATATATATACCTATATTATGTGTAGACATTTATTATACCTATTCTATTCTGTCAGTGTGATTTTACTGTACACCGCACTGAATTGCTGGCTTTTCTCTCTAACACCGGTACGTATTTCTCGCAAGGCACACTGCTGGTCCGCGTGTAATCCGTATTTTTCTCGCCCCCATAGACTTTCATTGGAGATTTTTTTGCGCAATACGGTGACAAATGCAGCATGCTGCGATTTTCTGTGGCCGTACAAGACCGTATAATACGGATCAGTAAAATACGGCAGATAGGAGCTGGGCCATAGAGAATCATTGTACCGTATGCAATCCGTATTTTCTGCACCTCTCATACGTCCGTAAAACTCGCTAGTGTGACACCGGCCTAAATCAGCTGCGATGACACACACACAAAAAAAAAGTATAAGAACGGTTTAGTCTCACTATGGACTCACCATGATTAAGACGTTAGTCGAAACGCGTCGGAAGAACGCTGCCATGTGTGCATAATGCTGTAAGAAATTATAACTTACTTACAAGTGGTGTACCATAGAATACAACCCTTTCCTTTTTCTAAAAATGAAGAAATAAATTTACTGATTTTACTACATTCCTGCTGGATTCATCAATTTTTCTGTGGACTGAGCGCTCAACTTTTCCGTGCAGGAACAGGTGTGGAATAGCCGATATTCAGGTGAGCTGACTATCTTTTGTTTTTATTGTGTATACCTGGACGATATCCTTGTTTTTTCTCCTGGCAAGGAATCCCACATTGGTCAGTTACGTGCTGTTCTTCATAGGTTACGGGGAAATTCTCTGTTTGCTAAACCCGAGAAATGTTCCTTTTGTGTCCTGGAGCTTTCCTTTCTGGGGTTCATCCTTTCTGCCCATGGGTCTCGGATGGATCCTGGAAAGGTACAGGCCATTGTTGATTGGGTGCAACCCAAAGACCTCAAGAGTCTGCAGCATTTTCTGGGTTTCACCAATTATTATTGATAATTCATAAAGGGGTTTTCTCTGGTGGTCAATCCACTCACCGATCTCACTCGCAAGGGGGCTGATCTCAAAGTCTGGTCAGCCCTGGCAGTTGAAGCATTTATTACATTAAAGAAGTGTTTGTGTCTTCTCCTGTATTGGTTCAACCCGATCCGTCAGAACCATTCATTGTAGAGATTGATGCATCAGAGGTGGGAGTGGGGGCAGTGTTGTCTCAGGGACCCGCTACTTTGATCCATTTAAGACCATGTGCTTTTTTCTCCAGAAAGTTTTCTTCTGCGGAGAGGAATTATGATGTTGGTAACCAGGAGTTATTGGCCATAAAATTGGCTTTTCAAGAATGCAGGCACTTTTTGGAGGGGGCGGTTCATCAGATCACATTGATTATGGACCACAAGAACCTGTCCTACGTTGAGTGTGCTAAGCGGTTAACTACTAGACAGGCGAGGTGGTCACTTTTTTTTTGTCGTTTTCATTTTTCTATCACCTTTCGGCCTGGTTCCAAGAATGTCAAGGCAGATGCCTTATCTCACATTTTGATCTCCCCCCCAAACCTCCTTCCTCCATTCTTCAGCACAGGGTGGTTGTTGCTGGGGTATCCTCTGAATTGGAGCTTGAAATTCAGGAGGCTCAGTCTCTTGCTCTTCCATCTTTCCTGATAATAAGCTCTTTGTCCCAGTTCAGTACCGGTTAAGGGTTCTCTGGGAGTTCTACGATTCTGCTCTCAGTGGACACCCTGGGATCTCGGCCACCTGGAAAGCCATTGCTAGGCTGTTTTGGTGGTCCTCCATGCTCTCTGATGTCGCTGTGTTTTTGTCTGCTTGTGATACCTGTGCTCGTGCTAAGAGCTCCCATAACCGGCCAGGGAATTGGTGCCATTGCCAATTCCAGATAGACCTTGGACTCATTTGTCCATGGATTTTATCACTGAGTCAAAACAAAAGAAAGTCAAAACCGCACCCTTTTACATATAGATTGAAGGTCTCAGTGGACACAAGGGCGCACGTCCAAAACCAGGGAGCCCATCCTGGACAGTACCAAGACCACAAAAAACAAAAAGACAGCGCCACAATGGATGGTGAAAAAAATAGGAGCTTACATTTATTCTGCCTCCTGTAGCGACGTTTCGGTCAACAGACCTTTATCAAGCACGTGCTTGATAAAGATCTGTTGACCGAAACGTCGCTACAGGAGGCAGAATAAATGTAAGCTCCTATTTTTTTCACCATCCATTGTGGCGCTGTCTTTTTGTTTTTTGTGGTCTGGATTTTATCACTGATCTCCCTCCTTCCAATGACAAAACTGTGTTCTGGGTACAGGTTGACAGATTCAGTAAACAGGTGCAATTTGTACCTTTGGCAGAACTGCCTAATGCAGAAACACTATCTAAGTTGTTTGTTGAGCACACTGTGCGGTTGCATTGGGTGCCTTTGAGTGTGTGTAACGAAAGGAAGCGGAGGCACAGGTGATGAAGTTCATATTTGTTTTTTATTTTTTGAGTTGAACCTTGGGACCTCGGTCCAGGGCCCAATGAAATGAGGACCTAATTTGTAGGAAGGCAACTTCAGATGGATGTACTTGGAGGAGAGCCATACCTTGTCTCGAAAGGTGGGAGCATCCAAGCATCTTTTTTTTTTGCATGCCTTTTCATATCTTGTGAGGCTTTCTCCAAAGCAGTCTTGGTATCACTCCAAATTTTCGAGAAATCCTCGGTAAAGGTAACGGCTGCCGGAACGCCAGATGGTCCAGAGATAGGAAGAGGAATTCAGGGTTGGAGTCCAAGCACAATCTGAAAGGGAGATTTTCTAGAAGATTCACTCACTTGGCTGTTGTAGGAGAATTCCACCCAGGGCAGTAACTCTACCCAATCGTCGTGGTGTGCGTTGACGAAGTGGCACAGGAATCCGGTCAGAATTTGATTAGTCCTCTCCACTTGCCCATTGGATTGGGGATGGTATGTTGAAGAGAAATCCAGTTCTATTTTTACCGGTTTGCAGACTGCTCAGAACTTTGAGGTGAACTGGACGCCCCTGACAGGCAGGATGTGGAGAGGAAATCCATGGAGATGGAAAATATGCTGAATGAAGTGATCTGCAAGTTCAGGAGCAGACGGGAGACTGGGTAGCGGAATGAAGTGAACCATCTTAGAGAAGCGGTCCACCACAACCCATACCACAGAGCAGCCAGAAGAAATAGGAAGATCCGTGATGAAATCCATCACGATATGATGCCAGGGAGCAGACGGAATCGGAAAAGGCTGTAACCTACCGGCTGGTAGGCGTTTATCAATTTTGTTACAGGCACATGAAGGACAGGCTGCGACATATTCCTGGATATCTTTACCCATAGTAGGCCACCAGTAGTAATGGTTGAAAAGTTGCAGAGTCTTTTTCTGACCAGCATGGCCAGCCAACTTGGAAGAATGACCCAACCGGAGGACACAATTACATTCCGAGGCAGTCACGAGAGTTTTACCTGGGGGAAGCCGGGCAAGATCAATAGAGGCAACAGAAACTAACCTTGAAGGTTCAATAATGTGCTGAGGTTCTTCCTGCTCAGGAGGCAAAAAGGCTCTGGAGAGTGTATCTGCCTTGACGTTTTTGTCAGCTGGACGGAAATGAAGGACAAAATTATAATGAGCAAAAAACAAGGCCTACTGGGCCTGACGGGGATACAGCCTCTGTGCGGATTGAAGGTATGCAAGGATTTTATGATTGGTGAGTATGACTACCTGATGAAGTGCTCCTTCTAGAAGATGTCTCCATTCTTGCAAAGCTAATTTAACCCCTTCCCGACCCATGACGCCTATGCGGCGTCATGGAATGATCGCATCCCTGTAGATCGGGTGAAAGGGTTAATTCCTATTTTACCCGATCTGCAGGGAGAGGGGGAGTTGTACTTCAGCCTAGGGGGGGTGGCTTTGCCCCCACGTGGCTACGATCGCTCTGATTGGCTGTTGAAAGTGCAACAGCCAATCAGAGCAATTTGCAATATTTCACCTATGAAAATGGTGAAATATTGCAATCCAGCCATGGCCGATGCTGCAATAGCATCGGCCATGGCTGGAAATCATGTACTGGCCCCCCCCCACCGCCCCCGATCTCCTCCCCAGTCCTCCGTTCTGTCAGGTACCCCCCTCCGTCCCCCTGTTCGCTCCCCTGTGCTCCTGTCCGCTCCCCTGTGCTCCGATCCACCCCCCCACCACCCCCTCATACTTACCGAGCCTCCCGAAGTCGGTCCGTCTTCTCCCTGGGCGCCGCCATCTTCCAAGATGGCGGGCGCATGCTCAGTACGCCCGCCGAATCTGCAGGCTGGCAGATTCGTTACAGGTACATTTTGATCGCTGTGGTAGGTTCTACCACAGCGATCAAAATAAAAAAATAATAAATAAACCCCCCCCTTTATCACCCCCATAGGTAGGGACAATAATAAAATAAAGAAAATATTTTTTTTTCTTTTTCCACTAGGGTTAGGGTTAGAACTAGGGGTAGGGTTAGGGGTAGGGTTAGGGTTACGGGTAGGGTTAGGGTTAGGGGTAGGGTTATGGCATGTGCACACAGAGCGGATCGGCCGCGGATCCGCAGCGGATCGGCCGCGGATCCGCAGCGGATCGGCCGCGGATCCAGAGCGGATCCGCAGCGGATTGGCCGCGGTTCTGCAGCGGATTGGCCGCGGATCCGCAGCGGATCGGCAGCGGATTGGCCGCGGATCTGCAGCGGATTGGCAGCGGATTGGCCGCGGATCCGCAGCGGATTGGCCGCGGATTGGCAGCGGATCTGCAGCGGATTGGCCGCGGATCCGCAGCGGATCGGCCGCGGATCCAGAGCGGATCCGCAGCGGATTGGCCGCGGTTCTGCAGCGGATTGGCCGCGGATCCGCAGCGGATCGGCAGCGGATTGGCCGCGGATCTGCAGCGGATTGGCAGCGGATTGGCCGCGGATCCGCAGCAGATTGGCAGCGGATTGACCGCGGATCCGCAGCGGATTGGCCGCGGATTGGCAGCGGATCTGCAGCGGATTGGCCGCGGATCCGCAGCGGATCGGCCGCGGATCCAGAGCGGATCCGCAGCGGATTGGCCGCGGTTCTGCAGCGGATTGGCCACGGATCCGCAGCGGATCGGCAGCGGATTGGCCGCGGATCTGCAGCGGATTGGCAGCGGATTGGCCGCGGATCCGCAGCGGATTGGCCGCGGATTGGCAGCGGATCTGCAGCGGATTGGCCGCGGATCCGCAGCGGATCAGCAGCGGATTGGCCGCGGATCTGCAGCGGATTGGCCACGGATCCGCAGCGGATTGGCCGCTGCGAATTCGAAGCAGTTTTCATCAGGTTTACAGTACCATGTACACCTAAGGAAAACCAAATCTGCTGTGCCCATGGTGCGGAAAATTCCGTGCAGAAACGCTGCATTGTATTTTCCGCAGCATGTCAATTCTTTGTGCGGATTCCGCAGCGTTTTACACCTGTTCCTCAATAGGAATCCACAGGTGAAATCCGCACAAAAAAACACTGGAAATCTGCTGTAAATCCGCAGGCAAAACGCAGTGCCTTTTACCTGCAGATTTTTCAAAAATCGTGTGGAAAAATCTCACACGAATCCGCAACGTGGGCACATACCCTTAGGGTTAGGTGTCATGATCTCTGCAGGCAGAGATCATAGCAAGCCTATAGAGGGACAAGCTCTCGGAAGATGGAACTATACTGACCATGAACTAAGCCTGCCGCGCAACTAGAAATAGCCAGGTAGCATTTCCTATTTATCGCTAGATGCCCAGCTCTGGCCTAAGACCTAAATAGCTAGCAGAGGGAAATATAAGACCTGGCTCACCTCTAGAGAAATATTCCAAAGAAGACAGTAGCCCCCCACATATAATGACGGTGAGTTCAGATGAAACAACAAACGCAGCAGGAAAATAGTCTTAGCAAATTTGAGGTCCGCTTACTAGATAGCAGAGGACAGATAGTATACTTTCATGGTCAGCAGAAAAACACTAACAAAACACCATCCAGGGATTACCTTAAACTCTGGCATTAACTCATAACACCAGAGTAGCAATCCCTGATCAACGAGAGCTTTCCAGACACAGTAACAAAACTTCAGCTGTGAACTGGAACAAATAGGCAAAACAAAACATGGACAAAAGTCCAACTTATCTAGTAGTTGTCTAGAAGCAGGAACAAGCACTGAGAGGCATCAGATAACATTGTTGACCGGCAAGAAACCACCAGAGAAATGAGCTTAAATAGCGACACCCACTACTGATGGAACCAGGTGAAACAGGAAAGAGGATGACAAGTCCAATTCCACAAGCGGCCACCGGGGGAGCCCAGAATCAAAATTCACAACAGTACCCCCCCCTCAAGGAGGGGGCACCGAACCCTCACCAGATCCACCAGGGCGACCAGGATGAGCCCTATGGAAGGCACGAACAAGATCAGAAGCATGAACATCAGATGCATTGACCCAAGAATTATCCTCCTGGCCGTAACCCTTCCAGTTGACCAGATACTGGAGTCTCCGTCTGGAAACACGAGAGTCCAAAATTTTCTCCACAACGTACTCCAACTCACCCTCAACCAACACCGGAGCAGGAGGCTCAACTGAAGGTACAACAGGTACCTCATACCTGCGCAATAACGACCGATGAAAAACGTTATGAATGGAAAAGGACGCAGGGAGGTCCAAACGGAAAGAAACAGGATTAAGAATCTCCAATATTCTATAAGGGCCGATGAACCGAGGTTTAAACTTAGGAGAAGAGACCCTCATAGGGACAAAACGAGAAGACAACCACACCAAATCTCCAACACAAAGCCGAGAACCAACACGACGATGACGGTTGGCAAAACGCTGAGTCTTCTCCTGGGACAACTTCAAATTGTCCATAACCTGCCCCCAGATGTGATGCAATCTCTCCACCACCGCATCCACTCCAGGACAATCCGAGGATTCCACCTGACCGGAGGAAAATCGAGGGTGAAACCCCGAATTACAGAAAAACGGGGACACCAAGGTGGAAGAGCTGGCCCGATTATTGAGGGCGAACTCTGCCAATGGCAAAAAAGCAACCCAATCATCCTGGTCAGCAGAGACAAAACACCTCAGATATGTCTCAAGGGTCTGATTAGTCCGCTCGGTCTGGCCATTAGTCTGAGGGTGAAAAGCAGATGAAAAAGACAAATCTATGCCCATCCTAGCACAGAATGCCCGCCAAAATCTAGACACAAATTGAGTACCTCTGTCAGAAACAATATTCTCAGGAATACCGTGCAATCGGACAACATTCTGAAAAAACAGAGGAACCAACTCAGAAGAAGAAGGCAACTTGGGCAGAGGAACCAAATGGACCATTTTAGAGAAACGGTCACAGACCACCCAGATGACAGACATCTTCTGGGAAACAGGCAGATCTGAAATAAAATCCATCGAGATGTGTGTCCAAGGCCTCTTAGGAATAGGCAAGGGCAACAGCAGTCCGCTAGCCCGAGAACTACAAGACTTGGCCCGAGCACAAACGTCACATGACTGCACAAAGACTCGCACATCTCGTGACAGGGAAGGCCACCAGAAGGATCTTGCCACCAAATCCCTGGTACCAAAAATTCCGGGATGACCTGCCAATGCAGAAGAATGTACCTCAGAGATGACTCTGCTGGTCCAATCATCCGGAACAAACAGTCTATCAGGCGGACAACGATCCGGTCTATCCGCCTGAAACTCTTGCAAGGACCGCCGCAGATCAGGAGAAACGGCCGACAAAATTACTCCCTCCCTAAGGATACCTGTGGGTTCAGAATTACCAGGAGAGTCCGGGTCAAAACTCCTAGAAAGGGCATCTGCCTTAACATTCTTAGAACCCGGTAGGTATGACACCACAAAATTAAAGCGAGAAAAAAATAAAGACCAGCGCGCCTGTCTAGGATTCAGGCGTCTGGCAGTCTCAAGATAAATCAAATTTTTGTGGTCAGTCAATACCACCACCTGATGCCTAGCCCCCTCGAGCCAATGGCGCCACTCCTCAAACGCCCACTTCATGGCCAAAAGCTCCCGATTCCCAACATCATAATTCCGCTCTGCGGGCGAAAATTTGCGAGAAAAGAAGGCACAAGGCCTAATGACGGAGCAGTCGGAACCTTTCTGCGACAACACTGCCCCAGCTCCGATCTCCGAAGCGTCAACCTCAACCTGAAAAGGCAGATTCACATCAGGCTGACGCAACACAGGGGCAGAGGCAAAACGGCGCTTAAGCTCCTGAAAGGCCTCTACAGCATGAGGGGACCAATTAGCAACATCAGCGCCTTGTCTGGTCAAATCAGTCAGTGGTTTAACGACATCCGAAAAACCAGCAATAAATCGGCGGTAAAAGTTGGCAAAGCCCAAAAATCTCTGAAGACCCTTAAGAGAGGAGGGCTGAGTCCAGTCACAAATAGCTTGCACCTTGACGGGATCCATCTCAATGGAAGAGGGAGAAAAAATATACCCCAAAAAGGAAATTTTCTGGACCCCAAAAACGCACTTAGACCCCTTCACACATAAAGAATTAGACCGCAGAACCTGAAAAACTCTCCTGACCTGCTGGACATGAGAGTCCCAGTCATCAGAAAAAATCAGAATATCATCCAGATATATTATCATAAATTTATCCAGAAAATCGCGGAAAATATCATGCATAAAAGACTGGAAAACTGAAGGGGCATTAGAAAGACCAAAAGGCATGACCAAATACTCAAAGTGGCCCTCGGGCGTATTAAATGCGGTCTTCCACTCATCCCCCTGCCTGATCCGCACCAAATTATACGCCCCACGAAGATCAATTTTAGAGAACCACTTAGCACCCTCTATACGAGCAAACAAATCAGTAAGCAATGGCAATGGGTATTGATACTTAACAGTGATCTTATTCAGAAGCCGATAATCAATACATGGTCTCAAAGAGCCGTCTTTTTTTTGAGACAAAGAAAAACCCAGCTCCCAAGGGAGAAGAAGATGGACGAATATGTCCCTTTTCCAAAGACTCCTTTATATATTCCCGCATAGCAGCATGTTCCGGCACAGACAGATTAAACAAACGACCCTTTGGATATTTACAACCCGGTATCAAATCTATGGCACAATCGCACTCACGGTGCGGAGGTAACGACCCAAGCTTGGGTTCGTCAAAGACGTCTTGATAATCAGAGAGGAACTCAGGGACTTCAGAGGGAATGGACGACGAAATAGAAACCAAAGGTAAGTCCCCATGAATACCCTTACATCCCCAGCTCAACACAGACATTGCTCTCCAGTCCAAGACTGGGTTGTGAGACTGCAACCATGGCAATCCCAGTACCAAATCGTCATGTAAATTATACAGCACCAGGAAACGAATAATCTCCTGGTGATCCGGATTGATACGCATGGTTACTTGTGTCCAGTATTGTGGTTTATTATTAGCCAATGGGGTGGAGTCAATCCCCTTCAGAGGAATAAGAGTCTCCAAAGGCTCTAAATCAAAACCACAACGATTGGCAAAGGACCAATCCATAAGACTCAGAGCGGCGCCAGAGTCAACATAGGCGTCCGTGGCAATGGATGACAAAGAGCAAATCAGGGTTACAGACAAAATAAACTTAGACTGAATGGTGCCAATGGAAACAGACTTATCAAGCTTCTTTGTACGCCTAGAGCATGCTGATATAACATGAGTAGAATCCCCACAATAGAAACACAATCCATTCTTCCGTCTAAAATTCTGTCGCTCGCTCCTGGACAGAATTCTATCACACTGCATACTTTCTGGCGTCTTTTCCATAGACACTGCCAGATGGTGCACCGGTTTGCGCTCCCGCAGACGCCTATCAATCTGAATAGCCATTGTCATGGACTCATTCAGACCTGCAGGCACAGGGAACCCCACCATAACATCCTTAACGGCATCAGAGAGACCTTCTCTGAAAGTTGCCGCCAAGGCGCACTCATTCCACTGAGTAAGCACAGACCATTTACGGAATTTTTGGCAGAAAACTTCAGCTTCGTCTTGCCCCTGAGATAGTGCCATCAAAGTTTTTTCTGCCTGAAGTTCCAAATGAGGTTCCTCATAAAGCAAGCCCAAGGCCAGAAAAAACGCATCCACATCGCGTAACGCAGGATCCCCTGCTGGCAATGAGAAGGCCCAATCTTGAGGGTCACCCCTGAGCAAGGAAATCACAATCCTAACCTGCTGAGCAGGGTCTCCAGCTGAACGAGACTTCAGGGACAAATAAAGCTTACAATTATTTCGGAAATTCTGGAAGCTAGCTCTATTCCCTGTGAAGAAGTCCGGCAAAGGAATTCTCGGCTCAGATACCGGAGCATGTACCACAAAATCTTGTAAATTTTGTACTTTCGTGATGAGATTATTCAAACCCGCAGTTACACTCTGGAGATCCATGATTGTCAGGTGCACACAGAGCCATACAGAGATTAGGAGGAGAGAGAGAAAAAAGACTGCAGCAAGGCAGACTGGAGGAAAAAAAAAAAAAAAAAAATTCCAGCAGACTTCTTATAACTCTCCTTTCTCAACCTGGGTCTTTAACACTTTATTGGCCGGTCAAACTGTCATGATCTCTGCAGGCAGAGATCATAGCAAGCCTATAGAGGGACAAGCTCTCGGAAGATGGAACTATACTGACCATGAACTAAGCCTGCCGCGCAACTAGAAATAGCCAGGTAGCATTTCCTATTTATCGCTAGATGCCCAGCTCTGGCCTAAGACCTAAATAGCTAGCAGAGGGAAATATAAGACCTGGCTCACCTCTAGAGAAATATTCCAAAGAAGACAGTAGCCCCCCACATATAATGACGGTGAGTTCAGATGAAACAACAAACGCAGCAGGAAAATAGTCTTAGCAAATTTGAGGTCCGCTTACTAGATAGCAGAGGACAGATAGTATACTTTCATGGTCAGCAGAAAAACACTAACAAAACACCATCCAGGGATTACCTTAAACTCTGGCATTAACTCATAACACCAGAGTAGCAATCCCTGATCAACGAGAGCTTTCCAGACACAGTAACAAAACTTCAGCTGTGAACTGGAACAAATAGGCAAAACAAAACATGGACAAAAGTCCAACTTATCTAGTAGTTGTCTAGAAGCAGGAACAAGCACTGAGAGGCATCAGATAACATTGTTGACCGGCAAGAAACCACCAGAGAAATGAGCTTAAATAGCGACACCCACTACTGATGGAACCAGGTGAAACAGGAAAGAGGATGACAAGTCCAATTCCACAAGCGGCCACCGGGGGAGCCCAGAATCAAAATTCACAACAGTTAGGGTTGGAATTAGGGCTAGGGTTGGAAATAGGGTTAAGAATAGGCTTGTGGTTAGGGTTACGGATAGGGTTAGGGGTGTGTTGGGGTTACAGTTGTGGTTAGGGTTGGGATTAGGGTTACGGTTGGGATTAGGGTTAGGAATTAGGGTTACGGTTGTGTTGCGGTTAGGGTTGTGGTTAGGGGTGTGTTGGGGTTAGGGTTGTGATTAGGGTTATGGCTACAGTTGGGATTAGGATTAGGGGTGTGTTGGGGTTAGTGTTGAAGTTAGAATTGAGGGGTTTCCACTGTTTAGGCACATCAGGGGTCTCCAAACGCAACATGGCGCCACCATTGACTCCAGCCAATCTTGCGTTCAAAAAGTCAAATGGTGCTCCCGCCCTTCCAAGCCCCGACGTGCGCCCAAACAGTGGTTTACCCCCACATTTGGGGTACCAGCGTACTCAGGACAAACTGGGCAACAACTGTTGGGGTCCAATTTCTCCTGTTACCCTTGCAAAAATAAAAAATTACTTGCTAAAACATAATTTTTGAGGAAAGAACAATTATTTTTTATTTTCACGGCTCTGCGTTATAAACTTCTGTGAAGCACTTGGGGGTTGAAAGTGCTCACCACACATCTAGACAAGTTCCTTCGGGGGTCTAGTTTCCAAAATGGGGTCACTTGTGGGGTGTTTCTACTGTTTAGGCACATCAGGGGCTCTGCAAATGCAATGTGACGCCCGCAGACCATTCCATCAAAGTCTGCATTTCAAATGTCACTACTTCCCTTCCGAGCCCTGACGTGTGCCCAAACAGTGGTTTACCCCCACATATGGGGTATCAGCGTACTCACAACAAACTGGGCAACAAATATTGGGGTCCAAATTCTCCTGTTACCCTTGTGAAAATAAAAAATTGCTTGCTAAAACATCTTTTTTGAGGAAAGAAAAATGATTTTTTATTTTCACGGCTCTGCGTTGTAAACTTCTGTGAAGCACTTGGGGGTTGAACGTGCTCACCACACATCTAGATAAGTTCCTTGGGGGGTCTAGTTTCCAAAATGGGGTCACTTGTGGGGGGTTTCTACTGTTTAGGCATATCAGGGGCTCTGCAAACGTAACATGATGCCCGCAGACCATTCCATCAAAGTCTGCATTCCAAAACGTCACTACTTCCCTTCCGAGCCCCGGCATGTACCCAAACAGTGGTTTACCCCCACATATGGGGTATCAGCGTACTCAGGAGAAACTGGACAACAACTTTTGGGGTCCAATTTCTCCTGTTACTCTTGCAAAAATAAAAAATTCTGGGCTAAAAAAATATTTTTTAGGAAAGGAAACACATTTATTATTTTCACGGCTCTGCGTTATAAACTTCTGTGAAGCACTTGGGGGTTCAAAGTGTTCACCACACATCTAGATAAGTTCCCTTGGGGGTCTAGTTTCCAAAATGGAGTCACTTGTGGGGAGTTCCTACTGTTTAGGCACATCAGGGGCTCTGCAAACGCAACCTGACGCCCGCAGAGCATTCCATCAAAGTCTGCATTTCAAAACGTCACTACTTCCCTTCCGAACCCCGACGTGTGCCAAAACAGTGGTTTACCCCCACATATGGGGTATCATCGTACTCAGGAGAAACTGGAAAACAACTTTTGGGGTCCAATTTCTCCTATTACCCTTGGGAAAATAAATAATTGTGGGCTAAAAAATCATTTTTGAGAAAAGAAAAATTATTTTTTATTTTCATGGTTCTGCGTTATAAACTTCTGTGAAGCACTTGGGGGTTCAAAGTGCTCACCACACATCTAGATTAGTTCCATGGGAGGTCTAGTTTCCAAAATGGGGTCACTTGTGCGGGAGCTCCAATGTTTAGGCACACAGGGGCTCTCCAAACGCGACATGGTGTCCGCTAATGATTGGAGCTAATTTTCCATTCAAAAAGCCAAATGGCGTGCCTTCCCTTCCGAGCCCTGCCGTGCGCCCAAACAGTGGTTTACCCCCACATATGGGGTATCATCGTACTCAGGACAAACTGGACAACAACATTTGGGGTCCAATTTCTCCTATTACCCTTGGGAAAAAAAAAAAATTCTGGGCTAAAAATCATTTTTGAGGAAAGAAAAATTATTTTTTTATTTTCACGGCTCTGCGTTATAAACTTCTGTGAAGTACCTGGGGGTTATAAGTGCTCACTATGCATCTAGATAAGTTCCTTGGGGGGTCTAGTTTCCAAAATGGGGTCACTTGTAGGGGAGCTCCAATGTTTAGGCACACAGGGGCTTTCCAAACGCGACATGGTGTCCGCTAACGATGGAGATAATTTTTCATTCAAAAAGTCAAATGGCGCTCCTTCCCTTCCGAGCCTTACCATGTGCCCAAACAGTGGTTTACCCCCACATGTGAGGTATTGGTGTACTCAGGAGAAATTGCCCAACAAAATTTAGGATCCATTTTATCCTGTTGCCCATGTGAAAATGAAAAAATTGAGGCTAAAATAATTTGTTTGTGAAAAAAAAGTACTTTTTCATTTTTACGGATCAATTTGTGAAGCACCTGGGGGTTTAAAGTGCTCACTATGCTTCTAGATAAGTTCCTTGGGGGGTCTAGTTTCCAAAATGGGGTCACTTGTGGGGGAGCTCCAATGTTTAGGCACACGGGGGCTCTCCAAACGCGACATGGTGTCCGCTAAAGATTGGAGCCAATTTTTCATTGAAAAAGTCAAATGGCGCTCCTTCCCTTCCGAGCCCTGCCGTGCGCCCAAACAGTGGTTTACCCCCACATATGAGGTATCAGCGTACTCAGGACAAATTGGACAACAACGTCCGTGGTCCAGTTTCTCCTTTTACCCTTGGGAAAATAAAAAATTTTTCGCTAAAATATCATTTTTGTGACTAAAAAGTTAAATGTTCATTTTTTACTTCCATGTTGCTTCTGCTGCTGTGAAACACCTGAAGGGTTAATAAACTTCTTGAATGTGGTTTTGAGCACCTTGAGGGGTGCAGTTTTTAGAATGGTGTCACTTTGGGGTATTTTCAGCCATATAGAACCCTCAAACTGACTTCAAATGTGAGGTGGTCCCTAAAAAAAATGGTTTTGTAAATTTTGTTGTAAAAATGAGAAATCACTGGTCAAATTTTAACCCTTATAACTTCCTAGCAAAAAAAAATTTGTTTCCAAAATTGTGCTGATGTAAAGTAGACATGTGGGAAATGTTATTTATTAACTATTTTGTGTCACATAACTCTCTGGTTTAACAGAATAAAAATTCAAAATGTGAAAATTGCGAAATTTTCAAAATTTTTGCCAAATTTCCGTTTTTTTCACAAATAAACTCAGAAATTATCGACCTAAATTTACCACTAACATGAAGCCCAATATGTCACGAAAAAACAATCTCAGAATCGCTAGGATCCGTTGAAGCGTTCCTGAGTTATTACCTCATAAAGGGACACTGGTCAGAATTGCAAAAAACGGCAAGGTCATGAAGGGGTTAATAGCCAACAATTCCTGATCTCCAATGGAATAGTTTCTCTCTGCGGGGGAAAGAAACCTTAAAAAAAAAAAAGCACAGGACACTATCCTACCGGTAGACGATTTCTGGGTGAGAACCTCTCCTGCACCTATGGAGGAAGCATCTACCTCAAGGAAAAATTGCTCATTAGAATTTGCACGATGGAGAACGGGTGCAGAAGCGAAGGCTTTTTTGAGAGAAACAAAGGCCTCCTCTGCCTCGGAAGACCATTGCTTGGAGCTTACCCCTTTCCGTGTTAAAGTTGTGATGGGCGCCACTCGGGTGGAAAAGTGTGGGATGAATTGCCGGTAGTAGATGGCGAACCCCAGGAATCGTTGTATGGTTTTTAATCCAGACAAACGAGGCCACTTGAGGACGGCAGACCACTTCTCAGGGTCCATCTTTAATCCTGTAGAAGATACAATGTAACCGAGGAAAGGCAAAGAGGATTGTTCAAAGAGTTATTTCTCGAATTTGGCATAAAGCCTGTTCTCTCTGAGTCTTCGTAGTAACAGACGCACTTGCCTATGATGCGAGACCAAGTCTGCAGAGAAGATCAGAATGTTGTCCAGGTAGACAATGACACAAGTATAGAGCAGGTCCCTGAAAATGTCATTAACAAATTCATAAAAGACCGCAGGTGCATTGCTTAGGCCAAACAGCATTACCAGGTATTCGTATTGGCCATCATGGGTGTTGAAGGCTGTTTTCCATTCGTCTCCTCGGATTCGGATCAGGTTGTAGGCCCCTCTGAGATCCAATTTAGTAAAGATCCTGGCCCCTTGGAGACAGTAAAATAGCTCTGAAATAAGAGGTAAGATCTGGTTTAGACCCTGGTAGTCAATACAGGGCTGCAGGGATCTGTCTTTTTTCTTCACAAAGAAGAATCCCGCACCTGCTGGTGAAGATGAGTTTTGGATAAATCCTCTTGCCAGGTTCTCTTGGATGTAGTCCAACATGGCCTGTGTCTCTGCTTGAGAAACAGGATAAACTCCCCCGTGAGGAGAAGGTCAATCGGACAGTCATACGACCTGTGTGGAGGTAGTCTCTCAGCCTCTTTTTTCCCAAAAACATCAGAGAAGGACCAGTAAGAGGAGGGTAACTCTGGCAGGGAAACTGGTCAGACTGGAGGTGAAACTGGGTGAATCTGGGTTAGGCATGCAGCAATCTCCCCAATGCAGAACCTCTCCTGTTCTCCACTTTAAGATGGGTTCATGCATCTGAAGCTATGGAAGACCTAAAAGTAAGGGATGAGGCAAATGGGAATACATATAAAAAACGGTTCTTTCAGAATGTGTTAGACCTACCTGGAGTTCCACAGACTCAGTTTGAAATCGCACGGGCTTGGTCAATGGTTTGCCATCGACGGCAGTCACCCGCAATGGATCAGGAAGACACTGGACTGGTATGTGGTAACACTCCACAACCGCCTGCTGGATGAAGTTCCCTGCAGCTCCAGAATCCAGCAAACAGAGTTCAGAGAATTCAATTGCTCCAAAAGACACAGTGACCGAGACTTGCAAAGATGGAAAGGAATGTTCTCTCCTAGGGTGGCCTCTCCAACTGAACCGAGGCACTGGAGTTTTCCGACCTCTTTGGACAAGTGCGAATCAGGTGTTCAAGACTACCGCAGTAGAGTCAACTTCCTTCTTTGCGACGTGCCTCCTGGCGGCGGCTGGCCAAACTTACACGATCAACCTCCATGGGCTCAGGGGAGGAAGACGAGGTAGCTGACTTAGGTGAAGTAGAGCCCAGGTGGTAGGGCCTCTTGTCTCATTTGATCTCCTTGGCACGTTCCTGAAAACATTCAGGTTGAAAGGGAAATCAGATCATCCAGGGTGGTAGGTCTGTCCCTTACCGCCAGCTCATCCTTGACTCTTCCCAAAAAAAAACCTCCCAGAAGGTGGCCAGCAAGGACTCATTATTCCAGGATAATTCAGATCAAAGAGTGTGGAACCGAACAGCATACTGAGCCACCATAATCGTTCCTTGATGTAGGCGAAGCAGAGCTGAATGTATAAACAGCAAGGTAAATTGTCAAAAAATTATTTAAAACATAACTTTTAATTTATCATTTAAATAGTAAAATCCTGAGGCTCATAACTCCACCAGTATACATAGATTAATAACAAATAACACCACACAGTTCACATACTAGCAGACACCTATTCAAAGTACTGCAAACAATAAGGCGTAATAAAGAAGCCGTAATAGAAAAAAATCCCAAGAATTGCACCCTACCAGTGCTACCATTAGGCCCAGTTGAAAGTTACATCACTCTCCAAATATACTCAAACAAACAGAAGAGAGACCAATTGCCTATAAACTTGTTGCCTAGGTGATTAATGAAATAAAGGAATAGTCTCACCCATCTGCGTTCCTTCCTTTGCTACCAGGATTAACAGGGTCCATGAATGTCCAAATTTCCAGGGGGGGGCTTTAACGTCCACACAATACCCCTGTGTTTAGGTTCATATAGGATCCTGACCTAGTCATCCCCAAGCTGCAGCTGTCGACGTGTAACGACCAGGTTCATCGAAGGTCCTGCGAAATGCTTCTAGGAAAGACTGGAGAACATTAGCCAGAGGATCCCCTCTCTTCCATAGAGGGTTCAGCCAGGCGAAGGCTTTTCTGGCTACGTGTGACATTATGAAGCCCATCTTGGCTCGGTTAGAAGCCAGGGTCAGCTGGAAATCCATGCGAGTAGACAAACTGCGAAGATAAGTCGTGATATTATCCTGTTGATCTCTTAGATGGGTCACCTCTTGGCAAAGCTCCACAGTCGGGGGTCTCTGGGATCCAGTGGGTTCCATGGCCGAAGCAATCTGTAATGAATGGAAGTGGAGGCACAGATGATGAAGTTCACATTAGTTTTTTATTTTTTGAGTGGAACCTCGGGACCTCGGTCCAGGGGGGCTCCGAAGGGGGCGTAACCAGTGAGCCCCAGGTATCCGTAGTAATCCGTGGGGACACAGGTGCTACCTCCAGTTAGACCCCAGACACGAGGCAGCTGTCCCAGCGGGACAAACAGGTAAACGAATATAACAGAGATGGTGGAGCAAACCGACAGACACCGGGTATGAGATGTGAAGTTGGCTCTGGTGAGGATAGTCAGATTCTGGGTAGATGGGAGCAAGCTGGCTCTGGAACCTTTAGCGTTGTCCAGTGGTACAGATGGCGGGTGGCGGAACAGGATGGGACTTGAGTATAAAAATGCAGGAGTCGTCTAGGATTGCCGAACAACTGGACACTTATGTTCTGCAGAAACAAACAGTATAAGCAGAGTGCAAAACAGAATGATATTACAGTGCAGTCAGAACAGGAACAGAACCAGAAATAGCAAGAGTAGATACTCGTTTCTCCAGCAGCCTCCCTATGACGGAGGGGTCAGAAGTAGTAATCAGTGCGCTGCCATTGGTTAGTTAAGATTTTTAAAAGTGCGTGCTTTCCCTTTAAGAGACCAGAAGTACACGTGCGCGTGTCCTAAGCATTCTCCCTGAAGGACTGCTGGCAGCGTGCCAAGAAGTGGTGGAGGGTGAAGCAGCAGGGCGCCGAGGAACAGAACGAGAGCGAGGACCCTGGCAGGGACCACGCAGAGGCACAGGGGCTGTCTCGGGAGCAGTAGCAGGTGAGGGACCAGAACTGGGAGCAGTGCCAGAACCAGGTGTAACAGTGTGGTTTCTGATAGAGGAGTACAATTTGTGTCCAAATTTTGGAGGGCATTTTGTAAAAGATTGGGTATTTGCTTGCTTCTCCTCGGCCTACATCCCGAGACCAAAGTTCAGATGGAGAGGACCAATTAGTCATTTGAACAGATTTTGCAGTGTCTTGAAATGTCTCAGCAGGATGATTGGTGTTCTTCATTGCCAGTGGCTGAGTTTGCTTTTAACCCCTTTCTGACCTCGGACGGGATAGTACATCTGAGGTCAGAACCCCCGCTTTGATGCGGGCTCCGGCGGTGAACCCGCATCAAAGCCGGGACATGTCAGCTGTTTTGAACAGCTGACATGTGCCCGCAATAGGTGTGGGCAGAATCGTGATCCCCACACGCCTATTAACTAGTTAAATGCCACTGTCAAACGCTGACAGCGGCATTTAACTGGCGCTTCCGGCCGGGCGGCCGTAAATGAGCGCATCGCTGACCCCCGTCAGATGATCGGGGGTGAGGGATGCTTCTGTATAGTAACCATAGAGGTCCTTGAGACCTTTATGGTTACTGATCCCCGGTAGCTGTGAGCGCCACCCTGTGGGCGGCGCTCATAGCACACCTGCATTTCTGCTGCATAGCAGTGATCTGATGATCGCTGCTATGTAGCAGAGCCGATCGCATTGTGCCAGCTTCTAGCCTCCTATGGAGACTATTGAAGCATGGCAAAAGTTAAAAAAAAGTTAAAAAAAATGTGAAAAAAATAAAAAATATATAAAAGTTTAAATCACCCCCCTTTCACCCCATTCAAAATAAATCAATAAAAAAAAATCAAACCTACACATATTTGGTATCGCCGCGTTTAGAATCGCCTGATCTATCAATTAAAAAATTAAGTTTTTTTGGTCGCCGTGACATTGCATTAAAATGCAATAATGGGCGATCAAAAGAATGTATCTGCACCAATATGGTGTCATTAAAAACGCCAGCTCGGCACGCAAAAAATAAGCCCTCAACAGACCCCAGATCATGAAAAAAGGAGAAGCTACGGGCATTGGAAAATGGCGCAATTTATTTTTTTTGCAAAGTTTGGAATTTTTTTTCACCACTTAGATAAAAAATAACCTAGTCATGTTAGGTGTCTATGAACTCGTAATGACCTGGAGAATCATAATTGCAGGTCCGTTTTAGCATTTAGTGAACCTAGCAAAAAAGCCAAACAAAAAACAAGTGTGGGACTGCACTTTTTTTGCAATTTCACCGCACTTGGATTTTTTTTCCTGTTTTCTAGTACATGACATGCTACAACCAATGATGTCGTTCAAAAGTACAACACTTTCCGCAAAAAATAAGCCCTCACATGGCCATATTGACGGAAAAATAAAAAAGTTATGGCTCTGGGAAGGAGGGGAGCGAAAAACGAACACGGAAAAGCGGAAAATCCCAAGGTCATGAAGGGGTTAATAATTGGATTAATCAGTCCACTGGCACATCTTCGTTCTTCTGTAACTATGGTTTTTACCCTCATTTTGGTGAATTTTCCAGGCTGGATTCTGAATATCCAAGGGCTGATTTGGCAGTTCAACGGTTGGGGGAGGTGTGGAGGGAAGTACAGAAGAACATTGGGGAGGCTCAGGGCAAACATAAATATTTTGCTGATAAGCGACAGTCTGTTGGACCTATATTCCTGGTAGGAGATAAAGTGTGGTTGTCTACCAAGAACATATGTCTGAAAGTTCCTTCTGCTATGCTTTTCTCAGCCTCAGTCTGGTCTCAGGTTTGCTATTTATCTCCGCTGCATCTTGCAGGCGGTGTCCATTATATCTTCTGCTTATGGCATGAGTAGCTGACTCTGGTTATATCCTGATTTGTCCTGCTGCGAATCCTGACTGTTCCCGTGTCTGTTTTTTCCTCTCCCTCTGTTCCGACTCAGTGTTTTCCCTTCGTGTTTGGACTCTCTGGTACTTGACTCGGCTTTGACTTTGACCTGACTTTTGCTCATGGTACTTCTGCTTCCATCTGGTATTGACCCTCTGGTGCGTCTCTGACTCTGAGTTGATATTCCCCTTTATACTACGTTACTCTCCTGGTTTTGACGTGACTTGTTTGACTACCCTGTTGCCACCTGGTGGTGGCCTCGTTGCAGCACTGCAGGTCTGCTGTGGCAAGTGTTGCAGTCTTCCCTCCACTCTACTACCATCTAGTAGAGCGTGCATCTACCTGCATAGCTGCAGCATGATAGGGTGCACATACCATTACAAAGGAAATCTAAAAATACAGGTGCATCTCACAAAATTAGAATATCATCAAAAAGTTAATTTATTCCAGTTCTTCAATTCAAAAAGTGAAACTCATATATAGAGTCATTACAAACAGAGAGATCTATTTCAAGTGTTTATTTCTATTAATGTTGATAATTATGGTTTACAGCCAGTGAAAGCCCAAAACCTGTATTTAGATTTGAGCATCCTCATTGGTTTACCTTTTAATGGCTAATAGTGATGAGCGAATATACTCGTTACTCGAGATTTCCTGAGCATGCTCGGGTGTCCTCAGAGTATTTGTAAGTAATCGCAGATTTAGTTTTTCTCACCTCAGGTGAATGATTTACATCTGTTAGCCAGCTTGATTACATGTGGGGATTCCCTAGCAACCAGGCAACCCCCACATGTACTTATATGCTGGCTAACAGATGTAAATCATTCAGCTGCAGCGATGAAAACTAAATCTCCAAGCACTAAAAAATACTTGGAGGACACCCGAGCATGCTCAGGTAATCTTGAGTAACGAGTATATTCGCTCATCACTAATGGCTAACTGAAAAGATGGTAACAAATTGAAAACTTTCAAGACTACTCAGGTCTCTTCATCAGGTTCAGACTAATACAAAATCTGAAAAATCACATATTTGTACACAACAGGGTACAGAAATAATGCAATAGATAAGACAAGTGATGTGAAGCAGAACTATCATTATGGGAGGGGGATAAACAGTTGCAACCAGAAATATTGGAACAGTTCATAGAAAAGGAGTGTGAAAGTTTTATTGTCCTGTGATTGGGGTCTGGTTTTGTATTGTGATGCCCCCACATAGGCTGAGGAGCCAATTCTTTAGTTCTTTAGTTGATGTAGAAAGACATAAATCCATGTGCCACATTCATCCCTGTGCTGAGTGTGTCAAATGTTATTATAAGTTTATACTCCCAGATCCTTCTGTCTCTCTGAGATTTGAAGTTACCTTTTAATGCAAGTAATTTCATGTCCTTGGTGCTGTGATCAGGAATACAAAAATGTTTGGCCACAGGTAATTCTATTCTTTTTTCTTTTATTGTGTGGCGATGAGAATTCATCCTTTTTCTAGGTTTTTGCCCAGTCTCCCCTACATAAAGACCCCCAGCTGCACATTTGGTACATATAAACAGTTAAAGATGTTCCATTAACAGTTTAATCAATTTCAGCCCACCATTAACTTAAGACTCAACTACTCCCGTACTGAAATTAACTTTTTGGACACCATCATTTTTTGTTTTCATTATTGATTCTTTTGGGGGGGTACTCTGAAAATAAGCAGTCTGGATCACAGAAACTCACTCAGCTTTTATGCACACACACTGATTACAAGCAAACAGGTCACAAGTGAGGAAGTTACCTAATAGCCATTAAAACCCATTTGTGCCAACTTCTGTGCATGTTATCAGGCCAAACTCACCAGGGTATGATCAGGGTCATTTATATATTTTGGGTTGTCATGATGATTTAAAAAATGGCTTCATCCAACCACTAACCATGAGTGGAGAAAACGTTATGGTGTTATCATTCATATTCTCTGAAAAAAGGCCAAGAAAGTAAAAATTCTGCTGGGGTATGTAAACCTTTGAGCACAACTGTATTTGTGTTTGCTTATGTATACTGTATGTTTTTTGTTGAAAAATATTTAGAATTGAGAGTCCTCAGTGGTTAATACCTTTTAATGGCTAACTGAAAAGGTGGTAACAAATTGCAAGCTTTCGAGACTACACAGGTAAAGTATCATCAGGTAAAGACTAAAAGAAATTCTGAAGAATCACATATTTATGCACAACAAAGCATAGGAAAAAAAAAAAAAAAGGAAAAACCATGGATAACCAGGTGTCTTATCCATGGTTTTTCCTTTTTTTTTCTATGCTGTGCTGTGCATAAATATGTGATTCTTCAGAATTTCTTTTAGTCTTTGCCTGATGAAGAGACCTGTGTAGTCTCGAAAGCTTGCAGTTTGTTACCACCTTTTCAGTTAGCCATTAAAAGGTATTAACCTATTAACAATTCTAAATATTTTTCTATCTACTGGCTAACACGGTACCAAGATATATTTCTTTCTTGTTTTTTGTTGGTGATGTATTTATAGAAATATATATATATATATATATATATATATATATATATATATATATATGTATATATATATACGAGTATATATACACACATATATATATATATATATAGTTCAAAATGTTTTTATATATATATATATATATAATATATATATATATATATATATATATATATATATATATATATATATATATATATATATATAACCCCTGGCAAAAATTATGGAATCACTGGCCTTGGAGGATGATCATTCAGTTGTTCAATTTTGTAGAAGAAAAGCAGATCACAGACATGGCACAAAACTAAAGTCATTTCAAATGGCAACTTTCTGGCTTTAAGAAACACTAAAAGAAATCAAGAACAAAAAAATGTGTCTTCTTTGGTTAGAAATAAATACTAATGAAAGTATAACTCTATACTACCAACCTATAAAGAATCCTTCTTTCTCTCCAAACCCCCCCCAGCCTGAGGGTTTAGGTTATGCCTGTGTAGCAACTCACTTGGGATTAATAGGTTAGAAACTAAAAATGGTATAGGTGGACCGCTGAAAACACGTGTGAAGCTAGACAGACTGCAGCCAGAATACAGAACCCAAACACCCAGATAAAAGGTGTGTGTCTTGTGACTCGACAGGAAGAAAAGCCAAATACTAAACACAAGCTTAAGGGATAAAATCCATGAACATGTTAGTTTCAACAACATGGTGGAAGATTATGTGTCTACATGTCTCCACATACTGAGTAATGGGTCTGGCCTATTTATTTTCTGGGTGTCATGACTCTGTTGTCGGGTTTCTCAGAACCAGGGGCACCTTCCCTGTCCCTATTGCTAGGGGCACCCTAGCTCACCCTGCCTCAGATTACTTCTGATGGTGAAGACACTGGGGCCCATTTTGCCCCCTTTGAAGGTGTTTTCTATGCTTTGGTTTTGCCTCCCATTGAATTTAATGGGGATCGGATATGTTTGACTAACTGTTTGGCGAACATCGGGACATTCGCCAATCTGAACCGAACCGAACCTAGAAAGGTTCACTCATCTCTACTAATTAGATATTTTTCTTTCAAAAATGTGTTTTATTTTGTTGCCTTTTTTTTAATTACTTCTCAATCATTTTAAAGAAAAAAAAATGTTCAAAAGAGAAAATTATTTTGCTGCTATGGAGACAATTTTACTTTTTCACCTTTTAGATCTTATGAAATGTGAACTAGTAATTAGATAAACTTTCATTATATAAATTAGCAAAACATAAACTGTAGCCAAATTATAAAGAGAGAGCTACAGCCAGGGAACAAAACTAATCAAAATGGAAAAACAAAAACATGTTTTGTTGTATAAATGCCACCCTTTAACCACTGATACAATGAGTGAATTCAAAAGCAATCAGTTTTATGGAGCTGTTAACTAGGGTATAATTTCCTAATTAAGTATAGGCAGAGATTTAAAGGTAATGTGTCATTAGAAAAAATACTTATTAGTTAACTCTCTTTTTATGCTAAAAATATTTCCTTTTAAAATAAATCTGTCAATAGGATCTACCCTCCTCAGCTGTCTATATTGTCCTGTAGGTCATATGAAAATGAATAAAGTGATACCTTGCTGCCGGCGATCCGATTGTAACAACTCTGCTGGCATCACGGCATGGCCTCGCATCTCTCACACTATCTTACCCACTGCTCCAGGCCATGATGTGGTTTCTGTTTCTTGCCAGCTCCATGTTCTGTGTCTCTGCTCTCTGCATGCTTCATAGTTCTGTGTATAGAGGGGCGGCGCCTGAACTCTCTGGTTCTTATAGCAATCAGGTGCATCTGTCCAATCTGTTCCTGACCAATTACCAAGAGGCCTCCAGTATATAGTGCAGCTTCACCCAGTGTTCTGGGCCTGTGCAATGTGTTAGCTCAGTTAGTGTCTTGCTTCTGAGTTTGCCTGGCCTTTCTCTGAGTTACTCCCTCTCTGGAGGATTCTCTGTGTTATTTCCTTGGTCTTGTTGTCCGCCCACCAGGAGGCAGTATATCCTGGTCCCAGTGTCTTTGTCCTTGTGTCTTGTTCCATTGCCTTGTCTGTACTTAGTCTTATCTCTGTCTCCTAGTCTTTGGCTTCCTTCCCTGTTGTCTTTCCTTGTATTCTCAGTCTGCTTTCACTCCGCACTCTTGCAGCTCTGCCTGCTCTGAACCTTTGTTACTTTACCTCGGCTCCTCTCTTCTGCGTTTCTGCTCCTTTCTACTCAGCTTATCTTCTGCTGTTGCAGTTATCCCTTGCTGCAACTTCTCTCCACATTCTTTGTGGCTCTGCTCAGCTTTGCTGCAGTGACCCCTCCCGCAGCATCTCTCCGCTCCTTGCGGTTCTACCTAGCTCCGCTCCTTGCGGTTCTACCTGGCTCCGCTCCTTGCGGTTCTACCTGGCTCCGCTCCTTGCGGTTCTACCTGGCTCCGCTCCTTGCGGTTCTACCTGGCTCCGCTCCTTGCGGTTCTACCTGGCTCCGCTCCTTGCGGTTCTACCTGGCTCCGCTCCTTGCGGTTCTACCTGGCTCCGCTCCTTGCGGTTCTACCTGGCTCCGCTCCTTGCGGTTCTACCTGGCTCCGCTCTTTGCGATTCTACTTCTCCTGCACTTGGCTCCGCCTCCTGCCTGTCTGCACTTGGCTCCACCTCCAGCTCTTGGCTCCGCCTCCTGCGGTTTTGCACTTGGCTCCGCCTCCAGCTCTTGGCTCCACCTCCTGCAGTTTTGCACTTGGCTCCGCCTCCTGCTCTTGGCTCCGCCTCCTGCATTTCTGTTCTTGGCTCTAGCTCCTGTGCTTTCGCTCTGCATCCGCTCTTGCGGTCTTTATCTACTTATTCCTAGGTCCTCGTGTCTGAACAGGTTCTTACCCGTTCTACATACCTGCCTGCAGACCGGTCCATACCGGTTCTTCCAGTGTACCAGTCTTGTCCACCAGTCCTGCCAGAGAGCCAGCCGTGCCCGCCTGCCTACCAGAGAGCCAGCCGTGCCCGCCTGCCTGACAGTGTTCCTGTTGTACCCGTCTGCCTGCCTATGTGCCAGCCGTGCCCGCTTGCTTGTCTATGTTCCGTTCCCCGGTGGGATCAGCAGCCACAACCAGACTCCACCCTGGAGTGGTACCTGGTAGCTTCCTATTGCACAAGTCTGACCTCACCATCAGAGGCTCCAGCGAACACCTAGGAAGCTACTTAGTTACGCCCCTTCCAGGGAGGTTTGGTCTGTGGTCCAGTGGGGCCACTCCCCCGCACGCCCGCGCCAACCAGTCTGGGCGCGAGCATGACACCGATATCTTATTTCAGAAAACTCAACATTTTTCTACATATGTAAATGATCTGTTAAGATCACCCTGAGAATCTTCATTCAGAGGTTATTTTAAATGAAAGGGGAGCTAACACTATGAGACATGTAAATCAGGAGAGTAGACTGTCAGTCATTACAAGACACACGCTGGTAATACCCACTTTTATTTAAAATAAGCTTTGGATGCAGATTCTCAGAGATATCTATGTGCTGTCCATAGATCTTTACAGCTAATTTATATATTATGAAAAATGCTTTTCTCTAAAATAAGATATCAGGTAACAGACCTCAAATTATAATTTTATTCATATTATTCCTATTAAAACCTGCAAGTTCATATCGAGGATGGATTCTACTGACAGATTCCTTTCAAAAATCAATGGTGTTTTTTTAAGACTCAATTTATACTTAACCCCTTAAGCCCCGAGGGTGGTTTGCACGTTAATGACCGGGCCAATTTTTACAATTCTGACCACTGTCCCTTTATGAGGCTATAACTCTGGAACGCTTTGACGGATCTTGGCGATTCTGACATTGTTTTCTCGTGACATATTGTACTTCATGTTAGTGGTAAAATTTATTCGATATAACTTGCGTTTATTTGTGAAAAAAATGGAAATTTGGCGAAAATTTTGAAAATTTCGCAATTTTCCAACTTTGAATTTTTATGCCCTTAAATAACAGACATATGTCACACAAAATACTTAATAAGTAACATTTCCAACATGTCTACTTTACATCAGTACAATTTTGGAACCAAAATTTTTTTTTGTGACGGAGTTAAAAGTTGACCAGCAATTTCTCATTTTTACAACACCATTTTTTTTAGGGACCACATCTCATTTGAAGTCATTTTGAGGGGTCTATATGATAGAAAATACCCAAGTGTGACACCATTCTAAAAACTGCACCCCTCAAGGTGCTCAAATCCACATTCAAGAAGTTTATTAACCCTTCAGGTGTTTCACAGGAATTTTTGGAATGTTTAAATAAAAATGAACATTTAACTTTTTTTCACACAAAATTTATTTCAGCTCCAATTTGTTTTATTTTACCAAGGGTAACAGGAGAAAATGGACCCCCAAAGTTGTTGTACAATTTGTCCTGAGTACGCTGATACCCCATATGTGGGGGTAAACCACTGTTTGGGCGCATGGCAGAGCTCGGAAGGAAAGGAGCGCCATTTGACTTTTCAATGCAAAATTGACTGGAATTGAGATGGGACGCCATGTTGTGTTTGGAGAGCCCCTGATGTGCCTAAACATTGAAACCCCCTACAAGTGACACCATTTTGGAAAGTAGACCCCCTAAGTAACTTATCTAGATGTGTGGTGAGCACTTTGACCCACCAAGTGCTTCACAGAAGTTTATAATGCAGAGTCGTAAAAATAAAAAATCATATTTTTTCACAAAAATGATCTTTTCGCCCCCAATTTTTTATTTTCCCAAGGGTAAGAGAAGAAATTGGACCCCAAAAAATGTTGTGCAATTTGTCCTGAGTACGCTGATACCCCATATGTGGGTGTAAACCATTGTTTGGGCGCATGGCAGAGCTTGGAAGGGAAGGAGCGCCATTTGACTTTTCAATGCAAAATTGACTGGAATTGAGATGGGACGCCATGTTGCGTTTGGAGAGCCCCTGATGTGCCTAAACATTGAAACCCCCCACAAGTGACACCATTTTGGAAAGTAGACCCCCTAAGGAACTTATCTCGATGTGTTTTGAGAGCTTTGAACCCCCAAGTGTTTCACTACAGATTATAACGCAGAGCCGTGAAAATATATATATTTTTTTCTCAAAAATGATTTTTTAGCCCCCAGCTTTGTATTTTTACAAGGGTAACAGAATAAATTGGACCCCAAAATTTGTTTTCCAATTTGTCCTGAGTACGCTGATACCCCATATGTGAGGGGGAACCACTGTTTGGGCGCATGACAGTGCTCGAAAGGGAAGGAGCGCCATTTGGAATGCAGACTTAAATGGATTGGTCAGCAGCCGTCACGTTGCATTTGCAGAGCCCCTGATGTACCCAAACAGTACAAACCCCCCACAAGTGACCCCATATTGGAAACTAGACTTCCCACGGAACTTATCTAGATGTGTTTTGAGAACTTTGAACCCCTAAGTGTTTCACTAAAGTGTATAGCGCAAAGCCGTGAAAATAAAAATTCTTTTTTTTTTTTTCACAAAAATGATTTTTTAGCCCCCAGTTTTGTATTTTCACAAGGGTATCAGGATAAATTAGACCCCAAAAGTTGTTGTCCAATTTGTCCTGAGTACGCTGATACCCCATATGTGGGGGGGAACCACTGTTTGGGCGCATGACAGAGCTCGGAAGGGAAGGAGCGCCATTTGGAATGCAGCCTTAAATGGATTGGTCTGCAGGCATCACGTTGCATTTGCAGAGCCCCTGATGTACCCAAACAGTACAAACCCACCACAAGTGACCCCATATTGGAAACTAGACCTCCAAAGGAACTTATCTAGATGTGTTGTGACAACTTTGAACCCCCAAGTGTTTCACTACAGTTTATAACGCAGAGCCGTGAAAATAAAACATCTTTTTTTTCCCACAAAAATGATTTTTAGCCCCCCAAATTTTTATTTTCCCAAGGATAACAAGAGAACTTGGACCCCAGAAGTTGTTGTTCAATTTGTCCCGAGTACGCTGATAACCAATATGTTGGGGTAAACCCCTTTTTGGGCGCATGGGAGAGCTCGGAAGGGAAGGAGCACTGTTTTACTTTTTCAAAGCAAAATTGGCTGGAATTGAGATTGGACGCCATGTCCCGTTTGGAGAGCCCCTGATGTGCCTGGACAGTGGAAACTTCCCAATTCTACCTGAAACCCTAATCCAAACAGACCCCTAGCCCTAATCCCAACGGTAACCCTAACCACACCCCTAGCCCTGACACACCCATAATTCTAATCCCAACCCTAATCCAAACCGTAAATGTAATCCAAACCCTAACCCTAACTTTAGCCCCAACCCTAACTTTAGCCCCAACCCTAACCCTAACTTTACCTCCAACCCTAGCCCTAACCCTAACCCTACCCCTACCCCTAACCCTAAACGTGACTGAAATACGTGGCACTGAAATACGTGGCACTGAAATACGTGGCACTGAAATACGTGGCACTGAAATACGTGGCACTGAAATACGTGGCACTGAAATACGTGATACGTGGCACTGAAATCCGTGGCACTGAAATCCGTGGTACTGAAATACGTGGCACTGAAATACGTGGCACTGAAATACGTGGCACTGAAATACGTGATACGTGGCACTGAAATACGTGGCACTGAAATACGTGGCACTGAAATACGTGGCACTGAAACACGTGGCACTGAAACACGTGGCACTGAAATACGTGGTACTTAAATACGTGGCACTAAAATATGTGGCACTGAAATATGTGATACGTGGCACTGAAATACGTGACACTTAAATACGCGGCACTGAAACACGTGGCACTGAAATACGTGATACGTGGCACTGAAATATGTGGCACTGAAATACGTGGCACTGAAATACGTGGCACTGAAATACGTGGCACTGAAATACGTGGCACTATGACTGTCAGAAAATGTTCATTAAATGGTTAGGGGTGAGGTTAGGGGTAGAGTTAGGGTTAGGGTTTGGATCCCTTTATCACCTTGATGGTGGTGGGTGGCTTTTCAGTGTGTTTTCTGTTTTTTTTCGATAAAAACGCATGCGTTTTTAACGCAAACGCATGTGCTTAAGGCCATGTGCACACGTTCAGTATTTTTCGCGTTTTTTTCGCGTTTTTTCGCTATAAAAACGTGATAAAAACGCGAAAAAAACGCTTACATATGCCTCCTATTATTTTAAGTGTATTCCGCATTTTTTGTGCAAATGTAGCCTTTTTTTCCGCGAAAAAATCGCATCGCGGAAAAAAAAGCAACATGTTCATTAAAATGCGGAATTGCAGGGGATTCCGCACACCTAGGGGTCCATTGATCTGCTTACTTCCCGCACGGGGCTGTGCCCACGATGCGGGAAGTAAGCAGATTATGTGCGGTTGGTACCCAGGGTGGAGGAGAGGAGACTCTCCTCCACGCACTGGGCACCATATAAGTGGTCAAAAAAATAAGAATTAAAATAAAAAACAGTCCTATACTCACCCTCGATGTCTTCCCGCCTCCACTGCACGCTGCCGTTCGGTTCCTGTAGCTGGTGTGCGGCGAAAGACCTGCCGATGACGTCACTGTCCTGTGATTGGTCGTGAGCGGTCATGTGACCGCGACGTCACGGAAGGTCCTGTGCGCACAGACCAGCTATAGGAAGAGGAGCCGGACGCCGCTGAGGAGATGTCTGGGTGAGTATAAGCATTTTTTTTATTTTTTTTATTATTTTTAAACATTCTATCTTTTACTATAGATGCTGCATAAGCTGCATCTATAGTAAAAAGTTGGTCACACTTGTCAAACGCTATGTTTGACAAGTGTGACCAACCTGTCAGTCAGTTTTCCAAGCGATGCTACAGATCGCTTGGAAAACTTTAGCATTCTGCAAGCTAATTACGCTTGCAGAATGCTAAAAAAACGCGAAAAAAACGGAAAAAAAACGCAAAAAAAAAAATGCGGATTTCTTGCAGAAAATTTCCGGTTTTCTTCAGGAAATTTCTGCAAGAAATCCTGAACGTGTGCACATACCCTAAAAACGCAAGAAAATACTGCAGGCTGTATTTCTGAAAATGAACACATGCAGAAAAAAAACGCATGCGTTTGAAAACGCGACCAAACGCGTACAAAAAAACGCATGTGTTTGAAAACGCGACCAAACGCGTACAAAAAAACGCATGCGTTTGAAAACGCGACCAAACGCGTACAAAAAAACGCATGCGTTTTCAATGTTAAATATAAGGAAAAAACGCATGCGTTTTTTTGTGCAAAAAACGCTGCAGACAAAAACGCAAGTGTGAAACCAGCGACGCTTTTTATAGCAAAAATGTTTTTGCGTCTCCACATTTTGAGACCTATAATTTTTCCACATTTTGCTCCACAGAGTCATGTCAGGTCTTGTTTTTTGCGGGACGAGTTGACGTTTTTATTGGTAACATTTTCGGACACGTGACCATTTTTGATCACTTTTTATTCCGATTTTTGTGAGGCAGAATGACCAAAAACCTGCTATTCATGAATTTCTTTTGGGAGAGGCGTTTATACCGTTCCGCGTTTGGTAAAATTGATAAAGCAGTTTTATTCGACGGGTCAGTACGATTACAGCGATACCTCATTTATATCATTTTTTTATGTTTTGGCGCTTTTATACGATAAAAACTATTTTATAGAAAAAATAATTATTTTGGTATTGCTTTATTCTCAGGACTATAACTTTTTTATTTTTTTGCTGATGATGCTATATGGTGGCTCGTTTTTTGCGGGACAAGATGACGTTTTCAGCGGTACCATGATTATTTATATCAGTCTTTTTGATCGCGTGTTATTCCTCTTTTTGTTCGGCGGTATGGTAATAAAGCGTTGTTTTTTGCCTCGTTTTTTTTTTTTTTCTCTTACGGTGTTTACTGAAGGGGTTAACTAGTGGGGCAGTTTTATAGGTTGGGTCGTTACGGACGCGGCGATACTAAATATGTGTACTTTTATTGTTTTGTTTTTTTTATTTAGATAAAGAAATGTATTTATGGGAATAATATATATATTTTTTTTTATTATTTATTTAGGATTTTTTTTTTTTTTTTTTACACATGTGGAAAAAATTTTTTTTTACTTTTTTACTTTGTCCCAGGGGGGGACATCACAGATCGATGATCTGATAGTGTGCACTGCACTTTATCAGATCACCGATCTCACTTACATCGGTGCAGGCTTACCAGCGTCTGCTCTGAGCAGGCGCTCGGTAAGCCACCTTTCTCCCTGCAGGACCCGGATGCCGCGGCCATCTTGGATCCGGGACCTGCAGGGAGGAAGAAGGTAGGAGACCCTCACAGCAACGCGATCACATCGCGTTGCTCCGGGGGTCTCAGGGAAGCCCGCAGGGAGCCCCCTCCCTGCGCGATGCTTCCCTATACCGCCGGTACACTGCGATCATGTTTGACATGTTTGACATCCGACACATAGTGCCGGATGTCAGCTGCGATAGGCAGCTGACACCCGGCCGCGATCGGCCGCGCTCCCCCCGTGAGCGCGGCCGATCGCGTATGACGTACTATCCCGTCACCCGGAATTAAGTCCCAGGTCACCTTGACGGGATAGTACGTCATACGGGATTAAGGGGTTAAAGGGAATCTGTCACCTGAATTTGGCGGGCTATGTAAATGCCCTGTTTTCGGTCCGATGGAAGATGTTTCTTCTTTTTTCCTCCATCCTATCCTTCCCCGCTGTCCGCAATATTTTCCAGAATTGGAGTAGGTATCCTAAATAGTTTGCGCGTGCACAATGCAATTGTATCTCGTGCATGCGCAGTATGCTTTGCCCATCTGCGGGCAAAGCCGAAAAGCATTACTGTGCATGCGCCGGCGCACTGTTCCGGAAGTATTTCTCTGTGATCTGGGACATAGTGTGACTGCGCATGCGCAGTAAGGTGACAGAGTCCTTTTAACCCTTTTCCCATTTTTGCATCAACACTTTCCCCTTCTGAGCATGCCCAGGGCAAGATCTCCTGTTGGAGATCGAGGGTCACATGCTCAGATACTGCAGCAGATCCCATTGTGTATGACTGCTCGCGTAAGGTGGATGATTGCTATCTAGCGCCCGACTTAGCCATCAGCACGTAACGCACAAAACAGCGTCTAATTGCTGTGACCGCCAGTGCGGCGCCGTGCGCTTTCACAGCGCTTTCCTGACCCAAGCCTGGGTGGTTAGTGGCGTCCGCCAGTGTGGCACCGCACGCACTCTCGTGCATCTTTATTATTATTTCTTTCACTCTGACACCCCAGTTGCGGTGTCGAGCGCAAGAGGTCTATATGAACTCAAATCCTGTGTCTTGGGATTGAGTTCTGAGACTCCTTGCTTGCGCTCTTGGTGCGGTACCGCGGCCCTGTGACGCAACAGGGTTCGCTTCCTTCACACAGAGTGAAGTTAACCCGTGTGTGTATCCACATTGTACCGCCATATAGTCCGTCATTACTTGGCAGCAGGTTCCATCTCTGCACGGTGGACCCCAGGCTGCGAACGCACCTTACTCTTTTTTTCTTATTATTTGGTGCGTTCCGCTAGCCCTAACATTACACAAGCACCAGGGTCTGGCTAGTAATGACGGACAAACAGCAATCCTTGCGGTACATCCAGCAGCTGGAGGGTAGGTTGGCGGCTCTCGAGCGCACAACCTCAGCTGTGGATGTAACCCCAGTTGCTGTTCAGGCTGCTAGCGTGTCTGCAGCCACCTTGTCCACTGCCACCCCTGTACCGACTCTATCTCGCCTCCCGCTGCCAGAAAAATTTTCTGGTGATAGTAAGTCTTGTAGGGGTTTTGTGAGTCAGTGCTCTATACATCTCGAGCTTCTGGCCTCTCGTTTCCCTACAGAGCGGGCTAAGGTGGGGTTTATTGTGTCTCTCCTGTCGGACAGGGCGTTGGAGTGGGTTACGCCGCTGTGGGAGCGTGGCGATCATGTGGTGCAGAGTGCTTCGTTGTTCCTGAGCACTCTGAAACAGGTCTTTTTAGGACCTCGTGTCACCCATGATACGGTGCTACAACTGTTGGCATTGACTCAGGGCTCGTCCTTGGTCAGCCATTTTGCTGTCCACTTCCGCACCCTAGCATCTGAGCTGGAGTGGTCGGATAAAGCCCTTATTCTGATATTTTGGAGGGGGCTGGCTGACCACGTGAAGGACGCCCTGGCCACTAGGGAGATTCCCGCCACACTGGAGGAGTTAATAGCAGTGTCCACTCGTTTGTTGTGAATTCTGTTCTTGGGCTCCCTCCGGTGGTAATCAGTGGTAGCGCTGCTGTCTCCTTCACAGCAGTTATCAGGTGTGTTCACTCTGGACTGGGCTATTTAGTCTGGCTTCACCTTTTAGTGAGTGCCAGTTGTCAATTGTATCTGGAGGATTCACATCTCTTCATGGTCTCTCTTGCTTCCTGGTCTTTTCACCAAGATAAGTCCTGCTTGTTTTGCAGCCCACATTTTGTGGGCCTTATTGTTTAGTGCATTTCTTGTTTTTTCTTGTCCAGCTTAATCTGTGTAAGGATTTATGCAGTCAAGCTGGTATCTCTGGAGAGGCAGATATACCCTTCATGTCTTTAGTTAGATGTGAAGTTTTTGTATTTTCTGTGGTGGATATTTCATAGTATTTTAATACTGGCCGCATAGTACTCTGTCCTATGTTTCCTATCCAGCTAGATTGGCCTCCTTTGCTAAATTCTGTTTTCAGCCTGTGTATGTTTTTTCCTCTCCTCTCACAGTCAATATTTGTGGGAGGCTGCCTATCCTTTGGGAATTTTCTCTGAGGCGAGATAGCCTTCCCTTTTCTATCTATAGGGTTAATTATTCCTCCGGCTGTGTCGAGGTGCCTAGGATCAGTAGGTACATCCCACGGCTACTTCTAGTTGCGGTGTTAAGTCCAGGGTCTGCGGTCAGTACAGTTACCACATTCTCCAGAGTACGTCTCATGCCGTTCCTAGGCCACCAGATCATAACAGTACAACTGGCCAACAATGAGTTAACTGCATCTCAAAAGAAGGGAAAGAAAGTGCTGAGCCATTTTTTTTTCTGTACTCTGTTGTGTTTTTTTCCCTCTTACCTCTGGGTGGCTCAGGAGTTAGGCGCTGATATGGATGTTCAGGGACTTGCTTCTCGTGTGGATCAACTTGCTGCTAGAGTACAGGGTATTTCTGATTATATCGTGCAGACTCCTGTTTTAGAGCCTAGAATTCCTACCCCTGATCTGTTTTTTGGGGACAGGTCTAAATTTCTGAGCTTTAAAAATAACTGTAAACTGTTTTTTGCTCTGAAGCCCCATTCCTCTGGTGATCCCATCCAGCAGGTTAAAATTGTCATATCTCTGTTGCGTGGTGACTCCCAGGATTGGGCATTTGCCCTGGAACCTGGGAATATGGCGTTGTTTAATGTAGACACCTTTTTTCAGGCACTTGGGTTATTATATGATGAACCTAACTCTGTAGAGCATGCTGAGAAAACACTGTTGGCCCTGTGTCAGGGTCAAGAAGCGGCAGAATCATATTGCCAGAAATTTAGAAAATGGTCTGTGTTGACTAAATGGACTGAGGATGCTTTGGCGGCAATTTTCAGAAAGGGTCTTTCTGAATCCGTTAAAGATGTTATGGTGGGCTTCCCCATGCCTGCTGGTCTGAGTGATTCTATGTCTCTGGCCATTCAAATTGATCGGCGCTTGCGTGAGCGCAGAGTTGTGCACACTATGGCGTTGTCTTCCGAGCGGAGTCCTGAGCCTATGCAATGTGATAGGATTGTGTCTAGAGCCGAACGACAAGGATTCAGATGTCAGAATGGGTTGTGTTTTTACTGCGGCGATTCTGCTCATGTTATTTCTGATTGCCCTAAGCGTGTCAAGAGAATCGCTAGTTCCGTTACCATCAGTACTGTACAACCAAAATTTCTGTTATCTGTGACCCTGATCTGCTCATTATCGTCATTTTCTGTCATGGCATTTGTGGATTCGGGCGCCGCGTTAAATTTAATGGACTTAGAATTTGCCAGACGTTGTGGGTTTCCCTTGCAGCCTTTGCAGAGTCCTATCCCTTTGAGGGGCATTGATGCTACACCATTGGCTAAAAATAAACCTCAGTTTTGGACACAGCTAACCATGCGTATGGCGCCAGCCCATCAGGAAGATTGTCGTTTTCTGCTGTTGCAGAATCTGCATGATGCTATTGTGCTGGGGTTTCCATGGTTACAGGTGCATAATCCGGTGTTGGATTGGAAATCTATGTCTGTGACTAGTTGGGGTTGTCAGGGGGTTCATGATGACGTTTCTTTGATGTCAATTTCCTCCTCCCCCGCTTCTGAAGTTCCTGAGTTTTTGTCAGATTTCCAGGATGTTTTTGATGAGCCCAAGTCCAGTTCCCTTCCACCGCATAGGGACTGTGATTGTGCTATTGACTTGATTCCAGGCTGTAAGTTCCCTAAGGGCCGACTTTTCAATCTGTCTGTGCCAGAAAATGCCGCCATGCGGAGTTATGTTAAGGAGTCTTTGGAGAAGGGGCATATTCGGCCATCTTCTTCTCCATTGGGAGCAGGTTTCTTTTTTGTTGCCAAGAAGGATGGCTCCTTGAGACCCTGTATTGATTATCGCCTCTTGAATAAGATCACGGTCAAATTCCAATACCCTTTGCCTTTGCTCTATGATTTGTTTGCTAGGATTAAGGGGGCTAGTTGGTTTACTAAGATTGACCTTCGAGGGGCATATAATCTTGTTCGTATTAAGCAGGGCGACGAATGGAAAACTGCGTTTAATACGCCCGAGGGCCATTTTGAATATCTTGTGATGCCATTCGGACTCTCTAATGCTCCATCTGTGTTTCAGTCCTTCATGCATGATATATTTCGGAATTATCTTGATAAATTCATGATTGTATATTTGGATGATATTTTGATTTTTTCGGATGATTGGGAGTCTCATGTGAAACAAGTCAGGATGGTATTTCAGATCCTTCGTGATAATGCCTTGTTTGTGAAGGGGTCTAAATGCCTCTTTGGAGTACAGAAGGTTTCTTTTTTGGGCTTCATTTTTTCTCCTTCATCTATAGAAATGGATCCGGTTAAGGTTCAGGCCATTCATGATTGGATCCAGCCTACATCCGTGAAGAGCCTTCAGAAATTTTTGGGCTTTGCTAATTTTTATCGTCGTTTCATTGCCAACTTCTCCAGTGTGGTTAAACCCCTGACCGATTTGACGAAGAAAGGCGCTGATGTGACGAATTGGTCCTCTGCGGCCATTTCTGCCTTTCAGGAGCTTAAACGCCGATTTACTTCTGCCCCTGTGTTGCGTCAGCCGGATGTTTCTCTTCCTTTTCAGGTTGAGGTTGACGCTTCTGAGTTTGGGGCAGGGGCCGTTTTGTCTCAGAGGAATTCTGATGGTTCCTTGATGAAACCGTGTGCCTTCTTCTCTCGAAAGTTTTCGCCTGCGGAACGCAATTATGATGTCGGTAATCGTGAGTTGTTGGCTATGAAGTGGGCATTTGAGGAGTGGCGACATTGGCTTGAAGGGGCTAAGCACCGTATTGTGGTCTTGACCGATCATAAGAATCTGATTTACCTCGAGTCTGCCAAACGGCTGAATCCTAGACAGGCCCGATGGTCCCTGTTTTTCTCCCGTTTTGATTTTGTTGTCTCGTATCTTCTGGGTTCTAAGAATGTTAAGGCTGATGCCCTCTCTAGGAGTTTTTTGCCTGATTCCCCTGGGGTCCTTGAGCCGGTCAGCATTCTGAAGGAGGGGGTGATTCTTTCTCCCATCTCCCCTGATTTACGACGGGTTCTTCAGGAATTTCAGGCTGATAAACCTGACCGCTGTCCAGTGGAGAAACTGTTTGTTCCTGATAGATGGACTAGCAAAGTGATTTCTGAGGTTCACTGTTCTGTGTTGGCTGGCCATCCTGGGATTTTTGGTACCAGAGATTTGGTTTGTAGGTCATTTTGGTGGCCTTCTTTGTCACGGGATGTGCGTTCCTTTGTGCAGTCCTGTGGGACTTGTGCGCGGGCCAAACCTTGCTGCTCACGCGCCAGTGGGTTGCTTTTGCCTTTGCCAGTCCCTGAGAGGCCTTGGACGCATATTTCTATGGATTTTATTTCGGATCTTTCGGTTTCCCAGAGGATGTCGGTTATCTGGGTGGTTTGTGACCGGTTTTCTAAGATGGTTCATTTGGTACCTTTGCCTAAATTACCTTCCTCTTCTGAGTTGGTTCCGTTGTTTTTTCAGCATGTGGTTCGTTTGCATGGCATTCCGGAGAATATTGTGTCCGACAGAGGTTCCCAGTTTGTTTCCAGGTTTTGGCGGGCCTTTTGTGCTAAGCTGGGCATTGATTTGTCTTTTTCTTCCGCATTTCATCCTCAGACAAATGGCCAAACTGAGCGAACTAACCAGACTTTGGAAACTTATTTGAGATGCTTTGTGTCTGCCGATCAGGATAATTGGGTGGCTTTCTTGCCATTGGCCGAGTTTGCCCTTAATAATCGGGCTAGTTCTGCTACCTTGGTTTCACCTTTCTTTTGCAATTCTGGTTTTCATCCTCGTTTTTCTTCAGGGCAGGTTGAGCCTTCTGATTGTCCTGGGGTGGACTCTGTGGTTGACAGGTTGCAGCAAATTTGGGCTCATGTTGTGGACAATTTGGTGTTGTCTCAGGAGGAGGCTCAGCGTTTTGCTAACCATCGGCGGCATGTGGGTTCCCGGCTTCGGGTTGGGGATTTGGTCTGGTTGTCTTCCCGTCATGTTCCTATGAAGGTTTCTTCCCCTAAGTTCAAGCCTTGGTTTATTGGTCCTTACAGGATTTCTGAGATTATCAATCCAGTGTCTTTTCGTTTGGCCCTTCCAGCCTCTTTTTCCATCCACAATGTCTTTCATAGATCTTTGTTGCAGAAATATGTGGTACCCGTCGTTCCCTCTGTTGATCCTCCTGCCCCGGTGTTGATTTATGGGGAGTTGGAGTATGTTGTTGAGAAGATCTTGGATTCTCGTTTTTCAAGGCGGAGGCTTCAGTATCTTGTCAAGTGGAAGAGTTATGGCCAGGAGGATAATTCGTGGGTTGTTGCCTCTGATGTTCATGCTGACTATTTGGTTCGTGCCTTCCATTTGGCTCGTCCTGATCGGCCTGGGGGCTCTGGTGAGGGTTCGGTGACCCCTCCTCAAGGGGGGGTACTGTTGTGAATTCTGTTCTTGGGCTCCCTCTGGTGGTCATCAGTGGTAGCGCTGCTGTCTGTCCTTCACAGCAGTTATCAGGTGTGTTCACTCTGGACTGGGCTATTTAGTCTGGCTTCACCCTTTAGTGAGTGCCAGTTGTCAATTGTATCTGGAGGATTCACATCTCTTCATGGTCTCTCTTGCTTCCTGGTCTTTTCACCAAGATAAGTCCTGCTTGTTTTGCAGCCCACATTTTGTGGGCCTTATTATTTAGTGCATTTCTTGTTTTTTCTTGTCCAGCTTAATCTGTGTAAGGATTTATGCAGTCAAGCTAGTATCTCTGGAGAGGCAGATATACCCTTCATGTCTTTAGTTAGATGTGAAGTTTTTGTATTTTCTGTGGTGGATATTTCATAGTATTTTAATACTGGCCACATAGTACTCTGTCCTATCTTTCCTATCCAGCTAGATTGGCCTCCTTTGCTAAATTCTGTTTTCAGCCTGTGTATGTTTTTTCCTCTCCTCTCACAGTCAATATTTGTGGGGGGCTGCCTATCCTTTGGGAATTTTCTCTGAGGCGAGATAGCCTTCCCTTTTCTATCTATAGGGTTAATTAGTCCTCCGAATGTGTCGAGGTGTCTAGGATCAGTAGGTACATCCCACGGCTACTTCTAGTTGCGGTGTTAAGTCCAGGGTCTGCGGTCAGTACAGTTACCACATTCTCCAGAGTACGTCTCATGCCGTTCCTAGGCCACCAGATCATAACAGAGGTTAGAGCGAGCCCAGTGTAGGCAGAGGTTTCGGCTGGCTCCCACCTTCGCCAAACCTTTGGAATCTCCAGTTCAGGCTCCTGAGACACATGAGGCCATGGAAGTGTCACGAGTCCCAGTCCGCTCGTGCACTCCAGGTTTGTCATGTTTGCCAGCAGTCAGGACATCTTGCCACCAGATGTCCCCAGAGGTCGAGGAAACGTCAGCGTCTAGTAGTAGTAGGTGGACGTACACTAGACATGGCGACGTTTGCCTCCAAATTGTCCTTTAAGGGGACAATTACAATAGGCTCATTCACTCACTCGGTAGAGCTCTGCGTGGATTCAGGGGCGGAGGGCAATTTTATGTCTTCTGCCTTCGCCCAACGTCACGCAATGTCCCTGGTAATGCTAGCTGTTGTGAATTTGGTTTCTGGGCTCCCTCGGTGGTCACTGGTGGTACTGAACTTGTGTGCTTCATCTCCTCTGTTCACCTGTTTCCATCAGGATGTGGGAGTTTTCTATTTAACCTTGCTCCTCAGTCATTTCTATGCCGGCCAACAATGTTACCAGAAGCCTTTCTGTTGCATGTTCCTGCTCCTAGACTACTATCAGCTAAGTTGGACTTTTAGTCCCAAGTTTGTTTTGCATTTTTGTTCCAGTTCTCTGTGATTGAATATTTCTGAGGCTGGAAGCTCTTGTGAGCTGAAATTGCCACTCTGGTGTCATGAGTTGATATTAGAGTCTTAAAGTAATTTCAGGATGGTGTTTTGAAAGGGTTTTCAGCTGACTGTGTAGTTCCCTTTTCTGTCTTCCTACTATCTAGTAAGCGGACCTCAATTTGCTAAACCTATTTTCATACTTCGTATGTCAATTTCCTCTGAAATCACCGACAATATATGTGGGGGCTACTGTCTGCCTTTTGGGGAAAATTTCTCTAGAGGTAAGTCAGGTCTGTATTTTCCTCTGCTAGGGTCAGTCAGTCCTCCGGCTGGCGCTGGGCGTCTAGGGATAAAACGTAGGCACGCTACCCGGCCACTGTTAGTTGTGCGGTAGGTTTAGCTCACAGTCAGCTCGAGTTCCCATCTTCCAAGAGCTAGTCCTTTTGTATGCTTTACTACGTTCTCTTGCCATTGAGAACCATGACAGTTTGGCCGGCCATGGGTTAAAATAATTGGCAGAAGAAAGGAGAGAAAAGAAGTCTGCAGAGAATTTTTTTTTTTTTTTTTTTCTGAGTTTGCTCATTAGTTGATTCACTTGCATCTCTGCTTACTGCAGCCTTCGTCTCTCTCTCCTTCTAATCCTTGAATGGTTCTGATTTCACCTGATAAAAATGGATCAGCAGAGTTTAGCTACAGGTTTGAATAATCTCGCTATGAAGGTTCAAAGTTTACAGGATTTTGTAATTCATGCTCCTATATCTGAACCTAGAATTCCTTTACCTGAATTTTTCTCTGGGGATAGATCTCGCTTCCAGAATTTCAAACATAATTGTAAATTATTTTTGTCTCTGAGATCTCGCTCCGCTGGAGATCCTGCACAGCAGGTCAGGATTGTAATTTCCTTGCTCCGGGGCGACCCTCAGGATTGGGCATTTGCTTTGGCACCAGGGGATCCTGCGTTGCTCAATGTGGATGCGTTTTTCCTGGCATTGGGGTTGCTTTATGAGGAACCTCATTTAGAGATTCAGGCTGAAAAAGCCTTGATGGCCCTGTCTCAGGGGCAAGATGAGGCTGAAATATACTGCCAAAAATTTCGTAAGTGGTCTGTGCTTACTCAGTGGAATGAGTGCGCCCTGGCGGCGAATTTCAGAGAGGGTCTCTCTGATGCCATTAAAGATGTTATGGTGGGGTTCCCTGTGCCTACAGGTCTGAATGAGTCCATGACAATGGCCATTCAGATTGATCGGCGTTTGCGGGAGCGCAAACCTGTGCACCATTTGGCGGTGTCTACTGAGAAGGCGCCAGAAATTATGCAATGTGATAGAATTCTGTCCAGAAGCGAACGACAGAATTTTAGGCGAAAAAATGGGTTATGCTTCTATTGTGGTGATTCAACTCATGTTATATCAGCATGCTCTAAACGTACTAAGAAGGTTGATAAGTCTGTTTCAATTGGCACTTTACAGTCTAAGTTTATTCTATCTGTGACCCTGATTTTCTCTTTATCGTCTATTACCACGGACGCCTATGTCGACTCTGGCGCCGCTTTGAGTCTTATGGATTGGTCCTTTGCCAAACGCTGTGGGTTTAATTTAGAGCCTCTGGAAGTTCCTATACCTCTGAAGGGTATTGACTCCACGCCATTGGCTAGTAATAAACCACAATACTGGACACAAGTAACTATGCGTATTAATCCGGATCACCAGGAGATTATTCGCTTCCTTGTGTTGTATAATCTTCATGATGTGTTGGTGCTTGGATTGCCATGGCTGCAATCTCATAACCCAGTCCTCGACTGGAAAGCAATGTCTGTGTTAAGCTGGGGATGTCAGGGGACTCATGGGGACGTACCTTTGGTTTCCATTTCGTCATCTACTCCCTCTGAGATTCCGGAATTTTTATCTGATTATCGTGACGTTTTTGAGGAGCCTAAACTTGGTTCACTACCTCCGCACAGAGATTGCGATTGTACTATAGATCTGATTCCGGGCAGTAAGTTTCCAAAGGGTCGTTTATTTAATCTATCTGTGCCTGAACATGCTGCTATGCGGGAATATATTAAGGAGTCCTTGGAAAAGGGACATATTCGTCCTTCGTCATCTCCCTTAGGAGCCGGTTTTTTCTTTGTATCTAAAAAAGATGGCTCTTTGAGGCCGTGTATTGATTATCGGCTTTTGAATAAAATCACGGTTAAATATCAATATCCTTTGCCACTGCTTACTGATTTGTTTGCTCGAATAAAGGGGGCCAAGTGGTTCTCTAAGATTGATCTTCGTGGGGCGTATAATTTAGTGCGAATTAAGCAGGCGGATGAGTGGAAAACCGCATTTAATACGCCTGAGGGCCATTTTGAGTATTTAGTAATGCCTTTTGGTCTTTCAAATGCCCCTTCAGTCTTTCAGTCTTTTATGCATGACATTTTCCGTGAATATTTGGATAAATTTATGATTGTGTATCTGGATGATATTTTGATTTTTTCGGATGACTGGGACTCTCATGTCCAACAGGTCAGGAGGGTTTTTCAGGTTTTGCGCTCTAATTCCTTGTGTGTAAAGGGTTCTAAGTGTGTTTTTGGGGTTCAAAAGATTTCGTTTTTGGGGTACATTTTTTCCCCCTCTTCCATTGAGATGGACCCTGTCAAGGTTCAGGCTATTTGTGATTGGACGCAACCCTCTTCTCTTAAGAGCCTTCAGAAGTTTTTGGGCTTTGCTAATTTTTATCGTCGATTTATAACTGGTTTTTCTGATGTTGCTAAGCCGTTGACTGATTTGACTAAGAAGGGTGCTGATGTTGCTGATTGGTCCCCTGCTGCTGTGGAGGCCTTTCGGGAGCTTAAGCGCCGCTTTTCTTCCACCCCTGTATTGCGTCAGCCTGATGTTACTCTTCCTTTTCAGGTTGAGGTCGACGCTTCAGAAATCGGAGCTGGGGCGGTTTTGTCGCAGAAAAGTTCCGACTGCTCCGTGATGAGACCTTGCGCGTTTTTTTCTCGTAAATTTTCGCCCGCTGAGCGAAATTATGATATTGGTAATCGGGAGCTCTTGGCTATGAAGTGGGCTTTTGAGGAGTGGCGTCATTGGCTTGAGGGGGCTAGACATCAGGTGGTGGTATTGACCGACCACAAGAATTTGATTTATCTTGAGTCTGCCAGGCGCCTGAATCCTAGACAGGCGCGCTGGTCGTTATTTTTCTCTCGGTTTAATTTTGTGGTTTCTTACCTACCGGGTTCTAAAAATGTGAAGGCGGATGCCCTTTCTAGGAGTTTTGAGCCTGATTCCCCTGGTAATTCTGAACCTACAGGTATCCTTAAGGATGGAGTGATATTATCTGCTGTTTCCCCAGACTTGCGACGGGTCTTGCAGGAGTTTCAGGCGGATAGACCTGATCGTTGCCCGCCTGGTAGACTGTTTGTTCCGGATGATTGGACCAGTAGAGTCATCTCGGAGGTCCATTCTTCTGCGTTAGCTGGTCATCCTGGAATCTTTGGTACCAGGGATTTGGTGGCTAGGTCCTTCTGGTGGCCTTCCCTGTCGCGAGATGTGCGAGGTTTTGTGCAGTCTTGTGATGTTTGTGCTCGGGCCAAGCCTTTTTGTTCTCGGGCTAGTGGATTGTTGTTATCTTTGCCTATTCCGAAGAGGCCTTGGACTCACATCTCCATGGATTTTATTTCTGATCTCCCTGTTTCTCATAAGATGTCTGTCATCTGGGTGGTGTGTGACCGTTTCTCTTAGATGGTCCATTTGGTCCCCTTGCCTAAATTGCCTTCCTCATCCGAGCTGGTTCCTCTGTTTTTTCAAAATGTGGTTCGCTTGCATGGTATTCCGGAGAATATCGTTTCTGACAGGGGAACTCAATTCGTGTCTAGATTTTGGCGAGCATTCTGTGCTAGGATGGGCATTGATTTGTCTTTTTCGTCTGCTTTCCATCCTCAGACTAATGGCCAGACCGAGCGAACTAATCAGACCTTGGAGACTTATTTGAGGTGTTTTGTGTCTGCGGATCAGGATGATTGGGTTGCCTTTTTGCCCTTGGCGGAGTTTGCCCTCAATAATCGGGCTAGTTCTGCCACCTTGGTGTCTCCTTTCTTCTGTAATTCGGGGTTTCATCCTCGTTTCTCTTCCGGTCAGGTGGAGTCTTCGGATTGTCCTGGAGTGGATGCTGTGGTGGAGAGGTTGCATCAGATTTGGGGGCATGTGGTGGACAATTTGAAGTTGTCCCAGGAGAAGACTCAGCAGTTTGCCAACCGCCGTCGTCGTGTTGGTCCTCGTCTTTGTGTTGGGGACTTGGTGTGGTTGTCTTCTAGTTTTGTCCCTATGAAGGTTTCTTCTCCTAAGTTTAAGCCTCGGTTCATCGGCCCGTACAAGATATTGGAGATTCTTAACCCTGTGTCCTTTCGTTTGGACCTCCCTGCATCTTTTTCTATTCATAATGTCTTCCATCGGTCATTGTTGCGCAGGTATGAGGTACCGGTTGTGCCTTCCGTTGAGCCTCCTGCTCCGGTGTTGGTTGAGGGTGAGTTGGAGTACGTTGTCGAGAAGATCTTGGACTCCCGTGTTTCCAGACGGAGACTTCAGTATCTGGTCAAGTGGAAGGGCTACGGTCAGGAGGATAATTCTTGGGTGACAGCCTCTGATGTTCATGCCTCCGATTTGGTCCGTGCCTTTCATAGGGCTCATCCTGATCGCCCTGGTGGTTCTGGTGAGGGTTCGGTGCCCCCTCCTTGAGGGGGGGGTACTGTTGTGAATTTGGTTTCTGGGCTCCCCCGGTGGTCACTGGTGGTACTGAACTTGTGTGCTTCATCTCCTCTGTTCACCTGTTTCCATCAGGATGTGGGAGTTTTCTATTTAACCTTGCTCCTCAGTCATTTCTATGCCGGCCAACAATGTTACCAGAAGCCTTTCTGTTGCATGTTCCTGCTCCTAGACTACTATCAGCTAAGTTGGACTTTTAGTCCCAAGTTTGTTTTGCATTTTTGTTCCAGTTCTCTGTGATTGAATATTTCTGAGGCTGGAAGCTCTTGTGAGCTGAAATTGCCACTCTGGTGTCATGAGTTGATATTAGAGTCTTAAAGTAATTTCAGGATGGTGTTTTGAAAGGGTTTTCAGCTGACTGTGTAGTTCCCTTTTCTGTCTTCCTACTATCTAGTAAGCGGACCTCAATTTGCTAAACCTATTTTCATACTTCGTATGTCAATTTCCTCTGAAATCACCGACAATATATGTGGGGGCTACTGTCTGCCTTTTGGGGAAAATTTCTCTAGAGGTAAGTCAGGTCTGTATTTTCCTCTGCTAGGGTCAGTCAGTCCTCCGGCTGGCGCTGGGCGTCTAGGGATAAAACGTAGGCACGCTACCCGGCCACTGTTAGTTGTGCGGTAGGTTTAGCTCACAGTCAGCTCGAGTTCCCATCTTCCAAGAGCTAGTCCTTTTGTATGCTTTACTACGTTCTCTTGCCATTGAGAACCATGACAGCTAGCTCTACCAGTAACTGTACGAGTGGTGAATGGGTCAACACTGCCCTCACAGATAACACACCAGACCATCCCTTTCACTCTGTCCTTGTCGCCATCTCATCAGGAGATTATATCTCTGCCCGTCATTCCTGAGGGAATTGATGAGATCCTGTTAGGGATGCCTTGGCTACGGTATCACTCTCCTCATATCGAGTGGTCCACAGGCAGAATTTTAGGATGGGGTGAATCTTGTGGGGGTAGATGTCAGAGGGAGAGCGTTCAGGTTGCTACTACTGAGGTACCCGCAGATTTATCCTCTCTTCCCAAGCAATATTGGCCTTATGCGGACATGTTCTCCAAAAGGGCTGCGGAGACCCTTCCGCCTCACCGCCCCTATGACTGTCCTATTGACCTCTTGCCTGGTGCTGAGCCTCCCCGGGGTCAAGTCTATCCTTTGTCTCTCCCAGAGACGGAGGCAATGTCACAGTATATCTGAGAGAATCTGGCAAGAGGATTCATTAGGAAGTCAGTGTCACCTGCAGGGGCTGGGTTCTTCTTCGTACAGAAGAAGAGTGGAGAACTGCGTCCATGCATAGACTACAGGGGTCTTAACGCCATCACCGTTAAAAATAAGTACCCACTACCCCTGATATCTGAGCTTTTTGATAGGCTACGGGGAGCAAGGGTATTTCCTAAATTAGATCTGTGGGGTGCTTACAACCTGATTCGCATCTGTGAGGGGGACGAATGGAAGACGGCTTTTAACACCAGGGATGGGCACTATGAATATCTGGTGATGCCCTTCGGGCTCTGTAATGCCCCAGCCGTTTTCCAAGACTTTGTAAACGACATCTTCCGGGATATGCTTTCCACCTCAGTCATAGTTTATCTGGATGATATTCTCATCTACTCTCCAGATATAGACTCCCACCGGAGAGATGTTTGCAAGGTCTTCGACCTCCTACAGGCTAACTCCCTCTATGCCAAGTTGGAGAAGTGTGTATTTGAGCAGGAGTCCTTGCCTTTCCTTGCCTATATCATCTCTGCCCAGGGATTGGCTATGGATCCTGCCAAGCTACAGGCTGTGATGGACTGGCAGGAACCCCATTCTCTCAAAGCGGTGCAGCGCTTTATGGGGTTCATTAATTACTATTGCCAGTTCATTCCCCACTTCTCAACTTTGGTAGCTCCCTTGGTTGCCCTCACCAAGAAGGGAGCAAATCCCAAGTTGTGGTCAGAGGAGGTCTCCAAGGCCTTTCTCTTGATTAAGTCACACTTTGCTAGCGCTCCCATCCTACATTGCCCCGATGTAGATAAGCCATTTATTATGGAGGTGGATGCCTCATCCGTTGGTGCTGGAGCAGTCCTCTTGCAAAAGGATGCTCAAGGTCGGAAGCATCCTTGCTTCTTCTTCTTGAAGACCTTTTCACCAGCAGAGAGGAATTATTCCATCGGGGACAGGGAGTTGCTAGCCATGAAGTTGGCTTTCTCAGATTGGAGACACCTCTTGGAGGGAGCTTGCTTTCCCTTCCAAGTGTTCACAGACCACAAGAACTTGGTGTACTTACAGACGGCCCAGCGGCTGAATTCTCGCCAGGCTAGATGGTCCCTGTTCTTCTCCCGGTTCCATTTTACTCTCCATTTTCTCTCCGGGGAGAAGAACATTCGTGCCGACGCTCTCTCTCGCTCCATAGTGTCATCTGAGGAGGAGGAGGAGGAGGAGAAGCCTCAGCTTATTGTCCCTTCTGAGAGCCTGGGAACTGTGGCTCTGGTTTCGCTAGAGTCTGTGCCCCCAGGCAAGACTTTGTTCCATCTAATTTGCGACCGGAGGTTCTCTCTTGGGCTCACTCATCCAGGGTGGGTGGACATATTGAGACCAAGAGGACATCTGAGCTTTTGGCGAGGACGTACTGGTGGCCGCATATGGCCCGTGATGTCAGGGACTATATTCGGGCATGTGTCTCCTGCGCCAAGAATCAGTCTCCTCGGCAACGGCCTGCTGGGCAACTTTACCCCCTGCTGGTGGCAGACAGGCCCTGGGAGATGGTCGGGATGGACTTCGTGGTGGGTTTACCCAAGTCTTGTAACTGCACCCTTATCTGGGTTGTCACCGATCATTTCCCTAAGATGGTGCACTTGGTGCCGCTTCCACGGTTACCTTCTGCACGGGCCTTGGCGGCGTTGTTCATTAAACATATTTTCCATTTACATGGCATGCCTGATAAAATTGTCAGTGACCGGGGTCCCCAGTTCGCATCTCGGTTTTGGAGAGAGCTCTGTCGTTTACTCAGCATAGAACTAAATCTCTCCTCTGCATATCATCCCGAGACGAATGGGTTGGTAGAGAGGGCCAACCAGACTCTTGTGACATATTTGCGACATTTTGTCTCTGCTAGGCAGGATGACTGGGCATCTTTGCTAACTTGGGCAGAATTTGCTCTGAACAACGCCGTAGCCGATTCCACTGGGCAGACTCTTTTTCTTCTTAATTACGGCCAGCATCTGCGTGTCCCTGTGCCCATGCCCGTGTCATCCACTGATTCCAGGGTGGCAGACTGGGCAGTGGATGCACGTGACATTTGGGACCGCACACAGGATGCTATTCGGGCTTCCAAGGAGAGAATGAGGGTTTCTGCCGATGCTCACCGGCGCCCCGCTCCAACCTTAGCTCCTAGCGACTTAGTGTGGCTCTCCGCCCATAACATCAGGCTGCGAGTTGAGTCCACTAAGTTTGCGCCTCGCTACATTGGTCCTTTCAAGGTTCTGGAACAGGTTAACCCTGTGGTCTACCATTTGGCTATTCCTCCGCGCCTTGGTATCACCGACACCTTCCACGTTTCCCTCTTAAAGCCCGTCTATATGTCCCGGTTTTCTGAGTCATCTGCCGGGACATCGGGTTCATCCACGGATGAGTACGAGGTGAATGCTATCGTGGGGTGCAAGGTAGTACGTGGCAAAAAATACTGTCTGGTGGACTGGAAGGGCCACGGCCCTGAGGACAGAACCTGGGAACCTGTAGAGCACATACGGGCTCCGCTGCTCATTGCAGCCTTTGAGCGTAGCGAGGCTCAAGGAGGGGGGGGGCCCTGGGGGGGTAATGTTAGGAGTTGAGTTCCCCCCGCTGCACAGGGGGAATCTCGAACCATGTCTGCCGCGGTCTCCCATTCTTCTCCCGCCGCAGTGGAGTCTGCTCAGTGGAGACGTCGGTCCCAGCGTCTTGCTCAGTCTCACTCTGTGCATAGGGTTAATGCTGCTTTTCCAGCTTCTGCCATTGAAGCAAGTGCTGGGCAGTGGCGAGCAGACGCTTTTGGGACTAAGTCCCACTTTTCCCCTTCTGAGCATGCCCAGGGCAAGATCTCCCGTTGGAGATCGAGGGTCACATGCTCAGATACTGCAGCAGATTCCATTGGTCCTCCAGGAAGGTCCTGAAGGTGCTCAACTTCTGTGGCAGCCTCCCATTAGTTCTTCTGGGAAGGTCCTGTACATGCTGCAGCTATAAAATGTTCGCATGACCGCACGGCCATGCGCTAGTGTAAACTTGTAAATGTGTGTTTCTTGATGTGTGAAAGTCGTTCATTAATTATCCCCTCCCTTGTGTATGACTGCTCGCGTAAGGTGGATGATTGCTATCTAGCACCCGACTTAGCCATCAGCACGTAACGCACAAAACAGCGTCTAATTGCTGTGACCGCCAGTGCGGTGCCGTGCGCGTTCACAGCGCTTTCCTGACCCAAGCCTGGGTGGTTAGTGGCATCCACCAGTGCGGCACCGCACGCACTCTCGTGCATCTTTATTATTATTTCTTTCACTCTGACACCCCAGTTGTGGTGTCGAGCGCAAGAGGTCTATATGAACTCAAATCCTGTATCTTGGGATTGAGTTCTGAGACTCCTTGCTTGCGCTCTTGGTGTGGTACCACGGCCCTGTGACGCAACAGGGTTCGCTTCCTTCACACAGGGTGAAGTTAACCCGTGTGTGTATCCACATTGTACCGCCATATAGTCCGTCATTACTTGGCAGCAGGTTCCATCTCTGCACGGTGGACCCTGGGCTGCGAACGCACCTTACACTTTTTTTCTTATTATTTGGTGCGTTCCGCTAGCCCTAACAATGGGAGTGCATTGCAGTCACAGGCATAGCTGTGATTGCAATGCACAATTAAAGTAAGTGTTAGTTTTGGGCAAACTATTTGTCCAAGGTAGACTTAAGAAGACCTGCTTTGGGCTTTTGTGTTTTGAAATGGACTACAGGATGGTAGTGGCGCAGTCCATTTCATTCCCGGCCCGGGCTTTCTATGTATCCCATAGCCACAGATTCCGGTTAAAAGCTCTGCGGTAAAGGGTTTTGGTATGCCAGGATCAGTCAATGTCAGTTTGGTGTTTGCTAGAGTGCAGAGCAGAAAGCTCTGCAGAGCACCACCTGTGTGAGGCAACATGGGCAAGCGGAGCCAAACAGCCAAGGCAGCTGAAAGGCCTGGCACCCACATCGTAAACGGCGGTGTAGTCACCCACGGCAACCGGTCTCAGAGGTAGACTGTCCTGTGATCCGGAGGTGAACTGTCTTGTGCCTGTCTGTGAACCGGAGGTGGACTGGCAGGTTTATTGACTGCAATCTGGAGGATATGGTTCCCAACTGCGATCTGGGAACCATATCCTATGATTGTGAGTTGATCATTAAAAAGACTTTTGTTTTGAACTTTGCTGGGTCACTGCCTCATCACTGCACAGTGCAGTAGCAGCTGCACTACACTGGTAACAGTCTATATGCACTGCAGCTTCATTCAATGGGCCTGATTCATCAAAGCTTTTACTCCAGGCAGAAAAGCTTTGAAAAGTCACAATTGTCAGGCACTACACATGGTACAAACTAGCCCGATGCGAGTGCCCTGAGTGACAGAGTCCGGGGACAGTTTAGGATCTCAGAGATGTGGAGTGGCGGTGACAAAGAGATGTGCTTCAGTCATTCAGGACCTGAAGCATGTGACCGCTGAAGGGAGTGGAGACCACTGCCGGAGCTCCGGAGAGTTAGGCTCCGTCGGGGAAAGGAGAGCTTTCGGACAGGCGAGGGTCACAGCCAGAGGACGACACAGGTACCAGAGGGGAAAGCCAGGGACACAAACAGGGTCAGGCCAGGGTCAGAACCAGAGATATCGTCACGTTATCAGAGGGGAAAGACAGAGCGGGTAGTCAGAAATCCAGGCATGAGTCAATATACCAAACAATCAAGCAAACAGTCCTGACACAGAATACCAAATCACACTAAAGGGAAAAACTGGGTAAGAGCCAAAAGATCAAGCACAAGAGCAGGCACAAAGCACAGGCACACAAGGGTGGCACACTCAGCCAAGGAGTTAAGTATAACTGACAGGGAACCTAAGCCTGTTGTGGGTATATATGTCCCTCCCAGATCCAAAAGGAGGCCAAAGACAATTAACCCCTTGAGGACCGGGAGAGAAAACAAACCACAACCATGAAAGTACCTCCCTTTCAACAGGGGGCCACCGGACCCCCAGGCTTCTCCGGATGCCTGGCTTTAAAAGTCTAGACCAGTCGATCAGCATGCACCGAACTGGCCGGAACCCACAACCGATCTTCCAGAACATACCCCTTCCAATATAGCAAATTCTGGAGATTCCGGTGCAATACCTGGGAATCAATAATGTGGCCCATCTCATACTCCAGCTGCCCCTCCACCAATACTGGCAGAGTATAGGATAAGGAATCTTCCTCGACCGCACCCACCGGTTTTAAGAGAGAACTATGAAAGACATTAGTTATTTTGAGGGAGGCGGGCAACTGTAACCTGTAGGCCACAGGATTGACCCTTTCCACCACTTTATAAGGCCCAATAAACTTAGGTCCCAGCTTCATCGAGGGTACCTTGAGTTTGATATTGCGAGTGGACAACCACACCTTATCCCCACAATGAATGCTGGACCTGACCCCCTCCTCCTATCTGCAAACCTTTAGTATCTTTCTTGGGCCTTGGAGATGTTACTCTGAACTTCCCTCCAAAGGGTTCTCAAACATTGAGCCATACACTCAGCCCCAGGACAACCTGAATCCATATGGGAAAATTCCTCAAAATGCGGGTTGAACCCATAGTTGACCAGAAAGGGAGATTTCCCTGTAGACTGACTCACACAGCTGTTGAACGCAAATTCTGCCAAGGGTAATACCCCACACCTGTCCTCCTGTCTGGCAGAGGCTAAGCATCTTAGAATTTGCTCCAGGGACTGATTCGTACTTTCTGTCCGTTGGACTGGTGATAAGCAGAGGAAAAAGATAACGTAACCCCCAACTTCTTGCAAAATGCCCTCAAAAACCTGGCCACAATCTGCACACCTCTGTCCGACACAATATTCACCGGAATGCCATGCAGCCAGACCAAATATTGTATAAACAAGCAGGCCAAAGTCTCAGCAGACAGTAAAGTGGACAGAGGTACAAAATAGGCCTGTTTGTAGAATCTATCCACCACCACCCACACCACAGAGTTGCCCCTGGAAAGAGGAAAATTTGTGATAAAGTCCATAGACAAATGTGTCCATGGTCTATCCGGAATTGGCAAAGGCACCAATTCCCCAGCCGGCTGGCAATGGGAATTTTTAAAACGGGCGCAAACCCCACAGGCAGACACAAATTTTTTAATATCTGTTATCATAGAGGGCCACCAGAAACTCCTAGCAGCAGCCCCCCGGGTGGCCGAAATCCCAGGATGGCACTCAATGCTGAATTATGAAACTCCTGAGGAAGTCTGAGATGGAATTGTTCTGGTACAAACAATTTACCTAAGGGTTTACCCCTGGGAGCCAGGGCCTGCCCCTCAAAAAACTCTCTCTAATTCAGATGAGGTTTCGGCCACAACCACCCCTGACTGAAGAATGGAGAATGGAGGTTCGGAGGAGACACGGGATCAAAACTTCTGGACAAGGCATCCAACTTAATATTTTTGGATCCCGGGCGGAAGGTAATAGTAAAATGAAAACGGGAAAAAATAGCGCCCATCGAGCCTGTCTGGGGGTTAATCTCTTGGCAGACTCGATATAGGCTAAATTATAGGTTAAATTTTTGTGATCCGTGATTACGGTAACAGGGTGAATAGCCCCTTCCAAAAAATGCCTACATTCTTCGAAGGCTAATTTGACAGCTAACAGTTCCCTATTGCCCACATAGTAATTTCTCTCTGCGGAAGAGAATTTTCTAGAAAAGAAGGCACAAGGTTTAAGGTTAGTAAAGGTAGAAGGACCTTGAGACAAGACTGCGCCCACCCCCACCTCAGACGCATCCACCTCCACGATAAAAGGTCTTGACAGATCTGACTGAGCCAATACAGGAGCGGAAGTAAAATATTTTTTCAAAGCCAGTCCCTTGTGTGTGAGGTCAGTCAAGGGAATTAACCACCTGCAAAAAATGATTAATAAACTTTCTGTAATAATTTGCAAAGCCCAAAAATAGTTGCAACCCTTTCAAATCACGAGATTGCACCCAATCCATAATGGCCTGAACCTTCTCTGGATCCATACAGAATCCTTCCCCAGACACGATCAAACCCAAAAAGGACAATTCTTGAACGAAAAAAAGAACATTTCTCCAGTTTGGCATACAAAATGATTTGCCCTTAATCTCATAAGAACCATTCGCAAATGGTGCAAATGAGACTGGCTGTCAGAAGAATACACTAAAATGTCATCCAGATAGATCACTACAAAACGCCCAATTAAGTCAGAGAAAATAACATTAATGAAATTCTGGAAAATAGCAGGAGCGTTAGTGAGACTGAAGAGCATGACCAAGTTTTCAAAAAGCCCCTCAGTCGTGAGGAAGGTAGTTTTCTATTCATCCCCTTCCCGGATCCTTATGAGATTATAGGCCCCCCGAAGATCAAGCTTGGAGAACCATTTAGCCCCAGTAAGTTGATTACACAGGTCCGGAATAAGAGGAAGGGGAAAGCAAATTATCCAAAACAAAACAGTTTAATCTTTCAACGTGAGCAGGACTCACCCTCAGAGAAAAAAACTCAGTAATGAAACAAATTTCATCTTTGGTAAGAGGAGAGGAGTCAATAGCCACTACATTGCCTGGAGTTCCAAGCCTGACTGTCCCTATCTTATTATGAGACACCACATGAGCGTCAATCAAATTGATGGTAAAACCACAGTCAACAAAAGCGGTAGTCACCACGGGACCACCAGAAACATCTCCACCTGGAGAAGGATTTTAGAAAGTGAGGACAAATTTACCTGGGAGTCTAGGCAACCTCCTCGATCATTACCCAGACTTGGTCATTTCCCGAAGTCTTCGCCGATGATGGACTAGAGGGACAGTCTCATTTCCAATGTCCAAATTCTCCACAATAGAAGCACAACAGCTTCTTGCGGCAGCGTCTCCTTTCTTTCTCCTTAAGCATGATGGCGTCAATCTACATGGGCTCAGATGTAGGACCGGCTCCCATTCCACTGGTGAACAACAGGGTCTCAAATTGCATCACCCCTCTTGTTTACAGCCTGCGGTCCATCCGTATGGCCTGGGTCATAGCATCCTCCAGAGAATCAAGCAGAGGGTGAAGTGCCAAGGCATCTTTCAGACGTTCAGACAGACAATCCCTGGAGGGTGGTATCATTCCAAGATACTTCAGCGGCCCAGCGGCTGAACTCTGAACAAAACCACTCGGCCAAGTGCTTCCCCTGGCACACACTCATCACCATGTCCTCTGCCAGATGCACTTGATCAGGCTCATCGTAGATATGCTCCAGGGCCTCAAAAAATAAATCCACTGTAACTCTCTCATGGGCCGTAGAAGGAAGGGAAAAAGCCCAAGCATGAGGGGCTCCCCTTAGCAGAAACATAGTGACCCTCACCCTCTGACTTTCATCCCCAGAAGAGTGGGGTCTTAATGAGAAAAGCTGGATTACTTACCGGTAATGCTCTTTTAATATGTCCATGACAGCACCCCCTAGATAGAGGGAATCTGCCCATAGGAACAGGAAACCTACAGAAATAAAAGGGGGTGGCCCACCTTTCCTTCTCAGTTGGATTTCAGAGTACCAGAGGAACCACCCTGGTATTAGGCACATGCAATATAAAGTTATACATTCAGGAATCCTATTTTATTATCTAATTATCCATAATTTTTTATGTGTACTATTTACAACCAACTTAGGGAGGGAAGTGAATGGGTGCTGTCATGGACTCATTAAAAGAGCATTACCGGTAAGTAATCTGCTTTTTTACCCCTCACCACGACAGCACCCACTAGAGAGACTTGTAGAGATCCATCACCTGGGAGGGACCATCGTGCTGAATACAGCTCTGCCAAAGGCTAAGTCAGAAGAAGATGAAAGATCTAGTCTGTAGTGATTATAGAAAGTACACAGAGTCGATCATGTAGCAGCCTTACATATAGATTAAATTGGAACATTTGCTTTCTCAGCCCAGGAAGATGCTATGGCTTGAGCTAAATGCGCCCTTATACCCTCCGGAGGATTTTCATTTTTTGTGGAGTATGCCAGGTACATCGCATCCCTTATCCAGTGAGATAAGGTGCCCCTCGTGACTCCATACCCTTTTATGTGGCCCTGAAAGGATATAAACAGAGCCCTCCATTGTCTCCAATGCCTAGATCCCTAGATCTATCTATGTACTTCATGACTGCTCTTTTCACGTCTAGGGTACGAAATTTTTCTTCCTCTAGAGTGGCAGGATCACTAAAGAAGGAGGGAAGAAAGATCTCTTGAGATCTATGCAATTTTGCTGCAACCTTAGGGAGATATGAGGGATCCGGTTTTAGAATTAAACTATCCTGGGTTATTAATGAAAAAGGTGGGTCTATGGATAGTCCCTGGATATCACTAACCCTTCTGGCCGATGTCAGTGCTACTAAAAGGGTTGTCTTCAGTGATAAATATTTTAGTGGAACAGAGTCTAATGGTTCAAAGGGGGGCCCTGTTAGGGCATCCAGGACTAGATTCATGTCCCAGGAAGGAACACGAGATACACGGACCGGATTTATATGTTCACATGCCTTGATGAACCGAGATATCCACCTATCTCCTGCTACATTATAACTGTAAAGAGCCTCTAGAGCCGAAACCTGGACTTTTAATGGATTAATAGACAGGCCCAAATCTTTACCTCTGTGTAGGAATTGTAAAATAGGTGTTATTGGAACATCCCTAGAGCAGGTGTCTGTATAGAAATTTAAGAATTTTAGCCATATCTTAGTGTAAATTTTTGTTGTGGAATGTTTCCTACTCTGTAGGATGTAGTAACCAGTCCTTTCGAGAAACCTCTTGATCTTAATAACTGCCTCTCAAGTTCCAAGCCGTCAAGTGGAGACTCTCCACTTGAGGATGGAAAAAATGGGCCTTGAGAGAGCAGACTGGGGACTGAAGGGAGGACCCATGGGTCTGATATTGACATGGTCTGCAGCCAGGAAAACCATGGCCTCTTGGGCCAGAATGGTGCAATCAGAATTATTCTCATCCTCTCCTCCCTGATTTTCCTGATGACCAGTGGCAACAGTATTATTGGCGGGAAGGAATACGCTAGTATGAAATGCCATGGAGCTTGAAGGGCATCCACTATTTCTGGATGATCTGTTACATTCAGAGAGGTGAATCTCTGTACCTGCTTGTTGTTTCTCATGGCGAAAAGATCTATTTGAGGAAGACCCCACATGTCCACGATCTTCTTGAATAGTTGGTAGTGTTGAGCATTCCGATACTGCAAATATCGGGTATCGGCCGATATTCGCTGTATCGGAATTCCGATACCGTGTTCCGATATTTTTGTGATATCGGAAATCGGAATCGGAAGTTCCTTTAAGTTCCCAGGCTTGTGCGGTGCATATGGTTCCCAGGGTCTGGAGGAGAGGAGACTCTCTTTCAGGCCCTGGGATCCATATTCATGTAAAAAATAAAGAATAAAAATAAAAAATATGGATATACTCACCCCTCCGACGGACCCTGGACCTCACCGGTGCAAGCGTCTGCCTCCGTTCCTAAGAATGCAGTGAGTGTAGGACCTGCGATGACGTCGCGGTCTTGTGATTGGTTGCATGACCGCTCATGTGACGGCTCACGTGACCGCAACGTCATTGAAGGTCCTTCACTCTCTGCATTCTTAGGAACGGAGGCAGACGCTTGCAGCGGTGACAGCCAGGGCTCGTCCGAGGGTGAGTATATCCATATTTTTTATTTTTATTCTTTAATTTTTACATGAATATGGATCCCAGGGCCTGAAGGAGAGTTTCCTCTCCTTCAGACCCTGGGAACCATCAAGGATAGCTTCCGATATTTGTGTCCCATTGACTTGTATTGGTATCGGGTATCGGTATCGGGGATATCCAATATTTTTGGGATATCGGCCGATCCAATCCGATACCGATACTTTCAAATATCGGACGGTATCGCTCAACACTAATAGTTGGTGGTTCAGACACCATTCTCCTTGCCTCAACGTATGGTGGCTTAGGAAATCAGCTTTTAATTTGTCCTTGCCCTTGATATGAAAAGCAGAAGGGGATAGCAAATGACTTTCGGCTAAATCGAAAATTCTTTCTGCAGAAGACATTAGGTTTTCTGATCTGGTTCCGCCTTGTCTGTTCACATAGGCGTCTGCTGTGGTGTTGACCGACATGAGTCTTACATGTTTTCATTGAAGCTGTGGGAGAAAATGGTGCAGTGCATAACTAACCCTATTTAACTCCTTTAAGTTTCATGACTCTTGTTATTCCCTTATATTCTACTGACCCTGTGTGACCATATTTTTCATATGGGCACCCCATCCCGTAGGGTTAGTGTCAGTAGTGATTATACAGGAAGGTTTCACCACCCAAGGGACACCTCTAGATAGATGGGTTTTGTAACCACCAAACCAGAGAGGATAAGACTTCTGCGGATAGAGTTATTATTCCTCCAAGATGACCCTGCAAACATTTCTCCTCAAGGAGGATTGTAGCGCCCCCACTGTCGCAGGGCCGAGGGGTACCCGGTACCGGGCCTCTGAGTCTCTGTTCTGGGGTTGTCATGGTGGCTAGACCCGGTCCGTGACCCTGCTTAGGGGCGTACAATTAAGATGGATGTATGGTGATGATGTTATGGTGCGGTGAAGTGCCGGTCGCAGTAAATAATGAGGACACCAGGTTGCAGTCTCTTTACCTCTTTACTGAAGGCTTCAGGGTCCTCAGTCTGGAATATGGTTAACCAGGCTGCGCAAGTCCGGCCGGTCCGATGGCACCTCCAGAGTTCCCTTTGCAGGTGGAAATCTGTGCCTACCTTCTAGCGCTTGTGTGTTGTAGTCCTTCCCTGCTAAGCACCACGGCATAGTCCTCACAACTGTTGTGTCTGTTTCTCGTGTTCCCTCACAACTCGATTCTGATGTTCTTCCACGTCCCCCCAGATCTTATGGTTAGGACGCACCCGTATGACGGGGAGGCTCGGAGCTCTTCCGGGACTCTAGCGTCGCCCCACTCCTGTTGTTACCCCCCTGTGTCTTCCTAGGTCAATTGGGTGAGACAGCCCACATCTAACTGACTGTCCTGCCGTAGGTTTGAAGTTTGGCCTGGAGCTCTATACTTCCTCGGTGTTCCGGCCACCGGTTATGCGCCTCAGTAGGATGTTGCCTCATCTTACAGCACGACTCCTACTGGTATTCTCCTTGTTGCGTTGATCTCGTTTCTCACTCAGCACAATAAACCTCGCTTCTTATCCTTTCTTGGGGTACCGCTGCTATATCGTGCAGGCGCGGTCCCGTAACGTTCTCTCTGGTTGCTAGGCCTCTGTCAGGATCCCACCCCTGACAGGGACCCCTCCGAATCTTCCCCTACAACACCCTCTGCCACAAGGTGTTGCCTGGTTCCAACCCAGTCAGCTTTCTCCTCTAACTTCCTGCCTAACCCCCAGTTTTAACAGATTGTGAGGAGTGGCCTAATACATAGAACCCTTAGCTCCCCCTGGAGGCCAGACTGTGAAGTGTATTGGTCTCTGTGATACCTGGTCAGATGAACTCCTTCAGTGCCATCAGACGTACCATAGCCCCCCTTAGCGGCGGAGCACCAGTACTGCAACGACCAGGACTCTGGGGCGCTGCAGGATCTGATGCTGCAACTTCAGGGTATGCTATTGGGCCCATTGGACCATCGGGATACAGGAGGAAACGAAACCTAGCAGGGACATAGCCTCCCTTAGAGACATCCGTGGTCTGTCCATTGCCACTTTAATTTTTTCTTTTAAGAGTAATATTTTTACCTCTGGAAGTAGGCATCTCTGACTTGTTCAGTCTAGGTGAAGTGGAAGTCTTTATTTCATGGATAAAAAAGCATAGGCTCGGGAGTAATGCAGAGAGATCCGTTGAAGGGCAGGAGCATGAAACGGCCGTTGTCCGCACTCTCTGCATTACTCCTGAGCCTATGCTTTTTTATCCATGAAATAAAGACTTCCACTTTTGGTAACGGTGAGTGCCTTCCTTTTTTCTTTTACTGTGCCATTGGACTCTATATTCATACAGGATTGAGCACCCGTTCCTTGGGGTGTATGGCATTAATATAGTGTGTGAATGGTCTCTGCAGACTTGTTCAAGAGACCACTGTGGTGCTTTTCTCTGTTTTTGGAAGACCCAAAAAGGACTAGAGGGTCTGTGGTACGAGCCTGGACTTCTCGAAATTGATGATCCACCCTAATGCCTGCAAGGATGAAATTGTATCAGCTAGACAATTTTTACATTGGGTGGTCAAATTTCCTACTATCAGGAAGTCATCAAGATATGGTATAATTAATGTGTCCTTCTGACGTAAGAAAGCCATAACCTCTAACATCACCTTCGTAAAAACTCGAGGTGCCATAGAGAGACCAAAGGGCATTTTTGTGAACTGGAAGTGGTGGATCTCTCCCACGAAAGACACCGACACTATGAGGTATTTCTGATGTTTGCCATGTACAGTATGGGCAGATGATAGTATGCATCTCTTAGATCCAGACCGGCTATCATACATCTAGGAAACAGAAGTTTTATGGTGGACTTAATCTACTTCATTTTGAATTTATGATTGCGGATAAATGTGTTTAACCCCTTCATGACCTTGGGATTTTTCGTTTTTCCGTGTTTGTTTTTCGCTCCCCTCCTTCCCACAGCCATAACTTTTTTATTTTTTCGTCAATTTGGCCATGTGAGGGCTTATTTTTTGCGGGACGAATTGTACTTTTGAACGACATCATTGGTTTTATGATGTCGTGTACTAGAAAACGGGAAGAAAATTCCAAGTGCGGTGAAATTGCAAAAAAAGTGCAATCCCACACTTGTTTTTTGCTTGGCTTTTTTGCTAGCTTTACTAAATGCTAAATCTGACCTACCACTATGATTCTCCAGGTCACTACGAGTTCATAGACACCTAACATGACTAGGTTATTTTTTACCTAAGTGGTGAAAAAAAATTCCAAACTTTGCTAAAAAAAAATAAAATAAAATTGCGCCATTTTCCGATACTCGTAGCGTCTCCATTTTTCATGATCTGGGGTCGGTTGAGGGCTTATTTTTTGCGTGCCGAGCTGTCATTTTTAATAATGCCATGCCGGTGCAGATACATTCTTTTGATCGCCCATTATTGCATTTTAATGCAATGTCGCAGCGACCCAAAAAACATAATTCTGGCGTTTCGATTTTTTTTCTCGTTACGCCGTTTAGCGATCAGATTAATGCTTTTTTTATTGATAGATCGGGCGATTCTGAACGTGGCGATACCAAATATGTGTAGGTTTGATTTTTTTTTTTTATTGATTTATTTTGATTGGGGCGATAGGGGGGTGATTTAAACTTTTATATTTTTTTTATTTTTTTCACATTTTTTTTTACTTTTTTAAAACTTTTGCCATGCTTCAATAGCCTCCATGGGAGGCTAGAAGCAGGCACAGCACGATCGCCTCTGCTACATAGCAGCGATCTGCTGTTCGCTGCTATGTAGTAGAAAATTGGGTGTGCTGTGAGCGCCGACTACAGGGTGGCGCTCACAGCTACCGGCGATCAGTAACCAAAGAGATCTCAAGGACCTCTATGGTTACAATGGAGAAGCATCGCCGACCTCCGATCATGTGACGGGGGTCGGCGATGCGCTCATATCCGGCCGCCCGGCCGGATGCGGTAGTTAAATGCCGCTGTCTGCGTTTGACAGCGGCATTTAACAGGTTAATAGCGGCGGGTGAATCGCGATTTCACCCGCCGCTATTGCGGGCACATGTCAGCTGTTCAAAACAGATGACATGTCCCGGCTTCGATGCGGGCTTACCGCGGAGACCTGCATCAAAGCAGGGGAGCTGACCTCGGACGTACTATCCCGTCCGAGGTCAGTAAGGGGTTAATTTCTTTAAATTGATGATCGTTCTAAATATCTCATCTGGTTTAGAGACCAGGAACAAAGGGGGATAAAATACCCTTCCTTCCTGGCCTTCGGGAACCTTTACTAGGACTCCTTTGGATAATAGACTGCAAATTTCTGAATCAAAAGCTGCCTGTTGTATCGGCAACCTGAGAGATGTATTCATGGGGAATCTGATGGAATTCTAATCTCAGCCCCATTTTAACTATGCCCAAAATCCAGGCACTTGCTGTTACCTCCTCCTATTCTTGGGAAAAGATTTTTAGTCTGCCTCCTACTGGAGGATTAGGGTTATCGGTATCCGCCACCCTTCTGGAAGGAGGATCCTTTAAAAATGGTACCCTTCTGTTTGTCTTCCCTTGTAGACCAATTGCCCTGTCTTTCCGACGTCCCTCTTTTATTAAATGGTCATCTCCTAAATGTTCTCCTATAGAATGGGAGAGATGGATTACCAAAAACCTTTTTCCCTTGTTTTGCTTTGGTGAGAATCTCATCTAGAACACTTCCAAAGAGGAACTCACCCTGACACTGGGTAGAGCTGAGTTTTGACTTGGACTATGTGTTCCCTTTCCAGCTTTTAAGCCATAGGGCGTGTCTTGCATTATTAATCAGGCCAGCCGACCTAGCTGCCAGGCGTAAAGAGTCAGACGAAGCATCCGCCATAAATGCCGGTGCCTCTCTGATTAAAGGAATGGCAGATAGCAACTTGTTTCTGGACACCTTCTGCAGAACTTGCTGCTCCAGCTGATCGATCCATGCCAGCATGGACCTAGCCGTACATGTACTGGCTATGGCTGGTTTAAAAATTCCCGTAGGGGCTTCCCACGACCTTTCTAGTGAAGATTCCTCCTTGCGATCAAGTGGGTCCGATAACATGCCCACTGACTGTCTGGAAGTGGAGGCTACAGCTGCATCTACTTTAGGGACTTTAGACCAATTCAGATGTTCCTCGTCACTAAATGGATACTTCCTTTTAGAGGCTGAAGGAAGCACCGCTGATTTTGTTTATCCTATTCCCTTTAGATTAGGGCTTAGGCCCTCCTCTTCCTTTCTGCCTGTCCTGCAAACATTATTTCTTGTGTTGTTTGAGCCTCCTTGGTATCTTTGCACCTTATGGTGTTCCTAACCGATCTAGCTAGATTCTATGTCTGATGAAAGAGGTGATGAAGATGACTGCGAGGAGTCGGAGGCCTCCTTAATGTCGCTGTCAGATTCCGAACTGAGGGTGGGGGACCTTTCCTTCCTCTTACTTTTGTGCCCTTGGGGTATACTGGACTGGCTCAGGGCCTGCAGCTCTTCCCTTATGATTATGTGGATGTCTACTGATGACACCGCAACCTCCTCTCGCATTGTTTTATTAATGCAATCCTGACACAATCTCTTATAGTAGGAGTCAGGGAGGGGCTGGGTACATAGACCACATTCTTTATGCTTTGATTTCTGTCTCCTCTTGGTCTGAAAGAAGGGGTATATAGCAAGAGAAGTAGTCAGCCTAATAGGCAAAGTCCCATACACTCACCCAGTGAAGCTATACAATACCGGTTCTGGAGGACGAGGTACAGTTCGAGTCCTGGATGCCTCTGCTGCCTCACCCTTCTGATTCCTGTCCGAGGAACCTCTGCTGGAGCATTTGGATCCAGCACTCTACGTCTGAGAGTTCAGCTCTGGTGGGTGGACGTCATGTGGGGATGACGTCTTAACACACTGGTGCTCTATTTCTTCTGCCTTTTTAAACTTTTTGAATTTGTCGCGGTTCCCGCTGGCTGTACCGCCCCTTCCAGTTCTCCCCAGAAGTACTCCATCACTTCCAGGGTAGGAGCATTCCCGGCATCATCCCTCGGCTGCCCCGCTGATACAGGCTTCCATAAAGAAGCGGGGCTGCCGAAGTCTGGACACCCGATCCCACCGGATGCTCCCTGTGACGTCGCGCGTGTCGGGGCGGCCTCACCCGGACCCCGACTACACGCCACGTGTCAGCATGGCACTGGGCGGCCCTCCCCGGACCTGGTACTCATAGATAGCTGCCAGATGAGAAGGGAGGCTGATAGACAGAGCTCCCCTGATGTTGCTTTTGGACCGCAGTCCCAACCGTTCTCACAGATATCGCACAGGCGGCGTGCATTGGCCCAGGTATTTTCTTTTCCATAGGTGTTCATCCTTCGGTTCCTTTAGGAACAAGAAACCAACTGAGGAGGAGGTGGGCCACCCACTTTTATTTCTGTAGGTTTCCTGTTCCTATGGGCGGATCATCTCTCTCTAGTGGGTGCTGTCGTGGCAAGGGGTAAAAAAGAGCTTACAACCCTCCTTAAAAACTTTAAATCCCTTTTTATCTCCAGAAAAGGTATCTGGTAGCTTAACGAGAGGTTCGGGGAAACTAATGTAACATCCCGAGCCTCTGCCCCTGAGCACCAGACGACAAAGCCTCCTGCACAGTGTCAGCTATCTGCTGCTGGGATTGAGCTGGAGCTCATTGCTCCATGTTTAATTTCTGGAACATCTGAGTAAGGTGCTTAATCTGCTCAGAAAGAGCGTGCATTGGATCCATAATAATGAAGGACCTACAAAATCCCCCAAACACACACACAGGAAAAAGTTTTGGTCAGTTATGATGTCAGGCACTCCACACGGTACTTACAGACTAGCCCGGTGCGAGTGCCCTGAATGACAGATTCTGGGGTCAGTTTATGATCCCAGAGATGTGGAGCGGTGGTGGCGAAGAGATGTCCATCAGGCATGCAGGACCTGAAGCATGCAACCACTGGGTGGAGTGGCCAGGGGCGGAGACCACTGCCGGAGCTCCGGAGAGTTAGGCTTCGGCGGGGAAAGAAGGAGAGCTGTCGGACAGGCGAGGTCACAACCAGAGGGTGACACAAATACCAGAGGGGACAGTCAAGATGCAATCACAGCCATCCCGGGGTCAGAACTAAAGATATTGTTGCGATACCAGAGGGGAAAGACAGAACGGGTAGTCAGAAAGCCAGGCAGGAGTCTATATAACAAACAAGCAAGAAAACAGTACCGAGACAGAATTCCAAATCACAACAAAGGGACAAACTGGGTCAGAGCCAAAAGATCAAGCACAAGAGCAGGCACAAAGCAAAGGCACACAAGGGTCAACACACTCAGCTGAGAGTGTTATTATAACTGTCAGGGAACCTAAGCCTGGTGTGGGTATATATATATCCCTCCCAGATCCAAAAGGAGGCCAAAGACAATTAACCCAGTGAGGACCGGGAGAGCACCCAGACAACAACCATGACAACAAAATTTAGACACATCTCAGAGCTGTGCCTAAATGTTGGGACTTCTGGCATCTTCATGGCAGTTTCTCCTTACAAAATGGGCAGAGTTTGGGCCAGACAAGATGTGGTTACAAATTCATGACAAGGGCCACCATTCGTTACACTTCAAATCTTACTCTACCAAGGGCTGGAGTAGAATTTGTGGAGAGGTGCACATAAAGGTGCATACGCCTCTTCAAGGATAAGGAGCACCTAACTCCAGCACGCCCCTCTTCAAGACTGGCATGAACAATGTCGGTCTTGATGAACCTCTGATTAGTCAGCATGCTGAGTATTGGACCTCAACGGATCTGATATTGATGACCTTACCTAAGAATAGATTAGCAATATCTTGTGACCAGACAACCCATTTAATTGTCTGAATTTAGCTTTAATCTAAACTTACCAAATAAAGTTTAAAGGGATCTGTCACTTTCCATAAATATGTAATTGTTATGAAGTCTATATGTCGTTACCGTCAAAAACGGGTTAATTTACATAAGCCTGTTAACATGCATACCGCTGCCATGCCTACCTCACCAGATACCAATATACTGATTTCATACCTTATCAGACCCTATAGCAGTAGATTTGCATGTAAGTCACTGCTTTTGGTGATATCATCATTCTACTAAGGTGGTGGTACTATTGGTACTATTTTTTCATTGCAATTATTGGATACATTGACTTTAAGTGAGAAAATATAATGAATTGTAAAGTCTCTATTATGTCAAGGATAAATCATTTTGCATTAGCTAGACAGACCTGAAGGGAAACAAATGTAGATACATAGTGCATGCAAAAACAAACTGCAGCTCATTTGGTAGTAAAACCACTTTCAAATAGTCAAATGCCAACATTAAATTAGTTTGAAAGCAAATTAAGGCATAAAACAATGATCCAAAAATTATAGATTTTCCAATGTTGCAGAGATTTTTTTTTTTTAAATTATTATTTTCCTATTTTGGCAGTCATTATAATGTAATCAATTCACCTTCCTGTATATAATACATGTCCCCCTCTTTCACTATAAGGATGATTGATTTTAACCATTAAAACAGGATTAGTTGATGATAAACACTGTCAGTACTAAGTATTTCTGAGGACGTTTTAAACCAGAAACAACAGAGTAGCAGAAAACAAATAAAGCACCTCCGGGAATACAGTACAACACAAAGCATATTTAGACTGACAATTTGGCAAGTACAATTCTTCTGATTAATTAAAGCCATTAACAGATGAATTCTGCCAATTGTTCAGTCGCTCATTCACTGGGGTGTGATAGTAATTTTAAGTAGGCTTTGTTTATGCTGAAAAGTTGTTCAGGACATACCATTAGAAGTAAAATCAAGAAGTTTAGAATTTAGTGTACTTTTATATCTGATGTGTTCATATTGATCAGTCTCTTGTTTGCAAGTACTGTATACCACATTTGTAACTTTTTTCTTCTTTTTTCTTCAACAAATACAGTTACAATTATGCTTGTTTTCTTTGACTTGTGTTAAACTTGCTGACAATTTGAAACAGCTTTCATCAGAAAATGGCTTATTACTTAAATCAGGGTTTTGTGTTATATTTTTTTCATATGAAGGGGTTAAGTGAAGCTGCAGATCATTGGATAGGGCAGTATGACTCTGGATCTGTTGTTAGTGACTCTGGGTCACATTGTTCGGCTTGATATGAGCCGACTAGATGAGGACAACCTAGTACACAGCATCATAGGCTTGGTCATGTGAGACCTTATCTCTAAGGATTTAGGGAAAACCCTGCGCTGGAGAGACCCTACATTCTATAAGAGATTCAAGATCGCATTTTTAATTATTTGGGACTCAACCCAGCAAGGACCCTTCTACTTTAGTTTCAGGATGTAATAATAAAAATAATAATAATATTTATTTATATAGCGCCAACATATTCCACAGTGCTTTACAACTTATAGAGGGGACTTGTACAGACAATAGGCATTACAGCATAACAGAAATCACAGTTCAAAACAGATACCAGGAGGAATGAGGGCCCTGCTCGCAAGCTTACAAACTATGAGGAAAAGGGGAGACACGAGAGGTATGTATTGGTACCATCTTATATCTAAATATATATGCAGATATATAAATAACCTTATATAGGTACAGTTAGTTAGGAGAAAAGTAGTGTTGAGCATTCCGATACTGCAAATATCGGGTATCGGCCGATATTTGCTGTATCGGAATTCCGATACCGAGTTCCGATATTTTTGCGATATCGGAAATCGGAATCGGAAGTGTACGGTGCGTATGATTCCCAGGGTCTGGAGGAGAGGAGACTCTCCTTCAGGCCCTGGGATCCATATTCATGTAAAAAATAAATAATAAAAATAAAAAATATTGATATACTCACCCCTCCGGCGGACCCTGGCTCTTAGCAGTTCCTAAGAATGCAGGGAGTGAAGGACCTTCGATGACGTCGCGGCTTGTGATTGGTCGCATGAGCGGTCACATGAGCGGTCACACGACCAATCACAAGCCGCGACGTCATCGAAGGTCCTTCACTCTGCATTCTTAGGAACGGAGGCAGACGCTTGGACCGGTGAGAGCCGGGGCCGTCGGAGGGGTGAGTATATCAATATTTTTTATTTTTATTCTTTATTTTATACATGAATATGGATCCCAGGGCCTGAAGGAGAGTTTCCTCTCCTTCAGACCCTGGGAACCATTCCAATATTTTGTGTCCCATTGATATACATTGGTATCGGGTATCGGCGATATCCGATATTTTTTGGATATCGGCCGATCCAATCCGGTACCGATACCTTTGCATATCGGAAGGTATCGCTCAACACTAGAGAAAAGGCCTCTTCTGTAGGAAACACTTTGAAAACTGCACCGAGAAGGCGATTACTAAAGTACTGGCACAATACTGTCATTTTATTGATTTATGCATAGAAAGGGTTAATCACATTGTGTTTTGCTGGCATAAAACTGTTAATTCTGTTTAAGTGTACCTGCATATACACTCTATACCTTCCATCCTTCCATTTGTTTTATTAACTGGTTAGCAAATATTCATATTATTTAATCTTTGTGCGTGTCTGCTGATTGTTGCTGTACTCTTCGTCCTGTGGCCTTCCCTCGTTCACATTTCATTGGGCACTGTAAGCAGGATACAGCATCACAATGCAGATCACTTCCGGGGATGAAAGTGCTGTACAGACAGCAAGGTCCACGGGAGCATGTGTACCAGTTGTGATCCTGCGGACTCTTAACGCTATGAGCCTGAGCTTGTCAGCGGGGTCCATACTAAAATAATTAACAAAATTTGACTATAACATTTCAATCAAATTATAAGCCGATTTTATGCAAAGTACATACAGACTGTACAACCTGGCTGAGATGCTGTACTCTGACATCACGCTGAATGCGCTAAAGGGAAAAGCCTAGGAAACTGTTATGCGGCATCGTTCATCAACACGAAAAACTCTAGAAGACATTGTGGCCAAAATAGAGGAGGTTTACGGACAGAGGCTCGGTCGCTAGTCTCCCTACGTGCTTATTTAATTGGTTTCACCAAGAAGAAGAAATCCTCGCCCAGTATATAAATGCTTTAGAGAGAATGTTACCTGCCAAAAAAATGCAAGGCTGGAGCCTCTATTTTCACTGATCCTCACACCATGGTGGAAGAACATTTTGTTCAGGGACTGATTAATCGCTGAGATGGACATTGCGGGATTAAATATGAGAGAATGAGACACTTCAGTTTGCCCAGGTTATTTCAGAAGCTTTGGCTTGTGAAAGTGAGGCTGGTATGGGCTCCATCACTGTGCGGATGTATGGCCCCAGAGGACAGGGAGTGCAGGCTGAAAATCATCAGTCCGATTCCTTTGCTGAAATGAGGGCCACAATCCAGGAACTGAACCAGCAAGTGGATCAGCTAAGAATGTCTCATGCCCCGTAGCCCTGTCTAGTGGGGTGGAGGATGCTGATCCATTTAACATATGACCTGTTGCTCCAACAGATATGATGGGAAGAACAGAGATATCCAACAAATGTCCCTTTGTATACATCAACAGAAGAAACCCAGGACCGGATGGCCCCAGCATGGCCTGACAGCACCCAAGGACAATCTCATCCAAATTAGGACCAAATCTGAGAATACCTGAACACTCTTTACCCCAGGGCCCCAATTTGCTTGAGGTGCTGAGAAAGAGGGCATATCTCCGGGAACTGCCCAAAGCTCAGACAACGGATGGTAGAGTGCAAGCCAAGAAGTAAAAGCCATGCTATCACAGTCGCTCACTCTTTAACCCGGGGTACAATTCGCTGGTGGTGCAGAGAAAGAGGGTATATCTCCTGGAACTGCCTCCAGGTGAGACAGCGGATGGTGAGTGCGAGAAAGGGTATAAAAGCCATGCTATCACAGATGCTGAGTAGTGGAGTAGAGCAGTAGAGTCAGTCCATGGGCTGCACCAATAGTGCTTGTCCAAAAGAAGGACAGAAGCTTGAGATTCTGTGTCAACTATTGCAAGTTAAATAGTGTCACCATATGATATGGTTTCCTTTTGCCTGGAGTGGATGAGTCAAATTTGTCCAGGATAGTGGTGCTGTATTATGAGCGGGGGAAACGTGTTTTAGGAGGGGAAGGGGTGTATCTGGGTCAGAGGAGCTGCAGACTGTAATTGTTTTTTCTTTAATAACTTAATGTGTACACATTCCGGCAGCCAAGGTCTTCTGTGATTGGCTATCAAAGTCACATGTCCCTGTCCATATAAAAAGCATCTTATCTTGTTGTCGCCTTTTTCTCAGTGTCACAGTCCAGAGAGGTCACTGCTTCTCTTGCTGCTGCTGAAAATGAACTTGTCAGTTAGCTAGATAGGATCCTGTCCCATATTAAATCAATCTTCCAGCATCAAACTAGATTGTGATAAAACTGTGTTGCAGTCTCAGGAGGTCCTATTTGCTAATCTAAATAGTTTGGGCAAATACTGTGCTGTAGTGAGGAGTCAGTAGGCCCCATCTCCTCTTAAAAATTGTTAGGCCTAATATAGGGATAGGGGTTCAGGAGTCCTTATTTGCTAATCCAAATCATTTGTGATACAACTTTGTTGCAGTGAGGAATCAGGAGTAGGGTTGAGCGAAACGGGTCGGCAATTTTCAGAAGTCGCCGACTTTTGGCAAAGTCGGGTTTCATGAAACCCGACCCGACCCCTGTGTGGGGTCGGCCATGAAGTCGGCGATCTTCTGAATCTGGAATCGGAATTCCGATACCGATTCCCGATATGTTTAAGATATCGGGAATTGGTATCGGAATTCAGATTTAAGTGTAAAATAAAGAATTAAAATAAAAAATATCGCTATACTTACTCTCTGATGCGCCCTGGTACTAAGCGGGAACCTTCCTTCCTTAGAATCAGCCTTCCAGGACCTTGCGGTGACGTCGCGGTGACGTCGCGGCTTGTGATTGGTTGCGCGGCCGCCCATGTGACCGCTCGCGCGACCAATCACAAGACGCGACGTCACCGTGACGTCACCGAAGGTCCTGGAAGGGCTGATTCTTAGGAAGGAAGGCTGCCGGGAAGAAGCAGGGCGCGTCCGAGGGTGAGTATATACCTAATAGGAATATACTCACCCTCGGCTTCTTTCCGGCAGCCTTCCTTCCTAAGAATCAGCCCTTCCAGGACCTTCGGTGACGTCACAGTGACGTCGCGGCTTGTGATTGGTCGCGCGAGCGGTCACATGGGCGGCCGGGCGACCAATCACAAGCCGCGACGTCACCGTGACGTCACCGCAAGGTCCTGGAAGGCTGATTCTAAGGAAGGAAGGTTCCCGCTTAGTACCAGGGCGCATCAGAGAGTAAGTATAGCGATATTTTTTATTTTAATTCTTTATTTTACACTTAAATATGGATCCCAGGGCCTGAAGGAGAGTTTCCGCTCCTTCAGACCCTGGGAACCATTGGAAACCCAATGCACTGCATTGGGTTTCGAGTTTCGGCCGACCCCGACCCCGACTTTTTTATAGGATCGGCCGATTTCACTCGACCCGACTTTTGAAAAAGTTGCGTTTCGTGAAACCCGACCCGATCCTATAAATGTAAAGGTCGCTCAACCCTAATCAGGAGGCCACATTTCCTCTTACAAATTGCTAGGCCTAATAAAGGGGTTCAGCCAGGAGGCAGTATTTGCTAACACAAATCCTTTGGGATAAAACTGTGTTGCAGTCAGGAACTAGGAGGCCACATTTCCTCTTAAAAATTATTAGGTTTGATATAGGAATTCAGCCAGGAGGTTGTATTTGCTAATCCAAATAGTTTGTGATAAAACTGTGTTGAAATGAGGAATCAGGAGGCCACATTTCTCCTTATAAATGACTAGGCCTAATATAACAGTTCAGCCAGGAGTCCCTATCTGATAATCCAAATCATTTTGGATAAAACTGTGTTGCAGTCAGGAATCAGGACGTCACATTTCCCCTTAAAAATCATTAGGCCTAATATAGGGGTTCAGCCAGGAGGCCCCATTTGCTATTCCAAATCATTTGTGATACAACTGTGTTGCAGTGAGGAATCAGAAGGCCACATTTCCTCTTACAATTTGCTAGGCCTAATAAAGCGGTTCAGCCAGGAGGCAGTATTTGCTAACACAAATCCTTTGGGATAAAACTGTGTTGCAGTCAGGAACCAGGAGGCCACATTTCCTCTTAAAAATCATTAGGTTTGATATAGGAATTCAGCCAGGAGGTTGTATTTGCTAATCCAAATCATTTGTGATAAAACTGTGTTGAAATGAAGAATCAGGAGGCCACATTTCTCCTTATAAATGATTAGGCCTAATATAACAGTTCAGCCAGGAGTCCCTATCTGATAATCCAAATCATTTTGGATAAAACTGTGTTGCAGTCAGGAATCAGGAGGTCACATTTCCCCTTAAAAATCATTAGGCCTAATATAGGGGTTCAGCCAGGAGGCCGTATTTGCTATTCCAAATCATTTTTGATAAAACTGTGTTGCACTGAGGAATCAGGAGGCCACATTTCCTCTTTAAAATTGTTAGGTATAAGAGTGTTATGCACACTAGTATAGAAAATATATAGCAATTGTTCACTTAGTAACAGGTGACTGACAGGTGTGTGCCTGAGGTTATAAAACAGCAGGTTAAAAGGAGGGAAGGGTACGTACAACATGAGTGGAAAAAAGCAAGGTTGTGGTGGAAGGGAGCATAGGATTGGTGTTCGACGTGTACATTAGGTAGGTGTTAGTGTTAATGAAAGCTCAACTGAACAAACACCATATTATCCTATTCTAAGACCACTGACAACATCTGTTACTGGATGCCCTACTACATTTCCTTTCTTTGGTAGCCGCACAGTGGTACGCCTTGTAGATGAGGCTCAGGAAGTGCTTATGCTCCAGTGGCTGGCAAGAGCTGCATCAAGTGGCCTCTCCTCTTCTTCCTCAGTACAATCCTCAAAGGTGGCATCCCAATCAGCCTTGTTTCTCCTCACATCACAAATTTCCAAACGCCCAAGTGACTGTGGTGGAGAACCACAGAGCGTCCCTTCTGCAGAGCTGTTCACACATTCCATTCCATGAAAATCAGCGGTCTACTCCAAAGATTCACAGAATCCAGAGGAGGAAAGCATCTGCACTGATGCCCAAAATTTTTCAAGTTAGATCCAGGGTGGATGAAGTAAGGTCCAAGCAGAATACTGACCCTTGTCACCAGTCATTAACCACCGAGTGTGGAGGTGATCCTGATGAAACTCAGATACTAGAGGTTCATGAGGACTGTACTGTGGTGTCAGGGCAGGAAGAGGAGGAGGGTGCCTCTCACGGTGAAGAGTATAAGAACAGATAGGATGATGATGCGTTTGTAGATTCCAGTTGGTTTGAACCCAGAGGTACGCAGCTGAAGTTGAGTAGCTCAGTAGAGGAGATAGAGGAGGAAGACGAGGAGGTTATGGAGTGATGCAATTATGACAAGCACTGCATTCTCAGTCACAACTCTGGCCAGCACTGGTCACAAGTCTGCAGTTTGCAGGGGCAGCAAGGGTTGCCTTAGCTGGGCCTTTTTTCAGACAGCAAAGGATGACCCATTTTATGTCCATAAAGAAGAAAGCGGATTGGCACATACCATCCCGTGCAGCAAAATCCTTTATTGTGGCATCATCATACCAATAGCAGGCAGATAAAACAGTGGAGCAAATACAGACGACGATCATTTCACACTTACATTGTGCTTCACCAGGTCATCATTTTATGTTATCTGCCAAAAAAACACTAGTAAAGGCAAAAAATGCAATAATTAGACAACTACATGCATGAATCGACAAATGAGCGATCAACATGCCTTAGTCTGGCAATCTCACTGCATTGAAATGCCGACTAGCAGGCTTCACCAACTGCCAGACTTCCCATCAACCACATCTGCTGTTTCTTCCCCCCTCCATCATCGTGCCAAATATTCTCACACAGGTTTACAGCCACTGAAACTCCACTTGTTTACCTTTTATAGTTGGGGTGACTGAAAACCTGTCAGCTGTTACAGAAGTGGACATGCCTGCTGTTCTAGCGTCTAGAACAACACATCTTTCTCAATCCACCATAATATTTCTGCCTGCACGTCACAGTTAAGCAGTTTGTTGTGTTCAACCTTCAAGAAGTTTATTAACCTTTAGGTGTTTCACAGGAATTTTTGTAATGTTTAAAATTAAATGAACATTTCACTTTTTTCACAAAAAATTTACTTCAGATCCAATTTGTTTTATTTTACCAAGGGTAACAGGAGAAATTGAACCCCTAAAGTTGTTGTAGAATTTGTCCTGAGTACACCAATACCCCATAAGTGGGGGTACACCACTGTTTGGGCGCATGGCAGGGCTTGGAAGGGAAGGAGCGCCGTTTGACTTTTCAGTGCAAAATTGGCTGGAATTAAGATCGGACGCCATGTCGCGTTTGGAGAGCCCCTGATGTGCCTAAACAGTGGAAACCCCCACAAGTGACACTATTATGAAATGTAGACGCCTTTAGGAACTTATCTAGATGTGTGATGAGCACTTTGAATCCCCAAGTGCTTCATAGAAGTTTATAATGAAGAGCCGTAAAAATAAAAAATCATATTTTTTTCACAAAAATAATATTTTCGCCTCCAACTTTTTTATTTTCCCAAGGGTAACAGGAGAAATAGGACCCCAAAAGTTGTTGTGCAATTTGTCCTGAGTACTCTGATACCTGATATGTGGGGTAAACCACTGTTTGGGCGCAAGGCAGAGCTCAGAAGGAAAGGAATGCCGTTTGACTTTTCAATGCAAAATTGCCTGGAATTGAGATCGGACCATCCATGACGAGTTTGGAGAGTCCCTGATGTGCCTAAATAGTGGAAACCCCCACAAGTGACACCATTTTGGAAAGTAGACCCCCTAAGGAACTTATCTAGATGTGTCGTGAGCACTTTGAACTCCCAAGTGTTTCACTAAAGTTTATAACATAGAACCGTGAAAATAAAAAATCTTTTTGTCCCACAAAAATGATGATTTAGCCATCAAATTTTTATTTTCCCAAGGGTAACAGGAGAATTTGTTGTCCAATTTATCTTGAGTACGCTGATACCCCATATATGGTGGTAAACCACTGTTTGGGTGCACGGCAGAGCTCAGAAGGGAAGGAGAACCGTTTTACTTTTTCAACGCAGAATTGGCTGGAATTGAGATCGGACACCATGATGTGTTTGGAGAGTCCCTGATGTGCCTAAACAGTGGAAACCCCCAATTCTTACTCCAACCCTAGCCCCAACACACACCTAACCCTAATCCCAATCCTAACCATAACCACACCCCTAACCTGAACACACCCCTAACCCTAATCAAACCTAACCACAACCCTAACCCCAACATACCCCTAACCCTAATCCCAACCATAACCCTAACCACACCCCTAACCCTGACACACCCCTAATCCCAACCCTAATGCCAATCCTAACCCTGAAACACCCCTAACCCTAATCCCAACCCTAACCCTAATCTCAGCTGTAAACGTAATCCAAACTCTAACCCCAACTCTAGCCAATTCTAGCTCCAACCCTAACCCTAACTTTAGCCCCAACCTAACCATAACAAAAATGGGGAAATGGAAACAAATACATTTTTTACATTATTTTTCCCTAGGGGGGTAATAAAGAGGGGTTTACTTTACTATTTATAGCAGGTTTTTATATTGGCAGCTGTCACACGCTAAAAGACGCATTTTATTGCAAAAAATAGTTTTTGCATCCCCACGTTTTGAGACCTATAATTTTTCCATACTTTGGCCTACAGAGTCATGTGAGGTCTTGTTTTTGCAGGATGTTTCTATTGGTACTATTTTCGGGCACATGACATTTTTTGATCGCTTTTTATTACGATTTTTGGGAGGCAGAATGAACAAAAACCAGCAATTCATGAATCTATTTTGAGTCAAGCATTTATACTGTTCCGCGTGTGGTAAAATTGATAAGGCAGTTATTCTTCGGGTCAGTCCGATTACAGTGATACCTAATTTTTTTTTTATGTTTTGGCACTTTTATACAATAAAAAATATTGTATATAAAAAATAATTGTTTTTGCATCGCTTTATTCTGAGAGCTCTAACTTTTTTATTTTTTCCCTGATGGCGCTGTATCATGGCTCATTTTTTGCAGGACAAGATGACGTTTTCAGGGGTACCATGTTTATATCTGTCTTTTTGATCGTGTGTTATTCCACTTTTTGTTCGGCTGTATGAAGATAAAGCATTGTTTTTTGAGTTTTTTATTTATTTTTTTATGGTGTTCATTGAAGGGGTTAGCTAGTGAGACAGTGTTATAGGTCGGGTCGTTACGGACTTGAGGATACCAAATATGTGTAATTTTATTGTTTTTTTATTTATATAAAGAAATGTGTTTATTGGAACAATATTTTTTTTTTTCTTTATTTAGGAATTTAAAAAAAATATTTTTACACGTTATTTATTTTTTTACTTTTTTACTTTGTCCCAGGGTGGGACATCACTATATGTTGTCAGATCGCTGATCTGACACTTAGCACAGTGCTGTGTCAGATCAGCAATCTGATAGGCAGTGCAGGAGGCTGAAAAGCCACCATCCTGCAGGACCCAGAAGGACCCTATGGCCTCTTTTATCTGGGGGGCCTGCATGGAGGAGGCCCTCGGAACAACGCAATCACATCGTGCTGTTCTGAGTGTCTTAGGGAAGCACACAGGGAGCCCCCTCCCTGCGTGATGCTTTCCTATGCCACCAAAATGCTGTGATCTTGTTTGATTGTAGTGTTCTAGGGGTTAAAGTGCTGGAAGCAGGGCGTGAGTGCTCCTGGTACATAGTGCCAGATGTCAGCTGTGATAATCAGCTGACACCCGGCCACGATCGGATTCACTCCCCCCATGAGCGTAGCTGATCGAGTATGACGTACTATCCCATGGATGGTCATACAGGCCCGGGTCACCTCAACGGGATAGTACGTCTGATGTCAGAAAGCAGTTAAAATTATGATATGAAAAAATAACAATTAAATCATCTTTTTTTAAATACATGAAACGCAAATACCTGATTTAAACAACAGGTAATTTGAGGATGATGGCTTACCTTTAAAGCACCACTCCACTATTTTGTTTTTCTCAACGTTGGAGTGGTGCTACTACTGTAAGGTCCCTGTCCTTGGTTTTATACTTGCCTTTCGGCATCTTCATCTTTTTTTGGGGCACTCTGGTCCCACTGCGCATTCTTGTGACCGCAACTTCTGACTGACCAGAAGTCAGAAGTTGCATCATGATGTAATAATTATAGGGGTAACTCAGGAGACTCTTTGCGTGGAACAAGACAACTACAGGACACAGTTTTATAAGTGGTAAAGTCTATATTATCACACGGTGATAGGAAACTTCAGAGGAAAATGCAATCAAGCAGAAAGTCTATGAAGCACAGTTATTCTTGAGGATACTTGACACGAATAAATCCTTGTCTTAGTCCAAACACAGATAGATAAGCTTATAAGGCAGTTCAAATCATATCTTAGCTCAACCAGGGAGGCCTGGTTAATAGTCTCAGGTTTTTGCAGAGCAGAAACAGCTTACATGTCCAGCAAATGCAGATGGAAGTAAACACGAGCAGCAGATGAAGGAGGATTACTGGAAACTGGTGTATGCAGCAGGAACTCAGAGCAGAGTAGCAGGATCACCACACAGGTTCACAGGAGCAGTTATATAGCCAGGGAGTCACCAGAGTCAGGAGCTGGATGCAAGGCAGAATACTCTAGCACAGACTGAAGGCTGGGGTGGAGTTTTATAGCAGGAAGACACAGTGCATATGAGACCAAAGACGCCATCTTGGAAAAGGGCAGTAATGCACAAAAGGTAAAAAATGTTCAGAGTCCTGACACATGAGCTCTCAGTGCAAATATATGAGAATCAGAATAAGTGTCTCATCGACTTGCATTAAAGAGTGACATCCACCTCACTCCATGGCAGAGACTAACCTGAGCAGCAGTGATAAAAGGAGAACACCGCCCCAGGTGAGTATAAAAGTAAGGTCAGGGATCTTACACTAGAAGCACCACTCGAAGCACTGAAAATACCTTGGAGTGGTGCTTTAAGAATCATATACTAAGTCTATCAATGTGTCTGTATATCTTTTTTCCATTTAGTGAATACATGTATATATATATTTTTTTTTTTGGTTTAATCTGCAAAATACGCATACATATTCTAACCATTATGATCCAATTCCTTTTGTTTTCCAAAGACATACTGATAGGGAATTTAGATTGTGAGCCCCATCAGGGACAGTGATGATAATGTGTGCAAAATGTAAAGCGCTGCGGAATATGTTAGCGCTATATAAAAATAAAGATTATTATTTTGTTCTGACTCATTCAGCAACAATTTAATACAAGCACAGCAGTTTATCTTAAATAAATATCTGCAGTTTCAGTCTGCAATATATTTGCTTGATAGTCTACAAAAAAGCTTGTTGGTCAGCATTATGGATGAATAAAGAACAATGTACTAGAATGACAGTTCAGATAATAAGATAATATGAACACAGGCATGTAATTCTTAAAGTTTAAAATTTTTTTTTGAAGAACAGTGATAGTTGATGTTCATGTATAACAACACAATATCACATCGCTCCAAAGACCTATTTGATTGGGAATTTTGATTGTAAGCCTCCATGGGGATAATGATCACAATGTATGTAAAAGGCTGCAGAATATATTGGCGATACATAAAAAAGCATAATAAATAAAATAAATAATATGTGCTAGTAAATTTATTCGAACGCAATTGAATTCTAGTCAAATTTTACAAAAATCTTTTTCCTCCAGAAAGCAAATGTTTTCTAATTAACTCCGTGCAAATTCAGAAAAAATGTGACTGGCTGACTGCCATTTTGCTGAACCATAGAGAGCAGTCAGAACATTAAAAAAAAGTTATAAAAAAATACCTCTCCACTCACCTCTTGCTCTCACCAGCATAGTTCTTCATGCCTCCTCTTTAGTGTTGAGCGATACCTTCCGATATTCGAAAGTATCGGTATCGGATTGGATCGGCCGATATCGGCAAAATATCAGATCTCGCCGATACCAATACCCGATACCAATGCAAGTCAATGGGAGCAAAATATCGGAATTAAAATAAACCCTTTATTTCCTTGTAGGTTCATTCTACATGAAGGAAAACAACTAAGAATAATGTAGGATGTATTGGGGGAGGTGGCGGAGACATTAAAGGCATATAGGTGTAGCCCAATCAAATAGAATAGCAGGAATTTTAATTATTTTTTTAAGACGTTCGGAGTTACAAAGATATTGACTATGTTAAGATTTTTTTTATTTTGTCAGATATTGATGTTTCACTACTAGTGTTGAGCATTCCGATACCGCAAGTATCGGCCGATACTTGCGGGTATCGGAATTCCGATACCGAGATCCGATACTTTTGTGGTATCGGGTATCGGTATCGAAACAACATTAATGTGTAAAATAAAGAATTAAAATAAAAAATATTGCTATACTCGCCTCTCCGACGCAGCCTGGACCTCACCGAGGGAACCGGCAGCGTTGTTTGCTTAAAATGCGCGCTTTTCCTTCCTTCCGTGACGTCACGGCTTCTGATTGGTCGCGTGCCGCCCATGTGGCCGCGACGCGACCAATCACAGCAAGCCGTGACGTCATTTTCAGGTCCTTCTAGGCATTCAGTATTTTAAAATTACGTTCCGGCTTTGTGATTGGTCGCGTCGCGGGTCACATGGGCGACGCGACCAATCACAAGCCGTGACGTCACGGGAGGCAGGAGACGCACGCATTTTAAAATGCGCGCGTGTCCAGCCTCCCGTGACGTCACGGCTTGTGATTGGTCGCGTCGCCCATGTGACCCGCGACACGACCAATCACAAAGCCGGAACGTAATTTTAAAATACTGAAGGACCTGAAATTACGTCACGGCTTGCTGTGATTGGTTGCGTCGCGGCCACATGGGCGACGCGACCAATCACAAGCCGTGACGTCACGGGAGGCTGGACACGCGCGCATTTTAAAATGCGTGCGTCTCCTGCCTCCCGTGACGTCACGGCTTGTGATTGGTCGCGTCTCCCATGTGACCCGCGACGCGACCAATCACAAAGCCGGAATGTAATTTTAAAATACTGAATGCCTAGAAGGACCTGAAAATTACGTCACGGCTTGCTGTGATTGGTCGCGTCGCGGCCACATGGGCGGCACGCGACCAATCAGAAGCCGTGACGTCACGGAAGGAAGGAAAAGCGCGCATTTTAAGCAAACAAGCTGCCGGTTCCCTCGGTGAGGTGAGTATAGCAATATTTTTTATTTTAATTCTTTATTTTACACATTAATATGGTTCCCAGGGCCTGAAGGAGAGTTTCCTCTCCTTCAGACCCTGGGAACCATCAGGGATACCGTCCGATACTTGAGTCCCATTGACTTGTATTGGTATCGGGTATCGGTATCGGATTGGATCCGATACTTTGCCGGTATCGGCCGATACTTTCCGATACCGATACTTTCAAGTATCGGACGGTGTCGCTCAACACTATTCACTACTTCAATGCCCTTCACCTTCGTTTTTACTTCTCCCACACTTTCTTCTTCATCATCCTCAGCAGCAGCATCTTTGACATCAACTTCTTCTTCACCTTATTCATCTTCTTCTTCATCTTCTACCTATTATTTTTTTTTTGTTACATTCTTCATATTCTTTTTATTAAACTATTATTCTTCTTCATATTCTACTTCTTCATCATATTCTTATTTGTGACAGGCATTCCTGTAGTTGTTATCTATAAAAGTTTGAAGATTACACCTTCCATTCTGCCTGTCACAAAAGAGTTACAACAGGATTTGTCCGCGTTCAGTTTGGCCTGCAGCAGCAGGCTTTATCCAGGGGCACCACGAGGAGGAACGGACTCACCTCCATACACGGCTTAGTCTTCTTCTGCTTATAATTTAGATAATATCTTTTGCTCAGATTTTTAGTCTCATGCTTAATGTTCTTCTGCTCTTTGTTCTGCAGGTTCTTGTTCTTCTGCTTCTCGGTCTTCCGGGTCGACGTCTCCAGGGTCATCGTCTCCAGGGTCGTCGTCGTCATCGGGGTGGTCTTCAGGGTTGTCGTCTCCAGGGTCGTTGTCTCAGGGGTTGTCATCTCTGGTGTCATCGTCATCTTCGGGGTGGTCTTCAGGGTCGTCGTCTTTAGGGTCTTGAACTTGGAAATGTAGCAGAAGGTACAAGAAGGCTGAGAAAATGCCGAGAACCAGCTGATGGAACTGGAACTCGGATGGCTACCCGAAGGTCCAAGAGCCAATGAAACTACCAAGGACCAGCTGACGTTACTGGAACCCGGTTACTAAGCAGGAGGTACCCATGCCAGAAAGCACTACCAAGGACCACCTGACGTTGGTGGAACTCAGATACCCAGAAGGAGGCACCTAAGCCAAAGGCTCTGCCCACAACCAGCTGATGGTACTGGAACCAGGATGGGGAGCAGAAGGTACAAGAGCAAAAGACACTGCCGAGAACCAGCTGACAGAACTGGAACCCGGATGGGTAGCCGAAGGTACAAAAGCCAATGGAACTACCGAGGACCAGCTTTCGTTACTGGAACCCGGTTACTAAGCAGGAGGTACCCGTGCCTGAAAGCACTACCAAGGACCACCTGACATTGGTGGAACTCGGATACCCAGAAGGAGGCACCTAAGCCAAAGGCTCTGCCCGGAACCAGCTGACGGTACTGGAACCAGGATGGGGACCTATTCAAGATTGTCATCCTAGAGCCCCAACTAGCGCTGTTGGAGCAAAAGGTCAGCAGGGGGAGCAGAGTGTAGGCCGAAGCCTGCACGGGAGGCAGCATAGTGTCTGTTGTGTCTGCGTGGCGTTTGCAGGACACGTTGCTGGCTACACAGCAGGGGAACAGCTGGCGTTACTGAACCCCACTGACACATTGACAGGTGTTTTTCTCTGTGCAGCCAGCACTCCCGGGCAACAACTGGTGGTGTTGAAGCCCAGGGACAGCAGGAGGAGCAGAGGAGCAGAGTGTAGGCTGAAGCCTGCACTGGAGGCAGCTTTGTGTCTGTGTGGCGTTTGCAGGACACGTTGCCGGCTACACAGCAGGGGCACAGCTGGCGTTACTGAACCCCACTGACACATTGACGGGTGTTTTTCTCTGTGCAGCCAGCACTTCCGGGCACCAACTGGCGGTGTTGAAACCCAGGGACAGCAGGAGGAGCAGAGGAGCAGAGTGTAGGCCGAAGCCTGCACTGGAGGCAGCTTTGTGTCTGCGTGGCATTTGCAGGACACATTGCCGGCTACACAGCAGGGGCACAGCTGGCGTTACTGAACCTCACTGACACATTGACAGGTGTTTTTCTCTGTGCAGCCAGCACTCCCGGGCAACAACTGGCGGTGTTGAAGCCCAGGGACAGCAGGAGGAGCAGAGGAGCAGAGTGTAGGCCGAAGCCTGCACTGGAGGCTGCTTTGTGTCTGCGTGGCGTTTGCAGGACACATTGCCGGCTACACAGCAGGGGCACAGCTGGCGTTACTGAACCCCACTGACACATTGACGGGTGTTTTTCTCTGTGCGGTTAGCACTTCCGGGCACCAACTGGTGGTGTTAGAGCCCAGGGTCAGCAGGAGGAGCAGAGTGTAGGCCGAAGCCTGCACTGGAGCAAGTTGAAAGGGAACCCTTGAACCCCCCCAGGCGTTAGTAACTGGAAGAGCCATCTTGTGCAGCAGTAATGCTGCACAAGGAAAAGGTGGCTCTTTTAATTATGTTCCTTGCACACGCTGAATGAAACACTTATAAAATTTTTCCCCTCATACCGTGAAAGCGTCTCGGAGGCGGGACTTTCCTTCTTAATGAGACGAAGCACAGCTGTCAAACATACCCCCTTGGTGCTGGGCGATGCCTCCTGAGTTGCTTTTTTGTGTTCCGGAGTCTGCGCTGTTGTGTTATCCCTTGACCATGTGCTGTTACTGTTCAAGGTCAGGAATCCCAGCCCCGCAGTGTCTTCTGATTTATTTACACTGCGGGGCTGGGATTCATGGCCTTGCTGTTGTGAGTTTGGTTTTTGGGCTCCCCCGGTGGTCACTGGTGGTACTGGACTTGTGTGCTTCACTTTCTCTGTTCACCTGTTTCCATCAGGATATGGGTGTATCCTATTTAGCCTTGCTGCTCAGTTATTCTAGTGCCGGCCATCAATGTAACCAGAGCCTTTCTGTTGCATGTTCCTGCTTCTAGACTACTATCAGCTAAGTTGGACTCTTAGTCCTAAGTTTGTTTTGCATTTTTGTTCCAGTTCACAGTTATGTTATTTTTCTGTAGCTGGAAGCTCTTGTGGGCCGAAATTGCCACTCCGGTGTCATGAGTTGACACATGAGTCTTAAAGTAATTTCAGGATGGTATTTTAATAGGGTTTTCAGCTGACCGTGAAGTTCCCTATTGTATCTTCTTGCTATCTAGTAAGCGGACCTCGCTTTGCTGAACCTACCTTCATACTGCGTATGTCTTTTCCTCTGAACTCACCGTCAATATATGTGGGGGGCTTCTGTCTCCTTTTTGGGGGAATTTCCCTAGAGGTAAGCCAGGTCTGTCTTTTCCTCTATTAGGGTTAGTTAGTCCTCCGGCTGGCGCTAGGCGTCTAGGGATAAAACGTAGGTACGCCACCCGGCCACTGTTAGTTTTGTGGTAGGTTTAGCTCACGGTCAGCTCGAGATTCCATCACCCAAGAGCTGTTCTGTTATTTATGTTCTCTGACGTTCCCTTGCCATTGGGAACCATGACAGTATGGCCGGCCCAGTGTTAAAACCGTTGGCAGAAGAAAGGAGAGAAAAAGAAGTCTGCAGATTTTATTTTTTTTTTCCTCTGAGCTTGCTCTATTGTTGACTTAGTTGCATTTCTGCTCTAATTGCAGCCTTTGCCTCTCTCTCTCCTTCTAATCCTTGAATGGCTTTGATCTCACCTGATTAAAATGGATCCTCAGAGTTTGGCTACAGGTTTGAATAATCTTGCTACGAAGGTTCAAAATTTACAGGATTTTGTTATTCATGCTCCTATATCTGAACCTAGAATTCCTATACCAGAATTTTTCTCCGGGGATAGATCTCGTTTCCTGAATTTCAAAAATAATTGTAAATTATTTCTTTCCCTGAGATCTCGCTCCGCTGGAGATCCCGCACAGCAGGTTAGGATAGTAATTTCCTTGCTGCGGGGTGACCCTCAAGACTGGGCATTTGCATTGGCACCCGGGGATCCTGCGTTGCTCAATGTGGATGCGTTTTTTCTGGCTTTGGGGTTGCTTTATGAGGAACCTAACTTAGAGATTCAGGCTGAAAAAGCCTTGATGGCCCTATCTCAAGGGCAAGATGAAGCTGAAATATACTGCCAAAAATTTCGTAAATGGTCTGTGCTTACTCAGTGGAATGAGTGCGCCCTGGCGGCGAATTTCAGAGAGGGTCTCTCTGATGCCATTAAAGATGTTATGGTGGGGTTCCCTGCACCTACAGGTCTGAATGAGTCCATGACAATGGCTATTCAGATTGATCGGCGTTTGCGGGAGCGCAAACCTGTGCACCATTTGGCGGTGTCTTCTGAGAAGGCTCCAGAAAATATGCAATGTGATAGAATTCTGTCCAGAAGCGAACGGCAGAATTTTAGGCGAAAAAATGGGTTGTGCTTCTATTGTGGTGATTCAACTCATGTTATATCAGCATGCTCTAAACGTACAAAAAAGGTTGATAAGTCTATTTCCATTGGCACTTTACAGTCTAAGTTTATTCTGTCTGTGACCTTGATTTGTTCATTATCGTCAATTACCGCGGATGCCTATGTCGACTCTGGCGCCGCTTTGAGTCTAATGGATTGGTCCTTTGCCAGGCGCTGTGGGTTTGATCTAGAGCCTCTGGAAGTCCCTATACCTCTGAAGGGTATTGACTCTACACCATTGGCTAGTAATAAACCACAATACTGGACACAAGTGACTATGCGTATGAATCCAGACCATCAGGAGATGATTCGCTTCCTTGTGTTGTACAATCTACATGACGTTTTGGTGCTCGGATTACCATGGTTACAATCTCATAACCCAGTCCTTGACTGGAAAGCAATGTCTGTGTTAAGCTGGGGATGTCAGGGGGCTCATGGGGACGTACCTTTGGTTTCCATTTCGTCATCTATTCCCTCTGAGATTCCGGAATTTTTATCTGATTATCGTGATGTTTTTGAGGAGCCTAAGCTTGGTTCACTACCTCCTCACAGAGATTGCGATTGTACCATAGATCTGATTCCGGGCAGTAAATTTCCAAAGGGTCGTTTATTTAATCTATCTGTACCTGAACATGCTGCTATGCGAGAATATATTAAGGAGTCCCTGGAAAAGGGACATATTCGTCCTTCTTCATCTCCCTTAGGAGCCGGTTTTTTCTTTGTATCTAAAAAAGATGGCTCTTTGAGGCCGTGTATTGATTATCGACTCTTGAATAAAATTACAGTCAAATATCAGTATCCTCTGCCACTGCTGACTGATTTGTTTGCTCGAATAAAAGGGGCTAAGTGGTTCTCTAAGATTGATCTCCGTGGGGCGTATAATTTGGTGCGAATTAAGCAGGGGGATGAGTGGAAAACCGCATTTAATACGCCCGAGGGCCATTTTGAGTATTTAGTAATGCCTTTTGGTCTTTCAAATGCCCCTTCAGTCTTTCAGTCCTTTATGCATGACATTTTCCGTGAATATTTGGATAAATTTATGATCGTGTATCTGGATGATATTTTGATTTTTTCGGATGACTGGGATTCTCATGTCCAACAGGTCAGGAGGGTTTTTCAGGTTTTGCGGGCTAATTCCTTGTGTGTGAAGGGTTCTAAGTGTATTTTTGGGGTTCAAAAGATTTCTTTTTTGGGGTACATTTTTTCCCCCTCTTCCATTGAGATGGATCCTGTCAAGGTTCGGGCTATTTGTGATTGGACGCAACCTTCTTCTCTTAAGAGCCTTCAGAAATTTGTGGGCTTTGCTAATTTTTATCGTCGATTTATAACTGGATTTTCTGATGTTGCTAAACCTTTGACTGATTTGACCAAAAAGGGTGCTGATGTTGCTGATTGGTCCCCTGCTGCTGTGGAGGCCTTTCGGGAGCTTAAGCGCCGCTTTTCTTCCGCCCCTGTGTTGCGTCAGCCTGATGTTACTCTTCCTTTTCAGGTTGAGGTCGATGCTTCCGAGATCGGAGCTGGGGCGGTCTTGTCGCAGAAAAGTTCCGACTGCTCCGTGATGAGACCTTGTGCGTTCTTTTCTCGAAAATTTTCGCCCGCCGAGCGAAATTATGATATTGGTAATCGGGAGCTTTTGGCTATGAAGTGGGCTTTTGAGGAGTGGCGTCATTGGCTTGAGGGGGCTAGACATCAGGTGGTGGTATTGACCGATCACAAGAATTTGATTTATCTTGAGTCTGCCAGGCGCCTGAATCCTAGACAGGCGCGCTGGTCGTTGTTTTTCTCTCGGTTTAATTTTGTGGTCTCATACTTACCAGGTTCTAAAAATGTGAAGGCGGATGCCCTTTCTAGGAGTTTTGAGCCTGATTCCCCTGGTGATTCTGAACCTACAGGTATCCTTAAGGATGGGGTGATATTATCTGCTGTTTCCCCAGACCTGCGACGGGCTTTGCAGGAGTTTCAGGCGGATAGACCTGATCGTTGCCCGCCTGGTAGACTGTTTGTTCCTGATGATTGGACCAGTAGAGTCATCTCGGAGGTTCATTCTTCTGTGTTGGTAGGTCATCCCGGGATCTTTGGTACCAGGGATTTGGTGGCTAGGTCCTTCTGGTGGCCTTCCCTGTCTCGAGATGTACGAGTTTTTGTGCAGTCTTGTGATGTTTGTGCTCGGGCCAAACCTTGTTGTTCTCGGGCTAGCGGATTGTTGTTATCTTTGCCTATTCCGAAGAGGCCTTGGACTCACATCTCTATGGATTTTATTTCTGATCTCCCTGTTTCTCAGAAAATGTCTGTCATCTGGGTGGTGTGTGACCGTTTTTCAAAGATGGTTCATTTGGTGCCCTTGCCTAAGTTGCCTTCCTCATCCGAGTTGGTTCCTCTGTTTTTTCAAAATGTGGTTCGCTTGCATGGTATTCCGGAGAATATCGTTTCTGACAGGGGGACCCAGTTCGTGTCTAGATTTTGGCGGGCGTTCTGTGCTAGGATGGGCATTGATTTGTCTTTTTCGTCTGCGTTCCATCCTCAGACTAATGGCCAGACTGAGCGAACTAATCAGACCTTGGAGACTTATTTGAGGTGTTTTGTGTCTGCGGATCAGGATGACTGGGTTGCCTTTTTGCCGTTGGCGGAGTTTGCCCTCAATAATCGGGCTAGTTCTGCCACTTTGGTTTCTCCTTTCTTTTGCAATTCGGGGTTTCATCCTCGTTTTTCTTCCGGTCAGGTGGAGTCTTCGGATTGTCCTGGAGTGGATACTGTGGTGGATAGGTTGCATCGGATTTGGGGACAGGTGGTGGACAATTTGGAGTTGTCCCAGGAGAAGACTCGGCATTTTGCTAACCGCCGTCGTCGTGTTGGTCCTCGTCTTCGTGTTGGGAACTTGGTGTGGTTGTCTTCTCGTTTTGTCCCTATGAGGGTTTCTTCTCCTAAGTTTAAGCCTCGGTTCATCGGCCCGTATAAGATTTTGGAGATTCTTAACCCCGTGTCCTTTCGATTGGACCTCCCAGCATCCTTTTCTATCCATAATGTCTTCCATCTGTCATTATTGCGCAGGTATGAGGTACCGGTTGTGCCTTCCGTTGAGCCTCCCGCTCCGGTGTTGGTTGAGGGTGAATTGGAGTACGTTGTGGAGAAGATCTTGGACTCCCGTGTTTCCAGACGGAAACTTCAGTATCTGGTCAAGTGGAAGGGCTACGGTCAAGAGGATAATTCTTGGGTGACAGCCTCTGATGTTCATGCCTCTGATTTGGTCCGTGCCTTTCATAGGGCTCGTCCTGATCGCCCTGGTGGTTCTTGTGAGGGTTCGGTGCCCCCTCCTTGAGGGGGGGGTACTGTTGTGAGTTTGGTTTTTGGGCTCCCCCGGTGGTCACTGGTGGTACTGGACTTGTGTGCTTCACTTTCTCTGTTCACCTGTTTCCATCAGGATATGGGTGTATCCTATTTAGCCTTGCTGCTCAGTTATTCTAGTGCCGGCCATCAATGTAACCAGAGCCTTTCTGTTGCATGTTCCTGCTTCTAGACTACTATCAGCTAAGTTGGACTCTTAGTCCTAAGTTTGTTTTGCATTTTTGTTCCAGTTCACAGTTATGTTATTTTTCTGTAGCTGGAAGCTCTTGTGGGCCGAAATTGCCACTCCGGTGTCATGAGTTGACACATGAGTCTTAAAGTAATTTCGGGATGGTATTTTAATAGGGTTTTCAGCTGACCGTGAAGTTCCCTATTGTATCTTCTTGCTATCTAGTAAGCGGACCTCGCTTTGCTGAACCTACCTTCATACTGCGTATGTCTTTTCCTCTGAACTCACCGTCAATATATGTGGGGGGCTTCTGTCTCCTTTTTGGGGGAATTTCCCTAGAGGTAAGCCAGGTCTGTCTTTTCCTCTATTAGGGTTAGTTAGTCCTCCGGCTGGCGCTAGGCGTCTAGGGATAAAACGTAGGTACGCCACCCGGCCACTGTTAGTTTTGTGGTAGGTTTAGCTCACGGTCAGCTCGAGATTCCATCACCCAAGAGCTGTTCTGTTATTTATGTTCTCTGACGTTCCCTTGCCATTGGGAACCATGACACCTTGCGCAGTAAATATCGGCGCCTGTGACTCATGTCCTTACTCCTGCTTCAGACTGTGCGGCATCAGCTGATCCCTTATCGCATGCCACGGCCGTGAAGCCGCACAGTCTGAAGAAGGCGGAAGGAGATGATTGAGAGGCGAAGATATGCACAGCGCATACCCATGAATCCCAGCCCCGCAGTGAGAATAAAGAAGACACTGAGGCGTGTGATCTTGGGCAGCGCGTCCACACAGGCGCAGCCAGCCTGACTACAAATGAAGTCAGAAGACGGGCAGCGCTAACTGCGGATGGCCAAGGGATAACATTACAGCGCAGGCTCCGGGACAGATTCAAACAACGCTAAGGAGGTGGCGCACGGCGGCAAGGGGGTTGCTGTGTGTCATTACGAAGGAAAGTCACATCTCTGGGACGGTTGAACGGTATCAGGGGAAACATTTTATAAGTGTTTAGTTCAGCGTGTGCAAGGAGTAAAACTAAAAGCCACCTTGTCCAAATGCAGCATTAGTGCTGCACAAGGTGTCTCTTTTAGGTACAAACACCTGGGGGGGGGCAGGTTCCCTTAAATTTTTGTTGTACTGTCTGTGTAGCGTTTGCAGGACACGTTGCTGGCTACACAGCAGGGGCACAGCTGGCGTTACTGAACCCCACTGACACATTGACAGGTGTTTTTCTCTGTGCAGCCAGCACTCCCAGGCAACAACTGGCGGTGTTGAAGCCCAGGGACAGCAGAGGAGCAGAGTGTAGGCCAAAGCCTGCACTGGAGGCAGCTTTGTGTCTGCGTGGTGTTTGCAGGACACGTTGCTGGCTACACAGCAGGGGCACAGCTGGCGTTACTGAACCCCACTGACACATTGAGGGGTGTTTTTCTCTGTGCAGCCAGCACTTCCGGGCACCAACTGGCGGTGTTGAAGCCCAGGAACAGCTGGAGGAGCAGAGGAGCAGAGTGTAGGCCGAAGCCTGCACTGGAGCAAGTTGAAAGGGAACCTTTAACCCCCCCCAGGTGTTTGTTGCTGAAAGAGCCATCTTGTACAGCAATAATGCTGCAAAAGGAAAAGGTGGCTCTTTTAATTATGCTCCTTGCAAACGCTGAACTAGACACTTATGAAATGTGTCCCCTCACACCGTTAAAACCGTCCCGGAGGTGGGACTTTTCTTTGTAATGTGACGCAGCACAGCCGTCATTCCTACCCCCTTGGCGCTGTGCGCCGCCTCCTCAGCGTTGTTTGATTCTGTCACGGAGCCTGCGCTGTTATGTTATCCCTTGGCCAGGGGCACTTAGCGCTGCCCGTCTTCTGACATCATTTGGTGTCAGGCTGGCTGCGCCTGTGTGGCCGCGCTGCCCAAGATCACGCCTCGCAATGTCATCTAATATAATCCCACTGCAGGCCTGGGATCCATGGGCATGCGCAGTGCATATCCTCGCCTCTCACTCCCCTCCCTCCGGCTTCTTCAGACTGTGCGGCGTCACGGCCATGGCATGCTATTAGGGATCACCTGACGCCGCACAGTCTGAAGAAGCCGGAGGGAGGGGAGTGAGAGGCGAGGATATGCACTGCGCATGCCCATGGATCCCAGGCCCGCAGTGGGATTACATTAGACGACAGCCGAAGCCTGCACTGGAGGCATTTGAATGTCTGTTAGTGTGCCAGCGTGGCTTTTGCTGGACACTTTGCCGGCTACACAGCAGGGGAACAGCTGACATTACTGAACCCCATTAACAGAGGAGTGACTGTTGACTGTGTGGACAGCACTTCCAGGCACCAACTGACGGTGTTAGAGCCCAGGGACAGCAGGAGGAGCAGATAGGTTTTGCCAGATACACAGCTGGGAATCAGCTGACGTTACTGAAACCCAATAACACGGCAGCAAGTGTTAACTGTGCAGCCAGCACTTCCAGTCACTAACTAGCGGTGTTAGAGCCCAGGGACAGCAGGAGGAGCTGAGTGTAGGCCGAGGCCTAATTGGATCAAGTTGAAAGTGAACTTTTAACCCCCCCATGCGTTAGCAACTGAAAGAGCCAACTTGTGCAGCACTAATGGTGCACAAGGACAAGGTGGTTCTTTTAATTATGCTCCTTGCACACGGTGAACTAAACACTTACAAAATGTGTCCCCTGATATCGTGATACCGTCCCACAGGTGTTACTTTCCGTCGTGATGAGACGCAGCACAGCCGGCATTCACACCCCCATGACGCCGGGTGCCGCCTCATCAGCGTTGCTTGAATCTGTCACAGAGCACGCGCTGTTATGCGCAGCGGGGTACGGCGAGCTCCGACAAAGCTGCGCATGAAGGTCTGCTCCCTGCTGAAACTGGGGGATGATGAGTCACCGGTGCCCGCAGCTGGCGCAGAATCCCCATGTCCTCTCCCTGCTCCACGCCCACGTGCCTTACTCCCTGCCTTCTTCATCGTGATAGACTGAGTGATAAAGATAGGCAGAAAAGTACTAACGGCATAGCGTGCTTATTCCTGAACAGCTGCTAACAGGTATAAGAAACACTTATTTTATGGAGTGTGGACTAGACTTTATTATGAGCTTATGTGGCCTACACAACAGTAAAGTGGAGTGTTTGGTGAACTTTGGGTTTGTTTCGCAGAACAGACACTACAAAGTGAGTGCAGTACTCACACACAGACCGTGCAGACAGCCGTGAACGGCGCTGCAAGGCCAAGAAAAGCTCCTCTATCTAATCCTATATAGTGTTTTTCCACAATCTAGCGGGATACGTATGGAAAGACACTAATAGGATATTATTGAAAAAAGGTGCAGCTGGCTGCACTAATTGCAAAAAAAAGGATTTAGCAGTATGAGGCAGTGACGCACTCTGAGCTGAACACAACCGGCTGTGGCTGCGGACAGACTGCAGAGTGAGCTGCACTCACACAGACTGTGCAGACAGCCGCGAACGGCGCTGCAAGGCCAAACAAAGCTCCTCTATCTAATCCTATATAGTGTTTTTCCACAATCTAGCGGGATACGTATGGAAAGACACTAATACGATATTATTGAAAAAAGGTGCAGCTGGCTGCACTAATTCCAAAAAAAAAAGGATTTAGCAGTATTAGGCAGTGACGCACTCTGAGCTGGACACAACCGGCTCTGGCTGCGGACAGACTGCAGAGTGAGCTGCACTCACACAGACCATGCAGACAGCCGCGAATGGTGCTGCAAGGCAAAAGCAAGGAGAACACACAGCGGTTGCTGATTTAGCCTGGATTAAGCACAATGAAGCAAATTGCAATCTCTAAACTGGCCCTCAGTCAGAACACAGCGTCCTGTCCCTGACTGAATTCACAGCAGAGTGAGCACAAAATGGCGGCGGCGACTTTTAAAGGGCGTCGTGACATCATTTCAGCAGCCAATCACAGCCATGCCAGTAGTTACGTGCCCACCATGCAGAACAGGATGTGCCCACACTTCAAATCATTCCTCATTGGCTGATTCATAAAAAAACGGGAGTTTGCATGATGGGAATTTCCGATTCCGGTTTCCAATACACTGAAAGTATCGGAACTCGGTATCGGAATTCCGATACCGCGAATATCGGCCGATACACGATACTTGCGGTATCGGAATGCTCAACACTACTCCTCTTACTTTCGCCATACCCTGAAACTTCGGGCATCTACACACTAGGCCAGGACTTTTGGTCATGACTACGGAGGTGCTCCATGACCTTAGGATGCATACTAAGGGACATGCTGGGCTTAGTCATGACTGGAAGTCTTTGTCTAGTTATGATGCCCGGAATTTCAGTGTACAGCACCAGTAAGAAGAGGCTCCAAGGACCATATGGGTGAGAGGGAACAGAGGAGGTGAGATTTTTTTTTTTACAACATCTTATGTTTATTATGACCTTGGCTGTCTCCAAACCCCAGACCTCAATAAGAGACGTTGAATTTTGAGAATAAGTTACCTGCAAATGGAATTAGCAATTTAGCGATTTCATATCTCATTAGTAGAGATGAGTGAGCACTAAAATGCTCAGTTGCTGTTTGCTCAAACTGAGCAATTTCTAATGCTCAAATACTCGTTTCGAGTACATAATATAATGAGTCAGTGGGTAATCCAAGCTTTTTTCCGGCAGACCATAAAAAGAGTTCCGGGGGTGTGAAAAAAATTAAATGAATGGGAAAAGTTCTGAATGGAAGGAAAACAGCATGGTGAAAACCTCTGGAAGAATCTCTGACTCCCGGATCGGCTGTTGAGAACAATGATGTCACACTTTTACTCCACTTTAAGGACTGATGAAGGGGCTACGAATGATGAAAGGAGGCTGAAAATGAAGAGGCTGTGAATGATGAAAGGGGGCTGCAAATGATGGAGGGGGCTGCAAGTGATGAAGGGGAGGGGGACTGCACCTGATGAATGGAGGGGGACTGCACCTGATGAATGGAGGGGGACTGCACATGATGAATGGAGGGGGACTGCACATGATGAATGGAGGAGGACTGCAAATGATGAAGGGGAGGGGGACTGCACCGGATGAATGGAGGGGGACTGCACATGATGAATGGATGGGACTGCACATGATGAACAGAGGGGGACTGCACATGAACGGAGGGGACTGCACATGATGAACGGAGGGAGACTGCACGTGATGAATGAAGGGGGATTCCACATGATGAATGGAGGGGGACTGCCCATGATGAATGGTGGGTGACTTCATATGATGAATGGAGAGAGACTGCACATGATGAACAGAGGAAGACTGCACATGAAGAATGGAGGGGGACTGCACATAATGAATGGAAGGCTGCAAATGATTAAGGGGATGCAAGTCATCTCCAAAAAGACCTGTTTTTGTACTCACAATCCAATCCAATGGTCGTCTCTGGTCTTGATCTGGCACCTTCTCTCTTTCTTCAAGCGCCGTTCTCCTTTTCCAAATTAATGTTGATGATGTGGCCTATGTCTTCCACACAGGGTCCACAAACTGCGCTCCTGTACAGGCACAGCTCTCTCTGCCTTCCCAAGGGCAGAGCACAGTACTGTAGTGCACATGCGCTTTGAAAGGCCAAAGAGCACTGATGACCGGGAAATAAAGCCAGTCCATGAGCTGCACTTTGCTCTGAAAATGAAGGAAGAAAGGATGTGCCACATCAAGATCAGAGATGCCCATTTTACAATGCAGTAGAAGAGACCTTAATGGTGGTGACGGCCATACTTTATATGGTGAGAACATGGTGTCAGACTCCCTTTAACCCCCTTCTCGACCTTTGACGCCACGTAGGCATCATGAAAGTCGGTGCCAATCCGACCTGTGACGCCTATGTGGCGTCATGGAATGATCGCGTCCCTGCAGATCGGGTGAAAGGGTTAACTCCAATTTCACCCGATCTGCAGGGACAGGGGGAGTGGTACTTCAGCCCAGGGGGGGTGGCTTCACCCCCCATGGCTACGATCGCTCTGATTGGCTGTTGAAAGTGAAACAGCCAATCAGAGCGATTTGTAATATTTCACTATGAAAACTGGTGAAATATTACAATCCAGCCATGGCCGATGCTGCAATATCATCGGCCATGGCTGGAAACACTGGTCTGCAAGCCCCCACCGCCACCGATCACCTCCCCAGTCCTCCATCCTGTGCTCTGCTCCTCTCCATCATCCTGTCCGCTCCCCCGTCCTCCTGTCCGCTCCCCCCGTGCTCCGATCCCACCCCCCCTGCTCCGATCACCCCCCCGTGCTCTGATCCCCCCCTCATACTTACCGAGCTTCCCGGTGTCCGTCCGTCTTCTCCATGGGCGCCGCCATCTTCCAAAATGGCGGGCGCGTGCGCAGTGCGCCCGCCGAATCTGCCAGCCGGCAGATTCGTTCCAGCTACATTTTGATCACTGTGATAAAACCTATCACAGTGATCAAAATAAAAAAAATAGTAAATGATGCCCCCCTTTATCACCCCTATACATAGGGACAATAATAAAATAAAGAAAATATTTTTTTCCACTAGGGTTAGAACTAGGGTTAGAACTAGGGGTAGGGTTAGGGGTAGAGTTAAGGTTAGGGGTAGGGTTAGGGGTAGGGTTAGGGTTAGAACTAGGGTTAGCGGATTGGCCGCTGCGGATTCGTAGCAGTGTTCCATCAGGTTTACAGTACCATCCGCTGTGCCCATGGTGCAGAAAATACCGCGCGGAAATGCTGCGTTTTATTTTCCGCAGCATGTTAATTCTTTGTGCAGATTCCGCAGCGTTTTACACCTGTTCCTCAATAGGAATCCACAGGTGAAATCTGCATAAAAAAACACTGGAAATCCGCGGTAAATCCGCAGGTAAAACGCAGTGCCTTTTACCTGCGGATTTTTCAAAAATGGTGCGGAAAAATCTCACATGAATCCGCAACGTGGGCACATAGCCTTAGGGTTGGAATTAGAGTTAGGGTTGGAATTAGGGCTAGGGTTGGAAATAGGGTTAAGAATAGGCTTGTCATTAGGGTTATGGTTAGGGGTGTGTTGGGGTTAAAGTTGTGGTTAGGGTTGGGGTTAGGCTTGGGATTAGGGTTAGGATTAGGGTTAGGGTTGGGATTAGGGTTAGGGTTGTGGTTAGGAGTGTGTTGGGGTTAGGGTTGTGATTAGGGTTATGGCTAGAGTTGGGATTAGGGTTAGGGGTGTGTTGGGGTTAGTGTTGGAGTTAGAATTGAGGGGTTTCCACTGTTTAGGCACATCAGGAGTCTCCAAACGCAACATGGCACCACCATTGATTCTAGGCAATCTTGCGTTCAAAAAGTCAAATGGTGCTCCCTCCCTTCCGAGCCCTGACGTGCTCCCAAACAGTGGTTTACCCCACATATGGGGTACCAACATACTCAGGACAAACTGGGCAACAATTATTGGGGTCCAATTTCTCCTGTTACCCTTGTGAAAATAAAAAATTGTTTGCTAAAACATCATTTTTGAGGAAAGAAAAATGATTTTTTTATTTTAACGGCTCTGCGTTGTAAACTTCTGTGAAGCACTTGGGGGTTCAAAGTGCTCACCACATATCTAGATAAGTTCCTTGGGGGGGTTTAGTTTCTAAAATGGGGTCACTTTTGGGGGGTTTCTACTGTTTAGGCACATCAGGGACTCTGCAAATGCAACGTGACGCCCGCAGAGCATTCCATCAAAGTCTGCATTTCAAAACATCACTACTTCTCTTCCAAACCCCGACGTGTGCCCAAACAGTGGTTTACTCCCACATATGTGGTATCAGCATACTCAGAAGAAACTGGACAACAACTTTTGGGGTCCAATTTCTCCTGTTACCCTTGGGAAAATAAAAAATTGTGGGCTAAAAAATCATTTTTGAGAAAAGAAAAATTCTTTTTTATTTTCATGGCTCTGCGTTATAAACTTCTGTGAAGCACTTGGGGGTTCAAAGTGCTCACCACACATCCAGATTACTTCCTTGGGAGGTCTAGTTTCCAAAATGGGGTCACTTGTGGGGGAGCTCCAATGTTTAGGCACACAGGGGCTCTCCAAACGTGACATGGTGTCCGCTAATGATTGGAGCTAATTTTCCATTCAAAAAGCCAAATGGCATGCCTTCCCTTCTGAGCCCTGCCGTGCGCCCAAACAGTGGTTTACCCCCACATATGGGGTATCATCATACTCAGGACAAACTGGACAACAACAATTGGGGTCCAATTTCTCCTGTTACCCTTGGGAAAATAAAAAATTCCGGGCTAAAAATCATTTTTGAGGAAAGAAAAATTATTTTTTATTTTCACGGCTCTGCGTTATAAACTTCTGTGAAGCACCTGGGGGTTTAAAGTGCTCACTATGCATCTAGATAAGTTCCTTGGGGGGTCTAGTTTCCAAAATGGGGTCAATTGTAGGGGAGCTCCAATGTTTAGGCACACAGGGGCTCTCCAAACGCGACATGGTGTCCGCAAACGATTGGAGCTATTTTTCCATTCAAAAAGTCAAATGGCGCGCCTTCCCTTCCGAGCCTTGCTGTGCACCCAAACAGTGGTTTACCCCCACATATGAGGTATCGGCGTACTCAGGAGAAATTGCCCAAGAAATGTTAGGATCCATTTTATCCTGTTGCCCATGTAAAAATGAAAAAATTGAGGCTAAAAAATTTGTGTGTGAAAAAAAAGTACTTTTTCATTTTTACGGATCAATTTGTGAAGCACCTGAGGGTTTAAAGTGCTCACTATGCTTCTAGATAAGTTCCTTGGAGGATCTAGTTTCCAAAATGGGGTCACTTGTGGGGGAGCTCCAATGTTTAGGCACACAGGGGCTTTCCAAATGCGACATGGTGTCCGCTAATGATGGAGATAATTTTTCATTTAAAAAGTCAAATGGCGCTCCTTTCATTCCGAGCCTTATCATGTGCCCAAACAGTGGTTTACCCCCACTTGTGAGGTATCGGTGTACTCAGGAGAAATTGCTCAACAAATTTTAGGATCCATTTTATCCTGTTGCCCATGTGAAAATGAAAAAATTGAGGCTAAAATAAATTTTGTGTGAAAAAAAGTACTTTTTCATTTTTACGGATCAATTTGTGAAGCACCTGAGGGTTTAAAGTGCTCACTATGCTTCTAGATAAGTTCCTTGAGGGGTCTAGTTTCCAAAATGGGGTCACTTGTGGGGGAGCTCCAATGTTTAGGCACACGGGGGTTCTCTAAACGCGACATGGTGTCCGCTAAAGATTGGAGCCAATTTTTCATTCAAAAAGTCAAACGGCGCTCCTTCCCTTCCGAGCCCTGCCGTGCACCCAAACAGTGGTTTACCCCCACATATGAGGTATCAGCGTACTCAGGACAAATTGTTCGACAATGTTCGTGGTCTAGTTTCTCCTTTTACCCTTTGGAAAATAAAAAAATTGTTGCTAAAATATAATTTTTGTGACTAAAAAGCTAAATGTTCATGTTTTCCTTCCATGTTGCTTCTGCTGCTGGGAAACACCTGAAGGGTTAATAAACTTCTTGAATGTGGTTTTGAGCACCTTGAGGGGTGCAGTTTTTAGAATGGTGTCACTTTTGGGTATTTTCAGCCATATAGAACCCTCAAACTGACTTCAAATGTGAGGTGGTCCCTAAAAAAAATGGTTTTGTAAATTTTGCTGTAAAAATGAGAAATCACTGGTCAAATTTTAACCCTTGTTACTTCCTAGCAAAAAAAAATTTTGTTACCAAAATTGTGCTGATGTAAAGTAGACATGTGGGAAATGTTATTTATTAACTATTTTGTGTCACATAGCTCTCTGGTTTAACAGAATAAAAATTCAAAATGTGAAAATTGCGAAATTTTCAAATTTTTGGCCAAATTTCCATTTTTTTCACAAATAAACTCAGAAATTCTTAACCTAAATTTACCACTAACATGAAGCCCAATATGTCACGAAAAAACATTCTCAGAACCGCTAGGATCCGTTGAAGCGTTCCTGAGTTTTTACCTCATAAAGGGACACTGGTCAGAATTGCAAAAAACGGCCAGGTCATTAAGGTCAAAATAGGCTGGGTCATGAAGGGGTTAAACACTTTTTCAAATGGGATCTAGGCATAAACCACCTGAAAAAGATGTCTTTTGCACATATCCTAATGATCCAAACTGACGCATTCATAAATCTAACAATCCAGCTTATTTGGGGTCATTATAGAGCTTAATAATGCACAATTACATTTCATAGTATAAGTCTCTTTAAAATTGTAATATTTAATAATAATACATTCACATCACATTGTTTTCCAAAGATTCATTCACATAGTGGAAATCTCTATGTTTCAGAGTAAATTATTCAGTATTATTGTGTTTGCAATATTGAAAAAAGTTATAAAGATATAAATACTGTGTTATGTTTATGCAAAACTCAACATTTTATGGTCTGTTACCAGCCTCCCAGCTGGACGCCTCTACTGACAGTAGGTGTCTGTACTTGTACTATAGATTTGGCGGCAAAGCTTGTGAACTGGTAAATAAGTAATGGATAAGTGAAAAAAATCAGATTCTTAAGGGCTGTCCCACACGTCCAGATATATCCGGTTACGGAAACAATTGGTACCGGAATTATCCGTGTCCGTGTGCCCCTATGTTTCTGGTGTACATCAGTGTGGCACACTTGTGGCACACGTGTGCCGCCCGTGTGCCCACTGGGTACCACACGCACCGTGCTGGGTACCACACGTACCAGCATCTGGTGCTGAATCCGCGATTCATATCTTCTGTGCAGCAGCGTTTGCTGCATAGAAGATATGAATAATAGTGTTTAAAAGAAAGATTTATCTGTCCGCCACCCTCCCACCCCCTGTGCGCCCCCCCGCTGTTCTGAAAATACTCACCCGCTTCCCTCGTTGGCTGTCGCTGCTTCCTGGTCTGGCCGCACCTTCTACTGTATGCGGTCACGTGGGGCCGCTCATTTACAGTCATGAATAGGCGGCTCCACCCCTATGGGAGGTGGAGCCACATATTCATGACTCTAATCAGCGGCCCCACGTGACCGCATACAGTAGCAGGAAGCAGCGACAGCCAACGAGGGAAGCGGGTGAGTATTTTCAGAACAGAGGGGGGGGCGCACAGGGGGTGGGAGGGCGGCGGACAGATAGATCTTTCTTTTAAACAATATTATTCATATCTTCTATGCAGCAAACGCTGCTGCAGAGAAGATATGAATGGCGGCTTCAGCACCATGTGGGGGGGACAGCGCTTACTGTAGCGCTGTCTCCTGCACGCCACAGGGACTGCACACGGAGACCGTCCGTGTGCGGTCCGTGTTTTACACGGACCCATTGACTTTAATGGGTCCGTGTAATACGTGCGCTCCCACGAACACTGACATGTCTCCGTGTTTGGCACACGGAGACACGGTCCGCAAAAAATCAATGACATCTGCACAGATGCATTGATTTTAATGGGTCTACGTGTGTCAGTGTCTCCGGTACATGAGGAAACTGTCACCTCACGTACCGGAGCCACTGACGTGTGAAACCGGCCTAAAGCAGTGCATGATTTTGTCTTAAGTAGCTTTCCCCTTGATGCCATCATTAAAATATTTACATTTTGTTTTAGAAACAGACCTATAATTACCATACAATAAATGTAAAGAAAAAATACTAATGAAATTAGGAGAAGTGCATATGTGGGTGAATAATTGTGTACGTCCTACGCCGGCTCCACAAACACAAAGCATTTCAGTTCTTTCTAAAATGAAAAAATAATTTCTATTATAAATTTCAATGGCTTTTTCGTTATCTTAGTTTGGATGCCGACAAAACACATATTCTTTCTTAATCCTTTTTGGCTATTAGAATGATTGAATAGGCTCCGGGGAAAAAAGAAAATAAGAGAATACAGATGCAGACCCGATCTAGCACATGCTTGGGGCCATTGCTGATGCTTTGGAACACAGTTTTTGCTTTTCATTTCAAGCTCAGTTTATTAGTCTCCACAGAATTAGCCAAGTTGTTACTGTCTGTGTGAAGAGTTAAGTTGCAATCTTAATGAGATAACATTATATTCCTTGTCAGCAAGAAGCAACTCTTTATATTTGTTGTTTAAAGGAACAAAGAAGAGAGCACAAAGAAAATAAGCTTTATTTTGCAAGAAAACTACTTCTTGCATGACTATTAGGGTATGTGCACACGTCCGGATTTCTTGTAGAAATTTCCTGAAGAAAACCGGAAATTTTCTGCAAGAAATCCGCATTTTTTTTTTGCGTTTTTTTTTTCCGTTTTTTTCGTGTTTTTTTAGCATTTTGCAAGCGTAATTAGCTTGCAGAATGCTAAAGTTTTCCAAGTGATCTGTAGCATCGCTTGGAAAACTGACTGACAAGTTTGTCACACTTGTCAAACATAGTGTTTGACAAGTGTGACCAACTTTTTACTATAGATGCTGCTTATGCAGCATCTATAGTAAAAGATAGAATGTTTAAAAATAATAAAAAAAATAAAAAAATGGTTATACTCACCCTCTGCAGACAGCCGATCTCAGCGGCGTCCGTTCCTATAGATGCCGGTGTGGTTCAGGACCTTCGATGACGTCGCGGCTTGTGATTGGTCGCGTGAGTCACATGAGCGGTCGCGCGACCAATCACAAGACAGCGACGTCATCACAGGTCCTGAACCACAACATCTATAGAAACGGAAGAGAAAGCATGCACCGGAGAGGCGGGAACACTTCGGGGGGGGGGCATCAGAGGGTGAGTATAGGACTATTTTTTATTTTAATTCTTTTTTTTTTACCAATTATATGGTGCCCAGTCCGTGGAGGAGAGTCTCCTCTCCTCCACCCTGGGTACCCACCGCACATAATCTGCTTACTTCCCGCATGGAGTGCACAGCCCCGTGCGGGAAGTAAGCAGATCAATGGGCTCCTAGGTGTGAGCAATCCCCGCAATTCCGCATTTTTTATGAACATGTTGCTTTTTTTTCCGCGATGCGATTTTTTCTGGAAAAAATCGCAACATTTGCACAAAAAATGCGGAATACCCTGTAAATAATAGGAGGCATATGTAAGCGTTTTTTTCGCGTTTTTATAGCGAAAAAATGCGAAAAAAACGCGAAAAATCCTGGACGTTTGCACATGGCCTTAGGGTATGTGCACACGTCAGGATTTCTTGCAGAAATTTCCTGAAGAAATCCGGAAATTTTCGCAAGAAATCAGCATTTTTTTTTTTGCGTTTTTTTCCCATTTTTTTCGTGGTTTTTTAAGCATTTTGCAAGCGAAATTAGCTTGCAGAATGCTAAAGTTTTCCAAGCGATCTGTAGCATCGCTTGGAAAACTGACTGACAGGTTGGTCACACTTGTCAAACATAGTGTTTGACAAGTGTGACCAACTTTTTACTATAGATGCTGCCTATGCAGCGTCAATAGTAAAAGATAGAATGTTTAAAAATAATAAAAAAAATAAAAAAATGGTTATACTCACCCTCTGCAGACAGCCTCTCTCAGCGGCGTCCGTTCCTATAGATGCCGGTGTGGTTCAGGACGTTCGATGACGTCGCGGCTTGTGATTGGTCGCGTGAGTCACATGAGCGGTCACGCGACCAATCACAAAACAGCGACGTCATCACAGGTCCTGAACCACAACATCTATAGAAACAGAAGAGAAAGCATGCACCGGAGAGGTGGGAACACTTCGGGGGGGCATCAGAGGGTGAGTATAGGACTATTTTTTATTTTAATTCTTTTTTTTTACCAATTATATGGTGCCCAGTCCGTGGAGGAGAGTCTCCTCTCCTCCACCCTGGGTACCAACCGCATATAATCTGCTTACTTCCCGCATGGTGTGCACAGCTCCGTGCGGGAAGTAAGCAGATCAATGGGCTCCTAGGTGTGAGCAATCCCCGCAATTCCGCATTTTTTATGAACATGTTGCTTTTTTTTCCGCGATGCGATTTTTTGCGCGGAATAAATCGCAATATTTGCACAAAAAATGCGGAATACCCTGTAAATAATAGGAGGCTGTTGTGAACTCTGTTTCCGGGCTCCCTCCTGTGGTCATGAGTGGTACTGTGTGAGTTCTTTCTTTGGGCTCCTCCTGGTGGCTCTTTTTGTTATTTTGCAGGTTTCTGGCGGAATCAGCTGTCTCGTCATCTGCTAGTTAGGTTTCCTATTTAATCCACCTGGTCCTTCATTCCTTGCCTGTTGCCGTTGTATTCAGTGCTATTCTGATTGCTCCTGTCTACATCCGTTATCAGTCTCTCCAAGAGAAGCTAAGTTCTGTTTGCTTATTTTTGCTCATCTGTGTTCAAGATGTTTCCTAGTATATGATGAGTTTTTGTCCAGCTTGCTACTATGTTATTTCCCTGCTTGCTGGTGCTCTGGGGTGCTGAGTTGCTCCCCCCACATCGTTAGTTGGTGTGGGGGTTCTCGCATTCTCTGCGTGGATATTTTTGCATAGGGTTTTTTACTGACCGCACAGATCCCTTGCTATTTTCTGCTATCTAGCGTTAGCGGGCCTCATTTGCTTAACCTGTTTCATCTCTGCGTTTGTCTTTTCCTCTTAACTCACCGTTATTATTTGTGGGGGGCATCTATATCTCTGGGGGATTTCTCTGAGGCAAGTGAGGTCTTTACTTTCTCTTTAGGGGTAGTCAGTTTCTCAGGCCGTGAAGAGACGTCTAGGATTTCAGGAAACGTTCCACGGCTGCCTATAGTGTGTGCGGTTAGGATCAGGTTTGCGGTTAGTCCAGTTACCACATCCCCAGAGCTCATCCTATTATTTTCTACTTAGCTGGTTAGATTTGTGATCCTAAGCCACTAGGATCATAACAGGAGGCATATGTAAGCGTTTCTTTCACGTTTTTATAGCGAAAAAACGCGAAAAAAATGCGAAAAATCCTGGACGTGTGCACATGGCCTTAGGGTATGTGCACACGTCAGGATTTCTTGCAGAAATTTCCTGAAGAAAACCGGAAATTTTCTGCAAGAAATCCGCATTTTTTTTTTTGCGTTTTTTCCCGTTTTTAGCGAAATTAGCTTACAGAATGCTAAAGTTTTCCAAGCGATCTGTAGCATCGCTTGGAAAACTGACTGACAGGTTGGTCACACTTGTCAAACATAGTGTTTGACAAGTGTGACCAACTTTTTACTATAGATGCTGCCTATGCAGCATCAATAGTAAAAGATAGAATGTTTAAAAGTAATAAAAAAATAAAAAAAATAGTTATACTCACCTGCAGACAGCCGATCTCAGCGGCGTCCGTTCCTATAGATGATGTGTGTGTGCAGGACCTTCGATGACGTCGCGGTCACGTGAGCGGTCACATGACCGGTCTCGCGACCAATCACAAGACCGCGACGTCATCGCAGGTCCTTCACCACACACCAGCTATAGGAACCGAAGCGGCAGCATGCACCTGAGAGGCAGGAAGACTCCGGGGCCATCGAAGGTGAGTATATCACTATTTTTTATTTTAATTCTTTTTTTTTACCAATTATATGGTGCCCAGTCCGTGGAGGAGAGTCTCCTCTCCTCCACCCTGGGTACCAACCGCACATAATCTGCTTACTTCCCGCATGGTGTGCACAGCCCCGTGCGGGAAGTAAGCAGATCAATGCATTCCTAGGTGTGCGGAACCCCGCAATTCCGCAAATTAATTGAACATGTTGCTTTTTTTGCCGCGATAAAAAATGCAACATTTGCACAAAAAATGCGGAATACCCTGAAAATAATGGGAGGCATATGTTAGCGTTTTTTTCGTGTTTTTATCACGTTTTTATAGCGAAAAAACGCGAAAAAAACACGACAAATACTGAACGTGTGCACATGGCCTTATATCTACAGTAGTATACAGTTTGCCTATATAAAATAACACTTCGCAACTATGGCAAACCATATTTCTTCATAAGTAAATGCATCTTGAACTTCGATCTTAAATGTTCTTCGCGTGGGAGGCAATTTTCCTTTGCAAACAGGTATAACAATTTTGAAATATTACACATTGCTCATTGATTGAATGTAAAGTATAGAATATCATAAAACATATAAAGAATACCAGAATAATAGAAAAAATAAGGTCATATTTGCATGTTTGTACATAGTAGGTATCACTTTGGGTGAAAACTGCAACAAAGTACATTAGAGAGTAGGTGAAATCTGGCATTAGGTCAGTAAAAAAATGAGCATATTTAAAAGAAAATTGTGGGAAACTTGCCTATGTATTTTGAACAGATATACAGTGGGTACGGAAAGTATTCAGACCCCTTTAAATTTTTCACTCGTTATTCATTGCAGCTATTTGGTAAATTCAAAAAGTACATTTTCTTCACATTAATGTACACTCTGCACCCCATCTTGACTAAAAAAACAGAAATGTAGACATTTTTGAAAAGTTAATAAAAACGAAAAACTGAAATATCTCGTCATAATTATTCAGATCCTTTGCTCAGACACTCATATTTAAGTCACATGCTGTCCATTTCCTTATGATCCTCCTTGAGATGGTTCTACTCCTTCATTGGAGGCCAGCTGTGTTTCACTAAAAACTGATAGAAAAATTGATTTGGAAAGGCACACACCTATCTATATAAGACCTCACAGCTCACAGTGCATGTCAGACTAAATGAGAATCATGCGGTCAAAGGAACTGGCCAAGGAGCTTAGAGACAGAATTGTGGCAAGGCACAGATCTGGCCAAGGTTACAACAGAATTTCTGCAGTACTCAAGGTACATAAGAGCACAATGGCCTCCATAATCTTTAAATGGAAGACGTTTGGGACCACCAGAAGTCGTCTTAGACCTGGCTGTCCAGCAAAACTGGGCAGTCGTGGGAGAAGAGCCTTGGTGAGAGAGGTAAAGAAGAACTAAAGAGATCACTGTGGTTGAGCTCCAGAGATGCAGTAAGGAGATGGGAGAAAGTTCCACAAAGTCAATTATCAGTGCTGCCCTTCACCAGTCGGGCCTTTATGGCAGAGTGGCCTGATGGAAGCCTCTCCTCAGTGCAAGACATATGAAAGCCTGCATAGAGTTTGCTAAAAACGCATTAACGACTCCCAGACTATGAGAAATAAGATTCTCTGGTCTGATGAGATTAAGATAGACCTTTTTTGTGAAAATTCTAAGTGGTATGTGTGGAGAAAACCAGGCATTGCTCACCAACTGCCCAATACAATCCTAACAGTGAAACATAGTGGTGGCAGCATCATGCTATGGGGGTGTTTTTCAGCTGCAGGGACAGTGCGACTGGTTGTCATTGAAGGAAACATGAATGCGGCCAAGTACAGAGATATCCTGGATGAAAACCTCTTCCAGAGTGCTCTGGGCCTCAGACTTGGCCTAAGGTTCACCTTCCAACAGGACAATGACCCTAAGCAGACAGCTAAAACAACAAAGGAGTGGCTTAAGAACAACTATGTGACCATTCTTGACTGGCCCCGCCAGTGCCCTGACCTAAGCCCAAATGAGCATCTCTGAAGAGACCTGAAAATGGCTGTCCACTAACGTTTACCATCCAACCTGAGGGAACTGGAGAGGATCTGCAAGGAAAAATGGCAGAGGATCCTGTTATGGTTCTCAATGGCAAGAGAACATAGCCCAGCAAACATAAGTACTAGCTCTTGGAAGGATGGAAACTAAACTGACCATGAACTAAACCTGCCGCACAACTAACAGTAGCCGGGTAGCGTTGCCTACGTTTTTTATCGCCCAGCGCCGGCCGGAGGACTAACTAATCCTGGCAGAGGAAAATATGGTCCTGGCTCACCTCTAGAGAAATTTCCCCGATAGGCAGACAGAGGCCCCCACATATATTGGCGGTGATTTTAGATGAAATGACAAACGTAGTATGAAAATAGGTTTAGCAAAATTGAGGCCCGCTTACTAGATAGCAGGAAGACAGAAAGGGCACTTTCATGGTCAGCTGAAAACCCTATCAAAATACCATCCTGAAATTACTTTAAGACTCTAGTATTAACTCATAACATCAGAGTGGCAATTTCAGATCACAAGAGCTTTCCAGACACAGAAACGAAACTACAGCTGTGAACTGGAACAAAATGCAAAAACAAACGAGGACTAAAGTCCAACTTAGCTGGGAGTTGTCTAGCAGCAGGAACATGCACAGAAAGGCTTCTGATTACAATGTTGACCGGCATGGAAGTGACAGAGGAGCAAGGTTAAATAGCGACTCCCACATCCTGATGGAAACAGGTGAACAGAGGGGATGATGCACACCAGTTCAATTCCACCAGTGGCCACCGGGGGAGCCCAAAATCCAATTTCACAACAGGATCCCCAAATCCAGGTGTGAAAAACTTGTTGCATCATTCCCAAGAAGACACATGGCTGTACTAGCTCAAAAGGGTGCTTCTACTTAATACTGAGCAAAGGGTCTGAATACTTATGACTAGTGATGAGCGAATATACTTATTACTCGAGATTTCCCGAGCATGCTCGGGTGACCTTCTGAGTATATTTTAGTGCTCGGAGATTTAGTTTTCATTGCCGCAGCTGAAAGATTTACATCTGTTAGCCAGCATAAGTACATGTGGGGGTTGCCTGGTTGCTAGGAAATCCCCACATGTAATCAAGCTGGCTAAGAGATGTAAATCATTCAGCTGAACTGAGGAAAACTAAATCTCCGAGCACTAAAAAATACTCGGAGGTCACCCGTGCGTGCTCGGGAAATATCGAGTAACGAGTATATTCGCTCATCACTACTTATGACCTGACCATGTGATATTACAGTTTTTCTTTTTCAATAAATTTGCAAAAATTACTACATTTCTGTTTTTTTCAGTCAAGATGGGGTGCAGAGTGTACATTAATTCAAATTTACCAAATGGCTGCAATGAAACAGAGTGAAAAATGTAAAGGGGTCTGAATACTTTCCATACCCACTGTAAATATGAACTTTCTGAAAGACAGTTTACAGGGATTTTTTGTCAAATATGCTCCCTTTTTAATTTGATTTAATAAATGTTTTTGAAACTAATTTATATATGAATATGATGCTGGATTTTTTACTCTACCATGGATTCTCATTGCTTGTTAGTGACATGAAGTCTTGATCCATCTACCTCCTATAATTGGAAATTCACTTTTTTCCTTTGTTTGCAATTTGGGTGAGTTGAAGTCTTTTTTTTTTTTCAAATTTAGAAAACCAACAGCTCACCACACCTGTGCTCATCAGCTTCAGCAGAGCATCTATAAAATAAACAGAGATGTGTTCTTCTGTCCGAAGCCACCTGCACATGCGCAGGAGTCAGGGCATCCTGCACAATTATCTCCAGTATGTCGGTTGGAGAAGCTTCACTGGCGGTGAGAAGGGAAAGAAGATGAGGAGAGAGGGTGAGGAGAGAGAGGGTGAGGCGAGAGAGAGAGTGTGAGGAGAGAGAGTGAGGAGAGAGTGAAGGTAGGGAGAGAGAGGGGAAGGAGAGAGAGTGATAGGAGAGAGGGTGAGGAGAGAGAGGATGAGGAGAAAGAAAGAGAAAAATATGAACCAGTAAAAATGCTCGCCACTCAGGCACAGAATGGTTTCAATAGCTAGTGTCAATATAATTGAGAAAAAAAACAGTACAAAGCCAGCAAAGTTAATTAAAAAAAACAGTGTGGGATCCCCCCATTTTTGACAACCAGCCTTCATAAAGCAGACAGCAGGGGGCTGGCATTCTCAGGCTGGTAAGGTGCAATGGATATTGGCCCCCCAGCCTAAAAATAACAGCTGGCAGCCACCCAGAAAAGGTGCATCTATTAGATGCGTCAATCAACTGAGCCCCGGCACAGAAGGTAGCTATCTGTTATTTATATTTTACCAAGGGGAAAACAATATATAATAAGCAGTTGTTGAATAAAGGATGACCACTTTAAGGTCATTTAAAATATGCCTTCATTTAACAGTAGAAAATGTTTTTGGACACATATGGTTTCCTGTTTTACAAAAGTATTCTTTGGTTTCATATAATACTTTCCATTTCTTATATTGCAATATACAGAAAGCAAAACCTACATAAATACTAAGCCACAAACTGATCTACTGTAAACTGAAATGCATCAAGGGAACTATTCTAGCTAAATGCCTATCTATGTGTAAAAATGCAATCTCACAAACATGAATGGAGTTCTTATCTCTAAGAAGCAATATGCACTATTGATACCATGTTGACAGTAAACTTTACTCTTAGGAATCTACCTCTCGAAAAGGTATATTAAAGCATGATTTATCTTGAGCCTACTAACCCTATATGTTTTGTTAACCCTTTTAGGATTGAAAAAAAACTAATTAAATCTATTCCTCATTGATTTAGGGAGTGTTTTCTATATATTTAACATCCTGATTTTACAAAAACTATCTTGTGCAGAAGTTGAACAGAAATGTAGACATCAATAAACCGTAGCTGAAATCTTAAAAGATTCCTGTCTAATTTTGGCAGAAGAACAGAATCATATTAAAGATACAGTTACAATGTGACTTAAAGGGGTATTTCCATCTCAAAGATCCTATCCCAATATGTAGTAGGTGTAAGGCTATATGCACACGTTGCAGATTTGTCTGCAGAATTTTCTGCACAGAATCTGCATCTCTTGGCAGAAAACGCAGGTAAAAATCTGCGCACTTTTGATGTGTATTTGCTTCTGTTTTGATGCGTTTTTTGTGCAGATTTTCATTCGTATTTGTCTGCGTTTTTGTAACCTAAATAAAGATCTATTATTTAACAAAAAAAAAAGAATTGTGATGTAATTTCTTTGTCCAACCTCTTATTTTACATACTCCATTGAAGAATAATGTTTACACGCACACACATAGACAGACAGATATAGACAGACTGATAGATAGATAGATAGATAGATAGATAGATAGATAGATAGATAGATAGATAGATAGATAGAGTAAAAAAAAGGAAAACAGCACAAAAGAAGTATGAAAAAAGTGGACTTTATTGTCCAAATGGCGTGACAACGTTTCAGATGTGATATCCTTTCTCAAGCAGTGAACACATTAGTGAAACAAACTTTTATAGGGTACACATACATTAGTAAGTTAATTATACACAATCATAAACAAACATAAAGATAGCGCATTCATAATAGGTGACTATTAAAGCGCATAGGTGCATATTTAAACAATCTTTTCAAATTCATTATTTGTTTATATTAAACATTTTGTGTAGCGTGATTGTCAATTAGACAAATTCAGGTGTCCCAATCCCATGAAACATGATAAAAATACACTCACAATTGTATACTTTTCATGCACGTCAGATCTTCGGGGTCCTCATGAAGCTACTGCGCATGTCAGTGACGTCCATGTCAGAGACCCATAGCGCTTAGGCTGCCGTCACACTAGCAGTATGTGGTCAGTATTTTACATCAGTGTTTGTAAGCCAAAACCAGGAGTGGAACAATTAGAGGAAAAGTATAATAGAAACATATGCCCCACTTTCTGCATTTATCACCCACTCCTGGTTTTGGCTTACAAATACTGATGTAAAATACTGACCAAATACTGCTAGTGTGACAGCAGCCTTAGAGTCGCAGCTGCGCAGAGCCGCTCTGAAGATCACGGCGCCATGTTTATTAAGGTAATAATAATCTGTATTACTGACGCAAAAGTGTATAATTACATAAAAATTACACGTGCATAGATCGTGGCATCATAATATAGCAAAACTTATAAAGTTATAAAGACTGATTTAAGGATATACAATCATGAAGCACCAATTTATAATATACCTGAGAGTGTATAACTCTCCCCGGACACCACAGGGGCATCCACTCAAATGGACAACTCCAGATAAATAGAACCACAAAGAAATGGAGTAGAGTCCCAAACAACATAATTGTAAAATAGACATCAAATTTTATTATTAATCAATGACATATAACAGCTATTGATGTATATCTGCTGTATGCAGTATATACCAAACAGGAAGGTATGACAGAGGAAACATATCAGTACGCCGGGTTACATGCGGTCAATACTATTCATCTCTGGGGTGTGCACAGTCAGACGTATAAATACTTGGGGTAAATTGGACTACACTCACAGAAAAATCCCCAAGAAGCAATTTTCAAAAATACCATAAAAATTAACCTTTATTTTAAATATTAAAAACATACAGTATGTGTGCACTTGTCAAAACCATCACCAATAGATGCAAGCGTACTACAGGAAAGGCCGGAACAGGGCCAAGCCCTACGCTTTCTAGATGCCCCCTACCTGCCTGCGGAGGTTGACACCCTATTTTCCTACGCCGTGGCGTCCCCGCTCCTCGCCGGCTATCCCTGCTATCCCTGTAACACCCTAACAGGACAGGGAAAGAAATTGTCACATATACAATGTGTGGATGTAGATAGCTTGGAAGGACATAGATATGTCAGTATAAATATCTAGCTAGAACTAGGGTTCTCAACTGACTTGGTGATCTGTGTCCCTTTGCTCCTTATATACAATGTTTCTAGCTAGAAAGAACAACGGTAGATAGGGGTACTCAATTAAAGATAGAACCAAACACATATGTGATTTTGGTCTGTTTTCACATATAGTAGGGTTACAAGATGTTATTATATTAGTAGGGAAATGTATCTTGGCATGCAAGGAGAATTGACTTTTTGGATATTACTCTACATGTAAGAGAGGATGGCTATATAGATCTATATAGAAAGGACACATCTGTCAATTCTCTATTGCATGCCTCGTCAGCACACAATTACTCAGTTATCAAAGCCATCCCAGTTGGGCAGTTCTTGAGGAACAGGTGGGTGTGCTCAACAGAGGCCCGCTTCGAGAGACAGTCTGCCATTCTCACCAAGCGATTTGAGGACCGGGGCTATAGCCGCCGGTGCATCAGGGCAGGATATGGACGGGCTAAGTCCGCACGTAGGGAGGACTTACTTTTACAGCCCAAGAGATCTGAGGTATCTAGAGATTCTGGGGTTAGATTTATCTCCACCTCTAATTGCCACTGGGGTAGAATCCGTGAAAGTCTGAATAAACACTGGTCCGTATTATTGATGGACAAGGTCTTGGCATCACAACTTCCGGAACGTCCTTTGATGACACAACGCAGGGGAAGAAATTTAAGGGACAACTTGGTAAAAAGCCACTATGTGGCTAAAACAAAGAATTTCTTCGGTACAAATGATATACGTAAGGGCTGCTATCCCTGTGGTACATGTGTCGCGTGTCCTAACATCCTGAGATGTGGGACCTTTAAAACATCTGATGGAAGCAGGGAATTTAAAATTCGGGAATATATTTCCTGTAACACCACGTTTGTGGTATATTATGCCACATGTCCCTGCTCCCTCATTTATATTGGTCTCACGTCCAGAGAATTGAAAGTTAGGACACGCGAACATGTACGTGACATTGTGGCTGCCAAGGAGGCTATAGAAAAATATTTAGAATTGAGAGTCCTCGGTGGTTGATACCTTTTAATGGCTAACTGAAAAGATGGTAACAAATTGCAAGCTTTTACATACGTCTCTTTATCAGGCAAAGACTGAGGAGGCTATAGACATTTCTAGCCTTAAAACCTTGCCGAGACATTTTAGGACATGCCACAGGTCTGACCCCAGTGGCTTAAAGGTGAGGGGCATAGATAGGTTACATGGAGGCATCAGGGGTGGCAATATGGTCAAGATCCTGGCACAATGTGAGTGCAAGTGGATCGTCACCCTTGGTACCATGGCCCCGAATGGTTTAAACAAGAAATTGAGCTTTGCCCCCTTCTTATGATTAGTTCTGTCCTAGTAGACTTAAAGTCCATTTTTTCGTCCTGTCTGTGTGGCTGACTTTGACATATTAACATTCTTTCCTCTCTCTGTTATTCCCCGTGTTCCACTCAATTTTAATTATATGTTTACATATTGTCTCTTTTTTGTGTGTTTTTAGTTTCTCATTGTTTCACTGCTGATTACGAGCCTAGAGGCCATATGGAGGATGAAGATCTTTCTGCACAGGGATTATTGGATTAAGAAGATCACGTTGTCGTCGCACTTTAGATATTTTAGCACTATTGTCACTTTAAGTGGTCAGTGAGGCATCACTGACCACTGTGTATATGTCCTTTTTCTGGACTCCCCTAACAGCATTTTGGCCTGTTTTGGTCATCATGGTTGGGAGGGTTATTAATATGGATAACTATTATGAGGCGATTCTTTCTATTGCTCTTAATGCCGAGTACGGCAATATTGTTGTTTGTTATTAGTACTTTTAATACTGTAATGCTTTGTCTTGGTGGAGTGCGCCTGCGCAATTTGCGCCTGTAGCTCGCCTTTTCACTCCCCTGTTTTGTCACTTTTTTTTATATAATTCCCTGTATGATACATGTTTTCTATTATGGGGGGGTTTCTAAACTATGGCACTATATATATATTATGGGGTATTACTCTCTTTGTGATGCACGGGTTTGTCACTATGTTAGCATAGTTAGTTAGAATATGGTCTCTCCAAACATGGCCGCGCTCTAGGTCCTCTTTAATATGGCGGCCGGTGCGCGCATGCACGGTTGACGTTCCTGGCACTCACCCCCTTAGTGGCTATCTCTATATACACGGCGCGCATGTTATATGACGTCACACGGCGGATTTCCGCCCACATGCGCTCCTTGTTGTGATGGCCATGGAGGTGTGGTGTGTGCGGACCGCTACCGCGCATGCACCAAAGTTCCGGCTGCATTTCCGGTTTTGCTTATATATAAGCACACTAAATGGACACAATATCAATCCCTGTTGAGAAAGCTAACCGCAAAACGCGTGTCCGGGGGTCGCCGGGTGCAGTGCAGTCTATCCCTCTGATCCACTGATGGGTAAGCACGTGTGTTTATAAGTGTACTGGGGTCACCACTATGGGGAAATGGTGCCATATATATGGCTGTCTTGCCTGAGCAAGTATGAAAACATAGGACCCTTTGTTTTTTGATACGTTTTTACTGTGCACACCCCAGAGATGAATTGTATTGACCGCATGTAACCCAGCGTACTGATATGTTTCCTCTGTCATACCTTCCTGTTTGGTATATATGACATTGATTAATAATAAAATTTGATGTCTATTTTACAATTATGTTGTTTGGGACTCTATTACTCCATTTCTTTGTGGTTCTATAAAGACTAATTTGTAGATTAATTACTTTAAAGGTGGATGGTATATATTATCATTGGTCATATGAAAGACGCACTGCAATTCTCTTGTGGAACAGACTTAGAAGTGCCACAGAAACAAAGGGTCAGGACATAAGCCCAATGTAGTATTACTAGGTCTGGGAAACCCTTCCCAATTAAGTGTCCTCTATGTCCATTCCTATGCATGGACATAGAGACCTTAAGAGGTGGCTAATCCCCCGTGTTTCTCTTATCCATTACTTGTGACCCAAATTGACCACTCATCTTTGGCCACATTATATTAGTTCCTATTATTGCATACTTAATAAATACAAGACCAAGATAGATGTATTTCTTTTTAATTTGTTTTTTTTTAATCTTTTTTAGTTCTATCAAATAAACCAAGTGATGTATATTTTTTTTTTCCTTCGATAGATAGATAATAGATAGATGATAGATAGATAGCTAGATATATAAAAAAAAGCGAAACAGCACACTATAAATGCCTTTCGGGTGCACAGGCCTTAATTGCAATCCATCCACTATGCATAAATCCAATAAAAAAGAAAAAATAGGGCAGCACTCCTTTTCAGACAGATGCCCGGTGGTCTGGCGGCTTTGTAATACAAAATGGGCTTCCGGCCCTTTAACACATCTTACTAGAAGCCCTGTGTGCTTTAGTTTATCTATGGACCACTTTATGCCAAAGCACTCCTTCTCCACAATTGCATAATTCTTCTCGCAAGAAAAAAGTTTCAGCTCAGATACAGAATGGGATGCTCCTCTCCATTTATTTCCTGTGAGAGCACTACTCCGAGTCCTAAACCAGCCTCTGAAGCATCAGTTTGAAGCACAAATTATTTTTTAAAGTCTGGTGTGAACAGGACCTGATGCCTACACAGAGCCCGCTTGAGTTCCTGAAATGCCCTCTCTGTGTCAGTAGTCTATTTCACCACAGTCGGCCTGATGCCCACGAGGAGGTCCAATAAAGGTACAGCAATCATGGCAAAGTTCGGAATAAACCGCTGGTAGTACCCCACAATCCCAAGAAATGCTATCACTTGCTTCTTGGAAAGCGGTTGTGGACACTCCTGAATTGCCTCCATTTTATTCAATTGGGGCTTGATTACGCCTCTTTCGACGATGTAACCCAAGTACCTGTCCTCTTCCTTCCCTATGGCACACTTCTTCGGGTTTATTGTAAAACCCACTTTCCTCAAGGCATCGATGACCGCCTGTACTTTTGGAAGATGCGAACTCCAGTCATGGCTGAAGATGACGATGTGATCCAAATAAGCTGCGACATACTTCCTATGTGGCACCAAGATCCAGTCAAATTGCCCTCTGGAAGGTAGCGGGGGTCCCTGCAGACCGAATCGCATCCTGGTGTAATGGAAACAGCCATCCAGCATTGAGAAGGCTGTCTTCTCTTTGGCGCTCTGAGACATGGGGATCTGCCAGTGTTCCGTCGTTAGGTCAAGGGTTGTGATATACCTCACGGGCCCCAGTCGCTCAATAACTTCATCCACGTGGGGCATCGGATACGTGTCAACACTGGACATATCATTGAGCTTGCGGTAGTCGTTACAAAACCACCACTCGCCATTGGGCTTCAATACAAGGATGATGGGACTTGACCAGCCACTTTTTGATTCCTCTCTTACCCCAAGGTCCAGCATCTTCTTCACCTCTTGTGAGATTATCTCCCGGCATGCTTCGGGATTCTGTAGGGCTTTAGGTTCACCCTTACATGAGGCTCCCTTAGTACATTGTGTTCCATGACCTGTGTGCGCCCTGGCAACTCCGAGATCAGATCACGGTTCTGCTGCAGCAGTTCTCAACATTGCTGCTTCTGGGTGGGTTCCCAGGCAAGGAGCTTCCAGTGGTTCATGGTCCCGCCAAGGTTTGAGCAGATTCACATGGTACCCCTGGTATGGCTTCCTGTGACCCGGCTGGTGTACCTTATAATTCACGTCCCTGAGTTTCTCCATGACCTCATATGGGGCTTGGCAATTTGCCAGGAACTTTCTCTCCACTGTTGGTATGAGTACTAGCACACGGTCCCCGGGCTGGAACTGCCTCAGCCTCGCTGATCGTTGTACACCCTTGCCTGGGCCTCCTGCGCCTGGAGCAGATGTTCTTTCACGATTGGCATTATGTGAGCCATTCTCTCCTGCAGCTAGTTAACATGCTCTATCATGCTTCGGTGTGGTATGACTTCAGCCTCCCAGGTTTCATTAGTGATGTCCAGGAGCCCTCATGGATGTCGACTGTACAGAAGTTCAAACGGCAAGAACCCAGTGGATGCCTGTGGAACTTCTCTAATGGAAGAGAGCAAGAACGGAAGCAGATAGTCCCAGTCTCAACCATCCTTCTCATTGACCCTCTTGAGCATGGCCTTCAAGGTCTTGTTGAAGTACTTCACCAGGCCATTGGTCTGCGGATGGTACATGGAGGATCGCAGCTGGGTGATCTGGAGGACTCTGCACAGCTCCTGCATCACTTTGCTCATAAACGGTGTTCCCTTGTCAGTCAAAATTTCCTTGGGCAACCCGGTCCTGACAAAGATGTATACCAGCCCCTGCGTGATACTCTTAGCTGAGGAGTTCCTCGGTGGCAATACTTCGGGGTATCGGGTCACATAATCCATGACAACCAAGATGTATTGATGGCTGTGTGCTGATTTAACAAGAGGACCAACCAGGTCCACAGACGTTCTTTCAAAGGGAATTTCTATCACCAGCAAGGGAACTAAGGGGCTTCTGAACTGAGACACAGGGGCAGTTATCTGGCAGGTAGGGCAATACCTACAATAATCTAGTATCTCACGGTTTCAACCTGGCCAACAAAATCTCTGCAGTACCCTCTCCTGAGTTTTCTCCACCTCTAGATGAACCCCCAGTATATGTGCATGGGCAATATCTAGAACCCTCCACTGGTATGATGTCGGAACTAACAGCTGTTCCACAATTTTCCCACCCCTCAATTTGGTCACCTGATACAGCAGCTCACTAGTCACTGCAAAATGAGGGAACCTGGTGTCAGCCTCCGGCTTTTGAACAACCCCATTACATACAGTGACATTTTCAAAGGCATATTTCATTCGTGAGATCTCAAAGCTGAGGAGTCCCAAAGTTCTCTCGAAGCACCTCTAAATCAAGGAAGCTGGGCTCCTCACGTACAGTCTCGTCCTCCTCTCCAGCAAGGACACAAAGGGGAAACTCCTTCACATCTGCTCCTGACGGAGTTACCTTCAGAGGGTCCTGGCTTTTAACTGGGACACTCGGTACAGCACCCTTCTGCCACAAGTCCCAGAACAGAGAAAAATCATAACCCAGTATGACGGGATGGATCAAGTCTCTCACTACCCCAACCTCATGGGTCTTATCACCACAGTCTGTACTACAGGGTAGTCCTTAGCGTCTGCCATGCATGCAGCAGACCCCCACCCACTTATTGAAGAATAACTGGTGGGTGATGTAGTGCTGATTGGTGTCACCAGACTTCCAGAATCCAACAGCCTGAAGACCCTCGCCCTATTGACGGAGACAGCACACGACTGGGGACCGTCACCAGGTTTTCAGTCCACACTGCAGGTCGGGTAAACATAATACCATCTGTCGAGACTGCAGTCCATAGGTTCAGGCGGCATATTACACCAGGCGGTTACGTGCCCAGGATTGTGACACCGCCAAAAGACCACATCTTTCATCCCAGTCATAGAGGTCCCCTCAGCATGATAGGGGCGTCCCCCAGTTATGGGCCTAGCCACCCTCTTTGGTGAGGCCGCCCCTTTTGGGTATGCCAGTTCTGGGATGTAGTAACGTCTGGTTTCCCCTGGGCTTTCTCCACCACCTAGTACCTCTCAATCACTCCAACCAGATCGTCTGCATTCTGGGGGTTGCCCTGGGCAACCCAGGTCTGTATTAGCCTTGGGAGGGAGTGGATGAATCTGTCCATCATCACATGCTTGACCATCTGAGCCAGAGTGAACAACTCTGGCTGCAGACACTTTTGGACCAGGTGTAGCAAATCAAACATCTGTGAACAAGGTGATTTATCGCCAGCATATGCTGAGCCCTTACAGACATTGTCACCCCTAGGCGTGCCAGTATCTCACTTTTTAACTTCCCATATTCCTTGGCATCCTGGAGGACTAAGTCATAATATGCCTTCTGGGACTCCCCCGTCAGATATGGTGCCAGTACCTCTGCACACTGCTCCAGTGGAAGCTTCTCCCGTTCAGCCACCCGCTCCAAAACTGTCAAGAAGGCTTCCACATCATCCCCTGGGGTCATTTTCTGCATAGCTCACATTACCACTTTCCAGGCATATGCATCACTTTCCAGAGATGAGGAGGAGACCGCCGGTCTTACCCGAACCACTTCTGCGAGGAGATCCATTTGTTGCATTAGCATCTCCTGCTGCTGTCACTGTTGCTGCTGAAATTGCTGAAGCTGCTGTACCAACAGCTTATTCGTCTCCTGCTGTGCTAGTTGTGCCTGCTGACTGGCAAGTTGGTGTTGCTGATGCGCCTGCACGAGATATTTCACCAGCTCCTCCATGTTGTTGGACGTCTCATGCTGGATGGCATATTTCACCTAGGACATGTAGTTGTCCGTAGCCTCTATCCATGTTCCTGGATTGCAGCCCGCACTCGATTCACCACATGTGAGGGGTTGCCACGATCGGTAGTAGCCTTCTGGTAGACTCAGAGCACATACACTTGAAAACACCAGTGGGTTTATTATGTGCAGCATAAACCATGGTGCCTAAAACAAGTACACAGCTCTCTGGGCACGATAGAAAAACAAAACAAAATTATAATTTACAGTTCAGTCCTCCTTGGTGTGGGGTTCTCCTGCACACTGTTAGGGAAAAATCACTCTTAGTCCTCACTTCTGTGGGAAGTACAACTTCTCCCCACAGCACCACCCACAGTCTGAACCACAGGTCCAGGTATATAATCACATGTGCTGGTCACTTGATCATGACCTCACTGCAGGTCCTCAAACACCTGCAGGTCTTGCAGGGAAAGGGGTACGGTGAGCATCCTCCCACCCGCACTGCAGGTGCTCACATGAAAGTGGCCCATTAAGCTCTGTACTTTGCCTCTCAGCACATAGCGTGCTGTAAGCAAAAAAAACCACTCCGGTTCCACATCACTAACTGCTGCATGCGCAGTGACATGTACCTCCCTTCCTCTACAAAGCTAGTGACTCTGTCACAATATATATATATATATATATATATATATATATATATATATATATATATATATGTTCCTGAAAACTCGTAGTAGTCACTCATTAATTCTGGCTGATTCCTCTTCCTCCCCTTCCATATAGAGTGACTTCTGGACATTTCAATGAGCATGCTCACAATGCTCTGCTCAATCAGTAATTTTCTGAAGAAATTGAAGGTTTTTCCCATTTTTAATGTAAATTAATTTCAGTCACTGTATAATTGTGTTTAATTCCTTACAATTGCCAAATTTTTATGTATGAGAGTCTTTAGCATAAAACCTGGCTTCACTGCCCATAAAACTGCTCTGAAAAAAAGAAAACTTTACAGTGACTTATTGCTATAAGTATAATAGCTATATTTTCTTTTACACAGCTATGTTAAATGAGGAGAAATGTTCATAAATACTGACAGCAAAATGAGATTTTTTAACTTTTTAAATAAAAATTGAAATCATAAAATTGTTATTTTTTTGCTATAGAATGATAAATCTAATGGTTTACTTAAAAACAGAAAACCTTTTAAAATCAAAGCAAAAGAAATTAATTAGATACCACCTCCCCTGAAAATTACATTAACAGCTGCCAACATTTCTGCTTAAAGCAGTTTTCCCATTAACAAAATCATTTTAATCAATAGATCAAGGAATAACACTGGTCTACAAAAAAATATTTTTTGTAATCATCACAGGTGACTTTGTACTTTTCTGAATCATCTTTTTGTCCTGATTTAAAAAATGCATATATTTTTTCTGCAGCACGTATACAGTGCCTTTCGAAAGTATTCGGCCCCCTGGAACTTTTCAACCTTTTCCCACATATCGTGCTTCAAACATAAAGATACCAAATGTAATTTTTTGATAAAGAATCAACAACAAGTGGAACACAACTGTGAAGTTGAAAGAAATGTATTGGTTATTTTAAATTTTTGTGGAAATTCAAAATCTGAAAAGTGGGGCATGCAATATTATTCGGCCCCTTTAACTTAATACTTTGTTGTGCCACCCTTGCTGTGATTACAGCTGCAAGTCGCTGGAGGTATGTCTCTATCAGTTTTGTACATCGAGAGACTGAAATTCTTGCCCATTCTTCCTTGGCAAACAGTTGTAGCTCGGTGAGGTTTGATGGAGATGGTTTGTGAACAGCAGTTTTCAGCTCTTTCCACAGATTCTCGATTGACTTGAGGTCTGGACTTTAACTTGGCCATTCTAACACCTGGATATGTTTATTTGTGAACCGTTCCATTGTAGATTTTGCTTTATGTTTGGGATTATTGTCTTGTTGGAAGACAAATCTCCGTCCCAGTCCCAGGTCTTTTGCAGACTCCAACGGGTTTTCTTCAAGAATGGTCCTGTATTTGGCTCCATCCATCTTCCCATCAATTTTAACCATCTTCCCTGTCCCTGCTGAAGAAAAGCAGGCCCAAACCATGATGCTTCCACCACCATGTTTGACAGTGGGGATGGTGTGTTCAGGGTGATGAGCTGTGTTGCCTTTACGCCAAACATATCATTTAGCATTGTTGCCAAAAAGTTTGATTTTGGTTTCATCTGACCAGAGCTCCTTTTTCCACGTTTGGTGTGTCTCCCAGGTGGCTTGTTACAAACTTTAAAGGGAATCTGTCACCTCAAATTGGCGGGCTATGTAAATGCCCTGTGTCCGGGCCGATGGGCGGTCTTTCGTCTTCTTTCCTCCACCTCATCCTTCCCCGCTGTCCACAATATTTTCAGGAATTTGAGTAGGTGTCCTCCATAGTTCGCGCATGCGCAATGCAATCTTGCCTCGCGCATGCGCAGTATGCTTTGTCCAAGCCGAAAAGCATTATTGCGCATGCGCCGGCGCACTATGTCCCGGAACACAGCTAAATACTTCCGGGAAATAGTGCACCGGCGCATGTATTTCATTTTGTTTTCTGATGTTTGGAGCATTATAAATGGGGTCCATTATACACTGGAGCATCATATATGGGGCCCCATAATACCATGGAATATCATATATGTGCCCATCGTACACTGGAGCATCATATATGGGACCCAACATATGCTGGAGCATCATACAGTGGGTACGGAAAGTATACTTATGACCATGTGATATTCCAGTTTTTCTTTTTTAATAAATTTCCAAATATTTGTACATTTCTGTTTTCTTTTCAGTCAAGATGGGTTGCAGAGTGTACATTAATGAGAAAAAAATTACCTTTTTGAATTTGCCAAATAGCTGCAATGAAACAAAGAGTGAAAAATGTAAAGGGGTCTAATTACTTTCCTAACCCACTGTATATGGAGCCCATTATACACTGGAGCATCATATATGGGGCCCATGACATATGGAGCATTATATGGGCCCACCATACACTGGAGCATCATATATAATGTATTATATGGAGCTCATCATACACTGGAACATCATATACGGAGCCCATTATACATGGAGCCATATATGGGGCTCATTATACAATGAAGCATCATACATGGGGCCCATTATATATGGAGTATTATATGAGGCTCATCATGGAGCATAATATGTACTATTTTTTCTGACTCGAACGCCCCGCCCTTCACCATGCTGTGATTTTAATTACATCCAGACACAGTTGGTTCCGACCTTCCTATAAATGCAGGCTTTACCATGTTATTAGCCATAGGTAAGTGTTCACACTAGGCAGTCAGGTCAGGTACCCATCCGATTTGAGATTACCTTGACGTTTGGTGGATGGGCTCAAAATTTTTGGCCAAATCTTGTGCTAAGCATCTCATGTGTTTTTTCATAGATTTCACAAGCCAGTATGCTATTCACATCTCATGTATCGCACATTTCCTTGCTTTAGCACAGTAAAATTGAGTGCAGCCATTATCTATTTGCTATGTGAGCCGTGTATCTAATCCTATCCTGGGTGATACAGTCTGCTGAGCTGTGTATCTAATCCTATCCTGTGTGATACTGTCTGCTGAGCCGTGTATCTCTTCCTATCCTGTGTGAAACAGTCTGCTGAGCCATGTATCTAATCCTATCCTGTGTGAAACAGTCTGCTGAGCCATGTATCTAATCCTATCCTGTGTGATACAGTCTGCTGAGCCGTGTATCTAATTCTATCCTGGGTGATACAGTCTGCTGAGCTGTGTATCTAATCCTATCCTTTGTGATATAGTCTGCTGAGCTGTGTATTTAATCCTATCCGGTATGATACTGTTTGCTGAGAGCTGTGTATCTAATCCTATCATCTGTGATACTATCTCCTGAGTTGTATATCTAATCCTATCCTGTGTGATACAGTCTGTTGAGCTGTGTATCTAATCCTATCCTGTGTTATACAGTCTGCTGAGATGTGTATTTAATCCTATCCTGTATAATACTGTCTGCTGAGAGCTGTGTATCTAATCCTATCCTGTGTGATATAGTCTGCTGAACCGTGTATCTAATCCTATCTTGTGTGATTCTGGGCTCCCCCTGCAGTCTGTCAGAGGGTGATCTGTGTCGGCACGGTAATAAATTGTGTTATTTCCAGCTTTAAAGAAGGATGATTACACCATAGAAGTGATAAGAATAAGGGTACGTTCACACAGGACTTTTTTGCTGCTTTTTTTTGCTGCTTTTTTTTATGCTAATTTTCAGCTGCTTTTTACAGAACCAGTAAAGCCTATGAGATTTCAGAAATCTCATGCACACACGTTGGTTTTTTGTTTGATCAGTTTTTTCTGCTTTGCTGCTTTTTTTGGACATAGGGCATGTCACTTCTTTCAGCGTTTTTGCTGCGTTTTTGCAGCGTTTTTTCACCCATTGACTTGAATGGGTGATGAAAAAAACGCTGCAAAAACGCTGAAAAAACGCATGTAGCATTATTTGCTGCTTTTTTTGTGCAGAAAATCATGGCCAGCAGGAAGGGATCTCACAGCCAAGAGCTTAGGGGTGTGGTTAGGGAGGTGTGAAGAGCCATTGTGAGCCATTGTGAGGTGTGAAGAGCCATTGTGAGGTGTCCTGATTGTGATCTATTGTGAGGGAGTTCCTGGTAGTGAGGTGTGAAGAGCCATTGTGAGCCATTGTCAGGTGTGAAGAGCCATTGTGAGGTGTCCTGATTGTGATCTATTGTGAGGGAGTTCCTGGTAGTAAGGTGTGAAGAGCCATTGTGAGCCATTGTCAGGTGTGAAGAGCCATTGTGAGGTGTCCTTTTCTAACAAATTAAATGACCAGGTAGTAGGTAAATACTAGTGATGTGAACGTGCTCTGATAACGTGTTATGTGAGCGTGCTTGAGTACTAACTGAGTGTCTTTGGTGTAGTCATCAAACATGTTTGATTCACCATATACCACAAAAAAAGCATGAAAAAAAACGCACCAAAAACGCACAAAAAACGCACCATAAAAACGCACAAAAAACGCACCTATAAGCAGCTGAAAATTAGCATAAAAAAAAGCAGCAAAAAAAAAGCAGCAAAAAAGTCCTGTGTGAACGTACCCTAATAGGTCTCAGTTACCACAACTGTCTACAAGGAAAACTGTGGTTCATAGCAACCAATCACAGCTCAGCTTCTTATAAACAGCTCTGGTGAAATGAAAGATGCTTAGTGATTGGTTGCTGATACATACACACACACACCCCTACATACGCTCATTTTTATATATATATATAGATTGACACCACCAGTTTGCTGGAAAAACAATCGCTTTATTGTGCATAGAGTAGAGCGCCGCTCACAGGCATACATCACCAGACCCCATACCAGGGTTCTCAACTGACCCATCACTGCGACATAACACTAAAAAAGTTTGTCCTGTGAATCCTCAAGGATCTCTATCCTCTACTCTATGCACAATAAAGTGATTGTATGATTAAGGCTCTGGTAGAGCCGAAACGTCATAATTACCTCTGGTCGCTTTCAAACACACATTTGTTCATGTCATTAATAAATTGTCACTATTGCATCTTATATACCTAGAGTGTGCGGTGTACTATATATTTTTCATCTCTCAGACCTCAGGCATAGCACTGGCTCAGCAGGAGAACATCAGACACTGACCCAGGACAGACATCATCACAGGGTGGACCACAGGGAACCGGTGGAACATCGGGTCACAGGCAGGACTTCAGGACATCAGACACAGGCTGGACATCAGGACATCGGACACAGGCTGGGCATCAGGACATTGGACACAGGCAGGACATCAGGTCATCGGACACAGGATAGACATCTGGGACACTGGCATGGCAGCCCAGGGCATCAGGACATCGGACACAGGAAGGACATCAGACACAGGCTGGACATCAGGAATACCGGATAGACATCTGGGACACTGGCGTGGCAGCCCAGGTCATCGGCTGGGACACGGATGGCACAGGACCAGGTAGCGGTGGTCATCAGGTTCCTAGCTACGGCCGCCAGGCTCCCGGCATTGGACCTAGGAAGGAACTCAAGTGTGATGGTGCAAGCACCGCCAGACTGGAACTGGGCCAGATGGGGTTAGCACCGCATAACAGGCTGAGCACAGCATAGTAAGGGCTCAGCATAAACACCAGACTCCATCTTTAAAAGATGAGCCTAGGAAGTTCAGTCACTGGGTACTGGGTGTCAGACACAAAAGGACTTCAGGAACATAACAGAGGACACAGTTCAGACAGGGTCATGTACTGGATATGCAGCCTCCAGGATAGGTGTATCTGGGTACTCTGCCCCCAGAACAGGTGGAAGACAGGTATCAGCTCTCCCAGAACAAACTGCAGACAGAACGGGAGCTGGATACCTAACTCACAAGGCAAGACACAGAAACACAATGCAATGCTCTGGCAATGCCCAACAGGAAAGAGGGAGTTTATATAGAAGCTGCCCCTCAGCAATAGGCTGAAGAAAGCAACACAGGTGCACACTCAAACCCTTATAAAAGCAGGGTAGGTGTGGCCGCGTGCACCCTAAGCACAAACAGAAACCATTACAGCACAGATAGCACAGGAACTGTGGCTTGGGGCACCTGGCAGTGACTGCTAGCCTGAACACATGTGGAAAGTCGTGCACCAGCTGTAGAGGACCTTGCAAGCTGCGGATAGCTTCCACAGCGGCAGCCAGGGACTGCACATGCGGGTGGTCATGCAGCAGGGCAAAGACATCACAGCACATGTACAGCTACACAGCAGTACAAGGAACTGAGCTGAATCCATACAGGTAACAAACTACAGTATCCCTACAAGTTAGGGGGAGAGGAGCAAGGGTTAAAGCAGAGACATGCAAAAGTAACGCTGAAGAAACAAGTTAAAAACCCAGCGGCATTACACCTGTGTTCTGAAACGCTTTCTGCTCACAATCAAAGAAGATGTATTGCAGATGGAGCATGCTGAGATGGAGCAAGGAACCATAAAGGGTGATGGTAAGCCCAGCCTTATCTCATCCCAACATGGATTGGGTGACAATGAGGAAGAAGAGGAGGAGGAAGAACAGGAGCTAGTTTCATGCGCTATAGACGGTACTACAAGTACAACTGTCATACCGTCTGTTCAGCGTGGATAGCCTGAGGACAGAAAGGAGGAGGAGCAGGAGGAGGAGGAGAGCATGGTCATTCATCCTCTTGGTGAGGACACGGAAGTGTTGCCTGTTAGCAGCCCGGCACGCCTGGCTGAGTTTATGTTATGCTGCCTTTCCCGTGACCCTCACATTCTCAAAATTTTGAGTGACTGTCATTACTGGTTGGTGACTCTTCCAGGCCCATGCTACAAGGAGAACTTTCTATCTCTTATTCCATAGGCAGACAGGTGTACTAAAATGGTGCAGTGCCAGAGGGCCCTTGTTGCGGAATTATTAAAAAATTTACATCTGAAAACGCTGGTGGCAGAGGTCACAGTTCGTTGGAAAACCAAGGAGTACAGGCGAGAGAGACACAACTCCAATCCAGCAGACGGGGCCGGCTCCAGGTTTTTGAGGGCCCCGGGCGAAAGAGTCTCAGTGGGCCCCCCCTTTAACACATACCACAATTCATGATGCACAGATACAGCAGAGAAATATAGGTATAGTACAATGCCAGATTTCACTTCTTACATGAGTGATAGCTATTGTAAATTCTACAATACCATACAGCAGAGGGGCTTTATATAAGTCAACCCCTTATATGCCAATTTTTGTGACCTACTCCCTCTTCCTCAGTTTCTTCTCAAATCTTTCGCAGTTAATGTGTGTCTAGTTTTCTCAGTTTTTTTGCCAAACTGTTGACTATTAGTGAGTCGCCCGCCAGAGTAGCGGGGTACTCGGTACCGGGTCCGGTACTTAAAGGGAATGTCATGGTGGTAGCGACCCGGTCCATGGCCCTGGGTGCCAAATTAAAGGCAAAGGTCTTTTAAAGGAGTTTTTTAAATAAAGTTTGTGTTCGTGACCCCACCAGTGGTATTTGGTCAGTGGGGACCGATGCTGCTTAAACGGTTCCTCTGGAGTGATGTTATGGCAGCTAGATGGTATAACTTCCCACAGGTGAAGTAGGTCCCCAGGACTCCTGTTTTATAGACGAGGATGGTGAGTGGTGCAGTAAAGAACAGAAGACACAGGTTTGCAGTCTCTTTATCTGGTTTACTGAAGGCTTCAGGCAACCGCAGTCCAGGGCACCAGATCACAGGTACAGGCAGGGTCCGGCTGGCTTGGAAGCAAGTTCAGAGTCCCTTCTACCAGGTTGAGTTAGAAGGCTTCCTATTAGCGTGATGTTGTAGACCCTTTCTGCCTATAGCTTCTGGCAAGGTCCTCACAGCTCTTTCTGTCCTCCATATAGTTTAGGACACAAACCCGCATGACAGGTGGCTCGAGCCTTTTTACAAGGTCTCTATCATGACCCAGGCTCTATGTGCCACCGTGCCTCCTGGGTATTAGGGCAGACAGGTGATATATAATCCAGCTGTCCTGCTGTTTCTGCTGTGCCTCCTAGAGTCCGACACAACCTTGTTCTTCTGGCTACCAGAATCTGCGCTCGGCCACGGAGGTAGCCCAAACGCTGCTATGCTCCCCTGTTGTCTCCTATGCTTACTTCTCCTGCACGCTCACTAAACAATATTCTTCCTTTTGTATTCTCTCTCTTTCTCCAGGAACTGCAGCAACTCTGGCTGCACGGCCCCTTCAGTACTTCCGACACTCAAGGTCTGACTGCTCTCTTCTCTGTCCTCTGACAGACTGCCTGACTTCCTTTCCCTCCAGATCAGAATATAGGGAAGTTCCCCTTAATCCGGGTTCAGAGCTCACCGTTCTGGCCTGGAGTGTGAACATGTTGTGTGCATGGTGGTTACCTGGAGAAAGAGATCTTCCCTTGCTTCCAAGCATGACATCACTCTCCCCGTGAGGAAAGCAATGCCACTGTAACAACCAGGACCCTGGGGTGTTACATTAGCAACCAAACTTTTATGGTTTTGTGATCAAGCAAACTTTAAAGCGCTGTGGAATATGTTAGCGCTATATAAAAATAAAGATTATTATTTATTATTATTTATTATCAAGCCCCAATATAATAGCAATAAAAAGAGTGCTGCATCCCTATGTAAGACTTGTAACAATTTTTACTTTTATGAGTAATTTAATCTCTTTTTTGAGCCATTGTACCTGAGGAAAACAAACTGCCAAAGAATTCTGCACACCTTGAAATAGGGTATTGTATCTTTAGGCCGCACCCCCTGATTACACAAATAAACCTCACCTGATCTATGTCATCCATTAAACATTCAAGTTTATATAGCTTGGAGTTAGAAAATCTGCATAAAATTATGATATGGTCAAAATACTCACTTTCCTAATAATTGTACACACAGTGTACACTCACCGGCCACCTTATTAGGTACACCTGTCCAACTTCTTGTTAACACTTAATTTCTAATCAGCCAATCACATGGCGGCAACTCAGTGCATTTAGGCATGTAGACATGGTCAAGACAATCTCCTGCAGTTCAAACCGAGCATTAGTATGGGGAAGAAAGGTGATTTGAGTGCCTTTGAACGTGGCATGGTTGTTGGTGCCAGAAGGGCTGGTCTGAGTATTTCAGAAACTGCTGATCTACTGGGATTTTCACGCACAACCATCTCTAGGGTTTACAGAGAATGGTCCGAAAAAGAAAAAAAATCCAGTGAGCGGCAGTTCTGTGGGCGGAAATGCCTTGTTGATGCCAGAGGTCAGAGGAGAATGGGCAGACTGGTTCGAGCTGATAGAAAGGCAACAGTGACTCAAATCGCCACCCGTTACAACCAAGGTAGGCCTAAGAGCATCTCTGAACGCACAGTGCGTCGAACTTTGAGGCAGATGGGCTACAGCAGCAGAAGACCACACCGGGTACCACTCCTTTCAGCTAAGAACAGGAAACTGAGGCTACAATTTGTACAAGCTCATCGAAATTGGACAGTAGAAGATTGGAAAAACGTTGCTTGGTCTGATGAGTCTCGATTTCTGCTGCGACATTCGGATGGTAGGGTCAGAATTTGGCGTAAACAACATGAAAGCATGGATCCATCCTGCCTTGTATGGAGCATCTTTGGGATGTGCAGCCTACAAATCTGCGGCAACTGTGTGATGCCATCATGTCAATATGGACCAAAATCTCTGAGGAATGCTTCCAGCACCTTGTTGAATCTATGCCACGAAGAATTGAGGCAGTTCTGAAGGCAAAAGGGGGTCCAACCCGTTACTAGCATGGTGTACCTAATAAAGTGGCCGGTGAGTGTATATTGGGTTTAAAAGGTTAGAAGCTCTAGAGCCTGATAAGATCTAACAGACACTCTATCATATGAAACATGGTACTATTTTTAGCACATGATAATTGTGGGGATCTATTACAGGTTTTAGATCAGCCATGCCTCAGTTGTGCCAATATGTAGATTTGTAGAGTAGACACTTAGACAGATGCTCTTGCTGCATAATTTAACATCTAATTATGACAACTAGTGAAAATAGTTAACTCATTTTCAAAATTTGCTAAAAATATTAATTTACTAGAAAGTAATAACAAACCTAATTTCCACAAGTAATAATAGTTTGTATTTATCACCAGAAAAAGCTTTGCATGAACACATGCTACATTTACTACTCTTTTGAAATGTATATTAACAAGGCAAAACAAGCCAGTTCATCCCTGTGTTCTGTCATATTTTATGGATTGCCTTGCAGCTACTTGTTTGTGCCTCCTGAAATTGTGTTCCTTTATCATCTTGTCATCTAAGTGATTCTAGGGTCAGATTAATGGAATATAAAAATGTCATATCAGTTGTGTCTGACTCTCAGAAGAAAAAAAATGTGGTCATTTAATTTTAGTGAAAGTCTATTGCTTCTGTCTACTTTTTTAAAATCATAGATTTAGGAGAAACGTAAAAAGACATAATTTGTTTTAATAAAGCTATTCGTATATGAAAATAGCAAAACAAAAAGTAATTTGACATTTTAAAATACAGTAAAGTTATTTAACGTCTCAAGATATGCCTCAAAGTTTTAAAGTTGACCATGACAGAAAAACTACTCAATGTTTACTGTATATACTCGAATATAAGCCAACCCAAGTATAAGCCAACCCCCCTAATTTTGCCACAAAAAACTGGGAAACTTAATGACTCGAGTACTAGCCTAGGGTGGAAAATGCAGCAGCTACTGGTAAATTTCAAAAATAAAAATAGATACCATTAAAAGTAAAATTAATTGAGAAATCAGTAGTTTTTGAATATCCATATTGAATCAGGAGCCCCATATAATGCTCCATACAGTTCATGATGGCCCCATAAGATGTTCCATACAAAATACGCCCCATATAATGCTCCATACAGTTTATGATGGGCTCCATAAGATGCTCCATATTAAAATATGCCCCATATAATGCTGCACAGATGTTGCTCCATAGACACATTTGCCCCGTATAATGCTCCACAAATGTGGATTATGGCCACATAAGATGCTCCATACAGATATTTGCCCCATATAATGCTGCACATGGCCCCATAAGATGTTCCATAGAAATATTTGCCCCATATAATGCTGCACATGGCCCCATAAAGATATTTGCCCCATATAATGCTGCACATAGCCCCATAAGATGCTCCATACAGATATTTGCCCCATATAATGCTGCACATGGCCCCATACAGATATTTGCCCTATATAATGCTGAACATGGCCCCATACAGATATTTGCCCCATATAATGCTGCACATGGCCCCATAAGATGCTCCATACAGATAATTGCCCCATATAATGCTGCACATGGCCCTATAAGATGCTCCATACAGATATTTGCCCCATATAATGCTGCACATGGCCCCATAAGATGTTCCATAGAAATATTTGCCCCATATAATGCTGCACATGGCCCCATACAGATATTTGCCCCATATAATGCTGCACATAGCCCCATAAGATGCTCCATACAGATATTTGCCCCATATAATGCTGCACATGGCCCCATACAGATATTTGCCCTATATAATGCTGAACATGGCCCCATACAGATATTTGCCCCATATAATGCTGCACATGGCCCCATAAGATGCTCCATACAGATAATTGCCCCATATAATGCTGCACATGGCCCTATAAGATGCTCCATACAGACATTTGCCCCACATGCTGTTGCTGCGATTAAAAAAATAAAAAATTACATACTCACCTCTCAGGCCCCCGGCACTTGCGATATTCACCTGCTCCCCGTTCCACCGCCGACCGCCACTGACATTCAGGCAGAGGGCGGAGCACACTAATCGTGGCATTGCGCCCTCTGACCGGAGCGTCACTGCAGAGGATGCGGAAGACGCAGCGGTGCCGATGGTGGAATGGGGAGCAGGTGAATATCACGCACTGAGTTATAATCACCTGCTCCTGGCGCGGTCTCTGCACATCTGTTCCCCAGCACCGGCAGCTTCTTCCTGTAGTGAGCGGTCACATAGTTCCTCTCATTACAGTAATGAATATGCGGGTCCACCCCTATGGGAGTGGAGTCGGGTCCATATTCATTACTGTAATGAGCGGTACCATGTGACCGCTCACTACAGGAAGAAGCTGCCGGTGCCGGGGAACCAGGGATGTGCAGGGACCGCGCCAGGAGCAGGTGAGCATTATTACACAGCTCCGCTCCCCCTCCCCTGCCGACCCATTAGTATGACTCGAGAGGGTTACTTTCAGCCCAAAAAAGTGGGCTGAAAATCTCGGCTTATTCTCAAGTATATACAGTAATTTATTCGTTTATTATTTAAGGAGCAAGATAATCAACTACAGCAATTGATTCCTCTAGTGTTTGGGAATCCAAGTACTTTTTTTTTCGGTAGGATCGCATTAATGGAAATTTAATATGTTTTGAGAAAAGAGGGTGATTTGAACTTGTGGATGATTTGGATCCTCCTGGAGGAGGAGGAATTTGACTCTTTGATTGCTTAATAGTACAATATGACAAAAGAAGTCTTTTATAATGCCCAGTTACAGGATATTCTAACCATTGGGGTACAAACATGACAGACACATGGGCCTTAAGTAGCCTCTGAGTTGCCAGGAAAACACTATCAGCACCCATAATTGGTCACAAAGGGGACGCCACCTATATCAAACTGTCTAAATGAAGCTGTCGTGATTTACATTGGCATCTGAGTGGTTAAACTGCTATGATTTGAGTTGAGTGGATTGATCCAGTGCTCCATTCCATCATCTAGGTCAGTGATGGCTAGCGGCTAGATGGAAGACCCATGAGTCTCTTAACTTCCAGCATTTCAGGTGCCGCATTTGATTCATTAGATCAGAAGCCACTTTATCTTTGCGACTTGATGCATAGAGTACATTGCACCAGCCCTGGCTAATCAAAAGCCTCAACTGGGACCCCGGAAGATAAGAAATTTGAGCCTCATGTCTAGCTGCCAGATACCACTGACCTGGATGCTGGACCAGAATCTTGCAAATAGATGTGCTTATCTCTAGCTACTTTCAAATGTGCCACTGGTTGCAGCAGTTAGACATCCAGCACCTTTAGTTCACGGAGCAAGCTGAGCTCCTGGGCTAATTACATTCAACTATTGTGTATATCTGCTTCCAAGGATTTGAGAAACTCTATGCTGGAATGTATTCGGCTATATCAGCTAAAAATAAGATTTTGTTTGCATTGGTTTTAGCGTTTGTATTTTAACAATAATGCTATTATTTTCTTCATGAAGATGAAAATTGTACATTCACACTGAAGGCATCAAAACTATGAATTAACACATGTGGAATTATATACTTAACAAAAAAGTGTGAAACAACAGAAATTATGTCTTATATTCTAGATTCTTCAAAGTAGCCACCTTTTGCTTTGATGACTGCTTTGCACACTTTTGATGCCCTCAGTGTGAATGTACAATTTGCATAGTCATGAAAATACAGAAAAATCTTTAAATGAGAAGGTGTGTCCAAACTTTTGGTCTGTACTGAATGTGCAGAACATTCAGTAATTGGCATCGCTTTTGATGCAGCATGTCCACTGCATCTAAAGTGCTGCCGGCTATTGAACGCAGGTGAATCAGCATGTGTTCATTGTACTGGTAAAATTTGTCTTGCGGAGGTTCTTGTCTCTGCTAGATAAATAGACATGCTGTGGTCTGAAAATATGCCCCTCATGTTCGTCTCCGTGGGTGATCCGTGGGCGTCTCTGAAAGCATAGTGGTCATGGGATTTCTTGAAATCTCATCCACTATGCTGCATCATCCAACCCGCTGGGTGCAACCCGCAGCATTTACTGACTGTGTGCACCTACCCTTATAATTTTTTCTTCCATTATCATAGCCACTTGATGACATTATAGCTTTTCTATTTTTCAGTTGATGATAAAAGTTGAGATGTATGGGGACTTGTTTTTATCATAGTACAAGCTTTACGGGTTTTTTGCACCAATTTGGGGTACATAACACTTCTTTTTCTTGTTTTGCTTTATTTTTTGGTGTACACAAAGTGGGAAAAGATAGCAATTCTGCCATGTCATTTTCTTTCCATTTTCCACCAAGTGGGGCAATTTGGAGGGTTTTAGCAAATGTAAACATTTTTTTAGTTTTTTAAAAATTTAATATGTTTTGAGAAAAGAGGGTGATTTGAACTTGTGGATGATTTGGATCCTCCTGGAGGAGGAGGAATTTGACTCTTTGATTGCTTAATAGTACAATATGACAAAAGAAGTCTCTTATAATGCCCAGTTACAGGGTATTCTAACCATTGGGGTACAAACATGACAGACACATGGGCCTTAAGTAGCCTCTGAGTTGCCAGGAAAACACTATCAGCACACATAATTGGTCACAAAGGGGACGCCACCTATATCAAACTGTCTAAATGAAGCTGTCGTGATTTACATTGGCATCTGAGTGGTTAAACTGCTATGATTTGAGTTGAGTGGATTGATCCAGTGCTCCATTCCATCATCTAGGTCAGTGATGGCTAGCGGCTAGATGGAAGACCCATGAGTCTCTTAACTTCCAGCATTTCAGGTGCCGCATTTGATTCATTAGATCAGAAGCCACTTTATCTTTGCGACTTGATGCATAGAGTACATTGCACCAGCCCTGGCTAATCAAAAGCCTCAACTGGGACCCCGGAAGATAAGAAATTTGAGCCTCATGTCTAGCTGCCAGATACCACTGACCTGGATGCTGGACAAGAATCTTGCAAATAGATGCGCTTATCTCTAGCTACTTTCAAATGTGCCACTGGTTGCAGCAGTTAGACATCCAGCACCTTTAGTTCACGGAGCAAGCTGAGCTCCTGGGCTTATTCCATTCAACTATTGCGTACATCTGCTTCCAAGGATTTGAGAAACTCTATGCTGGAATGTATTCGGCTATATCAGCTAAAAATAAGATTTTGTTTGCATTGGTTTTAGCATTTGTATTTTAACAATAATGCTATTATTTACTTACTGAAAGACTGGAAGAAGAGATATGAAACACAAAGTAAATTATTAAATAGTTGAATAAGTTTTAATAATATAAAGAATATTTATGTAAAAATGGAAATTACTTTTATTACTGTATCACTTTTACTAAGCTTTTCATATTGATGCCTTCTTTATATGACCACTGTTACCATGTCATCTGTTTTGTAAGTGTATAGATGTGTGTGTTATTAAAAAAATAAAAAAGATTTTTGTCTTTCTTTAAATTTTGGAATAGTTTTGCTCTACGTAGATGATGCTTCGCTTTCTTTCTTTTTCTCTTTGAACCATTAATTTCTAACTTTGGAATTGATTCAATTTATTGCCCCTGTGCTGACAAAGAATCAATGAAACAAAACAGGTCAGCTCTAATCCTTGACTGCATAATATATCCACACTATCATGAATTATGAGATGAGCTTTAAGTTATAACTCATTATACAGCATTACTTTAAAGTGCAAAGTGAGGAAGGAAATATTACTAGTTCAGCTGTTTGTCTCATTTTGTCTTTTCTTCACTTGGAAACATAAATCAAAGATCTACACATTCATATTTAATTTTTACCTCTTCAGTTGTGATGCAAGTTTATCATAGATATGTTGATCTCAATATAACATTTATGTTATTGTCTGTGCAATATTTTAATATCAAGACCAGTAAAACAAAATATGCACTCTTTTTTTGGAGATTTCCCACGCCAGCAATTTACTTTAAGGCTAAGGCTTTGGCAATATGTATCACATGATATTGAGAATGTAGTGTCACTTTGCAACATTTCATCTATTTATTTCCTGCATTACATTGCAACTAGTGACTTATCGTGACACACAGATTTGCAAATGTTTCCAAAAGTGTCCGATTTTGTTGCTGGTCACAAGTGGCACGTGGCTAATTTGCCATAGACTTCAATGTAAGTTGCATGGAGCTGCTTCTTGCTCACGATGCTCACAGCAAAATCACAGGTCTCAAATAGTCATTCATTAAAGTCACGGATGAGTTAAACAAATGATTTTAGTCGTTGCACTTGTCTGATATTGTCTATTGTGCGTCACATGTCACTCTCTAGCCCCAGCCTTATTTTTACATATCTAGTAGTTGAAAACCCATAGAATAAATGAAACAAAATCTTATGATTGCATAAACAAATGTGAAAGTTTTTAAACAAAATTCCATTTGCTTTAGCAAAATAAACAGAAAACACTACAAGTAAGGCTAGAAAGCTAGAATTAGAACATAGAAGGCTAAAAATAAGGGTTAAAACATGTAACTAGAGCTGGGAAAATCTCAAATTTTAAAATAATTTAGATTTTCCTGAATCAAATTTTTTTTTTCGAAAATTCATCAAAATTGTGGATGACTGCCATTTTGCTGAAATGTTGAGGGCCTCCACATTTCCATTCAAGCCTAGTCAATGTGCATCACAACATCTGAGACCTAGATGATGTCGGAAGCCCTGGTGCCAAGTGAACATGAAGAAGTGAAAAGATGCACAGAGGATTGAGTGCTCAGAGAACCAAACAAAGCTGTGGCACCCGGACAGGTGATCAGTCAAAGTTTATTATCCTTTGCAGTCTGTAAAGACCCCAAAGTATAAAAAGGAACATTGTATTCAAATAACTTCAATGAAAATCAAATGTAATTCCTAAATTCTGGTGAACTGCTGAATTCGAAGTTTGCTCATCACTAGCAGCAACCACCACTGTTTATGATGGTCCTGTACAAAACATGCTGAAGTAACTCAGAAACTGCTCAATGCCGGATTCACTAAATCATCCCAGATAGATTTCTGTCCAGCTTCTGTTTGAAGACTTCCATGGAAGGAGAACTCACCACCTCTCTTGGCAGCCTGTTTTATTCATTGATCTCCCTCACTGTCAGTAGGTTTTTTCTAATATCTAATCTGTGTCACCTCCCATTCAGTTTCATCCCATTGCTTCTAGTCTTTCCTTGTGTAAATGAGAATAAAGCTGATGCTTCTACAGTGTGACACCCCTTGAGATATTTGCAGACTTTTATTAAGTCTCCTCCCAGTTTCCTCTCAGTCTTCTCTTTTGCAAGCTAAACATTCCCAAATCCTCTAACAGTTCCAGACCAATCACCATTCTGGTCGCTCTTCCCTGAACATGCTCCAGTTTGTTCATGTCTTTTTTTTAAATGTGGTGACCAAAACTGGACACAGTATTCCAGATGAGGTCTGACCAAAGAGGAGTAGAGGGTGATAACTAATTACTTTGTGATCTAGACCGTATGCTTCTGTTAATGCATCCCAGAATTGTGTTTACCTTTTTTGCTGCTGCATCACACTGTTAACTCATATTCAGTCTGTAATCTATTACTTTACCCAAGTCTTTTTCACTTGTGCTGTTGCTTAGCCATATTACTCCCATTCTAAATATGTTTTTTTCATTTTTCTTGACCAGATATAGGATTTTGCATTTCTCTTTGTTAAATACCATTCTGTTAGTTGCTGCTCACAGTTCCAGTTTGCTTAGATCTTTTTCAATCCTCTATCTGTCTTCTATATTAATAGCTATCCCTTCTAGATTTGTGTCATCAGCAAATTTAATCAGTTTACCTTCAATTCCTTCATTTAAATCATTGATAAATATTTTGAACAATACAGGCCCCAGGACACAGCCCTGTGGTACCCCACTTGAGGGTCCTCTCTCCTACTTTACCAGTCGTGACTTGTATTGTTTAAGATTATTGTACTTGATTTTATTATGTATACCCGTCCTCACAAGTAAAGCGCCATGTAATAAAAGGCGCTATGATAATAATAAATAACAATAATAATTCTTTCAACTGGATGTGCAGCCATTTACGACCACTCTTTGGGTCTGATCACTAGGCCAGTTATGAATCCACCTAACAGTTCCCTTGGTTATTTCATACTTTGTAATTTTATTCAATAAGGAATGGTATGAGATTGTTTGTCAAAAGCTTTGCTGAAGTCAAGATATACTATATCCACTGTGTTTCTCTGATCCACCCAGTCAGTGAATCTGTCATAGAAGGAAATTCATTTAGTCTGCAATGAGTTATTAGTTACAAACCCATGCGGGCTCTGGTTAATTATTTCATTCTCATCCAGGTACTTTCATTCATGTTGTTTAATAATTTGTTAAAAAATCTTTCCAAGTATAGAAGTCAGCCTCACAGGCTTTAAGATCCCTGGGTCCACCTTCTTCCCCTTTTTAAAGATAGGGACAACATTTGCTTTTCTCCAGTCTTCTGGGACTTCTCCTGTTCGCCAAGAATTTTCAAAGATTATGCAGAGTGGTTCAATAATTTCCTTTGCTATCTCCTTCTGTATCGTAGGATATAACTCATGTAGACCACCTGTAGACTTGAATAAATTTTTATTAGCCAAATATTTACTCGCTATCTCTCTGTTTATAGATAGTGTGCACTCATCTATTCCTTCAATAGTACAGTGAAGATCAGTTGATGTTGCATTTATTTTCTGAGAGAAAACAGATGCAAAATAGGAATTTAAAAGTTGGGTCATCTTAACATAATGTTTTGCCATTCACCATTTTCATCCTGTAAAAATCCTATAGCATCTTTGACTTTTCTTTTACTCTTGACATATACCCAAAATCCTTTCTTATGGCTTTTGACGTCTCTTGCAAGCCTTAGCTCAAGTCTGTGGAACAACTAAAAAAAGGAAGGTACCTGAACCGAAGCCAGGACCAAACATCCGTTGTTTGCTGCGCCGTCACACAGATATTCGGGCCCAGCATCTAAGAAAAGTTTGGTTTGGGTACACGAACCCAGTACCTCATTCAGATAAATGGGGGCCCCGAACATCCATTGTTTGCCACATTGTCATCTGCCTGATAGCGCAGCAAACACGGGTTCTGATCGGTGGTAAGATCATTACCGTCAGTCAGAGAGCTGCAGTTCCCACGCTGTCAGATGAACGCATGAGCCAGCAGCTGTGACCGGCAATAAAAAGGATGCCGCCAATCTCAGACATTGACTGTTGAGAGAGTACAACTCTTATCAGCGTATGCCTGCTGTTGCTGATAACAGCAAGAATAAGCACCACTGAGTATGCATCAGCCGCCACCACTGCTATCAAATACATTTTTTTCTATTTTTGATGACCAGGCAGGTAAAGTTGTCAGCTGCAGGCTGCAACATCCATTTGTTAGCTTTGTTTGTTTTGTGGTCCCACTTCATTTTTTTAAATTATTTAAAAAAAACAGAATGGGGTCCCCCCCCATTGTTGACAACCAGTCAAGGTAAGGCAGACACCTGAGGGCTGGTATTCTCAGACAGATAAGGGGCCATGGATATTGGCCCCTCAGGCCTTAAAAAAGCAGCTCATAGTCACCCCAAAAATGGCTCATCTATTAGATGTGCCACTTCTGGCGCTTTGCCCAGCTCTTCCCCTTGCCCCTTACAGTGGTAAATAGAGTAATATTTGTGGTGTTGATGTCAGCTGACATAAAGCCCAGAGGTTAGTAATGGAGAGCCGCCTATAAGACATCACCATTACTAACCCCATAAATAGATGATAAAAAAAAAAAACACAGCCAGAATAAAATCCTTTAGTTGAAATAATGACACAGACTTTATTTGAAATAAAAAAGCAGTTATACTCACCTTTCTGCATAATCCACTGAAGTACATGTCTCCTGTAAAAGAAGATAATTAATAAACAACCATATCCCTAACCTGAAAAAAAGTGAAGATGATCATTTCTATTCCTTGAAGATCCAGATGAATTGGATAGTGGTCAAATCAGTGATGCTACCGCTATCCATGCCAGCTGGCTCACAGCTCACACTGTGACAGGAGCGTAATCACGTTCCTGCAGCTTGTAGTGCTGAGCTCCTGTGAGAAAGGTCAGTGGAGTTCATAGCTGATGAACCCCAGTCACCTCACTTATGGCACCACTTGTATATAGATATAGAACTCTATATGGAATATACATGTGTAATACTGAGGTTTCTTAGGATTGTATTGAACCCCTTTTGAGCTCTTTAAAAGGGAACCTGTCAGCAGAATTGTGCACAGTAACCTACAGACAGTATCAAGTCGGCACCGTTATACTGATTAAAATGATATCTTGGTTGATGAAATCCATCTTGTGGTTGTTGTTTAATCTTTATTTATAGTTTTCAGTAAATGAGATTCTTGTGCTTTGAGGTGGGCATGTGGGGGCGGGTCTTTATGTGGTGCTCTGCTTACATATTTATCTGTATGGCTTATGACATATCACTGATTCGTCAGTGACATGCACCCTATTTTACACGCTGAATATACCGTATTTTTTGGACCACAAGATGCACTTTTTTCCCAAAAAATTTTGAGGGAAAATGGGGGTGCATCTTATGGTTGGAATATACTTACAAATACTATAGCGGCGATCTCGGTCCGACGCTGCAGGGCGATGCCGTCTCCCTTCCCAGGCTGGGGAGGCTGTGGGGCATTTCGTGAAAGCCCGGAGGCCCCCACAGATCCAGTGCTGCGATGCGGTGGCCTCTGGGAAAATGGCCACAGGGGGCGGCACATGCTCAGATTGTGAATCTGAGCATGTGCCGCCCCCAGCGGCCATTTTTAAGGAGGACACTGCATACTCAGATTCAGATCTCGGCAACGAGATCTCATCTGAGATCTCAGGAGGAGATCTCATTGCCGAGATCTGAATCTGAGCATGTGCCGCCCCTGGCGGCCATTTTCCCAGAGGTCACTGCATCGCAGCACTGGATCTGCGAGGGCCTCCGGGCTTTAACAAAATGCCGGCAGAGCCCTGTCACCCCACAGAAGAGCACCACCGCCACCACCCCTCAAAGGAGCACCACAGAGCACCACCACCGCCGCACGACAGTGCACCACCGCCGCACCAGCCTGCGATGGGATTTCCTGGAGGCCACCGCACCAGCCTGGACCACCCAACAACCCCTGTGACCACTCCTCCACCTGTGCCAATCCCCCCTGGCAAGCTGAATTCAGACTGTAAGATGGGCCCCCATTTGACACATTATATTTTTTTCCCTATTTTCCTAATGAAAATTTGGGGTGCGTCTTATGGTCCGGTGCATCTTACAGTCCGAAAAATATGGTAATATGTTTTGAAAAAAAATTACATTCAGCAGGCAGGAGCCGATAGCCTGCACCGTAGCATGATCACATCTATAATATCCATTTAATTTTTATATTTAGTTATATAAATTTATTCAGAAAAAAAAATATTTCTCAAAATGGCACCGACCGTGCCTGCTCAGTGTAATTTATCGGCGATCCAATAGATACTACAGTGCAGGTGCCACCGGCACCATTAATTGTCCCCACCAAGATGGCGCAGACTGCGCCTGTGCAGTAGCATCTACCGGCGATCTGCTAGACGTGACGCCAGCACCATTTTGTTAGATGGAAAAAAATTGTCTCCACAAGATGGTGGCACCTGCGCAGTAGCCAGCGCCATCTTGGTGGAGACAATTTTTTCTTTTCCTCTAGCAAAGTGGCGCCAGCGACGCCTGCGCAATAGCATCTATTGGATCACCAATAGATGCTACTGTGCAGGTGCTGCCAGCCCCATTTTGAGAATTTGTTTTTCTGAAGAAAATTATATTACTAAATAAAATAATTAAATGGATATTATAGATTTGATCATGCTATAGTGCAGGTGCAGGCACAGCCGCCTGACTGCTGAAAGTGATTTTTTTTCAAACCATAAGAAATACAGTATGTAAAATAGGGGGGAGATCACTGAGAAATTAGTGACCTGTCATAAGCCATGCAGATAAATATGTAAGTAGAGCACCACATAAAGATACCCCCAGGCCCGCCCTGAAGCACAAGAATCTCATTAACTGAAAACTACAAATAACGTTTAAAAAGCCACAAGACGGATTTCATCAACCAAGGTATAGTTTAATCAGTATAAAGGCACCAACCTTACACTGTTTTTAGGTTACTCAGCACAATCTTTCCGATAGGTTCCCTTTAATTCAATCAAGGCGTTAGTAATGTCTAAGTGACATCAACATATCTGACTAGGTAAAAATAGATTACATTTATAATTGGTGGTAACCAGCAGCCTATTTAACTACACACTGCACATACATTTTAGGCTTCTTAAATTGTAAAAACAATCCAAATATTATCCCTTATTGAGGGCAGATGCTTGCCTTGCTAGTGGCTTGTATGGGTCTAATATTGAACTACTTCAATAAGGAAATGTGCAGAAAATAAAAAATTTTCACAACATGCACAGTTGAATTTAAATGTCTGGAATTTAGATATTGTTCTTTTGTTTTTCTATTAAAAAATATACAAAATGAGGCAAAAGAAAAGCAAAAATATATAGTTTATTTCTTATCTGTCTCACAAGCCAGGATCAAATGTTGCCTGACACACAAGCCTTGATTTTAGGATTTAGGATTATTATTCAGTAGCAAAATTAGGATAAAAGGTCATTGAGCTGCCATTTTAGTCTGCAGTGTGTCTTAAATAAAAAATGATATAAGAAGGTGCAGTTCCCCTCTTCATGTGCAGTCCCCCTTTAACCCCCCACATCATCATGTGCAGTCCCCCTTTAACTCCCTTCCCTCATCATCATGTGCAGTCCCCCTTTAACCCCCCTCTCCACATCATGTGCAGTCCCCCTTTAACCCCCTCTCCACATCATCATGTGCAGTCCCCCTTTAACTCCTTTACCCCCAAGGGTGGTTTGCACGTTAATGACCAGGCCAATTTTTACATTTCTGACCACTGTCCCTTTATGAGGTTATAACTCTGGAACGCTTCAACGGATCCCGGTGATTCTTACATGGTTTTCTCGTGACAAATTGTACTTCATGATAGTGGTAACATTTCTTTGATATTACCTGCGTTTATTTGTGAAAAAAATGAAAATTTGGCAAAAATTTAGAAAATTTCAGAATTTTCCAAATTTGAATTTCTATGCTCTTAAATAACAGAGATACAGTACAGACCAAAAGTTTGGACACACCTTCTCATTTAATGATTTTTGTGTATTTTCATGACTATGAAAATTGTACATTCACACTGAAAGCATCAAAACTATGAATTAACACATGTGGAATTATATACTTAACAAAAAAGTGTGAAACAACTGAAATTATGTCTTATATTCTAGATTCTTCAAAGTAGCCACCTTTTGCTTTGATGACTGCTTTGCACACTCTTGGCATTCTCTTTATGAGCTTCAAGAAGTAGTCACTGGGAATGGTTTTCACTTCACAGGTATGCCCTGTCAGGTTTAATAAGTGGGATTTCTTGCCTTATAAATGGGGTTGGGACCATCAGTTGTGTTGTGCAGAGGTTTGTTGGATACACAGCTGATAGTCCTACTGAATAGACTGTTAGAATTTGTATTATGGCAAGAAAAAAGCAGCTAAGTAAAGAAAAACGAGTGGTCATCATTACTTTAAGAAATGAAGGTCAGTCAGTCTGAAAAATTGGGAAAACTTTGAAAGTGTCCCCAAGTGCAGTGGCAAAAATCATCAAGCGCTACAAAGAAACTGGCTCAAATGAGGACCGCCCCAGGAAAGGAAGACCAAGAGTCACCTCTGCTTCTGAGGATAAGTTTATCCGAGTCACCAGCCTCAGAAATCGCAGGTTAACAGCAGCTCAGATTAGAGACCAAGTGAATGCCACACAGAGTTCTAGCAGCAGACACATTTCTACAACAACTGTTAAGAGGAGACTTTGTGCAGCAGGCCTTCATGGTAAAATTGCTGCTAGGAAACCACTGCTAAGGACAGGCAACAAGCAGAAGAGACTTGTTTGGGCTAAAGAACACAAGGAATGGACATTAGACCAGTGGAAATCTGTGCTTTGGTCTGATGAGTCCAAATTTGAGATCTTTGGTTCCAACCACCGTGTCTTTGTGCGACGCAGAAAAGGTGAACGGATGGTCTCTACATGCCTGGTTCCCACCGTGAAGCATGGAGGAGGAGGTGTGATGGTGTGGGAGTGCTTTGCTGGTGACACTGTTGGGGATATATTCAAAATTGAAGACATACTGAACCAGCATGGCTACCACATCATCTTGCAGCGGCATGCTATTCCATCCAGTTTGCGTTTAGTTGGACAATCATTTATTTTTCAACAGGACAATGACCCCAAACACACCTCCAGGCTGTGTAAGGGCTATTTGACCAAGAAGGAGAGTGATGGGGTGCTATGCCAGATGACCTGGCCTCCACATGACCTGAACCCAATCGAGATGGTTTGGGGTAAGCTGGACCGCAGAGTGAAGGCAAAAGGGCCAACAAGTGCTAAGCATCTCTGGGAACTCCTTCAAGATTGTTGGAAGACCATTCCTGATGACTACCTCTTGAAGCTCATCAAGAGAATGCCAAGAGTGTGCAAAGCAGTCATCAAAGCAAAAGGTGGCTACTTTGAAGAACCTAGAATATAAGACATATTTTCAGTTGTATCACATTTTTTTGTTACGTATATAATTCCACATGTGTTAATTCATAGTTTTGATTCCTTCAGTGGGAATGTACAATTTTCATAGTCATGAAAATGCAGAAAAATTTAAATGAGAAGGTGTGTCCAAACTTTTGGTCTGTACTGTATGTCACAAAAAATACTTAATAAGTAACATTTCCCACATGTCTACTTTACATCAGGACAATTTTGGAACCAAAATTGTTTTTTCTTAGGGAGTAATAAGGGTTAAAAGTTGACCAGCAATTTCTCATTTTTACAACATCATTTTTTTTTGGGACCACATCACATTTGAAGTCATTTTGAGGGGTCGATATGATAGAAAATAACCAAGTGTGACACCATTCTTAAAACTGCACCCCTCAGGGTGCTCAAAACCACAATCAAGAAGTTTATTAACCCTTCAGGGGTTTCACAGGAATTTTTGGAATGTTTAAAAAAAATGAACATTTAACTTTTTTTCACAAAAAATTTTCTTCAGCTTCAATTTGTTTTATTTTACCAAGGGTAACAGGAGAAATTGAACATGAAAAGTTGTTGTACAATTTGTCCTGAGTACGCTGATACCCCAAATGTGGGGGTAAACCACTGTTTGGGCGCATGGCAGAGCTCGGAAGGGAAGAAGCGCCATTTGACTTTTTCAATGCAAAATTGACTGGAATTGAGATGGGACTCCATGTTGCATTTGGAGAGCCCCTGATGTGCCTAAACATTGAAACCCCCCACAAGTGACACATTTTGGAAACGAGGAAACTAGACCCCCTAAGGAACTTATCTACTGTAGATGTGTGGTGAGCACTTTGAACCACCAAGTGCTTCACAGAAGTTTATAATGCAGAGCTGTAAAAATAAAAAATCATATTTTTTCACAAAAATGATCTTTTCGCCCCCAATTTTTTATTTTCCCAAGGGTAAGAGAAGAAATTGGACCCCAAAAGTTGTTGTGCAATTTGTCCTGAGTACGCTGATACCCCATATGTGGGGGTAAACCACTGTTTGGGAGCATGGCAGAGCTCGGACGGGAAGAAGCGCCATTTGACTTTTCAATGCAAAATTGACTGGAATTGAGATGGGACACCAAGTTGCGTTTGGAGAGCCCCTGATGTGCCTAAACAGTGGAAACCCCCAATTCTAACTGAAACCCTAACCCACGCACACCCCAAACTCTAATCCCAGCCGCACCCCTAACCCCAACCACACCCCTAAACCCAACACCCCAACACACCCTTAACCCTAATCCCAACCCTAACCACATCCCTGACCCTAATCCCAGCCATAACCCTAACCACCCCCTAACCATGACACACCCCTAACCCTAATCCCAACCATAAATGTATTCCAAACCCTAATCCTAACACTTGCCCTAACCCTAACTCTAGTCCTAACCCTAGCCCTAACCCTAGCTCTAACCCTAACCCTAACCCTAGCCCTAACTCTAACTCTAACCCTAACCCTTGCCCTAACCCTAGCCCTAACCCTAGCCCTAAACCTAACCCGAGCCCTAACCCTAACGGGAAAATGGAAATTAATACATTTTTTTAATTTTTTATTTTTTCCCTAACTAAGGGGATGATGAAGGGGGGTTTGATTTACTATTTATAGCGGGTTTTTTAGTGGATTTTTATGATTGGCAGCCGTCACACACTAAAAGACGCTTTTTATTGCAAAAAATATTTTTTGCGTTACCACATTTTGAGAGCTATAATTTTTCCATATTTTGGTCCACAGAGTCATGTGAGGTCTTGTTTTTTGCAGGACGAGTTGATTTTTTTATTGGTAACTAGTGTTGAGCATTCCGATACCGCAAGTATCAGGAATCGACCAATATTTGCGGTATCGGAATTCTGATACCGAGTTCCGATATTTTTGTGATATCGGAAATCAGAATCAGAAGTTCCCAGTGTATGGTTCCCAGGGTCTGGAGGAGAAGAAACTCTCCTTCAGACCCTGGGATCCATATTCATGTGTAAAATAAAGAATAAAAATAAAAAATAGGGATATACTCACCCTCTGATGCGCCCTGGTTGTAACCGCTGCAACCGGCAGCCTCCGTTCCTAAGAATGAGCGAGTGAAGGACCTGCAATGACGTCGCGGCTTGTGATTGGTCATGTGAGCGGTCACATGAGCGGTCACGCGACCAATCACAAGCCGCAACGTCATCGAAGGTCCTTAACTCGGCATTCTTAGGAACGGAGGCACTGCTAAGAGCAGGGGCCGCCGGAGGGGTGAGTATATCAATATTTTTTATTTTTATTCTTTATTTTATACAAGAATATGGATCTCAGGGCCTGAAGGAGAGTTTCCTCTCCTTCAGACCCTGGGAACCATTCCGATATTTTGTGTCCCATAGATATGCATTGGTATCGGGTATCGGTATCGGCGAGATCCGATATTTTGCCGGTATCGGCCGATCCAATCCGATACCGATACCTTTGCATATCGGAAGGTATCGCTCAACACTATTGGTAACGTTTTTGGGCATGTGACATTTTTTGATCGCTTTTTATTCCGATTTTTGTGAGGCAGAATGACCAAAAACCAGCTATTCATGAATTTTTTTGGGGGGAGGCGTTTATACCATTCCGCGTTTGGTAAAAAGGATAAAGCAGTGTTATTCCTCGGGTCAGTATGATTACACCGATACCTCATTTATATTATATATGTATTGGTGCTTTTATAGGATAAAAACTATTTTATAGAAAAAATAATTATTTTTGCATTGCTTTATTCTGAGGACTATAACTTTTTTTTTTCCACTGTTGATGCTGTATGGCAGTTCTTTTTTTGCGGGACAAGATGACGTTTTCAGCGGTACCATGGTTATTTATATCTGTCTTTTTGATCGCGTGTTATTCCACTTTTTGTTCGGCAGTATGATAATAAAGCGCTGTTTTTTGCCTATTATTTTTTCTTTTTTTTTACGGTGTTCACTGAAGGGGTTAACTAGTAGGACATTTTTATAGGACGGGTAGTTATGGACGCAGCGATACTAAATATGTGTACTTTTATTGTTTTTTTTTATTTAGATAAAGAAATGTATTTATGGGAACAATATTTATTTATTTATTTTTTTAGGAATTTTTTTTTTTACACATCTGAATATTTTTTTTTCACTATAACATTGCCCCAGGGGGCATCATATTATGATGTAAGATCGCTGATCTGACACTTTGCTGTGCACTGTGTCAGATCAGCGATCTGACGTGCACTGCAGAGAGGCTTCCCGGTGCCTGATCTGAGCAGGCCCTGGTAAGCCACCTCCCTAAAGGACCCGGATGCAGCCCCACAGCCATTTTGGATCTGGGGCCTGCAGGTAGGAGATGCTCGGTACAACGCAAGCACATCGCGTTGTACCGAGAGTCTCAGGGAAGCCCACAGGGGTCCCCCTCCCTGCGCGATGCTTCCCTATGCCCCCGGAACACTGCGATCATGTTTGATCGCAGTATTTCGGGGGTTAATGTTTCAGGAGCGGTCCATGACCACTCCTGGCACATAGTGCCGGATGTCAGCTGCGATAGTCAGCTGACACCCAGGGGCAATTGGCGGCGCTCCCCCCGTGAGCGCGGCCAATCGCTATAATGTACTATCCCATCGGTGGGCATACGGGCCCACCCCATCTCGACGGGATAGTACGTCACATGTCAGAAAGGGGTTAACCCCCTCTCCACATCATCATGTGCATGTCATGTCGGACGCTGTTCAGACCAGGTCATCCGACAGACAGCGGTAATTCCACTTTTGACCACTATTTGCTCATTGGCGTCTGCTAGATTTTATCTAGCTGTTCCGGGGTTAATTTACCTAATCCTCGGATTGGAAGCTGGACCATTCACATGGCCTTTAAATAGTTCTCCTGTTCATTGGGCGTCGCCGATTATAGCTTCTGTCTTGTGAGTTGTTATCTCGGTCTGGAGTGGAGAGCTGGTTGTTGGAGATTCGTTGCTGGTGGTGTATTTTCCTCTGTCTTATTTACTCCTTCCTATATTTGTATTTATTTTGCCCTGCACATTTATAGTGTATTCCTGAGTGACTGCGGCATGGTGTATATTTTCCTTTAACCTTGTCTGTGCTAACTGTGGGTATTGGAATATTACCTCTTCACTCGGTGGAGGGCGGAGGTATCAGCCTAGGGTTAAAACAGGAGTCAGGGTGAGGTTCGAGGCCTGGACATGCACACCATCAGTGTAAACTCCAGGTAGAGGGTCAGTCAGGATTTCCCTAGTCTGAGGGAAACTGCTGGGGCCCAGGTTTTTAGCTCTCGCTCACTTAGTCTCCCTGTGACATTATAATCGGCCCAACAACAAAACAAAAAAAAGGGGTTTCTTTTTTTGTTTGGTCATGGATCCCATGACTTCCATAACCTGCCAGTTGGAGGCGCTGTCCCTACAGGTCACTGAGTTGAGGGGAGCAGTGCAGCAACAGGGACTAGCAGTATCTAATGTGCAGGCTGGAGCGACAGGAAGAGTTGCTGAGCCTAAATTTCCTTTACCTGAAAGATTTACTGGGGAACGCAGTAAATTTGTTTCTTTTTGTGAACCTTGCAAACTATATTTCCGCATGCGCCCGATCTCCTCGGGTAATGAGGCTCAGCGTGTGGGTCTGGTGTTGTCATTGTTAAGCGGGGATCCCCAAGCATGGGCGTTTTCTTTGCCATCTGATTCTGTTGCATTTGACTCTGTGGAGAGTTTTTTTTCTTCTCTTGGGAAAATCTACGATGAACCTGACAGAATGGCTCTAGCAGAATCTAAGATACGCACTATTCGCCAGGGGGAGCGAGTTGCAGAGGATTACTGTTCTGAATTTCATCGCTGGGCAATCGATACACAATGGAATGATCCAGCATTGCGGAGTCAGTTTATACATGGGATTTCTGGAAGGGTTAAAAAAGCCCTTCTGATGTACGAGACTCCTGCTTCTCTAGATTCCGCCATGAGTCTGGTTGTCCGCATTGATCGTCGTTTGCGTCAGGGGGAGCAAGAGATGCCGCCTGTGGGAGAAGGTTTAGGTTCACGTGAGGTTGCTGCAGGTGAGCCCACGGAACCTATGCAAATCGCAGGGGTGTCACATGTCAAGCATCAAGCCCCTGAGCTCAGGAAGCAGGGAGCCTGTTTTTACTGTGGTAAAACTGGTCATTTTATTAACATCTGTCCTCTGCTGTCTAAGAAAAACGCAACGCCGGAAAACTTCTAAGCTCAGAGGGTGTGGAGGAGACCAATCTGAGCTTATGTATATCCTCCATGGTGGTTTCTCAATGCATGCTCCCTGCTAAGGTTTTTATTGCTGGCAGTGAGCTGCCAATTACTGTGTTTGTGGATAGTGGTTCAGCCACAAATCTCATTGATGAGGAGTTTGCGCACACAGCAGGTTTTAGGATTGAAAAACTGTCTCATCCTATCCGCGTGGTCACCATCAATGCTGCTCCTCTCTCTCAGGGGGAGATAACTGAATTTGTGGCTGAGGTGAAACTCCACATAGGAGTTCTACATTCCGAGCGGGTTACATGTAAGGTGCTCAGGAATCTTCCTGCTCAGGTGGTTTTGGATTTTCCTTGGTTGTCTATGCACAACCCGGTAATTGACTGGAAAACTCAGGACATAATTCAGTGGAATAAATTCTGCCTGGAGAATTGCCTGGCCACATGTGTGGCTGCGGTGACTTCAAACATTCCGGAGTCACTTCTGGATTTTGTGGATGTGTTCTCTGAGAAGAGTTGTTCAGAGTTGCCGCCACATCGTCCTTATGACTGTTCTATCAGGTTTAAACCAGGGGCCAAATTGCCTAAAGCAAGGATGTTTAACATCTCCGGTCCGGAGAGACAAGCGTTAAAAGATTATATTGCTGAAAGCTTGAGCAAAGGGCACTTCAGGCCATCATCCTCGCCGTTGGCAGCAGGGTTCTTCTTAGTGAAGAAGAAAGATGGCGGATTACGCCCGTGTTTGGATTTCAGGGAGTTGAACCAGATTACGGTTCGTGATCCATACCCTATGCCTCTGATACCAGATTTGTTCAACCAGGTGGCAGGTGCTAAGTGGTTTACCAAGCTTGACCTCAGGGGGGCGTACAACCTCATAAGAGTCCATCAAGGTGATGAGTGGAAGACGGCTTTTAATACCCCTGAGGGTCATTTTGAAAATTTGGTGATGCCGTTTGGGTTGACTAACGCACCTGCAGTGTTCCAACATTTCATCAATGATGTGTTCTCTCATGTTTTGGGGTAATTCGTTATCGTGTATCTAGATGACATTCTCATATATTCTTGCGACCGTGATGCTCATTTAGATCATGTCAGGCAGGTGTTACAGCTTCTCAGAGAGAATAAGCTGTATGCTAAACTTGAGAAATGTGTATTTTCTGTTCAAGAGTTGCCTTTCTTGGGTTATATTGTGTCTGCTTCTGGGTTTAAAATGGACGCCGCTAAGGTGCAGGCGGTGCTGCATTGGGAACGTCCTGATAACCGGAAAGCACTTCAGCGGTTCCTTGGGTTTTCTAATTACTATAGGAAATTTATCAAGGATTTTTCCATCATTGCTAAACCGCTAACTGACATGACTAAAAAGGGTACCAATTTCTCCGTTTGGCCTGAGGCTGCTGTGCGCGCATTTGAATTTCTTAAGAACAGTTTTGTTTCAGCCCCCATTCTTGTGCAGCCAGATGTATCTAAATCCTTTGTTGTGGAAGTCGATGCGTCTGAGGTTGGTGTGGGGGCGGTACTATCTCAAGGCTTATCTTTGAGTGGTTTACGTCCGTGCGCCTATTTCTCCAAGAAACTGTCGTCCGCCGAACGTAACTACGATATCGGCAACAGGGAGTTGTTGGCAATTAAATTGGCCTTTGAGGAATGGCGACACTTCTTGGAGTGGTCGGTACATCAGGTTACTGCTATTACCAATCATAAGAATCTGCTGTATTTGGAGTCAGCCAAGCGTCTGTCCCCCAGGCAGGCTCGCTGGGCATTGTTTTTCACATGGTTCAATTTTGTGGTCACTTACAGACCGGGGTCTAAAAACACTAAGGCGGATGCTCTGTCCAGGTGTTGTGGTTTCGGCTCTCACTACCGAGGTAGAGGCTGAGATTGCCGAGGCTCAGGAGGAGGTACCATTTGAGCTTCCCATCAACAAATCTTTTGTACCGCTTCATCTCTGCCTAAAGGTTTTGGCGGAGCATCATGATGCTGTCCTGGCTGGCCACCCAGGGGTTAGAGGTACCTTGGAGTTGGTGTCACATCGGTTTTGGTGGCCCAAGATCCGACAGGACGTGGTCTCATACGTGTCAGCTTGTACCACATGCGCTAGGGCTAAGATGCCTCGCTCCCATCCTGTTGGCACACTACTTCCTCTTGAGGTGCCTAGTAAGCCTTGGACGGAAATCTCCATGGATTTCATCACTGATTTGCCCTCATCAGCTGGGAACACGGTCATCTTGGTGATTGTTGATCGGTTTTCTAAAATGTCGCACTTTGTGTCTTTGCCTTCGTTGCCTAACGCTAAGACTCTGGCTCAGGTATTTGTGCAGGAGGTGGTCAGACTTCATGGGGTTCCGTTTGATATCGTGTCTGATAGGGGGTCTCAGTTTGTGGCAAAATTTTGGAGAGCATTTTGCTCACGGCTGGGGATCAAGTTATCTCATTCTTCGGCGTTTCATCCTCAGTCAAATGGTCAGACTGAGCGTATGAACCAAAATTTGGAACAGTACTTATGCTGTTTTGTCTCTGATAACCAGGAGGAGTGATCTACCTTTCTTCCTTTGGCTGAGTTTGCCATCAATAATCACCGCCAGGAGTCATCTGGGGAGTCTCCGTTTTTTTGTGTTTACGGGCTACATCCTCAATTTTGTACCTTGAGTCAGAGGGGCTCTTCCGGCGTTCCGGAGGAGGACCAGTTGGGGACACAATTGTCATCAGTCTGGAGGAGAGTTAAGCAGCGCCTGTTGAGTGTGGGTGCTAGGTACAAGCGTGTGGCTAACAGTAGGCGTGTGCCAGGTCCGGACCTGAGTGTGGATGACTGGGTGTGGTTATCCACAAAAAACATAAGACTCAAAATACCGTCCCTTAAATTGGGTCCACGGTTTATTGGTCCATTTAGGGTCACCGCCGTCATTAATCCAGTAGCGTACCGATTGGAGCTCCCTACAGTGTATAAGATACACAACGTGTTCCACAGGTCTCTTCTAAAGAAGGTGGTGGGTTCTGTGGATGCAGCGCCTATGCCACCTCCAGTCTTGGTGGATGGTAATTTGGAGTTTGAAGTCTCCAAGGTGGTTGACTCTCGTGTAGTGCGTCGCACTTTACAGTACTTGGTACACTGGCGTGGTTATGGACCTGAGGAGAGGTCCTGGGTACCAGCCTCGGACATTCATGCGGATCGGCTGGTCAGGTTTTTTCATCGTCGCCATCCAGACAAGACGGGTCCTATAACCCATGAGGGCCCTGGGGTCCCTCGTAGAAGGCGGGGTACTGTCATGTCGGACGCTGTTCAGACCAGGTCGTCCGACAGATAGCGGTAATTCCGCTTTTGACCACTATTAGCTCATTGGCGTCTGCTAGATTTTATCTAGCTGTTCCGGGTGTTGTGAATTTTGATTCTGGGCTCCCCCGGTGGCCGCTTGTGGAATTGGACTTGTCATCCTCTTTCCTGTTTCACCTGGTTCCATCAGTAGTGGGTGTCGCTATTTAAGCTCATTTCTCTGGTGGTTTCTTGCCGGTCAACAATGTTATCTGATGCCTCTCAGTGCTTGTTCCTGCTTCTAGACAACTACTAGATAAGTTGGACTTTTGTCCATGTTTTGTTTTGCCTATTTGTTCCAGTTCACAGCTGAAGTTTTGTTACTGTGTCTGGAAAGCTCTCGTTGATCAGGGATTGCTACTCTGGTGTTATGAGTTAATGCCAGAGTTTAAGGTAATCCCTGGATGGTGTTTTGTTAGTGTTTTTCTGCTGACCATGAAAGTATACTATCTGTCCTCTGCTATCTAGTAAGCGGACCTCAAATTTGCTAAGACTATTTTCCTGCTGCGTTTGTTGTTTCATCTGAACTCACCGTCATTATATGTGGGGGGCTACTGTCTTCTTTGGAATATTTCTCTAGAGGTGAGCCAGGTCTTATATTTCCCTCTGCTAGCTATTTAGGTCTTAGGCCAGAGCTGGGCATCTAGCGATAAATAGGAAATGCTACCTGGCTATTTCTAGTTGCGCGGCAGGCTTAGTTCATGGTCAGTATAGTTCCATCTTCCGAGAGCTTGTCCCTCTATAGGCTTGCTATGATCTCTGCCTGCAGAGATCATGACAGTTTGACCGGCCAATAAAGTGTTAAAGACCCAGGTTGAGAAAGGAGAGTTATAAGAAGTCTGCTGGAATTTTTTTTTTTTTTTTTTTTCCTCCAGTCTGCCTTGCTGCAGTCTTTTTTCTCTCTCTCCTCCTAATCTCTGTATGGCTCTGTGTGCACCTGACAATCATGGATCTCCAGAGTGTAACTGCGGGTTTGAATAATCTCATCACGAAAGTACAAAATTTACAAGATTTTGTGGTACATGCTCCGGTATCTGAGCCGAGAATTCCTTTGCCGGACTTCTTCACAGGGAATAGAGCTAGCTTCCAGAATTTCCGAAATAATTGTAAGCTTTATTTGTCCCTGAAGTCTCGTTCAGCTGGAGACCCTGCTCAGCAGGTTAGGATTGTGATTTCCTTGCTCAGGGGTGACCCTCAAGATTGGGCCTTCTCATTGCCAGCAGGGGATCCTGCGTTACGCGATGTGGATGCGTTTTTTCTGGCCTTGGGCTTGCTTTATGAGGAACCTCATTTGGAACTTCAGGCAGAAAAAACTTTGATGGCACTATCTCAGGGGCAAGACGAAGCTGAAGTTTTCTGCCAAAAATTCCGTAAATGGTCTGTGCTTACTCAGTGGAATGAGTGCGCCTTGGCGGCAACTTTCAGAGAAGGTCTCTCTGATGCCGTTAAGGATGTTATGGTGGGGTTCCCTGTGCCTGCAGGTCTGAATGAGTCCATGACAATGGCTATTCAGATTGATAGGCGTCTGCGGGAGCGCAAACCGGTGCACCATCTGGCAGTGTCTATGGAAAAGACGCCAGAAAGTATGCAGTGTGATAGAATTCTGTCCAGGAGCGAGCGACAGAATTTTAGACGGAAGAATGGATTGTGTTTCTATTGTGGGGATTCTACTCATGTTATATCAGCATGCTCTAGGCGTACAAAGAAGCTTGATAAGTCTGTTTCCATTGGCACCATTCAGTCTAAGTTTATTTTGTCTGTAACCCTGATTTGCTCTTTGTCATCCATTGCCACGGACGCCTATGTTGACTCTGGCGCCGCTCTGAGTCTTATGGATTGGTCCTTTGCCAATCGTTGTGGTTTTGATTTAGAGCCTTTGGAGACTCTTATTCCTCTGAAGGGGATTGACTCCACCCCATTGGCTAATAATAAACCACAATACTGGACACAAGTAACCATGCGTATCAATCCGGATCACCAGGAGATTATTCGTTTCCTGGTGCTGTATAATTTACATGACGATTTGGTACTGGGATTGCCATGGTTGCAGTCTCACAACCCAGTCTTGGACTGGAGAGCAATGTCTGTGTTGAGCTGGGGATGTAAGGGTATTCATGGGGACTTACCTTTGGTTTCTATTTCGTCGTCCATTCCCTCTGAAGTCCCTGAGTTCCTCTCTGATTATCAAGACGTCTTTGACGAACCCAAGCTTGGGTCGTTACCTCCGCACCGTGAGTGCGATTGTGCCATAGATTTGATACCGGGTTGTAAATATCCAAAGGGTCGTTTGTTTAATCTGTCTGTGCCGGAACATGCTGCTATGCGGGAATATATAAAGGAGTCTTTGGAAAAGGGACATATTCGTCCATCTTCTTCTCCCTTGGGAGCTGGGTTTTTCTTTGTCTCAAAAAAAGACGGCTCTTTGAGACCATGTATTGATTATCGGCTTCTGAATAAGATCACTGTTAAGTATCAATACCCATTGCCATTGCTTACTGATTTGTTTGCTCGTATAGAGGGTGCTAAGTGGTTCTCTAAAATTGATCTTCGTGGGGCGTATAATTTGGTGCGGATCAGGCAGGGGGATGAGTGGAAGACCGCATTTAATACGCCCGAGGGCCACTTTGAGTATTTGGTCATGCCTTTTGGTCTTTCTAATGCCCCTTCAGTTTTCCAGTCTTTTATGCATGATATTTTCCGCGATTTTCTGGATAAATTTATGATAATATATCTGGATGATATTCTGATTTTTTCTGATGACTGGGACTCTCATGTCCAGCAGGTCAGGAGAGTTTTTCAGGTTCTGCGGTCTAATTCTTTATGTGTGAAGGGGTCTAAGTGCGTTTTTGGGGTCCAGAAAATTTCCTTTTTGGGGTATATTTTTTCTCCCTCTTCCATTGAGATGGATCCCGTCAAGGTGCAAGCTATTTGTGACTGGACTCAGCCCTCCTCTCTTAAGGGTCTTCAGAGATTTTTGGGCTTTGCCAACTTTTACCGCCGATTTATTGCTGGTTTTTCGGATGTCGTTAAACCACTGACTGATTTGACCAGACAAGGCGCTGATGTTGCTAATTGGTCCCCTCATGCTGTAGAGGCCTTTCAGGAGCTTAAGCGCCGTTTTGCCTCTGCCCCTGTGTTGCGTCAGCCTGATGTGAATCTGCCTTTTCAGGTTGAGGTTGACGCTTCGGAGATCGGAGCTGGGGCAGTGTTGTCGCAGAAAGGTTCCGACTGCTCCGTCATTAGGCCTTGTGCCTTCTTTTCTCGCAAATTTTCGCCCGCAGAGCGGAATTATGATGTTGGGAATCGGGAGCTTTTGGCCATGAAGTGGGCGTTTGAGGAGTGGCGCCATTGGCTCGAGGGGGCTAGGCATCAGGTGGTGGTATTGACTGACCACAAAAATTTGATTTATCTTGAGACTGCCAGACGCCTGAATCCTAGACAGGCGCGCTGGTCTTTATTTTTTTCTCGCTTTAATTTTGTGGTGTCATACCTACCGGGTTCTAAGAATGTTAAGGCAGATGCCCTTTCTAGGAGTTTTGACCCGGACTCTCCTGGTAATTCTGAACCCACAGGTATCCTTAGGGAGGGAGTAATTTTGTCGGCCGTTTCTCCTGATCTGCGGCGGTCCTTGCAAGAGTTTCAGGCGGATAGACCGGATCGTTGTCCGCCTGATAGACTGTTTGTTCCGGATGATTGGACCAGCAGAGTCATCTCTGAGGTACATTCTTCTGCATTGGCAGGTCATCCCGGAATTTTTGGTACCAGGGATTTGGTGGCAAGATCCTTCTGGTGGCCTTCCCTGTCACGAGATGTGCGAGTCTTTGTGCAGTCATGTGACGTTTGTGCTCGGGCCAAGTCTTGTAGTTCTCGGGCTAGCGGACTGCTGTTGCCCTTGCCTATTCCTAAGAGGCCTTGGACACACATCTCGATGGATTTTATTTCAGATCTGCCTGTTTCCCAGAAGATGTCTGTCATCTGGGTGGTCTGTGACCGTTTCTCTAAAATGGTCCATTTGGTTCCTCTGCCCAAGTTGCCTTCTTCTTCTGAGTTGGTTCCTCTGTTTTTTCAGAATGTTGTCCGATTGCACGGTATTCCTGAGAATATTGTTTCTGACAGAGGTACTCAATTTGTGTCTAGATTTTGGCGGGCATTCTGTGCTAGGATGGGCATAGATTTGTCTTTTTCATCTGCTTTTCACCCTCAGACTAATGGCCAGACCGAGCGGACTAATCAGACCCTTGAGACATATCTGAGGTGTTTTGTCTCTGCTGACCAGGATGATTGGGTTGCTTTTTTGCCATTGGCAGAGTTCGCCCTCAATAATCGGGCCAGCTCTTCCACCTTGGTGTCCCCGTTTTTCTGTAATTCGGGGTTTCACCCTCGATTTTCCTCCGGTCAGGTGGAATCCTCGGATTGTCCTGGAGTGGATGCGGTGGTGGAGAGATTGCATCACATCTGGGGGCAGGTTATGGACAATTTGAAGTTGTCCCAGGAGAAGACTCAGCGTTTTGCCAACCGTCATCGTCGTGTTGGTTCTCGGCTTTGTGTTGGAGATTTGGTGTGGTTGTCTTCTCGTTTTGTCCCTATGAGGGTCTCTTCTCCTAAGTTTAAACCTCGGTTCATCGGCCCTTATAGAATATTGGAGATTCTTAATCCTGTTTCTTTCCGTTTGGACCTCCCTGCGTCCTTTTCCATTCATAACGTTTTTCATCGGTCGTTATTGCGCAGGTATGAGGTACCTGTTGTACCTTCAGTTGAGCCTCCTGCTCCGGTGTTGGTTGAGGGTGAGTTGGAGTACGTTGTGGAGAAAATTTTGGACTCTCGTGTTTCCAGACGGAGACTCCAGTATCTGGTCAACTGGAAGGGTTACGGCCAGGAGGATAATTCTTGGGTCAATGCATCTGATGTTCATGCTTCTGATCTTGTTCGTGCCTTCCATAGGGCTCATCCTGGTCGCCCTGGTGGATCTGGTGAGGGTTCGGTGCCCCCTCCTTGAGGGGGGGGTACTGTTGTGAATTTTGATTCTGGGCTCCCCCGGTGGCCGCTTGTGGAATTGGACTTGTCATCCTCTTTCCTGTTTCACCTGGTTCCATCAGTAGTGGGTGTCGCTATTTAAGCTCATTTCTCTGGTGGTTTCTTGCCGGTCAACAATGTTATCTGATGCCTCTCAGTGCTTGTTCCTGCTTCTAGACAACTACTAGATAAGTTGGACTTTTGTCCATGTTTTGTTTTGCCTATTTGTTCCAGTTCACAGCTGAAGTTTTGTTACTGTGTCTGGAAAGCTCTCGTTGATCAGGGATTGCTACTCTGGTGTTATGAGTTAATGCCAGAGTTTAAGGTAATCCCTGGATGGTGTTTTGTTAGTGTTTTTCTGCTGACCATGAAAGTATACTATCTGTCCTCTGCTATCTAGTAAGCGGACCTCAAATTTGCTAAGACTATTTTCCTGCTGCGTTTGTTGTTTCATCTGAACTCACCGTCATTATATGTGGGGGGCTACTGTCTTCTTTGGAATATTTCTCTAGAGGTGAGCCAGGTCTTATATTTCCCTCTGCTAGCTATTTAGGTCTTAGGCCAGAGCTGGGCATCTAGCGATAAATAGGAAATGCTACCTGGCTATTTCTAGTTGCGCGGCAGGCTTAGTTCATGGTCAGTATAGTTCCATCTTCCGAGAGCTTGTCCCTCTATAGGCTTGCTATGATCTCTGCCTGCAGAGATCATGACATCCGGGGTTAATTTACCTGATCCTCAGATTGGAAGCTGGGCCATTCCCATGGCCTTTAAATAGTTCTCCTGTTCATTGGGCATCGCCGATTATAGCTTCTGTCTTGTGCGTTGTTATCTCGGTCTGGAGTGGAGAGCTGGTTGTTGGAGATTCGTTGCTGGTGGTGTATTTTCCTCTGTCTTATTTACTCCTTCCTATATTTGTATTTATTTTGCCCTGCACATTTATGGTGTATTCCTGAGTGACTGCGGCGTGGTGTATATTTTCCTTTATCCTTGTCTGTGCTAACTGTGGGTATTGGAATATTACCTCTTCACTGGGTGGAGGGCGGAGGTATCAGCCTAGGGTTAAAACAGGAGTCAGGGTGAGGTTCGAGGCCTGGACATGCACACCATCAGTGTAAACTCCAGGTAGAAGGTCAGTCAGGATTTCCCTAGTCTGAGGGAAACTGCAGGGGCCCGGGTTTTTAGCTCTCGCTCACCTAGTCTCCCCGTGACAGTGCAGTCCCCCTTTAACCCCCTCCCCACATCATCATGTGCTGTCCCCCTTTACCCCCCTCCCCACATCACCATGCGCAGTCCCTCTTACTCCTTCCCCCATCATCATGTGCAATTCCTCCTCCCCACACCCATTTAATTCATTTTGTACAAAAAACAAAAAAGTTTTGTTTACTTACCTCACAGTCGCTCCCCAGCAGCGCGACTCTGCCTCCAGCATCCGGTACATGTCGGGCGGCGCGTACGCGATGCCATCATCGCATATGCGCCGTCACCTGATAAAGTACATGAAAGATGGAGGGAGCAGGAGCTGCGCAGCTGTCAAGGTAAGATGGCCGTGCACAGCTCCAGGAGAGCTCCCGGGCCCCAGCGCCGATGTGTGTGACTCAGCACGCACCACTTTGCCCGTAACACATAAACGGGGCCCCGACCTGTAAACTGCTGTTCACGGGGCCCCATACAGCAGTAAGGGCAGTAATGCCCTGATGGCAGCACTGCCCCTCACTACATATTGTGTTCTTATCACATGAATAAATTCATCCACTGAAATATTCTGAGCACGGTTGTTTTCCTCTTCAACTGCTATTTAGTTTTATCACTCAGTTCAACCAGCACCTTACGTTGAGTGCACACCAAGTTTTTTTCATCTAAGCCTTAAAATTATTCTTTATACTGCCTCTGCTGCAACCCTCAGGTCTTTTGCCCTGGTGTTCTGTTTTACAGCACTGAGGCCCATGTGGTTACACAGGGAGCAATGCAAAATTACGTATTTTGCTCCAAATGTGACTTAGGGCCAGGAAACAGTATTGGTGACAGTTTAACCCCTTAACCCCCGGAGCTTTTATTATTTGTTTGTTTTTGTTTTTCTCTCTCCTTCTTTCCAAAGCCATAACTTTTTTATTTTTCTGTCAATATGGCCATGCGAGAGCTTATTATTTGTGGGCCGAGTTGTACTTTTGAATGATACCATTGGTTTTACTATGTCATGTAACAGAAAATGGGAAAAAAATAAATTACAAGTGCGATGAAATTGCAAAAAAAGTGCAATCCCACACTGTTTTTTTGTTTGGCTTTTTTGCTAACATATCTAGGTTCTCTTTTATCTAAGTTGTAAAAAAAAATTCCAAAGTTTTCTAAAAAAAAAAAAAAATTTGCGCAAGAATTTTCTGCATTTTTCGTGATCTGGGGTCAGGTGAGGGCTTTTTTTGTGTGTGCCGAGCTGACGTTTCTAATTATGCCACTTTTGTGCACATATGTCCTTTTGATCGCCCTTTATTGCATTTTAATGCAATGTTGTGGCGACCAAAAAAATGTAACTTTGGCGCTTTGATTTTTTTTCACGCTACGCCGTTTAGCGATCAGGTAAATCCTTTTTTATTGAAAGATCAGGTGATTCTGAATGCAGCGACACCAAACATGTGTAGGTTTGATTTTTTTTTTTATTGTTTTATTTTGATTGGGTGTGAAAGGGGCCTGATTTGAACTTTTATTCTTTTTTTATATTCTTAAACACTTTTTTTTAAATTTTGGCATGCTTCAATAGCCTGCATGGGAGGCTAGAAGCATGCACCACTCGATCACCTCTGCTACATAGAGGTGATGCACAGATCACCTCTATGCAGCAGAATTACAGGCTTGCTATGAGCATCGACCACACGGGCTCTTTGAGGTGGGTCACTGCCAGAGCCCACCTCAAAGCGGGGGATACTGCCATCTGACGTACTATTCTGTCAGCTGGCAGAAAGGAGTTAAGGAATCAGGTGAAATCCTAAGAGAAGTAAATATAATTTGTTTTTTATGTGAACCCGTTCCTGGCTATCAAAATAATCCAGTAAAATGGTAGCTGACTATCTGCAATGCTGATGGAGTAGTATAAATGGAATCCTCAAAATTTTGGTGTTGATAGAAACTTAATCTGGATTGTTTTGCTCATCTCTATGCAGAATCCACTGGAACATGCCACATTTTCATCTGTATACCTCAGATATCATTAAGAGCCCTATTTTTGTAAGGTGTGCATACAACTTTTGAACAGGGCCATAGCACAGCCATGTTAATAAATAGAAAGAACCATGTGAGATATGGGAAAATGATATCTAATTGATATTGTTTTGATATCTGATGGAATTCCCTATCAGATACAGTTTGGCCCAAAATACTTGCTCCCAAACTCAGCCCCCACCTTTGGCATTACAATAGGCCCAAAGAGAAGTCAAATACACATCAAACATATGGACCCCATTATCCAACAAATGCACTTCCTTAGACAGGGTAGAGCATTGTTTTTTTAATTAGCTCGAGCAAAAAGGTCCCCCAGCACCAAGTCCAGTGAATATCACAGGGGTCTGAACTCTTGTGCAGTTATCAGCCAACTGGCTTCCTTTGTTGGACTCAGGCTGACACGCAGACATATTGCAGATACTGCAGATTCCAGGTTCAACAGCACAAGGCTCTGAGATATTGAATCTAGAAAATTACCTATAATAAAAGAATGCAATATCTCTGAACCTAGTCGAGCACATAATCGGAATCTGCATTCCTTTCCCCACAAGCCCATACCATGCATCCACCTCTAGAACTCTGTGTTATTGAGTTATAAAGCATAGCTAACAGAAATTAAATACGGTAGCTGTATTTGGTCTCCCTGCACAGATAAAACCAAACAGAACCCAGAGGCGCTGCCACCATACCATTTAGAGCATCGGGCGGAAAGTTATGGGCATCCACGGTTCTGTCTGGAAAACTATGCTCACAGATATGAGAGAAGAGAGGCTGCATCGCCCAGGGGTTGGTGCAGTGTGTGGGAGGGAGCAGCCTAGAGGATAATAGGCAGCTCCTCAGTTTGGACTGAGATTTCTACTGGCAGGAGGCCCATTAGCTGCCAGAGAATCAAAAGATTTGGACCTGTGATCCATCAGCGCCTCCCTGTGGTCACATGCTACATAACACAGTAATTGTAATCTATCTGTATCTTACCCTTGTACTACACTCCTGACTGTATACTTGTATATTGTTCTTGTATACATATATATATATATATATATATATATATATATATATATATACACACTATATATATATATATATATATATATATATATATATATATATATATATATATATATATATATACCTGTATTTTTCTGGTGCAATCAAATACAAAATTAACCTTGGGCTGCTCTTTTATCTCGATTCACGAATCCCCACGTCCGCACGCTCGGTTGGTTATTATACTCTACCCAGGGTTGGTTTCTGACCCAGTATAAGCCTGCTGTCGGATGGAGCTCATATCTAATGAGGAACTGGTAGCAGCATACCGTACTGTGTTAGTGAGGAACTCTCACAGTGATGGCTGGGAGGTTTACATAAATATCCCCAGCCTGGACTGGTGATATATATCCCCCATTACTGGGAGGTCCTCAATAACTCGTGCCTATAAGGAAAGCCTCTCCGGCGACTATTTGCCCTCGGTGCAGTTCCCTGATTGACCTGGGGTAAGTTGTGGAGCCAGAGAGCCAATCCCTGCTGGGTCATTCTCTCCCCTTCCCAGAGGTGAGTGAAGTCGACTCACCCCTTCCCCTGTACGATCCCTCACAAACCAAGTTTTTGCAACCATCCAATCGACATTATCAACATAAGAAAATAAACTCAGCCTTACAAACAGAAAGTTAATTTCTTTATGTCTCTCTGCTTGGTTGAGTTCCTTTAACTTAACACAAAGTGATATTTTACATAAAACAATTTTCTATATTTAACATTTAGTCTTTCATTTTTCATAAACATTAATTTAAAAAAATCCAACTTAATGAGTTCTAATCGGTAATTATTATAACTAGCTATTAGATGCAAAGTGACGTTTTGCTGGGATGTTTAGGCAAATCAAATAAAGAATTGTAATTTTCTGCTGGCATGGAAACAAATTATTAAACTTTCTTCTGGGTTAATAAAAGTCTTGAGATGCAGAAGCGTTGATTCAGCAGATTATGAACCTGATCTACAGACAATTCTAATTAAATATGTAAACTAAGGTGTCAGCATAGGAATTCTCTAAGCAATGAGCTGCAAGGGCAATGTCCTTATAACCAATGAAAATACAAATAAAGATACAAACCATCGAGAAAAACACATAGGAGGTTCAAATAAATGAAAAGTTTGTCTTATTGAAAATACAAAAAAGAAATGCAAATATTTGGTATCGCTGTGTTCAGAAATGTCCAATCTATCAAAATACAGCATAAAGTAAATTAATCAGATTCGTAAACGGTGTAATGAGGAAAAGAAATTGACCAGAAATACTGTTTTGGCAGCTGCAACATTGCAATAAAACGCAATAATGGGTAATCGAAACATCATATAATTTGTGTCTGTAACAAAATGGTATGCATAAAAACTTCAGCTCGGGGAGTAAAAAATAAGTCCTCACACAGCCCCAGTGTTAGGGGTTGAGTTCCCGCCTCTGCACAGGGGGAATCTCGGGCCATCTCCGCTGCAGTCTCCCATTCTTCTCCTACCACAGTGGAGGTTGCTCAGCGGAGATGTCAGTCTCAGCGTCTCGCTCAATCTGACTCTGTGAGGAGGATTACTGCTGCTTTTCCAGCTTCTGCTATTGTAGTCAGTGCTAGGCAGCGGCGAGCAGACGCTTTTGGGACTAAGTCTTGCTTTTCTCCTTCTGAGCATGCCCAGGGTAAGATCTCTCATTGAAATCGAGGGTCACATGCTTGGATACTGCAGCAAAGCCCATTGGTCCTCCAGGAAGGTCCTGAAGTTGCTCAGGCTTTGCGGCAGCTTCTCATTGGTCCTTCTAGGAAGGTCCTGTTCTGGCTGCAGCTATAAAAGGCTTGCATGGCCGCACGGCCATGCACTAGTGTCTTTCTAAATTGTGCCAGTGTGGTCATGTATGATTGTGTTCAGGGGCCCGGCTGAAATAAGCCCCTAGAATGCTGGCACCTCCGGCGAGGAGTTTGTGTGTTTGAGTACATTCAGGGACCTGGCTGAAATAAACCCCTAGAATGCTGGCACCTCCGGCGAGGAGTTTTGGGTGCATGCATGACCACTGACTGCTCTCTCTTGGGTAGTGAGCCTGTGCTCCTGTGAAGTTAACAGGGCGCAGAGCTTTGCTTTCACGGCTGCTCTGTGAGTTAGCCGAGCTAGCCAATACCGCCATATAGTGCTGCCATTTGTCTAGCAGCAGGTTCTCCTGCACGGTGGACCCCGGGCTGCGAACGCACCAATAACAATAAAAACTATTTTCCTCAGTGCGTTCCGCTTGCCCTAACAGTACATTAGCGCCAGGGTCTGGCTAGTAAATGGCAGATGATCAGCGTTTACAGCAGTATATCCAGCAGCTGGAGGGAAGGTTGGCGGCTCTAGAGCGTACAACCTCAGCTGTGGACGTCACTGCTGTCGCTGTTCAGGCTGCAAGTGCAGCTGCAGCCAGTTTGTCTGCAGCCACCCCTGCTCCGACTATATCCTGTCTCCCGCTTCCAAACAAGTTTTCTGGTGACAGTAAACTATGTCGCGGATTCGTGAGCCAGTGCTCCATACATCTCGAGCTCCTGGCTGCACGTTTTCCTTCGGAACGGGCGAGAGTGGGATTAATTTTGTCTCTTTTGTCAGGCAGGGCATTGGAGTGGGCAACGCCGCTTTGGGAGCACAATGATCGTGTAGTGCAGAGTGCTCCTCTCTTCCTGGACGCTCTGAGGCAGGTCTTTTTAGGACCTCGTGTCACTCACGATACTGTGCTCCAATTGTTGGCAATTACTCAGGGTTCGTCCATGGTCAGCCAGTTTGCCGTTCAATTCCGGATTCTAGCCTCTGAGCTTGAGTGGCCGGATAAAGTCCTTATTCCGGTGTACTGGAAAGGACTGGCTGATCATGTAAAGGATGCCTTGGCCACTAGGGAGATTCCCGCCACACTGGAGGAGCTCATTACAGTTTCTACCCGCATTGACCTCCATTTTAACGAATGGAGTTTGGAGCAGACCCACTGTAGGCAGAGGTTTTGGCTGGCTCCCACCTTTGCCAAACCTCTAGAATCTCCTGTCCTGGCGTCCGACTCCCATGAGGCCATGGAGGTTTCTCGAGCAGGACCTAAGTCTCAGACTGTTCGAGTACCTGTGGTGTGTAAAAATTGTCAGCAACTGGGACATTATGCTAACAAGGGTCCACAGCGTTCGGGTAAACGATCACGTCTAGTGACCATAGGAGGAGGTTCATTGGACACAGCGGCCTTTTCCTCCAAGTTGTCCTTTAAAGGGACAATTCTGTTGGACTCATTCACTCTTGCAGTTGAGCTTTGTGTGGATTCAGGAGCAGAGGGAAATTTCATGTCCTCTACTTTTGCTCTGTGCCACAATGTACCTCTGGTGATGCTCACCAAACCAGTAAATGTTAGAGTGGTGAATGGGTCGACACTTCCGTTACAAATCACACACCAGACTGTCCCTTTCACATTAGCCATGTCCCCATCCCACCAGGAGATTATTTCCCTTCTTGTTCTTCCCGAGGGAATGGATGAGATTCTGCTGGGAATACCCTGGCTCCGTTTTCACTCTCCCCATATTGAGTGGTCCTCTGGGAGGATATTGGGTTGGAGTGAGTCTTGTAAGGGCAGATGTGTGAAAGAGTGGGTACAGGTTTCCACCACTGAGATACCCGCAGATCTGTCTTCTCTTCCCGAAAGCTATCGGTCCTATGCAGACGTTTTCTCCAAGAGGGCTGTGGAGACCCTTCCGCCTCACCGTCCCTATGACTGTCCTATAGATCTCTTGCCTGGAGCAGAACCTCCTCGGGGATGTGTCTATCCCCTCTCTCTCCCAGAGACTGAGGCTATGTCCCTATACATCCAGGAGAACTTGGCAAGAGGGTTCATTAGGAAGTCAGTGTCACCGGCAGGGGCGGGGTTCTTTTTCGTTCAGAAGAAGAACGGAGAGTTACGTCCTTGCATAGACTACAGGGGTCTTAACGCCATCACCGTTAAGAATAAATACCCGCTGCCCTTGATTTCTGAGCTTTTTGATAGGCTACGGGGAGCAAGGGTATTTACCAAATTAGATCTGCGGGGTGTGTATAACCTGATTCGCATCCGTGGGGGGACGAATGGAAGATGGCGTTTAACACCAGAGATGGGCACTATGAATATCTAGTGATGCCCTTCGGGCTCTGTAATGCCCCAGCCGTTTTCCAAGACTTTGTCAATTACATTTTCCGGGATATGCTCTCCACCTCGGTTGTAGTCTATCTGGATGATATTCTCATCTTTTCTCCTGATATTGACTCCCACCGGAGAGATGTTGGCAGAGTCTTCGACCTCTTACGGGCAAATTCCCTGTTTGCTAAGTTGGAGAAGTGTATGTTTGCGCAGGAGTCTTTACCTTTCCTGGGCTATATCATCTCAGCCCAGGGATTGGCTATGGATCCTGCCAAACTACAAGCTGTGATGGACTGGCAAGAACCTCATTCTCTTAAAGCGGTGCAGCGCTTTATGGGGTTCATTAATTATTACCGCCAGTTCATTCCCCACTTCTCAACTCTGGTAGCTCCCTTGGTAGCCCTCACCAAGAAGGGAGCAAATCCCAAATTGTGGTCAGAAGAGGTCTCCAGGGCCTTCTCTTCTATCAAGTCTCATTTTGCTAGCGCTCCCATTCTACATCGTCCCGATGTAGATAAGCCGTTTATCATGGAGGTGGATGCCTCATCTGTTGGTGCAGGAGCAGTCCTTTTCCAAAAGGATGCTCAAGGTTGGAAGCATCCTTGCTTCTTTTTCTCCAAGACCTTCACACCAGCGGAGAAGAATTATTCCATCGGGGACAGGGAGTTGCTAGCGATGAAGTTGGCTTTCTCTGAGTGGAGACATCTCTTGGAGAGGGCTCGTTTTCCCTTTCAAGTCTTCACGGACCACAAAAATTTATTATATTTGCAAACAGCTCAGCGGCTAAATTCTCGCCAGGCCAGATGGTCCTTGTTCTTCTCCCAGTTCCATTTCACCCTCCATTATCTCGCTGGGGAGAAGAACATTCGTGCTGATGCCCTTTCTCGCTCTGTTATGTCATCTGAGAAGGAGGAAGGAGAGCCTCGGCTTATTGTCCCTTCCGAGAGTCTGAGAACTGTAGCTCCGGTTTCGCTAGAGTCTGTGCCTTCGGGCAAGACTTTTGTGCCCATTAATTTGTGACCGGAGGTTCTCTCTTGGGCTCATTCGTCCAGGGTGGGTGGAAACTTTGGGACAAAGAGGACGTCTGAGCTGTTGGTGAGAACGTACTGGTGGCCACATATGGCCCGTGATGTCAGAGATTATATTCAGGCATGTGTCTCCTGTGCCAGAAATAAGTCTCCTCGACAACGGCCAGCTGGGTTACTCTATCCCTTGCCGGTGGCAGACAGGCCCTGGGAAATGGTCGGGATGGACTTTGTGGTGGGTTTGCCAAAGTCTCGTGGCTGTACCATCATTTGGGTTATCACTGATCATTTTTCCAAAATGGTGCATTTGGTGCCGCTTCCATGGTTACCTTCTGCACGGGCCTTGGCAGCGTTGTTCATAAAACATATCTTCCGCCTACAGGGTATGCCAGACAAAATTGTCAGTGACCGGGGTCCCCAGTTTGCGTCTCGGTTCTGGAGAGAGCTTTGTCGTCTTCTCAGCATTGAGTTAAATCTCTCTTCCGCATGTCATCCCGAGACGAATGGGTTGGTAGAGAGGGCCAACCAGACCTTGGTCACATATCTGCGACATTTTGTCTCAGCCAGGCAGGATGACTGGGCATCCTTGCTACCATGGGCGGAGTTTGTGCTGAACAATGCTGTAGCCGACTCCACTGGACAAACCCCATTCCTCCTCAACTGTGGTCAGCATCCGTGGGTACCTGTGCCTATGCCCGCGTCTTCCGCCGACTCCAGGATGGCAAACTGGGCTGTGGAAGCACGGGATATTTGGGACCGCACTCAGGATGCCATTTGGGCCTCCAAGGAGAGAATGAGGTCTTCCGCCGATGCACATCGGCGCCCCGCTCCGGCCTTTGCTCCTGGTGACTTGGTGTGGGTCTCCGCCCATAACATCAGGCTGTGAGTTGAGTCCACTAAGTTTGCATCTCACTACTTGGGTCCTTTCAAGGTCCTCGAACAGGTTAACCCTGTGGTCTATCGTTTAGCCCTTCCGCCATGCCTGGGTATCACCGACACCTTTCATATGTCCCTCTTGAAACCCGTACACATGTCCCGGTTTTCCGAGTCATCTGCTGGGACATCGGGTTCGTCTACAGACGATTACGAGGTGAACGCTATTTTGGGGTGCAAGGTGGTACATGGAAAAAAACTTTATTTGGTGGACTGGAAGGGTTATGGTCCTGAGGACAGGTCTTAGGAGCCTGCTGACCACATTAGGGCTCCGCAGCTCATTGCTGCCTTCGAGCGTAGCGAGGCCCAAGGAGGGGGGTAATGTTAGGTGTCAAGTTCCCGCCTCTGCACAGGGGGAGTCTTGGGCCATCTCCGCTGCGGTCTCCCATTCTTCTCCTGCCGCAGTGGAGGCTGCTCAGCGGAGATGTCGGTCTCAGCGTCTCGCTCAATCTGACTCTGTGAGGAGGATTACTGCTGCTTTTCCAGCTTTTGCTATTGTAGTCAGTGCTGGGCAGCGGCGAGCAGACGCTTTTGGGACTAAGTCTTGCTTTTCTCCTTCTGAGCATGCCCAGGGTAAGATCTCTCATTGGAGATCGAGGGTCACATGCTTGGATACTGCAGCAAAGCCCATTGGTCCTCCAAGAAGGTCCTGAAGGTGCTCAGGCTTTGCGGCAGCTTCTCATTGGTCCTTCTAGGAAGGTCCTGTTCTGGCTGCAGCTATAAAAGGCTCGCATGGCCGCATGGCCATGCACTAGTGTCTTTCTAAATTGTGCCAGTGTGGTCATGTATGATTGTGTTCAGGGACCCGGCTGAAATAAGCCCCTAGAATGCTGGCACCTCCGGCGAGGAGTTTTGGGTGCATGCATGACCACTGACTGCTCTCTCTTGGGTAGTTAGCCTGTGCTCCTGTGAAGTTAACAGGGCGCAGAGCTTTCACGGCTGCTCTGTGAGTTAGCCGAGCTAGCCAATACCGCCATATAGTGCTGCCATTTGTCAAGCAGCAGGTTCTCCTGCACGGTGGACCCTGGGCTGCGAACGCACCAATAACAATAAAAACTATTTTCCTCGGTGCGTTCCGCTAGCCCTAACACCCAGATCCTGAAAAATAGAGACAGTTCTTGGAAATGGTGGTATGAGCAAATTTTTTTTTCTTAGAAATTTCAGATCTTTTATCACCACTTAAATAAAAAAGAAACTATACATGTTTGGTATCAGTATCATGCTGACCTGAGCTGCCAGCAATTTATCATTTAGTGAACATGGTAAATAAAAACAAAAAACAATAGTGGAATTGCACTTTTTTTTTGCAATTTCACCGCTCTTGAAATCTCTTTTCTGTTTTCCAGTAAGGTATATGAGTAAATCAATGATGTTACTCAAAAGTTCAACTCGTTCCACAAAAGACGAGCCGTCAAACTGCTATATTGATGGAAAAATAAAAAGTTATGGCTCTAGGAAGAAGGGGAGTAAAACAAAAACACAATAATGGAAAATTGCAAGGTCGTGAAGGGGTTGAAATCTTACTTTTCAAAGGGGGTATATTCATTTAAGCTGAGCACTGTATGTAGTAAAACATAAAATAAAAATATATGAAGAGCCACAGTAATCATATCTAACAACAGAATAAAGTTAACATTATAATAAGAAAGACAGGAAAAGCGGCACTAACCAGAAGTCTTGTATCTTTATTTTGTATAAAAAATGTAGCAGCTGAGAAACAGCGGGAGAAGGCTGTAGCATGTATGAAACTATATTGCACCGTGAATTAAAAAAAAAATAATATTAACCCCTTCATGACCCAGCCTATTTTGACCTTAATCAAATAAAAAAGGCAGCACACTGCAGCGCTAAGACATGCAAACATGAAACATGAAAACTGAACTGCAATACTGCACTAGAAATATGAAAAATGAGAGCGTTTAGCGCATAAAAATGGCCAATTTTATGTGTACCTGATAGCCCCTTTACGGCATCTCTCGTATATCAGGTCCTACGCTTGCCTACCTCGCTGAGAATAAACGTCTCCATGTGAATGGGTACCTGTGAAAACCTCTTCCTAGACTCATTCTCTCTCTCTGTGGAGGGGTACTGGACCTGTTGCGATTAAAACACCTGGGCTAGGAGGCGGAGTGCTCAGTCAGAAGGCTAAATAATATATTTGAAAAAACTGACCGTCACATCCATACATAGACTAAGTGTGAACAGGTGCTGAACCTAGAGTAACCAACTCATATATAATCAAATAAAAAAGGCAGCACACTGCAGCGCTAAGACATGCAAACATGAAACATGAAAACTGAACTGCAATACTGCACTAGAAATATGAAAAATGAGAGCGTTTAGCGCATAAAAATGGCCAATTTTATGTGTACCTGATAGCCCCTTTACGGCATCTCTCGTATATCAGGTCCTACGCTTGCCTACCTCGCTGAGAATAAACGTCTCCATGTGAATGGGTACCTGTGAAAACCTCTTCCTAGACTCATTCTCTCTCTCTGTGGAGGGGTACTGGACCTGTTGCGATTAAAACACCTGGGCTAGGAGGCGGAGTGCTCAGTCAGAAGGCTAAATAATATATTTGAAAAAACTGACCGTCACATCCATACATAGACTAAGTGTGAACAGGTGCTGAACCTAGAGTAACCAACTCATATATAATCAAATAAAAAAGGCAGCACACTGCAGCGCTAAGACATGCAAACATGAAACATGAAAACTGAACTGCAATACTGCACTAGAAATATGAAAAATGAGAGCGTTTAGCGCATAAAAATGGCCAATTTTATGTGTACCTGATAGCCCCTTTACGGCATCTCTCGTATATCAGGTCCTACGCTTGCCTACCTCGCTGAGAATAAACGTCTCCATGTGAATGGGTACCTGTGAAAACCTCTTCCTAGACTCATTCTCTCTCTCTGTGGAGGGGTACTGGACCTGTTGCGATTAAAACACCTGGGCTAGGAGGCGGAGTGCTCAGTCAGAAGGCTAAATAATATATTTGAAAAAACTGACCGTCACATCCATACATAGACTAAGTGTGAACAGGTGCTGAACCTAGAGTAACCAACTCATATATAATCAAATAAAAAAGGCAGCACACTGCAGCGCTAAGACATGCAAACATGAAACATGAAAACTGAACTGCAATACTGCACTAGAAATATGAAAAATGAGAGCGTTTAGCGCATAAAAATGGCCAATTTTATGTGTACCTGATAGCCCCTTTACGGCATCTCTCGTATATCAGGTCCTACGCTTGCCTACCTCGCTGAGAATAAACGTCTCCATGTGAATGGGTACCTGTGAAAACCTCTTCCTAGACTCATTCTCTCTCTCTGTGGAGGGGTACTGGACCTGTTGCGATTAAAACACCTGGGCTAGGAGGCGGAGTGCTCAGTCAGAAGGCTAAATAATATATTTGAAAAAACTGACCGTCACATCCATACATAGACTAAGTGTGAACAGGTGCTGAACCTAGAGTAACCAACTCATATATAATCAAATAAAAAAGGCAGCACACTGCAGCGCTAAGACATGCAAACATGAAACATGAAAACTGAACTGCAATACTGCACTAGAAATATGAAAAATGAGAGCGTTTAGCGCATAAAAATGGCCAATTTTATGTGTACCTGATAGCCCCTTTACGGCATCTCTCGTATATCAGGTCCTACGCTTGCCTACCTCGCTGAGAATAAACGTCTCCATGTGAATGGGTACCTGTGAAAACCTCTTCCTAGACTCATTCTCTCTCTCTGTGGAGGGGTACTGGACCTGTTGCGATTAAAACACCTGGGCTAGGAGGCGGAGTGCTCAGTCAGAAGGCTAAATAATATATTTGAAAAAACTGACCGTCACATCCATACATAGACTAAGTGTGAACAGGTGCTGAACCTAGAGTAACCAACTCATATATAATCAAATAAAAAAGGCAGCACACTGCAGCGCTAAGACATGCAAACATGAAACATGAAAACTGAACTGCAATACTGCACTAGAAATATGAAAAATGAGAGCGTTTAGCGCATAAAAATGGCCAATTTTATGTGTACCTGATAGCCCCTTTACGGCATCTCTCGTATATCAGGTCCTACGCTTGCCTACCTCGCTGAGAATAAACGTCTCCATGTGAATGGGTACTGTTGTGAATTTGGATTCTGGGCTCCCCCGGTGGCCGCTTGTGGAATTGGACTTGTCATCCTCTTTCCTGTTTCACCTGATTCCATCAGTAGTGGGTGTCGCTATTTAAGCTCATTTCTCTGGTGGTTTCTTGCCGGTCAACAATGTTATCTGATGCCTCTCAGTGCTTGTTCCTGCTTCTAGACTACTACTAGATAAGTTGGACTTTTGTCCATGTTTTGTTTTGCCTATTTGTTCCAGTTCACAGCTGAGGTTTTGTTACTGTGTCTGGAAAGCTCTCGTTGATCAGGGATTGCTACTCTGGCGTTATGAGTTAATGCCAGAGTTTAAGGTAATCTCTGGATGGTGTTTTGTTAGTGTTTTTCTGCTGACCATGAAAGTATACTATCTGTCTTCTGCTATCTAGTAAGCGGACCTCAAATTTGCTAAGACTATTTTCCTGCTGCGTTTGTTGTTTCATCTGAACTCACCGTCATTATATGTGGGGGGCTACTGTCTTCTTTGGAATATTTCTCTAGAGGTGAGCCAGGTCTTATATTTCCCTCTGCTAGCTATTTAGGTCTTAGGCCAGAGCTGGGCATCTAGCGATAAATAGGAAATGCTACCTGGCTATTTCTAGTTGCGCGGCAGGCTTAGTTCATGGTCAGTATAGTTCCATCTTCCGAGAGCTTGTCCCTCTATAGGCTTGCTATGATCTCTGCCTGCAGAGATCATGACAGTTTGACCGGCCAATAAAGTGTTAAAGACCCAGGTTGAGAAAGGAGAGTTATAAGAAGTCTGCTGAAATTTTTTTTTTTTTTTTCCTCCAGTCTGCCTTGCTGCAGTCTTTTCTCTCTCTCTCCTCCTAATCTCTGTATGCTCTGTGTGCACCTGACAATAATGGATCTCCAGAGAGTAACTGCGGGTTTGAATAATCTCATCACGAAAGTACAAAATTTACAAGATTTTGTGGTACATGCTCCGGTATCTGAGCCGAGAATTCCTTTGCCGGAGTTCTTCACAGGGAATAGAGCTAGCTTCCAGAATTTCCGAAATAATTGTAAGCTTTATTTGTCCCTGAAGTCTCGTTCAGCTGGAGACCCTGCTCAGCAGGTTAGGATTGTGATTTCCTTGCTCAGGGGTGACCCTCAAGATTGGGCCTTCTCATTGCCAGCAGGGGATCCTGCGTTACGCGATGTGGATGCGTTTTTTCTGGCCTTGGGCTTGCTTTATGAGGAACCTCATTTGGAACTTCAGGCAGAAAAAACTTTGATGGCACTATCTCAGGGGCAAGACGAAGCTGAAGTTTTCTGCCAAAAATTCCGTAAATGGTCTGTGCTTACTCAGTGGAATGAGTGCGCCTTGGCGGCAACTTTCAGAGAGGGTCTCTCTGATGCCGTTAAGGATGTTATGGTGGGGTTCCCTTTGCCTGCAGGTCTGAATGAGTCCATGACAATGGCTATTCAGATTGATAGGCGTCTGCGGGAGCGCAAACCGGTGCACCATCTGGCGGTGTCTATGGAAAAGACGCCAGAAAGTATGCAGTGTGATAGAATTCTGTCCAGGAGCGAGCGACAGAATTTTAGACGGAAGAATGGATTGTGTTTCTATTGTGGGGATTCTACTCATGTTATATCGGCATGCTCTAGGCGTACAAAGAAGCTTGATAAGTCTGTTTCCATTAGCACCATTCAGTCTAAGTTTATTTTGTCTGTAACCCTGATTTGCTCTTTGTCATCCATTGCCACGGACGCCTATGTTGACTCTGGCGCCGCTCTGAGTCTTATGGATTGGTCCTTTGCCAATCGTTGTGGTTTTGATTTAGAGCCTTTGGAGACTCTTATTCCTCTGAAGGGGATTGACTCCACCCCATTGGCTAATAATAAACCACAATACTGGACACAAGTAACCATGCGTATCAATCCGGATCACCAGGAGATTATTCGTTTCCTGGTGCTGTATAATTTACATGACGATTTGGTACTGGGATTGCCATGGTTGCAGTCTCACAACCCAGTCTTGGACTGGAGAGCAATGTCTGTGTTGAGCTGGGGATGTAAGGGTATTCATGGGGACGTACCTTTGGTTTCTATTTCGTCGTCCATTCCCTCTGAAGTCCCTGAGTTCCTCTCTGATTATCAAGACGTCTTTGACGAACCCAAGCTTGGGTCGTTACCTCCGCACCGTGAGTGCGATTGTGCCATAGATTTGATACCGGGTTGTAAATATCCAAAGGGTCGTTTGTTTAATTTGTCTGTGCCGGAACATGCTGCTATGCGGGAATATATAAAGGAGTCTTTGGAAAAGGGACATATTCGTCCATCTTCTTCTCCCTTGGGAGCTGGGTTTTTCTTTGTCTCAAAAAAAGACGGCTCTTTGAGACCATGTATTGATTATCGGCTTCTGAATAAGATCACTGTTAAGTATCAATACCCATTGCCATTGCTTACTGATTTGTTTGCTCGTATAGAGGGTGCTAAGTGGTTCTCTAAAATTGATCTTCGTGGGGCGTATAATTTGGTGCGGATCAGGCAGGGGGATGAGTGGAAGACCGCATTTAATACGCCCGAGGGCCACTTTGAGTATTTGGTCATGCCTTTTGGTCTTTCTAATGCCCCTTCAGTTTTCCAGTCTTTTATGCATGATATTTTCCGCGATTTTCTGGATAAATTTATGATAATATATCTGGATGATATTCTGATTTTTTCTGATGACTGGGACTCTCATGTCCAGCAGGTCAGGAGGGTTTTTCAGGTTCTGCGGTCTAATTCTTTATGTGTGAAGGGGTCTAAGTGCGTTTTTGGGGTCCAGAAAATTTCCTTTTTGGGGTATATTTTTTCTCCCTCTTCCATTGAGATGGATCCCGTCAAGGTGCAAGCTATTTGTGACTGGACTCAGCCCTCCTCTCTTAAGGGTCTTCAGAGATTTTTGGGCTTTGCCAACTTTTACCGCCGATTTATTGCTGGTTTTTCGGATGTCGTTAAACCACTGACTGATTTGACCAGACAAGGCGCTGATGTTGCTAATTGGTCCCCTCATGCTGTAGAGGCCTTTCAGGAGCTTAAGCGCCGTTTTGCCTCTGCCCCTGTGTTGCGTCAGCCTGATGTGAATCTGCCTTTTCAGGTTGAGGTTGACGCTTCGGAGATCGGAGCTGGGGCAGTGTTGTCGCAGAAAGGTTCCGACTGCTCCGTCATTAGGCCTTGTGCCTTCTTTTCTCGCAAATTTTCGCCCGCAGAGCGGAATTATGATGTTGGGAATCGGGAGCTTTTGGCCATGAAGTGGGCGTTTGAGGAGTGGCGCCATTGGCTCGAGGGGGCTAGACATCAGGTGGTGGTATTGACTGACCACAAAAATTTGATTTATCTTGAGACTGCCAGACGCCTGAATCCTAGACAGGCGCGCTGGTCTTTATTTTTTTCTCGCTTTAATTTTGTGGTGTCATACCTACCGGGTTCTAAGAATGTTAAGGCAGATGCCCTTTCTAGGAGTTTTGACCCGGACTCTCCTGGTAATTCTGAACCCACAGGTATCCTTAGGGAGGGAGTAATTTTGTCGGCCGTTTCTCCTGATCTGCGGCGGTCCTTGCAAGAGTTTCAGGCGGATAGACCGGATCGTTGTCCGCCTGATAGACTGTTTGTTCCGGATGATTGGACCAGCAGAGTCATCTCTGAGGTACATTCTTCTGCATTGGCAGGTCATCCCGGAATTTTTGGTACCAGGGATTTGGTGGCAAGATCCTTCTGGTGGCCTTCTCTGTCACGAGATGTGCGAGTCTTTGTGCAGTCATGTGACGTTTGTGCTCGGGCCAAGTCTTGTAGTTCTCGGGCTAGCGGACTGCTGTTGCCCTTGCCTATTCCTAAGAGGCCTTGGACACACATCTCGATGGATTTTATTTCAGATCTGCCTGTTTCCCAGAAGATGTCTGTCATCTGGGTGGTCTGTGACCGTTTCTCTAAAATGGTCCATTTGGTTCCTCTGCCCAAGTTGCCTTCTTCTTCTGAGTTGGTTCCTCTGTTTTTTCAGAATGTTGTCCGATTGCACGGTATTCCTGAGAATATTGTTTCTGACAGAGGTACCCAATTTGTGTCTAGATTTTGGCGGGCATTCTGTGCTAGGATGGGCATAGATTTGTCTTTTTCGTCTGCTTTTCACCCTCAGACTAATGGCCAGACCGAGCGGACTAATCAGACCCTTGAGACATATCTGAGGTGTTTTGTCTCTGCTGACCAGGATGATTGGGTTGCTTTTTTGCCATTGGCAGAGTTCGCCCTCAATAATCGGGCCAGTTCTTCCACCTTGGTGTCCCCGTTTTTCTGTAATTCGGGGTTTCACCCTCGATTTTCCTCCGGTCAGGTGGAATCCTCGGATTGTCCTGGAGTGGATGCGGTGGTAGAGAGATTGCATCACATTTGGGGGCAGGTTATGGACAATTTGAAGTTGTCCCAGGAGAAGACTCAGCGTTTTGCCAACCGTCATCGTCGTGTTGGTTCTCGGCTTTGTGTTGGAGATTTAGTGTGGTTGTCTTCTCGTTTTGTCCCTATGAGGGTCTCTTCTCCTAAGTTTAAACCTCGGTTCATCGGCCCTTATAGAATATTGGAGATTCTTAATCCTGTTTCTTTCCGTTTGGACCTCCCTGCGTCCTTTTCCATTCATAACGTTTTTCATCGGTCGTTATTGCGCAGGTATGAGGTACCTGTTGTACCTTCAGTTGAGCCTCCTGCTCCGGTGTTGGTTGAGGGTGAGTTGGAGTACGTTGTGGAGAAAATTTTGGACTCTCGTGTTTCCAGACGGAAACTCCAGTATCTGGTCAACTGGAAGGGTTACGGCCAGGAGGATAATTCTTGGGTCAATGCATCTGATGTTCATGCTTCTGATCTTGTTCGTGCCTTCCATAGGGCTCATCCTGGTCGCCCTGGTGGATCTGGTGAGGGTTCGGTGCCCCCTCCTTGAGGGGGGGGTACTGTTGTGAATTTGGATTCTGGGCTCCCCCGGTGGCCGCTTGTGGAATTGGACTTGTCATCCTCTTTCCTGTTTCACCTGATTCCATCAGTAGTGGGTGTCGCTATTTAAGCTCATTTCTCTGGTGGTTTCTTGCCGGTCAACAATGTTATCTGATGCCTCTCAGTGCTTGTTCCTGCTTCTAGACTACTACTAGATAAGTTGGACTTTTGTCCATGTTTTGTTTTGCCTATTTGTTCCAGTTCACAGCTGAGGTTTTGTTACTGTGTCTGGAAAGCTCTCGTTGATCAGGGATTGCTACTCTGGCGTTATGAGTTAATGCCAGAGTTTAAGGTAATCTCTGGATGGTGTTTTGTTAGTGTTTTTCTGCTGACCATGAAAGTATACTATCTGTCTTCTGCTATCTAGTAAGCGGACCTCAAATTTGCTAAGACTATTTTCCTGCTGCGTTTGTTGTTTCATCTGAACTCACCGTCATTATATGTGGGGGGCTACTGTCTTCTTTGGAATATTTCTCTAGAGGTGAGCCAGGTCTTATATTTCCCTCTGCTAGCTATTTAGGTCTTAGGCCAGAGCTGGGCATCTAGCGATAAATAGGAAATGCTACCTGGCTATTTCTAGTTGCGCGGCAGGCTTAGTTCATGGTCAGTATAGTTCCATCTTCCGAGAGCTTGTCCCTCTATAGGCTTGCTATGATCTCTGCCTGCAGAGATCATGACAGGGTACCTGTGAAAACCTCTTCCTAGACTCATTCTCTCTCTCTGTGGAGGGGTACTGGACCTGTTGCGATTAAAACACCTGGGCTAGGAGGCGGAGTGCTCAGTCAGAAGGCTAAATAATATATTTGAAAAAACTGACCGTCACATCCATACATAGACTAAGTGTGAACAGGTGCTGAACCTAGAGTAACCAACTCATATATAATCAAATAAAAAAGGCAGCACACTGCAGCGCTAAGACATGCAAACATGAAACATGAAAACTGAACTGCAATACTGCACTAGAAATATGAAAAATGAGAGCGTTTAGCGCATAAAAATGGCCAATTTTATGTGTACCTGATAGCCCCTTTACGGCATCTCTCGTATATCAGGTCCTACGCTTGCCTACCTCGCTGAGAATAAACGTCTCCATGTGAATGGGTACCTGTGAAAACCTCTTCCTAGACTCATTCTCTCTCTCTGTGGAGGGGTACTGGACCTGTTGCGATTAAAACACCTGGGCTAGGAGGCGGAGTGCTCAGTCAGAAGGCTAAATAATATATTTGAAAAAACTGACCGTCACATCCATACATAGACTAAGTGTGAACAGGTGCTGAACCTAGAGTAACCAACTCATATATAATCAAATAAAAAAGGCAGCACACTGCAGCGCTAAGACATGCAAACATGAAACATGAAAACTGAACTGCAATACTGCACTAGAAATATGAAAAATGAGAGCGTTTAGCGCATAAAAATGGCCAATTTTATGTGTACCTGATAGCCCCTTTACGGCATCTCTCGTATATCAGGTCCTACGCTTGCCTACCTCGCTGAGAATAAACGTCTCCATGTGAATGGGTACCTGTGAAAACCTCTTCCTAGACTCATTCTCTCTCTCTGTGGAGGGGTACTGGACCTGTTGCGATTAAAACACCTGGGCTAGGAGGCGGAGTGCTCAGTCAGAAGGCTAAATAATATATTTGAAAAAACTGACCGTCACATCCATACATAGACTAAGTGTGAACAGGTGCTGAACCTAGAGTAACCAACTCATATATAATCAAATAAAAAAGGCAGCACACTGCAGCGCTAAGACATGCAAACATGAAACATGAAAACTGAACTGCAATACTGCACTAGAAATATGAAAAATGAGAGCGTTTAGCGCATAAAAATGGCCAATTTTATGTGTACCTGATAGCCCCTTTACGGCATCTCTCGTATATCAGGTCCTACGCTTGCCTACCTCGCTGAGAATAAACGTCTCCATGTGAATGGGTACCTGTGAAAACCTCTTCCTAGACTCATTCTCTCTCTCTGTGGAGGGGTACTGGACCTGTTGCGATTAAAACACCTGGGCTAGGAGGCGGAGTGCTCAGTCAGAAGGCTAAATAATATATTTGAAAAAACTGACCGTCACATCCATACATAGACTAAGTGTGAACAGGTGCTGAACCTAGAGTAACCAACTCATATATAATCAAATAAAAAAGGCAGCACACTGCAGCGCTAAGACATGCAAACATGAAACATGAAAACTGAACTGCAATACTGCACTAGAAATATGAAAAATGAGAGCGTTTAGCGCATAAAAATGGCCAATTTTATGTGTACCTGATAGCCCCTTTACGGCATCTCTCGTATATCAGGTCCTACGCTTGCCTACCTCGCTGAGAATAAACGTCTCCATGTGAATGGGTACCTGTGAAAACCTCTTCCTAGACTCATTCTCTCTCTCTGTGGAGGGGTACTGGACCTGTTGCGATTAAAACACCTGGGCTAGGAGGCGGAGTGCTCAGTCAGAAGGCTAAATAATATATTTGAAAAAACTGACCGTCACATCCATACATAGACTAAGTGTGAACAGGTGCTGAACCTAGAGTAACCAACTCATATATAATCAAATAAAAAAGGCAGCACACTGCAGCGCTAAGACATGCAAACATGAAACATGAAAACTGAACTGCAATACTGCACTAGAAATATGAAAAATGAGAGCGTTTAGCGCATAAAAATGGCCAATTTTATGTGTACCTGATAGCCCCTTTACGGCATCTCTCGTATATCAGGTCCTACGCTTGCCTACCTCGCTGAGAATAAACGTCTCCATGTGAATGGGTACCTGTGAAAACCTCTTCCTAGACTCATTCTCTCTCTCTGTGGAGGGGTACTGGACCTGTTGCGATTAAAACACCTGGGCTAGGAGGCGGAGTGCTCAGTCAGAAGGCTAAATAATATATTTGAAAAAACTGACCGTCACATCCATACATAGACTAAGTGTGAACAGGTGCTGAACCTAGAGTAACCAACTCATATATAATCAAATAAAAAAGGCAGCACACTGCAGCGCTAAGACATGCAAACATGAAACATGAAAACTGAACTGCAATACTGCACTAGAAATATGAAAAATGAGAGCGTTTAGCGCATAAAAATGGCCAATTTTATGTGTACCTGATAGCCCCTTTACGGCATCTCTCGTATATCAGGTCCTACGCTTGCCTACCTCGCTGAGAATAAACGTCTCCATGTGAATGGGTACCTGTGAAAACCTCTTCCTAGACTCATTCTCTCTCTCTGTGGAGGGGTACTGGACCTGTTGCGATTAAAACACCTGGGCTAGGAGGCGGAGTGCTCAGTCAGAAGGCTAAATAATATATTTGAAAAAACTGACCGTCACATCCATACATAGACTAAGTGTGAACAGGTGCTGAACCTAGAGTAACCAACTCATATATAATCAAATAAAAAAGGCAGCACACTGCAGCGCTAAGACATGCAAACATGAAACATGAAAACTGAACTGCAATACTGCACTAGAAATATGAAAAATGAGAGCGTTTAGCGCATAAAAATGGCCAATTTTATGTGTACCTGATAGCCCCTTTACGGCATCTCTCGTATATCAGGTCCTACGCTTGCCTACCTCGCTGAGAATAAACGTCTCCATGTGAATGGGTACCTGTGAAAACCTCTTCCTAGACTCATTCTCTCTCTCTGTGGAGGGGTACTGGACCTGTTGCGATTAAAACACCTGGGCTAGGAGGCGGAGTGCTCAGTCAGAAGGCTAAATAATATATTTGAAAAAACTGACCGTCACATCCATACATAGACTAAGTGTGAACAGGTGCTGAACCTAGAGTAACCAACTCATATATAATCAAATAAAAAAGGCAGCACACTGCAGCGCTAAGACATGCAAACATGAAACATGAAAACTGAACTGCAATACTGCACTAGAAATATGAAAAATGAGAGCGTTTAGCGCATAAAAATGGCCAATTTTATGTGTACCTGATAGCCCCTTTACGGCATCTCTCGTATATCAGGTCCTACGCTTGCCTACCTAATTGGCCATTTTTATGCGCTAAACGCTCTCATTTTTCATATTTCTAGTGCAGTATTGCAGTTCAGTTTTCATGTTTCATGTTTGCATGTCTTAGCGCTGCAGTGTGCTGCCTTTTTTATTTGATTATATATGAGTTGGTTACTCTAGGTTCAGCACCTGTTCACACTTAGTCTATGTATGGATGTGACGGTCAGTTTTTTCAAATATATTATTTAGCCTTCTGACTGAGCACTCCGCCTCCTAGCCCAGGTGTTTTAATCGCAACAGGTCCAGTACCCCTCCACAGAGAGAGAGAATGAGTCTAGGAAGAGGTTTTCACAGGTACCCATTCACATGGAGACGTTTATTCTCAGCGAGGTAGGCAAGCGTAGGACCTGATATACGAGAGATGCCGTAAAGGGGCTATCAGGTACACATAAAATTGGCCATTTTTATGCGCTAAACGCTCTCATTTTTCATATTTCTAGTGCAGTATTGCAGTTCAGTTTTCATGTTTCATGTTTGCATGTCTTAGCGCTGCAGTGTGCTGCCTTTTTTATTTGATTATATATGAGTTGGTTACTCTAGGTTCAGCACCTGTTCACACTTAGTCTATGTATGGATGTGACGGTCAGTTTTTTTCAAATATATTATTTAGCCTTCTGACTGAGCACTCCGCCTCCTAGCCCAGGTGTTTTAATCGCAACAGGTCCAGTACCCCTCCACAGAGAGAGAGAATGAGTCTAGGAAGAGGTTTTCACAGGTACCCATTCACATGGAGACGTTTATTCTCAGCGAGGTAGGCAAGCGTAGGACCTGATATACGAGAGATGCCGTAAAGGGGCTATCAGGTACACATAAAATTGGCCATTTTTATGCGCTAAACGCTCTCATTTTTCATATTTCTAGTGCAGTATTGCAGTTCAGTTTTCATGTTTCATGTTTGCATGTCTTAGCGCTGCAGTGTGCTGCCTTTTTTATTTGATTATATATGAGTTGGTTACTCTAGGTTCAGCACCTGTTCACACTTAGTCTATGTATGGATGTGACGGTCAGTTTTTTCAAATATATTATTTAGCCTTCTGACTGAGCACTCCGCCTCCTAGCCCAGGTGTTTTAATCGCAACAGGTCCAGTACCCCTCCACAGAGAGAGAGAATGAGTCTAGGAAGAGGTTTTCACAGGTACCCATTCACATGGAGACGTTTATTCTCAGCGAGGTAGGCAAGCGTAGGACCTGATATACGAGAGATGCCGTAAAGGGGCTATCAGGTACACATAAAATTGGCCATTTTTATGCGCTAAACGCTCTCATTTTTCATATTTCTAGTGCAGTATTGCAGTTCAGTTTTCATGTTTCATGTTTGCATGTCTTAGCGCTGCAGTGTGCTGCCTTTTTTATTTGATTATATATGAGTTGGTTACTCTAGGTTCAGCACCTGTTCACACTTAGTCTATGTATGGATGTGACGGTCAGTTTTTTCAAATATATTATTTAGCCTTCTGACTGAGCACTCCGCCTCCTAGCCCAGGTGTTTTAATCGCAACAGGTCCAGTACCCCTCCACAGAGAGAGAGAATGAGTCTAGGAAGAGGTTTTCACAGGTACCCATTCACATGGAGACGTTTATTCTCAGCGAGGTAGGCAAGCGTAGGACCTGATATACGAGAGATGCCGTAAAGGGGCTATCAGGTACACATAAAATTGGCCATTTTTATGCGCTAAACGCTCTCATTTTTCATATTTCTAGTGCAGTATTGCAGTTCAGTTTTCATGTTTCATGTTTGCATGTCTTAGCGCTGCAGTGTGCTGCCTTTTTTATTTGATTATATATGAGTTGGTTACTCTAGGTTCAGCACCTGTTCACACTTAGTCTATGTATGGATGTGACGGTCAGTTTTTTCAAATATATTATTTAGCCTTCTGACTGAGCACTCCGCCTCCTAGCCCAGGTGTTTTAATCGCAACAGGTCCAGTACCCCTCCACAGAGAGAGAGAATGAGTCTAGGAAGAGGTTTTCACAGGTACCCATTCACATGGAGACGTTTATTCTCAGCGAGGTAGGCAAGCGTAGGACCTGATATACGAGAGATGCCGTAAAGGGGCTATCAGGTACACATAAAATTGGCCATTTTTATGCGCTAAACGCTCTCATTTTTCATATTTCTAGTGCAGTATTGCAGTTCAGTTTTCATGTTTCATGTTTGCATGTCTTAGCGCTGCAGTGTGCTGCCTTTTTTATTTGATTATATATGAGTTGGTTACTCTAGGTTCAGCACCTGTTCACACTTAGTCTATGTATGGATGTGACGGTCAGTTTTTTCAAATATATTATTTAGCCTTCTGACTGAGCACTCCGCCTCCTAGCCCAGGTGTTTTAATCGCAACAGGTCCAGTACCCCTCCACAGAGAGAGAGAATGAGTCTAGGAAGAGGTTTTCACAGGTACCCATTCACATGGAGACGTTTATTCTCAGCGAGGTAGGCAAGCGTAGGACCTGATATACGAGAGATGCCGTAAAGGGGCTATCAGGTACACATAAAATTGGCCATTTTTATGCGCTAAACGCTCTCATTTTTCATATTTCTAGTGCAGTATTGCAGTTCAGTTTTCATGTTTCATGTTTGCATGTCTTAGCGCTGCAGTGTGCTGCCTTTTTTATTTGATTATATATGAGTTGGTTACTCTAGGTTCAGCACCTGTTCACACTTAGTCTATGTATGGATGTGACGGTCAGTTTTTTCAAATATATTATTTAGCCTTCTGACTGAGCACTCCGCCTCCTAGCCCAGGTGTTTTAATCGCAACAGGTCCAGTACCCCTCCACAGAGAGAGAGAATGAGTCTAGGAAGAGGTTTTCACAGGTACCCATTCACATGGAGACGTTTATTCTCAGCGAGGTAGGCAAGCGTAGGACCTGATATACGAGAGATGCCGTAAAGGGGCTATCAGGTACACATAAAATTGGCCATTTTTATGCGCTAAACGCTCTCATTTTTCATATTTCTAGTGCAGTATTGCAGTTCAGTTTTCATGTTTCATGTTTGCATGTCTTAGCGCTGCAGTGTGCTGCCTTTTTTATTTGATTATATATGAGTTGGTTACTCTAGGTTCAGCACCTGTTCACACTTAGTCTATGTATGGATGTGACGGTCAGTTTTTTCAAATATTTTGACCTTAATGACCTGGCCGTTTTTTGCAATTCTGACCAGTGTCCCTTTATGAGGTAATAACTCAGGAACGCTTCAACGGATCCTAGCGATTCCGAGACTGTTTTTTCGTGACATATTGGGCTTCATGTTAGTGGTAAATTTAGGTCGATAATTTCTGAGTTTATTTGTGAAAAAATGGAAATTTGGCAAAAATTTTGAAAATTTTGCAATTTTCACATTTTTAATTTTTATTCTGTTAAACCAGAGAGTTATGTGACACAAAATAGTTAATAAATAACATTTCCCACATGTCTACTTTACATCAGCACAATTTTGGAAACAAATTTTTTTTTTGCTAGGAAGTTATAAGGGTTAAAATTTGACCAGTGATTTCTCATTTTTACAACAAAATTTACAAAACCATTTTTTTTAGGGACCACCTCACATTTGAAGTCAGTTTGAGGGTTCTATATGGCTGAAAATACCCAAAAGTGACACCATTCTAAAAACTGCACCCCTCAAGGTGCTCAAAACCACATTCAAGAAGTTTATTAACCCTTCAGGTGTTTCACAGCAGCAGAAGCAACATGGAAGGAAAAAATTAACATTTAACTTTTTAGTCACAAAAATGATTTTTAGCAACAATTTTTTTTATTTTCCCAAGGGTAAAAGGAGAAACTGGACCACGAGCTTTGTTGTCCAATTTGTCCTGAGTACGCTGATACCTCATATGTGGGGGTAAACCACTGTTTGGGCGCACGGCAGGGCTCGGAAGGGAAGGAGCGCCATTTGACTTTTTGAATGAAAAATTGGCTTCAATCTTTAGCGGACACCATGTCGCGTTTGGAGAGCCCCCGTGTGCCTAAACATTGGAGCTCCCCCACATGTGACCCCATTTTGGAAACTAGACCCCCCAAAGAACTTATCTAGAAGCATAGTGAGCACTTTAAACCCCCAGGTGCTTCACAAATTAATCCGTAAAAATGAAAAAAGTACTTTTTTTTCGCAAAAAAATTATTTTAGCCTCAATTTTTTCATTTTCACATGGGCAACAGGATAAAATGGATCCTAAAATTTGTTGGGAAATTTCTCCTGAGTACACTGATACCTCACATGTGGGGGTAAACCACTGTTTGGGCACATGGTAAGGCTTTGAAGGGAAGGAGCGCCATTTGACTTTTTGAATGAAAAATTATCTCCATCGCTAGCGGACACCATGTCAGGTTTGGAGAGCCCCTGTGTGCCTAAACATTGGAGCTCCCCCACAAGTGATCCCATTTTGGAAACTAGACCCCCCAAGGAACTTATCTAGAAGCATACCACTAAACCACTGTTTGGGTGCACGGCAAGGCTCGGAAGGGAAGGCGTGCCATTTGACTTTTTGAATGGAAAATTAGCTCCAATCGTTAGCGGACACCATGTCGCGTTTGGAGAGCCCCTGTGTGCCTAAACATTGGAGCTCCCCTACAAGTGACCCCATTTTGGACACTAGACCCCCCAAGGAACATATCTAGATGCATAGTGAGCACTTAAAACCCCCAGGTGCTTCACAGAAGTTTATAACGCAGAGCCATGAAAATAAAAAAATTATTTTTCTTTCCTCAAAAATGATTTTTAGCCCAGAATTTTTTATTTTCCCAAGGGTAATAGGAGAAATTGGACCCCAAACGTTGTTGTCCAGTTTGTCCTGAGTACGATGATACCCCACATGTGGGGGTAAACCACTGTTTGGGCGCACGGCAGGGCTCGGAAGGGAAGGCACGCCATTTTGCTTTTTGAATGGAAAATTAGCTTCAATCATTAGCGGACACCATGTCGCGTTTGGAGAGCCCCTGTGTGCCTAAACATTGAAGTTCCCCCACAAGTGACCCCATTTTGGAAACTAGACCTCCCAAGGAACTAATCAAGATGTATGGTGAGCACTTTGAACCCCCAAGTGCTTCACAGAAGTTTATAACGCAGAGCCATGAAAATAAAAAATAATTTTTCTTTTCTCAAAAATGATTTTTTTAGCCGACAATTTTTTATTTTCCCAAGAGTAACAGGAGAAATTGGACCCCAAAAGTTGTTGTCCAGTTTCTCCTGAGTATGCTGATACCCCATATGTGGGGGTAAACCACTGTTTTGGCACACGTCGGGGTTCGGAAGGGAAGTAGTGACGTTTTGAAATGCAGACTTTGATGGAATGCTCTGCGGGCGTCAAGTTGCGTTTGCAGAGCCCCTGATGTGCCTAAATAGTAGGAACTCCCCACAAGTGACCTCACTTTGGAAACTAGACCCCCAAGGGAACTTATCTAGATGTGTGGTGAGCACTTTGAACCCCCAAGTGCTTCACAGAAGTTTATAACGCAGAGCCGTGAAAATAATAAATGTGTTTTCTTTCCTCAAAAATATTTTTTTAGCCCAGAATTTTTTAATTTTCCCAAGGGTAACAGGAGAAATTTGACCCCAAAAGTTGTTGTCCAGTTTCTCCTGAGTACGCTGATACCCCATATATGGGGGTAAACCACTGTTTGGGCACATGCCGGGGCTCGGAAGGGAAGTAGTGACGATTTAGAATGCAGACTTTGATGGAATGGTCTGCGGGCATCATGTTACGTTTGCAGAGCCCCTGATGTGCCTAAACAATAGAAACCCCCCACAAGTGACCCTATTTTGGAAACTAGACCCCCAAGGAACTTATCTAGATGTGTGGTGAGCACGTTCAACCCCCAAGTGCTTCACAGAAATTTACAACGCAAAGCCGTGAAAATAAAAAATCATTTTTCTTTCCTCAAAAAAGATGTTTTAGCAAGCAATTTTTTATTTTCAAAAGGGTAACAGGAGAAATTGGACCGCAATATTTGTTGCCAAGTTTGTTGTGAGTACGCTGATACCCCATATGTGGGGGTAAACCACTGTTTGGGCGCACGTCAGGGATCGGAAGGGAAGTAGTGACATTTGAAATGCAGACTTTGATGGAATGGTCTGCGGGCGTCACGTTGCATTTGCAGAGCCCCTGATGTGCCTATAGAGTAGAAACCCCCGACAAGTGACCCCATTTTGGAAACCAGACCCCCCAAGTAACTTATCTAGATGTGTGGTGAGCACGTTCAACCCCCAAGTGCTTCACTGAAGTTTACAACGCAGAGCCGTGAAAATAAAAAATCATTTTTTTTCCTCAAAAAAGATGTTTTAGCAAGCAATTTTTTATTTTCACAAGGGTAACAGGAGAAATTGGACCCCAATAGTTGTTGCCCAGTTTGTCCTGAGTACGCTGGTACCCCATATGTGGGGGTAAACCACTGTTTGGGCGTACGTCGGGGCTTGGAAGGGAGGGAGCACCATTTGACTTTTTGAACGCAAGATTGGCTGGAATCAATGGTGGCGCCATGTTGCGCTTGGAGACCCCTGATGTGCCTAAACAGTGGAAACCCCTCAATTCTAACTTCAACACTAACCCCAACACACCCCTAACCCTAATCCCAACTGTAGCCATAACCCTAATCACAACCCTAACCCCTACACACCCCTAACCACAACCCTAACCCCAACACACCCGTAACCCTATTCCCAACCCTAACCCTAATCCTAACCCTAATCCCAACCCTAGCCCTAATCCCAACCCTAACCACAACTGTAACCCCAACACACCCCTAACCCTATCCGTAACCCTAACCACAAGCCTAATCTTAACCCTATTTCCAACCCTAGCCCTAATTCCAACCCTTACTCTAATTCCAACCCTAACCCTAAGGCTATGTGCCCACGTTGCGGATTCGTGTGAGATTTTTCCGCACCATTTTTGAAAAATCCGCAGGTAAAAGGCACTGCGTTTTACCTGCGGATTTACAGCGGATTTCCAGTGTTTTTTTGTGCGGATTTCACCTGCGGATTCCTGTTGAGCAACAGGTGTAAAACGCTGCAGAATCCGCACAAAATTGACATGCTGCGGAAAATACAACACAGCGTTTCCGCACGGTATTTTCCGCACCATGGGCACAGCGGATTTGGTTTTCCATAGGTGTACATGGTACTGTAAACCTGATGGAAAACTGCTACGAATTCGCAGCGGCCAATCCGTTGCGGAGCCGCGGCCAATCCGCTGCGGATCCGCGACCAATCCGCTGCGGATCCGCAGCCAAATCCCCACTGTGTGCACATGCCCTAACCCTACCCCTACCCCTAACCCTACCCCTAACCCTAACCCTAACCCTAACCCTAGTTCTAACCCTAGTTCTAACCCTAACCCTAGTGGAAAAAGAAAAAAAAATATTTTCTTTTTTTTATTATTGTCCCTACCTATGGGGGTGATAAAGGGGGGGGTCATTTACTATTTCTTTTATTTTGATCACTGTGATAGGTTATATCGCAGTGATCAAAATATACCTGGGACGAATCTGCCAGCCGGCAGATTCGGCGGGCGCACTGCGCATGCGCCCGCCATTTTGGAAGATGGCGGCGCCCATGGAGAAGACGGACGGACGCCCGGAGGCTCGGTAAGTATGAGGGGGGGTGATCTGAGCACGGGGGGATCTGAGCACGGGGGGGTGGCATCGGAGCACGGGGGGAGCGGACAGGACGACGGGGGAGCGGGCAGGACGACCTAGGGGGGCAGACCACATAATGGAGGACTGGGGAGGAGATCGGTGGGTGTGGGGGGGGACAGATTAGGTTTTCCAGCCATGGCCGATGATATTGCAGCATCGGCCATGGCTGGATTGTAATATTTCACCAGTTTTCATAGTGAAATATTACAAATCGCTCTGATTGGCTGTTTCACTTTCAACAGCCAATCAGAGCGATCGTAGCCATGGGGGGGTGAAGCCACCACCCCTGGGCTGAAGTACCACTCCCCCTGTCCCTGCAGATCGGGTGAAATTGGAGTTAACCCTTTCACCCGATCTGCAGGAACGCGATCATTCCATGACGCCACTTAGGCGTCATGGGTCGGATTGGCACTGACTTTCATGACGTCTACGTGGCGTCAAAGGTCGGGAAGGGGTTAAAAGAAATTTCAGATTTTTTTTTTTTGTTTATGCATCTCATCAATCAATGATTTAAAGTGTTCAAAAAGTAATATTCAATCAAAAATGCTATCAGTAAAATCCATAGCTTGTCGCACAAAAATCTAGCTCTCACACAACTCAATTTACACAAAAAATAGTTATGGTGATTAGAAAATAGTGTCCAAAAAGTGTCCAAAAAATTATTTTTGTTAAAAAGTCATTTTTTTGGGGGTCAAAAGTAGCAAAACATGAACAAAGGTTTGTTTTCAATTGTCATGACTGTATAAAGAAATGAATGAATAAGAAAGATAAAGTGAATTGCTCAATGATGTTAAAAAAATAAATAAAGAATTTAGAATTGATTTATTTTGTTTATGTTGCCTCCCAAATCGTGTAATAAAAGTGATAAAAAAATTTTTTTAGCAGTACAGAGTGCGACTTTATTTGTTTGTTGTATATGAAGGTAGCTGCTCCTAGTTCACACCTGTATACATTAGTTTTCTGATTTGGATGTGCCAGTTTTTTTGCTATTTGTATATCAGCCCTCTGACTGAGCACTCCACCCTACAGAATGTGGTGGTTTTATTTGCAGTAGGACCCTACCTACCCAGAAAGCCTTAGGCCGGCGTCACATTAGAGAGAAATACGGACGAGGGAGAGGCGCAAAAACAACGCATTGCATACAGACCAATGTTTCTGTATGGGGCAGCTTCCATCAGCCTTATATTTCTCGGCCGTATTTTATGGGCTGAGAAAATCACAGCATGCTGCAATTGTCAGCGTATTCTGCAAAAAATACGCCAATGAAAGTCTATTTGGTGAGAAAAATATGGATTACACACGGACCATGCGTGTGACTTGCGAGAAACATGCAAGACTTTTCCAGGTGACAGGAAATGGGCCAAACCATTATCAGGAAGCTTAGACATGCTAATTAGCTCAAAAATCACTCCAGACATCCCGGAAGAACGCCTCCACTGAGTCCTGCAGCATGTCTTCCTTAATCAATGTGGAGATGCTTCTTGTTCTGGTCCAAGAAAGGCCAGAGCTATGGGACCAAAGGGATGCACACTACTCCGCCCGGGCCAGAAAAGAGGCGGCATGGAGGAGGATATATGGGCTACTTTTCCCTGATTTTGCAGATCATCCACATGAGGGACAGTAACAAATAAGTAAGTTCACTCATGTTTTGAAAATGATATTATGAACTGCACTAAATAACAGGTTTTCACACTATCCCCTTAAATCCTAGTATGATGTTTTTATCCTATTATCATTAATGAAGATTATGTTTAAAAAATACAGCTTACTAGGCCACATGACTATGTAAAATCTCACTAAACTTGTGGATCCACTGTGCGCAATGTCCTTAAACATTATTTTATTGTCTGCCATTGCAGTGGAAAATGTTATGAGATGCTGGCGCAGCATCCGCGATCAGTATAGGCGGGAACGACAGCAGCGGGCCAGAAGTGGGGATGCAGCACCATCAAAGCGGAAGTACATAACTAGCAAGTGTGAACTGAATCATAACTAGCAAGATTTTTTCATGGTATTTAAGCCATCACTCCTGTGATGGGTTTTTTTTTCTCTCTTTTTAGTTTCTGCTTTAAAGTGTTCAAAGCTATTTTTTTTCCCACTGTTTTATGGCCTTGTTCAGCATTGGTTGTTTATCCTGCATAGTAATGCCTGCTCTGGCTTTGTGCTAATTGGTTAATTGCTGATTGTGGCCATTTGGTGCCTGATGCTAGCAGACATTTCATTTCATATATATTTAGCTCTGGCTGGGATAGCTCGCGCGCGAGGTCATGCATGCAACAGATATTAAGTGCAAGAGGATAAAGTGCTTGGCAGTTAGACAATGGCAGTTGGACAGGGCAGGAGACAGGTAAGGTGCATAAGTTTTTCATACAAACATGCTGCTTGGTCAGTCCTACTACATTATGAATTGATCATATCAATCTGCTGCTTTTTGTTTTTACTTCTGCTTTCTCACAACTCACCCGCCCTTTAACACATTCTGTCCACTCTCTCCATATCCACACCTCCCTTCTCCCCTCTCCCATGTATAACTCTGAGGCTCTACTGACATTTCTTACCCACTCCAAACCATCTAATACCTCCATGCAGCACTCATACAAATCATCCCAGCACCTGCTCTTTCTGTTTTTTCTCCTTTTACTAGTTGCAGGTGACATCTCCCCCAACCCTGGGCCTCTCTCCACCAGCATACATTACTCAGCTCTATAGGCCTCAAGGACACAGTCCTCTCCTGGTTCTCCTCCTACCTCTGTGACCGCTCCTTCACTGTATCTTTTGCCGGCTCCTCTTCCTCTCCTCATCCCCTTACTATCGGGGTTCCGCAGGGCTCAGTCCTAGGCCCCCTCCTCTTCTTTCTATACACTGCCCCTATTGAACAAACAATCAGCAGATTTGGGTTCCAGTATCATCTCTATGCTGATGACACCCAATTATACACTTCTTCCATTGACATCACCCCTACCCTAATTCAAAATACCAAGGATTGTCTGTCTGCTGTCTCTAACATAATGTCCTCCCTCTATCTGAAACTAAATCTCTCCAAAAATGAACTTCTTGTCTTTCTCCCCTCTACTAACCTCACTCTACCTAACATCAAAATAACCCTGGAGGGTTCAACCGTAACTCCCAAGCAGCATACCCGCTGTCTTGGGTCATATTCAACACCAAACTTTCCTTTACTCCCTATATCCAATCACTCACTCGCTCTTGTCACCTGCATCTTAAAAACATCTCCAGAATCCGACCTTTTCTCACCTTTGAAAATGCTAAGACTCTTACTGTCGCTCTTATTCATTCTCGGCTGGACTACTGCAACTCTCTTTTGATCGGTCTCCCTCTTACCAAACCTTCTCCTCTCCAATCCATCTTGAATGCGACAGCCAGGGTCATATTTCTGTCCAGCCGCTTCACCGATGCCTCCATCTTGTGCCAGTCATTACACTGGCTACCCATTCGCTACAGGGTCCAGTATCATCTCATTTCTCTCACCCATAAAGCTCTCCACAGTTCTGCACCGCCTTATATCTCCTCTCTCATCACTGTCTATCGCCCTACACGTGCCCTCCGTTCTACAAATGACCTAAGGCTGGAGTCACACTACAGCGAGATATGGCCGAGTCTTGCAGGTTAAAAACAAGCTCTGGCACCGGCACTCCGGAGCGGAGCGTGCAGCTCCATGTATTGCTGTGCTGCCGCACGCTCTCTGGAGTGCCAGTGCCAGAGCTGGGTTTTAACCTGCGAGACTCGGCCATATCTCGCTGTGTGTGATCCCGGCCTTAGACTAACATCCCCCCTAATCCAAACCTCGAACCTCCATCTCCAAGACTTCTCTCGTGCTGCGCCAGCTCTCTGGAATGCACTTCCCCAGACGATCAGGCTGATACCTAGCCTCGACCTATTCAAACGTGCTTTAAAAAACAATCTTTTCAAACAAGCCTACCACATTAACTACTCCGTAAACTAAATTTGCCCTGTTCCCTCCTTCCAAATATTATTCTGAATCTGCACCCTACTATTCATCTGACTCCACACGCTCCATGCACACGATAACTGCACTTGATACTTGACTATTGCACTTAAACACACGGGCTGATGACCATATCATGCAGCTATATGAAAATCCCTATTTACTATAATTGCCAGACCTGAAATAACAAGCACTTTTCACCTATTGTGTCCTCCCATTTCCTTGTAGATTGTAAGCTTGTGAGCAGGGACCTCACTCCTAATGTCACTGTTTAAATTGTCTAAGGGTATGTGCACACGTTCAGGATTTCTTGCAGAAATTTCCTGAAGAAAACCGGAAATTTTCTGCAAGAAATCCGCATTTTTTTTTTGCGTTTTTTTTCCGTTTTTTTCGCGTTTTTTTAGCATTCTGCAAGCGTAATTAGCTTGCAGAATGCTAAAGTTTTCCAAGCGATCTGTAGCATCGCTTGGAAAACTGACTGACAGGTTGGTCACACTTGTCAAACATAGCGTTTGACAAGTGTGACCAACTTTTTACTATAGATGCTGCTTTTGCAGCATCTATAGTAAAAGATAGAATGTTTAAAAATAATAAAAAAAATAAAAAAATGCTTATACTCACCCAGACATCTCCTCACCGGCGTCCGTTCCTCTTCCTATAGCTGGTCTGTGCGCGCAGGACCTTCCGTGACGTCACGGTCACGTGAGCGGTCACATGACCGCTCACGACCAATCACAGGACAGTGACGTCATCGGCAAGGTCCTTCACCGCACATCAGCTACAGGAACCGAAGCGACAGCATGCAGTGGAGGCGGGAAGACATCGAGGGTGAGTATAGGACTATTTTTTATTTTAATTCTTATTTTTTGACCACTTATATGGTGCCCAGTGCGTGGAGGAGAGTCTCCTCTCCTCCACCCTGGGTACCAACCGCACATAATCTGCTTACTTCCCGCATCGTGGGCACAGCCCCGTGCGGGAAGTAAGCAGATCAATGGACCCCTAGGTGTGCGGAATCCCCTGCAATTCCGCATTTTAATGAACATGTTGCTTTTTTTTCCGCGATGCGATTTTTTCGCGGAAAAAAAGGCTACATTTGCACAAAAAATGCGGAATACACTTAAAATAATGGGAGGCATATGTAAGCGTTTTTTTCGCGTTTTTATCACGTTTTTATAGCGAAAAAACGCGAAAAAAACGCGAAAAATACTTAACGTGTGCACATGGCCTTAACTTGTATTGAATTTATTGTCTGTACATGTCCCCGCTTAATTGTAAAGTGCTGCAGAATATGTTGGCGCTAATTAAATAAAAATTATTATTATTATTATTATTATTATTACTACATTTATTATGATCACCTTGCTTTTCTGGATCCCAGTATGGATCTCAGACCGTAAGTTCATACATCACACCACATTACACATATATGTATTTTATGGTCATATGTTTTATAATTTTTTTTTTATTTCAAACTTTCATAAAAGAACTCTGTCAAACCTCACTGAGAGGGAGACAGGGTTGGATTCTGAGGCCATTATCGATCTGGTTGGGGAAGGTGAAGAGGTGGCTGACCCATCTTCTCAGCCTTCCAGCTGCATCCCTCATGCTCCTCCTGCACCAGCACCAGAAGCTCCTCCTGCACCAGCCCCAGAAGCTGCACCAGCACCAACAGCTGCACCAGCACCTGTCAGCCTGGAAGATCCAGGAAACAGCAGCCGCCCTACTGTTCCTCTGGAGACCTCCCCACAGCCTGCTGTCATATCCCGCCGTGGACGGCAAAGTTGAGAGACCCCTGCTTCAGATACCAGGAGGCATGTTGATATGGGGGTTCTGAATTATTTGACCAAGGGCTGCCCAGGATGAGGGTGAGGAGGCATACTCCCGCAGTCTGACCCTGTACCTTCACCCCCTACCCCATGAGGTGAGGGTACGTGTGAGAGGGTGCATTCAGATCCTTATTGACACATGCACATCCCCCAATACCCCATATGAGGTCTTTGAATTCTTGGAGAGGTGGCAGCTGTCACCCGTCACCTGATGAGATTTCAAGCAAACCCACAAGTGCATGGTCAACAGGGATCTGATGCACCTCCTCCAGGGGTGCCTACACCTCAACCCATTCCCCCCAAAAAACAACCATGGCCACAACAGGCCCAAGTGGCATCCTATTCCCAGCCTGCTCAATATGACCACTTGTACAGACCCACTATTGGAGGATGGTCCCAACCTGGGTTTGGCCGACATGGCCATATTGGAGGTATGAGTCACGTGAGTTCCATAATGCCCAGGAGTCTCATCTCCAATATCCATATGGTCACTTTGCTACTCAGCAATTTGACCATGGCCAAAACATACAGCATGGCCAAGATTATGCACCCACACAGGGTGAAGGACAATTTGGCCAAAAAAGCCAGCAAGAGAGAGAGTCCGGACTGCCGCCATCACCTCCACCAAGTTATCAAAATCTTTAAATTTGTTATTTGCTTGGATTTTGCTGTTGCAAAATAAGATGTTTTTCTGCTTATTATGTTTAAGTACATGTTAAAAATGGATATGGCCAAATTTCTAAGGCAACCTAAGCCATATGAGTTTAATATGGTTTGGATTTCTCAAAAATATGTTTTGGCATTATAAAAATTTTTAAAAAGCCAATTGTTTTCTCTTCTTATAATAATTAATATAACATACAAAATTTAATCTAAAAACCTTCTATTAAATAAATAAAATTAACACACAACTACTTAACTGAAAAAAGGATATTTATATACACAAAAAAATTAAACTTACAACATAGAGATGGCATGCTCTTGCCAGGGAGTAGCACCCTTAGGTGTCACAAAATAATTAGTCTAGATATCACATACTTTCAGTGCTGAAAGTTGACGACGCTGAGGGATCACATGTGGTCTAGACCTACCCACATTGCCCAATACACCTTCACCACCATCAGATGAGGAGCATTCATGAAGTCGGGTGAAGTTATGTAGGACCACACAAGCTTTGATGACCTCATTTACATTGCCTTCACTCAGCTGAATGGCTGACTGGACAACCCGCCATTTGGCACAAAGAATGCCAAAGGCGCAGTCCACCAGTCGCCGTGCGTGTGATTCGCGCAAGTTAAATATCCTACACCGATGGTCCAGGTTTCGACGGGGATATGGCCGCATTACATGCCTGGTTAACTAAGAGGCCTCATCTGTCACAAGGATGTATGGCACAGATTCTTGATTGGAGCCTGAAAGCTGACGTGGTGGTAGGTTCAACTGGTTACTGTGCAGCCGCCGACCCATAATGGAAGAATTGAAGACTCTAGAGTCTCCAGTTCTCCCATAGGCTCCAATGTCTACAATTATAAACCTGTAGTGACTATCAACCACAGCCAACAACACTACAAAAAAATATTGTTTATAATTATAGAATTGGGACCCTGAGTTTAGCGGCTTAGGCAAAAATAAGTTTTCCGGCGGACGGAGAAAACGCCCAGAGCAAAGTTTTTTCTTTCCGGCAGAAAACGTATGAAACGCAGGTAGAAATGGCTGAATCAGACGACTGGATCTAGTTTTTAACAGAAATCATGCATTTTCCATTCTGGAATCTCTCTCTCTCTTGAGCAGGAAGTCACTGTATTAGTGAAAAACAAAAAACGGATTCAGCAGAAAAACGGATCCGTCGCATCAGTTTATCACTATTTGCGTACGATCCGTTTTTTATAAAATTTGCTGAATTGTGCCTGAAACAAAAAACCTGATGTGTGAAAGTAGCCTTACGCACACAGATGTGTTTGCCATCAAGGGCTCCAATACAATTTGGAAATTGGCAATGCTCCTCGAACCCACAGGCAATCCTCAACCAGTCTTCCATCTTGGGCACAGGCATGACCAGTTGATGAAGTCTGGACCAGATTTCAGAACAGGTAGACCGGACTATGCCGGAGATTGTAGACCTCCCAATCAAAAATTCAAGATGGAGTGCAGCATACGACAGTCCAGTTGTCAGGAAGCTGAAAGCAGGAAAACAAAACATTAAAATGTTTGAATGATTTACAACATTCATATAGACCACAAGTACTGTGTGGAACTAACAAGCCAGGCTAGCAGTAGCTTAAAAAATTAACACTGGCTATGTGAATTTATCAATAATAACATATTCTTTGTACTAATTAGTAGAGTTGTTACATATATTAATAATAAATTAACATCAGCTGCTAAGCATAAATAAATAACAAATTTATTATAGACACATCATCAACATAGAGTATGTGAGGAGGAGGAATACATACCGTAAAGTAAGGAGAAGACGCTCCTCTGCAGATATACATTTTCGCACCCTGGTGTCCTGAAAGGTAATCCCAGGGCGCACTGTCTCCAACAAAATATCAAAGGTGGCAAGGCTCATGCGACAATATTGGAAAAACTTGTCGGAATGTGTCCGCAGAGATGCATAGAGCCTGTGGAAATGGCCTTTAGTGACGAGTTGCCTCAAAAGCGGATGAACCCACATTCGTCTCCTCCTCCTCGGATCCACTATCACTGGGTATGGCTGGCCAAAGCGGCGTGCCAAATCCAGTTGTATAAGACACACTCAGTTGAGGTGAAATGAAGTAGGTCAGACATGTTGCCAACAAACCACCTTTAGCACAGCAACAAAATGGCCAGATTGGAGGCTGCCACCTGTTGTAGAGGCAATAAATAGGGTTGCTGATGATTTAAATTAATGTCAGGCCTCAAAACCGTTAAATGTCCATTTTGCAAGGTTGAGAGAAAAAAACACTATACGGATGCCATAGGGATGACATACAGAGGTTTACATGCGCAAAATATGCAGCCACACCTTGCCTATGGATGACATATGGATCACTGTTCAGGGAACATTTCTGCGTATCTTGGCCGTAAAAAACGGACCTTATTTTTATATGTTAGGTCTGACCCCGGCCTTAGAGAGATATTTACACTAGACACATAGGTTACCAGCAAATTGGAGACAGCCTTATCTTTGGCTGCTGGGCATGCATGAATTGGCCAAATTATGTTCTAAGCATCTCTATTTTTTCTTATTATTTAGAACAGTAATACTATTCATATTTCACATATTACATACTTATATGCTTTAGCAGTACAGAGTGCAACTTTATTTGTTTGTCAAAAATTTGTAAATGACAACACTTTTGTCATTCAAAAAATAAGTCCTCGTACAGCTCTACAATGGAATACTGTAAAACTTGTAACTAGGGTTGAGCGAAACAGATCGGACATTTTCAAAAATCGCCGACTTTCAGCAAAGTTGGGTTTCATGAAACCCGACCCGATCCCACTGTGGGATCGGCCATGCGGTCGGCGATCTTCGCGCCAAAGTCACGTTTCATATGACGCTTTCCCCGCCATTTTTTAGCCAATGAAGGAGTGTGGGCAGCGTGATGACATAGGTTCCGGCTTGCTTTCTGTGGCGTCACAGGGGGTAAAATCGCCCTATTACCGTTTGGGATGTAGCGATTTCCACAGTCCAACACAACCTTTGCAAGAGAGAGAGAGAGAGAGAGACTTTGCTCCCCCACTGACTTACATTGGGTTTCGTGTTTCGGTCGATCCCCGACTTTGCGCGATAATCGGACGATTTGACTCGACTCAACTTTTGACAAAGTCGGGTTTCGCAAAACCCGACTCGATCCTAAAAAAGTTAAAGTCGCTCAACCCTACTTGTAACTCTTTAAGTATTTATTTATTGTTCATAATAATAAAACATTAAATAATAATATATACATTTGGAATCACTGTATTTATATTGACCAGAATAATGTTAACACTTCAATTGTGCGGAATTGGGAATACTGTAGATTAAAATATTACATCCAGGAAGAACAGTGGTAGATTTGTTGTTTTGTTTAGAGTCCTAATAGAGTAAATACAAGTCTGTTAAAAAGTTATATGTTTTAATCCGACAAAGAATTTACCCCAAAATAACAATAAATAAGCTTCAAGCAGATAAACAACCTATTTAACCAACCACAAAACTACTTGAAATAAATACTTGAAAAAATCATATAAAAAATCCAAAATATTTTATTTGACACCAAAAAAACAATACACAGAAAATCAATTAAAAACAAGAGGGGCAGTTTTTGGCACTCATAATATCACAAAGTATATATACAGTCATGGCCAAAAGTATTCACACCCCTGCAAATCTGTCAGATAATTCTCAGTTTCTTCCGGAAAATGATTGCAAACACAAATTCTTTGTTATTATTATCTTCATTTAATTTGTCTTAAATGAAAAAAAACACAAAAATAATTGTTCTAAAGCCAAATTGGATATAATTCCACACCAAACATAAGAAAGGGGGTGGACAAAAGTATTGGCACCGTTCAAAAAATCACGTGATGCTTCTCTAATTAGTGTAATTAACAGCACCTGTAACTCACCTGTGGCACCTAACAGATGTTGGCAATAACTAAATCACACTTGCAGCCAGTTGACATGGATTAAAGTTGACTCAACTTCTGTCCTGTGTCCTTGTGTCTACCACATTGAGCACGGAGAAAAGAAAGAAGACCAAAGAACTGTCTGAGGACTTGAGAAACCAAATTGTGAGGAAGCATGAGCAATCTCAAGGCTACAAGTCCATCTCCAAAGACCTGAATGTTCCTGTGTCTACCGTGCGCAGTGTCATCAAGAAGTGTAAAGCCCATGGCACTGTGGCTAACCTCCCTAGATGTGGACGGAAAATAAAAATTGACAAGAGATTTCAATGCAAGATTGTGCGGATGTTGGATAAAGAACCTCGACTAACATCTAAACAAGTTCAAGCTGCCCTGCAGTCCGAGGGTACAACAGTGTCAACCCGTACTATCCGTCGGCGTCTGAATGAACAGGGACTGTATGGTAGGAGACCCAAGAAGACCCCACTTCTTACCCCGAGACATAAAAAAGCCAGGCTGGAGTTTGCCAAAACTTACCTGAAAAAGCCTAAAACGTTTTGGAAGAATGTTCTCTGGTCAGATGAGACAAAAGTAGAGCTTTTTGGGCAAAGGCATCAACATAGAGTTTACAGGAGAAAAAAAGAGGCATTCAAAGAAAAGAACACGGTCCCTACAGTCAAACATGGCGGAGGTTCCCTGATGTTTTGGGGTTGCTTTGCTGCCTCTGGCACTGGACTGCTTGACCGTGTGCATGGCGTTATGAAGTCTGAAGACTACCAACAAATTTTGCAGCATAATGTAGGGCCCAGTGTGAGAAAGCTGGGTCTCTCTCAGAGGTCATAGGTCTTCCAGCAGGACAGTGACCCAAAACACACTTCAAAAAGCACTAGAAAATGGTTTGAGAGAAAGCACTGGAGACTTCTAAGGTGGCCAGCAATGAGTCCAGACCTGAATCCCATAGAACACCTGTGGAGAGATCTAAAAATGGCAGTTTGGAGAAGGCACCCTTCAAATATCAGGGACCTGGAGCAGTTTGCCAAAGAAGAATGGTCTAAAATTCCAGCAGAGCATTGTAAGAAACTCATTGATGGTTACCGGAAGCGGTTGGTCGCAGTTATTTTGGCTAAAGGTTGTGCAACCAAGTATTAGGCTGAGGGTGCCAATACTTTTGTATGGCCCATTTTTGGAGTTTTGTGTGAAATGATCAATGTTTTGCTTTTTGCTTCATTCTCTTTTGTGTTTTTTCATTTAAGACAAAATAAATGAAGATAATAATACCGAAGAATTTGTGTTTGCAATCATTTTCAGGAAGAAACTGAGTATTATCTGACAGAATTGCAGGGGTGTCAATACTTTTGGCCATGACTGTAGGTCCATAAAGAGATGTCTCCTCCATAATATTGAGTACTGGTAGCAAAAAGAGATTTTTAGCTGCAATATCACAATTGGTAAACATCCATAATAGGATAAAAGTGAGGAAAAATACACATAAATATATATGCCATGAACAAATAAGTGGCATTTAATGTGCTACAAAATATCCCCCACAGAAAACAACTTCAAAGAACTAGAAAGTGCATAGTGCATAGTGCATAGTGCATAGTGCATAGAAATATATATACTATCCAGCACTCATGGTGAGTGTGCCAATACTGCCTCCTCACACTCCAACGCGCGTTTCACACGTTTTGCTTCCTCAGGGAGTGAGTACTGGTTAGTAATTGATTTTCTGTGTATTGTTCTTTTGGTGTCAAATAAAATATTTTGGATTTTTTATATGATTTTTTCAAGTATTTATTTCAAGTAGTTTTGTGGTTGATTAAAAAGTTATATGTACCTCAAAATGATTCCAATTACAAAAAACAATTCACCTAGCAAAAACAAGCCCTCTTATGACTATGAAAAAATTGATGGCTTTTGAAAAATAAAAAAGCGAAGAAAAATGTTGTGTTATATTTGTCAAAATTTGCTTTGAAGCCAAGTGTTTAAATTGATGCTATGGTAGTAAATCTCCCAACATGCTGTGTACTGCTTTTACACGGTATAAAGGAGAACACCAGAGGTAAACTTCAGGATGCCAGGCCTGCCATTATAAACATTTTGCAGTAAGTCACTGTCATTATCATTGCTATAAAATTTAGCTTCAGATTTCAAGTAATTCAGAGTCACTTGCAGAGCTGTAGAAATATGCGGCTCCCACTGAAACTTAGTCATGCCACAGCTATAAAAGAGAGTGGCCAAACAAACAGTGCAAAACAAATCTGATCAGTATTCTTTTTTAGTCTACTATTGGAGGTTTTGACTGTCTCCTTTTCTGACTGCACAACTCCCATCAGCTAGGGTTGAGCGAAACGGATCGGACAAATTCAAAAATCGCTGACTTTCGGCAAAGTCGGGTTTCATGAAACCCGACCCGATCCTAGTGTGGGATTAGCAATGAGGTCAGTGATCTTCACGCCAAAGTCATGTTTCGTATGATGCGTTCAGCGCCATTTCTCAGCCAATGAAGGAGGACGCAGAGTGTGGGCAGCGTGATGACATAGGTCTCAGTCCCCACCATCTTAGAGAAGGGCACGACAGTGATTGGCTTGCTTTCTGCGGTGTCACAGGGGCTATAAAGGGGCGTGCACGCCGACCACCATCTTACTTCTGCTGATCTTAGCATAGGGAGAGGTTGCTGCAGCTTCATCAGAAGAAGGGATATAGTTAGGGAGGGAAGATTAACCCCCAAACCGCTTGTGCTGTAGCGATTTCCACTGTCCAACACCACCTTTGTTTTGCAGGGACAGTGGAGGCTATATTTTTGTGCATCAGCTCTGTAGCTTATTAGGCTGCCTTATAAGGCTCCCTGATAGCTGCATTGCTGTTTGCACGCTGCTGTGCAAACCAACTGCTTTTTTAAAAGCAAAAATCCTGTTGCTCCTTTCTGCACAGTTATCTTGTTTATTTGTCCACACTTTTGTGTGCAGCAGTCCTTTTTATTGCTGTCATACTTGTCCTGAGATCATTGTAGGGAGATTGAAATTGTACTACAGTCCTTGTATTTTTTCATATATCAGCCAGCCACTTGCTGCCACTCACATTGCGTTGTTTTATACACTGGGCCTGAGTTTGGGTTCAGTCTCCCCCCCCAAAAAAAAGTGAGATTCAAATTCTCTTAAACTGGATATACCTCAGTCCTCTTAGTTTGTCGTATATCAGCCAGCCACTTGCTGCCACTCACATTGCGTTGTTTTATACACTGGGCCTGAGTTTGGGTTCAGTCTCCCCCCCCAAAAAAGTGAGATTGATATACTCACAAAGTGGATATATCTCAGTCCTCTTAGTTTGTCATATATCAGCTAGCCACTTGCTGCCACTCACATTGCGTTGTTTTAAACACTGGGCCTGAGTTTGGGTTCAGTCTCCCCCCCCCAAAAAAAAAGTGAGATTCAAATTCTTACAAAGTGGATATACCTCAGTCCTCTTAGTTTGTCGTATATCAGCCAGCCACTCGCTGCCACTCACATTGCATTGTTTTATACACTGGGCCTGAGTTTGGGTTCTGTGTTTAAAAAAAAAGTGAGATTGAAATTCTCACAATGTGGATATACTTCAGTCCTCTTAGTTTGTCGTATATCAGCCAGCCACTTGCTGCCACTCACATTGCGTTGTTTTATACACTGGGCCTGAGTTTGGGTTCAGTCTCCCCCCCAAAAAAAGAGAGATTCAAATTGTCACAAAGTGAATAAACGTCAGTTCTGTTAGTTTGTCGTATATCAGCCAGCCACGTTCTGCCACTTACATTGTGTTGTGTTATACACTGGGCCTGAGTTGTGGTGCTGTCTCCCTGAAATAAAAAGGGAGATTTAAATTCTTAACAAGTTTATATACACCTTCTACCTTGTTTTACTGTACCTTATAATGGTTGTTATTTTGGTTACATTTTCCCAAATATGAGGAAGTCTGGTGGAAGAGGCCGTGGGCGGTCATTGCCAGCTGGTACTGATGGTGGTGGTGGTGGTGGAGCATCTGATGGTAGTGGGAAAAGCAAAATAGCACCTAAGGCTGGAGGTGTTGAGCCAGCGTCATAGTCTGGCTACACAAGGCCTCGAAGGCTCCCTTATCTGAGAGTAGGAAAACAACTTTTAAAGCCGGAGCAGCAGGAAAAAGTTTTGGCTTTCCTTGCTGACTCAGCCTCTAGCTCTTTTGCCTCCTCTTTAGAAAGTTCAAAATATAAAAGCAGCGAATCTTCAGTGGATGCTCCCGGTCAGGAACAAGATGTTTCCTTGTGTCCTTCACCCAAACCAAAAGTGAAGGATGCGTCAGGCGACACCACAGGTTACTCCATGGAGCTCTTTACACATACCGTGCCTGGGTTAGAAAGGGAAATTGTTAACTGCCCATGACAAGATGAATCGGACATGGAGTGCACTGATGCACAGCCACAGCTAGATTATTATGCTGTTCCATTGACTCAGATCACAACACTACCCTCGCAGTGTACTGAGCCAGAATCTGACCCTGATGAGACTGTGGTGCCCCGTCCCGAATACAATAGCACCTTTCATGGTGACACAGAGGAAGGTGCACATGACATTGAAGAGGAGGTGATAGATGACCCAGTTGTTGACCCAGATTGGCAGCCATTGGGGGAAGAGGGTGCCGCTGCCAGTAGCTCAGAAGCGGAGGAGGATGATCCACAGCAGCCATCTACATCGCAACAGCTTTCATCTGGCAGGCCCGTATCAGGCCAAAAACGTGTGTCAAAAACAAAAACAGTTTTAGGACAGCGTGGCCATCCGGTGAAAGTAGCACAGCGTGCAATGCCTGAAAAGGTATTCGATAGTAGGAAGAGTGCAGTGTGCCAATTTTTTAACCAAGATCCGAAAGATCAGTCAAAAGTCATCTGTAAGAAATGCTCAAAGACCTTTTGCAGAGGGAAGAATCTTCAAAATTTAAATACAACGTTCATGCGTAGACATTTAACCAGCATGCACTTGCAAGCCTGGACTAACTACCAAGCGTCACGTACCGTTGGTGCACCAGCTCAGAATGAAGGTAGTCAGCAATGCTACATTGCTTCCCTCACTGTAAGCCCACTGGTTAGGACACCACCAGCAGCAAATGTGGAGGTATCGTCGCAAGGCCAAAGCAGTCAGGGAATCACAAGGTTATTGGTAGGAAACACTGTATGTAGGCCAACATCAAGAATACCATCACCAACCCTCTCTCAATCTGCCATCTCCACCACCACCACCGCTAGTTCCAGCATATGCAGCTCTCCAGTTCAGCTTACCCTACAAGAGACTCTCGCTAGGAAAAGAAAATACTCATCCTATCATCCGCGTACACAGGGTTTGAACACCCACATAGCTAGACTAATCTCGTTAGAGATGATGCCCTACTGGTTGGTTGAAAGCAAAGCTTTCAAAGACCTGATGGTCTACGCAGTACCACGCTATGACCTACCCAGTCGGCACTTCTTTGCGAGAAAAGCCATCCCAGCCCTCCACCATCATGTCAAAGACCGCATTGTCCATGGACTGAGGCAATCAGACAGTGGAAAGGTGCACCTCACAACAGATGCATGGACCAGTAGGCATGGCCAGGGACATTACGTGTCCATCACGGCGCACTGGGTTAATGTGGTGGATGCAGGGTCCACTGGGGACAGCCATAGTGGGACAGTTCTGCCTAGCCCACGGTCTAGGAAACAATTGGCTGTAGGCGTTTGCCACTCCTCCTCCTCCTCCTCCAGAAGCGAAAGCTCGTCCACAGAGCACTGTCGCATGACCACTCCATCTGCAGCTGCCAGTGTTGCACACGAGGTGTCCCATTATCGAACAGCTAGTGGTCAGCAGGCTGTGTTACAAATGAAGTGTTTGGGCGATAACGGACACACCGCGGAAGTACTGGCCGAGTACTTGCAGCAAGAAACTCAGTCATGGCTGGGCAGTGTACATCTTGAGGCAGGCAAGGTAGTCAGTGATAACGGAAGGAATTTTATGGCTGCCATAGCCCTTTCAGAACTGAAACACATACAGTACCTTGCCTGGCTCACACCTTGAACCTGGTGGTGCAGTGCTTCCTGAAAAATTATCCGGGGTTACCAGACCTGCTCCTGAAGGAGCGAAGACTTTGCTCGCACATCCGCCGGTCGCCCATACACTCCAGCCGTATGCTGAATCTTCCCCAGCACCGCCTAAAAATCGATGTTGCAACAAGGTGGAACTCCACACTGCACATGGTTCGGAGGCTGTGCGAACAGAGGCGTGCTGTAATTTATTTGTGGGAGGATACACATACACAGGCAGTCACTTGGATGGCAGACATGGAGTTGTCTGGTGTCCAGTGGTCGAAGATACAAGACCTCTGTCAAGTCCTTCAGTGTTTTGAGGAATGCACACGGCTGGTAAGTGCAGACAACGCCATCATAAGCATGAGCATCTTACTAATGCGTCTGCTGATGCAAAATTTGACGCACATTAAGAAGCAGGCGTCTGCAGCCGAGGAGGAGAAGCCTTGATGACAGTCAGCCATTGTCTGCTCAGGGAACTGTCCTGGACGAGGTGGCGGACGAAGAGGAGGATGAGGAGGATGATGGGGATGAATATTTATGGTAGGAGGATGCTTCTCAGGGGGCAATAGAAACTGGTGGCGTTGCAAGGTCAGGTACTGGGTTTTTGTGGGACACAAGTGATGTTGATTTGCAAGAAAGTGCTCCTCAACCCAGCACAAGCAATGAATTGACAACTGGAACATTGGCCCACATGGCTAAGTGTGCCTTGCATATCCTAAAAAAGGATCCCCGCATTATGAAAATGATTACCGATGACGATTACTGGTTGGCCTGCCTCCTGGATCCACGATATAAAGGAAAATTACAAAATATCATGCCATATGAGAACCTTGAGCAAATATTGGCTACCAAACAAGCAACTCTTGTAGACAATTTGGTTCAGGCATTCCCAGCACACAGCGGCAGTGATGGTTCTCACACGAGCTGTAGTGAGCAACATGGCAGAGGTGTTAGAGGTGCACAAATCCGAAGTGGCGTTGGACAGAGTGGTTTTATGACCAGGTTGTGGAGTAATTTCGCAATGACCGCTGACACGACAGGTACTGCTGCATCGATTCAAAGTGACAGGAGACAGCATTTTTCCAGTACGGTTACAAACGACTTTTCCGCACTTATCGATGTTCTCCCTCACAGGTCATTCCTCTTTGATTACTGGGCATCTAAAATAGACACCTGGCCTTAATTGGCAGAATATGCATTACAGGAGCTCGCTTGCCCTGCTGCTAGTGTGCTATCAGAAAGAGTATTCAGTGCTGCTGATTCAATACTGACCAAAAAAAGGACACGTCTGGCTACCCGAAATGTTGATGATCTAACCTTCATTAAAATGAACCAATCATGGATTTCAAATTATTTTGCCCCACCTTCCCCTGCTGACACGTAGCTTGCATGAAAAATGTCTTGCTTTTGGCCTCCTCTTACTGACTTCTCCAATTCCTCCATTTGCAGCTGCTGAATGTTCACCATAGGCCATTTTTATACCTCCCTAAATGGGCTGAGTCCCCGCACAGGGCCGTGGTCACCACCTGGCGCAAGCATCCGTGCGAGTGCCATTTGCCTGGACAGGTGGGTGGGCCCACTCTTGGGCAACGGCACTGGCACAGGGTTCCTCATAGTACAATGAAGTGTCTCTGACGGTGGTGGTGCACAACCAACGTCAGACACACCGTCGTAATATGAGGGGCCCTGTGCCAGTAATGCTGCCTACAAGAGAGTGTTCCCCCCCAGCTCCAACAGTGCTCTACCACTTGCAATACTTACCTCTCCCTGCTCTACCACTGTGTAGTCTGTGCTGTTAAATCCTTCAATGGCACTGCCAATACAAATTTGTTGAAATGATAGATGATAGTTAAAATATACAGGGGCCCTGGCCTTCTTTTAGACCAGTTAATACTTTGCGCCTACTACTATCACTGTCTGCTACTCAGCAGAGGAGCCTACCCCTGTACCTAGCTATGCCACCTGGTTATTTATGAAAAAAATTTGGCAGACATTTAGCCTACTTCATTATTAGGGCCTACTCACTGTGTCAGCCACTCCTTACAATTGTCCTCTGCTGAACAAAGCAATGCCGCCAGTTTAGTCCTGTTACCAATTTTGAACTGCATTTAGCCTACTTACTTATTTGGGCCTACTCACTGTGTCAGCCTCTCATTACAGTTGTCCTCCACTGAACAAAGCAATGACGCCTGGTTAGTCCTGTTACCAATTTTGAACTGCATTTAGCCTACTTACTTATTTGGGCCTACTCACTGTGTCAGCCTCTCATTACAGTTGTCCTCCGCTGAACAAAGCAATGCCGCCTGGTTAGTCCTGTTACCAATTTTGAACTGCTTTTAGCCTAATTACTTATTTGGGCCTACTCACTGTGTCAGCCTCTCATTACAGTTGTCCTCCACTGAACAAAGCAATGCCGCCTGGTTAGTCCTGTTACCAATTTTAAACCGCTTTTAGCCTACTTACTTATTTGGGCCTACTCACTGTGTCAGCCTCTCATTACAGTTGTCCTCTGCTGAACAAAGAAATGCCGCCTGGTTAGTCCTGTTACCAATTTTGAACTGCTTTTAGCCTACTTACATATTTGGGCCTACTTACTGTGTCAGCCTCTCATTACAGTTGTCCTCCGCTGAACAAAGCAATGCCGCCTGGTTAGTCCTGTTACCAATTTTTAACTGCTTTTAGCCTACTTACTTATGTGGGCCTACTCACTGTGTCAGCCTCTCATTACAGTTGTCCTCCGCTGAACAAAGCAATGCCGCCTGGTTAGTCCTGTTACCAATTTTGAACTGCTTTTAGCCTACTTACTTATTTGGGTCTACTCACTGTGACAGCCTCTCATTACAGTTGTCCTCCGCTGAACAAAGCAATGCCGCCAGGTTAGTCCTGTTACCAATTTTGAACTGCTTTTAGCCCACTTTATTATTTGGGCATATATCTGTGTTTCCTCCTCATCCTGCCCATTGCCCAGCCACTGCTAGATGAATCTGCTGGTACATTGACCCAGACCACTACATTCCCCTTGCACTCTACACAGCCAGAATCTGACGCTGCTGAAAGTCAGGTTCCCCTTCCCGCATACTATACCACCTTACACGGGGATAAAGAGGAAGGTGCAGATAAAAGTGCAGGTTCCTTCATCAGGTGGGGGGCATACTCGTTGGCGACATCACTGGCACAGGGCCCCTCATAGTACACAAAAGTGTCTCTGCCGGTGGGAGGCGACACCCGCCATCAAACACCCCGCCATAATATGAGGGGCCCTGTGCCAGTGCCAATGCCAATGAGTGGGCCCCCACTGCTTGCTCAGGATCACAGCACTTCCAAAGTTGAAATACTTACTTCTCCCTGCTCCACCGCCATGACGTATTCCGCGTTTCCTGGACCCATGAAAAACTTGAGCCAGCCCTACCCCCCCACAACTTTAGCCAAATGACCCCCAGTTTTCAGTGCCTAACTATTATTATAAAGTAAATTAAGATTGACAAGCTATAGTGATAAGAATTGATGTTTTTGGCATTAAAAATGGGCACTGTAGGTGTTTTCCTGTCCTCCACTCTCTGCCGACTTTGATTCCCCATTGACTTGCATTGGGTTTCGTGTTTCAGTCGGCACCCGACTTTTCGCAATAATTGGCCGATATCACCCGACCCGACTTTTGACAAAGTCGCATTTCGCGAAACCCGACTCGATCCTAAAAAAGTAAAAGTCGCTCAACTCTACCATCAGCTTAAGGAATTACTCACATTCACGTACAAAATATTTTTCTGATGATGTTCCTGAAAAGTAGAATGAGTGTCATGCAAATACAATACGATTTTTCTCACTTAGCATCCATATGACATCCGTATGACATCCATATGCTTTTTTAACATCATCTTTTACATACTGTCATTCTCTATGTAATTTAAAGTTTACAATCCTAATAAAGCAATCTTATATACAGATATCAATAGATGATAGAAAGATATTAGATCTATTACAGATAGATAAATAGAAAGATAGACTAGATAAATAGAATAGATAAAATAGGTAGATATCCTGTAGACATATAATTTCACAAGCCCCCTACATATAATAAACCAGCATCCTTTAGTGCCTTTCATCTGTCACAAAATAAATCATTTAAAAAATGACATGGGTCCCCCATATTTTTGATAACCAGCAAAGGTAAAGCAGTTAACTGAGAGCTGATATTATCAGTCTGGGAAGGTTTTACAGGTATCTTTTTCCAGACAACTTCAGAATCGTTGGATTACTTTCAACCTGCATGGTATTTTTTCACATTTCTTCATTAAATTGATGAATGAGGGATAGTGTGGGGGAGTCTTTTTTCAAATAAAATGGTTTTTTTTCTGTGTGCATAATTTTATTTTTGATTACGGAGTTTGTAATGGGTGTGTGTGATAGTCACTTCTCCAATACTAACCCCAGGGGTTGATGGCAGCTATTTCCCCGATTTCTACTATACTAGGGCAATCAGGAAAAGCTGGGCAAAGCGCCATAATTCTGGGTCTGCTGAAGTCTGTTATTTTTAGGCTGGGAATGGCACAAGAACCAGGGACCTTTCCAGCCTGATAATATCAGTCCGCAGCTGTCTGGTTTATCTTTTCTGGTTATCAAAAATAGGTTAATTGAGGTGAAATACCCTTTAAAGGCACTAAAGGGTGCTATTTTACTATATGTAAGGGCTTTGTGACATTAAATAGCTTCTGGACATCTATCTATTCTATCTATTCTCTATATCTATCTATTTTATATCTCTATTCTGATGGTTCATGCTGTGAATTTACTGTACTTGACTAATGAAATTTTGGGTTTCCTTTGAGATGTGTGCATAAAAATCAGGTGGCATACGCACGGTCCATTTGCACCAATTTTTTTCTGGCACCTATAGACTTGCATTGATGAGTGTTGTCTGATATATACAGTGAATCATAGCATGCTGCATTGTTTACCTCAGTCCAATTAGAGCTGAGAAAAAAAAATTGCCGATGAACATTGACTTCCTATACAATAATCGCCAGTTGGGACTTCCAGACGCTGTCCCCGAATCCCATAAGGCACCGCGGCAGTGTCAATTGCGCAGGTGCAGTACATGGCCACAAGGCAAAGAAAGTGACATACAGGGTGTCCGACGGTTGATGGCCGGTTGTGCGGGTGTCTCTGGTGCCCAGTGGTGCTGTGTGGTTGTCAGGTGCTGCCCAGGGCTCTACTGTCATTTTGCGACAGGCCAGAGCCCCAGCACTTCCACAGTTCCATGTGCGGTGGACTTCGGGAATTTGGCTGGTGTATGCTCAGATGATGATCTCGGGAACAAGATCTCGAGAGATGAGATCTCAGCGCTGAAATCTCATCTCTCGAAATCTTGGTCCCGAGATCACCATCTGCGCATGCACCATCCCCCGGCGGCCATATTCCCGCCATTAATATTAGCAATTCAGATTTGTATATTAAAGTTAAATGTAATCTCATTTTCCACCTTTTGATAGATGTTATGGTGTTTCTGCCACATACAGCTGCTTTTATCTTTTCAAAGTTCTATACCAAGATATTTCATTTCTAACTTTTGCAAATTAACTTTGATATGTATATTTTATCAAGAGTGACCTTATCTTCACAAGATCAGGAGACAGACAGGAGCCAGTATAGTGAAATAATAATCAATATATATAAACCACCACTGTCTCTGGCATCACTAGATTTTATGCGACATCATATGAAAATGAAACAGAAAAAAAGAGTTTATTACTTCAGTATAATTTCAGCAAGTGGCTTCATAAAAAAATTTGTATACATTTTTTTTTTCATTTGTATACATTTTTTTTTCAACTGACAATTTAATGACATTCCAAACATAGAAAGTCATTGTTAAAAATATCATGTTGAATAAGAATTGTGTCTTTTTTAACATCACATCTGCATTATTTTGTTAGTGTATCGTCCATGTTGCAACTACAGCAGCGGCCAAAAGTTTTGCTTTTTTTTTTTTAAGTGTAATTATGTCTGTTGTTGTGATGCCATTTTCCTGATTTTCATAAACCGAAAGCAAATGGTTAAAAATGTAAAGAAATAAAAATAAGGTTATAAAACAGCTGACAATCCTAGAAGTGGATGATCACAAAAACTTCCTCCAAAGTTGGTCACATTATAAAGAAATAGTCAGTATCTGATGTCCATAAAAATGCTGTACAGATTTCATACAAAATAACTGAAAAATACTGGGTCAAAGTGAGTCACCAAATTTTGTTTTGACAGCTAAGAGCAGTAGGGTTGAATGCAAGAGTTCCAGTCAAGAAGTCTTTCATCTCCGCAAAGAACCAGAAGTTCCGACTTGAGTTTGCCAAAAAACACAGCCAATGGAAGGAGTCAGCTTGGTCAAGGGTTTTGTGGTCTGATTAATTCAAGTTTAATCTGTTTGGTAGTGATGGAAAGCACTATATATACCCCCCAGATGAAAAACCTTATGATGTAAGGTACCAAACACATACACCTACACTTCACAAATACTTGCTACTTTGTGTTGGTATATCACATAAAATCCAAATAAAATACATTTACGTTTGAGAGTATAACATGAATGATGAAAGAATGGTAAGCCTTTTGATGCACATTTACATTGAAAGATTGTTGTGATTGAGCACATCTAGGAACGTTGGTTAAAAATAATCTTTCAGTATAAACCGGCTGCAGATCATGCGATGAATGAGCAAAACACTTGTTCATTGTGTACTGCACAAAGATAATTATTCTCAATAGGGCATTGTCCTGTGGCAGCCTATGCACACTGACTGATCGTACAGTGTACATTTAGGCCATGTGCACATGTTGAGTATTTGGTGAATTTTTTACTTCAGTACTTAAGCCAAAATCAAGAGTGGATCAATCAGAGGAAAGGTATAATAGAAACACTTGCACCACTTATGCATTTTTTATGCACTCCTGGTTTTGGCTTAAAAATACAAAAGTAACAAAACAAATAATAATTCTGTGAACGTGACCTTAAAGAGTGGTCTGCCTATGTAAACAGGTTATTAAACAACTGCTGATTGGCAAACAAGTAGCTAATCGGTCCGGATGAGTGAACTTCCTGGGTGATACTCAGATATCACTCAAGTATAGGGGTGCTTGATTGCAGTTGTTACTTGGCGAGCGTTGAGTGGTGCTCGAAGTAAAACTCTAATTCTTGCCCTGCATGTTTTATGCCTGTTACACAGCAAATAGGCATGCAAGGTTTGCCTGTACATCACCATAACACCATAGCCACCATCTTGGTTGTGGCATTACTGTGATTGGCTAGCTGAGTGACATCATCAGGGATTGCAAAAGAAAAGGTGCCACCCAGCTCTTCACACAGCTGCCATTGCACAGCTCGGTGACACTTTGGATTGCAGGGAGAGAGTGTATAGGCCTGTGTTTGTATAGGCCTGTGCTTGCACAGTGTAATCAGTCAGAGGACTGTGGTGTTGATACTGGTGCTAAAGCTGAACCATCACACTAACAGCCATTCTAAAAGGTAATAGTTTGCTTTGCTGTTTGTATCACATACATTCTGCATTTAGCCTAGGGATTGAGAGAGTTGCAGGAGCAGGGACCATGGCAGAATACAGTCTGTACACAAGGATTAGGGCTGTGAAGTCCCTTGCAAAATATATAACTGCAGCTTTTATTTTTTCTTGTGAAAAAATGTAATACAATGTGTGATCCATTAAGTATTATGTGCTTTGTGGTACATTTTTGCATTATATCACACTCCATAAGAGTGTTGACATTTTTTTCTGGATTAAATAACTCATTCATAGTGTATTTCATGGCCTGGGGTAGATTACTGTGATATCCATCACTCCAAAAAAAGAGTTAAACAATGTTACTGGGTTAAATTACTCACCCTTACAGTATTCTGTGGTCTAGGGTACATGTATGTGACATCTATCATTCAAACAAAGCGTTCAGAAATTTTGTTGGGTTAAAATTCTCACTCATACACTATTCCGTGGTCTTGGGTACATTTTTGTGACATATAACATTCAAAAAAGTGTCTAAAATGTTTGGTGGGTTAAATCTCTCAGCCATACAGTATTCCTTGGTCTGGGGTACATTTTTATGATATATGACACTCCAAAAAAAGTGTTTACAAATTTTCCTGGGTTACATTTCTCACCCATACAATATTCCGTGGACTTGGGTACATTTCTGTGACATTAAACATTCCAAAAAAGCATCTAAAAATTTTGATGGGTTAAATCTCTCAGCCATACAGTATTCCTTGGTCTGTGGTACCTTTTTATGATATATGACACTCCATAAAAAGTGTTTACAAATTTTTCTGGGTTACATTTCTCACCCATACAATATTCTATGATCTGAAGTACATTATGCAGGTATGTAAAACTGCAAAATAATGTTAAAAAAATTCTGGGCTTAATTTCTCACCCATACATTATTCCATGGTCTGGGCTACATTTCTGTAATATGTAATCCTCCAAACAAAATTTTTACAAATTTTATCTGGATTAAATTAGTCATCCATTGAATATTCCGTGTTCTGTGGTACTTTTTGATGGTTTATAGCACAAAAATTTAATAAAAATTTTATTGGTTTCATATTGCTCATCCATAGTATATTACATCTTCCTGGGTATATTTCAGTGGTATCTAACCCTAAAAATTTTTTTCCATTTTGTTCTCAATATTATATTGCTCATCCATAGAGTATTACTTGTTCTTGGGTACACTTAGGTGGTATATAACCCTCAAAACAAGTTGTCAATTTTTTTAGCATTATATTACTCATCTATATAGTATTACATATCGTTGGGTACATTTCGGTGGTATATATAATAGAGAAGAGCGAGCACTAGAATGCTTGGGTTGATCGAACCAAGCAATTCCCAATACTCAAATGCTCATTTCAAGTAACGAGTAGAATGGGAGTCCAAAGAAAATGAAAGCTATTTTTCTGGCAGACCCTGCAAAAAGGTCTGTGGGGGCAGTGAAAATGTTCAAATGAATGGGAATAGTGCTGAATGGAAGGAACACAAGATGAGGACAACCCCTGGAAGCAACTCTGACCGCCTGATTGCTGCTGAGAACAATGATATCACACTTTTACTTCACTTTAAAAGTGACAATAAAACATTCCAAACATTTTGCAGGAAAAAAATGTTAAGAAACATTTGTTTCCTGTATTATGAGTTGTGTATATAAGGCCAAATCTAAAAAGGTATAAAAAATACAATTTAACTAAACCAAAATTGATTTTTTATTAAATAATGGGATATTTCAGTTGAATTTATGAAGAAAGCAAGAACTGCCAAAAATTATGGACTGAGAGGGACTCAGATTCACCCTGTATTAGACATACACATTCTGTTCAAATTGTCATGTATTAGTACTCCTAGACTCATAAAGGCTATGCAAATCAACAAAATGTTCTTCATAGCTCGGAATAGTCTATGGGTGAGCATTATAATAACAATCAAATTTTGTACAAGTTTTTTGAGGGTTAAATACCAACGAAATACACTGAAGACCACGGAATAGTCTATGGATGAGCAATATAATACCAATACATTTTTAAACAAGTTTTATGAGGTTTATATACCAATGAAATGTACATAAGAACATTTAATACTGTATGGAAGAGCAATATAAAACCAATAAATTGTTAAAAACGTTTTTAGAGCTTTAGATAGCAACGAAATGAAGCTGTGGGCCTAAGGTTGCGAAACAGCAGGTTACAAGAGGGGAAGGGCACATATAACATGAGTGGGAAAAAATGAGATCGTGATGGAAGCTGGAATAGGCTTGGTGCTTGACGTGTAAGTGGTTTAGGTGTTGATATTAATGAATGCTCAATTGAACAAACACCATCTTATCCTATCCAAAGACCACTGGCAACATCTGCTTCTGCACGAGTTACTCTACTCCCTTTCTTTGGCAGCCAAACAGTGGTATGCCTTGTAGATGAGGGCCAGTAACAGTATATTCTCCAGTGAATGGCAAGCACTGCATCAAGTCACCTCTCCTCTTCCTCCACCTTAACATCACACACAGTGCAATCCTCAGAGATGGCATGCCATTCACCCTTTCTTCCCCCCACATCATAAATTTCTAAATGTCCAACTGACTGTGGAGAACCACAGATGGGCCATTCTGCAGAGCTGTTCACACATTTTATTCCATGGGCATCATAGATCTGTTCCAAAGATTCACAAAATCCATGTCACGCCAAGGCAGGCGGAGCAAGGTTAGTGAACTGTTATGACCCCAATGGCAGAGGGTCTCAGGAATAATGCTAAGTCAGTAAATACAGAAAACCAGCTCATAGGGCAGTGGTAACTGGGCTGACCATATAACTAATCCTAGCACCACAAATACCAGCAGCCGGGGAACGTTCCTACGTTGATCCTAGACGTCTCGCGCCAGCCGGAGAGCTAACTACCCCTAGAAGGGAAAAGAAAGACCTTTCTTGCCTCCAGAGGAAATACCCCAAAAAGTTGGATAGAAGCCCCCCACAAATAATAACGGTGAGGTAAGAGGAAAAGACAAACATAAGAATGAGCTAGGAATTTAGCAAAGAGAGGCCCACTAGCTAATAGCAGAATATAGAAAGATAACTTATATGGTCAGCAAAAAATCCTATCAAAAATATCCACACTGGAAATTCAAGAACCCCCGAACCGTCTAACGGCCCGGGGGGAGAACACCAGCCCCCTAGAGCTTCCAGCAAGGTCAGGAATCACATTTAGTACAAGCTGGACAAAAATGATAGCAAACAAATAACCCAAAAAACAAAGAAGCAAGACTTAGCTTAATTTAGCACGAACCAGGACCAGCAAACTGGAGCAAACAGAATGTGTCTGATAACACCGATGCCAGGCACTGGACTAAGGTTCCAGGAGGTTTATATAGCAACACCCCTGAAGTAACGACCCAGCTGGGTGCAGACAGAGGGAAGGAAATCCCAGAGTCATATCACTAGTAACCACTAGAGGGAGCCAAAAAAGTCTAATTCACAACAGTACCCCCCCCTTAAGGAGGGGTCACCGAACCCTCACCAAGACCACCAGGGCGATCAGGATGAGCAGCGTGAAAGGCATGAACCAAATCGGCCGCATGCACATCAGAGGCAACCACCCAGGAATTATCCTCCTGTCCATAACCCTTCCACTTGACCAAATACTGAAGCCTCCGCCTGGAGAGACGAGAATCCAAGATCTTCTCCACCACATACTCCAACTCGCCCTCAACCAACACCGGAGCAGGAGGCTCAGCAGAAGGAACCACAGGCACAACGTAGCGTCGTAACAAAGACCTATGGAACACGCTGTGAATGGCAAACGAAACCGGAAGATCCAAGCGAAAGGACACAGGATTAAGGATTTCCAATATCTTGTAAGGACCGATGAAGCGAGGCTTAAATTTAGGAGAGGAGACCTTCATAGGAACAAATCGAGAAGACAGCCACACCAAATCCCCAACACGAAGTCGGGGACCCACACCGCGGCGGCGGTTGGCAAAACGCTGAGCCTTCTCCTGTGACAACTTCAAGTTGGCCACCACATGATTCCAGATCTGCTGCAACCTATCCACCACAGAATCTACTCCAGGACAGTCAGAAGGCTCCACATGTCCTGAGGAAAAACGAGGATGGAAACCAGAGTTGCAGAAAAATGGCGAAACCAAAGTAGCGGAACTAGCCCGATTATTTAGGGCAAACTCAGCCAACGGCAAGAAGGTCACCCAATCATCCTGATCTGCCGAAACAAAACACCTCAAGTAAGCTTCCAGAGTCTGATTAGTTCGCTCAGTTTGTCCATTAGTCTGAGGATGAAAGGCAGACGAGAACGACAAATCAATGCCCATCCTAGCACAAAAGGATCGCCAGAACCTGGAAACAAACTGGGATCCTCTGTCAGACACAATATTCTCAGGAATGCCGTGTAAACGAACCACATTCTGAAGGAACACAGGAACCAGATCGGAAGAGGAAGGCAGCTTAGGCAAAGGCACCAAATGGACCATTTTTGAAAAGCGATCACATACCACCCAGATGACAGACATACCCCGAGACACCGGGAGATCAGAAATGAAATCCATGGAAATATGTGTCCAAGGCCTCTTCGGGACAGGCAAGGGCAGGAGCAACCCGCTGACACGGGAACAGCAAGGCTTAGCTCGAGCACAAGTCCCACAGGACTGCACAAATGACCGTACATCCCGTGACAAGGAAGGCCACCAAAATGACCTAGCCACCAGATCTCTGGTGCCAAAAATTCCCGGATGACCTGCCAACACCGAGGAATGAACCTCGGAAATGACTCTGCTGGTCCACTTATCAGGAACAAACAGTCTGTCAGGTGGACAAGAGTCAGGTCTACCAGCTTGAAATCTCTGCAACACACGTCGCAAATCAGGAGAAATGGCTGACAAAATAACTCCTTCTTTAAGAATACCAACAGGTTCTGTGACTCCAGGAGAGTCAGGCACAAAGCTCCTTGAAAGAGCATCAGCTTTCACATTCTTTGAACCTGGTAAATACGAGACCACAAAGTCAAAACGGGAGAAAAACAATGACCAGCGGGCCTGTCTAGGATTCAAGAGTTTAGCAGACTCGAGATACATCAAATTTTTGTGATCGGTCAAGACCACCACACGATGCTTAGCACCCTCAAGCCAATGACGCCACTCCTCAAATGCCCACTTCATGGCCAGTAATTCCCGATTGCCCACATCATAATTCCGCTCAGCAGGCGAAAACTTCCTAGAGAAGAAAGCACATGGTCTCATTACCGAGCAACCAGGGCCTCTCTGTGACAAAACGGCCCCTGCCCCAATCTCAGAAGCATCCACCTCGACCTGAAAGGGAAGTGAGACATCAGGCTGGCACAAAACAGGCGCCGAAGTAAACCGGCGCTTCAACTCCTGGAACGCCTCCACGGCTGCAGGAGCCCAGTTAGCAACATCAGAACCTTTCTTGGTCATATCCGTCAAAGGTTTAACAACGCTAGAAAAATTAGCGATAAAACGACGGTAGAAGTTAGCAAAACCCAAGAACTTCTGAAGACTCTTAACTGACGTGGGTTGAGTCCACTCATGAATAGCTCGGACCTTGACTGGGTCCATCTCCACAGCAGAAGGGGAAAAAATAAACCCCAAAAAGGGAACTTTCTGTACTCCAAAGAGACACTTTGAGCCTTTAACAAACAAGGCATTCTCACGCAAAACCTGAAACACCATCCTGACCTGCTCCACATGTGAGTCCCAATCTTCAGAGAAAACCAGAATATCGTCCAGATAAACAATCATAAATTTATCCAGATACTTCCGGAAAATATCATGCATAAAGGACTGAAATACTGAGGGAGCATTAGAAAGCCCAAAAGGCATCACCAAGTACTCAAAATGACCTTCGGGCGTATTAATTGCAGTCTTCCATTCATCACCTTGCTTAATGCGCACAAGGTTGTATGCACCACGAAGATCTATCTTGGTGAACCACTTGGCACCCTTAATCCGGGCAAACAAGTCCGACAAGAGAGGCAAAGGATACTGAAATTTTACAGTGATTTTATTCAGTAGCCGATAGTCAATACAAGGTCTCAAAGATCCGTCCTTCTTAGCCACAATAAAGAATCCCGCACCAAGAGGGGAAGAGGATGGACGGATATGCCCCTTCTCCAGAGACTCCTTGATATATGAACGCATTGCGGCATGCTCAGGTACTGACAGATTAAATAATCTTCCCTTAGGAAATTTACTACCTGGAATCAAATCTATGGCGCAGTCACAGTCCCTATGAGGAGGCAGAGCACTGGATCTGGACTCACTGAATACATCCTGATAATCAGACAAATACTCAGGAACTTCCGAAGGAGTAGAGGAAGCAATAGACACCGGCGGGGAATCAGCATGAATTCCCTGACAGCCCCAACTTGACACAGACATTGCCTTCCAATCCAGGACTGGATTGTGGGTCTGTAACCATGGCAGACCCAAAACGACCAAATCATGCATTTTATGCAGAACAAGAAAACGAATCACCTCCCTATGTTCAGGAGTCATGCACATGGTCACCTGCGTCCAAAACTGCGGTTTATTTTCCGCCAATGGCGTAGCATCAATACCTCTAAGAGGAATAGGATTTACTAACGGTTCAAGAACAAAACCACAGCGCTTGGCAAATGACAGATCCATAAGACTCAGGGCGGCACCTGAATCCACAAACGCCATAACAGGGTAAGAAGACAAAGAGCAAATTAAAGTCACAGACAAAATAAATTTAGGTTGCAAATTACCAATGGCGACAGGACTAACAACCCTTGTTAGGCGTTTAGAGCATGCTGATATAACATATGTAGAATCACCACAGTAAAAACACAACCCATTCTGACATCTATGATTTTTCCGTTCATTTCTAGTCTGAATTCTATCACATTGCATTAAATCAGGTGTTTGTTCAGACAACACCACCAGAGGATTAGCGGTTTTGCGCTCCCGCAAACGCCGGTCAATTTGAATAGCAAGCGCCATAGAATCATTCAGACTTGTAGGAATGGGGAAACCCACCATCACATTCTTAATGGCTTCAGAAAGGCCATTTCTGAAATTTGCGGCCAGAGCACACTCATTCCACTGAGTAAGCACGGACCATTTCCGAAATTTTTGGCAATACACTTCAGCTTCATCCTGACCCTGAGAAATAGCTAGCAAGGCTTTTTCTGCCTGAATTTCAAGATTGGGTTCCTCGTAAAGCAATCCGAGCGCCAGAAAAAACGCAATATTCGCCAATGCCGGATCTCCTGGCGCTAGCGAGAAAGCCCAATCCTGAGGGTCGCCCCGTAAAAAAGAAATAACAATTTTAACTTGCTGAGCAGAATCTCCAGATGAACGGGGTCTCAGAGAAAGAAACAATTTACAATTATTCTTGAAATTCCTAAACCTAAATCGATCTCCAGAAAACAATTCCGGAATAGGTATTTTAGGTTCAGACATAGGACTACTGGTAACAAAATCTTGTATACCCTGCACACGAGCTGCCAGCTGGTCAACACTTGTAATCAAGGTCTGCACATTCATGTCTGCAGCAAGCACACGCCACTCAAAGGTAAAGGGGAGGAAGAGAAGGAAGGAAAAAAAAAAACTCAGAATTTCCTTTCTTATTATCCCACTTCTGCAATGCTTTAAACATTCAATATTGGCCTGGCATACTGTTATGACCCCAATGGCAGAGGGTCTCAGGAATAATGCTAAGTCAGTAAATACAGAAAACCAGCTCATAGGGCAGTGGTAACTGGGCTGACCATATAACTAATCCTAGCACCACAAATACCAGCAGCCGGGGAACGTTCCTACGTTGATCCTAGACGTCTCGCGCCAGCCGGAGAGCTAACTACCCCTAGAAGGGAAAAGAAAGACCTTTCTTGCCTCCAGAGGAAATACCCCAAAAAGTTGGATAGAAGCCCCCCACAAATAATAACGGTGAGGTAAGAGGAAAAGACAAACATAAGAATGAGCTAGGAATTTAGCAAAGAGAGGCCCACTAGCTAATAGCAGAATATAGAAAGATAACTTATATGGTCAGCAAAAAATCCTATCAAAAATATCCACACTGGAAATTCAAGAACCCCCGAACCGTCTAACGGCCCGGGGGGAGAACACCAGCCCCCTAGAGCTTCCAGCAAGGTCAGGAATCACATTTAGTACAAGCTGGACAAAAATGATAGCAAACAAATAACCCAAAAAACAAAGAAGCAAGACTTAGCTTAATTTAGCACGAACCAGGACCAGCAAACAGGAGCAAACAGAATGTGTCTGATAACACCGATGCCAGGCACTGGACTAAGGTTCCAGGAGGTTTATATAGCAACATCCCTGAAGTAACGACCCAGCTGGGTGCAGACAGAGGGAAGGAAATCCCAGAGTCATATCACTAGTAACCACTAGAGGGAGCCAAAAAAGTCTAATTCACAACAGTGAACCCACTATACCACGGAGGACACTGTGGGAGCTGAACCCTAGGAACCAGTCAGACAAGGATGTCAGATGAATCAGCAAAGCTTTATTCCAGTTATAAGGCAGGTGAACCCACAAGGGAGAACCATCTGGGCTGAAACACAGAATACCCCTGAGGGAGCTTCAGCGAGCAAACCCCTATACGGAGATAGTCCCGGAGCAGCCAAAGAAGCTCACATGCAACAGCTCCAGACACCAGAGGGTCAGACCCAAACGGGACAGTGGTACTGGGAGAGAAGGAGCAAGAGGTCCAGGAAACCAGAGAATGAGAACCAGCAGGGCCCAAGGATATTGTCATTGTCCAAAGGTAGATGGTAGGTATTCGTTACAATGGCACTAGGGAAAAAACACTGGATATTAGTACAGGCAAGATAAGGCAAGACAGAATAAGCAAGCGCTGATCTGGGACCTGAGAACGGCAACTGAGAACAAAACGCAAAGTTGCCGAGCCACGGACAGGGTGAGTGAGGTGCATAGCGTAGCGTGAGGAGCACCGGTCTCACTGTCCATGAGAGACTGGGCCCACAGGTGAGGGCATGACAATCCAGATGAGGAAAGCATTTGCACCGATGCCCAAAATTTTTTCATGCTGGATACGGGGCCAGACGAAGTAGGGTCCGAGCAGAATCCAGACCTTCTTCACCAGACGTTAACCACCCAGAGTGAAGGTGAAAAATGTAAAATGTTGCATAAGGAATCAGGTCTCCCAGCTAAGAAGGCTTAGGGTGAGTGTCCACGGTAAGTAAACGCTGCGTGATTGACGCTGCAGAGTCAAACACGCAGCATCCAGATGTTCCAGCATAGTGGAGGGGATTTTGTGAAATCCCGTGTCCACTATGCGTGGAAACCCGCACGCGGCGGGCCTGCGATTCCGGACATGCTGCGCGTCTTTTCAGATCGCAGCATGTACGTGCTACCCGCGGCGACGCTGCGTCGCCGCAGGTAATATCACAGGGCCATATGGCGAGGGGTGCGATGATCCCGGATGTGTACAGTACACATCCGGCATGATCGCGTCCCAGAAAGGGGGCGGGGCTTAGCGCCGAGCGGCTTCGCCGCTGCGGCGATACCGCCGGCCATCCTGAGCGTGGACACGCAGCCTTACACCACTCCCTGAACCACCAGGTCCTCATTAAAACTTCAATTCAAAGCTGTAAATGCTGAGCCAGACATGCATGACAGTTCGAGAATCACCAGTGGCTCAGATCGTCAGTAAGATCATTATCGCCGGTCAGAGAGCTGCGGTTCCCTTGCTGTCAGAGGACAGTATGTGAGCCAGCAGCTAAAAAAGTTACCGCCTGTCACAGGCGTTGGCTGATAAGAGAGTACTACTCTCATCAGCTTATGCCTGCTGTCATTGAAAAGAGTGAGAACAGGCATCACTGATGGGAGCTTTTATCAGCTAGCAACTGTGAGCTATAAATTAAAAAAATAAAACATTATGTGGGTGTCTTCTATTTTTGATAACCAGCACAAGCAAATCTGACAGCTGTGGGCTGCAACCCTGCTGTCAACTTTATTGTGACTGGTTATGGGACAGTATAGATTATCTTCACATCGGATATGTGAGGGATATGGTTGTATATTATTTTTCTTCTTTTCCAGTTGTTATGAGCATTGATGGATTAGGCATAAAGATGAGATGGTTCAATTGATTCAATGGATTACCCATAAAGGTGAGTATAACTGCATAGCCTTTATGAGTCTAAGATTACCACTACCTGACAATTTGAATAGAATGTGTATGATGCCCTGCCTTATGCCTAATACAGGGTGCATATGAATCTGTCTTCCATCAAATTTCTGGCATTTCTTGCTTCCTTCATAAATTACATTGAAATTTCCAATTTGTTTTTAAAAATTTCAATTTTGGTTTACTTAAATTATCATTTTTTTAAAATCCACAAAAGGAACAATAACACACTGGCGCTAATGAGAAATAGGTGCAAGCTGCTGATATCGGACAGGTGCCGTGCCTCACCTGTCACACCTAGAGTTGAGCGACTTTCATTTTTTTAAGATCGAGTCGGGTTTTGTGAAACCCGATTTTGTCCAGAGTCGAGTCGAGTGCAGTCGGCCGATTATCGCTAAAAGTCGGGGATCGACCGAAACACGAAACCCAATGCAAGTCAATGGGGAAGCATAGTCGGCAGTGAGTGGAGGCCAGGAAAACACCTACAGTGCCCATTTTAATGCCAAAAACATCCATTCTTGTTTCTGAAGCTTGTCAATCTTAATTAACTTTATAATAATAGTTGGGCATAGGGAATTGGGGGTCATTTGGCAAAAGTTGTGGGGGGAGTAGGGCCGGCTCAAGTTTTTCGTGGGCCCAGGAAATGCGGACTACGTCACGGCGGTGTTGCAGGGAAAGGTAAGTATTTCAACGTTGCAAGTGCTGTGATCCTGAGCAAGCAGGGGGGGCCCACTCGTTCGCATTGGCACTGGCACAGGGCCCCTCAAAGTACAGCGGTGTGTTTGCATGGCGGGGGCGCCTCCCACCAGCAGCGACACTTTTGCGTACTCTGAGGGGCCCTGTGCCAGTGACGTCGCCAACGAGTATGCCCCCCCACCTGATGAAGGAACCTGCACTTTCATCTGCACCTTCCTCTCTGTCCCTGTGTAAGGTGGTATAACATGCGGGAAGGGGAACCTTACTTTCAGCAGGGTCAGATTCTGGCTGTGTAGAGTATAAGGGGAATGTAGTGGTCTAGGTCAATGTACCAGCAGACTCATCTAGCAGTGGCTGGGCAATGGGCAGGATGAGGAGGAAACAGATATAGGGCCAAAGAATAAAGTAGGCTAAATGCAGTTCAAAATTGGTAACAGGACTAAACAGGCGGCATTGCTTTGTTCAGTGGAGTAGCAAACCCAAGAGCAGCAGACACTGTTTCAAGGGCCTAACCACACTAGTAGGCCAAATGCAGTTTAATATCTGATAGTATAGGGCGAAAGCCAGAATGTGGAAGCTCAGCTTTGTTCAGTTGAGGACAACACCAGGCAGGGGCAGACATTCACCTTTAGTAGGCCGGAACAGCCAATTGCATTTTTAAAAATGGTAATTTGGAACTGAAGGTTGAAGGTCAGCTTAATTCAGTTGAGGACAACACCAGGCAGGGGCAGACAGACACCTTTAGTAGGCCGGAACAGCCAATGGCATTTTTAAAAATGGTAATTTGGAACAGAAGGTTGAAGCACAGCTTTATTCAGTTGCAGCTTCTTGGCAATAATATAAAGAAGACGCGACAGGACAACACTCGGTGTATGCCATATCTGTGTTTTCAATGGAAAAAAACCTTTCAGTTAACTACTTGCAGGAGAAAGTTTTTGTAGCTGGTGGACAATTATTTTAAAAAAAAGCAGTTAATAAGAGGCAGAAGGTAGAAGCTCAGCTTTATTCAGTTGCAGCTTCTTGGCAATAATATAAAGAAGACGCGACAGGACAACACTCGGTGGATGCCATATCTGTGTTTTCAATGGAAAAAAACCTTTCAGTTAACTACTTGCAGGAGAAAGTTTTTGTAGCTGGTGGCCAATTTTTGTACTGTACCAGTTTTTTGTTGTATGTGTTTTTGTTTTTAATGTTAAAATGTCTGCATTTGATATCTCTCCAGTATTTTCTTTTTTATAAGCAAAATACTGCAGTTTTACATCGGTTACATGGATACACAGGCAGCTTGGTGGTCAGTGGAGGAGTATTTAAAGTAGGGACCGCAGACAGGCTATCAAAGGCCTAAAATAACAAACAATAGGCTCATGGCAGTTTTACATCGGTTACATGGATACACAGGCAGCTTGGTGGTCAGTGGAGGAGTATTTAAAGTAGGGACCGCAGACAGGCTATCAAAGGCCTAAAAATAACAAACAATAGGCTTATGGCAGTTTTACATCGGTTACATGGATACACGGGCAGGCAGCTTGGTGGTCAGTGGAGGAGTATTTAAAGTAGGGACCGCAGACAGGCTATCAAAGGCCTAAAATAACAAACAATAGGCTCATGGCAGTTTTACATCGGTTACATGGATACACAGGCAGCTTGGTGGTCAGTGGAGGAGTATTTAAAGTAGGGACCGCAGACAGGCTATCAAAGGCCTAAAATAACAAACAATAGGCTCATGGCTGTTTTACATCGGTTACATGGATACACGGGCAGGCAGCTTGGTGGTCAGTGGAGGAGTATTTAAAGTAGGGACCGCAGACAGGCTATCAAAGGCCTAAAATAACAAACAATAGGCTCATGGCTGTTTTACATCGGTTACATGGATACACGGGCAGGCAGCTTGGTGGTCAGTGGAGGAGTATTTAAAGTAGGGACCGCAGACAGGCTATCAAAGGCCTAAAATAACAAACAATAGGCTCATGGCAGTTTTACATCGGTTACATGGATACACGGGCAGGCAGCTTGGTGGTCAGTGGAGGAGTATTTAAAGTAGGGACCGCAGACAGGCTATCAAAGGCCTAAAAATAACAAACAATAGGCTTATGGCAGTTTTACATCGGTTACATGGATACACGGGCAGGCAGCTTGGTGGTCAGTGGAGGAGTATTTAAAGTAGGGACCGCAGACAGGCTATCAAAGGCCTAAAATAACAAACAATAGGCTTATGGCAGTTTTACATCGGTTACATGGATACATGGGCAGGCAGCTTGGTGGTCAGTGGAGGAGTATTTAAAGTAGGGACCGCAGACAGGCTATCAAAGGCCTAAAATAACAAACAATAGGCTCATGGCTGTTTTACATCGGTTACATGGATACACGGGCAGGCAGCTTGGTGGTCAGTGGAGGAGTATTTAAAGTAGGGACCGCAGACAGGCTATCAAAGGCCTAAAATAACAAACAATAGGCTCATGGCTGTTTTACATCGGTTACATGGATACACGGGCAGGCAGCTTGGTGGTCAGTGGAGGAGTATTTAAAGTAGGGACCGCAGACAGGCTATCAAAGGCCTAAAATAACAAACAATAGGCTCATGGCAGTTTTACATCGGTTACATGGATACACGGGCAGGCAGCTTGGTGGTCAGTGGAGGAGTATTTAAAGTAGGGACCGCAGACAGGCTATCAAAGGCCTAAAATAACAAACAATAGGCTCATGGCTGTTTTACATCGGTTACATGGATACACGGGCAGGCAGCTTGGTGGTCAGTGGAGGAGTATTTAAAGTAGGGACCGCAGACAGGCTATCAAGGGCCTAAAATAACAAACAATAGGCTCATGGCTGTTTTACATCGGTTACATGGATACACGGGCAGGCAGCTTGGTGGTCAGTGGAGGAGTATTTAAAGTAGGGACCGCAGACAGGCTATCAAGGGCCTAAAATAACAAACAATAGGCTCATGGCTGTTTTACATCGGTTACATGGATACACGGGCAGGCAGCTTGGTGGTCAGTGGAGGAGTATTTAAAGTAGGGACCGCAGACAGGCTATCAAGGGCCTAAAATAACAAACAATAGGCTCATGGCTGTTTTACATCGGTTACATGGATACACGGGCAGGCAGCTTGGTGGTCAGTGGAGGAGTATTGCAAGGAGTGTCTGTCCCAGTACTCCCAAAATATAAATAGATGTTAATGTCTCGCAAAACAACCAAAAAAAAAAAAAGGTGGCATACTTAGGTACAGGGGTGGGCTCATCTGCTGAGTTTCTGACATAGTAATTTGGCAGTAACTATTTAATGGTGCCAATATAGGACACAGACACAGACTACTTTAAGTTGCATCACAGATGTCTACAAATTTGTATTGTCAGTGCCAGACATTGAATGATGTCAGCGAATAGACTAAAGATTGGTGGAGCTGTGCGACATAATTTTGCACGTGGTAGAGAACAGTTTGAGCTGGGGGAGGGGGGAACTCTCTTGAGGCCGGCGGGACCGCCCCAGGGCCCCTCATGTTACAACGGTGTGTCTGACGTTGGGTGCGCACCACCACCGCCAGAGACACTACATTGTACTATGAGGGACCCAGTAGCAATGCCGTCAACCAAAAGCGAGCACACCCACCTCTTCAGACAAACAGCAGTCTCACGGGTGCTTGCGCCAAGTCGTGATACCACGGCCCCGTGTGGGGAGTTTGGCCATTTAGGGAGGTGTAAACATGTCGTATGCTGTACAATCAGCTGCAGCAAATTAGACATTAGAAAAGTAATTCACAGGCAAGAGCTTTTCATAGGAAAGCTAGGTGTCGGCCGGGCAAGGTGGGGCAAAAGATTTCGAAATCCAGTTGTGGTTCATTTTAATGAATGTTAGATCGTCAACATTTTGGGTAGCCAGACGAGTCCTTTTTTCAGTTAATATTGAACCTGCAGCACTGAATACTCTTTCTGATAGGACACTTGCTGCCGGGCAAGCAAGCTCCTGCAATGCATATTCTGCCAATTCTGGCCAGGTGTCTAATTTTGATGCCCAGTAATCAAATGGGAATGACGGTTGAGGGAGAACATCGATAAGGGATGAAAAATAGTTAGTAACCATACTGGACAAATGTTGTCTCCTGTCACTTTCAATTGATGCAGCAGTACCTGTCCTGTCTGCGGTCATAGCAAAATCACTCCACAACCTGGTCAGAAAACCCCTCTGTCCAACGTCACTTCTGATGTGTGCACCCCTAACACTCCTAGTCTGTTGCCCCCTTGAGCTCGTGTGAGAACGATCACGTGCGCTGTGTGCTGGGAATGCCTGAAGCAAACGGTCAACAAGAGTTGATTGTTTGGTTGCTAATATTAGTTCCAAGTTCTCATGTGGCATAATATTTTGCAATTTGCCTTTATAGCGTGGATCAAGGAGGCAGGCCAACCAGTAATCGTCATCGTTCATCATTTTCGTTATGCGTGTGTCCCTTTTTAGGATACGTAAGGCATAATCCGCCATGTGGGCCAAAGTTCCAGTTGTCAAATCTCCGGTTGTGATTGGGTGAGGGGCAGTTGCAGGCAAATCTACATCACTTGTGTCCCTCAAAAAACCAGAACCCGGCCTTGACACGCAACCAATTTCCAGTGCCCCCGGGAAAGGTTCCGCATTAAAAATATACTCATCCCCATCATCCTCCTCGTCCTCCACCTCCTCTTCGCCCGCTACCTTGTCCTGTACACTGCCCTGACCAGACAATGGCTGACTGTCATCAAGGCTTTCCTCTTCCTCTGGTGCAGACGCCTGCTCCTTTATGTGCGTCAAACTTTGCATCAGCAGACGCATTAGGGGGATGCTCATGCTTATTATGGCGTTGTCTGCACTAACCAGCCGTGTGCATTCCTCAAAACACTGAAGGACTTGACACATGTCTTGTATCTTCGACCACTGCACACCTGACAACTCCATGTCTGCCATCCTACTGCCTGCCCGTGTATGTGTATCCTCCCACAAAAACATAACAGCCCGCCTCTGTTGGCACAGTCTCTGAAGCATGTGCAGTGTTGAGTTCCACCTTGTTGCAACGTCTATGATTAGGCGATGCTGGGGAAGGTTCAAAGACCGCTGATAGGTCTGCATACGGCTGGCGTGTACAGGCGAACGTCGGATATGTGAGCAAAGTCCACGCACTTTGAGGAGCAGGTCGGAGAACCCAGGATAAGTTTTCAATAAGCACTGCACCACCAGGTTTAAGGTGTGAGCCAGGCAAGGAATGTGTTTCAGTTGGGAAAGGGAGATGGCAGCCATGAAATTCCTTCCGTTATCACTAACTACCTTGCCTGCCTCAAGATCTACTGTGCCCAGCCACGACTGCGTTTCTTGTTGCAAGAACTCGGACAGAACTTCCGCGGTGTGTCTGTTGTCGCCCAAACACTTCATAGCCAATACAGCCTGCTGACGCTTGCCAGTAGCTGGCCCATAATGGGACAACTGGTGTGCAACAGTGTCATCTGCCGATGGAGTGGTTGGCCGACTGCGGTCTGTGGAAGAGCTGTAGCTTCTGCAGGAGGACGAGGAGGAGGAGGAGGAGGGGGTGCGAACGCCTACAGCCAACTGTTTCCTAGACCGTGGGCTAGGCACAACTGTCCCGAAATTGATGTCCCCTGTGGACCCTGCATCCACCACATTCACCCAGTGTGCCGTGATGGAAACATAACGTCCCTGGCCATGCCTACTGGTCCATGCATCTGTAGTCAGGTGCACCTTTGTACTCACAGATTGCCTGAGTGCATGGACGATGCGCTGTTTAACATGCTGGTGCAGGGCTGGGATGGCTTTTCTGGAAAAAAAGTGTCGACTGGGTAGCTCGTATCGGGGTTCAGCGTACTCCATCAGGGCTTTGAAAGCTTCGCTTTCAACTAACCGGTAGGGCATCATCTCTAACGAGATTAGTCTAGCTATGTGGGCGTTAAAACCCTGTGTACGCGGATGCGAGGATAAGTACTTCCTTTTTCTAACCAGAGTCTCATGTAGTGTGAGCTGAACTGGAGAGATGGAGATTGTGGAACTTGCGGGTGTGCCGGTGGACATGGCAGACTGAGAGACGGTTGGAGACGGTATTGTTTCCGCCGGTGCCCTAGATGCAATATTTCCGCCTACAAAACTGGTGATTCCCTGACCCTGACTGCTTTTGGCTGGCAAAGAAACCTGCACAGATACTGCCGGTGGTGCGGAAAATGGTGGCCTTACAGTGACGGAAGGGATGTTGCGTTGATGACTAGCTTCATTGGCCGAGGGTGCTACAACCTTAAGGGACATTTGGTAGTTAGTCCAGGCTTGAAAATGCATGGTGGTTAAGTGTCTATGCATGCAACTATTATTGAGACTTTTCAGATTCTGACCTCTGCTTAAGCTAGTAGAACATTTTTGACAGATGACTTTGCGCTGATCAATTGGATGTTGTTTAAAAAAATGCCAGACTGCACTCTTCCTAGCATCGGATCCCTTTTCAGGGATTGCAGACTGAGCTTTAACCGGATGGCAACGCTGTGCTCCAACAGGTTTTGGCTTTGACACGCGTTTTGGGCCAGATAGGGGCCCGGCAGATGGAACCTGTTGCGATGTTGATGCCTGCTGCGGCCCCTCCTCCACCTCTGCTTCTGAACTACTGCTGCCTGCACCCTGTTCCCTCAATGGCTGCCAATCGGGGTCAACAACCGGGTCATCTATTACCTCCTCTTCGAGCTCGTGTGCAACTTCGTCTGTGTCACTGTGGCGGTCTGTGGTATAGCGTTCGTGGCGGGGCAACATAGTCTCATCAGGGTCTGATTGTGGATCTGTACCCTGAGAGGGCAATGTGGTGGTCTGAGTCAAAGGAGCAGCATAGTACTCTGGCTGTGGCTGTGCATCAGTGCACTCCATGTCAGAATATACTTGTAATGGGCATGGCCTGTTAAGTGTTTCACTTTCTAAGCCAGGGACGGTATGTGTAAAGAGCTCCATGGAGTGACCCGTTGTGTCGCCTGCTGCATCCTTCTCTCTTGTTGTAGTTATTGCTGAGGAGGACAAGGAAGCGACTTGTCCCTGACCGTGAACATCCACAAGCGACGCGCTGCTTTTACATTTACCAGTTTCAGAAGAGGAGGCAAAAGAGCTAGAGGCTGAGTCTGCAATGTAAGCCAAAACTTGCTGTTGCTGCTCCGGCTTTAATAGTGTTTTTCCTACTCCCAAAAAAGAGAGCGTTCGAGGCCTTGTGTAGCCAGACGACGAAACTGGCTCCACAGCTCCAGACTTAGGTGGAATATTTTTATCCCCACGACCACCTGATGCTCCACTACCACTACCATCATTACCAGCTGACAATGAACGCCCACGGCCACGACCTCTTGCACCAGACTTCCTCATTGTTTTAAAAAATTAACCAAAGTAACTTTATTTGTTGCTGTCAAACAACTTACACGGTGAGCTATAACTTCAGTATGATTTCTATATCCCTTAACAGGTTGGTGAGACCACAAGGAAAATCAGGCACAATGTTACACACTCTGTTTTCTGTGGCACAAAATCACAGAGATGACACACACGCAGGACTGTCACTCAAACACTAATGTCAATATTATTCTCCCACCTAATTTTTTTTTTTTTTTTCTCAGGGAGACTTTAGAAACCAAATAAGATAAAATGTTTTTTTCAGGGACAACTTAGAAACCAAATACTAATAAAAAAATAAAAAAAATAAAATAGCCTTTCTATGGCCCACAATTAGAGAGAGAGAGGTGGCACACCCAGGAGTCAAGACTGGCACACAAGCTGAAAGGGCAATATTACTCTCCCACTGTTTTTTTATGTATTTTTTTTTTCAGGGAGACTTTAGAAACCAAATAATATTAAACAAAGCAAAAAAATAAATAGGCTTTCTATGGCCCACAATTAGAGAGAGAGAGGTGGCACACCCAGGAGTCAAGACTGGCACACAAGCTGAAAGGGCAATATTACTCTCCCACTGTTTTTTTATGTATTTTTTTTTTTCAGGGAGACTTTAGAAACCAAATAATATTAAAAAAAGCAAAAAAATAAATAGGCTTTCTATGGCCCACAATTAGAGAGAGGTGGCACACCCAGGAGTCAAGACTGGCACACAAGCTGAAAGGGCAATATTACTCTCCCACTGTTTTTTTATGTATTTTTTTTTTTTCAGGGAGACTTTAGAAACCAAATAATATTAAACAAAGCAAAAAAATAAATAGGCTTTCTATGGCCCACAATTAGAGAGAGAGAGGTGGCACACCCAGGAGTCAAGACTGGCACACAAGCTGAAAGGGCAATATTAATCTCCCACTGTTTTTTTATGTTTTTTTTTTTTTTCAGGGAGACTTTAGAAACCAAATAATATTAAACAAAGCAAAAAAATAAATAGGCTTTCTATGGCCCACAATTAGAGAGAGAGAGGTGGCACACCCAGGAGTCAAGACTGGCACACAAGCTGAAAGGGCAATATTACTCTCCCACTGTTTTTTTATGTATTTTTTTTTTTTCAGGGAGACTTTAGAAACCAAATAATATTAAACAAAGCAAAAAAATAAATAGGCTTTCTATGGCCCACAATTAGAGAGAGAGAGGTGGCACACCCAGGAGTCAAGACTGGCACACAAGCTGAAAGGGCAATATTACTCTCCCACTGTTTTTTATGTATTTTTTTTTTTCAGGGAGACTTTAGAAACCAAATAATATTAAACAAAGCAAAAAAATAAATAGGCTTTCTATGGCCCACAATTAGAGAGAGAGAGGTGGCACACCCAGGAGTCAAGACTGGCACACAAGCTGAAAGGGCAATATTACTCTCCCACTGTTTTTTTATGTATTTTTTTTTCAGGGAGACTTTAGAAACCAAATAATATTAAAAAAAGCAAAAAAATAAATAGGCTTTCTATGGCCCACAATTAGAGAGAGGTGGCACACCCAGGAGTCAAGACTGGCACACAAGCTGAAAGGGCAATATTACTCTCCCACTGTTTTTTTATGTATTTTTTTTTTTCAGGGAGACTTTAGAAACCAAATAATATTAAACAAAGCAAAAAAATAAATAGGCTTTCTATGGCCCACAATTAGAGAGAGAGAGGTGGCACACCCAGGAGTCAAGACTGGCACACAAGCTGAAAGGGCAATATTACTCTCCCACTGTTTTTTTATGTATTTTTTTTTTTCAGGGAGACTTTAGAAACCAAATAATATTAAAAAAAGCAAAAAAATAAATAGGCTTTCTATGGCCCACAATTAGAGAGAGAGAGGTGGCACACCCAGGAGTCAAGACTGGCACACAAGCTGAAAGGGCAATATTACTCTCCCACTGTTTTTTTATGTATTTTTTTTTTCAGGGAGACTTTAGAAACCAAATAATATTAAAAAAAGCAAAAAAAAAAAATAGGCTTTCTATGGCCCACAATTAGAGAGAGGTGGCACACCCAGGAGTCAAGACTGGCACACAAGCTGAAAGGGCAATATTACTCTCCCACTGTTTTTTTATGTATTTTTTTTTTTTCAGGGAGACTTTAGAAACCAAATAATATTAAACAAAGCAAAAAAATAAATAGGCTTTCTATGGCCCACAATTAGAGAGAGAGAGGTGGCACACCCAGGAGTCAAGACTGGCACACAAGCTGAAAGGGCAATATTACTCTCCCACTGTTTTTTTATGTATTTTTTTTTTTCAGGGAGACTTTAGAAACCAAATAATATTAAAAAAAGCAAAAAAATAAATAGGCTTTCTATGGCCCACAATTAGAGAGAGAGAGGTGGCACACCCAGGAGTCAAGACTGGCACACAAGCTGAAAGGGCAATATTACTCTCCCACTGTTTTTTTATGTATTTTTTTTTTTTTACGGAGACTTTAGAAACCCAATAATATTAAAAAAAACAAAAAAATAAATAGGCTTTGTATTGCCCACTGAATGAGAGATGGCACACACAGGAGTGGCACACAAGCCCTGACTGAGGCCAATATTTTTCTCCCACTGATTGATGTAGTGTTTTTGTGTTGAGGTAGATTTTAGAACACAAATCAAGAAAAAAAATAAATAGGCTTTCTATGGCCCACTCAGTGAGAGATGGCACACACAGGGATGGCACTGTAGCAGAAATGCCAATCTTAATCTTCCACAAAAAAAAAAAAAAACAGGGACTGTCCTACAATTACTATCTCCCTGCAGTAATGTAAGCCAGGTATGGCAGGCAGCAATAGGAGTGGACTGATGCACAAATTAAATAAAAAGTGTGGACAAACAAAAAAGATAGCTGTGCAGAAAGGAAGGAACAAGAGGATATGTGCTTTGAAAAAAGCAGTTGGTTTGCACAGTGGCGTACACACAGCAATACAGCTATCACGGAGCCTTCTAGGGCAGCCCAATGAGCTACAGCACTGAGAGAAAAAAAAAAAATGTAGCTTCCAGTGTCCCTGCACACCGAAGGTGGTGTTGGACAGTGGAAATCGCTACAGCACAAGCGGTTTGGTGGTTAGTGGACCCTGCCTAACGCTCTCCCTGCTTCTGACGAAGCGGCAGCAACCTCTCCCTAAGCTCACATCAGCAGCAGTAAGATGGCGGTCGGCGAGAACGCCCCTTTATAGCCCCTGTGACGCCGCAGACAGCAAGCCAATCACTGCAATGCCCTTCTCTAAGATGGTGGGGACCAGGACCTATGTCATCACGCTGCCCACACTCTGCGTTCACCTTCATTGGCTGAGAAATGGCGCTTTTCGCGTCATTGAAACGCGACTTTGGCGCGAAAGTCGCGTACCGCATGGCCGACAAGCACAGGGGTCGGATCGGGTTTCATGAGACGCCGACTTAGCCAAAAGTCGGCGACTTTTGAAAATGAATGACCCGTTTCGCTCAACCCTAGTCACACCTATAGGTGAACCAAAAACATAAAAATAGGATATCGCGCTAAAACACCAATGTACTGGTATAAACTAGTGTGGGTTTGACAAACTACTGTGGGTTTTACAAAACCCTACTGCACCCACAAACTGCCGCCACTATAAATGCTAAAACTGGTAGTGGTAATGCAAAGAAGTAGTAGTGAGCACCTGCTCTTTCCCCAAAGGATAGCACTGTAAGGGTTACAGTTGGCATAGGCGGTTGCCTTGGAAACCGGACAACCTGTTGAACAGAAACCTTACTGCACCCACAAGCTACCGCCAGTGCAAATGCCAAAATTGATAGTGATATTGCGAAGAGATAGTAGTGAGCATCTGCTCCTTACCCAAAGGATGGCACCGTAGGGGTTACAGTTGGCATGGACGGCTGCTTGTAGATACCGGACAACTGGGCGGCAGGGGTGAACTGCGATGATAACCGTAGTTTGGGGAACGCGCAGAGCCAGGAGCGCTCCGGCCGGTAGCGATCCTGGATGCGTGTCTCAAAAAATGGCCGACACTGCTTGGCACAGCAGCGTGTGACGTCACAAAAAACTACGGAGTGTAGAGTGGGGCAAGAAGCTAACCAACGCGTTTCGAGGGACTCCGTCCTTCTTTGTCAGGGTTACCGCCCCCTCCCTGCCAATCGTTATTTATAGTTGTCCAGGGTAAATGGCAAATTTACACATTAACCCCTAGAAAGAATATAGATGCACTCTAATGATTTATTGGTTATAATAACCTGAAATACTAACTTCCATTTCCCTATATTTACTGTGTAGTGTATAGGATGCTACAACAATGTGAAGTGGAATTACCAAGAGCACCTTTATAAAAACAGACTAAATTATTTTTATTTTTATTAATTAAAAATTATTTTTATTTTTATTAATTAAAAAAGGGGGGGGGGGAATGTTAAAAATATATATATGTATGTATATACCACTATGGTAAAAAATATACCACTAGGTCTATTAATTACACGCATAAACAACTCTACCTTAAAATGAATATTACTTATATAAATAGATAAGAAATAAGAGACATGTATAAATGACATATAACTGACATATAAATACTTGTATAAACAATTGTATTAGAAGGTATATCCATATACACCTATGTGCCGATAATTAAGAAAAAAAAATTTAAAAAATTGTATTATTGTTTTTATTTTTATTTAAAATATTTTCCAGGGTATTGATTAAAAATTCTTTTAAAGGAATTTGTTGCGCAGACAACCCCTTTTTTTCCCAGAGTTAAAACGCATATAGTTCTAACTCACTCTCTGTTCCTCACAACCAAAGGGGCGGGGACTACCTGATGAAAATGTCCAGGGTTGAATCCCAATGGATTTTTAATTTGAATAGTCTGGCCCCTATGGGCCTAAATTATGAGTTAGAACTATATGCGTTTTAACTCTGGGAAAAAAAGGGGTTGTCTGCGCAACAAATTCCTTTAAAAGAAATTTTAATCAATACCCTGGAAAATATTTTAAATAAAAATAAAAATAAAAACAATAATACAATTTTTAAAAAGCTCCTGGCTCTGCGCGTTCCCCAAACTACAGTTATCATCGCAGTTCACCCCTGCCGCCCAGTTGTCCGGTATCTACAAGCAGCCGTCCATGCCAACTGTAACCCCTACGGTGCCATCCTTTGGGTAAGGAGCAGATGCTCACTACTATCTCTTCGCAATATCACTATCAATTTTGGCATTTGCACTGGCGGTAGCTTGTGGGTGCAGTAAGGTTTCTGTTCAACAGGTTGTCCGGTTTCCAAGGCAACCGCCTATGCCAACTGTAACCCTTACAGTGCTATCCTTTGGGGAAAGAGCAGGTGCTCACTACTACTTCTTTGCATTACCACTACCAGTTTTAGCATTTATAGTGGCGGCAGTTTGTGGGTGCAGTAGGGTTTTGTAAAACCCACAGTAGTTTGTCAAACCCACACTAGTTTATACCAGTACATTGGTGTTTTAGCGCGATATCCTATTTTTTTAAATCCTTTTTAAATTTGCCTTATATAAAAGTCATTATACAGGAAATAATGTCTCTTAAAATTTTATTGCTGGAAACTCCAATTTCTCTTTGATTTTGAAAGCTTTACAGTCAGTCCTTAACCCCTTACTGACCTCGGACGTACTATACCGTCCGAGGTCAGCTCCCCTGCTTTGATGCAGGGCTCCGCGGTGAGCCCGCATCAAAGCCGGGACATGTCAGCTGTTTTGAACAGCTGACATGTGCCCGCAATAGGCGCGGGCAGAATCGCGATCTGCCCGCGCCTATTAACTAGTTAAATGCCGCTGTCAAACGCAGACAGCGGCATTTAACTACCGCATCCGGCCGGGCGGCCGGATATGACGTCATCGCCGACCCCCGTCACATGATCGGGGGTCGGCGATGCTTCTGAATGGTAACCATAGAGGTCCTTGAGACCTCTATGGTTACTGATCGCCGGTGGCTGTGAGCGCCACCATGTGGTCGGCGCTCACAGCACACCTGCAATTCTCCTACATAACAGCGATCTGATGATCGCTGTTATGTAGCAGAGCCGATCGGGCTGTGCCTGCTTCTAGCCTCCCATGGAGGCTATAGAAGCATGGCGAAAGTGAAAAAAAAAAGTTTTTAAAAATGTGAAAAAAATAAAAAAAACATAAAAGTTTAAATCACCCCCCTTTCGCCCCAATCAAAATAAATCAATAAAAAAAAAATCAAACCTACACATATTTGGTATCGCCGCGTTCAGAATCGCCCGATCTATCAATAAAAAAAAAGCATTAACCTGATCGCTAAATGGCGTAATGAGAAAAAAAATCGAAACGCCAGAAATACGTTTTTTTGGTCGCCGTGACATTGCATTAAAATGCAATAACGGGCGATCAAAAGAACGTATCTGCACCAAAATGCTATAATTAAAAACGCCAGCTCGGCACGCAAAAAATAAGCCCTCACCTGACCCCAGATCACGAAAAATGGAGACGCTACGAGTATCGGAAAATGGCGCAATTTTTATTTTTTTTTTTGCAAAGTTTGGAATTTTTTTTCACCACTTAGGTAAAACATAACCTAGACATGTGAGGTAGTATGAACTCGTACTGACCTGGAGAATCATAATGGCAGGTCAGTTTTAGCATTTAGTGAACGTAGCAAAAAAGCCAAGCAAAAATCAAGTGTGGGATTGCACTTTTTTTGCAATTTCACTGCACTTGGAATTTTTTTCTCGTTTTCTAGTACACGACATGGTAAAACCAATGATGTCGTTCAAAAGTACAACTCGTCCCGCAAAAAATAAGCCCTCACATGGCCAAATTGACGGAAAAATAAAAAAGTTATGGCTCTGTGAAGGAGGGGAGCGACAAACGAAAACGGAAAAACGAAAAATCCCAAGGTCATGAAGGGGTTAAAGTGGAGTAAAAATGAGACACCATTGTTCTCGGCAGCGATCTTGGAGTCAGAGATGCTTTCAGGGGTCTTCCTTATAATATTCTCCTTCCATTCAGCATTTTCTTCATCCATTTCAATATTATCACTGTCCCCCAGACCTCCTTGTAGGTTCTGCTGGAAAATGCTTGGATTTCGCATTGACTCCCATTATACTCGTTACTCGAAACGAGCATCCGATAACATTACTGCTCGTTCCTCCCTAGTATTGTGTTTTTTTTCATTAATGATCAGTATAGTAGTTCTCTGTCATTATATGGTGGTAATATATGGTCAGGTCATAGTGTAATATTTGTTCCTTGTATATGGTATTATTTGGTAACTATGTGGTGGTAATATGTGATACGGTCATGGTGTTGTGGTATTTGTTCCTTGTATATGGTATTATTCAGTCACCATCTGATGGTAGTAAGTGGTCTGGTCATGGTCTGATGGTATTTTTCCCTTGTATGTGGTATTATTGATCATTTTAAAAACTCTAAGTGACACATTTGTTAAAGGAAAAATAAATATAAACATACCTTAAAAGACTATTGGATATTTTAACTTGTTTTTAATAGATAAGAGTAGAGTAGTGCCCTGCCAAAAGAGTTCACCCAGTCATGGTGGCAGGCTGCTAAAATCTTTTGGCCAAAACAAAAGCTGATAGCTATGTATGTGATATGGTGTTTGATGGGAGCTGTTAATGTGTGATTGGTGAGGACACTTGGGTGGAGTTTCAAGGCAACTGAAAAATGCTGGCAGTATGGGGCACTGAAGTTCCTGGTGGTAGCCCTGACATTCATTTACCATTTTTCTAAAGTCTTGCATATCCATACTTTTGGGAATTTGATTTGCATGACTAATGCACAACTGCAGACACTATTTGGGCCAAAAGGTGTTAAAAAACAATGAAAAAGAGAATACTCATACAGCCCTCCCCTGTCCCTATCTCCACAACTCTCTGCCATTCTTCTCCACTCTTTAACAGTCACGTGGAGTGGCATAAGCCATTATGTTTCAAAAAGGACTAAAAGTGAAGAAAATACCAAAGAAGAGGGAGGAACTTAGAAAGAGAGTGGAGGACTGCATGGGGCTGCTGCAGCAGGAACAAGTGAGGGGCTAGGCGAGCATGAATTTAAGTTTTTAACCCCTTCACAGCTCATTGGTTCATTTTGTTTTTGTTTTGGGGTTGTGGAGGCAGGTAGGAAACAATGGCAGAACCTCCAGCAAAGTTGCTTCAGAAAAAAGCCTGTAAACCTCAGAATTAAGATGTTGTGTACACGTTTCCTTAAGGAAGTTATTCAATATTAGAAAAACATGACTACTTATATTCAGAAACAGTGCCACCCCTGACCATGAGTTTTGTCTGCTCCTTCAGCACCACTGAAATGAATGAAGCTGTGCAGTAATGCCATGCACTACTCGTCATGGTCAGGGAGCACTGTTCCTGAATGCAAATCGTCATGTTTTTCTAATTCTAGATGACCCATTCCATCATTCAGCTTTTGATTCTATTACAAAACAACTTCATCAATTTAAAGAATAGAAAATAAACTGCTTTAAGTAACGTTTGATAAGATATCACTTTCAGTTAAGCTCCCAAATGTTACAAGGTACAGATGTATAATTTCACTGACAAATGGCTTGAGTTTTAACAGTCTCCCTAATCTAAGCCTGCAGTGGCATGCAGCCAACAGACAGATTTAGACGGTGGCTTATAAAAGGATTACAAAAGACTCCATATAAAAAAGTATCTTCCTCTAGTTTATGTAGTATGGTTAATTGATGCATATAATTATTTCATACTTAACTTTCCATTAGGGAAGAAGGAATGAGAATATCATATTGATTTCTGAGGTCAGAAGCTTTCGGTGTATCGATCTTCTTTGCAAAATGTAATTAAATAAAATATTGGATGCTTCAAGTTCTTACAACTTAATTTATGTGTTTAAACTACACTTACCATTAAATGATTTCACTATGCCACAAGAAATGGATGTCTCATCAGATATAACAATCGTAAAAATTATTCAGATCTGTGTGCTTTTAAATAACAAACAATATGACTGCATTTGGCTACAAGCCACTATTACACTCCAACTAGTGGCAATTACTATGCTCAACATATGCTTTACCTATCATGCTCTCTTTTATCAAAAACAATGGATTTTGTATTCTTAATTTATGAAGTGATTTAAATGCCATGCATACAGTGCAGTAATTGTAATTTGTAAGATGAACTACAACTAGCCAATACATTTTCTGTATGCAGATGGGTTACAGGGTATCAAAAGGGTCATCCACATTAAGTGTGGCAAGGGCTTATCTCTGGGAGAACAAAACAATCGGCAGTCCAAAATCAGACATGCCTGAACAACAGCTCCATTGATGGTAGGTTGTCTGGAGCCCCCATACACATTAGATAGTTGGCTAAACCTGTCGATGTTGAAGATTCAGCTGACATTAGTCTAATGTTCGTTGGGCCTTTATACATGTCACCCACAATGATTCATTTATTCATTTTTTTCTTGCCTAGGCATCAGTTTGTAACCTTCAGCCCGATCATCCTGCATTTTTTTTCAGGTTTTTCGGCTTGCATATTGATCTTAATTGCACTAAAGGTTACTTTAGTATTTCGCAGTGATATGTTTAAATTATTATCATAAACATGTTCTCTTGCCTTTATTATTAAATCTTTTTTTTTTTACTTTAGTACTTCCATTCTGGACTAAATTTGTATATACTTTAGGCATGGTTAATTGTCTTGCTGGCGGGTTAATCACTTATCTTTACACATTTTAATGATTACTGAGAACTCAGATTTTGTAATATTCTGTTTCATTTGTTCTGGAGAAGAAACTTTTCCAGGGGCAGGAAACATTACACATTGATTACACTTATCTTCCTGTAGTTAAAGACCACAAAGCTAAAAAGACTCAATTACAAAGTGATTACTCAGTAGCAAGAGGTAAGGTATATTGCTACATATTATTTATAGATTTGACACAAAATCAATATATTACTTTGGAGCAACCACCAGATCCCCGGTGACCAAAATTAGTATTTACTAGTAAGTGAACTGGGTCAGATTTTAGCAGGAATGCATTGTATGCAATATTTCCTCACCAGAGACTTTCCGGTATATAAACTAATAGCTAAGAATACATTTATCATGGCTATCAACTGCTGCTATCTCAGCAGGAGCAACTGGAAAGAGATGTCTGCTGTTGTGGAGTTAGTATCAAGAAACAAGTTATGGAGGCATAGGAGATCCCACATTCAATATGTAGCCTCCATTGTCTTTTTAAAGATATGCATTATACAGAAATCTTATTTATATGACTGGTTGTCAGCTCAATTATCAGGTTGTGGAGGTAGAATCTCTCTCCTCCAGTGTTTATTATCAAAACCATTTTAATGATTGGCTAAGTTATGGATAAATCTAACAGAAAGAATGATTTTACTTGTTATTTTTGATTCATGAAATAATTATATATAAATCACTAAATACAAATATTTTCCCTGTGTCCCAGATCAGTCTCTTTCTCCTTCTCTTTATTATCTGATGTTAAGACAACTGTCTGCAGCAGGAACCTCCCCCCTCTAATCTCTAAGCAGCAGGATTCAAAGATTGTTAGGCACCACCCACTTATGTGTTTACAAGCCAAAAACACAGAATAGCATTAAACAATACAGGATTTCTAAAAAAAAAAAAATCCAAATGATTATGGAATGTGCAGAACGTTGGAAAAACTATTTCTTATGTTGTTTTACCTATTTTTTTCTAGGCTCAGTGTTTTTCTGGTGGAAGATGACCTGTTGAAGTGCTTTAAGCATGAAACGGCCGTCGTCGGTGTGTGTTCACTACCCTCCCTGCAACACATAAATATGTGTGAATAAAATTGTATCGTTCATCACCGGTGAATGTGGTAACAGGACTACACAGGCGGCATTGCTTTGTTCAGTGGAGGAAAACTGTAATGAGTGGCAGACACAGTTAGTAGGCCCAAATAGTAAAGTAGGCTAAATGCAGTAGTTCAAATGTGGTAACAGGACTACATAGGCGGCATTGCTTTGTTCAGTGGAGGAAAACTGTAATGACTGGCAGACACAGTTAGCAGGCCCAAATAATAAAGTGGGCTAAATGTCTGCCAAAAAATTGTTCATAAATAAACAGGCGACATTGCTTTGCTCAGTGTCAGAAAATTGCAATGAGTAGCAGACTAAGTTAGTAGGCCCAAATAATAAAGTGGGCTAAATGTCTGCCAAAAATTGTTCATAAATAAACAGGTGGCATAGCTAGGTACAGAGGTGGGCTCCTCTGCTGAGTAGCAGACAGTGGTAGTAGGCGCAAAGTATTAACTGGTCTAAATGGAGGCCAGGGCACCTGTATATTTTAACTATCATCTATCATTTCAACAAATTTGTATTGGCAGTGCCATTGAAGGATTTAACAGTGCAGACTACACAGTGGTGGATCAGGGAGAGGTAAGTATTGCAAGTGGTAGAGCACTGATCGAGCTGGGGGGAACACTCTCTTGTGGGCGGCGGTACTGGCACAGGGCCCCTCATATTACGACGGTGTGTCTGACATTGGTTGTGCACCTGTTATGGACTGGTAATTTAGGAGCGACATGCGACTAGCTCTGCGCAGGTGGTAACTATACAGACCGCAGTTCCTGATCTTAACACAACACTAGCAGTAGCCGTGGAATGTTCCTGTCACTCCCTGGACACCTCGTCACAGCCGGAGAACTAGCTACCCCTAAAGGTAGAAACAGGAAAGCTATCTTGCCTCAGAGAAAATCCCCAAAGGATAGGACAGCCCCCCCACAAATATTGACTGTGAGAGGAGAAGGAAATGACATACGTAGTATGAAACAAGATTTAGCAAAGGAGGCCAATTCTAGCTAGATAGACAGTAAGGAAATAAACACTGTGCGGTCAGTAATAAAAACTAGAAAAAGTCCACCGCAGAGATATGCAAAAATCTCCACACCTGACTAAAGGTGTGGAGGGCAAAAACTGCAGCCCAGAGCTTCCAGCATAGCTGAATAGATCCATACTGATAAGCTGGACAAATGAGCAAAACATAGAATGTGCTGAACAATAAAGTCCACAACAAGTGGACTGCAAAATGACAAAAGGACTTATCTTTGCTGAACAGGACAGTGTGTCAGGGAAATCCAAAGAGCAGTGGCTCCAAGCAGGAACAATTGACAACTGGCATTGATTGAGGACTAAGGCCAGACTAAAATAGCCGAGCCAGAAAGACGATCAGTGGGAGCAGCTGCTGATGCTAAATCTAAGAAGCAGCTATACCACTGAAAACCACAGGAGGGAGCCCAAGAGCAGAATTCACAAAAGTGCTACTTACAACCACCGGAGGGAGCCCAAGAGCGGAATTCACAACAGTACCCCCCCCTTGAGGAGGGGTCACCGAACCCTCACTAGAGCCCCCAGGCCGATCAGGACGAGCCAAATGAAAAGCACGAACCAAATCGGCAGCATGGACATTGGAGGCAACCACCCAAGAATTATCCTCCTGGCCATAACCCTTCCACTTAACAAGATACTGAAGCCTCCGCCTCGAAAAACGAGAATCCAAAATTTTCTCAACCACATATTCCAACTCCCCCTCAACCAACACCGGGGCAGGAGGATCAACAGAGGGAACAATGGGTACCACATATCTCCGCAACAAAGATCTATGGAAAACATTGTGGATGGCAAAAGAGGCTGGAAGGGCCAAACGAAAAGACACTGGATTGATAATCTCAGAGATCTTATAGGGACCAATAAACCGAGTCTTGTACTTAGGGGAAGAAACCTTCATAGGAACATGACGAGAAGACAACCAGACTAAATCCCCCACACGAAGCCGAGGACCAACACACCGACGGCGGTTAGCAAAATGCTGAGCCTTTTCCTGAGACAACGTCAAATTGTCTACCACATGAGTCCAAATCTGCTGTAACCTGTCCATCACAGAATCTACACCAGGACAATCAGAAGGCTCAACCTGCCCTGAAGAAAAACGAGGATGGAAACCAAAATTACAAAAAAAAGGCAAAACCAAGGTAGCCGAACTGGCCCGATTATTAAGGGCAAACTCGGCCAACCGCAAGAAAGCCACCCAATCATCCTGATCAGCAGACACAAAGCATCTCAAATAGGTTTCCAAGGTTTGATTAGTTTGCTCAGTTTGGCCATTTGTCTGAGGATGGAATGCCGAAGAAAATGACAAATTAATGCCCATCCTAGCACAAAATACCCGCCAAAACCTGGAAACAAACTGGGAAGCTCTGTCAGACACAATATTTTCCGGAATGCCATGCAAACGAACCACATGCTGAAAAAACAATGGAACCAAATCAGAGGAGGAAGGCAATTTAGGCAAAGGTACCAAATGGACCATTTTAGAGAACCGGTCACAAACCACCCAGATAACAGACATCCTCTGGCACAGGAAGATCCGAAATAAAATCCATGGAAATATGCGTCCAGGGCCTCTCAGGGACAGGCAAAGGCAAAAGCAACCCACTAGCGCAGGAACAGCAAGGCTTAGCCCGGGCACAAGTCCCACAGGACTGCACAAAAGAACGCACATCCCGCGACAAGGAAGGCCACCAAAAGGACCTAGCCACCAAATCTCTGGTACCAAAAATCCCAGGATGACCGGCCAACACCGAACAATGGACCTCAGAAATTACCTTACTTGTCCATCTATCAGGAACAAACAGCTTCCCCACAGGACAGCGGTCAGGTTTAACAGCCTGAAATTCCTGAAGCACCCACCGTAATTCAGGGGAGATGGCAGAAAGAATCACCCCTTCCCTAAGAATGCCAACCGGCTCAAGAATTCCAGGAGAATCAGGCAAAAAACTCCTAGAGAGGGCATCCGCTTTAACATTCTTAGATCCCGGAAGATATGAAACCACAAAATCGAAACGGGAGAAAAACAGGGACCATCGAGCCTGTCTACGGTTCAGCCGCTTGGCCGACTCGAGGTAAATCAGATTCTTATGATCGGTCAAGACCACAATACGGTGCTTGGCCCCCTCAAGCCAATGTCGCCACTCCTCAAATGCCCACTTCATAGCCAACAACTCCCGATTGCCGACATCATAATTGCGTTCCGCAGGCGAAAACTTTCGGGAAAAGAAGGCACATGGTTTCATCAAGGAACCATCAGAATTCCTCTGTGCCAAAACGGCCCCTGCCCCAATCTCAGAAGCGTCAACCTCAACCTGAAAAGGAAGAGACACACCCGGCTGACGCAAGACAGGGGCAGAAGTAAATCGGCGCTTAAGCTCCTGAAAGGCCTCAACAGCCTCAGAGGACCAATTTGTCACATCAGCGCCTTTCTTCGTCAAATCGGTCAGGGGCTTAACCACACTAGAGAAGTTGGCAATGAAACGGCGATAAAAATTAGCAAAGGCCAAAAATTTTTGAAAGCTCTTCACAGATGTGGGTTGAATCCAGTCATGAATGGCTTGGACCTTAACAGGATCCATTTCTATAGACGAAGGAGAAAAAATAAACCCCAAAAAAGAGACCTTCTGAACTCCAAATAGGCACTTAGACCCCTTCACAAATAGAGCATTATCACGAAGGATCTGGAATACCATCCTGACCTGCTTCACATGAGACTCCCAATCATTGGAAAAAATCAAAATATCATCCAAATACACAATCAAGAATTTATCAAGATAATTGCGGAAAATGTCATGCATGAAGGACTGAAATACAGAAGGAGCATTAGAAAGCCCGAAAGGCATCACCAGGTATTCAAAATGGCCTTCGGGCGTATTAAATGCAGTTTTCCATTCGTCACCCTGTTTAATACGAACAAGATTATATGCCCCTCGAAGGTCAATCTTGGTAAACCAACTAGCCCCCTTAATCCGAGCAAACTAATCAGAGAGCAAAGGTAAAGGGTATTGGAATTTGACCGTGATCTTATTAAGAAGGCGATAATCAATACAGGGTCTCAAGGAGCCATCCTTCTTGGCAACAAAAAAGAATCCCGCTCCCAATGGTGACGAAGACGGCCGAATATGCCCCTTCTCCAAGGACTCCTTAACATAGCTCCGCATAGCGGTATGTTCTGGCACAGACAGGTTGAAAAGTCGGCCCTTAGGGAACTTAGAGCCTGGAATCAAGTCAATAGCACAATCACAGTCCCTATGTGGAGGAAGGGAACTGGACTTGGGCTCATCGAATACATCCTGGAAATCTGACAAAAATTCAGGAACATCAGAAGAGGGGGAAGAGGAAATTGACATTAAAGGAACGTCACTATGTACCCCTTGACAACCCCAACTAGTCACAGACATCGATTTCCAATCCAACACTGGATTGTGTACTTGTAACTATGGAAAACCCAGTACAACAACATCATGTAAATTATGCAACACCAGAAAACAACAATCTTCCTGGTGTGCTGGAGCCATGCACATAGTCAGCTGAGTCCAATACTGAGGTTTATTCTTGGCCAACGGTGTAGCATCAATACCCCTCAAAGGAATAGGGCTCTGCAAAGGCTGCAAAGAAAAATCACAGCGCCTGGCAAACTCTAAGTCCATTAAGTTCAGGGCAGCGCCTGAATCCACAAATGCCATGACAGAGAAAGATGACAATGAGCAAATCAGGGTCACAGACAGGAGAAACTTAGGCTGTACAGTACTAATGGTAACAGATCTAGCGACCCTCTTAATACGCTTAGGGCAATCAGAGATAGTATGAACTGAATCACCACAGTAAAAACACAGCCCATTCTGACGTCTGTATCCCCTCTGTTCCGCTCTAGTCAGAATCCTATCACATTGCATAGGCTCAGGACTCTGTTCAGAGGATGCTGCCATATGGTGCACCACTTTGCACTCGCGCAGGCGCCGATCGATCTGAATGGCTAGAGACATAGATTCCCTCAGACCAACAGGCGTGGGGAACCCCACCATAACATCTTTAAGGGCTTCAGAAAGACCCTTTCTGAAAATTGCTGCCAGAGCGTCCTCATTCCATTTAGTGAGCACAGACCATTTTCTAAATTTCTGGCAGTATAATTCTGCCGCTTCCTGACCCTGGCACAGAGCCAACAAGGTCTTCTCCGCATGATCCACAGAGTTAGGTTCGTCATACAATAATCCGAGCGATTGAAAAAATGCATCTACATTAAGCAATGCCAGATCCCCTGACTCAAGGGAGAATGCCCAGTCCTGAGGGTCACCACGCAGCAGAGAAATAACTATTTTAACTTGCTGAGTGGGGTCACCAGAGGAACGGGGTTTCAGAGCAAAAAACAATTTGCAGTTATTTTTAAAGTTCAAAAACTTAGATCTATCCCTGTAAAACAAATCTGGAGTAGGAATTCTAGGCTCTAAGGCTGGAGTCTGAACAACATAATCTTGGATACTCTGAACTCTTGCAGCAAGCTGATCCACACGAGAAAACAAACCCTGAACATCCATGTCCGCGCCCAAATCCACCCAGAGATTAAGAGGAAGGAAAAAGACAAAACAGACTAAAGAAAAAAAAATGGCTCAGAACTCTTTTTCTTTTCCTTCTTTTGAGATGCATTCAACTCATTTTTGGCCAGTTGTACTATTATGGACTGGTAATTTAGGAGCGACATGCGACTAGCTCTGGGCAGGTGGTAACTATACAGACCGCAGATCCTGATCTTAACACAACACTAGCAGTAGCCGTGGGATGTTCCTGTCACTCCCTGGACACCTCGTCACAGGAGAACTAGCTACCTCTAAAGGTAGAAACAGGAAAGCTATCTTGCCTCAGAGAAAATCCCCAAAGGATAGGACAGCCCCCCACAAATATTGACTGTGAGAGGAGAAGGAAATGACATACGTAGTATGAAACAAGATTTAGCAAAGGAGGCCAATTCTAGCTAGATAGACAGTAAGGAAATAAACACTGTGCGGTCAGTAATAAAAACTAGAAAAAGTCCACCGCAGAGATATGCAAAAATCTCCACACCTGACTAAAGGTGTGGAGGGCAAAAACTGCAGCCCAGAGCTTCCAGCATAGCTGAATAGATCCATACTGATAAGCTGGACAAATGAGCAAAACATAGAATGTGCTGAACAATAAAGTCCACAACAAGTGGACTGCAAAAGGACAAAAGGACTTATCTTTGCTGAAGGAGAGAGTGTCAGGGAAATCCAAAGAGCAGTGGCTCCAAGCAGGAACAATTGACAACTGGCATTGATTGAGGAATAAGGCCAGACTAAAATAGCCGAGCCAGAAAGAGGATCAGTGGGAGCAGCTGCTGATGCTAAATCCAAGAAGCAGCTATACCACTGAAAACCACAGGAGGGAGCCCAAGAGCAGAATTCACAAAAGTGCTACTTACAACCACCGGAGGGAGCCCAAGAGCGGAATTCACAACAGCACCACCACCGTCAGAGACACTTCATTGTACTATGAGGGACCCTGTGCCAGTGCCGTCGCCCAAGAGTGGGCCCACCCACCTGTCCAGGCAAACGGCACTCAAACGGGTGCTTGCGCCAGGTGGTGACCACGGCCCTGTGGGGGAGTCAGCCCATTTAGGAAGGTATAAAAATGGCCTATGGTGGACATTCAGCAGCTGCAAATGGAGGAATTGGAGAAGTCAGTAAGACGAGGCCAAAAGCAAGACATTTTTCAGGCAAACTACGTGTCAGCAGGGGAGGGTGGGGCAAAATAATTTGAAATCCATGATTGGTTCATTTTAATGAAGGTTAGACCATCAACATTTGGGTAGCCAGATGTGTCCTTTTTTCGGTCAGTATTGAACCAGAAGCGCTGAAGACTCTTTCTGATAGCACACTAGCAGCAGGGCAAGTGAGCTCCTGTAATGCATATTCTGCCAATTCAGGCCAGAAGCAGGAGGATCCACTGACGACTCGCTGCTTTTATAGTTGGAACTTTCTGAAGAGGAGGCGAAAGAGCTAGAGGCTGAGTCAGCAAGGAAAGCCAAAACTTTTTCCTGCTGCTCCGACTTTAAAAGCTGTTTTCCTACTCCCAGATAAGGGAGCCTTCGAGGCCTTGTGTAGCCAGACGATGACGTTGGATAAACTCCTCCAGCCTTAGGTGCTATTGTGCTTTTGCCACTACCAACAGATGCACCACCACCACCACCATCAGTACCAGCTGGCAACCACCGCCCACGGGCTCTTCCACCAGACTTCCTCATTTTTTGGAAAATCTAACCAAAATAACAACCGTTATATGGTACTGTAAAACAAGGTAGAAGGTGTATATAAAGTTGTTGAGAATTTAAATCTCCCTTTTTATTGGGAGACTGAACCAAAACTCAGGCCCTGTGCATAAAACAACACAATGTAAGTGGCAGAAAGTGGCTGGCTGATATACGACAAACTAACAGGACTGAAGTATATCCACTTTGTGAGAATTTGAATCTCACTTTTTTTGGGGAGACTGAACCAAAACTCAAGCAGCCCAGTGTATAAAACAACACAATGTAAGTGGCAGAAAGTGGCTGGAAGATATATGAAAAAATACAAGGACTGTAGTACAATTTCAATCTCCCTACAATGATCTCAGGACAAGTATGGCAGCAATAAAAAGGACTGCTGCACACAAAAGTGTGGACAAATAAACAAGATAACTGTGCAGAAAGGAGCAACAGGATTTTTGCTTTTAAAAAAGCAGTTGGTTTGCACAGCAGCGTGCAAACAGCAATGCAGCTATCAGGGAGCCTTATAAGGCAGCCTAATAAGCTACAGAGCTGATGCACAAAAAAATAGCCTCCACTGTCCCTGCAAAAAAAGGTGGTGTTGGACAGTTGAAATTGCTACAGCACAAGCGGTTTGGGGGTTAATCTTCCCTCCCTAACTATATACCTTCTTCTGAAAAAGCTGCAGCAACCTCTCCCTATGCTAAGATCAGCAGAAGTAAGATGACGGTCAGCGTGCACGCCCCTCTATAGCCCCTGTGACGCTGCAGAAAGCAAGCTAATCACTGTCATGCCCTTCTCTAAGATGGTGGGGACCGAGACCTATGTCATCATGCTGCCCACACTCTGCATCCTCCTTCATTGGCTGAAAATGGCGCTGAAATCGTCATATGAAACGTGACTTTTGTGTGCAGATCGGTGACCTCATGGCCGATCCCACACTAGGATCGGGTCGGGTTTCATGAAACCTGACTTTGCCAAAAGTTGGCGAATTTTGAATTTGTCCGATCTGTTTTGCTCAACCCTATGTGGCATCATGTGTGGCCATTCTACAGTATGGAGCACTATGTGACCATCATACAGTATGTAGCATCATGTGTGGCCATTATGCAGTATGTAGCATCATGTGTGGCCATTATACAGTATGGAGCATCATGTGGCCATCATACAGTATGTAGCATCATGTGTGGCCATTATACAGTATGGAGCACTATGTTTGGCCATTATACAGTGTGTAGCATCATGTGTGGCCATTCTACAGTATGGAGCACTATGTGGCCATCATACAGTATGTAGCATCATGTGTGGCCATTATACAGTATGGAGCATCATGTGTGGCCATTATACAGTATGTAGTGTCATGTGGGGCCACCATACAGTATGTAGCATAATGTGTGGCCATTATACAGTATGGAGCATCATGTGTGGCCATTATACAGTATGTAGCATCATGTGGGGCCATTATACAGTATGGAGCACTATGTGTGGCCATTATACAGTATGTAGCATCATGTGTGGCCATTCTACAGTATGGAGCACTGTGTGGCCATCATACAGTATGTAGCATCATGTGTGGCCATTATACAGTATAGAGCATCATGTGTGGCCATTATACAGTATGTAGTATCATGTGGGGCCACCATACAGTATGTAGCATAATGTGTGGCCATTATACAGTATGGACCATCATGTGGGGCCATTATACAGTATGTAGCATCATGTGTGGCCATCATAAAGTATGTAGCATCATGTGTGGCCATTATACAGTATGGACCATCATGTGGGGCCATTATACAGTATGTAGCATCATGTGTGGCCATCATAAAGTATGTAACATCATGTGTGGCCATTATACAGTATGTAGCATCATGTGTGGCCATTATACAGTATGGAGCATCATGTGTGGCCATCATGCAGTATGTAGCATCATGTGTGGCCATTATACAGGATGGTGCACTTTGTGTGGCCATTATACAGTATGTAGCATCATGTGTGGCCATTCTACTGTATGGAGCACTACGTGGCTATCATAGAGTACAGTACAGACCAAAAGTGTGGACACACCTTCTCATTTAAAGATTTTTCTGTATTTTCATGACTATGAAAATTGTACATTCACACTGAAGGCATCAAAACTATGAATTAACACATGTGGAATTATATATTTAACAAAAAAGTGTGAAACAACTGAAAATGTCTTATATTCTAGGTTCTTCAAAGCAGCCACCTTTTGCTTTGATGACTGCTTTGCACACTCTTGGCATTCTCTTGATGAGCTTCAAGAGGTAGTCACCGGGAATGGTCTTCCAACAATCTTGAAGGAGTTCCCAGAGATGCTTAGCACTTGTTGGCCCTTTTGCCTTCACTCTGCAGTCCAGCTCACCCCAAACCATCTCGATTGGGTTCAGGTCTGGAGACTGTGGAAGCCAGGTCATTTGGCGTAGCACCCCATCACTCTCCTTCTTGGTCAAATAGCCCTTACACAGCCTGAAGGTGTGTTTTGGGTCATTGTCCTGTTGAAAAATAAATGATGGTCCAACTAAACGCAAACCGGATGGAATAGCATGCTGCTGCAAGATGCTGTGGTAGCCATGCTGGTTCAGTATGCCTTCAATTTTGAATAAATCCCCAACAGTGTCACCAGCAAAGCACCCCCACACCATCACCTCTCCTCCTCCATGCTTCACAGAGGGAACCAGGCATGTAGAGTCCATCCGTTCACCTTTTCTGCGTTTCACAAAGACACGGTGGTTGGATCCAAAGATCTCAAATTTGGACTCATCAGACTAAAGCACAGATTTCCACTGGTCTAATTTCCATTCCTTGTGTTCTTTAGCCCAAACAAGTCTCTTCTGCTTCTTGCCTGTCCTTAGCAGTGGTTTACTAGCAGCTATTTTACCATGAAGGTCTGCTGCACAAAGTCTCCTCTTAACAATTGTTCTAGAGATGTGTCTGCTGCTAGAACTCTGTGTGGCATTGACCTGGTCTCTAATCTGAGCTGCTGTTAACCTGCGATTTTTGAGGCTGGTGACTCGGATAAACTTATCCTCAGAAGCAGAGGTGACTCTTGGTCTTCCTTTCCTGGGGCGGTCCTCATGTGAGCCAGTTTCTTTGTAGCGCTTGATGGTTTTTGCACCTGCACTTGGGGACACTTTAAAAGTTTTCCCAATTTTTCGGACTGACTGACCTTCATTTCTTAAAGTAATGATGGCCACTCGTTTTTCTTTACTTAGCTGCTTTTTTCTTGCCATAATACAAATTCTAACAGTCTATTCAGTAGGACTATCAGCTGTGTATCCACCAGACTTCTGCTCAACACAACTGATGGTCCCAACCCCATTTATAAGGCAAGAAATACCACTTATTAAACCTCACAGGGCACACCTGTGAAGTGAAAACCATTTCCGGTGACTACCTCTTGAAGCTCATCAAGAGAATGCCAAGAGTGTGCAAAGCAGTCATCAATGCAAAAGGTGGCTACTTTGAAGAACCTAGAATATAAGATATATTTTCAGGTGTTTCACACTTTTTTGTTAAGTATATAATTCCACATGTGTTAATTCATAGTTTTGATGCCTTCAGTGTGAATTGACAATTTTCATAATCATGAAAATACAGAAAAATCTTTAAATGAGAAGGTGTGTCCAAACGTTTGGTCTGTACTGTATGTGAATAAAAAACAGAATACCGGCACCAGGTATATATCCACTGCTTCAGGCTCAGTTACACTATCGGAGGATGTGTGGCGGATATTCTGGAGCGCCTTGGTGATCAGCTGTGGGCGGTGCACAACTTGAAAGACAGCCAAACTTATCAAGAGAAAAATACAAAGGAAAGTGGCACTCACCCCAGTTTTGCTGAAAAATACATAACGTCCTTTATTTGAACTTTACATGGAGAGGCGGCTGGTGAACAACGAGGGTGCGGGGAAAAAAGAGGACTACGGCCGTTTCACGCTTATGCGCTTCTACGGGTCCATGTGCACAGCTAAAAACGTCATTTCCTTTATACAAAGGCAGACGTAACAACGTGGACAACAGGTGAGGATAATAAGCAGAAATGTTATACAAATATATACATACAACTGCGTAAAAACTGTGCGTTGCTAACGTTAACGAGTACACTATAAGAAAATAATCCTAATTATAACAAATAAGATTTAGAACAAACGTAATATTTTGGAAAAAACACCAGACCTTAATTCAGAGGAAAACCGCCATGTCAAGCTTGTCATTAAGACCAAGCGGACCTTGTGCGTTCGTTTTGATAATCCACTTTGCTTCCCTTTGAAGTAACAATTTATTGTGGTCACCACCATATGGAGGATATTTAACCACCTCTAAACCCGCAAATCGTAATGTATCTGGGTTAGAATTGTGAACATCTCGTATATGTTTAATTAAGCGGGGACAGCCTTTGCCAGTGGAAATAGAACTGTGATGTTCCCTGAATCTATGAACAAGAGGACGGATGGTTTTCCCAATATAAAAGAAAAGGCATGGACAAAAAATAACATAAACCACGAATTTTGTTTTACAGGTAATAAATTGACGAATTTTATGATCAATTCCCCCGATACGTATCGGGTTATTCAGATATCTCAGATGGCAGAAGCTACAGCTCCCACACCTGTGATTGCCTAATGGTGTATATTTCTGCAACCAGTTGTTTCTAACAGGCAAGATACGATTTTTTACCAACAGGTCACCCAAATTTTTAGTACGCTTATAAGCGAAACATGGATGGTTAGCTGTAATTTCTGCCAAATCTTTATCATTTTGGAGTACATGCCAGTTTTTATTAATGGCTGAATGAATTATCTTATCGACTGGACTGTGAATAAAAGTAAACACAAATTTTCGATGATGATCCATTTGCCGACCCAAATGATGCGTTTTCTTACGATTTTTTAAAAGATCAATTTGTTTAAGTTCCCCCACTCTTCTCTCTGCTGTCGCTAAGATATTCTGCGGGTACTCCCGTTCCAAGAAATTCTTTTTTAACGTGGATATTTGTTCTTTAAATACTCCATCATCATTATTTAACTTTCTATACCGCACCATCTGGCTATAAGGAATACTTCTTTTTGTATGAGCTGGATGTGCGCTGTTAAAATGGAGCAAACTGTTTGTCGCAGTTGATTTTTTATGTACTGTTGTATTGAGTTTTCCATCCACGACATTAATTTTCGCATCTAAGAATTCCAGTGAGTCACCCCCAAAACAAGCGGTGAATTGCATATTCACATCATTCACATTATTAAGATGTGTAACAAACGCATCAAAGGTGTCTTTTGAGCCGTCCCAAATAATAAAGATGTCGTCCGCAAAACGCAAGTAATTGCGCACATGTTTCAAGAAAGGATTATGAACTGACATTATAAATTTCTCTTCAAATGCCGCTAGAAACAAATTTGCAAAGACACATGCAACGGGCGTACCCATTGCAGTGCCTGTGCATTGCAAAAACCATTTGTCCATAAATTTAAATGCATTGTGCGCAAGTACAAACTCGAGACTCTCTAAAATGAAAGCAATAAAATCCCGATCTTTATCTGTATTGGACAAGATGGTATGGATTGCTTCAATGCCCTTCGCCTGAGGTATTCTCGTGTACAAACTCACGACATCGATGGATGTTAGTGAGAAGGACGGTTGCCAATCAACTGAATGTAGAAAAGCCACAAACTCACCTGAGTCCTTAATAAAAGAGGGAATTTTATGCAACAGTGGTTTGAGGAGCCAGTCCAAAAATTTGGACAAGGGTTCAGTTAATGATCCTATACCCGATATAATCGGGCGTCCAGGTGGTGAAGTGGCATCTTTGTGAATTTTCGGCAGACTATACCAAAATGGTATCTTAGGGGAAATTGGAAATAATTTTTCCGCTTTGTTTTTGGTTAGTGTCCCACTGGCCACATATTTATTAAGTAATGATCTCAGTTTTTCTTTAAATTTGTTTGTGGGATTGAAATCAAGGGGTGCATATGTAGCGCGATCATTTAACTGAGACAACGCTTCCTGGATATAATAATTTCTATCTAGTAGAACTATATTACCCCCCTTGTCCGCCTTTCTGATGACCACATCATCCCACTGTTGCATTTCATATACAGCCCTCTCTTCTCCGCCAGAGAGATTTTTAGAGGGACTTTGATATAAAATTGCTTCAACGTCTTTGACCACGAGATCATAAAACAAATCGATATTATTGCCAGGAGTGACAGGAGGCATGAAGGTTGATTTGATTCCTCCCCTAAAGGGTTCCGGGACCAATGTTTCTGTTGCCTCCGGAGTAAAAGCCTCCATTTCCGATCCTTCTTCACATAAATCAGCTAGAAGTCGTGCGTCTTCGATAGCGTTTAAATCTGGAACTTCAGAAGCTATGAAGCCCAGGGGACCTATCACTGCTGGAGATTCCGTCGATACCAAACTTGATGCTTTCTCTTTACCGTCTTTTGCAATACTGGAAAAAAATTTTTTTAAATGTAGTTTTCTAGTAGCCTTAAAAAGGTCTATCTTAAAGTCAGTGACGCTGAACTCAGTCGGGATGCAAAAATTTAAACCCATAGAGAGTACTTTGGTTTGCTCTTTAGTCAAAACTTTATTAGATAAATTAACAATTTGCGTTTGCTTATTAAAATCTAGTTCCTCCAGGACACTTGCTTGCGTTTCTTTCGCGTGTTTATGTTTGCGACCTCCACGTCGGATCTTTTTTCTAAAGGGACGCTGGGAGTAGTTGAGGTGGAAGTAGAAGGCACATTATTATCTGCATCATCCATACCACTTGAGTCGGAATCTGTGATCCAACCATCTCTTGAAAATCTATTTTTATTATATCTCTTGGAAAAGTTATTCCTCTGAAAATTTTTTCTTTTATTTTTATTCCAAGAGAATATACAACCAGTTGCGAAATCATTTTTGTCTCTTAAAAATTTTTCTTTTTTCTTTTGTTTCGTATCCATCTGAATTATAATCAATTTCTTTTCTAATTTCTTGTGGAACTGTTTATTGTACTCCTCTGTGACCCTTGTCATGAGTTCAGTCTTGGCTTTATTCAGATGCTCACACAATGCTGTATATTCTTTCTCATTTTGAGCTATTACAAGGGTCAAAAGGTTACGCGAACATTGCAGGTGTATAGCTTCCCATGCTTCTTTAAACGAGGGATCCTCTGTGAACTGAGAGATGTCTTTATACACCCGCAGGCCCCTAGGTACTCGTTCACAGTCCACATATGATTTGTACTGTATGTAGCATCATGTGTGGCAATTCTACAGTATGGAGCACTATGTGGCCATCATAGAGTATGTAGCATCATGTGTGGCCATTATACAGTATGGAGCATCATGTGTGGCAATTATACAGTATGGAGCATCATGTGTGGCCATTATATAGTATGGAGCATCATGTGTGGCCATTATACAGTATGGAGCATCATGTGTGGCCATTATACAGTATGGAGCATCATGTGTGGCCATTATACAGTATGGAGCATCATGTGTGGCCATTATACAGTATGGAGCATCATGTGGGGCAATTATACAGTATTGAGCACTGTATGGCCATTATACAGTATGGAGCATCATGTGTGACCATTATACAGTATGGAGCATCATGTGTGGCCATTATACAGTATGGAGCACTGTGTGGCAATATTTTTTGTTCATAATTATTGTTTATGAAACAGTGTGATCTGCAGTGCTAAATGGCTGTGGTTGAGATGTGGATATGGGTGTGACTAGTTGTGAAATGGGTGTGGTCAGAGGCGTGGCTTGAAATTCGCCGCTGCGCGCCGCTAACTTTATCCTTTTGTGCCCTCTTCAAAAGTTGGGAGGTATGGTTTAACTGCGCCCCTACTTGTATATGTTTGAGGAAAAGGTGTGTGTAAATGGGTGTGGCTGAAAAATGGGTGTGGTTTTCCTACACAAAAACACAGAACCAGTTGTTAAAAATTTGAATCCCACCCCTGCTTGCTCTGCTTGTGACTAACTGTTGCTGTGCACGGGCAGTAGTTCGTGCACTCTTCCCAGAGCCTCAGTGATCCGCGGAACTGGGTCTTTACTTTACACATGAAAATGGGGGGGTGAGGGGAGGAATTAATTAATCACTGGTATAGGTAGGGGAAGGGCCGGCCCCCCTGGGATAAATGCATTAAAATGATCGATCCACTATATAGGGGGAGGATGGGGATAGAGATCTACAGAGCGCCTGGTACATGTTTAAGGTTATATGGAGTGCACAGTGACATTTGTGCATGGTTACGTCTCAGCCAATCACACACTGCATTACAAGCACATCTGTGATTGGCTGACAGAATGATCTGCAAATGTCTTCTGTGCAGATATGACATCAATTGCATGACTGCTTGTGTTATATTCAGTTGTTAAGTATGGAACTTAAATGTATTATTTAGAGTTGATAGTTGTGTTCTAAACTGATAAATATTACAACCTATATGTTTACATAACTTTGTTGCGCTATGGAGGGGGAGGGGCCCGGGAAGATTTCTTGCACAGGGGCCCTCTGCAGTTTGTGTCCGCCTCTGGTGGACAGAATGACATCTCACTGGAAGTGCTTGCCAATTTACTAGTCACCTGACTCTGCAGCCTCAATGGACTGGGGTCTAAAGTGACCCCCAAAGCAATGATACTAACGCTAATGATAATTCCGATAGTAATTCTTATTTGTGTTTGTTTTTTATTTATTTTTATAACTAAGTAAAAATATTCAAAAATGTATTGACCAACTAAAATGTGTGATAAAGTATAGTAGCATTTATCTTATTATAATGTCCATGTTTCCTCATCCTTTGATCTGTTATCCTAGACGTTTACTAATTAAATTCTGCAAAATAACAGTTCTATCCAAAGCAAATAGATAAACATAGATAAATCATCTGGCAATTAACAACTAATTACTGTTGTTGTAATGACAAATTCATTTATTTTGAAACACAAAATGCATTCATATCAGTGAGCAATCACTTTGTATCTTTAGAAGAAAAAAGGCAATTTTCTTTTGTGTAGATAAATCATATAGAATATTATTCACATTGGAGCTGCTGTTATCATGACAATGCAATGAGCTACAGTATCTGAAATTAGCTTTACAGTTCATATTAGCCTCAATTGGATTAAAGGCACTTTAATTTAAATCCCAATAACATAATTAGCTTTTCTTTGCTGCACAGCAGGAATGTCTCAAGGTAATATTAGCAGGGCACTGATGCTCAGCTACCGATTAAGACATTAAAGTTTAATACACAATGATTTACATGGCATGTAAATATACTGAAAGTGGTCTAAGAAGCAGATGCACGTTAGATATAGGTCAAAATAACAGATTTCTAATAGTTGGTTCATAATATTTGGTCTTTCTGACTGCAGTGGTAGGACAAGCTCCCTTCTTACCCAAGAACAATTGTTTTAAATTCTATACCGTTCTCTTACGTTCTGCATGATTATTTGGGTATGTGCACACGTTGCGGATTTTGCTGCGGATCCGCAGCGTTTCCGCAGCTGCGGGTCCGCAGCAGTTTCCAATGAGTTTACAGTTCAATGTAAACCTATGGGAAACCGAAAACGCTGTGCACATGCTGCTGAAAAAAACGCTCGGGAACGCAGCGGTTTACAATCCGTAGCAACAGAAATCCCATATACATATTTGAGAAACAGGGGTAGCGACACAAATTGTCTGCAACTCCTGTTCAAACAACCTCAGCTCCAATAAACATCAGACAAAAATAGGAGAAAAAGGAGCAAACTGATTACGTCCGGTAAAAATAGTCATATAACTTTATTAATTCGTAGAAAAGATAAAACATTTCAACAGTACATAAAGAGCCATAAACAATGCAGAGTGATATATACCCCTCCCCCCACCTATCACCACCTCACATTGCACATGAGTCCCTGAAAAAATAACATAAAGGTCCAAAGACCCTTGAGAAAGCGGCCCCAAGTAGCCATGAAACGTGCGTTGGGACCCTCCATCCGACCCCCCTTGTTCCCACTCATCTGCTGGTAAGCATTGCACCTGTTGCTAGTTACTTCTGCACTTTATATGAAAGATAGACAGGTGTTACTTTATCCTTAGTCACTTTATGGATGCATGCTGACCTCCAGGTATCCACTTTTGGATGCACTGCTCCCTCAGGGTTATGGTTTTGGACCTTTATGTTATTTTTTCAGGGACTCGTGCAATGTGAGGTGGTGATAGGTGGGGGTGGAGTATATAGCAATCTGCATTGTTTATGGCTCTTTATGTACTGTTGAGATGTTTTATCTTTTCTACGAATTAATAAAGTTATATGACTATTTTTACCAGCGGTTTACAATCCGCAGCATGTCACTTCTTTGTGCGGAATCGTGGTGATTCTGCACACATAGGAATGCATTGATCCGCTTACTTCCCGCATGGGGCTATGCCCACCATGCGGGAAGTAAGCAGATCATGTGCGGATTGTACCCGGGGAGACTCTCCTCCAGGCCCTGGGAACCATATTTGTGAAAAAAAAAAGAATTAAAATAAAAAATAATGATATACTCACCTCTCAGCACTGCACGCAGCCGTCTGGTCACAGGGTTGCTATGCGAGCAGGGCCTGCGATGACGTCGCGGTCACATGACCGTTACGTCACGAAGGTCCTTCTCGCATAGCATCTTTGGAACCGGACCGCCGCGTGCAGCGCCGAGGAGATCGGGACGTCGGAGGGTGAGTATAACCATTTTTTAATTATTTTTAACATTACTATTGATGCTGCATATGCAGCATCAGTAGTAAAACAAGTGCAGGAGTAAACCTGCAGCGGAAACCGCAAGACAAACCGCTATAAATCTGCAGGGATAACCGCAGCGGTTTTGTCCTGCAGATTTATCAAATCCACTGCGGGAGAACCCGCAGAGGACCCTTCCTACGTGTGCACATAGCCTTAGTCTACACAGCTTTCAATTGGTCATACATGCATGATTTTAATATGAACCCTGAAATTTTGAAGATCATTTTTGGAAATCATAGTACATGTATGTCTTTATTGTTCAAATGTGACAACAAATGCTCTCTGGCAAGCATTTGGAATTATAAGAATAATGGATCTGTTTTCAACTAATCTTGCCGTATTGTGAATGGGATTTTATTGTAGATATTAGGGTTGAGATATTCTCCAAAAATTAGATTTATCACAGATTTGCTCCATTTCTTTGGAGAGATTTGATTTACATCACATACATTTGGTGCAAATTGAATCTCCCGGGAAGGGATTAAAAAAAATAAACTTTTAAACTTACCTCTCTTCTGTAGCAATTCTTCTACATACAGGCACCTGTATGTAGCAGAGCCGATCGGGTTATGGCAGCTTCTAGTCTCCCATGGAGGCTATTGAAGCTTGCCAAAAGTAAAAAGAAATGTTTTTACAAATATTTAAAAAATAAAAGTTTTGCCCCATTCAAAATAAAACAATAAAAAAATCAAAGATACACATATTTTGTCGCGTTCAGAATCGCTCCATCTATCAATATAAAAAAGAATTAACCAGATTGCTAAACGGCGTAAACGAGAAAAAAGTTAAAATGCCAGAATTACGTTTTTTTGGTTGCCGCAACATTACATTAAAATGCAATAATGGGAGATCAAAAGATCATATCTGCACCAAAATGGTGTCATTAAAAACCTCAGCTCGGCACACAAAAAAATAAGCCCTCACCCAACCCCAGATCATGAAAAGTGGAGACACTATGAGTATCGGAAAATGGAGCAATTTTTTTTTAACAAACTTTCGATTTTTTCCACTTAAATAAAAAAGAACCTAGACATGTTTGGTGTCTATGAACTCGTAATGACCTGTTGAATCAAAACAGCAGGTCAGTTTTAGCATTTGGTGAACATGGTGAAAAAAAATCCAAAAAACTGTTGTTGAATTGTACTTATATTGCAATTTCACCACATTTGGAATTTTTTCTACTGGTTTTGAGTACATGATATGGTAAAACCAATGGTGTTGTTCAAAAGTACAAGTCGTCCCACAAAAAATAAGCCCTCAAATGGCCATATTGATGGAAAAATAAAAAAGTTATGGCTCTGGGAAGAAGGGGAGCGCAAAATAGAAAAGTAAAAATTAAAAAGACCTCCGTCGTGAAGGGGTTAAAGAAAAATGTGTGTATGCTGACACTCTTAGAATCAGACGTGAATGCAATGACCAGCCAATATCTTAGACAATATGCAATAAGTTCCAGGGCAGTCGAATGTAATGCAGAATAATCAAAAATACACTTTAGATGAGTCACATAGATGGCTAGTTCATTAGTACATTTAAGTCCTCATATACAGTGGGTACGGAAAGTGTTCAGACCCCTTTAATTTTTTCACTCTGTTTCATTGCAGCCATTTGGAAAATTCAAAAAAGTTAATTTTTTTCTCATTAATGTACACTCTGCACCCCATCTTGACTTAAAAACTGAAATGTAGAAATTTTTGCATATTTATTACAAAAGAAAAGCTGAAATATCCCATGATCATAAGTATTCAGACCCTTTGCTCAGACACATATTTAAGTCACATGCTGTCCATTTCCTTGTGATCCTCCTTGAGATGGTTCCACTTCTTCGATGGAGTACAGCATAGTCAAATTAAACTGATAAGACTTGATTTGGTAAGGCACCCACTTTATGTTTTTGCCATAAGGGCTCTCCATGATTTTTTTTATATTCCGAAAAATTGTCCACCCAGTATCAGTGTTTCTTATCAGAGTGTCTTCAGCAGGGTCGGACTGGCTTGGCGGGATATCGGGGAAATCCCCGGAGGGCCCTTGCCGAAGAGCAGGAATGGGGAGAAAAGAAAAGAAAGAAAAAATAAATAAAAAATAAACTAGAGGTCGCGGACCCTTTAAAAGTGCGAGGGAACGAGCACGCCACTTGACAGCCGCGATGCACTGAACAGTGGCGCGCTGGGCCGAAGAGCAGGAGAACAGCCGTGGTCGCATGCAGGCCGAGTCACAGCAAGCAGAAACGACCGCAGCTGTGACTGCTAAGAGTGACATCACTCCATGTTCCCTGTACTGCTGCTTCCTCATATAGAAGGGCTTCAATAAAGCCTGTGCCGGACTAGAGGCAAGCCAAGGTAACTAACACTCCTAATGTTTGTGTATGGTTATATGAACTGTATGAATATGCCTGTATGTATGTATGTATGCATGGTATGTTTGCAGCGCCCCAGAGTCCTGGTCGTTGCAGTACTGTGGCTCCGCCACTAAGGGGAGCCACGGTGCGTTCGATGGCACTGAAGGAGTTCCTCCAATCAGGTATCACAGACACCAATATGTTTCACAGCTGGGCCTCCGGGGGGAGCTAAGGGTGCTATTCATTAGGCCACTCCCCACCATAGTGGGTAAACTGGGGGTCAGGCAGGAAGTTAGTAGAGAAAGCTGACTGGATCGAACGAAGCAACACCTAGTGAGAGAGGGTGTTGTGGAGGAAGAGACAGTAGGGTCTCTGCCAGGGGTGGGATCCTGGCAGAGGCTTGGCATTGAAAGAATGTAACGGGACCGTGCCTGCTCAGAATAGCGGCGGTGCCCTAAGAAAGGATCAGAAGCGAGATAGATTGTGCTGAGTGAGAAACGAAATCGAGCAGAAGGAGAATACCAGCAGGGGTTTTGTTGAAAGAGGCAGCACCTTGCTGAGGCGCATTACCGGTGGCCGGAACGCCGAGGGAGTGGAATAATATACAGCTTTAAGCCATACTCCAAACAGCGGCAGGACAGTCAGTCTCAGGCGGGCTGTCTACCACATATCACCTATGAAGTCTTGGGGGGCAATTGCGGGAGAGGGGCGTCTCTAGGGTCCCGGAAGAACTCCAGGCCTACCTGACAAACGGGTGCCGTTCTTACTGTAACATCAGGAAGGGACGGAAGATTAGCAGAAGATCAGTTAATCGAGTTGTGAGGGAACTTAAGAAACAGACACAACAGTTGTGGGGTACTTTCCGTAAGCACAGCAGGGAAGGACTACAACACAAAGCGCTAAGAAGGAAGGCACTGATTTCCACCTGTGAGGAGAACTCTGGAGGTGCCATTGAACCGGCCGGACTTGCGCAGCCTGGTGGACCGGATTCTGGACTGAGGACCGAGAGATCTCCAGTAAAGAGGTAAAGAGACTGCAACCTGGTGTCCTCGTTATTTACCGCGACCTGCACCCCACAACTGCACCGCTATACCACCGTTAACAGCACCTGTTTGCAATGGACGTCCCCCACTGACAGACAGGGCCACGGACCGGGTCTAGCCACCGTGACAACCCCAGGACTGAGATCCCAGAGGCCCGGCTCCGGGTACCCCTCGGCCCTGCGGCGGTGTGGGGGCGCTCCATGTTTGTATGTATATGCCTGTATGTGTATGTACATGCCTGTATGTGCATGCATGGTATATGTCTATGTAGATGAGTCACCCGCCAGGGCCGTGGGGTACCCGGTACTGGGTCCGGTGTTCACAGGGGGATGTCACAGTGGCGGCGACCTGGTCCGTGGCCCTGGGCACCCATGTAAAAGGAAAGTCTTTAAAGGGGTGTTAGGAATAAAGTTTGTTTGTAACGCTACCTGTGGTATTCGGCCAGTGGGGACCGACGCTGCTTTGAGGGGTCATCTGGGTAGATGTTATGGCGGGTAGATGTTATGGCAGCTAGATGGTATAACTTCCAACAGGTGAAGGATATCCCCAGGCTCCCGGTGTGTAGATGGAAGATGGTGAATGGCGCAGTAAAGAACGAGGAGAAAGGTGTGCAGTCTCTTTACCTGGTTTACTGTACGCTTCAGGCAACCGCAGTCCAGGGTACCAGATCACAGGGCAGGCATAGTCCGGCTTGGGAGTGAATCCAGAGCCCCCTTTACCAGGTGGAGTTAAAAGGCTTCCTCTAGCGTAGTGGTGTTGTAGTCCCTTACTGCCTATGGCTTCTGATGAGGTCCTCACTGTTCTTCTCCGTGCCCCATATAGCATAGGACACAAACCCGTATGACATGTGACTCGAGCCTTTTTTCAGGGACTCTATCATGTCCCGGGCTCTATGTGTCATTGTGCCTCCTGGATATTGAGGAGGACAGGTAACTTGCAGTTCAGCTGTCCTGCCGATCTCTGCTGTAAGTCGTCCCTTACAACCTCAGTATTCCGGCTACTGGTTATCTGCGCTTCGGAGGGAGGCAGCTCATTCGCAGCTGGTCTCCCCTGATATCACTCTCCTGTGCTTCGCTCTCCTTCATGCTCACTGAACAATGTTCTGCTTTCGATATTATCTCTGTCCAGGAGCTGTAGCACTTTTCTCGTGGCTGCACAGCTCCTCATACGTTCTTCCTGCCTCAGACTGCTCCAGTCTGCTCTCTGGCAGTATCTGACTAACTTTTCCTCCAAACCACAATATATATAGGGAAGTCACCTAGGAATAGGATCAAAAGCTCCCCCTTGTGGCCTGGAGTGTGAACATATGTGCATTGTGATTACCTGATAAAGAGATATCCTTCATCGCTTCCAAGCGTAACATCACTCTCCCCATGAGGAAAGCAATGTCACTGTGATGACCAGGACCCTGAGGCACCACATATGCACGGTACATGTGTATGTATGCATAGTGTATGCCTGTATGTGTATGCCTGTATGTATATGTAAATGTCTGTGTGTGTGTGCGTGACTATGTCTACATGTGCCTGTCTGTGTGTGCATTTCTGTGTGTGTGTCTGTGTTTACATATGTGTGTATGTATTTGAGTGTTTGCACGTCTGCGTGTGTCTGCATATGCACTTCTGTGTATGTCTCTGTGTGTACGTCTGGTGTTTACGTGTACATTTCTGTGTGTCTTTGAGTGTCTGCATGTGATTGTGCATGTGTGCGTGCCTCCCTGGGTGTACTTGTATGTGTCTACGTGTGCATTTCTATGTGTCTTCACACGTGTGTGTGCATGCTTCCCTGCGTGTGTGTGTCCACATTTGTGTGCGCTTGTCCGAGTGTGAATTTCTGTGTGTGTATCTGTGTGTGTATGAGCATGACTGTCTGCGTGCACATCTGCATTTTTGTGTGTGTAAGTGCACTTGCCTGCATTTATATGTGTGTGTCCCCATTTCTGCATGTATGCAAACTGCAAGTGTATGTGTCTGCTAGTGCATGTCTGCACGCACATGTGTGTGCGTGTCTTTGTGTGTGCATATGTGCTTCTGCATGTATGTGTGTGTCTTTGTGCTCTTCCAAAGATTTATTATAATTGGGGAGAGATGGATAAATGGGAGGAGAAATTTTAGGAGACAGTATGGGGAGAATGTGTGAAGAAACAGTATGGTGAATGAGGGGAGTGAGGAATGGGTGTGAGAACCGAAGGTGATGTATGAGAAGACATTATGGAGAGTGGGAGGAATGTGAGAGGAGACAGTATGGGGAGAGAAAAGTGTGAGGGGACACAGAACAGAGATTACGTAGTTTGGTGGGAGTAATATAGATGTAGCAGTATGGGGGGACAGGGTGAGGGCACAGCAAGGAGGGAACAGTATGCTGACGAGAGGTAGTGTGATGAGGGGGCACAGTATAGAGACTGGACTGTATAGGAGGACAATGTGAAGACGAGACACAGTATAGAAAGTAGAGGGCAGTGTGGAGGGCATGCACCATAAGAGGGACAGTGTGGAGAGCATGTACTATAAGAGGGAGAATTTTGGGTCATATTTTGTGCAGGGAATATAGTGAGGGGCAATTATTTATTCCGGGGCACAGAGTAGGGCAGATATTTTTATTCAGGGGCATTATAATGACACTGCTATTTTTAGGGGCGTCGTGTGGGGATGTGCTGCAGAAGACTGGTGAAGATGGATGTCTGTGGAGAACAGCTGTGGATGAGAAGAGTCATCATGCACGGTGTTCAAGATAGAGATGAAAAGAAAGAAGACATCACAGCTAAGATACTTGGATGTAAATGTTTATTTGTATTCCAGCCTGCCTCTCATCAGTGCTGTGGTTCCTGTATGGTCCCCAGTCTGATGATGACTGATGACAACTCCCAGTATCTCGATTTATAAAGACATATTGGGAGTTGTAGGTTCATGCGATACAAAGGTTTATGGGGCTGACCTGACATTACAATTGATGTCCCATGTACTGATGGTGCTTCAGATGATGTATTCACATTCATATGTTTGGGCACATTTATGAAATCTATAAGGGCTCTTTCACATGTTAGGGAATTCCATTTGTCTTTCCATGTTTAGGAACAGACAATTGACATTTGTTAACCTTGTCGTAGCTGTCACCTTAAGGATGTGCTTGTATGGAGCAGGTTCAGGGGCTGAGCCTGCTCCATACCAGGCACATGTTGGATGTGATACTTAGCCGGCATCTGCCTGTAACAGCAGTGATCAGAGCTCGCCTTGATTGCTGCTGTTTTATTTAAATGCCCTTGTTAATCACTGACAGCGGCATTTAGATGGCACGATGGCCGGAGACTGCACTCAGCTGTACCCCTATGACACAGTTGCAGGTTGTTAATGGGTGTCATGTGTTGCTGCCATGTTAGGGGTTCCTTGAAGCCCGACCTGAGGTTGGGCTCCCTGGACGATATAGCAATCACTGTCCAATGACGTTATTACAGCATCCTCACTTTGTAGTTAGCGGTGACTTTAATTTACCTGCAGATTAACCCTATATCTGCAGATAAATAGTGTTTTTCAAGGTGACAAGTTACCTGTAAAGGGACTCTGTCAGTGCAGAATGACTGTTCAAACTAAATCCTGCAGCTCAGTGCTTCACGGTGGGGCCAATCATGGAAATTCACCTTTGCACCTGTTTGTATTCCATCATTCTCCATCCCCCCTCTAATTTGATTGACAGCTCTGGCTTCAAAGAGTAGAGCCAGAGAAGGATGGAGAAGGATGGAAAACAAGCAGGTGGGAGAGTGTATATAATGATTGGCCGCCATGATAATCTGAGCTCCTCTGCTTGGTTTGAACAGTCATTCTGTGCTGACAGAGAGCATTTAAAGAGGTATCCAATACGCCTGAAGGATTTCACTTTGACTCAAAACATTGTAGAAAATGCACCCAGCATTATATATGAGAATATATCAGTAAAATGACGAAACGATCCTCCTCCCGGGTCCACTGTGAGATATAAGCAGCGTGTTACATACAGTGGACTTGCTAGTGTAAAACTACCCTAAAGGTAGTATCCAGGGATTCTGTTAAAGGGAATCTGTCATTGATTTTATGGTATCCTAACTAAGGATAACAAACTAGTGACAGATCCCCATAGCAGAATGGTGGGTTACTCAGTTGTACCAAAATCTTGTATTGGAAGCTCCAGCATATAATGATCAGTCCTGAATATTCACGAGTTCCTGACTTTCTCCTCCCCTACTGCTAATTGAGGTTTTTTTTTTAAAAAAAAGCTATAAATCAGGGGCCAGGTGTAGAGAAAACCAGGAGCTCAGGAACATCTGGACTCATCATTTGTTGCTCCCAGAAACTTATTTTCCTAATGAGATATAATACAAATATGATTAACATCACTGTTCTTATATAAAAAATGTTTATGGTAGCTGTAGAGTGGGCCCCAAGATTGAATTCCCCTGCTGGGCCTTAGGCACCCCAGTCTTACCCCGGTCATCAGAGATTGATCAGTGTGTTAGTTATTACCCACAGTTACCCACAGTTTCATTATTTTTTCTGAGATTATATAATGAACTAATTTAGGTTTCTCAAGCTTCTCCCATCAAGCAATCTATGAAAAACCAACAGCATAAAGATGGCATCTTGGCACTGTCTGATTTTTTCATGGACCCATATACTTGCATTGGCGAGTCTGATTTGAGACTCGAATCAAAATCAGATACGTGTCCATGATTTTGAGGACTGAGTGTTGTGAATTTGGATTCTGGGCTCCCCCGGTGGCCGCTTGTGGAATTGGACTTGTCATCCTCTTTCCTGTTTCACCTGATTCCATCAGTAGTGGGTGTCGCTATTTAAGCTCATTTCTCTGGTGGTTTCTTGCCGGTCAACAATGTTATCTGATGCCTCTCAGTGCTTGTTCCTGCTTCTAGACAACTACTGATAAGTTGGACTTTTGTCCATGTTTTGTTTTGCCTATTTGTTCCAGTTCGCAGCTGAAGTTTTGTTACTGTGTCTGGAAAGCTCTCGTCGATCAGGGATTGCTACTCTGGCGTTATGAGTTAATGCCAGAGTTTAAGGTAATCTCTGGATGGTGTTTTGTTAGTATTTTTCTGCTGACCATGAAAGTATACTATCTGTCTTCTGCTATCTAGTAAGCGGACCTCAAATTTGCTAAGACTATTTTCCTGCTGCGTTTGTTGTTTCATCTGAACTCACCGTCATTATATGTGGGGGGCTACTGTCTTCTTTGGAATATTTCTCTAGAGGTGAGCCAGGTCTTATATTTCCCTCTGCTAGCTATTTAGGTCTTAGGCCAGAGCTGGGCATCTAGCTATAAATAGGAAATGCTACCTGGCTATTTCTAGTTGCGCGGCAGGCTTAGTTCATGGTCAGTATAGTTCCATCTTCCGAGAGCTTGTCCCTCTATAGGCTTGCTATGATCTCTGCCTGCAGAGATCATGACAGTTTGACCGGCCAACTAAAGTGTTAAAGACCCAGGTTGAGAAAGGAGAGTTATAAGAAGTCTGCTGGAATTTTTTTTTTTTTTTTCCTCCAGTCTGCCTTGCTGCAGTCTTTTTTCTCTCTCTCCTCCTAATCTCTGTATGCTCTGTGTGCACCTGACAATAATGGATCTCCAGAGTGTAACTGCGGGTTTGAATAATCTCATCACGAAAGTACAAAATTTACAAGATTTTGTAGTACATGCTCCGGTATCTGAGCCGAGAATTCCTTTGCCGGAGTTCTTCACAGGGAATAGAGCTAGCTTCCAGAATTTCCGAAATAATTGTAAGCTTTATTTGTCCCTGAAGTCTCGTTCAGCTGGAGACCCTGCTCAGCAGGTTAGGATTGTGATTTCCTTGCTCAGGGGTGACCCTCAAGATTGGGCCTTCTCATTGCCAGCAGGGGATCCTGCGTTACGCGATGTGGATGCGTTTTTTCTGGCCTTGGGCTTGCTTTATGAGGAACCTCATTTGGAACTTCAGGCAGAAAAAACTTTGATGGCACTATCTCAGGGGCAAGACGAAGCTGAAGTTTTCTGCCAAAAATTCCGTAAATGGTCTGTGCTTACTCAGTGGAATGAGTGCGCCTTGGCGGCAACTTTCAGAGAAGGTCTCTCTGATGCCGTTAAGGATGTTATGGTGGGGTTCCCTTTGCCTGCAGGTCTGAATGAGTCCATGACAATGGCTATTCAGATTGATAGGCGTCTGCGGGAGCGCAAACCGATGCACCATCTGGCGGTGTCTATGGAAAAGACGCCAGAAAGTATGCAGTGTGATAGAATTCTGTCCAGGAGTGAGCGACAGAATTTTAGACGGAAGAATGGATTGTGTTTCTATTGTGGGGATTCTACTCATGTTATATCGGCATGCTCTAGGCGTACAAAGAAGCTTGATAAGTCTGTTTCCATTGGCACCATTCAGTCTAAGTTTATTTTGTCTGTAACCCTGATTTGCTCTTTGTCATCCATTGCCACGGACGCCTATATTGACTCTGGCGCCGCTCTGAGTCTTATGGATTGGTCCTTTGCCAATCGTTGTGGTTTTGATTTAGAGCCTTTGGAGACTCTTATTCCTCTGAAGGGGATTGACTCCACCCCATTGGCTAATATTAAACCACAATACTGGACACAAGTAACCATGCGTATCAATCCGGATCACCAGGAGATTATTCGTTTCCTGGTGCTGTATAATTTACATGACGATTTGGTACTGGGATTGCCATGGTTGCAGTCTCACAACCCAGTCTTGGACTGGAGAGCTATGTCTGTGTTGAGCTGGGGATGTAAGGGTATTCATGGGGACGTACCTTTGGTTTCTATTTCGTCGTCCATTCCCTCTGAAGTCCCTGAGTTCCTCTCTGATTATCAAGACGTCTTTGACGAACCCAAGCTTGGGTCGTTACCTCCGCACCGTGAGTGCGATTGTGCCATAGATTTGATACCGGGTTGTAAATATCCAAAGGGTCGTTTGTTTAATTTGTCTGTGCCGGAACATGCTGCTATGCGGGAATATATAAAGGAGTCTTTGGAAAAGGGACATATTCGTCCATCTTCTTCTCCCTTGGGAGCTGGGTTTTTCTTTGTCTCAAAAAAAGACGGCTCTTTGAGACCATGTATTGATTATCGGCTTCTGAATAAGATCACTGTTAAGTATCAATACCCATTGCCATTGCTTACTGATTTGTTTGCTCGTATAGAGGGTGCTAAGTGGTTCTCTAAAATTGATCTTCGTGGGGCGTATAATTTGGTGCGGATCAGGCAGGGGGATGAGTGGAAGACCGCATTTAATACGCCCGAGGGCCACTTTGAGTATTTGGTCATGCCTTTTGGTCTTTCTAATGCCCCTTCAGTTTTCCAGTCTTTTATGCATGATATTTTCCGCGATTTTCTGGATAAATTTATGATAATATATCTGGATGATATTCTGATTTTTTCTGATGACTGGGACTCTCATGTCCAGCAGGTCAGGAGAGTTTTTCAGGTTCTGCGGTCTAATTCTTTATGTGTGAAGGGGTCTAAGTGCGTTTTTGGGGTCCAGAAAATTTCCTTTTTGGGGTATATTTTTTCTCCCTCTTCCATTGAGATGGATCCCGTCAAGGTGCAAGCTATTTGTGACTGGACTCAGCCCTCCTCTCTTAAGGGTCTTCAGAGATTTTTGGGCTTTGCCAACTTTTACCGCCGATTTATTGCTGGTTTTTCGGATGTCGTTAAACCACTGACTGATTTGACCAGACAAGGCGCTGATGTTGCTAATTGGTCCCCTCATGCTGTAGAGGCCTTTCAGGAGCTTAAGCGCCGTTTTGCCTCTGCCCCTGTGTTGCGTCAGCCTGATGTGAATCTGCCTTTTCAGGTTGAGGTTGACGCTTCGGAGATCGGAGCTGGGGCAGTGTTGTCGCAGAAAGGTTCCGACTGCTCCGTCATTAGGCCTTGTGCCTTCTTTTCTCGCAAATTTTCGCCCGCAGAGCGGAATTATGATGTTGGGAATCGGGAGCTTTTGGCCATGAAGTGGGCGTTTGAGGAGTGGCGCCATTGGCTCGAGGGGGCTAGGCATCAGGTGGTGGTATTGACTGACCACAAAAATTTGATTTATCTTGAGACTGCCAGACGCCTGAATCCTAGACAGGCGCGCTGGTCTTTATTTTTTTCTCGCTTTAATTTTGTGGTGTCATACCTACCGGGTTCTAAGAATGTTAAGGCAGATGCCCTTTCTAGGAGTTTTGACCCGGACTCTCCTGGTAATTCTGAACCCACAGGTATCCTTAGGGAGGGAGTAATTTTGTCGGCCGTTTCTCCTGATCTGCGGCGGTCCTTGCAAGAGTTTCAGGCGGATAGACCGGATCGTTGTCCGCCTGATAGACTGTTTGTTCCGGATGATTGGACCAGCAGAGTCATCTCTGAGGTACATTCTTCTGCATTGGCAGGTCATCCCGGAATTTTTGGTACCAGGGATTTGGTGGCAAGATCCTTCTGGTGGCCTTCTCTGTCACGAGATGTGCGAGTCTTTGTGCAGTCATGTGACGTTTGTGCTCGGGCCAAGTCTTGTAGTTCTCGGGCTAGCGGACTGCTGTTGCCCTTGCCTATTCCTAAGAGGCCTTGGACACACATCTCGATGGATTTTATTTCAGATCTGCCTGTTTCCCAGAAGATGTCTGTCATCTGGGTGGTCTGTGACCGTTTCTCTAAAATGGTCCATTTGGTTCCTCTGCCCAAGTTGCCTTCTTCTTCTGAGTTGGTTCCTCTGTTTTTTCAGAATGTTGTCCGATTGCACGGTATTCCTGAGAATATTGTTTCTGACAGAGGTACCCAATTTGTGTCTAGATTTTGGCGGGCATTCTGTGCTAGGATGGGCATAGATTTGTCTTTTTCATCTGCTTTTCACCCTCAGACTAATGGCCAGACCGAGCGGACTAATCAGACCCTTGAGACATATCTGAGGTGTTTTGTCTCTGCTGACCAGGATGATTGGGTTGCTTTTTTGCCATTGGCAGAGTTCGCCCTCAATAATCGGGCCAGTTCTTCCACCTTGGTGTCCCCGTTTTTCTGTAATTCGGGGTTTCACCCTCGATTTTCCTCCGGTCAGGTGGAATCCTCGGATTGTCCTGGAGTGGATGCGGTGGTGGAGAGATTGCATCACATCTGGGGGCAGGTTATGGACAATTTGAAGTTGTCACAGGAGAAGACTCAGCGTTTTGCCAACCGTCATCGTCGTGTTGGTTCTCGGCTTTGTGTTGGAGATTTAGTGTGGTTGTCTTCTCGTTTTGTCCCTATGAGGGTCTCTTCTCCTAAGTTTAAACCTCGGTTCATCGGCCCTTATAGAATATTGGAGATTCTTAATCCTGTTTCTTTCCGTTTGGACCTCCCTGCGTCCTTTTCCATTCATAACGTTTTTCATCGGTCGTTATTGCGCAGGTATGAGGTACCTGTTGTACCTTCTCTTGAGCCTCCTGCTCCGGTGTTGGTTGAGGGTGAGTTGGAGTACGTTGTGGAGAAAATTTTGGACTCTCGTGTTTCCAGACGGAAACTCCAGTATCTGGTCAACTGGAAGGGTTACGGCCAGGAGGATAATTCTTGGGTCAATGCTTCTGATGTTCATGCTTCTGATCTTGTTCGTGCCTTCCATAGGGCTCATCCTGGTCGCCCTGGTGGATCTGGTGAGGGTTCGGTGCCCCCTCCTTGAGGGGGGGGTACTGTTGTGAATTTGGATTCTGGGCTCCCCCGGTGGCCGCTTGTGGAATTGGACTTGTCATCCTCTTTCCTGTTTCACCTGATTCCATCAGTAGTGGGTGTCGCTATTTAAGCTCATTTCTCTGGTGGTTTCTTGCCGGTCAACAATGTTATCTGATGCCTCTCAGTGCTTGTTCCTGCTTCTAGACAACTACTGATAAGTTGGACTTTTGTCCATGTTTTGTTTTGCCTATTTGTTCCAGTTCGCAGCTGAAGTTTTGTTACTGTGTCTGGAAAGCTCTCGTCGATCAGGGATTGCTACTCTGGCGTTATGAGTTAATGCCAGAGTTTAAGGTAATCTCTGGATGGTGTTTTGTTAGTATTTTTCTGCTGACCATGAAAGTATACTATCTGTCTTCTGCTATCTAGTAAGCGGACCTCAAATTTGCTAAGACTATTTTCCTGCTGCGTTTGTTGTTTCATCTGAACTCACCGTCATTATATGTGGGGGGCTACTGTCTTCTTTGGAATATTTCTCTAGAGGTGAGCCAGGTCTTATATTTCCCTCTGCTAGCTATTTAGGTCTTAGGCCAGAGCTGGGCATCTAGCTATAAATAGGAAATGCTACCTGGCTATTTCTAGTTGCGCGGCAGGCTTAGTTCATGGTCAGTATAGTTCCATCTTCCGAGAGCTTGTCCCTCTATAGGCTTGCTATGATCTCTGCCTGCAGAGATCATGACACTGAGATGACTCAGTCCTCAAAAATACACAAACATAAAAAGCAAGGATATAACCTGTATCTGAAAAAAAATATGTGAGAATGAGCCCTAAGGCTGTTGAAAATCACTCTACCCATCTTAGATACTGTAGTAAGGTTGAAGAAGGTTCACCTATAATTTTATACAGCAAATGTAAGGAGGTGAAGCACAAGAAGAGTCCGGGGGCGGTTACCTTCTCGGCTCCGTGCCTGGAACTATTGAGCTGTGCTACAGGTTCCCCAGGGGGCAGACTTAGAGACTGGGACCAGAAGGAAGCCGGGCAGAGAGTGGGAAAGGTGCGCGTGCAATGGTCAGAGCAGCGTGAGCAGCAGTCAGAGCAGGGCACAGCTGTGCTCCGGGAGAGAGAGAGCTCCCAGTCAGAGGACAAATACAGGGAGATTGCCCAGAAAGACTGCATCTTGTGAGTACATGAAAGTAGACTCTTCTGTGACTGGAGAGGGGCGCCTTGAGATCCTCGCAGAGACATTGGCCCATGCAGAGACTGTGACTCCCTGGTACCCATGGTATCAGTGCAGAGACTGTGACCCCTGGTACCCACGGTATCAGTGCAGAGCCCTTGATTCCTGGTGAGACTTAATAATAGACTGACCATCGTTTTCCCAGGATAGGCTGTGCTGTAAAAGCTAAAGACTCAGAGCCTGTGCATATCACATTAACTCCCGAAACCCCAGGCAGCGGGTTCCTACAGACTACTCAGCCCACAGACAACAGAGGGACGACAAGTGCCGCTGTTTCTCGGTGCCTACGTTACATTGGAGAAGATGACTCTTCAAGCAAGTCCTCATCAAACTGATAAGTGTTCTTTTCTCAAGAAATCCTGCTTACTTCTGTTACACTGTTTAACTCCCATATTTTTGCACTGTTTTATTGCTAGTTATATTCTACTGCTTCCTCCCTGTGAGGAGAACCTGATTCCTGTTAATAAACCCCTCAACTGTTGGCCTGTCTGTTCTGTGGTGACACACTCAGTACCTGCATACTATTACACATTTATAACTACTCATTGACATAAATTTGAGTTTATTCAAATCACAGTAATTTTTACTGAATTTTAGCTTGAATAAAATTATGTTTTAGAAAATGAATCACGATAAGTATATATGGAGAATTGTATTAGATAATATACAGTATAAGTTGATTTTATTAATTATACTCTCAGGTTTCAGTTTGTACTAAAAAAATGTCAGCAAAATGTGTAACAACCTGTTATAATTCAATTTGTAAGTTGATTGAAATTGATCATCATGTCATGAATTGACCAGAATATTATTGCCCTGAGACTAAATAGCATTTTAAGTTTCATCACACTTCTCTGTATGAGAAGTGGATGATGATTAATGATGTAGTGGAATAACAAAGTGCTATGATGAAGTGAGTAAAATGCTACTAAATGTTTTGAAGGCTGTGATAAAAAAGGACAATTATTTCTATAGTTGCTAAAGATTTTAACATTTCATTAAAAATGTCATACAGAATACACAAGGATGGAACAAAAAGCATTTATGACATTTTAAACATTTTTCTGATCTAATATTTGCAAGACTAAAAAAATATATAGTAGTACTTGCAGTTGTAGTTGGAAATGTAGCAGCCCTGCAGTCTCTAATGCTTGTGGATATGCAAACATTGACTATTTTAAGTACCGTATATACTCGAGTATAAGCCGACCCGAGTATAAGCCGACCCCCCTAATTTTGCCACAAAAAACTGGGAAAACTTATTGACTCGAGTATAAGCCTAGGGTGGAAAATGCAACAGCTACCGGTGAATTTCAAAAATAAAAATAGATGCTCCATACTGTTCATTATGGCCCCATAGCTGTGCCATATAGTGCTCTGCACCATTATTGCCCCATAGCTGTGCCATATAGTGCTCTGCACCATTATTGCCCCATAGCTGTGCCATACAGTGCTCTGCACCATTACTGCCCCATAGCTGTGCCATATAGTGCTCTGCACCATTATTGCCCCATAGCTGTGCCATACAGTGCTCTGCACCATTACTGCCCCATAGCTGTGCCATATAGTGCTCTGCACCATTATTGCCCCATAGCTGTGCCATACAGTGCTCTGCACCATTACTGCCCCATAGCTGTGCCATATAGTGCTCTGCACCATTATTGCCCCATAGCTGTGCCATACAGTGCTCTGCACCATTACTGCCCCATAGCTGTGCCATATAGTGCTCTGCACCATTACTGCCCCATAGCTGTGCCATATAGTGCTCTGCACCATTATTGCCCCATAGCTGTGCCATACAGTGCTCTGCACCATTACTGCCCCATAGCTGTGCCATATAGTGCTCTGCACCATTATTGCCCCATAGCTGTGCCATACAGTGCTCTGCACCATTACTGCCCCATAGCTGTGCCATATAGTGCTCTGCACCATTACTGCCCCATAGCTGTGCCATATAGTGCTCTGCACCATTACTGCCCCATAGCTGTGCCATATAGTGCTCTGCACCATTACTGCCCCATAGCTGTGCCATATAGTGCTCTGCACCATTACTGCCCCATAGCTGTGCCATATAGTGCTCTGCACCATTACTGCCCCATAGCTGTGCCATACAGTGCTCTGCACCATTACTGCCCCATAGCTGTGCCATATAGTGCTCTGCACCATTACTGCCCCATAGCTGTGCCATACAGTGCTCTGCACCATTACTGCCCCATAGCTGTGCCATATAGTGCTCTGCACCATTACTGCCCCATAGCTGTGCCATACAGTGCTCTGCACCATTACTGCCCCATAGCTGTGCCATATAGTGCTCTGCACCATTACTGCCCCATAGCTGTGCCATATAGTGCTCTGCACCATTGCCCCATAGCTGTGCCATACAGTGCTCTGCACCATTACTGCCCCATAGCTGTGCCATATAGTGCTCTGCACCATTACTGCCCCATAGCTGTGCCATACAGTGCTCTGCACCATTACTGCCCCATAGCTGTGCCATACAGTGCTCTGCACCATTACTGCCCCATAGCTGTGCCATACAGTGCTCTGCACCATTACTGCCCCATAGCTGTGCCATACAGTGCTCTGCACCATTACTGCCCCATAGCTGTGCCATATAGTGCTCTGCACCATTACTGCCCCATAGCTGTGCCATATAGTGCTCTGCACCATTACTGCCCCATAGCTGTGCCATACAGTGCTCTGCACCATTACTGCCCCATAGCTGTGCCATATAGTGCTCTGCACCATTACTGCCCCATAGCTGTGCCATACAGTGCTCTGCACCATTACTGCCCCATAGCTGTGCCATACAGTGCTCTGCACCATTACTGCCCCATAGCTGTGCCATACAGTGCTCTGCACCATTATTGCCCCATAGCTGTGCCATACAGTGCTCTGCACCATTATTGCCCCATAGCTGTGCCATACAGTGCTCTGCACCATTGCCCCATAGCTCTGCCATATAGTGCTCTGCACCGTCCATTATTGCCCCATAGCTGTGCTGCTGCTGCTGCAATAAAAATAATAAAACACATACTCACCTGTCTTGCTTGCAGCTTCTCGGCGCCATCTTCCCGGCGTCTCCCTGCACTGACTGATCAGGCAGAGGGCGGCGCGCACACTATATGCGTCATCGCGCCCTCTGCCCGCAGTCAGTGCGGAGAGAGAGACGCCGGGAAGATGGAGACAGCGCCCGGCGTGTGGAACCAGGACAGGTGAATATGACATACTTACCTGCTCCCGGCGTCCCGCTCCTTCCCCCTGCCTGTGTTCGGTGCCGCAGCCTCTTCCTCTGTCAGCGGTCACCGGCACCGCTTCATTAGAGAAATGAATAGGCGGCTCCGCCCCTATGGGAGGTGGAGCAGCCTATTCATTTCTCTAATGAGCGGTCCCACGTGACCGCTCAGGGGAAGAGGCTGCTGCACCCGGAGACCGTGGGACGGGGAGGGGGAGTGACAGGATCGCCGGGACTAGGTAAGTATGCCTCAGCGCCCTCTCCCCCTCACCCGCCGACCCTGCCACAGACCGTGACTCGAGTATAAGCCGAGGGGGCACTTTCAGCCCAAAAATTTGGGCTGAAAATCTCGGCTTATACTCGAGTATATACGGTATTTACATTGTGATATTTACGAAGTCTGCTTATATTATAATCGGTAGAAATAAGAGGATTGATTCTTGGAGGATCGAGTTTGAGTCAAATAAAACTGAAATTTACCATTTCACTCAAATTTGGACATTTTGAGATCTGAACTGCAGTTCACAAAAAACGTGTCTAGAACAATTTGGCACACCGCTAAAGCATGGCAAATATATACATACACACATATACCATACATACCCCATAGATACACATACATATACCGTGCATACATGCACACACATATAGTGTACATACACACACTTATATATAAATACTAGCTGATGAGCCCAGCATTGCCTGGGCATAGTAAATATCTGTGGTTAGTTATAGCACCTCACTTCTCTTATTTTCCCATCACGCCTCTCATTTTCCCCCTCACTTCTCTCATTCCCCCCTAACACTTGTCATTTCGACCTCACATCTGTCATTTTCCAATCACTCCACTATTTTCCCTCACTCCTCTCATTTTGCTTTCACACCTTTTCATTTTCACCTCACACCTCTCATTTTCCCCTCAGTATATACATGTTTGTCATCTCCTGTATATAGTATATACCTGTATGTCATCTCCCCTGTATATAGTATATACCTGCTGTATGTCATCTCCTTCTGTATACTGTATATACATATGTGTCATCTCCTCCTGTATATAGTATATGCCTGTCTGTCATCTCTTCTGTATATAGTATATACCTGTATGTCATCTCCTCCCATATATAGTATATACCTGTATGTCATCTCTTCTGTATATAGTATATACCTGTATATCATCTCCTCCTATATATAGTATATACCTGTATGTCATCTCCCCTGTATATAGTATATATCTGTGTGTCATCTCCCCTGTATATAGTATATACCTGTATGTCATCTCTTCCTGTTTATAGTATATACCTGTAAGTCATCTCCTCCTTTATATAGTATATACCTGTGTGTCATCTCCCCTGTATATAGTATGTACCTGTATGTCATCTCCTCCTGTATATAGTATATATGTGTGTCATATCCTCATGTAGTATTAGACCTCGTTCACACGTTATTTGGTCGGTATTTTTACCTCAGTATTTGTAAGCTAAATTGGCAGCCTGAAAAATCCCCAGCCAACAGGAAGCCCTCCTCCTGGCAGTATATATTAGCTCACACATACACATAGTAGACAGGTCATGTGACTGATAGCTGCCGTATTTCCTATATGGTACATTTGTTGCTCTTGTAGTTTGTCTGCTTATTAATCAGATTTTTATTTTTAAATGATAATACCAGACTTGTGTGTGTTTTAGGGCGAGTTTCATGTGTCAAGTTGTATATGTTGAGTTGCGTGTGGCGACATGCATGTAGCGACTTTTGTGAGATGAGTTTTGTGTGGCGACATGCGTGTAGCAACTTTTTGTGTGTCGAGTTGCATGTGACAGGTTAGTGTAGCAAGTTGTGTGCAGCAAGTTTTGCGCATGGCTAGTTTTGCGCATGGCGAGTTTTATGTGTGATGCGTGTTGAGTATGTGCAAGTTTTGTGTGAGGCAACTCTTGCATGTTTTGCAACTTTTGTGCATGTGGCAATTTTTACGCGTGGCGAGTTTTCCATGAGGTGAGTTTTGCACGTGTGGTGAGTTTTGCGTGAGCCTAGTTTTGCATGTGGCGAGTTTTGCATGTGGCGAATTTTGCGCGTGGCGAGTTTTGTGCGGTGACTTTTGTGTTTCGACTTTTATGTGGTGAGGTTTGTGTATGTGTGGTGAAATGTGTGCTGAGGGTGATATGTGTTCAAGCACATGGTAGTGTGTGGCGCATTTTGTGTGTTCATATCCCCGTGTGTGGTGAGTATCCCATGTCGAGGCCCCACCTTAGCAACGCTATGGAATATACTCTTTAGCGCCAGTGCTCTCATTCTTTAAGTCCCCCTTGTTCACATCTGGCAGCTGTCAATTTGCTTCCAACACTTTTCCTTTCACTTTTCCACATTATGTAGATAGGGGCAAAATTGTTTTGGTGAATTGGAACGCGCGGGTTTAAAATTTCACCTCACAGCATAGCCTATGACGCTCTCGGGGTCCAGGCGTGTGACTGTGCAAAATTTTGTGGCTGTAGCTGCGACGGTGCAGATGCCAATGCCGCACATACACACACACACACATTCAGCTTTGTATATTAGATAGTCTACACACCATACACACATGTATATACACATACACATATGCCGTACATACACATACATTTACTTTCTATTGCACCAGCCAAAACAACCGAAACTACTGGATTGCCAAAGAATTCCAGACAGGAAAATAAAAAATAAATATTTTTATTAAATAATAGTGGCAAAGAAAATTACATAAAGACAATGTGCGCGTGTTCAGGACAATAATATAAAAAAAGCATGTTTGGAGAGGGCAGACCCTAATTTAAAAATTGAATGCATGGAAAACAGATAGTAAACCTCAATTGCAAGAAAAAATAATAATACAAAATATACTAATAAGAAAAGCAATCAATATATGACAAAAATACTGAAATTCCCAAAAATGTAACCAATTACTTAAAGCGATATATATAATAAAGTTAGTAACACTTAAATTGCATGTGCAAAAATATGAAAAAATCTCAAAATGTGCATAATTAAGTGTGGATATATCAGATTACAAATCAAATTCATTACCACATACAAAGTGCAAAGTGTAAAGTGCAAAAAATAAATACCGGAGGAATAGGATATGGGGATAATGTACCTTTAAGGGTCGCCGGTCCCGTAACCACGTGCACCCCCTACCCATAATCTTGACTGAGTGGCCCCATAGCAGCTACATGGTCTGCCTGCAAGGGCTCCCTCCACCTCTGGGCCCCGATGCAGTTGCACTTGTTGCACCGGCGGCATGTCTGCACTGTTGTACAAAATGTGCACTAAAATTGAGACAGTGAAAATAAAGCCACCCCAGTGATGGATCAGGAATATTTAAATATTTATACATAGAACGTCATAACCAACTACCCCAATGGTGGATCAGATATATAAAAATCATTTGTGAAAGGAAATGGAATGTCCTCACCCTTTGATGGATTGCTGATGGTCTGGCATCAGGGAAGTTTTATGTAGTTTTCTGTTGCTGTCCTGGGAATGGCATCTGGTTCAGCCCCTGTATTTCCCTATGAATACTGCCTTGATCTGATTTTCCTTTGCTCTTCGCCCTAACAAGCGCAGTCCACAGCTAAATACTACAACAAATAGCCCTGCACTTTCCCTCCATGCCTCTCATGTGTGCCGACGTGTTTCTTCCATAGGAGTCATCAGGGGACCTATGTACAGTACATGGTGCAATGGGAATTTGTGCTATAGTGCTGGATATAAGAGCCACTATTGTCTCCACTATCCCTCAGCAGAGCTATGGAATGATAGGGGGGCATAGTGTATATGTTATGGTAGATCAATTGACATCAGAAACAGGTGATGGATCTCACTCAATTGTCTAATAGAGTGCTCCCATAGTTTTTGAGTACCCACCCCTTTGTTGGTACCAATTTGACCCAGTTACTCACAGAAAGAAATGGCCTATTTTGAAGCATAGGGTCCATATGCCATGGGGTGCGTCTCACATGCAGCGCAAACTAGCCGCTGTGGACAACATGTCGTCACTTCTGGTTACAATACTTTTGGTGACGTCATTTCCTGTCATGCAGAGGTATGAATTCCCTGCAGCAACTGTTTCAGTGGAACTCTGTTGTAACGCATGGCCATTTTAGGGTGATTTATAAGTGTGTAAGTGTAAACAACTTGATAGGGTTAAATTATAGCATTATTATTTAAAATTAAGTGGCCAGTGAGTAACAAAGGTCCAAGTGGGATGGTAAATACGTAAGGTTGAAATATGGGAGATGATAAAATATGTATATAGTACCATTAGTAACTAATGGAATGTAGTGTTCCATATAGTATGACATAGGAATACCTTAGGCAGGGCGGAATGAATATAATAGGTAGTGACATATGAAATTATTATTAGGTCTAGTAACAAGGAAAATAGTCTATATGAAACAGCTGATAAAATCCACTTTGTTTCGGTCTGCAATATAAGCCTATCCCAGTCATCTCCTCTCTGTGCTCTAATTATGTGGACAATTTCCATGAATTTGAGCACTCTTATGTTTCCCCCATGATGGTTATTTATATGTCTGGAGAAGGGTGTGTCTCTACAATGTTCAATATCACCCAAATGCTCATCTATTCTGCATCTAAATTCATGTATGATTTTGCCCACATACTCAAGACCGCGTTCACAGGTGGCATTATAATCACCCCCTGTGTACGACAGTTGATAAAGTGTTGAATCTTGTATTCTTAATATGTGACATTGCTCCTGAAATGCGTACCTGTCTTCAAATGTTGGCTAGTGTTGAGCATTCCGATACCGCAAGTATCGGGTATCGGCCGATACTTGCGGTATCGGAATTCCGATACCGGGATTCCGATACTTGCCGCGTATCGGATACCGGAATCAGAAGTTCCCAGATTCAAACTGCACGAATTCAGCCAATGAGAATGATTCCAAGTGTGGGCACATCCTGTTCAGCATGGAGGGCATGAAACTACTGGCATGGCTGTGATTGGCTGCTGAAATGATGTCATGATGCAGTTTAAAAGTCGCTGGCGCCATTTTTCGCTCACTCTGCTGTGAATTCAGTTAGTGACAGGACGCCGTTTGCTGACTGAGGGCCAGTTTAGAGATAGTGATTTGCTTCTTTGTGCTTTTCCAAGGCTAATTTAGCAACCGCTGTGTTCACCTACTAATCACCTTGCTTTTGCCTTGCAGCGCTGTTTTCACAGCGATCTGCAAGGTCTGTGTGTGTGTGTGAGTGCAGCCCACTCTCTAGTCTGTGTGCAGCCATAGGCCATCCATAGCTGGTTGTATTCAGTTCAGGGAGGGTGGTTCATTGCCTCATACTGTTCTTTTTTTTTTTTTTTTTTCAAGTAGTGTAGTCTGCTGCTCATTTTTTCTAATAATTCCTATTAGTGACTTTCCACCCGTATCCAGCTAACTTGTGGAAAAACACTACATAGGATAAAGTAGAGGAGGTTTTTTGGGCCTTGCAGCGCCGTTAACGGCTGTCTGCACGGTCTCCGTGTGACTGCAGCTCGCCCTGTAGTCTGTGAGCAGCCATAGCCTGGTTGTATCCAGCTCAGGGTTCTTCACTGCGTCATACCGTAAAATCAATTTTCCTTTTGTTTTAAGTAGTGCAGGCTGCTGCACATTTTTTCAAAAAATTCCTATTAGTGTTTTTCCACCCGTATCCAGCTAACTTGTGGAAAAACACTACATAGGATAAAGTAGAGGAGGTTTTTTGGGCCTTGCAGCGCCGTTTACGGCTGTCTGCACGGTCTCCGTGTGACTGCAGCTCTCTCTGTTGTCAGTTCAGCCCCCCAAAAATAAATAAATAATAAAGTTCACCAAACACACCACTTTACATTTGTGTAGGCCACATTAGCTCATATTAAAGTCTAGTCCACACTTTAGAAAATTAGTGTTTCCTATACCTGTTAGGACTCGGAGCTTTTCAGGAATAAGCACACAAAGCCGTTAGTACTTTTCTGCTTATCTTTATCAGTCAACCAAGATGAAGAAGGCAGGGAGTAAGGCACGTGGGCGTGGGCGCAGAGCAGGGAGAGGACGTGGGGATTCTGTGCCTGCTGCGGGCACCGGTGACTCCTCAGCACCCAGTTTCACCAGGGAACAGTCCTTCATGCGCAGCTTTGTCGCAGAGCGCCGTACACCGCTGCTGCGTGAAGACCAAATTGAAGCCGTTGTCGGATGGATGGCAGCTAACGCATCGACTTCAATTAGTGCCACATCCTCTCAGACACAGAGCACTGGAGAGCAGCCATCTGTCTCTTCACCACCTGCCAAATTGGCCAGGCAGACAGAGAGCCCAGGACAGGAGCCGTCTCTACTTCTGTTCTCTGAATCTCTTGGCTTGGAAACGGGGCCAGCCAAGCAGCATTGGAGAAATGGAAGAAGAGGCAGGGTGCAGTGATGCCCAACAGCTTTTTCTCTCTTCCTCTGAAGAGGCGGGTGGGCCAGTGCCTCCGGTCACCACATCGCAGGCCGCATCCGCTGATGATGACACTCAGGTGCCACTTTCTGGTGCGTGCTCTGCTGCTGAGACTACCCAGGAGGAGCAGTTGGTGGCAGAGGGTAGTGTAGATGATGAGGTCCTTGACCCATCGTGGCGTGAGGGACAGGAAGGTGGTGGGAGCAGCTCCGAGGAAGAGATTCCTAGAACGGGCCAAAGAGGTAGAGGGAGAGGGAAGACTGCGCAGCCTGTAGCCTCCACTTTGGCACCCGTTAGGAGCATGTCTGTTCCAAAAGCCAAAAAGGGCGCTCCCAAGACTTGCAGTGTCTGGCCCTTTTTTGACACAGTTGCAGATGACATTTGCTATGTCAAATGCAAGGTGTGTCATCACAAAGTCAAAAGAGGTCGAAATGTCAGCAACCTCAATACCTCCAACATGTGGAAACATGTGCAGACCAGGCACCTGGCGGAGTTAGAAAAACACACTGAAGAGCTAGGCCAACCAACAGCGGCAGCTACCACCTCTTCAGCTCGTGTTGCCTCTTCCTCCAGCTCACACGCAGCTGGTTCGGCTTCCTCCCAGGATCGCCGTGGAAGAACCTCTGGCCCTGTTGTCCAGAGACCCACTGTAATTCCACCCGCAGCACCACTTTCCCAGTCATCCACACACTCCCAGCCCAGTCTACAGCCATCGGTAGTACAGGCATGGGAGAAAAGGCGGCCTTTCTCGTCAAACCACCCACGAGCACAGGCTCTGACTGCAGGCATTGCCAAACTTCTGTCACTGGAAATGCTGTCATTCAGGCTGGTGGAGACTGACAGCTTCCGTGACTTGATGTCATTGGCAGTCCCACAGTACAATGTGCCCAGCCGCTTTTATTTCAGCAGGCAAGCCATCCCTGCCCTGCACAAGCATGTGGAGGGACACATAAAACACGCGCTACTGAACGCCGTCAGTAGCAAGGTCCACCTCACCACCGATGCGTGGACCAGTCAACATGGACAGGGGCGATACCTCTCCCTCACTGCCCATTGGGTTAATGTCGTTGAGCCGGGTACAGATCGTGCGAGTGGCACAGGCCATGTCCTGCCCACTCCAAGGATTGCAGGAATCCATTCTGTACGCATTGACTCCTCCTCTTACACCAGTTCCTCAGAATCATCGCTGCAGGAGCCGTCACAGTCCACCTCCACATGGACCCGTGATGAACGTTTACCTGTTACGACCGACATGAGCACAGCCGTGGCCAAACGTCAACAGGCCGTCTTGAAATTAATTTCTTTGGGGAATCGAAGCCACACAGAGCAGGAGCTCTGGAATGCCATCAAGCAGGAGAGCGATGTGTGGTTTGTGCCAGCGAATCTCCAGCCAGGCATGGTAGTGTGTGATAATGGCCGAAATCTGGTGGCAGCTCTGGGCCTCGGCAACCTCACTCACATCCCATGTCTGGCACATGTGCTCAATTTGGTCGTGCAGAGTTTTTTGAGGGACTATCCGGATCTTGATGCACTGCTGCACAAGGTCCGCCTAGAGTGTGCTCACTTGCGGCGTTCCAGCACGGCAAAATCGCGCATTGCGGCTCTGCAGCGCCGACACCGCCTGCCGGAACATCGCATCATATGTGACCTACCTACCAGGTGGAATTCCACGTTACATATGTTGGAGCGGTTGTGTGAGCAGCAGCAAGCTGTAATGGAGTACCAGCTGCATCAGGCGCAAAGAAGTCGCACTCCGCGCCGTTCAGACTTCACAACCACAGAGTGGGCCACTATGAAGGACGTCTGCCAGGTTTTGCGTCCCTTCGATTATTCCACGCGGATGGCGAGTGCAGATGATGCACTAGTCAGCATGGCTGTCCCCCTTATCTGCCTGCTTGAAAAATCACTGCAAATGCTAAGGGATGATGTTGTGGAAGAGGTGGAGGATGAGGATTCACCATTTCCATCATCTTCTGGACAGTCAGCGCCACGTGGTTCCTCACAAACGCGTAAGCAGGGGACACTGTGAGGAGGATGAGGAGGAATCAATGGAGGAGGAAGACATCCGTCCAGAGGAGGGAGTTACACAATTGTCCAGTAGTCAGTGTGTACAGCGAGGGTGGGGTGATGATGAGCGGGCAGAGATCACGCCTCAAGCAGGGGACAGCGTTTCTTGGCCAGTTGGCAGTCTGCAGCACATGGTGGATTACATGCTGCAGTGCCTGAGAAACGACCGCCGCATCGCCCACATTCTCAACATGTCTGATTATTGGGTGTTCACCCTCCTCGATCCTCGCTACCGGGACAACGTAGAAAGCCTCCTCACTCCGTTGAACCGGGAGCAAAAAATTCAGGAGTACCAAGACACACTGGTGAATTCCATCATCTTCTCCAGTCCAACTGAGAGAAGTGCTGCTAGTGCTTTACAAAGCAGCTCAGTGCGTCCAGGCAGTGGAGGAGGCTCTGCACAAAGAGGGAGCAGAAGCAGTGCCTCTGCCCAAGGCAAGACCAGTATGGCCCAACTGTGGCACAGTTTTTTGTGCCCGCCACAAAAGTCTACACCATCACAGACGGCTCCAGTCAGCAGGAGGCAACGGTTCCGTCAGATGGTGACAGACTACATGTCTTGCCCTCTTGCTGTATTCCCAGACGGCTCTTCCCCTTTCAAGTTTTGGGTCTCAAAGCTGGATACATGGCCAGAGCTAAGCCAGTATGCATTGGAGGTGCTGGCTTGCCCTGCGGCTAGTGTATTATCGGAACGCGTCTTTAGTGCTGCAGGTGGTGTACTAACTGACCGTCGCATGCGACTATCCTCCGATAACGTTGACCGGCTTACTTTCCTGAAAATGAACAAGGCCTGGATCTCGCAGGAATTTGCCACTCCTCTTCCTGATTTAATAATTAGGTGACTGTCTACAGTATCCAGGTCTCCTTTTGTGTTCATCTTTCTACCACCTGAACTTTAATTCCTGGGCTCCAACACCGCCAGTTGAGGCTCAGAAGTGCCGTCTGCACAGTCAAAACATACGACCCAGTGTTATTGGGTTTCAGTAACGTCAGCTGATCTCCAGCTGTGTAGCCGGCAATGTGTCCTGCGACCGCCACGCTGACACAACAACTGAAATGTAAGGGAACCTGTCCCCCCCCCCAAGGCATTTGTTACTGAAAGAGCCACCTTGTGCAGCAGTAATGCTGCACAAGGAAAAGGTAGCTATTTTTGTTTAGCTCCTTGCACACGCAGAACTTAACACTTATAAAATGTGTCCACTGATACCGTAAAACCGTCCCGGAGGTGGGACTTTCCTTCGTAATATGACACAGCACAGCTGTCATTCCTACCCCCTTGGCGCCGTGCCCCGGCTCCTCAGCGTTGTTTGATTCCGTCCCGGAGCCTGCGCTGTTATGTTATCCCTTGGCCAGGCACACTTAGCGCTGCCCCTCTTCTGACATCATTTGGTGTCAGGCTGACTGCGCCTGTTCGGCCGCGCTTGCCGAGAGCCCGCCTCGCAGTGTCTTCTGATTTAATCCCACTGGGGGCCTGAGATCCATGGACATGCGCAGTGCATATCTGAACCTCCGCCTCTCACTCATCTCCCTACGCCTTCTTCAGACTGTACGCCGTCAGCTGATCCCTAATAGCATGCCACGGCCGTGACTCCGCACAGTCTGAAGAAGCCGTAGGGAGGGGAGTGAGAGGCGAGGATATGCACTGCGCATGGCCACGGATCCCAGGCCCGCGGTGGGATTACATTAGACAACACTGCGAGGCGGGCTCTCGGCCAGCGCGGCCGCACAGGCGCAGCCAGCCTGACACCAAATGATGTCAGAAGATGGGCAGCGCTAAGTGTGCCTGGCCAAGGGATAACATAACAGCGCAGGCTCCGGGACGGAATCAAACAACGCTGAGGAGCCGTGGCACGGCGCCAAGGGGGTAGGAATGACAGCTGTGCTGCGTCATATTACGAAGGAAAGTCCCACCTCCGGGACGGTCTGACGGTATCAGGGGACACATTTTATAAGTGTTTAGTTCTGCGTTTGCAAGGAGCATAATGAAAAGAGCCACCTTTTCCTTTTGCATCCTTTGTGCTGCACAAGCTGCCTCTTTCAGCTACAAACGCCTTGGGGGGGGGTTAAAGGTTCCCTTTCGACTTTCTCCAATCAGGCTTCGGCCTACACTGTGTTCCTCTGCTCCTCCTGCTGTCCCTGGGCTCCAATACCGCTAGTTGTTGCCTGGTAGTGCTGTACGCACAGTCAACAGTCGCTCCTCTGTTATTGGGGTTCAGTAACGTCAGCTGTTCCCCAGCTGTGTGTGTGGCAATCCCTCCTATCTCCTCCACCTCCTCCTCCTGCTGTCCCTGGGCTCCAACACCGTAGTTGTTGCCTGGTAGTGCTGTACGCACAGTCAACAGTCGCTCCTCTGTTATTGGGGTTCAGTAACGTCAGCTGTTCCCCAGCTGTGTGTGTAGCAATCCCTCCTATCTCCTCCACCTCCTCCTCCTGCTGTCCCTGGGCTCCAACACCGCTAGTTGTTGCCTGGTAGTGCTGTACGCACAGTCCCAACAGTCCCTCCTCTGTTATTGGGGTTCAGTAACGTCAGCTGTTCCCCAGCTGTGTGTGTGGCAATCCCTCCTATCTCCTCCACCTCCTCCTCCTCCTCCTCCTGTCCCTGGGCTCCAACACCGCTAGTTGCCATCCAGAAGTGCTGTCCGCACAGTCCCAACAGTCCCTCCTCTGTTATTAGGGTTCAGTAACGTCAGCTGTTCCCCAGCTGTGTGTGTGGCAATCCCTCCTATCTCCTCCACCTCCACCTCCCCCTCCTGTCCCTGGGCTCCAACACCGCTAGTTGTTGCCTGGTAGTGCTGTACGCACAGTCAACAGTCGCTCCTCTGTTATTGGGGTTCAGTAACGTCAGCTGTTCCCCAGCTGTGTGTGTGGCAATCCCTCCTATCTCCTCCACCTCCTCCTCCTGCTGTCCCTGGGCTCCAACACCGCTAGTTGTTGCCTGGTAGTGCTGTACGCACAGTCAACAGTCGCTCCTCTGTTATTGGGGTTCAGTAACGTCAGCTGTTCCCCAGCTGTGTGTGTGGCAATCCCTACTATCTCCTCCACCTCCTCCTCCTGCTGTCCCTGGGCTACAAAACTGCTAGTTGTTGCCTGGTAGTGCTGTACGCACAGTCAACAGTCGCTCCTCTGTTATTGGGGTTCAGTAACGTCAGCTGTTCCCCAGCTGTGTGTGTGGCAATCCCTCCTATCTCCTCCACCTCCTCCTCCTGCTGTCCCTGGGCTACAACACCGCTAGTTGTTGTCCAGAAGTGCTGTCTGCACAGAGCCAAACACCTCGCCAATGTGTTAGTGGGGTTCAGTAATGCCTGCTGCTCCCCTGCTGTGTATACGGCAACGTGTCATGCGACCGCCACGCAGGCACAACAACTTAAATTTAAGGGAACCTCTCCCCCCCCAAGGCGTTTGTTACTGAAAGAGCCACCTTTTCCAGCAGTAATAATGATGCAAAAGGAAAAAGTGGCTCTTTTTGTGGTGCTCCTTGCACACGCTGAACTTGACACTTATGAAATGTGTCCCCTCACACCGTTAAACCGTCTGGTCGGAGGGACTTTTCTTTGTCATGTGACGCAGCACACACATTTTGCGCTGCCCATCTTCAGGCTGGCTGCGCCTGTGCGGCCGCGCTGGACGAGATCATGTGTGCATGGACAAGGGCTAACATAACAGCGCAGGCTCCGGGACAGATTCAAACAACGCTGAGGAGGCGGCGCACGGCGCCAAGGGGGTAAGAATGACAGCTGTGCTGCGTCACATGACAAAGGAAAGTCCCTCCGACCGGACGGTTTAACGGTGTGAGGGGACACATTTCATAAGTGTCAAGTTCAGCGTTTGCAAGGACCATAATTAACCCCTTCACCCCCAAGGGTGGTTTGCACGTTAATGACCGGGCCAATTTTTACAATTCTGACCACTGTCCCTTTATGAGGTTATAACTCTGGAACGCTTCAACGGATCTTGGCGATTCTGACATTGTTTTCTCGTGACATATCGTACTTCATGATAGTGGTAAAATTTCTTCGATATAAGTTGCGTTTATTTGTGAAAAAAACGAATATTTGGCGAAAATTTTGAAAATTTTGCAATTTTCCAACTTTTAATTTTTATGCCCTTAAATCACAGACATATGTCACGCAAAATACTTAATAAGTAACATTTACCACATGTCTACTTTACATCAGCACAATTTTGGAACCAAAATTTTTTTTTGTGACGGAGTTATAAGGGTTAAAAGTTGACCAGCAATTTCTCATTTTTACAACACCATTTTTTTTTAGGGACCACATCTCATTTGAAGTCATTTTGAGGGGTCTATATGATAGAAAATACCCAAGTGTGACACCATTCTAAAAACTGCACCCCTCAAGGTACTCAAAACCACTTTCAAGAAGTTTATTAACCCTTCAGGTGTTTCACAGGAATTTTTGGAATGTTTAAATAAAAATGAACATTTAACTTTTTTTCACACAAAATGTATTTCAGATCCAATTTGTTTTATTTTACCAAGGGTAACAGGAGACAATAGACCCCAAAATTTGTTGTACAATTTGTCCTGAGTATGCTGATACCTCATATGTGGGGGTAATCCACTGTTTGGGCGCATGGCAGAGCTCGGAAGGAAAGGAGCGCCATTTGACTTTTCAATGCAAAATTGACTGGAATTGAGATGGGACGCCATGTTGCATTTGGAGAGCCCCTGATGTGCCTAAACATTGAAACCCCCCACAAGTGACACCATTTTGGAAAGTAGACCCCCTAAGGAACTTATCTAGATGTGTGGTGAGCACTTTGACCCAACAAGTGCTTCACAGAAGTTTATAATGCAGAGCGGTAAAAATAAAAAATCATATTTTTTCACAAAAATGATATTTTCGCCCCCAATTTTTTATTTTTCCAAGGGTAAGAGAAGAAATTGGACCCCAAAAATTGTTGTGCAATTTGTCCTGAGTACGCTGATACCCCATATGTGGGTGTAAACCATTGTTTGGGCGCAGGGCAGAGCTCGGAAGGGAAGGAGCGCCATTTGACTTTTCAATGCAAAATTGACAGGAATTGAGATGGGACGCCATGTTGCATTTGGAGAGCCCCTGATGTGCCTAAACATTGAAACCCCCCACAAGTGACACCATTTTGGAAAGTAGACCCCCTAAGGAACTTATCTAGATGTGTGGTGAGCACTTTGACCCAACAAGTGCTTCACAGAAGTTTATAATGCAGAGCCGTAAAAATAAAAAATCATATTTTTTCACAAAAATGATCTTTTCGCCCCCAATTTTTTATTTTCCCAAGGGTAAGAGAAGAAATTGGACCCCAAAAATTGTTGTGCAATTTGTCCTGAGTACGCTGATACCCCATATGTGGGTGTAAACCATTGTTTGGGCGCAGAGCAGAGCTCGGAAGGGAAGGAGCGCCATTTGACTTTTCAATGCAAAATTGACTGGAATTGAGATGGGATGTCATGTTGCGTTTGGAGAGCTCCTGATGTGCTTAAACATTGAAACCCCCCACAAGTGACACCATTTTGGAAAGTAGACCCCCTAAGGAACTTATCGAGATGTGTGGTGAGCACTTTGACCCAACAAGTGCTTCACAGAAGTTTATAATGCAGAGCCGTAAAAATAAAAAATCATATTTTTTCACAAAAATGATCTTTTCGCCCCCATTTTTTTATTTCCCCAAGGGTAAGAGAAGAAATTAGAGCACAAAAGTTGTTGTGCAATTTGTCCTGAGTACGACGATACCCCATATGTGGGGGTAAACCACTGTTTGGGCGCATAGCAGAGCTCGGAAGGGAAGGAGCGATATTTTACTTTTCAATGCAAAATTGACTGGAATTAAGATGGGATGCCATGTTGCGTTTGCAGAGCCCCTGATGTGCCTAAACATTAAAAAACCCCACAAGTGACACCATTTTGGAAAGTAGACCCCCTAAGGAACTTATCTAGATGTGTTTTGAGAGCTTTGAACCCCCAAGTGTTTCACTACAGTTTATAACGCAGAGCCGTGAAAATAAATTCTTTTTTTTTTCACAAAAATGATTTTTTAGCCCCCAGTTTTGTATTTTCACAAGGGTAACAGGATAAATTGGACCCCAAAATTTGTTGTCCAATTTGTCCTGAGTATGCTGATACCCGATATGTGGGGGGGAACCACTGTTTGGGCGCATGACAGAGCTCGGAAGGGAAGGAGCGCCATTTGGAATGCAGACTTAAATGGATTGGTCTGCAGGCGTCACGTTGCATTTGCAGAGCCCCTGATGTACCCAAACAGTACAAACCCCCCACAAGTGACCCCATATTGGAAACTAGACCCCCCAAGGAACTTATCTAGATGTGTTGTGAGAACTTTGAACCCCCAAGTGTTTCACTACAGTTTATAACGCAGAGCCGTGAAAATAAATTCTTTTTTTTTTTTCACAAAAATGATTTTTTAGCCCCCAGTTTTGTATTTTCACAAGGGTAACAGGATAAATTGGACCCCAAAATTTGTTTTTCAATTTGTCCTGAGTATGCTGATACCCGATATGTGGGGGGGAACCACTGTTTGGGCGCATGACAGAGCTCGGAAGGGAAGGAGCGCCATTTGGAATGCAGACTTAAATGGATTGGTCTGCAGGCGTCACGTTGCATTTGCAGAGCCCCTGATGTACCCAAACAGTACAAACCCCCCACACGTGACCCCATATTGGAAACTAGACCCCCCAAGGAACTTATCTAGATGTCTTGTGAGAACTTTGAACCCCCAAGTGTTTCACTACAGTTTATAACGCAGAGCCGTGAAAATAAATTCTTTTTTTTTTTCACAAAAATGATATATTAGCCCCCAGTTTTGTATTTTCACAAGGGTAACAGGATAAATTGGACCCCAAAATTTGTTGTCCAATTTGTCCTGAGTATGCTGATACTCGATATGTGGGGGGGAACCACTGTTTGGGCGCATGACAGAGCTCGGAAGGGAAGGAGCGCCATTTGGAATGCAGACTTAAATGGATTGGTCTGCAGGCGTCACGTTGCATTTGCAGAGCCCCTGATGTACCCAAACAGTACAAACCCCCCACAAGTGACCCCATATTGGAAACTAGACCCCCCAAGGAACTTATCTAGATGTGTTGTGAGAACTTTGAACCCCCAAGTGTTTCACTACAGTTTATAACGCAGAGCCGTGAAAATAAAAATTCTTTTTTTTTTTCACAAAAATGATTTTTTTAGCCCCCAGTTTTGTATTTTCACAAGGGTATCAGGATAAATTGGACCCAAAAAGTTGTTGTCTAATTTGTCCTGAGTATGCTGATACCCCATATGTGGGGGGGAACCACTGTTTGGGCGCATGACAGAGCTCGGAAGGGAAGGAGCGCCATTTGGAATGCAGACTTAAATGGATTGGTCTGCAGGCGTCACGTTGCATTTGCAGAGCCCCTGATGTACGCAAACAGTACAAACCCCCCACAAGTGACCCCATATCGGAAATTAGACCCCCCAAGGAACTTATCTAGATGTGTTGTGAGAACTTTGAACCCCCAAGTGTTTCACTACAGTTTACAACGCAGAGCCGTGAAAATAAAAAATCCTTTTTTTCCCACAAAACTTATTTTTTGGCCCCCAGTTTTGTATTTTCCCAAGGGTAGCAGGAGAAATTGGACCCCAAAAGATGATGTCCAATTTGTCCTGAGTACGCTGATACCCCATATGTTGGGGTAAACCCCTGTTTGGGCACACGGGAGAGCTCGGAAGGGAAGGAGCACTGTTTTCCTTTTTCAACGCAGAATTGGCTGGAATTCAGATCGGATGCCATATCCCGTTTGGAAAGCCCCTGATGTGCCCGAACAGTGGAAACCCCCCAATTATAACTGAAACCCTAATCCAAACACACCCCTTACCCTAATCCCAACATTAACCCTAACCACTCCTCTAACCCAGACACACCCAACCCTATTCCCAACCGTAAATGTAATCCAAACCCTAACCCTATCTTTAGCCCCAACCCTAACTGTAGCCCCAACCCTAGCCCCAACCCTAGCCCTAACCCTAGCAATAACCCTAGCTTTAACTCTAGTCCTAACTCTAGCCCTAACCCTAACCCTAATGGGAAAATGGAAATAAATACATTTTTTAATTTTTTTATTTTTCCCTAACTAAGGGGGTGATGAAGGGGGGTTTGATTTACTTTTATAGCGGGTTTTTTAGCGGATGTTTATGATTGGCAGCCGTCACACACTGAAAGACGCTTTTCATTGCAAAAAATATTTTTTGCGTTACCACATTTTGAGAGCTGTAATTTTTCCATATTTGAGTCCACAGAGTCATGTGAGATCTTGTTTTTTGCGGGATGCGTTGACGTTTTTATTGGTAACATTTTCGGACACGTGACATTTTTTGATCGCTTTTTATTCCGATTTTTGTGAGGCAGAGTGATCAAAAACCAGCTATTCATGAATTTCTTTTTGGGGAGGCGTTTATACCGTTCCGCGTTTGGTAAAATTGATAAAGCAGTTTTATTCGTCGGGTCAGTACGATTACAGCGATATCTCATTTATATCATTTTTTTAATGTTTTGGCGCTTTTATACGATAAAAACTATTTTATAGAAAAAATAATTATTTTGGTATCGCTTTATTCTCAGGACTATAACTTTTTTATTTTTTTGCTGATGATGCTGTATGGCGGCTCGTTTTTTGCGGGACAAGATGACGTTTTCAACGGTACCATGGTTATTTATATCAGTCTTTTTGATCGCGTGTTATTCCACTTTTTGTTCGGCGGTATGATAATAAAGCGTTGTTTTTTGCCTCGTTTTTTTTTTTTTTTCCTTACGGTGTTTACTGAAGGGGTTAACTAGTGGGCCAGTTTTATAGGTCGGGTCGTTACGGACGCGGCGATACTAAATATGTGTACTTTTATTGTTTTTTTTATTTTATTTAGATAAAGAAATGTATTTATGGGAATAATATATTTTTTTTTTTTTCATTATTTTGGAATATTTTTTTTTTTTTTTACACATTTGGAAATTTTTTTTTTTACTTTTTTACTTTGCCCCAGGGGGGGACAATACAGATCGGTGATCTGTCAGTTTGCATAGCACTCTGACAGATCACCGATCTGAGAGAAGTGCAGGCTACTTCACAGTGCCTGCTCTGAGCAGGCTTCTGTGAAGCCACCTCCCTCCCTGCAGGACCCGGATCCGCGGCCATCTTGGATCCGGGTCTGGAGCAGGCAGGGAGGGAGGTAAGACCCTCGCAGCAACGCGATCACATCGCGTTGCTGCGGGGGGCTCAGGGAAGCCCGCAGGGAGCCCCCTCCCTGCGCGATGCTTCCCTGCACCGCCGGCACATCGCGATCATGTTTGATCGCGGTGTGCCGGGGGTTAATGTGCCGGGGGCGGTCCGTGACCGCTCCTGGCACATAGTGCCGGATGTCAGCTGCGATATGCAGCTGACACCCGGCCGCGATCGGCCGCGCTCCCCCCGTGAGCGCGGCCGATCGCGTATGACGTACTATTCCGTCCTTGGGAAGTAGGGCCCACCCCACATGGACGGAATAGTACGTCTAATGACAGAAAGGGGTTAAAAGAGCTAAGTTTACCTTTTCCAGCATTAGTGCTGTACAATATGGCTCTTTCAGCTACAAACCCCTGGGGGGGGGGTTAAAGGTTCCCTTTCAACTTGCTCCAGTGCAGGCTTCGGCCTACACTATGCTCCTCCTGCTGACCCTGGGCTCTAACACCGCCAGTTGGCGCCCAGATGTGCCTCGCTGAACAGAGAAAAACAACAGCCAATGTGTCAGTGGGGTTCAGCAACGCCAGCTGTACCCCTGCTGTGTAGCTGGCAACGTGTCCTGCAACAGCCACGCAGACACAAAGCTGCCGCCAGTGCAGGCTTCGGCCCACACTCTGCTCCCTCTCCTCCTCCTGCTGACCCTGGGCTCTAACACCGCCAGTTGGTGCCCGGTACTGCTAGCTGCACAGAGAAAAACACCAGCCAATGTGTCAGTGGGGTTCAGCACCGCCAGCTGTTCCCCTGCTGTGTAGCCGGCAACGTGTCCTGCAAATGCCATGCAGACACAAAGCTGCCGCCAGTGCAGGCTTCGGCCTACACTCTGCTCCCTCTCCTCCTCCTGCTGACCCTGGGCTCTAACACCGCCAGTTGGTGCCCGGTACTGCTAGCTGCACAGAGAAAAACACCAGCCAATGTGTCAGTGGGGTTCAGCACCGCCAGCTGTTCCCCTGCTGTGTAGCCGGCAACGTGTCCTGCAAAAGCCACGCAGACACAATAACTGAAATTGAAGGGATCCTGTTGCCCCACCCCCAGGTGTTTGTATGTTTTACAGCCACCTTGTACAGCAGTAATGCTGCATGTGTGCAAGGTGGCTCATAAACTTATTCTCCTTGCACCCGTGGAACAGAACACGTCTACAATGTGTCCCCTGAGACCATTAAAACGTCCCTGAGGCGTGACTTTCCTTTGTAATGACACGCAACGACCCCCTTGGTAGCACAGTTCTTCTTCTGACATCATTGTTTGGCTGGCTGCGCCTCTGCGGCCGCCCTGCCCGACACAACGCCCCTCGGTGTCTTATTTATTTTGACTGCGAGGGTGTGATTGACGGGCATGAGCAGTGCATATCTTCGCCAGGCTGTCACTCAGCTCCTTCCACCTTCTTCAGACTGTGCGGCTTCATGGCCGTGGCATGCGATAAGGGATCAGCTGACGCCGCACAGTCTGTAGCAGGTGTAAGGACACGAGCGAGAGGCGAACGTATGTACTGCGCCAGGCCATGAATCCCAGCCCCACAGTGTGAAACACTGTAAAGACACTGCGGGGCTGGGATTCATGGGCATTGCGAACCGCACCAGCCGACATGAAATGATGTCAGAAGACGGGCAGCGCATGGCCAAGGGATAACGCAACAACGCAGACTCCTGTACATCAAAATGCGATGCTCAGGAGGCCGCGCCAAGCACCAAGGTGGTATTTTTGCCAGCTGTGCTGCGTCTCATTACGAAGGGAACTCCCGCCTCCAAGACAGATTGACTGTATAAGGGCCAAAATGTTGTACGTGTTTCATTCAGCTTGTGCAAGGAACAAAATTAAAAGAGCAACCTTTGACTTGTGCAGCACTACTGCTGCATAAGGCGTGGCTCTTCTAGTTTGTAACACCTGAGGGGGGTTAAAGGTTACCTTTAAAATTGGTTCAATTAGGCTTCGGCCTACACTCTGCTCCCCCTGCAGAGCCTGGGCTCTAACACCGCCAGTTGGTGCCCGTTACTGCTAGCTGCACAGAGAAAAACACCAGCCAATGTGTCAGTGGGGTTCAGCACCGCCAGCTGTTCCCCTGCTGTGTAGCCGGCAACGTGTCCTGCAACAGCCACGCAGACACAAAGCTGCCGCCAGTGCAGGCTTCGGCCTACACTCTGCTCCCTCTCCTCCTCCTGCTGACCCTGGGCTCTAACACCGCCAGTTGGTGCCCGGTACTGCTAGCTGCACAGAGAAAAACACCAGCCAATGTGTCAGTGGGGTTCAGCACTGCCAGCTGTTCCCCTGCTGTGTAGCCGGCAACGTGTCCTGCAACAGCCACGCAGACACAACAGACCTACAAATGCCTCCAGTGAAGGCTTCGGCCTACACTCTGCTCCCCCTGCTGACCCTTTGCTCCAACACCGCTAGTTGGGGCTCTAGGAAGACAAGCTTGAATAGGTCCCCATCCTGGTTCCAGCACCGTCAGCTGGTTCCGGGCAGAGCCTTTGGCTTAGGTGCCTCCTTCTGGGTATCCGAGTTCCACCAATGTCAGGTGGTCCTTGGTAGTGCTTTCAGGCACGGGTACCTCCTGCTTAGTAACCGGGTTCCAGTAACGTCAGCTGGTCCTCGGTAGTTCCATTGGCTCTTGGACCTTCGGCTACCCATCCGGGTTCCAGTACCGTCAGCTGGTTCTCGGCAGTGTCTTTTGCTCTTGTACCTTCTGCTCCCCATCCTGGTTCCAGTACCGTCAGCTGGTTCCGGGCAGAGCCTTTGGCTTAGGTGCCTCCCTCTGGATATCCGAGTTCCACCAACGTCAGGTGGTCCTTGGTAGTGCTTTCAGGCATGGGTACCTCCTGCTTAGTAACCGGGTTCCAGTAACGTCAGCTGGTCCTCGGTAGTTCCATTGGCTCTTGGACCTTCGGGTAGCCATCCGAGTTCCAGTTCCATCAGCTGGTTCTCGGCATTTTCTCAGCCTTCTTGTACCTTCTGCTACAGTTCCAAGTTCAAGACCCTAAAGACGACGACCCGGAAGACCACCCCTAAGATGACGACGACACCAGAGACGACAACCACTGAGATGACGACGACCCTGGAGACGATGACCCTGAAGACCACCCCGATGACGACGACCCCGGAGACGACGACCCTGGAGACGACGACCCTGGAGACGACGACGACGACATGGGAGACAGAGAAGCAGAAGAACAAGAGGCTGCAGAACAAAGAGCAGAAGAACATTAAGCATAACACTAAATATCAGAGCAAAAGATATTATCTAAATTATAAGCAGAAGAAGACTAAGCAGTATATGGGGGTGAGTCCGTTCCTCCTCGTGGTGCCCCTGGATAAAGCCTGATGCTGCAGGCCAAACTGAACGCGGACAAATGTAACTCTTTTGTGACAGGCAGAACGGAAGGTGTAATCTTCAAACTTTTATAGATAACAACTACGGGAATGCCTGTCACAAATAAGAATATGATGAAGAAGTTGAATATGAAGAAGATAATAGTTAAATAAAAAGAATATGAACAATGTAAAAAAAAAAATTATAGGTAGAAGATGAAGAAGAAGATGAATAAGGTGAAGATAGTTGATGTCAAAGAAGCTGATGATGAGGATAATGAAGAAGAAAGTGTGGGAGAAGTAAAAAAGAAGGTGAAGGGCGTGGAAGTAGTGAAACATCAATATCTGACAAAATAAAAAAACAAATAACATAGTCAAAATCTTTCTAACGCCGAACGTCATAAAAAAAATACAAAATCCTGCTATTCTATTTGATTGGGATAAACCTCTGTGCCTTTAATGTCTCCGCCACCTCCCCCAATACATCCTACATTATTCTTAGTTGTTTTCCTTCATGTAGAATGAACCTACAAGGAAAGAAAGGGTTTATTTTAATTCCGATATTTTCGTCCCATTGACTTGCATTGGGATCGGGTATCGGTATCGGATTAGATCCGATACTTTGACGGTATCGGCCGATACTTTCCGATACCGATACTTTCCGATATCGGAAGGTATCGCTCAACACTAATGTTGGCACGCCAAGCAATTGTGGCATTTGTAACAGCCCTTGTGATTTTCAAACCAGGTGGGTATCCAAGGTGTTCTTATAGTGGCTATATACTAATCTGCCACTAAGGGACATGCCTGTTAGCTTACTTCCAATGTCACCATCCATTTGTTAGACCGACCAATGTCTATTAAGGATCTTCCAAACCTGTTGGGCCCCATTGTCATAGGTCGTCATAAACCCGATGTTATTGGTTTCAGAGGGCCTTTTTCTTGGTCTAAGAAGGTTCAATCGAGTTCTCCCTTTGGCTTCATGATAAATATTTCTAAGAATATGATCAGGGTAGCCTCTGTCTCTGAATCTGTACCTTAATTATCTTGCCTTGTCATTGAAGGTATTGTCGCTCGTGAAGTTTTTCCTGATCCTGAGGAATTGCTCTTTAGGGATTCCCCTTTTCAAAAATGTGGGATGATTACACCCCACCTCAGTAAATAACGAGTTGCTGTAGGTTTCCTAAATGTATGAGTTAGAAGTTCACCATTCATGTTCTTAGTTATCACAATGTCAAGGAATGGCAAAGAGGATTTCTCCAGAACAGAGGTGAAAAACATATGGATGTCATTCTGATTAAGTAAATCCATGAAGTAGTTAAAGTTATGTTGACCACCTCTCCCCATTAGAAAGACATCACTGATATAACGTGTCCATAGCAATAACTTGGTATGGTTCTCTGTCGCCCAAAAATACCTTAGTCTCTTCTCACCAGCCCAGGACAGGTTTGAATACGTAGGCACGCATGGGTTACCCATGGCGGTGCTCCTGAACTGGTGGTAGATCTTCTGAGCAAAGAGAAAGTAACTCCTTGTGAGACAAAACCTCAATAGTTTGATGACAAACTCATTATGTGCTTGGTATTAGCAACCTGTCAAGCTGAGGAAATACTACACTGCTGTTAGACCATTAACATACGGTATGGACAAATATAGAGCCTCTATGTGCCAATAATCGCCTCAGGATCAATGGAGAGGCCCTCTAGTTTAAGTAACAGGTTGGGAGTGTCACGTACAAAATTCTGAAGGGATGTCACAAATGTTTTTAGGACATGGTCGAGATAAATAAAACAATTTTGTGTCAAACTATTAATTCCAGATACAATAGGTCTGCCTTTTATGGGATCCAGTCCCTTTAGCACCATAGGTAAACAGTAAAAAGTTGCAGTCACTGCATGTGTAGGTAGCAGATAATCATATTCTGTTTTTCTTATTACCCTGGCTTCCAGACCTTCATCCAGAATAGTTTACAATTCCTTAGTGTATTTTTCTGTTGTGTTGAACGGTAGTATTTCATACCCTTGTCAATCGCTTAGGAAATTCTCAGATTTGTTTATATGACAACCACATTACCGCCCTTGTCAGAGGGCTTAACAACAATGTGGTTGTCACATTCTAATTGTTTCAATATCTGTATTTTGAATTTGCTGCAGTTAAACCCAAAATGCTTAACCTGGCCAGCACGATTCTTGAGGTCTTTTGTGACCAGTCTCTTTTATCACTGTCCAGCGCCCAAACCATAAATCATGCTGGGTTTTGTCCTTTACCCACCCCAGTGTGGTTAACCCCTTAACCCCCAGGCCATTGCATTTTCATTTTTTGTTCCACTTCTTCACAGAGCTATAACTTTTTTTTACTTTTTAGTCAAAATGGCTTTTTGAGGGCTTGTTTTTTATGGGACAAATTGTACTTTTGAATGACAGCATTGGTTTTAACATATCGTATACTGGAAAACAGGAAAAATTCCAAGTGCCGTGAAATTGCAAAGAAGTGCAATTCCACAGTTGTTGTTTTTTTTACCATGTTCGCTAAATGCTAAAACTGACCTTCCAATATGATTCTCCAGGTCATTATGAGTTCATAGACACCAAACATGTCTAGGTTCTTTTTCATGTAAGTGGTGAAAAAAATCCAAACTTTGGTAAAAAAAAATGGCACCATTTTCCAAGACCTGTAACATCTTTATTTTTCATGATTTGGGGCTGGGTGAGGGCTTATTTTTTGTGTGCCAAGCTGACATTTTTAATTGATACCATTTTGGTGTAGATACAATCTTTTGATCGCCTGTTGCATTTTATTGCAATGTAACGGCGACCAAAAAACGTAATTCTGCCATTTTGACCTGTTTTCTGCTACGCCGCTTAGCGATCAGGTTAATTTTTTTTTTAAATTGATAGATCGGGCGATTCTTAATGCAGCAATACCAAATATGTGTATGTTTAATTTTTTTTATTGTTTAATTTTGAATGGGGCGAAAGGGGGGTGATTTGAACTTTTATATTCTTTTTATATTTTAGAAAACATTTTTTTTTTACTTATTGCATGCTTCAATAGTCTCCATGGGAGACTAGAAACTGCAGTTGTCCGATCGTCTGTATGTAGCAGAAATTTTCACTTGCTATGAGCGACGACCGCCGCTGACAGCTGATATGTGCCGGGAATGATGTGGGCTCAGCGCCGGAGCCCATATCAAAGGGAGGGAGTCCCACGTGAGTATATTATTATGCCCATTGTCGTAAAGGGGTTATATACAAGCAGATATATACAATATCTGCTTGCTGTCATCTGCTGCTTATCATCCTGCAACATTCCCTTTAATGATACAATTTCTGCTTGCTGTCATCTGCTGATTATAATCCTGCAACATTCCCTTTAATGATACAATTTCTGCTTGCTGTCATCTGCTGATTATCATCCTGCAACATTCCCTTTAATGGTACAATATCTGCTTGCAGTCATCTGCTGCTTATCATCCTGCAACATTCCCTTTAATGGTACAATATCTGCTTGCTGTCATCTGCTGCTTATCATCCTGCAACATTGCCTTTAATGGTACAATATCTGCTTGCTGTCATCTGCTGCTTATAATCCTGCAACATTCCCTTTAATGGTACAATATCTGCTTGCTGTCATCTGCTGCTTATCATCCTGCAACATTGCCTTTAATGGTACAATATCTGCTTGCTGTCATCTGCTGCTTATCATCCTGCACAACATTCCCTTTAATGGTACAATATCTGCTTGCTGTCATCTGCTGCTTATCATCCTGCACAACATTCCCTTTAATGGTACAATATCTGCTTGCTGTCATCTGCTGCTTATCATCCTGCAACATTGCCTTTAATGGTACAATATCTGCTTGCTGTCATCTGCTGCTTATCATCCTGCAACATTCAATTTAATGTGCCTGCTGAATGTTTGATAAACCCATTTATTGCATTGTACTCACTGCTGTGTATCCATGCTGGGGTCACAGGAGATGTTATCTGGTGCAAGGTGTTACAGCATATGGATGTAGCCAGGCCCAGTGCCTTTGATCAAGTAACCTCCCCCGATGTGTTGGCCAATTGCTAATTTATCCCAAATCAGCTCCCACAATACCTTTCACCTGATCCTCTACTTAGGCTACTTTCACACTAGCGTCGTACGACGTACGTCGCAATGCGACGTGCCGACGTACTGACGCATACTGTGCAAAAAAAACACAACGGGGGCAGCGGATGCAGTTTTTCAATGCATCCACTGCCCCATTGTGATGTCCGGGGAGGTGGGGGCGGAGTTCCAGCCGCACATGCGCGGTCGGAAAAGGCGGACACGACGCACCAAAAACGTTACTTGTAACTTTTTTGTGCCGATGGTCCGACGCAACACGACACATCCGTCGCACGATGGCTGCAACGTGTGGCACTGCGTTGCAATACGTCGCTAATGCAAGTCTATGGAGAAAAAACGCATCCTGCAAGCAATTTTGCAGGATGCGTTTTTCTCCAAAACGACGCATTGCTACGTTCGTCGTACGATGCTAGTGTGAAAGCAGCCTTAGCCCTATAAATTTAGTAGCATTCTAGAGGGGCATGAGTGTGGGTCAGGCAGGCATCTCCCGGCAGCAAAAGTATCACGACAACTAAAGTATCGTGAAGTGCAGTTATTTCAACCGCAGTTAGTCACGGCAGGAGTATGTCTGCTGAGTAAGCACTTCCTATTACTTGGATCTTCTTCTTTCTTTCTTCTTCTTTATTTTTTTATATAGCGCTATCATATTCCGCAGCGCTTTACAGTTTGCACACATTATCATAGCTGTCCCCGATGGGGCTCACAATCTAAATTCCCTATCAGGATATCTTTGAAATGTGGGAAGAAACCAGAGTACTTGGAGGAAACCCACGCAAACACGGGGAGAACATACAAACTCCTTGCAGATATTGTACTTGATGGGATATGAACCCAGGACTCCAGTGCTGCAATGCTGCAGTGCTATCCACTGCTTTTCATCCATAGTTTTTCTATTAACCCATCTTATTCCTTCACCATGTTTACATATGTCCTTACAGTGTTTGCTCCACTAATCCTCACTCTCCTTTGCTATCCCCAAACCCCAGCATCCTCTAACCAAGTAATCATCTCCCCTTCCCTCTTTCCTTCCCACCTGACCTCCTCTGCTAAGCTGTTCCTCAACCTCAAATTTGTCCTACTAAAACATAAAACAAGCCACCCACTCTCCTCCCACCTGCTCTCCCTTTCTCTGCTTCTCCTCACTGCTGGCGACATATCTCCCAACCCTGGACCCATACTGCTCATGCCTCCCATTACTACCCCCTCTTATCACTCCCTAGCTAATATGAACTACCGCAATCTTTCCAACATAAAACCCATGCCCTGATGCCCACCCCCCTGCTCGCTCTCTCTGGAGCACTATTGAATGTCCGCTCAATCTGCAATAAGCTTCACGTGATTTATGACCTTTTTCTCTCTCACAAGCTTGCCTTCCTCGGTCTCACCGAAACATGGCTAACACCCTCTGACACCGCCTCCACTGCTGCGCTGTGTTACGGCAGCCTTCACTTTACCCACACCCCTCACCCCGGCAACAGACATGGTGGAGGAGTGGGTCTTCTCCTTTTTTCCAACTGCACCTTTAACCCAATCCCACCTCTACCCTCCCTTATCCTCCCTTCTTTTGAAGTCCACTCTGTTCGCATCTACTCTCCCTCCAACCTCCAAGTAGCCGTCATATACCAAACTCCGGGCCCAGCCACTGCTTTTATTGAACAAATCTCCACCTGGCTTCTTCACTTTCTCTCTGCTGACATTCCCACCATCATCATGGATGACTTCAACATCCCCACTAGTGTTGAGCATTCCGATACCGCAAGTATCGGGTATCGGCCGATACTTGCGGGTATCGGAATTCCGATACCGAGATCCGATACTTTTGTGGTATCGGGTATCGGTATCGAAACAACATTAATGTGTAAAATAAAGAATTAAAATAAAAAATATTGCTATACTCACCTCTCCGACGCAGCCTGGACCTCACCGAGGGAACCGGCAGCGTTCTTTGCTTAAAATGCGCGCGTTTACTTCCTTCCATGACGTCACGGCTTGTGATTGGTCGCGTGCCGCCCATGTGGCCGCGACGCGACCAATCACAGCAAGCCGTGACGTAATTTTCAGGTCCTCAATGCCTAATTCTAGGCATTCAGGATTTTAAAATTACGTTCCGGCTTGTGATTGGTCGCGTTGCGGTCACATGGGCGACGTGACCAATCACAAGCCGTGACGTCACGGGAGGCAGGAAACGCGCGCATTTTAAAATTACGTCACGGCTTGTGATTGGTTGCGTGCCGCCCATGTGACCGCAACGCGACCAATCACAGCAAGCCGTGACGTAATTTCAGGTCCTGAATGCAGAATTAGGCATACAGGACCTGAAATTACGTCACGGCTTGCTGTGATTGGTCGCGTCGCGGTCACATGGGCGGCACGCAACCAATCACAAGCCGTGACGTAATTTTAAAATGTGAGCGTTTCCTGCCTCCCGTGACGTCACGGCTTGTGATTGGTCGCTTCGCCCATGTGACCGCGACGCGACCAATCACAAGCCGGAACGCAATTTTAAAATCCTGAATGCCTAGAATTAGGCATTGAGGACCTGAAAATTACGTCACGGCTTGCTGTGATTGGTCGCGTCGCGGCCACATGGGCGGCACGCGACCAATCACAAGTCGTGACGTCACGGAAGGAAGTAAACGCGCGCATTTTAAGCAAAGAACGCTGCTGGTTCCCTCGGTGAGGTCCAGGCTGCGTCGGAGAGGTGAGTATAGCAATATTTTTTATTTTAATTCTTTATTTTACACATTAATATGGATCCCAGGGCCTGAAGGAGAGTTTCCTCTCCTTCAGACCCTGGGAACCATCAGGGATACCGTCCGATACTTGAGTCCCATTGACTTGTATTGGTATCGGGTATCGGTATCGGATTAGATCCGATACTTTGCCGGTATCGGCCGATACTTTCCGATACTGATACTTTCAAGTATCGGACGGTATCGCTCAACACTAATCCCCACTGAAACCCTTCAGTCAACAGCCTCCAAACTTCTGTCCCTTACTTGATCTTTTGGACTTACTCAGTGGTCCTCCGCAGCCACCCACACAGACGGACATACATTAGACATGGTCTTCACCCATCTCTGCTCTCTATCTAACTTCACCACCTCCCTCCCTGTTCTCCTCACCGGTCACTCATGTCCAGCAACCCCCGCAGAAACCTAGACACCTAGTGTCATAAGATTATTCTGATATTCTATGGAGACCGGTGACGAGGATCAGAGTGAAGGCAGAAGCACAGTATATCAAGACTCAATAGAGTATATTGTAGGAAAACAGGCTTCAGTTAACAGGTACAAAGCAAACAGGGGTTCTAAGAATCAATCAGCAGACATATGCAGACTTAGGACTATAAGGGTGTTGTCAGTACAGACAGATGATGAGAGTTCAAGCCTGGGAATGCAGGATCCAGAGGTACAGAGCCCGGGCTGGGCTCCTTGCGGAGAGCAGGCCGCAGCGGAGGTGGGTGCAGAGCAGATCCGGAGAAGTAGTCTTTCAGATGGGAGGCAGACTGGTAGCAAATGGGGTATCCCGATGAACAGAAGAGACAGGCAAGATACAAGTCCTTCTAGCTTGGCAGCAGTTGAAGTACGAGATACACAAGCAAGGTATAGTGTGCAGAGTCCCTTCATATATATGCAGCAGACAGGAAACAAGGAATATAAGACTGGAAACAAGATGGCCCCCGTGAAGCCACCAACTCCATCTTAGACAAGGGCAAGGTCCGGCAGACTAAGGGCAAGACCAGGCAAAACAGGTGCACAATTCAGATCCTTACACCTAGACACTCACACACTCTCTGACTCTATCCTACCACTGGCATCCATATCCTCACTCCACGACACAGACAGTGCCACTGCTTTCTATAATGCCACTCTTGCATCAGCTATTGACACAGTTGCCCCTCTCGTTCATGGCAGAGTGCGATGTATCAATAGACCACCCTGGCACAATGACACCACTAAAATGCTCCGGCAAGTTTCCAGGGTTGCAGAGCGGCATTTGAAGAAAACACATTCGCAAGACGACCTCACTCATTCAGACAGGCAACACATGCTTTCAAATCTACAATCACCTCTGCTATACAGGCCTACTTCACAACCCTTGTATCTTCCTTATCCTACAACCCCAAACAGTTATTCAAATATTTTAACTCCCTCCTCTGCCCCTCACTGCCCCTCCAACCTCCCTCATCTCTGCTGAAGACTTTGCCACACACTTTAAAAATAAGATCTACCAAACAAGGCAAATCTTCATTGTTCAACCACCACAATCCCTTTGCATACCAGACCAATTCCCAAACCCCATAACCTCCCTATCCAACATCACTGAAGGGGAGCTTAATTATCTCCTCTCCAAATCGCACCTCATTACCTGTGCGCTCGACCCCATCCCATCCCACCTCCTCCACAACATCACCGCCACTCTTATCTCATCCTAACCCACCTCTTCAACCTATCACTAACTTCTGGCACCTTCCCTTCTTCTTTCAAACATGATCACAATCACGCCTATCCTTAAAAAGCCAACCCTCGATTCAATAGCCCAATATTGCTGCTCCCATTCGCACCCAAACTCCTGGAGCAGCATGTCCACACTGTACTTTCCTCCCACCTCTCATCTAACTTGCTTTTTGGCAATCTACAATCTGGTTTCTGCTCCCATCACTTAACTGAGACAGCCCTGACCAAAATTACTAACAACCTACTTACAGCAAAAGCTAATGGACAATACTCTATACTCCTCCTTCTAGACCTGTCCTCTGCTTTTGACACAGTTGACCACTGCCTCCTACTACAGATCCTCTCCTCCTTTGGCATCAAAGACCTCGCCCTATCCTGGATCTCCTCATACCTTTCCAACCGTACATACAGCATCTCCCACTCCTACATTACCTCCTCATCCCACCCTCTCTCTGTTGGAGTCCCCTGTTCTAGGACCCTTACTCTTCTAAATCTATACACTTGGCCTGGGACAACTCATAAAGTCCCATGGATTCCAGTACAACCTTTCCTCAACCTTCAATCTACTAAAATGCTTGTGCATGCCCTCATCATCTCCCGCCTCGACTACTGCAATATCCTTTTCTGTGGCCTCCCTGCTAACACTGTTGCACCTCTCCAGCCCATCCTTAACTCTGCTGCCTGACTAATTCATCTCTCTCCTCGCTACTTCCCCGCTTCCCCCCTCTGCAAATCTCTTCACTGTCTCCCATTAGCTCAGCGTATCCAGTTCAAATTACTAATACTGACCTACAAAGCCATCCATAACCTGTCTCCTCCATATATCTGTGAACTAATCTCCCAATATCTTCCCTCACACAATCTCTGGTCCTCCTAAGACCTCCTTCTCTCCTCCACACTTATTTGCTCCTCACCCAACCACTTCCAAGACTTCTCCCGAATATCCCCCATCCTCTGGAATTCTTTGCCCCAACACGTCCAACTATCAACCACATTCGGATCCTTCAGACAGAACCTGAAAACCCACCTCTTCAGGAAAGCTTACAGCCTGCACTGACCCTGCTGCCTCCTCACCACTACCAGAGCTACCGCCTCACCAACCCTGGAGCTCCTGCAACCCTCGACCTACTGTCTCCTTTCCCACCATCCTGTAGAATGTAAGCCCGCAAGGGTAGGGTCCTCGCCTCTCTGTATCAGTCTGTAATTGTTAGTTTGTTTACTGTAAGTGATATCTGTAATTTGTATGTAACCCCTTCTCATGTACAGCACCATGTAATCAATGGTGCTATTTAAATAAATAATAATAATAATAACAGTGCGCAAACTATCTTCACATATAATTAAATATTATTTTGATATACGTTGCACTGTCCCACAAATATATCTGTTGTTTGTATTGTGTATAGCCCATTTTGATATTTTTAATATAATAGATTAAAAGTTAAATTTTAATAACACTGTACCTTTGCTGCTATTCCTCCATTAATTGGGTATATTTGACTGGGTGTTAATCACAATTGCTTTATACGTATGGACTTTTCACTCAACGGTCCAAATACTTTAAGTTTTAATTTATACATCTATGTTTCATGGTCCATGCATCGACTGCGATTCCTGGGTTGACCACTTGTCCCCTGGCTGGAACTAAAAACCTCATTTGCTCCAGAATTGTAGTCTGTACATGGAAAGTGAAACACGAATGTTTAAATTCATCTTTAGCCTTATCAAGAGAACAATAGAGCTATCATTTTGTCACTCTTTCAAGTCCTCCATGTACTATTTATCATTTTACACCAAAAGTAAACTTAAATTACCCTGCAACATAGTTCGTGACCAGTTACATACAAGCTGTGAAAGTCTAGCCAGGTGGTGCAGAATGAGAGTGAAGGGGAGTGGGGACATCAAATCCTCACACAGTTTGTGATAAGCCAAAATCAGGGAGTGTGACTAATGAACAAAAGGCAGCTTGCCACGCTTATTAAACCTTGATGTAATGTCCCAGAAGGGAAGGTATGAGATTATGGTTCTACTCAGGTTGCCATCTTACCATCATTGTGCTATAGTCTGGGCAGAGAGGTTAGTCTATGGGGTAGGACGCTACTGATTTTGCATTTGCTCTTTGATACCCATAGTCTACTCGCACAATTGATTACAGATTTGATAATCTTGAATCTTACTTGGCCCTTTTTCATATGCCCGGCATCCCCTATGGTACTTTTGTTATCTATATCAAGTGCTATATATATATATATATACATATATATATACAGTACAGACCAAAAGTTTGGATACAGACCAAAAGTTTGGACACACCTTCTCATTTAAAGATTTCTCTGTATTTTCATGACTATGAAAATTGTACATTCACACTGAAGGCATCAAAACTATGAATTAAAACATGTGAAATTCTATACTTAACAAAAAGTGTGAAACAACTGAAATTGTCTTATATTCTAGGTTCTTCAAAGTAGCCACCTTTTGCTTTGATGACTGCTTTGCACACTCTGGGCATTCTCTTGATGAGCTTCCAGAGGTAGTCACCGGGAATGGTTTTCAATTCACAGGTGTGCCCTGTCAGGTTTAATTATTTGATTTCTTGCCTTATAAATGGGGTTGGGACCATCAGATGTGTTGTGCAGAAGTCTGGTGGATACACAGCTGATAGTCCTACTGAATAGACTGTATTATGGCAAGAAAAAAGCAGCTAAGTAAAGAAAAACGAGTGACCAACATTACTTTCAGAAATGAAGGTCAGTCAGTCAGAAAAATTGGGCAAATTTTGAAAGTGTCCTAAAGTGCAGTGGCAAAATCCATCAAGCGCTACAAAGAAACTGGCTCACATGAGGACCGCCCCAGGAAAGGAACACCAAGAGTCACTTCTGCTTCTGAGGATAAGTTTATCCGAGTGACCAGCATCAGAAATTGCAGGTTAACAGCAGCTCAGATTAGAGACCAGGTCACTGCCACACAGAGTTCTAGCAGCATACACATCTCTACAACAACTGTTAAGAGGAGACGTTGTTCAGCAGACCTTCATGGTAAAATAACTACTAGGAAACCACTGCTAAGGACAGGCAACAAGCAAAAGAGACTTGTTTGGGCTAAAGAGCACAAGGAATGGATATTAGACCAGTGGAAATCTGTGCTTTGGCCTGATGAGTCCAAATTTGAAATCTTTGGTTCCAACCACCGTGTCTTTGTGTGACGCAGAAAAGGTGAACGGATGGTCTCTACATGACTGGTTCCCACCGTGAAGCATAGAGGAGGAGGTGTGATGGTGTGGGGGTGCTTTGCTGGTGACACTGTTGGGGATTTATTCAAAATTGAAGGCATACTGAACCAGCATGGCTACCACAGCATCTTGCAGCGGCATGCTATTCCATCCAGTTTGCGTTTATTTGGACCATCATTTATTTTTCAACAGGACAATGACCCCAAACACACCTCCAGGCTGTGTAAGGGCTATTGGACCAAGAAGGAGAGTGATGGGGTGCTATGCCAGATGACCTGGCCTCCACAGTCACCAGACCTGAACCCAATGGAGATGGTTTGGGGTGAGCTGGACCGTAGAGTGAAGGTAAAAGGGCCAACAAGAGCTAAGCATCTCTGGGAACTCCTTCAAGATTGTTGGAAGACCATTCCCGGTGATTACCTCTTGAAGCTCATCAAGATGCCAAGAATGTGCAAAGCAGTCATCAAAGCAAAAGGTGGCTACTTTGAAGAACCTAGAATATATGACATAATTTCAGTTGTTTCACACTTTTTTGTTAAGTATATAATTCCACATGTGTTAATTCATAGTTTTGATGCCTTTAGTGTGAATGTACAATTTTCATAGTCATGAAAATATGGAAAAATCTTTAAATGAGAAGGTGTGTCCAAACTTTTGGGTTGGTTGTCACAGTGATAAGTAGTAAAATTACACGAAGTTACAACAGATTTAAATAACTTTGTATCTCCCTTGAGTGCCCCTTTAAGAATTGCCAGAATTCATGTTCAATCTCGGTAACACTGGTCTGCTAGTAGATGGTGTAAATATTTATAAAATATAAACTAACCAAAGGTGATAGCTTACATAAAATCATTCTTTGTGATTTTTTTTACTTTACATTCAGTCATTTTAATGTTACCCTATTGAATCTCCTAATCTCTATTCTGACTGGACGGACAACATCAACTGGTTTTCAGTTATATTGTGAGGCATGCCAAATGAGCATTTTATAGTACAACATTCTACAGCTAACAGTAGGCTCTCTTTCATGGCAGATTCTGTAACCTTGTTTTAATGCTTTGACCTGTTTGTACAATCATGCATATAAATGTACCCTGCAATAAACAATGCTTTCACCCATTGATTAAAAAATGATGAATGCAAAACATTGTCCAAGTGATTCACAATCTGTAGGGTTAAACAAATTAGATTTCTTTTATCCATCTGTGAATTTTGGCTGTAAGCTTTATGATGCGCCCAGTGAAACTTAACCAGACTTTTGATTTGCAATCTGATATAGCAATATTAAATGAAAACAATCACAGTTACAAAAAAGTTTATACAGAAAATAAAGTATATAGTTTGATTAAATGTTTCTAGATTTTTCTTTTCATAACACATTTTCTATGCTGATTATTAACAAATGTATGGTTAACTATAGCCTACTAGTGAAATTACGTGTTCCTGTGACTGTCTTACTCAAAAGACATTTCAACCTCTGCAATGAAATATAATCATTGCATTTGAGAGATATCACAGCCTTTTAATGGGTACTGCACATTTAGCAAAAATCAATATAAGAAACTTTGTAATATTTCTTATCAGATGAGTCATCTCCACCATCCTATCTCCTATACTAACTATTCACTTGCATATAGTGAGTCAGAGGTCCTAGTTAAACTAACACCTAAATAGCAAAGCAAAAGATCTTACAATTAATAAAGGAAGTTACTTGGTACCTTGAGAAAGCACTCCGTACATGAAACGGCTATAGGCAACTGTCCTGCACTGTATCACTCATGTTGTATGTCTCTCGACCATTCATATAAAATAAACAGTTGTTTTATCACAATGATGTGCCATTCTACTTTTTGATATGTTAGTTTTTGACCATGTTCACAAGTTCAGTATTTGGTTAGTATTTTACATCAGTATTTGTATGCCAAAGCCAGGAGAGGAAAAGTATAATAGAAACACGTGCACCACTTCTGCATTTTTCACTCACTCCTTGTTTCAGGTTACAAATACTATTGTAAAACAGTGATCAAACACTGAACGTGTGAACGTGGCCTTCATTTGCATCTATTGAGTCTCATAGATATCTAGGAACAAAGCAATAGTTCAACAGGCAGAACAACCAACAACAATGCAACAGGTAATCAGAGCAAATCCCCAAACCAAGCCATTACTGTACCCCCTGTTTATGAGGGACCACCAGAACCTAAGAAGACTCCATTGTTTGCCCTCACCAATAGACCTCCCTCACCATGTAATCCACATTAAAATCTTTCTAGTCAACCCTGGAGTTATCTTCAGGACCATAATGCTTCCACTTGATGAGATACTGCAGACGGTGCCTAACACTAACAACTCGCTCAACCTTAAACTCCCGATCCTCCTCTAAATCTACTTCAATTATATCTTATGGATCATGTATCCCCTCAAATTAATATTTTTTAAAACAGAAGAATGGAAAGAATTATTGATCTTCCAGACAATAGGAAGTTGCAACTAATGTGTCACAGGATTTAGAATTTTAATAATTTTATAAAGCCCTACAAATTTAGAGGCAAATGTCCTAGACATGACCATTAAGTGCAGATTTTTCTAGCACAACCACACAAAATCCCCCACCCTAAAGCCAGGACCCATGCGATTAGCTGGTCTGCGGTTAGCACCTTTTTTGCCCGGTCACTAACTACCAAAATCAAAGATAAAGCCGTGTGCACTACTACTGGTGGTGCCCAGGTAGGTTCCCACACCATGTGATACTAAAAGAAAGAACCTGGCACTCAACTTAATGCTTGTGAGATTTTAATCGTAGTAGCCAAAACGTTTCGGTCCTATATCTGGACCTTCATCAGTTACTACAAAACGTGAACATAAACAAAATACTATTTACAAATATATACAAAAACCTTGATTGACCTTGAAATGACCTTAATACCTCTTGTCATGGATGTGACATCTTGCATTGTATAATTTTGTGGTTCTCTGAATTATGTACATATTTTCTTTGCACATTATGTTTTCTTTTGTTTCTTTTTGTATATATTTGTAAATAGTATTTTGTTTATGTTCACGTTTTGTAGTAACTGATGAAGGTCCAGATATAGGACCGAAACGTTTTGGCTACTACGATTAAAATCTCACAAGCATTAAGTTGAGTGCCAGGTTCTTTCTTTTACTAACTACCAAAAGACCCATTTTGACTTCCTTCCAGACTTTAATTAGACAGGAAACAAACCTCTCCTCCTCTGTCACAGAGTACTGTAACCCTGAAAAGTTCCAAAACATGGGATGAAAACCCCCACAGCAAAGAAAAGGCAAGGTCCAGTTAGACGTAAAGGTATGGCTATTCAGAGCAAACTTTGCAAGAGGCAAAAGCTCCATCCAGTCTTACTGATTTAAAGACATAAAGAATCTCACATACTGCACTACCTCTTGGTTCATCCTTTCAGTTTGCCCATAAGTCTCTGCATGATAACTCAATGAAAAAGACAGTTTAATACCCAATCTACAGAAATAACTATGCCAAACACTAGCCAGAAATTGAACCCCTCTATCAGAAATTATGTTTTTGGGAACACCATACATTTTAACAATATGAGAAATGAACAAAGTTGCTAAGATCATTTTGCTAAAACGGTCCACCACCGCCTATAAGTATGAATTATCTCCAGAGTTAGGGAAATCGGTGACAAAGTCTGTGGACAAGTTGATCCAAGGCTGAAATGGAATATTGTTAGGCAACAGATTACCTGTTGGAGCTTGATGAGATGCTGTAGCTCTGGCACAGACTCTGCATTTATGGACATACTCTTTAATATCCCTACTAGCATTCTGTAACCAAAAGGACCTAGAATGAGTGCTTCAAGAGTGAGACATACCTGGATGCCTAGGTAAAATGGATCTATGTGCTTCATTAAGAAGATCTTTGCATAAAGAGGGTGGTATATAAAGTTTGTTCATAGGTAAACCTTTTGGCAGTCTGTCCTGAGCAACCTAAATGTGCTGCCTGTGGTCTACCCCCAGAGCACCAACCACCACACCCTTACTAAAAATCTTGACAGAATTTTCATCCCTCAACTCTGGGACAAAGCTATGGTACAAAGCGTCAGTCTTGAGATTCTTAGATTATGGGATATAAGTAACAACAAAATCAAACCAGGCAACAAAAAAGGCCCACCGAGCCTGTCTCTTGTTTAAGCACTTAGCAGCATCAACATACAACAGATTCTTAAGATAAGTAAAGAAAATCACCTTCAATCACCTTATGTCTTGCCCCTCCAACCAATGTCTCCATTTGTCAAAGGCTTTTCTAACCACCAGAAGCTCTTAGTCACCTATACCATAATTAGACTCAGCTTGAGAGACCTTCTGGGAAAAAAGAGCACAAGGATGAAGATGCCTACTTTTTTCTGTGAAAGACCGGCTCCCATCCCAATAGCGGAAGTGTCTACCGTGTGTGGTATAGTGACCCCTGTGGCAGCTAGGGGGCGCTGTGTATGCTCCTTGGGATATGCATGGAGGCATATCTGTTGTGGTGGTGAGTCAAAGTCCGGCATTATGGTGAATGGCCGGTGTGTGTGTGTCGCAGAGGGAGACACTCTGCACTGTCAGTCTGAAGCAAGGATGATGATGATAAGTGAATTGTGTGTGTGTTTAGCTAGGGAGATTGGCAGGGCTAGTTCTGAGAGATGGGAGAGTCAGACTAGCCAAACACACTCCCACCTGTGGGAGTGGTTAGTAGCATATAATGTGACTGAGGTTTGGTCACATGGGCTCTGAGTGTGCATCTGAATGGTCTGTGCTGGAAGGTCCTGGTGAGAGCCCCATGTGTTGGGAGTGTCGGCTCCCTGAAGAGCACATGGCAGGGCCCTGGACCTCACACAGAACAGACTGTGGAACGGATGGAGATCTGTGTTTGTACTGACCAGGGTCAGAGTGAGAATGTCGGAAGGATGCCTCTAGTGGAGAGAGGTATCCGAGAACCTGTGCAGCAATGGCAGGTAACGAATGGAGATTCGTGTTGTACTGACCGGGGTCAGAGAAAAGGAAAGATAGAGTGTAAACATCTGAAGGATACCTCTGGTGAAGAGAGGTATCCAAGAACCTGTGCGGCACCAACAGGTAACGAATGGAGATTCGTGTTGTACTGACCGGGGTCAGAGTAAGAGACATTGTGTATGGGCACCTCGGAGGCCAAGAGGTGTCCAGGAACCCGTGAAGGTTGCCAACGGGTAACGGTCTGAAAACCGTGTGTAATGCTGACCGGGGTCAGAGACGAACTGTGGTAAAGTTGAATATGTCCAGATACTGTTCAAGCTGTTACTAAGTTCCTGTGGATGTGGTTTATGTTGTGCGAAATAAACCTAAGAGTGTGTTTTTGTAGAAAACCGTGCCCGAGTGCGTTAATCCCGTGCCAAGCGAGTGTCCCCCAAGACACGTAGTAGGCGCTATGCTACACTTGACAAAGAAAGGCAGATCGACATCAGGTAGGCTGAAAACAGGATCATTAGAGAAAGCTGTCTTGAAAGCAGAAAAAGCATTTACCGCCTCAGATGACCAAGAAGAAAAAATTGTTCCCGTCTTGGTCACATCAGTTAGAAGCTTGGCTATGACCAAAAAGTTCTTATTCAACTTTGGATAAAAATTTACAAAGCTAAGAAATCTCTGCAGCACTTTCAAGTTACTTGGTTGGACCCAATCAGGACTTGTTTGCACCTTAACTGGCTCCATTCAAAACCATGATGCAGAAGCCAAACCTCTTAAGAAATGAACCTGCTGTACTTCAAATTGACATTTCTCCAGTTTAGCAAATAAATGACTGTCAAGTAGAATCTGGAGAACCTGTCTAACATGTTCACGATGCTCTTTGGTAGTATGCGAGTAAATCAATATGTCATCCAAGTAAATTACCACAAATCTACCCACCGGGGGATATGTCATTTTTGAAATTTTCAAAGACCGCCGGAGCGAACTGCATTATCAAATTTTCAAAATGACCTTTAGGCGTATGGAAAGCTGTCTTCCAGTAGTCACCCTGACATATGTGTATAAGGCTTATATACCCCTCTTAAGTCACATTTGGAAAACCATTTAGCTCCAGATAATTGGTTAAAAGTGTCAGGTATAAGGGTCAATGGATAAGAATTGCAAACCGTGATTTTATTAATCTCTCTAAAATACAAACACGGATGCAGCCCTTGATCTTTTTTCTTGACAAAAATAATATATGGCAATTGGAGAGGTGGATGGCTGTATATGACCCTTAGCAAGACTCTTTTGAATATATTGTTTCAAAGCCTCCTTCCTTCTCTAGAAGAGAAAGGTTAAACAAATGAGTTATAGGAATTGTAGCTATTGGTATGAAGTCATTAGCACAATTATATTACCTATGTGCCTGAAGAACATCACACTCAGTTTCATTAAAAAAAATTACAGAAGTCCTGAATGAACTCTAAAAGTGAGTCTTCAGTGAAGCCAAAGACTTTGACAGACATCCAGAAAAGCAGGAGTCACCCCATGACTTAATCTCCTGAGCCTTTCAGAATTGCAGGATTGTGCTTAATTAACCATGGAAGGCATAGCACTATCTTTGCAGGTAGAAACATAGTAACATAACTTTATAAAAGGCAAGAGTTATCAATTGCCAAAACTGGAATGAGAAAACCGAAAGTAGAGTCATCATAACCATAGTTTACAGTGAAATCATTTATGATCAATTGGATTCAAGGCAGAGCCTGAATCCACAAATACAGCCATAAATATAAAACCGGACTTGGACTCCAGGGACATCTGTAAGGAAAAGCCGGATGTCTGAACAAGAGACAATCTCAGACTCATGGAACCTGCATCTTTACTTTTTTAAGTCTCTTTTTTTCTTTTTAGAAATTAATTTTTATATTTGAAACATTAAATCACAATGTGACCTCAATGACCACAGTGTAAACAAAAACAAGCAGATGCTAAGAGATCTGTACCCACTCTGGGGTCTCTGCAAGCACCGATTTGCATAGGTTCACAAATTTCAACTGACAGTAAGGAAGATGTCACTGAAGCACCTTTAAATGTGTCTCTATATCTCAGTCATCTATTTAAATGAACATCAAGTGTCATAGCCTCACCAGGGACTTTGGCCAGGAACTGTAGACCAGCATATCCTTATTTTGACCAGAAAGTCCCTGGCAGAATTGACTCCGAAGAATGGAGTAATTCCAGGAGGCCTCTAGTGCCCAGCATCTAAACACTGAGCAGCAGCTCTCAGCTTTACGGCCTCCCTAAACCAACTTACGGATTTTGGATTCAGCCAGAGTGACATTTTCAGGGTCATCATAAATGAGGTAAAGAGCTGAAAAAAATATCTCTACAGAGGAAAACACTGGTGGGAAACCCTCAAAGAAAATGCCCAAGCCTGTGGATTTCCACAGAGTAATGACTAAACAATGCCTACTTGTTGACTCTCTGTCCCAGCGGATACAGGACATAGGCGAAAATATAATTTACATGAGGCAGATAAAACAGAAAACGTACCATTAAAACTGATAAATAACAAATAAATCTCCTCAGCATGTCTCAAGAGATCAGCCATGTCCTCTTTCCTCACTAATTACCTTGTGTTTGACTATAAGACAAGTGGCTGTAGGAGAAGCCTTTTTCTCTGCTCTGTGTGAAGTAGGACCAAGGATATTTATGTCCCACCTACTTAGTGGTTAACCCTTGTGTTTCCTGTCAGATTGCTACAAAACTGACATAATGGGAAGCCGTATTCTTGATTAATTTAAACTTTCATTTTTATGTTTAATATTTCTTTAAAGCTTTTCAAAGTACTTCACTGTACTATATTTATTAGAAATGTACATTTATTATATGCATATATATAGATTCTGTATTATTTATCTAAATATGGTATCCAGGACCAGAATTGGTCCACCTTGAGGTCAAGTAGTGTAATCTGACAATTTTAAAGAACTATTTTTTTATCTTTTAGATAAGAAATATGGTGTTGTCCATCGAACAGGTAAGATAAAAAAAGATAATGTGTTCTAAGAAAGCAGAACTGTTATCTCAGGCAAGAAGGGTAAAAAAGTTCATCTTCTTTCCACTAGAATATATGAAGCACAGTTGGATTTTGCATTTTGCATATTAAATAGTCCTCCACTTGAATCTAAATTTTCACTTTCTTGGCTCCGCATGAGTCTTCAAAAGGATCTATTTTTTTATTAAAACAGCTGGCCAGTGATAGAAATTAATCTGTTTTCATTATTCAATATGTTAGGTATTAATTATCTTCTGAAAATATCATGGTAATAATTATAGCTGGGTATAGTCTAAGAGGAAATTGAAACAAAAACAACCTCCTGAATAACGCTATACCTAAGAGTTTAGCACCAAACATATCTTTTGTTATTTATTCAGACATTGGCAGGAAGGAAGTGTGACAGCTATAAAATCTTTATTCATTCATTTTTTATATTCTAATGCTTAGATAAAGTTGTGGTTGTTGATGATACAAATCTTTTATAAAGCTTTGAACAAGCTTTATCTAAAATATATTGTTTTATTCTTAAAATGTTTGGAATCTCTTCTTAACAGGTGGTTTTTACCTTCCACCTGTCTTTTGTCTTTTGTGTTGCTACAAGGAATAGATTCCAGAAAAATGCATAAGCATAGATCACTACAATGTTACATCTAGGTACCCATATCCTGAAGTCAAACCGAGATTGGTACACATAAAAAAAATTATTAGAAAATGTGTTGCTTACCCATAATAAGAAAGGATAGATGGACCTCTTGCTACCCAGACTGCTGTGCTTATGTAGCCAGCTTTGACAATTGTCTTGCTGCCAACAGCTAACACATTCTTATCTGTGATATTAGGTTTTTTTTGTCTACCGACTAGTGTTGAGCATTCCGATACTGCAAGTATCGGGTATCGGCCGATATTTGCGGTATCGGAATTCCGATACCGAGTTCCGATATTTTTGCGATATCGGGAATCAGGATCGGGATGCATATTCATGTGTAAAATAAAGAATAAAAATAAAAAATAGGGATATACTCACCCGCTGACGCGCCCTGGTTGTAACCGCTGCAACCGACAGCCTCCGTTCCTAAGAATGAGCGAGTGAAGGACCTGTGATGACGTCGCGGTCTTGTGATTGGTCGCGTAACCGCTCACGTGACCGCTCATGTGACCGCTCTCGTGACCGCGACGTCATCGAAGGTCCTTCACTCGCTCATTCTTAGGAACGGAGGCTGCCGGTTGCAGCGGTTACAACCAGGGCGCGTCAGAGGGTGAGTATGTCCCTATTTTTTATTTGTATTCTTTATTTTACACATGAATATGGATCCCAGGGCCTGAAGGAGAGTTTCCTCTCCTTCAGACCCTGGGAACCATCCAGGATCACTTCCGACATTTGTGTCCCATTGACTTGTATTGGTATCGGGTATCGGTATCGGCGATATCTGATATTTTTCGGATATCGGCCGATACAATCCGATACCGATACTTTCAAATATCGGAAGGTATCGCTCAACACTACTACCGACTTTTGTCTACCCACATTTGTGTTTAGCATACATTTTGGACACAAGGATAATGATTATTTAGTTTCTATGCTTTGTTGACAAACTTAGCCAACCTCAGAAACATTTGATATCAACCAGGAATGCTAGACACGGTTCACATTATGAAAAAAAAATAATTCAATGACAGTTTGCCCGGAATATCAGTGTTCATGTATCTGTCTCCAACTTGACAATATAAACAGATGTGGCACAAGAGAGCTGCACAGCTAAATGTCTCTATTTAATGTAAGAATTTATATACAACGATTTGGGATAAAGCACATAGATCCTACCTGGCCAAATAGGACCACGTTAAAAGCTAATACCAGGAACCAGGAACACTGCGTAAAATGCTGCAATAGACCATAGTATAGTTATTTAGCGTACTGCTAACAAAATGGAATATTGACATAGGCAGGCAAGAAATAAAAATGTGTAACTGTGCAGATTTTTTTTCACTTTCTTTTGTTCTATGTTTTTGGAAGTGAAGGTCTTGGGGGCTATGTTTTAAATGATAGTCATTCTTTATAGGACTCCCATAAAAGCCTAGTACAGAACTTGGCTGATGAATAAAGTAAAGGTGCTTGACCTCTGGTCTGTTCAGTCTGTACTCAAAACATCATGATATGTGAAGACATTTAGCAATAGTGAAGTTATCAGTTTTTTATGGATCAGGGTTAACTTAAAACCCTTTATATTTTATATATTTTATATAAACCCATTAACAACAAGTGACATTCATCACATGTCAGGAAGTGCTGACTGTGTTACATATCTGGCTCCTGGCTCTAACAGCTATGATCAGAGTTAGCTTTGATTGCTGCTATATAAACACGTAAATTCCACTAGCAATTGCTGATAGCAACACTTAAGCGGTTTGATTGGGGAGGAATGTCACATTGCCAATTTTCTCCCCCCGTGATACAATACAGGGTTGACATAGGATTGCTATGGCAGCTGAAGTCCTCTGTATCTAACATCTTAGTACTCATGCAGGTAAGAAAACAAATATGCTTACATTATGCAGCAGCCTCCCTTAATAAAAGTGAAGGTAACTGTCACGATCCATTTTTGGATTTGAGACAGCTCTGGGTCCACACACATTAAAGCTTTTTTCCTTTCAGGTCATTGGGGGTTAAATGCAGCTTTTCCCCGCTGGCAACCTGGTGTTACTGCACTGTTGCTGGGTCAGCTGATGTTGCTGGTGACCATGCCCACATCCTTTAAAAGGTCACCTGGTGCATCAGCTGACTGTTGGTAATACAGGTCCTTTCTGGAGACAAACCTAGTAGGAGCAGTTCCCTGGTGTCAGCCAAGTCTGGTGTTTGAAGCTCTTTTGCTCTACTATCTGTTGTGTGGAGTTTAACAGCGGTGTGCACAAGTGCTGATTTTTTGTTACTTTGTCCCTTTGTAGTTTGTGCAGTCACCTTTTGGTATTGTGTTCCCTTACTCTCATATTGTGTCATCCTGTTTATTTGCCTTGTGGTGCTGTTTAGTTTGTTCAACTCCTGGCGTGGGGTTGGGGGTTTAGCTCAGGGTTTAACAGGAGATAAGGACAGGTCAGTGACTTGGGCCTCCCTACCTTCAAGGGTACCCCCAAGTTAAGGAAAGACAGGGCTCCCCCTAGCCTAGAGAGGCAGTTCAAGGGCCCAGTTTCCTCATCTCCTGTTTTCCCATTACTGCCCTGTGACATTATCACCAACTGACCTTACATTTTTTTTTCTTTTTGGTGAGCCATGGCTCAAATGCAGGCCTTTGCCCAACTGCTCCAGTCCGTCACCGATGAGCTTAAGGGTCCGCGTGGTGAGGTGATGCAGCAGTTGTTGGGGTTCTGGGCCTCAGCTCAGGTGCAGGCTCAACCAGAACCCAAGATATCTCTCCCTGACAGGTTTTATGGAGGGAGAGATACATTTTTGGTTTTCAAGGAAGCCTGCAAGTTGTACTTCTGGCTCCGCCCTCATTCATCAGGGAGTGAGGAACAGCGTGTGGGGATTGTAGTCTCCCTTCTCAAGGGTGATCCCCAGTCCTGGGCCTTCTTCATGCTGACCAGTTCACCATTAGTGATAAGCGAGCACTAAAATGCTTGGGTGCTCGTTGCTCGGGTTGAGCAGATTGGAATACTCAGGTACTCAGCCAGAAAAAAGAGCCCAATGTAAGTCTATGGGAGACCCGAGTATTTTTACCGCGATCCCCCGGGGATCCTTTAAAGGTCTAAAAATATCTGGAAATCATGGAAACACAGCTCAAATGACACAGGAACATCATGGGGATTGCCCCTGGAAGCATTCCTAGTTCCCAGGTTTAAACAATTGTTTACGAGATTCATGCCATAAAACGAAACCAAAATGGATTTTGTTGGGAAATATGTTAAGGTACATCCTTTGCAGGTTAATGACTTGCTTGTGAGGCCAAATTATTAACCCCAGAATGAAAATTTCCTCCCCCACTTAGACTTAGTTCAGACGCAGCGTTTTTTAAGCGGTTTTCAACTTTAACATTACTTTCAACCACTACAAATGCGTTTACTGGGAAATGTCATTGTAACATTTAACAACCCTAGCTGGCCATGTGGTGTGTGCCCAATTCCCAATTCATGCCCAATTCCCCAATGTGGATTCCTTTTTTTCAAACTAAAATAGTGCCTTCACAGCCCCCTTGCCCAAAATGCACCGTACAGAGCACGTTCACCATTGTGATCTAGTGGCAGTTAAAGGACACATTGCAGGAGACAGAGTTAATAAGTAGGCCCAATGTAATGTCATGCCCATTCCCCAATGTGGGTTCCTTTTTTTACAAACTAAAATAGTGCCATCACAGCCCCCTTTCACAAAATGCACCGTACAGAGCACGTTCACCCTGGTGATCTAGTGGCAGTTAAAGGACACATTGCAGGAGACAGGATTAAGAAGTAGGCCCAATGTAATGTCATGCCCAATTCCCCAATGTGGGTTCCTTTTTTTACAAACTAAAATAGTGCCATCACAGCCCCCTTGCGCAAAATGCACCGTACAGAGCACGTTCACCCTGGTGATCTAGTGGCAGTTAAATGACACATTGCAGGAGACAGGATTAAGAAGTAGGCTGTCATGATCTCAATGGCAAGAGAACATAGCATAAGCATATATAGGAACTAGCTCTTGGAAGATGGGAACTGAGCTGACCATGAACTAAACCTAACGCACAACTAGCAGTGGCCGGGTAGCATGCCTACGTTGATTCTAGATGCCCAGCACCAGCCGGAGGACTAAATAAAACTAGCAGAGGAAAATATTAGTCCTAGCTCACCTCTAGAGAAATACCCCGAAAGGAGACAGAGGCCCCCCACATGTATTGGCGGTGAGTTGAGATGAAATAACAAACGTAGTATGAAAATAGGTTTAGCAAACTTGAGGTCCACTTACTACATAGCAGAAGACAGAAAGGACACTTTCATGGTCAGCTGAAAACCCTATCAAAAACACCATCCAGAAATTACTTTAAAACTCTGGCATTAACTCATAACACCAGAGTGGCAATTCCTGTTCACAAGAGCTTTCCAGACACAGTAACGAAACTACAGCTGTGAACTGGAACAAAAATGCAAAAACAAACATGGACAAGAGTCCAACTTATCTAGTAGTTGTCTAGGAGCAGGAACAAGCACAGAGAGGCTTCTGATAACATTGTTGACCGGCAAGCAACTAACAGAGCAGCAAGGTTATATAGCGACTCCCACATCTTGATGGGAACAGGTGAACAGAGAAGATGAAGACACCAGTTCAATTCCACCAGTAGCCACCGGGGGAGCCCAGAATCCAAATTCACAACAGTACCCCCCCCTCAAGGAGGGGGCACCGAACCCTCACCAGAACCACCAGGGCGATCAGGATGGGCCCTATGAAAGGCACGAACCAGATCGGAGGCATGAACATCAGATGCATTCACCCAAGAATTATCCTCCTGGCCGTATCCCTTCCACTTGACCAGATACTGGAGTCTCCGTCTGGAAACACGAGAGTCTAAGATTTTCTCCACAACGTACTCCAACTCACCCTCAACCAACACCGGAGCAGGAGGCTCAACGGAAGGCACAACCGGTACCTCATACCTGCGCAATAATGACCGATGAAAAACGTTATGAATAGAAAAGGATGCAGGGAGGTCCAAACGGAAGGAAACAGGGTTAAGAATCTCCAATATCTTATACGGGCCGATAAACCGAGGCTTAAACTTAGGAGAAGAGACCCTCATAGGGACAAAACGAGAAGACAACCACACCAAATCCCCAACAGAAAGCCGAGGACCAACACGACGGTGGCGGTTGGCAAAAAGCTGAGTCTTCTCCTGGGACAACCTCAAATTGTCCACCACCTGCCCCCAGATCTGATGCAATCTCTCCACCACAGCATCCACTCCAGGACAATCCGAAGATTCCACCTGACCAGAGGAAAATCGAGGATGAAACCCCGAATTACAGAAAAACGGGGACACCAAAGTGGCAGAGCTGGCCCGATTATTGAGAGCGAACTCCGCCAATGGCAAAAAAGCAACCCAATCATCCTGGTCAGCAGACACAAAACACCTCAGATATGTCTCCAGGGTCTGATTAATCCGCTCGGTCTGGCCATTCGTCTGAGGATGGAAAGCGGACGAGAAAGATAAATCTATGCCCATCCTAGCACAGAATGCCCGCCAAAATCTAGACACGAATTGGGTCCCTCTGTCAGAAACGATATTCTCAGGAATACCATGCAAACGAACAACATTTTGAAAAAACAGAGGAACCAACTCGGAAGAAGAAGGCAACTTGGGCAGAGGAACCAAATGGACCATCTTAGAAAAACGGTCACACACCACCCAGATGACAGACATCTTCTGAGAAACAGGCAGATCTGAAATAAAATCCATCGAGATGTGCGTCCAAGGCCTCTTAGGAATAGGCAAGGGCAACAATAATCCACTAGCCCGAGAACAACAAGGCTTGGCCCGAGCACAAACGTCACAAGACTGCACAAAGCCTCGCACATCTCGTGACAGGGAAGGCCACCAGAAGGACCTTGCCACCAAATCCCTGGTACCAAAAATGCCAGGATGACCTGCCAACGCAGAAGAATGAACCTCAGAGATGACTCTACTGGTCCAATCATCAGGAACAAACAGTTTATCAGGTGGGCAACGATCAGGTCTATCCGCCTGAAACTCCTGCAAGGCCCGCCGCAGGTCTGGAGAAACGGCTGACAATACCACTCCATCCTTAAGGATACCTGTGGGCTCAGAGTTACCAGGCGAGTCAGGCTCAAAACTCCTAGAAAGGGCATCCGCCTTAACATTCTTAGAACCCGGTAGGTATGACACCACAAAATTAAACCGAGAGAAAAATAATGACCAGCGCGCCTGTCTAGGATTCAGGCGCCTGGCGGTCTCAAGATAAATCAAATTTTTGTGGTCAGTCAATACCACCACCTGATGTCTGGCCCCCTCAAGCCAATGGCGCCACTCCTCAAAAGCCCACTTCATGGCCAAAAGCTCCCGATTCCCAACATCATAATTCCGCTCAGCGGGCGAAAATTTACGGGAAAAGAAGGCACAAGGCCTCATCACGGAGCAGTCAGAACTTTTCTGCGACAACACTGCCCCAGCTCCGATCTCAGAAGCGTCGACCTCAACCTGAAAAGGTAGAGCAACATCAGGCTGACGCAACACAGGGGCAGAGGAAAAACGGCGCTTAAGCTCCCGAAAGGCCTCCACAGCATCAGGGGACCAATCAGCAACATCAGCACCCTTCTTAGTCAAATCGGTCAATGGTTTAGCAATATCCGAAAAACCAGCAATAAATCGACGATAAAAGTTAGCAAAGCCCAAAAATTTCTGAAGACTCTTAAGAGATGAGGGCTGCGTCCAATCACAAATAGCTTGAACCTTGACAGGATCCATTTCAATGGAAGAGGGGGAAAAAATATATCCCAAAAAGGAAATCCTCTGTACCCCAAAAACACACTTAGAACCCTTCACACACAAAGAATTAGACCGCAAAACCTGAAAAACCCTCCTGACTTGCTGGACATGAGAGTCCCAGTCATCCGAAAAAATCAGAATATCATCCAGATACACAATCATAAATTTATCCAAATAATCGCGAAAAATATCATGCATAAAGGACTGGAAAACTGACGGAGCATTAGAAAGACCAAAAGGCATCACTAAATACTCAAAGTGGCCCTCGGGCGTATTAAATGCGGTTTTCCACTCATCCCCCTGCCTGATTCGCACCAAATTATACGCCCCACGAAGGTCAATCTTAGAGAACCACTTGGCCCCCTTTATGCGAGCAAACAAATCAGTCAGCAACGGCAATGGGTATTGATATTTAACAGTGATTTTATTCAAAAGCCGATAATCAATACATGGTCTCAAAGAGCCGTCTTTTTTTGACACAAAGAAAAAACCGGCTCCTAAGGGAGATGACGATGGACGAATATGTCCCTTTTCCAAGGACTCCTTTATATATTCTCGCATAGCAGCATGTTCAGGCACAGACAGATTAAATAAACGACCCTTTGGGTATTTACTACCCGGGATTAAATCTATGGCACAATCGCACTCTCGGTGCGGAGGTAACGAACCAAGCTTGGATTCTTCAAAGACGTCACGATAGTCAGACAGGAACTCAGGAATTTCAGAGGGAATGGATGATGAAATGGAAACCACAGGTACATCCCCATGAGCCCCCTTACATCCCCAGCTCAACACAGACATAGCTCTCCAGTCGAGGACTGGGTTGTGAGATTGCAGCCAAGGCAATCCTAGCACCAAATCATCATGTAGATTATACAGCACCAGAAAGCGAATAATCTCCTGGTGATCCGGATTAATACGCATAGTTACTTGTGTCCAGTATTGTGGTTTATTATTAGCCAATGGGGTGGAGTCAATCCCCTTCAGAGGAATAGGAGTCTCCAAAGGCTCTAAATCATACCCACAGCGTTTGGCAAAGGACCAATCCATAAGACTCAAAGCGGCGCCAGAGTCGACATAGGCGTCCGTGGTAATAGATGACAAAGAGCAAATCAGGGTCACAGATAGAATAAATTTAGACGGTAAGGTGCAAATGGAAACAGATTTACCAAGCTTTTTAGTGCGCTTAGAGCATGCTGATATAACATGAGTAGAATCACCACAATAGAAACACAACCCATTTTTCCGTCTAAAATTCTGCCGCTCGCTTCGGGACAGAATTCTATCACACTGCATATTCTCTGGCGACTTCTCAGTGGACACCGCCAGATGGTGCACTGGTTTGCGCTCCCGCAAATGCCTATCGATCTGAATAGCCATTGTCATGGACTCATTCAGACCCGCAGGCACAGGGAACCCCACCATAACATCCTTAATGGCATCAGAGAGACCCTCTCTGAAAGTCGCCGCCAGGGCGCACTCATTCCACTGAGTAAGCACAGACCATTTACGGAATCTTTGGCAGTAAATTTCCGCTTCATCTTGCCCCTGAGATAGGGACATCAAAGTTTTTTCTGCCTGAAGCTCCAAATGAGGTTCGTCATAAAGCAACCCCAAGGCCAGAAAAAACGCATCCACATTGAGCAACGCAGGATCCCCTGGTGTCAATGAAAAAGCCCAGTCTTGAGGGTCGCCCCGGAGCAAGGAAATCACAATCCTGACCTGCTGTGCAGGGTCTCCGGCAGAGCGAGATTTCAGGGACAAAAATAATTTGCAATTATTTCGAAAATTCTGAAACCCGGATCTATTCCCCGAGAAAAATTCCGGCAAAGGAATTCTCGGCTCAGATACAGGTGCATGACAAACAAAATCTTGCAAATTTTGTACCTTCGTGGCGAGATTATTCAAACCTGCAGTTACACTCTGAAGATCCATTACAAACAGGTGGACACAGAGCCATTCAAGGGTTAAGAGGAGGTAAGAAGCAGCTAGACAGCAATTAAGGGCTAGGCAGCAAAACTCTGAGGGGAAAAAAAAAAAAAATTTCCCTTCAACACTTCTTTTTCTCCTGCTTCAGCCCAAACAATTAACACTTTGTGGGCCGGTCAAACTGTCATGATCTCAATGGCAAGAGAACATAGCATAAGCATATATAGGAACTAGCTCTTGGAAGATGGGAACTGAGCTGACCATGAACTAAACCTAACGCACAACTAGCAGTGGCCGGGTAGCATGCCTACGTTGATTCTAGATGCCCAGCACCAGCCGGAGGACTAAATAAAACTAGCAGAGGAAAATATTAGTCCTAGCTCACCTCTAGAGAAATACCCCGAAAGGAGACAGAGGCCCCCCACATGTATTGGCGGTGAGTTGAGATGAAATAACAAACGTAGTATGAAAATAGGTTTAGCAAACTTGAGGTCCACTTACTACATAGCAGAAGACAGAAAGGACACTTTCATGGTCAGCTGAAAACCCTATCAAAAACACCATCCAGAAATTACTTTAAAACTCTGGCATTAACTCATAACACCAGAGTGGCAATTCCTGTTCACAAGAGCTTTCCAGACACAGTAACGAAACTACAGCTGTGAACTGGAACAAAAATGCAAAAACAAACATGGACAAGAGTCCAACTTATCTAGTAGTTGTCTAGGAGCAGGAACAAGCACAGAGAGGCTTCTGATAACATTGTTGACCGGCAAGCAACTAACAGAGCAGCAAGGTTATATAGCGACTCCCACATCTTGATGGGAACAGGTGAACAGAGAAGATGAAGACACCAGTTCAATTCCACCAGTAGCCACCGGGGGAGCCCAGAATCCAAATTCACAACAGTAGGCCCAATGTAATGTCATGCCCAATTCCCCAATGTGGGGTCCTTTTTTACAAATTAAAATAGTGCCATCACAGCCCCCTTGCCCAAAATTCACCGTACAGAGCACGTTCACCCTGGTGATCTAGTGGCAGTTAAAGGACACATTGCAGGAGACAGAATTAAGAAGTAGGCCCAATGTAATGTCATGCCCAATTCCCCAATGTGGGGACCTTTTTTTACAAAATAAAATAGTGCCATCACAGCCCCCTTGCCCAAAATGCACCGTACAGAGCACGTTCACACTGTTGATCTAGTGATCTAGTGGCAGTTAAAGGACACATTGCAGGAGACAGAATTAAGAAGTAGGCCAAAAGTAATGTCATGCCCATTTCCCCAATGTGGAGTCTTTTTTTTACAAATTAAAATAGTGCCATCACAGCCCTCTTGCCCAAAATGCATCGGCCTATAACAGTACAGAGCACATTCACCCTGGTCATCTAGTGGTTCTGGATGATGAGGATGATGATAAGGAGGAGGATAGCAACAAACAGACCAAATCTGGAAGTGTATACCCATGTATGGTTGTGAAGAGGTGCAAGAGAATACTTCTCCCCAAAAGAGAGAAAGTATTTGAGGCTATGTTTTGCTGTTTTCACTTCGTGGCATACAGAAATCTTTTGCAATCCAGCCCTTGTTCATTTTTATATGAGTCAGCCTGTCAGCATTTTCAGTTGACAGGTGGATGCACTTATCTGTTATAATTCCAACAGCGGCACTAAAAACTCGCTCTGACAGAATGCTAGCAGCAGGACAGGCCAGGACCTCAAAGGTGTAGAGAGCCAGTTCATGCCACGTGTCCAGCTTGGATACCCAATAATTAAAAGGCACACAGGAATCATGGAGGACATTTGTATGATCTGCAAGGTACTTCCTCACCATCTTCCCAAACATTGCACTTCTTGTGACAGCATCCCTTGCCTCTGTGCCGTCACAATGGGAGGGTCTGAGAACACTGTCCCAGAACTTTGCCATTGTTCCCCTGTCTGAGCTGGATTGTACTTCTGTCTCACTTGCTTGGACTCCTTGGTTGTACAACAAACTCTGAAGTCTGCTGCCAGCATTCTCACATGGGAATTTTCAGAGTAATTCCGCTACAAGGGCCGCTGGTACTGCAACATTTTAGTACACCTCTCTGCCTCTGGTAGAAGAGATTGAAAGTTCTCCTTGTAGCATGGGTCTAGAAGTGTCACTAACCAGTAATAAGGGTGACCCAACATTTTTATAATGCGAGGGTCACGTGAAACGCAGCGCAACATAAAGTCAGCCATGCGTGCCAGACTGCTAAGACTTCCGTGTCCTCACCAACAGGACAACTGACCATGCTGTCCTCCTCATCCTCATCCTCTCTGTCCTCAGGCCATCCCCACTGAACAGACGGTATGACAGCTGTGTTTGTAGTACTGTCTATAATGCATGAATGAAAGTAGCTCCAGTTCTTCCTCCTCCTCCTCATTCACTACCAATCCACATTGAGAAGACATGAGGCTGGGCTAAGTGTAATCCCCCTATATAGTTCCTTGCTCCATGTCCTCGTGCTCTGCCTGCAATGCATCCTCTTTAATTGTGAGCAGAGAGGTTTTCAGAATGCTGAAAATAGGGATGGTGACGCTAATTATAGCATCATCGCCGCTCACCATCTTGGTGCAGTCCTCAAAGCTTTGGAGGATGGTACATACCGTATGTCGGACATCCATGTCCACTCCTGAGGTCTTATGTGTGGAGTCTGAACTGAATATTGACGGCCTTGTTGATGTTGGTAGTCAGCAACTGCCCTCTTCTGCTCACAAATCCTTTCCAACATGTGCAGTGTAGAGTTCCAGCGCGTAGGGACATCACACACCAGTCGGTGAGCTGGAAGCTGCAAACACTGCTGAAGCATGGCCAGGGCGGCTGAAGCTGTAGCTGACTTTCTAAAATGGGCAGACAGATGGCGTACTTTCACTAGCAGATCCGGCAGCTCCAGGTAGCTTTTCAGAAAACGTTGAACCACAGGTTAAGCACATGGGCCAAGCAAGGTACTTATGTGAGCTCACCTTGACTCAGAGCCACCACCAGATTACGGCCATTGTCACACAAGACCATGCCTGGCTGTAGGTTCAGTAGTGTCATCCAAACATTTGACTGCTCTTTCAGCGCTGTCCACAACTCTTCTGCATTATGCTGTTTGTCACCTATGCAGTTTAGCTTCAGCACAGCCTGTTGCCGCTTGGCTGAGGCAGTGCTGCAGTGCTTCCAGCTTCTGACTGATGTGTTGATTTCAGAGATGGAGGATGAAGAGGAGGAGGAGGAGGAGGAGAAGGAGGTGCAGGAGCTGTAGACTGTGGGGGCAACCTTGATTGATGTAGGGCCAGCAATCCTCAGCGTGGGGAGGATGTGTTCCATCCCAAGGTCCATCTGGGTCCCAGCTTCCACTATGTTAACTCAGTGTGTCGTCAGTGAGATGTACCATCCTTGCCCACAGTCACTTGTCCATGTGTCCGTGGTTAGGTGGACTTTTCATGTAACAGCATTGTTTAGGGCATGGGTAATGTTGTGGGACACATGCTGGTGTAATCCCGGTACGGCACACCGGGAGAAATAGTGGCGACTGGAGACCGAGTACCTTGGGATGGCCACCACATCAGGTTGTGGAAAGCTTCCATCTCAACAAGCCTAAAAGGCAGAAAAGACTGGGTTATAGACAACTGAACGCTGTGATGGGACAAGGACATGAACAGGCTTGATGATGGTGCTGCTTGACTGTGGGCCACCACAGGTGCAGTGCTAGAGGCATCTTCACATGCACGGTGTACTAGGGATTGGCTTCTACGCAAAACAGTGGAAGAAGCAGTGGTGTGACCCACAGGCAGTGGTCAATGAGCCTGGGGTTTGGCCCACAAAGTCGGGTGCTTTGCTGCCATGTGCCTAATCATTCTGGTGGTGGTCAGGCTGGTTGTTTTGCTACCACTGCTGATGTGGGCTTGGCAGGTGCTGCAAATGGCTTGTTTGGGGTTATCGGCAGAGTCTTTAAAAAATAACCAGACTCGGGAAGATCCAACAGTTGGAATGGCAACTTCCCTCATGTTGGTGATACGGGGAACGAATGCATGCCTTCTGTCTTTGGCCACCACACTGCTTATTCCTGACTGTTGGGGTGATATGCCTCCTTCCTCATGTGTGCTGCTGCCCTAGCTCTGCATGTCCTCCTGCCAGGTTGCATCAGTCACATAGTCATCCACCACCTCGTCTTCCACATCCGCACCCTGCTCCTCCTCCTGACTTTCTGGCAATTGTGTCTCATCATCGTCCACCTCTTGTGACACTTTCCCACCATCGCCTTCGTGTGACCATGGCTGGTCAAAGCTTTGGGCATCTCTATATGCAATCTCTTCTGTCCCCTCTTCAAGTTGACCGGCCGAGAGTTCTGAATCTTGAAATGGAAAACTGAATAGCTCTTCAGAGTGTCCAAATATGGGATCAGTAGTCTCAGGGCACTCGGCATGGTGGGAGGAAGGAGGATCAGGGTGAGGAATATCCGGGCCACACTCACGGCTACCCAGACTTGACCGTGTGGTAGACATGGTGGTGGTGATGGTGTCTAAGTGACTGGAAGCATTATCCGCTATCCAACCAACAACCGTTTCACACTGCTCTGGCTTCAATAGTGGTGTGCTGCAGTCAACTAGAAACTGGGACAGGAAGGTCGAGCGAGACAATGTGAGTCTTTATTGTTGCCCCCTTCCACCTTGCCCACGGCCTCGTCCTCTGCATGCACCATCATCATCACGTCCACTTTCCTGTCCCTTGCCCCTTGCCTTGCCCATTTTAAATGGACTACTGCACTATTTCAAATGCTCAACACAAAAATATTTATTAGTAGCAAAATAATATCTGTTCAGTTTGCATGCAAATCTACGATTTTTCAAACCCAAACACCAGGCAGGCCTCAGTCTGACATAATTGTATTCAATTTTGGGGGGCTTTTTTGTGAAGTTAATTTGTGCAAAATAGTGCTGTATATAATTTCAGTAACAGACAGTAAAAAAAGTGGTCCTCCGCCCTGCAATGCCCAAACTTGGAGCACCCAGATATATGAGGGCTCTCACGGAAATACCACACTGGCAAATATGTGGCCTTTCAATTTTTTTATGCTAAATAGTGCTGTATATAATTAGAGTAACAGACAGCAAAAACAGTGGCAAAGCAGCCTACAATGCCCAAACTTGGAGCACACAGATATATGAGGGCTCTCACGGAGATACCACACTGGCAAATATGTGCCCTTTTTATATTTTTTTTATGCTAAATAGTTCTGTATATAATTTCAGTAACAGACAGCAAAAAAGTGGTCCTCCGGCCTACAATGACCAAACTTGGAGCACGCAGATATATGAGGGCTGTGACAGAAATACCACACTGGCAAATATGTGGCCTGTTTTTTTTAGAAATGCCAAATAGTGCTGTATATAATTAGAGTAACAGACAACAAAAACAGTGGCAAAATGGCCTACAATGCCCAAACTTGGAGCACGCAGATATGAGAGCTGTCACGTAAATACCACACTGGCAAATATGTGGCCTTTTAAAAAAAAAATTATGATAAATAGTGCTGTATATAATTTCAGTAACAGACAGCCTAAAAAGTGGTCCTCCGGCCTACAATGACCAAACTTGGAGCATGCAGATATAAGAAGGCTGTCACGGAAATACCACACTGGCAAATATGTGGCCTGTTTTTTTTAGAAATGCCAAATAGTTCTGTATATAATTAGAGTAACAGACAACAAAAACAGTGGCAAAACAGCCTACAATGCCCAAATTTGGAGCACGCAGATATATGAGGGCTCTCACGGAAATACAACACTGGCAAATATGTGCCCTTTTATAATTTTTATGCTAAATAGTGCTGTATATAATTAGAGTAACAGACAGCAAAAAAGTGGTCCTCCGGCCTACAATGACCAAACTTGGAGCACGCAGATATATGAAGGCTTTCACGGAAATACCACACTGGCAACAGAGTAACAGATAGCAAAAAAAATAGCAAAACGGCCTAAAATGCAAAAACTTGAAGCACGCAGATATATGAGGCCTTTTTTGGTGAATTTAAAACACCAAAAAAAACACAAAAAGTGGCACAAGGCTAGCACACACAACTATGCTACGTATGCCTGACAAACTATGATTTTTAAACAGGCACCAGTCTGACAGAACACACTGTATATTTTTTTTTGGGGGGAGGTGAATTTTTTTGGAAAAAAAAATGCAACTAGGTATATAGTAAAGATGCTGCAGCAGCAGCCCACAGTTATGGAGCTTTGGGAAGGATGCAGTGGGAGCTATGTATGCACATAGAGCGCCTGCAGGCCTTGCACTGATGTGGATATGCAGTGCCCTGTCTACCTAGCACTGCAATATCGGAACCCACGAATTAGCTTTAAAAAGTACTGTTGGTACTCTCGCTGAATCCGGAGCAGAATGCGGCAAGCAGCGCGGTGCCAGGTCTCTTATACTCGGGATGATGCTGTGCGGCCAAGCCAATCACTGCACGACCACAATAAAGATGGCTGTGGTGTTTCATGGCCTTGCAGACAATCCCTGCATTGTGATTGGGTCTCTAAAGTCCACCAAAAATGCTAGGTGGAGACACCAGTTACCGCCGAATAATCCCAGAAATGCTCGGTGCTCACCGAGTACACCGAGCATAGTAATACTCGAGCCAGTAATGAGTAGTGATGAGCACATTCGCTCATCACTATTCCCTATCCTTACGGTCAGTGGATGAGTTTTGGTGCTGGTGTATGGTGATCCTGATGGCCTCTCTCTGGCAGAATCCTGACTCCGTAAGATCAAGCAGGGGGGCGGCCAGCTGAGGAGTACTGCTCAGAGTTCAGGAGGTGGGCCATGGATACACAGTGGAATGACACTGCCCTTAGGAGCCATTTTATACAGGGTCTATCCCCAAGGTTACAGGATTCTCCGGTGCAGTACGCCCCCCCAGGTCATTGGAGGCCGCCATCTCCCATGTCATTCGGGTGGATAGGTGCTTGAGGGAGAGGCATACACTAGAGAAGAGGACACACCAGTGCAGGCGGACGAACCCATGCAGGTGGGAGTAGTTGGTTCCCAAACGGGGTTGCCTGTGGTTCGTCGTGGTGTGGGGGCATGTTTTTGCTGTGGGCAGACTGGTCATTTCATCACTGTCTGCCCAGCTCACACCAAAATACTATCATCCACTCAGAAGCCACGTCCCCCTGGTCGTGTGGAGGGAGGCAACCAGGGAGTGTATATTTCCTCCATCTTCTCATCTCAGTGCACCATCCCTGCTGAAGTGGTGGTTGGAGGGGTGACTGAGACAATTCTGGTGCTTGTGGACAGTGGAGCAGGTGTCAGTCTGGTGGATGCTCACTTTGTCCAGACCCATGGCCTTAGGTGTAGTACGTTAGTGAGACCCTTAAGCGTCCAGGCCATTGACTCTGTTTCACTCAGCCAGGGGAGTGTTACCCAAGTCATAGACAACATACATCTGCGTATAGGGGCTCATCATGAAGAGTCCCTGTTGTGCTACATCTTGGAGGGCATGCCAACTCCCATGGTCTTAAGACTCCCTTGGTTGAAAAAACACAACCTGGTCATAGATTGGCAGTCCAGGGAAGTAGTCAGCTGGGGTCAGTCATGTAAGGACTTCTGCCCGGGAGCTATGATCTCTGCCGTCCTTCTACAACCTACCCCTTCTTTTCCAGTGGTGGCAGCAGACGTGCTGCCAGGGAGTAGGGGCAAAACTTGACCCTCACTATATGCTAACCTGATGGGTCAGAGACCTCTTAGAAGGAGGGGTCAGTGGAGGGTGGTGGTTCCCTCTGTGCATAGTGGGGGTGTGAGTTTGGTGACAGAGGGACTCCTCTGTCGGTTCTGAACAGAGTTCACCATCTTGTGGCAGACACATGCATGAAATTAAACTTTCAGGTCCGGACCTGTGTGTGAATGAATACGTATGGGTGTCCACCAAAGCCATCAGGTGGAAGTGTGGCACTGGAATCTGGAGTTCGAGGGCAATCGGGCCATATCGGGTGTCAGCCGTTCTCAGCCCAGGGACTTACCAGCTGGAGTTACCCCCAGTAATGCCGTACACAACTCATTCCACGAGTCAGCGCTCTGGAGATTTGTGCCACCTACGTTGTTATCTCCATCATACTGTGTTCGCCATAAACCTAAGGGTCAGGTGATGGCCGGGGTGAACTCTGGTGTATCGAGGCATCCTCACGGTATGGTGTTTACTGGTGAGTAGTGTTGAGCATTCCGATACCGCAAGTATCGGGTATCGGCCGATATTTGCTGTATCGGAATTCCGATACCGAGATCCGATACTTTTGTGGTATCGGGTATCGGTATCGAAACAACATTAATGTAAAAATGTGTAAAAGAGAGAATTAAAATAAAAAATATTGCTATACTCACCTCTCCGACGCAGCCTGCACCTTACCGAGGGAAGCGGCAGCGTTCTTTGTTTAAAATTCGCGCTTTTCTTTCCTTACGTGAAGTCCCGGCTTTGTGATTGGTTGCGTCGCAGTCACATGGGCGACGCAACCAATCACAGCAAGCCGTGACGTAATTTCAGGTCCTTAAGGATTTTAAAATTACGTCCCGGCTTTGTGATTGGTTGCGTCGCAGTCACATGGGCGACGCAACCAATCACAAGCCGTGACGTCACGGGAGGCTGGACACACGCGCATTTTAAAATGCGCGCTTGTCCAGCCTCCCGTGACGTCCCGGCTTGTGATTGGTTGCGTCGCGATCAACCAATCACAAGCCGGGAGGCTGGACACGCGCGCATTTTAAAATGCGCGCTTGTCCAACCTCCCGTGACGTCCCGGCTTGTGATTGGTTGCTTCGCGATCAACCAATCACAAGCCGGGAGGCTGGACACGCGCGCATTTTAAAATGCGCGCTTGTCCAACCTCCCGTGACGTCCCGGCTTGTGATTGGTTGCTTCGCGGTCAACCAATCACAAGCCGGGAGGCTGGACACACGCGCATTTTAAAATGCGCGCGTGTCCAGCCTCCCGGCTTGTGATTGGTTGACCGCGAAGCAACCAATCACAAGCCGGGACGTCACGGGAGGTTGGACAAGCGCGCATTTTAAAATGCGCGCGTGTCCAGCCTCCCGGCTTGTGACTGGTTGATCGCGAAGCAACCAATCACAAGCCGGGACGTCACGGGAGGTTGGACAAGCGCGCATTTTAAAATGCGCGCGTGTCCAGCCTCCCGGCTTGTGATTGGTTGATCGCGAAGCAACCAATCACAAGCCGGGACGTCACGGGAGGTTGGACAAGCGCGCATTTTAAAATGCGCGCGTGTCCAGCCTCCCGGCTTGTGATTGGTTGATCGCGACGCAACCAATCACAAGCCGGGACGTCACGGGAGGCTGGACAAGCGCGCATTTTAAAATGCACGCGTGTCCAGCCTCCCGTGACGTCACGGCTTGTGATTGGTTGCGTCGCCCATGTGACTGCGACGCAACCAATCACAAAGCCGGGACGTAATTTTAAAATCCTTAAGGACCTGAAATTACGTCACGGCTTGCTGTGATTGGTTGCGTCGCCCATGTGACTGCGACGCAACCAATCACAAAGCCGGGACTTCACGTAAGGAAAGAAAAGCGCGAATTTTAAACAAAGAACGCTGCCGCTTCCCTCGGTGAGGTGCAGGCTGCGTCGGAGAGGTGAGTATAGCAATATTTTTTATTTTAATTCTCTCTTTTACACATTAATATGGATCCCAGGGCCTGAAGGAGAGTTTCCTCTCCTTCAGACCCTGAGAACCATCAGGAATACCGTCCGATACTTGAGTCCCATTGACTTGTATTGGTATCGGGTATCGGTATCGGATTGGATCCGATACTTTGCCGGTATCGGCCGATACTTTCCGATACCGATACTTTCAAGTATCGGACGGTATCGCTCAACACTACTGGTGAGGTCCAGTGTTGAGAGGGGGGGTACTGTCACGATCCATTTTTGGATTTGTGACAGCTCTGGTTGCATACACATTAAAGTTTACTCTGTTCCCCTCGTGGGGTGGGGGTTGGGGGTTTAGCTCAGGGTTTAACAGGAGAAAGGGACAGGTTGGTGACGTTGGCCTCCCTACCTTCAAGGGTACCCTCCAGTTAAGGAAAGACAGGGCTCCCCCTAGCCTGAGGGGCAGTTCAGGGGCCCAGTTTCCTCATCTCCTGTTTTCCTATTACTGCCCGGTGACAGTAAGGCAGGTACATAATACTGATGAAACAACCACTCCCACACTGACCGATTCATGAAAGATAGGGATCACAGTGTTACGAATGCACATGGATAAGTCTTCTATAGGGTGTCATTCACACAGATATAGTGCATAGTGTCTGGCTTAGAGCCAATTAGTTACACAATATAATTAGTTTTATTAGCACTTTATAAGTACACCCCACAGAGGCAGGCGCCCTAGTTTACAAGACCAACACTGTTTGGATTGGCAGAATCCTGCATAAAAAAAACAAGTGCAGTAAAATATAATTAATACACATGATGGATTGATCGATATTTTGGACAAAATATGCTAGCTCACAACCCACATCAAGGGCCCTCATTGTCTTGTGAGCCCAACATTAAAATCAAAACTAAAAACACAGCAAAAGGACATAATAAATAAAAAACTGCTATGTTTTTTCTATAAGCTAAATGCCAAAGTAATAAAGTGAAAACACCAAAATTGCTGTTATTTTGTCACTGTACATCACCTAAATAGTGTTAAAAAAAAGCAATCAAGAAGTCCAATATATTCCAATAGTATGCTAATACTATAACTACAAGTTAACCATGCCTTCATATAACTACCTTAATGACAAAATAATGAAAAATATTATAGCTCTCAGAAAATGGCAACATAAACCCAAATTGTTTTATTACCTGAAAATTATGATTATTTTAAAAGCAGTAAAATAAAAAAATTCTATAAATTTGGTATTGCCACACACATAATATGTAGAATCAATGTACCAGGTCATAGAATGCCATGGTTTGCAGTATCATCTATACGCCGATGGCCTGCAGATCTACCTATCCGGACCTGACCTCACCTCCTTACTCACCAAAATCTCACACTGTCTGTTTGCTATCTCAGCCTTCTTTTTTGCTCACTTTCTAAAACTGAACATGGACAAAACAGAATTCATCATCTTTCCCCCATCTCACTCTACCCCTCCACCAGGCCTATCCATCAATGTCAATGGCTGCTCACTTTCCCCAATCCCACACGCTCGGTGCCTCGGAGTGATCCTCGACTCTATTCTCTCTTTCACGCCACATATCCAAGCCCTTGCCTCCTCCTGCCTTCTCAAACTCCAAAATATTTCCCGGATTGGCACATTCCTTGACCACAAAACCACAAAAACACTAGTGCATGCCCTTATCTCCCGCCTTGACTACTGCAACCTCCTACTCTCTGGCCTCTCCTCTAGCACTCTGGCACCATTCCTGTTGTGAATTTGGATTCTGGGCTCCCCCGGTGGCCGCTTGTGGAATTGGACTTGTCATCCTCTTTCCTGTTTCACCTGATTCCATCAGTAGTGGGTGTCGCTATTTAAGCTCATTTCTCTGGTGGTTTCTTGCCGGTCAACAATGTTATCTGATGCCTCTCAGTGCTTGTTCCTGCTTCTAGACAACTACTGATAAGTTGGACTTTTGTCCATGTTTTGTTTTGCCTATTTGTTCCAGTTCGCAGCTGAAGTTTTGTTACTGTGTCTGGAAAGCTCTCGTCGATCAGGGATTGCTACTCTGGCGTTATGAGTTAATGCCAGAGTTTAAGGTAATCTCTGGATGGTGTTTTGTTAGTATTTTTCTGCTGACCATGAAAGTATACTATCTGTCTTCTGCTATCTAGTAAGCGGACCTCAAATTTGCTAAGACTATTTTCCTGCTGCGTTTGTTGTTTCATCTGAACTCACCGTCATTATATGTGGGGGGCTTCTGTCTTCTTTGGAATATTTCTCTAGAGGTGAGCCAGGTCTTATATTTCCCTCTGCTAGCTATTTAGGTCTTAGGCCAGAGCTGGGCATCTAGCTATAAATAGGAAATGCTACCTGGCTATTTCTAGTTGCGCGGCAGGCTTAGTTCATGGTCAGTATAGTTCCATCTTCCGAGAGCTTGTCCCTCTATAGGCTTGCTATGATCTCTGCCTGCAGAGATCATGACAGTTTGACCGGCCCACTAAAGTGTTAAAGACCCAGGTTGAGAAAGGAGAGTTATAAGAAGTCTGCTGGAATTTTTTTTTTTTTTTTCCTCCAGTCTGCCTTGCTGCAGTCTTTTTTCTCTCTCTCCTCCTAATCTCTGTATGCTCTGTGTGCACCTGACAATAATGGATCTCCAGAGTGTAACTGCGGGTTTGAATAATCTCATCACGAAAGTACAAAATTTACAAGATTTTGTAGTACATGCTCCGGTATCTGAGCCGAGAATTCCTTTGCCGGAGTTCTTCACAGGGAATAGAGCTAGCTTCCAGAATTTCCGAAATAATTGTAAGCTTTATTTGTCCCTGAAGTCTCGTTCAGCTGGAGACCCTGCTCAGCAGGTTAGGATTGTGATTTCCTTGCTCAGGGGTGACCCTCAAGATTGGGCCTTCTCATTGCCAGCAGGGGATCCTGCGTTACGCGATGTGGATGCGTTTTTTCTGGCCTTGGGCTTGCTTTATGAGGAACCTCATTTGGAACTTCAGGCAGAAAAAACTTTGATGGCACTATCTCAGGGGCAAGACGAAGCTGAAGTTTTCTGCCAAAAATTCCGTAAGTGGTCTGTGCTTACTCAGTGGAATGAGTGCGCCTTGGCGGCAACTTTCAGAGAAGGTCTCTCTGATGCCGTTAAGGATGTTATGGTGGGGTTCCCTTTGCCTGCAGGTCTGAATGAGTCCATGACAATGGCTATTCAGATTGATAGGCGTCTGCGGGAGCGCAAACCGATGCACCATCTGGCGGTGTCTATGGAAAAGACGCCAGAAAGTATGCAGTATGATAGAATTCTGTCCAGGAGTGAGCGACAGAATTTTAGACGGAAGAATGGATTGTGTTTCTATTGTGGGGATTCTACTCATGTTATATCGGCATGCTCTAGGCGTACAAAGAAGCTTGATAAGTCTGTTTCCATTGGCACCATTCAGTCTAAGTTTATTTTGTCTGTAACCCTGATTTGCTCTTTGTCATCCATTGCCACGGACGCCTATATTGACTCTGGCGCCGCTCTGAGTCTTATGGATTGGTCCTTTGCCAATCGTTGTGGTTTTGATTTAGAGCCTTTGGAGACTCTTATTCCTCTGAAGGGGATTGACTCCACCCCATTGGCTAATAATAAACCACAATACTGGACACAAGTAACCATGCGTATCAATCCGGATCACCAGGAGATTATTCGTTTCCTGGTGCTGTATAATTTGCATGACGATTTGGTACTGGGATTGCCATGGTTGCAGTCTCACAACCCAGTCTTGGACTGGAGAGCTATGTCTGTGTTGAGCTGGGGATGTAGGGGTATTCATGGGGACGTACCTTTGGTTTCTATTTCGTCGTCCATTCCCTCTGAAGTCCCTGAGTTCCTCTCTGATTATCAAGACGTCTTTGACGAACCCAAGCTTGGGTCGTTACCTCCGCACCGTGAGTGCGATTGTGCCATAGATTTGATACCGGGTTGTAAATATCCAAAGGGTCGTTTGTTTAATTTGTCTGTGCCGGAACATGCTGCTATGCGGGAATATATAAAGGAGTCTTTGGAAAAGGGACATATTCGTCCATCTTCTTCTCCCTTGGGAGCTGGGTTTTTCTTTGTCTCAAAAAAAGACGGCTCTTTGAGACCATGTATTGATTATCGGCTTCTGAATAAGATCACTGTTAAGTATCAATACCCATTGCCATTGCTTACTGATTTGTTTGCTCGTATAGAGGGTGCTAAGTGGTTCTCTAAAATTGATCTTCGTGGGGCGTATAATTTGGTGCGGATCAGGCAGGGGGATGAGTGGAAGACCGCATTTAATACGCCCGAGGGCCACTTTGAGTATTTGGTCATGCCTTTTGGTCTTTCTAATGCCCCTTCAGTTTTCCAGTCTTTTATGCATGATATTTTCCGCGATTTTCTGGATAAATTTATGATAATATATCTGGATGATATTCTGATTTTTTCTGATGACTGGGACTCTCATGTCCAGCAGGTCAGGAGAGTTTTTCAGGTTTTGCGGTCTAATTCTTTATGTGTGAAGGGGTCTAAGTGCGTTTTTGGGGTCCAGAAAATTTCCTTTTTGGGGTATATTTTTTCTCCCTCTTCCATTGAGATGGATCCCGTCAAGGTGCAAGCTATTTGTGACTGGACTCAGCCCTCCTCTCTTAAGGGTCTTCAGAGATTTTTGGGCTTTGCCAACTTTTACCGCCGATTTATTGCTGGTTTTTCGGATGTCGTTAAACCACTGACTGATTTGACCAGACAAGGCGCTGATGTTGCTAATTGGTCCCCTCATGCTGTAGAGGCCTTTCAGGAGCTTAAGCGCCGTTTTGCCTCTGCCCCTGTGTTGCGTCAGCCTGATGTGAATCTGCCTTTTCAGGTTGAGGTTGACGCTTCGGAGATCGGAGCTGGGGCAGTGTTGTCGCAGAAAGGTTCCGACTGCTCCGTCATTAGGCCTTGTGCCTTCTTTTCTCGCAAATTTTCGCCCGCAGAGCGGAATTATGATGTTGGGAATCGGGAGCTTTTGGCCATGAAGTGGGCGTTTGAGGAGTGGCGCCATTGGCTCGAGGGGGCTAGGCATCAGGTGGTGGTATTGACTGACCACAAAAATTTGATTTATCTTGAGACTGCCAGACGCCTGAATCCTAGACAGGCGCGCTGGTCTTTATTTTTTTCTCGCTTTAATTTTGTGGTGTCATACCTACCGGGTTCTAAGAATGTTAAGGCAGATGCCCTTTCTAGGAGTTTTGACCCGGACTCTCCTGGTAATTCTGAACCCACAGGTATCCTTAGGGAGGGAGTAATTTTGTCGGCCGTTTCTCCTGATCTGCGGCGGTCCTTGCAGGAGTTTCAGGCGGATAGACCGGATCGTTGTCCGCCTGATAGACTGTTTGTTCCGGATGATTGGACCAGCAGAGTCATCTCTGAGGTACATTCTTCTGCATTGGCAGGTCATCCCGGAATTTTTGGTACCAGGGATTTGGTGGCAAGATCCTTCTGGTGGCCTTCTCTGTCACGAGATGTGCGAGTCTTTGTGCAGTCATGTGACGTTTGTGCTCGGGCCAAGTCTTGTAGTTCTCGGGCTAGCGGACTGCTGTTGCCCTTGCCTATTCCTAAGAGGCCTTGGACACACATCTCGATGGATTTTATTTCAGATCTGCCTGTTTCCCAGAAGATGTCTGTCATCTGGGTGGTCTGTGACCGTTTCTCTAAAATGGTCCATTTGGTTCCTCTGCCCAAGTTGCCTTCTTCTTCTGAGTTGGTTCCTCTGTTTTTTCAGAATGTTGTCCGATTGCACGGTATTCCTGAGAATATTGTTTCTGACAGAGGTACCCAATTTGTGTCTAGATTTTGGCGGGCATTCTGTGCTAGGATGGGCATAGATTTGTCTTTTTCATCTGCTTTTCACCCTCAGACTAATGGCCAGACCGAGCGGACTAATCAGACCCTTGAGACATATCTGAGGTGTTTTGTCTCTGCTGACCAGGATGATTGGGTTGCTTTTTTGCCATTGGCAGAGTTCGCCCTCAATAATCGGGCCAGTTCTTCCACCTTGGTGTCCCCGTTTTTCTGTAATTCGGGGTTTCACCCTCGATTTTCCTCCGGTCAGGTGGAATCCTCGGATTGTCCTGGAGTGGATGCGGTGGTGGAGAGATTGCATCACATCTGGGGGCAGGTTATGGACAATTTGAAGTTGTCACAGGAGAAGACTCAGCGTTTTGCCAACCGTCATCGTCGTGTTGGTTCTCGGCTTTGTGTTGGAGATTTAGTGTGGTTGTCTTCTCGTTTTGTCCCTATGAGGGTCTCTTCTCCTAAGTTTAAACCTCGGTTCATCGGCCCTTATAGAATATTGGAGATTCTTAATCCTGTTTCTTTCCGTTTGGACCTCCCTGCGTCCTTTTCCATTCATAACGTTTTTCATCGGTCGTTATTGCGCAGGTATGAGGTACCTGTTGTACCTTCTCTTGAGCCTCCTGCTCCGGTGTTGGTTGAGGGTGAGTTGGAGTACGTTGTGGAAAAAATTTTGGACTCTCGTGTTTCCAGACGGAAACTCCAGTATCTGGTCAACTGGAAGGGTTACGGCCAGGAGGATAATTCTTGGGTCAATGCATCTGATGTTCATGCTTCTGATCTTGTTCGTGCCTTCCATAGGGCTCATCCTGGTCGCCCTGGTGGATCTGGTGAGGGTTCGGTGCCCCCTCCTTGAGGGGGGGGTACTGTTGTGAATTTGGATTCTGGGCTCCCCCGGTGGCCGCTTGTGGAATTGGACTTGTCATCCTCTTTCCTGTTTCACCTGATTCCATCAGTAGTGGGTGTCGCTATTTAAGCTCATTTCTCTGGTGGTTTCTTGCCGGTCAACAATGTTATCTGATGCCTCTCAGTGCTTGTTCCTGCTTCTAGACAACTACTGATAAGTTGGACTTTTGTCCATGTTTTGTTTTGCCTATTTGTTCCAGTTCGCAGCTGAAGTTTTGTTACTGTGTCTGGAAAGCTCTCGTCGATCAGGGATTGCTACTCTGGCGTTATGAGTTAATGCCAGAGTTTAAGGTAATCTCTGGATGGTGTTTTGTTAGTATTTTTCTGCTGACCATGAAAGTATACTATCTGTCTTCTGCTATCTAGTAAGCGGACCTCAAATTTGCTAAGACTATTTTCCTGCTGCGTTTGTTGTTTCATCTGAACTCACCGTCATTATATGTGGGGGGCTTCTGTCTTCTTTGGAATATTTCTCTAGAGGTGAGCCAGGTCTTATATTTCCCTCTGCTAGCTATTTAGGTCTTAGGCCAGAGCTGGGCATCTAGCTATAAATAGGAAATGCTACCTGGCTATTTCTAGTTGCGCGGCAGGCTTAGTTCATGGTCAGTATAGTTCCATCTTCCGAGAGCTTGTCCCTCTATAGGCTTGCTATGATCTCTGCCTGCAGAGATCATGACACATTCCAATCCATCCTCCACTTTGCTGCCCAACTAATCTACCTGTCTCCCCGCTATTCCCCAGCCTCTCCCCTATGCCAAGCTCTTTTTGGCTTCCTATCATCCAGAGACCCCAGTTCAAAACCCTTACTATGACATACAAAGCCATCCACAACCTGTCTCCTCCATACATCTGTGACATGGTCTCCCAGTACTTACCTACACGCAACCTTCGATCCTCACAAGATCGCCTTCTATACTTCCCTCTAATCTTTTCTTCCCACAACCGCATACAAGACTTCTCCTGTGCATCCCCCATACTCTGGAACTCTCTACCCCAACACATCAGACTCTTGCCTACCACGGAAATCTTCAAAAAGAACCTAAAGACCCAACTCTTCCGACAAGCCCACAGTGTGCAGTGATCCTCAGACCTAGTGAACCGCCGCACAACCAGCTCTACCCTCTCCTAGTGTATCCTCACCCATCCCCTGTAGACTGTGAGCCCTCGCGGGCAGGGTTCTTTCTCTCCTTCTGTACCTGTTAGTGGCTTGTTTTTGCTCATGCTTATTGTGCTTATCTATATTTGCCCTCTTTTCACATGTAAATCGCCATGGAATAAATGGTGCTATAAGAATGTACAATATTAATAATATATCTGTGCCCTTGCTTCAATGTTAAAACTTAACAAACATTACAATTGTTTTGACAGTTCGAACAATGAGTATTACTGCAGCTAAGTGTTCATAATGGAAAATAAGCTGCATTGTACAGAAATAGTGGTAGCTTGGATTTATATTCTTTTATTTTTGTTTTTCTGTTTTTAGGGCTGGATTTTTATTATATTTCCTCTACAATAACTGGATGCACTGTTAAAGACAGTTATCATCTTTTTGGCTTATTTGATAGCCTTGGACAGATTTAAAGCTCTTTTGGATTCCCATTAACAATCTGTAATAGCGCCTTGCCCTTGGAAATAGGACAATTTGCTTCCAAAACAAATTTAAGAGTGGATGATAATGCAATGAAAATAAAGTATGGCAGGTAAATTACAAATAGTAGAATATTAACATGAATCATTTCTTCATTATACTGGGGAGAAAAACTACATTCACCAATACTAATATAACTATAAATAAGTGTGATGTCTTTTTTTTCTCTCCCATTAAACATAAACTGTTTAATGCCACTTTTCTTTTAGTTTGTAAAATATAAAAGATGAAGCTTTTATTTTGGATTTGAGCATATAAAAATATATATATTTGACCTACGACTGCTTATTCTAAAGAACAACTATCATTTGCAACAAATTCCATTTCACTGTTCATTTGTTTCAAGCAATGAGCTGTGAAACTGGTCCATAGATAACTGAAGAATCGGCAGGCCATGGTCTGTTACACTTCTGTTCACTTGATTGCAAAAGGATGGAATTCATCTTCTTTCCTAGAGTTCACATGAGGTATAAAATACCTATTAGATAGGATTTAGTTCATATTCTGGAATGTAACTGTTTCAGATAAATTTACTTTTGACATTGCATTGTGTTTTGTTTGTAGAATATATTTTCCCACAAATGGTAAGGTAAGCTAGGTAAAGTAGATATTCACCAAGAACACCAATCAAGGTGGAAGGTTTACTTTAGAATTTTTTATTTTTTTTTAAGAAAAACAATACTTTAAATACAAATTGTGCAGCCAATCAGACACTATAAAAATGCTCTTGGTTTCCAAATTTTTATGCTGGCTTTCACATGAAAATAGGACAAGGATTACCTATCAGGTCCAGTAACAAGAACTACAAGAAAGACAGCTAAGTGAAAAATTCTGACCACAATATTGTGTGTACTTTACGTAGATCTGCCTCGTCTTTGTCAGCACTTTTCTGTTCTAGGTAAAAGTTTAATTTGAAGTTAAAAATCACTTCCAGAAGGCTATGACGCTGTGGAGTGATAGCTAGGTTAACATGGTTTGTCTCAGAATGGGATTGTTAGGCTAGAAGTCTTGTATAAATGAGGTTGGATTATACATGTTTGTCAGATGTTCTGATAAATCCTTCATTGGAACAGGCCTTGAGGAGGATGATGTACACAGATAATGTCACATATGGCCAGAACAGTTGCTCAATGGTTAGCATTGTTGCTTTGCAGAGCTGAAGTCCTTGTTGAAATCCCAATAAAGACAGCAAATGTAAAGAGTTTGAATGTTCCCACCATGTTTGTGTGGGTTTCCTTCGGGTATTTCGGTTTTCTCCCACACTCCAATTGCATACTGGTAGTGAAGTTTGATTTTGAGTCCCAATGGACACAGTGATGTTTGGAAAACACTGCAGAATATGATGGTGCTATATAATAAGAGGATTTTTGCCTCTTTGAAAGATAAAGAAGAGTGGGTGATGGTAGAAGTGGAGCATTATTAAGTCTGATTCTAAGTCAATGATGGCAAGAGTGATATTTCCTGGCTGTTAAAGAGAATCCTGTTATTGGTCTCTTGGATGCTCTTCCTGTGGCTGAGACTTCAGTTAACGTTTTTAGCAGAGATTATTGAGTCTTTTAAAATTCAAATTTGTCATGCTAGTCAAATTTTTCCCAAGAATTAGATTTGTAGTAAATCAATTCACCACAAATAGCAATACCTCAAATCCTCCAATAATACTAGGACAACACAGATGGTAATTGGTAGTACCTAACAGTTATTTTAACAACACAGCGCACTCACAAACTTAAAATTAAAAAAAGTCCAAAAATAGAAAAGGAATGAACATTTGTATTATGCAAGCAGAAAAATGTAGATTTTTAACAAAGTTTTGCATTTTATCCCAGACCTTTGGGGAATTCATCTGAGATGCTGACCCCTTAAAAATTATTGTCACTAAACATGAGGAAGATGTTGGAACACATCAAAAATTTAAATCATGGAAGCTGAATAAATTTGTTTCTAAAAAATCTTTGCATTGTATGCCTAGATCTGTGCAGGGGCTCAATCCTGACCAAGGCCCTACCTGAAAAAATCACCCCAAATGTTGCTTCCCCCCAAAAAAAAATTCTAAGTTTGCAAACTATGAGGAGAAAGCTGAAAGGTATTGGAAATGTGAGTTCAGAATGCCAAATAATTTTATTTTGAAAACATATTTGCCTTTTGGGCCCATTCCAGTTGACGCTCATAAACTAATGATGTGTATCTGAAGCACAGATGAAAATAGAAAATAGTTGTCACTCTAGTACATTAATTTTTGTTTGATTGAAAGACTATGATGAATACTATAAGTACAACTAGCATAAAAAAACAACACAAGCACCAAATAGTATAAATATTGGATAATGGTAAACTATATGACATAAACTATTACCTGTGTGTGTATGTATATATATATACACTCACCGGCCACTTTATTAGGTACACCATGCTAGTAACGGGTTGGACCCCTTTTGCCTTCAGAACTGCCTCAATTCTTCATGGCATAGATTCAACAAGGTGTTGGAAGCATTCCTCAGAGATTTTGGTCCATATTGACATGATGGCATCACACAGTTGCCGCAGATTTGTCGGCTGCACATCCCAAAGATGCTCCATACAAGGCAGGATGGATCCATGCTTTCATGTTGTTTACGCCAAATTCTGACCCTACCATCCGAATGTCGCAGCAGAAATCGAGACTCATCAGACCAAGCAACGTTTTTCCAATCTTCTACTGTCCAATTTCGATGAGCTTGTACAAATTGTAGCCTCAGTTTCCTGTTCTTAGCTGAAAGGAGTGGTACCCGGTGTGGTCTTCTGCTGCTGTAGCCCATCTGCCTCAAAGTTCGATGCACTGTGCATTCAGAGATGCTCTTAGGCCTACCTTGGTTGTAACGGGTGGCGATTTGAGTCACTGTTGCCTTTCTATCAGCTCGAACCAGTCTGCCCATTCTCCTCTGACCTCTGGCATCAACAAGGCATTTCCGCCCACAGAACTGCCGCTCACTGGATTTCTTTTCTTTTTCGGACCATTCTCTGTAAACCCTAGAGATGGTTGTGCGTGAAAATCCCAGTAGATCAGCAGTTTCTGAAATACTCAGACCAGCCCTTCTGGCACCAACAACCATGCCACGTTCAAAGGCACTCAAATCACCTTTCTTCCCCATACTGATGCTCGGTTTGAACTGCAGGAGATTGTCTTGACCATGTCTACATGCCTAAATGCACTGAGTTGCCGCCATGTGATTGGCTGATTAGAAATTAAGTGTTAACAAGAAGTTGGACAGGTGTACCTAATAAAGTGGCCAGTGAGTGTATATATATATATATATATATATATATATATATATATATATATACACACAATTATGTATATGTCTCATATATGTATCTCTCTACAGTAATATTTAAGGCAATATGGTGCTCAGTAAAAAGAAAAGTGGAGATCACTTAATTAATGAGTATAGCAACCAACCCAGAACTACTGGACCAAACAGTGAAGTCCAAACAGAGAAACAGGTGAAAAAATATATTTACGTATGCACGTACACAGGACCAGATTGAGTTCGTAACCCCTAAACTATAATACAGTACATAGAGTAGCCCAGTAAAAAATAAATGAACAAGTGCTAGTGACAATAAGATAGTGTCAAAACCGTATGTAAAAATGCAAAGTTTATAAACAAAAAATGTTAGAGGACCTCACAAGGTGCATAATAACTACCTAGCAAATCCATGGTGCAAGCATTACCAAGTGAAAACCATGGAGCATAGAGTCAATTGCAAGGATCAGCTCCCAGTGTACATAAAAAATGAGTGAGGTGATTACAAAATGTAAAGGGCACAAATAGAAGCAATGTATCTTCAGGGGTTAACAGGTCCTGGATCACGTGCACCCCACTCAGGATTTTACGATACATGGCTCCATTCATTCTCCCATTGATGCGGTGAAGTAGTCCTGTGCCCTTAGCAGCGAAACACCCCAAAACATAATACTTCCACCTCCATGCTTGACAGTGGGGACGGTGTTCTTTGGGTCATAGGGAGCATTTCTCTTTGTCCAAATACGGCGAGATGACTTAATGCCAAAGACCCCAATTTTTGTCTCATCTGACCCCAGCAACTTCCCCCAATCACTCACAGAATCATCCAGGTGTTCATTGGCAAACTTGAGATGGGCCTGCACATGTGCCTTCTTGAGAAGGTGGACCTTGTGGGCACTTCAGGATTTTAAACCTTAACAGCGTAATGTGCTACCAATGGTTTTCTTTGTGACTGTGGTCTAAGCTGCCTTGAGATCATGAACAAGTTTCCCCTGTGTAGTTTTAGGCTGATCTCTCACATTCCTCATGATCAAGGATATCCCAAGAGGTTAGATTTTGCATGGTGCCCCAAATCGATGTCGATTGATGTTCATTTTGTATTTCTTCCATTTTCTTACTATTGCACCAACAGTTGTCTCCTTCTCAGCCAGCATCTTACGAATGGTTTTATAGCCCATTCCAGCTTTGTGCAGGTCTATGATCATGTCTCTGACATCCTTACAAAGCTCTTTGGTCTTGCCCATGTTGTAGAGGTTAGAGTCTGACTGATTAATTGAGTCTGTAGTCAGGAGTATTTTATAAAGGTGACTATGTAAGACAGCTGTCTTTAATGCAGATAGCGAGTTGATTAGGAGTGTCTAACTGTTCTGTAGGAGCCAGACCTATTAATGGTTGGTAGGGGATCAAATACTTATTTCTCACTGAAAAATGCTAATAAATTTATATAATTTATACAATGTGATTTTCTGGATTTTATTTTTTATATTCTATCTCTCAATGTTAAAATTAACCAACCCTTAAAATTATAGACTGTTCATGACTTTGTCAGTGGGCAAACTTACAAAATCAACAAGGGATCAAATACTTATTTCCCCCACTGTATGTGGAGTACTATGAGGTGCATGATACTATATGGAGGACTGTAGGGTGCATTATACAATATGGAGGACTATGCAGAGTGCATTATACTATATGGAGGATTATAGGGAGTGTGTAATACTATATGGGAGACTATGTGCTGCGTTATGCTATATAGAGGACTACGGGGAGTAGATTATTCTATATGGAGGACTATGGGAAGTGCATCATACTGTTTGGAAGACTATGGAGTCAGCAAGAAGAGAAGTCTATCTGACACACTTATGAATACTCTCAGAATTAATATCTAACTAGCCAGGAGAGACAGAATAAACTTAAAACATAAATTTTAATATGTGATCTAAAAATTGGATAAATCATAACAAACAAACCAAAGTGATAAAGTGCAAGTGATAAAAATTACCACTGCTCAATAATAAATGGTTTGATCTCATCAATATTGCAGTAATTCTCTGCAGGTTGCAAGTATGCAGGAACTCATAAGATGGTTGTATAAATCAGAGGGGGGGAGAGTTTCTGATATCTCCTGTTGTGCTCCTGTGTTGCTCCTGCTCTTACACGGACAGCCCCAAGTAAGGCTACTAAGATGTACCCACCAAATCACGTAAGGTCTCCCTACTCGTTTCCTCTCCCTTTTGGGGGATTTATCAGGGGAGTAAAGAAATATGCTGTATACGTGAGGAACTAAATGTTTCTGCACTGGCAGCATACTCGCATATCTGGTCCAACTAATTTAAATTAGGACCCTTTCCTTTACAACCTCGTATGTGAAAATTCTCATTGGTGTGCCCCTCTTAAATAATCTCCTCCTTACCCTTTTATTGCTCAGCGTCTGTCCCAACTTCTGGTATTTGGACCGCACTGTGGAGCACAGATCCATCGGAAGTGACACCCATATTGCCCGCCGTCTGCCCTCGCTTTCGGTATTTGGACCACACTGTCGAGCGCAGATCCACCAGAAGTGATGCACCTATGCCCATCCCATTGTGCCCAGCCCATCCCATATTATGTAACATCACTTCCGGTAGTTGGATCACACAGTGAGGCGCACGTCCACCGGAAGTGATACGTTACCTCAGATCCGGTGATTGAATTACATAGAGTGGCACCGGTATCCAAAACATGAAACGTGCTTTTATGTTGCAATGCATAGTGAGGTGCAGATGACAGGAAATCAAATGACATGTTAGTAACCCCCAGTGACTGATCGTACAATGACATGCGTGCCCCTGGAGTTGACACCCTCACTCATATCTGGTTAGTGCACCGTACTGTAGAATGTGAGCACATTGAGAGTAATTAATGTTATCATATATCTAGGCACTTGCTTTCTTATATGATGATAGAATATAAATTCCCAAAAGATGGAATCCTTCTCATCCTTCACCTTCTCCTCCCTCAATATGAACCCTCTACACACTAAAAACCTACTGGTCCTGTAAGGACCCAGCAAGAAATGAAATACACAAAGATCCTAATAGGCCTATAAGATAATTGGAGTGATAGAAACCAACTGAAGAGATACCCCTTTATTTCCAAATCTTTGACCATAGCAAGTATATGTCATCATCTTGTCTCATTCTTATTTCATTTTGAACCTATTCAATGATCAACTTATTTGTCTATTGTATCATTAAAAATGTAAGGGGCATATCCTAACCACTATACACACGATTATGACAAGTATTTGTGGTCCATATATGAGAGGAGAAGGGATGGGGAAGGTATCCGAGATGGGGGAAGGGAGAAAAATAAGGAAGGAGATTATAAAAGTGAAATGGGCAAAACTAAACCTTATTAGAAATATCCAGAAGCAAGAAACCTTGCTCCTATAAACCAGCCATAGGCAAAAAATGAGAAATAGTAGATGCAGGAGAAGGAAAAGATGGCTGTGGCCACCACTTACTGTATATAGACAAACACTGAGTCATAACAGACTTTATTAAGTAGACTATTTTAAAATGACTGTACTAAATGGAGACAGGACTGGTAGACACAGATCAATGTGCAAGTATGAATTTGAGTGGAAGGCACATACAAGTAAGTATATCGGAGAATTATTATCACAAAAAGCAGCTATAATTAAGCTGCTCATTCAAACCACGGTGGTAGCAGGTATCCAACCCAAAAATCCACCTACATTCTCCTTGTAGGATAACCCTGTCAATGTCTCCCCTCCCCCGTCCTTAATGGCTTCACTTTATCAATGCCCATAAACTATATCATTTTCATATCTCCACCATAAATTACCCCTTTTGTCTTGCAACTGATGAAATTCTTGATTTCTAATATTTCTCTGGTGTTTTCATTGCAAACAGGCTTTTTGCCTGTTAGAACGACGTCACAGGCTACACAGTTCCCACATCTGTAGGAACCTTCAGATTTGGTAGGTAACCATGTACTATTCGCCATAGGGAGACAAAGTGACTGTGCACCAAAAGATCTCCAATTGTCTTACTTCTCCTGTATGTTATTTGTGGTCTTTTCCCACAAACTCTTTTATGTCATCATTAGTGATGAGTGAGCACTAAAATGCTCAGGTGCTCGTTGCTCGGGTGGAGCAGTTTGTAATACTCGGGTACTCAGCCAAAACAACGAGCCCAATGTAAGTCTATGGGAAACCCAAGCATTTTTACCACGATCCCCCTCAGGGGTCCTTTTAAGGTCTAAAAACATCTGACAATGATGTAAACAGTGCTCAAATGACATCGGAACATCATGGGGAATGCCTCTGGAAGCATTTCTGACTCCCAGGTCAAAGCTTTGATCAATGTTGTCAGAGTCTTACGCCATTTTTACAGGCACACCCAAAAACATACAAAAACGAAACCAAAATGGATTTTCATGGGAAATATGTTAATGAATATCCTTTCCAGGGTAATGAATTATACATAAGGCAAAATAATTATCCAAAAACAAAAATGTTCCTCTACCACTTTGGCTATGTTCACACGTAGCGTTTTTGATGCATTTTTCAACTTTAGCTTTGCTTTCAACCAATACAAATGCATTCACTGGGAAATGTCATTGTAACATTGAACAACCTTAGCTGGCCATGTGGTGTGTGACACATCAGCAGATACATCTTGTTTCATTTATGAAGGAGGGACTCTTAAAATCACAAAGCCTATTTTTTATAGTGGCATCAGGTGGCATTAATAGTCATAAAGGGCCATTATTATACAGTGAGTGGGTCTCCTATACTGTTATTGCCTATGCAGTGAATGGCAGGGCTGCCAAAAATTATGACGTACCCCAATACCTCTTTCACGAGACATACAGTAGTGCCTCCTGAAAAAATGTTCCCATTATAAGAAAGTGGGTCTCTCATAGTGTTTGCCTATGCATTGAATGCAAGGCCTGCCCAGCGCCAAAATAACACGCACCCCAATAAGCCTTTAAGCCCACGTACTGGATGGCCACATGAAGCCAAAGTTCCCATTTTTTTAATTTGATACTGCCATACTGTTAGCATATGCATTGAATGCAAGGCCTGCCCTGTACCAAAGTAACACGCACCCCAATAAGTCTTTGAGCTCACGTACTGGTTCCCTCTTCTGCTCACAAATCCTTTCCAACATATGCAGTGTAGAGTTCTAATGCGTGGGGACATCACACACCAGTCAGTGAGCCAGAAGTGTCATGATTCCCAATGGCAGGGAAACATCAGAACACAAAAATAACGGACGAGCTCTGGGTGATGGAATCTCGAGCTGACCGTGAGCTAAATCTACCACACAACTAACAGTAGCCAGGGAGCATACCTATGACTTCCTAAATGCCACGCGCCAGCCGGAGGACTAACTACGCCTGGTAGAGGAAGGAACAGACCTGGCTTACCTCTAGGGAAATACCCCAAAAGATGATAGCAGCCCCCCACATGTAATAACGGTGAGTTAAGAGGAAAAGACATACACAGTATGAAAGTAGATTTAGCAAAGAGAGGTCCACTTACTAGATAGCAGAAGGATACAAAAGAGGACTTCACGGTCAACTGAAAACCCTTTCAAAAAACCATCCTGAAATTACTTTAAGACTCCTGTGTCAACTCATGACACAGGAGTGGCAATTTCAGCCCGCAAGAGCTTCCAGCTACAGAGAATAACAAAAACTGCAAACTGGACAAAAGATACAAAACAAAAGGACAAAGTCCACTTAGCTGATCAGCAGACTAGTAGCAGGAACATGCAACCGAAGGCTCTGGTTACAATGATGACCGGCAAGGAAATGACTGGAGAGCAAGGCTAAATAGGAAACTCCCAAACACTGATGGGAGCAGGTGAACTGAGACGGCAAAGCACACACAAGTCACCAGTACCACCAGCAACCACCAGGGGAGCCCAAAAAGCGGATTCACAACAGTACCCCTACCTTAAGGAGGGGGCACCGAACCCTCACGAGAACCGCCAGGGCGATCTGGATGAGCCCTATGAAAGGCACGAACCAAATCCGAGGCATGAACATCAGAGGCAGTTACCCAAGAATTATCTTCCTGACCATAGCCCTTCCATTTAACCAGATATTGAAGTCTCCATCTGGAAATACGGGAATCCAAGATCTTCTCCACAACGTACTCCAATTCACCCTCCACCAGCACAGGAGCAGGAGGTTCAGCAGAAGGAACCACCGGTACCTCATATCTCCGCAACAACGACCGATGGAATACATTATGGATAGCGAAAGATGCCGGGAGGTCCAAACGAAAGGACACAGGGTTAAGTATCTCCAAAATCCTATAAGGACCGATGAACCGAGGCTTAAACTTAGGAGAAGAAACCCTCATAGGGACAAAACGGGAAGACAACCACACCAAGTCCCCAACACGAAGGCGAGGACCAACACGACGACGGCGGTTAGCAAACTGCTGAGTCCTCTCCTGGGACAACTTCAAATTGTCCACCACTTGTCCCCAAATCTGATGCAACCGATCCACCACCGCATCCACTCCAGGACAATCCGAAGATTCCACCTGACCAGATGAAAAACGAGGATGAAACCCTGAATTGCAAAAGAAAGGAGAAACCAAAGTGGCAGAACTAGCCCGATTATTAAGAGCAAATTCTGCCAACGGCAAAAAGGCAACCCAGTCATCCTGATCAGCAGACACAAAACACCTCAAATAAGTCTCCAAGGTTTGATTAGTTCGCTCCGTCTGGCCATTAGTCTGAGGATGGAATGCAGACGAAAAAGACAAATCAATGCCCAACCTGGCACAGAATGCCCGCCAAAATCTAGACACGAACTGGGTTCCCCTGTCAGAAACGATGTTTTCCGGAATACCATGCAAGCGAACCACATTTTGAAAAAATAGAGGGACCAACTCAGATGAGGAAGGCAACTTAGGCAATGGTACCAAATGAACCATTTTAGAAAAACGGTCACACACCACCCAGATGACAGACATCTTCTGAGAAACAGGGAGATCAGAAATAAAGTCCATAGAGATGTGCGTCCAAGGCCTCTTCGGAACAGGCAAGGGCAACAATAACCCACTAGCCCTAGAACAACAAGGCTTGGCCCGAGCACACACATCACAAGACTGCACAAAAACACGCACATCCCGAGACAGGGAAGGCCACCAGAAGGATCTAGCCACCAAATCTCTGGTACCAAAAATTCCAGGATGACCTGCCAGCGAAGAAGAATGAACTTCCGAGATGACTCTACTGGTCCAATCATCAGGAACAAACAGTCTACCAGGCGGACAACGATCAGGTCTATCCGCCTGAAATTCTTGCAAAGCACGTCGCAGATATGGGGAGACAGCAGACAAAACCACCCCATCCTTAAGGACACCAGCAGGTTCAGAATCCCCAGGAGAGTCAGGCTCAAAACTCCTAGAAAGAGCATCTGCCTTAACATTTTTAGAACCCGGTAAGTATGAAACCACAAAATTAAACCGAGAAAAAAACAACGAACATCGTGCCTGTCTAGGATTCAGGCGCCTGGCAAACTCTAGATAAATCAGATTCTTGTGATCCGTCAAAACTACCACCTGATGTCTGGCACCCTCAAGCCAATGACGCCACTCCTCAAATGCCCACTTCATGGCCAAAAGCTCCCGATTACCAACATCATAGTTTCGCTCGGCGGCCGAAAATTTTCGAGAAAACGCACAAGGTCTCATCACTGAGCAGTCGGAACTTTTCTGCGACAAAACCGCCCCCGCTCCGATCTCGGAAGCATCGACCTCAACCTGAAAGGGAAGAGAAACATCAGGCTGGCGCAACACAGGGGCAGACAAAAAGCGGCGCTTAAGCTCCCGAAAGGCCTCCACAGCAGCAGGGGACCAATTGGCAACATCAGCACCCTTTTTGGTCAAATCCGTCAGAGGTTTAGCAACGCCAGAAAAACCAGTTATAAATCGACGATAAAAATTAGCAAAGCCCAAGAACTTCTGAAGACTCTTAAGAGAAGTAGGCTGCGTCCAGTCACAAATAGCCCGAACCCTGACAGGGTCCATCTCAATAGAAGAAGGGGAAAAAATGTACCCCAAAAAGGAAATCTTTTGAACCCCAAAAACACACTTTGAACCCTTTACACACAAAGAATTCTCCCGCAAAACCTGAAAAACCCTCCTGACCTGTTGAACATGAGACTCCCAGTCATCAGAAAAAATCAAAATATCATCCAAATACACAATCATAAATTTATCCAAATATTCACGGAAAATATCATGCATCAAGGACTGAAAGACTGAAGGTGCATTAGAAAGGCCGAAAGGCATCACCAAATACTCAAAATGGCCCTCAGGCGTATTAAATGCGGTTTTCCACTCATCCCCCTGCTTAATTCGCACCAAATTATACACCCCACGAAGATCAATCTTAGAGAACCACTTAGCCCCCCTTATGCGAGCAAACAAATCAGTCAGCAAAGGCAACGGATACTGATATTTGACTGTAATTTTATTCAGGAGTCGATAATCAATACAAGGCCTCAGAGAGCCATCCTTTTTAGATACAAAGAAAAAACCAGCTCCTAAAGGAGATGAAGAAGGACGAATGTGTCCCTTTTCCAGGGACTCCTTAATATACTCTCGCATAGCAGCATGTTCAGGTACAGATAAGTTAAACAAACGACCCTTTGGAAATTTACTGCCAGGAATCAGATCTATGGCGCAATCACAATCTCTGTGGGGAGGGAGTGAACCAATTTTTGGCTCCTCAAAAATATCACGATAATCAGACAAAAATGCCGGAATCTCAGAGGGAATAGATGACGAAATGGAAACCAAAGGTATGTCCCCATGAGCCCCCCGACATCCCCAGCTTAACACAGACATTGTTTTCCAGTCAAGGACTGGGTTATGAGATTGTAACCATGGTAATCCAAGCACCAAAACATCATGCAAATTGTACAACACAAGGAAGCGAATCACCTCCTGATGGTCTGGAGTCATACGCATAGTCACTTGCGTCCAGAATTGTGGTTTATTACAAGCCAAAGGCGTAGAATCAATACCCTTCAGAGGTATAGGGACTTCCAGAGGCTCTAAATCAAACCCACAGCGCCTGGCAAAGGACCAATCCATAAGACTCAGAGCGGCGCCAGAGTCCACATAGGCATCCACGGTAATAACTGATAATGAACAAATCAAGGTTACAGACAGAATAAATTTAGACTGTAAAGTGCCAATTGAAATAGACTTGTCAACCTTCCTAGTACGTTTAGAGCATGCTGATATAACATGAGCAGAATCACCACAATAGAAGCATAACCCATTTTTACGCCTATAATTCTGCCGCTCGCTTCTGGACAGAATTCTGTCACATTGCATTTTCTCTGGCGTCTCTTCAGAAGATACCGCCAAATGGTGCACGGGTTTGCGCTCCCGCAAACGCCGATCAATCTGAATAGCCATTGTCATGGACTCATTCAGACCTGTGGGCGCAGGGAACCCGACCATAACATCTTTAACGGCATCAGAAAGGCCCTCTCTGAAATTTGCCGCTAGGGCGCACTCATTCCACTGAGTAAGCACAGACCATCTACGAAATTTGTTGGCAGTATATCTCAGCTTCATCTTGCCCTTGAGATAGGGCTATCAAAGCTTTTTCAGCTTGAATCTCCAAATTAGGTTCCTCATAAAGCAACCCTAAAGCCAGAAAAAACGCATCCACATTGAGCAACGCAGGATCCCCTGGTGTCAATGAAAATGCCCAATTTTGAGGGTCACCTCGCAGCAAAGAGATTACAATCTTAACCTGCTGGACAGGATCTCCAGAGGAGTGAGGTCTGAGAGAAAGGAACAATTTACAATTATATTTGAAATTCAGGAACCGAGATCTATCTCCGGAAAACACCTCTGGTGTAGGAATTTTAGGTTCAGACATCGGAGTATGTATAACAAAATCTTGTAAATTTTGAACCTTGGTAGCAAGATTATTTAAACCTACAGCCAAACTCTGAGGGTCCATCTTTAAACAGGTGAGATCAGAGCCATTCAAGGATTAGAAGGAGAGAAAGGCAAAGGCTGTAATTAGAGCTGAAATACAACTGATCCAACTATGGAGCAAGCATAGGAGGAAAAAAAAATATATATATATCTACAGACTTCTTTTTTCTCTCCTTTCTTCTGCCAATAACTTTAACATTGGCCGGTCATACTGTCATGATTCCCAATGGCAGGGAAACATCAGAACACAAAAATAACGGACGAGCTCTGGGTGATGGAATCTCGAGCTGACCGTGAGTTAAATCTACCACACAACTAACAGTAGCCAGGGAGCATACCTACGACTTCCTAAATGCCACGCGCCAGCCGGAGGACTAACTACGCCTGGTAGAGGAAGGAACAGACCTGGCTTACCTCTAGGGAAATACCCCAAAAGATGATAGCAGCCCCCCACATGTAATAACGGTGAGTTAAGAGGAAAAGACATACACAGTATGAAAGTAGATTTAGCAAAGAGAGGTCCACTTACTAGATAGCAGAAGGATACAAAAGAGGACTTCACGGTCAACTGAAAACCCTTTCAAAAAACCATCCTGAAATTACTTTAAGACTCCTGTGTCAACTCATGACACAGGAGTGGCAATTTCAGCCCGCAAGAGCTTCCAGCTACAGAGAATAACAAAAACTGCAAACTGGACAAAAGATACAAAACAAAAGGACAAAGTCCACTTAGCTGATCAGCAGACTAGTAGCAGGAACATGCAACCGAAGGCTCTGGTTACAATGATGACCGGCAAGGAAATGACTGGAGAGCAAGGCTAAATAGGAAACTCCCAAACACTGATGGGAGCAGGTGAACTGAGATGGCAAAGCACACACAAGTCACCAGTACCACCAGCAACCACCAGGGGAGCCCAAAAAGCGGATTCACAACACAGAAGCTGCAAACACTGCTGAAGCATGGCAAGAGCGGCTGAAGCTGTAGCTGAATTTCTAAAATGGGCACACAGGCGGTGTACTTTCACAAGCAGATCCAGCAGATCCAGGTAGCTTTTGAGAAACCCTTGAATGAGAAGTTAAGCACATGGGCCAGGCATGGTACGTGTGTGAGCTCACCTTGTCTCAGAGCCGCCACCAGGTTCCGGCCATTGTCACACATGACCATGCTTGGCTGTAGGCTCAGCGGTGTCAGCCACAAATCTGACAGCTCTTTCAGCGCTGTTCACAACTCTTCAGCGTTGTACGGTTTGTCACCTATGCAGATTAGCTTCAGCACAGCCTGTTGCCGCTTGGCTGAGGCAGTGCTGTAGTGCTTCCAGCTTGTGACTGATGTGCTCATTTCAGAGATTGAGGCTGAAGAGGAGGAGGAAGAGGAGGTGCAGGAGCTGTAGACTGTGGGGGCAACCCTGTTTGAATTGGGGCCCGCAATCCTTGGTGTCGGGAGGACGTGTTCCATCCCAAGGTCCGACTGGGTCCCTGCTTCCACTATGTTAACCCAGTGTGCCATCAGTGAGATGTACCATCCCTGCCCACAAGCACTTGTCCACATGTCTATGGTTAGGTGGACTTGCCCAGTAACAGCATTGTTGAGGGCAAGGGTAATGTTGTGAGACACATGCTGGTGTAATTCCGGTACAGCACACCAGGAGAAATAGTGGAGACTGGGGATCGAGTACCTTGGGATGGCCGCCGCCATCAGGTTTTGGAAAGTTTCTACCTCCATGAGCCTAAAAGGCAACATTTTGACAGCAAGCAGACGAGAAATGTGTGAATTTAGTACTGTGGCCTGTGGGGCATTGGCTATTTCCGCTTGCGTTCCAATGGCTGGGGTATGGACAACTGAAGGCTGTGTTGGGACAAGGATGCGGACTTGCTTGATGATGGTGCTAATTGACTGTGGCATTGACAGATGCAGGGCACGAGGCATCTTCACATGCACCGTGGACAGGGGATTGGCTTGCATGCAAAACAGTGGAAGAAGCAGTGCTGTCACCCACAGACACTGTTCCTGGAGCCTGGGGTTCGGCACAAAAAGTCGGGTGCTTTGCTGCCATGTGCCTGATCATGCTGGTGGTGGTCAAGCTGGTAGTTTTGCTACCTCTGCTGATGCTGGCATGGCAGGTGGTGCAAATGGCCTGCTTGAGTTTATCAGAAGAGTCTTTAAAAACAACCAGATTCGGGAAGACCTAAAAGTTGGAATGGCAACTTCCGTTATTATGGTGTTACGGGGAACAGATGCACGCCTTTTGTCTGCGGCCACAACACTGCTTCTTCCTGCCTGTTGGCGTGCTATGCCTCCTTCCCCATGTGTGCTGCTGTCCTTGCTCAGCATGTCCTCCTGCCAGGTTGGATCAGTTACTATATCATCCACCACATCGTCTTCCACATCCGCGCCCTGGTACTCCTCCTGACTTTCTGGCAATTGTGTCTCATCATTGTCCACCTCTTATGACACTTTCCCACCGTCGCCTTCATGTGACCGTGGAGGCTCAAGTATTTGGGCACCGCTACATGCGATCTCATCTTGCCCTGCTTCAAGTGGACCGGCCAAGAGTTCTGAATCTATAAATAGAAAAGTTAACAGCTCTTCGGAGTGTCCAATTGGGGGATTAGTTTTCTCCGGACATTCGGCATGGTGGGAGGAAGGAGGATGAGGGTGATTAATACACGGACCAGATTCATGGCTACTCAGACTTGACCGTGTGGAAGGCGTGGTGGTGGTGGTGGTGGCAAAGTGACTGGAAGCATTAGCCACTATCCAACCAACAAATTTTTGACAATGCTCTGGGTTCAATAGTGGTGTGCTGCGGTCCCCAAGTAATTGGGACAGGAAGGTCGAGCGAGAAGATGTGCATGTTTGTTGTGGCCCACTTTTAACTTGCCCATGGCCTCGGCCTCAGCATCTCATCCACTTCCCTGTCCCTTGCCATGCGCCTTGACCATTTTAAAAGGACTACTAAAATATTTTCCACGTTCACTACAAATGGCTGAATTTGGAGCAAACTTATATGTGATCAGTGTGCGTAAAAAACACAGTTTTAATTCTCTGGAATGTAGGTACATTTTTTTTTAAATGTTGTTAATAACTAGGGTAAGACACAGGAAAACCAGTTCAAAGGAGCCCTCAAATGCCACAATTTGTAGCCTACAGATAGATCAGGCGTCTGATGGAGATTCCAGACTGTTCAATATGTGGCCTGTATATTTGTTTTTTTACCCAAAAATACTGTATAGAATTATGGTAAGACACAGGCAAAAAAGGAGAATGTAGGCCTGAAATGCCACAATTTATAGGCCACAGATAGATCAGGCTTCTGACTGAGATAGCACACTGTTAAATATTTGGCCTGAATTTTTTTTTTGCCCACCAAAATTGTGTCAATAACTAGGCTATGACACTACAAAAAACTTATTTGGAGGACTAAAATTGTAAAATATTTAAGCAATGCGTGTGGCGGACAAAACACAGTGTTAAATATATGAACTGTAGCTAAATATTTTTTGGGCAGCTAAATATTTTTTTGGGCAGCTAAATATTTTTTTGCAAGCTAAATATTTTTTTGAACAGCTAAATATTTTTTTGCAAGCTAAATATTTTTGGGGCAACTACGATTTTGGGGGGCAGCTAAATCTTTTTTGGGCAGCTTGTAGGATTGCTACCTTCCAATAGGAGGCACTAGAGTTCTAGTTCTCTTCCTCTCTGGAGACAATTTGCATAGTTAGCATATTTCCCAGAGGAGCATTGCAGCTTTAAGTCTCCTCATCTCGGCATGCTTAGCATGTTAATCTCCCCAAGGAGAAACGATAGTTCTTGGATATTGGGCAGCTAAATATTTTTGGAGCAGCTAAATTTTTTGGGGGGAAGATAAATATTTTTTTGGTCAGCAAAATGGTGTCAAGAAACGTTATAAGACACTCCAAAAAATACTAAAGTACAACAAAAAATGCTAGAATTTTCTGCACCCTCAGATGTGATGTCTGGGACTGGCAAAGCCATTTAACCCCTTTCTGCCATTGGACGTACTATTCCGTCCATGTGGGGTGGGCCCTAATTCCCAAGGACGGAATAGTATGTCCAGCACGATCGGCCGCTCTCACGGGGGGAGCGCGGCCGATCGCGGCCGGGTGTCAGCTGCCTATCGCAGCTGACATCCGGCACTATGTGCCAGGAGCGGTCACGGACCACCCCCGGCACATTAACCCCCGGCACACCGCGATCAAGCATGATCGCGGTGTGCCGGCGGTACAGGGAAGCATCGCGCAGGGAGGGGGCTCCCTGCGCGCTTCCCTGAGACCCCCGGAGCAAAACGATGTGATCGCGTTGCTGCGAGGGTCTCCTACCTCCTATCCCTGCAGGCCCCGGATCCAAAATGGCCGCGGGGCTGCATCCGGGTCCTGCAGGGATTACTTCCGGGTGCCGTGCAGGCTGCAGATGAAAGCTGCAGCCTGCACGGCTGTAAGTGAGATCGGTGATCTGACAGAGTGCTGTGCACACTGTCAGATCAACGATCTGTAATGTCCCCTGTTATGATCCTTAGTGGTTGAGGATCACAAATTACTCCAGCAAGGTGACTAAACATAGGACAAGCTCTAGGGAGGTGGAAAACTGGACTGACCGCAAAACTGAACCTATCCAACCACACTAGAGGCAGCCGGTGAACGTGTCTAAAATCCTAGACGTCTCGAGCCAGCCTGAGGAACTAACTACCCCTAGAGAGAAAGAAAGACCTCTCTTGCCTCCAGAGAAATAATCCCCAAAAGATATAGAAGCCCCCAACAGATAATAACGGTGAGGTAAGAGGTAGGCACATACACAGGGGTGAAAGCAGATTCAGCAAAAGAGGCCCACTAATTCTAGATAGCAGAAAATAGAAAAGGGGTCTATGCGGTCAGTAAAAAACCCTTACAAAATATCCACACTGAGATTTCAAGAACCCCCACACCAACTAACGGTGTGAGGGGAGAAACTCAGTCCCCTAGAGCAACCAGCAAGTAAGAAATCACATTTTAACAAGCTGGACAAAAAACATGATGAACGCTGATAATCAGAAACTGAACAAACAAAAACTTAGCTTGTCTTGGAGAGACTGGGAGCAAGGTAGTCACCAGGAATCTGAAGAGCACTGAATACATTGATAGCAGGCAAGGAACTGAGTATCCAGGTGAGCTAAATAGGAAACCAACCAAGGATAACGAACCAGGTGATGAAGCCAACCTGCAGAAAGACAACACTACACAGTACCGCTTGTGACCACTAGAGGGAGCCCAAAAATAGAGTTCACAACAGTCCCCCCCGGGACAAAGTAAAAAAGTAAAAAAAAAAATTCCCACATGTGTAAAAAAAAAAAAGAAAAAAAAAATTCCTAAATAAAGAAAAAAAAAAAAAATTATTCCCATAAATACATTCCTTTATCTAAATAAAAAAAATCAAACAATAAAATTACACATATTTAGTATCGCCGCGTCCGTAATGACCCCACCTATAAAACTGTATCACTAGTTAACCCCTTCAGTGAACACCGTAAAAAAAAAAAAAAAGAGGCGAAAAACGCTTTATTCTCATACCGCCAAGCAAAAAGTAGAATAACACACGATCAAAAAGACGGATATAAATAACCATGGTACCGCTGAAAACGTCATCTTGTCCCGCAAAAAACGAGCCACCATATAGCATCATCAGCGAAAAAATAAAAAAGTTATAGTCCTCAGAATAAAGCGATGCCAAAATAATTATTTTTTCTATAAAATAGTTTTTATCGTATAAAAGCGCCAAAACATAAAAAATGATATAAATGAGGTATCACTGTAATCGTACTGACCCGAGGAATAAAACTGCTTTATCAATTTTACCAAACGCAGAACGGTATAAACGCCTCCCCCAAAAGAAATTCATGAATAGCTGGTTTTTGGTCATTCTGCCTCACAAAAATCGGAATAAAAAGCGATCAAAAAATCTCCCGTGCCCAAGCATGTTACCAATAAAAACTTCAACTCGTCCCACAAAAAACAAGACCTCACATGACTCTGTGGACTCAAATATGGAAAAATTATAGCTCTCAGAATGTGGTAACGCAAAAAATATTTTTTGCAATAAAAAGCTTCTTTCAGTGTGTGACGGCTGCCAATCATAAAAATCAGCTAAAAAACCCACTATAAAAGTAAATCAAACCCCCCTTCATCACCCCCTTAGTTAGGGAAAAATATTTTTTTTTTTTTAAAATGTATTTATTTCCATTTTACCATTAGGGCTAGGGTTAGGGCTAGGGTTAGGGCTAGGGCTAGGGTTAGGGTTAGGGTTAGGGTTAGGGCTAGGGCTAGGGTTGGGGCTAGGGTTAGGGTTGGGGCTAGGGTTGGGGCTAGGGTTAGGGTTGGGGCTAGAGTTGGGGCTAGGGTTAGGGTTGGGGCTAGGGTTGGGGCTAGGGTTAGGGTTGGGGCTAGGGTTAGGGTTGGGGCTACGGTTAGGGCTAAGGTTAGGTTTAAGGCTACAGTTAGGGTTGGGGCTAAAGTTAGGGTTGGGGCTAAAGTTAGGGTTAGGGTTTGGATTACATCTACGGTTGGGAATAGGTTTGGGATTAGGGTTAGGGGTGTGTCTGGGTTAGAGGTGTGGTTAGGGTTACCATTGGGATTAGGGTTAGGGGTGTGTTTGGATTAGGGTTTCCACTGTTTAGGCACATCAGGGGCTCTCCAAATGCGACATGGCGTCCGATCTCAATTTCAGCCAATTTTGCGTTGAAAAAGTAAAACAGTGCTCCTTCCCTTCCGAGCTCTCCCGTGCACCCAAACAGGGGTTTACCCCAACATATGGGGTATCAGCGTACTCGGAACACATTGGAGAACAACTTTTGGGGTCCAATTTCTCCTGTTACCCTTGGGAAAATACAAAACTGGGGGATAAAAATAATTTTGGGGGGAAATTTTTTATTTTTTATTTTCACGGCTATGCGTTATAAACTGTAGTGAAACACTTGAGGGTTCAAAACTCTCACAACAAAACTCTAGATGAGTTGCTTAGGGGGTCTACTTTCCAAAATGGTGTCACTTGTGTTTTTTTTACTGTTTAGGTACATTAGGACTCTGCAAACGCAATGTGACGCCTGCAGACCATTCCATCTAAGTCTACATTCAAAATGGCGCTCCATCCCTTCCGAGCCCTCCCATGCGCCCAAACAGTGGTTCCCCCCCACATATGGGGTATCAGCGTACTCAGGACAAATTGGACAACAACTTTTGGGGTCCAATTTCTCCTGTTACCCTCGGGAAAATACAAAACTTGGGGCTAAAAAATAATTTTTGTGGAAAAAAAATATTTTTTATTTGCATGGCTCTGCGTTATAAACTGTAGTGAAACAATTGGGGTTCAAAGCTCTCACAACACATCTAGATGAGTTCCTTAGGGGGTCTACTTTCCAAAATGGTGTCACTTGTGGGGGGTTTCTACTGTTTAGGTACATTAGGGCCTCTGCAAATGCAATGTGACGCTTGCAGACCATTCCATCAAAGTCTGCATTCCAAATGGCGCTCCTTCCCTTCCGAGCCCTCCCATGCGCCCAAACGGTGGTTCCCCCCCACATATGGAGTATCAGCGTACTCAAGACAAATTGGACAACAACTTTTGGGGTCCAATTTCTCCTGTTACCCTTGGGAAAATACAAAACTGGGGGCTAAAAAATAATTTTGGGGGGAAAATTTTTTATTTTTATTTTCACGCCTATGCGTTATAAACTGTAGTGAAACACTTGAGGGTTCAAAACTCTCACAACTCATCTAGATGAGTTGCTTAGGGGGTCTACTTTCCAAAATGGTGTCACTTGTGTTTTTTTTTTACTGTTTAGGTACATTAGGGCTCTGCAAACGCAATGTGACGCCTTCAGACCATTCCATCTAAGTCTGCATTCAAAATGGTGCTCCATCCCTTCCGAGCCCTCCCATGCGCCCAAAGTGGTTCCCCCCCACATATGGGGTATCAGCGTACTCAGGACAAATTGGACAACAACTTTTGGGGTCCAATTTCTCCTGTTACCCTCGGGAAAATACAAAACTGGGGGCTAAAAAATAATTTTTGTGGGAAAAAAATGTTTGTTTTATTTTTATGGCTCTGCATTATAAACTTCTGTGAAGCACTTGGTGGGTCAAAGTGCTCACCACACCTCTAGATAAGTTCCTTAGGGGGCCTACTTTCCAAAATGGTGTCACTTGTGGGGGGTTTCAATGTTTAGGCACATTAGTGGCTCTCCAAACGCAACATGGCGTCCCACCTCAATTCCTGTCAATTTTGCATTGAAAAGTCAAACGGCGCTCCTTCCCTTCCGAGCTCTCCTATGCGCCCAAACAGTGGTTTACCCCCACATATGGGGTATCAGCGTACTCAGGACAAATTGGACAACAACTTTTGCAGTCCAATTTCTTCTCTTACCCTTGGGAAAATAAAAAATTGGGGGCGAAAAGATAATTTTTGTGAAAAAATATGATTTTTTATTTTTATGGCTCTGCATTATAAACTTCTGTGAAGCACTTGGTGAGTCAAAGTGCTCACCACACCTCTAGATAAGCTCCTTAGGAGGTCTACTTTCCAAAATGGTGTCACTTGTGGGGGGTTTCAATGTTTAGGCATATCAGGGGCTCTCCAAACGCAACATGGCGTCCCATCTCAATTCCAGTCAATTTTGCATTGAAAAGTAAAATGGCGCTCCTTCGCTTCCGAGCTCTGTCATGCGCCCAAACAGTGGTTTACCCCCACATATGGGGTATTGTCGTACTCAGGACAAATTGTACAACATCTTTTGGGGTCCATTTTCTCCTGTTACCCTTGGTAAAATAAAACAAATTGGAGCTGAAGTAAATTTTGTGTGAAAAAAAAGTTAAATGCTCATTTTTATTTAAACATTCCAAAAATTCCTGTGAAACACCTAAAGGGTTAATAAACTTCTTGAATGTGGTTTTGAGCACCTTGAGGGGTGCAGTTTTTAGAATGGTGTCACACTTGGGTATTTTCTATCATATAGACCCCTCAAAATGACTTCAAATGAGATGTGGTCCCTAAAAAAAAATGGTGTTGTAAAAATGAGAAATTGCTGGTCAACTTTTAACCCTTATAACGCCCTGACAAAAAAAAATTTTGGTTCCAAAATTCTGCTGATGTAAAGTAGACATGTGGGAAATGTTACTTATTAAGTATTTTGTGTGACATATCACTGTGATTTAATTGCATAAAAATTAAAAGTTGGAAAATTGCGAAATTTTGAAAATTTTCGCCAAATTTCCCTTTTTTTCACAAATAAACACAGGTAATATCAAATAAATTTTACCACTATCATGAAGTACAATATGTCACGAGAAAACAATGTCAGAATCACCGGGATCCGTTGAAGCGTTCCAGAGTTATAACCTCATAAATGGACAGTGGTCAGAATTGTAAAAATTGGCCCGGTCCATAACGTGCAAACCACCCTTTGGGGTGAAGGGGTTAAAATTGTTGGATTTTCACGCTGTAGTAATAAAATGATCTTTCTGTAGTCTGCAATGTCAACAAGCAAATGGAGAACAAAAGTGGGTCTGGATTGCTTTGGAATAAAATAATCAGGATTAAGGTGCAAAAAAATTATTATTATTATTATTGCTAGCCACTGATACCTGGAGCTAGGTATATAGGTAATACGCAACAGCAGCAGCAGACAGTAATGGATCCTCTTGATGTATGCAATATCTATATAGCTACATACAGTGCCTGCATGCTTTGCACTGTATATACGCACATACACTCCCCTGCCTACCTAGCACTGCAATCTATATACCCCATTATTAGTCCTTAGAAGGACTGTTGGTTTAGCTGGATATGTGGATTCGACGATGATATACCCACACTAACTAATAAAACAACAAATCTGACCGTATCTCAGCAGCAGCTCTCCCTACACTGCCTGATTCTGGAGCTCAATGCGCCGAGCCAGGCGGCACCAGGTCTTTTACAGACCTGATGATACTGTGCGGCCTGCAAATCACTGTAATACCACAACAAAGATGGCTGCGACATTACAGTGCATGGCAGACAATCCCTGCATGTTGATTGGCTTTGTAAAGAGCACCAATAATCATGCAGGGCAGAGACCAAAGCTCCTGCAGAGCAAACCTGGAAGTGCTCGGTGCTCGCCAAGTACCGCGAGTACAGCGATGCTTGGGTGAGTAACGATTATTACCGAGCATGCTCGCTCATCACTAGTCATCATCCATACAGAGTATATTCCACTGTTTTTGGACAATTTCTCTCACAATAGGGGCTCCATTGTCAAAAGTGCATATTAGTCATGCCTGTTTGTCCATGTTGTTAGTCCTATCATGAGGCACCATCAGATTCTCTATTTTTCTGTTTATTTGCAAACATAAAAGCCTCCCTCAGTGTCTGGTCAGGGTAACCTCTGGTAAGAAATGTCTGGCGTGAGTCATCCGCCGTGATTTTGAAATCCTTTGTATCTGAGCAGTTCAATTTAACCCAAAGATACTGACCCTTGGGTATACTTTTTTCAACTAATAAGAGTGGTGACTCTCCCACCTCAACAATGAGTTGGTGAATGTGGGCTTCTGATAGATGATGGTATTAAGAGCGTCCCCCCTCCCCGACTTTGTGATAAGAAGATCTAGAAACAGGAGCACATTGTCATCGATCTCTGAAGTGAACCTGAGACCTGTGTCATTTTTGTGGAGTAATTCAATGAAATTTAGAAACATGTCTTTTGTGCCCCTCCATAGAACAAAAACGTTGTCTATAAATCTGACTCAAAGGTCAATGCAGATGGTAAAATCCTTGTAAGTATCAGTAAAGACAATGGTGTCCTCCCACCAGCCGAGGAACAAGTTGGCATAGCTAGGTGTGCATGGGTGCCCATGGCAGTGCCCCTGAGCTTGTGGATGATTTTACCAACAAAAGTAAAAAAAAACTGTTATATAGCACAAAGTGGAGGTGGGTCACCACCATCTCATTGTGGGGGATAAATTGGTGGCACCTATGTGCCAAAAAATGTTTAACACTCTCAAACACTCTTTAACACTACCAAAGTTGTGCCGAATTGATGAGTAGAGTGTTTCTACATCTATACTGGCCTGATGTACCTCTGGCTCAATATAGATGTCTTCCAACTTACCCAGGAGGTCCATCGTGTCCCTGATGTAGGAGGGCAGTGAGCTCACAAAAGGTCTAATAATCTCATATAGGTAGGTACCTACATTGTGGCTAGCACTCCCAATCCCTGACACGATGGTCCTCCCTTTCAAGAGGGTTAAGCCCTTATGTATTTTTGGTAGGGCATAGAAGGTTGCCGTGACCTGATGCTTTGGGAGGAGGTAGGAATGTTCTTCCTGACTAATTAGATTTAGATTTTGTGCAGTTTATAACACCTTTTTTAAATTTAGTTTAAATGGACACTGTCACTTTAATACAATGATATAGACAATTATATTTTGTAATTTTATTTTTTTATTCCAATTTATTTCACAGTTTCATCATTTGGGCATTTATTATATATTAATTATGATTTACACAATATTGTGGTATTGGCATTTGCCTTTAATTGTATTCAGAGATAATTACTACAGAGATATGTATATACTAATATAAGCACCTTATGGACAATGGTTGATTTGTTTATGGCCACATAGTTTAGTTTCCCAATTTTCATTTATCTTATTTATATGCATTCAGGTAGTAGCTCTTCCTTCTGCCTCTCCTTCTCCTATAGAACCCCCGCAGTCTGTGCGCATGCACAATTTTTCCTCCTCTGATGCTTCCGGTGATGTTTACACACTGACATGCAAGCTTGGACTTGTGTTTCATTGAGCAGCGACAGGAAGTTTGTCACCAGAAGGAGGGTAAATATAGCATGCGCCATGAAGATCAGCAGGAAATCCCATTTTCGCTCCTGTCATGGAGCGCAGATTGGTCAGTGCTCATATTTAAACGCAGCTGCACCTCACCCTGACACGCCCCCGGAAGAGGATGGCAGCAAAACGCATGTCGGGGTGAGGGGACGCCATAGCATCTTACCTGGTTGCACTTCAGGTAATTATTATGCTATGCATCCATAAAATGGCTAGATATATGTCTGACTAAAAGGGATTAGATAGCCGATATTACCGCATTTACCGATATATTCAGAAGTATATGTCAGTACATGGTGGTTATCAGTTATATGGTAGTTATCAGTACTTCCTTATATTATTACCTGGTTTGGTTTAGGGTTATTATCTGGGCACTGATTTAGACTTATTAGCAAAAGAGGGACTTACCATTTTATGTTCACATGCTAGATCCTATGATATCCTTTATAGTCCTTCTTTTAGATATATTCATTCATTCATTATTGGCCCCCTTGGAGTGCCCAACGTCCCTTACGGTATTACTGCTTCATATCATATCCTTTTTTAGCCTGTATGTTTTTATCGTTTATCCTTAATAAAATGTTAATTTTTTAATATCACTAGTGGATGGATCTCTTCATTTTTCCCATATCAGTATTTATATGTGCATTTGTTGTTTTTCTGATTTAGATTTGTCAATTGGATTTTTAGTTACCCTTAAATATGTGGTTTGATCGCCTAAAAGGGAAAGGCACGTATTTCTATACTTGTCACCGTTCTTTATCAATACGTTGCCCCCTTGTCAGAGGCTTTGACAATTATTGATGTGTCAATTTCCAAATTGTGGAGAGCTCTCATATGTTCACTTGATAAGTTGTATCTCGCCTGTATTTTTCCCTTTTGTTTAATCTCATCCGTCATTAAATTAATAAACACATCTATGGATGAAATGTCCCCCCTGGTGGTGGCATTTTTGTACTAGGGTTTTCCTGTGATGAAAAGGGACCCTGCCCCATAGATGAGTGTAACGATTGGTCCAAGTTGGCTAATAATTGCTCATCCTGGAGTAGCTCAAATGAAATGTTGAGATCTGCACAAGCTCTCCCATTCTGTTGTTTGAAGAACTTGTGCCCTCTCAATTTTCTTACAAATAAATTAATGTTCTTAATGCTATCAAAGATGGAAAAATCTGTGGTAGGTATTTTCATCCGGGTACTCCAGTTTCCTCCACATTCCAAAGACATACTGATAGGGAATTTAGATTGTGAGCCCCATCGGGGACAGTGATGATAATGTGTGCAAAATGTAAAGCACTGCATAATATGTTAGCACTATGTAAAAATAAAGATTATTATTATTGTGGGTGTAAAGGATAGGCCCTTGCTGAGAACCGCCATCTCCGAGTCACTGACAATTCGGTCTGAGAGGTTAACTACTTGTAATTCTAGTCCCTGTTGAAGGGGTTCCGATTTCACAGGGGGGAGGCTCGATCTAAAAAACCCAGTCTTGTTGTTGATGAATGATAAGTGTCCCCCCTTGGAAAACCTCTACTTCTGACCCTTTGTTGCCCACTAGATGTCTTCTGTCTAGTGTCCGAACCTGAAAGCTCAGTTTCTGTAGAAGAGAGGTCAGTTTCCTTCTCACCCCGTTAGGATCGTTCCCCCAAGACCTGATAAAATGTGTTATCTCTAAAGTCCTGGAGGTCCCTGAGATACTGTTTATGTTTTCTTTCCTTGAGGTTATATTGAATTTTTTTAATTTAATTCTGTAGTTGTCTTTCTTTAATATTGAAGTCACTTTCCCCCTTGAACGTATTTACCACTCCAATTTCTTCCTTAAGATTAACATTAAGTTTCTCAAAATTAGATTTTTCCTCATTAATGAACAGATTCATAAATCTCAGGGAACTACTGGTCGCCACTTTTTCCCAATTACTAAGGAGTTGGGGATTTCGACAACGTGGGGCTGGTAGAAGAGTAATACGTAGTCCTCTCGGTACTATACCATTTTTTATATAGTTGTCAAGACTCTGGATTTCCCAAGAGGCAGTGTGCTCTTTATACAATTTGTTTAAATCCTTAAATGCTGCAGTATAGGTAGGTGTATATTTCTTCTGTGAGAAAGCTTTTTCAGTAAAGATATCTTTAGCTTCTGTAAGCCAGAGATCTGTGTCTGGACCTGCTGACAGGAAGCCAGCTATAACAGTGGTAATGTCGCCAATATAGGAATCAGCCTGTGACATCGTTCAAACAGGCAAAAGATTTTGCAATGAAAACACCGGCGAAACATTCAAAATAAAGGATTTTATCAATTGCAAGACAAAAGGGGTCATTTATAAAGTTATGTGCAACTGTGGGAAGACCTATGTTGAGAAAACCATTAGGGCATTTAGAAAAAGAGTGGGGGAGCATTCGGGACACATTCTAAATAAGAGAAACACTGTTGGCAAGACATGTTAGCGGTATGCATGGTGGAGATATGAAAGCTATACAGTTTATTGGCATTGAAAAAGTGAAACCATTAAGGAGCAGGGGGGACTTTGACAGGGTTATACTACAATGAGAATCAAGATGGATTTTCCATTTGGATACCTGCTACCCACGTAGCTTGAATGAGCAGCTTAATTATAGCTGCTTTTTGTGATAATAATTTTCCCATTTATTTACTTGTATCTGCCTTCCACTCAAATGTATACTTACACATTGATCTGACTACAAGTCCTGTCTGCATTTAGTACAGTCATATTAAAATGATCTATTTAATAGAATCCATTATGACTCAGTTTTCATCTATACAAGTGTTGGCCACAGCCAAACTAAACTTTTACCTTCTCCTGCATTTACTGTTTCTCATTTTTTGCCTATGGCTGGTTTATAGGAGTAAGGTTTCCTGCTTCTGGATATTTCTAACAAGGTTTAGTTTTGTTCATTATAGTGCTTTGGAACAAAGCACTATACTGTTATTCCACCGTGGATAACTTCTTCTTCTTCTTATTCTTATTATAGTGCTTTGGAACAAAGCACTATACTGTTATTCCACCGTGGTAAACTTCTTCTTATTCTTATTATTCAGTCCGCACGTAATGCGGCCCGAACCGCTTCACTCACAGACTCCAGTGAGGTGTCATTTCGAAGCCAGCGTCCCCAAGAGGTGTGCTAAGTATTTTTCGTGTCGATCGGATTTGTAGTTTTGGCGCAATTTGCGTTTGAAAAAAGTGTTTCAATGCATTTCAATACGGAAATTTTACCATACGTTTATAATGGGCCTGATTTCTGAGGCAATTTCTAAAAATAACGGCCAACTGCCACCTGGCTGATTGGCTCATTGATATGCGCAGTCAGACTCAGTTACTATGCCAACGCCTACGAACTCTACCATGACAGTTTTGCCAGATAATATCAACTCTTAAAGTGACCCACCCACCAATCGGATCCCGAGGTGCGCAGCCCACCAAATTGGACCCCGAGTGGCCTCGCCCAACAAATCGGACCCAGAGTGGCCTCGCCCACCAAATCGGACCCGGAGTGGCGCCGCCCGCCAAATCGGACCCGGAGTGACTCCGCCCGCCAAATCAGACCCGGAGTGACTCCGCCCGCCAAATCGGACCCGGAGTGGCGCCGCCCGCCAAATCGGACCCGGAGTGGCGCCGCCCGCCAAATCGGACCCGGAGTGGCGCCGCCCGCCAAATCGGACCCGGAGTGGCGCCGCCCGCCAAATCGGACCCGGAGTGGCGCCGCCCGCCAAATCGGACCCGGAGTGGCGCCGCCCGCCAAATCGGACCCGGAGTGGCGCCGCCCGCCAAATCGGACCCGGAGTGGCGCCGCCCGCCAAATCGGACCCGGAGTGGCCCGCCCACCAAATCGGACCCGGAGTGGCGCCGCCCGCCAAATCGGACCCGGAGTAACTCCGCCCGCCAAATCGGACCCGGAGTGGCGCCGCCCGCCAAATCGGACCCGGAGTGACGCCGCCCGCCAAATCGGACCCGGGGTGGCGCCGCCCGCCAAATCGGACCCGGGGTGGCGCCGCCCGCCAAATCGGACCCGGGGTGGCGCCGCCCGCCAAATCGGACCCGGGGTGGCGCCGCCCGCCAAATCGGACCAGGAGTGGCGCCGCTCGCCAAATCGGACCCGGAGTGGCGCCGCCCGCCAAATCGGACCCGGAGTGGCGCCGCCCGCCAAATCGGACCCGGAGTGGCGCCGCCCGCCAAATCGGACCCGGAGTGGCGCCCCCCGCCAAATCGGACCCGGAGTGGCGCCGCCCGCCAAATCGGACCCGGAGTGGCGCCGCCCGCCAAATCGGACCCGGAGTGGCGCCGCCCGCCAAATCGGACCAGGAGTGGCGCCGCTCGCCAAATCGGACCCGGAGTGGCGCCGCCCGCCAAATCGGACCCGGAGTGGCGCCGCCCGCCAAATCGGACCCGGAGTGGCGCCGCCCGCCAAATCGGACCCGGAGTGGCGCCCCCCGCCAAATCGGACCCGGAGTGGCGCCGCCCGCCAAATCGGACCCGGAGTGGCGCCGCCCGCCAAATCGGACCCGGAGTGGCGCCGCCCGCCAAATTGGACCCGGAGTGGCCCGCCCACCAAATCGGACCCGGAGTGGCGCCGCCCGCCAAATCGGACCCAGAGTAACTCCGCCCGCCAAATCGGACCCGGAGTGGCGCCGCCCGCCAAATCGGACCCGGAATGACGCCGCCCACCAAATCGGACCCGGGGTGGCGCCGCCCGCCAAATCGGACCCGGGGTGGCGCCGCCCGCCAAATCGGACCCGGGGTGGCGCCGCCCGCCAAATCGGACCCGGAGTGGCGCCGCCCACCAAATCGGACCCGGAGTGGCACCGCCCGCCAAATCGGACCCGGAGTGGCGCCGCCCGCCAAATCTGACCCGGAGTGGCGCCGCCCGCCAAATCGCACTTGGAGTGGCGCCGCCCGCCAAATCGGACCCGGAGTGGCGCCGCCCGCTAAATCGGACCCGGAGTGGCGCCGCCCGCCAAATCGGACCCGGAGTGGCGCCGCCCGCCAAATCGGACCCGGAGTGGCGCCGCCCGCCAAATCGGACCCGGAGTGGCGCCGCCCGCCAAATCGGACCCGGAGTGGCCCGCCCACCAAATCGGACCCGGAGTGGCGCCGCCCGCCAAATCGGACCCAGAGTAACTCCGCCCGCCAAATCGGACCCGGAGTGGCGCCGCCCGCCAAATCGGACCCGGAATGACGCCGCCCACCAAATCGGACCCGGGGTGGCGCCGCCCGCCAAATCGGACCCGGGGTGGCGCCGCCCGCCAAATCGGACCCGGGGTGGCGCCGCCCGCCAAATCGGACCCGGAGTGGCGCCGCCCACCAAATCGGACCCGGAGTGGCACCGCCCGCCAAATCGGACCCGGAGTGGCGCCGCCCGCCAAATCGGACCCGGAGTGGCGCCGCCCGCCAAATCGCACTTGGAGTGGCGCCGCCCGCCAAATCGGACCCGGAGTGGCGCCGCCCGCTAAATCGGACCCGGAGTGGCGCCGCCCGCCAAATCGGACCCGGAGTGGCGCCGCCCGCCAAATCGGACCCGGAGTGGCGCCGCCCGCCAAATCGGACCCGGAGTGGCGCCGCCCGCCAAATCGGACCCAGAGTGGCCCCACCCACCAAATCGGTTCCAGAGTGGCCCCACCCACCAAATCGGACCCAGAGTGGCCCCACCCACCAAATCGGTTCCAGAGTGGCCCCACCCACCAAATCGGACCCAGAGTGGCCCCACCCACCAAATCGGTTCCAGAGTGGCCCCACCCACCAAATCGGTTCCAGAGTGGCCCCACCCACCAAATCAGCACCTGAGTAATGCAAACACCTCAGAATATCTCAAAACCTGAGGTAAATTACTGAGTGATGCGAACACTTCAGAATATCTCACGCCCTGAGTTGTCTACTTGTCCATAGGATTTTTGAGAATCGTGAAGTAAACCTCTGGGAGAGGTGAGCACCTCATAACTGGTTATGTTATGTTATGTACAGTAGATCTTTGGATGAGGCAAATGCCTCAGAGTGGGCCATATTGTGAGGTAACGCTCTGGGAGAGGAAAACGCCTCAGAGCTGCTAGTACCGTGAGCATACCTCCCAACTTTTGAAGATGGGAAAGAGGGACAAAGTTTGCGGCGCGCAAATTTTAGGCCACGCCTCTGACCACACCCATTCATAATTAGTCACACCCATATCCACGTCCCAAGCACACCCATTTAGCACTGCTGATCACACTGTTTCATATACAATAGTTATAAACAAAAAAATATGGCCACACAGTGCTCCATACTGTATAATGGCCACACATGAGGCTCCATACTGTATAATGAACACACATGACGCTCCATACTGTATAATGACCGCATGCATACTGTATAATGGCCGCACATGATGCTCCATACTGTATAATGACCGCACATGATGCTCCATACTGTATAATGGCCGCACATGATGCTCCATACTGTATAATGACCGCACATGATGCTCCATACTGTATAATGACCGCATGCATACTGTATAATGGCCGCACATGATGCTCCATACTGTATAATGAACGCACATGATGCTCCATACTGTATAATGGCCGCACATGATGCTCCATACTGTATAATGACCGCACATGATGCTCCATACTGTATAATGACCGCATGCATACTGTATAATGGCCGCACATGATGCTCCATACTGTATAATGAACGCACATGATGCTCCATACTGTATAATGACCGCACATGATGCTCCATACTGTATAATGGCCGCACATGATGCTCCATACTGTATAATGACCGCACATGATGCTCCATACTGTATAATGACCGCATGCATACTGTATAATGGCCGCACATGATGCTCCATACTGTATAATGAACGCACATGATGCTCCATACTGTATAATGACCGCACATGATGCTCCATACTGTATAATGACCGCACATGATGCTCCATACTGTATACTGGCTGCACATGATGCTCCATACTGTATAATGACCGCACATGATGCTCCATATTGTATAATGACCGCACATGATGCTCCATATTGTATAATGACCGCACATGATGCTCCATACTGTATACTGGCTGCACATGATGCTCCATACTGTATAATGACCGCACATGATGCTCCATATTGTATAATGACCGCACATGATGCTCCATACTGTATAATGACCGCACATGATGCTCCATATTGTATAATGACCGCACATGATGCTCCATATTGTATAATGACCGCACATGATGCTCCATACTGTATACTGGCTGCACATGATGCTCCATACTGTATAATGAACACACATGATGCTCCATACTGTATAATGGCCACACATGATGCTCCATATTGTATAATGACCGCACATGATGCTCCATACTGTATAATGACCGCACATGATGCTCCATACTGTATAATGACCGCACATGATGCTCCATACTGTATAATGACCGCACATGATGCTCCATACTGTATAATGACCGCACATGATGCTCCATATTGTATAATGACCGCACATGATGCTCCATACTGTATAATGACTGCACATGATGCTCCATATTGTATAATGACCACACATGATGCTCCATACTGTATACTGGCTGCACATGATGCTCCATATTGTATAATGACCGCACATGATGCTCCATACTGTATAATGACTGCACATGATGCTCCATACTGTATAATGACCCCACATGATGCTCCATACTGTATTATGGCCACAGTTCTCCATACTGTATAATGACATACAGGCACGCAGCTCACACACATGCAGCATCACACACACAGTATCACACATACACACGCAGCATCACAAACGCAGCTCACAAACACATGCAGCTTTGACACAAATGCATCACACATGCAGCCATCACACACACACACAGCCATCACACACACACGCAGTCATCACACACACACGCAGTCATCACACACACACACGCAGCCATCACACACACACACACAGCCATCACACACACGCAGTCATCACACACACACGCAGTCATCACACACACGCAGCCATCACACACACACACGCAGCCATCACACACACACACGCAGCCATCACACACACATGCAGCCATCACACACACACACACACGCAGCCATCACACACACACACACATGCAGCCATCACACACACACACGCAGCCATCACACACACACACACACGCAGCCATCACACACATGCAGCCATCACACACACACGCAGCCATCACACACACACGCAGCCATCACACACACACACACACACGCAGCCATCACACACACACACACGCAGCCATCACACACATGCAGCCATCACACACACCCAGCCATCACACACACCCAGCCATCACACACACACACCCAGCCATCACACACACACACACACAGCCATCACACACACACACTCAGCCATCACACACACACACCCAGCCATCACACACACACACCCAGCCATCACACACACACACCCAGCCATCACACACACCCAGCCATCACACACACCAGATACCTCATACACACATGACACACACACAAATGCAGCATCACACATCTCACACACACACACACATCACACACACACACAATCTCCTCTGTGGTGCAGGGGCGGCTGATCTGTCCATGTGCAGCTCTTCAGTTTCTCCGGCTGCTCACAGCTCTGCACTGTCCCGGCACCTCCCCCGTCTCTCCTTCTCTGCCGGGATAGCAGCTAAGAGCAGGAGACGCCAGAGCTCTGTGCACACACCTCAGGTAGTGAGTCGCTGACCTCTCATCTTGATCGCTGCTGGCTCTCTTCCTCAGCGTGGCAGCGCCGCACACACAGGGGGCGGGGGCGGGGGAGGGATCGGTCGGGAGGAGACCCAGCATGTATAAGAAAAAAAAAACAGCCACAAACCTAATCGGGCTCTCTCTACGTCCCGGAAGTGGGCGGGGCTTCACCGGCGGCAGCAAATTCGGGATTTTAAATGCCCGAAGCGGGACAGCGGGACCCCGGTGCCAAAGCGGGACTGTCACGCTGAAATCGGGATGGTTGGGAGGTATGCCGTGAGGTAATTGTCTAGTTATTATAGTGCTTTGAAAAGCACTATCTTGTAATCTGAACACTGCTAATTTATTATAGTGCTTTGAAAAAAACACTATTTTGATAATTCCTTGCTCTCAGTTCTACTGTATCTAATTGAGGGGGAAAAGCCTATTGTGTATGTTTTGGCTTTCTAATAGTTATGGATTCGAGCTGAAGGCACATCTTCAAACAGAAAACTTAAATTACACAAAAAATTGATAATATGCTTATTTTTTTGTCAATCAGCTGTGTGGTCAGCTGAAGTTGATTGCTGTGATGCAACCTAGGATTTTTACTTTCACTTTACCTCAGCCTGTGTGAGAGAGCACTTCAACATCTATTCAATTGTCATATTACACTGAACAGGTTAGAAAAATTATATGTAATTAATATATTAGTGATCATACATTTACTTATTGGCTCTTGTTATTGTCTGGTGCATTTTTTTTAACATTTGTTGGTAACTTATGGGACAGACACATTTTGGAGTCGCCAGTTGTTTTATGACAGGATTTTTCCATTACTCTGTTATTTGGTAGGATTGTTCTGAGAGGATTTTTCTATTTTGCTATATTCCCACTACTGTTATAGGTTTCCTATCACAGAAAAAGCTGAACGGGAGCATTTTTACCTTCAACTTTGCTACAGCCTGTGTAACCGAACACATCATCATCAATTCAATTAGCATATTACAGTGAACAGGTTAGAGACATTTTATGTAATTAATATATTGGAGATGATACATTTACTTACTGGCTTTTGTTATTGTCTGGTGCATTCTTTTTGGGGTTTTTTCTGTTAACCTATGGTGACAGATCCATTTCTGACCCACCATCTGTTTTATAGAATTTTTAGATTAGGTCTTATTCACACAGGAAATTAGTGCTAGCAAAATTGCTTTGAACAGAGGTGATTTTTTTTCTATGGGCTCCTATGGTAGAATAATTGCTAGCAATTTAAAATTTAAAAATTTAGGGCAGTGCTTTCCTGTCATAGGACACCATAGTAAAAATATAGTCTCTGTTCAAAGTGATTGTTCACTAGAAAAATCGCTAGCAATAATTGCTAGGGAAAATCGCCTGAGTGAATAAGGTCTTAGGCTTCATGCACATGGCCACTTTTGCCCAGTGCTGCTGGTAATTATCATTTTGATTTTCTCCACCATTACCATTATAGGTCAGTGACCTACTGTATAATCAGCAATTACCACTGGTCTTTTTGCTGGCCCCATTGAAATAATTAGGGCGCAGTCCTACTATGAATTTTCGGTGGTGATAATCGCAGCCAGAAAAAGCACTTGTGTGAATAGGCTCTTAAGGCCCCATCACACAGTACGAGATTTGTCATAACGATTTGACAATCTGTGATGTAGCAGGCTTGTAACTCTGACTTCATACTGTGTGAAATACTGTACATGGTTGGGCCCCTGCTCTTCTTTGTATAAGGTGAAAGTTCAGCCCTTTCTTTGCTCCTAGGAATCCTGCTGTGACCGCGCTATCGCTACATGTGACAACGGGATATGACATTGTATACATATGTCGCAGAATCACAATTGCAGAGGTTCTCTGCCAGTGTGACAGGGCCCTTACTCTGTTATTTTAGAGGATTTTTCTATTAAGCTACATTTTCAGTATTGTTACAGGTTTTTGGTCACCTGCTCTGTCATAGAAACAACTGAACGAAAGGCAAGAGGAGAAAAATGTATTAATTTTTGTTCTTTTTGATAGTGGGAATGGAATGGATTCATTTGGCCTCTGTGGTATGCTTTCCGTTTTTAAAAATACAAAAGCAAAGGTTGCAACCCTTTTGTTTCTGTTTAAAAAAACTGAAAAGAATACAAATGAATATAAAATGAATCATATAATTTCCCATTGCCTTCAATGAGAACAAAAACGAATCAATTTTTCTCCATTTTCTTCAATTCATGGATGGAGTAACTTGTAGAGAAAGGGAGTCAGAACAGTAGAAGTCAGCATTTAGGGCTAAAACACACGGCCAAAAAAAGCATCTGAATTCAGATGCTTTTTTTGGGCGTGTGTGAAGCTCTGGCCGCGAGTAAGCAGTGCAGAACTCTGAGGCTCAGGTGAGCCTCCGAGTACAGGCCAGACCGACCATGGCACTCAGAGACTGAACTCTGAGCACTGAGCAATTGTCGGGTGCTCAGAGTTCAGTCCCTGAGTGCCGTGTTCAGGCCGGGCTGTGCTCTGGGGCTCACCTGAGCTGCAGAGTTCAGTTCTGCAGACCAGGCATCCAGGGTGGATATCCCTGTCCAAATTTAGATGGGAATATTCACCCGTGTGTCTTTGCCCTTACTTTGACAGGATTTTTCAGACAGAATTTATCTATTAGGTTGTGTTCACACATTCATTTTTTTCAGTTATGCTGATCAGTTTTTTTTTCATTTGGCTGCACCAAAAAAAACAAACATCTGTTTGCTTCAGATCCATTTTTATTTCAGTTTTTGAGTAACACAACAGCACAGGCTGCAGCAGAGATGTTTAAGTGTATAAAGCTAAAACAAAATGGATCTAAAGCAAACTGAAGCCATTCCGTTTTTTCAAGCTTCATTGAAATCAATAGCAGAAAAATGATTTTGTTACATGCTAAAACATATGTACGAGCACAATTATTGCGTGACTATATAGTGTGGCATCACACAACCCTGTTGCACAAAAATGCTATTTATATTTGCTATTCTGAGGTGATTCTTACTGTTGAAAACAATGCGTTCAGACTTTTGCCATGATTCTCTGGTGCAAGATTTCTGGCAAACACTTGCCCGTGTTTTTTAGCCGCTATACATCTGTCTTTTAGTTTAGTTGCTCCAAAAAACAGATCAGTATGAGAACCCCTTTACACTCTTCAATCATTGTTCATCAATTGTTCGGCAGATCTGTGGTTGCAGTGAAATTGTGGACAATCAAGGCCAGATTTGTGGCCATGTGCAAATGGAATATGTCCCCAATTTAACAGCAAGCACTGATGTGATGAACCATCAATAAACAATCATTGAAGTGTATAAATGGGTCCTCAGGGTTCATTGACATCTACATTTTGACAGATCCACCCTACTCTGCTTTTCAGCAGCAAGATGAATTGGTAACACACATAGAAACTATTACTAAAGGGGGTCTAATACTGTGATGTTGCTATAAGCGATTGTTGACAAGCATCGCTCATGGCTATATGCTGGTATGTTGGTCGCTTTGGTTAGACCCAGTGATACTCACTAGTAATCATAGCAACTTATTGAACAATTAGCCATGGTTGCAATTCTTCTAAAATATGGCAATATAAATACATTGCTGTGGTTTTAGCAGTATTGCTAGAATTGCATTTAAATGCAGTATTTGCCTGTCGCTAGTGACAGGTGAATGACTTGCCATCTCCCAGGCATAAGCAGTTAAGTATGATTTATTGCTCAGTACCCAGTTTGTGGCTGCATTCAAAGCTAGTAATATTGCTTGTTAGATGGCTGATGCCAGCCAATATCATTGATACTGATGTTCATTGTGTAAACCTCCCCTAACACTGACAAGAGGAGACCATGTACTAAAATTGCGTTAATTTGCTTGTGCTTTTTATAAGTGGAAAGACAACTCATGTATGCAGTATTTTTATCCTTGTTTATAAAAAGTGCTAGCAGATTAACATTATTTTAGTCTATGGTTCCTCTTTTTAGTGTTATGGGGGGTCACATGCACAGATATCTCTAGAAATATTGTTTGTTAGAGGCTGGCACCAGCGATCTAACGAACAATATCACTATATTAGAAGTGGGCTGCAATTCTGGCATCCAGTTATGAATTAATTGCTTGATGTGTAGCAGATTGTGGTCCATTCTGATGTTCACTATAGCTAATTGATAGTGCCATTTGAAAGCAGCTCTAGTAATATCACTAGACCTGAGCAATGTATTTTTATTGCCGTGGGTGTAGTGGAATCACAAACTATGATTTCTCTCTCTGATTAGCAGCCTTGACTGTTTGTGGCTGCCAGGGATCATTCACAGTGATATTCTCATGTGTAAACCTCCACTTAGTGCACGATGTTACAATGCGTTTTACTGAACTATGCAATAATGTAGATGTAAATGTAGCCATAGGACTAAAACACACGGGCAAGACTTTCGCATAACTGTTGTGTGATAAAATCTTCCTAGCAGTTGCAGCTCATAGTTTTTAATGGGCTTAAACAGATGGATGTTTTTCTTGCCACAATGGCGGCAAGTAAAAAAAGTGCTAATGTGTTATTCTGCTGTGGGTATCGCAGCACAGTAGAACAATGTAATATAATAGTCAAGCGACAAGGTCGTGTGATGTTACAACAGTGCCGCATGACTATCACACAAGCCCATGGGGGTTCACTCTTAGGGGAGCTTTACACACTATAATATATTTGGTAGTGATTGCTAGTAATTGTCGCTAGTGTGATTGCATGACCCAACGTTTGTTGCATTCAATCTTAGAGATGATCACTAGCGTTAAAAACAGCTTGTCTGGTTGGTCGTTTCAACTGCTGCAATGCAAAATCAATTCTATTACATTCCAATACAATTCACTCCATTTGAGATAATGAAAGTTACTGCGATCTAAAATCTGCTGAGCATCTGCAATCAATTAGTGATGGATTGCTCTGTCAGGTTTGTGGCTGCATTCAAATGGAAAAATATCGGCCACATACAGCTGGCACTAGCGATCACCTGCACAATATCATGAGCAATACATTGTGTAAAGCTCTCCTTTGGGTGTGTTTACACGATACAATCATTGTATGTCTGGTTGTTGACGGAAGCAAATTTGTGCAGATACAATATAATATCTTTCCTTTTGTACACAGCCACATATCTGGCAGTGCGCAATTAATTGCTCAAAAGTCATAGGTCATTTGCAGTCTGCTTTTCAGTGATATTTGCACAACTGTTGCAATGAATTTGTAGTGTAGCCAATGAGGCAAATTTTCACTGACGCAAATGTTTTAGTGAACGACTATTAGAAGTAGGATACACTGTCCTATTTGAGATTGGACATCCAATGTCAGATCCTATTGAGCTCTATGGGTCCATTGCTTACTAAGGCCAGTTTCACACGTCAGTGGCTCTGGTACGTGAGGTGACAGTTTCCTCACGTACCGGAGACACTGACACACGTAGACTCATAAAAATCAATGCATCTGTTCAGATGTCATTGATTTTTTGCGGACCGTGTCTCCGTGTGCCAAACACGGAGACATGTCAGTGTTCGTGGGAGCGCACGTATTACACGGACCCATTAAAGTCAATGGGTCCGTGTAAAACACGGACCTCATACGGACATTCTCCGTCTGGGGTCCGTGTGCGTGCAGGAGACAGTGCTACAGTAAGCGCTGTCCCCCCACATGGTGCTGAAGCCGCGATTCATATGTTCCCTGCAGCAGCGTTTGCTGCAGAGAAAATATGAATAATAGTGTTCAAAATAAAGATCTATGTGTCCGCCGCCCTCCCACCCCCTGTGCGCCCCCCCCGCTGTTCAGAAAATACTCACCCGCTCCCACGTTGGCTGTCACTCCTTCCTCTCTGCCCCGCGCCTTCTACTGTATGCGGTCACGTGGGGCCACTCATTTACAATCATGAATAGTCGGCTCCGCCCCTATGGGAGGTGGAGCCACATATTCATGACTGTAAATGATCAGCCCCACGTGACCGCATACAGGAGAAGATGGGGCCAGACCAGGAAGGAGCGACAGCCAACGAGGGAGTGGGTGAGTATTTTCTGAACAGCGGGGGGGGGGCGCACAGGGGGTGGGGGGGCGGCAGACACATAGATCTTTATTTTAAACACTATTATTCATATTTTCTCTGCAGCAAACGCTGCTGCAGGGAACATATGAATCGCGGCTTCAGCACGATGCAGGGTACCACACGCGTGGGTACCACACGTTCCGTGTGGTAACCACTCGCCATACGGGCAGCACACGTGTGCCGCACGTATGGCCTACGTGAGTTCCCAGGCACACGGACACGGATAACTCCGGTAACGATTTATTCCGGTACCGGAATTATCTGGACGTGTGGGACAGCCCTAAATTAGCATCCAATTCAACTATCTGACAGTCTGATCTGATTTTTAAAGATCAGACCTGTCGGACTTTAATGTGAGATTGAATGTTGATCCATAGGAATCAATGGCTCCAACATCAAAATTGGATAGGGTACAATTAGATGCCATCAGTAGCATCTGACATTGGATCTGACTTTGGATGTTGGATCTCATGTCAGACAGTGTGTGCTAGGTCTTATTTGGCTGCTAGTGATTGTCGCAGCGCTAAAACTGAACTATTGGTTGTGTAGTCACAACAGCCACTATAGCTAGTGATGGATTTGTCTAAGGTCATGTTCACACTTGTCGGATTACAGACTGATTCTTCTGTCAGAATTTTCAGTAGGATTTTTCAGTTCCGTAGGCTTAATCTGAATTAACCCATAGGCAGCAATGTAAAACAGTCAAATCCCTGTGCACACTTGCTAGGGGAATTTTCTGACCGGATTCGTCCGGATTTTTCACTCCGCTGCATGTTGTTGTTCTCGTCGGATCCATGTCGGAGCTCCGATGGGGGCAATGCATTGTAAAAAAACCCGCTCCTAAATTCCGCCGGTAAATCCGATGCCAAAAGCAGTGGATCGGATTTATCGGCAGAATTTCAGCGCCCAATCCGACGGAAGAATCAGTCTGTAATCCGACAAGTGTGAACATAGCCTAATATCATAGTGTCTAAACCCATCTGTAGGCTGGGCTTACATGCCTAAATAATTGTGCTATCATTATAATGATTAAATAATTATTAATTCAGAGCTATGATTGCAGTGAAATCTTGTACATATTGTTCAATTTGTACATGGCCACAAAACCTGGCACTGAACAATTTTTCACTGAAAATCGTGTGTTGTCCTGCAGTCTATGCATGACTAACAACTTTTGGAGATAAATCGTTCAATGCCAGGTTTGTGGCCATGTACAAATGGAACAATATGTCCCCGATCTAATGAACAATGATTGCACAATCATTGAAGAGTGTAAACCTTATGTCTGTTATTTGACAGCATTTTGTTTCTGAAAACATGTTGCTAAAGGGATGCATTATCATTATTACTGTACAGAATGCCACGCAAAGGGAAACGATCTGAAGCTCAAAAAAAACGCTTGCAAAGAATCAATATTTCTGCTTGTGAAAAGTCTGGTAAGCTGCCACTTGGTCATAGCATAGAAGAGAAGAAGCAGTTAGAAATTGTGTGTGATGCTGCTGAATTACAAAAAGAACAGGTCAAAAGCGTTACTTCTGTACAAGCGTCTCATAGTCAGGGCGATTACAGGTATACAGAATTTTCCAGAAACAAACAGTGCACATGTAATTCCCTAATTTTTCTCATTGCCCTTAATGAGAACTCAAAGTTATCAAGTAATGATCTTGATTATATTTTGAAAGAGGGTGACTTGTTGTATACAAGCACAAAGCAAAAGCTAATTACTGAAGGCAAGTTTGTGCATGACTTTTTAGCTCATGATGAGCTTCCAGACACTGTTGTGTACAATATGCATACATACAGTGTTATTAAATTTCCCTCACAGTATGGATATTTAAGGAAGCGGGGACCTGATGGTGCGCCAGACTTTTTGGAACTTTCTGAAAGATTACAGTGTCTGTCTTCAGATATAAAATATGCACTACTCACAATGAGCAGTCTGACTATTGCTGTGTTCTGCAATAGTTTAGGCCACTTTGTTTTTTTCGATCCTCACTGTAGGTCTCCTGAAGGATTGTTCTCTGACACAGGTACTGCTGTAATGGTGACTTTTGAATATCTGAATGACATGATTGAAAGACTGCTTTTATTTCATGCATTGCTACCAACACCTGATGACTGCATTTATGAGTTTATGCCAGTTATGTTTATCTGTACAATGGACAGTCAGCAGGCAAACAGTTCTTCTAATATACAATCTGCAGTGAGCGAAAAGAATGCACCAGTCGACGAATGTGGTACTTCAAATTTAAACACATTAAACATGCTAAAGCGTAACAAAAATAGAAGACGCAGAATAGTAATAGCAAATAAACAAAAGAAAATGTACCATAAAGAGGTCATCAAATTGAGAAATCATATTTATTATGAAAAAAATAAGACAAACATGTTAAAGAACCAAAAAGACAAGTATTTAAATTATTCTCATTTTAGAATGAAACAAAAAGCATTTATTACAGATCGATATTCCCGTGATGCGCACTACAGGATGAAGCAACAATTATATGTCAAGTTGCATTATTCTAGGGATGCAGATTACAGACTGAGGAAAAAATCATGTGCAAATGTACGTTATGCTCATGATCCAGAGTACAGACTGAGGCAAAAATCATATGTAAATGTACGTTATGCCCATGATCCAGATTACAGACTGAGGAAAAAATCATATGTAAATGTACGTTATGCCTGTGATGCAGACTACAGATTTAAACGGATAGCATACATGAAGAAACGTTATCTCAATTACCCTGAATTTCAAAGAAAACGGAAAAACTACATGCGACAGTATGCATCAGACCTTCAAAACAAACAGAATAGGAAGCAACGTTTTGTAGAAAAATACAAAAATGAAACTTATTTCAGAATGTTTCATAAAATGTTATGTGCTTTCAGGATACAACAAAAATATAAGCAGTCTAAACTTCAACTAATTCGACAAAAAATGAAAGCAGTTAAATCAAATTCTGATGACAGGGTTAGTGCTATAATGCAACAAGCCATTGACGCCTTTCATATGGAAATACAGAGTGGACCAACTCACATCTGCACAAGCTGTCACAGAGCCCTGTTCCCCAAACAGGTGAAAGTGTGTAAACGTGAGAAATATAAAAAAAACACAGCCATGGTATCACATTGTCTTACAGGGAAATATGTTCATGTTTGTAGTGATGGCTGTCAACATGTAGAACTATGTGCAGTACCTGAAAGGATGACAGAGTGGATTTGCCACAGCTGCCACGAAAACCTAATGACAGGAAATGTTCCTCCAATTGCAGTTTTTAATAAGTTAGAACTGGCGCCAATTCCAGCTGAACTTGCTGACTTAAACATACTCGAAAGACACATAATAGCACTATATATACCATTTGCAAAAATAATCACTCTCCCTAAAGGGCAACAGAGAGCGATCCATGGTTCTGTTGTGTGTGTTCCATCAGAAGTGGAGACAACAGTCAATGCTTTACCGAGACCCATTAGTCAGTCTCAGTTGTTAAAAGTAAAACTAAAAAGACGACTTAATTACAAAGGACACTACCAATTCCAAACGTTAAATATGTGCAAAATACTAACTGCACTGCTTAAACTGAAAGAAGTACATTCAGAATACAAAAATATAGATATCATTCATGATAGCTGTCACTTTGATCAGCTATGTCATGACTTAACAAATGAAGATGATATAATAGAAAACATATCTGAAATTAGAGATGATATTCAACAAGCAATTGATTTAATGGAAACAGACAATTGGGATAACATTACAGTAAACGAAGAAGCAAGACCCAATAGCCAACTCCCAGAACCCTCAGAAGAAAACATTGATCAGGAGGACTTGCATGCTTCGGATCAAGAAACTAATGAACAGAATGGCGCTTGCTACTTTGATAGTTGTTTACAGCCATCTGATATTGCCCAAGAGCTTATAGCATTTGGTGAGGGTATCTTTTGTGTTGCACCATCAGAAGGAAAAAAGCCAGTGAGTTTTTTTAGAGTACCAAAACTAGAGGCTATGGCTTTTCCAGTTCAGTTCCCGACTGGTATTAACACCTTAGATCAAATGAACAGAATTAGGAATTTGACTCCGAGCAGGTACTTTAATGTACGTCTCCTTTCTGTCGACAATCGTTTTGCTATTGATTCAAATTATATTTTCTTTGCACAGTTTGTCACTGAAATGCATTTAGCAACATCCAGTATGTCCATTCAGCTCCGGAAAGGAAAACCTGTGACCAGAGATGGACGTAAAATCACAGTTCAAATGCTGAAAGATAAGAATGAAGTTGAAAGACTAGTAAGGAATAAAGATGCAACTAGATTTATGCAGCCATTGAGAGGCACTCCAGCTTATTGGGAGAAAACCTTGAGAGATCTTTTTGCTATGCTTCGTCAGTTGGGAACTCCAACTTTCTTCTGCACATTTAGTGCTGCAGAAATGAGATGGCCAGAAGTCATTCAAATAATAAAGGCGCAGCAAAATGAGCAAGTTAATTTTTCTGAGATGGACTGGGCCTCAAAATGTGAAGTTTTACATAGTAACCCTGTAACAACTATGCGTATTTTTGAAAAAAGAGTAGAAGCACTACTAAGACATCTACTCTTGTCACCCGCACAGCCTATTGGAGAGGTCATTGACTACTTTTATCGAGTGGAATACCAAGCTAGAGGATCTCCACATATACATCTTTTGGCTTGGTGTAAAGATGCACCTGAATTTGAGAAAGATCCCGATAAAAAAGTGTGTGAGTTCGTGGATAGATATATAACATGTCAGCTACCGGATCCTAATGCAGACCCAGATCTTTACAAAATTGTAACTGAAGTACAAACTCACAGCAAAACACATTCAAAGTCATGTAAGAAAGGAAAAAAACATTGTAGATTCGGATTTCCAAAGCCACCAGTAGAACATACTTATATAACGAGACCTGTTCCAGCACAGACCAGTGAAGAACAAGCAGCTGATTCAGACAGTGATCCATCTGTCATGTCCCTTGAAAAAGCAAAAAGGAGACTTAAACCCCTTTGGGATTTACTGCATAAACCTGAGGCTTCATCTGCAAGCATATCCCAACTACTTGCACAATGCAAATTAAGTCATGAGGAATACAAGTGTTGTATAAGTTTCCTAAACAGTTCTAGTGCGCTAATGATGAAACGACAGCCAAAGGATGCCTGGGTAAATAATTATAACAAGCATTTGTTAAGAGCATGGAATGCAAATATCGATATTCAGTATATATTAAATCCACACTCTTGTATAATGTATATTTTATCATACATTTCAAAAGGTGAACATGAGATGAGTCATTACCTTAAAAGAATTGTTGCCGACACAAGACAAGCTAACATATCTGATCGTGATGAAATGAAACAGATTATGCAGGCCTATTCTAAAAATCGAGAGGTCAGTATTCAAGAAGCCGTTGCCCGTGTATGCAGTCTGAAACTTAAATCCTGTTCTCGTCTTGTTGTATTCATACCCACTGATGACAATGCCTTAAAAATGAGTTTGCCTTTGAGGTCCTTAAATGATAAAAGTCCAGAATCAGAAAATGTTTGGATGTCAGGAATAACAGAAAAATATCAAAACAGGCCAGACACACCAGAGTTTGAAAACATGTGCATGGCAGAATTCGCTTCCACTTATAGAGTAGTCTATGGTAGGCAGAGAAAAAGCAGAAATGTCCTGTCCCTTCTAAATGGTATTGGATCCATTCAAAAACGAACACAAGGAAAACCTGCTGTCATTAGATATGCTCGATTTTCCCAGAAAAATTCTCCTGAGAAATTCTATGCCACAGTACTAAAACTATACCTACCCTACCGCTCACCTACACAGCTCAAACCAAAAGATTTCCCATCATACGAATCTTTCTTAGCTTGTGGAACTGTACAGCTTCCTGGAAGTAACTGTGTTCAGACCGTGTTTTCAATTGTCAAAAAAAATAGGGCACCGTACGAAAAATACAGTAAAACAGTCGAAAAGGCCATTGAAGAGCTTGAAAAAAATGGACCGATGGAGGATGCATGGGCGACACTTGCTCCAGAGTCTGAGCTTATTAGACTGGAGTGTATTTCAGAGCGTGAGGAGATAAACCCTGAGGAACTGAACGAATTAGATGATGTTCCTGAATACAGTAAAAGTCCCAAAAAGAAATGTACCACAGCAGCAACATTTGAAGGACCTGTTGCAAACCCTGCTGTGATGAAACAGATGTATCAGAATCTGAATCAAAGTCAGGCATCCATTTTCTATACAATACGTAAATGGTGCGTAAGACGTGTGTGCGGAGAAAATCCAGAACAGTTTTTTCTATTTGTGACTGGTGGAGCTGGTACTGGTAAATCACACCTCATTAAATGTATCTATTTAGAGGCATCAAAGATACTTCAGAGGCTTCCCAGGATTTCTGAGGAAACTGATATTTCCATGCCTACTGTCCTACTCTCAGCCTTCACTGGCACAGCAGCCTTTAACATTTCAGGCAAAACTTTACATTCCATTTTGAAATTACCAAGAAGTCTTAAACCACCATACCAGGGGTTGGGAAATTGTCTTGATGAACTGAGAGTAGCGCTGTCAAATGCTGAAATTATTATTATTGATGAGGTGTCCATGGTCTCCAAACCACTGTTTGCTTACATCAATTGGAGGCTACAAGACATTAAAGGTATCAAAAAACCTTTTGGAGGCATGTCTGTTCTAGCAGTGGGAGACTTCTACCAGTTGCCACCTCCAGGTAAAGCGAAACCTCTCTGTGTTTTTGAAGACCACATGCTTGATTTCTGGCAGGACCTCTTTCAGGTAGTTACCCTCACAGAAATAATGCGCCAAAAAGAGGATGTAGCGTTTGCCGAACTATTAAACAGAATTAGATTAAAAGGCAAGGAAGAGGCAATATCTGAAGTAGATAGAGCCTTACTTTCTCAGCAGTTTGTGACTCAAATTGAAGATTGTCCAAAGGACGTCCTTCATGTGTTTGCCAGAAATAAAGATGTAGATGAGCATAACGCAGCCATTATATCTGCTTTGCATTCTGTAGTGATAAACATCGATGCACATGACTATAAAAAAGATCTTAAAACAGGGCGGATGGAAAAGCAGAAAATACCTTTTGCAAGTCAAAAAGGGGATCTGCCAGACAGGCTACAAGTTGCTGAGGGTGCACGTGTGATGCTGATTAGAAACATAGATGTGGAGGATGGACTAGTAAATGGTTCATTTGGAAAAATTGCTGCTATTGTTTCCCAATTAGAAGATGATAAAATAGTTGTAATGAAGCTTGGTGTTGAATTAGATAATCCAAATGCCGGACAGAAGAATCACAACAGGACATGCACACCAACAGGTAACTTGGTGTATATAGAGAGAATAGAAGAGCCCCTGAGCAAAAAAGGAGTTGTTCGTCACCAGTTTCCTATTAAACTTGCTTTTGCCTGCACAGTACATAAGGTGCAAGGCATGACTACAACTTCTGCAGTAGTTTCATTAAAGCATATTTTTGAACCAGGCATGGCATATGTTGCTCTCAGTAGAACAACTTCCCTTTCTGGACTACACATTTTTGACTTCAATGAAAATCAAATCTATGCTGATCCACAAATCACAAGATCTTTGGAAAACATGAAAATAGCAACAGTCAATAATGCTATGCCTTTACTCAATAGTCTTCAATGGCCAAGTTCTCCTTTTCTAACATTTATTCACCACAACGTGGAAGGACTGTCAGTCCACATTGATGATGTGAGAAGTCATCATGAAATGTGTCGTGCAGACATTTTATGTTTCACCGAAACTCATCTTTCAGGCCAATTTGTCAGTAATGACATAGAATTACAAAACTATCAAATGTTTAAAAGAAACAGGCAGGTTTCATATTCAACCTATTCTAATCTGTCTAATAAGAATGGCGGTGGAGTAGCCATCTATGTGAAAAATGACATTCAAGCAAGTCCAATGCAATATATGCAGAGCATGACTGACCTTGAGTTCCTGGTTTTGAGAGTTGAGGCACCAATTCCATCTCTAATTTCAGTAATTTACAGGCCTCCAGATTACAGCACTAATCTGTTTTTGCCACAACTCTCTAACTTGTTGAATTCTTTAGAAATTATTCAACATGGTCCACTAATTATTTGTGGTGACTTCAATGAGGATCTATTGTCAGATAGAAAGAAGCCCATATTTGAAATGCTGCAGTCCAGAGGCTACAAACAGCTAATTACAGCAGCTACTACAGAGAAGAATACACTTCTAGATCATTTGTATATTTTCAGCCAGGAGTATTGTGCCGAATCTGGTGTACTCCAGACATATTACAGTTATCATAATCCTGTTTATTGTATTTTAACCTAATTTGCACTCCTGTAATCAATTGATCTCCTGCAGTACTGCTAGACATGTGGTTCTCCTCCCATTCCTTTCCCTGTGGAGGGTTAAATGGCAGGAGCTAAACTCAGGACAGGATGCAGGCAAGCACCTGATGTGTTGTGGATCTTTTCTCTTTTATGAGGGAAGCGCAGAGACTGGGAGTAAAAGTATGATTACAGTTTACTAACTAGTTGGCTGGGTTTTGACTTAATCTCCTCTCTATTCCACATGCACTCTAGCAATGTTATCTTTACTGAACTCAGGGCCAGGATGCAGACAAACACCTGTGCTGTGGATCTTTTCTCTTTTATGAGGGAATAGCAGAGACTGGGAGTGCAAGTATGATTACAGTTTACTAACTAGTTGGCTGGGTTTTGCCTTAAGGTACCGTCACACTAGGCGATATCGCCAGCGATCTGTGACGTTGCAGCGTCCTGTATAGCGATATCGCTATGTTTGGCACGCAGCAGTGATCTGGATCCTGCTGGGATATCGCTGGTTGCAGGGAGAGTGGACGAACTTTCTTTCGTCGCAACTCTCCCGCTGACACCGCTGGATCGCCGTGTGTGACGCCGATCCAGCGATGTCTTCACTGGTATCCATGGTAAACATCGGGTTACTAAGCGCAGGGCCGCGCTTAGAAACCCGATATTTACCATGGATACCATGGTAAAAGTAAAAAAAAAAAACACTACATACTCACCGTCTGTTGTCCGTCACGTCCCCTGGAGCTTGCCGTACTGACTGTCTCAGCGCCGTCCGGCCGTAAAGCAGAGCCCAGCGGTGAACCTGCAGTAACAGCGGTTCACCGCTGGGCACCGCTGTTACGGCCGGCCGGCGCTGAGACACAGTCAGTGCGGCAAGCGCCGAGGGACATGAAGGACGACAGAAGGTGCGTATGTAGTGTTTTTTTTTTTTTTACATGGGGACTTCGGCATCGCTGAAGACAGTTTCAGCGATGCCGAAGTCGCTTGGTCGCTGGAGAGAGCTGTCTGTGTGACAGCTCCCCAGCGACCACACAGCAACTTACCAGCGATCACGTCGCTGGTCGCGATCGCTGGTAAGTTGCTCAGTGTAACGGCACCTTTAATCTCCTCTCTATTCCACATGCCCTCTAGCAATCTTATCTGTACTGAACTCAGGGCCAGGATGCAGACAAACACCTGTGCTGTGGATCTTTTCTTTTATGAGGGAAGAGCAGAGACTGGGAGTACAAGTATGATTACAGCTTACTAACTAGTTGACTGGGTTTTGGCTTAATCTCCTCTCTATTCCACATGCCCTCTAGCAATCTTATCTTTACTGAACTCAGGGCCAGGATGCAGACAAACACCTGTTCTGTGGATCTTTTCTCTTTTATGAGGGAAGAGCAGAGACTGGGAGTACAAGTATGATTACAGTTTACTAACTAGTTGGCTGGATTTTGGCTTAATCTCCTCTCTATTCCACATGCCCTCTAGCAATCTTATCTGTACTGAACTCAGGGCCAGGATGCAGACAAACACCTGTGTTGTGGATCTTTTCTCTTTTATGAGGGAAGCACAGAGACTGGGAGTAAAGCCCCCATTACACATAATGAGATCGTTAGCAAGATCGCTGCTAAGTCACCAGTTTTGTGATGCTACAGCGACCTCGGCAGCGATCTTGCTGTGTTTGACACCTAGTAGCGACCAGACCCCCGCTGTGAGATCGCTGATCGTGACGTAACGGCCTGGACCATTTTCTGATCATTCCTCTCCCGCAGGGCGGCATGCATCAGCGTGTTTGACGCCTAAGCAACGACCTCCACAGCGATTTCCTGGTGCGTGGCTCGTCTAACAGGTCGGCGTATGGGTCGTTACAACGACCCATATCGTTGCTGTGTCGCTGTGGACGTAGTTGTTTTTGACATCTCACCAGTGATCCCAATGATCATTTCGCGACGTTCCAGCGATCCTGGCCAGGTCAGATCGTTGTTGGGATCGCTGGAGAGTCGCTTAGTGTGATGGGACCTTTTAAAGTATGATTACAGCTTACTAACTAGTTGGCTGGGTTTTGGCTTAATCTCCTCTCTATTCCACATGCCCTCTAGCAATCTTATCTTTGCTGAACTCAGGGCCAGGATGTAGACAAACACCTGATGTGTTGTGATCCATGTCATGTCAAATCCATCACGGATCACCTTCTGATGGAGAGGGGCGCAAGTGGAAACGAAGCCTAACCCTGTACTGCTGAGTGGGGTATCTTGCCTCAGCAGTCCTTTTACGTTTACTTATACTGTTGTAGTTTATTTTGTCTTTACTAGTTCTGTATTTACCTGAGACTATATCAGGTATACAGCAGTCCTTTTAAGTTTATTTATACTGCTGTAGTTTATTTTGTCTTTAATAGTTCTCTATTTACCTGAGACTATATCAGGTATACAGAAGTCCTTTTAAGTTTACTTATACTGCTGTAGTTTATTTTGTCTTTACTAGTTCTCTATTTACCTGAGACTATATCAGGTATACAGCAGTCCTTTTTTCGTGTATTTGACTCAGGACCCAGTGGAATATGGGTTTTATTATTATTTTTTTTAGTTTTTCAAGTAAGGTATGGATTCTTTTCTGTGAGTAACAATATTATGTTATAAATAACTACATTTTACAGAATAGTTGTTGATCCAGGGATTTAATCTGACTGCCATATTTGGAGTCGGGAAGGAATTTTTTCCCTATGTGGAAAATTGGCTGCTACCTCATGGGGTTTTTTGCCTTCCTTTGGATCAACACTGCAGGATAGGTACACTAAAATAGGCTGAACTGGATGGACACAGGGCGTTCTTCAGCATAAGGGGTCAAAATAAGAGTGTGTGCAAATTTGTAGGTAAAAATCGAATGCGGGGAGGCAATCTGTGGGGACCTAGCCAAGATTGGGAGAAGATTTATCCCCGGTATGTGACATCTAGGGAGACGCGGTATCCCTGGTATGGAACATATAATATACATATGTATGAAGCTGAGTTATGGCTCCTACACACGTGTTTTATTAGTGCGAATTTGCACTAAAAAAATGCACCCCATTGATTTCAATGGGTTTACACACACTAGAGATGGGGGGGGGCTAGAGAGGAAACAGAGCAGACATATTTTGGTCAGTCAAGTGGGGAACATGTTAACAATCTTTCACCCATCTCTATTACACGTCTATCACCCAAATTTATTATACATGTCATTGCCCACCTGTCACACATATCTCTCAAGTCTTCTCGTGTCAATTGTTTGCATGCCTGAAGAAATGCTTCACACTTCTATCAGACACATATCGCAAGCACGCATCGCAGGCGTGCATCACAAGCATGCACACGATATATGCAGCGCAAGCATGCTCAGGATATATGCAGAGCAAACATGTACTGAAGGCATGGGGTGCAAGTGTTTGGACAGAAGGCAGGAAAGTCCGAGCACCCTCACATTAAGTGTATACCGCGACATGCACAGAATCTCCCCTGTATAGCCATTATTATTCCCTTCCTTGCACTTGGTTTTATTGTTATCAATAAAGTATATATTTTTGTATCATACTTTGTTAGACCATGTATCATCCTTTGTTCGGCGTTAGTGACATGCACAGAAGGCAGGAAAGTGCAAGTTGCGTGCACCCCATACACCTTATGTGTGAAGCACAAACATGCACTTGCATGCAAGCACAAGCATGTATCTAATGCATGTAATCGCGGCACCTATATCGTGCATATATCACACTGTACTTCTATGATGTAGTGGCATTTACTGAAGGCATGCATGCCACTTGCATGAGATAGTTTTATTGCAAGCGGACGGCTTGCATCTCCACTAGTTGGGTTCTCTGGCTAGCATGGGGAACTGACTCTTCTTTCAAAGAACCTGCACCTATCATCACCACACTTGGGGAAGGGGTTATAACTGATTTGCTTTGCAGGATCACGTGTGGCATATGTGGGCATGCATCACCACTAGTCGTGTTCTCTGGCTAGCATGGGCTACTACTGACGCTTCTTTCATAAAGTTTTCGATTCTGTCGGCTCCATTTCGGGGTCCGTCTCTTTGCAGTTTTCTGTATAGAAGACGGACACCCAAGAGGACAACCGAGATGGCGCCTACACATGGCGGAAGACAAAACGTGTAAGAACCTGAACTGATCATCACTTTAGATTGTAAGCTTTTAGGAGCGGGGTTAGCGCTAGGTAGGAGGATAGATATGATGCAGGGTGATGAAGGCTCCATTATGCTTCGTTTTTCTGTTAGCTTCGTCTCAATATTCGCCTCTTTGTAGTTTCCTGTAGCTGGACACCCACAGGGCAGAAAAACGAAACATGACAGACCCTGAACCGACCGCCATATTTGGGGTCAGGAAGGAATTTTCTTTCCCCCCTGAGACTCGGATCTCCGGGGGTTTTCTTCGCCTTTCTCTGTATCATCGAGTTGTGTCTCTTCTGTCTTACAATAGGAGGACGATTTGTCTCCCGGAGCTCAGGCTCCACAGGGGTCCTGATACTAGAGACGCAGCTCCTGTCCTATAATACACGCCATTATTAATGGCTCCTCTGCTAAATGCAAATAAAAGGAGTAAAATGTAAAAAAAAAAAAAAAAAGAATTTTTTGCAATCAAACTTTTTTTTTTTATTCGCAAAGCCAAATGTACATTGGCTACTCTAAATTTTGACCACCCTAGCTTAGATAGTCTCCCCTTTTATTTTTTTTAGTTAGTTAGGACTCGCAAGAAGATGAGGAGCCTTGACGTGGCTTGCGAGCTTACGTATTGCTGCACAAATTTTCAGCTACTTTTTTTTTTTTAAGAGTTGCATTTTGCATAAATTACGTTTTTAAAAACTGAAATTTGGGCAGAATACTAACCAAGACCTCATATACAATCATTGTGGTACAAAAAAGTAGACAAACAAATGAATGTGAGAATTTTGCATGGTGGGCTTTACACAATACAATATTGGTTGCAATATCATCTGCTAGCAGATAGAGATGAGCAAATGATTGCTTGGTGCCCGGTTCTCGACCAAGTTTAAGCTTAGAGAAATCTGATTGCTAGATCTTTGGTAGCCGCTTTTGGCAGACGATATTGCTAGTGATCTTGACTAGGGATGAGCCGAAACCGTCTTTTTGCCGTTAGTTGGAACCATTTCCAAATACTAACTTTTTTTTGTACGAATCTGAATACTAATACACACGAATACGAACATACGCAATAGGGGAAAAAGTGCGTATATACTGTACGTATGCATATTCGCTAATATGCGTACATATATTCGCTAATATGCGTACACATATTCTCTCATATACGTACGCATATTGTCTTATGTGTACGCATATGCATATGCATAGCGGCATAGGCGGTGGAGTCAATGGGTTACGAGCAGGGACTCCAGAGCTCCGGAAGAGTCCCTGCTCTTAACCCATTGACTCCACTGATGCCGGGACCTGCTCTTTCGCTGTCATCTCACATGCTGCTGATGCCGGGACCTGCTACTCCGATGCTGTGGGACCTGCCGATGATGATGATGCTGTGACCTGCCGATGGTGATGATGCTGTGACCTGCCGATGGTGCTGATGCCGGGACCTGCCGATGGTGCTGATGCCGAGACCTTCCCGATGGTGCTGATGTTGGGACATGCCGATGATGCTGGGACCTGCCGATGGTGATGAGGCCAGGACCTGCCGATGGTGATGATGCCGGGAGCTGCTGATGGTGCTGATGCCGGGACCTGTGAATGGTGCTGATCCTGGAAACCTGCTCTGCTGACCCCACGCCGCCGACAGGTAAGATGACAGAAAAAAAAAAAATTTGGGGGAACGAACTTTCAGCGTGTGTTCGTATGCACCAAAAGTGAATACAAACACACAAGATTCGCTACTAATAACGAACCTCAGGGAACGGTTCAGCTCAACCCTAATCTTGACACATTTAAACTTCACCTTATATGTTCTGGGGATCTTCCACATGTTGGCCGATGTCAGATCTGCAATTTCCATTTTTAATTTGCTCTTACATTTTCTGAAGATCAAAAAATGGGCCCTAGGAGGCGCAAGTGGCCTCAGCAGGTCCCCAGGGGTTAAGCTCAACCCTGAGGGGCTACAACTACCAAACCAGCGCCTGAGGGGCACCCAAGTGTGAAAGTCTTGCAGGGGCAGCCCGGGCACCATTCCAAAGCACTATCTGTAGTTCCTTCAGGAAATACCCATCTAGTTATAGTGCTTTGGAACAAAGCACTATACTGTTATTCCACCGTGGTAAACTTCTTCTTATTCTTATTATTCAGTCCGCACGTAATGCGGCCCGAACCGCTAAACTCACAGACTCCAGTGAGGTGTCATTTCGAAGCCAGCGTTCCTGAGAGGTGTGCTAAGTATTTTTCGTGCCGATCGGATTTGTAGTTTTTGCGCAATTTGTGTTTGAAAAAAGTCTTTCAATGCGTTTCAATAGAGAAATTTTCCTATACGTTTATAATGGGCTGGTTTCTGAGGCAATTTCTAAAAATAACTGCCACCTGGCCGATTAGCTCATTGATATGCGCAGTCAGACACAGTTACTATGCCAACGCCTATGAAGTCTACATCAGCTCACCAGGTCACAAGTTTTGTCAGATAATATCAGCTCTTAAAGTGACAGTACAGCACAATTCCAAACCACTATCTGTAGTCTTATAATTATTAGACTGTGGCCCGATTCTAACTCATCGGGTATTCTAGAATATGTATGTCCACGTAGTATATTGCACAGCCACACAGTACAAAGCGCAGAGCCACGCAGTACACAGCGCAGAGCCACGCAGTACACAGCGCAGAGCCGCGCAGTACACAGCGCAGAGCCGCGCAGTATAAAGCGCAGAGCCGCGCAGTACACAGCGCAGAGCCGCGCAGTATAAAGCGCAGAGCCGCGCAGTATAAAGCGCAGAGCCGCGCAGTATAAAGCGCAGAGCCGTGCAGTACACAGCGCAGAGCCGCGCAGTACACAGCGCAGAGCCGCGCAGTACACAGCGCAGAGCCGCGCAGTACACAGCGCAGAGCCATGCAGTACACAGCGCAAAGCCGCGCAGTATAAAGCGCAGAGCCGCGCAGTACACAGCGCAGAGCCGCGCAGTACACAGCGCAGAGCCGCGCAGTACACAGCGCAGAGCCGCGCAGTATAAAGCGGAGAGCCGCGTAGTACACAGCGCAGAGCCGCGCAGTACACAGCACAGAGCCGCGCAGTACACAGCGCAGAGCCACGCAGTACACAGCGCAGAGCCGAGCAGTACACAGCGCAGAGCCGCGCAGTACACAGCGCAGAGCCGCGCAGTACACAGCACAGAGCCGCGTAGTACACAGCGCAGAGCCGAGCAGTACACAGCGCAGAGCCGCGCAGTACACAGCGCAGAGCCGCGCAGTACACAGCACAGAGCCGCGTAGTACACAGCGCAGAGCCGAGCAGTACACAGCGCAGAACCGCGCAGTACACAGCGCAGAGCCACGCAGTACACAGCGCAGAGCCGCGCAGTACACAGCGCAGAGCCGCGCAGTATAAAGCGGAGAGCCGCGCAGTACACAGTGCAGAGCCGAGCAGTACACAGCGCAGAGCTGCGCAATACACAGCGCAGAGCCGCGCAGTACACAGCGCAGAGCCGCGCAGTACACAGCGCAGAGCCGCGCAGTACACAGCGCAGAGCCGCGCAGTACACAGCGCAGAGCCGCGCAGTATAAAGCGGAGAGCCACGCAGTACACAGCGCAGAGCCGAGCAGTACACAGCGCAGAGCCGCGCAGTACACAGCACAGAGCCGCGCAGTACACAGCGCAGAGCCGCGCAGTACACAGCGGAGAGCCGCGCAGTACACAGCGCAGAGCCGAGCAGTACACAGCGCAGAGCCGCGCAGTACACAGCGCAGAGCCGCGCAGTACACAGCGCAGAGCCGCGCAGTACACAGCGGAGAGCCGCGCAGTACACAGCGCAGAGCCGCGCAGTACAGAGCGCAGAGCCGCGCAGTATAAAGCGCAGAGCCGCGCAGTACACAGCGCAGAGCCGCGCAGTACACAGCGCAGAGCCGCGCAGTACACAGTGCAGAGCCGCGCAGTACACAGCACAGAGCCGCGCAGTACACAGCGCAGAGCCACCCAGTATACAGCGCAGAGCCGCGCAGTATACAGCGCAGAGCCGCGCAGTACACAGCGTAGAGCCACGCAGTATGCAGCGCAGAGCCGCGCAGTATACAGCGCAGAGCCGCGTAGTATACTGTGCAGAGCCCCGCAGTAAACAGCGCAGAGCCGCGCAGTACACAGCGTAGAGCCACGCAGTATGCAGCGCAGAGCCGCGCAGTATACAGTGCAGAGCCCCGCAGTATACAGCGCAGAGCCGCGCAGTACAAAGCGCAGAGCCGCGCAGTATACAGCGCAGAGCCGCGCAGTATACAGCGCAGAACGCGCAGTACACAGTGCAGAGCCGCGCAGTACACAGCGCAGAGCCGTGCAGTACACAGCGCAGAGCCGCGCAGTACACAGCGCAGAGCCACGCAGTATACAGCGCAGAGCCGCGTAGTATACAGCGCAGAGCCGCGTAGTATACAGCGCAGAGCCGCGTAGTATACAGCGCAGAGCCACGCAGTATACAGCGCAGAGCCACGCAGTATACAGCACAGAGCCACGTAGTTATACTGCCCAGTCACGTAGTATATTGTCCAGTCACATAGTATACTGCATATCCCTGTTAAAAAAAAAAAAGAATTAAAATAAAAAAGTTACATACTCACCTCCTGGAGCGGCCGGTATCTGATGGTTGTTGCACCTCCTAGAGCGGCCGGTACACGATGCTTGTTGCACCTGGAGTGGCCGGTACCCGATGCTTGTTGCGCGCTCCGGTCCCAAGAGTGCATTGCGGTCTCACGAGATGATGACGTAGCGGTGTTGTGAGACAGAAAGACGGAAGTGCCCTTAGACAATTATATAGTAGATTACCCCGCTCACCAAATCGGACCCCGAGGGGCCCGGCTCACCAAATCAGACCCAGAGTGACCCCGCCCCCTAAATCAGTCCCAGAGTGACCCCGCCCACCAAATCGGACCCAGAGTGGCTCCGCCCACCAAATCGGACCCAGAGTGACCCCTTCCACCAAATCAGACCCAGAGTGACCCCTTCCACCAAATCGGACCCAGAGTGACCCCTTCCACCAAATCAGGCCCAGAGTGACCCCGCCCACCAAATCGGACCCAGAGTGACCCCACCCACCAAATCGGACCCTGAGGTGCCCAGCCCACCAAATCAGACCCTGAGGTGCCCAGCCCACCAAATCGGACCGAGTGACCCCACCCACCAAATTGGTCCCTAAGGTGCCCCGCCCACCAAATCGGACCCAGAGTGGCTCCGCCCACCGAATCGGACCCAGAGTGGCCGCGCCCACAGAATCGGACCAAAAGTGACCCCGCCCACCGAATCGGACCTAGATTTACCCCGCCCACAAAATCAGACCCAGATTGACCCAACCCACCAAATCGGACCGCCTGAGGGGCACCCAAGTGTCAAAGTCTTGCAGGGGCAGCCCGGGCACCATTCCAAAGCACTATCTGTAGTTCCTTCAGGAAATACCCATCTAGTTATTATTATTATTCAGTCCGCACATAATGCGGCCCGAACCGCTAAACTCACAGACTCCAGTGAGGTGTCATTTCGAAGCCAGCGTTCCTGAGAGGTGTGCTAAGTATTTTTCGTGTCGATCGGATTTGTAGTTTTGGCGCAATTTGCGTTTGAAAAAAGTGTCTCAATGCATTTCAATAGGGAAATTTTCCAATACGTTTATAATGGGCCTGATTTCTGAGGCAATTTCTAAAAATAACTGCCACCTGGCTGATTACCTCATTGATATGCGCAGTGAGACCCAGTTACTATGCCAACGCCTATAAACTCTACCAGCCCACCAGGTCACAAGTTTTGTCAGATAATATCAGCTCTTAAAGTGACAGTACAGCACAATTACAAAGCACTATCTGTAGTCTTATCATTATTGCCCCGCTCACCAAATCGGACCCAGCCCACCAAATCGGACCAGAGTGCCCCCGCTTGCCAAATCGGACCCAGAGTGCCCCCGCCCGCCAAATCGGACCCAGAGTGGCGCCGCCCGTCAAGTCGGACCCAGAGTGGCGCCGCCCGTCAAATCGGACCCAGAGTGGCGCCGCCCGTCAAATCGGACCCAGAGTGGCGCCGCCCGCCAAATCGGACCCAGAGTGGCGCCGCCCGCCAAATCGGACCCAGAGTTGCGCCGCCCGCCAAATCGGACCCAGAGTGGCGCCGCCCGCCAAATCGGACCCAGAGTGGCGCCGCCCGCCAAATCGGACCCAGAGAGGCGCCGCCCGCCAAATCGGACCCAGAGTGGCGCCGCCCGCCAAATCGGACCCAGAGTGGCGCCGCCCGCCAAATCGGACCCAGAGTGACCCTGGCCACCAAATCGGACCCAGAGTGACCCGGGCCGCCAAATCGGACCCAGAGTGACCCGGGCCGCCAAATCGGACCCAGAGTGGCGCCGCCCGCCAAATCGGACCCAGAGTGGCGCCGCCCGCCAAATCGGACCCAGAGTGGCGCCGCCCGCCAAATCGGACCCAGAGTGGCGCCGCCCGCCAAATCGGACCCAGAGTGGCGCCGCCCGCCAAATCGGACCCAGAGTGACCCGGCCCGCCAAATCGGACCCAGAGTGACCCAGCCCGCCAAATCGGACCCAGAGTGACCCGGCCCGCCAAATCGGACCCAGAGTGACCCGGCCCGCCAAATCGGACTTAGAGTGACCCGGCCCGCCAAATCGGACCCAGAGTGACCCGGCCCGCCAAATCAGACCCAGAGTGACCCGGCCCGCCAAATCGGACCCAGAGTGACCCGGCCCGCCAAATCGGACCCAGAGTGACCCGGCCCGCCAAGTCGGACCCAGAGTGGCGCCGCCCGCCAAATCGGACCCAGAGTGGCGCCGCCCGCCAAGTCGGACCCAGAGTGGCGCCGCCCGCCAAGTCGGACCCAGAGTGGCGCCGCCCGCCAAGTCGGACCCAGAGTGGCGCCGCCCACCAAGTCGGACCCAGAGTGGCGCCGCCCGCCAAGTCGGACCCAGAGTGGCGCCGCCCGCCAAGTCGGACCCAGAGTGGCGCCGCCCGCCAAGTCGGACCCAGAGTGGCGCCGCCCGTCAAATCGGACCCAGAGTGACCCGGGCCACCAAATCGGACCCAGAGTGACCCGGGCCACCAAATCGGACCCAGAGTGACCCGGGCCACCAAATCGGACCCAGAGTGACCCGGGCCACCAAATCGGACCCAGAGTTACCCGGGCCACCAAATCGGACCCAGAGTGACCCGGGCCACCAAATCGGACCCAGAGTGACCCGGGCCACCAAATCGGACCCAGAGTGACCCGGGCCACCAAATCGGACCCAGAGTGACCCGGGCCACCAAATCGGACCCAGAGTGACCCGGGCCACCAAATCGGACCCAGAGTGACCCAGCCCACCAAATCGGACCCAGAGTGACCCGGCCCACCAAATCGGACCCAGAGTGACCCGGCCCACCAAATCGGACCCAGAGTGACCCGGGCCACCAAATCGGACCCAGAGTGACCCGGGCCACCAAATCGGACCCAGAGTGACCCGGGCCACCAAATCGGACCCAGAGTGACCCGGGCCACCAAATCGGACCCAGAGTGTCCCGGGCCACCAAATCGGGCCCAGAGTGACCCGGGCCACCAAATCGGGCCCAGAGTGACCCGGGCCACCAAATCGGGCCCAGAGTGACCCGGGTTGACCAAATCGGGCCCAGAGTGACCCGGGCCACCAAATCGGGCCCAGAGTGACCCGGGCCACCAAATCGGACCCAGAGTGACCCGGCCCACCAATTCGGACCCAGAGTGACCCGGCCCACCAAGCCTCAACCCTGAGGGGCTACAACTACCAAACCAGCGCCTGAGGGGCACCCAAGTGTGAAAGTCTTGCAGGGGCAGCCCGGGCACCATTCCAAAGCACTATCTGTAGTTCCTTCAGGAAATACCCATCTAGTTCACTTTTATAATCTCCCTTGTTTTTCTCCCTCCACCCATCTCGGGTATCTTTCCTGTCCTTTGTCCTGTCATATATATGTAGGAAGATGGATCTGGCTAGCGGTCTCTCCTGTGTGTCTGGGCCGGAACTGTTGGGGCTGTCACGATTGTTGCTGGGGGAAGAACTTTCTGACTGGAGCAGGCCTTTGCGCCTGACTATTGGGGGCGGGTCTGATATAAAAGAGACTGAGCATGCAGGAACGGGGTTTTTGGGTGGTACCCAGCGTGTGTGACAGGAGAAGTTTGATTCTCTCTCTGCTGACCGATGCCAACCAGCAGGCCTACGTTACACCCTTCCATTCCCCTCTCATACTGACTGTGTGTCTCAAGAGACTATTTCCCCGAAACCCTTTGACCTCAACAGTACTAACCGGTCTGTACCTCTGACAACTGCTGACACCCTTCGCAGTACTGATCCTACGGTGTATGCTGACTGTAGTAGAAACACTGCGGCCTTCACTCCGGGACTTTGTATAGCACAAGCAGTGCTTCAGACCTCCCTTCGTTCAGCACCTCGTTCCAGGACCACAAGACCACATCTAGGAAGGCCGGGAAACTTCACTGCCATACAGAGACAGTGTTTCACTTACCTCCAGGACCGGCTCAGAGACTTCTTGAGTCACCGACGGCGCCATCGTGGGATTTTCCAGCCTCCACGATCCAGGAACCAGAGATTGATAAGTTAACTAGTTATTTGACCCTCTGTTATTACTCTAGTACCATTAACACTTGGTGTTTCTCACCCCCTTACTCCCTGCATGGAGTATTTACTGCTGTGATACCTTTATATAAAAAACCCGTTAACTCTTGCTCTGTCTCCTGCTTGTCACTGCATCCCGCATACCTGCTAGTACCTTACATATGGACCACATACACTTGTCATAATCGTGTGTATAGTGGTTAGGATATGCCCCTTATGTTTTTACTGATACAATAGACAAATAAGTTGATAATTGAATAGGTTCAAAATGAAATAAGATGAGACAAGATGATGACATATACTTCCTATGGTCCAAGATTTGGAAATAAAGGTGTTTTCTCTTGTGTTGTTTCCTATCTATCACTTCATTTCACCCTTATAGACCTATGGGGAGTGCAATATAGTGTATGGAGGACTATGGGGAGTGCTTTATACAATATGTACAACTATGGAGAGTGCATTGTACATTCTAGTCCTCCATATAGTATATTATACAATATGGAGAACTATGGGCTGCATTATATATGGTGGACTAAAGGGTACATTAGACTATATGGAGGACTATGGGGAGTGCAATATATTATATAGAAGGCTATGGGGAGTGTATTATACTATGTGGAAGACTATTGGGAGAGCATTATACTATATGGAGGGCTACAGGGTGTGTTATGCTATAAAAAGAACTATGGGGAGTGCATTATAATGTATGGAGCACTGTGGAGTACATTATACTATATGGAGGACTATGAGGTGTGGACCATACTGCATGGAAGACAATGGAGTGCATTGTACTCTATGGAGGAGAATGCGGTCTGCATTATACAATATGGAGGACTAAGGGGAGTTTACTATATGGAGGACTATGAGGCATGCAGTATACTTTATGGAGGACTATGTGGCCCATTGTACTATATGGAGGGCTATTATAATATTTGGAGGCTATGTAGAGGCCATTATAATATTTGGAGTGTTATGTGGGAGCCTTTATCCTTTATAGAGAGCTATGTGGGGGCCATTATACTGTATGCAAGCAATTAAATAGTGTGAAGGTTTATGTGGGGTCCATCATACTGCGTGAATGGTTGTGTGGGGACAAATGTACTGTTTTGGAGGCTAGTGGGGGCCATTATACAGTGTGGTAAGTTGTTGGACTATTATACTATATGTAGGACAAATATACTACATGGAGGGCTGTGTGGTAGTCACAGTTAAGGGATCCTATTGTGTTTGGGGCACCATAATTTGCCGGGTGACTTGAGGTGGGGTAAAGTAGGGTCATCATTGTTAGGTGTCAAGTTCCCACCTCTGCACAGGAGGAATCTCAAACCATCTCCATTGTGGTCTCCCATTTCTCTCCAGCCGCAGTGGAGCCTGCTCAGTTGGGACGTCGGTCCCAGCATCTGACTCAGGCTGATACTGGGCAACTGGTTACTACTGTTCTTCCAGGCTCTGCCTTTGTAGCCAGCACTGATCAGCAGAGAGCAGATCTTTCTGGGACTAAGTCCTGCTTTTCCCATACTGGGCATGCCCACGGGACGACCTCCCATTGGAGGTCAGGTGTCACATGCGCAGGTCCTGAAGCAGTTCCTGTTGGACCACTAGGAAGGTCCTTGAGTGCTAAAACTATAAAAGGTTTGCATGGCCGTGTATCAAAGCTATGTTATGGGCTCAGCGCCAGTGTGGTCATGGTTGTATGTGGTCAGGTAAGCCCCTAGAATACCGGCACCTCCGGTGAGGAGTTTTTGTGTATGTGGATTCAGGGCTGGCGTATAGCAATTAGAATTCCGGCTCCACCGGAGAGGAGTTGCTTGTGTGCTATTCTGACTGCATGACCACTGTTGGCTCTATCAGGTAGCTGTGATCTCCTGTGAGGTTAACAGGGCCCGGCGTTCTCTTTTCATAGTGAATCTGTGAAGTAACAGAGTTTGCTTATACCGCCATATAGTACCGCCTGTTAGTAGCAGCAGGTTTTTCTCCAGCACGGTGAACCCGGGTTGCGAACGCACCTACTGTCTCATGTATATATATATATATATATATATATACACTCACAGGCCACTTTATTAGGTACACCATGCTAGTAACGGGTTGGACCCCCTTTTGCCTTCAGAACTGCCTCAATTCTTCGTGGCATAGATTCAACAAGGTGCTGGAAGCATTCCTCAGAGATTTTGGTCCATATTGACATGATGGCATCACACAGTTGCCGCAGATTTGTCGGCTGCACATCCCAAAGATGCTCCATACAAGGCAGGATGGATCCATGCTTTCATGTTGTTTACGCCAAATTCTGACCCTACCATCCGAATGTCGCAGCAGAAATCGAGACTCATCAGACCAAGCAACGTTTTTCCAATCTTCTACTGTCCAATTTCGATGAGCTTGTACAAATTGTAGCCTCAGTTTCCTGTTCTTAGCTGAAAGGAGTGGTACCCGGTGTGGTCTTCTGCTGCTGTAGCCCATCTGTCTCAAAGTTCGACGCACTGTGCGTTCAGAGATGCTCTTAGGCCTACCTTGGTTGTAACGGGTGGCGATTTGAGTCACTGTTGCCTTTCTATCAGCTCGAACCAGTCTGCCCATTCTCCTCTGACCTCTGGCATCAACAAGGCATTTCCGCCCACAGAACTGCCGCTCACTGGATTTTTTTTCTTTTTCGGACCATTCTCTGTAAACCCTAGAGATGGTTGTGCGTGAAAATCCCAGTAGATCAGCAGTTTCTGAAATACTCAGACCAGCCCTTCTGGCACCAACAACCATGCCACGTTCAAAGGCACTCAAATCACCTTTCTTCCCCATACTAATGCTCGGTTTGAACTGCAGGAGATTGTCTTGACCATGTCTACATGCCTAAATGCACTGAGTTGCCGCCATGTGATTGGCTGATTAGAAATTAAGTGTTAACAAGAAGTTGGACAGGTGTACCTAATAAAGTGGCCGGTGAGTGTATATATATATATATATATATATATATATATATATATATATATATATATATATATATACACTCACCGGCCACTTTATTAGGTACACCATGCTAGTAACGGGTTGGACCCCCTTTTGCCTTCAGAACTGCCTCAATTCTTCGTGGCATAGATTCAACAAGGTGCTGGAAGCATTCCTCAGAGATTTTGGTCCATATTGACATGATGGCATCACACAGTTGCCGCAGATTTGTCGGCTGCACATCCCAAAGATGCTCCATACAAGGCAGGATGGATCCATGCTTTCATGTTGTTTACGCCAAATTCTGACCCTACCATCCGAATGTCGCAGCAGAAATCGAGACTCATCAGACCAAGCAACGTTTTTCCAATCTTCTACTGTCCAATTTCGATGAGCTTGTACAAATTGTAGCCTCAGTTTCCTGTTCTTAGCTGAAAGGAGTGGTACCCGGTGTGGTCTTCTGCTGCTGTAGCCCATCTGCCTCAAAGTTCGACGCACTGTGCATTCAGAGATGCTCTTAGGCCTACCTTGGTTTTAACGGGTGGCGATTTGAGTCACTGTTGCCTTTCTATCAGCTCGAACCAGTCTGCCCATTCTCCTCTGACCTCTGGCATCAACAAGGCATTTCCGCCCACAGAACTGCCGCTCACTGGATTTTTTTTCTTTTTCGGACCATTCTCTGTAAACCCTAGAGATGGTTGTGCGTGAAAATCCCAGTAGATCAGCAGTTTCTGAAATACTCAGACCAGCCCTTCTGGCACCAACAACCATGCCACGTTCAAAGGCACTCAAATCACCTTTCTTCCCCATACTGATGCTCGGTTTGAACTGCAGGAGATTGTCTTGACCATGTTTACATGCCTAAATGCACTGAGTTGCCGCCATGTGATTGGCTGATTAGAAATTAAGTGTTAACAAGAAGTTGGACAGGTGTACCTAATAAAGTGGCCGGTGAGTGTATATATATATATATATATATATTCGGTGTGTTCCGCCAACCCTAACACTTCATATTGTGCGTGTTGAGGGTACTGTGAAGGAATTCACTGTGGGGGTATCATACAGTGTCGTGTGGCACTTTTATTGGCATCACATTTCATGAAGGCAATAAAAGGGGAATATAGGACTTCAGTAGGAGGAAAATTACTTTGCAAAGACTGCAAAGTTGTGAAATATGCTCTTGTTACCTCGCAAATAGTGTTGAGCATTCCGATACCGCAAGTATCGGGTATCGGCCGATATTTGCTGTATCGGAATTCCGATACCGAGATCCGATACTTTTGTGGTATCGGGTATCGGTATCGAAACAACATTAATGTGTAAAATAAAGAATTAAAATAAAAAATATTGCTATACTCACCTCTCCGACGCAGCCTGGACTTCAGCGAGGGAACCGGCAGCGTTGTTTGCTTAAAATTCGCGCTTTAACTTCCTTACTTGAAGTCCCGGCTTGTGATTGGTCGCGCGCCGCCCATGTGACCGCGACGCGACCAATCACAGCAAGCCGTGACGTAATTTTAGGTCCTTCAGGATTTTAAAATTACGTTCCGGCGTTGTGATTGGTTGCGTCGCGACCAATCACAAGCCGGGACGTCACGGGAGGCAGGACACGCGCGCATTTTATAACGCGCGCGTCTCCTGCCTCCCGTGACGTCACGGCTTGTGATTGGTCGCGTCGCCCATGTGACCGCGACGCAACCAATCACAACGCCGGAACGTAATTTTAAAATCCTGAAGGACCTAAAATTACGTCACGGCTTGCTGTGATTGGTCGCGTCGCGGTCACATGGGCGGCACGCGACCAATCCAGGCTGCGTCGGAGAGGTGAGTATAGCAATATTTTTTATTTTAATTCTTTATTTTACACATTAATATGGTTCCCAGGGCCTGAAGGAGAGTTTCCTCTCCTTCAGACCCTGGGAACCATCAGGAATACCGTCCGATACTTGAGTCCCATTGACTTGTATTGGTATCGGGTATCGGTATCGGATTGGATCCGATACTTTGCCGGTATCGGCCGATACTTTCCGATACCGATACTTTCAAGTATCGGACGGTATCGCTCAACACTACTCAACACTACTCGCAAACTATTATAAATTTTGTTGTTGTTGGGGGGCCAATTAGAACTTCTGCTATGGGGTTCCATTCTTTCCATGTACGTCTCAGACCATTCGGGTTCCCACATGTGCATGCCCGTCAAATTTTAATCCTTGTCTGTATTGCTGGATCTTTCTATATCCTGTTTTTATCAATGATATTTCATAAAATTTTGTATATTTTAGCTATTTGCATGATTTATTTTGTCCTGGCACACATCCATTCTTTTTTGGTTTATTAAAAAACAACTGATAAACCCTTGAGCTCACAACAACATTGCTTAGCAATGATGTTTAATACCCTCCATGCTGCTTTTTTTGAGGGTGTGATGCAGTAAGATATGGTAGTTGAGATCTAGGAAAACTGCTGAGAAACAGAGTCTGCAAAGAGGCAATACTGCTACTAGTAAATGCCTGTGAAAATACACATGTACCCATAAAGCAGTTTATTCTGAAAAGTCACCTTAAATAAAAGTTACAACTTGTGTTATACAGTAAATTTTGTATCAATACTGACGTTTCTATACCCAGTTCCACTCTACCCCCAAAATAGGTTGGAGGGATAAAAATCTGAGCAGATTGATGGGATAGGAATAGTCCTTCCTATGATAAGTATGCCTTAACTATACAGTTGGACAATATGCATTAGGATGTCAAATGAAGCAGGTTTCAGGTGTTATAGTGTTAACACTAATATTTCATTCCAGAGGCTGAGTGGCCATCTGGCAATTCTGGCAAATGCCAAATGGGTCGGTCCAGCTGTGTGCCGCATCAATTGCAACTTTGTTAATGGTATCGGCATCCCCTAGAGCACCGGTACAGTTATCAGCTGTGGTCATGTTCTCCAGCAGGTTGCAGGATACTTTCTGCCCATGGTCTTCTGGAGACCGGTGCCATGCATGTGACGCCGGTGGCATGATGAAGTCACTGCATCATGCCTCCAGTGCACACCGCAAGATGCTAAATAACATAAAGCAGGAGCTGCAGTGGATGCGGCGGCTGCATTAGGTGAGTATAAAATTGTTTTTTGTGAGCTGTGCTGCTCATAATACTGTAATGGGGCTGCGAGGGGGATCATCACACAGTATTGGGGCTGTAAAGTGATTCAACTACAGGTCCTTCTCAAAAAATTAGCATATAGTGTTAAATTTCATTATTTACCATAATGTAATGATTACAATTAAACTTTCATATATTATAGATTCATTATCCACCAACTGAAATTTGTCAGGTCTTTTATTGTTTTAATACTGATGATTTTGGCATACAACTCCTGAAAACCCAAAAAACCTGTCTCAATAAATTAGCATATCAAGAAAAGGTTCTCTAAACGACCTATTACCCTAATCTTCTGAATCAACTAATTAACTCTAAACACATGCAAAAGATACCTGAGGCTTTTAAAAACTCCCTGCCTGGTTCATTACTCAAAACCCCCATCATGGGTAAGACTAGCGACCTGACAGATGTCAAGAAGGCCATCATTGACACCCTCAAGCAAGAGGGTAAGACCCAGAAAGAAATTTCTCAACAAATAGGCTGTTCCCAGAGTGCTGTATCAAGGCACCTCAATGGTAAGTCTGTTGGAAGGAAACAATGTGGCAGAAAACGCTGTACAACGAGAAGAGGTGACCGGACCCTGAGGAAGATTGTGGAGAAGGACCGATTCCAGACCTTGGGGAACCTGAGGAAGCAGTGGACTGAGTCTGGTGTGGAAACATCCAGAGCCACCGTGCACAGGCGTGTGCAGGAAATGGGCTACAGGTGCCGCATTCCCCAGGTAAAGCCACTTTTGAACCATAAACAAGCAGCACTGGACTGTTGCTAAGTGGTCCCAAGTACTTTTTTCTGATGAAAGCAAATTTTGCATGTCATTCGGAAATCAAGGTGCCAGAGTCTGGAGGAAGACTGGGGAGAAGGAAATGCCAAAATGCCTGAAGTCCAGTGTCAAGTACCCACAGTCAGTGATGGTGTGGGGTGCCATGTCAGCTGCTGGTGTTGGTCCACTGTGTTTCATCAAGGGCAGGGTCAATGCAGCTAGCTATCAGGAGATTTTGGAGCACTTCATGCTTCCATCGGCTGAAATGCTTTATGGAGATGAAGATTTCATTTTTCAGCACGACCTGGCACCTGCTCACAGTGCCAAAACCACTGGTAAATGGTTTACTGACCATGGTATTACTGTGCTCAATTGGCCTGCCAACTCTCCTGACCTGAACCCCATAGAGAATCTGTGGGATATTGTGAAGAGAAAGTTGAGAGACGCAAGACCTAACACTCTGGATGAGCTTAAGGCCGCTATTGAAGCATCCTGGGCCTCCATAACATCTCAGCAGTGTCACAGGCTGATTGCCTCCATGCCACGCCGCATTGAAGCAGTCATTTCTGCCAAAGGATTCCCGACCAAGTATTGAGTGCATAACTGAACATTATTATTTGATGTTTTTTTTGTTTGTTATTAAAAAACACTTTTATTTGATTGGACGGGTGAAATATGCTAATTTATTGAGACAGGTTTTTTGGGTTTTCAGGAGTTGTATGCCAAAATTATCAGTATTAAAACAATAAAAGACCTGACAAATTTCAGTTGGTGGATAATGAATCTATAATATATGAAAGTTTAATTGTAATCATTACATTATGGTAAATAATGAAATTTAACACTATATGCTAATTTTTTGAGAAGGACCTGTATATATATAAGAGGCATCGTGATTACTCGCTAATCCCGCTCCCTGCACATCACCACACATAATTCTGCCCCCCACCCCATTACCACACACAATCCCACCCCCACCACATTACCACACACAATCCACACCACATCACCACACACAATCCCGCCCCCCACCACATCACCACACACAATCCCGCCCCCCACAAATCCCGCCCCCCACCACATCACCAAACATAATCCCGCCCTGCACCACATCACCTCACATAATCCAGCCCTTTCAACACATCACCACACATAATCCCGCCCCCCAACACATCACCACATAATCCCGCCCCCCAACACATCACCACACATAATCCCGCCACCCCACCACATTACTACACATAATCCCACCCCCCACCACATTACCACAGATAATCCCGCCCCCACCACACTACCACACATAATCCTGCCCCCACCACATTACCACACATAATCCCGCCTCCCACCACATTAATACACATAATCCCGCCCCCCACCACATTACTTCAGATAATCCCGCCCCCCACCACATTACCACACATAATCCCGCCCACACCACATTACCACACATAATCCCGCCCCCCACCCCATCACCACACATAATCCCGCCCCCCACCCCATCACCACACATAATCCCGCCCCCCCACCCCATCAGCACACATGATCCCGCCCCCCCACCCCATCACCACACATAATCCCGCCCCTCCACCCCATCACCACACATAATACCGCCACCCCACCCCATCACCACACATAATCCCACCCCCCCACTCCATCACCACACATAATCTCGCCCCCCACCACATCACCACACACAATCCCGCCCCCCCACCACATCACCACACATAATCCCGCCCCCACCACCTGATCACCACACATAATCCCGCCCCTCCACCCCATCACCACACATAATACCACCACCCCACCCCATCACCACACACAATCCCGCCCCCCCACCACATCACCACACATAGTCCCACCCCACCACATCACCTCACATAATCAAGCCCCTTCAACACATCGCCACACATAATCCCGCCCCCCCAACACATCACCACATAATCCCGCCCCCCAACACATCAACACACATAATCCCGCCCCTCACCCCATTACCACACATAATTCTGCCCCCAACCACATCACCACACATAATCCCGCCATCCCACCACATTACTACACATAATCCCACCCCCCACCACATTACCACAGATAATCCCGCCCCCACCACACTACCACACATAATCCTGCCCCCCACCACATTACAACACATAATCCCACCCCCCACCACATTACCACACATAATCCCGCCCCTCACCAAATTACCACAGATAATCCTGCCCCCCACCACATTACCACACATAATCCTGCCCCCCACCACATCCACACACATAATCTCGCCACCCCACCACATTACCACACATAATCCTGCCCCCCACCACATTACCACAGATAATCCCATCCCCCACCACATTACCACACTTAATCCCGCCCCCACCACATTACCACACATAATTCCACCCCCACCCCATCACCACACATAATACCGCCCCCCCACCCCATCACCACACATAATCCCGCCCCCCCCACCCCATCACCACACATAATCCCGCCCCCCCACCCCATCACCACACATAATCCCGCCCCCCACCACATCACCACACAATAAATCGCCACATATAATCCCGCCCCACCAACCCATTGCCACATATAATCCCACCCCATCACCACACATAATCCCACCCCCCACCACATTACCACACATAATCCCGCCCCCCACCACATCACCTCACATAATCTAGCCCCGTCAACACATCACCACACATAATCCCACCCCCCAACACATCACCACACATATTCCCGCCCCCCACCACATATTATCCCGCCCCCCACCACATCACCACACATAATCCCGCCCCCCACACATCACCACACATAATCCCGCCCCCCACCACATTACCACAGATAATCCCGCCCCCCACCACATTACCACAGATAATCCCTGTTATGACCCCAATGGCGAGGGTCTCAGAGGAACGTGGAAGTCTGCAGAATACAAAAATCCAGCTCATAGGGCAGTGGTAACTGGGTTGACCATATATCTACTCCTAACGCCAACACTAGAAGTAGCCGGGGATCATTCCTACGTTGATTCTAGATGACACGCTCCAGCCGGAGAATCTAGCTACCCCTAGTAGAGGAAAACAAAGACCTTTCTTGCCTCCAGAGAAGGGGACCCCAAAGCTGGATAGAAGCCCCCCACAAATAATGACGGTGAGATAAGAGGAAATGACAAACACAGAAATGAACCAGGTTTAGCACAGAGAGGCCCGCTTACTGATAGCAGAATAAAGAAAGGTAACTTATATGGTCAACAAAAACCCTATCAAAATCCACACTGGAAATTCAAGAACCCCCGAACCGTCTAACGGTCCGGGGGGAGAACACCAGCCCCCCTAGAGCTTCCAGCAAAGGTCAGGATATAGATTAGGAACAAGCTGGACAAAAATACCAAACCAAAACAAATAGCAAAAAGCAAAAGGCAGACTTAGCTGATATAACTGGAACCAGGATCAGTAGACAAGAGCACAGCAGACTAGCTCTGATAACTACGTTGCCAGGCATAGAACTGAAGGTCCAGGGAGCTTATATAGCAACACCCCTAACTAACGACCCAGGTGCGGATAAAAGGAATGACAGAAAAACCAGAGTCAAAAAACTAGTAACCACTAGAGGGAGCAAAAAGCAAATTCACAACAGTACCCCCCCCTTAGTGAGGGGTCACCGAACCCTCACCACGACCACCAGGGCGATCAGGATGAGCGGCATGAAAGGCACGAACTAAATCGGCCGCATGAACATCAGAGGCGACCACCCAGGAATTATCCTCCTGACCATAGCCCTTCCACTTGACCAAGTACTGAAGCCTCCGCCTGGAGAGGCGAGAATCCAAGATCTTCTCCACCACGTACTCCAACTCGCCCTCAACCAACACCGGAGCAGGAGGCTCAGCAGAAGGAACTACAGGCACAATGTACCGCCGCAACAAGGACCTATGAAATACATTGTGAATAGCAAACGACACAGGAAGATCCAGACGAAAAGATACAGGATTAAGGATTTCCAATATCTTGTAAGGCCCAATAAAACGAGGTTTAAATTTGGGAGAGGAGACCTTCATAGGAACAAAGCGGGAAGAAAGCCATACCAAATCCCCAACGCGTAGTCGGGGACCCACACCGCGGCGGCGGTTGGCAAAGCGCTGAGCCTTCTCCTGTGACAACTTCAAGTTGTCCACCACATGATTCCAGATCTGCTGCAACCTATCCACCACAGAATCCACCCCAGGACAGTCAGAAGGCTCCACATGACCCGAAGAAAAGCGAGGATGGAAACCAGAGTTGCAGTAAAAAGGCGAAACCAAGGTGGCGGAACTAGCCCGATTATTAAGGGCAAACTCAGCCAACGGCAAGAATGTCACCCAATCGTCCTGATCAGCAGAGACAAAACACCTCAAATAAGCCTCCAAAGTCTGATTGGTTCGCTCCGTCTGTCCATTAGTCTGAGGATGGAAAGCAGACGAAAACGACAAATCAATGCCCATCCTACTACAAAAGGATCGCCAGAACCTGGAAACGAACTGGGATCCTCTGTCTGACACAATATTCTCAGGGATGCCGTGCAAACGAACCACGTTCTGGAAAAACACAGGAACCAGATCGGAAGAGGAAGGCAGCTTAGGCAAAGGAACCAAATGGACCATCTTGGAGAAGCGATCACATATCACCCAGATAACGGACATGCCCTGAGATAGCGGAAGATCAGAAATGAAATCCATGGAGATATGTGTCCAAGGTCTCTTCGGGACAGGCAAGGGCAAGAGCAAACCGCTGGCACGAGAACAGCAAGGCTTAGCTCGAGCACAAGTCCCACAGGACTGCACAAATGACCGCACATCCCTTGACAAGGAAGGCCACCAAAAGGACCTGGCCACCAGATCTCTGGTGCCAAAAATTCCCGGGTGACCTGCCAACACCGAGGAATGAACCTCGGAAATGACTCTGCTGGTCCACTTATCCGGGACAAACAGTCTGTCAGGTGGACAAGACTCAGGCCTATCAGCCTGAAATCTCTGCAACACACGTCGCAGATCCGGAGAAATAGCTGACAAGATAACTCCATCTTTAAGAATACCAACAGGATCAGCGACTCCAGGAGCATCAGGCACAAAGCTCCTAGAAAGAGCATCGGCCTTCACATTCTTTGAACCTGGTAAATACGAGACAACAAAATCAAAGCGGGAGAAAAACAATGACCAGCGGGCCTGTCTCGGATTAAGGCGTTTAGCAGACTCGAGATACATCAGATTTTTGTGATCAGTCAAGACCACCACACGATGCTTAGCACCCTCGAGCCAATGACGCCACTCCTCAAATGCCCATTTCATGGCCAACAACTCCCGATTGCCCACATCATAATTTCGCTCGGCAGGCGAAAACTTCCTAGAGAAAAAGGCACAAGGTTTCATAACAGAGCAACCAGGACCTCTCTGCGACAAAACGGCCCCTGCCCCAATCTCCGAAGCATCCACCTCAACCGGAAAGGGAAGTGAGACGTCAGGCTGGCACAAAACAGGCGCCGAAGTAAACCGGCGTTTCAACTCCTGGAAAGCCTCCACGGCAGCAGGAGCCCAGTTAGCTACATCGGAGCCCTTCTTGGTCATATCCGTCAAAGGTTTCACAATGCTAGAAAAATTAGCGATAAAACGACGGTAGAAGTTAGCGAAACCCAAGAACTTCTGAAGACTCTTAACTGACGAGGGCTGAATCCAATCCAGAATAGCTCGGACCTTGACTGGGTCCATCTCCACAGCAGAAGGGGAAAAAATGAACCCCAAAAAGGGAACCTTCTGTACACCAAAGAGACACTTTGAGCCCTTGACAAACAAAGAATTTTCACGCAAAATTTTAAAGACCAACCTGACCTGCTCCACATGCGAATCCCAATTATCAGAAAAAACCAAAATATCATCCAGATAAACAATCAAAAATTTATCCAGATACTTCCGGAAAATGTCATGCATAAAGGACTGAAAAACTGAAGGCGCATTGGAGAGCCCAAAAGGCATCACCAAGTACTCAAAATGACCTTCGGGCGTATTGAATGCGGTTTTCCATTCATCACCTTGCTTAATGCGCACAAGGTTGTACGCACCACGAAGGTCTATCTTGGTGAACCACTTGGCACCCTTAATCCGGGCAAACAAGTCAGACAACAGCGGTAAAGGATACTGAAATTTGACAGTGATCTTATTTAAAAGCCGATAATCAATACAAGGTCTCAAAGATCCGTCCTTTTTTGCCACAAAAAAGAATCCCGCACCAAGAGGGGAAGAAGACGGACGAATATGTCCTTTCTCCAGAGACTCCTTGATATATGAACGCATAGCGGTATGTTCAGGTACCGACAGATTAAACAGTCTTCCCTTAGGAAATTTACTGCCTGGGATCAAATCTATAGCACAGTCACAGTCCCTATGAGGAGGCAGTGCACTGGACTCAGACTCACTGAAGACATCCTGATAATCAGACAAATACTCCGGAACTTCCGAAGGCGTAGAAGAAGCAATAGACACAGGCAGGGAATCCCCATGAATACCACGACAGCCCCAACTTGAGACTGACATAGCCTTCCAGTCCAGGACTGGATTATGGGTCTGTAACCATGGCAGCCCTAAAACAACCAAATCATGCATTTTATGTAAAACCAGGAAACGTATCACCTCGCGGTGTTCAGGAGTCATGCACATGGTAACCTGTGTCCAATACTGCGGTTTATTTGCTGCCAATGGTGTAGCATCAATACCCCTAAGAGGAATAGGATTTTCTAATGGTTCAAGAGTAAAACCACAGCGCTTAGCAAATGAGAGATCCATGAGACTCAGGGCAGCACCTGAATCTACAAACGCCATGACAGGATAAGATGACAGTGAGCAAATCAAAGTTACAGACAGAATAAATTTAGGTTGCAAATTACCAACGGTGACAGGACTAACAACCTTAGCTATACGTTTAGAGCATGCTGAGATAACATGTGTAGAATCACCACAGTAGTAGCACAAGCCATTCCGGCGTCTATGAATTTTCCGCTCATTTCTAGTCAGGATTCTATCACATTGCATTAAATCAGGTGTCTGTTCAGACAACACCATGAGGGAATTTGCGGTTTTTCTATCACATTGCACCGAATTAGGTGTCTGTTCAGACAACACCATGAGGGAATTTGCGGTTTTGCGCTCCCGCAACCGCCGGTCAATTTGAATAGCCAGTGCCATAGTATCATTCAGACCTGTGGGAATGGGAAAACCCACCATAACATTCTTAATGGCTTCAGAAAGGCCATTTCTAAAATTAGCGGCCAGTGCACACTCGTTCCAATGTGTCAGCACGGACCATTTCCGAAATTTTTGGCAATACACTTCAGCCTCGTCCTGCCCCTGAGACATAGCCAGCAAGGCCTTTTCTGCCTGAATCTCAAGATTGGGTTCCTCATAAAGTAAACCGAGCGCCAGAAAAAACGCATCAAGATCAGCCAATGCCGGATCTCCTGGCGCCAGCGAAAAAGCCCAATCCTGAGGGTCGCCCCGTAAGAACGAAATAACAATTTTTACTTGCTGAGCAGAATCTCCAGATGAACAGGGTCTCAGGGACAAAAACAATTTACAATTATTCACGAAATTCCTAAACTTAAACCTGTCTCCGGAAAACAGTTCAGGAATCGGTATTTTAGGTTCTGACCTAGGATTTCTGATAACATAGTCTTGTATGCCCTGCACACGAGTAGCCAGCTGGTCCACACTTGTAATCAAGGTCTGGACATTCATGTCTGCAGCAAGCATAGCCACTCTGAGGTAAAGGGGAAGAAGAAAAAAAAAACTCAGAATCTTCTTTCTTATAATCCCTCTTCTGCAATGCATTAAACATTTAATACTGGCCTGGCAAACTGTTATGACCCCAATGGCGAGGGTCTCAGAGGAACGTGGAAGTCTGCAGAATACAAAAATCCAGCTCATAGAGCAGTGGTAACTGGGTTGACCATATATCTACTCCTAACGCCAACACTAGAAGTAGCCGGGGATCATTCCTACGTTGATTCTAGATGACACGCTCCAGCCGGAGAATCTAGCTACCCCTAGTAGAGGAAAACAAAGACCTTTCTTGCCTCCAGAGAAGGGGACCCCAAAGCTGGATAGAAGCCCCCCACAAATAATGACGGTGAGATAAGAGGAAATGACAAACACAGAAATGAACCAGGTTTAGCACAGAGAGGCCCGCTTACTGATAGCAGAATAAAGAAAGGTAACTTATATGGTCAACAAAAACCCTATCAAAATCCACACTGGAAATTCAAGAACCCCCGAACCGTCTAACGGTCCGGGGGGAGAACACCAGCCCCCCTAGAGCTTCCAGCAAAGGTCAGGATATAGATTAGGAACAAGCTGGACAAAAATACCAAACCAAAACAAATAGCAAAAAGCAAAAGGCAGACTTAGCTGATATAACTGGAACCAGGATCAGTAGACAAGAGCACAGCAGACTAGCTCTGATAACTACGTTGCCAGGCATAGAACTGAAGGTCCAGGGAGCTTATATAGCAACACCCCTAACTAACGACCCAGGTGCGGATAAAAGGAATGACAGAAAAACCAGAGTCAAAAAACTAGTAACCACTAGAGGGAGCAAAAAGCAAATTCACAACAAATCCCGCCACCCCACCACATTGCCACACATAATCCTGCCCTCCACCATATTACCACACATAATCCCACCCCCACCACATTACCACACATAATCCCGCCCCCCCACCACATCACCACATCACCACACATAATCCCGCCCCCACCACATCACCACACATAATCCCTCCCCCCACCACATCACCACACATAATCCCTCCCCACACCACATCACCATACATAATCCTGCCCCCCACCACACATAATCCCGCCCCCCAACACATTACTACACATAATCCCGCACTCCACCACATTACCACACATAATCTAACCCCCCACCACATCACCACACATAATTCTGCCCCCACCACATCACCACACATAATCCCGCCCCCCACCACATCACCACACATAATCCCGCCCCCCACCACATCAACACACATAATCCCGCCCCCAACACATCACCACACATAATCCCGTCCCCCACCACATCACCACACATAATCCCGCCCCCCCACCCCATTACCACACATAAAAATTACCACACATAATCCAACCCCCCCCATTACCACACATAATCCCGCCCCCCACCACATCACCACACATATTCCCGCCCCAACACATCACCACACATAATCCTGCCTCCCCACCACATCACCACACATAATCCAGCCCCTTCAACACATCACCATGCATAATCCCGCCCCCCACCACATAACCACGCATAATCCGACCTCCCAACACATCACCACACATAATCCTGCCCCAACACCCCATCACCATGCATAATCCCGCCCCCCACCCCATCACCATGCATAATCCCGCCCCCCAACACATCACCACACATAATCCCACCCCCCACCACATCACCACACATAATCCCGCCCCCCCACCCCATCACCACGCATAATCCCGCCCCCCACTCCATCACCATGCATAATCCTGCCCCACAACACATCACCACACATAATCCCGCCCCCCACCACATCACCACACATAATCCCGCCCCCCCACCCCATCACTACGCATAATCCCGCCCACCTTCCCCATTACTACACATAATCCCACCCCCCACCACATTGCCACACATAATCCCACCCCCACCACATTACCACACATAATCCCGCCCCCCCACCCCATTACCACACATAATCCCGTCCCCCACCCCATCACCACACATAATCCCACCCCATACCCCATCACCACACATAATCCCGCCCCCCATAACATTACTACACAGAATCCCACCCCCCCACATTGCCACACATAATCCCGCCCCCCCACCACATTACCACACATAATCCCACCCCCCACAACATCACCACATATAATCCCACCCCCACCACATCACCTCACATAATCCAGCCCCTTCAACACATCACCACACATAATCCTGCCCCCAACACATCACCACACATAATCCCGTCCCCCCTCCACATTACTACGCATAATCCCGCCCCAACACCACATCACCACACATAATCCTGCCCCAACACCCCATCACCACGCATAATCCCGCCCCCCACCCCATCACCACGCATAATCCCGCCCCCAACACATCACCACACATAATCCCGCCCCCCCATCACCACGCATAATCCCACCCCCCACCACATCACTACGCATAATCCCGCCCACCTACCCCATTACTACACATAATCCCGTCCCCCCACCACATTGCCACACATAATCCTGCCCCCCCACCCCATTACCACACATAATCCCGCCCCCACCCCATCACCACACATAATCCCGCCCCCCACAACATTACTACACAGAATCCCACCCCCCCACATTGCCACACATAATCCCGCCCCCCCACCACATTACCACACATAATCCCACCCCCCACAACATCACCACATATAATCCCGCCCCCACCACATCACCTCACATAATCCAGCCCCTTCAACACATCACCACACATAATCCTGCCCCCAACACATCACCACACATAATCCCGTCCCCCCTCCACATTACTACGCATAATCCCGCCCCAACACCACATCACCACACATAATCCCACCCCCAACACATCACCAGAAATAATCCCGCTCCCCACCCCATCACCACGCATAATCCCGCCCCCCACCACATTACCACGCATAATCCGACCCCCCAACACATCACCACACATAATCCTGCCCCAACACCCCATCACCATGCATAATCCCGCCCCCCACCCCATAACCACGCATAATCCCGCCCCTCAACACATCACCACACATAATCCCGCCCCCCACCACATCACCACACATAATCCCGCCCTCCCACCCCATCACCACGCATAATCCCGCCCCCCACCCCATCACCATGCATAATCCCGCCCCCCACCCCATCACTACGCATAATCCCGCCCACCTACCCCATTACCACACATAATCCCGCCCCCCCACCACATTGCCACACATAATCCCGCCCCCCCACCCCATTACCACACATAATCCCGCCCCCCACAACATTACTACACAGAATCCCACCCCCCCACATTGCCACACATAATCCCGCCCCCCCACCACATTACCACACATAATCCCACCCCCCACAACATCACCACATATAATCCCGCCCCCACCACATCAACTCACATAATCCAGCCCCTTCAACACATCACCACACATAATCCTGCCCGCAACACATCACCACACATAATCCAGCCCCTTCAACACATCACCACACATAATCCTGCCCCCAACACATCACCACACATATTCCCGTCCCCCTCCACATTACTACGCATAATCCCGCCCCAACACCACACCAGAAATAATCCCGCTCCCCACCCCATCACCACGCATAATCCCGCCGACCCAACCCCATCACCACACATAATCCCACCCCCCACCCCATCACCACACATAATCCCGCCCCCCCACCCCATCACCACACATAATTCCGCCCTCCACCACATTACTACACATAATCCCGCCCCCCCACCACATTGCCACACATAATTTCGCCCCCACCACATTACCACACATAATCCCGCCCCCCACCACATTACCACACATAATCCCGCCCCCACCACATCACCTCACATAATCCAGCCCCTTCAACACATCACCACACATAATCCCGCCCCCCAACACATCACCACACATAATCCCGCCCCCACCACATTACCACAGTTAATCCCGCCCCCCCACCACATTGCCACACATAATCCCACCCCCTACCACATCACCACACATAATCCCGCACCCCAAACACATCACCACACATAATCCCGCTCCCCACCCCATCACCACACATAATCCCGCCCCCCACCACATCACCATACATAATCCTGACCCCCCACCACACATAATCCCGCCCCCCCACCACATTACTATACATAATCCCGCACTCCACCACATTGCCACACATAATCCTGCCCCAACCACATTACCACACATAATCCCGCCCCCACCACATCACCACACATAATCCTGCCCCCCACCACATCACCACACATAATCCTGCCCCCCACCACATCACCACACATAATCCTGCCCCCCACCACATCACCACACATAATCCCACCCCCCACCACATCACCACACATAATCCCGCCCCCCACCACATCACCACACATAATCCTGCCCCCCTCCCCATTACCACACATAATCCTGCCCCCACCACATCACAGAGAATATAGTACACCGCACACTCTGTGTGTATATTGCAATGGTGAAAATTTATTGACAAAAAAACTATGTGATATGAAAGCGACCAAAGGTAATTATGACGTTTCGGCCCTACCAGAGCCTTAATCATACAATCGCTTTATTATGCAAAAGAGAGAGGATAGAGATCCTTGAAGATAAAGGCATACACTTAAGTGCCAAAATGCTATGGGTATGAAGTCGCAGAGACTGCCCTGCTGTGGGGTCTTGGATGTCAGGCTAATGAGCGGCGTTCCCGCGCCCTGCTGCCAGAGTGTCCAAGAGTATGCAAAGCAGTCATCAAAGCAAAAGGTGGCTACTTTGAAGAACCTAGAATATAAGACATATTTTCAGTTATTTCACACAATTCCACATGTGTTAATTCATAGTTTTGATGCCTTCAGTGTGAATTTACAATTTTCAGAGTCATGGAAATACAGAAACATCTTTAAATGAGGTGTGTCCAAACTTTTGGTCTGTACTGTATGTTCCTTAGAGCCCTGGTTTATTAATGATATTACCATTATATGGTCACTCTATGGTGGTGATAGCAGTCATAATACAGAGGTTTCAGTTCAATAAGCACTCTCATCTATTTTTTTTTTACTAAATATGTGTATGGTGTGTAGTGTGAGTGTATTAATATACTCATCTACTGCCACTTTCTCTGGAATCCAGCACCATGCTGCTCCTCTTCACAGGGACCTTACTAAAATTTTGACTAGCCGGAACTCTGAAAGTGGCTTTTACAATGTAAGCCAATGGAGCCTTGTTTTCATGCTACTTATACTTACATTGTAAAAGCCACTTTGAAGTCACGCACAAAGTGAGCCAGCTAGTCAGATTAGAGGGAATATCACTGAGAAGTGAAGCAGAATGGAGCTGGATCCCAGAGAAGGCAGAAATAGTCGAGTATATTAATATACTCTGCTCAAAAAATTAAAGGGAACACTTAAGTAACGGAATATAACTCCAAGTAAATCAAACTTCTGTGAAATCAAACTGTTCACTTAGGAAGCAACACTGTTTGACAATCAATTTCACATGCTGTTGTGCAAATGGAATAGAGTCTGGAGACGCCGTGGAGAGCGATCTGCTGCCTGCAACATCCTTCAGCATGACTGGTTTGGCAGTGGCTCAGTAATGGTGTGGGGTGGCATTTCTTTGGAGGGCCGCACAGCCCTCCATATGCTCACCAGAGATAGCCTGACTGCCATTAGGTACCAAGATGAGATCCTCAGACCCCTTGTGAGACCATGTGCTGGTGCAGTTGGCCCTGGGTTCCTCCTAATGCAGGACATTGCCAGACCTCATATGGCTTGAGTGTTTCAGCAGTTCCTGCAAGATGAAGGCATTGAAGCTATGGACTGATCCACCCCTTCCCCAGACCTCAATCCAATTGAACACATCTGGGACATCATGTCTCGCACTATCTACCAACAACACTTTGCACCACAGACTGTCCAGGAGTTGGCGGAAGCTTTATTCCAGGTCTGGGAGGAGATCCCTCAGTAGTAGAGTTGAGCTATACCTTCCGATACTCAAAGGTATTGGTATCGGATGGTATCGGCCGATATCCCAAAAATATCGGATATCGCCGATACCGATACCCAATACCAATGCAAGTCAATGGGACACAAGTATCGGAAGGTATCCTGGATGGTTCCCAGGGTCTGAAGGAGAGGAAACTCTCCTTCAGGCCCTGGGATCCATATTCATGTTAAAAATAAAGAATTAAAATAAAAAATATGGATATACTCACCCGTCCGGCGGCCCCTGGACCTTACCATTGTAACCGGCACCCTCCGTTCCTAAGAATGAGCAGTGAAGGACCTTCGATGATGTCGCGGCTTGTGATTGGTCGCGTGACCGCTCATGTGACCGCTCACGCGACCAATCACAAGCCGCGAGGTAATCGCAGGTCCTAAACTCACTGCATTCTTAGGAACGGAGGCTGCCGGTTACATCGGTAAGGTCCAGGGGCCGCCGGATGGGTGAGTATATCCATATTTTTTATTTTTATTCTTTATTTTTTACATGAATATGGATCCCAGGGCCTGAAGGAGAGTCTCCTCTTCTCCAGACCCTGGGAACCATACACTGGGAACTTCCGATTCCGATTTCCGATATCACAAAAATATCGGAACTCTGTATCGGAATTCCGATACAGCAAATATCGGCCGATACCCGATACTTGCGGTATCGGAATGCTCAACACTACTCAGTATACCATCCGCCGCCTCATCAGGAGCATGCCCCGGCATTGTAGAGAGGTTATACAGGCACATGGAGGCAACACACACACAACTGAACATCATTTCCTTGTCTTGAGGCATTTCCACTGAATTTGGATCAACCTGTAATTTGATTTTCCACTTTGATTTTGAGTATCATTCCAAATCCAGACCTCCATGGGATATTCATTTTGATTTACTTTGATCATTTTTATGTTTTATTGTTCTCAACACATTCCACTATGTAATGAATAAAGATTTGCAACTGAAATATTTCATTCAGTGATATTTAGGATGTGGTATTTTATTGTTCCCTTTATTTTTTGAGCAGTGTATATTCACACATTTTTAAAAAAATACGGATGGGAGTGCTTCTTTAATAACCATCATGGTGGTTTTATCATTACTGTATATGCTGATGTTATTTGTCTGTTATGTTTCATTATTATTATTATTATTATTATTATTATAATAATAATTAGTGATGATCGAATAGTGAAATATTCAGATTCGGGAAAATCGTCACAAATAGTTTCTAATATTCTTGTATTCGTACTGAATAACAAATCCAATGCAAGTCAATGGGAAAGCCGAATATTTTTCTGTTGGAACCAACAAACAGGTCTGGGGGCATGAGAAAAAAGCTGAAATTGATGGGAAAGAGCTAAAACGAAATGGAAACAGCATAGAGAAGATGCCTGCATGCCTTTCTGACTCACATGTGGTATCTGGGAATAATGTCAGACTATTGCGTTAGTTTTATGGATTTAAAATGGTTACGCTCATAATAGTGTCATCAGCGCACACCATCTTCGTGAAGTACTCAATGTTTTGAAAAACCTCACATAGGTCAGCGATCCACACCCACTCAGCAGTTGTTATGTGTGGGTGCTGAGTGTTACTCTGACAAGCATTGAGAAGCTGCAATTCAGACACTGCCCTCTGCATATGGGCAGGTCACAAATCAGTCGGTGACGAGGCAAATTAAAGCGCTGCTGCAGTTAAGCTAGACTGAGAGCCTGAGATGACTTTCGGTGAAGTGTGCTGACACGGCGTACCTTGGCAAGTAGGTCGGGCAATGTTTTTACAAACCGCTGTATAACCAAGTTCAGCAAGTGGGCCATGCATGGAACATGTACCAGTTTGCCGAGCATTAAAGCCACCACCAAGTTATGCCCATTATCGCACACAACCAGGGAGAATTTCAGCAGGGAGAACCTCTGATCGGTCTGTTCTTTTATCCCTGTCAACAGCTCGGCTGCATTGTGAGCTTTATCACCTAAACAGATAAGCTTCAGCAGATCATGCTGCCTCTTTGCCAAGGCATTGCTGCAGTTTTCCCAGCTGGAAAGTGATGGGAAGGCTAGTTCTGCTGAGGATGAGGAGGAGGAGAGGCAGGAAGTGGAATACGAGGAGACTGAAACCCTGATGGAAGTTGGGCCCTCTATTCTTGGTGTGGGTAAGATGTGTGTCCCAGCCTCTAACTCTGTCCCAGATGCTACCAGGTTAATGCAGTGTGTCTTCAGGGAAATGTATCGTCCCTCTCCACAAGAACTTATCCACGTGTCTGTGGTTAGGTGGAACTTCCCAGTGACTGCGTTGGCCAGAGCTTAGCTGATATTGTGTAACACATGCTTATGTAATGCAGGGATGGCACACCAGGAAATATATTGGCGGCTGGGAATCAAGTACCATGGAGCTGCCACTGCCAAGATATCGTGTAAAGACTCAGGCTAGCAATCTGGGTGTTTAGTGTTTAGGCCTGTGGGTGGGTGGCTGGATATTTCTGCTTTCTACCAAATGTCTGGGGCAGAGACAACTGAATGCTGCACTGGCACAACGAAGTGGACGTGGTTGCTGGCTTTTGTTTGTGTGCAGCCGCCGGTTGTGGGCAGGAGGCATTAGCGACTGCTTCATGGTCAGCAGATTGAGTAGGAGGCAACACAGGGGAATGGGTAGTGGTTAGACCCTCAGAAACAGATTTGGTACCCAGGGGTTCTGCCCACGTACTGGGGTGCTTTTGCATGCTGGTGGTGCTCAGGTTGGCCATGTTCTTGCCTCTTCTTTTCTTGGTTTGGCAGATTCTGCAAATTACGTTTGTTTTCTGAAAGACTTTCAGAAAAAAACTGCCATACAGGGGAACAACACACCCTTGGCTTGTTATCTAGCCAACTGGGGGGCTCTGTGGAACAGTTGACCGAGTTCTACCTCTGGGCAAACCACTACCTTTTCTTTCCTGTTTTCTTGCTATGGATTCATCCCTCTCTGCACTGCTGTGCTCGCTAGGTGTGCCACTGTGCCAGGTTGGATCAGTGGCCTCATCATCGATCACATCGTCTTCCAATTCCTCAATCTGATCTCCCTTCTGAGCTGCGATTTGAGGCTGACCTGATGGCAACTGTGCCTCATGATTATCCTCCACCTCTACAAACATCAATTGACCTTCCCTAACACGGCTTTCTCCTGGCAATGGGTGCTCAAATGTTTGGGTATAACTGCAATCCAACTCCTCATGACTCTCTTTAATGGTGCACATTGACAGGCCTGACAAATTACAAGGGAACATAAATAGTTCCTAGGAGTGGCCAGTGTTGGGCTCATATGTCTCCTGGGACTCTTGATGGGGAGAGCAACAAGGACCAGGTTGAAGATTCAGAGGCCCAGCCTCTTGGCTACTGAGACGGGACCATGTGGAAGACTTTGTGGTGTTACTTGTCAACACACTTGCGCCTTTGTCTGCCATCCAACCCACAACATCCTTGCACTTGCCTGTATTTGTTAGTGGTGTAGCACGCTGACCAAATTTTGACAGGAACCTAGAACTAGGTACAGTCACCTCGGATCTGTCACATGACCCATGTCCCTTAACCTCGCCCTTTTTCATCTTGATTGCATTACACTTATGAAACCCAAAAATGCTGGCTTTATTTTTCACAATTACCCTTACAAAGGTCTTATGTACAAATTCACTCTATCTAGCAATGTGTGGCTATTTTTTGAAGATCGTCTTGCTGACACACTCCAAATAAGAAATAATGAAGATTATTGCCCCTGCTAAATTGTCATGTAAGACAACTCTGGATGCATCAGTCGCTCAAGTGCTAGATAAAGATATGCTACTTTTTATAACCAATAGAAAATCATGATTTTTTTTCCAGTCGTCTTGCTGACGCACTCCAAATGCAGAGTATTAAAGATCGTTGCCCCTGCTAAATTGTCATGTAAGATTATCTGTACCCACATTGCACCAGTCGCACAACTGCTTCATCAAGATACGCTACTTTTTAAACCAATAGAAATTTTTGTTTTCAATCAGCTTACTGACACACTTCAACTGCAGAGTAATGAAGATTATTGCCCCTGCTAAATTGTCACGTAAGATTATCTCTACCCGGATTGCGCCAGTCGCACAACTGCTAGATAAAGATACAATATTTTTTTAAACCAATAGAAAATTATGATTTTTTTTTAAATCAGCTTTCTGACACACTTCAAATGCGTAGTAATAAAGATAATTGCTCCTGCTAAATTGTTATGTAAGATTATGTGTACCCGCATTGCGCCAGTCGCACAACTGCTTCATAAAAATACACTTTTTAAACCAAAAGAAAACTATGATTTTTTTTCAGTCAGCTTGCTGACACACTGCAGCTGCAGAGTAAGGGCTGTCCCACACGTCCAGATAATTCCGGTACCGGAAAAAATCGGTACCGGAGTTATCCGTGTCCGTGTGCCCGTGAGCTCACGTAGGCCATACGTGCAGCACACGTGTGCCGCCCGTGTGGCGAGTGGGTACCACACGGAGCGTGCAGGAGACAGCACTAAAGTTTAGCGCTGTCCCCTGCATCGTGCTGAAGCCGCGATTCATATCTTCTGTGCAGCAGCGTTTGCTGCATAGAAGATATGAATAATAGCGTTTAAATGAAAGATCTAAGTGTCCGCCACCCCCCCACCCCCTGTGCGCCCCCCCGCTGTTCAGAAAATACTCACCCGCATCCCTCGTTGGCTGTCGCTCCTTCCTGGTCTGGCCGCGGCTTCCACTGTATGCGGTCACGTGGGGCCGCTCATTTACAGTCATGACTAGGCGGCTCCACCTCCCATAGGGGTGGAGCCGACTATTCATGATTGTAAATGAGCGGCCGCTCCACGTGACCGCATACAGTAGAAGGCGCGGGGCAGAGAGGAAGCAGCGACAGCCAACGAGGGAGCGGGTGAGTATTTTCTGAACAGCGGGGGGGCGCACAGGGGGTGGGAGGGTGGCGGACACATAGATCTTTCTTTTAAACACTATTATTCATATCTTCTATGCAGAAAACGCTGCTGCACAGAAGATATGAATCGCGGCTTCAGCACCATGTGGGGGGGACAGCGCTTACTGTAGCGCTGTCTCCGGCACGCCACACGGAGAACGTCCGTGTGAGGTGCGTGTTTTACACGGACCCATTGACTTTAATGGGTCCGTGTAATACGTGTGCTCCCACGAACACTGACATGTCTCCGTGTTTGGCACACGGAGACATGGTCCGCAAAAAATCAATGACATCTGCACAGATGCATTGATTTTAATGGGTCTACGTGTGTCAGTGTCTCCGGTACGTGAGGAAACTGTCACCTCACGTACTGGAGACACTGACGTGTGAAACCGGCCTAATGAAGATTATTGCCCCTGCTAAATTGTCACGTAAGATTATCTCTACCCGAATTGCGCCTTTCGCACAACTGCTAGATAAAGATATGCTTTTTATATTTTTTTCCATCAGCTTGCTGGCACACTCTAAATGCAGAGTAATGAAGATTATTGCCCTTGCTAAATTGTCACGTATGATTACCTCTACCCAGATTGCACCAGTCGTAAAACTGCTAGACAAATATTAGGTATTTAAGCAATAGAATAGGAATATTATTTAGCAATTAGATTTTAAAATGGATGTTACTATATGCTGCCACTGAGGAATATTACTTTGCGGTAAAAAAAATGTATAGGCTGCTACACAGGAATATTATGTAGCTCCGAAAAAAATTGTTTTTGTACATGCTGTCACTACCTAATATTATTTCCCTCTACAAATAGCTGATTTTTAAAATTTGGCAGTGGATGAAACCCTCACTATCTCACCCTAATCCCACAGTCTGTTCCTAATACTAACTACTATGCAACACAGTGGAATGTAGCTGAGATCTGCAGCATGTACTTGCAACGATAAGAACACTCATGTGCCTGTCTTTCACTCTCCTTTCTATTAAATCTCTCCCTACTAAATCCCCACCTAACAAACAACTTATCTTGACAATCTTAAGCTCTTAAAAAAGCTTTTTGGAATAAATAACGCTCATTATAACTTTCTATCACTGTCCCTCTGCTCCTTTCACTGTCCCTATGCTGAAATGATGCTCTCCCTATGCTGTTTCCGACTGCAATGTGCGCAAGATGGCACAGGCAGCCTTCAAATAGTCCATATGATGCTGGAAAGACAGCTATTCACATTAACGCCACACCAAATATGGTGCCGGCATTACTGTGATTGGAAAGCCAGCCCAGCATTTTCATGGGCAGCAAATAAAGCAATAAACATGCTGGGCGAATATACCGAGGCTAATACCTAATTACTCGTCGAGTAACGAATAGCCCGAATACCGTACTATTTGTGTAAGTAACGTATAGTACCTAATAATAATAAATTATACATAGTAGTGCTATTGGAAATATAGGAAGTAGTAAATCTTGATTTTCTACAGGCTGGGAAATTTAAGTAACAGAGACCCCATTCTAGGAAGGGGACGAAGGCGACATGGGACTGTGAGCTTTCAAATGTCAGGGATCAATTTTAGTCACAGTCTGTCCCTGTTTCAGTAATACTTATATGCCTGATAAATACAGATATATTTAGTTAAAATGTCTAGAAAAATCAAAGACATATTTTTATTGTGACAACTGTCTGATCTACTGTACTTCTGGAAGATTTATATAATCATCCATCACTTTTATTGTGCTTGAAGAAACATTCTCTCCACTGGTTACTATTTTTGTAGCTCATTACATCTTAACAAGTAAAAATTATTTTGAAGAATGAAAATGATTAACTACTGAGGCAAACGTAATCCTTACATCAATTACAAAAAGTTATATGTAAAAATGATAGTTAACTGTATTTTTAGGTCTAACGAAGGCAGTTTTCAGATGACAGTAAATCATGTATGTTTTCTATCTGTGTTTTGCAAGGATAGAACATGTACCTTTTTTAAATCTATGCCACTGTTCACATAACCGTGTTGTAGCAGACAAGTCTGTTTTTGATCTGAGTTCCAGATCGAAATTACCCATACTAGTCTTTGGGTCTGTGAAAAAACTCTGGCAGCAAACATTGCCGTCTTGGAGCTGTCTATTTTCAACATTGTATTGGATAGGAAAAGCTTTGTAATGTGTTTATTCTTTCACATGGCAAAAGGAGAATTTTTTTATTATCAATTACATTCCAAGCATTTTAACGTGAAAAAGAAATTTGCAGCTGGCTAAATTCCTTACAATTTTAAAGTGCAATGTAATATCTGCAAAAAAAAAAAAAAATTTCTGTTAAAAAAAAATATAAAAAATGTGTCATGAAATAAACATAGAATTTTTTTAAAAAATACAATGAAAGCAAAATCATCAAAAAGTATCTGATTATTTAAGACCAAAGCATTTTGGTTGTTAAGGGGTTAATTCGTCAATGGCCAGTGTAAGGTATGTTAATGTAGAACGGACGTGTAGATCTGTAGTAATATGCTTCACAGTATTGTGATTCCAGTGATGAGAATTACGGTATATGGATTAAATTGGAAGCTTGATAATGACCATATTGCATTTATCTCTGGTTTACTCCTGCAAACCTCACATTTCATTTTCGATTAGTGGTGACAATTCTAGCTCTTTAATGCCAGCATGTTCAAAGGGAACCAATTTTCTTTCCAATTAAAAGAGACAAGTATTTTCAAATCAGAGTTACAATTTAACCGTGCATTTGATCACAACAGAATGCTCATCATTTACCATCTTCCCAAATCATTAATTTAGGAATCGCTTCCATCAAACTCACCAGCAACCTATCAGCATGAGTTTGTAGTTAAAAAGAAGGTAATAGGCTTTTAAATTAGAAAACTATGCCCTACAGGAAACAGAGGCAGACAAATTGAAGATGTTTTTCATGGGTAAAGCTCAGAACAAATACATCACTGAGAAATAAATACGTTCACTAATTAAATAAAAATACTTTGTTTTAACATTACTTGTAATAGTTGAGTATGAAAACTGTAAAGGGCTAATGCACTCGACTATATTACTATGCCTCCCTAAAGGTCCTGGAGTCCACTGACATTCCTCAGTATGGCTATTTTCATCCAAAACTTGTCATCTCGGGAAATAAAGAAAGACCAGAAAGCTTTATTGGATAACACAGTTTGAAAATTTGTGAAGAACAACAAGGGAGCTAGTGAAAACACTCACCTATGAGTAGACATGAGCGCATCAGTTACTCTTCAAATTTAGCTGTTTGCACAGATTTTTCTTGGAAATTCGATTCACAGAGACAATATTCTCCATGAATTTGTCCAATATTATGCTATCATGTCCCTCCTAACACATAATTAATCCATATATTCACCTCTTCGGCCATTATGTCCTTGTCACATCTTCTGATCCCTGCTGCTCATGCTGAAATTGCAAAGTCATGACATCAAGACGTGCAATGTCTGCACAAGCGCAGAGCCATCCCAGGCCTCTTCAGAAATGGAAGTCCCAGCTCAGTCTAAGGAAATTTCATCAGGAACGCTGGGGATAAGGAGAGGCAACAAGGACCAGATGGGTGATGGTGAGACGCGTAGGGCCTGAGAGGTGAGCGATGAGGAGAGTTTAAGGATTTTTTGCAAATGCAGATTTTTTTTAAATGTAAGTAGAATTTAATTCTACTCAAATATATTTGCTCATCTCTACCTATTAGCATTTTGGGTCAACTGTCAGTAATATTAAACAGTATACAAGCTTCTCACATGGAGAAGCGGAAATGGGACCAAATGTTGGATTTATTCAAGTCAAGCGCCAGGTGGCTGTGGAGAGCCAACAGGGGGTGAACTAAACATGATTCTATGATAGTTATTGAGAGTCAATGAACATATTTAAATTAATATTGTAAAATAAATATGCTGAGCGAATTTGATGGGAATGAAGTAAATAAATAAATAGTCCTGTATGTGCTGCAGAAGTTTGATGGAATGAAGGACAAAACTTCCTATCTTTGGGAGAAGTGTTAGAGGTTAGTAAGGCCTTAGTTTTGTGGAGAAAAATACTTTGGCATTAAGCATTTAGCATTAAAAAAATCAGTGGATATATCAAAGTAAATAATAAAAAAATAAATACCGTATGTAAAAAACATGTCAAATTATATTTAAAGAATCACTCCAGTGATTTTTTTTTTTATTTGCTCCTTCACTAAGTTTAATGTATGTAAATCTTATGAAGGCAGTTAAATACTCGCTTCTGGTTTAAATGGTGTTCAGGTCCTCTGAAAGTAAGTGTTTGAGACTCAGATGGAGACTCTCTAGTAGAGATGAGGGAACATCGTCAGTTCGTTCCTTATTCGGCAAGCTATAGCACTTACCAAAGAAGCTGCTTTGGGAACCCGGATAACTGGAGCGCTTCTGATGATCAGATGTTCGTCGCCGCAACTGCTTGTGTTGCAGCTGTGTGATCCAACATACAGACTCTCCATGCATGTGTTGTGACTGTCACACAGCGATGACACATGTAGCTGCGGTGCCGAATGGCTGATGATCAGAAGCGCTTCAGATATCCGGGTTCCTGATGCAGCTTCTTCGGTAAGCGCTACAGTTTGCCGAATAAGGAGGGAGCCGACGATGTTCGCTCATCTCTATGAAATGGAAAGAAGTATCATACCACTGTAAATCTACCAAGACCCGGCCATCCCTCTAAACTTTCATCTCAAACAAGGAGAAGACTGATCAGAGATCAGAGATGCAGAGATCTACAGCTGAGGTGGGACAGTCTGTCCATAGGACAACAATCAGTCGTACACTGCACAAATCTGGCCTTTATGGAAGAGTGGCAAGAAGAAATCCATTTCTCAAAGATATCCATAAAAGTGTTGTTTAAAGTTTGCAACAAGCCACCTGGGAGACACACCAACATGTGGAAGAAGGTACTCTGGTCAGATGAAACCAAAATCAAACTTTTTGGCAACAATGCCAAATGATATGTTTGGCGTAAAGGCAACAAAGCTCATCACTAGTGTTGAGCGATACCGTCCGATACTTGAAAGTATCGGTATCGGATAGTATCGGCCGATACCCGAAAAGTATCGGCCGATACCCGAAAAGTATCGGATATCGCCGATACCGATACCCGATACCAATACAAGTCAATGGGACACCAAGTATCGGAAGGTATCCTGTATGGTTCCCAGGGTCTGAAGGAGAGGAAACCGCCACGTGACCAATCACAAGCCGCGACGTCATCTAAGGTCTTTCAAGCGCTCATTCTTAGGAACGGAAGCTGCTGGTTACATCGGTAAGGTCCAGGCTGCGTCGGAGAGGTGAGTATATCAATATTTTTTATTTTTATTCTTTATTTTACACATTTCGATCCCGATACCGATTCCCGATATCACAAAAGTATCGGATCTCGGTATCGGAATTCCGATACAGCAAATATCGGCCGATACCCGATACTTGCGGTATCGGAATGCTCAACATTACTCATCACCCTGAACACACCATCCCCACTGTCAAACATGGTGGTGGCAGCATCATGGTTTGGGCCTGCTTTTCTTCAGCAGGGACAGGGAAGATGGTTAAAACTGATGGGAAGATGGAGACAAATACAGGACCATTCTTGATGAAAACCTGTTGGAGTCTGCAAAAGACCTGAGACTGGGACGGAGATTTGTCTTCCAACAAGAAAATGATCCCAAACATCAAGCAAAATCTACAATGGAATGGTTCACAAATAAACATATCCCGGTGTTAGAATGGCCAAGTCAAAGTCCAGACCTCAATCCAATTGAGAATCTGTGGAAAGAGCTGAAAACTGCTGTTCACAAACGATCTCCATCAAACCTCACTGAGCTCGAGCTGTTTGCCAAGGAAGAATGGGCAAGAATTCCAGTCTCTCAATGTACAAAAATTATAGAGACATACCCCATGCGACTTGCAGCTGTAATCACAGCAAAAGGTGGTGCAACAAAGTATTAAGTTAAAGGGGCCGAATAATATTGCACGCCCCACTTTTCTGTTTTTGAATCTCCACAAAAATTTTAAATAACCAAAAAATTTCGTTCAACTTCACAATTGTGCTCTACTTGTTGTTGATTCTTCACCAAAAGGCACTGTACATAAATGGCACACACTTATACACACACACTTACATTACATACATACATACTGTACATATATGTGTAGCGCCCCCACTGCCGCAGGGCCGAGGGGTACCCGGTACCGGGTCTCTGAGTCTCTGTCCTGGGGTTGTCACGGTGGCTAGACCCGGTCCGTGACCCTGCTGAGGGGCGCCCAATGAAAGGTGTGGGTGGTGATGTTATGGTGCGGTGCAGGTCGCAGTAAATAACGAGGACACCAGGTGGCAGTCTCTTTACCTCTTTACTGAAGGCTTCAGGATCCTCAGTCCGGATTATGGTTAACCGGGCTGCGGAAGTCCGGCCAGTCCGATGGCACCTCCAGAGTTCCCTTTGCAGGTGGAAATCTGTGCCTACCTTCTAGCGCTTGTGTGTTGTGGTCCTCCCCTGCTGTGCTTACGGGATAGTCCCCACAACTCTTGTGTCTGTTTCTGAAGTTCCCTCACAACTCGATTATGATGTTCTTCTTCGTCCCCCAGATGATATGGCTAGGACGCACCCGTATGACGGGTAGGCTCGGAGCTCTTCCTGGACCCTAGTGTCGCCCCTCTCCTGTTGTTGCCCCCTATGTCTTCTTAGGTGATTTGGGTGAGACAGCCTGCCTATAACTGACTGTCCTGCCATAGGTTTGAAGTTAGGCCTGGAGCTCTGTACTTCCTAAGCGTTCCGGCCACCGACTGCGCGCCTCAGTAGGATGTTGCCTCGTCTTACAGCACGACTCCTACTGGTGTTTCTCCTTGTTGCGTTGATCTCGTTTCTCACTCAGCACAATAAACCTCGCTTCTTGTCCTTTCTTAGGGTACCGCCACGATCAGGTGCAGGCGCGGTCCTGTAACGTTCTCTCTGTTTGCTAGGCCTCTGTCAGGATCCCACCCCTGACAGGGACCCCTGTTGTGAACTCTGTTTTCAGGCTCCCTCTTGTGGTCACAGATGGTATTGTGTGACTTTTGTTTTGGGCTCCCCCTGGTGGCTTTGTTTGTTATCCTGCGGGTCTGTGGCTGATCAGCTGCCTCGTTATTCACTTGGGAGTTTCCTATTTAGCTTTGTTCCACTTCCACTTGTTGCCGGCTGTCAATGTACTCAGTGCTATTCTGATTACTCCTGATTATCTTTGGTTTCAGTCTCTTCAGGAGAAGCTAAGTTCTGTTTAATTATTTTTTGCTCATCAGTCTGCAATATGATTTCTGTGTATGATGAGTTTGGTCCAGCTTGCTAATATGTGATTTTTTCTGCTGGTTTGCTCTGGGGTACAGAGTTGCTTTCCCCGCACCGTTAGGTGGTGCGGGGGCTCGAGCGATCTCTGCGTGGATATTTTTGAATAGGGTTTTTAATTGACCGCACAGCTCCCTTCCTATTTTCTGCTTTCTAGTGTTAGCGGGCCTCATTTGCTAAATCTAATTTCATCTCTGCATTTGTGCTTGCCCCTTGACTCACCGTTAATATTTGTGGGGGCTATTCTATATCTTTGGGGTCATTTCACTGAGGCAAGTGAGGACTTTCGCTCCCTCTAGGAATAGTCAGTTTCTCAGGCCGTGAAGAGACGTCTAGGATTTTCAGGTACGTTCCACGGCTGCCTATAGTTGTTTGCGGATAGGATTAGGTTGCGGTCAATTCAGTTACCACTTCCCCAGAGTTTGTAGTTGGTTTAGTTACTTAGCTAGTCCTACTTGCGATCCTTGCCACTTGGATCATAACAGACCCCCCTGAATCTTCCCCTGCAACACCCTCTGCCACAGGATGTTGCCTGGTTCCAACCCAGTCAGCTTCTCTCTAACTTCCTATCCAACCCCCAGTTTTACCAGACTGTGAGGAGTGGCCTAATACATAGCGCCCTTAGCTCCCCCTGGAGGCCAGACTGTGAAGTGTATTGGTGTCTGTGATACCTGGTCAGGTGAACTCCTTCAGTGCCATCAGACGTACCATAGCCCCCCTTAGCGGCGGAGCATCAGTACTGCAATGACCAGGACTCTGGGGCGCTGCACTCCCCCCCCGGTTAAATCCAGTACTCCTGGACTGGGAAGAAAACAACAATACATGTCAGCAAAAAGACATACAATTTTGAAATGCAGTAACAATAAGCAAATTTGAACAGAGCTTCCCTTTATGGGAGGTAAGGACACTTGAACGTTACAAACATGGTTAATTACTTTAAGTAACATACTATAAATAACTTCTCTTACCCAACCGGGTATTCTACTAAGTGCAAGTTTCTGAACAATAATTTAACATTGCCTTTAAGGACGTACACACTGAATCCACTAAAGACCTTCTTATAAAACACTAAAAGGCTAATCAACTTTTCCTTCATTTTCCATCCTTACATCTGCAGGACCGCCTGTCTATCTGCCCCAGGCCTACTGCCTCTCGTTCTGTTGCAGGACCGCCCCTTTCCGCCTGGGCATTCTGCCTTTCTGCTACTATACACAGTATAGAACGTATCATCCATCTCTCAGTTCAGGATCACCGTGCCATATCTGTATGGCTCCTAGGAGGACTCACCGATTAACCCCGTACGGGTTCACTTCCTGTCCTCATTCTCTAACACATTATTAAACATTCCTTACAATTAACTAACTAACTACATATAACTGCTACATGTCAGCATTATTACTTCTTCTGTTAAAGTATCATCATTCTCTAAGTGCTATCGATGAACGTCCCCTTTAAGAAGGGACTAAGTCTCTATGAGGTAGTGCAACTTCTCAAGCTGCAAGTCCGTATGCAGTAAGGACTCCAGTGCTGTTTCCAGGAACAGTTTCTTCGAAAAGAGTCCTTTCTTTTGTAAAACCAGTAGAGGGCACCTTTAAGAAGGTGCAAACTATTTACAATGAGTTTGTAATCATGCAGTGTTCATGATCCAGCAGTTCTTTCAACAATGATAAAACGAGAAACAACAACAAAAGCAGCAGAAGGGATCCCGGGTAAACTAAGGGATCCCTTTAAGAGTTAACCCTAGACGGGTTGTAGCAGCAGATGAACACATAAAAAGACCAACAGTTAACTATTTACAGTTTGCAAAGCACTTTAAAGCTTCATAGTAAATTGCAAGACATCAGCCGGTAGTGGACATCTCCTGACCGGGGCGGCTTCAGTCCCTGGTCTCCGGCTGATGCGGTATCAGGATCGGTGGTTGATCCCTCAGGTGCAATCAGGTCACCCGGTGTCTGGATTCGAAGGCTAACCCTAGCTGCCAGCTCAGTAGCTGCAACAAGGCGTACGGTGGCGATAGTAGCAAGATCTGTCGAGTCTGGTTCAATCATGGCCGAGGCAACAGGTGACACCCCCTCAGGCCCACATCGTTGGACGTTCCGAGCGCACCATCCTTGTGCACTCCGGTGATGGTGTAGGTCACCTGATCCCCCCCTTTGCAATAGTGGGTCACCATATCGGTTGCGGAAAGGAGTCTTCACATCGTGACTTGTAACGAAGACGTCAGTCGGTAGTCCCGGTTCCTGTATGGAGCCCAACCACGCTTCGGTGGAAGGCCAGCACAGTTCCCCGCTTAACCACGTCTTTCCTGCCGTGCGCAGGCTTTGGGTGTTTCATTTTTGGCGCATAAGTTTGTTCTGTCTCTTTTCGGTTTTTCCAGTGTAGGATCAAGCATTGTTTATATTGTTCCCAAGTGAGCACAGCAAGTGTGAGGCCCTCCTCCCGAGCTCCATCTGGCCCAATCCAGGGGGTGTCCCACCGGAGGACCACCCCGTCTGAGCTCACGTCTATGGGTTCTCCCATCTTGGTCGGTAGTGGAGGTACCAGCCTCTCCATCGTGTCGGGGGTGAGGATCACCCGCTCCACCGAGAGGAAACAGTTATTGTTGGGGTGAGGAGCGGCCGTGGGAGCGGGATCGGTCAGGAGAGCAGGATCGGTCGGGGGAGCAGAATCGGCCGGGGGAGTAGGGCGCCTTCCATACCTGCGCCTGATGTGATTCCACCGATGTCGATCCGGTCCGCTGACAAGGACACTGGAATCGGCTGCAGCCCGGACCGCGGCTCCTCCAAGGTGGCCTCTCGATGTGGCTCCGCTCTCCATGGCTCCACACCTGCTGGCTCCGTGGTCGGAATAGGTAGGCTCGGCTCCTCTGCCGGCGGCTCCTGTTATGATCCTTAGTGGCTGAGGATCACAGAACTGACGAGCTAAGTAACTGAACATAGAACGAGCTCTAGGGAGGTGGTAACTGGACTGACCGCAATCCTGATCCTAACCAAACACACTAAAGGTAGCCGGTGAACGTGCCTGAATTCCTAGACCTCACGACGCAGCCTGAGAAACTAGCTACCCCTAGAGATAGAAAGTAAGACCTCACTTGCCTCAGAGAAATAACCCCAAAGATATAGAAAGCCCCCAACAAATAATAACGTTGAGGTAAGGGAAAAATACAAACGTAGAAATGAAAACAGATTCAGCAAATGAGGCCCGCTAGTACTAGATAGCAGAAGACAGATAGAAAACTGTGCGGTCAGTAGAAAACCCTATACAAAATATTCACGCTGAGAATTCAAGAACCCCCACACCAACTAACGGTGTGAGGGGAGAAACTCAGCCCTCTAGAGCTACCAGCAAGCAAGGAAATCACATATTAGCAAGCTGGACAAGGACAGATAATAAACCAAGAAACATATTGAACACTGATGATCAAAAAATGAACAAACAGAAACTTAGCTTCCCTTGGAGAGACTGATAACGAAGGTAGTCAGGAGAGATCAAAATAGCACTGAATACATCGACAGCAGGCAACAACTGAAAGTCCAGGTGAGCTAAATAGGAAACCAACTAGCAGATAACGAGACAGCTGATCCCAGCCACAGACCTGCAGAATGACAAAAAGAGCCACCAGAGGGAGCCCAAAGATAGCACTCACACAGTACCACTTGTGACCACAAGAGGGAGCCCAAAAACAGAGTTCACAACAGTACCCCCCCTTGAGGAGGGGTCACCGAACCCTCATCAAAACCCCCAGGGTGATCAGGATGAGCAACATGGAAGGCATGAACCAAATCGGCCGCATGAACATCAGAGGCGACAACCCAGGAATTATCCTCCTGACCATAGCCCTTCCACTTAACCAAATACTGAAGCCTCCGTCTAGAAATACGAGAATCCAAGATCTTCTCCACTAGGTACTCCAATTCTCCCTCAACCAGCACCGGAGCAGGGGGCTCAACAGAAGGAACCACAGGCACCACATACCTCCGCAACAAAGACCTATGGAACACATTATGAATGGCAAACGACGCTGGGAGGTCCAAACGAAATGACACAGGGTTAAGGATTTCCAAAATCTTATAAGGACTGATGAAGCAAGGCTTGAACTTAAGAGAGGAGACCTTCATAGGAACATACCGAGAAGACAGCCATACCAAATCCCCAACACGAAGTCGGGGACCCACACCACGACGGCGGTTGGCAAAGCGCTGAGCCTTCTCCTGTGACAACTTCAAATTGTCCACCACATGGTTCCAAATCTGCTGCAACCTATCCACCACAGAATCCACCCCAGGACAGTCAGAGGACTCAACCTGACCCGAGGAAAAACGAGGATGAAAGCCAGAATTACAAAAAAAGGCGAAACCAAAGTAGCAGAACTAGCCCGATTATTAAGGGCAAACTCGGCCAATGGCAAAAAAGTAACCCAATCATCCTGATCAGCAGAAACAAAACATCTTAAATAAGTTTCCAAGGTCTGATTAGTTCGCTTGGTTTGGCCGTTCGTCTGAGGATGGAAGGCAGACGAAAAAGACAAATCAATGCCCATCTTAGCACAAAAGATCCGCCAAAATCTGGACACAAACTGGGATCCTCTGTCAGACACAATATTTTCAGGGATGCCGTGCAAGCGAACCACATTCTGAAAAAATAGAGGAACCAAATCGGAGGAGGAAGGCAACTTAGGCAAGGGCACCAAATGGACCATTTTAGAAAAACGATCACACACCACCCAGATGACAGACAATCTCTGAGAGACTGGAAGATCCGAAATAAAATCCATGGAAATGTGCGTCCAAGGCCTCTTCGGGACAGGCAAAGGCAAAAGCAAACCGCTGGCACGAGAACAGCAAGGCTTAGCCCGAGCACAAATCCCACAGGACTGCACAAAGGAACGCACATCCCGCGACAAGGAAGGCCACCAGAAGGATCTAGCCACCAAATCTCTGGTACCAAAAATCCCAGGATGACCTGCCAACACCAAAGAATGAACCTCGGAAATAACTCTGCTGGTCCATCTATCTGGGACAAACAGTCTCTCTGGTGGACAAAGGTCAGGTCTATCCGCCTGAAATTCCTGCAGCACTCGTCGCAAATCTGGGGAAATGGCAGACAAAATCACTCCCACTCTGAGGATACCAGCCGGCTCTGAAACTCCCGGAGAGTCAGGCACAAAACTCCTAGAAAGAGCATCAGCCTTCACGTTCTTCGAACCAGGCAGGTACGAGACCACGAAATCAAAACGGGAGAAAAACAATGACCAACGAGCCTGTCTAGGATTCAGCCGCTTGGCAGACTCGAGATAGATCAGATTTTTGTGATCAGTCAAGACCAGTACACGATGCTTAGCTCCCTCAAGCCAATGTCGCCACTCCTCAAATGCCCACTTCATAGCCAACAACTCCCGATTACCAACATCATAATTCCGCTCGGCAGGCGAAAACTTTCTTGAAAAGAAAGCACAAGGCTTCATCACAGAGCAATCAGAACTTATCTGCGACAAAACAGCCCCTGCTCCAATCTCAGAAGCATCAACCTCGACCTGAAAAGGAAGAGAGATATCAGGCTGACATAAAACTGGAGCCGAATGAAAACTGGCGCTTCAGCTCCTGAAAGGCTTCCACGGCCGCAGAAGACCAATTAGTCACATCAGAACCCTTCTTGGTCAAATCCGTCAAGGGTTTAACCACGCCAGAAAAATTAGCAATGAAGCGACGGTAAAAATTAGCAAAACCCAAGAACTTCTGAAGACTCTTAACAGATGTAGGCCGAGTCCAGTCATGAATAGCCTGGACCTTGACTGGGTCCATCTCAATAGTAGAAGGAGAAAAAATAAAACCCAAAAAGGAAACCTCCTGTACTCCGAAGAGACATTTTGAGCCCTTCACAAATAAGGCATTAGCACGCAGGACCTGAAATACCATCCTGACCTGCTTCACATGGGACTCCCAATCCTCAGAAAAGACCAAAATGTCATCCAGATACACAATCATAAATTTATCCAGATATTCTCGGAAGATGTCGTGCATGAAGGACTGAAACACAGAAGGAGCATTAGAGAGTCCAAAAGGCATCACCAAGTACTCAAAATGGCCTTCGGGCGTATTAAATGCTGTTTTCCATTCATCCCCCTGCTTAATACGCACAAGGTTATACGCACCACGAAGATCTATCTTGGTGAACCAACTGGACCCCTTAATCCGAGCAAACAGATCAGACAAAAATGGCAAAGGATACTGAAATTTGACCGTGATTTTATTTAGAAGACGATAATCTATACAAGGTCTCAGAGAACCATCCTTCTTGGCCACAAAAAAGAATCCTGCACCAAGAGGGGATGAGGACGGCCGAATATGTCCCTTCTCCAAAGTCTCCTTTATATAACTCCGCATAGCGGCATGTTCTGGTACAGACAAATTAAAAAGTCGTCCCTTAGGGAACTTACTACCAGGAATCAAATTTATAGCACAATCACAATCCCTATGAGGAGGCAGGGCACCGGATCTGGGCTCATCAAATACATCCTGGTAGTCCGACAAAAACTCAGGGACCTCAGAAGGAGTGGAAGAAGCAATTGTACACCAAAGGAGCATCGCCATGAATCCCCTGGCAACCCCAACTTGACACAGACATAGCTTTCCAATCCAGAACTGGATTATGGGCCTGCAACCATGGCAGACCCAAAACGACAACATCATGCAAATTATGCAGCACAAGAAAGTGAATCACCTCCTGATGTACAGGAGTCATGCACATGGTCACTTGAGTCCAATACTAAGGCTTATTCTCAGCCAATGGTGTAGCATCAATTCCCCTCAGTGGAATAGGGAATTTTAAAGGCTCCAGGACCAAACCACAGTGCCTGGCAAACGACAAATCCATCAGATTCAGGGCAGCACCTGAATCCACAAAAGCCATAACCGAGTAGGATGACAAAAAACAAATTAAAGTAACAGACAAAATGAATTTAGGCTGTATAGTACCAACGGTGACAGATTTAGCGATTTTTTTTTTAAGCGCTTAGAGCATGCTGAGATAACATGAGTAGAATCACCACAGTAAAAGCACAACCCATTTTGACGTCTATGACTTTGCCGCTCAATTCTGGTCATAATTCTGTCACATTGCATAGACTCAGGTCTCTGTTCAGAAAACACCGCCAGATGGTGCGCAGATTTGCGCTCCCGCAAACGCCGATCAATCTGAATGGCCAAAGCCATTGAGTCATTCAGACTTGCAGGCGTGGGGAACCCCACCATAACATTCTTAATGGCTTCAGAAAGACCTTCTCTGAAATTTGCAGCCAGGGCACACTCATTCCATTGAGTAAACACTGACCATTTCCTAAATTTTTGACAATACACCTCTGCTTCATCCTGTCCCTGAGATAGGGCCAGCAAAGCCTTTTCTGCCTGGTTCTCAAGATTAGGTTCCTCATAAAGCAGTCCAAGCGCCAGAAAAAACGCATCCACATTCAGCAATGCAGGATCTCCTGGCGCCAGGGAGAAAGCCCAATCTTGAGGGTCGCCACGCAACAAGGAGATAACAATTTTAACTTGCTGAGCGGAATCACCAGAGGAACGAGGTCTCAAGGAAATAAATAATTTACAATACTTCTTAAAATTCAGAAACCTAGATCTATCTCCAGAAAACAACTCAGGGATAGGTATTTTTGGCTCTGACATAGGACTGTGAACAACAAAATCCTGAATGCTTTGCACCCTTGCAGCAAGATGATCCACACTAGAAGTCAGACTCTGAATATCCATGTCTGCAGCTGAACTCAAAGCCACCCAGAGATTAAGGGGATGAGGGAAGCTGGACAGACTGCAGCAAAGGGAGAAAAAAAAATTGCACTCAGGACTTCTCTTATCCCACTTCTGCGATGCATTAAACACTCTTTGGCCTGCTGTACTGTTATGATCCTTAGTGGCTGAGGATCACAGAACTGACGAGCTAAGTAACTGAACATAGAACGAGCTCTAGGGAGGTGGTAACTGGACTGACCGCAATCCTGATCCTAACCAAACATACTAAAGGTAGACGGTGAACGTGCCTGAATTCCTAGACATCACGACACAGCCTGAGAAACTAGCTACCCCTAGAGATAGAAAGTAAGACCTCACTTGCCTCAGAGAAATAACCCCAAAGATATAGAAAGCCACCAACAAATAATAACGGTGAGGTAAGGGAAAAATACAAACGTAGAAATGAAAACAGATTCAGCAAACGAGGCCCGCTAGTACTAGATAGCAGAAGACAGATAGGAAACTGTGCGGTCAGTAGAAAACCCTATACAAAATATCCACGCTGAGAATTCAAGAACCCCCACACCAACTGACGGTGTGAGGGGAGAAACTCAGCCCTCTAGAGCTACCAGCAAGCAAGGAAATCACATATTAGCAAGCTGGACAAGGACAGATAATAAACCAAGAAACATATTGAACACTGATGATCAAAAAATGAACAAACAGAAACTTAGCTTCTCTTGGAGAGACTGATAACGAAGGTAGTCAGGAGAAATCAAAATAGGACTGAATACATCGACAGCAGGCAACAACTGAAAGTCCAGGTGAGCTAAATAGGAAACCAACTAGCAAATAACGAGACAGCTGATCCCAGCCACAGACCTGCAGAATGACAAAAAGAGCCACCAGAGGGAGCCCAAAGATAGCACTCACACAGTACCACTTGTGACCACAAGAGGGAGCCCAAAAACAGAGTTCACAACAGGCTCCAAGGAGTTCAGATCCTTCAGCTGCGGTGGATGCGGGTCCGCCTCTGGTGGGCTCGGGCAAGCCGGGATCTCTTCGTCGTAGCTCGGGCACCTGCTGATCATCTTCGCTGTCTTGAGATCGGCAGTCGTGCATGCACCTGACTCTGCCATTTCTCCAAGGTCGAGCTCCCTCTTCACCTCGTTCCTGCCATTGCAAATCAGGGGGGCGGTTCTCCTCTGCTGCTGGGCAGGTCGTCATCCCGCAGCAGAAGTCGGAGGGGGCGGTCGCTGCTTTTGACACCACTTTGGTAGACTCCTCCCATGACACGCCCTTCTTCTTCCTCTGCGCTGCAATGGCGGCGGGTTTTGGAGGGAACTTTTGGCGGCAAGTGGCAATACACACTCTTTGCAATAAGTCACAGTCCAAGTACAATAAATCACAGTTCCAAGGCACACATGACCTGATTCTTCAGGCTTAAGTAGTTCCTGTTCGTGACGCCAAGTTGTAGTGCCCCCACTGCCACAGGGCCAAGGGGTACCCGGTTCCCGGTCTCTGAGTCTCTGTCCTGGGGTTGTCACGGTGGCTAGACCTGGTCCGTGACCCTGCTGAGGGGCGCCCAATGAAAGGTGTGGGTGGTGATGATGTTATGGTGCGGTTCAGGTCGCAGTAAATAACGAGGACACCAGGTTGCAGTCTCTTTACCTCTTTACTGAAGGCTTCAGGATCCTCAGTCCGGATTACGGTTAACCAGGCTGTGGAAGTCCGGCCGGTCCGATGGCACCTCCAGAGTTCCCTTTGCAGGTGGAAATCTGTGCCTACCTTCTAGCGCTTGTGTGTTGTGGTCCTCCCCTGCTGTGCTTACGGGATAGTCCCCACAACTCTTGTGTCTGTTTCTGAAGTTCCCTCACAACTCGATTATGATGTTCTTCTTCGTCCCCCAGATGATATGGCTAGGACGCACCCGTATGACGGGTAGGCTCGGAGCTCTTCCTGGACCCTAGTGTCGCCCCTCTCCTGTTGTTGCCCCCTATGTCTTCTTAGGTGAATTGGGTGAGACAGCCCGCCTATAACTGACTGTCCTGCCGTAGGTTTGAAGTTAGGCCTGGAGCTCTATACTTCCTCGGCGTTCCGGCCACCGGCTGCGCGCCTCAGTAGGATGTTGCCTCGTCTTACAGCATGACTCCTACTGGTGTTTCTCCTTGTTGCGTTGATCTCGTTTCTCACTCAGCACAATAAACCTCGCTTCTTGTCCTTTCTTAGGGTACCGCCGCGATCAGGTGCAGGCGCGGTCCCGTAACGTTCTCTCTGTTCGCTAGGCCTCTGTCAGGATCCCACCCCTGACAGGGACCTCCCTGAATCTTCCCCTGCAACACCCTCTGCCACAGGATGTTGCCTGGTTCCAACCCAGTCAGCTTCTCTCTAACTTCCTATCCAACCCCCAGTTTTACCAGATTGTGAGGAGTGGCCTAATACATAGCACCCTTAGCTCCCCTTGGAGGCCAGACTGTGAAGTGTATTTGTGTCTGTGATACCTGGTCAGGTGAACTCCTTCAGTGCCATCAGACGTACCATAGCCCCCCTTAGCGGCGGACCAGGACTCTGGGGCGCTGCACATGTACATGGCACGCACTTATACACACATACATGGCACACACCTATAAACACACACTTACATACATATATGTACATGGCACACACTTATACTCACACACATACATGGGACACACTTATACACACCCAAACACATGGCATGCACTTATGCACACACAGACATACATGACATACACTTATACACACACTTGCATACATACATGTACATGTACATGGCACACACTTACACACATACTGTACATACATGGCACGCACTTATACACACACATACACATGGCACGCACACACTGTAAGGGATATCAACAGGGAAAGGGGGCGTCGACTTTGCTCACGTCGGGGGAGGGGAGAGAAGGACCAGGCAGGGATCAGCTCTCTGGTGCCACCACTTGCCTCAGGTCAGTCAGGGAGCTGCACCGAGGGCAAATAGTCGCCAGAAAGGCTTCCCTACGAGTACGAGTTAGTGAGGCGCTCCCAGTGAGGGGGGATATATATCACCAGTCCAGATATATATCTAAACCTCCCGGCCATCACTGCCAAAGTTCCTCACTAAAACAGTACGGTATTCTGTCACCAGTTCCTCATTTAGAATAAGCCCCATCCGACAGCAGGCTTATATCGGGTCAGGAACCAACCCTGCGGTAGAGTATAATATTACCAATGGAGTGTGCGGAAGTGGGGATTCGTGACCCAACCAGGCAACCCCCACATGTACTTATGCTGGCTAACAGATGTAAATCATTCAGCTGCGGCATGAAAAACTAAATCTCTGAGCACTAAAAAATACTCAGAGGACCAAAGGGGAAACTCAAGAAATCTCGAGTAACGAGAATATTCGCTCATCACTAAAAATTACATGTATATAATGCGAAATAAAAATCCCCACCCAAAAAAATAAATTATACCTCCCCTTTAGCATATTTTCACATGGAGAGTATTTGCTTTAGTGTTTCCTTTAACATTTGTGAGGGCTGTCACTCCTACATTTGGGAGGTCCCTCCCTCATGCCAAATAGTTAACAAGATAGTGGAATACATATTCCCCATCCCTTTACAATGCCATTTCAATCATGCCCATTTGAATTTTGGGCTTCACCCGCCACCACCACCACGTCCACTGCCATTTCATTATGCGGCCCTCGCTTCACATTTTCAGAGGTTCAGCGGGAACTGTGAAACCCTGCATTTTGAAAGCTCAACAGTTCATTTTGCCATTAGATCCCAATGGAACAACTGTCAAAGCAGGTGAAGCTGCTGTAAGGTGAATATAATACAGGAGTTGGGGGAGCTGTCAGGAAATTGAATTCTACCAGACACCAAAAGCATTAGAATTAAATTCTCAATACAGTGTATGCAAGCGAGGGCCACTTTTGTCAGTTCTGAAACCCATTTCGGGTATACGTACAAGCCTCATTTTACTTAGAAGAGCCTCCTTAAGGGAAAGAGACTGGAGTGCCATTTACCAATCTGCATAAGCCTACACAATTCTTTTGGAAACTACCCAACCAGGCAGAATGTACCTTTTGCATGATTTTGAGCAACAATGGAGTAATCACAGGATATGTCCCAGAGAGTGTCAAGGTCTGTGGAGTGTATTACTCAGGTGAAAAGTAGTGCTACAGAGCTCAGATAAAGGCCTTAGCGTAGCATTGACCATGTTCAAATATGTGTAAGGCTGCGTTCTGAATAGCTCTTCGGAGCATATTAACCCAGTCTCTTAGATGTGTTTAACCCTCCGTCACATACAACTGATCTGACAGGCGCTTCTCTTTTACTTTCATTTCTCCTTCCTCACCAGATTGTGAGGAAAGCCCCTCCCTCCAGGTAGTCTCCTGTCTCTTGAAAGTCTGTGAAACCTGATATCACAGTTGGATTTCAGAGCTTCAGGGGAGAGGATATAGCTGCACAGATCTCTCAGGCTCATTGTATGTGAATACGTCACATTCAGTAAGGTTGGTATTTTATGTTTTTATTCATCACAATAGTTTATTTAGCTTGTTTTATGAATGTATAGCACAAAATGTGAGGATATTTCATAGAAATAAGGGAGATTTTATAAAAGAAAGTGTGCTGCTCAGGCATATACAGTAGTTCCCTAACATATTCCTTCTCTTGCTTCAGACTATTTGGCGGGAGTGTTGAAAAGTTTGTATTTCATAGTTATTAGTTTTATGTTAAGTAAATGGTTTTTTTTGCAACTGATTATGTGTAGTCTCTTTTATTACATCCCTATGAAGGTCACTGATCACTTTTAGAGCACTGAAATTGCAAACATTAGATATTATAGGTATTTTTCCAGCAGGCGCCTGACAGGCACATTGTATGTGAACTCGTTAGTCCGAATATTGTATGTGACGGAGGGAAGTACTATCCTGTCCATGTGACCTGGGATTCAATTCCCATGGACGGGACAGGACGTCATACGCGATCAGCCGTGCTCACTGGGGGAACGTGGCCGATCATAGCCTGGTATCAGCTGATTATCACAGCTGACACCCGGCACTATGTGCAAGGAGTAGTGTTGATCATTAGAGTTGAGCGACTTTTACTTTTTTTGGATTGAGTCGGGTTTCGTGAAACCCGACTTTGTCAAACGTCAGGTCGGGTGAAATTGGCCGACTATTGCGAAAAGTCGGGGGCCGACTGAAACACGAAACCCAATGCAAGTCAATGGGGAATCAAAGTCGGCAGTGAGTGGAGGACAGGAAAACACCTGCAGTGCCCATTTTAATGCCAAAAACATCAATTCTTGTCAATCTTAATTTACTTTATAATAATAGTTAGGCATTGAAAACTGGGGGTCATTTGGCTACAGTTGTGGGGGGGTAGGGCTGGCTCAAGATTTTCGTGGGCCCAGGAAACATGGAATACATCACGGCGGTGGAGCAGGGAGAGGTAAGTATTTCAACTTTGCAAGTGCTGTGATCCTGAGCAAGCAGGGGGGCCCACTCATTGGCATTGGCACTGGCACAGGGCCCCTCATAGTATGGCAGTGTGTTTGACGGTGGGTGGTGCCTCCCACCGGCAGAGACACTTTTGCGTACAATGAGGGGCCCTGTGCCAGTGACATCGCCAACGAGTATGCCCCCCCACCTGATGAAGGAACCTGCACTTTCATCTGCACCTTCCTCTTTGTCCCTGTTTAAGGTGGTATAGTCTGCGGGAAGGGGAACCTGACTTTCAGCAGGGTCAGATTCTGGCTGTGTAGAGTGCAAGGGGAATGTAGTGGTCTGGGTCAATGTACCAGCAGACTCATCTAGCAGTGGCTGGGCAATGGGCAGGATGAGGAGGAAACACAGATATAGGCCCAAATAATAAAGTAGGCTAAATGCAGTTCAAAATTGGTAACAGGACTAAACTGGTGGCATTGCTTTGTTCAGCGGAGGACAACTGTAATGAGTGGCAGACACAGTTAGTAGGCCCAAATAATAAAGTGGGCTAAATGCAGTTCAAAATTGGTAACAGGACGAAACAGGCGGCATTGCTTTGTTCAGTGGAGGACAACTGTAAGGAGAGGCAGACACAGTTAGTAGGCCCAAATAATAAAGTGGACTAAATGCAGTTCAAAATTGGTAACAGGACTAAACAGGCGGCATTGCTTTGTTCAGCGGAGGACAACTGTAAGGAGTGGCTGACACAGTGAGTAGGCCCAAATAAGTAAGTAGGCTAAATGCAGTTCAAAATTGGTGACAGGACTAACCAGGCGGCATTGCTTTGTTCAGTGGAGGACAACTGTAAGGAGTGGCTGACACAGTGAGAAGGCCCAAATAAATAAGTAGGCTAAATGCAGTTCAAAATTGGTAACAGGACTAACCAGGCGGCATTGCTTTGTTCAGCGGAGGACAACTGTAAGGAGTGGCTGACACAGTGAGTAGGCCCAAATAAGTAAGTAGGCTAAATGCAGTTCAAAATTGGTAACAGGACTAACCAGGCGGCATTGCTGTGTTCAGCGGAGGACAACTGTAAGGAGTGGCTGACACAGTGAGTAGGCCCAAATAAGTAAGTAGGCTAAATGCAGTTCAAAATTGGTAACAGGACTAAACTGGTGGCATTGCTTTGTTCAGCGGAGGACAACTGTAAGGAGAGGCTGACACAGTTAGTAGGCCCAAATAATTAAGTAGGCTAAATTTCTGTCAAAAAATTGTTTATAAATAAACAGGTGTCATAGCTAGGTACAGGGGTGGGCTCCTCTGCTGAGTAGCAGACAGTGGTAGTAGGCGCAAAGTATTAACTGGTCTAAATGGAGGCCAGGGCCCTTGTATATTTTAACTATCATCTATCATTTCAACAAATTTGTATTGACAATGCCATTGAAGGATTTAACAGCACAGACTACACAGTGGTGGAGCAGGGAGAGGTAAGTATTGCAAGTGTCTGATGTTGGTTGTGCACCACCACTGTCAGAGACACTTCATTGTACTATGAGGGACCCTGTGCCAGTGCCGTCGCCCAAGAGTGGACACACCCACCTGTCCAGGCAAACGGCACTTGCACGGATGCTTGCACCAGGTGGTGACCACGGCCCTGTGGTGGGAGTGAGCCCATTTAGGGAGGTATAAAAATGGCCTATGGTGGACATTCAGCAGCTGCAAATAGTGGAATTGGAGAAGTCAGTAAAAGGAGGCCAAAAGCAAGACATTTTTCAGGCAAGCTACGTCTCAGCAGGGGAAGGTGGGGCCAAATAATTTGAAATCCATGATTGGTTCATTTTAATGAAGGTTAGATCATCGACATTTCGGGTAGCCATATGTTTCCTTTTTTCGGTCAGTATTGAACCAGCAGCACTGAAGACTCTTTCGGATAGCACACTAGCAGCAGGGCAAGCGAGATCCTGTAATGCATATTCTGCCAATTTAGGCCAGGTGTCTATTTTAGATGCCCAGTAATCAAAGGGGAATGACCTGTGAGGGAGAACATCGATGAGGGAGGAAAAGTAGTTTGTAACCATACTGGAAAAATGCTGTCTCCTGTCACTTTGAATCGATGCAGCAGTACCTGTCATGTCAGCGGTCATTGCGAAATCTCTATACAACACCCGGTCATAAAACCCCTCTGTCCAATGCCACTTCGGATTTGTGCACCTCTAACACCTCTGCCATGTTGCCCCCTACGGCTCGTGTGAGAACCATCACCGCCGCTGTGTGCTGGGAATGCCTGAACCAAACGGTCTACAAGAGTTGCTTGTTTGGTAGCCAATATTTGCTCAAGGTTCTCATGTGGCATGATATTTTGTAATTTTCCTTTATATCATGGATCCAGGAGGCAGGCCAACCAGTAATCGTCATCGGTCATCATTTTCATAATGTGGGGGTCCCTTTTTAGGATACGCAAGGCATACTCAGCCATGTGGGCCAATGTTCCAGGTGTCAATTCACTGCTTCTGCTGGGTTGAGGAGCACTTTCTTGCAAATCAACATCACTTGTGTCCCGCAAAAACCCTGTACCTGACCTTGCAACGCCACCAGTTTCTATTGCCCACTGAGAAGCATCCTCCTCCCATAAATATTCATCCCCATCATCCTCCTCCTCCTCTTCATCCGCCACCTCATCCAGGAGAGTTCCCTGAGCAGACAATGGCTGACTGTCATCAAGGCTTCCCTCCTCCTCGGCTGCAGATGCCTGCTCCTTAATGTGCAGCAAACTTTGCATCAGCAGATGCATTAGTGGGATGCTCATGCTTATGATGGCGTCGTCTGCACTTACCAGCCATGTGCATTCCTCAAAACACTGAAGGACTTGACAGAGGTCTTGTAGCTTCGACCACTGCACACCAGACAACTCCATATCTCCCATCCAAGTGCCTGCCCGTGTATGTGTATCCTCCCACAAATAAATTACAGCACGCCTCTGTTCGCACAGCCTCTGAAGCATGTGCAGTGTGGAGTTCCACCTTGTTGCAACGTCGATTATTAGGCGGTGCTGGGGAAGATTCAGCGATCGCTGATGGTTCAGCATACAGCTGGAGTGTACGGGCGACCGGCGGATGTGTGAGCAATGTCTTCGCACCTTCAGGAGCAGGGCTGGTAACCACGGATAATTTTTCAGGAAGCACTGCACCACCAGGTTCAAGGTGTGAGCCAGGCAAGGTATGTGGTTAAGTCCTGAAAGGGCTATGGCAGCCATAAAATTCCTTCCGTTATCACTGACTACCTTGCCTGCCTCAAGATGTACACTGCCCAGCCATGACTGCGTTTGTTGCTGCAAGTACTCGGCCAGTACTTCCGCGGTGTGTCTGTTGTCGCCCAAACACTTCATTTGTAACACAGCCTGCTGACGCTTACCACTAGCTGTTCAATAATGGGACACCTCATGTGCAACACTGGCCGCTGCGGAGGGAGTGGTCATGCGACTGTGCTCTGTGGATGAGATTTCGCTTCTGGAGGAGGAGGGGTGGCGAACGCCTACAGCCAACTGTTTCCTAGACCGTGGGCTAGGCAGAACTGTCCCACTATGGCTGTCCCCTGTGGACCCTGCATCCACCACATTAACCCAGTGCACCGTGATGGACACGTAACGTCCCTGGCTATGCCTACTGGTCCATGCATCTGTTGTGAGGTGCACCTTTCCACTGACTGATTGCCTCAGTGCATGGACAATGCGGTCTTTGACATTCTGTGGAGGGCTGGGATGACTTTTCTTGCAAAGAAGTGCCGACTGAGTAGGTCATAGCGTGGTACTGCATAGGCCATCAGGTCTTTGAAAGCTTCGCTTTCAACCAACCGGTAGGGCATCATCTCTAACGAGATTAGTCAAGCAATGTGGGCGTTCAAACCCTGTGTACACGGATGAGAGGATGAGTATTTTCTTTTCCTATCGAGAGTCTCTTGTAGGGTGAGCTGGACTGGAGAGCTGCATATGGTGGAACTAGCGGTGGTGGTGGTGGTGGACATGGCGGATTGAGAGAGGTTTGGTCATGGCATTCTTGATGTTGGCCTACATACAGTGTTTCCTAGCCAAAACCTTGTGATTCCCTGACTGCTTTGGCCTTGCGACGATACCTCCACATTTGCTGCTGGTGGTGTCCTAACCGGTGGGCTTACAGTGAGGGAAGCAATGTAGCGTTGCTGACTACCTTCATTCTGAGCAGGTGCACGAACAGTACGGGAAGTTTGGTAGTTAGTCCAGGCTTGCAAGTGCATGCTGGTTAAATGTCTACGCATGCACATTGTATTTACATTTTGAAGATTCTTCCCTTTGCTAAAGGTCTTTGAGCATTTCTTACAGATAACTTTTGATTGATCATTCGGATCTTGGTTAGAAAATTGCCACACTGCACTCTTCCTACTATGGAATACCTTTTCAGGCATTGCACGCTGTGGTACTTTCACCGGATGGCCACGCTGTCGTAAAACTGTTTTTGTTTTTGACACACGTTTTTGGCCTGCTATTTTGCTTTTCCCACTACCACCAGATGCTCCACCACCACCATCAGTACCAGCTGGCAACGACCGCCCACGGCCTCTTCCACCAGACTTCCTCATTTTTGGGAAAATGTTACCAAAATAACAACCGTTATATGGTACTGTAAAAAAAGGTAGAAGGTGTATCCAAACTTGTTGAGAATTTAAATCTCCCTTTTTATTTTGGGGAGACTGCACCGCAACTCAGGCCCAGTGTATAACACAACACAATGTAAGTGGCAGAACATGGCTGGCTGATATACGACATACTAACTGAACTGACATATATCCACTTTGTGACAATTTGATTCTCCCTTTTTTGGGGGGGAGACAGCACCACAACTCAGGCCCAGTGTGTAATACAACACAATGTAAGTGGCAGAAAGTGGCTGGAAGATATCTGAAAAAATCCAAGGACTGTAGTACAATTTCAATCTTCTTACAATGATCTCAGGACAAGTATGGCAGCAACAAAAAGCACTGCTGCACACAAAAGTGTGGACAAATAAACAAGATAACTGCAGAAAGAAGCAACAGGATTTTTGCTTTTAAAAAAGCAGTTGGTTTGCACAGCAGCGTGCAAACAGCAATGCAGCTATCAGGGAGCCTTATAAGGCAGCCTAATAAGCTACAGAGCTGATGCACAAAAAAATAGCCTCCACTGTCCCTGCAAAAAATGGTGGTGTTGGACAGTGGAAATCGCTACAGCACAAGCGGTTTGGGGGTTAATCTTCCCTCCCTAACTATATCCCTTCTTCTGACGAAGCTGCAGCAACCTCTCCCTATGCTAAGATCGGCAGAAGTAAGATGGCGGTCGGTATGTACGCCCCTTTATACCCCCTGTGACGCCGCAGAAAGCAAGCCAATCACTGTCATGCCCTTCTCTAGGATGGTGGGGACCGAGACCTATGTCAGCACGCTGCCCACACTCTGCGTCCTCCTTCTTTGGCTGAGAAATGGCACTGAACGCATCATACGAAACGTGACTTTGGCGCGAAGATCGCCGATCGCATTGTCGATCCCACACTAGGATCGGGTCGGGTTTCATGAAACCCGACTTTGCCGAAAGTCTGCAATTTTTGAATTTGTCCGATATGTTTCGCTCAACCCTATTGAGCATTCCGATACCGCAAGTATCGGGTATCGGCCGATATTTCCGGTATCGGACTTCTGATACCGAGTTCCAATACTTTTAGCATATCGGATAACGGAATAGGAAGTTCCCATAATTCAAAGAGCCAGAATTCAGCCAATGAGGAATCATTAGAAGTGTGGGAACATCCTGTTCTGCATGTTAGGCATGTATCTACTGGCATGGCTGTGATTGGCTGCTGAAATGATGTCACGATGCACTATAAAAGCCGCCGCCGCCATTTTGGGTTCACTCTGCTGTGAATTCAGTTAGGGACAGGACGCAGTGTTCTGACTGAGGGCCAGTTTTGAGATAGCGATTTTCTTCATTGTGCTTTACCCAGGCTAATTTAGCAACCGCTGTGTGAGAACCTTGTTTTTGCCTTGCAGCACTGTTCACGGCTGTCTGCAAGGTGTCTGTGTGAGTGCAGCTCACTCTGTAGTCTGGTCTGCAGCCACCGCTGGTTGTAGTCAGCTCAGGGTGCGTCACTGCCTCATACTGTTTCATTGTCCTTTTTGCAATTAGTGCTGCACATTTTTTCAAATTTATCCTATTAGTATCCTGCTAGATTGTGGAAAAACACTATATAGGATTACATAGAGGAGCTTGTTTTGGCTTTGCAGCGCCGTTCACGGCTGTCTGCACGGTCTCTGTGTGAGTGCAGCTCACTCTGTAGTCTGTTCTGCGGAAAAAGCAAAAAGTTTATAAAGTTCACCAAACACTCCACTTTACAGTTGTGTAGGCCACATTAGCTCATATTAAAGTCTAGTCCACAATTGATAAAATTAGTGTTTCTTATACCTGTTAGCAGCTGTTCAGGAATAAGCACACTAAGCCCTTAGTACTTTTCTGCCTATCTTTATCAGTCTACCAAGATGAAGAAGGCAGGGAGTAAGGCACATGGGCGTGGAGGTGGAGCAGGGAGAGGACGTGGGGATTCTGTGCCTGCTGCGGGCACCGGTGACTCATCATCCCCCAGTTTTAGCAGGGAACAGTCCTTCATGCGCAGCTTTGTTGGAGCTCGTTGCACCCCGCTGCTGCGGGACGAACAAATTGAAGCCGTTCTCGGATGGATGGCAGCTAACTCATCGACTTCAATTAGTGCCACATCCTCTCAGGCACAGAGCACTGAAGAGCACCCATCTGTCTCTTCACCACCTGCCAAATTGCCCAGGCAGTCAGAGAGCCCAGGACAGGAGCCATCTCTACTTCTGTTCTCGGAATCTCTTGGCTTGGAAAGAGGGGGCCAGCCAAGCACCATTGGAGAAATGGAAAAAGAGGCAGTATGCAATGATGCCCAACAGCTTTGTCTCTCTGAATCTGAAGAGACGGGTGGGCCAGTGCCTCCGGTCAGCATACCTGTCATGGTTCCCAATGGCAAGGGAACGTAAGAAACATATAAATAACGAACGAGCTCTCGGGTGATGGAAACTCGAGTTGACCGTGAGCTAAATCTACCACACAACTAATAGTAGCCAGGGAGCATACCTACAGCTTCCTAAATGCCACGCGCCAGCCGGAGGACTAACTAAGCCTGGTAGAGGAAGAAACAGACCTGGCTTACCTCTAGGGAAATACCCCAAAAGATGATAGCAGCCCCCCACATGTAATAACGGTGAAATAAGAGGAAAATACATACACAGTATGAAAGTAGATTTAGCAAAGAGAGGTCCACTTACTAGATAGCAGAAGGATACAAAAGAGGACTTCACGGTCAACTGAAAACCCTTTCAAAAAACCATCCTGAAATTACTTTAAGACTCCTGTGTCAACTCATGACACAGGAGTGGCAATTTCAGCCCGCAAGAGCTTCCAGCTACAGAGAATTCCAAAAACTGCAAACTGGACTAAAGATACAAAACAAAAGGACAAAGTCCACTTAGCTGATCAGCAGACTAGTAGCAGGAACATGCAACCGAAGGCTCTGGTTACAATGATGACCGGCAAGGAAATGACTGGAGAGCAAGGCTAAATAGGAAACTCCCAAACGCTGATGGAAGCAGGTGAACAGAAGCAGCAAAGTGCAAACAAGTCACCAGTACCACCAGCAACCACCAGGGGAGCCCAAAAAGCGGATACACAACAGTACCTTCCCCTTAAGGAGGGGGCACCGAACCCTCACAAGAACCGCCAGGGCGATCTGGATGAGCCCTATGAAAGGCACGAACCAAATCCGAGGCATGAACATCAGAGGCAGTTACCCAAGAATTATCTTCCTGACCAAAGCCCTTCCATTTAACCAGATATTGAAGTCTCCGTCTGGAAATACGGGAGTCCAAGCTCTTTTCTACCAGGTACTCCATTTCACCCTCCACCAGCACAGGAGCAGGAGGTTCAGTAGAAGGAACCACCGGTACCTCATATCTCCGCAACAGCGACCGATGGAACACATTATGGATAGCGAAAGATGCCGGGAGGTCCAAACGAAAGGAGACAGGGTTAAGAATCTCCAAAATCCTATAAGGACCGATGAACCGAGGCTTAAATTTAGGAGAAGAAACCCTCATAGGGACAAAACGGGAAGACAACCACACCAAGTCCCCAACACGAAGGTGGGGGCCAACACGACGACGGCGGTTAGCAAACTGCTGAGTCCTCTCCTGGGACAATTCCAAATTATCCACCACTTGTCCCCAAATCTGATGCAACCGATCCACTACCGCATCCACTCCAGGACAATCCGAAGATTCAACCTGACCAGATGAAAAACGCGGATGAAACCCTGAATTGCAAAAGAAAGGAGAAACCAAAGTGGCAGAACTAGCCCGATTATTAAGAGCAAACTCCGCCAACGGCAGAAAGGCAACCCAATCATCCTGATCCGCAGACACAAAACACCTCAAATAAGTCTCCAAAGTTTGATTAGTTCGTTCCGTCTGGCAATTGGTCTGAGGATGGAATGCAGACGAAAAAGACAAATCAATGCCCAACCTGGCACAGACTGCCCGCCAAAATCTAGACACGAACTGGGTACTCCTGTCAGAAACGATGTTTTCCGGAATACCATGCAGGCGTATTAAATGCGGTTTTCCACTCATCCCCCTGCTTAATTCGCACCAAATTATAATTGTAAATTATTCCTTTCTCTCAGACCTCACTCCTCAGGAGATCCTGTCCAGCAGGTTAAGATTGTAATTTCTTTGCTGCGAGGTGACCCTCAAAATTGGGCATTTTCATTGGCACCAGGGGATCCTGCGTTGCTCAATGTGGATGCGTTTTTCCTGGCTTTAGGGTTGCTTTATGAGGAACCTAATTTGGAGATTCAAGCTGAAAAAGCTTTGATAGCCCTATCTCAAGGGCAAGATGAAGCTGAGATATACTGCCAAAAATTTCGTAAATGGTCTGTGCTTACTCAGTGGAATGAGTGCGCCTTAGCGGCAAATTTCAGAGAGGGACTTTCTGATGCCGTTAAAGATGTTATGGTCGGGTTCCCTGCGCCTACAGGTCTGAATGAGTCCATGACAATGGCAATTCAGATTGATCGGCGTTTGCGGGAGCGCAAACCCGTGCACCATTTGGCGGTATCTTCTGAAGATACGCCAGAGAAAATGCAATGTGACAGAATTATGTCCAGAAGCGAGCGGCAGAATTATAGGCGTAAAAATGGGTTATGCTTCTATTGTGGTGATTCTGCTCATGTTATATCGGCATGCTCTAAACGTACTAGGAAGGTTGACAAGTCTATTTCAATTGGCACTTTACAGTCCAAATTTATTTTGTCTGTAACCTTGATTTGTTCATTATCAGTTATTACCGTGGATGCCTATGTGGACTCTGGCGCCGCTCTGAGTCTTATGGACTGGTCCTTTGCCAGGCGCTGTGGGTTTGATTTAGAGCCTCTGGAAGTCCCTATACCTCTGAAGGGTATTGATTAGTGTTGAGCATTCCGATACCGCAAGTATCGGGTATCAGCCGATACTTGCGGTATCGGAATTCTGATACCGGGATTCCGATACTTTTGTGGTATCGGGTATCGGTATCGAAACAACATTAATGTAAAAATGTGTAAAAGAGAGAATTAAAATAAAAAATATTGCTATACTCACCTCTCCGACGCAGCCTGCACCTTACCGAGGGAAGCGGCAGCGTTCTTTGTTTAAAATTCGCGCTTTTCTTTCCTTACGTGAAGTCCCGGCTTTGTGATTGGTTGCGTCGCAGTCACATGGGCGACGCAACCAATCACAGCAAGCCGTGACGTAATTTCAGGTCCTCAAGGATTTTAAAATTACGTCCCGGCGTTGTGATTGGTTGCGTCGCAGTCACATGGGCGACGCAACCAATCACAGCAAGCCGTGACGTAATTTCAGGTCCTTAAGGATTTTAAAATTACGTCCCGGCTTTGTGATTGGTTGCGTCGCAGTCACATGGGCGACGCAACCAATCACAAGCCGTGACGTCACGGGAGGCTGGACACGCGCGCATTTTAAAAAGCCAAAATGCAAACATGCATTTACGTAAAAAAAAAAAGAAATTCCTCAAACATGGACAACCCTTTTTTACTTCCGGACTGCCCATGGATTATAAGCGTCCTGTTTGGTCTGCGTTCTACTCTGCAGTGAAGTGATGCTCTACGAAATGCTGTTACTGCAGCTGTAAGCAATTGTGCCTCTATGGGAGAGGGAAGCTGGCTACAGACATTTTAAAATGCGCGCGTGTCCAGCCTCCCGGCTTGTGATTGGTTGACCGCGAAGCAACCAATCACAAGCCGGGACGTCACGGGAGGCTGGACAAGCGCGCATTTTAAAATGCGCGCGTGTCCAGCCTCCCGGCTTGTGATTGGTTGACCGCGAAGCAACCAATCACAAGCCGGGACGTCACGGGAGGCTGGACAAGCGCGCATTTTAAAATGCGCGCGTGTCCAGCCTCCCGTGACGTCCCGGCTTGTGATTGGTTGCTTCGCCCATGTGACTGCGACGCAACCAATCACAAAGCCGGGACGTAATTTTAAAATCCTTAAGGACCTGAAATTACGTCACGGCTTGCTGTGATTGGTTGCGTCGCCCATGTGACTGCGACGCAACCAATCACAACGCCGGGACGTAATTTTAAAATCCTTCAGGACCTGAAATTACGTCACGGCTTGCTGTGATTGGTTGCGTCGCCCATGTGACTGCGACGCAACCAATCACAAAGCCGGGACTTCACGTAAGGAAAGAAAAGCGCAAATTTTAAACAAAGAACGCTGCCGCTTCCCTCGGTAAGGTGCAGGCTGCGTCGGAGAGGTGAGTATAGCAATATTTTTTATTTTAATTCTTTATTTTACACATTAATATGGTTCCCAGGGCCTGAAGGAGAGTTTCCTCTCCTTCAGACCCTGGGAACCATCAGGAATACCATCCGATACATGAGTCCCATTGACTTGTATTGGTATCGGGTATCGGTATCGGATTGGATCCGATACTTTGCCGGTATCGGCCGATACTTTCCGATACCGATACTTTCAAGTATCGGACGGTATCGCTCAACACTAGTATTGATTCTACACCTTTGGCTTGTAATAAACCACAGTTCTGGACGCAAGTGACTATGCGTATGACTCCAGACCATCAGGAGGTGATTCGCTTCCTTGTGTTGTACAATTTACATGATGTTTTGGTGCTTGGATTACCATGGTTACAGTCTCATAACCCAGTCCTTGACTGGAAAGCTATGTCTGTGTTAAGCTGGGGATGTCGGGGGGCTCATGGGGACACTCCTATGGTGCCCATTTCGTCATCTATTCCATCTGAGATTCCGGCATTTTTGTCTGATTATCGTGATATTTTTGAAGAGCCTAAGATTGGTTCACTCCCTCCTCACAGGGATTGTGATTGCGCCATAGATCTGATTCCTGGCAGTAAATTTCCAAAGGGTCGTTTGTTTAACCTATCTGTACCTGAACATGCTGCTATGCGCGAGTATATTAAGGAGTCCCTGGAAAAGGGACATATTCGTCCTTCTTCATCACCTTTAGGGGCCGGTCATACTGTCATGGTTCCCAATGGCAAGGGAACGTAAGAAACATATAAATAACGAACGAGCTCTCGGGTGATGGAAACTCGAGTTGACCGTGAGCTAAATCTACCACACAACTAATAGTAGCCAGGGAGCATACCTACGGCTTCCTAAATGCCACGCGCCAGCCGGAGGACTAACTAAGCCTGGTAGAGGAAGAAACAGACCTGGCTTACCTCTAGGGAAATACCCCAAAAGATGATAGCAGCCCCCCACATGTAATAACGGTGAAATAAGAGGAAAAGACATACACAGTATGAAAGTAGATTTAGCAAAGAGAGGTCCACTTACTAGATAGCAGAAGGATACAAAAGAGGACTTCACGGTCAACTGAAAACCCTTTCAAAAAACCATCCTGAAATTACTTTAAGACTCCTGTGTCAACTCATGACACAGGAGTGGCAATTTCAGCCCGCAAGAGCTTCCAGCTACAGAGAATTACAAAAACTGCAAACTAGACTAAAGATACAAAACAAAAGGACAAAGTCCACTTAGCTGATCAGCAGACTAGTAGCAGGAACATGCAACCGAAGGCTCTGGTTACAATGATGACCGGCAAGGAAATGACTGGAGAGCAAGGCTAAATAGGAAACTCCAAAATGCTGATGGAAGCAGGTGAACAGAAGCAGCAAAGTGCAAACAAGTCACCAGTACCACCAGCAACCACCAGGGGAGCCCAAAAAGCGGATACACAACACATACCTCAGTACGCATCTCATGATGAGACTCAGGTGCCACTTTCAGGTGTATACTGTGCTGCCGAGACTACCCAGGAGAAGCAGTTGGTGAAAGAGGGTAGTGTAGATGATGAGGTTCTTGACCCATCATGGCGTGAGGGACAGGAAGGTGGTGGGAGCAGCTCTGAGGAAGAGATTCCCCAAACGGCCCAAAGAGGGAGAGGGAGGGGTAAGACTGCAGTGCCTGTAGCCTCCACTTCGGCACCCATTAGGAGTATGCCTCTTCCAAAAGCCAAAACGGGCACTCCCAAGACTTGCAGTGCCTGGTCCTTTTTTGACACAGTTGCAGATGACATTTGCTTAGTCAAATGCAAGCTGTGTCATCAGAAAGTCAAAAGAGGGAAAAGTGTCAGCAACATCAATACCACAAATATGTGGAAACATGTGCGGACCAAGCACGTGGTGGAGTTACAAAAACACACTGAAGACCTAGGCCAACCTACAGCGGCACCTACCACCTCTTCAGCTCGTGTTGAAGCCTCTTCCTCCAGCTCACACACAGCTGGATCGGCTTCCTTACAGGATCGCCATAGAAGAACCTCTGGCACTGTTGTCCAGAGACCCAGTGTAATTCCACCCACAGCACCACGTTTCCAGTCATCCTCACACTCCCAGCCCAGTCTACAGCCATTGGTAGCACAGGCATGGGAGAAAAGGCGGCCATTCTCGGCAAACCACCCCTGAGCACAGGCTCTGAATGCTGGCATTGCAAATCTACTGTCCCTTGAAATGCTGTCATTCAGGCTGGTGGAGACTGACACCTTCCGGAACTTGATGGCATTGGCAGTCCCACAATACAAAGTGCACAGCCGCTTTTATTTCAGCAGGCAAGCCATCCCTGCCCTGAAAAAGCATGTGGAGGGAAACATAAAACACGCGCTACTGAATGCCGTCAGTAGCAAGGTCCACCTCACCACCAATGCGTGGACCAGTCACCATGGACGGGACGATACCTGTCATGATTCTCAATGGCGAGAGAACATAGCCCAGCATATATGAGAACTAGCTCTTGGAAGATGGAAACTATACTGACCATGAACTAAACCTGCCGCACAACTAGAAGTGGCCGGGTAGCATGCCTACGTTTTTTTATCCCTAGATGCCCAGCGCCAGCCGGAGAACTACCTAATCCTAGCAGAGGAAAAGACAGTCCTGGCTCACCTCTAGAGAAATTTTCCCAAAAGGCAGACAGAGGCCCCCACATATATTGGCGGTGATTTTAGATGAAATGACAAACGTAGTATGAAAATAGGTTTAGCAAAAATCGAGGTCCGCTTACTAGATAGCAAGAAGACAGAAAGGGCACTTTCATGGTCAGCAGAAAACCCTATCAAAACACCATCCAGAAATTACTTTAAGACTCTAGCATTAACTCATAACACCAGAGTGGCAATTTCCGCTCACAAGAGCTTTCCAGACACAGTAACGAAACAGCAGCTGTGAACAGGAACAAAATGCAAAAACACAAAAGGACAAAAGTCCAACTTAGCTGGGAGTTGTCTAGTAGCAGGAACATGCACAGAAAGGCTTCTGATTACATTGTTGACCGGCATGAAACTGACAGAGGAGCAAGGTTATATAGCGACTCCCACATCCTGATAGGAGCAGGTGAACAGAGGGGATGATGCACACAAGTACAATTCCACAAGTGGCCACCGGGGGAGCCCAGAATCCAATTTCACAACAGTACCCCCCCCTCAAGGAGGGGGCACCGAACCCTCACCAGAACCACCAGGGCGATCAGGATGAGCCCTATGAAAGGCACGGACAAGATCGGAGGCATGAACATCAGAGGCAGTGACCCAAGAATTATCCTCCTGACCGTATCCCTTCCATTTGACCAGATACTGGAGTTTCCGTCTGGAAACACGAGAGTCCAAGATCTTTTCCACAACGTACTCCAACTCACCCTCAACCAACACCGGAGCAGGAGGCTCAACGGAAGGCACAGCCGGTACCTCATACCTGCGCAACAATGACCGATGAAAAACATTATGAATCGAAAAGGATGCAGGGAGGTCCAAACGGAAGGACACAGGGTTAAGAATCTCCAATATCTTGTACGGGCCGATGAACCGAGGCTTAAACTTAGGAGAAGAAACCCTCATAGGGACAAAACGAGAAGACAACCACACCAAGTCCCCAACACAAAGCCGAGGACCAACACGACGACGGCGGTTGGCAAAAAGCTGAGTCTTCTCCTGGGACAACTTCAAATTGTCCACCACCTGCCCCCAAATCTGATGCAACCTCTCCACCACAGCATCCACTCCAGGACAATCCGAAGATTCCACTTGACCGGAGGAAAATCGAGGATGAAACCCCGAATTACAGAAAAACGGGGACACCAAGGTGGCAGAGCTGGCCCGATTATTGAGGGCGAACTCCGCCAAAGGCAAAAAAGCAACCCAATCATCCTGATCCGCAGACACAAAACACCTCAAATATGTCTCCAAGGTCTGATTAGTCCGCTCGGTCTGGCCATTAGTCTGAGGATGGAAAGCAGACGAAAAAGACAAATCTATGCCCATCCTAGCACAGAATGCCCGCCAAAATCTAGACACGAATTGGGTCCCTCTGTCAGAAACGATATTCTCCGGAATACCATGCAAACGAACAACATTTTGAAAAAACAGAGGAACCAACTCGGAAGAAGAAGGCAACTTAGGCAAGGGAACCAGATGGACCATCTTAGAGAAACGGTCACACACCACCCAGATGACAGACATCTTATGAGAAACAGGCAGATCCGAAATAAAATCCATCGAGATGTGCGTCCAAGGCCTCTTTGGGATAGGCAAGGGTAACAACAATCCACTAGCCCGAGAACAACAAGGCTTGGCCCGAGCACAAACGTCACAAGACTGCACAAAGCCTCGCACATCTCGTGACAGGGAAGGCCACCAGAAGGACCTTGCCACCAAATCCCTGGTACCAAAGATTCCAGGATGACCTGCCAACGCAGAAGAATGAACCTCAGAGATGACTCTACTGGTCCAATCATCAGGAACAAACAGTCTACCAGGTGGGCAACGATCAGGTCTATCCGCCTGAAACTCCTGCAAGGCCCGCCGCAGGTCTGGAGAAACGGCAGACAATATCACTCCATCTTTAAGGATACCTGTGGGCTCAGAATTACCAGGGGAGTCAGGCTCAAAACTCCTAGAAAGGGCATCCGCCTTAACATTCTTAGAACCCGGTAGGTAAGACACCACAAAATTAAACCGAGAGAAAAACAACGACCAGCGCGCCTGTCTAGGATTCAGGCGCCTGGCAGACTCAAGGTAAATTAAATTTTTGTGGTCAGTCAATACCACCACCTGATGTCTGGCCCCCTCAAGCCAGTGACGCCACTCCTCAAAAGCCCACTTCATGGCCAAAAGCTCCCGATTCCCAATATCATAATTCCGCTCGGCGGGCGAAAATTTACGGGAAAAAAAAGCACAAGGTCTCATCACGGAGCAGTCGGAACTTCTCTGCGACAACACCGCCCCAGCTCCGATTTCAGAAGCGTCGACCTCAACCTGAAAAGGAAGAGCAACATCAGGCTGACGCAACACTGGGGCGGAAGAAAAGCGGCGCTTGAGCTCCCGAAAGGCCTCCACAGCATCAGGGGACCAATCAGCAACATCAGCACCCTTCTTAGTCAAATCAGTCAATGGTTTTACAACATCAGAAAAACCAGCAATAAATCGACGATAAAAGTTAGCAAAGCCCAAAAATTTCTGAAGACTCTTAAGAGAAGAGGGTTGCGTCCAATCACCAATAGCCTGAACCTTGACAGGATCCATCTCGATGGAAGAGGGGGAAAAAATGTATCCCAAGAAGGAAATCTTTTGAACCCCAAAAACACACTTAGAACCCTTCACACACAAGGAATTAGACCGCAAAACCTGAAAAACCCTCCTGACCTGCTGGACATGAGAGTCCCAGTCATCCGAAAAAATCAGAATATCATCCAGATACACAATCATAAATTTATCCAAATAATCGCGGAAAATGTCATGCATAAAGGACTGGAAGACTGAAGGGGCATTTGAAAGACCAAAAGGCATCACCAAATACTCAAAATGGCCCTCGGGCGTATTAAATGCGGTTTTCCACTCATCCCCCTGCTTGATTCGCACCAAATTATACGCCCCACGGAGATCAATCTTAGAGAACCACTTGGCCCCCTTTATACGAGCAAACAAATCAGTAAGCAGTGGTAACGGATATTGATATTTAACCGTGATTTTATTCAAAAGTCGATAATCAATACACGGCCTCAAAGAGCCGTCTTTCTTAGACACAAAGAAAAAACCGGCTCCTAAGGGAGATGACGAAGGACGAATATGTCCCTTTTCCAAGGACTCCTTTATATATTCTCGCATAGCCGCGTGTTCAGGCACAGACAGATTAAATAAACGACCCTTAGGGTATTTACTACCCGGGATAAAGTCTATGGCACAATCGCACTCCCGGTGCGGAGGTAGTGAACCAACCTTGGGTTCTTCAAAAACGTCACGAAAGTCAGACAAGAATTCAGGAATCTCAGAGGGAATAGATGATGAAATGGAAACCAAAGGTACGTCCCCATGAGTTCCTTTACATCCCCAGCTTAACACAGACATAGCTCTCCAGTCGAGGACTGGGTTATGAGATTGCAGCCATGGCAATCCCAGCACCAAAACATCATGAAGATTATACAGCACCAGAAAGCGAATAACCTCCTGGTGATCCGGATTAACACGCATAGTCACTTGTGTCCAGTATTGTGGTTTATTACTAGCCAATGGGGTGGAGTCAATCCCTTTCAGAGGTATCGGAGCCTCCAATGGCTCCAAATCATACCCACAGCGTTTGGCAAAGGACCAATCCATAAGACTCAAAGCAGCGCCAGAGTCGACATAGGCGTCCGCGGTAATAGATGACAAAGAACAAATCAGGGTCACAGATAGAATAAACTTAGACTGTAAAGTGCTAATTGAAACAGACTTGTCAGGCTTCTTAGTACGCTTAAAGCATGCTGATATAACATGAGTTGAATCACCACAATAGAAGCACAACCCATTTTTTCGTCTAAAATTCTGCCGCTCGCTTCTGGACAGAATTCTATCACATTGCATATTTTCTGGCGTTTTCTCAGTAGACACCGCCAAATGGTGCACAGGTTTGCGCTCCCGCAGACGCCTATCGATCTGAATAGCCATCGTCATGGACTCATTCAGACTCGCAGGCACAGGGAACCCCACCATAACATCCTTAATGGCATCAGAGAGACCTTCTCTGAAAATCGCCGCCAGGGCGCACTCATTCCACTGAGTAAGCACAGACCATTTGCGGAATTTTTGGCAGTATATTTCAGCTTCATCTTGCCCCTGAGACAAGGACATCAAGGCCTTTTCCGCCTGAAGCTCTAAATGAGGTTCCTCATAAAGCAACCCCAAGGCCAGAAAAAACGCATCCACATTGAGCAACGCAGGATCCCCTGGTGCCAATGCAAAAGCCCAGTCTTGAGGGTCGCCCCGGAGCAAGGAAATTACAATCCTGACCTGCTGTGCAGGGTCTCCGGCAGAGCGAGACTTCAGGGACAAAAACAATTTGCAATTATTTTTAAAATTTTGAAAGTGAGATCTATTCCCCGAGAAGAATTCAGGCAAAGGAATTCTAGGCTCAGACATAGGTGCATGAACAACAAAATCTTGCAAATTTTGTACCTTTGTGGCGAGATTATTCAAACCTGTAGCTACACTCTGAAGATCCATTTGAAACAGGTGAACACAGAGCCATTCAAGGATTAGAAGGAGAGAAAGAGAGGAAGGCTGCAGTATAGGCAGACTAGCAAGTGATTCAATAAAGAGCACACTCAGAACTAGAGGAAAAAAAAAAAAAAAATTGTAGCAGACTTCTTTTTTCTCTCCTTTCTCAGCCAGTAATTTAACCCTTTTTTTTGGCCGGTCAAACTGTCATGATTCTCAATGGCGAGAGAACATAGCCCAGCATATATGAGAACTAGCTCTTGGAAGATGGAAACTATACTGACCATGAACTAAACCTGCCGCACAACTAGAAGTGGCCGGGTAGCATGCCTACGTTTTTTTATCCCTAGATGCCCAGCGCCAGCCGGAGAACTACCTAATCCTAGCAGAGGAAAAGACAGTCCTGGCTCACCTCTAGAGAAATTTTCCCAAAAGGCAGACAGAGGCCCCCACATATATTGGCGGTGATTTTAGATGAAATGACAAACGTAGTATGAAAATAGGTTTAGCAAAAATCGAGGTCCGCTTACTAGATAGCAAGAAGACAGAAAGGGCAATTTCATGGTCAGCAGAAAACCCTATCAAAACACCATCCAGAAATTACTTTAAGACTCTAGCATTAACTCATAACACCAGAGTGGCAATTTCCGCTCACAAGAGCTTTCCAGACACAGTAACGAAACAGCAGCTGTGAACAGGAACAAAATGCAAAAACACAAAAGGACAAAAGTCCAACTTAGCTGGGAGTTGTCTAGTAGCAGGAACATGCACAGAAAGGCTTCTGATTACATTGTTGACCGGCATGAAACTGACAGAGGAGCAAGGTTATATAGCGACTCCCACATCCTGATAGGAGCAGGTGAACAGAGGGGATGATGCACACAAGTACAATTCCACAAGTGGCCACCGGGGGAGCCCAGAATCCAATTTCACAACAGATACCTTTCCCTCACTGCCCATTGGGTAAATGTTGTGGAGCCGGGTACAGATCGTGAGAGTGGCGCTGTACGTGTTCTGCCAACTTCAAGGATTGCAGGAATCCAGTCTGTACACATTGACTCCTCCTCATACTCGTTCCTCTGAATCAGTGCTGCAGGAGCCGTCACAGTCTACCTCCACATGGGCCCGTGAACGATTACCTGTTACGACCAATATGAGCACAGCTGTGGCCAAACGTCAACAAGCCATATTGAAATTAATTTCTTTGGGGAATCGAAGCCACACAGTGCAGGAGCTCTGGAATGCCATCAAGCAGGAGAGCGACATGTGGTTTGTGCCAGCGAATCTACAGCCAGGCATGGTAGTGTGTGACAATGGCCGAAATCTGGTGGCAGCTCTGGCCCTAGGCAACCTCACTCACAGCCCATGTCTGGCACATGTGCTCAACTTGGTCGTGGAGATTTTTTTGAGGGATTATCCAGATCTTGAAGCACTGCTGCACAAGGTCCGCATAGAGTGTGCTCACTTGCGGCGTTCCAGCATGGCAAGATCGCGCATTGCAGCTCTGCAGCACCGATTCCGCCTTCCGGAACATTGCATCATATGTGACCTACCCACCAGGTGGAATTCCACGTTACATATGTTGGAGCAGTTGTGTGAGCAGCAGCCAGCAGTAATGGAGTACCAGCTGCATCAGGCGCAAAGAAGTCGCACTGCGTGCCGTTCAGACTTTACAACCACTGAGTGGGCCACTATGAAAGACATCTGTCAGGTTTTGCGTGCCTTCGATGATTCCACGCAGATGGCGAGTGCAGATGATGCACTAGTCAGCATGACTATCCCCCTTATCTGCCTGCTTGAAAAAACACTGCAAGCGCTAAGGGAGGAGGTTGTGTAAGAGGTGGAGGATGAGGAGTCACAAACACCATCTGCTTCTGGACAGTCTGCGCAACGTGGTTCCTCACAAAGGCCTGGGCAGGGGACACTTTGTGAGGAGGATGAGGAGGAGTCAATGGAGGAGGAAGGCATCTGTCCAGAGGAGGGAGTTACACAAATCTCCAGTAGTCAGTATGTAGAGCGAGGGTGGGGTGATGCAGAGCAGGCAGAGATCACGCCTCAAGCAGAGGACAGCATTTCTTGGCCAGTTGGCAGTCTGCAGCACATGGTTGATTTGATGCTGCAGTGCCTGAGAAACGACCGCCGCATTGCCCACATTCTCAACACGGTTGATTATTGGGTGAACACCCTCCTAGATCCTCGCTACCGGGACAACTGTCAAAGCCTCATAACACCGTTGAACCGGGAGCGTAAAATGCGGGAGTAGCAAGACACACTGGTGAATTCCATCATCTTCTCCAGTCCAACCGAGAGCAGTGCTGCTAGTGCTTTACAAAGCAGCTCAGTGCGTCAAGGCAGTGGAGGAAGCTCTGCACAAAGAGGGAGCAGAAGCAGTGCCTCAGCACAAGGCAAGACCAGTATGGCCCAACAGTGGCAGTTTTGTGTGCCCTCCTCAAATGTCTACACCATCACAGACAGCTCCAGTCAGCAGGAGGCAACGTTTCCGTCAGATGGTGACAGACTACATGTCTTGCCCTCTTAGAGTACTCCCAGACGGCTCTTCCCCCTTTAAGTTTTGGGTCTCTAAGCTGGATACATGGCCAGAGCTTAGCCAGTATGCATTGGAGGTGCTGGCTTGCCCTGTTGCTAGTGTATTATCGGAATGCATCTTTAGTGCCGCAGGTGGTGTACTAACAGACCGTCGCATGCGACTATCCTCCGATAACGTTGACCAGCTTACTTATCTGGAAATGAATAAGGCCTGGATCTCGCAAGAATTTGCCACTCCTCTTTCAGAGTAAATAATTGGTTGGCTACAGTATCCAGGTCTCCTGTTGTGTTCATGTTTCTACCACCTGAACTGTAATCCCTGGGTTCCAATACTTCCAGTTGCTGCTCAGAAGTGCCGTCTGCACAGTCAACACATGACCCAGTATTATTGGGTTTCAGTAATGTCAGCAGATCCCCAGCTGTGTATCCGGCAATTGCTCCTGCTACCTCCACGCTCACACTATTACAGAACTTAAAGGGAACCTGTCCCCCCAGGCTTTTGTAACTGAAAGAGCCACCTTGTGCAGCAGTAATGCTGCACAAGGAAAAGGTGGCTCTTTTAGTTATGCTCCTTGCACACTCTGAACTTAAACTTATAAAATGTGTCCCCTCATACCGTGAAACTGTCCCGGAGGTGGGACTTTCCTTCGTAATGAGATGCAACACATCCGTCATTCCTACCCCCTTGGCGACGGGCGCCGCCTCCTCAGCGTTGTTTGAATCTGTCCCAGAGCCTGCACTGTTGGGCATGCTCACTTAGCGCTGCCCATCTTCTGACATCATTTGGTGTGAGGCTGACTGCGCCTGTGTGGCTGCGCTGACCGAGATCCCGCCTCGCAGTGTCTTCTGATTTATTCACACTGCGGGGATGGGATTCATGGGCATGCGCAGTGCATATCTTCACCTCAGGGTCTCACTCATCTCCCTCCGCCTTCTTCAGACTGTGCGCCGTCAGTTGATCCCTAATCGCATGCCACGGCCGTGACGCCGCACAGTCTGAAGAAGGCGGAAGGAGATGAGTGAGAGGCGAAGATATGCACTGCGCATGCCCATGAATCCCAGCCCTGCAGTGGGAATAAATCAGAAGACACTGCGAGGCGGGATCTCGGTCAGCGCGGCCGCACAGGCGCAGTCAGCCTGATACCAAATGATGTCAGAAGACTGGCAGCGCTAAGTGCACATGCCCAAGGTTTAACATAACAGCGCAGGCTCCGGGACAGATTCAAACAACACTGAGGAGGTGGCACCCGGCGCCAAAGGGGTAGGAATGACGGCTGTGTTGCGTCTCATTACAAAGGAAAGTCCCACCTCCGGGACGGTTTCACGGTATGAGGGATCCCTAATCGCATGCCACGGCCGTGACGCCGCACAGTCTGAAGAAGGGGGAAGGAGATGAGTGAGAGGTGAAGATATGCACTGCGCATGCCCATGAATCCCAACCCCGCAGTGGGAATAAATCAGAAGACACTGCGAGGCGGGAATTTGGTCAGCGCAGCCGCACAGGCGCAGACAGCCTGACACCAAATGATGTTAGAAGACGGGCAGCGCTAAGTGCGCATGCCCAAGGTTTAACATAACAGCGCAGGCTCCGGGACAGATTCAAACAACGCTGAGGAGGCGGCGCCCGGCGCCAAGGGGGTAGGAATGATGGCTGTGTCGCATCTCATTACGAAGGAAAGTCCCACCTCCGGGACGGTTTCACGGTATGAGGGGACACATTTTATAAGTGTTTTATTTATGCTCCTTGCAAACGCAGAACTAAAGAGCCACCTTTTCCTTGTGCAGCATTAGTGCTGCACAAGGTGGCTCTTTCAGTTACAAACACCTGGGGGTGTTAAAGGTTCCCTTTCAACTTGCTCCAATTAGGCCTCAGCCTATACTCTGCTTCTCCTGCATTCCCTAAGCTCCAACAACTCCAGTTGCTGCTCAGAAGTGTCTTTGGCACGGGTACTCCCTCCTGCCCAGTCCGGTTCCAGCACGCCAGCTGTTTCCGGGTAGTGTCAAGGTCACTTTGTCTCCAATACGTTGTCCTGTCGTGTTGCAGTCTGGTTAGCTGACTCTATGGTGCCTGCAGTTTAGGTGCTTCCCATGTGGGCTGCGGGAACTGGCAATGAAGGCTGGTTTCATAGTGCCAATAGGACAATCTCCCCCTGTAGGACTGTGGGTTTTCAGTAACTACGGGCGCTCGTGGCCTAGCAATTTTTTTATCCTGTGGACCTTCTGCTGCCTATCTGAGTTCCAGCACCATTAGCTGGTTCTTAGGAAGACAAGCTTGAATAGGTCCCCATCCTGGTTCCAGTACCATCAGTTGGTTCCAGGCAGAGCCTTTGGCTTAGGTACCTCCTTCTGGGTATCCGAGTTCCACCAACATCTGGTGGTCCTTGGTAGTGCTTTCTGGCACGGGTACCTCCTGCTTAGTAACCGTGTTCCAGTACCGTCAGCTGGTCCTCGTTAGTTCCATTGGCTCTTGGACCTTCGGCTACCCATCCGGGTTCCAGTACCGTCAGCTGGTTCTCGGCAGTGTCTTTTGCTCTTGTACCTTCTGCTCCCCATGCTGGTTCCAGTACCGTCAGCTGGTTCTGGGCAAAGCCTTTGGCTTAGGTGCCTCCTTCTGGGTATCCAAGTTCCACCAATGTCTCGTGGTCCTTGGTAGTGCTATCTGGCACGGGTACCTCCTGCTTAGTAACCGTGTTCAAGTACCGTCAGCTGTTCCTCAGTAGTTCCATTGGCTCTTGTACCTTCGGCTACCCATCCAGGTTCCAGTACCGTCAGCTGGTTCTCGGCAGTGTCTTTTGCTGTTGTACCTTCTGCTCCCCATCCTGGTTCCAGTACCGTCAGCTGGTTCCGGGCAGAGCCTTTGGCTTAGGTGCCTCCTTCTGGGTATCCGAGTTCCACCAACATCTGGTGGTCCTTGGTAGTGCTTTCTGGCACGGGTACCTCCTGCTTAGTAACCGTGTTCCAGTACCGTCAGCTGGTCCTCGTTAGTTCCATTGGCTCTTGGACCTTCGGCTACCCATCCGGGTTCCAGTACCGTCAGCTGGTTCTTGGCAGTGTCTTTTGCTCTTGTACCTTCTGCTCCCCATGCTGGTTCCAGTACCGTTAGCTGGTTCCGGGCAAAGCCTTTGGCTTAGGTGCCTCCTTCTGGGTATCCAAGTTCCACCAATGTCTGGTGGTCCTTGGTAGTGCTTTCTGGCACGGGTACCTCCTGCTTAGTAACCGTGTTCCAGTACCGTCAGCTGTTCCTCAGTAGTTCCATTGGCTCTTGTACCTTTGGCTACCCATCCAGGTTCCAGTACCGTCAGCTGGTTCTCGGCAGTGTCTTTTGCTGTTGTACCTTCTGCTCCCCATCCTGGTTCCAGTACCGTCAGCTGGTTCCGGGCAGAGCCTTTGGCTTAGGTGCCTCCTTCTGGGTATCCGAGTTCCACCAATGTCTGGTGGTCCTTGGTAGTGCTTTCTGGCACGGGTACCTCCTGCTTAGTAATCGGGTTCCAGTACCGTCAGCTGGTCCTCGGTAGTTCCATTGGCTCTTGTACCTTCGGGTAGCCATCCGGGTTCCAGTACCGTCAGCTGGTTCTCGGCAGTTCCTCAGCCTTCTTGTACCTTCTGCTACATTTCCAAGTTCAAGACCCTAAAGACGACGACCCTTAAGACCACCCCGATGACGACAATGACCCCGGAGACGACGACCCCTGAGACGACGACCCTGAAGACCACCCCGAAGAAGACGACGACCCCGGAGACGACGACCTTGGAGACAACGACCCTGAAGACCGAGAAGCAGAAGAACAAGAAGCTGCAGAACAAAAAGCAGAAGAACATTAAGCATAAGACTAAAAATCAGAGCAAAAGATATTATCTAAATTATAAGCAGAAGAAGACTAAGCAGTGTATGGGGGTGAGTCCGTCCCTCCTCGTGGTGCCCCTGGAAAAAACCTGCTACTGCAGGCCAAACTGAATGCGGACAAATCCTGTTCTAAATATTTTGTTAAAGGCAGAAGAAGATGAATAAGGTGAAGGAGAAGTTGATGAAAAAGATGCTGCTGCTGAGGATGATGAAGAAGAAAATGTGGGAGAAGTTAAAAAGAAAGTGAACTGCATGGAAGTAGTGAAACATAAATATCTGACTAAATATAAAAAAATCTTAACATAGTCAATAGCTTTGTAACTCCGAACGTCTTAAAAAAAAAAATTAATTCCTGCTATTTCACTTGATTGGGCTAAACCTCTATGCCTTTAATGTCTCCTCCACCTCCCCCAATACATCCTACATTATTCTTAGTTGTTTTCCTTCATGTAGAATTAACCTGCAAGGAAAGAAAGGGTTTATTTTAATTCCGATATTTTTGTCCCATTGACTTGCATTGGTATCGGGTATTGGTATCGGCGACATCCGATATTTTTTGAATATCGGCTGATACAATCCGATACGATACTTTTGGATATCGGAAGGTATCGCTCAACACTAGCCAGGAGCGGTCACGGACCGCTCCCAGCACTTTAACCCCCGGAACACTGCAATCAAACAAGATCGCAGTGTTCCAGTGGAATAGAGAAGCATCATGCAGGGAGGGGGCTCCCTGCGTGCTTCCCTGAGACCCTCAGAACAACACGTTGTGATGGCCGGGGGTCTTCTGGGTCCTGCAGGGAGGTGGCTAAGAGCAGGCGCTGAGAAGCCTCCCATACTGCCTGTCAGATCGCTGATCTGACACAGTGCTCTGCAAAGTGTCAGATCAGCGATCTGACTGTATACAGTGATGTCCAACCCTAGGACAAAGTTAAAAAGTTTAAAAAAAATTAATGTGTAAAAATATATTTTTTTAAATTCCTAAATAAAGAAAAAAAAACAAAAAACATTTCTTTATGCAAATAAAAGAAAACAATAAATGTACATATATTTAGTATCGCCGCGTCCCTAACGACCTGATTTATAAAACTGTCCCATTAGTTAACCCTTTCAGTGAACACAGAAAAAAATAAATAAAAAACGAGGCAAAAAACAATGCTTTATCATCATACTGACGAACAAAAAGTGGAATAACATGCGATCAAAAAACGAGTATAAATAAACATGGCACCACTGAAAACGTCACCTTGTCTCACAAAAAACGAGCCATAATACAGCATCATCAGCAAAAATATAAAAAAGTTATAGCCCTCAGAATAAAGTGATGCAAAAATAACTATTTTTTATATAAAATAGTTTTTATTGTATAAAAGCGTCAAAACAGAAAAAAACGATATAAATGAGGTATCACTGTAATAGTCCTAACCCGAAGAATAAAACTGCTTTATCAATTTTACGGCCGGGATCACACACAGCGAGATACGGCCGAGTCTCACAGGTTAAAACCAAGCTCTGGCACCGGCACTCCAGAGCGGAGCGTGCAGTCGCATAGCAATACATGGAGCCGCACGCTCCGCTCCGGAGTGCCGGTGCCAGAGCTTGGTTTTAACCCCTTCATGACCCAGCCTATTTTGACCTTAATGACCTGGCCGTTTTTTGCAATTCTGACCTGTGTCCCTTTATGAGGTAATAACTCAGGAACGCTTCAACGGATCCTAGCGGTTCTGAGATTGTTCTTTGTGACATATTGGGCTTCATGATAGTGGTAAATTTAGGTCGATAATTTTTGAGTTTATTTGTGAAAAAAATGGAAATTTGGTGAAAATTTTCGCAATTTTCACATTTTTTATTTTTATTCTGTTAAACCAGAGAGTTATGTGACACAAAATAGTTAATAAATAACATTTCCCACATGTCTACTTTATATCAGCACAATTTTGGAAAAAAAATTTTTTTTTGCTAGGAAGTTATAAGGGTTAAAATTTGACCAGTGATTTCTCATTTTTACAACAAAATTTACAAAACCATTTTTTTTAGGGACCACCTCACATTTGAAATCAGTTTGAGGGTTCTATATGGCTGAAAATACCCAAAAGTGACACCATTCTAAAAACTGCACCCCTCAAGGTGCTCAAAACCACATTCAAGAAGTTTATTAACCCTTCAGGTGTTTCACAGCAGCAGAAGCAACATGGAAGGAAAAAATGAACATTTAACTTTTTAGTCACAAAAATGAATTTTAGCAACAATTTTTTTATTTTCCCAAGGGTAAAAGGAGAAACTGGACCACGAACCTTGTTGTCCAATTTGTCCTGAGTACGATGATACCTCATATGTGGGGGTAAACCTCTGTTTGGGCGCACGGCAGGGCTCGGAAGGGAAGGAGCGCCATTTGACTTTTTGAATGAAAAATTGGCTCCAATCTTTAGCGGACACCATGTCGCGTTTGGAGAGCCCCTGTGTGCCTAAACATTGGAGCTCCCCCACAAGTGACCCCATTTTGAAACTAGACCCCCCAAGGAACTTATCTAGAAGCATAATGAGCACTTTAAACCCCCAGGTGCTTCACAAATTGATCCGTAAAAATGAAAAAGTACTTTTTTTTCACAAAAAAATTATTTTATCCTCAATTTTTTCATTTTTACATGGGCAACAGGATAAAATGGATCATAAAATTTGTTGGGCAATTTCTCCTGAGTACACCGATACCTCACATGTGGGGGTAAACCACTGTTTCGGCATATGGTAAGGCTTGGAAGGGAAGGAGCGCCATTTGACTTTTTGAATGGAAAATTATCTCCATCGTTAGCTGACACCATGTCGCGTTTGGAAAGCCCCTGTGTGCCTAAACATTGGAGCTCCCCCACAAGTGACCCCATTTTGGAAACTATACCCCCAAGGAACTTATCTAGAAGCATAGTGAGCACTTTAAACCCTCAGGTGCTTCACAAATTGATCCGTAAAAATGAAAAAGTACTTTTTTTTCACATAAAATTTCACACGTCGGGGCTCGGAAGGGAAGCAGTGACGTTTTGAAATGCAGATTTTGATGGAATGGTCTGCAGGTGTCACGTTGCATTTGCAGAGCCCCTGATGTGCCTAAAGAGTAGAAACCCCCCACAAGTGACCCCATTTTGGAAACTAGACCCCCCCAAGGAACTTATCTAGATGTGTGGTGAGCACTTTGAACCCCCAAGTGCTTCACAGAAGTTTATAACGCAGAGCCGTGAAAATAAAAAATAATTTTTCATTCCTCTAAAATTATGTTTTAGCAAGCAATTTTTTATTTTTGCAAGGGTAACAGGAGAAATTGGACCCCAATAATTGTTGCCCAGTTTGTCCTGAGTATGCTGGTACCCCATATGTGGAGGTAAACCACTGTTTGGGCGCACGGCGGGGCTCGGAAGGGAGGGAGCACCATTTGACTTTTTGAACGCAAGATTGGCTGGAATCAATGGTGGCGCCATGTTGCGTTTGGAGACCCCTGATGTGCCTAAACAGTGGAAACCCCTCAATTCTAACTCCAACACTAACCCCAACACACCCCAAACCCTAATCCCAACTCTAGATATAACCCTAACCCCAACACACCCCTAACCACAACCCTAACCCAACACACCCCTAACCCCAATCCCAACCTTAACCCTAACCACAACCTTAACCCCAACACACCCCTAACCCCAACCACAAGCCTAATCTTAACCTTATTTCCAACCCTAGCCCTAATTCTAACCCTAACTCTGATTCCAACCCTAACCCTAAGACTATGTGCCCACATTGCGGATTCGTGTGAGATTTTTCCGCACCATTTTTAAAAAATCCGCAGGTAAAAGGCACTGCGTTTTACCTGCGCATTTACGACGGATTTCCATTGTTTTTTGTGCGGATTTCACCTGCGGATTCCTATTGAGGAGCAGGTTTTAAACGGAATCCGCATAAAGAATTGACATGCTGCGGAAAATACAACACAGCGTTTCCGCGCGGTATTTTCCGCACCATGGGCACAGCGGATTTGGTTTTCAGTAGGTTTACATGGTACTGTAAACCTGATGGAAAACTGCTACAAATCCGCAGCGGCCAATCCGCTGCGGATCCACAGCCAAATCTGCACCATGTGTGCACATAGTCTAATCTAAACCTAACTCCAGTTCTAACCCTAATTCTAACCCTAACCCTAATCCTAACCCTAACCCTAACCCTAGTGGGGGAAGAAAAAATATATATATTTTCTTTTTTTTATTATTGTCTTTACCTATGGAGGTGATAAAAGGGGGGTTCATTTACTATTTTTTATTTTGATCACTGTGATAGGTTTTATCACAGTGATCAAAATGTACCTGGAACGAATCTGCCGGCCGGCATTTTGGAAGATGGCAGCGCCCATGAAGAAGACGGACGGACACCACGAGGCTCGGTAAGTATGAGGGGGGAGATCGGAGCACGGGGGGTGGATCGGAGCACGGGGGAGTGGACAGGAGGACGGGGGAGCGGACAGGAGGAGGGAGGGGAGTGGACCACAGTACGGGGCAGAAAGGAGGACTGGGGAGGCGATCGGTGGTGGTGGGGGGGAAGATTAGGTTTTCCAGCCATGGCCGATGATATTGCAGCATCGGCCATGGCTGGATTGTAATATTTCACAATTTTCCCTTTCAACAGCCAATCAGAGCGATCATAGCCATGGGGGGGGGGTGAAGCCACCCCCCCCCTGGGCTGAAGTACTACTCCCCCTGTCCCTGCAGATCGGGTGAAATTGGAGTTAACCCCTTCACCCAATCTGCAGGGACGCGATCATTCCATGACGCCACATAGGCGTCACAGGTCGGATTGGCACCGACTTTCATGACACCTGCGTGGCATCACAGGTCGGGAAGGGGTTAACCTGCAAGACTCAGCCGTATCTCGCTGTAGTGTGACTCCGGCCTACGACTCGCGGAATGGTATAAACGCCCCACCCAAAACAAATTCATGAATTGCTGGTTTTTGTTCACTTTGCCTCACAAAATTCCTAATAAAAAGCGATCAAAAAATTTCATGTGCCCGAAAATGTTACCAATAAAAATGTCAACTCCTCTTGCAAAAAACAAGACCTCACATGACTCTGTGGGACAAAATATGGAAAAATTATAGCTCTCAAAATGTGGTGATGCAAAAACTATTTTTTGCAATAAAAAGCGTCTTTTAGCGTGTGACAGCTGCCAAACAAAAACCCGCTTTAAAAACCTGCTATAAATAGTAAATCAAACCCCCCTTCATCACCCTCTTAGGCTAGTTTCACATTTGCATTTAAAAACACAACGTTTAAAACGCAAATGCAGGTGTTGAAAAACGCATGTAAACGCGTGCAAACGCTGCGTTTTTTAGACGCATGCGTTTTTCTCATGCGGTAAAAAAACGCGGCGTTTTGACGCGTTTACATGCGTTTTTTCCTGCATTTGCGTTTTTGAAACGCATGCTGAGAAGTGTGTGACAGCTGCCAATCATCAAAATCATCTAGAAAACCCAATATAAATAGAAAAAGCTATATTTACTTCAGCGCGATATATGTGAAAAGCCGGTAATTCAATTGCCGGCTTTTCATTTCTCCTGCCTAAAAACCCGACATGATATGAGGCATGGTTTACATACAGTAAACCATGTCATATCCACCTTTTTTTGCATATTCCACACTACTAATGTTAGTAGTGTGTATGTGCAAAATTTCGGCGCTGTAGCTATTAATTTTAAGGTTTAAATCGCGGAAAAAATTGGCACGGGCTCCCGCGCAATTTTCTCCACCAGAGTGGTAAAGCCAGTAACTGAGGGCAGATATTAATAGCCTGGAGAGGGTCCACGGCTAAAAACATCTGCCCCCAGCCACCCCAGAAAAGGCACATCTGGAAGATGCGCCTATTCTGGCACTTGGCCACTCTCTTCCCACTCACGTGTAGCAGTGGGATATGGGGTAATGAAGGGTTAATGTCACCATGCTATTGTAAGGTGACATTAAGCCAGATTAATAATGGAGAGGCGTCAATTATGACACCTATCCATTATTAATCCAATTGTATGAAATGGTTAAAAAAAACACACACACAATATTGCAAAGTATTTTAATGAAATAAACACACAGGTTGTTGTAATATTTTACTGCTCTCTCAATCCACCTGAAGACCATCGTTCTGTAACAAATTAAAAATAATAAACCAACAATATACATACCTTCCGTAGATCTGTGACGTCCCACGATGTAAATCCTTCTGAAGGGGTTAAAATATTTTACAGGCAGGAGCTCTGCTATAATGCAGCTGTGCTCGTGCCAGTAAACCCCGGGGAATGAAGGTAATGTAGGTCAATGACCTATAGTTACCTTCAGTCGCGGTGATGCGCCCTCTGCTGGATGTCCTCATATGACGTCGAGCGTGGGAAAAAGTTCCCAGGCTCCAGTTCATGAGGACATCCAGCAGAGGGCGCATCACCGCGACTGAAGGTAACTATAGGTCATTGACCTACATTACCTTCATTCCCCGGGGTTTACAGGCACGAGCACAGCTGCATTATAGCAGAGCTCCTACCTGTAAAATATTTTAACACCTTCAGAAGGATTTACATCGTGGGACGTCATAGATCTACAGAAGGTATGTATATTGTTGGTTTATTATTTTTAATTTGTTACAAAACGATGGTCTTCAGGTGGATTGAGAGAGCAATAAAATATTACAACAACCTGTGTGTTTATTTCATTAAAATACTTTGCAATATTGTGTGTGTGTTTTTTTTAACCATTTCATACAATTGGATTAATAATGGATAGGTATCATAATTGACGCCTCTCCATTATTAATCTGGCTTAATGTCACCTTACAATAGCAAGGTGACATTAACCCTTCATTAGCCCATATCCCACCGCTACACGGGAGTGGGAAGAGAGTGGCCAAGTGCCAGAATAGGCGCATCTTCCAGATGTGCCTTTTCTGGGGTGGCTGGGGGCAGATGTTTTTAGCCAGGGGGGGGGCCAATAACCGTGGACCCTCTCCAGGCTATTAATATCTGCTCTCAGTCACTGGCTTTACCACTCTGGTGGAGAAAATTGCGCGGGAGCCCACGCCAATTTTTTCCACGATTTAACCCTTAAAATTAATAGCTACAGCGCCGAAATTTTGCACATACACACTACTAACATTAGTAGTGTGGAATATGCAAAAAAAAGGTGGATATGACATGGTTTACTGTATGTAAACCATGTCTCATATCATGTCGGGTTTAGGCAGGAGAAATGAAAAGCCGGCAATTGAATTACCGGCTTTAGGGTTAGGGGTAGGGTTAGGGGTAGGGTTAGGGTTTGGATCCCTTTATCACCTTGATGGTGGGGGTGGCTTATCAGTGTGTAGTCTTGTTTTTTTCTATAAAAACGCATGCGTTTTTAACGCAAACATACACATGTGCTTAAAAACGCATGCGTTTACATAGACAGCAATACGTTTTTTTGCCGCAAAAAAACGCCTCTAGAAATTACTACATGTTGCATTTCCACAACAAAACGCAAGCATGGAAAAAACGCATGCGTTGTCAAACGCGGCAAAATGCATGCAAAAAAACGCATGCGTTTTTAATGTTAAGTATAGGAAAAAAAACGCATGCTTTTTTTTTGCGGTAAAACGCAGCGGCAAAAAACGCAAATGTGAAACCAGCCTTAGTTAGGGAAAAATAATAAAATTAAAAAAAAATATTTATTTATATTTTCCCATTAGGGTTAGGGTTAAGGCTAAAGTTATGGTTGGGGCTAAAGTTAGGGCTAGGGTTGGGGCTAGAGATGGGGTTAGGTTTTGGATTACGTTAACGGTTGGGATTAGGGTTGAGATTAGGGTTAGGGGTGTGTCAGGGTTAGTGGTGTGGTTAAGGTTATAGTTAGGTTTGGGATTAGGGTTAGGGGTGTGTTGGGCTTAGGGGTGTGTTTAGGGTTGGGATTAGGGTTAGGGGCATGGTTGGGTTGTGTTCGGGTTAGGGTTGGAGATAGAATTGGGGGGCTTCCACTGTTCAGGCACATCAGGGGCTCTCCAAACATGGCAAAGCATCCAATCTTAATTCCAGCCTATTCTGCGTTGAAAAAGTAAAACAGTGCTCCTTCCCTTCCGAGCTCTGCTGTGCACCCAAACAGTGGTTTACTCACAAATATGGGGTATTAGTGTACTCAGGACAAATTGGACACCAACTTTTGAGTTCCAATTTCTCATGTTACCCTTGGGAAAATAAAAATTTGGGGGCTAAAAAAATCATTTTTTTGGAAAAAAAAGATTTTTTATATTCACGGCTCTGCCTTATAAACTTTAGTGAAACATTTGGGGGTTCAAAGTTCTCATAACACATCTAGATAAGTTTCTCGGGGAGTCTAGTTTCCAATATGGGGTCACTTGTGGGGGGGTTCTACTTTTTAGGTACATCAGGGGCTTTGCAAACGCAACGTGACGCCTGCAGACCATTCCATCTAAGTCTGTATTCTAAACGGCGCTCCTTCCCTTCCGAGCTCTGCCATGCACCCAAACAGTGGTTTCCCCCAAATATGGATCATTAGCGTACTCAGGACAAATTGGACAACAACTTTTGGGGTCCAATTTCTCTTGGTACCCTTGGGAAAATACAAAACTGGGGGCTAAAATATCATTTTTGTCGAAAAAAGGATTTTTTATTTTCACGGCTCTGCGTTATAATCTGTAGTGAAACATTTTGGGGTTAAAAGTTCTCACAACACATCTAGATAAGTTTCTTGGGGGGTCTAGTTTCCAATATGGGGTCACATATGGGGGGTTTCTACTGTTTAGGTACATCAGGGGCTCTGCAAACGCAATGTGATGCCCGCGGACCATTCCATCAAAGTGTACATTCCAAACGGCGCTCCTTCCCTTCCGAGCTCTGCCATGTGCCCAAACGGTGGTTTCCCCCACATATGGGGGTATCAGCGTACTCAGGACAAATTGCACAACAACTTTTGGGGTCCAATTTCTTTTGTTACCCTTGGGAAAATAATAAATTGGGGTCAAAAAGATCATTTTTGTGAAAAAAATTTATTTTTTTCTTTTTACGGCTCTACATTATAAACTTCTGTGATGCACTTGGGGGTTCAAAGTGCTCAACACACATCTAGATAGGTTCCTTAGGGAGTCTACTTTCCAAAATGGTGTCACTTATGGGAGGTTTCCACTGTTTAGGTACATTAGGGGCTCTCCAAAAGCGACATGGCGTCCTCTCTCAATTCCAGCCAATTTTGCATTGAAAAGTCAAACAGCGCTCCTTCCCTTCCAAGCTCTGCTATGCGCCCAAACAGTGGTCCCCCCCCCACATATGGGGTATCTGCGTACTCAGGACAAATTTTACAACAACGTTTGGGGTCCAATTTCTCCTGTTACCCTTGGTAAAATAAAACAAATTGGATCTGAAGTAAATTTTTGTGAAAAAAAGTTTAATGTTCATTTTTTTTTTTTAAACATTCCAAAAATTCCTGTGAAGCACCTGAAGGGTTAATAAACTTCTTGAATGTGGTTTTGAGCACCTTGAGGGGTGCAGTTTTTAGAATGGTGTCACTTTTGGATATTTTCTATCATATAGACCCCTCAAAATGACTTCAAATGTGATGTGGTCCCTTAAAAAAAAAATGGTGGTGTAAAAATGAGAAATCGCTGGTCAAACTTTAACCCTTATAACTTCTTAACAAAAAAATATTTTGGTTCCAAAATTTTGCTGATGTAAAGTAGACATGTTGGAAATGTTACTTATTAAGTATTTTGTGTGACATATCTCTGTGATTTAAGGGCATGAAAATTAAAATTTGGAAAATTGTGAAATTTTCAAAATTTTCACCAAATTTCTGTTTTTTTTCATAAATATTGAGGACATTTTACCTCTACCATGAAGTACAATATGTCATGAGAAAACAGAAAGTCCGAAAACAATATGTCAGAATCACCGGGATCCATGCAAGCGATCCAGAGTTATAACCTCATAAAGGGACAGTGGTCAGAATTATAAAAATTGGCCCGGTCATTAACATGCAAACCACCCTTGGGGGTTAAGGGGCTAAAATGTACAGAAACTGTCCAATACCCCACCATCATTATTTTGTAAGGACCCAAATTTAGAAAATGTAATGGAAGTGACAGTTTAATAAAGAGACAGAAGTCTCATTTAGGATCCTGGAAAACTCAGCAGTGGTCTTCGTCCAGCACTGGACAATGTAAAATGCTAACAAATATGTATGCCCTCTATAGCTAACAATTTGTGAACAGAGGTATATGCTGAAAATGGACAACTGAACGCTGTGCTGAGACAACAAACTGGACATGGTTGCTGACAGCTGTGTCTGTGCAACTGCAGGTTGTAGACAGGAAGTATCACGCCTCCTTCCTGGACAGCAGATTGGGAAGGGCATAACACAGGTGAAGGGTCAGACACAGATTTTTTCCCTAGGTGTTCCTGCCCACCTACTGGGATGCTTCCTATATAAGAAGTATATGGCGTATGCTAACAGAGATAATATGTCTAATTTTCCTTCATAAAGGGATGTGTGGGTAAGATTTTAGAACTAGCATATACAGTATATAGAGAATGTTTCATTATATTATTATTCTGTGAAAGGCGGAAGCCTGAAGAATTGTGTGGAGCACATTAATGCATTCATGTTCCATAATGTCCCAGTGCAGACCTAAAAATCAACATCAGGCTACCAGATACACTTTTAAAGAGACCATGAGAAGGGCAACACAATAAAAAAAACTATAATAATAGACTATATAGAGATTGAGAGTAGAAATTTGACCTTTGCACGATGTACAAAGGTTTAAAAAAATTACCCCAAGGCGTCTGTATCAGACCAGCTGAAAAATGCTGTGATGGGGACATCAAAATACATTTAGCAGCTATTACAAGAGGTAGAGATAGAGAGTACAAATTTCACCATTGCACAGTGTGCAAAGGTTTAAAAAAAAATTAGCCAAGGGGTCTCTCTCAGACCAGCTGAAAGACGGTGTGATGGCGACATCACAATATTTATAGCAGTTATTACAAGAGGTAGAGAGAGAGAGAGTACAAGTTTCCCTATTGTGCAATGTGCAAAGGTTTCAAAAAGTACAAACCATTACCCATACATACATGAACAATAAGTACTTGTCACAGAAGAAGAAGGAGGAGGAGGTGATTTCCTGAACAAAATGTTTTTTCCAAAAAAAAACATTTGGCCTGCATTTATATAATGTTGCTGTCATCCATAGGGCTTACAGGGTCAGAGGAAATCCAGCCCTTGTTCAATTTAAGAAGAGTCAGCCTGTCAGCATTTTCTGTTGACAGGCGTGTGTGTCTATCCTTTATGATTGCACCTGCCAAACTGGCTGTGCACCTTTCTTGAGCCACGGTACAAAGAGAAATTTGCTTCTCTAATGTTGGAAGCAGATGTGCCATTTTCAATGCATGCATGCCAGAGGGCTGCAGTGGAAGACTTGTTTAAAAGATTACCCTCAGACAACAAGCTATTTTCACTCACAAGGATTACAGGGGAAGGCCATGCACACCAGGTGCAATTCGCTTGGGAAAATGTCCACCAACTGTGCCATTTTTATGAGACTGGATTTAATAGTAAAAATCGGTCACAGGAGCACTGAAAGGAGACTCTGACACAGGATAGAGATAAGCCACAACGCGTTTCGATGGAAGTACCGTCTTCAGGTGGGAAACGTCGAAACGCGTTGTGGCTAAATTCTATGCTGTTTCAGAGTCTCCTTTCAGCTCTCCTGTGACTGATTTTTACTATTAGGCTGCCGTCACACTAGCAGTATTTGGTCAGTATTTTACATTAGTATTTGTAAGCCAAAACCAGGAGTGGGTGATAAATGCAGAAGTGGAGCATATGTTTCTGTTATACTTTTCAATATTTGTTCCACTCCTGGTTTTGGCTTACAAATACTGATGTAAAATACTGACCAAATACTGCTAGTGTGATGGCAGCCTTAAATCCTGTTTACATCCTCCTTTGGAGGTTTTCGGCTGGAGCTGTGGCAATACTCGACACCTTCCGTTGGGTTGCCTCCTCAGTGCTCTTACACAATCGCCTTATACTGACTTTGATTTTTATGAGACTGTCCCATCAGCAAGGGCTATTTGTGGGTGTAAGTATGAGGATTGAGAAGTTGACCAAGATGGTAAAGGACGACTTAAGTGACCATACCAGTCTCCTTCCTCATTCTTCAGTGCTCTTTAATTATTTGTTGTCCAAGCTGCACAATTAGCTCTGAACTCTCCTTCTACGCCTTGAAGGTACTGCCATGCCCTGCCACGAGTGTGCTGTCTGAGTGGGTTTTTAGTTTGGCAGTTGAAATCATAATGGATAGACGCACACGCCTTTCATCGGAAAATGCAGACAGGCTGACTCCTCTAAAACTGAACAAGGGCTGGATTTCCTCTGACTTTGTAAGCCCTACGGATGACAGCAACATTATATAAATGCAGGCCAAACTTATTTTTTGGGAAGTTGTCTTAACGTCCATCCCTTACCATCCAAAACCATTTTGTTCAGAAAATCACCTCCTCCTCTTCCTCCTCCTCCCCCTGCTTCTGCAACAAGTACTTACTGTTTATCTATGTATACCCCTCGTGGGTAATGTTTTGTATTTTTTGAAACCTTGGCACATTGTGCAATGGTGAATCTTGTACTCTCTGTCTCTACCTCTTATAATAACTGCTAAATATATTGTGAAATCCCTATCACTGCCTCTTTCAGTGTGTATGATACAGACCCCTTGGGGTAATTTTTGGAAACCTATGTACATTGGCAATGGTCAACTTTCTGTTCCCTATCTCTACCTCTTGTAATAACTTGTGATATTGTCCCCATCACGGCGTCTTTCAGCTGGTGTGAAACAGATCCCTTAGGGTAATTTTTTGAAACCTTTGGACACTGTGCAAAGGTCAAATTTCTACTCTCAATCACTATATATTCTATTATAATGTTTTCTCTCTTAAAGCGTGTATCTAGTAGCCTGATGTTGATTTTTGGGTCTGCACTTGGACATTTTGGAACATGAATGCATTAACATGCTTCACAATTCTGCAGGTTTCAGCCTTACACAGAATAATAAAGTAAGTAATGAAACATTATATATATATACTGCTAGTTCAAAAGTCTTACCCACACATCCCCTAAAAAGGGGAAATAAAATTTAAAATAATACCGCTGTTAGCATACGCTATATACTCCTCATAAACACAGCACCCCAGTAGGTGGGCAGAATGCCTGGGTACAAAATCTGTGTCTGACAGTGAGATCACTGGCCCTTCCTCTGTGTTATGCCCTTCCCACTCTGCTGTCCAGGAAGGAGGTGATGATGCTTCCTGTCCACAACCTGCAGTTGCATAGACACCACAGTCAACAACCACATCCAGTTCATTGTCCCAGCGCAGCTTTCAGTTGTCTCTTTTCAGCATATATGTCTGTTCACAAATTGATAGTTAGATAGAGCATACATATTCGTTAGCAATTTACATTGTTCGGTTCTGGACAATGACCATTACTGTGTTTTCCAGGAACATAAATGAGACTTCTGTCTCTTTGTTAAAGTGTTGCTTCCCTTACATTTTCTAAATTTGATCATACAGCTCCTCCAACACCTGTGTTATATTCACCTTACAGCTGCTTCACCTGCTACGACAGTTGTTCCATTGGAATCCGGTGGCAAAAATGACGTGTTGAGCTTACAAAACTCAGGTTTCAAAGCACCTGGTGGCCTTCTGAAAATGTGAAGTGAGGGCCGCATAATGACATGGCTGTGGACATGGTGGTGGTAGTGGCGGGTGAAGCCAAAAATTCAAATGGACATATTTGAAATGGCATTGTAAAGGGATGGGGAATATGTATTCCTCTTCCTTCCTATTTGGCATGACCTCCCAAATGTAGGTGTGAGAGCTTTCCCAAATGTATGATACAGGGCCACCTGAGGGCCCTTAACAAACTCAGGTTTCACTGCACCTGCTGGCATTCTGCAAATGGCAAGCGAGGGCAGCATAATTACATGGCGGTGGATATGGTGGTGGTGGCGGGCAAAGCCCAAAATTCAAATGGGCATATTTGAAATGGCATTGTAAAGGGATGAGGAACATGTATTCCAGTATCTTCCTAACTATTTGGCATGAGGGAGGAACCTCCCAAATGTAGGAGTGAGGGCCCTCACAAATGTTAAAGGAAAAACTAAAGCTAAAACGCTCCATTTGAACATAAAGGGAGGTATCATCATTTTGTTTTTTATTTAGCGTTATATACAGGTAATTATGAAGGTAAAAATGTTTCTTAGCATTGTTCCCTTTAAAAAAAAATTTGGTTTGGTTTGGTAGGTCTTTAAAAATCCGTAAAATCGGCGCAATAGTCTGACAACATTATTCCCAGATACCATATATGAGTCAGAAAGGCATGCAGGCATCTTCTCCATGCTGTTCAAATTAAATTTTAGCTCTTCCCCATTAATTTCAGCTTTTTTTTCCCATGCACTCAGAACTGTTTGTTGGGTTGGGCAGAAAAATATTTGGCTTTCCCATTAACTTGCATTGGATTCGTTATTCGGTATGAATACACGGATATTAGAAATTATTTCTGCCGATTTTCCCGAATCTGAATATTTCACTATTCGCTCATCACTATTCTTAAACTGACAACAAATCCCAGATTTAGCTCCAGAGGTGAGATGTGTAATTGACTAAAGTGATGTCACCGCATGAACACTGCCAGAAAAAGCCGAAGACTGCCGAGTGTAGTGAATACCGCCGGAGGGTAATGAGCAGCCCTGGAAGCAGATGTGGCTGGGAGACAGCGGGACGGGAGGATGTGTCGCTGGACAGGTAAGCATAATTATAATGTTTATTGTTACGGTAATTAGATACTTTCTTTTACAGTCCCCCCTTCCCATATCTGTAAAGTCCAAGTTCGGGGTTCGGATGCAAGTTCGCGTCATCTTCGGCTCCGAACTCAAACTTTACAGAAAAACTCGGGCAAACCCGCCATTTCCTAACATCGGGGGGTTTGCCCATCACTACTGACCACTCACTGCTCTAGCCCCTCTGCAACTCACCGCTACAAGAATTGTCACATTTTCTGATTCTCCGTCTGTTAGAATCTCCAGTTCTCTTTCGCTGCACTTCTCGTCCCATTGTCATATTACCCAGGATAGTTTTGGACAGGCACATGGGAGGTCAACAGTGCACAACGTAATGTCATGACAATGTTGATCATCAGAACCCTTCCAGATGCCGACACCTGAGCAGTGCGAGAGGACCGAAAATTACAATGCAAGCCACGGGAGATCAGAAGATGAGATGAGGACCAGGCAAGCATCTATGAGTAACAAAGGGTTCGGAGAGGTGAGTGGTGAGGTGATTATAACAATTTTTTCTTTTTTCACTATTTGATGGCACATTATGGATCGCCATTTTACTGAATCCACATTCCAAAAAAAACAAAACTTGGTGAATGTTTTTTTTTTTTTAAACTTTGAGTAGAATTCAAATGCATTCAAATTTATATGTTTATCTCTACAATTGAACCTCTCTCATTTTGTGTGAGGTGCCAGCTCGAACATTCCCTCTCTCTATCCATGAGAAAGAGAATCCACAATATCATTATGGAATTTATTCAGATTTTAACCACACACCATTTATTCAACTTTAAGTAAGATAACACTTAATTGCTCAGTAATTTTATAACTACTGCACAACTAGATGAAAGCCAATTTATCACAAACAACAATCCTTTATTTGTCTGTATGCACAAAATCCTTATTCTTAAAGGATTGACCCCTAAGGGGGCTTTCACATTGCATTTTGTTACATGCTAGGTGGCCCCAATTGCACAATGTTTTTTATTTCTTAGCAAAGTTTGGAATTTTTTTTCACCACTTAGATAAAAAATAACCTAGACATGTTTGGTGTCTATGAACTCGTAATGACCTGGAGAATCACAATGGAATTTTTTTCCCATTTTCTCATACAAGACATGGTAAAACCAATGGTGTCGTTCAAAAGTACAACTTGTCCCACAAAAACGAGCCCTCACATGGCCATATTGATGGAAAAATAAAAAAAAGATATGGCTCTGGGAAGGAGGGGAGAGAAAAACGAAAATGCAAAAACGAAAAAGGACTCTGTCATGAAGGGGTTAAAAAATGTCAAAACCTCTGTATTCACAAACTGTTCCTGCCATAAAATGTATGTGTTAAAGTTGACTAAAGATTTATCCCATATTCAAAGATATTCCTTTAATGTTTTAGCTAATTGAATCCGAAAATACAGTGATTTTAAACATCAAGAAGCAAAATAAAGCCTCCTAGAAAAAAATCAGCGAACAGGAATCACTCTAGAAGTAAATACTAATCGTAAAGATGATTGCATTTCCTTTAAGGTTGTTTTCTTAACCACTAACATCTTGTTAATTATCTACAACATTTTCAATAATTTAATAACCGGTAATAGAAAGTCTATTAACTCTGTATCAATCAATATGAATAAAAACTTTAATCTATAGTAAGGTAAAAATGTCTTCTCACTTGCCAAAGGAGTATTGAAATATCCACAAACACTAACAAATGTTTCCAATGCCTGAGAGCAAATGTTAGAGAATCTGCCAGGCTAATAAATAACAAATTAACTTGAGTGCTTGTGCAGATGGCTGTTTTATTGGTTTGAGTCCAATCCGACAAAACATCGGGTCGTATTTGGACCAATGTTACACTATGGGGCCTTGCACATGTCCATTTTTTTCATCACAAAAAGCAGGTCTGTGGAAAAATTGCAACATGCCCAAGTTTGATCCATTATTTGGATCGCACTCATCCATGCAAGCCAATGAGAGCTTGGAAACATCGGACTGCACTCATAATATCTGAGTGCAGTCCGATTTCCACCCACTGAGGAGATAGAGAATTTTTTTTCCCCATCGTCTTACCATACAAGAGAATCAGAGCACACTATGATTACACTATGATCAAAGTCTAATCAGAATTTGATCAGAATGTGATATGCATAATAATAGACTCAATTCTCTTTGAAAAGAGAATATACGCTCGTATGATCCTAGCTTCAAAGTGAATAATTTAAAATCTTCTATTACCATGGCAAATTATGTATCCAACAAGAACCTAACCCCCTAAAATTTAGGAAAAGAAAAAACTATTTCTTAAAGTCATTAAAGGGAACCTGTCACCAGTTTTTGAGTCTTTGAACAAATGCCATTATCTTCTCCTGCACTGCATTCCACAAGCGTGTGCACCATCTCCTGACTCCCCTTGTATACACCCAAAAATACAATTTTAATTGCTCCCATTCTGTATTTAAATGAGGATGGTCCAATCTGATGGGCATCCACCCTGCAGCATCTGTGCCTCCTCTCTACTTCCAATCGCCATGCTCCATTTCTCATTGACGTTGATGTTGCATTCTGCGTCATCCACATAGCAAAATGCGCAGTAGCCCTGCAGCTCTGCGCAGGTGCACTTTGCTCTGTCCTACTGTAGGCTAGTTTCACACTAGCGTTCAGCAGGGCTAAGGAGGGCTGCAGACTTCCTCCGTGAAGCCCCGCCCACTGCCATGCCTCTTCATTCGCTCTGCCTACAGCTGCATGCGTTCTGCGTACCCTATCTTTAACATTGGGTACGCAGACCATGCGGATGTATGCGGATGCCTTCGCATGCGCCGTTTTGACAGTGCGGCGACCGCACCAAATTGCAACTCATTGCGTTTGGCGCAGGTGGCCGCACCGTCAAAATGACGCATGCGGAGGCATCCTAATGGCAAAGATAGGGTACGAGTGCCGCATGCCGACGTAGGCGGAGCTGACCGGAGGCGGTGCGGTGGTGGGCGGAGCTTCACGGAGGATGTACGCAGCTCTCCATCCACAAATGTGAAACCAGGCTTAGGTATGCCTCTTGCCAAGGACCGATTTTTCCCCACATCACAGGAGTTTGTGATCTTTTGAACAAACTATCTTGTGACATTTGAGTATTGACTATGTATTTTAAAACAGCCAAAAAAAAGGATGACAAACTGCTCAAAAACAGCAGATATTAAGCCACGTACATTATTGTTCATTACATGCAGAACATAAACATTTCTCATATTATGGGAAAAAAGAAACTGATGCGGCACATACCCTGACTTCCGAGGCAACATAAGACCTAGCCACAACCCCTCCCAGCCAATAGTTTTGTCCATAGTTGGCTATGAATTGATGATGAGGTCCACCACAGGAGTAGATATGGCACTGCCAGTCCAAACCGATGCAGGAGAGCTGTGACTGCAGGCGCATTACTAGCAGCCAGTGAGAAATCATTTTGACAAAAATATTAAATAAAATACTATTATAACCACTGTTATTAATGTTGCTGAGAGAAGCAAGCCACTTCCTGGATGATTTCTCACCCATATCCTGCTCTTGTCATTCATTCACAGCTTGGTGACTGATCCTCACTGCACCAGGTAGCTGGATAGCACACTTGGGGGAAGAGTGTCAATGCTTATATTAGACAGAACACACCTTACTGTCTTGCAAACAAACTATAAACCTAAACCAATGACAATTAATGGATTTTGCCCTTAGAAAAAACAAGACATACAAATGTTTTCTCTGTACTAATGCGATAGAAAAAAATATTTGATCAAAAGCCAAATTATGGAGATATTCTCTCCAAAAAACAATAATTCTTTGAAAAATATATCTGGAGTACAGCATTGCATGGAGACACTGTATGCAGCAAACAGTATGTTTGTGGCTCTCTCTGTGTGGATGAGGGCTTGCATGAAAGGTAAGTTTACATACGGGGATGAATAGGAAGTTAAAAGCGTTTTCCCATGCCCAACATTTTATCCCAATATGTAGTAGGTTTAATAATAATAATAATAATAATAATAATACAGTAATACAATAATACACTTAGAGCAGTCAGACTTACAGTTTGAGCAGTCAGACTGTGAATGCCCTACCCTCAAGAGGTAGTAATGGCAGACACTATAATAGCTTTTAAAAAAGGGCTGGACGATTTCCTTGATACACATAACATTGCGGGTTATAGCTAAATTAGTGACGAAAAATAGAACTGGTGGAGAAAGGCTGAACCTGATGGACCTAGGTCTTTATTCAACCTAAATAACTATGTAACTATGTAATAATAATGATCATTATACTATTAGCGAATGTCTGTCAGGTAGTGATAATCAGGGATCTGTAGGAGAAATCAGCACCAAGTAGGGTCTTATCTGAGAAATAGGTTAGGATTTATGCTTAGTTTAAAGGGAACCTGTCACCCCCCCAGGCAGTTTTAACTAAAAGAGCCATCTTGTGCAGCACTAATGCTGCATTCTCTCAAGGTGGCTCTTTTAGTTTGGGTCCCTGCCACTGCTGAAATAATCGCTTTTATAATTTGTCCCTGATACCTTGAAATAGACCTGGGGGCATGTCTTTTCCCCCCTGACAGAAACGCCTCCCAGCCGTCACTCAGGGCCTCTGCGCACCGGGCTCCACCTCCTCTGCCTTCATTAACGTCTCACACAGGGACTCCCAGATTTATCGCCTTGTCAGTGACCACCACGGTGCGTCCCTCGCTTGCCAGACGACCTTCTGGGGTTGGAGCAGCTGCAACAGCGACCACTTTGAGGAAGTGAACACGCAGCAGTTGCCCCTGCGTACTGCAGCGGCCCCGGCGCCTGCGCTGTAAGTTCGAAGGGCAGCGCAAACTGCGCATCCCCCAAAAAAACTTACCGCACAGGCGCCGGGGCCACAGCAGAACACACGGGCGACTGCTGTGTGCTCACTTCCTCAAAGTGGTCGCTGTTGCAGCTGCTGCTCTGACCGCGGAAGGTCGTCTGGCAAGTGAGGGAAGCACCGCGGTCGTCACTGACAAGGCGGTAAATCTGGGAGCCCCCGTGTGAGACGTTAATGAAGGCAGAGGAGGCGGAGCCCGGTGCGCAGAGGCCCTGAGTGATGGCTGGGTGGCGTTTCTGACCAGAGGAAAAGACATGCCCCCAGGTCTATTTCAAGGTATCAGGGACAAATTATAAAAGTGATTTTTTCAGCAGTGGCAGGGACCCGAATTAAAAGAGCCACCTTGACAGAATACAGCATTGGTGCTGCACAAGGTGGCTCTTTTAGTTAAAAGCGCCTGGGAGGGTGACAGGTTCCCTTTAAACTCAACTGTTTAATCTGTTGAAAAGTCATGTCATGTAGAAAATCAGCTGCAACAGATCCACGGTTCAGCCAGCGACCGTAAGATATCGATGGTAAGAGAGATTAGTGGACGGTTTCCAGACTCGCTGATAGTATTGAGATGTACCGTATATCCCAGTGAGGTTAAATAAGGTAATGGTTTTTTTCAATGTGTTTCGAAGTACAACATGACATCTTCAGGAAAGATCACAAGTATACCTAGTGGCAAGGGATACTTGCCTGATCCCTTGAACTAGGGGTATGCTAGACTATCCCTGTCCCTCGGATTACCCTGGATGGTGGATACTCCGATGATCTTGTACCTTGCTATGCTCATATCTTATCCTTTAACTGTTCCCTCCCCCATTCAAGGAGGTGTGAGCCCAAAGTGTATAGAAAAACACTAACCAGACAGACAGGTAAACAAACAAAGGTAAAAAAAACAACCTACAATCAAATACACTCCCAAAACAACAAAGTGAGAAACAGGGAAGAAATAGGAGGCACAAACCAAATGGGAGAGAATAAGGATAAACACATAAACCAACTCCACACAGAAATTTCCTGCAAACCTCTTCAACTGCCTACTCCAAACACCGAACTTCTCCTTCAACTCCAAACCAGTGGTGCTCCAAGTGCCAGTGGTGAGCATATATACCAGAGGGGAGTGGCCAACACAGAACAGCTAAAACAATTCAGAATGGAGTGCTTCAGGAGATCAACTGAACTGATTAACCCTTGTATGCCAGGGCAAGTTAAATCTGCACTGTTTAATAGGATGATGAATTAGTTCTAATTAGTGCAGGAGTTTGTGTAACCAGATGCCATGATCTTCTGGCCCATCTCTGTCACGGTATTACCGTGACAGTACCCCACTCCCTCCTAAGAGGAACCCCTGGAACCTCAGGGCCAGTTCTAACTGGATGTGAAGGGTGAAAGGTATGGGCCAACCTAATTGCATGAATATCAAAAGCTGGTAACCACACTATCTCCTCAGGACCTCAACTCTTCCAGTGTACCAAATATTGAAGAGACCGGCATACAAAGTGAGAATCAATAATATTCGTTATCTGGAATACCAGATTCCCATCAACAATGACTGGGGAAGGTGGTGGAGATGGTTCAGAGAAAGCAGTACATTTTTTGAAAAATGATCTGTGAAACACGTTATGAATCTTGAAAGTGAGTGACAAAGCAAAGCAAAATGTTACTAGACTGAAAATGGCAACTACTTATACCCGGGTCCCAATTTCTAAGAAGTAACCTTCAACTTAATATTCTTCAAAGACAAACACATCAAATCACCAACACACAGGTCCAGATTCGCCAAGTGTTTCTGATCAGCCATACTCTTATATGTGGACCCCATCATCTTCAAATTATTAAGAACACCTTTCCAGACTTATGTAGTAGATGAAGAAAACCATTCCTTGTCAGGTACTCCTGAAGTACAATTCTTATTGAAGGTGCAGAATTGAGGCTGAAAACTGTATGCCCTGAAGAATGGGAACATTCCAGTAGATTAATGACAATGGTTATTCACAGCAAACTCAGAGAGAGCTAAATAAGAAACAATATTTTCCTGATCTTCAGACACAAAGCACCTAAGATACAGTATGTCTCAAGATTCTGGTTCACTCATTCAGTATGCCCATTATACTGTGGATGAAATGAGGATGAAAATGAAAGTTTCTTTCCAAAATTTGGGAATAAATGGAAAACCCCAGTTGGAAACAATATTAGTTAGAATTCCATGTAATTTCACGGTTTCTTTCATAAACTTTTCTGCCGAAGTCTTGGCATTCGATAAAGCAGGTAGCTCAATGAAATGAGCCATCTTACTGAATCTGTCCACTACCACCAATATTACATTGTTACCTGCTGACATTAATAGATTATTGATCAAATCTACAGGCAAATGAGTCAATACTCAATAGGCTACAGGGAATCACCAAAGGCTGAAGAGCCCCGTATGGACGAGTATGTGGGGTCTTAGAACGCGTACAAGTACTGCAGGCAGCTATATATTCACAAACATCCTGGTGCATCGTAAACCACCAAAAGCAACAAATACGATCTGTGTTGGCTTTAATAATAATAATAATAATAATAATAATAATCTATATTTATACAGTGCCAACATATTCCGCAACGCTTTGCAGTTAAACAGTTTCAAACACAACAGTCATAAGTAACAGCGTTAGCAATAATATAATGATTAAAGCAAAATAAAACAACCCTGCTTGTGAGAGCTTACAATCTACAATGAGGTGGGGGAGATACAAAGTACAGGTGTGTATTTACAATGATATATATACAATGATATATTTACAATGAAGGTCCAGCCATCTTCAGGGGGTGGGGGATAGTTGGAGATAGTGAATGGGCTACACACGCACACTTACACATGACTTTGAATAAGGAATGTGATAGGCCACTCTGAACAAATGTGTTTTGACGGAGCGCCTAAAACTGCAAGTTGTATCTGCTCCTAATTTCTTGGGGTATAGCATTCCAGACAATTGGCGCAACACGGGGAAGTCTTGGAGTCAGGAGTGGGAGGTACGGATTAGTGCAGAGGTTAGTCAAAAGTTGTTTTCAGAGAAGGGCGATCGGCTAGGCCGATAGACAGAAATGAGGGAGGAGATGTAAGGGGGTGCCACACTGTGGAGAGCTTTGTGCGTGAGAACAAGTACTTTGAATTGGATCCTATAATAAATGGGCAGCCAGTGTAATGACTGGCGAAGAGGGGATGCGTCTGAGTAAATATTAGCCAGGTGGATGACCCTGGCTACTGCATTAAGGATGGACTGGAGAGGGAAAAGTTGAGAGAGGGGGAGGCCAATTCATATAGCATTACAGTAGTCCATACGGGAGTAGATCATGGCGACAGTGAGGATTTTTTTTGCTTCCATGGTGAGAAAAGGGTGGATTCTAGAGATGTTCTTTAGGTGTAAGCGGCAACAGCGAGCAAGAGATTGTATATGGGAGGTGAAGGAGAGATTGGTGGCAAACATAACACCCAGACAACGCGCCTGCTGCCGGGGTGTTATTATGGTGCTACCCACAGAGAGGGAAATGTCAGATTTAGGGAGGTTTGTAGACAGTGGGAGTAGAAGAAATTCAGTTTTGGAAAGGTTGAGTTTCAGATAGAGAGTGGACATGTTGTTGGAGACTGGCTTTCTGTAGTACGGCGGGGTAAGGTCAGGGGATGACGTGTATAGTTGTGTGTCATCAGCATAAAGATGGTACTGAAAGCCACATCTACTGATGGTCTGTCCAATTGGGGCCGTGTAGAGGGAAAAGAGAAGTGGGCCAAGGTCTGAACCCTGAGGTACCCCAACAGTGAGAGGAAAAGGAGATGAAGTGGAGCCAGAGAACAGAACACTGAAGGAGCGGTCAGAGAGATAGGAAGAGAACCAGGAGAAAGCAGTGTCCTTAATACCTAGTGACTGCAGCCTAGAGAGTAGGAGACGGTGGTGAACAGTGTCGAAAGCTGCCGAAAGGTCTAGAAGAATGAGCAGAGAGTGGTCATCATTACATTTTGCTGCCAGAAGGTCGTTGGTCACTTTGATGAGTGCAGTTTATGTCGAATGTAGAGGGCAGAAGCCGGACTGTGAAGGGTCTGGAGGGAATGAGTGGAGAGGTAACGGGTAAGGCAGGAGTAGGTCAGGCACTCCAAGAGTTTAGAGATGAAGGGGAGATTGGAGACTAGTCTGTAGTTGTTTGGGCAGGATGGGTAGAGGGCGGGTTTCTTTAATAATGGAGTAGTGATAGAGTGTTTGGAGGAGGAGAGGAAAATGCCAGAGGAGAAGGAGAGATTATAGATTGTAGTTAGGTGAGTTGTGATGACTGGAGAGAGAGACTGGAGGAGATGTGAGGGAATGGGGTCAGTAGTGCATGTAGTCGGACAAGAAGAAGAGAGGAGCTTAGAGACTTCTCTTTCTGTGATGGGATCGAATGTGGAGAGTGAGCTAGGGGAAATGCAGGGAGGGATGGGAGTCATTGCACTTGGTGGCTGGGAGCAGATTTCCTGATGGATATTATCTATTTTTTCTATAAAGTGGGAGGCCAGGTCATCATCACAAATGTCTGTGATAGGGGCTTGCACTTTTAGTCTGAGGAGGGAGTGAAAGGTGTCAAAAAGTTTCTTGGGTTTGTTGGATAGTGAGGAGATCAGGGTGGTGAAGTAGGACTGTTTGGTGAGGTGAAGGGCAGAATTATAGGTTCTTAACATAAATTTTAAGTGGATGAAGTCTTCTGGTGTGCGAGATTTCCTCCATAAGCATTCAGCACACCTAGAGCATCGCTGGAGAAATCGGGTTTGCGATGTGAGCCAGGGCTGTTTTACTCTGTGTTTAGAGGTTCTGAGAGTGAGAGCTACTTGGTCAAGGGTTCTTCTAAGAGTGTTGTTGTAGTAATGTAGAGCCTGATCAGGACAGGAAAAAGAGGAGATTGGGGACAATGATGAGTGTAGGGAGTCTGAAAGTGTATGAGGGTTAATGGCATGTAGATTTCTGAATATGTGGAAGGTAGGAGTGTGCTGAGGTGGGCGAGGAATTGTGAACGTGAATGAGAGAATGTTGTGGTCAGAGAGGGGACGTGGTGAGTTATCTAGGTAGTAAATTGAACAGAGCCGGACAAAGACCAGGTCAAGGGTGTTATCGTCTTTGTGTGTTTCAGAGGTTTAGAGTTGTGAGAGGCCTAGTGAAGTGGTTAGTGATAGAAGCTCGGATGCAGATGTGGAAGTGGGGCTGTTAATGGGGATTGTCATGGTTCCCAATGGCAGGGGAACGTTAGAAGCATAAGAAAAACGGACAAGCTCTCGGGTGATGGAAACTGGAGCTGACCGCGATACTAAACCTATTCACGCAACTAAAAGTAGCCGGGGAGCGTGCCTGCGTTTTCTCTAGACGCCTCGCGCCAGCCGGAGATCTAACTACCCCTGGAAGAAGAAACACAGACCTGGCTTGCCTCCAGAGAATACCCCAAAAGTTGATAGCAGCCCCCCACATATAATGACGGTGAAATCAGATGAAAAGACACACGTAGTATGAAAGCAGATTTAGCACAGCGAGGCCCACTTAACTAGATAGCAGAAAAATACAAAAGGGGACTTCGCGGTCAGCTACAAAACCCTAGAATATACCATCCTGAAATTACCTTAAACTCATGTGTCAACTCATGACACCGGAGTGGTAATTTCAGTCCACAAGAGCTTCCAGCTGCAGAGAGTCACATAACTGCACGCTGGACAAAACATACAAAAATAGACCAAGGACTAAATAGTCCAACTTAGCTGATCAGAAGACTGGAGCAGGTACATGCAACAGAAAGGCTCTGGTTACATTGATGGCCGGCGCCAGAATGACTGAGCAGCAAGGCTAAATAGGATACACCCATATCCAGATGGAAACAGGTGAACAGAGAAAGAAAAGCACACAAGTCCAGTACCACCAGTGACCACCGGGGGAGCCCAAAAACCAAATTCACAACAGGGGATGTTGAAGTCTCCCAGGATAAGGGTTGGTAGTTCCGAGAGCATGAAGTACGGCAGCCAGGCAGAGAAATGGTCCAGGAAGTGGGTGGGCCTGGGGGCCGGTATATGACAGCTACTCTGAGGGAGAGGGGACCAAAGAGCCTGATAGTGTGGGACTCAAAAGAAGGGAATGAGAGTCATGGAACTGGGGGGATGATCTGGAAAGTGCACTGTGGGGACAGGAGTATGCCGACTTCACCACCATGTCTGTTTGTAGGTCTCGGGGAATGGGAGAATTGTAAGCCACCATGGGAAATGGCAGCAGGGGAGACAGTGTCAGAATCCTGAATCCAGATTTCTGTGAGGGCTAACAGATTAAGAGAGTTGTTCAGAAAGTCTACTACTAGAATGTCCAGCCAGGACCGAATCATGATGTTCACTGAAAATTTTAAGATGGAGGTTCACGGGGACAAACAGTTTACCTGAAAAACAGGCAGAAGGGGCATTCCGCTGAGCCTCTACAACCTCCTTTTACAGATCAGAACATAGAGTAGCAATAACTACCCTTTTCTATAATATGGGAAACAGCTCGCAATTACTTCCTCCCCAAGGGAAAAAACAAGATAAAGCATCCGCAGTAATGTTCTTATTCCCCGGTCTATAAATCACAAAAAAGTTGAATCTGGTAAAAAAAACAATGCCTGTCTAGGAGTCAAACGTTTGGCAGATTCCAAATACAAAAGATTTTTATGATTTGTGATTACCATGACCGGATTAACTACACCCTCCAAGAAATGACGCCACTCCTCGAAGGCCAACTTTATTGCCTTCAGCTCTCTATTGTCAATGTCATAGTTTCTCTTGGCAGACAACAGTTTCTTGGAAAGTATGCACATTTACTTGGAGGTGTACCCTGCGACAGTATAGCCCCAACCCCCACATCTGATGTATCAACCTCTATAATGAAAGGCTGAGTGACATCAGGCCGCATAAGAATTGGCGCAGAAGCAAAACATCTCTTTATAGCAGCAAATGCCTCATTGGCTGGACTGGACCATTTACTGTAGAAAAGTCCATCCCTTTCCTGATTATATCCATCAGTGGTTTGGCCACTACCAAAAAGTTCTTGAAGAACTTAATTAGTAGACCCTAAAACCTTTTTAAAGCCTTTAAGTAGTCAGGAAAATTCCAATCCAGTATCACCAGGACTTTCACTGGATCCATGAGAAAACCAATGGACGATAAGAAGTATCCCACAAAAAGGATCTCATGAACTGAAAAGATGCATTTCTTTGGTTTGACCTATAATTTATTGTCCCTTAGTATTTGTAAGACCTGCCTGACATGTACCTGGTGTGACTTGAGGTCCGGCGAATAAATCAATATGTCAATCCAGATAGACTACCACAAGTCTACTTGCCAGATGCCGAAAAATGTAATTTACAAAATGCTGAAAAACGGCGGGAGTATTAGTGAACCTAAAAGGCATAACAGGGTTTTCATTGTGTCCCTCTGGTGTATTAAAAGCAGCCTCCCACTCATCCTTATCCTTTATGCGGATGAGATTATATGCCCCCATTAGGTTCAGTTTAGAAAACCACTTAGTTCTGACAATCTGATTAAAGAGGTCCAGAATGAGAGGGAGAGGATATGGATCCGGTTTAGTTCAGGGAAACCTATGCATGGGCATAACCTCCTGTCTTTTTTCTTAACAAAGAAAAGACCTGATGAAACGGGAGATGAGGAAGGTCTGATAAAACCCTTAGGCCATGTTCACACAGTGCGTTTTTTACCGCGGAACCGCGGCGGTTTTGCCGCTGCGGTTCCGCAGCTGTTTTCCATGCAGGGTACAGTACACTGTACCCTATGGAAAACAGGACACACTGTGCACATGGTCCGGAAATTTAAAAAAAAAAGCCGTGCGGAATAGCTCCCGGAAAAAAGAAGGAGCATGTCAATTCTTCGTCCTGAACCGCAGCGGTTCTGCACCCATAGACCTCCATTGTGAGGTCAAAATCGCAGTAAAACCCGCAGATCAAAAATATATCTGCGGGTTTTACTGCGGTTTGTTGTGCAGAACCGCTGCAGCCGGAAGTGCGGGGAAGCCGGCGGAAGTGCGGGGCCGGAAGTGCGTGGGCGGAGAGACATGGAGGCATACCGGCGCATGGGGATCGTGCCGGCCGTTTGATTGATTTGGTATGTGTGTCTGTGTGTGTGTGTCTGTGTGTGTGTGTGTGTGTGTGTGTGTGTGTGTGTGTGTGTGTGTGTGTGTGTGTGCGTGTGTGTGCGTGTGTGTCCCCATGCGACGCTAGTGCCTCCATTGTGCTAAGTCGCCGTATGGACTACTACTCCCATCCGGTATTAGGATGGGAGAGTTGTCCCTGTGTCCGGCGACTTAGCACAATTGTAAAGTTACACCAAACACCTACACACAATACACATACATGACACACAGTACAGTACATACAACACATAACACAGAGTATATACTCACCAACAGCACACTTGTAGGCGAAGCCCTCGATCCTCCAGGAAAAAAATCGCAAAATAATAAAGCAAATTCATACTCCCTGTCCGCAGAATCCATAAAACGAGTGTCCCACGCCGATCGGCTGCTCTCCGGCGATACACTGCCAGGAGCGAAGCTCCTAGCAGTGTATCGCGTACTGTCCCGGAGCTCAATGGCTCCGGCGTCTCGGTTAACAGCAGTACAGCTGCGTTGAACTTTCCCACGCAGCACTGCCGTTAAGCGAGAGTGCCGGGGTCAATGACCGCCGGTAAACTCGCTCGCGCATGCGCAGTGACACACCGACAGGAACTATGGCTCCTGTCAGTGTGTTGCTGCATCCGTGGAGAGCAGACATATCTCTGGATGTGTCTGTTCTCCATGGAAAATCTTCGTGGGATACGTGGCACTTAAATACGTGGCACTTAAATACGTGACACGTGTCACTTATACGTGATACGTGTCACTTAAATACGTGACACGTGTCACTTATACGTGATACGTGTCACTTAAATACATGATACGTGTCACTTAAATACGTGGCACGTGGCACTGAAATACGTGGCACGTGGCACTTAAATACGTGGCACTTAAATACGTGGCACGTGGCACTTAAATACGTGGCACTTAAATACGTGGCACGTGGCACTTAAATACGTGGCATGTGGCACTTAAATACGTGGCACGTGGCACTTAAATACGTGGCACGTGGCACTGAGATACGTGGCACGTGGCACTTAAATACGTGGCATGTGGCACTTAAATACGTGGCACGTGGCACTGAAATACGTGGCACGTGGCACTGAAATATGTGGCACGTGGCACTTAAATACGTGGCACGTGGCACTGAAATACGTGGCACGTGGCACTGAGATACGTGGCACGTGGCACTTAAATACGTGGCACGTGGCACTTAAATACGTGGCACGTGGCACTGAAATACGTGGCACGTGGCACTGAAATATGTGGCACGTGGCACTTAAATACGTGGCACGTGGCACTTAAATACGTGGCACGTGGCACTGAGATACGTGGCACGTGGCACTTAAATACGTGGCACGTGGCACTTAAATACGTGGCACGTGGCACTGAAATACGTGGCACGTGGCACTGAAATATGTGGCACGTGGCACTTAAATACGTGGCACGTGGCACTTAAATACGTGGCACGTGGCACTGAGATACGTGGCACGTGGCACTTAAATACGTGGCACTTAAATACGTGGCACGTGGCACTTAAATACGTGGCACGTGGCACTGAAATACGTGGCACGTGGCACTGAAATATGTGGCACGTGGCACTTAAATACGTGGCACGTGGCACTGAAATACGTGGCACTTATGTTCACATTTGCGTTGTGCGCCGCAGCGTCGGCGCCCCAACACACAACGCAAAGTAAAACGCAGCAAAACGCATGCACAACGCTGCGTTTTGCGCCGCATGCGTCCTTTTTTGGATTGATTTTGGACGCAGCAAAAATGCAACTTGCTGCGTCCTCTGCGCCCGGATGCGTGCGCTGCAGTGACGCATGCGGCGCAAAACGCGGAGCGCTGTCATTCAAAACACGTCCACTCATTTTGGTGTTTAGTCCCAAAATGGAGGATGGAAGAAGAAAAGGGTTGGACAAGGAAATGACATCATTTCTTTTTTTTTTTTCCCCCACTGCAGTTAAAGCTTTATTTGTGTCAAACACAGACAATTTGCAGAGAAAACTGCATAAAAAACGCACAAAAAACCGCACTAAAAAACGCACCAAAAAACGCACCAAAAACGCACCAAAAACGCACCAAAAAACGCACCTGCGTTTTCTGCAGAGACCTGCAGATTCAGTCAGGAAAAAAAAAGGATGGAAATCCTGAACGTGTGAACATAGCCTTAGCCAGACTTTCTGTGATATAGTCCTTGTTGGCCTGCCTCTCTGGACCTGAAACACTATATAACTCACTCTAACCCCTGAAATTAAATTATTGTTGCAATCATATGAACGATGAGGAAGTTCTTGACACCTCTGTTCCAAGAATACATTCTCAATATCAGACAGTTACCTGCCGAGTCTGCCAGTCCCTCATGGGAGTGTTGTGAATTTGGATTCTGGGCTCCCCCGGTGGCTACTGGTGGAATTGAACTTGTGACATCATCTTCCCTGTTCACCTGTTCTGATTAGATCTGGGTGTCGCTATATAACCTGGCTTCTCTGTTAGATGCTTGCCGGTCAACAATGTTATCAGAAGCCTCTCTGTGCTTGTTCCTGCTCCCAGACATCTACTAGATAAGTTGGACATTCGTCCATGTTTTGTTTTTGTATTTTGGTTCCAGTTCACAGCTGCAGTTTCGTTACTGTGTCTGGAAAGCTCTTGTTGATCAGGAATTGCCACTCTGGTATTATGAGTTAATGCCAGAGTCCTAAAGTAATTTCTGGATGTGTTTTGTTAGGGTTTTCTACTGACCATGAAAGTATGCTTTCTGTCTTCTGCTATCTAGAAAGCGGACCTCAAATTTGCTAAAACTATTTTCCTGCTGCGTTTGTTGTTTCATCTCATATCACCGCCAATATATGTGGGGGGCTTCTGTCTCCTTTTGGGCATTTCTCTAGAGGTGAGTCAGGTCTTATATTTCCCTCTGCTAGCATTATTTAGTTCTCCGGCCGGCGCTGGGCATATAGGGATAAAAAGTAGGACATGCTACCTGGCTACTTCTAGATGATGCGGTAGGTTTAGTTCATGGTCAGTACAGTTACATCTTCCAAGAGCTTGTTCCTATAGAGGCTTATGCTAGTTCTCTGGCCATGGAGATCATGACAGTTTGACCGGCCCACTAAAGGGTTAAAATCCTTGGCTGAGAAAGGAGAGAAATAAGAAGTCTGCTGAGAGTTTTTTTTTTTTTTCTGTGCTCTTAATTGGATCACTTGCCAGTCTGTCTATGCTGCAGTCTTTCTTTTTTTTCTCTCTCCTTATAATCTTTGAATGGCTTTGTGTTCACCTGTTAATAATGGATCTTCAGAATGTAACTGCAGGTTTGAATAATCTCACCACGAAAGTACAAAATTTGCAAGATTTTATTATTCATGCTCCGGTATCTGAGCCGAGAATTCCTTTGCCGGAATTCTTCTCAGGGAATAGATCTAGCTTTCAGAATTTTAGAAATAATTGTAAGCTATTTTTGTCCCTGAAATCTCGTTCTGCTGGAGACTCTGCACAGCAGGTTGGGATTGTGATTTCCTTGCTCCGCGGCGACCCTCAAGACTGGGCTTTTGCATTGGCACCAGGGAATCCTGCGTTGCGCAATGTGGATGCGTTTTTTTTGGCCTTGGGCTTGCTGTATGAGGAACCTCATTTGGAACTTCAGGCAGAAAAAACTTTGATGTCCCTATCGCAGGGGCAAGATGAAGCTGAAATTTACTGCCAAAGATTCCGTAAATGGTCTGTGCTTACTCAGTGGAATGAGTGCGCCCTGGCGGCTACTTTCAGAGAGGGTCTCTCTGATGCCATTAAGGATGTTATGGTGGGGTTCCCTGTGCCTGCGGGTCTGAATGAGTCCATGACAATGGCCATTCAGATCGATAGGCGTCTGCGGGAGCGCAAACCTGTGCACCATCTGGCGGTGTCCACTGAGAAGACGCCAGAAAGCATGCAGTGTGATAGAATTCTGTCCAGAAGCGAGCGGCAGAATTTTAGACGGAAAAATGGGTTGTGTTTCTATTGTGGGGATTCTACTCATGTTATATCAGCGTGCTCTAAGCGTACTAAAAAGCTTGATAAATCCGTTTCCATTGGCACTTTACAGTCTAAATTTATTTTGTCTGTGACCCTGATTTGCTCTTTGTCATCTATTACTACTGACGCCTATATCGACTCTGGCGCCGTTTTGAGTCTTATGGATTGGTCCTTTGCCAATCGTTGTGGGTATGATTTAGAGCCTTTGGAAACTCTTATTCCTCTGAAGGGGATTGACTCCACCCCATTGGCTAATAATAAACCACAATACTGGACACAAGTGACTATGTGTATTAATCCGGATCACCAGGAGACTATTCGTTTTCTAGTGCTGTATAATCTACATGAGGATTTGGTGCTGGGATTGCCATGGCTGCAGTCTCACAACCCAGTCCTTGACTGGAGAGCTATGTCTGTGTTGAGCTGGGGATGTAAGGGGACTCATGGGGACGTACCTTTGGTGTCCATTTCATCATCTATTCCCTCTGAAATCCCTGAGTTCCTGTCTGATTATCGTGACGTCTTTGAAGAACCCAAGCTGGGTTCACTACCTCCGCACCGTGAGTGCGATTGTGCTATAGATTTAATTCCGGGTAGTAAATACCCAAAGGGTCGTTTATTTAATCTGTCTGTGCCTGAACATACTGCTATGCGAGAATATATAAAGGAGTCCTTGGAAAAGGGACATATTCGTCCATCGTCATCTCCCTTAGGAGCCGGTTTTTTCTTTGTGTCAAAAAAAGACGGCTCTTTGAGACCATGTATTGATTATCGGCTTTTGAATAAAATCACGGTTAAATATCAATACCCATTGCCGTTGCTGACTGATTTGTTTGCTCGCATAAAGGGGGCCAAGTGGTTCTCTAAGATTGATCTCCGTGGGGCGTATAATTTGGTGCGGATCAGGCAGGGGGATGAGTGGAAAACCGCATTTAATACGCCCGAGGGCCACTTTGAGTATTTGGTGATGCCTTTTGGTCTTTCTAATGCCCCTTCAGTCTTCCAGTCCTTTATGCATGATATTTTCCGCGATTTTTTGGATAAATTTATGATAGTGTATCTGGATGATATTCTGATTTTTTCGGATGACTGGGACTCTCATGTCCGGCAAGTTAAGAGGGTTTTTCAGGTTTTGCGGTCTAATTCTCTGTGTGTCAAGGGTTCTAAGTGCGTTTTTGGGGTTCAGAGAATTTCCTTTTTGGGATATATTTTTTCTCCCTCTTCCATTGAGATGGATCCTGTCAAGGTTCAAGCTATTTGTGATTGGACGCAGCCCTCTTCTCTTAAAAGTCTTCAGAAATTTTTGGGCTTTGCCAACTTTTATCGTCGATTTATTTCTGGTTTTTCGGATGTCGTTAAGCCATTGACCGATTTGACTAGACAGGGTGCTGATGTTGCTAATTGGTCCCCTGATGCTGTGGAGGCCTTTCAGGAGCTTAAGCGCCGTTTTTCTTCTGCCCCTGTGTTGCGTCAGCCTGATGTGACTCTTCCTTTTCAGGTTGAGGTCGACGCTTCTGAGATCGGAGCTGGGGCAGTGTTGTCGCAGAAAAGTTCTGACTGCGCCGTGATGAGGCCTTGTGCCTTCTTTTCCCGTAAATTTTCGCCCGCTGAGCGGAATTATGATGTTGGGAATCGGGAGCTTTTGGCCATGAAGTGGGCGTTTGAGGAGTGGCGCCATTGGCTCGAGGGGGCCAGACATCAGGTGGTGGTATTGACTGACCACAAAAATTTGATTTATCTTGAGACCGCCAGGCGCCTGAATCCTAGACAGGCGCGCTGGTCATTATTTTTTTCTCGGTTTAATTTTGTGGTATCGTACCTACCAGGTTCTAAGAATGTTAAGGCGGATGCCCTTTCTAGGAGTTTTGAGCCTGATTCACCTGGCAACTCTGACCCCACAGGTATTCTTAAGGAGGGAGTTATCTTGTCAGCTGTTTCTCCAGACCTGCGGCGGGCCTTGCAGGAGTTTCAGGCGGATAGACCGGATCGTTGTCCGCCTGATAGGCTGTTTGTTCCTGATGATTGGACCAGTAAAGTCATCTCTGAGGTGCATTCTTCTGCGTTGGCAGGTCATCCTGGAATTTTTGGTACCAGGGATTTGGTGGCAAGATCCTTCTGGTGGCCTTCCCTGTCACGAGATGTGCGAGGCTTTGTGCAGTCTTGTGACGTTTGTGCTCGGGCCAAGCCTTGTTGTTCTCGGGCTAGTGGATTATTGTTGCCCTTGCCTATTCCTAAGAGGCCTTGGACACACATCTCGATGGATTTTATTTCAGATCTGCCTGTTTCTCAGAAGATGTCTGTCATCTGGGTGGTGTGTGACCGTTTTTCTAAGATGGTTCATTTGGTTCCCCTGCCCAAATTGCCTTCTTCTTCCGAGTTGGTGCCCCTGTTTTTTCAAAATGTTGTTCGTTTGCATGGTATTCCTGAGAATATCGTTTCTGACAGAGGAACCCAATTTGTGTCTAGATTTTGGCGGGCATTTTGTGCTAGGATGGGCATAGATTTGTCTTTTTCGTCTGCTTTTCACCCTCAGACTAATGGCCAGACCGAGCGGACTAATCAGACCCTGGAGACATATCTGAGGTGTTTTGTGTCTGCTGACCAGGATGATTGGGTTGCTTTTTTGCCATTGGCGGAGTTCGCCCTCAATAATCGGGCCAGCTCTGCCACCTTGGTTTCCCCGTTTTTCTGTAATTCGGGGTTCCATCCTCGATTTTCCTCCGGTCAGATGGAATCCTCGGATTGTCCTGGAGTGGATGCGGTGGTGGAGAGATTGCATCATATCTGGGGGCAGGTGATGGACAATTTAAAGTTGTCCCAGGAGAAGACTCAGCTTTTTGCCAACCGTCACCGTCGTGTTGGTCCTCGGCTTTGTGTTGGAGATTTGGTGTGGTTGTCTTCTCGTTTTGTCCCTATGAGGGTCTCATCTCCTAAGTTTAAGCCTCGGTTCATCGGTCCGTATAAAATATTGGAGATTCTTAACCCTGTTTCCTTCCGTTTGGACCTCCCTGCATCCTTTTCTATTCATAACGTTTTTCATCGGTCGTTATTGCGCAGGTATGAGGCACCGGTTGTGCCTTCCGTTGAGCCTCCTGCTCCGGTGTTGGTTGAGGGTGAGTTGGAGTACGTTGTGGAAAAAATCCTAGACTCCCGTGTTTCCAGACGGAGACTCCAGTATCTGGTCAAGTGGAAGGGATACGGCCAGGAGGATAATTCTTGGGTCACTGCATCTGATGTTCATGCCTCTGATCTGGTTCGTGCCTTTCATAGGGCCCATCCTGATCGCCCTGGTGGTTCTGGTGAGGGTTCGGTGCCCCCTCCTTGAGGGGGGGGTACTGTTGTGAATTTGGATTCTGGGCTCCCCCGGTGGCTACTGGTGGAATTGAACTTGTGACATCATCTTCCCTGTTCACCTGTTCTGATTAGATCTGGGTGTCGCTATATAACCTGGCTTCTCTGTTAGATGCTTGCCGGTCAACAATGTTATCAGAAGCCTCTCTGTGCTTGTTCCTGCTCCCAGACATCTACTAGATAAGTTGGACATTCGTCCATGTTTTGTTTTTGTATTTTGGTTCCAGTTCACAGCTGCAGTTTCGTTACTGTGTCTGGAAAGCTCTTGTTGATCAGGAATTGCCACTCTGGTATTATGAGTTAATGCCAGAGTCCTAAAGTAATTTCTGGATGTGTTTTGTTAGGGTTTTCTACTGACCATGAAAGTATGCTTTCTGTCTTCTGCTATCTAGAAAGCGGACCTCAAATTTGCTAAAACTATTTTCCTGCTGCGTTTGTTGTTTCATCTCATATCACCGCCAATATATGTGGGGGGCTTCTGTCTCCTTTTGGGCATTTCTCTAGAGGTGAGTCAGGTCTTATATTTCCCTCTGCTAGCATTATTTAGTTCTCCGGCCGGCGCTGGGCATATAGGGATAAAAAGTAGGACATGCTACCTGGCTACTTCTAGATGATGCGGTAGGTTTAGTTCATGGTCAGTACAGTTACATCTTCCAAGAGCTTGTTCCTATAGAGGCTTATGCTAGTTCTCTGGCCATGGAGATCATGACATGGGAGTGTGCAACATCAGTCAAGGTAGTCCAAGAGCCACAGGAGAAGGCAAGCCCTCTAGCACATAATAAACAGTTGATTCCAAGTTCACGACCCCTACTTGCACATGTTTCTCTCAAATAGTCTGAGCAAAATGCACTGGGCTCAAGGGTGCAGAATCAATGACAATTATAGGTAAAGGCCTAGACAATTTAGGAGGATTGAAACCCTGATCCTGAAAGATCTGGGCTTCAATCAGATTAAACCCCCACCCCACTGCCTCAAAAGGCTGACCTTACTTTTGCCAATATGGATCTCGGACGATAAAAAAATTGTGAGGCATCCGCAACCCTGGCTCTTCAGTTTTCCAGCAGCAGTTTGCAGTTACATATAAATGGACAGGTATTAACAAAATGACTCTTCTTATCACAGAAAAAACTCACTTCCTCTTTGCGCTAAACTGCAGGAGAACCGGTACAACGAGTCACCCCAACTGCATAGTTTCCTCAGTAAACTCAGCACTAGGTTCCATTGACTGCTGACTCCTCTTAAATTAGGTATCTCTTTATGTCTCACATGTAAATGGCGGTCCACTCAGATAGCTAGAGATATGGCCGCATCCATGGAAACTGAGGTCTCATCAAGAGTAAAGTAGAGAAGAATCAGTATTCACCACACACTCAAGGGTATAAATATGCAAAAAGGTTTTATTCAAGTCTTTTATGCAAAAAGTTAACAAATGGGGTGAGCACGATCTGCATTGCAAGACCAGAAGTGTATCATCCGGTCCGGACAGGAAGTGATGCGGCGCCACCCAGAGGATGGTGACTGTGCACGCCCGCCAATTGCTATAGAAGTGCTGATGCTTCCGGACATGGAGAGCTAAGTCTGTGATGCTATGGACTACAGGGGAGGCGGGGTTACCTCTTACATGCCCTATTGCATGTCACTGTCTACTTCCTACCCACAGGGAGTAATCCAGGAACCTCCATCAAAGTCTGTCCTCTGCAGTCTAGGTACGCTATTTCAGTATATGCGGTGTATACACATACTGTAGCTCCCAACCGTCCCTCATGCTGCGGGACTGTCCCGATTTTGAGGCTGTGTCCCACAGTCCCACTTGGGATTCTACTTCTCCCGCACAGCCAGCAGGAGAAGCAGCCAACATGCGCCCTTGTATTAGGCCACGCCCCCTCTGTATGTTCTTCTGCCGGTGCGATGGTTCAGAGAGGGAGAGAACATTCTGAGGTACGTTTATGTGTGTGTGTTCTGCACACATACATGCAGCTGGCCCTGCTGTGCTTACAGTACAAGGCATTACAACCAGGAGTAGTGGAAGCAGTTAGAGCAAATCCAATGCAGCCTGTTAGTCATAGGCAAAGTATATACAGTATATAGGTATCCTTTATATACTATAGCAGTTATGGAGTGGAGCCAGTAGATAGTGGTGTTGTCTGAGTGCATGCAGGGTTTGCAGAGCTAGGCTACATTGCAATGTGCAGGATCTGTGAGGCAGCAGTGTGGAAAGCGACAGGTGGTGAAATCTTACCTGCATTGTTAGCAGAGCTGCTGGGACACATCTACAGCGCCGACTGTACACTGTCATTGTCATGTGGGGCCATTATATTGTATGCAGCATCATGTGGGGCCATTATATAGTATGCAGCATCATGTGGGGCCATTATACAGTATGGAGCCCTGTGTGGCCATTTTACATTATTGAGCATCATGTGTGGCCATTATACAGTATGGAGCACTGTGTGGCCATTATACAGTATGGAGCATCATGTGTGGCCATTATACAGTATGGAGCACTGTGTGGCCATTATACAGTATGGAGCATCATGTGTGGCCATTATACTGTGTGCAGCATCATGTCTGGCCATTATACAGTATTGAGCATCATGTGGGGACATTATACAGTATGGAGACCTGTATGGCCATTATGCAGTATGGAGCATCATGTGGGGCCATTACACAGTACACAGCATCATGTGGGGCCATTATAAAATATGGAGCACTGTGTTGCCATTATATAGTATTAAGCATCATGTGTGGCCTTTATACAGTATGGAGCACTGTGTGGCCATTATACAGTATGGAGCATCATGTGTGGCCATTATACAGTATGGAGCACTGTGTGGCCATTATACAGTATGGAGCACTGTGTGGCCATTATACAGTATTGAGCATCATGTAGGGCCATTATACTGTGCACGGCATTATGTGTGGCCATTATACAGTATGGAGCACTGTGTGGCCATAATACACTATTGAACATCATGTGGGGTGATTACACAGTATGGAGCACTGTGTGGATACAATACAGAATGGAGCATCATGTGTGGCCATTATACTGCACCCAGCATCATGTGTGGCCATTATACAGCATGGAGCACTGTGTGGCCATTATACAGTATTGAGCATCATGTGGGACCATTATACAGTATGGAGCACTGTGTGGCCATTATACAGTATTGAGCATCATGTGTGGCCATTATACAGTATGGAGCATCATGTGTGGCCATTGTACAGTATGGAGCATCATGTGGGGCCATTATACTGTATGGAGCATCATAGGGGCCATTATACAGTATGGAGCATCGTGTTGGGCCAATATACAGTATGGAGGATCATGTGGGGCCATTATACAGTATGGAGGATCATGTGGGGCCATTATACAGTATGGAGCACTGTGTGGACATTATACAGTATTGAGGATCATGTGTGGCCATTATACAGTATGGAGCACTGTGTGGCAATATTTTCTGTTTATAATTATTGTTTATGAAACAGTGTGATCAGCAGTGCTAAATGGGTGTGGTTGGGGCGTGGATATGGGTGTGACTAGTTGTAAAATGGGTGTGGTCAGATGTGTGGCCTAAAATTTGCCTCAGCGCATTGCTAACTTTTTCCCTCTTTGCCTTCTTCAAAAGTTGGGAGGTATGTATACAGAACATATGTATATATCACAAGGAGAAATCAGGAGCAATTAGGTATAAAAATAGTAAATTTATTAATAATTCAAAAAAATCAACATAATAAATCACATCATCCAATAAATCAAAAACAAATATCTGCAGGAAAAAGACACAGAAAAAGAGGACACAATTACACTGTGTTCCAAATTATTATGCAAATTGGATTTAAGTGTGATAAAGATTTAATTGTTTTGTTTTTCAAATAAACTCATGGATGGTATTGTGTCTCAGGGCTCAATGTATCACTGAAATCAATTTTAAACACATGTGATAATTGGTTTTCCAGATGATTCTAATTAAAGGAAAACTACCGTATTTTCCGGCGTATAAGACGACTTTTTAACCCCTGAAAATCTTCTTAAAAGTCGAAGGTCGTCTTATACGCCGGGTATTGCCTTGCCGGGTGTATATGGTGGGTGGGGGGGGAGTGGGCCTGATGACGATGAGGGGGCGTCTCACAGGAAAGTGAGTATCCCCCATTACCTCATTGTATCACTGCAGCGTGGGGTCTCTGCTGGGAGCGGCGGCGGCTGTGCTGTGGGGCAGCGGCTCCTCTTCTTCAGTGTGGGGCCTCTGTGCTGCTGGGCGGCGGCTTATCTTCAGGCAGTCGGGGCTCCTCCGGTATCTCCTTAAAGCCCGGAGGCCCTGCCGGCAACTCCATCGGTGCAATGCAGTGGCCTCCGGGAACATGGCCGCTGCTCAGATTCAGATCTGAATCTGAGCATGCGCCGCCCCCAGCGGCCATTTTCCCGGAGGTCACCGCATAGCAGCAATGGAGCTGTCTCCGGGAAAATGGCCGCTGCTCAGATTTAGATCTCGTCTCCCGAGATCTCGGGACGAGATCTGAATCTGAGCAGCGGCCATGTTCCCGGAGGCCACTGCATTGCACCGATGGAGTTGCCGGCAGGGCCTCCGGGCTTTAAGGAGATACCGGAGGAGCCCCGACTGCCTGAAGATAAGCCGCCGCCCAGCAGCACAGAGGCCCCACACTGAAGAAGAGGAGCCGCTGCCCCACAGCACAGCCGCCGCCGCCGCTCCCAGCAGAGACCCCACGCTGCAGTGATACAATGAGGTAATGGGGGATACTCACTTTCCTGTGAGACGCCCCCTCGTCGTCATCAGGACCACTCCCCCCCCCCAAAAGGCACAAAAGTCACCGGCCCTATAAGACGACACGGTTTATAAGAAGACCCCCGACTTTTAAGAAGATTTTACATTTTAACTGGAAAAGTTGGGGGGTCGTCTTATACACCCAGTCGTCTTATACGCCAGAAAATACGGTACTTAAAAATGATGTTCCACATTATTAAGCAGGTCACAGTTTTCAAGTAACTTGGGAAAGAAAAAGGATCTCTCTGCTGCCGAAAAGCATCAAATAGTGCAATGCCTTGGTGAAGGGATGAAAACATTAGAAATTTCCCGAAAACTTAAGCGTGATCATCGTAGTGTTAAGAGATTTGTGGCTGTATCTGAGCACAGATGTGTTTACGCTGATAAAGGCATAATGAGCAAGATTTCTGCCAGGCAAGTTCATTGGATTAAGAGAGCAGCTGCTAAAAAGCCATTACAAAGCAGCAAACAGATATTTGAAGCTGCTGGTGCCTCTGGAGTCCCTCGAACCTCAAGGTGTAGGCTCCTTCAAAGGCTTGCTGTGGTGCATAAACCTACTATTCGGCCACCCTTAAACAGTGTTCACAAGCAGAAATGGTTGCATTGGGCCCAGACATACATGAAGACTAATTTCCAAACAGTCTTGTTTACTGATAAGCATTGAGCAACCCTAAATGGTCCAGATGGATGGAGTAGTGGATGGTTAGTGGATGGCACCATGTCCCAACAAGGCTGCAACGTCAGCAAGGAGGTGGAGGAGACATGTTTTGGGCCGGAATCATGGAGAAACAGCTGGTAGGATCCTTTAAGGTTCCTGAAGGTGTGAAAATGACCTCTGCAAAGTATACTGTATAGAGTTTCTGACTGACAACTTTCCTCCATGGTATAAAAAGGAGAAATGTGCCTTCAGGAGCAAAATCATCTTCATGCATGACAATGCACCATCTCATGCTGCAAAGAATACCTCATTGGCTGCTATGGGCATAAAAGGAGATAAACTCATGGTGTGGCCACCATCTTCCCCTGACCTCAACCCTATAGAGAACCTTTGGAGTATCATCAAGCAAAAGATCTAGGAGTGTGGGAGGCAGTTCACATCAAACCAGCAGCTCAGGGAGGCAAGAAATATAAGCAGAAACTCTCCAAAAACTCACAAGTTCAATGGATGCAAGAATTGTGAAGGTGATATCAAAGAAGGGGTCCTATGTTAACATGTAACTTGGCCCGTTAGGATGTTTTGGAGTTAAATAGGTTTTTTATTCAGTTAATGTGACCTCCTAATGCTGCTAATTCCACAAATGAGCATTTTCAGTTCTTTAAAACATATCAAATGTTTAGAAATTCTGCTGTGCCTAATAATTTGGAACAGTGCATTTTAAGTTTTTATTCATTTTGGAGATTATACTATTATCATTGGGAGGTTTCTTCAATAAAATTCGATGTATACTCTAACGGGTGATTACTTTTATTAGACTGACTGTCATTTGCACCAACCATTTAGGAAAATCCAATAAAAATGTCAGTTGCATAATAATTTGGAACATAGTGTAATTGCACCTGCCCACTCTGTGCAATAGTTACAATAAATAAGGTGCAAGTGCAGTAATATATCTCCCATCGATGGCAAGCCAAATACCCCAGTAATAACTCTCAGATCACTTTGTCAATGTACAGACCAGGGAATAAAAAAGTGCTTACCAAAGGCAGGGAGGGTCCTAAACCGGGTGTGGATACCCCAAATACCCCAGAATATATGTATGTATATGCATATACGGTATGTGTATACTATATGTGTATATAAGTGTGTGTATGTATGTACGGTATATGTATGTATGGTGTATGTGTGTATGTATGACATGTGTATATGTGTATTTACGGTATATGTGTGTATGTATGGTATACTGTATGTATGTGTATTTATGTATGTATGTACAGTATATGTAGAGCAGATACCACATGATACAGACACCAGACATATAATGTATTATAATAAATACATGGTCGGGTTTTGCCGGTTCCAGTTATCACATAACCACGAGGATGCGCTCTGCACACTTGCTTTCATGTGCCAACTGGCTGGTAAAACAAACCTCTAGAATATATTAATGCCCTATGCAAGTGCCCTAGAAAACACACTAGAAAGTAATAACGCCCTTTGTATGCCCCTTTGACAGTCGCAATAACCTGAGTACCCCTATAACAATAAGTGCCAACTTTACATTTAATAATGTCCCAAGTCTCCCCCTGTACTCTACACAGTATGATGCTCATCTATACAAAGTATAATGCTCCCACACTGTATAGTAGCCCCTAAACACTATACTGACCCTTTAGCAACCCCCAATCTGTTTGAGGGCACCCACACTGTACAAAGGCCCCACATTACCTCCAGCACTGTATGATGGCACCATCACTGTATGATAGCCCTCACACAATCCCCCACACAGTATGATAGCACCCACTCTGTATCATGGCCCCTTTAGTAGGCACCATTCCGCATTATCGCCCTTTAGTAGCTCCCACATTGTCATGGTCCCTCAGTAGCCCTCACTCTGTATCATGGCCTACTTAGTAGCCCCCACTGTGTATCATGGCCCGTTTAGTAGTCCCCACTCTTAATCATGGCCCCTTTATCACTTTAGTAGCCGCCACACTGTATCCTAGCCCCTACACTGTGTCATGGACCTCTTAGAAGACCCAACACTGTGCCATGGCTCCCTTAAGAGCCCCACATTGTTATGTCCCCCTTAGTAGCCCACACACTTTATGATAGCCCCCTTAGTAGTTCCCACTATGTATGATGGCATACAATTAGTAGCCTCCACTATTTATTGTGGCTTCCTTAGTAGTCCCCCCATTTATAGAGGCCCGTTAGTAGCCCCTACTATATTTGCGGTGCCCACACACACTATGGCCATAACACAATTTTTAAAGAAAAAAAATAAACATCATATACTCACCTTACCTCAGAGAGTCCAGCAGCACATAACATGTCATGCTGGATGAAGGATAAGTAAGTGCACAAGAATGAGAAAAGGGAAGGGGGAGCCCAAACTCTAGGGAAGAGGGGAGAGGAGACCACTAAGCAGATCTAAAATCACACTGTCTGCCCTAAATGTCCCTATATAGGTTCTGCACCTAATCCCTGCCTGATACTAGCGACAGGCCCTACATAAGGAGGGGATTGGGTGTGCACTAGCCACTCCCCACCAAAACTAAATACAGAGAGGGTAAATGGATGAGGGAAACACTTAGCTTGAAAAGACCACCGTGTTTTCAAACCACCAATCCTCCAAGGGTCCTCAGGGAAGACACTAACCGACTGCTAGAACTTCCAACAAGACTGAGGCAAGTATGAGCTAACACCAGCACCTTGCTGCAGCAATTGAATGTATTTAAACCTTCAACACAGGTGTGTGATTAGAAGCAGAAGGTGGAGGTAACTAATGGGTCCTAGAAGGAGAAGGTTATCGCTCCATAACAGAGATGCAAAAATCAAGGTGTTTGAGCTAATCGCAAAGACCTTCTACAGCCAAATCCAGGATGACTGTCTTTCACACGTGACATACCCATGACACAGCGGCAGGTCCCAGCTAGACGAATGTGGTCGTGACATTGCACCAAGAATCACGACCTGTGTGTGTCGTGGTGTGATGACATCGTGTCACTCTGCTCTGGACCTGCTGTTCTGCAGTCTACAGGGCTAAAGTGATCTATAGCCTGCAGAATGGAGACTGGCAGTCAGGGGCATACATAGAAAGCATGGATCCCCATAGCAGAAGTTCTAATTGTACCCCCTGAAAGAAAAAAATAATAATATTCAGGGGTCACAGAAGAGCATATCTCAAAATGTTCAGACTTTAAAAAGTAATTTTCCATCTACTGAAGTGCTACATTTTCCTTTCATTGCATCCATGAAGTATGATGTCACAAAAGTGGCCCACAAACACTGTAAGATAGTGAATTCCTCCACAGTACCCTCCACATCCACTGTATGATGACCCTACTGTACCCCACCCCTCAACTCCCCCAGAAAAGTATGGTGACCTCAACACAGTATGATCACCCAAATGTAACCCCCACACAGCCCTCTATGCATTATAAAGGGCCTTCATACATACAGTATAATGCCCTCACACCTCTTCACACTGTATAATGGCCCCCACATAGCCCTCAACACATTTTGATGGACCCTCTACAAACTTGCACACTGTACATTATAATTGCTTGTATGTAATGACCGGTATGTCTGTTGCTGCTTGAGAACGGAATACAGCACTGCTATGAATGACTCAGAGCACAATATGATATTAAACCAACTCTTCTTTATAAATTTGTGCAAAGAATGACAGGATTTTTTTCCCCAACACAATATGGGCCACAACAGCCACAACTCACACAATACAAGTTATGCAGCCTGAGAGACCCCAAGTGCCAGCTTCACAGACAGGAATCAGACTACTCCAAGACTATACCACTCTCACCCTTATCGGTAACGGGCCTACACGGGGTTATACTGTGCCTGTGACACGTGGTCCTCTCAGGAATACAATCTTACACCCATCTCCTGCCTAATTTACAATAAATCACTGGTACCCATTTTTTTTCCCAACATATACAGTATATATCACAGTATAAACTCAATGTATACGCAGTGCACTGTCTTATCGTTGAGTGCTCAGAGTGTAGTCCTTCACAAAATATACTTCAACATTAAATAACTGAATTTGTTGTACAGACTTCCAGCAGCGGATTATAAATAGCTTTTTGAGCCACCAAATCTTCTGATGCAGATCCAGATAAAGTTCACAGATAATTCCAGGAATATCCCACAGTCAGAATCTTGAAGCACAGGGATCCACACAGTGTCTATTAGTTCGCATGCAATTCTTAGTACAAGAGTGTCCTTATATAGGCTGTGATTCCTATCTAGCTATCCCTAGCTAACTACACAGTCAGTGACCGGTCACACTTCTCTGTTTACTCACAGAAGTAGATTTCTTCAAATCACACAGTCCCAAAACAGGAATGCCTCAAGATCTGGATACCTCTCTTTCCATCACCGCACTGCTTCTCCTCAAACGCCCGGAAACTCTCTGAGGTAACTGTCCTGTTTCCAGAATCTTCTTGTCCGTAATGCAAGGGTGACCTCCGGTGGCTGCACAAAATTACTGCAACAACATTTAGAATTGAGAGTCCTCAGTGGTTGATACCTTTTAATGGCTAACTGAAAAGATGGTAACAAATTGCAAGCTTTCGAGACTACTCAGGTCTCTTCATCAGGCAAAGACTAAAACAAATTCTGGAGAATCACATATTTTTGCACAACACAAAGGTATCAACCAATGAGGACTCTCAATTCTAAATATTTTTCTATCTACTGGCTAACACGTTACCAAGATATATATCTTTCCTGCAACAACATTGTAGTTATCTTGTCTATTACTCAAGGGTGACCTCCGTGGCTGAACTAAGTTACTGCATCAACATTGTTTAGAACAAAAAACATAAGGATTAAATCACTGAATCGTCACTGTTTATGATAGAAAAACATCACCATACTATATGTATACAGTATAAAGGCTCCCACATACACCTTCAAATATAATAGCCCCCACATAGCCTTTCATATAGTATAATGTTCTCACCATAGTCTTCCATATAGTATACTGTACTTCCATATTCCAACATATAGTATAATGCATTCTCCAAAGTCCTCCATATAGTATAATGCACTCCCCATAGTCCTCCATACATTATAATGCACTTCTCATAGTCCTCCATACAGTATTCTGGCCACTACAATGTTCTCATTGATTTAAAAAAAAAAAAAAACACTACTTACTTCACCTCCTTGTTCCTCCTCTGCTCTGGTTTTTCTACTGCTCCAGGCACGATGTAGTGACGTCACTATGCTCACTCTGCTGAGATATCAGACGGCGAGAAAGAGTGATCGAAGAGGGAGCGTCAGCTGACCCTCTCTTTTTCATCATTGCTTTCTACTGTATCGGCATTCATGATGCTGATACACTTGAACTTGCAATAATGGGTGGTGTGACCAATGCCAGCACTTGCACCGAGCTGCCCATCTCATAGGCCCCATAGGGGCAATGCAGGGGGCTTGTGTCTCCCTGCTGTACTGCAGAGTTTAACTGTATCGACACGCTGCACATGTTGATACAGTTGCAAAGAGTGTAGCTCCGGGTGGGCCTCTGAGTGCTGGACCTGGAGTGACACACCCTCTGCACCCTCTGCACTCTGGACTGATGCAAATAGATGAGCCCTATATTTTTCCCGCAGTCCCATAGTCAATGAATGGAATGTAGGACAAGTATGTTCACTGCTCCATTCAGGACAGAAAGCAATTCAAGGAAAACCTTATTAAGAAGAATTAATTTTCTTTTCAAATAGAAAAGACAATGGATTTGTCAATTAATTATACAAATCTTAATAACCACATTATTCTGCAATTGGAGTTCTGAGTTTGACTTTTCCATGTTGACATAGTTCTATTGCCTAAATGTTGCTCTAAGATACATTAATTGAGGGCTTATTGGCCATATTTAAGTTTTCTGCTATAACATTATATGAAGTGTTGCAATCATCTAAGGTTGCAATTACTACTGGTTCCATTATCATAAGCAGTACTGCCACTCATAATAATAGTAATATTCTTGAGAAGAATGATCCTGTGGCTATTCCGTTTTATTCTTTACAAAGAGTCTTAAACTCCATGCTCCAGGGAGGTGTAACGATTACTCTTATGATGTCATTCCTGCAGGGACCATCCTAGGTATTTTTCTATCTGTATTGCAGACACTGCTGCAATGCTAAAGGCAATTTCCTTTCCATTACAGTTGTAAATGTGAAATGTCTAGGAGCCTGCTTTTTGAAGAGTTATTTTAAAGTGTTATCTAGATGTTATTCACACTTTCAAAATGAAAGTCTCACAAATATGCTGTGTAAATGTGGCATTACAGGAAAGAGGAGAACTATGTTGTACTTAGATAATGTAAGGAACAATAATCTATCAATGTAAGCTGTATGATTTGGTGACAGAATGGCAAAACACTTCTGATAAATGATACCTATAAAGAAAGCTTTGAGCTAATAATGTTAGAATAATCAGCAGCAATGGCCAAGCAATTATTTGTTTCTGAACCATAAAGGGCAATTAAAGAGTTAAAAAAAAATCATATACTCACCTTACCACTCACCCATTCAGTCCTCATCATGTCTTCTAATCACCACTGAGAGCAATGAATCCTCAGGCCTCTTTGCATTATGCCAGAACTTCCAGCTCTGAAGAGGCCCAGGACCTTTCTGAGTATGCACACTTTAGGCACTGGCACAAAACAGTCCCAGGCAGAAAGGCCCAGCCAGCGCAAAGATCTAATTTTTTACCAATCTAATTAATTTATTTAATATTTTGATATATCCGATTTACAAATGCATTTTTAATGGGGCAAAAGGGGGGTGATTTGAACTTATTATTTTTTTACTTTTTACTGTATTTTTTATTCCCTTAAGGAACTTGAAGCTGCAATCATCTGATCGCTTGTCCTATACACAGCAGTGTATCAGCACTACTATGTATAGTGGAACTCACAATCTCCTATGAACGGTAGCAACACGCTGGCTTTTACAGGGGAATTGTCATGACAAGCACGGAGTTATTCAGCAGACACCTGGCTGTTATGGCAACCCATCGGTGCCCCGCGATCACGTCATGGCCCTCCGATGGACTCGTGGATTGATGCGCCTCCTTCCGGGCACGTGCTAAATGCCTCTGTCAGAGACAGACTGCTGCATTTAGCAGATTAACAGATGTGGACGGACCTCCATCCACCCGCGGCTGTTAGAGGCACATGATAGCTGATTACATCAGCCGTTTTCTGCCAGATAAGAAGCAAGCTCGGCGTGAGGGCCCACATCAAAGTCACTGATGTGATATATTGCATAAATGTATGTCATGAAGGGGTTAATGGACCTCTGTAAGCCAAAGGTCTTTTACATCAGAAGGAGATTTGGATTTTGGATGAAACGTGCAATAGAGAAATAGAAACCCAGCCAATAATCCTCTTAAAAGAGTTGTCCATTACTGGACAAACCTGGCTTAATCATTTCAATGCCCCATATAAAATAAAAATAATCAATACTCACCTCCAACAGCGGAGCGATGGTTGCTTTGTCAGTACTGCTATTCCATCAGAGTGGATGTCTCTCCTCATGGAATGGTAAAGACTGCAGTTGATCAGTAACCCCTGATTGGCTGCAGTCATGTGATACAGGCCATGTAAGCCACCAAAAAATAGCAACGCCAACATCTCAAGAATGGTGACGCTGCTGGAAGTGAGCACTGATTGTTTTTATTTTATGAGGAGCACTAAAGTGATTAAGCTGGGGTTGTCATGTAGTAAATAACCACTTAAATGCCAGGCTCTCACTGTAGACAATAATGATAATGACTTTTTATAAATGCACAAAATGTTCATCATTAAAGTACACTTCTTATCTTGGTTAGTTTTCTATCCATTTCTCTTGGTCCAAAATTCTGCGCTAACTAATATAATAATATATCTGTTCAGGGGCTTTAGCTCTTTATCATGTTGAGCTTCAAATAATATGTTCTAATTTACAAATTCAAAGGTAAATGTTAAAATTCAGGGTACCTATTGCGGCTTCTAAGGGTAACTTAAGGGCTTGCTTAAATTTAATTTTATGGAGTTTCCTACTCATACTGAGATATGTCTAAAGGGAAGGACTCTTTAAAAAATAAAGAAAGAAATTCTACTTGGTGATATGAGCTTTTATTGCTCCAATGCTGTTTACTCAATGGTCTCTGACAGGACCTGAATTCATGATGCCACATCCATTCTGTTCCTGAGGCCAAGAATGGACTAAAGCAGGGTTGCTCAATGTTAGTCCTCAAGGATCACCATCAGATCTTATGTTCAGGACTTTCCTAGTAGGTATGTAAGGGTGTGACATGGACTATTATATACCTACCCCTGAATACAACAATTTTAGTGTGAATATTAGCATGCAGTTGGTATACACTGTGTGCATAATTATTAGGCAAGTTGTATTTTGATCACATGATACTATTTATATATGTTGTCCTACTCCAAGCTGTTCAGGCTAGAGAGCCAACTACCAATTAAGTAAATCAGGTGATGTGCATCTCTGTAATGAGGAGGGGTGTTGTCTAATGACATCAAAACCCTATATAAGGTGTGCTTAATTATTAGGCAACTTCCTTTCCTTTGGTAAAATGGGTCACAAGAGAGATTTGACGGGCTCTGAAAAGTCCAAAATTGTAAGATGTCTTGCAGAGGGATGCAGCAGTCTTGAAATTGCCAAACTTTTGAAGCGTGATCACCGAACAATCAAGCGTTTCATGGCAAATAGCCAACAGGGTCGCAAGAAGCGTGTTGGCAAAAAAGGCGCACAATAACTGCCCATGAATTGAGGAAAATCAAGCGTGAAGCTGCCAAGATGCCATTTGCCACCAGTTTTGCCATATTTCAGAGCTGCAACGTTACTGGAATAACAAAAAGCATAAGGTGTGCGATACTCAGGGACATGGCCAAGGTAAGGAAGGCTGAAAAACGACCACCTTTGAACAAGAAACATAAGATAAAACCTCAAGACGGGGCCAAGAAATATCTTAAGACTGACTTTTCAAAGGTTTAATGGACTGATGAAATGAGAGTGACTCTTGATGGGCCAGATGGATGGGCCAGAGACTGGATCAGTAAAGGGCAGGGAGCTCCACTCTGACTCAGACGCCAGCAAGGTGGAGGTGGGGTACTGGTATGGGCGGGTATCAAAGATGAACTTTTGGGACCTTTTCGGATGGAGTGAAGCTCAACTCCCAGACCTACTGCCAGTTTCTGGAAGACAACTTCTTCAAGCAGTGGTACAGGAAGAAGTCGGTATCGTTCAAGAAAAATATGATTTTCATGCAGGACAATGCTCCATCACATGCCTCCAACTACTCCACAGCATGGCTGGCCAGTAAAGGTCTCAAAGAAGAAAAAATAATGACATGGCCCCCTTGTTCACCTGATCTGAACCCCATAGAGAACCTGTTGTCACTCATAAAATGTGAGATCTACAGGGAGGGAAAACAGTACACCTCACGGAACAGTGTCTGGGAGGCTGTGGTGGCTGCTGCACGCAATGTTGATCGTAAACAGATCAAGCAACTGACAGAATCTATGGATGGAAGGCTGTTGAGTGTCATCATAAAGAAAGGTGGCTATGTTGAGGGTTTTGTTTTTGCATGTCAGAAATGTTTGTTTCTAAATTTTGTGCAGTGATATTGGTTTACCTGGTGAAAATGAACAAGTGAGATGGGAATATATTTGAGTTTTATTAAGTTGCCTAATAATTATGCACAGTAATAGTTACCTGCACAAACAGATATCCTCCTAAGATAGCCAAATCTAAAAAAAAAAACACTCCAACTTAAAAAAATATTAAGCTTTGATATTTAGAGAGTCTTTTGGGTTGATTGAGAACATAGTTGTTGATCAATAATAAAAATAATCCTCTAAAATACAACTTGCTTAATAATTCTGCACACAGTGTATTGTAAAATCTTAAATGCATAGAGTGCTATAAGTATTGATGCCGCTGTGTGGGTACTGTATTAGTAAGGCCGAGGGTAACCTTGTACACTCAGCTCAAGGGTAGGAAAATTAGGGTAGATAGGCAGTTGTGGGCCTATTAGTGTGTAAGTGATAGGCATAGTATAAGTATTGCTTGTATAGTGTATATGTAGGAAAGTAATGCAAGCCATGTGCCGAAATATACAGTGCCTACAAGTAGTATTCAACCCCCTGCAGATTTAGCAGGTTTACACATTTGGAATTAACCTGGCATTGTAACATTTGGACTGTAGATCAGCCTGGAAGTGTGAAATGCACTGCAGCAAAAAAGAATGTTATTTCTTTGTTTATTTTTTTTTTAAATTGGGAAAAGTTTTTTCAGAGGGTCATTTATTATTCAACCCCTCAACCCACCAGAATTCTGTTTGGTTCCCCTAAAGTATTAAGAAGTAGTTCAGGCACAAAGAACAATGAGCTTCACATGTTTGGATAATTATCTCTTTTTCCAGCCTTTTCTGACTATTTAAGACCCTCCCCAAACTTGTGAACAGCACTCAAACATGGTCAACATGGGAAAGACAAAGGAGCATTCCAAGGCCATCAGAGACAAGATCGTGGAGGGTCACAAGGCTGGCAAGGGGTACAAAACCCTTTCCAAGGAGTTGGGCCTACCTGTCTCCACTGTTGGGAGCATCATCCGGAAGTGGAAGGCTTATGGAACTACTGTTAGCCTTCCACGGCCTGGACAGCCTTTAAAAGTTTCCTCCCGTGCCGAGGCCAGGCTTGTCCGAAGAGTCAAGGCTAACCCAAGGACAACAAGGAAGGAGCTCCGGGAAGATCTCATGGCAGTGGGGACATTGGTTTCAGTCAATACCATAAGTAACGTACTCCACCGCAATGGTCTCCGTTCCAGAAGAGCCCATAAGGTACCTTTACTTTCAAAGCGTCATGTCAAGGCTCGTCTACAGTTTGCTCATGATCACTTGGAGGACTCTGAGACTGACTGGTTCAAGGTTCTCTGGTCTGATGAGACCAAGATCGAGATCTTTGGTGCCAACCACACACGTGACGTTTGGAGACTGGATGGCACTGCATACGACCCCAAGAATACCATCCCTACAGTCAAGCATGGTGGTGGCAGCATCATGCTGTGGGGCTGTTTCTCAGCCAAGGGGCCTGGCCATCTGGTCCGCATCCATGGGAAGATGGATAGCACGGCCTACCTGGAGATTTTGGCCAAGAACCTCCGCTCCTCCATCAAGGATCTTAAGATGGGTCGTCATTTCATCTTCCAACACGACAACGACCCAAAGCACACAGCCAAGAAAACCAAGGCCTGGTTCAAGAGGCAAAAACTCAAGGTGTTGCAGTGGCCTAGTCAGTCTCCTGACCTTAACCCAATTGAAAACTTGTGGAAGGAGCTCAAGATTAAAGTCCACATGAGACACCCAAAGAACCTAGATAACTTGGAGAAGATCTGCATGGAGGAGTGGGCCAAGATAACTCCAGAGACCTGTGCCGGCCTGATCAGGTCTTATAAAAGACGATTATTAGCTGTAATTGCAAACAAAGGTTATTCCACAAAATATTAAACCTAGGGGTTGAATAATAATTGACCCACACTTTTATGTTTAAAATTTATAAAAATTTAACTGAGCAACAAAACTTTTTGGTTTGTAAGATTTATGCATCTGTTAATCAATCCTGCTCTTGTTTGAAGTTTGAAGGCTCTAACTTATTTGCATCTTATTAAACATGCTAAATCTGCAGGGGGTTGAATACTACTTGTAGGCACTGTAGATGAAAGATTAGATCGTCATCAACAGACTGCAGGAACAGATGCAGTTAAATGTTTGGGACCAGCCCATGGGATGAGAAATGTCAAACAAGAAGGGGAATCACTTCCTAGTTTAGTGAGTCTGAGTTAGTGAGAGGCTCATGTGAAGTTCAGGTTCAGTGTGCAGTGGGCTGGAGGCTCATGGAGTACATATTCTAACAGCATGAGGTCATACCAAATTTCATGTGGAACTTGCTGCAACATCCGGGGCCTACGGCCCAAACTAGGCACTGAGGAGAGTTCCTTAATCTCTTCTATACAGAGGAAATGAGATGGGGAAATGTGTGATGGAAATGTAATGGATTTCGGGAGTGATGTGGTGCCAGACGAAAAATCCATGGGGTTGACAGGAGGATCAAGCGAAGGAATAGTCCAAGTTGAATGTAAGTGGGAGTTTGAAATGTAATGTGTTGATGGAACTGGAACTGAAGTGTGGTGTGCCAGATACTGCTTGTTAAAGACTGATATACTTCAACTGTCCAGTAAACTTGGACCTAAGGACCCTAAAGCTAAGGACGTGGATTCATCTGAGGCTTTCAACCTACAAGTGAGTGTAAAGCAAACTTCACATCACAACATAAATGGACTGAAACACTGTGTGTTTGTAAAGTGTCAGGGCATGGAGGAGCAGCAGCTCGCCCACAGCTACCGCCCTGCCCACCTTCCAGGTGCACGCATGATGGAATTATTATCAAGAGATCAGAAATTGCCACAGTTTCTCTCACCTGTGCAATACTAAGGAAATCCTGAAAACATGATCTGTTGGTGAGCCTCAATGACTTCAGTTGAGGGACACTGGTCTAGAGGATTAATTGGCTGCTAGACAGAAAGTCTTCCCATAGGAAATAGTTACATTCTGTTCATAAGTTACCATATCCTGTAGCCAATCAGTTTTCAAGTGGACTGCATAACTGGGATATCCTCAGTTTCACCATCTGGAATACTTGGTTTAGAATGGTAAGTAAAACATTTTTTTATTTTATAAATCACTATTTTATCAAGCCAAGGTAAACCCCTTGAATGCAGCTCTGTAAATCTATCGTCCATAATAAGATTCCCTAGTGGTGACTAAAAAAATCCAAAATTGTATTATTTAATTATAAGAGCCATAACATTTGTAGTCAATTTAGTAACACATTTTAGATAATGCATAAATAATTGTAAGTCAATACATTTGCTTTAAGGAAGACCGAGAAAGTGTATAGAGAATCAGTGATGTGTTAACGTTGCATATCCACTGAGAAGCATTGTAAGGGCTTCAAGATAAAATGAATGTTCAGATGTTATGTTAGATATAAAGATTTGAATACAAATCTGTCTTAAATCAGATTATTTTAAAATGCCTATCTATTGAAACTATGCTACTCACAATTGCTTTGCCCGTGTACCCTCTAAGTCAGACAAATACCTAAATTGTTAAAAGATTGCTTATCTAGTTCTCACCTGTATTCTGGCAACAGATCACGAAAACATTATTGCTCTCTACAGCTATAAATCCAAGACTCGTCGGGGTGGCAACAGCTAAGCAGTGAATATAAAGGTCAGGTCATTCTGAAGTATGGAAGTCTTAATCCATTCTGTCTTATCATAGACAGCCAAGATATATTTTTGTAAGAAAGACACAGGTTTTGATTTATTCCTAGTACTTTGATCTGTTTTCAAATTATTTGTAATACATAATATAGCAAAAAAGCTTCTTTTTGAAGCCAATGTTTTCATAGGTAGAATATATGATGATTGTAGAGAATGTTATGAAAAAAAAATCAGAGGAAGTCAATTTTTTTGTAATATGGGCACATTTTAGCATCCATATGACTGCTTCAGTAACCAGACCTCCAGGGGTATTGTGGTCATGACTTTCGTGCTCCCAGGATAGCAGGGCAGAATTAAGGTTGGTAGAGGCCCGTAGACAAAGTATCTGATGGAGGCTCCCCACACTTTTTTTTTTAAAGGTAACTATAAAGCACAAAAAAGAAAACTGTTAGCTATAAAAACTGGAAAAACTATATTCTGTATAATCTATATACAGCTCTGGCAGAAATTAAGAGACCACTGCAAAATGTTCAGTTTGTCTGGTTTTTCTCTTTATAGGTATATTTTTGAGTAAAATGTAAATTGTTCTTTTATTCTATAAACTTCTGGCAACAGGTCTCCGAATTTCCAAGCAATACATTTTGTATTTTTTTATGAAAAGGAGAAATGGTCAAAATTAAAAAAAAAAATGCTTTCAGACCTCAAATAATGCAAATAAAACAAGTTAATAATCATTTAGAAACAACAATACTAATGTTTTATCTCAGGAAGACTACAATGAGTGTGCTGATTTCTACAGAGGTTAACTGTTACAGAAATGCATTAATGTATTTTCTATTCCCACTTTAGCAACTGAAGATTTTCTGTGTTTCTGACGACAGTTTTGCCACAGTGCTCAGCAGAGGAAATGCAATTTAGTAATACTGTCTAATTTTCAGACATTATAAACTTAGATTAGACCGTCTCGTAAGGAGCCAGGTTTTATAAAATGGATCATATGGTGTTTGAAAACTTTTTAGACTCGCCAGTCCATAATCAAGCTGTCTAGTCTAATTTTATACTACCTATTATTTGGTTTACTTTGGACCAATGGGTGGAGTCGAGCATCATCCACTGATGTAAACCACTTAAGTAACATTGTCAATTTCAGGCAGTGGCATTTAAAGCATGTAAACCGGGGAGGGTGGAATGTGACAATCCAAATGCCCATTGACTCCCCAGCAATGTGATCACGAGGTGTCAAGTGATTGCCATGATTGGAAACTGTGGTTTTCATACACAGTCATACTTGAAAGTTTGGAAACCTTAAGAATTTTCCATATTTCTGCATAAATATGAACTAAAAGTACATCAGATTTTCACACAAGTCTTGAAAGTAAATAAAGAGAATCACACAATGAAATAAGTAAAAAATATTATCCTTTTTCACATTATATTGAGGAAAATTATCCAATATCACATATGAGTGGAAAATTTAGTTGTGCAACAATAACTGCATCAGAACGATTATTGTAATCGTAATTTGTTCTGCATGTCGATATGAAGGAATTTTAGCCAATTGCTCCCTACAAAACAGCTACAGCTCTGAAGGTTCTGTAGTTGAAAATAAAAGAAAGGAACCAACCAAAAAGTCCGGAATAAATGTGGCAATTACAGTATATATACTTTATTGAACAAATCAGGGAAGTAACACAAGAATATACAACGATGCAGGGGCACACCCAAGGTATATAAAAAGATTTATAGAAAATTTTATAAAAATGTATAAAAACAACAGGGGAGTCAGTTATAATGACAAACTTATGCAAAATCGTACGTTATAACAGTGTGCACATGCAAATGTTTATGGCTATGGCATATAACCAGTGTAAAACATGAAGACGTATTCTGTGCACAGTACTATTGTTGTGCAGTTGTAAGGTTTTCTCCCAGGAACTGCTTCCTTCAGATCCTTCAGCAACATTTCTATACGATTAAGGTTTACCTTTAGTTTTCTTTACATTTCTTTTTTTTTGTTGAACGACACGGATTGTTGTTTTTCTGCCTGACCCACATTCTCATGAGATTCAGCTCATGGACAAATGTTCTGACATTATTCTTTAGAATTGATGATAAAATTCAGAATTCTTTGTTCCATCAACGATGACAAGCCATTGTGGCCCAAAAACAAGACAAAACAATGATATTACCACTGTTTTGTTTCACTGATGGTATAAAGGTTGGATACTGTAATACAGTGCTTTTTTTCTCCAAACCTAATGCTTTTCATTTAACCCCTTCACCCCCAGAGCCATAACGTTTTTATTTTTCCATCAATATGGCCATCTGAGGGCTTATTTTTTGCAGGACGAGATGTACTTTTGAACAATACCATTGGTTTCACCATGACGTGTAACAGAAAATGGGAAAAAAATTCCAAGTGCGATGAAATTGCAAAAAAAGTGCAATCTCACACTTGTTTTTTGTTTGGCTTTTTAGCTAGGTTTACCAAATGCTAAAACTAACCTGCCATTATGATTCTCCAGGTCATTATGAGTTCATAGACACCAAACATGTCTAGGTTCTCTTTTATCTAAGTGGTAAAAAAAAATTCCAAACTTTGCTAAAAATAAAAAAATAAAAATTGCGCCATTTTCCGATACCTGTAGCGTCTCTAATTTTTGTGATCTGGGGTCGGGTAGGCTAATTTTTTGTGTGCCGAGCTGGCATTTTTAGTGATACCATTTTGGTGCAGATACGTTCTTTTGATCACCCGTTATTGCATTTTAATGCAATGTCGCGGCGACCAAAAAAACGTAATTTTGGCGTTTTGATTTTTTTTATCGCTACACCATTTAGCGATCAGGTTAATCCTTTGTTTTTATTGATAGATTGGGCGATTCTGAACTCGGCAATATGTGTAGGTTTGATTTTTTTTTTTATTGTTTTATTTTTATTGGGGCGAAAGGGGGGTGATTTGAACTTTTATATATTTTTTATTTCTTCATATTTTTAAACACTTTTTTTTTTTTTACTTTTGGCATGCTTCAATAGCCTCCATAGGAGGCTAGAAGCATGCACAACTCGATCGCCTCTGCTACATAGAGGTGAAGTACAGATCACCTCTATGTAGCAGAAATGCAGGTGTGCTTTGAACGCCGACCACAGGGTGGCGCTCAAAGCAATCGGCCATCAACAACCATAGATGTCTCAAGGAGACCTCTGGTTGTTATGGCAATGCACCGATGACCCCCGATCATGTGACGGGGGGTCAGCGGTGCAAGCACCTCCGGCCGCGCGGCCGGGAGCGCTAGTTAAATGCCGCTGTCAGCGTTTGACGGCGGCATTTAACTAGCTAGTGGGCGCAGGCGGATCGCGATTCCGCTCACGCTCATTGCGCGCACATGTCAGCTGTTCAAAACTTTGCTTTGAGGTGGGCTCACCGCCGGAGCCCACCTCAAAGCGGGGGATCTGCCAGCTGACGTACTTATCCTTCAGCTGGCAGAAAGGAGTTAAACAAAAAAAGTCTATTCTCAACCATTCACAATGCATCGTTTCATTAGCCTTCTGACTACTCCAGGCTATCTGTAGCAAACTGCAAACAGAAGATGGACTCTGATATTAACATTAGCTTATCTGGGGAAGGATCTTTAGTTGCTTAAAAGTTAAATTGGGTTATTATTTATTTATTATTTATTATGCTTTGCTTATATAGCTCTATCTTATTCCACAACACATGGAGCCATTGTAACCTTATCACTGGGGTCACACTAGCGTAGAATACGGAGTGCTATGCGAGAAAACCTTGCATTGCACTCGGACCAGTGTTAATCTGGGGCAGCTCACATCACCGTATTGTTTCTCAGGCGTATGCAGCGCGCGAGTGAAATCACAGCATGCTGCGAATGTACATGTATATCGCCCGAGTCTCGCCAATGCAAGTCTATGGGTGCGAAAAAAAATCAGACACCACACGGATCATCCGTGTGACTTTGAGAACTACATACACATTTTCCTCATTTCAGCCCATTGAGCCATAAAATTCAATGGGGAAAAGCAGTGAGAAATGTAAAGCCATGTGCGCATCATATGGATGTCATACAGATGCATAAGTGCGAGAAAATCGAATGATTGCATTGCAAACCCATTACACATGGATGACCATACGGACAACACTTGTGCGACTCTTGGCAGGAAGACTCGAACCGATTTTCCATACGTTTAGTGTGACCCCGGCATATGGACTATCATATGCCTTGCTCTTGTTGTGTTCTTTGGTGATCAACCACTCTTGGGAAGGGCAATGGTCTTGAATTTCATCAATCTGTACATTGCTTGTGTGACGCCCGGGAGACCGAGGTACCCAGCATCAGATCAAAGAGGTCCGTCTCTTGAGGGGGATGTCACTAGTGGCTTGACCCGGTGCTGTGGCCTCAGGCGATGCACAGTGCAAGGGATATCATGAAGGAACAGACACTTACTTGATCAGCAGAAGGTCCTCTCAGCTGTGATGACCCCGATCCTGGATCGATGGCTATTGTCCAAATGAAAGACTGAGGCGCTGAAACGTTTAACCAGTTTACTTCAACAAAAAGGGATTTGCAACCAATACTGTCACCGGAGTCTGTATAAGAACTCTGAATTACTTTGACCCTGCCAGGATTTCCACCTCTTATTATGCGCAGTTTCTGTATGGCCCTGCTGCTGTATGTGAACTGGCTGCCGACCCAATCTGTCTCTTCTGTGCTCTGGTTCGACGGACAACCCGAGTCCTTTTTGTCGGCTTACCCCCTTTGGGAGTACCGCTGAACTCTGTGTCTGTTGCTGCGTCTTACCCTGGTGAAGCTGATATCACCTCACTTTCTTCCGGTTGCTGTATTATATATAACGAATATAGCCACGGATCCGGTATCAGTCTCTGCGCCTATTTTGGGTAGAAATTATTGCTACCGGGTTCTCACAGTGTCCTTTTTCTCTATTCCTCTTTTCCTACTATGGGTATTACGGGCCTATAATCCGTCATAGGGCTGTTAGGAGTTCAGTTATACGACCTCTCACTTTCAGCTCCTCAACCCAACTGCCAGTCCTTTTCTCAGACCAGAATAGATCAAGGGGAGTCTCTGGAGCTCCCCCTTCTGGCCGGCGATGGTAGTGTAGTCTTGCTATTTTAGTATTTGTATTTGGTGTCAATAACTATTTTTGTGGCAAATACCCCTAGGGGCGCCACACTTGTCTGACTAAGAAATGGTAAAGTCCAAACTTTTTAGAAATGGTTTTGTAACCTTTCCCAGCCTTATGAACATTAACAAATCTTCTGAAGACCTCAGATATGTCCTTTATTCTTGCCATGATACACTTTCAAATAAGCAACTTTGCATTTGACTTGCTTTTGCCATCTGCTGTCAAATTAAGTGCAATGAGAGCTTTTTTGTTTCATTATGTACACCTGATTACATAAAACAACACTACTATATCCTGGGAGAGTGTGCTCAGTAATTACATTTCAGGAAAAGTGATAACTCCTAAGATTCCAGTCAGCTTTTTCAGCTCATGGTTTTTCATACAGCAGTTCATCTACCTCTTTGTCCCTCTCAGCTCCTGACAAGCTACTGTTATAAATCTTGCTAAATCACCAGCCCCCACAATTGGTAGCTTTCAGAGTGACATCTTAACTGTGCTTATTCAAATACTCTGTTATCTCCATGTATAAATATAGTGATAACAGTGTGTACTCAATGAGAAGTACTGAATGTGTTACAACAGTACTTGTCCAGAGCTTTAAAGGGAACCTGTCACCTGAATTTGGCGGGCCCTTTTTCGGTCAGATGGGCGGTGTTTTTGGGTCTTTTATTCGCCCTTTCCTTCCCGCTGGCTGCACGCTGGCCGCAATATTGTCTTGAAGTTGATTCGCTTTCCTCCGTAGAACACGCGTGCGAAAAGCATTAGTGCGCATGCGCCAGGGCACTATGTCCCGGAACACAGCAAAATACTTCCGGGACATAGTGCTGCGGCGCATGCGCACTAATGCTTTTCGGCTTTGCCCGCAGTTGGGCACATGTAGTACCATGTAGTACCATGTAAACCTATGGAAAATCAAATCCGCAGTTGTATTTTCCGCAGCATGTCAATTCTTTGTGCGGATTCCACAGCAGTTTACACCTGCTCCTCAAAAGGAATACGCCGGTTGTAAAACTGCGGGTGGAATCCGCACAAAAAACGCGGTAAATCCGCAGGTAAAACGCAGTGCGTTTTACCTGCAGATTTTGCAAAAATGGTGGGGAAAAATCTGCACACGAATCCGCAACGTGGGCGCATAGCCTTAAACTGTTTAAAGGTTCGTCAGTCTCTAGACATTTTTCTGAGAAAATTTCAAGAATCCTGGTGGATTTATTTACTACATACTAGATCTCTATCGGGCGTTAATATTAGACAGGATTTAATACATTATTATGAATGATTCCTCTATGGAACTGATGTCTAATTGGAGGTAAGTTTTTATTCATTAATAATCTTATTACATCTTTACCTGCTTGATTATAGTCATGGCTTGCTATTTGGTGATTGGTCCTTTTCTACCCATGTGTTGAAACAGGGTATGACTTAACAAGCCATCGAATTCACATTTTTTTACATGCAATGACTAAAGACAAATGTCTGAAAAGCATTTGCTTTTATTTCTAATTTTGTCAGTGCTGGAGTTGCAACCTTGATGTGTTTTTAAATCTTATTTTTGAAAACAAAACCATAGCTTCTAATAGAGAAATCTGATGATGTTTACTTCTTTTTTCATTAAAAATGTTGGCTTGTTGAACAAAAAAAGCCCTTGTATGTTTATGTCGCTTGAAAAAATGAAAAAGTTATTGCTTTGGAAAGAAAAGGAGGAAAAAACTAAAGTTCATAAACAGAAAATTGTCCATGCAGAGAGCGTTTAAACCACATCCATAGGCCATGAACTTTTGTGAAGCTTGTTGATAAAATATGTATTACCTTCTGGTGCAAGCCATACAAGACAGTTTTTGTTGGTAAAATTAAGCCACAGTTTTGGAGCATGTAGCTAAGGCCGGTTTCACACGTCAGTGGCTCCGGTACGTGAGGTGACAGTTTCCTCACGTACCGGAGACACTGACACACGTAGACCCTTAAAAATCAATGCATCTGTTCAGATGTCATTGATTTTTTGCGGACCGTGTCTCTGTGTGCCAAACACGGAGACATGTCAGTGTTCGTGGGAGCGCACGGATTACACGGACCCAATAGAGTCAATGGGTCCGTGTAAAACACGGACCTCACACGGACATTCTCCGTCTGGGGTCCGTGTGCGTGCAGGAGACAGCGCTACAGTAAGCGCTGTCCCCCCCACATGGTGCTGAAGCCGCGATTCATATGTTCCCTGCAGCAGCGTTTGCTGCAGAGAAAATATGAATAATAGTGTTTAAAATAAAGATCTATGTGTCCGCCGCCCCCCCACCCCCTGTGCGCCCCCCGCTGTTCTGAAAATACTCACCCACTCCCACGTTGGCTGTCACTCCTTCCTCTCTGCCCCGCGCCTCCTACTGTATGCGGTCACGTGGGGCCGATCATTTATAATCATGAATAGTCGGCTCCGCCCCTATGGGAGGTGGAGCCACATATTCATGACTGTAAATGATCGGCCCCACGTGACCGCATACACTAGAAGCCGCGGCCAGACCAGGAAGCAGCGAGGGAGGCGGGTAAGTATTTTCTGAACAGCGGGGGGGCGCACAGGGGGTGGGAGAGCGGCGGACACATAGATCTTTATTTTAAACACTATTCTTCATATTTTCTCTGCAGCAAACGCTGCTGCAGGGAACATATGAATCCGCGATGCAGGGTACCACACGCGTGGGTACCACACGTTCTGTGTGGTACCCACTCGCCATATGGGCGGCACACGTGTGCCGCACGTATGGCCTACGTGAGTTCCCAGGCACACGGACACGGATAACTCCGGTACCGATTTATTCCGGTACCGGAATTATCTGGACGTGTGGGACAGCCCTAAGTAAATAAACCTGATTCTAACCTATATGGCTGCCCAATTCTTTTTGGGGTGTCAGTGACTGGCTCTAGTCTCTTGACCTTAAGTTATGTTACAAAGTAGAGGAAATCTAGTTTTAATCTAGACGTAATTTGGCCTGGAAGTGCATTAAAGACAGGCTGATGTGTGGCTAGAGCTTTGAGCTGCTGCATTCATTTCATGCTGTACTAGATTGACTTCTCATTGTTGCCATTGTCTTTTTGCCATATGATATCTTGCCCATAGTACTTCCTTTTCTTTGCACCCGGCATTGGTGTACTGCACATGTTTGCTACTACTCATGAACACTGTATACGCAAGATTTTGCATGCAGCACAAATGACGCAGTAGCCACAATAAAATATCAATCTTGCATTTAGGCTGGGAAGAATGAGCAGCCTGCCCAGCTAATTTACATATAGTCAGACTACCATATATTCTCTCATGCAAGAGAAATAGACCGCTAATGCTAATAACACTCAGCTCAAACTCCGTCAGATTGTCACCTTACAGTAATCCAGTTCTCTCACATGAGAGAATCGCAGCACAGGTGTGGAGAAGACAGAGAACTTCATTTCTCCAACTTCTCCCTTGTTTCTGTCCTCGTAAATCCGACTGCACTTGGATGATATCCGAGTGCAGCATGATGTTTTACATAGACTTGTATGGGTGCGCAGGGTCCAATTGGATCCACTCGCAGCATGCTGCAATTTTTTTTCTCATGCTGAATCGGTATAAGATAAAAGGCGCCAGTCGGCACTGCTCCATAGTATAATATTGGGCAGAGTGCTATCCGATGAAACATCAGCTACCACTCGGCTGTATTACACACTCGTGTGAGAGAGCCCCCAAAGTGACTTTTCTCTGCAATGTAATATTGCTTTGGCGATAGAAAGGTAAGCTGAAACTTGTCTGTTAATGCCACGTATCTACTCTTCACAAATCTAGTGACAAGTTCCCTTTGCACAAAAAAAAGCGTATTGAGCGATGGAATCCACTATCTTCCTAACTCTATAAGAACTTTGAAGCAGCTGTTTCGGTTTGCCTCTCCAAAGCTGTATTTCTAATCACTGTAATGTGTTATGAATTTTTTAGCATATTTTGATAGATTTTTTTAATTAAACATACAATTTCTATGTTCTTAATTTTAAAGCTTTTGTATTCAATTGTACAAGTACAGAACTTTGAGACTATAGAGAAAAAAAAAATAAAACTACATTATACATTTGTAATGTATAGAAAATGTTATTATACGTTTGCCACAGTGTAAGTAAGACAAAAATCTGCATGATTGATCATTTCAATAATGTTTGAAAAATGTAAGGCTTGTAAAGGATGTAGAATACATTCAAAAGCAATTGACTTTAATTGTATCATTGGGACTACTTTGTTGAGCTTGCAGCTGTTTTCTAGCATGAAAAAAGGCAAAGTCCGTGATATACCCTTCAATAATTGCTGAAATTGTAAAATCATTCCATGACTAATCTTCAACTGCTGAATAATTTTATGCTGCTTAAAGCTATGATTTGTATTATTCAACAACCAAGAGACTTTTTATTGCAATGCCTCACTAGGTTTAATTGTTTTCGAAAAAGATATAGAGTGCAAAGAAATTCTGAAACCATAGCATTTTAAGTGATTGGAAGCACAGTAAAACTAATAATAGGCTATAATAAATGTCTAGTTCTATACCCTACCCATTGTATTCTATCTACCCTATGCTAAAGCCTTCAGAAAAGAGAAGAAATTCAATCATTGATGCTTTAAAGAAGCAATGATGCGCTTTCTCTGTATTGTTAATAGACTGTATTTCTGTTTGGTATAACCTTTTGTTTAATCATCCAAGAATATGACTTGCTATCCTATAATAAACAGCTATACAAATTGATAAAGCCATTAAATTGTTAAGGTAATAGATGGTAATACACAAGGTTTTTGATCATTCCTCCACAATATAGCATATAACAAAGCTATCCTGTCCCAGCAGTTATACTTTTAAAGTTTAATGTACCTACAGATGATCTAAGATGATTTCAGGGAATTAGGCGGCAAGCTGAAAGCAAGGACCTCCAACGTGGTATTTTCCGAAATACTGCCTGTACCACGTGCCACGCCAGAGAGTCAATGGGAGATTAGGGAGGTTAATAAGTGGCTCAAGAATTGGTGTAGGAAGGAGGGGTTTGGGTTCCTGCAGAACTGGGCCGACTTCTCAGTTGGCTACAGGCTCTACGCTAGGGACGGGCTGCACCTCAATGGGGAAGGGGCAGCTGTGCTGGGGGAGAAAATGGTTAGAAGGTTGGAGGAGTGTTTAAACTAGGGATTGGGGGGGAGGGTATTCATTTTATAGGAGGGGAAGATAGTGCAGATAGAGACCTGGGCACAAATAAGGAAGTTGGGGGTGGCGGTGGCATGGGGGGTGGGGTTAGAACAGTTAGTAATTTAAGAAAGAATAGAGGTACAGAGAGTAACATCAAGTGCATGTATACTAATGCCAGAAGCCTCGCCAACAAAATGGATGAATTAGAACTAATGTTGTTGGAGCATAATTATGACATGGTGGGGATATCTGAGACGTGGCTGGATGAGAGCCATGACTGGGCTGTTAACTTGCAGGGCTATAGCCTGTTCAGAAATGACCGTACAGGTAAGCGAGGGGGAGGGGTGTGTCTATATGTAAAATCTTCCTTAAAACCCATCCTGCGTGATAATATAGGTGAATTTAATGAAAATGTCGAGTACCTGTGGGTGGAGATAAGGGGAGGGGGAAAAAATAATAAATTACTGATAGGGATTTGTTATAAATCTCCAAAAATAATGGAAGCAATGGAGAATATCCTCGTAAAGCAAATAGATGAAGCTGCGACTCAAGGAGAAGTCATTATTATGGGGGACTTCAACTACCCTGAAATAGATTGGGGAACAGAAACCTGCAGTTCCAGCAAAGGTAATCGGTTTTTGACAACTATGAGAGACAATTACCTTTCACAACTGGTTCAGGACCCAACAAGGAGGGGGGCACTGCTAGACCTAATATTAACCAACAGGCCAGACCGCATATCAAATATAAGGGTTGGGGGTCACTTGGGGAATAGTGATCACAAAATAATAAGTTTTCATGTAACCTTTAATAAGATGGGTAGTAGGGGGGAGACAAGGACACTAAACTTCAGGAGGGCAAATTTCCAACGGATGAGAGAGGATCTTGGTGCAATTAACTGGGACGATATCCTGAGACACAAAAATACACAAAGAAAATGGGAGACGTTTATTAGCATCCTGGATAGGATCTGTGCACAGTATATACCGTATGGGAATAAACATACTAGAAATAGGAGGAAACCAATATGGCTAAATAGAGCTGTAAGGGGCGCAATAAGGGACAAAAAGAAAGCATTTAGAGAATTAAAGGAAGTAGGTAGTGAGGAGGCATTAAATAAATACAGAAAATTAAATAAATTCTGTAAAAAGCAAATCAAGGCAGCAAAGATTGAGACAGAGAGACTCATTGCCAGAGAGAGTAAAAATAATCCCAAAATATTCTTTAACTATATAAATAGTAAGAAACTAAAAAATGACAGTGTTGGCCCCCTTAAAAATAATCTGGGGGAAATGGTGGATGAGGATGAGGAAAAAGCCAATATGCTAAATGACTTTTTTTCATCAGTATTTACAAAAGAAAATCCCATGGCAGACAAAATGACTAGTGATAAAAATTCCCCATTAAATGTCACCTGCTTAACCCAGCAGGAAGTACAGCGGCGTCTAAAAATAACTAAAATTGACAAATCTCCGGGCCCGGATGGGATACACCCCCGAGTACTGCAGGAACTAAGTACAGTCATTGATAGACCATTATTTTTTTTTTTTTCTCAAATAATTTTATTAAACATTTTGACATTTTTACAATAAAGGATAAGGAAAGAAAGGGAAAGGGGATGAGGGAGGGGAAATAAAGGGGAAGAAAACCCCATACACAGTGGGGTTTGGAAAACAGGCATTCAAAAACAGACTAAAATATAGTTGCTTAAAAAATACTACACATATGAAACTTATAAATAAAAAATAAGGAAAAAGAAAATAATAATAAATATTCTAGCGTTATATGAAGTGGTTATAGATTTTAGGAGAATAAGATGTTGCTTAGAAGTTAGGCCTAGCAGTAACAATGAAAGTACACAAGTCAAAAATAACATAGCCCAAACTCAAGAAATAAAATGAAGGAACTGTGAACATAATGCTAAGCGTTAGACAAATAAAAAGGTTAAAAAATAGCGTCAATATCTAGATAACATATACAATGCTCAGTAGTATTAGTATTCTAAATTAGTAGTCCGTGCAATATAAGTAGAATAAAAAATCGTATAAAAGAAGATAATGCCTGTAACAGGTCCGAGAGTGCACCCGACACCCCAAAGACCTAGTGGAGGAAAGTTCGGTTTTGATCCAATAAACAAAAAAGTAACGGAAAGAAAAGAAAAAAAATACAAAGTGAGTTTTGAAGTGGAATTAAGCTGCTGCAGTTACTCAGATAGTCCGTCGTTGAATGATTGTACAGTGATCAACCAGGACAGCTGTCTTTCAAATTGTAGATGGGAAACCGGATGTGGTCCCAGAAGAGTAAATTCCAATGCGTTTTAACAGTTCAATACCCTCGCCTGGGGAGGAAACATAGTAAAAACCTGACGGAAGTCTCACCCGGAGAGTTGATGATCTCGTCCAGGAGTAGGAGAAGCCTGCTCGCAATAATTCTCTTGTAGTGTGCAAAAAAGCTTTCCTATTTTGGAGCGTAATTTTTGACAAATCCTTATAAAAAAACAGATGTTTGTAAGGAGAAGAGAGGAATCCCTGATCTCTCGAAATACCCAAAAGTGCGTTCCTCACCCAATTAGGATAAAAGGTGACAATGACGTCACATGACAGGTCCTTAGGTAGTGTGGGTGGTCTACGTATTCTGACAACTCTCTCTATCAAAGGGCCTCCAGTGGAATTGGGCAGTAAATTAGAAATCATTGAGGATACGTAACTCCCCAGTTGGGAAGCCTGAATTGAATCTGGTATACCCCTGATCTTAACGTTATTCTTCCTTTTAAAGTCTTCAAAATTATTTAAATTTGTTTGAAAGATATCCAATTTTTTCTGGATCCCCTCCAATGAGTCTAAAGGCTTAGAAATGGCTTGACAAATGTTTTGTTAGTTTTTTCCAAAATTGCGATTATGTGCGACTGAATCTTGAACGAAAGAGGTTCCAGTATTTATAATAGGGGGGATTATCTCAACTGCAGATTTTACGAATGTAATTATTTCTTGGAAAAGCTTTTTAATAAATATTTGGGACGCTTTTGAATTGAATGACAATTTAGGCTCAGTAATTACATCCTTCCCGCAAATGTTCAAGGTGGTAAGAAATGATTGGATAAGACACACCATAAACCCCTCTGTTGGAAGATCTTCAGATGCTGGAATACCTTCAAATTTTACTAATGCGGGAGGCGACTTTTTTAAACTGCGTTTTACAGGCTTTTTAGGTGGTTCACCAGAAACATCACTTGAAGAAGAGTAACTGGAGTAATTAACCGTATCATAATCAGAATATTCAAGATCATCACTATTCGTATATGCCTCCTCTAGGTCTGATCCCTCCGATCCGTCTAGTGATCCAGTCAAACCACCAGACAAATCCGATCGCTCATCCTCCAGTTCTCCCCCCTCCTGCATACCCGCTGAAATTTCGGATCCATTAAATGAGTCAATTAAGGACCTGTAGGGCTCCATGTCAAATATAGGATTATTAAAAGTAGATTTTTGGCTCTCAGATTCTTCCCCTAAATGAGTAAGACTAGGCTTTTTTTTCTGCGTATCTGTAGCTTTAAAAGAGGAGGGACCCGCAATAGAGGGGATGTGGCTTTGGTGACCTTTAGTGAAATCATGGCTCCCATTAATGTTGGAAAGCCCAACTAAACCCCCTATAGTATTGGTGCTGGGGGAGGATTGTTCACATAAATTGGGGTGATTTAGAATGCTTCTTACCCACACCGATGTCCCTCGGTCCTTATCATATTGAAGCACTGACGTCCCTTGCTCTGCTCCCATATCAGCGATGTCCTCTCCCCTGTGCATGTTTTTTTCAATCAGCTGCTCCACGTTCTCTTCTAGGTGCTGCGGCGCTACCTCTTGATGTTCCGGTGAGATGAGTGTCTCCTCGTTCCTCTCCTTACGCTGCGGTGCTGCGTCCTCTGCCTTCAGCGAGAGATCTCCCCGACGCTGTCCGGCGGCCACTTCCGGTTCGGTGAGCGGTGCTTCCTTCAGAGACTCCTGCGCTGCTGTCGGCGTCACAGTAACCATCCCGGTCCGGGCGGCAGGTAAAGTCTTCGGCACAAATACCTGTGCCCTGTAGTTAAGGTTGCTCCTCCTGGCTTGTACGGGCGGATGCAGCTCACCCGACGCCTGTGGGGGATGAATCGCCCCTTTGTTGCTGGCCGCTGCTTTTTCCTTCACGGCGCCCAGTAACACCGCATCCCCCTGCTTCTTTCTTGCTAGTGGCAGCGTCGCTGGAGAAGGAGCTTTTTTTCCATTCTGAACCCCGGGGGACCGCTGGGCTGCAGGAGTCTTAAACTTAGCTGGTGTCTTGAGAGGTGTCGGCTTCAGCGGAGTGGATCCGCCATGTTTTCCTCCATGCGGGGACAGCTCTCCTCCAGGGCCACTTCTCTGCTTCTGTCCTGGAGAAAGGTTTCTCTTAACAGGACAGGATCCATTCTTCTTGGAATCGGTTCTAGGCATCTTCCTAACGCTGTAGAGTTCAATTAATCCACTTTTTGTAGCTTTTTTAGTAGTTTTGGATCTGGAAGTTACAGGAGCTCCTGTAACACAGGACTGCTCCTGCTCCCGTGCAAACCACGCCCCCGATAGACCATTATTTTTAATCTTTAAAGACTCCATAATAACAGGGTCTGTACCACAGGACTGGCGTATAGCAAATGTGGTGCCAATATTCAAAAAAGGGGCAAAAACTGAACTCGGTAATTATAGGCCAGTAAGCTTAACCTCTACTGTGGGTAAAATCCTGGAGGGCATTCTAAGGGATACTATACTGGAGTATCTGAAGAGGAATAACCTTATGACCCAGTATCAGCACGGGTTTACTAGGGACCGTTCATGTCAGACTAATTTGATCAGCTTCTATGAAGAGGTAAGTTCCGGACTGGACCAAGGGAACCCAGTGGACGTAGTGTATATGGACTTTTCCAAAGCTTTTGATACGGTGCCACACAAAAAGTTGTTACATAAAATGAGAGTAATGGGGATAGGGGAAAATATGTGTAAGTGGGTTGAGAGCTGGCTCAGGGATAGGAAACAAAGGGTGGTTATTAATGGAGCACACTCGGACTGGGTTGCGGTTAGCAGTGGGGTACCACAGGGGTCAGTATTGGGCCCTCTTCTTTTTAACATATTTATTAATGACCTTGTAGGGGGCATTCAGAGTAGAATTTCAATATTTGCAGATGACACTAAACTCTGCAGGGTAATCAATACAGGGGAGGACAATTTTATATTACAGGATGATTTATGTAAACTAGAAGCTTGGGCTGATAAATGGCAAATGAGCTTTAATGAGGATAAATGTAAGGTCATGCACTTGGGTAGAAGTAATAAGATATATAACTATGTGCTTAATTCTAAAACTCTGGGCAAAACCGTCAATGAAAAAGACCTGGGTATATGGGTGGATGACAAACTCATATTCAGTGGCCAGTGTCAGGCAGCTGCTACAAAGGCAAATAAAATAATGGGATGTATTAAAAGAGGCATAGATGCTCATGAGGAGAACATAATTTTACCTCTATACAAGTCACTAGTTCGACCACACTTAGAATACTGTGCACAGTTCTGGTCTCCGGTGTATAAGAAAGACATAGCTGAACTGGAGCGGGTGCAGAGAAGAGCGACCAAGGTTATTAGAGGACTGGGGGGTCTGCAATACTAAGATAGGTTATTACACTTGGGGCTATTTAGTTTGGAAAAACGAAGACTAAGGGGTGATCTTATTTTAATGTATAAATATATGAGGGGACAGTACAAAGACCTTTCTGATGATCTTTTTAATCATAGACCTGAGACAGGGACAAGGGGGCATCCTCTACGTCTGGAGGAAAGAAGGTTTAAGCATAATAACAGACGCGGATTCTTTACTGTAAGAGCAGTGAGACTATGGAACTCTCTGCCGTATGATGTTGTAATGAGTGATTCATTAATTAAATTTAAGAGGGGACTGGATACCTTTCTGGAAAAGTATAATGTTACAGGGTATATACACTAGATTCCTTGATAAGGCGTTGATCCAGGGAACTAGTCTGATTGCCGTATGTGGAGTCGGGAAGGAATTTTTTTCCCCATGGTGGAGTTACTCTTTGCCACATGGGTTTTTTTTGCCTTCCTCTGGATCAACATGTTAGGGCATGTTAAGTTAGGCTATGGGTTGAACTAGATGGACTTACAGTCTTCCTTCAACCTTAACCCCTTAACGACCTTTGACGCATACGCTGCGTCATGAAAGTCGGTGCCTTCACGACCTGTGACGCAGCGTATGCGTCATGGAGGGATCGCGCTCCTGCAGATCGGGTGAAAGGGTTAACTCCAATTTCACCCGATCTCCAGGAACAGGGGGAGTGGTGCTTCAGCCCAGGGGGGGTGGCTTCACCCCCCCGTGGCTACGATCGCTCTGATTGGCTGTTGAAAGTGAAACTGCCAATCAGAGCGATTTGTAATATTTCACCCCAAAAAACGGTGAAATATTACAATCTAGCCATGGCCGATGCTGCAATATCATCGGCCATGGCTGGAAAACCTAATCTGCCCCCACCCCACCCCACCGATTGCCCCCCCAGTGCTCCGGTGCACGGTCCGCCCCCCTAATTCGTTCTGTCCGCTCCTCCGTTCTCCTGTCCGCTCCCCCCGTGCTCCGGTGCCCCCTCCCTGTGCTCCGGTCCCCCCCCCTGTGCTCCGGTCCCCCCCCCGTGATCCGATCACCCCCCCTTCATACTTACCGGGCCTCCCGATGTCCGTCCGGCTTCTCCATGGGCGCCGCCATCTTCCAATATGGCGGGCGCATGCGCACTGCGCCCGCAGAGTCTGCCGGCTGGCAGATTCATTTCAGAAGTATTTTGATCACTGCAATATAGCCTATCACAGTGATCAAAATAAAAAAAAGTAAATGACCCCCCTTTATCACCCCCATAGGGACAATAATAAAAATAAATAAAATATTTTTTTTTTTTTTCTGCTAGGGTTAGGGTTAGAACTAGGGTTAGAATTAGGGTTAGAATTAGGGGTAGGGTTAGGGTTAGGGGTAGGGTTAGGGCATGTGCACACAGTGCGGATTTGGCTGCGAATCCGCAGCGGATTGCCGCGGATCCGCAGCGGATCGGCCGCTGCGAATTCGTAGCAGTTTTCCATCAGGTTTACAGTACCATGTACACCTATGGAAAACCAAATCTGCTGTGCCCATGGTGCGGAAAATACCGTGCGGAAACGCTGTGTATTTTCCGCAGCATGTCAATTTTGTGCGGATTCCGCAGCGTTTTACACCTGTTCCTCAATAGGAATCCGCAGGTGAAATCCGCACAAAAAAACACTGGAAATCCGCTGTAAATCCATAGGTAAAACGCAGTGCCTTTTACCTGCGGATTTTTCAAAAATGGTGCGGAAAAATCTCACACGAATCCGCAAAGTGGGCACATAGCCTTAGGGTTAGGGTTGGAATTAGAGTTAGGGTACCGTCTCACAGTGGCACTTTGATCGCTACGACGGTACGATCTGTGACGTTCCAGGGATATCCATACGATATCGCTGTGTCTGACACGCGGCAGCGATCAGGGACCCTGCTGAGAATCGTACATCGTAGCAGATCGTTTGGAACTTTCTTTCGTCGCTGGATCTCCCGCTGTCATCGCTGGATCATTGTGTGTGACAGCTATCCAGCGATGCGTTCACTTGTAACCAGGGTAAACATCGGGTTACTAAGCGCAGGGCCGCGCTTAGTAACTCGATGTTTACCGTGGTTACCAGCGTAAAAGTAAAAAAAAACAAAAAACGTACATACTCACATTTCGGTGTCCTTCAGGTCCCTTGCCGTCTGCTTCCCGCTCTGACTGTCTGCCGGCCGGAAAGTGAGAGCAGAGCGCAGCGGTGACGTCACCGCTGTGCTGTGTGTTGTGGATTCTGTTGGTGGGCTCCCTCTGGTGGTTACTGCTGGTACTGGGTGACTTTGGTGGGTTGCGGCCTTTGGTTTCCACCTGTCCATCAGAGGCTGGGTGTTTCCTATTTTACCTGGCCTTTCTGTCATTTCCCTTGCCGGCTATCAATGTGTTCAGATGTGCTCTGTTTGGTTCCTGCCTACCTGCTCCCAGATCTTTCAGGATAAGCTAAGTGCTGATTTTCAGTTGTTTGGTTTTTGGTCCAGCTTGCTTAGAATGTCTCTATGCTAGCTGGTTGCTCTAGTGGACTGAGGTTCTCCCCATGTGCCATGAGTTGGCACATGGGTTCTTGTAATCTCAGGATGGTTTTTTTGATTAGGGTTTTTCGCTGACCGCTCAGTCCCCTTTTGTATCATTCTGCTTTCTAGTTTTTAGCGGGCCTCTATTTGCTAAAGCTATATACATCATCTCTATGTGTGTGCCTTCCTCTCATTTCACCGTCAATACATGTGGGGGGCAACTATACCTTTGGGGTTAATTCCTCTGGAGGCAAGTGAGGTCTTGTTTTCTCTGCAGTACTAGTTAGCTCTTAGGCTGGTGCGTGGCGTCTAGAACCAACGTAGGCACGCTCCCTGGCTATCTCTAGTTGCGTTTGTCAGGCGTAGGGCAGCGGTCAGCCCAGGTTCCATCACCCTAGAGCTCGTCCGATATTTTGTTATACTTTGCTTGTCCTGTGCTATCCCTAGCCATTGGGGATTCATGACAGCTGTGCTCTCACTGTACGGCGGCGCTCAGTCAGAGCGGGAAGCAGACGGCAAGGGACCTGAAGGACACCAAAATGTGAGTATGTACATTTTTTTTAATTATTTTTACGCTGGTAACCACGGTAAACATCGGGTTACTAAGCGCGGCCCTGCGCTTAGTAACCCGATGTTTACCCTGGTTACCCGGGACCTTGGCATCGTTGGTCGCTGGAGAGCAGTCTGTGTGACAGCTCCCCAGCGACCACACAATGACTTTCCAACGATCACGGCCAGGTCGTATCGCTGGTCGTGATCGTTGGTAAATCGTTATGTGAGACGGTACCCTTAGGGTTGGAATTAGGGCTAGGGTTGGAAATAGGGTTAAGATTAGGCTTGTGGTTAGGGTTAAGGATAGGGTTAGGGTTGTGTTGGGGTTACAGTTGTGGGTAGGGTTGGGATTAGGGTTAGGATTAGGGTTGGATTTAGGGTTACGGGTGTGTTGGGGTTAGGGTTGTGGTTAGGGGTGTGTTGGGGTTAGGGTTGTGATTAGGGTTATGGCTACAGTTGGGATTAGGGTTAGGGGTGTGTTGGGGTTAGTGTTGAAGTTAGAATTGAGGGGTTTCCACTGTTTAGGCACATCAGGGGTCTCCAAACGCAACATGGCGCCACCAATGATTCCAGCCAATCTTGCGTTCAAAAAGTCAAATGGTGCGCCCTCCCTTCCAAGCCCCGACGTGCGCCCAAACAGTGGTTTACCCCCACATATGGGATACCAGCGTACTCAGGACAAACTGGGAAACAACTATTGGGGTCCATTTTCTCCTGTTACCCTTGCAAAAATAAAAAATTACTTGCTAAAACATAATTTTGAGGAAAGAACAATTATTTTTTATTTTCACGGCTCTACGTTATAAACTTATGTGAAACACTTGGGGGTTGAAAGTGCTCACCACACATCTAGATAAGATCCTTTTGGGGTCTAGTTTCCAAAATGGGGTCACTTGTGGGGTGTTTCTACTGTTTAGGCACATCAGGGGCTCTGCAAATGCAACGTGACGCCCGCAGACCATTCCATCAAAGTCTGCATTTCAAATGTCACTACTTCCCTTCCGAGCCCTGACATGCGCCCAAACAGTGGTTTACCCCCACATATGGGGTACCAGCGTACTCACAACAAACTGGGCAACAAATATTGGGGTCCAATTTCTCCTGTTACCCTTGTGAAAATAAACAATTGCTTGCTAAAACATCTTTTTTGAGGAAAGAAAAAATGATTTTTTATTTTCACGGCTCTGCGTTGTAAACTTCTGTGAAGCACTTGGGGGTTGAACGTGCTCACCACACATCTAGATAAGTTCCTTGGGGGGTCTAGTTTCCAAAATGGGGTCACTTGTGGGGGGTTTCTACTGTTTAGGCACATCAGGGGCTCTGCAAACATAACATGATTCCCGCAGACCATTCCATCAAAGTCTGCATTCCAAATCGTCACTACTTCCCTTCCGAGCCCCGCCATGTGCCCAAACAGTGGTTTACCCCCACATATGGGGTATCAGCGTACTCAGGAGAAACTGGACAACAACTTTTGGGGTCAAATTTTTCCTGTTACCCTTGGGAAAATTAAAAAATTCTGGGCTAAAAAAATATTTTTCAGGAAAGAAAACACATTTTTTATTTTCACGTCTCTGCGTTATAAACTTCTGTGAAGCACTTGGGGGTTCAAAGTGCTCACCACACATCTAGATAAGTTCCCTTGGGGGTCTAGTTTCCAAAGTGGGGTCAATTGTGGGGAGTTCCTACTGTTTAGGCACATCAGGGGCTCTGCAAACGCAACGTGACGCCCGCAGAGCATTCCATTAAAGTCTGCATTTCAAAACGTCACTACTTCCCTTCCGATCCCCGACGTGTGCCAAAACAGTGGTTTACCCCCACATATGGGGTATCAGAATACTCAGGAGAAACTGCACAACAACTTTTGGGGTCCAATTTCTTCTGTTACCCTTGGGAAAATAAAAAATTGTGGGTTAAAAAATCATTTTTGAGGAAAGAAAAATAATTTTATATTTTCATGGCTCTGCGTTATAAACTTCTGTGAAGCACTTGAGGGTTCAAAGTGCTCACCACACATCTAGATTAGTTCCTTGGGAGGTCTAGTTTCCAAAATGGGGTCACTTGTGTGGGAGCTCCAATGTTTAGGCACACAGGGGCTCTCCAAACGCGACATGGTGTCCGCTAATGATTGGAGCTAATTTTCCATTCAAAAAGCCAAATGGCGTGACTTCCCTTCCCGGCCCTGCCGTGCGCCCAAACAGTGGTTTACTCCCACATATGGGGTATCATCGTACTCAGGACAAACTGGACAACAACATTTGGGGTCCAATTTCTCCTATTATCCTTGGGAAAATAAAAAACTCCGGGCTAAAAATCATTTTTGAGGAAAGAAAAATATTTTTTTATTTTCATGGCTCTGCGTTATAAACTTCTGTGAAGCACCTGGGGGTTTTAAGTGCTCACTATACATCTAGATTAGTTCCTTGGGGGGTCTAGTTTCCAAAATGGGGTCACTTGTAGGGGAGCTCTAATGTTTAGGCACACAGGGGCTCTCCGAACGCAACATGGTGTCCACTAACGATTGGAGCTAATTTTCCATTGAAAAAGTCAAATGGCGCGCCTTCCCTTCCAAGCCTTGCCGTGCACCCAAACAGTGGTTTACCCCCACATATGAGGTATTGGCGTACTCAAGAGAAATTGCCCAACAAATTTTAGGATCCATTTTATCCTGTTGCCCATGTGAAAATGAAAAAATTGAGGCTAAAAAATTTTTTTTGTGAAAAAAAAGTACTTTTTCATTTTTTACGGATCAATTTGTGAAGCACCTGAGAGTTTAAAGTGCTCACTATGCATCTAGATAAGTTCCTTGGGGGGTCTAGTTTCCAAAATGGGGTCACATGTGGGGGAGCTTCAATGTTTAGGCACACAGGGTCTCTCCAAACGCGACATGGTGTCCGCTAACGATGGAGATAATTTTTCATTCAAAAAGTCAAATGGCGCGCCTTCCCTTCCGAGCCTTGCCGTGCACCCAAACAGTGGTTTACCCCCACATATGAGGTATCGGCGTACTCAGGAGAAATTGCCCAACAGATTTTAGAATCCATTTTATCCTGTTGCCCATGTGAAAATGAAAAAATTGAGGCTAAAAAAATTTTTTTGTGAAAAAAAAGTACTTTTTCATTTTTACGGATCAATTTGTGAAGCACCTGGGGGATTAAAGTGCTCACTATGCATCTAGATAAGTTCCTTGGGGCGTCTAGTTTCCAAAATGGGGTCACTTGTGGGGGAGCTCCAATGTTTAGGCACACGGGGGCTCTCCAAACGCGACATGGTGTCCGCTAAAGATTGGAGCCAATTTTTCATTGAAAAAGTCAAATGGCGCTCCTTCGCTTCCGAGCCCTGCCGTGCCCACAAACAGTGGTTTACCCCCACATATGAGGTATCAACGTACTCAGGACAAATTGGACAACAACTTTTGTGGTCCAGTTTCTCCTTTTACCCTTGGGAAAATAAAAAAATTGTTGCTAAAAGATCATTTTTGTGACTAAAAAGTTAAATGTTCACTTTTTCCTTCCATGTTGCTTCTGCTGTTGTGAAACACCTGAAGGGTTAATAAACTTCTTGAATGTGGTTTTGAGCACCTTGAGGGGTGCAGTTTTTAGAATGGTGTCACTTTTGGGTATTTTCGGCCATATAGAACCCTGAAACTGACTTCAAATGTGAGGTGGTCCCTAAAAAAAATGGTTTTGTAAATTTTGTTGTAAAAATGAGAAATCACTGGTCAAATTTTAACCCTTATAACTTCCTAGCAAAAAAAAAAATTATTTCCAAAATTGTGCTGATGTAAAGTAGACATGTGGGAAATGTTATTTATTAACTATTTTATGTCACATAACTCTCTGGTTTAACAGAATAAAAATTAAAAATGTGAAAATTGCGAAATTTTCAAAATTTTCGCCAAATTTCCGTTTTTTTCACAAATAAACTCAGAAATTATCGACCTAAATTTACCACTAACATGAAGCCCAATATGTCACGAAAAAACAATCTCAGAACCGCAAGGATCCGTTGAAGCGTTCCTGAGTTATTACCTCATAAAGGGACACTGGTCAGAATTGCAAAAAATGGCAAGGTCATTAAGGCCAAAATAGGCTGGGTCATGAAGGGGTTAATAACTATGTAACTATGTAACTATGTAACTATGTACAGTATGGCATCTGATGGATCCAGAATTATGCCCTTTTGGATTAATTTTGTATCACTGATGCTTCTATTTACTTTAGTTTTATCCAGACCAAAGGATTGATTCATTTTCTGGTATAAAACTGTTTTAAATGTAAAAAATGTACTATGAATCTGCAACATTTTTACAACTTTTGTCATTTTTACACCAGTTTCGCCAGCTCTGCCAACTTGTTTAAAAATAGTCAGAGCTTAGCTGTGAGGGGGCAAGTCCAAGTGTGATCGAAAACATTTTTCAACATAATACACTGCTCAAAAAAATAATGGGAAAACTTAAACAACAGAATATAACTCCAAGTAAATCAAACTTCTGTGAAATCAAACTGTCCACTTAGGAAGCAACACTGTTTGACAATCAATTATCAATTTCACATGCTGTTGTGCAAATGGAATAGACAACAGATGGAAATTATTGGCAATTATGAAGACACACTCAATAAAGGAGTGGTTCTGTAGGTGGGGACCACAGACCACATCTGAGTACCAATGCTTTCTGGCTGATGTTTTGGTCAGTTTTGAATGTTGGTTGTGCTTTCACACTAGTGGTAGCATGAGACGGACTCTACAACCCACACAAGTGGCTCAGGTAGTGCAGCTCATCCAGGATGGCACATCAATGCGAGCTGTGGCAAGAAAAATTGCTGTGTCTGTCAGCGTCGTGTCCAGAGGCTGGAGGCACTACCAGGAGATAGGCCAGTACACCTGGATACATGATGGGGGCCATAGGAGGGCAACAACCCAGCAGCAGGACCACTACCTCAGCCTTTGTGCAAGGAGGAACAGAAGGAGCACTGCCAGAGCCCTGCAAAATGACCTCCAGCAGGCCACAAATGTGCATGTGTCTGCATAAATGGTTAGAAACCGAATCCATGAGGATGGTCTGAGTGCCCAATGTCCACAGATGGGGGTTTTTCTCACAGCCCAACACCATGCAAGATGATTGGCATTTACCACAGAACACCAGGATTGGCAAATTCGCCATTGGCGCCCTGTGCTTTTCACAGATGAAAGCAGGTTCACACTGAGCACATGTGACAGACGTGACAGAGTCTGGAGATGCCGTCGAGAGTGATCTGCTGCCTGCAGCATCCTTCAGCATGACCGGTTTGGCAGTGGGTCAGTAATGGTGTGGGGTGGTATCTCTTTGGAGGGCCGCACAGCCCTCCACGTGCTCACCAGAGGTAGCCTGACTGCCATTAGGTACAGAGATGAGATCTTCAGACACCTTGTGAGACCATATGCTGGTGCGGTTGGCCCTGAGTTGTTCCTCCCAATGCAGCACAATACCAGACCTCATGTGGCTGGAGTGTGTCAGCAGTTCCTGCAAGATGAAGGCATTGAAGCTATGGACTGGCCCGCCTGTTCCCCAGACCTGAATCTGATTGAACACATCTGGGACATCATGTCTCGCACCATCCAACAACGTCACATTGCACCACAGACTGTCCAGGAGTTGGTGGATGCTTTAGTCCAGGTTTGGGAGGAGATCCCTCAGGAGACCATCCGCCGCCTCATCAGGAGCATGCCTAGGCATTGTAGGAAGGTCATACAGGCACATGGAGGCAACACTCACACAACTGAACATCATTTCCTTGTCTTGATGCATTTCCACTGAATTTGGATCAGCCACTAATTTGATTTTCCACTTTGATTTTGAGTATCATTCCAAATGCAGACCTCCATGTGATATTCATTTTGATTTACATTGATCATTTTTATGTTTTATTGTTCTCAACACATTCCACTATGTAATGAATAAAGATTTGCAACTGAAATATTTCATTCAGTGATATCTAGGATGTGGTATTTTAGTGTTCCCTTTATTTTTCTGAGCAGTGTATTTATGTATAGTTATTTATAATTATGACAGAAATAACTCCTCACAGGCGCACATTTCTTGCCATGGCATACTGCATCTCACTCCAGCACACTCCGTTCATTTGGACTGGTGTAAAAAATGTCAGTTTTGAAGAATTTTAGCCTTAAGAGTTAAATTGATGACATTTAGAGTTGGAGCAACATATCCAAAGTGAACTTGTCACATTGAATGTAGTGTTCGGTCTTTCAGCAGAAGGTTCAAGAGCAGCAAGAGCAGGAGAACGTAACAGGTTGATATATAGATTTGAAGTATTCTTGGTTTAGGTATGACCTGGGCTTTTTCTGGGTTTAGGTATGACATGATTAAAAATGAGAAATAAGCAGCTCCCAAAAGGGTGAGTACTTTCAGCACATAGAAAATAGTGTAATGGATCAAGAAGAACTATCCCAAATCGTTGCTATAATTCATAGACATATAAGCTGGTCAGAATTTATAGACATTAGACATGGCTCCCAGCTCGGGAATAGTACAGTGACAAACAGAGGCATGGCAGGGTAGAACTAAACTAGTGCACCTAAATTGAGGCAAGCAAGCATAATTGTTATCATTGCTGACGCTCCCTCTTCCATCATTCCAAGTTTCCAACCCTTCATCTGAGCTCTGTGATGTCTCAGTTCAGTGAGTGCGATAACTTCACTACAGCATGCCCACTGTGCTGAGCAGAGCAAAGAGTCCAAAGATGCTGAGGAGATCGGAGCAGGGGGGAATGGGGTAAGGATAGTATTTGTAGTTTTATTTTTTATGTATGGAGCACTATGTGGTGCTCATTATACTATATGGAGCAATATATGGGGCCCATTATACTGTATGGAGCAATTTATGAGCCCATTATACTATATGAAGCAATATATAGGGCCCATTATACTGCATGGAGCACTGTGTGGTGCCCATTATACTGTATGGAGCACTGTATGTGGGACACATGATACCGAATGGAGCTACAGTATATATGGGGCTCATTATACTATATGGCTTGCTATGTGAGGCCATTCTACTGTATGGACCATGGTGTTGGGCCTATTATACTGAATGGAGAAATATATGCAGCCCAGCACACTGGAATCCATTATACTGTATGTATGCAATGCATGGGGTCTATTATTCTGTATGGAGCACTATATTGGGTGTATTATACTGAATGGAGCAATATATGGGGCCTATTATTTTGTATAGAAGACTATGTGGTGCCCATAATACTGTATGGAGGATTATGGACTATGTGTTGCCCATAATACTGTATAGAAATCTATGTGGTGCCCAAAAAACTATATGGAAGACTATATGGTGCCCATCATACTGTATGGAGGACTATGTGATGCCCATAATACTGTGTGGAGGACTATGTGGTGCCCATAATACTGTGTGGAAGACTATGTGGTGCCCATAATACTATATGGAGGACTATGTAGCTCCCATAATACTGTATGGATGACTATTTAGGAGGAACATTACTTTGTAAGGGCTACAAAGGTGTGAGACATGCTCTTCTGTGACCTGCCGAATATTAAGGTTTTATTTGTGGGGGCAGAGACAAAATAGAACTTCTGCTCTGGGTCCCATGATTTCTATGTACATGGCTGGAATTGATCTATTCATATTGTAAATACTTTACTGTATTCAATCCTTTGCTGACTCTTTAATATCTTGTTTCAAGTTACCACTGTTTCTTCATTTTCTGTGCAGTTGCATTAACGCACTAGCTTACACAGTTACACTTCATGACAGTGTCATCGACATTGGCAGCATCCATCAGCAATGAACACAGCCCAGCAGCTTTTGATGGAGGTTATCTTTTGCCAAACATCATGCAGTTGATTACACCTGGAATACAGTTGATCTCTTTCAAGCGCATTTTGTAAAATTTCCTTACAGATGCTGGAAAACATCATAACTTGGATCAGGGCTGCACCCAGGGATATCAGGGCCCCATACTGGCAAAATAGTCAGGCCTCCTATAGACTCCACCCATCTCCACCCCAGCTCCACCTCCACCCCTTGAACATTACATAGTCCCACCACCCACTCTTGAAAAAACTCCACTTCTGCACCATGTCCTCACCATTCATACATTAACAGTCCCCATTGAACACCAGATCACATACATAGCTATCAGCTTTTGCTTTGGTCAAAAGATTTTTTTAAGCCACCACGAGAAGATAGACTCTTTTGGCCTGGCCCTACTCAACTCTAACCTTTTAAACATTTGTTAAAATATCCTATACTCTTTTTAGGTATATTTTTATTTATTTTTCTTTAAGGGAATGTGTCACATACATTTTTTAAAATGAACAATAATGCCATATACAAGGGACAAATACTGTCAAACCGCGGCCGGACCACATGTTACTACCATACAAGGCATAAATACCGCCACACCATGACCAAACAACATATTACCATCACATAGTGACCGAATAATATCACATACAAGGGAAAAATATCGTCACACCATGACCAGACCACATGTCACCACCTCATAGTAAATGAATAATACCACATATAAGGGACAAATGTCGCTACACCATGTCCAGACACATATCACCACCACATAGTAATAATGAATAATTCCACATGCAAAAGACAAATACCACCACAACATGACCAAGCCATATATATTACTACCACATAGTGACTGAAAACTACAATACGGATCATTAATAAAAAAAACACAATACTAATATTAACAGACGTGCCATTATACACAGGAGCTCTGTACATAGTGTCAGTGTGCAGGTAATAAAGGGATCACCGATGAAAAGGATCACCGGTGACATTATACACAGGAGCTCTGTATATAGTTTATAGTGTACAGGTAATAAATACAGTGATCACTGGTGACATTATACAGAGGAGCTCTGTATATAGTAAAGAGTATATTGTGTCAGTGTACAGGAAACACACTGACTCTCTAGTAGAGATGAGCGAAGCTTTTAAGGTTCGCTTTAGTTCGGATTCGTAGAATGGACTTCCTGAACCCCATTAGATTTAATGGGAGGAAAAAACAAACATATAGATAACACTTTAAGGTGACAAAAAGCTTCCAAAATAGATAAAATTAGGGGCAGAGACAAGGAAAAAAAATTTGCAAACGGCACAGCAGCAGTCAGCCATGGAGCATGCATGACGTATCTTGGTCTGGCCCAACATTTACAGCTTGGAATTGAAGTTTTATTGAGGATCTGGTGGGTAAGGGAGCAGTGTAAGCCTTCTTAGCTAAGAGACCTTACACCTCATGAAACACCTCCAATTTTTTTTTTTACTATTATTCCAGCTACACTAAGATGGCACAAAGATCAGTTTTATAGACTACTATAGATATAAAAATGTAAGAATAGTAACACTTAGGGTTGAGCGAAACGGGTCGGCCATTTTCAGAAGTCGCCGACTTTTGGCAAAGTCGGGTTTCATGAAACCCGACCCGACCCCTGTGTGGGGTCGGCCATGAGGTCGGTGATCTTCTGAATCTGGTATCGGAATTCCGATACCGAGTTCCGATATGTTTGCGATATCGGAAATCGGTATCGGAATCCACATTTAAGTGTAAAATAAAGAATTAAAATAAAAAATATTGATATACTCACCTCTCCGGAGGCCCCTGGACATCGCCGCTGGTAACTGGCAGCCTTCTTTGCTTAAAATGAGCGCGTTCAGGGCCTTCCATGATGTCACGGCTTCTGATTGGTCGCAGCCGCCCATGTGACCGCCACGCGACCAATCACAAGCCGTGACGTAATTCTCAGGTCCTAAATTCCTAGAATTAGGAATTTTGGACCTGAGAATTACGTCACGGCTTGTGATTGGTCGCGTGGCGGTCACATGGGCGGCTGCGACCAATCAGAAGCCGTGACATCATGGAAGGCCCTGAACGCGCTCATTTTAAGCAAAGAAGGCTGCCGGTTACCAGCGGTACGGTCCAGGCTGCGTCGGAGAGGTGAGTATATCAATATTTTTTATTTTAATTCTTTATATTACACATTAATATGGATCCCAGGGCCTGAAGGAGAGTTTCCTCTCCTTCAGACCCTGGGAACCATAGTATCCCATTGCACTGCATTGGGTTTCGTGTTTCGGCCGACCCCGACCCCGACTTTTTTATAGGATCGACCGATTTCACTCGACCCGACTTTTGAGAAAGTCGGGTTTCGTGAAACCCAACCCGATCCTATAAAAATAAAAGTCGCTCAACCCTAGTAACACTGGTAGTTGACTAATCAATTGACCCACAGTAGAACCTGTTATAACTGCACACAAGCAGTCAGCCAAGGGCCATGCATGAGGTATCAGGCTCTGGCCCAGCATTTACAGCTTGGAAGTTTTAATGAGGACCGGTTATCTCATGCAACAACTCGAATTTTCTATTTTTTTTATTCCAGCCATACTCAGATAACACAAACATCAGTTTCATACAGTACTATTAGTAGAAAAATGTAAGAAAAGTAACACAGGTATTGACTGTAAGTAAGTGCAGGACTGCATGTCTGGGAGCCCTACTTACACAGGCAACCCATCAGATGGAGATACAACTTTGAGTCTCCACATTTCAAAAAAATAATTGTCACATACGACTAAAGTGGCATCAATTTCCAGAGAGTAGAAACAGTATAATAGGCTTCTGACACACCTTCCACCACTGGCAATCCACTTGATCTAGACCCACCTTGGAGTCTCCACATTTCAAAAAATAATTATCACACACCACTAAAGTGGCATCAATTTCCACAGAGTAGAAATATTATAATAGGCTTCTGACACAACTTCCTGTCAGGACTCTGAATATTTTTTACTTTTTGTGCATTACTGCCCTTTTCCAAGATGGCGTCTTTGGTCTCATGTGCACTGTGTCTTCTGCTATAAAATTCCACCCCAGTCTTCAGTCTGTGCTAGAGTATTCTGCCTTGCATCCAGCTCCTGACTCTGATGACTCCCTGGCTATACACCTGCTCCTGTGAACCTGTGTGGTTATCCTGCTACTCTGCTCTGAGTTCCTGCTGCATACACCAGTTCCAGTAATCCTCCTTCATCTGCTGCTCGTGTTTACTTCATCTGCATTTGCTGGACATGTAAGCTGTGCTGCTCTGCAATAACCTGAGACTATTAACCAGGCCTCCCTGGTTGAGCTAAGATATGATTTGAACTGCCTTATAAGCTTATCTATCTGTGTTTGGACTAAGACAAGGATTTATTCGTGTCAAGTTTCCCTAAGAATAACTGAGCTTCATAGACTTTCTGCTTGATTGCATTTTCCTCTGAAGTTTCCTATAGACTGCTAAGCTGCGTTTATTATTTGCACCAAGTGTTGTGGACTTGAGTTTCTCTCTGCACCTGTTTGAATCACCGTGTGATTATATAGACTTTACCACTTATAAAACTGTGTCCTGTAGTTGTCTTGTTCCACGCAAAGAGTCTCCTGAGTTATCCCCTATAACTATTACAGGATACTCTAGCCATAAAAAAAGGAGACTGCTGGAACAATGACTGCAGAAAAAAGATTAGAGCGGGTGTTTTCCATAATTAGATCACTGCAGAAAGATGTGGAAGGTCTGCAAAAGAAGTTTGGAAGCTTTGAACACAATCAACAAGTGTTTGGACAAAGATTGCAGGACTTAAGTAACCGCATGGCAGCCCAGGAAAACAAACTTGCTGGCATAGAGTCCCAGTATGGACGGGCTTTTCAGGACATAAAGCACGCAAATAGCTGCACAAGTGACTTTACCCTCTGGGCAACCGCCACCAGCTAACCCACCTAAGTTGCCCCCATTCAGATTTAATGGTGATCGCGACAAATTTCGTGGCTTTGTGAATCAATGTATGCTATAGTTTGATGTGCATGCTGACCATTTTTCTACTGATAGATCCAAAGTATTGTGTGTAATAATGCTACTGACCTCACGAGCGCTCGCCTGGGCGAATCCGATGATTGAGTCTCGTGACCCACGGTTAAATAACTTGGATGATTTCTTGGCCGCTATTGCATTAATGTTTGATGACCCTAATCGCCGTGCAACCGCTGAATCTGCTTTGTTGTCTTTACGCCAGGCTAAACGTTCTGTTATTGAGTATGCCACTGAATTCAGGAGATTAGCGGTAGATACCAATTGGGACAGGTATGCACAATTGCCTATTTTTAAAAGGGGTCTGTCTAGTATTGTAAAAGATGAACTAGCCTGCTCTGAGTCACCACAAGAGCTAGAGACATTTATACAGCATTGTGTTCGCATAGACATTCGCCTTACTGAGCGTAGGCAGGAGACATTTGCTGCATATAACCGTGTTTCTAACTTTTCCCTTCCTTCCAAAGAGCCTGCAGGTAAAACCTCTCGGGAGGTGGAGGAGGTGCCCATGCAAATTGATTCCATTCAGAGGCATGAGATCAATGAGCGCTGGGAGCATCGCCTTCGTGAAAGTCTATGTTTCTACTGCGGCCAGTCTGACCACTTCTTGATCAATTGTCCTAAGTGTCCTAGACGGCCTAACAAGGTGCCTAGCAGCTAGCAGCAACAGGGGAGTATGACAACTGTGATGATGAATCTGACATCTCTGAATGTAGCCTGCCTTTAAATGCTGTATTCCATTCACTTTCTATGACTTCACCCCCCAAGGAGCTGAAGGAAAAGAACTCTCACTGTTCTCTCCCTATTAAGATCCTGTGTTCAGGACAGTGGATTTCCAGTGCAGCTATGATTGACTCTGGTGCAGGTGGCAATTTCATGGATATCGCATTTGCCAAGGAACATGGTATTGAAATTCAGCAAAGAGCCTCTCCAATTACCATGGAAAAAGTGGATGGGTCACCTTTAATCTCTGGGCCTGTGGATCAGGAGACCGTACCCCTTGAAATTTTGTTGGAGCCTAATCATCAGGAGCAACTTTCTTTCTTGCTAATTTCTTCTCCTCATTTTCCTGTGATTTTAGGCATTCCTTGGTTGCGTTCTCAGAACCCAATTATCAACTGGGAGACCAAGGAGATTGTCTTCCCAACAAGAAGCAACTCAGCGTTAACAGAAGCTGTGCCTGAGTCCATGGCTACAGAACCACATGTACAGGTATTTTCTTTACCTCCAGCATATAAAGAGTTCTCTGACATCTGTGACAAGAAGAATACAGATCAGCTTCCTCCACACAGGCATTATGACTGTCCCATTGAGCTGCTTCCTGGGGCAGCTATTCCTTTTGGTAACGTATACCCTTTGGCGGCACCTGAGCTTCAAGCCTTAAAGGAGTATATTGATGAAAATCTGGCCAAAGGCTTCATACGTCCTTCTTCCTCACCAGCAGGTGCACCTATCTTTTTTGTAAAGAAGAAGGATGGGACCCTGAGACCCTGTGTTGACTATCGGGAACTCAATAAGGTAACCATACGAAACCGTTACCCTTTGCCTCTGATTCCCGAATTACTGGAAAGAGTCTGCCATGCTAAGGTGTTCTCTAAACTGGATCTTCGTGGGGCTTATAATTTGGTGCGTATTCGTCCAGGGGATGAGTGGAAGACAGCATTCAGATGCCGGTATGGACACTTTGAATCTCTTGTGATGCCCTTCGGGCTTTGTAACGCCCCTGCAACGTTTCAACACCTTGCTAATGACATTTTCAGAGATTTGTTGGACCAGTTTGTAGTGATCTATTTGGACGATATACTAATTTTTTCTGACTCTACAGGAACATGAAGAACATGTCAAAACTGTTTTAAGACATCTGAAAGAGAACCATCTGTATATTAAGCCGGAGAAATGCGAGTTCCATCGTTCTGAGATACAGTTCTAAGGCTATATCATCTCTTTCCAGGGGATGAACATGGAATCTGGTAAGATTCAGGCTATCCTTGACTGGCCGGTACCCAAGAACGTTAAGGAGGTCCAACGTTTTATTGGTCTTGCAAATTTCTACAGACGCTTCATTCGAAATTTTTCTGATATTGTCCGTCCCATTACTTCCTTGACACAGAAGGAAAAGCCCTTTAAGTGGTCATCACAGGCTCAAGAAGCTTTTGATCGGCTTAAGATCTGTTTCACATCAGCACCGCTGTTGTGAAACACAGATCCAACACTTTCTTTCATTGTGGAGGTGGACGCTTCTGATAATGCTTTGGGGGCTATTCTCTCCCAAAGAACTGGAGAGAAGGGTCTGCTACATCCTTGTGCTTTCTTTTCCTGTAGACTAACCTCAGCAGAGAAGAATTATGACGTGGGAGACAAGGAATTGCTGACTATTATTGCGGCTTTCAAAGAATGGAGGCATCATCTGCAAGGAGCTGCACAACAGATCATAGTGCTAACTGACCATCGCAATTTAGAGTTCCTTAGATCTGCTAAATGTCTTTCTCCTCGTCAGGCTCGTTAGAACTTATTTTTAAATCAATTTAACTTTGTTATCTCGTACCGTCCAGGTTTTCGTAATGGGAAGGCTGATGCTTTATCCCGAATCCATGCTGAGGATTCCGTACTTGGAGCCCCGTCCAAGACCATTCTATCTGATGCCAATTTCATCGGAGTTATCCATGATCAGGACTTGTGGAAGGAGTGCAGGGAGGCCTATGAAGGTGATGTATTTCTGGCCAACCCACCTGTGGATATTAATCTTGTCTTTAAGGGTGGCATGTGGTTCAGAGATCGACGTATCTATGTCCCTGAGGTCGTCCGTCTGCAGATCCTCAAGTTGGTACATGACTCCAAGTTGGCTGGTCACAGGGGGGTACAGAAGACACAAGAGTTCCTGAGCCGATTCTTCTGGTGGCCAACTTGCCTGAAGGATACCAAGGACTATGTTCTCTCTTGCGAGGTATGTGCCCATTACAAGACTCCTCATGTGGCACCTACGGGTCTTCTACAACCATTACCTCTTCCGTCCCGCCCATGGGGGTCTATATCAATGGACTTTATTGTGAAGCTGCCTACATCGGGGGGCATGAATACAATCATGGTGGTAGTTGATCGCCTGACTAAAGCTGCTCATTTCGTTCTGTGCACCGGCCTCCCCTCAGCTAAAGATACAGTGAACTTGGTTATACAGAATGTCTTTCGGTTGCATGGGGTTCCGGATGAGATAATCTCTGACCGTGGAGTACAGTTCACTTCAAGATTCTGGAAGGGGTTTTGCTCTGCACTCAATATTAATGTCTGTCTCTCTTCTGCTTACCATCCCCAGACAAATGGTCAGACTGAGTGTACCAACCAGATGCTGGAACAATATCTAAGATGCTATGTCAGCCATATCCAGGATAATTGGTTGGAGTTGCTGCCATTAGCTGAATTTTCATATAATAATTCTCAGAGCGCCTCCACTAAATTTACACCTTACTTTGCCAATCTGGGTTATCATCCGTGTATTTTACCTAGGTCTCCAATTAATTCTCCGGTTCCGGCAGTGGAGGAGAGGCTGACTGCGATGAGACAAAATGTGGAGGTTCTGAATGAATCCCTGGCCACAGCTCAAGAACGTTATAAGAGATCGGCTGATAGATTCTGTAAACCTGCACCCATGTTTAAGGTAGGAGATTCCGTGTGGTTAGCAACTAAGAATCTGAAGTTAAACATTCCTTCACAAAAACTTGGACAGACATTCATTGGCCCTTTCAAGATCAACGGTATTGTGAGCTCTGTGGCCTGCCGGCTGAAGCTGCCTAGGACAATGAAGGTACACCCAGTTTTTCATGTATCTTTACTAGAGCCTGTATCTCCTAATACCTTCCAGGGACGTGTTGTGCCACCTCCGCAGCCTGTGGTGATTGATGGGCAAGAACAATTTGTGGTGGAGGAAATTATTGATTACAGGATTCGCAGGAATCGGCTCCAATATCTGATAAATGGCAGGGATATCCCCCTGAGGAAGACTCTTGGGAACCTGTGGAAAACATCAATGCCCAACAGAAGATTTCTCATTTTCATCAGAGATTCCTTGAGAAACCAGGTCCAGGATCGTCCTGCGGCCGCTTCTAAAGGGAAAGTAATGTCAGGACTCTGAACATTTTTTACCTTTTGTGCATTACTGCCCTTTTCCAAGATGGCGTCTTTGGTCTCATGTGCACTGTGTCTTCTGCTATAAAATTCCACCCCAGCCTTCAGTCTGTGCTAGAGTATTCTGCCTTGCATCCAGCTCCTGACTCTGATGACTCCCTGGCTATACACCTGCTCCTGTGAACCTGTGTGGTGATCCTGCTACTCTGCTCTGAGTTCCTGCTGCATACACCAGTTCCAGTAATCCTCCTTCATCTGCTGCTCGTGTTTACTTCATCTGCATTTGCTGGACATGTAAGCGGTGCTGCTCTGCAATAACCTGAGACTATTAACCAGGCCTCCCTGGTTGAGCTAAGATATGATTTGAACTGCCTTATAAGCTTATCTATCTGTGTTTGGACTAAGACAAGGATTTATTCGTGTCAAGTTTCCCCAAGAATAACTGTGCTTCATAGACTTTCTGCTTGATTGCATTTTCCTCTGAAGTTTCCTATAGACTGCTAAGCTGCGTCTATTATTTGCACCAAGTGTTGTGGACTTGAGTTTCTCTCTGCACCTGTTTGAATCACCGTGTGATTATATAGAATTTACCACTTATAAAACTGTGTCCTGTAGTTGTCTTGTTCTACGCAAAGAGTCTCCTGAGTTATCCCCTATAATAATTACACTTCCACTACAGGGAACGCACCAGATGGAGACCCACCTTGGAGTCTCCACATTTAAAAAAATTGTTTGTAACATCAGCAGCAGTAGTAACAGCAGGCACAGAAGACACCACAAAGATGGCACACACTGCAATACATGACACTAAAAACAACACCATCGCCTAGTTTGTCCAGTCTGTGACTGGGGTGCAAAAGTCATCGGAGATCCATGACTTGTTAATTTTAATGAAAGTTAGACAATCTACACTTTGAGGGGACAGCTGGATGTGTTTATCCATCAGGATACCACCAGCAGCACTGAAGACACATTCTGACAGAATGCTGGTTGCTGGACATTACAAAACCTCCAAGCCATGAAAGACGAGCTCAGGCCACTCTTCCATTTTTGAAGAAAAAAATGTAAAAGGTTCCAAACCCCCTGGTGACAGACTTCTACGCTGTTCTGCTGGTGCATGGGTTGGTTTAAAAAATGTGCTAAATGACTCATGGAAATTGCTTATGCTCCTTACACTGCTGCTACTGCTGCTGCTAATGTTTTGGCGATGATGCCTTGATGTTCCTGGGGTTTGATGTCTACAACTGGCAATGTAACCTCCTCCTCATCCTCCTCCTCCACCTCCTCTGCTGAGCTACTCAGCTGCATACCTCTGGATTCACACCAAGTGGGATTTACCACCTCATCATTATCCTCTCTGTTCTCACACTCCTCACCCTGAGAGTCACCCTCCTCTTTCTGCCCTGAAACCGCAGTACAGTCCACGTACTCCTCTGGTAGTTGAGTCTCATCAGGATCACCTCCACCCTTCGCAGTTAACATCTGGTGACAAGGGTCTGGATTCTGCTCAGACCCTACATCGTCCGGCCATGGATTCAAATGAAAAAGTTTTGGCCATTGGTGGAGATGCTTTCCTCATCTGGATTCTGTGATTCTTCGGAGCAGACCTCTGATGCCCATGGAATGCAATGTGTGAACAGCTCTTCAGAATGGCCCATCCAAGGTTCCCACAGTAAGTTGGTTGTTTGGAAATTTTTGATGCGGGAGAAACAAGGATGATTGGGGTGACACCTCAGAGGATTGTAGTGTGTGTGATGTCAATGTGGAGGAAGAGGAGGAAATGCCACTTGATGCAGTGCTTGTCATCCACTTGAGCATATGCTCTTCCTGGTCTCATCTACAAGTGTACCGCTGTGCGGATGCCAAAGAAAGGGAGTCGAGTTGGCGAGTCAGTAACAGATGTTGTCAGTGGTCTTTGGATAGGACGAGATGGTGTTTGTTCACTTAAGCTTTCATTGACAATAACATTTAACCCATGTACACATCGAACACTAAGCCTATTCCTCCTTCCATCACGACCTCGCTTTTTTCCACTCAAGTTTTAAGTAGCCTTCTCCTCTTGTAGCCTGTTGTTTCACAACCTTAGGCCCACAGCTGTCAGTCACCTGTCACTAAAAGAACAATCACTATTTTCTTAGATAGTGAGCCTGAACAACACTATTGTGCCTCACAATTTTTAAGTGGAAATATAGCCTTCTGATTTGCCACTGAAACACAGTTTTAGCTCAAACAATTTGGGGTTGATAATTGGGCCTCATGGCTGGATGATTACAGTAGGCCTAATGATTTTTAAGTGGAAATCTGGCCTTCTGATTTGCCACTGAAACACAGTTTTAGCACAAATGATTAGGAGTATCTATTTGGCCCTCCAGGCTGCAACACTTTATTAGGCCTAACGATTTTTAAGTGGAAATCTGGCCTACTGATTTGACACTGAAACACAGTGTTAGCACAAACGATTTGGAGTCGCTAATGGGGCTTCCAGAGATTGACACACAGTTTTTGCAGAATCTACTTCGATGCAGGAAGATCGATTTTACACAGGATAAGTTCATTTTCAGCACCAGGACTAGCAGGAGTGACCTCTCTGCACTGTGACACAGAGCAAATAGAGCCAGCAAAACAAGATGTCCACTTTTCATATGCCCAGGGACATGTGACTTCGGCAACCAATAACAGAAGACCTTGTGTCATGACATTGTGAATGGTTTCTTTATGCTGCCGGAATCAACACACATAAAGTTCAGGAGAAAAAAAAAGCTTGTGCCGCTGCTGTAACCTCTCCACATGCTCCTCTGACCTAGAGACACCCCCTCTTCTCATCAAACTCTTCCCCCCGCCTCCTTAGCTCATCATACAGTACCACTATCATAGCCAAAGTAATAACAAAAGCATTAGTGAAAATGCAATGATTTACCTGTGATAGACTTTTGCCGACTTTGAGTAAAATTGCTCGTGAAATGAAAGTGAACAAGAATCCGAATGTGGTACGTTCATGCCAAATTTGAGATTGGCAAACAAGTTTGCTCATTTCTAGTCTCTAGTTGCAGTCCGTCATCTTCATCCAGCACAGACCATTATCACTTCGTCCTGCCAGGACTCATCTCTGCAAAAAATAACACTTTTATCTAGAGCACATTTCCCAATTTTTCCCCAATTTCTACACCACGCCAGATGAAGAAAAAAAGTGTCTCATAGCTAAAATGATCACCTGCTATAAATGCCAGCCAGTGGCTGGCGCTCATAGCTATCCAGCAATGACAACCACCAGGGTCTTCTGCAGACCCCAGGTTGTCATGCCAATCCATCGTCTACCCGCGGTCATGTGACACGGGTACCGATGAGTGGGGTTCGTTACATTCTTCTGGCACAATCAGCTTAAATGACGGTCAGAAATTAATAGCAACATTTAACATGTTAACAGCCAAAGGTGGATCATGATTCCACCCTTGTCTGTTAGGGGCACATGTCAGCTGATGAAATCAGGTGACATGTACTGGAAATGTTGAGGGCTCATTGCCGGAGCCCGCAGCAAACAGGGGGAGGTAACCTTGGATGTATCTATACATCCAAGGTCGTGAATGGGTTAAAAGTTGTTGATCAGTTATACATAGATATAGATAGTATAAATACTATTAAATTATACTCAATCTTTTCACAAAAATCTATAAATCAATCTGCTAATCTCTGCCTTCACTATCACATGATGCCTGCAAATCAGACTGTAATGTGGCAGGTTCTCTTTAATGAACTCACACACCTCACAATACCTCAGATGATCATGTTCTATTACAGTGTATGGATGCCGCTCAGGACTCTGCTCTACAAGTTAGAGTGCAGATTTGTTATGGCAGACTCTAAGCATCTGTTTAATGGATAGCCATTCATCTGGTTGACAACCAGTAGTATTTTATTGTTAAAGTAGTGGCAGTAATTCTAAGTATTAGGTGTCAACCAATTATTTAGTGCCTAAGTTTTCATGCAAAGTGGCACATAGCAAGTATGATAATGCATGCAGCCTGCACCTTAGTACAGAGATGTTCTATGTTCTGCACATGAAACTATGGAGTCCAATGGAGATATGGGTATGGTTCACACTTTTGTTTATTTGCCACAGATTTTGATGTGGAAAGTTCTGCAACTGTTCCATTTATATGAAACCATCCCATTCAGATTAATGAATTTTAAGTAGGAGAAATTTCTGCATCAAAATCTGTAGTATGAGAGTTCACCTTTACATCTCAATACATATATGGCAGACATTAAAGAGATATAAGATATATTATACTTCAGTAAAAACAGTATTATAGCTGTGCACAAAAAAAGCAGTAAAAAGGTCATGCTCATGTGGCCTAACCTATCATAGATTTAAAGGGGTGTCTTAATCATAGATATTTATGCACATCCCTACGCTAAGGCCACAGAAATTTGCAATACAAAGGAGAGTGGCTGGACAAGTGTTTGATTATGCCTTCATTATAATCTATGAGAATAACATTCATACTGTACAATATAATTGAAAGATACAGTGTTTCTGCCCTTGATAGACCCTTACTTCAAAGGCAAAGCAGAATCTCCCAACCATAAATGCCCATAAATTGGAATATCCCTTACATGTTTTAAGCCATTATAAGATAAACCGTGGATATTATCGCATTCTCACTAGATCTCTGGTATTAGTTTTACTTTGCCGTCAAATTTTTAGAAAACCTTAAAGAAAATTGTACAGAAAGAGAAGTAAATTTGCATTTTTACCAATAAATACATTGGTTTCTATAGAAACATCTTGTTTCTTGACCTTTTCTATTTACTGTCAATTAGTATAAAAACTTTTCCAAATGTCCAGCAGCCGCTGTTTTCAGCAGCATATTTTTGACTTTGCTTTTCAATATTAATGAAATCTGGAAGTTTTATTTCTTTAGTATTTTGTAAATTATTCTAACCTTCTCATCCAACAATATATGTTGTACTTGAGCTAATGTACTTAATATCCAGTGTTTTAAAGATGAATGGATCAATCTGAAGTGAATTAAATTCAAGGTGAGTTCAATTAAAACCGCAGTTCCACGGGAATTTGAGCAATCTGCAATTCATTTCGTAAGGATGGGCAAAAAAACAAATGCCCAGTGCCATTTGACACATGTTGCACCCTAGGTGAGTGGCCTAATGAAATAATGATCAGCTATTAAGGCTTCCCCATCATGCCCTGTAGCAGTCAGTTCACATGGTACAGTACAGCCAAACAGGGGGGATATGACAGTCAGCATAAAACATAGGGGTTGGCCAAGGAATGCCATTTTCTGCTCGAACTGTGCAAGGAAAGAAACTCAGAGCACTGCACAGGTTTAGAAAAAGGCCTAATGTGATTGAGGAGTACTTGTTAAGTATTGATGTACCAGATGGGAGTGATAGTCTCAGTGTTTAAATAGAAATCTAAGATTCTAGCGATACACAGTGAAATTTTATAGCTTCTCACCATCACCACTAAGTGTGTTACTGTGAAATAATAAATCTGTGATATACTGTAGCAGTAGAACCTTAAGGTACCTTCACACTAAACGATTTACCAACGATCACGACCAGCGATACGACCTGGCCGTGATCGTTGGTAAGTCGTTGTGTGGTCGCTGGGGAGCTGTCACACAGACAGCTCTCCAGCGACCAACGATGCCGAGGTCCCCGGGTAACCAGGGTAAACATCGGGTTACTAAGCGCAGGGCCATTCCGGGGCCTCTCATCTTCTTACGATGACGTCCTCTTCTTGTCTTCACGCTGCGGCTCCGGCGCATGCAAACTTTGTCTGCCCTGTTGAGGGCAGAGCAAAGTACTGCAGTGCACAGGCACCAGGTCTCTCTGACCTTTCCCGGTGCCTGTGCACTGCAGTACTTTGCTCTGCCCTCAACAGGACAGACAAAGTACGCATGCGCCGGAGACGCAGCATAAAGACAAGAAGAGGACGTCATTGTAAGAAGATGGGAGGCCCAGAACCAGAAAGTGATGCGCATCGGACCCGGACCGCCCCTGGGTGAGTATAATCTAACCTCTTTTTCTTATCTTTCAGGATACATCCGGAGCTTATCTACAGCATTCCAGAATGCTGTAGATAAGCCCCTGATGCCGGTGGGCTTAGCTCATCGTTGATTTTGGGGGTGACAGGTTCCCTTTAACAGGGTTGCCAACTTGATTTTTGTATTGTTTTTGTGGGCGGCTTATCAAAAAATCATGGACAGCCATCATTTTTTGCCAATAAATTGGAAAACCATAATAAATCATTAAGATTCTAAATGATACATGTTAACAGCCTGCAATTCTAATATGAACCATTAGTAGAATTCACTGTGAATTGAATACAGTTATAATAATATATTTAAGTTTCAATAACATAAAAAAAACACTGATGCAACAATTATTTTTAATGGAAAAAAGTGCCCTATTTTCCCTGACTGTCCAGGAATTTCGACAAAGGGAAGGGGATTCTTCTGTTAGTTTATCTGCATTGCTGCAAAACAATTTCCAGAATCAGTACCTAATAGGCAGCATAGCAGATTTACATTACCAGTCACTATACAATTCAATACATGAGTATTGCAGTGCAATATTAGTGAAGTCGTTATCACATATTAAAGTCTCTTACTAGAACTAAAAAAAAAAAAAAATTTAAAAAAGGAAATCAATCTTTTTCCCTTAAAGGCCCTTGCATTATGAAAAGAAATATATGAAATAATATATCTGTAACTAGCTATACAAAAAAATGAACACTTATCCTGGACGGTGTCAAAATTGTTTTTTTTCTTTTGTTCATCTTGTTTCTTCTTTTCCTACAAAATTGAACAAATAAAAATGGCATTAAAAGTTATAAAAAAGAATTGATAAAAGTCATCCACAAAAATATCATCTTGAAGTGAGCCTTTTAGCTGATACATGCTGCCCAATCCACAAGAACTGTATCAAACATTGGCTGTATGAACTTACCAATGTATTTAGACTCTGAAACATACTTTGATAGTCACCATAACGAGTATGTAGGCAGAGACTTGTTAATCCACGGCAGTGGACAGGGTGAAGCTGCCAAGGACTCGCCTATCTAACTATTCTATAGCACGGTCTCTATCCACGGTGGCAGTCAATGTATCTTTTTCGGTGAAACGCAGCCGTGTTTCAGAGTAAAATATACCTGGATATGGTCACACAGCCAGTACCTGTAACATGCTGCCTACTGATTGGGCAGCATGCATCAGTTGACAAGTTCTCTTTAAAGTGATTGCCCTGTCCATATTGATAAGTCTGCAGTCACTCTGAGTGTCTGCAGACTTATGAACCCACCAGCGCACGCACTATGCAATGCGGGGATTTCCCTTTTTCTGAGCTGGGAATGGAGAGAATGTATGTGTTATACATATTCCCATCCAGAGTCCATTAAGTGAGCGAGGCTTTGCTCCATATACTTGTATGGAGCAAGGCTGCGCCCTCTAGTCGGCTACACCCACTGGACTTACTGGTACTTCCTGCAGGAAAATGATCCCCGTGTCAAAAGACACTATGATCAGGTAAAAATGGCTGCTGTCTCCGACTCAGGTAGGTTTTGTTGCCACCCTGCTTCAGAGCTTGCTATGATTGGCCTATCAAACATGAATGGCCAGTAACAGCAGTAAAGCGTTTAAAACAAATAAAAAGGTTATTAACCCATTCCCGACATGCGCCTTACATGTACTGCTCTGCAGGAGCTTTGTTCCTGCAAAGAGCAGTACATGTACGGCGGCACAATCGCGCGGCCTGACATTGAGCGCCGAGGCAATCATGTTGGGGTGTCAGCTCTGTGTGTGACTTGACACCCCACAGAAATGCCCACGATCTGTGCCAGCATCGATCATGTGCAATTAACCCATCTGAGGCCGCTGTCAGTAATGACAGTGGCATAGATAGAGCATCAGGCAGGGAATGAGTTTCCTGCGTGCTTCCATCAGGACAGCGCGATGCGATCGAGTTATCCTGCTTGTCTCCATCTCCCAAGATGGCCGCGTGGTCCTTCCAGGTCCTGCAGGGCAAGTGGCTTCTCAGTGTCTGCAGAGAGCAGGACCTGAGATGCCTCCGTCCTGCCTGCCAGTAGCTGCTCCAATGTTCTGCAGTACAGATGCATTGCAGAACATCAGATCAGCAATCTGATATAATACAGTGATGTCCCAGGATGGAACAATGTAAAAAAGTTTAAAAAATATATATTGAAAAGTGTTAAAATATTTTTTACAAAATCCCCAAATAAAGAAAGAAAATTATCAAATGTGTTTCCAATAAATACATCTATTTATATAAATAAAAAAAAACAATAAAAGTACACATATTTGGTATCGGTTCTGTAACGACCCACTCTAAAACTGTCCCACTAGCTAACCCCTTCAGTAAACACCATAAAAAATAAATTAAAAAGAGGCAAAAAACAATGCTTTATCATCATACCGCCAATTAAAAAGTGCAATAAAACGTGATCAAAAAGACAAATGTAAATGACAATGGTAACGCTGAAAATGTCATCTTTTTCCGCAAAAAACAAGTCATCATACAGCTCCATCAGCAGGAAAATAAAAAAGTTATAGCTCTCAGAATAAAGGGATGTAAAAATAATTATGTTTTCTATAAAACAGTTTTAATTGTATAAAAGCGCCAAAACATTAAAAAACGATATAAATTGGGTATTGCTTTAATTGTACTGACCCGAAGAATAAAGCTGCCTTACCAATTTTACCACAGGCAGAACAGTATATAAAAAAGCAATTACTGAATTGCTGGTTTTTGTTAATTCTGTCTCCCAATAATCAGAATAGAAAGCGATCAAAAAATGTCATGTGCCCGAAAATGGCACCAATAAAAATGTCAGCCCGTCCTGCAAAAAACAAGCCACAACACGACTCTGTTGGCCGAAATATGGAAAAATTATAGCTCTCAAAATGTGGTGATGCAAAAACTAGTTTTCGCAATAAAAAGCATCTTTTATTGTGTTAGTGTGTGACAGAAGACAAACGTAAGTAGTTTTTGACCACATATTGGGTATTGTTGAACTCAGGAGAAATTGAAAAAAAAAAATTTAGGACCATTTTCTCCTGTTACCCTTGTGAAAATACAAAATTTGGAACTAAAAATGATTTTTGCGATAAAAATTAGATTTTTTTTATTTTCACAGATTAACATTATAAACTTCTGTGAAGCACCTGGAGGTTCAAGGTGTTCAATACACTTCTAGATAAGTTACCAAAGTGGTCTAGTTTCCAAAATGATGTCACTTGTTGGGGTTTCCTTTGTTTAGGCACATCAGGGGCTCTCCAAACGCGACATGGCATCTGCAAATTATTCCAGTAAATTTTACATTCAAAAAGTCAAATGGCGCTCCTTTCCTTCTAAGCCCTTCTAAGCCCTGCCGTGCAGTTGTTTCCCTCCACATATTGGATATCTTCACACTCACACTTCACACTTGTATGGAGCAATTTCTCCTTTTACCCTTAATAAAATGCAAAATTTGTAGCTAAGAACGATTCATCTGGGAAAAATGTGATTTTTTTTTTATTTTTACGGCTCTACGTTATAAACTTCTGTGAAGCACCTGTGGGTTCAAGGTGCTCAATACACATCTAGATAAGGTCCGTAAGGGGTCGAGTTTCCAAAATGGAGTCAATTGTTGGGGTTTCCACTGCTTAGGGACATCAAGGGCTCTCGAAACATGACATGGCGCCCACTAATTATGTAACCACCATTCTCTGGACAATCTTCAATAGAAGTATGAAGAGATCCAGAGTGTGTAAAACATATAATATTTATTAATAATCCATTAGAAAATAAAAAAAAAATAAAAAAGCAAAAAAGTCTCAAGAAAGAGACCCCACAAAATATATAAACATATTTCATCATAAATTATAAACAGGTGTATCAACAGCCAAATCCATTTACAGAATTTATCATAAGTTATGACCATGTATACCAGTCTTTAAATATAATTTGGCAAACAGCAAAATCTCAGTTGTGATTAACAATCCCCTAATGCTGTATATGCATAGGAAAACTCAACAGTGAAGGGCGAATATAGGTACCACTAAAAACAATGGGGAATGTGTACATGAAAATCAAGAGGGTGCATCTCTCCACCCCAACGCGCGATTCACCGCTGGCTTCTTTCTGGGGTGTGGCTAGGTGATGGGTGATATGCAATATATATGTGTTCGCAACCAATCGGCTAAGAGTTAAGTAACTTATATGGTTCCATGGCACGTAACAGCCCTACCGAGCCCCGGATGTGAAGTTACTTCCTGGACAGTGCCTAGATGAACCGCTAGCATAGAACGCAAGTGGGCATTGGGTCGGCGCTTCCAGAAGTGATATCAGGACCGGAAGAAGCTTTATGCGTGCTACCATGGTGAGTATGACGCCACATTGAGCCACACTGAGTGGAACGCAATCACGGCAACTCACTTCCTGAGCTGCTAATAGATGGAAAGTGCAGAAAGTTATAGCAGATCCACACTCCATAAGAGATGAAGAACATAAGGTGCCCATGAAAATAAAAAGGACAAAAGATACCAAAAAATAAAAACTATAATTAACAATGTGTAACCCTATGTTCATAAAGGGTGACCATATTTAAAATAGTCAAAAATATCCTCTAGTGATACAAATATTAAAGTGACAGTGCAATACATAATACTTAAGAGAATAAGGGTGATCATGAATGAATCATGAAAAAAATGTGCTAAATTCAAAAAAAGGGTCAAGGACCAACCCCAAAATAGATATAAGTACATAAAATCAATAAATATCATGTTAAAGATAAAAAAAATAATACAGCTATATTTATATATGCAATGACAATATTCTATTTAAAAAGGAAAATTCTCACAATAATCCATAAATAAATAAAATATTAATTCAGTATTTAACATAAAATAATCAATGTTCTTTTACACGCGCTAAAGGTATCCCTCTTTCATAAGTTCTTCTGACAACAATCAGCTCATTCTTCTTGACTTCAAGGTCAGGTAAGTAGTAGTGATGAGCGAGTATGCGCGTAACTCGAGTTTCTCCGAGCATGCTTGGGTGGTCTCCGAGTATTTTGTTGTGCTCGGAGGCATAGTTTATGTTGACGCAGCTGCATAATTTGCGGCTGCTAGACAGCTTGAACACATGTGGGGATTCCCTAACAAACAGGCAACCCCCACATGTATTCAAGCTGTCTAGAAGCCACAAATCATGCAGCTGCGTCGACATAAACAATCTCCGAACACAAAAAAATACTCGGAGATCACCCAAGCATGCTTGAAGAAACTCGAGTAACGAGCATTCTCACTCATCACTAGTAAGTAGTACATGAAGATGGAAGCTATCATCTCCAAAAATTCTCCAAAGTGAAGTCAGACGATGAATCATTAATTAAAGTAAATAAAGAATGAAACAAAATGTAAATATTTGAATATACAGAAAGTATAAAAATAAAAACACTTTAAAAAAAACAGAATTACTAGTGATGAGCGAGTGTACTCGTTGCTCGGGTTTTGCCGAGCACGCTCGGTGACCTCAGAGTATTTATGACTGCTCGGAGATTTAGCTTTCATCGCGGCAGCTGAATGATTTACAGCTACTAGCCAGCTTGACTACATGTGGGGATTCCCTAGCAACCAGGCAACTCCCACATGTACTCAGCCTGGCTAGTAGCTGTAAATCATTCAGCTGCCGCGATGAAAACTAAATCTCTGAGCAGTCATAAATACTCAGAGGTCACCCGAGCGTGCTCGGGAAAACCCGAGCAACAAATACACTCGCTCATCACTAATAATTACCCGACATAAAAAGAAAACACAGAAAACCATCCACAAACCCATAAAAACATGATACCAAATTATAATTATGCTGAGAATCCAAAATTTTCGTTAAGGCCTGAAGGGCTAAGAGTACTTAACCTATATACTCACTTACCCTCCAATTGTGCCAAGACCTTCCCGCTAATTATGGTAGCAAATTTTACATTCAAAAATGAAATGGCGCAACTTTCCTTCCAAACCCTGATGTGTGCCCAAGCAGTAGATTTCACAACATATAGGATATCGACATGGATAAATTGCACAACAAATTGTATGGTCTATTTTCTCCTGTTACCCTTGCAAAAGTAAATGTTTATTTTTTCCATCCACATTCCAGAAATTCCTGTGAAGCACCTGAAGGGTTAATAAGCTTCCAGCATGTGGTTTTGAGTACCTTGAGGGGTGCAGTTTTTAGAATGATGTCACTTTGGGGTATTTTCTATCATAAAGGTCCCTCAAAATCACTTAAAATGTGAGGTAGACCCAAAAAAATGGTTTTGCAAATTTTGTTGTAAAAATAAGAAATCGCTGGTCAACTTTTAACCCTTATAACTTCCTAACAAAAAAAGTTTCAAAAATTGTGCTGATGTCTGCTTTACATGTGGGAACGTTTATTTTTAACTATTTTGTGCAATATAACTCTCTGATTTAAGGGCATAAAAATTAAAAGTTTGAAAATTGCAATATTTTCAAAATTTGCCAAATTTCAGTTTTTTTCACAAATAAACTCAAGTAAAATCAAAGAAATGTTACCATTATCATGGAGTTCAATATGTCATGAGAAAACTTTCTCAGAATCAGTGGAATCGGTTGAAGTGTTGCAGAGCTATGACCTCATAAAGTGACAGTGGTCAGAATTTTAAAAATTGGCCTGGTCAGTAAGGTGAAAACAGGCTTCAGGGTGAAGGGGGTTAACATTGATGATTAGTATTGATTGGTGCTGTATATGACACACCAATTAGTGTGGTGATCATCAGTCATTCATCATTAGTCCCACCCACCACGATTGCTGTGATTGGCTTGTCAGGGCGAGTAGCCAATCACAGTGTCACGATCAGCTGCAGCCGCAGATGCGGCCCAACCCATAGACGCCCCCAAGCTGACCAACCTCAGAAGGCGTGGGGCACATGTCCGCCAGGGACGAAATACGGACCCTTTAAACCGCAGAGGGGGCCTTGGGCCTATCCGAACTAGGGGAGGGCAGAGACCGGGGTTCTGTGGCAGCTCAGCATGTGGACAAGGAAAGAGACACGTAGGACTTGATTATACCGCACAACTTCAGGTATAGAGAAAGTAAAGTTTACTAAAGTAAAGTCACACAGTACATAAACAAAATGTGACGATGTCAGGCTCCCGATTCCACACCTCTAGAAGGATACCACCCAGTGGACCCCAAGGCACCAACAGATCACCGAGGCACGCACAGGCAGGACATCAGGGTACACGAGGACATCAGGGCGCAGGCAAGATGTCAGGGTACAGACAGGACATCAGAACATCTGGACTCAGGAAAGACCTCAGGACATCAGGACACAGGCAGAGCATCAGGACACAGGAATACTGGATAGAAATCTGGGACACTGGCGTGGCAGCCCAGGTCATCTGCTGGGACACTGGCGTGGCAGCCCAGGTCATCAGTTACATCAGGACATCGAACACAGGAAGGACATCAGGGTACACGAGGTCATCAGGATGCAGGTAAGACATCAGGACACACGAGAATGTCAGGATGTCAGGGTCCATGAGGTCATCAGGACACAGGCAGGACATCAGGGTACAGACAGGACCTCAGGACATCTGGACCCAGGGTCACCGGCAGACATCAGACAGGAGTCGTTCGGTTCCAGACATCTGACATGACCTACAGGCACCACCAGTCATCAGGCTCCAAGCTCCAGGCAGTGGTAATCAGGTTCCAGACTGCGGTCATCAGGCTCCGGGCATCGGACCTAGGAAGGAACTCAAGCATGATGGTGCAAGCACCGCTGTACTGGACATGAGCCAGACGGGGTTAACACCACATGGTAGTCAGAGCACAGAGTAGCAGATGCTCAGCAGAAACACCGGTTTCAAGAGACTCAAAGTCACTGTGAGTGAGACTCAAGATGCAGAAGGATTCCAGGACATAATCACAGCAGACACAGTTCAGACAGGTTCAGGTACAGGACAGGTACAGGATCAAGGATTCGGGCCTGGATATACCGCCTCCAGGACAGGTGCCAGAACAGGACAAAACAGGTATTAAGGCAAGGAATTTGGTACCAAAACATAAACAGGAGAGGTGCAGAAACACAAACACACATAGCAAAGTTCAGGAGCTTTGTGAGTAGCTCAGGCCCCGCCCATAGGGCAGGGGAACTTTATATAGGAGCTGCCCCTCAGCAATTGGCTGGGGACAGCATTTCAAGTACACACCCTAAGGCCGGAGACACACTGGTGCGAGAGACGGCCGAGTCTCGCTGGTTAAAAGCAAGCTGTGTCACCTGCACTCCGGAGCGGAGCGTGCGGCTCCATAGCAATACATGGAGCTGCACGCTCAGCTCCGGAATGCAGGTGCCACAGCTTGCTTTTAACCAGCGAGACTCGGCCGTCTCTCGCACCAGTGTGTCTCCGGCCTAACCCTGATAAAAGCAGGGGAGGTGTGGCCGCGCATGCCCTTAGCACATGCAGAAACCATTACAGCACAATCAGTGCAGGAACTGAGGCTCAGGGCACCAGGCTGTGACTGCAAGCACTGACACACGTGGAAAGTCATGCACCAGCTGCAAATGACCTCACAACCCGCGGACAGCTTGCACAGCAGCAACCAGGGACCGCACATGAGGAAGGTCATGCAATAGAAAAGACCTAACCACCCATGTACGGCTGCGCAGCAGAGCAGGGAACTGAGAAGGCTCCATCCAGGTAACAGCCAACAGTATCCCAGCTCAAATTAGGGGGAAAAGAGTAAAGGGTTAAAGCAAACATATGCATTGTCACGCTGAAAACCAGAAACAGACAGAACGGCGTGACACACAGAGGTTAAAAAAGAAAAATAAATGTATCATTGGTGGTCAGCAGTGATTGGTGGTGTCACAGATAGCGCCAATCACTATAAGGAGCCCCAGTTGCATGGTGAGACACCTGTTGCAATTGCTGCGATTGGTCGATATTGGCAGACCCACCAATTGCAACAAAAGTTACATTTAAAATATTGATACCGCTCTGCACATCCCCATTCCAGTCAGGAACAATGTGCAGAGTGTGTTAACCTACATCCTGCTGTTGGCCCACTGAAATTTGCAGTCCTCCACCTGCTTCTACTTTGTAGTGCCTCCAGCTCTACAGTGCCTCCTGCTGCCCCCATTCGCTGTGCGTGATTCACTTTTATGAGCATCACAGTATCTTCTCCTAAATTCGCGTACCGTTTCTCTTGGCCCTTACTACTCATCAAGTGAGATTTTTGCACCAAAAGGTCAGTGACGCCTTTTTTTTCTGCACTGTTTTGGTATGTGCATTTTGCGAGCTGAGTGCTGATCAGCGATATATATGACTAACCTGTTGTGAATTTGGATTCTGGGCTCCCCCGGTGGCCGCTTGTGGAATTGGACTTGTCATCCTCTTTCCTGTTTCACCTGATTCCATCAGTAGTGGGTGTCGCTATTTAAGCTCATTTCTCTGGTGGTTTCTTGCCGGTCAACAATGTTATCTGATGCCTCTCAGTGCTTGTTCCTGCTTCTAGACAACTACTGATAAGTTGGACTTTTGTCCATGTTTTGTTTTGCCTATTTGTTCCAGTTCGCAGCTGAAGTTTTGTTACTGTGTCTGGAAAGCTCTCGTCGATCAGGGATTGCTACTCTGGCGTTATGAGTTAATGCCAGAGTTTAAGGTAATCTCTGGATGGTGTTTTGTTAGTATTTTTCTGCTGACCATGAAAGTATACTATCTGTCTTCTGCTATCTAGTAAGCGGACCTCAAATTTGCTAAGACTATTTTCCTGCTGCGTTTGTTGTTTCATCTGAACTCACCGTCATTATATGTGGGGGGCTACTGTCTTCTTTGGAATATTTCTCTAGAGGTGAGCCAGGTCTTATATTTCCCTCTGCTAGCTATTTAGGTCTTAGGCCAGAGCTGGGCATCTAGCTATAAATAGGAAATGCTACCTGGCTATTTCTAGTTGCGCGGCAGGCTTAGTTCATGGTCAGTATAGTTCCATCTTCCGAGAGCTTGTCCCTCTATAGGCTTGCTATGATCTCTGCCTGCAGAGATCATGACAGTTTGACCGGCCCACTAAAGTGTTAAAGACCCAGGTTGAGAAAGGAGAGTTATAAGAAGTCTGCTGGAATTTTTTTTTTTTTTTTCCTCCAGTCTGCCTTGCTGCAGTCTTTTTTCTCTCTCTCCTCCTAATCTCTGTATGCTCTGTGTGCACCTGACAATAATGGATCTCCAGAGTGTAACTGCGGGTTTGAATAATCTCATCACGAAAGTACAAAATTTACAAGATTTTGTAGTACATGCTCCGGTATCTGAGCCGAGAATTCCTTTGCCGGAGTTCTTCACAGGGAATAGAGCTAGCTTCCAGAATTTCCGAAATAATTGTAAGCTTTATTTGTCCCTGAAGTCTCGTTCAGCTGGAGACCCTGCTCAGCAGGTTAGGATTGTGATTTCCTTGCTCAGGGGTGACCCTCAAGATTGGGCCTTCTCATTGCCAGCAGGGGATCCTGCGTTACGCGATGTGGATGCGTTTTTTCTGGCCTTGGGCTTGCTTTATGAGGAACCTCATTTGGAACTTCAGGCAGAAAAAACTTTGATGGCACTATCTCAGGGGCAAGATCCTTCTGGTGGCCTTCTCTGTCACGAGATGTGCGAGTCTTTGTGCAGTCATGTGACGTTTGTGCTCGGGCCAAGTCTTGTAGTTCTCGGGCTAGCGGACTGCTGTTGCCCTTGCCTATTCCTAAGAGGCCTTGGACACACATCTCGATGGATTTTATTTCAGATCTGCCTGTTTCCCAGAAGATGTCTGTCATCTGGGTGGTCTGTGACCGTTTCTCTAAAATGGTCCATTTGGTTCCTCTGCCCAAGTTGCCTTCTTCTTCTGAGTTGGTTCCTCTGTTTTTTCAGAATGTTGTCCGATTGCACGGTATTCCTGAGAATATTGTTTCTGACAGAGGTACCCAATTTGTGTCTAGATTTTGGCGGGCATTCTGTGCTAGGATGGGCATAGATTTGTCTTTTTCATCTGCTTTTCACCCTCAGACTAATGGCCAGACCGAGCGGACTAATCAGACCCTTGAGACATATCTGAGGTGTTTTGTCTCTGCTGACCAGGATGATTGGGTTGCTTTTTTGCCATTGGCAGAGTTCGCCCTCAATAATCGGGCCAGTTCTTCCACCTTGGTGTCCCCGTTTTTCTGTAATTCGGGGTTTCACCCTCGATTTTCCTCCGGTCAGGTGGAATCCTCGGATTGTCCTGGAGTGGATGCGGTGGTGGAGAGATTGCATCACATCTGGGGGCAGGTTATGGACAATTTGAAGTTGTCACAGGAGAAGACTCAGCGTTTTGCCAACCGTCATCGTCGTGTTGGTTCTCGGCTTTGTGTTGGAGATTTAGTGTGGTTGTCTTCTCGTTTTGTCCCTATGAGGGTCTCTTCTCCTAAGTTTAAACCTCGGTTCATCGGCCCTTATAGAATATTGGAGATTCTTAATCCTGTTTCTTTCCGTTTGGACCTCCCTGCGTCCTTTTCCATTCATAACGTTTTTCATCGGTCGTTATTGCGCAGGTATGAGGTACCTGTTGTACCTTCTCTTGAGCCTCCTGCTCCGGTGTTGGTTGAGGGTGAGTTGGAGTACGTTGTGGAGAAAATTTTGGACTCTCGTGTTTCCAGACGGAAACTCCAGTATCTGGTCAACTGGAAGGGTTACGGCCAGGAGGATAATTCTTGGGTCAATGCATCTGATGTTCATGCTTCTGATCTTGTTCGTGCCTTCCATAGGGCTCATCCTGGTCGCCCTGGTGGATCTGGTGAGGGTTCGGTGCCCCCTCCTTGAGGGGGGGGTACTGTTGTGAATTTGGATTCTGGGCTCCCCCGGTGGCCGCTTGTGGAATTGGACTTGTCATCCTCTTTCCTGTTTCACCTGATTCCATCAGTAGTGGGTGTCGCTATTTAAGCTCATTTCTCTGGTGGTTTCTTGCCGGTCAACAATGTTATCTGATGCCTCTCAGTGCTTGTTCCTGCTTCTAGACAACTACTGATAAGTTGGACTTTTGTCCATGTTTTGTTTTGCCTATTTGTTCCAGTTCGCAGCTGAAGTTTTGTTACTGTGTCTGGAAAGCTCTCGTCGATCAGGGATTGCTACTCTGGCGTTATGAGTTAATGCCAGAGTTTAAGGTAATCTCTGGATGGTGTTTTGTTAGTATTTTTCTGCTGACCATGAAAGTATACTATCTGTCTTCTGCTATCTAGTAAGCGGACCTCAAATTTGCTAAGACTATTTTCCTGCTGCGTTTGTTGTTTCATCTGAACTCACCGTCATTATATGTGGGGGGCTACTGTCTTCTTTGGAATATTTCTCTAGAGGTGAGCCAGGTCTTATATTTCCCTCTGCTAGCTATTTAGGTCTTAGGCCAGAGCTGGGCATCTAGCTATAAATAGGAAATGCTACCTGGCTATTTCTAGTTGCGCGGCAGGCTTAGTTCATGGTCAGTATAGTTCCATCTTCCGAGAGCTTGTCCCTCTATAGGCTTGCTATGATCTCTGCCTGCAGAGATCATGACACTAACCTGTGTCTGTGCTCATTTTTTGGACAGAACTAGGGTTGAGCGACTTTTACTTTTTTAGGATCGAGTCGGGTTTCGTGAAACCCGACTTTCTCAAAAGTCGGTTCGTGTGTAATCGGCCGATTAATGTGAAAAGTCGGGGGGCCGACCGAAACACGAAACCCAATGCAAGTCAATGGGGATATATTTTTTTTTTTTTGCTTCTCTCTCTCTCCTCGGACAGTGTAAATCACTACATTCCTCGGACTGTGTAAATCACTACATCCAAAACGGTAAGATGGCGTTTATACCCCCACCCCCTCTGACGCCGCACAAAGCAAGATGAGACCTATGTCATCACGCTGCCCACACTCCTTCATTGGCTGAAAAAATGGCGGTTAAAGCGTCATACCAAACGCGACTTTGGCGCGAAGATCGCCGACCGCATGGCCAATCCCACACTGAGATCGGCTCGGGTTTCACGAAACACGACTTTGCCGAAAGTCGGCGACTTATGAAATTGACTGATCCGTTTCGCTCAACCCTAGACAGAACCATTTTTGCTGTTATGTTTTACTCTTGCACCAGTTTGGTGTGTGAGTTTTGCAACCTAAGCGCTGCTTAGTGACCTTCATCACTAATCAATTTCAATGTGCAATTTTTGTTGCAAATTTTTTTTGTGGATAAATTTAAATTAGCTTATAAGGTTAGATATATGGACAGCAGAATTTGGTAAAATATGCTGTAGTAATTAGCTTATACTACAGCATTTTTTTATTAGTTATATAACTCCAATTAGTGTGAGCTAGTTGCAAGTTCTCCTTTATTGTTTTACTGATGTCCGCATCGCACATTATAGTTAGTATCGTTTCAGAAATTCAGTGAATACTAATGCAGTAATGATTATACTACATTAAAAAAAAGTTTTAGTAAGTCAGTTGTGGGCGTTCAGTAACTGTTTTTACTGGTGTTCGCATCATACATTATAATTAGTATAGTTTCAGAAGTGCAGTAATTATTATACTACAATAATTTGTTTTTAGTAAGTTAGTTACAGGAGCTCATTAATTGTTTTTACTGATGTTCGCTCAGTAAATTTATTTTTTTCAATTTCCATATTCTCATTTTATATATATATATATATATATATATATATATATATATATATATATATATATTCGGTTTTTTTCTTCTATTATTTTTCGATTCTACTTTTCTATTTTTTTTTTATTTCTTTTTTTCCCATTTTTTTCCATTCTTTTTATCTCCTTTTCTTTACTCTTCAAATCAAATAAAGTTTTTTCTACTCCAATAAAGTTTATATCAAACACACCTGAATAAAATTTTGTTACACAATACACGTGAAAACACTACAAACTTACACTCCCTGACAGAAGTTATGTCGCTTATCCATGTTATGTAAATAAAAACTTATAACCTGACGTTAAATTCATCCATTGGTTGTATAAATTATTCTTTTGAAAGCTGAAACCCTCCAAAATGTGATTTAGGTTAAGAAAATAAATTGTCATCAATGCAGAAATATTGATATGTTAATGGGCACAGAATGGTCATATTTTGGCAAGACAAAAGTTTTGTCGCCTGGTCATATAATGCACCCAATCCTAGTTTACATCCTCACCTGTGCTCAGTAAATGATCGGTTAATTAATGTGTGTGTGTGTATAAAAAGAAACGAAGCACCCCAGACCTTCACTTGAACTGCAACTTGAGTTCTGACAACATGCCAAAAATCCACTCTACGACCAAAGCCTGGATTATCAAGAGGCTGAAGACCAGATACACTGCAGAGGTGGCTGGCACCTTTAATGTGTCTCAGCGTCAAGTACAAAGAATTAAAAAAAAGATTTGAAGAGACTGGAGATGTGTTTGACAAGCCCAGGTCCGGCAGACCCCTCAAGACAACTGCTCAGGAGGAACGTTTGTTGGTTAGAAAATCCAAAGCAAGCCCCTCTTCAACTGCAGCAGAGCTCCAACAGGCCTGGTCACCTCAAGTCCCTGTGTCAACTAGAACAGTTTGTAGGATTCTGTCTCGAAATGGCCTCCATGGTCGAACAGTGCCCAGAAGCCAGCACTAAACAAAAGGCAAATAAAAAACCGTGTGGCATTTGCAAAGTCCCACAGCCTGCTAAACAGGTGGACGCTGGAAAAGTGGTAGAAGATGGATTTTTCTGATGAATCTTTAGTAGAATTACACCACAGCCACCGAAAATACTGTAGAAGACCTACTGGAGCCCGTATGGATCCAAAACACACCCAGAAAACAGTTACATTCGGTGGTGGAAAGATCATGGTCTGGGGTTACATTCAGCATAGGGGTGTGCGAAACATTTGCAAGGTGGAAGGCAATATCAATAGCCTAAAATATCAAGAAGTATTAGCTACCTCTTATATTCCAAATCATAAAAAGGGTCAAATTCTGCAGCAGGATGGTGCTCCATCTCATACATCCATCTCTACAACAAAGTTCCTCCAGGCAAAAAAGATCAAGGTGCTCAAGGACTGGCCAGCCCAGTCACCAAACATGAACATCATTGAGCATGTTTGGGGTAGGATGAAAGAGGAAGCTTGGAAGACAAAACCAAAGAATCTAGATGAACTCTGGGAGGCATGTAAGACTGCATTCTTTGCTATTCCTGATGACTTCATTAATAAATTGTATGAACCATTGTTGAACCGCATTGATGCAGTCCTTCAAGCTCATGGAAGTCACACAAAATATTAAATATGACTCTAATAGCACCACAACTTCATTCACCAATGCTATGCAACGTATATTTGTATTTTAAGTTAATTATTTGTTTGAATATCATATTACTTTCTGTGGGCGACAAAACTTTTGTCATGCCAAAATCTGACCATTCTGTTTCCATTAACTGATCAATATTTCTGCATTGATGCCAATTTATTTTCTGAACCTAAACCACATTTCGGAGGGTTTCAGCTTTAAAAAGAATAATTTGTACAACCAATTGATGAATTTAACGTCATGTTATATGCTTTTATTTACATAACATGGATAAGCGACATAACTTCTGTCAGGGAGTGTAGACACAGACACATCGACACACTGCCCCCATGAAATAAAATGTCTCGCTCTTCCCAAAGAGCATATTCAGCCAAGAAGGCATACTCCTTCCTTGCCCCCAACACTGATAGTGAAGGAGAGGTTGCAACATTCCACTATTTTTCTTCTTCCATCACCTCTTGAAGTGATAACAAATAGAGATGAGCGAATTTCTTTGGTTCCCCGCTTACTTGGCAAGCTATAGCGCTTGCCGAATAATCTACAGAGGGAATCCAACTATATGGAGCATGCCAGCTGATCGGCGCCGCAGCTGCATGTGTCGCGGCTGTGTCACTGTTATTACACATGCATGGAGAGCCTGTGTGTTGGGCTCTTAATGCATGTGCTGTGACACTAACACAGCCATGACACAAGCAGCTGTGGCGCAGATCAGCTGATCAGCCGGCATGCTCCATATATCCGGGTTCCCTCTGCAGCTTATTCGGCAAGCGCTATATCTTGCCGAATAAGCGGGGAGCTGAAGAAATTTACTCTACTTTATTAATGAACCCCCATTTAGATGCACCAAAAATGCAAATGAGTCAGCACCATCGGTTAGTGAACCCCTGTGAATCTCACCTCCTGAGGATTATGAGCCACAGTTTCCTGAATTTGTGGTCATTGATCACTTCAACAACAAATTTGCTGAGAGACATCTGCGTAGTCTTAATACACTTCAAGTGGAGGCTTAATTTCTAACAAAGCTGCCCAGAAATAGGGCTAGGTATGGAATGAAAATATACAAGCTATACGAGAGTACCTCAGGAAACACCCACAGATTTAGGGTTCGTGAAGTGAAGGACACCCGGATTGAACCTCTTGAATGCGCCCTGTCCTGGGAGTGAGTGGGATAGTTGTATGGGATTTGATGCACCCACTGCTGGATCTGGGATATCACCTCTATGTAGATAACTTCTCCACCAGCATCCCACTCTTCTAATTCCTCTCTGTCAGAGCTACCGCAACATGTGGTACTGTGCGCAGAAACCAGAGAGGCTTCCCTAGGTCATTAAAGGGAACCTGTCACCCTCCTCAGGCGTTTGTAACTAAAAGAGCCACCTTGTGCAGCACAAATGCTGCATTCTGACAAGGTGGCTCTTTTAGTTATGATGCCTGCACACGCTGAAACAAATGTTTATAAAATGTGCCCCCTCATACCCTGAAATCGCCAGGGAGGCGGGTCTTTCCTTCCTAATCAGACGCAGCACAGCCATCACTCCGGGCCTTTGCGCGCCGGGCGCTGCCTCCTCTAGCAGCATTATTGTGCCCGGCGCCTGCGCATTAAGTTTTTTTGGGGGGGCGTGCGCAGTTGCGCTGCCCTTTGTACTTACAGCGCAGGTGCCGGGGACGATAATGCAGCAAGATAGGCGGTGCCCGGTGCACACAGGCCCGGAGTGATGGCTGTGCTGCGTCTGATTAGGAAGGAAAGACCTGCCTCCCTGGCGATTTCAGGGTATGAGGGGGCACATTTTATAAACGTTTATTTCAGCGTGTGCAGGCATCATAACTAAAAGAGCCACCTTGTCAGAATGCAACATTTGTGCTGCACAAGGTGGCTCATTTAGTTACAAAAGCCTGAGGGGGGTGACAGGTTCCCTTTAAGTGGGCAGAGAGGAGAGCCACAATACATCGTGATGGAAGCACCCTCATCACTGTGTGAGGTACATCTACACAGCTCCCCAAGCCAGAATGTGTCTTTGGGTACAATAAGAACATGGGAGGAGTTGATATCTCTCATCAAGTTCTACAGTGCCATGTAGAAAACAAACTTGTTGTACAAAAAGCTGGCCATGCACATCGTACAGATGGCAATGTATAACGCCAATGCTATCATGATGTGCAGGCCAGACCAAAACATTCTTTCAGCTTCAGGAGGTAGTGATCAAGACTCTAATATTTGGAAGTCAGGAAGGAGAGGGCCCCAGTACCTCTGAAACTGAAGGTGCCTATATTATAGCAGGGCAATATTTCCCAGGTGAGGTTCCTCAAACTGCAAAGAAATGAAAGTCTCAATAAAAAGTGACAAGTGTGCTACAAAAGAAGAATAAGAAAGGGTACCAATTGGCAATTTGACACCTGCCCTTAACCCCTTCACCCCCAAGGGTGGTTTACACGTTAATGACCAGGCCAATTTTTACAATTCTGACCACTGTCCATTTATGAGGTTATAACTCTGGAACGCTTCAACGGATCCTGGTGATTCTGACACTGTTTTCTCATGACATATTGTACTTCATGATAGTGGTAAAATTTCTTTGATATTACCTGCGTTTATTTGTGAAAAAAATGGAAATTTGGCGAAAATTTTGAAAATTTCGCAATTTTCCAAATTTGAATTTTTAGACAATTAAATCACAGTGACATGTCACCCAAAATACTTAATAAGTAACATTTCCCACATGTCTACTTTACATCAGCACAATTTTGGAACCAATATTTTTTTTTGTTAGGGAGTTATAAGGGTTAAAAGTTGACCAGCAATTTCTCATTTTTACAACACCATTTTTTTTTAGGGACCACATCTCATTTGAAGTCATTTTGAGGGGTCTATATGATAGAAAATACCCAAGTGTGACACCATTCTAAAAACTGCACCCCTCAAGGTGCTCAAAACCACATTCAAGAAGTTTATTAACCCTTCAGGTGTTTCACAGGAATTTTTGGAATGTTTAAATAAAAATGAACATTTAACTTTTTTTCACACAAAATTTACTTCAGCTGCAATTTGTTTTATTTTACCAAGGGTAACAGGAGAAAATGGTCCCCAAAAGATGTTGCACAATTTGTCCTGAGTACGCCGATACCCCATATGTGGGGGTAAACCACTGTTTGGGCGCATGACAGAGCTCGGAAGCGAAGGAGCGCCATTTGACTTTTCAATGCAAAATTGACTGGAATTGAGATGGGACGCCATGTTGTGTTTGGAGAGCCCCTGATGTGCCTAAACATTGAAACCCCCCACAAGTGACACCATTTTAGAAAGTAGACCCCCTAAGGAACTTATCTAGAGGTGTGGTGAGCACTTTGACCTACCAAGTGCTTCACAGAAGTTTATAATGCAGAGCCGTAAAAATAAAACAAAAATTTTTTCCCACAAAAATTATTTTTTATCCCCCAGTTTTGTATTTCCCCGAGGGTAACAGGAGAAATTGGACCCCAAAAGTTGTTGTCCCATTTGTCCTGAGTACGCTGATACCCCATATGTGGGAGAAAATGACCGTTTAGGCACATGGAAGTGCTCGGAATGGATGGAGCGCCATTTGGAATGCAGACTTAGATGGAATGGTCTGCAGGCGTCACATTGCGTTTGCAGAGCCCCTAATGTACCTAAACAGTAAAAAACCCCTACAAGTGACACCATTTTGGAAAGTAGACCCCTAAGTAACTCATCTAGATGTGTTGTGAGAGTTTTGAACCCCCCAGTGTTTCACTACAGTTTATAACGCAGAGCCGTGCAAATAAAAAAAATTTCCACAAAAATTATTTTTTAGCCCCCAGTTTAGTATTTTTCCAAGGGTAACAGGAGAAATTGGACCCTAAATATTGTTGTCCATTTTGTCCTGAGTACGCTGATACCTGATATGTGGGGGGGAACCACCGTTTGAGCGCATGGCAGAGCCATTGCGTTTGCAGAGCCCCTAATGTACCTAAACAGTACAAACCCCCCACAAGTGACCCAATATTGGAAACTAGACCCCCCAAGGAACTTATCTAGTTGTGTTGTGAGAACTTTGAACCCCAAAGTGTTTCACTACAGTTTATAATTAGTGTTGAGCATTCCAATACCGCAAGTATCGGGTATCGGCCGATACTTGTGGTATCAGAATTCTGATACCGAGTTCCGATACTTTTGTGGTATCGGAAATCGGAATCGGAAGTTCCCAGTGTATGGTTCCCAGGGTCTGGAGGAGAGGAGACTCTCCTTCAGGCCCTGGGATCCATATTCATGTAAAAAATAAAGAATTAAAATAAAAAATATGGATATACTCACCCGTCCGGTGGCCCTTGGACCTTACCGATTGTAACCGGCAGCCTCCGTTCCTAAGAATGAGGAGTTTAGGACCCTCGATGACGTCGCGGCTTGTGATTGGTCGCGTGCCGCTCATGTGACCGCTCACGCGACCAATCACAAGCCGCGACTGTTATGACCCCAATGGCAGAGGGTCTCAGAGGTTATTACCAAGTCTGCACACACAAAAAAACAGCTCATAGGGCAGTGGTAACTAGGCTGACCGTATAACTGATCCTAGCACAACAAATAGCAGTAGCCGGGGAACGTACCTACGTTGGTTCTAGACGTCTCGCGCCAGCCGGAGAACTAACTAACCCTAGAAGGGAAACAATAGACCTTTCTTGCCTCCAGAGAAAAGACCCCAAAAGTTGGATACAAGCCCCCAACAAATAATAACGGTGAGGTAAGAAGAAAAGACAAACGTAAGAATGAACTAGGTTTTAGCAAAGAGAGGCCCACTGACTAATAGCAGAATATAGGAAGATGACTTATACGGTCAGCAAAAACCCTATCAAAATTTCCACGCTGAATATTTAAGAACCCCCGAACCGTCTAACGGCACGAGGGGAGAATATCAGCCCCCTAGAGCTTCCAGCAATATCAGGAATCACATTTAGTACAAGCTGGACAAAAATAAGAGCAATGCAAATAACCAGAAAATAAGGAAGCAGGACTTAGCTTATTTTGCAAAGAACCAGGACCAGCAGACAGGAGCAAACAGAAAGGAACTGATTACAATGATGCCAGGCACCAGACTGAGAATCCAGGGAGTTTAAATAGCAACACCCCTGGACTAACGAACCAGGTGGGTACCAAGCTGGGGAAAGAAAATCAAAGTGTCATGTCGCTAGTGACCACAAGAGGGAGCCAAAAAGTTCAATTCACAACAGTACCCCCCCTTTAAGGAGGGGTCACCGAACCCTCACCAAGACCACCAGGGCGATCAGGATGAGCAGCGTGAAAGGCACGAACCAAATCGGCCGCATGAACATCAGAGGCGACCACCCAGGAATTATCCTCCTGACCATAGCCCTTCCACTTGACCAGATACTGAAGCCTCCGTCTGGAGAGACGAGAATCCAAGATCTTCTCCACTACGTACTCCAACTCGCCCTCAACCAACACCGGAGCAGGAGGCTCAACAGAAGGAACCACCGGCACAACGTACCGCCGCAACAAAGACCTATGGAACACGTTGTGAATGGCAAACGACACCGGAAGATCCAAGCGAAAGGACACTGGATTAAGAATTTCCAAAATCTTATAAGGACCGATGAAGCGAGGCTTAAATTTAGGAGAGGAGACCTTCATAGGAACAAACCGAGAAGACAGCCACACCAAATCCCCAACGCGAAGTCGGGGACCCACACCGCGGTGGCGGTTGGCAAAACGCTGAGCCTTCTCCTGTGACAACTTTAAGTTGTCCACCACATGATTCCAAATCCGCTGCAACCTATCCACCACAGAATCTACCCCAGGACAGTCAGAGGGCTCAACATGTCCCGAGGAAAAACGCGGATGAAAACCAGAGTTGCAGAAAAATGGCGAAACCAAAGTAGCGGAACTAGCCCGATTATTAAGGGCAAACTCAGCCAATGGCAAGAAGGTCACCCAATCATCCTGATCTGCAGAAACAAAACACCTCAAATAAGCCTCTAGAGTCTGATTAGTTCGCTCAGTTTGGCCATTAGTCTGAGGATGAAAGGCAGATGAAAACGACAAATCAATGCCCATCTTAGCACAAAAGGATCGCCAGAACCTGGAAACAAACTGGTATCCTCTGTCAGACACGATATTCTCAGGAATGCCGTGCAAACGAACCACATTCTGAAAGAATAAAGGAACCAGATCGGAAGAGGAAGGCAGCTTAGGCAAGGACACCAAATGGACCATCTTGGAAAAACGATCACATACCACCCAGATGACAGACATGCCCTAAGACACCGGAAGATCTGAAATGAAATCCATGGAAATGTGTGTCCAAGGCCTCTTCGGGACAGGCAAGGGCAAGAGCAACCCGCTGGCACGAGAACAGCAAGGCTTAGCTCGAGCACAAGTCCCACAGGACTGCACAAATGACCGCACATCCCGTGACAAGGAAGGCCACCAAAAGGACCTAGCCACCAAATCTCTGGTGCCAAAAATCCCCGGATGCCCTGCCAACACCGAGGAATGAACCTCGGAAATGACTCTGCTGGTCCATTTATCAGGAACAAACAGTCTGTCAGGTGGACAAGAGTCAGGTCTACCAGCCTGAAATCTCTGCAACACACGTCGCAAATCCGGAGAAATGGCCGACAAGATAACTCCCTCTTTAAGAATACCAGCTGGCTCTGAGACTCCAGGAGATTCAGGCACAAAGCTCCTAGAAACAGCATCAGCCTTCACATTCTTTGAACCCGGTAGGTACGAGACCACAAAGTCAAAACGGGAGAAAAACAATGACCAACGGGCCTGTCTAGGATTCAGGCGTTTAGCAGACTCGAGATACATCAGATTTTTGTGATCAGTCAAGACCACCACACGATGCTTAGCACCCTCGAGCCAATGACGCCACTCCTCAAATGCCCACTTCATGGCCAACAACTCCCGATTGCCAACATCATAGTTCCGCTCAGCAGGCAAAAACTTCCTAGAAAAAAAAGCACATGGTCTCATTATAGAGCAACCAGGGTCTTTCTGCGACAAAACGGCCCCTGCACCGATCTCAGAAGCATCCACTTCAACCTGAAAGGGAAGTGAGACATCAGGCTGACACAAAACAGGCGCCGAAGTAAACCGGCGCTTCAGCTCTTGGAAAGCTTCCACGGCTGCAGGAGCCCAGTTAGTAACATCAGAACCTTTCTTGGTCATATCCGTCAAAGGTTTAACAACGCTAGAAAAGTTAGCGATAAAACGACGGTAGAAGTTAGCAAAACCCAAGAACTTCTGAAGACTCTTAACTGACGTGGGTTGAGTCCAATCATGAATAGTTCGGACCTTGACTGGGTCCATCTCCACCGCAGAAGGGGAGAAAATAAAACCCAAAAAGGGAACCTTCTGCACTCCAAAGAGACACTTTGAGCCCTTGACAAACAAAGCATTCTCACGCAAAACCTGAAACACCATCCTGACCTGCTTTACATGGGAGTCCCAATCATCAGAAAAAAACAGAATATCATCCAGATAAACGATCATAAATTTATCCAGGTACTTCCGGAAAATATCATGCATAAAGGACTGAAACACTGAAGGGGCATTAGAGAGCCCAAAAGGCATCACCAAGTACTCAAAATGACCTTCGGGCGTATTAAATGCAGTTTTCCATTCATCTCCCTGCTTAATGCGCACAAGGTTGTACGCACCACGAAGATCTATCTTGGTGAACCACTTGGCACCCTTAATCCGGGCAAACAAGTCCGACAACAGAGGCAAAGGATACTGAAATTTAACAGTGATTTTATTCAGAAGCCGATAGTCTATACAAGGTCTCAAAGATCCGTCCTTCTTGGCCACAAAAAAGAATCCCGCACCAAGAGGGGAAGAGGATGGACGAATATGCCCCTTCTCCAGAGACTCCTTGATATACGAACGCATTGCGGTATGCTCAGGTACAGACAGATTAAATAATCTTCCCTTAGGAAATTTACTACCCGGAATCAAATCTATAGCGCAGTCACAGTCCCTATGAGGAGGAAGAGCACTGGACCTGGACTCGCTGAATACATCCTGATAATCAGACAAATACTCAGGAACTTCCGAAGGAGTAGAGGAAGCAATAGACACCGGCGGGGAATCGCCATGAATTCCCTGACAGCTCCAACTTGACACAGACATTGCCTTCCAATCCAAAACTGGATTATGGGTCTGTAACCATGGTAGACCCAAAACGACCAAATCATGCATTTTATGCAGGACCAGAAAACGAATCACCTCCTGATGTTCAGGAGTCATGCACATGGTTACCTGTGTCCAAAACTGCGGCTTATTTTCCGCCAATGGCGTAGCATCAATACCTCTAAGAGGGATAGGATTTACCAACGGCTCAAGAACAAAACCACAGCGTTTGGCAAATGAAAAATCCATAAGACTCAGGGCAGCACCTGAATCCACAAACGCCATAACAGGGTAGGAAGACAATGAGCAAATTAAAGTCACAGACAAAATAAATTTAGGTTGCAAATTACCAATGGCGACAGGACTAACCACCTTTGTTAAGCGTTTAGAGCATGCTGATATAACATGTGTAGGATCACCACAGTAAAAACACAACCCATTCTGACGTCTATGATTTTTCCGTTCATTTCTAGTCTGAATTCTACCACATTGCATTAAATCAGTTGTTTGTTCAGACAACACCACCAGAGGATTAGCGGCTTTGCGCTCCCGCAAACGCCGGTCAATTTGAATAGCCAGCGCCATGGAATCATTCAGACTTGTAGGAATGGCGAAACCCACCATCACATTCTTAATGGCTTCAGAAAGGCCATTTCTGAAATTTGCGGCCAGAGCACACTCATTCCACTGAGTAAGCACAGACCATTTCCGAAATTTTTGGCAATACACTTCAGCTTCATCCTGGCCCGGAGAGATAGCCAGCAAAGCTTTTTCTGCCTGAATTTCAAGATTGGGCTCCTCGTAAAGCAACCCGAGCGCCAGAAAAAACGCATCAATATTTGCCAATGCCGGATCTCCTGGCACTAACGAGAAGGCCCAATCCTGAGGGTCACCCCGCAAGAAAGAGATAACAATTTTTACTTGCTGAGCTGAGTCTCCAGACGAACGAGGTCTCAGAGATAGAAACAATTTACAATTATTCCTGAAATTCCTAAACTTAAATCGGTCTCCAGAGAACAGTTCAGGAATAGGTATTTTAGGTTCTGACATAGGACTACAAGTAACAAAATCTTGAATGCCCTGCCAACGAGCAGCAAGCTGATCCACACTAGTAATCAAAGTCTGGACATTCATGTCTGCAGCAAGCTCAAGCCACTCAGAGATAAAGGGGAGGAAGAAAAAAAAAAAAAACTCAGAATTTCCTTTCTTATAATCCCACTTCTGCAATGCATTAAGTATTACTTTTGGCCTGGCATACTGTTATGACCCCAATGGCAGAGGGTATCAGAGGTTATTACCAAGTCTGCACACACAAAAAACCAGCTCATAGGGCAGTGGTAACTAGGCTGACCGTATAACTGATCCTAGCACAACAAATAGCAGTAGCCGGGGAACGTACCTACGTTGGTTCTAGACGTCTCGCGCCAGCCGGAGAACTAACTAACCCTAGAAGGGAAACAATAGACCTTTCTTGCCTCCAGAGAAAAGACCCCAAAAGTTGGATACAAGCCCCCAACAAATTATAACGGTGAGGTAAGAAGAAAAGACAAACGTAAGAATGAACTAGGTTTTAGCAAAGAGAGGCCCACTGACTAATAGCAGAATATAGGAAGATGACTTATACGGTCAGCAAAAACCCTATCAAAATTTCCACGCTGAATATTCAAGAACCCCCGAACCGTCTAACGGCACGGGGGGAGAATATCAGCCCCCTAGAGCTTCCAGCAATATCAGGAATCACATTTAGTACAAGCTGGACAAAAATAAGAGCAATGCAAATAACCAGAAAATAAGGAAGCAGGACTTAGCTTATTTTGCAAAGAACCAGGACCAGCAGACAGGAGCAAACAGAAAGGAACTGATTACAACGATGCCAGGCACCAGACTGAGAATCCAGGGAGTTTAAATAGCAACACCCCTGGACTAACGAACCAGGTGGGTACCAAGCTGGGGAAAGAAAATCAAAGTGTCATGTCGCTAGTGACCACAAGAGGGAGCCAAAAAGTTCAATTCACAACACGCGACATCATCGCAGGTCCTAAACTCCTCATTGAGGAGTTTAGGGCCTGCGATGACGTCGCGGCCTGTGATTGGTTGCGTGAGTGGTCACATGAGCTATATATGAAGTAAAGAAAAAAGTACATGCAAAAAACGGTTGGAACTCCACAAATAAATTCTTTCAAAATATATCAAATTTTATTTGTACACACAAGAAATACTACACACAATTAAAAACATCTAAAAAGTACAGAACTCCAATCTTCCATAATAAAATATGTATAATCTGGCCGTAAATTATTATTTGCACCAAATAGCAAAATAGAGATGCTGCATATAATCTTAACAGGGATTTTTTCACAAATAAGTAGAACCCTTTATGGAGGCACTGTTTGGATCTAAAGGTGAACCACACTATATATGAGTGTAGGGTAAAGAAAGCCTATAAAGTAGAAAAAGAGCCTTTCTCATGTTCTAGCAACCCTGTCGGTAACAAATATGATCGGGATGCATGATAATCTGGATATAATAATCCAGATCAGCCTATTAGTTTGCCCAAAGAGATGCTCACTAGTGTTGAGCGATACTTTCCGATATCGGAAAGTATCGGTATCGGAAAGTATCGGCCGATACCGTCAAAATATCGGATCTAATCCGATACCGATACCCGATCCCAATGCAAGTCAATGGGACGAAAATATCGGAATTAAAATAAACCCTTTATAAACTTGTAGGTTCATTCTACATGAAGGAAAACAACTAAGAATAATGTAGGATGTATTGGGGGACGTGGCGGAGACATTAAAGGCACAGAGGTTTAGCCCAATGTAATAGAATAGCAGGATTTTGGTTTTTTTTATGACGTTCGGCGGTAGAAAGATTTTGACTATGTTATTTTTTTATTTATTTTGTCAGATATTGATGTTTCACTACTTCCACGCCCTTCACCTTCTTTTTTACTTCTCCCACACTTTCTTCCTCATTATCCTCATCATCAGCTTCTTTGACATCAACTTCTTCACCTTATTCATCTTCTTCTTCATCTTCTACCTATTATTTTTTTTGGTTACATTGTTCATATTCTTTTTATTTTACTATTATCTTCATCATATTCTACTTCTTCATCATATTCTTATTTGTGACAGGCATTCCCGTAGTTGTTATCTATAAAAGTTTGAAGATTACACCTGCCGTTCTGCCTGTCACAAAAGAGTTACATTTGTCCGCGTTCAGTTTGGCCTGCAGCATCAGGCTTTATCCAGGGGCACCACGAGGAGGAACGGACTCACCCCCATACACTGCTTAGTCTTCTTCTGCTTATAATTTAGATAATATTTTTTGCTCTGATATTTAGTGTTATGCTTAATGTTCTTCTGCTCTTTGTTCTGCAGCCTCTTGTTCTTCTGCTTCTCGGTCTTCCAGGTCGTCGTCGTCTCCAGGGTTGTCGTCTCCGGGGTCGTCGTCATCGGGGTGGTCTTCAGGGTCGTCGTCTCCGGGGTCGTCGTCATTGGGGTGGTCTTCAGGGTCATCGTCTCCAGGGTCGTCGTCATCACGGTGGTTGTCGTCTCTGGTGTCGTCGTCATCTTAGGGGTGGTCTTCCGGGTCATCGTGTTTAGTCTCTTGAACTTGGAAATGTAGCAGAAGGTACAAGAAGGCTGAGAAAATGCCGAGAACCAGCTGATGGAACTGGAACTCGGATGGCTACCCGAAGGTCCAAGAGCCAATGGAACTACCGAGGACCAGCTGACGTTACTGGAACCCGGTTACTAAGCAGGAGGTACCCGTGCCTGAAAGCACTACCAAGGACCACCTGACGTTGGTGGAACTCGGATACCCAGAGGGAGGCACCTAAGCCAAAGGCTCTGCCCGGAACCAGCTGACGGTACTGGAACCAGGATGGGGAGCAGAAGGTACAAGAGCAAAAGACACTGCCGAGAACCAGCTGACGGTGCTGGAACCCGGATGGGTAGCCGAAGGTTCAAGAGCCAATGGAACTACCGAGGACCAGCTGACATTACTGGAACCCGGTTACTAAGCAGGAGGTACCCGTGCCTGAAAGCACTACCAAGGACCACCTGACGTTGGTGGAACTCGGATACCCAGAGGGAGGCACCTAAGCCAAAGGCTCTGCCCAGAACCAGCTGACGGTACTGGAACCAGGATGGGGAGCAGAAGGTACAAGAGCAAGTGTCTGCGTGGCTTTTGCAGGACACGATGCCGGCTGCACAGCAGGGGAACAGCTGGCGGTGCTGAACCCCACTGACACATTGGCTGGTGTTTTTCTCTGTGCAGCTAGCAGTACCGGGCCCCAACTGGCGGTGTTAGAGCCCGGGGTCAGCAGGAGGAGGAGATGGAGCAGAGTGTAGGCCGAAGCGTGCACTGGCGGAAGCTTTGGGTCTGTTGGGCCTGCGTCGCAGTTGCAGGACACGTTGCCGGCTGCACAGCAGGGGAACAGCTGGCGGTGCTGAACCCCACTGACACATTGGCTGGTGTTTGGCTCTGTGCAGCTAGCAGTACCGGGCCCCAACTGGCGGTGTTGGAGCCCGGGCTCTGCAGGGGGAGCAGAGTGTAGGCCGAAGCCTACTTGAACCAATTTCAAAGGTAACCTTTAACCCCCCCTCAGGGGTTACAAAGTAGAAGAGCCACAGCTTATGCAGCAGTAGTGCTGCACAAGTCAAAGGTTGCTCTTTTAATTTTGCTCCTTGCACACGCTGAATGAAACACGTATAACATTTAGCCCTTTATACAGTCAAACTGTGTTGGAGGCGCGAGTTCCCTTTGTAATGAGACGCAGCACAGATGTCAAGAATCCCACCTTGGTGCTGGGTGCAGCCTCCTGAGCGTTGTTATTTGCTGTACAGGAGTCTGCGCTGTCGTGTTATCCCCTGGCCTAGCGCTGTTAGCGCTGCCCATCTTCTGACCTCATTTAATGTCGGCCGGTGCGGTTCGCGATGACCATGAATCCCAGCCCCGCAGTGTCTTAACATTGTTAAAACACTGCGGGGCTGGGATTCATGGCCTGGTGCAGCACATATGTTCGCCTCTCGCAATCGGGTCCTTACACCCACTTCAGACTGTGCGGCGTCAGCTGATCCCTTATCGCATGCCGCGGCCATGAAGCCGCACAGTCTGAAGAAGGCGGAAGGAGATGAGGGACAGGCGAAGTGATGCACCGCTCATGCCCATCAATCACACCCTCGCAGTCCCAAGAAATAAGACACCAAGGGGGGTTGTGTGGGTCAGGGCGGCCGCAGAGGCGCAGGCAGCCAAACAATGATGCCAGAAGACGGGCAGCGCTACCAAGGGGGTTGCAGCGTGTCATTGCAAAGGAAAGTCACACCACCGGGACGGTTAAATGGCCACACAGAGGACACATTTTAGACGTGTTTTCAGTTCCACATGTGCGAGGAGAATACGTTTATGAGCCACCTTGCACACATGCAGCATTACCGCTGTACAAGGTGGCCTTAAAAACGTACAAACGCCTGGGGGAGGGGGGACAGGTTCCCTTCAATTTCAGTTCTTGTGTCCGCGTGGCTTTTGCAGGACACGATGCCGGCTGCACAGCAGGGGAACAGCTGGCGGTGCTGAACCCCACTGATACATTGGCTGGTGTTTTTCTCTGTGCAGCTAGCAGTACCGGGCCCCAACTGGCGGTGTTAGAGCCCGGGGTCAGCAGGAGGAGGAGATGGAGCAGAGTGTAGGCCGAAGCCTGCACTGGCGGCAGCTTTGGGTCTGTTGTGCCTGCGTGGCAGTTGCAGGACACGTTGCCGGCTGCACAGCAGGGGAACAGCTGGCGGTGCTGAACCCCACTGACACATTGGCTGGTGTTTGGCTCTGTGCAGCTAGCAGTACCGGGCCCCAACTGGCGGTGTTGGAGCCCGGGCTCTGCAGGGGGAGCAGAGTGTAGGCCGAAGCCTACTTGAACCAATTTCAATGGTAACCTTTAACCCCCCCTCAGGGGTTACAAAGTAGAAGAGCCACAGCTTATGCAGCAGTAGTGCTGCACAAGTCAAAGGTTGCTCTTTTAATTTTGCTCCTTGCACACGCTGAATGAAACACGTATAACATTTAGCCCTTTATACAGTCAAACTGTGTTGGAGGCGCGAGTTCCCTTTGCAATGAGACGCAGCACAGATGTCAAGAATCCCACCTTGGTGCTGGGTGCAGCCTCCTGAGCGTTGTTATTTGCTGTACAGGAGTCTGCGCTGTCGTGTTATCCCCTGGCCTAGCGCTGTTAGCGCTGCCCATCTTCTGACCTCATTTAATGTCGGCCGGTGCGGTTCGCGATGACCATGAATCCCAGCCCCGCAGTGTCTTAACATTGTTAAAACACTGCGGGGCTGGGATTCATGGCCTGGCGCAGCACATATGTTCGCCTCTCGCACTCGGGTCCTTACACCCGCTTCAGACTGTGCGGCGTCAGCTGATCCCTTATCGCATGCCGCGGCCATGAAGCCGCACAGTCTGAAGAAGGCGGAAGGAGATGAGGGACAGGCGAAGTGATGCACCGCTCATGCCCATCAATCACACCCTCGCAGTCCCAAGAAATAAGACACCGAGGGGCGTTGTGTGGGTCAGGGCGGCCGCAGAGGCGCAGGCAGCCAAACAATGATGCCAGAAGACGGGCAGCGCTACCAAGGGGGTTGCAGCGTGTCATTACAAAGGAAAGTCACACCACCGGGACGGTTAAATGGTCACACAGAGGACACATTTTAGACGTGTTTTCAGTTCCACATGTGCGAGGAGAATACGTTTATGAGCCACCTTGCACACATGCAGCATTACCGCTGTACAAGGTGGCCTTAAAAACGTACAAACGCCTGGGGGAGGGGGGACAGGTTCCCTTCAATTTCAGTTCTTGTGTCTGCGTGGCTTTTGCAGGACACGATGCCGGCTGCACAGCAGGGGAACAGCTGGCGGTGCTGAACCCCACTGACACATTGGCTGGTGTTTTTCTCTGTGCAGCTAGCAGTACCGGGCCCCAACTGGCGGTGTTAGAGCCCGGGGTCAGCAGGAGGAGGAGATGGAGCAGAGTGTAGGCCGAAGCCTGCACTGGCGGCAGCTTTGGGTCTGTTGTGCCTGCGTGGCAGTTGCAGGACACGTTGCCGGCTGCACAGCAGGGGAACAGCTGGCGGTGCTGAACCCCACTGACACATTGGCTGGTGTTTGGCTCTGTGCAGCTAGCAGTACCGGGCCCCAACTGGCGGTGTTGGAGCCCGGGCTCTGCAGGGGGAGCAGAGTGTAGGCCGAAGCCTACTTGAACCAATTTCAAAGGTAACCTTTAACCCCCCCTCAGGGGTTACAAAGTAGAAGAGCCACAGCTTATGCAGCAGTAGTGCTGCACAAGTCAAAGGTTGCTCTTTTAATTTTGCTCCTTGCACACGCTGAAAGGAACACGTATAACATTTAGGCCCTTACACAGTCAAACTGATTTTGAGGCGTGAGTTCCCTTCGTAAAGAGACGCAGTACAGCTGGCAAAAATGCCACCTTGGTGCTTGGCGCGGCCTCCTGAGCATCGTTATTTGTTGCACAGGAGTCTGCGCTGTCGTGTTATCCCTTAGCCTTGCGCTGTTAGCACTGCCCATCCTCTGACATCATGTAATGTCAGCCGTTGCGGTTTGCGATGACCATGAATCCCAGCCCCGCAGTGTCTTAACATTGTTAAAACACTGCGGGGCTGGGATTCATGGCCTGGCGCAGCACATATGTTCGCCTCTCGCTTGGGTTCTTACACCCGCTTCAGACTATGCGGCGTCAGCTGATCCCTTATCGCATGCCACGGCCATGAAGCCGCACAGTCCGAAGAAGGCGGAAGGAGATGAGGGACAGGCGAAGAAATGCACCGTTCATGCCCATCAATCACACCCTCGCAGTCCAAATAAATAAGACACCGAGGGGCGTTGTGTGGGGCAAGGCGGCCGCAGAGGCGCAGGCAGCCAAACAATGATGCCAGAAGACGGGCAGCGCTACCAAGGAGCTTGTTGCGTGTCAATACAAAGGAAAATCACACCTGAGGGACGTTTTAATGGTCGCAGAGGACTCATTTTAGACGTGTTCAGTTCAACATGGGCAAGGAGAATAAGTTTCTGAGCCACCTTGCACACATGCAGCATTACTGTCGTACAAGGTGGCTGTAAAACGTAGAAACACCTGGGGGAGGGGGGACAGGTTTCCTTCAATTCCAGTTCTTGTGTCTGCGTGGCTGTTGCAGGACACGTTGCTGGCTGCACAGCAGGGGAACAGCTGGCGGTGCTGAACCCCACTGACACATTGGCTGGTGTTTTTCTCTGTGCAGCTAGCACATCTGGGCCCCAACTGGCGGTGTTAGAGCCCAGGGTCAGCAGGAGGAGGAGAGGGAGCAGAGTGTAGGCCGAAGCCTGCACTGGAGCAAGTTGAAAGGGAAACTTTAACCCCCCCCCCAGGCGTTTGTAGCTGAAAGAGCCATCATGTACAGCACTAATGCTGGAAAAGGTAAACTTAGCTCTTTTAATTATGGTCCTTGCACATGCTGAACCTAACACTTATGAAAAGTGTCCCCTCCTACCGTGATACCGTACGGTTGGTGGAACTTTCCTTTGTGATGTGACGCAGCACAGCCGTCATTCTTACCCCCTTGGAGCCGTGCGCCGCCTCCTCAGCGTTGTTTGAATCAGTCCCGGAGCCTGCGCTGTTAGGTTAGCCCTTGGCCATGCACACATTTTGCGCTGCCCGTCTTCTGACATCATTTGGTGTCAGGCTGGCTGCGCCTGTGCGGCCGCGCTGGCCGAGATCCCGCCTCATACTGTCTTCTGATTTAATCCCACTGGGGGCCTGAGATCCGTGGCCATGCGCAGTGCATATCCTCGCCTCTCACTCCCCTCCCTACGGCTTCTTCAGACTGTGCGGTGTCACGGCCGTGGCATGCTACTAGGGACCAGCTGACACCGCACAGTTTGAAGAAGCCGTAGGGAGATGAGTGAGAGGTGGAGGTTCAGATATGCACTGTGCATGTCCATGGATCTCAGGCCCCCAGTGGGATGAAATCAGAAGACAGTACGAGGCGGGATCTCGGCCAGCGCGGCCGCACAGGCGCAGCCAGCCTGACACCAAATGATGTCAGAAGACGGGCAGCGCAAAATGTGTGCATGGCCAAGGGCTAACCTAACAGCGCAGGCTCCGGGACTGATTCAAACAACGCTGAGGAGGCGGCGCACGGCTCCAAGGGGGTAAGAATGACGGCTGTGCTGCGTCACATCACAAAGGAAAGTTCCACCAACCGTACGGTATCACGGTAGGAGGGGACACTTTTCATAAGTGTTAGGATCAGCATGTGCAAGGAGCACCACGAAAAGAGGCACTTTTTCCCTTTGCATCATTACTGCTGCACAAGGTGGCTCCTTCAGTAACAAACACCTGGGGGGGGACAGGTTCCCTTAAATTTAACTTGTTGTGCCTGCGTGGCGGTCGCAGTACACGTTGCCGGCTGCACAGCAGGGGAACAGCTGGCGGTGCTGAACCCCACTAACACATTGGCGAGGTGTTTGGCTCTGTGCGGACAGCACTTCTGGACGGCAACTAGCGGTGTTGGAGCCCAGGGACAGGTGGAGGAGGAGGAGGTGGAGGAGGTAGGAGGGATTGCCACACACACAGCAGGGGAACAGCTGACGTTACTGAACCCCAATAACAGAGGAGGGACTGTTGGGACTGTGCGTACAGCACTACCAGGCAACAACTAGTGGTGTTGGAGCCCAGGGACAGGTGGAGGAGGTGGAGGAGGTAGGAGGAGGTAGGAGGGATTGCCACACACACAGCAGGGGAACAGCTGACGTTACTGAACCCCAATAACAGAGGAGGGACTGTCGGGACTGCGCGTACAGCACTACCAGGCAACAACTAGCGGTGTTGGAGCCCAGGGACAGGTGGAGGAGGAGGAGGTGGAGGAGGTAGGAGGGATTGCCACACACACAGCAGGGGAACAGCTGACGTTACTGAACCCCAATAACAGAGGAGGGACTGTAAGGACTGCGCGTACAGCACTACCAGGCAACAACTAGCGGTGTTGGAGCCCAGGGACAGGTGGAGGAGGAGGAGGTGGAGGAGGTAGGAGGGATTGCCACACACACAGCAGGGGAACAGCTGACGTTACTGAACCCCAATAACAGAGGAGGGACTGTCGGGACTGCGCATACAGCACTACCAGGCAACAACTAGCGGTGTTGGAGCCCAGGGACAGGTGGAGGAGATAGGAGGGATTGCCACACACACAGCAGGGGAACAGCTGACGTAACTGAACCCCAATAACAGAGGAGGGACTGTTGGGACTGTGTTGTGAATTTGGATTCTGGGCTCCCCCGGTGGCTACTGGTGGAATTGAACTTGTGACATCATCTTCCCTGTTCACCTGTTCTGATTAGATCTGGGTGTCGCTATATAACCTGGCTTCTCTGTTAGATGCTTGCCGGTCAACAATGTTATCAGAAGCCTCTCTGTGCTTGTTCCTGCTCCCAGACATCTACTAGATAAGTTGGACATTCGTCCATGTTTTGTTTTTGTATTTTGGTTCCAGTTCACAGCTGCAGTTTCGTTACTGTGTCTGGAAAGCTCTTGTTGATCAGGAATTGCCACTCTGGTATTATGAGTTAATGCCAGAGTCCTAAAGTAATTTCTGGATGTGTTTTGTTAGGGTTTTCTACTGACCATGAAAGTATGCTTTCTGTCTTCTGCTATCTAGAAAGCGGACCTCAAATTTGCTAAAACTATTTTCCTGCTGCGTTTGTTATTTCTTCTAAAATCACCGCCAATATATGTGGGGGGCCTCTGTCTCCTTTTTTTGGGCATTTCTCTAGAGGTGAGTCAGGTCTTATATTTCCCTCTGCTAGCATTATTTAGTTCTCCGGCCGGCGCTGGGCATATAGGGATAAAAAGTAGGACATGCTACCTGGCTACTTCTAGATGATGCGGTAGGTTTAGTTCATGGTCAGTATAGTTACATCTTCCAAGAGCTTGTTCCTATAGAGGCTTATGCTAGTTCTCTGGCCATGGAGATCATGACAGTTTGACCGGCCCACTAAAGGGTTAAAATCCTTGGCTGAGAAAGGAGAGAAATAAGAAGTCTGCTGAGAGTTTTTTTTTTTTTTTTTTTTTTTTTTTTTTCTCTGTGCTCTTAATTGGATCACTTGCCAGTCTGTCTATGCTGCAGTCTTTCTTTTTTTTCTCTCTCCTTATAATCTTTGAATGGCTTTGTGTTCACCTGTTAATAATGGATCTTCAGAGTGTAACTGCAGGTTTGAATAATCTCACCACGAAAGTACAAAATTTGCAAGATTTTATTATTCATGCTCCGGTATCTGAGCCGAGAATTCCTTTGCCGGAATTCTTCTCAGGGAATAGATCTAGCTTTCAGAATTTTAGAAATAATTGTAAGCTATTTTTGTCCCTGAAATCTCGTTCTGCTGGAGACCCTGCACAGCAGGTTGGGATTGTGATTTCCTTGCTCCGCGGCGACCCTCAAGACTGGGCTTTTGCATTGGCACCAGGGGATCCTGCGTTGCGCAATGTGGATGCGTTTTTTTTGGCCTTGGGCTTGCTGTATGAGGAACCTCATTTGGAACTTCAGGCAGAAAAAACTTTGATGTCCCTATCGCAGGGGCAAGATGAAGCTGAAATTTACTGCCAAAGATTCCGTAAATGGTCTGTGCTTACTCAGTGGAATGAGTGTGCCTTGGCGGCTACCTTCAGAGAGGGTCTCTCTGATGCCATTAAGGATGTTATGGTGGGGTTCCCTGTGCCTGCGGGTCTGAATGAGTCCATGACAATGGCCATTCAGATCGATAGGCGTCTGCGGGAGCGCAAACCAGTGCACCATCTGGCGGTGTCCACTGAGAAGACGCCAGAAAGCATGCAGTGTGATAGAATTCTGTCCAGAAGCGAGCGGCAGAATTTTAGACGGAAAAATGGGTTGTGTTTCTATTGTGGGGATTCTACTCATGTTATATCAGCATGCTCTAAGCGTACTAAAAAGCTTGATAAATCCGTTTCCATTGGCACTTTACAGTCTAAATTTATTTTGTCTGTGACCCTGATTTGCTCTTTGTCATCTATTACTACTGACGCCTATATCGACTCTGGCGCCGCTTTGAGTCTTATGGATTGGTCCTTTGCCAATCGTTGTGGGTATGATTTAGAGCCTTTGGAAACTCTTATTCCTCTGAAGGGGATTGACTCCACCCCATTGGCTAATAATAAACCACAATACTGGACACAAGTGACTATGTGTATTAATCCGGATCACCAGGAGACTATTCGTTTTCTAGTGCTGTATAATCTACATGAGGATTTGGTGCTGGGATTGCCATGGCTGCAGTCTCACAACCCAGTCCTTGACTGGAGAGCTATGTCTGTGTTGAGCTGGGGATGTAAGGGGACTCATGGGGACGTACCTTTGGTGTCCATTTCATCATCTATTCCCTCTGAAATCCCTGAGTTCCTGTCTGATTATCGTGACGTCTTTGAAGAACCCAAGCTGGGTTCACTACCTCCGCACCGTGAGTGCGATTGTGCTATAGATTTAATTCCGGGTAGTAAATACCCAAAGGGTCGTTTATTTAATCTGTCTGTGCCTGAACATACTGCTATGCGAGAATATATAAAGGAGTCCTTGGAAAAGGGACATATTCGTCCATCGTCATCTCCCTTAGGAGCCGGTTTTTTCTTTGTGTCAAAAAAAGACGGCTCTTTGAGACCATGTATTGATTATCGGCTTTTGAATAAAATCACGGTTAAATATCAATACCCATTGCCGTTGCTGACTGATTTGTTTGCTCGCATAAAGGGGGCCAAGTGGTTCTCTAAGATTGATCTCCGTGGGGCGTATAATTTGGTGCGGATCAGGCAGGGGGATGAGTGGAAAACCGCATTTAATACGCCCGAGGGCCACTTTGAGTATTTGGTGATGCCTTTTGGTCTTTCTAATGCCCCTTCAGTCTTCCAGTCCTTTATGCATGATATTTTCCGCGATTTTTTGGATAAATTTATGATAGTGTATCTGGATGATATTCTGATTTTTTCGGATGACTGGGACTCTCATGTCCGGCAAGTTAAGAGGGTTTTTCAGGTTTTGCGGTCTAATTCTCTGTGTGTCAAGGGTTCTAAGTGCGTTTTTGGGGTTCAGAGAATTTCCTTTTTGGGATATATTTTTTCTCCCTCTTCCATTGAGATGGATCCTGTCAAGGTTCAAGCTATTTGTGATTGGACGCAGCCCTCTTCTCTTAAAAGTCTTCAGAAATTTTTGGGCTTTGCCAACTTTTATCGTCGATTTATTTCTGGTTTTTCGGATGTCGTTAAGCCATTGACCGATTTGACTAGACAGGGTGCTGATGTTGCTAATTGGTCCCCTGATGCTGTGGAGGCCTTTCAGGAGCTTAAGCGCTGTTTTTCTTCTGCCCCTGTGTTGCGTCAGCCTGATGTGACTCTTCCTTTTCAGGTTGAGGTCGACGCTTCTGAGATCGGAGCTGGGGCAGTGTTGTCGCAGAAAAGTTCTGACTGCGCCGTGATGAGGCCTTGTGCCTTCTTTTCCCGTAAATTTTCGCCCGCTGAGCGGAATTATGATGTTGGGAATCGGGAGCTTTTGGCCATGAAGTGGGCGTTTGAGGAGTGGCGCCATTGGCTCGAGGGGGCCAGACATCAGGTGGTGGTATTGACTGACCACAAAAATTTGATTTATCTTGAGACCGCCAGGCGCCTGAATCCTAGACAGGCGCGCTGGTCATTATTTTTTTCTCGGTTTAATTTTGTGGTATCGTACCTACCAGGTTCTAAGAATGTTAAGGCGGATGCCCTTTCTAGGAGTTTTGAGCCTGATTCACCTGGCAACTCTGACCCCACAGGTATTCTTAAGGAGGGAGTTATCTTGTCAGCCGTTTCTCCAGACCTGCGGCGGGCCTTGCAGGAGTTTCAGGCGGATAGACCGGATCGTTGTCCGCCTGATAGGCTGTTTGTTCCTGATGATTGGACCAGTAAAGTCATCTCTGAGGTGCATTCTTCTGCGTTGGCAGGTCATCCTGGAATTTTTGGTACCAGGGATTTGGTGGCAAGATCCTTCTGGTGGCCTTCCCTGTCACGAGATGTGCGAGGCTTTGTGCAGTCTTGTGACGTTTGTGCTCGGGCCAAGCCTTGTTGTTCTCGGGCTAGTGGATTATTGTTGCCCTTGCCTATTCCTAAGAGGCCTTGGACACACATCTCGATGGATTTTATTTCAGATCTGCCTGTTTCTCAGAAGATGTCTGTCATCTGGGTGGTGTGTGACCGTTTTTCTAAGATGGTTCATTTGGTTCCCCTGCCCAAATTGCCTTCTTCTTCCGAGTTGGTGCCCCTGTTTTTTCAAAATGTTGTTCGTTTGCATGGTATTCCTGAGAATATCGTTTCTGACAGAGGAACCCAATTTGTGTCTAGATTTTGGCGGGCATTTTGTGCTAGGATGGGCATAGATTTGTCTTTTTCGTCTGCTTTTCACCCTCAGACTAATGGCCAGACCGAGCGGACTAATCAGACCCTGGAGACATATCTGAGGTGTTTTGTGTCTGCTGACCAGGATGATTGGGTTGCTTTTTTGCCATTGGCGGAGTTCGCCCTCAATAATCGGGCCAGCTCTGCCACCTTGGTTTCCCCGTTTTTCTGTAATTCGGGGTTCCATCCTCGATTTTCCTCCGGTCAGATGGAATCCTCGGATTGTCCTGGAGTGGATGCGGTGGTGGAGAGATTGCATCATATCTGGGGGCAGGTGATGGACAATTTAAAGTTGTCCCAGGAGAAGACTCAGCTTTTTGCCAACCGTCACCGTCGTGTTGGTCCTCGGCTTTGTGTTGGAGATTTGGTGTGGTTGTCTTCTCGTTTTGTCCCTATGAGGGTCTCATCTCCTAAGTTTAAGCCTCGGTTCATCGGTCCGTATAAAATATTGGAGATTCTTAACCCTGTTTCCTTCCGTTTGGACCTCCCTGCATCCTTTTCTATTCATAACGTTTTTCATCGGTCGTTATTGCGCAGGTATGAGGCACCGGTTGTGCCTTCCGTTGAGCCTCCTGCTCCGGTGTTGGTTGAGGGTGAGTTGGAGTACGTTGTGGAAAAAATCCTAGACTCCCGTGTTTCCAGACGGAGACTCCAGTATCTGGTCAAGTGGAAGGGATATGGCCAGGAGGATAATTCTTGGGTCACTGCATCTGATGTTCATGCCTCTGATCTGGTTCGTGCCTTTCATAGGGCCCATCCTGATCGCCCTGGTGGTTCTGGTGAGGGTTCGGTGCCCCCTCCTTGAGGGGGGGGTACTGTTGTGAATTTGGATTCTGGGCTCCCCCGGTGGCTACTGGTGGAATTGAACTTGTGACATCATCTTCCCTGTTCACCTGTTCTGATTAGATCTGGGTGTCGCTATATAACCTGGCTTCTCTGTTAGATGCTTGCCGGTCAACAATGTTATCAGAAGCCTCTCTGTGCTTGTTCCTGCTCCCAGACATCTACTAGATAAGTTGGACATTCGTCCATGTTTTGTTTTTGTATTTTGGTTCCAGTTCACAGCTGCAGTTTCGTTACTGTGTCTGGAAAGCTCTTGTTGATCAGGAATTGCCACTCTGGTATTATGAGTTAATGCCAGAGTCCTAAAGTAATTTCTGGATGTGTTTTGTTAGGGTTTTCTACTGACCATGAAAGTATGCTTTCTGTCTTCTGCTATCTAGAAAGCGGACCTCAAATTTGCTAAAACTATTTTCCTGCTGCGTTTGTTATTTCTTCTAAAATCACCGCCAATATATGTGGGGGGCCTCTGTCTCCTTTTTTTGGGCATTTCTCTAGAGGTGAGTCAGGTCTTATATTTCCCTCTGCTAGCATTATTTAGTTCTCCGGCCGGCGCTGGGCATATAGGGATAAAAAGTAGGACATGCTACCTGGCTACTTCTAGATGATGCGGTAGGTTTAGTTCATGGTCAGTATAGTTACATCTTCCAAGAGCTTGTTCCTATAGAGGCTTATGCTAGTTCTCTGGCCATGGAGATCATGACAGGACTGTGCGTACAGCACTACCAGGCAACAACTAGCGGTGTTGGAGCCCAGGGACAGGTGGAGGAGGTGGAGGAGGTAGGAGGAGGTAGGAGGGATTGCCACACACACAGCAGGGGAACAGCTGACGTTACTGAACCCCAATAACAGAGGAGGGACTGTCGGGACTGCGCGTACAGCACTACCAGGCAACAACTAGCGGTGTTGGAGCCCAGGGACAGGTGGAGGAGGAGGAGGTGGAGGAGGTAGGAGGGATTGCCACACACACAGCAGGGGAACAGCTGACGTTACTGAACCCCAATAACAGAGGAGGGACTGTCGGGACTGCGCGTACAGCACTACCAGGCAACAACTAGCGGTGTTGGAGCCCAGGGACAGGTGGAGGAGGAGGAGGTGGAGGAGGTAGGAGGGATTGCCACACACACAGCAGGGGAACAGCTGACGTTACTGAACCCCAATAACAGAGGAGGGACTGTCGGGACTGCGCGTACAGCACTACCAGGCAACAACTAGCGGTGTTGGAGCCCAGGGACAGGTGGAGGAGGAGGAGGTGGAGGAGGTAGGAGGGATTGCCACACACACAGCAGGGGAACAGCTGACGTTACTGAACCCCAATAACAGAGGAGGGACTGTCGGGACTGCGCGTACAGCACTACCAGGCAACAACTAGCGGTGTTGGAGCCCAGGGACAGGTGGAGGAGGAGGTGGAGGAGATAGGAGGGATTGCCACACACACAGCAGGGGAACAGCTGACGTTACTGAACCCCAATAACAGAGGAGGGACTGTTGGGACTGTGCGTACAGCACTACCAGGCAACAACTAGCGGTGTTGGAGCCCAGGGACAGGTGGAGGAGGTAGGAGGAGGTAGGAGGGATTGCCACACACACAGCAGGGGAACAGCTGACGTTACTGAACCCCAATAACAGAGGAGGGACTGTCGGGACTGCGCGTACAGCACTACCAGGCAACAACTAGCGGTGTTGGAGCCCAGGGACAGGTGGAGGAGGAGGAGGTGGAGGAGGTAGGAGGGATTGCCACACACACAGCAGGGGAACAGCTGACGTTACTGAACCCCAATAACAGAGGAGGGACTGTCGGGACTGCGCGTACAGCACTACCAGGCAACAACTAGCGGTGTTGGAGCCCAGGGACAGGTGGAGGAGGAGGTGGAGGAGATAGGAGGGATTGCCACACACACAGCAGGGGAACAGCTGACGTTACTGAGCCCCAAAAACAGAGGAGGGACTGTTGGGACTGTGCGTACAGCACTACCAGGCAACAACTAGCGGTGTTGGAGCCCAGGGACAGGTGGAGGAGGTGGAGGAGGTAGGAGGAGGTAGGAGGGATTGCCACACACACAGCAGGGGAACAGCTGACGTTACTGAACCCCAATAACAGAGGAGGGACTGTCGGGACTGCGCGTACAGCACTACCAGGCAACAACTAGCGGTGTTGGAGCCCAGGGACAGGTGGAGGAGGAGGAGGTGGAGGAGGTAGGAGGGATTGCCACACACACAGCAGGGGAACAGCTGACGTTACTGAACCCCAATAACAGAGGAGGGACTGTTGGGACTGTGCGTACAGCACTACCAGGCAACAACTAGCGGTGTTGGAGCCCAGGGACAGGTGGAGGAGGTGGAGAAGGTAGGAGGAGGTAGGAGGGATTGCCACACACACAGCAGGGGAACAGCTGACGTTACTGAACCCCAATAACAGAGGAGGGACTGTCGGGACTGCGCGTACAGCACTACCAGGCAACAACTAGCGGTGTTGGAGCCCAGGGACAGGTGGAGGAGGAGGTGGAGGAGATAGGAGGGATTGCCACACACACAGCAGGGAAACAGCTGACGTTACTGAACCCCAATAACAGAGGAGGGACTGTTGGGACTGTGCGTACAGCACTACCAGGCAACAACTAGCGGTGTTGGAGCCCAGGGACAGGTGGAGGAGGTGGAGGAGGTAGGAGGAGGTAGGAGGGATTGCCACACACACAGCAGGGGAACAGCTGACGTTACTGAACCCCAATAACAGAGGAGGGACTGTCGGGACTGCGCGTACAGCACTACCAGGCAACAACTAGCGGTGTTGGAGCCCAGGGACAGGTGGAGGAGGAGGTGGAGGAGATAGGAGGGATTGCCACACACACAGCAGGGGAACAGCTGACGTTACTGAACCCCAATAACAGAGGAGGGACTGTCGGGACTGCGCGTACAGCACTACCAGGCAACAACTAGCGGTGTTGGAGCCCAGGGACAGATGGAGGAGGAGGAGGTGGAGGAGGTAGGAGGGATTGCCACACACACAGCAGGGGAACAGCTGACGTTACTGAACCCCAATAACAGAGGAGGGACTGTTGGGACTGTGCGGACAGCACTTCTGGACGGCAACTAGCGGTGTTGGAGCCCAGGGACAGGTGGAAAAGCAGAGGAACACAATGTAGGCCGAAGCCTGAGAAAGTCGAAAGGGAACCTTTAACCCCCCCCCCAAGGCGTTTGTAGCTGAAAGAGCCAGCTTGTGCAGCACAAAAGATGCAAAAGGAAAAGGTGGCTCTTTTCATCATGCTCCTTGCAAACACAGAACTAAACACTTATAGAATGTGTCCCCTGAAACCGTGAAACCGTCCCGGAGGTGGGACTTTCCTTCGTAATATGACGCAGCACAGCCGTCATTCCTCCCACCCGGGCGCCGCGCCCAGGCTCCTCAGCGTAGTTTGATTCCGTCCCGGAGCCTGCGCTGTTATGTTATCCCTTGGCCAGGCACACTTAGCGCTGCCCATCTTCTGACATCATTTGGTGTCAGGCTGGCTGCGCCTGTGCGGCCGCGCTGGCCGAGAGCCCGCCTCGCAGTGTCTTCTGATTTTATCCCACTGGGGGCCTGGGATCCATGGCCATGCGCAGTGCATATCCTCGCCTCTCACTCCCCTCCCTACGGCTTCTTAAGACTGTGCGGTGTCACGGCCGTGGCATGCTATTAGGGACCAGCTGACACCGAACAGTCTGAAGAAGCCATAGGGAGATGAGTGAGAGGTGGAGGTTCAGATATGCACTGCGCATGTCCATGGATCCCAGGCCCCCAGTGGGATTAAATCAGAAGACACTGCGAGGCGGGCTCTCGGCCAGCGCGGCCGCACAGGCGCAGCCATCCTGACACCAAATGATGCCTGAAGACGGGCAGCGCTAAGTGTGCCTGGCCACGGGATAACATAACAGCGCAGGCTCCGGGACGGAATCAAACAACGCTGAGGAGCCGGGGCGCGGCGCCGGGGGGGGGAGGAATGACGGCTGTGCTGCGTCATATTACGAAGGAAAGTCCCACCTCCGGGACGGTTTTACGGTATCAGTGGACACATTTTATAAGTATTAAGTTCTGCGTGTGCAAGGAGCTAAACCAAAATAGCTACCTTTTCCTTGTGCAGCATTACTGCTGCACAAGGAGGCTCTTTCAGTAACAAACGCCTTGGGGGGGGGACAGATTCCCTTACATTTCAGTTGTTGTGTCAGTGTGGCGGTCGCATGACACATTGCCGGCTACACAGCTGGGGATCAGCTGACGTTACTGAAACCCAATAACACTGGGTCGTATGTTTTGACTGTGCAGACGGCACTTCTGAGCCTCAACTGGCGGTGTTGGAGCCCAGGAATTTAAGTTCAGGTGGTAGAAAGATGAACACAACAGGAGACCTGGATAACGTATACAGTGACCTAATTATTTAATCAGGAGGAGGAGTGGCAAATTCCTGCGAGATCCAGGCCTTGTTCATTTTCAGGAAAGTAAGCCGGTCAACGTTATCGGAGGATAGTCGCATGCGACGGTCAGTTAGTACACCACCTGCAGCACTAAAGACACGTTCCGATAATACACTGGCCGCAGGGCAAGACAGCACCTCCAATGCATACTGGCTTAGCTCTGGCCATGTATCCAGCTTTGAGACCCAAAACTTGAAAGGGGAAGAGCCGTCTGGGAGTACAGCAAGAGGGCAAGACATGTAGTCTGTCACCATCTGACGGAACCGTTGCCTCCTGCTGACTGGAGCCGTCTGTGATGGTGTAGACTTTTGTGGGGGGCACAGAAAACTGTGCCACAGTTGGGCCATACTGGTCTTGCCTTGGGCAGAGGCACTGCTTCTGCTCCCTCTTTGTGCAGAGCCTCCACCACTGCCTGGACGCACTGAGCTGCTTTGGAATGCACTAGCAGCACTTCTCTCAGTTGGAATGGAGAAGATGATGGAATTGACCAGTGTGTCTTAGTACTCCCGCATTTTTCGCTCCCGGTTCAACGGTGTGATGAGGCTTTCTACGTTGTCCCGGTAGCGAGGATCGAGGAGGGTGAACACCCAATAATCAGACATGTTGAGAATGTGGGCGATGCGGCGGTCGTTTCTCAGGCACTGCAGCATGTAATCCACCATGTGCTGCAGACTGCCAACTGCCCAAGAAACGCTGTCCCCTGCTGGAGGCGTGATCTCTGCCCGCTCGTCATCACCCCACCCTCGCTGTACACACTGAGTACTGGACAATTCGGTAACTCCCTCCTCTGGACGGATGTCTTCCTCCTCCATTGACTCCTCCTCATCCTCCTCACAAACTGTCCCCTGCCTACGCGTTTGTGAGGAACCACGTGGCGCTGACTGTCCAGAAGATGATGGAAATGGTGAATCCTCATCCTCCACCTCTTCCACAACATCATCCCTTAGCGCTTGCAGTGATTTTTCAAGCAGGCAGATAAGGGGGACAGTCATGCTGACTAGTGCATCATCTGCACTCGCCATCCGCGTGGAATAATCAAAGGGACGCAAAACCTGGCAGACGTCATTCATAGTGGCCCACTCTGTGGTTGTGAAGTCTGTACGGCGCTGAGTGCGACTTCTTTGCGCCTGAAGCAGCTGGTACTCCATTACAGCTTGCTGCTGCTCACACAACCGCTCCAACATATGTAACGTGGAATTCCACCTGGTAGGTAGGTCACATATGATGCGATGTTCCGGCAGGCGGTGTCGGCGCTGCAGAGCCGCAATGCTCGCTTTTGCCGTGCTGGAATGCCGCAAGTGAGCACACTCTAGGCGGACCTTGTGCAGCAGTGCATCGAGATCCGGATAGTCCCTCAAAAAGCTCTGCACGACCAAATTGAGCACATGTGCCAGACATGGGATGTGAGTGAGGTTGCCGAGGCCCAGAGCTGCCACCAGATTTCGGCCATTATCACACACTACCATGCCTGGCTGGAGATTCGCTGGCACAAACCACACATCGCTCTCCTGCTTGATGGCATTCCAGAGCTCCTGCGCTGTGTGGCTACGATTCCCCCAAAAAATTAATTTCAAGATGGCCTGTTGACGTTTGGCCACGGCTGTGCTCATGTCGGTCGTAACAGGTACACGTTCATCACGGGTCCATGTGGAGGTGGACTGTGACGGCTCCTGCAGCGATGATTCTGAGGAACTGGTGTAAGAGGAGGAGTCAATGCGTACAGAATGGATTCCTGCAATCCTTGGAGTGGGCAGGACACGTCCTGCGCCACTCGCACGGTCTGTACCCGGCTCAACGACATTAACCCAATGGGCAGTGAGGGAAAGGTATCGCCCCTGTCCATGTTGACTGGTCCACGCATCGGTGGTGAGGTGGACCTTGCTACTGACGGCGTTCAGTAGCGCGTGTTTTATGTGTCCCTCCACATGCTTGTGCAGGGCAGGGACGGCTTGCCTGCTGAAGTAAAAGCGGCTGGGCACATTGTACTGTGGGACTGCCAATGACATCAAGTCACGGAAGCTGTCAGTCTCCACCAGCCTGAATGACAGCATTTCCAGTGACAGAAGTTTGGCAATGCCTGCAGTCAGAGCCTGTGCTCGTGGGTGGTTTGACGAGAAAGGCCGCCTTTTCTCCCATGCCTGTACTACCGATGGCTGTAGACTGGGCTGGGAGTGTGTGGATGACTGGGAAAGTGGTGCTGCGGGTGGAATTACAGCGGGTCTCTGGACAACAGGGCCAGAGGTTCTTCCACGGCAATCCTGGGAGGAAGCCGAACCAGCTGCGTGTGAGCTAGAGGAAGAGGCAACACGAGCTGAAGAGGTGGTAGCTGCCGCTGTTGGTTGGCCTAGCTCTTCAGTGTGTTTTTCTAACTCCGCCGGGTGCCTGTTGCGCACATGTTTCCACATGTTGGAGGTATTGAGGTTGCTGACATTTCGACCTCTTTTGACTTTTTGATGACACACCTTGCATCTGACATAGCAAATGTCATCTTCAACTGTGTCAAAAAAGGACCATCAACGAGGGTAATGGTGTGCACTCTGGTCAAGAGGGTAGAGGTGCTGGTAAACAACATTGGGATTGAGGAACCCTAGTTCCTTCAACCCACCCCAGACGTTCCATGCTGTAGAAACGTTTATCTCTTTTGTGGATAGGGATGTAAAAGATCTATCCCACCAGCATCGCCTTGGTTTCTTCCCTACACGCTCTAATCTGACACCCTCTGAGAGACAGGCACTTGTGTCATTACAAAATAACAAAACCATTGTTGTCAAACCAGCGGACAAGGGTGGGGCCTTAGTCATCATGGATCGTACATTGTATTCTACTGAAATACTACGCCAATTGTCAGACACCAGCACATATAGTATTATCCCTAGAGACCCTATCTTTGAGATCCGCAAAAAAATCCAGTCTGTGATTGATATTCACATTGATAATGGGACTATTGATCAACAGACAGCTAAATTTCTCTCTAATCCATACCCCATCACTCCAGTTTTCTATATCCTTCCAAAAATACACAAGTCTTTAACCAATCCCCCCGGTCGCCCCATAGTGGCATCCACCGAGTCCATACTTTCACCTTTATCAATATATTTAGAAAAAACTCTGACGCCACTAATCAAAACTACCAAATCTTTCGTATTAGATACAGGACATTTTCTGAACATAATACGACAACAGGTGGATGTTCCTCCAGACAGTCTCTTAGTCACCATGGACGTCAATAGTCTGTATACGTCCATTACCCACGAAAAAGGCATCATGGCAGCCAAACGGCTGCTGGAGGTCTCGGGCAAATCCCCCACCTCAATACACCTCTATCTAGACCTGTTGAGACTCGTCCTATATGAAAATTATTTCTTATATGAAGACACTTACTACGTACAGTGCCAGGGCACCGCAATGGGTTCAAACGTTGCGCCGGCTTACGCCAATGCATACATGAATGCCTTTGAGGAGGATTACATATACACAGATGACTGATACAACCAACACGTAGGCTGTTATCTTCGCTATATAGACGACATCTTCTTTATCTGGACTGGACCAACTGACACACTCCAGGCATTTCATCAAACCCTGAATTCAATCTATCCAGAACTGCAATTCACCATTCAGTATGATCCTAACCAGATCCCCTTCCTGGACACCCTTATACATAAGGACAGATATGGCCATCTCTCAACAGACCTTTACTCCAAACCGACTGACTGCAATAGTCTTCTCCACTATTCCAGTTGCCACCCAAAAGCTACACGCGACAGCCTCCCTCGATCCCAATTTACGAGGGTAGCAAGGATAGTATCTGATCCTGATGTACTCCATACACGCCTAGATGGCATGTCAAACAAATTCAGGGAGAGACATTACCCTCAACACTTGCTCAACCGAGAAAGGACACGTGCTCTCCAGCCACTTTCACCTTCCCAGGGACACACCAATGAAAATCGGGTACCTTTTGTGCATACCTTCCACCCCTTTATGCCCAAAGTAGAAATGGTCATTAAAAAACACTGGTCCCTTCTAGCAAGAGCCTACCCTAATATAGCCAGTTTTTCCACACCACCCCTTATGTGCAATAGAAGGGCCCCCAACATTAGAGACAGACTTGTTCGGGCAGACATCGGTAGCCTACACCCTACCTCTGACCAGACTGTACTGGCCCCACAACGACATGGAACATTTCCTTGCCTCAGCTGCGCCTCATGTTCAAATATCATTAAGTCTGACAGCGTGACACACCCCAGAACAGGTAAATCATATCCCATACGTGGCTACTATACATGCAATTCCAATTTCGTTGTCTACATCATCAAATGCCCATGTGGCTTGCTATATGTAGGTGAGACTACACAACACATAAAAGATCGTATAGCGAGCCACAAATCCACCATTCGTTGCAACAAAACCTGGCTACCCATCCCTGAACACTTTTCTAAACACAAACACACGGTGGCACAACTCAAGTATCAGATAATCGAACGAGTCCCCAGACCCAGGAGGGGTGGAAATCACGTCAAACAATTAAAACTAAGAGAGACGTTTTGGATTCATAAGCTTGAGACCCTATCCCCCAAGGGTCTCAACAGGGAAATAGACTGGGTACTGCAATAAATACACTAATCTCTACCTTTTTACCTTCCAGACACGTTGAATCCCCTGCTAATTAGGTGAGTTCCTCATAAGCGGTCAGATCCCTCTATTTTTTCTAGACTATATATTATCAATTTTCATTTTTATTATTTTTTTACTTTTTATTTTTTATTTTTTATTCTTTATTTTTCAATGTTCATCATGAAATAATTTTTATTCCTTATTTTTCTGCATTCGTTAATAATATTTTCATTTTTTTATATATTTACACCTTCCTTTATCATCTCTTTACATTTCCTCCAGTATAATATCTCTACATGGCCCATTTAATATGTCCTTAACGGGCTTTCCTTCTTTTGTGTCACCTAAACCTTTACACAATTGCACAGCTCTCAGCTGTCTGGCTGCTCCGCCCCCCATTATACACAGTGTTGCAGCTCCAATACATCCCCTCACAGCCGCACACTGAGCTAGAACTCCCACTTATGGGCATCCTCCTGCCCTTACTAGCTTAGCAGCACTCAGTGCGCACGCGCGGACCATGTGACGCGTCACTTCCGGTCCGGAACCGCGCACTTCCGGTTCGGCGGTATTTATGGAGGACATACAAGCATGTCCTCACTGCCAATCCAGGACCACACAGCTGGGCGCGGGATGCGCCGCTGACCCCCAGACCCAGGATAGTACAGGTACACGGACCCTCCGCCCCTTCCCTCAGCACCCTCTTGCTATACCTCTAACCCACTACCCCTTATCTATAGGACAGCTCTGCAAGCTGAAACCCCCGCAGCCTACCTTAAACAGGACTCCTCTACTTATCTCATAGGAGCCACCATTGGATTTACAAGGTATCCATTATGTTTCCCTCTATAATAATGGGGTTGCTTCTGCTTTGTTTCCTACATGCACTGCCCATTAGTCACTAAGGACCCTATACCTCATTGCAATATATCTTATTGGGACTGACCCTTAACCCTCATGACTAAACATGTCCATAAAAAACCCCTCCCATATTCACACTACAACAATGCTGTCTCATTGCATATGCACCACATAATGTTGATTCTTTGTTATGATGACAGGTTATGCCTTAAAAGGACCATTGTCTTGCCTTCTAACACTGCCACACCTTTATATGTGTACCAAAAGAGTTAAGGTAAACGCTATTTTTTTATCTTAAGCAGTGAATTTCTTTCATCAAGCAGTGAATCGCCAATGTGCCTGAAATACCTCTTTACCATAAACTTACCACTCGCTGCTCCTCAGAGTACCCCCGACGCTACCTCTGGTTGCTTTGTATATATTGTATATAATGTTTTATGATTGTATTTTGGTATCTTGTTTATTTCTTTTTGTTCTTATTTTTGTTTTCTTTGCATATTGTGTCACAAACAGCTACTTATACTGTTTATTTGCCTCCTAGTAACCCCATGAATAAGACCCGGGAGGGTCGAAACGTCGGGTTCCTTTCTACATACTATCACAGTGGCAATTGTTGTTCCTTTTTTTGTGTGTAAATAAATTTGGCATATCCCCTTTTTCACATCATATCAACTTTGAGTGTGCGGTACTTTTTTCTCTACTCAAAAAAGGACCAGGCACTGCAAGTCTTGGGAGCGCCCTTTTTGGCTTTTGGAAGAGACATGCTCCTAACGGGTGCCAAAGCGGAGGCTGCAGGATCCGCAGTCTTCCCCCTCCCTCTCCCTCTTTGGGCCGTACGGGGAATCTCTTCCTCAGAGCTGCTCCCACCACCTTCCTGTCCCTCACGCCAAGATGGGTCAAGGACCTCATCATCTACACTAACATCTGCCCCCAACTGCTCTTCCTGGGTAGTCTCAGCAGCAGAGCACGCACCAGTAAGTGGCACCTGAGTGTCATCATCAGCTGATGCGGCCTGCGATGTGGTGACCGGAGCCACTGGCCCACCCGCCTCTTCAGAGGAAGAGAGAAAAAGCTGTTGGGCATCACTGCACCCTGCCTCTTCTTCCATTTCTCCAATGCTGCTTGGCTGGCCCCCTGTTTCCAAGCCAAGAGATTCAGAGAACAGAAGTAGAGACGGCTCCTGTCCTGGGCTCTCTGTCTGCCTGGGCAATTTGGCAGGTGGTGAAGAGACAGATGGCTGCTCTCCAGTGCTCTGTGTCTGAGAGGATGTGGCACTAATTGAAGTTGATGCATTAGCTGCCATCCATCCGACAACGGCTTCAATTTGTTCTTCACGCAGCAGCGGTGTACGGCGCTCTGACACAAAGCTGCGCATGAATGACTGTTGCCTGGTGAAAGTGGGTGCTGATGAGTCACCGGTGCCCGCAGCAGGCACAGAATCCCCACGTCCCCTCCATGCTCCGCGCCCACGCCCACGTGCCTTACTCACTGCCTTCTTCATCTTGGTTGACTGATAAAGATAAGTAGAAAAGTACTAATGGCTTTGTGTGCTTATTCCTGAGCAACTCCTCCTAACAGGTATAAGAAACACTAATTTTCTAAAGTGTGGACTAGACTTTAATATGAGCTAATGTGGCCTACACAAATGTAAAGTGGTGTAACTGGTGTGTTTGGTGAACTTTATTATTTATTTATTTTTTGGGGGCTGAACTGACAACGGATAGAGCTGCAGTCACACGGAGACCGTGCAGACAGACGTAAACGGCGCTGCAAGGCCCAAAAACCCTCCTCTACGTTATCCTATGTAGTGTTTTTCCACAAGTTAGCTGGAGACGGGTGGAAAGACACTAATAGGATTTTTTTGAAAAAATGTGCAGCAGCCTGCACTACTTAAAACAAAATGAAAATTGATTTGGCGGTATGACGCAGTGAAGAACCCTGAGCTGGAGACAACCAGGCTATGGCTGCTCACAGACTACAGGGCGAGCTGCAGTCACACGGAGACCGTGCAGACAGCCGTAAACGGCGCTGCAAGGCCAAAAAACCCTCCTCTACGTTATCCTATGTAGTGTTTTTCCACAAATTAGCTGGAGACGGGTGGAAAGACACTAATAGGAATTTTTTGAAAAAATGTGCAGCAGCCTGCACTACTTAAAACAAAATGAAAATTGATTTGGCGGTATGACGCAGTGAACAACCCTGAGCTGGAGACAACCAGGCTATGGCTGCTCACAGACTACAGGGCGAGCTGCAGTCACACGGAGACCGTGCAGACAGCCGTAAACGGCGCTGCAAGGCCCAAAAACCCTCCTCTACGTTATCCTATGTAGTGTTTTTCCACAAATTAGCTGGAGACGGGTGGAAAGACACTAATAGGAATTTTTTGGAAAAATGTGCAGCAGCCTGCACTACTTAAAACAAAATGAAAATTGATTTGGCGGTATGACGCAGTGAACAACCCTGAGCTGGAGACAACCAGGCTATGGCTGCTCACAGACTACAGGGCGAGCTGCAATCACACGGAGACCGTGCAGACAGCCGTAAACGGCGCTGCAAGGCCCAAAAACCCTCCTCTACGTTATCCTATGTAGTGTTTTTCCACAAATTAGCTGGAGACGGGTGGAAAGACACTAATAGGATTTTTTTGAATAAATTAGCAGCAGACTACACTACTTGAAAAAAAAAAAAAAAAAGAACAGTATGAGGCAATGAACCACCCTCCCTGAACTGAATACAACCAGCTATGGATGGCCTATGTGGCTGCACTCAGACTAGAGAGTGGGCTGCACTCACACACACACACACACACAGACCTTGCAGATCGCTGTGAAAACAGCGCTACAAGGCAAAAGCAAGGTGAATAGTAGGTGAACACAGCGGTTGCTAAATTAGCCTTTGGAAAGCACAAAGAAGCAAATTGCTATCTCTAAACTGTCCCTCAGTCAGCAAACAGCGTCCTGTCACTAACTGAATTCACAGCAGAGTGATCGCAAAATGGCGCCAGCGACTTTTAAACTGCATCATGACATCATTTCAGCAGCCAATCACAGCCTTGCCAGTAGTTTCATGCCCTCCATGCTAAACAGGATGTGCCCACACTTGGAATCATTCTCATTGGCTGAATTTCTGCATTTTGAATCTTGGAACTTCCGATTCCGGTATCCGATACGCGGCAAGTATCGGAATCCCGGTATCGGAATTCCGATACCGCAAGTATCGGCCGATACCCGATACTTGCGGTATCGGAATGCTCAACACTAATGCTCACACATAAATCAAATGACATAATAGATCAAGAATGTAATTGACAAGAAGAGGCAATAAGCAGCGGCTATATACTTTACCCTATTCGGTCCACTACAGTCACCCCCTGGTCCTTAGAGCAGCGGTGCAGCCAGAATATGGAAGAATGCAGGACCCACGCGTTCCGACACACACACGGTGTCTTTCTCAAGGTGAGTGTATTTCATGAGTGCGATAGTGGCTATTTAAACTATCTGAATTAGATTTACCTTAGCGGCAGGTGTGAGAGACACTTCATGGTTGTGGCGTCCATGCTGTCAACAATGGCCCGGAAATGCATCATAGGGGTCATATTGTATCATGGCGCCTGCGCAGTTGTCGCCCTCTCTATGCGCTTGCGCCTTCTGAGGCCAATGTCCCATATTCATATGCACTTGCGCGTTGGTGAGCTGTATCGATTGATACAGAGATCAGCGCCTGCGCGCTGAGGGTACAGATTATTGTGCCATCTTGTGCTTGCGCAGAGTCCGCAATTAACCATAGTATTTATGAATTAATTCCCCCATCTCTCTATGCGCTTGCGCCACACATAGCAGATGCCCCGTACTTATATGCGCTTGCGCTCTGGTAAGCTGTGTCGCTTGATACAGGTTTCGGCACCTGCGCACCAAGGGTACGGATTATTCCCGGCTTGGGAAGTGGATCAGGAGTTTAGGGCCACCTGGGAAGGTGGTCTACAGAGATGCTCATACATCATCCTAGACATGTTGATAGACCAGGACAAATTGGTATTGACAAAAATCAAAGAGGACATAAAAAAGAGAGAAACAGAACTCGAGGCCTTTGATAGTAAAACCCAAATAGATCCCTTTAAGGTCCAACTAAAAGAAGTAATTGACAAATACGAAAAAGACATCATTAGAGGGAAAAAAATTAAGTTTCAGCGGGATAAACTTGATAAAGAGAAACAGAGGATGTATAGATGGACACATCAAGGCAATGGGAGAACCTTTACCAAACCAACCGACAAAGGGGTGGGATTAAGTAAAAATGGAACAGGACCTAGCCTCAGTAGTGATTTTTTATCAACAGACACGAGCAACCGAGAAAGCAGCATAGAAGGGGACGAAGAAAACCAAAACACTCGTGCAAAGAGAAAACGCAATCTGAGACTTTGGTCCCCGAGCTCGAAGCGAATTACGCGCTTCAACAACAGGAAACGGTTCTAAACACCTACCACCCCAGGGCCAACATGGGTAATAATACAAATGAATTTCATATCATTAACCTTTCAACATACCAGTTATCACCAATGGAAACTAAATTACTTACAAAGGGTTTATCCTTCTCACCCATGAGTGGGTTGGATAAATTCGAATTGACCAAAGACCTCTATTTATTTTGTTGACAATTGACGTTTAAAATGCTATACCATCAACCATCACTAATAGATGATTTACCAGATCAAGATAGACAGACCTTTAAAGACTTACTGGACTTACTAATTGAAAACGATGGTGATCAGGGTAGAAGACGTTTTAGTGGCAGATTGCAGTCTCAAGCAACCCCTAAATTCTCCATGTTTCCAGCCATACAGATATTTTTTGAAACGACATGCAGTGATATTAAAAAACTTCACCTAGATAAACATGGTCAGAACAACCTCACAAGGGAATAAAGAAGGGCACTATCAAATTTGAGAAATAATGATTCAATAGAAATCAAAGAATCAGACAAGGGAGGAAATATCGTATTATGGCCCAAAGACATGTACTATCAGGAAGCAAAACGTCAATTGGATAATACCTCACATTACCAAAAATTGCCAACAGATCCAACATCAATATTTAAAAATCAGCTAGACAAATTGGTTACAAGGGTTTTCACCTTGGGCATTATAAACAAAAAGGAACGGGATTACCTAACAACAGCTTATCCAATTGTCCCGACGCTCTACCTGGTGCCAAATGTCCACAAATCTACTGTTAGGCCACCAGGTAGACCTATAATCTCGGGTATAGGGGGGCTCTACGAGAAACCATGCTCATATGTTGATTATTTTTTACAGCCGCTGGTGAAATCCCTAGATTCCTATGTGCGAGATTCCTCACATCTTATAGAAATCTGCGAGACTCTGGAAATCCCGAATAATGCAATTCTAGCGACCTTAGACGTGGAAGCCCTGTATACGAATATTGGACATGAATTGGGTATGGTAACAACATCTTATTTCCTAAACAAACAATCTACAGGGGACAGGGCCCATGATACATTTGTTTTGGAACTGCTCAAATTTATATTGGAAAATAACTATTTCGTGTTCGATAGGAGCTTTTACAAACACATTTCAGGTACAGCTATGTGGGCAAAATGTGCGCCCTCATATGCTAACCTCTTTATGGGGTGGTGGGAGGAGACCCATGTACAAAAACTCAAGGACTTCTCCACCCACGTGGTCAAATGGCTAAGATACATCGACGACATTGTCATAGTTTGGTCAGGGACTCCTTAAAAGTTACAGACTTTCATTGAGGGGCTCAATAACAATGACTGGAACATTAAGCTAACATCCTGTTTTTCTACTATTTCGGTTGAATTTCTAGATCTGAAATTGATGATCGACCGTAACCGGATTACGACCACACTGTTCCGAAAATGGACAGCTACCAATAACCTTCTACATTTTGAAAGTTTCCACCCAAAGCATTTAAAAAGAGGCATCCCCAGAGGACAATTCCTCAGACTTAGAAGGAATTGCACTTGCACAGAGGATTTCTACAAGGAGTCTCGTGACCTGACCAACAGATTTCGCGAACGGGGATACCCTGGGAGGGTCATCTCGGGAGCGTTTGAACTTTCAAGAGAAAAAACGAGGGAAGAAGCCCTAAAACCCCGGGTAAGATCAGAATCTAATACTATTAATCTAATTACCAAGTTTAACAACCAGTGGGGTGATATATACCGCATTCTAAACGCAAATTGGGGTATCCTGAGGAGTGAACCCAAATTAAGACCTCTGATTGGAGAACGACCTAAAGTGATAGCAAGAAGGGCCAAAAACCTAAAAGATCAGCTGTCGAATAGCCATAACTCATTGAGGAGTTTAGGGCCTGCGATGACGTCGCGGCCTGTGTTTGGTTGGGTGAGCGGTCACATGAGCGGCACGCGACCAATCACAAGCTGCGACGTCATCGAAGGTCCTAAACTGCTCATTCTTAGGAACGGAGGCTGCCGGTTACAATCGGTAAGTTCCAGGGGCCACCGGACGGGTGAGTATATCCAAATTTTTTATTTTAATTCTTTATTTTTTGCATGAATATGGATCCCAGGGCCTGAAGGAGAGTTTCCACTCCTTCAGACCCTGGGAACCATCCAGGATACCTTCCGATACTTGAGTCCCATTGACTTGTATTGGTATCGGGTATCGGTATCGGCGATATCTGATATTTTTCGGGTATCGGCCGATACTATCCGATACCGATACTTTCAAGTATCGGAAGGTATCGCTCAACACTATTTATAACGCAGAGCCGTGAAAATAAAAAGAAAAATTTTCCCCAAAAAATTATTTTTTAGCCCCCAGTTTTGTATTTTCCCAAGGGTAACAGGAGAAATTGGACCCCAAAAGTTGTTGTCCAATTTGTCTTGAGTACGCTGATACCACATATGTGGGGGGAACCACCGTTTGGGCGCATGGGAGGGCTCGGAAGGGAAGGAGCGCCATTTGGAATGCAGACTTAGATGGAATGGTCTGCAGGCGTCACATTGCGTTTGCAGAACCCCTAATGTACCTAAACAGTAGAAACCCCCCACAAGTGACACCATTTTGGAAAGTAGACCCCCTAAGGAACTCATCTAGATGTGTTGTGAGAGCTTTGAACCCCCAAGTGTTTCACTACAGTTTATAACGCAGAGCCATGCAAATAAAAAATATTTTTTTTCCACAAAAATTATTTTTTAGCCCCCAGTTTTGTATTTTCCCAAGGGTAACAGGAGAAATTCGACCCCAAAAGTTGTTCTCCAATGTGTTCCGAGTACGCTGATACCCCATATGTTGGGGTAAACCCCTGTTTGGGCGCATGGGAGAGCTCGGAAGGGAAGGAGCACTGTTTTACTTTTTCAACGCAGAATTGGCTGGAATTGAGATAGGACGCCATGTCGCGTTTGGAGATCCCATGATGTGCCTAAACAGTGGAAACCCCCCAAATATAACTGAAACCCTAATCCAAACACACCCCTAACCCTAATCCCAACGGTAACCCTAACCACACCTCTAACCCAGACACACCCCTAACCCTAATCCCAACCCTATTCCCAACCGTAAATGTAATCCAAACCCTAACCCTAACTTTAGCACCAACCCTAACCCTAACTTTAGCCCCAACCCTAACTGTAGCCTTAACCCTAGCCCCAAGCCTAGCCCCAAACCTAACCCTAGCCCTAACCCTAGCCCTAACCCTAGCCTTAACCCTAGCCCTAACCCTAACCCTAGCCCTAGCCCTAACCCTAGCCCTAACCCTAAGCCTAATGGGAAAATGGAAATAAATACATTTTTTTAATTTTTTTATTTTTTCCCTAACTAAGCAGGTGATGATGGGGGGTTTGATTTACTTTTATACCGGGATTTTTAGCGGATTTTTATGAATGGCAGCTGTCACACACTGAAAGACGCTTTTTATTGCAAAAAATATTTTTTGCGTTACCACATTTTGAGAGCTATAATTTTTCCATATTTGAGTCCACAGAGTCATGTGAGGTCTTGTTTTTTGCATGACGAGTTGACGTTTTTATTGGTATCATGTTCGGGCACAGGAGATTTTTTGATCGCTTTTTATTCCGATTTTTGTGAGGCAGAATGACCAAAAACCAGCTATTCATGAATTTCTTTTGGGGGAGGCGTTTATACCGTTCCGCATTTGGTAAAATTGATAAAGGAGTTTTATTCGTCGGGTCAGTACGATTACAGCGATACCTCATTTATATCATTTTTTTAATGTTTTGGCGCTTTTATACGATAAAAACTATTTTATAGAAAAAATAATTATTTTGTCATCGCTTTATTCTGAGGACTATAACTTTCTTATTTTTTCACTGATCATGCTGTATGGTGGCTCGTTTTTTTGCGGGACAAGATGATGTTTTCAGCGGTACCATGGTTATTTATATCCGTCTTTTTGATCGCGTGTTATTCCACTTTTTATTTGGCGGTATGAGAATAAAGCGTTTTTTGCCTAGTTTTTTTTTTTTTTACGGTGTTCACTGAAGGGGTTAACTAGTGATATAGTTTTATAGGTGGGGTCGTTATGGACACGGCGATACTAAATATGTGTACTTTTATTGTGTGATTTTTTTTATTTAGATAAAGAAATGTATTTATGGGAATAATTTTTTTTTTTTTTCTTAATTTAGGATTTTTTTTTCTTTTTTTACACATGTGAACATTTTTTTTTTACTTTTTTACTTTGTCCCAGGGGGGGACATCACAGATCGGTGATCTGACAGTTTGCACAGCACTCTGTCAGATCACCGATCTCAGTTCCAGCGCAGCAGACTGTGATCCCTGCAGGACCCGGATGCAGCCCCGCGGCCATTTTGTATCCAGGGCCTGCAGAGATAGGAGGTAAGAGACCCTGGCAGCAACGCGATCATATCGCGTTGCTCCGGGGGTCTCAGGGAAGCACGCAGGGAGCCCCCTCCCTGCGCGATGCTTCCCTGTACCGCCGGCACACCGCGATCATGTTTGATCGCGGTGTGCCGGGGGTTAATGTGCTGGGGGCAGTCCGTGACCGCTCCTGGCACATAGTGCCGGATGTCAGCTGCGATAGGCAGCTGACACTCCGCCGCGATCGGCCGCGCTCACGGGGGGAGCGCGGCCGATCGCGCTGGACGTACTATTCCGTCCTTTGGAATTAGGGCCCACCCCACATGGACGGAATAGTACGTCCAATGGCAGAAAGGGGTTAAAAACCTGGCCTGTGTATAAAAGAAAGTTTCAATTAGTGATGGGTGAGCCTCTGGATGTTTGGGTCCAGCGAACAAAATAAACAAAATATACAGCAACTCTATGGTCCTGTAGAGTTTATTCCCTTGGTATTATTTAATACATTATTTGATACCTAGGGATGGAAAAGAATCGGTTAAGTGCCCTCCACTAGGCAAAAATAAATGTATGTGTAACCACAGGGTCACAGACAGTTAGACAAAATGCAGTAAGGTGCTTTAGTGCCTGTGTGTTCACTATATAAACATAGATATATATGTGACCACTGGGTCACAGATAGTAAGACCAAAAAGCAGTAAGGTGCTTTGATGCGTGTGAATTCACTATGAAGACATAGATGTATGTGTGACCACAGAATAAATCAGAATTCAGTAAAGTGCCTCAGTGCATACGAATTAGCGTGTTACCCATATATCAGGCAATAAAACATACCATATAAAAGTGGGCAAACTCCACAAGACAAAACAGTGCCATAAATGACTGGATACTGGCAATGAAGTACTTAATGGATTAATACCACATTAGTGCTATTGTAACAAATTATATGGTCCATTTTTCCTTTGCTACCCTTGTGAAAATGGCTCAATGTTATAAAATTTGGTGGAGAAAGATACATTTTTATTTTTTCCTTCCACATTGCTTTAATTCCCGTGAAGCACCTAAAGAGTTAATAAACTTCTTGAATGTGGTTTTGAATACTTTGAAGGGTGCGGTTTTTAAAATGGTGTCTCTTTTGTGTGGCCCTTCAAAGTCACTTCAAATGTAATGTGGTCCCTAACAAAAATTTTTTGCAAATTTTGTTGGAAAAATGAGAAATTGTTGATAAACTTTTAACCCTTCTAACTTCTTAACAACATTATGTTTCAAAAATGAAGAAAGGTTGAACTTGATGGACCCAGGTCTCTTTTCAACCTATGTAGCTATGTAACTATGATGCTGATGTAAAGTAGACATGTGGTAAATATTATTTATTAACTATGTTGTGTTATATAACTATCTGGATTAAGGGCATAAAAATTATACATTTGAAAATTGCTAAGTTCTCCAAATTTTTGCCAAAATTTCACTTTTATTCACAAATAAATGCAAAAAATATCTATCTAAATGTACCACTAACATAAAGTACAATGTGTCATGAAAAAGGAAACAATCTCAGAATCACTGGAATATGTTGAAGCATTCCAGAGTTATTACCTTATTAAGTAACACTGGTAAAATTAAAGTAACACAATTGTAAAATTTGGCCTGGTAAGGAAGTTGGAAACAGGTCCGGGGTTAAAGGGGTTGTCCAGGCTTGGGGTTCAAGTCTACAGTCACTCTATGCAACTGCAGAGTTATTAATCCTCACACTGCGAGCTGTCAGGATTTTCCTGTGCCACCGCCACGAGCAGCGCATGTCAACAAGTGTGTAATTTGCATACTAGATGAGCAAGGCCTGACATGTCTAGTCAGAATGTGGCAGTAAGTACACAAATCACTAAATGATTTCTAAGGCTACTTTCACACTAGCATTAACTGCAATACGTCGCAATGCGTCGTTTTGCTGAAAAAACGCATCCTGCAAAAGTGCTTGCAGGATGCGTTTTTTCTGCATTGACTAACATTAGCGACGCATTTGCGATGCATTGACACATGTTGCAACCGTCGTGTGACGGTTGCGCCGTGTTGTGGCGGACCGTCGGGAGCAAAAAACGTTACATGTAACGTTTTTTGCTCCTGACGGTCCGCTTTTTCCAACCGCGCATGCGCGGCCGGAACTCCGCCCCCACCTCCCCGCACTTCCCCGCACCTCACAATGGGGCAGCGGATGCGCTGGAAAAATGCACCCGCTGCCCCGCTAGCGTCGGTGACCTCGGCCCGACGCAGTGCGACGGGCCGAGCCCGACGCCAGTGTGAAAGTAACCTAAATGAGTTAATCTTTTTCAATTAAATTGAAAAATGTCTAACTTCTAAATTTAATCATCTGATCTGATATTTTGTCGTAAAAAAAATATGACTAGAGTTTTCCAGATCATTGCTTTCTTGTTTTCTTTACATTTTACAAAGCCTACCAACTTTTATGGAATTGAGGTTGTAGATGCACAATGTTTAGGCCTAATTACATTATCTCTGTATTAGGACAATATGGATGACAAATATACCCAAATCTCTATGCCTTATGACAAATCAGCATGGAACAGATCACACAACTGATATGTTGGGTAGTGAATTAAGCTTTCCATGCACATTATATTAATGTCACCTGAACCTGCTAATTTTGTTGACCCTGACCTACCATCTTTAACATACAGTATATGATAATTTTCTGACTCACTCATCAAGGATTGAGCTGTTGGATGCCAACAGGACAGACCCCTTTGTTCTCAAAGGAGATAACCTGCTGTCAGAGGTGTCTGGAATCAATTTACTCCCCATTCAGAAAACAAAAATATTTAGAATTGAGAGTCATCAGTGGTTGATACCTTTTAATGGCTAACTGAAAAGATGGTAGCAAATTGCAAGCTTTTGAGACTACGCAGGTCCCTTCATCAGGCATAGACTAATACAAATTCTGAAAAAATACATATTTATGCACAATACAGCCCAGAAAAAATGCCATAGATACGACAGGTGACGTGAAGCAGAACTACCATTATGTGAGAGTGCTAAAAAGTTTATGTTCATAAATATTGGAACAGTTCATAGATAAGGAGTGTGAAAGTTTTATGGTCTTCTGAATGGGTCTGGTAATGTGTTATGATGACCCCACATGGTCTGAGGAGCAAATTCCTTAATTGATGTAAAAAGACATAAATCCATGCAACACATTCATTCCTGCACTGAGTGCGTCAAAGGTCATCATCAGCTTATATTCCCAGACATAACATAAACATTTTAGCACTCTCACATAATGGTAGTTTTGCTTCATGTCACCTGTCGCATATATGGCATTTTTTAAATTTAATTTGTATTAGTCTATGCATGATGAAAGGACCTGCGTAGTCTCGAAAGCTTGAAATTTGTTACCATCTTTTCATTTAGCCATTAAAGGGTGTCAACCAGTGAGGACTCTCAACTCTAAATATTTTTCTATCTACTGGCTAACACGGTACCAAGATATATATCTTTCCCGTTCAGGACACATGCATGGTCAGCAGAGCAGAACCATTTAAAGGAAGTGTATGGCCAGTTTTAGACTTTAACTTACTTTTATAAAATAAGCTAACACCTATTAAAATGAACAGCAGATCATTTCCATCTTACAGAGCTTTATTTTGTCATTCATTGCTTTTTTTTAACTTACATTTGATTTTTGTTTTTCTCTTTGACTTTTTTCTTGAATTTCTTCTGTATTATTATTTTGAACTCATTTGTAGTTTAACAGAGTGTATGTCAACACCAAAGATGATAATTCAGTTTGTTTGCTTTTAGAAACAATTATGTAGTTGAAATAAAAGTTTTCAAAAGTTCAATTTAAATTCAGTATACAGTACATACAGTTAGGTTGTGAAATATTTGTACAGTTACTGAATCTTTGAGATTTCGGCTCTACATGCCACTATTTTTATTAAAAATTAACAACTGAGACACAATTGAAGTGTAGACTTTCAGGTTTAATTAAAGTGGGTGAACAAAAATATCATGTGACACGTTTAGGAATTGCATTCATTTTTCATTTCAGGTACTCCTAAGTAATTGGATAAATTAACTTTACTATAAATAAAAAATTGTATTTGTACTACTTTGTGTAGAATCCTTTACAGGCAATGACTACCTGAAGCTTGGAAGCCTTGGATGTCACCTAACACTGGGATTTACTTTGTTATGCTTTGCCAGTCTTTACTGCAGCTGACTTCAGTTGTTGCTTGTTTCTGGGTCTTTCTGCCTTAACTTGTATTTTAAGCTTGTGAAATGCATACTCGATTGGGTTAAAATCTCCTGATTGACTCAGCCATTGCAGAATAGCCCAGCACATTTTAGAATTCATCCAGCTGCTACTATCTTCAGTCATATCATCAATAAATATTAGTGACTCAGTTTCATTGGAAGCCATGCATGCCCATACCATCACGCTGCCTGTTAGGACTGGCGGAACACACCAAATATAAATAAGAGGTGATATAAGATGCGTTCGCAGTCCGGGGTCCACCGTGCAGATAAGACACCTGCTGCTCGGTAATGGTGGACTATATGGTGGTATTAAGAGAAGACACACACGGGTTAGCTTCACCCGGTATGAAGGAAGTGAACCCTGTTGCATCACAGGGCCGCGATACCGCACAGAGAGCGCAAGCAAGGAGTCACAGAACTCTGCCCCAAGACTCAGGATCAGAGTCTCTCGAGACCTCTTGCGCTCGACACCGCTACAGTCGTGTCAGGATTAAACTAAAAATAGATTTAGTGTACTGGGTGCGTGCAGCGCCACTCTGGCAAACACCACTAACCGCCCTAACTAGGGACAGGTAAGCGCACTGGTTGTGCACAGTGCCGCACTGGCTAATGCTGCTGATTGAGGCTATAGATTGTGCCTGGTGCTGGATGGCACTAACTGGCGCTAGACAGCTCCAACATTTGCGAGCCTTCATCAACACTAGGGATGGGAATGATTTGGAGCTTTCACCAGAACAGGCATACATCCACACACAGGAGGGAGACATGAAAGGTGTCGGTGATACCTAGGCGTGGAGGAAGGGCCAGATGATAGACCACAGGGTTAACCTGTTCCAGAACCTTGGAGGGGCCTAAGTAGTGAGGCACAAACTTAGTGGACTCAACTCACAGCCTGATATTACGGGCGGAGAGATACACTAAGTCACCAAGAGCAAAGGTCGGAGCGGGGCACCGATGTGCATCGGCGGAGACCCTCATTCTCTCTTTGGAGGCCCGGATGGCATCCTGTGTGTGGTCCCAAATGTCACGTGCCTCCACAGCCCAGTCTGCCACTCTGGAGTCGGCGGAAGACACGGGCATGGGCACTGGAATCCGCAGATGCTGGCCGTAGTTAAGGAGGAATGGGTTCTGCCCAGTGGCGTCGGCTACGGCGTTGTTCAGTGCAAACTTCGCCCATGGTAGCAAGAATGTCCAGTCATCCTGCCTGGCTGAAACATAATGTCGCAGGTATGTGACCAGGGTCTGGTTGGCCCTCTCTACCAATCCATTCGTCTCTGGATGGTATGCTGAAGAGAGATTCAGCTCGATGCTGAGTAGATGACAAAGCTCTCTCCAGAACTGAGATGCAAACTGGGGACCCCGGTCACTGACAAGTTTGTCTGGCATACCGCGAAGGCGGAAAATGTGTTTAATAAACAACGCCGCCAAGGCCCGTGCAGAAGGTAGCCGTGGAAAAGGCACCAAGTGCACCATTTTGGAAAAATGGTCGGTGACTACCCAAATAATGGTGCTGCTACGGTACTTGGGTAAACCCACCATGAAGTCAATCCTGACCATTTCCCAGGGCATGTCCACCACAGGCAGGGGGTAAAGTAACCCAGCAGGCCATTGTCGAGGGGACTTATTCTTGGCGCAAGAGACACATGCCCGAATATAGTCTCCGATGTCACGGGCCATATGCGGCCACCAGTACATCCTCACCAGGAGCTCAGATGTCCTTTTAGTCCCAAAATGTCCACCCAACCTGGAGGAGTGGGCCACAGAGAGAACCTCCGGTCACAAATTAGGTGGAATAAAAGTCTTTCCTGGAGGCACAAACTCTAGCGAAACCGGAGCCACAGTTCTCAGGCTCTCAGAAGGGACAATAAACTGAGGCTCCTCCTCCTCCTCTGATGACACTAAGGAACAGGAGAGAGAGTCAGCATGAGTGTTCTTCTCCCCAGAGAGAAAATGGAGAGTGAAGTGAAATCGGGAGAAGAACAGGGACCATATGGCCTGGCAAGAGTGTAGCCGCTGGGAGTTTTGTAAATATGCCAAATTTTTGTGGTCGGTGAATACTTGGAAGGGATAGCGAGCCCCCTCCAGGAGGTGTCTCCACTCCGAAAAGGCCAACTTCATGGCTAGCAACTCCCTGTCCCCAATGGAATAATTCCTCTCTACCGGTGAGAAGGTCTTGGAGAAAAAGAAGCAAGGATGCTTCCGACCTTGAGCATCCTTCTGGAAGAAGACTGCTCCAGCACCGACAGAAGAGGCATCCACCTCCATGATAAATGGTTTATCAACATCGGGGCGATGTAAAATGGGAGCGCTAGCGAAGTGTGACTTGATAGAGAGGAAGGCCTTGGAGACCTCCGACCACTATTTGGGAGTAGCTCCCTTCTTGGTGAGGGCAACCAGGAGAGCTACCAAGGTTGAAAAGTGGGGAATGAACTGGCGATAATAGTTGATGAACCCCATAAAGTGCTGCACTGCTTAGAGAGAATGGGGTTCCTGCCAGTCCATCACAGTCTGTAGCTTGGCAGGATCCATAGCCAACCCTCGGGCGGAGATGATATAACCCAGGAAAGGCAAGGACTCCTGCTCAAACACACACTTCTCCAACTTGGAATAGAGGGAGTTTGCCCGTAGGAGGTCGAAGACTTTGCCAACATCTCTCCGATGGGAGTCTATATCTGGAGAGTAGATGAGAATAACTACAACCAAGGTGGTGAGCATATCCTGGAAGATATTGCTCACAAAGTCTTGTAAAACTGCAGGAGCATTACAGAGCCCAAAGGGCATCACCAGGTATTCATAGTGCCCGTCCCTGGTGTTAAAAACCATCTTCCATTCGTCCCCCTCACAGATGCGAATTAGGTCGTAAGCACCCTGCAGATCAAGTTTAGTAAATACCCTCGCCCCTGCAACCTATCAAAGAGCTCAGATATAAGTGGCAGAGGGTACTTATTGTAAAAGGTTATGGCGTTAAGACCCCTGTAGTCTATGCAGGGACGTAATTCTCCGTTCTTCTTCTGCACGAAGAAGAAGCCAGCCCCTGCGGGTGACACTGACTTCCTAATGAATCCTCTTGCAAGATTTTCCTGGATGTACTGAGACATTGCCTCCATCTCTGGGAGAGATAACGGATATACTCGACCCCGGGGAGGCTCAGCACCAGGCAAGAGGTCAATAGGACAGTGAATGGGGCGGTGAGGCGGAAGGGTCTCCGCAGCCCTCTTGGAGAACACATCCACATAGGGCCAATAGTGCTTGGGGAGAGAGGATAGATCTGCGGGTACCTCAGTAGTGGCAACCTGAATGCTCTCCCTCAGACATCTACCCTCACAAGATTCACTCCATCCCAAAATTCTCCCTGTGGACCTCATCAATTCCCTCGGGAATAACAAGTAAAGAGATAATCTCCTGATGGGATGACGACATAGAAAGAGTAAATGGGATGGTCTGGTGTGTAATCTGTGAGGGCAGTGTCGACCCATTCACCACTCGTACGGTCACTGGTTTGGCGAGCATCACCAGGGGTACTGCGTGCCATTGAGCGAAGGCAGAAGACATAAAGTTGCCCTCCGCCCCAGAATCCACGCAAAGTTCTACCGTAAGAGTGGATGGGCCTATGGTATTTATCCCCTTGAAGGACAATTTGGAGTGTTATGATCCGGTGACCTTGGAGCCGCATGAGAGACTTTCTCAGGAGTAGGTGGTACCTGTACTGACCGCAAACACTAAACTAACACCGCAACTAGAAGTAGCCGTGGGATGTACCTAACACGTCCTAGACACCTCGACACAGCCGGAGGACTAAATACCCCTATAGATGGAAATGGGAATACTATCTTGCCTCAGAGCAGAACCCCAAAGGATAGGCAGCTGTTATGACCCCAATGGCGAGGGTCTCAGAGGTACGTGGAAGTCTGCAGAATACAAAAATCCAGCTCATAGGGCAGTGGTAACTGGGTTGACCATATATCTACTCCTAACGCCAACACTAGAAGTAGCCGGGGATCATTCCTACGTTGATTCTAGATGACACGCTCCAGCCGGAGAATCTAGCTACCCCTAGTAGAGGAAAACAAAAGACCTTTCTTGCCTCCAGAGAAGGGGACCCCAAAGCTGGATAGAAGCCCCCCACAAATAATAACGGTGAGGTAAGAGGAAATGACAAACACAGAAATGAACCAGGTTTAGCACAGAGAGGCCCGCTTACTGATAGCAGAATAAAGAAAGGTAACTTATATGGTCAACAAAAACCCTATCAAAATCCACACTGGAAATTCAAGAACCCCCGAACCGTCTAACGGTCCGGGGGGAGAACACCAGCCCCCTAGAGCTTCCAGCAAAGGTCAGGATATAGATTTGGAACAAGCTGGACAAAAATACAAAACCAAAACAAATAGCAAAAAGCAAAAGGCAGACTTAGCTGATATAACTGGAACCAGGATCAGTAGACAAGAGCACAGCAGACTAGCTCTGATAACTACGTTGCCAGGCATTGAACTGAAGGTCTAGGGAGCTTATATAGCAACACCCCTAACTAACGACCCAGGTGCGGATAAAAGGAATGACAGAAAAACCAGAGTCAAAAAACTAGTAACCACTAGAGGGAGCAAAAAGCAAATTCACAACAGTACCCCCCCCTTAGTGAGGGGTCACCGAACCCTCACCACGACCACCAGGGCGATCAGGATGAGCGGCATGAAAGGCACGAACTAAATCGGCCGCATGAACATCAGAGGCGACCACCCAGGAATTATCCTCCTGACCATAGCCCTTCCACTTGACCAGGTACTGAAGCCTCCGCCTGGAGAGGCGAGAATCCAAGATCTTCTCCACCACGTACTCCAACTCGCCCTCAACCAACACCGGAGCAGGAGGCTCAGCAGAAGGAACTACAGGCACAATGTACCGCCGCAACAAGGACCTATGAAATACATTGTGAATAGCAAACGACACAGGAAGATCCAGACGAAAAGATACAGGATTAAGGATTTCCAATATCTTGTAAGGCCCAATAAAACGAGGTTTAAATTTGGGAGAGGAGACCTTCATAGGAACAAAGCGGGAAGAAAGCCATACCAAATCCCCAACGCGTAGTCGGGGACCCACACCGCGGCGGCGGTTGGCAAAGCGCTGAGCCCTCTCCTGTGACAACTTCAAGTTGTCCACCACATGATTCCAGATCCGCTGCAACCTATCTACCACAGAATCCACCCCAGGACAGTCAGAAGGCTCCACATGACCCGAAGAAAAGCGAGGATGGAAACCAGAGTTGCAGAAAAAAGGCGAAACCAAGGTGGCGGAACTAGCCCGATTATTAAGGGCAAACTCAGCCAACGGCAAGAATGTCACCCAATCGTCCTGATCAGCAGAGACAAAACACCTCAAATAAGCCTCCAAAGTCTGATTGGTTCGCTCCGTCTGTCCATTAGTCTGAGGATGGAAAGCAGACGAAAACGACAAATCAATGCCCATCCTACTACAAAAGGATCGCCAGAACCTAGAAATGAACTGGGATCCTCTGTCTGACACAATATTCTCAGGGATGCCGTGCAAACGAACCACGTTCTGGAAAAACACAGGAACCAGATCGGAAGAGGAAGGCAGCTTAGGCAAAGGAACCAAATGGACCATCTTGGAGAAGCGATCACATATCACCCAGATAACGGACATGCCCTGAGATAGCGGAAGATCAGAAATGAAATCCATGGAGATATGTGTCCAAGGTCTCTTCGGGACAGGCAAGGGCAAGAGCAAACCGCTGGCACGAGAACAGCAAGGCTTAGCTCGAGCACAAGTCCCACAGGACTGCACAAATGACCGCACATCCCTTGACAAGGAAGGCCACCAAAAGGACCTGGCCACCAGATCTCTGGTGCCAAAAATTCCCGGGTGACCTGCCAACACCGAGGAATGAACCTCGGAAATGACTCTGCTGGTCCATTTATCCGGGACAAACAGTCTGTCAGGTGGACAAGACTCAGGCCTATCAGCCTGAAATCTCTGCAACACACGTCGCAGATCCGGAGAAATAGCTGACAAGATAACTCCATCTTTAAGAATACCAACAGGATCAGCGACTCCAGGAGCATCAGGCACAAAGCTCCTAGAAAGAGCATCGGCCTTCACATTCTTTGAACCTGGTAAATACGAGACAACAAAATCAAAGCGGGAGAAAAACAATGACCAGCGGGCCTGTCTCGGATTAAGGCGTTTAGCAGACTCGAGATACATCAGATTTTTGTGATCAGTCAAGACCACCACACGATGCTTAGCACCCTCGAGCCAATGACGCCACTCCTCAAATGCCCATTTCATGGCCAACAACTCCCGATTGCCCACATCATAATTTCGCTCGGCAGGCGAAAACTTCCTGGAGAAAAAGGCACAAGGTTTCATAACAGAGCAACCAGGGCCTCTCTGCGACAAAACGGCCCCTGCTCCAATCTCTGAAGCATCCACCTCAACCTGAAAGGGAAGTGAGACATCGGGCTGGCACAAAACAGGCGCCGAAGTAAACCGGCGCTTCAACTCCTGGAAAGCCTCCACGGCAGCAGGAGCCCAGTTAGCTACATCGGAGCCCTTCTTGGTCATATCCGTCAACGGTTTCACAATGCTAGAAAAATTAGCGATAAAACGACGGTAGAAGTTAGCGAAACCCAAGAACTTCTGAAGACTCTTAACCGACGAGGGCTGAGTCCAATCAAGAATAGCTCGGACCTTGACTGGGTCCATCTCCACAGCAGAAGGGGAAAAAATGAACCCCAAAAAGGGAACCTTCTGTACACCAAAGAGACACTTTGAGCCCTTGACAAACAAAGAATTTTCACGCAAAATTTTAAAGACCAACCTGACCTGCTCCACATGCGAATCCCAATCATCAGAAAAAACCAAAATATCATCCAGATAAACAATCAAAAATTTATCCAGATACTTCCGGAAAATGTCATGCATAAAGGACTGAAAAACTGAAGGCGCATTGGAGAGCCCAAAAGGCATCACCAAGTACTCAAAATGACCTTCGGGCGTATTGAATGCGGTTTTCCATTCATCACCTTGCTTAATGCGAACAAGGTTGTACGCACCACGAAGGTCTATCTTGGTGAACCACTTGGCACCTTTAATCCGGGCAAACAAGTCAGACAACAGCGGTAAAGGATACTGAAATTTGACAGTGATCTTATTTAAAAGCCGATAATCAATACAAGGTCTCAAAGATCCGTCCTTTTTTGCCACAAAAAAGAATCCCGCACCAAGGGGGGAAGAAGACGGACGAATATGTCCTTTCTCCAGAGACTCCTTGATATATGAACGCATAGCGGTATGTTCAGGTACCGACAGATTAAACAGTCTTCCCTTAGGAAACTTACTGCCTGGGATCAAATCTATAGCACAGTCACAGTCCCTATGAGGAGGCAGTGCACTGGACTCAGACTCACTGAAGACATCCTGATAATCAGACAAATACTCCGGAACTTCCGAAGGCGTAGAAGAAGCAATAGACACAGGCAGGGAATCCCCATGAATACCACGACAGCCCCAACTTGAGACTGACATAGCCTTCCAGTCCAGGACTGGATTATGGGTCTGTAACCATGGCAGCCCTAAAACAACCAAATCATGCATTTTATGTAAAACCAGGAAACGTATCACCTCGCGGTGTTCAGGAGTCATGCACATGATAACCTGTGTCCAATACTGCGGTTTATTTGCTGCCAATGGCGTAGCATCAATACCCCTAAGAGGAATAGGATTTTCTAATGGTTCAAGAGTAAAACCACAGTGCTTAGCAAATGACAGATCCATAAGACTCAGGGCGGCACCTGAATCTACAAACGCCATGACAGGATAAGACGACAGTGAGCAAATCAAAGTTACAGACAGAATAAATTTAGGTTGCAAATTACCAACGGTGACAGGACTAACAACCTTAGCTATACGTTTAGAGCATGCTGAGATAACATGTGTAGAATCACCACAGTAGTAGCACAAGCCATTCCGGCGTCTATGAATTTTCCGCTCATTTCTAGTCAGGATTCTATCACATTGCATTAAATCAGGTGTCTGTTCAGACAACACCATGAGGGAATTTGCGGTTTTTCTATCACATTGCACCGAATTAGGTGTCTGTTCAGACAACACCATGAGGGAATTTGCGGTTTTGCGCTCCCGCAACCGCCGGTCAATTTGAATAGCCAGTGCCATAGTATCATTGAGACCTGTGGGAATGGGAAAACCCACCATAACATTCTTAATGGCTTCAGATAGGCCATTTCTAAAATTAGCGGCCAGTGCACACTCGTTCCAATGTGTCAGCACGGACCATTTCCGAAATTTTTGGCAATACACTTCAGCCTCGTCCTGCCCCTGAGACATAGCCAGCAAGGCCTTTTCTGCCTGAATCTCAAGATTGGGTTCCTCATAAAGTAAACCGAGCGCCAGAAAAAACGCATCAATATCAGCCAATGCCGGATCTCCTGGCGCCAGCGAAAAAGCCCAATCCTGAGGGTCGCCCCGTAAGAACGAAATAACTATTTTTACTTGCTGAGCAGAGTCTCCAGATGAACAGGGTCTCAGGGACAAAAACAATTTACAATTATTCACAAAATTCCTAAACTTAAACCTGTCTCCGGAAAACAGTTCAGGAATCGGTATTTTAGGTTCTGACCTAGGATTTCTGATAACATAGTCTTGTATGCCCTGCACACGAGTAGCCAGCTGGTCCACACTTGTAATCAAGGTCTGGACATTCATGTCTGCAGCAAGCATAGCCACTCTGAGGTAAAGGGGAAGAAGAAAGAAAAAAAAAAAAAAACTCAGAATCTTCTTTCTTATAATCCCTCTTCTGCAACGCATTAAACATTTAATACTGGCCTGGCAAACTGTTATGACCCCAATGGCGAGGGTCTCAGAGGTACGTGGAAGTCTGCAGAATACAAAAATCCAGCTCATAGGGCAGTGGTAACTGGGTTGACCATATATCTACTCCTAACGCCAACACTAGAAGTAGCCGGGGATCATTCCTACGTTGATTCTAGATGACACGCTCCAGCCGGAGAATCTAGCTACCCCTAGTAGAGGAAAACAAAAGACCTTTCTTGCCTCCAGAGAAGGGGACCCCAAAGCTGGATAGAAGCCCCCCACAAATAATAACGGTGAGGTAAGAGGAAATGACAAACACAGAAATGAACCAGGTTTAGCACAGAGAGGCCCGCTTACTGATAGCAGAATAAAGAAAGGTAACTTATATGGTCAACAAAAACCCTATCAAAATCCACACTGGAAATTCAAGAACCCCCGAACCGTCTAACGGTCCGGGGGGAGAACACCAGCCCCCTAGAGCTTCCAGCAAAGGTCAGGATATAGATTTGGAACAAGCTGGACAAAAATACAAAACCAAAACAAATAGCAAAAAGCAAAAGGCAGACTTAGCTGATATAACTGGAACCAGGATCAGTAGACAAGAGCACAGCAGACTAGCTCTGATAACTACGTTGCCAGGCATTGAACTGAAGGTCTAGGGAGCTTATATAGCAACACCCCTAACTAACGACCCAGGTGCGGATAAAAGGAATGACAGAAAAACCAGAGTCAAAAAACTAGTAACCACTAGAGGGAGCAAAAAGCAAATTCACAACAGGCAGCCCCCCACAAATATTGACTGTGAGTATAAGAGGAAAAACACACGCAGGCAGAAAAACAGGATTTAGCAAAAGAGGCACTTCAAGCTAAATAGAAAATGATAGGACAGAATTCTAAGCGGTCAGTATTAAAATCCTAAAAGTATCCACAGCAGATAATACAAATATTCTACATCTAACTAAAGACATAGAAAGTATATCTGCATCTCCTGAGAATCCAGCATGACTGAAAAATCCAAACAAAGTCTAAGCTGGACAAAAACACAATGAGTTGCACTGAATTGCAAGCACACTTCATGTGTGCACAGAGACAAAAAACCAGACACTTATCTTAGCTGAATTGGCAGCAGGGCATGAGGAGCCAGAGAGAGATGCAATCCCTCCAAGTACAATGGACAACTGGCATGGACTCATGGATCCTGCACACCTAAATACCTAATAGAGCTGCAATCAGCAGAAACACCTGCCCAGGTTACAACCCCAAGACAACTGCACTACCACCAACAACCACCGGAGGGAGCCCAAGAGCAGAATTCACAACAGTACCCCCCTTTGAAGAGGGGTCACTGAACCCTCACCAGAGCCCCCAGGCCGATCAGGACGAGCCAGATGAAAGGCACGGACCAAATCAGCAGCATGGACATCAGAGGCAAAAACCCAAGAATTATCCTCCTGGCCATAACCCTTCCATTTGACAAGGTACTGAAGCCTCCGCCTTGAAAAGCGAGAATCCAAAATCTTCTCAACCACATACTCCAACTCCCCATAAACCAACACAGGAGCAGGAGGATCAACCGAGGGAACAACGGGCACCACATATTTCCGCAATAAAGATCTATGGGAAACATTATGGATGGCAAAAGAGGCCGGAAGGGCCAAACGAAAAGACACCGGATTGATAATTTCAGAAATCCTATAAGGACCAATAAACCGAGGCTTATACTTAGGGGAAGAAACCTTCATAGGAACATGATGGGAAGACAACCAGACCAAATCCCCAACCCGAAGCCGGGAACCAACACACCGACGACAGTTAGCAAAACGCTGAGCCTCTTCCTGAGACAACACCAAATTGTCCACCACATGAGCCCAAATCTGCTGCAACCTGTCAACCACAGAATCCACACCAGGACAATCAGAAGGTTCAACTTGCCCCGAAGAAAAACGAGGATGAAAACCAAAATTACAAAAGAAGGGCGAACCCAAGGTAGCCGAACTAGCCCGGTTATTAAGGGCAAACTCGGCCAATGGCAAGAAAGCCACCCAATCATCCTGATCAGCAGACACAAAGCATCTCAAATAAGTTTCCAAAGTCTGATTAGTTCGCTCGGTCTGGCCATTTGTCTGAGGATGAAATGCGGAAGAAAAAGACAAATCAATGCCCAGCCTAGCACAAAAGGCCGGCCAAAACCTAGAAACAAACTGGGAACCTCTGTCGGACACAATATTCTCCGGAATACCATGCAAACGAACCACATGCTGAAAAAACAACGGAACCAAATCAGAAGAGGAAGGCAATTTAGGCAAAGGCACCAAATGAACCATCTTAGAAAACCGGTCACAAACCACCCAGATAACCGACATCCTCTGGGAAACCGGAAGATCTGAAATAAAATCCATAGAAATATGCGTCCAGGGCCTCTCAGGGACCAGCAAAGGCAAAAGCAACCCACTAGCACGGGAACAACAAGGCTTGGCCCACGCACAAGTCCCACAGGACTGCACAAAAGAACGCACATCACGCGACAAAGAAGGCCACCAAAAGGACCTACCAACCAAATCTCTGGTACCAAAAATACCAGGATGACCAGCCAACACAGAACAGTGAACCTCCGAAATCACTCTACTAGTCCATCTATCAGGAACAAACAGTTTCCCCACTGGACAGCGGTCAGGTTTGTCAGCCTGAAATTCCTGCAGAACCCGTCGCAAATCAGGGGAAATGGCAGAAAGGACCACCCCTTCCTTCAGAATGCCGACCGGCTCAAGGACTTCAGGAGAATCAGGCAAAAAACTCCTAGAGAGGGCATCAGCCTTAACATTCTTAGAACCCGGAAGATACGAGACCACAAAATCAAAACGGGAGAAAAACAGGGACCATCGAGCCTGTCTAGGATTCAGCCGCTTGGCAGATTCGAGGTAAATCAGATTTTTATGATCGGTCAAGACCACAATACGGTGCTTGGCTCCCTCAAGCCAATGTCGCCATTCCTCAAACGCCCACTTCATAGCCAACAACTCCCGATTGCCGACATCATAATTGCGTTCAGCAGGCGAAAACTTACGGGAAAAGAAGGCACACGGTTTCATCAAGGAACCATCAGAATTCCTCTGAGACAAAACGGCCCCTGCCCCAATCTCAGAAGCATCAACCTCAACCTGAAACGGAAGAGAAACATCTGGCTGACGCAACACCGGGGCAGAAGTAAGTCGGCGTTTAAGCTCCTGAAAGGCAGAGACAGCCACAGGGGACCAATTCGTTACATCAGCGCCTTTCTTCGTCAAATCGGTCAGGGGTTTAACCACACTGGAGAAGTTAGCAATGAAACGGCGATAAAAATTAGCAAAGCCCAAAAACTTCTGAAGGCTCTTCACAGATGTGGGTTGAATCCAATCATGAATGGCCTGAACCTTAACCGGATCCATCTCTATAGATGAGGGAGAAAAAATAAAGCCCAAAAAAGAAACCTTCTGCACTCCAAAGAGACACTTAGACCCCTTCACAAACAAAGTATTATCACGAAGGATCTGAAATACCATCCTGACCTGTTTCACATGAGACTCCCAATCATCGGAAAAAATTAAGATGTCATCCAAATATACAATCATGAATTTATCAAGATAATTCCGGAAGATATCATGCATGAAGGACTGAAAAACAGATTGAGCATTAGAGAGCCCGAATGGCATCACAAGGTATTCAAAATGGCCTTCGGGCGTATTAAACGCAGTTTTCCATTCATCACCCTGCTTAATACGAACAAGATTATATGCCCCCCAAAGGTCAATTTTAGTAAACCAACTAGCCCCCTTAATCCTGGCAAACAAATCGGAAAGCAAAGGTAAAGGGTATTGAAACTTGACCGTGATCTTATTCAAGAGGCGATAATCAATACAGGGTCTCAAGGAGCCATCCTTCTTAGCAACAAAAAAAAATCCCGCTCACAACGGTGAAGAAGATGTCCGAATATGCCCTTTCTCCAAAGACTCCTTAACATAACTCCGCATGGCGGTATGTTCCGGCACAGACAGGTTGAAAAGTCAGCCCTTAGGAAACTTACAGCCTGGAATCAAGTCAATAGCACAATCACAGTCCCTATGCGGTGGAAGGGAACTGGACTTGGGCTCATCGAATACATCCTGAAAATCGGACAAAAACTCTGGAACTTCAGAAGAGGAGGAAGAGGAGATTGACATCACAGGAACGTCATTATGAACCCCCTGACAACCCCAACTAGTCACAGACATAGACTTCCAATCCAACACAGGATTATGTATCTGCAACCATGGAAAACCCAGCACAATAGCATCATGCAAATTATGCAACACCAGAAAACGACAATCTTCCTGATGGGCTGGCGCCATGCACATGGTCACCTGTGTCCAAAACTGGGGTTTATTTTTAGCCAAAGGTGTAGCATCAATGCCCCTTAAAGGAATAGGGTTCTGCAAAGACTGCAAGGGGAAACCACAACGCCTGGCAAATTCAAAGTCCATTAAGTTCAAAGCGGCGCCTGAATCCACAAACGCCATGACAGAAAATGACGACAATGAGCAGATCAAGGTCACAGATAACAGAAATTTAGGTTGTACAGTTCCGATGGTAACTGAACCAGCGATTCTCTTTGTACACTTTGGGCAGACTGAAATGACATGAGAAGCATCGCCACACAGCGCACAGTTCTGTGCTCCCGCAAGCGCCGATCAATCTGAATGGCCAGAGACATAGAATCACTCAGACCAACAGGTGTGGGAAACCCCACCATAACATCTTTAACAGATTCAGAAAGACCCTTTCTGAAAATTGCCGCCAAAGCATCCTCATTCCATTTAGTCAGCACAGACAATTTTCTAAATTTCTGACAATACAATTCTGCTGCTTCTTGACCCTGAGACAGGGCCAACAAGGTCTTCTCCGCTTGATCCACAGAATTTGGTTCATCATATAATAATCCTAGAGCCTGAAAAAAGGCATCTACATTAAGCAAGGCCGGATTCCCAGATTCCAGGGAAAATGCCCAATCCTGAGGGTCGCAACGCAGCAGGGAGATGACAATTTTAACCTGCTGAATGGGATCACCAGAGGAACGAGGCTTCAGAGCAAAAAACAGTTTACAATTGTTTTTAAAAGTCAAAAATTTGGACCTGTCCCCAAAAAACAAATCAGGAGTAGGAATCCTAGGTTCTAAAAGAGGAGTCTGAACAATATAATCCGAAATACCCTGTACCTTAGCAGCAAGCTGGTCTATACGAGAAACTAATCCCTGAACATCCATGTTAGCACAAGACTCCTCAGTCACCCAGAGGAAAAGAGGGAAGAAAAGACAAAGCAGACTACAGAAAAAAAAATGGCTCTTTCTTCCCTTCTTCTGAGATGCATTTAACTCATTGTTGTCCAGTTGTACTGTTATGATCCGGTGACCTAGGAGCCGCATGAGAGACTTTCTCAGGAGTAGGTGGTACCTGTACTGACCGCAAACCCTAAACTAACACCGCAACTAGAAGTAGCCGTGGGATGTACCTAACACGTCCTAGACACCTCGACACAGCCGGAGGACTAAATACCCCTATAGATGGAAATGGGAATACTATCTTGCCTCAGAGCAGAACCCCAAAGGATAGGCAGCCCCCCACAAATATTGACTGTGAGTATAAGAGGAAAAACACACGCAGGCAGAAAAACAGGATTTAGCAAAAGAGGCACTTCAAGCTAAATAGAAAAGGATAGGACAGAATTCTAAGCGGTCAGTAGTGTTGAGTGATACCGTCCGATACTTGAAAGTATCGGTATCGGAAAGTATCGGCCGATACCGGCAAAGTATCGGATCTAATCCGATACCGATACCCGATACCAATACAAGTCAATGGGACTCAAGTATCGGACGGTATCCCTGATGGTTCCCAGGGTCTGAAGGAGAGGAAACTCTCCTTCAGGCCCTGGGATCCATATTAATGTGTAAAAGAAAGAATTAAAATAAAAAATATTGCTATACTCACCTCTCCGACGCAGCCTGGACCTCACCGAGGGAACCGGCAGCGTTCTTTGCTTAAAATGCACGCGTTTACTTCCTTCCGTGACGTCACGGCTTGTGATTGGTCACGTGCCGCCCATGTGGCCGCGACGCGACCAATCACAGCAAGCCGTGACGTAATTTTCAGGTCCTGAATGCCTAATTCTAGGCATTCAGGATTTTAAAATTACGTTCCGGCTTGTGATTGGTCGCATCGCGGTCACATGGGCGACGCGACCAATCACAAGCCGTGATGTCACGGGAGGCAGGAAACGCGCGCATTTTAAAATTACGTCACGGCTTGTGATTGGTTGCGTGCCGCCCATGTGACCGCGACGCGACCAATCACAGCAAGCCGTGATGTAATTTCAGGTCCTGAATGCCTAATTCTGCATTCAGGACCTGAAAATTACGTCACGGCTTGCTGTGATTGGTCGCGTCGCGGTCACATGGGCGGCACGCTGTTGTGATTTTGCTTTTTGCTCCCTCTAGTGGTCATTAGTGATTTTACTCTGGAGCTTCTGTCTTTTCCTATATCCTCACCTGGGCCGTTAGTTCAGGGGCGTTGCTATATAAGCTCCCTGGACCTTCAGTTCAATGCCTGGCATCGTTGAAATCAGAGCTAATCTGTTGTGCTCTTGTCCTATGATCCTGGTTCCTGTATTTCAAGCTAAGTCTGCTTCCTTGCTTTTTGCTTTTGTTTTGTTTGGTATTTTTGTCCAGCTTGTTCCAATCTGTATCCTGACCTTTGCTGGAAGCTCTAGGGAGCTGGTGTTCTCCCCCCGGACCGTTAGACGGTTCGGGGGTTCTTGAATCCCCAGCGTGGATTTTTATAGGGTTTTTGTTGACCAGATAAGTTATCTTGCTATATTCTGCTATTAGTAAGCTGGCCTCTCTTTGCTGAACCTGGTTCATTTCTGTGTTTGTCATTTCCTCTTACCTCACCGTTATTATTTGTGGGGGGCTTGTATCTTGCTTTGGGGTCCCTTTCTCTGGAGGCAAGAGAGGTCTTGTTTTCTTCTCCTAGGGGTAGTTAGATTCTCCGGCTGGCGCGAGTCATCTAGCGATCACCGTAGGCATGATCCCCGGCTACTTCTAGTGTTGGCGTTAGGAGTAGCTATTTGGTCAACCCAGTTACCACAGCCCTATGAGCTGGATTTTTGAATCTCGCAGACTTACACGTTCCTCTGAGACCCTGTCCACTGGGGTCATAACAGCACGCAACCAATCACAAGCCGTGACGTAATTTTAAAATGCGCGCGTTTCCTGCCTCCCGTGACGTCACGGCTTGTGATTGGTCGCGTCGCCCATGTGACCGCGACGCGACCAATCACAAGCCGGAACGTAATTTTAAAATCCTGAATGCCTAGAATTAGGCATTCAGGACCTGAAAATTACGTCACGGCTTGCTGTGATTGGTCGCGTCGCGGCCACATGGACGGCACGCGACCAATCACAAGCCGTGACGTCACGGGAGGCAGGAAACGCGCGCATTTTAAGCAAAGAACGCTGCCGGTTCCCTCGGTGAGGTCCAGGCTGCGTCGGAGAGGTGAGTATAGCAATATTTTTTATTTTAATTCTTTATTTTACACATTAATGTTGTTTCGATACCGATACCCGATACCACAAAAGTATCGGATCTCAGTATCGGAATTCCGATACCCGCAAGTATCGGCCGATACCCGATACTTGCGGTATCGGAATGCTCAACACTAGCGGTCAGTATTAAAATCCTAAAAATATCCACAGCAGATAATACAAATATTCTACATCTAACTAAAGACATAGAAAGTATATCTGCATCTCCTGAGAATCCAGCATGACTGAAAAATCCAAACAAAGTCTATGCTGGACAAAAACACAATGAATTGCACTGAATTGCAAGCACACTGCATGTGTGCACAGAGACAAAAAACCAGACACTTATCTTAGCTGAATTGGCAGCAGGGCATGAGGAGCCAGAGAGAGATGCAATCCCTCCAAGTACAATGGACAACTGGCATGGACTCATGGATCCTGCACACCTAAATACCTAATAGAGCTGCAATCAGCAGAAACACCTGCCCGGATTACAACCCCAAGACAACTGCACTACCACCAACAACCACCAAGAGCAGAATTCACAACATTGGAGGAAAACTTCGCCGTGTCTACAACCACTCGATGCTGATGTTTTCCCGACCGCTGGAGACATTTTCTTTCATAATGTCCCAACTGCTGGCAGACAGGACAGACCTTGAGTACACAAGCGGTCCAGGACAGACCCTGCTTGTGTCACCTCCATGGTCTCATGTGGCTCAGACGCCTGGACCGGGGATTCTGGAGATTTGGTGAAGGTGGGAGCCAGCTGAAACCTCTGCCTACACTGGGCTCACTCCAACCTTCGCTTATTAAAACGAAGGTCGATGCGGGTAGATATTGCTATTAGCTCCTCTAGTGTGGCAGGAATCTCCCTGGTGGCCAAGGCGTCCTTCACATGGTAAGCTAGTCCCCTCCAGAATACAAGGATGAGTACTTTATCCGGCCACCCCAGCTCAGATGCCAGAGTCCTGAAGTGGACAGCAATATGGCTGACCATGGACGAACCCTGTGTCAATGCCAGCAGTTGGAGCGCCGTATCATGAGTGACACGATGTCCCAAATAGACCTGCTTCAGAGTGCTCAAGAACTGTGGAGCACTCTGCACCACATGATCATCGCACTCCCACAGCGGCGTAGGCCAATGCAATGCCCTGTCTGACAGGAGGGATATAAAAAATCCCACCTTAGCCCGCTCCATGGGAAAACGTGCAGCCAGGAGTTCAAGATGTATAGTACACTGGCTCACGAATCCCCAACACAGCTTACTGTCACCAGCAAACTTGTCTGGCAACGGAAGATGGGATAATGTCGGAGCAGGGGTGGCAGTGGACAAGCTAGCTGCAGCCACGCTAGCAGTCTGAATAGCAACCGCGGTAACATCCACAGCTGAGGTTGTGCACTCGAGAGCCACCAACGTGCCCTCCAGCTGCTGGATGTACCACTGTAGTCGCTGTTCATCTGCCATTACAAGCCAGACCCTGGCGCTAGTATAATGTTAAGACTGCCGAAGCGCACCAAATATAAATAAGTGGCGATATAAGATGCGTTCGCAGTCTGGGGTCCACCGTGCAGAGAAGACACCTGCTGCTTGGTAATGGCAGACTATATGGCGGTATTAAGAGAAGACACACACGGTTTAGCTTCACCCGGTATGAAGGAAGCGAACCCGGTTGCATCACAGGGCCTCGATACCACACAGAGAGCGCAAGCAAGGAGTCACAGAACTCTGCCCCAAGACTCAGGGTCAGGGTCCCTCGAGACCTCTTGCGCTCGACACCGCTACAGTGGTGTCAGGATTAAACTAAAAATAGATTTAGCACACTGGGTGCGTACAGCGCAGCTCTAGCGAACACCACTAAGCGCCCTAACTAGGGACAGGTAAGCGCACTGGTTGCGCAAGGTGCCGCACTGGCTAACGCTGCTGATTGACGCTATAGATTGTGCCTGGTGCTGGATGGCACTAACTGGCGCTAGACAGCTCCAACATTCACGAGCATTCATCAACACTAGGGAAGGGAAGGATTTGGAGCTTTCACAAGAACAAGCATACATCCACACACACACAATAATTGATTTATACTAGCGCATAGCCATGCGGCCATGTGAACCTTTTATAGTAGCTCTCCAGGACCTTCCTAGTGATCCAACAGGAGCCGCTACAGAACCTGAGCATGTGACCCCCAACCTCCAATGAGAGGTTGGCCAGTGGGCATGCTCAGTAGGGGAAAAGCAGGACATAGTCCCTGGAATGTCTGCTCGCCACTGATCCGTGCTGGCTACAAGGGCTGAGCCTGGAAAGGCAGCAATAACCAAGTGCACAGTATCAGCTTGAGCCAGATGCTGGGATCGATGTCTCTGCTAAGCAGGTTCCACTGTGGCTGGAAAAGAATGGGAGACACAGGTTCCACTGTGGCTGAAGAAGAATGGGAGACCATGGGAGATGGAGAAATGGATGGGAAATGGGAGACATGGTTTGAGATTCCCCTTGTTCAGTGGTGGGAACTCGACACCTAACACTGCCACCATCAAGATTTACAGAGGATGTGGTGTGCTTTGCATTTTCCATACTTTCTTCCTGTCATCATTCTCGTACAGGTTGTTCATAGTTTCATCTGTCCCAAAAAATGGTTTTCCAGAAGTGGTTTGGCTTCTTTAGATGCTTTTTGGCAAAGTCTAATCTGGCATTTCTATTTATAAGGCTGATTAACCCCTTTCTGACATCAGACGTAATAATGACCTTGTTGTATCTGACCAGAGACGGATTATTCCGTCTGCACGATCGTCCACGCACATAGGTGGTGTGCGGGCGATCGCCGCCTGGTATCAGCTGATTCTGACAGCTGACACCTGGCACTAAGTGCCAGGAGCAGTCACACACTGCTCCCAGCACTTTGACTCCCAAATGCTGCGATTAAACGAAATTGCAGCATTCCGGGTGCTGGCAGAGGGCTGACAGCTACTCTGCCTTTGAATTGGAGACACTGCGGAGTGACGTTGGGTCCCAATCGTTGCCATGGTGACTCGATGTCATCATGATGGACTCTGCAGTGCATAATCATCAAGTTTCTCTGTCAGTGCAGAGCTGACAGTTTCTACAGCATGGGGATGCTGCTGCTTCCCCATGCTGTAGAAGCGATCAGCCTGCAAAAAATAATAGTCACATAGTAGTACAAAGTAAAAAAGTAAAAAAAGTAAACTTTTTTTTAAATAAATGTAAAAGTATAAAAACAAATAATAAAAAAATCCAAAGATATTGTATCTATAAAAAATATTTGAATGGAAAAATAAAATATAAACAATAAAAGTGAACATATTTGGTAAAACTGTCCCACTAGTTAACCTCTTTAATGAAGACCATAAGAAGAATAAATGAAAAACAAGGCAAAAGCAATGATTAATCAACATACCCCCTAACAAAAAATGGAATACAACGCGATTAAAAAAACGGATATAAATAAACATGGTACCGCTGAAAACGTCATCTTGTCCCACAAAAAACAAGCTGCCATACAGCTCCATCAGCGAAAAACTAAAAAAGTTATAGCTCTCAGAATAAAGCAATGAAAAATAATTATTTTGTCTATAAAATAGTTTCAATTGCGTAAAAGCGCCAAAACATAAAAAATGTATAAATGGGGTATCACTGTAATCGTACCGACCCAAAGAAAAAAACTGGCTTAACAATCTTACGAACACAAGAAACGGCATGAATCCCCCCCCAAAAAAAATTCTGAATTGCTGGTTTTTGTTCATTCTACCTCCCAAAAATCGGAATAGAAAGAAAGCAAAAAATGTCATGTGCCCGAAAATTATACCAATAAAAACGTCAACTCGTCAGGCAAATAAACAAGTCCTACCATGACTCTTTGTGCCTAAATATGGAAAAATTATAGCTCTCAAAATATGGTGATGCAAAAACTATTACTTTGCAATAAAAAGCATCTTTTAGTGTGTGACAGCAGCCAAACATAAAAACCCGATATTAATCTGGTATCATTGTAATTGCACTGACCTGATGAATAAAGTTGCTTAATCACTTAAACCGCATGACGAACGGCATAAAAAATAAATAAAACCAATTCCTCATCTGCTACTGATTTTTTCGTTCTGCCTCCCAAAAATCACAGTAAGGCTCAGCACACATTTATCTCCTGCGCTCTGTGCTGAGCACTTGTATTGGAGTTTCCATGTAAATCTATGAAATACGTGATTCAGACGGAACCTCTGACGGAAGATTCCCTATAATTAGGCAGTTGGAGGCACTGTGGGCGCCGTCTGACATTTGATCAGGCGATGTCTGTCTTTTTAGGATTGTGTAAAAGTGCCGTCAACCACAGTTTTGCGCCCTACTGAAAAGAAGGACCCCACTGAACAGAGGACAGACGGAGTCCAGATTAACTTTGCTGCCTCATTATAGTGAATGGATCCCTTGGAGGTTTCGTCTGAATCAACGTCCTCAGAGATTTAGATGGAAACCCCAAACTAAGTGGTCAGCGTAAAGCGCCGGATAAATGTGATCCCAAACGTTATGTAAAATGCTCCCAATAAAAGCTTCAACTCAATACACATAAAAGCAAGTCCCCACTCAGGTCTTTCATCTGTTAACAGAAATATAGGGAGCTTCCACATTACTGGTAGTACAAAGGCTCTTAAAAAGCGAAATGGCTCCTCACCCACCAAAAGAAATTCAGCAAATTCTCCTCTATCAAATTCAAATGCCCCCCTCCCTTATGAGCCCCACAGTGTACCTAAACCACATATTGCATCCACGTTTGGCATTTCTGAAGCAATGAGAGCCCACCTAACTTACGGGTGCATGCCTCCAGAAGCATGGGCTGGGCATAACGTACTGGTGACTGCAACGTACTGGTCACTACAACGGCAGTTTTCAATTTTCACTAAGCAACATTCATTGCCTCTTGTTACTAGAAAATACCCATAGAATCAAAATTGGTACTTCACCTGTAGATAAATTCTCAAAAGGGGTATAGTTTCCAAAATGGGGTCACTTGAGGGGGGATTCTGCTCTTCTAGCAATTAGGGGCTCTGTATATGGAGTCCGCAAATTGTTCTTGGAAAATCTGCACTCCAGGAGGCAAATAGCGCTCCATTCCTCCCGAGTATCTCCGTATGGCTAAATACTACTGTACAGCCACATATGGGGTATTGCCAAGTTCAGTAGACATTGTGGGACAAATTTTGGTGCCATTTTTTTCCACTTCTTGTGTGAAAATGTAAAATCTGGGGCTAAAACAAAATTTTGGTGTTAAAAATTTAGTTATTTTTTCGGCACTGCTCAATGGTATAAAATCTGTGACACACCCGTGGTGTCAATATGATCACTGTGCCCCTAGATGAATTCTTTGAGAGGTGTAGTTTGTAAAATAGGGTCACTTTGGGAAGTTCTGCTGTTCTGGCATCTCATGGGCTCTCCCAGTGGGTCATGGCACCTGCAAACCATAACAATAAAATTTGGCACTCTTTCTGAGCTTTGCACTATGCCTGAAAAATATTTCTCTATTACATGCAGGGTATTGGCGCACTCAGGAAAAAATGGACCTCAGTTTGTAGTAAAAAAAATGTCCTATTAGCCCTTAGAAAAATTAAAAAACTTGGGGTTAAATCAACATTTTAGTGGTAGAAATTAGTGATGAGCGAGCATTACTCGAGTTTTCCGAGCATGCTCAGGCGTTCTCCGAGTATCTTGGGCGTGCTCGTAGATTATGTTTGTGTCCCCACAGCTGCATGATTTGCGACTGTTAGGCAACCTGAACCTGAGCGTGTTTGTCAGGGAATCCCCACATGTATTCAGGCTGTCTAGCAGCCACAAATCATGCAGCTGCGGGGACTCAAACATAATCTACGAGCATGCCCAAGATACTAGGAGAACACCCGAGCATGCTCGGAAAACTCGAGTAACGAGCACACTCGCTCATCACTAGTAAAAATGTAATGTATTCTTTCTTCACCGCTTAGTGGTATAAAATTCTATGAGGCACATGTGGTGTCAATTTGATCACTGCACCACTATATGAATTAATTGAGGAGAGTAGTTTGTAAAATGAGTTCACATATAGGGGTTTCTGTTGTTCCGGCACCTCAGGGGCTCTGCCAATGTGACATGGCACCCTCAAACCATTCCAACAAAACCTGAAATCCAATATGGTGCCTCTACCCTTCTGAGCTTTGCACTGTGCCTCAAAAGTAGTATTCCTTTACATATAGGGTATTGGCGTACTCAGAAGAAATTGTACAACAAACTGTATTGTGCAATTTCTCCTGTTACCCTTACAAAAATGCAAAATTTGGGGCTAAAATATCATGTTTGTGAGGAAAATGTGATTTTATTATTTTCACAGCTCAACGTTATAAACTTCTGTGAAGAACCTGGGGGATCAAGGTGTTCACCACCCATCTAAGTACATTCCTTGAAGGGTCTAGTTTCCAAAATGGGGTTACTTGTTGGGGGGAGTTCGAATGTTTAGGCACATCAGGGGCTCTCCAAATAGTACGCGATGTTCGCTAATGATTCCAGGAAATTTTACATTCATAAAGTCAAATGAAGCTCCTTCCCTTCTGAGCCATGTCGTGCGCCCAAACAGTAGTTTTCTCCCTCATATGGGGTATCAGCATACTCAGGAGAATTTGCACAACAAACTGTATGGTGCAATTTCTCCTGTTACCCTTATGAAAATGCAAAATTTGGGGCAAAAATATCATGTTTGTAAGGAAAATGTGATTTTATTATTTTTACGGCTCAACGTTATAAACTTCTGTGAAGCACCTGTGGGTTCAAGGTGCTTACCACACATCAAAATACATTCCTTGAGGGGTCTAGTTTCCAAGGTGGGGTCATTTGTGGGGGGTTTCCGCTGTTTAGGCACATCAGGGGCTCTCTGAATGGGATATGATATGACATCCGCTAATGATTCCAGAACATTTTATATTCAAAAAGTCAAATGATGCTCCTTCCCTTCCGAGCCCTGCCATGGGCCCAAACAGTAGCTTACTCCCTCATATTGGGTATTTGTGTACTCAGGAGAAATTGCAGAACAAATTGTATGGTGCAATTTTTCCTATTACCCTTATGAAAATGCAATATTATGTGCTAAAAACATATTTGTGGAGAACATTTTTTATTTTTTTTATTTTTATGGCTCAACATTATAATCTTCTGCGAAGCACCTGAGGCTTCAAGGTACTCACTACACATCTAGATCAGTTCCCTCAGGGGTATATTTTCCAAAATGGTGTCACTTGTGGGGGATTTTCATTGTTTAGGCACATCAGTGGCTTTCCAAACGTGCATGGCATCCGCCAATTGTTCCAGTAAATTTTGCATTGAAAAAGTCAAATGATGTTCCTTCCCTTCCAAGCTCTGCCGTGCACCCAAACAGTGGTTTTCTCCCTCATATTGGGTATCGACATGCTCAGGACAAATTGCACAACAAATTTGGCGTCCATTTTTCCTGCTACCCTTGTCAAAACAAAAAAAAATTGGATCTGATTTCAATTTTTTTTGTGAAAAAAAGTTAAGTGTTTTTTTTTCCAAAAATATCCTGTGAAGCCCGAAAATGATTAATATATAAAGCAGAACCCGGCACTCAACTTTGCAATGAAAAGAAGTTGGTTTTATTCAGTCCCAAAATAGTCAAACGTTTCGGTCCCAACAGGAGACCTTCATCAGTAACGTACTTTGGGAGATGGAGATAAAAAGTAGGATGGCTGTAGGTTATCAAAAGTCTATGTAGTAATCAAATGGATGACATCTAGTGAAGGGTGGATGCAGCCTTTAGTATTGCTGCCCTCACGGTATCCATTTGATTACTACATATTGATAACCTACAGCCACCATACTCTTTATTTTTATCTCCATCTCCCAAAGTACGTTACTGATGAAGGTCTCCTGTTGGGACCAAAACGTTTGACTATTTTGGGACTGAATAAAACCAACTTCTTCTCATTGCAAAGTTGAGTGCCGGGTTCTGCTTTATATGTAATATCGTTTGGGAACCTTCCGGGGCACCTTTTTTGTGGCTGTGCACACGCTTATTAATTACATCGTAAATGATTAATAAACTTCTTGAATGTGGTTTTGAGCACCTTGAGTGGTGCAGTTTTTAGAATGGTGCCACCTTCTATCATACTGTATGGACCCTTCAAAGGGAATTTCAATGTGATGTGGTCCCTAAAAAAATGGTTTTGTAAATTTTGCTGGAAAAATGAAAAATCGCTGGTCAAATTTTAACCCTTAGAGCTTTGTAACACAAAAAAAGTTGGTACCAAAATTCTGCTGGTGTAAAGTTGACATGTGAGAAATGTTATTTATTAACTATTTTGCGTGACATATCTCATATAATTTTCTACATTTTCGGCATGCTTCTGTTTTTTTCACGAATAAACGCAAGTGATGCCAAAGAAATTTTACCACTATCATGAAGTACAATATGTCACGAAAAAAGAATCTCAGAATCACCGAGATCTGTTGAAGCATTCCAGAGATATTACCTCATAAAGTGACAATTGTAAAAATTGGCCCAGTCATTAACGTGCAAACCACCTTCGGGGGTAAAGGGGTTAAAGGTTTGCACTTCATCGTGAATCCTCTGTATTTGCTCTCATGAAGTCTTCTCTTTATGGTAGACTAACATACTGAAACACCTACTTCCTGGAGAGTGTTATTCAATCGAATGGATGTTGTCAAGAAGTTTTTCTTCGTCTTAGAAAGGATTCTGCGATCATCCACCACTGTTGTATTCAGTGGATGTGGAGGCCTTTTTGAGTTTGCAAGGTCACTAGTTCACTCTTACTTTTGCAGAATTTACCAAATAGAGTTGAGTGGACCCATGGTCATGTTCAACCAAACTTTAATCCAAAGTTTGGTTCGGGAACCAGAACCATTCCTGAACATCTCTCATTCTCTTTTTCTCTCTCTCCTTTCTCCTCTCCAAACTCCTAAACTGTAAAACAGACTTCCAGGAAAAATCCATGTTTGAAGTTCAGCACCGGATGCGGTACACTGTAGATTCACACATCTCTATCACCAAACTGTTAATTTGGCCACTCCTAACATTCCTGCTATGTCTCACATGGATTTCTTTGACCACATGTTACTTGAAGTCCCTTTAAAAAGAAACAGCAACGTATCAAAAGTCTGTAATTCCTAAACCAATTATTATGTGAATGCACTTAAATTAAAACACATAGTATGCACTTCAAGCCCAAAATTGATTCTATAACTATATTGACTATGTTTTGATAAAAAGCTAAAATGCCAAAACTTGTGTCACTGTTCAAATCTTTCTAGACCTAACTATATTTTAGTGTGTTTTTCCTGTACTATAAAGTTGGACTATGTCACTAGGATTGGTGAGGTTGAGACCTCCTGAGAATGAAGGTACATCAGCCCTTCATTAACCCCTTTCTGCCATCCGACATACTATTCCATCCATGTGACTTGAGCCTTACTTCCCATGGATGGAATAGTACATCATACGCGATCAGCGTACGTGAGCGCGGCCGGTTGTCAGCTGATTATTAAAGCTGACACCCGGGACTAAGTGCCAGGAGCGGTCACGGACCACTCCCGGCACTCTAACCCCCGAAACACTGCAATCAAATAAGATTGCAGCATTCCGGTGGCATAGAGAAGCATCGCGCAGGGAGGGGGCTCCCTGCATGCTTCCCTGAGACCCTCAGAACAACGCGATGTGATCGCTTTGTTCTGAGGTTCTCCCTGCCTTCAGACCCCCGGATCCAAGATGGCCATGGGGTCCTTCTGGGTCCAGCAGGGAGGTGTCATGTCAGTGACTGCTGAGAGCAGGACTTGAGAAGCCTCCTTCACTGCCTGTCAGATCGCTGATCTGACACAGTGCTGTGCAAAGTGTCAGATCAGCGACCTGACTTTATACAGTGATGTCCCACCCTGGGACAATGTAAAAAAGTAAACAATAAATATTATACTGTGTAAAATGTTTTGTAAAAAATTCCTAAATAAATAAAAAAAAAATTTTGTTCCAATAAATACATTTCTTTATGTAAATAAAAAAATAAAAGTAAACTTATTTAGTATTGCCACGTCAGTAACGAACCAACCTATAAAACTGTCCCATTAGTTAACCCCTTAAGTGAACACCGTAAAAAAAAAAAAAAAAGCGGGGCAAAAAACAATGCGTTATCATCATGCCGCCAAACAAAAAGTGGAATAACATGCGATTAATAAGACAGATATAAATGAACATGGTACCGCTGAAAACGTCATCTTGTCCCGCAAAAAATGACCCGCGATAGAGCATCATAAAAATAAAAAAGTTATAGTCCTCAGAATAAAGCGATGCAAAAATAATTATTTTTTATATAAAATAGTTTTTATTGTATAAAAGCGCCAAGTCATAAAAAAATGATATAAATGAGGTATCACTGTAATCATACTAATCCGAAGAATAAAACTGCTTTATCAATTTTACCACATGCAGAACGGTATAAACGTCCCACCCAAAAGAAATTCATGAGTTGCTGGTTTTTATTCATTCTGCCTCACAAAAATCATAATAAAAAGCGATCAAAAAATGTCAAGTGCCCGAAAATGGTACCAGTAAAAACATCAACTCGTTCCACAAAAAATAAGACCTCACATGACTCTGTGAGCCAAAATATGGAAAAATTATAGCTCTCAAAATGTGCTGATGCAAAAACTGTTTTTTGCAATAAAAAGTGTTTGTGTGTGACAGCAGCTAAACATAAAACCCCGCTATAAATAGTAAATCAAACCCCCCTTTATCACCCCCTTAGTTAGGGAACAATAACATTAAAAAAATGTATTTATTTCCATTTCTCATTAGGGTTAGGGTTGGGGCTAAAGTTAGGGTTAGGGTTGGGGCTAAAGTTAGGGTTAGGGCAAAAGTTAGGGTTAGTGTTGAGGCTAAAGTTAGGGTTAGGTTGGGGCTAGATTTGGGGTTAGGGTTTGGATTACGTTTATGGTTGGGGTTAGGGTTTGGATTAGGGTTAGGGGTGTGTCAGGGTAAGGGGTGTGGTTAGGGTTATGGTTAGGGGGATTAGGGTTAGGCGTGTGTTGGGGTTAGGGGTGTGCTGGGGTTAGGGGAGTGGTTAGGGTTGGGATTAGGGTTAGGGGCGTGTTCAGGGTTAGGGGTGTGGTTAGGGTTATGGTTAGGGTTGGGATTAGGGTTAGGGGTGTGTTCGGGTTAGGGTTGAAGTTAGAATTGGGGGGTTTCCACTGTTTAGGCACATCAGGGACTCTCCAAACGCGACTTTGCATCCGATCTCAATTCCAGCTAATTCTGCATTGAAAAAGTAAAATGGTGCTCCTTCCCTTCTGTGCTCTGCCATGCGCCCAAACAGTGGTTTACCCCCACATATGGGGTATCAGCGTACTCAGGACAAATTGAACAACAACTTTTGTGGTCCAATTTCTCCTGTTACCCTTGGGAAAATAAAAATTCAGGGGCTAAAATATCATTTTTGTGGGAAAAAAATGATTTTTCTTTTTCACAGCTCTGCGTTATAAACTTTAGTGAAACACTTGGGGTTCAAAGTTCTCACAACACATCTAGATAAGTTCCTTGGGGGGTCTAGTTTCCAAAATGGGGTTATTTGTGGGGAGTTTCTACTGTTTAGGCACATCAGTGGCTCTGCAAACCCAACATGACGCCCGCAGACCATTTCATCAAAGTCTGCATTCCAAAAAGCCACTACTTCCCTTCCAAGCCCCGACGTGTGCCCAAACAGTGGTTCCCCCCACATATGGAGTATCAGCGTACTCAGGACAAATTGTACAACAACTTTTTGGGTCCAATTTCTCCTGTTACCCTTGGTAAAATAAAACAAAATGGATCTGAAGTACATTTTTTGTGAAAAAAAGTTAAATGTTCATTTTTTTTAAACATTCCAAAAATTCCTGTGAAGCACCTGAAGGGTTAATATCTTCTGGAATGTGGTTTTGAGCACCTTGAGGGGTAAACTCTCACAGTCAATAATTGGACTTGGGGTAAATAGAACTAGACTCACAGAAAAATCCCCAAGAAAAATGAAAAAATCTTTAAAATTATTCTTTATTATTATTTGTTAAAACCATAGTGTGCACCCACCAACACCATCACCAATAGATGCAAGCGTACTATAGAATAGGCCGGGTTAGTGCCAAACCCTACGCTTTCTCAGTGCTCCCTGCCTGCCTGCGGAGGTTGGCACCCTATTTTTTCTCTGCGCCGTGGCGCCCCCGCTCCTCGTCGACTGGCCCTGCTATCCCTATAATACCCTCATGGAATCAGGGGAGAAATCTCATATACACAATCAATTCAATATGGATAGCTTGAGGGGACATAAATATCAGTCAACTATCTGGCTAAAATCTAAGGGTCTCAACTGACTTGGTAGTCTGTGTCCCTTCTCTCTCAAAATACTATATTTTTAAGACCAAACACTGTAACAATAGGCAAAGATGCTACCAAGAGAAATAAAAGAGCGTGTATGATCTTGGTCTAGCTATACATTTATTACGGTCACCAGATACTACTGTGAAAATGGGGAGAATGTATTTGCTGTGGTGTCAAGCATCACCCACACAGCCCCAAACACCTCAGGCTACAGCCTGAATTTGAATAATAGACATAAAGATGATAACCATATATTATCCCCACATTTCATCTGTTCCGATCCTTGTGCTGACCAAGCTCCTAAATAACTTCCCAACTTATGCAGAAACAATTAAATAAATGTATCTATATACATCCCTTTACTACTCAACGCGTTTCTCCCCTTCTAATGAAAAGAGGTTCATCAGGAGTATATCCAAATAACAAAGGGTTACTTAGCTTGCATGTAAAATCAGCATATCAACATGGTAGACAGCTGCACCACCGGGCCGATCCCCTCATCATCATGGCGCCTGCACCATGAGGGGTGCAGTTTATAGAATGGTGTCACTTTGGGGTATTTTCTATCATATAGACCCCTTAAAGTGACTTCAAATGTGATGTAGTCCCTAAAAAAAAAATGGTGTTGTAAAAATCAGAAATCGCTGGTCAACTTTTAACCCTTATAACTTCCTAACAAAAAATATGTTGGTTCCAAAATTGTGCTGATGTAAAGTAGACATGTGAAAATGTTACTTATTAAGTATTTTGTGTGACATATCTCTGTGATTTAAGGGCATGAAAATTCAAAGTTGGAAAATTGCAAAATTTTTAGAAATGTTGCCAAATTTCCATTTTTTTCACAAATAAACGCAAGTCATATCAAAGAAATTTTACCACTAACGTGAATTAAAATATGTCATGAGAAAATAGTGCCAGAATCACCTGGATCCATGGAAGCGTTCTAGAGTTATTACCTCATAAAGGGACAGTGGTCAGAATTGTAAAAATTGGCCCGGTCGTTAACATGCAATCCACCCTTGGGAGTTAAGGGGTTAAAGTTGTTTCCCTTTTAAGTTTTTCCTGCACAACTGGGTGACCAGGAGTGCTGCTGTAATGGTTCCCTACTCATGTGTATTGGGTCACGGCACTTGCCTGCACAGAAAATGTTCAGGGAGCCATTGTGCACAGAAAATGAGTTAAGTGGAAACTGCTTTGAATTAGCACTGGGATTGTTTTATCCTTTGTATCAGTGGGGTACCCATGTGGTGGACCATGTACTGATCATAAAGTGATATATCAGTCATCTTATAACTCACTATAAGGAGGCTCCCAGTAAGAGTGGAGATCCTTTGGACGCAAGTAACAGTTCGCAAAACTCTTGAAATCAGGAGCATTTGTCATGTTTGAAGCTGGGATGCTCTGTTACCAAACGGACCCGAGAATTCAATGGAACATTCAGGAGGTCTTGAATAGATGTGGAGGGGCACAGTGAGAAAAACAGGTCCACATGGAATCATGTTTTGCAATGCACTTGATTATAATAAATGACATGGGTTCCAGCTCACCGTTGATGTTAACCCAATCCGTTCAGGCTCTGCCATGGCCTGGATAATTGAGTAATAATCTAGCTCTCTGAACAGGACAGATTAAGGATGTGTTTACACCTGAAAGGCGTAGATATCTGCACAACCATTCCCACCTTTCTATGTTCTTGGTATTAACTTTGTTTGAATGAAGAAGAATCTGTTTGTAGAGCTGGATTTCCTCTCTTATTACGTTAATATAATCCCAGAATGGCATCTCTAAAAGTTAGCAAATATGTTTTAGCTCCAGAATTCACTTTTGTTACCAATGGCATAGGAATTGTGCTTTTGGTTCTCTTCACATGTCTTTTGATAGTTTCCATTTGTCTGTTCAGCTCAGAACACATAAATGGAATTACGATCCAGTTGTCCATTTGTTCTGTTTTAAATGGAAGAGGCGACTAACTAATTTATATGGGGTCTGTCTCGTGCCTTTTTTTATGAACACAAAATGAAAGGATTTGCATGCTAAACTTTTTCTTTTGTTCTAAAAATAAACATCAAACAGTTACCAGACAAACTCCACATGAATCAATGGGGCCAGCCATCAGAATCGATAAATGGACAGGTGATAGGAGGCTTAGGCTACTTTCACACTAGCGTCGGTACGGGGCCGTCGCGTTGCGTCGGCCCGACGTACTGACGCATACTGTGCAAGCGCCGCACAACAGGGGCAGCAGATGCAGTTTTTCAACGCATCCGCTGCCCCATTGTAAGGTCCGGGGAGGAGGGGGCGTAGTTCCGGCCGCGCATGCGCGGTCGGAAATGGCGGACCGTCGGCACAAAAAAAGTTACATGTAACGTTTTTTTGTGCCGACGGTCAGCCAAAGCACGACGCATCCGTCGCACGACGGATGCGACGTGTGGCAATCCGTCGCAATGCGTCGCTAATGCAAGTCAATGGAGAAAAAACGCATCCTGCAAGCACTTTTGCAGGATGCGTTTTTTCTCCAAAACGACACATTGTGACGGAGGCCAAACAACGCTAGTGTGAAAGTAGCCTTAGCTGTTATAGATATTGTGCAATCAGAGTTGGTCAACATGGAGCATACATTACACAATGAGCTGAGTATGCCAAAAAAACAAAATGCGCAAATAATATTCTCTATTTTACAAATCCAGCCAGCAGCAAGACTGCAGTAAAATTCAATTTAAACTCTTTTTCTCACTATCTACCTACCGTAATTCATTTGATTCTTGGTGAGATATTACACCTCACCCCCACTAGACTTGGAGGTGCCCTAGGCACCTGTTCCTATGTCTGACCTCTAGGTACATCTCTATCTGATATGAATAAATCATAGCATAAAATACAACACTGTGGTAAGGATTAACTTTCACGCATTTGCTCAGTCACAGGGGAACTTTCTCGATGATTTAATCCGAGAGATAGTTGTAAGATTTTATATCTGCTGCAAAATTACTTGTGTTTTCCAGGGTTAATGTTTTCTGAAATGTGTTGCCTGGCAACTACATATAAGCTAGAGACGAAAATTGGTTCCATACAGACAGCTTCAAACATTGTCCAGCAATTCAGAGTCATCGGTGAATGCGCAATGTATTAGGAATTTCATGTTACTGATATTAAAAGGTGAAAAGCAGAGATGTCCAGAGAACTGATTACCTCCTTAAATCTTTAACTCTCATTGGTCAAGATTTGAGTATTCTTGCAGAAAAGACTTGTGGACATTAGAGATGAGCAAACCTTTCAACAAGGTTCGGTGCAGCGGAAGGTTCAAATTAGGGGCAAACACAAGGTAAAGTGGCATCAATTGACCCAGAGTACAAATAGTATAATTGTGCAGTATGGATGCACGGCACAGGGCCTGGGACAGGGATTGGACCAGCATTTCTAGTCTAAGCATTCATCAGTAACAGGTGGATGAGTGACAAGTGTAGGCCTGGTGCTCTGTGAGCCCTGACAAATTCATGCAACACAAATGATGGAGCTCCAACTTGGAGTCCAAACATTTCCAATAATTAGGGGCAGGCACCAGGAAAAGTGACATTAATTGACCCAGAGTATAAATTTGATAATGGCACAGCAGAAGTTAGCCATAGGCCATGCCTGAGGTATCAGGGTCTGGGCTAGTATTTAGAGCTTTGAATTTAAGTTTAAATTAAGACGAGGTGGGTGAGGTCCTGGTGTACACCTGCTTTGCTGGGAACCCTGATACCTCATGCAACAGTTCAAACTGCTTTTTTGCTCAGTCACACTCATGTGGCACAAATATCAGTTTGGTAGACCACTAATGGTAAAAAAAAAATTAAAAATACTAGTACAGTAGGTGATCAATTCACCCACAGTGGACCTGTATCCAGCAGGCAGAAAGGCAGCATTTCCATGGCCAACAGATTGGAGATGCGGGAGATTAAGTTCTTAGTTTTGGCATGAGTAGGAGGAAACATTCTTTTACATTATCACAACTGCGGGATCGAGGGCTGGCTACAGTGACCTGTCAGCAGTCTTTATTATGAATAACTAAGCAGAGCACCACATGAAGACCTCCACACAGGCAGCCCTGGAGCACGAGCATATCATTAACGCTAAGCTGAAAATAAAGATTAAACAACAACCACAAGACGGATTTCATCAGCCAAGGTATCATTTTAATCAGTATAACGATGCCAACCGGACACTATAGATTACTGTGTACAATCCTGCTGACAGGTTTCCTTTAGGGTACCGTCACACTCAAGGACGCTGCAGTGATATAGACAATGATCCGACCAAACCTAGATCGCTGGAGCGTCGCTGTTTAGGTCGCTGTAGAGACGTCAAACACACCAACTCCCGAACGATGCAGGAGCGATCCAGTGACGTAACAGCGACTCACTTATCGTTCTCGCTGGTTGTTAGCTCCATGTCAAACAGCTGGGGTGTAACGATCTGACAAATTGCAGTGTAGCCAGATAGGCGTGTTTCTCCACAGGGTGACACCCAGGATGTGATATCCCGGCGTCCCGGAATATAAACCGCGACTCTACAGCGATTGATTCCATATTGTTTGAGAGCTGCGTCTTCAAGTTCTTCTGCCTTCAGTTCTGTCTTTCCAGCATCCTGTCCAGAACGATCCTCCGCCAGCTACGATCCTCTTCACCCGTGAACGTTCTGTCCGGAACGCAGTACTCAGTATACTGCAGGCGTCTTCATAGGTTCTTTTCTTGCTCATCAACGGTATGAAATATCTTTGAGTTGTTATTTGTTTCTTCTGTGTATAGTTATGGCTATGCAGCAGTGCTTATCTACGTGCACGTTAAAATGATGTATAAAACATGTCTGGCAGCCATCTTGTGCATCTGGCAAGCGGACGCACAAGATGGAGGCACTTTAGGATGCGGTTAGCAAACTCTATTGCGCTGGCTGCCATTTTGTGTGCACACTATATGGAAAGGTAAACCAACTCTTTTGTGTCTGCCTTGGCTTGGCTGGCCCTGGCCTGCTCCGCTAGTTAATTAAAACAGCACACAACATAACGGTAATAAGAAATTTTTTTTTGGATGGAAAACTGGTAATATTAACTTTTTTTGTTTTTGTAAACGATTTACAAACAATAACAAAAATTAAAAAAATTACAGCCTCCCACGGCCCAAGAGGTGTTGCAGCGTGCGGCCCTGCTGCTTTACTTGTTCCAGCAGGCGCGCTGCTGTCCCCTCCAGCCACTTTTGCTTCACCAGCAGCTCTCTCACGGTGGCCGATTCTGTGGATAGAAGAGGTCGGAGAACGGACGGTCATTACGCTGCAAATACGGCATGTGTGAACATACCCTGAGATTTACTACACACTCAATTTGGTCCTGTCCCAGAGGGCGAGAACTTTTTGTTTTTGTTGTTATCCCTCAATCAATGCCAGTTGCCAATTGTTCTTGCCTGGAGGCACGGCTCTTGGATTTCCCTGACACTCTGACCCGTTCAGCTAAGGGTACTGTCACACAGTGCAATTTTGATCGCTACGACGGCACGATTCGTGACGTTGCAGCGTCGTATGATTATCGCTCCAGCGTCGTAGACTGCGGTCACACTTTGCAATCACGGCGCTGGAGCGATGCCGAAGTCCCCGGGTAACCAGGGTAAACATCGGGTTACTAAGCGCAGGGCCGCGCTTAGTAACCCGATGTTTACCGTGGTTACCAGCGTAAAAGTAAAAAAAAAAAAAACGTACATACTCACCATCTGATGTCCGTCAGGTCCCTTGCCATCTGCTTCCTGCTGTGACTGAGTGCCACCGTACAGTGAGAGCACAGCACAGCAGTGACGTCACCGCTGTGATCTGCTCTCACTTTCCGGCCGGCAGACAGTCAGAGCGGGAAGCGGACGGCAAGGGACCTGACGGACATCAGATGGTGAGTATGTACGGTTTTTTTTTTTTTACTTTTACGCTGGTAACCACGGTAAACATCGGGTTACTAAGCGCGGCCCTGCGCTTAGTAACCCGATGTTTACCCTGGTTACCAGCGAACGCATCGCTGGATCGCTGTCACACACAACGATCCAGCGATGACAGCGGGAGATCCAGCGATGAAAGAAAGTTTCAAACGATCTGCTACGACGTACGATTCTCAGCAGGGTCCCTGATCGCAGTAGCGCGTCAGACACTGCGAGATCGTAACGATATCGCTAGAACGTCACGAATCGTGCCGTCGTAGCGATCAAAATTGCACTGTGTGACAGTACCCTAAGTTAAGTCTTTGCTTGTCCTTTTGCAGTCCACTTGTTGTGGACTTATTGTTCAGCACATTTATGTTTTGTTCATTTGTCCAGCTTATCAGTATGTATCTATTTAGCTAAGCTGGAAGCTCTGGGCTGCAGATTTTGCCCTCCACACCTTTAGTCAGGTGTGGAGATTTTTGCATATCTCTGCGGTGGACTTTTTCTAGTTTTTATTACTGACCGCACAGTGTTTCTTTCCTTACTGTCTATCTAGCTAGAATTGGCCTCCTTTGCTGAATCTTGTTTCATACTACGTATGTCATTTCCTTCTCCTCTCACAGCCAATATTTGTGGGGGCTGTCCTATCCTTTGGGGATTTTCTCTGAGGCAAGATAGCTTTCCTGTTTCTACCTTTAGGGGTAGCTAGTTCTCCGGCTGTGACGAGATGTCCAGGGAGTGACAGGAACATTCCACGGCTACTGCTAGTGTTGTGTTAAGATCAGGGACTGCGATCTGTATAGTTACCACCTGCCCAGAGCTAGTCTCATGTCGCTCCTAAATTACCAGTCCATAACAGGTTCCTATGTAAACATATAACTTGGTCTGTTAGGATGTTTTGGAGTTAAATAGCTTTTTTGTTCAGTTAATGTGACCTCCTAATGCTGCAAATTCCACAAATGAGCATTTTCAGTTCTTTAAAACATATCAAATGTTTAGAAATTCTACTGTGCCTAATAATTTGGAACAGTGCATTTTAAGTTTTTATTCATTTTGGAGATTATACTGTTATCATTGGGAGGTTTCTTCAATAAAATTCGATGTATACTCTAACGGGTGATGGCTTTTATTAGACTGACTGTCATTTGCACCGATCATTTAGGAAAATCCGAGAAAAATGTCAGTTGCATAATAATTTCGAACATAGTGTATATATATATATATATATATATATATATATATATATATATATATATATATATATATATATATATATATATATATATTAGATGGTGACCTGATTCTAACGCATCGGGTATTCTAGAATATGCATGTCCACGTGGTATATCGCCCATCCATGTAGTATATTGCCCAGCCACATAGTATATTGCCCAGCTACGTAGCATATTGCCCAGCCACGTAGTATATTGCCCAGCGACGTAGTTTATTGCCCAGCCACAGAGCCACGTAGTATAGAGACTTAAAAAATAAATATTATTTTTGACATGACATATTTTTACTGTTGATGCTGCATAGGGGGTTATGGAGTAGGGGAGGGAGTAATCGGACTTGTTTATTAACATATAAATATATTTATCTACTCACCTTCCGAAGTCCCGTTGAAGTCCCGCTATACTCACCCTCCGCTGCCTTTGCCTGGGACCATAAGCTGCCGCTTGCAATGGAGTGGTCCCGGGAGTGGGAAAGGCGACGGAGGGTGAGTATAGCAGGTGTGATAGCAGGTTTGTTTGTTTTGTTTTTTTATTGACATGACATATTTTTACTGTTGATGCTGCATAGGGGATTACGGAGTAGGGGAGGGAGTAATCGGACTTGTTTATTAACATATAAATATATTTATCTACTCACCTTCCGAAGTCCCGTTGAAGTCCTGCTATACTCACCCTTCGCCACCTTTCCCTGGGACCGTAAGCCGCCGCTTGCAATGGAGCGGTCCCGGGAGCGGGAAAGGCGACGGAGGGTGAGTATAGCAGGTGTGATAGCAGGTTTGTTTTTTTTGTTTTTTGTTTTTTTTATTAACATGACATATTTTTACTGTTGATGCTGCATAGGGGATTACGGAGTTGGGGAGGGAGTAATCGGACTTGTTTATTAACATATAAATATATTTATCTACTCACCTTCCGAAGTCCCGTTGAAGTCCTGCTATACTCACCCTCCGCCGCCTTTCCCTGGGACCGTAAGCTGCCGCTTGCAATGGAGCGGTCCCGGGAGCGGGAAAGGCGACGGAGGGTGAGTATAGCAGGTGTGATAGCAGGTTTGTTTGTTTTGTTTTTTTATTGACATGACATATTTTTACAGTTGATGCTGCATAGGGGATTACGGAGTAGGGGAGGGAGTAATCGGACTTGTTTATTAACATATAAATATATTTATCTACTCACCTTCCGAAGTCCCGTTGAAGTCCTGCTATACTCACCCTTCGCCACCTTTCCCTGGGACCGTAAGCTGCCGCTTGCAATGGAGCGATCCCGGGAGCGGGAAAGGCGACGGAGGGTGAGTATAGCAGGTGTGATAGCAGGTTTGTTTTGTTTTTTTTTGTTTTTTTATTAACATGACATATTTTTACTGTTGATGCTGCATAGGGGATTACGGAGTAGGGGAGGGAGTAATCGGACTTGTTTATTAACATATAAATATATTTATCTACTCACTTTCCGAAGTCCCGTTGAAGTCCTGCTATACTCACCCTCCGCCGCCTTTCCCTGGGACCGTAAGCTGCCGCTTGCAATGGAGCGGTCCCGGGAGTGGGAAAGGTGACGGAGGGTGAGTATAGCAGGTGTGATAGCAGGTTTGTTTTTGTTTTTTTTTATTGACATGACATATTTTTACTGTTGATGCTGCATAGGGGATTACGGAGTAGGGGAGGGAGTAATCGGACTTGTTTATTAACATATAAATATATTTATCTACTCACTTTCCGAAGTCCCGTTGAAGTCCTGCTATACTCACCCTCTGCTGCCTTTCCCTGGGACCGTAAGCTGCCGCTTGCAATGGAGCGGTCCTGGGAGCGGGAAAGGCGACGGAGGGTGAGTATAGCAGGTGTGATAGCAGGTTTGTTTTTTTTGTTTTTTTTTATTGACATGACATATTTTTACTGTTGATGCTGCATAGGGGATTACGGAGTAGGGGAGGGAGTAATCGGACTTGTTTATTAACATATAAATATATTTATCTACTCACCTTCTGAAGTCCCGTTGAAGTCCACTATACTCACCCTCCCCGCCTTTCCCTGGGACCGTAAGCTGCCACTTGCAATGGAGCGGTCCCGGGAGCGGGAAAGGCGATAGAGGGTGAGTATAGCTGGTGTGATAGCAGTTTTTTTTGTTTGTTTTTTTATTGACATGACATATTTTTACTGTTGATGCTGCGTAGGCATAGGGGATTACGGAGCGGGCGCCGGGCAGTGAGTGCAGGGGAGTATGCATAAGGGATTACGGAGCTTATGAAACAGAAGTCTCTATTGTTTTCAAGACAAGAACCCTACAGATGTTGATAGTAGGTGTCCATCTCGCTGTACTGGTGTGTGGCCGTAGGAGGTCCTTGTGAAAAGTCACCAAAAGAAGGGGGTGGAGGTGGTGTCCGGAACTGCGAATGATGTGGGCCAGGTCTGCGGACAGGAGTGGTGTGCATGGGCTCCTGGTGGTGTCCTCAATAAAACTGGCCACTGGGCTGACGGTCGCTGATGGTCACCGTTGATGTGTCGCTCAGTTTTCCAGCGGCTGCCGTGTTCAAAACGTCAAACATTAATCTCTCCACGTGAGTTCGCTGGGTAACGTCCAATCGGTTTTACCGTTCCGCAACCATGGATGGGAATCAAGTGAGCTGGGTTGTGGCATGCTGGGTCAAGATGTTGTTGGTCAGTGCCAGGAGATCCACAGGTGTGCCCGCAGTCACCTTTCTTTTGCGAGATGGCCGCTGTGGACGTGTCTGCTCCTCGAGACACGGGCTTATGGAGGACTGAGGGGTCTGGTCATCGTTCCCTTCTGGTGTTTCCAGCTGCTGCGGAGGCACCTGCGAGTACAGGAAAAAAAAAAAAGAAAAAGTCAATAACATACAAACAAATCAGCCCTAGAGAGCCCCCACCTCCCCAACACCTCTATGCCCGTCCGTGGGAAGCTATGAGGAACAGTTATCTAGGTAGCAAACCACAGGGGTTACAGAGCTGGGCTGAACTACTTTGGCCGGCTATACTGTACGAATGTGCGGAAGACACAATATTTAAATTTATTTTTCTATATGTTATAGACTTTTGAAATAATAAGACAGCATTTAAAGGAGGGGAAGGACTGTTTGGACATACTTATCTCAACAGGAAGTGGCAACTGTTATTATCTGGGGGATTAAACATGAATAACGTGAATCATTATTATTGGAAACCGTGCAGTCTCATAAACATACAAGACACACGGCATGCTACAAGAAGGGAAGCTAGGGGGTACTTACATGCTCGTCAGGAGACTCGGGCAGGATCTCTTCGGCAGATGGCGCACAAAGGCTTGTGACAGTATGGCACGGGCGAGGGATTTCCTGGTCACGAGTGAACTCCAGCAGGTCATAGTACCACAACTTGGGTGCATAAATGTCGTCGGTTCCGGCCCCAGACTTCATGGACTTTTCCACCTTGTTCAGTTCTTTTTTGTACACTGTGCGGAGAGCCTGAATCTTCTTCCGCACAATGTTTTCATCCACCGTCTCAGTGGGATGATGCTCCTTGTAGATGGCCACCATCTTCTCATACGCTGCTTTCTTTTTGTAGTGGTTGCTGTAATCCGCAGACTTTATCTTCCACAAGCAGGGCAGGGAGCGGTACATTTCGATGAGTGCCCGAACACAGTCCTGGTCATTGGCAGACATCTGGAAAAAAGAAAGAAAAAGTTAAGTTACAGCAAGCAAGAAAGTGATGGGCCGTGGGCTTTTCCCTATTGTTAGCAGCCATTTTGTAGATGGGAAAGGCCGCATGCTTTTTCCTATTGTTAGCCGTCATTTTGTGGATGGGATGGACCGTGGGCTTTTTCCTATTGTTAGCAGCCATTTTGTAGATGGGAAGGGCCGTATGCTTTTTCCTATTGTTAGCCGCCATTTTGTGGATGGGATGGGTCGTGGGCTTTTTCCTATTGTTAGCAGCCATTTTGTAGATGGGAAGGGCTGTATGCTTTTTCCTATTGTTAGCCTCCATTTTGTGGATGGGATGGGCTGTGGGCTTTTTCCTATTGTTAGCAGCCATTTTGTAGATGGGAAGGGCCATATGCTTTTTCCTATTGTTAGCCGCCATTTTGTGGATGGGATGGGCCGTGGGCTTTTTCCTATTGTTAGCAGCCATTTTGTAGATGGGAAGGGCCGCATGCTTTTTTCTATTGTTAGCCGCCATATTGTGGATGGGATGGGCCGTGGGCTTTTTCCTATTGTTAGCCGCCATTTTGTGGATGGGATGGGCCATGGGCTTTTTCCTATTGTTAGCAGCCATTTTGTAGATGGGAAGGGCCGTATGCGTTTTCCTATTGTTAGCCGCCATTTTGTGGATGGGCCGTGGGCTTTTTCCTATTGTTAGCAGCCATTTTGTAGATGGGAAGGGCTGTATGCTTTTTCCTATTGTTAGCCGCCATTTTGTGGATGGGATGGGCCGTGGGCTTTTTCCTATTGTTAGCAGCCATTTTGTAGATGGGAAGGGCCGTATGCTTTTTCCTATTGTTAGCCGCCATTTTGTGGCAAAAGCGTATTTGTTAACAAACTTGCAAGCTCAAACAAATCACTGCAGAGATGTAGTATACATCACTTTACAATACACATAAATTAGCATTGCTGCATGGCAGATAAATAACAGCACAAAAATATACTTACCGTTGATGAGCTGATAGAGAAAGAAGACAATGCTGAGTTCAAGATCTCCAAACAGGACGCTCACGAGAAGCTACAGAACGAAGACGATGCAGAGTTCTCGATTTCCAACCAGGACGCTCACGAAATGCTGGAGAATGTAGACGATGCAGAGTTCTCGATTTCCAACCAGGACGCTCACGAGATGCTGTAGAATGAAGACGAAGCAGGACTTCCAACCAGGACGCTCATGAGATGTTCGTAGATGGCGGAGTACGCACAAGTGATTGCAAAGGAGTAGAGTCGCGGTTTATATTTCGGAACGCTGCTACAGATGATCCCGCTGTGACCTATCAGCGTTCACAGGGAGATGCCCAGCTACCATTGTTCCTGATGCAAGGTCCCTCCTTGGCCGTCACGGCTGAGGGCGTCTCCATTTAATGCAACACGCCTACCTAGCAAGAAGGAGACGCTGCCACCCCCCTATGCTTGTTGCTGGCGTCGTTGCTTTTGATGTCAAACACGATGATACACGCCGACCTGACGACGAAATAAAGTTCTGGACCTCTAGCTCCGACCAGCGATATCACAGCGGGATCCAGATCGCTGCTGCGTGTCAAACACAACGAGATCGCTATCCAGGATGCTGCAACGTCACGGATCGTTGTCGTTCTCGTTGGAAAGTTGTTCAGTGTGATGGTACCTTTAAACACAGAGCTTTGGTAGTTCTTCATTTTGAATGAATCACTACTGACAACAGCATTCAGATCTATGTAATAAAATGCTCCTTCCACGCATGAAATTCTTGTGACTAATGAAATGAAAATGGTTTTAAGATTATCATTTTTCTATTGATTATTATTAGTTTTATCCTTGAAACGTATGCAAAAATACTGAAGGACCTTAGCCTTAACTGGTTCTAATGTGTAAACAAAGGAGTTTCTCCAACTCTTTGCAGTAATCCTTATATATTATTTCTAAACACTCTTTTTTCGGTGATTACTTTGTATCTCCGTTCATACTGCACTCACACACACAAATTATACACCATTTGAAAGGTAAACTTGCCCCCTTCAGCAAGAAAATAGCCAAGCAAACAACACATCCACGATGTGATCACAAAATACAGTTTAAACATTAATTTTTATATACCTGCAGTAAGGAAAAATGACCTGCAGGTGGCACCACACTACCCCAAAGCACACTACCACACAGCTGATTACAGACATCACAAACAAATCCAAAAAGATAGTACACTTCACTGCAGGTGAGTTACATATGCAAACACATTTGGAAAGATGCACTGCTTATTCTATTGGAAACATGCACTGCCTATTGTACATTTCAAGCTGCATTTGGAGCGCAGACCTGACATTGTTTGGGTTTGGAATTACTTTGCAGGATGACTAGAAAGAGGCGTATAAAAAGCAGGCCTCGAGGCAGGCCAATAGGAACGAGACGTCCCAGACCTCTTCAGACACCATCTCAGCGAACATCAAACAGGCTTCAACCTCATGAACAAAGGCAACAAAGACTTGAAAACCATAGATAGACTAAACAGAAGCCCAGACAACAGATAGTGAATCAGCGTAGAACACTACTGCAAGAGCACTGTATTGATTTAGTTCCACCTGATTACTTCTTGCGTCTACAAGACATCTGTGCAAAGAGGTGCCAACATTGACTTGACATTGACTACTGTTGTGCTCGCCTATTACTTCCAGATAATGAAGTTAAAACCCACAGTGTTGGGAGTATGGATAAAGTATGTCCACATTGTTCAGCAAAGCTCTATTTAGTTGAAGTCGGTCGTGACCAATCTGCTTCCATCTGTTGCCACAAGGGAAAGGTTCAATTACATGCCATTACTGTTTGTAAAGAACTTCAGACACTTATTGAAAAGAATGGTCACGTAGCTCTAAACTATTTGCAAAATATACGGCAATTTAATAATGCTTTGGCTTTTGCATCAGTTCAAGTGAATTCTGTCAATATTCCTTGGGGGGCCATATTGTTTCAAAATACATGGCCAGGTTTATGACATGTTGGGACGTTTACAACCACATGAAGGGGTTAACCCAACTTTTCATTCTCAATGTCATTCAGACTGACATTATCACCCCCAATGGAGGTTTTATAACAGCGATATTTTATTTTACTAAGACATTTTTTGGCCTCTACTTATCAAACCAATTTTTTGTATTAACAATCTAAATATAAATACATGTCACTCATGTGACAACATGGCAGGCCAAACCTTGCAAATGAACCAAAATATTTGCCACGAACCAACTGTTGACTGACCTGGGACCAAAGGCTCATTTCCTGGCCCTAATACTAGAGGGCATCCTTGGGATACTTCAGATAGTGAAGACGCCGGGGCCTCCACACTTGCCTTATCTCCTAAGTTAGCCCTTCGTCTGTCCCCTTCCCCCACTCAGTGAAGCGGGGGCGCTACTGTGCACCACAGTAGATGTGGTGCAGCTGAAGGTACCTGGGATCTTGTAGTCCTGATGTGAATTGGGGATCTTTATCTTGTCTGTGGTTATAATAAATGGACAGTTTTTACATTTTTTCTGGTTGCAAGGAAAGGTTCCTGCAGCTGTAGGAGAGGACAGGGAGCTTCTGACAATGATGCTTCTTAGATTTGGGGGCTGCCTAAAACACAATAGTGGGGGGTCTGGAAAAATGGATTGTAAGCGGGCATCTTTTTGTAGTAAAGGTTGTAATTTCCGTGCAGCTCCCCTTAGCACCTCAAGATTTGGATTGTAGGTAACTACTAGAGATACCCAGCTATTTCATGTCAATTCGTTCAACATTTTTGCAGTGTTACTCACCCATTTAACTGAATGAGAAAAATACAAAGTCATGGAAAAATGTGGAAATATGAATGGGTTTTATGCAGGATTTTTTCAGCCAGCACAGGTTTTTGCAGCAGAAAGATCTGCTCTAAATATTTTAAGTGTGCACATACCCTTAGGCTGCCGTCACACTAGCAGTATTTGGTCAGTATTTTACATAATAATAATAATCTTTATTTATATAGCGCCAACATATTCCGCAGCGCTTTACAGTTTAACAGTTTCAAACACAACAGTCATAGGTAACAATGTTAACAATACAGTAATAAAGCAAAATAAGACAAAATAAGACGACCCTGCTCATGAGAGCTTACAATCTACAATGAGGTGGGGAGATACAAAGTACAGGTGTGTATTTACAATGATGTATTTACAATGATGGTCCAGCCATCTTCAGGGGGTGGGGGGTAGATGGAGATAGTGAATGGGCTACACACACACACACACAAGCATAAAATGACTGATTAGGGAACATGATAGGCCGCTCTGAACAAATGAGTTTTGAGCGAGCGCCTAAAACTATGCAAGTTGTGGATGGTCCTAATATCTTGGGGTAGAGCATTCCAGAGGATTGGCGCAGCACGGGAGAAGTCTTGGAGTAAGGAGTGGGAGGTACAGATTAGTGCAGAGGTTAGTCGAAAGTCGTTTGCAGAGCACAGCGGTCGGCTAGGCCGATAGACAGAAATGAGGGAGGAGATGTAAGGGGGTGCCGCACTGTGGAGAGCTTTGTGCGTGAGAACAAGTACATAATATACTCAAAAAAAAACTAGGTAGTAGTCCGGGGAAACCAGAACAGTAATCATATATAAATGCCCCTACTAAAAACAAACTTTATTGTTAAAACCAGGCAAACTGAAAGTGAAAAAAGACACAAAACAAGTGTTCAAAAGAAAAAAAAAAAAAAAAACATGTACCCACAACCTAATGGGGAAACCCTAGATACCCTAGTGTAAGTGCCTCAATTGGCCCCTACCTGTCTGCGGAGGTTGACACCCTAGGGGGGAACGTTGCGGCGCCCCCGCTCCACGACGGCTGACCCTGCACGCCCTGATGTGACCTGCGGCCGCTAGTGAGAGCCCCTACCCACAGACTAAAGGATCCTCTGACGCTATACAGAGAGAATGCCTATGCTAGGGAAAAAACTAGGTCCCCAGTGAGTTAAAACCAATATATGAACACATGGCGAAAAGTGAAAGATGTGATACCGCTCTATAGAGGAGCAAAAACTGTTCCAACCAAAAGTGGTTTAAAAAACCATTGCTGATTAATCCACTTTAAAGATCACGATATACATTCTATGCAGGTATAACCAATTCTGATATCAAAAGATGCCCTGCATGGTAAGATCATATCCAGTGGAATACATGGTATATATGGAACCAAATACTCATCTCTAGTTGAATTCACGGTTATAAATCCACCGCCATAACTTCTAAACGCCTCGACGCGTTTCGCCTACTTAGGCTCCTCAGGAGGCCTGATAATACGATGATATGTGTCATATCAATGATGCAGAGCTATCTGCCCAATACACTTAACCTACTTTTATAATCACCGCCAGTATGTCCGCCGAAACTAAGTGCCTCCCCTCCACTTCCTGTGGCGTCCAGGGGGAACTCATACGCATGCTCATGGACCGCACACTCAGGTAAATAGTACCTCCCCTTTCTGATCCGTAACCCTCTTGCCACCTACGGCGCCTGCTCCTCTTGGAACGCATACCAGTATCATAGATCTGGGTAATCCAACTTCAATTTCTGTAGCGTACAGGGGTAGCTTCTGCGCATGCCCATTCTGGACCGCACTCAGGGCTGGGGGGGAAGGACCTCCCGTGCCTGTCCATTACGTACCATAAGCATGTCGGGAGATACCTCCCTTTGCACGCCAGTGACGTCCTGGCCGGATGTTGTGCCTGCTCCTCTCAGAGCGCACATCAGCAACAGTGAGTCCACCCCTAGCAACGCCAGACTATGACAGATCCCGGTCCCAGCGTATCCAAAGCAGGGGGAGGGAGTTACTCACTCATCCAAAGCACATTTTTAACCCCCTACAAGCAAAAGTCTCAATACACTCCTTAAGCCCATGCCTGAGACAAGAGAGGAAGGAGGGGTGAGTGGGCTACGCGGCAGATGTCCACACACAGAACCGCTTTGCATAGATCGTCAGCCACTATAGATCATCTGGAGTGTTCGACCCAGCAGACCTAAAGAATATCACCCCAGAAGGAACGCAACTGGGGGGCCAGAAGAATATATAGGAAGGTGTAACCTGCATTATAAAAATACAGCTGCATATTATCTAGTGTAAATACACACATGTAGCCAAGCAGGCTTTTTATCTAACATGAGAAACGATATGATGTAATGCAGTCTCATGCTAACCTACTGAGATGAAATAAGTTATTAAACACATATGTATCTTGTCTGGTGTAGAACCACGTGTATATCATAAGCATTTAAAACTAGTATGAGGAAAAATAGGCATTGTATAGTGCGATACTATGTTCACCCATACACATGAAGTAAGATAACATACCTATAAATTCACTTGATGAATAGACTCCTATGCGCAGAAGGCGGTAAAGAATATAAAGCAGATACATACAAAGATACAAAATAAATTGATTAAAAATTCAATGTGTCATGAAAAATTCATGTAATTTCCCAAACCTGGGGAATCCATCAAGAAATTGACATAGCCCAGTTTTACTCAGGTAGATCTGACACAAAAACTCTACAGATCAGGTGTTGGAGAAATGTAAACCATCCATCTATAGGAAACATGCGTACGATATCTGCTCATTGAGACCCTTTGGTTCGAGGGATTCTAACCTAAAAATCCACTCACATTCACGTTGGAGAATCATTTTATCATGATCACCCCCTCTTGGGTTCATCCTGACCACCTCTATTATCATGAATCTCACTTCTGTTGGATCGCCCCTGTGGTGTGTGTGCATGTGTTTGGCCAATGGGGTATCTCTATTATTACGGATATCACCCATGTGTTCCCCCACTCTTCTCCTGAACTCCCTCTTGGTTTTCCCCACATAGTCTCTAGGACAGGAGCAGGAGGCCAAATACACCACACCCACTGTCTTACAGTTGGAGAATTCACGTTGGTAGAAGATTTTACCCGTGGATGAGCTCTGGAAATTTTTGCAGGGTCTCATCCACTTGCAAAGGCTGCAATCGCCACATTTGAAAAAACCGCATGGTCTTCTATCCAACCATGTACTCCCCGGCTTAGGTCTCTGATATTGACTATGCACTAGCAGATCTCTGATAGATTTGCCCTTTCTAAACGTAATATTGGGGCGTTCGCCCACTATGTCCGTAAGATCGGGGTCAAATTTAAGTACATCCCAGTGTCTAATAAGGATCTTTCTGATGTCCTGGTGCTGTGTGTCAAAAGTACCGATGATCCTCAGGATGTCAACCGACTCCTCCCTCCTACGTTTTTGTAGGAGGGCTTGTCTGTCTGCTTTTTTTGCAGCATCATAGGCCCTATTTAGGACATGTCTAGGGTACCCCTTTTCGTCAAATCTATTAAACATGTCTCCAGCCTGACTTTTAAACATGTCATACCTGGAGCAGTTCCTCCTCAATCTAAGGAATTGACCCTTAGGGATACCTCTCTTGAGGGAGGTTGGATGGTGACTCTGCCAATGCAATAAGCTGTTAGTGCTTGTTGGTTTCCTATAGATATTTGTGGCAATTCCCCCATTTGCCTCTTTCACAATTCTAAGGTCCAGGAACGCCAATTCTTCATCCTCTATTATAGAGGTGAATCTCAGGCCCACATCATTCACATTCAGATATATCATGAACTCCTCGAAGCTCACCTTGGAGCCTGTCCACACTAGAAACACATCATCTATATATCTATACCAAATAGATATATACTCATGCCACCATCTATCGTCACCTCCAAAAACAATGGTTTCCTCCCACCAGCCCAGGAACATATTTGCATACGATGGGGCACAGGGACACCCCATCGCAGTGCCCCTGAGCTGGTGGAAGTACTTCCCGTCGAAGTTAAATGCATTATGGGTAAGGATAAATTGAAGCAGTGTAAGCACAAACTCATTATGCTCCCAGCACGCCACCGACCTTTGTTGTAAAAAGTGTCTCACCCCATGGACCCCTGCTTGATGGGGGATGCTGCTATAGAGTGCCTCAATGTCGATGGAGGCCAGCAGAGCATTTTGACCCAGATGCAATCCTTCTAACTTGAGTAATAGATCAGATGTATCCCTCAGATAGGACGGGATGGAAGTGACAAAGGGGCGGAGGACCTGATCCACATATAGCCCACAATTCTGTGTTAAGGAGTCCACCCCGGAGACAATCGGACGTCCCTTAAGGGGGTGGCACCCCTTATGAATCTTAGGAAGTGTGTAAAACGTCGCCACCAAGGGGTATTTCGGTAACATAAAGTTAAATTCATTCAGTGAAATCAATTTCAGGGACAGAGCTTTCTCCAGAATAAGTCTCAGTTCACTCCCAAAGGTCTCAAGTGGGTTTGTAGTAAGTACCTCATATGTTGTCCTATCCTGTAGAATAGAGGTACACATAGCACGGTACTCAGGGTGATTCATGATAACTAAATTTCCCCCCTTATCGGAGGGTTTAATTACCAGTTGGTCATTTTTTCTAAGGGCCTCCAATGCCCCTCGTTCCCTCTCCGTGAGATTATCTACAGTACACCAGTCCTTATTTCCAAGCTTTTTGAGGTCCCTTTCCACCAGTAGTGAGAACAGGTCAATGTTTCCTGTATCCCCATACGGTGGCATTTTGTTACTTTTATTTTTCAATGAGGTAAACGGCCCTCTTCCTTCCTCAGGGGTCCTGTTATTCTCCTGCAATAGGCCACATAGGGCCTCAAACCCTTCCATGTCTTCCTCATTTAAACCCAATTTCTGGCATTCCTCACAGGTGTTATGCTTGAAGAATTTTTTCCATTTAAGTTTCCTACAAAACAGGTTCAAATCTTTCACCCACTGAAAGCAGTTGTAATTATTAGTAGGGACAAAACTAAGGCCCCTCTGGAGTACACAGTACTCCTCCCTTGAGAGTGTGTGCGAGGACAGGTTGATAATTTGACCTCTATTCAATTGAGTCGAGGTCTGAGCTGGTACCCTGCACTCGCACCCTGCTCCAAAAAAGAGACAGATGATGATGATGATGATGAAGGGGCTCCCGGTGGACGGGCTGGTGCTGAGTTGGGTGCCAAGAACGGAGTCATGGTGCCTAAACCATTCCTGTATGCGCCTTTCCCCCTTTTTCCGGACTTCCCTCTTCCACCTTGCCATCTCTGTCTATTCTGATGACCCCTAAAGAACTGTGTCCTCCCACCTGCAAAGTCAGACCTCTCTGTATCAGATGTATCTAAATCCGAGGAGGATGCTTCAGACGATCTTTCTGCCTGAGGAGTAAAAGCCCGATTTTCATTAAAGTCTTTGAGATCCCTTTGAAATTGTAGATGTTTCCTCTCCTTAAGTAGTGCCTGATACCTCTCAACCGAGGTTTGTAATAGCCCCTCCCTCCTGTTGAAATCTGGGTCTGACTTACACTTAAGGACCCGTTCAATGAGTAAATTGAGCTGACTGGTTGCTTTCTCAAAGACTTTTCTCTCTTCAGTCAAGAGAATTTGCATGAATCTAATGGAAGAATCCACTGATTCTTTAAGCCACACGCTCAAGAACTCAGGTGATGCAATCCTTTGCGAGGGGGTAATATTAATCCTTAATCCCCTAGGGACAATTCGGTTTTTGAGATAATTTTCTAGCGCCCTAATCTCCCACCAGGATTTAAGATATTCTTTGTAGCCACCATATACCTCATTAAACAGATTCTTCAAGGCCAGGGGGCCAGTGCCAACCTCCTGTGTACCGCCTACGCTAAATGCCTGATTGGCATCTTCCAACCACAAATCTGAGTTTACAGGTCCCGCCAAGAAACTAGCCATATCAAACTTGGAATCAAATATATAATATACTCAAAAAAAACTAGGTAGTAGTCCGGGGAAACCAGAACAGTAATCATATATAAATGCCCCTACTAAAAACAAACTTTATTGTTAAAACCAGGCAAACTGAAAGTGAAAAAAGACACAAAACAAGTGTTCAAAAGAAAAAAAAAAAAAAAAATGTACCCACAACCTAATGGGGAAACCCTAGATACCCTAGTGTAAGTGCCTCAATTGGCCCCTACCTGTCTGCGGAGGTTGACACCCTAGGGGGGAACGTTGCGGCGCCCCCGCTCCACGACGGCTGACCCTGCACGCCCTGATGTGACCTGCGGCCGCTAGTGAGAGCCCCTACCCACAGACTAAAGGATCCTCTGATGCTATACAGAGAGAATGCCTATGCTAGGGAAAAACCTAGGTCCCCAGTGAGTTAAAACCAATATATGAACACATGGCGAAAAGTGAAAGATGTGATACCGCTCTATAGAGGAGCAAAAACTGTTCCAACCAAAAGTGGTTTAAAAAACCATTGCTGATTAATCCACTTTAAAGATCACGATATACATTCTATGCAGGTATAACCAATTCTGATATCAAAAGATGCCCTGCATGGTAAGATCATATCCAGTGGAATACATGGTATATATGGAACCAAATACTCATCTCTAGTTGAATTCACGGTTATAAATCCACCGCCATAACTTCTAAACGCCTCGACGCGTTTCGCCTACTTAGGCTCCTCAGGAGGCCTGATAATACGATGATATGTGTCATATCAATGATGCAGAGCTATCTGCCCAATACACTTAACCTACTTTTATAATCACCGCCAGTATGTCCGCCGAAACTAAGTGCCTCCCCTCCACTTCCTGTGGCGTCCAGGGGGAACTCATACGCATGCTCATGGACCGCACACTCAGGTAAATAGTACCTCCCCTTTCTGATCCGTAACCCTCTTGCCACCTACGGCGCCTGCTCCTCTTGGAACGCATACCAGTATCATAGATCTGGGTAATCCAACTTCAATTTCTGTAGCGTACAGGGGTAGCTTCTGCGCATGCCCATTCTGGACCGCACTCAGGGCTGGGGGGGAAGGACCTCCCGTGCCTGTCCATTACGTACCATAAGCATGTCGGGAGATACCTCCCTTTGCACGCCAGTGACGTCCTGGCCGGATGTTGTGCCTGCTCCTCTCAGAGCGCACATCAGCAACAGTGAGTCCACCCCTAGCAACGCCAGACTATGACAGATCCCGGTCCCAGCGTATCCAAAGCAGGGGGAGGGAGGGAATATCACCTTCTGGGGTGATATTCTTTAGGTCTGCTGGGTCGAACACTCCAGATGATCTATAGTGGCTGACGATCTATGCAAAGCGGTTCTGTGTGTGGACATCTGCCGCGTAGCCCACTCACCCCTCCTTCCTCTCTTGTCTCAGGCATGGGCTTAAGGAGTGTATTGAGACTTTTGCTTGTAGGGGGTTAAAAATGTGCTTTGGATGAGTGAGTAACTCCCTCCCCCTGCTTTGGATACGCTGGGACCGGGATCTGTCATAGTCTGGCGTTGCTAGGGGTGGACTCACTGTTGCTGATGTGCGCTCTGAGAGGAGCAGGCACAACATCCGGCCAGGACGTCACTGGCGTGCAAAGGGAGGTATCTCCCGACATGCTTATGGTACGTAATGGACAGGCACGGGAGGTCCTTCCCCCCCAGCCCTGAGTGCGGTCCAGAATGGGCATGCGCAGAAGCTACCCCTGTACGCTACAGAAATTGAAGTTGGATTACCCAGATCTATGATACTGGTATGCGTTCCAAGAGGAGCAGGCGCCGTAGGTGGCAAGAGGGTTACGGATCAGAAAGGGGAGGTACTATTTACCTGAGTGTGCGGTCCATGAGCATGCGTATGAGTTCCCCCTGGACGCCACAGGAAGTGGAGGGGAGGCACTTAGTTTCGGCGGACATACTGGCGGTGATTATAAAAGTAGGTTACGTGTATTGGGCAGATAGCTCTGCATCATTGATATGACACATATCATCGTATTATCAGGCCTCCTGAGGAGCCTAAGTAGGCGAAACGCGTCGAGGCGTTTAGAAGTTATGGCGGTGGATTTATAACCGTGAATTCAACTAGAGATGAGTATTTGGTTCCATATATACCATGTATTCCACTGGATATGATCTTACCATGCAGGGCATCTTTTGATATCAGAATTGGTTATACCTGCATAGAATGTATATCGTGATCTTTAAAGTGGATTAATCAGCAATGGTTTTTTAAACCACTTTTGGTTGGAACAGTTTTTGCTCCTCTATAGAGCGGTATCACATCTTTCACTTTTCGCCATGTGTTCATATATTGGTTTTAACTCACTGGGGACCTAGGTTTTTCCCTAGCATAGGCATTCTCTCTGTATAGCGTCAGAGGATCCTTTAGTCTGTGGGTAGGGGCTCTCACTAGCGGCCGCAGGTCACATCAGGGCGTGCAGGGTCAGCAGTCGTGGAGCGGGGGCGCCGCAACGTTCCCCCCTAGGGTGTCAACCTCCGCAGACAGGTAGGGGCCAATTGAGGCACTTACACTAGGGTATCTAGGGTTTCCCCATTAGGTTGTGGGTACATGTTTTTTTTTTTTTTTTTTTTTCTTTTGAACACTTGTTTTGTGTCTTTTTTCACTTTCAGTTTGCCTGGTTTTAACAATAAAGTTTGTTTTTAGTAGGGGCAATTATATATGATTACTGCGTGAGAACAAGTACTTTGAATTGTATCCTGTAATGAATGGGCAGCCAGTGTAACGACTGGCGAAGAGCGGACACGTCCGAGTAACGATTAGCCAGATGGACGACCCTGGCTGCTGCATTAAGGATAGACTGGAGAGGGGAAAGTCGCGTGAGGGGGAGGCCAATTAATAGAGAGTTGCAGTAGTCCAGGCGAGAGTGGATTAGGGCGACAGTGAGAGTTTTTGTTGTCTCCATGGTGAGAAAAGGGCGGATTCTAGAGATGTTCTTTAGGTGTAAGCGGCACGAGCGAGCAAGAGATTGTATGTGGGAGGTGAAGGAGAGATCGGAGTCAAACATAACACCCAGACAGCGTGCCTGCTGCCTTGGCGTTATTATGGTGCCACCCACGGAGAGGGAAATGTAAGATTTAGGGAGGCTAGTAGAAGGCGGGAGCAGAAGAAGTTCAGTTTTGGAGAGGTTGAGTTTCAGATAGAGAGCAGACATGATGTTAGAGACTGCAGACAGTCAGTGGCGTTCTGTAGTACAGCGGGGGTAAGGTCAGGGGCTGACGTGTATAGTTGTGTGTCATCAGCATAAAGATGGTACTGAAAGCCAAATCTGCTGATGGTCTGTCCAAATGGGGCCGTGTAGAGGGAGAAGAGAAGGGGGCCAAGGACTGAGCCCTGAGGTACCCCGACAGTGAGAGGAAGAGGAGATGAAGTGGAGCCGGAGAACAGAACACTGAAGGAGCGTTCAGAAAGATAGGAATAGAACCAGGAGAGAGCAGTGTCCTTAATGCCTAGTGACTGGAGCCTAGAGAGTAGGAGAGGGTGGTCAACAGTGTCGAAAGCTGCAGAAAGATCGAGGAGAATGAGCAGAGAGTGGTCACCGTTACATTTTGCTGTCAGAAGGTCATTGGTCACCTTGATGAGTGCAGTTTCTGTTGAATGTAGGGGGCGGAACCCGGACTGTGAAGGGACTAGGAGGGAATGAGTGGAGAGGTAACGGGTAAGGCGGGAGTAGACTAGGCGCTCCAGGAGTTTTGAGATGAAGGGGAGATTGGAGACCGGTCTGTAGTTGTTTGCGCATGATGGGTCAAGGGTGGTTTTTTTTAGTAATGGAGTAATGATAGAGTGTTTGAAGGAGGAGGGGAAAATGCCAGAGGAGAGGGAGAGATTAAAGATTGTAGTTAGGTGAGTTGTGACGACTGGAGAGAGAGACTGGAGGAGGTGTGAGGGAATGGGGTCGGTGGTGCATGTAGTTGGATGAGAAGAGGAGAGGAGCTTGGAGACTTCTTCTTCTGTGATGGGATCGAATGTGGAGAGTGAGCCAGGGGAGATGCAGGGAGGAATGGGAGTCATTGCACTTGGTGTCTGGGAGTGGATTTCCTGACGGATATTGTCTATTTTCTCTATAAAGAGGGAGGCCAGGTCATCAGCACAAATATCTGTAATAGGGTCTTGTGCTTTTGGCCTGAGGAGGGAGTGAAAGGTGTCAAAAAGTTTCTTGGGGTTGTTGGATAGTGATGAGATCAGAGTGGTGAAGTAGGTCTGTTTGGCAAGGTGAAGGGCAGAGTTATAGGTCCTTAACATAAATTTGAAGTGTATGAAGTCTTCTGGGGTGCGAGTTTTCCTCCATAAGCGTTCAGCACACCTGGAGCATCGCTGGAGAAATCGGGTTTGCGATGTGAGCCAGGGCTGGTTCACTCTGTGTTTGGAGGTTCTTAGGGTGAGGGGAGCTACTTGGTCTAGGGTGCTTCTAAGAGTGTCATTATAGTGATGTACAGCCAGATCAGGACAGGAAAAAGAGGAGATTGGGGACAGTGATGAGTGTAAGGAGTCTGAAAGTGTATGAGGGTTAATGGCATGTAGATTTCTGAATGTGTGGTAGGTAGGAGGGTGCTGGGGTGGGCGAGGAGTTGTGAGTGTGAAGGAGAGAATGTTGTGGTCAGAGAGGGGAAGTGGTGAGTTTACATCAGTATTTGCAAGCCAAAAACCAGGAGTGGGTGATAAATGCAGAAGTGGTGCATATGTTATATGTTTCTATTATACTTTTCCTCTAATTGTTCCACTCCTAGTTTTGGCTTAGAAATACTGATGTAAAATACTGACCAAATACTAGTAAATGTAATTATAGCTGATTCCGCGCTATAGGGATGTAGAATCCAAAGAATAGGAAACAAACTAGTATGCCAGAGTAGGCCCAATGCACACTGAATTCCTGAATGGACACTACAGTGAAAAGATGTGGTAGGGCTGTACAGACAATATACGTGTTGGGATCCTAGGCGCAATGCAAGCACTGATATATCCCGTAGAACAGGGAAATACAGTTAAACACAAAACTACAACGAAAGATATGGTCCCCCAAGGAATGAATAATAGTGGTCTAAGGGGGCACAATCCACATCAAGAATGTGTGTAGGCACTATAGTGGGGAAATATAGTATGGCTACAAAGGTGAAATACGATTTCCCTGTTCTACGGGATATATCAATACTTGCATTGCCCCTAGGATCCCAACATGTATATTGTCTGTACAGCCCTACCACATTTTTTCACTGTAGTGTCCATTCAGGAATTCGGTGTGCATTGGGCCTGCACTGGCATACTAGTTTGTTTCCTATTCTTTGGATTCTACATCCCTATAGCGCGGAATCAGCTATAATTACATTTACTGGCTTTTTTCCATTGACAGTGGAGGCACCTACCTGTCCTGTTTCCTGCTGCTTAGGGATTTTGTTTGTTTACGGTGAGGCAGCGCGGGTGTTATATTTTATTCGACTGACCAAATACTGCTAGCATGACGGCAACCTTAGACATCATACACCAATCTTGATCCCATAGAATTCGACACATGATCCTCTCCATAGACGCTTAGAAAAAGCTTTTAAGCATTAGCAAGTTTTCACTGTGTACTATCTTAACCCTTTCACTCACCTATACATGACTGTACATTATAGTCAGGGTGCATAGTGGTAATAAGATAATATTACAAAACAAACAGCTGACACATTCAAATACTGACACGCTCTTTCTTAGCATCTATGGAGCCCCAGAATGGTATGCAGATGTGGCCTTTATGGAAGAGTAAGTAGAAAAAAGTCTTTCCTTACACACAAAAATTGTAAGGTTGATTTTAAGTTTGCCGAAAGACACGTGGGAGACTCCCCAAATGTATGGGGGAAGGTGTTGTGGTCATATGAGACCAAAATTGAATGTTTTGATTACCAGGGAAAAGGCTAAATCTGGCACCAAAACAACACAGCTCATTACCCAAAAGAACACCATGCCCACAGTAAAACATAGTGGTGGTAGCATCATGCTGTGGGGATGTTATCCTGAAGCAGGGACAAGCAAAATAGTTCAAGTCAAAGGGAAGATGGATGGTGCGAAATACAGGGATATTTTTGAGTAAAACCTGTTTAGTCTGTCAATGATTTGACATTGGGACAGAGGTTCCAACAAGACAATGACCCAAAGCATACTGCTAAATCAACACTTGAGTGGTTTAAGGAGAACCATGGAAATGTTTTGGAGTGGCCTAGTCAAAGCCCTTAATCCAGTTGAAAATCAAAGCGAATTGCAGCTGAAATTGTCACAAAAGGAGGCTCTACATAGTACTAACTTTAGGCGGCAAAATAGTTATACACACTGAAGTTTTCAGTTATTTAGTCCTATTTATTATTTGCTTCACAATAAAAAGAAAACTAAATGTTCACATTTGTAGATATGTTCTTTACATGAACTAATGCAAACCCTAAAAATAACAGTGAAATTGCAGGTTGTGAGGTAGCAAAACACGAAAAATGCCAAGGTAGATGAAAACTGTCTCTTCAGAGAGGAAGAGGACTAGAACTCTAGTGCCACCTATTGGAAGCAGCAATCCTAACAGTCAATGTCGACCCTTTAACGAGCCTTGTCACATGACTTAGGATAATAGGTAGATGAATACTTTTGAACGCTACTGTATACAAGCCCCAGTGTCTCTTATGTAATGTCTGTATAACAGCTGCAGTGTTTGCTATGTGATAAGATAATATTACAATACAGAGCAACTGACATATTCTTTCTTAGCATCTATGGAACCCCATTGTCACCATTCCGTGTCTTCTATGTGATGCATACACACTAGTCCTGGTGTCTCCTATGTTATATATGCATACCAGCCCCAGTGTCTCCTATGTAAGATATATACACCAGTCCCAGTGTATTCTATGTGATGTATGTATACCAGCCCGAATATAGAGTAGACTGTGCTCTAGATTGGCAGTCTCAAACCTGGAAAAACAGTATCATCATCAATACTGCCAAATATCACACATCTAATATCTCACTATAGAAAAGCAGCTCCAGCCATCCCATTAGTTAACTAATGTTTGAACAAATATAGTAGGATCATTTTTAAGTTGATGATTTTTTATGGCCTGTTAATTACCATACTTTTCAGACTATAAGACGCACTTTTTCCCCAAATTTTTTTTGGGGGAAATGGGGATGCGTCTTATAGTCAGAATATATCGGGGCTCCGCCGGAATTTCGAAAATGCCTGGAGGCCCATGCAGATCCATTCCTGCGATGTGGTGGCCTCTGGGAAAATGGCTGCCGGGGGCGGCGCATGCTCAGATTCAGATCTCGGCATGAGCTCATCGGGCCTCAGCGACAGGCTCCTGCCGGTGCAGTAACTAAACCTGCGTCCGAGACGCAGGTTCAGTTAAACTCTATTGCAGTGCCGACCCACACAGCAATAGTTAAAATTTTCCAGTCAATCGGAGGCTGGTAGCTGACGTCAGCGCGCACGTCGCTGATGTATGACGTCATTGCCTTTCGTCGGCGAGTATGTGCTTGAAATGCCTGGGGTGGAACATCGGCGCTGGTACGGAGAAAGTATTTTTTTATTTTTAATAAAAGCAGCAAGCCCAGGGCAGAATGGAGACACAGGGAGTAGGATGGAGACACAAGAAGCATGATCGAGACACAGGGCAGAATGGAGACAAAGGGGGCAGGATGGAGACACAGGGCAGGATGGACACAGAGAGGGCAGGGTGGAGACACAGAAGGCAGGATGGAGACACAGGGGGCAGGATGGAAACACAAGTCTTTCCTTACACACAAAAATTGTAAGGCTAATTTTGAGTTTGCCGAAAGACACGTGGGAGACTCCCCAAATGTATGGGGGAAGGTGTTGTGGTCATATGAGACCAAAATTGAACATTTTGATTACCAGGGAAAAGGCTAAATCGGGCACCAAACCAACACAGCTCATTACCCCCAGAACACCATGCCCACAGTAAAACATAGTGGTGGTAGCATCATGCTGTGGGGATGTTTTCCTGCAGCAGGGACTGGCAAAATAGTTCAAGTCAAGGGGAAGATGGATGGTGCGAAATACAGGGATATTTTTGAGTAAAACCTGTTTTAGTTTGTCAGTGATTTGACATTGGGACAGAGGTTCCAACAAGACAATGACCCAAAGCATACTACTAAATCAACACTTGAGTGGTTTAAGGAGTACCATGGAAATGTTTTGGAATGGCCTAGTCAAAGCCCTTAATCCAGTTGAAAATCAAAGCGAATTGCAGCTGAAATTGTCTTAAAAGGAGGCTCTACATAGTACTAACTTTAGGCGGCAAAATAGTTATACATAGTTTTCAGTTATTTAGTCCTATTTATTATTTGCATCACAATAAAAAGAAAACAAAATGTTAACAGTTGTAGATATGTTCTTTACATGTACTGACGCAAACCCTAAAAATAACATTGAAATTGCAGGTTATGAGGTAGCAAAACACGAAAAATGCCAAGGTAGATGAAAACTGTCTCTTCAGAGAGGAAGAGGACTAGAACTCTAGTGCTACCTATTGGAAGAAGCAATCCTAACAGTCAATGTCGACCCTTTAACGAGCCTTGTCACATGACTTGGGATAATAGGCAGATGAATACTTTTGAAAGCTACTGTATACAAGAGCCAGTGTCTCTTATGTAATGTCTGTATAACAGCTGCAGTGTTTGCTGTGTGATAAGATAATATTACAAAACAGAGCAACTGACATATTATTTCTTAGCATCTATGGAACCCCATTGTCACCATCCCGTGTCTTCTTTGTGATACATACACACTAGTCCTGGTGTCTCCTATGTTATATATGCATACCAGCCCCAGTGTCTCCTATGTAAGATATACAGGTCCTTCTCAAAAAATTAGCATATAGTGTTAAATTTCATTATTTACCATAATGTAATGATTACAATTAAACTTTCATATATTATAGATTCATTATCCACCAACTGAAATTTGTCAGGTCTTTTATTGTTTTAATACTGATGATTTTGGCCTACAACTCCTGATAACCCAAAAAACCTGTCTCAATAAATTAGCATATCAAGAAAAGGTTCTCTAAACGACCTATTACCCTAATCTTCTGAATCAACTAATTAACTCTAAACACATGCAAAAGATACCTGAGGCTTTTAAAAACTCCCTGCCTGGTTCATTACTCAAAACCCCCATCATGGGTAAGACTAGCGACCTGACAGATGTCAAGAAGGCCATCATTGACACCCTCAAGCAAGAGGGTAAGACCCAGAAAGAAATTTCTCAACAAATAGGCTGTTCCCAGAGTGCTGTATCAAGGCACCTCAATGGTAAGTCTGTTGGAAGGAAACAATGTGGCAGAAAACGCTGTACAACGAGAAGAGGTGACCGGACCCTGAGGAAGATTGTGGAGAAGGACCGATTCCAGACCTTGGGGAACCTGAGGAAGCAGTGGACTGAGTCTGGTGTGGAAACATCCAGAGCCACCGTGCACAGGCGTGTGCAGGAAATGGGCTACAGGTGCCGCATTCCCCAGGTAAAGCCACTTTTGAACCATAAACAGCGGCAGAAGCGCCTGACCTGGTACTTTTTTCTGATGAAAGCAAATTTTGCATGTCATTCGGAAATCAAGGTGCCAGAGTCTGGAGGAAGACTGGGGAGAAGGAAATGCCAAAATGCCTGAAGTCCAGTGTCAAGTAACCACAGTCAGTGATGGTGTGGGGTGCCATGTCAGCTGCTGGTGTTGGTCCACTGTGTTTCATCAAGGGCAGGGTCAATGCAGCTAGCTATCAGGAGATTTTGGAGCACTTCATGCTTCCATCGGCTGAAATGCTTTATGGAGATGAAGATTTCATTTTTCAGCACGACCTGGCACCTGCTCACAGTGCCAAAACCACTGGTAAATGGTTTACTGACCATGGTATTACTGTGCTCAATTGGCCTGCCAACTCTCCTGACCTGAACCCCATAGAGAATCTGTGGGATATTGTGAAGAGAAAGTTGAGAGACGCAAGACCCAACACTCTGGATGAGCTTAAGGCCGCTATTGAAGCATCCTGGGCCTCCATAACATCTCAGCAGTGTCACAGGCTGATTGCCTCCATGCCACGCCGCATTGAAGCAGTCATTTCTGCCAAAGGATTCCCGACCAAGTATTGAGTGCATAACTGAACATTATTATTTGATGGTTTTTTTGTTTGTTATTAAAAAACACTTTTATTTGATTGGACGGGTGAAATATGCTAATTTATTGAGACAGGTTTTTTGGGTTATCAGGAGTTGTAGGCCAAATTCATCAGTATTAAAACCATAAAAGACCTGACAAATTTCAGTTGGTGGATAATGAATCTATAATATATGAAAGTTTAATTGTAATCATTACATTATGGTAAATAATGAAATTTAACACTATATGCTAATTTTTTGAGAAGGACCTGTATACACCAGTCCCAGTGTATTCTATGTGATGTATGTATACTAGCCCGAATGTAGAGTAGACTGCGCTCCAGATTGGCAATCGCAAACCTGGAAAAACAGTATCATCATCAATACTGCCAAATATCACACACCTAATATCTCACTATAGAAAAGCAGCTCCAGCCATCTCATTAGTTAATTAATGTTTGAGCAAATATAGTAGGATCATTTTTAAGTTGATGCTTTTATATGGCCCGTTAATTACTATACTTTTCGGACTATAAGACGCACTTTTTCCCCAAAAATTTTTTGGGGAAAATGGGGATGCGTCTTACAGTCAGAATATACTTAGAAATACTGTGGAGGGGTCCCAGACTGACACTGCAGCCTCCCTTCCCAGGCTGTTGTGGCTCTGTTCCGGCAGTGGCCTGTTGGGTGGTGGTGGCAGTGTTCTGTGGGACAGCGGGGCTCCGCCGGCATTTCGAGAATGCCTGGAGGCCCATGCTGATCCATTCCTGCGATGTGGTAGCCTCTGGGAAAATGGCTACCAGGGGCAGCGCATGCTCAGATTCAGATCTCGGCATGAGCTCATCGGGCCCCAGCGGCAAGCTTCTGCCGGTGCAGTAACTTAACCTGCGTCCGAGATGCAGGTTCAGTTAAACTCTTTTGCAGGGCCGACCCACACGGCAAGAGTTAAAATTTGCCAGTCAATCGGAGGCTGGTAGCGCGCGCGTCGCCGGTGTATGATGTCATTGTCATTCGCCGGCGAGTATGCACTTGAAATGCCTGGGGTGGAACATCGGCGCTGGTATGGAGAAAGTGTTTTTTTATTTTTATTGAAAGCAGCAAGCCCGGGGCAGAATGGAGACACAGGGGACAGGATGGAGAAACAGGGGGCAGAATAAAGACACAGGGAGCAGGATGGAGACACAGGGGGCAGGATAGAGACAGAGGGCAGAATGGAGACACAGGGGGCAGAATGAAGACACAGGGGGCAGAATGGAGACACAGGGGGCATGATGGAAACACAAGGAGCAGAATGGAGACATGGGGCAGGATGGATACACAGAGGGCAGGATTGAGACACAGAGGGCAGGATGGAGACACAGGGGGCAGGATGGAGACACTGGGCAGATTGGAGACATAGGGCAGAATGGAGACACAGAGGACAGAATGGAGACACAGGGACAGAATGGAGACAGTGGGTATAATGGAGACACAAAGCAGGATGGAGACAGGGGGCAGAATGGAAACACAGAGGGCAAAATGGAGACACAGGGCAGAATGGATACACGGGGCAGAATAAAGACACGGGGCAGAATGGAGACACAGGGGGCAGGATGGAGACATGGCAGCTGAATGTAGACATGGGGGCAGGATGGAGACAAATGGGGCAAGAATATGGGGCAGGATGGAGACAGATAGGGCAGCAATACGGGTCAGGATGGAGATAGATGGGGTAGGATGGAGATACATGGTGCAGGATCATGAGGCAGGATGGATACATGGGGCAGGATGGTGACACATGGTGCAGGATCATGGGGCAGGATGGATAGGATGGAGTCAGATGGGGCAGGATCATGGGGCAGAAACATGGGACAAATGGAACAGGATCATGGGACAGATATGGCAGGATCATGGGACAGATGAGGCGGGAACATAGGACAGATGGGGCAGGATGGGACATCACATGGGGCAGAATGGATACTCATGAGGGCAGGATGGGAGAACATATGGCTGGAGCCAGGAATGAGACACATGGGGGCCAGGAGGGGGGATATTATTACCATAGGGGCTAATTAAGGGATATTATTACTGTAGTGATGTATTTATTTTATTTTTGAGGATACTGTTTTACATGGGGGTGGCGATCCTGTTACTGTGCAGAGCGACACTATGTCACCTTTTTTCCTTTATCTGGTGTAGTGTAGAAGTTGGAAAAAAATTAAGTAAAGTGTTCTGCAAGTGGTGCTCTAGATAACTGTGTTATTTCCTGCGGAGACAAGCCCTGGCTGGAAGAAGTGATGGTGGTCTGTGCTGGATGAAGATGAAAAGTGAAGATTAAGGACTTTCATACATCAGGTTTTCGCCATCAGGCTGAATCCGGCAACTTTTGAAAAAAACAGATCCGTTGCAAATTGTGAAAAACTGATGCAACGGATCAGGGTTTTTGCCGGATCCGACTAGTTGATATCCGGGCACTAGCTGGGAGAGAGAGAGACAGACAGACAGAGAGACTCCAGAATGGGAAAATGCAGCTACGGGGCATGCTCAATGTAAAAAAAAATGGAATAGGTCATCAGATTAACTCATTTGACGAATCCGACGCTATAGGCTTCCATTATAGCAAAAGCTGCATGGCGCTGGAGCCGTCGCTGGCCGTTTTTTAGACAGACACAAAAAACGTTCCTCTGTGCATTCTCTCCGGCCGCCGGACCAACAGTTTTTGACGGATCTGGCGAAAAAAGGATGAAGCGTGAGGCCATCCGGCACTAATACAAGTCTATGAGAAAAAAAAGGATCCGGAGGCAAAAAATTTGCCAGATTGCAAAAACCTGATGTGTGAAAATAGCCTTACCTGTACACTGACAATATACACTGTATGTTATACACAGAGGTCCTGTGTACAATGTCACCAGTGATCACTGTATTACCTTTACACTGACAATATATACAGAGCTCCTGTGTATAATGTCATTGATCACTGTATAAACCGTACACTGATACTGTATACAGAGCTCCTGTGTATATTGTCACCGGTAATCACTGTATTACCTGTAAACTATACACTATATAAAGAGCTCCTGTGTATAATGTCACCGGTAATCACTGTCCAGGACACTGCCTAAATTGTATTGCATATTTTAACCAATGTTTAATAAGTTAAAGCAGAGTAGGGCCCCGCCAAAAGAGTCTACCTTGTTGTGGTGGCAGCTTAAAAAATCTTTTGGCCAAAACAAAAGCTGCTGGCTGTTTATGTGATCTGGTCATGGGAACTGTTAATGTGTGATTGGTGAGGACATAGTGCAGGTGTGGAGTTTTTCTATGAGTGGGGGGTGGGAGTGTGGAAGGTTCGAGGTGTGGAGGCGGGGCTGGGGTGGAGCCTGGGCAGAGTCTTAATGGGGCCCAGAAAATGTTGCCAGTATGGGGCCCCAAAATTCCTAGTGGCAGCCCTGCATGCAGTACTTCATTAAAGCAACAATACATAAACATGTATGTAAAACAAAGAATCTCATATAATAATTACTGTAATTAAACAAATCATGCAACAAATGGGATGCATACAACAAAGGTGATACAACAATATAAAAGCCAATCACAAAGCAGATAAACCTGACATAAAGCAAACACCAAAGAAATATACCAATATGTATATCATGTCCTAATGCTGCAATCAAAGAATGGAAGACGGGTGAGCAATAGCAGCGCTATACAAAGGTACTTGTATCACTGTATCACCACTATAAGGCTACTTTCACACATCAGGCTTTTTGTTTCAGGCACAATCCAGCCAATGTTAGAAAAAAAAACAGAACGGAAAATCTGCATGATTTCAATAGAAAAAGCTTTGAAAACTGGATCTGGACGCCGGATTCAATGTTTCACATGTCCGTTTCACCCGTTTTTGGCCGATTCTGTCACTGTGCGCTTTTTCACCGCACAAAAAAAGTCCATCTGGACGTTTTCTCCAGCTGCCGGAAACGACTATTTGGACGGATCCGGAAAGAAACGGATGAAACGTCTGGCCATCAGGCGCAATCCAACGCTAATACAACTCTATGAGACAAAAAAGGATCGGGCGTAAAAAAAATTCGTATTTTTCAAAACTTGCCGGATTGTACCTGAAACAAAAAGCCTGATGTGTGAAAGTAGCCTAAGAGGCAATAATCTGCATACATTTGTCCTCACCAATATTATTTAAAGGGAATTTGTCAGAAGGATCAACCCTCCTAAGCTGTGGGCATGTAGATCATAGGAAGCTGAAGAAAATGATATCTTGATATCTGTAATCCAATGTCTTATTCCAGAGAAATCCATGTTTTTCTTATGCAAATGAGCTGGTCAGGACGGTGGGCCAGACGTTGATCTGTATGAAAATCTGCCTCCAGAGAATATTTTAAACAGAAGAGAAAGCTACCAGTGTGATACGTAATGAATAGGGTTGAGCGAAACGGGTCGGCAATTTTCAGAAGTCGCCGACTTTTGGCAAAGTCGGGTTTCATGAAACCCGACCCGACCCCTGTGTGGGGTCGGCCATGAAGTCGGCGATCTTCTGAATCTGGAATTGGAATTCCGATACCGATTCCCGATATGTTTAAGATATCGGGAATTGGTATCGGAATTCAGATTTAAGTGTAAAATAAAGAATTAAAATAAAAAATATCGCTATACTTACCATCTGATGCGCCCTGGTACTAAGCGGGAACCTTCCTTCCTTAGAATCAGCCTTCCAGGACCTTGCGGTGACGTCGCGGTGACGTCGCGGCTTGTGATTGGTCGCGCGGCCGCCCATGTGACCGCTCGCGCGACCAATCACAAGCCGCGACGTCACCGTGACGTCACCGAGGGTCCTGGAAGGGCTGATTCTTAGGAAGGAAGGCTGCCGGAAAGAAGCAGGGCGCGTCCGAGGGTGAGTATATACCTAATAGGAATATACTCACCCTCGGCTTCTTTCCGGCAGCCTTCCTTCCTAAGAATCAGCCCTTCCAGGACCCTCGGTGACGTCACGGTGACGTCGCGGCTTGTGATTGGTCGCGCGAGCGGTCACATGGGCGGCCGCGCGACCAATCACAAGCCGCGACGTCACCGCGACGTCACCGCAAGGTCCTGGAAGGCTGATTCTAAGGAAGGAAGGTTCCCGCTTAGTACCAGGGCGCATCAGATGGTAAGTATAGCGATATTTTTTATTTTAATTCTTTATTTTACACTTAAATATGGATCCCAGGGCCTGAAGGAGAGTTTCCGCTCCTTCAGACCCTGGGAACCATTGGAAACCCAATGCACTGCATTGGGTTTCGAGTTTCGGCCGACCCCGACTTTTTTATAGGATCGGCCGATTTCACTCGACCCGACTTTTGAAAAAGTCGGGTTTCGTGAAACCCGACCCGATCCTATAAATGTAAAGGTCGCTTAACCCTAGTAATGACCTATCTCTGCTCTCCTGATCTTACTGCAGAGTTGAGTGTGATTATAACTAACATATCTGCAGGTTCCTCTCCGTGCTTCAGGTTCCATCTCACAGGCAGACAGGGTTACAATGCAGCAGAGCTGTGAAAGCTTGCACGTTAATGACCGGGCCAATTTTTACAATTCTGACCACTGTCCCTTTATGAGGTTATAACTCTGGAACGCTTCAACGGATCTTGGCGATTCTGACACTGTTTTCTCGTGACATATTGTACTACATGATAGTGGTAAAATTTCTTAAATATAACTTGCGTTTATTTGTGAAAAAAACGAATATTTGGCGAAAATTTTGAAAATTTCGCAATTTTCCAACTTTGAATTTTTATGCCCTTAAATCACAGACATATGTCACACAAAATACTTAATAAGTAACATTTCCCACATGTCTACTTTACATCAGCACCATTTTGGAACCAAAATTTTTTTTCGTGACGGAGTTATAAGGGTTAAAAGTTGACCAGCAATTTCTCTTTTTTAAAACACCATTTTTTTTTAGGGACCACATCTCATTTGAAGTCATTTTGAGGGGTCTATATGATAGAAAATACCCAAGTGTGACACCATTCTAAAAACTGCACCCCTCAAGGTACTCAAAACCACTTTCAAGAAGTTTATTAACCCTTTAGGTGTTTCACAGGAATTTTTGGAATGTTTAAATAAAAATGAACATTTAACTTTTTTTCACACAAAATTTATTTTAGCTCCAATTTGTTTTATTTTACCAAGGGTAACAGGAGAAAATGGACCCCAAAAGTTGTTGTACAATTTGTTCTGAGTATGCCGATACCCCATATGTGGGGGTAAACCACTGTTTGGGCGCATGGCAGAGCTCGGAAGCGAAGGAGCGCCATTTGACTTTTCAATGCAAAATTGACTGGAATTGAGATGGGATGCCATGTTGCGTTTGGAGAGCCCCTGATGTTCCTAAACATTGAAATCCCCCACAAGTGACACCATTTTGGAAAGTAGACCCCCTAAGGATCTTATCTAGATGTGTGGTGAGCACTTTGACCCAACAAGTGCTTCACAGAAGTTTATAATGCAGAGCCGTAAAAGTAAAAAATCATATTTTTTCACAAAAATGATCTTTTCGCCCCCAATTTTTTATTTTCCCAAGGGTAAGGGAAGAAATTGGACCCCAAAAATTGTTGTGCAATTTGTCCTGAGTACGCTGATACCCCATATGTGGGTGTAAACCATTGTTTGGGCGCAGGGCAGAGCTCGGAAGGGAAGGAGCGCCATTTGACTTTTCAATGCAAAATTGACTGGAATTGAGATGGGACGCCATGTTGCATTTGGAGAGCCCCTGATGTGCCTAAACATTGAAACCCCCCATAAGTGACACCATTTTGGAAAGTAGACCCCTTAAGGAACTTATATAGATGTGTGTTGAGCACTTTGACCCAACAAGTGCTTCACAGAAGTTTATAATGCAGAGCCGTAAAAATAAAAAATCATATTTTTTCACAAAAATGATCTTTTCGCCCCCATTTTTTTATTTCCCCAAGCGTAAGAGAAGAAATTAGACCACAAAAGTTGTTGTGCAATTTGTCCTGACTACGACGATACCCCATATGTGGGGATAAACCACTGTTTGGGCGCATAGCAGAGCTCGGAAGGGAAGGAGCGCTATTTTACTTTTCAATGCAAAATTGACTGGAATTAAGATGGGATGCCATGTTGCGTTTGGAGGGCCCCTGATGTGCCTAAACATTAAAAAACCCCACAAGTGACACCATTTTGGAAAGTAGACCCCCTAAGGAACTTATCTAGATGTGTTTTGAGAGCTTTGAACCAACAAGTGTTTCACTACAGTTTATAACGCAGAGCCGTGAAAATAAAAATTCCTTTTTTTTTCACAAAAATGATTTTTTAGCCCCCAGTTTTGTATTTTCACAATGGTATCAGGATAAATTGGACCCCAAACGTTGTTGTTCAATTTGTCCTGAGTACGCTGATACCCCATGTGGGGGGGGAACCACTGTTTGGGCGCATGACAGAGCTCGGAAGGGAAGGAGCGCCATTTGGAATGCAGACTTAAATGGATTGGTCTGCAGGCGTCACGTTGCATTTGCAGAGCCCCTGATGTACCCAAACAGTACAAACCCCCCACAAGTGACCCCATATTGGAAACTAGACCCCCCAAGGAACTTATCTAGATGTGTTGTGAGAGCTTTGAACCCCCAAGTGTTTCACTACAGTTTATAACGCAGAGCCGTGAAAATAAAAATTCTTTTTTTTTTCACAAAAATGATTTTTTAGCCCCCAGTTTTGTATTTTCACAAGGGTATCAGGATAATTGGACCCCAAAAGTTGTTGTCCAATTTGTCCTGAGTACGCTGATACTCCATATGTGGGGGGGAACCACTGTTTGGGCGCATGACAGAGCTCGGAATGAAAGGAGCGCCATTTGGAATGCAGACTTAAATGGATTGGTCTGCAGGCGTCACGTTGCATTTGCAGAGCCCCTGATGTACCCAAACAGTACAAACCCCCCACAAGTGACCCCATATCGGAAACTAGACCCCCCAAGGAACTTATCTAGATGTGTTGTGAGAACATTGAACCCCAAGTGTTTCACTACAGTTTATAATGCAGAGCCGTGAAAATAAAAATTCCTTTTTTTTTCACAAAAATGATTTTTTTAGCCCCCAGTTTTGTATTTTCACAAGGGTATCAGGATAAATTGGACCCCAAAAGTTGTTGTCCAATTTGTCCTGAGTACGCTGATACCCCATATGTGGGGGGGAACCACTGTTTGGGCGCATGACAGAGCTCGGAAGGGAAGGAGCGCAATTTGGAATGCAGACTTAAATGGATTGGTCTGCAGGCGTCACGTTGCATTTGCAGAGCCCCTGATGTACCCAAACAGTACAAACCCCCCACAAGTGACCCCATATCAGAAACTAGACCCCCCAAGGAACTTATCTAGATGTGTTGTGAGAACTTTGAACCCCCAAGTGTTTCACTACAGTTTACAACGCAGAGCCGTGAAAATAAAAAATCTTTTTTTTCCCACAAAACTTATTTTTTGGCCCCCAGTTTTGTATTTTCCCAAGGGTAGCCGGAGAAATTGGACCACAAAAGATGATGTCCAATTTGTCCTGAGTACGCTGATACCCCATATGTTGGGGTAAACCCCTGTTTGGGCACACGGAAGAGCTCTGAAGGGAAGGAGCACTGTTTTCCTTTTTCAACGCAGAATTGGCTGGAATTCAGATCGGATGCCATGTCCCGTTTGGAGAGCCCCTGATGTGCCTAAACAGTGGAAACCCCCCAATTATAACTGAAACCCTAATCCAAACACAGCCCTTACCCTAATCCCAACAGTAACCCTAACCACTCCTCTAACCCAGACACACCCAACCCTATTCCCAACCGTAAATGTAATCTAAACCCTAACCCTATCTTTAGCCCCAACCCTAGCCCCAACCCTAACCCTAGCCCTAACCCTAGCAATAACCCTAGCCCTATCACTAGCCCTAACACTAGCCGTAACACTAGCCCTAACCCTAGCCCTAACCCTAGCCCTAACCCTAGCCCCAACTCTAGCCCTAACCCTAGCCCTAACCCTAACCCTAGCCCCAACCCTAGCCCTAACCCTAGCCCTAACCCTAACCCTAGTCCTATCCCTTGCCCTAACCCTAACCCTAGCCCTAACTCTAGTCCTAACTCTAGCCCTAACCCTAACCCTAATGGGAAAATGGAAATAAATACATTTTTTAATTTTTTTATTTTTCCCAAACTAAGGGGGTGATGAAGGGGGGTTTGATTTACTTTTATAGCGGGTTTTTTAGCTGATTTTTATGATTGGCAGCCGTCACACACTGAAAGACGCTTTTCATTGCAAAAAATATTTTTTGCGTTACCACATTTTGAGAGCTGTAATTTTTCCATATTTGAGTCCACAGAGTCATGTGAGATTTTGTTTTTTGCGGGACGAGTTGACGTTTTTATTGGCAACATTTTTGGACACGTGGCATTTTTTATCACTTTTTATTCCGATTTTTGTGAGGCAGAGTGATCAAAAACCAGCTATTCATGAATTTCTTTTGGGGGAGGCGTTTATACCGTTCCGCGTTTGGTAAAATTGATAAAGCAGTTTTATTCGTCAAGTCAGTACGATTACAGCGATACCTCATTTATATCATTTTTTTATGTTTTGGCGCTTTTATACGATAAAAGCTATTTTACAGAAAAAATAATTATTTTGGTATCGCTTTATTCTCAGGACTATAACGTTTTTATTTTTTTGCTGATGATGCTGTATTGCGGCTCGTTTTTTGCGGGACAAGGTGACGTTTTCAGCGGTACCATGGTCATTTATATGCGTCTTTTTGATCGCATGTTATTCCACTTTTTGTTCGGCGGTATGATAATAAAGCGTTGTTTTTTGCCTCGTTTTTTTTTTTTTTTTCTTACGGTGTTTACTGAAGGGGTTAACTAGTGGGGCAGTATTATAGGTTGGGTCGTTACGAACGTGGCGATACTAAATATGTGTACTTTTATTGTTTTTTTTATTTTATTTACCTAAAGAAATGTATTTATGGGAATAATATATATATTTTTTTTCTTTATTTAGGATATTTTTTTTATTTTTTTTTTACACACATGTGGGGAATTTTTTTTTTACTTTTTTACTTTGTCCCAGGGGGGGACATTACAGATCATTGATCTGACAGAGTGCACAGCACTCTGTCAGATCGACGATCTGCTGTGCAGGGCTGCAGGCTTACCAGCGCCTGCTCTGAGCAGGCACTCGGTAAGCCACCTCCCTCCCTGCAGGACCCGGATGCCGCGGCCATCTTGGATCCGGGACCTGCGGCGAGGAGGGAGGTAGGAGACCCTCGGAGCAACGCGATCACATCGCGTTGCTCCGGGGGTCTCAGGGAAGCCCGCAGGGAGCCCCCTCCCTGCGCGATGCTTCCCTATACCGCCGGTACACCGCGATCATGTTTGATCGCGGTGTGCCGGGGGTTAATGTGCCGGGGGCGGTCCGTGACCGCTCCTGGCACATAGTGCCGGATGTCAGCTGCGATATGCAGCTGACACCCGGCCGCGATCGGCCGCGCTCCCCCCGTGAGCGCGGCCGATCGCGTATGACGTACTATCCCGTCGGTGGTCATACGGGCCCACCCCACCTCGACGGGATAGTACGTCTGATGTCAGGAAGGGGTTAATGGTGGTCTGAGCACTTCAACAGTGTCCTTAATCGCCATGCCAGTATCAACTATGAGGTCATTACTTGCCTGCCCCAGGTAGAAACCAACAAGATGAAGTCAGGAAGGCAGTAAACAACTCTCCTGTGGCAAAGTACCAGGAAACAATGCTATGCCTACCAAAGCATACAAAGCAGGTTGCCCTGTCCTGATACAAATAGTGGTTAAACTATTGCAGGTCATTTGAAAAAAGGACCAGGTTTTGCAACTGTTGTAAGATGCCATGACGCCCCAGGGTCCTGGTTGTCACAGTGGCATTGCTTTCCTCACTGGGAGAGTGATGTCACGCTTGGAAGTGATGGAAGATTCCTCTTAACAGGTAATTAGCACATACAACTCCGTTTTGACTACAGGCCAGAAGGGGGAGCTCTACAACCGACTTCAGGGGAGCTGCACTCTCTGGTCGGGAGGAGGATTTAGTTGCTAGGCAGTTGCTAGGCAGTTAGGAAGAGTTAGACAGTTGGTGCCAGGCAGCAGACTGGAGCAGTCTCAGGCAGAAGGACGAGTGAGGGGCCGTACAGCCTGAGGTGCTGTAGCCCCTGGATAGCGATATACAAAAGGAAGAACAGCTTTTAGTGAATGTGCCAGAGAGCGAAGCACAGGAGATTGACCACAAGGGAGAATAGCTGCGAGAGGGCTACCTCCCTGATAGAGCGCAGATACCAGTAACCGGAAGACCGAGGTTGTGTCATACTCTAGGAGGCACAGCAGAAACCAGTAGGACAGCTAGACTACACGTAACCTGTCCACCCTAATGCGCAGGAGACACAGTGACACAAAGAGGCCGAATCATGATGGAGACCCTGTAAAAAGGCTCGAGTGTCATGATCTCTGCAGGCAGAGATCATAGCAAGCCTATAGAGGAACAAGCTCTCGGAAGATGGAACTATACTGACCATGAACTAAGCCTGCCACGCAACTAGAAATAGCCAGGTAGCATTTCCTATTTATCGCTAGATGCCCAGCTCTGGCCTAAGACCTAAATAGCTAGCAGAGGGAAATATAAGACCTGGCTCACCTCTAGAGAAATATTCCAAAGAAGACAGTAGCCCCCCACATATAATGACGGTGAGTTCAGATGAAACAACAAACGCAGCAGGAAAATAGTCTTAGCAAATTTGAGGTCCGCTTACTAGATAGCAGAAGACAGATAGTATACTTTCATGGTCAGCAGAAAAATACTAACAAAACACCATCCAGAGATTACCTTAAACTCTGGCATTAACTCATAACGCCAGAGTAGCAATCCCTGATCGACGAGAGCTTTCCAGACACAGTAACAAAACTTCAGCTGCGAACTGGAACAAATAGGCAAACAAAACATGGACAAAAGTCCAACTTATCAGTAGTTGTCTAGAAGCAGGAACAAGCACTGAGAGGCATCAGATAACATTGTTGACCGGCAAGAAACCACCAGAGAAATGAGCTTAAATAGCGACACCCACTACTGATGGAATCAGGTGAAACAGGAAAGAGGATGACAAATCCAATTCCACAAGCGGCCACCGGGGGAGCCCAGAATCCAAATTCACAACAGTACCCCCCCCTCAAGGAGGGGGCACCGAACCCTCACCAGATCCACCAGGGCGACCAGGATGAGCCCTATGGAAGGCACGAACAAGATCAGAAGCATGAACATCAGATGCATTGACCCAAGAATTATCCTCCTGGCCGTAACCCTTCCAGTTGACCAGATACTGGAGTTTCCGTCTGGAAACACGAGAGTCCAAAATTTTCTCCACAACGTACTCCAACTCACCCTCAACCAACACCGGAGCAGGAGGCTCAACAGAAGGTACAACAGGTACCTCATACCTGCGCAATAACGACCGATGAAAAACGTTATGAATGGAAAAGGACGCAGGGAGGTCCAAACGGAAAGAAACAGGATTAAGAATCTCCAATATTCTATAAGGGCCGATGAACCGAGGTTTAAACTTAGGAGAAGAGACCCTCATAGGGACAAAACGAGAAGACAACCACACTAAATCTCCAACACAAAGCCGAGAACCAACACGACGATGACGGTTGGCAAAACGCTGAGTCTTCTCCTGGGACAACTTCAAATTGTCCATAACCTGCCCCCAGATGTGATGCAATCTCTCCACCACCGCATCCACTCCAGGACAATCCGAGGATTCCACCTGACCGGAGGAAAATCGAGGGTGAAACCCCGAATTACAGAAAAACGGGGACACCAAGGTGGAAGAACTGGCCCGATTATTGAGGGCGAACTCTGCCAATGGCAAAAAAGCAACCCAATCATCCTGGTCAGCAGAGACAAAACACCTCAGATATGTCTCAAGGGTCTGATTAGTCCGCTCGGTCTGGCCATTAGTCTGAGGGTGAAAAGCAGATGAAAAAGACAAATCTATGCCCATCCTAGCACAGAATGCCCGCCAAAATCTAGACACAAATTGGGTACCTCTGTCAGAAACAATATTCTCAGGAATACCGTGCAATCGGACAACATTCTGAAAAAACAGAGGAACCAACTCAGAAGAAGAAGGCAACTTGGGCAGAGGAACCAAATGGACCATTTTAGAGAAACGGTCACAGACCACCCAGATGACAGACATCTTCTGGGAAACAGGCAGATCCGAAATAAAATCCATCGAGATGTGTGTCCAAGGCCTCTTAGGAATAGGCAAGGGCAACAGCAGTCCGCTAGCCCGAGAACTACAAGACTTGGCCCGAGCACAAACGTCACATGACTGCACAAAGACTCGCACATCTCGTGACAGAGAAGGCCACCAGAAGGATCTTGCCACCAAATCCCTGGTACCAAAAATTCCGGGATGACCTGCCAATGCAGAAGAATGTACCTCAGAGATGACTCTGCTGGTCCAATCATCCGGAACAAACAGTCTATCAGGCGGACAACGATCCGGTCTATCCGCCTGAAACTCTTGCAAGGACCGCCGCAGATCAGGAGAAACGGCCGACAAAATTACTCCCTCCCTAAGGATACCTGTGGGTTCAGAATTACCAGGAGAGTCCGGGTCAAAACTCCTAGAAAGGGCATCTGCCTTAACATTCTTAGAACCCGGTAGGTATGACACCACAAAATTAAAGCGAGAAAAAAATAAAGACCAGCGCGCCTGTCTAGGGTTCAGGCGTCTGGCAGTCTCAAGATAAATCAAATTTTTGTGGTCAGTCAATACCACCACCTGATGCCTAGCCCCCTCGAGCCAATGGCGCCACTCCTCAAACGCCCACTTCATGGCCAAAAGCTCCCGATTCCCAACATCATAATTCCGCTCTGCGGGCGAAAATTTGCGAGAAAAGAAGGCACAAGGCCTAATGACGGAGCAGTCGGAACCTTTCTGCGACAACACTGCCCCAGCTCCGATCTCCGAAGCGTCAACCTCAACCTGAAAAGGCAGATTCACATCAGGCTGACGCAACACAGGGGCAGAGGCAAAACGGCGCTTAAGCTCCTGAAAGGCCTCTACAGCATGAGGGGACCAATTAGCAACATCAGCGCCTTGTCTGGTCAAATCAGTCAGTGGTTTAACGACATCCGAAAAACCAGCAATAAATCGGCGGTAAAAGTTGGCAAAGCCCAAAAATCTCTGAAGACCCTTAAGAGAGGAGGGCTGAGTCCAGTCACAAATAGCTTGCACCTTGACGGGATCCATCTCAATGGAAGAGGGAGAAAAAATATACCCCAAAAAGGAAATTTTCTGGACCCCAAAAACGCACTTAGACCCCTTCACACATAAAGAATTAGACCGCAGAACCTGAAAAACTCTCCTGACCTGCTGGACATGAGAGTCCCAGTCATCAGAAAAAATCAGAATATCATCCAGATATATTATCATAAATTTATCCAGAAAATCGCGGAAAATATCATGCATAAAAGACTGGAAAACTGAAGGGGCATTAGAAAGACCAAAAGGCATGACCAAATACTCAAAGTGGCCCTCGGGCGTATTAAATGCGGTCTTCCACTCATCCCCCTGCCTGATCCGCACCAAATTATACGCCCCACGAAGATCAATTTTAGAGAACCACTTAGCACCCTCTATACGAGCAAACAAATCAGTAAGCAATGGCAATGGGTATTGATACTTAACAGTGATCTTATTTAGAAGCCGATAATCAATACATGGTCTCAAAGAGCCGTCTTTTTTTGAGACAAAGAAAAACCCAGCTCCCAAGGGAGAAGAAGATGGACGAATAAGTCCCTTTTCCAAAGACTCCTTTATATATTCCCGCATAGCAGCATGTTCCGGCACAGACAAATTAAACAAACGACCCTTTGGATATTTACAACCCGGTATCAAATCTATGGCACAATCGCACTCACGGTGCGGAGGTAACGACCCAAGCTTGGGTTCGTCAAAGACGTCTTGATAATCAGAGAGGAACTCAGGGACTTCAGAGGGAATGGACGACGAAATAGAAACCAAAGGTACGTCCCCATGAATACCCTTACATCCCCAGCTCAACACAGACATAGCTCTCCAGTCCAAGACTGGGTTGTGAGACTGCAACCATGGCAATCCCAGTACCAAATCGTCATGTAAATTATACAGCACCAGGAAACGAATAATCTCCTGGTGATCCGGATTGATACGCATGGTTACTTGTGTCCAGTATTGTGGTTTATTATTAGCCAATGGGGTGGAGTCAATCCCCTTCAGAGGAATAAGAGTCTCCAAAGGCTCTAAATCAAAACCACAACGATTGGCAAAGGACCAATCCATAAGACTCAGAGCGGCGCCAGAGTCAACATAGGCGTCCGTGGCAATGGATGACAAAGAGCAAATCAGGGTTACAGACAAAATAAACTTAGACTGAATAGTGCCAATGGAAACAGACTTATCAAGCTTCTTTGTACGCCTAGAGCATGCCGATATAACATGAGTAGAATCCCCACAATAGAAACACAATCCATTCTTCCGTCTAAAATTCTGTCGCTCGCTCCTGGACAGAATTCTATCACACTGCATACTTTCTGGCGTCTTTTCCATAGACACCGCCAGATGGTGCATCGGTTTGCGCTCCCGCAGACGCCTATCAATCTGAATAGCCATTGTCATGGACTCATTCAGACCTGCAGGCAAAGGGAACCCCACCATAACATCCTTAACGGCATCAGAGAGACCTTCTCTGAAAGTTGCCGCCAAGGCGCACTCATTCCACTGAGTAAGCACAGACCATTTACGGAATCTTTGGCAGAAAACTTCAGCTTCGTCTTGCCCCTGAGATAGTGCCATCAAAGTTTTTTCTGCCTGAAGTTCCAAATGAGGTTCCTCATAAAGCAAGCCCAAGGCCAGAAAAAACGCATCCACATCGCGTAACGCAGGATCCCCTGCTGGCAATGAGAAGGCCCAATCTTGAGGGTCACCCCTGAGCAAGGAAATCACAATCCTAACCTGCTGAGCAGGGTCTCCAGCTGAACGAGACTTCAGGGACAAATAAAGCTTACAATTATTTCGGAAATTCTGGAAGCTATCTCTATTCCCTGTGAAGAACTCCGGCAAAGGAATTCTCGGCTCAGATACCGGAGCATGTACCACAAAATCTTGTAAATTTTGTACTTTCGTGATGAGATTATTCAAACCCGCAGTTACACTCTGGAGATCCATTATTGTCAGGTGCACACAGAGCATACAGAGATTAGGAGGAGAGAGAGAAAAAAGACTGCAGCAAGGCAGACTGGAGGAAAAAAAAAAAAAAAAAAAAATATTCCAGCAGACTTCTTATAACTCTCCTTTCTCAACCTGGGTCTTTAACACTTTACTGGCCGGTCAAACTGTCATGATCTCTGCAGGCAGAGATCATAGCAAGCCTATAGAGGAACAAGCTCTCGGAAGATGGAACTATACTGACCATGAACTAAGCCTGCCACGCAACTAGAAATAGCCAGGTAGCATTTCCTATTTATCGCTAGATGCCCAGCTCTGGCCTAAGACCTAAATAGCTAGCAGAGGGAAATATAAGACCTGGCTCACCTCTAGAGAAATATTCCAAAGAAGACAGTAGCCCCCCACATATAATGACGGTGAGTTCAGATGAAACAACAAACGCAGCAGGAAAATAGTCTTAGCAAATTTGAGGTCCGCTTACTAGATAGCAGAAGACAGATAGTATACTTTCATGGTCAGCAGAAAAATACTAACAAAACACCATCCAGAGATTACCTTAAACTCTGGCATTAACTCATAACGCCAGAGTAGCAATCCCTGATCGACGAGAGCTTTCCAGACACAGTAACAAAACTTCAGCTGCGAACTGGAACAAATAGGCAAACAAAACATGGACAAAAGTCCAACTTATCAGTAGTTGTCTAGAAGCAGGAACAAGCACTGAGAGGCATCAGATAACATTGTTGACCGGCAAGAAACCACCAGAGAAATGAGCTTAAATAGCGACACCCACTACTGATGGAATCAGGTGAAACAGGAAAGAGGATGACAAATCCAATTCCACAAGCGGCCACCGGGGGAGCCCAGAATCCAAATTCACAACACTCGAGTCACCTGTTATACGGGTTTGTGTCCCACTTCAATAAAGGAGAGATATAACTGAGAGGACCTTGCTAAGAAGCCATAGGCAGTAAGGAACTACACCACAGCGCTAGAAGGAAGGCTTTTAACTCCACCTGGTAAAGCTGAACTCTTAACTTGCTTCCAAGCCGACCCTGCCTGTACCTGTGATCTGGTGCCCTGGACTGGGGCTGCCTGCTACCATCTGTAAACCAGGCAAAAAGATTGCGTCCTTCTTTCTTTACTGCACAACTCACCATCTTCCATTTATTCACCGGGAGCCTTGGGGACCTACTTCATCTCTGGGAAGTTATGCCATCTGGCTGCCAATACATCACCCCAGAGGACCCCTTTAAGCAGAGTTGGTCACCTCTGACTGAATACCACAGGTGGCATCACGAACTTTCTTTATTTCAAAACCCCCTTTAAAAAGACTATCCCTTTAACGTGGGTGCCCAGGGCCACGGACCAGGTCGCCGCCGCCGTGACACATCCCTTTAAGTAACGAACCCAGTACAGAGTACCCCACGGTTCTGGCGGGAGTTTCACCAGCATAACCCACATCTACAAGAGAAAAGGCAACAACCAATCTGGCGACAACCATCAAGACATCTCCCTTCTGTCTACTGCTGGCAAAATTCTTGCTTGCTTCTTGTTCAACAACCTCCTCCAGCACTTTGAGCAAAGTCTACCACCGGAAAGCTGGTGCGGCTTCCGTTCTGAACATGGGACGGCAGATATGGTCTTTGCGGAGCGTCACCTCCCAGTATAGGGCCAGGAGCAAAGCAGTGACTTTTTATGACCTTGGTCAACTTGACTAGCTTTCGACACAGTCAGCAGAGATGGCCTGTGGAAAATCATGGTAATGTATGGCTGCCTGAGTAAGTTCAATACAATTGTTCGACAGTTCCATGATGGTATGATGTGAAGGTCCTGAATGATGGAAATTAGTTGAAGGTCTTCCCAGTTACAGACGGTTTAAAAAAAAGGCTGTATCCTCGCCCCGACCCTGTTCAGTGTGCTATTTTCTGCCATGATGAGAAATGGTGTGAAGAAGGAATCCATTTCAGATACACAAATAACTGCAAGCTATTCAACCCCAGAAGCCTGAAGGCTGTTGCAAGAGTGCATGAGACTGTTATCCATGACTTTTTGTTTGCTGATAACTATGCATTCAATGTCAGAACAGAAAAGCAGATGCAACATGAACTGAACTGTCTTTCTCAAGCTTGCGACAACTTCGGTCTCGTTTTCAATTCTAGAAAGACTGTAAGTTGTGTACCAACCTGTTCCATGAATACAACCATACCAGTAGCCATGCAGAAGCACAACCTCAAAGCAGTTGACAACGTCACCTACCTGAGTAGCACACCCTCGTGCGTAGTGACCATAGATGTTGATGTCAGCAACAGAATTGTCACAGCCTTCAGGAGTCTGCATAAGAATGTCTGGGAATGAAGGAGACTTAGAATTACCACCAAGCTGAAGGTCTACTGTGAAATTGTCCTTACCACATTTCTCTATGCCAGCAAGACCTGGACTGTACACAGCTGGCATGCCAAACCGCTCAATCACTTTCACCTGACCTGTTTAAGCAGACTTCTCCACATCAGGTGGTGAAACAATGTCCCCAACATGGCAATAATGGAACATGTTGGGCTCTGCACTCTCCTGCTTAAAGCCCAAGCCAGGTGGGTTAGACATGTGATCATAATGCCAGACAGTCAATTGACTAAATAGCTTCTGTATGGAGAACTGTGTCAGGGAAAGTGAGCAGTAGGGGGTATAAGAACATTTACAAAGACTGCCTTAATGCATCACTAAAATACCTGGCAGTCAACATCAACGAATGGGACAAGATTGCTCTGGACTGTACAGCTTGGCGAGGCACAATCACCTCAGGTGCTCGTACAGCTAAAAATAAGAGAATCCATGATACAAAAGAAAGCAAGCTGCACACAAGCCTCAAGCAGTATATTCTCTACTGACCAAATCTACTTATGTATGTCAAGTATGTGGATGGGCCTTCAGGGCCTGGACTGGCCTCCTCAGTCACCTCCAGACCCACAGCAACAGATCCTCCTTTAAACCTTGAAGCTATGGTCATCTTCCACTATGAAGGACTAACAGCACACGTCTAAGTGGTAATGGCTAGTGTTGAGCGATACCTTCCGATATCGGGAAATATCGGATCGGATTGGATCGGACCGATACCCAAATAATATTGGGTATCGCCGATACTCATACCGGAAACCAAAGCAAGTCAATGGGACACATGCGCGACCTAAACTCCGCCCCCCCCGGACTTCAGAATGGGCAACGGATGCGTTGAAAAACTGCACCTGCTGCCCACGACGTGCACAAATTTCACAACGTGCGTCGGTACGTCGGCTCGACGCATAGCGACGGACCCGTACCGACGCAAGTGTGAAAGAGGCCTTAATGAGCGTTTAATTTAAAAAAAAAAAAAACAGAAAAAAACGGCATGGGCTCCCGCGCAATTTTCTGCACCAGAGGGGGAAAGCCAATGGCCGGGGGCCAATATTTGTAGCCTGTGAAGTGGGTAATACCCATGGCCCCTCCCAGGCTATGAATATCAGCCCGTAGCTGTCTACGTAGCCTTTTTCTGGCTATTAAAATAGGGGGACCCCCAAAAAAATGACGTGGGGTCCCCCTATATTTTATAGCCAGAAAGGCTACGCAGAAAGCTGTGGGCTGATATTCATAGCCTAGAGAGGGGCCATGGATATTGGCCCCCCGGCTTCAAATACCAGTCCGCAGCTGCCCCAGAAATGGTGCATCTGTAAGATGCGCTAATTCCAGCACTCAGCCCCTCTCTTCCCACTCCCGTGTAGCCGTGGGATATGGGGTAATAAGGGGATAATGTCACCTTGCTATTGCAAGGTGACATTAAGCCGGGTTAATAATGGAGAGGCGTCAATAAGACACCTATCCATTATTAATCCTAGTGTAGTGAAAGAGTTAAAAAAAAATAAAGACACAGCCAGAAAAAAGTATTTTAATATTCTTCATTTAACCAAACTTACCATACTTCAGCGCCTGCAAAAAACGTAAAATAATATACCGTATACTATCTGTCCGCCGTAGTCCAATTAATAACGAGTGTCCCACGATGATCTCCCCTATAGAACAGTGACATCGGGTGATGGCACTGCTCTATAGGACCTTCAGTGACACACTGACAGGAGACAATGGCTCCTGCAGTGCATCACTGAGAGGTTACCTTAGTTCAGAGTCTCATTTTATGGCATTTGCTGCATGGGAAATTTCTCACACAGCAATGCCAAAAGTGAGACTAGGGACTATAATTTTACAGCGGCGGAGGAATACAGTGCAGAAGGATACCTTCCTCCCGTCATTGTACTCCTGTAGCCCCTAGAGAGCGGTCGCATCAAATGATGCTGCCGTTCTTCACGGGAGATCATCGTGGGACACTCGTGGATTTCTGTGGATCAGGGAGTATATTGCTTGTTTGTTATTTTAATCTTTTTTACAGATGACACTGGCTTCGGGGAACAAAGTGGCAAGTGATGGTGAGTATGTACTCTATGTTATATGTACTGTATGTCTATATGTATGTATTTTATGTAATGTATGAATGTATTGTATGTAGTATGTATGTAGTATGTATGTAGTATGTATGTAGTATGTTGTATGTATGTAGTATGTATGTAGTATGTTGTATGTATGTAGTATGTATATATGTAGTATGTATGTTTGTTGTATGTATGTAGAATGTGTGTATGTATGTATGTAGTATGTATGTAGTATGTATGTTGTATGTATGTAGTATGTATGTTGTATGTATGTAGTATTTATGTATGTAGTGTGTAGTATGTTGCATGTATATTGTATGTATGTAGTATGTATGTAATATGTTGTATGTATGTTGTATGTATGTAGTATGTATGTAGTATGTATGTATGTTGTATGTATGTATGTTGTATGTATGTATGTATGTATGTAGTATGTATGTTGTATGTATGTAGTATGTATGTAGTATTATGTAGTATGTATGTTGTATGTATGTAGTATGTTGTATGTAGTATGTAGTATGTATGTTTGTGGTTTTTTTTACATTCAACACATTAGCCGGATGATGGGACTAATTCTGTCCCATCATTGGCTAATGTGTCAATCACTGTCATTGTAGCAGGCATAGCCTGATGGGACTTGTAGTCCCATCGGACGATGCCTGCACACACACATCCCCTGAGAGGCCCACACAGACCCCCAGCAACCCACACAGACCCCCGGCAGGCCCACACAGACCCCCGGCAGCCCGCACAGACCCCCAGCAGGCCTGCACAGACCCCCAGCAGGCCCGTACAGACCTCCGGCAGGCCCGCACAGACCCCCCACGGTCACACACAGACCCCGCCCACACACAGACACGCAGTCTCCACCCACACACCACCCACACTCCATTATAGTGCATCATTGCACTATGGGAACTTCTGATTCCGGTATTCGATATCATAAAAGTATCGGAACTCAGTATCGGAACTCGGATACAGCGAATATCGGCCGATACCCGATATTTGCAGTATCGAAATGCTCAACACTAGTAATGGCCCTTTAATTAACAGTAATTTCTGGGTGCAGATGCTCATTCAGATCAGTGTCTAGCCCATAGCCTGGAACAACATTTACATATAAGCAAAACAAGGATTTCTCTGGAATATGACATTGGATTACCGATGTCACTGTATCATTGTATTCCTATGAATTGCATGCCCATATAGACGGCTGAGGAGGGACAATCCTACTGACAGATTCCCTTTAGAGAGTATTTGCTTCTTCAACATTGTTAGCATATCCGCACAATACACCATAAATGTAAGATAGATTGGGTGCCATCATAAGTGTGCTCTGCAATATTCAGAACTCTCATGCAAATTAATGGAGCGGCGACTTTTCAGGGGCCCTGTTCTTTAAATAAGTTTTGGCTGCAGCAGTGGGATGTACATGTATCCTATATTTATGACATATCCTAATGATATATTATAAATGTATGAGATTTCTTTAAATAGCAACACCAAGATTAACACAAATAATAGTTATAAATATCAGAATGCTATTTATATTTAACGATATATTTGCACCCTAATTACATTATTATAAAATGTGATATTGTAATAATTGATAATGATTGTCATCATATGGATATTTACCAATTAATTAAGCAATTACGTTTAAATTAATTGAGCTTGGTTTATTACTTACGATAAGTCCGTGCAATATGATAATGTAATAAATTCATTTAAATTAATTCACTCTGTGAATTCAGGCACAAATTTAAATAGCCAGATGTCAAACATTTCCATATTCTTAATAGTATTCTATTACCATTATACCTCAAACACCTCATATAAATAGCAATTCCTGTATAAAGGTGACAGTGAGTGTGAAGCTTTGCCCCAGAAATTGGATAATGATAAAAGCAATTAAGATTTGTTTCCTAGCAAATAGCTGTGTATGAACACAGCAGAGCTGAATATTCCCAAGAATATTGTAACAAATGACCCACATGGCAAGCACATTAATTAGTTAGATGATAAACCGGGCATAAAATCAGCATACAAATAATATTGCAAACATAATGAAGTAGAAATGCTTCTAGCTCAAAGCCAACATCATTTGGATGTTCTCTCACTTTAATCTGTGATCATGACTAGCGTACCGGAACTGTAGGATACTGAATTCTGAAATACGACTGGAAGGTTATTCGGAGCAATTTCAGACTTATACCAAAAGAAGACATTGTTATGTTTGAGAAAAACAAAATTTGATAATGGCAAGAAAATAAATATATCAACAAAGAAGAAATACTTCTAGTTTAGTCATACATAATTACATAACTGAGATTTGGCCCAATAGAGGGCTATCTACCTGGTTAGTTAGAAATGATCAAAATTGTTTTGTTTTGTGTCCTTATTGGAACAACTTCTTGATTCTGAAAGAGCAAATGTTCCATAAACCCTGATTCATCAGGACCAGTGATTTTCTCTCTGGTCTTGATGAGGAGTCATGGTAGAGTCAAACGCTCAGAATTCATGAAGAGACACCTCCATGCGGCACACTAGTCACTGACTGGAGTAAGATTTCTGACACAGAGAACCCTATAGATCATTACAAATTAAATAAGCTGTGGTGTCACAGCCATGTCCTACCTCAGCTCCACCCATTGTGGTGGAGCTGGGTGAAACTGGCATGAAAACACCAAAAATCATAAAATTTTTATGCACCTTTGAGTTCCGGAAAAAAATTGTGACTTTTAAAAGCAATTTATGCCAAAATTCTCTTCTGCATCAATAACATCGTAGCTATGGACCTACCATTAAGGACATGTAGCAATCAACTTTTCTAATAGTTAGCAATGGTAGTGATCAGCAAATAAGTCAAGAAACATCATGTACAGTCCATTCAGAAGAAGCATGCATGCACATGAAATGACCAAAACATTGCTCCTCTATACTTTGTTATGAATTGTTTTGTCCTGAAATTATTGTAACATAAAAAATGTTACAGATGATTCGTGACAAGGGATTAACGAATCCATGGAAGTTCGGGTTCTTTGAGTTAGGCTGAACTTTAGTCCAAAGTTTGGTTCGGGTACCAGAACATGATCCAAACATGACCCCGAACCTGAACCCCAGAGAAGCCAATGGAGACCCGAACTTTGGTGCTGTAAAATGGTTGTAGTAAGGGCTAGGGGGCTGCAAAAGGAAGCAAAATGGGGGTAAGAGCAGGAAAATTTCCCTGCAAGCAAATTTGGATAGGGAAATTGCTTAAAATGACATAGAATGCAAAAACATTAAAAATAATAATCTTCAACCAGGAGGCGGAGGTCCAAGTGGAGGAGTGGAGCAGTGCCTTGGGGTGACATGGGGTTCCCCCTATTTTTCATAACCAGCCAAGGGAAAGCAGACAGCTGTGAGCTGTCTTAATTTTTATACTGGGAAATGCCAGTATTCATGGACCTTCCCAGCATATTAATATCATCCCCCAGCTGTCAGCTTTGCCTTTGCTGCTATTAAGAATGGGGGGACCCTTACAAAATTGAGGGCATGCTTATTTTTAATAACCAGCTAAGGCAAAGTAGACAGCTGAGGGTTGATGTTAATAGACTTGGAAGGTTCATGGATATTGGCCCCTTTTCAGTCCAATATGACCTCAGCCACCCCAAAAATGAGCCCTAGGATGACTCTGTCTGCAGAAATATGGAAAAATATAATAGCCATGAATTCAGGGGGGAATATGAGCCATGCATTCAGGGGGGTAATATGAGCCATGCATTCGGGGGGGGGGGGAATATGAGCCATGCATTCAGGGGGGAATATGAGCCATGCATTCAGGGGGGAATATGAGCCATGCATTCAGGGGGGAATATGAGCCATGCATTCAGGGGGGAATATGAGCCATGCATTCAGGGGGGGAATATGAGCCATGCATTCAGGGGGAATATGAGCCATGCATTCAGGGGGGGAATATGAGCCATGCATTCAGGGGGGAATATGAGCCATGCATTCAGGGGGGGGGAATATGAACCATGCATTCAGGGGGGGGGGGAATATGAGCCATGCATTCAGGGGGGAATATGAGCCATGCATTCAGGGGGGAATATGAGCCATGCATACAGGAGGGGGAATATGAGCCATGCATACAAGAGGGGGAATATGAGCCATGCATACAGGGGGGGAATATGAGCCATGCATACAGGAGGGGGAATATGAGCCATGCATACAGGAGGGGGGTGATATGAGCAATGTATATGGGATGGGAGGGAGATGAGCCATGCATACAGGAGGGGGGTCATTATACAGTATTGAGCATCATGTGGGATCATTATACAGTATCGAGAACTGTGTGTGGCCATTATACAGTATTGAGCATCATGTGTGGTCGTTATACAGTATGGAGCATCATGTGTGGCCAATGGCCATTATACAGTATGGAGCATCATGTGTGGTCATTATACAGTATGGAGCATCATGCGTGGCCATTACAGTATTGAGCATCATGTGGGATCATTATACAGTATGGAGAACTGTGTGTGGCCGATATACAGTATGGAGCACTATGTGTGGCCATTATACAGTATGGAGCACTGTGTGGCCATTATACTGTATGGAGCACTGTGTGGCCATTATACATCATGGAGCATCATGTGTGGCCATTATACACTATGGAGCATCATGTGTGGCCATTATACAGTATTGAGCATCATGTGTGGCCATTATACAGTATGGAGCACTGTGTGGCCATTATACAGTATGGAGCACTGTGTGGCCATTATACATTATGGAGCATCATGTGTGGCCATTATACACTATGGAGCATCATGTGTGGCCATTATACAGTATTGAGCATCATGTGTGGCCATTATACAGTATGGGGCACTGTGTGGCCATTATACAGTATGGAGAACTGTGTGTGGCCATTATACAGTATGGAGCATCATGTGTGGTCATTATATAGTATGGAGCACTGTGTGGCCATATTTTTTTGTTTATAATTATTGTATATAAAACCGTGTGATCAGCAGTGCTAAATGGCTGTGGTTGGGACGTGGATATGGGTGTGACTAGTTGTGAAATGGGTGTGGTCAGAGGCGTGGCCTAAAATTTGCCTCAGCGCGTTGCTACCTTTTTCCCTCTTTGCCTTCTTCAAAAGTTGGGAGGTATGGTACTGCATTTGCCAGATGATGGCAAGTGCCGCTAATCCCATAGGAAATGAATGAGGCCGAACACAGTGTTGCCGTAAGTGATCCGTTATGCGGCAGATGCAGAAAAACTGCCGGATCTGCTGCAAAAGGCGACTTTCACATCAGCGATTCTTGCCAAAGTCACTGCCGATAGTGTCATACTCACCAAAGGGGAGGCAGCACTAAAAGTGCCTAGGGCAGCAGAAACTCTAAATACGGCCCTGCTCACCTGTCCCACATCGCGCGGCTGCGCCGACATCCCTCTCGCTCTGTCCCAACTCCCGGCACAGCACCTTCTTCCTGCGTAATCGGTCATGTGATACCGCTCATTAAGGTCATGAATATGCGCATATTCATGACCTTAATGAGCGGTACCACGTGACCGCTCATTCAGGACGAGCTGTGTACGCCGAGACCAGGTATCGCTGGAGCAAGGTGAGTATCGTCTTCAAGGAGGGTGGGTGGGAGGCGGGCGGGCGGGTGGCCGGGGGGGGCGGGGTTTTTTTGGTCAGTCGGGAGGTGACCCAGGACTTATAAAAAACAAAACAAAACAAAAACCAAACCTTGCTTAGGTGCCGCCCCCTGCATTGTCCCCGCCCTAGGCATGTGCCCTCAAGTGCCTAATGGCAAATACAGCCCTGGCTGGACCACTCTTTTAAAATCCACAGAATGCTCTAAAATCTGCCAGACTTCTTTGCCTTTCTATAATTTGACATTCTTTAAAAAATCGTCTAATAGATTGCAATGCACTAATTGTATTATGTCTAGCCTATTATTTTTGTATTGCATTTTATAATATTGTTTTTTCAGACTATTTTCAATATTTAACATTTGTGTGTTTACTATGAACTGGTAGATTATAATTAAGATGAAAAACCCAGATGGTGCATTTGTTAGTTTATGTGCTTCATGTATTTACACATATGTATATTCCCAGGTGCTGAGAAACAAGGTTATCCACTATTTCATTGTTGTCTTTGTCTCACTATATCCAGAATTCTGCAATGAGCCACTTAAGACAACAGCTATTGTAATCTCTCTTCTTGAAATTGGTGTGAAATTGTGTTGTTGAAAAATATGATTTAATAAAAAACTCAATTCAAGTTGCTAAAATTATTTCAATTTGTATTAAATAAAGGAACACATCAGAATCTCTTAGCAAATCCAATTTATCTGAAAAAATAAATGTATAAATTGTGATTTAATATCATTGTACTGATCTCTTTAATTACAGTTTAAGTTAATGAGACATGGGAAATCAAGGATTTTTATTTAATGTAGTATTAATTTTGAATAATTTTATTGTAACATTACACCTATACCAAAATGTGCATCTGACACCCTGTGGAATACACGAGGATCCCCAAAAACTGCTGCTGTTCCCAGCGTTACCACTAGGAATTTTGGGACCCAATGCTGCCAAAATTTTTGGGGCCCCCTGGAGACTCTGCCCAGGCACTACCGAAGCCCTGCCTCCACCCTCAAACTGTCCACAGTCCCACCACTCTCTCTTGGAAAAGTTCCACTTCTCACCAATCACACATTAACAGTTCCCATCACCAGATCACATACATAGCCAGCAGCTTTTGTTTTGGCCAAAAGATTTTTTAATCTGCCACCATGACAAGGTAGACTATTTTGGCTGGGCTCTACTCTACTGTAACTTATTAAACATTTGTTAAAATATCCAATACAATTTAAAATGACCAATAATATCACATACAAGGGAAAAATACCACTGCACCATGACCAGACACCATATTACCACCACATAGTGCCTATAATACCACATACAAGGAACAAATACAGCCACACCATGGCCAGACCACATATTACCACCACATAGTGACCGAATACTACATTACTGATCATTAAAGGGAATCTGTCACCCCATTTTAGGCCTATAAGCTAAGGCCACTGCCATCAGGGGCTTATCTACAGCATTCTATAAGGCTGTGGACAAGCCCCCGATGTAACCTGAAAGATAAGAAAAACAAGTTGGATTATACTCACCCAGCGGTGGTCTGGTTCGATGGGTGTCGCGGTCCGGGTCCAGCGCCTCCCATCTTCATACAATGACGTCCTCTTCTTTGCTTCCTGTCGCAGCTCCTGCGCAGGCATACTTTGTCTGCCATGTTGAGGGCAGAGCAAAGTACTGCAGTGAGCAGGTGCCGGGAAAGGTCAGGAGATCTGTACTTAGTATGCAGTGTCCGTGTATAGGTAATACAGGGATCACCAGTGACATTATACACAGGAGCTCTGTATACAGTATCAGTGTACAGGTAATACAGTGATCAACAGTGACATTATATACACGAGCGCTGTATGTATTGTACAGGTTATACAGTGGTCAATGACATTATACACAGCAGCTCTGTATACAGTGCCAGTGTACTGGTAACACAATGATCACTGGTGACATTGTACACAGGAGCTCTGTATATAGTGTCAGTGTAAAGGTAATTAAGTGATCACTGGTGACATTGTACACAGGACCTCTATATATAGTATACAGTGTATAGTGTCAGTATACAGGTAACACACTGACTCACCAGTGATGTATCTAGGTGAAGTCCTTCATCTTCGCTTTTTATCTTCATCCAGCACAGACTGCCATCACTTCTTCCAGCCAGGGCTCGGAAATAACAGTTACCTAGAGCACCGCTTGCAGAGCACATTACTTAATTTTTTCCCAACTTCTACACCACAACAGATGAAGAAAAAAAGGCAACATATTGTCATTCTGCACAGTAACAGGACCGCCCCCCCATTTAAAAGAGTATCCTCAAAAAATAAAATAAATACACCACAGCAATAATAATATACCTTAATTAGCCTCTATGGTAATAACATCCCCCATCCTGGCTCCTGTGTGTCTCATTGCTGGCTCCAGCCATATGTTCTCCCATCCTGCCTGAATGAGTATCCATTCTGCCCCATGTGATGTCCCATCCTGCCCCATCTGTCTCCATCCTGCCCCATCTGTCTCTATCCTGTCCAAGCTATCGTATAATAATGCCCCAGCTGACCCATGATCCTGCCCCAGCTGTCCCATGATCCTGCCTCATCTGCCCCATGATACTGCCCCATCTGTCTCCATCATATTCATCATGCCCCATGATCCTGCACCATGTGTCTCCATCCTGCCCCATGATCCTGCCCCATCTGTCTCCATCCTGCTCCATCTGTCTCCATCCTGCCCATGATCCTGCCCCATCTGTCCCCATCCTGCTCCATCTGTCTCCATCCTGCCCCATGATCCTGCAACATCTGTCTCCATCCTGCCCCATGATCCTGCACCCTCTGTCTCCATCCTGCCCCATCTGTCTCCATCCTGCCCCATCTGTCTCCATCCTGCACCATGATTCTGCACCATGTATCTCCATCCTGCCCCATGTCTCAATCCTGCCGCATAATCCTGCCCCATCTGTCTCCATCCTGCCTCATCTGTCTCCATCCTGCCCCATGTCTCCGCCCTGCACAATGTTTTTCTATCTTGCACCATGTTTCTCCATCATGCACCATGTCTCCATCCTGCTCCATGTCTCTATCCTGCACCATGTGTCTCCATCCTGCCCCATGTCTCCATCCTGCCCCATGATCCTGCACTATGTGTCTCCATCCTGCCGTCGAAACATATTGCGGCTTGCCACTTTCAATAAAAATAAAACTTTCTCCTTACCTTACCACAGTTCAGCGGCAATGTTCCCTCCAGGCATTTTAAGCGCAGACTCGCCAGCGAATGACAATGACATCATACACCGGCGACGTGCACGCTGATGTAGGCTGCCAGCCTCCGATTGGCTGGTGGCTTTTAACTGTTGCTCATAGGCCTCATATGCCAGTCAGGGCAGTAATGCCCTGATGGAGGCCCTGGCGATTCCTTTCTCTTTGCATAATGCAGTACAAATCTTAGGTGAGCACTATACCTCAGAGGTGATGCTTTTTATGGACCTTTGAGACTATATTTAAACCATAATAATTTGACAAACAGTACGATGTTACAGGGTCACTATGGATAAACTAGTTTCTCCACTTACACTTGCATCTACATGTATCTATTTCCACTCCCTTTTGCTGTAAGCTTAGATTACAGACCTAAAAGTGCCAAAATCACAGTGGCTCATGCAATATGATAAATCAAGTGCATCTTCTCCAAAGTGGACCAAAAAGGACCAATGAACCCACAACTCTGTTGGGCATGTCTAGTAGATAACAGTGTAAAGCTGAAATACGGGTGCTGCTGGTAAAGACTGCTCAGAGTCCTAAGTGCTGTGTAAATGATTTTAGTGTATCAATAATAACACAAGCTACATGTCTTGGCCAGTAAAATAGCTAATGAAGAGGACAGAGGGGATGATTGCCCCAGGCCTTACGCTCAGAGGGGCCAACCCAGAGCTACCGCTACTCTTAACTGTATCGGCATACTTGGCATACTGATACAATCAAGCTTTGCGGTCAAGTATGGAGACATGATCTCCTTGCATTATCGCTCAGCCTCTTGGCCACAGCTGAATGATGCCGAGGCGCAGGTGTACACACGGGATGTTTGAGTCCCAGTGATGTCATCATACCATATTGGGACTTTGATGTTCTGTGGGTGTACTGGCTACTTGGCCATGACATCATTTTGCTGTGGCCAAGAGGCTGAGCAGTAGTACTGGGATTCCAACGCATTGATCCTCCCAGTGACCTCATCAGGACCCTGAATTTGGTAAGTGTATGATGTGTTTAATTTTACTTTTGGTGTGCGAGGGGGACTCTCGTACACTTTATGGGTTACTGTGGGGGACTCTCAAAGTGGGAGGGCCCTCATACAGTATAAGGGCTAATGTGGCAGCCATAGTATGGACTGGAAACTAATGTGGGGATCCCTTATACAATATAGGGGCTAATGTGGGGGCCATGATATGATGTGGGAACTAATGTGGAGGCCCTCATACAGTGTGGGTTTCTAATGTGGGGCCATAATATAGTACGGGAACTATTGTGGAGGCCCTCATACACTATGGAAGTTAATGTGGGGCCATCATATGTTGTGGGATCTATTGTGTGGGCCCCCGATCAGTATGTAAGCTAATGTGGGACCCTCAAAGGTATATGGGTTAATGTGGCAGCCATCATATGGTGTGGGAACTATTGTGGGGGCCCTCATACAGTATGGTGGCTAATGTTGTGGCCATTATATGGCATGGGAACTAAAGTGGGAGTCCTGATACAGTATGGAAGCTAATGTGGGGGCCATCATATGGTGTTGGAACTAACGTGAGAAACTTCATACAGTATAGAGGCTAATGTGGTGGCCATCAAATGATGTGGGAACTATTCTGGGGGCACTCATTCAGTATTGGAACTATTAGGTGTATATAGTTGTAATCAGGGTTACCTGGTTAGGGGCCCACTCAGAGGTTTTGCACTTCCTGAGCTGAACTCCTTGCTGCACCTATAGTCTCAGCACTAGTCCAGGGCTTTCAGCAAATCTTAATACCTTCTTTTTTTCTGTTGTTCTTTTTCTACCAACTTTTCCAAACATAATTGTATAAGCTCATTGGGTCTAGAGGCCCCAATACACATTTGATTTTGAGTGGACCAGTCGACCACCTAATGTGTAAAGGGGCTTCCTAGCAGATGATGTAATGGGAGAGAAGAATCATTCAGTTTGAATTCAAATGCTCAATCTTTTTTTTCCCAATGCAGGTAAACCAGAGGTGTCTGGTGTTTGACACCAATAAAAACACATGTGCATAGGGAAATTCAAAGAGCTTGGTGTAGGACAAATAAGTATTTGGCTGACAGCTATTCAAAAAGGTTGTCCAGCCTTAGGGTACCGTCACACAGTACCATTTTAATCGCTACGACGGCACGATCCGTGACGTCGCAGCGATCGTATGATTATCGCTCCAGTGTCGTAGACTGCGGTCACACTTTGCAATCACGGCGCTGGAGCGATGCCGAAGTCCCCGGTAACCAGGGTAAACATCGGGTAACTAAGCGCAGGGCCGCGCTTAGTAACCCGATGTTTACCCTGGTTACCAGCGTAAACGTAAAAAAACCAAACAGTACATACTTACATTCCGGTGTCTGTCCCCGGCATTCTGCTTCTCTCCACTGTGTAAGCGCCATAGCCGGAAAGCACAGCGGTGACGTCAGACGTCACCGCTGTGCTCGCTTTCCGGCTGGCAGACGCTCACACAGTGCAGAGAAGCTGAGACGCCGGGGACAGACACCGGAATGTAAGTATGTACTGTTTGGTTTTTTTTACGTTTACGCTGGTAACCACGGTAAACATCGGGTTACTAAGCGCGGCCCTGCGCTTAGTTACCCGATGTTTACCCTGGTTACAAGCGAACACATCGCTGGATCGCTGTCACACACAACGATCCAGCGATGTCAGCGGGTGATCAAGCGACGAAAGAAAGTTCCATACGATCTGCTACGATGTACGATTCTCAGCAGGATCCCTGATCGCTGCTGCGTGTCAGACACTGCGATATCGTAACGATATCGCTAGAACGTCACGAATCGTACCGTCGTAGCGATCAAAATGGTACTGTGTGACGGTACCCTTACGCGTCAAGTCTGCAGTCACTCTGATTTGCAGTAATTTGCATACATGTAGTCATGTACAGACTAGACATGCGAGACCTCTCTCCATGCAAGTGTTGAGCAAGGCCAGACACATCTATTCAAAATGTGGTGGGTAGTATGCAAATTGCATAATTGAGGTCACATGACCGCCAAAGCTTTGGCACCACCACTGGAGAATCCTCACAGTACGCACTGCACTCAATGTGAGGATACACTAGTCTCTAGTCACATAGAATGACTGCAAATTTCTTCCTATGGCCAGACAATCCTTTTATGAGGATATTCACTTTGTTTTTTTAACTATATTTACTGTTGGAAAAGGCTTTGATGGATGCCAACCATCACCCATACATTTCTATGATAAAAAAAATACCTATACACTGAGTGGTATACTTTTTTGAGCAGAATCCATGGAGAATGAGCTATCCTTTACCTTTTGGGGGGTATACTGACATATACTAACCACACAGAGACCAAAATAAAAAATCTTTTGACCTCTGCTTTTAATATAACCCTATGGACATGTTTAGTTGGTACATTTGGAGGTTCCACCATAAGAAAACATCACAAACATGGTGTGAACACAGCCTTTGGTTTCATTCACATTTCCGCGTTCTACACACATGTTGTATTTGGGGTTTTTAACAGCTACAACAGGTACCTATTATTATCTATTGTGCTATTCACATGACGGTGTGTCTGTGCAAAACACACGGAGACATGTCTGTTTTTTTCTGGAATCACAGATGAAAAGGGCCAATACTAGCCTATGGGTCGGTGAAAAGCTTGTACAGAGCATAGGTGCAATCTATGTGATATCTGCGTGCTGCATGCATTTAACATTGGAAAATATATGAGAAGCTTTGCAAATTATTTATTTATCCATCTGGGAAAAACACTAATTTTACAGATGGTAAAATCGGACTTGCAGATGACACAATGATCAAAAACACTGATTTAACCGACATAATTTTTTCACATAGGTGTTTAACAACGGACATCAGAATGACGCCTTAGGTGCATGGGCATCTTAAAGCTAGCACTTCAAGTAAACTGATTAACCTATTTATTGCTCTAGATAAATAAATGTGAAATCATAGATATATTTGTAAGAGACTCTGATTACACTCTACATGGGGAAAAATATCTACTTTTTAAAATAGCGCTGAAATCCTAGCATGCAGCAGTTAAAAATAAAAAAGATAGTAAATCATTTGACTGCAGTGAGTTGTTAGAAATGTTAGAAACAGTTTAATGAATTGCAATGGACACTGATACCAGAGCAATTTTTTGTCATGTAAGGAAAAGTTTAAGTGTAGCTTCAACCTAATAAGTAGTGTTGAGCATTCCGATACCGCAAGTATCGGGTATCGGCCGATACTTGCGGTATCGGAATTCCGATACCGAGATCCGATACTTTTGTGGTATCGGGTATCGGTATCGAAACAACATTAATGTAAAAATGTGTAAAAGAGAGAATTAAAATAAAAAATATTGCTATACTCACCTCTCCGACGCAGCCTGAACCTCAGCGAGGGAACCGGCAGCGTTGTTTGTTTAAAATTCGCGCTTTTCTTTCCTTACGTGAAGTCCCGGCTTGTGATTGGTCGCGTGCCGCCCATGTGGCGGCGACGCAACCAATCACAGCAAGCCGTGACGTAATTTCAGGTCATTCAGTATTTTAAAATTACGCTCCGGCTTTGTGATTGGTTGCGTCGCAGTCACATGGGCGACGCAACCAATCACAGCAAGCCGTGACGTAATTTCAGGTCCTTAAGGATTTTAAAATTACGTCCCGGCTTTGTGATTGGTTGCGTCGCAGTCACATGGGCGACGCAACCAATCACAAGCCGTGACGTCACGGGAGGCTGGACACGCGCGCATTTTAAAATGCGCGCGTGTCCAGCCTCCCGTGACGTCCCGGCTTGTGATTGGTTGCGTCGCGGTCAACCAATCACAAGCCGGGAGGCTGGACACGCGCGCATTTTAAAATGCGCGCGTGTCCAGCCTCCCGTGACGTCCCGGCTTGTGATTGGTTGCATCGCGGTCAACCAATCACAAGCCGGGAGGCTGGACACGCGCGCATTTTAAAATGCGCGCGTGTCCAGCCTCCCGTGACATCCCGGCTTGTGATTGGTTGCGTCGCAGTCAACCAATCACAAGCCGGGAGGCTGGACACGCGCGCATTTTAAAATGCGCGCGTGTCCAGCCTCCCGTGACGTCACGGCTTGTGATTGGTTGCGTCGCCCATGTGACTGCGACGCAACCAATCACAAAGCCGGGACGTAATTTTAAAATCCTTAAGGACCTGAAATTACGTCACGGCTTGATGTAATTGGTTGCGTCGCCCATGTGACTGCGATGCAACCAATCACAAAGCCGGAGCGTAATTTTAAAATACTGAATGACCTGAAATTACGTCACGGCTTGCTGTGATTGGTTGCGTCGCCGCCACATGGGCGGCACGCGACCAATCACAAGCCGGGACTTCACGTAAGGAAAGAAAAGCGCGAATTTTAAGCAAACAACGCTGCCGGTTCCCTCGCTGAGGTTCAGGCTGCGTCGGAGAGGTGAGTATAGCAATATTTTTTATTTTAATTCTTTCTTTTACACATTAATATGGATCCCAGGGCCTGAAGGAGAGTTTCCTCTCCTTCAGACCCTGAGAACCATCAGGAATACCGTCCGATACTTGAGTCCCATTGACTTGTATTGGTATCGGGTATCGGTATCGGATTGGATCCGATACTTTGCCGGTATCGGCCGATACTTTCCGATACCGATACTTTCAAGTATCGGACGGTATCGCTCAACACTACTAATAAGTCTACACTCACTGGCCACTTTATTAGGTACACCATGCTAGTAACGGGTTGGACCCCTTTTGCCTTCAGAACTGCCTCAATTCTTCGTGGCATAGATTCAACAAGGTGCTGGAAGCATTCCTCAGAGATTTTGGTCCATATTGACATGATGGCATCACACAGTTGCCGCAGATTTGTCGGCTGCACATCCCAAAGATGCTCCATACAAGGCAGGATGGATCCATGCTTTCATGTTGTTTATGCCAAATTCTGACCCTACCATCCGAATGTCGCAGCAGAAATCGAGACTCATCAGACCAAGCAACGTTTTTCCAATCTTCTACTGTCCAATTTCGATGAGCTTGTGCAAATTGTAGCCTCAGTTTCCTGTTCTTAGCTGAAAGGAGTGGTACCCGGTGTGGTCTTCTGCTGCTGTAGCCCATCTGCCTCAAAGTTCGACACACTGTGCGTTCAGAGATGCTCTTAGGCCTACCTTGGTTGTAACGGGTGGCGATTTGAGTCACTGTTGCCTTTCTATCAGCTCGAACCAGTCTGCCCATTCTCCTCTGACCTCTGGCATCAACAAGGCATTTCCGCCCACAGAACTGCCGCTCACTGGATTTTTTTTCTTTTTCGGACCATTCTCTGTAAACCCTAGAGATGGTTGTGCGTGAAAATCCCAGTAGATCAGCAGTTTCTGAAATACTCAGACCAGCCCTTCTGGCACCAACAACCATGCCACGTTCAAAGGCACTCAAATCACCTTTCTTCCCCATACTGATGCTCGGTTTGAACTGCAGGAGATTGTCTTGACCATGTCTACATGCCTAAATGCACTGAGTTGCTGCCATGTGATTGGCTGATTAGAAATGAAGTGTTAACAAGAAGTTGGACAGGTGTACCTAATAAAGTGGCCAGTGAGTGTAGGTTATGTCTGTGTTTCAGGTGAAAGATTAGGCCTCAGCTAACCAGCATTCAGCTACTTGTGTTCTCTACCTGTGCCCAAGTACCTGAATAGTTTTTGCCATTTTCACAGTTCAAAGGCATTAATAATGCCCTTCATTTCTAGGATTCACAAAAATCCAGAGAAGAAGGCATTCTGATCTTTGTTTTTATAGCTACATCATTACATTTGAAGATGCTTGCTAGGTTTCACATATGCTTGTTTTCTTTACCTTTTCAATTTAGTTCTGAACTTTCTTATGATGATGCCACTTTATTCTTCCACAAATGTTAAACCTGCAATCACCGTTCATAGCCCAATTTTCTATTCTGTTTTATGGATGGAGGTAGCACAAAATTTTATCTAAATCATGCAAGATTTATTTGTAATATTTTTGGATCTCACTGTTAATTGTAGAGGTTCCGTAAGGACATGTTTATACACCATTTTCCTGAAGATATTCTATCATTTTAAATGTTTGTAAATGAATGCAATGTTAATTCTTGTTGGTCAAATCTGGTAATTGCATTGAATTCCAAAGGAGAACACACATATAATTTGGCATGCAATATAATAAGAATAGACTCTTTGTGTACTCATAGGTGTGATGATAATGTGAATATGCCATGTTTCAGTACCTACCTAAAAGTACATTGTCTTTTCAGACCCCCTTTTCTTCCTCTGCCTATTTGTGTAATCCAAAACCCCTCATTTCCCCCTCCCTCAAGAATTTATATGGCTTCAAAGTGAAAGTACAAGTAGAAGCACATGGAAAGAAAAACCCAGGTTTCTTTTTCCTTGCAAATGTAAATATCATAACACCGATTAATGATAGAAGTTGGACAAATACATTTTTGACATGGGCTTCGGTAGAACTATCAGCCAGTGAGTTTTCTAGGTTTCATAACCAGCACAAATAAGAAATGGATTACTATGGAACTGGGTCACCCAGCTACTCCACGTCTATACTTAAACGAATCCCTATGGCATGCTGAGCATAACGACACGGGTGTCGTCTTTCTACGAGGTTCCTACGCCAAGATATGCGGGATGATGATTTTTCATAATGCTAAGACAGGGGAGTATCCAGCCTCTAAGTGAGGTCACCACAGGGGGAGCGCTTTGCTATTAGGCTGGGAAATAAATGAGTGAAGCAGGAGTCTTCACGTGTCTCTGTCAGGGGTCCTGCTGAGAGACAGGCTTGATGCATCTGGATATATGCTCGTCCTTCCCCCACAGCACACGGTCAGCCATCAGATGATGACATAACGAAATGTAAGTGTTTTTCAACTGTAATCCCATTTTATTTGTAATTGTACGGTACATATGATACTTGTCTTCTTTATAATATCTTTTTATACTTTGTGAACACTGCCTACATTTTTTGGAGTAAAATATAAAATTACTAGCCTGCATCTCCTTGCTCTATAATGAACTGTCTCGTCCTCTGAAGTGAATTATGCTACTGATTTGGGTTGGCTCTGGACCCGTTACTACTTAGGAACTTGGAGCTGGTGGCAACGAATTTGTCCTGTGCAATTGGGAGGCTTTGTAGTGACTGGCGTCGTTGGTAATTATTGTTCCCGCCAGAGTGGTAGTAGTTATATCGCCCTCGCTGCAGCGTGCCCAATAGCCAGTACAAGTAAGACAGCCTTTCTGGTGATTAATTACCCTAGGTGCAGTACCCATTATGACCTGAGGGTAAAGGAGGCGCCAGAGAGCTGCAAGTTCCAAACCGTAACTGGGAAGTGGGATATAGATAAATCCCCTTCAGAAAGAACCAGGTGCAACTAAACAACCCCAGTTCCTGACAAATTAGTGTGAATGGTGGGGATGATAACGGTATCCTCCCCATGATCCGTGACATATTGGTGGGATCCCTGACATACGGTGGGATTCCTATCAATAGGAAATGCACGCAAGACCACAGAATTCCCAGGGGCCATCCCCAGATGCACGTTTTACATAAGCTTTTTCAATGGGGAAAAATTTACTTGTAATCAGTACCCAGGAACATCCCTGCCACTTGGAAACTTTTCTCTGGATAATGGGCAGAAGATGGATCCTGTGAGATTACCGGTTGGTGAAGATACCAAAACAGAAGTTTTCTCGTCTGTTTTCCAGTGACCAGGAGGAGGAGGTTCAAATTGTTGCATCTTCCATGGTGGGAGCTGACTTCGTCGGGCAGAGAGAGACTTGGCCTTCAGGGATTCCTGATATCATGCCTGCCTCATTCTTCCCTAAGGATGTCGCGATGGGATGGACTGTGTGTGGTCCTATACTCCTCCTGCAGATCATCCTAGTGGGCTTGAAGAAGAGGGGGCGTAAAGGAGGGTACTGTAACATCAATGCCAGCATCACTGCATGGCTTCCCATCTCCCATCTTACTCACCACTCCAGGCCATGGTGTGAGTTTTGTCCTCTGCCGGCTCCTTGCTGTGGCTCTCATGTCCTTCCTTGCTGCATACTTCCTGGCTGTATGCTTAGGGCTGCGGCCCTGGCACTTCCTGATTCTTATAGAGACTGTGTGCACTCTCCTAATATGTCCCCAGCCTATTGCTAGGAGGCATCAGGTACTTAAGGCATCTCCACCCACTGGGAGATGCCTGAGCAATGAACTTGCTCAGCTAGTGTCTTGCTGCTGAGTTGCCATGTCCTGTCCTGTCTCTGTCACCCTGGGGCCTGCATACCCAGGCCCTTATCTGTGTTCATGTGTCTCATTTCAGCCACCCTGGGGGCTGTATACCCAGGCTTGAATCCTTGTCCTGTACTTGTTCTCATGTCTGTCCCTGTCTGAACTTTGGTCTATACCTGTAACTGTTTGTGTCCTTGTCTGTTGCCTTTCCCACTCGGCTGTGCGTATACTTGTGTCCACTCCCTCTGCTCTGCTCACCGCAATCTGCAGCTCTGCTCTGTTCTGCTCTGCTCACCGCGACCTGTGGCTCTGCTCTGCTCACCGCAACCTGCGGCTGTGCTGCTTTCTGCTCTGTTCGCCACAACCTGCGACTCTTCTCCGCTCTGCTCGCCGAAACCTGCAGCTCTGCTCCACTCTGCTTGCCGCAACCTTGCGGCTCTGCTCTGCTTGCCGCAACCTGTGGCTCTGCTCTGCTCACCGCAACCTGTGGCTCTGCTCTGCTCTACTCACCTGTTTGTGTCCTTGTCTGCTGCCTTTCCCACTCGGCTGTGCGTATCCTTGAGTCCACTCCCTCTGCTCTGCTCGCCGCAACCTGTGGCTCCGCTCTGCTTGCCGCAACCAGCAGCTCTGCTCCGCTCTGCTTGCCCCAAACTGTGGCTCTGCTCCACTCTGCTCGCCGCAGCCTGCAGCTCTGCTCTGCTCACCACAATCTATGGTTTTGCTCTGCTTGCTGCAACCTGCGGCTCTGCTCCACTCTGCTCGCCGCATCCTGCGGCTCTGCTCTTCTCACCACAACCTGTGGTTCCACTTTGCTCTGCTCACTGCATTCTGCGGCTCTGCTCTACTCCCATCTTGTCTCCTGTGGCTCTGCCCTGCTCTCTGCATCCTGCGGCTTTGCTCTTCTCCCACGTGTGTCCTTGTCCTTCTAGTCTGTACTGGTTCCTTTCATTTCCTGTCTCTCCAGTTTGTACTGGTTCCTACCTGCTCTCTTATCCTATTCATACCTGCCTGTGTCCCTGTCCTACCCATAACGGTCCCGATTCTTCCAGTGTGTTCCGTGCCCGTCTGCCTGCCAGAGTGCCAGCCATGCCCGCCTGCCAGAGTGCCAGCCATGCCCACCAGAGTGCCAGCCATGCCCACCTGCCTGCCAGAGTGCCAGCTGTGCCTGCCTGCCAGAGTGCCAGCCAAGTCTGCCTGCCTGCCAGAGAGCCAGCCGTGCCCGCCTGAGTACCAGTGGTGCCCGTCTATACTTGCTTGCACCAGTCAATAGACTTCCGTTCCCCAGTGGGATCAGCTGCTATGGCCAGACACTGCCCTGGAGTGGTACCTGGCAGCTACCTGCCACACAAGCCTGACCTCACCACTAGAGGCTCCAGTAAACACCAAGGTAGCTGCTTAGTCACGCCCCTCCAGGGTAGCCTGGTTTATGGCACAGTGGGGCCACAATCCTCGCTCCCGCCACCCAGTCTGGGTGCGAGTGTTACAGGTCCTTTCTCTCCTGTAGAGTGTAAGCTGTCATGGTCAATGTCGTTTTCCCTCTCTTCCCTCCCGCATGTGTATTTTCTGAGCAATTACAAGCTTTTCAATATTAAGATTCACGCAAATTTATTTGCAGCCAAAGACGTAACTGCTATAGAGGCAATTGCACCCGGGTCCTGAAGCCTAGGGGACCTAAAAGGCCATGTGGAAAGACTATTGCTATTAAAGACCTGTAATAATGTTCAATGTTTGCTCTGTTCAAGATTTTGCATTGGAGCCCATGAACTTCAAATTATGTAACTGTTTGCAGCTAACCAAATTTTGGAGCAAAATTCTGCAAAGTCAGCCAATTTAAATTTCAAAAGATTTGCTCATATTTACAAGTAACCCAATTTAGCTAAATGAGGCAGAAAATCTTCAGCATCAAGCATGCATCCGATACTGATTGTGGGAACTTAGTTTCAGCTTTAGTTTTTCTTTTTTAAAGCTGTGGTAGAGAGAGTCTAGAATTTATATGAATCAGCAAACTATCAAATACCAATTTTCATCAGACATAATCTGAGTACATGTTGACTGTACAACTGAGATGTCAAAACTGGAACGCACCACATGGCTTCATTTTATCATACAAAAATCACAAATATGTCCACGAACAAACTAGTTCTACAATGATTCATTTGATTTACGTTGCTATAGAAACAAACTAAACTATATTATGTTCAACATAGGCAATTTGAATCACACAAATTGTTATATGTACAAGCTGCTCACCATGTTAGGGTACTGTCACACTATACGATTTACCAACGATCACGACCAGCGATATGACCTGGCCGTGATCGTTGGTAAGTCGTTGTGTGGTCGCTGGGGAGCTGTCACACAGTCAGCTCTCCAGCGACCAACGATGCCGAAGGCCCCGGGTAACCAGGATAAACATCGGGTTACTAAGCGCAGGGCCGCGCTTAGTAACCCGATGTTTACCGTGGTTACCAGCGTAAAAGTAAAAAAAAACAAACAGTACATACTTACATTCCGGTGTCTGTCCCCCGGCGTTCTGCTTCTCTCCACTGTGTCTGCGCCAGCCGGAAAGCACAGCGGTGACGTCACCGCTGTGCTCGCTTTCCGGCCGGCCGGCGCTCACAGTGCAGAGAAGCAGAACGCCGGGGGACAGACACCGGAATGTAAGTATGTACTGTTTGTTTTTTTTTACTTTTACGCTGGTAACCACGGTAAACATCGGGTTACTAAGCGCGGCCCTGCGCTTAGTAATCCGATGTTTACCCTGGTTACAAGCGAACGCATCGCTGGATCGCTGTCAAACACAACGATCCAGCGATGACAGCGGGAGATCCAGCGACGAAAGAAAGTTCCAAACGATCTGCTACGACGTACGATTCTCAGCAGGATCCCTGATCGCTGCTGCGTGTTAGACACAGCGATATTGTATGGATATCGCTGGAACGTCACGGATCGTACCGTCGTAGCGACAAAAGTGCCACTGTGTGACAGTACCATTAGAGTATCCCGGGAGGAAGTTCACTGATAACTTACATGATAAAAACCTCCTAAGCAGTATTAGAGGTTTTGGTTGATCTACTGATATTGATTTGTAGTCACAGTTATAAGCATAATATATATTTTTTATATGTCTTTTCCGCAGGTTTACATTTGCAAAATGACCAAAAAGTGTCATAGACAGAAGAAAAGAATAATGATTATTTTTTTATTGTACATACAGTAATTAAAATAGCCACAAGGCTAAAATATTTTAGACAACATACCAGATCATAAGGCAATAGTATAGACATAAATTACATATGGAATGTAAATATTAAATCCAATGAGAAAATAGCCAAGCCAGTAAGCTTTTCTTCTATCTTTCAATTCAATATAAATACTATACTGTATATACAGTGCCTTGCGAAAGTATTTGGCTCCCTGGAACATTTCAACCTTTTCCCACATATCATGCTTCAAACAAAGATACCAAATGTAAATTTTTGGTGAAGAATCAACAAGTGGAACACAATTGTGAAGTTGAACGAGATTTATTGGATATTTTAAATTTTTGTGGAAATTCAAAAACTGAAAAGTGGGGCTAATGATGCACTAGTGAGTGTGTACAACCTTTTAGCCATAACATTAAAACCATTTAATATATTAATATGAATGCGATGACTCAAGTTTCCTAGTCGAATATGTCCAGAGCCTCACACTGCTCATGTCACTTTGCCTTCTTGTCACATAGCATCTCTTCCAAGGTAAACAAAGCACACGTACCAGGCTAGGCAAAGGCATCAAGCTCCATGGTCCAATTCTGGTGCTCCCTTTATCATTCTTGGTGCTTTTGGTGGTAGACCAGTGTGATATTTATACTTTGACTAGTCTGTGACTATGCAGGAATATACTACACAAGCTATGAGTTTGGCTAGCACTAACGTTTTTCAGCAATATGAGCTACAAAAGCTCTTTTGTAGGATTGGACCAAATGAGTTAGTCTTTATTCATCAAGCACAGCAATGTGCTTTGGACATCCATGTGCTTGCCACAGTTTATCCAGGTTGTCCTTTGTTGGACAACTTTAGATTAGTATTTGCCACAGCACGCCCTAACCATCCAACAAGTCCTGCTCCTTCGGAGCTTTATTGTATTTGTTTGGGGATGCTGGAGTGATGTCATGTTGCACTGTGTTACTTTACATTTTGACATTTCTGGGATGTAGCAGCAAGTCGATATGTGGGCTTACTTTATTATTGCACGTCTGGGGAGGTACCAATATCAACAGATAATCAATATTATTCACTTCAATGTTATTCACCAATGCAAATATGTTGATCCGTTAAACACTCCGCACATGGATGACATCCTAGTTGAGTCATGGCTCTGGGTCAGCCTACTTTCCATGCTAGTCTCAACAACCTGTACATCCTCAATAATGCTTATTGTATCCCGCTTTCTGTTTGCGCTATCTACAGTATAACCCTTTTTGTACAACCACCCTAGTTTAAAAGATCCTTAAAAGTCTAACTATTCATTCCCCTTGACCCTCCCCATTGAGGTTCTGCCTGTTCTTACCTTAGAGGCTCTAGCCGACAAAGAAAGCAGCACAATTCCGCAGGAACCTGAAATCCTCCTTTCTGTCTTTCTATTGATGCCTGTGGCACTGGTAGTATTTCTGAGTCAAACACCTTGGAGGTCCTGTCATTGGCACCAATGTGTACCATGACTGCTGAGTTTTCCAAACCCACCCATCAATCTGTCTGTCAGCAATATGCCGGACCCAAGCATCTAAAAACAAACGGTAAAGCGCAAATAGTGTTTTATCTGATAGCCAAGTGGTATAAGATATTATATGCTCACCTGATAGGATTGTGACAGTCACAACACTTATAGAAGCATGTAAAAACCTGCAGCAGGATCACCAAGAAGCTACGATGCAATGAATGAAGAATACGATGATTCAAAGTCAGAGCTGCTCAAGGTTCCAAAAATTCGGACACACACAGAGGTAAAGCATGGACAATTAAAACCGCATTCATGCTTCACCTCCGTGTGTGATAGCATTTTTGGAACCTTGGGCAGCGCAGACTTTGAACCACCATATTCCTCATTCATTGCATCGAACCCTAGCATCTATCAGACAACATATTGTTCGTCATTCCCAATCTTGGCGGCAAATGATCCTGCCTGTCAGTATCTGCTCAGTGAGCTCTAAACTCCTCTTCAAGTAACCAATGTTCCTAAGCTATTCAAACTGTATATTTAGATTCATAACCTAGACTTCCAAATATACAACATGCTGGTTTGTGACATTGAGTATAGTTTACCTTCATTATGGTATGCTGTGTTGGATTGCATTGTCTATAATGAACTGTAAATATGTTGCACTCGAGTTGTGGTTAAACAAAGACAACCAAAATGAATTCGAAAAATAATCTACGTTTTTAACTTGATTAGCTGCTTTTTTAATGCCCCAATTTGCATTTTTTCAGGTGAAACATGTAAAACAAATTTAAATTAAACTTCGTAGCATTGCGAGCTAAGTGCAAAATTGCTCCACATTACTGTAAACATGTCTTGAGGATTTTTTCCAATGATGTTTTGATGAGTTTTCTAAAGTCAATGCAACCCCATCCTGTAAAAGCACCCTTATTTAATCCCTTTTAATTCAAGCAGGAGTGAAATTTCATCATGTTAGACAGTAAGTATAAGTATATACGAGATGTTATTCCACTGCAATGCAAATCCTCCCCTGAAATGAAAAGTCAGGAGCAGAATCCTTGTGACGGTGTATAAAATAGCTTATCTAACACCACACATCACTATTAACAAGCTGTCTGGATTATGGTTATGGTTATAGAGAATTGCTGCTCCCTTGACTGTCTTACTGTCTTATCCAATAACGATCTGAAGAATTTCAAATGTACACAATAAAAAAAAAAGTGGTAGCAAAAATCTGAACTTGTTCCGTACACTGTGTCAAGCATTAAAAATGCACATTATTCATTGAAAGTATCACAATATCTGCGCGACGGCAGGAAAATGAAATCATCTTACCCTTGTTATGTAATTCAGAGTGTGTTTTAACAATTGCAGCCACTGCACACAGTCACTTAGTGACGAAGAGCACTTTGGGTGTTGAACATTCAAAGAATACATATAGGTTCCATAATGAAGTTCCAAATGTGCACTTGTATTCTTGTTGAGCTCTATTTTCCTGTCCTTATAATGTATTCTTCACTTTCTGCAAATATTATGGCTTTGAGGCCATGCTGAGCCCCATGTTAGATTGTCTCACACAGCTCCAACAGATACAAATTGCCCTGTTCCACTGCTACACAATGCTTTTTTTTCTTTTTAAGTACAGTAATTGTAGTGTCTTCTCATGAAAAATGACAGAAATGGTTGCCAAGAGACTGAAAAACTGCCTGAAGTGTTTTGGAAATGGTGCTCCAAAAAGCTGCTAAGCAAATCTTGCAGAAAGAAATACTGCAGTTTCCTTGCAGCATTCGCACTGATTTGTTATATGTCCTTTCCTGCTCCTCCTCAGCTGTGAACTCTGTAATTTGTTTGCATGGCAGCTGGCCATATGGAAAGTTATCGGTTATAGGGAAAACATCGATATAGATAAGCTGTTTTTATTGCCAATTAGTTTGTTTCTCAATGTGCCTTCATTGCATTGATTTGTCTATTTTAATTGTGACATTACCAGATTAAACCAATGCCTCCTGTATTTCAGGAAACGTATTTAAAGATTTGGTAAAGTAATTAAACTAATGACAATATAATTAGAATTATAACTACACTACTCAGGATTGAAACTACAACACCAAGAAGGAAAAGTAAAAAAAAATTAAAAAATTACAGGATCGATTGACATGTTAGTGATATGGGAATGATGAAAAAATTGAAATTAGATTTTCAAATCATTCAAAACATCACAATTTATTCAGAATCCAGTATGAGTGCTGAGAATTACCCGCAATTACACACCTTGGCCGTTATCAACAACGTTAGTAATGGTTGTCTGAGGAATGTTCTGCCACGCTGAATGCACTTGGGAAAATCATCATGATCTGCTGCTGGGGCCTCCGCTTAAGCCACAAGAGCTGCTCACAGAAACAGGTGGGCTGGCATTGTTCTGTCGAAAAACAACTCCTGGGACGTTTTTGAAAAATGGCTATACGACTACTTCAACCACCAAATCAATGTAAGGCTGGTGTGAAGTTCCCTCATGAAGACCTTTTGGTTCTGCATGTTATGGTGGCATGATTAGACCATGGAGGCTGCTCACATTTGCATGATCATCTTGTGGCCTGGTGTTGTCAGGTTGAAAACAGTCTTCAAAAACACTAGAAACACTAAATCAACAAAACAACCAAATCAAAGGATTAGCATACCTGGAATGAGTGCTTCACCATTGTCTGCAGACACTTGGTACTGCATCTCTCACCGACTCTTTGGCAAACAAGCTTGCTTTGGGAACAACCAAAAATGTAACTTTTTGACTCATAGATCCAGCGCACCAGCTGCCATTTTTCTGCATCCCAGTTCATATGCTTTCATACATAGCTGAGTCGTTTAGCTTTGTTTCCATGTCAAAGGTGTGGATTTATGGCAGGAATTCTTACATGAAAAAACTCTTGGCCATACTTATCTGAACAGCAGATGGGAGTGGCAGGGTCCTACTGTTTGCTGCCATTTCTGAGCTGATGGCACTGCTAGATATCTGCCGATATTTAAGGGAAATAAACACGATGTGTCTTTTATCTGCTACCAAAAAGTAACAATTGAGTGGGCAACACCTGTATATTACTAGAGCGCTAACCAAAGTACGTGTAAGAGAAAAAAAATTAAAAAAAATGAAAGACCAGTACACAAGATCAGTTGAACATCCTAAATTTGAAAAGTGTAAATATTTAGTAACAAATCCAAAAGCCTAGACAAGACAAATAAAAAAAAATAAAGTGCACCCATTGTGTCAGAACCTATTTCCTAGGTCAAAAATAGGCACCGGGATACAACCCACATGACCGTCATGATTAGCAATAGAGCCATATAAATATAGTGGGTAGCGGAGATACAGTAATATGAATGGACAAAACCTCTAAAGTGATGTCAAGCAGTATTCAGTAAAAATAAAGGAGCAATGCACATGTACAGACAATAAGTAATGCAGTATCAATGGAATATATAAAAGAAAATACCCAATAACTGTACAATAAAGTGCTGTATGCAGTCACCCAGGTAAAATGGCTAAAAAAAAGTATCATATGGGAAAGAGGGCACCACACAAATCGCTCGTTCTGACACTAAATAGCCTTATATTGTAAAAGCGCAGCGTGTCCCAGGGGTCTGCAGAGCGGTGACCTCACTGAGAAGAGGAGCAGAGCTGCGCTGTATACCAAAGAAGATGGCAGTAGTTGAGTATAAAACACAATGATTTTAGATTTAGAGGAATGAAAAGTTCATGGGAGGGTTTCTTTAACTTTTTCAATGCCATTAAAAACAAATGAGTTAATGTTCCCGCCAGGTTATTCAACAAAATGTTTGGGAGCACCAGAATAGGAGGATTTTGGGGGCCAATATTGAATGTTCTCAAATTCTTTTCCTTAATTTACTTATGGGACATCCTATATATCTGGTTTTGCAAATATCACATTGTCGGCAATATATCACATGGTGTGTGTTGCAATTAATGAACTGTTGTATATTGCGACTCGCGCCATGTCATACTCTTTCTTCCTTTACCATGAAGATGTCTCCAAGAGATTCACCTCTCGTCTCAACAATATTGTACAGGGATGTGTTTGCTTACTTTAAATTCACTATATAGAAATTATTTATTAGCCAAAACTTTCCAAAAAGTCTCCGCCAGCCCCACTGATTGCTCCAGGTTCTGGTTGATATATTTTTATACATAGTAGATATTTTATGTAGTATTTGGCTAATGGATCAGACTATATTTCTGTCACTGCTCAGTGGTTTTATTTGATTGCCATATGACAATATTATTTTGAGGCTTACTATAGGAAGCACATTATACTTAATCTGTCGATATAAGTGTCTGTGACTTGGAATAATTATTATTTGAAGCTGAATATAACGTGTTGTTCACATATAAAAATATTTTTCTCTGCAGTGATATCACCGCTGCGCACATTGAGATGCTACAACTGCTTTGCTGAGCTCCCCAAGAGTTGTAAGATTTTGACAACACCTTGAGGTGTTGCATCCTGAAAGTCTATCACCTATGAGTAAATACTAAAATATTGAAATCAATGCACATAAGCTTGCTTGGTGTAAATAGCTTTTCCTACATTTTATATGTTTCTGACATAAAGCATAGCTCACAGCATTATGCAACTATAACAGAAAATTTAGGAGTGTGACAAACATTTCTGTACTGGCTATATCATTACCATTTTGCTTTCATGACCCTGGAAACTTCTTCAGGATATGTATGTAATCTGCACAGCGCAGTAATTCAGATTTACTTCTTAGTTTCTATGACACCATTAACTGCAAGAGAATAGAAGGTATGTAATGACTGTTCTAAGGTAAAATAACCTTCTAAATAGAGATTATTTAATAACAGTCCTGATTATTTTCAATGTATTTTAAGTTGCAATATTTGCTATATTATTAACTTAAAGGGAATATGTCAGCAGGTTTTGCTATGTAATCTGAGAGCAGCATGACAGCATGGGTCACTTATTGGGCTGTGTGCTGCTGTTTCACTACAGTGTTTTATCAGCAGGATATTATCACTACAGTACTAGGTGTCTCGTGCCTTCTAGTCAACTGCTCTATGTAACCCTGCCCTCACCACTACTTAGCAGGTTTCTGTTAGTGTAGAGTGTACACAGAGAGCTGCCAATCTGTGGTGGGGGCGGAGATATAAACAGATCAGCTTTCTGAGCACTGCTAGATTTGCAGCAGAGAAAGCTGTGATTGTACCAAAATGACAGCATGCAGACCAGCAAGTAACACATTGCTGGGAATCAGGGTCTTAACTTCTACATCATGTTACTCTCAGAAAACAGCAAAAATCTGGTGACAGATTCCCTTTAACAGGTTAATGGGCTTAAATGTACAAAAAATAGAAAACTATTCAATAATTTTAAAGAGAGAAGTATAGATAAGTCTATGGCTGTAAGACGTCTTATAATCATGATTATCTCCAAATGTATAACTTCTATATAATGTATAAAGTTATAGAGAAGACCTAATTCAAATTTTCCAAACTCTCATATTTTGAATTTTGTGACTACTTTCTTACCAATGTATTTGACCCTGCATTTCTTTGTTAGTTTAAAATGTACCATGAATAATAAGCTGTGATTAGCGTAGTTAATAAATAACACCATTTCTGGCCATATTTTTATAACTTGTGTTCTGCAATTTTCTCTAGGCAGGTCCATTTTTAGTTGTCTCTGAGCTAGAGTGTAAAGACTAGCTGCCATGAAGTCTTACATACACTGTATACAGAAATGTCACAAATTCTTACTTTGCTATCTCTACGTAGCATATTTGGGAGGAGTATCAGCATGGAGGACATTGTATAGCCGAACTGAGCAGCAGTAATGTACCTCTGATAGGAACCCATGCAGCACTATTGTGTGTAATGGCGTTAACTATTATAACGTTACTATAGGCACAGATGTTATTTAAAGATTACAGATTGAAATGACTATTAAGCAAAGTAAGTAATTAAGGTAAAAATGGAAGGTAACCAGTTCTTGAAAATTGTAACTTAGGCAAATTAACTATTAAGATGAAATTATTTTAAAACACAGATTTTGATGGAAAATGAATAGTGTTCTATGAAATATACAAATATCCTGAACTTTTTTCATCATGGTTGCATGTGTACAGTATATACATATACATATATATATAGTACGTTCCGGTGTCTGTCCCCCGGCGCTGTGCTTCTCTGCACTGTGTAAGCACCATAGCCGGAAAGCAGAGCGGTGACGTCACCGCTGTGCTCGCTTTCTGGCTGGCCGGCGCTCACAGTGCAGAGAAGCTGAGACGCCGGAGGACAGACACCGGAATGTGAGTATGTACTGTTTGTTTTTTTTACGTTTACGCTGGTAACCAGGGTAAACATCGGGATACTAAGCGCGGCCCTGCGCTTAGTTACCCGATGTTTACCCTGGTTACAAGCGAACACATCGCTGGATCGGTGTCACACACAACGGTCCAGCGATGTCAGCGGGTGATCAAGCGACGAAAGAAAGTTCCAAACGATCTGCTACGACGTACGATTCTCAGCAGGGTCCCTGATCGCTGCTGCGTGTCAGACACTGCGATATCGTAACGATATCGCTAGAACGTCACGAATCGTACCGTCGTAGCGATGAAAATGGCACTGTGTGACGGTACCCAAAGGCTTTGCACATTTACGTACATGCCTGTAGCAAAGGAACTCCAGGTTTCAACGTTTGTCTGGAGTTGAGATAACTGTCAGAAAGCCAGCTTCCCTGTTCGGTTATCTTTATTGTTCTACAGTCCTGGATCTGACTTCAGTCCTGCACCATCTGCCTGTGCTATCAGGTGCCATTGAGGAGCCGAGGAGGTGGCCGGTTGGGTGGTGGGTTCACCATCTAGCAAAGCCACCATAACCTCCCTCTTGTGCTGCTCCTCCTGTAGGGTGATATGATCATTGCCCATCTATTTATTATATACTTAATTTTGTTATTTAGACTTGTATTCCTGATATAGAGATTCACCTTCACTTGCTCCCAGCAGAAGATACATAAGATCAATGCCTCGATGAGGATGGATGATCTAATTTGAGAATGCAGTTTCTATTTCCAATGATTTTTAAAACTGAAATGAATACAACATTTCCTTCAGCAGACAGAAATCAGTGCTTGATGGAGCCTAATATTTTCTTACCTGCCTCTCTTTCTTCCGTTGTTTTTTGTGTTATTCACTCTTTCTGCTCTCTATAGGTCATTAATGTTCCTTCCCTTTTTTGCAGAAATGCATTACGTGCATCTCGTAAAGTCTTTCTTTCTATGTGACCCGCAAGCATTGGGATGCACACACTTTATAGCATTCAGTGGTTTTCATAGCAACTATGAACTGCAAATATTTGTTTCTCTTGTCTCATCTTTTCTAGTATGCCAATTGGGAAAGCAAGGAACCTCAATTAATATATATCATTAGTCTGTGGGTGTCCTTTTTATTTAACAAAACAGATGACAGCCATAGATAAGATAGGTAATTTTTAGTGATGAGCGAATATACTCGTTACACGAGATTTCTCGAGCACACTCGGGTGTCCTCCGAGTATTTTTTAGTGCTCGGAGTTTTAGTTTTTTTTGCCGCAGCAGAATGATTTACATCTGTTAGCCAGCATAAGTACATGTGGGGATTGCCTAGTTGCTACGGAATCCCCACATGTACTTATGCTGGCTAACAGATGTAAATCATTCAGCTGCGGCAAAAAAAACTAAAACTCCGAGCACTAAAAAATACTCGGAGGACACCCGAGCGTGCTCGAGAAATCTCGAGTAACGAGTATATTTGCTCATCACTAGTAATTATTCTAAATAACACTTATCAAAAATGCTGATAAGTGCCCCTAGTGCCACCCTAAAGGATCTGACTTTCTAGTAAAAATCAGGTCAGAATTTCTGGGTTGAGAGATCCTTGCAAGCAGACTGGGATTCCATAAGCCTCTGTGAATCCCTTTCAGTTTTTCACCCCTTCACCCCGAAGCCTGTTTTCATCTTCACGACCAGGCCAATTTTTCATTTCTGACCAGTGTCACATTATGAAGTCATAACTCTGGAAAATTTCAATGGATCCCACTGATTCTGATATTGCTTTCACGAGACATATTGTACTTCATGATAGTGGTTACATTTCTTTGATATGACAAGCACTTATCTGTGAAAAAAATGGAAATTTGGCAAAAATTTTGAAAATTTTGCAATTTTCAAACGTATAATTTTTATACCCTTAAATCAGAGCATCATATTGCACAAAATAGTTAATAAATAACATTTCCCATATGTCTACTTTACATCAGCACAATTTTTTAAACATAATTTTTTTTTAGGAAGTAATAAATTGACCAGCGATTTCTCATTTTTACAACAAAATTTGCAAAACCATTTTGTTTAAGGACCACCTCACATTTGAAGTGACTTTGAGGGGCCTATATGACAGAAAATTGACAAAACAATTTGTTGTGCAATTTATCTTGAGCATGCTGATACCCCACATGAGGGGGAAATGTACTGTTTGGGCACACAGCATTCACTTTTTGAATGTAAAATTTGTAAAATTGCTGACATAATTAGCAGACACCATGTCATGTTTGGAGAGCCCCTGATGTGCCTCAACAGTGGAAAAACCCCACAAGTGACCCCATTTTGGAAACTAGACCCCTTAAGGAACTTACCTAGATGTGTGGTGAGCAGATTGAACCCACATGTGCTTCACATAAGCTTATAACGTAGAGCCGTGAAAATAAAAAAAAATACATTTTTCCCAGATAAATCTTTTTTAGCTCCAAATTTTGCATTTTCATAAGGGTAAAAGAAGAAATTGCTCCATATAATTTGTTGAGAAATTTCTCCATAGTGTGCAGATACCCCATATGTGAAGGAAATCTACTGTTTGGGCACATAGCAGAGCTCGCAAGGGAAGGAGCGCCATTTGACTTTTTGAAACTAAAATTTACTGTAATAATTAGCAGATGCCATGTCACATTTGAAGAGCCCCTGATGTGCCTAAACAGTGGAAACCCAAGTGACACCATTTTGGGAACTAAACCCCTTTGGGAACTTGTCTAGATGTGTATTGAATACCTTGACCTCCCAAGTGTTTCACAGAAGTTTCTAACATAGAGCCTTGAAAATAAAAAAATAACATTTTTCTTGCACAAATCTTTTTAGCTCCAAAGTTTTGTATTTTCACAAGGGTAACAGGAGAAAATGACCTCAAAAATTGTTTTGGAATTTCGCCTGAATTGACCGATACCCCATAAGTGGTCGAAAACTACTTTTGAGGTACAGTGCAAAGCTCAGAAGGGAAGTAGTGCCATATTACAGTGCAGATTTTGCTGCATTGGTTTGAGGGTGCCATGTTACATAGCAGAGCCCCTGAGGAGCCAGAACAGCAGAACCCCCCATAAGTGACCCCGTTTTACAAACTAAACCTCTCAATGATTCATCTAGGGGTGCAGTGATTACATTGACACCACAGGTGTGTCACAGAATTGGGCAGTGAAGAAAAAATAATTTACATTTTCACCACCAAAATTGAGTGTTAGCTCCAAATTTTACATTTTCATACTAGGAAAATGGTAAAAATGTAACCAAAATTTGTCCCACGATTTCTGCTGAATGTAGAAACTCATGCTTCTGGAGACACACACCTGTAAATTAGGCGGGATCTCATCATTACAGAAATGCCGAACATGTGGGTGCTAAATGTGGTTTAGGCACACTGGGGCTCAACAGGGAGGGGGGCATTTGGATTTGGGAGCAGAGAATTTGCTGAATTTCTTTGGGGGTGAAGACTAGTGTTGAGTATTCCGATACCGCAAGTATCGGGTATCGGCCGATATTTGCTGTATCGGAATTCCGATACCGAGATCCGATACTTTTGTGATATCGGGAATCGGTATCGGTATCGCCACGCGACCAATCACAAACCGCGACGTCATCCAAAGTCTTTCAAGCGCTCATTCTTAGGAACGGAAGCTGCCGGTTACATCGGTAAGGTCCAGGCTGCGTCGGAGAGGTGAGTATATCAATATTTTTTATTTTTATTCTTTATTTTACACATTAATATGGATCCCAGGGCCTGAAGGAGAGTTTCCTCTCCTTCAGACCCTGGGAACCATACAGGATACCTTCCGATACTTGGTGTCCCATTGACTTGTATTGGTATCGGGTATCGGTATCGGTGATATCCGATACTTTTCGGGTATCGGCCGATACTATCCGATACCGATACTTTCAAGTATCGGACGGTATCACTCAACACTAGTGAAGAGTCATTTTGCTTTTCCAGAGATTTTGTGTCACCAGTAATGTGGAAGCCCCTATATTTCCGTTAACAGATGACAGACCTGAGTGGGGATTTGCTTTTTTGTGAATTGAGTTGAAACTTTTATTGGGAACATTTTACATAACATTTATGATCACATTTATCCGGCGCTCTATGCGGAGCACTTACATCGGGGTTTACAGCTAAATCTCTGAGTGACATGACAGATGAAACCCCCGATGGATCCATTCATTCATTCATTTATTATTTGAACTATGCAAAGGGGTTTGGGAACTTACACAGAGTACTGTAAAAGAAGCCTTAAAGGTGGTGGCCATACTTTATGTTGGGAAAACCTGTTGATAGGTTCCCTTTAAATAATGCAGCAGGTACAAGTGCTCCGGCTCCCATCACCTTCACCCTATGATGCCTTTGCAGGACACCGATGGTTTACTATGAAAGCTGGGGGCTGTTGAAGGCTGCTGTCACTGCTGTCTTGGACCTCCTCTGAAGGAGAAATGTAATTACACTATAACCTGCAGTATTGTGTTATTACAGTATATAGTATATACTGTATATGTGCAGTACTATAGTTAATTGTAATACTATAGTATTGCAGTATATAAGCAATGAGATGATTGAAAGCTTAAGTCCCTTAAGGAGACTAGAAAAAAATTAAGCAAAAAAAAAAGTTATTCAAGATATAAAAAATGAACATTTGAATCACCCCAACTCCACCCCTAAATAAAGAAATTAAACATATTTGGTATTGCTGCATTTGTAATAGTCTGATTTATGAAAATATAAAATGTATCCAATTGTTAAATGCAGTATCAAGAAATAAAATCTAAATGGCTGGATTTTTATGTCACCACTAGAGATGAGCGAATATGTTCAACTCCCTCCTTATTCTGCAAGCTATGGCGCTTACCAAATAAGCTGCAGAGGGACCCGGATACCTGCAGCGCTCCTGCTGATCAGCTGTCCGGCGCCGCACTGCATGTGTCACGGCTGTGTGACCAACAAACAGGCTCTCCATGCATGTATTGCGATTGTGAAACAGCCGTGACACATGCAGCTGCGGTGCCGGACAGCTGATCAGCAGGAGTGCTGCAGGTATCTGGGTTCCCTCTGCAGCTTATTTGGTAAGCGCTATAGCTTGCAGAATAAGGAGGGAGACAAACATATTTGCTCATCTCTAGTCGCCACATCTCCCTAAAAAATGCAACAAAAACAATCAAAATGGTGCATTTACCCCAAAATGGTGTTAAGGAAAACATTAGCTTACCACACAAAAGCACGACACAGTTCCATTGGCAGAAAAGAAAAATGCTCTGGGTGACACAAACCAACATTTTTTTTTTATTTTGCAAACATCTATAATTTGTTCCACCACTTAAATTAATTTAAAAAAACAGATGCAAGTTTGGTATCACCATAATCATACTCGCCTAGAGAATCAAGTTTCCAGAACATTTTCAAAATGAACTCTGTAAAAACAAAACCCCAAAACAATGGCAGAAATTGCTTATTTCTCACCATTTAACCGCACTTGAAATTTTGTTCCCATTATTCAGTACGTGATAAGGTAAAATCAGTCATGTCATTCAAAGTTATAACTCGTCCAACAGAAAACAAGTCCTGATACAGCTACTGTATGTTGACAGAAAAATTAAAAAGTTATGGCTTTTGGAAGAAAAAGAGGGGAAAAAAAACAAAACCACAAAAGTGAAAAATTTCACAGGCGTGAAGAGGTTACATTTATTAAGCATCAAATTATTAATTTGAAAATTGAGAAATGTGAAATAAAATATGACAGCCAAAAATGTAACGTTTGATTTTTCATGTATTAATAAGAAGGGCATATTTCTATTTTTGCGCTGACTTCTACTGGATTTGGGGATTTGCTTTGTAAATCTGATTATTTCTATCTACATGAAAAGATTAAGGTGTAAATAGAACGATTTTAAGCCTAAAGTAATGTTCCCTTTTTTTCTGGCCACAGCAAAGCTGCCTTTGGCTTTATCTGTCAGTTACACATCACAGGGCCTTTGTTTTATTTATTTTGTTTTTGACTTTCTGATGGGTTTATTTTATGTTCCTTCAGAATTATTTGAAAACCTTTTTATTGATACATTAAATTCATGGAAAGGAAAATAGCTTTATAACAGCTCAAAGGGTTTTGGGATTTTATTACAGCAAACTGTGTTTGCTATTTTCTTGACCACAAATTACAACACTTTTTCTATTTCTTTCTTTAACAGAAGATTTCCATGTAAATGTACTGACAACCTAAGCAAATATGTGTATGCAATAGTATAAGTGGTGCCTGCCTGCATCTCAAAAGGATGTTTCTTCACAAACCTATACAACAAAATAGGGTTATGCCCTATTAAGGGTTTAGTCCAATAATATTAAAAGAATTTTCTGATATCATTACCTGCATTTGGCAAAATGGCAAAAATTTAATGTGAAAAAATAACCTACTCTCACCTGTTATATCCTCCGCCGCTCCAAAACCATGACTCTTTTTTCCCTACCAGTCTTTATGTGTCAGCAGCAAAAATGTGCCAGATTATACAAGTGACCCTGCAACCAATTACGCCCTGACTTTCTCTGCAAAGCATACTTTTTCCATTGGAATATTCTATTTTCATAAAAGCTCCTGTTCTCTTGATTTTATGTCTAAATGTCTAACGAATGTGTTCAAAAGCACCTAGAGTAATAATGTATATTAAAAATGAAATCAGTGGTGAGGGGGTTGCTCACCTGATTAGATTGTGTATGTCACAACTCCAATAAAAGTCCATTGATTATTCAGCTGCTGCAGTCACATCTGCACATAAAGAGGGTCTACTTTTGTAGCTTCAGTAGAAGTAGGAGACAGATGTTCTGGTAGACCATGCTGCTGTGAAAAAGGAGTAGTTCCACATGTTCCACATCGGGCTCGTACCGAACAAATTCTCAAAACTGAACTACATAGGTTATGTTCGGTACGATGCTGAAATGCTTGGTGGAAAAGCTGTAGGGGAACAAACGTGCTAAAGACTAGAGTTGAGCAAATTTGTTCGGATTTGGGTCAGAATACGATCGTCAACGAATATTGTTTTTGCAATATTCGTGGAACACAGCCGAACATCATTAAAAGTCAATGGGAGTAGTAATTACCGAGTATGTTTGGAACCAATCATCAAACATGAATTTCGCATGAATAGGGTACCAATAAGGCACAAATATGGCAAATTAAGATGCGGCGACCGAATCCGAACAAATTCGCTCAACTCTACTCAAGACCATCAGGTGATGCCCTTTTGGGTGTAAGGAAAGTAAAAGTAAGGTGCTCACCTGAGCAGGTTATGTGCAGACACAACTCCTATGAACACCTGAAAATATCGGCTGCTGCTGCTGATAGGGATGATCATCTACTTAGTAGACCAATTTGGACGATAAAACAATATTGTTTTTTACTTGAAAAAGGGGCTATTCTAGCGTTGAAAAGCATTGTAGAAATAAATGTGTTCAACTTATCTTGGTCCTAAGAATTCTTCATTACAGCAGCACAGCCTAATATCGCGTTATGGTCATAATTGATCAATAAAAGCTACTTGAAGTATTAGCATATGTGGAAATACTCCTTTTTTACAGCAACGTAGTCTACCAGAAAGTGCATCTTCTACTTCTCCCAAATCCTTTTGAAGACAGATGGCAGAGTGATGCTTGCTGTCCTGCAGGTTAGGCTACTTTCACACTAGCGTTGGTACGGGGCCGTCGCCATGCGTCAGCCCGATGTACCGACGCACGTTGTGAACTAAATGCACAACGGGGCAGCGGATGCAGTTTTTCAATGCATCCGCTGCCCTATTGTAATGTCTGGGGAGGAGGGGGTGTTGTTTCAGCCGTGCATGAGTGGTCGAAAATGGCGGACGCGATGCACAAAAAAGTTACATGGAACTTTTTTGTGTCGACGGTCCGCCAAAACACGACGCATCCGTCGCATGACGGATGCGACGTGTGGCCATACGTCGCAATGCGTCGCTAATGCAAGTCTATAGAGAAAAAATGCATCCTGCAGGCAACTTTGCAGGATGCGTTTTTTCTCCAAAACGACACATTGCGAAGTACGTCACATGACGCTAGTGTGAAAGTAACCTTAGCCGTAGCAAAAATTGGTGCGCTAGATGTTTCTTCTCACTAGCACATCTGAAAACCACTTTAATGTTTCAAATCTGCAAGGCAAAAATAAGCAGCATGTTCATAAGCTTTCAGAAATCTCATTCACTTTGCTGGTACTGGAAAAAAGGCTTGGAAAAAAATGCTCAGAATAAAAGTAGCAAAAATGCATTATGTGAACAAGCCTTAAAAGAACAGTAAAGTAAAAAATAAAACAACAGCAATAACATCTTAGTTTGTAAAGCATACGGTTATCAAAAACACACTAGCAGACCAACTAACTTGAAACGTTAAAGAAAGGCTCGCGTGAAGATTTTTTTTTATAAAACTTTGTATATATTTATGCAGCATAGTGTGTGTTAATAAACTCGTGTACCTTATCCGGTATCCAGCACAATCTTCTCTTTGATATCATGGCTCTACAAACACTCTAAATAAACACTGTGCTCTGTGTTTCCCAAAAGTGGCTTTTACAATGTAAGTTATTGGTGAGTCAGAATGAGGCTCCATAGACTTTCATTGTAAAAGCAACTTCCGGCTCACACATAGAGCATACAGTGATCCAGGGAGTCTGAAGAATGGCTGTCACTGAGAAGGAGAGCGTAGAAGCACTGGATCCTGAAGAAAGTGGCGATAGATGAGTATATTAATACACACTACACTACATACAAATATACGCAGAGTTTGTAAAAAAAACTTAATGTGAGAGCTTCTTTACTATTTTACTGTGCACAAAAGTAACACGATGGCACACAATACTTGTTTGCTAAGTGTAATTTTAACATACACAAAATGCACAATGGATTAAAAACTCCACTAACAGATCGTTTCTGGGAGTTACAGAACAATCAAAATTAATTTAGCAAAATAAGTATATGCTGTTCCTTTGTCCTGACCTCTTTTTCCTCACAGAAGCCACAATAGCATTGTGTTATCGCACATAATTTCACTCCACACACTCAGGTCGATCCACTTGTCTGTTTCCTCTCACAGACGTTGCTCTTCAAGGCTCAGTCCGTTCCTCTGGTACAGTATGTGCATCTCAGGTTTCTGTGTCTCTGTTACGGTCCCTTTAGTCTCAAGTGTTCTCTTTTTGTTAACAAACACAACACTCATTAATCAGGTGTAATGATTTTTAAGGAAGCTTAAAAATCATTGCTACTTGCAGCACATCGTCCTGTGTAAAGAGGTGATGTGCTTCTGATAAAATGAGATTATATGGTGCATAGAATATTTTCTGGTCTGTGGAAACAGGCCAGTTAACAACTGCCAATTGGCTTGTATAAAGTCAATTGGTGGTTGCTTAACAGCATGGATCATGCTGTTAAAATCAAGCATTTGTCCTGGCTTTTTTAAGGGCAGTAGATAGGCCACACTTCATACTATCGATAATCAACAGTTCAGTATATTCCAGGACTGAACTACCAGTTATGTCTGCTCTTTGTACCTGTCCTTCAGCCCCAACTACAACCAAGCAGGGTTTGAGCTCTCCTTCCTAACCATCACTATTTCCTAATCGGCTGACTTCAGAGCTCTAGCTAGAAGGCTGATTGCAGACATCAGCAGCCCAGACAGAAAACTCTCAGATTCACCAGCCACATTGTACAACCATATGAGTCAAAGACCAACATCATAAAGTTATTGCCCAATGTCTATTCTGAGGCTAACTAGAAAAGTAGCCAAACAGCCTTTTGATCTGAGGTCTTCTCACTCTCCAGCAGGTGACATCTGCTCCATCACACCTCATAGGTCTCTCCAAAATGTAGAAATGTCTAATTTTACATTTCAACTTGTGTTAATGCTTTCAACTTTCTGCTTCATCATAATCCATAATTTAACTGGAAAAATTAAGCTACCTGAAACAAATATGAACTAAGCCTTTAACCAGTGGGCTATTTTATTTTTATTTCAACAGATATTTTGAGGATATAAATGTGGGCTGTGTAGGGGGGTAGACAAAGATGTTGTGGTAATAAGGAGTTAATGTGAATAGTGATGGGTGAATCCCTGAATGTTTGTGACCAGCGGATTCAGCTGAACAGTTAAAAAAGTTTTGCTGTGGTAACAGAACAATGCCCAAACCCCATTATCATGAATGGGGGGCCTGAACATCCAGTGTTTGCCAAGCTGTGATATGCATGACAACACAGCAAACACTGCCTCTGATCAGTGATAAGATCATTACCGCCGGTCAATGAGCCGCGGCTCCCTCGCTGTCAGATGACAGTGTGAGCCCGCAGCTGTGACCGAAGTGCTGCATGTATTTGAATTGCATGTGTGCCATAGCCGCATGAAATTGAATTTCACAGTAAAGTTGAACCTGTTAAACCGAACCTAAGATCTCCTGCAATTCCTGTAATTGTAACCCGTACCATGGATGGGAAGGTAACAAGGACTCCAAAACAACAAGTGAGTAAAGAAAGCACCCCACAGCACAGCCCCCAATCTACTGTATACAGTAGTATCCATGCCAGAGGGAAGAAGAGAAGCACATTATTCAGGAGCAAACTACGAATAGAGCAATGTGTAACCATATCTGCATCCTCCATACATCTAAAGAGTGGGGTTTTTTGACCCTTGGTTAGCACTCCAGAAAGGCACATGGGAGTTAGAGTGGTAGCAGCGTTCGCCATTCTAGTTTATCGGAATTGTTAAATACAGCCAGCTACTATAACACTCATAGTCTTCACTGGAGAGAGATACAGGGTCTCCTCCTCCTTAAAGTATTGATTGGGGAAAAGAGCACCCCCATTCTACTCTACAGACACGTGGAAGTCATGGCTGTGGAACATGCATCTCTTACACATTTATTGCATATAATGCTCTAGCATAGTCAGCTTTCTAAAATGGAAGCCGAAAAATACACTTAACATACAGATAACATTAATTTATATGTATATATCAAAAACACCTACAGTATTTAAAGGGAATCTGTTACCCCAAAATTCACCTATAAGCTAAGGCCACTGGCATCAGGGGCTTATCTACAGCATTCTGTAATGCTGTAGATAAGCCCCAGATGTAAAATGAAAGAGAAGAAAAACAAGTTAGATTATACTCACCCAAGGGTGGTCCCGGTGCGGTCTGGTCCTATGGGCGTCGCGGTCTGGGGCCTCCCATCTTCATATAATGACGTCCTCTTCTTTGCTTCTTGCCGCGGCTCCTGCGCAGGTGTACCTTATCTGCCCTGTTGAGGGCAGAGCAAAGTACTGCAGTGCTCAGGCGCCGGGCCTCTCTGACCTTTCCCGGTGCCTGCGCACTGCAGTACTTTGCTCTGCCCTCAACAGGGCAGATAAAGTATGCCTGTGCAGGAGCCACGGCAGGAAGAAAAGAAGAGGACGTCATCATATGAAGATGGGAGGCGCTGGACCCGGACCTCGACGCCCATCAGACCAGACCACACCGGGACCGAAACTGGGTGAGTCTAATCTAACTTGTTTTTCTTCTCTTTCAGGTTACATTGGGGACTTATCTACAGCAATACAGAATGCTGTAGATAAGCCCCTGATGCCGGTGGCATTAGTTTATAGGCGAATTTTGGGGTGACAGATTCCCTTTAAGAACAAAGGTAGGTATGGTGTTACAAGGAGTTTAGTGAAGTTCTGTAATAAACTCAGCACCTTCACAGACATATACGGTAATTCACCAACAAAGAAATGGGTGACAAAGGACCAGTTCCACATACCAATCCACATAGCTGCATGTAGTAAATGACCAAAATTACCATCAAATGAAAGGGTATAAAAAAATGAAAGGTCTCACCCAAAACTTGTACTTGGATAAATATGAGGCATCAAACCTTCTTGGAACCATCAGGATGGGAGCAAGTCAAAAATGCCTGTTTGCGGGACCAGACATGAGATATCCAGGGATGTCCTGAATTAATCATAGATGACCACCTCCCTATTTATTGCATATACTTGTAATATATATTCCATAATGCCACAAACCTCTCAAAAGGTAATACCCCTTTATGTTTTACTGCGGCCCCTCGAAGGCGTTCAGTATGACATTCTTGCCCTAAGACAAGAAAAGGTTGTGCATCCATGTTATACATACACTAGACACTGAATAGATTATTTCCAATTTTTGGGAGACAGATAAACCTAACTTAGGGATATTCCATATGGTGTCTAATATTTATATAAAGTGTTTAGAATGGTGGCGCAAAGTGTCACCGTTATTACTAGTTCCTGCAGCAATACCAACGAACCAATTAGTACACCAAATAAAGAAAATCCACTTCCGCACTGCTGACATTAGTTAGACCCTTATTCCTCCCTTTAGCTGTAGCCTATTACCGTTTCAGCCTATTAATCAGAAAAGTTCTACCGGGGTGCTGCTGTGTAACAGTTCATGAAGAATATCAAAAAGAAAAAGAAAAAAAGATGAAGCGCACTCACCGGTGATGAACCAAAAGATTTATTCGGACATAACTTATGTGCTGCAGGGAGGGTGGTGAACACACGGACCAAACAACTGACGCGAAGGAGGAAGGAGACAGGCGTCTCCGAAACGCGTCGGTTGTTTGGTCCTAGCTGCACTTCGTACTCACTCCCCCGGGGTTACGGTCACGTGACTGATTACGTCACTCAGGTCCTGCGCACCGTTTGTACTTACCGCCGCTACTACACGCGGCGTCGGCTCTGCAGGATCCCGTCTCCATCCGGAAGGTTAATTGGTGGTGGCTCGCCACCGGCCGGGGCAGCCACCCACTTACATCACTCCTATCCACCGAAAAGCCTCTGGAACAGGATTAACGCCTAAGACTTCCAACCATCAACGGAGGTAGGAAAAAAAACCCTAAGTGTTTATATAACTTTCTCCGTTCCCTCAAGTGAATACACCGCAATTATACTAGCGGTGTTTTGGATACCAGACTTTTATTATTGGGACATTTTACAAAGGGTTGCCTTGCTCTTCAAGGATATTTTCATATTTTTTGCCATCTGTTCTGTTATTTTTTCCAGCGCATACCTATACATACTTGTGTGTATATATATATATATATATCTGGTGTCTAATATTTGACTTAATTTATTCTGAGGATAGTATATAATATTTTTAAATATTTATTATTAAAAGTTACATTTTATTGGATGCTGTTTATGTATATTCATATTACCAACAGGATTTTTATTTTACTGTAGTTCATATTGAATGTTAACCTGAGTGTTATTAGGCGGGTAGAAGGAGTAGCAGGGTTTGAATCTGCGCTGCCGATGATACCAGTATCTTGAATCAAAGGTTTTCATTTATCTCTGAATATCTCTGATCCAAGACACTGGTATCATTGGCAGCACAGGTTCAAACCCCGCTACTCCTAATACCCATTCAATGGTAATTTTTTGAGGGTCTGCAGCAGATGATTTTTCAAAGACGCTTTTAATGTTGGGGTCAGACAACAGAACCAGGTGAGAAATTCATGTTTTTTACATTTGTCTGTTGCATTTGCACTTTTTGTTTTTCAGAAATGTTTACCTCTTAACTTGAGTGTTATAGTACAGCCACCATACCCTGTGACACTATTCAGTGACTTCCACGGTTTGTCATGTTGAGTGAACCCTTTGTGAGTGCAATTTTCTCTGTATTACAGTTTCTGTATAGGTGCTATTAAGATCAAATATATCCTGCTATTACTTAAGCACATTATTATATTATTTTTTGTGCTAGATGAGAATTAGTCATTTTAGCCTTTGCGCTTTATTCCTCCACGTTTTTATATTGCTTATATTGTTATATTTCTTCCACTCAAATAAAAAGCATAATTAATTCTCAGTCAATAAAAATCTCTGAGACTTCATTTTTATTGTATAATTGGCAGTAAATGCTGCATATTTAAAATATGTTTAAATCAGTGTTATATTACATTATTTTAATATTACATTATATTATACAATGTATGTCATTGATTTGTTTTCCAATTTCTTTGTAAGTGACAGTAAAACACGGAGGTTGACAGTCCTAAACATTGCTTTCTTGGGATACTACAATTCTGTAAATGTAAATGAATAGAGAGGTGATTTAAATCTACTGTACATATGACAAAATCAGTCATCTAATAATATATTTATAGTTGACCTAATGGCTTTCATCTTATTACAATTGGTCATTAATAGTCCTTCAGTCAAGGTCCCACTAAACACATTAGACTAACATCAGCCAAACCGGCAAATTCTAATGGGTCCTACCCATGGTACAATGTGTATTTCCTAGTTAGTTCTCCCATGCAACCATTTGCTGGTTGGCATATCTTGAACTCCATATCTGTTTTAAATTGTGGATAAATGATCATTTTTATTCAGCTTTATGACTCCTTCTTTCTACAGTCTTTTGAGTACTTATCATAGAGTTTTGTTGATTAGTGTCTTTTAAGGCCTCCATATAAATTAGATTACTGTTGGCCGTACCCTCAAATATTAGCAAGTACTCGATCGACAGTCTAATGGGAGCCTCCTGACTCTCTCCCAACAGATGATGCAGGGGTGATAAGGATCCAACATGTCCGATTTTGGACTACCAATCCTTTTGTTCACCAAGATATAAGCCGTCATTGATGTTGACGGTGGCTCTCTCATAGAGAGCACAGCAGAACTCGACACTGTGAGCACTCCTGTGTATGAGAGAGTTGAGTGAAATATCAACAACTAATTGTCTGACAGCTACATTGGGGGAAATAAGTATTTGATAAACTGCTGAATTTGCAAGTTTTCCCACCTACAAAGAATGGAGAGGTCTGTAATTTTTATCGTAGGTACACTTCAACTCTGAAAGACAAAATCTAAAAATAAAAAAAATAAAAATTACATTGTATGATTTTTCAGAAATTAAATTGCAGTTTATTGCATGAAATAAGTATTTGATCACCTACCAACCAGCAAGAATTCTGGCTCGCACAGACCTGATAGTTTTTCGTTAAAAAGCCCTCGTACTCTGAACTCATTATCTGTATTAATTGCACCAGTTTAAACTTGCTACCTATATAAAAGACACCTGTTCACACACACAATCAATCACACTCCAACCTTTCCACCATAGCTAAGACCAAAGACCTGTCTAAGGACACTAGGGACAAAATTGTAGACCAGCACAAGGCTGGAATGGGCTACAGGACAATAGCAGCTTGGCGAGAAGGCAACAACTTTTGGTGCAATTATTAGAAAAAGAAGGAAACACAACATGACTGTCAATCTTCCTCGGTCTGAGGCTCCATGCAAGATCTTGCATTGTGTGGTAAGGATGATTCTGAGAAAGGTCACGAATAAGCGCAGAACTACACGGCAGGACCTGGCCAATGACCTGAAGACTGCTGGGACCACAGTTTCAAACAGTGCCGTTAGTAACACACTATACCGTCATGGATTAAAAATCCTACAGGGCACGCAAGGTCCCCCTGCTCACACCAGCTCATGTCCAGGTCCGTTTAAAGTTTGCCAGTGACCATCTGGATGATCCACAGGAGGAATGGGAGAATGTTATGTGGTCAGATGAGACCAAAATAGAACTTTTTGGTACCAACTCCACTCGCATTGTTTGGAGGAAGATGAAAGATGAGTACATCCCCAAGAACTCCATACCAATCATGAAGCATAGTGGGGGGAAGCATCATACTTTTATGTTGCTTTTCTGCAAAGGGGACAGGACGACAGGCACCATATTGAAGGGAGGATGCATGGGGTCATGTATCACGAGATTTTGGCCAACAACTTCATTCCCTCAGTAAGAGCATTGAAGATTGGTTGTGGCTGGGTCTTCCAGCATCACAATGACCCAAAACAGACAGTCATTGTCTTTTTCTAGAACTATAATTTTTCTATTTTTCTGCTGACAAATTCATCGAAAAACTTGTTTTTTTTTAGTTTTTAGTTGTGCTGTTTGGAGAACACAACAATTTTGATCGCTTTCTATTCTGGTTTTTGATAACACAGCTTTATTCTTTGGGTCAGTACAATTAAAATTATGTCATGTTTATATAGGATTCATTCAAGTTTTGCTTTCTAAAAACAATTTTATTGCCCCCGACCTTCTGTCTCTTCCCCACTATCCCATAGAATGTAAGTCCGCAAGGACAGGGTCCTCTCCCCTCTGTACCAGTCTGTCACGGTAAACGAGTTTACTGTAAACTATATCTGTAACTCTGTATGTAACCCTTTTCTCATGTACAGCACCATGGAACTAATGGTGCTATATAAATAAATAATTATTATTATTATTGAAGAAAATCACTTTTTCAGTTCTGAGAGTTATTGGTGCATATTTTTTCAATGACGGAGCTGTTCCATCACCACATCTTTGAGTATGTGGAAAGTGCATCCAACATTCTGCAGGCCACATGTAACACATTCAATCACGTAGACTACATAGGTATTGGTACAACGGATGAAGAACTGAACCTGAAAAACCTATTGAGTGTGCAAGGATCTAAACTGCTTGCCGTGTTACCTTATGGAGAATAATGTACTATTGTTGGTTGAACATTTATAACTAGGGTTGAGCGACTTTTATTTTTATAGGATCGGGTCGGGTTTCACGAAACCCGACTTTGTCAAAAGTCGGGTCGAGTGAAATCGGCCGATCCTATAAAAAAGTCGGGATCGGGGTCGGCCGAAACGCGAAACCCAATGCAGTGCAATGGGATACTATGGTTCCCAGGGTCTGAAGGAGAGGAAACTCTCCTTCAGGCCCTGGGATCCATATTTAAGTGTAAAATAAAGAATTAAAATAAAAAATATTGATATACTCACCCTCTGACGCGCCCTGGTAGTAATTGGCATCTTCCGTTCCTAAGAATGGCGCTTGAAAGACCTTTCGATGACGTCACGGCTTGTGATTGGTCGCGGCGGCCCACGTCACCGCTGAGCGACCAATCACAACAAGCCGTGACGTAATTCTCAGGTCCTAAATTCCTCATTCTAGGAATTTAGGCCATGAGAATTACGTCACGGCTTGTGATTGGTCGCTGAGCGGTCACGTGGGCCGCTGCGACCAATCACAAGCCATGACGTCATCGAAAGGTCCTTCACGCACTCATTCTTAAGAAGGAAGGCTGCCGGAAAGAAGCCGAGGGTGAGTATATTCCTATTAGGTATATACTCACCCTCGGACGCACCCTGCTTCTTTCCGGCAGCCTTCCTTCTTAAGAATCAGCACGTGAAGGACCTTTCGATGACGTCACGGCTTGTGATTGGTCGCGGCGGCCCACGTGACCGCTCAGCGATCAATCTCAAGCCGTGACGTAATTCTCATGGCCTAAATTCCTAGAATGAGGAATTTAGGACCTGAGAATTACGTCACGGCTTGTTGTGATTCGTCGCTCAGCGGTCACGTGGGCCGCCGCGACCAATCACAAGCCGTGACGTCATCGAAAGGTCTTTCAAGCGCCATTCTTAGGAACGGAAGATGCCAGTTACCAGTGGCGATGTCCAGGCTGCGTCGGAGAGGTGAGTATATCAATATTTTTTATTTTAATTCTTTATTTTACACTTAAATGTGGATTCCGATACCGATTTCCGATATCGCAAACATATCGGAACTCGGTATCGGAATTCCGATACCAGATTCAGAAGATCGCCGACCTCATGGCCGACCCCACACAGGGGTCGGGTCGGGTTTCATGAAACCTGACTTTGCCAAAAGTCGGCGACTTCTGAAAATGGCCGACCCGTTTCGCTCAACCCTATTTATAACAAGCTACTGAGACAATTTTTTTTTTTTTAGAATTTCACGTCAATAGCACCTTTATAAATAAATGTACTTAAAAAATTGCTGATGTGTACATTACTTTTGTCCTCAGTTGTATCTTTCGTACCATCCTATTTTTTTAAAATCTTTTTTCTGTACTAGTCATTTTCTGAGGGATGTGCATAGCTGAATGAGGATTTGAAATACTAGAGGACGCTGTATAAATTAGGAAATTTTTAAGTATATTTCTTGTTATTTGTATTAAAAGTAAAATTTTATGGTAAATCCCATTTTCAGCGAGTCTTCTAAAGCAACATTTTAGTAAAACAAATGTAATTTTTCATTTTTTTGTTACAGTTTGTATTAATTCCTGTGAAGGGTTAGAAATCTTCCCGGATGCAGTTTTGAAAATGTTGAGGGGGTACAGTTTTAAAATGGTGTCTTGAATGCAGATTTCTGTCCCCCAAAGTCACTTCAAATGTGAAGTGGTCGCTAAAAGTATAGCTTTTGTTAATTTCATTGAAATAAATGAGTTCTGCTAAACTTTTAACACTTCTAACATCCTTATTTTTTTCCCAAGACATTATTTATTAATTATTACGTTTTGTAATTGACCATGTGTTTCAAAAGCACAAAATTAAAAATTTTGAAAGATGCTAATCTTTTTAAATCATTGACTTTTTTTATATTTCCATAAATAAATGCAAGTCTTGGCAACCTAAATTTACCATTGACAAAGTATGTCTCATGACAAAAACAATCTCGGAATGACTTGTACTTGTGAAAGCTTTTCAGAGTTATTACCACATAAATTGGCACGTCAGATTTGAAAAATTTGGCCGGTTCAGGAAGTTGAAAACACACTTCGGCAGTAAGGGTTAAACAATAGGTCATTTTCTGATGTCACATTTCTTTTAAAGACTTTTTCCTAAAATGATAAGATATTACACACATTTTTCATCCATTTATTTAAATAATTGAATATTATATTCGGTGAATGTTACAAAAATTTCTAACTAAAAAATATATTAAATTGTTCATGTGTTAAAAACATGATAATTAAATTAAAAGATAAAGAGACAATACAATGATGTGTCTTGTTAGGCCTATGGTCAGTGTTTGGGTTTTCATATGCAAAGCTTTTACATAATATTGTCTTGTCAGGATCTTTTACTTGATTGTTAATACTTTGTAAAACTGTTGAAAGAATTATACTGCCATCTTGTGGAATCGATCCATGCCGTCCTCAAATTACCATTGGATTTTGAAATCATGGTTATGTACTTATTATTTTTGCTAAACTAATAAACATATTTTAGTAACTAAAGAAGATGGCAAAATGAAGGCAAAATAGTTTGCAGATATATCTATAGTCTTGTAGTATTACCTTATGGGATTATACTTCAGATAATACTCAAAGGAGACAAATCTAAACTTGATTGCCTTGTATTTTATATTAATGATTATTTATGATAATTTAACCCTCTGACAACCAGATATTTTAATTATTTTGTGCATGTGGCCTTAGCCTATCAATGGGCCTATTCATTTTATTACTATAGCTGCTAAACAATATTTCCTATAGTTTTTTTTGTGATTCATAAACCTTTCATTAGTACTTTTTTGTCCAAATTTTTTTTGTCTTTTTAACTTTATTAGGAGCAATGTATACAAAAAAGTTTTTTTTTATAGTTATTTATTCTTTACATTTGCTAATATACACTCAAATAAAGTATTAGAATGTGTCTCCTATTTGTTATGGGGCTGAATTTTTCATTATTTTTTAATTGATCTCCTATTTTTTTCATTGTTATTATTATAATACATATTTTTAAGATAATATGCTTCCCATGAAGTCATAAAAGACCATTTTGTGATGCTTGCAAGCATCACTTCTCACGGACAAGCCATGAAGCAAGGGAAACCAAGAAGTCCAGTGTCAAATGCCAAGAGAGTTAGTCATAAATAGAGGGGCAAGAAAAAGGAATAAATGAGCTACAGTCCGAGGTCAGAATTCTGGGGTGGTAGCGGATCAAGACAAAGGAGCTAGGCAAATGGATGGTCAAAGGCATGGTCCAAAGTCGGGCAGCAAAAGATCAGAATAACAAAGCACTAGAGAACAAGGCACAGACACCAGGAGACAACTTGACGAAACCCAGCTAGCCAGACCTAAATAGGCGGCTGGGCTGTCATTCATAATACTGACAGTCCAGCATGCCTCTGCTACTCATTTGGTAGCTGGGCTGACATTCCCCTGCATTTTGCGGCACAGTTGAGCAATGCCTCACTGCTTCTCTACAGCCATGTGAATGGCAGGATCATGACACATTGTGTATTATTACTATTGTCATGTTTTATTTTTGAATTGCAGTTGTCCATTTAAACTGGGGCATCTATACAACAGGAGCTTAACTTATAGGGAAAAAAGCCCATTGGGGTGCCTCCAGTAGAGACTCTCGTTGAGCTGATCAGGATCTACTGGGACTCTTCAGCTCTGCCATGCCATGAGAGGGCAGCCTGGTTCACCGGCATCAATAGAGGCTGGTTCTTGTATTCACTCAGTGAGTGCTATAGAAAAGAGAAGGTAGAAGTGGATATAAATCACTTCTGTCTTCTCTCTGGAAACCCTGCTGCCTGTGAGATATAAGTACCAGTCTTGCTTCAGCTAGACTGCAGGAGCTTTAAACCTGCACTGTTCAGTTACAATAACACATGATAGTGAGGATATGCTAATTTTCTCCTTGAAGCCGCTGCTCCAATAAGGCAGTTTAGATTGATGTTAAAACATTATGTGAAGATTAACCAAATATTTACAGGTAACAACATTTCTGGATATGACAAGTTTCCTTTAAGGCTATCCCAGTAGGGCAGTTTTTCAGAATGAAATGGATTTGCTCATCTGACTCTAGATATTAGACTCAAGTGAGTGATCTGGAAGCCAGACTTCAGGGCAGAGGTTATAGTAATTTATCTCTTAAATATAGATATAACAAAGCCAAAATGATCACACATATCTCATTGCTGAGGTCATTAGCTAGGAAAAGTAAGATAGGGGATGAAAAAGTAAATATAGTTTACATTTTTGCATCATTAATCAGTAGTATGAATGAAACGAAAAAAACTTTATAATATATCTCCACCTGGAATGATTATTCAGTCTCAAAATTCTCAATTCACGGGTAAAATCTGTGCACATTGTAACGATGGCAATGTACAACACTTTCGTGCTATCACTGCGATGTGAGAATGTGTTCGGTGATACTTGGACATCATTGAAGTATCTGGGTGCTCGAATATACTTAGATATGCTCGGCACTCGTCGAACATTGGCTGGTGCTCGGATTGAATTCTCAAAACCTGGCCCGCATGTTTTGCGCCTGTTGCACACCCAATAAACAAGCAGGGATTACTTAATTTAAAGCCATAGCCATCTTTGTAGTGGCATTACTGTGATTGGCTAGCTGCATGACCTCATCAGAGGTTATAAAAGGACTGGCACCGCCACGCTTGGCACACTGATGCCATTGCCCTGCTCAGAGACAGTTTTTACTGGAGAGAGAGAGAGAGTAGTTGTCCAGGCCTGTGTGCACATTTTTAGTAACCAGAGTCCTCTAATGGTGATACTTTGCTAAATCATCATACTAAAAGTCCTTCTTAGGGATGATCTTGTTCTTTTCTGTTTCTATGCAATACATTTTGAATTTAGCCTAGGGACAGCTGGAGCAGGGTGAGTGGCTGAAAACAGCTGCTAGTCAGAGCTTAGGGCTTTGCAGTCCGTTGCTAAATATACAGCTGCTGCCAGTGACTACATTTTTGGGGGGATGAAAAAATTGACTTTCTGTACCGCTGCCTTTCTCGTGACCCATGCGCTATATTCAAGCTCTCTTGCCCACCAAAAAGGAGAGGTGAAGGAGAAAAAAACATGTACAGGCAGGGGTACACTGTCAAAGGTCTGGGCAATTTCAGGACACCTTCCCTGCATCAAGGCCCTGATGACTGGATATTTTTGACAAGAAGAGAAAAGTTTTTAAAGATGGTTAAGCAATACCAGGTGAACAAAACCAGCATACTCACTAATTGCGAAATTCAACGATTGGGTCTCAAAGCAGGACACCTGGTATAAGCTGTCATTCTATGCCATGGAGATGTTGTGCTGCCGTGCGCTTCCATCTTGTCTCAGCGGGTTTTTAGTGCCGCCATAGGAGGTCATAACAGACAGGTGCTTTTGCTTGTCAACACAAAATGCTGACAGGTTCACTCTGATAAAAATGAACAAAGCCTGGATTAGCCATGACTTTTCCACACCACCAGCACATAAAGTGTATTTAATCTTCAATATTTGAATGAGGCCCTCCAGTTGTTGCCCTTCTTAGAATTTTTTTTTGCTTTGCACTGTGTACCGAGCCTTTATGAGTTTAGAAGTACTACAACTACACTTTCTTATTTTTTTATGAGGCACTCTAGTTGGTGCCTTCAAGGGTATATGGCTGAACATCCTTATAATTTTTTTCTGGCTTTACACTGTGTCCTGAGCCTTTATGAGTTTAGTATCACAACTACAATTTCTTAATATTTGAATGAGGCACTCCAGTTGGTGCCTTCAAGGGTGTATGGATGACCTGATTGTAATTTTTGGCAGGCTTTGCACTGCGTCCATAGCTTTTATGTAAGTAGGAGTATCAAAACTACACTTTGTTCACAATACTTGAATGATATATTACAGTTGCTGCCTTGAAGGGTGAATGGATGACCCGGCTTGTAATTTATGGCAGGCTTTTCACTGTGTGAACAGCTTTTATGAGTGTAGGAGTAGCACAATTACACTTTGTTCACAATATTTGAATGAGGTACCACAGATGGTGCCTTGAAGGGAGTATGAGTGAGCTTGTTTGCAGTCATGTGTGCAGAGCTTTCATGAGTGTAAGAGTACCACAACTACACTTTGTTTGCAATATTTCAATGAGGTACTACAATTGGTGCCTTGTATGGTGTCCCGGCTTTTAATTTTTGGCTGTCTTTGCACTATGTGCAGAGCTTTTATGGGTGTAGGAGTACCACAACTACACTTTGTTCACAATATTTGAATAAGGTACTACAGTTGGTGCTTGGAAGGGTGTATACATGACATGGTCATAAGTATTCAGCCCCTTTTGCTCAGATATTCATATTTAAGTCACATGCTGTCCATTTCCTTGTGATCCTCCTTGAGATGGTTCTATTCCTTCATTGGAGTCCAGCTGTGTTTGATTAAACTAATAGGACTTGATTTGGAAAGGCACATACCTGTCTATATAAGACCTCACAGCTCACAGTGCATGTCAGACCAAATGAGAATCATGAGGTCAAAGGAACTGCCAAGGAGCTCAGAGACAGAATTGTGGCAAGGCACAGATCTGGCCAAGGTTACAAAAGAATTTCTGTAGTACTCAAAGAAGATCCTAAGAGCACAGTGACCTGCATAATCCTTAAAAGGAAGAAGTTTGGGACCACCAGAAGTCTTCCTAGACCTGGCCGTCCAGCCAAACTGAGCAATTGTGGGAGAAGAGTCTTGGTGAGAGAGGCAAAGAAGAACCCCAAGATCACTGTGGCTGAGCTCCAGAGATGCAGTAGGGAGATGGGATAAAGTTCCACAAAGTCAACTATCATTGCAGCCCTCCACCAGTCAGGCCTTTATGGCCGAGTGAACCACCAAAAAGTCTTATGTATATATCTGCTGTAAGCAGTATATACCAATACAGAGGTATCACAGGGAAAACATATCGGTATACCGGATTACATGTGGGCAACACAATTCATCCCTGGGGTAAGAAGCAGGTGCATATATATATATATATATATATATATATATATATAAGTACACAGCGGGAAACTGATGGACCCTATAAGGATTCCTAAAGCCCAGTATCCCCATGTAAGCGGATCCGCTAAGTAACAAATAATGATGTGCACTTACCCATCATAAGAATCAGGGGAGTGACCCACACTTCACCCGGCGGCCCCGATGCGCATTTCATGGTATAGCTTTTTCAATAGGGGTTCGTGTCTCGTCTCCAACCTTCAGTCACCCTTAGGTATTTTAAAACTGTCTCTCTAACATCTAGGTTATGATAAACCCCCTCTTTTGGGTTTCTAGGATGTTGGCAGAACAAGGGAAGGATTACTTCCTGGTTAATGTTTGTAGATGAAACTACTTTGGGGAGAAAGGCCGGGTTAAGTCTTAAGACTAATCTGTCATCAAAAACCTGAAGGTATGGGTCCTGTATGGATAACGCCTGCATTTCCCCTAATCTCATAGCTGAAGTGATGGCTACCAAAATGGTTGTTTTAAAAGAGAGATTGGCTATATCCATGTACTCTGATAACAGGTATGGGGATCTACACAGGGCATTGAGGACTAAATTTAGGTCCCAGGGTGGAGATGATTTTTCTCACAAGAAGTCTCATTCTCTGTGTGGCTCTAGAGAACCTTGCTATCCAAGGATGGGAGGCCAAAGAGGAGTCAAAGAAGACACTAAGGGCTGCAATCAGTACTTCTAGAGTGCTACGCCGGAGGCCTTTTTTAAATCCTAGTTGTAGAAAGTCAAGTATTCTAGGGATGTTCGGATTTGAAGTATCTACTGGGACTTCTCCTAAAAAAGAACAAAATCACTTCCAGATCTTATTATAGATTGCTGAAGTCAACGGCTTCCTGCTTGCTTGGAGTGTGGTGATCTGACATCCTCTGACAGGCCACTCGATCTTAGGGTTATGCATTCAGGATCCAAGCAGATAGCTGGAGTGAGTCTGGGTTGCTGTGGAACACCGGACCTTGGTGCAGTAGATCCTGTCTCTTCGGTAGAAGCATAGGTCTTTCTGTCGACATTCTGGATAGTAGGGAGAACCAGCTTCTTTTTGGCCAAAAGGGTGATATAGAAGGGTTAATAGTTTGCCTTTAAGTGCCTTTTGCCTTTAATTGCTAGAATTACTAGAATTTGTTGACGCAGTAATCTGAAGGTCTCCTCTCAAGGAGACTACACTTCTTATCATGTATGCTTTCAATAGTCAGCCACATGTTCTGGGTGCGTGGTAAATAAAGTATGACCCTGGGTGATGGTGGGGGCTACATGAATTACATTGAAATGCATTTATTGTAAATGGTATAAAACATTGCCTTGGTTTTTGATATATCAGATAAAAGTGACTTGCTCACATGATATGTGTGAGGTGTCTTTTTGTCTCCAAGCGCGCTTGTAAAATGACGGGCGTAACCTTCCACAATTTGGCCTCACTGGTGATCAGGCGTACTAACACTGGCTCAGAAGCAAACAGCTACGACAGTTTTGGCGCCCGAACGGGGGCCGTGGTAACCAGCCTATTCGGAATCCGTATGTGGGAGCTTCCTGGGAGATTGGACATGCAAAAAACCAGCTGCAGCAAGGTGAGAAATTTTATTCTTACACTGTTTTGCATTTGCAATCTCTCTTCTGGATTTCTCCATACCTCTGGGTAAAAGGCTGCGAACACGGTTCAAAGAATCCACATCACCAGTGAGTTTTGTGTTTTGTCTGTTTATGTCCGTATGAGAGTTGAATAATAGAGTTATAAGATGATAATTGTGATAATTGTTATCTGTATTATTTGTCAATATCCTAATTGGTTGTGTATTTGTTTAGTGTGTGTAATACAGAGCTGGGATAGACTCTGTGCAGTGTTGTTATTTTGGTCATTTTGGATTGGCAGTACATTATATGAAGCTGTATTTTGTATAAGCCCGTGGTTTTTGTTGTTTGGCCTTAAAGAGCTTTCAGAGTGTCAGTGGACACTGCTGCAGTTTTATTTATATAGAGTTGTGTTAATTCCAAAGTGCAAAATAGGCAGGCTGTGTGAATCTTGTATGTATGTCTATGAGAACCTCTGAATGAGATGAGAGGTGAGTAAATAAGTATAAGGGATAAATAGATAAATCCCTGATTGATGAGGGGTTCCGTTAGGTGTGGTCCTCTGTATGTGACAGGAGACATTATTCAACTCAGTTTGAGCTGAATTAGGTGGAGTGATTGAGATAAGGGATTTTCTTCTTGTAAAACTCAACTAAAAAGTGAAAGCAAAAGAAAAAACAATCCCTGAATGAGCATGTATGAATGAGTGATCACATAAGTATCATTACTTATCTAACTGTTGTTGAAGGTCCAGGATGAATGAGTTGTGGATATTTTTAATGTGTATTTAATTTACATCTGAGATTCAGTGAAACCCATGTTATATATGGTTTGATATTGGATAGGTTTCTATATGTGGTTTGGCCGGACGCGGTCAGAATCAGCTTATTCAAGTTGTGCAGTGATCTGCCTGTATAGAGAAACTGTTTTTAATTCCGAGAGGATGAATGTTTTGTAGAGATTAAGTCTGAAAAATGCTGCATTCCGTTTCTGTGTGGAAGACACCAAGCTCTTATCTGTGGTTAATACCTGATGGGAGGGGGGGAAGCAAATCAATGGAAGCAAATCGCTGCGCGAATTGTTTGTGATATCTCCTCTCTGCCCTTATCTGTGCTGAGTGCCAGAGGAAGGGGTGCATAGAGCTGCCCTCAAATATTCTGTCCTTGGTTTAGTACATGCTGAGAGAGTTGTGTTTAAAGCAATAGTACTGTATGTATTGAAGTAGAAAGAAATATTGTAAGTGGAAGTCGAAAGTGAAAAGAACTGTGCCTAGTTTTAGAAGGAAAAGAACCTTGCACTCAACTTAATGCTCGTGATATTTTATTGTAGTACCCCAAAACGTTTCGGTCCATAATCTGGACCTTCATCGGTTACTACAAGTGAAATAAATAATAAACGAAAAATTATACAAATCAACAAAAGTATATACAAAGTCCTGAACAAATATGAGATTTTGAAAAGCATATCTAAAAATAGGTCATGATGCAATATAGTCATGGACATAAAAAATGTCAAGCAGAATGAGACCTAAACAAGTATAAAGGCACTTATTGTTAGGTTAAAGAGAATAGGGATGGAAGAAAATATGACACGTACCGTACTTAGAATGAAAATAGGGTTAAAGAGGCACATATGCCTCAAGGCACAAATTTTGTCAACGTCTGAGAAGGTGAGGCAAAACAAGGCAGGGTGTTAACCGAGATAAGACCATGTGCCCGGTGAATGATATAATAAGAGCATACCTGGTAAAAGCGCTGAGCAGAGGAATTATAAGCTAGGACTAAATAAAGGTATATATTAGAACTGTATGCTCAAACTATGTAACAGCAGAGTGTCCCGGACTGGAACACGACCGTAGGATGGCAGTGCAGGGGCTATAAAGTTATTGGAAAAGAAAGGAGATCCAGCTCAACGATGCAGTGAAAAATCCATAACTTTATTCACTTCCAATAGTATAGTGTAAGGATAAAACATCAGCATGCAATAGAATAAAATCCAAGATCAACGCGTTTCCGGTGGCACAGCACCCTTAGTCATGATACCTGGTACGTGCCAAATCTCATGCTTTTATACTAAGATCCGGTGAACACACCGGCATAGCAATTAAGTTGGTAAATCCAACAAAGTAGAAACACATGAGAGTGAACACAAGTTGAACGTGTTTATAAAAACAAATTTTAACACTAGGTAGGAATGCAGAGAAAACAGAACAAAGCAAAAAATACAAAAAATACACAGAATACATATATGCAATCCTGTGTGCAGCGATTAGGAAAGCCTGGGTAGTTACAGTTATACAAGATTGAATGTAATTAATGAGAAATTTAATAGTTCAAAAAATGAAAATGAAATACAATAGTGATGCAATGATTGATGCCTGATTTGACTTATATTTGTGCCATAAAGGCACATGATCAAAAGTATGATGTTATGTGGCATAATATCAATATAATAAATAAAGCTGCATTACTCCTTAATAGGGATTATATGTTTTGAACATTGAGAAAAAAAGGGGAATTTTTTATTTATTTAATAAGAGGTTAAAACAGAGCTGTCTACCCAGGATCGAACACGGACTTTTATGAGTGTCGGCAAATGCCTTCTGTGTTCGCAGATATGAACTAAAGGAGCCTGTAGCTCTGCCGTCTATTAGGCTGACACGTTATTATATCTGCGAACACAGAAGGCATTTGCCGACACTCATAAAAGTCCGTGTTCGATCCTGGGTAGACAGCTCTGTTTTAACCTCTTATTAAATAAATAAAAAATTCCCCTTTTTTTCTCAATGTTCAAAACATATAATCCCTATTAAGGAGTAATGCAGCTTTATTTATTATATTGATATTATGCCACATAACATCATACTTTTGATCATGTGCCTTTATGGCACAAATATAAGTCAAATCAGGCATCAATCATTGCATCACTATTGTATTTCATTTTCATTTTTTGAACTATTAAATTTCTCATTAATTACATTCAATCTTGTATAACTGTAACTACCCAGGCTTTCCTAATCGCTGCACACAGGATTGCATATATGTATTCTGTGTATTTTTTGTATTTTTTGCTTTGTTCTGTTTTCTCTGCATTCCTACCTAGTGTTAAAATTTGTTTTTATAAACACGTTCAACTTGTGTTCACTCTCATGTGTTTCTACTTTGTTGGATTTACCAACTTAATTGCTATGCCGGTGTGTTCACCGGATCTTAGTATAAAAGCATGAGATTTGACACGTACCAGGTATCATGACTAAGGGTGCTGTGCCACCGGAAACGCGTTGATCTTGGATTTTACTCTATTGCATGCTGATGTTTTATCCTTACACTATACTATTGGAAGTGAATAAAGTTATGGATTTTTCACTGCATCGTTGAGCTGGATCTCCTTTCTTTTCCTGTTCGTCTACGCCTTGACACAGCGGCTCCGTGCTCCGAGTCCTTGGGAATGTCAGTATGGTGAGCTGGACTTTGTTTATTTCTAAGCTATAAAGTTATTACCTGTGTCCGGAGAACGTGGAGTCTTGTGCCGACATCAGACGCGGTTTCCCCCGCTCGTCTGATGTGTAGGTGGGTGGAGCGCCTCTAAAATAGAAAGAAGGGGCGTGTCCGAAAACCCGACCAATACAACGGCGCACTAGAACGGCGGAAGTGACGTCGCCGAATGTGCAGAGACTAGGCGCATCTCATGTGCGGCTGTGATATGTCTCCGTCAGGAGCCGGGACAACCGGAAGTGGCGTAGGCCAGGTGTAGTAAGTCCGTGTGAAACGTCCTGCAACTTGTAACGTTCCACCTGTATGGAGTGGGAACGTAGGAGGGAGGATAAGAGATCCACAAGGTGGGCGGTGCCTGGAGGGAGAACGGAGTTCAGTAGAGGTTATTCGTGGTGGTGAAATTCAGTGCTGTGCCCTGGCGTGCAGTATAGAGATAGAGACGACCAGCTGTTCCAGAAAGGCAGGACATAATAAGAGATGTGAGACACGCTTTCAGTAAAGTCGGCTCTAAAGAGAGATGATAGAGACACGGATTAAATACAATTGTCTGTACAACATGACATATAAATAAAACGTATATAATGGTACATGGAGAAACACGATGTTATTGTAACCATAAACGTTAAAAGACAAAGATTGGCGCATATGGGTAATACATAGTACTGGCACCGATACAAATAGATAAGAAAATACCACATTAAGTATTGCCAAGAACCAGAAAGTCTATAGGAAATGTTCTATTGTTATATTTCTAGAGAAATGCTGCCAGATCGTACTCTCTATTGAGACCCTTGGGGTGGAGAGTCTCGAGATTGTGGATCCAATAAGCCTCTCTACGCTTTAAACGTGCAATCCTGTCGCCACCCCGCCTCATAAGTGGTATATGCTCTATGACCTGGAATCGCAGCTGTGCGATGCTATGGCCTTGGGTGGTGAAGTGAAGGGGAATAGGTAATAGGAGATTTTTGCAACGTATGGTGGACTTGTGCTTTGATATCCTATCACGTATTTGCTGTGTCGTTTCTCCCACATACAATAAACCACACGGGCATTTAATAAGGTATATGACCCATGACGTATCACAGGTGAAGAACTCCGGAATACGGAAAATTTTGCCAGACTGGGGATGATGGAAGGTAGTACCTTTAAGGACATTGTGGCATTGTGCGCAATGAAGGCAGGGAAAGGTGCCTGTGCGAGGATTTTGTAGAAAGCGTTGGCGTGGTGCCAATCTGTTAGTGCCCATGTCCGCCTTTACCAACGAGTCTTTAAGGTTAGGGGGGCGCCTGAAACAGGGAAGGAAAGGTTCATGAAACTCTGGAACCTCTGGGTGGGCACTCCTCAGTAAGTGCCAATGTCTACGTATGGATCTATGCAAGATGTAGGCACAGGGATGGAATGAATGTATGAACGGAATCCGTTTTGAGGACCTGTTGGGTCGGGGTGGAGAGGGTAATGTGGCATTGTGGATAACTGTTGCTGGGTAACCGCGTTGGGAGAATTTGGACGCCATCTCCTGAAGACGGAGAGAGCGGAGGTCCGTGTCGGAAACAATTCTGGACACCCGTTGAAACTGAGATTTGGGTATCGACTTTTTGGTGGATGGAGGATGAAAGCTGGTGTAGTGCAACAAACTGTTGCGGTCAGTACTCTTGGTGTATAGGTCGGTAGAAATAGAGCCGTCAGACTTGAGAATGACCATTGTATCGAGGAAATTGATCCTGTTCAAGTCGTGAGACTTGGTGAATGATATGCCAGGCCAGGCTGCGTTGAGCCAATCAAAAAAGGAAGAGAGGGCTTCCAACGTGCCCACCCATATGCAAAAAATATCGTCTAACGTTACAAGTTGCAGGACGTTTCACACGGACTTACTACACCTGGCCTATGCCACTTCCGGTTGTCCCGGCTCCTGACGGAGACATATCACAGCCGCACATGAGACGCGCCTAGTCTCTGCACATTCGGCGACGTCACTTCCGCCGTTCTAGTGCGCCGTTGTATTTCGGACACGCCCCTTCTTTCTATTTTAGAGGCGCTCCACCCACCTACACATCAGACGAACGGGGGAAACCGCGTCTGATGTCGGCACAAGACTCCACGTTCTCCGGACACAGGTAATAACTTTATAGCCCCTGCACTGCCATCCTACGGTCGTGTTCCAGTCCGGGACACTCTGCTGTTACATAGTTTGAGCATACAGTTCTAATATATACCTTTATTTAGTCCTAGCTTATAATTCCTCTGCTCAGCGCTTTTACCAGGTATGCTCTTATTATATCATTCACTGGGCACATGGTCTTATCTCGGTTAACACCCTGCCTTGTTTTGCCTCACCTTCTCAGACGCTGACAAAATTTGTGCCTTGAGGCATATGTGCCTCTTTAACCCTATTTTCATTCTAAGTACGGTACGTGTCATATTTTCTTCCATCCCTATTCTCTTTAACCTAACAATAAGTGCCTTTATACTTGTTTAGGTCTCATTCTGCTTGACATTTTTTATGTCCATGACTATATTGCATCATGACCTATTTTTAGATATGCTTTTCAAAATCTCATATTTGTTCAGGACTTTGTATATACTTTTGTTGATTTGTATAATTTTTCGTTTATTATTTATTTCACTTGTAGTAACTGATGAAGGTCCAGATTACGGACCGAAACGTTTTGGGGTACTACAATAAAATATCACGAGCATTAAGTTGAGTGCAAGGTTCTTTTCTTTTGATTTGTATGGTGTGTGAACCTACCTGTGCACCTCTTAACAGTAGTGCACACGCTCTTTGTTGTATACTGTGTAATCCTTAACGTGGAGCACACTGTTTGGTCATGTCAACGATCTCCTATAATGCAGAAGAGACCTCAAGTATTCTGGCACGCTCAACTTTTAATAGTGATTTCCTCAAAGCTCCACCCAGAGAGACACGAGGCCGTGACCTGGAACGGGAGCTCCGCCACTTCACGAATATAGAGCTTCACTGCGCCACACTCACTGAGTATCTCCGATCACAGAGGATCCCTAGGGGACTCCGTGTACCACTTCGTCCCACACTCTTTCGGGACTCTTCCGATTACTGTACTAAATTTGAACAGATACTTAATAAATGTTCTTTTGACATAATCACCCTGACAATACAGCACCTACAAAAGGCCATTGTGACGAGTACAGAAAGCATCAAAACCATTGAGGCACAGCTGTCCTCCACCGGCTCCCCTGAGGAACTCACAGCATTGAGAGAGCAAATTTCTAAGAACATCGACAAACATCGACGAGAGACGGAAGAGAGGAAACGGTCCAAGTTTAATAGAGACACAGAGGACTACGAACTAAAACAAGTTTACAGATGGCAAGACAACTTTTCCAATCGTCGAATTTTACCACGTTCAGCTCTTCGTTCCTCTCTCGATTATTCAACATCAGGGTCGGAACAGGAACGGGACACATCCTCTGCTGGACCCCCTCGTTTTTTAGGACAGCGTCAACGCCCTTCACGAAGAAGACCACGAGGCGCGGCCATGGACGCCAGATGAGATCCAGATCACATGAGAGTCACGAGATCACAGGTACCAACCCCTTGGTGATCAACATCTCTGATAGAACTTTGGGGGTGGCAGAGTATAAGGTCCTACAAAAGGGTTTGTCATTCTGCCCGTCTTATCGTTGTCACACTTTTGACCTTGAAATGGACCTTCAACGGTTTTTCCGGTCACTCAGGCTAAAAGCCTATTTTTCCTCAAAACCAGACACAGTCTCAGTCGAACCCCAAATAGGTACTTCATCACACACTCTAACATCCAGCAGTTTGGGGTTACATAAAAAGAGCCATTTTAGGCCCCCACATGGCTCACATGCCATGGAGACCTTTATCGGGTTTGTCCAAGACTCCTTTCAAATATTACGGAATGATATCAATAGGGGTAATTTGTTTTATCCTTCTAACCTTACGGTCACCGAACGACAAGCCGTGCGGGGCCTACAGAACGATAAAAGTCTGATTATAAAACCGGCTGACAAAGGGGGAGCCTTAGTTGTGATGAATAGATCAGATTACTTAGATGAAATTCTACGCCAATTAAATGACACCACCATTTACCTTAAACTACAAAGGGACCCTACGGCCTCTATTAGACAAAACATCGCTGAGATCCTCCAAAAGTACACAACATTGGGGGTACTGGATTCCAAAACTTGTGAATTCCTTACTAACTCACATCCAGTGATTCCCGTTTTTTATACCATCCCCAAAATACACAAAAATCTGGAGAAGCCACCAGGGAGGCCTATCGTGGCCTCCACAGACTCTATACTCTCACCACTAGCAATATATCTGGAGAAAGTCCTAACTCCTTTGATACGGACATCCCGATCCTATATCCTAGACACAGGGGCTTTTCTTGAGGTCTTGAACGGTCTTGAACCCATCCCCCCAAATGCCATACTGGTCACCATGGATGTTAGAGACCTATATACATCTATCCCACACATAGAGGGGATTAATTCAGTTCACAAACTTCTTACTCACTCTGGTCTACCCAGCGACCAGGTAAATCTATGTGTTGATCTTTTAACCATCATTCTCACTCGCAATCATTTCATGTTCCAGGATGACTTCTATCTGCAGGTCCACGGCACCGCGACGGGCTCAAACGTAGCGCCCCCATATGCAAATTGCTATATGGCTGACTTCGAGGAGAGCGCCATATACATTAATCCTCTTTTCCAAAATAACGTTCTCCTTTGGAAACGTTATATAGACGATATTTTTTGCATATGGGTGGGCACGTTGGAAGCCCTCTCTTCCTTTTTTGATTGGCTCAATGCAGCCTGGCCTGGCATATCATTCACCAAGTCTCACGACTTGAACAGGATCAATTTCCTCGATACAATGGTCATTCTCAAGTCTGACGGCTCTATTTCTACCGACCTATACACCAAGAGTACTGACCGCAACAGTTTGTTGCACTACACCAGCTTTCATCCTCCATCCACCAAAAAGTCGATACCCAAATCCCAGTTTCAACGGGTGTCCAGAATTGTTTCCGACACGGACCTCCGCTCTCTCCGTCTTCAGGAGATGGCGTCCAAATTCTCCCAACGCGGTTACCCAGCAACAGTTATCCACAATGCCGCATTACCCTCTCCACCCCGACCCAACAGGTCCTCAAAACGGATTCCGTTCATACATTCATTCCATCCCTGTGCCTACATCTTGCATAGATCCATACGTAGACATTGGCACTTACTGAGGAGTGCCCACCCAGAGGTTCCGGAGTTTCATGAACCTTTCCTTCCCTGTTTCAGGCGCCCCCCTAACCTTAAAGACTCGTTGGTAAAGGCGGACATGGGCACTAACAGATTGGCACCACGCCAACGCTTTCTACAAAATCCTCGCACAGGCACCTTTCCCTGCCTTCATTGCGCACAATGCCACAATGTCCTTAAAGGTACTACCTTCCATCATCCCCAGTCTGGCAAAATTTTCCGTATTCCGGAGTTCTTCACCTGTGATACGTCATGGGTCATATACCTTATTAAATGCCCGTGTGGTTTATTGTATGTGGGAGAAACGACACAGCAAATACGTGATAGGATATCAAAGCACAAGTCCACCATACGTTGCAAAAATCTCCTATTACCTATTCCCCTTCACTTCACCACCCAAGGCCATAGCATCGCACAGCTGCGATTCCAGGTCATAGAGCATATACCACCTATGAGGCGGGGTGGCGACAGGATTGCACGTTTAAAGCGTAGAGAGGCTTATTGGATCCACAATCTCGAGACTCTCCACCCCAAGGGTCTCAATAGAGAGTACGATCTGGCAGCATTTCTCTAGAAATATAACAATAGAACATTTCCTATAGACTTTCTGGTTCTTGGCAATACTTAATGTGGTATTTTCTTATCTATTTGTATCGGTGCCAGTACTATGTATTACCCATATGCGCCAATCTTTGTCTTTTAACGTTTATGGTTACAATAACATCGTGTTTCTCCATGTACCATTATATACGTTTTATTTATATGTCATGTTGTACAGACAATTGTATTTAATCCGTGTCTCTATCATCTCTCTTTAGAGCCGACTTTACTGAAAGCGTGTCTCACATCTCTTATTATGTCCTGCCTTTCTGGAACAGCTGGTCGTCTCTATCTCTATACTGCACGCCAGGGCACAGCACTGAATTTCACCACCACGAATAACCTCTACTGAACTCCGTTCTCCCTCCAGGCACCGCCCACCTTGTGGATCTCTTATCCTCCCTCCTACGTTCCCACTCCATACAGGTGGAACGTTACAAGTTGCAGGACGTTTCACACGGACTTACTACACCTGGCCTACGCCACTTCCGGTTGTCCCGGCTCCTGACGGAGACATATCACAGCCGCACATGAGACGCGCCTAGTCTCTGCACATTCGGCGACGTCACTTCCGCCGTTCTAGTGCGCCGTTGTATTGGTCGGGTTTTCGGACACGCCCCTTCTTTCTATTTTAGAGGCGCTCCACCCACCTACACATCAGACGAGCGGGGGAAACCGCGTCTGATGTCGGCACAAGACTCCACGTTCTCCGGACACAGGTAATAACTTTATAGCCCCTGCACTGCCATCCTACGGTCGTGTTCCAGTCCGGGACACTCTGCTGTAACATAGTTTGAGCATACAGTTCTAATATATACCTTTATTTAGTCCTAGCTTATAATTCCTCTGCTCAGCGCTTTTACCAGGTATGCTCTTATTATATCATTCACCGGGCACATGGTCTTATCTCGGTTAACACCCTGCCTTGTTTTGCCTCACCTTCTCAGACGCTGACAAAATTTGTGCCTTGAGGCATATGTGCCTCTTTAACCCTATTTTCATTCTAAGTACGGTACGTGTCATATTTTCTTCTATCCCTATTCTCTTTAACCTAACAATAAGTGCCTTTATACTTGTTTAGGTCTCATTCTGCTTGACATTTTTTATGTCCATGACTATATTGCATCATGACCTATTTTTAGATATGCTTTTCAAAATCTCATATTTGTTCAGGACTTTGTATATACTTTTGTTGATTTGTATAATTTTTCGTTTATTATTTATTTCACTTGTAGTAACTGATGAAGGTCCAGATTACGGACCGAAACGTTTTGGGGTACTACAATAAAATATCACGAGCATTAAGTTGAGTGCAAGGTTCTTTTCTTTTGATTTGTATGGTGTGGGAACCTACCTGTGCACCTCTTAACAGTAGTGCACACGTTCTTTGTTGTATATAGTTTTAGAAGGAAACTTGTAAGTGATTGTTTGGTTATCAGTGTGATTGAAAGATTGGTAAAAAGATTCTCCTGCTTCAAGTGAGTGATTGATATAGCAAATTGAGGATCAACGGAGGAGGTAGCCAACTGCACTGCTGATGTAGTAGGTGAGAGGCCTAACACATCTGGGCCTACTTGCTACAGTCAGCTGGTTTTTGTTGCGGGTGAAAGGCAAGAAAAGCCTTCCCGCTCCATGGAGCTGAGCTGAAAGGTTAGAGGCCTAACACACCTGGGCCTTCCTTTTCTAGCCAGTTGATCTAACGGGTGAGAGGCAGTTTTTAGCCTTCCCGTTACATCCTTTAGGTCTACCGGGTGAGAGGCAAGAAAAGCCTTCCTGCTAAATCTTGACACTCGCTCTGACTTGCTACGTGTGGCCGCCCGTAGATGGTAAGGCACACTAAAAAGGGCATTTGCAGAATAAAGGTGAGTTGTCTGAGGAATAAGTTGAAGCCATGGGCAACTTGTTCTGTGTGTGCAGTCAGTGCCCCAATGGGATCCGCTATACAGATTGAAAAAGGAAGCAGTGAAAGATGTGAAACCAATATTGAAAAAGGCTAAAATGCCAGTGAGTGGATGTTTGGATGTTCAAAAAGGCACAGACAAAAGAGGAAAACAGCAAGTGAATAAATGGCGTCTGAGAGAGTGCAGCAGGACGGAAGTAAGGTGTATTATGAATGTTTTCATGCTTAAAAGTCCGACTATGACTGACACATTACTGCTACGGTCATACCTTTGTATAACCAGAGACCCAGACAAGACAGATGGATTTCTAAACACTGTGGTCAGACAAACCCAGACTGGAGAAAGACTTGTATGATGTGTGCTGCAACCCGACCTAAGTGAATTGCACTGAATCCTGTCCAGACAAGATCACATGTAGTGACATAAGAAGCTGACACAGGATAGTGGGTAGTGGGGACATTAACTTTTGGGAGTAAGCTGACAGTAATCCTTTTGGGAAGGAGCTGTAGACCAGCATGTCATGTCACCCCCAACCGGTCATCTAGTCACCCTCACCACCAGAGAACCAACCACATCAGGTAGGGTAAGACAGATATAGGTGTATTATCCCTGGAGGCCCTCTGACTAGCTAGCTACGCTAAAACAATTGGCTGACCCTAAGAACCAACCTTTCCCATTTTACAGACAAATAACGACAATATGATGGACGTGAAGTGCACCTGAGCAGACCTAGAGAGTTGGTGAGCACAAAAGCAGGTGACGTACTAGGATGCAAATTAGGACTTTTACAGATGTTACAAAAGGAGAGAGTGTAGAGATGTACTTTGGACGGTTACAGCTGAAATGGGCAGACATGGGGTACAGTCCCATAAACCCACTCGATGTTAAAATATTGGTAAATACATTCATTGACGGTATGACCAAAGGCTTACGAGACGCAGTACAGACAGCCAGACCAGAATGGAGAAATGTAGATCCAAAAGACCTGAAGGTTCCTAAAGGAGTTGAACAAACTAGGACAATAAGACGACGTGTCATGTATGCTGGAGTACAAGGAAAACAGTAGAGACGTAGTAAGGGACCTAAGGACTTAGAAACAGTAAAGTGCTGGTATTGTGGAGAAAATGGACACTCAGACCAATCTTCCACCTTCTTCACCTCCAGACTAGGAAACTGACAACCCAGTGACAAATGTGTGCCCTGTTCTTGTCCCCTCCGGACCTGGTCCTGCCTTGATGACCACCATACCAATGCCGGGAGGGAAAGAGACAAAATTCTTGACTGACACTGGGGCAGTCGGAACTGTGGTACACAAAGACTTGATAATGCCAGACATGATTACTGATGAGACTGTGGAATGCGTGAGGGTTGAGGGACAAGCGACTGAAGCCCCTATGACTAAACAAATAAGACTAGAATCACAAGACAGCCAAGAGGTGCTTACAAACTTATTGTTAGTGACAATACCCCTATGAATTTGCTGGGAGCAGAGTTGAGTGCTGTCTAGGCCACCATACAGTACTCTCCTGAGGGTATTACAGTCATAAGTCCCCTTTCATATAAACACTTGGGGTAGAGGGACGCCAGGGTCTTCCACATGCACATTATACCACAGGTAAATCATGCCCTATTATAGTTACACTTAATTCCATTCATTTACCAGTTTAATAGTTTCCTTACACAAGATGGTATAGTTACCGTGTATTTCTAGGTTGTCTTCATATGATATAAAGTTTTTTTTTAGCCATTCATTATATTGGCTCAAACCATAGTCACTGTTTATTTGTCTTTTCCACTTCTTATACCTTATCGCAAGCAACTGGTATTGATATTTGGTATTTTTCAAATCCCTTCTTTTTGTATTTGGAACTGTTAGTTATGGATTTATATAGGGCTGCTACTTTCTTAGAATAAGCTTGTGCTTTGCTGTGGCCTATGACATTGTGCTCCCCCATTTTATGACTCAGCACATTTCGTAATTATATATATATTTTAATATATATAATTTTCTTTTGGTAACATATTTTGTGAATCAAATTTAGTTCTTAAGGGGTACTCTACCCAATCAAATACGGGTGTAAATAATATTTGGACAATAATGTGTGACTTATATAAACACTTGTGTAATATTGCAGAAATGGTGTATATGGCAAGAGTAGTGAAAGTAACACCTGACACCAGAATGTCTGAGGACGGGGAAAAGAGTCAGGTACCAGACACTGTTTGGGCAAGGGGAAAATCTGATATGGGTCGGCTGCCCATTCCCCCTGTCATGATAATAATAATAATAATAATTATTATTGATGATAAATTAAAAGAAGGAACCACTCCTCTTTGGTTAAAGCAATACCCCTTTGACCCTAATCAAATCAATGGCCCTGAGCAGGGATATTAAAGAGTATGTTAAGGCAGGGGTTCTAGTGCAGAGACCTTCCCCCTGCAACACCCCTTTGTATTCCATTAAGAAGAAAAAGGACCCAAGAGTTCCCCTGACATGTGCAGAATAGTTCATGACTTACAGGCTATTAATGATGTTACAGTGAGTGTGACCTCAACTGTCCCTAATACACACCCCGTACGGTCACAGATCCCAGCCACATCAAAATGTTTCACAACCACTGATTTGGCAAATGCATTCTTCATCTCATCCACAGATTGTACTATTACAGTACGTGGATGACCTCCCACTCTGCTGCCCAGACCAGATGTCCTTGCTGTGGTTTTTGGCAGGAAAGGGTTGCAGAGTCTCACGTGACAAACTACAGTATTACAAACAAAAGGTGACATTTTTAGGCCACGATATTTCTAAGGTATAAGACTTCTGATTAAAAGAAAAGAGAAAAAAAACAAAAAACAGACAGTGCTGACACAGCAGCATGGAGGAAAACAGAGACCGATAGCTTACTACTCAGCACAATTAGACCCCGTGATTAGAGGGTCTCCTACGTGCGTCCGTGCTGTAAGAGCTGCTGTATTACCGAAAGGCATGTGAGATCACACTGACTTTTTCTTTTTGACAATTTGTTCCCCACATGACATTAATGCCATACTCATACAAGTTCAACCAAAACACCTGTCTATGGATAGACAGATCAGACTTGAATGTGCTCTAATACTAATTCCTGAATACATCACCCTCAAAAGACATAATGTTCTGAATCCAGCCACTCATCTGCCTGTGGATTCAGAAAAGGGGGAATTGGTGACAGCGTTGGAAAAAAAAAGGGAGAGTACTCTGGTACGTTGACATGACGCATGAACATGCATAGGAACTGATGAGTCAGGAGACAGTGGGTTTTACATATGTTCATGGAAAAAAACCTGTTCCTAATGCATATTCTGAGGTTTTTATTTTTGTAGATGCTCCAGATACCACCAGGATGGGCGATTCTACACTGGACATGCAGTAGTATCCTCACATGAGGTAATCCGAGCTGAACCACTCCCTCCTCACATGTCGGTGCAGGAGGCAGAGTTGAAGGCACTCACTGAGACGTGTAGAGCTGCTGCAGGTAAAGTCGCTAATATTTACACAGATTCGAATTGTGCATGGGGAATATCCCATGATTATTGCCCTATCTGGAGAAGCAGAACGTTTCTTACATCAGCCGGTAAGCCCATTAAAAATCAGAGCTGGTGAAACAATTAGTGGAGGCATTGATGTTACCAGTCCAGGTTGGCATCGTCAAGGTAAAAGCACACACGAACGGTGACTCTGTGGAGATAGAGGGCAACAGAAGGGCAGACGAGGCTGCTAAAGTAGCAGCAAGGCGGCCTAGGGAGCAGTGGACGGTGGCGGGGAGTCAGCGTATTCCAGCCACACTGAGCCTAGATGTCCTGAAATCACTCCAGCTGCCCAGAGAAGGAACACTGTGGAAGAATGGGATTTGAGCTGAACACAGAAAGAGTATGGGATAATAAGGATAAATTGTATATACCAAGGTCCCTGTCCCTAATTATGGTGCAAGCAACACATGGCCCCACTCACACCTCATAATGTCACATGTGTCCATGGTAGATGCCTTCTGGATCGCTCCTGGTTTCAGTTACGCAGCAGCAAAGCTCGTACAGTCATGCCTCATCCGTGCATAGCACAACCTAGGTAAAACAGTAAAAATCCCTAAGAAAGCGACACTCAGGCCTCTCTACCCATTTCAGAGACTGCAGACTGGCTACATACAGCTACCCAAGGTAGGAGTGTGTGAAAAAAAATGTCCTAGTATGAGTAGATCTCTTCTCTGGTTGGCTGGAAGCCTATCCGGTAAAATGTGCAAATGCTAAAGTGACTGCAGACAAACTGATGAAAGAACTGATCTGCAGGTATGGTGTCCCAGAAACCATAGAGAGCAATAGGGACACACACTTCACGGGAAAAATAATGAGGGAAGTCATGCAGGCCCTGGGAGTACAGCAAGCATATCATACACCATATAGATCACAAAGTAGTGGGAAAGTGGAGAGACTAAATGGGACACTTAAACTGAAAATTCAAAGGCCATGGCAGACACAGGAAAGAGCGGGGTAGAGTGCTTGTCTCTTGCACTCTTGTCAGTCAGACACACTCCAAATAGAAAGACAGGCTTGTCTCCTTTTGAAATCCTGTTTAGTAGTTTGCCAGAGACTGGTCTGTACTTCCCACAGGTGCTACAAATGCAACACGGTGCTATGACAGCCCATGTCCAGGCCTTGCAGAAAAGACTTCATGTGGTGCATAAACATGTGTTTCATCCATTCCAGATCCTAATGCCAGTGCAGACGTACATCAGTGAATCCAGGTGATTGGGTGGTCATACACAGACACGTGAGAAGGAGCCTAGACCCAAGGTTTGACGGCCCATTTTTAAAGTCCAGCTGACCACATTCACCTCAGGGAAACTTGAGGAAAAGCCCACCTGGATCCATGCCAGTCACTGCAAAAAGATCTTTTCACCAGGAGAAACTGTTGTTCTAATCACCTTGCTGGCAGTGGTAGGATGTTTGCACCTTACAGAGACACTGGATACACTTTTAAATGTTGACAAGGACAACAACTTATTCAACATTAGTGTTGAGCAATACCGTCCGATACTTGAAAGTATCGGTATCGGAAAGTATCGGCCGATACCGGCAAAATATCGGATCCAATCCGATACCGATACCCGATACCAATACAAGTCAATGGGACTCATGTATCGGACGGTATTCCTGATGGTTCCCAGGGTCTGAAGGAGAGGAAACTCTCCTTCAGGCCCTGGGAACCATATAAATGTGTAAAAGAAAGAATTAAAATAAAAAATATCGCTATACTCACCTCTCCGACGCAGCCGGGACTTCAGCGAGGGAACCGGCAGCGTTGTTTGTTTAAAATTTGCGCTATTACTTGGTTACGTGAATTCCCGGCTTGTGATTGGTCAGGTCGGCCATGTTGCCGGGACGCGGACCAATCACAGCAAGCCGTGACGAAATTACGTCACGGCTTGCTGTGATTGGTCCGCGTCCCGGCAATATGGCCGCCCTGACCAATCACAAGCCGTGACGTCACGGGAGGCTGGACACGCGCTCATTTTAAAATGGGCGCGTGTCCAGCCTCCCGTGACGTCACGGCTTGTGATTGGTTGCGCCGCGGTCAACCAATCACAAGCCGGGAGGCTGGACGCGCTCATTTTAAAATGGGCGCGTGTCCAGCCTCCCGTGACGTCACGGCTTGTGATTGGTTGCGCCGCGGTCAACCAATCACAAGCCGGGAGGCTGGACGCGCTCATTTTAAAATGGGCGCGTGTCCAGCCTCCCGTGACGTCACGGCTTGTGATTGGTTGCGCCGCGGTCAACCAATCACAAGCCGGGAGGCTGGACGCGCTCATTTTAAAATGGGCGCGTGTCCAGCCTCCCGTGACGTCACGGCTTGTGATTGGTTGCGCCGCGGTCAACCAATCACAAGCCGGGAGGCTGGACGCGCTCATTTTAAAATGGGCGCGTGTCCAGCCTCCCGTGACGTCACGGCTTGTGATTGGTCAGGGCGGCCATATTGCCGGGACGCGGACCAATCACAGCAAGCCGTGACGTAATTTCGTCACGGCTTGCTGTGATTGGTCCGCGTCCCGGCAACGTGGCCGACCTGACCAATCACAAGCCGGGAATTCACGTAACCAAGTAATAGCGCGAATTTTAAACAAACAACGCTGCCGGTTCCCTCGCTGAAGTCCCGGCTGCGTCGGAGAGGTGAGTATAGCGATATTTTTTATTTTAATTCTCTCTTTTACACATTTTAACATTAATGTTGTTGCGATACCCGATACCCGATACCACAAGAGTATCGGAATCCCGGTATCGGAATTCCGATACAGCAAGTATCGGCCGATACCCGATACTTGCAGCATCGGAATGCTCAACACTATTCAACATCTTGTTTTTTTTATAAAAGACGCGGAAGGACAAAAACTGCTGGACTGTTGGATCTGTATACACAGCCCAGTATCTGCAAGGACTATGCTGTACTTAGCCTTACCCCTGGAGCCAAGGAAGGTATTAACACCACACCGCATACACAATGAGACTTGGACTCAGATTTTCTAGGTTCCTTAAGGCTCTTAATGAGACTAATACAATATAGAGACTCCTTTTTAAATCCAGCCAATTGGCTTAGCGGCCTAGCGGGATGGATTATTTTTTGGTATTTTACAGACTTGTAAATTTGCAAATTTTGTTGCTTCGCTTATTGTTTTATGTAGCCATAAAAGCGCTAGTATATGTATTACCTAAGCTATTGAAGAGTGTATGTTTAAGGAAGGAATCTAAGGCTGTGTCATCCATAGTGTATTATAGACCCCGGATAACCACTGCTGACTGAGGAAGTGAGTGTCCACACTGAGGGTGGATGGGCGAAGCAGGTAGAAAGCCCCCTTATGGGTACTAGACCCATGAGACAGTAGCTCCTTTGTGGACATCAGCTGACCCGGTGGCAGAGGTTATACCATTTACAAAAGGGGGAAATTGATATAGAAGGGTTAATAGTTTGCCTTTAAGTGCCTTTTGCCTTTAATTGCTAGAATTACTAGAATCTGTTGACGCAGTAGTCTGATGGTCTCCTCTCAAGGAGACTACACTTCTTATCATGTATGCTTTCAATAGTCAGCCACAACATGTTCTGGGTGCGTGGTAAATAAAGTATGACCCTGGGTGATGGTGGGGGCTACATGAGTTACATTGAAATGCATTTGTTGTAAATGGTATAAAACATTGCCTTGGTTTTTGATATATCAGATAAAAGTGACTTGCTCACAGGATATGTGTGAGGTGTCTTTTTGTCTCCAAGCGTGCTTGTAAAATGACGGGCGTAACCTTCCACAATTTGGCCTCACTGGTGATCTGGCGTACTGACATTGGCTCAGAAGCAAACAGCTACGACAAGGGCACCACCAAGATTACTGTTGCTCCCTCATCTCGTATCTTCCTGAGAGTTCTCGGGATCAATGGAAGAGGTGGAAAAGCGTACAGAAGACCTTCTCCCGAAAGTTGAGACAGAGCGCCAACTCCCGCTGCTCCCTGTAGGGGATTGAGAGAGAAAAATATTCTGGTCTTTGCATTTGACCTCGTGGCAAAGAGATCAACTCGAGGCGTTCCCCACTGCTGGCATATGCTGCTGAACACTTCTGGATTTAATTTCCACTCTCTGGGATCTATTGGTGTTCTGCTCAAAAAGTCTGCCACCTGATTTTTGGCACCTTCCAGGTGGACTGCCGAGATGGATCTGACGGATTTTTCTGCCCTTCTGAAAATCTGGTCTACTAGGTGTTGTAGAGATGGATGTCTCGGGCCTCCCTGATGCCTCAGAAACGCCACTGCTGTCACATTGTCGGACAATATCCTTACGTGTTTGTCTCTGACCTGTGACTGGGCTTGGTAAAGCACTTTCCAAATCGCATAAAATTCTCTGAAATTCGATGATTTGGTTGTCATCTCCGGACTCCACTTTTCCTGGTAGTATGTTCTTCCTATATGTCTGCCCCATCCATACTGACTGGCGTCTGTGGTAACAGTGACACAGGGATAAAGGATCCATGGAACTCCCACCTTCAGGTTCTTTGGCATGGTCCACCAGGTTCGAGATTTCTTTCCTAAAGGAGAGTCATCTTTTTTTCCAGAGAACTTTGTCTTCTGTCCTAAACTTTCATAATCTCTTTCTGTAACCCCCGTGAGTGAAATTGACTCCACTTCACACAGGGAATACAGGCTGTCATTAAGCCCAGAATGCTCATTGCCTCCCTTATAGAGGCAGGGTTCCCTCTGAACCAGCGTACGCTCTCTATTAATGTCACCTGTCTTTCTTCTGGCAGAAAAGATGTTCTGGTGTGGGAATCTAATATGACCCCCACAAATTTTATTCTGGAATGTGGGACCAGATTTGATTTCTCCCAATTCACAATCCACCCCAGTTCTTGTAGAATGGAGAGTATGAAATTGCAATCAATCCTGAGAAGTTTCTCGGATTTCGCCATTATTAAAAAGTCATCCAGGTATGGTACTATGGAAATACCTTGATTTCTTAAGTAGGCTACTACCTCTGACATCAGTTTGGTAAATATTCTGGGGGCCGAAGCTAGGCCAAAGGGGAGGCATCTGAATTAAAAATGATAAACTACTCCCTTGTTCATCACAGCGAATCTCAGGAATTCCTGATAGGAAGCATGGATTGGGACATGGTAGTATGCACTCTTTAGATCTAAGGTGCACATCACCATGTCCTTGTCTATCAGAGGTATTGTGGACTTTATAGACTCCATCCTGAACCTCCTGTATCTTATCCACCTGTTCAGGGGTTTGAGATTCATAATCGTCCGGGAGACGGTTTCTTTATTGAAAAGGTTTGAATAATGACTAGTGTTGAGCATTCCGATACTGCAAATATCAGGTATCGGCCAATATTTGCTGTATCGGAATTCCAATACCGAGTTCCGATATTTTTGCGATATCGGAAATCGGAATCGGAAGTGTGCGGTGCGTATGGTTCCCAGGGTCTGGAGGAGAGGAGACTCTCCTTCAGGCCCTGGGATCCATATTCATGTATAAAATAAAGAATAAAAATAAAAAATATTGATATACTCATCCCTCCGGCAGCCCCTGGACCTTAGCGCTGTAACCGGCAGCCTCCGTTCCTAAGAATGCAGAGTCAAGGACCTTCGATGACGTCGCGGCTTGTGATTGGTCGCGTGACCGCTCATGTGACCGCTCATGCGACCAATCACAAGCCGCGACGTCATCGAAGGTCCTTCACTCACTGCATTCTTAGGAACGGAGGCTGCCGGTTACAGCGCTAAGGTCCAGGGTCCGCCGGAGGGGTGAGTATATCAATATTTTTTATTCTTTATTTTTTACATGAATATGGATCCCAGGGCCTGAAGGGGAGTTTCCTCTCCTTCAGATCCTGGGAACCATTCCGACATTTTGTGTCCCATTGATATGCATTGGTATCGGGTATCGGTATCGGCGATATCCGATATTTTTTGGATATCGGCCGATCCAATCCGATACCTTTGCATATCGGAAGGTATCGCTTAACACTAATAATGACCCTTGCCTCTCTCTGGGATGGGTACTGGGACAATTGCCTCTACTTTTAATAACTCCTGGATGTCTGGCCACATAGGGGAGTTTAAGAGGGGATAGGATCTGGTTACTATGAATCTTTCTGGAGGAAGGCTGGTGAACTCTAGCTTGTAATCCTGATTCTGATATTATTATGTTTCCCTGAACCAGGACCTGGGAAGATGGAGTCTCTATGTCTCTATCCTTTCCACCTTTGGGATAAGACCATCTCCCAGTCTTCCCCTTACCCCTGTAGTCTGTCTTCTGACTGGGTCAGGACCTACGAAAGGGCTGGTATTTTTTTGTATTTTCCTCAGGGAACCCTTTCTTCTTGTCTGAGGCTTTTTCTAATATGTCATCTAGGATAGGCCCAAACACTTTACCCCCTGAGAATGGGATTCCACAAAGTTCTTTGATTGAATATCCCCTGACCAAGTTTTTAGCCAGATAGCTCTTCTGGCTGCATTGGATAAAGACTCGCTTCTTGCGGTGAATCGCACTGACTCCGCTGAAGCGTCCGCCATGAATCCTGTTGCGAGCTTTAGTAATGGCATGGATTTGAGGATGACATCTCTAGAGGTTTTAGCCTTAAGTTGTTCCTCCAAATCGTCCATCCATAGGTGAATGGACCGGGCTACAAAGGTTGCTGCTATATTTGCCCATATTATTGCTGCTGAGGATTCCCAAGTTCTCCTAAGCAGTCCATCTGCCTTACGATCCATTGGTTCCTTCAATGCAGAGGAATCGCCATCTTCTTTGCAACTTTAGCCAATGGCACATCTATCTTGGGAATTTCATCTAAAACCTTTATATCCTCTGGATTAAAGGGCAAACGGAGTCTAAAGTCTCTAGGCACCACTAGTCTCTTCTCCGCTTCCTGCCATTCTTCCAATATCATGGAGCGGATGTGATTATTCACCAGTAAAACTCTAGTAACATGAGCATGTAGACTGTCACACATCTCATCCTGGATTGAGGTTTCCTCTGGAATGTCCTGTAACTGCATGGTGTTGCGAACTGCCTGCAGGAGTTCATCCGTATCTGCAGCCGAGAAAAGATATTTCTTTCCCCTTCCAATAGAGTCTTCTCTTTCTTCCTGATCCGACTCTCCGGAATCAAATCATCAGAACAAGGGCTGGACTCCCTCGGTCTTTTTAGCAATGTTTGCGGCTCTGTCTGGCTGGTCTGGGGAAGATTCAGACTCGAGATGGAAACCTGAACCTCCTGAGTCCTGACGTATCATTGCTCTCATGTTGGTCAATTATGAAGTCTGCTCCACGCCTACGATTTTAGACGTGCATGACTTGCAAAGCGGCTTCCACCAGTTCTCTGGTAATCTAGCTGCACAAATGGGACATTTAATCTTCCCAGGCTTTTTCTTTTCAGATGCAGGGGTGGGGGGCTCTCCCTATAACACACAGAGATCCCAGTATCACCTCCGAGCAAATAAGGGATTAGGAAGTGGCATTGTGGTATGGCTTTGAGTAGTTTACTCACGTGTCCCTGTGTCTGCTTTGTGCCCTCAGGTCTGCCTGTGTCTTCCATCAGGAAGGTACACTAACCGGGTGCTCCCTATCAGGATGGCCGGTGGCATATACAGCCCCATTCCCCTTTTTATGCTTTGTTACCTGGTTGATCCTGCCCTCCTCACCGCGTCCACGCGGCATGACCGTGCTGAAAGGCCTCTCCTGAGTCCACCGCCGTTGGAATCTGCCCGCCGGCAGATACTGTACTCCGTCGACTGTCAGTGACGTGGCCTCCCCAGCCTGGAGGAAACGTGGCCGCCGCCTGAGGCCAGCACCAGCTGGAAGCGGTCGCTACACGCACACCAGCAGCTGGCGCCCGGACCGAGAGCCCTTGGCGCGGAGGAAGCGGACCCAACCCCAGGAGCAGCACTACACTGGGGAGGCTGAGGGACCCCCCATCGCAGGTATCAGCAGCAGATGTCTTGCGGTGGGGAAGGGAAAGGCTGGGCCCCCGATCACCATCATCTGCACAGCACCGTCGGAGGACATGCTTGCCATTCCTATCCACAGTGGGACAGGAAAAACACTGGTTGGTGGTAAGGGGAGGATCCTTTTAACCACTTGTTGTTCCTGTCCCACTGAGGGTAAGAAGGAAGTCCTCCAATGGTGCTGTCAGGTGGTGAACTGGAAATAAGATTCTCTGGTCTGATGAGACGAAGATAGACCTTTTTTGGTGATAATTCTAAGTGGTATGTGTGGAGAAAACCAGGCACTGCTCATCACCTGCCCAATACAAACCCAACAGTGAAACATGGTGGTGACAACATCATGCTATGGGGGTGTTTTTCAGCTGCAGGGACAGGATGACTGGTTGCTACTGAAGGAATAATAATAATAATCTTTATTTTTAGATAGCGCTAACATATTCCGTAGCGCTTTACAGTTTACATAAATGTGGCCAAGTACAGAGATATCCTGGATGAAAATCTCTTCCAGAGTTCTCTGGACCTCAGACTTGGCCGAAGGTTCACCTTCCAACAAGACATTGACCCTAAGCACACAGCTAAAATAACAAAGGAGTAGCTTCAGAACCACTCTGTGACCATTCTTGACTGGCCCCGCCAGAGCCCTGACCTAAACCCAATTGAGCATCTCTGGAGAGACCTGAAAATGGCTGTCCACCAATGTTCACCATCCAACCTGACAGAACTGGAGAGGATCTGCAAGGAAGAATGGCAGAGGATCCCCAAATCCAGGTGTGAAAAACTTGTTGCATCGTTCCCAAGAAGACTCATGTCTATACTAGCTCAAAAGGGGGCTTCTACTCAATACTGAGCAAAGGGTCTGAATACTTATGACCATGTGATATTTCAGTTATCCTTTTTTAATAAATTTGCAAAAATGACTACATTTCTGTTTTTTCCAGTCAAGATGGGGTGCAGAGTGCACATTAATGAGAAAAAAATTAACTTCTTGAATTTGCCAAATGGCTGCAATGAAACAAAGAGTGAAAAATGTATCCCCTTTCTGATCTCGGACGGAATAGTACATCCGAGGTCAGTACCCGCGCTTTGATGCGGGCTTCACGGCCGGACTGCGCCTGTCGCTGATTGTTCGCGGCCAGTCACGTAGTATATAGCACAGCCACGTAGTATATAACAGCCCACGTAGTACATAGCACAGCCACATAGTACATTGCACAGCCACGTAGTACATAGCACAGCCACGTAGTACATAGCACAGCCACGTAGTACATAGCACAGCCACGTAGTATATAGCACAACCACGTAGTATATAGCACAGCCCACGGAGTGTATAACAGCCCACATAGCATATAAGACAGCCACATAGTTTATAACAGCCCACGTAGCATATAACACAGCTCACGTAATATATAACACAGCCCACGCACGCAGTATATAACACAGCCCACGTAGTGTTTAACACAGCCCACGTAGTGTTTAACACAGCCACATAGTATATAGCACAGCCACGCAATATATTGCACAGCCGACATTGCATATAGCACAGCCCACATAGTATATAGCACAGCCCACGTAGTATATAGCAATGTGGGCATCATATCCCTGTTAAAAAAATAATTAAAATAAAAAATAGTCATATACTCACCTTCCGTCGGCCCCCGGATCCAGGCGAGGCATTTACCTATGCTCCTCGCGATGCTCCGGTGACCGCTCCATGCATTGCGGTCTCGCGAGATGACGACGCAGCGGTCTCGCGGCATAACGCGGTCCCCTAACGCTGCCATTAACCCTGTGTGAGCGCTGACTAGAGGGGAGTATGGAGCGGGTACTGGGCTGGGGAGTAGGGAGGGAATAATTATCGGCCGGACCGTGCTCGTCGCTGATTGGTCACCAATCAGCGATGCGGGATTTCTGGGACAGACAGACGGAAGTGACCCTTAGACAATTATATAGTAGATAGTCAAGGGTGAAGTAGTTACCACACTTGATAAGCAAAAGGGTTACATTGTTTTGAACTTTTGACTTTCAGGTTCCATTTCTCGCCATCCACTACTGCTTAGACCATGAAACTACTATCATTTTATAAACAAACAATCATCCTAGCTATCTCATATATAAATTTGACTTGCAACTAATTAGCATAAAATTAGTTATGCAGATTCTTGTTATGTCACTGCATTGTAACTGTTTTGCTCCTAAAAATCTAAATTTTAATTTTGTTAGTATTTTGTAAATCCACTTTTGGCTTTCAACACTACCTGAATCCTCTTGGGCATGCTCTCGATCAGACTCAAGCATGTCTCAATGAAAATCTGATCATATGTATCTTCTACAGGTTCCCAAATTTGGTGCACACTGGTTGATTCACTTGGGTATATAAACAGTATTTTCTTCAAATCTACCCACAAGTGTTCGATTAGGTTAGAGACTCTAGGGGCCAATCCAGGCCTCTATTTCATTGTCATTGAATTCTTTGCCAATCTCGATATATGCTTCAGTTCATTATCCTGCTGGAACACATCCTTTTCATACCCATATTACTCGAGTGTACAAAGTAACTCGCCTTGTAGAATACTCACATATAACTCAGCATTAACTCCACCATCGATCCTGGTCAAGCGTCCAACACCTTCGGCTGAGAAACAACCCCATATCATCAGGCTTCCTCCACTGAACTTGACACTTCTTTCAATTTCTGTTAGCCCCTTTCCCCCTTGTTTACTCTAAACCCCTTTTCATCCATCAGAGCCTAGTCTATTGACTTTTGTCTCATCGCTCCAAACCACTAGTTTTCAATCTTCTAATGTCCACTTTTCTCCAGCCGATGATGCATATGACGATATTGAAGTTGTGGTTTCTTCACCTTTTTTTAGGGTCACCATTCCAGACTTGGGTAACAAATGTTGCTTGGTTTTTGCATGAACATCTATGAGATAGCCAAGATGACTATCCATACAATTATGGTAGATTAACATTCAAAGCAGTTGTGGATGGTCAGATATGGACCCTGGAAGTCAAAATTTCAAAACATTGTTACCCTTTTGCTTGTCTGTGTATGTGTGAATGTGCCTGTAGATTTGGTATATGTGTCTGTGTATATACTGTATAGTATATGTGGCAGGGTATACTGTAAATGTGGTATATGTGTGTGTCAGGAAAATTGTCCACATTGTGAAGAGCAGAACAAAAATGGTTACCTCAATGAACCATTTTAAAAAGAATTTGTGATAAATATTGACCTGTCCATTCAAGGACATTTTAGCTATAGTATGAAATCCTGTTTTTCTTGTCTGTGGAATTGCCTTTGTACTGTTTGTTGTGAAACTGCCGCCCACGAAACTGTTTTTTCTTTCTTTCCTGTTTTGTCTCTTTGTTTAAACATGCAAAACTTGTATAACCACTGAACCTACCGATACAACTATATAAAGAAGGGATAGCACCTTGAAGGCAGGCGTGCTTCAGAGACTTCCCAGTGATACACTATACAAGACGTGTCTTGTGTATTATTTCTGGTGATTCCCCACTTCCAAAGGCTGCTCCGACTGAGTGAGATCCTGACATTTCCTGGCGCCTGAACAGGGACCCGAGGTCTGTGTATTCCTTCAAGAACACCGGCAGAATACGAACGAAAAGAGAATCTGGGATAATGGACGGCAGATGAACAAAAACCTGGCCAGGTAAGAGACACTGTTAGATCTCTTATATCTGCCCTGCACTGTCCGTAAGATTTTCTGTGTCGTGTTCTTTAGCGGGTAGTTCTAGTAGAGGAGGATACCTATAGCTCGGGTTCTTGAACTATTTAGGAATTGACCACCTCACGGAGTACGGCATTGAATGAGAGTGAATGTGAATAAAAGGTGTGTGGAAGTTGGGAATAGCCCTATAAGCCGCCCAGGGTGTTGAAACAGAAGAAGTGACTGTCCCACTGGGCAACGTGGTTGCGTCCTTTCGGGGAGACCTCCGCGCCTATGGTTCAATCTCTGACCCTGTCTTTGACAAAAACCTGGTGACGGATAAGTGTATGATAGTATGAGCCCAGGACAGATAAATTAGCCTGGGACAAGAATACGTTGTATATGATAGTATGAGCCCAGGACAGATAAATTAGCCTGGGACAAGATACGTTGTATGTTCTTTTTCTTTTTCTGTCTGGTTGCATTTGTGTTGTTTGCTATAGGTGTAGGAATCAAGATTTTCTTACATCAACACAGTTTAAACATCCTAGCTCCTTAGGAAGAAGGTAACGAGGTATTCTCATACCCAAACGCCACCTAGGGCAAGAAAAGACATCCTAGCTCCTTAGGAAGAAGGTAACGAGGTATTCTCATACCCAAACGCCACCTAGGGCAAGAAAGCTCAGGATAAGAAAATGGGGAATAAGCAAACAAAGTCGGAACCAGAAGAATTAGATATCTATACTATCATAAAGGAGAGAAGTGGTGAAGATGCCACTAAGGGGCTGAGAAAGATTTTTAGTAAGTTTGGAGTTACTAGGGCAGAAGCTTTTAGTAGAAAACTATGGTGAAATATCGCATGGTGCACGACTTACGGGAAATCAATAAGGTTTTGGCACCGGTCACCCCTGTGGTACCGAATCCTCATACCTTACTGTCTCAAATTCCCAGCACTGCTGCATATTTTACGGTAATTGACTTATCAAACGCATTTTTTTCTGTGCCACTACATAAGAACTGTTGGCATTTGTTTGCCTTTACATTCAAGGGTAAACAATTAGCATGGACAAGATTGCCACAAGGTATGGTACACTCACCAACTTTGTACTCTGAAGCAATGCAGACCGTGCTAAAAAATGTCATCCCAGAACCAGGAGTAGTCATTCTACAGTATGTAGATGATTTACTTATTTGTTGCCCTGATGAGCAGACGGCAGTTACCTCAACTGTTAATTTCTTAATTTTCCTAGCGCAAGAAGGCTGTAAAGTAAATAGACAGAAACTCCAGGCTTGTCAACAAACAGTCGTGTTTTTAGGTCACTGCATATCACAGGGCATCAGACACCTCACACCTCAACGTACGGAAGCCATACGTAACATGCTTGAACCCAGGAATCACAAACAGCTGCGTGCTTTCCTAGGTATTGTTTCACACTGTAGACAGTGGATCATACATGCAAGTCAACTCATGCAGCCTTTATATGACTGTATTGCCAACACACCATATTCACTCAGTGAAGAGGCTAAACAGTCATTTTCCTCTTTGAAAACAGCACTGGTATCAGCTCCGGCTTTGGGACTCCCAGACTACACTAAACCTTTTCAATTGATGGCAGCTGAGATATCCTCACATGCTACAGGGGTGCTCACACAAAAACATGGAAACAAACAGAGACCGGTGGCATACATATCAGCTCATCTGGACCCTGTAGCTAGAGCCGCACCTTCTTGTGTAAGAGTAGTAGCCGCAATTTCACTGTTATTAGATAAAGCTTCTGAGATTGTTCTTGATCACCCACTTCTAGTTCAGACCACTCATGATGTACATGGCATTCTTAACCAGGTCCAACCTAAACATATTTCAATGGCCAGACACCTCCGTCTCCAATGTTCCCTACTACTGCCGCCCAACATTTCCTTTGCCAGGATTCAGACTCTTAATCTCGCGTCTTTGCTCCCTTTAGAGTCTGAGGGGGGTACCATACCTGAGGAAACTGCACTCTCCAACTCCTTTGACCCATCAAAGTCAATGCATGATTGTGTACAATTAATGGAACAAGAGACTCAGGGCTTATGTAATGTACGTGACAAGCCACTCTGTAATGCTACATTTGAACTTTTCATAGATGGCAGTAGATATGCAGATATGAATGGACAATTTCATACAGGTTATGCGGTAGTAACTCAGCATGAAGTGCTGAAAGCAGAACCTCTCCCTGCTAATCAGTCTGCACAAGAAGCAGAACTTACGGCATTGGTTGAAGCTCTAAAAATAGCCAAAGATCAGACAGCAAACATATACACTGATTCTAGATATGCACATGGCATTATTTTCGATTTTGGCGTAATATGGAGAGCCAGAGGTTATATGACTGCTTCAGGCCAACCTGTTAAACATGCCTCCCTCATTAGACAGATTCTGGAGGCAGCACAAGAAACTAAAGAAATAGCGGTGATAAAGGTAGCTGCACATGTGAGACTCGACACCGAGGAAGCCAGGGGTAACGATAAAGCCGACAAGGCAGCAAAACAGGCAGCACGTAAACCCTTACATCATGCCCACACACTAGATAGCTCTGAAGATGATGAGGAGAGATTGAAGGAAGCTCAGAAACAGGTAGACGACGAAGAACGAGGGCAGTGGCAGAAAAAAGGGGCAGAAGATCAGCAAGGATTATGGAAAAAAGGAACTTTGTTGTGTTTACCCAGAGCCTGGTACCCCGCAGTGGCAAGTGACCTCCACCTACCCACGCACGTGTCGGCAAATGGTATGACGCTCAAGGTAAAAGAAAGGTGGTTGGTTCCAGGCTTTGGTAATTTTGCTCGGAACATGTGTGCTGCATGCGCTATATGCCTGGCACACAATCCAGGTCAGACCATTAAAACCCCAACCAAGCATCATGTAAGACCACTGTATCCCTTTCAAAGACTCCAGATCGACTACATCCAACTTCCTAGGTACAATGGATACGAATATGTGCTTGTGTGTGTGGACATGTTCTCAGGGTGGCCAGAGGCTTATCCAGTTCGTAAAGCCTCAGCAAAAACTACTGCCATTATAATAGCACATGAACTGATACCCCGTTACGGCATGCCTGAGGTGATCGAGTCAGATAGGGGTACCCATTTTACTGGGGAAATATTCCAGAATGTTATGAAAATGTTGGGAGTAGAAAACCAGTTTCACACTCCGTATCACCCACAGAGTTCAGGTAAAGTGGAAAGATTAAATGGAACAATAAAATTAAAAATCCAGAAGGCCATGGCAGAAACAGGAAAGCCTTGGACCGAGTGTCTACCACTTGCCCTGTATTCCATCCGAAACGCCCCAAGGGGGAAGGCTAAGCTGTCACCACATGAGATTCTTTTTGGTAGAGCAGCAAATTTGGGTTGTTATTTTCCACAACAACTGATGTTGAATACTGAGACTTTAACTGCTTATGTACAAGAATTACAAAAACGTTTAACTAAAGTGCATTCGCAAGTTTTTGCTTCCCTTCCAGATCCAGAAAATCTCGAAGGAGGCCACAAGTTGGAACCTGGTGATCAAGTCTACGTGAAAAGACACACCAGAAAGACTCTGGAACCGAGGTTTGACGGACCTTTCCAAGTCCTGTTAACAACTCCGACAGCAGTCAAGCTTGAAGGAAAGGCATCATGGATACATGCAAGCCATTGCAAAAAAGCAGTATAAGACTCATGATATTGATGTTAATAATGTTAACCTCAACGGAGGCATGGGAAAGACTGAATTCTCTAGCCCCTTTGAACAATAGATTCGTACAACATCATAGAAAATTAGTGCATGACTTGTTAAATAATACGCAACCCCTGGCAGATTGTTGGATCTGTACCCATTCACCAGTATCAGCCACAAGTATACCTTTTCTAGCAGTTCCCGTGTCAGCTGAAGAAATATTCGCTTGGCCTAATTGTTCAGACAACCTGGCCAACAACCAACCTGGCAATACTAGACTATGGAATACTACAATCGCCATACCAGTTGTGGGATGGGTAGAATTTCCTTGGTGGCAGGGCAATCTTACAGGAAAAATAGGCAACTTACAATATTTAGCATTCAAGGGAGGAAAATGGGTACCTAGGAATAAGACTGGATTAACTGATTTAGGACAGGTCCCCACTGAAAATCTACAGCTCAGTTTCAGTACAACCACCCCTTCCTCTGATGCTTTCAAACCTACAGTATTGGAAAGATACATACATAATAGAAAATGGGAACATTCCGAGTTGTTCCCCCAAGGTGATGCAAACAGTTGTACAAGTAAGCCGGGGAACCTGGTTTGTAATGAATCCAATGAGTATGTCAACGGAATGCATGTATGTGGGAATCCCGCAGCCGGGTACTGTAGCCCCTTGGGACAAAAACCCTCTTGGTGTATGCTTCAGAATGTATCTAGTTTTGTGGATTTGGCTCACAGATTGGTATTGCAGCACTCAGCTTTGTGGGATCTGCCTGAGGGTACATTTTGGATATGCGGAGGAGCATATAAATGGCTTCCCGTAGGTATAAAGGGTACTTGTACATTAGGACGCCTAACCCCGGCTACTTTCATAATTTCAAATAAACAAGTGAATATGCAAGCCGTGCCCAAGCACACATTGTATAAAAGAGCTGCAGATAACTCACCACGTCCCTCGGGGAGGCCGCATATAGTACAAATGGGAATTCCCAACAAAATTGCTAGTACCATTTTTATTTATCCTATGTTAACACAGATGTGGGATAAATTAGTTAGAGCCACGGATTATCTAGATGACCAGATCTGGGATATATTGGACATATTAAATACTAGTATAGCTGTACAGAATCAGCTTATAATAGTCACTAACCAACATACCCTGGTATTGGATTACCTAACTGCCTCACAAGGGGGTATGTGTCAAATCATCGGACCCACCTGCTGTCATTATATAGACCCGAATAGTACTATGAGTATGAGATTTAAATTAGAAGACGTACAACGACTCAGGGATCAGTATGACAAAGACAATGACCAAAATAAGGATAGCTGGTGGTCAGATACCTTTTCCTTTTCTTAACCCGGCCAATTGGTTCAGAGGGATCGGTGGGTGGGTTACCGGGATTATGCAAAGCCTAATACATACAGTTATAGTTATTGTAATTATATATGTATTATTCAAGGTTGTACTCAAGGGTATCTCGGTATGCACAAATAAATTTTGTGTAATGGATGCGAGAATATAAAGTTTTTTTTTTTTTTGTTGTAATATCACAAAAAGAATGACTAAAATGATCGTCTATATGACAAGGTTTTGAATGGAATATGTCAAACGGGGGATTGTGAAGAGCAGAACAAAAATGGTTACCTCAATGAACCATTTTAAAAAGAATTTGTGATAAATATTGACCTGTCCATTCAAGGACATTTTAGCTATAGTATGAAATCCTGTTTTTCTTGTCTGTGGAATTGCCTTTGTACTGTTTGTTGTGAAACTGCCGCCCACGAAACTGTTTTTTCTTTCTTTCCTGTTTTGTCTCTTTGTTTAAACATGCAAAACTTGTATAACCACTGAACCTACCGATACAACTATATAAAGAAGGGATAGCACCTTGAAGGCAGGCGTGCTTCAGAGACTTCCCAGTGATACACTATACAAGACGTGTCTTGTGTATTATTTCTGGTGATTCCCCACTTCCAAAGGCTGCTCCGACTGAGTGAGATCCTGACATTTCCTGGCGCCTGAACAGGGACCCGAGGTCTGTGTATTCCTTCAAGAACACCGGCAGAATACGAACGAAAAGAGAATCTGGGATAATGGACGGCAGATGAACAAAAACCTGGCCAGGTAAGAGACACTGTTAGATCTCTTATATCTGCCCTGCACTGTCCGTAAGATTTTCTGTGTCGTGTTCTTTAGCGGGTAGTTCTAGTAGAGGAGGATACCTATAGCTCGGGTTCTTGAACTATTTAGGAATTGACCACCTCACGGAGTACGGCATTGAATGAGAGTGAATGTGAATAAAAGGTGTGTGGAAGTTGGGAATAGCCCTATAAGCCGCCCAGGGTGTTGAAACAGAAGAAGTGACTGTCCCACTGGGCAACGTGGTTGCGTCCTTTCGGGGAGACCTCCGCGCCTATGGTTCAATCTCTGACCCTGTCTTTGACAAAAACCTGGTGACGGATAAGTGTATGATAGTATGAGCCCAGGACAGATAAATTAGCCTGGGACAAGAATACGTTGTGTATGATAGTATGAGCCCAGGACAGATAAATTAGCCTGGGACAAGATACGTTGTATGTTCTTTTTCTTTTTCTGTCTGGTTGCATTTGTGTTGTTTGCTATAGGTGTAGGAATCAAGATTTTCTTACATCAACACAGTTTAAACATCCTAGCTCCTTAGGAAGAAGGTAACGAGGTATTCTCATACCCAAACGCCACCTAGGGCAAGAAAAGACATCCTAGCTCCTTAGGAAGAAGGTAACGAGGTATTCTCATACCCAAACGCCACCTAGGGCAAGAAAGCTCAGGATAAGAAAATGGGGAATAAGCAAACAAAGTCGGAACCAGAAGAATTAGATATCTATACTATCATAAAGGAGAGAAGTGGTGAAGATGCCACTAAGGGGCTGAGAAAGATTTTTAGTAAGTTTGGAGTTACTAGGGCAGAAGCTTTTAGTAGAAAACTATGGTGAAATATCGCATGGTGCACGACTTACGGGAAATCAATAAGGTTTTGGCACCGGTCACCCCTGTGGTACCGAATCCTCATACCTTACTGTCTCAAATTCCCAGCACTGCTGCATATTTTACGGTAATTGACTTATCAAACGCATTTTTTTCTGTGCCACTACATAAGAACTGTTGGCATTTGTTTGCCTTTACATTCAAGGGTAAACAATTAGCATGGACAAGATTGCCACAAGGTATGGTACACTCACCAACTTTGTACTCTGAAGCAATGCAGACCGTGCTAAAAAATGTCATCCCAGAACCAGGAGTAGTCATTCTACAGTATGTAGATGATTTACTTATTTGTTGCCCTGATGAGCAGACGGCAGTTACCTCAACTGTTAATTTCTTAATTTTCCTAGCGCAAGAAGGCTGTAAAGTAAATAGACAGAAACTCCAGGCTTGTCAACAAACAGTCGTGTTTTTAGGTCACTGCATATCACAGGGCATCAGACACCTCACACCTCAACGTACGGAAGCCATACGTAACATGCTTGAACCCAGGAATCACAAACAGCTGCGTGCTTTCCTAGGTATTGTTTCACACTGTAGACAGTGGATCATACATGCAAGTCAACTCATGCAGCCTTTATATGACTGTATTGCCAACACACCATATTCACTCAGTGAAGAGGCTAAACAGTCATTTTCCTCTTTGAAAACAGCACTGGTATCAGCTCCGGCTTTGGGACTCCCAGACTACACTAAACCTTTTCAATTGATGGCAGCTGAGATATCCTCACATGCTACAGGGGTGCTCACACAAAAACATGGAAACAAACAGAGACCGGTGGCATACATATCAGCTCATCTGGACCCTGTAGCTAGAGCCGCACCTTCTTGTGTAAGAGTAGTAGCCGCAATTTCACTGTTATTAGATAAAGCTTCTGAGATTGTTCTTGATCACCCACTTCTAGTTCAGACCACTCATGATGTACATGGCATTCTTAACCAGGTCCAACCTAAACATATTTCAATGGCCAGACACCTCCGTCTCCAATGTTCCCTACTACTGCCGCCCAACATTTCCTTTGCCAGGATTCAGACTCTTAATCTCGCGTCTTTGCTCCCTTTAGAGTCTGAGGGGGGTACCATACCTGAGGAAACTGCACTCTCCAACTCCTTTGACCCATCAAAGTCAATGCATGATTGTGTACAATTAATGGAACAAGAGACTCAGGGCTTATGTAATGTACGTGACAAGCCACTCTGTAATGCTACATTTGAACTTTTCATAGATGGCAGTAGATATGCAGATATGAATGGACAATTTCATACAGGTTATGCGGTAGTAACTCAGCATGAAGTGCTGAAAGCAGAACCTCTCCCTGCTAATCAGTCTGCACAAGAAGCAGAACTTACGGCATTGGTTGAAGCTCTAAAAATAGCCAAAGATCAGACAGCAAACATATACACTGATTCTAGATATGCACATGGCATTATTTTCGATTTTGGCGTAATATGGAGAGCCAGAGGTTATATGACTGCTTCAGGCCAACCTGTTAAACATGCCTCCCTCATTAGACAGATTCTGGAGGCAGCACAAGAAACTAAAGAAATAGCGGTGATAAAGGTAGCTGCACATGTGAGACTCGACACCGAGGAAGCCAGGGGTAACGATAAAGCCGACAAGGCAGCAAAACAGGCAGCACGTAAACCCTTACATCATGCCCACACACTAGATAGCTCTGAAGATGATGAGGAGAGATTGAAGGAAGCTCAGAAACAGGTAGACGACGAAGAACGAGGGCAGTGGCAGAAAAAAGGGGCAGAAGATCAGCAAGGATTATGGAAAAAAGGAACTTTGTTGTGTTTACCCAGAGCCTGGTACCCCGCAGTGGCAAGTGACCTCCACCTACCCACGCACGTGTCGGCAAATGGTATGACGCTCAAGGTAAAAGAAAGGTGGTTGGTTCCAGGCTTTGGTAATTTTGCTCGGAACATGTGTGCTGCATGCGCTATATGCCTGGCACACAATCCAGGTCAGACCATTAAAACCCCAACCAAGCATCATGTAAGACCACTGTATCCCTTTCAAAGACTCCAGATCGACTACATCCAACTTCCTAGGTACAATGGATACGAATATGTGCTTGTGTGTGTGGACATGTTCTCAGGGTGGCCAGAGGCTTATCCAGTTCGTAAAGCCTCAGCAAAAACTACTGCCATTATAATAGCACATGAACTGATACCCCGTTACGGCATGCCTGAGGTGATCGAGTCAGATAGGGGTACCCATTTTACTGGGGAAATATTCCAGAATGTTATGAAAATGTTGGGAGTAGAAAACCAGTTTCACACTCCGTATCACCCACAGAGTTCAGGTAAAGTGGAAAGATTAAATGGAACAATAAAATTAAAAATCCAGAAGGCCATGGCAGAAACAGGAAAGCCTTGGACCGAGTGTCTACCACTTGCCCTGTATTCCATCCGAAACGCCCCAAGGGGGAAGGCTAAGCTGTCACCACATGAGATTCTTTTTGGTAGAGCAGCAAATTTGGGTTGTTATTTTCCACAACAACTGATGTTGAATACTGAGACTTTAACTGCTTATGTACAAGAATTACAAAAACGTTTAACTAAAGTGCATTCGCAAGTTTTTGCTTCCCTTCCAGATCCAGAAAATCTCGAAGGAGGCCACAAGTTGGAACCTGGTGATCAAGTCTACGTGAAAAGACACACCAGAAAGACTCTGGAACCGAGGTTTGACGGACCTTTCCAAGTCCTGTTAACAACTCCGACAGCAGTCAAGCTTGAAGGAAAGGCATCATGGATACATGCAAGCCATTGCAAAAAAGCAGTATAAGACTCATGATATTGATGTTAATAATGTTAACCTCAACGGAGGCATGGGAAAGACTGAATTCTCTAGCCCCTTTGAACAATAGATTCGTACAACATCATAGAAAATTAGTGCATGACTTGTTAAATAATACGCAACCCCTGGCAGATTGTTGGATCTGTACCCATTCACCAGTATCAGCCACAAGTATACCTTTTCTAGCAGTTCCCGTGTCAGCTGAAGAAATATTCGCTTGGCCTAATTGTTCAGACAACCTGGCCAACAACCAACCTGGCAATACTAGACTATGGAATACTACAATCGCCATACCAGTTGTGGGATGGGTAGAATTTCCTTGGTGGCAGGGCAATCTTACAGGAAAAATAGGCAACTTACAATATTTAGCATTCAAGGGAGGAAAATGGGTACCTAGGAATAAGACTGGATTAACTGATTTAGGACAGGTCCCCACTGAAAATCTACAGCTCAGTTTCAGTACAACCACCCCTTCCTCTGACGCTTTCAAACCTACAGTATTGGAAAGATACATACATAATAGAAAATGGGAACATTCCGAGTTGTTCCCCCAAGGTGATGCAAACAGTTGTACAAGTAAGCCGGGGAACCTGGTTTGTAATGAATCCAATGAGTATGTCAACGGAATGCATGTATGTGGGAATCCCGCAGCCGGGTACTGTAGCCCCTTGGGACAAAAACCCTCTTGGTGTATGCTTCAGAATGTATCTAGTTTTGTGGATTTGGCTCACAGATTGGTATTGCAGCACTCAGCTTTGTGGGATCTGCCTGAGGGTACATTTTGGATATGCGGAGGAGCATATAAATGGCTTCCCGTAGGTATAAAGGGTACTTGTACATTAGGACGCCTAACCCCGGTTACTTTCATAATTTCAAATAAACAAGTGAATATGCAAGCCGTGCCCAAGCACACATTGTATAAAAGAGCTGCAGATAACTCACCACGTCCCTCGGGGAGGCCGCATATAGTACAAATGGGAATTCCCAACAAAATTGCTAGTACCATTTTTATTTATCCTATGTTAACACAGATGTGGGATAAATTAGTTAGAGCCACGGATTATCTAGATGACCAGATCTGGGATATATTGGACATATTAAATACTAGTATAGCTGTACAGAATCAGCTTATAATAGTCACTAACCAACATACCCTGGTATTGGATTACCTAACTGCCTCACAAGGGGGTATGTGTCAAATCATCGGACCCACCTGCTGTCATTATATAGACCCGAATAGTACTATGAGTATGAGATTTAAATTAGAAGACGTACAACGACTCAGGGATCAGTATGACAAAGACAATGACCAAAATAAGGATAGCTGGTGGTCAGATACCTTTTCCTTTTCTTAACCCGGCCAATTGGTTCAGAGGGATCGGTGGGTGGGTTACCGGGATTATGCAAAGCCTAATACATACAGTTATAGTTATTGTAATTATATATGTATTATTCAAGGTTGTACTCAAGGGTATCTCGGTATGCACAAATAAATTTTGTGTAATGGATGCGAGAATATAAAGTTTTTTTTTTTTTTTGTTGTAATATCACAAAAAGAATGACTAAAATGATCGTCTATATGACAAGGTTTTGAATGGAATATGTCAAAGGGGGGATTGTGAAGAGCAGAACAAAAATGGTTACCTCAATGAACCATTTTAAAAAGAATTTGTGATAAATATTGACCTGTCCATTCAAGGACATTTTAGCTATAGTATGAAATCCTGTTTTTCTTGTCTGTGGAATTGCCTTTGTACTGTTTGTTGTGAAACTGCCGCCCACGAAACTGTTTTTTCTTTCTTTCCTGTTTTGTCTCTTTGTTTAAACATGCAAAACTTGTATAACCACTGAACCTACCGATACAACTATATAAAGAAGGGATAGCACCTTGAAGGCAGGCGTGCTTCAGAGACTTCCCAGTGATACACTATACAAGACGTGTCTTGTGTATTATTTCTGGTGATTCCCCACTTCCAAAGGCTGCTCCGACTGAGTGAGATCCTGACATTTCCTGGCGCCTGAACAGGGACCCGAGGTCTGTGTATTCCTTCAAGAACACCGGCAGAATACGAACGAAAAGAGAATCTGGGATAATGGACGGCAGATGAACAAAAACCTGGCCAGGTAAGAGACACTGTTAGATCTCTTATATCTGCCCTGCACTGTCCGTAAGATTTTCTGTGTCGTGTTCTTTAGCGGGTAGTTCTAGTAGAGGAGGATACCTATAGCTCGGGTTCTTGAACTATTTAGGAATTGACCACCTCACGGAGTACGGCATTGAATGAGAGTGAATGTGAATAAAAGGTGTGTGGAAGTTGGGAATAGCCCTATAAGCCGCCCAGGGTGTTGAAACAGAAGAAGTGACTGTCCCACTGGGCAACGTGGTTGCGTCCTTTCGGGGAGACCTCCGCGCCTATGGTTCAATCTCTGACCCTGTCTTTGACAAAAACCTGGTGACGGATAAGTGTATGATAGTATGAGCCCAGGACAGATAAATTAGCCTGGGACAAGAATACGTTGTGTATGATAGTATGAGCCCAGGACAGATAAATTAGCCTGGGACAAGATACGTTGTATGTTCTTTTTCTTTTTCTGTCTGGTTGCATTTGTGTTGTTTGCTATAGGTGTAGGAATCAAGATTTTCTTACATCAACACAGTTTAAACATCCTAGCTCCTTAGGAAGAAGGTAACGAGGTATTCTCATACCCAAACGCCACCTAGGGCAAGAAAAGACATCCTAGCTCCTTAGGAAGAAGGTAACGAGGTATTCTCATACCCAAACGCCACCTAGGGCAAGAAAGCTCAGGATAAGAAAATGGGGAATAAGCAAACAAAGTCGGAACCAGAAGAATTAGATATCTATACTATCATAAAGGAGAGAAGTGGTGAAGATGCCACTAAGGGGCTGAGAAAGATTTTTAGTAAGTTTGGAGTTACTAGGGCAGAAGCTTTTAGTAGAAAACTATGGTGAAATATCGCATGGTGCACGACTTACGGGAAATCAATAAGGTTTTGGCACCGGTCACCCCTGTGGTACCGAATCCTCATACCTTACTGTCTCAAATTCCCAGCACTGCTGCATATTTTACGGTAATTGACTTATCAAACGCATTTTTTTCTGTGCCACTACATAAGAACTGTTGGCATTTGTTTGCCTTTACATTCAAGGGTAAACAATTAGCATGGACAAGATTGCCACAAGGTATGGTACACTCACCAACTTTGTACTCTGAAGCAATGCAGACCGTGCTAAAAAATGTCATCCCAGAACCAGGAGTAGTCATTCTACAGTATGTAGATGATTTACTTATTTGTTGCCCTGATGAGCAGACGGCAGTTACCTCAACTGTTAATTTCTTAATTTTCCTAGCGCAAGAAGGCTGTAAAGTAAATAGACAGAAACTCCAGGCTTGTCAACAAACAGTCGTGTTTTTAGGTCACTGCATATCACAGGGCATCAGACACCTCACACCTCAACGTACGGAAGCCATACGTAACATGCTTGAACCCAGGAATCACAAACAGCTGCGTGCTTTCCTAGGTATTGTTTCACACTGTAGAGAGTGGATCATACATGCAAGTCAACTCATGCAGCCTTTATATGACTGTATTGCCAACACACCATATTCACTCAGTGAAGAGGCTAAACAGTCATTTTCCTCTTTGAAAACAGCACTGGTATCAGCTCCGGCTTTGGGACTCCCAGACTACACTAAACCTTTTCAATTGATGGCAGCTGAGATATCCTCACATGCTACAGGGGTGCTCACACAAAAACATGGAAACAAACAGAGACCGGTGGCATACATATCAGCTCATCTGGACCCTGTAGCTAGAGCCGCACCTTCTTGTGTAAGAGTAGTAGCCACAATTTCACTGTTATTAGATAAAGCTTCTGAGATTGTTCTTGATCACCCACTTCTAGTTCAGACCACTCATGATGTACATGGCATTCTTAACCAGGTCCAACCTAAACATATTTCAATGGCCAGACACCTCCGTCTCCAATGTTCCCTACTACTGCCGCCCAACATTTCCTTTGCCAGGATTCAGACTCTTAATCTCGCGTCTTTGCTCCCTTTAGAGTCTGAGGGGGGTACCATACCTGAGGAAACTGCACTCTCCAACTCCTTTGACCCATCAAAGTCAATGCATGATTGTGTACAATTAATGGAACAAGAGACTCAGGGCTTATGTAATGTACGTGACAAGCCACTCTGTAATGCTACATTTGAACTTTTCATAGATGGCAGTAGATATGCAGATATGAATGGACAATTTCATACAGGTTATGCGGTAGTAACTCAGCATGAAGTGCTGAAAGCAGAACCTCTCCCTGCTAATCAGTCTGCACAAGAAGCAGAACTTACGGCATTGGTTGAAGCTCTAAAAATAGCCAAAGATCAGACAGCAAACATATACACTGATTCTAGATATGCACATGGCATTATTTTCGATTTTGGCGTAATATGGAGAGCCAGAGGTTATATGACTGCTTCAGGCCAACCTGTTAAACATGCCTCCCTCATTAGACAGATTCTGGAGGCAGCACAAGAAACTAAAGAAATAGCGGTGATAAAGGTAGCTGCACATGTGAGACTCGACACCGAGGAAGCCAGGGGTAACGATAAAGCCGACAAGGCAGCAAAACAGGCAGCACGTAAACCCTTACATCATGCCCACACACTAGATAGCTCTGAAGATGATGAGGAGAGATTGAAGGAAGCTCAGAAACAGGTAGACGACGAAGAACGAGGGCAGTGGCAGAAAAAAGGGGCAGAAGATCAGCAAGGATTATGGAAAAAAGGAACTTTGTTGTGTTTACCCAGAGCCTGGTACCCCGCAGTGGCAAGTGACCTCCACCTACCCACGCACGTGTCGGCAAATGGTATGACGCTCAAGGTAAAAGAAAGGTGGTTGGTTCCAGGCTTTGGTAATTTTGCTCGGAACATGTGTGCTGCATGCGCTATATGCCTGGCACACAATCCAGGTCAGACCATTAAAACCCCAACCAAGCATCATGTAAGACCACTGTATCCCTTTCAAAGACTCCAGATCGACTACATCCAACTTCCTAGGTACAATGGATACGAATATGTGCTTGTGTGTGTGGACATGTTCTCAGGGTGGCCAGAGGCTTATCCAGTTCGTAAAGCCTCAGCAAAAACTACTGCCATTATAATAGCACATGAACTGATACCCCGTTACGGCATGCCTGAGGTGATCGAGTCAGATAGGGGTACCCATTTTACTGGGGAAATATTCCAGAATGTTATGAAAATGTTGGGAGTAGAAAACCAGTTTCACACTCCGTATCACCCACAGAGTTCAGGTAAAGTGGAAAGATTAAATGGAACAATAAAATTAAAAATCCAGAAGGCCATGGCAGAAACAGGAAAGCCTTGGACCGAGTGTCTACCACTTGCCCTGTATTCCATCCGAAACGCCCCAAGGGGGAAGGCTAAGCTGTCACCACATGAGATTCTTTTTGGTAGAGCAGCAAATTTGGGTTGTTATTTTCCACAACAACTGATGTTGAATACTGAGACTTTAACTGCTTATGTACAAGAATTACAAAAACGTTTAACTAAAGTGCATTCGCAAGTTTTTGCTTCCCTTCCAGATCCAGAAAATCTCGAAGGAGGCCACAAGTTGGAACCTGGTGATCAAGTCTACGTGAAAAGACACACCAGAAAGACTCTGGAACCGAGGTTTGACGGACCTTTCCAAGTCCTGTTAACAACTCCGACAGCAGTCAAGCTTGAAGGAAAGGCATCATGGATACATGCAAGCCATTGCAAAAAAGCAGTATAAGACTCATGATATTGATGTTAATAATGTTAACCTCAACGGAGGCATGGGAAAGACTGAATTCTCTAGCCCCTTTGAACAATAGATTCGTACAACATCATAGAAAATTAGTGCATGACTTGTTAAATAATACGCAACCCCTGGCAGATTGTTGGATCTGTACCCATTCACCAGTATCAGCCACAAGTATACCTTTTCTAGCAGTTCCCGTGTCAGCTGAAGAAATATTCGCTTGGCCTAATTGTTCAGACAACCTGGCCAACAACCAACCTGGCAATACTAGACTATGGAATACTACAATCGCCATACCAGTTGTGGGATGGGTAGAATTTCCTTGGTGGCAGGGCAATCTTACAGGAAAAATAGGCAACTTACAATATTTAGCATTCAAGGGAGGAAAATGGGTACCTAGGAATAAGACTGGATTAACTGATTTAGGACAGGTCCCCACTGAAAATCTACAGCTCAGTTTCAGTACAACCACCCCTTCCTCTGATGCTTTCAAACCTACAGTATTGGAAAGATACATACATAATAGAAAATGGGAACATTCCGAGTTGTTCCCCCAAGGTGATGCAAACAGTTGTACAAGTAAGCCGGGGAACCTGGTTTGTAATGAATCCAATGAGTATGTCAACGGAATGCATGTATGTGGGAATCCCGCAGCCGGGTACTGTAGCCCCTTGGGACAAAAACCCTCTTGGTGTATGCTTCAGAATGTATCTAGTTTTGTGGATTTGGCTCACAGATTGGTATTGCAGCACTCAGCTTTGTGGGATCTGCCTGAGGGTACATTTTGGATATGCGGAGGAGCATATAAATGGCTTCCCGTAGGTATAAAGGGTACTTGTACATTAGGACGCCTAACCCCGGCTACTTTCATAATTTCAAATAAACAAGTGAATATGCAAGCCGTGCCCAAGCACACATTGTATAAAAGAGCTGCAGATAACTCACCACGTCCCTCGGGGAGGCCGCATATAGTACAAATGGGAATTCCCAACAAAATTGCTAGTACCATTTTTATTTATCCTATGTTAACACAGATGTGGGATAAATTAGTTAGAGCCACGGATTATCTAGATGACCAGATCTGGGATATATTGGACATATTAAATACTAGTATAGCTGTACAGAATCAGCTTATAATAGTCACTAACCAACATACCCTGGTATTGGATTACCTAACTGCCTCACAAGGGGGTATGTGTCAAATCATCGGACCCACCTGCTGTCATTATATAGACCCGAATAGTACTATGAGTATGAGATTTAAATTAGAAGACGTACAACGACTCAGGGATCAGTATGACAAAGACAATGACCAAAATAAGGATAGCTGGTGGTCAGATACCTTTTCCTTTTCTTAACCCGGCCAATTGGTTCAGAGGGATCGGTGGGTGGGTTACCGGGATTATGCAAAGCCTAATACATACAGTTATAGTTATTGTAATTATATATGTATTATTCAAGGTTGTACTCAAGGGTATCTCGGTATGCACAAATAAATTTTGTGTAATGGATGCGAGAATATAAAGTTTTTTTTTTTTTTGTTGTAATATCACAAAAAGAATGACTAAAATGATCGTCTATATGACAAGGTTTTGAATGGAATATGTCAAACGGGGGATTGTGAAGAGCAGAACAAAAATGGTTACCTCAATGAACCATTTTAAAAAGAATTTGTGATAAATATTGACCTGTCCATTCAAGGACATTTTAGCTATAGTATGAAATCCTGTTTTTCTTGTCTGTGGAATTGCCTTTGTACTGTTTGTTGTGAAACTGCCGCCCACGAAACTGTTTTTTCTTTCTTTCCTGTTTTGTCTCTTTGTTTAAACATGCAAAACTTGTATAACCACTGAACCTACCGATACAACTATATAAAGAAGGGATAGCACCTTGAAGGCAGGCGTGCTTCAGAGACTTCCCAGTGATACACTATACAAGACGTGTCTTGTGTATTATTTCTGGTGATTCCCCACTTCCAAAGGCTGCTCCGACTGAGTGAGATCCTGACATTTCCTGGCGCCTGAACAGGGACCCGAGGTCTGTGTATTCCTTCAAGAACACCGGCAGAATACGAACGAAAAGAGAATCTGGGATAATGGACGGCAGATGAACAAAAACCTGGCCAGGTAAGAGACACTGTTAGATCTCTTATATCTGCCCTGCACTGTCCGTAAGATTTTCTGTGTCGTGTTCTTTAGCGGGTAGTTCTAGTAGAGGAGGATACCTATAGCTCGGGTTCTTGAACTATTTAGGAATTGACCACCTCACGGAGTACGGCATTGAATGAGAGTGAATGTGAATAAAAGGTGTGTGGAAGTTGGGAATAGCCCTATAAGCCGCCCAGGGTGTTGAAACAGAAGAAGTGACTGTCCCACTGGGCAACGTGGTTGCGTCCTTTCGGGGAGACCTCCGCGCCTATGGTTCAATCTCTGACCCTGTCTTTGACAAAAACCTGGTGACGGATAAGTGTATGATAGTATGAGCCCAGGACAGATAAATTAGCCTGGGACAAGAATACGTTGTGTATGATAGTATGAGCCCAGGACAGATAAATTAGCCTGGGACAAGATACGTTGTATGTTCTTTTTCTTTTTCTGTCTGGTTGCATTTGTGTTGTTTGCTATAGGTGTAGGAATCAAGATTTTCTTACATCAACACAGTTTAAACATCCTAGCTCCTTAGGAAGAAGGTAACGAGGTATTCTCATACCCAAACGCCACCTAGGGCAAGAAAAGACATCCTAGCTCCTTAGGAAGAAGGTAACGAGGTATTCTCATACCCAAACGCCACCTAGGGCAAGAAAGCTCAGGATAAGAAAATGGGGAATAAGCAAACAAAGTCGGAACCAGAAGAATTAGATATCTATACTATCATAAAGGAGAGAAGTGGTGAAGATGCCACTAAGGGGCTGAGAAAGATTTTTAGTAAGTTTGGAGTTACTAGGGCAGAAGCTTTTAGTAGAAAACTATGGTGAAATATCGCATGGTGCACGACTTACGGGAAATCAATAAGGTTTTGGCACCGGTCACCCCTGTGGTACCGAATCCTCATACCTTACTGTCTCAAATTCCCAGCACTGCTGCATATTTTACGGTAATTGACTTATCAAACGCATTTTTTTCTGTGCCACTACATAAGAACTGTTGGCATTTGTTTGCCTTTACATTCAAGGGTAAACAATTAGCATGGACAAGATTGCCACAAGGTATGGTACACTCACCAACTTTGTACTCTGAAGCAATGCAGACCGTGCTAAAAAATGTCATCCCAGAACCAGGAGTAGTCATTCTACAGTATGTAGATGATTTACTTATTTGTTGCCCTGATGAGCAGACGGCAGTTACCTCAACTGTTAATTTCTTAATTTTCCTAGCGCAAGAAGGCTGTAAAGTAAATAGACAGAAACTCCAGGCTTGTCAACAAACAGTCGTGTTTTTAGGTCACTGCATATCACAGGGCATCAGACACCTCACACCTCAACGTACGGAAGCCATACGTAACATGCTTGAACCCAGGAATCACAAACAGCTGCGTGCTTTCCTAGGTATTGTTTCACACTGTAGACAGTGGATCATACATGCAAGTCAACTCATGCAGCCTTTATATGACTGTATTGCCAACACACCATATTCACTCAGTGAAGAGGCTAAACAGTCATTTTCCTCTTTGAAAACAGCACTGGTATCAGCTCCGGCTTTGGGACTCCCAGACTACACTAAACCTTTTCAATTGATGGCAGCTGAGATATCCTCACATGCTACAGGGGTGCTCACACAAAAACATGGAAACAAACAGAGACCGGTGGCATACATATCAGCTCATCTGGACCCTGTAGCTAGAGCCGCACCTTCTTGTGTAAGAGTAGTAGCCGCAATTTCACTGTTATTAGATAAAGCTTCTGAGATTGTTCTTGATCACCCACTTCTAGTTCAGACCACTCATGATGTACATGGCATTCTTAACCAGGTCCAACCTAAACATATTTCAATGGCCAGACACCTCCGTCTCCAATGTTCCCTACTACTGCCGCCCAACATTTCCTTTGCCAGGATTCAGACTCTTAATCTCGCGTCTTTGCTCCCTTTAGAGTCTGAGGGGGGTACCATACCTGAGGAAACTGCACTCTCCAACTCCTTTGACCCATCAAAGTCAATGCATGATTGTGTACAATTAATGGAACAAGAGACTCAGGGCTTATGTAATGTACGTGACAAGCCACTCTGTAATGCTACATTTGAACTTTTCATAGATGGCAGTAGATATGCAGATATGAATGGACAATTTCATACAGGTTATGCGGTAGTAACTCAGCATGAAGTGCTGAAAGCAGAACCTCTCCCTGCTAATCAGTCTGCACAAGAAGCAGAACTTACGGCATTGGTTGAAGCTCTAAAAATAGCCAAAGATCAGACAGCAAACATATACACTGATTCTAGATATGCACATGGCATTATTTTCGATTTTGGCGTAATATGGAGAGCCAGAGGTTATATGACTGCTTCAGGCCAACCTGTTAAACATGCCTCCCTCATTAGACAGATTCTGGAGGCAGCACAAGAAACTAAAGAAATAGCGGTGATAAAGGTAGCTGCACATGTGAGACTCGACACCGAGGAAGCCAGGGGTAACGATAAAGCCGACAAGGCAGCAAAACAGGCAGCACGTAAACCCTTACATCATGCCCACACACTAGATAGCTCTGAAGATGATGAGGAGAGATTGAAGGAAGCTCAGAAACAGGTAGACGACGAAGAACGAGGGCAGTGGCAGAAAAAAGGGGCAGAAGATCAGCAAGGATTATGGAAAAAAGGAACTTTGTTGTGTTTACCCAGAGCCTGGTACCCCGCAGTGGCAAGTGACCTCCACCTACCCACGCACGTGTCGGCAAATGGTATGACGCTCAAGGTAAAAGAAAGGTGGTTGGTTCCAGGCTTTGGTAATTTTGCTCGGAACATGTGTGCTGCATGCGCTATATGCCTGGCACACAATCCAGGTCAGACCATTAAAACCCCAACCAAGCATCATGTAAGACCACTGTATCCCTTTCAAAGACTCCAGATCGACTACATCCAACTTCCTAGGTACAATGGATACGAATATGTGCTTGTGTGTGTGGACATGTTCTCAGGGTGGCCAGAGGCTTATCCAGTTCGTAAAGCCTCAGCAAAAACTACTGCCATTATAATAGCACATGAACTGATACCCCGTTACGGCATGCCTGAGGTGATCGAGTCAGATAGGGGTACCCATTTTACTGGGGAAATATTCCAGAATGTTATGAAAATGTTGGGAGTAGAAAACCAGTTTCACACTCCGTATCACCCACAGAGTTCAGGTAAAGTGGAAAGATTAAATGGAACAATAAAATTAAAAATCCAGAAGGCCATGGCAGAAACAGGAAAGCCTTGGACCGAGTGTCTACCACTTGCCCTGTATTCCATCCGAAACGCCCCAAGGGGGAAGGCTAAGCTGTCACCACATGAGATTCTTTTTGGTAGAGCAGCAAATTTGGGTTGTTATTTTCCACAACAACTGATGTTGAATACTGAGACTTTAACTGCTTATGTACAAGAATTACAAAAACGTTTAACTAAAGTGCATTCGCAAGTTTTTGCTTCCCTTCCAGATCCAGAAAATCTCGAAGGAGGCCACAAGTTGGAACCTGGTGATCAAGTCTACGTGAAAAGACACACCAGAAAGACTCTGGAACCGAGGTTTGACGGACCTTTCCAAGTCCTGTTAACAACTCCGACAGCAGTCAAGCTTGAAGGAAAGGCATCATGGATACATGCAAGCCATTGCAAAAAAGCAGTATAAGACTCATGATATTGATGTTAATAATGTTAACCTCAACGGAGGCATGGGAAAGACTGAATTCTCTAGCCCCTTTGAACAATAGATTCGTACAACATCATAGAAAATTAGTGCATGACTTGTTAAATAATACGCAACCCCTGGCAGATTGTTGGATCTGTACCCATTCACCAGTATCAGCCACAAGTATACCTTTTCTAGCAGTTCCCGTGTCAGCTGAAGAAATATTCGCTTGGCCTAATTGTTCAGACAACCTGGCCAACAACCAACCTGGCAATACTAGACTATGGAATACTACAATCGCCATACCAGTTGTGGGATGGGTAGAATTTCCTTGGTGGCAGGGCAATCTTACAGGAAAAATAGGCAACTTACAATATTTAGCATTCAAGGGAGGAAAATGGGTACCTAGGAATAAGACTGGATTAACTGATTTAGGACAGGTCCCCACTGAAAATCTACAGCTCAGTTTCAGTACAACCACCCCTTCCTCTGATGCTTTCAAACCTACAGTATTGGAAAGATACATACATAATAGAAAATGGGAACATTCCGAGTTGTTCCCCCAAGGTGATGCAAACAGTTGTACAAGTAAGCCGGGGAACCTGGTTTGTAATGAATCCAATGAGTATGTCAACGGAATGCATGTATGTGGGAATCCCGCAGCCGGGTACTGTAGCCCCTTGGGACAAAAACCCTCTTGGTGTATGCTTCAGAATGTATCTAGTTTTGTGGATTTGGCTCACAGATTGGTATTGCAGCACTCAGCTTTGTGGGATCTGCCTGAGGGTACATTTTGGATATGCGGAGGAGCATATAAATGGCTTCCCGTAGGTATAAAGGGTACTTGTACATTAGGACGCCTAACCCCGGCTACTTTCATAATTTCAAATAAACAAGTGAATATGCAAGCCGTGCCCAAGCACACATTGTATAAAAGAGCTGCAGATAACTCACCACGTCCCTCGGGGAGGCCGCATATAGTACAAATGGGAATTCCCAACAAAATTGCTAGTACCATTTTTATTTATCCTATGTTAACACAGATGTGGGATAAATTAGTTAGAGCCACGGATTATCTAGATGACCAGATCTGGGATATATTGGACATATTAAATACTAGTATAGCTGTACAGAATCAGCTTATAATAGTCACTAACCAACATACCCTGGTATTGGATTACCTAACTGCCTCACAAGGGGGTATGTGTCAAATCATCGGACCCACCTGCTGTCATTATATAGACCCGAATAGTACTATGAGTATGAGATTTAAATTAGAAGACGTACAACGACTCAGGGATCAGTATGACAAAGACAATGACCAAAATAAGGATAGCTGGTGGTCAGATACCTTTTCCTTTTCTTAACCCGGCCAATTGGTTCAGAGGGATCGGTGGGTGGGTTACCGGGATTATGCAAAGCCTAATACATACAGTTATAGTTATTGTAATTATATATGTATTATTCAAGGTTGTACTCAAGGGTATCTCGGTATGCACAAATAAATTTTGTGTAATGGATGCGAGAATATAAAGTTTTTTTTTTTTTTTGTTGTAATATCACAAAAAGAATGACTAAAATGATCGTCTATATGACAAGGTTTTGAATGGAATATGTCAAAGGGGGGATTGTGAAGAGCAGAACAAAAATGGTTACCTCAATGAACCATTTTAAAAAGAATTTGTGATAAATATTGACCTGTCCATTCAAGGACATTTTAGCTATAGTATGAAATCCTGTTTTTCTTGTCTGTGGAATTGCCTTTGTACTGTTTGTTGTGAAACTGCCGCCCACGAAACTGTTTTTTCTTTCTTTCCTGTTTTGTCTCTTTGTTTAAACATGCAAAACTTGTATAACCACTGAACCTACCGATACAACTATATAAAGAAGGGATAGCACCTTGAAGGCAGGCGTGCTTCAGAGACTTCCCAGTGATACACTATACAAGACGTGTCTTGTGTATTATTTCTGGTGATTCCCCACTTCCAAAGGCTGCTCCGACTGAGTGAGATCCTGACATTTCCTGGCGCCTGAACAGGGACCCGAGGTCTGTGTATTCCTTCAAGAACACCGGCAGAATACGAACGAAAAGAGAATCTGGGATAATGGACGGCAGATGAACAAAAACCTGGCCAGGTAAGAGACACTGTTAGATCTCTTATATCTGCCCTGCACTGTCCGTAAGATTTTCTGTGTCGTGTTCTTTAGCGGGTAGTTCTAGTAGAGGAGGATACCTATAGCTCGGGTTCTTGAACTATTTAGGAATTGACCACCTCACGGAGTACGGCATTGAATGAGAGTGAATGTGAATAAAAGGTGTGTGGAAGTTGGGAATAGCCCTATAAGCCGCCCAGGGTGTTGAAACAGAAGAAGTGACTGTCCCACTGGGCAACGTGGTTGCGTCCTTTCGGGGAGACCTCCGCGCCTATGGTTCAATCTCTGACCCTGTCTTTGACAAAAACCTGGTGACGGATAAGTGTATGATAGTATGAGCCCAGGACAGATAAATTAGCCTGGGACAAGAATACGTTGTGTATGATAGTATGAGCCCAGGACAGATAAATTAGCCTGGGACAAGATACGTTGTATGTTCTTTTTCTTTTTCTGTCTGGTTGCATTTGTGTTGTTTGCTATAGGTGTAGGAATCAAGATTTTCTTACATCAACACAGTTTAAACATCCTAGCTCCTTAGGAAGAAGGTAACGAGGTATTCTCATACCCAAACGCCACCTAGGGCAAGAAAAGACATCCTAGCTCCTTAGGAAGAAGGTAACGAGGTATTCTCATACCCAAACGCCACCTAGGGCAAGAAAGCTCAGGATAAGAAAATGGGGAATAAGCAAACAAAGTCGGAACCAGAAGAATTAGATATCTATACTATCATAAAGGAGAGAAGTGGTGAAGATGCCACTAAGGGGCTGAGAAAGATTTTTAGTAAGTTTGGAGTTACTAGGGCAGAAGCTTTTAGTAGAAAACTATGGTGAAATATCGCATGGTGCACGACTTACGGGAAATCAATAAGGTTTTGGCACCGGTCACCCCTGTGGTACCGAATCCTCATACCTTACTGTCTCAAATTCCCAGCACTGCTGCATATTTTACGGTAATTGACTTATCAAACGCATTTTTTTCTGTGCCACTACATAAGAACTGTTGGCATTTGTTTGCCTTTACATTCAAGGGTAAACAATTAGCATGGACAAGATTGCCACAAGGTATGGTACACTCACCAACTTTGTACTCTGAAGCAATGCAGACCGTGCTAAAAAATGTCATCCCAGAACCAGGAGTAGTCATTCTACAGTATGTAGATGATTTACTTATTTGTTGCCCTGATGAGCAGACGGCAGTTACCTCAACTGTTAATTTCTTAATTTTCCTAGCGCAAGAAGGCTGTAAAGTAAATAGACAGAAACTCCAGGCTTGTCAACAAACAGTCGTGTTTTTAGGTCACTGCATATCACAGGGCATCAGACACCTCACACCTCAACGTACGGAAGCCATACGTAACATGCTTGAACCCAGGAATCACAAACAGCTGCGTGCTTTCCTAGGTATTGTTTCACACTGTAGAGAGTGGATCATACATGCAAGTCAACTCATGCAGCCTTTATATGACTGTATTGCCAACACACCATATTCACTCAGTGAAGAGGCTAAACAGTCATTTTCCTCTTTGAAAACAGCACTGGTATCAGCTCCGGCTTTGGGACTCCCAGACTACACTAAACCTTTTCAATTGATGGCAGCTGAGATATCCTCACATGCTACAGGGGTGCTCACACAAAAACATGGAAACAAACAGAGACCGGTGGCATACATATCAGCTCATCTGGACCCTGTAGCTAGAGCCGCACCTTCTTGTGTAAGAGTAGTAGCCGCAATTTCACTGTTATTAGATAAAGCTTCTGAGATTGTTCTTGATCACCCACTTCTAGTTCAGACCACTCATGATGTACATGGCATTCTTAACCAGGTCCAACCTAAACATATTTCAATGGCCAGACACCTCCGTCTCCAATGTTCCCTACTACTGCCGCCCAACATTTCCTTTGCCAGGATTCAGACTCTTAATCTCGCGTCTTTGCTCCCTTTAGAGTCTGAGGGGGGTACCATACCTGAGGAAACTGCACTCTCCAACTCCTTTGACCCATCAAAGTCAATGCATGATTGTGTACAATTAATGGAACAAGAGACTCAGGGCTTATGTAATGTACGTGACAAGCCACTCTGTAATGCTACATTTGAACTTTTCATAGATGGCAGTAGATATGCAGATATGAATGGACAATTTCATACAGGTTATGCGGTAGTAACTCAGCATGAAGTGCTGAAAGCAGAACCTCTCCCTGCTAATCAGTCTGCACAAGAAGCAGAACTTACGGCATTGGTTGAAGCTCTAAAAATAGCCAAAGATCAGACAGCAAACATATACACTGATTCTAGATATGCACATGGCATTATTTTCGATTTTGGCGTAATATGGAGAGCCAGAGGTTATATGACTGCTTCAGGCCAACCTGTTAAACATGCCTCCCTCATTAGACAGATTCTGGAGGCAGCACAAGAAACTAAAGAAATAGCGGTGATAAAGGTAGCTGCACATGTGAGACTCGACACCGAGGAAGCCAGGGGTAACGATAAAGCCGACAAGGCAGCAAAACAGGCAGCACGTAAACCCTTACATCATGCCCACACACTAGATAGCTCTGAAGATGATGAGGAGAGATTGAAGGAAGCTCAGAAACAGGTAGACGACGAAGAACGAGGGCAGTGGCAGAAAAAAGGGGCAGAAGATCAGCAAGGATTATGGAAAAAAGGAACTTTGTTGTGTTTACCCAGAGCCTGGTACCCCGCAGTGGCAAGTGACCTCCACCTACCCACGCACGTGTCGGCAAATGGTATGACGCTCAAGGTAAAAGAAAGGTGGTTGGTTCCAGGCTTTGGTAATTTTGCTCGGAACATGTGTGCTGCATGCGCTATATGCCTGGCACACAATCCAGGTCAGACCATTAAAACCCCAACCAAGCATCATGTAAGACCACTGTATCCCTTTCAAAGACTCCAGATCGACTACATCCAACTTCCTAGGTACAATGGATACGAATATGTGCTTGTGTGTGTGGACATGTTCTCAGGGTGGCCAGAGGCTTATCCAGTTCGTAAAGCCTCAGCAAAAACTACTGCCATTATAATAGCACATGAACTGATACCCCGTTACGGCATGCCTGAGGTGATCGAGTCAGATAGGGGTACCCATTTTACTGGGGAAATATTCCAGAATGTTATGAAAATGTTGGGAGTAGAAAACCAGTTTCACACTCCGTATCACCCACAGAGTTCAGGTAAAGTGGAAAGATTAAATGGAACAATAAAATTAAAAATCCAGAAGGCCATGGCAGAAACAGGAAAGCCTTGGACCGAGTGTCTACCACTTGCCCTGTATTCCATCCGAAACGCCCCAAGGGGGAAGGCTAAGCTGTCACCACATGAGATTCTTTTTGGTAGAGCAGCAAATTTGGGTTGTTATTTTCCACAACAACTGATGTTGAATACTGAGACTTTAACTGCTTATGTACAAGAATTACAAAAACGTTTAACTAAAGTGCATTCGCAAGTTTTTGCTTCCCTTCCAGATCCAGAAAATCTCGAAGGAGGCCACAAGTTGGAACCTGGTGATCAAGTCTACGTGAAAAGACACACCAGAAAGACTCTGGAACCGAGGTTTGACGGACCTTTCCAAGTCCTGTTAACAACTCCGACAGCAGTCAAGCTTGAAGGAAAGGCATCATGGATACATGCAAGCCATTGCAAAAAAGCAGTATAAGACTCATGATATTGATGTTAATAATGTTAACCTCAACGGAGGCATGGGAAAGACTGAATTCTCTAGCCCCTTTGAACAATAGATTCGTACAACATCATAGAAAATTAGTGCATGACTTGTTAAATAATACGCAACCCCTGGCAGATTGTTGGATCTGTACCCATTCACCAGTATCAGCCACAAGTATACCTTTTCTAGCAGTTCCCGTGTCAGCTGAAGAAATATTCGCTTGGCCTAATTGTTCAGACAACCTGGCCAACAACCAACCTGGCAATACTAGACTATGGAATACTACAATCGCCATACCAGTTGTGGGATGGGTAGAATTTCCTTGGTGGCAGGGCAATCTTACAGGAAAAATAGGCAACTTACAATATTTAGCATTCAAGGGAGGAAAATGGGTACCTAGGAATAAGACTGGATTAACTGATTTAGGACAGGACCCCACTGAAAATCTACAGCTCAGTTTCAGTACAACCACCCCTTCCTCTGATGCTTTCAAACCTACAGTATTGGAAAGATACATACATAATAGAAAATGGGAACATTCCGAGTTGTTCCCCCAAGGTGATGCAAACAGTTGTACAAGTAAGCCGGGGAACCTGGTTTGTAATGAATCCAATGAGTATGTCAACGGAATGCATGTATGTGGGAATCCCGCAGCCGGGTACTGTAGCCCCTTGGGACAAAAACCCTCTTGGTGTATGCTTCAGAATGTATCTAGTTTTGTGGATTTGGCTCACAGATTGGTATTGCAGCACTCAGCTTTGTGGGATCTGCCTGAGGGTACATTTTGGATATGCGGAGGAGCATATAAATGGCTTCCCGTAGGTATAAAGGGTACTTGTACATTAGGACGCCTAACCCCGGCTACTTTCATAATTTCAAATAAACAAGTGAATATGCAAGCCGTGCCCAAGCACACATTGTATAAAAGAGCTGCAGATAACTCACCACGTCCCTCGGGGAGGCCGCATATAGTACAAATGGGAATTCCCAACAAAATTGCTAGTACCATTTTTATTTATCCTATGTTAACACAGATGTGGGATAAATTAGTTAGAGCCACGGATTATCTAGATGACCAGATCTGGGATATATTGGACATATTAAATACTAGTATAGCTGTACAGAATCAGCTTATAATAGTCACTAACCAACATACCCTGGTATTGGATTACCTAACTGCCTCACAAGGGGGTATGTGTCAAATCATCGGACCCACCTGCTGTCATTATATAGACCCGAATAGTACTATGAGTATGAGATTTAAATTAGAAGACGTACAACGACTCAGGGATCAGTATGACAAAGACAATGACCAAAATAAGGATAGCTGGTGGTCAGATACCTTTTCCTTTTCTTAACCCGGCCAATTGGTTCAGAGGGATCGGTGGGTGGGTTACCGGGATTATGCAAAGCCTAATACATACAGTTATAGTTATTGTAATTATATATGTATTATTCAAGGTTGTACTCAAGGGTATCTCGGTATGCACAAATAAATTTTGTGTAATGGATGCGAGAATATAAAGTTTTGTTTTTTTTTTGTTGTAATATCACAAAAAGAATGACTAAAATGATCGTCTATATGACAAGGTTTTGAATGGAATATGTCAAAGGGGGGATTGTGAAGAGCAGAACAAAAATGGTTACCTCAATGAACCATTTTAAAAAGAATTTGTGATAAATATTGACCTGTCCATTCAAGGACATTTTAGCTATAGTATGAAATCCTGTTTTTCTTGTCTGTGGAATTGCCTTTGTACTGTTTGTTGTGAAACTGCCGCCCACGAAACTGTTTTTTCTTTCTTTCCTGTTTTGTCTCTTTGTTTAAACATGCAAAACTTGTATAACCACTGAACCTACCGATACAACTATATAAAGAAGGGATAGCACCTTGAAGGCAGGCGTGCTTCAGAGACTTCCCAGTGATACACTATACAAGACGTGTCTTGTGTATTATTTCTGGTGATTCCCCACTTCCAAAGGCTGCTCCGACTGAGTGAGATCCTGACAACATGAAAAATGCCCACAGGAAAATTGCCCACATGGAAAATTGCCCACACGGAAAATTGCCCACATGGAAAATTCCCCACACGGAAAATTGCCCATATGGAAAATTGCCCACACTGCACATACTGCTGCTCTTTCTGCATGTGCTGCTGTTCTGGGCTGGTGGGAGGAGTGTGGCAGAATCAGTGAGAGATGAGAGCAGACTAGATCTATCTATTGCTGATAATGACAGACTGCTACAAACCACAGATCTTCAGCATGTTTGCAGTTTTGCACTAGGTCAGCTGTAAATCACAAGTTGATCACACATCATGTGAACATCCTCACCTTTCACCTCAAATATCATAGATCTGAAACTTTGTGATGCTGGAATTGGCAATTTTCCATGTGGGCAGTTTTCCGTGTGGGCAATTTTCGTGTGGGCATTTTTCCATGTGGGCAATTTTCCTGTGGCCATTTTTCCTGTGGGCAATTTTCCTGTGGGCATTTTTCTGGTCACCTACAAATGTATACTATACAGTCATGGCTGAAAGTGTTGACACCCTAGAAATTGTTCCAGAAAATTAAGTATTTCTCCCAGAGAACTAATGCAATTATAAATGTTTTGTTAAACACATGATTATTTCATTTATGTATTAACCAAGGAAAACTGTAGGAAAGATCAGCTCAAATAGGGTCTTATCTGAGAAATATAGTGAGATTTACATTTAGATTAAACTCACCTGTTTAATCTGTAAAAAAACAGCATATACACTATCATTCAAAAGTTTAGGGTCACTTAGAAAATTCCTTATTTTTGAAATAAAAGCACAGTTTTTTTCCAATGAAGCTAACATTAAATGATTCAGAAATACACTCTATACATTGTTAATGTGGTACAAGACTATTCTAGCTGCAAACGTCTGGTTTGTAATGCAATATCTTCATAAGTGTATAGAGGCCCATTTCCAACAACCGTCACTTCAGTGTTCTTATGGTACTTTGTGTTTGCTGTGTAAGAAGGCTAATGGATGGTTAGAATACCCTTGAAAACCCTTGTGCAAGTATGTTAGCACAGCTGAAAACAGTTTGGCTGATTAGGGAACCTATAAACCTGACCTACCTTTGATAGTTGAGAATCTGGAGCATTACATTTGTTGGTTCCATTAAACTCTCAAAATGGCCAGAAAAAAAAAACTTTCAAGTGAAACTCGACAGTCTATTCTTGTTCTTGGATAAGCTATTCCATGTGGGAAATTGCCAGGAAACAGAAGATTTCCTACAACGGTGTGTACTACTCCCTTCAGAGGAGAGCACAAGCAGGCTCTAACCAGAGTAGAAAGAGAAGTGGGAGGCCCCGCTGCAACAACTGATCAAGAAGACATGTACATTAGAGTCTGGAGTTTGAGAAATCGATGCCTCACAGGTCCTCAACTGGCAGCTTCATTAAATAGTACACGCAAAACGCCAGTGTCAACATCTACAGTGAAGAGGCGACTCCGGGATGCTGGTCTTCAGGGCGGAGTGGAAAGGAAAAAGCCATATCTGAGACTGGCTAATAAAAGGGAAAGATTAATATGGGCAAAAGAACACAGACATTGGACAGAGGAAGATTGGAAAAAAGTGTTATAGACAGACGAATCCAAGTTTGAGGTGTTTGGATCACACAGAAGAATATTTGTGAGACGCAGAACGGAAAAGATGCTGGAAGAGTGCCTGATGCCATCTGTCAAGCATGGTGGAGGTAATGTGATGGTCTGGGGTTGCTTTGGTGCTGGTAAAGTGGGAGATTTGTACAAGGTAAAAGGGATTTTGAATAAGGAAGGCTATCACTCCATTTTGCAACGCCATGCCATACCCCATGGACAGCACTTGATTGGAGCCAATTTCATCCAACAGGACAATGACCCATAGCACCCCTCCAAATTATGCAAGAACTATTTAGGGAAGAAGCAGGCAGCTGGTATTCTACAGTATCTGCAATGGAGTGGCCAGCGCAGTCACCAGATCTCAACCCCATTGAGCTGTTGTGGGAGCAGCTTCACCGTATGGTACGCAAAAAGTGCCCATCAAGCCAAACCAACTTGTGGGAGGGGCTTCTGGAAGCATGGGGGGAAATTTCTTCAGATTACCTCAGCAATTAACTGCTAGAATGCCAAAGGTCTGCAATGCTGTAATTGCTGCAAAGGTAGCATTCTTTGCCGAAAGCAAAGTTTGAAGGAGAAAATGATTTTTCAAATAAAAATCTTTTTTCGAACCTTGGCAATGTCTGGACTAGATTTTCAATTCATTTTGCAACTCATTTGATTAATAAAAGTATGAGTTTTCATGGAAAACACAAAATTGTCTGGGTGACCCTAAAACTTCTTAACGGTAGTGTAATGTGAGGTCAGCTGCAGCAGTTCAATAGGTAAGAGTTAGTGGATAATCTCTGCGACGCACAGAGACGCGTTTCGAAGTACAAAGCTACTTCTTCAGGGAAAACCACATGTATAAAGAAACAGCAGGGGTATCACTTATATAGGTTAAAATTTTGAATGTGAGCACCAAAAAAAACGAAACACATGACCAAATGATAGTTCAGTCGAGTCCCACACGATATGACACATGACATATAAAGACATTAGTGAAATTCAGTGTAATACAATCATGTCATTTAAAACTGCAGAATATAAAAATATACAAATTTATTTTAATAATAGGAATTGCAATTGGAACCCTGAAGAAAGAAATGTTGCGGGGGATTTAGGGATGATTGAATAGCTTCGGATACGTGCTTATCTGAATAGCTATAGCGCTTCCCGAATAGCTACATTGGTAACCGGATACCTGGAGCTCTCCCGATAATCAGCAGTCCGGCGCCGCAGCTGCACATGTTGCGGCTGTGTGAGTCACAACACAGAGAGAGCCTGTGTGTTGGGCTCTCAATGCATGTGCTGTGACTGTGAAACAGCCGCAACACATGAAGCTGCGGTGCCGAACAGCTGATTATTGGTAGCGCTCCAGGTATCCAGGTTACCGATGCAGCTATTGGAGAAGCGCTATACGTATTCGTATAAGCACTTATCCGAAGCTATTCGATCATCCCCACTCGTTACACATGGGCTCCCTTGGAAACCTCCTTTTGTTAAATCCGCTGCAACATTCTAATCTAAATCTTTCTAAATACATTTTTATATTGTGCAGTTTTAAATTACATTATTGTATTATACTGAATTTCACTAATGTCATGTGGCCATGTGTTTCTTTTTTTGGTGCTCATATTTAAAATTTTAACCTCTTTCTGACATCAGGCGAACTATCCCATTGAGGTGACCAGGGCCCGTTTGACCATCGCAGCGTTCCGGTGGCATAGAGAAGCGTCGCGCAGGGAGGGGACTCCCTGCGTGCTTCCCTGAGACCCTCAGAATAACGCAATGTGATCGCATTGTTCTGAGGGCCTCCTCCATGCAGGCCCCCGATCCAAGATCGTCGCGGGGTCCTTCAGGGAGGTGGCTTGTCATTGCCTGCTGAGAGCAGGCGCCGGCAAGCCTCCTGCACTGTCTGTCAGATCGCTGATCTGACACAGTGCTGTGCAAAGTGTCAGATCAGCGATCTGACAATATATACACTGTGTGCAGAATTATTAGGCAGGTTGTATTTTAGAGGAATATTTTTATTACTGATCAACAACTATGTTCTCAATCAACCCAAAAGACTCATAAATTTCAAAGCTTAATATTTTTGGAAGTTGGAGTGGGGTTTTTTAGATTTGGCTATCTTAGGAGGATATCTGTTTGTGCAGGTAACTAATACTGTGCAGAATTATTAGGCAACTTAATAAAAACCAAATATATTCCCATCTCACTTGTTTATTTTCACCAGGTAAATCAATATAACTGCACAAAATTTAGAAATAAACATTTCTGACATGCAAAAACAAACCCCCCAAAATGAGTGACCAATATAGCCACCTTTCTTTATGATGACACTCAACAGCCTTCCAACCATAGATTCTGTCAGCTGCTTGATCTGTTTACGATCAACATTGCATGCAGCAGCCACCACAGCATCCCAGACACTGTTCCGAGAGGTGTACTGTTTTCCCTCCCTGTAGATCTCACATTTTATGAGGGACCACAGGTTCTCTATGGGGTTCAGATCAGGTGAACAAGGAGGCCATGTCATTATTTTATCTTCTTTGATAGCTTTACTGGCCAGCCACGCTGTGCAGTTGTTGGAGGCATGTGATGGAGCATTGTCCTGTATGAAAATCATGTTTTTCTTGAACAATACCGACTTCTTCCTGTACCACTGCTTGAAGTTGTCTTCCAGAAACTGGCAGTAGGTCTGGGAGTTGAGCTTCACTCCATCCTCAACCCGAAAAGGTCCAAGTTCATCTTTGATGATACAAGCCCATACCAGTACCCCACCTCCACCTTGCTGGCGTCTGAGTCGGAGTGGAGCTCTCTGCCCTTTACTGATCCAGCCTCTGGTCCATCCATCTGGCCATCAAGAGTCACTCTCATTTCATCAGTCCATAAAACCTTTGAAAAGTCAGTCTTAAGATATTTCTTGGCCCAGTCTTGACATTTTATCTTATGTTTCTTGTTCAAAGGTGGTCGTTTTTCAGCCTTCCTTACCTTGGCCATGTCCCTGAGTATCGCACACCTTGTGCTTTTTGTTACTCCAGTAATGTTGCAGCTCTGAAATATGGCAAAACTGGTGGCAAATGGCATCTTGCCAGCTTCATGCTTGATTTTCCTCAATTCATTGGCAGTTATTTTGTGCCTTTTTTGCCCAACACGCTTCTTGAGACCCTGTTGGCTATTTGCCATGAAAAGCTTGATTGTTCGGTGATCACGCTTCAAAAGTTTGGCAATTTCAAGACTGCTGCATCCCTCTGCGAGACATCTCACAATTTTGGACTTTTCAGAGCCCGTCAAATCTCTCTTCTGACCCATTTTGCCAAAGGAAAGGAAGTTGCCTAATATTTAAGCACACCTTATATAGGGTTTTGATGTCATTAGACAACACCCCTCCTCATTACAGAGATGCACATCACCTGATTTACTTAATTGGTAGTTGGCTCTCAAGCCTGAACAGCTTGGAGTAGAACACGTATAAAAAGTATCATGTGATCAAAATACAACTTGCCTAATAATTCTGCCCACAGTGTAATGTGGCCCCCCCTGTGAAAAAGTAAAAAGCAAGAAAAAAAATTAACATATGTAAAAGTATTTTTTTTTAATTCCTAAATAAAGAAGAAAAAAAATATTGCTCCAATAAATAAATTTATTTATGTAAATTTTTAAAAAAACAATAAAAGTACACATACATTTGGTTTCCCCTCGTCCGTAACGACCCGACCTATAAAATTGTCCCACTAGTTAACCCCTTCAGTGAACACCGTAAAAAAAAACTAAGCAAAAAAACAATATTTTATCATCATACCGCCGAACAAAACGTGGAATAACACACGATCAAAAAGACATATAAACAAGCATGGTACCGCTAACATCATCTTGTCCCGCAAAAAATGAGCCATGAGCAGTGGTTTCCTAGCAGCTATTTTACCATGAAGGCCTGCTGCACAAAGTCTCCTCTTAAGTTGTTGTAGAGATGTGTCTGCTGCTAAAACTCTATGTGCTCTAATCTGAGCTGCTGTTAACCTGTGATTTCTGAGGCTGGTGACTTGGTAAACTTATCCTCAGAAGCAGAGGTGACCATTGGTCTTCCTTTCCTGGGGCGGTCCTCATGTGAGCCAGTTTCTTTGTAGCGCTTGATGGTTTTTGCCACTGCACTTGAGGACACTTTGAAAGTTTTCCCAATTTTTTGGACTGACTGACCTTCATTTCTTAAAGTAATGATGGCCATTCGTTTTTCTTTACTTAGCTGCTTTTTTCTTGCCATAATACAAATTCTAACAGTCTATTCAGTAGGACTATCAGCTGTGTATCCACCAGACTTCTGCACAACACATCTGATGGTCCCAATGCCATTTATAAAGCAAGAAATCCCACTTATTAAACCTGACAGGGTACACCTGTGAAGTGAAAACCATTCCCGGTGACTACCTCTTGAAGCTCATCAAGAGAATGCCAAGAGTGTGCAAAGCAGCCATCAAAGCAAAAGGTGGCTACTTTGAAGTACCTAGAATATAAGACATAATTTCAGTTGTTTCACACTTTTTTGTTAAGTATATAATTCCACATGTGTTAATTCATAGTTTTGATGCCTTCAGTGTGAATGTACAATTTTCATAGTCATGAAAATACAGAAAAATCTTTAAATGAGAAGGTGTGTCCAAACTTTTGGTCTGTACTGTATTTATTTCCATTTTCACATTAGGGTTAGAGTTAAGGTTGGGGCTGAAGTTAGGGTTAGGGTTGGGGCTAAAGTTAGGGTTTGGATTACGTTGGGATTGGGGTTAGGGTTCAAGCTGGTGTTATAAAGTATTCTAATTTACTGAGATAATGACTTTTGGTTTTCATTGGTTGTAAGCCATAATCAACATTAACAGAAATAAACACTTGAAATAGATCACTCTGTAATGACTCTATATAATAAATGAGTTTCACTTTTTGTATTGAAGAAATGAAATGAATTAACTTTTTGATATTCTTATTTAGGGAGAAGCACTTGTATTACTGCTGCAGCCTGTAAACATAGATGAAGCAGTAGCAGAGAAACATCACTGGACTAGGTGAAAATGAGTAACTAATTGTATTATTATTATTTTTTTCCCTAGCACAAATCGATGAGCATAACTAAAATTAAAAGACCCATTTAAAAGCAAATCTGTCGGCAAGATCAGCCCTCCTGAGCGGTGTATTTGTATATGGGGACTCATGTTACAGGAAGCTGAATATAATGATACCGTGATATCTACAATCTGATGTCTTATTCCAGAGAAATACACGTTTTTCTCACATTTAAATAAGCTTTTACAGGCTATGGACTGGGCAATGATCTGCCTCCAGAGATTATAAATTAAAATAGAAGTTACCAGTGTGATATATAATGGCCGCTCTCTGTTCTCACTGCAGAGCTGTGTGTGACTATACCGGACACATGTGCAGGTTCCTCTCAGCTTTCAGCTCACAGGCAGTCAGTGTTACAATACAGCAGAGCTGTGAAAGCTGCAGCAATGTGTTTATAAAGAGACAAAGTTCAGTTCTACTGTTCTGTGTTAGTTACGTCTCACATATATTATTCCCCTATTTATAATATTCTCTGGAGGCAGATTCTTAGGGAGGTGTATGTCCAGCCCATAGATCTTAACAGATCATGTAAGAAAAACATGGTATTTCTCTGAAATAAAACAGCAGGTTGCAGATAAGGTATTATTTTATTCATATTCCTATGCCCATATAAACGGCTTAAGAGGATTGATCCTACTGACAGATTCCATTTAAGAGAGGGGAGCGTGACCCATTTACAACTCTTGCACAGTAGCCTTTTGCTCTCAGTACCTGACCCGATGGATATGTTATAATGTTCAAACCTAGGATAACCCTTTCATGAGTTAAAGGGTATAGCCAGGACTAAAAAAAATGTACCTAAGAACTAACAGGCATATACCATATATTCTCGTGTATAAGCAGAGTTTTTCAGCACATTTTTTGTGTACAGAAAGCCGGCAGAGCAGCGGGTATCAGCACACACATCATACTCACCTACATGTGCGCCCTCGGTGCTGGCACTGCATCTCGTTCCGGCCGCCGGCATCTGCAGCTCTTCTTATGCTCAGCGGTTACATGGTACAGCTCATTAAGGTGATGAATATGGACGCGTCCTCACTCCTACAGGCGTGTAGCGCATATTCATCACCTTAATGAGCGGTACCACATGACTGCTGATCACAGGAGGAGCTGCAGGCCAGCGATGGAACGAGATGCAGTGCCAGCACCAAGGGTGCACAGGTAGTTGAGTAGGATGCTTTTTTTTTCAATAGGAAGCATGCACACAGGGGATAAGGAGACATGCATATAGGGAAGGAACGGGGGAGGCATTCATACCAGGACAGGGAAGGGGAGGCATGCAGACAGGGACAGGGGAGCCATGCATAGCAGGACAGGGATGGGGAGGCATTCATACCAGGACAGCGATGGGGAGGCATTCATACCAGGACAGGGAAGGGGAGGCATGCAGACAGGGACAGGGGAGCCATGCATAGCAGGACAGGGATGGGGAGGCATTCATACCAGGACAGCGATGGGGAGGCATTCATACCAGGACAGGGAAGGGGAGGCATGCAGACAGGGACAGGGGAGCCATGCATAGCAGGACAGGGATGGGGAGGCATTCATACCAGGACAGGGATGGGGAGGCATTCATACCAGGACAGGGAAGGGGAGGCATGCAGACAGGGACAGGTGAGCCATGCATAGCAGGACAGGGATGGGGAGCCATGCATAGCAGGACAGGGATGGGGAGGCATTCATACCAGGACAGGGAAGGGGAGGCATGCAGACAGGGACAGGGGAGCCATGCATAGCAGGACAGGGATGGGGGGGGACAATGCATATCCAGCTAATACTCGAGTCAATAAGCTTACCCAGTTTTCCGTGGCAAAAGTAGGTGCCTCAGCTTATACTCGAGTATATACGGTAGTTGCTAACAGAGGCAGCTGTTGTACGCGGCGTTGGTCATTGACAGCTCCTGCCGGAGATACAGCTACCCCTGTCAGAGAGGCAGTTTCTCTTCCTGTTGACAGGGCAGGACTACTGTGGTCTTGCTGATTGACAGCTGGTTTGCCCCAATTAGGCAGCGGAGAGCCGACTGTCAATCAGCATGACACCAACAGTCCTGCCCTGTTAACAAGAAACTGCCGCTCTGACATCAGCGGAAGTCAGTGACTGTTCAGTGCCGGCGAAGAACAGCGCAAAGTACAACAGGCAGGTAGAAACAGTGTTTAGGCACATTTTTTTTTAAGTCTTGGATATCCCCTTCTAAAGGCCAGGTCTGCCCCCATCCTTGGAAACTCGGACGGTAACGGGGGTCAAGGTGATAGACATGGCGAGGGGCTGATGTTCCGATAAGCCCTGACACCCTGCAACATAAACATCATGTCTAGTCTGAGTAATGTGTGTGCATTGCCAGTCACTCGTGAATTCAAGTCCTCCTCAGGTTGCTGCATTCCAGAGTTCCTCAGCACCACACAATGAAGGTCCGAGTCCAAGTCCATTTTTAATAAAACAACTTTACTACGCTCGTCCAGTTTTATCACGGACAAGGCACCATAATCTTCATACTTCAAGGACATTCCTTTCCCTGAACTGTCCCTGGTCCTTCCTGCCATTTCTCGTTTCTGTACCCTCCGGTACTGCAGCTCCCTGAGTAGCCATGCTAGCTTGTTCCTGATGCTCCCCGTCCACTAAAGGATGCCATTGCCAATCCTTGCCAGACCGTAGGTCTTGGAACGTTCTGGGATTTATCATTAAGCTTAGCCGCTGTCTCTCTCATGCTGCTCTGATCCTTTCCACCTCGTGTCTCATACCACCTGTAGGGCCTGGACTTTTGAGCTTCTCCTCACAGCCTCGTTCCTCTCACAACCTGAGGCCGTCAACTCTTCTAACTATTACCTCAGGGAGGCACTCCTCCCGCCACAACTTGGCCCCACCCAGTTTTCCAACTGTGTGACTACTCCAGCTGCAACCAGTTCTTATCCTATTTCGATGTAATCTCTTACTCTACAGTGCCCCCCACTGTTCTAAATCCTAAATGACCCCTTATTAATGATAACCCTTACAATATATTTCCCCTATCTCTAACCCTAGTCTTATAAAGATATATGACTTGCACAGTACCTGAAAATCAGTGCATGGTTTGACATATTAATACTCAAAACAGCATCACATAACACATTGCTTACATGTAAAATGTACCCGCTTTATTAGAAGCATGCAAAGGAATGCAGGGCATAAGTGAGCCCCCAGCACACCACTTACAGGACCAGACCTCAGATCATGGCGGACTCTGATAATTTTAAAGGGGTTGTCCAGGCTTGCAACAAACGCCTCCAACCTCTGTGACAGCATACGATGCACCCACACGGATGGCCCCGAACCAGACGCTGCTCATACTTGCAGGCCCATGTGGATGCCATATGTGCACTTTCCCTCAATCCTCTTATTATTGAGCGCTGGATGAGACCAGGCGGCCATTGACCAGAAGTTAGCCAATCACAACATCTGGAGAGCCGGCGCGACAACCCTGTAACCAGGGGCGTACTGGGCCGGGTGGCAGGAATGCATATGCCCCCCGGGCCGGTGCCTAAGCAGCTTCTGAGGGCCGCTGGAGGAAAGGCAGTGCAGTATTTGATGAGCAAGAACAGGGGGGCGGGACACGCAGCTGTGGCTGGAGCCATGGCCAGCTTCAGTAATGTGCAGTGCACACAGTGGTGAGAGGGGGCAGCTCCTGGCACACAAGAAAAGGAGGAGGGTGCGTTACTTACATAGGGATCGCACGCAGCCTCCTCCTCTTCTGTGTGCAGATCTGTCTCTGATGTCCGATCAGCCAGGACCTGGAAGGGGAGGAGCTACAGTGTGCAGAGCAGCAGCACAGGACGGCAGGACAAGATGAGAGGTAGGCTGCCCTGTGTGCCCACTGTCCAACACATTCCAGCTAACCTCTCCAGCTGCCCATCTCAAGGTTTGCTGTGCTAAGTAGCAGGGGGGAGGGGGGCATTTGACAAATTAAATATGGCAGGTCAGAGTATGTGCTTTTTTCTGGGTATGTGCAGTATCCTATGTGTGTTTTCCTGTGTTTATGTTTTCCTGGGTGTGTGTGTGTGTGTGTAGGGGCGTAACTACCACAGTTGCAGCAGTCGCCGCTGCGACAGGGCCTGTCAGGTCAGGGTCCCGACACATCAGAAGCACCCGACTCCCCCCGCCGCATTGAACTATACCGGCGTCTATGACGCTGATACAGTTCAAAGCAATGATGGAGAGAGCGTCAGCTGACACACCCTCTCCCATCATTCCCCTCTGCCTCTGACACTGTGGGTGCGCAATGACGTCACTTCATCGCGCACCCACTGTATGGGGGGCCCAGGCAGTGCAGCATCTGCACAGGTGATGGCAGTCATCATATTGGCAGAGCCTGTGGCAGCTGCTGGGACCAGGAACAGTTGGCTCCGGGGCTGGCGTAGGGACCATGGACCGAGCCACCCAGGAGGGGGATGCCGTAGCAGCTCAGCCATGTGGAGGATTCGGGGATGAACATGGAGGTGTACGGGACCGGTGGCAGAGGTGTGTCGCTGTCCTTGGCCCCCAGTGTCCCCAGCCCCCTGTGACACCAGCCCCATTTCCTCCCTGCTCTCCCGTGCCCCATGTCCTTGTAGGTCCCCAGGTTCAGGTCATTGTGCTCCTCTGGGCCCCAGTAGGCGCCTTGTCCCTCCTAACCTGTTCCGCCAATACTCTCCATCTCCCATGCCGAGTCCTCCTGCACCCCCATGCATTCACTGCCCCTTGTCCCCATGTGACCCATCTGCCCTGCTCTCAAGTCTCCCCTGTCCCCTTTCTCACCGTGTTCCCCATCTACCCTGTCCTCTTAATCCCTGTGCCCCCTTCTTCCCAGCTCCTGTCTCCCCCCCGTCTTCCTCTGTTCCCTTGCAGCCCCGTCTCCCCGTGCGTCCCTATCTACTCTGCCCTTGGAGTCCCCTTGTGCCTGTCTCCCTTGCTCCCTGTGTGTCCTCTTGTGCCCTTCTTATTGAAGCAAGGTGATTTATCCAACAAGAAATCAAATATAAATAGCAATTGGATATATTAAAACTTAACCTTTATTAGGTCTAATAAAACTAACTTACAAAAACGAATTAATAAAGGGGGGAAGGGAACCCCTGTGCAATAGTGTGTCCTAATACCAACACAGAATAGGGAAGACAGAAATAACAAAGACAAAAGTTCAATAAAAACTGACAGTGCTAAATGGTCACTGAACCTGTGACCTCACAATCAAATGAGGCTAGAGTAGAGCTCAGCTTGTCTAAAAAAGCCAAGTCTGGACTGTACCAAATATCAAAAAAGGGGGGGCCTCAAGTGGAGTGATCCTCAAATGTATTTTATGGTCATAGTTCTACACAGGGTGTAATTCTATGATGTACAGGACCCTGTTTTATGTTATGAACACAGTCAATGAGTATACAGTACTGCATGTGTGCTTGAACAATTTGTCAAGCACCTACCTTATCAGTCTGTATACATTTGACCATTAATACTATGCCGAGGGACACCGCCGTCCGGCACCCATACTCAATTTGTTTACTTCAAAATCCATGTAAACAGTTATCACAAATTGTTTGTTAATCGCATACAAATATGTATGTATGTACTGTCAATAAATATAGCAGCATATCAGAGGCTTGTAAACCATAGCTAGAACCGCAGATATAAATCCATATATATATATATGGGACCATGCTACCTCATGAAATAGTTGTGAGCATCCCTTATGGTTATTATTATACGGTCACTATGTCAATTTTACATCGAATCATTTCTTAAAGCGCTGACATATATAGAGCCGCATGATATTAATAAGCCCACTGATGTGGGTGGATCTCACCGCAAGCTGGAGAGACTCTGCTCAATATCAGATCTCTCAGGGAAGGTGAGATAAAGTTAAAGCCTCTACTAAAGATGGCGTGTCCCGACGCATTTCATCCTAACGGAATCATCAGGGGAGTGTGGTAACCTGCATCTGCCGCTTTACAGGTCTCCCCGATTCTGGGGCATTTGAAGACTGAGCCCAGCGGCGCGTCAGGGGAAACTCCGCCCCTAGCATGTGATGCGCCTGCGGGCTGTGAATCGCACTTCCGGTATTCATGGAGCGCTCGTCCGGATTAGTGGAACGCAAGTCACCGCTGTAGTGGAACGCAAGCGTTGCCATAGGCGGAAACAAAGCGCCCGCCGGATCTATAGCTTCTTATACTCCATACCTATATTGCAGGACGTATACCACACTTTGGTGGGTGGATCAGTCCCAATTAGTGCCGCACATATGTTAATAGATGTCTGAGGATATATAACAGACATTCATAATGAGCAAAGCACTTCATACAAGACAGACCAACTTTCTTTCATTGCTGTCTTATACACCATTTAGCATGATTCAGTATTCCCTCAGCGCATTCATAATAACACCCGCAGAGGTAGCCAGAGACATAATGTGTAAAAATACTACTAAAACATATCGGATATGGAATGGAGAATGAGCAAAAACGAGCAAAATGTGAGTCAAAATGAGCAATTGATGCAATCGTAATATATTAGGTATAGAAGTGGGAAATAATAAAGTAATACTATGAGTAGCATATATAAATATAGCCCACTGAGGATAAGGATATGATTCCTGAAAAACCTTTCTTTAAAAAAATATATTTACCTATGAGGCCAGCTCCACCAAATTAGCATTTTTGGACATTTGTATTGAGAAAAATGAGGTTGGTGAGATAGTAACAAAAACTCATAGAAAGGATACAGCCATAAATTCCCTCCTCAGATGGGAAAGTAACCACCCTGCTCCACTCAAAAGAGGGATTCCCAAGGGGCAATATCTAAGAATGCGTAGGAATTGTTCCAATTTGGACACTTTCCATGAACAAGCGAATGACCTTAAAAGTAGGTTCCTGCAGAGAGGCTACCCAGAGGGGATTTTGAATAAGGCCTACAAAGAGTCTGTAAAAAGGGAAAGAAAGGAACTATTGATACCTAAACCAAGGGTGGAGGAAGACAGTGTTATTCGTTTTATCACTAGATACTCCAACGGAGCAAGTGATATTAGGGACATCTTTCAAAAACACTGGTCAATTCTCCAGATGGACAAAGATATAAAAAAAAATTCATCATTTCCACAGATCACTTACAAGAAAGGTAGATCCCTAGGTGACAGATTGGTTCACAGCCATTACCACCCAGAGATTAGACCCAGTTTGCTGATGAACCAAACTAAGGGCTGTTTCAAATGTGGCAGCTGTAAAGCCTGTGCCTCCATTACACCTACCAAAAAGTTTACAAGTAATGTCACGGGTACCACCTACTCCATTCGACATTTTATCAACTGTCGTACTAAAGGTGTCATTTATAAAGCCACTTGTGAATGCGGTTTGGAGAACGTGGGTAAAACAAAAAGGGAATTCTGTAAGAGGGTTGGAGAGCACCTTCGTGACGTCATCAATAAAAGAGAAACCCCAGTGGCAACTCACATGAATCTTTTTCACCAAGGAAACCCCCCAAAAGTTTGTTTGTGGGGATTGACAAGATATTGCCACTGTTAAGAGGAGGGGACAGGGATAAACAGATACTTCAAAAAGAGAGCAGATGGATATTTAATCTCAGAACGGTCCAACCTTTGGGGATGAATGAGCTTCAGCCCTACAGCTGTTTTCTGTAATATGTATTGTATACATTCACAATCCTATTTTTGGTATACTATCCATACATTTTCATACATACATTTATTTTGAAGTATTAGGGCTATTTGGTTAGGGACAGCCGCCGTGGAGTGGGGGAGCCTTTTGCGCAGGTTTTTAGGGTGCCAACCCCGCATTAGGCAGGTTTCTAATTTTAGGACCAGTTTCAATTAGTTTCTATCTATATTTTAGGGACTCACAGGGACAGTTAATTTGGGACAGCCTGCGTTGAGTGGGGGCGCCACATGCGCAGGTTTCTTTTAGGGTGCCAATCTCCACGATAGGTAGGCTATAAGGAGTGTAGGTCTGTGTACATACAGGGCACAATAGGTTCACTCCTTTCCAACCTGATATATGAGGCTATGTGGTGTTCCGTATTTTTTTCAGTAAATTATTTTTTCAGCATATATTTTTTTAAAGAAAGTTTTTTCAGGAATCATATCCTTATCCTCAGTGGGCTATATTTATATATGCTACTCATAGTATTACTTTATTATTTCCCACTTCTATACCTAATATATTACGATTGCATCAATTGCTCATTTTGACTCACATTTTGCTCGTTTTTGCTCATTCTCCATTCCATATCCGATATGTTTTAGTAGTATTTTTACACATTATGTCTCTGGCTACCTCTGCGGGTGTTATTATGAATGCGCTGAGGGAATACTGATTCATGCTAAATGGTGTATAAGACAGCAATGAAAGAAAGTTGGTCTGTCTTGTATGAAGTGCTTTGCTCATTATGAATGTCTGTTATATATCCTCAGACATCTATTAACATATGTGCGGCACTAATTGGGACTGATCCACTCACCAAAGTGTGGTATACGTCCTGCAATATAGGTATGGAGTATAAGAAGCTATAGATCCGGCGGGGCGCTTTGTTTCCGCCTATGGGAACGCTTGCGTTCCACTAAAGCGGCGACTTGCGTTCCACTAATCCGGACGAGCGCTCCATGAATACGGAAGTGCGATTCACAGCCTGCAGGCGCGTCACATGCTAGGGGCGGAGTTTCCCCTGACGCGCCGCTGGGCTCAGTCTTCAAATACCCCAGAATCGGGAGACCTGTAAAGCGGCAGATGCAGGTTACCACACTCCCCTGATGATTCTGTTAGGATGAAATGCGTCGGAAGACGCCATCTTTAGTAGAGGCTTTAACTTTATCTCACCTTCCCTGAGAGATCTGATATTGAGCAGAGTCTCTCCAGCTTGCGGTGAGATCCACCCACATCAGTGGGCTTATTAATATCATGCGGCTCTATATATGTCAGCGCTTTAAGAAATGATTTGGTGTAAAATTGACATAGTGACCGTATAATAATAACCATAAGGGATGCTCACAACTATTTTATGAGGTAGCATGGTCCCATATATATATGGATTTATAGGCACAGTCCAGACTTGGCTTGTGTAGAGAAGCTGAGCTCTACTCTAGCCTCATTTGCTTGTGAGGTCACAGGTTCAGTGACCATTTAGCACTGTCAGTTTTTATTGAATTTTTGTCTTTGTTATTTCTGTCTTCCCTATTCTATGTTGGTATTAGGGCACACTATTGCACAGGGTTTCCCTTCCCCCATTTATTTTTTCATTTTTGTATGATAGTTTTATTAGACCTAATAAAGGTTAAGCTTTAACCCCTATACCCCCAAGGGTGGATTGCACGTTAATGACTGGGCCAATTTTTACAATTCTGACCACTGTCCCTTTATGAGGTTATAACTCTGGAACGCTTCAACGGATCCCAGTGATTCTGACAATGTTTTCTTGTGGCATAAAGTACTTCATGATAGTGATAAAATTTCTTTGATATTACCTGCGTTTAGTTGTGAAAAAAAAGGAAATTTGGCAAAAATTTTGAAAATTTTGCAATTTTCCAAATTTGAATTTTTATGCAATTAAATCACAGAGATATGTCACACAAAATACTTAATAAGTAACATTTCCCACATATCTACTTTTCATCAGCACAATTTTGGAACCAAATTTTTTTTTTGTTAGGGAGTTATAAGGGTTAAAATTTGACCAACAATTTCTCATTTTTACAACACCATTTTTTTTTAGGGACCACATCTCAATATGTCACATCTCTCTATATGATAGAAAATAACCAAGTGTGACACCATTCTAAAAACTGCACCCCTCAAGGTGCTCAAAACCACATTCAAGAAGTTTATTAACCCTTCAGGTGTTTCACAGGAATTTTTGGAATGTTTAAATAAAAATGAACATTTAACTTTTTTTCACAAAAAATTTATTTCAGCTCCAATTTGTTTTATTTTACCAAGGGTAACAGGGGAAAATGGACCCCAAAAGTTGTTGTACAATTTGTTCTGAGTATGCCGATACCCCATATGTGGGGGTAAACCACTGTTTGGGCGCATGGCAGAGCTCAGAAGCGAAGGAGCGCCATTTGACTTTTCAATGCAAAATTGACTGGAATTGAGATGGGATGACATGTTGCGTTTGGAGAGCCCCTGATGTGCCTAAACATTGAAACTCCCCACAAGTGACACCATTTTGGAAAGTAGATCCCCTAAGGAACTTATCTAGATGTGTGGTGAGCACTTTCACCCATTAAGTGATTCACAGAATTTTATAATGCAGAGCCGTAAAAATAAAAAATCATATTTTTTCACAAAAATGATCTTTTCGCCCCCAATTTTTTATTTTCCCAAGGGTAAGAGAAGAAATTGGACCCCAAAAGTTGTTGTACAATTTGTCCTAAGTACGCTGATACCCTATATGTGGGGGTAAACTACTGTTTGGGCGCATGGGAGAGCTCAGAAGGGAAGGAGCGCCATTTGACTTTTCAATGCAAAATTGACTGGAATTGAGATGGGACGCCATGTTGCGTTTGGAGAGCCCCTGATGTGCCTAAACATTGAAACCCCCCACAAGTGACACCATTTTGGAAAGTAGACCCCCTAAGGAACTTATCTAGATGTGTGGTGAGCACTTTTACCCATTAAGTGATTCACAGAAGTTTATTGTCAGGACTTTGAACATTTTTATTATCTTTTGTGCATTACTGCCCTTTTCCAAGATGGCGTCTTTGGTCTCATGTGCACTGCTATAAAACTCCACCCCAGCCTTCAGTCTGTGCTAGAGTATTCTGCCTTGCATCCAGCTCCTGACTCTGGTGACTCCCTGGCTATATACCTGCTCCTGTGAACCGTGTGGTTATCCTGCTACTCTGCTGAGTTCCTGCTGCATACACCAGTTTCAAGTAATACTCCTTCATCTGCTGCTCGTATTTACTTCCATCTTCATTTGCTGGACATGTAAGCTGTTGCTGCTCTGCTTAAACCTGAGATTATCACCCAGGCCTTCCTGGTTGAGATAAGACTTTGCTTGAACTGCCTTATAAGCATATCTATCTGTGTTTGGACTAAAACAAGGACTTATTCGTGTCAAGTATCCTCAAGAATAACTGTGCTTCATAGACTTTCTGCGTGATTGCCTTTTCCTCTGAAGTTCCTTATAGACTGCTAAGCTGCGTTTAATATTTACTGTTATGATCCGGTGACCTTGGAGCCGCATGAAACTTTCTCTGGAGTAGGTGGAAACTATACTGACCGCAGATCCTGAACTAACACCGCAACTAGAAGTAGCCGTGGGGTGTGCCTAACAAACCCTAGACACCTCGACACAGCCGGAGGACTAAATACCCCTATAGATGGAATTAGGAATACTACCTTGCCTCAGAGCAGAACTCCAAAGGATAGGCAGCCCCCAAGAATATTGACTGTGAGTAGGAGAAGAAAAGACACACGCAGGCAGAAAACAAGATTTAGCAAAAGAGGCCACTCTAGCTAAATAGGAAAGGATAGGACAGAATACTAGGCGGTCAGTATTAAAACCCTTCAAAAAATATCCACAGCAGATAATACAAAAAATTCCACAATCTAACTAAAGACGTGGAATGAATATCTGCAACCCCAGAGAATCCAACAAGACTGAGAAAATACTGACACAATCTAAGCTGGACAAGAAAACACAAAAGAATAGCACTGAATCATGAAGCACACAGCATGTGTGCCACAGAAAAAAACCCAGACACTTATCTTTGCTGATTTGGCAGAAAGGCAGGAGGAACCAGGCAGAGGTCCAACACCTCCCAACAACAATTGACAACTGGCAAGGACTAATGAATCCTGCACACCTAAATACCCCCAGTCAGAACTGCAATCAGCAGAAACACCTGACCAGGACAGCAACTCAGGGACAACTGCATTACCACCTACCACCACCGGAGGAAACCCAAAAGCAGAATTCACAACAGTACCCCCCTTGAGGAGGGGTCACCGAACCCTCACCAGCGCCCCCAGGCCGATCAGGACGAGCCAGATTAAAGGCACGGACCAAATCAGCAGCATGGACATCAGAAGCAAAAACCCAAGAATTATCCTCCTGGCCATAACCCTTCCATTTGACAAGGTGCTGAAGCCTCGGCCTCGAAAAACGAGAATCCAAAATCTTCTCAACCACATACTCCAACTCCCCATCAACCAACACAGGGGCCGGAGGATCAACAGAGGGAACAACGGGCACCACATATTTCCGCAATAAAGATCTATGGAAGACATTATGGATAGCAAAAGAGGCCGGAAGCGCCAATCGAAAAGACACCGGATTAATAATCCCAGAAATCCTATAAGGACCAATAAACCGAGGCTTAAACTTAGGGGAAGAAACCTTCATAGGAACATGACGGGAAGACAACCAAACCAGATCCCCAACCCGAAGCCGGGAACCAACACACCGACGACGGTTAGCAAAACGTTGAGCCTCCTCCTGAGACAACACCAAATTGCCCACCACATGCGCCCAAATCTGCTGCAACCTGTCAACCACAGAATCCACACCAGGACAGTCAGAAGGCTCAACCTGCCCAGAAGAAAAATGAGGATGAAAACCAAAATTACAAAAGAAAGGCGAAACCAAAGTAGCTGAACTAGCCCGATTATTAAGGGCAAACTCGGCCAATGGCAAAAATAACCCACTAGCACGGGAACAACAAGGCTTGGCCCGCGCACAAGTCCCACAGGACTGCACAAAAGAACGCACATCACGTGACAAGGAAGGCTACCAAAAGGACCTACCAACCAAATCTCTGGTACCAAAAATACCAGGATGACCAGCCAACACGGAACAGTGAAAGTCAGAAATCACTCTACTAGTCCATCTGTCAGGGACAAACAATTTCCCCACAGGACAGCGGTCAGGTCTGTCAGCCTGAAATTCCTGAAGAACCCGCCGTAAATCAGGGGAAATGGCAGAAAGGACCACCCCTTCTTTCAGAATGCCGACCGGTTCAAGGACCTCAGGAGAATCAGGCAAAAAACTCCTAGAAAGGGCATCAGCCTTAATATTCTTAGAACCCGGAAGATACGAAACCACGAAATCAAAACGGGAAAAAAACAAGGACAATCGAGCCTGTCTAGGACTCAGCCGTTTGGCAGACTCGAGGTAAATCAGATTCTTATGATCAGTCAGGACCACAATACGGTGCTTAGCTCCCTCAAGCCAATGTCGCCACTCCTCAAACGCCCACTTCATAGCCAACAACTCCCGATTGCCGACATCATAATTGCGTTCAGCAGGCGAAAACTTGCGGGAGAAGAAGGCACACGGTTTCATCAAGGAACCCACAGAATCTCTCTGAGACAAAACGGCCCCTGCCCCAATCTCAGAGGCGTCAATCTCAACCTGAAACGGAAGGGAAAAATCCGGCTGGCGCAACACCAGAGCAGAAGTAAATCGGCATTTAAGCTCCTGAAAGGCAGAGACAGCCGCAGAGGACCAATTCGCCACATCAGCGCCTTTCTTCGTCAAATCGGTCAAGGGATTAACCACGCTGGAGAAATTAGCAATGAAACGGCGATAAAAATTTGCAAAACCCAAAAATTTCTGAAGGCTCTTCACGGATGTGGGTTGAATCCAATCATAAATGGCCTGAACCTTAACCGGATCCATCTCCATAGATGAGGGAGAAAAAATAAAGTCCAAAAAAGAATTTTTTGAGGAATTGAGATGGGACGCCATGTTGCGTTTGGAGAGCCACTGATGTGGCTAATCATTGAAACCCCCAACAAGTGACACCATTTTGGAAACTAGACCCCCTAAGGAACTCATCTAGATGTGTTGTGAGAGCTTTGAACCCCCAAGTGTTTCACTACAGTTCATAATGCAGAGCCGTGAAAATAAAAATTCTATTTTTTTCCACAAAAATTATTTTTTAGCCCCCAGTTTTGTATTTTTCTAAGGGTAACCATTGAAATTAGACCCCAAAAGTTGTTGTCCAATTTTTTCTTGAGTACACTGATACCCCATATGTGGGGGGGAACCACCGTTTGAGCGCATGGCAGAGCTCGGAAGGAAAGGAGCGTCATTTGGAATGCAGACTTAGATGGATTGGTCTGCAGGCGTCACATTGCGTTTGCAGAACCCCTAATGTACCTAAACAGTAGAAAACCCCCACAAGTGACCCTATATTGGAAACTAGACCCCCAAGGAACTTATCTAGATGTGTTGTGAGAACTTTGAACCCCCAAGTGTTTCACTACAGTTTATAACGCAGAGCCGTGAAAATAAAAAAATCCTTTTTTTTCCACAAAAATTATTTTTTAGCCCCCAGTTTTGTATTTTTCCAAGGGGAACAGTTGAAATTAGACACCAAAAGTTGTTGTCCAATATGTCCTGAGTACGCTGATACCCCATATGTGGGGGAACCACCGTTTGAGCGTATGGCAGAGCTCGGAAGGGAAGGAGCGTCATTTGGAATGCAGACTTAGATGGATTGGTCTGCATGCGTCACATTGCGTTTGCAGAACCCCTAATGTACCTAAACTGTAGAAACCCCCAAGTGACCCCATATTGGAAACAAACCCCCCAAGGAACTTATCTAGATGTGTTGTGAGAACTTTGAACCCCCAAGTGTTTCACTACAGTTTATAATGCAGAGCCGTGAAAATAAAAAAATCCTTTTTTTTTCACAAAAATTATTTTTTAGCCCCCAGTTTTACATTTTTCCAAGGGTAACAGTTAAAATTAGATGCCAAAAGTTGTTGTCCAATTTGTCCTGAGTACGCTGATACCCCATATGTTGGGGTAAACCCCTGTTTGGGTGCACGGGAGAGCTCAGAAGGGAAGGAGCACTGTTTTACTTTTTCAACGCAGAATTGGCTGGAATTGAGATCGGACGCTATGTCGCGTTTGGAGAGCCCCTGATGTGCCTAAACAGTGGAAACCCCTCAATTATAACTGAAACCCTAATCCAAACACATCCCTAACCCTAATTCTAATGGTAACCCTAACCACACCCCTAATCCCAACCCTATTCCCAACCGTAAATGTAATCCAAACCCAAACCCTAACTTTAGCCCCAACCCTTACTTTAGTCCCAACTCTAACTGTAGCCTTAACCCTAGCCCCAACCCTAGCCCTAACCCTTGCCGTAACCCTAACCCTAATCCTAGCCCTAATGGGAAAATAGAAATAAATACATTTTTTTAATTTTTTGCTAACTAAGGGGGTGATGAAGGGGGGCTTGATTTACTTTTATAGCGGGTTTTTTAGCGGATTTTTATGATTGGCAGCCGTCACACACTGAAAGACGCTTTTTATTGCAAAAAATATTTTTTGCGTTACCACATTTTGAGAGCTATTTTTCCATATTTTGGTCCACAGAGTCATGTGAGGTCTTGTTTTTTGCGGGACGAGTTGACGTTTTTATTGGCAACTTTTTCGGGCACGTGACATTTTTTGATCGCTTTTTATTCCGATTTTTGTGAGGCAGAATGACCAAAAACCAGCTATTCAATGAATTTCTTTTGGGGGAGGCGTTTATACCGTTCCACATTTGGTAAAATGGATAAAGCAGTTTTACTCTTCACGTCAGTACGATTACAGCGATACCTCATTTATATCATTTTTTTATGTTTTGGCGCTTTTATACGATAAAAACTATTTTATAGAAAAAATAATTATGTTTGCATCGCTTTATTCTGAGGACTATAACTTTTTTATTTTTTCTTTGATGATGCTGTATGGCAGCTCGTTTTTTGCGGGACAAGATGACGTTTTCAGCGGTACCATGTTTATTTATATCTGTCTTTTGTTTGGCGGTATGATAATAAAGCGTTTTTTGCCTCGTTTTTTTTCTTACGGTGTTCACTGAAGGGGTTAACTAGTGGGACAGTTTTATAGGTCGGGTCGCTACGGACGCAGCAATACTAAATATGTGTACTTTTATTGTTTTTTTTATTTTGATAAAGAAATGTATTTATAGGAACAATATATATATACATTTTATTTTTGGGGGGAATTTTTTTTATTTTTTTTACACGTGAATATTTTTTTTTTACACTATAACATTGCCCGGGGGGGGGGCCATCATGTTATAGTGTAAGATCGCTGATCTGACACTTTGCTGTGCACTGTGTCAGATCGGCGATCTGACGTGCACAGCTCCAGGCTTCCCGGCGCTTGCTCTGAGCAGGCGCTGTGAAGCCACCTCCCTGCAGGACCCGGATGCCGCGGCCATTTTGGATCTGGGCCTGCTGCAGGGAGGAGGTAAGAGACCCTCGGAGCAATGCGATCACATCCCTCCCTGCGCGATGCTTCCCTATACCGCCGGAACACTGCGATCATGTTTGATCGGTGTGCCGGGGGTTAATAAGCCGGGGGCGGTCCGTGACTGCTCCTGGCACATAGTGCCGGATGTCAGCTTCGAGTCAGCTGACAGCCGGCCGCGATCGGCTGCGCTCCCCCCCGCGAGAGCGGCCGATCACTATGACGTACTATCCCGTCGAGGGTCAGATAGGCCCAGGTCACCTCGACAGGATAGTACGTCTAAGGTCAGAGAGGGGTTAATATATCTTTGTGCCCTTCTCCTCTTCCTCCTAGTCCCCATGAGTGAGAGTGTATACTAGGGTGACCACAAAAAATCGATGTTGGAATTTTGTCCGTCTGGACCCCACAAAACGATTCCCCTTTCCGGATATTGAGATAGCCAAAATTTGAGCTCGATCAAACGACGTTAACCCGTGCCGCTCGTCGCTCAAAGTTTGAAAAAATCCGAATTTTTGCCCAAAAAGCTGACATATGAAGCCATAACTCCAGAATGGTAAATAATAAAAACACGCTTAATATCTCAAAAGAAAGCTAATGTTGTTCTTCAAAATTTATATTTTATACATAATTGTTATTTTAAGTCAAACTGAGTTAAAACATCTTTTAGCCCCAAGAACGTGACCTGGTACCACTAAGAGCATACTTCATATATTTTGTTATTAAGTGATACTTTTTTTTTTTTTTTGGTATATTTTTGAGTTTAAAGTAGAAATATAATAAAAAAACAAGTAATACTGATAAGTCTAATGACTTTTTATTTTAAAATATAAAAATGAGGTATTGAATACATACAAAACAGACACAGAAAAGATACAGACGTAGTACCTACATGAGTCGATAATTTTACATAGTTATCTAATCTAATCTGACTGCGCTCCTCATAAAAACAAGCACATGCTGCTTAAAATTTTCCAAGTGTGTGTTATTGTTTTTATAGCTATTATAGTATTATTTTAAAAGATATTTGAAAATATTTTATTGAAATTTAAGTTAATATATATTTTTTAGTTTTTCTAGTTAACTGTTATTTACCTATTGGACTCTGAAATGGCATTCACATCAGGTGTACAAAGCCGGAACAAGGATAAATTATTTCTTGTGGGCTATCCCATTCACCAGATCACCGGTTGTAAACTACCCTCAAATCGTCAAGTCTTATGTGCTTTATTTTATAATTTACGTACTGTGAAATTGACTTTAAGAGAATCAGCAAAACTGACCATACGAGAAGTGTTCATTTTTTGGGGGAAAGCTCGAATCCCGACTAAACATGAGCAAGATGCAATTACTAAGCTGGAAAAAGTTCACGCCGCGTGGAGAAGTCTTCAAAAAGACCGGAAGAAAACATCGGAAACGGCCAAGAACAAATTTAAACAGTTTGTTGAAAGGTTGGATGATCTCTTTGATATTGCTCAACAAGATGCCTTGGCTCTGTTGAAATCGGAAGAAGATAAGGCGTTTCTCGTGAAACAGAGGCAGAAGGGCCGCCCAGGTTCCATGGCTGGAGTGGACATCAAGTTGTGTCAAGCTGAAGAAATCAAGGCGCAAAAGGAACTTGCAAAAATGAACCGACAAATCCAAGAAGAAACTTTTGATATTGGTGAGTTTATTTTATTATTATTATTCTAAAAAGTAGATAAACAAATAAGTAAATAGTTTCAATATAATTGAAAGAAAATTGTACATGAAAGCATCATTTGGCATCTTTATGATTGAGTTTATATTCTTAAAATATTACCTATTGATAATTAGAAGTAGATAATTTAGTACCTATGTATTATTACTATTCTGCTAAAACGACAAGTTTTTATAGTCTTTTTTTTCTCTTTCTTTTGTTACTTCTTAGAGACGGATGATGAAGACAAGCTCGAAGAAGGAAAAGAAGAAGAAGATACTGAAGAGGACAACATCTACCAGGAACTTGAGAGCTTGGAGGAAATGGACAACATCCCTGAAGAAGCTGCAGAAGATCCAGGACCATCTGAGAGCAAGAGGATGAAACTTTCATTTGCAAGGGGCGTTAAAGAGATTTTAAACATGAAATTATCCATTGTGTTAGATCGATGTAAGTTATCCGACAGAAATGCCACAAGAATTTTAATAGCTACTCTAGAAGCACTAAACCTTGACCCTCTTGAGTACAAAGTCTCGAAAACTTTATTACATTCTAGAAGGCAAACGTTCAGAGAACAATATACTAAAAACATGTTAGATAAAGTAAACATTCCTGAAAAAGAGCCCGTGGTTGTCCATTGGGACGGTAAACTTTTACCGGGTGTTTTAAAAAATGAGCAATGTGAGCGAATAGCTATTGCTATTTCATATGGCGAAAAGGAACAGCTGCTGGGAGTTCCTGTAACAGCAAGCAGCTCTGGAGAGGAGCAAGCCGTAGCCGTATATGAATGCCTACAGGAATGGGGTCTTCCCAACACCGTCAAGGCGATGTGCTTCGACACTACAGCATCGAACACGGGAAGACTCAAAGGAGCATGCGTCCTATTGGAGCAAATGTTAGGAAGAGAATTGCTACACCTAGCTTGCCGTCACCATATCTTGGAAATTGTGTTAAGAGGCGTATTCGACACAAAAATGGGATCAACCACTGGACCTCATGCAGACATTTTCAAAAGATTCCTCACTGCGTGGCCCAAGATAGACAAAGGAAAATACGACACAGGTATCAGTGACAAGCTAATACAAAAGCAGCTAACTACAGAAGTAATTGCAAATGTTACTGCTGAATTCGAGACCAAATTAACTGAGAGCCACCCCAGAGATGACTACAAGGAGCTGTTGCAGTTGGTTCTCGTATTTGTTGGATCACTAGACGGCAATGTTGTGGGTTTTAGAACTCCAGGAGCCATTCATCACGCTAGGTGGATGGCAAAGGCTATTTACTGCTTAAAGATGTTCATTTTTCGTCGTCAATTTAAGATGTCTAAAGAAGAAGAAAGTTCTGTGCGTGCCATTTCTGTTTTCCTAGTTAAAATTTATTGTAAAGCTTGGTTCAATGCTCCAAAAGCTCATCTTGCGCCAAAGCAAGATTTAGGTATTTTGCATAGTCTGTTAGACTATAAAGAATGTGACAACGACATTGCAGAAATAGCCCTGACCAAATTTTCAAACCATTTGTGGTATTTGAATGCAGAGTTGGTGGGATTATCGTTTTTTGATCCCAACATTACAGACGATGAAAAGTTGTTAATGGCTAATAAATTGCTCAGTAGCACAGATGAACCATCAGAGCACGCTAGGGCTGTAAATCCAAAAGTTAAGAAAGAAAAAGTAAAAGAGGTCGTTGATGGAGGATTGTTAAATTTACTTACCAAAGAAACATTTACATTCTTTGACCGATTTAATATAAAAACGGATTTCCTAAGACAAAATCCAAACACCTGGCCTCAAAATAATGACTTCCAAGAAGGATTGAAAATTGTCAAAACATTAAAAGTAGTTAATGATATGGCTGAGTGTGGTGTTAAATTAATAACCGACTTTAACGACCTTCTGACAAAAAATGAAGAACAAAAGCAATATGTCCTGCAAGTTGTAAGCAAATGCCGAGCATTATATTCTGACGTTTCAAAAACTACTTTAACAAAACCTCTAGAATAGATTAGATAACTATGTAAAATTATCAACTCATGTAGGTACTACGTCTGTATCTTTTCTGTCTGTTTTGTATGTATTAAATACCTCATTTTTATATTTTAAAATAAAAAAAGTCATTAGACTTATCAGTATTACTTGTTTTTTTATTATATTTCTACTTTAAACTCTAAAATATACCAAAAAAAAAAAAAATGTATCACTTAATAACAAAATATACGAAGTATGCTCCTAGCGGTACCAGGTCACGTTCTTGGGGCTAAAAGATGTTTTAACTCAGTTTGACTTAAAATAACAATTATGTATAAAATATAAATTTTGAAGAACAACATTAGCTTTCTTTTGAGATATTAAGCGTGTTTTTATTATTTACCATTCTGGAGTTATGGCTTCATATGTCAGCTTTTTGGGCAAAAATTCGGATTTTTTCAAACTTTGAGCGACGAGCGGCACGGGTTAACGTCGTTTGATCAAGCTCAAATTTTGGCTATCTCAATATCCGGAAAGGGGAATCGTTTTGTGGGGTCCAGACGGACAAGATTCCCACATTTTTTCAAACCCATATAAGATCCGGTCACCCTAGTGTATACTATATGCAGGACTGTGGGGAGTCTATTATACTATATGGATGACTACGAACTGTGCAGTATATTATATAGAGGACTATGGGGGTGCATTATATTATGAGGACTATGGGGTGCATTATACTTCTTATATGGATCCCCATGACTTCTTTGTAAGCCCCTGATGAGTATAATGGTTTATTTTCTTTTATACATTACATAACGGCAGTATAGGGGACAAATATATACCAGGATGGGGCACAGTATAGTTACACCACTGAGGTCACACTATACAACTTTGCAATAAAGCTATAGTGTGCGAAATGAATAGGGAAAATGTGAATTTGGGTGGAAAATATTTTGGCATGGTGGGGGGGCCCATAATTTTGTAGTTATGCTAATGTGTGTGTTTTCCTGTGTGTATGTGTGGTTTTCTCATGTGTGTGTTTTCTCAAGTGTGTGAGCGTGCATGTGTGCGAGCGTCCATGTGTGTGAGCGAGTGGACAGCCCATAGTTTCACTTTCAAAACCCCGGCGTATCCCACGTGGTGGATAGTGGTCAACCCCGCCGGAACCAGCGTGGTGGATAGTTGTCGGCCCCAGCGTATCCCTTGTGACATAAACGGCATAATTAAAGTGCCCCTGTTAGCAGGATTGTGCACAGTAACCTACACACAGTGTCAGTGGTGATGAAATCCGTCTTCTGGTTGTTGTCTGATCTTTATTTTCAGTTTTGTTTTAATGACATGCTCTTGCCCAGAGGCGGCCTGTGGGAGGTCTTCATATGGTGCTCTGACTAGGTATTCATAATGCAGACTGCTGACAGGTCACTGATCCCACACTGACCTGCCCCCTACTTTACATAATGAATATTTTATATACCGTATATACTTGAGTATAAGCCGACTGGAGTATAAGCTGAGAGCCCTAATTTTGCCACAAAAAAATGGGAAAACTTAATGACTCGAGTATAAGCCTAGGGTGGGAAATGCAGCAGCTACTGATAAATTTCCTAAAAATAAAAACCAATAAAAGAAAAAATTAATTGAGACATCAGTAGGTTAAGTGTTTTTGAATATCCATATTGAATCAGGAGCCTCATATAATGCTCCGTAAAGTTTATGATGGGCCCCATAAGATGCTCCATACAAAATAAGCCCCATATAATGCTCCATAAAGTTCATGATGGGCCCCTTAAGATGCTCCATACAAAAATATGTCCCATATGATGCTGCACAAAGGTTGATTACGGCCCCATAAGATGCTCCATAGAAACATTTGCCCCATACAATCCTGCATAAAGGTTGATTATGGCCCCATAAGATGCTCCATAGAAACATTTGCCCCATATAATGTTGCACAAAGGTTGATTATAGCCCCATAATATTATTCAAAAATGTACCATGTCATTAGTTAGGGGATTTTTCTAGATTTCTTCATAGTTATTCACTCCAAAAAATTCAGCGCCTCACCGGAGGAGCCGGTATTGTAGGGACTTTTTTCAGCCAAGACCTAAATCCAAACACACAAAACTGCTCCCCGGAGGTGCCGGTATTCTAGGGGCTTATTTCAGCCAACCCTGACTTCATGCAAACATGACCACACAGTAGCAAGGCTCAAAACATATGTTGATACTAGCGCATGGCCGTGCGGCCATGCAAACCTTTTATAGCTGTAGCAGACAAGGACCTTCCTGGTGGTCCAATAGGAGCTGCTACAGGACCTGAGCATGTGACCCCACACCTCCAATGGGAGGTCGTCACATGGGCATGCTCAGTATGGGAAAAGCGGGACTTAGTCCCAGAAAGACCTGCTCACTGCTGAACATTGCTGACTACAATGACAGAGCCTGGAAGGGCAGTAGTAACCAGTCGTCCAGTATCAGCCTGAGCCAGATGCTGGGACCGACGTCTCCACTGCGGCTGGGGGAGAATGGGAGACCGCAGCAGACATGGTTCGAGATTCCCCCTGTGCAGCGGCGGGAACTCGACACCTAACATTTGGTGAAGAATCAACAAGTGGAACACAATTGTGAAGTTGAATTAAATTTATTGGTTATTTTAAATTTTTGTGGAAATTCAAAAACTAAAAACTGGGGTGTGCAATATTATTCGGCCCCTTTAACTTAATACTTTGCTGAGCCACCTTTTGCTGTGATTACAGCTGCAAGTCGCTTGGGGTATGTCTCTATCAGTTTTGTACATCGAGAGACTGAAATTCTTGCCCATTCTTCCTTGGCAAACAGCTCGAGCTCAGTGAGGTTTGATGGAGATCTTTTGTGAACAGCAGTTTTCAGCTCTTTCCACAGATTCTCGATTGGATTGAGGTCTTGACTTTGACTTGGCCATTCTAACACCTGGATATGTTTATTTGTGAACCATTCCATTGTAGATTTTGCTTTATGTTTGGGATCATTGTCTTGTTGGAAGACAAATCTCCATTCCAGTCTCAGGTCTTTTGCAGACTCCAACAGGTTTTTTTCAAGAATGGTCCTGTATTTGGTTCCATCCATCTTCCTATCAATTTTAACCATCTTCCCTGTCCCTGCTGAAGAAAAGCAAGCCCAAACCATGATGCTGCCACCACCATGTTTGACAGTGGGGTTGGTGTGCTCAGGGTGATGAGCTGTGTTGCCTTTACGCCAAACATATCGTTTGGCATTGTTGCCAAAAAGTTCGATTTTGGTTTCATCTGACCAGAGCACCTTCTTCCACATGTTTGGTGTGTCTCCCAGGTGGCTTGTTGCAAACTTTAAACGACACTTTTTATGGATATCTTTGAGAAATGGCTTTCTTCTTGCCACTCTTCCATAAAGGCCAGATTTGTGCAGTGTACGACTGATTGTTGTCCTATGGATAGACTGTTCCACCTCAGCTGTAGATCTCTGCAGTTCATCCAGAGTGATCAAGGGCGTCTTGGCTGCATCTCTGATTAGTCTTCTCTTTGTTTGAGATGAAAGTTTAGAGGGACGGCCGGGTCTTGGTAGATTTGTAGTGGTATGATACTCCTTCCATTTCAATATGATCACTTGCACAGTGCTCCTTGGGATGTTTAAAGTTTTGGAAATCATTTTGTATCAAAATCCAGCTTTAAACTTCTCCACAACAGTATCACTGACCTGCCTGTTGTTTTCCTTTGTCTTCATGATGCTCTCTGTGCTTCACACAGGACCCTGAGCCTATCACAGAGCTGGTGCATTTATACGGAGACTTGATTACACACAGGTGGATTATATTTATCATCATTAGGCATTTAGGACAACATTGGATCATTCAGAGATCCACAATGAACTTCTGAAGTCAGTTTGCTGTCCTGAAAGTAAAGGGGGCGAATAATATTGCACGCCCCAGTTTTCGAATTTCCACAAAAATTTAAAATGACCAATAAATTTCGTTCAAGTTCACAATTGTGTTCCACTTGTTGTTAATTCTTCACCAAAAATTTACATTTGGTATCTTTATGTTTGAAGCATGATATGTGGGAAAAGATTGAAAAGTTCAAGGGGGCCGAATACTTTTGCAAGGCACTGTATACACACTTTATGACCTTGCGTGTACATATGGATATGTGTGTGTGGTACTGTTCAGACACTGTGTAGGTTTTGCTGAGGCACATTATGATGGTATTAGTAAAGCAGTGTTCATTGGTTACTGAGGTAGTGTCCTGTTCTGTTGAGAAACTGTATGGTGGACAAGGTGTTATGGAGGTACTCTAGGGTGGTGTTATGGAGGTAATGCATGGTGATGTAATGGAGGTAATGTATGGTGGTGTTATGGAGGGACTATATTGTGGTGTTTTGGAGGTAGTGTATGGTGGTGTTATGGAGGTAATGCATGGTGCTGTTATGGAGGGACCGTATGGTGGTGTTTTGAAGGTACTGTATGGTGGTGTTAAGGAGGTACTCTAGGGTGGAGTTATGGAGGTTTTCTATGGTGCCGTTATGGAGGTACTGTATGGGAGGCGGACAGCGCGAATGGTGAGCAGTGATCCACATACGAGCTGAAGATTACATGGCCTGACAAGGGGAGAGGAGGGAAGAGAGTATGGGCAAAGTGTTTCACTACTAGCGCAGGTACAAAGACTGTGGTGCATGTGTGTGTCATTATACAGTGGGGCTGTGCGTGTGTCATTATACAGTGGGGCTGTGTGTGTCATTATACAGTGGGGTTGTGCGTGTGTGTCATTATACAGTGGGGCTGTGCGTATGTGTCATTATACAGTGGGGCTGTGCGTGTGTCATTATACAGTGAGGCTGTGTCATTATACAGTGGGGCTGTGTGTGTCATTATACAGTGGGGCTGTGCATGTGTGTCATTATACAGTGGGGCTGTGCGTGTGTCATTATACAGTGGGGCTGTGCATGTGTGTCATTATACAGTGGGGCTGTGTGTGTCATTATACAGTGGGGCTGTGCATGTGTGTCATTATACAGTGGGGCTGTGTGTGTCATTATACAGTGGGGTTGCGCGTGTGTGTCATTATACAGTGGGGCTGTGCGTATGTGTCATTATACAGTGGGGTTGTGCGTGTGTGTCATTATACAGTGGGGCTGTGCGTATGTGTCATTATACAGTGGGTTTGTGCGTGTGTGTCATTATACAGTGGGGCTGTGTGCTTATGTGTCACTATACAGTGGGGCTGTGCATGTCATTATACAGTGGGGCTGTGTGTGTCATTATACAGTGGGGCTGTGTGTGTCATACAGTGGGGCTGTGAGCATGTTTCATTATACAGTGGGGCTGTGCGTGTCATACAGTGGGGCTGTGCGTGTCATTATACAGTGGGGCTGTGCGTGTGTCATTGTACAGTGGGGCTGTGCGTGTGTCATTGTACAGTGGGGCTGTGCGTGTGTCATTATACAGTGGGGCTGTGCGTGTGTCATTGTACAGTGGGGCTGTGCGTGTGTCATTGTACAGTGGGGCTGTGCGTGTGTCATTATACAGTGGGGCTGTGCGTGTCATTATATGGGGCTGTGCGTATGTGTCATTATACAGTGGGGCTGTGCGTGTGTCATTCCATGTGACTGCAGACTCGTGAATCCTCACATTGCTCGCAGTGCTGTGGTTATTCAGCGGGCTTGTGATTTGCACACATGCGGTCACATGCCGACTAGACTTGCATGGCCTAATGCAACTGTATTGAACAAGGCCAGAAACAGTCTAGTCGGAATGTGGCTGGGAATATATAGATCGCAGACTTGACGCCACAAGACCACCTGTTCCCGCTGCCGGCACCAGAGAATCTTCACAACGCACACGCTATGAGGAGGATTCTCACATAGTGACGGTAGACATGTAGCATAAGATCTGACAATCCCTTTAAGGATGGGCCGCTACTCCTTGGTCGCTGCTGTGTGCTTGCCTGTAACAGCCATTATTGCCGCCAATCACTGAGCGGCCCCTGAGATCTGGATTTGCCCTCAGAGCTCACACTGTGGTAGAGCCCTGTGAGCAGAAGCCTCCGTGCTGCGCCTGCACTCCTCTATGGGGACATTACATAAGCGCCAGTTCACACCAGACTTCCCTGGTTAGGCAGCTGAGCGCCCGTCACCCTCCTGCTGGCAGCGGCCCCTACATTTCCGCCTGACAGAGACAAGCCCAGAATAGACGGTGCTCGACAGCTGCACCAACGGTAATGAACTTCCTGCCGGAGTCTCGGCGGCTGAGCAGCTCCATCCAGGCACAGCTTCCTGTCAGACAACCGCGCGCAGGCGCCGGAAGTACGCCGCTTACGTCACCCCGAGCCGCCACTGTCTAGGATTCGCCTCGTGTGTACACGCCCCTTTGATAACTCCGCCTCTCCTCCATTCTCACTCACCTAGACTCACAAGGTAGCCACGCCTCCCGGGTGACGACGAACACGCTGCTGCCGAGTGCGGGGCGGAGTCAGCGGTTTTCGTGTGATTCTACGGCCTGAGCTACGCGCCCTGCAGCGCTCCCGTGACGTCACGCCTGGGGTTTCCATCCATCGTGAGTTTCGGAGGAGCTCGGCGGCGTCATGGCGGCTGCCAGGAGATAAGGGGAAGGTGGCCGGGAAGAGGCGTGTGACCCGCGGTAACCTCAGCTGTCGCCGCGCTCCGGGGAGACTCGGCCGAGTGTGGCTGCGCGGCCGCCGCGTCCTGTAAACAAAGACGATAACTCTCCTTGAGCGGGGATTGGAGAGAGAGTCGGAGCCGGAAGGAGGCCCAGGCCTCGGGGCAGCGCGCACGTAGCGGCCTGTGTGCGCCCGGGACTGTCCGTGACTGGAGACTGCTGAGAAGGCGGCAGGTGAGAGCGCGGCGGGAGGTGGAGAGCAGGGGCAGCAGGCCGCGGTGAAGGAGTTCAGCAGGAATGCGGGCGGCTCCACTGCCGGGGCCTGAGCTCCTGGGCGGCCGCGGGGTTGAGCAATCGTGTGAACACAGCCATGTTACGTGTGAGCGGCGCTGTGCCCGCTGCTGCCGGGAATGTCGTGATCGTACAGGCCAAATAACTCACTGCTGCCGGCTACATCGCCATAATAGTGCATTATACTCTCCTCTGCTGTACAGGGGCCTGTAATAACGGGGTGATGCTGTACATTATACTCCTCTGTGGTACGGGGGCCTGTAATAACGGGGAGATGCTGTACATTATACTCCTCTGCTGTACAGGGGGTCTGTAATAACGGGGAGATGCTGTACATTATACTCCTCTCTGCTGTACAGGGGCCTGTAATAACGGGTGATGCTGTACATTATACTCCTCTGCTGTACAGGGGCCTGTAATAACGGGGTGATGCTGTACATTATACTCTCCTCTGCTGTACAGGGGCCTGTAATAACGAGGAGATACTGTACATTATACTCCTCTCTGCTGTACAGGGGCCTGTAATAACGGGTGATGCTGTACATTATACTCCTCTCTGCTGTACAGGGGCCTGTAATAACGGGGTGATGCTGTACATTATACTCCTCTGCTGTACAGGGGCCTGTAATAACGGGGTGATGCTGTACATTATACTCCTCTCTGCTGTACAGGGGCCTGTAATAACGGGGTGATGCTGTACATTATTCTCCTCTGCTGTACAGGAGGCTGTAATAACGGGGTGATGCTGTACATTATACTCCTCTCTGCTGTACAGGAGCCTGTAATAACGGGGTGATGCTGTACATTATACTCCTCTGCTGTACAGGGGCCTGTAATAACGGGGTGATGCTGTACATTATACTCCTCTGCTGTACAGGAGGCTGTAATAACGGGGTGATGCTGTACATTATACTCCTCTCTGCTGTACAGGGGCCTGTATTAATGGGGAGATGCTGTACATTATACTCCTCTCTGCTGTACAGGATCCTGTAATAACGGGGTGATGCTGTACATTATACTCCTCTCTGCTGTACAGGGGCCTGTAATAACGGGGTGATGCTGTACATTATACTCCTCTCTGCTGTACAGGAGCCTGTAATAACGGGGTGATGCTGTACATTATACTCCTCTCTGCTGTACAGGGGCCTGTAATAACGGGGTGATGCTGTACATTATACTCCTCTCTGCTGTACAGGAGCCTGTAATAACGGGGTGATGCTGTACATTATACTCCTCTCTGCTGTACAGGGGCCTGTAATAACGGGGTGATGCTGTACATTATACTCTCCTCTGCTGTACAGGAGCCTGTAATAACGGGGTGATGCTGTACATTATACTCCTCTCTGCTGTACAGGATCCTGTAATAACGGGGTGATGCTGTACATTATACTCCTCTCTGCTGTACAGGGGCCTGTAATAACGGGGTGATGCTGTACATTATACTCCTCTGCTGTACAGGAGGCTGTAATAACGGGGTGATGCTGTACATTATACTCCTCTCTGCTGTACAGGGGCCTGTATTAATGGGGAGATGCTGTACATTATACTCCTCTCTGCTGTACAGGATCCTGTAATAACGGGGTGATGCTGTACATTATACTCCTCTCTGCTGTACAGGGGCCTGTAATAACGGGGTGATGCTGTACATTATACTCCTCTCTGCTGTACAGGAGCCTGTAATAACGGGGTGATGCTGTACATTATACTCCTCTGCTGTACAGGGTCCTGTAATAACGGGGTGATGCTGTACATTATACTCTCCTCTGCTGTACAGGAGCCTGTAATAACGGGGTGATGCTGTACATTATACTCCTCTCTGCTGTACAGGATCCTGTAATAACGGGGTGATGCTGTACATTATACTCCTCTCTGCTGTACAGGGGCCTGTATTAATGGGGAGATGCTGTACATTATACTCCTCTCTGCTGTACAGGATCCTGTAATAACGGGGTGATGCTGTACATTATACTCCTCTCTGCTGTACAGGGGCCTGTAATAACGGGGTGATGCTGTACATTATACTCCTCTGCTGTACAGGAGGCTGTAATAACGGGGTGATGCTGTACATTATACTCCTCTCTGCTGTACAGGGGCCTGTAATAACGGGGAGATGCTGTACATTATACTCCTCTCTGCTGTACAGGGGCCTGTAATAACGGGGAGATGCTGTACATTATACTCCTCTCTGCTGTACAGGGGCCTGTAATAACGGGGTGATGCTGTACATTATACTCCTCTCTGCTGTACAGGGGCCTGTAATAACGGGGTGATGCTGTACATTATACTCCTCTCTGCTGTACAGGAGCCTGTAATAACGGGGTGATGCTGTACATTATACTCCTCTCTGCTGTACAGGATCCTGTAATAACGGGGTGATGCTGTACATTATACTCCTCTCTGCTGTACAGGGGCCTGTATTAATGGGGAGATGCTGTACATTATACTCCTCTCTGCTGTACAGGATCCTGTAATAACGGGGTGATGCTGTACATTATACTCCTCTCTGCTGTACAGGGGCCTGTAATAACGGGGAGATGCTGTACATTATACTCCTCTCTGCTGTACAGGGGCCTGTAATAACGGGGAGATGCTGTACATTATACTCCTCTCTGCTGTACAGGGGCCTGTAATAACGGGGTGATGCTGTACATTATACTCCTCTCTGCTGTACAGGATCCTGTAATAACGGGGTGATGCTGTACATTATACTCCTCTCTGCTGTACAGGGGCCTGTAATAACGGGGTGATGCTGTACATTATACTCCTCTGCTGTACAGGAGGCTGTAATAACGGGGTGATGCTGTACATTATACTCCTCTCTGCTGTACAGGGGCCTGTATTAATGGGGAGATGCTGTACATTATACTCCTCTCTGCTGTACAGGATCCTGTAATAACGGGGTGATGCTGTACATTATACTCCTCTCTGCTGTACAGGGGCCTGTAATAACGGGGTGATGCTGTACATTATACTCCTCTCTGCTGTACAGGAGCCTGTAATAACGGGGTGATGCTGTACATTATACTCCTCTGCTGTACAGGGTCCTGTAATAACGGGGTGATGCTGTACATTATACTCTCCTCTGCTGTACAGGAGCCTGTAATAACGGGGTGATGCTGTACATTATACTCCTCTCTGCTGTACAGGATCCTGTAATAACGGGGTGATGCTGTACATTATACTCCTCTCTGCTGTACAGGGGCCTGTATTAATGGGGAGATGCTGTACATTATACTCCTCTCTGCTGTACAGGATCCTGTAATAACGGGGTGATGCTGTACATTATACTCCTCTCTGCTGTACAGGGGCCTGTAATAACGGGGAGATGCTGTACATTATACTCCTCTCTGCTGTACAGGGGCCTGTAATAACGGGGTGATGCTGTACATTATACTCTCCTCGCTGCATTCATCCTGCAAAATGTCGCCATGATGTTCTTGAACCACCACTGCCCTTTATTTTCTGCTCTTATTGGGCACATAACATTACTGGATACTTCCCAGGCCAGCACCATTCCTTCAGATTCAGGGCAGTGTCTCCTGTTCTGAGAGAGATCGTTGATTGCCTGCAGTTGTCAAGGACCACATGATTAAGATTGGATGAATGGTGCCGGTTTGGGGGGTAAGTATACAGTGCGCCATAAAATATGGACTGTATACTTTCCTCCTAGGAGGACCGGCGCCGTTCAATCTCAGTGATGTGTTCTCTGACACGTATTCACCATTTTAGGCAGTAAATATACAGGTTTATAAAGCGCTGTGGAGCTATAAATGAGAGATTGTCCAGTAGTCTTATATACTGATATAGGGGCAGACGTAGAGATGGCGATTGGTCTGGGGTGACAGCTCTGGTCGCAGTGTCTGTGTGATCTGCCTTAGTCATCAGAATCTTATTGTGCTGCCAAGGTGGTGAAATGTTGTGACATTCATGGTGTACAGTGATATGTGCAGAGGAGGAGGCAAATGCAGGGGTCTGATGGTCCGATTGACCATTTGTAGTTGCCTGGTAATCTTATGTCAGCTCATATCTATGGCGAGCTTAAATTGAATCTGTCAGTTGACTATTGCTGCCCAAACCAAGGGCATCATGAGTCCGAGCCTGGCTGCACGATTGCACCTAGGTATGATCTTATCTTCACCATGCCACAGAGAGCCTAGGTTGAGTGACAGGTGTGTGTACATAGGGAAAGACATGGTGATCAACTGGTAAAAGCCGTCCAGGGGCTTTACCGGAAAAGTCAGGTCTCTCCCTATAGCCCCCCAGCAGGCTCTTCAAACCATGGCTTCTCCAACAGTGGACCATTTCAGAGAAAATAAACCTGCCTGCAATCGTTCAGTGTCTGATCCGTGCTGCCTGTGCTTTGGGCAGCATGAATTGACTGACATGTTTCCTTTTAGGAGGTTGCTCAGCCACCTAACATTTTTTTTTTTTAAATTTGGTATGTTATTACTTATAAATTAGACTATTACTTGCCTTCCCAATTTTCCAGTCATCCTGTGCCATCCTAGATCTCCTTTCTGGATCATTTTGTTTTTGCTCCGGTGACATGTCAGTGCTGTCATCTGATGTCTGGAACTTCTCATTTGCCATATCAATGACCTCCCCTGCAGTTGGCAGATTTTTGCTACAGCCAGTGATTGACTGAGGGGGTCACATGTCTGTCAACATCATCTGTGAAGCCAGAAGGCTAGAGACTGTCAGGAGACTGGGGCATGTGAGTGTCGGGGATCATGAAGATGTGGATTACTACTTTTATTAGTTTATAGTAACGACAGTTCTTCCGGGGCTTATATATAGCTCGTGAAACCCTGAGAGAACTGTCATTACTACAAATGTGAGGTTTTGCTGTCTTGTAAATCAGGAAATGTATCTTGTGTATTTGCATGTCATGCACGGTCTGTCATAGCGCTAATGATGCTCTCCGTAACTCGCCATGTGCCTGCTATACATGACAGCGCTGTGTTACTGATGGAGGGACTTGATCTTCAAGTTCTGTAACTGTAAAACGATTCCATCTCAGATTGACCTGTCCCATACATTTACAGAATTAATTGCAATTTTCAGTGTTTACTGCTAAGACCTAATGGTCTGAGCTCTCTTACTATTTGAGGAGGAGTATATGATGGCAGTACCTTGCAGCGTGTACCTTGCGTGTTCAGTGCGACCTAAGGCAAATGACAGCATTTTATGGACCGCTTAATCACAATGGACCCCTTACAAAATAAAATCAGCTATACTCGCCTCTGGTGCTGGCACTGGCTCTCCCAGGGCTCTGGTGACATTGACATCTTTGTCACTTAAGCCTTGCAGTCAGTCAGTGGCCGGTTCACTCTCCCCTCCATAATAATTGAGATGGGGATGTCAGAGTAGTGGGAATCCCCTTTAAGGCTTTGTTCACATTATACAGTGCTCTCCACCAAGCGCTATGACTGGGCTTTATCAGAAACCCCCAAACTGTAATCCTAATGAAGCCGACACTCACTTCAGACAGACACAATCTGGCAATGTTTCTCTTTTTCAGACATGCACTAGATGCGACAAAAACCATATTTTTGGGGGTTCTGACATAGTCTTCTATGGGGCTTTTCTGTTTCCCTGTGAAATAAACTCGTATGTAGCTGGTGTGGTGCTGGTCTCACCAAATGGTTCACCAGTACAACATACTGCATCGCACAAAATATCTGCCACTGCGTATTGCAGAGCGACACTCTTCGTCTTGCCATCCCTTTCTGCCCCCTTCTCTTCCATACCTGTGAGACCACAGAATGTGGCGAGTATGACTTTCAGTTATCTTGTATTAAAAGGACAAATTGCTTAAGATTAATTGTTCCTCAGCTTGGCTTCTTAAGGATTTTGTGATTTTATCCCAAATTTATGACATTTTAATTATTTTTCTCTAAGCTGATTTAATTAAAAGGGTTGTCGAGTGGAAATAAGTTATTACCCAGGTGATAACTTCTTGATTGATTGGTGGAGGTGACAGCAGTCGGACTCCAATCTGCAGAGCTGGGGACTTTTATCCACATATGAGTGGAGCGGCAGTCAGGCGTTCATCCTGCCATCCCGTTTTATCACGTGTTTAACATTTCCCCGATCTGATGATTGGTGCAGGGTCCAATGGTGGAACAGCCTCCATTCAGCATGTTATCACCTATCTGCAGCATAACTCAGGCGCACTGCATTGTATGTTGCAGCTTCTTTTACGGTTTACAGTTACATATTAACTTTACTTTTTTATTTTTTTATTTTCAGATTACATTTCCTTAGTATTTTTTTTTAAAAGGAAGAAGCTTAATGTGGAAGTATTAATATCCATCTCCTCATCTTCAATTTGTACTTATTTGTTTTAAATCTGTGAACGTTTGACAATGAACGGGCAGAGTGATGACGAAAGCAATAGCAGTGGAAATTCAAGGTGAGATTTACTTTGTTACGCAGGCATTATTGAGGAGGTTGTCTACTACTAGTCCCAACTCCTTCCTATATTCTATGTTCTCTGTTATCAAATAAAAATACCTCACGCTCTCCTCTCGGACTGGAGCCGTAGCAGCGATGTCAGTTCCCTCACCCGATTCTCGACGGACATTATGCCTTGTGGGTCCTGCAGCAAGGCTGTGGCCACTATCGAGCTTCTGCGCTTTCACGTCCTTTGGATGAACCTCCAGCGGGGAGGCGTCAGCGCTGCAGCGGCAGCTGATTGCTGGCAGCGCTCACATGGAACTCAGGAGACCTGGCGCTGACATTGCTGCAATGGTGTCAGTATGGGAGGTGACTATAGGGGATTTTCATTTTACAAGTGACAATATAGTATTTAAGTAGGGACTGGCCACTCATTGGAAAACCCCAAAAAAAAAAAAATGTAAGGCATCCATATTTCATTCATTTTTAAATCTTTCAACATTTGCACGTTTCTAGTGATCTATTAAAAAGAAAAGCATTCTCTTAAGGACAAAGATGCTGAAATTCAAAGATATTTCTTAGTTTGTTGCATAATGTATATCTTCATACACATATGGATGGTCTACCTTTTTCCCACCATCTATCTTCTTAGACATCTACCTCTTTTTGGTTAGAAAGGTGCATGGTGATATGTTCTCCGTGGAGTGGACTCATTACATGACTGTCATTAAGGAAGTTGGGAACTGTTCGCTGCTGTCATGGAGTCTCATATCACAGTAGCTTTCCAAACAGTGGGCGAAATGGAAGTATAGTAAGCTAAGTATATTATGTAACTCTAGCCCCAGACAATCCTTGTTAAGGAAATGTTAATATCGGTAGTTGGAGGATGTCCAAAGCCTTTCAAAATCACATGTACTTGTGTGTCAAATGGATAAAATCCTGGAAACTCTTTTCTATTTAACGGTTTAGCCCATAACAGCTTATATATGCCGATTACAGAAATCTTTTTCCTATCTGTTCCCAATTGTTTTTTATAATGATTTCATGCATTGACTTTCTAGTGAGTTTGAGTATGTTTACATGTTTGTTTATGCAGCTGAAAAGTAGATACAGAAGTAAGAAGTATCTGTCTTTCCTTTGTATGCTTTACCCACCAAGAGTATGTACAGAAAAGACCCCTTCAGTAAAAGCCTTAATGTGGTGCTCGAGTGCTAATAGAGTATCTTCGGCGTGTTCTAATACGATTTTCGAGTCGCCGTGGCTGCAAGGCAATTCCTGCATGTGTTGCAGCTGTCGCACAGCCGTGAGACATGCGGACATGGCCACTCCAAAATAGTGTTAGAGCACGCCGAAGATACTCTATTAGCACTCGGGCATGCTAGGATAACACCTTATCTGAGCACACTCGCTCATCACTAATCGGCAGTCATGCCCCGTCAACGCAGAAGAGGACCAGCTGTTCTGTTGACGTGATGTTGACGAAAAGCGCAGAATCGCCGGCAGTAGAGGTCTGTGACCGCCCTTAGTTGGCAGATATTGGCAGCGGACAGAATAAGTTCATAGGTCCATAGTGAAATAAAAATATAATAGTCACGGATAACCCCTTCACCACCTTTGATGTATATTACTCCAAAGGTCGTGTCCCTGCCTTTGATGCAGGCTTGCATGCTGAGCCCACATCTTTCCCTGCACATGATGACTAACATAGGCAGTCATCATGGACCTTCAGCATCTGCAGGTGGAACTGTGCTTCCCCCTTGGCTGTTAACGTATTAAATCCCACTGTCAGTTACCGACAGCGGGATTTAGCATGCATCAGATAGAAGCTCGTCATCCCGCTCATTGGCGCCCCAGGGTGCAGATAGGGTTGTCATCGCAGCTGGGAGTAAGCTGAAGATCCCCGTGCCTGTCATTACGATACGTCTGTGAACACAAGCATTCGTTAGAGATCGTGATTTTTGCTATACATAGCGCTGTTATGTATAGCACAGGCAATTGGACGATTGCAGCCTAAAGTCTCCTAACGGGACTATTAAAGGGAAACTGTCACCAGAAAAAACGCTCTTAACCTGCAGATATGGGTTTAGTCTGCAGGTTAATAGCGTTACTATCTTGCCCGGCGTCCGCACTTAGCCGAAAGCTACGGGGAGAATATTAACTTTTATTCTCCCTGGCAGCATCTGGGGTTCAGTCACTGCTCTGAGTATACAAAAAACAAGCCAACGTTTATAATTTGTATATGATTTGGGCCTGTACATCAGAGTTAAAGACCATAATCTTGTTCTGTGGCCATATGTGGTGTCCCCTATAGTTATGCTAGATATGTGATAAACTTGTGGTTACTTTCACTTTGAAATTGCTATGTCTCTGACTAAATAAACATCTCAGCTGAATATTTTCTTTCCTTTATCAATAGCCGATCAGATGATGAATCTGGCTCAGGATCTGGTTCCAGTTCAGGGAGCAGCAGCGATGGAAGCAGTAGTCAGTCTGGAAGCAGTGACTCTGATAGTGGATCAGATTCAGGGAGCCAATCAGAATCGGAGTCTGACACCACGAAAGAAAAAAAAGCTGTGCAATCAAAGCCACCGAGAATGGATGGAGCAGAGGTAATATTGCTATGATGGTGTGGAGCCATGTAATAATGTATATCATTAATCACATACACAACAGATAAATTATTAGAACTTGAATTTTATATATGTGTTTTTCATGTTGCTTCTACAGTTCTGGAAATCGAATCCCAGCATTTTAGCTGTGCAGAGATCTGCTATGTTAAGAAAGCAGCAACTACAACAACAACAACAACAGCAGCAGCAACAGCAATTGCAGCAGAGGCAACCAGCATCTTCTAACAGTGGCTCAGATGAGGCATGTTGAAACTTTATTTTTTATAGTTTTCAAAATGTATACATTTTTATTGTGTGCAAATTAGATAATTACATAAACACCTTTTGTGTTTTGTTGTTGCTGAAGCAAATGTCATACCTGTAGATTTGTCTCTTAAAGGGAAATTGTCACCAGAAAAAAATGCTATTAACTTGCACATATGAAGTTAATCTGCGGATTAATAGCGTTAACCTGCCCTGGCGCTTGCTCTTAGCCGGACAGTGTCGGGAGAAAATTAACTTTATATTCCTTGGCAGCATTCCGGTTTCAGTCATGTAGGCGGCGCCGGGGCTGGTTCAGTCACCATTCTGAACATACAGAGCGGTGGCTATAACCGTGTCCCCGGTACTGCCGGACAGCCGGCCCCAGTCAAAGTGAATGTCCATCAGAAATGGGGACGCAGTAACTGCAGGAGTTATGTATACTCAGAGCGGTGATTGAACCTGCCCCGGTGCTTTTTAACTGTATTTCCATCTCATGTTTATTGGCATATCCCCATCGTGGTGCATATGACCCCCACAATCCCCGTCGTGGTAAGCATGCCCCCCTTTCAGAAAAACATAAAAACTGGGATAATTAACTTTTTGAATGTGGTTTTGAGCACCTTGAGGGGAGCAGTTTTTAGAATGGTGTCGTTTTGGGTATTTTCTGTCATAAAGAACCCTGAAAGACACTTAACCCCTTAAGCCCCGAGGGTGGTTTGCACGTTAATGACCGGGCCAATTTTTACAATTCTGACCACTGTCCCTTTATGAGGTTATAACTCTGGAACGCTTCAACGGATCTTGGCGATTCTGACATTGTTTTCTCGTGAGATATTGTACTTCATGTTAGTGGTAAAATTTATTCGATATAACTTGTGTTTATTTGTGAAAAAAACGGAAATTTGGCAAAAATTTTGAAAATTTCACAATTTTCCAACTTTGAATTTTTAGGCCCTTAAATCACAGAGATACGTCACGCAAAATACTTAATAAGTAACATTTCCCACATGTCTACTTTACATCAGCACAATTTTGGAACCAAAATTTTTTTAAAGGGTTTAAAGTTGACCAGCAATTTCTCATTTTTACAACACCATTTTTTTTAGGGACCACATCTCATTTGAAGTCATTTTGAGGGGTCTAAATGATAGAAAATACCCAAGTGTGACACCATTCTAAAAACTGCACCCCTCAAGGTGCTCAAAACCACATTCAAGAAGTTTTTTTTAACCCTTTACGTGTTTCACAGGAATTTTTGGAATGTTTAAATAAAAATGAACATTTAACTTTTTTTCACACAAAATTTATTTCAGCTCCAATTTGTTTTATTTTACCAAGGGTAACAGGAGAAATTGGACCCCAAAAATAGTTGTGCAATTTGTCCTGAGTACGCTGATACCCCATATGTGGGTGTAAACCACTGTTTGGGCGCATGGCAGAGCTCGGAAGGGAAGGAGCGCCATTTGACTTTTCGATGCAAAATTGACTGGAATTGAGATGGGACGCCATGTTGCATTTGGAGAGCCCCTGATGTGCGTAAACATTGAAACCCCCCACAAGTGACACCATTTTGGAAAGTAGACCCCTTAAGGAACTTATCTAGATGTGTTTTGAAAGCTTTGAACCCCCAAGTGTTTCACTACAGTTTATAACGCAGAGCCGTGAAAATAAAAATTCTTTTTTTTTTTTTTTGTCCACAAAAGTGATTTTTTTAGCCCCCAGTTTTTTATTTTCACAAGGGTAACAGGATAAATTGGACCCCAAAAGTTGTTGTCCAATTTGTCCTGAGTATGCTGATACCCCATATGTGGGGGGGGGGGAATCACTGATAGGGCGCATGGCAGAGCTCGGAAGGGAAGGAGCGCCATTTGGAATGCAGACTTAGATGGATTGGTCTGCAGGCGTCACGTTGCATTTGCAGAGCCCCTGATGTACCCAAACAGTAGAAACCCCCCACAAGTGACCCCATATTGGAAACTAGACCTCCCAAGGAACTTATCTAGATGTGTTGTGAGAACTTTGGACCCCCAAGTGTTTCACTACAGTTTACAACGCAGAGCCGTGAAATTAAAAAATCCTTTTTTTTCCCACAAAAATGATTTTTAGCCCCCCAAATTTTTATTTTCCTAAGGATAACAAGAGAACTTGGACCCCAAAAGTTGTTGTCCAATTTGTCCCGAGTATGCTGATACCCCATATGTTGGGGTAAACGCCTGTTTGGGCACACGGAAGAGCTCGGAAGGGAAGGAGCACTGTTTTTTACTTTTTCAACGCAGAATTGGCTGGAATTGAGATCGGACGCCATGTCGCGTTTTGAGAGCCCCTGATGTGCCTGAACAGTGGAAACTCCCCAATTCTACCTGAAACCCTAATCCAAACACGCCCCTAACCCTAATCCCAACGGTAACCCTAACCACACCCCTAACCCTGACACACCCCTAACTCTAATCCCAACCGTAAATGTAATCCAAGCCCCAACCCTAGCCCCAACCCTAATGGGAAAATGGAAATAAATACATTTTTTTAATTTTATTATTTTTCCCTAACTAAGGGGGCGATGAAGGGGGGTTTGATTTACTCTTATAGCGTTTTTTTATAGCGGATTTTTATGATTGGCAGCTGTCACACACTAAAAGACGCTTTTTATAGCAAAAAAGTTTTTGCGTCTCCACATTTTGAGACATATAATTTTTCCATATTTTGGTCCACAGAGTCATGTGAGGTCTTCTTTTTTGTGGGACGAGTTGACGTTTTTATTGGTAACATTTTCGGACACGTGACAGTTTTTGATCGCTTTTTATTCCGATTTTTGTGAGGCAGAATGACCAAAAACCAGCTATTCATGAACTTCTTTTGGGGGAGGCATTTATACCGTTCCACGTTTGGTAAAATTGATAAAGCAGTTTTATTCTTTGGGTCAGTACGATTACAGCGATATCTCATTTATATAATTTTTTTATGTTTTGGCGCTTTTATACGATAAAAGCTATTTTATAGAAAAAATAATTATTTTGGCATCGCTTTATTCTGAGGACTATAACTTTTTTTATTTTTTTGCTTATGATGCTGTATGGCGGCTCGTTTTTTGCGGGACAAGATGACGTTTTCAGCGGTGCCATGGTTATTTATATCCGTCTTTTTGATCGCGTGTTATTCCACTTTTTGTTCGTTGGTATGATAATAAAGCGTTGTTTTTTGCCTCGTTTTTTTTTTTTTCTTGCGGTGTTCACTGAAGGGGTTAACTAGTGGGACAGTTTTATAGGTTGGGTCGTTACGGACCCAATTTAGAATTTAGATAAAGAAATGTATTTATGGGAATAATACATATATTTTTTTTCTTTATTTAGGATTTTTTTTTGTTTGTTTTTACACATGTGGAATTTTTTTTTTTTTTACTTTGTCACAGGGGGGGACATCACAGATCGCTGATCTGACAGTTTGCACAGCACTCTGTCAGATCAGCGATCTGACTTACAGCGCTGCAGGCTTACCAGCGCCTGCTCTGGACCCGGAAGTAGTCCCGGCAGGACCCGGATGCAGCCCCGTGGCCATTTTGGATCCGGGGCCTGCAGGGATAGGAGGTAAGAGACGCTCGGAGCAACGCGATCACATCGCGTTGCTCCGGGGGTCTCAGGGAAGCCCGCAGGGAGCCCCCTCCCTGCGCGATGCTTCCCTATACCGCCGGAACACTGCGATCATGTTTGATCGCAGTGTGCCGGGGGTTAATGTGCCGGGGGCGGTCCGTGACCGCTCCTGGCACATAGTGCCGGACGTCAGCTGTGATAGTCAGCTGACACTCGGCCGCGCTCCCCCCGTGAGCAACGCCGATCGCATACGACGTACTATCCCGTCGGTGGGAATTAAGGCCCACCCCACCTCGATGGGATAGTACGTCATGTGGGATTAAGAGGTTAAAAATGTCAGCTGAGCACGCAAAAAATAAGCCCTCACCTGACCCCCCCTGATCACAAAAAATGGAGACGCTACTTGTATCAGAAAATGGCCCTCTTTTTTTTTTTACCACTTAGATTAAATATAACCTAGACGTGTTTGGTGTCTCTGAACTCGTAATGACCTGGAGAATCATGATATCAGGTCAGTTTTAGCATTTAGTGAACCTAGCAAAAAAGCCAAACAAAAAACAAGTGTGGAATTGCACTTTTTTTTGCAATTTTACCGCGCTTGGAATTTTTTTCCCGGTTTCTAGTACATGACATGCTAAAACCAATGTCGTTCAAAAGTACAACTCGTCCCGCAAAAAATAAGCCTTCACATGGCCATATTGACGGAAACATAAAAAGGTTGTCTCTGGGAAGGAGGGAAACGAAAACGCAAAACCTGAAAAAGGGCAAGGTCTTGAAAGGGTTAATTAACATTTTTTCAAATTTCCATTTTTTTCATAAATACACGCAAGACATATTGAAGCAATTTTACCAGCTATCATGTCATGAAACAATGTCAGAATCAGTGGGATCCGTTGATGTGTTCCAGACTTATCACATAAAGTGACACTCGTCAGAATAGTAACATTTTGACTTGGTCATTAAGGTCAAAATTGACTCTGTCACTAAGGGGTTAAGCCTTAACGGTATCTAAATAATATAGATTTACTCACTGTCCTCCCTCCAGTGCTGGCTCTCTGCCGCTGCATTTGTCCTTACTGACAGGCTGCAGCAGTGACATCATAACTACAGTGCACATGACTGATACAGCCAATCACTGGGCTCAGTGGGCTTGTCATCAACATGACCACTGAGGCTGGTAATTGTCTGCAGCGGTCATGTACACTATTGTCCCGTTGTCACCATCGCAAGCCTATCAGCAAAAATCAGACAGGCAGCGCTGGCGCATGGGAGCTGTTACTTTTAAACAGTTAACGCTTTTGGGGTCAAAAATGTCGTTAGTGGGAAACCACTGTAATGCATTCGCCATTGAAGAACACTTCTGAAGTATCATTAATTCTGTCTCCCAGGACTCATCCAGCAGTGACAATGACTCGGACGAGGATACCTCAAGTGATCATAAAAAGAAAAAGCCCAAAGAGTAAGTTTTTATGTTGTGTGATGAGCTGTTGCTTCTGAAATAATATGTGCCGATGCCTTGTCTGTCGTTTCAATGCTTCTTGGTGCTGGTGTAATTTTCATTGCTCTTTCCAAAGTGTTTGTCTAGCTCCAAATGTAGTACTTGTTTATCCTGTCCTGTTCTCCCTCTAAAGTGTGTGCTGACCTTCCCGGTTGGCGTAATGCTGCCTGTTCTCCTGTTGATAGGATTAGCCTCCCCGCCATTTTGGGTTTAATTAGGAGGGGCAAGTTGAATTTGTTTTCTTCCGGTTTGATCTTACATCCTGGCGTTAGTGTAAAGTTTCTGGCCTACATGTTTCTTTGGTATTGTAGCTTCTCTGTCCCAGTCTCTGTTCTGCTAGTCTTAACCACCCGATTGTGCTTGCATCTGTATGGATAATTTTATAGCCGCTTCTTGCAGTGTACGTCTTGTTCTGCTTCATGGTATATAGTATGTGATTCCCTTATGTGCTATCCTTCATGATAGAAAAGTTAATTTTCTGGTTTTATGCTTGGAGAATTTCAAAACTCAATTTTTAGCTATATGGGATTTAATTGTATAGTTTGTGGTGTCCTATGCTACATTGCCGGATAAAGGGTGGGGGCTAATGATTGGGATGATGGTCCCATATTTAGGGTTTGTTTGTGAGGCGAGCATGCATGTTGTAACTTCTCATCATTTCCACCCTCTCAATATATCCAGTGAAGATTGGCAGATGTCCAGCTCAGGTTCTGATAGTGACTCTTCATCGGCCAGTTCCAGTTCAGATTCCGAGACTGGGGGGGATAGACAGAAAAGCAGCAGTAGGGACAGCGAATCTGATTATGATCCAAGCCATAAAGTAAAAAACAAGAAATCTCAAAACAGGTAAGGGCTAGACTCTAATGTTGGTCTTCTTTTAACGTGATGTAATTTCTGCGCATGTAGTCCCTTTCAGAGCTACCGTGCAGGCGTTGGTTACATCTGGTGTTAAGAAATGCAACCATCTTCTATTGTATTACTCACTTTCATCTAATGAAAATACATCAGCACATGGACGGAGCAGTCGTTTTTCTTCAAAATAGGTGTTTAATTGTTCTGGTTTTCATAATGTCCTTTAGTAAATGGTTTGCAGAAAGTGAAAATCTGTTTAGCGTAAAAAATTGAATCATGTACAAAGGGGTTTTGATGAGCTGTGTACAGTTTACATCTCCTGTGGTGTTGGTCAATTTCCTTTTATGACATTTCAGACTTTATAGGTTCCCCTTATTTTTCTGAGATTTCTATTAGTGATGTTTATTGCAAGCAATGCAGTAACCTGCTTCTTCTCGTCATCTTGTGGCACATGGAATTGTCTTTGGATAATCTGTTTATTAGAGAATTTGACACATAGGGATTACCTGATCTGTTAATAAACCTACCTTTGCGCCATTTGAAGGGTAGCAATTATTTTAACAAACCTCATCAAGAAATTTCAACTCGCAAAAGAAGGGACAGAAGAACTTGGTTGAGCGTTCTGTCTCTTAATTTCAGTTTGGCTCTGCTCAGAGAGCGCAGTTTGTGGTGTGCATATTCATAGTCTAGAGACCTAAGGTGAATCCATAAATCACAGGCTTGGTTGTCCTCAGAACAAAGGGGCACAGCTCTCAGCTGACATTTAGTGATTGGTGGGGTCTGTACACCAAGCTGAGCCAATTAAAGATGATGGGCCTTAGTACTCAAGTAAGCATGTTCCCCTTTTTTTTAATTCAGCACCCACTGATCAAAGCTTATGGCAAATATAAAGTTTGGTAAAATCATAGGCATCAATATAAATAGATATTCCCATCCCAGGCACTATGGAAGCTGATGAGTGCGGCTGTGCTACTCTGTTCTCTAATCCCTATAGAAATGAATGGGAGTTACAGAAAAGCTGTAGCTTGGCTGCTCCACTCCACCATCAGTGGTCAGCACATGGATGGTCCTCGTCTGAGCCCCGAGTGGCTAACATGGGAATAATCCTTTAAGGCAACATCCTGGGAAGCAGTTGACAACCATTGTATAATAAGTAATTTGTGTCATCTGATAGGGAATCTTTCCTCTCATTATATCTTTCTATAGTCTGGGTGTTTGTGGAGTGTGTACTCTGTTTGTGATAACTTTGCCCATCTAAGGTTACTTTCACACTAGCGTCAGGCACTGCACGTCGCAATGCGTCGTTGTGGATAAAAAACGCATCCTGCAAAGTTGTCTGCAGGATGCGTTTTTTCTCCATAGACTTTTATTTGCGACGCAGTGCCACACGTCGCAACCGCCGTGCGACGGTTGCGTCGTGTTTTGGCGCACGGCCGCCACAAAAAAAGTTACATGTAACTTTTTTTTGTGCGTCGAGACCGCCATTTTTGACTGCGCATGTGCGGCCGAAACTCCGCCCCTCCTCTCCCCGGACCTTACAGTGGGGCAGCGGAAGCGTCCTAAGACTGCTTCCGCTGCCCACGTCGGGCATTTTTTGCACAGTATGCGTCGGTACGTCGGGCCGACGAAGCGCGACGGCCCCGTACCGACGCTAGTGTGAAAGTAGCCTTAGGAGACTCTGTTTGTTGAGTTGTCTTGTATGCACCACCATTGTAGACATCGTGTAGATGTCCACTCGGCATCCATTGTCTTCTATGAGTTGTTATAATAATCCAATTGTTGGGTAATTGTGTGCAAAAAAAAAAAAATTATTACAAGCAAAGTATACATTATATTGTATGCTGTGATTGTTAATCATGTTTTTTTTTTTTTTTAGGTCCAAAGCTAAAAATGGTAAGAAGATTACTGCCCAGCAGAAAATGGGTGCAGATTCCTCTGACGAAGACTTTGATAAGAGAGGATCTAGGCGGCAGGCCACAGTAAATGTAAGCTACAAGGAAGATGAGGAAATGAAGACGGACTCTGATGACTTGTTGGAAGTATGTGGGGAAGACGTCCCACAACCAGAGGAAGATGAGTTTGAAACAATTGAGAGAGTAATGGACTCAAGATTTGGGCGAAAAGGAGGTAAAGTTTATGTAAAATATTCAGCATGTTTAAGGTTAATTATCGCCTTTTATAGAATGCCATATCCATATTTGTGTATTTTGGTTGTATGTGTTTGTCTCTGTAGATTACTCATTCTATTTTAGATGTTTATTAACTTGTTTTTTTAATCTTTTTTAAACCGTGACCATTTTCCATTTTTTCCTCTACTTCTTCCACGAGCCATAACGGTTTTATTTTTCCGCCCATATACCTGTGTGAGAGCTCTAGGTCAGTACGAGTACGCATATACACAACGTGCTTAGTTTGGTGGAATTTTTTGTTTATTTAAGTGGCTTAAAATTTTTTTGGAAATTTAAAAGAAAATATACAAACTAAACAAAAACTTTTCTTGTCGCCTTTTCCAAGACCCGAAACACATTCAGTGTTCAGGATATGGGGATGTGTGAGGGCTTATTTTTTTCCGCCCTGAGCAGACATTTTTACTAATACCATTTTGGTTAAGACATAATGTTTTGATTGCCTCTTACTTCATTTTATTGCAGTGTTATGCAGCCCAAAAACATACATAGTTTTGGCATTTTGATTTTTTTTATTACGCTGTTTACCAATCGGATTAATTTATTTTATAGTTTGGTAGATCTGACATTAAAACAAACACGGTGATACCAAATCTGTGTATCTTTTTTTAATGGTTTTATTTTTAATGGTGCAAAAGGGGGTTGATCTGAACTTTTTGTAGAGGGTTATTCTTTCATTTTTTTTTTTTGTTTTACTTTATTTAATAGTTTCTTTAGGGGACTTGAAGCGATGATCGTCTGATCGGTTGTGCTATATATAGAAGTGCATCAGCACTGATATGTATAGGGGAAATCACAATCTCCTATGAACGTTAGGAGGATCGTAATGACGGGCAGTGGGGTTTTCAGCAGACACCCAGCAGTCATGATAACCCTTCGGTGCCACACGATCATGTGGCCGGAGTGCCAATGGGCAGGGTGAATGGCGCGCTTCCGTCCAGCACATTAACAGCTGCGGTTGCACCGATGGGTACATGGAATGGCTCGCCCCTCTGCCTGCATGTGTTAAATGCCTCTATTAGAGATTGACAGCGGGATTTAACAGCTTAACAGTCGCAGGCTCCTCTCCACTCCACCCGTGACTGTTAGAGGCACGTGATGGCTGATTATATCAGCAGTCGTGACGGGAAAGATGCGGGCTCGGCGTGCGAGACCGCATCCAAGTCAGTGAGCCAGCATATGATGTACCAGTCATATGTCAGTGTGGGTTTAATTTAGCACTCCATCAATGTTTTTATTACGTAGATTTCTTTTTTTTTTTATCACATTGTTTGTCTTAAGGTATGTGAACACAATCAGTAATCGCTTTACGTTTGACGCTGCGTACTTATGCAGCGTCCAACCCACAGCAGCCAGCTGTTACAGCATAGTGGATGGGATTTCAAGAAATCCCAAGTCTGTTATGCATCCACAGACGCCTGCGAATCACCAATGGAGACAGATATGTCAGTTTCTCTTGTGGAGACGCCAGTCTCCGCAAGAGAAATTTCACCAATAGAATATATTTGACATAATAAATAATTTTTTTTTTTTTTATATAGTTCTAACAAATTCCGCAGCGCTTTCCAGTTTTGCACACATTATCATCGCTGTCCCCAATGGGGCTCACAATCTAAATTCCCTATCAGTATGTCTTTGGAACGTGGGAAGAAACCGGAGAACCCGGAGGAAACTCACGCAAACATGGGGAGAACATACAAACTCCTTGCAGATGTTGTACAAGGTGGGATTAGACATTGTGAATATGCACGATTCAGTGAAAACATCTGTGCTTTTAATAGATGGCAGCGCTTTGGACGAACATGTGTGCTGTGTCCAAAATGCTACTAGGTCCGATCTTGTGCACCCGGCCTAATGCAGACTAAATTTACTATGATGCACATTGTTTTTCAGATGGAATGCAACTTTATTACATTCACCCTGCCTCATGCTTGGGATAGATTTTTCCTGTCAGCTCTCACAAGCAGGAGGCAGGAGATAGACAATCTTGAGCTGATTCTCACAGGATACACTAATGAACCTTCACACAGCACTTACAGGTAGAGATATGTAGTTTGAGTCAGAGGAGACCCAGATCTGTAGTTAGTACCGTATTTTTCGGACTATAGGACGCACCGGACTATAAGGCGCACCCAGGTTTTAGAGGTGGAAAATAGGGAAAAAAATATTTGAAGCAAAAAAAATGTGGTAAAATATTTAATAACATAAATAACATACTATTATATGTGGTGTTATTATATATAATAGTACGTTATTATGTTGGAAGCTGAGGGACCAGTGTGGTGTCTGTGAAGTACTATATGAAGACACTGGAGGGTGAGTATAAGAATGGGGGCACAGGGCTTATAGTGAAAGCACCACTCCAGCACTGCAAAATAACACTGGAGTGCTGCTTTAAAATCCCATGGGAGAACTATAACTCCCATCATGTCCTGCAGATCCTATGACATGCTGGGAGTTATAGTTCACCAAAGGAGTGGCAGAGTGCTTTATTGTGTTTTGTAAAGACTAACCTCTTAATTGTGGGAGCCAGCCTGTGGTGAGGTAAAAGCTGGAGCATCCCATGGCTGCACACACAGAGCCCTCTCTCTGTTGTTGCCTTTCCACAGCGCAGGACATAAGAGGAAGCTGCAGATTCTAGGTGGGAGTCTGAAGGACCTATGATGATGTCAGAAGAGGGAGGGCTCTGAGCTGCCATGTGATGCTCCAGCCCGCCCACTTCTGACATCACACAGGTCCTCCTTGTGCACCACAGACAGCTCAGCGTCCAGCACAGGCAGGTATGCAGCGATCTCCTGGCCCCTGCTGCTGCTGCCTCCTCCCCCGGACACACAGATTCTCCCCAGAATCAGTGCTGGGGAAACTGTCGCTGCTTAAGTGCAGTATTCATTTGCTGCTCCCCGCTCACCACTTAGCTGATCGGTGGGGGGAGCCGCTAATGAATATTCACTGCACTTAATCAGCGGGGCCATGTGGTTTCCCCAGCAGCTGATTCCGGCAGCGGGGACATCCTGAAGTGGGATATTATTGCGATCCCACTCACTGCTGCCCCCCTCCCCACATGCTATATCCGTACTATAAGACGCACCCACACTTTCCTCCCAAATTTGGAGGGAAAAAAGTGCATCTTATAGTCGGAAAAATATGGTAATTGTAGGACTGGCCTACATTATCAATGCTTTCTTGTATAGGACAGACATTTATACCTTCAGCTGCACAGAAGTCATACAAAGGGCTGGGATTCGATAGGTTACCATGTCGTCGTGTAATTCACAGGGTATCAGAGACTGACATCCTGTGTACACAGAACTTTTACTAGGACGGTAGTGGACTATCGATCACATGACGCAGCACCAATAGTGAAGGGTTCAAAACGTTGAGATATAACGGAGAGTGTATGAAACTTGCAATTAGAATAGTGCTGGTGAGTTCTGATATATTATTATTTATTTATATAGCACCATTGATTCCATGTTGCTGTACATGAGAAGGGGTTACATACAAATTACAGATATCACTTACAGTAAGCAAACTAACAATTACAGACTGATACAGAGGGGCGAGGACCCTGCCCTTGCGGGCTTACATTCTACAGGATTATGGGGAAGGAGACAGTAGGTCGAGGCTTGCAGGAGCTCCGGTGTTGGTGAGGCGGTAGCTTTGGTAGTGGTGATGAGGCAGCGAGGTGTTGAGGCAAGGAATTCCAGAGGATGGGGGATATTCGGGAGAAGTCTTGGAGGCGGTTGGGTGAGGAGCGAATAAGTGTGGAGGAGAGAAGGAGGTGACGTGAGGGAATATATCGGGAGATTATTTGTCAAAATGTTGCTGCAGTGCTCTGTAAACGTTAGCAATTGATTTATAACCATTATCAGGCTAATCTTTCAGCGCTGATTTATATATGCACATATTTTACTACAATTAGAAAATCTATGAAGAGCTCATGTACAGCATGTATGATGGCAAACAACGGCCCCTGGGTCAGTATTACAGACCTTGGTTGCCATTCACTTGCTAATACAGTCTCTCTGTGAGGTGTGAATAATAGAGTCTGCTTCTTAGGGTGCGTGTCCACCATCCGGATTTACGGCGCTTTGGACGGAACGGAAAACCCGCTCCGCCCAAAGGGCCGCCCCCTTCTTAATGCGCACAGATTCCGGATGTGTTCATTGCACACATCCGGAATCTCTGCACCTCGTACATAGGGCCCTGTGATTTACCTTGCGGCTACGCAGCGTCGTCGCAAGGTAAACAGACATGCTGCATTCTAAAAAGACGCGCCGCATGTCCATAAACGCAGGGCCGCTGGATGCGTGTTCGCACGCATAGTGGAGACATGATTTCATAAAATCCTCTCCACTATGCTGTAACATCTGGACGCTGCGGGTTGAACGCTGCGGTTGTATGCAGCGTTAAATCCGCAGCTAATCTGGATATAAACCGGCCCGTGGACACATACCCTTACAGTAATAATGTAATTCTGTCTTGGTTAATGCTCAGGAACAATGGTAGGTTTGTCTCTGTCGGTTTGTCAATTGCTCTTTCTCCTTCACCACATTGGGGGGACACAGGACCATGGGTGTTATTCTGCTGCCACTAGGAGGCTGACACTAAGTTGAGACAAAAAAGTTAGCTCCTCCCCTGCAGTATATACCCTCATGCTGGCTTCCAGAGACCCAGTTCAAGCTTAGTGTCCGTAGGAGGCACACTGGATTTAAACCTTTTTTATTCCGGACGAAGGGGGCGATGGATTCTTTCATGTTCCAATCTCCCCCGAACCAACAACAGGCGAGCACGGGAGTTTTACCTCTCCGTATCCTCTCCTGCGACGTGGGAAGCCACTGCCTGAGCTGATTTTAGGGGCGACTGGCCCCTTCAAGGGCACCGATCTCCCCCTCCCTTATCAGACGAGCACTGGAGTGTCACCTCCAGTATCCTCTTCTGCAGCCAGGCCTATTGCCGGACATTTTGCCTTGCCCACCAGGTTCTCCCTCGGCTGTTCAGAGGCACCTTGCATTGTGGCATCCGTGCAGCCCCCACTGCATCACCACTGAGAAAGTGGATGATGGAAGGAGGCGGACGGTTCCTCTCCACCCCCCTTTTTTATGGGGATGGTGGATAGAGGCTTCCCCCAACCCTGCACCGTCCTATTCACCCCGGGCACAGCTCTGCAGCTTTCTCTGTGATCCCCTTCTATTTGGGGTAAGTGCCATAATGTGGTGGGGGGGTCGGTCGTCCCAGCGGTTCCGGAGTGCTCCTTCACCTTTTCAGGGTCTCCCTTAGGGGCCGGCGCTCCGCGCGCCGGGCCGAAGCCGCAAAATTAGTCCCCGGCTTCGGCCTAGCACAGGCCGGTTCCCGATAGGCTCCGCCCCCCGTTTTTGCGTCATTTTGCGGCTTCCTTTACGAGAAACAAGACGTTCGCCTCTCACCCAGATTTCCTGAATATAGTCAGGCGACACAGGGAGCGTCCGGATAAGCGTTTTACAGGAAAAAAGGCCCTGTAATTCGAAGTATCCCTTTTCCACAGATCTTGTTAAAGATTGGACGGAATCTCCACTAGTAGACCCTCCGGTTTCGCACTTGGCAACCAAAACTCTCTTATCCGTTCCTGATGGTGCTTCTATTAAGAATCCCATGGAACGCCAGCTAGATTCTCTAGCTCGCTCAGTGTACGAAGCCTCAGGTTCCTCTCTATCTCCCTCCTTCGCTGTGGCTTGGGTTGCCAAGGCAATGGTTTACTGGGCAGATGCCCTCGCGAAATCCATTCAGGAACAGGAACTCCCGTCTGAAGCGGCGGACCTGGCCAAACAAATTGCCATGGCTGGAGATTACGTGATGTATGCGTCCCTCGATGCAGTGGACTGTGCAGCAACTGCGGCTTCGAACGCCATCACCATTAGGAGAGCTATCTGGCTCAGAGAGTGGCGTGCAGATTCCTCCTCAAAGAAGTCTCTGATTTCCCTTCCTTTTCAGAGCGGGCGTCTTTTTGGAGAAAAGCTAGACCAGCTTATTTCCGACGCTACAGGAGGAAAGAGCAAGTTCCTCCCGCAACACAGGCCCAAAGTTGCTTTTCAGAGACAACAATATTTTCGCTTTCGGCCCTATCGCAGTAGCCCATTCTGGTCCAATTCTGCCCCCTCATCCAGATCAGAACGATCCGCTCGCTCAGACAGAGACTCTCGACCTTCTTTCAGGCCGAATCAGTCCTGGCGTGGAAAGCCTAGGCAACCCAGAACCAGAGGGTCCAGGCCTGCCAGATTCCCTCCACAATGACTCGGGGACTATTCCAGTTGACACCTCCAAAGTAGGCGGACGTCTGCTTCTTTTTCAGCAAGTCTGGCTCTCCGTCGTCCACGACGAATGGGTCAGGGATCTGGTGTCGTCTGGCTACAAAATAGAATTCTCCGCCTCCCCTCCAGCACGGTTTTTTCCCTCTCGTCTCCCAAGTTCGGGAGCACAGTCTCGCGCTCTTCACTGCGCCATCGAATCCCTCCGCCAAAGCGGGGTCATCGTTCCGGTTCCGGAACACGAGAGATTCGGAGGTTTCTACTCTAACCTCTTCGTCGTGCCAAAAAAGGACGGGACGGTACGCCCCATTTTGGACCTGAAGCTACTAAACAAGTACGTAAAAGTACGGCACTTCAGGATGGAATCTCTCCGATCGGTCATCTCGATGGAGAGAGGGGAGTTCTTGGCATCGATAGACATCAAAGATGCTTACCTTCATATCCCAATCTTCCAGCCACATAAAAGGTTTCTCCGTTTCGCCATCCTGGAGGACCACTTTCAATTCACAGCCTTACCCTTCGGTCTTGCCACGGCACACAGGGTATTTACAAAAGTCATGGCGGTCGTCATGGCCATTCTTCACTCTCGAGGAGTGGTCGTGTTGCCATACTTAGACGACCTCCTCTTAAAAGGTCCGTCTTATCAGGCCTGCGAAGCAAGCGTCCGCATTACCTTGGATTCTCTTTCGCGCCTGGGCTGGTTAATCAACTCGGACAAGTCCTCTCTCATTCCTGCCCAACGGATCTCATTCCTAGGCATGATCCTGGACACATCAAGGGGGCTGGTCTTGCTTCCTCGGTCCAAGGCCCAAGAGCTTCAGCATGGAGTTCGGACGCTCTGTCACCCTCGTCCACGGTCCATCCGGTTTGCCATGAAGATCCTGGGAAAAATGGTGGCTGCAATAGAAGCTGTTCCCTTCGCTCAACTCCATCTCCGCCCCTTACAACTGGCTCTGCTCGACAACTGGGACAGGAGTCCCTTATCCCTCGATCGGCCATGCCCTCTGTCCCCACGGATCAGGCAAGCCCTCACATGGTGGACTCTGGGTTCGTCTATCCTCCAGGGGAAGTCTTTTTTCTCCCGATCCGCTGGCTAGTGGTAACTACCGACGCCAGTCTCCTCGGTTGGAGCGGTATTCCTACACCACTCTGCCCAGGGGCGTTGGACGATTCGAGAATCGAAGCTCCCTATAAACATCCTGGAAATTCGAGCGATCAGACTAGCACTGAGACGCTTTCACCCCCTGCTTGCGGGTCACCCAATCCGAGTTCAATCGTACAACGTCACAGCCGTGGCATATATAAACCATCAAGGGGGTACCCGCAGCAGGGCGGCGATGCAGGAAGTCTCCCACATTCTTCGTTGGGCCGAGGCCAGCCACTCTACCATTTCCGCAGTGCACATTCCGGGTGTCGAGAACTGGACGGCAGATTTTCTCAGCTGTCAGGGTCTTGCCTCGGGGGAGTGGGATCTTCATCCAGATGTTTTCCAGCAAATCTGCCTTCGCTGGGGAACCCCGGACGTGGATCTGATGGCGTCCAGACTGAACGCCAAAGTTCACAACTTCATAGCACGTTCTCGGGACCCCCAGGCCATCGGTGTGGACGCACTGATATCTCCGTGGCATCGGTTCCAGCTCCCGTACGTGTTTCCTCCACTTCCCTTACTGCCGAAGGTGATCTGAAAAATCAAGACGGAGGGGGTTCAGGTCATCCTTGTTGCCCCGGATTGGCCTCGTCGCGCATGGTACGCGGAGCTCGTCCAGCTCGTATCCGACGTTCCCTGGATTTTACCAGACTGTCCAGATCTGCTTCGCCAAGGGCTGATCTTCCACCAGAGCTCAGGGGCCCTACGTTTAACGGCGTGGCTGTTGAAACCTGGATTCTAACCCAAGCTGGTTTCTCTCAGCAGGTCATTCCCACCATAAGCGCTCGCAAAGCGTCTTCCGCTTGCATCTATCACCGCACCTGGAAGACCTTCTTCGCGTGGTGCAGGCTCCGAGGTCGCCCTCCGCTTGTTTTCTCAATCCCTTCCATTTTGGATTTCCTACACTCCGGCTTGGATTCCGGCCTGGCGCTGAGTTCCCTCAAGGGTCAGATCTCAGCCTTATCCGTGTTGTTTCAACGTAAGATCGCTACCAACCTGCAAGTCAGGACCTTCATTCAGGGGGTCTCCCATGTGGTACCCCCCTACAGGATGCCGTTAGAGACCTAGGATCTCAATTTGGTTCTGAGCGTTCTTCAGGAACCTCCGTTTGAACCTCTGCAGGACGTCCCACTAACTGTCCTTTCCTGGAAGGTTGCCTTCCTCGTGGCAGTGACATCTATCAGACAGGTCTCAGAATTGGCCGCTTTATCCTGCCGGGCATCTTTTCTTGCCTTCCACCAAGACAAGGTAGTTCTACGCCCATCTCCGGCCTTTCTCCCTAAGGTGGTCTCATCTTTTCACCTTAATGAGGACATAATTCTTCCCTCCTTCTGCCTACAGCCAAAACACAGGGTCAAAAAGGCCCTTCATACCCTGGATGTAGTACGGGCCCTTAGGAGGTACATTTCCAGAACTGCTCATTTCCGCAAATCGGACTCCCTCTTTGTTCTCCCGGAGGGTCACAGAAAGGGTTTAGCCGCGTCTAAGGCCACGATAGCCAGATGGATTCGGTCTGCTATCCAAGAATCCTATCGGGTCAGGGGCAGACCTATCCCGGCGGGGATTAGAGCACACTCCACTCGGTCGTTGGGTGCTTCCTGGGCCATCCGGCACCAGGCTACGGCGGAGCAGGTTTGCAAGGCCGCAACGTGGTCCAGCCTGCATACTTTTTCAAAGCACTACAATGTCCACATTCAATCTTCTGCGGATACGGCCCTTGGCAGACGTATTCTGCAAGCGTCCGTCACGCATTTATAGTCAGTTGGTACACGGAGTTTATTTGGTTGTATTGTTTCCCACCCAGGGACTGCTTTGGGACGTCCCATGGTCCTGTGTCCCCCATTGTGGCGAAGGAGAAATAGGGATTTTTGTGTGTACTCACCGTAAAATCCTTTTCTCCGAGCCACTCATTGGGGGACACAGCACCCACCCTGTTAGCCTTATGGCTTGTTACCTATTTGGTTACTGACTTTCTTTGACATGTTATACTCTAATGTTAGGTATCGTATTGTTATTAATCTCCTACTGCTTTTGCAATGAACTGGGTCTCTGGAAGCCAGCATGAGGGTGTATACTGCAGGGGAGGAGCTAACTCTTTTTTGTCTCAACTTTGTGTCAGCCTCCTAGTGGTAGCAGCATAACACCCATTGTCCTGTGTCCCCCAATGAGTGGCTCGGAGAAAAGGATTTTACGGTGAGTACACACAAAAATCCCTATTTTGCATTAGGATAATGTATGCACCTAGTAGTGTGTCACCATAACTCATGTATCTGCTTACCTGAATTGCACTGTTTGATGCGATTTTATTCTTTAAGAATTTTGTGAGGTGTCTCAAACTCCAGGGCTGAGCATGTCTCCTTTTCAGGACAACAGATAGATGGTGCAGATCACTTTGCAGGACCCTGGTCCAGCAAATAGGTCAGTATTCTGTGGCCATCTGACGAGAACCCTGCAAACTGTCTCTTACCTGATGGCATCCACGGCTCCCCTTTTGATTAGCCAAACTGGCACCATGTCACCATTGGGTAGTGATGCCATGCCAAACGGGCTAATCAAAAGAATAGCTGCGGATGCAGGGAGATAGAAGGCGGCTCGCAGGGCTATTGTCCAGAGTCTGCAGAATATTGATCTAGCTACTGGACTGGGTCAGTCGGATTGATTCTCACAAATTCTGTATGCAGCTTTTCATTATCACTGCAATCTAGCAACCCTGTACCACTCTGGGAGAAACCCAGCATTGTGCGGACATCTACGAGTCTTCTAATCTAGAAGTGTAATGATATTGGGTATGTACTTTGATTTGGTGCTATACTGGTATTGATGATGTGGTTATGCATTGTTGCACGTCTGAATATTGCTTTTTTTCCTTTACGAGTAAGTGCTCTGTGTGAAAAATATTAGTAATTTGATATTTCCCCATTGGCAGTTACTGGTGGCACCACAACGATATATGCTATTGAGGCTGATGGTGATCCCAATGGTAATTTCGACAAGGCAAAGGAAGCCGGAGAGACACAGTATTTAATTAAATGGAAAGGTTGGTCCCACATCCATAATACTTGGGAAACCGAAGAAACGCTAAAGCAGCAAAATGTGAAGGGAATGAAGAAACTGGACAATTACAAGAAAAAGGAGCAGGAAAAAAAAAGATGGTAATGATCAAGTTCTGTAATAGTGACCCTCTAGGTTAACTCCTTTAAGCCATGGCTATAGTCCGGTATTTTTTCCTCCATTAAAGCCATAACTTTTTTAGATTTTCGTCAATATAGCCTTATGAGGGCTTGTTTTTTGTGGGACTAGTTATACTTTTGAATGGCACCATTGGTTTTAACATAGTATGGAAACTGGAATAAAATTCCTAGTGCGGTGAAATTGCAAATAAAGTGCAATTCCCCAATCATATATTTTTTTAACTTATTTACCATATTCACTGTATGGTGAAAACTGACCTTGCAGTAATTCAGTACGAGTACGCAGATACTAAAAATGTACAGGTTACTTTTTGTCTATGTGGTGAAAAGCAGTTCTTAAATTTGTATGAAAAAACAAACCATTTTTGCGTTTGTTGCCATGTCGCTGAGACCCGTAGCATTTTCATTTTCGTGATCTGGGGCTAGATGAGGGCTTATTTTTTTGCGCTCCGAGCTGACATTTTTATGTATACCATTTTGGGGACGATACGATGTTTTGATCACTTCTTGTTACATTTTATTGCAGTGTTGCAGTGTCAAAAACTTAAAATTCTGGAATTTTAACTTTTTTCTCGTTACACTGATTACCGATCGTATTACCTTTTAGATTTTAATAGATTAGACATTTCTGAATTCAGCGATACCAAATGTGGTTTTTTTTTGTTTTGTTTTTTATCCAATAGGCAAAAAGGTGGGGGGATTTCAAGTTTTGTGGGGTTTATTTTTCCCCATATTTTAAAACTTTTTTCTTCTCACTTTTTTACCTAATTTAATAGTCCCCTTAGGAGATTTGAAGCAGCGATAGTCTGTGCTATGCATAGTAGGGCAATTACGATCGGGACTTAACTTTTTAACAGCCGTGTGTGGAGCTCTTATCCACCCGAGGTTGTTAAAGGCACATGACATGATTAAATCCGCTATCATCTGCAGGGAAAGATGTGGGCTGAGCGTCGGAGCCCGCAACAGTCATGGACAATGACATATCATTTAAATATACGTCATATGCCATGAAGGGGTTAAAGAGGTTCACTACTACTTAAACATCCCCTTCTGATGTGTCATCCCCATGTAGTATAATAAAACCGTATAGTTTTCTCCTAGACTGGCACTGTATTGCTGATGTTTGTGCTATGTCCGCCGGTTGCAGATTGGCTGCAGCACTCGCCCTTCCCCCACATGACAGCGCCAGCATTGCTGAAATGCCGCTGACCTTGGAGGCGAGTACATATTTTACATGGGAGGATGGGGTGGGACTAGAGTATTTGAAAAGGTGTTGTAATTTCAGGAGAACCTGCAGCAGACTGTCTGTGTCTGCCTCTACCTCATCCTCCTTCCTCTGTAGAGCCTTATAAGCAGCAGGTGTCATCTCCTATCTCAGTAATAGGAATATCTCTTCACCGAAATCAGAGTCAAAGACCAAACTGGGGGGAGAAGATAAAATGCTAATTTCACTGATTAAGTACTGTATATATTACAAAGTTTCTCATTTTTACTTGTATTAGTCATTTATGGGGAAAAATAACGGATTACACTTTAAAACGGTTCTGTTTTTTTTTTTTTTTTTTTTTTTAAATACCGCCTCTATGCTAAATTTGTCTACGCCACTGCTCCCGGTGTCTGTTATTGTATATAGTGTAGCGATGGCCTCACACTGAGAATACTGCAGCCAGTCAGTGAGCTCAGGGGCCCGTCTCATCTATACAGGCAGAACTGCAGAGCTCGGCTAGTAGCGATGGCCTCACGCTGAGAATACTGCAGCCAGTCAGTGAGCTCGGGGGCCCCGTGTCATCTATACAGGCAGAGCTCGGCTAGTAGCGATGGCCTCACGCTGAGAATACTGCTGCCAGTCAGTGAGCTCGGGCCCGTGTCATCTATACAGGCAGAACTGCAGAGCTCGGCTAGTGGCAGTGGCCTCACGCTGAGAATACTGCTGCCAGTCAGTGAGCTCAGGGGCCCGTGTCATCTATACAGGCAGAACTGCTGAGCTTGACTAGTGGCAGTGGCCTCACGCTGAGAATACTGCTGCCAGTCAGTGAGCTCGGGCCCGTGTCATCTATACAGGCAGAACTGCAGAGCTCGGCTAGTAGCGATGGTTTCACTCTGAGAATACTGCAGCCAGTCAGTGAGCTCAGGCTCGTGTCATCTGTACAGGCAGAACTGCAGAGCTTGGCTAGTAGCGATGGCCTCACGCTGAGAATACTGCAGCCAGTCAGTGAGCTCGGGCCCGTGTCATCTATACAGGCAGAACTGCAGAGCTTGGCTAGTAGCGATGGCCTCACGCTGAGAATACTGCAGCCAGTAAGTGAGCTCAGGGGCCTGTGTCATCTATACAGGCATAACTGCTGAGCTTGGCTAGTAGCAATGGCCTCACACTGAGAATACTGCAGCCAGTCAGTGAGCTCAGGCTCGTGTCATCTATACAGGCAGAACTGCTGAGCTCGGCTAGTAGCGATGGCCTCACGCTGAGAATACTGCAGCCAGTCAGTGAGCTCAGGCTCGTGTCATCTGTACAGGCAGAACTGCAGAGCTTGGCTAGTAGCGATGGCCTCACGCTGAGAATACTGCAGCCAGTCAGTGAGCTCAGGGGCCCGTGTCATCTATACAGGCATAACTGCTGAGCTTGGCTAGTAGCAATGGCCTCACACTGAGAATACTGCAGCCAGTCAGTGAGCTCAGGCTCGTGTCATCTATACAGGCAGAACTGCAGAGCTCGGCTAGTAGCGATGGCCTCACGCTGAGAATACTGCAGCCAGTCAGTGAGCTCAGGCTCGTGTCATCTATACAGGCAGAACTGCAGAGCTCGGCTAGTAGCAATGGCCTCACGCTGAGAATACTGCAGCCAGTCAGTGAGCTCAGGGGCCCGTGTCATCTATACAGGCAGAACTGCTGAGCTTGGCTAGTGGCAGTGGCCTCACGCTGAGAATACTGCTGCCAGTCAGTGAGCTCGGGCCCGTGTCATCTATACAGGCAGAACTGCAGAGCTCGGCTAGTAGCGATGGCCTCACGCTGAGAATACTGCAGCCAGTCAGTGAGCTCAGGGGCCCGTGTCATCTATACAGGCAGAACTGCAGAGCTCGGCTAGTAGCGATGGCCTCACGCTGAGAATACTGCAGCCAGTCAGTGAGCTCAGGGGCCCGTGTCATCTATACAGGCAGAACTGCAGAGCTCGACTAGTAGCGATGGCTTCACACTGAGAATACTGCAGCCAGTCAGTGAGCTCGGGGGCCCGTGTCATCTATACAGGCAGAACTGCAGAGCTCGGCTAGTAGCGATGGTTTCACTCTGAGAATACTGCAGCCAGTCAGTGAGCTCAGGCTCGTGTCATCTGTACAGGCAGAACTGCAGAGCTTGGCTAGTAGCGATGGCCTCACGCTGAGAATACTGCAGCCAGTCAGTGAGCTCAGGCTCGTGTCATCTGTACAGGCAGAACTGCAGAGCTTGGCTAGTAGCGATGGCCTCACGCTGAGAATACTGCAGCCAGTCAGTGAGCTCAGGGGCCCGTGTCATCTATACAGGCATAACTGCTGAGCTTGGCTAGTAGCAATGGCCTCACACTGAGAATACTGCAGCCAGTCAGTGAGCTCAGGCTCGTGTCATCTATACAGGCAGAACTGCAGAGCTCGGCTAGTAGCAATGGCCTCACGCTGAGAATACTGCAGCCAGTCAGTGAGCTCAGGGGCCCGTGTCATCTATACAGGCAGAACTGCTGAGCTTGGCTAGTGGCAGTGGCCTCACGCTGAGAATACTGCTGCCAGTCAGTGAGCTCGGGCCCGTGTCATCTATACAGGCAGAACTGCAGAGCTCGGCTAGTAGCGATGGCCTCACGCTGAGAATACTGCAGCCAGTCAGTGAGCTCAGGGGCCCGTGTCATCTATACAGGCAGAACTGCAGAGCTCGGCTAGTAGCGATGGCCTCACGCTGAGAATACTGCAGCCAGTCAGTGAGCTCAGGGGCCCGTGTCATCTATACAGGCAGAACTGCAGAGCTCGACTAGTAGCGATGGCTTCACACTGAGAATACTGCAGCCAGTCAGTGAGCTCGGGGGCCCGTGTCATCTATACAGGCAGAACTGCAGAGCTCGGCTAGTAGCGATGGTTTCACTCTGAGAATACTGCAGCCAGTCAGTGAGCTCAGGCTCGTGTCATCTGTACAGGCAGAACTGCAGAGCTTGGCTAGTAGCGATGGCCTCACGCTGAGAATACTGCAGCCAGTCAGTGAGCTCAGGCTCGTGTCATCTGTACAGGCAGAACTGCAGAGCTTGGCTAGTAGCGATGGCCTCACGCTGAGAATACTGCAGCCAGTCAGTGAGCTCAGGGGCCCGTGTCATCTATACAGGCATAACTGCTGAGCTTGGCTAGTAGCAATGGCCTCACACTGAGAATACTGCAGCCAGTCAGTGAGCTCAGGCTCGTGTCATCTATACAGGCAGAACTGCAGAGCTCGGCTAGTAGCGATGGCCTCACGCTGAGAATACTGCAGCCAGTCAGTGAGCTCAGGCTCGTGTCATCTATACAGGCAGAACTGCAGAGCTCGGCTAGTAGCAATGGCCTCACGCTGAGAATACTACAGCCAGTCAGTGAGCTCAGGCTCGTGTCATCTATACAGGCAGAACTGCAGAGCTCGGCTAGTAGCAATGGCCTCACGCTGAGAATACTGCAGCCAGTCAGTGAGCTCAGGGGCCCGTGTCATCTATACAGGCAGAACTGCTGAGCTTGGCTAGTGGCAGTGGCCTCACGCTGAGAATACTGCTGCCAGTCAGTGAGCTCGGGCCCGTGTCATCTATACAGGCAGAACTGCAGAGCTCGGCTAGTAGCGATGGCCTCACGCTGAGAATACTGCAGCCAGTCAGTGAGCTCAGGGGCCCGTGTCATCTATACAGGCAGAACTGCAGAGCTCGGCTAGTAGCGATGGCCTCACGCTGAGAATACTGCAGCCAGTCAGTGAGCTCAGGGGCCCGTGTCATCTATACAGGCAGAACTGCAGAGCTCGACTAGTAGTCATGGCCTCACGCTGACAGCACTGCAGCCAGTCAGTGAGTTCAGGGGCCCGTGTCGTCTGTACAGGCAGAACTGCAGAGCTCGACTAGTAGTCATGGCCTCACGCTGACAGCACTGCAGCCAGTCAGTGAGTTCAGGGGCCCGTGTCATCTATACAGGCAGAACTGCAGAGCTCGGCTAGTAGTGATGGCCTCACGCTGAGAATACTGCAGCCAGTCAGTGAGCTCAGGGGCCCGTGTCATCTATACAGGCAGAACTGCAGAGCTCGACTAGTAGTCATGGCCTCACGCTGACAGCACTGCAGCCAGTCAGTGAGTTCAGGGGCCCGTGTCGTCTATCCGGGCAGAACTGCTGAGCTTGGCTAGTGGCAGTGACCTCACGCTGAGAATACTGCAGCCAGTCAGTGAGTTCAGGGGCCCGTGTTGTCTATCTGGGCAGAACTGCTGAGCTTGGCCAGTGGCAGTGGCCTCACGCTGAGAATACTGCAGCCAGTCAGTGAGTTCAGGGGCCCGTGTTGTCTATCTGGGCAGAACTGCTGAGCTTGGCCAGTGGCAGTGGCCTCACGCTGAGAATACTGCAGCCAGTCAGTGAGCCCAGGGGCCTGTGTCAACTATACAGGCAGAACCCAGGGAGAGGAAGAAAAGCACAATGTGTTTTAAAAAAACAGATTGCAGCCGGGGGAGAGGTTTTCTGAATCTTTCCTGACATGAGCGGATAGGACGTTTAGAGGGAACCTGTCAAGGGGATTAACCCCTATAATAAATTAGGAGCCCGTCCTCTGCCTCTGAATAAGATGCTCAGTGATCCCTTTATTCACCTATTTGATGCTACAGTGTTAGTAAAAATGATCTTTAATCACAGTTTGCTGGTTCACACAGTGGCGTGATTGACAGTCCGGCGTGAGGAAGAAAATGAGATGAGGGTCTCTCCTGCCTCATCCTCTCCCACTAATCTACTTGTACTTGTAAGATTGACTTTTGGGCTTCTCACTTCGATTGCCTTTAACAATTTTTTCAGATTCCTAAGAAGTAAGTAAGATTAAACTGTTTTGTCCTTTACATTTTGTAGGTTGAAAGCTGCTTCTCCAGAAGATATAGAGTATTATAACTGTCAGCAGGAGCTGACAGATGACCTTCATAAACAGTATCAAATTGTGGAAAGAATCATTGGTGAGCACGGTGACTATAGACCTCATACTGAGCTTTTGGCATACATTTTTCTGTTATACGTATTGGGAACCAGGGGGATGAAGTCATTACTGTGTGCCAATAAGCACCCAGCATGCGGTATACATGTTTTCACGGTAGTCTTCATCAGATCTATTCAGCTGTATAAGTATACAGTGAAAGCTGTCTGTGGCATATACAGAATTGTGATCACCTAATATGATGAGAACCTAACTTTGGGTCCATTTTTCCGCTATTGCCCTATACTTGAGGCTTGCTGACATGCAGGCTCTGCAGGGGGCCTGTACCTACTCCATACTGCCTGTAGTGGGCAGCAGTAATGTGATGACCTTAAATGAAAGTTGGGTTATGTTCACATTCGTATTCAAGGCTCTGTTTGCAGCTTCATTTGCAATTCATCAGATTTGATGGCAAGGAAATCCCAGCATGCATTACTGTTTGCTGTCCTATTGAAAACTACACTTCTTCCCATGGAAAGTCCTTCAGACAAAGAATCTGCCGCTATGGCAGGCGTGAGCTGAGCCGTGATACAGAAGATTCTGTGTTCTGTAATATTCTTTCTAGCAAGTGTTGGTGAATGTTTTAAATGTCTTTTTAGAGCTTCATTTTTCCTCACTGTAAAGTGCTGTGGAATATGTTGGAATGCTATAAAGTATAATAGTAAGTGTATTTTAACCCTTTGTGAGCTTTAGTGATCAGTGCTTTCATTGTTCTTCTACAGCTATAAAATGTGTAGATGCTTTGAGCTCACAGTACATTTTTTTCCCCAGCTCATTCCAATCAGAAATCTGCAGCAGGATACCCAGATTATTTTTGCAAGTGGCAGGGGCTTCCGTATTCAGAATGCAGTTGGGAGGATGGTGCACTTATCGCAAAAAAATTTCAGGCACACATCGATGAATACTTCAGTAGAAATCAGTCCAAAACCATTCCTTTTAAGGAATGCAAGGTAAGAGTTAATAGACACAGAGGACTGCCCCGCGTCTTCCCCGCCCCGCGTCTTCCCCGCCCCGCGTCTTCCCCGCCCCGCGTCTTCCCCGCCCCGCGTCTTCCCCGCCCCGCGTCTTCCCCGCCCCGCGTCTTCCCCGCCCCGCGTCTTCCCCGCCCCGCGTCTTCCCCGCCCCGCGTCTTCCCCGCCCCGCGTCTTCCCCGCCCCGCGTCCTCCCCTCTCCGCCCCGCGTCCTCCCCTCTCCGCCCCGCGTCCTCCCCTCTCCGCCCCGCTTCCTCCCCGCGTCCTCCCCGTGTCCTCCCCGCCCCGCGTCCTCCCCGCCCCGCGTCCTCCCAGTGTTTATCAATATGATAGAGCTTGTTTAGTCTAAGAGTTTCTCTGAAAACAAATAGCCATAGCTGCTTTCTTCCAAAGACAGTGCCACACCTGTACTCGGGTTGTATGTGGTGTTGCAGCTCTGCCTCATTCACGTCAATGGAGCTGAGCTGCAATACCAGACACTACAAATAGAAATTATATGGTCTGCTTTTAGATGAAACCAGTAATGATTTAATCACTTCGAACAACCCCTTTACTAAAGAAACGAGACTTTGCTAACTTTTGTCCATTGCAGAAATATCTGAGAAGCAGATTCTTGTTGAAACAGGCTGCCTCCAAATGTGATAGTTGTTTGTTTTTTTGTTTGCTTTTTTTGAAAGCTGACAATACGTATAAGCTTAGTTTCAGCCATAGGGCAACAAGTCAATGGCACCGTTAACTTGGTAGACTAAACCAGCTGCAGAGAAAAGGCAGCACCCCTTACCTGCCCAGGTCCTTGGACAAATGCACTACAAGGTGCAGCCAGCCCATATAGCAAGATGTTGGCAACACAGGTTCAGAATACTAAATAGGCAGCCACTCCCCACCTACCCATTCATGGAGGGGATGACTGCTTAGTATAGATTTACACAATCAAGGCCCGTATAGGGCGCTGTTCATATAAAGGTAATGCATAGTGTAAACCAGCAGGTCTACTTTAACTGTCTGACAAGGAGAAAATGCAGAATTAGGCATGAAGTGATCGACCCATATGGGTGGTTAATGCCATATTCTTGTAGTTTAAGCAGGCTAGAAAAACGCCTATGTGACAGATCACATTTTTAGCAGACTGTAATCTACGCCAGCCTTCAAGAATGGTAGTTTGCAAATTATCTGCGATTGTACCACCTTAAATATACATGGACAACTTTTATGTCTTGCTCCAAAGTATCATGGAACGTATTTCCTTTTTTTATTTATTTATTTTTAACTTTTGCTTTTCCCACTAAAGACAATTCCTGCCTATATGTTACCAGCTCATATTTCTGTCGTACAGTGAGTGGCTGGCTGTATTTTCCTCTCTCTTAATAGGGCAACAATCTCCATAAGCTTTCATGCAATGAAAAATCTTCAAATGAGCAGATTCCTGTCTAATTGATGATCACTTTTTTCCATTAAAGGTGGTGTTCCCTTTCAGATAAGATTCTGCTTCCAGCTGTAGTTTGTTTAAAAAAAAACATACACATTGTCCTCTTTCTCCTGCCCACTGGTGAGTGTCTGCTGCTGCTTCTGGTGTCTGACATTGGTTGCAGCACTGTCGACATGACATTAGTGCCGCAGACAATCAGTGAGCTCCGTATCATTGCCAATGTACATGGATCTCCCTTTCGGAGTTCAGAGCTTTGATGTCTTAATCGCAGCTCACCTAAGGACCCAGAGAAAGCAATCAAAGCACGGCTTATTTTTTTTATCAATCTACACCAGATGTGGAACATTATCTGACAGCGAAGAACCCCTCTAATTGCAAATCAGTGTTATAGGACCAAAGCCCACCTGTAATACAGCTGCACAGGTGGGAATTACTAAGCGCGGAGTATAAATTCCAAGTATATTATGCGCAGTATTTCTTTAGCATTTTTAGACATCAGTAGCATTAGTGTGTATGTGATTACACTGATCTCCATATGTTAATGATTTGTGCTACATGCTGGATTGTATGAACAGATGTAATATTTGTCTCAGGTTTTAAAACTAAGGCCAAGGTTTGTGGCTCTGAAGAAGCAGCCATCCTACATTGGAAGGACTGATGCACTGGAGCTAAGAGACTATCAGTTAAATGGCCTAAACTGGCTGGCACACTCATGGTGCAAGTAAGTGCTGCATTATTCTCTTTGCTAGTTACTTACATGTATTTCTTGCATGCAAATTATATTACTGCTACTTCAAAGGGCTTGTGCCATGACAGTTATTTATTAGGCAATCACAGGCTAGGTGACATATGTCTGATCAGCAGGAATCAGTGGCCTACTGCTGATAGCAGCACCCTTATAAATTGGGAAACCCGGTGCTGAATGACCCTGTACTCCCCCTCCAAGTCACAACTACAAAAGCATCTGCAACCTCAGGCTGTGGCTGTGAAGGGCATTATACTGTGAGTGGAACTGTGGGGGTAATATTCCGTGCATAGGGACCATTTTGGGAAGCAACATACTCCTTTCATGGCCTTTAGCTAAATGTAGTGGGTGAGAGCACTAAAGTGCTTCAATAGTGGAAATATTGCTGTGTAAATGCTTCAGTACATGTCTGTCTGCAGGGAGATTGTGAGATATGCCTTTCTGAGACTACACCTATGCTATGTGGCATGACACCACTAATAACATTTATTTGTTGGAGGGAATGGGAGACTTTTATTGAAGCACAAGTGTAAAGGGGTACAATTAGGACTATTGCTTTGGGGCCCCATGATTTCTATGTACACTTCTGGTGGGCACCTGACTGTTGCTCCCCCTATTCACCCTTGCCAATATGTGATAAATATATGTTGGAAGAACCCCTTATGACCAGGTTTACGCTTAGTGCAGTTTAATGCTACATGTCATTTTGCTTTTATGTTGGCGCACATTGACAATGAAAATGAATTGCAACTGCAATTGTGCTTCTGTTGGGCATCAGAAATAATTGAATTTGTCCTTTTTCTACAGAGGAAACAGTTGCATCTTGGCAGATGAAATGGGATTGGGAAAAACCATTCAGACCATTTCTTTCCTAAATTATTTGTTCCATGAACATCAGCTTTATGGGCCATTTTTGATTGTGGTTCCCCTTTCTACTTTAACGTCCTGGCAAAGAGAAATCCAGAATTGGGCCCCATTAATGAATGCTGTGGTGTACTTGGGGGACATTAATAGTAGAAATGTGGTAAGTTGAACTTGCAGTTATATTGGTATTCGTTTTATGTCCAAGATTTTTCACAAGAAAAATTAATTATTTGTTAACGTGGGCAGCTTTTGCTTAATTTTTAGCTTTGTTTCCAGAGCTAGTTGGAATTTTTTTTAGTATTACCACACCCAGTGAAGGCTGCAGCCCCAGGCATAGAAAAAAAGGGACCCTTTTTCCTAATTGTGGACAAGCCTTTAAAGGGGTCATTACTGAATCTCAAAATTGATCACCTATTCGTAGGATAAAAAAAATCTATCTATATTAGATCTTCATGCTTTGACTCTCTGCGTTCCCACTGTTCAGCTGGTCAGTAAGGTCTTCAATGGGACCATGCAGCACAACCCCTTCTACTAAGTAGGTGGGCGTAAATATAGCAAAGCAACTTTGATTACCATCAATCACAACAGCCCCTTTAGACAGCTAGTTAGGGAGGTTGCCGAGAGTCTGATCCCTGCCCCCACCTATCAGTACTTGTTCTTTTTATTGGCGCACTCTCCATTCTGCTCTGATTCATGTTACCTAAACCAGATTTCTTTGCTTCAGATCCGGACACATGAGTGGATGCACCTACAGACAAAGCGATTGAAGTTCAATGTTGTATTAACCACCTATGAAATTTTACTTAAGGACAAAGTAAGTTTAACATTCTATCAAAAGTTTTACCCCTTTTTTTTAAGGATGTGGCATAACCAGTGATCTAAGTGTTAAATCATGGATTTAAAAATTGCAAGGGTAGTCTTGCATTGTTTTACTCTGTCCCAATGAAGCAAATTATGAGATTATTATACTATTAGGCTACTTTCACACTAGCGTTGTTTGCTGTCCATCGCAATGCGTCGTTTTGGAGAAAAAACGCATCCTGCAAAGTTGCCCGCAGGATGCGTTTTTTCTCCATAGACTTGCATTAGCGACGGATTGCCACACGTCGCATCCATCTTGAGACGGATGCGTCGTGTTTTGGCGGACCGTCGGCACAAAAAAAGTTCCATGTAACTTGTAAAACTTGTAAGACTGCATCCGCTGCCCACGTTGTGCTACATTAACACACTGTACGTCGGGCCGACGGTTTGCGACGGCCCGTGCCGACGGACTAGTGTGAAAGTAGCCTGAGGGTACAAATGTAGGGCTTGTCATTTACAGTGCACAGTACTCAGTATTGTGTGAACAGATGGCTGAGCCAGTTTAGTCTGAATATAAAATGATAAAAATAACCATATTTGTTCCAATATTGGGGCCATTTATCTATTTTCAAAGAAAAGCTGGGTCTTTTTATTGGCTTATTAGTTGGCATATCCTCGCTATCTTTCCCAGCTTATGTTACCATAGTAGATGTCTCACCTTTGATGTTATCTTACCATCTGCCCGTAGACTACGTGACAAAAATATGTGAACACCCCAAGATCGCATCCCCTTAGGCGCTGATATGATATTCATCCTCCTTTGCCTTTCTTTAAGGGTTAGGGTACCGTCACACAGTGCCATTTTCATCGCTACGACGGCACGATCCGTGACGTCGCAGCGTCGTATGATTATCGCTCCAGCGTCGTAGACTGCGGTCACATGGTGCAATCACGGCGCTGGAGCGATGCCGAAGTCCCCGGGTAACCAGGGTAAACATCAGGTTACTAAGCGCAGGGCCGCGCTTAGTAACCCGATGTTTACCCTGGTTACCAGCGTAAACGTAAAAAAAAACAAACAGTACATACTTACATTCCGGTGTCTGTCCCCCGGCGTTCTGCTTCTCTCCACTGTGTAAGCACCATAGCCGGAAAGCACAGCGGTGACGTCACCGCGTCACCGCTGTGCTCGCTTTCCGGCCGGCAGGCGCTCACAGTGCAGAGAAGCTGAGACGCCGGAGGACAGACACCGGAATGTGAGTATGTACTGTTTGTTTTTTTTACGTTTACGCTGGTAACCAGGGTAAACATCGGGTTACTAAGCGCGGCCCTGCGCTTAGTTACCCGATGTTTACCCTGGTTACAAGCGAACACATCGCTGGATCGGTGTCACACACAACGATCCAGCGATGTCAGCGGGTGATCAAGCGACGAAAGAAAGTTCCAAACGATCTGCTACGACGTACGATTCTCAGCAGGATCCCTGATCGCTGCTGCGTGTCAGACACTGCGATATCGTAACGATATCGCTAGAACGTCACGAATCGTACCATCGTAGCGATGAAAATGGCACTGTGTGACAGTACCCTTATTCTCAGGTTAATTGTTTGTTTTAAATTACCAAGTGCTTATGAATTCAAGCAACTTTGTCGTTGTCTTATTAAATATCTTTTGTCATCAATGGATTGTTAACTGCTCATTGTCTAGATGGCTGGCCATCTCTGTAGTCTATCATTCTGTCCTAGGCAAGGAACATGGTACATAAGCCCTGTGCTATAAAGGTTGTAAAGCGCTGCTGTTAAATTGGATGGGTCCAGCCAGCTTCAGTGCCCCTGGGTGTCTGTAAGGCTACTTTCACACTAGCGTCGGTACGGGGCCGTCGCCATGCGTCGGCCCGACGTACCGACGCACGTTGTGAAATAAAAGCACAACGGGGACAGCGGATGCAGTTTTTCAACACATCCGCTGCCCCATTGTAATGTCCGGGGTGGAAGGGGCGGAGTTTTGGCCGCTCATGCGCGGTCGAAAATGGCGGATGCAACGCACAAAAAAAGTTACATGGAACTTTTTTTGTGCCGACGGTCGCATGACGGATGCGACGTGTGGCAATGCGTCGCTAATGCAAGTGTATGGAGAAAAAAACGCATCCTGCGGGCAACTTTGCAGGATGCGTTTTTTCTCCAAAACGACGCATTGCGGCGTACGTCACACGACGCTAGTGGTTTTTTTTTAATCCGTCACAATCCGTCGTTTTTTGAGAATGCAGGATCCTGCATTTTCCCATAGACTTGTATTAGCGATGGATTGGGACAGATGGCCGTCCGTCGTGCACTGGATCAGTCGTGAAATAACGGTCTGTCGTGCAAAGAAAACATTCATAGAAACGTTTTTTCTGCACGTCGGAAAATCAGTCAGCGACGCATCCTGTGTTGTCTGTCGTCGGCTATAATGGAAGCCTATGGACGCAGGATCCGTCACTCACCGTCACACACTGGACTCCAGCGACGGATCCAGTTTTTCAACTCTGAGCATGCCCAGAAGGATCTTCATTTCCGGAAAAAAAAAAAAAAAAGTCTCCCTCTCCCTCTCCCTCTCCCTCTCTCTCTCTCCCTCTCTCTCTCTCTCTCTCCCCCTCTCTCTCTCTCTCTCCCCCTCTCTCTCTCTCTCTCCCCCTCTCTCTCTCCTTCTCTCTCTCTCTCTCTCTCTTCTCTCTCTCTTCTCTCTCCTTTTATTTGAAATAAAAACAAGCCACACTTTCCCTTTTTTATTTAAGAATAACAAACACAGTAATACTCTCCTAACGCCGATTCCATTGAATCACTAGTCTCCGCTAATATTACAAAAATAAAACACAACAATATCCCTCACCTGTCCATCGTTCTGTTCAATGCGGTAATCCATGTCTGGGGATGATTAATAGTTTTCAATCTGAACGGTGCCAAGATGCGACCGTCCATGCTTTGAACCACTGATGAATGATCAGTGAGCGGCGGTGACCTCATCATGTTACCTCTAGTCACCAAGGCTGCGTTCCCAGCCGGGCAAATGAACTCCCTCCGGTGAGATCACCGCTAGCACAGTGACAAAAAGTCTCACGGTGCAGAGGTGAGTTTACCGCAGTTCACCGGAAGCATTTCACTGCGGTGAATTTGCGCTGCGATAAACTCGCAGGATTTAGCTGTCTTTGAGAATGTTGAAGGCAACATCACTACATAAGCCGGAGATCCTGAATGGAAGGATAGGAATTGTCCTACACTGAATAGGGAGATGGCTAGATGAGAAAAAACTTTAGTGGCTGGAGTAAAGCCTTGCAAAGCATGGGAAGGAGACCTACCAACTATCTGGGAGGTAACCATGGAGAGGTCTGAACCTAGAATCCAAGTACTGAAGAACAACAGTGTGAAACTGAGAGCTGGAAAGGGCGTACTTGGTGAAAAGAATGTTACTGATGAGGACTCTAGCCGATATGAGAATGACTGGTCCAGCGTATTGGAAACAATAAGTACTGACCCCCTGAGGCTTCTTGGGTAACCCTTTTCCAACCCGGACCTTCTAGGCAGGAAGGGGACCAGGATCCTCGAATGTAGGACCGCTTACTTTGGCATGAACTGCAACAGGACAAGATCGTTAATTGCAGTCTGTTCAGTGACGTCTAACCATCTGGGGGAGGGTGAACCCTGGGAAGATGCCTGCTCCTGGCAACAGGGTGCCTTGTGTAGGCAACAGAGGGTGGAGGGTGACTCACCAACCCAACCAGCTGGGTACGAGTGCTGAACCTGTGAACCACATGGCCACATAGCCAGAGATTCCTTAAATTGGAATGGTCTGTCCGTGTGAGACAATTCTGTACCTGGAAGTCAAAATGTAATGACCGGGAGAGGAAAAACAAACTGACTCTAAATACCAAGAAGGATACAAGGCTTTCCTGGAGTAAGGAACTTGTTTTCGTGGTTCTCAAACATCTGATCCAGGACTGAACCGGCTCTCGAACTATGGCTGTGGTTTACGATGTTGGAGAAGGGAATTGCGTGACTTCAGGAATTGAATCCCAGGGCTGAAGAGACTCTCCATAATGTGGATTAGACTGATGGAATAAAGAGTCTTTAATCAGCCAGGAACCGGCCCAAACACTGTAATAGTAGCAGTAGTAGTTGCAGCTCACCTTTCCTCATGTAACGGTTGGTGCAGGCATCTGGGGGAGCAAGGCGCACTGTGATTGGCTGAGGACGGTGGGCTTGAAGTACAGAAGAGCCAGTGCGACTGATTGGCTGTGATTGCGGGGACGTATCCCAGCCGCAAGAGAATGCTCCAAGCTAAGCGGGGGGCTAAATTTGAGAACAAGGGTTCCATGAAGAACCAGGGCGACGAGGAGGACGAGGCTGTGCCGAAAACAAAAGGCTAGTAAGACACCTCCAATGCACTGCCCATGATCCATCACACACTAATAAAGAGCCCCACATGTACAACTACACAATAAAGAGCCCCTGTATAGTGAATCCTGTGAGTAACACTTAATGTCCAGTCATCTTCCTGGGGAACAGGGGGAGGTGAACCTGCAGGATAAAAAAGGGTAACTCTTCGTCCCTGAAGATGTCTCCGATATAAGATCAAACATCCAAACCTCATCGGATTGCTGGATGTCTGTACCTCCTGACACTGTCTGGCTCTGGTGGGCACGAGTGGGGACCTGGACCCTTCCTGAGATCACCTGAATACTCTTGATGTGTTATGATGTGTTAGAGGCTAGGGTCCTGCCGGATAGACAGATGAGGATACGGGCTGTCAGTCTATGCCGTACTCTGTCTCTACATGGGATATCAGTGTGACTGTTGACACTGTTTCCCCTCCATGGGATAGAAGAGAAAGCCAAGGTAAATATGGGTCTAATAAAAGACCCATGTCTGCCTCTTACTGACACTAAGCTAAACTGGTCGTCTTGTTTCTAGTCGGTGGGTGTATACTACTGAGGAGGAGCTAACTTTTTTTGTATTGCCTAGTCACAGCAGCATACACCCCCATGGTTTCCTGTGTCCCCCAATGAAGCAATAGAGAAAACAAATTGCCAGCAGCTAACTAAAAAGTTAATTGTGACTTTAAGAAGTTGCCCACTACTTGGACAACCCCTTCTCACATATAAGCTTTGCCCCTATAAAGTAAAAAAGCTTATTTACCTCCCGTGCTGGCACTGTTGCAGCGGTGTTGGCACTCGGGTTCCTGGGATTCTCATGCGGTTGTTACGAAATGTGAGCACTGGCGTCACTGACCCCACCTTCAGACATCGAGCATGAAAAGGGAGTCAGCGCTGCGGCTGCTCTCGCTTCCTGTTGATGCTCGATTTGTCCGAAGGCGTGGCCATTGACACCAGCTCTGATTGGGCGCCAGGGTCACTTTTCATATCAACCGCATGAGATCCCTGGGAGCGCAAATGCCAACACGGCTGGAACAGCGCCTACATGGGAGGTGAGTGAATTTTTTTTTTTTAACTGCACCAAACATTTAGATCAAAAAGGGGAGTTGTCTTAGCAGTGGACAGCCCCTTAAATTTTCTTGAATATGAGCGTTCAACTCTAGTCAGTCACAGAAACTATTAACAGAGTTGTTGCTTTTCTTTTCCCTAGTCTTTCCTAGGTGGTGTTAACTGGTCTTTCGTAGGTGTTGATGAAGCTCATCGGCTGAAAAATGATGATTCTCTGCTGTACAAGACCCTGATAGACTTCAAGTCAAATCATCGTCTCCTCATCACTGGAACGCCTTTACAGAACTCCCTTAAAGAATTGTGGTCCTTGCTTCACTTCATTATGCCAGAAAAGTAAGAGATTCAGATATGAAAGCATTAATACGTAGAATATTGGGCCTGTTTTATACATCCATGTTTCGTGGTCCGAATACGATGCACAGGCTGTCCATAAGTGTCTCCTAACTGGAACTCCACATCCTTGGAGGCATATTCGAGCCTGTCCAGTTCTGGTCAGGAAAACCGCAAACCATTCGGACTGCGAAGCCTTAGAGATGTTGTATTCTGTATAAGATGTCCTTTTCCATTATAATATTTGGGGAATTCTCTGTTTTACACACTTTTTTTTAGTGTTATGACCCCTTTTGTCTTGTGCCTTCTGCAACTCTTAGAGCTACAATTTCTTCCATAGAGCAGACTAAACAAAAGATTATTTTTGTGTATATATTTTATAATAGGTTCTCCTCTTGGGAGCACTTTGAGGAGGAGCATGGTAAAGGCAGAGAATATGGCTATGCAAGTCTTCACAAAGAACTTGAGCCATTCCTTCTAAGAAGAGTAAAGAAAGATGTGGAGAAATCTTTACCAGCTAAAGTAGAACAAATTTTGAGAGTTGAGATGAGTGCTCTGCAGAAGCAGTACTATAAGTAAGTATACGTGCCGTGGGTTGTTTCTGAACATTAACTTATGCATGCAATTTTGGACCACAATGAGTATTAATAACATTATTATTTTATATTGGGTTTGTATCTCCGATCCTACTAACCCTTACTATTCCTGCGCTAGTGCTGGAAATTTCATGTGATTTGGCATCCAATAGTTATGCCAAGAGTTTATCTCATGCTGCCTTGTTATACCGCCATGTGAAAATATAACTATGTAAAGCCCCATTGAATTATATCAGTACCCTATCCAGGATGTATGTTCTTGTAAAAGAGCTCTAGTCATTGTTTCTGTCCTTTCCTCAGGTGGATCTTAACACGGAATTATAAGGCTTTGAGCAAAGGCTCGAAAGGAAGTACCTCAGGATTTTTAAACATCATGATGGAGCTTAAAAAGTGTTGTAACCATTGCTACCTCATTAAGCCTCCGGAAGATAATGAATTCTACAACAGGCAAGAAGCTTTACAGGTTAGACATAATGCCGTCACTTCATTCAAAAGTACTGCAGCAATAAAATCAATCATATGTTTTAGGCTGCAGTCACACATTGTGGATGGTAGTGTAGGTTTTGCGCCAATTTTCTGAAACCATCGCAATCACAATGCGTTTTTGCACAATACAGTATATACAGGTCATGGCAATCTTCCGCGCACAGGAGGGCGATCGCCATCGGGTGTCAGCTAATTCTGACACCTGGCACTTGCTTGCCCCGCTCCCGGCACTTTAACCCGCTAAAAGCTGCTATCGAAATACAGCGATAGCATTTATCAGGCATGTAAAGGGACTGAATATTTAAAAAAAAAAAAAAAAAAGTCCCAAAATAATTTAAAAAAAAAAATGTGTATATATTACATTGTACCCATAAATAAATATTTTTATAAACAAATCTGCCTTATCATATCGCTGAACAAAAAGTGGAATAAAACACGATCAAAAAGCGATGCAAACATATTTTTTTTCATATAAAATAGTTTTTATTGTGTAAAAGCGCCAAAACATAAACTATATTTTAAGTGTGGTATCGCTGTACGTATATTGACCCAAGGAATAAGGCTGCATTTAACAATTTTACCACACGAGAAATGACAAAAAAAAAAAATGTTCCTGAATTGCTGGTTTTGGTTCATTCTGCCTCTGAACAGAAAGCGATCAAAAAATGTCGTGTTTGAAAATGATACTGATAAAAATGTCAACTCGTCCCACAAAAAACAACCACTCACATGACTCTGTCGGACGAAATATGGGAAAATTATAGCTCTCAAAATATGGTGATGCAAAAACTGTTTGTTTGCAATAAAAATAGGGATTTTTGTGTGTACTCACCGTAAAATCCTTTTCTCCGAGCCACTCATTGGGGACACAGTGTCAGCCTCCTAGTGACAGCAGCATAACCCATGGTCCTGTGTCCCCCAATGAGGCGAAGGAGAAAAATATCTATTAGTGTGTGACAGCAGCCAAGCATAAATCGATATAAATCTGGTATCTCTGTAATCGCACCGACCCGAAGAATAAAGTCGCCATATCACTTATACTACATGAGGAACGGCGTAAAAAAAATGAATAAAACCAATTCCTGTTGTTGATTTGTTCATTCTGCCTCCCAAAAACAGCAGTGAACGTCTTTTTAGATGTGCAAAAAAGTGCACCGCTGAACAGAGGCCAGACTGTGTCCAGAGTAACTCTGCTGCCTCATTATATTGAATCCCTCCGGGGTTTTCATCTGAATCACGTCACACGTAAACCCCTATCCTACCGCCTCAACGCATTAACCTAACTATCCCTGTGTGGCCTATTAAAAAAAAAAAAAAAAAACATAATCAGTTTCCTCGCATCATGTTCTCATACACTTCATGCAGTTAATAGCCTCTGTGTCTGTACTGTTACAAACTTAGGCAATTAACTGGTTCATGCAGCTTTACATGAACACCCGAGCCTTACACTATGGCTGGTCCAAATAACTAAAGCAATTGTTACCATCCACCTCTCGTGTCTCCCCTTTTCATCATAGTTTGTAAACTTGCGAGCAGCAGGGCCCTCATTCCTCCTGGTATCTGTTTTGAACTGTGATTTCTGTTATGCTGTAATGTCTATTGTCTGTACAAGTCCCCTCTATAATTTGTAAAGCGCTGCGGAATATGTTGGCGCTATATAAATAAAAATTATTATTATTATCCTATGTAAGTGCTCAGTGTAAAGCACCAGATAAATGTGATCTAAAAGGTACCTAACAAAGGCTTCAACTCAATCCGCAAAAAAAGCAAGTCCCCAATCATGTTTGGCATCTAAAGCACCTGAAGGGTTAATAAACTTTTTGAATGTGGTTATGAGCACATTGAGGGGTGCTTTTCTTAGGATGGTGACATTTGGGTATTTTTGATTATATAGTCCCTAAAAAAAAAAAAAATGGTTTTGAAAATGTTATTGGAGAAATGAGAAACTGCTGGTCAACTTTTAGGCTATGTGCACATGTTCAGGAAAGTGTGCAGAATTTTCTTGAACAAAACTGAACTTTTTCTGCAGAAGATCCGCATGCGTTTTTTGTTTTTTTTTTGCGGATTTTTCGCGTTTTTTTCAAAGGTTCCCAATGCAATAAATAGCGGCAAAAACGTGAAAAATCCGCAAAATTAATGCACATGCTGCTTTTTTTACCGCGGAGTTTTTTTTTTTTTTTTTAGCGTTTTTCTGCAGAAAACGGTCGAAAAAACGCAAAAATTCCTGAACGTTTGCACATAGCCTTAACCCTTATCACGTCCTAACAAAAATAAGTTTTAAAAATAGTGTTTATGTAAAGTAAATCTGTGGAAAATGTTATTTATTAACTGTTTTCTGTGACATACCGTATTTTCTGGTGTATAAGACGACTGGGCGTATAAGACGACCCCCAACTTTTCCATATAAAATATGGAATTTGGGATATACCCGCCGTATAAGACCGGGGTCATCTTATACGCCCAGTCATCTTATACGGCGTGTGGTTCCCAGGGTCTGGAGGAGACTCTCCTTCAGGCCCTGGGATCCATATTCATGTAAAAAATGAATAAAAATAAAAAATATGGATATACTCACCCCTCCGACGGACCCTGGCTGTCAGCGGTGCAAGCGTCTGCCTCCGTTCCTAAGAATGCAGTTAGTGAAGGACCTGCGATGACGTCGCGGTCACGCGACCGCTCACGTGACCGCTCACGTGACCGCGACGTCATCGAAGGTCCTTCACTCACTGCATTCTTAGAAACGGAGGCAGACGCTTGCACCGCTGAGAGCCAGGGTCCGTCGGAGGGGTGAGTATATCCATATTTTTATTCTTTATTTTTTACATGAATATGGATCCCAGGGCCTGAAGGAGAGTCTCCTCTCCTTCAGACCCTGGGAACCATCCAGGATCGCTCTGTGCACCCGTACCCGGCGTATAAGACGACCCTCGACTTTTGGGACAATTTTTAGGGGTTAAAAAGTCGTCTTATACGCCGGAAAATACGGTAGCTCTCTGATTTAAGGGCATAAGAATTCAAAGTTTGAAAATTGCTAAATTTTCATTGTGTGATAGGGATAAAAATTCCCTGTTCTGCAAACCAGTGCGTGTTCCAGTGGCTGGATCCCCACTGATCAGTAAGTTATCACCTATGCTATGGATAACCCATGGACATCCACAAGTATAATCAACACATCACTGCTGCAGCCAGTCACAGTGTAGGACGTGTAGCGGTGGGCATGTTGGTAAGATTTTATTTATTTATTTTTTTAAGAAATCTGGATGATTTCAGGAAGTGATAGACTTTGATCCCCAGGGAATGTGACACTTCATGCAGGAAATAAATCCTTGCTTCCTGGCAGCCGGCCTCCTGTGGTCCAGCATTGTGGATGATGCACAATATCTGTGCATTTTATAATACAGAATATGACATACTAGGTTTTGGTAATATTCAGAGCTGTAGATGGCCGTGCCATTGTGTAGCTACACCTAAACAATGATGGAAACTGGATCATTCTCAGTTATTCATTTTTTTTTCTTCTGTTTTACTTTGTGTTTTTGCTCTTTAGCACTTAATTCGGAGTAGCGGGAAGCTGATTCTTCTGGACAAGTTGCTAGTACGTCTGAGAGAACGTGGTAACAGAGTCTTGATATTTTCTCAAATGGTTCGGATGCTGGACATCCTTGCAGAATATCTAAAGGCACGGCAGTTTCCTTTCCAGGTAAATTTCAGTTTCATTGAGTTATGTTTGTAAAACTGTTAGTACTTTTCAGATATATCGTGATTGCTTAAACTTGTCATGTTTTCTTTTTAGAGATTAGATGGATCCATCAAAGGTGAAATACGAAAGCAAGCCTTGGACCATTTTAATGCGGAAGGTTCGGAGGTAAGGATGACTTGTTTTTTAAGTGATAATGAAATTTTTTGAATGATTGTTAAACCTCTTTTTTTCCACCTATTTTCTCGTGAAGCTTTGCTTCACTTCCATTCTAATTGCAAAAATAAAAGAAAATTACGAAAATACTTGTTCTTTCTTTGCACAGGACTTTTGCTTTTTGCTCTCTACCCGTGCCGGTGGTCTTGGAATAAACCTTGCTTCAGCTGACACAGTAGTCATTTTTGATTCCGACTGGAATCCACAAAATGACCTTCAGGCCCAAGCAAGAGCTCATCGAATAGGACAAAAGAAACAGGTAATGTGTTTTCCTTTTAGAATTCTGCTTTCATCCATACTTTACAGGCAGAGTGTCCCTAAATAGATGTTCCTAGCCAGCGAAATCTGTTTTCTTATATTGGCGTGCACGTGACTGAGCGCATGGTAGTGACGTTATGTCCAGTTGCTTGGATGCTGAAGTCAGCTGCTAGCTTCAGAAGACAAGGCAGCATGACGGCAGAGGAAGGAAGGTGAGTAGGAGTGTTTGTGTTATTTCTATGCATTGAACAACCGCTGCGCTGGCAGGATGGGAGGAGCGTATACAAGGATGGATGGAGGAGCGGGTACATGGATGGGGGAGCGTGTACAAGGATGGGGGAGCGTGTACATGGATGGGGGAGCGTGTACAAGGATGGATGGGGGAGCGTGTACAAGGATGGATGGAGGAGCGGGTACATGGATGGGGGAGCGTGTACAAGGATGGATGGGGGAGCGTGTACAAGGATGGGGGAGCGTGTACAAGGATGGATGGAGGAGCGGGTACATGGATGGGGGAGCGTGTACAAGGATGGATGGGGGAGCGTGTACAAGGATGGATGGAGGAGCGGGTACATGGATGGGGGAGCGTGTACAAGGATGGATGGGGGAGCGTGTACAAGGATGGATGGAGGAGCGGGTACATGGATGGGGGAGCGTGTACAAGGATGGATGGGGGAGCGTGTACAAGGATGGGGGAGCGTGTACAAGGATGGATGGGGGAGCGTGTACAAGGATGGATGGGGGAGCGTGTACAAGGATGGATGGGGGAGCGTGTACAAGGATGGATGGGGGAGCGTGTACAAGGATGGATGGGGGAGCGTGTACAAGGATGGATGGGGGAGCGTGTACAAGGATGGATGGGGGAGCGTGTACAAGGATGGATGGGGGAGCGTGTACAAGGATGGATGGAGGAGCAGCGTGTACAAGGATGGATGGGGGAGCAGCGTGTACAAGGATGGATGGGGGAGCAGCGTGTACAAGGATGGATGGGGGAGCAGCGTGTACAAGGACGGATGGAGAAGCAGCGTGTACAAGGACGGATGGAGGAGCAGCGTGTACATGGACGGATGGGGGAGCAGCGTGTACATGGACGGATGGGGGAGCAGCGTGTACAAGGATGTATGGGGGAGCAGCGTACAAGGATGGATGGGGGAGCAGCGTGTACAAGGATGGATGGGGGAGCAGCGTGTACAAGGATGGATGGGGGAGCAGCGTGTACAAGGATGGATGGGGGAGCAGCGTGTACAAGGATGGATGGGGGAGCAGCGTGTACAAGGATGGATGGGGGAGCGTGTACAAGGATGGATGGGGGAGCAGCGTGTACAAGGATGGATGGAGGAGCAGCGTGTACAAGGATGGATGGGGCAGCGTGTACAAGGATGGATGGAGGAGCAGCGTGTACAAGGATGGATGGAGGAGCAGCGTGTACAAGGATGGATGGGGGAGCAGCGTGTACAAGGATGGATGGGGGAGCAGCGTGTACAAGGATGGATGGGGGAGCAGCGTGTACAAGGATGGATGGGGGAGCAGCGTGTACAAGGACGGATGGAGGAGCAGCGTGTACAAGGACGGATGGAGGAGCAGCGTGTACATGGATGGAGGAGCAGCGTGTACAAGGATGGATGGGGGAGCAGTGTGTACAAGGATGGATGGATGGGGGAGCAGCGTGTACAAGGACGGATGGAGGAGCAGCGTGTACAAGGACGGATGGAGGAGCAGCGTGTACAAGGACGGATGGAGGAGCAGCGTGTACAAGGATGGATGGATGAGCAGCGTGTACAAGGATGGATGGATGAGCAGCGTGTACAAGGATGGATGGAGGAGCAGCGTGTACATGGATGGATGGAGGAGCAGCGTGTACATGGATGGAGGAGCGGGAGCGTATATAAGGATGGGGGAGCGGTTACATGGATGGATGGGGGAGCAGGTACATGGAATGGGGAGCATATACAAGGATGGGGGAGCATATTCATGGATTGGGTGAGCATATATAGGGTACATGGAATGGGGGAGCATATATAGGGTACATGGAATGGGGGAGCATATACCGGGATGGGGAGCATATTCGTTTTATATCTGCAGTCTAGAACCTCTGCTCCCCGCCTACTCTCTGCTGCTCCCCGCCTGCTCTTTGTACAAGTTGTTTTTCTAATCTAAAACCTCAGTATACTGGTTAAAGGCAATCTGTCACCTACTTTTTCGTATATAAGCTGCGGCCACCGGCATCAGGGGCTTATGTACTGCATTCTGTAATGCTGTAGATAAGCCCCCGATGTAACCTGAAAGATAATAAAAAAAGGTTATATTATACTCACCTAGGGGCGGTCCGGTCCGATGGCCGTCGCGGTCCGGGTCTGTCACCTCCCATCTTCATGCGATGACGTCCTCTTCCTTGCTTCCTGTCACGGCTCCTGCTCAGGCGTATTTATCTGCCCTGTTGAGGGCAGCGCAAAGTACTGCAGTGCGCAGTCGCTGGGCTTCTCGGACCTTTCCCGGCGCCTGTGCACTGGACGTCATCGCATGAAGATGGGAGGCGCTGGACCCGGACCGCGACGCCCATCGTACCTGACCGCCTTCCCAGGTGAGTATAATCTAACTTGTTTTTCTTCTCTTTCAGGTTACATCGGGGGCTTATATACAGCACTACAGAATACTGTAGATAAGCCCCTAAAGGTGGTGGACGCAGCTTATATACAAAAAATTAGGTGACAGATTCCCTTTAAATTGCCATGTTGGCACTTTGCCATAAATAAGTGGGTTTTGGTTTGCAGTTTGGGTGCTGGGTCTCTAAAAAGGTCACCATCGCTGAGCTATACCATAAAAAGTAAAAACATTAGTGTTTAGTGATACATCGATCATCTGATTTTCAGCCCTAATGTAAACTGTATATTTGAGCCATTCTGCAAGTCTTGCCACATAGTTACTGACCAGAAGTATAATCATGGGGAGACAGAGTGCAGAATACAGTCCTCCATTTTTAAATGCTTAACATAGTATAGGAATTAAAGAACGTTAACTTAAGATTTTTTTTTAACATTTCTTAATACAATATTTTTGGAAAGCTCGTACACCTCTGTGAAAGGGGTTGTCCGGGCCAAAATAAGTCTGCAGTAACTCTGTGACCGCAGACTTCTGAATCCCCCTAGAAGCACGCTGGTTTCTGAGCTGGGACTGGCCGGTACGTATGATTAAGGTATACTCCCGGGCAGTGGGTGCACCCTCGCGACATACGCTTTTTTTTAAGCGAGTCTGCGCTCTGTCCAGTGGGCATGGCCACGCTCTATACACTTGTATGGAGTGAGGCGTTGCCCACTAGACGAGCTCTGCCCAGGAGTATGTATAACACATACGTACCCACCGGTCCTAGCTCAGAAATCGGCAAATCCTCGCAGAGCACGGTGCATTTGCTGGAGGGATTCAGAAGTCTGCAGTCACATACAGTGGCTGCAGATTTGTTATTTTATCCGGGACAACCTCTTTAAGTATGCATGCTGCAATATTTATTTTCAATTAATTTAGGACATTATTTTCTAAAGATATTTCTATAGCGTGGTTCTCGTAATAAGGATTGTTTTTTGTTTTTTTGTTTTTTTTTTTGTAGCTATACGCATCTTTAGGGGTAAAAATCATTTTTGCAATTGGGTTTCATTAAACCTTTTGCATCGTTTGTGGTCTATAGCTCCCTTGTTACTGTCTATTACTGACTGCAGAATGCATTAATGGGGAGGTGAGATCGACCTGACAGTCTGAGGGGAGATAGTTAGAAATGCTTTTATCTGTCTTTTTCTGAGCAGCTTCTTGGCTGATTTCTGACCACATCAAAGTTGATTGTGAATTAAAAAGAATGAGCCTGTAAAAGCCACATGGAAACCATTTGCAAAAATGATTTTTTACCCTCAATTACATATTTAGGTTAAAATGAAACGCTCCACTTAAGCCAAAGATCCTTTGTATTAATAAAATGGATGCAGTCCTATGGCTAATATTTTCAAGGATGGCTCTATAAAGAGGCCAATGTCTCAATGACATACCGGTGGTAAATATGAAGTTTTGTAGATCTAATCTCCTGTGACGGTGTTTGACCAGGAATACAGGTGTGTGTATAGATAGAATATAGATCTATCTATATTTGTCGGTCACCTCATTGTGGGACACAGGAGCTCATAGGTGTCCTCTGATGCCACCCAGAGGCTGACAGGAAGAATTACACCTAACAAAAACAGTGGGGCTCCTCCCCAGCAGGTTGCACCCGCCTACTGACAACCTTTCTATTCAGTTTAGCGTCACTAGGAAGCAGACACGGGTCTCGAGCTCCAGACCAGTTTCTTTAAATGCTGGTGCTATGGTTGAGAGTGTCATCTCGGATGGCAGCTGTTTCACCCACATGCCAGCCATGTAGTACAGCCTGAACTTGTGTTGTACGGAGTCGGCTCAGCACCAGACGCCTGCTGCAGGCAGTGATGATGCACGTCCCCCACACTTGTATGTCAGTAGTCACCAACAGGTTAATGGAATATTTTCTTGGGATGTTTTAGTTACAATGTGGAGCGAAGTGCACGCACAAACTTACCAGATCGCTGTGTTTAGGTGAATATATATCGCTTGGTCACAAAAAGCTCTGTGGAGGAAGAAATTATTGAAAGGGCAAAGAAGAAGATGGTGCTGGATCACCTTGTGATTCAAAGAATGGACACCACTGGCAAGACTGTGTTACACACTGGATCAACGCCGTCTAGGTATGTCTGCGTGTGGTGAACTCTCTGTTGGATTCATTTTCTTCTTTTGCCCTACAAGTAATTGCATCAGCTAATTAATGGTATATGTTCCACATTTAAGCTCCACGCCGTTTAACAAGGAAGAGCTTGCTGCTATTTTAAAGTTTGGTGCTGAAGAGCTTTTCAAGGAACCAGAAGGAGAAGAGGAAGAGCCTCAGGTAGAATTATAGCGCACGTTCTCCTACGTTGTGTGTGTGTGTTACGCAGTTTTCCCTATTAACAATCCTCTATCGTTAACTCAAGGAAATGGACATTGATGAAATATTGAAGAGAGCGGAGACCCGTGAAAATGAAGGTGGCCCATTTACTGTAGGCGATGAATTACTTTCCCAGTTTAAGGTACTTTCTGTTAATATGCTTTTATCACTAGTCATAATGCTGCCACAAAGCTTAGCAGACTAGGGACGACTTGGCATAATGCTGGTTCTCTTTGCCTGATAGAACATCACTCCATTTTTGTGCCTACATTTTCTTGTCCATATAACAGGCTTAGTTATTTGTTTTAAGGTTGCCAACTTTTCAACAATGGAAGAGGATGATATGGTGGAGTCTGACCGAAATACAAAATCATGGGAAGACATTATACCCTCAGACCAGAGAAGAAAAATGGAGGAAGAGGAAAGACAAAAGGAGCTTCAAGAAATCTATTTGCTTCCCAGGATGCGAAACTGTGCAAAGCAGGTGAGTTTCTGCTTTAAAGGATAAGGACATCTTAGAGGCATTTTCTTTACTTGGCCACTTCACGCCATGGCCTTTTTTCGTGTTCGTTTTTTCTTCCCCTTCTTCCAAGAGCTGTAACATTTCTATTTTTCCATCAATATAACTGTATGAATGCTTTTTTTTGTGAGATGAGTTGTACTTTTGAATGGCACAATTGATTTTACCATATAGTGTACTGGGAAATGGGGAAAAAATTCCAAGCACAGTGAAAAAAAAAAGTGCAATTCCCAGTTTTTTTTGTTTCTTTATTGACCATGTTCACTGTCAGGTAAGGCTACTTTCACACTAGCGTTAACTGCAATACGTCGCAATGCGTCGTTTTGCCGAAAAAACGCATCCTGCAAAAGTGCTTGCAGGATGCGTTTTTTCTGCATTGACTAACATTAGCGACGCATTTGCGACGCATTGACACACGTCGCAACCGTCGTGCGACGGTTGCGCCGTGTTGTGGCGGACCGTCGAGAGCAAAAAACGTTACATGTAACGTTTTTTGCTCCCGACGGTCCGCTTTTTCCGACTGCGCATGCGCGGCCGGAACTCCGCCCCCACCTCCCCGCACTTCCCCGCACCTCACAATGGGGCAGCGGATGCGCTGGAAAAATGCATCCGCTGCCCCCGTTGTGCGGCGGAGACAACGCTAGCGTCGGTAACCTCGGCCCGACGCACCGCGACGGGCCGAGCCCAACGCTAGTGTGAAAGTAGCCTAAAACTGACCTGACAATATGAATCTCCAGGTCAGTACAAGTACGCAGATACCAAACATGTATAGTTTGTTTTGTTTAAGAGGTGAAGAGAAAAAAAAATCAGACCCAAGGCACGGCAGTCTTCTGCAGAGCCCCAGCTTTCATGACAATCCATCAGTGTCCCCCAATCGTGATGGGCGTGGATGGACAGAATTTGTGACACATTTGTGGCTGCTGCATGTTAAATCCTGCTGTCAGAGGTTGACATTAGGATTTAGCAGATTAACAGCCACGGTTGGAGCTCTGATCCACCCGCTGCTGTGAAATGTACCTAAGGGTACCGTCTCACAGTGGCACTTTGGTCGCTACGACGGCACGATCCGTGACGCTCCAGCGTCGCTCCAATATCGCTCCAGCGTCGTAGACAGCGGTCACACGTTGCAATGCACGACGCTGGAGCGATAATTTCATGACGTATTTGCGATGTAGAAGCCGTTGGTTACTGTGCGCACATCGTATACAACCTTTGTTACACGATGCGATCATGCCGCCACAGCGGGACACTAGACGACGAAAGAAAGTTTCAAACGATCTGCTACGACGTACGATTCTCAGCGGGGTCCCTGATCGCAGTAGCATGTCAGACACAGCGATATCGTATGGATATCGCTGGAACGTCACGGATCGTGCCGTCGTAGCGACCAAAGTGCCACTGTGAGACAGTACCCTAACAGCTGATTAAATCAGCTTTCATGTCCGGAAAGATGCGGGCTCGGTGCCGAAGCCCGCATCAAAATCTGGGAGACGACATATGACGTAAATATAGGTCATATGTCGTGAAGGTGTTAAATGGAATGTGCTATCCCCTAAAATGTTTTCAACAGTTGAAAAAATGTAGTATTAATGTTTTAATTTAAAAGAATATATATACCGTGTATACTCGAGTATAAGCCGACACCCCTCACTTTGCCACAAAAAACTGGGAAAACTTGATGACTCGAGTATAAGCCTAGGGTGGAAAATGCAGCAGATACCGGTAAATTTCAAAAATAAAAATAGATACCAATAAAAGTAAAATGAATAGAGATATCAGTAGGTTAAGTGTTTTTGAATATCCATATTGAATCGGGAGCCTCATATAATGCTCCATACAGTTCATGATGGGCCCCATAAGATGCTCCATACAATATACGCCCCATATAATGCTCCATATAGTTTATGATGGGCCGCATAAGATGCTCCATATTAAAATATGCCCCATATAATGCTGCACAAAGATTAATAATGGCCCCATAAGATGCTCCATAGAGACATTTGCCCCATGTAATGCTGCACAAATGTTGATTATGGCCCCATAAGATGCTCCATAGAGATATTTGCCCCATATAATGCTGCACAAATGCTGATTATGATAAGATGCTCCATAGACTATTATGCCCCATATGCTGTTGCTGCGATTAAAAAAAAAAAGACATACTCACCTCTCGTGGCTCAGGCCCCTGGCACTTGCAATATTCACCTGTCCCCGTTCCACCTTCGGGCGCCGCTGTGTCTTCCGCGTCCTCTGCACTGACGTTGACCTGAGCGTCACAGACAGATGACGCGGAAGACGGAGCCCGGCAGTGTAACGAGGACAGGTGAATATTGCGCAGTGCTCACCCTCCCCATTATACTCAGCTGCTCCCGGCGCGGTCCCTGGCAGCTTCCCTGATGGTCTCTCCGGCGCCAGCAGCTTCTTCCAGCATTGAGTGGTCACCGATACCGCTCATTGCAAATATGAATATGCGGCTCCACCCCATATGGGAGTGGAGTCGCGTCCATATTCATTACTGTAATGAGCGGTACCATGTGACTACTCAACGCTGGAAGAAGCTGTCAGCACCCGGAGACCATCAGGGACCGCACAGGGAGCTGGTGAGTATGTGACCCCCCCTGGGACAATGACGCGAGTCTAAGCCGAGAGGGGCACTTGCAGCCTAAAAAAATAGGCTGAAAATCTCAGCTTATACTCAGTATATACGGTACATTTTTTTTTAATTGCATAAAAAAGAGAACTAATTTTAAAATGTTTGATATTTTCCACTTTTAAACACTAGGGGGAGCAGTTGCTGAAATTTTCCATAAAAACCTAGTGCACAACTAGCTCGCTTTACTACTGCAGTAATAGTGGGCGCGGTTTGCTCACATGTATCTGACGGCAATCCCCTCTGCTTCTGGGTGTTAAGCTTGATACTCCGTTATCATTTTATTAAGATCACAGGACCAGAAACCTTTTGGTGGTGACTGCAAAGTGATACTCAGATGTGGACTGTCGCTGAGGAAGACTGGCAGCACCAATTCTGTTAGAGGGTGTTTCTTGTTGTATCATAAGCTGTGGTTAGATACGCGGACTACGTCGCGCACTTGGATTAGATACGTGGACTGTATCACACACTGTGATTAGATAAAAAGGCTTCGTATAGTGCATTACACATGATTGGATTAGATACAGGCCTCGAGCGGAGTGTTTCACACAGAGTGGGATTAAGTACGTGGACTGTATCACGCGCTGGGATTAGATGTGTAGAGTATATTACAGGATTGGATTAGATTCAGGCCTCAGCAGAGTGTATCACACAGGATGTGAATAGATACGTGTCTTTGCATCACAATCTGGGATTAGTTACGGGGAGTGTATCACAGGCTGTGGTCTCGGTGGGCTGTATCACACATGATGGGATTACATACATGTCAGTGTATAGCCTCCTTCAGATGTCTGTAACGCAGGGACGTCTGGAACGTCTGAATAAAGCGTAATCCTGATGTAGCAGAGCTCAGTCAGTGTTTAGCGCACCGCAGCGTGAGGATCACACTGCAGAAAAGTCTTACCCGTACGCAGAGCTCAACGCATGGCTGCAATGTTAAAGAAACGGATCCAGCAGAGATCAGTTATTCAAAAGAGCACGTAAAAGTGGTGTCTGCTTAACTATTTTGCCATCGGATTGCTGATCATCATTACTGGACATGTGAACATAGTCTTACACACCAGCAAATGAAAATGGCAACCCCAGCGGCTGCAGAAAAAGATAATTCAAAAAATGTAAAACCACTCTATTTAATTTTGTAACAAAAATAATTGATCATATAATCAATAATTATTAATACAAAAATAAAATTCATGGCATTTTTCCTTTAAAGGCATAAATTTTGGGTTAAAAACAACAATTTTTGCAATTGGGATTAGTTAAAAATGGTTGCACTGTTTGCCTGTCCTAGCCTCTGTGTAACACTACCTTACTGCTGGCTGCAGAAGGAGTTATCTTAAAGGCCCCGTCTCACATAGCGAGATCGCTAGCGAGATCGCTGCTGAGTCACAAGTTTTGTGACGCAACAGCGACCTCAGTAGCGATCTCGCTATGTTTGACACGTACCAGCGACCCGGCCCCTGCTGTGAGATCGCTGGTCGTGTCGGAATGGCCTGGACCTTTTTTTGGTCGTTGAGGTCCCGCTGACATCGCTGAATCGGTGTGTGTGACGCGGATTCAGCGATGTCTTCACTGGTAACCAGGGTAAACATCGGGTTACTAAGCGCAGGGCCGCGCTTAGTAACCCGATGTTTACCCTGGTTACCATCGTAAATGTAAAAAAAAAAAACAGTACATACTCACATTCCGGTGTCCGTCAGGTCCCTTGCCGTCTGCTTCCCGCACTGACTGACTGCCGGCCCTAAAGTGAAAGTACAGCACAGCGGTGACGTCACAGCTCTGCTGTTAGGGCCGGCGCTCAGTCAGTGCAGGAAGCGGACGCCGGGGGACGCGAAGGTGAGTATGTACTGTTTGTTATTTTACATTTTACACTGGTAACCAGGGTAAACATCGGGTTACTAAGTGCGGCCCTGCGCTTAGCAACCCGATGTTTACCCTGGTTACCCGGGGACCTCGGCATCGTTGGTCGCTGGAGAGCGGTCTGTGTGACAGCTCTCCAGCGACCACACAGCGACTAAACAGCGACGCTGCAGCGATTGGCATCGTTGTCTGTATCGCTGCAGCGTCGCTATGTGTGACGGGGCCTTAAGAGTCCGTCAGTGAGCTCATTCTGATGGAAGAGTTTAAAAGCTCTTTTCTCCTACGCCTCATTGGGGGACACAGGACCATGGGGTGTTATGCTGCTGCCACTAGGAGGACACTAAGTAGACAGAAAGATTAACTCCTCCTCTGCAGTATACACCCCTTCACTGGATACAATTTCAACCAGTTCTTGCTTAGTGTCTGTAGGAGGCACTTGGGTCTGACCCTCAGACCCCGATTTTCTTATTTTAATTTTTATTTTATTTTAATTTTTAATTTTCTGTAAATTTTTATTTTTTATCTAACGGAGTGAAGGGGGCGACGGACTTCTCTTTTATAGGGTCCGCTCTCCCCCGAACCAGCAACAGGCGAGCACGGCGAGTATACCTCCCCGTCCCTCTCCTGCGACGTTGGAGCACGCCGATTTTGGGGCGACGGTTCCCTCCTTGGTTCCGATCTCCCTCCTCCCCCTGAAAAACGGCGAGCACATAGAGCCTGGCTCTAATGTTCCTCTCCGGGGCCCGACAGACAAGGCCCACATTATATGGCGTTTGCACACTTCCATCTGGAAGAAGACTCCTCTCCATTCACCAAGGTGCATGGATTGAGAACGCACACTCACTGTGTCAAGGGGACCTGCACATCTGGAGGCTGTGAGTACATACTCCCCCCTCCCCCTCCCTTTCCTCCACGCTCCGGAGCTCTTCAGGAGGATGTTCTTGCGGCATGACGTACGGTCCGGGTCCCTGGGGAGAGGAGCCGCCAGCCAGGGGTCAGAGGCGGTTAGCGACGCTCCATCGCGGCCGACACCGCGCATCGGCGGGCAGGCCCACAAAATTTAGTCCCCGGCTTTCCAGCCGGACTAGGCCGCAATGATTAGATCCGCCCACGGCCGTAGCTCCGCCCCCTAGATCGGCGCTTCTCGTTTGGAATGAGAAGCGCTCTGCAGATCTCGGGGGCCATATTCTTCCTTTCCCTGCAAGGAGCCCACGCGTCCACAGGACTCCAGAGAACCGCCACGGCTGCATTCCTCCCCAGGGACACAGGCAAGGACCGTGGGTAAGCTGCTTCAAGAAGGCTTAACCCCTTCCCTGCGTATACTGCCCGCTCTGTCCCTAAGGCACTATGTCTCAATCCAAGGAGACAAAAAAGGGTAACAAGAAGCACACAGTGTTTTTCACTGTATGTGCCACTTGCAATGCGGCCCTGCCCCGAGCCCACACTAGCCCTTTGTGTGCAGATTGCGTCTCACCCTCTGTGCAGCCGCCCCTTGCCGACGCCGGTACCATCGCCGATGCCGCACCCGTCGACCCGGTAGAGCCTAGCCCCCCTGAGTGGGCAACCTCTTTGTCACGATCTGTGGCTTCCCTAGCCAGGGCAATTGACTCCTTCCGGGGCCCCCCTACAGGTCGGACCGTGGAGGATTCAGACGACGGTATGGATTCTTCCACCAGCAGGGGGCGTACCCGGTCACTTTCTACCCGGGGCTCCAGGAAACGTATTCACGTTTCATCCCCTGACCATGAGCTAGCGGGCCCCTCAGTACCTGCAAGCTCTGCTTACAGGTCCCCTTCTCCAAACTCGAATGAATCTGAATATGAGTCCGACATTTCCTATGTTCAGGACCCCCCCTCTTCCCAAGAGTCTCTCGACTCTCTCATTGAGGCGGTGAACCAGACCCTGAAGGTGACTGAGGACTCCGCATCAGAACCCGAACATGTGGTGTCTTTCAAAAGAACTAAACGTGTTAAAAAGGTTTTTGTCACTCACCCTCACTTTAAGGAGATTGTACAAAACCATAGGGATCGCCCAGATAAACGTTTCATGGGACAAAAGTCCATCGAGGCCAAATATCCTTTTTCTCGGGAATTAGTCAAAGACTGGCTGCAGTCCCCCTCGGTGGACCCTGCTGTGTCACACCTCGCGTCCAAGACCATCCTGTCTCTTTCGGACGGTTCCTCCGTTAAGAACCCCTCCGATCGCCAAATTGATTATCTGTCTCGTTCCGCCTTCGAGGCCACAGGAGCGTCTCTTTTCCCATCCTTCGCCGCTTCTTGGGTGGCTAAGGCTATGGTCTCTTGGACCGAGACTCTTTCCTCTAACATCCAAGCCAGTGATTTACCTCCAGAAACCAGCATCCTGGTAAACCAGATAGCGCAGGCCGGAGACTTCATAATCAACGCCTCTATGGACGCAGACAATTGCGCTGCACAAGCAGCCGCCAATGCAATCTCCATCAGGAGAGCCCTGTGGCTCAGGGATTGGCGAGCAGATTCGGCTTCTAAACGTTCTCTTAACAGCCCTGCCTTACCAGGCTGGTCGGTTATTTGGAGAAAAATTGGACCAAATGATATCGGATGCTACCGGAGGGAAAAGTAAATTTCTCCCCCAGCAAAAGCCTACCCGGCCCTTTCGGTACCAGCAGCAACCTCCATTTCGGCCTTTTCGGCCCAATACCAACTGGTCTTCCACATCCTCTACTCCCGCATCAGGACGAGGTTCGCGCGGTGGCCGAGGCAACCAGGTCTCTTACAGACCTAATCGTAACTGGAGACCCAGGCCTAAACCTCCCGGGTCTAAGGGATCCACATCCCGTGGATCCTCCGCCCAATGACTCCTTGCATCATCCGGTGGACTCCAACAAAGTAGGCGGACGTCTACTCTTGTTCCGTCAAGCCTGGCTCTCAGTCGTTTCCGACGAGTGGGTCAGAGAACTGGTGTCCACCGGATACAAAATAGAATTCTCATCCCCCCCCCTACCCGCTTCTTCCGGTCTTGCCCTCAAAGGTCAAAGGCCACAGCGTTTCTCCAGGCAATACGGGCACTTCAAAGGGACGGAGTCATCATTCCGGTCCCCCTAGAACAAAGATTCAAGGGTTTCTATTCGAATCTGTTTGTGGTCCCAAAGAAGGACGGATCACTACGTCCGATCTTAGACCTGAAGCTACTAAACAGATTCATAAAAATCCGACACTTCAGGATGGAATCCCTCCGTTCTGTGGTCGCGTCTATGGAAAAGGGAGAATTCCTGGCATCCATAGACATCAAGGATGCCTACCTGCACATACCGCATTCCCTCCGCATCAGCAGTTCCTTCGCTTCGCCTTTTGCGGGGAACACTTCCAATTTGTGGCCTTGCCCTTCGGTCTCGCCACCGCTCCCAGAGTTTTCACGAAGGTCATGGCGGCTGCCATGGCCATTCTTCATTCCAGGGGAGTGGTGGTGATTCCGTACTTGGACGACCTACTGATAAAGGGTCCTTCCTACCCAGCGTGCGAAGAGTCCGTCGTTCTCACGGTGGATACTCTTTCTCGTTTGGGATGGAAGATAAACTTCGAAAAATCTTTTCCAATTCCGGCTCAAAAAATCTCCTTCCTGGGAATGATACTGGACACTTCCCGCGGTCTGGTCATACTCCCTCAAGACAAGGCTTTGGCCTTGCAGCAGGGAGCCCAGCGCCTTTCTCGGCCAGTGTCCCACTCCATTCGTGCCAGCATGCGAGTTCTCGGGCAGATGGTAGCGGCCATGGAAGCTGTCCCATTTGCGCAGTTTCACCTCCGTCCCCTGCAGCATGCGCTACTGTCGGCTTGGGACGGCAACCCGTCCTCCCTCGACCGTCGATTCATCCTGTCCCCTCGGGTCAAGAGAACCCTCAGGTGGTGGACGCTGAAGTTTTCCCTAACCCAGGGAAGGTCCTTTCTCCCAGTACGGTGGCTGGTGGTGACCACCGATGCCAGTCTCATAGGCTGGGGAGCGGTCTTCAACCATCACACAGCCCAGGGGCGGTGGTCCATTCAAGAGTCTCGCCTTGCCATCAATATCCTCGAGATTCGAGCTATCAGGCTAGCATTGTTCCACTTTCACCGACTTCTGGCAGGTCATCCAGTCAGAATCCAGTCCGACAACGCCACGGCCGTGGCATACATCAACCGTCAGGGCGGAACTCGCAGCAGGACGGCCATGCGCGAGGTGTCTCACATCCTCCATTGGGCGGAGTCGAACCATTCGCCCATCTCGGCGATCCACATTCCAGGTGTGGAGAATTGGGCGGCGGACTTCCTCAGCCGCCAGGGCATCGCCTCCGGAGAGTGGTCCCTCCATCCGGAGGTCTTCCAGCAGATTTGCCATCGCTGGGGGACCCCGGATGTGGATCTCATGGCTTCCAGGATGAACAACAAGGTTCCTCAGTTCCTTGCTCGGTCCCTCGACCCACGGGCCCTCGGAGTAGACGCCCTGGTCCTGCCTTGGCGCCAATTCCGCCTCCCGTACATTTTTCCTCCTCTTCCCCTACTACCGAGGGTCATCAAAAAGATCAGGGCAGAGGGGGTACCAGTGATTCTCGTCGCGCCAGACTGGCCGCGTCGGGCATGGTACGCCGAACTGGTTCAGCTGGTAGCCGACGTCCCCTGGCGTCTTCCAGATCGCGCGGATCTTCTTTCACAGGGCCCGATTTACCATCACAACTCAAGGGCCCTGTCTTTGACGGCCTGGCCGTTGAGTCCTGGATTCTAGGCCAAGCAGGGTTCTCTCCCAGGGTGTCCTCCACCATGATCAGAGCTAGGAAACCTGTTTCCATGCGTAGTTACCACCGTACCTGGCGAATTTTTTTCTCATGGTGCGATACACAGGGACGATCTCCTCTAGTATTCTCTATCCCTTCCATACTGGAGTTTCTTCAATCCGGATTAGAGTCGGGACTTGCCCTTAGCTCCCTAAAGGGTCAGGTTTCGGCATTGTCAGTCCTTTTCCAGCGGAAGATTGCCAATAGGTTGCCGGTGAAGACCTTCTTCCAGGGAGTTTCCCGGGTAGCGCCTCCCTACAAGGCACCTTTGGATCCGTGGGATCTCAACTTAGTTCTCGGAGCTCTTCAGGAGACTCCCTTCGAACCGCTACAGGACGTTTCCTTGACCTTCCTTTCTTGGAAGGTAGTCTTCCTAGTAGCCGTCACGTCCATCAGAAGGGTCTCGGAGTTGGCTGCGCTCTCCTGCCGCCCTCCCTTTCTAATTTTTCATCCGGACAAGGCGGTATTGAGGACCTCTCCCACCTTTTTGCCCAAGGTCGTCTCCTCTTTCCACCTCAATGAGGAGATTGTTTTGCCTTCGTTCTGTCCGGCACCTATCCATCGCATCGAAAGGGCTCTACACACTCTTGATGTGGTGAGGGCTCTTCGTCGGTACGTCTCAAGGACGGCTCCCTTCCGCACGTCAGACGTCCTGTTCGTACTTCCAGAGGGGCCCAGGAAGGGTTCTCCTGCTTCAAAAGCTACTCTGGCAAAATGGATTCGGTCAGCCATTCAAGAATCCTATCGTGTCAAAGGTGTTCCTATCCCAGCTGGGATCAAGGCTCATTCTACTCGGTCGGTGGGCGCCTCGTGGGCCATTCGGCACCAGGCGTCAGCGCAGCAGGTCTGCAAGGCTGCGACGTGGTCCAGTTTGCACACTTTTACCAAGCATTACCACATTCATTCTATCTCTTCTGCAGACGCCGCCCTTGGCAGGCGCATTCTGCAAGCGGCAGTTCCTTAAGCCGTAGGTCAGTGGTACATGGGGTATTAGCATATTGCTTCCCACCCAGGGACTGCTTTTGTACGTCCCATGGTCCTGTGTCCCCCAATGAGGCGTAGGAGAAAAGGAGATTTTTGTTTACTTACCGTAAAATCTTTTTCTCCGAGCCACTCATTGGGGGACACAGCACCCACCCTACTTCTTTGGTTTTGACATAGTTGTCTTTGTTCATGCTCCTACTGCTTTACTACCGAACTGGTTGAAATTGTATCCAGTGAAGGGGTGTATACTGCAGAGGAGGAGTTAATCTTTCTGTCTACTTAGTGTCCTCCTAGTGGCAGCAGCATAACACCCCATGGTCCTGTGTCCCCCAATGAGTGGCTCGGAGAAAAAGATTTTACGGTAAGTAAACAAAAATCTCCTTTTATGGAAAAAAAAAAAACCCCGATCAGAAAAGCTTTTTTTTTTTTCTTTTTTCTTTTACCTCAGACTGCATCCAAGTTTAGGTTTGTGGTCAGAAATCAGCTGCTGGGGGCTTATAAGGTTGATGCTCTCGGTCAATCACGTTGTGCACTCAGTTATGTACAAGGTAAAAAAAAAAAACCTGCATGTAAAAGCCAAATGGTACAAAATTTTCAATGAAACCCAACTGCAAAAAATGAATTTTAACCCAAAATACAAGAATTCAGAGGGTTCTTCTCAAAATCATTGTTTAGGCAGGTCATCTCTCCCCTGGCTCCAGGCTTCCTGTTTGGCACGTTTCTTTCACACTTCAGTTGTTTGGCGTCAGTCAGCTCCGACATAGTGACGGATCCGTCACAATTGTTGAGAAAACGGTTCTAACGGATCCGTTTTTTTGACAGATCTGTTACTTGGGGGTTGTCTGGGAAAAGTATCTACTTTTTGGAGCATGCGCAATTGAAAAAAAGGATTGGGGCGACGGATCCGCCGAAATGACGGTCGCGACGGATCCGTCGCCCATAGGCGGCCATTCTATGGAATGGCGGACGCGACGTATCCGTCGCGAACCGCCATTTCGGCGCAGACAAAAAACGTTATAATGTCAGTCTATGTCTAGATGTCCGCCAAATTTCGACGGATCCGTCACATGGCGGATGGAACGGATGACCATCCGCCACAATCCGTCGCTAATGCATGTCTATGGGAAAATAGCGGATCCGACAAAAAAAATGGCGGATCCGCTATTTGATGAAAACGGCGGATTCAAACTGACGCCAAAAGACTGAAGTGTGAAAGAGGCCTTAGGTGGCGCTGCGCTCCTGTTGATTGACAATTCAGACTAGTGCCATGGTTGAGCCAATGCAATTTTGCCTCTATACCATCATGGGGACTGAAGCTGGATCTTGACAGCTTCAAAGCAGCACTTGCAAGGTCTGTAACTAAGAGCTTGTAAGTGCTGCGCTCCTTGCCTAGGAGACTGACCACAGCTATCTTTCCATTTTTCAGTTCAGAGGGATTTTTTATAACCAATAAATTGCAATGTTGCTTGTTTTTACAACCACATTGCAGTTTTAACCATATTGGGAACAATCCTTTAAGTAAACTAAAAAGTCCTTAAAAGTTTGCATATCCTTCAATAAAGCTGTGACATGTATTTTTCTCTCCAGAACCGGAGCTTCCCATTTGTATTTGTGGATTATTGTGTTCTGTTTCTCAAGAAATATTTCTGACTTTCAGGCAAGCTTTAATGGAAGCGAAGGCAGGCGCAGTCGGAATAGAAGATATTCAGCCTCTGATGACAGTGATTCAGGCTCTGATAGAAAACGACCCAAGAAACGTGGTCGACCAAGGACCATACCAAGGGAAATTATTAAAGGTTTTAGTGACGCTGAGATCCGGAGGTATGTGTGTAGTAAAGCTGCTAGTGGACTTACCATTTCAGCAGGCTCTGATGGTCGGCTGATGGTTGGAATATTGTTTCAGCTGATATTTCTCATTTCTAGAGTCAACTTACAAATGCAGCTAGTATTGTTCTTGTTGTTTCCCTTTGGTCTTCTGTGGAGTATGCAAATTATAAATGAGATCTTATCAGTGTTACAATATTGCAGCGCTCAGAACTTATAATTGTTTTCTAACCTGTTTTTTTTTTTTTTTTCATTCATTCATTCTAGATTTATTAAAAGTTACAAAAAATTTGGTGGACCTCTGGAAAGGTAATTGTTCTCCCTTTGATTTGAGTTTGTGGTGTCTCTGCCGGGCATTGAGATTAATCTGGCTGGCCATACAATGGCCGTAAACCTGGCTTATACACTGTAGGTCTGAACAGTGTCTAGTTGTTTCAGTGCTGCTCACCATTATTGGCACCCCTTCATTTTTTTTATAGACTGTACAATATCTTCAGAAATAAATGGAAATGTAACAAAGTTATATCCTTGGGATTGTTTTTAATTAGTGGTCCAAAGTAATACAACAATAAAACATTGCTTTTCAACTTACATATTGCAATTTCAAAGAAGAAACAGAATAACAGCGTGTGGAATAATAAAAGCACCCCTAATTAATACTTGGTTGTACACCCTTTGGAATTGATGACAGCCTCCAAATGTTTCTTGTAGCCATCTGTAAGCCTCTTCCACTTCTCAGCTGGTATTTTCTCCCACTCTTCCTTTGCAGTTTGTTCACTCTTGAATGTTTGCAGGGTTTTTTCCCAATGGCATATTTCAGCTCACCCTAAAGATTTTCAATGGAATTGAGGTCAGAACTCATTGATGGCCATTTTAAATGGTCCATTTTTTTTCTTTTTCGACCACTCCTGTGTACTTTTGGATGTGTGCTTTGAGTCATTGTCTTTCTAGAGGACTCATGATGAAGTTTTCTTACACTGGGAAGGACATTTCGCTCTAAAATCTCTTGATAATACTTTGATTTCATGATTCCTGTGATACGGTCAAGGCCTCCAGTACCAGACACAGCAAAGCAAACCCCACAATGATATGGATCCTTCACCTTGCTTAACTGTTGGTAGGGTGTTATTTTCCTTACATGCTTTACTCCGCCCTTTTTTAAAAAAAAACAAACAAAAAAAACATTGCTTTGCATTGCCAAAAAGCTCTATTTTTGTTCTATCTGTCCATAGAACATTTTCCCATTAGGATTGTGGTTTGTCAAAGTACTCTTTGGAAAAGATAAGTAATTCCTTTGTATTATTATTATTATTATTATTATACATTTTTATAACTCCATTTATTCCATGGCACTTTACATATGAACGGGGCAAATATAGACAAGTACAATAAACATGAGTAAAACAAGTCACACACAAGCACAAGAGGAGAGAGGACCCTGCCCACAAGGGCTCACAGTCTACAGGGTATGGGTGAGGATACACTAGGAGAGGGTAGAGTTGGTCATCCGGCGGTTCAGCAGACAGAGGATCGCGGCAGGTTGTAGTCTTGTCGGAAGTGGTGGGTCTTAAGGATCCTTTTTAAGGTTTCCATGGTAGGCGAGAGCCTGATGTGTTGGGGTAGAGAGTTCTTGAGTATAGGGGAAGCACGGGAGAAGTCATGTATGCGGTTGTGGGAGGAAGAGATGAGAGAGGAGTAGAGAAGGAGATCATGAGCGGATCGAAGGTTGCGTGTATTTAGGTACCGGGAGACCATGTCACAGATGTATGGAGGAGACAGGTTGTGAATGGCTTTGTGTGTCATTGTTAGTGTTTTAAACTGTAGCCTCTGGGCAATAGGAAGCCATTGAAGGGCCTGGCAGAGAGGAGAGGCTGGGGAATAATGGGTAGACAGGTGGATTAGTCGAGCAGCAGAGTTTAGGATGGATTGGAGTGGTGCCAGAGGGCTAGAGGGGAGGCTAGAGAGTAGGAGGTTGCAGTAGTCGAGGCGGGAGATAAGGGCATGCACTAGTGTTTTTGTGGTTTCATGGTCAAGGAATGCACGGATCCGGGAAATGTTTTTTGAGTTGGAATCGACAAAAGGAGGCAAAGGCTTGGATATGTGGCTTGAAAGAGAGGGCAGAGTCAAGGATCGAGGCACCGAGCGTGCGGGACTAGGGAAAGTGAGCCGCCATTGACATTGATTGATAAGTCGGGTGGAGGGGTAGAGTGAGGTGGGGGAAAGATGATGAATTCTGTTTTGTCTATGTTCAGTTTTAGAAAGCGAGCACAAAAGAAAGATGAAATAGCAGACAGACATTGTTGGATTTTGGTCAGTTAGGAAGTGAGGTCAGGTCCAGATAAATAGATCTGCGTGTCATCAGTGTAGAGATGATATTGTGAACCGTGGGATTCTATGAGCTGTTCCAGGCCGGAGGTGTAGATGGAGAAGAGTAGGGGTCCCAGAACTGAGCCTTGGAGAACACCGACAGACAGGGGCCGAGAAGAGGAGGTGGTGTGGGAGAGGGAAACAACTGAATGTCCAGTCAGTTAGATATGATGAGATCCAGGATAGGGCCAAGTCTGATGCCAAGCGATGAGAGAATCTGTAACAGGAGTGAATGATCCACAGTGTCGAAGGCAGAAGACAGGTCCAGGAGAAGGAGGACAGAGTAGTGTCGCTTGCTCTTGGCGGTTAGTAAGTCGTTGGTCACTTTAGTTAGGGCAGTTTCAGTTGCGTGATGTGGTCGGAAGCCAGATTGTAATCGGTCAAAGAGGGAGGAGAGGTGGGAAGACAGTTCAAGATGGACATGCTGTTCCAGTAGATTTGAGGCATAGGGGAAAAGGGATATCGGGTGATAGCTGGACACAGAGGATGGGTCGAGGGACTTTTTTTGAGGATAGGTGTGATTGATGCATGTTTGAAGGATGAGGGGAAGACACAGTTTGTAAGTGAGAGGTTGAAGAGTTGTGTTAGGGTTGGAATGAAGACTTTGGCGAGGTTAGGGATGAGGTGGGACGGGAGCTGGTCAAGCATGCAAGTGGTGAGATGTGATCTTGACAGAAGGGTGGAGAGCTCATCGTCTGTCATGGTGGAGAAGCTGGCTTTGGAATAACAGGGCTGAACAGTCAAGAGGAGGGGCATTGGGGGCTGCGGGCCAAAGCTTTGTCTGATGTAATCGATCTTCTGCTTAAAGGAGGGAGGAGGTGTTGCGGGACGGAATAGAGAATTGAAAGTGTTGAAGAGCTGTTTAGGGTTGTGAGTCAGGGAGGATATGAGAGATGAGAAGTAGGTTTGTTGTGCGGCAGTGAGAGTGGACTTGAAGCTGGTGAGGGACTGCTTGTATGCGATAAAGTGCTCAGCAGAACGAGATCTCTTCCATCTCCGCTCAGCGACCCTGGAAGCCCATCTCAGTTCTTTGGTCAGCTAGGGCTGCCTGTTGATTGTATGAGTTTTGCTATGCGTGAGGGGGGCGGCCGAATCAAGTGTAGCTGTTATTGTGGTGGTATAAAAAGTGGCAGCAGCATCTGTGTCATGGATGGAAGCTATGTCTGTAAGAGGGAGAAGGGACTCAGAGAGTGAGTATAAATTTAGGTGTTTGAGATTTCTGCGAGGGTGAGTGAGTTTGTGGAGTGGGGGTTGTTCTCTAGCAGAGGAGAGGGAAGAGAATGTCAGTAGGTTGTGGTCAGACTGGGAGGGGCGAGTTAGTGAGATTAGTAAGGGAACAGGGACGGGTGAAGATGAGGTCCAGTGTGTGGCCGTCTTTGTGGGTGGCTGCGGAGGACCATTGAGTGAGACCAAAGGAGGCAGTGAGTGATAAAAGTTTAGAGGCAGCTGGGGTGGAAGTGTCAATGGGGATATTGAAGTCACCCATGATGATAGTGGGGATGTCTGCTGAGAGAAAAGGAAGTAGCCAGGTGGTGAAGTGGTCAAGAAAGGTGGAAACGGCTAATTCTGGGGGCGGTAGATGACAGCCAGCTGGAGGGGGAGTAGATGTGGACGGAGTGCACCTCAAGCGACGGAAGAGTAGCGGAGGGTGGTAGTGGAATTGGGGTAAAGGAGCAGGTATCGGACAGGAGCAAGCCAACTCCACCACCACGTTTGCTGGTGGGGCGAGGGGTGTGAGAGAGATTGAGTCCGCCATAAGAAAGTGCAGCTGGAGAGTCAGAGGGGGTGAGCCAGGTTTCAGTGATGCCAAGGAAGGAGAGTTTGTTAGTTTGTTGATAAAGAGGTCATGGATAAATGACAGTTTGTTGCAGACAGAGCGTGCTTTCCATAGTGCTCCAGTATGTTTGTATGTCTTTTCTTAAGCAATGGTTTCTTCCTTGGCCTTCTCCCATAAAGCTCTGCTTGGTTTAGTGTGCAGCATATGGTACTTGTTGAAACCATAAGGCTAGGATCACATTGCGTTAGGGCAATCCGTTAAGCGCATAGCGCTAGCGGGTTGCGCTAACGCAATGCTTCCCTAGGGTCCGCGTTCGGCGTCCCCGCTAGCGCAAATCCCCGATCTGCACTAGCGAGGAACGGACCTCGGGCGCGCCGCGGACGCTGCAAGCAGCGTCCGAGGTCCGTCACTCAAATGACGCGACATCGCTAGCGCCCGCCCAATGTGGGCGGGCGCTAGCGACGCGCTCACTATTACAGGCTATGGCGGCGTTAACGGACTAGGTTAACACCGCGTTATGCCGCGGTGTAACGTAGTCCGTTAAACGCGGTCACATAACGCAATGTGACCCTAGCCTAACCCCAGACTGTTCCAGGTTGGCCTTCAGGTCTTCGGATGTTTGACGTGATGTTTTTTCCACCATTCGAACCAACCTTTGAAGACTTCTCTTGTCAATTTTCTGCTTTCCCCCACGTCTAGAGAGTTTTTGACGGTTTATGCTTGGCAAAGTTCTTAATAACATTGCGCACTGTTGAAACTGGGATACCAAGGTCTTTGGAGATTGCTTTATACCCTTTGGAAGTGTTTGCTAATAGCAGTTCTGATGACACCTCCTTTGTTTTCACCATTATGACAAAGGAACAGGGCCTACCATGAGGCTTTTTAAAATACTGAAGTCAATATTCATTGGCTAATTCATGTCACATGGGCACCGACCATTAATCACAGGTGATTCTCATTTGTGATTTACTACAGGGGATTCAAAATTTGTCAAAAAGGTTTCCAAGTAATGTGTGCCAACACCATTGTCACGTCAATCTTTAGGTTTTTCTATTTTTCCCTCCCATTGTTTTTTGTTTTAAATTATTGTTTATCATTTACTCTTTTGTATTTAACAGAAGTGCTCCATACAAAAGAACTGTTTCATTTGATTCATTTTTTTTCATGAGATATTCTATATTATGTACTTAAACTTCGTGTGCCAATAACGATGAGCAGGACTATATTTTTCTCCTACGCCTCATTGGGGGACACAGGACCATGGGTGTTATGCTGCTGCCACTAGGGGGACACTAAGTAAACAGAAAGATTAACTCCTCCTCTGCAGTATACACCCCTTCACTGGCTACAATTTCAACCAGTTCTTGCTTAGTGTCTGTAGGAGGCACTTGGGTCTGTTTTGAGACCCCAACTTTTTTGTTTTAATTTTAATTTTTAATTTTATGTTAATTTTTATTTTTTATACAACGGAGTGAAGGGGGCGAAGGATCCCTTTTATAGGGCCCACTCTCCCCCAAACCAGCAACAGGCGAGCACGGAGAGTATACCTCCCCGTCCCTCTCCTGCGACGCTTGAGCACGCCAACTTTACTGGGGCGACGGTTCCCATCTTGGTCCAGATCTCCCTTCCCCCCTGCTGGACGGCGAGCACACAGAGCCCGCTCTGATGTACCTCTCCGAGGGCCCCACAGACAAGGCCCACACTATGGCGTTGCAAGGCTATTCCAGCGCCCTGCAAGATTTTCAGACAGGCGCCGGTGTTACCTGAAGAGGATCTGAATGCGGGAGTGGAGCGCACAGGTGACAGGGGGACCGGCTACCGGAGGGCACTGTAAGTACAAATCCCTCCTGCCCCCCGAAGCTCTAGTCTAGCTGGGTCGGGGCCCTGCGGTGTCAGCGACGCTCCTTGCGACCGCCACCGCTGCGCATCGCCGGGCAGGCCGAAAATTTAGCCCCCGGCTTTTCAGCTGGAGTAGGCCGCAGTGGGCAGGTCCCTCCCACGGCCGTAACCCCGCCCCCTATATCGGCGCTTCTCGTCTGGGATGAGAGGCACCCTGCAGTTCTCGGGGGCCATATTGCTTTCTCTCTGCAAGGTGGCCCACGCGTCCACCAGCAGTCCAGGAACCGCCACGGCTAATTCCTCCCCGGGGACACAGACACAGGATCGTGGGTAAGCTGCTTCAAGAAAGCTTAACCCTTCCCTGCGTATACTGCCCTGCTCTGTCTCTAAAGACACTATGTCTCAATCCAAGGAGACTAAAAAGGGTAACAAGAAGCACACAGTGTTTTTCACTGTATGTGCCACTTGCAATACGGCCCTGCCCCGAGCTTACAGTAACCCGCTGTGTGCGAATTGTCTCCCGGCCTCTGTGCAGCCGCCTCTCGCCGCCGCCGCTGATGCCGCAGCCGTCGACCCTGTAGAGCCTAGTCCCCCGGAGTGGGCAGCTTCTTTGTCACGATCTGTGGCTTCCCTAGTCAGGGCAATTGACTCCCTCCGGGGTACCCCTCCAAATCAGACCACGGAGGATTCCGACGACGGTACGGATCCGTCCACCAGCAGGGGGCGTACGCTGTCACTTTCTACCCGGGGTTCTAGAAAACGTGTTCACGTTCCATCCCCTGACCATAGGCCAGTGGGCTTTTCAGCGCCTGCAAGCTCTGCTTCCCGGTCCCCTTCTCCAAACCCAAATGACTCTGAATATGAGTCCGACAATTCCTACGTTCAGGATTTCTCCTCCTCCCAAGAAACTCTCGACTCTCTCATCGAGGCGGTCAACCAGACACTGAAGGTGACTGAGGAATCCGTATCTAAGCCCGAACACGTGGTGTCGTTCAAAAAGACTAAACGTGTTCAAAAGGTTTTCGTGACTCATCCTGAGTTCAAGGAGATTGTACAAAAACATAGGGACCGTCCCGATAAACGCTTCATGGGTCAAAAGCCCATCGAGGCCAAATATCCTTTTTCTCAGGAACTAATCAAGGACTGGCTGCAGTCCCCCTCAGTGGACCCTGCTGTGTCACATCTCGCGTCCAAAACCATCCTGTCTCTTTCCGACGGCTCCTCCGTTAAGAACCCCTCTGACTGCCAGATTGACTATCTGGCTCACTCCGTCTTCGAGGCCACAGGAGCCTCTCTCTTCCCATCTTTCGCTGCCTCTTGGGTGGCTAAGGCTATGGTCGCTTGGGCCGAGACGCTTTCCACGACCATCCAAGTTAGTGACTTACCCCCAGAAGCTATCAACCTGGCTAACCAGATAGCCCAGGCCGGGGACTTCATAGTCAACGCCTCAATAGACGCAGCTAATTGCGCTGCACAGGCAGCCGCTAATGCAATCTCCATTAGGAGTGCCCTGTGGCTCAGGGATTGTCGAGCAGATTCGGCTTCCAAGCGTTCTTTGACATCCTTGCCTTACCAGGCTGGTCGGTTATTTGGAGAAAAACTAGACCAAATGATCTCGGATGCCACCGGAGGAAAAAGTAAATTTCTCCCCCAGCAAAAGCCCACCCGGCCTTTTCGGTACCAACAGCAACCTCCATTTCGGCCTTTTCGTAACAATACCAACTGGTCTTCTACATCCTCTGCCTCCGCATCAGGACGACGTTCGCGCGGTGACCGAGGCGCCCAGGTCTCTTACAGACCTAACCGTAGTTGGAAACCCAGACCGAGACCATCCGGGTCTAAGGGATCCACATCCCATAGATCCTCCACTCAATGACTCCTTGCAACATCCGGAGGGCACCAACAAAGTAGGAGGGCGCCTGCTCTAGTTCCGTCAAGCCTGGCTCTCAGTCGTTTCCGATGAGTGGGTCAGGGAACTGGTGCCCGCCGGATACAAAATAGAATTTTCCTCCCCTCCCCTCCCCCCCCCCCCCCCCACCCACGCGCTTCTTCCAGTCTTGCCCTCAAAAATCAAAGACCACAGCGTTTCTCCGGGCCATACGGGCACTACAAAAGGACGGAGTCATCATTCCGGTCCCTCTAGAGCAAAGGTTTCTATTCGAATCTATTCGTGGTCCCAAAGAAGGACTGATCGCTACGTCCGATCCTAGACCTGAAACTGCTAAACAAATTTGTCAAAATCCGACACTTCAGAATGGAATCCCTCCGTTCTGTGGTCGCGTCCATGGAAAAAGGAGAATTCCTGGCGTCCATAGACATCAAAGATGCCTACCTCCACATACCAATCTTCCCTCCGCATCAGCAGTTCCTCCGTTTCGCGGAGAACACTTCCAATTTGTGGCCTTGCCTTTCGGTCTCGCCACCGCTCCCAGAGTCTTCACGAAGGTCATGGCGGCTGCCATGGCCATTCTTCATTCCAGGGGAGTTGTGGGACTTCCGTACCTGGATGACCTACTGATAAAAGGTCCTTCTTACCCAGCCTGCGAAGAGTCCGTCGTTCTTACGGTGGATACTCTTTCTCACCTGGGTTGGAAGATAAACTTCCAAAAATCCTCCAATTCCGGCCCAATGGATCTCCTTTCTTGGGATGACACTGGACACTTCCCGTGGTCTGGTCATCCTCCCTCAAGACAAGGCCTTAGCCTTGCAGCGGGGAGCTCAGGGTCTTTCCCGTCCAGTCTCCCACTCCATTCGATTCAGCATGCGCGTTCTCGGGCAGATGGTAGCTGCCATGGAAGCGGTTCCATTCGCGCAATTTCATCTCCGTCCCCTACAGCATGTGCTACTGTCGGCATGGGACGGCAACCCGTCCTCCCTCGACCGCCGATTCATCCTGTCCCCACGGGTCAGGAAGACCCTCAGGTTGTGGACGCTGAAGTCCTCCCTAACCCAGGGAAGGTCTTTTCTCCGACCACCGATGCCAGCCTCATAGGCTGGGGGGCGGTTTTCAACCATCGCACAGCGCAAGGGCGGTGGTCCACTCTAGAGTCTCGCCTTTCCATCAATCTCCTGGAGATCCGAGCTATCAGGCTAGCATTGTTCCAGTTTCACCACCTTCTGGCGGGTCACCCAGTCAGAATCCAGTCCGACAACGCCACGGCCGTGGCGTACATCAACCGTCAATGGGGAACCCACAGCAAGACGGCTATGCTCGAGGTGTCCCACATCCTGCATTGGGCGGAGTCCAACCATTCGCCCATCTCGGCTATCCACATTCCAGGTGTGGAGAATTGGGCGGTGACTTCCTCAGCCGCCAGGGTCTCGCTTCCGGCGAGTGGTCCCTTCACCCGGAGCTTTTCTAGCAGATTTGTCATTGCTGGGGGACCCCGGATGTGGATCTCATGGCATCCAGGATGAACAACAAGGTTCCACAATTCTTTGCACGGTCCCTCGACCCACGGGCCCTCGGAGTAGACGCCCTGGTCTTACCTTGGCGCCAATTCCGCCTCCCGTACATTTTTCCCCCTCTTCCCCTGCTGCCGAGGGTCATCAAGAAGATCAGGGCAGAGGGGGTACCAGTGATCCTCGTCGCGCCGGATTGGCCGTGTCGGGCATGGTACGCGGAACTGGTTCAGCTGGTCGCCGACGCCCCCTGGCGTCTTCCAGATCGCGTGGATCTTCTCACAGGGCCCGATTTACCACCAGAACTCAGGGGCCCTGTCTTTGACGGCCTGGCCATTGAATCCTGGATTCTAGGCCAAGCGGGTTTCACTCCCAAGGTGTCTTCCACCATGATCAGGGCTAGGAAACCTGTTTCCATGCGCAGTTACCACCGTACCTGGCGAATTTTCTTTTCATGGTGCGACACACAGGGGCGATCTCCTCTGGTATTTTCTATCCCTGCTATATTGGATTTTCTCCAATCGGGGCTAGAGTCGGGACTTGCACTTAGCTCTCTAAAGGGTCAGATTTCGGCATTGTCAGTCCTTTTCCAATGAAAAATTGCCAATAGACTGCCGGTGAAGACTTTTTTCCAGGGAGTTTGCGGTGTAGCGCCTCCCTACAAAATGCCCTTGGATCCGTGGGATCTTAATTTAGTTCTCGGAGCTCTTCAGGAGACTCCCTTCGAGCCGCTACAGGACGTTTCCTTGACCTTCCTTTCTTGGAAGGTAGTTTTCCTGGTGGCCATTACGTCCATCAGAAGGGTTTCGGAGTTGGCTGCACTCTCCTGCCGCCCTCCCTTTTTAATTTTTCATCCGGACAAGGCAGTATTGAGAACCTCTCCCGCCTTTCTGCCCAAGGTCGTTTCTCCTTTCCACCTAAATGAGGAGATTGTTCTGCCTTCGTTCTGTCCGGCACCAGTCCACCGCATTGAAAAGGCTCTGCACACTCTTGATGTGGTGAGGGCTCTTCGTCGGTATGTCTCGCAGACGGCTCCCTTCCGCACGTCGGATGTCCTGTTTGTACTTCCAGAGGGGCCCAGGAAGGGTTCTCCCGCTTCCAAAGCTATACTAGCTAAATGGATTCGGTCAGCCATTCAAGAATCCTATCGTGTCAAGGGTGTTCCTATCCCGGCTGGGATCAAGGCCCATTCCACTCGGTCGGTGGGCGCCTTGTGGGCCATTCGGCACCAGGCGTCAGCACAGCAGGTCTGCAAGGCTGCGACTGTCATGGTTCCCAATGGCAGGGAAACATCAGAACACAGAAAATAACGGACGAGCTCTGGGTGATGGAATCTTGAGCTGACCGTGAGCTAAATCTACCACACAACTAACAGTAGCCAGGGAGCATACCTACGACTTCCTAGATGCCACGCGCCAGCCGGAGGACTAACTACGCCTGGTAGAGGAAGGAACAGACCTGGCTTACCTCTAGGGAAATACCCCGAAAGATGATAGCAGCCCCCCACATGTAATAACGGTGAGTTAAGAGGAAAAGACATACACAGTATGAAAGTAGATTTAGCAAAGAGAGGTCCACTTACTAGATAGCAGAAAGATACAAAAGAGGACTTCACGGTCAACTGAAAACCCTTTCAAAAACCATCCTGAAATTACTTTAAGACTCCTGTGTCAACTCATGACACAGGAGTGGCAATTTCAGCCCGCAAGAGCTTCCAGCTACAGAGAATAACAAAAACTGCAAACTGGACAAAAGATACAAAACAAAAGGACAAAGTCCACTTAGCTGATCAGCAGACTAGTAGCAGGAACATGCAACCGAAGGCTCTGGTTACAATGATGACCGGCAAGAAAATGACTGGAGAGCAAGGCTAAATAGGAAACTCCCAAACGCTGATGGAAGCAGGTGAACAGAAGCAGCAAAGTGCAAACAAGTCACCAGTACCACCAGCAACCACCAGGGGAGCCCAAAAAGCGGATACACAACATGCGACATGGTCCAGTTTGCACACTTTTACCAAACATTACCACATTCATTCTCTCTCTTCTGCAGACGCCGCCCTTGGCAGGCGCATTCTGCGAGCGGCAGTTCCTTAGCCATAAGCCAGTGGTACATGGGGTATTAGCATATTGCTCCCCACCCAGGGACTGCTTTGGTACGTCCCATGGTTCTGTGTCCCCCAATGAGGCGTAGGAGAAAATGAGATTTTTGTGTACTCACCGTAAAATCTTTTTCTCCGAGCCACTCATTGGGGGACACAGCACCCACCCTGTTAGCCTGTTTGGCTTGTAGTTACTTCTTTGGTTTTGACATAGGTTGTCATTGTTCATGCTCCTACTGCTTTACTTACCGAACTGGTTAAAATTGCAGCCAGTGAAGGGGTGTATACTGCAGAGGAGGAGTTAATCTTTCTGTTTACTTAGTGTCCTCCTAGTGGCAGAAGCATAACACCCATAGTCCTGTGTCCCCCAATGAGTGGCTCGGAGAAAAAGATTTTACGGTGAGTACACAAAAATCTCCTTTTTGCTTGATGTTATTAATGTAATTCTGAAATGTTATTTCTTGAAGTGTGCTATAAATGTTTATCAATTGTTACAATTTACATAACAGTATTTTAAGATCGTTTTCACATTTTTGTATGAAATTCTTTTCTAGGTTAGATGCTATAGCTCGAGATGCGGAGTTGGTAGAGAAATCTGAAATTGACCTGCGTAGACTTGGAGAACTGGTACACAATGGATGTATCAAAGCTCTGAAAGATAGTTCTAGCAGTGAAAGGACAGGTATGTGATGAGATGCTTTAAAAAGGGGTTTTAAGTAGAGATGGGCAAACCCGAACAGTAAAGTTCGGCGTCCGTACCGAACACCTACAGTTCGGGCATGGACACCGAACACTGACTTCATCAGGAAATCCGTGTTACTGGTCGGGTTCGGCCACCCGAACACTGGGTGTTTGTCACGCTGTCATGTGTATTACAGCACAGCAAACACAGCTTCTGATCAGCATTGAAATCTTCCCCGCCGGTCAGAGAGTCGCTGTTCCCACACTGTCAAAAGAGCGTGAGCACTCAGCTTTGATCGGAGGTATAAAGTTTACCTCTGGTGTCAGCGGATGGGACTACAGCTCCCATCATCCGACACCTGCTGCCGCTAATAACAGCGAGAGTAGGAGCGGCTGATGGGTGTATTCATTAGCAGGCTCCTGCGCTGTAAATAAATAATTAAAAAAAGAACTCTGCGTGGGTTCCCTTGTGTTTTTGATAACCAGCCAGGCAAAACTCACAGCTGGGGGCTGCAACCCTCAGCTGTCAGCTTCAACAAGGCTGGTTACCAAGAATAGAGGGGTCCCCATGCCATATTTCTTAATTATTTAAATAAATAATAATAAAAAAATGGCGTTGGGTCTCCCCCTTGCTAAAGCAGACACGTGGGGGCTGGAATTCTCAGGCTGGTAATGGGCCATGGATATTGGGCCCCCACAGGTTAAAAATAGCAGCCCACAGCTGCCCAGAAAAGGCATATCTATTAGATGCGCCAATTCTGGTGCTTTGCCCAGCTCTTCCCACTTGCCTGTAGCGGTGGCTGGCAAGTGGGAATGTAGGAGCATTAACATAATTAACCTACATATGCTGTAACAAAACAGCAACTCTCAAATCTGCGTGAAATGCAATATCTGTTTATTTTTTAAAATCTTTTTAAAAAATTGCATGGGCTCCTGCATAATTTTCGTAACCAGCAGAGGGAAAGCTGATGGCTGAGGGCTCATGTTAATATTCTGGGAAGGAGCCAATAGCCAAAGGTTCCCAGGTTCTATTAATAATATCAGCTCACAGCTGTTTTCTCATCCCTTACTGGCTAGTTTACAGGGGAACCCAAGAAAAAAATTGACATGGGTCCCCCTATAAAATCGAACCAGCAATGGCTAGGCAGACAGCTTCGGGCTGATAGTAATAGCCTGGGAAGGGGCCATGGATATTGGCACCCTCCAGGCTAAAAACATAAGCGCTCCCCAGAAATAGCGCATCTTATAGATGATCCAATTCTGGCACTTAGCCTCGCTCTTCCCACTTGCCCTGTAGCGGTGGCAAGTGGGGTTCATATTTGTGGGCTTGATGTCACCTTTGTATTGTCAAGTGACATCAAGCCCACACCTCCATTACTAATCCTATAGTTATATTGTAAATAAAGACACAGCCAGGATAAAGTCTTTTATTAGAAATAAAACAAAAACACACTTTTACTTTTTTTTTAAATTGAAAAAACACAGTTATACTCACCTAATGCCTAATTCCACCGAATCCCTCATCTTCTGTAAGAAAACAAAAATAAACAATATCCCTCACCTCTCGGTCGTTCTGTCCAACGCCGTAATACATGTCTGGGGGATAATCAGTTTTTAACCTGGACGGTGCCAAAATGCGACCGTCCAGGCTGAGAACCACTGGTGAGTGAGTTGCTGCGAGTGTAGTCTCAGTGACCGGTGGTGACGTCATCGAGGTTACCTCCGATCACTGAGGCTGTGTTCCCAGCCAGGCTGAACTGCCGTAGCCTTGGTGAGATACCCTCTAGCACCGTGAGAAAAACTCATATGGTTTTCAAATTGTTTTTTCATCCAAGGTGGAAGGAGAGGGAAAATGAAAGGACCAACATTCCGTATCTCAGGAGTACAAGTTAATGCAAAGCTGGTCAGTTCTCATGAAGAAGAGCTGCTTCCATTGCATAAATCTATTCCTCCAGAACCCGACGATAGGAAAAGGTGTGTGGAATTTAGCACAATGTGTTTATGGTCTAGATTAATGCTGTAGCCATCAAATTAGGTTTGGTCATAAAACCCAAAGGTATCTGCAGAGGTGACACTTTATTTCAAATCACGTAGCCGGAATTTAGCCACAGAGCAGCTGAAGCTGCCGATCAGATATGTTCAAGCACAGACCTCTGGGTCTCCTATGCCCTCAGTATTAAAATAAGACTACAAGATTTCTCATATGGTGTTAGAAATGAATTTCAAAATCTGTTATCTGCAGAAACCATTTATTTATTTAACTTGATTGTTATGTTTTCTATGTAGTTTATACTTTTTCTCTTCCTGATTGTTAGATATGTTATTCCATGCCACACAAAAGCAGCACACTTTGACATTGACTGGAAAAAAGACGACGACTCAAATCTTTTAATTGGAATCTATGAATATGGTTATGGCAGCTGGGAAATGATAAAAATGGATCCTGACCTCAACTTAACACAAAAGGTAAAATGAACTGCTCTGTAAGTGCATATTGGTCTTTGGGCGAATACAGTAAGGAACTGTATCTGCTCCAATTCCCTTTCCGTATTAGCAAGAAGGAACCAGGTAAATTGTACCCCCTCTTTATTTGTGGCAGCAAGTGGTGAACCATATGGCACACTCGGCCACAGTCATCTGATCTCTATCAGGTAACCATTCTGTGAGGATACTCTCACAAGGGGGACATTCCTAATATTGCCAATCCATGCCAGTTATTGAAATATTCAAAGTCCCTCCAAGAAAGACACTTATCTGAATAATGCCATGTGTCCCGTGATATGTAGCGACTCATCAAGGAGCTGACTTGTGGACCTACAACTGGAGAGCGAGTTGTGCGGTCCTTGTTTATAGGGAGGCCCGTGATCTCGCCTGGCGGGGGAGGCCCGTGATCTCGCCTGACGGGGGAGGCCCGTGATCTCGCCTGGCACCCATAGCCCCATGCTCTGTTAACTCAGATTAATACGGTTAAGGATTTTTCTTTTCCTCTTTTTATTTTTTTGCTTCGACCCATTATGGGTGTAATTTGTAGTGAATGTTTTTAGTGTTTTTTTTGGCTGCTGAGGGCTTTTCATATTTGGTTTTCTTTTGTAGTGTCTTGTGCCCTGTTTATAATACTAATTGCGGGCTTGTGCTTGATTTAATGCCTCTATTTTGTTTGCAGATAGACATTTATTTGACACTTAGGTTTCATCTATCTCATATGTTGCACTGCATGGCATTGACTTTTCTTAGTGGAGTACTTGTCCCACCAAAGTGTTTTTATGACTTAATATCATAAAACATTGGTGGGTATTTAGATGCTTTTGGATCCCAATAATTGAAGACTAAAACTTGTTTTCTCCCATAATTTTGTGGTGTTTTCGTGAAATGAATGTGTAAAGTGCAGAAAAATGAATTTAAAACTACTTAAGTTGTGAGAGAAACTTGTATATTTATGGACTGTGAGAAAAAGTGCAGAATCTTGCAGCTAATTTCTAAAGGTTCTACAACAATGGAATAAGGAGTGTAGCAGCATATGCTTATAAGGATCAGATCTGTTCAATAGGTGTTAAATGTATAGCCCCTGGAAGCCCCATGACTGGGATCCCACCGATCAATAGAACAGGGGGTCCCAGGTCCCCAGTATGAATGCAGCAGTAGTCTGACATTAATGATCGCTTCTTTTAGAGACTGACTGCTAGAACTACTCTCCAGCTCTACACATTGAATGAAGCGGTGGGGCTCATACTTGTACACCATGCCCACTCCTTCAAAAGGGGGACTCGAGAGGCCCAGAGGGAATTTATCAGAATATTTACAGATGTCTTGTGCCGTTTAAAAGTTGCCAATTTAGACCCTTTTTATGCCAGCCCCATGTCTTTTCTTAAAAGTGGGCCAGACTTTGTGGCAGGGGGGGTAAACAAATACTTCCTAATAGATTCACTATAATCAGTGACCGGTATTGGTGTAACAGTTGAAGATTGACAAGAATTTTGCTTTGTGGCACATGAACAGCCCAAAGATGAGGCAAATTTATAAAATGGCGTGCACCTTTTGAATTTCCCAGCAGGATTTTGTTTTTGTTTTTTTCTCTTCGTAGTAAGATCATAATGGCGTATATGGAAGTTTTGTGTCCCTGACTATAGTACCCAAGGGTTTGGGTGCAGGAAAAGTGACTTTAACCTCTAGTTTATAATTGTTTGTCTCCTGTTTTAGATATTGCCTGATGATCCAGATAAGAAGCCCCAAGCTAAGCAATTACAGACTAGAGCAGACTACCTCATTAAACTGCTGAGCAGGGACCTGGCTAAAAAAGAAGCACAACGGCTTTCAGGAGTGAGTTGTTAATTAAGAGTTCTTTAAAGAATCTGTCGAACTTTTGAGAATATGTACAATTTTAATTATCCTATATAGCACCGTTAATTGCAATGCATTTTACAGACATAATCACTGTCCCCATTGGGGCTCATAATATAAATTCCATATCAGTATGTCTTAGAGGTGTGAAGTGAACCCAGATGAAACCCATGCAACCACAGTGAGAACATGCAAACTCCTTGCAGATGGATTTTGTCTCATGATGTACATTGTGTGTGCATTGAAGTTATTAGCAGTAATGATGACAATGTGTGCAAACTGTAAAGCGCTGCGGAATATGTTAGCGCTATATAAAAATAAAGATTATTATTATTAATAATTCTATTTGCGCTGTTTTTATTTTTCAAGTTAAGCTTTTTTTTCTTAACATCTCAACTTTATTGTAGGGAAGCTCAAAACGGAGAAAGACCAGAGCAAAGAAAAGTAAAACGGTGAAACCTGTGAAAATTGAAGAAGTCAAAAGTGAATCCTCACCGCAAACGTCAGAAAAATCAGAGGAAGAGGAGGAAGAAGAGGAAGATGAGGATGATGAAGACAAGGCAAGTTTAGCAAACGCACTCTGTTTCACACAGAGGACATGATCATTGGGATACAACTGACACATTACACCAAAAACTTCACCAAAACAGCACTCAATAATAATAGTGATATTTTAGAGCTGTTAATGGTGGTCACTAGGGAAAAACAACCTGAATTTGATGTCTTCAAAGGGGTTGTTCTCTAACTGGACAGCCTCTTTTTAAATAACGTAGTCCCCATTCTAAAATATAAACAGAAATTCACCTCCCGCACCAGAACCGTTCCAGTTATGTTGAAGTGCAGATGGCCTGGGGCTCTCATGACATTGGCTGCAGGGCCTCGCGTGCCATAACAGTTGGTGGCCAATATTGGTCTGCTGCAATCATACGGATCCCACTTATGAGGTTGTCCAAGGGAAGTTAGATTGGAAAATCACAAAAGCGGGCGCTGACTGTACTGTCATGTGAGCCCTACAGGCAATGTCATGCATGCAATGGGAGACCCAGTGCCAACATAGCTGGAATGGTGCCTACAGGAGAGGGAGATTACTTCATTTAAAAAAAGGGTTGCACAATTAGTCGCCAACCACTTTACGGCTGGAATCACACATACTACTTGTATAGTGTTTTCCAAGAGAAGTGAACTTTGACTGAAATGGAAATTTAAGGCTATGACTACTCACTTCTGGTTGATCCTTTTTTGTCTTTGGCTGAAGCACCACATGTGTGACCCTGTCTATGATTGATGTCCCCTATAAGGTGTATCTTAAAGACTATAGTTGGCGAGGATCAATAAGTCAGAAGCACTTGCCCCGCAATGATTGTCTTCTTATCATGACTCCTGGGCCCTAAGGGTAGCAGGGTTGATGATAACACTGGATGGTATGGGGTTTGGTTTATGTTATGGTACGTTCAAACAACGCAAACCAAAATGCAGCAAAACGCATGCCCAACACTGCGTTTTGCGCCGCATGCGTCCTTTTTTTCATTGATTTTTGACGCAGCAACTTGCAACTTGCAAAATGCAACTTGCTGCGTCCTCTGCGCCCAGACGCGGGCGCCGCAGGGACGCATGCGGCGCAAAACGCAAGTGCGACGCATGTCCATGCGCCCCCATGTTAAATATAGGGGCGCATGACGCATGCGGCGCCCGACGCTGCGGCGCACACCGCAAATGTGAACGTAGGGTAAGAGGTGATTGTGTGGCTGGGGGCTATATGTAAATGTCGCCAGAAATGTTTGCAACTATGGTAGCACTGGTCAGTGGTCATTTCCCACGCAGTACCTGCTCACCAGGGTAGGTACAGGGTATAAATGATTACACAGTGCTGTTTTCTACTGTGCTCTTGAAAATGATCGTTTTGTTTTTGCTGCAGGTAGAAGATAGTTCTGTGAAAACAAACAGTAAAAAAGCTAAAGTAGAAAGAGAAAATGAGGAACGGACAGAGGCAGAAGTCCCATTAAAAAAGGAGCCAGAAGAGAAAAAGGAAATAAAGGAGAACAAGAAAGAGGTAAAGAAAGAAAGGAAAGATCGCGATGAAAAGAAAGAGGAAAAAGACAAAAAGGAAGCTAAAACAAAAGAGCTAGTAAAAGATAAAGAAATTAAAGAAGAGAAGGTGAGTCACGTTTTCTGCTTTTGGTGAATGGTACATTATTAATTTATTCCATGGGCTACAGATAAACATTGACAATTTATACATTTTTGATGCAAGGTAAATGATGTGAAACCAGAAAAAGAAAAGGCAAAGAAAAATATCTCTGCTGAAACCCCTGTTCACATAACTGCAAGCAGTGATCCCGTTCCTATTTCTGAAGAGGCAGAAGAACTGGATCAAAAGACGTTCAGTGTGGTAGGTTATTTCTGATTTACTTAAGAGTTTAGCTACTTTGATTGCTGACTATTTTAATTTTTGGTTACAGCAAATTAAAACCCATCATTTCCTTATCGTCACTTTGGAGCTCAAAGGTTTTGGTCAGGAATGGAAAAATCCTTTTTTGTGTGTATATGTTTATATATATATATATATATATATATATATATATATATATATATATATATATATATATATATATATATATATATATATATATATATATACCGTATATATATATATATATATATTCGAGTATAAGCTGAGATTTTCAGCCCCACAAAATGGGCTGACAGTTCCCCTCTCGGCTTATACTTGAGTCATGGAAGGCAGGGGGGTCGGCAGGTGAGGGGGAGCGACGACTGTCACATACTCACCTGCTCCTGACGCAGTCCCTTCGTGTCCCATGGTCTCTGGTGCCGGCACCTTCCTGTGTTCAGCGGTCACGTGGTACCGCTCATTAAAGTAATGAATATGGACTCCACTCCCATAAGGGTGGAGCCGCAAATTCATTACTGTAATGATCGGTACCAGTGACCGCTCAATACAGGAAGAAGCTGCGGGCGCCGGAGACCATCTGTCCGGGAGAAGCTGCCAGTGACCGCGCCGGGAGCAGGTGAGTATTAAATATTCACCTGTCCCTCGTTCCAGCGTCGGCGCCGCTCCGTCTTCCGCGTCCTCTGTAGTGACTGTTCAGGTCAGAGGACGCGATGACGTATTAGTGTGCGCGCCGCCCTCTGCCTGAACAGTCAGTGCGGAGAGACGGGTTGCTGAGGAGCAGCGACGATAGGTGAGCATGTCATTTTTTTTTTATTGCAGCAGCATTATATGTGGCACATTGTTATATGGAGCATCTTATGGGGCCATACTGAACTGTATGAAGCATTATATGGGGCATATTTGTATATGGAGCATCTATGGGGCCATAATGAACTGCATGGAGCATTATATGTGGCACATTGTTATATGGAGCATTATATGGGGTGTATTTTAATATGGAGCATCTTATGGGGCCTATCATGAACTGTATGGAGCATTATATGGGGCTCCTGATTCAATATGGATATTCAAAAAGACTTAACCTACTGTGATTTCACAATTAATTTAACTTTTATTGGTATCTATTTTTATTTTTGAAATTTACCAGTAGCGGCTTCATTTTCCACCCTAGTCTTATACTCGAGTCATTAAGTTTTCCCAGTTTTTTGTGGCAAAATTAGGGGGTCGGCTTATACTCGACTATATACGGTATACAATATTTACATTCGCAAACACACAAGTATATTTGTGGGACTTTTCTACAAAAGCAGTACTTATCTACGAGGTGCACTCTGTTGCCACTGATTTATTAGGACAGTAGACATGTTTGTAGTCTGGCAATTGTTTCTCAGGTGAGAGATGATTTTCTTGGACAAGTATTTTGTTTTTAAAATTTATTTAATTGCAAAAATAAAAATAGCATTTTTTTTTTTCTTCTTAGTGTAAAGAGCGAATGAGGCCAGTGAAAGCTGCATTAAAACAGTTGGATCGACCTGAAAAAGGACTCTCTGAGCGTGAACAGCTGGAGCACACCCGGCAGTGTTTGATTAAGATCGGGGACCACATAACCGAATGCTTGAAAGAATATGCAAACCCAGAACAAATAAAACAGTGGAGGAAGTAAGTGAATGGCTTTTGCCTCACAAAACATTTTATAGAACATACAACTGTTTTACTGTGTTATACGTGTTTGTTTTTTTCTGTAATTTTCTAATTGTGCCTAATGTAAAATGTGGCACTTATTGCTCTAATTTGTTAGGTTGCAACAAATTTATGACATAAGAATAGGTCTGTGGATTATGTCTGTTAATGTGCTTTGTTTGCCCTAACTTTCAGGGTATGGGCACACGTCAGGATTTCTTGCAGAAATTTTCCTGACAAAATCCAGACATTTTTGCCAGAAATCAGCATGCGTGTTTTTTGTGCGTTTTTTTTTTTTTGGCTGATTTTTTTTGTGGAATTTTTGCGTTTTTTTCCGGACACTCCAATTTCATGGGAAATCCTCAAAAATAATGAACATGTTGCTTCTTTTTCCGGAATGCGTTTTTTTTTGTGGAAAAAAATGCAACATTTGCACAAAAAATGCAGAATGCATTCTAAATGATAGGATGCATAATGTATGCGTTTTTTATGCGGTATTATAGCGTTTTTATTAAGGAAATCTGCAAAAAAAACCACAAAAAATCCTGAAGAAATCCTGACGTGTGGCACATACCCTCAATGTTATCCGATTCTTGACATTATAAAGGATTTTTTAACATCAAGAGGGGGATTAATCCGCTTAGCAGTCCTGAAGTTTCACCTGCTCTCTCACAGCGGAATGAGATTTCAGGCCAGAGATGTACCTGAAAATTACACATGTTTAGGACCTTCTTAACCAGTTCTGGACTGCCTACAAATGTTTACTGTCAGAGTGGTTTACACTCTACTATAAACTGACATTCCAAAATGTCATTGGCGGCTAACTGCAGCAGTGAGGAGCTGACTATCAGACACAGCCAAGCAAAAAAGGCAGCACACTGCAGCGCTAACACATGCAAACATGAAACACAGAAATTGAACTGCATTACTGCACTAGAAATATGAAAAATGAGAGCGTTTAGCGCATAAAAAAGGCCAATTTTATGTGTACCTGGTAGCCACTTTACAGCATCTCTCTTATACCAGGTCCTACGATTTCCTTCCTCGCTGAGAATAAACGTCTCCATGTGAATGGGTACCTATGAAAACCTCTTCTTAGACAACATTCTCTCTCTCTGTGGAGGGGTACTGGACCTGCTGCAATTAAGACACCTGTGACTAGGAGGCGGAGTGCTCGGTCAGAAGGCTAAATAATACATTTGAAAAAACTGACCGTCACATCCAAACATTAGATTAAGTGTGAACAGGTGCTGAACCTTAGAGTCACCAATTTTTTCAAATGTATCAGACACAGCCAGTCACCCCAAAGAAAAAGCAGAGATAGTTCAATACCTTCTCTGCCTTCCGGATTGCTGTATACACAGTACAAAGCAAGGAACAGAACAAGCGCTGCCGTGTCCTAAGAGCAGACACAGACATAACATTGGTGCAATTTGTGCAGCCATACAAGGGCAAGAGATAAGCTGGCCCACTTCAATCTCTATAGCAGGTGGAATTGTGTATTATGATGAGCTGTTGGACTGCCCATATAGTGTTCCTGCTCAGGTGCCCTCTTCTGTTTGTGTCCACTCCTGCTTAGAAGAAGCAGACTTCTCTGTTATAGGGACAGGAACTTTGGCTGAATTTGCTCGAATATTACAGAATAAATCAGCTATAACAAGAATGTATAAAATGTTAAAATGCTACCAATCCCCATCCCCAAACCTTACCAACAAAAACTCTTTAAGATCCTATGGGGGCAAAGTGTGTGAAAAAATGAAAAAGTAAGAAAACAAATTGTAAAAAATAGAAATGCTGCCAATCCTGTGGAAACAGCATTGCAAGTTTAAAATGTGGGGTTTTTTTGTTTGTTTTTTAAGTAACTATTTGTGGTCATAGAAAAAAATGTGAAAAATGCGTACATTTTTCTTCTATTAGATCACATAAAAATTAAGCCCCATGTATCGCAAAAAAGACTCACAAATTTATTTGAATATCCAGTGAGTAAAATTTTAAGCCATTATATGCGTATGAGGGATAAAATCGTATATTGTGCCCGGTCCTGAACTAAAGACTAATTCCTCCCAGAATGTCAAGTTATGACAGTCCAACTGTTTGCAGTACCCATTTTTCAGCTAATACAAAAGTGACATGCCAGATTGCTTGAATCATTTGCACAAATAGATGCTACCACAACAGAAAAGTAGTAGAAGAATGGCAAACTTTCACTTCTGCGCTAACTTCATTCACTAATATTTGGCTATAAAGTGGTATGTAAAAGATTTAGCACCCGGATCAAAATTACTGTTATTGTGAACAGTTAAGCAAGTTAAAGATAACACATTTCCTTTTTTTATTTTAGACAAAAAAAATATAGCTTTTCATATTTTACATTTTAAAAAGTCCAAAAAGGAACATGGGCCAATGCAAAATTTGGGGCACACTTTGAGATTTGTGTGCTCGGATAATGTTCACCAAGGTTTCAGACCTTAATTAGCCTGTAAAGGTAATGGCTTGTTCACGATCATCGTTAGGAAAGGCCAGGTGATTCAACCTTTATAAAACCGCAGCCTCCTCTAACCGTGTGCCAAAACCGCAGCCATGGGTTCTTCTAACCAGCTGCCTAGCACTCTGAAAATGAAATTGGTAGAGGCCAAAAAAGCAGGAGAAGGCTATAAGAAGATAGTAAAATGTTTTCAAGTTGCCCTTTTTTCAATTCAAAATATAATTAAGAAATTACAGAAAACTATAACAGTGGAGGTAAAGATAAGATCTGGAAGACCAAGCAAAATTGTAATGAGCTGCTTGTAGGAATGCTAGAGTGGCAAATCGGAACGCCTGCTTGACTGAAAAAGACCTTCTGAAAGATTTAGCAGACTCTGTAGTTGTGGTACATTGTTCTGTTCAGAGACACCTGCACAAATATGGCCTTCATGAAAGAGTCATCAGAAGAAAACTTCTCCTTTGTCGTCACCATAAAATTCAGCGTCAGAAGTATGCAAAAGAACATCGAAAAATAATCCTGATGCATTTTGGAGACATCCTGTGGTCCGATAATAAGGTTAAAATAGAACAATTGATCAAAGGTATGTGTAGAGAAAAAAGGGCACAGAATTTCAGGAAAATAACATCTTGCTAACTATTAAGCGTGGGGGTGGATCAATCATGCTTTGCGGTTGTGTTGCAGCCAACGACACGGGGAACATTTTACGGGTAGAGGGAAGAATGGATTAAATAAAACTTCAACAGATCCTTGATGAAAACATAACACCATCTGTAAAAAAAAAAAAGTTGAAGATAAAAAGAGGATGGCTCCTACAAATGGATAATGATCCTAAACACACTTCAAAGTCACCAATAGAATACATCAAAAGTCGCGAGCGCAAGGTTTTTCAATGGCCTTCACAGTCCCCTGATCTGAACATCATTGAAAATTTGTGGCTAGACCTCAAAATAGCAGTGCATGCAAGACGACCTTGGAATCTCACAGAACTGGAAGAATGGATGAAAATTCCTCAAACCAGATCTTGAAAGACTCTTATCTGGCTGCAAAATCAAATACAAATTAAACTTTAGACTTTTTAGAGATCATTATATCTTCAACTTGCTTAAATGTCCTCAGTAACAGTAAGTTTGACCAGGAGTGCACAAGCTTTTACATGCTATTGTAACTAATTTAATTTCTAGATAAAGTTCCAGTTTGGCTTTTCTCTTATTGGCTACAACAAGCAAGGGCATTCCTTCACCGTGATGCGTTACGTCATGGAAGCTAATTCTTCTATAGTATTTTTTGCACTTTTACTGACTATAGCTTTATCATTTCCTTTTAGAAACTTATGGATTTTTGTATCCAAGTTTACAGAGTTTGATGCTCGTAAACTGCACAAACTGTACAAGCACGCCATCAAGAAACGTCAGGAATCTCAGGTAATCATTCACAACGCCAATCGTGTTTTTTTTGTTTGTTGTTTTTAACAAGCAATTGATTTATTAGACCCCGGTTCTTGTCAGTTCATTGATCTATTCCCCCTTCCACCCTACAGCACAACGACCAGAACATCAGCAGCAGCATGAACACAATCATTAGACACCCAGGTAAATTACTCTGTTACATCCATATTTTTAGTCCCTGTATTGTCTAGATCTGTATTGAGATATTTTACACTAGTATTGTATCCCTCTGATTCATAAGATCATCTCTCCATTTTTTAACATTTCCTGGTCTCTTCTTCGCATAGCATTACACTTTTCACTTTTTGTTATATGATGCGTGTTCAGTTCATTTAAAAGTGCTTTTGCTGATAGTGACTCTACAGATATAGAAATATCTTGTATACAGTCACCATATTTCATACTTCTTCCTTTCAGATGTTGAAAGGTTAAAAGAAAACACAAACCATGATGACAGCAGCAGAGATAGTTATTCCTCTGATCGACATCTGTCGCAGTATCACGATCACTATCACAAGGACAGACATCACAGTGATGCTTACAAGGGCGATTCCAGAAAAAGACCGTATTCTAACTTCAGCAATGGTAAAGACCATCGAGACTGGGATCATCATTACAAGCAGGACAGGTAAGTGTCCAGGGCTGCCGGTTAGTGTTGTGCTCTCTAGGACTGTATAGTCATCATAAGTAGTGATGAGGGAGTGTGCTCAGATAAGGCGTTGTTCGAGCACTCCAAAGATACTCTATGTTCGAGTCACCAAATGCAGGGATTGCCTAAAGAACAGGCAATCCCTACATGTGTAGAACAGCCTCGAGACATGCAGCTACGGTGACACGAACATATTATTCGAGCGCGCCGATGATACTCTATTAACACACAAGCGTGCTTGGATAACACCTCATCCAAGCATGCTCGCTCAACACTAGTCATAAGCTTTCCATTCTTTCGATTCGTTCGATGTATTAGGCTCAGAACAGTTTCCTTGCTCTGATGTCCTATGTTCAGAGATGACCAAGCATCTGAGGAAAGCTTTTATTTTCTCTTTGTTTGTGATGGTCTCACTCGTGAACCTGGTTTTCCCTGGGACCTTAAAGTCACTTCTGATGATTTGAGCCTCAATGGAGACAGGCACTGATGCCTGTGATGGCAATCTTTAAAACGTCTCTGCGTATGTTGAACATTATCTAAAGAAATTATTGTAAATCAGTTCAGAATTGTTCAGCATGAGGAAAAACATGGCAACTTTCTTCTAAATACAGAACTTCACATCATCTGGAATGCTGCTCTGCTCCATTGAAGTGAAAATACCAGACCTAACCTCTATGCCAGTGTGGTGCTGTTTTTGGAGGAAGGTAGCCATGTTTTGAATTCCTAAGCAGCCCATTTACTGATTTCCTGTATTCTATACTTTTTCCCTTGTGGTGAATCTATTTAAAAACTATATTTTACGTGCCTGGTCTTTATACAAGTAGGGTTAATGAATTGTGTGTCTCTCTTAGGTACCACAGTGAAATCAAACACAGAAAATTAGATGACCACAGAAGCAGAGATCATAGGTCAAATGTTGAAGGAAATTTAAAGGACAGGTCACTTTCAGAACACCGATCCCATTCTGACCACCGTTTACATTCAGATCACCGATCCACTTCTGACTACAGCCATCACAAATCTTCCAGGGATTACCGGTACCATTCAGACTGGCAGATGGACCACAGAGCTTCAAGTAGTGGGCCAAGATCTCCATTGGACCAGAGGTCTCCTTATGATTCTAGATCACCGTTGGGCCGCAGATCACCTTTTGAATGTTCTTCAGATCATAAAAGTACGCCGGAACATTTATGGAGTGGCCGCAAAACATAACACAGGGCCATCACAGTCCTGGACGTTAGCCATATTCCGTAAAATTATCACAGTGATTGCCTTACATGACTTGAAAGAAATGGACTGGATCTGCCCAGTGCAGACATTACTACTTTCCTGAATGCAAGGTCTAGCATCACACCAGATCAGAGAATATTTTTGTATTTAAGGTATATGCTGCACTGTGCTGCAAATGTGGCATTGTTTTTTTTTTTATGAACTTAGATGTTTACTATTATGGAGACCTCAGCACTGCCCATTTTGACTGAATTTTATTAAAGGTATAAAACAAACATCTTTGAACTGTGACCACCTTTTGACCTATGATTATGATGACAAGTAATTGGAGAGGCTTTTATTGCCTGGGAAATGCTCTCAAGGACTTTATTCACTTTCCAAAGCTATTTGTTTACATTGTACACTGCAAACACCTTGCCGCTTCTCATCATATGCTTGAATATTTAAAACCTGTACCTAAAAGTGTAAAATAGCCAGTTTTTTTTCCTTTGTGATCAATTGTAATATTTTTTTATACAAAAACTGCTGTAAATTATTGTAAATTAATTAAATGGACATTTCTTCTTTCCTCAGGCTTTCTTTGACTGTTCCTTTCCCCACCAACTCAGGCCTTCTCATAAAGTATGGATTATATGTACATTCATTACATTTTTTTTCTCTTTAGTCTTTATGGAATAAATGTTCAGAATGTAAAAAAAAAACAGGGGGAAAGGGAACACTAATTCCATTTTATGTTGTTTAGTGTTCCATTTTATAGTACACATTTTTTTTTTCTTATTAATTTTAAACAAATGTCAATGTTGTGATTAATCTATGGATAAAATTAATTCTTGGAGAGATTTTATGCAGCCTGAAATAGTTTAACGTATTGTTTTAAAACCAGGCAACTTGTCAGACAAGCAGCTCTATTGTCCGAACCAGCCAAAATTCTATTGTTAATCCATTTGTTTTCCCTTTTTTTTTTTTTTTTTTATAAAGAAATGGGCAATAATGTCAAATGTGCTATGCAGCCAGTATGATTTCCAGTAAATTGGTTGACTTTATATACTGTTTAAATGCACACTGATTGTATATAGATTTCTTCTATATAAGGATATTAAAGTGTAAGAACTTCTGAATCGTCTGCTTTCTCCAGCTTATTTTAGTGGCATGGCTTCTATATTATATGTATATATTTCCTACACACAGTTTCACACACTCGGGTCACTTGACCTGTCTGTGTACTTCTTCATTGGGCAGGTTGCTATATGTCACTGGGATTCCTCGAGCAAGGTCTCATTGACTCACAGGGAAGATGCTGTTTTTTCCGTGGGTCTGTGTATACAATCACTGTTACAAGTCATTAACAGTAGGAAACTCAAATAATCTGGATACTGCTAAATATTCCTTTTTCTGTTGTTTTTATTTTCTAATGGTTGATACTTTTTTTGTACATGATAATGGGGATGACCAGCTTGCTTGAAATAGTCAGAGATGCTTTACAGCAGATAATAGTATTAACTGGAAATCAGCTTGTGAAAGACGTAGAAGAACGGATTCCATGAAACCAAATGTGGAGGTAAATGAAGAAGTAAGGTTCCAACTTCATCAAAACTGCAAAATTTTATTGAATAAATATTTTAAAAGATTCCATGTCATGATGGGGCGAGCAACATGTTTCGAATGTAAGCCATAGGAGCTTGTAGAATAGAGCTGTTCATCAACTTCTATGGGATAAGTGTTATCAATTGTCACCTGTGCAGAGTTCATTATTCAGGACTTGTGACTCCCAACTATCGTTTTAATTGTGGAACCGGTTACCTGTATATGAGTCTTACCTTTCCCTTGTAATCCTGTAATAATGAAATGACTGCTGAGGAGTGATCTGTACAAAACAGGATGTGTCGGCCTCTTATGAAAAAAAAAAAAAAAAAAAAAATAGTCAACATACAACTAGATCACACGTTATTTTTAGTAAACAAAATCATATCATAGAATGTCGAAAAAGAGATTTTTTCCTATCGCCACGACAGCACCCTTACGAGAGAGGGGATCCGCCCACCATCTGGACAGGAACCTACAGGATTTAAAGGGGCGGTCCCCCTCACCACTCCAGTTTGGGTTCCTGTCCGGATGGCGGGAGCCTGCAGGAGATTCTCTTACCCGGGTCCACCATGCCTCTGCACGGTTTCCTTGAGAACGGCAGAATCGGGGACTCTGGAAGCAGCGTCGGGGGTGTTCTTTTTCAGACCCCTCCTCGTCTGGTCGTGGGGTACGCGTTCCCAGGGGTCGGGCACGCCGCCCTGGGTCGCGTGAATGCCGCAGCGCTGTCTGTAAGCGCGCGGCGCCGGCTCAGCGTCCTTCATACAGAGGACCCGGAAGTGGAAGGTAGGACTTCTGGGTAGGGTTGAGCGAAACGGGTCGTTCATTTTCATAAGTCGCCGACTTTTGGCAAAGTCAGCGTCTCATGAAACCCGACCCGATCCCTGTGCGGGGTCGGCCATGCGGTACGCGACCATGGCGCAAAAGTCGCGTTTCGTATGACGCAATTAGCGCCATTTTTTCAGCCAATGAATGAGCGTGGGCAGAGTGATGACATAGGTGTTAGGGGAGTGAACGCCTATCGTCATGTTATCGCTTGTGCACAGTAGGGATTTGGAATGTGCAATACGAAAAGGAGGAGGAGGAGTTAAGCAGCGGTGACTGCAGGAGAATGTGCGGCAGTTATGACTTCGGTTGCGGATACAGAGCACCTTCAGGTGGAGGTGCCTGATCAGCGTAAGAAGAGTGACAGCAGCCGCTCCAGGAGCAGCAGCAGCGTGGTATGGGGACAGGAGCAGGCAGGTGCCTCAACGTCACGTATGGATTCCCCTCCTCAGAGACCGGTACTATACAGTTCAGCCTTGGTGAGTGTTTTAAAAAAAAAAAAAAACAAGTAGCTCATATAGCTTGTCTGTCCTTGTGCTTTGTTTTAGGCCAAGAAATCGGCTAAATCTAAGCACAAGCAATGTGCTTTGTGTGCGGTTCCCCTGCCTGATAGTTATCAGAAAAGGCTCTGCCAAACTTGTATTTGTCAGACCTTGGAAGAGGAGGCTCCCCTTCGTGCATCAGACCTCAGGGCAGTTATAAGGGAGGAGATTAGTAGGTCCCTTAAAAGCAGTCGGCATGAGAGATCCAGGGAGGTATCGCCAGGATCGAGCCCGTCTATGCAAGAGGGTGAATGCTCACGTTCCTCATCACCAAAGCGGTTCGTACCACCATGGGGGTTGTAGAAAACAAGGAGGGTTGTGCCAAAGGAGCCGTAAATCGTTTCCGGTAGTGGATACGGTGAAAGAACTTGTTAAGCGAGAATGGGATAAGCAGGATAAGGGTTTCCTGCCATCAGCGAAGAGAAGGTACCCCTTTGATGACAAAATCCTGGCGGAATGGGTTAAAATTCCTAAAGTGGATGCGGCTGTAGCTTCCACGTCTAAATCAACCACCTTACCGCTAGAGGATGTAGGCCTTCTAAAAGACCCTGCGGATAGTAAAGCGGACATGTTCCTTAAAAAGGTGTGGGAATCATCGTCGGGGGCTTTCAAACCGGCAATTGCCGGCACTTGCACTGCCAGATCAGTTATGGTCTGGGTAGCCCAGCTGGAGGAGCAGCTAAAAACTAAGGTGCCTCGTGACAAGCTACTGGATTCACTATCCCAGATTCGGGAAGGTGTAGCATATTTGGCGGACGCCTCGGTGGACTCCCTAAAACTTGCAGCCAGATCAGCAGGACTCTCAAACGCTGCCCGGCGAGCCTTATGGCTTAAGACCTGGAAGGGGGACGCGCAGGCTAGAGCTAAACTATGTACTATTCCGTGTAGGGGAATACCTTCAAGAGACGTTTCCCATACCGGAGACCTTACTCAGCCCGGAATTGGGAGCCAGCGGAGCCGAAGAAGAGAAGTTCAGACTTCAACACCTCATCATTTTCTTCAAGACGTAGGCGAAATTACCGATAGATCGGACCTTCCAGTAGGGGGCAGATTAAGGCATTTTTATGCTCAATGGAGCAGAGTAACTTCCAGTAATTGGATCCTAGGTATAGTTAGATCGGGATTAAAGCTAGAGTTCCGGGAAAGACCTTCAGATTATTTTATATTGACTGCCCCGGTTCCTTAAACCAACAGAAGGCCCTGGAAAAAGAGATTCAAATGTTGAGACAAAAGGAAGTTATTGTAGAGGTTCCAAAAGATCAGGAGGGAGAGGGGTTCTATTCCCCCTTATTCTTAATCCCCAAACCTGATGGTTCCTTTCGAACCATCATAAATTTTACGAAAACTGAACAAATTTTTACAATACCATGCCTTTAAAATGGAATCAATTAAATCGGCAACTAAACTTCTTTTTCCCAGGTGTTATATGACAGTCCTGGATTTAAAAGATGCATACTACCATCTGCCCATTCACAAAGATCACCAACGGTTCCTCAGAATGGCGGTGCACCTAAACGATCAGGTCAGGCACTTTCAGTTTACGGCTATGCCATTTGGATTATCTATGGCACCAAGGGTGTTTACTAAGGTCATTGCGGAAGTAATGGCCTATGTCAGAGAGCAAGATACTTTAGTTATTCCCTACTTGGATGACTTCCTAGTAGTGGGTAGTTCATTTGTCCAGTGTAAAGATCGCCTAAACTGTATAATATCTTCTCTACAGGACCTAGGTTGGTTGGTCAACCTAGAGAAATCAAAACTAAGACCATCGACTATTCAGACCTTCTTGGGTATTCTGCTAAATTCAGAGAATCAGCTGTGTTTTCTTCCAGAAGAAAAGAAGCAGAAGGTCATACACAAAGTCCAGCACGGTGATAAAAAGACCAAATCTGACCTTGAGAGATGCAATGTCCCTGTTGGGATCGTTAACAGCGTGTATACCGGCTGTTCAGTGGGCTCAATTCCACACTCGGGTACTACAAGCTCAGGTCCTGGATACAGAGAAGAGCCTTCAAGGTCGGTTAAGCGGAAATCTCAGGCTATCTACCACCACTCTAAACAGTCTAAAATGGTGGCTAAATATAGAACATTTGTCAAACGGAGTTTGTTGGGAAATAGTACCAGACAACACGATCACGACCGACGCCAGTCCAATAGGATGGGGAGCTCACATAGGAGATGTTTGGACTCAAGGGCAATGGTCTCCCTTAGAAGCCCAAGAGTCCTCCAATTGGAAGGAGCTCACGGCAGTAAAAAATACCCTGCTCAGATGGCTACCGTTGCTTCAGGACTCACATGTAAGAGTCCAGTCGGACAACACGACAGTAGTAGCATACCTCAACCATCAGGGAGGGACGAGGTCGAAGTCTCTGATGATCGCACCGCAGACATATTCAATATGGCCGAGACTCATTTTCGCTCTCTTTCAGCGGTTCACATACGGGGAGAACACAACATACATGCAGACTACCTCAGCCGTCATTCTCTACGTCAGGGAGAGTGGGTTCTAAATCGGCTAGTTTTCAAACAGATAGTGGGTCTGTGGGGATCACCAGTCATAGATCTGTTTGCTACGAGGGAAAACAGACAGACCAGGAAGTTTGCATCCCTTCGGGTAGCGGACAACCCTTCCGTAGTGGACTCCCTTCAGATTCATTGGCGGTTCCCTCTAGCCTATGCATTTCCCCCACTATGTCTGATTCCGCTAGTTCTCAGGAAAATCAGGAATGAGGGGGCGAGGGTAATCCTGATTGCCCCCTTCTGGCCCAGGAGGGCATGGTTCTCTTTACTCAGGGCAATGTCAGTGACCGACCCCTGGGTGTTGCCCGTAATTCCAGATCTTCTTTCTCAGGGTCCATTCCGTTATCCCAAGGTGGAATCTCTGCATCTCACGGCGTGGAATTTGAGAGGGAATTATTGAAAAGGAGGGGATTTTCTGATGCTTTAATATCTACCCTTTTAAGTAGCCGAAAGGAGATTACTACTAAGATTTACTGTAAGGTCTGGAAAAAATTTCTTGCCTTTCACCAACAGCCCTTTACGGATAAAATTCCAATTCCGGCTATTCTGGAATTTTTACAGAAGGGCCGTGAATTGGGTTTGGCGGTAAATACCCTTAGGGTCCAGGTATCTGCTCTGGGGGCATTGTATAACAGCAATGTAGCAGGAAATAGATGGGTATCTAGATTTATGAAAGCTATGGATCGGAGTAACCCTGTTCATATTGTTAGGTTACCCCCATGGGATCTAAATTTGGTTTTAGATGCTTTAACAGAACCCCCCTTTGAGCCATTAGATTCTGTCTCCATTAAAAATTTAACTCTAAAGACGGCCCTGCTAGTAGCCTTGACTTCTGCTAGAAGAGTGAGTGATATGCAAGCGTTGTCAGTAGACCCTCCTTATCTAATGGTCTTTCAGGATAGGCTAGTCTTGAAGCCTGACCCAGCATACCTACCGAAGGTAGCCTCTAAGTTCCATAGGAGTCAGGAAATATATTTACCTTCATTTTATGATAACCCAGTTTCAGCAGAAGAACAAAAATGTCATAGGCTAGACGTTAGAAGAACAGTATTAGAGTACCTACACAAAACAGAACCCTGGAGGCAGAGTAGGGCTCTGTTTGTCTCCTTTCAGAATCCAAGGAAGGGGACGAGTGTTACTAAAGGTTCTATTGCCAGATGGATAAGAGATGCAATATGTCTTGCCTATACTGCCAAAGGTCAAACTCCTCCAGAAGGCATCAAGGCCCACTCCACTAGAGCCATGGCCTCATCCTGGGCGGAGAAAACGGACGTCTCCATAGACGTGATATGTAAGGCGGCAACGTGGTCATCTCCTTCCACCTTTTATAATCATTACCGTCTTGATCTATCATGTAAGGCCAATTTAGACTTTGGCCGTTCAGTACTTAGTGCTGTGGTCCCTCCCAGGTGATTAGTCTTTGAAAGTCTCTCGTAAGGGTGCTGTCGTGGCGATAGGAAAACCGGTTTTTACTTACCGGTAATAGGATTTTACAGAGTACACGACAGCACCCGCACATTCCCCCCCCGTACTTAAATCACTGGTTTCTGCACTCTTTGGGTAGTGTGCCATTAGTTATCACTCTTTTAGAGGTGATGGTATTTAGTAATGTTTAAGTATATATGATTATGTACTAACTCAATGGGCGGTGTCCCTTATACTCTGAAACACAAACTGGAGTGGTGAGGGGGACCGCCCCTTTAAATTCTGTAGGTTCCTGTCCAGATGGTGGGCGGATCCCCTCTCTCGTAAGGGTGCTGTCGTGGACTCTGTAAAATCCTATTACCGGTAAGTAAAAACCAGTATTTTACTCATTTATATAGCGCCATTAATTCCAACAGCGCTTTACAAGATTATTGGCACAGTCCCCATTGGGGCTCACAATTTAGAATCCCTATCAGTATGTCTTTGGAATGTGGGGGGAAACCGGAGTGCCCGGAGGAAACCCACGCAAACATGTGGAGAACATATAAACTCCTTGCAGATGTTGTCCTCGGTGGGATTTGAACCCAGGACCCCAGTGCTGCAAGGCTGCAGTGCTAACCACTGAGCCACCGTGCTGCCCAAAAAAAAAAAAAGCATCCGATTTAGTCTTGTCACCATGCGAAAGTGCGAACCTCAAAGTACTAACATTACCATTTTGTGTGGCTTGAGAACGTTTTCCTGTTGGGCATTGATTGATACATAAGTCTACGTAAAATTCCACAAATCACATTTTTATCCTATTCTATCTACTTTTCTCTAATCCCCTCAACTACAGCACACAGGAGGTTGCCTCCCCATTCTAATTAGTGACAGGAAATGAGGTTTTAATAAACCCTCCCTTTCCCTCAAACCCCAGTGTTTTCCTGTCCCTAAGGGATGAAGAGGTTTTTCTGCGTGCTCCTGAGGGAGGGCCAGCGACACTCCGGGAATATACCTTTAAGCCGGGAAGCCTGGGTCGATCGTCCCTGACCTTCCTCCCTCTGCTGCTCCTGCCATGTCGGGACCGCACCATCCGCTGGCAATGCTGGATGGTGAGTATGTGGCTGGCAGCCTCCCCGTAGCCCCCCAGCCTTGTAGCTCTCTCCACCTCACGATTGCATGCTGGCGGTGACTTCCGCACTCCCCAGCAGTCTGGAGCATACACAGGAAGTGATGTACACCGCCGGGAGAGGAGGCGCCATGTCACTTCCGCTGTGTGTTCCACGGTGGAATGCACCGCCATTTATTGGGAAATTAAATTTTTTTTTTCCGGGAGGCGCCAGAGGAAAGGACCCATCAGGGAGGGGGAAAGAAGAAGCGCAAAGTCTCAGTTCCTGTATAAAAGGACCCTGACGGAAGACTCCATAAGGTAGGACTGAGGTTCTAAATGATGAATGTGCCTTCTCTTAGATCTGCATCTGCAGAGCCTAGCGCAAACCCTGGCCCATTGAGTATATCTGGTAAAGGGCACCCTCTTTTGGTACAGGACCCATCTTTATGGGAATATCCCCTTTCCTCTCTTCTAGGGAGACAAGGATCCTGCACCAAAATCAAGGGAAAAAGCTGCAAATCGCAAATGTGCCATCTGCAGTAAAAAAATCTCCAACTATAAAAAAGTTTGTCAGCCATGCACAGAAAAATGATAATTACTTACTGGTAATTTGATTTTCCAGAACCATGACAGCACCGCACATGAGAGATGGCATCTGCCCCCAGGAACAGGAAACCTGTAGCAGAGATAAAAGAATGGGGCGGCCCCTCTCTCCTCAGTTTGTTTCAGAGTATGGAAGATGACCGCTTTGTTAGTACATAGTCATGTATCATATTTACATTGTATAACTGTTTGTTAGTTTCTATCTATACACATGTCTCCTTGTATATACATACATATTTACTCATATATAATAGGCTTTCCTCTTTTCCTTTTTTTTTTTTTTTCTGTGAATCACACAACCATCACCAAGATAGGGCGGGAATTAATGCGGTGCTGTCATGGTTCTGGAAAATCAAATTACCCGTAAGTAATTATCATTTTTTCCCTTCACCATGACAGCACCGCACGTGAGAGGAAGAAATAGAAGACTCCTAGGGTGGGACAACAGCAGATAATACCTTTCTCCCGAAAGATAAGTTCGATAGACCTAAGTCTAGCCTATAATGTCAGAAGAAGGTAGAGGGTGAAGACCATACTGCCGCTCTACAAATCTGTTCCACCGAGGCATTTGCCCTTTCCGCCCAGGATGTGGCAATAGCACGCGTGGAGTGGGCCGTAACACCCTGTGGGGGAACTTGGCCAGAAGAGGAATAAGAAAGTGAAATAGCCGTACGCAACCACCGTGCAATAGTTGCCTTTGAGGCCTTTTTTCCCCTGTTTGTCCCCTGGAAGGCGACAAAAAGGGCTGATGACAGACGCCAAGATTTTGTGGCCTCTATGTATTGAAGCAGGCAGCGTCTGACATCAAGACAATGGAAGGTTTGCTCCCCCTGGGATTTTGGTTGAGGACAAAATGAGGGCAAAATAATTTCCTGGTCCCTATGGAATTTTGAGTTGACCTTTGGAAGGAAGGCCGGATCGGTTTTGATAACTACTTTGTCATCCTGGAAGGTAGTGTAAGGGGGGTTCACCGAGAGAGCCTGCAGCTCGCAGGTACGACGAGCTGAAGTTAATGCAACCAGGAGGACAGTTTTTAAGGTTAAGAATTTTATTGAAATGGAATCGAGAGGCTCAAAGGGGGAAACAGAGCATTCAAAACTAAATTTAGATCCCAGGGAGCCACCTTAGGTAACAATTTTGAGGGTCTAGATGTAAAGGAGGCTCGGATGAACCTATAGACCCAAGGGTGGTCAGCAAGTTTATGATCAAACAGCGCACCCAGGGCAGAGACTTGCACTTTTAAGGTGCTAGTAGATAGCCCCCTTTCCAACCCTTTTTGGAGAAATTCAAGAATTTCTTTTACCGGGACTTCCTGACTTGTTTCGGACAATTGTCGCCCCGAGAATTCCAATAATTTTTGCCAGATTTTTTGGTATTTCTCTGAGGTGACCTTTTTCCTGCTGGCGAGCAATGTGGTCACCAAAGGGTTTGAGAATCCTTAAGCTAACAGAAGCCCCCTCTCAAGTTCCAGGCGGTGAGATGTAGCCTGTGTACTTGGGGATGTTGAACTTGGTCCCTGGTGTAGGAGATCCGGGGCATCCGGAAAGATCCACGGGTCCGAGATAGACATGCGTCTGAGCCATGTGAACCATGCCCTTTTCGGCCAAAAGGGAGCTATGAGGATCACTCGTGCCTTGTCTTCCCAAATCTTCTTGAGGACTGTCGGGATTAATGGTATTGGGGGAAATGCGTATGCTAGATGGAAGTTCCACCGGTATAGAAACGTGTCCACTCCCTCCGGGTGTTCTCTTGGGTTCAGAGAGTAGAACTTCTTCACCTTCCGATTTTCTTTTGTGGCGAACAAGTCTATTTCTGGAACGCCCCAGTTGGCACATATTTTCCCAAACACTCTCTGGTTCAGGGACCACTCCCCTTGATGTAGTGTGTGACGGCTTAAGAAGTTGGCTACTTGATTCTCTGACCCTCTTAAGTATGTTCCGGTTAGTGAAAGAAGGTTTTTTTCGGCCCATATAAAAAGTTCTTTGGCTTCTGCCATAAGGGATGGTGATCTTGTGCCTCCTTGGCGATTTATATAGGCTATCGTCGTGTTGTTGTCGGACAACACCACCACATGTCTTCCTGGTATCCTTTCTCCTATATGAAGAAGTGCTTGTCTTACCGCCGATAATTCTTTTAGATTGGAGGATGCTGCCGTCATTGGGGCCCCCCATTGACTCTGTAGGACCTGATCCTCTAAGTGTGCTCCCCATCCCCATGGACTCGCATTGGTAGTGTAGTAATGACTACTGGATCCTGTACTGACCACGGCACTGCGTTGCTTAAATTTTCTGTTCTCAGCCACCATTCTAGTGAGTCCTGAACCTTTGGAGATAGAAGAATTTTCCGATTCAGATTGTATGGATTCCTCACTTGTTCGGCTAGTATCTGCCATTGTAACTCTCGTGTGTGGCTTTGTGCCCACCGTGTCGCTGGAATTGTTGCCGTTAGGACTCCTAAGAGCGACATTGCATTCCTTAGAGAGATGGTCCGTTGTAGCTGGAACAGTTGTACTTTCTGTTGAATGGATTGAATTTTCCTCTGTGGGAGGACACACTCCTGCTTGACTGAATCTAATAAGATTCCGAGGAATTCTTGAGTCTGTTGGGATAAGTCTTGATTTTTTCAGGTTTATCATCCATCCTAATCTGGTCAGTACCTCCAGTACTCTTGCGACTGTTTTCTTGCAATTTTCTTTGTTGTTCGCTATTATCAAAAAATCGTCCAAATAAGGTACCAGCATTATGTCGTCTTTTCTGATGAAGGACATTCGGAAATGATTTTTGTAAACACGCGGGGCGCTATAGCTACCCCAAAGGGAAGACATTGATACTGTAGATGGATGGGGGTTTTTGCAAGGTTTACCACGAATCTCAGGTATTGTTGGTGTTGGACAGCGATTGGCACATGGTAGTAAGCATCTGTAAGATCGATCACTGCCATGTAACAGTTCGGGTTGAGTACTTTTACTGCCGTTTTTAGGGTCTCCATTTTGAATTTCTCTATTTGAATATAATGGTTTAGGGCCTTCAGGTTGAATATCACTCTCAGCGAGCCGTCTGGTTTTGGTGGTAGAAATAAGGTGCTGTAGAACCCTTTCCCTATCTCTTGATGAGGTACCTTTACTAATACCTCCTTTTGCATGAGGAGACGAACTTCTCTCTCCAGTGTGGCCTGATTTATTTTGGCCACGGGTCATTATTACACGATTTGGTGGGAGGCTGGAGAACTTGAGTCTTAGACCCTCTGACAATAAGTTGGTTACCCATTGAGAAGCCGGCAGTGCAGCCCAGTGGTGGACAAACCGTCGGAGTCTTCCCCCCCACCGGAATGCTGGCGTCATTGATGTTTGGGATCAGACTTGGGGGGAGGCTTGTTGAAAAGAAATCCCCTTTCCTTTCGATCTTTCCAGGGTCTGCCTCGACTAGACCTGTCATCTGATCGGCCGCGGGCCCCTCTATATCCAGACCCATGAAAGGACGAACGAGAGGTCTCCCATCGGCGCCTGGGAAAGGAAGGAGGTGGAAACCGCTTCTTTTTGTCCGATGCCTTCTCAAGGATCTCGTCTAGAGCCTTGCCAAAAAGATATTGCCCTTCACAGGGTACCCCACAGAGTTTGACCTTCGATTGGAAGTCAGCCATCCAATTCTTCAGCCACAATGCTCTACGTCCCGAGTTGGATAAAGCACATGCACGTGCGGCACTTCTGACAGAATCAATTGAGGCATCTGCCAGGAATCTTGCGGCGCCCTGTAGGGAAGGCAATGCTTCCAGAAGTCTCTCCCTCGGGCACTTGTTTTTGATTTGGTCACTTAACTCCTCTAACCACTTGACCATAGCACGTGCCGTGCAAGTGGCAGCAACCTCGGGTTTAAATGACCATGTCGCTGCCTCCCAAGCCGATTTTAGAAAGGCATCTGCTTTCTTGTCGAGGGGGTCTTTAAGGGCTCCCATGTCCTCAAATCGTAACGCAACCCCTTTAGAGGTGCTGGCGATGGCTGCATCTAGCTTAGGAGCCTTTTCCCACTTCTCACAGACTTCCTCATCAAAGGGGTATTTGCGTTTTAAGGCCTGAGGGATGGACATCTTTTTATTAGGCTTTTTCCACTCACGTTTTATTAAATTGACTATATTATCATGGAAGGGAAAAAATTTGCGCTTTTTTCCCTCCAAATTACTGAACATGGTGTTTTGCATTGTCCGCGGCTCCTTAGGGGTCTCTACCCCCATAGTCGCTCTGACGAGTTTGAGCAGCTTTCCAATATCTTTTGACTGAAAATAAGGGTGGCCATACTCCTCATCCGAGGAGTCTAAATTTGAGGCATCAGAGGGGGTTAAGGCTCCCGGCTCATCCCCCGAATCTACGTCCGACCCCTGTTCACTTGTTGGGGGAGGGGGGGTTCCCTTTGCTGTATGATGTTTCAGCTGCTCCTTAACCATAGATTTGACTTCCTCCCATATAATTGTTTTGATATTTTGTAATAAGGAAGAGGATTCTTCCGCAACCGTTTTGTCAATACAGGGCTGGCAGATTTTCTTGCTGTATAGCCTAGGGAGTGTTTCCTTACATAGCGCACAGACCCTATTTTTCTGCTTGGAGGTGGCTTTCCTTCCCTAAAAAAACATAGTGTACAGGGTGTCAGTATGTGTGGTTTGCCTTGCAAAGGCACTTACCCCTCCAGGACCCCAGATACCGCAGCAGCTTGTGTCTCCTCAGACATTCTGGGCGCAGGCATCATCAGTGTCTCTGGATCCATCGCTGGTTCGGTCATCTTAGCAGACAGATTGCTTGCAGTGAAGGACCAGCGATTCTTCTTGTTGCTCTGTTATATAGAAAGAGCGGTGTGCGTGCCTCTGGACCAACTTCCGCCCGGAAGTGTCCAGCACACTGGCTCCCTCGGCGTGTGACGTCACTTCCGGCGCGACCGGAAGTAGTCATCCTTCTCTTCGGTGGCCAGCGTCAGTGAAGGACACGCCCCCTATCCCCGGACCAGCCTCCTGCACAGAGAGGTCGCCGGGGAGTCCAGCGAGCGGGAAGAAAGGCGCGGACATAGCAGCCTCTTCACCCAGCAGCACCGCACGCAATGCCGCCGAGTATGGCCGGCCCCCCCGCGGACCTCGGCCTACGGACCGGAATCATCAGAGGGGGATCCCTCCGGAGGTAGGAGCTCTGCGACAGGCGTCCACCTGCAGGAACAGGAAACCAAACAGGAGAGAGGGGCCGCCCCATTCTTTTATCTCTGCTACAGGTTTCCTGTTCCTGGGGGCGGATGCCATCTCTCACGTGCGGTGCTGTCATGGTGAAGGGAAAAAAATTGTCTGAGAGGTACAGCCATCCCTGATGGATGAAGTGAGAGGAAGAAGCGGGCGACGGGAGAAAGTCATCCTTGGTTGGCTACCTTCTCCCAGTAATTTACAGGGGGCCCCACAGTTTCTAAACGGAGGAAATATGCTCCTGAGGATATCTCTGACTCAAAAGCTGAATCGTCAGGCCCTAAAGAATGGATGGATGAAGGTGACAGTCATACAGAGGATAATAAAAAAAATTATTTTCTTTAGGGGATATGGAGGAACTCCTACTAGCAGTCAGGAATACAATTGGGGTTGAAGAGGAGAAACGTTCCCGCTCAAACCAAGATGAATTATTTGGTTTAAAGTCAAGGAGGAAGATGGTCTTTCCTATCCATGACAACGTCCAAAACCTTATCCTGGATGAATGGGAATTCCCAGAAAGAAAGCTGAACGTTCCAGGTGAAATGAATGATCACTTTCCCTTAGATGAGGATGTCTCGAAATGCTGGACTGAAATCCCTAAAGTGGACATCCAGGTGGCTAGGATAGCCAAGAAAACTACACTACCCTTTGAAGACTCCCCTCAAATTAAAGATCCACTTGAACGCAAGATAGACAGCTTATTGAGGAAGTCATGGGAAGCATCAGCAACCTCCTTAAAGACAAATGTCGCATCCGCTTGCATCATGAGAACCCGATTTCTCTGGTTGCAACAACTGGAAAACCACATTAGGAGTGATACCCCGAGAGAAGATCTTCTTGCCTCTTTACCCCTCCTACAGAAAGCGTCGGGTTTCATCGCAGATGACTCTGCTGAGTGTATTTCCATTGCTGCAAGGATATCGGTACTTTCCAACACCACCCGAAGGACTCTGTGGTTGAAGATGTGGAGCAGTGACAACCTATCCAAATCCAAACTATGCTCTATTGCCTTCAAAGGTGAATACGCATTTGGTCCTGCATTGGATGAGTTACTGGAGAAAGTAACCGACAAAAAGAAAAATCTTCCTGAGCCAAAAACACTCAAGAAGAAGCCATCTCGTCCACCTCAAACTCGGACCCCTCAATACAGAGGGAAAGGTAAAACCGGACGATGGAGCTACCCAAAAGGAGGTAAAAGAAGGAATATATTACAGAACCCCCGTTCAGATCACAAATGACGCCGAACAAGTAGGGGGCATTATTTCGAGCTACTTTGCGAACTGGCAAGAGATCGCATCAGACCAAAAAATCTGGTACTCAGAAGGGGAGTAAAAATAGAATTATCCTCCTTTCTCCCACAAAGACTGGAGGTGACAGCTTCCATCTTTAAGACTTCAAAAAATTCTGTATACAGAACTCCAGCAGATACTATCCTCCTCAGTGATAGCACCAGTTTCGGAGCAGGGCCAGGGCCACTACTCCTGGGTATTTCTTATAAAAAAGCCAAGTGGGGATTACCGGGTCATCATCATCCTGAAGCGGCTAAACCAATACATCGTGTATCTACGATTCAAAATGGAATCGGTAAAAACTACAATACCGTTAATCGGGAAGAACTTTGCCATGGCCACCATAGACCTCCAAGAGGCATAATGCCATGTGCCCATCAATCCAGCCTTCCATCGGTATCTGAGATTTGCAGTCACCCTAGGCCAGGAAGTACATCACTTCCAGTTCAAGGTACTTCCTTTCGGCACCTCGAACATTTACAAAGATTATGGCAGAAGTAAGTAGCCTTCTTCAGGAAGCAGGACATCTGCATCATCCTCTACCTGGACAACCTACTCATTATGGCTCCTTCCAGTACCACTCTAAGAGGGCATCTTCGATCAGTCCTACAATACCGTAACATCTTTAGGCTGGATCATAAATCAAGGGAAAGCAGACCTGAACCCATCAACCAAGAAAGTCTTTTAGGAATCCTCCTAGATTCCCAAAACCAGAAGTCCTTTCTTCCGGTCTCCAAACAATTATGCGAAAGATCAAGGGTTCGCACCCTAGAAACCCAGAAGATGGTGAGGCTAAGATTTGCAATGTCAGTACTGGGCTCGATTACATCATGTATTCAGGCTATTCCCTGGGCCCAAGCTCACTCAAGGATACTCCAGATGTTTACCCTCTCCCGCTGGAACAGAACCCCAGAGACACTCGGTACAAGAATCTCTATTCCTCATCACGTAAAGCTATCCCTCAACTGGTGGCTCAGCCGAGGAAATTTGACTAAAGGTACACCTTGGATCCAATGTCCGTTACAACAGACGCCAGCAAATGCGGTTGGGGAGCTGTGACATCTCAGGTAGTCTTTCAGGGAATCTGGCTCAAAAAGATGAACGACCAGTCCTCCAATTTCAGAGAATTGAGAGAAGCCCTGAGAGCAGCAAACCCAATAATCCAGGGAACTCATGTCTGTTTATGCCGACATGACCACCGTTGCCCATTTACAGTACAGACCAAAATTTTGGACACACCTCATTCAAAGATTTTTCTGTATTTTCATGACTATGAAAATTTTAAATTCACACTGAAGGCATCAAAACTATGAATTAACACATGTGGAATTATATACTTAGCAAAAAAGTGAAATTGAAAATATGTCTTATATTCTAGGTTCTTCAAAGTAGCCACCTTTTGCTTTGCTGACTGCTTTGCACACTTGGCATTCTCTTGATGAACTTCAAGAGGTAGTCACTGGAAATGGCCTTCCAACAATCTTGAAGGAGTTCCCAGAGATGTTTAGCACTTGTTGGCCCTTTTGCTTTCACTCTGTGATCCAGCTCACTCCAAACCATCTCGATTGGGTTCAGGTCTGGTGACTGGAGGCCAGGTCATTGGCGTAGAACCCCATCACTCTCCTTCTTGGTCAAATAGCTCTTACTCAGCCTGGAGGTGTGTTTGGGGTCATTGTCCTGTTGAAAAATAAATGATGGTCCAACTAAACGCAAACCGGATGGAATAGCATGCCGCTGCAAGATTCTTTGGTAGCCATGCTGGTTCAGCATGCCTTCAATTTTGAATAAATCCCCAACAGTGTCACCAGCAAAGCACCCCCACACCATCACACCTCCTCCTCCATGCTTCACGGTGGGAACCAGGCGCGTAAAGTCCATCCGTTCACCTTTTCTGCGTCACACAAAGACACGGTGGTTGGAACCAAAGATCTCAAATTTGGACTCATCAGACCAAAGAACAGATTTCCACTGGTCTAATGTCCATTCCTTGTGTTCTTAAGCCCAAACAAGTCTCTTCTGCTTGTTGCCTGTCCTTAGCAGTGGTTTCCTAGCAGCTATTTTACCGTAAAGGCCTGCTGCACAGTGTCTCCTCTTAACAGTTATTGTTGAGATGTCTGCTGCTAGAACTCTGTGTGGCATTGACCTGGTCTCTAATCTGAGCTGCTGTTAACCTGCGATTTCTGAGGCTGGTGACTTATCCTCAGAAACAGAGGTGACTTGGTCTTCCTTTCCTGGGGCGGTCCTCATGTGAGCCAGTTTCTTTGTAGCGCTTGATGGTTTTTGCAACTGCACTTGAGGTTACTTTCAAAGTTTTCACAATTTTTCGGACTGGCTGACCTTCATTTCTTAAAGTAATGATGGCCACTCATTTTTCTTTACTTAGCTGCTTTTTTTATTGCCATAATACAAATTCTAACAGTCTATTCAGTGGGACTATCAGCTGTGTATCCTCCAGACTTCTCAACACAACTGATGGTCCCAACCCCATTTATAAGGCAAGAAATCCCACTTATTAAGCCTGACAGGACACACCTGTGAAGTGAAAACCATTTCCGGTGACTACCTCTTGAAGCTCATCAAGAGAATGCCAAGAGTGTGCAAAGCAGTCATCAAAGCAAAAGGTGGCTACTTTGAAGAACCTAGAATATAAGACATTTTCAGTTGTTTCACACTTTTTTGTTAAGTATATAATTCCACATGTGTTAATTCATAGTTTTGATGCCTTCAGTGTAAATTTACAATTTTCATAGTCATTAAAATACTGAAAAATCTTTAAATGAGGTGTGTCCAAACTTTTGATCTGTACTGTGTATATATATAGAGTCGTTGCAAACAGTGTGATCTGTTTCAAGTGTTTTTCTGTTAATGTTGATAATTATGGCTTACAGTCAATGAAAACCCAAAAGTCATTACCTCAGTAAATTAGAATGTTAAAAAACACCTGCAAAGGCTTCCTAAGTGTTTAAAAAGGTCCTCTAGTCTTTTTTCAGTAGGCTTCACAATCATGGGGAAGACTACTGAGTTGACAAATGTCCAGAAGCCAGTCATTGACACACTCCACAAGAAGGTTAAGCCACAAAAGATCATTGCTAAAGAAGCTGGCTGTTCACAGAGTGCGGTATCCAAGCATATTAATGGAAAGTTGAGTGGAAGGAAAAATTGTTGTAGAAAAAGATGCACAAGCAACCGAGATAACCGCAGCCTTGAAAGGATTAAGAAAAGGCCTTTCAAAAATTTGGGGGAAATTCCCAATGAGTGGACTGCTGCTGGAGTCATTGCTTCAAGAGCCACCACACACAGACATATTCAGGACATGGGCTACAAGTGTCCATTCCTTGTGTCAAGCCACTCATGACCAATAGACAATGCTAGAAGCGTCTTACCTGGGCCAAGGAGAAAAAGAACTGGACTGTTGCTCCAAGGTGGTGTTTTCAGATGAAAGTAAATTTTGCATTTCATTTGGAAATCCAGGTCCCAGAATCAGGAGGAAGAGTGGAGAGTCACACAATCCAATCTGCTTGAGGTCTATTGTTAAGTTTCCACAATCTGTGATGGTTTGGAGAGCCATGTCATCTGCTGGTGTAGGTCCACTGTGTTTTATCAAGACCAAAGTCAGAGCAGTCATCTGCCAGGAAATTTTAGCGCACTTAAAGCTTCCCTCTGCCGACAAGCTTTTTGTAGATGGAAATTTAATTCTCCAGCAGGACTTGGCACCTGTCCACACTGCCAAAAGTACCATTACCTGGTTTAAAAACAACAGTATCACTGAGCTTGATTGGCCAGCAAACTTGCCAGACCTTAACCTCATAGAGAATCTATAGGGTATTATCAAGAGGAAGATGAGACACCAGACCCAACAATGCAGAAGAGCTGAAGGCTGCTATCAAAGCAACCTGGGCTTCCATAACATATCAGCAGTGCTACAGGCTGATAGTCTCCATGCCACACCGCATTGATGCAAAAAGAGCCCAGACCAAGCATTGAGTGCATTTACTGAACATGCATTTCAGTAGGCCAACAATTCGGATTTTAAAATTATTTTTCAAAATGGTGTTATAAAGTATTCTAATTTACTGAGATAATGACTTTTGGGTTTTCATTGGCTGTAAGCCATAATCATCAACATTAACATAAATAAACACTTGAAATCGATCACTCTGTAATGATTCTATATAATTTGAGTTTCACTTTTTGTATTATAGAAGTGAAATAAATTAACTTTTTGATGATATTCTAATTTTGTGAATAGCATCTGAAAGTTTAATCTCTAATGACAGAAGAACTTGATGTTTAAAGGGCTTGTCCACATTCAGCAAAGAAAATGGCATCACCTTTCCTGTGCTGAGTGCCAGAACTTAGCTGCTGCTCCATTCTCTGTTCTATCATGACTGCATCAGTAATGTCACATTGACGACTTGCATAACCACTATAAATCGTTGAGATCAGTGGCTTCCACAATCTATTACTTAATGTGCGCCATGTATGTGGTGTTACTGCTGCGGCCAAAACAAGAGTGATGGGGTGCTGCCTCAACTCACAGGGGATGAGTACCTGCCCTGTAAAACCCTGTAAAAAAATAATTCATTCTAAAACTCTAGGGCTAGTAAGTTTATAAAGACTTGCGTGTCATACACCAGTCTTCAACCAAGAACCCGCTGGAGTAAAGTGCTCCAGGTTAACATGTCAAAGAGAGTTTGCACAAAATGACTGTTTAAACCAATCACAGCACCTTGTAGAGGACATAGTAGTAAAAAATGTACCTTTTAGTATTGTGCAAATCTGGCGCTACATTGCAGCTGATCAGTTCAGTGCATCTTCCCAGCTAAAGGTGCAACGGGTGACTCATTAGCATATTTTCATAAGCAAACAACATTTTCTGTCACATGGTGCAATGGATTTGGACACTAGCAGGCCTTCATTAAAGGAGTTGTTCCCTGCCAGAACAACCCCTTCTCAATCTTGAATTTTTGCCTCCGTTAAAAACACCTATACTCTCCTCCTTTGCCAGCGCCTTTCCAGCGATGTCTGCACTCGTGTTCCCAGGACTCACATGATATATGTGACATGGTGCAGCTCTGATCTCACAGAACTGACAACCCCACTTTCCTTCCTGTCTCCCCACATTGTCAGTGCTGTGAGATTAGAGCTGCAGTGTGCATCACTTTGGTTCTGTGCCAGCTTCAACTCCAGTATTCCCTGATGCCTTTGATAGATGTAGAGAGGTGTTTTTAATGACACTCAGTTCTACTCTCCTCCCCTGGGTTGTAAATACCAACTTAGCGAGGAAAGTAGTAGAAGTCATCCCAGGTCTAATTATGTCAAGCAAACCTAGCCGGTTCAACTCTCTTTTGGAATTTTTTTTTCCCTGCATGACACTGCTTATTATTGGTGAACATCATGTACTTTGGAAAAAGTAAATTACCCCAGAGAATAATCTCTGAAAATGCCCCTTAGTTATAGTGAAAATTAGAAATACAGTACATTTTACAATCTAAAATGTGCCACAGAAAAAAAATAATTGAAAAAAAACCCCTACGTTTAATTCAGCGACTATTTTATGATGTGCCCAGTTAAATATTCAGACTAGTGAAAGGTCTTTTTTTTAATGGATGCTGTGATAGCTTGTGGATGAAGGATATGTATGGCATTGCATGGCATGGCACAGTGCGACAAACCAATAGGCAACCTTGGCATAACAATCTCACAAAAAAACTTCGACAAGCATCCGGGGTTGCGGAGCGGCGTTGGAAGAAAACACGCCTGCCAGACGACTTCACTGCTTTCAAACAAGCTACATTTGACTTCTAATCAGCCTTCACCTCTGCTAAACAGACCTATTTCACTAACCTTGTATCTTCACTATCCTACAACCCAAAACAACTGTTCAGCACATTTAACTCTCTCCTCCGCCCACCACTGCCACCTCCAACTCCCTTCACCTCTTCCGAGGACTTTGCCACCTACTTCAAAAACAAGATCGACCAAACAAGGCAAACCTTTACTTGTCCACCACCCCAACCACTCCATATACCAGACTTCTGCCCTTCCCTAATAACCTCCCTCTCCAACATCACCGAAGGAGAGCTTACTCGCCTCTTTTCCAAATCACACCTTACCACCTGCTCCCCAACCTCACTAACACGCTTATTCCAGCCATAACCCATCTCTTCAGCCTTTCACTCTCTTCTGGTACCTTCCCCTCTGCCTTCAAACATGCCACCATCACACCCATCCTCAAAAAAACTAACCTTGACCCAACTGCTATGCCCAGCTATCGCCCCATGTCACTGCTCCCGTTTGCTTCAAAACTCCTTGAGCAGCATGTCCATGGTCAACTTTCCTCCCACCTCTCATCTAACTCTCTCCTTGACAACCTCCAATCTGGCTTCCACCCCCACCACTCCACCAAAACTGCCCTGACAAAAATTACTAATGACTTAGTCACAGCCAAAGCTAACAGACAGTTCTCCATCCTCCTCCTTCTTGACCTGTCCTCTGCTTTCGACACAGTCGATCACTGCCTACTGCTACAGATTCTTTCTTCCCTTGGCATCAAAGACCTCGCCCTGTCCTGGATTGCCTCATACCTACCCAACCGCACATTTAGCGTTTCCCACACTACCTCCTCATCCCACCCTCTCTCTGTTGGAGTCCCTCAAGGCTCTGTCCTAGGGCCCCTACTTTTTTCCATCTATACCCTTGGCCTAGGACAACTCATAAAGTCCCATGGCTTCCAGTACCACCTGTATGCAGACGACACTCAGATCTACCTCTCCGGCCCAGATGTCACCTCCCTGCTGTCCAGAATTCCGAAGTGTCTGTCAGCCATATCCTCCTTCTTCACCTATCGCTTCCTAAAACTCAATGTAGACTAAACCGAATTCATCATCTTTCCCCCACCTCACATATCCCCCCTACCCGATCTATCTATTATGGTAAACGGCATCACGCTCTCTCCCGCTCCTGAAATCCGCTGCCTCAGGGTAACTCTTGACTCTGCCCTGTCCTTCAAACCTCACGTCCAAGCTCTTGCCACCTCCTGTCGCCTCCAACTCAAAAATATTGCCATAATCCGTTCCTTCCTCAGCCCACAATCTACCAAAACTCTTGTGCATGCTCTCATCATCTCCCGCCTCAATTACTGCAACACCCTCCTCTGTGGCCTCCCTGCTAACTCTCTTGCACCACTCCAGTCTGTCCTCAACTCTGCTGCCCGGCTAATCCACCTCTCTCCTCGCTACTCCCCTGCTTCTCCCCTCTGCAAATCCCTCCACTGGCTCCCAATCCCCCAACGAATCCAGTTCAAACTACTAACACTGATCTTCAAAGCCATCCACAACCTGTCCCCTCCCTATATCTCTGAACTAATCTCCCAATATCTTCCCTCACGTAATCTTCGCTTGTCCCAAGACCTCCTACTCTCCTCCGCACTTATTCGTTCCTCACACAACCGCCTCCAAGATTTCTCCCGAATATCCCCCATCCTCTGGAATTCCATGCCTCAACACGTCCGATTATCCACCACCCTCGGATCCTTCAGACGGAACCTGAAAACCCATCTCTTCAGGAAATCCTACAGCCTACAATAACCGAGCCGCTGCCTCACCGCCGCCAGAGCCGCCGCCTCACCCCTACCTTCCGTCTCTTCCCCATTATCCCATAGAATGTAAGTCCGCAAGGACAGGGTCCGCTCCCCTCTGTACCAGTCTGTCACTGTAAACCTGTTTACTGTAAACGATATCTATAACCCTGTATGTAACCCCTTTTTCATGTACAGCACCATGGAATTAATGGTGCTATATAAATAAATAATAATATGTCATCCATTGACCTTAATGCGATGAAAATACAACGTATCCAATGTATCCATGAGAAAATTCCATAAACGTTAAGTGAAGCCCAGGAAAAAAAAAACCTAAACGTAAAACCTATCCTATACTGAGATGTTGGTTAATATGGTATACATAGATTAAGTCCTTATACATTAATGCCACCCGAGCACATGTGCCTCTATTTTGAAAAAGGGATGAATTTAATGTATACAGTATGGTTACTGTACTGCTAGGGTGGATAAAAAAAAGTTGTTCTCACTTTTTGGGGCTGCAGCATTTTTTGGATAATACTTAAATCATCTAAAGAATGCAGATCTTAAATAGGACTTTTTACCTGTGCGTGGATGCCACACCTTCATCTCACGAAATATGACGGTAATTTAAAATAATACTTAAAGTAGTCCTGTCACTAGGTCAAAAGTGTCCAGTTTTTGTTTATTTTATTTGGACTGCTCTCCTGAGTAATCCTTTTCTCTCTTTTTTTTTTATTTTTTAAATGCACCATGTATTTCCAGAGACTTGGAGCTTCTTATTCTGTGGAACTTTTTATAGCCTTTACCAAGGGGGCGTTCGGCTCACACTAATTATGCAGAGCAGTGTAAAGATTTGTCCCCAGACATTAGCTAATGAAAATTAGCCCTGAACACAAAAGGTCCTCTTTAACAATACCTTTTTAAGGATCTGACCTTATAGTAAAAGTTGGGTCCAAACAACTGGATTGAGGGATCCCACAACTCTCTAAAGTAGCCCTTCTGTTGTAACGCAAAATCCCACATTTTTCTAAAGCAGCGCTATTCATTATAGACGCAGTGGTTACGGATGGGTAATAATGATCAGTTGCTGCCTTCATTAATAGAACATAATTACAGAAAGGGCTGTGGTAGCCTAGTCAGTATGTATGGATGGATTAAATCCCGAAACTCGAATGTTCAGACCTGACTTCTGCGTGGAGGTTAGAGCAGGTGAGTATGCCTGATTTTTATTATTTTAACACCGTATCTTCCACATGTGAACTCTTACCATAAGTCCTTTGACCATAAATCTATTAATAACAATCGTTGGCGTTACTTGAAACTCATGGCCCACAGTGTAAAATCTCGAACTTGGTTCTCAACTATGACAGGCCTTCTCATATGGGTCAAAGGGATTTTTTTGCGGCCACCTGGGCTCCAGGGCTAGAGTGCGACCGTGAGTCCTGCAATTACTACAGTTAAGGCCCTGGTAACAATGTATTTGCATTTTGGTGTATGTAATGTACAGAATTTGTACTTGCCATAATTGCAGGTTTTTAAACTTACTAGTTGCTTGGCAGCTAGAATCTTGGGCTTTAGGATACATTATTGCATAAAGAACCAATTAACAGTCTGAATTGCATTTAGTTTTATCTGCTAACCTATTCCTAATAATTTTCTTTGTCTTTCAGATGTCAAGCTGCTGTAGTAGGAGCTCTCTGAAGAGGTAGAGAAAGAGCATACTCTTGAGTAGCATTTCTGGCGAGGCGCACGCTACTCATAAGATGTGCCAAGTTCATTAAGTGGCGTGCGCCTCTTAATGAATTTAGTGCATTGTACTCAAGGGAGCCCTTCATTAAACCTGGCATGCCTTATGCCAGCCTTAATGAATCATCCCCTATTTGTGAGAGTTACATAAGTTGGAAGTCTGATCATAGAACTTGGCCTGCACCAACAAGGACATCTAACGCTATGTTCACATTTGCGTCTTTGGGCGCAGCGTCGTCGACGCAACGCAAAACGCAAACACAATGCAGTGTTTTTTGACGCATGCATTCAACGTTTACTTGAAATTTGACGCCGAAAAAACTGCACCATGTAGCGTCGGCTGCACCCTGTCTGTTGCATCCAAATGACGCATGCGTCGGGCAACGCTTGACAACGCATACCGGCGCATCTCCATGCGCCCCCCATGTTAAAGATAGGGGCGCATGATGCATGCGTCGGCATCCGTCGACGAAGCTGCGCCCAATGATGCAAATGTGAACATAGCGTAAGACTGTGTTTTATGAAGCATCCATGAAGAATTAGGTCCTTCAGTACTGGAATATGAAATTTCAGGGGAGTTGAACCAAGTCGATCACGCCTTACATGCTTTAAGATTTCAAGATACACTTTGTTCCAAATTATTATGCAAATAATATTTCCTCATATTTTCTCTAAATTACCTATCTGAATTGCAGTCATTGTTATTTTCCAGTCATCTACTATTCTAGTATAATTGCAATGTTATGGAACAAACTGCCTATGAAAACAGTATCTTTTTTAAAAAAAAAATAAACACTTAAAATGCATGTTCCAAATTATTATGCACAGCAGAGTTTTCAACCTTTTTTTTATTTTGAACAAAAAAAATGGTCAATTGTGAAGTTATAAGCATTATCAGCTTATTACAAAATGAAATCAAACAGTTTTCAAGTGAAAACTTTATTCTAGGTGATGTTACATTTGCACATAGGACCCCTTGTTCGAAAGAAGCTTCTGAACTATCTTGTCCATTGAATTTGTCAGTTTTTGGATGGTTTCTGCTTCAATTGTTTTGCATGTGGACAGAATACCCTCCCAGAGCTGTTGCTTAGATGTGAACTGCCTCCCGCCATCATAGACACTCCTTTTGATGATGCTCCAGAGGTTCTCAATGGGGTTGAGGTCAGGGGGAGATGGTGGCCACACCATAAGTTTGTCCTCTTTTATGCCCATAGCAGCCAGAGATGCAGATGTGTCTTTTGCAGCATGAGACGGTGCATTATCATGCATGAAAATGATCTTGCTGTGGAAAGCACGGTTCTTCCTCTTGTACCATGGCAGGAAGTGTTGTTTTAGAAACTCCACATAGATTATGGAGTTCATCTTTACCCCTTCAGGGATCATAAAGGGGCCGACAATCTCTCTCCCCATGATTCCAGCCCAAAACATTACTCCACCTCCTCCTTGTTAGCGCCTTAGCTGTGTTTTCATGAGGTATCCATCAACCAGCCATCCACCACTCCATCCATCTGGACCATCGAGCGTTGCACGGCACTCATCGGTGAACAAAACAGTTTGGAAGTCAGTCTTTATGTATTGTTTGGCCCACTGGAACCGTTTCTGCTTGTGTGCAGTGGATAGAGGTGGTCGACAGGATGGCTTACGCACAGCTGCAAACTTCTGAAGGACCCTGCATCTTGTTGTTCTGGGGACGTTGGAGGCACCAGCAGCTTCAAAACTTGTCTGCTGCTATGACAAGGCATTTTTGCAGCTGCTCTTTTAACCTTACACAATTACCTGTTGGAAAGAGTCCTCAATTTTTCCTTATCAGCACGCACACGTGTGTGCTGGGAATCCGCTACATACTTCTTGATTGTGCGATGATCACGATGAAATGTCTTGGCAATGTCGATTGTATTTTGGCAAAAAATGTAGGCTGCTTAATAATGTGGAAAAGCCTTCTTAAGTAGTCTTGCCTTTATTTGGACACACCTGCCAAACGATTTTGCACAGGTATCTGCAATTGCTTTCAGTGATATAAAGAGCCCTGACACACACATCACCATCAATGAGTTTAAACGACAAACAAAAAAATTCTAACCTTATCACTCCTAAACTCTTTGTGCATAATAATTTGGAACACAGTGTAAATCTAGAAAAGAAATGGAATGATGGCCAAGATTATTAAACTTGCTTTATGTCTGGTCATTGAACAGGCCTGCACAACAGGCCACCAAAAGATTTCTTGCAGCCCATGGAGCCCAATCAAATGTATTTTTGTCTTTCAGGGAAGAATATATTTGAACACTTGAGCGCAGGACAATGGCAAGGGAGAGCTCATCAGCTCTCTGTCCCATAGCGCAGTGGCATGATGAGGCCATTATGCTGCTGACCTCATCACACACAGAGTCTGCAGGGATACAGTAGGAAACGGTAAGTATTCTATGTAAGAGCTGATGCGTGAATGTAAAGACTATTGTAGATGGGAGCAGTTTACTATGAGTGGACATTATGGGGACAGTGAGGGTAAAATTATGAGAGAAGTAGTGTTGAGGGTATAGAGAGGGGCAGTGTGTAAGTGGGAGATATTATGGATAGGTGGACTTTGAGGAGAATATGAGGGAGAGGTGCATTATGATGGGATAACATTGTGAGGGATAGAGTTAGGGGCAATATCCAGAGATGGGCATATGGGGGGTCAGTTGGAGATGGACCATCATAGGCTGACAGTGAAGATGGGAACAGCATGAAAGAAGACAGTGTGGAGGCCATAGTTCTTATGGACAGACATTGTGATGATTATAATTTTTAAAGGGAGACCGTGGACGCTATGTATCATAATGTCAGTGTGGGGGTCATATTTTGTGCAGGAAGCATAGTGAGGTAGGGAGCAACAATAGTTGGGAGATTGTCTGCTTCAATGAATGAAGCAATTATTATTCTGCTGTTAAAGCCAGGGAAAAAACCTGAATGCCCGGATTCCTATAGACCAATATCTCTTCTCCCTGTTGATACCAAAGAAGCGAACAAGCAGCCATATAGTCCCATAAAAAGTACAACCCCCTGATGAAGGAGCCTCTGCTCCGAAACACGCGTCGGGGGTTGGACCTGGTCTCCCATTCTTTCCACGCCAGCTAGGTATGCATTCATGTGATTTGCTGTATATATTTTTTACATCATGGCTAGGGCACTTGCCTAACATTTTATGTATTTGATAGTACATGTAGCCTAAAACTCTGGCATGGCAGGTTTGTTTGGGCGGTCCGGTCCTTCTTATGGGCCATTGTGACACCTGACATGCATGTTCCCCTGTTAGTATTGTGTGTACCTGTTCATTTTGTTTTTACTATTATCTAATAAATGTTGTACTTTTTATGGGACTATATGGCTGCTTGTTCGCTTCTTTGGTATCCAATTGTTTGCAGTTGGTCCCGCTACTAGTCCGCTATGCATGTTTTATATTGTAGAATTATGATGCGACCTGACATATAAATATCTTAACATGCTTGCCTCAATATTACTTTGCTTCTCCCTGTTGATGTAAAACTATTTGCTAAAGTATTAGCCATGAGACTTAATAAAATATTAACGGAGCTAACACTAAATTGACAAATCTCCGGGCCCGGATGGGATACACCCCCGAGTACTGCAGGAACTAAGTACAGTCATTGATAGACCGTTATTTTTAATCTTTAAAGAGTCCATAATAACAGGGTCTGTACCACAGGACTGGCGTATAGCAAATGTGGTGCCAATATTTAAAAAGGGGACAAAAACTGAACTCGGAAATTATAGGCCAGTAAGCTTAACCTCTACTGTGGGTAAAATCCTGGAGGGCATTCTAAGGGATGCTATACTGGAGTATCTGAAGAGGAATAACCTCATGACCCAGTATCAGCACGGGTTTACTAGGGACCGTTCATGTCAGACTAATTTGATCAGCTTCTATGAAGAGAGGTAAGTTCCGGACTGGACCAAGGGAGCCCAGTGGATGTAGTGTATATGAACTTTTCAAAAGCTTTTGATACGGTGCCACACAAAAGGTTGATACATAAAATGAGAATAATGAGGATAGGGGAAAATATGTGCAAGTGGGTTGAGAGCTGGCTCAGGGATAGGAAACAAAGGGTGGTTATTAATGGAGCACACTCGGACTGGGTCGCGGTTAGCAGTGGGGTACCACAGGGGTCAGTATTGGGCCCTCTTCTTTTTAACATATTTATTAATGACCTTGTAGGGGGCATTCAGAGTAGAATTTCAATATTTGCAGATGAAGCTAAACTCTGCAGGGTAATCAAGACAGATGAGGACAATTTTGTATTACAGGATGATTTATGTAAACTAGAAGCTTGGGCTGATAAATGGCAAATGAGCTTTAATGGGGATAAATGTAAGGTCATGCACTTGGGTAGAAGTAATAAGATGTATAACTATGTGCTTAATTCTAAAACTCTGGGTAAAACTGTCAATGAAAAGGACCTGGGTGTATGGGTGGATGACAAACTCATATTCAGTGGCCAGTGTCAGGCAGCTGCTACAAAGGCAAATAAAATAATGGGATGTATTAAAAGAGGCATAGATGCTCATGAGGAGAACATAATTTTACCTCTATACAAGTCACTAGTGCGACCACACTTAGAATACTGTGCACAGTTCTGGTCTCCGGTGTATAAGAAAGACATAGCTGAACTAGAGCGGGTCCAGAGAAGAGCGACCAAGGTTATTAGAGGACTGGGAGGTCTGCAATACCAAGATAGGTTATTACACTTGGGGCTATTTAGTTTGGAAAAACGAAGGCTGAGGGGTGATCTTATGTTAATCTATAAATATATGAGGGGACAGTACAAAGACCTTTCTGATGATCTTTTTAATCATAGACCGGTGACAGGGACAAGGGGGCATCCTCTACGTCTGGAGGAAAAAAGGTTTAAGCATAATAACAGACGCGGGTTCTTTACTGTAAGAGCAGTGAGACTATGGAACTCTCTGCCGTATGATGTTGTAATGAGTGATTCATTACTTAAATTTAAGAGGGGACTGGATACCTTTCTGGAAAAGTATAATGTTACAGGGCATATACACTAGATTCCTTGATAGGGCGTTGATCCAGGGAAGTAGTCTGATTGCCGTATGTGGGGTCGGGAAGGAATTTTTTTCCCCATGGTGGAGCTTACTCTTACCACATGGGGTTTTTTTTGCCTTCCCCTGGATCAACATGTTAGGGCATGTTAGCTTAGGCTATGGGTTGAACTAGATGGACTTAAAGTCTTCCTTCAACCTTAATAACTATGTAACTATGTAACTATGTAACATGAAGATCAAACAGGTTTCATGCCGAATGGATCCACGGCTATCAATATTAGATGTTTATATCTTAACATGCAATAATGCAGTGCAGAAACGGGGCATAGAGCAATAATGTCACTCGATGCTGCAAAGGCTTTCGACAGTGTCAAGTGGAATTATCTATGGGAAGTCATGAGGTACATGGTATTTGGCTTGAACTTTATAAATTGGGTCAAATTACTGTACTGGTCACCAACGGCTAGGTTGAAGGCTAACGGACATATATCAAGTACATTTACCTTGGGTATGGGGCATGCGCCAGGGTTGCCCACTTTCTCCCCTCCTGTTTGCTATGGTGATGGAGCCATTGGCATGTAGATTGAGGGATACAAGCAACTTTATGGGTTTTAGGTGTAATAATATAGAGTTGTATGTGGGAAATATAGAGACATCTTTGGGCCCAATAATGGTGGAAATTAAAGAATTTGGATGTTGGTCAGGATTGTAAATTAACTGGGAAAAAATTATCACTCTTATCAGTGGATCCTCTTCCCCCCCCCCCACAGAATTAATATCAGATACACAGATGGTAGAAAAATGTAAATATCTTGGAGTAGTGATTGATGCACATATAAAAGATTATATAATGCTAAACATTAACCCCTTGTTAGACAGAATCAGGTCTAAAATCAATGCATGGTGCAAATCCTGCTATCGGTAATACGTAGAGGAAATCTCATTAAAATGATACTAATGCCACAATTGCTATATATACTACACAACTCTCCATGTTGGATTCCTCCCTCTATATTCCATAAAGTGCAGTCCAGTCAATGTTTAGAGAACTAATTTGGTGCAAATGCAATGCAAGAATTAAATTACTAACTCTTCAGGGGGATAAAACATAGGGTGGGATGGCGATACCAGATCCATGGATGTACTTTATAGCATCAAAGATGCATCATTTTTATGGCAAGGAAAAGAGGGAGATTTTGGGCAAAGCAGGAAGACTTGTTTGATTTGACAAAAAATACTTTTCACCTATTCACATATTGGAAGGGGTTGCGTGCGGCGTGGATGGAGAGTGACCAACTATGGCATTAATGTACAAAGTGTGGGATAGGTGAAAGAGATTGCTGGGAATTACTGGACACTAGAGTTGAGCGACTTTCATTTTTTTAAGATCGAGTCGGGTTTTGTGAAACCCGATTTTGTCCAGAGTCGAGTCGAGTGCAGTCGGCCGATTATCGCTAAAAGTCGGGGATCGACCGAAACACGAAACCCAATGCAAGTCAATGGGGAAGCATAGTCGGCAGTGAGTGGAGGCCAGGAAAACACCTACAGTGCCCATTTTAATGCCAAAAACATCCATTCTTGTTTCTGAAGCTTGTCAATCTTAATTAACTTTATAATAATAGTTGGGCATAGGGAATTGGGGGTCATTTGGCAAAAGTTGTGGGGGGAGTAGGGCCGGCTCAAGTTTTTCGTGGGCCCAGGAAATGCGGACTACGTCACGGCGGTGTTGCAGGGAAAGGTAAGTATTTCAACGTTGCAAGTGCTGTGATCCTGAGCAAGCAGGGGGGGCCCACTCGTTCGCATTGGCACTGGCACAGGGCCCCTCAAAGTACAGCGATGTGTGTTTGCATGGCGGGGGCGCCTCCCACCAGCAGCAACACTTTTGCGTACTCTGAGGGGCCCTGTGCCAGTGACGTCGCCAACGAGTATGCCCCCCCACCTGATGAAGGAACCTGCACTTTCATCTGCACCTTCCTCTCTGTCCCTGTGTAAGGTGGTATAACATGCGGGAAGGGGAACCTTACTTTCAGCAGGGTCAGATTCTGGCTGTGTAGAGTATAAGGGGAATGTAGTGGTCTAGGTCAATGTACCAGCAGACTCATCTAGCAGTGGCTGGGCAATGGGCAGGATGAGGAGGAAACAGATATAGGGCCAAAGAATAAAGTAGGCTAAATGCAGTTCAAAATTGGTAACAGGACTAAACAGGCGGCATTGCTTTGTTCAGTGGAGTAGCAAACCCAAGAGCAGCAGACACTGTTTCAAGGGCCTAACCACACTAGTAGGCCAAATGCAGTTTAATATCTGATAGTATAGGGCGAAAGCCAGAATGTGGAAGCTCAGCTTTGTTCAGTTGAGGACAACACCTGGCAGGGGCAGACAGACACCTTTAGTAGGCCGGAACAGCCAATTTTTTAAAAAAACAGCAGTTAGTAAGAGGCAGAAGGTAGAAGCTCAGCTTTATTCAGTTGAGGACAACACCAGGCAGGGGCAGACAGACACCTTTAGTAGGCCGGAACAGCCAATTGCATTTTTAAAAATGGTAATTTGGAACTGAAGGTTGAAGCTCAGCTTTATTCAGTTGAGGACAACACCAGGCAGGGGCAGACAGACACCTTTAGTAGGCCGGAACAGCCAATGGCATTTTTAAAAATGGTAATTTGGAACAGAAGGTAGAAGCTCAGCTTTATTCAGTTGAGGACAACACCAGGCAGGGGCAGACAGACACCTTTAGTAGGCCGGAACAGCCAATGGCATTTTTAAAAATGGTAATTTGGAACTGAATGTTGAAGCTCAGCTTTATTCAGTTGAGGACAACACCTGGCAGGGGCAGACAGACACCTTTAGTAGGCCGGAACAGCCAATTTTTTAAAAAAACAGCAGTTAGTAAGAGGCAGAAGGTAGAAGCTCAGCTTTATTCAGTTGAGGACAACACCAGGCAGGGGCAGACAGACACCTTTAGTAGGCCGGAACAGCCAATTGCATTTTTAAAAATGGTAATTTGGAACTGAAGGTTGAAGCTCAGCTTTATTCAGTTGAGGACAACACCAGGCAGGGGCAGACAGACACCTTTAGTAGGCCGGAACAGCCAATGGCATTTTTAAAAATGGTAATTTGGAACAGAAGGTAGAAGCTCAGCTTTATTCAGTTGAGGACAACACCAGGCAGGGGCAGACATTCACCTTTAGTAGGCCGGAACAGCCAATTTTTAAAAAAAACAGCAGTTAGTAAGAGGCAGAAGGTAGAAGCTCAGCTTTATTCAGTTGAGGACAACACCAGGCAGGGGCAGACAGACACCTTTAGTAGGCCGGAACAGCCAATTGCATTTTTAAAAATGGTAATTTGGAACTGAAGGTTGAAGCTCAGCTTTATTCAGTTGAGGACAACACCAGGCAGGGGCAGACAGACACCTTTAGTAGGCCGGAACAGCCAATGGCATTTTTAAAAATGGTAATTTGGAACTGAAGGTTGAAGCTCAGCTTTATTCAGTTGAGGACAACACCTGGCAGGGGCAGACAGACACCTTTAGTAGGCCGGAACAGCCAATTTTTTAAAAAAACAGCAGTTAGTAAGAGGCAGAAGGTAGAAGCTCAGCTTTATTCAGTTGAGGAGAACACCAGGCAGGGGCAGACAGACAACTTTAGTAGGCCGGAACAGCCAATTGCATTTTTAAAAATGGTAATTTGGAACTGAAGGTTGAAGCTCAGCTTTATTCAGTTGAGGACAACACCAGGCAGGGGCAGACAGACACCTTTAGTAGGCCGGAACAGCCAATGGCATTTTTAAAAATGGTAATTTGGAACAGAAGGTAGAAGCTCAGCTTTATTCAGTTGAGGACAACACCAGGCAGGGGCAGACATTCACCTTTAGTAGGCCGGAACAGCCAATTTTTTAAAAAAACAGCAGTTAGTAAGAGGCAGAAGGTAGAAGCTCAGCTTTATTCAGTTGAGGACAACACCAGGCAGGGGCAGACAGACACCTTTAGTAGGCCGGAACAGCCAATTTTTAAAAAAAACAGCAGTTAGTAAGAGGCAGAAGGTAGAAGCTCAGCTTTATTCAGTTGAGGACAACACCAGGCAGGGGCAGACAGACACCTTTAGTAGGCCGGAACAGCCAATTGCATTTTTAAAAATGGTAATTTGGAACTGAAGGTTGAAGCTCAGCTTTATTCAGTTGAGGACAACACCAGGCAGGGGCAGACAGACACCTTTAGTAGGCCGGAACAGCCAATGGCATTTTTAAAAATGGTAATTTGGAACTGAAGGTTGAAGCTCAGCTTTATTCAGTTGAGGACAACACCTGGCAGGGGCAGACAGACACCTTTAGTAGGCCGGAACAGCCAATTTTTTAAAAAAACAGCAGTTAGTAAGAGGCAGAAGGTAGAAGCTCAGCTTTATTCAGTTGAGGACAACACCAGGCAGGGGCAGACAGACACCTTTAGTAGGCCGGAACAGCCAATTGCATTTTTAAAAATGGTAATTTGGAACTGAAGGTTGAAGCTCAGCTTTATTCAGTTGAGGACAACACCAGGCAGGGGCAGACAGACACCTTTAGTAGGCCGGAACAGCCAATGGCATTTTTAAAAATGGTAATTTGGAACTGAAGGTTGAAGCTCAGCTTTATTCAGTTGAGGACAACACCAGGCAGGGGCAGACAGACACCTTTAGTAGGCCGGAACAGCCAATGGCATTTTTAAAAATGGTAATTTGGAACAGAAGGTAGAAGCTCAGCTTTATTCAGTTGAGGACAACACCAGGCAGGGGCAGACATTCACCTTTAGTAGGCCGGAACAGCCAATTTTTTTAAAAAAACAGCAGTTAGTAAGAGGCAGAAGGTAGAAGCTCAGCTTTATTCAGTTGAGGACAACACCAGGCAGGGGCAGACAGACACCTTTAGTAGGCCGGAACAGCCAATGGCATTTTTAAAAATGGTAATTTGGAACTGAAGGTTGAAGCTCAGCTTTATTCAGTTGAGGACAACACCAGGCAGGGGCAGACAGACACCTTTAGTAGGCCGGAACAGCCAATTTTATAAAAAAAAAGCAGTTAATAAGAGGCAGAAGGTAGAAGCTCAGCTTTATTCAGTTGCAGCTTCTTGGCAATAATATAAAGAAGACGCGACAGGACAACACTCGGTGGATGCCATATCTGTGTTTTCAATGGATAAAAACCTTTCAGTTAACTACTTGCAGGAGCAAGTTTTTGTAGCTGGTGGACAATTTTTTTTAAAATAAGCAGTTAATAAGAGGCAGAAGGTAGAAGCTCAGCTTTATTCAGTTGCAGCTTCTTGGCAATAATATAAAGAAGACGCGACAGGACAACACTCGGTGGATGCCATATCTGTGTTTTCAATGGAAAAAAACCTTTCAGTTAACTACTTGCAGGAGCAAGTTTTTGTAGCTGGTGGACAATTTTTTTAAAAAAAAGCAGTTAATAAGAGGCAGAAGGTAGAAGCTCAGCTTTATTCAGTTGCAGCTTCTTGGCAATAATATAAAGAAGACGCGACAGGACAACACTCGGTGGATGCCATATCTGTGTTTTCAATGGAAAAAAACCTTTCAGTTAACTACTTGCAGGAGCAAGTTTTTGTAGCTGGTGGACAATTTTTTTTAAAAAAAGCAGTTAATAAGAGGCAGAAGGTAGAAGCTCAGCTTTATTCAGTTGCAGCTTCTTGGCAATAATATAAAGAAGACGCGACAGGACAACACTCGGTGGATGCCATATCTGTGTTTTCAATGGAAAAAAACCTTTCAGTTAACTACTTGCAGGAGCAAGTTTTTGTAGCTGGTGGACAATTTTTTTTAAAAAAAGCAGTTAATAAGAGGCAGAAGGTAGAAGCTCAGCTTTATTCAGTTGCAGCTTCTTGGCAATAATATAAAGAAGACGCGACAGGACAACACTCGGTGGATGCCATATCTGTGTTTTCAATGGAAAAAAACCTTTCAGTTAACTACTTGCAGGAGCAAGTTTTTGTAGCTGGTGGACAATTTTTTTAAAAAAAAGCAGTTAATAAGAGGCAGAAGGTAGAAGCTCAGCTTTATTCAGTTGCAGCTTCTTGGCAATAATATAAAGAAGACGCGACAGGACAACACTCGGTGGATGCCATATCTGTGTTTTCAATGGAAAAAAACCTTTCAGTTAACTACTTGCAGGAGCAAGTTTTTGTAGCTGGTGGACAATTTTTTTTAAAAAAAGCAGTTAATAAGAGGCAGAAGGTAGAAGCTCAGCTTTATTCAGTTGCAGCTTCTTGGCAATAATATAAAGAAGACGCGACAGGACAACACTCGGTGGATGCCATATCTGTGTTTTCAATGGAAAAAAACCTTTCAGTTAACTACTTGCAGGAGCAAGTTTTTGTAGCTGGTGGACAATTTTTTTTAAAAAAAAGCAGTTAATAAGAGGCAGAAGGTAGAAGCTCAGCTTTATTCAGTTGCAGCTTCTTGGCAATAATATAAAGAAGACGCGACAGGACAACACTCGGTGGATGCCATATCTGTGTTTTCAATGGAAAAAAACCTTTCAGTTAACTACTTGCAGGAGCAAGTTTTTGTAGCTGGTGGACAATTTTTTTTAAAAAAAGCAGTTAATAAGAGGCAGAAGGTAGAAGCTCAGCTTTATTCAGTTGCAGCTTCTTGGCAATAATATAAAGAAGACGCGACAGGACAACACTCGGTGGATGCCATATCTGTGTTTTCAATGGAAAAAAACCTTTCAGTTAACTACTTGCAGGAGCAAGTTTTTGTAGCTGGTGGACAATTTTTTTTTAAAAAAGCAGTTAATAAGAGGCAGAAGGTAGAAGCTCAGCTTTATTCAGTTGCAGCTTCTTGGCAATAATATAAAGAAGACGCGACAGGACAACACTCGGTGGATGCCATATCTGTGTTTTCAATGGAAAAAAACCTTTCAGTTAACTACTTGCAGGAGCAAGTTTTTGTAGCTGGTGGACAATTTTTTTTAAAAAAAGCAGTTAATAAGAGGCAGAAGGTAGAAGCTCAGCTTTATTCAGTTGCAGCTTCTTGGCAATAATATAAAGAAGACGCGACAGGACAACACTCGGTGGATGCCATATCTGTGTTTTCAATGGAAAAAAACCTTTCAGTTAACTACTTGCAGGAGAAAGTTTTTGCAGCTGGTGGCCAATTTTTGTACTGTACCAGTTTTTTGTTGTATGTGTTTTTGTTTTTAATGTTAAAATGTCTGCATTTGATATCTCTCCAGTATTTTCTTTTTTATAAGCAAAATACTGCAGTTTTACATCGGTTACATGGATACACAGGCAGCTTGGTGGTGAGTGGAGGAGTATTTAAAGTAGGGACCGCAGACAGGCTATCAAAGGCCTAAAATAACAAACAATAGGCTCATGGCAGCTTTACAGCGGTTACATGGATACACAGGCAGCTTGGTGGTGAGTGGAGGAATATTTAAAGTAGGGACCGCAGACAGGCTATCAAAGGCCTAAAATAACAAACAATAGGCTCATGGCAGCTTTACAGCGGTTACATGGATACACAGGCAGCTTGGTGGTGAGTGGAGGAGTATTTAAAGTAGGGACCGCAGACAGGCTATCAAAGGCCTAAAATAACAAACAATAGGCTCATGGCAGTTTTACAGCGGTTACATGGATACACAGGCAGCTTGGTGGTGAGTGGAGGAGTATTTAAAGTAGGGACCGCAGACAGGCTATCAAAGGCCTAAAATAACAAACAATAGGCTCATGGCAGCTTTACAGCGGTTACATGGATACACAGGCAGCTTGGTGGTGAGTGGAGGAGTATTTAAAGTAGGGACCGCAGACAGGCTATCAAAGGCCTAAAATAACAAACAATAGGCTCATGGCAGTTTTACAGCGGTTACATGGATACACGGGCAGGCAGCTGGTGATGAGTGGAGGAGTATTTAAAGTAGGGACCGCAGACAGGCTATCAAAGGCCTAAAATAACAAACAATAGGCTCATGGCAGCTTTACAGCGGTTACATGGATACACAGGCAGCTTGGTGGTGAGTGGAGGAGTATTTAAAGTAGGGACCGCAGACAGGCTATCAAAGGCCTAAAATAACAAACAATAGGCTCATGGCAGTTTTACAGCGGTTACATGGATACACGGGCAGGCAGCTTGGTGGTGAGTGGAGGAGTATTTAAAGTAGGGACCGCAGACAGGCTATCAAAGGCCTAAAATAACAAACAATAGGCTCATGGCAGTTTTACAGCGGTTACATGGATACACGGGCAGGCAGCTGGTGATGAGTGGAGGAGTATTTAAAGTAGGGACCGCAGACAGGCTATCAAAGGCCTAAAATAACAAACAATAGGCTCATGGCAGTTTTACAGCGGTTACATGGATACACGGGCAGGCAGCTGGTGATGAGTGGAGGAGTATTTAAAGTAGGGACCGCAGACAGGCTATCAAAGGCCTAAAATAACAAACAATAGGCTCATGGCAGTTTTACAGCGGTTACATGGATACACGGGCAGGCAGCTGGTGATGAGTGGAGGAGTATTTAAAGTAGGGACCGCAGACAGGCTATCAAAGGCCTAAAATAACAAACAATAGGCTCATGGCAGCTTTACAGCGGTTACATGGATACACAGGCAGCTTGGTGGTGAGTGGAGGAGTAGTGCAAGGAGTGTCTGTCCCAGTACTCCCAAAATATAAATAGATGTTAATGTCTCGCAAAACAACCAAAACAAAAAAAAAGGTGGCATACTTAGGTACAGGGGTGGGCTCATCTACTGAGTTTCTGACATAGTAATTTGGCAGTAACTATTTAATGGTGCCAATATAGGACACAGACACAGACTACTTTAAGTTGCATCATAGATGTCTACAAATTTGTATTGTCAGTGCCAGACATTGAATGATGTCAGCGAATAGACTAAAGATTGGTGGAGCTGTGCGACATAATTTTGCACGTGGTAGAGCACATTTTGAGCTGGGGTAGGGGGGAACTCTCTTGAGGCCGGCGGGACCGCCCCAGGGCCCCTCATGTTACAACGGTGTGTCTGACGTTGGGTGCGCACCACCACCGCCAGAGACACTACATTGTACTATCAGGGACCCAGTAGCAATGCCGTCAACCAAAAGCGAGCACACCCACCTCTTCAGACAAACAGCAGTCTCACGGGTGCTTGCGCCAAGTCGCGATACCACGGCCCCGTGTGGGGAGTTTTGCCATTTAGGGAGGTGTAAACATGTCGTATGCTGTACAATCAGCTGCAGCAAATTAGACATTAGAAAAGTAATTCACAGGCAAGAGCTTTTCATAGGAAAGCTAGGTGTCGGCCGGGCAAGGTGGGGCAAAAGATTTCGAAATCCAGTTGTGGTTCATTTTAATGAATGTTAGATCGTCAACATTTTGGGTAGCCAGACGAGTCCTTTTTTCGGTTAATATTGAACCTGCAGCACTGAATACTCTTTCTGATAGGACACTTGCTGCCGGGCAAGCAAGCTCCTGCAATGCATATTCTGCCAATTCTGGCCAGGTGTCTAATTTGGAGGCCCAGTAATCAAATGGGAATGACGGTTGAGGGAGAACATCGATAAGGGATGAAAAATAGTTAGTAACCATACTGGACAAATGTTGTCTCCTGTCACTTTCAATTGATGCAGCAGTACCTGTCCTGTCTGCGGTCATAGCAAAATCACTCCACAACCTGGTCAGAAAACCCCTCTGTCCAACGCCACTTCTGATGTGTGCACCCCTAACACTCCTAGTCTGCTGGCCCCTGGAGCTCGTGTGAGAACGATCACGTGCGCTGTGTGCTGGGAATGCCTGAAGCAAACGGTCAACAAGAGTTGATTGTTTGGTTGCTAATATTAGTTCCAAGTTCTCATGTGGCATAATATTTTGCAATTTGCCTTTATAGCGTGGATCAAGGAGGCAGGCCAACCAGTAATCGTCATCGTTCATCATTTTCGTAATGCGTGTGTCCCTTTTTAGGATACGTAAGGCATAATCCGCCATGTGGGCCAAAGTTCCAGTTGTCAAATCTCCGGTTGTGATTGGTTGAGGGGCAGTTGCAGGCAAATCTACGTCACTTGTGTCCCTCAAAAAACCAGAACCCGGCCGTGACACGCAACCAATTTCCTGTGCCCCCGGGAAAGGTTCGGCATTAAAAATATACTCATCCCCATCATCCTCCTCGTCCTCCACCTCCTCTTCGCCCGCTATCTCGTCCTGTACACTGCCCTGACCAGACAATGGCTGACTGTCATCAAGGCTTTCCTCTTCCTCTGGTGCAGACGCCTGCTCCTTTATGTGCGTCAAACTTTGCATCAGCAGACGCATTAGGGGGATGCTCATGCTTATTACGGCGTTGTCTGCACTAACCAGCCGTGTGCATTCCTCAAAACACTGAAGGACTTGACACATGTCTTGTATCTTAGACCACTGCACACCTGACAACTCCATGTCTGCCATCCTACTGCCTGCCCGTGTATCCTCCCACAAATAAATAACAGCACGCCTCTGTTCGCACAGTCTCTGAAGCATGTGCAGTGTTGAGTTCCACCTTGTTGCAACGTCTATGATTAGGCGATGCTGGGGAAGGTTCAAAGACCGCTGATAGGTCTGCATACGGCTGGCGTGTACAGGCGAACGTCGGATATGTGAGCAAAGTGCACGCACTTTGAGGAGCAGGTCGGAGAACCCAGGATAAGTTTTCAATAAGCACTGCACCACCAGGTTTAAGGTGTGAGCCAGGCAAGGAATGTGTTTCAGTTGGGAAAGGGAGATGGCAGCCATGAAATTCCTTCCGTTATCACTCACTACCTTGCCTGCCTCAAGATCTACTGTGCCCAGCCACGACTGCGTTTCTTGTTGCAAGAACTCGGATAGAACTTCCGCGGTGTGTCTGTTGTCGCCCAAACACTTCATAGCCAATACAGCCTGCTGACGCTTGGCAGTAGCTGGCCCATAATGGGACAACTGGTGTGCAACAGTGTCATCTGCCGATGGAGTGGTTGGCAGACTGCGTTCTGTGGAAGAGCTGTAGCTTCTGCAGGAGGACGAGGAGGAGGAGGGGGTGCGAACGCCTACAGCCAACTGTTTCCTAGACCGTGGGCTAGGCACAACTGTCCCTAAATTGATGTCGCCTGTGGACCCTGCATCCACCACATTCACCCAGTGTGCCGTGATGGACACATAACGTCCCTGGCCATGCCTACTGGTCCATGCATCTGTAGTCAGGTGCACCTTTGTACTCACAGATTGCCTGAGTGCATGGACGATGCGCTGTTTAACATGCTGGTGCAGGGCTGGGATGGCTTTTCTGGAAAAAAAGTGTCGACTGGGTAGCTCGTATCGTGGTTCAGCGTACTCCATCAGGGCTTTGAAAGCTTCGCTTTCAACTAACCGGTAGGGCATCATCTCTAACGAGATTAGTCTAGCTATGTGGGCGTTAAAACCCTGTGTACGCGGATGCGAGGATAAGTACTTCCTTTTTCTAACCAGAGTCTCATGTAGGGTGAGCTGGACTGGAGAGCTGGAGATCGTGGAACTTTCGGGTGTGCCGGTGTACATGGCAGACTGAGAGACGGTTGGAGACGGTATTGTTTCCGCCGGTGCCCTAGATGCAATATTTCCTCCTACAAAACTGGTGGTTCCCTGACCCTGACTGCTTTTGGCTGGCAAAGAAACCTGCACAGATACTGCCGGTGGTGCGGAAAATGGTGGCCTTACAGTGACGGAAGGGATGTTGCGTTGCTGACTAGCTTCATTGGCCGAGGGTGCTACAACCTTAAGGGACGTTTGGTAGTTAGTCCAGGCTTGAAAATGCATGGTGGTTAAGTGTCTATGCATGCAACTAGTATTTAGACTTTTCAGATTCTGACCTCTGCTTAAGCTAGTTGAACATTTTTGACAGATGACTTTGCGCTGATCAGTTGGATGTTGTTTAAAAAAATGCCAGACTGCACTCTTCCTAGACTCGGATCCCTTTTCAGGGATTGCAGACTGAGCTTTAACCGGATGGCCACGCTGTCCTCCAACAGGTTTTGGCTTTGACACGCGTTTTGGGCCAGATACGGGCCCGGCAGATGGAACCTGTTGCGATGTTGATGCCTGCTGCGGCCCCTCCTCCACCTCCGCTTCTGAACTACTGCCGCCTGCACCCTGTTCCCCCAATGGCTGCCAATCGGGGTCAATAACTGGGTCATCTATTACCTCCTCTTCGAGCTCGTGTGCAACTTCGTCTGTGTCACTGTGTCGGTCGGTGGTATAGCGTTCGTGGCGGGGCAACATAGTCTCATCAGGGTCTGATTGTGGATCTGTACCCTGAGAGGGCAATGTGGTGGTCTGAGTCAAAGGAGCAGCATAGTACTCTGGCTGTGGCTGTGCATCAGTGCACTCCATGTCAGAATCTACTTGTAATGGGCATGGCCTGTTAAATGTTTCACTTTCTAAGCCAGGGACGGTATGTGTATAGAGCTCCATGGAGTGACCCGTTGTGTCGCCTGCTGCATCCTTCTCTCTTGTTGTAGTTTTTGCTGAGGAGGACAAGGAAGCGACTTGTCCCTGACCGTGAACATCCACAAGCGACGCGCTGCTTTTACATTTACCAGTTTCGGAAGAGGAGGCAAAAGAGCTAGAGGCTGAGTCTGCAATGTAAGCCAAAACTTGCTGTTGCTGCTCCGCCTTTAAAAGCGGTTTTCCTACTCCCAGAAAAGAGAGCGTTCGAGGCCTTGTGTAGCCTGACGACGAAACTGGCTCCACAGCTCCAGACTTAGGTGGAATATTTTTATCCCCACGACCACCTGATGCTCCACTACCACTACCATCATTACCAGCTGACAATGAACGCCCACGACGACCTCTTGCACCAGACTTCCTCATTGTTTTAAAATCTTAACCAAAGTAACTTTATTTGTTGCTGTCAAACAACTTACACGGTGAGCTATAACTTCAGTATGATTTCAATATCCCTTAACAGGTTGGTGAGACCACAAGGAAAATCAGGCACAATGTTACACACTCTGTTTTCTGTGGCACAAAATCACAGAGATGACACACACGCAGGACTGTCACTCAAGCACTAATGTCAATATTAATCTCCCACCTAATTTATTTATTTTTTTTTCTCAGGGAGACTTTAGAAACCAAATAATATTAAAAAAAAAACAACAAAAAAAAGGCTTTCTATGGCCCACAATTAGAGAGAGAGAGGTGGCACACCCAGGAGTCAAGACTGGCGCACAAGCTGAAAGGGCAATATTACTCTCCCACTGTTTTTTTATGTATTTTTTGTTTTTTAAGGGAGACTTTAGAAACCAAATAATATTAAAAAAACCAAAAAAATAAATAGCCTTTCTATGGCCCACTGAATGAGAGAGAGGTGGCACACCCAGGAGTCAAGACTGGCGCACAAGCTGAAAGGGCAATATTACTCTCCCACTGTTTTTTTAAGTTTTTTTTCTTTTATTTTCAGGGAGACTTTAGAAACCAAATATTATTAAAAAAAACAAAAAAATAAATAGCCTTTCTATGGCCCACTGAATGAGAGAGAGGTGGCACACCCAGGAGTCAAGACTGGCACACAAGCTGAAAGGGCAATATTACTCTCCCACTGTTTTTTTATGTATTTTTTGTTTTTTAAGGGAGACTTTAGAAACCAAATAATATTAAAAAAACCAAAAAAATAAATAGCCTTTCTATGGCCCACTGAATGAGAGAGAGGTGGCACACCCAGGAGTCAAGACTGGCGCACAAGCTGAAAGGGCAATATTACTCTCCCACTGTTTTTTTAAGTTTTTTTTCTTTTATTTTCAGGGAGACTTTAGAAACCAAATATTATTAAAAAAAACAAAAAAATAAATAGCCTTTCTATGGCCCACTGAATGAGAGAGAGGTGGCACACCCAGGAGTCAAGACTGGCACACAAGCTGAAAGGGCAATATTACTCTCCCACTGTTTTTTTATGTTTTTTTTTTTTTCAGGGAGACTTTAGAAACCAAATAATAAGAAAAAAAATAAATAAATAAATAGGCTTTCTATAGCCCACTGAATGAAAGATAGCACACACAGCAGTGGCACACAAGCCCTGACTGAGGCCAATATTTTTCTCCCACTGATTGATGTAGTGTTTTTGTGTTGAGGTAGATTTTAGAACACAAATCAAGGAAAAAAAAAAAATGCTTTCTATGGCCCACTGAATGAGAGAGGTGGCACACCCAGGAGTCAAGACTGGCACACAAGCTGAAAGGGCAATATTACTCTCCCACTGTTTTTTTATGTATTTTTTGTTTTTTAAGGGAGACTTTAGAAACCCAATAATATTTTTTTAAAAAAATAAATAGGCTTTCTATGGCCCACTGAATGAGAGAGGTGGCACACCCAGGAGTCAAGACTGGCACACAAGCTGAAAGGGCAATATTACTCTCCCACTGTTTTTTTATGTTTTTTTTTTTTTCAGGGAGACTTTAGAAACCAAATAATATTAAAAAAACCAAAAAAATAAATAGGCTTTCTATGGCCCACTGAATGAGAGAGAGAGGTGGCACACCCAGGAGTCAAGACTGGCACACAAGCTGAAAGGGCAATATTACTCTCCCACTGTTTTTTTATGTATTTTTTGTTTTTTAAGGGAGACTTTAGAAACCAAATAATATTAAAAAAACCAAAAAAATAAATAGCCTTTCTATGGCCCACTGAATGAGAGAGAGAGGTGGCACACCCAGGAGTCAAGACTGGCACACAAGCTGAAAGGGCAATATTACTCTCCCACTGTTTTTTTATGTATTTTTTGTTTTTTAAGGGAGACTTTAGAAACCCAATAATATTTAAAAAAATAAATAAATAGGCTTTCTATGGCCCACTGAATGAGAGAGGTGGCACACCCAGGAGTCAAGACTGGCACACAAGCTGAAAGGGCAATATTACTCTCCCACTGTTTTTTTATGTTTTTTTTTTTTTTCAGGGAGACTTTAGAAACCAAATAATATTAAAAAAACCAAAAAAATAAATAGGCTTTCTATGGCCCACTGAATGAGAGAGAGAGGTGGCACACCCAGGAGTCAAGACTGGCACACAAGCTGAAAGGGCAATATTACTCTCCCACTGTTTTTTTATGTATTTTTTGTTTTTTAAGGGAGACTTTAGAAACCAAATAATATTAAAAAAACCAAAAAAATAAATAGCCTTTCTATGGCCCACTGAATGAGAGAGAGAGGTGGCACACCCAGGAGTCAAGACTGGCACACAAGCTGAAAGGGCAATATTACTCTCCCACTGTTTTTTTATGTATTTTTTGTTTTTTAAGGGAGACTTTAGAAACCCAATAATATTTAAAAAAAAAAATAAATAGGCTTTCTATGGCCCACTGAATGAGAGAGGTGGCACACCCAGGAGTCAAGACTGGCACACAAGCTGAAAGGGCAATATTACTCTCCCACTGTTTTTTTATGTTTTTTTTTTTTCAGGGAGACTTTAGAAACCAAATAATATTAAAAAAACCAAAAAAATAAATAGGCTTTCTATGGCCCACCGAATGAGAGAGAGAGGTGGCACACCCAGGAGTCAAGACTGGCACACAAGCTGAAAGGGCAATATTACTCTCCCACTGTTTTTTTATTTATTTTTTTTTTTTTCAGGGAGACTTTAGAAACCAAATAATAAGAAAAAAAAAAAATAAATAAATAGGCTTTCTATAGCCCACTGAATGAGAGATAGCACACACAGCAGTGGCACACAAGCCCTGACTGAGGCCAATATTTTTCTCCCACTGATTGATGCAGTGTTTTTGTGTTGAGGTAGATTTTAGAACACAAATCAAGGAAAAAAAAAAAAATGCTTTCTATGGCCCACTGAATGAGAGAGGTGGCACACCCAGGAGTCAAGACTGGCACACAAGCTGAAAGGGCAATATTACTCTCCCACTGTTTTTTTATGTATTTTTTGTTTTTTAAGGGAGACTTTAGAAACCCAATAATATTTAAAAAAAATAAATAAATAGGCTTTCTATGGCCCACTGAATGAGAGGGAGAGAGGTGGCACACCCAGGAGTCAAGACTGGCACACAAGCTGAAAGGGCAATATTACTCTCCCACTGTTTTTTTATGTTTTTTTTTTTTTTCAGGGAGACTTTAGAAACCAAATAATATTAAAAAAACCAAAAAAATAAATAGGCTTTCTATGGCCCACTGAATGAGAGAGAGAGGTGGCACACCCAGGAGTCAAGACTGGCACACAAGCTGAAAGGGCAATATTACTCTCCCACTGTTTTTTTATGTATTTTTTGTTTTTTAAGGGAGACTTTAGAAACCAAATAATATTAAAAAAAAAACAAAAAAAAAAAGGCTTTCTATGGCCCACAATTAGAGAGAGAGAGGTGGCACACCCAGGAGTCAAGACTGGCGCACAAGCTGAAAGGGCAATATTACTCTCCCACTGTTTTTTTAAGTTTTTTTTCTTTTATTTTCAGGGAGACTTTAGAAACCAAATAATATTAAAAAAACCAAAAAAAAAATAGCCTTTCTATGGCCCACTGAATGAGAGAGAGGTGGCACACCCAGGAGTCAAGACTGGCACACAAGCTGAAAGGGCAATATTACTCTCCCACTGTTTTTTTTTTTTTTTTTTTTTTTTTCAGGGAGACTTTAGAAACCAAATAATAAGAAAAAAAAATAAATAAATAAATAGGCTTTCTATAGCCCACTGAATGAGAGATAGCACACACAGCAGTGGCACACAAGCCCTGACTGAGGCCAATATTTTTCTACCACTGATTGATGTAGTGTTTTTGTGTTGAGGTAGAATTTAGAACACAAATCACGGAAAAAATAAATAGGCTTTCTATGGCCCACTCAGTGAGAGATGGCACACACAGGGATGGCACTGTAGCAGAAATGCCACTCTTAATCTCCCACAAAAAAAAAAAAAAAACAGGGACTGTCCTACAATTACTATCTCCCTGCAGTAATCTAAGCCAGGTATGGCAGGCAGCAATAGGAGTGGACTGATGCACAAATTAAATAAAAAGTGTGGACAAACAAAAAAGATAGCTGTGCAGAAAGGAACAAGAGGATATGTGCTTTGAAAAAAGCAGTTGGTTTCCACAGTGGCGTACACAAAGCAATACAGCTATCACGGAGCCTTCTAGGGCAGCCCAATGAGCTACAGCGCTGAGGAAAAAAAAAAAAAATAGCTTCCACTGTTCCTGCACACCGAAGGTGGTGTTGGACAGTGGAAATCGCTACAGCACAAGCGGTTTGGTGGTTAGTGGACCCTGCCTAACGCTATCCCTGCTTCTGACGAAGCGGCAGCAACCTCTCCCTAAGCTCAGATCAGCAGCAGTAAGATGGCGGTCGGCGGGAACGCCCCTTTATAGCCCCTGTGACGCCGCAGACAGCAAGCCAATCACTGCAATGCCCTTCTCTAAGATGGTGGGGACCAGGATCTATGTCATCACGCTGCCCACACTCTGCGTTCACCTTCATTGGCTGAGAAATGGCGCTTTTCGCGTCATTGAAACGCGACTTTGGCGCGAAAGTCGCGTACCGCATGGCCGACAAGCACAGGGGTCGGATCGGGTTTCATGAGACGCCGACTTAGCCAAAAGTCGGCGACTTTTGAAAATGATCGACCCGTTTCGCTCAACCCTACTGGACACTCCAAATTTACCCCAATATGGCACAATCATAAATTAGCAGAGTTTAAAGGAGTTCAGAGGGTGGGAGCTGAAGGGAATACAAACTATGGAGAATATACTAGAAAACGAAACACTTAAAAGCTTCAATAAACTCCAACAAGATTATGGGCTTTCTAATGCTTCCTTCTTTCAATACCTACAACTGAGAAATACGTTCCGGTCCCAATTTGGTGTTACTGCACCAGAAATTCAAAAAAGATACGCACTTGAGTCATTAGCATCGGCAAACTATGCGACTGGTCTAATCTCTACAATATATCAGCTTGTGTTGCAGTTTCTTACTGATGGCAATATTTGGACATCGAGGTTAAAATGGGAATCGGATGTAGGACAGATCACAGTAGAACAATGGAGAGAGGTATTGGAGCAGGTTCTCAGACTGTCCCCGTGTGATTCTCAGAGACACTCGCAGTTATATCTCATACACAGGGTGTATGGAACACCGAGCTTCCATTTTAAGATAGGGGTCCGCTCAGATGCAGACTGTCCTAGATGTGGAGCAGAAGATGCACAGTTAATGCACATGTTCTGGGAATGCAGTGAACTGGGCTCATATTGGAAAAAAATGTTAGCTCTAATACAAAGGGTGTTTGGAGTGCAACTTTAGGCAGACCCAAAGGTATGTGCTGGGATATCTGGTAGAGTCAATGGACATTGAATCTCCGCTGGCCATTGGGTTATCACGAACATTATACCAGGCTTGCAAACTGATTGCATGACATTGGTTAGATGTCCAACCTCCGTCGGTCAATGCACTAATAAACAGGATAAATGATAAGATTTGGATGTAAAAGGGGGTTTATAGAAAAAGAAAATCAATAACAAAATTTGAAAATATATGGGGACCATGGTTAAATAGCCGGCCTACCGTCATGAGCTCTGGTGAGAGATAGGATATGGCAGCTAGTGGTTCCAGGATAAGGGGCTACAATATTCCTGGGTTTTGAATATAGGGGTATTCAGTGGGCAAGGTAAATAGAAGCGACTATTGTGTCAGTTAATTCAGGGTATATTGGATGTTTAGTTGAGTATAGTTTGGTCTGGTGTGTTATTAGACGAAGGTGGCAGGGGTATTGTTTGTTTTTGTTCTCATTAATATACCGTAATCAATAAAACTGAGTTAGAAATGGATATATGGAAAATTGTTGATACAATTAAATGTATAACAGTAATGTAAAGGCTTAATCTGTAATTATGAACAAGTTTTTATTCGATGGCATATTGGTAACAGTGTTATGTATGCTTTATTTTCAATAAAAATGATCTGATTAAAAAAAGGAAGCATAATGAGGGGTAATCATTTATTATGGGGCAAACCACCCTTGCGGCGGAGCTGTCCTGAAACGAAGATTCCCTGGTCTCTGTACAAATCCCTAGTTAGACCGCACATGGAGTACTGTGTCCAGTTTTGGGCACCGGTGCTCAGGAAGGATATAATGGAACTAGAGAGAGTACAAAGGAGGGCAACAAAGTTAATAAAGGGGATGGGAGAACTACAATACCCAGATAGATTAGTGAAATTAGGATTATTTAGTCTAGAAAAAAGACGACTGAGGGGCGATCTAATAACCATGTATAAGTATATAAGGGGACAATACAAATATCTCGCTGAGGATCTGTTTATACCAAGGAAGGTGATGGGCACAAGGGGGCATTCTTTGCGTCTGGAGGAGAGAAGGTTTTTCCACCAACATAGAAGAGGATTCTTTACTGTTAGGGCAGTGAGAATCTGGAATTGCTTGCCTGAGGAGGTGGTGATGGCGAACTCAGTCGAGGGGTTCAAGAGAGGCCTGGATGTATTCCTGGAGCAGAAAAATATTGTATCATACAATTATTAGGTTCTGTAGAAGGATGTAGATCTGGGGATTTATTATGATGGAATATAGGAATATAGGCTGAACTAGATGGACAAATGTCTTTTTTCGGCCTTACTAACTATGTTACTATGGTGTCAACCTTCTGGCAGGGTCTGTCTGGTCATATCAAGGATGAGTTGGCATGCAGAGATCTACCATCCTCTCCGGATTCCATTATAAAACCTCGCTACTAGGATTGATATCCGTTTCCATGAGCAATCTATGGAACAGGCTCACGGGTCTTCTTTTTTCAGGCAACCTATCAGGTCAGTTTCAACTTTTCAGTATCCTTTCCTGCTATAAGGTCCACCTCCTGCTGTGGAGCCGATGCAGGTATGAAGAGCCAAACACTCTGTATGAGAGCAACAGCAAAGGTATTGTGACAATGTGTGCATGAAAGTCAGGGAGATTATGTTTGTCAGTGCCCAGTGAGGCTCAGAGGCTTCCAGCACCTTGGGACAATTGGAGAGTTGATCCTGGATGGGAGAGTTAGCTCTCCAAAACTTTTGACCCAAGTCACATTGGTTTGGGGAGATAGTTTGTACTCTGTGGCATCCTATTTAAACTCTGGCTCCATTGCCAACCTCATCCATCCCCACCTGGTTTGTCAGCTTCATCTTCCTATGCAATAGCTTGTTCGTTCCCCTATTGTTGCCTTCATTGCCTGGCAAGCGCTGGCAGTCTATTCATCATGTCACACTACTTCCTATCATCCTGAAAATTGGAACCCAATAACTCTGAAAGAGTTTCTCTTTATGAGCTACCTAGCTCTGATGACTCAGTTGTTCTGGGTCTTCCTGTATTTCGGCTATTCACACCAGTTACCTGGTCCACCAGTCAGGTGCTTCAGTGGTGATCATTGTGTGCTACCAACTGCCTTTGCAGAGGTATCAGCCAATTCCACACCTTCCATGCCTTGGGAACTAACTTCCCTGCCTGAGACTTGTAACGTGTCTGAATCTGAGCAGGAATCCTTGTACATCTATAACACAGCTAAAGTTATTGAAGTGGTTCCTGTAAGACACATCCCTTCAGTCAAGACTGTGGCTTCAACTCAGAGGAGGAGAATCAAATCCTGGAACAAGCCTGCCAAAACTGCCTGCCACCCTATTTTTCCTGTGACGTTTTCTCAGCAGCTTGACTCCAGAATGAAGGTGTGTAAGGTGGGTATTGTCACGACGGCCTTACTCACCATGGTCACCATATCGTTTGCTGAGTTTTGCCTCTTTCAGCAATGCTGCGCCTTAGGGTGTTTTCCATTTTGCCTTGGGGTGTGGTCTGTACAGAAATTTAACCCTGCTGTGTCCTACAGAGATTAGGTTCCCCAGCCTATTCCATGTCAGCAGGCTCTATATCTGGCTGCTCCTCCCACCTCTCCTTGCCCAAATGTTGATTCCTAGCATGTTTGTTCAGCTAGAGTCCTGTTTGCCCATTGACTGTTTGTTTCTCCCATTATTGACCCGGCTTGTGTAACAGTCCTGTCTGACCTCTCCACTCTTGAACTTTGCTATGTATCCTTCACCTGTGCTATCTGCCCAGACCTCAGAGCATCTGACTACATTTTTGTCTTTGCCCTTCTGTACTGCATACCCGGGGGACTTCCCTGGAGTGGTATTTGGCGACTACCTGCTGCCCAGCCTATCCACACCACCAAAGGCTTGCAAAAACTAGGTAGTCACTTAGACATGTCCCTCCAGGGTAAGCCCGGCCCATAGAGTCAAGTAAGGAGATGATTTAATCACACTATGCAAGTTTTGTAGTCTACATAAAATAGGAAGGGAACACGAGAAGTCAAACTTTGCTATGAGTCCTCAACAAAATTCTGTGTTGGGAACAGTTAAATCTGCAAGACTGAAGAGCCCATTAAATAAGTTCAGGGGTGTCTGAACCTAGCTAACTTGACTCTCCCCATGAAGTAATTTTCATTTACAGATTCGGAAATCCCAAAATAGATCTGTTAGTGTCCAAGGAAAACCATAAGCTGACTTCCTTCTTTTTTCAGTAAGGCTAACCATCCACATATCCTAGGCTCATTGGTCTTTCTGCAAAGTCCTGCTCCCTTCCATGTTTCCGATATTCCTCCTCCCATACAAAAAAATTGTGACCAAAATCAGGTTTAGAAAACTGTATAGAATTCTAATTGTCCTTTTTTGTTCCTGAGGATCGTGGTTTCTAGTATTTTCACAGCTATGGAGAGGATAATACTGGACTCATCTTTAGTACAAAGATCTTCTGGTCCAGAAGACCTGTTTCACACTTTCTAAACATGCTGCTTTTCTCTGCTTAGATGTTAATACATTTAAAGTGAAAGGAAAAAAAAAGTTTTTCACAAAAAATTATCAACATTTTAATGTTTGTCAGAAAGCCCTCTACCAACAGATAATAATCTAAGGTCTGGAAAACATTCTCATTTTGGGTCAGCTCAAGATTATTCTTTACAGATTGATCTATTGTGCTTTAACTTCTGCAAGATAATTTCCATAAGGATCTCAAAACTAATACCCTTATAGCACTCATTACTGCTACCAACTGATTGGAAGTTTAAAATTTTCAAGGAACTCTCAGGACAAATTCCCATGTTTCAATATCCATTTGAGATCTCTCTCATCTTGAAAAGATTATTTCTCCCTTTGAACCTCTTTTCTGAGGTTGACATCAGCTGGTTGTACTTTAAAGGGGTTGCCCACTATTCTGACAAGCCCTTCTTAATCTCTATGTTTTCCCCAAATGAAATAATAGTAGTTATACCCACCTCCAGTCTAGGTGCCGTTCCAGTGGTGTCAGCCCTAGCTCTCCCAGGGCTTGAGTGACATAAACTCTGTGGTCAATCAGCGGCCACTTCACTGTCCCTTCTTTGGGATGTAACTGGCATCTTCCTATGGATGTCTGATTTATCCAAAGGAGGGGAGAATGAAGCAGCCGCAGATTGGCCACATGGATCTCGTAACAATGTCACGTGAGCCCCAGGAGAACCAGTGCTGAAACTGCTGGAACAACACCCACATCAGAAGTAAGTATAGCTGCTATTATTTTATTTGGGGGAAACATAGTGATTGAGAATGGCTTTTCCGAAAAGTGGACAACCCCTATAATGTCTTGTTCTTTCAGACCATCTCAATGACAAGGAGATTGGGAGAAATTAAATACTTTTTTTTCTAAGCCTAGTTCCAGATGATGATGATCTAGGGACTGTTTGATGTTTTGTCCCAAAGTTTTCTCAGACACGCAATAAAGATCTGCCTTTACGGAACATTTTCTTCAGTTGAGCTTTTTTCTGTTATTCTCATCCCCTAGCAAGGGCTCAAATTCTACTAAAGGATTTACAGAGTTTGATAGAACCTGTATCACGAAAACGTATAACTTGGAAGAACTACCTCACTATATCCCACTTAAAGCTCTTCCTATTAGATCTACTTCCACTTAATGGGCAGAAGAAGCTTGAGATCTGCATCATGTCATCTACAATACCACATTCTGTTTTTCCTTCTTCAGTTTTGAAAAACATTACAGACTTAACATAAAAACTTTCAAGGATTCAGTCATCAGCGCAGTGGTCACTAATTTCAGTGCTTGAGTAATTTTCCATCCTTATTTTTGGAGCTATACAGATTCCTTGTGCCAACACACATAACCCACACAATAAATTATTTTGTATTTAATTTTGAGTCTATTATATTATATATGGGACTAAATTGAATGTGGTCCTAATACATTACATGTTTCAGCTAATACAAAAATGACGGGTCAGATCGCTGCACTTCTTGTTTGCAAAAATAGCACACCACAACACAAAAGACGTAGAATAATGTCAAACTTTCACTTCTGCACTAACTTCATGCACTAATATTTGGCTATACAGGGGTATCTAAAAGTCATTTATAACGTTTGGCCTTTTAGAGATCATTTCATCTTCAACTTGCTTAACTGTTCACAATAACAGTAATTTTAACCAGGGGTGCCCAAACTTTACACGTCACTGCATATTATGTGCACTGACATAATTGGTTAATCGTTTTTATTCTGATTGTTAGGTGGGTGGTCCTAGCCAAGCCGAGGATCAAAATATCCCTTGCCTTCGAGGTACAGAAAATAAAAATGACAGGAAATTACAAATAGCGACACACAACATTTATGAACACAACCATGCTACCTTTTATTGGCAGGGGACGGTGCAGCAGCTGGAGGTATTCATCGAATCACTGAATAACACTTTAATCTATGCCACTTCAGATTACAATCCTGCCACCATTTGGGCCGTACTGGTCGGACAGTTCCTAAGGATGTGGTGGATCTGTTTCTCGAACGGCAGATTCGAGCACCAGGCCTTGGACCTGAAAATGAGGTTCGCTCAACGTGGCTATAACCAGAGAAACGTCAAACAAAGCTAGGATAGGGCAAGATCCACCCCCAGACCACCCTTTTATACAAAAAGAAATCCCCTCCATCTAATAATGATAAAATCCGGTTTATAGCCACTTATAACCATGAATGGTCACAGATGCGTGATATTCTTGCCAAACAATATTGCGGACAGAACCTGTCCTGCGAACCTCCCTAGGTGCCTCCCTCCTGGTAAGAAGTCACTACGTACCAGCTAAAGTGAACCAGTTCGGATCACTAGGTCCAACTTTAGGATCCTTCCCCTGTGGCCACTGTCTTGCCTGTGCCAATGTCCTTCGCAGCTTCACATTTTACCCTGCAGACGGCCACAAAGAATATCAGATTATGCACCACATATCCTGTAGCAGCTCAAATGTCATTTACTTTGCCACATGCAGTCGTCCATTGATCTATATTGGTCTGACATCTAGAGAACGTAGAGTACGGGTTCGGGAGCATGTGCGGAACATTGGTGTGGCCAGTACAGTGGCCAACTTATTAGAACTTAAAACGATCCCCCTGCCACTTTAAGATCAATCATATGGGTATAAGGGAAGGGGGGAACATAAAAAAAAATTCTAGCTCAGTGTGAGACCAAGTGGATCGTCACCTTGGACACACTGACACTGGATGGTCTCAACGAGTCTCTGAGCTTTTCCTCATTTCTATGAAGAATTTATTTATTTTTTCTAGTTTGTCGTTGGGTTATCTGCCCCCTCTCCCTGTGATAGATTGGGGGATTTTTATCTCATGTGTTTATTCATGTACTTGTTCCATTGATTTTTAGATGTCCCTTGAATGATGATGCCATGATTGACCCAGTTTTATTCCCCATCACATCCTGCCCAATGCATCAGATCCACTAAATGTCCTGAGGACTACACAACAGTGGCATCTATACAGCAATATAATGATGCTGATTTATACTTATACTAGTTGGTGGCCCGATTCTAACGCATCGGGTATTCTAGAATATGCATGTCCACGTAGTATATTGCACAGACCACGTAGTATATTGCCCAGCCACGTAGTATATTGCCCAGCCACATAGTATATTGCCCAGCCACGTAGTATATTGCCCAGCCTCGTAGTATATTGCCCAGCCACATAGTATATTGCCCAGCCACGTAGTATATTGCCCAGCCACATAGTATATTGCCCAGCCACGTAGTATATTGCCCAGCCATGTAGTATATTGCCCAGCCACATAGTATAATGCCCAGTCACATAGTATACAGCACAGGGCCACGTAGTATACAGCACAGACACGTAGTATACAGCACAGACACGTAGTATACTGCCCAGTCACGTAGTATATTGCCCAACCACGTAGTATATTGCCCAGCCACGTAGTATATTGCCCACCCACGTAGTATATTGCTCAGCCACATAGTATATTGCCCAGCCACATAGTATATTGCACAGCCACATAGTATATTGCCCAGTCACGTAGTATACAGCACAGACGCATAGTATACAGCACAGAGCCACGTAGTATACAGCACAGACACGAAGTATACAGCACAGAGCCACGTAGTATACAGCACAGACACGTAGTATATTGCCCAGCCACATAGTATATTGCCCAGCCACGTAGTATATTGCCCAGCCACATAGTATATTGCCCAGCCACGTAGTATATTGCCCAGCCACATAGTATAATGCCCAGTCACATAGTATACAGCAGAGCCACGTAGTATACAGCACAGACACGTAGTATACAGCACAGACACGTAGTATACAGCACAGACACGTAGTATACTGCCCAGTCACGTAGTATATTGCCTAACCACGTAGTATATTGCCCAGCCACGTAGTATATTGCCCACCCACGTAGTATATTGCTCAGCCACATAGTATATTGCCCAGCCACATAGTATATTGCCCAGCCACATAGTATATTGCACAGCCACATAGTATATTGCCCAGTCACGTAGTATACAGCACAGACGCATAGTATACAGCACAGAGCCACGTAGTATACAGCACAGACACGAAGTATACAGCACAGAGCCACGTAGTATACAGCACAGACACGTAGTATACTGCCCAGTCACATAGTATATTGGCCAGCCACGTAGTATGCACCATATCCCTGTTAAAAAAAAGAATTAATATAAAAAATAGTTACATACTCACCCTCGGTTGGCCCCCGGATCGAAGCGGCCGGTTACCGATGCTTCTCGCGCGTTCTGGTCTGAAGAGTGCATTGCGGTCTCGCGAGATGATGACGTAGCGGTCTTGCGAGACCACTACGTCATCATCTCGCGAGACCGCAATGCATGGAGCGGTCACCGGGGCGTCGCGAGGAGCGTCGGTAACCAGCCGCTTCGATCCGGGGGCCAACCAAGGGCGAGTACGTAACTATTTTTTATTTTTTTTATTATTTTTAACATTAGATCTTTTTGGTCACATTGGTCACACAGGGTTAATAGCAGCGTTAACCGAGTGCGTTACACCGCGGTCAACGCTGCCATTAACCCTGTGTGATCGCTGACTGGAGGGGACTACAGAGCGGGCACTGACTGCGGGGAGGAAGGAGCGGCCATTTTTCCACCGGACTGTGCTTGTCGCTGATTGGTCATGGCTGTTTTGCCATGACCAATCAGCGACATGGATGTCCATGACAGACAGAGGCCGCGAGCAATGAATATCCGTGACAGAAAGACAGACAGACAGGTGGAAGTGACCCTTAAACAATTATATATATACTGTAGATACTTATGCCTGCCTTGTCTATTGTGTGTTGCTGCAATGCCGGTAGTCTTTTGCTTTTGCGATCCGGTCCCATACTGGCAGCTGCAGTGCACATGCACGGTCGCTCTGCTGCATCTGGGACTGTTTCCAGGCATTTCTATGCCCTCTGTGTATGACCGGGTGCCTGGTTCATTTGAGGGCTCCGATGCATGTGCCGCGGGCATGACATCTGGTGAGCACTTGGCAGATGCTGGTGATGCGATGCGCATGTGCCGCATCCAGCACTGCTATTTGCCGCGGGAAGTACACGAGACGGGCACTGAACCCCCAGCTTGGGAATATAAAGGTCTTCTATGGTTTTTTACACTATCCCCTTGAGAAAGCACAAGAACATATGCGTGAAACGTGCGTTGGGGTCTGTCCACCATCCTGCACCAGCCTGATTTTTCCCATATTCAATAGGTAAGAGGCATATTCCTTCCTGTTATTTACATGATGGCCACTCAACCCATGGATTAAGTTGATTACTTATACCCTAACCTTACCCCTTACCCTTTATACCTATGTGGTTCTACTATTATATGTGATGGGAGCACATCTTTTAACTTTTCTAAAAATGTTTTTGTAATAGTATTTGTAGTACCATATACACTTGTATAGATTTTGCACTTTTACTCGCAGCTCCTTGTTGTCCAGTCCTTAAATGTTTAATACCTTGTAATGTTGAGAATTTCAATAAACACTATTGGGATTAGAAAACTTAAAGGTAACAAATGTTTACTATTTTTCAAACAAGTTTGTATCATTTTCAGTTTTCATATGTCTTTGGTCAAATAATCCAGACTGATGTTTAAGAAATTTTGTGTCTTATTTGTTAACATTTGGTTACCATGTTTCACAAAATATTCATCATATCAGAAATAATTATTTTGAACTTAATCTGCTCAAATATACTTAAATGCAAAAATACGTAACAACAGATTTTTGTGGGGCTAACATGATACCACATTTTTTATGTTGCACGCTGTAATATTGAAAAATACCCCAGTGTATCAAACACAGATCCTGGATTAACTGGTACAATTGAATTATCATATTTATTTATTTATTTTATTTATTTTACTCACTTATATAGCGCTATTAATTCCACAGCGCTTTACAGACATTGTCGACACTGTCCCTACTGGGGCTCACAATTTTAATTTTTATCAGTATGTCTTTGGAGAGTGGGAGGAAACTGGAGAACCTGGAGGAAACCCATACACACATGGGGAGAACATACAATCTGATTGCATAAGATATATCACCACATGTCTTGGTTTATCAAATTTTAAATGCTGTGTCCTTGTTTGAGTCATTCATATAAAAACTTGAAAAATGAAGGAGCCAATATGCTTCAAAATAGTGCAAATTACATTTTTCTGGCTACCCAATTTAGTATCACATTGATTTTCACAAGTAAGAAAAATTTGATTGTTACCACTAGGGGGCAGCAAATGCTAATTATTCTGAAAGATTTTGGTAGTCCCCCTTAGAGAGGGATCACTCTGTTGATGGACCTTCACAATTCATTCAGAGATCAGTTTTGCCAGGAACATTGCTACATGTAAAACTGTTTCCTGCAGTGCAAAGGCAACACATAATGGGTAAAGCTCCTCTACCACCGATTTGGACAAATGAGAAATTATATTATAATTAATTCTAGAAAGTGCTCCCCACCAAATTCCTTAAAAATACGTTGCAGAAAAAAATGTAATCTTTAGCTATGAAAATGTATTAAAGGGTGGGAAAGCTCTGCTCTCTCCATCAAATTAACATTTTAGCTAATCAGATTTAAACTTTTGTGATTGTCCTTCAGGCAGCACAGGATGAGATTTAAGAAGCAGTGTTAGGCTATGTGCCCATGTTGCAGAAATGCTGCGGAAATGTCCGCAGCATTTCCGCAACTCCCTGCCACGGGTAAAACGCATGTGGAATTCACATGCGTTTTCCCACAAAACACAAGCGTTTTTAGCTTGCAGAATGCTTGTGCTTTTCCAAGCAATTTGAAGCATCGCTTGGAAAAGTGATTTACAGGTTGGTCACACTTGTCAAGCATAGTGCTTGACAAGTGTGACCAATGTTTTACTATTGATACTGCCTATGCAGCATCAATAGTAAAAGATAGAATGTTAAAAATAATTAAAAAAAATAAAAAATATGGTTATTCTCACCTTCCAACGGCCCCCGATCTCCTCAGCAGCGCTCCCGGTACATTCTTTGCGCGAAGGACCTTTGTGATGTCCCGGTCGCGTGACCGCGACGTCATCTCAGGTGATTTGCGCAATGCATCCCTGGGAACGGAAGCCGCCGCGTGGACCACTGAGAGGCAGGAGGATTCCAGGGGCCATCAGATGGTAAGTAGTGTTGAGCATTCCAATACCGCAAGTATCGGGTATCGGCCGATATTTGCGGTATCGGAATTCCGATACCGAGTTCCGATACTTTTGCGATATCGGGAATCGGGATCGGAATGCATATTCATGTGTAAAATAAAGAATAAAAATAAAAAATAGGGATATACTCACCCTCTGACGCGCCCTGGTTGTAACCGCTGCAAACGGCAGCCTCCGTTCCTAAGAATGAGTGAGTGAAGGACCTGCGATGACGTCGCGGTCTTGTGATTGGTCGCGTGAGCGGTCACATGAGCGGTCACGCGACCAATTACAAGCCGCCACGTCATCGAAGGTCCTTCACTCGCTCATTCTTAGGAACGGAGGCTGCCGGTTAACACCGCTAGGTCCTGGGTCCGCCGGAGGGGTGAGTATATCCATATTTTTTATTTTTATTCTTTATTTTTTACATGAATATGTATCCCAGGGCCTGAAGGAGAGTTTCCTCTCCTTCAGACCCTGGGAACCATCCAGGATAGCTTCCGATACTTGTGTCCCATTGACTTGTATTGGTATCGGGTATCGGTATCGGCGATATCCGATATTTTTCGGATATTGGCCGATACTATCCGATACCGATACTTTCAAGTATCGGAAGGTATCGCTCAACACTAATGGTAAGTATATCCCTATTTTTTATTTTAATTCTTTTTTTTCCAGGAATATTGTACCCAGGGTCTGGAGGAGAGTCTCCTCTTCTCCAGACCCGGGTACCATCCACACATTCTCTCCTCCACCCTGGGTACCATCCACACATGAAGCGCTCAGTTTACGCATGGTGGGCATAGCCACATGCATAAAGTGAGCGTTTCAATGCAATCCTATGGCGTCGGAATCACTTCGATTCCACAGAAATAATGAACATGCTGCGGATTTCACCGCTATGCGATTCTGCAGTAGGAAAATCCGCAGCATGGGCACAGCAACTGCATAATCCCATAGGATTGCATGGGAATGTGTTTTTTAATAATTTTTAAGCATTTCCGCTGCAAAAAAAAACGCAACGTGGGCACATAGCCTTAGGGGTGGAAATTGCAGACATCTTTTTAAGCAATTGAGATACAAAAATTGAAATCTCGGAAGTAGTCTAAGTTTAACCCCTTCGGCTATGTGCACACGTTGCTGAATTGCAGCGTAAATTTCCGTCGCAATTCCGGAACTCCCTGCCGTGAGTAAAACGCATGCGGAATTGGCATGCATATTCCCTCTAAACACTAGCATTTTGCAAGCATAATTAGCTTGCAGAATGTTAGCGTTTTCCAAGCGATCTGTAGCATCGCTTGGAAAAATGATTGACAGGTTGGTCACACTTGTCAAACATAGTGTTTGACAAGTGTGACCAACTTTTTACCATTGATGCTGCCTATGCAGCATCAATAGTAAAAAGATATAATGTTAAAAATAATAAAAAAATAAAAAATCGTCATATTCTCACCTTCCGACGGCCCCCGCAGCCTTCCCGATCCTCGCGATGCTCCCGACAACTCCCACTCCCAGTGATGCTTTGCAACAATGACCCCAGATGGCGTAGCATCACACAAGACCACTACGTCATCACAGGTCATTCTCGCAAGGCATCACTGGGAACGGGAGCTGCTGGGAGAATCGCTAAGGCCTGGGCTGGATCCAGGGGCCTCCAGAAGGTGAGTATATAACTATTTTTTATTTTAATTCTTTTTTTAGGGCCTGGAGGAGAGTCTCCTTTTCTCCACCCTGGGTTCCATCTGCACATGATCCTATTACTTTGCGCATGGTGGGCATAGCCCCATGCGAGAAGTAAGCGGATCAATGCATTTCTATGTGTGTGGAATCGCCATGATTCCGAACAAAGAATGAGCATGCTGTGTATTTTTCCGCAATGCGATTCCGCCGCTGAAAAATATGCAGCATTAGCACAGCATTGCGGAATCCCATTGAATTCAATGGGTTGTGTTGTGTATGCATTTTTGCAGAGAAAAAACCCCAGCAAAAACGCTTACAATCCGCAACGTGTGCACATAGCCTAAGTGACAAAGCCAATTTTGACCTTAATGACCAAGCTAATTTTTTGAATTCTGACCACTGTCAATTTATGTAGTTATAACACTGGAATGCATTAACGGATCCCACTGATTCTGAGAATGTTTTTTCATGACTTATTATACTTCATGACAGTGGTAAAATTTATTCGTTATGACTTGCGCTTACCTGTGAAAATATCAGAAATTTGGTGAAAAAATAGAAAATGTTTACATTTTTAAACTTTTAATTTTTATGCCCTTAAATCAGAGAGTCACATTGCACAAAATAGTTAATAAATAACATTTCCCACATGTCTACTTTACATACTTTACATAAGCACAATTTTTGAAACAGAATTTTTTTGTTAGGAAGTTGTAAGGGTTAAAAGTTAAACAGCGATTTCTCATTTTTACAAAATTTACAAAACCATTTTTTAGGGGCACAGCACATTTAAAGTGACTTTGAGGGGCCTATATGACAGAAAATACCCAAAAGTGACACCATTCTAAAAACTGCATCCCCCAAGGTACTCCAAACCACATTCAAGAAGTTTATTAACTCTTCAGGTGCTTCACAGGAGATAAAACAATGTGAAAAGAAAAATGAACATTTAACTTTTTCACAACAATTTTACTTTAGCTTCAAATTTGTTATTTTTTCAAAGGTAACAGGAGAAATTCAACCCTTATACCCCTAAACAGTTGAAATCCCCCACGAGTGACCCCATTATGGAAACTGGACCCCTTGGGGAACTTATCTAGATGTGACATGAGCACCTTCAACCCATAGCACAGAAGTTTATAACACAGAGCTGTGAAAATAAAAAAATCACATTTTACCAACAAAATGTACTTTTAACCCCAATTTTTTTATTTTCACAAGGGTAACAGGAGAAAATGGGCCAAAAAATTTGTTGTGCAATTTCTCCTGAGTATGCAGATACCCCATATGTGGAGTAAAACCACTGTTTGGGCGCACGTCGGGGCTCGGAAGGAAGGAGTGACGTATTGGAACGCAGACTTTGATGGAATGGTCGGAAGGCGTCATGTTGTGTTTGGAGAGCTCCTGATGTGCCTAAACAGTGAAAAACTCCAACAAGTGACCCCATTTTGGAAACTACACCCCTCAAGGATTTTATCCAGGGGTATAGTGAGCATTTTGAACCCAAAGGTACTACACAGAATTTGATAATATTAGGTAGTCATATTGAAAATTTTCATTTTTTTCACGAAAATGTTGTTTTAGCCCCAAATTTGTAATTTTCACAATGTAGTAGAAAATAGTAGAAAACGGACCACATAATTAGTTACTTACATGGTAATACAGTTTATTTGTATGGTGTCCCCATCATACCAGCGCACGTTTTGCTTCTTCATCAGGAGTCTCCTGACAAAGAAGTGCTTCTTGACGAAGAAGCGAAACGTGCGCTGGGGCAATGGGGACACCATACAAATACACTGCTTTACCATGTTTGTGCCATCATGTATTTCACTCTGCCATATGTTTAGTGCATACTTGGAACTTTGTATCCTATTACTTTTGCCTGCACTATAGGCTTTACCATATACTGGTCACGACATGCACTTTATTTCCTGTTACTGTATATGGTTCTCAGTCCCTGTTTGGTTGCAGTCTACCTTGTTTGTAATGGATTACTTTTTGTATTTATTTAATATTCTATTTATAATGAAATAATAAATATTAATGGTTTTACTAGCAATTTATATTGGTGCTATCTTTGTTGTACACTAAAAACATTGAAGCAAATGAATTTGTTTTTGTATTGTCATATTCTGAGAGCTGTACCTTTTTTACGTTTTGCCAAATGAGCAATATTAGTGCTTGTTTTTTGCAGGATGGATTCGCGTTTTCATTTTTATCATATTTATTTACATAAAACTTTTTGATTGCTTCTTATTCACTTTTTTGTGAGTCACTATGATGAAAATGCAACATTTTTGGGTGTGTTTTTTTTTTTTTTTTACGGTGTTCGCTAAATGGAATAAATAACTAGTGTTGAGCCACCCCCCTAGTGTTCGAGTTCGGTTCGGTTTGTCGAATTAGGGCGTGTTCGACGAACACTGTCGAACCCCATTGAATCCAATGGCAGGCAAACACAAACACATACAAACACATAGAAAACAACCTTAAAAGGTGTCCAAAAGCAGAAACTGCTACTAGGCCCAAAGTATTGCCTGGGCTAGATGCAGTTAAAAATTAGTACTTAGATAAACAGGCGGTGTAGCTTGCTTTATGGGTGGGGTACTCAGCTAAGTAGCAGAAACTGCTACTAGGCCCAAAAGGATTTCCTGGGCTAGATGCAGTTAAAAATTAGTAATTAGATAAACAGGCGGTGTAGCTTGCTTCATGGGTGGGGTACTCTTGCTGAGTAGCAGACACTGCTACTAGGCCCAAAGTATTGCCTGGGCTAGATGCAGTTACAAATTAGTACTTAGATAAACAGGCGTTGTAGCTTGCTTCATGGGTGGGGTACTCTGCTGAATACCAGATACTGCAACTAGGCCCAAAAGGATTTCCTGGGCTAGATGCAGTTAAAAATTAGTAATTAGATAAACAGGCGGTGTAGCTTGCTTCATGGGTGGGGTACTCTGCTGAGTAGCAGACACTGAAGCTTTGGAACAGACCTCTGAATCCCAGGCCATAGTATGAGTAAACAGCTCTGCAGACTCAACCATCTGTGTTACCCCAAGTCATAGTGTATGTAGTTTCTAAAGGTTAAAATGGGGGGGGAGCGACCCCACCCACCTGGAATTGACGATGCCAACGTCATGTAAAACACAGCAAGGGGACTCCAAGAAGAGTCTCCATTTTTCCAAAAATTGGGCCACAGACACCACTTAAGTGGCATCAATTTCGCCAGAGTTTCTTAAAATGGTTGGTGAGGTGATTTTCAAAAATCATCAAGCTTTTAGTCTCACCAGGATGACACAGGGGTAGAAAAGTCCTTGTGGATCTAGGATTTATTCATCTTGATGAACGTTAGTCTGTCTACATTGTCACTGGACAGCTGCGTGCGCTTATCTGTCAGTACACCACCAGCAGCGCTGAACACACGTTCAGAGAGAATGCTGGCTGCGGGGCACGACAAGATCTCCAAGGCGTGAGTGGCGAGCTCAGGCCATTTTTCCAGATTGGAAGCCCAAAATGAGCAAGGGTCCAGTTCCACAGTCATGGCATTGATGTTAACTTGGAGATACTCCTGTACCATCCTCTCTAGGCGTTGGCTATGCATCAGACTTCATGTCTCCTGTGGCCTTGCAAAGGATGGTCTAAAAAATTCTTGAAGCGATTGGAAAAACTTGCTGTTACCACCAGATACAATGTTACTGTTACGGTTTGAGTGATGACTCGACAGTCCCACGGTTGTCAAGTTAGAACTCAGAGATTCACTACGTGCACCACTGGTGTTTTGTGGAAAAGCAGATGTAAGATTCTGTAACAGTCTCTGCTGATACTCCTGCATGCGTGAATCCCTTTCTATGGCAGGAATTATTTCACCAAACTTACTTTTGTACCGGGTATCTAAGAGTATGGCAACCCAGTAGTCGGCATTACTTCGGATTCTGACAATCCGAGGGTCATGTTGCAGGTAGTGCAGAAAGAAGGCACTCATTTGTCTTGCGCATCCAGGAGGACCAAGTCCTTGCTGTCTTGGTGGCGGCAAGATGAGAATCATGCTTCCTTTCTCTGCCCTCTCCCCCCAACCTCGCACAACAGAAATTTGATCAAGGTCTCCCTCATCTGATGAGTCTTCCATGCCCAGTTTGTTCTCCACTTCTTCCTCGGCTCCTGCACCTTCCTCAACAGTTTGGTTGCTACCATGCTCCCTCGGTAATCCCTCTCCCCCAGCCTCCAATGCCTTGGTGCTGCCGACCGTCTGGACCTTGGAGATATTATCCCTTCCGCATATGACTCCTCCTGTTCCTCCTCCTCCTCCTCTTGTCCCACCACCTGACTCCGAATACTGTTTAAGGTGTGCTCCAGCATGTAAATGACAGGAATAGTCATGCTAATAATGGCACCGTCAGCACTAAACATCTTCGTCGCTATTTCAAAACTGTGAAGAAGGGTGCATAGGTCCCTGATCTAAGACCATTCCTGCAGCTTGATTTGCCCCACCTCTGGATCTCCTTGGCCCAGGCTACACGTCATAACGTATTGCACCAGGGCTCGTCGGTGCTGCCACAGTCGCTGCAACATGTGCAGAGTTGAATTCCACCATGTGGGCACATCGCATTTCAGCCGGTGAACTGGCAGGCCCCATGACATCTGTAGAGATGTAAGTCGTTGAGCTGCGGGATGCGAATGGCGGAAGTGAGCACACAGCGACCGTGCCCTCTGCAGAAGCCCATCTAGTCTGGGATAGTGGGATAAAAATTGCTGGACAACCAGGTTCAAAACGTGAGCCATACAAAGCACATGTGTGACATTGCCCCGGCGAAGGGCCGCACCCAGGTTTGAAGCATTGTCGCACACGGCCTTCCCTGGCTGCAGGATCAGTGGAGACAACCATTGATGGAACTCGGTCTCCAGAGCTGACCACAACTCCTCAGCTGTGTGACTCACATTTCCCAGACATTTCAAGATAAACACCGCCTGATGCCCTGATGACAGCATAATAAGGAGGGGTGCAGGATTCCTTCTGCGCATTTAGAACACGGGTGGCATTACCAGACAGGCTTTGGGTGCAGGTGGAGGACCGAGAGGAGGTTGAGGAGACAGAAGCAGTGGAGGATCTTATAGATACAGAGGATCGATGCGCAACTCATGGGGATGGCAAGACTTGGACAGCAGCCCCTTCTCCTGATGTCACCATAGTTACCCAGTGCCCAGTCACCGACATGTAACGCCCCTGTCTTTGTCTTCTCGTCTTAAGCCCCCGTCTCACTAAGCGAGATCGCTAGCGAGATCGCTGCTGAGTCACAAGTTTTGTGACGCAACAGCGACCTCAGTAGCGATCTCGCTATGTGTGACACGTAGCAGCGACCTGCTGTGAGATTGCTGGTCGTGTCGGAATGGCCTGGACCTTTTTTTGATCGTTGAGGTCCCGCTGGGTAGCACACATCGCTGTGTTTGACACCTTACCAACGACCTCGTTGACGACTCAGACACTGAATCGTCATAATAGCTCCCATGTGACATCGTTGTACAGGTCGCTACAGGTCGCTGGTGAGATGTCAAACAGTGAGATCGCAGCAGCGATCGTTGGGAAGATCTCACTGTTTGACATCTCACCAGCGACCACATAGCGACGCAGCAACGATCCCTGACAGGTCGTATCGTTGTCGGGATCGCTTTAGCGTCGCTAAGTGAGACGGGGCCTTAAGAGTCTGTGGTGAAATGCACCCTGTCACACACAGTTTCTCAAGGAAGTAGTGATGTTGTGTGCAACATGCTGGTGTAGCGCAGGCACAGCTTTCTTTGACAAGTAGTGGCGACTGGGCATCTGGTACTGGGGCACTGTGACGGACATAAGGTCTCAAAAATCCTCTGTGTCCACCAGGCGGAAAGGCAGCATTTCTGTAGCCAACAGCTTGCAGATGGTGAAATTCAACCTCCTAGCTTTGTCATGGCTAGGAGGAAATGGTCTTTTACTTGTCCACATCTGAGGGACCGAGGGTTGGCTGCCGTGCTTAGACGGGGTTGAGTAGGGTGCCCCCGGCAAACTGCTGGTCTGTGAGGAAGGTGCAGGCGGAGATATTATGTTGCCTTGATCAAAATGTGGTGGTCTCGATGTTGAAGAGCTCTCAACACCAGCAGGTGTTTCCACTTGTAAATCTACTGACAACCTGACAATCACACTGGCTGTTGCGGGTAAAGAGGTGGAAGGTCTGTGTCCAAAACCATGTGCGACTGCTGTCCCCACAGTCACAGAGGATGAAGAGGCCGCGGATGCACTTGATGGGGCAGACGATGGTTGGCCCGACCCACTAGGCCGCATTGTAGGACAGTAAGCTTCCCACTGTAACTTATGCCTCATATCCATGTGATGGTTCATGCATGAAGTACTCAAACTATTCATTTTTTGGCCTCTACTGAGATTTTGGTGACAAATATTACAGACAACATGAGTTGGGTCATCCTTTGCGATCTCAGAAAATGCCCAGGCTATGCAAGGCTTAGAGCCCATGCGACCTGAAGAGCCACCACGACTTGTGCTCAGAGGCACAGTTGTGGTTGAGGATGCAGTTGTTGACGTGCTTCCAGTACTCCATCTCTGTCCAGGAAGGCGCAACCTAACTTCATCGTCACTAGCATCCTCCTCCACCTCCTCTGCTGACCTCATGGACTGGCGGACTGTGGGTTGACAATAAGTGGGGTCTCCAACCTCGTCATCATCACCCTGTGTGCTCTCACACCCGTCATCCTCAGAGCCAACCTCTTCCTGCCCTGACCGTAAAGTCAAGTTTTCGTTCCAATCCGGTATGTCAGTCTCATCATCATCTTCCTCATTGTCTCCACCAACAGGAGTTACAGTTTGGGAACGAGGGTCTACATTATGCACAGAACCTTCTTCATCTGGGCCTGGATCCAACTCACAAAGATTCTGGGCATCAGTGCAGATCATTTCATCGTCTGGATTCACAGAAGCTCTGGAGCAGACCTCTGATTCCCAGGCTATAGTATGAGTAAAGAGCTCTGCAGACTCAACCATATGTGTTACCCCATACTGAGACGGGCGGCTGGAGACTTGGGAGCTGTGAGGAAGCAAGTGCGATTGGGGTGACACCTCTGAGGACTGGAGTATTTGTGATGTTGAAGTTGAGGTGGAGGAAAGCCCACTTGAACGAGCACTTGATATCCGTTCAAGCACCTGCTGTTTTTGTGCCTCATTTGAAATTTGTAGTGTTGCTCGTAGTGATGGTCGTAAGAAAGGGATCATATCAGATTGTCCACGAAAAGAAGTAGACATCTTACTTTGGCTGGAATATGGTCTTTCTTCTGCAGATGTTACTGTTGCTTTACCACCTACCCCACAGACACAACTTTTTTTTCCCTTTCGAGCACCCCTATTCCCCATTCCACCAGCAGCAGGTCTTTTGCCACTCATTTTGGTGCTTAACTAATTGGCAACTCTGTAGTTGTTGGCACAAAAAACGATGGATGGAAACCGAGCAGAGCTGAGTGGCCAAACTGTTAGATGCAGTAAAAATTTAGATACACAGGCGGTGTAACTAGCTTCACAGGCGGGCTACTCCGCTAACGTGCAGACACTGCTACTAAGCCCAAAACGATTTACTGGGTTAGATGCAGTAAAAATTTAGATACACAGGTGGTGTAGCTAGCTTCACAGGTGGGCTACTCCGCTGACGTGCAGACACTGCTACTAAGCCCAAAATGATTTACTGGGTTAGATGCAGTAAAAATTTAGATACACATGCGGTGTAGCTAGCTTCACAGGCGGACTACTCAGATGACTACCAGACAATGCTACTAGCCCAAAAGGTTTGGCTGAGCTAGATTACACCAAATGCTGTGACAAACACTTGCACAGCACTGGCACAGACCTGCCTGGCAAAAAGTGCTATGAACTGCTGTAACCTACCCTGAAGAGAAAAAAAAAAGGAGATCAGCGTTATTTCAGCACAGATCTATCCCCCGCCCCCCGCCCGCTATACACTGAAACAGTCTATTAACATTGATAAACATTTTTAATGTGAAAATCAAGTTAGGCTTTTGGTGAACGAACAGTTATCGAACAAACTCGAACAGCCGAATTTTAAGCAAATTGTTCGAGTTCGTCGAACAACTCGAACACCACCCAAAACAGCTCGAATTTGAAATTGGCGAACAGTTCGACTCGAATACCCCTCATCTCTTTAAATAACATGCCAGTTTATAGAGTGGGTCATTATGGACGTGGCAATACCAATTATGTGTACATTTTTTGTTATTGTTTTATCAGAAAGGCTGCGTTTTGAGTGGTGAAACGCATTTTATGATTTGTGAGTTTCTTTATACTTTTACATATTTTATTTTACTTTTTTTCACTTTTTAACAATTTTTCACTGTGTGACATGTATAATTTTAACTTTGATCACTGCTCTGATACACTACTGTACTCATGTACAGCAATACATGAGAGCAGTCAGTGTCTCACTGACTCTCACTGGCTTACTACTGGATCTCACAGGCTACCGTACCCTGGGGTCATCACATGACCTCAGGGTACCATAATAACCAATGGCCCCCACGATTCTCATTGCGGGAGTCCAATGGTTACTAAGGGTGTCTTGTGACAGCAATTGACAGTGGTATTTAAGGGATTAATCGGCCCTGATCGGTCACAAAAACTGGTCTGGTCCAATACTGCAAGGTGTCAGCTATCACATACAGCTGACACCATGGGAATCGCCGGGCATTCTCTTATTCCTCAGCGCTATTAAAAAGTGCCACTGAGGAATAAGTACCCTTAATGACCACCGTTAAAAAGCGTATCGGCAGTCATTAAGGTGTTAAAGAAAGTGGAAGCTAGAGTCAAGATTAGCTAGTCCATATTTTTGGAATCAGTATAGTGTATCAGACATTTTCCTAGTAGTTGTTTATTGACCAAGTTAACCTAAAAAACAGGCATTCCCTGCTTGTGTTGCGACTGCCAAACAACCGCGAGACATGCAGCCACAGCGACATAAGCAAAGTTTTCGAGCATGCTGAAGATTCTCTAATAGCACACGAGCATGCTAGAATAACACATTAAAAAATGCCTGATTGCATTTTACACATGTGCAAGGGGGCATAAATTGTGTCAGGCACGGCCGCATGATTCATTGCAGCTATTATAATACATTGTCAAATGCAGCAATCAGGTGGGACTAACAGACATTATAAAAGAGGAGGCAGAGAATACCATGGACATTTTAGAGTTTACAGCCTAGGGATAGGAAATTAGACTGGACTTTTCATAATTAGAAATATGGATAGGGAGGCCTAAAACAGGTGTGATGAAGTACTGCAACACTGAAGAGCACAGAAAATAGGAGTGGTAGTCTCAGTCTGTGAAGAAGAATAATACAGTGATTCAATTGATAGAGAAGTGCAGGACCTTCACAATCTGTGTAACTGTGAATTGATTGGTGTATGATATACTGCAGTACAGCACCTTATACAATACCATTCAATACAGTCAATATTCAATACAAAAGTACAAAGATATTCCATATAGTCCTGTGAGACCTCAATCTTACACCTTTTCTCTGAGCATTTAAAGGCTTAAAAACACTGGAAATTCACTGTGAAGCAATATTTTTTGCAAAAATTGTCGAACCTGGCCAATTTAAATTTCAAAAGATTCAATCATGTCTATCACAGGACTGTTCTTCCAAACTGTAGCAAGTATGACTGTTAATCCATTTAACCAAAAATAATTTACGAATTGTATTCCTCCTTTGTTGTTACCTTGATTTTGATAAAGGTGGCCTCAGTTTTCCGGTAAGATTAAGATGCTTGGCATAGAAAAAGGATATCCAGCACTCCATAAATGGACTTGAAAACACTTGTAACTTTTATTTCAGGAACATGAACATTAAAAGACATTATCCATTCAGCAAAAAAAACAACGTGTTTCAGCCAACTTAACATACCAATTAAAAAACATTAACACATGAGATTGTGCATACATAATACATAAAAGAGGGAGAAAAAGAAAAAATTACCTTTTTTAAGCGTTAATGTCCCATCCCCTGATGACACAGCTTTGTCGGTGAAAAATGTTGGGGGGCATGTGTTGCATGATTGATTTTTATATTCAATATTTTCCATACAATCAGTTGATGGTACCCCTGGGTCTGATTAACAAAGAGATAAGCCAACGCTACTCAGCATAAGGGTGCAGACATACGGCCATATTACTTGCGTGAGGATCGAATCGCAATCCTCAGACTGACCTGAGTGTAACAGTTGTATAGAAATACAAGCTGTCACACTCAGGTCAGGAGAGCCAACGGCCAGTCCGAGGATTGCAATGAGATCCTAGCACAAGTAATATGGCCGTCTGACTGCGCCCTAATATTATTAATAGCAAATATAAACTATTTTTTTTATTTGGACCTTATCGCATTAATTTTAAAATAATTAATTATTTAGAGGGGCTTAGATATGTTAATAGTAAAAATTCAAATGATATCTATTTGATTTAAACCTGCTGGAAATTGGATGCCCATGGAAAAAATCCAGAAAGTCTCACGCTTTAACAGCATGCGATTTTTGTCTCCCACTCTATTAGAAATTTTAACTATTTTAATGCCCATAAATCAAAAAACGAATGTGTCACCGTGGTTGGGGAAAAACATTTAGAAACTGTTGATGGATTGCTTGCACTAGTGTTGCTACTGTCTGAAAATTATCTCCTCATTCTCACTTTTAGGGGCATCCTATAAGTATGTATACATCCTATGTATTGAATTCTATAGCTAATGCAAGTATTTAAATAGCCCACATATTTTGAGCTACAATTAATCGTGGACTTGATTTTTTACTATATGCCATTAGCAGTTGAAATAAACATATCACCCATATCTGCAGAAGTCTAGACTGTATACTGAACTACAATATGTACAACTTGGTGATGGCATATGTCCCAGGGTGTATGCTTGTTTGGGGATTATTCTAACTCCATTTTTAATAATAGTGTCATAAATTGACAATTTAAACTGATGACTTTTATATGGTTGACATTCAGACTAAAAGGTGTAGCAAGTATAACACAGACATTAGATTCAGAAAAATTATGTTTATTATTGTTATTTTTTATTTCTATTCTGGCTATTTACTATATCTATAGCCCTGTTTATCATCCAAAATTATAATCCCATTATTCTAACCTTTCACATATTGTTTATTTTGTTCAGTTTCTCATTCCAAGTTGGTGGAGCAATTCTTTCTTGTTCGCCACCAATCGGAACTGTTTATTTTTAATAAATAGGATGCCATGATTCTATATGCAGCAGGGAATTGCCGGCTACAGGTTAACGGTATGTACAAGTTGTTATAATACCAGTGTGATTAAAGGCCATCATAACCAGACTAAGAAAGTTCACTACATAGTGAAAAGCTTCAGATGTAAATGTCAGATTTATATAGGTACTGTTGAGATAATGTATAAAATCCGGTATGACTGTTATGTCAAATCCACAAATGATGATTAAATCATCAATATAAAGGCCATACCAGATTAATGAACTCTCAAAGTTTCTATCACATGAGAAAAATATGTTATTATCCCCCCAGCAAACCATATAAATTATAGATAAAGATGGTGAGAGTTTTGGGACCACACTGACCCTTGCGGTCTGTAAGTAAAATTTCCAATGAAATAGAAAAAAAATATGTTACACATTCAATGCTATATTCTCTCAAGTTGAGAAAAAGAATTACTGTATATAAGAAAAACAAAACAAAAAAAAAACAGTAAAGTGCCTAACTGGCACAATCTGGTGGAATGGAAGTGTATAGTACAGATATACAGTGGGGAAAAAGTATTTAGTCAGACACCAATTGTGCAAGTTTTACCACTTAAAATGATGAGAGAGGCCTGTAATTGACATCATAGGTAGACCACAACTTTGAGAGTCAAAATGAGAAAACAAGTCCAGAAAATCATCTTGTCTGATTTGGCAAGATTTATTTTGCAAATTGTGGTGGAAAATAAGTATTTGGTCATTAACAAAAGTTAATCTCAATATTTTGCTATATATCCTTTGTTGGCAATGACAGAGGTCAAACTTTTTCTGTAAGTCTTCACAAGGTTGGCACACACTGTTGGTGGTATGTTGGCCCATTCCTCCATGAAGATCTCCTCTAGAGCAGTGATGTTTTGGGCCTGTCGCTGGGCAACACGAACTTTCAACTCCCTCCAAAGGTTTTCTATGGGGTTGAGATCTGGAGACTGGCTAGGCCACTCCAGGACCTTAATATGCTTCTTACAAAGCCACTCCTTCATTGCCCTGGCGGTGTGTTTGATCATTATCATGCTGAAAGACCCAACCATGTTTCATCTTCAATACCCTTACTGATGGAAGGAGGTATGCACACAAAATCTCACAATACATGGCCCCATTCATTCTTTCATGTACACGGATGAGTCCTGGTCCCATTGCAAAGAAACAGCCCCAAAGCATGATGTTGCCATCCCCATGCTTCACAGTAGGTATAGTGTTCTTTGGATGCAACTCAGCATTCTGCCTCCTCCAAACATGAGGAGTTTTGTTTCTACCAAACAGTTCTACTTTGGTTTCATCAGACCATATGACATTCTCCCAATACTTTTCTGGATAATCCAATTGCTCTCTAGCAAACTTCAGACGTGCCTGGACATGTAACTATTCAAATTCCCCATAAAGATAATGGAAACAATATAGAGGCAAAAACCAAAATTAACGTATCATTAAAATACCATAATTTATTTCACATACAAGCATTAAAAATACCAATAGAAATATCACAAAAACACTTGAGGGTAGTACAAAGACCAGTAATTAAATAAAAACGAGCATGTATAATAATGGTCAATCTCACCACACCTAACTCACTTCATGCATCATACCAACAAAACTTAATAGAACCTGCTCTATGTCAGAATCCTAGTTGTATTGAATAAAGTGGCAGTGCCTCGTGCAAAATAGGTGCATATACAAGCTTGCGCCTGTTTGTATATTTAGAACATGCTACTTACATAAAGTCTTCAACCTGGTGTGTACGCCCTCAAGTACCCCTATTGGACCCCAAAAGTTGTTGTCCAATTTGTCCTGAGTACGCTGATACCCCATATGTTGGGGTAAACTCCTGTTTGGGAGTACGGGAGAGTTCGGAAGGGAAGGAGCACTGTTTTACTTTTTCAACCCAGAATTGGCTGGAATTGAGATCGGATGCCATGTCACATTTGGAGAGCCCCTGATGTGCCTAAACAGTGGAAACCATCCAATTCTAACTCCAACCCTAACCCCAACACACCCCTAGCCCTAATCTCAACCCTAACCATAACCACACCCCTAACCCAAACACGCCCCTAACCCTAATCCCCACCCTAACCCCAACACACCCCTAACCCCAACACACCCTAACCCTAATCCCAACCCTAACCACACCCCTAACTCCAACACACCCCTAACCCTAATCCCAACCATAACCCTAACAACACCCCTAACCCTGACACACCTCCAACCCTAATCCCAACCATAAATGTAATCCAAACCCTAACTTTAACCCCAACCCTAACCCTATCTTTAGCCCCAACCATAACCCTAACTTTAGCCCCCAACCCTAACCCTAACTTTAGCCCTAACCCTAACTGTGGCCCCAACCCTAACTTTAGCCCTAACCCTAATGGGAAAATAGAAATAAATTTTTAAAAAATACTTTTTTTTAATTTTATCATTTTTTTCTAACTAAGGCGGTGATAAAGGGGGGTTTGATTTACTATTTATAGTAGGTTTTTATAGTGGGTTTTTATGTTTGGCAGCTGTCACATACTAAAAGACGCCTTTTATTGTGAAAATAGTTTTTGCGTTACCACATTTTGAGAGCTATAATTTTTCCATATTTTGGTCCACAGAGTCATGTGAGTTCTTGTTTTTTGCGGGACGAGTTGACGTTTTTATTAAAAGTTGACCAGCAATTTCTCATTTTTACAACAAAATTTACAAAACCATTTTTTAGTCCCCACCTCACATTTGAAGTGACTTTGGGGAGCCTATGTGACAGAAAATACCCAAAAGGGAAACCATTCTAAAAACCGCACCCCTAACAGTCCTTAACACCACATTGAAGAAGTTTATTACACCTTTAGGTGTGGAAGAAAAAATTAGCATTTAATTTTTTTAATAAAAATATTAATTTGCTGAATTTCTTTCGGGGACAAGGAGCCATTTTGCTTTTCCAGAGCCTTTGTGTTATCAGTAACATGAACGTCTCCATATTTCTGTTAACAGATGACAGACCTCAGTGGAGACTTGCTTTTTTATGGATTAAATTGTGGTTTTATTGGGAACATTTTACATAGCGTTTGGGTTCACATTTATGCAACGCTGAGCACTGCAGTCAGAGTTTCTATTTAAATCTCGCAGTGACGTGAGTGATTCAAATGAAACACCCGAGGGATCCTTTCACTATAATGAGACAGCAGAGTTACTCTGGATTCTATGACCCAAAACAAATGACCACATAACCCAGTGGTAGCAGGTATACTGGTATTATAATGTTAAAATATAGGCAATAATCATCCATATAAACGCAGATAGGCAAAGTGCTAGTGTATGTACACCACTAGATGGTGATAATCAAAAATGTAAAATATGTCAGAATAGTCAAAATATACAGTGGGGCAAAAAAGTATTTAGTTAGTCAGCAATAGTGCAAGTTCCACCACTTAAAAAGATGAGAGGCGTCTGTAATTTACATCATAGGTAGACCTCAACTATGGGAGACAAACTGAGAAAAAAAAATCCAGAAAATCACATTGACTGTTTTTTTTATAATTTTATTTGCATATTATGGTGGAAAATAAGTATTTGGTCAGAAACAAACAATCAAGATTTCTGGCTCTCACAGACCTGTAACTTCTTCTTTAAGAGTCTCCTCTTTCCTCCCCTCATTACCTGTAGTAATGGCACCTGTTTAAACTTGTTATTAGTATAAAAAGACACCTGTGCACACCCTCAAACAGTCTGACTCCAAACTCCACTATGGTGAAAACCAAAGAGCTGTCAAAGGACACCAGAAACAAAATTGTAGCCCTGCACCAGGCTGGGAAGACTGAATCTGCAATAGCCAACCAGCTTGGAGTGAAGAAATCAACAGTGGGAGCAATAATTAGAAAATGGAAGACATTCAAGACCACTGATAATCTCCCTCGATCTGGGGCTCCACGCAAAATCCCACCCCGTGGGGTCAGAATGATCACAAGAACGGTGAGCAAAAATCCCAGAACCACGCGGGGGGACCTAGTGAATGAACTGCAGAGAGCTGGGACCAATGTAACAAGGCCTACCATAAGTAACACACTACGCCACCATGGACTCAGATCCTGCAGTGCCAGACGTGTCCCACTGCTTAAGCCAGTACATGTCCGGGCCCGTCTGAAGTTTGCTAGAGAGCATTTGGATGATCCAGAGGAGTTTTGGGAGAATGTCCTATGGTCTGATGAAACCAAACTGGAACTGTTTGGTAGAAACACAACTTGTCGTGTTTGGAGGAAAAAGAATACTGAGTTGCATCCATCAAACACCATACCTACTGTAAAGCATGGTGGTGGAAACATCATGCTTTGGGGCTGTTTCTCTGCAAAGGGGCCAGGACGACTGATCCGGGTACATGAAAGAGTGAATGGGGCCATGTATCGTGAGATTTTGAGTGCAAACCTCCTTCCATCAGCAAGGGCATTGAAGATGAAACGTGGCTGGGTCTTTCAACATGACAATGATCCAAAGCACACCGCCAGGGCAACGAAGGAGTGGCTTTGTAAGAAGCATTTCAAGGTCCTGGAGTGGCCTAGCCAGTCTCCAGATCTCAACCCTATAGAAAACCTTTGGAGGGAGTTGAAAGTCCGTGTTGCCAAGCGAAAAGCCAAAAACATCACTGCTCTAGAGGAGATCTGCATGGAGGAATGGGCCAACATACCAACAACAGTGTGTGGCAACCTTGTGAAGACTTACAGAAAACGTTTGACCTCTGTCATTGCCAACAAAGGATATATTACAAAGTATTGAGATGAAAGTTTGTTTCTGACCAAATACTTATTTTCCACCATAATATGCAAATAAAATGATAAAAAAACAGACAATGTGATTTTCTGGATTTTTTTTTCTCAGTTTGTCTCCCATAGTTGAGGTCTACCTATGATGTAAATTACAGATGCCTCTCATCTTTTTAAGTGGTGGAACTTGCACTATTGCTGACTGACTAAATACTTTTTTGCCCCACTGTATAAAGTGACAGTGCACTATATAGCATAAAAGCTAAAAGACCATTAGTGATCCCACAATATAATCCTGAATGAAATGTATCACCATATTAACAAGAGTCTAGGTACTACAATAAGTTTTTGACTAGGTTAAGTGAGTAAAGCATTGTGCCAGGAACCAGTTTAGGATAAATAAACACATGTGTGCTTTACCTGGAAGTGAGCTGCTCAGTGAAAGACACGCCCTGACGCGCGTTTCACAATCGCTTCTTTAATGGGGTTGGTGAGATTACGAAACGCGTGTCGGGGCATTTTTTTCACTGAGCAGCTCACTTCCAGGTATAGCACACGTGTTTATTTATCCTAAACTGGTTCCTGGCACAACTTTATTCTTCGGATCGGTGCAATTACAGAAATACCATATTATATAGTTTTTTTTCTGCTTGACTGCTGTCACACATTAAAATAATGAACCAATCAGAAAAATCGGAAGCAAAACGCCAGATAAAATTCAAACACTTTATTTATGATAGACATTACTGGTATAAATACAAAAATTATTAAAATATGAAGATACTGGTGCACAATACAACTGCCCTTCTAGGTGATACACCCCTAATAAATCCTAAACATCCCACTTCGTTAACGCCCACTTGGCTAAATACCAACTAGTTGTAAAAAAGCCGTTAATAATTCAAGGATTTGTCCATATACGCAGTGGCTTATACAAGCCTACATAGCATGGAGGAGGCAGATAAAATCACCCCCAGCCCTGTGTATGAAAAATAGATTAAGTAAAAAACATAATACTACTCTTTAATACTCAATTATAAAGTGCCCAGTGCAGGTGCTTAATCCATAACGGATTTAAATGCAATGTATAGTCTAATAATATGGGTACACATTACCTCAATAGCCTCACAGGCATAACAAACATGCATTAATTTACACCGATTTGAATACAATATAAAGGGCACATCTGCAAAAGTACTCACTTAATTAAAGCAGGTCTATCCGGCTTAAATATATTGCACAGTAGCAAAAAGTGGACAATGGGAGATCAGCTAAAATAGACTTAAGGAAAAGGGTATACGACCTAGTGGAGCAGTCTGGGTCCCCGACGCGCGTTTCGCGTTCCTGCTTCTTCCTGGGGAGTGATTTTATCTGCCTCCTCCATGCTATGTAGGCTTGTATAAGCCACTGCGTATATGGACAAATCCTTGAATTATTAACGGCTTTTTTACAACTAGTTGGTATTTAGCCAAGTGGGCGTTAACGAAGTGGGATGTTTAGGATTTATTAGGGGTGTATCACCTAGAAGGGCAGTTGTATTGTGCACCAGTATCTTCATATTTTAATAATTTTTGTATTTATACCAGTAATGTCTATCATTAATAAAGTGTTTGAATTTGATCTGGCGTTTTGCTTCCGATTTTTCTGATTGGTTCATACTTGTTGTGGGAAGTGCCACAGAGTAAGTCTTGTTATATATAGGTGAACACATTAAAATACGTTTTTCATTACAAAAACAAGTTTTTGCATCACCATATTTTGAGAGCTATAATTTTCCTTTATTTCTGCCAACAGAGTCATGTTAGGGCTTATTTTTTGCAGGACAAGTTGATGTTTTTATTGGCTCATAATATTTTTTGATCGCTTTCTATTCCGATTTTTGGGAGTCAGAATGAACAAAAAAATAGCAATTTAGTAATTGTTTTTTTAAATTTTTTTAATGTTGTTACGTGTGTGGTAAAATTGATAAGGCAGCTATATTATGTGAATTAGTAAGATTACAGTGATATCTAACTATTTTATAGAAAAAACAGTTATTTTTGCATCACTTTATTCTGGGCAGCACTGTGGCTAAGTGGTTTGCACTGCAGCCTGTCAGCGCTGGGGTCCTGGGTTCAAATCCTACCAAGGACAACATCCTCAAGGAGTTTGTATACTCCAAAGACATACTGATAAAGAATCTAGAGTGTGAGCCCCAATGGGACAGCTCCAATAATGTATGTAAAGTGCTGTGGGATTAATAGCACTATTTAAGTGAGTAAAATAAATAAATTCTGAGAACTATAACTTTTTATTTTTCCACTGATAGAGCTGTATGGTGGCTTTTTATTTCCAGGACAAGATGACATTTTCAGCATTACTATTTTTATTTACAGTCAACTTTTTGGTCACGTTTTATTCCACTTTTTGTTTGATGATGTTTGATGAAAAATAATATTTTTTTGCCTTTTTTTTGTTTATTTTTTTGCGGTGTTCACTGAAGGGGTTGGCTAGTGTGACAAATTTTTTGGCCGGGTCTTTTCAGACACGGCCATACGTAATATGTGTTCTTTTTTTTTTTTTACATAAAAATACAACTTTATGGGCACAATATATATTTTTAATAAAATTATGTGATTGCTTAAAAAAATATGATTTTACAATTTTTATATTATTTTTACCTAGTTCCTTTATGGAACTTTTTGCAGTCTGATCACTGTTATAAGCAGTTCTCCTCTGATCGGTCTAGAGTAGGATTCCTGATGTTCCACCTTACAGGAGAGGCCCCACGTTGCTCAACTCCTGTGGAGAGAGGGAATCCTGTGACCATGGATATAAAGGCCTTTCTGGAGGCCTTCCGAAAGGTCTTTTATGAGCCTGATCATGCTTCTGCTATTGCATATTCCCTTTTCAGACTGCGTCAGGACAAATTGTCCGTAAACCAGTATGCCGTACGGTACCGCACCCTGTTGTTTGAATTAGGTTGGGATGACAAAGCATTGGTATTCTCCTTCTGAGAAGAATTATCCGGAAAGATCAAGAACGAATTGGCTGGTCGAGACATCCCTGCCACTCTGGACAAATTAATCTTGCTGGCAATCCGGATTGACCTCAGGTTTCTTGAGTGGACAAAAGAGGTGACATTTGGCTCCGTCCTTCCAAAGACCACTTGTTCCTCAGTTACCAGAGACTGCTATTGTGGCACCCCAGGGATTCAGGTACCACAGTAGTGCTGTCAACCTCTTGGGGAGTGTAGTGCTATGCCTGGAAACAAGGGGGATCTCTTTAGCACGTAACCTCACACACACAACACCTTCTGAATCCAGGCCAGGAGGGGGAGCTCCAAACCCGGTTTTAGGGCAGCTTCCCTGAATAAAGATCCTGGTCTGGAGGAGGAGTCAGTTTAGTCTGGAGCAGACAGTGACAGGAAAGAAGCAGAAGAGAGATTTGAGAGCTCAAGGAGGCTGTGAGTGGGCCTCTGAGGAGCCAGAGTGCAGAGACCGGGTACCAGGAGCCCAAGGCTGTGGGGAGCTGCAAGCCCCATAGCAGAACCGGAGGGCACAGAACTACACGTATATTGACCAAATTAGGCCTGTGGTACAGCAGCATTCTGGAGCCGGGAGTCACCATGCAGAGACCCCAGAAGGAACGGCTCAAGGTGCCTACCATAGAGTTGCCTGTCCCAGAACGGGAAAGAACCAGGACCTTGTTAGGACACTTCAGGCAGCAAGGGACTTATAGGGAGCACAATGTGGAAGGCTCCCAACCTGACTTGCTAAGGGGATTTCACTTTTTTCCGGGCTGCCTGGACTCCTAATGTACCTGTTGCCGGTACCCTGGACTGAGGCCTGTTACATCTCCAGTAAACCAGGTAAAGACTGCAACGCTGTGTCCTTTACTCATTGACCGGCATTCACCATCATCGCCATATACTTGGGAGCCCTGGGGGCCCACTTCGCCTATGGGAAGCATCACCATCATTGCTGCAACAACATCCCCCAGAGGACCCCTTTAAAGCAGCGTCGGTCCCCCTATTGACCGAACTCCAGAGATGGCATCATGACAGACTTTATCACAATTCCCTTTAAAGACCATTCCCCGTTTATTTGAGTCCCAGGGCCATGGACTGGGTCGCAGCCACCGTGACATCCCCTTTAATAGTGACCGGGCCCGGTGCCAAGTACCTCACTGCCCTGGTGGGCGACTCATCTTTTTGGTGCCGCGAACAGGATTTCGCGCCCTGGCATCGCCAGGTACTGTGTGCCAGAGACTGTAACAGTTTGTTTGAAAACTGCCATTGCCGCGACGAGTGGAGCATAAGGGGGAGGAGACGTACCTTTGTGGGAGGAGCTGGCCAAAAAGATTGTGAAGAAGAGAAATGGGTGCCGCGCTGAGAGGAACGCTGGAAGTGAAGATGCTGTGCAGCAGAGTCAGAAGTGAGGACGCTGCAAAGTGCAGGACGGAGGATCGGGAACCGCTGCGACTGTGCACCGGAAGAACCGCTACAGACTCCGGAGGAGAGAAGCCGGCTTCTACCAGGTTAGCAAGGGGGAAAAGCCATGTCTGACCCGGGAGGAGGATTGGCTGCGGTCGCAGCCGCTGGCCCCATAGTACCCCCAGGCCCCACAGTGGATGCACTCGCAGGCCCAGTAATGCCCCCCGGCCCCACAGTGGATGCAGCCGCAGGCCCTATACTACCACCAGGCCCTGCAGGGTCCCCAGCTCCAACAAGCTGGCAGGACCCTGCTGCAGCTACAGCGCCCATAATGCCGCTGTCCATGACATATATTCCTAGAACGGCCTGGCTACCACAATATTCCAAAGAGTCCCATACATTAAGTAACTTTAAGGAAAGTCTCTGCAGCCTATTTGACTTGTATCCCTGACAGACCACCAGAACTTCAGCATCTTAACAGGCCAACTGATTGGCGCAGCCCTAAGAGAGGTAAAATCCTGTCCAGATATGGAAAAAAGGACTGTGCAGCAGATCTTTGCCAAACTGAAAATCACCTTTGACACCAGCCCCTCTGCAGAAATAAAAATGAAGTTCTTCGGGTCTAATCAAAGAACACAGGATAGCATACGGGACTATGCCCTTAATCTGCAAGAGGCACTACGGCCATAAAACAGGTTGATCCTAACAGCATGCAGGATGGAGACAAGCTCTTAAAGGAGCAATTCATTGAGGGACTCCTGTCCAGCACCCACAGGACCCAGCTACGTATCCTGGCCTTGAAAAACCCTAACCTGGACTTTGCACAATTTAAAAGACAGGGCAATCCGGGTGCTGCACGAACCTCAGCCAAGCCGCACAGTGCCCCCTAGGCATTCAGCCCTCACGTACCACCAGGAGGTGGCATCATATCCTCAGGTCCCCGTTGAGGCCGACGCACAGGTCCTGGATGATAATCCCTCCACAGGACTACGCTTCCAGGTCAAGGAACTGACTAAAAGCATAGCTGCATTAGCACGGACTGTGCAGTCCCTACAGGAACCCTCAAAGGAGAAGGTCAAGCTGGCTTCCAGACCGGAGGACGTCCCCTGGTGACAACAGAAGAGGATCCCGCCAACCAAAGGACGAGACGACGATCGCTATCATCAGGACGGACGACCCATCTGCCGCCGCTGCAACCAGGCAGGACACATTGTTAGGTACTGTTATTTAAATGAGCGACCCCTGGGGCAGAGGACCAACCCCCAGGAATAGGACGTCCGGGCCCACAAAACTGGTGAGCCAAGTACGTCGGAGGAGACCAGTCCTCACTATTGTGATCAACGGCTTCCCGATGAACGCTTTGTTGGACACTGGTTCTCAGGTTATAGCTATGCCTTACATTCTCTATAAATGTTATTGGGCTGACACAGACATTACCCATGGCCCAGATAGTGATTTAACAATAGTAGCCAGTAATGGTCAGCCTTTGCCACAGGTGGGGTACAAGGAGGTCACCATTAAGGTGGGGCCGGTAGATTTAAAGGCCCAAGGAATGGTGATTGTTGATATTGACCGACATGAATGTAACCCTATGATGACCATTGATACTAATGTTATTGAAAATTGTCTTGCCGAGGTTATTGTCTTGTTACAACAGGTGGCCAAAACTGCTGGTTTCAGTGAGCAGAGAGTCCTGCAAAAAGAAATCAGAGCCCTGGTGCAGAGACAGCAGGTAGAATTGTCTGGTGGAGACATTGGCAGAGTCACAGTGAGTGATCTGATCCCCATTGCAATACCCCCCAGGAGTGAAATGTTAATATGGTGTCGGGCAGCAATAGGCCTCAGAGGTAAAGACTACCAGGCCCAGGTAGAACCTGTGTATTCAGATAGTAGGCCCACAATTCTGACAGCCAGATGGGTGGTTGAAGTCTGCAAGGGGAGGGTACCAGTTTGTGTTCTTAACTGTGGAGAGAAGGAGGTTCACTTAACCAGATATTCCACACTTGCCAAACTGTTTACTGGTGATAATAATGTAATACAGGCAACAGAACCCTTGGTCCCATCCAACCGGGCGGAGGACAATGGCTTTGCAGGACAAATGGAGGATTGGTGTCAGAAATTACACGCGGGCACTGACTGTACCCCATCACACAAAAAACAAGGGGCTTACTGGGTGGTCCATGAGTATGAGCGGGTATTCAGCAAACACCCACTAGATTTTGGGAAGGTAAGAGGGGTTCAACATCATATCCCCACGGGAAGTCATCCACCCACTAAGGAGAGGTACCGGCCTGTACCTCCAGCTCATTACCAGTGTGCCAAAAGTATGTTGCGAGAGATGAAGGAGGCTGGGGTAATCCGAGATAGTTGTAGCCCCTGGGCAGCTCCATTGGTCCTAGTCAGGAAAAAGGATGGCACAATGAGGATGTGTGTTGATTATAGACAGATAAACCGCATTACACATAACGATGCCCACCCGTTGCCCAGAATCGAAGAGTTATTAGCTGCTTTAAAATCTGCTAACTACTTTTCCACCTTGGATCTCACCAGTGGGTACTGGCAGGTTCCCATGGCAGAGGCGGATAAAGAAAAGACGGCTTTCACAACACCGATGGGACTCTCTGAATTCAACTACAAGCCATTTGGACTGTGCAACACACCAGTAACATTCCAGAGGATGATGGAGAGCTGTCTCAGGCACAAGAATTTCGAAACCGTCTTTTTGTACCTGGACGATGTCATCGTCTTCTCCAATATAGTAAATAATTTGGCACTCAACTTATTTGCGGTTGTTGCTTTGAAAATTTTTTTTATTGCAGTCCAAAATAAACGTTTCGGTCAAAGCAAGACCTTCTTCAGTGAACTGCATTTAAACATTATACAAAAAGAACAGTAGTAACGATACAGAACCGTGTATACAGAAAAGGTACAGATTACAAAAACAACAAAGTAAATCTCATACCAAACAGGTGCATGGTGGTGGAGGTGAGGGTAGGAAAAATACGGAAGGGAGAGAGGGAATAAACTACATACCCAACTGCTCTTGTGGTGTATCTAGTAGGTATCACTGTACATCAATATAGGCCCATATGTATGGGGGCTGACACAGAAAGACCCCTCGGGAGAGTAGTCTCCCTAAGAAATAAGATTAAGTTTCGGAAATAGGTACACGAAAAAAGTTACATAAAAAATGTACAAGTAAAAATGGTATACTAACCAAGTGTAGAGCTTCAGATTTATAATGAGACGGTGACTGTAATGAAGTATATGAACTAATGTCAATACTATTGTATGGAGTACATATTGTGTAAAGGTAATAGTGGAAATAGTACCTCACCAAACATGAGTGATTTGGTGTAGGTAAAGCAAAAGAATATAGGGGCCAGACCTAAAAACGTATAAACATACAATGAACAAACAATGTTACATGGGTCAGAATTATAAATGCGATGTGAAGCTCACTCTGTATGTGGGGTACAGTAGGACACGTCACTAGAATCAGTGAAGGCGTTCCTGACAGATCGGCATGCCTGTAATGTATATAAATGATAAGAGTGCGGTCTCTAAAATGCAGGTTGAAGGAGAGGTGTTGCTTACCCAGATGGACCAGAAAGGCTGCGCATCTAACGCGGTGTCCGGCGCTGGTTAGACAATATGAGGGCGCCCTGTGTGTAACTAAGTAGGCTGGGGGAGGGACCAGCGGTAATGATACTAGGTACAGGTCTCATATATATGATTTAGGATATACTGTGAAGTGCATATTGATTTGCCTTTCAGACTCACACATGTATACGTATGTTCTTATAATACATTACCCCCTTCTGTCCTTATTATGTTACTAATATATTTGTTTATTTGTTTGTTACTAATATATTTGCTAAAGCGTAAAAGGAGAATGCACAAACTCGATGACCAGTGGGAAGCAGAACCATATACCATTTTACCATTGAACTTCGACAATACAAAAGTATGCCTTATAAGCAAAGATGGAGGAGAAACTTCCACTGCGGTATCCAGAGATCACCGTAAAGTATGCCCTGGCAAACAGAGAAAAAGAAAAGGACCCAGGAACTTCTGAACCAATGGAGGAAGAAGAAAAGAAAATCCACACCGTTCTTGGAGATTTTCCCCAGTCTTGGACTCAAATACATCAGGCCATAGTGATACCTGTCCTAATTTTTCCCCAGCTGGAAATACCAGAAGAAGTGACTCCAAACCATACTGAAACAGATGAGACTTTACACCAGCGGGCTCAAGCAGCAAACGTCACCCCAGCAGTGGAACCAGAGAATCCACCCTCTGCTATCGGTGAATCTGTCAGACCCATGGTGAATCTAAGAAGTGGAAGACAGTTATCCAATTTACCTACACAATGCAGGCCTACAAGTAGTACAGACACTAGTGGGTCCACAGCAACAACAGAAAACATGTTAGACCAGGAACTATGTAGGTTTACTCGTAGCACCAAGGGTCAATTCCCAGCCTGTTACAGGGACTAAAAATGTCAATAATTGGTGTTACGTGTTTGAAATGTTTGCATATTTTTGTTACAGGTTTAAAATGGACAACAGGGTAATGGACAGTGGATTACCCAAAAACTGTCTTTGTAAATAGGTTGGCACCCTCAAGGTGCACCCTGGTTCTACTAACTTTACCGGCGTGGGTAGCGCCCTGTTTCCTCAGACCTGAAGCTAAAACCGTCTGGTGCGGCCAAACCCCGGGTCTGGATATGCCTTGTAGCCCGCCTACAACCTACTTTGGGGGTTTATGATGGGTCTCTCACTTGGGTACTGATTTTTATAAACAAGGACACCCAGGTATAAGACCAGATGTACATTTATAAAATGTTTATTTGCAACGTTTAAAGCCTAAAGTGCCTCCCGTAAGGGAAGAAAAAGTTTAACCTGTTCAAATGTTTTTCAAAAATGTTTTGCATTATCTAACCCGTTGTTTATGTTTCCTTTTCCCAGTCCGGGAGTACTGGATTTAACGAGGGGGGAATTTGGCACCCCAGGGGATCGGGTACCACAGTAGTGCTGCCTTCCTCTCGGGGAGGGTAGTGCTATGCCTGGAAACAAGGGGGATTTCTTTAGCAGGTAACCTCACACACACAACACCTTCTGAATCCAGGCCAGGAGGGGGAGCTCAAAACCCAGTTTTAGGGCAGCTTCCCTGAATAAAGATCCTGGTCTGGAGGAGGAGTCAGTTTAGTCTGGAGCAGACAGTGAAAGGAAAGAAGCAGAGGAGAGATTTCAGAGCTCAAGGAGGCTGTGAGTGGGCCTCCGAAGAGCAAGAGCGCAGAAACCGGGTACCGGGAGCCCAAGGCTGTGGGGAGCTGCAAACCCCATAGCAGAACCGGAGGGCACAGAACTACACATATATTGACCAAATTAAGCCTGTGGTACAGCAGCATTCTGGAGCCTGGAATCACCGTGCAGAGACCCCAGAAGGAACGGCTCAAGCTGCCTACCATACAGGTACCTGTCCCAGGACAGGGGAAAGAGCCAGGACCATGTTAGGACACTTCAGGCAGCAAGGGACTTATAGCGAGCGCAAAGTGGAAGGCTCCCAACCTGACTTGCCAAGGTGATTTCACTTGTTTCCGGGCTGCCTGGACTCCTAATGTACCTGACGAAGCCGACGCGAAACGCACGTTGGGGCAACGGTGTGGATCCCTGCCTGACGCTAGCATATGGGTAAGAACCTGGTGGGCAATTTATGACATTTATGACGCTTTTGAGCCTGTGTACAGGGCTCATTAAAACGTACTTATCACGCTCTTACTATACCCTCGGGTAAACGCCCACATATTTTTGCACTATGCACTTTATGGCAATATATGACGTCTGGGATGATCCACATTAGTTTTTTGGTCTGTGCTACCCGGCTCTCTATAACTGAATGAATTGTATTTGTCTGTCTATTTTGACTTGTACCTATTTGCTTCTTGTGACTTTGTGACTTAATAAAATGTGAATTTATTTATGGACATGCACTCCATTGTTTTTGTATGTAATCAGTTTTTGGGAGTGTCCTGAGTACATTTGAGTGCTACCTACCTTTCTCTCTGCATGCTCTCCCCATGGTGGTTTAGAGCATGGTGGAGAAATTTAGGAATTTACCCTCCATTTTGGGCTTATTTCTCCTAATGTACCTGTTGCCGGTAACCCTGGACTGAGGCCTGTTACATCTTCAGTTAACCAGGTAAAGACTGCAATGCTGTGTCCTTTACTTATTGACCGGCATACACCATCATCGCCATACGCCTTGGGAGCCCTGGGGACCACGCTTTGCCTGTGGGAACCGTCACCATCATTGCTGCAATAACATTATTATTATTTATTATTATAGCGCCATTTATTCCATGGCGCTTTACATGTGAGGAAGGGTATATATAATAAAAACAGGTACAATAATCTTGAACAATACAAGTCACAACTGGTACAGGAGGAGAGAGGACCCTGCCCGTGAGGGCTCTCAATCTACAAGGGATGGGTGAGGATACAGTAGGTGAGGATAGAGCTGGTCGTGCAGTTATTTGGTCGATCGGTGGTTACTGCAGGTTGTAGGGTTGCCGGAAGAGGTAGGTCTTCAGGTTCTTTTTGAAGGTTTTGATGGTAGGTGAGAGTCTGATATGTTGTGGTAGAGAGTTCCAGAGTAGGGGTGATGTGCGAGAGAAATCTTGCATGCGATTGTGGGAAGAGGAGATAAGAGGGGAGTAGAGAAGGAGATCTTGTGAGGATCGGAGGAAAGTACCAGGAGACGAGGTCACAGATGTATGGAGGAGACAGATTGTGGATGGCTTTGTATGTCATGGTTAGGCTTTTGTACTGGAGTCTCTGGGTAATGGGGAGCCAGTGAAGGGATTGACAGAGGGGAGAGGCCGGGGAATAGCAGGGGGACAGGTGGATTAGTCGGGCAGCTGAGTTTAGAATAGATTGAAAGGGTGCAAGAGTGTTAGAGGGGAGGCCACAGAGCAGGAGGTTACAGTAGTCAAGGAGGGAGATGATGAGAGCATGGACTAGGGTTTTTGCAGATTCTTGGTTTAGGAATGTACTGATCCGTGAAATATTTTTGAGTTGAAGGCGGCAGGAAGTAGAAAGGGCTTGGATATGCCGTTTGAAGGAGAGATCAGTGTCAAAGATTACCCCGAGACAACGAGCTTGTTGGACTGGGGAGAGTGGGCAGCCCCCAGTCCCCCAGAGGACCCCTTTAAAGCAGTGTCGGTCCCCCTATTGACCGAACTCCACAAGTGGCATCACAACAGACTTTATCACAATTCCCTTTAAAGACCATTCCCCTTTAATTGAGTCCCAGGGCCACGAACCGGGTCGCAGCCACCGTGACATCCCCTTTAATAGTGACCAGACCCGGTGCTGAGTACCCTACTGCCCTGGTGGGCGACTCACTATCCATTCTGAACCCATGGAGGTTGATTGCATTAGGCTGGCAGTGCAGTAGCCAGAACATCATTGTGCCAAGGGAGTGTGATACAGTTGCAGTATCGTGAAAGATTTAATTTGTTGCTGTTCGGAGAGATCTTAAAAACTCAATAACCTAGGGCCAGTAGTTGAAGCTTCCCTGGATGAGAATATAAATACTTTGCCACTGACTTTGAATGTGTCCATATCCTGTGGAGTTATACAGTTTGTCGAGACAGCTTATCTTGACTCCAGTTCGCAGTTCCTGCAGCAAGCAGCTCTGTCTGTGTGCATAGGGGGCGGTGCCGGCAACTCCTGTGTCTTATTGAGACTGTGTGCACCTTGCTAAGGTGTCCCCGGCCAATTACCATGAGGCTTCCTGTATTTAAGACTTCCCCACCCATTGGTGGGGGCCTGTGCAACCTACTCCCTCAGTCAGATCTTAGCTGCTGAGGTGCCAGGCCCTGTCTCTGTTACTCTTATGTCCGCCACCCAGGGGGGCGTTGTACCCTGGTATGTGTCCTGTGTTTGAAATCCAGTGGGGCTTTGTAAACTGGCCTATGTCCGTCACCCAGAGGGGCGTCGTACCCTGGCCGTGTCCTTGTCTCTGTGACTTGTCCTGTTCCTGACTTTGTCTAAGCCTAGTCCTGTTCCTGTGTCCGTTTATATCCCTGCCTTGGTTTCCTTTCCCTGCTCTGTGTACTCTGTGTCTTGCTTTGCTATGCTTTTGGCTCTGCTCTCTGCGACCTTGATTTGCTCCTTGCTCTGCATTCTGTGACTTTGCTCTGCTCTCTGTGGTTTTGCTCTGGGCTCTGCACTCTGTGTCTTGGTCTGCACTCTGACTTTGTTCTGCTCTCAGCTCTGCACTCTGTGGCTTTGCTCTCAGCTCTGCTCTCTGTAGCTTTGCTCTGCACTCTGACCTTGCTCTGCACTCTGTGGCTTTGCTCTGTGGCTCCACTCAGCTCTCGCTCTGCGGCTTTGCTCCTTGCGGTTCTACGCCTCTTGCTCTTGGCTTCGCCTCCTGCGTTTCTGCATGTGGCTCCGCCTCCTGCTCTTGGCACTGCCTCCTGCGTTTCTGCACGTGGCTCCGCGTCCTGGATCCACCTCCTGCATTTCTGCACATGGCTCTGCCTCCTGGCTCCGCCTCCTGAGTTTCTGCACGTGGCTCCGCCTCCTGTTCTTGGCTCTGCCTCCTGCACTTCTGCACGTGGCTCCGCCTCCTGCATTTCTTCACGTGGCTTCGCCTCCTGCGTTTCTGCACTTGGCTCCGCCTCCTGCTTTTGGCTTCGCCACCTGCGTCTCTGTTCTTGGCTCTAGCTCCTGTGCTTTCGCTCTGCATCTGCTCTTGTGGTCTTTCTCTACCTTTCTCTTTGTTTCATTGCAGCCATTTGGTAAATTCAAAAAAGTTCATTTTTTTGTCATTAATGTACACTCTGCACCTCATCTTGACTAAAAAAAAAACAGAAATGTAGTAATTTTTGCAAATTTATTAAAAAAGAAAAACTGAAATATCACATGGTCATAAGTATTCAGATCCTTTGCTGAGTATTGAGTAGAAGCACCCTTTTGAGCTACTACAGCCATGAGTCTTCAGGGGAATGATGCAACAAGTTGGTGGACAGCCATTTTCAGGTCTCTCCAGAGATGCTCAATTGGGTTTAGGTCAGGGCTCTGGCTGGGCCAGTCAAGAATGGTCACAGTTGTTCTGAAGCCACTCATTTGGTATTTCAGCTGTGTGCTTAGGGTCATTGTCTTTTTGGAAGGTGAACTTTCGCCAAGTCTGAGGTCCAGAGCACTCTGGAAGAGGTTTTCATCCAGGATATCTCTGTACTTGGCGGCATTCATGTTTCCTTCAATGACAACCACACCAGTCGTTGAGTCCCTGCAGCTAAAAAACACCCCATAGCATCATGCTGCCACCACCATGTTTCACCTTTGGGATTGTATTGGGCAGTTGATGAGCAGTGCCTGGTTTTCTCCACACATACCACTTAGAATTATCTCCAAAAAGGTCTATTTTTGTCTCGTCAAACCAGAGGATCTTATTTCTCATAGTCTGGGAGCCCTTAATGTGTTTTTTAGCAAACTCTATGCAGGCTTTCATATGTCTTGCACTGAGGAGAGGCCTCCGTCGGGCCACTCTGCCATAAAGGCCCAACTGGTGGAGTGCTGCAGTGATAGTTGACTTTATGGAACTTTCTCCCATCTCCCTACTGCATCTCTGGAGCTCAGCCACAGTGATCTTGGGGTTCTTCTTTACCTCTCATACGATGGCTCTTCTCCCATGATTGCTCAGTTTGGCTGGACGGCCAGGTCTAGGAAGACCTCTGGTGGTCCCAGACTTCTTTCATTTAAGGATTATGGAGGCCACTGTGCTCTTAAGAACCTTGAGTGCTGCAGAAATTCTGTTGTAACCTTGTCCAGATCTGTGCCTTGCCACAATCCTGTCTCTGAGCTCCTGGGCCAGTTCCTTTGACCTCATGATTCTCATTTGGTCTGACATGCACTGTGAGCTGTGACGTCTTATATAGACAGGTGTTTGACTTTCCAAATCAAGTCCTATCAGTTTAATTAAATACGACTGGACTCCACTGAAGGAGTAGAACCATCTCAAGGAGGATCACAAGGAAATGGACAGCATGTGACTTAAATATGAGTTTCTAAGCAAAGGGTCTGAATACTTATGACCATGTGATGTTTCAGTTGCTTTTTTTATTACATTTGCAAAAATTTCTACATTTCTGTTTTTTTCAGTCAAGATAGGGTGCAGAGTTTACATTAATGTGAAAAATAATGAACTTTTTTGAATTTGCCTTATGGCTGAAATAAAACAAAGAGTGAAAAATGTAAAGGAGTTTGAATACTTTCCATACCCACTGTATGTCAGGATTGATTTATGCCCCGCAACATTTCCTGATAGAACGGGTACACTTGTTTGTGGAAGTGTGAATAATGCTTATATGTTGATAACGGTTTATGCATAGTAAGGTAAACAATATAATGTGTATGGTTTTGTAAGTGAATGACAAATGCTGAATAATAAAAGTGAGTTTTATTTTAATGTAATAGCATAGGGAAAGGATAAGAAACTAGTGTAACGGGGTCTACCGAGCTGGGGTACCTTTTTCAGTACCACCCCGTGTTTCAAGAGGTCCACTCTGCTTTGGCTGGAGTCTGAATGAAGGACGCTGGCTGGAATTCCTTAGTTACATGGGGGCATATAAAAGATCACTGCTTCCCCACGTGTTTCCAGTCTGACAACACTTTATTCACAGGACACAGAATATATCACACAGATACAGAGGGCATGCCAATTGAAAAGCGGCAGGCCAGACATACATTACAATAGCTGCACGGAGCCTGCCAATATGTACTGTGGGAATTACAAAGGTGGGGGAGGTCAGAAGGGGGATATCTTGTCCCCTCTGCCCAGGGGCGCAGCCTGTGGGCTGATGCATTAGGGACATGCCTCTCAGATGGAACCTATTATACATACATATAACTGCACAACATATTCTGGGTGCTGAGGGGTCCCGTAACACATAACAACTAGGGTACAAGAGTAGGAACTACATAAGGTGGTAAGAATAGTTAGGAATTGGGAAAGTACAGTGGAGGACACTGTAGACCAGCAAATAACTAGTTACAGTAAGGTAAGGAGCAGCTCCAGTTAGGGAGGGGGCAAGATTGTATAAGGGGAAGTATTTCCTGATTTAGGGAGCTAGGGATGCAAATGGAATTGGAGTTAACACTGTTTGGAGAAGCTACAGAAAAGAGCAGGATGAGTTAAAGGCCAGTGGGCTGAAGTTCACCAGTGAGATAAGAAGAAAGAAAGAAAGAGAATCAGCATCATGAGAACGGCAGCGACCAACTTCAGTGAATTAATTCTGCAGAGATGAAAAGAACTAGAACTACACTCTCGACAAGGAGAAATGTTACCCCATAGATCTCAGCTTCAGTGAATCTTCCCTTAACATCCAAGCCCTATGACCTGGAAAAGGTATGGAGGAGTCAGCCTTACCGACGCCCCAAGCAGGCACAACAGACAGGGATACAAGGAAGGGAAGCAGGGCTGTGTTCTTAGAAGATGCGGAGCCGTGCGAGACATCCCTGGGCGATGAAGTGCCAGCAGCAAAATGGAAAACGCAGGCGATAGAGACTGTTACCACTGTATCTCACTGTAATTTACCTGTCTCTCAGTAGTGTAACTACCAGGGCAGGCAGAGGGGGCTGTCCCCCTGGGTCCATGCTCTGATTGGGCCCACCTGGAGCTATGCTACTGTAACTGTATCGGCATGCACAGCATGCCGATACAGTCACATTCTGTAGCAGAGCAAACTCAATCTCCCTCCACTGCATTATATAATATAGAGTCCGCCTATGGGGGTGCATTATACTATATAGAGTCTGCCTATCGGGTGTGCATTATGCTGTATAGAGTCTCCCTATGGTGGGTGCATTACACAATATAGAGTATCCCTAAGGAGGTGAATGATACAATATAGAGTTTCCCTATGTGGGGTGCATTATACAACATAAAGTCTACCTATGGGGACAAGGCCGGCGTCAGCACCCAGCGCACCCGGGCAAGTGCCGAGGCCTTGGCGAGACAGAGGGCCCATTCATGGTACGGTACATTGAGGCTCTGGGGGGCCCCTGCAGGCAGGGCCGGAGTTAGGGGCAGTCAGCTGCCTAGGGCCCCCGCTCCCCCAGGGGCCCTCAGCTAGTGGCACATCACGCAGCCGCTATGGGGCCCCTGTGAGGCAGGCGGCCCACCTGCCACCAGCGCCAACTCCCCAGCTGCCGCCGCATTGAACTATAGTGGTGTCTGCCAGTACAGTTAAAAGCAATGATGGAGGAGAGAATGTCAGCGGATGCTCCCTCTCCCATCAGTTCTCGCTCTGCCTCTGACACTGCGGGTGCACGATGATGCCAGGCAGTGCAGTCACTGAGACAGGAGCAGGGAGCAGTGCGGGCACGAGGAGAAGTGAGGAGTGTGGCTTTTTATTACTATAACAGTGAGTACTGGACTGTGGGGCCATTCTCGGGAGGGAGATGCGGGCTGTGCTATATACCACATGGCTGTGTTTTATACTACGTGGGCTGTGTTATATACTATGTGGGCTGTGTTATATACTATGTGGCTGTGCTATATGCTACATGGGCTGTGTTATATACTATGTGGGCTGTGTTATATACTACATGGGCTGTGCAGTAATCTCTTATATGTTCTGTAGGGCTGGTATCTACCACTGACCATATGGCGGTAATATCAATGTTGGTCTTTGTATAGATATTTTCAGCAACAGCGTGGTCATCTGCTGAGGTCCTCCTCCGCTATTAGGGTTTATCACCCAGCTGTATTCAAGGTTACCTGGTTTGGGGCCCACTCAGAAGTTTCACCTCCCCCAATCCAAAACCCTAGCTACGCCTCTGCTTAACCAAAACTGAACTGAAGGAGTTAAGTAAAGCTGAGCTATTCAAAAGGAACCAGAAGTCTGTGATTGACTGTGTGCCTGCATCCTGAACTGGAACCATGGAGAGGATGGGGTTCACAGAACAAACAGTGAGTTTTCTCCAATATATGCACACTACAAGGCCGGCACGAAATTATTTATTATTTGTGGGGTGTCAGGGTGTGGGAGAACATCAGCCCCTCACCATAACTACCACCCTGGTAACCTGACACTCACTTAACCAAATAAGAACTCTTGCTTTGCACTCATGTGGGGGCAACACTTTGAAATACTGTCTGTAAATTGAGACACTGGTTTGGTTTTTATCTTAAGTCATATGGCAAGGCTCATTAAAAGGTCAATATTGACTTTTAAGATTGCTGCTTCCAATAGATGGCACTAAAGTTCAAATTCTCTTCCTTTCTGAAGAGGAAATATGCATATTTAATTTCCCAGAGGAGCATTGCATGGCATATAAGCCTTCTCACTCTGTCATGTCACTCTTCGCAAGAAGAAACATTACCTGCTAGATCCCACTATAATACATAAAAATAAAATATAACTCAACTATACAAATATATATAATTAAATCATTCATCACAAAATGTTGGACCTATGAATAGATTGGATATTAACATTATTAAATTAGTACATGTCCCCTGAAGAAGTAATCACGAAATGTGCGTTGGGGTCAGGGCCGGACTGGGACTAAAATTCAGCCCTGGCATTTGAAGTTGCACAGGCTCACTTGTCACATGGTGACTGTATAATATCTTTGTACACTTGTAGGTTACAAGAAGTGAGGGGAGTGTAACACAACTACATAACATATAATTACAGCTGTATCCAGCATTACAGCTCAGTCCTATTTATTGCTTTTAGTTGCAGTACCAAGAAAAGCCGCTACTTTACCTATATAACTGGATCTCATAGATAATGAAGGGATTGAGACGACCAAAGGCTATGGAACCTCATTCTGATGCTCCATAAACATTGCCTAAAGCCACTTTTGGTTCTGCTGCGCAGCATGAGACCCGGTGACTCTGAAAAGCGGTGACATCAGTAACTCGGTAACGTCACCACTCTTCAGATATTCCGGGTCTTGCGCTGAGCTCGGCGACTGTGAAGAGTGGTATTGTTACTACCGTCACCGCTCTTCAGAGTCGCTGGGTCTCACCAGGTCTGGGCTAGTAGTGGGGGTGTCTGATAGACACCAGTCTCCACTACTTACACCAGGGATTGATAGCAGCTGACATAACGCAGCTGACATCACCATAAAAATCATTACACATACCAGAATTAAATGCTTTGGCAGGTGGGAAAAGCTGTATAGTTAGGGCTATTCCCAGGCGTTGGGTGCTAACTACAACTGTCATCATCCTTGCCCGGTCTCCCTGTGAAGCATTTCTGCTGTATTTACATGCGCTAATCTCAGGCCGCTAAACGAGTGTGATCGACAATACTGAAGTCACTCGCTTGTTCCCCGGCCTCTTTACACCAACTGAGAAAGAATGATGGGGACAGAACAATCACAATTAGATCAATCTGTCCCCATACAGTATCATGTTATCAGCAGCACATCTACAGTTTACACCGGCGATGTGCTGCTGAGAACAAGGATTTCTGTTCCCACATAAACAATCCAATCACTCGATGAATAGGCAGCATTTTGCTTGTTTAGTATAATACACCCCATAGTCCTCCATATATTATAATGTAAACCTCAGTCCTCCATATAGTATAATACACTCCCCATAGTCCTCCATATATTAAAATACACTGCAATTCCTCCATATAGTATAATACACTCCTCAGTCCTCCATATAGTATAAGGTACTGCCACAGTCCTCCATATAGTATAATACACTCCTCAGTCCTCCAAATAGTATAATACATTCCTCATAGTGCTCCATATAGTATAATGCCCCGCCATTGTCATCCTTGTAGTACAATTCACTTCCCATAGTATAATGCACCGCATAGTTCTTCATATAGTATAATGTAGTCCTCGATACAGTATAATGCAGCCCACATATAGTATAATGATGCCACCCCAGAGTATAATGCAGCCACCCCACAGAATATACTGTAGCCCCGAGTATAATGTAACCCCCCAGAGAATATAATGCAGCCCCCTCATATAGTATAATGCAGCCCCTGCATATATAATATATGGTAGCCCCCTCATAGAGCATAATGCAGCCCCCCATAGAATATAATATAGCCCCTCCATAGAATATAATACAGCACACCATAGAATGTAATACAGCCCCCCATAGAATGTAATACAGCCCACCTCCCCATAGAATATAATACAGCCCCCATAGAATATAATGTAGCCCCATAGAATGCAATACAGCCCCCCATAGAACGTAATACAGCCCTCCCCCATAGAATGTAATACAGCCCCCCATAGAATGTAATACAGCCCCCCATAGAATGTAATGCAGCACAGCCACCATAGAATGTAATGCAGCACAGCCCCCATAAAATGTAATGCAGCCAGCCCCCATAGAATGTAATGCAGCACAGCCCCCATAGAATGTAATGCAGCCAGCCCCCCATAGAATGTAATGCAGCACAGCCCCCATAGAATGTAATACAGCACAGCCCCCATAGAATGTAATGCAGCACAGCCCCCCTAGAATGTAATTCAGCACAGCCCCATAGAATGTAATGCAGCACAGCCCCCATAGAATGTAATGCAGCACAGCCCCCACAGAATGTAATGCAGCCAGCCCCCCATAGAATGTAATGCAGCACAGCCCCCATAGAATGTAATGCAGCCAGCCCCCCATAGAATGTAATGCAGCACAGACCCCATAGAATGTAATACAGCACAGCCCCCATAGAATGCAATGCAGCCAGCCCCCATAGAATGTAATGCAGCACAGCCCCCATAGAATGTAATGCAGCCAGCCCTCATAGAACGTAATGCAGCCAGCCCCATAGAATGTAATGCAGCCAGCCCCCATAGAATGTAATGCAGCACAGCCCCCATAGAATGTGATACAGCCAGTCCCCCATAGAATGTAATGCAGCCAGTCCCATAGAATGTAATAAATCCCCCCAATAGAATGTAATACAGCCCCCAATAGCACCACAATCCAGTTATCACTCATTGATATAATAACAAAAAACACTCTCCTCACCTCTCCTCGTGCCCCGTGCTGCTCCTGGCTCCGGTCTCAGCGGCTGCAGTCTGCCCTGCCAAACACAGCAGGTGCGCGATGATATGACGTCATCACGCACCTGCAGTGTCAGAGGTAGAGCGGGGAATGATGGGAGAGGGAGCGACAGCAGACACTCTCTCCTCCATCATTGCATTCAACTGTACCGGCATCATAGACGCCGGTATGGTTGAATGCGGCGGCGCTGGTGGGGGGTGAGTCGGCGGCGGTGGGGGGAGTGAGCACTGGCGAGCGGCCCACGACTGCCACCGGCCCTTCTGGCATTTGCCAGAAATACCCGATGGTTAGTCCGGCCCTGGTGGAGGGAAGCACTGCCAGATCGCGCAGTAATTTGCTGGACCCCTATATTTGGACCTTTATATTTATAGGTAAATCTACCTTTCTTTTTCACCTCCCATTTGGCTTGGATCGCTTTATAGGTTCTTTAGGCTTATATTTATAACATTACATGGGCACTTGTACCCTTTTCTTCTTTTTTGCCATTAACTTAAAATGAGACTACTGAGCACAATAATTTTGATACAGGAAAGATATATATCTTGGTACCGTGTTAGCCACTTGAGGACTCTCAATTCTAAACATTTTTCACAATAATTTAGCCATTTAGACATTATCAAGTTTAATTTATAAGGACATTTATGTCAGAATAATATATATGCGGTGACAGGCACGTCTCCCCTCACACCAAAGGCACATTGATAACATTTGCAATGAAATCTATGTGTTTGTTAAAAAAATGTTTAATAAAATATTGTAATTTTTAAACGAACACATTGATATCAGTGGTTATTGATGTATGTTTCTGGTAACGTGACTGAGCTAGGTCATACTGTTGGATTTTTTTTTATTAAATTAGAACATGCAGTAAAAATTTGAATGAGAAGTACGACCCATTTTTAGTTTTCTTAAAGGGAATCTCTCAGCAGGCTTTTACGATGTCATCTGAAGAAAGCATTCTAGAAGGGTTAAAACACAGATGTCCACTATGCCTCTGTTATCAAGCTCAGTGGTTTGTTTACTTGCACTGATTGTTTTAGCACCAGGAGCTTATCATTGCTGGACACAGCAGCACCTTCCTCCTGGTCCGACTCTGCCCCTTTCTGTGATAAGCAGCTCATTGTTTATAGAGAGTCTGATGTGGTTAGCTTTCTCAGCTCTGATGCATGCTCAATCTAAAAACTGTGATAGTGTCAGAACCTCTGCATCCAGTAAACTAAAGGTACCATCACATTTAGCGACGCTGCAGCGATCTAGACAACGATGCCGATCGCTGCAGCGTCGCTGTTTCGTCGTTGTGTGGTCGCTGGAGAGCTGTCACACAGACAGCTCTCCAGCGACCAACGATGCCGGTCCCCGGGTAACCAGGGTAAACATCAGGTTACTAAGCACAGGGCCACGCTTAGTAACCCAATGTTTACCCTGGTTACCAGTGCTAATGTTAAAAAAAACAAACACTACATACTTACATTCCGATGTCTGTCCCCCGGCGCTGTGCTTTCCTGCACTGACTGTGAGCGCCGGCCGGAAAGCACAGCGGTGACGTCACCGCTGTAATCTGCTTTACGGCTGGCCGGCGCTGACAGTGCAGGAAAGTACAGCGCCGGGGGACAGACACCGGAATGTAAGTATGTAGTGTTTGGTTTTTTTACATTTACACTGGTAACCAGAGTAAACATCGGGTTACTAAGCGCGGCCCTGCGCTTAGTAACCCGATGTTTACCCTGGTTACCAGTGAAGACATCGCTGAATCGGCGTCACACACACCGATTCAGCGATGTCTGCGGGAGTCCAGCGACGAAATAAAGTTCTGGACTTTCTGCTCCGACTAACGATGGAACAGCAGGATCCTGATCGCTGCTGCGTGTCAAACTCAACGATATCGCTAGCCAAGACGCTGCAACGTCACAGATCGCTATCGTTATCGTTCAGTGTGAAGGTACCTTTAGTGACACATCGTTGGAATCAGGGTCTCTTTGCCTACATTAGGCTACTCTCAGGTGAGGTAGGGAAAACCTGCTGACAGATTCCCTTTAACCCTTTCCCGACATGCGCTGTACTAGTACTGCGCTGCCGGCACTGCAATAGTGCCAGCCGCAGTACTAGTACGGCGCCCCGATCACCGCGGTCTCACGCTGAGCGCCGCGGTGATCGGGTGCGGGTGTCAGCTGTATATGACAGCTGACACCCCGCAGCAATGCCCACGATCGGCGCTATCGCCGATCACGGGCATTTAACCCCTCTGATGCCGTTGTCAATAGTGACAGCGGCATAGAGGGGGATCGCGCAGGGACGGGGGCTCCCTGCGCTCTCCCACCGGAGCAGCGCGATGAGATCGCGCTACTCCGGTGACCTGGAAGGAGTCCCCAGATCCAAGATGGCCGCGGGACTCCTTCCGGGTCATGAGATGCCCTAGCTTGCCGGCGCCTGCAGAGAGTTCCTAATAGCAGGCGCCGGCAAGCCTCTGCCCTTGTCTGTCAAAATTTTCCACATGTGTAAAAAAAAAAGAAAAAAAAAATTCCTAAATAAAGAAAAAAAAAAAAAATATTCCCATAAATACATTTCTTTATCTAAATAAAAAAAAAATCACACAATAAAAGTACACATATTTGGTATCGCCGCGTCCGTAACGACCCCACCTATAAAACTATATCACTAGTTAACCCCTTCAGTGAACACCGTAAAAAATAAAAATAAAAATTAAAAAAACGAGGCAAAAAACAACGCTTTATTCTCATACCGCCAATCAAAAAGTGGAATAACACGCGATCAAAAAGACGGATATAAATAACCATGGTACCGCTGAAAACGTCATCTTGTCCCGCAAAAAAAAAGCCTCCATACAGCATCATCAGCAGAAAAATTAAAAAGTTATAGCTCTCAGAATAAAGCGATGCAAAAACAATTATTTTTTTATATAAAATAGTTTTTATTGTGTAAAAGCGCCAAACATAAAAAAATTACATAAATGAGGTATCGCTGTAATCGTACTGACCCAAAGAATAAAACTGCTTTATCCTTTTTACCAAACGCGGAACGGTATAAACGCCCCCCCTAAAAGAATTTCAGGAATTGCTGGTTTTTGTTCATTCTGCCTCCCAAAAATCGGAATAAAAAGCGATCAAAAAATGTCATGTGCCCGAAAATGGTACCAATTAAAACGTCAACTCGTCCCGCAAAAAACAAGATCTCACATGACTCTGTGGACCAAAATATGGAAAAATTATAGCTCTCAAAATGTGGTGATGCAAAAACTATTTTTTGAAATAAAAAGCGTCTTTTAGTGTGTGATGGCTGCCAACCATAAAAATCCGCTAAAAACGCTATAAAAGTAAATCAAATCCCCCTTCATCACCCCCTTAGTTAGGGAAAAATAATAAAATTTTAAAAAATATATTTATTTCCATTTTCCTGTTAGGCTACTTTCACACTAGCGTCGGTACGGGGCCGTCGCGCTGCGTCGGCCCGACATACCGACGCATACTGTGCAAGCGCCACACAACGGGGGCAGCGGATGCTGTTTTTCCACACATCCGCTGCCCCATTGTGAGGTGCGGGGAGGTGGGGGCGGAGTTCCAGCCGCGCATGTGCAGCGCCCCCACTGCCGCAGGGCCGAGGGGTACCCGGTACCGGGCCTCTGGGTCTCTGCTCTGGGGTTGTCACGGTGGCTAGGCCCGATCCGTGACCCTGCTGAGGGGCGCGCAATTAAAAGGTGGTGGTATGGTGCTGATGTAGTGCTGGTCGCAGTCAATAACGAGGACACCAGGTTGCACTCTCTTTACCTCTTTACTGAAGGCTTCTGAGTCCTCAGTCCGGAATACGGTTAACAGGGCTGCGCAAGTCCGGCCGGTCCGATGGCACCTCCAGAGTTCCCTTTGCAGGTGGAAATCTGTGCCTACCTTCCTGCGCTTGTGTGTTGTGGTCCTTCCCTGCTGTGCTTACGGGATAGTACCCCACAACTGTTGTGTCTTTTTCTCGTGTTCCCTCACAACTCGATTCTGATGTTCTTCTACGTCCCCCTGATCTTACGGTTAGGACGCACCCGTATGACGGGGAGGCTCGGAGGTTCTTCCTGGGCTCTATCGTCACCCCTCTCCTGTTGTTACCTCCCTGTGTCTTCCTGGGTCTGTGTGAGACAGCCCGCCTGTAACTGACTGTCCTGCCGTAGGTTTGAAGTTTGGCTTGGAGCACTATACTTCCTCGGCGTTCCGGCCACCGGTTATGCGACTCAATAGGATGTTGCCTCGTCTTACAGCACGACTCCTACTGGTATTCTCCTTGTTGCGTTGATCTTGTTTCTCACTCAGCACAATAAATCTCGCTTCTTGTCCTTTCTTGGGGTACCTGTTATGACCCCAATGGCGAGGGTCTCAGAGGAACGTGGTAGTCTGCAGAGTACAAAAATCCAGCTCATAGGGCAGTGGTAACTGGGTTGACCATATATCTACTCCTAACGCCAACACTAGAAGTAGCCGGGGATCATTCCTACGTTGATTCTAGATGACACGCGCCAGCCGGAGAATCTAGCTACCCCTAGTAGAGGAAAACAAAGACCTTTCTTGCCTCCAGAGAAGGGGTCCCCAAAGCTGGATAGAAGCCCCCCACAAATAATGACGGTTAGGTAAGAGGAAATGACAAACACAGAAATGAACCAGGTTTAGCACAGAGAGGCCCGCTTACTGATAGCAGAATAAAGAAAGGTAACTTATATGGTCAACAAAAACCCTATCAAAATCCACACTGGAAATTCAAGAACCCCCGAACCGTCTAACGGTCCGGGGGGAGAACACCAGCCCCCCTAGAGCTTCCAGCAAAGGTCAGGATATAGATTTGGAACAAGCTGGACAAAAATACAAAACAAAACAAAGAGCAAAAAGCAAAAGGCAGACTTAGCTAATATAACTGGAACCAGGATCAGTAGACAAGAGCACAGCAGACTAGCTCTGATAACTACGTTGCCAGGCATTGAACTGAAGGTCCAGGGAGCTTATATAGCAACACCCCTAACTAACGACCCAGGTGCGGATAAAAGGAATGACAGAAAAACCAGAGTCAAAAAACTAGCAACCACTAGAGGGAGCAAAAAGCAAATTCACAACAGTACCCCCCCCTTAGTGAGGGGTCACCGAACCCTCACCACGACCACCAGGGCGATCAGGATGAGCGGCATGAAAGGCACGAACTAAATCGGCCGCATGAACATCAGAGGCGACCACCCAGGAATTATCCTCCTGACCATAGCCCTTCCACTTGACCAGGTACTGAAGCCTCCGCCTGGAGAGGCGAGAATCCAAGATCTTCTCCACCACGTACTCCAACTCGCCCTCAACCAACACCGGAGCAGGAGGCTCAACAGAAGGAACTACAGGCACAATGTACCGCCGCAACAAGGACCTATGAAATACATTGTGAATAGCAAACGACACAGGAAGATCCAGACGAAAAGATACAGGATTAAGGATTTCCAATATCTTGTAAGGCCCAATAAAACGAGGTTTAAATTTGGGAGAGGAGACCTTCATAGGAACAAAGCGGGAAGAAAGCCATACCAAATCCCCAACGCGTAGTCGGGGACCCACACCGCGGCGGCGGTTGGCAAAGCGCTGAGCCTTCTCCTGTGACAACTTCAAGTTGTCCACCACATGATTCCAGATCTGCTGCAACCTATCCACCACAGAATCCACCCCAGGACAGTCAGAAGGCTCCACATGACCCGAAGAAAAGCGAGGATGGAAACCAGAGTTGCAGAAAAAAGGCGAAACCAAGGTGGCGGAACTAGCCCGATTATTAAGGGCAAACTCAGCCAACGGCAAGAATGTCACCCAATCGTCCTGATCAGCAGAGACAAAACACCTCAAATAAGCCTCCAAAGTCTGATTGGTTCACTCCGTCTGTCCATTAGTCTGAGGATGGAAAGCAGACGAAAACGACAAATCAATGCCCATCCTACTACAAAAGGATCGCCAGAACCTGGAAACGAACTGGGATCCTCTGTCTGACACAATATTCTCAGGGATGCCGTGCAAACGAACCACGTTCTGGAAAAACACAGGAACCAGATCGGAAGAGGAAGGCAGCTTAGGCAAAGGAACCAAATGGACCATCTTGGAGAAGCGATCACATATCACCCAGATAACGGACATGCCCTGAGATAGCGGAAGATCAGAAATGAAATCCATGGAGATATGTGTCCAAGGTCTCTTCGGGACAGGCAAGGGCAAGAGCAAACCGCTGGCACGAGAACAGCAAGGCTTAGCTCGAGCACAAGTCCCACAGGACTGCACAAATGACCGCACATCCCTTGACAAGGAAGGCCACCAAAAGGACCTGGCCACCAGATCTCTGGTGCCAAAAATTCCCGGGTGACCTGCCAACACCGAGGAATGAACCTCGGAAATGACTCTGCTGGTCCACTTATCCGGGACAAACAGTCTGTCAGGTGGACAAGACTCAGGCCTATCAGCCTGAAATCTCTGCAACACACGTCGCAGATCCGGAGAAATAGCTGACAAGATAACTCCATCTTTAAGAATACCAACAGGATCAGCGACTCCAGGAGCATCAGGCACAAAGCTCCTAGAAAGAGCATCGGCCTTCACATTCTTTGAACCTGGCAAATACGAGACAACAACAAAATCAAAGCGGGAGAAAAACAATGACCAGCGGGCCTGTCTCGGATTAAGGCGTTTAGCAGACTCGAGATACATCAGATTTTTGTGATCAGTCAAGACCACCACACGATGCTTAGCACCCTCGAGCCAATGACGCCACTCCTCAAATGCCCATTTCATGGCCAACAACTCCCGATTGCCCACATCATAATTTCGCTCGGCAGGCGAAAACTTCCTAGAGAAAAAGGCACAAGGTTTCATAACAGAGCAACCAGGGCCTCTCTGCGACAAAACGGCCCCTGCCCCAATCTCCGAAGCATCCACCTCAACCTGAAAGGGAAGTGAGACGTCAGGCTGGCACAAAACAGGCGCCGAAGTAAACCGGCGTTTCAACTCCTGGAAAGCCTCCACGGCAGCAGGAGCCCAGTTAGCTACATCGGAGCCCTTCTTGGTCATATCCGTCAAAGGTTTCACAATGCTAGAAAAATTAGCGATAAAACGACGGTAGAAGTTAGCGAAGCCCAAGAACTTCTGAAGACTCTTAACTGACGAGGGCTGAGTCCAATCAAGAATAGCTCGGACCTTGACTGGGTCCATCTCCACAGCAGAAGGGAAAAAATAAACCCCAAAAAGGGAACCTTCTGTACACCAAAGAGACACTTTGAGCCCTTGACAAACAAAGAATTTTCACGCAAAATTTTAAAGACCAACCTGACCTGCTCCACATGCGAATCCCAATTATCAGAAAAAACCAAAATATCATCCAGATAAACAATCAAAAATTTATCCAGATACTTCCGGAAAATGTCATGCATAAAGGACTGAAAAACTGAAGGCGCATTGGAGAGCCCAAAAGGCATCACCAAGTACTCAAAATGACCTTCGGGCGTATTGAATGCGGTTTTCCATTCATCACCTTGCTTAATGCGCACAAGGTTGTACGCACCACGAAGGTCTATCTTGGTGAACCACTTGGCACCCTTAATCCGGGCAAACATGTCAGACAACAGCGGTAAAGGATACTGAAATTTGACAGTGATCTTATTTAAAAGCCGATAATCAATACAAGGTCTCAAAGATCCGTCCTTTTTTGCCACAAAAAAGAATCCCGCACCAAGAGGGGAAGAAGACGGACGAATATGTCCTTTCTCCAGAGACTCCTTGATATATGAACGCATAGCGGTATGTTCAGGTACCGACAGATTAAACAGTCTTCCCTTAGGAAATTTACTGCCTGGGATCAAATCTATAGCACAGTCACAGTCCCTATGAGGAGGCAGTGCACTGGACTCAGACTCACTGAAGACATCCTGATAATCAGACAAGTACTCCGGAACTTCCGAAGGCGTAGAAGAAGCAATAGACACAGGCAGGGAATCCCCATGAATACCACGACAGCCCCAACTTGAGACTGACATAGCCTTCCAGTCCAGGACTGGATTATGGGTCTGTAACCATGGCAGCCCTAAAACAACCAAATCATGCATTTTATGTAAAACCAGGAAACGTATCACCTCGCGGTGTTCAGGAGTCATGCACATGGTAACCTGTGTCCAATACTGCGGTTTATTTGCTGCCAATGGTGTAGCATCAATACCCCTAAGAGGAATAGGATTTTCTAATGGTTCAAGAGTAAAACCACAGCGCTTAGCAAATGAAAGATCCATGAGACTCAGGGCAGCACCTGAATCTACAAACGCCATGACAGGATAAGATGACAGTGAGCAAATCAAAGTTACAGACAGAATAAATTTAGGTTGCAAATTACCAACGGTGACAGGACTAACAACCTTAGCTATACGTTTAGAGCATGCTGAGATAACATGTGTAGAATCACCACAGTAGTAGCACAAGCCATTCCGGCGTCTATGAATTTTCCGCTCATTTCTAGTCAGGATTCTATCACATTGCATTAAATCAGGTGTCTGTTCAGACAACACCATGAGGGAATTTGCGGTTTTTCTATCACATTGCACCGAATTAGGTGTCTGTTCAGACAACACCATGAGGGAATTTGCGGTTTTGCGCTCCCGCAACCGCCGGTCAATTTGAATAGCCAGTGCCATAGTATCATTCAGACCTGTGGGAATGGGAAAACCCACCATAACATTCTTAATGGCTTCAGAAAGGCCATTTCTAAAATTAGCGGCCAGTGCACACTCGTTCCAATGTGTCAGCACGGACCATTTCCGAAATTTTTGGCAATACACTTCAGCCTCGTCCTGCCCCTGAGACATAGCCAGCAAGGCTTTTTCTGCCTGAATCTCAAGATTGGGTTCCTCATAAAGTAAACCGAGCGCCAGAAAAAACGCATCAAGATCAGCCAATGCCGGATCTCCTGGCGCCAGCGAAAAAGCCCAATCCTGAGGGTCGCCCCGTAAGAACGAAATAACAATTTTTACTTGCTGAGCAGAATCTCCAGATGAACAGGGTCTCAGGGACAAAAACAATTTACAATTATTCACGAAATTCCTAAACTTAAACCTGTCTCCGGAAAACAGTTCAGGAATCGGTATTTTAGGTTCTGACCTAGGATTTCTGATAACATAGTCTTGTATGCCCTGCACACGAGTAGCCAGCTGGTCCACACTTGTAATCAAGGTCTGGACATTCATGTCTGCAACAAGCATAGCCACTCTGAGGTAAAGGGGAAGAAGAAAAAAAAAACTCAGAATCTTCTTTCTTATAATCCCTCTTCTGCAATGCATTAAACATTTAATACTGGCCTGGCAAACTGTTATGACTAGGGTTGAGCGACTTTCATTTTTTTAAGATCGAGTAGGGTTTTGGGAAACCCGATTTTGTCCAGAGTCGAGTCGAGTGCAGTCGGCCGATTATCGCTAAAAGTCGGGGATCGACCGAAACACGAAACCCAATGCAAGTCAATGGGGAAGCATAGTCGGCAGTGAGTGGAGGCCAGGAAAACACCTACAGTGCCCATTTTAATGCCAAAAACATCCATTCTTGTTTCTGAAGCTTGCCAATCTTAATTAACTGTATAATAATAGTTGGGCATAGGGAATTGGGGGAAAGTTGTGGGGGGAGTAGGGCTGGCTCAAGTTTTTCGTGGGCCCAGGAAATGCGGACTACGTCACGGCGGTGTTGCAGGGAAAGGTAAGTATTTAAAAGTTGCAAGTGCTGTGATCCTGAGCAAGCAGGGGGGGGGCCCACTCGTTCGCATTGCCACTGGCACAGGGCCCCTCAAAGTACGGCGGTGTGTTTGCATGGCGGGGGCGCCTCCCACCAGCAGCGACACTTTTGCGTACTCTGAGGGGCCCTGTGCCAGTGACGTCGCCAACGAGTATGCCCCCCCACCTGATGAAGGAACCTGCACTTTCATCTGCACCTTCCTCTTTGTCCCTGTGTAAGGTGGTATAACATGCGGGAAGGGGAACCTTACTTTCAGCAGGGACAGATTCTGGCTGTGTAGAGTACAAGGGGAATGTAGTGGTCTAGGTCAATGTACCAGCAGACTCATTTAGCAGTGGCTGGGCAATGGGCAGGATGAGGAGGAAACAGATATAGGGCCAAAGAATAAAGTAGGCTACATGCAGTTCAAAATTGGTAACAGGACTAAACAGGCGGCATTGCTTTGTTCAGTGGAGTAGCAAACCCAAGAGCAGCAGACACTGTTTCAAGGGCCTAACCACACTAGTAGGCCAAATGCAGTTTAATATCTGATAGTATAGGGCGAAAGCCAGAATGTGGAAGCTCAGCTTTGTTCAGTTGAGGACAACACCAGGGAGGGGCAGACACCTTTAGTAGGCCGGAAAAGCCTATTGCATTTTTTAAAATGGTAATTTGGAGCAGAAGGTTGAAGCTCAGCTTTATTTAGTTGAGGGCAACACCAGGCAGGGGCACACAGACAGACACCTTTAGTAGGCCGGAAAAGCCTATTGCATTTTTCAAAATGGTAATTTGGAGCAGAAGGTTGAAGCTCTGCTTTATTTAGTTGAGGGCAACACCAGGGAGGGGCAGAAGCCGTTAGTAGGCCCTAACCACCATTTTTTTTTTTTAAAACCACTTAATGAGAGCCGGAAGGTTGAAGCTCAGCTTTATTTAGTTGAGGACAACACCAGGGAGGGGCAGAAGCCGTTAGTAGGCCCTAACCACCATTTTTTTTTTTTAAACCACATAATGAGAGCCGGAAGGTTGAAGCTCAGCTTTATTTAGTTGAGGACAACACCAGGGAGGGGCAGAAGCCGTTAGTAGGCCCTAACCACCATTTTTTTTTTTAAAACCACATAATGAGAGCCGGAAGGTTGAAGCTCAGCTTTATTTAGTTGAGGACAACACCAGGCAGGGGCACACAGACAGACACCTTTAGTAGGCCTGAAAAGCCTATTGCATTTTTCAAAATGGTAATTTGGAGCAGAAGGTTGAAGCTCAGCTTTATTTAGTTGAGGGCAACACCAGGGAGGGGCAGAAGCCGTTAGTAGGCCCTAACCACCATTTTTTTTTTTAAAACCACATAATGAGAGCCGGAAGGTTGAAGCTCAGCTTTATTTAGTTGAGGACAACACCAGGGAGGGGCACACAGACAGACACCTTTAGTAGGCCTGAAAAGCCTATTGCATTTTTCAAAATGGTAATTTGGAGCAGAAGGTTGAAGCTCAGCTTTATTTAGTTGAGGGCAACACCAGGGAGGGGCAGAAGCCGTTAGTAGGCCCTAACCACCATTTTTTTTTTTAAAACCACATAATGAGAGCCGGAAGGTTGAAGCTCAGCTTTATTTAGTTGAGGACAACACCAGGGAGGGGCAGAAGCCGTTAGTAGGCCCTAACCACCATTTTTTTTTTTAAAACCACATAATGAGAGCCGGAAGGTTGAAGCTCAGCTTTATTTAGTTGAGGACAACACCAGGGAGGGGCACACAGACAGACACCTTTAGTAGGCCTGAAAAGCCTATTGCATTTTTCAAAATGGTAATTTGGAGCAGAAGGTTGAAGCTCAGCTTTATTTAGTTGAGGGCAACACCAGGGAGGGGCAGAAGCCGTTAGTAGGCCCTAACCACCATTTTTTTTTTTTAAAACCACATAATGAGAGCCGGAAGGTTGAAGCTCAGCTTTATTTAGTTGAGGACAACACCAGGGAGGGGCACACAGACAGACACCTTTAGTAGGCCTGAAAAGCCTATTGCATTTTTCAAAATGGTAATTTGGAGCAGAAGGTTGAAGCTCAGCTTTATTTAGTTGAGGGCAACACCAGGGAGGGGCAGAAGCCGTTAGTAGGCCCTAACCACCATTTTTTTTTTTAAAACCACATAATGAGAGCCGGAAGGTTGAAGCTCAGCTTTATTTAGTTGAGGACAACACCAGGGAGGGGCACACAGACAGACACCTTTAGTAGGCCTGAAAAGCCTATTGCATTTTTCAAAATGGTAATTTGGAGCAGAAGGTTGAAGCTCAGCTTTATTTAGTTGAGGGCAACACCAGGGAGGGGCAGAAGCCGTTAGTAGGCCCTAACCACCATTTTTTTTTTTAAAACCACATAATGAGAGCCGGAAGGTTGAAGCTCAGCTTTATTTAGTTGAGGACAACACCAGGGAGGGGCACACAGACAGACACCTTTAGTAGGCCTGAAAAGCCTATTGCATTTTTCAAAATGGTAATTTGGAGCAGAAGGTTGAAGCTCAGCTTTATTTAGTTGAGGGCAACACCAGGGAGGGGCAGAAGCCGTTAGTAGGCCCTAACCACCATTTTTTTTTTTAAAACCACATAATGAGAGCCGGAAGGTTGAAGCTCAGCTTTATTTAGTTGAGGACAACACCAGGGAGGGGCAGAAGCCGTTAGTAGGCCCTAACCACCATTTTTTTTTTTAAAACCACATAATGAGAGCCGGAAGGTTGAAGCTCAGCTTTATTTAGTTGAGGACAACACCAGGGAGGGGCACACAGACAGACACCTTTAGTAGGCCTGAAAAGCCTATTGCATTTTTCAAAATGGTAATTTGGAGCAGAAGGTTGAAGCTCAGCTTTATTTAGTTGAGGGCAACACCAGGCAGGGGCAGAAGCCGTTAGTAGGCCCTAACCACCATTTTTTTTTTTTAAAACCACTTAATGAGAGCCGGAAGGTTGAAGCTCAGCTTTATTTAGTTGAGGACAACACCAGGCAGGGGCACACAGACAGACACCTTTAGTAGGCCTGAAAAGCCTATTGCATTTTTCAAAATGGTAATTTGGAGCAGAAGGTTGAAGCTCAGCTTTATTTAGTTGAGGGCAACACCAGGCAGGGGCAGAAGCCGTTAGTAGGCCCTAACCACCATTTTTTTTTTTTAAAACCACTTAATGAGAGCCGGAAGGTTGAAGCTCAGCTTTATTTAGTTGAGGACAACACCAGGGAGGGGCAGAAGCCGTTAGTAGGCCCTAACCACCATTTTTTTTTTTAAAACCACATAATGAGAGCCGGAAGGTTGAAGCTCAGCTTTATTTAGTTGAGGACAACACCAGGGAGGGGCACACAGACAGACACCTTTAGTAGGCCTGAAAAGCCTATTGCATTTTTCAAAATGGTAATTTGGAGCAGAAGGTTGAAGCTCAGCTTTATTTAGTTGAGGGCAACACCAGGGAGGGGCAGAAGCCGTTAGTAGGCCCTAACCACCATTTTTTTTTTTTAAAACCACTTAATGAGAGCGGGAAGGTTGAAGCTCAGCTTTATTTAGTTGAGGACAACACCAGGCAGGGGCACACAGACAGACACCTTTAGTAGGCCTGAAAAGCCTATTGCATTTTTCAAAATGGTAATTTGGAGCAGAAGGTTGAAGCTCAGCTTTATTTAGTTGAGGGCAACACCAGGGAGGGGCAGAAGCCGTTAGTAGGCCCTAACCAAAGTTGAAGGCCAAATGCAGTTTAATTTCTGATACTATAGGCCGAAAGCCAGAAGGTGGAAGTTCCGATTTAGACAGTGGAGGACAATTTGAATTAGGGACTGCAGACAGACTTAGTAGGCTGTCCCCTGTGGACCATGCATCCACCACATTAACCCATTGCGCCGTAATGGACACGTAATCTTCCGTGGCCATGCCTACAGGTCCATGCGTCTGTTGTCAGGTGCACCTTTGTACTCACAGATTGCCAGAGTGCATGGACAATGCGGTCTTCTACATGCTGGTGGAGGGTTGGGATGGCTTTTCTCGCAAAAGAAGTGTCGACTGGTTAGCTTGTAGCGTGGTACAGCGTAGTCCATCATGGCCTTATTAATAGTAAATAAAATATATAACTAGGCTCTATGAACTTTTAAATAGGTTCCAGGGGTACACGGGCAGCATTGGTGTGGTCAGTGGAGGAGTATTGCAAGTAGGGGCTGCAGACAGGCTATCAAAGGCCTAAAATAACAAACAGTAGGCAGTCATGGCAGTTTTACATCGGTTACATGGATACACAGGCAGGCACTCCAGGCAGCATTGTGGTCAGTGGAGGAGTATTGCAAGTAGGGGCCGCAGACAGGCTATCAAAGGCCTAAAATAACAAACAATAGGCTCATGGCAGTTTTACAGCGGTTACATGGATACACGGGCAGGCAGCTTGGTGGTCAGTGGAGGAGTATTTAAAGTAGGGACCGCAGACAGGCTATCAAAGGCCTAAAATAACAAACAATAGGCTCATGGCAGTTTTACAGCGGTTACATGGATACACGGGCAGGCAGCTTGGTGGTCAGTGGAGGAGTATTTAAAGTAGGGACCGCAGACAGGCTTCAAAGGCCTAACATAAGAAAATGGGCTGGCTGTAGGCACTTTATAATTGGTTCCAGGGGTACACGGGCAGCAGTGGTCTGGTCAGTGGAGGAGTATTTAAAGTAGGGACCGCAGACAGGCTTCAAAGGCCTAACATAAGAAAATGGGCTGGCTGTAGGCACTTTATAATTGGTTCCAGGGGTACACGGGCAGCAGTGGTCTGGTCAGTGGAGGAGTATTTAAAGTAGGGACCGCAGACAGGCTATCAAAGGCCTAACATAACAAACAATAGGCTCATGGCAGTTTCACAGCGGTTACATGGATACACGGGCAGGCAGCTTGGTGGTCAGTGGAGGAGTATTTAAAGTAGGGACCGCAGACAGGCTATCAAAGGCCTAAAATAACAAACAATAGGCTCATGGCAGTTTTACAGCGGTTACATGGATACACGGGCAGGCAGCTTGGTGGTCAGTGGAGGAGTATTGCAAGTAGGGGCCGCAGACAGGCTATCAAAGGCCTAAAATAACAAACAATAGGCTCATGGCAGTTTTACAGCGGTTACATGGATACACGGGCAGGCAGCTTGGTGGTCAGTGGAGGAGTATTTAAAGTAGGGACCGCAGACAGGCTATCAAAGGCCTAAAATAACAAACAATAGGCTCATGGCAGTTTTACAGCGGTTACATGGATACACAGGCAGCTTGGTGGTGAGTGGAGGAGTAGTGCAAGGAGTGTCTGTCCCAGTACTCCCAAAATATAAATAGATGTTAATGTCTCGCAAAACAACCAAAACAAAAAAAAAAGGTGGCATACTTAGGTACAGGGGTGGGCTCATCTACTGAGTTTCTGACATAGTAATTTGGCAGTAACTATTTAATGGTGCCAATATAGGACACAGACACAGACTACTTTAAGTTGCATCATAGATGTCTACAAATTTGTATTGTCAGTGCCAGACATTGAATGATGTCAGCGAATAGACTAAAGATTGGTGGAGCTGTGCGACATAATTTTGCACGTGGTAGAGCACATTTTGAGCTGGGGTAGGGGGGAACTCTCTTGAGGCCGGCGGGACCGCCCCAGGGCCCCTCATGTTACAACGGTGTGTCTGACGTTGGGTGCGCACCACCACCGCCAGAGACACTACATTGTACTATGAGGGACCCAGTAGCAATGCCGTCAACCAAAAGCGAGCACACCCACCTCTTCAGACAAACAGCAGTCTCACGGGTGCTTGCGCCAAGTCGCGATACCACGGCCCCGTGTGGGGAGTTTTGCCATTTAGGGAGGTGTAAACATGTCGTATGCTGTACAATCAGCTGCAGCAAATTAGACATTAGAAAAGTAATTCACAGGCAAGAGCTTTTCATAGGAAAGCTAGGTGTCGGCCGGGCAAGGTGGGGCAAAAGATTTCGAAATCCAGTTGTGGTTCATTTTAATGAATGTTAGATCGTCAACATTTTGGGTAGCCAGACGAGTCCTTTTTTCGGTTAATATTGAACCTGCAGCACTGAATACTCTTTCTGATAGGACACTTGCTGCCGGGCAAGCAAGCTCCTGCAATGCATATTCTGCCAATTCTGGCCAGGTGTCTAATTTGGAGGCCCAGTAATCAAATGGGAATGACGGTTGAGGGAGAACATCGATAAGGGATGAAAAATAGTTAGTAACCATACTGGACAAATGTTGTCTCCTGTCACTTTCAATTGATGCAGCAGTACCTGTCCTGTCTGCGGTCATAGCAAAATCACTCCACAACCTGGTCAGAAAACCCCTCTGTCCAACGCCACTTCTGATGTGTGCACCCCTAACACTCCTAGTCTGCTGCCCCCTGGAGCTCGTGTGAGAACGATCACGTGCGCTGTGTGCTGGGAATGCCTGAAGCAAACGGTCAACAAGAGTTGATTGTTTGGTTGCTAATATTAGTTCCAAGTTCTCATGTGGCATAATATTTTGCAATTTGCCTTTATAGCGTGGATCAAGGAGGCAGGCCAACCAGTAATCGTCATCGTTCATCATTTTCGTAATGCGTGTGTCCCTTTTTAGGATACGTAAGGCATAATCCGCCATGTGGGCCAAAGTTCCAGTTGTCAAATCTCCGGTTGTGATTGGTTGAGGGGCAGTTGCAGGCAAATCTACGTCACTTGTGTCCCTCAAAAAACCAGAACCCGGCCGTGACACGCAACCAAATTCCTGTGCCCCCGGGAAAGGTTCGGCATTAAAAATATACTCATCCCCATCATCCTCCTCGTCCTCCACCTCCTCTTCGCCCGCTACCTCGTCCTGTACACTGCCCTGACCAGACAATGGCTGACTGTCATCAAGGCTTTCCTCTTCCTCTGGTGCAGACGCCTGCTCCTTTATGTGCGTCAAACTTTGCATCAGCAGACGCATTAGGGGGATGCTCATGCTTATTACGGCGTTGTCTGCACTAACCAGCCGTGTGCATTCCTCAAAGCACTGAAGGACTTGACACATGTCTTGTATCTTAGACCACTGCACACCTGACAACTCCATGTCTGCCATCCTACTGCCTGCCCGTGTATCCTCCCACAAATAAATAACAGCACGCCTCTGTTCGCACAGTCTCTGAAGCATGTGCAGTGTTGAGTTCCACCTTGTTGCAACGTCTATGATTAGGCGATGCTGGGGAAGGTTCAAAGACCGCTGATAGGTCTGCATACGGCTGGCGTGTACAGGCGAACGTCGGATATGTGAGCAAAGTGCACGCACTTTGAGGAGCAGGTCGGAGAACCCAGGATAAGTTTTCAATAAGCACTGCACCACCAGGTTTAAGGTGTGAGCCAGGCAAGGAATGTGTTTCAGTTGGGAAAGGGAGATGGCAGCCATGAAATTCCTTCCGTTATCACTCACTACCTTGCCTGCCTCAAGATCTACTGTGCCCAGCCACGACTGCGTTTCTTGTTGCAAGAACTCGGACAGAACTTCCGCGGTGTGTCTATTGTCGCCCAAGCACTTCATAGCCAATACAGCCTGCTGACGCTTGGCAGTAGCTGGCCCATAATGGGACAACTGGTGTGCAACAGTGTCATCTGCCGATGGAGTGGTTGGCAGACTGCGTTCTGTGGAAGAGCTGTAGCTTCTGCAGGAGGACGAGGAGGAGGAGGAGGAGGGGGTGCGAACGCCTACAGCCAACTGTTTCCTAGACCGTGGGCTAGGCACAACTGTCCCTAAATTGATGTCGCCTGTGGACCCTGCATCCACCACATTCACCCAGTGTGCCGTGATGGACACATAACGTCCCTGGCCATGCCTACTGGTCCATGCATCTGTAGTCAGGTGCACCTTTGTACTCACAGATTGCCTGAGTGCATGGACGATGCGCTGTTTAACATGCTGGTGCAGGGCTGGGATGGCTTTTCTGGAAAAAAAGTGTCGACTGGGTAGCTCGTATCGTGGTTCAGCGTACTCCATCAGGGCTTTGAAAGCTTCGCTTTCAACTAACCGGTAGGGCATCATCTCTAACGAGATTAGTCTAGCTATGTGGGCGTTAAAACCCTGTGTACGCGGATGCGAGGATAAGTACTTCCTTTTTCTAACCAGAGTCTCATGTAGGGTGAGCTGGACTGGAGAGCTGGAGATCGTGGAACTTTCGGGTGTGCCGGTGTACATGGCAGACTGAGAGACGGTTGGAGACGGTATTGTTTCCGCCGGTGCCCTAGATGCAATATTTCCTCCTACAAAACTGGTGATTCCCTGACCCTGACTGCTTTTGGCTGGCAAAGAAACCTGCACAGATACTGCCGGTGGTGCGGAAAATGGTGGCCTTACAGTGACGGAAGGGATGTTGCGTTGCTGATTAGCTTCATTGGCCGAGGGTGCTACAACCTTGAGGGACGTTTGGTAGTTAGTCCAGGCTTGAAAATGCATGGTGGTTAAGTGTCTATGCATGCAACTAGTATTTAGACTTTTCAGATTCTGACCTCTGCTTAAGCTAGTTGAACATTTTTGACAGATGACTTTGCGCTGATCAGTTGGATGTTGTTTAAAAAAATGCCAGACTGCACTCTTCCTAGACTCGGATCCCTTTTCAGGGATTGCAGACTGAGCTTTAACCGGATGGCAACGCTGTGCTCCAACAGGTTTTGGCTTTGACACGCGTTTTGGTCCAGATACGGGCCCGGCAGATGGAACCTGTTGCGATGTTGATGCCTGCTGCGGCCCCTCCTCCACCTCCGCTTCTGAACTACTGCCGCCTGCACCCTGTTCCCCCAATGGCTGCCAATCGGGGTCAATAACTGGGTCATCTATTACCTCCTCTTCGAGCTCGTGTGCAACTTCGTCTGTGTCACTGTGTCGGTCGGTGGTATAGCGTTCGTGGCGGGGCAACATAGTCTCATCAGGGTCTGATTGTGGATCTGTACCCTGAGAGGGCAATGTGGTGGTCTGAGTCAAAGGAGCAGCATAGTACTCTGGCTGTGGCTGTGCATCAGTGCACTCCATGTCAGAATATACTTGTAATGGGCATGGCCTGTTAAATGTTTCACTTTCTAAGCCAGGGACGGTATGTGTAAAGAGCTCCATGGAGTGACCCGTTGTGTCGCCTGCTGCATCCTTCTCTCTTGTTGTAGTTTTTGCTGAGGAGGACAAGGAAGCGACTTGTCCCTGACCGTGAACATCCACAAGCGACGCGCTGCTTTTACATTTACCAGTTTCGGAAGAGGAGGCAAAAGAGCTAGAGGCTGAGTCTGCAATGTAAGCCAAAACTTGCTGTTGCTGCTCCGCCTTTAAAAGCGGTTTTCCTACTCCCAGAAAAGAGAGCGTTCGAGGCCTTGTGTAGCCTGACGACGAAACTGGCTCCACAGCTCCAGACTTAGGTGGAATATTTTTATCCCCACGACCACCTGATGCTCCACTACCACTACCATCATTACCAGCTGACAATGAACGCCCACGACGACCTCTTGCACCAGACTTCCTCATTGTTTTAAAATCTTAACCAAAGTAACTTTATTTGTTGCTGTCAAACAACTTACATGGTGAGCTATAACTTCAGTATGATTTCAATATCCCTTAACAGGTTGGTGAGACCACAAGGAAAATCAGGCACAATGTTACACACTCTGTTTTCTGTGGCACAAAATCACAGAGATGACACACACGCAGGACTGTCACTCAAGCACTAATGTCAATATTAATCTCCCACCTAATTTATTTATTTTTTTTTTTCAGGGAGACTTTAGAAACCAAATAATATTAAAAAAAAAAAAAAAAAAAATAGGCTTGCTATAGCCCACTGAATGAGAGATAGCACACACAGCAGTGGCACACAAGCCCTGACTGAGGCCAATATTTTTCTCCCACTGATTGATGTAGTGTTTTTGTGTTGAGGTAGAATTTAGAACACAAATCACGGAAAAAATAAATAGGCTTTCTATGGCCCACTGAATGAAAGGGAGAGAGGTGGCACACCCAGGAGTCAAGACTGGCACACAAGCTGAAAGGGCAATATTACTCTCCCACTGTTTTTTTATGTATTTTTTGTTTTTTCAGGGAGACTTTAGAAACCCAATAATATTTAAAAAAAAAAATAAATAGGCTTTCTATGGCCCACTGAATGAGAGGGAGAGAGGTGGCACACCCAGGAGTCAAGACTGGCACACAAGCTGAAAGGGCAATATTATTCTCCCACTGTTTTTTTAGGTTTTTTTTTTTTTTTTCAGGGAGAATTAGAAACCAAATAATATTAAAAAAAAAAAATAAATAGGCTTTCTATGGCCCACTGAATGAGAGGGAGAGAGGTGGCACACCCAGGAGTCAAGACTGGCACACAAGCTGAAAGGGCAATATTACTCTCCCACTGTTTTTTTAGGTTTTTTTTTTTTTTTCAGGGAGACTTTAGAAGCCAAATAATATTAAAAAAAAAAAAAAAAAAAAAAAATAATAGGCTTGCTATAGCCCACTGAATGAGAGATAGCACACACAGCAGTGGCACACAAGCCCTGACTGAGGCCAATATTTTTCTCCCACTGATTGATGTAGTGTTTTTGTGTTGAGGTAGAATTTAGAACACAAATCACGGAAAAAATAAATAGGCTTTCTATGGCCCACTGAATGAAAGGGAGAGAGGTGGCACACCCAGGAGTCAAGACTGGCACACAAGCTGAAAGGGCAATATTACTCTCCCACTGTTTTTTTATGTATTTTTTGTTTTTTCAGGGAGACTTTAGAAACCCAATAATATTTAAAAAAAAAATAAATAGGCTTTCTATGGCCCACTGAATGAGAGGGAGAGAGGTGGCACACCCAGGAGTCAAGACTGGCACACAAGCTGAAAGGGCAATATTATTCTCCCACTGTTTTTTTAGGTTTTTTTTTTTTTTTTCAGGGAGAATTAGAAACCAAATAATATTAAAAAAAAAAAATAAATAGGCTTTCTATGGCCCACTGAATGAGAGGGAGAGAGGTGGCACACCCAGGAGTCAAGACTGGCACACAAGCTGAAAGGGCAATATTACTCTCCCACTGTTTTTTTAGGTTTTTTTTTTTTTTTCAGGGAGACTTTAGAAACCAAATAATATTAAAAAAAAAAAAAAAAAAAAAAAAATAGGCTTGCTATAGCCCACTGAATGAGAGATAGCACACACAGCAGTGGCACACAAGCCCTGACTGAGGCCAATATTTTTCTCCCACTGATTGATGTAGTGTTTTTGTGTTGAGGTAGAATTTAGAACACAAATCACGGAAAAAATAAATAGGCTTTCTATGGCCCACTGAATGAAAGGGAGAGAGGTGGCACACCCAGGAGTCAAGACTGGCACACAAGCTGAAAGGGCAATATTACTCTCCCACTGTTTTTTTATGTATTTTTTGTTTTTTCAGGGAGACTTTAGAAACCCAATAATATTTAAAAAAATAAATAAATAGGCTTTCTATGGCCCACTGAATGAGAGGGAGAGAGGTGGCACACCCAGGAGTCAAGACTGGCACACAAGCTGAAAGGGCAATATTATTCTCCCACTGTTTTTTTAGGTTTTTTTTTTTTTTTTCAGGGAGAATTAGAAACCAAATAATATTTAAAAAAAAAAATAAATAGGCTTTCTATGGCCCACTGAATGAGAGGGAGAGAGGTGGCACACCCAGGAGTCAAGACTGGCACACAAGCTGAAAGGGCAATATTACTCTCCCACTGTTTTTTTAGTTTTTTTTTTTTTTTTCAGGGAGACTTTAGAAACCAAATAATATTAAAAAAAAAAAAAAAAAAAAAAAATAGGCTTGCTATAGCCCACTGAATGAGAGATAGCACACACAGCAGTGGCACACAAGCCCTGACTGAGGCCAATATTTTTCTCCCACTGATTGATGTAGTGTTTTTGTGTTGAGGTAGAATTTAGAACACAAATCACGGAAAAAATAAATAGGCTTTCTATGGCCCACTGAATGAAAGGGAGAGAGGTGGCACACCCAGGAGTCAAGACTGGCACACAAGCTGAAAGGGCAATATTACTCTCCCACTGTTTTTTTATGTATTTTTTGTTTTTTCAGGGAGACTTTAGAAACCCAATAATATTTAAAAAAATAAATAAATAGGCTTTCTATGGCCCACTGAATGAGAGGGAGAGAGGTGGCACACCCAGGAGTCAAGACTGGCACACAAGCTGAAAGGGCAATATTATTCTCCCACTGTTTTTTTAGGTTTTTTTTTTTTTTTCAGGGAGAATTAGAAACCAAATAATATAAAAAAAAAAAAATAAATAGGCTTTCTATGGCCCACTGAATGAGAGGGAGAGAGGTGGCACACCCAGGAGTCAAGACTGGCACACAAGCTGAAAGGGCAATATTACTCTCCCACTGTTTTTTTAGGTTTTTTTTTTTTTTCAGGGAGACTTTAGAAACCAAATAATATTAAAAAAAAAAAAAAAAAAATAGGCTTGCTATAGCCCACTGAATGAGAGATAGCACACACAGCAGTGGCACACAAGCCCTGACTGAGGCCAATATTTTTCTCCCACTGATTGATGTAGTGTTTTTGTGTTGAGGTAGAATTTAGAACACAAATCACGGAAAAAATAAATAGGCTTTCTATGGCCCACTGAATGAAAGGGAGAGAGGTGGCACACCCAGGAGTCAAGACTGGCACACAAGCTGAAAGGGCAATATTACTCTCCCACTGTTTTTTTATGTATTTTTTGTTTTTTCAGGGAGACTTTAGAAACCCAATAATATTTAAAAAAAAAAAATAAATAGGCTTTCTATGGCCCACTGAATGAGAGGGAGAGAGGTGGCACACCCAGGAGTCAAGACTGGCACACAAGCTGAAAGGGCAATATTATTCTCCCACTGTTTTTTTAGGTTTTTTTTTTTTTTTTCAGGGAGAATTAGAAACCAAATAATATTAAAAAAAAAAAATAAATAGGCTTTCTATGGCCCACTGAATGAGAGGGAGAGAGGTGGCACACCCAGGAGTCAAGACTGGCACACAAGCTGAAAGGGCAATATTACTCTCCCACTGTTTTTTTAGGTTTTTTTTTTTTTTCAGGGAGACTTTAGAAACCAAATAATATTAAAAAAAAAAAAAAAAAATAGGCTTGCTATAGCCCACTGAATGAGAGATAGCACACACAGCAGTGGCACACAAGCCCTGACTGAGGCCAATATTTTTCTCCCACTGATTGATGTAGTGTTTTTGTGTTGAGGTAGAATTTAGAACACAAATCACGGAAAAAATAAATAGGCTTTCTATGGCCCACTGAATGAAAGGGAGAGAGGTGGCACACCCAGGAGTCAAGACTGGCACACAAGCTGAAAGGGCAATATTACTCTCCCACTGTTTTTTTATGTATTTTTTGTTTTTTCAGGGAGACTTTAGAAACCCAATAATATTTAAAAAAATAAATAAATAGGCTTTCTATGGCCCACTGAATGAGAGGGAGAGAGGTGGCACACCCAGGAGTCAAGACTGGCACACAAGCTGAAAGGGCAATATTATTCTCCCACTGTTTTTTTAGGTTTTTTTTTTTTTTTTCAGGGAGAATTAGAAACCAAATAATATTAAAAAAAAAAAATAAATAGGCTTTCTATGGCCCACTGAATGAGAGGGAGAGAGGTGGCACACCCAGGAGTCAAGACTGGCACACAAGCTGAAAGGGCAATATTACTCTCCCACTGTTTTTTTAGGTTTTTTGTTTTTTTTCAGGGAGACTTTAGAAACCAAATAATATTAAAAAAAAAAAAAAAAAAAAAAAAAATAGGCTTGCTATAGCCCACTGAATGAGAGATAGCACACACAGCAGTGGCACACAAGCCCTGACTGAGGCCAATATTTTTCTCCCACTGATTGATGTAGTGTTTTTGTGTTGAGGTAGAATTTAGAACACAAATCACGGAAAAAATAAATAGGCTTTCTATGGCCCACTGAATGAAAGGGAGAGAGGTGGCACACCCAGGAGTCAAGACTGGCACACAAGCTGAAAGGGCAATATTACTCTCCCACTGTTTTTTTATGTATTTTTTGTTTTTTCAGGGAGACTTTAGAAACCCAATAATATTTAAAAAAATAAATAAATAGGCTTTCTATGGCCCACTGAATGAGAGGGAGAGAGGTGGCACACCCAGGAGTCAAGACTGGCACACAAGCTGAAAGGGCAATATTATTCTCCCACTGTTTTTTTAGGTTTTTTTTTTTTTTTTCAGGGAGAATTAGAAACCAAATAATATTAAAAAAAAAAAATAAATAGGCTTTCTATGGCCCACTGAATGAGAGGGAGAGAGGTGGCACACCCAGGAGTCAAGACTGGCACACAAGCTGAAAGGGCAATATTACTCTCCCACTGTTTTTTTAGGTTTTTTTTTTTTTTCAGGGAGACTTTAGAAACCAAATAATATTAAAAAAAAAAAAAAAATAGGCTTGCTATAGCCCACTGAATGAGAGATAGCACACACAGCAGTGGCACACAAGCCCTGACTGAGGCCAATATTTTTCTCCCACTGATTGATGTAGTGTTTTTGTGTTGAGGTAGATTTTAGAACACAAATCACGGAAAAAATAAATAGGCTTTCTATGGCCCACTCAGTGAGAGATGGCACACACAGGGATGGCACTGTAGCAGAAATGCCAATCTTAATCTCCCACAAAAAAAAAAAAAAAAAAAAAAAAAACTGTCCTACAATTACTATCTCCCTGCAGTAATGTATGGCAGGCAGCAATAGGAGTGGACTGATGCACAAATTAAATAAAAAGTGTGGACAAACAAAAAAGATAGCTGTGCAGAAAGGAAGGAACAAGAGGATATGTGCTTTGAAAAAAGCAGTTGGTTTCCACAGTGGCGTACACACAGCAATACAGCTATCACGGAGCCTTCTAGGGCAGCCCAATGAGCTACAGCGCTGAGGGGAAAAAAAAAAAAAAATAGCTTCCACAGTCCCTGCACACCGAAGGTGGTGTTGGACAGTGGAAATCGCTGCAGCACAAGCGGTTTGGTGGTTAGTGGACCCTGCCTAACGCTCTCCCTGCTTCTGACGAAGCGGCAGCAACCTGTCCCTAAGCTCAGATCAGCAGCAGTAAGATGGCGGTCGGCGGGAACGCCCCTTTATAGCCCCTGTGACGCCGCAGACAGCAAGCCAATCACTGCAATGCCCTTCTCTAAGATGGTGGGGACCAAGATCTATGTCATCACGCTGCCCACACTCTGCGTTCACCTTCATTGGCTGAGAAATGGCGCTTTTCGCGTCATTGAAACGCGACTTTGGCGCGAAAGTCGCGTACCGCATGGCCGACAAGCACAGGGGTCGGATCGGGTTTCATGAGACGCCGACTTAGCCAAAAGTCGGCGACTTTTGAAAATGATCGACCCGTTTCGCTCAACCCTAGTTATGACCCCAATGGCGAGGGTCTCAGAGGAACGTGGTAGTCTGCAGAGTACAAAAATCCAGCTCATAGGGCAGTGGTAACTGGGTTGACCATATATCTACTCCTAACGCCAACACTAGAAGTAGCCGGGGATCATTCCTACGTTGATTCTAGATGACACGCGCCAGCCGGAGAATCTAGCTACCCCTAGTAGAGGAAAACAAAGACCTTTCTTGCCTCCAGAGAAGGGGACCCCAAAGCTGGATAGAAGCCCCCCACAAATAATGACGGTTAGGTAAGAGGAAATGACAAACACAGAAATGAACCAGGTTTAGCACAGAGAGGCCCGCTTACTGATAGCAGAATAAAGAAAGGTAACTTATATGGTCAACAAAAACCCTATCAAAATCCACACTGGAAATTCAAGAACCCCCGAACCGTCTAACGGTCCGGGGGGAGAACACCAGCCCCCCTAGAGCTTCCAGCAAAGGTCAGGATATAGATTTGGAACAAGCTGGACAAAAATACAAAACAAAACAAATAGCAAAAAGCAAAAGGCAGGCTTAGCTGATATAACTGGAACCAGGATCAGTAGACAAGAGCACAGCAGACTAGCTCTGATAACTACGTTGCCAGGCATTGAACTGAAGGTCCAGGGAGCTTATATAGCAACACCCCTAACTAACGACCCAGGTGCGGATAAAAGGAATGACAGAAAAACCAGAGTCAAAAAACTAGCAACCACTAGAGGGAGCAAAAAGCAAATTCACAACAGGTACCGCCACTATATCGTGCAGGCGCGGCCCCGTAACGTTCTCTCTGGTTGCTAGGCCTCCATCAGGGTCCCACCCCTGACAGGGACCCCTCTGAGTCTTCCCCTACAACACCCTCTGCCACAAGGTGTTGCCTGGTTCCAACCCAGTCAGCTTTCTGTCTAACTTCCTGCCTAACCCCCAGTTTTACCAGATTGTGAGGAGTGGCCTACTAAATAGAACCCTTAGCTCCCCCTGGAGGCCAGACTGTGAAATGTATTGGTGTCTGTGATACCTGGTCAGATGAACTCCTTCAGTGCCATCAGACGTACCATAGCCCCGTTAGTGGCGGAGCTACAGTACTGCAACGACCAGGACTCTGGGGCGCTGCAATCCCCCCGGTTAAATCCAGTACTCCTGGACTGGGAAGAAAACAACAATACATGTCAGCAAAAAGACATACAATTTTGAAAATGCAAGTACAAGTAAACTTTTAACAGAGCTTCCCTTTATGGGAGGTGAGGACACTTGAACGTTACAAACATAGTTAAATACTTTAAATAACAGGCTATAAATAACTTCTTTTACCCAACCGGGTATTCTACTAAGTGCAAAATTTGTGAACAATAATTTAACATTACCTTTAAGGACGTACTCGCTAAATCCACTAAAGACCTTCTTATAAGACATTATAAGGCTAATCAACATTTTTGCATTCTCCTACTTTACGTCTGCAGGACCGCCTGTCCTAACTGCTCCAGACCTACTGCCTCTCCTTTCTATACAGGACCTCCCCTTTCCGCCCGGGCCTACTGTCCTTCCACTACTATACACAGTATAGAACATATCATTTTTCTTTCGGTTCAAGATCACGGAGCCATCTCTGCATGGCTCCTAGGAGGACTCACTAACTAACCCCATACGGGTTTTAGCAAAGCAGCAGAAAAACAATGAACTATTTACAATCAATAAAGCATTTTTGCTTACTCAGTTTTCTTGTGATGCAGGGGGTGTTCTCTGATCCGCGGCCGATGCGGTGTCAGTACCGGTGGTTGATCTCTCAGGTGCCATCAGATCACCCGGTGTTTGGATCTGAAGGCTAACCCTGTTTGCAAGTTCGGTAGCCGCCACAAGGCGGACGGTGGTGAGAGTAACAAGATCTGTCAAGCCCGGATCAGTCATGGTCGGGGCAACAGGTGACGCCTCTTCAGGCTCACAGCGTTGGACATTCCGAGCGCACCACCCTTGCGCACTTCGGTGGCGGGTGTAGGTCACCTGATCCCCCCTTTGCAATGGGTCACCATATTGGTTACAGCAGGGAGTTTTCACGTTGTAACTAGTAACGAAGACGTCAGTCGGTAGTCCCGGTTCCTGTATGGAGCCCCAACCCCTCTTCGGGTGGAAGGCCAGCACAGTTCCCCGCTTTACCACGTCTTTCCTGCCATGCGCAGACTTTCTGCGTTGCATCTGTGGCGTGTCGGGTGGTTCCATCTCGTCTCGGTGTCTCCAATGCATGATTAAACATTGTTTATACTGTTCCCAAGTGAGCACAGCAAGGGTGAGGTCATCCTCCCGGGCTCCATCTGGCCCGGTCCAGGCGGTGTCCCACCGGAGGACCACCCCGTCTGGGCCCACGTCCATGGGTTCGCCCATCTTGGTCGGTAGTGGAGGTACCAGCTTCCCCATCGCGTCGGGAGTGAGGATCACCCGCTCCACCGAAAGGAAACAGTTATTGCTGGGGTGAGGAGCGGTCACGGGAGCGGGAGCGGTCAGGAGAGCTGGATCGGTCGGGGGAGCAGAATTGGCCGGGGGAGTAGGGGCGCCGTCCATACCTGCGCCTGATGTGATTCCACCGATGTCGATCTGTTCCGTTGACGAGGGCACTGGAATCGGCTGCAGCCCGGACCGCGGCTCCTACGAGGTGGCCTCCTGATGTGGCTCCGCCCTCCATGGCTCCGTGGTGGGGATAGGTAGACTCAGCTCCTCCGTCGGCGGCTCCCAGGAGTTCAGATCCTTCACCGGCGGTGGACGCGAGTCCGCCTCCGGTGGGTGAGGGCAAGCCGGGCTCACTTCGCCGCTGCTCAGGCACTTGCTGATCGTCATCGCTGTCCGGCATTCGGCGGCAGCGCATGCACCTGGCTCCGCCATGTCTCCGAGGTCGAGCTCTCTCTTCACCTCGTTCCTGCCGTTGCAAATCAGGGGCGGTTCTCCTCTGCTGCTGGGCAAGTCGTCATCTCGCAGCAAAAGTCGGAGGGGGCGGTTGCTACTTCTGGCGCCGCTTTGGTAATCTCCTCCCATGGCACGCCCTCCTTCGGCGCTCCCTGTGGCGCCGCAATGGTGGTGGGTTTTGGCTGGAACTTTTGGCAGCAAGTGGCAATACGCAGTCTTTGCAATAAGTCACAGTCCAAGTATAATAAATCACAGTTCCAAGGCACACATGACCTGATTCTTCAGGGTTAAGTAGATCCTGTTCGTGACGCCAAGTTTGCAGCGCCCCCACTGCCGCAGGGCCAAGGGGTACCCGGTAACGGGCCTCTGGGTCTCTGCTCTGGGGTTGTCACGGTGGCTAGGCCCAGTCCGTGACCCTGCTGAGGGGCGTGCAATTAAAAGGTGGTGGTATGGTAACTGACTGTCCTGCCGTAGGTTTGAAGTTTGGTTTGGAGCACTATACTTCCTCGGCGTTCCGGCCACCGGTTATGCCCCTCAATAGGATGTTGCCTCGTCTTACAGCACGACTCCTACTGGTATTCTCCTTGTTGCGTTGATCTCGTTTCTCACTCAGCACAATAAATCTCGCTTCTTGTCCTTTCTTGGGGTACCACCGCTATATCGTGCAGGCGCGTGTTGTGAATTCTGTTTGTGGGCTCCCTCTGGTGGCTACTGGTGGTACTGGTTGACTTCTGTCTTCTATCTCTAGTGCACCTGTTCCCATCAGGAAATGGGAGTTTCCTATATAGTCTGGCTTCTCACTCATTTACTTGCCGGCTATCAATGTTACCAGAGCTCCTCTGTTACTTGCTACCTGCTCCAAGTCTGCTGAGTCAGATAAGTTTGATCATTTGTACCTTTTGTCCAGCGTGCATTTATATTAATCTTACTGCTGGAAGCTCTAGTGAACTGAAATGACCACTCCGGTGTCATGAGTTGATACCGGAGTTTAAAGTCATTTCAGGATGGTATTTTGTAGGGTTTTGAGTTGACCGCGAAGTCCACTTTTTGTATTTTCTGCTATCTAGTTAGTGGGCCTCGCTTTGCTGAACCTGTATTCATACTGCGTATGTGTTTTCTTCTTGACTAACCGTCATTATATGTTGGGGGGCTACTATTACTTTGGGGTTTTCTCTGGAGGCAAGCCAGGTCTGTGTTTCCTCTATTAGGGGTAGCTAGATCTCCGGCTGGTGCGAGACGTCTAGGGATAAAACGCAGGTACGTTCCCCGGCCACTGGTAGTTGTGCGTTAGGTTCAGCATCGCGGTCAGCTTAGATTCCATCTTCCTAGAGCTAGTCCTGTTTTTGCCTATGTCCCTGCCATTGGGAATCATGACAGTATAGCGGGCCTAAATATGTTAAGTATTGGCTGAAGTAGGAGAGAAAAGAAGTCTCTGACACCTTTTTTTTTTTTTTTTCTTTTTACTCTGAAGTCTGTTTAGCCATAATTGCAGTCTGCTTCTTTCCCTCCTCTTAATCCCTGAATGGCTCAGATCTCAGCTGCTGAAAAATGGATATCCAGAGTTTAGCTTCAAATCTGAATAATCTTGCTTCTAAGGTTCAAAATATACAAGATTTCGTCATACATGCTCCTATGTCTGAACCTAAAATTCCTATACCAGAGTTTTTTTCTGGAGATAGATCTCGTTTTTTGAATTTCAAGCACAATTGTAAATTGTATCTTTCTCTGAGACCTCACTCCGCTGGAAACCCTGCTCAGCAGGTTAAGAATGTTATTTCCTTGCTGCGGGGTGACCCCCAGAATTGGGCATTTGCATTGGCGCCAGGGGATCCTGCGCTGCTCAATGTGGATGCGTTTTTTCTGGCGCTGGGGTTGCTCTATGAGGAACCGAATTTGGAGATTCAAGCTGAAAAGGCCTTGATAGCCCTCTCTCAAGGGCATGATGAAGCTGAAATATATTGTCAAAAGTTTCGTAAATGGTCTGTGCTTACTCAGTGGAATGAGTGCGCCCTGGCGGCGAATTTCAGAGGGGGTCTCTCTGACGCCGTTAAAGATGTCATGGTGGGGTTTCCTACGCCCACAGGTCTGAATGAGTCCATGACAATGGCTATTCAGATTGACCGGCGTTTGCGGGAGCGCAAACCTGTGCACCATTTGGCGGTGTCTTCTGAGCAGGCACCGGAGAATATGCAATGTGATAGAATTCTGTCCAGAAGTGAACGGCAGAATTATAGGCGTAAAAATGGGTTGTGTTTCTATTGTGGCGATTCTGCTCATGTTATATCAGCATGCTCTAAGCGCACTAAAAGGGTTGATAAGTCTTTTGCAGTTAGCAACTTGCAGTCTAAGTTTCTTTTGTCTGAAACTTTGATTTGTTCATTATCATCTATTAATGTGAATGCCTATGTGGACTCTGGCGCCGCCTTGAGTCTTATGGATTGGTCCTTTGCCAGGCGCTGTGGGTTTAGTCTAGAGTCTCTGGAAGTCCCTATTCCTTTGAAGGGTATCGACTCCACACCATTGGCTTGGAATAAACCTCAATACTGGACACAAGTGACTATGTGTATGACTCCAGACCATCAGGAGGTGATTCGATTCCTTGTGTTGCATAATTTGCATGATGTTTTAGTGCTTGGATTGCCATGGTTACAAACTCACAACCCAGTTCTTGACTGGAAGACAATGTCCGTATTAAGCTGGGGATGTCAGGGGGTTCATGGGGGAGTACCTTTGGTTTCCATTGCTTCATCTACTCCCTCTGAGGTTCCGGCATTTTTGTCTGACTATTGCGATGTTTTTGAGGAGCCTAAACTTAGTTCGCTCCCTCCTCACAGGGATTGCGATTGTGCTATAGATTTGATTCCTGGCAGCAAATTTCCTAAAGGTCGTTTGTTCAATCTGTCTGTGCCAGAGCATGCTGCTATGCGAGAGTATATTAAGGAGTCCTTGGAAAAGGGACATATTCGTCCATCCTCATCCCCTTTAGGAGCAGGTTTTTTTTTCATGGGTAAGAAAGATGGTTCCCTGAGGCCTTGTATTGATTATCGGCTGTTGAATAAGATTACAGTCAAATATCAGTATCCTTTGCCACTTTTGACTGATTTGTTTGCTCGTATTAAGGGGGCAAGGTGGTTCTCTAAGATTGACCTTCGGGGTGCGTATAATTTGGTGCGGATTAAGCAGGGAGATGAGTGGAAAACTGCATTTAATACGCCCGAGGGCCATTTTGAGTATCTGGTAATGCCTTTTGGTCTTTCTAATGCCCCTTCAGTCTTTCAGGCCTTTATGCACAATATTTTCCGTGAATATCTGGATAAATTTATGATTGTGTATCTGGATGATATTTTGATTTTTTCCGATGACTGGGAGTCGCATGTTCAACAGGTCAGGAAGGTTTTTCAGGTTTTGCGGGCAAATTCTCTGTTTGTAAAGGGTTCAAAGTGTATTTTTGGGGTTCAGAAGATCTCTTTTTTGGGGTATATTTTTTCCCCTTCTTCTATTGAGATGGATCCTGTCAAGGTTCGGGCTATTTGTGATTGGACGCAACCGACTTCCCTTAAGAGCCTTCAGAAATTCTTGGGCTTTGCTAATTTCTATCGTCGATTTATAACTGGTTTTTCAAGTGTCGTTAAGCCTCTAACGGATTTGACTAAGAAGGGTGCTGATGTTTCCAATTGGTCCTCGGCGGCTGTGGAGGCCTTTCGGGAGCTTAAGCACCGCTTTTCTTCTGCTTCTGTGTTGCGCCAACCTGATGTTTCACTTCCTTTTCAGGTCGAAGTTGATGCTTCAGAGATCGGAGCGGGGGCGGTTTTGTCGCAGAGAGGTTCTGATTGCTCGGTGATGAGACCATGTGCGTTCTTTTCTCGAAAATTTTCGCCCGCCGAGCGAAATTATGATGTTGGTAATCGGGAACTTTTGGCTATGAAGTGGGCCTTTGAGGAGTGGCGTCATTGGCTTGAGGGTGCTAGGCATCAGGTGGTGGTCTTGACTGATCACAAGAACCTGATTTACCTTGAGTCAGCCAGGCGTCTGAATCCTAGACAGGCGCGCTGGTCGTTGTTTTTCTCTCGGTTTAATTTTGTGGTCTCATATCTACCAGGTTCAAAAAATTTGAAGGCAGATGCCCTTTCTAGGAGTTTTGAGCCTGACTCCCCTGGTGATTCTGAGCCTACGGGTATCCTTAAGGATGGGGTGATATTGTCTGCTGTCTCTCCAGACTTGCGACGTGCTTTGCAGGAGTTTCAGGTGGATAGGCCTGATCGTTGTCCGCCTGGGAGACTGTTTGTTCCAGATGAGTGGACCAGTAGAGTCATCTTGGAAGTTCATTCTTCTGTGTTGGCAGGCCACCCTGGAATCTTTGGTACCAGAGATTTGGTGGCCAGGTCCTTCTGGTGGCCTTCCCTGTCTCGGGATGTGCGTACTTTTGTACAGTCTTGTGATGTTTGTGCTCGGGCCAAGCCTTGTTGTTCTCGGGCTAGTGGATTGTTGTTGCCCTTGCCTATTCCGAAGAGGCCTTGGACACACATCTCCATGGACTTTATTTCGGATCTCCCGGTTTCTCAGAAAATGACCGTCATCTGGGTGGTGTGTGACCGTTTTTCTAAAATGGTTCATTTGGTACCCTTGCCCAAGTTGCCTTCTTCATCGGAGTTGGTTCCTTTATTTTTTCAAAATGTGGTTCGTCTACATGGTATCCCGGAAAACATCGTTTCTGACAGGGGATCCCAATTTGTGTCTAGATTTTGGCGGGCGTTCTGTGCCAGGATGGGCATTGATTTGTCTTTTTCGTCTGCTTTCCATCCTCAGACGAATGGCCAGACAGAGCATACTAATCAGACCTTGGAGACTTATTTGAGGTGTTTTGTGTCTGCTGATCAGGATGACTGGGTCGCCTTTTTGCCGTTGGCGGAGTTTGCCCTTAATAATCGGGCTAGTTCTGCCACTCTGGTTTCTCCTTTCTTCTGCAATTCGGGGTTTCACCTTCGTTTTTCATCTGGTCAGGTGGAATCTTCGGATTGTCCTGGAGTGGACACTGTGGTGGATAGATTGCACCAGATTTGGAGTCATGTGGTGGACAACTTGAAGTTGTCCCAGGAGAAGACTCAGCAGTTTGCTAATCGTCATCGTCGTGCTGGTAATCGTCTTCGCGTTGGGGACTTTGTTGTGTATCCGCTTTTTGGGCTCCCCTGGTGGTTGCTGGTGGTACTGGTGACTTGTTTGCACTTTGCTGCTTCTGTTCACCTGCTTCCATCAGCGTTTGGGAGTTTCCTATTTAGCCTTGCTCTCCAGTCATTTCCTTGCCGGTCATCATTGTAACCAGAGCCTTCGGTTGCATGTTCCTGCTACTAGTCTGCTGATCAGCTAAGTGGACTTTGTCCTTTTGTTTTGTATCTTTAGTCCAGTTTGCAGTTTTTGTAATTCTCTGTAGCTGGAAGCTCTTGCGGGCTGAAATTGCCACTCCTGTGTCATGAGTTGACACAGGAGTCTTAAAGTAATTTCAGGATGGTTTTTTGAAAGGGTTTTCAGTTGACCGTGAAGTCCTCTTTTGTATCCTTCTGCTATCTAGTAAGTGGACCTCTCTTTGCTAAATCTACTTTCATACTGTGTATGTCTTTTCCTCTTATTTCACTGTTATTACATGTGGGGGGCTGCTATCATCTTTTGGGGTATTTCCCTAGAGGTAAGCCAGGTCTGTTTCTTCCTCTACCAGGCTTAGTTAGTCCTCCGGCTGGCGCGTGGCATTTAGGAAGCCGTAGGTATGCTCCCTGGCTACTATTAGTTGTGTGGTAGATTTAGCTCACGGTCAGCTCGAGTTTCCATCACCCGAGAGCTCGTTCGTTATTTATATGTTTCTTACGTTCCCTTGCCATTGGGAACCATGACAGTATGACCGGCCATGTGTTAAACTTATTGGCAGAAGAAAGGAGAGAAAAAGGAAGTCTGTAAATTTTTTTTTTTTTTTCTCTTTTTCCCTATGCTTGCTCCATAGTTGGATCAATTGTATTTCAGCTCTAATTACTGCCTTTGCCTTTCTCTCCTTATAATCCTTGAATGGCTCTGAGCTCACCTGTTTAAAGATGGATCCTCAGAGTTTGGCTGCAGGTTTAAATAATCTTGCTACGAAGGTTCAAAATTTACAAGATTTTGTTATGCATACTCCTATTTCTGAACCTAAAATCCCTACACCAGAGGTGTTTTCCGGAGATAGATTTCGGTTTCTAAATTTCAAATATAATTGTAAATTATTCCTTTCTCTCAGACCTCACTCCTCAGGAGATCCTGTCCAGCAGGTTAAGATTGTAATTTCCTTGCTGCGAGGTGACCCTCAAAATTGGGCATTTTCATTGGCACCAGGGGATCCTGCGTTGCTCAATGTGGATGCGTTTTTCCTGGCTTTAGGGTTGCTTTATGAGGAACCTAATTTGGAGATTCAAGCTGAAAAAGCTTTGATAGCCCTATCTCAAGGGCAAGATGAAGCTGAGATATACTGCCAAAAAATTCGTAAATGGTCTGTGCTTACTCAGTGGAATGAGTGCGCCTTAGCGGCAAATTTCAGAGAGGGCCTTTCTGATGCCGTTAAAGATGTTATGGTCGGGTTCCCTGCGCCTACAGGTCTGAATGAGTCCATGACAATGGCAATTCAGATTGATCGGCGTTTGCGGGAGCGCAAACCCGTGCACCATTTGGCGGTATCTTCTGAAGAGATGCCAGAGAAAATGCAATGTGACAGAATTATGTCCAGAAGCGAGCGGCAGAATTATAGGCGTAAAAATGGGTTATGCTTCTATTGTGGTGATTCTGCTCATGTTATATCGGCATGCTCTAAACGTACTAGGAAGGTTGACAAGTCTATTTCAATTGGCACTTTACAGTCCAAATTTATTTTGTCTGTAACCTTGATTTGTTCATTATCAGTTATTACCGTGGATGCCTATGTGGACTCTGGCGCCGCTCTGAGTCTTATGGACTGGTCCTTTGCCAGGCGCTGTGGGTTTGATTTAGAGCCTCTGGAAGTCCCTATACCTCTGAAGGGTATTGATTCTACACCTTTGGCTTGTAATAAACCACAGTTCTGGACGCAAGTGACTATGCGTATGACTCCAGACCATCAGGAGGTGATTCGCTTCCTTGTGTTGTACAATTTACATGATGTTTTGGTGCTTGGATTACCATGGTTACAGTCTCATAACCCAGTCCTTGACTGGAAAGCTATGTCTGTGTTAAGCTGGGGATGTCGGGGGGCTCATGGGGACACTCCTATGGTGCCCATTTCGTCATCTATTCCATCTGAGATTCCGGCATTTTTGTCTGATTATCGTGATGTTTTTGAAGAGCCTAAGATTGGTTCACTCCCTCCTCACAGGGATTGTGATTGCGCCATAGATCTGATTCCTGGCAGTAAATTTCCAAAGGGTCGTTTATTTAACCTGTCTGTACCTGAACATGCTGCTATGCGCGAGTATATTAAGGAGTCCCTGGAAAAGGGACATATTCGTCCTTCTTCATCACCTTTAGGAGCCGGTTTTTTCTTTGTCTCTAAAAAGGATGGCTCTCTGAGGCCTTGTATTGATTATCGACTCCTGAATAAAATTACAGTCAAATATCAGTATCCGTTGCCTTTGCTGACTGATTTGTTTGCTCGCATAAGGGGGGCTAAGTGGTTCTCTAAGATTGATCTTCGTGGGGCGTATAATTTGGTGCGGATTAAGCAGGGGGATGAGTGGAAAACCGCATTTAATACGCCTGAGGGCCATTTTGAGTATTTGGTAATGCCTTTCGGCCTTTCTAATGCACCTTCTGTCTTTCAGTCCTTAATGCATGATATTTTCCGTGAATATTTGGATAAATTTATGATAGTGTACTTGGATGATATTTTGATTTTTTCTGATGACTGGGAGTCTCATGTTCAGCAGGTCAGGAGGGTTTTTCAGGTTTTGCGGGAGAATTCTTTGTGTGTAAAGGGTTCAAAGTGTGTTTTTGGGGTTCAAAAAATTTCCTTTTTGGGGTACATTTTTTCCCCTTCTTCTATTGAGATGGACCCTATCAAGGTTCGGGCTATTTACGACTGGACGCAGCCTACTTCTCTGAAGAGTCTCCAGAAATTCTTGGGCTTTGCTAATTTTTATCGTCGATTTATAGCTGGTTTTTCTGGTGTTGCTAAACCTCTGACGGATTTGACTAAAAAGGGTGCTGATGTTGCCAATTGGTCCCCTGCTGCCGTGGAGGCCTTTCGGGAGCTTAAGCGCTGCTTTTTGTCTGCCCCTGTGTTGCGCCAGCCTGATGTTTCCCTTCCCTTTCATGTTGAGGTCGATGCTTCCGAGATTGGAGCGGGGGCGGTTTTGTCGCAGAAAAGTCCCGACTGCTCAGTGATGAGACCTTGTGCGTTCTTTTCGCGAAAATTTTCGGCCGCCGAGCGAAACTATGATGTTGGTAATCGGGAGCTTTTGGCCATGAAGTGGGCATTTGAGGAGTGGCGTCATTGGCTTGAGGGTGCCAAACATCAGGTGGTAGTTTTGACTGATCACAAGAATTTAATTTATTTGGAGTCTGTAAGGCGCCTGAATCCTAGACAGGCACATTGGTCGTTGTTCTTTTCCCGGTTTAATTTTGTGGTCTCGTACTTACCGGGTTCTAGGAATGTGAAGGCAGATGCTCTTTCTAGGAGTTTTGAGCCTGACTCTCCTGGGAATTCTGAACCTGCTGGTGTCCTTAAGGATGGAGTGGTTTTGTCTGCTGTCTCTCCTGATTTGCGACGTGCTTTGCAAGAATTTCGGCGGATAGACCTGATCGTTGTCCGTCTGGTAGACTGTTTGTTCCTGACGAGTGGACCACTAGAGTCATCTCGGAAGTTCATTCTTCTACTCTGGCAGGTCATCCGGGTATTTTTGGCACCAGAGATTTGGTGGCTAGATCCTTCTGGTGGCCTTCCCTGTCTCGAGATGTGCGTGTTTTTGTGCAGTCTTGCGATGTGTGTGCTCGGGCCAAGCCTTGTTGTTCTAGGGCTAGTGGGTTGTTGTTGCCCTTGCCTATTCCGAAGAGGCCTTGGACGCACATCTCTATGGACTTTATCTCGGACCTCCCTGTTTCTCAGAAGATGTTTGTCATCTGGGTGGTGTGTGACCGTTTTTCTAAAATGGTTAATTTGGTGCCATTGCCTAAGTTGCCTTCCTCATCTGAGTTGGTCCCTCTGTTTTTTCAAAATGTGGTTCGCCTGCATGGTATTCCGGAAAACATCGTTTCTGACAGGGGTACCCAGTTCGTGTCTAGATTTTGGCGGGCAGTCTGTGCCAGGTTGGGCATTGATTTGTCTTTTTCGTCTGCATTCCATCCTCAGACCAATGGCCAGACGGAACGAACTAATCAAACTTTGGAGACTTATTTGAGGTGTTTTGTGTCTGCGGATCAGGATGATTGGGTTGCCTTTCTGCCGTTGGCGGAGTTTGCTCTTAATAATCGGGCTAGTTCTGCCACTTTGGTTTCTCCTTTCTTTTGCAATTCAGGGTTTCATCCGCGTTTTTCATCTGGTCAGGTTGAATCTTCGGATTGTCCTGGAGTGGATGCGGTAGTGGATCGGTTGCATCAGATTTGGGGACAAGTGGTGGATAATTTGGAATTGTCCCAGGAGAGGACTCAGCAGTTTGCTAACCGCCGTCGTCGTGTTGGCCCTCACCTTCGTGTTGGGGACTTGGTGTGGTTGTCTTCCCGTTTTGTCCCTATGAGGGTTTCTTCTCCTAAATTTAAGCCTCGGTTCATCGGTCCTTATAGGATTTTGGAGATTCTTAACCCTGTCTCCTTTCGTTTGGACCTCCCGGCATCTTTCGCTATCCATAATGTGTTCCATCGGTCGCTGTTGCGGAGATATGAGGTACCGGTGGTTCCTTCTACTGAACCTTCTGCTCCTGTGCTGGTGGAGGGTGAATTGGAGTACGTGGTAGAAAAGATCTTGGACTCCCGTATTTCCAGACGGAGACTTCAATATCTGGTTAAGTGGAAGGGCTATGGTCAGGAAGATAATTCTTGGGTAACTGCCTCTGATGTTCATGCCTCGGATTTGGTTCGTGCCTTTCATAGGGCTCATCCAGATCGCCCTGGCGGTTCTTGTGAGGGTTCGGTGCCCCCTCCTTAAGGGGAGGGTACTGTTGTGTATCCGCTTTTTGGGCTCCCCTGGTGGTTGCTGGTGGTACTGGTGACTTGTTTGCACTTTGCTGCTTCTGTTCACCTGCTTCCATCAGCGTTTGGGAGTTTCCTATTTAGCCTTGCTCTCCAGTCATTTCCTTGCCGGTCATCATTGTAACCAGAGCCTTCGGTTGCATGTTCCTGCTACTAGTCTGCTGATCAGCTAAGTGGACTTTGTCCTTTTGTTTTGTATCTTTAGTCCAGTTTGCAGTTTTTGTAATTCTCTGTAGCTGGAAGCTCTTGCGGGCTGAAATTGCCACTCCTGTGTCATGAGTTGACACAGGAGTCTTAAAGTAATTTCAGGATGGTTTTTTGAAAGGGTTTTCAGTTGACCGTGAAGTCCTCTTTTGTATCCTTCTGCTATCTAGTAAGTGGACCTCTCTTTGCTAAATCTACTTTCATACTGTGTATGTCTTTTCCTCTTATTTCACCGTTATTACATGTGGGGGGCTGCTATCATCTTTTGGGGTATTTCCCTAGAGGTAAGCCAGGTCTGTTTCTTCCTCTACCAGGCTTAGTTAGTCCTCCGGCTGGCGCGTGGCATTTAGGAAGCCGTAGGTATGCTCCCTGGCTACTATTAGTTGTGTGGTAGATTTAGCTCACGGTCAGCTCGAGTTTCCATCACCCGAGAGCTCGTTCGTTATTTATATGTTTTTTACGTTCCCTTGCCATTGGGAACCATGACAGGACTTGGTGTGGTTATCTTCTCGTTTTGTCCCTATGATGGTCTCTTCTCCTAAGTTTAAACCTCGGTTCATAGGTCCTTATAAGATTTTGGAGATTCTTAATCCTGTATCGTTTCGTTTGGACCTACCGGCATCTTTCACTATTCATAATGTCTTCCATCGGTCTTTGTTGCGGAGGTACGAGATACCGGTTGTTCCTTCTGTTGAGCCTCCTGCTCCTGTGCTGGTGCAGGGTGAATTGGAGTATGTTGTGGAGAAGATTTTGGACTCTCGCATTTCCAGACGGAAACTTCAATATTTGGTTAAATGGAAGGGATACGGTCAGGAGGATAATTCTTGGGTGACTGCCTCTGATGTTCATGCCTCTGATTTGGTTCGCGCCTTTCATAGGGCTCGTCCAGATCGCCCTGGTGGTTCTCATGAGGGTTCGGTGCCCCCTCCTCAAGGGGGGGGTACTGTTGTGAATTCTGTTTGTGGGCTCCCTCTGGTGGCTACTGGTGGTACTGGTTGACTTCTGTCTTCTATCTCTAGTGCACCTGTTCCCATCAGGAAATGGGAGTTTCCTATATAGTCTGGTGTCATGTTCTCAATGGCAAGAGAACATAGCATCAGCATATATAGGAACTAGCTCTTGGAAGATGGGAACTGAGCTGACCATGAACTAAACCTAACGCACAACTAGCAGTGGCCGGGTAGCATGCCTACGTTGATTCTAGATGCCCAGCACCAGCCGGAGGACTAAATAATACTAGCAGAGGAAAATATTAGTCCTAGCTCACCTCTAGAGAAATACCCCGAAAGGAGACAGAGGCCCCCCACAAGTATTGGCGGTGAATTAAGATGAAATAACAAACGTAGTATGAAAATAGGTTTAGCAAATTTGAGGTCCACTTACTACATAGCAGAAGACAGAAAGGACACTTTCATGGTCAGCTGAAAACCCTATCAAAACACCATCCAGGAATTACTTTAAAACTCTGGCATTAACTCATAACACCAGAGTGGCAATTCCTGTTCACAAGAGCTTTCCAGACACAGTAACGAAACTACAGCTGTGAACTGGAACAAAAATGCAAAAACAAACATGGACAAGAGTCCAACTTATCTAGTAGTTGTCTAGGAGCAGGAACAAGCACAGAGAGGCTTCTGATAACATTGTTGACCGGCAAGCAACTAACAGAGCAGCAAGGTTATATAGCGACTCCCACATCTTGATGGGAACAGGTGAACAGAGAAGATGAAAACACCAGTTCAATTCCACCAGTAGCCACCGGGGGAGCCCAGAATCCAAATTCACAACAGTACCCCCCCCTCAAGGAGGGGGCACCGAACCCTCACCAGAACCACCAGGGCGATCAGGATGGGCCCTATGAAAGGCACGAACCAGATCAGAGGCATGAACATCAGATGCATTCACCCAAGAATTATCCTCCTGGCCGTATCCCTTCCACTTGACCAGATACTGGAGTCTCCGTCTGGAAACACGAGAGTCTAAGATTTTCTCCACAACGTACTCCAACTCACCCTCAACCAACACCGGAGCAGGAGGCTCAACGGAAGGCACAACCGGTACCTCATACCTGCGCAACAATGACCGATGAAAAACGTTATGAATAGAGAAGGATGCAGGGAGGTCCAAACGGAAGGAAACAGGGTTAAGAATCTCCAATATCTTATACGGGCCGATGAACCGAGGCTTAAACTTAGGAGAAGAGACCCTCATAGGGACAAAACGAGAAGACAACCACACCAAATCCCCAACACAAAGCCGAGGACCAACACGACGGTGGCGGTTGGCAAAAAGCTGAGTCTTCTCCTGGGACAACCTCAAATTGTCCACCACCTGCCCCCAGATCTGATGCAATCTCTCCACCACAGCATCCACTCCAGGACAATCCGAAGATTCCACCTGACCAGAGGAAAATCGAGGATGAAACCCCGAATTACAGAAAAACGGGGACACCAAAGTGGCAGAGCTGGCCCGATTATTGAGAGCGAACTCTGCCAATGGCAAAAAAGCAACCCAATCATCCTGGTCAGCAGACACAAAACACCTCAGATATGTCTCCAGGGTCTGATTAGTCCGCTCGGTCTGGCCATTCGTCTGAGGATGGAAAGCGGACGAAAAAGATAAATCTATGCCCATCCTAGCACAGAATGCCCGCCAAAATCTAGACACGAATTGGGTCCCTCTGTCAGAAATGATATTCTCAGGAATACCATGCAAACGAACAACATTTTGAAAAAACAGAGGAACCAACTCGGAAGAAGAAGGCAACTCGGGCAGAGGAACCAAATGGACCATCTTAGAGAAACGGTCACACACCACCCAGATGACAGACATCTTCTGAGAAACAGGCAGATCTGAAATAAAATCCATCGAGATGTGCGTCCAAGGCCTCTTAGGAATGGGCAAGGGCAACAATAATCCACTAGCCCGAGAGCAACAAGGCTTGGCCCGAGCACAAACGTCACAAGACTGCACAAAGCCTCGCACATCTCGTGACAGGGAAGGCCACCAGAAGGACCTTGCCACCAAATCCCTGGTACCAAAAATGCCAGGATGACCTGCCAACGCAGAAGAATGAACCTCAGAGATGACTCTACTGGTCCAATCATCAGGAACAAACAGTTTATCAGGTGGGCAACGATCCGGTCTATCCGCCTGAAACTCCTGCAAGGCCCGCCGCAGGTCTGGAGAAACGGCTGACAATACCACTCCATCCTTAAGGATACCTGTGGGCTCAGAGTTACCAGGCGAGTCAGGCTCAAAACTCCTAGAAAGGGCATCCGCCTTAACATTCTTAGAACCCGGTAGGTATGACACCACAAAATTAAACCGAGAGAAAAATAATGACCAGCGCGCCTGTCTAGGATTCAGGCGCCTGGCGGTCTCAAGATAAATCAAGTTTTTGTGGTCAGTCAATACCACCACCTGATGTCTGGCCCCCTCAAGCCAATGGCGCCACTCCTCAAAAGCCCACTTCATGGCCAAAAGCTCCCGATTCCCAACATCATAATTCCGCTCAGCGGGCGAAAATTTACGGGAAAAGAAGGCACAAGGCCTCATCACGGAGCAGTCAGAACTTTTCTGCGACAACACTGCCCCAGCTCCGATCTCAGAAGCGTCGACCTCAACCTGAAAAGGTAGAGCAACATCAGGCTGACGCAACACAGGGGCGGAGGAAAAACGGCGCTTAAGCTCCCGAAAGGCCTCCACAGCGTCAGGGGACCAATCAGCAACATCAGCACCCTTCTTAGTCAAATCGGTCAATGGCTTAGCAATATCCGAAAAACCAGCAATAAATCGACGATAAAAGTTAGCAAAGCCCAAAAATTTCTGAAGACTCTTAAGAGAAGAGGGCTGCGTCCAATCACAAATAGCTTGAACCTTGACAGGATCCATTTCAATGGAAGAGGGAGAAAAAATATATCCCAAAAAGGAAATCCTCTGTACCCCAAAAACACACTTAGAACCCTTCACACACAAAGAATTAGACCGCAAAACCTGGAAAACCCTCCTGACTTGCTGGACATGAGAGTCCCAGTCATCCGAAAAAATCAGAATATCATCCAGATACACAATCATAAATTTATCCAAATAATCGCGAAAAATATCATGCATAAAGGACTGGAAAACTGACGGAGCATTTGAAAGACCAAAAGGCATCACTAAATACTCAAAGTGGCCCTCGGGCGTATTAAATGCGGTTTTCCACTCATCCCCCTGCCTGATTCGCACCAAATTATACGCCCCACGAAGGTCAATCTTAGAGAACCACTTGGCCCCCTTTATGCGAGCAAACAAATCAGTCAGCAACGGCAATGGGTATTGATATTTTACAGTGATTTTATTCAAAAGCCGATAATCGATACATGGTCTCAAAGAGCCGTCTTTTTTTGACACAAAGAAAAAACCGGCTCCTAAGGGAGATGACGATGGACGAATATGTCCCTTTTCCAAGGACTCCTTTATATATTCTCGCATAGCAGCATGTTCAGGCACAGACAGATTAAATAAACGACCCTTTGGGTATTTACTACCCGGGATTAAATCTATGGCACAATCGCACTCTCGGTGCGGAGGTAATGAACCAAGCTTGGATTCTTCAAAGACGTCACGATAGTCAGACAGGAACTCAGGAATTTCAGAGGGAATAGATGATGAATAGTGTTGAGCATTCCGATACCGCAAGTATCGGGTATCGGCCGATACTAGCGGTATCGGAATTCCGATACCGGGATTCCGATACTTGGCGCGTATCGGATACCGGAATCGGAAGTTCCATGATTCAAAATTCAGAAATTCAGCCAATGAGAAAGATTCCAAGTGTGGGCACATCCTGTTTAGCATGGAGGGCATGAAAGTACTGGCAAGGCTGTGATTGGCTGCTGAAATGATGTCATGATGCAGTTTAAAAGTCGCTGGCGCCATTTTGCGATCACTCTGCTGTGAATTCAGTTAGTGACAGGACGCTGTTTGCTGACTGAGGGACAGTTTAGAGATAGCGATTTGCTTCTTTGTGCTTTCCAAAGGCTAATTTAGCAACCGCTGTGTTCACCTACTATTCACCTTGCTTTTGCCTTGTAGCGCTGTTTTCACAGCGATCTGCAAGGTCTCTCTGTGTGTGTGTGTGTGAGTGCAGCCCACTCTCTAGTCTGAGTGCAGCCACATAGGCCATCCATAGCTGGTTGTATTCAGTTCAGGGAGGGTGGTTCATTGCCTCATACTGTCCTTTTTTTTTTTTTTTTTTGAAGTAGTGCAGGCTGCTGCACATTTTTTCAAATAATTCCTATTAGTGTCTTTCCACCCGTCTCCATCTAATTTGTGGAAAAACACTACATAGGATAAAGTAGAGGAGGGTTTTTGGGCCTTGCAGCGCCGTTTACGGCTGTCTGCACGGTCTCCGTGTGACTGCAGCTCGCCCTGTAGTCTGTGAGCAGCCGTAGCTTGGTTGTCTCCAGCTCAGGGTTGTTCACTGCGTCATACCGCCAAATCAATTTTAATTTTTTTTCAAGTACTGTAGTCTGCTGTTAATTAATTTAAAAAAATCCTATTAGTGTCTTTCCACCCGTCTCCAGCTAATTTGTGGAAAAACACTACATAGGATAAAGTAGAGGAGGGTTTTTGGGCCTTGCAGCGCCGTTTACGGCTGTCTGCACGGTCTCCGTGTGACTGCAGCTCGCCCTGTAGTCTGTGAGCAGCTATAGCCTGGTTGTCTCCAGCTCAGGGTTGTTCACTGCGTCATACCGCCAAATCAATTTTAATTTTTTTTCAAGTACTGTAGTCTGCTGCTAATTAATTTAAAAAAATCCTATTAGTGTCTTTCCACCCGTCTCCAGCTAATTTGTGGAAAAACACTACATAGGATAAAGTAGAGGAGGGTTTTTGGGCCTTGCAGCGCCGTTTACGGCTGTCTGCACGGTCTCCGTGTGACTGCAGCTCGCCCTGTAGTCTGTGAGCAGCCGTAGCTTGGTTGTCTCCAGCTCAGGGTTGTTAACTGCGTCATACCGCCAAATCAATTTTAATTTTTTTTCAAGTACTGTAGTCTGCTGCTAATTAATTTAAAAAAATCCTATTAGTGTCTTTCCACCCGTCTCCAGCTAATTTGTGGAAAAACACTACATAGGATAAAGTAGAGGAGGGTTTTTGGGCCTTACAGCGCCGTTAACGTCTGTCTGCACGGTCTCCGTGTGACTGCAGCTCTATCCGTTGTCAGTTCAGCCCCCAAAAAAGAAATAAATAATAAAGTTCACCAAACACACCAGTTACACCACTTTACATTTGTGTAGGCCACATTAACTCATATTAAAGTCTAGTCCACACTTTAGCTAATTAGTGTTTCTTATACCTGTTAGGAGGAGTTTTTCAGGAATAAGCACACAAAGCCGTTAGTACTTTTCTGCTTTTCTTTATCAGTCAACCACGATGAAGAAGGCAGTGAGTAAGGCACGTGGGCGTGGGCGCGGAGCAGGGAGGGGACGTGGGGATTCTGTGCCCGCTGCGGGCACCGGTGACTCATCAGCACCCACTTTCACGAGGGAACAGTCGTTCATGCGCAGCTTTGTCGCCGAGCGCCGTACACCGCTGCTGCGTGAAGACCAAATTGAAGCCGTTGTGGGATGGATGGCAGCTAATGCATCAACTTCCATTAGTGCCACATCCTCTCAGACACAGAGCACTGGAGAGCAGCCATCTGTCTCTTCACCACCTGCCAAATTGCCCAGGCAGACAGAGAGCCCAGGACAGGAGCCGTCTCTACTTCTGTTCTCTGAATCTCTTGGCTTGGAAACAGGGGGCCAGCCAAGCAGCATTGGAGAAATGGAAGAAGAGGCAGGGTGCAGTGATGCCCAACAGCTTTTTCTCTCTGAGTCTGAAGAGGCGGGTGGGCCAGTGGCTCCGTTCACCACATCGCAGGCCGCATCAGCTGATGATGACACTCAGGTGCCACTTACTGGTGCGTGCTCTGCTGCTGAGACTACCCGGGAGGAGCAGTTGGGGGCAGAGGGTAGTGTGGATGACGAGGTCCTTGACCCATCTTGGCGTCAGGGACAGGAAGGTGGTGGGAGCAGCTCTGAGGAAGAGATTCCCCGTACGGTCCAAAGAGGGAGAGGGAGGGGGAAGACTGCGGATCCTGCAGCCTCCGCTTTGGCACCCGTAAGGAGCATGTCTCTTCCAAAAGTCAAAAGGGGGGCTCCCAAGACTTGCAGTGCCTGGTCCTTTTTTGACACAGTTGCAGATGACATTTGCTATGTCAGATGCAAGGTGTGTCATCAAAAAATCAAAAGAGGTCAAAAAGTCGCCAACCTCAATACCTCCAACATGTGGAAACATGTGCGCAACAGGCACCCGGCGGAGTTAGACAAACACACTGAAGAGCTAGGCCAACCAACAGCGGCAGCTACCACCTCTTCAGCTCGTGTTGCCTCTTCCTCTAGCTCACACGCAGCTGGTTCGGCTTCCTCCCAGGATCGCCGTGGAAGAACCTCTGGCCCTGTTGTCCAGAGACCCGCTGTAATTCCACCCGCAGCACCACTTTCCCAGTCAACCACACACTCCCAGCCCAGTCTACAGCCATCGGTAGTACAGGCATGGGAGAAAAGGCGGCCTTTCTCGTCAAACCACCCACGAGCACAGGCTCTGACTGCAGGCATTGCCAAACTTCTGTCACTGGAAATGCTGTCATTCAGGCTGGTGGAGACTGACAGCTTCCGTGACTTGATGTCATTGGCAGTCCCACAGTACAGTGTGCCCAGCCGCTTTTACTTCAGCAGGCAAGCCGTCCCTGCCCTGCACAAGCATGTGGAGGGACACATAAAACACGCGCTACTGAACGCCGTCAGTAGCAAGGTCCACCTCACCACCGATGCGTGGACCAGTCAACATGGACAGGGGCGATACCTTTCCCTCACTGCCCATTGGGTTAATGTAGTTGAGCCGGGTACAGACCGTGCGAGTGGCGCAGGACGTGTCCTGCCCACTCCAAGGATTGCAGGAATCCATTCTGTACGCATTGACTCCTCCTCTTACACCAGTTCCTCAGAATCATCGCTGCAGGAGCCGTCACAGTCCACCTCCACATGGACCCGTGATGAACGTGTACCTGTTACGACCGACATGAGCACAGCCGTGGCCAAACGTCAACAGGCCGTCTTGAAATTAATTTTTTTGGGGAATCGTAGCCACACAGCGCAGGAGCTCTGGAATGCCATCAAGCAGGAGAGCGATGTGTGGTTTGAGCCAGCGAATCTCCAGCCAGGCATGGTAGTGTGTGATAATGGCCGAAATCTGGTGGCAGCCCTGGGCCTCGGCAACCTCACTCACATCCCATGTCTGGCACATGTGCTCAATTTGGTCGTGCAGAGTTTTTTGAGGGACTATCCGGATCTTGATGCACTGCTGCACAAGGTCCGCCTAGAGTGTGCTCACTTGCGGCGTTCCAGCACGGCAAAAGCGCGCATTGCGGCTCTGCAGCGCCGACACCGCCTGCCGGAACATCGCATCATATGTGACCTACCTACCAGGTGGAATTCCACGTTACATATGTTGGAGCGGTTGTGTGAGCAGCAGCAAGCTGTAATGGAGTACCAGCTGTATCAGGCGCACAAAAGTCGCAGTCAGCGCCGTACAGACTTCACAACCACAGAGTGGGCCACTATGAAGGATGTCTGCCAGGTTTTGCGTCCCTTCGATTATTCCACGCGGATGGCGAGTGCAGATGATGCACTAGTCAGCATGACTGTCCCCCTTATCTGCCTGCTTGAAAAATCACTGCAAGCGCTAAGGGATGATGTTGTGGAAGAGGTGGAGGATGAGGATTCACCACTTCCATCATCTTCTGGACAGTCAGCGCCACGTGGTTCCTCACAAACGCGTAGGCAGGGGACAGTTTGTGAGGAGGATGAGGAGGAGTCAATGGAGGAGGAAGACATCCGTCCAGAGGAGGGAGTTACACAATTGTCCAGTACTCAGTGTGTACAGCGAGGGTGGGGTGATGACGAGCGGGCAGAGATCACGCCTCCAGCTGGGGACAGCGTTTCTTGGGCAGTTGGCAGTCTGCAGCACATGGTGGATTACATGCTGCAGTGCCTGAGAAACGACCGCCGCATCGACCACATTCTCAACATGTCTGATTACTGGGTGTTCACCCTCCTCGATCCTCGCTACCGGGACAACGTAGAAAGCCTCATCACACCGTTGAACCGGGAGCGAAAAATGCGGGAGTACCAAGACACACTGGTCAGTTCCATCATCTTCTCCATTCCAACTGAGAGAAGTGCTGCTAGTGCATTCCAAAGCAGCTCAGTGCGTCCAGGCAGTGGTGGAGGCTCTGCACAAAGAGGGAGCAGAAGCAGTGCCTCTGCCCAAGGCAAGACCAGTATGGCCCAACTGTGGCACAGTTTTGTGTGCCCCCCACAAAAGTCTACACCATCACAGACGGCTCCAGTCAGCAGGAGGCAACGGTTCCGTCAGATGGTGACAGACTACATGTCTTGCCCTCTTGCTGTACTCCCAGACGGCTCTTCCCCTTTCAAGTTTTGGGTCTCAAAGCTGGATACATGGCCAGAGCTAAGCCAGTATGCATTGGAGGTGCTGTCTTGCCCTGCGGCCAGTGTATTATCGGAACGTGTCTTTAGTGCTGCAGGTGGTGTACTAACTGACCGTCGCATGCGACTATCCTCCGATAACGTTGACCGGCTTACTTTCCTGAAAATGAACAAGGCCTGGATCTCGCAGGAATTTGCCACTCCTCCTCCTGATTAAATAATTAGGTCACTGTATACGTTATCCAGGTCTCCTGTTGTGTTCATCTTTCAACCACCTGAACTTACATTCCTGGGCTCCAACAACGCCAGTTGAGGCTCAGAAGTGCCATCTGCACAGTCAAAACATACGACCCAGTGTTATTGGGTTTCAGTAACGTCAGCTGATCCCCAGCTGTGTAGCCGGCAATGTGTCCTGCGACCGCCACGCTGGCACAACTGAAATGTAAGGGAACCTGTCCCCCCCCCCCCCCAAGGCGTTTGTTACTGAAAGAGCCACCTTGTGCAGCAGTAATGCTGCACAAGGAAAAGGTAGCTATTTTCATTATGCTCCTTGCACACGCAGAACTTAACACTTATAAAATGTGTCCACTGATACCGTAAAACCGTCCCGGAGGTGGGACTTTCCTTCGTAATATGACGCAGCACAGCTGTCATTCCTACCCCCTCGGCGCCGTGCCCCGGCTCCTCATCGTTGTTTGATTCCGTCCCGGAGCCTGCGCTGTTAGGTTATCCCTTGGCCAGGCACACTTAGCGCTGCCCATCTTCTGACATCATTTGGTGTCAGGCTGGCTGCGCCTGTGCGGCCGCGCTGTCCGAGAGCCCGCCTCGCAGTGTGGTCTAATGTAATCCCACCGCGGGCCTGGGATCAGTGGCCATGCGCAGTGCATATCCTCGCCTCTCGCTCCACTCCCTACGGCTTCTTCAGACTGTGCGGTGCCAGCTGATCCGTAATAGCATGCCACGGCCGTGGCAGCGCACAGTCTGAAAAAGCCGTAGGGAGGGGAGCGAGAGGCGAGGATATGCACTGCGCATGGCCACTGATCCCAGGCCCGCGGTGGGATTACATTAGACCACACTGCGAGGCGGGCTCTCGGACAGCGCGGCCGCACAAGCGCAGCCAGCCTGACACCAAATGATGTCAGAAGATGGGCAGCGCTAAGTGTGCCTGGCCAAGGGATAACCTAACAGCGCAGGCTCCGGGACGGAATCAAACAACGATGAGGAGCCGGGGCACGGCGCCGAGGGGGTAGGAATGACAGCTGTGCTGCGTCATATTACGAAGGAAAGTCCCACCTCCGGGACAGTTTCACGGTTTCAGGGGACACATTTTATAAGTGTTTAGTTCTGTGCTTGCAAGGAGCATAATTAAAAGAGCCACCTTTTCCTTTTGCATCTTTTGAGCTGCACAAGCTGGCTCTTTCAGCTACAAATGCCTTGGGGGGGGGGGTTAAAGGTTCCCTTTCTCCAATCAGGCTTCGGCCTACATTGTGTTCCTCTGCTTCTACTGCTGTCCCTGGGCTCCAACACCGCTAGTTGTTGCCTGGTAGTGCTGTACGCACAGTCAACAGTCGCTCCTCTGTTATTGGGGTTCAGTAACGTCAGCTGTTCCCCTGCTGTGTGTGTGGCAATCCCTCCAACCTCCTCCAACCTCATCCAAACTCCTCCTCCTCCACCTGTCCCTGGGCTCCAACACCGCTAGTTGCCGTCCAGAAGTGCTGTACGCACAGTCAACAGTCGCTCCTCTGTTATTGGGGTTCAGTAACGTCAGCTGTTCCCCTGCTGTGTGTGTGGCAATCCCTCCTACCTCCTCCAACCTCCTCCTACCTCCTCCTCCTCCACCTGTCCCTGGGCTCCAACACCGCCAGTTGCCGTCCAGAAGTGCTGTACGCACAGTCAACAGTCCCTCCTCTGTTATTGGGGTTCAGTAACGTCAGCTGTTCCCCTGCTGTGTGTGTGGCAATCCCTCCTACCTCCTCCAACCTCCTCCAACCTCCTCCTCCTCCACCTGTCCCTGGGCTCCAACACCGCTAGTTGCCGTCCAGAAGTGCTGTACGCACAGTCAACAGTCGCTCCTCTGTTATTGGGGTTCAGTAACGTCAGCTGTTCCCCTGCTGTGTGTGTGGCAATCCCTCCTACCTCCTCCAACCTCCTCCTACCTCCTCCTCCTCCACCTGTCCCTGGGCTCCAACACCGCCAGTTGCCGTCCAGAAGTGCTGTACGCACAGTCAACAGTCCCTCCTCTGTTATTGGGGTTCAGTAACGTCAGCTGTTCCCCTGCTGTGTGTGTGGCAATCCCTCCTACCTCCTCCTACCTCCTCCACCTGTCCCTGGGCTCCAACACCGCCAGTTGCCGTCCAGAAGTGCTGTACGCACAGTCAACAGTCCCTCCTCTGTTATTGGGGTTCAGTAACGTCAGCTGTTCCCCTGCTGTGTGTGTGGCAATCCCTCCAACCTCCTCCAACCTCATCCAAACTCCTCCTCCTCCACCTGTCCCTGGGCTCCAACACCGCTAGTTGCCGTCCAGAAGTGCTGTACGCACAGTCAACAGTCGCTCCTCTGTTATTGGGGTTCAGTAACGTCAGCTGTTCCCCTGCTGTGTGTGTGGCAATCCCTCCTACCTCCTCCAACCTCCTCCTACCTCCTCCTCCTCCACCTGTCCCTGGGCTCCAACACCGCCAGTTGCCGTCCAGAAGTGCTGTACGCACAGTCAACAGTCCCTCCTCTGTTATTGGGGTTCAGTAACGTCAGCTGTTCCCCTGCTGTGTGTGTGGCAATCCCTCCTACCTCCTCCTACCTCCTCCACCTGTCCCTGGGCTCCAACACCGCCAGTTGCCGTCCAGAAGTGCTGTACGCACAGTCAACAGTCCCTCCTCTGTTATTGGGGTTCAGTAACGTCAGCTGTTCCCCTGCTGTGTGTGTGGCAATCCCTCCAACCTCCTCCAACCTCATCCAAACTCCTCCTCCTCCACCTGTCCCTGGGCTCCAACACCGCTAGTTGCCGTCCAGAAGTGCTGTACGCACAGTCAACAGTCGCTCCTCTGTTATTGGGGTTCAGTAACGTCAGCTGTTCCCCTGCTGTGTGTGTGGCAATCCCTCCTACCTCCTCCAACCTCCTCCTACCTCCTCCTCCTCCACCTGTCCCTGGGCTCCAACACCGCCAGTTGCCGTCCAGAAGTGCTGTACGCACAGTCAACAGTCCCTCCTCTGTTATTGGGGTTCAGTAACGTCAGCTGTTCCCCTGCTGTGTGTGTGGCAATCCCTCCTACCTCCTCCTACCTCCTCCACCTGTCCCTGGGCTCCAACACCGCCAGTTGCCGTCCAGAAGTGCTGTACGCACAGTCAACAGTCCCTCCTCTGTTATTGGGGTTCAGTAACGTCAGCTGTTCCCCTGCTGTGTGTGTGGCAATCCCTCCTACCTCCTCCAACCTCCTCCTACCTCCTCCTCCTCCACCTGTCCCTGGGCTCCAACACCGCCAGTTGCCGTCCAGAAGTGCTGTACGCACAGTCAACAGTCCCTCCTCTGTTATTGGGGTTCAGTAACGTCAGCTGTTCCCCTGCTGTGTGTGTGGCAATCCCTCCTACCTCCTCCTACCTCCTCCTCCTCCACCTGTCCCTGGGCTCCAACACCGCCAGTTGCCGTCCAGAAGTGCTGTACGCACAGTCAACAGTCCCTCCTCTGTTATTGGGGTTCAGTAACGTCAGCTGTTCCCCTGCTGTGTGTGTGGCAATCCCTCCTACCTCCTCCAACCTCCTCCAACCTCCTCCTCCTCCACCTGTCCCTGGGCTCCAACACCGCTAGTTGCCGTCCAGAAGTGCTGTACGCACAGTCAACAGTCGCTCCTCTGTTATTGGGGTTCAGTAACGTCAGCTGTTCCCCTGCTGTGTGTGTGGCAATCCCTCCTACCTCCTCCAACCTCCTCCTACCTCCTCCTCCTCCACCTGTCCCTGGGCTCCAACACCGCCAGTTGCCGTCCAGAAGTGCTGTACGCACAGTCAACAGTCCCTCCTCTGTTATTGGGGTTCAGTAACGTCAGCTGTTCCCCTGCTGTGTGTGTGGCAATCCCTCCTACCTCCTCCTACCTCCTCCACCTGTCCCTGGGCTCCAACACCGCCAGTTGCCGTCCAGAAGTGCTGTACGCACAGTCAACAGTCCCTCCTCTGTTATTGGGGTTCAGTAACGTCAGCTGTTCCCCTGCTGTGTGTGTGGCAATCCCTCCAACCTCCTCCAACCTCCTCCAACCTCCTCCTCCTCCACCTGTCCCTGGGCTCCAACACCGCTAGTTGCCGTCCAGAAGTGCTGTACGCACAGAGCCAAACACCTCGCCAATGTGTTAGTGGGGTTCAGCACCGCCAGCTGTTCCCCTGCTGTGTATACGGCAACGTGTACTGCGACCGCCACGCAGACACAACAAGTTAAATGTAAGGGAACCTGACCCCCCCCCCCCCCAGGCGTTTGTTACTGAAGGAGCCACCTTGTGCAGCAGTAATAATGCAAAGGGAAAAAGTGCCTCTTTTCGTGATGCTCCTTGCACATGCTGAACCTAACACTTATGAAATGTGTCCCCACACAGCGTTAAACCGTCCGGTAGGTGGAACTTTCCTTTGTCGTGTGACGCAGCACAGCCATCATTTTTACCCCCTTGGCGCCGTGCGCCCACTCCTCAGCGTTGTTTGAATCTGTCCCGGAGCCTGCGCTGTTAGGTTAGCCCTTGGCCATGCACACATGTTGCGCTGCCCGTCTTCTGACCTCATTTGGTGTCAGGCTGGCTGCGCCTGTGCGGGTGCGCTGGTCGAGATCCCGCCTCGCAGTGTCGTCTAATGTAATCCCACCGCGGGCCTGTGATCCGTGCCCGTGCGCAGTGCATATCCTCTCCTCTCACTCCCCTCCCTACGGCTTCTTCAGACTGTGCGATGTCAGCTGGTCCCTAATAGCATGCCACGGCCGTGACAACGCACAGTCTGAAAAAGCCGTAGGGAGGGGAGTGAGAGGACAGGATATGCACTGCGCACGGGCACGGATCACAGGCCCGCGGTGGGATTACATTAGACGACACTGCGAGGCGGGATCTCGGCCAGCGCACCCGCACAGGCGCAGCCAGCCTGACACCAAATGAGGTCAGAAGACGGGCAGCGCAACATGTGTGCATGGCCAAGGGCTAACCTAACAGCGCAGGCTCCGGGACAGATTCAAACAACGCTGAGGAGTGGGCGCACGGCGCCAAGGGGGTAAAAATGATGGCTGTGCTGCGTCACACGACAAAGGAAAGTTCCACCTACCGGACGGTTTAACGCTGTGAGGAGACACATTTCATAAATGTTTGGTTCCGCATGTACAAGGACCATAATTAAAAGAGCTAAGTTTACCTTTTCCAGCATTAGTGCTGTACACAATGGCTCTTTCAGCTACAAACGCCTGGGGGGGGGGGTGTTAAAGGTTTCCTTTCAACTTGCTCGAGTGCAGGCTTCGGCCTACACTCCGCTCCCCCTGCTCCTCCTGCTGACCCTGGGCTCTAACACCGCCAGTTTTTGCCCAGATGTGCTAGCTGCACAGAGAAAAACACCAGCCAATGTGTCAGTGGGGTCCAGCACCGCCAGCTGTTCCCCTGCTGTGCAGCCGGCAACGTGTCCTGCAAAAGCCACGCAGACACAAGAACTGAAATTGAAGGGAACCTGTCCCCCCTCCCCCAGGCGTTTTTACGTTATCCAGCCACCTTGTACAGCGGTAATGCTGCATGTGTGCAAGGTGGCTCATAAACGTATTCTCCTCGCACATGTGGAACTGAAAACACGTCTGAAATGTGTCCTCTGTGTGACCATTTAACCGTCCCGGGGGTGTGACTTTCCTTTGTAATGACACGCTGCAACCCCCTTGGTAGCGCTGCCCGTCTTCTGGCATCATTGTTTGGCTGGCTGCGCCTCTGCGGCCGCCCTGACCCACACAACGCCCCTCGGTGTCTTATTTATTGGGACTGCGAGGGTGTGATTGATGGGCAGGATCAGTGCATCAGTTCGCCTGTCCCTCCTCTCCTTCCGCCTTCTTCGGACTGTGCGGCTTCATGGCCGTGGCATGCGATAAGGGATCAGATGACGCCGCACAGTCTGAAGCGGGTGTAAGGACCCGCGTGTGAGAGGCGAACATATGTGCTGCGCCAGGCCCTGAATCCCAGCCCCGCAGTGTTTTAACAATGTTAAGACACTGCGGGGCTGGGATTCATGGTGATCGCGAACCGCAACGGCCGACATTAAATGATGTCAGAAGATGGGCAGCGCTAACGGCGCTAGGCCAGGGGATAACACGACAGCGCAGACTCCTGTACAGCAAATAACAACGCTCAGGAGGCTGCACCCAGCACCAAGGTGGGATTCTTGACATCTGTGCTGCGTCTCATTACAAAGGGAACTCTCGCCTCCATTACACAGTTTGACTGTATAAAGGGCTAAATGTTATACGTGTTCCATTCAGCGTGTGCAAGGAGAAAAATTACAAGAGCAACCTTTGACTTGCGCAGCACTACTGCTGCATAAGCTGTGGCTCTTCTACTTTGTAACCCCTGAGGGGGGGTTAAAGGTGACTTTTGAAATCGGTTCAATTAGGCTTCGGCCTACACTCTGCTCCACCTGCAGAGCCCGGGCTCCAACAACGCTAGTTGCTGTCCGGAAGTGCTGGCTGCACAGAGCCAAACACCTCGCCAATGTGTCAGTGGGGTCCAGCACCGCCAGCTGTTCCCCTGCTGTGTAGCCGGCAACGTGTCCTGCAAAAGCCACGCAGACACAACACACCCAAAGCTGCCGCCTGTGCAGGCTTCGGCCTACACTCCCCTCCCCCTGCTCCTCCTCCTCCTGCTCCTCCTCCTGCTGTCCCTGGGCTCTAACACACCGCCAGTTTTTGCCCAGATGTGCTAGCTGCACAGAGAAAAACACCAGCCAATGTGTCAGTGGGGTCCAGCACCGCCAGCTGTTCCCCTGCTGTGCAGCCGGCAACGTGTCCTGCAAAAGCCACGCAGACACAAGAACTGAAATTGAAGGGAACCTGTCCCCCCTCCCCCAGGCGTTTTTACGTTATCCAGCCACCTTGTACAGCGGTAATGCTGCATGTGTGCAAGGTGGCTCATAAACGTATTCTCCTCGCACATGTGGAACTGAAAACACGTCTGAAATGTGTCCTCTGTGTGACCATTTAACCGTCCCGGGGGTGTGACTTTCCTTTGTAATGACACGCTGCAACCCCCTTGGTAGCGCTGCCCGTCTTCTGGCATCATTGTTTGGCTGGCTGCGCCTCTGCGGCCGCCCTGACCCACACAACGCCCCTCGGTGTCTTATTTATTGGGACTGCGAGGGTGTGATTGATGGGCAGGATCAGTGCATCAGTTCGCCTGTCCCTCCTCTCCTTCCGCCTTCTTCGGACTGTGCGGCTTCATGGCCGTGGCATGCGATAAGGGATCAGATGACGCCGCACAGTCTGAAGCGGGTGTAAGGACCCGCGTGTGAGAGGCGAACATATGTGCTGCGCCAGGCCCTGAATCCCAGCCCCGCAGTGTTTTAACAATGTTAAGACACTGCGGGGCTGGGATTCATGGTGATCGCGAACCGCAACGGCCGACATTAAATGATGTCAGAAGATGGGCAGCGCTAACGGCGCTAGGCCAGGGGATAACACGACAGCGCAGACTCCTGTACAGCAAATAACAACGCTCAGGAGGCTGCACCCAGCACCAAGGTGGGATTCTTGACATCTGTGCTGCGTCTCATTACAAAGGGAACTCTCGCCTCCATTACACAGTTTGACTGTATAAAGGGCTAAATGTTATACGTGTTCCATTCAGCGTGTGCAAGGAGAAAAATTACAAGAGCAACCTTTGACTTGCGCAGCACTACTGCTGCATAAGCTGTGGCTCTTCTACTTTCTAACCCCTGAGGGGGGGTTAAAGGTTACCTTTGAAATTGGTTCAAGTAGGCTTCGGCCTACACTCTGCTCCCCCTGCAGAGCCCGGGCTACAACACCGCTCGTTGCTGTCCGGAAGTGCTGGCTGCACAGAGCCAAACACCTCGCCAATGTGTCAGTGGGGTCCAGCACCGCCAGCTGTTCCCCTGCTGTGTAGCCGGCAACGTGTCCTGCGACCGCCACGCAGACACAACACACCCAAAGCTGCCGCCAGTGCAGGCTTCGGCCTACACTCCCCTCCCCCTGCTCCTGCTCCTCCTCCTTCTCCTGCTGTCCCTGGGCTCTAACACACCGCCAGTTGGGGCCCAGATGTGCTAGCTGCACAGAGAAAAACACCAGCCAATGTGTCAGTGGGGTTCAGCACCGCCAGCTGTTCCCCTGCTGTGCAGCCGGCATCGTGTCCTGCAAAAGCCACGCAGACACTTGCTCTTGTACCTTCTGCTCCCCATCCTGGTTCCAGTACCGTCAGCTGGTTCCGGGCAGAGCCTTTGGCTTAGGTGCCTCCCTTTGGTATCCGAGTTCCACCAACGTCAGGTGGTCCTTGGTAGTGCTTTCAGGCACGGGTACCTCCTGCTTAGTAACCGGGTTCCAGTAACGTCAGCTGGTCCTCGGTAGTTCCATTGGCTCTTGGACCTTCGGCTACCCATCCGGGTTCCAGCACCGTCAGCTGGTTCTCGGCAGTGTCTTTTGCTCTTGTACCTTCTGCTCCCCATCCTGGTTCCAGTACCGTCAGCTGGTTCCGGGCAGAGCCTTTGGCTTAGGTGCCTCCCTCTGGGTATCTGAGTTCCACCAACGTCAGGTGGTCCTTGGTAGTGCTTTCAGCACGGGTACCTCCTGCTTAGTAACCGGGTTCCAGTAACGTCAGCTGGTCCTCGGTCGTTCCATTGGCTCTTGGACCTTCGGGTAGCCATCTGAGCTCCAGTTCCATCAGCTGGTTCTCGGCATTCTCTCAGCCTTCTTGTACCTTCTGCTGCATTTCCAAGTTCAAGAGACTAAACACGATGACCCGGAAGACCACCCCTAAGATGACGACGACACCAGAGACGACAACCACCGTGATGACGACGACCCTGGAGACGATGACCCTGAAGACCACCCCGATGACGACGACCCCGGAGACCACCCCGATGACGACGACCCCGGAGACGACGACCCTGGAGACGACGACGACCTGGAAGACCGAGAAGCAGAAGAACAAGAGGCTGCAGAACAAAGAGCAGAAGGACATTAAGCATAACACAAAATATCAGAGCAAAAAATATTATGTAAATTATAAGCAGAAGAAGACTAAGCAGTGTATGGGGGTGAGTCCGTTCCTCCTCGTGGTGCCCCTGGATAAAGCCTGATGCTGCAGGCCAAACTGAACGCGGACAAATGTAACTGTTTTGTGACAGGCAGAACGGAAGGTGTAATCTTCAAACTTTTATAGATAACAACTACGGGAATGCCTGTCACAAATAAGAATATGATGAAGAAGTAGAATATGATGAAGATAATAGTAAAATAAAAAGAATATGAACAATGTAACCCAAAAAATAATAGGTAGAAGATGAAGAAGAAGATGAAGAAGGTGAAGAAGTTGATGTCAAAGAAGCTGATGATGAGGATAATGAAGAAGAAAGCGTGGGAGAAGTAAAAAAGAAGGTGAAGGGCGTGGAAGTAGTGAAACATCAATATCTGACATAAAAAAAAAAAATAACATAGTCAAATTCTTTCTAACGCCGAACGTCATAAAAAAAAAAAAAAAATCCTGCTATTCTATTAGATTGGGCTAAACCTCTGTGCCTTTAATGTCTCCGCCACGTCCCCCAATACATCCTACATTATTCTTAGTTGTTTTCCTTCATGTAGAATGAACCTACAAGTGTATAAAGGGTTTATTTTAATTCCGATATTTTCGTCCCATTGACTTGCATTGGGATCGGGTATCGGTATCGGATTGGATTCCGATACTGTGACGGTATCGGCCGATACTTTCCGATTCCGATACTTTCCGATATCGGAAAGTATCGCTCAACACTAATGATGAAATGGAAACCACAGGTACATCCCCATGAGCCCCCTTACATCCCCAGCTCAACACAGACATAGCTCTCCAGTCGAGGACTGGGTTGTGAGATTGCAGCCAAGGCAATCCTAGCACCAAATCATCATGTAGATTATACAGCACCAGAAAGCGAACAATCTCCTGGTGATCCGGATTAATACGCATAGTTACTTGTGTCCAGTATTGTGGTTTATTATTAGCCAATGGGGTGGAGTCAATCCCCTTCAGAGGAATAAGAGTCTCCAAAGGCTCTAAATCATACCCACAGCGTTTGGCAAAGGACCAATCCATAAGACTCAAAGCGGCGCCAGAGTCGACATAGGCGTCCGTGGTAATAGATGACAAAGAGCAAATCAAGGTCACAGATAGAATAAACTTAGACGGTAAGGTGCAAATGGAAACAGATTTATCAAGCTTTTTAGTGCGCTTAGAGCATGCTGATATAACATGAGTAGAATCACCACAATAGAAACACAACCCATTTTTCCGTCTAAAATTCTGCCGCTCGCTTCGGGACAGAATTCTATCACACTGCATACTCTCTGGCGACTTCTCAGTGGACACCGCCAGATGGTGCACTGGTTTGCGCTCCCGCAAACGCCTATCGATCTGAATAGCCATTGTCATGGACTCATTCAGACCCGCAGGCACAGGGAACCCCACCATAACATCCTTAATGGCATCAGAGAGTATAGGAACTAGCTCTTGGAAGATGGGAACTGAGCTGACCATGAACTAAACCTAACGCACAACTAGCAGTGGCCGGGTAGCATGCCTACGTTGATTCTAGATGCCCAGCACCAGCCGGAGGACTAAATAATACTAGCAGAGGAAAATATTAGTCCTAGCTCACCTCTAGAGAAATACCCCGAAAGGAGACAGAGGCCCCCCACAAGTATTGGCGGTGAATTAAGATGAAATAACAAACGTAGTATGAAAATAGGTTTAGCAAATTTGAGGTCCACTTACTACATAGCAGAAGACAGAAAGGACACTTTCATGGTCAGCTGAAAACCCTATCAAAACACCATCCAGGAATTACTTTAAAACTCTGGCATTAACTCATAACACCAGAGTGGCAATTCCTGTTCACAAGAGCTTTCCAGACACAGTAACGAAACTACAGCTGTGAACTGGAACAAAAATGCAAAAACAAACATGGACAAGAGTCCAACTTATCTAGTAGTTGTCTAGGAGCAGGAACAAGCACAGAGAGGCTTCTGATAACATTGTTGACCGGCAAGCAACTAACAGAGCAGCAAGGTTATATAGCGACTCCCACATCTTGATGGGAACAGGTGAACAGAGAAGATGAAAACACCAGTTCAATTCCACCAGTAGCCACCGGGGGAGCCCAGAATCCAAATTCACAACAGTCTGGCTTCTCACTCATTTACTTGCCGGCTATCAATGTTACCAGAGCTCCTCTGTTACTTGCTACCTGCTCCAAGTCTGCTGAGTCAGATAAGTTTGATCATTTGTACCTTTTGTCCAGCGTGCATTTATATTAATCTTGCTGCTGGAAGCTCTAGTGAACTGAAATGACCACTCCGGTGTCATGAGTTGATACCGGAGTTTAAAGTCATTTCAGGATGGTATTTTGTAGGGTTTTGAGTTGACCACGAAGTCCACTTTTTGTATTTTCTGCTATCTAGTTAGTGGGCCTCGCTTTGCTGAACCTGTATTCATACTGCGTATGTGTTTTCTTCTTGACTAACCGTCATTATATGTTGGGGGGCTACTATTACTTTGGGGTTTTCTCTGGAGGCAAGCCAGGTCTGTGTTTCCTCTATTAGGGGTAGCTAGATCTCCGGCTGGTGCGAGACGTCTAGGGATAAAACGCAGGTACGTTCCCCGGCCACTGGTAGTTGTGCGTTAGGTTCAGCATCGCGGTCAGCTTAGATTCCATCTTCCTAGAGCTAGTCCTGTTTTTGCCTATGTCCCTGCCATTGGGAATCATGACAGGCGTGGCCCCGTAACGTTCTCTCTGGTTGCTAGGCCTCCATCAGGATCCCACCCCTGACAGGGACCCCTCTGAATCTTCCCCTACAACACCCTCTGCCACAAGGTGTTGCCTGGTTCCAACCCAGTCAGCTTTCTGTCTAACTTCCTGCCTAACCCCCAGTTTTACCAGATTGTGAGGAGTGGCCTACTAAATAGAACCCTTAGCTCCCCCTGGAGGCCAGACTGTGAAATGTATTGGTGTCTGTGATACCTGGTCAGTAGTGTTGAGCGATACCGTCCAATACTTGAAAGTATCGGTATCGGAAAGTATCGGCCGATACCGGCAAAGTATCGGATCTAATCCGATACCGATACCCGATACCAATACAAGTCAATGGGACTCAAGTATCGGACGGTATCCCTGATGGTTCCCAGGGTCTGAAGGAGAGGAAACTCTCCTTCAGGCCCTGGGAACCATATTAATGTGTAAAATAAAGAATTAAAATAAAAAATATTGCTATACTCACCTCTCCGACGCAGCCTGGACCTCACCGAGGGAACCGGGAGCCTTCTTTGCTTAAAATGCGCGCTTTTCCTTCCTTCCGTGACGTCACGGCTTCTGATTGGTCGCGTGCCGCCCATGTGGCCGCGACGCGACCAATCACAGCAAGCCGTGACGTAATTTTCAGGTCCTTCTAGGCATTCAGTATTTTAAAATTACGTTCCGGCGTTGTGATTGGTCGCGTCGCGGTCACATGGGCGACGCGACCAATCACAAGCCGTGACGTCACAACGCCGGAACGTAATTTTAAAATACTGAATGCCTAGAAGGACCTGAAAATTACGTCACGGCTTGCTGTGATTGGTCGCGTCGCGGCCACATGGGCGGCACGCGACCAATCAGAAGCCGTGACGTCACGGAAGGAAGGAAAAGCGTGCATTTTAAGAAAAGAACACTGCCGGTTCCCTCGGTGAGGTCCAGGCTGCGTCGGAGAGGTGAGTATAGCAATATTTTTTATTTTAATTCTTTCTTTTACACATTAATGTTGTTTCGATACCGATACACGATACCACAAAAGTATCGGATCTCGGTATCGGAATTCCGATACCCGCAAGTATCGGCCGATACCCGATACTTGCGGTATCGGAATGCTCAACACTACTGGTCAGATGAACTCCTTCAGTGCCATCAGACGTACCATAGCCCCCCTTAGTGGCGGAGCTACAGTACTGCAACGACCAGGACTCTGGGGCACTGCACATGCGTGGTCGGAAATGGTGGACCGTCGGCACAAAAAAAGTTACATGTAACGTTTTTTGCTGCCGGCGGTCCGCCACAACACGACGCAACCGTCGCATGACGGTTGCGATGTGTGTCAATACATCGCAATGCGTTGCTAATGTTAGTCTATGGGGAAAAAACGCATCCTGCAGATGACTTTGCAGGATGCGTTTTTTTGCCAAAACGACGCATTGCGACGTATGCAAAAAAACGCTAGTGTGAAAGTAGCACTAGGGTTAGGACTAGGGTTAGGGCTAGGGTTGGGGTTAGGGCTAGGGTTAGGGATGGGGTTAGGGTTGGGCTAGGGTTTCAGTTAGAATTGGGGAGTTTTCACTGTTTAGGCACATCAGGGGCTCTCCAAACGCGACATGGCTTCCGATCTCAATTCCAGCCAATTCTGCTTTGAAAAACTAAAACAGTGCTCCTTCCCTTCCGAGTTCTCCTGTGCGCCCAAACAGTGGTTCCCCCCAACATATGGGGTATCAGCGTTCTCAGGACAAGTTGGACAACAAATTTTGGGGTCCAATTTGTCCTGTTACTCTTGGGAAAATAAAAACGTGGGGGGGCTAAAATATCATTTTCGTGGAAAAAATTTTTTTTTTATTTTCGCGGCTCTGCGAGATAAACTGTAGTGAAACACTTGTTGGTTCAAAGTTCTCACAACACATCTAGATAAGTTCCCTGGGGGGTCTAGTTTCCAATATGGGGTCACTTGTGGGGGGTTTCTACTGTTTGGGTACATCAGGGGCTTTGCAAATGCAACATGACACCTGCAGACCAATCCATCTAAGTCTGCAATTCAAACGGCGCTTCTTCCCTTCTGAGCTCTGCTGTGCACCCAAACAGTGGTTCCCCCCCATATATGGGGTATCAGCGTACTCAGGAAAAATTGGACAACAACTTTTGTTGTCCAATTTCTCCTGTTACCCTTGGGAAAATAAAAACGTGGGGGCTAAAATATCATTTTCGTGGAAAAAAAAATATTTTTTATTTTCGCGGCTCTGCGTGATAAACTGTAGTGAAACACTAGTTGGTTCAAAGTTCTCACAACACATCTAGATAAGTTCCTCGGGGGGTTTAGTTTCCAATATGGGGTCACTTGTGGGGGGTTTCTACTGTTTAGGTACATCAGGGGCTCTGCAAATGCAACATGACACCTGCAGACCAATCCATCTAAGTCTGCATTTCAAACGGCGCTCCTTCCCTTCCGAGCTCTGCCGTGCGCCCAAACAGTGGTTTCCCCCAACGTATGGGGTATCAGCGTACTCAGGACAAATTGGACAATAACTTTTGTGGTCCAATTTCTCCTGTTACCCTTGAGAAAAAAAAAATTGTGGGCTAAAACATCATTTTGTGGAAAGAAAAAATGATTTTTTTAATTTTCACAGCGCTACATTCTAAACTTTAGTGAAACAATTGGGGGTTAAAAGTGCTCACCACACATCTAGATAAGTTCCTTAGGGGGTCTTCTTTCCAAAATGGTGTCACTTGTGGGGGGTTTCCACTGTTTAGGCACGTCAGGGGCTCTCCAAACACGACATGGGTTCCGACCTCAATTCCAGCCAATTTTGCATTGAAAAGTCAAATGGCGCTCCTTCCCTTCCGAGCTCTGCCATGTGCCCAAACAGTGGTTTATCCCCATATATGAAGTATCAGCGTACTCAGGACAAATTGCACAACAACTTTTGGGGCCCAATTTATCCTGTTACCCTTGGGAAAATAAAAAATTTGGGGCAAAAATATCATTTTTTGTGAAAATTAATATGAATTTTTTTTTACGGCTCTACATTATAAACTTCTGTGAAGCACTTGGAGGTTCAAAGTGCTCACCACACATCTAGATTAGTTCCTTAGAGGGTCTACTTTCCAAAATGGTGTCACTTGTGGGGGTTTCCACTGTTTAGGCACGTCAGGGGCTCTCCAAACACGACATGGGTTCCGATCTCAATTCCAGCCAATTTTGCATTGAAAAGTCAAATGGCGCTCCTTCCCTTCCGAGCTCTGCCATGCGCCCAAACAGTGGTTTATCCCCATATATGAAGTATCAGCGTACTCAGGACAAATTGCACAACAACTTTTGGGGTCCAATTTATCCTGTTACCCTTGGGAAAATAAAAAATTTGGGGCAAAAATATCATTTTTTGTGAAAATTAATATGAATTTTTTTTTACGGCTCTACATTATAAAGTTCTGTGAAGCACTTGGAGGTTCAAAGTGCTCACCACACATCTAGATTAGTTCCTTAGAGGGTCTACTTTCCAAAATGGTGTCACTTGTGGGGATTTCCACTGATTAGGCACGTCAGGGGCTCTCCAAACACGACATGGGTTCCGATCTCAATTCCAGCCAATTTTGCATTGAAAAGTCAAATGGTGCTCCTTCCCTTCCGAGCTCTGCCATGCGCCCAAACAGTGGTTTATCCCCATATATGAAATATCAGCGTACTCAGGACAAATTGCACAACAACATTTGGGGTCCAATTTATCCTGTTACCCTTGGGAAAATATTAAATTTGGGGCAAAAAGATCATTTTTTTGTGAAAATTAATATGAATTTTCTTTTACGGCTCTACATTATAAACTTCTGTGAAGCACTTGGAGGTTCAAAGTGCTCACCACACATCTAAATTAGTTCCTTAGAGGGTCTACTTTCCAAAATGGTGTCACTTGTGGGGGGTTTCCACTGTTTAGGCACATCAGGGGCTCTCCAATTGCGACATGGGTTCCGATCTCAATTCCAGCAAATCTTGCATTGAAAAGTCAAATGGTGCTCCTTCCCTTCCGAGCTCTGCCATGTGTCCAATCAATGGTTTACCCCAACATGTGGGGTATCGGCGTACTCAGGACAAATTGTACAACGACTTTTTTGGTCCAATTTCTCCTGTTACCCTTTGGTAAAATAAAACAAATTGGATCTGAAGTAAAAATTTTGTGAAAAAAAAGTTGAATGTTCAATTTTTTTTAAACATTCCAAAAATTCCTGTGAAGCACCTGAAGGGTTAATAAACTTTTTGAATATGGTTTTGAGTACCTTGAGGGGTGCAGTTTTTAGAATGGTGTCATTTTTGGGCATTTTCTGTCATATAGACCCCTCAAAGTCACTTCAAGTGTGAGGTGGTCCGTAAAAAAAATGGTTTTGCAAATTTTGTTACAAAAATGAGAAATCGCTGGTCAACTTTTAACCCTTATAACTCCCTAACAAAAAAAAATTATGTTTCCAAAATTGTGCTGATGTAAAGCAGACATGTGGGAAATGTTGTTTATTAACTATATTATGAGATATAACTCTCTAATTTAAGGGCATAAAAACTAAATTTTGAAAATTGCTAAATTTTCATAATTTTCGACAAATTTGTTTTTTTCACAAATAAATGCAAGTCATATCGAAGAAGTTTTACCACTATCATGAAGTACAATATGTCACGAGAAAAAAATGTCAGAATCACCAGGATCCATTGAAGCGTTTTAGAGTTATGACCTCATAAAGTGACAGTGGTCAGAATTCTAAAAATTGGCCATGTCACTTAGGTGAAAACAGGCTTTGGGGTGAAGGGGTTAAAGGCTTTTATGGTTTGTGTTTATGCTCCTGCATCGTAAAATTATAGAACACCACTGTATCAGATGAACCATATAAGGATAAGATAACACGAAAACATCACAAACATGCTCCTCAACTAGTGATTGTAACACAGTATACCATCAGATAAGATCAACTACTCCAGCATACAGATATTCTGAGCTACACACCCTATGTGCAGTTTTAGAAATGTCTGTTTTTTCCTTCTGTTAGGGTACTGTCACACTATACGATTTACCAACGATCACGACCAGCGATACGACCTGGCCGTGATCGTTGGTAAGTGGTTGTGTGGTCGCTGGGGAGCTGTCACACAGTCAGCTCTCCAGCGACCAACGATGCCGAGGGCCCCGGGTAACCAGGGTAAACATCGGGTTACTAAGCGCAGGGCCGCGCTTAGTAACCCGATGTTTACCGTGGTTACAAGCGTAAAAGTAAAAAAAAACAAACAGTACATACTTACATTCCGGTGTCTGTCCCCCGGCGTTCTGCTTCTCTCCACTGTGTCTGCGCCAGCCGGAAAGCACAGTGGTGACGTCACCGCTGTGCTCGCTTTCCGGCCGGCCGGCGCTCACAGTGCAGAGAAGCAGAACGCCGGGGGACAGACACCGGAATGTAAGTATGTACTGTTTGGTTTTTTTTTACTTTTACGCTGGTAACAACGGTAAACATCGGGTTACTAAGCGCGGCCCTGCGCTTAGTAACCCGATGTTTACCCTGGTTACAAGCGAACGCATTGCTGGATCGCTGTCACACACAACGATCCAGCGATGACAGCGGGAGATCCAGCGACGAAAGAAAGTTCCAAACGATCTGCTACGACGTACGATTCTCAGCAGGGTCCCTGATCGCTGCTGCGTGTCAGACACAGCGATATCGTATGGATATCGCTGGAACGTCACGGATCGTACTGTCGTAGCGACAAAAGTGCCACTGTGTGACAGTACCCTTACAGTTAGTGGAGTGTGTTAGTGTCTGAGGAATTACTGCTTTATCCTCCTCAATAATCTAAACATTCTTCCCAGGATTAGAAATCCTGACCATATTTTCTTTGAAACAGGTATATCCAGCTATCCATTTCAAAGCTGTGAGCGCATTTATGGTTCCACGTCTTGGAAATGTTCTATAATATGTTTTCTTTTTTTTACATTTTGTCTTTTGTTTTCTATTACTAATAATGGAAGCAAACAGTTATTCTACTCCTTTATTGATTATCTGAAATACTACTTTCACAAAAGGTGTTGTCCAATTCATACAGCCCTTTCCTAGGAGACCTGATAGGTAAATATTCCTGGAAGCATTTCAGAAATGAAACATTACATATCTCTAAAACACCAGCAGTTCTCACAAGGGTGCATGGAATTTCGTCTACATACTGTGGAGTAAATAGAAAATGCTGTCTATATCAGACAATTCTCACCATATTATTTTCATTGTTTGGGAAGACATTGTGTTTCTGCTTTTCTGAGTGACAAAATATTTTACTTCAAAACTTTGTATGTGAGATGTTGAAGTATACAACAGCGGCGGAATTATGCCGTAGAAGGACTATTTTGATCAGACAGCAGATGGCGTTGTGTTAACTCTTAGAGTTTGTTCAAGTGCCTGTAGTTCGCTATATTCTAATATTTGACCTCTTAGGTTTGTGTGTGTTCTCTTCCAAGTTGTGATGATGCAGATGATGATTGCTGTGTGTCCCAAGTAAAACAGTTAATACAGTACAGTATGAGTGCTGATGATTCTGATGAAAACTGCAAACCTGCAACACGTCATGTTTGTGTAGGGGGTAGGCAATTTTTCTGTTGTGCCTTGCCTTTCTCTCTCGCTATATATATGTCTAGGTATAATGTTATAATGGTACTGCTACACTACTATGTGTATTACCATTCTTGCTAAATGTTTATTGTATATTTGTGCTGCTATGTATAGTGTATAGGGTAAATGCAGTTAATGGACTGGCCACTAGCTCTGTACATTATAGTGTAGAGAGCTTTCAGCTAGTGAGTAGTGTAGGAATTGGCTAACATAGGAGGGGCTGCTGTGTTGTAAGTGAGGAGCGTTTCCTGGTATAGGGAGAAGGGCCCGGGCACCCGAATAGTCCACATGGGTCCCTTCAGGACCGGGGCAAAGCGGACTAGAGAATAAGCAGGCACAGTGATTCTGAACAGGGAGAATGCTGTGGTACCGCCTAAGGGGCTATTACCGCATAATGCACTGGAGGATGTGGAACTGAGTGCTGGGAAAGAACAGATTGAGAACTGCATAGGATTTGCTGTTGATGTTATTACCGACAAGAATGTGCTGTCAAGTTATTCAAGTAAAATTTCACATGTTGCATTTGAACCGGACTGTGTCTCAATTCTTGTGAAGCCAATTGTAGAAAGATGGCACAGTGGGAGAAGACACAGGTAGGCTGGTTATTGAATGTTGTTTTCATATGAGAGGAGGCCAGAGCACAGATACACCGGAGTGCTCGGCCATGACTACAGCCCTGGCAGCCTTTTACATTTGATTTAGCAGATCATTCAATAAAATAGTTATAGACAAAGATCTTTTATTCACATGTGGCTTTCTTGTTTCCTTTGTCCAATTTTCTAATTTTTCTCCTCACAAGTTCTATTCACCTTCAGATCTTCTGGACGTATATAGTCAAAATGACTGTTTTTGTGAACAGTTAAGCAAATTGAAGATGAAGTGATTTCCAAAAGGCCTAAAATTAAAGATTACACATTTTATTTCTATTTTAAGCAACAATATACATATATTTTCATCTTTGAAAAGAATACGATTTTGTCATGTTTTTTCAGTGCAGTTTTGTCACGAAACTTGTATGTCTTCCTAGTACCGGTATTTTTTTTCCCGTCAGATTTGCAGCAGAGTTTCATCTGCAGCATGTCAATTCATGTCATGTCAATGAGTGGGGAAAAGTCGGCGACAAAAACGCAATAAAAACAATGCAAAAAAGTGCATATGTTACACAGCATTTTTCCTGCCAACACATCAGGATTTGCAGTTGCCACCAAGGATGCACATGCAGTCATCATTGTTTTGCATTATCAGAGTTTTACAAGTAAGACCATTGCTGTTTGTCCGGGGTCACACTTGCGAGTGCAAAGCGAGAAACTCGCACGAGTCTCTCGCCTCAATACTCGGCACAGCTGCCAGCACTCAGGACCGGAGCGTGCGGCTGTATGTATTTCTATGCAGCTGAACACTCCGTTCCCGAGAACCAGCGGCAGTGCAGGGCATTGATCAGGGCCGGACTGGCCATTTGGCAATTCTGGCAAATGCCAGAAGGGCCTACCTGGTTGTGGGCTGCCTTGTCTGCAACGTTGTTAACAGAACCAGTGTTCTCAAGATACCCATAATGTTAAGAATTGTGATGGAGCACAAAGTCGCTAACTCCATCACTTACACCAGCAGGCCACAGGTATCATTAGTATATTGGTCTTTTAGTAAATCTTACTTTCCTCCATCCAGCGAAAGATTAGTAATATATTCCATCCGGTGCTTGGGGACGGGAACAGCATGGGCCTGTGTGATTTCAAATGCCAGGACTGAATTTCAGCCCCAGTCCGTACCTGGTATTGATGCATGAGACTCATGCGAGTTTCTCGCACTGCACTCGCTAGTGTGACCCTGGCCATTGGAAGATTCCCCTTAATTAATTATTTATCAGATCATGAAGAACTGCATTATAGAAGGCTTCACTGTGCCCAGTCTCCTAAAGAGGATTCATGTACAGAACCAGTTCAACACCAGTGCAGAGCTTGCTCAAGAAAGGCAGCAGGCAGTTGTCACTGTATCTGCATGCACAGTTTGGTGAAGAAAAGGGCAGCAATGGAACCACTTCTCTCTAAGAAAAACCCCAAGGACACACTAACATTCTGCAAGAAATACATAGGTTGGACTGCAAAAGACTGGGATAAAGTTTTCTATTTTGAAGCCTCCTTCAGAGTGTTTGAGATATTTGCAACACTGTTTGGAGACGAAAAGGTGAGCACTCATGGGCTGTAAGGCTAGGTTCAGATTGCGTTAGGGCAATCCGTTTAGCGCTAAGCGCTAGCGGATTTCGCTAATGCAATGTCTTTTTAGGGGTCGCGTTAAACGTCCCCGCTAGCGCAGATCCCCGATCTGCCAGCATCCGAGGCGCACCACAAAAGAACGGCACATCGCTAGCGCGTGCAGAAATGGCACGTGCTAGCAATGCACTTTAACATTGCTGGCAATGGGAGCGCTAACGGACGCGTTGCACGGCATTAATTTCGCCGTGCAACGCTGTCCGTTAGCGCTCACACTAAAACGAAATGAGAACCTAGCCTTACAGATATAAGAGGGCCCTGATCAAAGACTGTAAAGGAGCTTTTAGCAGTCCAATATTTCAGCATACTGCATTCCTTCATGTGTGCGTGACAGAAGCTGCTTGGTGCTTTGGAGGTGGTAGAGGACCCCTTACGTTTTAGTTCCCAGTGTGGCTGCACAGGTTGCACCAATGTTCATCACTGTAAGCATTATCATGAGTCCTGTGAATATATACAGTATAAATAGGGCGCACTCCTATAACAATAATACTGCCAGGTGCAAAACCTAGTCCGTGGGGACAAAACTGTATACAAAGAGAAAAAATACTAGACTAATAATGATATGCACACCAGCCGATGGTAAGAAAAATAGAACAACTTTATTTAAACCTCAAAAAGACAAACATATAATAAAACCATTTAAAAAGGCCTAAATATAGGACCAATGGCCACTACCCCCTAAATGATCATATACCATATAAAGCGTACCATAACCAAAGCATATATAATGGATGCAAGTCAAAGATAGACAATACAATAGGTTATAGAGTTGCACAATATGAAATATCTCTAGTTCATAGATCTAGTAACTGAAAACCTGCATCCAATAATGGCACAATGACAAAAATGGAGCTAAATAATTGCACACAATATGTTACAAAAATAACCCCATGAGTGTAATGTAGTACAAGCCCAATACCCAAAATAGAAAATATGAGGCCCCATATACAAGGTAGATCACAGTATAATATAGGCATGCTCGAGTCCTAATGCATATATAACATCATGCGACCAGGTATCTAGTGCCATAGTATGGACCTTATTTATGCGCATTACCCTCATAGAATGTAAAGAAAGACCTACACCAACCCTGTCCTATATTTGGAACTTGTAGACAGCAATACATATAATACACATAACAAAAAAAGGGTTCATGCAATGAAATATAACAATTCTACAAAGGGAGGTCTATGGGTTTGGAGGAGAGAACACGCTTGTAAAGGATGAAGGGTATAATACCAGCTATTTAGAAAGGTCCAAGGTCTCACAGGGTTGGGCGAGATCAAAAAATGTACCTATAGTGAAAGGTACAACATCAGCTGCAAGAAAGTGCCCAGGGCTGAAAACCACCCAGAAAAAGATAGAGAGGGGGTGAGGCAACTGCAGCTTCGTCAAGGACGAATGTGACGAATGTTATCATGAGTCCTGGGGAAGTTATCATGAGTCCTGTTTCATGCCAATAGTAAAGAATCCTGAGATGCGTGAATATGGAAACAAGGAGAATCAGAACACACGTGAAACAAACCAGAATATGTGCTAAACTTTATATATTCCAAAGTATTCCTTTTTACTCTTTTTTTTTTTTTTTTTTTTTAAAGGATTGCTATATACATGTCAAATATTGCTGAAGCCCCCCCCCAAAAAAAAAAAAAAATTGGGGGTAGCAAAACATTTAACAAACATGCATAGTAAAAATACAGATAGTTTCTATTTCTATGGTTTCAAGAGGTCTATATGCCTGTCAGAGATTTGAAGAGAATTGTGCTGCTCAGAAAGGTCAAACAGATACTTGGTTTAGACACTAAAATATCTAATGGAATGAGATTTAGAAATTACCTCTATTATATTTATGAAATTATTATGCAAATTGGATTTAAGTATGATAAAGATGTACTTTTTTTGTTTTTCAAATATACTCATGCATGGTATGGTGTCTCAGGGCTCTTTGCATCACTGAAATAAAACACAAATATCTGTGATAATTAGCTTGCCAGGTGAGCCCCAAAAACCCCTTCATGACTTTAGACATATCCATATGTCCTGGTTGGGAAGGGGTTCCTGACCTTGGTCAAAAAGATTTGACCTGGCTATTGCGTGGGCACAAGATCTGTGTTCGCGTGATCTCTGCCAAGTGCTCAGCTAATATAACAAGACATATGAAAGCCTGCATAGAGTTTGCCAAAAAACACATGAACGACTCCCAGACTATGAGAAATAAGATTCTCTGGTCTGATGAGATGAAGATAGACCTTTTTGGTGATAATTCTAAGCGGTATGTGTGGAGAAAACTATTCACTGCTCAACACCTGCCCAATGTAATCCCAACAGTGAAACATGGTGGCAGCATCATGCTATGGGGGTGTTTTTCAGCTACAGAGACAGGACGACTGGTTGTCAATGAAGGAAACATGAATGTGGCCAAGTACAGAGATATCCTGGATGAAATCCTCTTACAGAGTGCTTTGGACCTCAGACTTGGCTGAAGGTTCACTGTTGTGAATTCCGTTCTGGAGCTCCCTCCTGTGGTTACTAATGGTATTTTTGTGAGTTCTGCCCTTGGGCTCCCTCTGGTGGTTTCGAGTGGAACTGCTGCTCCTTTAGGTAGCTGTAGCAGCTGCCTCCACTGATCGCCTTGCCTGGGTTTGTTATTTAAACCTGCTCTGGGCTTTAGTTCATGCCAGCTGTCAATGTTCTTGGTTGGATTTGGTTCTCTCCTTGGATTTCTCATATGGCCTGTCCTTGTCAGCAAAAGATAAGTTTTTGCTTGTTCTTGTTTGTCCATTTGTTTGGACTCTATTGCTCTGCAAATATGTCTCTTTTTGTCCAGCTTGTCACTATGTCATATTCAGGCTAGCTGGAAGCTCTGGGAAAGCAGATTTGCCCCTCCACACCGTGAGTCGGTGTGGAGTTCATTTTTGTAAACTCTGCGTGGATTTTGTAGTTTTTAATACTGACCGCACAGTATCCTTTTCTCTCTGTCTATCAAGTTTAGTATTGGCCTCCTTTGCTGAAAACTGATTTCATTTCTGTGTACGTCATTTCCCTCTCCACTCACAGTCAATATTTGTGGGGGGCTGTCTTTCCTTTGGGGGTTTTCTCTGAGGCAAGATAGCTTTCTAGTTCCTACTTTAGGGGTAGTTAGCTCTTAGGCTGTGACGAGGTGTCTAGGGAGAGTCAGGAACATCCCACCGCTATTACTAGTGTTGTTGTTAGGATTAGGAACTGCGGTCAGTAGAGATACCACCTCCTCAGAGCTCGTCCCATGTTGCGTTTTAGCCACCAGGTCATATCAGTGTGGCCTCTTAACCACCAGGTCATAACAGTTCACCCTCCAACAAGACAATGACAATAAGAACACAGCTAAAATAACAAAGGAGTGGCTTCAGAACAACTCTGTGACCATTCTTGAGTGGCCCAGCCAGAGCCCTGACCCAAACCTAATTGAGCATCTCTGGAGAGACCTGAAAATGGCTGTCCACCAACGTTCACCATCCAGCCTGACGGAACTGGAGAGGATCTGCAAGGAAAAATGGCAGAGGATTCCAAAATCCAGGTGTGAAAAACTTCTTTCATCATTCCCAAGAAGATTCATGGCTGTACTAGCTCAAAAGGGTGCTTCTACTCAATACTAAGCAAAGTGTCTGAAGACTTATGACCATGTGATATTTCAGTTTTTCTTTTTTAATAAATTTGCAAAAATTACTACAGTTCTGTTTTTTTCAGTCAAGATGGGGTGCAGAGTGTACATTAATGAGAAAAAAAAGAACTTTTTTGAATTTACCAATTGGCTGCAATGAAACAAAGACTAAAAAATTTAAAGGGGTATGAATAATTTCTGTACCCACCATAACTATAGGATTAGTAATGGATAGGTGTCTTATAGATGCCTCTCCATTACTAAGCTGTGGGCTTGATGTCACTTGACAATAGAAAGGTGACATCAACCCCACAAATATGTTATTATCGGCAGCAGGTGTAGGCTGATGGGAGTAATAGTCCCATCAGCTGCCACCTGCTGTCATTGTTCTCACTTGAATTCAACTCTAATCATTCTCCCCCACTAGCGCTGATCGATGGCAGAGCATGGAAGAATGATGAGAGCCGTCTTCAGCACCTGGTGCCTTATAGAAACAATTAGATGGACACACAATGTCTAGCCATGACCCAGTATGGTATCCCACAATTTTTCTTCTGTTTCAAAATCTGTATTAACTCTGGAATCTAATTCTCTAAAATCTAATGTGAACTTGTTAGGTTATTTACGCTACCTTATCTGAGTTAGGCTACTTTCACACTAGTCCGTCGGTATGGGCCGTCGCAAACTGTCGACCCGACGTACCGACGGACAGTGTGTTAATTAATCACAACGTGGGCAGCGGATGCAGTATTATGATGCATCCGCTGCCCAGTGTGATGAGTGGAGAGGAGGGGGTGGAGTTCCGGCCACGCATGCGCGGTCGGAAATGGCAGACACGATGCACAAAAAAGTTACATGTAACTTTTTTGTGCCGATGGTCCGCCAAAACACGACGCAACTGTCGCACGACGGTTGTGACGTGTGGCACTCCGTCGCAATGCGTTGCTATGTATAAGTCTATGGAGAAAAACGCATCCTGCGGGCAACTTTGCAGGATGTGTTTTTTCTACATAACGACGCATTGCGACGTGCGTCAAACGACGCTAGTGTAAAAGTAGCCTAATAGATATGATAGAGGGAAAGAAGAGTGTATACAGTATATTGTGTGTAGGCAAAGTAATCAGGACTCTCACTATCTCTCCAAGGAGTCCTTTCAGCAATTACTCGTCTTATTAGGCCGGCGTCACATTAGGCGTATGAAAATACGGTCCGTTTTTTACGGCCGTAATACGCAGTAATTGTCCTAAAACACTGTTCCGTATTGAATGCGAGGATGCAATTTTTACGCACAAATTTATGCGTGTGTCATCCGTATGGCATACGTATGGCTTCCGTACGGCGATTTTTTTGCGCAGGCTTGCAAAATGGACATATCATGGATCCATCGGCTCAAATATTCTTAAAAACATATATACAGTCTATATATATATATATATATATATATATATATATATATATATATATATATATATGTCAGTGAGACACATATATATATATATTTTTGTTTAATACAGCGCTAGATAGCAGAAAAGCCGGTAATTCAATTGCCGGCTTTTGCTATCTTCTTCACAAACCCGACAGGATATGAGACATGGTTTACATACAGTAAACCATCTCATATCCCTTCTTTTTTTGCATATTCCTCTTTGCTAATGTAACAAGTGTCTGTGTGTAAAATTTGGGGTCTCTAGCTATTAAATTAAAGGGTTAAATCCTGGAAAAAATTGGCATGGGCTCCCACGCAATGTTCTCTGCCAGAGTGGGAAAGCCAGTGACTGAGGGCAGATATTAATAGCCTAGAGAGGGACCATGGTTGTAGGACCCCCCCCCTGGCTATAAACATCTGCCCCCAGTCACCCCAGAAAAGGCACATCTGGAAGATGCACCTATTGTGGCACTTAGCTTCTCTCTTCCCACTCCCATGTAGCGGTGGGATATGGGGTAATGAAGGGTTAATGTCACCTTGCTATTGTAAGGTGACATTAAGCCAGGTTAATAATGGAGAGGCGTCAATTATGACACCTAGCCATTATTAATCCAATAGTACGAAATGGTTAATCAAACACACACACATTATTAAAAAGTATTTTAATGAAATAAAGACACATGGTGTTGTAATATTTTATTCTACAGTACTCTTAATCCACCTGAAGACCCTTGTCACCTGAAATAAAGTTAAAAAAACAAACAACAATATTCCATACCTTCCGTCTTTCAGTCTTGTCCCACGCTGTAAATCCATTTGAAGGGGTTAAATCATTTTACACCCAGGAGCTCTGCTAATGCAGCTGTGCTCCTGCCTGCCCGGCTATGTGGGTCGATTAAACCTTCCACATTTTTTTCACTGAACTAATGGAGTGCTGCCTCTTTTTTGAATCTCTGTGAATTTTGCTTGGGGCCCGAAGATAAGTAACAGTGTTGTGCTGTTCCTTTTCTCTAATATATATATACTGTATATATATATATATATATATATATATATATATATATATATATATATATATATATATATATATGTGTCTCACTGACATATATACAGTATATATATATATATATATATATATACCTATTCTATGTGTACACATTAATTCTATCTAGTCTATTCTATTCTTTTCTGTCAGTGTGATTTTACTGTACACCGCACTGAATTACCGGCTTTTCTCTATAACACCGGTGCGTATTTCTCGCAAGTCACACGCATGGTCTGTGTGTAATCCGTATTTTTCTCGCCCCCATAGACTTTCATTGCCGTATTTTTTGCGCAATACGCTGATAAACGCAGCATGCTGCGATTTTCTATGGCCGTAACATACCGTATATTACGGATGCGTAATATACGACAGATAGGAGCTGCCCCATAGAGAATCATTGGGCCGTGTGCAATGCGTATTTTCTGTGCTCATACGTCCGTAAAACTTGCTAGTGTGACGCCGGCTTTACATAGACATTTTGCTTTAACCTATTAATGACCGAGCCAATTTTGACCTTAATGACCAAGCCAAATTTTACAATTCTGACTCACTGTTACTTTATGAGGTTATACCTCTGGAACGCTTCAACATATCCCACTGATTCTGAGATTGTTTTTTGTGACATATTGTACTTCATGATGTGGTAAAATTTCTTTGATATGACTTGCATTTATTTGTGAAAAAATGAAAATTTGGCAAAAATTTTGAAAATAGCTGTCACACAAAATAATTAGTAAACAACATTTACCACTTGTCTACACAATTTTTGAAACATAATGTTTTTTGTTAGTTAGAAGGATTAAAAGTTGGCAAGTTGGTAGCCAAGACCGCAGAGATTTTCCGACTCTGGGGGGTGCTAAAGCCTTATTCCCTATCACCATTTTAAAACAGTGATGAGGGAATAAGTACCCTTAGCGGCCGCCATTTTAATGTGTATTAGTGGTTGCCAAGGGGTTAAACAACATAAATCTTTTTATCATAGAAGTCAACTTTTCTCCCTCGGATAAAGCAGAATGGATCATATGACTGGCTTGTTTTTAAAGTGAAGGGGTTAAAAAAAGGCCATTGTTTAAATCAGATTTGCATATTAAAAAATGTTGGTTTTTTTTGGCAATATGTTTTTCCAATATCACAATCTGTATATAAAATTTTCACATCAGCCACAGTGATTTTCTAGATTCATATTTCCTGTTACTTAAAGGGAACCTGTCACCACGTTTTTGGAAGATGGGATAAAAATAGCGTTAAATAGGGGCAGAGGTGGGCGTTACATTAGTGTGTTTGTTATGCGTTTATTACCCACCTAAGTTGCCGAAATACCTTTGCAAAGTCTCCGTTTTCGCCTGTCAATCAGGCTGGTCTGGTCAAAAGGGCGTCTTGTCTTCCCCCAGATTTTGCGTAGTTTTCCGTTGGTGGCGTAGTGGTGTGCGCATGCCCAAGGTCCCGAATCCTCTGCCAGGGGATTTAAAAGAGCGCGCTGTTCGTTATTTCATTGGTGATCGGTGGGCGCGGCCATCTTCCTTTGGCCGCGTGTGCGCAGAAGCGGCGCTCTGCTGGCCGCGGCTTCAGGAAAATGGCCGCGGGATGCCGCGCGTGCGCAGATGGATATCGCGGCGGCCATTTTCCTGAAGCCGCGGCCAGCAGAGCGCCGCTTCTGCGCACGCGCGGCCAAAGGAAGATGGCCGCGCCCACCGATCACCAATGAAATAACGAACAGCGCGCTCTTTTAAATCCCCTGGCAGAGGATTCGGGACCTTGGGCATGCGCACACCACTACGCCACCAACGGAAAACTACGCAAAATCTGGGGGAAGACAAGACGCCCTTTTGACCAGACCAGCCTGATTGACAGGCGAAAACGGAGACTTTGCAAAGGTATTTCGGCAACTTAGGTGGGTAATAAACGCATAACAAACACACTAATGTAACGCCCACCTCTGCCCCTATTTAACGCTATTTTTATCCCATCTTCCAAAAACGTGGTGACAGGTTCCCTTTAAGAAAATCTACATTTACATTAGCAACAACAGAGTGACTAAGACCTTATGTCTTATATTCAAGTGCTATATCTAATGAGCGTGTGCACAGGTCAGAGCACGAGAAGTTGTGCCATTACATATTCTGAATTTTGGATCCTGTATATTTGGGTGTCTTCATAGGTATTTCCTGCCATTGTAACCTGCGTCTCTACTAATAATGAACCCGCTAAACCCTCTTCCTAATTTCACTAAAAGTCATGACATGAGAAAGCAAATTGTCAAAATGTAAAAAAAAAAACCATAACACATAAAAATTAGGTCATTTTCTGATTTCACAGTCCCTTAACCCCTTCATTTTCCATTTTTGCGTTACTGTTTTTTGCTCCCCTTCTTCCCAGAGCCATAACTTTTTTATTTTTCATCAATATGGCCATGTGAGGGCTTATTTTTTGTAGAATGAGTTGAACTTTTTACTGACATCATATAATGAACTGGAAAATACGGAAAAAATTCCAAGTGCAGTGAATTGCAAAAAAAAAGTGCAATTCCACAATAGTTTTTTAGGTTTATCGTTTTTCCATGTTCATCAAATGATAAACTGATCTGCCATTATGATTCTCCAGGTAATTATGAGTTCGCAGATACCAAACATATATAGGTTATTTTTTATTTAAGTGGTGAAAACAAAATTCAAAGTTTGGTAGAAAAACAAATTGCGTAATTTTCTGAGACCCGTAGAGCCTCCATTTTTCAGGATCTGGGTCTGGGTGAGGGCTTATTTTTTGTGTACCGAGCTGACATTTTTATTGATAACATTTTGGTATAGATATGATCTTTTGATCATTATTGCATTTTAATACAATTTGCAGCGACCAAAAAAAAATAATTCTAGCGTTTTGATTTTTTTCTCATTACGCCGTTTACAGATTGGATTAATTCTTTTTATATATGTTGATAGATCAGGCAATTCTCAACACGTCAGTACCAAATAGGTGTATTTCTTATTTTTTTTTAACTGTTTTATTTTGAAGGGGTGATTTAAACTTTTATTTTTTTAATTTTTTTTTATTTTTAAAAACATTTTTTTTACTTTTTACTTGCTTCAATAGCCTCCATGGGAGACTAGAAGCTGCGATCATCCAATCATTTGTGCTACACACAGCAGGGCTGCAGCCTTGCTCTGTGTAGCAGAAATGCTCACTTGCTATGAGCGCCGACCTCTAGGTGGCTCTCTCAGCGATCTGGCAAAGCCAACCTATCATCGACTCGTGGTCATGTGATACGAGTGCTGATGGGCAGAGTTTGTGATGCCCTTTCAGCGCGTGCATGTTAAATGCCGCTGTCGGAGGTTGACAGTGGCATTTTAACATGTTAACAGTCGTGGGTAGATCACAATTCCACCACTGGCTGTTGGAGGCACATGTCAGCTGATCAGGTCAGCTGTCATGTGCCAGAAAGGTGCGGGCTCAGCGCCGGAGCCCGCACCAAAGAGGGTTAGGGGACATCTGACATACTAATATGTCAGATGTCGGGAAGGGGATAAAGCCAAGTGGATATGGAAGATGGCATTCAACATCTAAAAAATGTTTTTCATTTAATTTCTAGTGATCATGAAATCCAAGAAATATATTCTTATATGTGGTTCTATATTTGTTTAGCATAAAAACAATCCCTTAAATAAGGAAAAATTAAAAAATGAATAAAATAGTAGACATCAGACTTCTTAGTAATTAGATTGGAAAAAGATCCTGAGCAGAGAACAGAGGATGTTGGAATGGAACAGCAATACCAGTTATATTGTCTTGTGTCTGCCACTGTGTGTCATTTGAAACATTTTTAAATTCTAGGTCAGACAATCTTAAATCCTACATATACATACGATATGTAGGCCAAAAGGCCCCAAATCCATAGGGGCCAGATAACGACCAACAGCTATGTCATGTTTGTACTCCAAGTAAAGATAAAATCCTGATTAAAACTGTGGCATCAATCTCGAACTTCTGAGATCGTCCAGTGAGGAGTTATCGAATAAGTTGGTATTTCATAAAATCCTGAAAGGCTGACAACAGCCCATGACCTGGCCCATGTGAGGTCATCATGGGGAGGGTGTATGGGTGGCACTCAGGGTCTGATAAAAGATCAAGCCGATTTATGATCTTGGTTCTTGTAGAGATATACAGTGTATGCAGGGATCCCATTCACTGAACAGCCAATAGAAGTGCCCTCCTTCAGGTAAACTGAATCATCTCTGCAATCAGTGTAGTTCATTTCTTTTGTTTTATCCCTTTTATTTTTATGTAACTACTAGCTGTACTACCCGGCTTCGCCCGGGTTAATAACTGCTGTTAGCAAAATAGAATGTGTTAACAAAAATGTATTCTGCACACAAAAACCACAAAACTAATAGATAGAAATGTAATTCTTAAAAGGCAAAAACTAAGCTAATAAAAGTATTACACATACTGTATATTTCAACACCTGACATATTCCACACAGATTTAACTAAATTGGCCAAGTCATGTGAAGTAATCTTCTACTACTTATTCGAGAGCCTTTTGATAAACTACATTCTTAGTTTTTCCTTCAGGTGCAAAGACGAACAGATTTTTGGCTGTTCCAGCTCTTGAACAGGCCACATAAAGTTGACCATGAGAAAAGCATGGAGATTGTAAATCAATTCCAACTACTTTCAAGGACTGTCCCTGAGCCTTGTTGATGGACATAGCAAATGCCAGTCGAACAGGAAACTGGAGGCGTTTAAAATCAAAAGGCAAATCAGATGGAATGAGAGGAATTGCTGGAATGAAAACATCTTCTCCTGTGGCACATCCTGTCAAAATGGTTGCCTTAATAACATGTGGAAACAGGTTCTTAATCAAGAGTCTTCTTCCATTACACAGCTTTGGTGGATCCAAATTTCTCAATAGCAGAATAGGTGCTCCAGGTTTTAGAAAGAGGTTGTGAGGAGGAAGTCCTTGTGGCTCCAAGGAATTGAGGAACTCAGTTGGATAAAATAATGCTTGAGCAGGGACTATTACTGTATCCACTGACTTGTAGGTTGTGCACACACCCGGAAGGAGATTTAGAATTTGAAGATTGATCTTGTTGCAGTTCTTGCTCTCTTGTATGCAAGCCTCGCTTCCCTCTCCTCAGAAAGTTCATTGGCTCTTGAGGAAGCAGCTCTTGTTTTCATGTCTGCAAGCCTCGCTTCCCTCTCCTCAGAAAGTTCATTGGCTCTTGAGGAAGCAGCTCTTGTTTTCATGTCTGCAAGCCTCGCTTCCCTCTCCTCAGAAAGTTCATTGGCCCTTGAGGAAGCAGCTCTTGTTCTCTTGTCTGCAAGCCTCACTTCCCTCTGCTCAGAAAGTTAATCGGCTCTTGAGGAAACAGTTGCTGTTCTCATGTGTGTCAGCCTTGTTTCTTGGTCTTCACATTTTTCATTGGCCCATAATGCAGCTTTTCTTTTCGCATCAGCTGACATTCGTGCCATGGAATTCCTTTTCTTATGAGGCATTATTGTGGTAAAAATAGTCTGTAACTGGCAGTTTCCAAATCCTCTCACATAGAGGTAATGTGACAGACATCAGCCTTTCCACCAACACACCCTAACTGACATGCTTTTACCTCACAACCAATCAGAGCTCAGATTAATTAACTGTAGCAAAATAGAAGCTGAGCTGTGATCGGTTGCTATTTGCAGCCTTATAAATCCCCAGCCAACAGGAAGCCCTCCCCCCTGGCAGTATATATTAACTCACACATACACATAATAGACAGGTCATGTGACTGACAGCTGCTGTATTTCCTATATGGTACATTTGTTGCTCTTGTAGTTTGTCTGCTTATTAATCAGATTTTTATTTTTGAAGGATAATACCACACTTGTGTGTGTTTTAGGGTGTGTTTCATGTGTCAAGTTGTGTGTTGAGTTACGTGTGGTGACACGCATGTAGTGACTTTTGTGAGATGAGTTTTGTGTGGCGACATGCATGTAGCAACTTTTTGTGTCAAGTTGCATGTGACAGGTTAGTGTAGCAAGTTGTGTGCAAGTTTTACGCATGGCGAGTTTTGCGCGTGGCGAGTTTTATGTGTGGTGCATTTTGAATATGTGCAAGTTTTGTGTGAGGCAACTTTTGCAGGTGTTGCAACTTTTGTGCATGTGGCAATTTTTCCGCATGTGCAAGTTTTGCGTGTGTCGAGTTTTCCATGAGGTGAGTTTTGCATGCGTGGCGAGTTTTGAGTGAGCCTAGCTTTGCATGTGGCGAGTTTTGCATGTGGCGAATTTTGCGCTTGGTGAGTTTTGAGTGGCGACTTTTGTGTTTCGACTTTTATGTGGCGAGGTTGGTGTATGTGTGGTGAAATGTGTGCTGAGGGTGGTATATGTGTTCAAGCACATGGTAGTGTGTGGCGCATTTTGTGTGTGTGTTCATATCCCCGTGTGTGGTGAGTATCCCATGTCAGGGCCCCACCTTAGCAACTGTATGGTATATACTCTTTGGCACCATCGCTCTCATTCTTTAAGTCCCCCTTGTTCACATCTGGCAGCTGTCAATTTGCCTCCAACACTTTTCCTTTCACTTTTTCCCCATTATGTAGATAGGGGCAAAATTGTTTTGTGAATTGGAACAGGTGGGGTTAAAATTTCACCTCACAACATAGCCTATGATGCTCTCGGGGTCCAGACATGTGACTGTGCAAACTTTTGTCACTGTAGCTGCGACGGTGCAGATGCCTATCCCGGATATACACACATAAATACATTCATACACACACACACATTCAGCTTTATATATTAGATATATGCTGTATTGTTTTGTCCCCTTGCAAAATCTTTTGTATATTTTTCATAAACACTGCCTCCCTTTGGATTAAATATAAAATGTAATAGTTCTGTTCCTTTTGTTCTGTAAACCACACCTCAAAGCCATATGCTACCTATCAGGCATCCAATCGGTCTGTATAAGCGATTGGTGGTGGTGGAAAGTAATCTGGGGCTATCTTGGAGTTAACAGTGACCATACATGGTTATATACATACATTACATTCATTGGAATCCAGAGGTGTATGTACCATAAGCTCACTTTTGGTTTCCTGATAACTAGCCTGTTAGTGCAAATAGCCTGCGACCTCCTCTATTATTTGTCTATCAGTTGTGTAATTGTCCAGACTATAGGGGGCAGTTGAAATCTGTTTGACACAAAGATCACAAAGGGTGGTTCTGCGTGACCTTCCCGGCCTGTAATATTGTGAATTTGTGTGAGAAGATCGTGACAAGATCAATGTTGCATCCTAGGTATGCCAAATATGAATATAAAATATGCTAAATTTGATCCAATATTCAATTCTATGGATTTCTAAGACAAAAAATATTTGCTGGGGACTTTTGCCCTCAGACTAAAATACTTAACTTAACTCTCTTCTTGAAAACATACTGATGCAACTGTCCAGGAATATTTATTGTGAAGTTTGATTCACTCACAATTAAAATGATACATGCCTACTCTTCTGGATTGAACAGAAAGAGTAAGGAAATAAGGGGGAGACTTGCTGGACCCCCAGAAGAGTCATACATCTTCTGGGCTCCAAACAAACTAATATAAGCAAGCACGTTTTGAAGAGCACTAACCAAGGCATCCTGGGGTGAGGAATGAATGTGGAGTAGGCAGACGTGAACAATTTTTAAACTTTCTCCTAAGTGTCCATATGTCAAAGTCTAACTCGTTTTTGTTAACAGCTGAATCAATTCATACAATTTAATTTATGAATTACTTAACTAATAAACTATTAATCAAGACACATACATTACAATAATCAGCTGCCTATTAGTAAGAAATAATTTTGGGGAAATATGAATACAGTATATTGCTTAGTGCAACAAAGCAACTAATTTTATGTAAACAGATGTTTGTTTTTATGTTTTTGAATTACTTTTTTGATAATTTGATTTCAGTGGTATCATTTATTTACATCTTTTCCTTGACCACTCTGTGTTGCAGGTCTTATCTGGATTTATACAGTGTTCTCCAGTGCATGAATTTGATCACAATGGCTCATGGCACATTCTGTTGATTCTCATAAAGAAGATTCACCTCTCTTACACAGTTCTCTGGGGAACTCTAGGGTCTGTGCAGTGAAGACTTCGAACAATGAGTTTGTTACTAACTGGATATAGTGAATGTTATCAGGCAACTATTGTTAAGCATCTTAACTGTTCTACACATCACTGGTTCTGAAGTGGTTCATTGACTGTTTATATCCTACTGTTTCATTTTCAATGGATTTTATAAAGAACGGTGGCTTTAGAAAGTAAGAAAACAAGATGAGGCAACTCCGAACTAATATCTGTGTTGCCAGATTTGTATCGTTAGAGCTTGTAGGAAGCAATATTTTATTGCTTGAAATATTTTCTGGCAAACAACCCACCAACCTCAGTTCAATTCCAAAAGTTTAAGGTGTCCATACACATTACGCAAAACATGATTTGAGGGCACAGTCAAATTTCTACCATGAATTCAAATCTCCTTCCCCTCCTCCAATGGCAGACGTAAGAGGAATCTACATCTAGTAAAAGCTCACAGACGCACAAAGAGGACTTAAAAATCCTCCAGAAAATTGACAAAAAAAAATCACAGAGAAAAAAGCAGAGATGGTTACCTGCTGAAGCCTCCAAACAAATGCACCAGCAGGGCGCATCGGACCCGATTAATGATGGCAACAACACAGGTGCAAAAAATACCGATGAAACAACCACTTTCAATCCAGTATTGGTTGTTTGGCATTAGTGCACAAAAAGATAAGCGATAATAGTCTGTATGTGGCATTGTTCACACAAGCAATGCAGAGCATCTGGTCTACAGCCTATTACTAACGCACATACAGGCGGGCCACCCAGTGCTACAAAATGCATGCTGTGTGAATAGAGGCCTACAGTTTACAGAGCCATCTTGGTCCGACTGCGCCCTGCAAGATAGAGTGCAAAAAACCCCACATATCAATGTATGTAAGGTATTAGTTTATATTGGGGCCTCAATACGTAATCCGGCAACCCACGTCAAGGGTCCTTACATTTTTGCCGGTCCTAACGCTAAGCATTGAGTAAAAGCTCACAGATGCACAAAGAGGACTTAAAAATCCTCCAGAAATTTGACAAAAAAAAAATCACAGAGAAAAAAGCAGAGATGGTTACCTGCTGAAGCCTCCAAACAAATGCACCAGCAGGGCGCATCGGACCCGATTAATGATGGCAACAACACAGGTGCAAAAAATACCGATGAAACAACCACTTTCAATCCAGTATTAGTTGTTTGGCATTAGTGCACAAAAGGATAAGCGATAATAGTCTGTATGTGGCATTGTTCACACAAGCAATGCAGAGCATCTGGTCTACAGCCTATTACTAACGCAATGTATGTAAGGTATTAGTTTATATCCTCCAGCCTATTAGTTATATCCTACAGCCTATTACTAACGCAATGTATGTAAGGTATTAGTTTATATCCTCCAAACAAATGCACCAGCAGGGCGCATCGGACCCGATTAATGATGGCAACAACAGAGGTGGAAAAAATACTGATGAAACAACCACTTTCAATCCAGTATTGATACATCTGTAGACCAGATGCTCTGCATTGCTTGTGTGAACAATGCCACATACAGACTATTATCGCTTATCTTTTTGTGCACTAATGCCAAACAACCAATACTGGATTGAAAGTGGTTGTTTCATCGGTATTTTTTGCACCTGTGTTGTTGCCATTAGGGTTGAGCGACTTTCATTTTTTTAAGATCGAGTAGGGTTTTGGGAAACCCGATTTTGTCCAGAGTCGAGTCGAGTGCAGTCGGCCGATTATCGCTAAAAGTCGGGGATCGACCGAAACACGAAACCCAATGCAAGTCAATGGGGAAGCATAGTCGGCAGTGAGTGGAGGCCAGGAAAACACCTACAGTGCCCATTTTAATGCCAAAAACATCCATTCTTGTTTCTGAAGCTTGCCAATCTTAATTAACTGTATAATAATAGTTGGGCATAGGGAATTGGGGGAAAGTTGTGGGGGGAGTAGGGCTGGCTCAAGTTTTTCGTGGGCCCAGGAAATGCGGACTACGTCACGGCGGTGTTGCAGGGAAAGGTAAGTATTTAAAAGTTGCAAGTGCTGTGATCCTGAGCAAGCAGGGGGGGCCCACTCGTTCGCATTGCCACTGGCACAGGGCCCCTCAAAGTACGGCGGTGTGTTTGCATGGCGGGGGCGCCTCCCACCAGCAGCGACACTTTTGCGTACTCTGAGGGGCCCTGTGCCAGTGACGTCGCCAACGAGTATGCCCCCCCACCTGATGAAGGAACCTGCACTTTCATCTGCACCTTCCTCTTTGTCCCTGTGTAAGGTGGTATAACATGCGGGAAGGGGAACCTTACTTTCAGCAGGGACAGATTCTGGCTGTGTAGAGTACAAGGGGAATGTAGTGGTCTAGGTCAATGTACCAGCAGACTCATTTAGCAGTGGCTGGGCAATGGGCAGGATGAGGAGGAAACAGATATAGGGCCAAAGAATAAAGTAGGCTACATGCAGTTCAAAATTGGTAACAGGACTAAACAGGCGGCATTGCTTTGTTCAGTGGAGTAGCAAACCCAAGAGCAGCAGACACTGTTTCAAGGGCCTAACCACACTAGTAGGCCAAATGCAGTTTAATATCTGATAGTATAGGGCGAAAGCCAGAATGTGGAAGCTCAGCTTTGTTCAGTTGAGGACAACACCAGGGAGGGGCAGACACCTTTAGTAGGCCGGAAAAGCCTATTGCATTTTTTAAAATGGTAATTTGGAGCAGAAGGTTGAAGCTCAGCTTTATTTAGTTGAGGGCAACACCAGGGAGGGGCAGAAGCCGTTAGTAGGCCCTAACCACCATTTTTTTTTTTTAAACCACATAATGAGAGCCGGAAGGTTGAAGCTCAGCTTTATTTAGTTGAGGACAACACCAGGGAGGGGCAGAAGCCGTTAGTAGGCCCTAACCACCATTTTTTTTTTAAAACCACTTAATGAGAGCCGGAAGGTTGAAGCTCAGCTTTATTTAGTTGAGGACAACACCAGGGAGGGGCAGAAGCCGTTAGTAGGCCCTAACCACCATTTTTTTTTTTTAAACCACATAATGAGAGCCGGAAGGTTGAAGCTCAGCTTTATTTAGTTGAGGACAACACCAGGGAGGGGCAGAAGCCGTTAGTAGGCCCTAACCACCAATTTTTTTTTTTTTAAAACCACTTAATGAGAGCCGGAAGGTTGAAGCTCAGCTTTATTTAGTTGAGGACAACACCAGGGAGGGGCAGAAGCCGTTAGTAGGCCCTAACCACCATTTTTTTTTAAAAACCACTTAATGAGAGCCGGAAGGTTGAAGCTCAGCTTTATTTAGTTGAGGACAACACCAGGGAGGGGCAGAAGCCGTTAGTAGGCCCTAACCACCATTTTTTTTTTAAAACCACTTAATGAGAGCCGGAAGGTTGAAGCTCAGCTTTATTTAGTTGAGGACAACACCAGGGAGGGGCAGAAGCCGTTAGTAGGCCCTAACCACCATTTTTTTTTTTTAAACCACATAATGAGAGCCGGAAGGTTGAAGCTCAGCTTTATTTAGTTGAGGACAACACCAGGGAGGGGCAGAAGCCGTTAGTAGGCCCTAACCACCAATTTTTTTTTTTTTAAAACCACTTAATGAGAGCCGGAAGGTTGAAGCTCAGCTTTATTTAGTTGAGGACAACACCAGGGAGGGGCAGAAGCCGTTAGTAGGCCCTAACCACCATTTTTTTTTAAAAACCACTTAATGAGAGCCGGAAGGTTGAAGCTCAGCTTTATTTAGTTGAGGACAACACCAGGGAGGGGCAGAAGCCGTTAGTAGGCCCTAACCACCATTTTTTTTTTAAAACCACTTAATGAGAGCCGGAAGGTTGAAGCTCAGCTTTATTTAGTTGAGGACAACACCAGGGAGGGGCAGAAGCCGTTAGTAGGCCCTAACCACCATTTTTTTTTTTTAAACCACATAATGAGAGCCGGAAGGTTGAAGCTCAGCTTTATTTAGTTGAGGACAACACCAGGGAGGGGCAGAAGCCGTTAGTAGGCCCTAACCACCAATTTTTTTTTTTTTAAAACCACTTAATGAGAGCCGGAAGGTTGAAGCTCAGCTTTATTTAGTTGAGGACAACACCAGGGAGGGGCAGAAGCCGTTAGTAGGCCCTAACCACCATTTTTTTTTAAAAACCACTTAATGAGAGCCGGAAGGTTGAAGCTCAGCTTTATTTAGTTGAGGGCAACACCAGGGAGGGGCAGAAGCCGTTAGTAGGCCCTAACCAAAGTTGAAGGCCAAATGCAGTTTAATTTCTGATACTATAGGCCGAAAGCCAGAAGGTGGAAGCTCCGATTTAGACAGTGGAGGACAATTTGAATTAGGGACTGCAGACAGACTTAGTAGGCTGTCCCCTGTGGACCATGCATCCACCACATTAACCCATTGCGCCGTAATGGACACGTAATCTTCCGTGGCCATGCCTACAGGTCCATGCGTCTGTTGTCAGGTGCACCTTTGTACTCACAGATTGCCAGAGTGCATGGACAATGCGGTCTTCTACATGCTGGTGGAGGGTTGGGATGGCTTTTCTCGCAAAAGAAGTGTCGACTGGTTAGCTTGTAGCGTGGTACAGCGTAGTCCATCATGGCCTTATTAATAGTAAATAAAATATATAACTAGGCTCTATGAACTTTTAAATAGGTTCCAGGGGTACACGGGCAGCATTGGTGTGGTCAGTGGAGGAGTATTGCAAGTAGGGGCTGCAGACAGGCTATCAAAGGCCTAAAATAACAAACAGTAGGCAGTCATGGCAGTTTTACATCGGTTACATGGATACACAGGCAGGCACTCCAGGCAGCATTGTGCTCAGTGGAGGAGTATTGCAAGTAGGGGCCGCAGACAGGCTATCAAAGGCCTAAAATAACAAACAGTAGGCAGTCATGGCAGTTTTACATCGGTTACATGGATACACAGGCAGGCACTCCAGGCAGCATTGTGGTCAGTGGAGGAGTATTGCAAGTAGGGGCCGCAGACAGGCTATCAAAGGCCTAAAATAACAAACAGTAGGCAGTCATGGCAGTTTTACATCGGTTACATGGATACACAGGCAGCTAGGTGGTGAGTGGAGGAGTATTTAAAGTAAGGACCGCAGACAGGCTATCAAAGGCCTAACATAACAAACAATAGGCTCATGGCAGTTTTACAGCGGTTACATAGATACACGGGCAGGCAGCTTGGTGGTGAGTGGAGGAGTATTTAAAGTATGGACCGCAGACAGGCTTCGAAGGCCTAACACAATAAAATGGGCTGACTGTAGGCACTTTAAAATTGGTTCCAGGGGTACACGGGCAGCAGTGGTCTGGTCAGTGGAGGACTAGTGGAAGTATGGACCGCAGACAGGCTTCGAAGGCCTAACACAATAAAATGGGCTGGCTGTAGGCACTTTAAAATTGGTTCCAGGGGTACACGGGCAGCAGTGGTCTGGTCAGTGGAGGACTAGTGGAAGTATGGACCGCAGACAGGCTTCGAAGGCCTAACACAATAAAATGGGCTGGCTGTAGGCACTTTAAAATTGGTTCCAGGGGTACACGGGCAGCAGTGGTCTGGTCAGTGGAGGCCTAGTGGAAGTATGGACCGCAGACAGGCTTCGAAGGCCTAACACAATAAAATGGGCTGACTGTAGGCACTTTAAAATTGGTTCCAGGGGTACACGGGCAGCAGTGGTCTGGTCAGTGGAGGACTAGTGGAAGTATGGACCGCAGACAGGCTTCGAAGGCCTAACACAATAAAATGGGCTGGCTGTAGGCACTTTAAAATTGGTTCCAGGGGTACACGGGCAGCAGTGGTCTGGTCAGTGGAGGACTAGTGGAAGGAGGGAGCGCAGAAAGGCTTCAAAGGCCTAACATAACAAACAATAGGCTCATGGCAGTTTTACAGCGGTTACATGGATACACGGGCAGGCAGCTTGGTGGTGGTGAGTGGAGGAGTATTTAAAGTAGGGACCGCAGACAGGCTATCAAAGGCCTAACATAAAAAAACAATAGGCTCATGGCAGTTTTACAGCGGTTACATGGATACACGGGCAGGCAGCTTGGTGCTGAGTGGAGGAGTATTTAAAGTATGGACCGCAGACAGGCTTCGAAGGCCTAACACAATAAAATGGGCTGGCTGTAGGCACTTTAAAATTGGTTCCAGGGGTACACGGGCAGCAGTGGTCTGGTCAGTGGAGGCCTAGTGGAAGGAGGGACCGCAGACAGGCTTCGAAGGCCTAACACAATAAAATGGGCTGGCTGTAGGCACTTTAAAATTGGTTCCAGGGGTACACGGGCAGCAGTGGTCTGGTCAGTGGAGGACTAGTGGAAGTATGGACCGCAGACAGGCTTCGAAGGCCTAACACAATAAAATGGGCTGGCTGTAGGCACTTTAAAATTGGTTCCAGGGGTACACGGGCAGCAGTGGTCTGGTCAGTGGAGGCCTAGTGGAAGTATGGACCGCAGACAGGCTTCGAAGGCCTAACACAATAAAATGGGCTGGCTGTAGGCACTTTAAAATTGGTTCCAGGGGTACACGGGCAGCAGTGGTCTGGTCAGTGGAGGCCTAGTGGAAGGAGGGACCGCAGACAGGCTTCGAAGGCCTAACACAATAAAATGGGCTGGCTGTAGGCACTTTAAAATTGGTTCCAGGGGTACACGGGCAGCAGTGGTCTGGTCAGTGGAGGACTAGTGGAAGGAGGGAGCGCAGAAAGGCTTCAAAGGCCTAAAATAACAAACAATAGGCTCATGGCAGTTTTACAGCGGTTACATGGATACACGGGCAGGCAGCTTGGTGGTCAGTGGAGGAGTAGGGACCGCAGACAGGCTATCAAAGGCCTAAAATAACAAACAATAGGCTCATGGCAGTTTTACAGCGGTTACATGGATACACGGGCAGGCAGCTTGGTGCTGAGTGGAGGAGTAGTGCAAGGAGTGTCTGTCCCAGTACTCCCAAAATATAAATAGATGTTAATGTCTCGCAAAACAACCAAAACAAAAAAAAAGATGGCATACTTAGGTACAGGGGTGGGCTCATCTGCTGTGTTTCTGACATAGTAATTTGGCAGTAACTATTTAATGGTGCCAATATAGGACACAGACACAGACTACTTTAAGTTGCATCATAGATGTCTACAAATTTGTATTGTCAGTGCCAGACATTGAATGATGTCAGCGAATAGACTAAAGATTGGTGGAGCTGTGCGACATAATTTTGCACGTAGTAGAGCCCAGTTTGAGCTGGGGTAGGGGGGAACTCTCTTGAGGCCGGCGGGACCGCCCCAGGGCCACTCATGTTACAACGGTGTGTCTGACGTTGGGTGCGCACCACCACCGCCAGAGACACTACATTGTACTATGAGGGACCCAGTAGCAATGCCGTCAACCAAAAGCGAGCACACCCACCTCTTCAGACAAACAGCAGTCTCACGGGTGCTTGCGCCAAGTCGCGATACCACGGCCCCGTGTGGGGAGTTTGGCCATTTAGGGAGGTGTAAACATGTCGTATGCTGTACAATCTGCAGCAGCAAATTAGACATTAGAAAAGTAATTCACAGGCAAGAGCTTTTCATAGGAAAGCTAGGTGTCGGCCGGGCAAGGTGGGGCAAAAGATTTTGAAATCCAGTTGTGGTTCATTTTAATGAATGTTAGATCGTCAACATTTTGGGTAGCCAGACGAGTCCTTTTTTCGGTTAATATTGACCCTGCAGCACTGAATACTCTTTCTGATAGGACACTTGCTGCCGGGCAAGCAAGCTCCTGCAATGCATATTCTGCCAATTCTGGCCAGGTGTCTAATTTGGAGGCCCAGTAATCAAATGGGAATGACGGTTGAGGGAGAACATCGATAAGGGATGAAAAATAGTTAGTAACCATACTGGACAAATGTTGTCTCCTGTCACTTTCAATTGATGCAGCAGTACCTGTCCTGTCTGCGGTCATAGCAAAATCACTCCACAACCTGGTCAGAAAACCCCTCTGTCCAACGCCACTTCTGATGTGTGCACCCCTAACACTCCTAGTCTGCTGCCCCCTGGAGCTCGTGTGAGAACGATCACGTGCGCTGTGTGCTGGGAATGCCTGAAGCAAACGGTCAACAAGAGTTGATTGTTTGGTTGCTAATATTAGTTCCAAGTTCTCATGTGGCATAATATTTTGCAATTTGCCTTTATAGCGTGGATCAAGGAGGCAGGCCAACCAGTAATCGTCATCGTTCATCATTTTCGTAATGCGTGTGTCCCTTTGTAGGATACGTAAGGCATAATCCGCCATGTGGGCCAAAGTTCCACTTGTCAAATCTCCGGTTGTGATTGGTTGAGGGGCAGTTGCAGGCAAATCTACGTCACTTGTGTCCCTCAAAAAACCAGAACCCGGCCGTGACACGCAACCAATTTCCTGTGCCCCCGTGAAAGTTTCCGCATTAAAAATATACTCATCCCCATCATCCTCCTCGTCCTCCACCTCCTCTTCGCCCGCTACCTCGTCCTGTACACTGCCCTGACCAGACAATGGCTGACTGTCATCAAGGCTTCCCTCTTCCTCTGGTGCAGACGCCTGCTCCTTTATGTGCGTCAAACTTTGCATCAGCAGACGCATTAGGGGGATGCTCATGCTTATTACGGCGTTGTCTGCACTAACCAGCCGTGTGCATTCCTCAAAACACTGAAGGACTTGACACATGTCTTGTATCTTCGACCACTGCACACCTGACAACTCCATGTCTGCCATCCTACTGCCTGCCCGTGTATCCTCCCACAAATAAATAACAGCACGCCTCTGTTCGCACAGTCTCTGAAGCATGTGCAGTGTTGAGTTCCACCTTGTTGCAACGTCTATGATTAGGCGATGCTGGGGAAGGTTCAAAGACCGCTGATAGGTCTGCATACGGCTGGCGTGTACAGGCGAACGTCGGATATGTGAGCAAAGTGCACGCACTTTGAGGAGCAGGTCGGAGAACCCAGGATAAGTTTTCAATAAGCACTGCACCACCAGGTTTAAGGTGTGAGCCAGGCAAGGAATGTGTTTCAGTTGGGAAAGGGAGATGGCAGCCATGAAATTCCTTCCGTTATCACTCACTACCTTGCCTGCCTCAAGATCTACTGTGCCCAGCCACGACTGCGTTTCTTGTTGCAAGAACTCGGACAGAACTTCCGCGGTGTGTCTGTTGTCGCCCAAACACTTCATAGCCAATACAGCCTGCTGACGCTTGGCAGTAGCTGGCCCATAATGGGACAACTGGTGTGCAACAGTGTCATCTGCCGATGGAGTGGTTGGCCGACTGCGTTCTGTGGAAGAGCTGTAGCTTCTGCAGGAGGACGAGGAGGAGGAGGAGGGGGTGCGAACGCCTACAGCCAACTGTTTCCTAGACCGTGGGCTAGGCACAACTGTCCCTAAATTGATGTCGCCTGTGGACCCTGCATCCACCACATTCACCCAGTGTGCCGTGATGGACACATAACGTCCCTGGCCATGCCTACTGGTCCATGCATCTGTAGTCAGGTGCACCTTTGTACTCACAGATTGCCTGAGTGCATGGACGATGCGCTGTTTAACATGCTGGTGCAGGGCTGGGATGGCTTTTCTGGAAAAAAAGTGTCGACTGGGTAGCTCGTATCGTGGTTCAGCGTACTCCATCAGGGCTTTGAAAGCTTCGCTTTCAACTAACCGGTAGGGCATCATCTCTAACGAGATTAGTCTAGCTATGTGGGCGTTAAAACCCTGTGTACGCGGATGCGAGGATAAGTACTTCCTTTTTCTAACCAGAGTCTCATGTAGGGTGAGCTGGACTGGAGAGCTGTAGATCGTGGAACTTTCGGGTGTGCCGGTGGACATGGCAGACTGAGAGACGGTTGGAGACGGTATTGTTTCCGCCGGTGCCCTACATGCAATATTTCCTCCTACAAAACTGGTGATTCCCTGACCCTGACTGCTTTTGGCTGGCAAAGAAACCTGCACAGATACTGCCGGTGGTGCGGAAAATGGTGGCCTTACAGTGACGGAAGGGATGTTGCGTTGCTGACTAGCTTCATTGGCCGAGGGTGCTACAACCTTGAGGGACGTTTGGTAGTTAGTCCAGGCTTGAGAATGCATGGTGGTTAAGTGTCTATGCATGCAACTAGTATTTAGACTTTTCAGATTCTGACCTCTGCTTAAGCTAGTTGAACATTTTTGACAGATGACTTTGCGCTGATCAGTTGGATGTTGTTTAAAAAAATGCCAGACTGCACTCTTCCTAGACTCGGATCCCTTTTCAGGGATTGCAGACTGAGCTTTAACCGGATGGCAACGCTGTGCTCCAACAGGTTTTGGCTTTGACACGCGTTTTGGGCCAGATACGGGCCCGGCAGATGGAACCTGTTGCGATGTTGATGCCTGCTGCGGCCCCTCCTCCACCTCCGCTTCTGAACTACTGCCGCCTGCACCCTGTTCCCCCAATGGCTGCCAATCGGGGTCAATAACTGGGTCATCTATTACCTCCTCTTCGAGCTCGTGTGCAACTTCGTCTGTGTCACTGTGTCGGTCGGTGGTATAGCGTTCGTGGCGGGGCAACATAGTCTCATCAGGGTCTGATTGTGGATCTGTACCCTGAGAGGGCAATGTGGTGGTCTGAGTCAAAGGAGCAGCATAGTACTCTGGCTGTGGCTGTGCATCAGTGCACTCCATGTCAGAATATACTTGTAATGGGCATGGCCTGTTAAATGTTTCACTTTCTAAGCCAGGGACGGTATGTGTAAAGAGCTCCATGGAGTGACCCGTTGTGTCGCCTGCTGCATCCTTCTCTCTTGTTGTAGTTTTTGCTGAGGAGGACAAGGAAGCGACTTGTCCCTGACCGTGAACATCCACAAGCGACGCGCTGCTTTTACATTTACCAGTTTCGGAAGAGGAGGCAAAAGAGCTAGAGGCTGAGTCTGCAATGTAAGCCAAAACTTGCTGTTGCTGCTCCGCCTTTAAAAGCGGTTTTCCTACTCCCAGAAAAGAGAGCGTTCGAGGCCTTGTGTAGCCTGACGACGAAACTGGCTCCACAGCTCCAGACTTAGGTGGAATATTTTTATCCCCACGACCACCTGATGCTCCACTACCACTACCATCATTACCAGCTGACAATGAACGCCCACGACGACCTCTTGCACCAGACTTCCTCATTGTTTTAAAATCTTAACCAAAGTAACTTTATTTGTTGCTATCAAACAACTTACACGGTGAGCTATAACTTCAGTATGATTTCAATATCCCTTAACAGGTTGGTGAGACCACAAGGAAAATCAGGCACAATGTTACACACTCTGTTTTCTGTGGCACAAAATCACAGAGATGACACACACGCAGGACTGTCACTCAAGCACTAATGTCAATATTAATCTCCCACCTAATTTATTTATTTTTTTTTCTCAGGGAGACTTTAGAAACCAAATAATATTAAAAAAAAAAAAAAAAAGGCTTTCTATGGCCCACAATTAGAGAGAGAGAGGTGGCACAACCAGGAGTCAAGACTGGCGCACAAGCTGAAAGGGCAATATTACTCTCCCACTGTTTTTTATGTTTTTTTTGTTTTTTTCAGGGAGACTTTAGAAACCAAATAATATTAAAAAAACCAAAAAAAAAAAAGGCTTTCTATGGCCCACTGAATGAGAGGGAGAGAGGTGGCACACCCAGGAGTCAAGACTGGCACACAAGCTGAAAGGGCAATATTACTCTCCCACTGTTTTTTTATGTATTTTTTGTTTTTTCAGGGAGACTTTAGAAACCCAATAATATTTAAAAAAAAAAATAAATAGGCTTTCTATGGCCCACTGAATGAGAGGGAGAGAGGTGGCACACCCAGGAGTCAAGACTGGCACACAAGCTGAAAGGGCAATATTACTCTCCCACTGTTTTTTTAGGTTTTTTTTTTTTTTCAGGGAGACTTTAGAAACCAAATAATATTAAAAAAAAAAAAAAAAAAAAAAAAATAGGCTTGCTATAGCCCACTGAATGAGAGATAGCACACACAGCAGTGGCACACAAGCCCTGACTGAGGCCAATATTTTTCTCCCACTGATTGATGTAGTGTTTTTGTGTTGAGGTAGAATTTAGAACACAAATCACGGAAAAAATAAATAGGCTTTCTATGGCCCACTGAATGAAAGGGAGAGAGGTGGCACACCCAGGAGTCAAGACTGGCACACAAGCTGAAAGGGCAATATTACTCTCCCACTGTTTTTTTATGTATTTTTTGTTTTTTCAGGGAGACTTTAGAAACCCAATAATATTTTAAAAAAAAAAAAAGGCTTTCTATGGCCCACAATTAGAGAGAGAGAGGTGGCACAACCAGGAGTCAAGACTGGCGCACAAGCTGAAAGGGCAATATTACTCTCCCACTGTTTTTTATGTTTTTTTTGTTTTTTTCAGGGAGACTTTAGAAACCAAATAATATTAAAAAAACCAAAAAAAAAAAAGGCTTTCTATGGCCCACTGAATGAGAGGGAGAGAGGTGGCACACCCAGGAGTCAAGACTGGCACACAAGCTGAAAGGGCAATATTACTCTCCCACTGTTTTTTTATGTATTTTTTGTTTTTTCAGGGAGACTTTAGAAACCCAATAATATTTAAAAAAAAAAATAAATAGGCTTTCTATGGCCCACTGAATGAGAGGGAGAGAGGTGGCACACCCAGGAGTCAAGACTGGCACACAAGCTGAAAGGGCAATATTACTCTCCCACTGTTTTTTTAGGTTTTTTTTTTTTTTCAGGGAGACTTTAGAAACCAAATAATATTAAAAAAAAAAAAAAAAAAAAAAAAATAGGCTTGCTATAGCCCACTGAATGAGAGATAGCACACACAGCAGTGGCACACAAGCCCTGACTGAGGCCAATATTTTTCTCCCACTGATTGATGTAGTGTTTTTGTGTTGAGGTAGAATTTAGAACACAAATCACGGAAAAAATAAATAGGCTTTCTATGGCCCACTGAATGAAAGGGAGAGAGGTGGCACACCCAGGAGTCAAGACTGGCACACAAGCTGAAAGGGCAATATTACTCTCCCACTGTTTTTTTATGTATTTTTTGTTTTTTCAGGGAGACTTTAGAAACCCAATAATATTTTAAAAAAAAAAAAAGGCTTTCTATGGCCCACAATTAGAGAGAGAGAGGTGGCACAACCAGGAGTCAAGACTGGCGCACAAGCTGAAAGGGCAATATTACTCTCCCACTGTTTTTTATGTTTTTTTTGTTTTTTTCAGGGAGACTTTAGAAACCAAATAATATTAAAAAAACCAAAAAAAAAAAAGGCTTTCTATGGCCCACTGAATGAGAGGGAGAGAGGTGGCACACCCAGGAGTCAAGACTGGCACACAAGCTGAAAGGGCAATATTACTCTCCCACTGTTTTTTTATGTATTTTTTGTTTTTTCAGGGAGACTTTAGAAACCCAATAATATTTAAAAAAAAAAATAAATAGGCTTTCTATGGCCCACTGAATGAGAGGGAGAGAGGTGGCACACCCAGGAGTCAAGACTGGCACACAAGCTGAAAGGGCAATATTACTCTCCCACTGTTTTTTTATGTATTTTTTGTTTTTTCAGGGAGACTTTAGAAACCCAATAATATTTTAAAAAAAAAAAAAGGCTTTCTATGGCCCACAATTAGAGAGAGAGAGGTGGCACAACCAGGAGTCAAGACTGGCGCACAAGCTGAAAGGGCAATATTACTCTCCCACTGTTTTTTTAGGTTTTTTTTGTTTTTTCAGGGAGACTTTAGAAACCCAATAATATTTAAAAAAAAAAATAAATAGGCTTTCTATGGCCCACTGAATGAAAGGGAGAGAGGTGGCACACCCAGGAGTCAAGACTGGCACACAAGCTGAAAGGGCAATATTACTCTCCCACTGTTTTTTTATGTATTTTTTGTTTTTTTCAGGGAGACTTTAGAAACCCAATAATATTTAAAAAAAAAAATAAATAGGCTTTCTATGGCCCACTGAATGAGAGGGAGAGAGGTGGCACACCCAGGAGTCAAGACTGGCACACAAGCTGAAAGGGCAATATTACTCTCCCACTGTTTTTTTAGGTTTTTTTTTTTTTTCAGGGAGACTTTTGAAACCAAATAATATTAAAAAAAAAAAAAAAAAAAAAATATAGGCTTGCTATAGCCCACTGAATGAGAGATAGCGCACACACAGCAGTGGCACACAAGCCCTGACTGAGGCCAATATTTTTCTCCCACTGATTGATGTAGTGTTTCTGTGTTGAGGTAGATTTTAGAACACAAATCACGGAAAAAATAAATAGGCTTTCTATGGCCCACTCAGTGAGAGATGGCACACACAGGGATGGCACTGTAGCAGAAATGCCAATCTTAATCTCCCCCAAAAAAAAATCAAAAAAAAAAAAAAAACTGTCCTACAATTACTATCTCCCTGCAGTAATGTAAGCCAGGTATGGCAGGCAGCAATAGGAGTGGACTGATGCACAAATTAAATAAAAAGTGTGGACAAACAAAAAAGATAGCTGTGCAGAAAGGAAGGAACAAGAGGATATGTGCTTTGAAAAAAGCAGTTGGTTTCCACAGTGGCGTACACACAGCAATACAGCTATCACGGAGCCTTCTAGGGCAGCCCAATGAGCTACAGCGCTGAGGGGAAAAAAAAAAAAAATAGCTTCCACTGTTCCTGCACACCGAAGGTGGTGTTGGACAGTGGAAATCGCTGCAGCACAAGCGGTTTGGTGGTTAGTGGACCCTGCCTAACGCTCTCCCTGCTTCTGATGAAGCGGCAGCAACCTGTCCCTAAGCTCAGATCAGCAGCAGTAAGATGGCGGTCGGCGGGAACGCCCCTTTATAGCCCCTGTGACGCCGCAGACAGCAAGCCAATCACTGCAATGCCCTTCTCTAAGATGGTGGGGACCAGGATCTATGTCATCACGCTGCCCACACTCTGCGTTCACCTTCATTGGCTGAGAAATGGCGCTTTTCGCGTCATTGAAACGCGACTTTGGCGCGAAAGTCGCGTACCGCATGGCCGACAAGCACAGGGGTCGGATCGGGTTTCATGAGACGCCGACTTAGCCAAAAGTCGGCGACTTTTGAAAATGATCGACCCGTTTCGCTCAACCCTAGTTGCCATCATTAATCAGGTGCGATGCGCCCTGCTGGTGCATTTGTTTGGAGGCTTCAGCAGGTAACCATCTCTGCTTTTTTCTCTGTGATTTTTTTTTGTCAATTTTCTGGAGGATTTTTAAGTCCTCTTTGTGCGTCTGTGAGCTTTTACTCAATGTTTAGCGTTAGGACCGGCAAAAATGTAAGGACCCTTGACGTGGGTTGCCGGCTTACGTATTGAGGCCCCAATATAAACTAATACCTTACATACATTGATATGTGGGGTTTTTTGCACTCTATCTTGCAGGGCGCAGTCGGGCCAAGATGGCTCTGTAAACTGTAGGCCTCTATTCACACAGCATGCATTTTGTAGCACTGGGTGGCCCGCCTGTATGTGCGTTAGTAATAGGCTGTAGACCAGATGCTCTGCATTGCTTGTGTGAACAATGCCACATACAGACTATTATAGCTTATCTTTTTGTGCACTAATGCCAAACAACCAATACTGGATTGAAAGTGGTTGTTTCATCGGTATTTTTTGCACCTGTGTTGTTGCTATCATTAATCGGGTCCGATGTGCCCTGCTGGTGCATTTGTTTGGAGGCTTTAGCAGGTAACCATCTCTGCTTTTTTCTCTGTGATTTTATTTTTGTCAGGAATTTACATCTACAAGCCCTGGCAATAATTATGGAATCACCGGCATTGGAGGATGTTCATTCAGTTGTTTAATTTTGTAGAAAAAAGCAGATCACAGATATGGCACAAAACTAAAGTCATTTCAAATGGCAACTTTCTGGCTTTAAGAAACACTAAAAGAAATCAAGAACAAAAATGTGCTAGTTAGTAATGGTAACTTTTTTTAACCAGGCATAGGGGGGAAATTATGGAGTCACTCAATTCTGAGGAAAAAATTATGGAATCATGAAAAACAAACAAAAAAAAACACTCCAAAACATCACTAGTATTTTGTTGCACCACCTCTGGCTTTTATAACAGCTTGCAGTCTCTGAGGCATGGACTTAATGAGTGTCACACAGTACTCTTCATCAATCTGGCTCCAACTTTTTCTGATTGCTGTTGCCAGATCACCTTTGCAGGTTGGAGCCTTGTCATGGACCATTTTCTTCAACTTCCACCAAAGATTTTCAATTGGATTGAGATCCGGACTATTTGCAAGCCATGACATTGACTTAAGTGTCTTTTTTTCAAGGAATGTTTTCACAGTTTGTGCTCTATGGCAGGATGCCTTATCATCTTGAAAAATGATTTCATCGTCCCCAAACATCCTTTCAATTGATGGGATAAGAAAAGTGTCCAAAATATCAACATAAACTTGTGCATTTATTGAAGATGTAATGACAGCCATCTCCCCAGTGCCTTTACCTGACATGCAGCCCCATCTCATCAATGACTGTGGAAATTTGCATGTTCTCTTTAGGCAGTTATCTTTATAAATCTCATTGGAACCGCACCAAACAAAAGTTCCAGCATCATCACCTTGCCCAATGCAGATTCGTGATTCATCACTGAATATGACTTTCAGTCAGTCATCCACAGACCACGATTGCTTTTCCTTAGCCCATTGTAACTTTGCTTTTTTCTGTGTAGGTGTTAATGATGGCTTTTCTGTAGCTTTTCTGTATGTAAATCCCATTTCCTTTAGGTGGTTTTTTACAGTTCGGTCACAGACGTTGACTCCAGTTTCCACCCATTCATTCCTCATTTGTTTTGTTGTGCATTTCCTGTTTTGGAGACATATTGTATTAAGTTTCCAGTCTTGACGCTTTGAAGTCTACCAGTATGTTTGCCTTTAACAACCTTCCCATGTTGTTTGTATTTGGTCCCGATTTTAGACACAGCTGACTGTGAACAACCAACATCTTTTGCAACATTACATGATGATTTACCCTCTTTTAAGAGTTTCATAATCTTCTCCTTTGTTTCATTTGACATCTCTCGTGTTGGAGCCATGATTCATGTCAGTCCACTTGGTGCAACAGCTCTCCAAGGTGTGATCACTCCTTTTTAGATGCAGACTAACGAGCAGATCTAATTTGAAGCGGGTGTTATTTTTGGGTATGAAAATTTGCAGGGTGATTCCATATTTTTTTCCTCAGAATTGAGCTATTCCATAATTTTTTCCCTATGCTTGGTTAAAAAAGTAACCATTACTGACTATCACATTTTTTGCTCTTGATTTCTTTTAGTGTTTCTTAACCCCTTCATGACCCAGCCTATTTTGGCCTTAATGACCTTGCCATTTTTTGCAATTCTGACCAGTGTCCCTTTATGAGGTAATAACTCAGGAACGCTTCAACGGATCCTTGCGGTTCTGAGATTGTTTTTTCGTGACTTATTGGGCTTCATGCTAGTGGTAAATTTAGGTCGATAATTTCTGAGTTTATTTGTGAAAAAAACGGAAATTTGGCGAAAAATTTGAAAATTTTGCAATTTTCACATTTTGAATTTTTATTCTGTTAAACCAGAGAGTTATGTGACACAAAATAGTTAATAAATAACATTTCCCACATGTCTACTTTACATCAGCACAATTTTGGAAAGAAATTTTTTTTTTGCTAGGAAGTTATAAGGGTTAAAATTTGACCAGTGATTTCTCATTTTTACAACAAAATTTACAAAACCATTTTTTTTAGGGACCACCTCACATTTGAAGTCAGTTTGAGGGTTCTATATGGCTGAAAATACCCAAAAGTGACACCATTCTAAAAACTGCACCCCTCAAGGTGCTCAAAACCACATTCAAGAAGTTTATTAACCCTTCAGGTGTTTCACAGCAGCAGAAGCAACATGGAGGGGAAAAATTAACATTTAACTTTTTAGTCACAAAAATGATCTTTTCGCAATTTTTTTATTTTCCCAAGGGTAAAAGGAGAAACTGGACCACGAATGTTGTTGTCCAATTTGTCCTGAGTACGCTGATACCTCATATGTGGGGGTAAACCACTGTTTGGGCGCACGGCAGGGCTCGGAAGGGAAGGAGCGCCATTTGACTTTTTGAATGAAAAATTGGCTCCAATCTTTAGCGGACACCATGTCGCGTTTGGAGAGCCCCCGTGTGCCTAAACATTAGAGCTCCCCCACAAGTGACCCCATTTTGGAAACTAGACCCCCCAAGGAACTTATCTAGAAGCATAGTGAGCACTTTAAACCCCCAGGTGCTTCACAAATTAATCCGTAAAAATGAAAAAGTACTTTTTTTTCACACAAAATTTCTTTTAGCCTTAATTTTTTCATTTTCACATGGGCAACAGGATAAAATGGATCCTAAAATTGGTTGGGCAATTTCTCCTGAGTACGCCAATACCTCATATGTGGGGGTAAACTACTGTTTGGGCACATGGTAAGGCTCGGAAGGGAAGGAGCGCCATTTGACTTTTTGAATGAAAAATTATCTCCATAGTTAGCGGACACCATGTCAGGTTTGGAGAGGCCCTGTGTGCCTAAACATTGGAGCTCCCCCACAAGTGACCCCATTTTGGAAACTAGACCCCCCAAGAAACTAATCTAGATGCATAGTGAGCACTTAAAACCCCCAGGTGCTTCACAGAAGTTTATAACGCAGAGCCATGAAAATAAAAAAATTATTTTTCTTTCCTCAAAAAATGATTTTTAGCCCGGAGTTTTTTATTTTCCCAAGGATAATAGGAGAAATTGGACCCCAAATGTTGTTGTCCAGTTTGTCCTGAGTACGATGATACCCCATATGTGGGGGTAAACCACTGTTTGGGCGCACGGCAGGGCTCGGAAGGGAAGGCACGCCATTTGGCTTTTTGAATGGAAAATTAGCTTCAATCATTAGCGGACACCATGTCGCGTTTGGAGAGCCCCTGTGTGCCTAAACATTGGAGCTCCCGCACAAGTGACCCCATTTTGGAAACTAGACCTCCCAAGGAACTAATCTAGATGTGTGGTGAGCACTTTGAACCCCCAAGTGCTTCACAGAAGTTTATAACGCAGAGCCATGAAAATAAAAAATTATTTTTCTTTCCTCAAAAATGATTTTTTAACCCACAATTTTTTATTTTCCCAAAGGTAACAGGAGAAATTGGACCCCAAAAGTTGTTGTGCAGTTTCTCCTGAGTACGCTGATACCCCATATGTGGGGGTAAACCACTGTTTGGGCACATGCCGGGGCTCGGAAGGGAAGTAGTGACGATTTGGAATGCAGACTTTGATGGAATGGTCTGCGGGAATCATGTTACGTTTGCAGAGCCCCTGATGTGCCTAAACAGTAGAAACCCCCCACAAGTGACCCCATTTTGGAAACTAGACCCCCCAAGGAACTTATCTAGATGTGTGGTGAGCACGTTCAACCCCCAAGTGCTTCACAGAAGTTTACAACGCAGAGCCGTGAAAATAAAAAATCATTTTTCTTTCCTCAAAAAAGATGTTTTAGCAAGCAATTGTTTATTTTCACAAGGGTAACTGTCATGATTCTCAATGGCGAGAGAACATAGCCCAGCATATATGAGAACTAGCTCTTGGAAGATGGAAACTATACTGACCATGAACTAAACCTGCCGCACAACTAGAAGTGGCCGGGTAGCATGCCTACGTTTTTTAACCCTAGATGCCCAGCGCCAGCCGGAGAACTACCTAATCCTAGCAGAGGAAAAGACAGTCCTGGCTCACCTCTAGAGAAATTTTCCCAAAAGGCAGACAGAGGCCCCCACATATATTGGCGGTGATTTTAGATGAAATGACAAACGTAGTATGAAAATAGGTTTAGCAAAATCGAGGTCCGCTTTCTAGATAGCAGGAAGACAGAAAGGACACTTTCATGGTCAGCAGAAAACCCTATCAAAACACCATCCAGAAATTCCTTTAAGACTCTAGCATTAACTCATAACACCAGAGTGGCAATTTCCGATCACAAGAGCTTTCCAGACACAGTAACGAAACAGCAGCTGTGAACAGGAACAAAATGCAAAAACACACAAGGACAAAAGTCCAACTTAGCTGGGAGTTGTCTAGTAGCAGGAACAAGCACAGAAGGCTTCTGATTACATTGTTGACCGGCAAGAAACTGACAGAGGAGCAAGGTTATATAGCGACTCCCACATCCTGATAGGAGCAGGTGAACAGAGGGGATGATGCACACAAGTTCAATTCCACAAGTGGCCACCGGGGGAGCCCAGAATCCAATTTCACAACAGTACCCCCCCCTCAAGGAGGGGGCACCGAACCCTCACCAGAACCACCAGGGCGATCAGGATGAGCCCTATGAAAGGCACGGACAAGATCGGAGGCATGAACATCAGAGGCAGTGACCCAAGAATTATCCTCCTGACCGTATCCCTTCCATTTGACCAGATACTGGAGTCTCCGTCTGGAAACACGAGAGTCTAAGATCTTTTCCACAACGTACTCCAACTCACCCTCAACCAACACCGGAGCAGGAGGCTCAACGGAAGGCACAACCGGTACCTCATACCTGCGCAACAATGACCGATGAAAAACATTATGAATCGAAAAGGATGCAGGGATGTCCAAACGGAAGGACACAGGGTTAAGAATCTCCAATATCTTGTACGGGCCGATGAACCGAGGCTTAAACTTAGGAGAAGAAACCCTCATAGGGACAAAACGAGAAGACAACCACACCAAGTCCCCAACACAAAGCCGAGGACCAACACGACGACGGCGGTTGGCAAAAAGCTGAGTCTTCTCCTGGGACAACTTCAAATTGTCCACCACCTGCCCCCAAATCTGATGCAACCTCTCCACCACAGCATCCACTCCAGGACAATCCGAAGATTCCACTTGACCGGAGGAAAATCGAGGATGAAACCCCAAATTACAGAAAAACGGGGACACCAAGGTGGCAGAGCTGGCCCGATTATTGAGGGCGAACTCCGCCAAAGGCAAAAAAGCAACCCAATCATCCTGATCCGCAGACACAAAACACCTCAAATATGTCTCCAAGGTCTGATTAGTCCGCTCGGTCTGGCCATTAGTCTGAGGATGGAAAGCAGACGAAAAAGACAAATCTATGCCCATCCTAGCACAGAATGCCCGCCAAAATCTAGACACGAATTGGGTCCCTCTGTCAGAAACGATATTCTCAGGAATACCATGCAAACGAACAACATTTTGAAAAAACAGAGGAACCAACTCGGAAGAAGAAGGCAACTTAGGCAAGGGAACCAGATGGACCATCTTAGAGAAACGGTCACACACCACCCAGATGACAGACATCTTCTGAGAAACAGGCAGATCCGAAATAAAATCCATCGAGATGTGCGTCCAAGGCCTCTTCGGGATAGGCAAGGGCAACAACAATCCACTAGCCCGAGAACAACAAGGCTTGGCCCGAGCACAAACGTCACAAGACTGCACAAAGCCTCGCACATCTCGTGACAGGGAAGGCCACCAGAAGGACCTTGCCACCAAATCCCTGGTACCAAAGATTCCAGGATGACCTGCCAACGCAGAAGAATGAACCTCAGAGATGACTCTACTGGTCCAATCATCAGGAACAAACAGTCTACCAGGTGGGCAACGATCAGGTCTATCCGCCTGAAACTCCTGCAAGGCCCGCCGCAGGTCTGGAGAAACGGCAGACAATATCACTCCATCTTTAAGGATACCTGTGGGCTCAGAATTACCAGGGGAGTCAGGCTCAAAACTCCTAGAAAGGGCATCCGCCTTAACATTCTTAGAACCCGGTAGGTACGACACCACAAAATTAAACCGAGAGAAAAACAACGACCAGCGCGCCTGTCTAGGATTCAGGCGCCTGGCAGACTCAAGGTAAATTAAATTTTTGTGGTCAGTCAATACCACCACCTGATGTCTGGCCCCCTCAAGCCAGTGACGCCACTCCTCAAAAGCCCACTTCATGGCCAAAAGCTCCCGATTCCCAATATCATAATTCCGCTCGGCAGGCGAAAATTTATGGGAAAAAAAAGCACAAGGTCTCATCACGGAGCAGTCGGAACTTCTCTGCGACAACACCGCCCCAGCTCCGATTTCAGAAGCGTCGACCTCAACCTGAAAAGGAAGAGCAACATCAGGCTGACGCAACACTGGGGCGGAAGAAAAGCGGCGCTTGAGCTCCCGAAAGGCCTCCACAGCATCAGGGGACCAATCAGCAACATCAGCACCCTTCTTAGTCAAATCAGTCAATGGTTTTACAACATCAGAAAAACCAGCAATAAATCGACGATAAAAGTTAGCAAAGCCCAAAAATTTCTGAAGACTCTTAAGAGAAGAGGGTTGCGTCCAATCACCAATAGCCTGAACCTTGACAGGATCCATCTCGATGGAAGAGGGGGAAAAAATGTATCCCAAGAAAGAAATCTTTTGAACCCCAAAAACACACTTAGAACCCTTCACACACAAGGAATTAGACCGCAAAACCTGAAAAACCCTCCTGACCTGCTGGACATGAGAGTCCCAGTCATCCGAAAAAATCAGAATATCATCCAGATACACAATCATAAATTTATCCAAATAATCGCGGAAAATGTCATGCATAAAGGACTGGAAGACTGAAGGGGCATTTGAAAGACCAAAAGGCATCACCAAATACTCAAAATGGCCCTCGGGCGTATTAAATGCGGTTTTCCACTCATCCCCCTGCTTGATTCGCACCAAATTATACGCCCCACGGAGATCAATCTTAGAGAACCACTTGGCCCCCTTTATACGAGCAAACAAATCAGTAAGCAGTGGTAACGGATATTGATATTTAACCGTGATTTTATTCAAAAGTCGATAATCAATACACGGCCTCAAAGAGCCGTCTTTCTTAGACACAAAGAAAAAACCGTCTCCTAAGGGAGATGACGAAGGACGAATATGTCCCTTTTCCAAGGACTCCTTTATATATTCTCGCATAGCAGCGTGTTCAGGCACAGACAGATTAAATAAACGACCCTTAGGGTATTTACTACCCGGAATCAAGTCTATGGCACAATCGCACTCCCGGTGCGGAGGTAGTGAACCAACCTTGGGTTCTTCAAAAACGTCACGAAAGTCAGACAAGAATTCAGGAATCTCAGAGGGAATAGATGATGAAATGGAAACCAAAGGTACGTCCCCATGAGTTCCTTTACATCCCCAGCTTAACACAAACATAGCTCTCCAGTCGAGGACTGGGTTATGAGATTGCAGCCATGGCAATCCCAGCACCAAAACATCATGTAGATTATACAGCACCAGAAAGCGAATAACCTCCTGGTGATCCGGATTAACACGCATAGTCACTTGTGTCCAGTATTGTGGTTTATTACTAGCCAATGGGGTGGAGTCAATCCCTTTCAGAGGTATAGGAGCCTCCAGTGGCTCCAAATCATACCCACAGCGTTTGGCAAAGGACCAATCCATAAGACTCAAAGCAGCGCCAGAGTCGACATAGGCGTCCGCGGTAATAGATGACAAAGAACAAATCAGGGTCACAGATAGAATAAACTTAGACTGTAAAGTGCTAATTGAAACAGACTTGTCAGGCTTCTTAGTACGCTTAAAGCATGCTGATATAACATGAGTTGAATCACCACAATAGAAGCACAACCCATTTTTTCGTCTAAAATTCTGCCGCTCGCTTCTGGACAGAATTCTATCACATTGCATATTTTCTGGCGTTTTCTCAGTAGACACCGCCAAATGGTGCACAGGTTTGCGCTCCCGCAGACGCCTATCGATCTGAATAGCCATCGTCATGGACTCATTCAGACTCGCAGGCACAGGGAACCCCACCATAACATCCTTAATGGCATCAGAGAGACCTTCTCTGAAAATCGCCGCCAGGGCGCACTCATTCCACTGAGTAAGCACAGACCATTTGCGGAATTTTTGGCAGTATATTTCAGCTTCATCTTGCCCCTGAGACAAGGACATCAAGGCCTTTTCCGCCTGAAGCTCTAAATGAGGTTCCTCATAAAGCAACCCCAAGGCCAGAAAAAACGCATCCACATTGAGCAACGCAGGATCCCCTGGTGCCAATGCAAAAGCCCAGTCTTGAGGGTCGCCCCGGAGCAAGGAAATTACAATCCTGACCTGCTGTGCAGGGTCTCCGGCAGAGCGAGACTTCAGGGACAAAAACAATTTGCAATTATTTTTAAAATTTTGAAAGTGAGATCTATTCCCCGAGAAGAATTCAGGCAAAGGAATTCTAGGCTCAGACATAGGTGCATGAACAACAAAATCTTGCAAATTTTGTACCTTTGTGGCGAGATTATTCAAACCTGTAGCTACACTCTGAAGATCCATTTGAAACAGGTGAACACAGAGCCATTCAAGGATTAGAAGGAGAGAAAGAGAGGAAGGCTGCAGTATAGGCAGACTAGCAAGTGATTCAATTAAGAGCACACTCAGAACTAGAGGAAAAAAAAAAAAAAAATTGTAGCAGACTTCTTTTTTCTCTCCTTTCTCAGCCAGTAATTTAACCCTTTTTTTGGGCCGGTCAAACTGTCATGATTCTCAATGGCGAGAGAACATAGCCCAGCATATATGAGAACTAGCTCTTGGAAGATGGAAACTATACTGACCATGAACTAAACCTGCCGCACAACTAGAAGTGGCCGGGTAGCATGCCTACGTTTTTTAACCCTAGATGCCCAGCGCCAGCCGGAGAACTACCTAATCCTAGCAGAGGAAAAGACAGTCCTGGCTCACCTCTAGAGAAATTTTCCCAAAAGGCAGACAGAGGCCCCCACATATATTGGCGGTGATTTTAGATGAAATGACAAACGTAGTATGAAAATAGGTTTAGCAAAATCGAGGTCCGCTTTCTAGATAGCAGGAAGACAGAAAGGACACTTTCATGGTCAGCAGAAAACCCTATCAAAACACCATCCAGAAATTCCTTTAAGACTCTAGCATTAACTCATAACACCAGAGTGGCAATTTCCGATCACAAGAGCTTTCCAGACACAGTAACGAAACAGCAGCTGTGAACAGGAACAAAATGCAAAAACACACAAGGACAAAAGTCCAACTTAGCTGGGAGTTGTCTAGTAGCAGGAACAAGCACAGAAGGCTTCTGATTACATTGTTGACCGGCAAGAAACTGACAGAGGAGCAAGGTTATATAGCGACTCCCACATCCTGATAGGAGCAGGTGAACAGAGGGGATGATGCACACAAGTTCAATTCCACAAGTGGCCACCGGGGGAGCCCAGAATCCAATTTCACAACAGGTAACAGGAGAAATTGGACCCCAATATTTGTTGCCCAGTTTGCTGTGAGTACGCTGATACCTCATATGTGGGGGTAAACCACTGTTTGGGCGCACGTCAGGGCTTGGAAGGGAAGTAGTGACATTTGAAATGCAGACTTTGATGGAATGGTCTGCGGGCGTCACGTTGCATTTGCAGAGCCCCTGATGTGCCTAAACAGTAGAAACACCCCATAAGTGACCCCATTTTGGAAACTAGACCCCAAAAGGATCTTATCTAGATGTGTGGTGAGCACTTTCAACCCCCAAGTGCTTCACATAAGTTTATAACGTAGAGCCATGAAAATAAAAAATAATTGTTCTTTCCTCACAAATTATGTTCTAGCAAGTAATTTTTTATTTTTGCAAGGGTAACAGGAGAAATTGGACCCCAATAGTTGTTGCCCAGTTTGTCCTGAGTACGCTGGTATCCCATATGTGGGGGTAAACCACTGTTTGGGCGCACGTCGGGGCTTGGAAGGGAGGGCGCACCATTTGACTTTTTGAACGCAAGATTGGCTGGAATCAATGGTGGCGCCATGTTGCGTTTGGAGACCCCTGATGTGCCTAAACAGTGGAAACCCCTCAATTCTAACTTCAACACTAACCCCAACACACCCCTAACCCTAATCCCAACTGTAGCCATAACCCTAATCACAACCCTAACCCCAACACACCCCTAACCACAACCCTAACCCCAACACACCCGTAACCCTAAATCCAACCCTAACCCTAATCCTAACCCTAATCCCAACCCTACCCACAACTGTAACCCCAACACAACCCTAACCCTATCCTTAACCCTAACCACAAGCCTAATCTTAACCCTATTTCCAACCCTAGCCCTAATTCCAACCCTAAGGGTACCGTCTCACATAACGATTTACCAACGATCACGACCAGCGATACGACCTGGCCGTGATCGTTGGAAAGTCGTTGTGTGGTCGCTGGGGAGCTGTCACACAGACCGCTCTCCAGCGACCAACGATGCCAAGGTCCCGGGTAACCAGGGTAAACATCGGGTTACTAAGCGCAGGGCCGCGCTTAGTAACCCGATGTTTACCGTGGTTACCAGCGTAAAAGTAAAAAAAAAAAAAACGTACATACTCACATTTCGGTGTCCTTCAGGTCCCTTGCCGTCTGCTTCCCGCTCTGACTGAGTGCCGCCGTACAGTGAGAGCAGAGCGCAGCGGTGATGTCACTGCTGTGCTGTGCTCTCACTTTCCGGCCGGCAGACAGTCAGAGCGGGAAGCAGACGGCAAGGGACCTGAAGGACACCGAAATGTGAGTATGTACGGTTTTTTTTTTTTACTTTTACGCTGGTAACCACGGTAAACATCGGGTTACTAAGCGCGGCCCTGCGCTTAGTAACCCGATGTTTACCCTGGTTACAAGCGAACGCATCGCTGGATCGCTGTCACAACGATCCAGCGATGACAGCAGGAGATCCAGCGACGAAAGAAAGTTCCAAACGATCTGCTACGACGTACGATTTTCAGCAGGGTCCCTGATCGCTGCTGCGTGTCAGACACAGCGATATCGTATGGATATCGCTGGAACGTCATGGATCGTACCGTCGTAGCGATCAAAGTGCCACTGTGAGACGGTACCCTAACTCTAATTCCAACCCTAACCCTAAGGCTATGTGCCCACGTTGCGGATTCGTGTGAGATTTTTCCGCACGATTTTTTAAAAATCTGCAGCTAAAAGGCACTGCGTTTTACCTGCAGATTTACAGCAGATTTCCAGTGTTTTTTTGTGCGGATTTCACCTGCGGATTCCTATTGAGGAACAGGTGTAAAACGCTGCGGAATCCGCACAAAAAATTGACATGCTGTAGAAAATACAACGCAGCGTTTCTGCACGGAATTTTCCGCACCATGGGCTCAGTGGATTTGGTTTTCCATAGGTGTACATGGTACTGTAAACCTGATGGAAAACTGCAACGAATTCGCAGCGGCCAATCCGCTGCGGATCCGCAGCCAAATCCGCTGCGGATCCGCAGCCAAATCCGCACATGCCATAACCCTAACCCTACCCCTACCCGTAACCCTAACCCTAACCCTACCCCTAGTTCTAGCCCTAACCCTAGTTCTAACCCTAACCCTAGTGGAAAACGAAAAAAAAAAATATATATATATTTTCTTTATTTTATTATTGTCCCTACCTATGAGGGTGATAAAGGGGGGGGGGGTATTTATTATTTTTTTTATTTTGATCGCTGTGATAGAACCTACCACAGCGATCAAAATGTACTTGTAAGGAATCTGCCGGCTGGCAGATTCGGCGGGCGCACTGAGCATGCGCCCGCCATTTTCCAAGATGGCGGCGCCCAGCGAGGAGACGTACGGACACCGGGAGGATCGGTAAGTATGAAGGGGTGGTGGGGGGGTGGATTGGAGCACAGGGGGGGTGATCGGACCACAGGGGGGGTTTATTCAAACAAGGAGGGAGCGGGCAGGAGGACGGGGGAGCCGGCAGGCGGACGGAGGGGACCGGACCCCATAACGGAGCACTGGGGGGGCGATCGGTGGGTGTGGGGGGGGACATATTAGGTTTTCCAGCCATGGCCGATGTTATTGCAGCATCGGCCATGGCTGGATTGTAATATTTCACCAGTTTTTTAGGTGAAATATTACAAATCGCTCTGATTGGCAGTTTCACTTTCAACAGCCAATCAGAGCGATCGTAGCCACGGGGGGGTGAAGCCACCCCCCCTGGGCTGAAGCACCACTCCCCCTGTCTCTGCAAATCGGGTAAAATGGGAGTTAACCCCTTCACCCGATCTGCAGGGACGCGATCCCTCCATGACGCATACGCTGCGTCATAGGTCGCATTGGCACCGACTTTCATGATGCAGCGTATGCGTCAAAGGTCGTGAAGGGGTTAAAGCCAGAACATTGCCATTTGAAATGACTTTAGTTTTGTGCCAGGTCTGTGATCTGCTTTTTTTCTACAAAATTAAACAACTGAATGAACATCCTCCAAGGCCGGCGATTCCATAATTTTTGCCAGGGGTTGTATAATTTATTATGAGTGGTGGTACCTGACTGGAGTGAGATTTTGGCATAGTGCGGAGGCTCATGCTACTAGTAAGACTCTGTCGATTCTGTTGCGGAGAAATTAGCACGTATTTGACACCTAATTAACTTTTGGTTGTTCCAAGCGGGTGTTATCAGATAGAAACTCATACAGGGAGAAGTGCACACCTTCAGAAGTAACTAATAACACCAACTTAGACTTAACTACAGTTAATTCATTAGGAACCAAATACTTTGATTGCTAGTATCTCCGCAACGGAGAGATGAAAATTAAAAAACAAACCGAAAAAAAACCCAAAATGTTTTATTCCACTCTACAGCCAGTATTCCATAGAGTGTTCAGTTAAACATGAAAAATTTGATGAAAGGTCCTCTTTAACTACAGAAAAGCAACACCAAAGAAAAACTAGCAGTAGCCACAACTTAAAGATGGTTTGTTATGGTTTTCACCTGAAAAAACAACTCCATCAACGATAATGGGAAATGAGCTACAATTGGAAAAATATCTTTGCTTTGCCCTGTACGCTTGACTGGGACTCTATTGACGAGGTGAGAAAGCCATAGAGTAGTCTTGGCCATATCTGAGCATGAACCATGCTGCACATCTTTCTATTTCACATACAACTTTGGAAGCAGAATAACTATGTATTTCCTGTTTAATGTAACAAAATGAAAATTGACAGAACATTTTTTAATTGTTTTTCTTTATAATCATCAATAATGTTTAGTGCACGGCCAGCTCTAGCTATTGTTGTTGGTTATGTATATGCCAGTTGTAGTATAATGATAAGGAGCACTGGAAATAGTATGTTATTTACCCTTGTACTATTCACACTCCTGACTTGTTTGCAGCAGACAATTGTACGCACACTTTTAATTTTTTAGGGAGAATTGAAGAATGTGACATAAATATCGTAAACCATTCCATAAAAACTGACAAATGACTCATGTTCATAATCCTCAGGAAAGATACCTATTTCTCCTACACATGTGGTTTTTATTCCCTTGTTGTCTAATGATCTGAGACATGTTAAACACCCCAGTGCTGTCATGATACAACACAGATTACTTAAAATGAATCACTGTGGAGAACACAAAATTCAAACACACGATTTCAAGGTGAATGATTGATATGTCAGGGACACAACAGAATTAATATTTATTGAGGCCATTAATCTACTGAAATCCTTGATCTAAGACCATTTAATCTTTGGTCTATAGAAAATGTAGCGTTTCACACCTTACCAACTGTAACGGGACAGATGTTAGTTATTATTCATTTGATTATTTAATATCAACATATTCCAAAAAACTGTACAAAGCTGGTAATCATTCATGTCAGTCCCTGTCCTTACTGAGGCTCACAATCTAAATATACTGTTTCAGACACACACAGACTAAAGGCCCTCATACACATTGGATAGATGTCAACTGCCAGCTATCTCACCCAACTTTCACACACACAGAAAGTCTTGGCTCAGTTGACCGCTCCTTTGTTCTCCATCAGAGAGCGGCAACTAGACATGTCTGACAGAGGTATATCTTTGGTGAGAACAAAAGTATTAGATGTGGGGAATCCAACAGGCTGGATCCTACTCTTCTCCAACATTATCTGTTGGAGCTCCCATACATAGTAGACTGTTGGTCAATCTGGTCGATATTGACAGGTTTGGCCAATTTTGGTCAAAGATGTTTAGGGGTGTTAAGGTCAAGCTCAGGTCAAGTTCCTAGCAAGCCAATAAATCTACTAGTATGATCTTTGCGTCTTGGAGAAAACCAGTATGCATGGAGAAAAACCAAGTAAACACAAAGCCCCCATACATCATTGCCTTTGTGCTTGTTTTTTGTCTGGTTTTGTGTGTCTTGTGCATTATTATTATTTTCATCCAATTTTTATTCCATTTTTGCCTTTTTTACGTCTATTTTTTATGTGCTCTCCTATATTTTTGTTTTCAGCTTTGTGGGTAAAGTTTAGTGATTCCAGATGTTTTCGCCTGATTTACCAATTGAAACAGTTTTTTTTTTTTTTTAAGTTGCAAAATATGGTTCAACTCAACTCTGGTGTATTTTTATGCATGTTTTTCAAAAGTCACATCTTTTAAGCAATAAAAAATGGATAATAATACGGTAGTAATGGAAGCCCTTTTTTACTTTGCACCAAATTCATGAACTAAGTGTACCATTTTGATGAACTTGGCTCACTAAACTTCAACGAATACCTCAAATTAAAATAGAAAAGTAACTTAAAAAGAAAACGCAAATGATGAATCAGGGGCCAAAGAGTACATATGTGAGACCCAGTGTTGTAAGAAAGCAGTGCAAATTCCTTATCTACAGCTATCTTGCTAACTTATAAAATCTAAAAATCATTTTTTTCCTGTGAGCTTTCTATCTATGAAAAACCCCATATAATCTGTAAATTAACTTAAAAGAACAGCATTACCATTCTATTACAATTCTGTTCATCTGGAAATATATACATTTATATGGAAAAATTCAGAGAAAAACCCTGGGTGCTTTCTAAGCAGAATAAGCTACAACTAAAATTTCTTTCAATCAAGAGTTAGTTCTCCTAGCATGTCTGGAATGCTAATAAGTTAATTGTGATTGACACACAGCCATGCAAGGATGACTTCAAGCAATGGACTTCACCTGTTTTACTCAAAGAAATACAACGACTCTAATCACTGACTTCCTTCCTCAGCCAAACATCCTTAACATGTGCAATATTTAATAGAATTAGTATATGCACATTTATTATAAGCAAAGGCTACACATTCAACTGTTTGTATATATACATATATATACTCCTCCATATTGAAATTGCAACAGGAAGAAGGAAAAATCGAGGACTTATGGAAATCATAGTACAGAAATTTTGTTAATATTCATGTCATGAAAAAATGGAAACATTTTCAAAGCTTTTCAATTTATTCAGTATCAAGTATGGGTGCCACGTGCAGAAATATACACACTTATACACCTCAAAATACTATAAATGAGGTAATAATGGTTGTCTGAGCAATGTTCTGCCACATTGAATGCACTGGGGCAAGTAAATCATCAAGATCCACAACTGGCAGCTTACTTTGCAGCTGCCGACCAAAGTGGTCACAGATATACTAGATGGGAGACAAGTCCAGAGATGCTGTAGGCCATGGTAACACATTTAGATCATACAGCCTCCTTTTTCTTTTCAATGTTCTTTTTATTGAATTTTTATAAAAGAACAGATAAACAGACAAATGCAAAATATATGAAATAGCTAACAAAACGACAATAATGAACTTTCGAATAAGGGCTCTTAGATCATACAGCCTCCTGACGGTAGCACAAATCTTTTTCCGATTGGACTTCTCATGTGGAAAATGACTCTTGGGACACCTTGTTGAAATGGCCGTACCACTGGTTTCACCATCAAATCAATGTAATGCCAAGCTGTTAGTGTTCTTGAAATAAAAACTAGAGGTATCCGGCTACCATACATTATGCCACTCTACACTATAATTATGGTAATGATATTCCCACGTGAATGCCCCTTCATGGTGTTGCCCAGATGGTCTCCAGACCAATCTCTGTTTGTCAATGCATCCAAGACAAAAGCCGGACTCACTGCAGAAAAGGATTGACTGCCACTCCGCCCTCTATTTCTGTCTTACTATGCATTACAAGAGCCTTTGAAAGCGGTGGCATAAGATCAGTAACTTCAGAGTTTCAAATCTCTTTTGGCATTAACATCAGAATAAAAACTGTGTGGTGGGAGCTTCAGTTCCTAGGTTTCCATGGCTTAGCAGCTGCATGCAAGCCTCACATCAACAAGCACAATGCCAAGTGTCAGATGTTGTGGTGCAAAAAACTTGCAACTGGACTCTGGATCACTGGAAACATGTTCTGTGGAGTGATGAATCACACATTTCTCTCTGGTAATGTTTTGGATGTGTTTAATGAATGCAAGGAGATGTTTACCTCTCAAATTTTAATGCTTAAGCATAGCAAGACAATTTGGACAATTATATGTTTTCAAATTTGTGGGAGCAGTTTGGGGAAGATCCTTTTCTCCTTTTCTGTTCCATCATGAGTGTGCCCCAGTGCACAAAGCAAAGTCTATAACAGTTTGATAGGGGGAGTTTAGTGTAGAAGAACTTGACTGGCCCATACAGAGCCTAGACCCCAGTTATCTTCCAGGCAACATCCTCCCAATGGCCTGGAAGAGCTCATTTACATAAATTAATAAAATATGATTTTTCAACAAGACATCTCATGAGGCAGGTATCACTTTTTCAGCAGCCTATAACTGATATGCCTATATTAACAGTTTAGACAGATCAAATGTGGTGACATTTTGCCTTTAAAATGAGATGTCATTAAAGCTTCTGTAGATGTAAAGTGTAAGTGTTCCAATAATTTTGTCCATCTGGTTCACATATACACTTCTCAAAATTGAAATTATAACATCAAGAAGAAAAAGTTGAAATTATGAAAATCACAAGATGAAAAAACATGTTAATGATATACAAATTATGAAAAATGAAAACAAAATTTTTAAATCTTGATTTATTCGGTATAGCGTACGAGTGTTAGGAGCAGAAACACACTCAATTAGACACCTTGGCATATTATTAGTGAGGTTTTCTGAGGAATTAACTACCACATTGAACACTTTTGTGCATGATCCTGTGATTTTCATGAATCCAGTACATTCCTTCTTTGTCTTGAATTTTTAATGTTGAGGATTGTAGATTAAAACAACCTTTATATTAATTGCCAAGTCACTCTGGACCACCAAAAAAAGTTGTGACTAGAGTTGGTGCGAATTTATTCATCCCATTTTATCAGCCAATGCAATCTTCTGTGAGGCTGTGACACTGGAGTCCAGCAAACTGCCTCTTTCCTGCTATCATCTCTGGTTCATCTGTCGATTAGGTGGCCTGGCGTGACGTCATCTTTGTGGCATGACACACTTGTGACATTGCGACAGACTGGCAAATCAGAAGAAGAGCCAAAGATGACAGCAGATAAGAGGCAGTTCCCCTTCTCCCGACGGCAGTCAACTGTCATGGCTGACGGAATGGGATTTTCTTACAGACTTGCACCAGCGCTCGTTCTGACCCATCAGATATGAGTTCAACAAAAGTCTTAAAGCTGTCTTGTGATATTTGGCACCATGAATTTAGTCTAAAAAAATGTTTAAATCCTGAGGTGGATATGACTTGTTTTTCAGCATATCTAACACTTCCTGCAATTAGGACATGAAAGGTTGTACTTGGCCTGCAAAATTTTTGATTAGGTGTCATGTGTCAAACTAATGGTCACGTGACTGCCAGGACATTCCATTTTGCAGCAGAATATTGCACCACAGAGCATTACAACGTATCTGATGGCTTCTGTTTTGTGCACCTTGGTGTCATCACGAGGTAAGTGACCTGTACACACCTTCTTAATTGCTTATTGGTATAGTTCTGATGATCACATTAACATTTTAGGCACCTTTGTTGGAGATCAGTGATTTTGTTAGAAAGAACCTTCTTATCTGCTGTGATAATTCCACTATGCAGCAGGCTGTAATGCCTTGTGGGTTGTATTACATTTTGTAGCATGGCCAGCAATAACTTTTTGACTAGTTTATGCTACAGTAGCTCTTTCTTGGAATTTATGAGATGGGCTAACTTTTGCTCCCTACATGGCTCATTCCTTTGGGCACCAGTGATTATGTCCCTGGTTCAGTGGTTGTTCTTTTTGGACTCCTTTTTTTATATACTATAACCTGCATTCTGGGAACAACCCACAAGGCCTGACTGTTTGGTTCTGTTTTGATGCAGTCATCGAGCTACTACAGTTTGGGCCTTGTCAAAATCTTTACAATTGCCCATGTTTTTTCCTATCAACATATCAACTTCAAACACTAACTATTTACTTGCTGCCTTTGTGAGAAAGCATTATCCATTGCACTTCAGAAATGTTTAATGTAATGCACTTGAAACAAAGAATAAAAAGTTAATCTATCTTACATGTTCCACTGACATGGATATTAACATTGAAACACTTGAAATTCCTTGTTTGGGGTGCTTGACAAGACCTTTACAGCACTGCGGGAATCTTCAGTTGCTATTTATTAGTCTTTCTTCCTTCAGTTTTGTCTTTAGTTACAAGCATATTTTATCAGCCTGAGGTCAGGTTACTGACAGGTGATTTGGCCATTGAATGACACTTGGCAGTATGGTGGCTCAGTGGTTAACTCTGCTGATTTGCCGTGTTGGGTCATCTCACCAATGACATTTGCAATAAGTTTGTATGTTCTCCCCGTGTTTATGTGGGTTTTCTCCGGTTTCGTCCCACAATCCAAAGACATACTGATGAGGAATGTACAGTTAAGTCCATATATATTTGGACAGAGACAACATTTTTCTAATTTTGGTTATAGACATTACCACAATGAATTTTAAACAAAACAATTCAGATGCAGTTGAAGTTCAGACTTTCAGCTTTCATTTGAGGGTATCCACATTAAAATTGGATGAAGGGTTTAGGAGTTTCAGCTCCTTAACATGTGCCACCCTGTTTTTTAAAGGGACCAAAAGTAATTGGACAATTGACTCCAAGGCTATTTCATGGACAGGTGTGCAATCCCTTCATTATGTCATTCTCAATTAAGCAGATAAAAGTTGTGGTGCTTGCATTTGGAAGGTTTTGCTGTGAAGTAAACAAGCGGTCAATGGAGCTCTCCATGCAGAGATTGTGAACCCCAATGGGGACAGTGATGATGTTAATAAAGCGCTGTGGAAATAATGGTGCCATATAAGCGAGTAAATTAAAAATTTAATTACTTTATTTTAATGGAGTTGATCCATAAGTCTACAAAGTGCACAAAGGATAGATAAGAAATGTATAATCACTGGGGGTGTAGTTGCCAAGACACTCACTAATCCTAAGAATAGGGAGACCAAAATGGTCAGGTGGAGTAATCATTTGCTACAGTACCTCCAAGCCGGGCAAACATAGATGTTTCCCTGAAAACAAGGATTTATAGTTATCACTCAATAGAACATCTCAAGTGTACAATATAACAAGTACGTGTCTATTATATTAAAAGCAATCCTAATAAACTAATTTCTTCAAACAGGTGATTATGCTCTCAAGCCCCTAGACTGTCTCATATACTGTAGTGAAGCAATCATATGAAACGTATGGCCAACTTTGATGGTCGTGACTCGTGAAGTGATACAATTTTGTTAGGGTTAACCTTTATTTTCTCTTTATAAAAGAAAAAGTATGTGTAAAATTGCTCAAAAGTCATAGAATAAAAAAATAAATATAGAAGCCAAGTAGAGCAATATATTTGCAATTTCCAAAATACTTAGTGGGAAATACTCTATTTCCTTCTTTAGTTGAGTGGAAACAGCTGCAATTCCATCCATTATGCTCAAATACTCTTGAGTTCTTTTTTTTTCTCTGTCAGTCCTTACTGGAATATGTTCTCCAAAATATTCCTCTGCAGAGAGCTGGCCCTCATTACTTTATCCCTCAGAGAACCCTGGTATTTTACTTTTAGACTTTGCTGGTGAAAAAAAAGACGTTCCCCTCCTGCTGCTTAGCAGATGTACTAGGTATATTATTAGGGTCTCTACCTTGCTGATGTTCTTCATCTTAGTGGCCATTGATAAAACATTATAGCAACATTGAGAAAGTATTATATTGTTAGGCAATTCTAATAACAAGAAGTACAATGTTTTGTGTTGCCTCTCGCAAATTCTAAAATTTAAAGGGGTGGTTCATCAGTCGACACCTGACCAATATCTTCTAAAGAAAGCACCGGAGAAACAATGGGAGTTTTTGTATAAAACTATCAAACGACTTTATTATAAACCGATACAAAACAATTTAAAAAACACAGACAAAGTCATGAAAGTGTTAATTTACAAAGACACCAGATATAAGTGGCCCTCAGTACAAAAATAGATATGTCCTTGCATCAATGCATTTAACAAATACATCCAGTGAAGACCAAGCCCTCATAAAAGTGTCCCAGGCAAGCACAGCCCTCCACATCAATGGTAAAGGTCATAGTGATATTAACAATCTCTTATATTCATCTATGGGAGTGTGTATGCCATACACCGCCAGTTTTGTGAAACATCTAGCTGTAACATGTACCCGGCCTGGTGGGTCTAAGGATGGATACCAAAAGAGAGCATGTCTCACCTGAAACTGAGAGGCCCACTGCACGCACCCCGATGTGCGTTTCGCCGCTGTCAGCACTCGCTTTCTCAAGGGGAAGTGAGGTTTGGGCTGTCTACAGGACCTTAAGTATCCATGGAGATTTATCATGTGACCATCACCTGACTTGTTACAATCAGCGCTGTGTAGATATGGTGCATGCGCCGGCCGCCGGCCGGGTAAACCCCCACCTGCCCGGACGTACCCGACCGCACACACGAGTGGGCACCAGCAGGTCCCAGTCATGCCCGCAGGAGGACAGTGCCGGACAAGGAAGGACAACCGCAGACAGCCTGCATTCGCACGCGCACCACAGCTGAAAATCTTAAAGGTGCAGACATGAATTTATCCATAATTGTTAGACATCAATATAACAGTAATTAAAAAATAATGAACACAAGTCATCATGTCCACGTATCAATAGTCAGATGTAACGTCCATCCAGGATCTGACAAACTGAATTAATTTATTCATCACTTCTTATAGAAATCTTTTTTCATGTATTCCAATATAATCAAATCCAGAGGAAGCCAGTTAAGTACCACTTATCCAGAAGGAACCTATATATAATATATCACAAAAACAGAAAATATTAAAACCAAAACACACATATACAGTTTTAAAAACAGGTGCAGAAGACTATATCAAGGGATGAAGACGATTCTACAAAAAAGAGCCAAAATTCAGGGAATCATTTAGACCAGTGGGTTTCATGGTCCCCAGGGTCACTATCCATTTCAATTCTCGTTGTGCTAAGAGTTTTTTTACATTACCCCCCTAATACCAACATGTACCACGTCTATGCCTCTAACCCTAAAATCTTTAGGGTCACAATTATGAACCATCCTGAAATGTTTCGGGATGGGCTTGAGGGTTGACACATCCTCCACTGCCCTGGCTGCGCCAATGTCCCGTACATGTTCTCTCACGCGTACCCTCAGTTCACGTGATGTAAGTCCTATGTAAATAAAAGGACAGTTGCATGTCGCATAATAGATCACATTCTTGCAATTGTTATTTATGGTAAACACAGGTACAGGCATATCTTCACAATGAGGGACAGGCCTTCTTGCAGATTCCATGTTACTCCCATTTTCGTTTCTTATGCTTATTGAATCCTTGCACTTGCACTGCACAGAAATAACAGTCATCATGATGATTTTTTGGCTCTCTCCACACCATTGGAACACCAAATTTGAAGCTTTTTCTTTGTCCTTTGCTCCATTTTCGTAATAATTCGATACATGCTTTGCACACTATGTGTGGTGCCCAAAACTTGTCTTGGTCCCCAAGCATAACCCCAAAATAGGCAAAATACACTTTTTTTACGAAGTCTGTTATGTTTCTTCTATGTTTTGGCAGTGTGTATTCACCACAAATGTAACAGAATGAGTCTGGATCGTTAAGACAACTTCTTCTTGATGAGTTCATGCTTTTCACTGGAAAACAGACAACAACATAAAGTTAGTGCAAAAATCAAGCTATGAACAAACTTTTAGAACACTAATTAACACAAAACTATATTGAGAACTGCTCAGTTCAAGTACTAATCCAAAGAAATTAATGAGATGATGCGTCGCATTTACCAACAAGTGCTATAAATAAGATACCAAAAATGTCAAAAACTTGAGCCAATCTGGCAAAACTGATAGCATATTCAGAATCAGCACCCCAAAAATACCCCAAATTCATTAAAATATTTTGGACACCAGAAAAAAATTTTTTTTTTGTTGACCTGTGTAATCAGAAAATGAACAAACAAGGACTTAGCTTGTCTTGGAGAGACTGGGAGCAAGGTAGTCACAAGGAATCTGAAGAGCACTGAATACATTGATAGCAGGCAAGGAACTGAGTATCCAGGTGAGTTAAATAGGAAACCAACCAAGGATAACGAACCAGCTGATGAGGCCACCTGCAGAAAGACAACACTACACAGTACCGCTTGTGACCACTAGAGGGAGCCCAAAAATAGAGTTCACAACAGTACCCCCCCTTGAGGAGGGGTCACCGAACCCTCATCAAGACCCCCACGGCGATCAGGACGAGCCGCGTGGAAGGCGCGAACCAAATCGGCTGCATGAACATCAGAGGCGACAACCCAGGAATTATCCTCCTGACCATAGCCCTTCCACTTAACCAGATACTGAAGTCTCCGTCTAGAGATACGAGAATCCAAAATCTTCTGCACCACGTACTCCAATTCCCCCTCGACCAGCACCGGAGCATCAGCTTTCACGTTCTTCGAACCAGGCAGATATGAGACCACGAAGTTGAAACGGGAGAAAAACAACGACCAACGAGCCTGTCTAGGATTCAGGCGCTTGGCAGACTCGAGGTAAATCAGATTTTTGTGATCAGTCAGGACCACCACACGATGTTTAGCTCCTTCGAGCCAATGACGCCACTCCTCAAATGCCCACTTCATAGCCAACAACTCCCGATTACCAACATCATAATTTCGCTCGGCAGGCGAAAACTTTCTTGAAAAGAAAGCACACGGCTTCATCACAGAGCCCTCAGAGCTTCTCTGCGACAAAACAGCCCCTGCTCCAATCTCGGAAGCATCAACCTCGACCGGGAAGGGGAGAGAGACATCTGGGTGACATAAGACTGGAGCCGAAGAAAACCGGCACTTCAGCTCCCGAAAGGCCTCAACGGCCGCAGGAGACCAACTAGTCACATCAGAGCCCTTCTTGGTCAAATCCGTCAAAGGTTTAACCACGCTAGAAAAATTAGCGATGAAACGACGGTAAAAATTAGCAAAACCCAAGAACTTCTGAAGACTCTTAACAGACGTGGGCTGAGTCCAGTCATGAATAGCCTGGACCTTGACTGGGTCCATCTCCACAGAAGAAGGAGAAAAAATAAAACCCAAAAAGGAGACCTTCTGTACTCAGAAGAGGCAGTTTGAGCCCTTCACAAATAAAGCATTAGCACGTAGGACCTGAAACACCATCCTGACCTGCTTCACATGGGACTCCCAATCATCAGAAAAGACCAAAATGTCATCCAGATAAACAATCATAAACTTATCCAGATATTCTCAGAAAATGTCATGCATGAAGGACTGAAACACAGAAGGAGCATTAGAGAGTCCAAAAGGCATCACCAAGTACTCAAAATGGCCTTCGGGCGTATTAAATGCTGTTTTCCATTCATCTCCCTGCTTAATGCGCACAAGATTATACGCACCACGGAGATCTATCTTGGTGAACCAACTGGCACCCTTAATCCGAGCAAACAAATCAGAAAATAGTGGCAAAGGATATTGAAATTTGACTATGATTTTATTCAGAAGGCGATAATCTATACACGGTCTCAAAGAACCGTCCTTCTTGGCCACAAAAAAGAATCCTGCACCAAGAGGGGAAGAGGATGGACGAATATGTCCCTTCTCCAAAGACTCCTTTATATAACTCCGCATCGCGGCATGCTCTGGTATAGACAAATTAAAAAATCGTCCCTTAGGGAATTTACTACCAGGAATTAAATTTATAGCACAGTCACAATCCCTATGAGGGGGCAGGGCACTGGACCTGGGCTCATCAAATACATCCTGGTAGTCAGACAAAAAGTCAGGGACCTCAGAAGGAGTGGAAGAAGCAATAGACACCAATGGAGTATCGCCATGAATTCCCTGACAACCCCAACTAGACACAGACATAGCTTTCCAATCTAAAACTGGATTATGAGCCTGCAGCCATGGCAGACCCAAAACAACAACATCGTGTAAATTATGCAGAACAAGAAAGCGAATCACCTCCTGATGAACGGGAGTCATGCACATGGTCATTTGCGTCCAATACTGAGGTTTATTCTCAGCCAATGGCGTAGCATCAATTCCCCTCAGAGGAATAGGAAATTCCAAAGGCTCCAGGACAAAACCACAGCGCCTGGCAAATGACAAATCCATCAGATTCAGGGCAGCACCCGAATCCACAAAGGCCATAACCGAGTAGGACGACAAAGAACAAATCAAAGTAACAGACAAAATAAATTTAGGCTGTATAGTACCAATGGTGACAGGTTTAGCGACCTTTTTTAAGCGTTTAGAGCATGCTGAGATAACATGAGCAGAATCACCACAGTAAAAGCACAACCCATTTTGACGTCTATGACTTTGTCGCTCAATTCTGGTCAGAGTTCGATCACATTGCATAGACTCAGGTCTCTGTTCAGAAAATACCGCCAAAGGATGAGCAGATTTGCGCTCCCGCAAACGCCGATCAACCTGAATGGCTAAAGCCATAGAATCACTCAGACTTGTAGGGGTGGGGAACCCCACCATAACATCCTTAATGGCTTCAGAAAGACCTTCTCTGAAATTTGCAGCCAAGGCACACTCATTCCATTGAGTAAGCACTGACCATTTCCGAAATTTTTGACAATACACCTCTGCTTCATCCTGCCCTTGAGAGAGGGCCAGCAACGCTTTTTCTGCCTGACTCTCAAGATTAGGCTCCTCATAAAGTAGTCCAAGAGCCAGAAAAAACGCATCCACATTAAGCAATGCAGGATCTCCTGGCGCCAATGAGAAGGCCCAATCCTGAGGGTCGCCACGCAACAAGGAGATAACAATTTTTACTTGCTGAGCGGAATCACCAGAGGAACGAGGTCTCAGAGATAGAAATAACTTACAATTATTCTTAAAATTCTGAAACCTAGATCTATCTCCAGAGAACAACTCAGGAATGGGTGTCTTAGGTTCTGACATAGGGCTATGAATAACAAAAATCTGAATACTTTGCACCCGTGCAGCAAGATGATCCACACTAGAAGTCAGAGTCTGAACATCCATGTCTGCAGCTGAGCTCAAAACCACTCAGAGTTCAAGGGGATGAAAGAAGCTAGACAGACTGCAGCAAGGAAAAGCGGGAGGGGGAAAAAAAAATGTACTCAGGTCTTCTTTTAATCCCACTTCTGCAATGCATTAAACACTTTCTGGCCTGCTATACTGTTATGATCCTTAGTGGTTGAGGATCACAAATTACTCCAGATAAGTAACAAAACATAGGACAAGCTCTAGGGAGGTGGCAAACTGGACTGACCGCAAATCTGAACCTATCCAAACACACTAGAAGTAGCCGGTGAACGTGCCTAAAAATCTTAGACGTCTCTAGCCAGCCTGAGGAACTAACTACCCCTAGAGAGAAAGAAAGACCTCTCTTGCCTCCAGAGAAATAATCCCCAAAGATATAGAAGCCCCCAACAGATATTAACGGTGAGGTAAGAGGAAGGCACATACACAGGGGTGAAAGCAGATTCAGCAAAAGAGGCCCACTAATTCTAGATAGCAGAAAATAGCAAAGGGGTCTATGCGGTCAGTAAAAAACCCTTACAAAATATCCACACTGAGATTTCAAGAACCCCCACACCAACTAACGGTGTGGGGGGAGAAAGTCAGTCCCCTAGAGCAACCAGCAAGTAAGAAATCACATTTTAGCAAGCTGGACAAAAAAACATGATGAACGCTGATAATCAGAAAATGAACAAACAAGGACTTAGCTTGTCTTGGAGAGACTGGGAGCAAGGTAGTCACAAGGAATCTGAAGAGCACTGAATACATTGATAGCAGGCAAGGAACTGAGTATCCAGGTGAGTTAAATAGGAAACCAACCAAGGATAAAGAACCAGCTGATGAGGCCACCTGCAGAAAGACAACACTACACAGTACCGCTTGTGACCACTAGAGGGAGCCCAAAAATAGAGTTCACAACAGGTAAGGTTATCATACCGGCGGTGTGTAGATAATTTTTTAAGATCCTCCGATACAAGTTTCGTGAATACTTCCACTGCTGGGCAGAGTGACAAGGGGGGGAATTTTGTTGCTCTCGGGAGGATACTTTTGGGGAACCCACCTGCATCGTTGGGGATTTGCTCCTCCAGTAATTGCTCCAATATCCGAATGGTATCCCTCTCGGTCGGTGTCTCGGGATTCGCTATTGTATCACAAAAGCAAGAAGGATAAACAGGAAGAGAGGATACGTTTTATCTCCGCATTTAATCATTAGTGGGATAATATGCGGGCCATCTTAACCAAACATTGGCCGGTACTCGGGGCCGAGCCCTCCCTGGGGCGTTTTTTGTCAGATAAACCACTAATAACTCCTCGCAGATCAAAAAATCTTAGGGACTTATTAACAACAAGTCACTATGTAGCACCAACTGTACATTTTGGTAGTCCTAAACCCAGGCATGGCTCTTTCAAATGTGGCCACTGCATGGCTTGCGCCAAAGTTCTCCAAACAACGAAGTTCAGTTCGGTAGATCACAAAGAATTCGAGATTAGAGAGTACATCTCTTGCAATACCAAGAATGTGATCTATTATGCGACATGCAACTGTCCTTTTATTTACATAGGACTTACATCACGTGAACTGAGGGTATGCGTGAGAGAACATGTACGGGACATTGGCGCAGCCAGGGCAGTGGAGGATGTGTCAACCCTCAAGCCCATCCCGAAACATTTCAGGATGATTCATAATTGTGACCCTAAAGATTTTAGGGTTAGAGGCATAGACATGGTACATGTTGGTATTAGGGGGGGTAATGTAAAAAAACCTCTTAGCACAACGAGAATTGAAATGGATAGTGACCCTGGGGACCATGAAACCTGCTGGTCTAAATGATTCCCTGAATTTTGGCTCTTTTTTGTAGAATCGTCTTCATCCCTTGAAATAGTCTTCTGCACCTGTTTTTAAAATTGTATATGTGTGTTTTGGTTTTAATATTTTCTGTTTTTGTGATATATTATATATAGGTTCCTTCTGGATAAATGGTACTTAACTGGCTTCCTCTGGATTTGATTATATTGGAATACATGAAAAAAGATTTCTATAAGAAGTGATGAATAAATTAATTCAGTTTGTCAGATCCTGGATGGAAGTTACATCTGACTATTGATAAGTGGACATGATGACTTGTGTTCATTATTTTTGAATTACTGTTATACTGATGTCTAACAATTATGGATAAATTCATGTCTGCACCTTTAAGATTTTCAGCTGTGGTGTGCAGGCTGTCTGCGGTTGTCCTTCCTTGTCCAGCACCATCCTCCTGCGGGCATGACTGGGACCTGCTGGTGCCCACTCGTGTGTGCGGTCGGGTACGTCCGGGCAGGTGGGGGTTAACCTGGCCGGCGGCCGGCGCATGCACCATATCTACACAGCGCTGATTGTAACAAGTCAGGTGATGGTCACATGATAAATCTCCATGGATACTTAAGGTCCTGTAGACAGCCCAAACCACACTTCCCCTTGAGAAAGCGAGTGCTGACAGTGGCGAAACACGCGTCGGGATGCGTGCAGTGGGCCCCTCAGTTTCAGGTGAGACATGCTCTCTTTTGGTATCCATCCTTAGACCCACCAGGCCGGGTACATGTTACGGCTAGATGTTTCACAAAACTGGCGGTGTATGGCATACACACTCCCATAGATGAATATAAGAGATTGTTAATATCACTATGACCCCATCCACCATTGATGTGGAGGGCTGTGCTTGCCTGGGATACTTTTATGAGGGCTTGGTCTTCACTGGATGTATTTGTTAAATGCATTGATGCAAGGATATATCTATTTTTGTACTGAGGGCCACTTATATCTGGTGTCGTTGTTCATTAACACTTTCATGACTTGTTTGTGTTTTTTAAATTGTTTTGTATCGGTTTATAATAAAGTCGTTTGATATTTTTATACAAAAACTCCCATTGTTTCTCTGCTGCTTTCATTAGTTTACATGTGGAGGTATATTGACTAAATCAGTGACTAATTGGGGTCACAATATGAATCTGGAAAATTTTATACCAATATCTTCTATATAGAATACTAGCTGTACTACCCGGCTTCGCCCGGGTTAATAACTGCTGTTAGCAAAATAGAATGTGTTAACAAAAATTTATTCTGCACAAAAAAACCACAAAACAAATAGATAGAAATGTAATTATTAAAAGGCAATAACTAAGCTAATAGAAGCATTTTACAACATATATTTCAACACCAGAGATATTCCACACAGATTTAACTAAATTGGCCAAGTAATGTGAAGTAATCTTCTACTACTTATTCGAGAGCCTTTTGATAAACGACATTCTTAGTTTTTCCTTCAGGTGCAAAGACAAACAGATTTTTGGCTGTTCCAACTCTTGAACAGGCCACATAAAGTTGACCATGAGAAAAGCATGGAGATTGTAAATCTAAGCTAGCTGAAGAGCCCGGCGTTGCCTGGGCATAGTAAATATCTGTGGTTAGTTATAGCACCTCACTTCTCTTATTTTCCCATCACGCCTCTCATTTTCCCCATCACATCTTTCATTTTCCCCCTCACATCTCTCATTTTCTCCCTCACACCTCTCATTTTCCCCCTCACTCCTCTTATTTTCCCCCTCACTCCTCTCATTCCCCCCTAACACTTGTCATTTCGACCTCACATCTGTCATTTTCCGATCACTCCACTATTTTCCCTCACTCCTCTCATTTTGCACTCACACCTTTTCATTTTCACCTCACACCTCTCATTTTCACCTCAGTATATACATGTTTGTTATCTCCCTTATATATAGTATACACCTGTATGTCATCTCCTGTATATAGTATATACCTGTATGTCATCTCCCCTGTATATAGTATATACCTGCTGTGTGTCATCTCCCCTGTATATAGTATATACCTGTATGTCATCTCCTCCTATATATAGTATATACCTGTATGTAATCTCCTCCTGTATATAGTATATACCTGTGTGTCATCTCACCTATATATAGTATATATCTGTGTGTCATCTCCTCCTGTATATAGTATATACCTGTATGTCATCTCCTCCTATACATAGCATATACCTGTATGTCATCTCCTCCTGTATATACTATATACCTGTAGGTAATCTGCTCCTGTATATAGTATATACCTGTGTGTCATCTCCTTCTGTATATAGTATATACCTGTATGTCATCTCCTGCTGTATGTAGTATGTACCTGTATTTCATCTCTCCTGTATATAGTATATATCTGTGTGTCATCTCCTCCTGCATATAGTATATTTCTGTGTGTCATCTCCCCTGTAAATAGTATATACCTGTGTGTCATCTCCTTTTGTATATAGTATATATCTGTATGTCATCTCCTCCTGTTTTAGACCTCGTTCACACGTTATTTGGTCAGTATTTTTATCTCAGTATTTGTAAGCTAAATTGGCAGCCTGATAAATCTCCAGCCAACAGTAAGCCCACCCCCTGGCAGTATATATTAGCTCCCACATACACATAATAGACTGGTCATGTGCTGTATTTCCTATATGGTACATTTGTTGCTCTTGTAGTTTGTCTGTTTATTAATCAGATTTTTATTTTTGAAGGATAATACCAGACTTGTGTGTATTTTAGGGCGAGTTTCATGTGTCAAGTTGTGTGTGTTGAGTTACGTGTGGCGACATGCATGTAGCGACTTTTGTGAGATGAGTTTTGTATGGCGACATGCGTGTAGCAACTTTTTGTGTGTCGAGTTGCATGTGACAGGTTAGTGTAGCAAGTTGTGTGCAGCAAGTTTTGCGCATGGCGAGTTTTGCGCGTGGCGAGTTTTATGTGTGGTGCCTTTTGAGTATGTGCAAGTTTTGTGTGAGGCAACTTTTGCATGTGTTGCAACTTTTGTGCATGTGGCAATTTTTCCGCGTGTGCAAGTTTTGCGTGTGGCGAGTTTTCCATGAGGTGAGTTTTGCATGTGGAGAGTTTTGCGTGTGGCGAGTTTTGAGCTGCGACTTTTGTGTTTCAACTTTTATGTGGCGAGGTTGGTGTATGTGTGGTGAAATGTGCGCTGAGGGTGGTATATGTGTTTGAGCACGTAGTAGTGTGTGGCGCATTTTGTGTGTGTGTTCATATCTCCGTGGTGGTGTGGTGATTATCCCATGTTGGGGCCCCACCTTAGCAACTGTACAGTATATACTCTTTGGCGCCATCGCTCTCATTCTTTAAGTCCCCCTTGTTCACATCTGGCAGCTGTTAATTTGCCTCCAACACTTTTCCTTTCATTTTTTCCCCATTATGTAGATAGGGGCAAAATTGTTTGGTGAATTGAAAAGCGCGAGGTTAAAATTTCACCTCACAACATAGCCTATGACGCTCTCGGGGTCCAGACGTGTGACTGTGCAAAATTTTGTGGCTGTAGCTGCGACGGTTCAGATGCCAATCCCGGACATACATACACACATACACACATACATACACACATTCAGCTTTATATATTTGATAAGAGAATGAAATTCATTGTTTATTGAATAAGGGAAGAATTCTCCATAAGGACATCTTGTCAAAAGTAATGAAATAATACCCATTTGATACATCCAATTATGGCTATACAGACTTGTGACACCACTGCAGACAATCACTGGCTACAATATGATGATTATTTCACTTATGAGGTTATTTGCTGTCTGCAGAAGTCACATGATTCATCAGAGCTGATATATGTTTGTTTTTTACTTTCTGGGCTATTATGTGGTGTTTTGTAAAAAAAATAAAAATAAAAGCTACTGTACACCCCTTCAAATTGACCACACACACAATATACAGTAACAAGTGGTTGAAGGTGCATGACACTTCTGATAATGATTCATCACAATAAAGGAACCAACATGTCAAAATCCAACATGCCTGCTCCTTGCTTTCCCCGAAAAGTTCTTGAACAGTAAGTTGGTCTTTGACTTTGGGTAACTTCATTCTAGCTTTCCAATCTATATGATTTTTTTTAATCAAACACAATCTGACTGCTGAGGAACCCTGACCCTAAAAATTAAAGGTCCACAGTGTTAGGGGTTGAGTTCCTGCTGCTGCACAGGGGGAATCTCGAGCTATGTTTGCTGTGGTTTCCCATTGAGTCCACTAAGTTTGTGCCTCGCTACATAGCCCCTTTCAAGGTTCTGGAACAGGTCAACCCTGTGGTCTACCGTTTGGCTATTCCTCCGTGCCTTGGTATCACCGACACCTTTCACGTTTCCCTCTTAAAGCCCGTCTATTTGTCCCGGTTTTCCGAGTCATCTGCCGGGATATCAGGTTCGTTCATGGATGAGTTTGAGGTGAACTCTATCGTGGGGTGCACGGAGGTACGTGGCAAGAAATATTATCTGGTGGACTGGAAGGGTCACGGCCCAGAGGACAGAACCTGGGAGCGTGTGGAGCACATTTGGGCTCCGCTGCTCATTGCAGCCTTGGCGAGGCCCTAGCAGGGAGGGTAATGTTAGGGGTCGAGTTCACGCTGCTGCACAGGGGGAATCTCGAACCATGTCTGCTGTGGTCTCCCATTCTGCATCAGCCGCAGTGGAGCCTGCTCAGCGGAGACGTCGGTCCCAGCGTCTCGCTCAGCCTGATACTGTGCAAAGGGTTACTGCTGCCTTTCCAGGCTCTGCTTGTGTAGCCAGCATTGGTCAGCGGCGAGCAGGTTTTTCTGGGACTAAATCCTGCTTTGCACACACTGAGCATGCCCACGGGAGGACCTCTCATTGGAGGTCGGGGTTCACATGCTCAGGTCCTGTAGCAGCTCCAATTGGACCACTAGGTAGGTCCTTGTCTGCTGCAGCTATATAAGGTTCGCAAGGCCGCACGGCCATAACCTATGTTATGAGCTTTGCTACTTGGTGGCCATGTCTGCATGTGGTCAGGGTTGGCTGAAATAAGCCGCTAGAATACCGGCACCTCCGGTGAGGAGTTTTGTATGCTTGGATTCAGGGCACGGCTGAAATAAGCCCCTAGAATACCGGAACCTCCGGTGAGGAGTTGTTTGTGTGCTATGCTGTCTGCATGACCACTCTTTGCTTTGCTCAGTTAGGTATGTGAGGTTAACAGGGCACAGCATTTTCATATCTTTGCGATTCTGTGAAGTTAACAGAGTTCGCTTATACCGCCATATAGTGCCACCAATTACTTTGCAGCAGATATCTCTGCATGGTGGACCCCGGGCTGCGAACGCACCTTGTTGTTTCCTTCCTATACTCTTACACTCACCGGCCACTTTATTAGGTACACCTGTCCAACTTCTTGTTAACACTTAATTTCTAATCAGCCAATCACATGGCGGCAACTCAGTGCATTTAGGCATGTAGACATGGTCAAGACAATCTCCTGCAGTTCAAACCGAGCATCAGTATGGGGAAGAAAGGTGATTTGAGTGCCTTTGAACGTGGCATGGTTGTTGGTGCCAGAAGGGCTGGTCTGAGTATTTCAGAAACTGCTGATCTACTGGGATTTTCACGCACAACCATCTCTAGGGTTTACAGAGAATGGTCCGAAAAAGAAAAAAAATCCAGTGAGCGGCAGTTCTGTGGGCGGAAATGCCTTGTTGATGCCAGAGGTCAGAGGAGAATGGGCAGACTGGTTCGAGCTGATAGAAAGGCAACAGTGACTCAAATCGCCACCCGTTACAACCAAGGTAGGCCTAAGAGCATCTCTGAACGCACAGTGCGTCGAACTTTGAGGCAGATGGGCTACAGCAGCAGAAGACCACACCGGGTACCACTCCTTTCAGCTAAGAACAGGAAACTGAGGCTACAATTTGTACAAGCTCATCGAAATTGGACAGTAGTAGATTGGAAAAACGTTGCTTGGTCTGATGAGTCTCGATTTCTGCTGCGACATTCGGATGGTAGGGTCAGAATTTGGCGTAAACAACATGAAAGCATGGATCCATCCTGCCTTGTATGGAGCATCTTTGGGATGTGCAGCCGACAAATCTGCGGCAACTGTGTGATGCCATCATGTCAATATGGACCAAAATCTCTGAGGAATGCTTCCAGCACCTTGTTGAATCTATGCCACGAAGAATTGAGGCAGTTCTGAAGGCAAAAGGGGGTCCAACCCGTTACTAGCATGGTGTACCTAATAAAGTGGCCGGTGAGTGTATATACACAGTTCTGACGTGAATCTTTGTCATTTATGTTGCTGTTAGTTAATTTATGCTCTATTGTTTTTCATTTATTTTTAGCCATAATCGGCCTGAGATCCCGCGGGTGCACGCAGGCGCAGTAAACAAGACATCAAGTGATGTCAGTTGTCGGGCAGCGTGAACTGCGCATGCCCAAGGCAGAATATGACCGCACAGGTGCCTGGACAACTGATTAACGCCAAGGAGGCGGCGCCCTTCTCGCAGAGTGACGGCAGGGAGGCGTTTGGATGAGGGGGGAAAGACCTGCCTCCCTGACGATTTCACAGGTATGAGGGAAAAAATTCTAAAGTGATTATTTCTGCAGTGCAACGAACAATAACTAAAAGAGCCACCTTGTCAGAATGCAGCATTAGTGCTGCACAAGATGGCTCTTTTAGTTACAAACGCCTGGGGGGGTGACAGGTTACCTTTAACATGAGCTTTTACATAGAGCAATTCTCTATGTGAGTTACACATCATTTTCAATGGAAATATTCTTCAAAATATATAAATACAGTTGTGCTCAAAAGTTTACATACCCCAGCAAAATGTTTGCTTTCTTGGCCTTTTTTCAGGGAATATGAACTGATAGCACCAAAACTTTTTCTTCACTCATGGTTAGTGGTTGGATGAAGCCATTTATTGTCAAACTACTGTGGTTTCTCTTTTTAAATCATAATGACAACCCCAAACATCCAAATGACCCTGATCAAAAGTTCACATTCAATGGTGATTTTGGCCTGATAACATGCACAGAAGTTGACACAAATGAGTTTTGATGGCAACTAAAGGTAACATCCTCACCTCTGACCTGTTTGCTTGTAATCAGTGTGTGTGCATAAAAGCTGAGTGAGTTTCTGGGATCCAGACAGACTCTTGTATCTTTCATCCAACCACTGATGTTTCTGGATTGTGAGTTATGGGGAAAGCAAAAGAATTGTCAATGGAACTATGGGAAAAGATAGTTGAACTGTATAAAACAGGAAAGGAATACAAAAAGATATCCAAGGAACTGGTAATGCCAGTCAGCAGCTTTAAAACTGTGATTAACAAATGGAAAATCAGGGGCTCTGTAAAAACAAAACCACGGTCAGGTAGACCAACAAATATGTTGTCCACAACTGCCACGAAAATTCTTCCGGATGCAAAGAAAACCCCACAAATAACATCAGCTGAAAAACAGGACTCTCTAAAACTAGTGGCGTGGCTGTTTCAAGATGCACAATAAGGAGGCAGTTGAAGAAAAATATCTGCATGGTCGAGTCACTAGAAGAAAGCCATTACTGTGCAAATGCCACAAATTATCTCGTCTACAACACACAAAATAGCACAGAGATAAGCTTAAAAACTTCTGGAACAAGGTAATTTGGAGTGATGATACAAAAATGTAACTCTTTGGCCACAACTCTAACTATTTCATTTGGAGAGAGGTCAATTAGGCCTATGAGGAAAGGAACACCATTCCTACTGTAAAGCACAGAGGTGGATCGCTGATGTTTTGGAGATGTATGAGCTACAAAGGCACAGGAAACTTGGTCAGAGTTGAAGGAAAGATGAATGCAGTACGTTATCAGCAAATAGTGGAGGCAAATTTGCATTCATCAGCCCATGGGACGTACTTGGATGTTTCAACATGACAACGATCCAAAACACAAGGCCAAGTTAATCAGGTCATTAGCTAGATCAGAACAAAGTGAAGGTTCTGGAGTGGCCATCTCAGTCTCCTGACCTCAGTATCATTGAGCCACTCTGGGGAGATCTCAAGCACACAGATCATTCTAGACAGCCCAGGAATTTACAGGAACTGGAAGCTTTTTCCAAGCAGAGTGGGCAGCTGTACCATCTGAGAAAATAAAGAACTTCATGAACAACTACCACAAAAGATTTCAAGCTGTCAGTGATGTTAGGGCATGCTAGGCTATGGGTTGAACTAGATGGACTTAAAGTCTTCCTTCAACCTTAATAACTATGTAACTATGTAACTATGTTAGAGAGGGCAATACATGGTATTAAGAAATGGAGTTTTTGAAATTTTGACCATGGTCATTTGGATGTTTTGGGTTGTCAATATGATTTAAAAAGAGATAACACAGCAGTTTGACAATAAATGGATTCATCCAGCCACTATCCATGAATGGAGAAAAAGTTTTGGTGTTATCACTCATATGGGCCAAGAAAGCAAAAATCTGCCGCGGTATGTAAACTTTTGAGCACAACTGTATATATATATATATATATATATATATATATATATATATATATATATATACATATACACACACGGTCAAAATTGTTGGTACCCCTCGTTTAATGACAGAAAAACACACAATGATAACAGAAATAACTTGAATCTGAAAAAATAAACATAACTAAAAAATCTATGATAATGAGATAATGAACAAATGAAAGTCAGACATTGCTTGTCAACCATTCTTCCACAGAATTAAAAAAAAAATGGAAACAGAAGGTAAAAGATTACAGTTATCACGAGGGAAGAAAGAGCTGCTGATACAATGGGATCTTTTGCTGCCACAGTGACGTCCCAAAGCTACTCGGGACCATAGAACCGTACACTGTGTAAGCTGCGCGTGTATTGCTGTAAAAGAAATAACAAGTTAAGATTCAAGATTAGAAAGCCAGTTTCAGAGCATCATGTCCTACTCGCAACTATCATCCTTTAGTTGAGCCGCCACACCTAAATGGTGCATGGCTCAAAACAAACCCCACAGAAGTGCTGCAGTATCATGGACAGTATCCTAAGAGGTGTAAGAAACAATGAAATTACTATACAAACACTTTTCAAAAGAGACGATATACTGTGAGGAGGACTTGGACTAAGGGTACCGTCACACAGTGGCACTTTTGTCGCTACGACGGTACGATCCGTGACGTTCTAGCGATATCGTTACGATATCGCAGTGTCTGACACACAGCAGCGATCAGGGACCCTGCTGAGAATCGTACGTCGTAGCAGATCGTTTGGAACTTTCTTTCGTCGCTGGATCTCCCGCTGTCATCGCTGGATCGTTGTGTGTGACAGCGATCCAGCGATGTGTTCGCTTGTAACCAGGGTAAACATCGGGTTACTAAGCGCAGGGCCGTGCTTAGTAACCCGATGTCTACCGTGGTTACCAGCGTAAAAGTAAAAAAAAACAAACAGTACATACTCACATTCCGGTGTCTGTCCCCCGGCGTTCTGCGTCTCTGCACTGTGAGCGCCGGCCAGCCGGAAAGCGAGCACAGCGGTGACGTCACCGCTGTGCTTTTCGGCTGGCGCAGACACAGTGCAGAGAAGCAGAACGCCGGGGGACAGACACAGGAATGTAAGTACTTACATATGTACTGTTTTTTTTTTTTTACTTTTACGCTGGTAACCACGGTAAACATCGGGTTACTAAGCGCGGCCCTGCGCTTAGTAACCCGATGTTTACCCTGGTTACCCGGGGACTTCGGCATCGTTGGTCGCTGGAGAGCTGACTGTGTGACAGCTCCCCAGCGACCACACAACCACTTACCAACGATCACGGCCAGGTCGTATCGCTGGTCGTGATCGTTGGTAAATCGTTAGGTGAGACGGTACCCTAAGGACTTTGTGTGTGTATCACAACGTGACTTAGGACCCACAATCTTGGTTATGCAAAAATAGTGTGAATCACCTGTGTGATACTAAAAAGGTGCACTGGGCAGCACAGATGCAATGATACAGAAATGGATAAAGGGGACCTACAGAATACTGTGCAAAAATTCAAGATAAAGGAAAAGGTGACAAAAAGCTGCACAGTAAGTAAGAGTGCACACCCAAATATGAAATAAATGGATAAACATGATTCTTATTGATCATCAAAAAAGTACTAACAAACAAAGGCAGAATAACTATGTCATGGGTTTACAGTGACAGACAGGAGCCATTGGACGACAACATCTAAGGCTACTTTCACACTAGCGTCGTACTCGGCCCGTCGCAGGGCGTCGGGCTGACGTACCGACGCTAGCAGTGAATGCGCCGCACAACGGGGGCAGCGGATGCTGGTTTTCCACGCATCCGCTGCCCCATTGGGAGGTGCGGGGAGGTGCGAGGAGGTGGGGGCGGAGTTCCGGCCGCGCATGCGCGGTCAGAAATGGCGGTCCGTCGGCGGCAAAAAACGTTACAAGTAACGTTTTTTGCCGCCGACGGTCCGCCACAACATGGCGCAACTATCGCACGACGGCTGCGACGTGTGGCAAAGCGTCGCAATGCGACGCTAATGCTAATCAATGATGAAAAAATGCATCCTGCAAGCACTTTTGCAGGATGCGTTTTTTCAACCAAACGACGCATAGCGACGTGCAGTGCACGACGCTAGTGTGAAAGAGGCCTAATTTCTCCTACTCATGCACTGTTTAGCAGTACTTCATATTTAATGGTGCAAGTTTCTTTAAGCAGTGCAGCATCTAATCTGCTCAGTTGAGAGCTCCTGGAAGCTTTCCTGCATAAAGGCTCTCAGCTGTTCACTGTTGGCCACTCCCCTCTCCTTTATATTCCTGGCTGTGGCAAGCACTCATTGCCAGAACTAGCTTCATGCTGCATGGTTAGGAGATGGTGGTTTGTTGTTGTTTGAGAAGGCATTTGGTTGATTTATCTGAGACTGTTGCTAGGTTTTGGTTGTGTGCTAATTCTCTTCCTTCTCCTACTGTAGTTTTACCCCATCCTCCACTCCCTGATGTTTATCTCTGCTGTTTGTGTGAGCATATTTTTATGATTGATACTTTTCTTTTTCCCGTTTGTATTACCTTGTTAGTCAGGTTGGTGTATTACGGTACACTACTACTCCCCTGGGTGGGTGAACGGTACAGACTGAGGGCAGATTCAGGAGCTAACTCAATGTACTTGGCCCCGACATCTTCACCACTAGAAGTAATCCAGAGAACTGGGTGAGCTAGGGCACCCATAGCAATAGGGATAGGGAAGGAGACCCTAGTCCCGAGACATCCAACAACAGAGTCATGACATTAGTTCTGGCCGAAACAGTTTTTTGATCCATTATGGATCTTATCACTGTTTTGACAGGGCAACTGCAGCAACTAAGCCTGGAGGTGTCAGACCTACGCACTGTTGCTTTGCAGCACCCAAACACATCAGGTTTGGGACTGTGACTCCTAGGCAACCCTTAGAGGAGCCCAAGATTGCTTTGCCTGACAGATTCTCTGGGGGATGTGATAAGTTTGTTGTTTTCAGGGAGGCCTGTAAGCCATACTTTAGGTTACGTCCTTTTTCTCAGGAACCGAGGAGCAACGAGTGGGGATTACAATGTCTCTCTTTCAGGGTGACCCCCAAGCATGGGCATTCTCTCTCCCATTGGGCGCCCAGTCACTCCAGATGGTGAAGGAATTTTTTCTGGTGCTGGGTCATATATACGACTTTCCTGACCGCATCTCCCTGGCTGTGTCCACAGTATGTCAGCTTAAGCAAAGAGACTGAGGGCGGAAGAGTATTGCTCAGAGTTTCAGAGTTGTTCCAGAGTGGTACTGGATTGGGATCATCCTGAGGATTTGAAGGTGTTACAAAGATTTTTGGGTTTTGACAACTACTACCGTAAGTTAATAAAAAAACTTTTCGGTATTTGCCAAACCTCTGACGAATATGAGCATGAAAGGGACAGACTTTTCCACAGGATTCAGTCCAGCCAGGGAGGCATTTGGTATCTTTAAGGAGTGATTTCTATGTGCACCGAATCTCATACAGCCTTATGTGACTCAGCCATTTATTGCAGAACTTGACAAGTCTGAAGTGGGGGTGGGGGCTGTATTGTCGCAGGGTGCATCTACTCGTAAATGGTGTCTATATGAATAATTTTCTGTGGAGAAAAATTATGACATTTCTAACAGGGGACTCTTGGTAATCAGGTGGGCATTTGAAGAAGAGTGGCGTCATTTTCTGGAGGGGGCAGTTCACCCAATTATGGTAATCATGGATCATAAGAATCTTGCATATTTAGAGTCGACGAAATGTCTTATGCCTAGACAGGCAAGATGGGCATTGTTCTTCACTAGGGTGGACTTTTTTGTTACATATAGGCTGGGGAACAAGAACATAAAGGTGGATGCCTTATCTCGTTGTTTTCCTGGGGGAGGAGATAATTGTGAATTGGTTCCTATACTACAAAAAGGGCATCTATATGTGCCTCATCTATATTGAGAAACAGGTTGTTAAGGCTCAGGGAGATGCCCCTGCTGCCTGCCCATTAGGTAAACTGTTTGTACCTGTGAATCTCCATCTGAGAGTTATTAGTGAACATCATGACATGGTCTTGGGCGGACAACCCGGTAAACCACCACAGATCTTCTTACTCTGCATTTTTGGTGATCAGGGGTACATCAGGATGTTGGGGAGTATGTAGCCACCTGCAGTGTCTGTGAGTGTTCTACTACCTTTCATACTTGTCCGTCTGGGTCTCTGCAACAATTGGCGATTCCCAGTAGACCTTGGACTCATTTATCAGTTGATGTTATCACTGATCTACCCATGTCGGTGGGTAATACTGTAATTTTGGTGGTGGTGGACAGATTCAGTAAAATGTCACATTTCATTGTGCTGCCCGCTTTATCTAACGTCAAGACCTTGGTGCAAATTTTCATCAGAGAAATTGTAAAATTATATGGGATCCCTACCAATATTGTTTCTGATCAGGGGGTGCATTTTATTTCCAAATTTTGGACGGTGTTTTACACTCATTTGGGGATCCATCTGTCATTCTCTTCAGTATTTTACCCACAGTCTAATGGGTAAACTGAATGTGTTAACTAGAATCTTGAGACTTATCTTAGGTGTTTCGTGTCTGAGAATTAGGAGGATTGGGTTACCTACTTACCTCTATCTAAAAGTGCGGTAATTGTTGCCACAAGTCTACTGGGAAGTCCCCATTCTTCGGGGCATACGGATTTCATCCTCAGTTCAGCTCATTTAATAGAGATTGTTCTTCAGGAATACCTGAAGAACTGTTTTCATCATCAATTACATCTGTGTGGCAAGGTGTTCTTGATAATTTGAGGAAGATGGGGTCCACATATACAGTAAGAGTGTGGCTAATCAGAGACATTTGGTGGGTCTGAACCTCTGTCTTGGTGACTTGGTGTGGTTGTCCTCAAGGAACATTAAGTTGAAGGTTCCCTCTTGGAAACTGGGTCCCAGGTTCATCGTTCCTTATAAGATAGTGTCGTCAATCGCGTAGCATTCCGCCTTGCTTTGCCGCCCACTTTTAGGATTCATAATGTGTTTCATCCATCTCTACTCAAAAAATAAGTCCTGTGTACCATCACTGCTACTGCATACTTTGGTTTCACCTCATCCTCCACTACCTAGTGTTTACCTCTGTTGTTTGTGTGAGTGTATTTGTATAATTTGTATTTTCCTTTTTCAGAAGTAATCCAGGAGAAAGGTAGAGCTAAGGCGCCCCTAGCGTTAGGGACAGAGAAGGAGCCCCTGGTCCCGGGACACCTGACAACCCGAGTTGTGACAAACAGCCAGAGGAAGGATATAATATTCAAAGAAATATGTATATACCTCAACATACCAGACATACACAAAAATATAAATATTACTGATGTCCCAGGTAACAGAACACTCCCATGAGCAGAATAAGTGATAGATATATGAATACTATGATAATCATATAAGTGCTGTAATAATAACCTGAACAATTATAGTATAATGTGCAATATAATCTGCAAAATGAAACCTCAACACACTTCATGAACGGAAACATCACAGAATGTTTTTAAACTATAAGTGCAATCATATTGATGCTGTGACGATTATGGCTATGGACCTAAGACTGAGACCAGTCGCAAAAACAGTACCAAAACAAGAAAACAACACGACTAAAGGACTCCAAAATAGTTAACTAAGTATAATAAATATTTTATTAGGGAACACAGGTACAGATGAAAACCAGGAAAAGGAGGAGATACACCTACTAGCACATGCCAGAAATGGACGCTCTGCAGGACATACAATGATGTGACAGGCAAAGAAAATAACACTATTAAATATATATATATTGCACCAATACCATACAGCCTGATTTAATATTAGCCCCATACAGGAGGAAATAAATAGGTAAGAAACATCACATATTAGAATAACATATTACCCGTATATACGGCCAAGTACTGTCCAGGAGCGTCCCCCCGACGATATGTGATGTTTCTTACCTATTTATTTCCTCCTGTATGGGGCTAATATTAAATCAGGCTGTATGGTATTGGTGCAATATATATATATTTAATAGTGTTATTTTCTTTGCCTGTCACATCATTGTATGTCCTGCAGAGCGTCCATTTCTGGCATGTGCTAGTAGGTGTATCTCCTCCTTTTCCTGGTTTTCATCTGTACCTGTGTTCCCTAATAAAATATTTATTATACTTAGTTAACTATTTTGGAGTCCTTTAGTCGTGTTGTTTTCTTGTTTTGAAAATGAAACCTCAGTAAATAGATGTCAACAGTTAAAACCAAAGGGACATGCAAGTGTATGAGAAGGTGTCTGATGGAAGGAACCTCGACGCACGTTGCTATCTGATGTAGCTTTGTCGGAGGTAGTGTTACAATTGGTTGTTTATACATTTATCTCATGTTTGGGTGTGCACTCTTATTACTGTACAGTTTTCACCTTCATTTTCCAACTGCAATTGACAACTGTGTAATTTATTTCCTCTGTGAGCCCTGCTGATGCTTAATGCATGCACAAACATCACCCTTTTTCTATTAATAAACTATGAAATATTGACGGTTTTGGATGAGCTACCATCTAGTGCTCAGACTTCAGTGAAATCATATGTTATCACTTCATTATCAAGAGCAGGCAGAAAACTAAGGACTGGTTATTGGATGGTGTTTCCAGAGAAGTACTGTGCCACGTGATAGAGAGCCACCATCGTTTCAAATAAGAATCATGTTTCTGACTTGTACTTGCCTCCGACCCCTTCATATAATTGTATGTTTACCTATGGCAGGGACCTATCTACTGGGGGAAATAAAGAATTAGTAGGTTAAAATGTTTCTTTCCACATCTGTAGTTGAGATTTAGTAGAACCGCTCCCCTACAGAGATCAGAGGATCTGCAAACATTCACATAAATATTAGTAATGAAAATCCCTCATTAACATTAGTGAAAAGCAAACCCTCAAATTTTACTGGGCTACCTAATGTGTATGGGGACTTTACAACTTTCCTCTAACTGATGATGTAGAAGGATTGGGTACCCATTGCTCTTGTTTTCTTGATAGATAATCCTTCAGAGAATTCTGGTAGCGGTTTATTGAAAAGATATGAAAACTCTTACCAGCCACATTTTTCAGCTATTGAAGACGTATGAGTACCTTTAAAACGTAATTCCTCCCCAAAATAAACAAGTTAAACCCTATTTATTTTTTCCATTCATTGTCCACTAGACTGATGGAGAAAGCAGAGTAAGGCTACGTTCACATTTGCGTTGTTGTGTGTTGCGTCGGCGACGCATCGGCGACGCAACGCACAACACATGCAAAAAGCATGCAAAACGCATTGTTTTTTGACGCATGCGTCTTTTTGGGCGCACGCGTCAGGGCGCACAGGACGCAGCAAGTTGCATTTTTTGTGCGTCCTTTTTCATACAAAAAAGGACGCACAAAAAATGCAACTTGCTGCGTCCTGTGCGCCCTGACGCGTGCGCCCAAAAAGACGCATGTGTCAAAAAACGCATCACAACGCATGTCCATGCGCCCCCATGTTAAATATAGGGGCGAATGACGCATGCGGCGACGCTGCGGCGCCGAACGCAAATGTGAACGTAGCCTAAAGCATTTGGCTTTCCCTACTGTCCCATAGACAATAAATGACGAGATCAAGCATGGGCATCTCGATCCCATTAAATATGGGGCTACAGAGCCCTGAAATTAGGATCACTGAGGGATCCTATTGTATGGAGAGAGGATACACTTGCAGTTTTGGGAATAACCCTGTAATGGCAGAATAACTTACAATATCAAGTTAAACTCAAAGAGTGTGTGTAGAGAACAGACTGCAAAGTGAGCTGGTTTTTGTGAAGACTTTTGGTGAGGTCACTGCCCATCGTCAGTTTCTGACTCAGTTGCTTCAGCTGTAAAGCATCTTTCTTCTGCTGTGAAGAGCGGTTGGCGGGGGGGCAATTCCGCTTTAGACTTTCTCTGGGAAATAAAGTGTAATACATAAGATATGAAATGACTGAAGATTAAAAATTAATATGAAATATCCCAAGAAAAAGTACAAATTTCCCACAATTCAGTTGAAGTATATAGACTCAAAAAAACGTAAAATGTAAATAAAATTAAAAAAAATCTATATATTCTAACTTATTTGGATCTTGTCAGTTCAATAAAAAGAGAAATTAAAATGCTGCAAAATGGATGAATTATTTGGCCTGACTTGTTCTTCATCATCTTCTAAAAAGATGCAGCAGAAATGACATTGCAATTATTTATCATTTGAATTCAAATCTCAAACACAAATACAAAAAAATGTTTAAATAAGAGTCGTGGGAAGCTGAGGGTTACAACCTTTGCTAATCCAGCAGCTGAGCCCGGTTCCAGTATGTTCCCTCCCCCACCTTTGAAAAAACATCTGCAATCGATTCAGTATGCCCTTCAGAAAACCTGTCTGCTTCGTTCTTTCTTTCTTTCAGTATCCACTATCCACATCAGTTATATGCGAGCCAAAGATTCCCAACTTCAAAAGTCAAAAAAGGAAGAAAGAAAACCAAATGTCAATTTTTTTCACAGCACACTGAACTTTTTGCCACTAGCTGCATTTTAGCAGAATGTTGTTAATAAGGTTTTTCGTGATTGTCATGAATCCTTTATTCCTTACACAACTCAGCCACGTACATACGGGAATGGCTGCGCCTGGTACCGCAGCTTAGCTCCATGTACTGGGATGAGAATGAACTGCAGTACCAGGCGCACCTGTCCATAAGTGTGAGGAGCTGAGCATGTGTAGGAAATACCACTCAGTCATTCTGTTGTGGTCCTGGGGGCTTCAGCCCCAAATATCAAACCGCCATTGGGGAAAAACTAGACTATGACAAGAAGCATCAATGCCTCACTGGTTCTTGACTAGGTAAGGGTCTTGTCTAGAAATTAGGCAAATCACTTTTTTTCTTCCTTAAAAACTGTGCCACACAATCTATCGGCTATGTCTCGTATTGCAACCGATCTCTAGTCAGGTGATAAGGTCTCCGCTGCATTGGCAACCAAAGTCCATGGTACAAACTGATGCTCTTTGTGGAAATATTTTTTTCTATTTCTGAAGAACTTTTTTAATCCCTTTGTGACTATATAACATCAATGTGCATCATATGGACACTGGGGGTGTATGGAGTGGGCTCAGAAACTGAGCATAAACCGTACCCGCAGATGCTGGCTGTGTTATACAGTCAGTATCTGCCAGTGACAATAGTAACCAGAGCTAGCTCCGACAACTATTGTTTAACCATTTAGATGACATTTTCAATCACGGACAGTGGCATCAACACCCGTTAGTCCCAAGGCTAAGTTAACATGGTAGCTGGGGCTCTGCTTAAGGCCCCAATAGTGCCTTGTTAGTTCTCTTATGATTTGAGCTTCAGAGGAGAACGTCTACTTAATTAGACATTTTCCTATGAATGTTGTTGTATATTGGAGTCGGGAACATCTATGAGGCACTTAAAGTGACTCTGTCATCAGAGAATAGCGGTGCAAACCAAGGTGCATCATGGTGAAGTCAAACATTTAAGTTCACCTTACCACTTGAAACCAAGCATGTTGTGAATTCCGTTCTCAGGCTCCCTCCTGTGGTCATGAGTGGTACTTTGTGAGTTCTGTTCATGGGCTCCCTCTGGTGGCTTTTAGTGTTACGGCTGGTCTGTTGTTGTGATTTTGCTTTTTGCTCCCTCTAGTGGTCATTAGTGATTTGACTCTGGAGCGTCTGTCTTTTCCTATATCCTCACCTGGGCCGTTAGTTCAGGGGCGTTGCTATATAAGCTCCCTGGACCTTCAGTTCAATGCCTGGCATCGTTGAAATCAGAGCTAATCTGTTGTGCTCTTGTCCTCTGATCCTGGTTCCTGTTTTTCAAGCTAAGTCTGCTTCTTTGCTTTTGTTTTGTTTGGTATTTTTGTCCAGCTTGTTCCTATCTGTATCCTGACCTTTGCTGGAAGCTCTAGGGGGCTGGTGTTCTCCCCCCGGACCGTTAGACGGTTCGGGGGTTCTTGAATCTCCAGCGTGGATTTTTATAGGGTTTTTGTTGACCAGATAAGTTATCTTGCTATATTCTGCTATTAGTAAGCTGGCCTCTCTTTGCTGAACCTGGTTCATTTCTGTGTTTGTCATTTCCTCTTACCTCACCGTTATTATTTGTGGGGGGCTTGTATCTTGCTTTGGGGTTCCTTTCTCTGGAGGCAAGAGAGGTCTTTGTTTTCTTCTCCTAGGGGTAGTTAGATTCTCCGGCTGGCGCGAGTCATCTAGCGATCACCGTAGGCATGATCCCCGGCTACTTCTAGTGTTGGCGTTAGGAGTAGCCATTTGGTCAACCCAGTTACCACAGCCCTATGAGCTGGATTTTTGTATCTTGCAGACTTACACGTTCCTCTGAGACCCTGTCCACTGGGGTCATAACAGTATGCCAGGCCAGTATTAAATGTTTAATGCATTGCAGAAGTGGGATTATAAGAAAGAAAATTTTGAGTTTTTTTTTTCCCTCTCTCATTTTTTTTTTTTTCTTTTCCCCTTTACCTCAGAGTGGCTTAAGCTTGCTGCAGACATGAATGTCCAGACCTTGATTACAAGTGTGGACCAGCTTGCCGCTCGAGTGCAGGGTATACAAGATTATGTTACCAGAAATCCTAGGTCTGAACCCAAGATTCCGATTCCTGAACTGTTTTCAGGAGACCGTTTTAAGTTTAGGAATTTCAGGAATAATTGTAAATTATTTTTGACCCTGAAACCTTGTTCGTCTGGAGACTCTGCTCAACAAGTAAAAATTGTTATTTCATTCTTACGGGGTGACCCTCAGGATTGGGCTTTTTCGTTGGCGCCAGGAGATCCGGCATTGGCTGATATTGATGCGTTTTTTCTGGCGCTCGGTTTACTTTATGAGGAACCCAATCTTGAGATTCAGGCAGAGAAAGCCTTGCTGGCTATGTCTCAGGGCCAGGACGAGGCTGAGGTGTATTGCCAAAAATTTCGGAAATGGTCCGTGCTGACACATTGGAACGAGTGTGCACTGGCCGCTAATTTTAGAAATGGCCTTTCTGAGGCCATTAAGAATGTTATGGTGGGTTTTCCCATTCCCACAGGTCTGAATGATACCATGTCCCTGGCTATTCAAATTGACCGGCGGTTGCGGGAGCGCAAAACCGCAAATTCCCTCATGTTGTTGTCTGAACAGACACCTGATGTGATGCAATGTGATAGAAAAACCGCAAATTCCCTCATGTTGTTGTCTGAACAGACACCTGATGTGATGCAATGTGATAGAAAAACCGCAAATTCCCTCATGGTGTTGTCTGAACGGACACCTGATTTGATGCAATGTGATAGAATCCTGACTAGAAATGAGAGGAAAATTCATAGACGCCGGAATGGCTTGTGCTACTACTGTGGTGATTCTACACATGTTATCTCAGCATGCTCTAAACGTATATCTAAGGTTGTTAGTCCTGTCACCGTTGGTAATTTGCATCCTAAGTTTATTCTGTCTGTAACTTTGATTTGCTCACTGTCATCTTATCCTGTCATGGCGTTTGTAGATTCAGGTGCTGCCCTGAGTCTTATGGATCTCTCATTTGCTAAGCGCTGTGGTTTTATTCTTGAACCATTAGAAAATCCTATCCCTCTTAGGGGTATTGATGCTACGCCATTGGCAGAAAATAAGCCGCAGTATTGGACACAGGTTACCATGTGCATGACTCCTGAACACCGCGAGGTGATACGTTTTCTCGTTCTACATAAAATGCATGATTTGGTTGTTTTGGGGCTGCCATGGTTACAGACCCATAATCCAGTCCTTGACTGGAAGGCTATGTCAGTGTCTAGTTGGGGCTGTCGTGGTATTCATGAGGATTCCCTGCCTGTGTCTATTGCTTCTTCTACGCCTTCGGAAGTTCCGGAGTACTTGTCTGATTATCAGGATGTCTTTAGCGAGTCCAGGTCCAGTGCATTGCCTCCTCATAGGGAATGTGACTGTGCAATAGATTTGATTCCAGGCAGTAAATTTCCTAAGGGAAGACTGTTTAATCTGTCGATACCTGAACATACCGCTATGCGTTCATATATCAAGGAGTCTCTGGAGAAAGGACACATCCGTCCGTCTTCTTCCCCCCTTGGTGCGGGATTCTTTTTTGTGGCTAAAAAGGACGGATCTTTGAGGCCTTGTATTGACTATCGGCTTTTAAATAAGATCACTGTCAAATTTCAGTATCCTTTGCCGCTGTTGTCTGACTTGTTTGCCCGGATTAAAGGTGCCAAGTGGTTTACCAAGATAGACCTTCGTGGTGCGTACAACCTTGTGCGCATTAAGCAAGGGGATGAATGGAAAACCGCATTCAATACGCCCGAAGGTCATTTTGAGTACTTGGTGATGCCTTTTGGGCTCTCTAATGCCCCTTCAGTTTTTCAGTCCTTTATGCATGACATTTTCCGGAACTATCTGGATAAATTTCTGATCGTTTATCTGGATGATATTCTGGTTTTTTCTGATAATTGGGACTCGCATGTGGAGCAGGTCAGGATGGTCTTTAAAATTTTGCGTGAAAATTCTTTGTTTGTCAAGGGCTCAAAGTGTCTTTTTGGTGTACAGAAGGTTCCCTTTTTGGGGTTCATTTTTTCCCCTTCTGCTGTGGAGATGGACCCAGTCAAGGTCCGAGCTATTCTTGATTGGACTCAGCCCTCGTCAGTTAAGAGTCTTCAGAAGTTCTTGGGTTTCGCTAACTTCTACCGTCGTTTTATCGCTAACTTTTCTAGCATTGTGAAACCTTTGACGGATATGACCAAGAAGGGCTCCGATGTGGTTAATTGGGCTCCTGCTGCCGTGGAGGCTTTCCAGGAGTTGAAACGTCGGTTTACTTTGGCGCCTGTTTTGTGCCAGCCTGATGTCTCGCTTCCCTTTCAAGTTGAGGTGGATGCTTCAGAGATTGGAGCAGGGGCCGTTTTGTCGCAGAGAGGCCCTGGTTGCTCTGTTATGAGACCTTGCGCCTTTTTCTCTAGGAAGTTTTCGCCTGCTGAGCGAAATTATGATGTGGGCAATCGGGAGTTGTTGGCCATGAAATGGGCATTTGAGGAGTGGCGTCATTGGCTCGAGGGTGCTAAGCATCGTGTGGTGGTCTTGACTGATCACAAAAATCTGATGTATCTCGAGTCTGCTAAACGCCTGAATCCTAGACAGGCCCGCTGGTCATTGTTTTTCTCCCGTTTTGACTTTGTTGTCTCGTATTTACCAGGTTCAAAGAATGTGAAGGCCTAAAATCCCTAAAAAGCAGACACACATCACAACTGTCCCCATTTTGGATATTACACCCCTCAAGGATTTTATCCAGGGCTATAGTAAGCATTTTGAACCAACAGGTAGGACACAGAATTTGATAACATTAGGACGTCATATTGAAAAAGTTAATGTATTCACAAAAGTCTTGTTTCAGCCCCAAAATTCTCACTTTTTCAAGCGGTAACACCAAATAGCGGACCCCACAATTTGTTACCCACTTTGTTACGAGCATGGCGATACTCCACATGATGTCAAAATGCTCTATTTGGACAAACGGCAGAGCTCAGAGCAGAAGGAGCAATATTTAAATTTTGTGACACAAATTTGGCTGAAAGAGACAGCGGGTACCAAGTCGCATTTACAGGGTTCTTAAAGTTCCTAAATAGCAGACACAACTGACCTATAGTGAGCATTTTGAACCCAAAGTTACGACACAGAATTTAATAACATTAGCCCAAAATTTCTCACTCAAAATTTCTCAAAGTTTTTTGTTTGGACAAACAGCAGGGCTCGGAACGGAAAGGGTCCAATTTGAATTTTGGAACACAAACTTAGCTCTATTTAGAATAGATTGTCATATTTGCAGAGCCTGTGTGGTTCAAGAGCATCATAAATCCCCCATAAATGTATTTTTTGTAAATTATACCTTCTAATGTATTTATTTAGGGAGGTAGTGAGTAGTTCGATACCACCTTTTTTTATGCCGTTGATGCAACACAAGTTTGAAAAGTTAAAATTTGTATTTTTTCCACTATCACTTATGAATCTTTTTTGTATGTTCTGGGGAACACACCTCAAATTTTATAGCACTAGTTTTTCAGTGTTTAGAAATACATCCAACATGGCACGAATGTGAGTACTTGACACACGGCTGTGCCCATATTAATAGATGGTGCACCATTTGATCATTTGGGTTAACTAGTAACATTGATGAAATTCCAGGACCCATTCAAAGCTTACAGAGACATTGAGCTACCACACAAGAAAATCTTTCAAGGAATAATATTACTCACAGAGGGAGGCATGCACCTAAAACACATTTGCTTATTATAAAACTTGGTCTTGCTAACAAAATAGTTGTCATGCAGTTGTGTATATTGTAGCAGGAAAAATAAACTGTACTGAAATGAACGGCAAAATGTGGAGCAAAATGCAGTGAACTATGTGGATAACCTGAGCCTGTTCCAAAGATGAAAGAACACCAGCAGGGCTAGAATGACAGGTTTATCTTTCAGAGACTGGTCATACAACATCTGTTTAGATGTTCCATCAATCCCTATATGAGGGACAAATTTGCCAATAGACATGGTCCACCATAGCAAGCTCCCATCCACCAAGGTAGGAACTAGTGATGAGCGAGTATACTCATTGCTCGGGTGGTTTCCGAGTATTTGTGAGAGCTCGGAGATTTAGTTTTTGTTGACGCAGCTACATGATTTACGGCTGCTAGACAGCTTGAATACATGTGGGGATTCCCTAGCAACCAGGCAACCCCCACATGTATTCAGGCTATCCAGCAGCTGCAAATCATGTAGCTGCGTCAACAAAACTAAATCTCCGAGCACTCACAAATAATACAGGTCTGCAAAAAATTTTTTTTCAAGAGCTGTTTTGGTTATTCCACGTAATCTTTATGTTTTTATGTGCGCTGAATCCGAAAATGACCTGCATTTTGTCATAGAACATCACGTTTTCTGACAATTTAAGTAACTATGTTAAATAAGATAATACCTCAAAATAAATGAAAATAGACTCATATCATTAATTTTTTATTACAAATGTTTCATGAAAATCCTTTTTTAACTGCAATGAGCTCACTAACACACTAAAATCGATTCTTCTTCCCTGTGAGGCTTCTCTTGGTACATTTTCGATGGTGAGTAGCATCTGGAATGTCTCTCTGAAGCGTCCAACAGTAGTCTGCCATCATTGTAATGCTCCATCTTCCCTGGTATCTTCTTTCCATCTCTTTAATGTCCTGTGGAATTGTTCACCTTGCTCTTCACTCACAGCTCCCAAATTTACAGGAAAGTTGTCAAGGTGGGAATGGAGGAAATGCACTTTCAAACTCATCAGGCAACCTAAAGCTTGAAATGCTTTCAGCATTCGTCCGACAATTTCTTTGTAGTCAGGGTCTTGTATATCTTCAATGCATTGATGTGAATTAATTAATAGTAATTTTGCCTTTCAAAACCCTAAGATAAAAAAAAATACCAAAAATTGAGAAAACTATACTAAATTTGAAGAGAATTTTGCATTATGTGGCAAATCCTGACGTCCACGATTTTTTTCAATATTTTTTTCGTTTTCAGCACACCAAAATACATGGAAATTAGATGAAAATAATCAAACAGCTTTTTAGTCGCAGACCTGTGTAATCGGAGACCACCCAAGCGTGCTTGGGAAAACCCGAGCAATGAGTATACTCGCTCATCACTAGTAGGAACCGCTATGTGCACAAAACAACCAATCCCCTACAGATTTATAAAAGTATTGTCTGGTACAGGAGGTACAGCAAGAACCATGCAATAAAGCCCATAGTGTATAAGTATGGAACAGCCTCATTATTAGAGATCGTAAAAACAGTCAAACTAAGGTGAATGGTCAAAAATGTTTGTCAGTAATCAAGTCTTGGAATTAATTGCCAGATGACCTGACTTTTCAAGAACATTTGTGAGGTCCACATTCTGGAGTATACAGATGTGAACAAGAATTTGTATGAATAATAGTTTGGTATGTGATTAATCAAGTCCCGGAATTGTCAGATGACCTGACTTTTTTCAAGAACATTTGTGGGGTCCAAAATTTTAGCGTATACAGATGTGGGCATGTGGGTGAGAATTTGTCTGAAAAATAGTTTGGTATGTGATTAATCAAGTCCAGGAATTGTTAGATGACCTGACTTTTTTCAAGAACATTTGTGGGGTCCACATTTCGGAGTGGACAGTTGTAGGCACGTGAACAAGAATTTGTCTGAATAATATTTCGTTATGTGATGTACAAGTCCTGGAATTGTTAAATGGGGAAAAATGTGTTTTACTGATAAAAATATTCTTTTTATTACTTGTCCAATAAAAACTCTTATCTACTGGGGCCCACTAAACAGAAAATATAAATTCTTTGAGAAAAAAAGCCAGATTACTTACCGGTAATGCTCTTTTAATGAGTCCACGACAGCACCCCACATGAGAGAGAGGGATCCGCCCCATAGGAACAGGAAACCTACAGAATAAAAGGAGGCGGTCCCCTCTCCTCCTCAGTTTAGTTTACAGAGTATAAAAAAGGGAACCGCAAAAGCTTTAGTATCAATTCTTATTCAGCAACATAATTATCTTAAACTCTATACAACCATTATTTGTGAGCTTAAAAGAAAGAAACTGTGCATAATTAGGGAGGGTAGTAAATGGGTGCTGTCGTGGACTCATTAAAAGAGCATTACCGGTAAGTAATCCGGCTTTTTACCCTTCGCCACGACAGCACCCCACATGAGAGATTTTCAGAGAGTCATTATTTGGGTGGGATTACTGTACTAAGAACAGCTCTACCAAAGGTCAGATCAGAAGATGTAGATAGATCGAGTCTATAATGGTTGTAAAAGGTAGAAGGTGTAGACCAGGTTGTGGCCTTACATATTAAATGGATCGGTACATCTGCTTGTTCCGCCCAGGAGGAAGCCATGGCTCGTGTTGAGTGCGCTTTAATACCCACTGGAGGAATCTCGCCTTTTGACGTTTAGGCCAAGCAGATAGCCTCTCTGATCCACCGAGATATGGTAGCTCTTGTGACCCCATGTCCTTTCTTGTGGCCCTGAAAGGAGACAAACAGAGCCCTACTCTGCCTCCCTGTCTGAGACCTCTCTATGTAAGTCAGGATGGCTCTTCTGACATCTAAGGTGTGGAACTTATGATGTTCTGGAGTTACAGGTGAATCAAAAAAGGAAGGGAGAACTATCTCCTGTGATCTGTGGTAGGTGGATGCCACCTTAGGGAGGTATGAGGGGTCTGGTTTTAGGACTATCCGATCATGAAATATCAGTAAGAAGGGTGGGTCTACTGATAGGGCCTGGATGTCGCTAACCCTTCTAGCTGAGGTTAGGGCTACCAATAGGGCTACTTTATATGTTAGGATGTTTAAAGGTATGGAATCTAGTGGCTCAAAGGGGGAGCTGGTTAAGGCCTCTAGTACTAGATTTAAATCCCACGGAGGTAGACGGGGAATATGGACCGGTTTACTATGTTCACACGATTTTATAAATCTGGAGATCCACCTATTAGCTGCTATATTGCATCCATATAGGGCTCCTAACGCCGAGACCTGAACTCTTAAGGTATTTACTGATAACCCTAACTCTCGGCCTTTTTGCAAGAACTCTAGAATAGGAGTGACTGGAACTTGCTTAGTGAACGGTACTGTGTAAAAATCCAAAAACGTATTCCATACCCTACTATATATTAGGGTGGTAGATCTTTTCCTGCTCAGTAAAAGGGTGTTTACTAGTTCTACTGAGAACCCTCTTGAACTTAATAGTTGCCTCTCAAATTCCACGCCATCAAGTGAAGACCTTTCACTTGCGGGTGGAAAAAGGGGCCCTGGGACAGTAGCTCCTTGTCTGATGGGAGAATCCATGGGTCGCATAGGCACATGGTCTGGAGACAAGAGAACCATGGTCTTTTCGGCCAGAACGGTGCAATGAGGATCACTCTTGCTTGTTCCCTCCTGATTTTTCTGATCACTAGTGGAATCAGAGACATCGGAGGAAAGGCGTATGCCAGTTTGAACTTCCAAGGATGGTGGAGAGAGTCCAACATATCTGGGTGATCCATGTAGTTCAGGGAAGCGAACCTTTTTACTTGCCGGTTGTCTCTTGTGGCAAACAGGTCTATTTGTGGTATCCCCCATGATTCTGTTATCATTTTGAATATGGATTTGTTTAAGGTCCATTCCCCTTGACGTAACTCGTTTCGACTCAGGTAGTCTGCCCTGATGTTCTCTACCCCTCTGATGTGTAGGGCTGTTAGGGATGCGAGATGAATCTCTGCTAGCTGGAAGATGTCTGCTGCTATGGTCATCAGACTTCCTGACCGTGTACCACCTTGACGGTTCACATATGCCACTGTGGTGGAATTGTCCGAGTAAATTCTTACATGTGCTCCTTGAATCTGCGGAAGAAAATGATTTAAGGCATATTCTACCGCTTCTAACTCTTTCCAATTGGAAGAACATGTCAATTCTGCCTGGTCCCAAGTATCTTGGGCCAGACTATCTTCCATGTGTGCACCCCACCCAATAGGGCTGGCGTCGGTGGTAATTATGTTAGAAGGATTTATTATCCATGGTACACCTCTTGAAAGGTGTTCCATATCTAGCCACCAGGATAGAGATTCTAAGACATCTTTGGAAAGAGTTAATTTACTTTCCAGATGTCCTTCTTTTCCCTGAGCCGACAATACTTCATACTGTAATTGGCGGGTATGAAATTGTGCCCACGGTACAGCTGGGATACATGAGGATAATGATCCCAGTAAGGACATGGCTTTTCTTAGTGTCATGTAGGGGTTGTCCATTGCCTCTGATACCTTTGATTGTATAGTCAGTCTTTTTGACTGAGGAAGGAAGCATTTCTGACTTACGGAGTCTAGCTGGATTCCTAGAAATGTTTGAACGTTTTCTGGATTCAGCCTGGACTTTTCGAAGTTGACGATCCAACCTAACTCCTGTAGGGACGAGATCGTGTTAGATAATCAAATATTGCATTGAGGTATAGAGTTTCCTACTACTAGAAAATCATCTAGGTAGGGTATTATCAAAGTGTCCCGTTTGCGTAGATGAGCCATCACTTCTAATATCACTTTAGTGAAGATGCGGGGAGCCATAGAAAGCCCGAATGGCATTGCTATGTATTGAAAGTGACGAACCTGTCCCTCCAGGATGACTGCTACCCTTAGGTACTGCTGATGTTCGGCATGTATGGGAAGATGATAGTAGGCATCTTTTAGGTCTATCCCAGCCATGACACACCTAGGGAATAAGAGTTTTATGGTAGAACTAATGGATTCCATTTTGAAGGTATGATTACGCAGAAAGGAATTTAGTTTTTTGAGATTTATGATGGTTCTGAACGAACCATCTGGTTTATTGATCAAGAATAAAGGGGAATAGAATCCTCTCCCTTCTTGATCCTGGGGAACTTCTATCAGGACTTTTTTAGATCGAAGAGATAGGATCTCTGATTCCAGAGCCCTTTGTTGATCTCGTCCTTTTGGTGATGTTACTATAAAAGAATCCCAAGGGATTCGATCAAACTCCAACTTTAGGCCGTATTGCACAATGTCCAGAATCCATTGGCTAGATGTTATTTGTTCCCATTTGGGAAGGAAAAATTTTAATCTGCCACCCACTTCATGGTTAGCGGTATTTGTTACGTTTTGGATTATGGGATCTGCTAAAAAGGGCACCTTTTTGCTTCGGATCTTTTGTCTCCCATCGCTCCCTTTGTTCGAACGGTTTGTTCCTGGTAAAGGGGCATCTTCTGAAGGCTCTCCTGTAAGACGGAAGATATTGGTTAGGGAAGCCTTTCTTCCTTTCTCCTGCTTTATTTAGGAGTTCATCCAACATCTTCCCAAAAAGGAACTCACCCTGGCAGGGGATCGCACAAAGTTTTGCTTTTGCCTGTGTGTCCCCTTTCCAGTTTTTTAACCAGAGTGCTCGCCGGGCTGTGTTCACTAGGCCGGCTGACCTGGCTGCTAGGCGTAGCGAATCCACGGAGGCATCAGCCAGGAATGCTACTGCTTCTTTATTTAGAGGGAATTTCGGCAAGATTGACTCTCTCGAAGTTCTACCTCTAATCTGTTCCTCCAGTTGTTCCATCCACACTAGCAGCGACCTTGCAGTGCAGGTACTAGATATAGGGGGAATGAAAGCCTCCGTGTTAGCTTCCCACGATCTCTTTAGTAGGGCTTCTGCTTTACGGTCCAGCGGGTCTGTCAGGACCCCTGAATCCTCAACTGGTAAGACCGACTGCTTGGTTGTGGAGGCTACTGCGGCATCAACCTTTGGTACTTTTGACCAGGAATTCAGCTCCTCGTCGCTGAAGGGATAGCGTCTTTTAGAGGATGATGGTAGGAAACCTCTTGTGTTTTGCTTATCCCATTCTTTTTTAATAATTTCTTTAATAGTTGGAATGACGGGGAAGGATCTACGTTTTTTCTGTCCTAACCCCGCAAACATTATGTCTTGAGCCGATTTCTTCCCCTTCTCTTCTGAGCACCCCATCGTGCTCCTGACAGATTTCACTAAGTTGTCTACACTGCTATTGGGTAGACAAAGTCCTCCTTCAGTTTCGGATGAACTCGGCTGAGATCCTGATTCGTCCGAGGATCTATGTACATCCTCTGACTTTGAGGTTACCGGAGATCGGGACCTGCTAGGTTGACGGGTACTGGTGCTACTTGTATGCGCCAAACCCTGCATCTCTTCCCGGATTATGGCTCTGACATTAGATGGAGTCATTATGTTCTCCTGCCGCAATGTTTGCATGATACATTCTGAACACAATCTCTTAGCATAATCATCCGGGAGGGGCTGCGTACATAAAGCACATTCTTTGTGCTTGGACTTGTGTGTCCGTTTCTTAGTCTAGAGGAAGGGATACAGGAGGAACATATATCAGCATATAGGAAGAGACTTTTTTTAAACTCACCCAGTGAAGCTGACAGGTACCGGTTCTGGAGGCGGATTCTGTTTGGTGGTAGATCTCTTTTCTGGAGGTCGACCACCACTTTTTGTGCTGCTCCTAGCGCTTCTCTCCTTGCTGGGAGAATGCTGTTCTGCTGCGGGTAGGTGCGCTTCGTCGGCCGGTGAAGCCATACTCACACACACCGGTCCAACGCCAGCGTCACTTTTTAAATCTGGCGCCGAATCTCCTGCCTCCCCGGACCAACCCGGAAGTGCTCCAGCGACTTCCAGGTTAGACGCGCCGCTCTCACTCACCATGCGGCGGCCAGAGGTATTAAGCTGGCCGCTGCAGTGCGCGCGTCCTCATGGTGCCGGGCGGACCCACGGTGACCAGACCCGGACCACGGATGTTTGGCCAGACGAGGGGGGAGGCTGCAAGCAGGGGCTCCCCCGCCGTTGCTTCTGGAACCGCAGCCCCTGCCGCTCCCACAGAGACCAACGCAGGCGGGTGCATGGCCCAGGGATCCTCTTCATCTGTAGGTAAGCAGGGATTCCTATAGGAACAGGAAACCTAAACTGAGGAGAGGGGACCGCCTCCTTTTATTCTGTAGGTTTCCTGTTCCTATGGGGCGGATCCCTCTCATGTGGGGTGCTGTCGTGGCGAAGGGTAAAATAAAGATGCTACCACACAATTTGGTCTTATTCATGTCAAATTAATAATGGGAAGTTGTGTGATTTCAAAACTGTGGGTAACACAAAGGCCTGGTTGGGATGGGCACATGGGGCAATAATATTGGGAATCACTCCTTCTACTGTGCATCCTATAAACATGGCATCTTTATTGGGGATGGTTTTGGGTGGGAGTGGGACAAGGAGAATAAAATGTCGCTCTGACATTCTCCAGACATCTTATGACTCGAAGACAGCCTCCTTTGAGTCAAATAGGAGACACTCGACCATATTCTCCCCTGTTACTGGAGAAATGGGAGTGCCCCTTGTGACTTTTTACAGAGAACAACGCTGTTGTAGGTATCAATCTGAATGGGGTAGATTGCTACCTTTTTATACCAGGATCTGGTCTTCCGCTTCACTAGATGCGGTTGAAGCACCTGGTCCGACAAGTCAATGCCACCCATATATTTACTAGTCTGTGATGCAGAAAGGTTTTTCCTTGCCCCTGGTGGCGCCCGTCTATGACCGCCACAATAGTGTCCGCATGCAGCGTGGTCAGCATGTAGGCATCCTTCTGGTCATTCCACTTATCTGCAAGAAGTTGGTCACTTGCATGTGAGAATGACGCCCCCTTCTCCAAACGTCTAGACACCAACTGTGATGGAAACCGTACTTCTTTTTCCTGACTGTTCCACAGGCGCCTGCATTTGCATCATGAAGGGATTTGCATAGGGGATACTCGTGTAGTAGTAGTCTGAGTCTGTGTACACATGATAGTTTTGATGAAGAAAGTGCATCATTAGCTCCCAGACAATTTTACCTGGGATGCCAATTGTCTGGGGACAGTAAGGGGGCTAATTTGGCAGTCTCTACTTTTGTAATTTATAAAGGTGGATGTATAGCGTGTTGTGCACTTGCACATTTTGTATAGCATCACAACGTATTTTGCTTGCTTGGAGGAGAGGAATTGTTGGAATAACAGACGCCCTATGAAACTCATCAAAACTTGTCGACTGCCACATTTTTCTTAGGGGTGTATGAATTTAGAAATAAATCTTGTCAGGAGGTAAATTAGGGGTCTCACTTTGTCCAGGTGATCGAAGTTGGGATCAGTTCTTGAGGGGCTTGGGAATTGTCACTAAAATGGAAGAATCTCATTAGGGTTTCATAATGGGCTTGGGACATTACAGCTGCAAATAAAGGGGTACTTTGGGAAGATTTTGTTACCCAGTAGGAGCAGAGTGTTTCTTTAGTAATCCCATGTTTAGGTTAATACCTAATTTTTTTTTTATATCGGGGACATTTGTGGGAATCTAGGAACAGGGATGAAAGGATGAGGGTTTTTGGGAAATGTGTTGACAGGCATATAAATTTGTTTGGTAGGCAATGTAAGATTTCTGGGGTATTGAAAATTTGGAATGAGGTAAAATTAGTTACAATAACTTTTATATTAGGGGCTGCTATAAAAAAGGGGAATTTGAGAGGAAAATGAACTGTTCTGATTCCACAGAGATAGGGGGACTGCGGAACTTGGCTTTGCCTCTGGCACTTCAGCAGTGACAACCGACTCCTCTACCATCGGGTTGTAAGATCCCGTGGATGAAGAGTCACACGTTCAGGATTTGGTCAGTATTTTACATCAGTATTTGTAAACCAAAACCAGCAGAGGGTCAAAAATGCAGAAGTGGTGAGGTGTTTCTATTATACTTTTTCTTTGATTGTAAGCTAAAACCAGGTGAGGAACAAACACTGATGTAAAATACTGACCAAATTCTCAATGTGTGAACACGGCCTAACCCTAACAAGCCTAAACCTAACTGCAAAGAATGAAAAAAATGTAATCTGAGGAGGGGAAGAGGGTTGACATGGGGGGTGATCAAGGGGGTGATTGTGGATGGATTTACAGAAACTGAGCTAGAAGTTTTTTTCTCTGACAGGACAGCACTTGGACGTAGTGTTTCTCTCCTCTCTCCCAGAACTGCAAACAGAGAAGAGAGAGGCACAGCCCAAGTGCTGACATATTTACAAATATTGGGGGCTTTTGATCATTGTGATAGGGTCTATCATAGTAATCAAAAGCAAGCAGCCTATTTAAAAAATCTCTGTTGTTGCCCGATGCAGGGAGGCAAATCTTGGCAGGCGCACTGAAAATGCTCCATTTTCTTTCAGCAGGAGTGGGGCCGGGGATGTTGGATCCAGTACAAACATACTGTGGGGGGCTCGGGGACATCATTTCTCTTTACTCTGACATGTTAGATCATGTCAGAGGAGAATCTATTTTTTAACCGGATCACAGTTTTTTTTACATGATTGCAGTTATTTATTGAATTCATACAAGAAAAACAGAGCGAGTTTCATCAGTGATTTTTATCAGAGTTTGGTCAGAGTTTCATCAGTTTTTCAATGATGAAAAAAAAAAAGTTTCTCCACCTTCTCATATCTATCAGTCAGTGAAAAGCAGACAGCACATGGATGCCACCCGAATGCAATCCAATTTTTTCACGGACCCATTGACTTGCATTGCTGAGCTTGATCCAACACTTGGATCAGTATTGGTCATTTCCGTGATTTTGCTCGGACCGGTCTGCCAAAAATCAGACATGTGAACATCCCCACACACGGTCACAGTTTGAATGCTATCCATGAAAAATACAGACAGCTCTTACCCGTGAAATACTGTGGTGTGAATGATCACGGATTAGTCATTGTTAGGCCCAACTGACACATCTGTGTTTTGCAGACTGTGTGTGAACCACGATGCATGGACCAGCCATGGGTCTCTTGACGCGAACTCAACAGTTTCACATCTGACTATGAGGTTGTCAAATTCAGGTCAGGAGACCAGTGACCGCTCTGTGTATCCTGGTGTCTTCTTGTACTGCATAACACAGAAGTGTGAATCCAGCCTCAGACTGTAAAGAAACTTATCCCATTGATAAGGGGAATAACATTTTTTTTCTACATTCCCCAGAGGCGTTTTGGACAGAGGGGTAACAAAGGAACTGTTCAGTGTAAAAAGAATGCTCTAGAATTATTTTATCAACAATGCAAGCATCTACTATAACAGACATGTTCTTACAATTGTTCACAAATCCCCTTAAATCTTAGAACCCGTTAAAGAGGTTGTCCGGTACAAATCGATAAAGGTACCTTCACACTAAGCGACTTTGCAGCAAGAACGACGACGATCCGTGACGTTGCAGCGTCCTGGATAGCGATGTCAGTCACCGCTGTGCTCTGCTTTACGGCCGGCCGGCGCTGACACATTCAGTGCAGGGAAGCCGCTGGCGGGGGACGTGACAGACATCAGAAGGTGAGTATGTAGTGTTTTTTTTTTTACTTTTACAATGGTAACCAGGGTAAATATCGGGTTACTAAGCGCGGCCCTGCACTTAGTAACCCGATGTTTACCCTGGTTACCCGGGTGCTGCAGGGGGACTTAGGCATCGTTGAAGACAGTTTCAACGATGCCGGAGTCATCCCCCTGATCGTTGGTCGCTGGAGAGCTGTCTGTGTGACCGCTCCCCAGCGACCTAAACAGCGACGCTGCAGCGATCGGCTCGTTGTCTATATCGCTGCAGCGTCGCTGAGTGTGACGGTACCTTTAGTCTGCAGTCACTCTGTGTGACTGCAGGCTTATGAATCCCTCCAGCACACACACACTGTGTGCTGTGAGTTTTCACCGGTTGATGAGTCGGGACAGGAGGATATGTATGAGCCCATCCCAGCCCATGTATGAGCCCATCCAGTTGGTGTAGCCTCGCTCCATACAATCGTAAGGAGCAAGACTGTGCCCTCTAATCAGCCACGTCCACCACACGGTCATGTCACTTGTCGGAGTGCTCAAAAATTGAAGAAAACAACCGCACTCAATTTGTATATTTGCATCATGAATGTGAAAAGTCTTTTAATAGGAACACCACCGTGATACAGACAATATCTGAGGTAACGTTTCGACCATATAGGCCTTTGTCAAACCTCACTGGTGGGTCCTGTGTCAGGAGGAGCAGCAGCGGTGGTGGACACCACCGCTGCTGCTCCTCCTGACACAGGACCCACCAGTGAGGTTTGACAAAGGCCTATATGGTCGAAACGTTACCTCAGATATTGTCTGTATCACGGTGGTGTTCCTATTAAAAGACTTTTCACATTCATGATGCAAATATACAAATTGAGTGCGGTTGTTTTCTTCAATTTTTGAATGGTCTGGATCTCTCCAAGTTCAACCAGCACCTTCCTCATTTTATTCAGAGTGCACGTCATTTCTTGTATATTACTTGTCGGAGTGCGGCCTCAGAAATTGCTCACTAGTCGGGTTCTGGCCGGGAGTATGTATAACTCATACAGACCCTCCGGTCTCGGCTCAGGAACCGGTGAAACCTCACAGCGCAGTGTATGTGCTGGGGGGATTCATAAGTCTGCAGTGACTACAGACTTATTGATTTGGACAGGACACCCTTTAACCAGAATATGAGGGTTACATTAAAATGTTACTTCTGCGTCTGGTTTACATCTACAATAACCTTAAAGGACTTTTCCACTTTCAGCAAAGTGGACTCCAAATTCTTGAAGACATATAAAATAATAAAGCCAGATGTTATTTACCCTCCTTAACTCCAGCGATGGTCTCTGTGGTTTGGCTGCAGTGATGTCCTGACGCCATCAACAGGCATCACCGCTGTGGCCAGTCACTATGCTCAGTAGCTCACACCGTCTAAACAGGCAGAACTGCAGAGATAAGGCTGCTTTCACACATCAGTTTTTTTGTTTCAGGCACAATCCGGCAAATTTACAAAAAACGGATCAGGCGTAAATTTTGAAAAAACTGATGCACCGGATCCGTTTTTTAGCTGGATCCGGCGCATCCGTCTTTCTTTACTGCGCATGGATTTTTTGACGAGAGAGAGAGAGAAATAACCAATATAGAGCAGTAGCACTGTTGCTGGTTCATTTAGATATTAAATTCTCAAAAACAGATAAATAAGGATGTATCCATAAATTTTTCTATGACCATGATCTAACTATGGATCACCTAAATCCCTGCAGTGTGCTATATAACTGGGTATTATTATCTCTGATTGAGCTTTTGTGAGCGTTTTTGTGCCTTTATAGCTGTGACTATATTGTGACTTATGATACTGGGCAGTTTGATTATGGTATGAATTGAATCACTAGCTGGCTATTATATATTCTCATTATGGTATACTAAGTATTGTGGTGTATAAGAATATCTCATAAGCATCCACGAACGTGATGGTGTTTCTACATTTATGGATACATCCTTATTTATCTGTTTTTGAGAATTTAATATCTAAATGAACCAGCAACAGTGCTACTGCTCTATATTGGTTATTTCTCTCTTTGTATACTGTCTAATATTTATAACTGATGAGATAAGATCTATTAGCCTATATTTGTTCTGAGATAAGATGTATCAGTCCATATCTTAATATCAGGCACATACCATAACGTCATCGATCTCTGCTCACAAACTGCACCCTAGTTATTAGGCATCAGGACTCTTACTAATGAATCCTGAAACAAAATATCTGGTATATGAGAAAACCGATATATACCTTGCAGGTGTTATTTAAGCACTTTTTTGCACATTTGCACTTTAATTAATTTAATTATTATTGGTGTCGGTGGTGGTGTTTCTTTGGTAGTCCCCGCTAGGGTCTTAAGGGAGAGCCGTCGTCGAGTGGGGGCGCCATGTCGAATTTAGGGTGCCAACCTCCGCGTTAAGGTAGGGTGAGTTAGGGAGAGAGCACCCCCCTCACCTATTTACCTCTATCCTTTATAGTGTATGGTTAAGTAATACTGTCTCCTGACCCTAACAGGTCATTTTTACCTGATTTAATAAAAGTTATATTTTAGGGGCATGTTTTGTCTTTTCTGGTTGTAACCCTCATTGTAGCATTGTCAGTGGAAACCGACCTGTTGGAAGGAAAATGTTCATTTTTAAAACTTAAAGGATTATACAGCCATTGTAACAAGGATTTTCCAAGAAAGCATTCCAGCTTCATCAGGTCTTAGAGATCTACTTAATAATGTATGCAATTTGTATTGTATTTTTTTCACTTATCAGCTTTAGGCTTCATTTACATGATAAGCTTTTGGCAAGTTTTTGGATGTTGCAGATTTTCTGCACTGCTTTTAAGTAAAATAGGCTACTTGCATTTTTCTAAAATGTACTTTGTAAAAAATGCACCAAAAGCTCCTGTTTCCATCGTCAGGAACCGGCAGCACTTTGGAAGCAGCACATGTCCGCTCTGTCCAAAGCGCTGCCAGCTTTTGAAAGCAGGTGATTCCGCATGTGTTCATTGAACCATGCGGAATCACCGCATCCTATACATTGTACGGGGACATTTATCTTGCGGAGACTGAGCATCTCCGCAAGATTAATTGACATGCTGCAGTCTGGAAAGCCGCGCCGCATGTCTGTCTCCACAGGGAAGCCGGAGGCGTCTCAGCACGTATAATAGAGATGGGATTTCTTCAAATCCCATCCACTATGCTGTAACATCTGGCTGCTGCGGGATGAACGCTGCTGATGTACGCAGCATCCAACCCACAGCATTTACTGACTGTGGGAACATACCCTTAAACTTCTGTTTTTCTAACTCGATCATCTACTTTTTGAAAAGCCTTGTAAGAATGGCTTTGTAATTTTCCCTGTCTAATATTTAAATAAGCCTTTTTGTCATTCTAATAGCAAGATTATCCAGGCATTCTTAATTCGATTTTCCAAGTAACCACATGAGAATTTTCTAATGCTAATATCAAGATATTAAAGTAATTTTATATGTATTTTCCAAGTAGCTATAACACCCTCATAAGGTCTTTGAGAACTATTCAACAATGTATGCATTTTGTATTGTGAAATCTGGTGACAGATTTGCTTGAAAGAGAACCTCTCAGGTTGTACATGCAGTCCAATCTGTGCACACCATGGTGCAGAGAACCTGAGTATAACGATGGCTTGTTGTATTTTATTCACTGAAATCCCTGCTCTTTGTATTCGATAGTCCAATGGGTGGGCCTACTCTGAATCAGTCATACAAAGAAGACCGTCAGTCACTGACTAGGACGACCCACTGGACTCATTTACATACAAACACTAGGGTTTTCAATTAATACAAGTTATTCTAAATATTTTCCCACAAAATATACATCAATCTGATCACGTCCTCTGCTCTATAAAATCCTGCCTCCAGATCAGATAGCATTTTCAACATGAGAGGTTCTCTTTAAGCCCTGCCCATTATATACTTTATATTCTAGTTCAGCCAGGAATATTGATGGTCAGAATGATCAGATGTATGATCGCTTGTCACTGTAGAAACAACATTGAAATAAAGTTCTCTAATCTCTTTAACCCCTTAACGACCGCCGATAGGCCTTTTAACGGCGGCCGCTAAAGGTACTTAAACCACAGCGCCGTTAATTAACGGCGCTGTGGAAAAAGTGAATAGCGCCCCCCAGAGTCGGATTTTCTCTGGGGTCTCGGTTGCCGAGGGTAGCCGAGACCCCAGAGAACATGATTCGGGGGGTTTTTACCGACCCCCGAGTTGCGATCGCCGGTAATTAACAGTTTACCGGCGGTCGCAACAAAAAAAAAAAAAACGCGATTTGCCATTTAATTTATCTGTCCTCCGATGTGATCGCACATCGGAGGACAGAGAAATAGGGTCCCCGATGGCCCCCGATAGCCCCCCAATACTCACCTACCTCCCCCGGTGCTCCTCGTGGCTCCCGATGGGCCCGGCACCCGGAAGATCTTTGGGGTCTCGGCTGCCGGGGGTAGCCGAGACCCCAAAGAACATTATCGGGGTCGGTTTGCACCGACCCGTTTTGCGATCGCCGGTAATTAACAGTTTACCGGCGACCGCAAAAAAAAAAAAAAAAAAAAAAAAAAAAAAAGCGATCTGTAATTCTGTCCTCTGATGTGATCACACATCAGAGGACAGAGAAATAGGGGGATTCGGGGACCCTAACATACTCACCCGGTGTCCCTGGGTCCTCTTCTGTCTTCTCCTGCCGGCCGGCTTTTTCATCATGGCGGGCGCATGCGCAGTGCGCCCGCCATCTGCTGCCATCTGTCGGCCGACAGGAGAGACGAGTTGGGGCTAAAATTAGGGTTAGGGTTGGGGCTAAATTTAGGGTTAGGGTTAGGGTTGGGGCTAAATTTAGGGTTAGGGTTGGGGCTAAATTTAGGGTTAGGGTTGGGGCTAAATTTAGGGTTAGGGTTGGGGCTAAATTTAGGCTTAGGGCTAGGGTTAGGGTTAGGCTACTTTCACACTAGCGTTTTTTGGCTTCCGCCGCAATGCGTCGTTGGAGAAAAAAACGCATCCTGCAAAAGTGCTTGCAGGATGCGTTTTTTCTCCATTGGCTTGCATTAGCGACGGATTGCCACACGTTGCATCCGTCATGCGACGGATGCGTCGTGCTTTGGCGGACCGTCGGCACAAAAAAGCTACATGTAACTTTTTTGTGCGACGTGTCCGCCATTTCCGACCGCGCATGCGCGGCCGGAACTCCGCCCCCGCCTCCCCGCACCTCACAATGGGGCAGCGGATGCGTTGAAAAAACAGCATCCGCTGCACCCGTTGTGCGGCGCTTACAACGCTAGCGTCGGTACATCGGCCCGACACACTGCGATGGGCCGAGTACGACGCTAGTGTGAAAGTAGCCTTAGGCTTCTTTCACACTTGCGTCGGTACGAGGCGGTCGCAATGCGTCGGCCCGACGTACGTTGTGAAAATTGTGCACAACTTGGGCAGCGGATGCAGTTTTTCAACGCATCCGCTGCCCAGTCTATGTCCTGGGGAGGAGGGGGCAGAGTTACGGCCACGCATGCGCGGAAATGGCGGACGCGACGTACAAAAAAAAGGTTACATTGAACTTTTTTTGTGACGACGGGGCTAAAGTTATGGTTAGGGTTGGGGCTAAAGTTAGGGTTAGAGTTGGGATTAGGGTTAGGGTTTGGAGTAGGGTTATGTTTGGGATTAGGGTTGGTATTAGGGTTACGTTTGGGATTAGGGTTAGGGGTGTGTTGGATTTAGGGTTTTGATTAGGGTTATGGTTAGGGTTGAGATTAGGGCTGTTTTGGGGTTAGGGTTGTGATTATCGTTAGGGTTGTGATTAGGATTATGGATCGGGTTGAGATTAGGGTTAGGGGTGTGTTGGAGGTAGGGTTGGAGTTATAATTTGGGGGTTTCCACTGTTTAGGTACATCAGGGGGTCTCCAAACACGACAGCCAATTTTGCGCTAAAAAAGTCAAATGGTGCTCCCTCCCTTCTGAGCTCTGCCGTGCGCCCAAACAGTGGTTTACCCCCACATATGGGGCATCAGCGTACTCGGGATAAATTGGACAACAACTTTTGGGGTCCAATTTCTCCTGTTACCCTTGTGAAAATAAAAACTTGGGGGCTAAAAATCTTTTTTGTGGAAAAAAAAATATTTTTTTATTTTCACTACTCTGCATTATAAACTTCTGTGAAGCACTTGGGCATTCAAAGTTCTCACCACATATCTAGATAAGTTCCTTGGGGGGGTCTAGTTTTCAAAATGGGGTCACTTGTGGGGGGTTTCTACTGTTTAGGTACATCAGTGGCTCTGCAAACGCAACATAACGCCCGCAGACCATTCTATCAAAGCCTGCATTTCAAAATGGCGCTCCTTCCCTTCCGAGCTCTGCCGTGCGCCCAAACAGTGGTTTACCCCCACATATTGGGCACCAGCATACTCAGGACAAATTGGACAACAACTTTTGGGGTCCAATTTCTCTTGTTACCCTTGTGAAAATAAAAATTTGGGGGCTAAAAAAATCTTTTTTGTGGGAAAAATTTTTTATTTTATTTTCACTACTCTGCATTATAAACTTCTGTGAAGCACTTGGGCATTCAAAGTTCTCACCACATATCTAGATAAGTTCCTTGGGGGGTCGATTTTCCAAAATGGGGTCACTTGTTGGGGGTTTCTACTGTTTAGGTACATTAGGGGTCTGCAAACGCAACATAACGCCCGCAGACATTTCTATCAAAGTCTGCATTCCAAAATGGCGCTCCTTTCCTTCCGAGCTCTGCCGTGCGCCCAAACAGTGGTTTACCCCCACATATGGGGTACCAGCATACTCAGGACAAATTGGACAACAACTTTTGGGGTCCAATTTCTCTTGTTACCCTTGTGAAAATAAAAACTTGGGGGCTAAAAAATCTTTATTGTTAAAAAAAATATATTTTTTATTTTCACGACTCTGCATTATAAACTTCTGTGATGCACTTGGGCATTCAAAGTTCTCACTACACATCTAGATAAGTTCCATGGGGGGTCTAGTTTCCAAAATGGGGTCACTTTTGGGGGGTTTCTACTGTTTAGGCACATCAGGGGCTCTCCAAACGCGACATGGCGTCCGATCTCAATTCCAGTCAATTTTGCATTGAAAAGTCAAATGGCGCTCCATTGCTTCCGAGCTCAGCCATGCGCCCAAACAGTGGTTTACCCCCACATATGGGGTGTCGGCGTACTCAAGACAAATTGTACAACAACTTCTGGGGTCCATTTTCTCCTGTTACCCTTGGTAAAATAAAAATTTGGAGGCAAAAAGATCATTTTTGTAGAAAAAATGCGATTTTTTTATTTTCACGGCTCTACGTTATAAACTTCTGTGAAGCACCTGGGGGTTTAAAGTGCTCACCACACATGTAGATAAGTTCCTTAAGGGGTCTAGTTTCCAAAATGGTGTCACTTGTGGGGGGTTTCCACTGTTTAGGCACATTAGGGGTTCTCCAAACACGACATGGCGTCCGATCTCAATTCCAGCCAATTCTGCATTGAAACAGTCAAACGGTGCTCCTTCACTTCCAAGCTCTGCGGTGCGCCCAAACAGTGGTTTACCTCCACATATGGGGTATCGGCGTACTCAGGAAAAATTGCACAACAAAACTTGTGGTTAAATTTCTGTTTTTACACTTGTGAAAATTTAAAAAAATGGTTCTGAAGTAAAATGTTTGCAAAAAAAAGTTAAATGTTCATTTTTTTCTTCCACAGTGTTTCAGTTCCTGTGAAGTACGTAAAGGGTTAATAAACTTCTTGAATGTGGTTTTGAGCAGCTTGAGGGGTGCAGTTTTTAGAATGGTGTCACACTTGGTTATTTTCTATCATATAGACCCCTCAAAATGACTTCAAAGGTGATGTGGTCCCTAAAAAAAACATGGTGTTGTAAAAATGAGAAATTGCTGGTCAACTTTTAACCCTTATAACTCCCTAACAAAAAAAAAAATTGTTTCCAAAATTGTGCTGATGTAAAGTAGACATGTGGGAAATGTTATTTATTAACTATTTTTTGTGACATATCTCTCTGATTTAAGGGCATAAAAATACAAAGTTTGAAAATTGCAAAATTTTAAAAATTTTCGCCATATTTCCATTTTTTTCATAAATAATCGCAAGTAATATCGAAGAAATGTTACCACTAACTTGAAGTACAATATGTCACGAAAAAATCTCAGAATCAGCGGAATCCGATAAAGCGTTCCAGAGTTATAACCTCTTAAAGTGACAGTGGTCAGAATTGTAAAAATTGGCTCGGTCATTAAGTACCAAATTGGCTCTGTCACTAAGGGGTTAAATGTGTTGTCCAGTCTTAAATTTCAAGTCTGCAGTCACTCTTTGTGTACTGTACTCACAACATTCTTAATATTTCTAGAACCTGGCTTTATTTCTCGTTGGACACCCCTTTTAAGGAAATGCAGAATCAATAACTTACCATGGAAATTGTACAACTTTTAGAAACAAGTATTATTTAAAACAGTTCTTTAACTAAAGCACAGGTCCAAACATGAGGATATGAATTCATTTTTGAACTGCAGCTACAGTGCTCCCCCGAGTTCTAGAAAAGGCCAAGTAAATACTTTAGCATGAAGAAGCACGACGCCTGCGAGGCTCCGAACATATCCAAAGCCAGGGAGGCATAACTCAAGAGTTATAGTAAAAGAAACGATGAGATACATGATTATCAAGCACACACATGGTTCCAATTACCATTGCATTGCTAAGAAATGAGTCACAGCATATCTGCAAGGTGCGTAACAACTTATCTGGACTTGTTAACCACCCGTCCCACCAGTACCTCTCACCTTGTCTGTAGATCCCACTGATTAATCAGAGCATGGAGGCGGTCGGAATAACACCACATACTGGAGACGTTTCACTGTAGGGTAACCAACTTTATTCTTGTAGCGTAATAAGTTAACCTATTTACACAATGCACAGTCACTCTTACACAAACAGATACGTATTGGCATAACTTTGAACCACATCTAAAAGTTTCTGCAAAGACACATTTGTGGCTTTCTCTAAGCTTGAGAGAGGGGGCAGCCATTTTGAGCACATCCTCTCAAACGATTTAGCTCTCCCCAGAGAGCATTTACTAAGTTCTAAATATCCATATGTTTGGCATTATCTAAAGCTCTCTTTGCCACAACAGCCTTCAAGAACATGTGCAAATAACATTTTCTTAATTCCCAGAGCTGGGCCAAGAGTGAAAAAATCTAAGAAGTGCTAAACTAAGAGAAAGATGTAGAAGTTAGTTAAAGTTTTCCGGGCGCGTTTCAGAATTTCATTTTTCCATAATGAGAGTTTAGTTTAGTAGAAAACTGCACTAATCCCTCAGTAACAGTATGTACAGTTACCGATCGGTCGGCAGAGGAGGCCGGGTGTGATTTACGGAAAATGCTTTCAGCCAAACAGATGAGTATCTACTAGACAATGTCCTCCTTGTGGTGACATAATAGGAGATGTACTTTATGCTAAATAGCTTTTTCCTCTTGTTTGATTGGCCTGATGTGTAATAGGCACCAATTCCATATCGACAAAAGTTGTGCTATACATATCACTGCTTTGCTTCCTGCTCCGCTTCTTGACTATTTGCCTGATGAAGGTCGGTAAGACCGGAACGTCACCCTTTACGCTGTGATCAGGATGGTACCAATAAACAATTTCTTTAGCATCTTAATAGGATGCTGGTTCTTTCTACACTTGAATCTTATGGGAGAGGACCCCATCTGAGCACCAAAATATCCCAGAAGTGCTATATTTCCTTATAAATTTTGACATTCCATGGTGCATTTATATAAAAAGCAGTGGTAACACATGCTCTATTTCAGCCCTCCATGAAAAATTGAGATAGACCTTTCTGCTATAGCTAATAAAACCTTATATTAGAAAATCTAAAACTTTAACTAACCTGACATAGTGCTATTTTGGCTAACAAAGTGTTTCATACATCCAACTGGAACAACAAAAGCCAATATCAATATAAAAAGGCTTTCACCCAAAAATGGGGGATCCTACTATGAAAGTCAACCAAGTTCATCCTGCATTCTTTATCTTTCAATGAAAAGAAAGCAAGGTAGAGGAAACATTGTGAGCCAAATATATTGGCATCGCCTATCCTCAATGTTCGGCAGTTAATCTTTTAGGTGCACAGCATTTTGGGATTCGCCCACATGAAGAACAAAAACAACTGTTCAGAATAAGAGTATATTAATTGCAGAATGTAAAAAATGCTTATTGCTGTCACAAGCAGTCATAGCTAGAACAGATGAGAGGTTTGTGGTTTAATTCACAGTTCTGAAAAGCAAGAGAAGATAGTAAAATAACATCTCAACAGTCTTCTTAGCAGAATAGGCATGTAGCTGTAATGGGGTCATTTATGGTCTATAGGTCATATACTCAAAATGGAATAATAGAAATCAAGTTTAAAAAATGGCAAATCCACATAGGAGCAATTATGCTTTTTGAGTAAATATTCTAAAATAATATAATTTCTGAGCAGAAGTGGCCCTATAATGAGGAAATCTGAGGCAGCTGTCTCCGGCAGTAGGGTTTGGGGGGCAGCCAAAATTAGGGAATCAATTTATAAGATGAACATTTTCTTCCTGCCTTAGTATAAATGAACAGTTTCTAATAATGACTTAATAGGACACAACAGCAATATAAATGTTTATAATTCTGGGTAGAGGATGGGAAAGATGCCATCTTAGATGAATCATAACAAGTATTATTAAGCTGACCACTATTTATGGTAAAAGGGCAGTAAATAAGAAGAAAATCACTTAAACCCTGTCATCTGTTGGAGATGATGCAAATTGTGAACTGCCTTTAGGTTATGGCATACTGGTTATATAAAACTCTACAAATTGGGTCTTGTCTTCCTTAGCAACAGTGCCACTCTTGTCTACAGGGCCTGTGTGGTATTGCAGCGCAGTGCCATTCACACGAATAAGGCTGAAATACATGTTTCTACTACAAGAATTACGGTTTTGGGGGAAAGTGGTACAGTAATGTAGGTTTTACAATGGCAAACACTGATGCTCATATAAAAGGATGGTTTATAATAAAAAAAAAAAAAAGCTATATAAAAAAAAAACTTTTGCAGTTTACCGCTTTTGAGAATATGGCCTATAAAGCTGTTCACAAACAGAACCACAAGGACAACCATGACACCGGAATGCTCTAAGTTTGTTTATGCACAGAGGAGAATAAAATGTACCTGTGTGAACAGCGTCATCCAGCCTACAATTCATCCCTATTAACCTTTCATGTGGTTTGTCAGAACAGAAGAGAAAGTCCGTATGGTTTCTTTTCAATGAGCTATTAGAAAAATTCCATGACAATCCATGGCAACCCTACTGCCCTCACATGGAAACTACGTCTAACCGGCCAAGTCACACAATACAAAACTTTCTTAGGTATCAATACAATACAATACCAGAGCTTAGCATGTGTGCATTCACACATATCATATCTCACTTGTATAGACACATAAATATCTTATAAAAAATAAAGTGCTTTCTAAAAGGTTCCAGCAAAGGAACATATAAAACATTGTACAACTGAAAAAAATAAACTAAAGAACAAAACAAGACAAAATAAAACAAGTAATACTACATCCAGCTGAAATATAAACAATAAGACAATATGTACAATCTCATGGGCATCCCGAGACAAACATCCCTTCATATACACGGTATATACATATATGCTGTTATCCTTGCTCAATATATTATAACAATATATATTTTACAATTTTTTATACACAAGAAAACTTCTACAAAAGAGCAACAAAGACCAAGCACACAAGCCCAAGAATGATAGCAGGCAAGGTGGGGGTTTTGACCATATTTCCATTAGTTGGAAAGATTATCCAAAGCTCCTTTCTGGGGTGTAAGGTCTTCACATCCTCCCAAGCACTCTGAGCCGCCGCTGTAAAGTTAGCGTCACTGGTTGTAAGTAAGTCAAAAACACATGAATGGAAATAGATGTGCCTGACTTGGAATTTTTCAAGACATTTGGCAATAGCACTTTCCAGTGTGTATGCTGGTTGTGATTGTCCAGATGATGAGCTGGGTGAATTCGTACTGGTCACCGGGAGGGGCAGATGTCCACCTTCATCAATGCGTTCACTGGATGGACAGCCATTCATACACAGTTGCAAGTCTTGGCTTTCCTCATACGCTATGGCCAACTCCTCCGGCATTCGAATTGCTAGAGTTAGGTAGTTTCCGAGCTGCCGAACAATGACGGTTGTCCCAATGTATCTGGCATGCATTTCAACATGCTTTCCACCGACTTTCTCTATAATCCGCAAGGTTTTCGAGTCACCATCCCCACCACTGATGGTGCCATCCACAAACGCTGCAGGCAGATCATCCGTCACAGCCTGGTACACCTTCTGATCCGTGCAGTCTTGGTAGGATTTGAATATTATGGTTATCTAGAATTGAACAGACAAAAATTAGATAAATGTTAGAAAAATTAATAAAGATTGAATATCAAGACGTGGCTATAATCACAAAAAATAGGATCAATCTAGAAGCAAAAATGTCCAGCGCAACAAATATTAAATTAAAGGAAATGTACCATGGAAATTGGGTCTAAGATTTCCAATAAACTGTGGTGAGTGCCAAAGGATTCCAAGGGGTTTATAACAAAGGGCATGAATCTTTTTGGTTTAGAAAAATCTTGGATAAGATTTGAGCCAATCGCAGCTCATATCCTTTAATTTTTTGTAAATGTTTTGAGCTAGCTAAATCAATTAAGGAGCCATTGTGACTTTTTGGTGACCTTGCAAAAAAAAAGAAAAGCAAACCAGTGGAAAACTTCTAGATGCATTAATTACCAGTATTATTCAAGTTCTGGTTCTGATAAACGGTACTAATAAACTCACCAGGGTAATCCAAACCAGCCATGTAAAGAACATGAGCTCCTCAAAAACATACTCACATAATACATGGAATAAGTCCTTATAGGTGCTGTGAGCAAATGGGCTCATACTGTACCGTATGTATCTTGCAGAAACCCATGTGATTCCCCCTATTCTGATGAACAGTAGTGATTTTAAAGGGAACCTACCACCCCGTTTTTTAAAAATTAGATAAAAATAGTGTGAAATAGGGGCAGAGCTGGGCTTTACATTAGTGCCTTTTCGGTGCCTTTACACCCCCGTTAGGCTGCCCAAATACCTTTGTGAAGTGGCCGTTTTCTGCTGTCACTCAAGTGGGTCAGGTCGGATGGGCGTGGTCACAGCGCTGTTTGTCCCCCAGGATCCTGCTCATCATTACGTTGGTGGCGTAGTGGTGTGCGCATGTCCAGCAGGCGAATCCACTGCCCAGGAGATGAATAACGGCGCGGTCTTCGCTATTCAGCCGTTTAACGGTGGGCGCGGCCATCTTTCCTGTGGCCGCGCCTGCGCAGATGGAGCGCTCTGCTGCCCGGGACTTCAGGAAAATGGCCGCGGGATTCCGCGCGTGCGCAGATGGAGATCGCGGCGGCCATTTTCCTGAAGTCCCGGGCAGCAGAGCGCTCCATCTGCGCAGGCGCGGCCACAGGAAAGATGGCCGCGCCCACCGTTAAACGGCTGAATAGCGAAGACCGCGCCGTTATTCATCTCCTGGGCAGTGGATTCGCCTGCTGGACATGCGCACACCACTACGCCACCAACGTAATGATGAGCAGGATCCTGGGGGACAAACAGCGCTGTGACCACGCCCATCCGACCTGACCCACTTGAGTGACAGCAGAAAACGGCCACTTCACAAAGGTATTTGGGCAGCCTAACGGGGGTGTAAAGGCACCGAAAAGGCCCTAATATAAAGCCCAGCTCTGCCCCTATTTCACACTATTTTTATCTAATTTTTAAAAAACGGGGTGGTAGGTTCCCTTTAAGCACATAATTTTTTACAACATATCTGAATCATGTCAATCCACCCATTAGTCTCCGCTCCCAACCTCAGTTGTACTTGATGGACATGTGTCTTCCACACTATTTAGGCATAATTTATATGTATGTAAATATATGTGAAGGTTCTAAGGACTAAATATGCAAAATAATGAAGTGATCACTAAAAAATACATTTTTCCCCATGGCTTGTCAGAAGAACACTAGAGTCCAGTCTAGACAGAAACATGAGGAACATCTCTACACACCAAAGATACAAGACCTGCAACATTCTGCTCAGGTTTACTCAACACCTGGGAGAGTGAAGCGATCTAACAGGAGCAGTCATAATGAGCGGCAAATGACAGGTCTCTCCATTTAATAAGTACCTTAGGCAAGCCACAATCATAACATTAGCGCACTAAATTAGAGAATCCACTCTTCTTACAAAGCTGAGCAATTTGTCTGTTTGACAGCCGTGACTCATAAAAGTCTCTCAAGTGTATTGCTGTTGCTGAAATATCAGTTTGTGGAGAGCAGCAGGACCCACGTTCTTACATGGACACCGCGTTTTATATTTGGAAATAAATCAGGTAGTATTAGTCCTTATACGTAATCAAATGACTAAACAGGGAACAATCAGGTTGCTCGAGCGCACATCCATCTGGCAGGAGACGTAATAGAAAGATGGAATTTGATTTCATGATACGTTATAAAACAAACCATGCAACAGCATCTCATGATAAAAAATAGATCTGGAATGGAGGACTCATATTTCCATTACACAAACAGCACCCTATTAATCTATAAGTAGGTTTGAGTATACAACTAGCACTGTATTACAATTGACCAAGTGTAAATCAACAAAGTCAGAGCCTACAGGAGATCAATTGGTCCGGAATTTTATGAAATACTCTGACCAATTTTTGTGGGCATCATATGCTCCCGGAAAATCCCAATGCAATCTGGCATAACCTTCTAGAAATATGTGAAATAATGCAGTGCTCACCAGTGTTTTTTACCGTATAGTATAGTATAGACGCGAGTCTCCGCAAGATAAATCTCACCCGAACAATGTATTGGGAGCGGTCATTCCGCACGGTTCAATGAACACATGCGGAATCACCTGCGTTCAATAGACGGCAAATGTAGAATTAAGTTCCACTCATTCACATGACCAGGCAACATTGGGATACCACCTTGCTCTTTGCAAAAGTTTTCCGCTCTAGGTAATAGATGAAGGTCCCAAGCACGGTACCTCTTTTTATTATATTCATATGCCCTAAAAGGGTTGCACATTTTTACAAAACCTATGTTTTTTTTTACATTCTTGGTACCAGTAATTGGAAATCCTTTAAAGGGAATCTGTCAGCAGGTTTTGGCTATGGAATCTGAAGACAGCAGGGGATAGAGGCTGAAACACAGAATTCAGGGATGTGTCATTTGGATTTTATCACTAAGGGTATGTTTCCACAGGCAGAAACTGGCAGCGCTTTGGATGCAGCACATGTCCGCTCCGTCCAAAGCGCTGCCGGCTTTTGAACGCCGGTGATTCCATATCTGTTCATTGAATCATGCGGAATCACCTCGTCCTATACATTGGGCGGTGATATTTATCTGGAGATGGAGCGTGGGAGGCGTCCCTGCACGCATAGTGGAGATGGGATTTCATGAAATCCCCTCCTCTATGCTGTAACATCTGGCCGCTGGGGGTTGGACGCTGTGGCTGTACGCAGTGTCCAACCTGCGGCGTTTACTGACCGTGGAAACAAAACCTTAGAGATTAATATTGCCAGAATAGTTTGGCAACACCCCCTCCTGTGATAAGCACCTCACTGTCTATGGACTTTGTACACTGTGAGTCTTATGTGCGCGGGGCTAGCTTCCTCAGCTCTGCTTCATTCTAAGTCTAAAAGCTTTGATTGTGTCAGAATCTCTGCACCCAGTAGTCTAAATGACACATCATTGGATTCAGGGTCTCTTTGCTTACATTATGCTGCTCTCAGATGAGGTAGCAAAAACCTTCTAATAGGTTCCCTTTAAATGGTTGGGTAAATGGATTGGGTATATTTCTATTTATTAGTATCCGGTTACAAATTTGGACATTTATCAAAGCCAGAAATAGGGTTTGGATCATATGTGGTGTATTCTGGTACACACAGAAGAGTAGATTTCATGAGTTTCTAAGACAAAACTTGCAATTACAAAAGGTAATGCAAGGACACTAACAAGGTCATATTAGACTAATAATAATGATTATTGTGTAGTTATATTATATTCCATGTTGCTGCTTTATATATTATAAAGAAGATGGATGCAAGCACCAATGCTAAATATGAAACCAGGCATGGAGGTAACAGATACTTATGTAGTAGAACAATTTTCCACCAGGATCATGTGAACTGGTGACGTCCTAACTGGCTGCCGCGACAGACATAGTCAGGAAGCCAATGTGCCTAAAATAATAACCACTTGCACCTTACATTTTTAAGCCATTCTATTTAAGTTAATGGATGAACATATCCCGTCATTTCCTTAGGGAGCTGCCTGATGGAAGCTATCTGCCAGTTTCCTATTACACCACGGCAAGCAGATATAGAGAAGAGCACTGCACATCATATTCAATAACGTTACTAGGGCACCGCATATACCCTGTCTGCAAATTCAGGCCAAATTCGGGGGGTCAATATTATACTAAAATTATTCTTTAGTTGAGATCTTCCTAAACTGAACTTTTAATCTAAGATATTAGTTTCACTTGATTAAAACACACTTTAAAAAAATCTCAAATTCAATTTAGGATAAATTACAACATTTTGTCAACTACTGAAAGCTCCAGTGGGAATACAAAGCCTCTCCGTCTGGAGCACACATCAATGCGAAGTGAAAAGGTGAAATATTCAGGATCAGGCTAGCCAGTGATAATAAGGGGCAGCACTATAAACTTTGTGCAATTTGTTACGGACTAGTTTTAGAAAACCAATTTGCATGTATGGTCACAGGGGCATGCGACTTATATTGAAGTTTATGGGGACAAAGTTGCATGTGACTTGCGTCCAAAATTCCAACAGGTCTTTTCTTTTTTGCTACTAGAACGTGACCACAATATAATGGGGCAGAATCACATCATGGTCTTTATCTCGTATATATTGGCTGGGGCTACACAGCTATTTGTGAACATTTTACATCAAGCATGCAAATGTTTTATTGAAAGTCACAACTGAGGCTCTGTTCACATCTGCACTGGAGGATCCATCGCCATTCTGGCCAAAAACGCTGACCATATTAGTGCAGCCAACAATGCAATCTTTTCAGGCACAGTGTTGGTCTCCATAAGGGCATGTTCACAAGTAGCGTAGATGCTGCATTTTTTTCAACTGCGTTTTTTTCTGCAGAAAAATCTGCTGAGTATAACCTTCATCTTGGATGTATTTTTTTTTTTTTTTACTTATGCCTACTGTGCATTTATAGACATTGCTAAACTCTGGTTTTATTGCAATTTTTCCCCATAGGCTTCCATTAGGGAGCCTAAAAATGCATGTAAAAACTAAAATTTTAAGTGCTCGGTTAAAGCCCCCCTCCAGCATGTTTTTTTTTTATTTCACGCATGAAGTGGTGCAAAATCCAAGTCCCCTTCCCCGTGCCTGATACCTTCCAGCATTTTCATCTGTCATTGCCACCGCTCTGGTCCATCTCCTGCAGTTTGTGACCTGCCGGCTGCTCCAGTGTTTTATGGAGCAAGCCAGAGGTCACTAATCAATGTAAGTCTATGAGAACCTCATTCTGGCTCTCATAGATTTACATTGAGAGCTTGTGATGTAGCTTCTGACTTCTGGCCACTTGGCAGCTGCGATCACAACTGGGGCCAGGGGACTTACGTTTAAAGCGCCACTCCAGTGGTGAAAAAAACCCACGCAGGAGAGGTGCTTTAAATGCAGGATCCTGTTGTTTCTGCACCAAAAAATGCTATGTCAAATCTGCATCAAAAACGCATCAAAAAAAGGGGAAAGGCAGCAAGAGAAAAAACACTGAAAGAAACTGAAAAAGCCAAAAATATAATCAGAGCAGATCGCTTACTTTGGTGCAGACGCGTAAACACGCTGTGCAAACAAAAAGCTGTGTGGGAACACGGCCTAACAGAGATCTGATGGCCCCTATTGCCCTGCTCAAATGACGGAACAGAACAATGGAATTTAAAAACACTAATGTGAAAGCAGCTCAAGGATAATGAAAAAGGTTGTGCAGGAATTCAGCAGGGATTTTTTATGCTTGTTGGGTCATGGCAGCTTAAAGGTAGTAATATGACCGCATTTACTTGCTATATGGTAGAGCGACATTTCAACTTAACCATTACAGGTCGTGGAGTAGCCCTAGCCATGTAAAAAGTGGACAAAGTGTAACATGTATGGCAAAAAATAGCTTTCTTTTGTTCAGTGGTTTCAATGCCGACACTCTCATGCATGACCTCTATAGTGTCCTTGCTCATTATACAAATGTCCAGGTATTTGGCACGTTTGCGCCCTCCTAGGGTCATTTATTATTGATAAACAGAATTGCTGTGTATTTAAAACATCAATGCTTATGTTAAGTTTCTTTCCCGGACGAGCTGCTGCACTCATCCATTTTTAAACAATTTGCTCCTTGGCTTCTAACCAGCTGTGAAAACAGTAACATCAAGGTACAAAACAGAATAAAGCTTCAGGCCCTCGAAAGCAATGTCAACCCCAATGGCAGATGACCTAATATAGCAACTAAAGAAGAAACAAATGGGCTGTAAATTCTTACAATTCCTTTAATAACATTTTTGCAAATCCAAAGTTTTGGAATCTAGCTCAGTCACACAACCTTATTTATTGCTTTCATTTTTAGAAAAAGAACACATTTTATGGAATATTTAGAAATGACAAAAATCGAGTGAACAAATGCCAGCGCAAGGCGAATAAAAGCGGCTCCTCTCTCCATACAAAAGGACCAGTGAATCTGGTGACACAGCAAGGAAACATTTTCTTAATATTTCCTATCAGTCAGTTTCACACAATTGTTATTGTTATCTCTGTACAGCTACGAAACGTTTGTACTAAACATGGTTGTGAAACGATATAAATGCACATAAAATGCCGGGATTGTGGAGAGAAGAGTGGGAGAAAGTTTAATTTTAAACTTGGCACCAAGCATGATGGAAAAGTTTACATAAAGTTCTGGAGCCTTGATGAAAACAAGCTGAAATGTGAGAGCACTCAAGTGAGGAGAAGTGAAACCTAAGGGTAGATCCAACCCTGATTCTATTGTGTGGGACCCTATTACAAGATGAATGAAAATCACAAGTGTACCGCACGGATCCTGCGGGTCTTTGCCTACTATGTATATTCTACATCCAGTCACACCCTCTGATAATGATTTATTTTTTTAAGGAAACCTGTCAGCTTTAAAATTAAGTAAATTTCCAACTTTCATAACCAAGTTGGTTTAATGCTGAAAATGCTCTATGATTAATTTCTTATCTATTTATAACGTCTGAAAACATCACTTTCTGAATGATACAGAGCTCCAAATGCCTTGCAAATTATTACATGTAAAAGTAAAACACGTTGCTGTCAGCAGCCATAACTATGGAGAACTTAGCAGCTCACTGCATAGTGTGCTATTATTAAAGTTTTGCACTCCAGTGATTTTTTTTTAATCCATCTGGTCAATGGTTGTCCAATATATATAATTCAGCTAGTATTCTCTTTCTATCTGAAAATAAATAGTACCCTTCTCTCCAGATAGGTTATGTGATCTATTGGTGATACTCTGCGAATGACAAACTTTTCTGTTCTTTAATTAGGATAACCATCTTGGTTAACTTGATGGACCGAAGTTATTTCAACCAATGTAACTAGCTTAGTTAGCTGAGGTTACTGTACGAAGAAACTGCATGAACTGTCCCACTGAAATTGTTTACAGGAGTTATCACAAATAATGATGATGACTACACAGCTCCTGTCACACTGATATAATAAAGTAGATCACAGTTCAGTCTCCTGACTGAGTATTTAAAACATACTTGTGTATGCGTGAAAGTAGAAAGAAGGATAATCGCAATGTCATCCCAGAAAATAAAGGGACGGTATTGGCTCTAGCTGCCCATGTGATGATATGCTCATGCTTCATGCTATTGATAGAGCAGAAAGGAATAAACACATAAAGGAAATTAAGAAAGTGACAGAGGAGTAGCTGCACGAATGGCCAAATTGCTGGACTGCCTCTTTAAATTCATTTTATGCCAATATGCAGCTACATCATAAGCGCCCTCTGGTGATGACAGCATGTAACCAGATTATCTTGTTATCAGATTACCTTGTAAATCTGTGAATTGTGGTGAAATTATGGCATTAACCGGATTCGTGCGCATTCTCAGTATTTCACTATAGAGAGAAAAATTGTGACAATCACAAGAGCTGCAATCACAGGGACATCATTCTTACTGTATAGACACAGTGAAGTCATCATAAACGGGCCATTTTTCTCACATGAGATCCCATGATACTTCATGTTATGGAAAATGTAATATTATTGTAAGTAACGGGGTTTATTTAACAAGTTTCCTGGCTAGACTGTTTTTTCCCCGTTGGGCCTGCCAATCGCATTTCTTTGAAGCTACGTATCACAACTCTTAGCTGGTGAGGACAGCATCAATACCAAGAATTCTAAAATGAAATTATCAGACCCAGGCCATGTCAGTGACATCACAAGATGGGAGGAAGAGAACTCAAAAGGCCTGGTACTAAAATGTGTGAAATTATTTGGATGCTAGTTTTTTCTGGGGGGTAAACGGGACTGAAGATTTGTCCTAGTTTCTGCTTTCCTCAGGGACTGAATACTACGGTATATACGAGACCTGAGTGTTAAGGTTTCTGCTTTATTTCCTTTTAGTTTAGGAAACTTGTTTTAAACCTTTTACTGGATGTCATTTGTTTTCTTCATTTTATATTTATTAATTAACCATTGTGACTGTTTTTTAAACTATATTTAATAAGGTCACTCTTGGTTTCTTAAATCTTTGAGCCAATTTTCATTATGTGGAGAGAAGAGAACGCTCATTGTTAGAAAGCTAGCTCTGGAACCAAACCGTAGTGGCGGCAGTTTTGGGTGATTATTTGTGAGTGCCAGATGTATAATGGGAGATTGTAATAATTATCAACAAGTGGTTTTGCACTGATCACTAAGGACACATGCAAATCAACAGCAGCTTATTTTATTTTGTAAAGGTATTTTCTGTGTATATATCCTCTTTAGAAAATATTTCTTGGAAAAAGGGGTTATTCCATAAACAACATATCACCTATCCAAATGATAAGCGACAACTGCGTGATTCAGGTTCCAACAGCAGGAACCCAATTACAGTACTGATCACCACTCCTACAGTCCCCTGCGAGAATGCAAACCTGCTCCATTCACTATCTATAGGACGGGTGGCCAAAAATGCTCACTAGCACTCTATTCATGACTGTTCTTGAGTAGCGTTGGAGGTCTCATCAACTAGCAATCTTACATTCATATTTTATCTTGTTACTACCAGATAAATGTTGCTTACGAGACCAATCCTTTTAAAGGGAATCTGTCAGTAGGCTGTCTATATGGACCTGCAGGTCATAGGAAGCTGAATAAAACGATATCTTGATATTTGCAATGTGATATCCTATTACAGAGAAATCTGTTATGCAAATGAGCTGTTAAAATCTATGGGCTTGACACTAATCTGCATGAGAATCTGGCTCTGGAGATTATTATGTGTTTGTAATGAGACAAGGTTCAACTCTGCTGTACTGTTAGTTATAATTAGGTACAGCTCAGCAGCAGAGCTGCCATCACTGAGAGGACAAGTGCTGCTGCAAATGTTTGTAATGAGACAAAGTTCAATTCTACTGTACTGATCTCAATGCAGAGCTGTGTGTGATAATGAGACTGTCAGTCATTACACTGACACTGGTAATGCCCCCTTTTATTTAAAATATACTCTAGAGGCAGCCCACATACAATCTTGTAAGCACGAGCTATCAGCGTCATGGTTCTGTGCCATTTTTCTGTTTTGTAAAAATTACAACAGGAAGTACAGCCACGTTGAATGACACTTAGGAATTAGTTTTCCTCTACTGTGACAGACATGCATACAGCTTGGAACATCACAAGCCTCATCCTTCCGTGAATGACAGAATCCGCAGAGCCTCTGACAAAGTTGTAGACATGCTGGCCCAGTCATTAAATATCAGGAAATGTCTTCTCCATCTGGCCATAATTACCATACTGGATAAGTGATCAACAAGCTCCAATGAATGTATTTTTTCTATAATTACTTACACATCACAAAGGGGTTAGAAAGCCAGCTGTAAAGTAAAAGAACTGCTGTATCCCAGGATGATTAGAAAAGCTCATTTTCTTCAATTAGAATCATTAAAGTAAGACATCTGTTCATATGTTACCATTAGCATGCCATGTAATGCAATCACTCCTTCCAGAATTATATATGTGCGTAGTGTGTTTTCAAACAGAAATCTGCAAATGGCTTGGACTTCACGGCGAAGCCGCTGTCGGAAACAGTCAGTATCTCGCGTCCATCTGGTAAATGAAATCTTTAGGGTGCTCAATTAAAACTTCTGTGTATGAGCTATAAATTCTTAACAGTGTACATGTGCCGGGAACCTGGGAACAGAATTTAACTTGCCATTTAGAGCCAATATAATTTGCAAATGAGCTTCAAACTGTGTCATGTGGTTTATACAAGCCATTTGGTTTGATGAGAGTTTAATTGCTATTAAATCTTGGTTACCATTAAATGATTTGCATGGAGTCCTCTGGGTTTCCAACTACCACTAGGTTATTTACAGAAAGAACATGTCTGATAACGAAAAAGTATAAGGGCGCTTTTAATTAATGCTATAGATTAAAAAACTAAGCACAAAATTTCATTAAATTAAAAAAAGCAAAACACCTATTTTAGGGACAATTTCCCCCCCATGAGTTACATCTTCCGATCTCAATCTACTTATGCCATTTTCTTTTCCAATGAGCCACCACTAATACTTCCCTTCCCTTATTACATATGCAGAAAATCCCTTGTGCCGCCCCCAATCTGTAGGAAACACTGCCCATACCATTGGACTTGCTCCTAAATATGTCCATGCACTTTGGAGAGCCAATGGCTAACAGTTATTTCTTCCGAAGTCCCCATAAACATGAACTGTTGGTTAAGTCAGGAGTTTATGGGTTTCAATGGTAAGAGGAGAGTCTTACCTCCAGAAGAACAAAATGATCTTTAGTTGGATGGCCCACCATACACTCCATTGAAATGTCTGGACTTGGCAGAATTTAACATTTCCAGTTGTAAGTGCGAGTTGAAATGTCAAGTCTTTAAGGAGAACTATGACATCTCAATTAGTTTTTTTCTACAACAATATGACATGGTTGCAGATACCACTCCACTCCACTCTCTCTACAATGTTTAAAGACTCAGCTGCTGAGAAGACGGAGCAGCTCTGCAAGTTAGCATTTCTGACCACTAAAAACTGATCGGTGGGGGTGCCAGGTGTCAGACCCCGACCAATCAGACATAAATGGCCTATCCTAAGGATAGGTCATCAATGCTACAGTGGTGGAAAACCTCTTTAATTATTCATCACGTTATATCCAGGTTGGCTCAGATGCTGGCTGGGTGACTGCTTGATACAGATGTATTAATATTCCTCTTCCTAATACATGGGAAACAACTTATGTATCTATTGTGCTAGTCCTTCCATTCTACTTGGATTCTAACCTTATATGTGACCTTTCTCCTTTAATCTACTGGTAGACCCTAGGAAAAACATGGCGTCAGCACCAGGCTAGCTCTTGGATTAATAAGTACTATTGGCATACTGCAAGCTTTTGGTTGCATGTTATAATTTCATTATATAAAATGTACTTATTATGCCAGAAACAGAAGAGTTTGTACAATCCACAGTGCTAACGTGTTAACATCGAAAGGCTTTCTTACTATTTTATGCAAAGCCATTCAAAAGAATTGATAGAACAGGAAACACTGGTGTCTGTGGAGGCAAAATACAATCTCTTGTAAATGTACTATATGAGAAGGTATGGCAGTGAATAACATCATATACCGTACCTTACATTTGTCACACAGCGTCATATATATCATTAGAGGAAAAACAAGTGACGTAAGAAGAGACATCTCAAGACCTTCAGTAAACGACCACTGAAAGATGGAAAGTATGAACGTTTGTTCCGTATTTCCCTATAACTTTTTTAGTAGAGACTGATAGAGCAGGACAATATTTAAGTCAATGCTTACTGACTGCTAAAGCTTATTGGGAGAAATGCTAAATAATTACATCATCTCGCTCAACTGCAGTAACCACTAAGACTTTTCTTCATTTTCATTCAAAACTCTAGGCTCGTAAAATGCCTTACACATTAGCTATATATGGAAGGATAAGCAGTGACGCATTTTTACAGTCACTGACGCATACAAACAGTATTGCTTCTAGAGATGAACACCTGGGAAATGTATGGCTTACCATTAAAGGGGTTGCTCAGGATTTTAACATTGATGGCCTATACTTAGGATAGGTCATCAAGGTCTGTTCGGTGGGGGTGCAACACCTTGCACCGCCGCCGATCAGCTGTTCCTGATCTAGTCATCGATCGGAATTGCTCAGTTACAGAGCTGCACAGCACAGCTCCGGCAACAAAAATAGTGGCCACGTACGGGTACTGCACATCCCCTATTGATTTGAACAGGTGACGGATGTGCAGTACCCAGCCGCGTCCACTACTCAGTCGACCGGCGGGGCTGCCATGTGTCACGCCCCCACCAATCAGACATTTATGACCTATCATAAGGATAGACCATGAATGTTAAAAGTCCCTGACAACCCCTTTAAATAGAATAACTGAATATGGAGCAAGGCTCCATGGGAATAAGTATACAAATTAGGCCAATTACAAAATGAATGAAAACTATCCTGCAAGTTCAAGTTGATACCAAATACATCACTGTCTGACCTGAGCATGGCATCATGTAAACGCAAAGCCAGAAATTCATTAACAGACAAATTGTTTCTAAGAGATTTCCCCTAAGCAATAAAGTGCAGAGTCTGGCTGGACAGTGCAGTGGTCTTGACACTATGTGGAGGGAAATACTTGTTCTCCTGAGGACACCATCTTATTAACAATGCTACATGTAAATTGGCCTTCTCACAGAATGAAAGAACCTAACTCAGTGCACAACTCTCCTCGGGAACATCATTTTGTGAGAGCGAAATTGCATTCTAGAAAATAATGTGATATGTCACAAAGATGCCACAAAACAGCAGTCATTACATGTCTCACACTGGTAATGTCTCCTTTCATTTAAAATAAATACTGGAGGCAGATTCTCATAAAGATCTGTTTGGCCCATAGACATTAATACCTTGTTTACATAATAAGAAAAAACTAAATTTTGCTGGAATAAAACATCACATTGCAGATATCAAAGTATCACTTTATTCAACTTCCTTTGACCTACATGCCCATATAGACGGTTGGGAGGGGTGATCCTACTGACAGATTCCCTTTAATCTTGCTTCTCCAACCTCAGCAACTGGCCTCATTGCTGGTGGAGCACACAACATCCAGCTCTTGTTCTTAACCATTTTGTTTTTCATCCAACAAGTAATGAAAGCCATTTTGTTTTACATCGTACACAGCATAAAGGTGATGTTAGATAATATGTTTAATTGCAAAATGACTATAAAATATGTTCAGACAAGAGATCAATAGATTACAATATTCTAAATACGGTACATTTCTGAATTTCCACCAGAGACTGGCTTTTATCAGAAGACATTAATTAAGTTATTTTACAGACTGATTCTGCACTTAGAAAAGCAAAGTACACCACATACAAATGATCAAGATGACGCCAAGATTGACACACAAATTTTAAGCGTCATGGTGTAACATCATACTGCCAACCAAGTATGGTTTCTATGCTAAAGGGGTTTCATGATGAATCATTACATTCCAAAAATTAAAATGATGTGTGTTGATCTAACCATTGGGAAACAGACCAAAAAACAGAGGTGCCTGACCTATTCAGAAATCTGTTCCAGGATCTTTTATAACAGATAGTGAACCTGCAGCTTCATCTCGGCCATAAAAGGACATCCCAGTAATCTGAAAATTCATAGCATACCAGCAAGTACAAATGCTATAAAGTTCAAAGTAGAGAAAAAGAGAAGTACAAAATACAATGTTTAAAGAATGTCCAGAAACCAGGCGTGTAGAATATGGGAGATATAATTTCAGGTCAATCATTTGTATCCTATCTGGCATGTGATTATAAAACCCTCTTCAGCATGCAGCTGTATGAGAACACCTAGCTCTAAGGGGGGAGGGGGGGTCAAACCTAAAAAAGATGTGAGTGACAGACCTCACACTTTGAGACAGCCAGCTCAGAGCAGGACAAAGGCTTGCTTGCAATATACCGTAGTCATGATGAGGCTGCCAAAGAACATTCTAAAAAAACCATAAAAACATATGGAGATACTATACAACGTAGCCGTACATCGTGTACACTTTTGACTTCTCTGGAACGGACCAAACCCCTCCCAGGGTCTCGCTACGTTCTAACACCTCAGGGAGAGGAGATACATAGAATAGTTAATTATAATAATTATTTTATTTCTACAGCGTCAACATATTCAGCAGCACTGTTAATTGGTAACAGATAGCAAAACCTTCTCCCTAGGACTGTCCATTAAAGAGTTATGACTCATCTTAGGTTTTGGAGATTTTAGCTGCAAAAGACAAGGGGAGGGGATTTAGGATCAGTCCAGAGGGCAGAAGGGGTGTGACCCAAAGGGGATAAATGATAGTGCAAGGCCATGTGGTCTCCCTCTCTGTTATGCATGCAGTAAACTTTGAAAAGGGGGGGTCACGTCGAGTAATGTGCCATGAAGTACCTTAGAGCCAGCTCGCAGTCCATGCCTCCTGCGGACCAGCACATACAAGGTTGAAAATCATCCCGGTAATTGACATGATCCATCTATAATATATCTTTTGTGATATCAGTATTGTATTTGCATATCTTACCACTGTATATAGTGTATTGTCTAGTGTGCCCTTAATGTGATTAAATATATAATTTAACCTTCAGCTGCTCTTTTATCTTGATCCATAAATCCACACGTCCGTTTCTTGGTTTAAATTTCCATGCTACTAGGGTTGGTTTCTGGCCCAATATAATCCTGTTAACGGACAGGACTTATATCCAACGAGGAACTGGTGGCATTCCTAAAGGGCTGGCAGCGCTCTGTTTCACTGGTGCTAGTGAAAGGAGCCTCTCAGCTTGTCAGGGTTTTGAGTGAGTGTGATGCCACGTCAGTGACTGCAAGGGCAACATCCTCTCACTCCCCATGCCTCCCGGGACCCATGTGGACAGGGGTGATAGCTTGGTACAGTCTGTGTAAAACTGTGCAAGATGACCTTACGTGTCCCCAGGGGGTGCAGAATGTCACGTTGGTGCAAGTGGGGAGACCATACCATGTGATCCCTCCAATGTAATCGTTTACGTAATCTGTAAACTTTATCATTACGTGATAAAGTTAAAGATTTTCTATTTTAGACTGGAGAGTCTGGCAGTGTCTCTCTCATAGAGAATACAGGAGCGCTTGGCAGAGTGAGCACTCCTGTGCATTGCAGAGTCGGGTGACGGCTACATATAGTTTATAGGGGCTTTATAGATATAAAAAAACACTAGAAAAGACCCACCTACTATATACAAAGCTTTATTATACAAATATATTAAAAAGGGTGAGACGACGTTGAGCGGGGGCACCACTTCGTTTCTCTTAGGGTGCCAACCTCTAAGTAAGATAGCGGAACCATGAGACCTTTATTAGGGTCAGTATCCCTACTCGCCCATATCTCTGACCGTTTTTAATATATTTGTGTAATAAAGCTTTGAATACAGTAGGTGGTTCTTTTCAAGTCTTGTTGATTAATTGGAACCTATACTGGAATCAAAAATTGTGTAATTGCTTTATAGATATAGCCAACAATAGGGCCAGAGGAAGGAGACACAAAGTACTAAATAGAAAAGTCATGCAAACAGTCAACAGCCCAGCACTACGCACTAAGTGTAACACTTGGATAGATTTCTAAAAAAAAAAGTTGTTGTTTCTTACAGCCAACCAATCACAGCACAGCTTTCATTTTACCAGAGTAGTTTAACAAATGAATGCTGAGTTCTAATTGGTTGGTATGAGAAACAAGGACACTTTTGATAAATCTGCTCAAGTGCTATGAGGTAAATCTGGTACTGCAACTTCTGAAGCTCAGTTGCACTACCAGACACAACCAGCTGACAAAGTGGTGCTGTTTTCTAACCTCTGACAACCATTTCAGATTTCTGAAATAAATAAGGAAAGAAACTTAACAAAAAAAACCTCAAACAGCTATGTAAAACACATGTTTTATCTACAATGGACAATGTTCACTTTCAATCATAGACTGATTTACTTATCTGAATGATAATCCATTTATTTTGCCCTGGTAAAATAATTAGTTTCCTCATCATCATCGTTGTCTGCAAAAATGTCAACATAGTATAAAGGTGATGTAATGGGAGTGAGTCATGTAAAGCAGGTAGACACTATGAAGCACTTGTCAGAAACCACACGGAGATACACAAATGCGCACAAATTGAAACATGTTACAAAGCCCATCGCAACAACACGCCTGTTTGCTAAACACAATGCAGCAGTCAGCTCAGAGTTTACGCACGACACACACCTTGCTGAAGGCCCGCAGATCAGAAATACGGCACTCACACTTTACACCGGGAGGCGAGAAGAAAATACATGTTATAGGCTGCCACAGAAAGAGAAAACCCTGTAACTGCCACATAGCACATCACTAGAAAAGACACAACTAATACACCGCTATATTCCATGTCCTCAGTCTTGCAGAAATTCCAAGGCAGAACGGTTGCTAAGGATGTGCTGACAGTCGTCGTGTAATGGCTGCTGTTAGGCAGTCTGTCCCTAGCAGCCACTCTCAGCTCAGGTTCCTGCTATGTAAACTTGTTAAATGGAAGTCCCCAAAACCTTCATTTACTGTCACAACCATCGCATTGAATGGGCCGTAAATATTCTCGCTCAGATCACTGGCCGGCACAAACATGGCAGCAATCTGCTGAAGAACCATCAAACGCTTGTTTACCAGCTGATCGGATATTTTATATGGCCAATCTGATAGTTATTCGGGAGATGTCGACATTATAAAAACCATATGTAAAATTAATGATCACCATTTAAGGGGCTTTCTCAAAATTACAAGTTAACCCCTATCTATAGGATGACTTGCTAATTCCTGGCGTTCCGACCCACAGCAACTGTAACGCCAGTGCCCTTACCCTCTCTCCAGCAGGGATGCTGACATACAACCCGCCGTGGCCGACCAGCTGTTCCGGCTCCTGCCGCACCTCCTGTGTCCAAGGACCTGCGCACGTCACGTAGGTCTCCTGACAGCATGCTTAGAGCATGTGCACTCCCCACTTCTTAAAGGGCCAGTGCACAGTCCGATTGTGTCCCCAGCCAATATCTGGGAGGCGCCAAGTATTTAAAGCACCTTCCCCAAGAGGGAGGTGCCTGAGAAACTTCAGAGTTTAGTTTGTATTTAAGCTGCTAAGGCCACTGTCATGTCCCAATTCCTGCAACCTGTCCTGATTCTCTGTAACTTCTCTAGTAATCCAAACCTGTACTGTCCATACTGTCTTTATAATCCAAAAGTCAGGCTATCTGAACCAGCACCAGTATCCTATCCTGCTTGGGACTCCGAATCTGAACTAACATTCCTGATCCTAGGGGACATTACCGGACACTGCCCTGGAGTGGTACCTGGAGGCTACCTGTAGCTCAAGCCTGACCTCACCATCAGAGGCTCCAGTGAATATCAGGTAGCTGCTTAGTTACATCCCTCCAGGTAAAACCCGCTCAATGGCGCGGTGGGTCCACGATCCACCAGCATGACAGCAATCCTGAGAACGGAGAACCCGATAGTGCTCTACTCAGCAATCCCATAGACAATGAAAGGAGCACGGGCTGATCATGCACCTTCATTACATTTGAAACATTTTTGGGATCTCTCGGAAATCCCATCTGTCGGACTCCCAGCAATTAGCAAGTTACTAACTATCATAAGGATAGGGAACAACTTGTGATTTGGGGAAAATTCCCCCATACAGTTTGTGTCTACAGATCTTCAATCGAGCGCTGACTGGTTGTATTAACAGTGCGCGTAATGGCCTAAAAACTACTGGTGTCAATGTGCCACAACGTGCAGCTCCATAAGGTCTATTCTCTACTCCCATGTTCCTCCAATTTCAAACACTCGCTGAGTAGGAGGATTTGTAGGTTATGATGCGCGCTGCCAACTGATCCTGAAACAGACAAAATGTACAATTGAACAGTGGTTTATTCAATTCACTTCCAATTTCAAATAGAGGCTAAGAGAGATTTTAAATGAAAAAATCCATACGAACTGGTCTGGTAGCTGGAATGCAGTCTGTATGGGCAAAGCTATACGTAGCCTTACCTAGTACATACTAAGGACACACACATGCACAGGGCTCTATGTCAGCAATGCATATCCATGACACCAAGATTTCTACGGCTAATGAGGTACCATGTGACAAAGCTCCTTCCTAGTAACCAATATACAGGAGCACATACTATGAGACACTATAACAGAGCAGGTTATTCATTAATGGCTGTTCCCTGTAGCTGCTCTTCCCCCGCTGCACGGCGGCGCTCACAGGAGAGCAGTCATTTACAGGCTCTTCTCTCTTCTGCTGCTACCAATTTTTAAGAACTTCAGTAAAATGCACAGTTTTATACATCCTGGCACAGTCTGTGCACCGCCGGCAGGGCCCCATCTGTCCCAGCTTTACCAGGAGCACTACAGCCTTCTATTTCTATGGAGCTTGCTGTTCTCAAAATTAAGACTTAATGCGTGTAGAAGACAGACGACATTTTTATATGAATTATAGCTGCTCTGCCTCATGGCATAATTCTGCAATGGTTTAGAGGACAGTGAAATATTTCTCCGGGCTAATCTGAATCATGAAATACCCAATATGATGGTAGTATTATTGATATAGAGTTTGAAGGGAACTTTTCAGATAATTCATGCTCCCAAACAAAGGGTTCCATGAATGGGAGACCTTATAAGCTAGGCACTGTATAGCACCCTATACGTTTTCTTTGGGACCACAGCGTGATCCAGAAGCAATAGCTTGAGAAAAATTTTGTAGAAAACCGAAACCTCACAAAAATTTTCAATTAAAATGGAGAGCACCACCGAACCCTTGATTGTTCTCTGCACAACTTCAATCAAATGTCACATTTGCATGAAGGGAGGACGCAGTGGACTCTCTACCTTATTATCTGAGACTCCCGTTCCACTCGCACCTCGTCTCCTACAGGTGTGCACGCCGAACTCTACTACATGGCTGTGCTAGATTGTCTGGTCTCTTCCTATACCCACATACGAGGCAGCAGTTAGTCCAGCAGAAGCTGGCAGAGACCCACCCCAGTGCCGAGTCATCTTGGTCACCTCTTTGCGGGTTTAGGCTCAAAGTATGTTTTCTCTGAAACTCCGCAATGCTTCAGCATAAAACATACAAATTGTTAATACTGGAGACTACAGAATAGCGATCAACTATAGTTCTGTTGGATGTAAATCACCCTTCTACTACATGCAGGGAAAATGGCTACCTAGCTACCAGTATATGGGACAAGTAGCCAGTGCAAGAAAACTGTCCCCCTAATGTCCACAGTATTTTAACACACCTGCAGTTTAATGGTTCATAAATCAGTGGGCGTCCATCCCCTATGACCCTCACCAATATCAGACCACAGACGAAGAGCAAGCCATGCATGCCTATTTATGATTTGTAAGAGCTAAAGATACTTGTGTAAACCACTAAGTGTTCTCCGATCCACATGTTAGAAAACAAGGCAAAATCTGCTTCTGATGAAAATTAATTTTGGTGAAACAATTTATGAACTTAAAAATGCAGTCCTGTATACACAGTATTCATTGGCATGAACAGAAAACGAGAGTGCAAGGTTCATAGATCTATATTCTTACTACTGGCAGAAAGTTCTTTGACAATGTGGAGGTATGTAAATATTTTTTTGGGAATGTCTGGGATAGAAAAAAAAAAAAAAAAAAAAAAATAATATATATATATATATATATATATATATATATATATATATATATATATATATATATATATATATATATATATATATATATATATATATATATATATATATATATATATACACATACAGTGGGTACGGAAAGTATTCAGACCCCTTTAAATTTTTCACTCTGTTTCATTGCAGCCATTTAGTAAATTAAAAAAAGTTATTTTTTTCACATTAATGTACACTCTGGACCCCATCTTGATTGAAGAAAAAACAAATGTAGAAATTTTTGCAAATTTAGTAAAAAAGAAAAATTGGTATTTCACATGGTCATAAGAATTCAGACCCTTTGCTCAGACACTTATAGTTAAGTTACATGCTGTCCATTCCTTGTATCCTCCTTGAGATGTTCTATTACTTCATTGGAGTCCAGCTGTGTTTAATTAAACTGATAGGACTTGATTTGGAAAGGCACACATCTGTCTATATAAGACCTCACAGCTCACAGTGCATGTCAGACCAAAAGAGAACCATGAGGTCAAAGGAACTGGCCAAGGAGCTCAGAGACAGAATTGTGGCAAGGCACAGGTCTGGCCAAGGTTACAACAGAATTTCTGCAGTACTGAAGCTTCCTAAGAGAAGAGTGGCCTCCATAATCTTTAACTAGAAGAAGTTCTGGACCACCAGTAGTATTCCTAGACCTGGCCGTCCAGCCAAACTGACCAATTGTGGGAGAAGAGCCTTGGTGAGAGACGTAAAGAAGAACCCCAAGATCACTGTGGCTGAGCTCCAGACATGAAGTAGGGAGATGGGAGAAAGGTCTAGAAAGTAAACTATCACTGCAGCTCTCCACCAGTCGGGCCTTTATGGCAGAGTGGCCCGACGGAAGCCTCTCCTCAGTGCAAGATATATGAAAGCCCGCATAGAGTTTGCTAAAAAAAAAAAAAACACATGAAGGACTCCTAGACTATGAGAAAAAACATTCTCTGGTCTGATGAGACGAAGATAGACCTTTATGTTGATAATTCTAAGCGGTATGTGTGGAGAAAGCCAGGCACTGCCCAATACAATCCCAACAGTGAAACATGGTGGTGGCAGCATATGAGGATGTTTTTCAGCTGCAGGGACAAGACGACTGGTTGCCATTGAAGGAAACATGAATGCGGCCAAGTACAGAGATATCCTGGATGAAAACCTCTACCAGAGTGCTCTGGACCTCAGACGTGGCCGAAGTTTCACCTTCCGTTAAGACAATGACCCTAAGCACACAGCTAAAATAACAAAGGAGTGGCTTCAGAACAACTCTGTGACCATTCTTGACTGACCCAGCGCCCTGACCTAAACCCAATTGAGCATCTCTGGAGAGACCAGAAAATGGCTGTCCACTAACATTCACTGTCGAACCTGTCGGAACTGGAGAGAATCTGCAGAGGATCCCCAAATTCAGGTGTGAAAAACTTGTTGCATCATCCCTAAGATGATTCATGGCTGTACTAGCTCAAAAGGGTGCATCTACTCAATACTGAGCAAAGGGTCTGAATAGAATCATAGAATGTTAGAGTTGGAAGGGAACTCCTGGCTCATCTGGCCCAATCCCCTACTCAAAGCAGGATTCACTAAATCATCCCAGACAGATGTCTGTCCAGACATCTTTTTTCAAAAGTAGTGCCCAAAACTGGACACAGTATTGCAGATGAGGTCTGACCAAAGAGGAGTAGAGGACAATAATGACGTCACGTGATCTAGACTGTATGCTGCTGTTAATACAACCCAGAATTGTATTTGCCCTCTTTGCTGCTGCATCACACTGTTGACTCATGTTCAGTCTGTGTTCTATTAGTATACCCAAGTCTTTTTCACATGTGCTGTTGCTTAGCCCTATTCCTCCCATTCTGTATATGCTTTTTTCATGTTTATTGCCCAGATGTAGTATTTTACATTTTTCCCTGTTAAAAATCATTGTTAGCTGCTCCAGTTTATTTATATCTTTTTGAATCCTCTCTCTCTTCTCTATTATTAGCTATCCCTCCTAGCTTTGTCATGAGCAAATTTAATCAGTTTACCCTCAAATTTAATCAGTTTACCTTCAATACTTATGACCATGTGATATTTCAGTTTTTCTTTTTTATCAAATTTGCAAAAGTTACTACATTTCTGTATTTTCAGTCAAGATGGGGTGCAGAGTGTACATTAGTGAGAATAAAAATGAACTTTTTTGAAACAAAGAGTGAAAAATTTAAAGGAGTATTCATACTTTACGTACCCACTGTATATAAAACTGAAATGTCAGCATGCAAAATTTCAAATTTTTAGATTTAGATGGCAAAAGATGGCCTTCAATTTGCTACCTGTACCCACATCATTCAAAGCTACAAGATTCAGATTTGTTCTCTTTCCAGAAAACCTTTCCCTGCTTGTTGGCATCCATTGTGTAGCAGCATAGTGGCTCAGTGGTTAGTACTATTGTTTTGCAGTACTGGGTTCCCAGTAAAGGACAACATCTGCAAGGAGTTTGTATGTTTGTTTGGGTTTCATCTAGGTACTACATTTTTTTCCCACCAGCCAAAGACATACCGATAGAGACTTTAGATTGTGAGCCCCAATGGGGACTGTGATAGAGTCTATAAAATGTTGTGGAATTAATTGCGCAATCAGAGTGAGTAAAATGAAAAAAAAAATATTGTATATTGGCTCAAGTATCTCGGACTCCCCAAGTGCATTTTTATGAAATAAGCCTACACAATGGCAGCTTGAACCACAGATCATGGATGCTTGATTTAATGGCTATTAATATATCAAGTAAACATTACTAGCTGTAAAAGAAAACTCACACGTAAAACAAAGTCCTACCATTGATTTCAGACACGCCTCACCTCCCACAAAGTTAAAGCAAGTCACAGCTTGTTATTTAGTTACCTTGTTAGTGGCTGTAGCGCTGGATCCAGGGACTACAGGCACGTTGGTCACTTGTACAGACAAATAGTTGTTGTCTATGAGTGGCCAAGCTCCTTCCACCTTGCAAGTCTGAAAATGATCTTTAAAAGTTCTGAGATGTGGATCTCCAAACAAGCCACAAAAGAGGTAATTGGGCTGAGGCTTTTCTCCAGCCCCTGGTTCTCGGGCTGTCACTTTGCTGTGGAAGTTACAATGGTCATTTGAAAGTTCTGGGTTTGTAGAAGATGTGGGACCATCCTTTGAGCAGTTTCGTTGAGTCATAAGATCACTGATTCCCAGCACTGCAGAATGGTAGACTAAGTTTCCACGACAAGCTTTCGAAGTCCTCTGTGTGCAGCCATCATAGGCCCGCAAGGCTTTACAAAACTCAGAGTCAAAGCCATCACTCCCTGAATTTAGATGTGACGTTAGAGACACAAAGTCTGTTGTGCACTTCTGTATGCGGCACTGTGTTTGCTGCTGACTGTAACCTATTAGAGAAAAATATTGACACATTATAAAAAAAGTTATATACTGTAGCTATAAGTAGGTAGTAGGTAGCAGAAAGAATTAAATACTAAAACATGTCTTAATATCAAGCATACGTTTAGCAACAATGAAATGAAGAACTTGCAAATGACAAATATGTAATGGCAAAATTTGAGACTCTACAGTCCGCTGGATTCCCAAGAGTTTCAGTAGCAAGAAATAATGCAGAATTCATTCTGGGTGAATGCTGCTATCTAGGATCTAACATGTCCTGTCCACGAATGTATAGTATTGTTCTTAAATAGAGGAGTTAGCACATTTTATTTTAATACAACAGAACAAGACATTTCTCTTTATAGCTAGGCTTGTACAGAACAGGGAATAATCAAAAAATGTCATATGGGCCAGGAAAATCAACAGCTATGTCCTTAGATCCAGGAGAAATTCCAATTATGGAAAAGGAAGGATCTAAATGATAAAAGTGTACTCATTTCAATCCTCTGGAGAAAAAAAGCATTAGGGTAAACGTATCTACAGGTAGCCATGCATTATTAGTCTAACCCTAATGTGAACGCTCGTTTCCCCATAATTGAGTAGCATCAACTTGCTTTCTGATCACCTGACAAACGAGCAAAGTGTTCGTCTGTTGGGTGAAGTGATCTTTTGGTTTGCACAAAAGATCATCTTTCTCAGCAGCACATCAACATGTTTAAACAGGACTTGTGCTGTCAAGGACAACGACAGTCTCAATCTATGAGCACTGAGCACAGAACAATCTTCTACTGATGTAGAAAAAAAAAGGATCGGTCATGTCCTATGTACACATGCTCAATTAGTTTTCTCCCCTTTACATATTCAAAACCTAGAGTGCTTGTGTTTGTGAAGGTTGGGAGAAATAGTTGTCAGCTGATCGTTTTTTTGTCCACAACTGTTGAAGGTGTTGGCCAACTTGAGGTCGGACTAACACATGCAGAAACTGCTGATTGGTTCAGGCCATTACCATCCTGTCCACAGTGTTTCCTCTGCTCGGGCATAGATGTAGAGGCCACAGGTGATCAGTGGACACCGATTTCCTGCAGAGGTGACAAGACATTGATTAAGCTGGGATACCAATAGGTAGGTATAGCTATTTTTAATTTATGCAGACCCCTGAGATTCCAGGACAACCCATTTAATGTGAAAGGGTGGTGATGGTATTAATTGTGTCAATATACAATAAATATGTAGCAAATCAACAAGCACAACCCACATATAATCTGTACGTGCTACATGCTCGCATAACATAAAACATATGCCTAAAGAAAAGACCCAGGGCTACATGAATAAAAGCAATGCTACTAGTGTATACTGCTATCTTTATAGCTCTTAATCTTTTCTTTTAATGTCCATTAGATAACTATGTTGTAAACCTTTCAATTTTAGTCTACGCTTAGGTTGGGATTTCAACATGCTCCATCCCTTGTTCCACAAAAAGTAAGCCATTGTCAGAGGTGTCCGATAGTGCCCTTTTTCATTCCTACTATTGAAAATAAACAAGACACAAGTGAACATATGTTTCAGGGAGTTGAGATTAATGAATTTAAAGTGAATCTGTCAGAAGGATTCAGCCCCTTAGTCAAGAACATGAAGGTGGGTCATACAGCTGGAAAGGGAGATGCTAGAGAAGTGCTGTGACACTCCCAGAGCACTTCAACCACATTTTCATATGATCAGAGATTGTTCGGACAGGGAGCACTAGGTCGCATAAGTTAAGGTGTGGATGACGTTATTTTTCAGACAGTAAAATGACCCCCCCAAAAAATTGTGGGCTTAGGTTGTTTTACAAGATTCCCTTTAAAATGGTTTTCAAGGCTGAGAAGAAAAGTCTGCAGTCATTCTACATGACTACAGACTGCTGAATCCTGGCAGTATGGAATGTGCACGCTGTTACAATACTGGAGAAGGTGGGGATCACATGACCATGTGAATTTGCATCTTTACCGTCACGTGCCGACTACATTCTCCTTGACTTCTCCAAAAGAGCATTAAGAGACGCGAAGGGCAAGTGATGGCAACTGTGCAAATGCATTTTTGCCAACACATGACCGCCTATTCGAACAGGGAATACTGTGGGATCGTGATAGAGTGTATCGAACACTGTCACAATTTGTCAGTCTGCAGTCACACAGACTTTTCTTCTCAGGCTGGAAAATTCCCTTTCAGAAATATGATCATTCAAACAAAATCTGTAAAATGTTTATGGTCATTTATGGAGAAGACCGCCATACCGATTTCCCTCTCTCACTGAGGGTCAGCATGGCTACATTACAGAGACCCCTATTCACATTTGCTTCTACTCATACAGGATTTTCTCACAAGACAAAAATATTATTAGCTAATGTGGATGTATGAATTTCCTACCACATATTGCATTCATGACCAGTACGATTCTTACATGGTGAAATATCAGATAAAGTAATGATTACAACCTCCATACAATCACATTTTATGAGTCTGAATGATGATATCTGTAAATCGGTGTGGTACAACAGAAAAACCTAGACTAGCCATTGCAAGAGAAGAATGCTGCTAAACATACATTCTTTGTGGCTATTAGGTTTGACCACCCTGATGTTACTTTACAGCCTGGGAAACCTTGCCAGGAAAACACAGGTGGTAAGCTAATATTCCAATCCATGTACATACAGAGGAAGAAAAAAAAATGAATATCAAATTTCAGTCTACGCCAACGAAAATTCTAGCTACACTTCTCACAGACAGAACAATCTAGTTCTCCTGCATGGAGCAAATCGAATTTCAAGCCTGCTCTGCTTCTCACAAGACGTCTTCGAAGAAAAACACAAGGCATGCCACAACCAGGGAAGATACATTTGTAGCTTGTCACTTCTTCAAAGGTCGCAAAAAGTCCAAACAAACAGCTTGGCCACATAGCAGGCCTCCCCTGAATAAATAAGGGCATTCCTCCTCTGGAAAATTGCACCGCTGGGAAAGCAGAACACTGGGGCTACAGAGGATCCTGGACTAAAAGGCATGGCTTAGATCTTGTCACATTCAGAGTGTGCAGAAATAGGAGATGTAAAAAAAAAAAATCACAAATCAAATTCCACATTTTCCAAGCAATGAATATTTACAGGAAGATTTTTCATAAGTAAAATCAGGACATTTGTATTCTACAATTCCAGTCCAGGCAGTGCATAGTAATCCAGAGTATGAAGGCCCCACACTGCCGTTATCTGCGACACCGCTAGAATGACACCAGCACCAGGGATGAGTATTATTATTTTACTAAGGAAACATAGGGATTTAGAAGGTTTTGTCTGAGTAGAGGAAAACCCCTTTACAGGTTTATATTAGGAAACAACGTATGACATGTGAAGTCTTATTTTGGCATGGGGACCATGTTTACAGATTATAAGTATTTCAAGATTTACACACACAAACAAAATTTGTGAAATCTTTTAACATTCGAAATTTGTCAGCTAAAAGTACAGAAACAATTGGTAATTCAACCAATCGTAACATATCAACTATCAGAGTTTAACGAACTCTTCAGCCAGGAGCTCAAAGACGGTGTCTGTTTAACTCAGGTCTTTAATGGCAGAGCTATGATCAGCGAGTACAGTTTAGCTACAGCGTCTGCAGGGACACCTTCCCCTGAGAAAGCTGCACGTGAGCCCCAACAAGTCTCCTCTCTTCCTCCTTCACTATGGGTAAGCATTACAACCTATAAACCGATCTTGTTTCATCCTATGTCCGTTGGGTCTTTATTACATATGGTGACTGAGAGTGTATAGGTTTAGTATCTATGTTATACTGCTTGATATTCTGGATTGGTCTGGTGGATCTCTATCTGTTAATCCTCCTTATTTTGACATTTTGATAATTATTTTTATTATTATTTTCTAATAAATATTATTGTTTTAATTTCATTGGTGGTTTATGGTTACTCCAATTTCTTCTTTGCAAAGTGTCTGCAGGGAGTCTGAGACACACCCCCTGTCTCATCATTGGCCAATCTGCTGCTTTCTCCCGCCCCTTACAGCTCTGCCCTCTCCAGATTGGCTGATGTGTATATGTACAAATCTGCCACAGGCTCCCCAGGAAGTCAGAGCATGGAGAGAAGATTTCTAATATCTTAGGCTACTTTCACACTAGCGTTACCTGCATTCCGTCACAATGCGTCGTTTTGCCGAAAAAAACGCATCCTGCAAAAGTGTTTGCAGGATGCGTTTTTTCGCCATTGATTAACATGAAGCAACGCATTGTGACGGATTGCTACACGTCGCACCCGTCGTGCGACGAATGCGTTGTGCAGTGGCGGACCGTCGGGAGCAAAAAACGCTACATGTAACGTTTTTTGCTCACGACGGTCCGCTTTTTCCGACCGCGCATGCGCGGCCGGAACTCCGCCGGAACTCCGCCCCCACCTCCCCGCACTTCCCCGCACCTCACAATGGGGCAGCGGATGCGCTGGAAAAATGCATCCGCTGCCCCCGTTGTGCGGCGGAGACAACGCTAGCGTCTGTAACCTCGGCCCGACGCTAGTGTGAAAGAAGCCTTAAGGAAATACCGATTATAAAGTACACACAATCAAACCAATTATGAATTACAATTTATGCACAACAGTGCAATCCTACATTTTGGAGATGCTTTACCAAATAGCAGATAAACATCATAAATTAAACTATAACCTGACGGGAGTGTCTCTGACATGCATTGTATAGAAAGTTCCTGCTTCAACAAGAGAACGCATAAGTATTCTTATTCTGCACTTACAACCAGTGTTGATCCTATTTCATGATATTAGTAAGTTACCCTTCTGTTAAAGTAAGGAAATCCCACATTGCTCACCAAAATAATTTGAAACTGACAAACTATTTTCAATTTCAATGTAGCGAATATCAACTAATGAAAATCAGATATTGCTTTTAACCCCTTTCCAACCTTAGACGTATAGATACGTCTAGGGTTGGCTCCCCGTTTGCTGTGGGCTGACAGGTGCCCAGAACAGCCGCAGGTGGAATCGTGATCCACCCGTGGCTGTTAACATGTTAAATGCCGCTGTCAATCTCTGACTACGGCATTTAACATGCTCACACCGGGTGCGCGTCACTAATCTCACATATCACCACCCATGACCATGGGTCGCCGATGCGTTGGCATGACAACCCAGGGTCTGCAGGAGACCCCTGTGGTTGTCATTGCCGGATAGCTATGAGCGCCGCCCGGCGATCCAGAGCGGGGAATTTGATACATTTATGTCTATATACTGCTAAATTATTTGGCTTAAAAATATAAATGATGAAAAAACTCCTAATTTGCTAATTTAAAGGAGCACTTCCACTACATCTTTTATTACCTAAACCTGTGGAAATGTAAGGTATATGTAGTGTAAGTGTGCTGGATCGCTCTGCTCGCAGTGCAAACCGGAAGCGTCTCTATACATTGCACGGCTCCATGGGCTTACAGTGTAAGGGCTCATACTCACATGTGAGAAACACAGATGAGTCTCGCACATCAACACCCGGCACTCAGGAGCGGAGCGTGCAGCTGCATGTATTGCTATGCGGCTGCACGCTCCGCTCCTGACAGCGGGGTACAGTGCCGGGTATTGCCGTGTGAGACTCATCCGAGTTTCTCGCACGTAAGTATGAGCCCTAATAGAGACTTCCGGGTCACACAGAGCAGAGCGATCTGGCAAGTCGGGATAGTTGTCATGTGATCCGGAAGAAGAGGACCAGAATAGTGCTGGAGACTGGTAAAGCCGACGATCAGTGAGTATATTACTACATCTACATTTAATATACATGTGTTGGAAGTGCTTCTCTCAGTTAATTAGTAATAAATCTCAATAAATGGAAATAAATTCATTACTGGCCCCTCAGGCCCTTCACTTGGCATAACCCAGTGTATCCGTTTTCTGCTTTGCTGTATACTTTTCATTTATTCTCTAAGTTAAAATATATACTCTGAATATGAGGTGAAGACAAGTTCACCAAAGCTAGGCGTATTGGAACTAATGTGATATTAAGACCCTTCTGATCCTTGCAAATAGCTTTTACCTCATTGCTTTTTGAACATCCTGTACTGCCTACACCCAGAAATATCCATTATTCATAAATTTATAATGACAGCACACACTTTGGTTAGACAGGGTGCCTAATAGGAGAGGAAAAAAAAACAAAAAACACTTGACAGAATGCCAGTGCAACGCTTAGTAAAAGAATCTTGGGGAGCCGGCCAAGAACAGCCATGAAGTGTATGGGTAAGCAGCCTGCGCTCCATTCAATCTTCATTCAGGAAATGCATGCATTGCTTTGCTGAAATCAGACGCCTGTACCTGGCATCGGGATAAGATTACACAGAGGTAATGCTCTGCATTGATTGTCAGATCCAGTTTGGGCTTTTTTTTGCCCTCATCGTTACCAAATCGGCAGACATCTACACAGCAATGCAATAAAACTCTTATTTGCAGCTTAGGCTGGATTTACACCTTACAATTACAGGTGCTTCTCACAAAATTAGAATATCATCAAAAAGTTCATTTATTTCAGTTCCTCAGTACAAAAAGTGAAACTCCTATATTATATAGAATCATTACAAACAGAGTGATCTATTTCACGTGTTTATTTCTGTTAATGTTGATGATTATGGCTTACAGCCAATGAAAACCCACAAGTCATTATCTCAGTAAATTAGAATACTTTATAACAACAGCATGAAAAATGATTTTAAAATCCGAAATGTTGGCCTACTGAAATGTATGTTCTGTACAAAAATGCACTCAATACTTGGTCGGGTCTCCTCTTGCAGCAATGCGGCGTGGCATGGAGGCGATCATCCTCTGGCACTGCTGAGGTGTTATGGAAGCCCAGGTTGCTTTGATAGCAGCCTTCACCTCATCTGCATTGTTGGGTCTGGTGTCTCTCATCTTCCTCTTGACAATACCCCATAGGTTCTCTATGGGTTTAAGGTCAGGCGAGTTTGCTGGCCAATCAAGCACAGTGATACTGTTGTTTATAAACCAGGTATTGGTAGTTTCGCCGTCTTACCTTATGCCATGTGTCCTTTTTCCATTCTTTCTCTATACAATTCATTGACTACATAGAGTTTTCAGTGATCTTTCAGTACAAAAACGCAAGAGTCTTCCTTCCGCCTCATCGTACATTTGAAGCAAGGAATGTAAATGATGCCGTGCTACTCAGAAGACTTTGTGCCTTTGGGAGATTTTTGATGAGTTTTTATGCTGCGTATTTTCACTGCATAAAAACACAGCGTGTTAGGCTACATTCCCAAGATGAGTATTTGTTGAGTTTTTGACACTGCAGAATTTCTGCACCTATTATGCAAATTAGTTTACTTGAGTTTTTTTCCTTGCGCATTTGTGTGCGTTTTTTTGTTACATACGTTTTTGATGCAGCATTTTGTCTCTAATTTAGTTTGCCATGATTTAAATAAAGCTGCTTTGCTTTTGTTACTTCCTGATTTTTTGCTTTGACAAAAATGTATTGATACTTAGGTACGAAATACAAGTGTTTTTGATGCAGTTCCACAATGGAAACACACCAAATCAAAATGTGCATTTTTTTTGCTGCAGATTTTCCACATCTAATGCAGGTCTATGGGAATTTCCGCACAGTGTTTTTCCAGTTCGCACAGTTCTGCGGACTGGAAAAACACATTGCAGGTCAGTTTACATTGAGTGAAAAGAAAAGTCCAGCGGTGTATCACTTACTGGGCTGCCTGCTGCAATTTTGATAAAATCACTGTTTTATTATCTACTGCAGATCTAGCAGTGCTCTGAATGCTGAGCTCTGTATAACCCCGCCCACACCACTGATTGGCAGCTTCTGTTTACAAGGTGCATAGGCAGTAATCTGCCAATCAGTGGTGGGGGCGTGGTTAGACTACCTGTCATCAGGTTTACTAGTCCTCTAGTGACAATCTCCTGCTGATAACAGTAATTTTATCAAAACTACAGCAAGCAGCCCAATAAGTTACACATCACTGGAATCAGGATCTCGGTCTCTATATTATCCTGCTCTTAAGTGGTACAAGCTTGCTGACAGATTCCCTTTAAGATTTGCTCTCTGAGAGACAACGTTTGGGGTCTCCTTCTGTTGGGAGAGAAAAGGTTCTCCAAAATAATTTTTTCACAATAATTCATAGCAAAAGAGAACAACAAACCATAGAGGCCCTTTAGCAAGGCAAGCAAATCTGTGCCATGATACCACGTGCCGACAGCTATGCACTTAGCAAAGCAAATTCTGTCACCCTTTGTATTATGAAAAAGAATGACTCCGATTCCCATTTGCGGGAGGCAGAAAAGTGATTAAATCTTATCTGGATGTGGGAAACATTACTCTTCTCTTCATACAGCAGATCATATTTTCTCAAGATTCCTGGGATAGATTGCACTTACTAATGGAATCCTGCTTTTAAATGTGCATTTTGGTCGTACAAGATGAGATTAATGGTTTGTTTGTTGGGCATTTTGTGAGTGACAACGTGGTAAATGTGAAATAAACACCGTGCATTACCTAACACAAAGAGCTTTTAAATGGCTGAGCGCAGAGCAGTAATTCTATTATTTTATCTATATTAATCAGTAGTGGGAAAGTATACCCGGAAGGGTAAAAAAAAAAACGGTACTACGGTTTCTTCAAATTAAAGGCTATTCGTTGTAAGATAGAAAGCTCTACCATTTTCTGGTATATGAATCATCGGCTTTCGTGATCTCTGCTTCCTGGTATTAAAAAATGAACATTATTCCAGTGGCAAAAACAATCTGTCCTAGTTATGTAATGGACACACGGGTGCTCAGATCGCTACACAAATCACCGTGCTGTGAGCAGGATTGGGGGGGATTTGTTAAAGCGAATCTGTCAGTAGGATTTCACTCCTGAAACTATTTATATGCACGTGTAGCTCTTTTAAAGACGAGTCCAGCAATACCTTCCCATGACCAGTCTGTTCCTCTGTTACAGAGAAAATCAGCATTTGCATTGATTTGTAATGGATATTTGTAGATCTTGAGCCTCTGTCACTCCGGCTCTATTCCAGCCCAGTGCCACCTCCTTTAACTTGACTGCCGGTTCCTTTGCCTGAGGTCACATAGCACGGAGGCTATCAGTCAAGAAAGAAGAGATGGCGCTGGGCGGAAAATAGAGCTGGAGTGACAGAGGCTTAAGATCTACAAGTTCCCATTTGCATATCAATGCAAATGCTGATTTTTCCGTAACAGACAAACAGACTGGCGATGTAAAGGTATTGCTGGACTTGTCTTTGAAAAAGCTACGTGTGCATCTAAATAGTTTTGGGTGTGAAATCTGATGACAGGTTCCTTTTAAAGGCTGGGGTCACACTTGCGAGTGCAATGCAAGAAACTCGCATCAATACCCGGCACTGGGGACCGGAGCGTGCGGCTGCATAGAAATACATGCAGCCGCACACTCCGGTCCCAAGTGCCGGGTATTGATGCGAGTTTCTCGCACTGCACTTGCAAGTGTGACCCCGGCCAAAGGGTTATTTTCATCCTAATGGACAAGCACTTTTTTCAATTTACAGCCATTCTTTGAAATATTAATTAAGAGACTGACCTCCGCCGCTGTGATGCTTGTAAGCAGTCTGTGATAAGGAGATAACAAAAATCCTTGCTAGCTTCAAAAGTGTTAATATCTCAAAAATGGTTGAAAATTTTCAGAAGTCGTAAATTGCAAAATTGCTGATATTCACAGGCACTATCCAGCAATACTCATTTACGAAGACAGGAGTAACCCTTTAATACTGATTTGTGGTGATCTATTATGCCTCCTTATTGCAGCATGTATCGAATTCATTAATTTTGCACATGCCTTGCTAATGAATATGAAAAATCGTTTAAAACGATAGGCATGCACAATACACGAGTCTGAATTAGAATACAAGCCTGGAAGTCTGCTTTTAGCACATTTTTATTGTTTAGATTTAACAGTTATATAACTTTGCCAATGCTTGCAAAAAACAATATTGTGTAGTTTCTCCATTCATAAGGATAGCTTTCCATAAAAATAAGGTACGGCCATTAGAAACAAACAAGGATTTCTATAATCTGCCATGTGACTTAACCACGCCGCTCTGTGTGACGACCACTTGAGTTCCCACAATAAGCTGCTTAATGGTAACAGGAAAACTGCAGAATTCTGAAATTAATTTTAGACATGGATAGAAAAGAGAACATCATGTAACTTGGAACCACTACAAATTTGGAAAATAAATTTTTATGTACATCTTATCTTGTTGAATTGTATGAACTTTATTATATTTTTCTATATATACAGTCATGGCTGAAAGTGTTGGCACCTTTGAATTTGTTCCAGAAAAGGAAGTATTGCTCCCAGAAAATTACACGTTTTGTTATACACATGTTTATTTCCTTTGTGTGCGTTGGAACAATACAAAAAATAGAGAGAAAAAAAGACAAATTGGAAATAATTTCACACAAAACCCCCAAAATGGGCTGGACAAAATTGTTGACATCTTTCCAAAATTGTGAGTAAATAACCTTGTTTCAAGCATGCGATGCTCACACAAACTCACCTGTGGCAAGTAACAGGTATAGGCAATATGAAAATCACACCTGAGACTAGATAAAAAGGGGAGAAGTTGACTCAATCTTTGCATTGAAATATGGAGAATAAAAAAGAAGAGAACTGTCTAAGGACTGGAGAACCAAAATTGTTGAAAAATATCAACAGTATCAAGGTTACAACTCCATCACAAGAGATCTTGATGTTTCTTTCTCCACGGTGAGCAACATAATCAAGAACTTTACAACCCATGGCACTGTAGCTAATCTCCCTGGACGTCGGCGGTAGAGAAAAATTGACAAAGGGTTGTAGTGCAGGGTAGTCCGGAAGGTGGATAAGCAGTTCCAATGAAATTCAAGCTGTCATGCAGGCTCAGGGTGCATCAGTGTCAGCGCAAACTATCCATCAACATTTCAATGAAATCAAACTCTGACCCACTGCTGACACAGAGACATAAAAAAGCTAGACTGCAGTTGGCCAAAATGTATGTGAGCAAGCCAAAATCCTTCTAGAAAAATCTTGTGGACAGATGAGACCAAGGTAGAGCTTTTTGGTAAAGCACATCGTTGTACTGTTTACAGAAAATGGAATGAGGCCTACAAAGAAAAGGACAAAGCACCTACATTCAAATATGGTGGGTTCAAAGATGTTTTGGGGTTGTTTTGCTCCCTCTGGCACTGGGTGCCTTGATTGTGCACAAGGCATCATGAAATGTGAAGATTATCAAAGGATTTTAGATTGCAATCTAATGCCCAGTGGCACAAAGCTGAGTTAGCGTCCTAGGTCATGGGTCTTCCAGTAGAACAATGACCCCAAACATGATTCATGAAGAACCCAGAAATGGATGGAAACAAGGCACAAGGGGAGTTCTGAAGTGACCAGCAACCCCTTGACCACCTGTGGAGGGATCTTATAATTGCTGTTGGGAAAAAGCGCCCTTCAAATATGAGAGACCTGGAGAAGTTTGCAAAAGAAGAATGGTCCAAAATTCCAGTTGAGTTGTAAGAAGCTTGTTGATGGTTATAGGAAGCGATTGATTGCAGTTATTTATTCCAAAGGGTGTGCAGCCAAATAATAAGTTGAGGGCGCCAACTATTTTGTCCGGCCCATTTTGGAGGGTTTGTGTGAAATTATGTCTAATTTGCCTTTTTTCCTCTGTTTTTTTTTGTGTTGTTCCAATAAACACAAAGGAAATAAACATGTGTATAACAAAACATGGGTAATTACAAAAAGTTTCTGTTAGAAACACTTTGTTTTCTGGAACAACTTCAACAGTGCCAACACTGTCGGCCATGACTGCATGTATTGCTCATGCGTGAATAAAATGATGCCTATTTTATGATATGTTTAAAACCTGCAGATTTATCTCTTGAAATATGCTAAGAACAGAATTTGATTAAATTGCATTGACATGTTCCAAGAACATATATTTTTCTGCTTTGGTTGGGATTTACAAAATATATGCATGTGGTTTTAAAGGGATCCTGACAGCTGAAACATGCTGCATGATACACGGACAACATGTGTCAGACATGTGTATAGGGACCTATCTTTCACAGTGGAGCAGGTGGGGAAAAGCAGCTATTAAACTACCGTATATGTTTTACTCTGAAACAGCTTAGCGTTTCAGTATCAAACATACCTGGCTGAGATCATACAACCACGGTCTGGTACACGCTGCCCATGGATTGGGCAACATATATATCAGCTGTCAAGTTCCCTTTAAAAATGCATTACACTATGCATTTTTAGTGCAGTTTTTGGCACGTGAAACATATACCAAATTATTTTTTGTTTTATACAATTTCCCGTCACGCAAAAAAAAAAAAAATTAAAAGGGTTTTCCACAGAAAATCTTCTTTATTCCATAGGCTTGCAGATGTCTCTGCTGCCGATCTATGTTGACAGGCTGTACTGGTGATGTCAAGCACATGACTGCTGCAGCCAATCCCTGGGCTCACCACTCTTGTGTTGACTACCTTAGCATCATCACTGAGCAGTGATTGGCTGCAGCGGTCACATGCTGTACTTGTGATGTCACCACTCCTGCTCGTTGACAGCAACTAGGGGCAGCTGTGGAGATGGATCACTGGATATTCAGTGGGTCGTTGCAGCTGATTATTATATCTGAAAAAAAAAAAATGTCTTGCAAAACTCATTAAATGTGAAAAAAACCTTTGATGAAACTTTATGCTTCTCTTAACTGGCCGTAGTCTCTGCAGTGAATCACTACTGGAAGGGACTTTGCATGCACTGGTCTTTATACAGGTCCTTCTCAAAAAATTAGCATATAGTGTTAAATTTCATTATTTACCATAATGTAATGATTACAATTAAACTTTCATATATTATAGATTCATTATCCACCAACTGAAATTTGTCAGGTCTTTTATTGTTTTAATACTGATGATTTTGGCATACAACTCCTGAAAACCCAAAAAACCTGTCTCAATAAATTAGCATATTTCACCCGTCCAATCAAATAAAAGTGTTTTTTAATAACAAACAAAAAAAAACATCAAATAATAATGTTCAGTTATGCACTCAATACTTGGTCGGGAATCCTTTGGCAGAAATGACTGCTTCAATGCGGCGTGGCATGGAGGCAATCAGCCTGTGACACTGCTGAGATGTTATGGAGGCCCAGGATGCTTCAATAGCGGCCTTAAGCTCATCCAGAGTGTTAGGTCTTGCGTCTCTCAACTTTCTCTTCACAATATCCCACAGATTCTCTATGGGGTTCAGGTCAGGAGAGTTGGCAGGCCAATTGAGCACAGTAATACCATGGTCAGTAAACCATTTACCAGTGGTTTTGGCACTGTGAGCAGGTGCCAGGTCGTGCTGAAAAATGAAATCTTCATCTCCATAAAGCATTTCAGCCGATGGAAGCATGAAGTGCTCCAAAATCTCCTGATAGCTAGCTGCATTGACCCTGCCCTTGATGAAACACAGTGGACCAACACCAGCAGCTGACATGGCACCCCACACCATCACTGACTGTGGGTACTTGACACTGGACTTCAGGCATTTTGGCATTTCCTTCTCCCCAGTCTTCCTCCAGACTCTGGCACCTTGATTTCCGAATGACATGCAAAATTTGCTTTCATCAGAAAAAAGTACTTGGGACCACTTAGCAACAGTCCAGTGCTGCTTGTTTATGGTTCAAAAGTGGCTTTACCTGGGGAATGCGGCACCTGTAGCCCATTTCCTGCACACGCCTGTGCACGGTGGCTCTGGATGTTTCCACACCAGACTCAGTCCACTGCTTCCTCAGGTTCCCCAAGGTCTGGAATCGGTCCTTCTCCACAATCTTCCTCAGGGTCCGGTCACCTCTTCTCGTTGTACAGCGTTTTCTGCCACATTGTTTCCTTCCAACAGACTTACCATTGAGGTGCCTTGATACAGCACTCTGGGAACAGCCTATTTGTTGAGAAATTTCTTTCTGGGTCTTACCCTCTTGCTTGAGGGTGTCAATGATGGCCTTCTTGACATCTGTCAGGTCGCTAGTCTTACCCATGATGGGGGTTTTGAGTAATGAACCAGGCAGGGAGTTTTTAAAAGCCTCAGGTATCTTTTGCATGTGTTTAGAGTTAATTAGTTGATTCAGAAGATTAGGGTAATAGGTCGTTTAGAGAACCTTTTCTTGATATGCTAATTTATTGAGACAGGTTTTTTGGGTTTTCAGGAGTTGTATGCCAAAATCATCAGTATTAAAACAATAAAAGACCTGACAAATTTCAGTTGGTGGATAATGAATCTATAATATATGAAAGTTTAATTGTAATCATTACATTATGGTAAATAATGAAATTTAACACTATATGCTAATTTTTTGAGAAGGACCTGTATACCCTAAACAATATGCAAACTATAGATGGATTGTATTAAGAGTTTCCCATCAAAGCTTGTTCATGAAGAATTCCACAAATGATGGATAGGACGCAGCAGACAGTTACTGCTGGGGCCTCAAGAACAGAAAGATATTTCTGCTGTGGTCCGCAATGCAAAGGAAGTTAGCAATAAATAATGCAAAACTAGAATCAAAAGCATAAGGAAGTGGCTGTTCAAAGAAGAAATGTCCATGATGTATGATACTTCTCTTTTCTTCTTTTATATAGATTTATTATTAATATTATTATTGCTTATATTAAAAAAAATCATGAAACAGCATTCATATATAATGCCAGGATTTAGCACTGACATGATCCTGAATTTGTGATACAGAAATATTGAGATTCTTTTCATTGTAATGGCATCTCCGAGACTGATGGCCTATTCTAAGGGCTTGCACAAATGACTGTAATAATTTTACTAGTGCTATCCGTTGTTTTGACTAATAGCATTGTTCCACATTCTGTTCTATGGGCTGTGCACATGTCCGATTTTTACTTCGTACAGATCCGGTCCGTGAAGAAAAAAAAATTTGCAGCATTCCAGAGTTTGATCCGATATTCGGAGAGCATTTGGCCATACAAATCAGTGAGTTAATGTAAACCATCGGACTGCACTTGGATGACATCTGAGTGAAGTCCGATTTCTGTGCACTGACAGAATGCAGTAGATGGAGAAATATTTTCTCCAAAAAAATCGTATTGCACTATGATCAAACGCTAATAAGAGTGGGACTAGCATAATGGACCCAATTCTCTCACTTAGGAGAGAGAATCAATTTAAAAATGGAGTGGGTTCAACTCCTGATATCCTCCATTGGTCAGATGACTGAAGGTTTATTGGCGCCTACTTTGATACTAGGCATTGCTCTGTATTTTTGGAAGCAGCTACACCTAGTGCTGCAGCTCAGTTCTATACACACTGCTCAAAAAAATAAAAGGAACACTAAAATACCACATCCTAGATATCACTGAATAAAATATTCCAGTTGTAAATCTTTATTCATTACATAGTGGAAAGCATTGAGACCAATAAAACCTAAAAAATTATCAATGTAAATCACAACTAATATCTCACAGAGGCCTGGATTTGGAACGATACTCAAAATCAAAATCAGTGGAAATGCCTCAAAACAAGGAACTGATGCTCAGTAGTGTGTGTGGCCTCCACGTGCCTGTATGACCCTCCTTACAACGTCTGAGCATGCTCCTGATGAGGCGGCGGATGGTCTCCTGAAGGATGTCCTCCCAGACCTGGACTAAAGCATCCACCAACTCCTGGACAGTCTGTGGTGCAACGTGACGTTGGTGGATGGAGCGAGACATGATGTCCTAGATGTGTTCAATCGGATTCAAATATGGGGAACGAGCGAGCCAGTCCATAGCTTCAATGCCTTCATCTTGCAGGAACTGCTGACACACTCCAGCCACATGAGGTCTGGCATTGTCCTGCATTAGGAGGAACCCAGGGCCAACCGCACCAGCATATGGTCTCACAAGCGGTCTGAGGATCTCATCTCGGTACCTAATGACAGTCAGGCTACCTCTGGTGAGCACATGGAGGGCTGTGCTGCCCTCCAAAGAAATGCCACCCCACACCATTACTGACCCACTGCCAAACCGGTCATGCTGAAGGATGTTGCAGGCAGATCGCTCTCCATGGGGTCTCCAGACTCTGTCACGTCTGTCACATGTGCTGAGTGTGAACCTGCTTTCATCTTTGAAGAGCACACGGCGCCAGTGGCAAATTTGCTAATCCTGGTGTTCCGTGGCAAATGCCAAGCGTCCTGCACGGTGTTGGGCTGTTGACATCGGGTAATTAAGACCATCCTCATGGAGTCGGTTTCTAAACATTTCTGCAGACACATGCACATTTGTGGCCTGGTGGAAGTCATTTTGCACGGCTCTGGCAGTGCTCCTCCTTGCACAAAGGCTGAGGTAGCGGTCCTGCTGCTGGGTTGCTGCCCTCCTACGGCCCCCTCCACGTCTCCTGGTGTACTGGCCTGGTAGCGTCTCCAGACTATGCTGACAGACACAGAAAACCTTCTTGCCACAGCTCGCATTGATGTGCCATCCTGGATGAGCTGCACTACCTGAGCCACTTGTGTGGGTTGTAGAGTCTGTCTCATGCTACCACGAGTGTGAAAGCACAACAAACATTCAAAAGTGACCAAAACATCAGCCAGAAAGCATTGGTACTTGGATGTGGTCTGTGGTCCCCACCTGCAGAACCACTCCTTTATTGAGGGTGTCTTGGTAATTGCCAATAATTTCCATTTGTTGTCTATTCCATTTGCACAACAGCATGTGAAATTGATTGTTTGAGGAAGCGGTACATGTAAGCAGGTCTTCCATAAGCCCTTTAATTCATAGGGAAAGTCGGATTGAAAAACTAATTTTCAAATTAACCAACTAAAAGTTAATATATGAAAGTCCTACTTACAAGAAACCCTCCATTATCCCAAGAAGAGCGACTACAAAGAGTCTGTTACTGGAGGACCCTGCACGTCCATGCATTACCCTGACAGGCTATTAATTTCTAAGAGCACCATGAAATGTTTCATTTCTCCTAGTGCACCACTGGGGCTAGTGATTGGCTGCAATGGCCACAAATGGTAGACAGCAAGTTATCGGTGCCGCCATGTAACCATTACTGGAGCAGGAACGCTGGAACGACCGGGATTTAATCCGTATTCCATTAATTGATGGCGTTTCGTCTTCTTTGATGAGTTTGTTAGGAACTTGGGAAACCCACTTTAAAAGTTATATCATAGGAGTAACATAAGTGCAATAATAATAACAGCTATTATTAGATAATCAGGTGGTACTAGCCAATAACAGTGCTATCTGCAGACTGGTGGTCACAAATGACTAATCTCCGAGCTACCAATGTGGTTACATAATAACTCGCTGATAGAAATCCAGATGTAAACATTTAATAGATAATCAGGCTTTGTTGATCAGATTTAGATTAGCCCGCCTCAACCTTTCCCCGGCTAATCGCTGCAGGAATTATTCAAGGTAATGATCTTGAACAAAAGCACCTCTCAGCCATCCAGGCTCGTACAAACTGTTCAAATTAGTCACAAGCCACAAATATTAGGACGTTATGCAAAGGTCAAATCACATATGTGGACCCTGCATGTTTCAGAAACTCCAGTATGCGATTCTAACCTCTCTGGAGCAACCCTAACTTAACCATTCACTGCCAGAGGGGAGGAAGCAGGCTTGGGGATGTAATCCAATCTGCTCCTTGTGAACGGCTGCAGCAAACCACATATCATTGCACACATCAATTGTTACAATTACAGCCATAATTAGCTTCGCAAAGCACAGAAACAAACAGCAAGAGTTGTAGCAGTGCCTGCCATGCCAAGCCGTAATGCCCCGCACTGATAACTTGCTGGCAGATAATGAGTGGGCATCAGAACTGGAGTTTTGCAGGGGTTAATTTTTTTCCGACTCCCATTCAGAGCAGAATCAGCACAAGGCTCCCCTTTCTCCTTGTAGGAGCTGGAAACCTGATCTCAGCCTGACTCTCTGCAAACACCAGGAAAGGAATTGGGGGGTGGGGGAGACATCTGGATCATTACACACCATATACCTAACAAGGATGACTTAACTCTTACATGCCTGCCATAAAGTGCACACACCATATATGGGAAGAAAGATAAGATTTAGGAGGGCATTTCAGTCTGGATAAATGTTTGGATCAGATTTAGGCAAGTCAGACTGAATTTTAATGAATGGGATCATTGTAGGCATTTCTACAAAGGGGAATATCGCAAGGTCAATATTTGGAGTACAAAAAAGGAAAATAAATATTGACGTATATAATAAAAATAACCACTAATAAAACAATAATAAACACATAACACCATAAAAGTAAACAATTTGTACAATATATGATCCAGATACAATTTAAAGAAAAAAATCAATATAATCAATAATATATATACACTGGCAATATACTCTGGTAGCACTTCTGAAAGAAAGTCACTTAAGAAGGTTCCATAGCCACCATCACCCAGAACTCTGGATGCAATGCCACCTTGGGGAAATCACAGATGCTTCACTGTACAGATCTCACCGGGGAATATTTGCCAGCTGTGCAAGTCAACATGGCCAAGCTTCCACACCTCTGCCAATATGTAGGACAAAAGGACACAGATGCTCACATATAACGGTAATCACATGTAGGCTCAGCGCACCAGAGCACTGCCCTCTATGACAAGTGCCAGGTTCATGACAAAGTGATGCCACCTCCTGGTCCAGCGCCTGACACCTTTGATGTCCTTCTCCACACAGTACAGTGTGATGTGATGTCTTCAAGGGCCATGTCATTGTCTTTATGTTTGCACACAGGACTGACAAACTGGACAGCTCATTCTTCACACTGAAGAGACTTTCATGCCATCAATATGCCACTTACTTGATGGTGCATCTGTCATGTAGGGCATTGCAAATGTTCAGTGAGAAAAAGTCCTACTTTAATAGATACAATCTTTATGCAGCTATTTGCACACCATGAGGTTTCATCATGGCCATCCCTTGGTGTCTATGGCAGGGCTGAAGGTCTACTACTGTCTAGAAACCTGTCTGGGTCACTATACCTTGATGTCTGTAACCAGATTTCAGTGTTAAACCACTAAAAAGTCAAACTGGTTCCAGGTCTGAGATGATCAGTGTCGCACTATGTTGCCCATTCCTACAAACCTTGTCTACTTTTGCACTAATGTTAATATAACTTTTTTTTTTTAATTACTTCTACAGCGCCATCATATTCCACAGTGCTCTACGCAATGGGGGCTCACACTCCAGATTCCGATATTCCCTATCAGTATGTCTTTAGAGTCACAATAAAAACTGGAAATGACATTTGAGGGTCTTATGGTAACACTGATGACAAACAGCAGCTCTTATGACTACACGTGATCAAACTGCACACACATTACTCACGGGATTTGGATCAACGTTAATGATCTCAGCTCTCAATGTGGTGGTGCCATTTTGTAACACTTCACAATGCTGAACATGTTGGCATTTCATCAATAAATGATTAGGATAAAAGGTGAAGTGCTGAATAGTGACCTGGAGCAGAGGCAGGAGGCGACTCCTGGAGAAATGGAGATGCTCATCTAGTGATGGAGGCTTCACCCATGAAGAACCCAGAACGTCATGTCGGTCTGGAGAGGAAACTCTAGAACCACGGAGCATGGCCAGAGTCACTGTCATTATAGTCATCAGTCCTGACAGATCTACACACCAGAGCTGTCACATCTGAGCACAGGACAAACAACACTTCTGGAGATCAACTGCTCCAGGCTCCTCCAGGGTCAGCCACTCCATGGTTAAATCACCCCCACCTGCCCCTACATCCATCATTTTACACCTGGGCCAAAGGCCTTATGACTTTCTTTAAACATTCCCCACCCCCAAAAAAATAAAAATAATCCACTCTTCACTTAATAGATCCAATCAACCGCGAGAAGAATTTTCTATAAGTCCAATATTCATATTGTTATGGCTTTATCTGATCAGTTCATGGTGCATACACACAGGGATTATGGTTGGGACCCCCATACAGACCTTCTGATCAGTTTGGTGCCAGCGCTTATTGTAAGCCATTACGGATGAGATGAGGCACCATAAACCAAGTTACAGCTACATTGTCATGATCCAATTCTGGTACCATGAAGCACACTATTGTCCAGAGGGCTCGGTACTGGTATTGTCTGGTTCTGGTAGGGTAGCATAGATACAAAGACATATTGACATGATCCAGTTCTGGTACCATAAAGACTATTGTCCAGAGGGCTCAGTACTGGTATTGTCCGGTTCTGGTATCATAGATACAAAGACATATTGTCATGGTCCAGTTCTGGTACCATGAAGCAGACTACTGTCTGGAGGGCTCGGCACCAGTTCTGGTACCAAGGACATACGGTAATCACCATCCGGACAGCTTATTGTTGACATGATCCGATTCCCAGAGCAGGGACCTAGTCATAGTTGGAGGATTATCTATTGACTAGCCTGGTTCCGGTACCATGGACATTGTACTGCCGAGAAGGTCCATTACTGGCACTGCTCACTCCTACTGACATGGACATCATTTATAGCCTGGGATCATGGTGGGCAGGCCCATGGGCACTAATAGTGATTGCACCTCAGCATCCTGGCCCCACAGGCACACTGGCAATCCTCAGGACATCTGTAGTAACAGAAGAGGGTCTTACCTGTGTCCCCCCAGAGGGCCAGCAGCAGCAGCAGGAGGTGCAGGGGCCCCAGAGTGCCGCGGCGGTCAGCCCCGGGGCAGGAGAGTGCGGCCCTTCTCCCCATACCCATCCATTCAGGTCGCAGTGCCGGGCTCGGGGGCACAGCAGCGGGAGGGCAGCGCTCACTGGTCAGGACGAGGATGCCGGGGCACAGCCGCTTTCTCTTCTTCCTTAAGGATCGCGGGAAAGTTTCCAGGAGACACAAATAAGAAGGAAAACAAAGAGAAAGCGAAGAGGATGAGAGTTATACTGCGACCGGAGCGCACGGGACACACAACGGGGCACCGAACCCGGGGAGCCGTCCACAGTGCGAGCAGGACAGGGAGGAGGAGGACTGGGCGGCTCCGCACCGCTCCCTCCTCCTCTGCTGACAGCCGGCAGACACTCCCTGTGCTGGGCGGACCGTGCGGCCGGGGCCGGGGAGGGGGCGGCCGGGGCCGGGGAGGGGGCGGCCGGGGCCGGGGAGGGGGCGGCCGGGCAAGGTGGTCTCTCACACTGGAGCTGTGCAGCATTACTTCTATCCAGCACCGGTGTCACTCTGTACTGCACTGCTGAGAGCTGCACTATCCAGGACGGACACAGCACTCATAATAACATTACTGAATACTGAGCAATAGCCTAATATACGAAATAAATAATATATATTACTGAGCAATATCATAATATACTATATAATATACAGCACTGATAATACATTATTACTGAGCAATAGCATAATATACAGCACTGATAATAAATATATTATTACTGACCACAGCATAATATACTATATAATATACAGCACTGATAATTTATATTACTGACAGCAATATGAGACTATACTATATAATATACTGTATTACTAATAATATACTATATAATATACAGCACTGATAATATATTTTTACTGAGTAATATCATAATATACTATATAACATACTGTATTTCTAATAATATACCATAAAATATATTGTACTAATAAAATACTATGTAATATACTATATTACTAATAATATACTATATAATATACAGCACTGATAATATATATTACTGAGCAATATTATAATATAGTACATAATATACAGCACTGATAATATAATAGACCATATAATATACTGACTGTACTACTAATAATATGCTACATAATATACTTCACCGATTCCATAATATACAATATAATACACTGTACTGCTAATAATATAACATAATATAGTGTATTATTAATAATATAATATATAACATGCTGTATTATTAATATATCATAAAATATACTGTACTACTAATACATTAATATATAATATACTGAACTGCTGATAATATACACAATATAGAATAGATACTGCACAGTTATTATTACTAACAGCAACATCTGAATATACCATATAATATACTGTATTACTAATAATATAATATATGGTACTAGAAATAATATACCATAAGCACACAATTTGGACTTTCATTAGATAGCCGATGAAGCGAATACAACGTTCAAATATCATACAGTATTTTATTAATAAAGATTAAAACAACTTATAACAATTACAATATACAAGAACAGATTGCCCAGAAGATGTGAGGTAGGTATAAGGCTAGGTTCACATCACACCGACCATTTATTGGAGCTGCACTATTGTAGGCATTAGGCTACTTTCACACTAGCGTTTTTGGCTGCACGTCCCAATGCGTCCTTCAGGAGAAAAAACTCATCCTGCAAAGTTGTGCAGGATGCGTTTTTTCTCCATAGACTAACATTACCGACGCATTGCGACGCAGTGCCACACGTCGCAACCGTCGTGCGATGGTTGCGTCGTGTTTTGTCGCACCGCTGCCACAAAAAAACGTTACATGTAACTTTTTTTGTGTGTCGAGTCCGCCATTTTCAACTGCGCATGCGCGGCCGAAACTCCGCCCCTCCTCCCCGGACCTTACAGTGGGGCAGCGGAAGCGTCTTAAGACTGCTTCCGCTACCAACGTCGGGCATTTTCTTCACAGCATGCGTCAGTACGTCGGGCTAACGCAGCGCGACAGCCCCGTACCGACGCTAGTGTGAAAGCAGCCTTAGCGCTCTGACATCTTATACCTACCTCATATCTATAGATTGGCCGTTTCTTCCCCCTTCTGGGCAATCTGTTCTTGTATATTGTATATTGTAATTGGTATAGGTTGTTTTAATCTTTATTAAAGGGAATCTGTCACCTAACTTTGCCCTATAAGCTGCGGCCACCGGCATCAGGGTTTATCTACAGCATTCTGTAATGCTGTAGATAAGCCCCCGATGTATCCTGAAAGATGAGAAAAAGAGGTTATATTATACTCACCCAGGGGCGGTCCTGGTGTGGTCTGGTCCGATGGGTGTTGCGGTCCGGGGCCTCCCATCTTCTTACGATGACATCCTCTTCCCCTTGCTTCTGTTGCGGCTCCTGCGCAGGCGTACTGATTTGCCCTGTTGAGGGCAGCGTAAAGTACTGCAGTGCGCAGGCGCCGGCCTCTCTGACCTTTCCCTGCGCCTGCGCACTGCAGTACTTTACGCTGCCCTCAACAGGGCAAATCAGTACGCCTGCGCAGGAGCCGCAACAGAAGCAAGGGGAAGAGGATGACATCGTATGAAGATGGGAGGCCCCGGATGGAACGATGCACTCATTGCCAATGCGTGTTAAATGCCGCTATCAGAGATTGACAATAACATTCAACGGGTTAACAGCTGCGGGCAGAGCTCCGTTCCACCCTCGGCCGTTAAAGGCACATGATGGCTGTTAAAATCAGCTGTCATGTGTAGGTAAATATGCAGGCTTGGCGTGCGAGCCTGCACCAAATGCAGGGACACGACATATGACGTAAGTTTATGTCATATGCCGTGAACGGGTTAAAAAGGACCCACCATCTCCCCTGAAAGTTTCTTTGGCACAAACCATTCTTTACTCAACCTTCCTTGGTCCAGTGCTGAGTCTCCACTGTTGCTCTGGGTGCCTGTTATTGGCTGCAACTTTGACATCACATCAATAGTGCTGCAGCCAATTAGTGATCTCAGTATCTTGTGTTGTCTACATGGGCAGAGCCACTGAGCTCACTGATTGGCTGAAGCACTGTCGACGTTACATCAGAGCTGCAGACAACAACAGAAACCGAAAGCAAAGTTGGAGACTCAGCACTGGACCCCTGGGGGGTGGGTAAAGGAAAGGTTTTGTTTTGTTTTTGTTACCTGTGCTTGTGGCCATGGGATTTCTGAAAATCCAAAATCCCTTTATGCTTGATTTAAGCTATTTGATTATCCTGAAATAGTGGTCATGGGAATGCTCATTTCCAGATAATCTATACAGGCTATTAAACGTCTGCCGATCAGCAAACAAGTATCTGATCGTAAGTCGTTTTAACATCCAGTCTAAAGGTACCGTCACATTAAGCGACGCTGCAGCGATATAGACAACGATGCCGATCGCTGCAGCGTCACTGTTTCGTCGTTGTGTGGTCGCTGGAGAGCTGTCACACAGACAGCTCTCCAGCGACCAACGATGCCGTAGTCCCCGGGTAACTAGGGTAAACATCGGGTTGCTAAGCGCAGGGCCGCGCTTAGTAACCCGATGTTTACCCTGGTTACCAGTGTAAATGTAAAAAAAACCAAACACTACATACTTACATTCCGGTGTCTGTCGCGTCCCCCGGCGTCCGCTTCCCGCACTGTGTAAGCGCCGGCCGTAAAGCAGAGCGGTGATGTCACCGCTGTGCTCTGCTTTACGGCCGGCCGGCGCTGACACAGTGCAGGGAAGGGGACGCCGGGGGAGCGACAGACACCGGAATGTAAGTATGTAGTGTTTGTTTTTTTTTACATTTACACTGGTAACCAGGGTAAACATCGGGTTACAAAGCGCGGCCCTGCGCTTAGTAACCCGATGTTTACCCTGATTACCAGTGAAGACATCGCTGAATCCGCGTCACACACGCCGACTCAGCGATGTCAGCGGGTGAGCCAGCGACGAAATAAGGTGCTGGCCTTCTAGCTCCGACCAACGATGTCACAGCAGGATCCTGATCGCTGCTGCGTGTCAAACACAACGATATCGCTATCCAGGACGCTGCAACATCACGGATCGCTATCGTTATCGTTGTTAAGTTGTTCAGTGTGAAGGTACCTTTAGGCCACATTCAGTATTTGGTCAGTATTTTACCTCAGTATCTGTAAGCCAAAACCAGGAGTGGGTGATTATACAGAAGTGGTGACGTGTTTCTATTATACTTTCCCTCTGATTGTTCCACTTCTGATATTGTTTTATAAATACTGATGTAAAACACTGACCAAATGCTGAATGTGTGAATGTCGCCTGACTGTGGTTTATTCACAGTTTGACTCTGATTGGCACTGATACAACTGAAAAGGGGAATGGAATGGCCATATCTAGTCGTATATATGTATGAGCTGTATGTGAATCAAAATCCTCTGCCGCTGCTGTTTCTGAAATTGAGGGCTTGCTCACACGAGCGCATACATCGGACGAGTTCTAACCAATGTTTTATTGGATAGCACTCAGACCGATGTTATACAATGGAGCAGTGCAGGTCTTGTGGGTTTTTTTGTCATGCCAATTCGGCATGAGAAAAAAATTGCAGCGTGCTGTGAGTGGCTCCGCAAATCAGGCCAAGCGCATCCATTCAAGTCTGTAGGTGAGTGTAAAACATCGGACTGCGCTCGGATGTCATCTGCGTACAGTCCGATTTACACGGACACATACAATGGAGAAGATGGAGAAATTAAGTTCTCCATCTTCTCAATTGTGATATATTCTCTCATGCAAGAAAATCGGATCACAGTAAATTGACACTCAGCTGAAACTCTGACAGATTAGCGATAATCGAGAAGTGTAAATCCATATTAAAAGGAACCTGACAGCTGACACATGCTACAAGAGCCATGGACAGCATATATTAGACGCTGGGTGCATGTGCAGAGCCCCAGAGTCCTGGTCGTTGCAGTACTGTGGCTCCGCCACTAAGGGGAGCCATGGTGCGTTCGATGGCACTGAAGGAGTTCCTCCAATCAGGTATCACAGACACCAATATGTTTCACAGCTGGGCCTCCGGGGGGAGCTAAGGGTGCTATTCATTAGGCCACTCCCCACCATAGTGGGTAAACTGGGGGTCAGGCACGAAGTTAGTAGAGAAAGCTGACTGGATCGAACGAAGCAACACCTAGAGAGAGAGGGTGTTGTGGAGGAAGAGACAGTAGGGTCTCTGCCAGGGGTGGGATCCTGGCAGAGGCTTGGCATTGAAAGAACGTAACGGGACCGTGCCTGCTCAGAATAGCGGCGGTGCCCTAAGAAAGGATTAGAAGCGAGATAGATTGTGCTGAGTGAGAAACGAAATCAAGCAGAAGGAGAATACCAGCAGGGGTTTTGTTGAAAGAGGCAGCACCTTGCTGAGGCGCATTACCGGTGGCCGGAACGCCGAGGGAGTGGAATAATATACAGCTTTAAGCCATACTCCAAACAGCGGCAGGACAGTCAGTCTCAGGCGGCCTGTCTACCACATATCACCTATGAAGTCTTGGGGGGCAATTGCGGGAGAGGGGCGTCTCTAGGGTCCCGGAAGAACTCCAGGCCTACCTGACAAACGGGTGCCGTTCTTACTGTAACATCAGGAAGGGACGGAAGATTAGCAGAAGATCAGTTAATCGAGTTGTGAGGGAACTTAAGAAACAGACACAACAGTTGTGGGGTACTTTCCGTAAGCACAGCAGGGAAGGACTACAACACAAAGCGCTAAGAAGGAAGGCACTGATTTCCACCTGTGAGGAGAACTCTGGAAGTGCCATTGGACCGGCCGGACTTGCGCAGCCTGGTGGACCGGATTCTGGACTGAGGACCGAGAGATCTCCAGTAAAGAGGTAAAGAGACTGCAACCTGGTGTCCTCGTTATTTACCGCGACCTGCACCCCACAACTGCACCGCTATACCACCATTAACAGCACCTATTTGCAACGGACGTCCCCCACTGACAGACAGGGCCACGGACCGGGTCTAGCCACCGTGACAACCCCAGGACTGAGATCCCAGAGGCCCGGCTCCGGGTACCCCTCGGCCCTGCGGCGGTGTGGGGGCGCTCCGCAACTTGGCGTCACGAACAGGATCTACTTAAGCCTGAAGAATCAGGTCATGTGTGCCTAGAGACTGTGATTTACTGTACTTGAACCGTACTTTATTGAAAAGACTGTGTTGTGCCATTTGCCGCCAAAATCCGCCGCCATTGCAGCGCTGAGGAGAGCGCAGGAAGAGAAGAGGGGCGTGGAGTGGGCGTAGACAAGTTGGAGAGCGCGAACAGCAATGGCCGCCCAGTCTAAATATTTCTGCACGGTGAGGACGTGTCCGTCAGCAGCAGAGATCCGCCTCCTAATTCTTAATGGGGGGCGGAGGCAGAGAAAACGAAACCGCTCCCGAAGGAGAGAGCGGGAAAAAGACCAGGAAGTGACCCGCGTGGAGGACGCTATGGCCAGCAGCTCCGAACCCGACAGTGGGGTTGAAGTGGAAGTCTCCCCCGACTACCCGGATGAGCCCAGTAGCCCGTCCTCCGTGGATAACACCAGATTCCTGAGAGCTGAGATGGAGGACTTATATAACCAGCTCCTCCAACTGAATGTGAGAGTCCAGGCTCCGCACCCGGTGGAGCCGGTAGAGGGTTCCCGGACATCGGAGTTCTCCCCGGAAGAACCAGCGGGACCTGCTACGGAAAGTGAACTCGTACCAGTTGGTGAGTCCGCCGATCCTGCCCCGCCAGCCGAGGGTGTGTTAGTGGGTCCTGTAGCGGCACCACCTCTCCCGGGAACCCACAGACTCCAACGCCTGCTACCATGGGAGGAAGCCACGGGCATGGAACACCGTATGCGAGCCCCAATCACCCCTACTCCCTTGCTGTGTGAGGTCCACGCGGAGCGCACGGTGTGCCGCTGGGTGAACCCCGGATCCAATCTTATGGGGTTCCCCGGGGTGGAGACCCAGAAGGGGGAGATGGTACAGGCCCTAAGCTGGGAGGAATACCAAATCCAGCTAGAACATCGGTGGCGAGAGGAGGAGAAAGTACATCAGGCTGGGCGGGAGGCCCACCATCAAAAGGATTTGGCGGTCAAGGATCGGGCCCGCAAGGACCCCACCACTCACCAGGCCCCGCGCAGGCAGGGCATCGTCACCACCTTTAAGCTCCAAGGAGGCTGGGGCTTTATTAAGGAACCGGGGCTATATGCGGAGATCTTTGTCAACCGACGGGATGTTGAGTCACACCTTAGAGAGGGCCACCCCGATCGGGACCTCTACCCGGGGGATAGCGTTACTTACACCCGGCATTTTGGGGAAAAGGGGTGGTTTGCTCTGAACGTCTACAAGAAAGAGAAACCAGCCCCTGTAGCCAAGGTGCCACCGTGTGATCGATCCGTAACCACCCCGGTTGCCCCCACCTGTCTGATCACAGAACCTGCGATCTGCCGCATGACCCCCGCAACCACCGTAGTGGCCAAGAAAGTGCCTTTCCAAGTGACCAATGTTCCTGATGTACCAGCGCAGAAAGACGTGGGAACGCAGACCCTCATCACCGCACACGATCTGGTTGTGCAACAGACCCGCACCCATGGGGTGTACCTGGCCGCGGGAGTGAATCTGGAACCTGACCTGCCTGTATTGCAGGGGTTCCCCCGCCAGGTGGCGCCTCGTGGGGGATTCTGAATTGAATGCTCTTTTATGGAAATGGAAATAGTTACTGTTTGTTCTTTAAGTTGCTGCTAAACCCGTCCAGGGTAAACTTTAAAAAAAAAAAAAAGGTGACCCCTTTGTTGACCCGGGGTCACTATTGTTGTTTTCTTGAAGTTTTGCACAAAGTTACACAAACTGCGAAATCATGGACTGTGCATGATTTGAACTTTCTTGTAAATAGTTTGCACCTTCTTAAAGGTGCTTCCTACTGGTTTTGTTTAAAGACATTTTGCGAAGATACCATTCCGGAGCCTTTGCATGGACTGGTAGGCTGAGAAGAAGAGCTACCTCAGAAAGACTTGATCTCCTCTTAAAGGGGAGGTTAGAATTGAACTTGAAAGTGATACTGTTTTAGAACAGTAATGTCGAGATAATGCTTTGAAGAAAATGTAACTGTTTTTCATGGAAAAGTTATGTGTGTTTAATTTGTTTAAAATGTGAAACCTAGATAATGTTCTTTGAAGAGAAAGATGCAGAAAGCCCGTAGGGGTAGATGTAGAGTTCCATTTAACTGAAAGTAAAGAAGTAATAACGAATGTGAGGATAGAAGGTAAACCCTGCGTCCCCATAGAAAGTTAGTTCGTTACTAAGGACAGAAAGTAGACCCGTAGGGGTTAATGAGTGAGTCCTTATAGGAGCCAAGCAGAGTGGGCTCCATGCTCTCAAATTGAAAGGAATGTTATGTCTATACTATGTATAGTAGAGAAAGGCAGTAGGCCCTGGCTGAACGGGGCGGTCCTGTAAAAGAAAGGAGAGGCAGTAGGTCTGGTGCCATAGGGACAGGCGGTCCTGCAGGTTCAAAAGTAGGAGAATGAAGAGTTACCTTGCCCTGTAATGTGATTATAGGAAGGCCTTTGATAAACTAAGAGTGTATGTTTCTTAAAGGCAATGTTAATTTATTGTTCCAGCATTTGCACTTAGTAGAATACCCGGTTGGGTAATGAGAGTTAATTGTAGCCTGTTGCTATGATATATGATTATGTTTTGTAACGTTAAAGTGTCCTCACCTCCCATAAAGGGAAGCCTGTTCAAGTATGCTTATTGTTTTGCACTCAACAAATTTGTATGTCTTTTTGCTAACCTGTATTGTTGTTTTCTTCCCAGTCCCGGAGTACTGTGTTTAACCAGGGGGGAGTGCAGCGCCCCAGAGTCCTGGTCGTTGCAGTACTGTGGCTCCGCCACTAAGGGGAGCCATGGTGCGTTCGATGGCACTGAAGGAGTTCCTCCAATCAGGTATCACAGACACCAATATGTTTCACAGCTGGGCCTCCGGGGGGAGCTAAGGGTGCTATTCATTAGGCCACTCCCCACCATAGTGGGTAAACTGGGGGTCAGGCAGGAAGTTAGTAGAGAAAGCTGACTGGATCGAACGAAGCAACACCTAGAGAGAGAGGGTGTTGTGGAGGAAGAGACAGTAGGGTCTCTGCCAGGGGTGGGATCCTGGCAGAGGCTTGGCATTGAAAGAACGTAACGGGACCGTGCCTGCTCAGAATAGCGGCGGTGCCCTAAGAAAGGATTAGAAGCGAGATAGATTGTGCTGAGTGAGAAACGAAATCAAGCAGAAGGAGAATACCAGCAGGGGTTTTGTTGAAAGAGGCAGCACCTTGCTGAGGCGCATTACCGGTGGCCGGAACGCCGAGGGAGTGGAATAATATACAGCTTTAAGCCATACTCCAAACAGCGGCAGGACAGTCAGTCTCAGGCGGGCTGTCTACCACATATCACCTATGAAGTCTTGGGGGGCAATTGCGGGAGAGGGGCGTCTCTAGGGTCCCAGAAGAACTCCAGGCCTACCTGACAAACGGGTGCCGTTCTTACTGTAACATCAGGAAGGGACGGAAGATTAGCAGAAGATCAGTTAATCGAGTTGTGAGGGAACTTAAGAAACAGACACAACAGTTGTGGGGTACTTTCCGTAAGCACAGCAGGGAAGGACTACAACACAAAGCGCTAAGAAGGAAGGCACTGATTTCCACCTGTGAGGAGAACTCTGGAAGTGCCATTGGACCGGCCGGACTTGCGCAGCCTGGTGGACCGGATTCTGGACTGAGGACCGAGAGATCTCCAGTAAAGAGGTAAAGAGACTGCAACCTGGTGTCCTCGTTATTTACCGCGACCTGCACCCCACAACTGCACCGCTATACCACCATTAACAGCACCTATTTGCAACGGACGTCCCCCACTGACAGACAGGGCCACGGACCGGGTCTAGCCACCGTGACAACCCCAGGACTGAGATCCCAGAGGCCCGGCTCCGGGTACCCCTCGGCCCTGCGGCGGTGTGGGGGCGCTCCGCACATGTTTTCAACCATATATGTTTAACTATGAAAAGTTGCAGTGTTTCAGAGAAAAAACATAGTTTAACAGGGACTTACCCTAATGAAGTCTAGTCGTACAGGCAGGTCCTGGCAGCTTCTGCCTGCTGCCAGTGACTGACGGGTCTCTCCCTATACACGCACACAGCGAGAGATGTCACCCTAGGGTAGTGGATGGGGAGAAGCTACTGGCAACTGCTAGATGTCACAGCTAATAAAAACAGCCCAAAATGGAAAGCATCAAAGTGACCCTCCACACATGCTCAACACCTAGTGATGAAATTAATGGGAGGGAGAAGCCACATAAGAAAAATATTAGGACACTCCTATTAATACATCATCATAACCGAAAAAAATATTGGAGTACAAGTCCAAAATAGTATGAAAATGTACAAGTTTATTATACACTGCATCATAGACAGAAACATACATGTTTTTTAAATAGTATTGCAAAAAACAATAATACATGTTCAGCAGGGATTGCAAGGTGGAACCAAAGAGCGGTCCTCACCGTAATGCCCCAACGCGCGTTTCAAGTCCTCACACGTAATGCCCCCTGACGAAGCCGACGCGAAACGCGCGTTGGGGCATTACGGTGTGGACTCCATATACACTGCAACATGGATAAGGAATGCTGAATTAGGGAAATAGTTATGAAAATGGTTTCTTTATGATTGGGGACTCCTATAGATACTTTAATAATGACATTACTTATTACCTAGTCCGCTTCCTTTTCCCCATTTACCTCTTAGCACTAAGCACTTTATTTATGTAATATACTTGCAGTAGTATTAGGAGGGTACACCGCTCTTTGGTTCCACCTTGCAATCCCTGCTGAACATGTATTACTGTTTTTTGCAATACTAATTAAAAAACGTGTATGTTTCTGTCTATGATGCAGTGTATAATAAACTTGTACTTTTTCATACTATTTTGGACTTGTACTCCAATATTTTTTTCAGGTATGTAGATGTCACAGCTGCATGGGATTATGGGGAGGCCCGAGCGGCAACACAAAATGACGTTAGCCTGCTTTCTGAAGCTTCAGCAGTGTGGGAAATGGTGCTAGGCAAATTTTTTGAACCACAAATCAAATCTCAAAATTTTCAAATTGTGAATTTCAGGAATTTCAACTCAAGCTCAATCCTCTGCGGATCGATTGGTTCTTCTCTCAGTAGCATTCATTTCTATGGGAATTACACATCGAGTGTCGTGAAGCTGTCCTCGGTTTTATCTATCACTCCTTCCTCTGGTGGTCCCATCTCGGCCATGAAAGACAGAGATTGGAATAACCCTTTTATATTTTACTAGATGGCAGCCCGATTCTAAAGAATCGGGAGTCTAGAATCCATATATACTTTATTTATTCAAATGTAAGAATAATACAATTAATAAATAATAGTAAGAAAGAACAAAAAATGGCTGCACTCACCAGCTCTTGACAATTCTTGACAGTACGGCACATTTCTGATTGGTCGCTCGCGGCAGGCGGCAACCAATCAGAAAAGTGCCGCGCACCACGAAGGCATATATCTTTGTCCACCCTGAGCGGGTGTAGGACGCTGGTGACGTCACTTATCTCCGGACATTATCTCCGGACAAAGCCACGGAAGTTGGCACAAATTGCCGGAAGTAGTATTCTAGGCAATTATATATTAGATTTTAATGTTATCAGTGTTTACCTTTGAACGTTTATATTGTATTGTCCTGTCACCAGCCATGTGTACGATTATCGGCCGAAAGCCTCTCTGGAACCAATAATCACCCCATGTAAAGGTATCTTTATAAGTTAAAGATTCAGAATACTATGACTTTTATCATATCCTGAACAGTCAAGTTTTTTATGAACCGTTAAGGTTTTCTGGTTGAAGTAAAAAAAAACTCTGAGTGTTTACAGTTTGAAACCATAAAATGTTGAAAAATTATGTCATTCTTGAGTATATCACTCAATGGTGCTCATAAACGTGTCAAATTTGATCTATAATATACTTTAATATACGTTACTTTAATCTTTAATATACTTAAGAACAGGGCCCCAGACATCACACAGGGGTTCTGAAACACCGCACAGTGGTCCAAAATATCGCTGTGCTCTGCCTGGGGCCCCATATGCTGCCTGGGGCCCCTGTGCTCTGCCTGGGGCCCCATATGCTGCCTGGGGCCCCTGTGCTCTGCCTGGGGCCCCTGTGCTCTGCCTGGGGCCCCATGTTCTGCCTGGGGCCCCTGTGCTCTGCCTGGGGCCACTGTGCTCTGCCTGGGGCCCCATATGCTGCCTGGGGCCCCTGTGCTCTGCCTGGGGCCCCATATGCTGCCTGGGGCCCCTGTGCTCTGCCTGGGGCCCCATAGGCTGCCTGGGGCCCCTGTGCTCTACCTGGGACCACTGTGCTCTGCCTGGGGCCCCATGTTCTGCCTGGGGCCACTGTGCTCTGCCTGGGGCCCCATAGGCTGCCTGGGGCCCCTGTGCTCTGCCTGGGACCACTGTGCTCTGCCTGGGGCCCCATATGCTGCCTGGGGCCCCTGTGCTCTGCCTGGGGCCACTGTGCTCTGCCTGGGGCCCCATATGCTGCCTGGGGCCCCTGTGCTCTGCCTGGGGCCCCTGTGCTCTGCCTGGGGCCCCATGTTCTGCCTGGGGCCCCTGTGCTCTGCCTGGGGCCACTGTGCTCTGCCTGGGGCCCCATGTTCTGCCTGGGGCCCCTGTGCTCTGCCTGGGGCCACTGTGCTCTGCCTGGGGCCCCATATGCTGCCTGGGGCCCCTGTGCTCTGTCTGGGGCCCCATATGCTGCCTGGGGCCCCTGTGCTCTGCCTGGGGCCCCTGTGCTCTGCCTGGGGCCCCATGTTCTGCCTGGGGCCCCTGTGCTCTGCCTGGGGCCACTGTGCTCTGCCTGGGGCCCCATATGCTGCCTGGGGCCCCTGTGCTCTGCCTGGGGCCCCATATGCTGCCTGGGGCCCCTGTGCTCTGCCTGGGGCCCCTGTGCTCTGCCTGGGGCCCCATATGCTGCCTGGGGCCCCTGTGCTCTGCCTGGGGCCCCTGTGCTCTGCCTGGGGCCCCATGTTCTGCCTGGGGCCCCTGTGCTCTGCCTGGGGCCACTGTGCTCTGCCTGGGGCCCCATATGCTGCCTGGGGCCCCTGTGCTCTGCCTGGGGCCCCATATGCTGCCTGGGGCCCCTGTGCTCTGCCTGGGACCACTGTGCTCTGCCTGGGGCCCCATATGCTGCCTGGGGCCCCTGTGCTCTGCCTGGGTGTAGGACACTGGTGACGTCACTTATCTCCGGACATTAGCTCCGGACATTAGCTCCGGACATTATCTCCGGACATTAGCTCCGGACATTATCTCCGGACATTAGCTCCGGACAAAGCCACGGAAGTTGGCACAAATTGCAGGAAGTAGTATTCTAGGCAATTATATATTAGATACATTATTCAATGATGGCACTGTTCAGAATGATCTTGGCAACATTCAGTAAAGGGACAGAGTTACTATAAGATACAGGAAATGTTGAGCGCCTTTTTATTTCTGTAGCTCAGAGATGGTGTTGGAGGAGTGTGAACACCAGGGTATATATGGGTGGTCCTTCATCTTATTATGCGGTGACATATTTCTGGCATATCACAAGCTATCTCAGAGTTTCTTCTCCATGCTATCCAGCATCCAAGCGGAAGCCACTAGTAAACCATGTGAACTCAGCTATGTGCTCCGTTTTTTTTCTTCTGGCCAGACCTCTTATAATAGTCCCCATTCAGGGCTGCTGGAGGAATGTGTTGACAACTGCCACCTACAATGCGTCCTTTTCCATTTAATGCGTTCAAGTACAGACTAATATTCTCTTTGCCAAATGCGTGTTTACTGACCAAGAAAAATATTATGCCTTTAAGGAAAAAAATCATTCCGTACCCTGTTAGCATCGCATGCTTGCATTTTTTTCTGCTTGACACGAACATGATTATGTTGTTATGTAATATATAATGTTTTTTGTATTTGACACATGTTCAGTATTTTAATCTGTGATAAGAAATAAGTTGCAGATCATTACTTGAATTATTATTTATATCATATATATTCAGAGGGATATGCAAATGTTCTTGCTGCACCTAGGCCCATTTATCATATGGCGTCTACAGGACCCCTTTTCACAGAAGTATTATAACTGACACATGGTATAATAATAATAATCTTTATTTTAATATAGTGCTAACATATTCCGCAGCGCTTTACAGACATTATCATCGCTGGTCCCAAAGGTATGTGACAACCCTCTTACAGATTTTTTTACATGGTATAACTATATAATATAAATATATAATTTGTCTTATATAAGCTGTGGCACGTGGTCAGTACCTGACATTGAAGGGAATCTGTCAGCATGATTTCGCCAACCAAACTATTTATATGCCCATGTAGCTGTTTCAAATACAAGTCCAGCAATACCTTTCCATGGTCATTTCGTTCCTTTCTAACTGAGAAATCAGCATTTAAATTGATATGCAAATGAGGCTGAAGGGCTATTGTAGATCTGACGCCTCTGGCACTCCAGGTCTATTCCCTGATCGGCGCCTCCTCCTGCTGGGCAGGGAATAGAGCTAGAGTGACAGAGGCTTCAGATCCACATCCTTATTTGCTTATCAATTCAAACATTGATTTCTCAGTAACGAAGGAACGGATTGACCATGCAAAAGTATTGCTGGACTTGCCTTTGAAAGAGCTAAATGAACATATACATAGTTTGAAGTGTAGAATCTGCTGACAGATTTCTTGTAAAAGGGTTGTCCACTATTTGGACAACCCCTTCTTAAATGCTGCAGTTCCCCAAGTAAAATAACAAAAAACTTTCTGCTCGCATCTTGCTCCCTTCCAGCAATGTCAGCATCAGATCTCCCAGCACTCATTAGATAATCAATGGCAGCTAATGTAAAGTTTCATAAGAGGGAAGTGTGGGTGAACAACCCATTAGCAGCCACAGATTGGTTGCTGCCCTCACATAACAGAATTATGTCATGCAAGTGGGGCACCCGCCAGGGCATAGGGGTACTCGGTACCAAGTCCGGTCGTCATTAAAGGGAAAGTCACAGTGGCAGCAACCCGGTCGGTGGCCCTGTGAGTCCAAATTAAAGGAAATGTCTTTAAAGGAGTGATTAGAAATAGGAATGTTCGTGACACCACCTGTGGTATTCGGTCAGGGGTGACTGACGCTGCTTAAATGGGTCCTCTGGGGAGTGATGGCAGCAAGGATAGTATGGCTTCCCACAGGTGAAGCTGGGTCCCCAGGGCTCCCAATGTATTTGGCAAAGATATTGTGGTGCCAGAAATATTCAGAGGACACAAGGTTGCAGTCTCTTTACCTGGTTTACTGATGGTTTACGGACACAGTCCAGGGTACCAGCAACAGGTGACGGTGGAGCCAGGGTAGCCTGGAAACGAGTTGAATTCCCCTTGCCAGGTCAGATTGGGAGCCTTCCACTATACGCTGTATAATAGTCCCTTGCTGCCTATGGCTTCTTTCAAGGTTCTCTCTCAATCTCTGTCCTGAGACCATTCCTGCATGGTAGGCAACGTGAGCCGTTTTATAGGGGTCTCTATTCACGGTGACTCCGGGCTCTGTATGTTGCTGTACCTCAGGGTGTAGATGTGGGCAAGTTACTTTCAATCCCCTGCCCTCCGGTTCAGCTATGGGACATGCAGTTCCCCACAGCCTCAGGCTCCCAGTGCCCGGTTCCTGCACTCCATCGTTGAGGGAGCCCAGTCGCAGCTCTCCTCCAGCTCCTTATCTGTCCTGTGCTCCTTCCTCCTCTGTCTCACACAAACTCCAGACTGAACTCACTAACTCCTCCTCCAAGCCAGAATATCTATCTATCTAGGGAAGCTCCCCTGAAACCAGGTCCAGAGCTGCCCCTTCTGGCCTGGAGTCAGAAAGTGTCAAAGGGACCTGTCAAAGGGATCCTCCTCATTTCCAGGCATGGAATCACCCTCTCCGAGAGGAAGGCAATACCACTGTGGTGCCTGAACTCCTGGGGTGCCACACAAGAGCTGGGCGACTCAGTCCAACATGACTGTAATGATGAGGAAAGTGAGTATAAGGCCGGGGTCACACTTGCTAGTGAATGCTCCGGTTCCGAGTGCCGGTGGCCGTGCCGGGTATTAAGGCGAGAGACTCGCGCGAGTTTCTCGCATTGCACTTGCAAGTGTTACCCTGGCCTAAGGGTTTTTTTTTATTTGACTCAGGGTACTATGGGATTTAAGGGGTTCTCTGAGTAATAGAAAATCTCTTTACCTTAAGGCTACATTTCCACAATGAGTATCTAGTGAGTTTTTGATATTGTAGATTTCTGCACCTCTTTGCTGATTTAGGTCACTTGTATTTTTTTCATTGTATTTTTTATTACATTTTTGAAGCTGTGTTTTTTGTTTATTTTTGGTATGTTATGTTGTAAATAAAGCTGCTTTGTTTTTTATACTTCCTGGTATTTGGCTCTGACAAAACTTTATTGATATAGTTGTGGCGCTCCTGGGGTCCAGTCGCCAGAGAGGTACTGCACCTATCATGATCTCCATGGCCAGAGAACTAGCATAAGCCTCTATAGGAACAAGCTCTTGGAAGATGTAACTGTACTGACCATGAACTAAACCTACCGCATCATCTAGAAGTAGCCAGGTAGCATGTCCTACTTTTTATCCCTATATGCCCAGCGCCGGCCGGAGAACTAAATAATGCTAGCAGAGGGAAATATAAGACCTGACTCACCTCTAGAGAAATACCCAAAAAGGAGACAGAGGCCCCCCACATATATTGGCGGTGATATGAGATGAAACAACAAACGCAGCAGGAAAATAGTTTTAGCAAATTTGAGGTCCGCTTTCTAGATAGCAGAAGACAGAAAGCATACTTTCATGGTCAGTAGAAAACCCTAACAAAACACATCCAGAAATTACTTTAGGACTCTGGCATTAACTCATAATACCAGAGTGGCAATTCCTGATCAACAAGAGCTTTCCAGACACAGTAACGAAACTGCAGCTGTGAACTGGAACCAAAATACAAAAACAAAACATGGACGAATGTCCAACTTATCTAGAAGATGTCTGGGAGCAGGAACAAGCACAGAGAGGCTTCTGATAACATTGTTGACCGGCAAGCATCTAACAGAGAGGCCAGGTTATATAGCGACACCCAGATCTAATCAGAACAGGTGAACAGGGAAGATGATGTCACAAGTTCAATTCCACCAGTAGCCACCGGGGGAGCCCAGAATCCAAATTCACAACAGTACCCCCCCCTCAAGGAGGGGGCACCGAACCCTCACCAGAACCACCAGGGCGATCAGGATGGGCCCTATGAAAGGCACGAACCAGATCAGAGGCATGAACATCAGATGCAGTGACCCAAGAATTATCCTCCTGGCCGTATCCCTTCCACTTGACCAGATACTGGAGTCTCCGTCTGGAAACACGGGAGTCTAGGATTTTTTCCACAACGTACTCCAACTCACCCTCAACCAACACCGGAGCAGGAGGCTCAACGGAAGGCACAACCGGTGCCTCATACCTGCGCAATAACGACCGATGAAAAACGTTATGAATAGAAAAGGATGCAGGGAGGTCCAAACGGAAGGAAACAGGGTTAAGAATCTCCAATATTTTATACGGACCGATGAACCGAGGCTTAAACTTAGGAGATGAGACCCTCATAGGGACAAAACGAGAAGACAACCACACCAAATCTCCAACACAAAGCCGAGGACCAACACGACGGTGACGGTTGGCAAAAAGCTGAGTCTTCTCCTGGGACAACTTTAAATTGTCCATCACCTGCCCCCAGATATGATGCAATCTCTCCACCACCGCATCCACTCCAGGACAATCCGAGGATTCCATCTGACCGGAGGAAAATCGAGGGTGGAACCCCGAATTACAGAAAAACGGGGACACCAAAGTGGCAGAGCTGGCCCGATTATTGAGGGCGAGATTATTCAAACCTGCAGTTACACTCTGTAGATCCATTATAGACAGGTGAACATAGAGCCATTCAGAGATTAGAAGGAGAGAGAAAAAAAAGAAAGACTGCAGCATAGACAGACTGGCAAGTGATCCAATTAAGAGCACACTAACTACTAGAGAAAAAAAAAAAAAAAATTTTCAGCAGACTTCTTATTTCTCTCCTTTCTCAGCCAAGGATTTTAACCCTTTAGTGGGCCGGTCAAACTATCATGATCTCCATGGCCAGAGAACTAGCATAAGCCTCTATAGGAACAAGCTCTTGGAAGATGTAACTGTACTGACCATGAACTAAACCTACCGCATCATCTAGAAGTAGCCAGGTAGCATGTCCTACTTTTTATCCCTATATGCCCAGCGCCGGCCGGAGAACTAAATAATGCTAGCAGAGGGAAATATAAGACCTGACTCACCTCTAGAGAAATACCCAAAAAGGAGACAGAGGCCCCCCACATATATTGGCGGTGATATGAGATGAAACAACAAACGCAGCAGGAAAATAGTTTTAGCAAATTTGAGGTCCGCTTTCTAGATAGCAGAAGACAGAAAGCATACTTTCATGGTCAGTAGAAAACCCTAACAAAACACATCCAGAAATTACTTTAGGACTCTGGCATTAACTCATAATACCAGAGTGGCAATTCCTGATCAACAAGAGCTTTCCAGACACAGTAACGAAACTGCAGCTGTGAACTGGAACCAAAATACAAAAACAAAACATGGACGAATGTCCAACTTATCTAGAAGATGTCTGGGAGCAGGAACAAGCACAGAGAGGCTTCTGATAACATTGTTGACCGGCAAGCATCTAACAGAGAGGCCAGGTTATATAGCGACACCCAGATCTAATCAGAACAGGTGAACAGGGAAGATGATGTCACAAGTTCAATTCCACCAGTAGCCACCGGGGGAGCCCAGAATCCAAATTCACAACATGCACCTCATCCAGAGGTGTGGTATCCCACTCTCAGATAAGGAGGGAGCACTACCCAGGACTCTAACACTCACATCCAACACACACCAGTTCAGTCGAGGCACCTGGGCATACCCTTAGGGAGGAAGTCCTCATCCCAGGCTGAATAGGAATGGGTGTTGGGAGTGCGTGGGGTAGGTAAAGTAGGGGAGGAGCTAATTAGGAGGGAATGTGAAGAGAAGGAGGGAGGAAGTGGAGCTGAGCAGACATGCGGGTCTGCAGCTCCTGACGGACAGAACAGAAGAAGTGTGAAATAGAGACAGAAAGAAGCTCCCAGGAGGACAGAAGGGGTGCTAGGGGCACGGGAAGTGCAGAAGCCACTGATGGAGCCCGCATCCAGATGTGGAGGGACCAAGTCGTAATCAGGGGACCGGCCCCAACTTAGTGAGAAACTCCAAGTCTAGCTAAGAAACCCGGAGGTTGTGGCTTCTGCAAGAGTCGCAGCCACATCCACCCATACTTCGCCAAAAAGTCAGCTGTAGAGAATCCAGGGAACTCAGAGGATGTCGCCCGACCAGGTTTGTGGCTGCAGGCTTGGGACAAGAAGTGGAAGCCAGCATAGAGAGACGGCTAGAGAAAGGCATATGAAAGGAGTCCTTGAAAGATGCATCCCAATCTACATGGGAGTTTGCTGGACCACAGACCTGGAGGATACAGCACACCCGGCTGGGTGCCATTAAGAACTGTAAGTAAAAGTCTGGAAACTGAATCTTGCTGTGTCCTTTGCGTTATTACAATCGCACCTGCCCGGCATAGCCACCTACTGCCATCTTATATCCTCTACGCTACATCTGCCCTGGGGTTAGCTCTACCCATGGAGACCTGCACCAACTCTGCTGCACCACCATCTGCCCCAGAGGATCTGAACTGCAGCATCGGCCACCACCTCATTGCCAAACACCACGGGTGGCGTCACGAACATTTCCCCTTCTCTCCCATTTCTCATTTTCCATTTACCACAAAAACATCGCTTTATTATTGGACACCCAGGGCCACGGACTGGGTCACTGCTGCTGTGACCTTCCCCTTTAAAAACTGCCGTGTTGGATCCGGTACTGAGTACCCCATGGCCCCATGGGGCGCTCCATAGTCTTTTGACATTATTCTGTGAGGAAAATCCGCACAGTTTATGTAGTGTAAAAAAATGTACAACGGGCCTGAGATTTCTAGAGATTCCAAAAATAAAGGGAACACTTACACAACAGAATATAACTCCAAGTAAATCAAACTTCTGTGAAATCAAACTGTCCACTTAGGAAGCAACACTGTTTGACAATCAATTTCACATGCTGTTGTGCAAATGGAAGAGACAACAGATGGAAATTATTGGCAATTATCAAGACACACTCAATAAAGGAGTGGTTCTGCAGGTGGGGACCACAGACCACGTCTCAGTACCAATGATTTCTGGCTGATGTTTTGGTCACTTTTGAATGTTGGTTGTGCTTTCACACTCGTGGTAGCATGAGACGGACTCTACAACCCACACAAGTGGCTCAGGTAGTGCAGCTCATCCAGGATGGCACATCAATGCGAGCTGTGGCAAGAAGGTTTGCTGTGTCTGTCAGCGTAGTGTCCAGAGCTTGGAGGCACTACCAGGAGACAGGCCAGTACACCAGGAGACGTGGAGGGGGCCGTAGAAGGACAACAACCCAGAAGCAGGACCGCTACCTCAGCCTTTGGGCAAGGAGGAACAGGAGGAGCACTGCCAGAGCCCTGCAAAATGACCTCCAGCTGGCCACAAATGTGTATGTGACTGCACAAACGGTTAGAAACTGACTCCATGAGGATGGTCTGAGTGCCCGACGTCCACAGATGAGGGTTGTGCTCACAGCCCAACACCGTGCAGGATGCTTGGCATTTGCCACAGAACACCAGGATTGGCAAATTTGCCACTGCCGCTCTGCGCTCTTCACAGATAAAAGCAGATTCACACTGAACACATGTGACAGACGTGACAGTCTGGAGACGCTGTGGAGAGTGATCTGCTGCCTGCAACATCCTTCAGCATGACCAGTTTGGCAGTGGGTCAGTAATGGTGTGGGGTGGCATTTCTTTGGAGGGCCGCACAGCCCTCCATGTGCTCACCAGAGGTAGCTTGACTGCCATTAGGTACCGAGAAGAGATCCTCAGACCCCCCTTGTGAGACCATATGCTGGTGCGGTTGGCCCTGGGTTCCTCCTAATTCAGGACAATGCTAGACCTCATGTGGCTGGAGTGTGTCAGCAGTTCCTGCAATATGAAGGCATTGAAGTTATGGACTAGCCCGCCCGTTCCCCAGACTTGAATCTGATTGAACACATCTGGGACATCATGTCTCGCACCATCCACTAATGTCATGTTGCGCCACAGACTGTCCAGGAGTTGATGGATGCTTTAGTACCGGTCTGGGAGGAGATACCTCAGGAGACCATCTGCCGCCTCATCAGGAGCATGCCCAGGCATTGTATGGAGGTACGTGGAAGCCACATACACAACTGATCATCATTTCCTTGTCTTGAGGCATTTCCACTGAAGTTGGATCAGCCTGTAACTTCATTTTCCAGTTTGATTTTGAGCAACATTCCAACTCCAGACCTCCGTGGGATATTAGTTGTGATTTACGTTGATAATTTTTAGTTTTTTTGTTCTCAACACATTCCACTATGTAATGAATAAAAATTTACAACTGGAATATTTCATTCAGTGATATCTAGGATGTGGGGTTTTAGTGTTCCCTTTATTTTTTTTAGCAGTGTATATTAGGGTATACAGTGGTCATAAAGAGGATTCCACTCTCAGAACCCCTCAAAGAGCCACTATGTATTTTTCACTGTAAGGGAAATGTAGCCAGCATGGCTCAGTTCTGCTACATCCAAGTCTCCAATACTCAATTATTGTATCTCAGCTCTGCTAATTCCAAGCCTCCACAACTCCAGTGCCACTGCTCAGCTCTGCTACATCCTAGTCTTCACTACTCCTACATTTTCAGCACTGCTACATTAGCAACTCATCTGCCTTGTGGCCCTAGTGCCACTTGTCCATACTTCTTAAAGGGAATCTGTCAGCAGGAATGTGTTAATGTGAGAGCGGCCTAATTGAGAGGCAAAAATCCTAATTTCAGTGATGTATCACTTTCTGGCCTGTGTTTTATTGTTTCATTAAAATCAGTGTTTCATCAGTATGAGATTATCACTGGAGGACTAGCCTCCTTGTGCCATGTAGTCCTCCTGCTCTGTATAACCCTGACACCAACCGCTGATTGGCAGATTTTTGCTTGTGCACAGTGTACACAGGAAGATGCCAATCAGTGGTGTGGGCAGGGTTATACAGTGCTCAGCATTCAGAGAACTGCTAGATCTGCAGCAGAGAAACAGGGATTTTATCAAAACTGAACCAGGCAGTGCAGTAAGTGATACATCACTGGAATTAGGGTCTCTGTGCCTACATGATGTTCTCAGTTTACATAGCAAAAGCCTGGTGACAGATTTCCATTAAGACTTACTCATCTGGATCAGAGGCTTTTGTGGATCAGTTGACACATAAACAACGCAAATGCACAGCTCCCTCCATTCACATCTATTTGGAGTTTCAACAATTGTAAAGCATGCTTACTGAACTATATTATGAAGTGAATGGCTAGAACTATGCATGTGCAACCACCTATCATTCTTTGTGGTGTAAGACAGGTCCTTGTTCTTATAATAGGTGCAGGTCTGAAAGGTGGCATCTGCATGTATCACAAATTTCTGGCTACACTTTTGGATATGTCATAGATGTCCCAGATAACATAACTTTAAAGGGTTTCACCAAATTTTTCATGTTGATCTGGATATATGATGTAATAATGGCTGCAGGACCTACTCCTCTCAAAGCGTTACCACTAGTGATGAGCGAGTATACTCGCTGCTCGGGTTTTCCCGAGCACGATCGGGTGACCTCCGAGTGTTTGTTAGTGCTCGGAGATTTAGTTTTAGTAGCCGCAGCTGCATGATTTACAGCTGTTAGCCAGCTTGATTATATGTGGGGATTCCCTAGCAACCAGGCAACCCCCACGTGTACTCAGGTTGGCTAGCAGCCGTAAGTCATGCAGCTGCTTCAACAAAAACTAAATCTCCGAACACTAACAAATACTCGGAGACCACCCGAGCGTGCTCGGGAAAACCCGAGCAACGAGTACACTCACTCATTACTAATTACCAAATCTACTGTACTGCTTCTCACCCCCACAATACCAATCTGGAGTTGAGAAGTCAAAAGTGTCAGTATCACAGTGATGTCTGCTGTACTAAGGGCAACTTGTAATAGCTCTGCCGTGAGAGTGCAAAAAAATATTCCTATGTGAGATGTGATGACACCAAGCTCTGCTCTCATGGCACAGGGACAATAAATTTCCCTGAGCACAAGAGACATAAGTGTGCCATTTCCAGACAGGCAATGTTTGGGGACATCCAGTACAACTGAGGTGACAGTTCTATGAGAAGAGGAGAGCTGTTAGAAGGTTTTGTAATGTGACACAGCTAAGCTCAGCTGCACTTTTTAATCATTAGAGCTGTATCCTTACATCTCACACACTGAGGATCCTCAGCTATGGTGGAGGCATGTTTTTTTTTCTCTGTTGTGTTGCTGCCTGCTTATGATCAGGCAATTCTTACATGGAAATGTACACGTCCCCAGTGAAAACTATATGATAACATTCAATTGGACTTAACAAAAGATAACTCACTTATTACGTGTTACATACTTTGATTGCTAAATAAACTAAAAAAAAAGCTGTATTCCGCTCTGCAACTACTAGTACATTGTGTGTCCAGTTGAACATGAAACATTTGGTGAAAGGTCCTCTTTGAAGGTGATTTTTACATGAGATAACTGTTAGCTGAGCATGAATGTGAGAGTTTGTCCAATAGCTATCCATAGCCAGCATCAAACTGTAGCTGTAAAGTGACCATTGCAATGGATACTTTATGGCAAAAAGGATGTGTTGGTTGAATTTTCTGTGGTTATTTTACCAAACTAGAAATGGTGGACTGGTTAGGCACCTGTCACCTTTGTTCTCGCTTCTTGGACAATTAGCTTCTCCTGTCGTATGGTCCAATGTTAGATTATTTTTTAGATTATATTACGGATGATATTATGTTTAGTCAATTTGTGAAACTGCAATATACTACAGATCACAATTTAATTTCCCTTTTATTACTGCTTTGAAATGTGCTCTGTGACAAATGTTCAAAATTCATATCAATATTGTAACGTCACTTTAATAGCCAAGTCAAGACTATAAAAGTTCAGGTGTCATCCCCCATAAACCTACTGCAATAACGCCATGATAGGCTTGAGTATGAAAATAATTGCCATGAGCTTTGGTATAAAAATGATAAATTAAATCTAGATTATATGCAGTGATTACTTTGATGAGCGATAGTCTCAGGTGGTGAACATGAGTATTTCTAAAGCCCGAGAATACTCACAAAAGTGAAATGTAGCATATCTACTATATAATTGTCTAAGGGTCACTTCCGTCTGTCTGTCTTTCTGTCTGTCTGTCTGTAATGGAAATCCCAAGTCGCTGATTGGTTGCGGCAAAACAGCCACGACCAATCAGCGACGGGCTCACACAGGATTAATGGCAGCATTAACGGACCGCGTTATGCCGCGGTGTAACGCACTCCGTTAATGCTGCTATTAACCCTGTGTGACCAACTTTTTACTATTGATGCTGCCTATGCAGCATCAATAGTAAAAAGATCTAATGTTAAAAATAATAATAAGAAAAAAAATAGTTATATACTCACCATCCGTCGGCCCCTCGGATCCAGAACAGGCCTTTCCCGCTCCTCGCAACGTTCCGGTGACCGCTCCATGCATTGCGATCTCGCGAGATGATGATGTAGCGGTCTTGCAAGACCGCTACGTCATCATCTCGCGAGACCGCAATGCACTCTTGGGACCGGAGCGCGCGAGGAGCATTGGTAAACGCTTCGCCTGGATCCAGAGGCCAACGGAAGGTGAGTATATAACTATTTTTTATTTTCATTTTTTTTTTAACAGGGATATGATGCCCACATTGCTATATACTACGTGGGCTGTGCAATATACTACGTGGGCTGTGCAATATACTACGTGGGCTGTGCAATATACTACGTGGCTGTGTAATATACTACATGGCTGTGCTATATACTACATGGGCTGTGCTATATACTACATGGCTGTGTTATACACTACATGGGCTGTTATATACTATGTGGGCTGTGCTATATACTACGTGGGCTGTGCTATATACTACGTGGGCTGTGTTATACACTACGTGGGCTGTGTTATACACTACGTGGGCTGTGTTATATACTGCGTGCGTGGGCTGTTATATACTACGTGAGCTGTGTTATATGCTACGTGGGCTGTTATAAACTACATGGCTGTGTTATATGCTATGTGGGCTGTTATACACTCCGTGGGCTGTGCTATATACTACGTGGCTGTGCTATATACTACGTGGCTGTGCTATGTACTATGTGGCTGTGCTATTTACTACGTGGGCTGTTATATACTACGTGGCTCTGCTATATACTACGTGGCCGGCCACGAACAATCAGCGACAGGCGCATTCCGGCAGCAAATTGTCGCGGGATTTGAACCACGCTTTGCTAATTGGTCGCGGTTGGCCGAATCCTGTGTATTCAATGTATTATTCTAAAATCTTCATAAATAAACTACATACATATTCTAGAATATGCGTTAGAATCGGGCTGCCATCTAGTATATTGTATAATGAAGACTTTACCGCCTATAATCTGTGGCCGCCTGTCTATTAACTTCTATTAGGAGAGCGGCAAGCATGGATCTTTATACAGATTTCTAGATTAGATTGTAAAATGATCCTACACAATGTGATTTAAACCTACCTTAAAAGAAATATATCACTTGTAAATAGAAAAAATAAATGAATAAAAATAATTTGGCTTTCTCAACAATACTAAGATTTGGCCATGCCCACTGTTGTCTTAAGAAATGGTTGTGATAAAATATTGCATATAATGGATATCTGCTGCCTTGGCCCATACATGTAAGATGGAAGTGAAATGCATATGGGGTGTCCTTACAGCAGATGTTTGAGGAAAAAAGGGTAGGGCATGCTGAACCTCAACATGCTCAATCCTTTCTTCTGTTATAATCCTAAAACACCTTTCTGAAATAAATTTCTACTGTTTTATACTGAAATTGGTCATAATTGTCAAACATTGGGCTAAAATCCAAATTCTCATAGATTGTAAGCCTGCGAGTAGCTCCTCACTCCTCTTGGTATGCGTTGAATTATGTGTTAATCGGTAATGTTCAACTCCCTGCTCAATGCAGGATTCACTAAACCATCTCAGACAGATGTCTGTCCAGCCTCTGTTTGAAAACTTCCATTAAAGGAGAACTCACCACCTCTCATGGTAGCCTTTTTCACTCATTGATAACCCTCACTGTCAAAATGTTTTTTCTAATATCTAACCTGTATCTTCTCCATGTTGAATCCTTATTTCCTCTAATATTATCTGTCAGGGTAGCATCTGGAGGCTCTCTTACACATTAGACCATTGACTGAACCTATCAATATTGGCAGGTTTGTGCACTGTCAGTCTAATGTTTATTGGGACTTTAACCCCTTTCTGTCATTGGACGTACTATTCCGTCCATGTGGGGTGGGCCCTACTTCCCAAGGACGGAATAGTACATCCAGCGCGATTGGCCGCGCTCACGGGGGGAGCTCGGCCAATCGCGGCCGGGTGTCAGCTGCCTATCGCAGCTGACATCCGGCGCTATGTGCCAGGAGTGGTCACGGACCGCCCCCGGCACATTAACCCCCGGCACACCGCGATCAAACATGATCGCGGTGTGCCGGCGGTATAGGGAAGCATCGCGCAGGGAGGGGGCTCCCTGCATGCTTCCCTGAGACCCCCGCAGCAACGTGATGTGATCGCGTTGCTCCGAGGGTCTCCTACCTCCTTCCTCGCTGCAGGTCCCGGATCCAAGATGGCCGCGGCATCCGGGTCCTGCAGGGAGGGAGGTGGCTTACCGAGTGCCTGCTAAGTGCAGGCTCTTGGCAAGCCTGCAGTGCTGCAAGTCAGATCGGTGATCTGACAGAGTGCTGTGCAAACTGTCAGAGCAGCGATCTGTGATGTCCCCCTGGGACAAAGTAAAAAAGTTTAAAAAAAAATTTCCACATGTGTAAAAAAAAAAAAAAATTCCTAAATAAAGAAAAAAAAAATTATTCCCATAAATACATTTCTTTATCTAAATAAAATAAACAAACAATAAAAGTACACATATTTAGTATCGCTGCGTCCGTAACGACCCAACCTATAAAACTGTCCCACTAGTTAACCCCTTCAGTAAACACCGTAAGAAAAAAAAAAAAAAACGAGGCAAAAACAACGCTTTATTATCATACCACCGAACAAAAAGTGGAATAAAACGCGATCAAAAAGACAGATATAAATAACCATGGTACCTCTGAAAGCATCATTTTGTCCCGCAAAAAAAGAGCCCCCATACAGCATCATCAGCAAAAAAAATAAAAAAGTTATAGTCCTCAGAATAAAGCGATGCAAAAATAATTATTTTTTCTATAAAATAGTTTTTATCGTATAAAAGCACCTAAACATAAAAAAATGATACAAATGAGGTATCACTGTAATCGTACTGACCTGAAGAATAAAACTGCTTTATCAATTTTACCAAACGCGGAATGGTATAAACGCCTCCCCCAAAAGAAATTCATTAATAGCTGGTTTTTGGTCATTCTGCCTCACAAAAATTGGAATAAAAAGTGATCAAAAAATCTCACGTGCCCGAACATGTTACCAATAAAAACGTCAACTCGTCCCGCAAAAAACAAGACCTCAAATGACTCTGTGGACTCAAATATGGAAAAATTATAGCTCTCAAAATGTGGTAATGCAAAAAATATTTTTTGCAATAAAAAGCGTCTTTCAGTGTGTGACGGCTGCCAATCATAAAAATCCACTAAAAAACCCGCTATAAAAGTAAATCAAACCCCCCTTCATCACCCCCTTAGATAGGGAAAAATTAAAAAATTAAAAAAACGTATTTATTTCCATTTTCCCATTAGGGCTAGGGTTAGGGTTAGGGCTAGGGTTAGGATTAGGGTTAGGGTTAGGGCTAGGGTTAGGGCTAGGGTTAGGGCTAGCGTTAGGGCTAGGGTTAGGGTTAAGGCTAGGGTTAGGGTTAGGGCTAGGGTTAGGGTTAGGGCTAGGGTTAGGGCTAGGGTTAGGGTTGGGGCTAGGGTTAAGACTACAGTTAGGGTTGGGGCTAAAGTTAGGGTTGGGATTACATTAACAGTTGGGAATAGAATTGGGATTAGGGTTAGGGGTGTGTCTGGGTTAGAGGTGTGGTTAGGGTTACCGTTGGGTTTAGGGTTAGGGGTGTGTTTGCATTAGGGTTTCAGTTATAATTGGGGGGTTTCCACTGTTTAGGCACATCAGGGGCTCTCCAAAAGCGACATGGCGTCCGATCTCAATTCCAGCCAACTCTGCGTTGAAAAAGTAAAACAGTGCTCTTTCCCTTCCGAGCTCTCCCGTGTGCCCACACAGGGGTTTACCCCAACATATGGGGTATCAGCGTACTCAGGACAAATTGGACAACAACTTTTGGGGTCCAATTTCTCCTGTTACCCTTGGGAAAATACAAAACTGGGGGCTAAAAAATAATTTTTGTGGGAAAAAAAGATTTTTTATTTTCACGGCTCTGCGTTATAAACTGTAGTGAAACACTTGGGGGCTCAAAGTTCTCACAACACATCTAGATAAGTTCCATGGGGGGTCTAGTTTCCAATATGGGGTCACTTGTGGGGGGTTTCTACTGTTTAGGTACATTAGGGGCTCTGCAAACGCAATGTCATGCCTGCAGACCATTCCATCTAAGTCTGCATTCCAAATAGCGCTCCTTCCCTTCCGAGGCCTCCAATGCGCCCAAACGGTGGTTCCCCCCCCCACATATGGGGTATCAGCGCACTCAGGACAAGTTGGACAACAATTTTGGGGGTCCAATTTCTCCTGTTACCCTCGGAAAAATACAAAACTGGGGGCTAAAAAATAATTTTTGTGGGAAAAAATTTTTGTTTTACTTTTACGGCTCTGCATTATAAACTTCTGTGAAGCACTTGGTGGGTCAAAGTGCTCACCACACCTCTAGATAAGTTCCTTAGGGGGTCTACTTTCATCTCAATTCCTGTAAATTTTGCATTGAAAAGTCAAACGGCGCTCCTTCCCTTCCGAGCTCTCCCATGCGCCCAAACAGTGGTTTACTCCCACATATGGGGTATCAGCGTACTCAGGACAAATTGTACAACAACCTTTGGGGTCCAATTTCTTCTCTTACTCTTGGAAAAATAAAAAATTGGGGGCGAAAAGATAATTTTTGTGAAAAAAAATGATTTTTTATTTTTACAGTTCTGCATTATAAACTTCTGTGAAGCACTTGGTGGGTCAAAGTGCTCACCACACCTCTAGATAAGTTCCATAGGGGGTCTAGTTTCCAAAATGGTGTCACTTGTGGGGGGTTTCAATGTTTAGGAACATCAGTGGCTCTCCAAACGCAACATGGCGTTCCATCTCAATTCCTGTTAATTTTGCATTGAAATGTCAAAGCGCCGTTCCCAGGTCTGCCATGCGCCCAAACAGTGGTTTACCCCCACATATGGGGTATCGGCGTACTCAGGACAAATTGTACAACATTTTCTCCTGTTACCCTTGGTAAAATAAAACAAATTGGAGCTGAAATAAATTTTTTGTGAAAAAAAGTTAAATGTTCATTTTTATTTAAACATTCCAAAAATTCCTGTGAAACACCTGAAGGGTTAATAAACTTCTTGAATGTGGTTTTGAGCACCTTGAGGGGTGCAGTTTTTAGAATGGTGTCACACTTGGGTATTTTCTATCATATAGACCCCCTCAAAATGACTTCAAATGAGATGTGGTCCCTAAAAAAAATGGTTTTGTAAAAATGAGAAATTGCTGGTCAACTTTTAACCCTTATAACTCCCTAAAAAAAACAATTTTGGTTCCAAAATTGTGCTGATGTAAAGTAGACATGTGGGAAATATTAGTTATTAAGTATTTTGTGTGACGTATCTCTGTGATTTAATTGCATAAAAATTCAAAGTTGGAAATTTGCGAAATTTTCAAAATTTTCGCCAAATTTCCATTTTTTCACAAATAAATGCAGGTAATATCAAAGAAATTTTACCACTGTCATGAAGTACAATATGTCATGAGAAAACAATGTCAGAATCACCGGGATCCGTTGAAGCGTTCCAGAGTTATAACCTTATAAAGGGACAGTGGTCAGAATTGTAAAAATTGGCCCGGTCCATAACGTGCAAACCACCCTTGGGGTAAAGGGGTTAAGGGGAACCTGTCACCCCCAAAATGGAAGTTGAGCTAAGCCCACTGCCATCAGGGGCTTATCTACAGCATTCTGGAATGCTGTAGATAAGCCCCCTATGTATCCTGAAAGATGAGAGAAAGAGGTAAGATTATACTCACCTGGGCCACCGGTCTGATCCAATGGGCGTCGCTGTCCGGTCCGGGGTCTCCCATCTTCTTACGATGTCGTCCTCTTCTGGTCTTCACGCTGTGGCTCCGGCGCAGGCGTACTTTGTCTGCCCTGTTGAGGGCAGAGCAAAGTACTGCAGTGCGCAGGCGCCGGGAAAGGTCAGAGGCCCTGTGCACTACAGTACTTTGCTCTGCCCTCAACAGGGCAGACAAAGTACGCCTGCGCCGGAGCCGCAGCGTGAAAACAAGAAGAGGACGTCATCGTATGAAGATGGGAGGCCCCGGACCGCGACACCCATCGGACCAGACCGCAGCGGGACCGCCCCTGGGTGAGTATAATATAACATCTTTTTCACATCTTTCAGGATACATCAGGGCTTATCTACAGCATTACAAAATGCTGTAGATAAGCCCCTGATGCTGGCGAGCTTAGCTCAACTTCCATTTTGGGGGTGACAGGTTCCCTTTAACAATTCACAGTATTAGATTAAAGTTGCCAAACCCATCACATTTAATGTGTATAGAAGCCTGACTAGAAATGAGAGGATCTTTTGATATTGTAGATTTTGAGCCCTCACGCGCAGGGTCCTCTCTTCTATTGTACCAGTCGATGACTCGTTTTGTTCAAGATTATCGAACTTCTTTTTTATTATGTATACTGCTTTTCACATGGAAAGCGCCATGAAAAAAATGGGCTATAATAATAAATAATAATAATATTTAAATCTGTAGGTTTCACAAAGAATTCGATTTGCGACTAATAAATTTGGGTGAATCTTAATGGAAAGCGTGTAATTGCTCAGAAAATACATGTGACTGATCATAAGAGCTTACATTCTACAGGAGAAAGAGAGGACCCCGCTGACTATAAGAGGTTACAATCTACAGGAGAGAGAGAGAACTCCGCTTATGATAAGAGCTTACACTCTGCAGTAAATAGAGAGATAGGACCCTGCTGGCCATAAGAGCTTACACTCTACAGGAGAAAGAGAGGACCCTGCTGACTATAAGAGGTTACACTCTTCTTTTTTGGCGGATCCACTATTTTCCCATAGACATACATTAGCGACGGATTGTGGCGGATGGTCGTCCGTTCCATCTGCCATGTGACGGATCCGTCGAAATTTGGCGGACGTCATCTAGACATTGACGGACATTATAACGTTTTTTGTCTGCGCCGAAATGGCGGTTCGCGACGGATCTGTCGCATCCGCCATTCCATAGAATGGCCACCTATGGGTGACGGATCCGTCACGACCGTCATTTCGGCGGATCCGTCGCCCCAATCCGCTTTTTCAATTGCGCATGCTCCAAAAAGTAGATACTTTTCCCAGACAACCCCCAAGTAAAGGATCCGTCAAAAAAACTGATCCGTTAGAACCGTTTTCTCAACAATTGTGACGGATCTGTCGATCCGTCACTATGTCGGAGCTGACTGACGCCAAACAACTGAATTGTGAAAGAAGCCTTAGGAGTGATTGATAACTGAATATTGGCCCTGAAAACTTAGCTGATTGGGTTGTGTTTGTGGAGTTTCTAGTGATATCAGGTCAAGAGGAATCCTTCAATACTTGAAGATGTAACGGCCACCTGAGCAAGAAGTTTACTAAGGAATATCTTCCTTATCGCTCTGTTCTGGCTAATGTGGAGGTTTTTTAGCAAGCATGTGGTTAGAAGATATCCAAAGAGGCCATCAATGTGATTATTCAGGGGGTTTCGATTGTAGCTCATTTTGCTCAGAGAATAACCTGAGAGTCAGATGTGGTACAATCGTATTGCTAACATCATGGAGAGACAAGCTGAATGCCACTTGTGCTTGCGCTGCATTTTCAGACATCCCTTTCTTATCTGCCGCCTGTCTTCACCTAATTGCTTCACAGTTTTAGCTGAAGCCAAAGGGAGAGGAATGTAGTGACAACATGTATGTGATGAGGGGGAGGGGGCTCACAAGACTGCTCCAAACTATTAGGGTATGTGTCCACGTTCAGGATTGCATCAGGATTTGGTCAGGATTTTTCATCAGTATTTGTAAGCCAAAACCAGGAGTGGGTGATAAATACAGAAGTGGTGCATATGTTTCTATTAAACTTTTCCTCTAATTGTTCCACTCCTGGTTTTGGCTTACAAATACTGATGTAAAATCCTGACCAAATCCTGATGCAATCCTGAACGTGGACACATACCCTTAGTGCTTTTCCCTGCAAGCTTCACGTTCAGCTTTAGGCACAGGCTGCTCTACATGGAAATGCACTGTAAATAATACATTACAATAAATCACCTGTCATATTAAGTGGTGGTGAAGACAGATTAGAGGGTTTTGTTATCAGTAAGTGTGAAGTGCCATCTAATCTACATGAATGGTCTCTGCCACTTGAATACACATTGTCAAAGCCCATCCCCCACGCCCATCTACACATTGCAAATTCTGTTAACTTTCTCAATGGTCCTTGTAAAGGACATCTCACTTCTCGGTGGGGCAGGATATTTTACTCTATGTGTTTTTCTGTTTGTCTTTTTAACAGTAGAAGCAAACATTGGCTGATTGTAAACAGTTTGTTCCCAATGTTTATATGGCTACAAAGGATCTGTAAATAATAATGCGCAAATTCATCAAATAAATGATAATTCTGCTTTACACAAATAATTACATTTTCCTCCAGTCTTAGGGCTCACTCACACTCAGGGCCGGACTGGCCATAGGGCACTTCTGGCAAATGCCAGAAGGGCCGGTGCCAGTGGTGGGCCGCTCAATCCGCCGCCCCCGCCGTCGCATTCAACTATACCGGCGTATAGACGCCGGTACAGTTGAATGCAATGATGGAGGAGAGAGCGTCTACAGACGCTCCTCTCCCATCATTCCCCGCTCTGCCTCTGACACTGCGGGTGCGCGATGATGTCATATCATCACGTACCTGCTGTGTCCCGGGCAGACTGCAGCTGCTGAGACAGGAGCAGGAACCAGGAAGCAACGCGGGGCACGAGGAGAGGTGAGGAGAGTTTTTTTTTTTCTGGACTGTGGGGCCATTCTCGGAGGAGGTGAGGGGAGGAAGAGAAGAGATGTGGGCTGTATATAGTTCTCTGTGGGCTGTGCTCTGTGCTGTATACTGCTGTGGGCTGTATATAGTTCTCTGTGGGCTGTGCTCTGTGCTGTATACTGCTGTGGGCTGTATATAGTTCTCTGTGGGCTGTGCTCTGTGCTGTATACTGCTGTGGGCTGTATATAGTTCTCTGGGCTGTGCTCTGTGCTGTATACTGCTGTGGGCTGTATATAGTTATCTGTGGGCTGTGCTCTGTGCTGTATACTGCTGTGGGCTGTATATAGTTATCTGTGGGCTGTGCTCTGTGCTGTATACTGCTGTGGGCTGTATATAGCTCTCTGTGGGCTGTGCTCTGTGCTGTATACTGCTGTGGGCTGTATATAGTTCTCTGTGGGCTGTGCTCTGTGCTGTATACTACTGTGGGCTGTATATAGCTCTCTGTGGGCTGTGCTCTGTGCTGTATACTACTGTGGGCTGTATATAGTTCTCTGTGGGCTGTGCTCTGTGCTGTATACTGCTGTGGGCTGTATATAGCTCTCTGTGGGCTGTGCTGTATACTACTGTGGGCTGTATATAGTTCTCTGTGGGCTGTGCTCTGTGCTGTATACTACTGTGGGCTGTATATAGCTCTCTGTGGGCTGTGCTCTGTGCTGTATACTACTGTGGGCTGTATATAGCTCTCTGTGGGCTGTGCTCTGTGCTGTATACTACTGTGGGCTGTATATAGTTCTCTGTGGGCTGTGCTCTGTGCTGTATACTACTGTGGGCTGTATATAGCTCTCTGTGGGCTGTGCTCTGTGCTGTATACTGCTGTGGGCTGTATATAGCTCTCTGTGGGCTGTGCTCTGTGCTGTATACTACTGTGGGCTGTATATAGCTCTCTGTGGGCTGTGCTCTGTGCTGTATACTACTGTGGGCTGTATATAGCTCTCTGTGGGCTGTGCTCTGTGCTGTATACTACTGTGGGCTGTATATAGTTCTCTGGGCTGTGCTCTGTGCTGTATACTACTGTGGGCTGTATATAGTTATCTGTGGGCTGTGCTCTGTGCTGTATACTGCTGTGGGCTGTATATAGCTCTCTGTGGGCTGTGCTCTGTGCTGTATACTGCTGTGGGCTGTATATAGTTCTCTGTGGGCTGTGCTCTGTGCTGTATACTACTGTGGGCTGTATATAGCTCTCTGTGGGCTGTGCTCTGTGCTGTATACTACTGTGGGCTGTATATAGCTCTCTGTGGGCTGTGCTCTGTGCTGTATACTGCTGTGGGCTGTATATAGTTCTCTGTGGGCTGTGCTCTGTGCTGTATACTGCTGTGGGCTGTATATAGTTATCTGTGGGCTGTGCTCTGTGCTGTATACTGCTGTGGGCTGTATATAGCTCTCTGTGGGCTGTGCTCTGTGCTGTATACTGCTGTGGGCTGTATATAGTTCTCTGTGGGCTGTGCTCTGTGCTGTATACTACTGTGGGCTGTATATAGCTCTCTGTGGGCTGTGCTCTGTGCTGTATACTACTGTGGGCTGTATATAGTTCTCTGTGGGCTGTGCTCTGTGCTGTATACTGCTGTGGGCTGTATATAGCTCTCTGTGGGCTGTGCTCTGTGCTGTATACTACTGTGGGCTGTATATAGCTCTCTGTGGGCTGTGCTCTGTGCTGTATACTGCTGTGGGCTGTATATAGTTCTCTGTGGGCTGTGCTCTGTGCTGTATACTACTGTGGGCTGTATATAGCTCTCTGTGGGCTGTGCTCTGTGCTGTATACTACTGTGGGCTGTATATAGTTCTCTGTGGGCTGTGCTCTGTGCTGTATACTACTGTGGGCTGTATATAGCTCTCTGTGGGCTGTGCTGTATACTGCTGTGGGCTGTATATAGTTCTCTGTGGGCTGTGCTCTGTGCTGTATACTGCTGTGGGCTGTATATAGTTCTCTGTGGGCTGTGCTCTGTGCTGTATACTACTGTGGGCTGTATATAGCTCTCTGTGGGCTGTGCTCTGTGCTGTATACTGCTGTGGGCTGTATATAGCTCTCTGTGGGCTGTGCTCTGTGCTGTATACTACTGTGTGCTCTGTGCTATATATAGTTCTCTGTGGGCTGTGCTCTGTGCTGTATACTGCTGTGGGCTGTATATAGTTCTCTGTGGGCTGTGCTCTGTGCTGTATACTGCTGTGGGCTGTATATAGTTCTCTGTGGGCTGTGCTCTGTGCTGTATACTACTGTGGGCTGTATATAGTTCTCTGGGGGCTGTGCTCTGTGCTGTATACTGCTGTGGGCTGTATATAGCTCTCTGTGGGCTGTGCTCTGTGCTGTATACTACTGTGTGCTCTGTGCTATATATAGTTCTCTGTGGGCTGTGCTGTATACTGCTGTGGGCTGTATATAGTTCTCTGTGGGCTGTGCTCTGTGCTGTATACTGCTGTGGGCTGTATATAGTTCTCTGTGGGCTGTGCTCTGTGCTGTATACTACTGTGGGCTGTATATAGTTCTCTGGGGGCTGTGCTCTGTGCTGTATACTGCTGTGGGCTGTATATAGCTCTCTGTGGGCTGTGCTCTGTGCTGTATACTACTGTGGGCTGTATATAGCTCTCTGTGGGCTGTGCTCTGTGCTGTATACTACTGTGGGCTGTATATAGTTCTCTGTGGGCTGTGCTCTGTGCTGTATACTACTGTGGGCTGTATATAGCTCTCTGTGGGCTGTGCTCTGTGCTGTATACTGCTGTGGGCTGTATATAGTTCTCTGTGGGCTGTGCTCTGTGCTGTATACTACTGTGGGCTGTATATAGCTCTCTGTGGGCTGTGCTCTGTGCTGTATACTACTGTGGGCTGTATATAGTTCTCTGTGGGCTGTGCTCTGTGCTGTATACTACTGTGGGCTGTATATAGTTATCTGTGGGCTGTGCTCTGTGCTGTATACTGCTGTGGGCTGTATATAGCTCTCTGTGGGCTGTGCTCTGTGCTGTATACTGCTGTGGGCTGTATATAGTTCTCTGTGGGCTGTGCTCTGTGCTGTATACTACTGTGGGCTGTATATAGCTCTCTGTGGGCTGTGCTCTGTGCTGTATACTACTGTGGGCTGTATATAGCTCTCTGTGGGCTGTGCTCTGTGCTGTATACTGCTGTGGGCTGTATATAGTTCTCTGTGGGCTGTGCTCTGTGCTGTATACTGCTGTGGGCTGTATATAGTTATCTGTGGGCTGTGCTCTGTGCTGTATACTGCTGTGGGCTGTATATAGCTCTCTGTGGGCTGTGCTCTGTGCTGTATACTGCTGTGGGCTGTATATAGTTCTCTGTGGGCTGTGCTCTGTGCTGTATACTACTGTGGGCTGTATATAGCTCTCTGTGGGCTGTGCTCTGTGCTGTATACTACTGTGGGCTGTATATAGTTCTCTGTGGGCTGTGCTCTGTGCTGTATACTGCTGTGGGCTGTATATAGCTCTCTGTGGGCTGTGCTCTGTGCTGTATACTACTGTGGGCTGTATATAGCTCTCTGTGGGCTGTGCTCTGTGCTGTATACTACTGTGGGCTGTATATAGTTCTCTGTGGGCTGTGCTCTGTGCTGTATACTACTGTGGGCTGTATATAGCTCTCTGTGGGCTGTGCTCTGTGCTGTATACTGCTGTGGGCTGTATATAGTTCTCTGTGGGCTGTGCTCTGTGCTGTATACTACTGTGGGCTGTATATAGCTCTCTGTGGGCTGTGCTCTGTGCTGTATACTACTGTGGGCTGTATATAGTTCTCTGTGGGCTGTGCTCTGTGCTGTATACTACTGTGGGCTGTATATAGCTCTCTGTGGGCTGTGCTGTATACTGCTGTGGGCTGTATATAGTTCTCTGTGGGCTGTGCTCTGTGCTGTATACTGCTGTGGGCTGTATATAGTTCTCTGTGGGCTGTGCTCTGTGCTGTATACTACTGTGGGCTGTATATAGCTCTCTGTGGGCTGTGCTCTGTGCTGTATACTGCTGTGGGCTGTATATAGCTCTCTGTGGGCTGTGCTCTGTGCTGTATACTACTGTGTGCTCTGTGCTATATATAGTTCTCTGTGGGCTGTGCTCTGTGCTGTATACTGCTGTGGGCTGTATATAGTTCTCTGTGGGCTGTGCTCTGTGCTGTATACTGCTGTGGGCTGTATATAGTTCTCTGTGGGCTGTGCTCTGTGCTGTATACTACTGTGGGCTGTATATAGTTCTCTGGGGGCTGTGCTCTGTGCTGTATACTGCTGTGGGCTGTATATAGCTCTCTGTGGGCTGTGCTCTGTGCTGTATACTACTGTGTGCTCTGTGCTATATATAGTTCTCTGTGGGCTGTGCTCTGTGCTGTATACTGCTGTGGGCTGTATATAGTTCTCTGTGGGCTGTGCTCTGTGCTGTATACTGCTGTGGGCTGTATATAGTTCTCTGTGGGCTGTGCTCTGTGCTGTATACTACTGTGGGCTGTATATAGTTCTCTGTGGGCTGTGCTCTGTGCTGTATACTGCTGTGGGCTGTATATAGCTCTCTGTGGGCTGTGCTCTGTGCTGTATACTACTGTGTGCTCTGTGCTATATATAGTTCTCTGTGGGCTGTGCTCTGTGCTGTATACTGCTGTGGGCTGTATATAGTTCTCTGTGGGCTGTGCTCTGTGCTGTATACTGCTGTGGGCTGTATATAGTTCTCTGTGGGCTGTGCTCTGTGCTGTATACTACTGTGGGCTGTATATAGCTCTCTGTGGGCTGTGCTCTGTGCTGTATACTACTGTGGGCTGTATATAGTTATCTGTGGGCTGTGCTCTGTGCTGTATGCTACTGTGGGCTGTATATAGTTCTCTGTGGGCTGTGCTCTGTGCTGTATATAGTTCTCTGTGGGCTGTGCTCTGTGCTGTATACTACTGTGGGCTGTATATAGTTATCTGTGGGCTGTGCTCTGTGCTGTATGCTACTGTGGGCTGTATATAGTTCTCTGTGGGCTGTGCTCTGTGCTGTATATAGTTCTCTGTGGGCTGTGCTCTGTGCTGTATACTACTGTGGGCTGTATATAGTTATCTGTGGGCTGTGCTCTGTGCTGTATGCTACTGTGGGCTGTATATAGTTCTCTGTGGGCTGTGCTCTGTGCTTTATATAGTTCTCTGTGGGCTGTGCTCTGTGCTGTATACTACTGTGGGCTGTATATAGTTCTCTGTGGGCTGTGCTCTGTGCTGTATACTACTGTGTGCTGTATATAGTTCTCTGTGGGCTGTGCTGTATATAGTACTCTGTGGGCTGTGCTGTATATAGTACTCTGTGGGCTGTGCTGTATATAGTACTCTGTGGGCTGTGCTGTGTATAGTACTCTGTGGGCTGTGCTGTATATAGTACTCTGTGGGCTGTGCTGTATATAGTACTCTGTGGGCTGTGCTGTATATAGTACTCTCTGGGCTGTGCTGTATATAGTACTCTCTGGGCTGTGCTGTATATAGTACTCTCTGGGCTGTGCTTTATATAGTACTCTGGGCTGTGCTGTATATAGTACTCTGGGCTGTGCTTTATATAGTTCTCTGTGGGCTGTGCTGTATATAGTTCTCTGTGGGCTGTGCTGTATATAGTTCTCTGTGGGCTGTGCTGTATATATTACTTTGTGGGCTGTGCTGTATATATTACTTTGTGGGCTGTGCTGTATATATTACTCTGTGGGCTGTGCTGTATACTACTGTGTGGACTGTGCTGTATACTTCTACGTGGGCTGTGCTGTATACTACTGTGTGGTCTGTGCTGTATACTACTGTGTGGTCTGTGCTGAATACTGCTGTGTGGGCTGTGTTATCTACTACGCGAGCTGTGCTATAGTATGCAGGCTGTGCTGTATACTATGCGGTTTGTGCTATATAATATGCGGGCTTTGCTATATACTATGGGGAGTATATTATATTCTATGGGGGAGGCCATGTTATGTACTATGTGGCTTTGTTATATACTATTGTGGGGGTATATTATATTCTATGGGGGAGGCTGCGTTATATACTATGGGGGGCTGCATTATATTCTATGGGGGGCTACATTATATATTATGGGGGGGTGGGCTGTATTATATTCTATGGGGGTTACATACTCTGGGGTGGCTGCATTATACTCTGTGGGGTGGCTGCATTATACTCTGGGGTGGCTGCATTATACTCTGGGGTGGCTGCATTATACTCTGGGGTGGCTGCATTATACTCTGGGGTGGCTGCATTATACTATATGTGGGCTGCATTATACTGTATCGAGGACTATGGGGAATACGTTATACTATATGAAGAACTATGGGGTGCATTATACTATGGGAAGTGAATTGTACTACATGGATGACTGTGGCGGTGCATTATACTATATGGAGCACTATGAGGATTGTATTATGCTATATGGAGGACTATGAGGATTGTATTATGCTATATGGAGGACTATGAGGAGTGTATTATACTATGTGGAGGACTGAGCAGTGTATTTTAATATATGGAGGACTATAGGGAGTGTATTATACTATATGGAGGACTATGGAGCACATTATAATATATGGAGGACTATGGGGTGTATTTTACTAAACAAGTAAAATGCTGCATATTCGGATTGTTTTTGCTGGAACAAAAAGCCTTGTTGTCAGCAGCACATTGCCAGTGTAAACTGTAGATGTGCTGCTGAAAACATGATACTGTATGGTGATCTATTAGTGATCGTTCTGTCTCATCATTATTCCTCAGCTGGTGGAAAGAGGCCGGGAAACAAGCGTTGAACAACTTCAGTATTGTCGATCAAACTCGTTTAGCGGCCTGAACTCAGCGCACGTAAATACAACAGAAAGGCTTCTGTGTGATGTGCAATATGTTAGCATTTGGGGACCCATTTTAAACTTTGCCTAGGGCCCCACTTTGCCTAAAACCGGCCCTGCCTACAAGTGTACAAAGATATTATACAGTCACCATGTGACAAGTGGGCCTGTGTAACTTCAAATGCCAGGGCTGAATTTTAGTCCCAGTCCGGCCCTGCTCACACTAGGGTATAAATCGGACGAGTGCGATCTGACAACAGACGTATTGCACTCAGACCAATGTTATTCAGTGAGGCTCTGCAGATCTGAGTATTTTTTCTAAGCTGTATTTGTCGTGAGTCAAAAATCACAGAATGTTATAATTTGACTCCAATATTGGGTGGGTGCAAGAAAATAATCGGATGCCATATGGACCATCAGTATGGCATACAATTTTTATAGCTACATTACAATTCTCTAAGATGGGAAACTGTAAATGGTCCTGTAAAAGATTAATATGTGCTGAGTAAAAAAACAGATTGTATACGGACAGTACATGGATGACAAGTGAGGAATAATCATCCCACTCTCCTGGATGAGAATGGGGCTGATTTTTTAAACACCCGTGTGAGCGAACCCTAAAACTGATGGAGAGAAATCATCTTCTCATGCCTCGAATGGGGGGATTACAAGTTGTATTTTGCAAGCCTACTGAACGTTGTTAAGGTTCCTTATCATTTTCTCTTGAGACTTGCTTAATTATTAGCCCTACTCACTAGTCATTTTTACTACTATCATAGTTTTTAATTTATGTCCACGTGGAACCGTAAAGGTGTGAACTATGACCATAGCAAACCATCTCTTTGACGCTCCTTTACCCAAAAGTTTAGCTCCTTTACCACCTTGGATTTTTCCATTTTTGAGTTTTCGTTTTTTGTTTCCCTTCTTCCCAGAGCCATAACGTTTTTATTTTTCATCAATAAAACTGTGTGAGGGCTTGTTTTTTGCGGAACAAGTTGTATTTTTGAACAACACCATTGGTTTTACCATATAATGTACTGGAAAACGAGAAAAAATTCTAAGTGCACATGGGGCACATTTTCGCTGATCACGAATGTCATCCATGGTGTTCACGGATAGCACTAATACCCATGTTATTCTATGTGGCTGTGCACATGACCGATCTTTTCCTCAGACCGAGTGGTCCGAGGAAATAAATCCCAGCATGCATGATTTGCCTCTAAGAATCGGATGGTACTCACCCATTCAACTCTATGGGTCCGTGAAAAAATTCAGACCACACTGGGAAGACATCTAAATGCGATCTGATTTTCATGGAACAGACATAACAGAGAAGGTGGAGAAACTTTTTTTTTTTCTCCACCACCGAGAAAATCCGATCCCGCTCTGATCAAACTCTATTTTTCTCAGATGGAGACAAAAAACGGTCGTGTGCAGCAGCTTCTACCTTTAACAAAATTTCTTTGGATGTATGATCAGGCGAATTGTCTAATCTTCAAAAAAAATTGAGTCTTTATTTTTCTTGTATTTTTTTAATTCTGACCCATCTTGTTCTGTTATGTTCTTTTAACTTTTGAAAATTGTGTAAAAATCCAAATTTGAGCTGAGCCCTGATTAACTGCCTTGTAATCAGTGTTTGTTTTTTAACTATAAAAACCATAGAGGGCAGTGTTGAGTTATAAGATCTGGAAGTATAACGAGCAGCAAATCAGGTTGTGCGCAGCTGGAGAAGAAAGTCTAGCAATAACCGGTGTACTTGCATTTGAATATTTATGATTATTATGCATTTATAGCCCTGTTACAAAATATTAATTTTCATAGCTATACTTCAAGATTACACCGTTTTTACAATGCAATTACACTATCGCTCTTTGTGACACTCTGGGCACATTATTAAAAAAACATTATTTTGCAATCTTCTACTTGATTAACTCTCTCCGTGTTCGAGCAATAAGCCTCTGTGACCCTGAGCTATGTTAATATTTTTCTTTTATTGGTTCAGCATATCTTTAGAGTGTGCCATTTATCCAATATTGTTGAAACAATGATCTTGTTGCCACATCACATATCCTTCGTTTTGCCTGGGGACTGTCGGAAACACAGCAAAAGTGATATACAGATGGGATGTGCTCAAACACATGCGAGAGGCATTAATGGATTTTAAAGAGAATACATTTTCCCTTTTTTTTTTTCCCGGAAGCTTTGTGTGAAGCAGCAAGATAATTTTTTCTGTTTCAAAGAAAGGTCGATCCTTAGAGATATATAAGATGCGACCCAAGTAATCTTTCCGCAGGAATCTGTAAACTATTAACTTTTCACATGTTGCTGGTTATTATAGTACAAGGAATCAATACAGCTAAGCATAAGAGGAGAGATAGATGTGTAATGGAAAGTCGGATGCTAAGAAAGGGAGACGCGTATCAAGAAGACAAAGGGTATAGGATGGATAGGGAGAAGCATGGGTAATAGGGTGGAGGTGAAAAAGACTAAAGGAACAGACAATGGGGAGGTAAGGACTGCGAAGGCGGGAGGGGATGTGTAATGGAAGAAGTGAAAGAAAGACGTGGAACGATAAACATGAATGTGAAGAAAATTGGAAAAAGAAGAAAAACCTTCAATATACAGCAAGGTTAAAAAAAAAAATGAAGTGAAAGGGTTAAACCCTAACAGCACACAATAGTAACAGGTGGATAAGGAACATATAGTAATACTTACATGATGCTATAAGATGCTGCGATTCAAGGGGTCTCTCCAATCTTCAAGCTATAAAACATTATTAGGGATATTCTTCAGAGACTTCAAAGACTTTTTTTTAACTAGTTTGTAACCCAGATCTGATTGTAAGCTCCCTGGATGAGCTTTCCAATTATTGAGCATCCGGTTTAGACTGATCTCTGCCAGGGAGCTTGACAGATCATTAATAAATAATCACAATAATAGCAAATTGGCTAAAGATTTGGATGTTGCATCTTCCCTTTAGATCCAGTGTTCTGAGAATATTGTTGCCTAAGGTAAGTTGCTAAACTGCACACAGCCTCCAGTCCTAAAACACTTTTAGCTCCCCATTAGCCAAGCACTCAGGGAAGCTCTACGGTGAGAATACCCAGTCAATAATGTCTTTTCAAGGTGAAGTAATGTAAAGTCAATTACTAAAAGGACCAGATGCTTTTTGGCCTTTGTGATCTTTACTTGTCCCAGTAACATTGCAGGCACAAACGCAATACCTTCTGTCAAATAACGTACGTCCGCTTCCAATTTCGGTTAAACATTTGGTTTTTTTTACTTCTGTTTCAATTTGGGGTTTAACATGACAGTATTTTTGTAAAATACCATAAGTGAAAGCAAATATTAAAACATTGAAAATAAAGACTAGAAACAAGTAAATGAAAATATAAATAAAGAATTGGCTATTTGTGAATCAGTCTATGTCCTATCGTATAGTTCCAGAAACTTTACAGTTCACAGCTAGCCTATGTTAGGCAAGATATCAGGGACAAGGCTAGGCAGTATATGTACTCACCTGGCAGGTCTTTGTGTCACACTAAACAAATAGAATTTTCAAGTCAATTTTTCAGAACACAGTGAAATCCTGTACTGCATAATTGACACTTCTATGATTTCCATTTATTTCTTTGCAATGGCAGGTGGAAGAATGACTACATGTAAGGATTCCCACCTTGTAAGACACAATAATATTCTGCATCTGGACAAAGAAGCAAAGAATGAAGTAGAAGCATTCAAAGTACTTACCAGGCAGGTGACAGAAGGAGGCTTTATGAGTGATGCCCAGCTGATGGGGGTGCTGAGACATAGCAGCCAGGAGTCAGGTAGCTGCTGCCTTCATCTAGGATGCTTGCATTGCTTTGCCTGCCTTGCTCGCCCTTTCTTTGTGTGTGTCTGTTTTATTTCTGAGCTGTAAGAGGAAAATGAAGGCTCCTGTCACTGAAAACTGTGACACACTTAGCAGCGTGAAGTAGAGACCGTCTGGTGTGGCATCTTGGCATGGGTGGCACAGAAACAGAATCAGACACAGCCAGTGATGTCTGTAACACTCACCCCTCTGGATCATTTCCAGACAGACAAAGGATGGACCATGCTGGAAAACAGAATACATTTCCAACTATTGTTTTGAAAGCAGATTACACATACAAACCATGCAAGAGCCTGTAGCCACCAATTGTTACTTAGTATTTCGGCTGGTCACAATAAACCTCATTACTACCCCCTCTGTATAATGCATGACCATCATGGATGCTATCAATATTCTGTAAATGCAGTACAGTTAGACAATACTCGGTGGGATCTTCTGTATTATGGGTGTAAACCTTTAATGTGCAATAGCTAATTAACATTTTCATTTTAAAGGATTCATGAATTGATTTGTTGTATAGACTTTATTGGTTGATTTTCTAAAATAAAAAATAAATGGATCACACTGCAAAATAGACATTGAATCATGTTGCTTTTCATACCTTTATTTATAATGTAACTAGACCTATGCTCTAAGTATATCATTAAGAAGAAAATATCCGTAGAAAACTACAAAGGAGCCAAATCGGAGTTTGATTTAACTGGCAGATTATTATGCCCTGTGTGTGGAAAGCTTTAGCTTTTAATCACAGGTAACAACACGCATACGATCATGTATTAATAGTGTTATGACTATATTTATTACAATTGCAATGTCACTAATTTTGAATTACATTAATGAAGAAAGACAAGACTTTATTCGCAAAGCAGGGGTTCAAATGTCACTCATGTTTCTCTCCTCTCACAAATCCAAAGCAATAAATGGAATTTGTCAGTAGGATCAATCTTCCTATGTCGTCTATATGGGCATCTGTGATCCATTCCATGTTTTTCTTACAAAGGTCATGTATCTTTCCACTCCGAGGAAATAACCTGGAAGGATACTTCATTGGTCCTCACATGGCGCCAACTCTCTGGACTGGCTTGTTATAGACGGTGATCACTATAAAACATAATCTTAAAACGCTGTTGCGCCATAAGCATTTATAGGTCCCTTCTCCTTGATGGACACCGTGCTTAACCCATTAGCAATAACCTTACTTTAACCTCCAAATATCCCTGATTGGTCCAGTCCTTCTGATTCTCTTATAGGATGACCCTTTATGACATCATGGACCAATCTTATATAAGCCTGTAGGTCCCATATGGTGACCAATTGCAGCCTCATTTCCCTGAAGAAGTCAGTAATGGTGAAACATGTCAGGGGACAGCTGTTTGGTTTTAGATCAGATAGTCCACACTGTTGCAAAACCCCATAAGAGGGGTCCGCTGCCATTAAAGGGAACCTGTCACCACGTTTTTGGAAGATGGGATAAAAATAGCGTTAAATAGGGGCAGAGGTGGGCGTTACATTAGTGTGTGTGTTATGCGTTTATTACCCACCTAAGTTGCCGAAATAACTTTGCAAAGTCTCCGTTTTCGCCTGTCAATCAGGCTGGTCAGGTCGCATGGGCGTTGTCTTCCCCCAGATTTGGCGTAGTGGTGTGCGCATGCCCAAAGTCCGGAATCCTCTTCCAGGGGATTTAAAATAGCGCGGTGTTCGTTATTGCATTGGTGATCGGTGGGCGCGGCCATCTTCCTTTGGCCGCGCGTGCGCAGAAGCGGCGCTCTGCTGGCCGCGGCTTCAGGAAAATGGCCGCCGCGATATCCATCTGCGCACGCGCGGCATCCCGCGGCCATTTTCCTGAAGCCGCGGCCAGCAGAGCGCCGCTTCTGCGCACGCGCGGCCAAAGGAAGATGGCCGCGCCCACCGATCACCAATGCAATAACGAACACCGCGCTATTTTAAATCCCCTGGAAGAGGATTCCGGACTTTGGGCATGCGCACACCACTACGCCACCAACGGAAAACTACGCCAAATCTGGGTGAAGACACCACGCCCATGTGACCTGACCAGCCTGATTGACAGGCGAAAACGGAGACTTTGCAAAGTTATTTCGGCAACTTAGGTGGGTAATAAACGCATAACACACACACTAATGTAACGCCCACCTCTGCCCCTATTTAACGCTATTTTTATCCCATCTTCCAAAAACGTGGTGACAGGTTCCCTTTAAGGCTAAAATCTTATAATAACTGTGGAACGCTGCCAGGGCAGTGCGGCACTCGGTACCGGGTCCTGTTGCACTTAAAGGGGATGTCATGGTGGCTGCGACCCGGTCCATGGCCCTGGGCACCCAGTTAAAGGGAAAGATCTTTTAAAGGGAGTAGTAATAAAGTTTGTGTTCGTGACGTCACCTGTGGTTCTCAGTCAGAGGTGACCGATGCTGCTTAAAGGGGTTCTCTGGCGTGATGTTACTGCAACAAAGATGGTAACACTTCCCACAGGTGAAGCGGGGTCCCCAGGGCTCCCAGTGTGCATTGGCAGGGATGGTGGGTGCCGTCAAATAAACAGAGGACACTAGGTTGTAACGTCTTTACCTGGTTTATTGGTTGTAAGCAGCCACAGTCCAGGGTACCAGGAACAGGTGGTGATATGGTCTGGCCAGCCTGGAGGCAAAGGTTGATCCCTCTCCCAGGTGAGGTCCATAAGCCTTCCTATTTGCATTCGTATGCGAGGTCCCTGCTGCCTGTAGCTTGCTGGCAAAGTCCTCTCTCTCCTGTCCTGTGACAGTTACTCATATGGTGGGCAGTGTGAGCCTTTTTATAGGGTCTCTAGCATGACCCGGGCTCCTAGTGTACGGCTGCACATTCAGGTGTGGATGCTGGCAAATTACATAAAGTCTTATGCCCTCCGATTCAGCCGTGTGACCTGGAATACAACACAGCCTCGGGCTCCCGGTGCCCAGTTCCTGCGCTTCGGCTCTGAGGGTGCCCGGTCACAGTTCCCCTCTAAGCCCTTTCCTGCTCCTGTGCTTCTTTCCTCTGGTGCTCACTGACATGCAACCGTTCAGGTTCCCTTTCTTTTCCTGGAGCTGCAACTCACACGTGGCTGCATGGCCCCACAGTCTGCTCTCTGTCCTCTCTCTTCCACTGTCTCGCAACAACTGGCTAACTCCTTCAGACCAGGATATAACCATCTGAGGGAAGCTCCCCTGAATCCGGGTTCAGAGCTCCCCCTTCTGGCCTGGATTCAGAATGTGTTGTATGTAGGTGCGTTACCTGGTAAAGGGAATCCTCCTTGCCTCTGAGCATGATATCGTCCTCCCTGAAAGGAAGGCAACATCACTGTAACAACTGGTTACCTGGGGTGTTACACTTGATGTTCTAAAAATTGTAGATAGGCTTCATGTGGGGAAGTACTGAGAGATATTACCCCACAAAGGCTAACCAGCCAGCAAAATGAATCACTAAAATTTGCGCAAAAGAAGAAATTGAATAATATCTACCCCCACATGAATTAGCCTATGAATATTATATTCATACATTATTAGTGAATTTTCCAATATTGATCCCTGCATTAATAGCCCCCAGAAGTCAACAGCCACACTGCATGAGGTAGTACGTCTACACTGTATGATCAATACATTAAGCTAGGACACCAATAACTAATGTGGACTCTGTAATTTTAATGAGCACATTTTTCTTATTATTATCATTATAATCTAACCATTAAAAGTTTTAGTTTATTAATCTCAGAATCTTTAGTTAGGGCCTATTTGCCATTCGGGAATTTGTTAATTATTGTACCAAACCCTATGCTGATTCCGGTTGAACTGTATTGGATAGTGCTCCGGGGATGGGCGCATCTATGTGTAAAAGAACAGGCCATTGTACAGGAGGAGGAGCTGGAGTAGTTGTTCCATTGGTACGAGCAGACCCATACCATTGATGTGAAGAATTGAGCTGGGAGCAGCACAGCACTGTTCGCCTTCATCAGTTTCCAGGATCCGCAGAATGCGGAGGACGCCATGGTTGAACACAGCGGATACAAGATTGGGTCTCATTGGGTATATGTGGAGATCCCCAGGTCAATCTGCGGATCAGGGAGATATGATGGACCCCGTGGATTAACAAATCCCTGTCCCAGTGAACTGAGTACAGAGTCCTCGTCTCAGAGCTTTCCCCATCAGGGAGCTGGCAGGATCTGAAAGATCAAATGAGAGAAGCTACAGATTTCTGCTATGCTGATGTTCACAAGGACTGAATGGAGATTGTTGAGTTTATATTCAAGGAAGACATGGAATATGCCTTGAAGAAACTGGATGATACAAAGTTTTGTTCTTATGAAGGTGAAACCTCTTACATCCGTGTCTGTGCTGAAAGAAATGTTGATGGACAGTCCTTGACAAGTGAAGGAGGATAGTCATCCCATGAACTGGAGCCCAGCTCTGGCAGTGGGGGAGGAATGTGAGGAGCTGTCCACAGACTAAAGATTACAGGACCAATAGACATAGAGAGGAATCCACGGCTCTAAGGGATGCAGACTTTTTCCAGCACGGACCACCATTTATGTCAATCTTGTTGGTCTCCCAGTCTCTAGTCCCATTATGTGGATGGGGGTAGTAGACCTAGTGGAGCCTTTATCACAGGAGATCTCACATGTAGTCCCAGGTGATGGGCTCAGCATCAAGATAATACCTCCATCAATGCACAGCTTAGCTGTTGGGGGGGAGTGTTTCCCGAGGGTCGGGCTCAATTCAGGGGGGGATTTGGGGGATTTTAGGACACTGACAAGGGAATACAGAGGTTGTTGCTGGCTGGAACTGGAAACACGTACTATGGTCGTAGTATCCGTCATCTGAAGTTGCATGGACTGTGACTACAGACTATACTGGTGGGAGATAAAAAAGCTGTGTGCCAACCAAAAGTTGGGAGACAGGGGGTATCGCAGGGAATGGGGGCAGTGAAACTATTGGCCTCAGGTTGGGATCTTGTGGACTGGCGGCATTGTATTTTGGCCATTTGCCCAGAGCTGCTGTAAGACCATGGACATTAGGAATAAAAAATAGTTGCATTGTTAACCTGCCTAGGTGATTATTACAACCCAAAATCTCAGATCACCACACTCCCTCTTTCATTTATAATAATCTCTGGAGGCAGATTCTCAAGGAGATCAGTGTCCTGCCCATAGATCTTAACAGCTCATGTGCATATAAGAAAAATGTAGATTTCTCTGGAATAAGACATCTGATCGCAGATATCAAGGTGTCAATTTATTTATCTTCTTATGACCTACATGCTCACATAGACTGCTTAGGAGGGATCATCCTACTGACAGATTCCTTTTAATATTTTTTAACATCTTTTATACTCTTACATTAACTTTCATCCTAATCTTTAACAAACATGCAAATTTAAAAAATTTAAATGAAGGGCTGTTTGGTCACTGCCCCATATATCTAAATTTCTTCCCAGCTCCAGTAGCTCCTCTTTGCCTTAATCCGTCACATCTCTTATATATTTTCTATATGTCACGTGATGCATGTAGAACGAGCTCTATATTCTGAGGACTACATCGGGAACCCTTATAATCAGCCTCATGACATAATAATGGTAAATCAAGGTTGTTTATTCAGTTTCTTCCCACAGAAGGCATTTCATTTTAAAAGTTTTAGTAGAACTATTTACAGTTTATTTATAGCTCTGGTCACTTCTTTGAGTTTGCCAGGGTAGCGGGAACTTGCGCCTCCATTACACACCCCATACAGGCCTCTCTGCCCGGTCTCTTCAGTGCACACTGGACTTTTATCCCATCATGTGGCAGTCCAACCCTTCGGATCTCTCTCCTATGATCTTCTGGCTTCACAGTGAGGATCACTCTTAGGGTACCGTCACACAGTGAAATTTTCATCGCTATGACGGCACGATTCGTGACGTTCTAGCGATATCGTTACGATATCGCTGTGTCTGACACGCTACTGCGATCAGACATCCCGCTGAGAATCATACGTCGTAGCAGATCGTTTGGAACTTTCTTTCATCGCTTGATCACCCGCTGACATCGCTGGATCGTTGTGTGTGACACCGATCCAGCGATGTGTTCGCTTGTAACCAGGGTAAACATCGGGTAACTAAGCGCAGGGCCGCGCTTAGTAACCCGATGTTTACCCTGGTTACCAGTGTAAACGTAAAAAAAACAAACAGTACATACTCACATTCCGGTGTCTGTCCTCCGGCGTCTCAGCTTCTCTGCACTGTGAGCGCCTGCCGGCCGGAAAGCGAGCACAGCGGTGACGTCACCGCTCTGCTTTCCGGCTATGGTGCTTACACAGTGCAGAGAAGCAGAACGCCGGGGGACAGACACCGGAATGTAAGTATGTAGTGTTTTTTTTTTTTTACATTTACAATGGTAACCAGGGTAAACATTGGTCGTGCAGCTGTAGGGTCGGGTTTTTATTCAGCCGCTCACTTGCTCTTTGTGTGGGAAGGGGGGTCTATACTGGGTGGCCCTTTTTCATCTCTTAGCCGATCTCAGCTATTTCCCCTGGGTAGTGTTCAGCATTTTGTCACCGGCTTGCATAAATTATTTTTGCTTCATATTTATGTTGATTAGGATAAGTGGTCAAGCAGAGTGTTGCAGGTGACACAGTATGCACATAGGGGCTGTAAACTATATTAATATGTGCCTTTCTCCTACCATTGGGAATGTATAAATAGGTTACATTTGTGTATTAGCACCTAGGACCTATGTTCCATTGACACTTGCCTCTTTCTCCCACTATTGTAAGAGCCGGCATTAATCAGAATGATGAGACCCTAACATGCTGTTATGGTATTGTACTTTGCATTATATGGACCCTCATTTCCCATTGTTTATGGGTGTTTTTAATTGTTTTTACTACAGTTGTTGTTGTGGTGTGGTTCCAATAAAATTTGTTATACTTTTGTAAATTGTGTTGTGGTGATCCCATTTCTATGATGCAGTCTTTTTTCTTATAGAGTGTTTAGTCAATTGTATATGCATCTGGTGATCCCCGTGATATATTTTGTTAGTGGATGGTGCCCGCTTAAATTGTGGTTCTCAGGGTAAACATTGGGTTACTAAGCGCGGCCCTGCACTTAGTAACCCGATGTTTACCCTGGTTACCCGGGGACTTCGGCATCGCTCCAGCGCCGTGATTGCAAAGTGTGACCGCAGTCTACGACGCTGGAGCGATAATCATACGACACTGCGACGTCACGGATCGTGCCGTCGTAGCGATGAAAATGGCACTGTGTGACGGTACCCTAAGGCCACGCTCACACATTCAGTATTTGGACAGTATTTTCTATCAGTATTGGTAAGCCAAATTCAGGAGTGGAACAATCAGAAGAAAAGTATCATAGAAACTTGTGCACCACTTCTGTATTTTTCACCCACTCCTGGTTTTGGATAACAAATATTGATGTAAAATACTGACCAAATTGACCAAATGCTGAACGTGTGCACGTGACCTCTAGAACTCTTTCTGATCTCTCAGCAGAACTCTGCTCATCTCATAACTGCACCTCAGGCCACTGGTCCTGCAGTGGGCTTCTAATAGACAGCAATCTTTCCCCTTGGGGTGTGGCTCATTGCTCCTTAAAGGGGTTGTCCCATGAACAAAGTACATTTTAATTAATTGATCTTGGAATAATAATTGTTATATAATTGGATGTGTTAAAAAGTTCCTGTGCTGAGATATTCTTATAAAATGTTCCCCTGCTGTGTACTGTGTAATAGCTGTGTGTGACCATACAGGGACATGGTCTGATCATACCACATCTAATGGGCAGGGGAGGATCAAAAAAGAGTATACAGACAGGACAGCGTGGGAGTACAGTTGATTCTTTTGTGAGGTAAAACATTTCCCTGTCTCTTTTTAAACCATTTTTTAGCTCAAAGAAGGAAAGACTCCTTCTTCTTACCCTACATTAGCTGATGTTTTAAGACCAGGACAATCAAGGAGATAATCTTCTCTATTGTAGCTTAACTAGAACGCTACTCCCACTCTCCCTATACTTGCAGGGCAAGGCAGCAGTGTTATCCCTGTTTTACACTCTGCTGACTGACCCACATTGTGGGTACAATCTGACTAAATACACAAGCCAGTCTCATGAGCCATTTCTGCACCAATGCACACCACATTCCCCTCCACTCAGTACTACAGACCATTTCAACTCACTTAAGGATTATACCTGGGGCTACTGGCCTGGCTTCACCTTGTTTACTTAGCTTCCACTCAAAAACAGAACACACACGTACTTGGCACTACGTACTTGACTCACTATGTATAGACAAAGGCAGCATATTATTCATTTAACAATCTTCCCGATTCATTGTTTTATGAAATTGTGATTGAGGATAATGTCGGATTTGCATGTAGCTGAAAAGTGGGGCCCTGGAGTTGGTTACTGGTGGGTAGAGTTGAGCGACTTTCATTTTTTTAAGATCGAGTCGGGTTTTGTGAAACCCGATTTTGTCCAGAGTCGAGTCGAGTGCAGTCGGCCGATTATCGCTAAAAGTCGGGGATCGACCGAAACACGAAACCCAATGCAAGTCAATGGGGAAGCATAGTCGGCAGTGAGTGGAGGCCAGGAAAACACCTACAGTGCCCATTTTAATGCCAAAAACATCCATTCTTGTTTCTGAAGCTTGTCAATCTTAATTAACTTTATAATAATAGTTGGGCATAGGGAATTGGGGGTCATTTGGCAAAAGTTGTGGGGGGAGTAGGGCTGGCTCAAGTTTTTCGTGGGCCCAGGAAATGCGGACTACGTCACGGCGGTGTTGCAGGGAAAGGTAAGTATTTCAACGTTGCAAGTGCTGTGATCCTGAGCAAGCAGGGGGGCCCACTCGTTCGCATTGGCACTGGCACAAGGCCCCTCAAAATACAGCGGTGTGTTTGCATGGCGGGGGCGCCTCCCACCAGCAGCGACACTTTTGCGTACTCTGAGGGGCCCTGTGCCAGTGACGTCGCCAACGAGTATGCCCCCCCACCTGATGAAGGAACCTGCACTTTCATCTGCACCTTCCTCTCTGTCCCTGTGTAAGGTGGTATAACATGCGGGAAGGGGAACCTTACTTTCAGCAGGGTCAGATTCTGGCTGTGTAGAGTATAAGGGGAATGTAGTGGTCTAGGTCAATGTACCAGCAGACTCATCTAGCAGTGGCTGGGCAATGGGCAGGATGAGGAGGAAACAGATATAGGGCCAAAGAATAAAGTAGGCTAAATGCAGTTCAAAATTGGTAACAGGACTAAACAGGCGGCATTGCTTTGTTCAGTGGAGTAGCAAACCCAAGAGCAGCAGACACTGTTTCAAGGGCCTAACCACACTAGTAGGCCAAATGCAGTTTAATATCTGATAGTATAGGGCGAAAGCCAGAATGTGGAAGCTCAGCTTTGTTCAGTTGAGGACAACACCAGGCAGGGGCAGACAGACACCTTTAGTAGGCCGGAACAGCCAATTTTTTAAAAAAACAGCAGTTAGTAAGAGGCAGAAGGTAGAAGCTCAGCTTTATTCAGTTGAGGACAACACCAGGCAGGGGCAGACAGACACCTTTAGTAGGCCGGAACAGCCAATTGCATTTTTAAAAATGGTAATTTGGAACTGAAGGTTGAAGCTCAGCTTTATTCAGTTGAGGACAACACCAGGCAGGGGCAGACAGACACCTTTAGTAGGCCGGAACAGCCAATTGCATTTTTAAAAATGGTAATTTGGAACTGAAGGTTGAAGCTCAGCTTTATTCAGTTGAGGACAACACCAGGCAGGGGCAGACAGACACCTTTAGTAGGCCGGAACAGCCAATTGCATTTTTAAAAATGGTAATTTGGAACTGAAGGTTGAAGCTCAGCTTTATTCAGTTGAGGACAACACCAGGCAGGGGCAGACAGACACCTTTAGTAGGCCGGAACAGCCAATTGCATTTTTAAAAATGGTAATTTGGAACTGAAGGTTGAAGCTCAGCTTTATTCAGTTGAGGACAACACCAGGCAGGGGCAGACAGACACCTTTAGTAGGCCGGAACAGCCAATGGCATTTTTAAAAATGGTAATTTGGAACAGAAGGTTGAAGCACAGCTTTGTTCAGTTGAGGACAACACCAGGCAGGGGCAGACAGACACCTTTAGTAGGCCGGAACAGCCAATTTTTTTTTAAAAACAGCAGTTAGTAAGAGGCAGAAGGTAGAAGCTCAGCTTTATTCAGTTGAGGACAACACCAGGCAGGGGCAGACAGACACCTTTAGTAGGCCGGAACAGCCAATTGCATTTTTAAAAATGGTAATTTGGAACTGAAGGTTGAAGCTCAGCTTTATTCAGTTGAGGACAACACCAGGCAGGGGCAGACAGACACCTTTAGTAGGCCGGAACAGCCAATTGCATTTTTAAAAATGGTAATTTGGAACTGAAGGTTGAAGCTCAGCTTTATTCAGTTGAGGACAACACCAGGCAGGGGCAGACAGACACCTTTAGTAGGCCGGAACAGCCAATTGCATTTTTAAAAATGGTAATTTGGAACTGAAGGTTGAAGCTCAGCTTTATTCAGTTGAGGACAACACCAGGCAGGGGCAGACAGACACCTTTAGTAGGCCGGAACAGCCAATTGCATTTTTAAAAATGGTAATTTGGAACTGAAGGTTGAAGCTCAGCTTTATTCAGTTGAGGACAACACCAGGCAGGGGCAGACAGACACCTTTAGTAGGCCGGAACAGCCAATGGCATTTTTAAAAATGGTAATTTGGAACAGAAGGTTGAAGCACAGCTTTGTTCAGTTGAGGACAACACCAGGCAGGGGCAGACAGACACCTTTAGTAGGCCGGAACAGCCAATTTTTTTTTAAAAACAGCAGTTAGTAAGAGGCAGAAGGTAGAAGCTCAGCTTTATTCAGTTGAGGACAACACCAGGCAGGGGCAGACCCCTTTAGTAGGCCGGAACAGCCAATTGCATTTTTAAAAATGGTAATTTGGAACTGAAGGTTGAAGCTCAGCTTTATTCAGTTGAGGACAACACCAGGCAGGGGCAGACAGACACCTTTAGTAGGCCGGAACAGCCAATTGCATTTTTAAAAATGGTAATTTGGAACTGAAGGTTGAAGCTCAGCTTTATTCAGTTGAGGACAACACCAGGCAGGGGCAGAGAGACACCTTTAGTAGGCCGGAACAGCCAATTGCATTTTTAAAAATGGTAATTTGGAACTGAAGGTTGAAGCTCAGCTTTATTCAGTTGAGGACAACACCAGGCAGGGGCAGACAGACACCTTTAGTAGGCCGGAACAGCCAATTGCATTTTTAAAAATGGTAATTTGGAACTGAAGGTTGAAGCTCAGCTTTATTCAGTTGAGGACAACACCAGGCAGGGGCAGACAGACACCTTTAGTAGGCCGGAACAGCCAATTGCATTTTTAAAATGGTAATTTGGAACTGAAGGTTGAAGCTCAGCTTTATTCAGTTGAGGACAACACCAGGCAGGGGCAGACAGACACCTTTAGTAGGCCGGAACAGCCAATGGCATTTTTAAAAATGGTAATTTGGAACAGAAGGTAGAAGCTCAGCTTTATTCAGTTGAGGACAACACCAGGCAGGGGCAGACAGACACCTTTAGTAGGCCGGAACAGCCAATTGCATTTTTAAAAATGGTAATTTGGAACTGAAGGTTGAAGCTCAGCTTTATTCAGTTGAGGACAACACCAGGCAGGGGCAGACAGACACCTTTAGTAGGCCGGAACAGCCAATTGCATTTTTAAAAATGGTAATTTGGAACTGAAGGTTGAAGCACAGCTTTATTCAGTTGAGGACAACACCAGGCAGGGGCAGAGAGACACCTTTAGTAGGACGGAACAGCCAATTGCATTTTTAAAAATGGTAATTTGGAACTGAAGGTTGAAGCTCAGCTTTATTCAGTTGAGGACAACACCAGGCAGGGGCAGACAGACACCTTTAGTAGGCCGGAACAGCCAATTGCATTTTTAAAAATGGTAATTTGGAACTGAAGGTTGAAGCTCAGCTTTATTCAGTTGAGGACAACACCAGGCAGGGGCAGACAGACACCTTTAGTAGGCCGGAACAGCCAATGGCATTTTTAAAAATGGTAATTTGGAACTGAAGGTTGAAGCTCAGCTTTATTCAGTTGAGGACAACACCAGGCAGGGGCAGACAGACACCTTTAGTAGGCCGGAACAGCCAATTGCATTTTTAAAAATGGTAATTTGGAACTGAAGGTTGAAGCTCAGCTTTATTCAGTTGAGGACAACACCAGGCAGGGGCAGACAGACACCTTTAGTAGGCCGGAACAGCCAATTGCATTTTTAAAAATGGTAATTTGGAACTGAAGGTTGAAGCTCAGCTTTATTCAGTTGAGGACAACACCAGGCAGGGGCAGACAGACACCTTTAGTAGGCCGGAACAGCCAATTGCATTTTTAAAAATGGTAATTTGGAACTGAAGGTTGAAGCACAGCTTTATTCAGTTGAGGACAACACCAGGCAGGGGCAGAGAGACACCTTTAGTAGGACGGAACAGCCAATTGCATTTTTAAAAATGGTAATTTGGAACTGAAGGTTGAAGCTCAGCTTTATTCAGTTGAGGACAACACCAGGCAGGGGCAGACAGACACCTTTAGTAGGCCGGAACAGCCAATTGCATTTTTAAAAATGGTAATTTGGAACTGAAGGTTGAAGCTCAGCTTTATTCAGTTGAGGACAACACCAGGCAGGGGCAGACAGACACCTTTAGTAGGCCGGAACAGCCAATGGCATTTTTAAAAATGGTAATTTGGAACAGAAGGTAGAAGCTCAGCTTTATTCAGTTGAGGACAACACCAGGCAGGGGCAGACATTCACCTTTAGTAGGCCGGAACAGCCAATTGCATTTTTAAAAATGGTAATTTGGAACTGAAGGTTGAAGCTCAGCTTTATTCAGTTGAGGACAACACCAGGCAGGGGCAGACAGACACCTTTAGTAGGCCGGAACAGCCAATTGCATTTTTAAAAATGGTAATTTGGAACTGAAGGTTGAAGCACAGCTTTATTCAGTTGCAGCTTCTTGGCAATAATATAAAGAAGACGAGACAGGACAACACTCGTTGGATGCCATATCTGTGTTTTCACTGGAAAAAAAACTGTCATTTAACTACTTGTAGGAGAAAGTTTTTGTAGCTGGAGGCCACTTTTTGTATTGTACCAGTTTTTGGTTGTATGTTTGGAACTGAAGGTTGAAGCTCAGCTTTATTCAGTTGAGGACAACACCAGGCAGGGGCAGACAGACACCTTTAGTAGGCCGGAACAGCCAATTGCATTTTTAAAAATGGTAATTTGGAACTGAAGGTTGAAGCTCAGCTTTATTCAGTTGAGGACAACACCAGGCAGGGGCAGACAGACACCTTTAGTAGGCCGGAACAGCCAATTGCATTTTTAAAAATGGTAATTTGGAACTGAAGGTTGAAGCACAGCTTTATTCAGTTGCAGCTTCTTGGCAATAATATAAAGAAGACGAGTCAGGACAACACTCGTTGGATGCCATATCTGTGTTTTCACTGGAAAAAAAACTGTCATTTAACTACTTGTAGGAGAAAGTTTTTGTAGCTGGAGGCCACTTTTTGTATTGTACCAGTTTTTGGTTGTATGTTTGGAACTGAAGGTTGAAGCTCAGCTTTATTCAGTTGAGGACAACACCAGGCAGGGGCAGACAGACACCTTTAGTAGGCCGGAACAGCCAATTGCATTTTTAAAAATGGTAATTTGGAACTGAAGGTTGAAGCTCAGCTTTATTCAGTTGAGGACAACACCAGGCAGGGGCAGACAGACACCTTTAGTAGGCCGGAACAGCCAATTGCATTTTTAAAAATGGTAATTTGGAACTGAAGGTTGAAGCTCAGCTTTATTCAGTTGAGGACAACACCAGGCAGGGGCAGATAGACACCTTTAGTAGGCCGGAACAGCCAATTGCATTTTTAAAAATGGTAATTTGGAACTGAAGGTTGAAGCTCAGCTTTATTCAGTTGAGGACAACACCAGGCAGGGGCAGACAGACACCTTTAGTAGGCCGGAACAGCCAATGGCATTTTTAAAAATGGTAATTTGGAACAGAAGGTTGAAGCACAGCTTTGTTCAGTTGAGGACAACACCAGGCAGGGGCAGACAGACACCTTTAGTAGGCCGGAACAGCCAATTTTTTTTAAAAAACAGCAGTTAGTAAGAGGCAGAAGGTAGAAGCTCAGCTTTATTCAGTTGAGGACAACACCAGGCAGGGGCAGACCCCTTTAGTAGGCCGGAACAGCCAATTGCATTTTTAAAAATGGTAATTTGGAACTGAAGGTTGAAGCTCAGCTTTATTCAGTTGAGGACAACACCAGGCAGGGGCAGACAGACACCTTTAGTAGGCCGGAACAGCCAATTGCATTTTTAAAAATGGTAATTTGGAACTGAAGGTTGAAGCTCAGCTTTATTCAGTTGAGGACAACACCAGGCAGGGGCAGACAGACACCTTTAGTAGGCCGGAACAGCCAATTGCATTTTTAAAAATGGTAATTTGGAACTGAAGGTTGAAGCTCAGCTTTATTCAGTTGAGGACAACACCAGGCAGGGGCAGACAGACACCTTTAGTAGGCCGGAACAGCCAATTGCATTTTTAAAAATGGTAATTTGGAACTGAAGGTTGAAGCTCAGCTTTATTCAGTTGAGGACAACACCAGGCAGGGGCAGACAGACACCTTTAGTAGGCCGGAACAGCCAATGGCATTTTTAAAAATGGTAATTTGGAACAGAAGGTAGAAGCTCAGCTTTATTCAGTTGAGGACAACACCAGGCAGGGGCAGACATTCACCTTTAGTAGGCCGGAACAGCCAATTGCATTTTTAAAAATGGTAATTTGGAACTGAAGGTTGAAGCTCAGCTTTATTCAGTTGAGGACAACACCAGGCAGGGGCAGACAGACACCTTTAGTAGGCCGGAACAGCCAATTGCATTTTTAATAATGGTAATTTGGAACTGAAGGTTGAAGCTCAGCTTTATTCAGTTGCAGCTTCTTGGCAATAATATAAAGAAGACGAGACAGGACAACACTCGTTGGATGCCATATCTGTGTTTTCACTGGAATAAAAACTGTCATTTAACTACTTGTAGGAGAAAGTTTTTGTAGCTGGAGGCCACTTTTTGTATTGTACCAGTTTTTGGTTGTATGTTTGGAACTGAAGGTTGAAGCTCAGCTTTATTCAGTTGAGGACAACACCAGGCAGGGGCAGACAGACACCTTTAGTAGGCCGGAACAGCCAATTGCATTTTTAAAAATGGTAATTTGGAACTGAAGGTTGAAGCACAGCTTTATTCAGTTGCAGCTTCTTGGCAATAATATAAAGAAGACGAGACAGGACAACACTCGTTGGATGCCATATCTGTGTTTTCACTGGAAAAAAAACTGTCATTTAACTACTTGTAGGAGAAAGTTTTTGTAGCTGGAGGCCACTTTTTGTATTGTACCAGTTTTTGGTTGTATGTTTGGAACTGAAGGTTGAAGCTCAGCTTTATTCAGTTGAGGACAACACCAGGCAGGGGCAGACAGACACCTTTAGTAGGCCGGAACAGCCAATTGCATTTTTAAAAATGGTAATTTGGAACTGAAGGTTGAAGCTCAGCTTTATTCAGTTGAGGACAACACCAGGCAGGGGCAGACAGACACCTTTAGTAGGCCGGAACAGCCAATTGCATTTTTAAAAATGGTAATTTGGAACTGAAGGTTGAAGCACAGCTTTATTCAGTTGCAGCTTCTTCGCAATAATATAAAGAAGACGAGACAGGACAACACTCGTTGGATGCCATATCTGTGTTTTCACTGGAAAAAAAACTGTCATTTAACTACTTGTAGGAGAAAGTTTTTGTAGCTGGAGGCCACTTTTTGTATTGTACCAGTTTTTGGTTGTATGTTTGGAACTGAAGGTTGAAGCTCAGCTTTATTCAGTTGAGGACAACACCAGGCAGGGGCAGACAGACACCTTTAGTAGGCCGGAACAGCCAATTGCATTTTTAAAAATGGTAATTTGGAACTGAAGGTTGAAGCTCAGCTTTATTCAGTTGAGGACAACACCAGGCAGGGGCAGACCCCTTTAGTAGGCCGGAACAGCCAATTGCATTTTTAAAAATGGTAATTTGGAACAGAAGGTTGAAGCACAGCTTTATTCAGTTGCAGCTTCTTGGCAATAATATAAAGAAGACGAGACAGGACAACACTCGTTGGATGCCATATCTGTGTTTTCACTGGAAAAAAACTGTCAGTTAACTACTTGTAGGAGAAAGTTTTTGTAGCTGGAGGCCACTTTTTGTATTGTACCAGTTTTTTGTTGTATGTTTGGAACTGAAGGTTGAAGCTCAGCTTTATTCAGTTGAGGACAACACCAGGCAGGGGCAGACACCTTTAGAAGGACGGAAAAGCCAATTTTTTTAAAAACAGCAGTTAATCTGAGCCAGAAGGTAGAAGCTCAGCTTTATTCAGTTGAGGCCAACTTGAATTAGGGACTGCAGACAGACTTTGCAGGCTGTCCCCTGTGTGGACCATGCATCCAATACATTAACCCATTGAGCCACAAAGGACACGTAACCTTCCGTGGCCAGGCCTACAGGTCCATGTGTCTGTTGTCAGGTATACCTTTGGACTGACAAATTGACAGAATGCAAGGACAATGCGGTCTTTAACATGCAGGTGGTGGGGTAGGATGGCTTTTCTCGCAAAAGAATTGTCAACTGGGTAGCTCATAGCGTGGTATATCGTAGTTCATCCTGGCTTTATTAATATTAAATTAAATTAAAAAATAGGCTCTATGCACTTTATAATTGGTTCCAGGGGTACACGGGCAGCAGTGGTCTGGTCAGTGGAGGCCTAGTGGAAGGAGGGACCGCAGACAGGCTTCGAAGGCCTAACATAATTAAATTGGGCTGGCTGTAGGCACTTTATTATTAGTTACAGGGGTACACGGGCAGCAGTGGTCTGGTCAGTGGAGGCCTAGTGGAAGGAGGGACTGCAGACAGGCTTCGAAGGCCTAACATAATTAAATTGGGCTGGCTGTAGGCACTTTATTATTAGTTACAGGGGTACACGGGCAGCAGTGGTCTGGTCAGTGGAGGCCTAGTGGAAGGAGGGACCGCAGACAGGCTTCGAAGGCCTAACATAATTAAATTGGGCTGGCTGTAGGCACTTTATAATTGGTTCCAGGGGTACACGTTCAGCAGTGGTCTGGTCAGTGGAGGCCTAGTGGAAGGAGGGACCGCAGACAGGCTTCGAAGGCCTAACATAATTAAATTGGGCTGGCTGTAGGCACTTTATTATTAGTTACAGGGGTACACGGGCAGCAGTGGTCTGGTCAACGGAGGCCGATTGTAATGAGTGTCTGCCAGTTAGTAGTCCAAAACAACAACTAAATGTGAATGTCTCGCATTAAAACAAAACAAAAACACTAAAGGGTGCAATCATTAGGTTCAGGGGTGGGATCCTCTGCGTTGTTTCAGACCTACTAATTTTGCGCAAAGTATTTACTGTGGTAAATAGAGGACACTGCCCCTGACTATGTTAAGTACCATCATACATGTCAACACAATGGTATTGTCAGTGGCAGGTATGGAAGGATGTCAGCGCATAGACTTAACATTGGTGGAAGTGTGAGAGATAACTGTGGAAGTGGTAGAGCAATGTTTGACCTGGGGGTGGGTGAACTCTCTTGTGGCCGGCGTTACAGGCCCAAGGCCCCTCATGTTACAACAGTGTGTCTGACGTTGGGTGCGCACCACCACCGCCAGAGACACTTTATTGTACTATGAGGAACCCAGTAGCAATGCCGGCGACCAAAAGCGAGTACACCCACCTCTTCAGACAAACAGCAATGTCACGGGTGCTTGCGCCAAGTCGCGATACCACGGCCCCGTGTGGGGAGTTTGGCCATTTAGGGAGGTGTAAACATGTCATATGCTGGACAATCAGCTGCAGCAAATTAGACATTAGAAAAGTAATTCACAGTAGTCCACAGGCAAGAGCTTTTCATAGGAAAGCTAGGTGTCGGCCGGGCAAGGTGGGGCAAAAGATTTCGAAATCCAGTTGTGGTTCATTTTAATGAATGTTAGATCGTCAACATTTTGGGTAGCCAGACGAGTCCTTTTTTCGGTTAATATTGAACCTGCAGCACTGAATACTCTTTCTGATAGGACACTTGCTGCCGGGCAAGCAAGCTCCTGCAATGCATATTCTGCCAATTCTGGCCAGGTGTCTAATTTTGATGCCCAGTAATCAAATGGGAATGACGGTTGAGGGAGAACATCGATAAGGGATGAAAAATAGTTAGTAACCATACTGGACAAATGTTGTCTCCTGTCACTTTCAATTGATGCAGCAGTACCTGTCCTGTCTGCGGTCATAGCAAAATCACTCCACAACCTGGTCAGAAAACCCCTCTGTCCAACGCCACTTCTGATGTGTGCACCCCTAACACTCCTAGTCTGTTGCCCCCTTGAGCTCGTGTGAGAACGATCACGTGCGCTGTGTGCTGGGAATGCCTGAAGCAAATGGTCAACAAGAGTTGATTGTTTGGTTGCTAATATTAGTTCCAAGTTCTCATGTGGCATAATATTTTGCAATTTGCCTTTATAGCGTGGATCAAGGAGGCAGGCCAACCAGTAATCGTCATCGTTCATCATTTTCGTTATGCGTGTGTCCCTTTTTAGGATACGTAAGGCATAATCCGCCATGTGGGCCAAAGTTCCAGTTGTCAAATCTCCGGTTGTGATTGGGTGAGGGGCAGTTGCAGGCAAATCTACATCACTTGTGTCCCTCAAAAAACCAGAAGCCGGCCTTGACACGCAACCAATTTCCAGTGCCCCCGGGAAAGGTTCCGCATTAAAAATATACTCATCCCCATCATCCTCCTCGTCCTCCACCTCCTCTTCGCCCGCTACCTCGTCCTGTACACTGCCCTGACCAGACAATGGCTGACTGTCATCAAGGCTTTCCTCTTCCTCTGGTGCAGACGCCTGCTCCTTTATGTGCGTCAAACTTTGCATCAGCAGACGCATTAGGGGGATGCTCATGCTTATTACGGCGTTGTCTGCACTAACCAGCCGTGTGCATTCCTCAAAACACTGAAGGACTTGACACATGTCTTGTATCTTCGACCACTGCACACCTGACAACTCCATGTCTGCCATCCTACTGCCTGCCCGTGTATGTGTATCCTCCCACAAAAACATAACAGCCCGCCTCTGTTGGCACAGTCTCTGAAGCATGTGCAGTGTTGAGTTCCACCTTGTTGCAACGTCTATGATTAGGCGATGCTGGGGAAGGTTCAAAGACCGCTGATAGGTCTGCATACGGCTGGCGTGTACAGGCGAACGTCGGATATGTGAGCAAAGTCCACGCACTTTGAGGAGCAGGTCGGAGAACCCAGGATAAGTTTTCAATAAGCACTGCACCACCAGGTTTAAGGTGTGAGCCAGGCAAGGAATGTGTTTCAGTTGGGAAAGGGAGATGGCAGCCATGAAATTCCTTCCGTTATCACTAACTACCTTGCCTGCCTCAAGATCTACTGTGCCCAGCCACGACTGCGTTTCTTGTTGCAAGAACTCGGACAGAACTTCCGCGGTGTGTCTGTTGTCGCCCAAACACTTCATAGCCAATACAGCCTGCTGACGCTTGCCAGTAGCTGGCCCATAATGGGACAACTGGTGTGCAACAGTGTCATCTGCCGATGGAGTGGTTGGCCGACTGCGGTCTGTGGAAGAGCTGTAGCTTCTGCAGGAGGACGAGGAGGAGGAGGAGGAGGGGGTGCGAACGCCTACAGCCAACTGTTTCCTAGACCGTGGGCTAGGCACAACTGTCCCGAAATTGATGTCCCCTGTGGACCCTGCATCCACCACATTCACCCAGTGTGCCGTGATGGACACATAACGTCCCTGGCCATGCCTACTGGTCCATGCATCTGTAGTCAGGTGCACCTTTGTACTCACAGATTGCCTGAGTGCATGGACGATGCGCTGTTTAACATGCTGGTGCAGGGCTGGGATGGCTTTTCTGGAAAAAAAGTGTCGACTGGGTAGCTCGTATCGTGGTTCAGCGTACTCCATCAGGGCTTTGAAAGCTTCGCTTTCAACTAACCGGTAGGGCATCATCTCTACCGAGATTAGTCTAGCTATGTGGGCGTTAAAACCCTGTGTACGCGGATGCGAGGATAAGTACTTCCTTTTTCTAACCAGAGTCTCATGTAGTGTGAGCTGAACTGGAGAGATGGAGATCGTGGAACTTGCGGGTGTGCCGGTGGACATGGCAGACTGAGAGACGGTTGGAGACGGTATTGTTTCCGCCGGTGCCCTAGATGCAATATTTCCGCCTACAAAACTGGTGATTCCCTGACCCTGACTGCTTTTGGCTGGCAAAGAAACCTGCACAGATACTGCCGGTGGTGCGGAAAATGGTGGCCTTACAGTGACGGAAGGGATGTTGCGTTGATGACTAGCTTCATTGGCCGAGGGTGCTACAACCTTAAGGGACGTTTGGTAGTTAGTCCAGGCTTGAAAATGCATGGTGGTTAAGTGTCTATGCATGCAACTAGTATTGAGACTTTTCAGATTCTGACCTCTGCTTAAGCTAGTAGAACATTTTTGACAGATGACTTTGCGCTGATCAATTGGATGTTGTTTAAAAAAATGCCAGACTGCACTCTTCCTAGCATCGGATCCCTTATCAGGGATTGCAGACTGAGCTTTAACCGGATGGCAACGCTGTGCTCCAACAGGTTTTGGCTTTGACACGCGTTTTGGGCCAGATAGGGGCCCGGCAGATGGAACCTGTTGCGATGTTGATGCCTGCTGCGGCCCCTCCTCCACCTCCGCTTCTGAACTACTGCTGCCTGCACCCTGTTCCCCCAATGGCTGCCAATCGGGGTCAACAACCTGGTCATCTATTACCTCCTCTTCGAGCTCGTGTGCAACTTCGTCTGTGTCACTGTGTCGGTCTGTGGTATAGCGTTCGTGGCGGGGCAACATAGTCTCATCAGGGTCTGATTGTGGATCTGTACCCTGAGAGGGCAATGTGGTGGTCTGAGTCAAAGGAGCAGCATAGTACTCTGGCTGTGGCTGTGCATCAGTGCACTCCATGTCAGAATCTACTTGTAATGGGCATGGCCTGTTAAGTGTTTCACTTTCTAAGCCAGGGACGGTATGTGTAAAGAGCTCCATGGAGTGACCCGTTGTGTCGCCTGCTGCATCCTTCTCTCTTGTTGTAGTTTTTGCTGAGGAGGACATGGAAGCGACTTGTCCCTGACCGTGAACATCCACAAGCGACGCGCTGCTTTTACATTTACCAGTTTCAGAAGAGGAGGCAAAAGAGCTAGAGGCTGAGTCTGCAATGTAAGCCAAAACTTGCTGTTGCTGCTCCGGCTTTAAAAGCGTTTTTCCTACTCCCAGAAAAGAGAGCGTTCGAGGCCTTGTGTAGCCAGACGACGAAACTGGCTCCACAGCTCCAGACTTAGGTGGAATATTTTTATCCCCACGACCACCTGATGCTCCACTACCACTACCATCATTACCAGCTGACAATGAACGCCCACGGCCACGACCTCTTGCACCAGACTTCCTCATTGTTTTAAAAAATTAACCAAAGTAACTTTATTTGTTGCTGTCAAACAACTTACACGGTGAGCTATAACTTCAGTATGATTTCTATATCCCTTAACAGGTTGGTGAGACCACAAGGAAAATCAGGCACAATGTTACACACTCTGTTTTCTGTGGCACAAAATCACAGAGATGACACGCACGCAGGACTGTCACTCAAGCACTAATGTCAATATTATTCTCCCACCTAATTATTTTTTTTTTTCTCAGGGAGACTTTAGAAACCAAATAAGATAAAATGTTTTTTTCAGGGACAATTTAGAAACCAAATACTAATAAAAAAATAAATAAATAAAATAGCCTTTCTATGGCCCACAATTAGAGAGAGAGAGGTGGCACACCCAGGAGTCAAGACTGGCACACAAGCTGAAAGGGCAATATTACTCTCCCACTGTTTTTTTATGTATTTTTTTTTTTCAGGGAGACTTTAGAAACCAAATAATATTAAACAAAGCAAAAAAATAAAATAGCCTTTCTATGGCCCACAATTAGAGAGAGAGAGGTGGCACACCCAGGAGTCAAGACTGGCACACAAGCTGAAAGGGCAATATTACTCTCCCACTGTTTTTTTTATGTATTTTTTTTTTCAGGGAGACTTTAGAAACCAAATAATATTAAACAAAGCAAAAAAACAAATAGGCTTTCTATGGCCCACAATTAGAGAGAGAGAGGTGGCACACCCAGGAGTCAAGACTGGCACACAAGCTGAAAGGGCAATATTACTCTCCCACTGTTTTTTTATGTATTTTTTTTTTTTCAGGGAGACTTTAGAAACCAAATAATATTAAAAAAAGCAAAAAAATAAATAGGCTTTCTATGGCCCACAATTAGAGAGAGAGAGGTGGCACACCCAGGAGTCAAGACTGGCACACAAGCTGAAAGGGCAATATTACTCTCCCACTGTTTTTTTATGTATTTTTTTTTTTCAGGGAGACTTTAGAAACCAAATAATATTAAAAAAAGCAAAAAAATAAATAGGCTTTCTATGGCCCACAATTAGAGAGAGAGAGGTGGCACACCCAGGAGTCAAGACTGGCACACAAGCTGAAAGGGCAATATTACTCTCCCACTGTTTTTTTATGTATTTTTTTTTTTTCAGGGAGACTTTAGAAACCAAATAATATTAAACAAAGCAAAAAAATAAATAGGCTTTCTATGGCCCACAATTAGAGAGAGAGAGGTGGCACACCCAGGAGTCAAGACTGGCACACAAGCTGAAAGGGCAATATTACTCTCCCACTGTTTTTTTATGTACTTTTTTTTTCAGGGAGACTTTAGAAACCAAATAATATTAAAAAAAGCAAAAAAATAAATAGGCTTTCTATGGCCCACAATTAGAGAGAGAGAGGTGGCACACCCAGGAGTCAAGACTGGCACACAAGCTGAAAGGGCAATATTACTCTCCCACTGTTTTTTTATGTATTTTTTTTTTTTCAGGGAGACTTTAGAAACCAAATAATATTAAACAAAGCAAAAAAATAAATAGGCTTTCTATGGCCCACAATTAGAGAGAGAGAGGTGGCACACCCAGGAGTCAAGACTGGCACACAAGCTGAAAGGGCAATATTACTCTCCCACTGTTTTTTTATGTACTTTTTTTTTTTTTTCAGGGAGACTTTAGAAACCAAATAATATTAAAAAAAGCAAAAAAATAAATAGGCTTTCTATGGCCCACAATTAGAGAGAGAGAGGTGGCACACCCAGGAGTCAAGACTGGCACACAAGCTGAAAGGGCAATATTACTCTCCCACTGTTTTTTTATGTATTTTTTTTTTTTCAGGGAGACTTTAGAAATCAAATAATATTAAAAAAAGCAAAAAAATAAATAGGCTTTCTATGGCCCACAATTAGAGAGAGAGAGGTGGCACACCCAGGAGTCAAGACTGGCACACAAGCTGAAAGGGCAATATTACTCTCCCACTGTTTTTTTATGTATTTTTTTTTTTCAGGGAGACTTTAGAAACCAAATAATATTAAACAAAGCAAAAAAATAAATAGGCTTTCTATGGCCCACAATTAGAGAGAGAGAGGTGGCACACCCAGGAGTCAAGACTGGCACACAAGCTGAAAGGGCAATATTACTCTCCCACTGTTTTTTAATGTATTTTTTTTTTTTTCAGGGAGACTTTAGAAACCAAATAATATTAAAAAAAGCAAAAAAATAAATAGGCTTTCTATGGCCCACAATTAGAGAGAGAGAGGTGGCACACCCAGGAGTCAAGACTGGCACACAAGCTGAAAGGGCAATATTACTCTCCCACTGTTTTTTTATGTTTTTTTTTTTTTTTCACGGAGACTTTAGAAACCCAATAATATTAAAAAAAACAAAAAAATAAATAGGCTTTGTATGACCCACTGAATGAGAGATGGCACACACAGGAGTGGCACACAAGCCCTGACTGAGGCCAATATTTTTCTACCACTGATTGATGTAGTGTTTTTGTGTTGAGGTAGATTTTAGAACACAAATCAAGGAAAAAAATAAATAGGCTTTCTATGGCCCACTCAGTGAGAGATGGCACACACAGGGATGGCACTGTAGCAGAAATGCCAATCTTAATCTTCCACAAAAAAAAAAAAAAAAACAGGGACTGTCCTACAATTACTATCTCCCTGCAGTAATGTAAGCCAGGTATGGCAGGCAGCAATAGGAGTGGACTGATGCACTAATTAAATAAAAAGTGTGGACAAACAAAAAAGATAGCTGTGCAGAAAGGAAGGAACAAGAGGATATGTGCTTTGAAAAAAGCAGTTGGTTTGCACAGTGGCGTACACACAGCAATACAGCTATCACGGAGCCTTCTAGGGCAGCCCAATGAGCTACAGCGCTGAGGGAAAAAAAAAAAATGTAGCTTCCAGTGTCCCTGCACACCGAAGGTGGTGTTGGACAGTGGAAATCGCTACAGCACAAGCGGTTTGGTGGTTAGTGTACCCTGCCTAACGCTATCCCTGCTTCTGACGAAGCGGCAGCAACCTCTCCCTAAGCTCAGATCAGCAGCAGTAAGATGGCGGTCGGCGGGAACGCCCCTTTATAGCCCCTGTGACGCCGCAGACAGCAAGCCAATCACTGCAATGCCCTTCTCTAAGATGGTGGGGACCAGGACCTATATCATCACGCTGCCCACACTCTGCGTTCACCTTCATTGGCTGAGAAATGGCGCTTTTCGCGTCATTGAAACGCGACTTTGGCGCGAAAGTCGCGTACCGCATGGCCGACAAGCACAGGGGTCGGATCGGGTTTCATGAGACGCCGACTTAGCCAAAAGTCGGCGACTTTTGAAAATGAACGACCCGTTTCGCTCAACCCTACTGGTGGGCCCTTGACACCCCAGTCTGACACTACTTACACCTGATACACCATGTCGTCAGTCGGTTTATTCTGTAACATACTGATGTTACAGTCATCACTCCCTCATCACTGCAATTAAATATAATGCTCTTTGTTTTCTCATGTTTTTGTAATATATACACCCCTCAATAGCTATCTGAAGTCCATTAATTTTTTCCTGATGTCTGAGTGTTTTTATCTTACTAATAAAGGTGATTCTTAGTAGTTGCCAACTGCAGGTGGTGTAGCATTGGGGAAAGGCCCAGTCTAAAGCCAATGATTGATTGCTGGCCATACACTAGGGTCAACTGTCAACCAACTGTCAACCAAAAGACAGCTATTTGTCTACTGGAAGCATACTCAATTCCTCGTTCTCTGACATCTGCTGATGAAGAAGAGTAGGGAGGCCCCAAATACACATGACACCATCAGGTGATTCCTATGTCCACTGCCAACTTTAGGGTATTTGCACACATTGCGGATCTGCAGCTGTTTTCCATGCGTTTTACAGTAGCATGTAAAGCTATAGAAAACCAAATCCGCTGTGCACTGCTGCGGAAAATACCGCACAGAATTGCTGCTGTTTATTTTCTGCAGCATGTCAATTCTTTGTGTGGATTCCACAGCGGTTTACACCTACTCCATAATAGGAATCCGCAGGTGTAAAAACCCAGGTGAAATCCGCACAAAAACTACACTAAATCCGCAGTAAATCCAGGGCGTTTTAACTGCGGATTTTGCAGAATCCGCATGGAAAAATCTGCAATGGAATCCGCAACGTGGGCACATAGCCTTACAGTCAGACACAGGTTTGTGAGAAGGAGGTAATGGCAGATTTCTTTAGACATATAAAGGATACATTTCTTAGAGTTTAATAAGATGAGACAGCATATGATCAAAAGAGAGGATATTTTATGAATAAATTAGTAAGATGAGCATTATAAGGTAATAAATATATTCTCATAATATACTGTATATAACAATAAATCATAGGCGTTTCAGTACAAAATGACTTCACAATTTCTTATAACTATCATTAGAACAGAGTAATTATATGTTATTTTCCATTTCTCCTATTATAGCAGTGCTATTATACACCTCCGCTGCCATCGGTACCTTCTTTTGTTCAAAAGCACAAAGATCTATGATGTAAGAATGGAAATGTTTCCTTTCAGTTGTGCAGCCTGTTTTTATGAAGATAAATCTTTTATGAAGACATGATAATATCTTTATCAATAAAATAGTCAAGTAAATGCTGTCATGTAATCTTAAATACTGTATACTCCTCATTTTAACTCATCCCAAACTGCAAGAAAGGCTTGTTTCACATTTGCATAACACTGGAAAACTCAGTCAAATCCAATTTGGCAATATGATACAAGTGTTTAGCAAAATTGCAGAATAATATTAAAATAATTGTTAGGATCGTAATTACTGTATTATTACTGTGTATTAATATATATATATCATATTCACATTAAGGGTATGTGTCCACCGTCAGTAGACGCTGCGTGTTTGACGCTGTAGCGTCAAACACGCAGCGTCCAGATGTTCCAGCATAGTGGAGGGGATTTTTTGAAATCCCGTGTCCACTATGCGTGGAAACCCGCACGCGGTGGGCCTGCGACTCCAGACATGCTGCGCGTCTTTTCAGATCGCAGCATGTCCGCGCTACCTGCGGCAACGCTGCGTCGCCGCAGGTAATATCACAGGACCCTATGGCGAGGGGTGCGATGATCCCGGATGTGTACAGTACACATCCGGCATCATCGCGTCCCAGAAAGGGGGCGGGGCTTAGCGCCGAGTGGCTTCGCCGCTGCGGCGATACCGCCGGCCATCCTGAACGTGGACACGCAGCCTTAGGCTGCATTCCCGCATCTCTGTGAAGTGTCGGTGTGCTGCTCAATTTTTCATTGGAGACCAAACAGACCCATTGGGTTTACTAAGAAAAAAAGCAATGAAAGTAAATAAATAAAAACCATGGAAAGTAAAAAAACAACAACAAAAATCCCCCCGCTTATCTCTAGTATTAAATTATACAGTAGAACAGATACACAAATATGCTCTGTGGCCAATATACAAACATGTGCAGTAGATGCGTGAGCACACTGCGACTCATGAATATGTGATCTCCACAATTGCTGTAAATGTCAAAAGCCTAACCGTTAGTGTTTTTTGATCAAACATCACAAAACCTATCCAGCCATGTCAAGGTGTACCTAAATATGGATGGTCACTGTCACTGCTGTCCTGCCTCTCCATGTACCAAACCAGGCCTCATCTGAATGGAGAGTGAAAAGGAAACCAGGCAGAGCTTACCATTAAACCTTATCCCCCAAAATAGGACCCATGCACCTTTAGGTACCTTCGCCCATCTGTATAAGGCCGGCGTCACACTTGGCGTAAGACAATACGCCACGTATTATACGTCCGTACTACAGCCGTAATACGGAGAAATGTTCCCAAAATAGTGATCCGTAGTCAGGGTGTGTCAGCGTATTTTGCGCATGGCATCCTCCGTATGTAATCCGTATGGCATCCGTACTGCGAGATTTTCGCGCAGGCTTGCAAAACCGACATCTAATGGATTTATGTGCTCAAATGTTCATTAAAACATATATACAGTATATATATATATATATATATATATATATATATATATATATATATATATATATATATATATGTCATTGAGACACATATATATATATTCTGTATTTAGATTTCATTCAGCGCGATATCTGTGAACAGCCGGTAATTCAATTGCCGGCTTTTCATTTCTCCTGCACAAACCCGACATGATATGAGACATGGTTTACATACAGTAAACCATCTCATATCCCCTTTTTTTTGCATATTCCACACTACTAATGTTAGTAGTGTGTATGTGCAAAATTTCAGCGCTGTAGCTGCTGAAATAAAGGGTTAAATGGCGGAAAAAATTGGCGTGGGCTCCTGCGCAATTTTCTCCGCCAGAATGGTAAAGCCAGTGACTGACGGCAGATATTAATAGCCAGGAGAGGGTCCATGGTTATTGCCCCCCCCCGGCTACAAACATCTGCCCCCAGCCACCCCAGAAAAGGCACATCTGGAAGATGCGCCTATTCTGGCACTTGGCCACTCTCTTCCCACTCCCTGTAGCGGTGGGATATGGGGTAATGAAGGGTTAATGCCACCTTGCTATTGTAAGGTGACATTAAGCCAGATTAATAATGGAGAGGCGTCAATTATGACACCTATCCATTATTAATCCAATTGTTTGAAAGGGTTAAAAAACACACACACACATTATTAAAAAGGATTTTAATGAAATAAACACAGCGGTTGTTGTAATATTTTATTGTTCTCGCAATCCATTTCCAGGCCCTCGCTTGGCAAAATAATTAACGCACAAGATACATACCTTCTGATGTCAGATCACGTCCCACGAAGTAATCCATCTGAAGGGGTTAACTAATATTACAGGCACGAGCTGCGATAAACCACTCGCTCGTGCCTGTAATCCCCTGGGTGCTGAAAGGAAAGCAGTGATCTATACTTACATTCAGTCGCGGTGATGCGCCCCTGCTGGATGTTCTCATGAACTTCAGCCTGGGAACTTTTTCCCACGCTCCAGGTCATATGAGGACATCCACCAGGGGGCGCATCACCGCGACTGTAGGAAATGTAGGTCAATGACCTACATTTCATTCATTCGCAGGGGGATTACAGACACGAGCACAGCTGCATTTAGCAGGGCTCCTGCCTGTAATATTAGTTAACCCCTTCAGATGGATTACATCGTGTGACGTGATCTGACATCAGAAGGTATGTATATTGTGCGTTTATTATTTTGCCAAGCGAGGGTGTTCCTGATGGATTGAGAGAACAATAAATTATTACAACAACCGCTGTGTTTATTTCATTAAAATACTTTTTAATCATGTGTGTGTGTGTGTTTTTTAACCCTTTCCTACAATTGGATTAATAATGGATAGGTGTCATATTTGACGCCTCTCCATTATTAATCTGGCTTAATGTCACCTTACAATAGCAAGGTGGCATTAACCCTTCATTACCCCATATCCCACCGCTACAGGGAGTGGGAAGAGAGTGGCCAAGTGCCAGAATAGGCGCATCTTCCAGATGTGCCTTTTCTGGGGTGGCTGGGGGCAGATGTTTTTAGCCACGGGGGGGGCCAATAACCATGGACCCTCTCTAGGCTATTAATATCTGCCCTCAGTCACTGGCTTTACCACTCTGGCGGAGAAAATTGCGCGGGAGCCCACGCCAATTTTTTCCGCCATTTAACTCTTTATTTTAGCAGCTACAGTGCACAAATTTTGCACATACACACTACTAACATTAGTAGTGTGGAATATGCAAAAAAAATGGGGATATGAGATGGTTTACTGTATGTAAACCATGTCTCATATCATGTCGGTTTGTGAAGGAGAAGGAAAAAGCCGGCAATTGAATTACCGACTTTTCACTAACACCGCTGCGTATTTCTCGCAAGTCACACTGCAGGTCCGTGTGGAATCCGTATTTTTCTCGCCCCCATAGACTTTCATTGGCGTATTATTTGCGCAATACGCTGACAAACGCAGCATGCTGCGATTTTGTACGGCCGTAGAAAGCCGTATAATACTGAACCGTAATATACGGCTAATAGGAGCAGCCCCATTGAGAATAATTGTGCCGTATGTAATGCGAGTTTTAAGGACGTAGTTTCTGCGCTCTTACGTCCGTAAAACTCGCCAGTGTGACGCCGGCCTAAGGGCTGTCCCACACGTCCAGATAATTCCGGTACCGGAATAAATCGGTACCGGAGTTATCCGTGTCCGTGTGCCTGGGAACTCACGGAGGCCATACGTGCGACACACGTGTGCCGCCCGTATGGCGAGTGGGTACCACACGGAGCGTGTGGTACCCACTCTGCATCATGCTGAAGCCGCGATTCATATGTTCCCTGCAGCAGCGTTTGCTGCAGAGAAAATATGAATAATAGTGTTTAAAATAAAGATCTATGTGTCCGCCGCCCTCCCACCCCCTGTGCGCCCCCCCGCTGGTCAGAAAATACTTACCCGGGTCCCCCGTCGGCTGTCGCTCCTTCCTGGTCTGGCCGCGGCTTCTAGTGTATGCGGTCACGTGGGCCCGATCATTTACAGTCATGAATATGTGGCTCCACCTCCCATAGGGGCGGAGCCGACTATTCATGATTGTAAATGATCGGCCCCACGTGACCGCATACAGTAAGCCGCGGCCAGACCAGGAAGGAGCGACAGCCGACGGGGGACCCGGGTAAGTATTTTCTGACCAGCGGGGGGGCGCACAGGGGGTGGGGGGGCGGCAGACACATAGATCTTTATTTTAAACACTATTATTCATATTTTCTCTGCAGCAAACGCTGCTGCAGGGAACATATGAATCGCGGCTTCAGCACCATGTGGGGGGGACAGCGCTTACTGTAGCGCTGTCTCCTGCACGCACACGGACCCCAGACGGAGAATGTCCGTGTGAGGTCCGTGTTTTACACGGACCCATTGACTCTATTGGGTCCGTGTAATACGTGCGCTCCCATGAACACTGACATGTCTCCGTGTTTGGCACACGGAGACACGGTCCGCAAAAAATCAATGACATCTGAACAGATACATTGATTTTTATGGGTCTACGTGTGTCAGTGTCTCCGGTACGTGAGGAAACTGTCACCTCACGTACCGGAGCCACTGACGTGTGAAACCGGCCTAAAACTGTCAAAAGTGTTTTGAGGCCGGTTTCACACGTCAGTGGCTCCGGTACGTGAGGTGACAGTTTCCTCACGTACCGGAGACACTGACACACGTAGACACATAAAAATCAATGCATCTGTTCAGATGTCATTGATTTTTTGCGGACCGTGTCTCCGTGTGCCAAACACGGAGACATGTCAGTGTTCGTGGGAGCGCACGTTTTACACGGACCCAATAGAGTCAATGGGTCCGCGTAAAACACGGACCTCACACGGACATTCTCCGTCTGGGGTCCGTGTGCGTGCCGGAGACAGCGCTACAGTAAGCGCTGTCCCCCCCACATGGTGCTGAAGCCGGTATTCATATCTTCCCTGTAGCAGCGTTTGCTATAGAGAAAATATGAAGAATAGTGTTAAAAATAAAGATCCATGTGTCCGCCGCCCCCCCACCCCCTGTGCGCCCCCCCGCTGGTCAGAAAATACTTACCCGCTCCCTCGCTCCTTCCTGGTCTGGCCGCGCCTCCTACTGTATGCGGTCACGTGGGGCCGATCATTTACAATCATGAATAGTCGGCTCCGCCCCTATGGGAGGTGGAGCCACATATTCATGACTGTAAATGATCGGGCCCACGTGACCGCATGCAGGAGAAGCCGCGGTTAGACCAGGAAGGAGCGACAGCCGACGGGGGACCCGGTTAAGTATTTTCTGACCAGCGGGGGGGCGCACAGGGGGTGGGGGGGCGGCGGACACATAGATCTTTATTTTAAACACTATTCTTCATATTTTCTCTACAGCAAACGTTGCTGCAGGGATGATATGAATCGCAGCTTCAGCACCATGCAGAGTGGGTACCACACGCTCCGTGTGGTACCCACTCGCCATACGGGCGGCACACGTGTGCCGCAGGTATGGCCTCCATGAGTTCCCAGGCACACGGACACGGATAACTCCGGTACCGATTTATTCCGGTACCGGAATTATCTGGACGTGTGGGACAGCCCTGAATCAGTGTACCATCAGTGTACCATCAGTGAGCCATCAGTGTGCCATCAGTGAGCCAGCAGTGTGCCATCACAGTGCCATCAGTGTACCATCAGTGAGCCATCAGTGTGCCATCAGTGAGCCATCAGTGTGCCATCAGTGAGCCATCAGTGAGCCATCAGTGTGCCATCAGTGAGCCATCAGTGTGCCATCAGTGAGCCATCAGTGTGCCATCAGTGAGCCATCAGTGTGCCATCAGTGTACCATCAGTGAGCCATCAGTGTGCCATCACAGTGCCATCAGTGTACCATCAGTGTGCCATCAGTGAGCCATCAGTGTGCCATCAGTGAGCCAGCAGTGTACCATCAGTGTACCATCAGTGAGCCATCAGTGTGCCATCAGTGAGCCATCAGTGTGCCATCAGTGAGCCAGCAGTGAGCCATCAGTGTGCCATCAGTGAGCCATCAGTGTACCATCAGTGTACCATCAGTGAGCCATCAGTGTGCCATCAGTGAGCCAGCAGTGTACCATCAGTGTACCATCAGTGAGCCATCAGTGAGCCATCAGTGAGCCATCAGTGTGCCATCACAGTGCCATCAGTGTACCATCAGTGTGCCATCAGTGAGCCATCAGTGAGCCATCAGTGTGCCATCAGTGAGCCAGCAGTGTACCATCAGTGTACCATCAGTGAGCCATCAGTGTGCCATCAGTGAGCCATCAGTGTGCCATCAGTGAGCCAGCAGTGTACCATCAGTGTACCATCAGTGAGCCATCAGTGTGCCATCAGTGAGCCATCAGTGTGCCATCAGTGAGCCAGCAGTGTGCCATCAGTGTGTCGTTTGTGTTTTTCCGGTATGGATAAAGAAAGAATGAAATTACAATACTTCTCCTATACTTTGCAATGTTAAAGGGAACATGTCACCAGTTTTGGCCAATATGAAGTAAGGCCACCACTTTTCAGGCCTGATATACAGCATTCTGTAATGCTTTATATCTGCCCCCAATCTGACTTGCAAGACAAGAAAAAGACCTTTTATTATACTCAAAACCTACAAAAATTGTTCAAGAATTAGGTAAAGACAATCAAAATATATTAAAAATAATCAGATTTTTATTGGCACAATATAACACATAACACCATAAAAGTAGAGAAACATAGGAAAAATAAAAATATGTAGTAAACAAATACAAATAAGAAGGGGAACAGGTGTGCAAAATAATTAAACAATCAATTCATAACACTGGTCAACGCAATTTTTCTGGCAAAAGGTTTTAAAACATATTTTAAGTCAATTTTGGCTGCTGATTACGAATATGAACTCTGTTTTTGGCTATCACATCAGGATTTCGAGATATTTTCAATTTTTGATGAAAATTACTCCTAATGTTTTATGATAAAAACACATGATTTTCGGTACTACATTTTGTATATTTTTAATCAAGGAATAACAAAGATCACAAAGTCTGTGTACAGCAAATCAAATATACTTACAGAATTAAACTGCAAAATATAAAAACACATATATATGGCACACAGATGAATGACAAATGGCAGTTATTTGAACTTTCTTTTCTTGGCTGATCTGTAATGTACAGCTTCTGGGTTGTCTCTCATCAAGCTCCAGCAATAGTCAGCCATCATATGTGAGTCCCACCGGCCTTGATACCGTTCTTCCATTGTTTTAATGTCCTGATGAAAACGCTCCCCTTGTTCCTCGCTCACATCCCAAAGGTTCTCTGGAAAAAAGTCCAAATGGCTGTGTAAATAGTGAATCTTGATACTCATTCTACATCCAAGATTTCGCAGACTCATTAGTAGCTCTTCCACAATCTCTTCATAGTTGTCTGCTTTCTTATTCCCTAGAAAATTCTGCACCACATTACAAAATGCATTCCAAGCTCTTTCTTCTGTCTCATTCATTGATGTGATAAAATTTGGGTCTCTCATAAGTGTTCTTATTTGAGGTCCATCAAATATTCCAGCCTTTTTCTTCTCTTCACTAAGACCAGGAAAAGTTGGACATATATAGTTAAAGCATTCTCCACTGTGATTGAGAGCTTTGACGAACTGCTTCATCAATCCAAGTTTTATGTGTAAGGGAGGAAAGACAATGTCCTTCCTATCCACTAGAGGATCATGGATGACATTCTTATCACCAGATGCCAAACTCTGTCGCTGAGGCCATTCAGTTTTCACCCAATGCTCTGCTGTAGCTCTACTGTCCCAGTAGCACAGAAAACAAGAGTGTTATCATAACAAATGGGAATTATGCATGTTCAAAGAAAACAAAGATATTCTCACATTTATTGGGAGACTAAATGAAAACTAAATTCACCTTAGTGAACCGTATAAAGCGGCACTTTTCATACACTACTTATATTTATCATGGAATTCATGAAAATGGGCTATATACCTATAGCGCAAAAACGTGATGTGATAGAGAAATCATAAGATCAGATTTGAATTCAGCACCCTCAAATTAGTCTAAAACTGTTCTTAAAGTCCATGCCAGAATTTTTTTTTTTTGTAGACCAGTGTAATGTATTATACCATAATTATCCATATGATGCAATGTAAGACATCAGATATCGATCAATACAAGTTAGAACAAGACCACTTCTCCCTGATGAAGCGGTGCGAAACGCACGTTGGAGTTTGTGGAGGGGGACGTGGTGTGCTCCATTGCTGCTGGTATGTATTTATCTTCCATCAGGCCCAATATACAGGTTTATAAGTAGTATCCACTGTGTCTTCTATTTGATGGTGGTTATTTGCCTTGAATTGTCTTTTTCGCTTTATAGGATTACATTTTCTACTTTTGGATTTGGGCATCATGCAATGTGGCTATGTGCAATACACCTAGCTATTGTCTGATCAGTTGTTTATTATAATTATAAATTGATTCCATTTGATATAAAAACTGTTTATTTATTATCTTTTTTTATTTGATCAGATCATGTATAAACACTACACTCACCGGCCACTTTATTAGGTACACCATGCTAGTAATGGGTTGGACCCCCTTTTGCCTTCAGAACTGCCTCAATTCTTCGTGGCATAGATTCAACAAGGTGCTGGAAGCATTCCTCAGAGATTTTGGTCCATATTGACATGATGGCATCACACAGTTGCCGCAGATTTGTCGGCTGCACATCCCAAAGATGCTCCATACAAGGCAGGATGGATCCATGCTTTCATGTTGTTTACGCCAAATTCTGACCCTACCATCCGAATGTCGCAGCAGAAATCGAGACTCATCAGACCAAGCAACGTTTTTCCAATCTTCTACTGTCCAATTTCGATGAGCTTGTACAAATTGTAGCCTCAGTTTCCTGTTCTTAGCTGAAAGGAGTGGTACCCGGTGTGGTCTTCTGCTGCTGTAGCCCATCTGCCTCAAAGTTCGACGCACTGTGCGTTCAGAGATGCTCTTAGGCCTACCTTGGTTGTAACGGGTGGCGATTTGAGTCACTGTTGCCTTTCTATCACCTCGAACCTGTCTGCCCATTCTCCTCTGACCTCTGGCATCAACAAGGCATTTCCGCCCACAGAACTGCCGCTCACTGGATTTTTTTTCTTTTTCGGACCATTCTCTGTAAACCCTAGAGATGGTTGTGCGTGAAAATCCCAGTAGATCAGCAGTTTCTGAAATACTCAGACCAGCCCTTCTGGCACCAACAACCATGCCACGTTCAAAGGCACTCAAATCACCTTTCTTCCCCATACTGATGCTCGGTTTGAACTGCAGGAGATTGTCTTGACCATGTCTACATGCCTAAATGCACTGAGTTGCCGCCATGTGATTGGCTGATTAGAAATTAAGTGTTAACAAGAAGTTGGACAGGTGTACCTAATAAAGTGGCCGGTGAGTGTATATCTTGCACGCAGCACTTTTTCATGATTCCTTTATACCCTAGATTGTATGCAGTGGTCTTGTTCTAACTTCTATTGATTTATACCTGATGTCTCACATTGCATCTTATGGATAATTATGGTATAATACATTATGAATTGAGTAATTATTTTGCACATCCGTTCCCCCCTCTTATTGTATTTGTTTGTGTCTACTACATATTTTTGTTTTTCCTATGTTTCTCTGGACTGCTGACTTGTCAAATGTCCAGAAGGCAGTCATTGACACACTCCACAAGGAGGGTAAGCCACAAAAGGTCATTGCTAAAGAAGCTGGCTGCTGACAGAGTGCTGTATCCAAGCATAATAACCCCTTATTAACCCCTTACTTACATTGGGCATAATAGTACACTGTTGTTGGTATCCCTCATTTTGATGTGGGCTCCATCAGTGAGTCCACATCTTTTCCAGGACATGTCAGCTCTTTTGAACACCTGACATGTGCCTGCAATATCCATGGGTGGAATCACAATCCACCCGCAGCTATTAACTAGTTATGATTTAAGTTGTGCTGCTGTGATACCATAATTTCCCACAGGATCAATAAAGTGTATCGTATCATATCGTATCGTATCGTAAATGCCACTGTCAAACTCCCAGCCATCGGGTGGGAAATACGCACACCGGTGACCCTTGTCACGTGATCGGGGGTCATCCGGTAATCGGCATGACAACCAGAGGTCTCCCCTATGGTTGTCAGTGCCGGATTGCTATGAGCGCCACCCAGTGGTCGGCGCTCATAGCAAGTTAGCAATTCAGCTACATAGAGGCGAACTGAACATCGCCTCTATGTAGCTGAGCCCATCGAGTTGTGCCAGCTTCTAGTCTCCTATGGAGACTATTGAAGCATGGCAATAGTAAAAAAAAATATATAAAAGTTCAAATCACCCCCTTTTGCCCCATTCAAAATAAAACAGTAAAAAAAAAATCACACCTACACATATTTGGTATCGCCGCTTTCAGAATCACCCGATCTGTCAAAAAAAAGGATTAACCTGATCGGCAAACAGAGTAGCGTCAAAAAAAGTAAAAATGCCATAATTACTTTTTTTGGTCGCCGTGACATTGCATTTAAATGCAATAACGGGCGATCAAAAGAACGTATCTGCATCAATATGGTATAATTAAAAATGTCAGCTCAGCACGCAAAAAAATAAGCCCTCACTCAACCCGAGATCATGAAAAATGGAGACGCTACGGGTAATGGAAATTGCGCAATTTTTTTTAGCAAAGTTTGTATTTTTTTTTCACCGCTTAGATAAAAAAGAATCTAGACATATTTGGTGTCTATGAACTCATAATGACCAGGAGAATCATAATGGCAGGTCAGTTTGGGCATTTATAGAACCTAGCAAAAAAGCCAAACAAAAAACAAGTGTGGGATTGCACTTTATTTTGCAATTTCACTACAATTGGATTTTTTTTCCCGTTTTATAGTAAACGACATGGTAAAATCAATCATGTCGCTCAAAAGTACAACTCGTCCCGCAAAAAACAAGCCCTCATATGGCCATATTGACGGAAAAATAAAAAAGTTATGTCTCTGGGAAGAAAGGGAGTGAAAAACGAAAACGCAAAACTGAAAAAAAGCTCAGAGGGTGAAAGGGTTAATGGAAAGTCGAGTGGAAGGAAAAAATGTGGTAGAAAAAGGTGCACAAGCAACTGAGATAACCACAGCCTTGAAAGGATGTTAAGAAAAGGCCATTCAAAAATTTTGAGGGAGATTCACAAGGAGTGGACTGCTGCTGGAGTCATTGCTTCAAGAGCCACCACACAAAGACATATCCAGGACATGGGCTACAAGTGTCGCATTCCTTGTGTCAAGCCACTTATGACCAATAGACAATGCCAAAAGCCTCTTACCTTGGCCAAGGAGAAAAAGAACTGGACTGTTGCTCAGTGGTCCAAGGTGTTGTTTTCAGATGAAAGTAAATTTTGCATTTGGATCTGGAGGAAGAGTGGAGAGGCACACAATCCAAGTTGCTTGAGGTCTAGTGTGAAGTTTTCACTATCAGTGATGGTTTGGGGAGCCACGTCATCTGCTGGTGTAGGTCCACTGTGTTTTATCAAGACCAAAGTCAGCGCAGCCATCTACCAGGAAATTTTAGAGCACTTCATGCTTCCCCCTGATGACAAGCTTTTTGGAGATGGAAATGTAATTCTCCAGCAGGACTTTGCTCCTGTCCACATTGCCAAAAGTACCAATACCTGGTTTACAAACCACAGTATTACTGTGCTTGATTGACCAGCAAACTCACCTGACCTTAACCCCATAGAGAATATATGGGGTATTGTCAAGAGGAAGATGAGAGACACCAGACACAACAATGCAGAAGAGCTGAAGGCTGCTATCAAAGCAACCTGGGCTTCCATAACACCTCAGCAGTGCTGCAGGCTGATCTCCTCCATGCCATGCCGCATTGATGCAATAATTGATGCAAAAGGATCCCAGACAAGTATTGTGTGCATTTACTGAACATACATTTCAGTAGACCAATATTTCGGATTTTAAAATAATTTTTCCAGCTGGTGCTATGAAGTATTCTAATTTACTGAGATAAGGACTTTTGAGTTTTAATTGGCTGTAAGCCATAATCATCAACATTAACAGAAATAAACACAAGAAATAGATCACTCTGTTTGTAATGACTCTATATAATATACACTGTGTTCCAAATTATTATGCAAATTGGATTTAAGTGTCATAAAGATTTAATTGTTTTGTTTTTCAAATAAACTCGTGGATGGTATTGTGTCTCAGGGCTCAATGGATCACTGAAATCAATCTTAAACACATGTGATAATTGGTTTTCCAGGTGATTCTAATTAAAGGAAAACTACTTAAAAATGATGTTCCACATTATTAAGCAGGTCACAGTTTTCAAGTAACATGGGAAAGAAAAAGGATCTCTCTGCTGCTGAAAAGCATCAAATAGTGCAATGCCTTGGTGAAGGGATGAAAACATTAGAAATTTTCTAAAAACATAAGCGTGATCATCGTACTGTTAAGAGATTTGTGGCTGCATCTGAGCACAAATGTGTTTGTGCTGATAAAGGCATAATGAGGAAGATTTCTGCCAGGCAAGTTCATCGGATTAAGAGAGAAGCTGCTAAAATGCCATTACAAAGCAGCAAACAGATATTTGAAGCTGCTGGTGCCTCTGGAGTCCCTCAAACCTCAAGGTGTAGGCTCCTTCAAAGGCTTGCTGTGGTGCATAAACCTACTATTCGGCCACCCTTAAACAGTGTTCACAAGCAGAGATGGTTGTATTGGGCCCAGACATACATGAAGACTAATTTCCAAACAGTCTTGTTTACTGATAAGTGTTGATCAACCCTGGATGGTCCAGATGGATGGAGTAGTGGATGGTTGGTGAATGGCCACCATGTCCCAACAAGGCTGCAACGTCAGCGAGGAGGTGGAGGAGTCATGTTTTGGGCCAGAATCATGGGAAACAGCTGGTAGGGCCCTTTAAGGTTCCTGAAGGTGTGAAAATGACCTCTGCAAAGTATATAGAGTTTCTGACTGACAACTTTCTTCTATGGTCTAAAAAGCAGAAACGTGCCTTCAGGAGCAAAATCATCTTCATGCTGACAATGCCCCATCTCATGCTGCAAAGAAAACCTCTGAGTCATTGGCTGATATGGGCATAAAAGGAGATAAACTCATGGTGTGGCCACCATCTTCCCCTGACCTCAACCCTATAGAGAACCTTTAGAGGATCATCAAGCAAAAGATCTATGAGGGTGGGAGGCAGTTCACATCCAAACAGCAGCTCTGGGAGGCTATTCCAACTTCATGCAAAGAAATACAAGCAGAAACTCTCCAAAAACTCACAAGTTCAATGGATGCAAGAATTGTGAAGGTGACATCAAAGAAGGGTCCTATGTTAACATGTAACTTGGCCTGTTGGGATGTTTTGGCGTTAAATAGCTTTTTTGTTCAGTGAATGTGACCTCCTAATGCTGCAAATTCCACAAATGAGCATTTTCAGTTCCTTAAAACATATCTAGTGTTTAGAAATTCTACTGTGCATAATAATTTGGAACAGTGCATTTTGAGTTTTTATTCATTTTGGAGATTATACTGTTATCATTGGGAGGTTTCTTCAATAAAATACGATGTATAATCTAACGGGTGATGACTTTTATTAGACTGACTGTCATTTGCACCGACCATTTAGGAAAATCTGATAAAAATGTAATTTGCATAATAATTTGGAACATAGTGTATGAGAGTTTCACTTTTTGTACTGAATAGCTGAAATAAATGAACTTTTTGATGATATTCTAATTTTGTGAGAAGCACCCGTATTTGTGGGGCCTTTAGACCTCCTGTCCACCAGTCATGACAGATACACAATGGAGTATATGCTTTACACAAGGAATCCACTGGCTCCCATATGATCAAATTCTCTTTAAACAGACTATCAAATTTGACAGCTGTTTCTGCAGCCTTTTTTTTATCTGAAAGTATGTTTTACGGGGTTGCAAAAAAGGGATCTATTGTGGATCAATGCTTCACAAGCAATTTTAATGAGAAAGAACATGGATCTACTACTTAAAACTAGAGTGTGATTAGCTCAATGAAAACTGTCCTAGACATGTTTTCTTTACTTATAGCCATAGCACTAATATGCAGGTAAATGCCATTCAAAACACATACAGCAGTCAAACAGGATGTTTAGCTCCAGGGAAAAAATGAAGTTTTATTCTCCCTGCACTGCTTGCTACCAGTCAAGTGGGCAGCGGTGAGACAGTGAGCATTTATCAAATGTTACGCAAAGGTAGCACGGTGATCATGTCCACTGATCTTTGAGTAATAAGCAGGTCAGCACATACACTAGCAGGATGTCACCCAAGGATCAGCCGGCATTATTCTATTGGTCTCCCTGTGCAGAGAGTGCTAACTGCTATTACACCGTCTGCTTTATTAAGTTGGCAGTAATAGGTGTTAGAGTAATTGAAGAGGGAGGCGTTCCAGCTCCTTAAAAATAATAGTCTTTATTGATCCATTTTAAAACTTCATAGTTGGCCATAAAATCCTTGTATTAGGCGGGTGCCAACATGCCAGAAAGAGGAATTAAGCGACGCGCTTTGATCTAAACAGATCTTTGTCACAGCTTAGCTCTGTATCTCACCTTGAAATACTTTATAGTGCACATCAGCCTATCACATAAACCTTATTTGTCACATTACTTAGTCTCAGGTCCTAACAGACATACGTGCACGTTAATTGCATTAGAATATGGACTATGCAAATATAACAATATACACACGCCAGGATTAACCCTTCAGAAGTGGGGGTCCTTCCAGAGTCCTGGGGCCAGTGCTGCAGTCTTCAGTCCTGTAGTTTTCGGGACCCTTCCTGAGTCCCTGGGGCCCTTAAAGTCCTTGAAGCCTGGGGCAACAGACCTCTCCTATTCGGGGGGTCTGGCAGTGCCCCGTCTGTGAAACACGTCTGTCCTAGCCAATGTATCCGGGCAGTTCTAAGGAAGCAGCAGCTTCCTCTCTCATCTTGGCTGTAGATCCAGCCCTTTGGATGGATGTTGATGCCTGTGAACCATTGGGGGACATAAAATGGAGTGCAGCAAAATAGTGTCGGTCTGGGAGGTGAGTTTAGGTTTTTTCCTGCATTCATCATCCTGGGTTCATTAATAATAACTTTTATTGTAGTGGAAAAAATACACAAGGTTTAATTTGTAAAGGCATCAGGAAGATTCCCTTATGTAAAATATTCAGCAGAAGATCCTATTTGATTAGTTGCCTATAGTCAGCGTAGGAATGGGAGCACCTTGGGCCCACCAGAGAAAATCATTCTTGGGGCCCACTATGTAGCTACATAGAAATAAATACAAGACCACCAATTGTGCGGTAAAACGCGCTAATATCAGGGTATAATATAAAGTAGTACACGTCTTAATTATGTGGCAGGGATTGGGGTAGCCCCTCATAGAATATAAAGTAGCCCCCTCATATAGTATAATGTAGTCCCCTCACAGAATATAATGCAGGCCTCATAAAGAATATAATGTAGCCCCCTCATAGCATACAATGAAGCCCCCCATAGAATATAATGTAGCCCCCCATAGAATACAATGCAACCAGCCTTATAGAGTATAATGCAGCCTCCATAGGGTATAATGTAGCCCCCTTAGAGTATAGTGCAACCCCCTCATAAGGTAAAATGCAGCCCCGCGTGGGCCCCTGAGGGTGTGGGGGCACTGATAGCGGGCAGTGTTAGCTGCAGCCTGCGGCAAACACTGCCCGCTATTAATGTGGGGAAGTGTGAATATTCTTTCACATTAGCAGCGGGACAGGCTTAGGCTTCCTGTCACCCGCTGCTGCTCTGCTGGCACCGGGGGGCCCCATAGCAGCTGTGTGGTATGCCGCTATTAGCAACACCCCACTGGCTGGGGGCCCTTGGAGCAGTGGGTGTCAGGGCCTGGGCCCGCCGGAGAATCCTCCTGTTCTCCGGTGGCCCAGTCCGACCCTGCCTATAGTTTCTATTTCTATAAGAAATTGGCTTGGTTTTAATTTGGTCTTGTGTTTTACCTAAACAGTGAGTCTTCCCACAATCGCATACAAGATTTCTCTCACACATCACCCCTACTCTGGAACTCTCTACCACAACATATCAGACTCTCACCTACCATCGAAACCTTCAAAAAGAACCTGAAGACCTACCTCTTCCGGCAAGCCTACAGCCTGCAGTAACCACCAATCGACCAAGCCACTGCACGACCAGCTCTATCCTCACCTACTGTATCCTCACCCATCCCTTGTAGATTGTGAGCCCTCGTGAGCAGGGTTCTCTCTCCTACTGTACCAGTTGTGACTTGTATTGTTCAATATTATTGTACCTGTTTTTATTATGTACACCCCTCCTCACATGTAAAGCGCCATGGAATAAATGGCACTATAATAATAAATAATAATAATAATAATAGTCTAAACATGAAGTTCTAACCACCACAGACGCACAAAAACTATAGCGACCTGTGTCGGAGTCACTGAAGAGTTCAAATGAAGTAGGGCCAACTGTGAAGAAAATGTAATGTCTCAGCAATATCTATAAGCAAGAATTAACATATTGTTAGATCAACAATTGGACAACCGCATTAACATTATGTTGCTAAGTCCATTTTCCTAATTCTTTGCAGTAGTGCTGTTATATATACACGTGGTAAAAATTGTTGGTATCCTTCGTTTAATGACAGAAAACCCCACAATGGTCACAGAAATAACTTGATTCTGGTAAAAGTAATAATAAATAACAGATCTATGAAAATGAACAAATGAAAGTCAGACATTGCTTTTCAACCATGCTTCCACAGAATTAAAAGAAAAATAAAACTCATGAAATAGGCCTGGACAGAAATGATAGTACCCCTGAAAATAATGTGACAAAAGAGACATGTTAAATCAAGGTGTGTCCACTAACTAGCATCACAGATGTCTACAATCTTGGAATCAGTGAGTGGCCTGTATATAGGTCTACAGGTTCTCACTGTGCTGTTTGGTGACATGGTGTGTATCACACTCAACATGGACCAGAGGAAGCGAAGGAAAGAGTTGTCTCAGGAGATTAGAAAGAAAATTATAGACAGACATGTTAAAGGTAAAAGTTATAAGACCATCTCCAAGCAGCTTAATGTTCCTGTTACTACAGTTGCACTTATTATTCAGAAATTTAAGATCCATGGGACTGCAGCCAACCTCTCTGGATGTGGCCGCAGGAGGAAAATTGATGACAAAGCAAAGAGACGGATAATATGAATGGTAACAAAAGAGCCCAGAAAAACTTCTAAACAGATTAAAGGTGAACTTCAAGGTCAAGGAACATCAGTGTCAGATCGCACCATCTGTCATTGTCTGAGCTAAAGTGGACTTCATGGGAGAAGACCAAGGAGGACACCATTGTTGAAAAAAAAATCATAAAAAAGCCAGACTGGAATTTGCCAAACTACATGTTGACAAGCCACAAAGCTTCTGGGAGAATGTCCTATGGACAGATGAGACAAAAATGGAATTTTTTGGCAAGGCACATCTGCTCTATGTTCGCAGACGGTTCCCAGTGTCAGAAAGCTTGGTCTCAGTCGCAGGTCATCGGTCTTGCAACAGGATAATGACCCAAAACAGCTAAATACACCCAAAAATGGCTAAGAGGAAAACATTGGACTATTTTGAAGTGGCCTTCTGTGAGCCCTGACCTAAATCCCATTGAGCATCTTTGGAAAGAGCTGAAACATGCCATCTGGAAAAGGCAACCTTCAAACACGAGACAACTGGAGCAGTTTGCTCTTGAGTAGTGGGCCAAAATACCTGTCGAGAGGGAGGAGCAGAAGTCTCATTGACAGCTACAGGAATCATTTGATTGCAGTGATTGCCTCAAAAGGTTGTGCAACAAAATATGAAGTTAAGGGAACCATCATTTATGTTCAGGCCTATTTCATGAGTTTTATTTTTTAAATTTCTGTGGAAGCATGGTTGAAAAGCAATGTCGGACTTTCATCTGTTCATTATCATAGATCTTTTATTTATTATGACTTTTGTCAGATTCAAATTATTTCTGTGACCATTGTGGGTTTTTCTGTCATTAAACGAGGGGTACCAAGAATTTTGACCACGTGTGTAGCTCCATGCCTGGCTATAGGCATGAGATGTCTAGACTATTGGTGAGATTTGGTGAGATCTGCTATTGATATGAGGATAATATGGTTGGTATACACAGAAAATGAAATGTTTCACCACACAATAGGAATCCTAGCACATTTTCCCCAGCTCTTCAAATTAAAGCAGATACTGTATGTCTCCTGATTTCATAATGTAAACTGCATACATTAGTATGCAGATCTCTTAGACCTGATGAAGCTGATGTAATTTTTTTTGAAAATCCATGTCCAAACGGCTGTATAGTCCTGATATTAAAATCAACATTATACAGTATATGTACAGTATTCATCTTAATAGCCACTACTAATCTTTATGCACTACCTAGGATGGAAGAAGTGACTCATAAGTGAAGAAATGTTTCTCTTTGATGGTTACACAAAGCTTTGTGTATTTTGTTTGTACTATTGATTTATTTACTTAATGTACTCAATTAATTCCACGGCACTTTAGATACATTATCATCACTGTCCCCATTGGAGCTCACAATCTAAATTCCCTATCTGTATGTCTTTGGAGTGTGGGAGGAAACCCACACAAACACGGGGAGAATGTAGAAACTTCTTGCAGATGTTGTCCTTGGTGGGATTTGAACCAAGGACCCCAACGCTGCAAAGCAACAGTGCTAACTAGGGTTGAGCGACTTCCTTTTTTTTAAGATCGAGTCTGGTTTTGTGAAACCCGATTTAGTCCAGAGTCGAGTCGAGTGAAGTCGGCCGATTATCGCTAAAAGTCGGGGATCGACCGAAACACGAAACCCAATGCAAGTCAATGGGGAAGCATAGCCGGCAGTGAGTGGAGGCCAGGAAAACACCTACAGTGCACATTTTACTGCCAAAAACATCCATTCTTGTTTTCTGAAGCTTGTCAATCTTAATTAACTTTATAATAATAGTTGGGCACTGGAAATTGGGGGTCATTTGGCAAAAGTTGTGGGGGTAGGGCTGGTTCAAGGTTTTAGTGGGCCCAGGAAACATGGACTACGTCATGGCGGTGGAGCAGGGAGAGGTAAGTATTTCAACGTTGCAAGTGCTGTGATCCTGAGCAAGCAGGGGGGGCCCACTCGTTCGCATTGGCACTGGCACAGGGCCCCTCAAAGTACGGCGGTGTGTTTGCATGGCGGGGGCGCCTCCCACCAGCAGCGACACTTTTGCGTACTCTGAGTGGCCCTGTGCCAGTGACGTCGCCAACGAGTATGCCCCCCCACCTGATGAAGGAACCTGCACTTTCATCTGCACCTTCCTCTTTGTCCCTGTGTAAGGTGGTATAATATGCGGGAAGGGGAACCTTACTTTCAGCAGGGTCAGATTCTGGCTGTGTAGAGTACAAGGGGAATGTAGTGGTCTAGGTCAATGTACCAGCAGACTCATCTAGCAGTGGCTGGGCAATGGGCAGGATGATGAGGAAACAGATATAGGGCCAAAGAATAAAGTAGGCTAAATGCAGATCAAAATTGGTAACAGGACTAAACAGGCGGCATTGCTTTGTTCAGTGGAGTAGCAAACCCAAGAGCAGCAGACACTGTTTCAAGGGCCTAACCACACTAGTAGGCCAAATGCAGTTTAATATCTGATAGTATAGGCCGAAAGCCAGAATGTGGAAGCTCAGCTTTGTTCAGTTGAGGACAACACCAGGGAGGGGCAGACACCGTTAGTAGGCCCTAACCACCATTTTGTTTTTTAAAAAACACTTAATGAGAGCCAGAAGGTTGAAGCTCAGCTTTATTCAGTTGAGGGCAACACCAGGGAGGGGCAGACACCGTTAGTAGGCCCTAAACACCATTTTGTTTTTTAAAAAACACTTAATGAGAGCCAGAAGGTTGAAGCTCAGCTTTATTCAGTTGAGGGCAACACCAGGCAGGGGCAGACACCGTTAGTAGGCCGGAACCACCATTTTGTTTTTTAAAAAACACTTAATGAGAGCCAGAAGGTTGAAGCTCAGCTTTATTCAGTTGAGGGCAACACCAGGCAGGGGCAGACACCGTTAGTAGGCCGGAACCAGCAATGTGTTTAAAAACAGCAGTTAATCAGAGCCGGAAGGTAGAAGCTCAGCTTTATTCAGTTGAGGGCAACACCAGGGAGGGGCAGACACCGTTAGTAGGCCGGAACCAGCAATGTGTTTAAAAACAGCAGTTAATCAGAGCCGGAAGGTAGAAGCTCAGCTTTATTCAGTTGAGGGCAACACCAGGGAGGGGCAGAAGCCGTTAGTAGGCCCTAACCACCATTTTGCTTTTTAAAAAACACTTAATGAGAGCCAGAAGGTTGAAGCTCAGCTTTATTCAGTTGAGGGCAACACCAGGCAGGGGCAGACACCGTTAGTAGGCCGGAACCAGCAATGTGTTTAAAAACAGCAGTTAATCAGAGCCGGAAGGTAGAAGCTCAGCTTTATTCAGTTGAGGGCAACACCAGGGAGGGGCAGAAGCCGTTAGTAGGCCCTAACCACCATTTTGTTTTTTAAAAAACACTTAATGAGAGCCAGAAGGTTGAAGCTCAGCTTTATTCAGTTGAGGGCAACACCAGGCAGGGGCAGACACCGTTAGTAGGCCGGAACCACCATTTTGTTTTTTAAAAAACACTTAATGAGAGCCAGAAGGTTGAAGCTCAGCTTTATTCAGTTGAGGGCAACACCAGGCAGGGGCAGACACCGTTAGTAGGCCGGAACCAGCAATGTGTTTAAAAACAGCAGTTAATCAGAGCCGGAAGGTAGAAGCTCAGCTTTATTCAGTTGAGGGCAACACCAGGGAGGGGCAGAAGCCGTTAGTAGGCCGGAACCAGCAATGTGTTTAAAAACAGCAGTTAATCAGAGCCGGAAGGTAGAAGCTCAGCTTTATTCAGTTGAGGGCAACACCAGGGAGGGGCAGACACCGTTAGTAGGCCGGAACCAGCAATGTGTTTAAAAACAGCAGTTAATCAGAGCCGGAAGGTAGAAGCTCAGCTTTATTCAGTTGAGGGCAACACCAGGGAGGGGCAGAAGCCGTTAGTAGGCCCTAACCACCATTTTGTTTTTTAAAAAACACTTAATGAGAGCCAGAAGGTTGAAGCTCAGCTTTATTCAGTTGAGGGCAACACCAGGCAGGGGCAGACACCGTTAGTAGGCCGGAACCAGCAATGTGTTTAAAAACAGCAGTTAATCAGAGCCGGAAGGTAGAAGCTCAGCTTTATTCAGTTGAGGGCAACACCAGGGAGGGGCAGAAGCCGTTAGTAGGCCCTAACCACCATTTTGTTTTTTAAAAAACACTTAATGAGAGCCAGAAGGTTGAAGCTCAGCTTTATTCAGTTGAGGGCAACACCAGGCAGGGGCAGACACCGTTAGTAGGCCGGAACCAGCAATGTGTTTAAAAACAGCAGTTAATCAGAGCCGGAAGGTAGAAGCTCAGCTTTATTCAGTTGAGGGCAACACCAGGGAGGGGCAGACACCGTTAGTAGGCCGGAACCAGCAATGTGTTTAAAAACAGCAGTTAATCAGAGCCGGAAGGTAGAAGCTCAGCTTTATTCAGTTGAGGGCAACACCAGGGAGGGGCAGAAGCCGTTAGTAGGCCCTAACCACCATTTTGTTTTTTAAAAAACACTTAATGAGAGCCAGAAGGTTGAAGCTCAGCTTTATTCAGTTGAGGGCAACACCAGGCAGGGGCAGACACCGTTAGTAGGCCGGAACCAGCAATGTGTTTAAAAACAGCAGTTAATCAGAGCCGGAAGGTAGAAGCTCAGCTTTATTCAGTTGAGGGCAACACCAGGGAGGGGCAGAAGCCGTTAGTAGGCCCTAACCACCATTTTGTTTTTTAAAAAACACTTAATGAGAGCCAGAAGGTAGAAGCTCAGCTTTATTCAGTTGAGGACAACTTGAATTAGGGACTGCATACAGACTTAGCAGGCTGTCCCCTGTGTGGACCATGCATCCAATACATTAACCCATTGAGCCACAAAGGACACGTAACCTTCCGTGGCCATGCCTACAGGTCCATGTGTCTGTTGTCAGGTGTACCTTTGTCAGTGTAGGCCTATTGGAAGGAGGGACAGCAGACAGGCTTTGAAGGCCTAACACAATAAAATGGGCTGGCTGTAGGCACTTTAAAATTGGTTCCAGGGGTACACGGGCAGCAGTGGTCTGGTCAGTGGAGGCCTAGTGGAAGGAGGGACCGCAGACAGGCTTCGAAGGCCTAAAATAACAAACAATAGGCTCATGGCAGTTTTACAGCGGTTACATGGATACACGGGCAGGCAGCTTGGTGGTGAGTGGAGGAGTATTTAAAGTAGGGACCGCAGACAGGCTATCAAAGGCCTAAAATAACAAACAATAGGCTCATGGCAGTTTTACAGCGGTTACATGGATACACGGGCAGGCAGCTTGGTGGTGAGTGGAGGAGTATTTAAAGTAGGGACCGCAGACAGGCTATCAAAGGCCTAAAATAACAAACAATAGGCTCATGGCAGTTTTACAGCGGTTACATGGATACACGGGCAGGCAGCTGGTGATGAGTGGAGGAGTATTTAAAGTAGGGACCGCAGACAGGCTATCAAAGGCCTAAAATAACAAACAATAGGCTCATGGCAGTTTTACAGCGGTTACATGGATACACGGGCAGGCAGCTGGTGATGAGTGGAGGAGTATTTAAAGTAGGGACCGCAGACAGGCTATCAAAGGCCTAAAATAACAAACAATAGGCTCATGGCAGTTTTACAGCGGTTACATGGATACACAGGCAGCTTGGTGGTGAGTGGAGGAGTATTTAAAGTAGGGACCGCAGACAGGCTATCAAAGGCCTAAAATAACAAACAATAGGCTCATGGCAGTTTTACAGCGGTTACATGGATACACGGGCAGGCAGCTTGGTGGTGAGTGGAGGAGTATTTAAAGTAGGGACCGCAGACAGGCTATCAAAGGCCTAAAATAACAAACAATAGGCTCATGGCAGTTTTACAGCGGTTACATAAATTCACGGGCAGGCAGCTGGTGATGAGTGGAGGAGTATTTAAAGTAGGGACCGCAGACAGGCTATCAAAGGCCTAAAATAACAAACAATAGGCTCATGGCAGTTTTACAGCGGTTACATGGATACACGGGCAGGCAGCTTGGTGGTGAGTGGAGGAGTATTTAAAGTAGGGACCGCAGACAGGCTATCAAAGGCCTAAAATAACAAACAATAGGCTCATGGCAGTTTTACAGCGGTTACATGGATACACGGGCAGGCAGCTGGTGATGAGTGGAGGAGTATTTAAAGTAGGGACCGCAGACAGGCTATCAAAGGCCTAAAATAACAAACAATAGGCTCATGGCAGTTTTACAGCGGTTACATGGATACACGGGCAGGCAGCTGGTGATGAGTGGAGGAGTATTTAAAGTAGGGACCGCAGACAGGCTATCAAAGGCCTAAAATAACAAACAATAGGCTCATGGCAGTTTTACAGCGGTTACATGGATACACGGGCAGGCAGCTGGTGATGAGTGGAGGAGTATTTAAAGTAGGGACCGCAGACAGGCTATCAAAGGCCTAAAATAACAAACAATAGGCTCATGGCAGTTTTACAGCGGTTACATGGATACACAGGCAGCTTGGTGGTGAGTGGAGGAGTATTTAAAGTAGGGACCGCAGACAGGCTATCAAAGGCCTAAAATAACAAACAATAGGCTCATGGCAGTTTTACAGCGGTTACATGGATACACGGGCAGGCAGCTTGGTGGTGAGTGGAGGAGTATTTAAAGTAGGGACCGCAGACAGGCTATCAAAGGCCTAAAATAACAAACAATAGGCTCATGGCAGTTTTACAGCGGTTACATGGATACACAGGCAGCTTGGTGGTGAGTGGAGGAGTATTTAAAGTAGGGACCGCAGACAGGCTATCAAAGGCCTAAAATAACAAACAATAGGCTCATGGCAGTTTTACAGCGGTTACATGGATACACGGGCAGGCAGCTGGTGATGAGTGGAGGAGTATTTAAAGTAGGGACCGCAGACAGGCTATCAAAGGCCTAAAATAACAAACAATAGGCTCATGGCAGCTTTACAGCGGTTACATGGATACACAGGCAGCTTGGTGGTGAGTGGAGGAGTAGTGCAAGGAGTGTCTGTCCCAGTACTCCCAAAATATAAATAGATGTTAATGTCTCGCAAAACAACCAAAACAAAAAAAAAGGTGGCATACTTAGGTACAGGGGTGGGCTCATCTACTGAGTTTCTGACATAGTAATTTGGCAGTAACTATTTAATGGTGCCAATATAGGACACAGACACAGACTACTTTAAGTTGCATCATAGATGTCTACAAATTTGTATTGTCAGTGCCAGACATTGAATGATGTCAGCGAATAGACTAAAGATTGGTGGAGCTGTGCGACATAATTTTGCACGTGGTAGAGCACATTTTGAGCTGGGGTAGGGGGGAACTCTCTTGAGGCCGGCGGGACCGCCCCAGGGCCCCTCATGTTACAACGGTGTGTCTGACGTTGGGTGCGCACCACCACCGCCAGAGACACTACATTGTACTATGAGGGACCCAGTAGCAATGCCGTCAACCAAAAGCGAGCACACCCACCTCTTCAGACAAACAGCAGTCTCACGGGTGCTTGCGCCAAGTCGCGATACCACGGCCCCGTGTGGGGAGTTTTGCCATTTAGGGAGGTGTAAACATGTCGTATGCTGTACAATCAGCTGCAGCAAATTAGACATTAGAAAAGTAATTCACAGGCAAGAGCTTTTCATAGGAAAGCTAGGTGTCGGCCGGGCAAGGTGGGGCAAAAGATTTCGAAATCCAGTTGTGGTTCATTTTAATGAATGTTAGATCGTCAACATTTTGGGTAGCCAGACGAGTCCTTTTTTCGGTTAATATTGAACCTGCAGCACTGAATACTCTTTCTGATAGGACACTTGCTGCCGGGCAAGCAAGCTCCTGCAATGCATATTCTGCCAATTCTGGCCAGGTGTCTAATTTGGAGGCCCAGTAATCAAATGGGAATGACGGTTGAGGGAGAACATCGATAAGGGATGAAAAATAGTTAGTAACCATACTGGACAAATGTTGTCTCCTGTCACTTTCAATTGATGCAGCAGTACCTGTCCTGTCTGCGGTCATAGCAAAATCACTCCACAACCTGGTCAGAAAACCCCTCTGTCCAACGCCACTTCTGATGTGTGCACCCCTAACACTCCTAGTCTGCTGCCCCCTGGAGCTCGTGTGAGAACGATCACGTGCGCTGTGTGCTGGGAATGCCTGAAGCAAACGGTCAACAAGAGTTGATTGTTTGGTTGCTAATATTAGTTCCAAGTTCTCATGTGGCATAATATTTTGCAATTTGCCTTTATAGCGTGGATCAAGGAGGCAGGCCAACCAGTAATCGTCATCGTTCATCATTTTCGTAATGCGTGTGTCCCTTTTTAGGATACGTAAGGCATAATCCGCCATGTGGGCCAAAGTTCCAGTTGTCAAATCTCCGGTTGTGATTGGTTGAGGGGCAGTTGCAGGCAAATCTACGTCACTTGTGTCCCTCAAAAAACCAGAACCCGGCCGTGACACGCAATCAATTTCCTGTGCCCCCGGGAAAGGTTCGGCATTAAAAATATACTCATCTCCATCATCCTCCTCGTCCTCCACCTCCTCTTCGCCCGCTACCTCGTCCTGTACACTGCCCTGACCAGACAATGGCTGACTGTCATCAAGGCTTTCCTCTTCCTCTGGTGCAGACGCCTGCTCCTTTATGTGCGTCAAACTTTGCATCAGCAGACGCATTAGGGGGATGCTCATGCTTATTACGGCGTTGTCTGCACTAACCAGCCGTGTGCATTCCTCAAAACACTGAAGGACTTGACACATGTCTTGTATCTTAGACCACTGCACACCTGACAACTCCATGTCTGCCATCCTACTGCCTGCCCGTGTATCCTCCCACAAATAAATAACAGCACGCCTCTGTTCGCACAGTCTCTGAAGCATGTGCAGTGTTGAGTTCCACCTTGTTGCAACGTCTATGATTAGGCGATGCTGGGGAAGGTTCAAAGACCGCTGATAGGTCTGCATACGGCTGGCGTGTACAGGCGAACGTCGGATATGTGAGCAAAGTGCACGCACTTTGAGGAGCAGGTCGGAGAACCCAGGATAAGTTTTCAATAAGCACTGCACCACCAGGTTTAAGGTGTGAGCCAGGCAAGGAATGTGTTTCAGTTGGGAAAGGGAGATGGCAGCCATGAAATTCCTTCCGTTATCACTCACTACCTTGCCTGCCTCAAGATCTACTGTGCCCAGCCACGACTGCGTTTCTTGTTGCAAGAACTCGGACAGAACTTCCGCGGTGTGTCTGTTGTCGCCCAAACACTTCATAGCCAATACAGCCTGCTGACGCTTGGCAGTAGCTGGCCCATAATGGGACAACTGGTGTGCAACAGTGTCATCTGCCGATGGAGTGGTTGGCAGACTGCGTTCTGTGGAAGAGCTGTAGCTTCTGCAGGAGGACGAGGAGGAGGAGGAGGAGGGGGTGCGAACGCCTACAGCCAACTGTTTCCTAGACCGTGGGCTAGGCACAACTGTCCCTAAATTGATGTCGCCTGTGGACCCTGCATCCACCACATTCACCCAGTGTGCCGTGATGGACACATAACGTCCCTGGCCATGCCTACTGGTCCATGCATCTGTAGTCAGGTGCACCTTTGTACTCACAGATTGCCTGAGTGCATGGACAATGCGCTGTTTAACATGCTGGTGCAGGGCTGGGATGGCTTTTCTGGAAAAAAAGTGTCGACTGGGTAGCTCGTATCGTGGTTCAGCGTACTCCATCAGGGCTTTGAAAGCTTCGCTTTCAACTAACCGGTAGGGCATCATCTCTAACGAGATTAGTCTAGCTATGTGGGCGTTAAAACCCTGTGTACGCGGATGCGAGGATAAGTACTTCCTTTTCTAACCAGAGTGTCATGTAGGGTGAGCTGGACTGGAGAGCTGGAGATCGTGGAACTTTCGGGTGTGCCGGTGTACATGGCAGACTGAGAGACGGTTGGAGACGGTATTGTTTCCGCCGGTGCCCTAGATGCAATATTTCCTCCTACAAAACTGGTGGTTCCCTGACCCTGACTGCTTTTGGCTGGCAAAGAAACCTGCACAGATACTGCCGGTGGTGCGGAAAATGGTGGCCTTACAGTGACGGAAGGGATGTTGCGTTGCTGACTAGCTTCATTGGCCGAGGGTGCTACAACCTTAAGGGACGTTTGGTAGTTAGTCCAGGCTTGAAAATGCATGGTGGTTAAGTGTCTATGCATGCAACTAGTATTTAGACTTTTCAGATTCTGACCTCTGCTTAAGCTAGTTGAACATTTTTGACAGATGACTTTGCGCTGATCAGTTGGATGTTGTTTAAAAAAATGCCAGACTGCACTCTTCCTAGACTCGGATCCCTTTTCAGGGATTGCAGACTGAGCTTTAACCGGATGGCCACGCTGTCCTCCAACAGGTTTTGGCTTTGACACGCGTTTTGGGCCAGATACGGGCCCGGCAGATGGAACCTGTTGCGATGTTGATGCCTCCTGCGGCCCCTCCTCCACCTCCGCTTCTGAACTACTGCCGCCTGCACCCTGTTCCCCCAATGGCTGCCAATCGGGGTCAATAACTGGGTCATCTATTGCCTCCTCTTCGAGCTCGTGTGCAACTTCGTCTGTGTCACTGTGTCGGTCGGTGGTATAGCATTCGTGGCGGGGCAACATAGTCTCATCAGGGTCTGATTGTGGATCTGTACCCTGAGAGGGCAATGTGGTGGTCTGAGTCAAAGGAGCAGCATAGTACTCTGGCTGTGGCTGTGCATCAGTGCACTCCATGTCAGAATCTACTTGTAATGGGCATGGCCTGTTAAATGTTTCACTTTCTAAGCCAGGGACGGTATGTGTAAAGAGCTCCATGAAGTGACCCGTTGTGTCGCCTGCTGCATCCTTCTCTCTTGTTGTAGTTTTTGCTGAGGAGGACAAGGAAGCGACTTGTCCCTGACCGTGAACATCCACAAGCGACGCGCTGCTTTTACATTTACCAGTTTCGGAAGAGGAGGCAAAAGAGCTAGAGGCTGAGTCTGCAATGTAAGCCAAAACTTGCTGTTGCTGCTCCGCCTTTAAAAGCGGTTTTCCTACTCCCAGAAAAGAGAGCGTTCGAGGCCTTGTGTAGCCTGACGACGAAACTGGCTCCACAGCTCCAGACTTAGGTGGAATATTTTTATCCCCACGACCACCTGATGCTCCACTACCACTACCATCATTACCAGCTGACAATGAACGCCCACGACGACATCTTGCACCAGACTTCCTCATTGTTTTAAAATCTTAACCAAAGTAACTTTATTTGTTGCTGTCAAACAACTTACACGGTGAGCTATAACTTCAGTATGATTTCAATATCCCTTAACAGGTTGGTGAGACCACAAGGAAAATCAGGCACAATGTTACACACTCTGTTTTCTGTGGCACAAAATCACAGAGATGACACACACGCAGGACTGTCACTCAAGCACTAATGTCAATATTAATCTCCCACCTAATTTATTTATTTTTTTTTCTCAGGGAGACTTTAGAAACCAAATAATATTAAAAAAAAAAAAAAAAAAAAAGGCTTTCTATGGCCCACAATTAGAGAGAGAGAGGTGGCACACCCAGGAGTCAAGACTGGCGCACAAGCTGAAAGGGCAATATTACTCTCCCACTGTTTTTTTAAGTTTTTTTTCTTTTATTTTCAGGGAGACTTTAGAAACCAAATAATATTAAAAAAAACAAAAAAATAAATAGCCTTTCTATGGCCCACTGAATGAGAGAGAGGTGGCACACCCAGGAGTCAAGACTGGCACACAAGCTGAAAGGGCAATATTACTCTCCCACTGTGTTTTTAGGTATTTTTTTTTTTCAGGGAGACTTTAGAAACCAAATAATAAGAAAAAAAATAAATAAATAAATAGGCTTTCTATAGCCCACTGAATGAGAGATAGCACACACAGCAGTGGCACACAAGCCCTGACTGAGGCCAATATTTTTCTCCCACTGATTGATGTAGTGTTTTTGTGTTGAGGTAGATTTTAGAACACAAATCACGGAAAAAATAAATAGGCTTTCTATGGCCCACTGAATGAGAGAGAGGTGGCACACCCAGGAGTCAAGACTGGCACACAAGCTGAAAGGGCAATATTACTCTCCCACTGTTTTTTTATGTATTTTTTGTTTTTTAAGGGAGACTTTAGAAACCCAATAATATTTAAAAAAAAAAATAAATAGGCTTTCTATGGCCCACTGAATGAGAGGGAGAGAGGTGGCACACCCAGGAGTCAAGACTGGCACACAAGCTGAAAGGGCAATATTACTCTCCCACTGTTTTTTTATGTTTTGTTTTTTTTTCAGGGAGACTTTAGAAACCAAATAATATTAAAAAACCCAAAAAAATAAATAGCCTTTCTATGGCCCACTGAATGAGAGAGAGAGGTGGCACACCCAGGAGTCAAGACTGGCACACAAGCTGAAAGGGCAATATTACTCTCCCACTGTTTTTTTATGTATTTTTTGTTTTTTAAGGGAGACTTTAGAAACCAAATAATATTAAAAAAAAAACAAAAAAAAAAAGGCTTTCTATGGCCCACAATTAGAAAGAGAGAGGTGGCACACCCAGGAGTCAAGACTGGCGCACAAGCTGAAAGGGCAATATTACTCTCCCACTGTTTTTTTAAGTTTTTATTTAAGTTTTTATTTTTTTATTTTCAGGGAGACTTTAGAAACCAAATAATATTAAAAAAACCAAAAAAATAAATAGCCTTTCTATGGCCCACTGAATGAGAGAGAGAGGTGGCACACCCAGGAGTCAAGACTGGCACACAAGCTGAAAGGGCAATATTACTCTCCCACTGTTTTTTTATGTTTTTTTTTTTTTCAGGGAGACTTTAGAAACCAAATAATATTAAAAAAAACCAAAAAAATAAATAGCCTTTCTATGGCCCACTGAATGAGAGAGAGAGGTGGCACACCCAGGAGTCAAGACTGGCACACAAGCTGAAAGGGCAATATTACTCTCCCACTGTTTTTTTAGGTATTTTTTTTTTTCAGGGAGACTTTAGAAACCAAATAATAAGAAAAAAAAAAAATAAATAAATAGGCTTTCTATAGCCCACTGAATGAGAGATAGCACACACAGCAGTGGCACACAAGCCCTGACTGAGGCCAATATTTTTCTCCCACTGATTGATGTAGTGTTTTTGTGTTGAGGTAGATTTTAGAACACAAATCAAGGAAAAAAAAAATAAATGCTTTCTATGGCCCACTGAATGAGAGAGAGGTGGCACACCCAGGAGTCAAGACTGGCACACAAGCTGAAAGGGCAATATTACTCTCCCACTGTTTTTTTATGTATTTTTTGTTTTTTAAGGGAGACTTTAGAAACCCAATAATATTTAAAAAAATAAATAAATAGGCTTTCTATGGCCCACTGAATGAGAGGGAGAGAGGTGGCACACCCAGGAGTCAAGACTGGCACACAAGCTGAAAGGGCAATATTACTCTCCCACTGTTTTTTTATGTTTTTTTTTTTTTCAGGGAGACTTTAGAAACCAAATAATATTAAAAAAACCAAAAAAATAAATAGCCTTTCTATGGCCCACTGAATGAGAGAGAGAGGTGGCACACCCAGGAGTCAAGACTGGCACACAAGCTGAAAGGGCAATATTACTCTCCCACTGTTTTTTTATGTTTTTTTTTTTTTCAGGGAGACTTTAGAAACCAAATAATATTAAAAAAACCAAAAAAATAAATAGCCTTTCTATGGCCCACTGAATGAGAGAGAGAGGTGGCACACCCAGGAGTCAAGACTGGCACACAAGCTGAAAGGGCAATATTACTCTCCCACTGTTTTTTTATGTATTTTTTGTTTTTTAAGGGAGACTTTAGAAACCAAATAATATTAAAAAAAGCAAAAAAATAAATAGCCTTTCTATGGCCCACTGAATGAGAGAGAGAGGTGGCACACCCAGGAGTCAAGACTGGCACACAAGCTGAAAGGGCAATATTACTCTCCCACTGTTTTTTTATGTATTTTTTGTTTTTTAAGGGAGACTTTAGAAACCAAATAATATTAAAAAAAAAACAAAAAAAAAAAGGCTTTCTATGGCCCACAATTAGAGAGAGAGAGGTGGCACACCCAGGAGTCAAGACTGGCGCACAAGCTGAAAGGGCAATATTACTCTCCCACTGTTTTTTTAAGTTTTTTTTTTTTTATTTTCAGGGAGACTTTAGAAACCAAATAATATTAAAAAAAACAAAAAAATAAATAGCCTTTCTATGGCCCACTGAAAGAGAGAGAGAGGTGGCACACCCAGGAGTCAAGACTGGCACACAAGCTGAAAGGGCAATATTACTCTCCCACTGTTTTTTTATGTATTTTTTGTTTTTTAAGGGAGACTTTAGAAACCCAATAATATTTAAAAAAAATATAAATAAAAAGGCTTTCTATGGCCCACAATTAGAGAGAGAGGTGGCACACCCAGGAGTCAAGACTGGCACACAAGCTGAAAGGGCAATATTACTCTCCCACTGTTTTTTTATGTATTTTTTGTTTTTTAAGGGAGACTTTAGAAACCCAATAATATTTAAAAAAAAAAAAAAAAAAAAGGCTTTCTATGGCCCACAATTAGAGAGAGAGGTGGCACACCCAGGAGTCAAGACTGGCACACAAGCTGAAAGGGCAATATTACTCTCCCACTGTTTTTTTATTTATTTTTTTTTTTTTCAGGGAGACTTTAGAAACCAAATAATAAGAAAAAAAATAAATAAATAAATAGCCTTTCTATAGCCCACTGAATGAGAGAGAGGTGGCACACCCAGGAGTCAAGACTGGTACACAAGCTGAAAGGGCAATATTACTCTCCCACTGTTTTTTTATGTATTTTTTGTTTTTTAAGGGAGACTTTAGAAACCAAATAATATTAAAAAAACCAAAAAAATAAATAGCCTTTCTATGGCCCACTGAATGAGAGAGAGAGGTGGCACACCCAGGAGTCAAGACTGGCACACAAGCTGAAAGGGCAATATTACTCTCCCACTGTTTTTTATGTATTTTTTGTTTTTTAAGGGAGACTTTAGAAACCAAATAATATTAAAAAAAAAACAAAAAAAAAAAGGCTTTCTATGGCCCACAATTAGAGAGAGAGAGGTGGCACACCCAGGAGTCAAGACTGGCGCACAAGCTGAAAGGGCAATATTACTCTCCCACTGTTTTTTTAAGTTTTTTTTTTTTTATTTTCAGGGAGACTTTAGAAACCAAATAATATTAAAAAAACCAAAAAAATAAATAGCCTTTCTATGGCCCACTGAATGAGAGAGAGAGGTGGCACACCCAGGAGTCAAGACTGGCACACAAGCTGAAAGGGCAATATTACTCTCCCACTGTTTTTTTATGTATTTTTTGTTTTTTAAGGGAGACTTTAGAAACCCAATAATATTTAAAAAAAAAAAAAAAAAAGGCTTTCTATGGCCCACAATTAGGGAGAGAGGTGGCACACCCAGGAGTCAAGACTGGCACACAAGCTGAAAGGGCAATATTACTCTCCCACTGTTTTTTTATGTATTTTTTGTTTTTTAAGGGAGACTTTAGAAACCCAATAATATTTAAAAAAAAAAAAAAAAAAGGCTTTCTATGGCCCACAATTAGAGAGAGAGGTGGCACACCCAGGAGTCAAGACTGGCACACAAGCTGAAAGGGCAATATTACTCTCCCACTGTTTTTTTATTTATTTATTTTTTTTTCAGGGAGACTTTAGAAACCAAATAATAAGAAAAAAAATAAATAAATAAATAGGCTTTCTATGGCCCACTGAATGAGAGGGAGAGAGGTGGCACACCCAGGAGTCAAGACTGGCACACAAGCTGAAAGGGCAATATTACTCTCCCACTGTTTTTTTATGTTTTTTTTTTTTTTTTCAGGGAGACTTTAGAAACCAAATAATATTAAAAAAACCAAAAAAAAAAATAGCCTTTCTATGGCCCACTGAATGAGAGAGAGAGGTGGCACACCCAGGAGTCAAGACTGGCACACAAGCTGAAAGGGCAATATTACTCTCCCACTGTTTTTTTAGGTATTTTTTTTTTTTTCAGGGAGACTTTAGAAACCAAATAATATTTAAAAAAAAAAAATAAAAAATAGGCTTTCTATAGCCCACTGAATGAGAGATAGCACACACAGCAGTGACACACAAGCCCTGACTGAGGCCAATATTTTTCTCCCACTAATTGATGTAGTGTTTTTGTGTTGAGGTAGAATTTAGAACACAAATCACGGAAAAAATAAATAGGCTTTCTATGGCCCACTCAGTGAGAGATGGCACACACAGGGATGGCACTGTAGCAGAAATGCCAATCTTAATCTCCCACAAAAAAAAAACAAAAAAACAAAAAAACAGGGACTGTCCTACAATTACTATCTCCCTGCAGTAATCTAAGCCAGGTATGGCAGGCAGCAATAGGAGTGGACTGATGCACAAATTAAATAAAAAGTGTGGACAAACAAAAAAGATAGCTGTGCAGAAAGGAAGGAACAAGAGGATATGTGCTTTGAAAAAAGCAGTTGGTTTCCACAGTGGCGTACACACAGCAATACAGCTATCACGGAGCCTTCTAGGGCAGCCCAATGAGCTACAGCGCTGAGGAAAAAAAAAAAAAAATAGCTTCCACTGTTCCTGCACACCGAAGGTGGTGTTGGACAGTGGAAATCGCTACAGCACAAGCGGTTTGGTGGTTAGTGGACCCTGCCTAACGCTCTCCCTGCTTCTGACGAAGCGGCAGCAACCTCTCCCTAAGCTCAGATCAGCAGCAGTAAGATGGCGGTCGGCGGGAACGCCCCTTTATAGCCCCTGTGACGCCGCAGACAGCAAGCCAATCACTGCAATGCCCTTCTCTAAGATGGTGGGGACCAGGACCTATGTCATCACGCTGCCCACACTCTGCGTTCACCTTCATTGGCTGAGAAATGGCGCTTTTCGCGTCATTGAAACGCGACTTTGGCGCGAAAGTCGCGTACCGCATGGCCGACAAGCACAGGGGTTGGATCGGGTTTCATGAGACGCCGACTTAGCCAAAAGTCAGCGACTTTTGAAAATGATCGACCCGTTTCGCTCAACCCTAGTGCTAACCACTGAGCCACCATGCTGCCCTATGCAACTTCCTATTTATGCAATGTGTATGTAAACAATGGTACCTAAGGCTATGTTCACACTGCTTTTCTGCAGTGAGTTCAGAAGTTCTGCCTAAATTCAGATGAACTCTGTTGGGACCTTACAATGCAACAACATGAACAGAATTCAAGTAAACTCCAATTGTGCGTTTTTCGTCATACGCCCCTCTTTTAAAACTAGCAAGTAAACATAGTCGCCTACATTTATATGTCCGTCTGAAAAGACGAATACTTTCAGAAAAAAACACAATCAGAGTTTAATTGAACTTTGCTTGTATCACTGCATTTTATGGCTCCATCAGGGGTTCATCTAAATCTCATTTTCAGGCAGAGTCAAGCAGAAATTTAGTGTGAACAGGGCCTAAGATAAACTTATATGCAAGGATCAGCGAAACTTGCATTTTGTCTCAGTGTGAATCGGGAGACAAGCCTCTACCAGAATCCTCAAGAAATCCAACTTGCCTGATCTTCCTTTCCCCTAACATCTACAGTGAGGTTGAGTCTCGTGACCCCTACAGAAATAAGATGGTAGGTTGGTTCACGCTGACATTTAGCATAGGTGTCTTAACGTGATGCATAAGACAAGGGGGAGCATTCACAGTAGACTGTTGGTCAACCTTGCCAAAATCAAGAAGTTCATCCTACTCATTAAAGTAAAGAAGGGTCAGCCATGTTGGATTTCAAATATCTATTAGCTGCCTTCTTCTCTTCTTTTTAATAACATTTGCATCAACACAACTAGAAAATAATTTTTAATAAAATGACATTATATCTGACAAAGGATTGCAGAATTTTTCCTGATCTGAAAATATTAGGATCAAGGAATCGGTAAGACTGTGGTAATAGACCACATGAACAAAGAGGGGCACAGGGTCACAAGGCACAGGGAGAGACCAGGAGGATAAGAGGGCAGAAATAAATGGCATGCAAAATTAAATAAATCTGGTTAACAAACCTTTAGGTCATTGTGAAGGTAAGCTATAGAGGTCCAGAATCATCCATGACCGAGGAGATCAAGACAAGTAAAATATTCTATATGCGTCAGAGCTCTCCTTGGGTTTTTGTTTCCTTTCACTTTATGATAAAGGTGTTTGTATTTTGTATTTTCACTTCTCATTATCTTCAGATGTCATGCATTCACTCTCTTTACTATGTTCATTTACTTCCATACATATTTATACACCGTCTCATTGATCCCCAAAGGTTATTATTCCACTACATCTTTTAATCATATGCTCTTAATTTCTAGGGATTGACTGAAAGTCATTACTTTACCTATGTTTCCTTCTGGCTATGTTTGACTTTTCATTGTCCGCTGACACAGCCAGATTCATGCTATCAGCCCATGATTTGTTAGCTAAGGTTTACATAATACACTTTGTTCGCTAGCATCCATCTGAGCCCCATTCTTCATAGCAATGACAGAAGAAGTCAAAAGTTCCCCATGGGATGAGCTTTTAATGTCATCATCAAAACCCCAGAATACAGCTGATGTCATAGGGGTGGTAATAAAGCAAAATTATTCAGTATAACACTATATGTCTAAATACAAAGCAAGTAACTTCAATATACTCCGAACCACAAGTTTATTTATTTATTTTCTTAATTGCAATATTTAATAGCAAGAAATGTGAGAGGTAAAAAGGACAATCAATTTCACATTCCTTGTGTGGTAAGGAATCAAGGATTCTCCTAATTTTTGGGGAGACCAATATTTTGGCATTGAAATATAAATGTAGGAATTATTTTAAGTGACTACCTATCACGGTGTCCTTGTGGCTCCTCCACCAACTGGCATCAGAAAAAGGTAGCCTGATACATGCTGCTAAGTAATATCCCCAACCTGCTCCATTTACTTACGCTGTTCTGGCAACTAGTAACAGAAAGAGAAAGGAGCAGCTCAGATTATATAGCCAATGTGAGAAAGCAGCAAATAGAAGAATGCTGCAACATCAGTCACCATGCTACCATGGGGTTATGATGGCCATAAGGGTATCCAACATGCATGGTCACACAAGGTGAAACACTGATCATTGCTATAAAGTGTCTTAAACTGTGTTGATTGTTTGTGCAACCAGAGATTGAGCCCGTGATGATACATTTGTGTGCTTTCTTTCAAAAACAGAGCCATACTTATCTATAAGTTGTGTTTGGTATAGCATAATTGCACTTCAATGGCTTCAGGCTGCAATGTCAGACTCAATCCAAGGACTGTTTTTTCTATCTTTTACAACCCTTTTTCACAAGCAGTTTTTATTAACTGCTGTGTTTTATGCATCATTCTTTGATCACTATCACATGATCCAAGGTCTATCACAAAAAAGGAAACCGTATATACAGTGCCTACAAGTAGTATTCAACCCCCTGCAGATTTAGCAGGTTTAATAAGATGCAAATAAGTTAGAGCCTTCAAACTTCAAACAAGAGCATGATTTATTAACAGATGCATAAATCTTACAAACCAAAAAGTTTTGTTGCTCAGTTAAATTTTTATAAATTATAAACATAAAAGTGTGGGTCAATTATTCTTCAACCCCTAGGTTTAATATTTTGTGGAATAACCTTTGTTTGCAATTACAGCTAATAATTGTCTTTTATAAGACCTGATCAGGCCGGCACAGGTCTCTGGAGTTATCTTTGCCCACTCCTCCATGCAGATCTTCTCCAAGTTATGTAGGTTCTTTGGGTGTCTCATGTGGACTTTAATCTTGAGCTCCTTCCACAAGTTTTCAATTGGGTTAAGGTCAGGAGACTGACTAGGCCACTGCAACACCTTGATTTTTTGCCTCTTGAACCAGGCCTTGGTTTTCTTGGCTGTGTGCTTTGGGTTGTTGTCTTGTTGGAAGATGAAATGACGACCCATCTTATGATCCTTGATGGAGGAGCGGAGGTTCTTGGCCAAAATCTCCAGGTAGGCCATGCTATCCATCTTCCCATGGATGCGGACCAGATGGCCAGGCCCCTTGGCTGAGAAACAGCCCCACAGCATGATGCTGCCACCACCATGCTTGACTGTAGGGATGGTATTCTTGGGGTCGTATGCAGTGCCATCCAGTCTCCAAACGTCACATGTGTGGTTGGCACCAAAGATCTCGATCTTGGTCTTATCAGACCAGAGAACCTTGAACCAGTCAGTCTCAGAGTCCTCCAAGTGATCATGAGCAAACTGTAGACGAGCCTTGACATGACGCTTTGAAAGTAAAGGTACCTTACGGGCTCATCTGGAACGGAGACCATTGCGGTGGAGTACGTTACTTATGGTATTAACTGAAACCAATGTCCCCACTGCCATGAGATCTTCCCGGAGCTCCTTCCTTGTTGTCCTTGGGTTAGCCTTGACTCTTCGGACAAGCCTGGCCTCGGCACGGGAGGAAACTTTCAAAGGCTGTCCAGGCCGTGGAAGGCTAACAGTAGTTCCATAAGCCTTCCACTTCCGGATGATGCTCCCAACAGTGGAGACAGGTAGGCCCAACTCCTTGGAAAGGGTTTTGTACCCCTTGCCAGCCTTGTGACCCTCCACGATCTTGTCTCTGATGGCCTTGGAATGCTCCTTTGTCTTTCCCATGTTGACCATGTATGAGTGCTGTTCACAAGTTTGGGGAGGGTCTTAAATAGTCAGAAAAGGCTGGAAAAAGTGATAATTAATCCAAACATGTGAAGCTCATTGTTCTTTGTGCCTGAACTACTTCTTAATACTTTAGGGGAACCAAACAGAATTCTGGGGGGTTGAGGGGTTGAATAATAAATGACCCTCTGAAAAAACTTTTCACAATTTAAAAAAAAAATAAACAAAGAAATAACATTCTTTTTTGCTGCAGTGCATTTCACACTTCCAGGCAGATCTACAGTCCAAATGTCACAATGCCAAGTTAATTCCAAATGTGTAAACCTGCTAAATCTGCAGGGAGTGAATACTACTTGTAGGCACTGTAACATCCTGCAGACATGGCTGGAACCACAGGCTGCATGAATCAGAGTTTGGCTCTGTATCAGAATTAACATGCTTTGAAAATCTGGCTGGGTACTATGTTTCTGTGCTCTCTCCCATGTCTATGCATAGGGAGAGAGCAGTCAGTCACAAGGATTGGGGCAAGGATAAGTGGCCAGGGACATGCCTTGGACTCGTTAGCCAAGACATATAGCCCCAGATTTTCAAAGTATGTTTACTGTGTGACTCTGCTGTGTTTCAGGGTAAAATAATAATAATGAAAGGAATTGAATACACAAATAAGTTCCTGGATGACTTTAATAAGCAAATAATACATTTTTTTCTGAAGGTAATCACTATAGTACTATAAAATGGCTGTTGTTTTGCTTGACTGACAGAAATCTGTCCTTGGATGATAATCAGACAGCAGCCTGTGAGCATGTGCAATAGTTAGCTCTGTGACTTGGAGATAGCAGGTAGTATAGCATTCACGGTTAAAAATACAGGGTGGACAGTAGTGGAAGCAGCCCTCTTCTTACCTCAGCACCCCAGAATATTCCCAGTACTAATTCAGAAACACAGCATGGATAGCAGTGTGAGTAACTTCTGTTTAACTAACACTCCTTTTATCTCCTATGTTATATCAGAAATATAGGATGGACAGCAGTGTGAGCAGCCTCTTCTTACTGCAGCACTGCTGGTATCTCCATTATAACATCAGATAGGCACGGTGTACAGCAGTGTGAGCAGCCTCTTCTTGCTGGAGCACCGCTGGTATCTCCATTATAACATCAGATAGACATGGTGTACAGCAGTGTGAGCAGCCTCTTCTTACTGCAGCACTGCTGGTATCTCCATTATAACATCAGATAGGCATGGTGTACAGCAGTGTGAGCAGCCTCTTCTTACTGCAGCACTGCTGGTATCTCCACTATAACATCAGATAGGCATGATGTACAGCAGTGTGAGCAGCCTCTTCTTACTAGAGCACCGCTGGTATCTCCATTATAACATCAGATAGACATGGTGTACAGCAGTGTGAGCAGCCTCTTCTTACTGCAGCACCGCTGGTATCTCCATTATAACATCAGATAGACATGGTGTACAGCAGTGTGAGCAGCCTCTTCTTACTGCAGCACTGCTGGTATCTCCATTATAACATCAGATAGGCATGGTGTACAGCAGTGTGAGCAGCCTCTTCTTACTGCAGCACCGCTGGTATCTCCATTATAACATCAGATAGACACGGTGTACAGCAGTGTGAGCAGCCTCTTCTTACTGCAGCACTGCTGGTATCTCCACTATAACATCAGATAGACACGGTGTACAGCAGTGTAAGCAGCCTCTTCTTACTGCAGCACTGCTGGTATCTCCACTATAACATCAGATAGACACGGTGTACAGCAGTGTGAGCAGCCTCTTCTTACTGCAGCACTGCTGGTATCTCCACTATAACATCAGATAGACACGGTGTGCAGCAGTGTGAGCAGCCTCTTCTTACTGCAGCACTGCTGGTATCTCCACTATAACATCAGATAGACATGGTGTACAGCAGTGTGAACAGCCTCTTCTTACTGCAACACCACTGGTATCTCCATTATAACATCAGATAGACATGGTATACATCAGTGTGAGCAGCCTCTTCTTACTGCAGCACCGCTGTTATCTCCACTATAACATCAGATAGACATGGTGTACAGCAGTGTGAGCAGCCTCTTCTTACTGCAGCACCGCTGTTATCTCCACTATAACATCAGATTGACATAGTGTACAGCAGTGTGAGCAGCCTCTTATTACTTTGGCACATCTATTATCTTCTTCACTATTATATTTGAAAGACAAGGTGGATAGGAGTGTGAGCGGCCTTTCATTGCCTCAGCTCTCCTTGTATCTCCAGTATTAAATTAGAAAGACAGAATGGACATCAGTGTGAACCGCTTCTTCTTACCTAAACAGCCCTGGTATGTCCAGTATTAGATGAGATAGAATGGACATCAGTGTGAGCAGTCTCTTCTTACCTCAGCACCCCTGGTATCTCCAGTATTAGATGAGAAAGACAGGGTGGACAGCAGTGTGAGCAGCCTCTTCTTGCCTCAGCATTCATAATATCTTTATTATTATTTCAGAAACACATGGTGTACAGCAATATGAGCAGCCTCTTTTTACCTTAGCACCCCTATTACCTCCAGTATTAGAATAGAACAGGGTGGACAGCAATGTATGTACTTCACCACCCTTGGCATCTCCAGTACTAAATTAGAAAGACAGGCTGGACATTAATGTAAGTGCCTCTACTCTACCTCGGCACCAACAGTATCTCCAGTATCTTTTTCTTAGCCTCAGGAGTCAGGATATCTGCAGTTTTAGATCAGAATATATTCTGGGATTACATATTTCTACTCATGAAGGTGGGGGAGCTTATATTGCACATGCTCATAAGCATGTGTCCTAATAACATTGTAGCACAGGTTTCTGTCAGTATAACAATTCGGTGGCCTCTTTAAAGAAGCACACCTCCCATCAAAATTTGTATTCTCTTAATATATTACAATCATCATATAATAGAAAAAAAGCAACAGAAAACCAGGCAAAGGTGCTTACCTGTCTAGGCCTCTGTTCACACGGGACGCATTACAGTTAGCAGTGGGCAGCCAGCCACAGAGCGTTACTAATAGGCTATGATCCAGATGCTTTGCATTCTCTATGTGAACACTACTACAGATTATTTGTTTGCACTGGTGTGCCAAGCAGCCAATCCCTGATTGTAGGCTGGCCGTCTCATTGGTATTACCGCACCTGTGTATTTGCCATCTTTACTTGGGCCCACTGCACCATGATAGTGCATTTGATTCAAGGCCTAGACAGGTAAGCACCTTTGCCTCTTTTTCTGTAGTTTATTTGTAGAATAGTGCAGTTTTTTCCTCTTTTTCCTCCTTTTGTGGTTTTTAATCATCATATTATATAGCACTGTGTACTTACAATTGCTCATTTTGACCTTCTACCCAGTTAAAGGGGTTGTCCAGTCCAAATCGGTAAGTCTGCAGCTATTCTGTGTGACTGCAGATGTATGAATCCCCCCCAACACGGGCATTGTGCGCTGTGGGGTTTTGCTGGTTTATGAACCAGGAACGAAGGGTATGTATGAGTTATACATACTCCTGACCAGTGGGCGTGGTGTCACTCCATAAACTTGTATGCGGTGTTGCTCCATACACTAGTGACGCGGTCATTCAGTTGGCATGGCTGACTAGAGGGCAGGGCCCTGCTCCATACAAGTGTATGGAAACGAGCCTGTGCCCACTGCCTGGGAATTTATATAACACATTCCCTTTGGTGGCTGAGAAACTGGCAAATCCCCACAGCACACAGTGCATGAGCTGGGGGACGGGTATTCATAAGTTTGCAGTCACACAGAGTGACTGCTGATTTATCGATTTCGTATGGACAATCCCTTTAATTCTTCTGTTTTCCATTAGGTTTATGACATCACATGATTAAAAACTGATTTGCTGATTCCTTCTAAGCTCTATGTAGAAGCAGGAGGTCAATTTTCTCTGCATAAATTATGAGTCACTGCAAAAGTCCCTGGCCGGGGAGAGGAGAAAGCAGTTGGGTCAGAAGTTCAAGAAGGAGATGATAAATTCAGGGACGAGAAGATACTTCTTGTTTCTAAGAAAGACCAGAGGAAACAGAATAATCAACTGGGTAGAAAGGCAAAATGAGCAACTGTAAGTACAGAGTGGTATGTGTAAGGCTTCTTTTACACTTACCCGTTTTTTTGCGGTCCGTTATTGCAGGCTTTTTTGCAGGCCGTATCACCTCAATTTTCACGGTCTGCTGCAATAACGGACCGCAAAAAACTTGCAGATTGCCATTTTTCGGGTTTCTAATGCTATGGAAAAAGTATTGGAAAAAAAAAAACGGCGTTCCGCAAAACCGGAAGTCACGGTGCACCATAAAAACAAGCTCCTGTTGTTTTTGCGGCCCCATTGATTTTCAATGGGGGCCGTGTTCGTAAGCCGTGAAAAAGATCGAGCAGGCTCGATCTTTTGTCACTGCCGTAAATACGGCCCTTACGGCCATACGGCACAGTGCACCATGGAATTATTGCAAAAACAGGACGCAAAATCACGGTTAGTGTAAAATAAGCCTTATGATGATGATGGCAATATATTAAGAAGATAAAACTTTGATGGGAGTACTTCTTTAATTTACAATAATTACTATAACAGATAAAATTAAATGTGATCTGCTAATTAAATGTATTAACGAATTTATTTATAATTGCATTTCTTTCAGTTGTTTATTTTTTTCTATTGCCAGAGATCCCCTTTGATTTTTTTTTCCAAACAAGTGGTGCACTATTGCATAATTAATAAGAGCCTTTTTTATTTGCAAACATTTCATGGACTGGATGTAGGCATAACAGTTATTTAGACCATTCATGTAACATTTCAGAGAGAGAGTGAAGACAATAATGACCCTGATAGTTTTTTCTCCATCCTGGATGTTCCAAGATATATATCCATATAAATATATATAAATATATAGGTCATGGTGGTCATCAATATACTAAGCAAAATAGTGCAGCACTGTAGTCAATTTTATCCATCAGTGTTATGTCAAATAGTGTTTTTATAAACTCTTGACATATTGATTTAGTAGCAGAATTTTACCAATGGACTTATTGACATTCTGTAAACATTCAGCTGTCATATGGCAGGTTGTGTGATAGATTACATTCTTAATGCGAAGAGAATGCAATACAGAACTTTTGCACATTTTCAGTAATGAAAATTTCTGTTGAAACCAACAATATTCTAAGCAGCATGCATCTGGCAGATTTCTATACATAGCGGAGATCCATATAATTGTTATGTGAGTACAAAGTATCAATAATGTAACACATCTAATGTAATTGGAGTTCTGAGAAAGGCATAAGCTTCATTGCCAAGAAGCTCCACATGTCATTATCTTAAATATTCTCTATATAGCAAAATCCACCCGCATTTTTACTTATTTCTAAAATTAGAATTCTTGGTGCTACCTGGAAACCATCAACAGGTTAGATGGCTTGCATTGATGTTTTCTAATGGGTTGTTTCTCTTTGAATTGCACAAATGTGTTGTTCTAAATTAGCTGTAGGTTCTACTGGCATGATTCCTACATTAACATCTAGTGCAAATATGGGTGGTATCACACGAACATCTCCATGGTTTCACCTGTGTATTTCCATAAGGGCTCATTCTCATATGCGAGGAAAACAGATGAGTGCAATCTGATCAAAAATCGCATTGCACTCTGACCAATGAGTCACAACTCTTTTCCAATTTTTTTTTCTCAGCCTAAATCGGACTGAGAAAAAAATCACAGCCTGCTGCAATTGTCCTCTTATCTCGGACAAGACTCTCAAATGCAAGTCAATGGGAGCCAGAAAAAAATCACACTCGGACTATGCGAGTCCCCCCGATTTTTACACGCGTACAGTAAAATCACAGCGTGACCCGACATAATAGAATAGATGGAATGCATATATACAGTGTTGCTCACCTTTATTGGCACCCCTTCATTTTTTTCATAGACTGTACAATATTTTCAGAAATAAATGTAAATGTACCAAAGTTCTACCCTCAGGTCTTTTTAACTAGTGATCAGAAGTAATACAACAATGAAATATTGTTTTTGAACTTACATGTTGCAATTTCAAATAAGAAACAGAATAACAGCATGCGGAGTAATAAAAGCACCCCTAATTAATACTTGGTTGCACACCCTTTGGCATTGACAACAGCCTCCAAAGGTTTCTTGTAGTCATCTATAAGCTTCTTGCATGTCTCAGCTGGTGTTTTCTCCCACTCTTCCTTTGCAGTTTGTTCAGGCTTTTAAATGTTTGCAGGGTTCTTTTTCCCAATGGCAGATTTCAGCTCACCCCAAGATTTTCAATGGGATTGAGGTTAGGACTCATTGATGGACATTTTAAAACAGTTTGTATTTTCTTTTTCAACCAGTCCTATGTACTTTTGGATGTGTGCTTTGGGTCATTGCCTTGCTGAAGGACAAATGATCTTCGACTCAAACCAAGTTTTCTTACACTGGGCAGGACATTTCGATCTAAAATCTCTTGATAATTCTCTAATTTCATGATTTCTCTGATACGGTCAAGACCTCCAGTACTAAATGCAGCAAAGCAACCCCACAGCATTATGGATCCTCCACCATGCCTAACTGCTGGTAGGGTGTTCTTTTCCTTATAAGCTTCATTGCGCCATTTGTAAACAAACTGTTGCTTTGCATTGCTAAAAATCTCTATTTTTGTTTCATCTGTCCACAGAACATTTTCCCAGAAGGATTGCAGTTTGTGAAGGTACTCTTTGGCAAAGATCAGTCATTCATTTTTATGTCATTTCTGCAGTAATGTTTATTTCTTGGTCTTCACTCATAAAGCTCTGCTTGGTTTAGGTAGTGACATATGGTACTTGTTGAAATCATAACCCCAGACTGTTCCAGATTAGCCTTCAGGTCTTTGAATGTTTGACATGATGTTTTTGTCACCATTCACACCAACCTTTTGAAGATGTCCCTTGTCAATGTTCCTTTTCCCCCCATGTCCAGGAAATTCTTCACCATTCCATGCTTGGCAAACTATTTAATATTATAGCGGTCTGTTGAAACTGGGATACCAAGGTCTTTGGAAATGGCCTTATACATTGCTACATAGGTTGAAAAAAGACATAGGTCCTTCAAGCTCCACCTTTCTCCGCCAATTGTTCATTTTGTCACTAAATTAACTATAACGCACAATGTTATGTGTATTGAGGAAATCATCCAGCCCCTTTTTAAAAGTTGTTATTAGTGATGAGAGAGTGTGTTCATTATTCGAGATTTCCTAGCCTGCTTGAGTGTTCTCCAAGTATCTGGGAGGTGCCAACCTCCGCGTCTAGGTAGGTGGTCAGACAGGTACAAACGCAGGATTACATCACTCATTTCGGCCCCTCAGCTGAGTAATAATGTGATGGATGGTGCACTATCATAGATCACCTTATGATATATCCTATACTCTCTAGATAGTACCCAGGACCGTAGGGTATTTTTTGAGGCTTCATGTTCACAGGGGCTATACTCTGCATATTATCCTCTGAGCAGAGATTGTTTTATGAGTAGTGTTGAGCGATACCGTCCGATACTTGAAAGTATCAGTATCGGATAGTATCGGCCGATACCCGAAAAGTATCGGATATCGCCGATACCGATACCCGATACCAATACAAGTCAATGGGACACCAAGTATTGGAAGGTATCCTGTATGGTTCCCAGGGTCTGAAGGAGAGGAAACTCTCCTTCAGGCCCTGGGATCCATATTAATGTGTAAAATAAAGAATAAAAATAAAAAATATTGATATACTCACCTCTCCAACGCAGCCTGGACCTTACCGATGTAACCGGCAGCTTCCGTTCCTAAGAATGAGCGCTTGAAAGACCTTAGATGACGTCGCGGCTTGTGATTGGTCACGTGGCGGTCACGTGACCGCTCATGCGACCAATCACAAGCCGAGACGTCATCTAAGGTCTTTCAAGCGCTTGAAAGACCTTAGACGACGTCGCAGCTTGTGATTGGCCGCGTGGCGGTCACGTGACCGCTCACGCGACCAATCACAAGCCGAGACGTCATCTAAGGTCTTTCAAGCGCTCATTCTTAGGAACGGAAGATGCCGGTTACATCGGTAAGGTCCAGGCTGCGTCGGAGAGGTGAGTATATCAATATTTTTTATTTTTATTCTTTATTTTACACATTAATATCAATCCCGATACCGATTCCCGATATCACAAAAGTATCGGATCTCGGTATCGGAATTCCGATACCGCAAATATCGTCCGATACCCGATACTTGCGGTATCGGAATGCTCAACACTATTTATGAGCTACAAAAGTATCTCAGGAGTACTACTATAACCCCTAGGCTATATGTCTATCACTACTGTAGACTCCCTTGGGTGGTAGATAGCCCTGCACAGTTTATATTTTTATAATATATTTTTTACACTTTTTTGTGTTTTTTCTTTGAGCACACAGTGTCACCTTCATTGAGTAGGCATGTAGATTGTTTTTACCATTAACTGAATAAAAGTTAGATTTTAGAGAGGGTTTTCTAGTAGTAAGCAGTCATCAGCATAGACACACTGACACTTTACTCTCAATCCCATCCAAAAGGTCATTAATAAAGAGGTTAAAAAGAATTGGCCCTAGCACAGATCCCTGTGGTACGCGACTGCTGACTATATCCCATTTAGAGAAGGTACCATTTATAATTACTCTTTGTTTCCTGTCATTTAGCCAATTCCCTACCCATCTGCATATAATTCCCACAGTCCTTGCTTATGGAGCTTCAGTATAAGGCTGTTAAGTGGTACAGTATCAAATGCCTTTGCAAAGTCCAGATAAATCACATCAGACGCATTACCAACATCCAGATTTGCACTTACCTCCTCATAGAAACTCAGCATGTTAGTTAGACACCACCTATCATCATGAATACATGTTTATTGCCAGGTATTATATTATTCTCTGCAACATATTTCTGCAGGTCATCTCTTATAATTCCCTCAAAAATTTTGCACACTACTGATGTCAGGCTATCCGGACAGTAGTTGCCTGGCTCCACCTTCTTACCCTTCTTAAATATTGGTACCACGTCAGCCATCCTCCAATCCTGTGGCACCACCCCTGTTACAAGAGAACCAATAAATAGGCCTAGATTGCTGGCACTTCCAAAATTAGCAATCCTACAAACAACGGAAGCATATGCCAATTTTCAAAAGACTAATCATATTTTATTAAACATAAACATATTATACAATACACATTAAAAAATATGGAGATATATGTACAAAAGTATGTACAGAGTATAGCTATCTAATCAAAAATAATAAATATATGAGTTATAGGTAAATCCCAAGATTAATAGATAAGATGCATATTACACATGGATCATTTATGATCAGGTTATTCCAAGGAGAGTAAATGGGTGAAAGTAATTTTCAAAAAATTAAATCCATTAGAAAAACCTGAGCATATCATAAGCCAATATACTTCAAAATTATGTTGTAAACATATTAACACTAAGCTACTATATACGTACAATGGTATATGGTGCAAAGAAAATGCCCAAGTATCTTGAATGGGCGAAATATTACACTGAGAGAGAGAGTAAACTTGCAAAGCGCACATATAAGATATTAAACAGTTATTATTTCATATCCCATTAAAGTGCTTAGTGCTCAATATAGATACAATAATAAAATTGAAACAATTACAAGTGCAAAGTGCTAAGGATGATATTGCTCATATACAGGCACTAAGACTAGATTAGTCAGATGGGGAATCCAAAAAGTACATTAATATTGCATTAAAGTAAGCACTCCAGCTTAGAAATAAACAATAGTTAGTGCAAAGTGCAAATGACCAGTATTAACAAGCTAGGTATACATTATTGAAGTGCCATGTGCTGAATGTAGAGATATAATAAGAACAAGCAATATTGCACCCATATTACAAGTAAACAGCAAGTGTGAACAGGGAAAGAGGTGACACAACAAAACCCCCCAGGAAGAAGCTTATGCGAAATGCGCATCGAGGCTCTGGTCTGCATCCTCAGGTTATGTATTATCTTCATAAGCCTCTACCAAGACCCGGCTGTCCCTCTAAACTTTCATCTCAAACAAGGAGAAGACTGATCAGAGATGCAGCCAAGAGGCCCATGATCACTCTGGATGAACTGCAGAGATCTACAGCTGAGGTGGGACAGTCTGTCCATAGGACAACAATCAGTCGTACACTGCACAAATCTGGCCTTTATGGAAGAGTGGCAAGAAGAAAGCCTTTTCTGAAAGATATCCATAAAAAGTGTCATTTAAAGTTTGCAACAAGCCACCTGGGAGACACACCAAACATGTGGAAGAAGGTGCTCTGGTCAGATTAAACCAAAATCAAACCACACAGCTCATCACCCTGAACACACCATCCCCACTGTCAAACATGGTGGTGGCAGCATCATGGTTTGGGCCTACTTTTCTTCAGCAGGGACAGGGAAGATGGTTAAAATTGATGGGAAGATGGATGGAGCCAAATACAGGACCATTCTTGAAGAAAACCTGTTGGAGTGTGCAAAAAACCTGAGACTGGGATGGAGATTTTTCTTCCAACAAGACAATGATCCCAAACATAAAGCAAAATCTACAATGGAATGGTTCACAAATAAATGTATCCAGGTATTAGAATGGCCAAGTCAAAGTCCAGACCTCAATCCAATTGAGAATCTGTGGAAAGAGCTGAAAACTGCTGTTCACAAATGATCTCCATCAAACCTCACTGAGCTCGAGCTGTTTGCCAAGGAAGAATGGGCAAGAATTTCAGTCTCTCTATGTACAAAACTGATAGAGACATACCCCAAGCAACTTGTAGCTGTAATCACAGCAAAAGGTGGCGCAACAAAGTATTAAGTTAAAGGGGCCGAATAATATTGCACGCCCCCCTTTTCAGTTTTTGAATTTCCACAAAAATTTAAAATAACCAATAAATTTCATTCAACTTCACAATTGTGTTCCACTTGTTGTTGATTCTTCACCAAAAATTTACATTTGGTATCTTTATGTTTGAAGCATGATATGTGGGAAAAGGTTGAAAAGTTCCAGGGAGCTGAATACTTTCGCAAGGCACTGTATATAGTAGCTTAGTGTTAATATGTTAACAACATAATTGTGAAATAGATTGGCTTATGATATGCACAGGTTTTTCTAATGGATTTAATTTTTTGAAAATTACCTTTACCCATTTACTCTCCTTGGAATAACCTGATCATAAATGATCTATGTGTAATATGCACATTATCTATTAATCTTGGGATTTACCTATAACTCATATATTTATTATTTTCGATTAGATAGCTATACTCTGTGTTTGCAGTTGTTTTTGTACATGTATCCCCATATTTTTTAATGTGTATTGTATTATATGTTTATGTTTAATAAATTATCATGATTCCGTTTGTAGGATTACCTGTTACAAGAGAGCCTAAGAATATAAGATACAGCGGTCTGTCAATTACTAGGCTCAATTCCTTCAGTATCTGTGGATTAATGCCATCTGGGCCAGAGGATTTGTCAATGTTTAATTTTCTCAGACACGGGCATACTTCTTCTCATATTAAACTAGTTATATCAGGTGGTAAATTTTGATTTTTGCCTTGTTGAATGATCCCTGGAACAGTTAGTTCATTGGTGAAAAGTACATGTTTAATACCTCAGCCTTTTCTTTGTCCTCTATTATTATCTTGTTATTATTGTCTTTTAAGGGGCCTGTAACATCTTTTTTTTCCTTTTTGGCATGTATGTGTTTATAACATGTTTTGGGATTTATTTTAATGTCACTGGCAATTTGTTTCTGTGTTGATAACTTTGCCAGCTTTATTTCTTTTTTACATTTCTTACTTAGATGTTTATACTCCTGAAATGCTATGTCTGTATTTTTGGCCTTCAGGATTTTGAATGCCCTTTGTTTTAGTCTGATTAAACTTTAGAGTGTCTTATTTATCCATAATTGTTTCTTTTTATTCCTGGTCATTTTAGTACCGGAGGGTGTAAGTTTTCTACAGTACTGACATGAGAGTCTCCAGTTCACTAATTTTGTTTGCAAGACTTCTTGCATTTTCCAGTAGACATTTAATACTATTAGCACATTTATTACTCCTTCTCACTTTAAGATGTTCCTTGCATTTCCCAGCCCCCCTCAAATCCTCAATGACCCCAACTGTTTCACTCTATCTACTCTTTGTATCCCTTTTTAGCACATCTACCCTCCCCCAGATTCTAGTTTAAAAGCTCCTCCATCTGCCTGACCACTTTTTCCACAAAACACAGCTGCACCCTCCCAATTGAGATGCAACCTGTCCCTACCATAGAGCCTGTAGCTGACAGAGAAGACAGATACCATAAGATACGGTCTTCCCAAAACCCTGTCTGTATTTTTTTTATATACTAAATTATTTTCTGAAAAAAATTGTGTGAAATCCCCCAACATTTTATTAACCAGCAGAGGGAAAGGGGAGAGCTGGGGGCAGATGTTTATAGCCTAGAAAGGGGGTAATACCCATTGAGCTTCCCAGGCTATTAATATCAGCTCACAGCTGTATACTTAGCCTTTCCTGGTTATTAAAATGAGGGACCCCACCAAAAAATGATGTAGGGTCCCCTTTAACCCCTTAACCCCCGTAGCTTTCTTTGGTTTTGAGTTTTAGTTTTTCGCTCCCCTTATTTCCAGAGCCATAACATTTTTATTTTTCTGTCAATATGACCATGTGAGGGTGTGTTTTTTGCAGGACGAGTTGTACTTTTGAATGACACCATTGGTTTTACCATGTCGTGTACTAGAAAATGGGAAAAAATTCCAAGTGTGGTGAAATTGCTAAAAAGTGCAATCCCACACTTGTCTTTTGTTTGTCTAGTTCACTACATGCTAAAACTGACATGCCATTATGATTTTCCAGGTCATTACAAGTTTATAGATGCCAAACATGTCTAGGTTCTTTTTTATCTAAGTGGTGAAAAAGAATTCCCCAAAAATTGCGCCAATTTTGCGATACTCGTAGTGTCTCCATTTTTGTGATCTCCGGTTAGGTGAGGGCTTATTTTTTGCATGCCGAGCTGACATTTTTAATGATACCATTTTGGTGCAGATACAATCTTTTATCGCCCGTTATTGCATTTTAATACAGTGTCACGGCAACCAAAAAAACGTAATTTTGGCTTTCTGACTTTTTTCTCGCTATGCCGTTTAGCAATCAGGTTAATCCTTTTTATTTATTGATAGATGGGGCAATTCTAAACACGGCGATACCAAATATGTGCAGGTCACCGGTGTACATATTTCCTGCACGATTGCCGGAAGCGCCACTTATATGCCACTGTCAGAGTTTGACAGCGGCATTTAACTAGTTAATAGCTGCGGATGGATCGCGATTTCAACCGTGTCTATTGCGGGCACATGTCAGCTGTTCAAAACAGCTGACATATCCCAGGAAAGATGTGAGCTCACGCCAGAGCCCACATCAAAGGGAGGGATACCGACATCGGCGTACTATTGTGCCTGATGTTGATAAGTGGTTAATTAGTAACCAGCAAAAGCTAGGCAGACCGCTGTGGACTGATATTAATAGCCTATGTAGGGGCCATTTATATTGCCCCCCTCCCAAACTAAAAATATCAGCTCTCAATCGCTCAAGAAAAGGCATATGCATAAGATGTGCCAAATCTGGCACTTAGCCTCGCTCTTCCCACTTGCCCTGGTGCGGTGGCAAGTGGGGTGATAGTTGGGTCATTGATGTTACCGTTGTATTATCAGGTGACATCAAGCCCAGAGATCAGTAATACAGAGGTGTTTATTAGATGCCCCCAGTACTAACCCCATAGCGATATTGGTTTGAAAAAAACACATACCCTGGATAAACTCCTTTAATTGAAAGAATGACAGATTCCTTTAGCTAATCTAAATTAAACCATACTTACATCATCGTCCAATCCACTGAAGCCAATGACTCCTGTAACATAATTAAAATAATAAACAACCATATTTCAAGAGTTTCAAGAGCTTGTACACCATCCTAATTTGGTCTAAGAGATCTATTTGATAAGCAATGTTTCACTTACTGGGCTGCTTGCTTTAATTTTGTTGAAATCAATATTTTATTTGCTGCAGATCTACCAGTACTCTGAATGCTTAGCTCCATATAATCCCGCCCACAACACTGATTAGCAGCTTACTGTATACATTGTGCATAAGCAGAAAGCTGACAATCAGTGGTGGAGGTTGGGTTATACAAAGCTCATGAATATGGAGGACTACATATCAGCCTTTGTACTAGTCCTCTAGTGATAATCTCTTGCAAATAACACATTGGTTTTTATCAAAACTACAGCTAGCAACCCAGTAAGTGATACATCATTGGAATCAGGGTCTCTGTCTTTACGATATGCTGCTCTGAAATTAGGTGGCAAAAACTTGGTGACAGATTCTCTGTAATTATGAGAATAACGATTTAAGCATTGCTGTTATAGAAAGAATGTAAGTCATGAGTTCCCAACATGTCTCTCAATAATTGCTGTACAAATTAGGGTAGCACTAATGAAATTTTTTGCTGAACTGCATTCCTGAGTTCATCTATGCCAATACTGCTGCAATCTGAGGTAGTAAACACAGTGTCGAAAAGTAGAGTGGTGACACTAATCTTCTTGTTGAGCAAAACTATTCTCCGTTATGAGAGAAGACAGTCTGTGGTTTATTTATCCCTCTAATGATGCCACTGTTAAATTAGGAAATGCTACTGGACATAATAGGCTGGCTGCTCTTCTTAAGCAGAGCGGGAATTGATGGGCTTTAGACACACAATTGAATATGTTCTTCTCATTACGAAGGATTTAGAAATCCCTTCTTGCAGTATATATTAACATGGGTTGGTAATTTACTCAGCGCTTTCATTTATGAAATACAGCTCCACCGTAATCAGTAAACCAGGGCATTAGCTTTGATAATAAAATCCTAGGAGTTTATTCAGTCCCTCTCCCATCATAGTCATAGCACAAAGACGTGCTGAGCATGAAATAATAATGACAGAAGTTCAAAGCTCCGGTACGAATGCTTCTGGCATGGCGAAGGTTGTTAGTGGTGTTCGACTTAATTCAGCCCCTGATTTTTTCTTAGATTCCCTGACCTTTTTTAACATCAAAAGTTAATGTTATATGGTTCAAAATACGAAGCAGCCCCTACTATATATATAAAAATAGGATGTAACTGTCTATATTATTTTATACATTATGTATTAACCCAAGGCTATGGCTACATAATGACTTACATTGGGGGATGGTTACTGAAAAATTGCAGGGTACAGTGTATATTGTATAACAAAAATCTAAAAAATCTATGGCACACCATCATTTTCTTCTCAAAGCTTTTTTATATCAAAAAGTATCCATCCATCTTACAGTATCAATCGTCGAACTTTCATCACTTTCACCATGATGTAAAACATCCTACCATGGTAAAGTCGTGGAAGAGGGAGAAACTTCATTCCAGGGTAGGTCGGGCACAGACACCATATCAGACACAAAACACCCGCACCTGAGGATGTTTCAGGGGTCCACACTCATTCTCAAGGGGGGCTTGAGAAAGCAAACATTATAGTTGCACAACTGCCACAGTAACCTTCACTTTTTTTCAAACAAAAGATGTGGAGGAGCCTGAGCCTTAAAGGAATAATTTACTACTTGGACAACCCCTTCTCATTCCCCATGTTTGTGGCCCCATTCAAAAAGAAAAGCTTATACTCCCCACCCATACAGGTGCTGTCTCAGCAGGGTCAGCACTCATTCTCCCAGGGCTCACATAAGATGGTTACGTTATGCGAGCCCTGCGACCAATCAATGCCGGCTTCACTGTCTCTACCTTTGGACGTATAAGTAATTAACAGGAAGTGAGCGGCCAGTTCCAGCTCTCATTTCCTCTTGATTACTTATACATTACCTCACAATTCCTGTTTCCATAGCAACTATTGGCATCCCGCGATCGCAGTGCGGAAGTGTCAATGGGCTGACAGAGGGAGTGATCTCCCTTTGACAGTGGTATATGAGGGGTTATATACTGGATCGGACACGATTAAGACCAGAGGGTTGAAACACATCAACATTTCATTTTACTGTTCTAGGCATAATCCTTGATAGAAGCCTAACCTTCAAATCTCATTTGGAAAAAACAGCACAGAAACTGAAAGCACGCAATAATATTATTCAGAAACTCTGCGGATCTTCCTGGGGTTCCTCCACACCTGTCTTGCGAACGTCTACCCTTGCCTTGGTGTACTCTACCGCAGAATATTGTGCTCCAGTATGGCTGAATAGTTGTCATGTGAATGCAATCGACAATCAGTTGAACAACTCTATGCGCATAAGTTCTGGTGCTATCAGACCTATGCCCGTCCATTGGTTGCCTGTCTTGACCCATATCGCACCTGCAAATCTGAGAAGACAAAAGCTCCTACTTAAAGAATGCACCAAAGTAGTGAATAATGAAAATTTTCCAATACATCAAAATATCCAAGATGTTCAAATACAGCGACTGAAATCAAGACATCCACCCATCCGAACCGCAACTACCCTGTATGAACATGATTTCAATTTAGAAGAGAAATGGCGTGAACTTTGGGTCAGTGCAGTAGACGGTGAGCCTCAAACTTTTCCTCACTTTCAAAATCCACCACCAGGCTTCAATCTGCCAAAGAAAACCTGGGTCACTTTGAATCGTATCAGAACAAACTTTGGTGTCTGTGCAGATCTTATCCATAAGTGGGGAAAATCTGACTCTCCTGCCTGTGACTGTGGAGCTGACCATCTAACAATTCAGCACATTGTCGAGGAATGTCCCCTCGGATCTTATACTGGTGACAAGAATGATTTCTATACTGGAAATGACAATGTTATTGCATACATAGAAAATCTCGATATCCGACTCTGATTTCTGTTCCTTTGTTCTTTTCAATCACTGTTTATCATTTATGTATTCTTATATGATGTTTAAATATATGTTCATACGATTAAATAAAATTTACTCTTCTGCTATGACAATATTTTAATGGATTTCATCTAAATTGAATTGTTTATCTGAGATTTTAACTCATGCTCAGTGGATATGCTCAGTGGATATTGTTCCATTAAAAAATAACAAAATTCTAATGGTATTGCAAACAAATCAGATACCACACCAATTCCTTCAATATTAGGACCCTCTCCATTTACAACCAATCTTAGAGAAAGATACTCTTCTTCCCAACAGAACAGAGACCTTTTCTGCCCATGTGTCTGCAAAGCTCACATTGATAGCAATGCAATAATAGGAGATATAAAAAACATTAGTCCACTACCCTTATGAAAGTAGGAAAAATAGCACTAAATAATTATATGTTGAAATCATATACAGTACATGGGACCCCTCCAATAAATGTGTTACATTGGATGTGCAGTTACTGGACAGTAATATCTCACATGAATTAGGTGTTGTATTTATAGCCAAATTTTTTAATAATGATTCCTTATTTCCAACATTACAAAAGGAATTAATTCTTGATGGGATATAATTTATTCTAAAACATAAGGCATTTAAATTTTAAACCCAAACCTTTCTACAAATTAAAGGTACAGCCATGGGGACACATTTTGCCCCTCGTTTACTAACTGATATATGGGAGATTTCCAACACACATACATCACCAAGACTCATATGTGGTATGATAATATTATAATGAATAAGAGGTACATTAACGACCTAATCTTTTTTTGAAAAGGTACATCTGTAGATTTGGATGAGCATGTGGAATACCTCAACAGCAACAAGCGAAGACTTAGCTTTACATGTTCCAGTTCTGAAAGAGAATTAGAATATTTGGATTAATCCACATTCAGAATTACTAAAATCTTTATTTGAAAAAGTTGATTCCAATAGTCTTTTACATAGTAAAAATAAAACATCACAGAAAAAAAGGCAGCAGTACTAAATTGCCAACACCAAGTTACAACACATTTTTTCATTTTTCTGCAGGGTGTAGGCCGGGCTCTTCAGTGGTGGCTGCACAATTTGGGGTGTCTGTCCTTTGCGAAATTATGGTACTGAGCAGCCTGCCTGATCTAATAGTAGTGGTGTTAGTAAAGGGCTTTGAGCTGGACAAAAGTGTGACTCATGTAATGGTGTGAATGGCACCCTATACAATCATGGGTGAATTTGGAATACCTAGCAATCACCTCCTGATGTAAGGTGGGTTTACAAGTGATTGTTTCATTAGCATTTTGCACTTGTGCGGTCCATGCCTTTATCATGGGGGAATTGCTGCATTTGCTTGTGTATTTGTGACATAGTGTTAGTTAGTACAGCTGCCTTTTTCTGTTATGTTTTTTAATTTATATAACCTAGTACACACAGCCATGTGTGTATATACATGCATACAAATACATATTTATGTCCATATTGACATTAGGGCAAAATATGGTGGTTATCTAATTCTCTAAATGTTCGCATATCCTTAAATTAGATTTTAATAGAAACACACACACTCCTGGCTACATAAGTCCCAATCACACTAATAAACTTGGCTGGACCGCGCCTATGTTATTTAGTAAGACCACATAGCCGTCTACTCCATTACTACTGCCCCCTGCAGAGTAATGTTGGCCTCATTTGGCTACAGAGGCAGATGTCACTGGAGCAGGACAAGGAATAGAAAGATATAAAGATATAAAAATGATTTTCCAATTTAACAAATTCACTTTTGATAGGTAGAGGTCATTGAATCCCAATTTATTTGACTTGGAACTAAAGTACTAAAAAAAATAAAATAATATACCTCCCAATTCATTCTCCATGGGGGCATGTGAGCCTACTGCTTTGATTTAGGTTTGAAGACCTTGGCACCGATTCATCAAAGCAATTTTGCCGGAATTCTGGCACAACTTGCTTTGAAAAGTTGGTAAATTCTAATGAAACTCAGAATTGCTCAAAAAAATATGTGGCTTTCAACTGTTCACGCCTGCTTCACTCAACTCTACCAAAATAGATGGAGCTGGCACATGACGTGGGGATGTGACGCCACAGCTCATCTAATATATGAGGAGTTGTGGCTTTTCTTATGGCAGAAATCTTACTCCAGGCGTTCTATGTAAAGGGGAGAGTGGTGGAGTTACAAGCAGAACTCCTCTCTCCTCCTCCTCTCACTCCATATACACAGAATCTTGTCTTCCATCTCCTATCTCAGCATTCTGTTTTCACTGACTACAGATTTTATGTGAAAATTGAGAAAATTGAAAATAAATGATCAGTTCAGGAGGAGAATGAAGCAGATGTCTCTGATAGGATATATTACAAAGTTTCTTGTTTTCATGTGTATTATTGATTTAAGAAATAAAATTTTTAATGACGGTAACTCTTTAAGTTCTTACTGCACTTTTAGTAGACTTAATGCAGGAGAAATATAACTGTTATGCCTTAATTATGTGATATTAAAGAGAACATGAAAGAAAAGGTTAAATATTCACACAGAACCTCTTTCTCAAAACAGGTTCAACATATCAAATGGCAGAATAATAGACTCTTGACATTGCACAATATTGACTTAATCAAGTTGTTAAGCTTCACAGGTAGCATGATGAATTGCTTTCTTTTACAGATTCAGACTGGAGCCATACTTTTCATGTCAGAAAGACATGTAATATTGTTTATACATTTATACATATTACATTTTTGTCCTTAAAATTGGATAGAAATCTAGAAATTTGATGTAGGATGTGCATAAAACATCTTTTTCAAGTGGATTCCGCATTAAAAAGCATTACCTAAACACGAAGGCATTTCTATGTAAAAAGCAATTTGCTGTTCATATATTCAGGATTTTGAGCGTCTTTTAACTGTTTTATGTTTCCAAAGATGCCAAACGGTTATAAGAAGAAAGCTGACCATTCTATTGGTGTTTTCCGCTCTGAAGACGCACTATGCTTTCTAACAGATGTCAATAGGAAAGGTTCAAAAACGATGATGGATAATGCCCAGGTGTCTATGTGAGGACTTTTGCTTGAAAACCGCTAGAGGTTTATTTATTGTGAAACTAAGGTAAAAAATTTACGATAAACACCAGTAAAAAGACTCCTCAAAAATGGGAGAAACGCTCAAAGAAAAACACTGGGAGTAAAAACTGTTGAAAAAGCACCCAGGAAACGACAAAAAACTATAAAAAAAAGATGATTCGGGTGAAAAAAATGCTCCTGCGTTCCATGAAGCTTCTTCCACTTGATAAACTCAGTAAGTTTGCTCACCTCAGTAAGTTCATCAAATGCATGTGCCTTTAAAGTGAATGCACCAATAGAAAATGCCCTATTCTTATAATCAAGTTTTTATGATAAAGGAAATCCTTCAGGTGGTTTTTGCACTGTAATCTGAGGACAACATGAGGTAGGGACCGAGACCCAGATTTCAGCGATGTCACTTATTATGCTGTGTGTTGTTGTTTCAATACAATGAATGTTTTATCACCGGGAAATTATCACTTCTGAACTACAGCTCACATGAGTCCTGGTCCGATCACGACCCGTCTTGTGATAAGCAGCTCACTGTCAATGTCTAATGTACACAGAAAGCTGTGGTGTGGACATGGGCAGCTTTTTCAGCTCTGCTTCATGCTGCACCTAAAAACTCTGATTGTGTTACTGGATCGCCCCCAGAGTAGGGGAATGGGGTAGTCGGTACCGGGTCTATTTCTCTCGGTTCTGGGGATGTCACAGTGGCCCGACCCGGTCCGTGGCCCTTTGAGGGGCGCCCAATTAAAGGTGAAGTTGTCTGGTGTTCATGACGCCACCTGTAGTATTCGGTCAGGGTGGCCGATGCTGCTTAGGGGTCCGCTGGGGTGATGGAATGGCAGCTAGATGGTATACCTCCCCACAGGTGAAGCATGTCCCCAGGGCTTCCCAGATGTGTAGGTGGTGATGGTGGGCGATGTAAGGCGCAATGAATAACGAGGACACAAGGTTGCAGTCTCTTTACCTTTTACTGAAGACTTCAGCGTCCACAGTCCAGAGTACCGTTCACAGGGCAGGCAGAATCCGGCCGGTCCGAAGGCACATCCAGAGTTTCCTTATCCAGGTGGAAATCAGTAGCCTTCCTACTAGCGCCTGTGTGTTGTAGTACTTCCCTGCTGAGCACCACGGGATAGTCCTCACAACTTTTGTGGATGTTTCTGATGTTCTCTCTCTCTGTCCCCCAGATGGTATGGATAGGACAACCCGTATGACGGGGTAGGCCTGGAGCTTATTTATAGGGACCCCTAGAGATGCCCCTCTCCCACAATTTGCCTCCGTGTCTTCTTAGGTATTAAGGTCGGGCAACCAACTTGGAATTGACTGTCCTGCCGGTCTCTGAAGTAATACGTAGCGTCATTTACTCCCTCGGTGTTCCGGCCACCGGCTGCGCGCCTCAGAAGGAGGCTGCCGATCTTGGGGCAGAACTCCTCCCGGTATTATCTCCTTGTGCTGTGACTTCGTTTCTCACTCTCCACAATATAATTCCTTTCCTGTCCTTTCTTAGGATGCTGCCACAATGGGTGCAGGCGCAGCTCCGTAACGTTCTATCTTGTGCTTGGCCTCTGTCAGGATCCCACCCCTGACAGGGACCCTCTGTCTGCAGCTCAGATGTTCCTCCTTCTCCCCCTGTCTGCCTGACAGGTCCTTTCTGGGTCAAAGCCAGGTAGCTTCTGACTGACTTCCTATCCAACCCACCAGTTTTACCCGTGTGTGAGGACTGTCCTAATAGATAGAAGCAAGGCTCCCCCTGGTGGACTGGAGTGTGAAGTGTAGTGTGTGACTTGTGATACTTGGTCAGGTGAACTCCTTTAGTACCATCAGACGTAATATCACCCCCCCTGGTGGGAGAGCGACATTACTGCAACGACCAGGACTCTGGGGTGCTGCATTACAACTGCTGCACCCAGTATACTAAGTGATACATTGTCGGATTCAGGGTCTCTTTTCCCAAATTATGCTGCTCTCAGGTGAGGTAGCAAAACCTGGAGGCAGATATCCTTCAAACAGGTTTTTTTTCAGAAACAATGTTTCTTTTTTAATTTCTTGCCTTACTAACTATATTCAAAAGAATCCAAAATCTTGTACGTTTCACTCATATTAGTCTGACTCTAGAGAAGAGTGAAATGATTTGCATGACCCATTGGTCAGTTCAATAATTTGTGGTCCTTGTATGGGAATCCTGCAAACTGCCTCTTACAGTTGAAACCAGAAGTTTACATACACTATATAAAAAGACACATAAGCATGTTTTTGTAATGGGCTAGGTGGTGGAACCACTTTGCTAAAGCCCAAAGAAGACCTGGAGGGGAGTGACTAGGAGCCTCACCCAATCTGACTATGGACATGCAACAGCTATCGACACTGAGGTCTGTGAAGAGACAAGGGAGGTGATCCAGGTGCTACTCCAGGACTGACCTTGGGTAGATGGCAGCTGACCCCTAGGAACAGGTAGCTTTGATGGCCCGGGTGAATGTCCAACAGATGCAGGCAGGCAGAGAAGATGACGAGAACTGCAGGTGCAGACAAGACAGACTGACAGAGTGATGAGCACTGGCAGGTGCAGCAGGCTCAGCTGTCGTTGAGGTAAGCAGTGGCGGGTGCAGCTGGCTGCCATTGAAGTGAGCACTGGTGGGTGCAGCTGGCTCAGCTTCCATTGAGGTGAGCACTGGTGGGTGCAGCTGACTCGGCTGCTATTGATGTGAGCACTGGCGGGTGCAGCTGGCTCGGCTGCCATTGAAGAAAGCACTGGCGGATGCAGCAGACTTGGCCACCATTCAACAAAAGCACTGGCAGGTGCAGCAGGCTAAGATACAAGTACTTGGACCTGATAACTGACAAGCGTGTAAGGAACAAACTCACAACATGTAAAGCACCATGGAATAAATGGCGCTATAATAATGAATAATAATAGTAATAAAAACATTGCACAGGCACCTCCATGTTGGGGGAGGCGCCTTAAATAGTAAGTGACCTCCAGCTATAGACTGTGGACACTTTAGAGGAACGCACGAGGCCCCTTTAAGAAAGAGGAAGTGTGCGTGCCCTATGCACAGTGCCTGGAGACCTGCTAGGCGTGCACGCACCCTGGGCAGCAGCAGACCCGGAAGGAGCAGGACGGGAGTGCGCTGGTTTCTCTACAGGGAGAGAGGGACTGCAGGCAGAGATGCGGGCACTACAGTTTTTCTCAATATCTGACATGAAATCAGAATATACCTTTCCCATTTTAGGTCAATTAGGATTACCATAATTATTAATATTTGCCAAATGCCAGAATAATGAGAGAGAGAGAATGTTTTAAGGCATTGTTATCACTTACTGCAAAGTTAACATACATTTCATTAGTGTAAGAGAACACACAAGCGCTAACTCCCAGAGATAGCCCTCAGCTGCAGGAATCAAGACAGGTAGGTGCCACCACTGTCAGATAAACTACCAATAGTTATAATACAGCTGAAACCGCGCTCGAGAGAGTAATGCTCAAACAGCCATGCATATAAGGGAAGTTATTTAGAAAAGGGGTACAAAGGAATAAACCTGCTGTGATCTCACAAACACATCAAACAAATCTCTGTGCTGTGCACTGATCCAGGGAAATTAATAGTGGTACAGTAATATAGTAAACCCAAATGGGTTAATGATAGATGTATTTAATAGATCCTGCAAGCCGCATAAAAAGTCAACTTATGAAATGCAACTGAGCCTGTGCAGCACATGGAAGCAGACCATACTAGACATCTAGGACACAAATACTAGTGCACCAGGCAAGGACTCACTGAGGTCCGGGTGTAACGGTATATGATGCAGCAGTGTCCGTCCGGTTCTGCGGTGGAGCGCCCGGTGTGTACGTAGTGAACGAAGAAGCAAGCAGGCAGGAGGAATCAACCGCAGCACAGCAGCACTATCTGATGAAGAAGGACGCAACTCCTTCGAAATGCGTCGGTATTTTTTTTGGTCTCTCTGCCGACCCGTAGCTCCTGTGATGTCACACGCTAGGCACCTTTGCCGGGCATCCTTCTTCACCGCTCGTATCCAGGGACGCCACTGGCCGGGGCTTTCCCTGGCTCTGCGCAGCCTTCCCATAGTGCCGCTGTGCTGCCATTTATTCCATGGCACTTTACATGTGAGGAGGGGTATACATAACCATATGTAGAAGAAGGTGCTTTTGTTTTGTCTATATTTCCAGCAGGATTCATTTATATACTGTATGTGTACAACTGTTTTTGTTTGGCTGGAGTTAACCCTGGCTATTTTTCCTGACACACGCCAACGTGCTAGAAAAAGTGATGCAGGGGATTTAAAAATATACGATTTAGATCAAACTACATATATATTTTTTAATGTATATACCGTATTTTTCAGATTATAAGACCCACTTTTCCTCCCCCAAATTTGGGAGGAAAATGGGGGTGCATCTTATAATCCAAAAGTAGCTTACAGGGGAATGGGGGCAGCTGTATTAGAGTGGAGTCACAGCAGGCAGGGTGGCTGTTGCAGGGCACTGACATTGGCGGCAGGAGTGGGATAACGCTGCGGGCCTCAAACTTTCAGAAAATGTCGGCAGAGTCCTCGCACTTCCAATTGTTTTCTCTGTGATGGTTTTGGGAAAATGGCAATTGGAGGCAGCATATGTGCACATTGAGATCTTGGCAAATACCATTGGACCATAAGGCATACCACCAGTTTATTGAAAAAAAAAAATCCCTATTTTCCTCCCCAAAATTTGGGATGAGGTGCATCTTTTAATCCGGGAAACATGGTATTTAGGAACCCTGACATAAACATATTGGGAAATTATTTGTTTGTTCAATATTTCCTTAAGAAGGGACACCTTTTAGTAAAAAGTATAGTTGCAAAATGCTCTTACTGTGATCTTGTTCTGAATTTCTCTGATACTCTTTGCTTAGGACACATTCATGTTTCCCAAAAAGAATGACAAAGTCCGATTTAGGTTCATAGTACTTTAAGACACTCCATGTGTCTTTGTGTGGTTCTTTTATATTTTTCCAATGCAGTATTATTATTATTTATTGTTATAGCGCCATTTATTCCATGGCGCTTTACATGTGAGGAGGGGTATACATAATAAAAACAAGTACAATAATCTTAAACAATACAAGTCATAACTGGTACAGGAGGAGTGAGGACCCTGCCCGAGAAGGCTCACAATCTACAAGGGATGGGTGAGAATACAGTAGGTGAGGATAGAGCTGGTCGTGCAGCGGTTTGGTCGATCGGTCGTTACCGCAGGTTGTAGGCTTGTCGGAAGAGGTGGGTCTTCAGGTTCTTTTTGAAGATTTCGATGGTAGGCGAGAGCCTGATGTGTTGTGGTAGAGGGTTCCAGGGTAGGGGTGATACGCGAGAGAAATCTTGTATACGATTGTGGGAAGAGGAGATAAGAGGGGAGTAGAGAAGGAGATCTTGTGAGGATCGGAGGTTGCGTGTAGGTAAGTACCGGGAGATGAGGTCACAGATGTATGGAGGAGACAGGTTGTGGATGGCTTTGTACGTCACAGTTAGGGTTTTGTACTGGAGTCTCTGGGCAATGGGGAGCCAGTGAAGGGATTGACAGAGGGGAGAGGCCGGGGAATAGCGGGGGGATAGGTGGATTAGTCGGGCAGCAGAGTTTAGAATAGATTGAAGGGGTGCGAGAGTGTTCGAGGGGAGGCCACAGAGCAGGAGGTTGCAGTAGTCAAGGCGAGAGATGATGAGGGCATGGACTAGGGTTTTTGCAGATTCTTGGTTGAGGAATGAACGGATTCGTGAAGTATTTTTGAGTTGAAGTCGGCAGGAAGTGGAAAGGGCTTGGATATGTGGTTTGAAGGAGAGATCAGCGTCAAGGATTACCCCGAGGCAGCGAGCTTGTGGGACTGGGGAGAGTGGGCAGCCATTTACTGTAATGGTTAGGTTCGTTGGGGGGGTCGCGTGAGATGGGGGAAAGATGATGAATTCTGTTTTGTCCATGTTAAGTTTCAGAAATCTAGCGGAGAAGAAGGATGAAATAGTGGACAGACATTGAGGGATTCTGGTTAGTAGGGAGGTGATATCTGGTCCAGAGATGTAGATCTGTGTGTCATCAGCATAGAGGTGATACTGAAAGCCATGAGATTCTATGAGCTGTCCCAGGCCAAAGGTGTAAATGGAGAAGAGCATGGGCCCAAGGACTGAACCTTGCAGGACTCCGACAGATAGGGGGCGAGGTGAGGAGGTGGTGTGTGAGTGGGAGACGCTGAATGTCCGGTCTGTTAGGTATGATGAGATCCAGGATAGGGCCAAGTCTGTGATGCCAAGGGATGAGAGGGTCTGTAATAATAGGGAATGGTCCACTGTGTCAAAGGCAGACGACTGGTCGAGGAGGAGGAGGACAGAGTAGTGTCGCTTGCTCTTGGCGGTTAAGAGGTCGTTGGTGACCTTAGTTAGGGCAGTTTCAGTGGAATGGTGTGACCGGAAGCCAGATTGTAAGCGGTCAAAGAGGGAGCAAGAAGAGAGATGGGAGGACAGTTCAAGGTAAACGTGTTGTTCCAGTAGTTTGGAGGCATAAGGGAGAAGTGATATAGGGCGATAGCTAGATACAGAGGATGGGTCAAGAGAGGGCTTTTTGAGGATAGGTGTGATGGAGGCATGATTAAAGCTTGAGGGGAAAACACCAGTTGTTAGTGATAGGTTGAAGAGATGGGTTAGGGTTGGGATGAAGACTGTGGTGAGATTTGGGGTGAGGTGGGATGGGAGCGGGTCAAGTGCACAGGTGGTGAGATGCGATCTTGAGAGTAGAGTGGAGAGTTGATCTTCTGTAATGGTGGAGAAGTTGGTTTTGGAGGTGGAGGGCTGGGAAGTCAGGAGGAAGGGCTCTGGGGGTTGTTGACCAAAACTGTCTCTGATGCTATCAATCTTCTGCTTGAAAAATGAGGCAAAGTCTTCAGCGGAGATAAGTGGGGAGGGAGGAGGTGTTGGGGGACGGAGGAGAGAATTGAAGGTGTTGAATAACTGTTTAGGGTTGTGAGACAGGGAGGATATGAGAGATGAGAAGTAGGTTTGTTTAGCTGTGGCGAGTGTGGTCTTGAAAGTAGTGAGGGACTGTTTGAATATGATGAAGTGCTCGTACAACATTAAAGGAGTGGTTAAATACTTATAGCGGCCTTTATAAATACCTAACAAACCCTTTTGTTTTATAATTAAATTCCCTACACCTCTCCTTATCCTGCTATATCATATATGTTTTTTTCCTTTTTCTTTACTTCTGGTGACATTTCATTTGAGAGGAGACTCAAATGTGACATCACAGGAGGCTGGTGCTGCACTCGCTTCTCACTTCTACACCGTCTGTCACCCCTCCTGAAATAGGATATCATTAGGTGGTCCTCTGAGGACATCCTGGTTCAGCAGGGGTGATCAATAAGTGAAAACATCTTCAATCGTCGCCATCTACACTGTCACTCTTTCTAACATGGCAGTCTCTTTCCCTGAAATGAATCATCATAAGGAAGCAGTTTGAGTCAGGTGCCGCCCCTTGATGATAATTTATTTGAAGGAGGTGACAGAAGTTGCGGGGCAGAACCGGTGTCATTCAATCTGCTTCTATCTCTGCCTTCAAACAAATCATTATCGGGGTGGCCAAACACTTTAAAAAAAAAATCCAGATAAAATATATAAAAGGAGGTTTAGTATGGAAAGCTGCGAGTGCTGTATTACAAATTAATACAACTCAGATCCACAATATGGTGCCTCATTAATAGACATTTCATAGAAAACTGTTTTAAAAGTCTGCACTTATGCCAGATATATATTTTTAGATTTTTCTATGCTTTTTGAAAAACTTTATTTAATATTTACAGTAGTAACTAGTAAGTGATAACATTTCATAATTTTCAAAATTCATATTGCCAATGGCTTTGCTTACCCATGATGAATGCAAACACAGGGATATCATAATCAAAATATGTGTGCTTCACTTGGCTGCTTGCACAGGTAGACTCAAGAATGCCTTTTGAGGTAAATCTCTTGTTGGTTTATTAAAAGACAACAAGTGTAAGTGGGTTGAGAGCTGGCTCAGGGATAGGAAACAAAGGGTGGTTATTAATGGAGCACACTCGGACTGGGTCGCGGTTAGCAGTGGGGTACCACAGGGGTCAGTATTGGGCCCTCTTCTTTTTAACATATTTATTAATGACCTTGTAGGGGGCATTCAGAGTAGAATTTCAATATTTGCAGATGACACTAAACTCTGCAGGGTAATCAATACAGGGGAGGACAATTTTATATTACAGGATGATTTATGTAAACTAGAAGCTTGGGCTGATAAATGGCAAATGAGCTTTAATGGGGATAAATGTAAGGTCATGCACTTGGGTAGAAGTAATAAGATGTAAAACTATGTGCTTAATTCTAAAACTCTGGGCAAAACCGTCAATGAAAAAGACCTGGGTGTATGGGTGGATGACAAACTCATATTCAGTGGCCAGTGTCAGGCAGCTGCTACAAAGGCAAATAAAATAATGGGATGTATTAAAAGAGGCATAGATGCTCATGAGGAGAACATAATTTTACCTCTATACAAGTCACTAGTTCGACCACACTTAGAATACTGTGCACAGTTCTGGTCTCCGGTGTATAAGAAAGACATAGCTGAACTGGAGCGGGTGCAGAGAAGAGCGACGTGTAACATATAACCCTTTAAAAATATAATTTTATTAATTAGATATATTTTAAAAATACCACTTCCCAGTGAAAATGAAAAAAATGTATTAATATATAAAGGGATACAAATATAGGTGCACCTATCCTGATGGATAACCCTACGCTGACCTACTGCCCCTGCCTGACAGTGGAGGTTGGCACCCTGATAGTTTATTTGGCGCCCCCACTCCGCGACGGCTATCTCCTCCTGGCCCTATTAAATACCTAACCAGCTAAAGGAGAGAAAACAATGAGCAATTTAAAGAGATGAAGGAAGGGCAAGCAGGCAAAAACTAAGGTGCACGCTATATATATGTTGACCAACTCCCTACTTAAAGTCCCTATAGGGACAATATGCTAAAGGCATATAGCCAGGATAACTCATAGAATTTTAGTACAGTTGTCCTTGTATGCACTCACTAAAGTTGTACTGATGTGCATACACAATGAGACCTCGGTAGGGAGGGAAATATAGATACAAATTACCTGGTTCAGTCTGGATACAAAATTGTGCATAGCTACACTGCCTGGCAAAAGATGCTTTCAATTACCACCACTGCACATAGAAAAGGATACATATAACTAGCCGGCAGTGTCCAAAAGATGTTTTTTAGCTAGACAGTGTGGTAACACCACTGCATACAAAATCACATGCAGGTGCCAATAAATCAATAGTAGCCAGTAGTCAGTGTTCATGCTCATGCATGGTATGTTAGACCAAAAAAAATGATTAAGTGCTAACAAAGGCAGCCAGTGAGGGAGATATTCCCCCTAAAAGAAACACTTACAGCTAAGTTATATGTATCCTATTCTATGTGCAGTGGTGGTAATTGAAAGCATCTTTTGCCAGGCAGTGTAGCTATGCACAATTTTGTATCCAGACTGAACCAGGTCATTTGTATCTATATTTCCCTCCCTACCGAGGTCTCATTGTGTATGCACATCAGTACAACTTTAGTGAGTGCATACAAGGACAACTGTACTAAAATTCTATGAGTTATCCTGGCTATATGCCTTTAGCATATTGTCCCTATAGGGACTTTAAGTAGGGAGTTGGTCAACATATATATAGCGTGCACCTTAGTTTTTGCCTGCTTGCCCTTCCTTCATCTCTTTAAATTGCTCATTGTTTTCTCTCCTTTAGCTGGTTAGGTATTTAATAGGGCCAGGAGGAGATAGCCGTCGCGGAGTGGGGGCACCAAATAAACTATCAGGGTGCCAACCTCCACTGTCAGGCAGGGGCAGTAGGTCAGCGTAGGGTTATCCATCAGGATAGGTGCACCTATATTTGTATCCCTTTATATATTAATACATTTTTTTCGTTTTCACTGGGAAGTGGTATTTTTAAAATATATCTAATTAATAAAATTATATTTTTAAAGGGTTATATGTTACACGTCTGATTCCCCTTTTTTGGTACTTTATTTTTTCTCTTTGATGATTTTGCAGAGAAGAGCGACCAAGGTTATTAGAGGACTGGGGGGTCTGCAATACCAAGATAGGTTATTACACTTGGGGCTATTTAGTTTGGAAAAACGAAGACTAAGGGGTGATCTTATTTTAATGTATAAATATATGAGGGGACAGTACAAAGACCTTTCTGATGATCTTTTTAATCATAGACATGAGACAGGGACAAGGGGGCATCCTCTACGTCTGGAGGAAAGAAGGTTTAAGCATAATAACAGACGCAAATTCTTTACTGTAAGAGCAGTGAGACTATGGAACTCTCTGCCGTATGATGTTGTAATGAGTGATTCATTAATTAAATTTAAGAGGGGACTGGATGCCTTTCTGGAAAAGTATAATGTTACAGGGTATATACACTAGATTCCTTGATAAGGCGTTGATCCAGGGAACTAGTCTGATTGCCGTATGTGGAGTCGGGAAGGAATTTTTTTCCCAATGGTGGAGTTACTCTTTGCCACATGGGTTTTTTTTGCCTTCCTCTGGATCAACATGTTAGGGCATGTTAGGTTAGGCTATGGGTTGAACTAGATGGACTTAAAGTCTTCCTTCAACCTTAATAACTATGTAACTATGTAACATAAACCATAGCAGAGTTGAATAAAGCAAATGTGGCCTTTCCAGCCTAATGGTAAAACAAAATAAATATAAAGTTCAAAAGAGTCCTTTCCCTGCAGGAATCACCCGCAGGTAGCACATAAAGTCCTCATCTCCTCCTGGAGCCACGTGAGAGTTCCTCCTCTCCCAAGGCACAACACCCACTGACTCTCATGTCCAGCTATTTAACCTAAACCATGTGATGATCACATGACCGTAACATCATCGCAGGTCCTATCAGTGCACAAGCCGGTGGAGATATGGTGAGCACCCGCTCCATGGGTGCCCACCTAAAACCAGCCCTAGTAAGCAACTTTAGTTTAACCCTCTCAACACGTAGTGTGCTGGAGGAAGCATCTCCTGGTGTCACATCACTGACACCATTATGCGCAGTGACACATATGTCCCCTCATACACTGTGCCAGTGACCCTGTCACAGCAGCTACAATCTGTTTTTCATTTTCTCTTCATGTAGTCCAGAAGAAAGAACCAGATACTTCTGCTGGAAGAAAACATCCCCCAAATAACATTTACACCAGTTCCTATGCGGACATATACTTGATTAATATTTGTCATACTTACAACATGGTAATTAACCAACTTATAGTTAGGTGTGGGATGGTCAATTATATTATTATTTATAAGGGAATATTACAATATACAGAATGATTTCCAGCTCTTGCAATGAAAAAACACAGGAAGTACAGCCCATTTGCCACCCCACCATACAGCAAAAGATCCATATTGTGTTATGTTTTTATAATGTAAGTCCCTCTTCATACATCCACTTAAAAAGCGTACATGTCAGACAGTCTGTTTTTACGATTCGTGTGGTTTTTCTGTTTGCCGTCCGAGTGAGTGTGTGTATCATTGTGTCATCCATGTGCCATCCGTCTATCATGCGTGTTCCATCTGCATCTATGTGTGTACCATCAGTGTGACATCCACTTAACATCTGTGTGATGTCTGTGTGACATCCGTGTGGCATGTATCGGAATAGAATACAGAATAGAAATGATAGATTTTTAGATTGTAAAGATGTTCAAATATATAGATAGACAGAAGCAAGATAGATACAGTTGTGCTCAAAGTTTACATACCCCGGCAGAATTTTTGCTTTCTTGGCTTCTTTTCAGAGAATACGAATGATAACACTAGAAGTTTTTCTACACTCACGGTTAGTGGTTGGGTGAAGCCATTTATTGTCAAACTACTGTGTTTTCTCTTTTTAAATCGTAATGGGCACCTTGAGATGATAGGCGGGGGGACCACTGCTGGAACCAGGGCCCCCATGCCTGCTCAGGGTCCCCATAGTGGGCGGCAGAGTAGGGAGATCGATTCTCCCCGCTCTGCGCGCGCCGATACAGTTATTGTAGCGTAGCTCCGGGTGGGCCTCCTCAGAGCGCAGGGCCCTGGGCCACCGCCCCCTCTGTCCCCCCGGTAGCTACGCTACACCATATGGGCTAATAAAGTCCATCTATTTTGTTAACTATTAGAGTGCTGCCTACCTTTTTTTGTTCTAGAAAAATAATTAGATATCTGTAACATATATAATTAGTACCTTGTGCGTATAGTTTTCTGTACATGGATCAACCTAATAAATAAACTAATAAATGAAAAAATGACGTGGAGTCCCTTCACATCACTACTTTTCTACATATCATTCAACCACCTTACCAGCCTATTCTATTACAGTAAGAGTCTGCACTTTTTCCTGACTCACAAGGCCCCTAAACCTGTTATATTGTAAATCCAAGAGAACAGGTCCCCCCCCTTATGTGGCAATCTGTCTCTGTTAGTTTATTGTACTGGTTGTATTTTATTTGTGTATTACATGTACGCACATGGTCAAAATTGTTGGTACACCTCATTTAATGACAGAAAAACCCACAATGGTCACAGAAATAACTTGAATCTGACAAAACTAATAATAAATAAAAAATCTGTGAAAATTAACAAATCAAAGTCAGACATTGCTTTTCAACCATGCTTCTACAGAATTTAAAAAAAATAAAACTCATGAAATAAGCCTGGACATAAATGATGGTACCCTTAACTTAATATTTTGTTGCACTACCTTTTGAGGCAATCACTGCAATCAAACAATTCCTGTAACTGCCAATGAGACATCTGCACCTCTCTACAGGTATTTTTGCTCACTCCTCAAGTGCAAACTCCTCCAGTTGTCTCGTGTTTGAAGGTTGGCTTTTCCAGACAGCATGTTTAAGCTCTTTCCAAAGATGCTCAATAGGATTTATGTCAGAGCTCATAGAAGGCCACCAGACTAGTCCAATGTTTTCCACTTAGCCATTCTTGCGTGTTTTAGCTGTGTGTTTTGGGTCATTATCCTGTTGCAAGACCTTTGACCTGCGACTGAGACCAAGTTTTCTGACACTGGGCAGCACATTTCTCCCTAGAATTCCTTGATAGTCTTGAGATTTCATTGTACCCTGCACAGATTCTAGACACCCTGTGCCAGATCCACCAAAGCAGCCCCAGAACATAACAGAGCCTCCGCCATGTTTCAAAGTAGGGACAGTGTTCTTTTCTTGATAAGCTTCATTTTTCCGTCTGTGAACATAGAGCAGATGTGCCTTGCCAAAAAGTTTCATTTTTGTCTCATCTGTCCATAGGACATTCTCCTAGAAGCTTTGTGGCTTGTCAAAATGTAGTTTGGCAAATTCCAGTCTGGCTTTTTTATGATTTTTTTTCAACAATGGTGTCCTCCTTGGTCGTCTCCCAAGAAGTCCACTTTGGCTCATACAATGACAGATGGTGCGACTGACACTAATGTTCCTTGAGCTTGAAGTTCACCTTTAATCTGTTTAGAAGTTTTTCTGGGCTCTTTTGTTACCATTCGTATTATCCGTCTCTTTGATTTGTCATCAATTTTCCTCCTGCGGCCACATCGAGGAAGGTTGGCTACAGTCCCATTGATCTTAAATTTCTGAATAATATGTGCAACCGTTGGCACAGAAACATCAAGCTGCTTGGAGATGGTCTTATAACTTTTACCTTTAACATGTTTGTCTATAATTTTCTTTCTAATCTCCTGAGACAACTCTTTCCTTCATTTCCTCTGGTCCATGTTGAGTGTGATACACACCATGTCACCAAACAGCACAGTGAGTATCTGTAGCCCTATATACAGGCCCACTCACTGATTCCAAGATTGTAGACACCTGTGATGCTAGTTAGTGGACACACCTTGATTTAACTTGTCCCTTTTGTCACATTATTTTCAGGGGTACTATCATTTCTGTCCAGGCCTATTTCATTAGTTTTCTTTTTTTTTAAATATTCGGTGGAAGCATGGTTGAAAAGCAATGAAAGCATTAAATGAGGGGTACCAACAATTTTGACTACGTGTATATGTAAATCATCTTTGCATGTACAGCACTCTGAATTTAATGGTACTTTAAAATTAATAATCATAATAAAAAATGTGCCCAAATGTTTATTCATGCTGCCAAAAGAGTGTGGAACAACCAGAGAGAGGTCTGTGCAATTTATATTTTCTTTAAAACTGCTCTCCCAACAACTTGGATGTTTCATCAGTTAGGACGACCTCACAGCTTGAGATTCACTGGCTCTGGCCACCTATGTCTTTGGACATATTTACAGTTTGATACCAGTTAATTTAGGGTAATAAAACTAACAAATACCCATGTCTTCTCCAGTGACCCTTATGTGTATGATGGGACATTAGAGCTTTTCATGCTCATACTTTAAGTGCTCAATTTTGGCGGAACAATGTCTTTCCATAGTAATTAACCGAAATCTGCTGTGAGTCGGCACAAGGGAAGGAAATGCTACAGCTGGTTTGAAAGTCTAAATAACATTTGTTCAGGTTTTAAATTGAAACAATAATAACTCAAGCATTTTGTTAATAATGTGTAAAACATAATGAAATATTCTCTTTAGGCCTCTTAAACTTCTCATTGAAAAGCAAATGGGAATCAATTTACATATTCATAACACTAGGTGCTCCTAATCCCTGTGCTTGCTTCAAATTCACTTGCTATACAAATCCCTTTCCTGCAAAACATCTCTTCAGTCCAATCAACACAGTTAATTGGCATCTAAACATCTCGATATTGAAACATTTCAGCTTCGTTAGACTTTTTGAATTCCCATGTCAATAGTGCAACATCATAAGAGACTAATGGCTCGACAAGCTACATTGTCTGGTAATTCAAATTGGGAAATGAGAAACAGAAAACTTTGGTAAACATCCATATACTCCCACCTCACTTATTTATAATTTATATACTCATCTCTTCAATTATCTACTACTTGATTTATTTAAAAACCTTAGTAAAAAGGATGAAAGAATACACAGATAGTATATGCATGTCAGAAAAAAGAGTAATGATGGAGCAAATATGTCTGATATTATCATATAATGTGATGGATACACATATATCACATGGATCGATCTACTCGGGATTGTGCAAAAAAACCCAAAAAAATAGGTCAATGATACAATAATATGGTGGACGTATCAAAAAACGAAAAAATTAATGACAATAACTGTGGAGCCTACAAGATAATTGGTAAATATACAGATATATGGGCATGTGTAATACTTCGGGCAAAAGAGTTCACAATAAGCAACAAAGACTGTGTGAAATGGGCAAAACATTAAAGTGTTAGAGTGAAAATCACCTGGCATATACAAGTGCTTCTCACTAAATTAGAATATCATCAAAAAGTTAATTTATTCCAGCTCTTCAATACAAAAAGTGAAACTCATATATTATATAGAGTCATTACAAACAGAGTGATCTATTTCAAGTGTTTATTTCTGTTAATGTTGATGATTATGGCTTACAGCCAATGAAAACCCAAAAGCCATTATCTCAGTAAATTAGAATACTTAATAACATCAGCTTAAAAAATTATTTTAAAATCCGAAATGTTGGCCTACTGAAATATATGTTCAGTAAATGCACTTAATACTTGGTCGGGGCTCCTTTTGCATCAACTACTGCATCAAAGTGGCATGGCATGGATGCGATCAGCCTCTGGCACTGCTGAGGTGTTATGGAAGCCCAGGTTGCTTTGATAGCAGCCTTCAGCTCATCTGCATTGTTGGGTTTGGTGTCTCTCATCTTCCTCTTGACAATACTCCATAGATTCTCTATGGGGTTAAGGTCAGACGAGTTTGCTGGCCAATCATTCAGTGATGCTGTTGTTTTAAAACCAGGTATTGGTACTTTTGGCAGTGTGGACAGGTGCAAAGTCCTGCTGGAGAATAACATTTCCATATCCAAGAAGTTTGTCGGTAGAGGGAAGAATGAAATGCTCTAAAATTTCCTGAAAGACGGCTGCGCTGACTTTGGTCTTGATAAAACACAGTGGACCTACACCAGAAGATGACAAGGCTCCCCAAACCATCACTGATTGTGGAAAGTTCACAGTATACCTCAAGCAGCTTGGATTGTGTGCTTCATCTGAAAACAACACCTTGGACCACTGAGTAACAGTCCAGTTCTTTTTCTCCTTGGCCCAGGTAAGATGCTTCTGGCGTTGTCTATTGGTCATGAGTGGCTTGGCATAAGGAATGCGACACTTGTAGCCCATGTCCTGGATATGTTTGTGTGTGGTGGCTCTTGAAGCAATGACTCCAGCAGCAGTCCACTGCTTGTGAATCTCCTCCAAATTTTTGAATGGCCTTTTCTTAACAATCTTTTAGGCTGCAGTTATTCTGGTTGCTTGTACACCTTTTTCTACCATACTTTTTCCTTCCATTCAACTTTCCTGTAATATGATTAGATACAGAACTCTGAAAGCATTTGCAGGTGTTTTTTGCTAATTATGCTAATTTACTGAGGTAATGACTTTTGGGTTTTCATTGACTGTAAGTAATCCATAATCATCAACATAAACAGAAATAAACACTTGAAATACTGTATTTTTGGATGTAAAACGTACTTTTTTCCCAAAAATTTTTGGGGAAAACTGGGGTGCGTCTAATAGTCGGAATGTGTCGTACTTACAATTAGCGGGGTGGCAGCAGGAGTCGGGTGATTCTTCCTGTGGTCCAACACTGTCCCATCCTGATGCATCAGGTGCAGCATGTTCGACAGGTTTGGCCATGCTCGGTGGAGCCGGGGCTCCAGCAACATTTTGTGAAAGTCCGGACCCCTGCACTTCCATTGCCTCAATTCTGTGGACTCCGGGAAAATGGCCGCTGGACGGAGGCGGTGCATGTGCAGATTGAGATCTCGGCAATGAGATCTCGTCCTGAGATTTCGAGAGATGAGATTTCATTGCAGAGATCTCAGTTAGCACATGCACTGCCTCCATCTGGCGGCCATTTTCCCAGAGATTGAGATCTCGGCAGCGAGATCTAGTCCCTAGATCTCAAGAGACGAGATCTCATTGCCGAGATCTCAGTTTGCACATGCACCGCCTCCGTCCTGTGGCCATTATACCTTAGGCCACAGCATCGATGCAATGGAAGTGTGGAGCTCCAGCTTTCACAAAATGTCGCTGGAGTCCCAGCACCACCGAGCACTGCTGAAACTGCAGCACCAGCCTTGATACTCTTCCATCACTATAACACTTAATATTGTACTGAGCGGAATTTGCATTTATTTAAAGAAAACTGTTTCTATTCTGCTACATAGTCTCCTAACCCACAGTACCCCAGTGGCTAAGGAACAAACAAAACTTCTATACCAGGAAATATATTTGAACAAATTATTAAACAGTGTGTATGTATATACTTAAGAGTAAGAACACAGTAATTAACCAGAGCGAGCATGGGTTTGTAGCAAATAAGTCTTGCCAGACTAATCTAATTTCCTCCTATGATGAAATCACTGACTGGGTGGATCAGGGAAATGTGGTAGATATAGTATATCTCAACTTCAGCAAAACATTTGATAAAGTATCTCATACTATCCTTATTGAAAAAATTACCAAGTAAGGGATTGACAAGGCTACGGTTAGGTGGATTCATAACTGGCTCAGTGGTCGTACTCAAAGAGTGGTAATAAATGGTTGCACATCCAATTGGAAAAGTGTTTCAAGTGGGGTACCACAAGGCTCTGTCCTGGCCCCAGTGTTGTTCAACATTTTTATTAGTGATGAGTGAATAGTGAAATATTCGGATTCGGGAAAATCAGCACAAACAATTTCTAATATCCGTGTATTTGAACCGAATAATGAATCCAATGTAAGTCAATGGGAAAGCTGAATATTTTTTTTCTGGACCCAACAAACATGTCTGGGGGCATGAGAAAAATGTTGAAATGGATGGGAAAGAGCTAAAACTAAATGGGAACAGCATGGAGAAGATGTCTGTATGCCTTTCTGACTCACATATAGTATCTGGGAATAATGTTGTGAGAGTTGCACCAGTTTTACGGATTTATAGGAAGACCTACGAAACCAAACCTACATTTTTTTAAAGGGAAAAATGCTAAGAAACATTTTTTTCCTTCATAATTACATATATATAATGAGAAATAAATATAAAAAAGTAAATAAAAAATGATACCTCCCCTCTTTCATATGTTCACAAGGAGCGTTTTAGCTTTGTTTTTTCCTTTTACATTAGTGAGAGTTCTCATTCATACATTTGGGAGGCCCCTCCCTCATTCCAAATTGTTAGCTAGATAGTGGAATACATATTTACCATCACTTTACAATGCCAGCTAAAACATGCCCATTTGAATTTTGAGCTTCACCCGCCACCACCACCACGTCCACTGCCATGTCATTATGTGGCCTTCGCTTGACATTTTCAAAGGGCCAGCAGGTGCTATGAAACATGAGTTTTGTGAGCTCCACAGTTCATTTTGGCCAACACATCACAATGGAGCCACTGTCATAGCGGGTGAAGCCGCTGTAAGATGAATGTAATACAGTAGTTGGGGGAGCTGTATGATCAATGTCAGTAAATTGGATTCTACCAGACACCAAAAGCATTAGAATTAAATTCTGAATACAGTGTATGCAAGCGAGGGCCTGTATTGTGGTCAGTCTCTCAGGCCTGAAATCCATGTCAGGAACATGTACAAGCCTCATTTTACTTGGAAGCAGCCTCCTCAAGGGAAAGAGACAGGAGTGCCATTGACCAATCTGCACAAGCCTGCGCACTTCTTCTGGAAACTACACAACCAGGCAGAATGTATATTTTGCATTGTTTTGAACAACAATGGAGTAATTACAAGATATATCCCAGAGAATGACGAGGTCTGTGGAGCGTATTACTCAGGTGACAGGCTGTGCTACAGAGCTCAGGTAAAGGCCTTAGCGTGGCAATGACCATGTTCCAATATGTGTATGGCTGCTGTCATGCTGCTCCAATGCAGGTAGGTGCAGGCTTAAAATAGATGGCAGTAGAGAGGAAGCCGGTCTGCACCTAAACAGAGTTGACCTGCAGTGCAGCAGTGAGGCTACCACAGGTGGCAGCAGAATAGTCAAACAAGCTGGGTCATATCCTAGACTGTAGTGCAGTATCAAAGGAATAAGCAAACACACGGTCAGAGACGAGCCAGGGGATCTGAAATGGTCAGGAGTGGATAAGCCAAAAGACAAAGGATAGAAACAGGTCAGGATACAAGCCAAGTCAAAACGAGGGAGTCTGCAGCCTAAAAGGAAACACTGAGTCAAGACAGGAACAGGGGAAAACTGTCAGGACTCTGAACATTTTGATTACCTTTTGTGCATTACTGCCCTTTTCCAAGATGGCGTCTTTGGTCTCATGTGCACTGTGTCTTCCTGCTATATAACTCCACCCCAGCCTTTAGTCTGTGCTAGAGTATTCTGCCTTGCATCCAGCTCCTGACGACTCCCTGGCTTTGCACCTGCACCTGCTCCTGTGAACCTGTGTGGAGATTCTGCTACTCAGCTCTGAGTTTCTGCTGCATACATCGGTTTCCAGTAATCCTCCATCTGGCTGCTTGTGTTTGTTTCCATCTGCATTTGCTGGACATGTAAGCTGTTGCTGCTCTGCTTAAACCTGAGACTTTTACCCAGGCCTCCCTGGTTGTGCTAAGATATTATTTGAACTGCCTTATAAGCATATCTATCTGTGTTTTGGACTACCAAGGACTTATTCGTGTCAAGTATCCACAAGAATAATTGTGCTTCATAGACTTTCTGCGTGATTGCATTTTCCTCTGAAGTACCCTATAGACTGCTAAGCTGCATTTATATTTACACCAAGTGTTGTGGACTTGAGTTTCTCTCTGCACCTGTTTGAATCACCGTGTGATAATATAGACTTTACCACTTATAAAACTGTGTCCTCTAGTTGTCTTGTTCCATGCAAAGAGTCTCCTGAGTTATCCCTTATAATCATTACAGGATACTCTAGCCTCAAAAGAGCAGACTGCTGGAACAATGACTGCAGAAAGCAGACTAGAGCAGGTGTTTTCCATAATTAGATCACTGCAGAAAGATGTGGAAGGTCTGCAAAAGACGTTTGGAAGCTTTGAACACAATCAACAAGTGTTTGGACAAACTTTGCAGGACTTAGGCACCCGCATGGCAGCCCAGGAAAACAAACTTGCTGGCATAGAGTCCCAGTATGGATGGGCTTTTCAGGACATAAGCACACAAATGGCTGCACAAGCGACTTTACCATCTGGGCAACCGCCACCAGCTAGCCCACCTAAGTTGCCCCCATTCAGATTTAATGGTGATCGCGACAAATTTCGTGGCTTTGTGAATCAATGTATGCTATATTTTGATGTGCATGCTGACCGTTTTCCTAATGATAGATCCAAAGTATTGTGTGTAATAATGCTGCTGACCGCACGAGCGCTCGCCTGGGCGAATCCGATGGTTGAGTCTCGTGACCCGCGGTTAAATAATTTGGATGATTTTTTGGCCACTATGGCATTAATGTTTGATGACCCTAATCGCCGTGCAACCGCTGAATCTGCTTTATTGTCTTTACGCCAGGCTAAACGTTCTGTTATTGAGTATGCTACTGAATTCAGGAGATTAGCGGTAGATACTAATTGGGACAGTTATGCACAATTACCTATTTTTAAAAGGGGTCTGTCTAGCATTGTAAAGGATGAATTAGCTCGCTCTGAATCACCACAAGTGCTAGAAACATTTATACAGCATTGTGTGCGCATTGACATTCGCCTTACTGAGCATAGGCAGGAGAAGTTTGCTGCATATAACCGTATTTCTAACTTTTCCCTTCCTTCCAAAGAGCCTGCAGGTAAAACATCTCGAGAGGTAGAGGAGGTGCCCATGCAAATTGATTCTGTTCAGAGGCATGAGAGTAATGAGTGCCGGGAGCATCGCCTTCAAGAAAGTCTATGTTTCTACTGCGGCCAGTCTGACCACTTTCTTATCAACTGTCCCAAGTGTCCCAAGCGGCCTAACAAGGTGCTAGCAGCAGTAGGGGAGTATGACAACTATGATGATGAATCTGACATCTCTGAATGTAGCCTGCCTTTATACGCTGTATTCCATTCATTTTCTATGATTTCACCAGCCAAGGAGCTAAATGAAAAGAACTCTCACTGTTCTCTCCCAATTAAGATCCTGTGTACAGGACAGTGGATTTCCAGTGCAGCTATGATTGACTCTGGTGCAGGTGGCAATTTTATGGATATCGCATTTGCCAAGGAACATGGTATTGAAATTCAGCAAAGAGCCTCTCCAATTACCATGGAAACAGTGGATGGGTCACCTTTAATCTCCGGGCCTGTGGATCAGGACACCGCACCCCTTGAGATTTTGTTGGAGCCTAATCATCAAGAGCAACTCTCTTTCTTGTTAATTTCTTCTCCTCATTTTCCTGTGATTTTAGGCATCCCTTGGCTGCGTTCTCAGAATCCAACTACCAACTGGGAGACCAAGGAGATTATCTTTCCAACAAGGAGCAACTCAGCATTAACTGAAGCTGTCCCCGAGTCCACAGCTACGGAACCACCTGTACAGGTATTTACTTTACCTTCAGCATATAAAGAGTTCTCTGACATATGTGACAAGAAGAATGCAGATCAGCTTCCTCCACACAGGCATTATGATTGTCCCATTGAGTTGCTTCCTGGGGCAGCTATTCCTTTTGGTAACGAATATCCTTTGGCGGCACCTGAGCTTCAAGTATAAAGGAGTATATTGATGAAAATCTGGCCAAAGGTGTAACAACTCTGCTGGCATCACGGCATGGCCTCGCATCTCTCACACTATCTTACCCACTGCTCCAGGTCATGATGTGGTTTCTGTTTCATGCCAGCTCCATGTTCTGTGTCTCTGCTCTCTGCATGCTTCATGGCTGTGTGTATAGGGGGGTGGCGCCTGAACTCTCTGGTTCTTATAGGAATCAGGTGCATCTGTCTAATCTGTTCCTGACCAATTGCCTGGAGGCCTCCAGTATATAGTGCAGCTCCACCCAGTGGTCTGGGCCTGTGCAATGTGTTAGCTCAGTTAGTGTTTAGCTTCTGAGTTTGCCAGGCCTTGCTCTGTGTTACTCCCTCTCTGGAGGCTTTTCTCTGTGCTATTGCCTTGGTCTTGTTGTCCGCCCTCCAGGAGGCAGAATATCCTGATGCCTGTGTCCTTGTCCTTGTTTCTTGTCTTGTTCCGTTTCCTTGTCTGAACTTAGTCTTATCTCGGTCTCCTTGTCTGTGGCTTCCTTCCCTGCTGTGTCTTTCCTCGTGTTCTCAGTCTGCTTACACTCCGCACTCTTGCGGCTCTGCCTGCTCTGTACCTTTGTCGCTTTACCTCTGCTCCGCACTCCTGTGGTTCTGCTCCTTTCTACTCTGCTTATCTTCTGCTGCTGCAGTTATTCCTTGCTGCAGCTCCTCTCCACATTCCTTGTGGCTCCGCTCTGCTTTGCTGCAGTAACCTCTCGCTGCAGCTCCTCTCCGTATTCCTTGTGGTTCTGCTCTGCTTAGCTTTTGTTGCTACACTATCTCTTGCTGCTCTACCATTCCTATCCGCAGCCTTGCGGTTCTCTTCCTGTGTGAACAGGTCCCAACCTGTTCCTTCATACCTCATTCCTTTCTGCTTGTTTCCTTTCCTGCACCTCTTGTGTGAACAGGTCCCTACCTGTTCCTTCATATTTCATATCCGTTCCTGCACCTCCTGTGTGAACAGGTCCCTACCTGTTCCTTCATATTTCATATCCGCTCCTGCACCTCCTGTGTGAATAGGTCCCTACCTGTTCCTCCACACTACATATCCGTACCTGCACCTCCAGTGTGAACAGGTCCCTACCTGCTCCTTCATAAACCACATCAACCAGTCCTGTGTTCTCTGCCGTGCCTTCCAATCCATTGTTCCTGCCAGTCCTGCCATTCCTGCCATGCCTTCCAGTCCTGTGTTCCTGCCGTCCTAGCCAGTCCTGTGTTTCCTGACATTCCTGCCAGTCCTGTGTTCCTGCCAGCCCTGTGTTCTCTGCTGTGTCTCTGCCAGCCCTGTGTTCTCTGCCGTGTCTCTGCCAGCCCTGTGTTCTCTGCCGTGTCTCTGCCTGCCCTGTGTTCTCTGCCGTGTCTCTGCCAGCCCTGTGTCTCAGCCGTGCCAGCCTACTCATCTGAGTTTCAGCCGTGCTCTTCTGCCAGTCCTGCCTCATGCCCGCACCAATCCTGGTGTTTCTGTCTCCCAAGTGGGATCAGCAGCCACAGCCAGACACCATCCTGGAGTAGCACCTGGCAGCTGCCTGCTGCACAAGCCTGACCTCACCATCAGCGGCTCCAGTGAAAACCCAGGCAGCTGTCATAGTCACGCCCCTTCCAGGGTAGTCTGGTTTGTGGCACAGTGGGGCCACAAACCCCCCGAGCTCACGCCCACCAGTCAGGGCGTGAGCGTGACAGTTTGCACAGGCCATAGCCTCCGCTGTATCCCATGTCCTACCGCTCGCAGAGCATGATGAACTTTCTCTCTACCCGTATGAGCAAGCTGAAGAATTTGTTCCACCCTGTGTCGTTCCAATTGAGGAGACCTCGGGCCCAATCATAATTTCAAATGCTCTCTACAATCAACTTCTGGCCTATGAGGAAGAGCACAACCCAGCAGACTCGCCTAGGTTCTATGGGAATCCAGAAGAATGCCAAAGCTTCCTGGAACAGTGCTTGCGCTACATCCTGCAGGATGCAGCTTGTTTTCCCTCTGACCGGATTAAGGTGGGCTACATCATGTCCTACCTAGCAGGAGATGCTTTATTATGGATTTTTCCCCTCTGAGAAGCAGGGCATCCTATCGTCATGAGTCTTGGGGCCTTCCTGGTGGCCTTCCGTAAAGTCTTTGACAAGCCTCGTCCTGCTGCTCCTGTGAAGTCTTCCCCATCTAGATCCGAGAGGCGCTCCAGATGGGCAAAACCCGTGAAGAAACCTCCACGTCAAGCCATGACCGTCTGTGACCCTCCAGTTCCTCTACCCGTTAAAGCAGCTTCTCAAATAGAACCCAAAAAGACTGTCAAGTGTGGACTGGTAAAGCACCAGTCTAAGACCAGTCATAAGAAGGGCTTACTATGTCGCTGCTGTTGTGAGGAACACCTGGATAGCCTTTGTCCAGGGGATCTAAAGCTCCAAAACCTTGGGCCAGTAGGAGAGACTGCACTTGGTGAGAATAACTCCCTTCCGTTCAAGTCTGTGTCTGTTCTAGTGCCTTGTGGGAGCTTCAGTCCTGCAGATGTGTTCAAGCTGCAAACTAGGCGGAGTCTAAGTGTGGTTCCTGTTCCACTGCTCCAGAATCCTGTGAAGGTGTTTGGTGATTGCCGAGTCCTACTTATGAACAGTCCAGTGTCGAAAGGACAACTACAGCTCCAAATTGGAGCATTATATGTAAAGAAATTTGTTTTTCACTTGCTGACCAGTTTGCCCATCGGTCGTTCTGAGCCGGGTACTCTACTGTCCAGTCTGGTCCAAAGACCCAGCATGGTGCTGAATTTTGAATTACCCAGTCTCCAGAGGTCTCTAGTTCCTATAATGCAAAGTCAGTCTACAGTGTTAACATCCTCTCCATCTGATTTGCTGGCTATTGTGTCACGGTGTGCTGACCTCACTGAAGTAAAGGAAGCAGTGGCGTCCTCTCCGCACACTTCCAGTGACAATACCAGTGACCAGTTTCCAGGAACATCCCTGTCGCTTAAAAGTTTTTCTCTGAACTATGGGCAGAAGATGCTTCCTGTAAAGATGCCTTCAGACTCCATGTGGCAGGTGGAAGAAGAAGTTGAAGCAGAAGCTCTTGTATCTCTGTTCTATCTTCACCAATCCGGAGGAAGAGATGGTCCAGTTTTGTCAGAGTGACAGGCTGATGAGGCTTCCTGAATGTATGCCTTCTGCTTTCAAGTGGCTACTTGATACTAAGACAGAGACATACTCATCCTCTAATCCAGAAGAGAAGGTCCAGTTTTTTCAGGGTACCAGGCTGAAGATGTTTCCTGTATGTATGCCTCCAGTTTCCATCTGGCTATTGGGTGAAGATCCCAAGACAGAAGTGTTCTCATCTCTGCTTTCCACCAGTCTAAAGGAGGTTCAATTTTCTTGTTATGATGGGCTTAAGTTGGATCCAGTGGACGTGTCTTCAGTTTCCGAAGAATCAGATTATGTTGTGGTCAAATCACAAGCTTTTAAGTTCCTGCTTTCAGTTAACCAGGTGAAAGAAGTCCTGTCCCTTGTGTCTTCTGTGTGGGAAGCTGATCTTACTGGACTCAAAGAGACTGGGCAACCTGAGATCTCTAATGTCTCATATACCTCATTCTACCAGAGGAATGTTGTGATGGCTCTGACTATGTGAGCTCCTATCCTTCTTCTACAAGTTATTCTGGTGGGATTGAAGAAGAGGGGCTGTAAAGGGGGGGTACTGTAACAACTCTGCTGGCATCACGGCATGGCCTCGCATCTCTCACACTATCTTACCCACTGCTCCAGGTCATGATGTGGTTTCTGTTTCATGCCAGCTCCATGTTCTGTGTCTCTACTCTCTGCATGCTTCATGGCTGTGTGTATAGGGGGGCGGCACCTGAACTCTCTCGTTCTTATAGGAATCAGGTGCATCTGTCTAATCTGTTCCTGACCAATTGCCTGGAGGCCTCCAGTATATAGTGCAGCTCCACCCAGTGGTCTGGGCCTGTGCAATGTGTTAGCTCAGTTAGTGTTTAGCTTCTGAGTTTGCCAGGCCTTGCTCTGTGTTACTCCCTCTCTGGAGGCTTTTCTCTGTGCTATTGCCTTGGTCTTGTTGTCCACCCTCCAGGAGGCAGAATATCCTGGTCCCTGTGTCCTTGTCCTTGTTTCTTGTCTTGTTCCATTTCCTTGTCTGAACTTAGTCTTATCTCGGTCTCCTTGTCTGTGGCTTCCTTCCCTGCTGTGTCTTTCCTCGTGTTCTCAGTCTGCTTACAATCCGCACTCTTGCGGCTCTGCCTGCTCTGTACCTTTGTGGCTTTACCTCTGCTCCACACTCCTGCAGTTCTGCTCCTTTCTACTCTGCTTATCTTCTGCTGCTGCAGTTATTTCTTGCTGCAGCTCCTCTCCACATTCCTTGTGGCTCCGCTCTGCTTTGCTGCAGTAACTAGTGTTGAGCGATACCTTCCGATATGCAAAGGTATCGGTATCGAATTGGATCGGCCGATATCCAAAAAATATCGGATATCGCCGATACCCGATACCAATGCATATCAAAGGGATACAAAATATCGGAATGGTTCCCAGGGTCTGAAGGAGAAGAAACTCTCCTTCAGGCCCTGGGATCCATATTCATGTATAAAATAAAGAATAAAAATAAAAAATATTGATATACTCACCCCTCCGACGGCCCCGGTTCTCACCAGTCCAAGCGTCTGCCTCCGTTCCTAAGAATGCAGAGTGAAGGACCTTCGATGACATCGCGGCTTGTGATTGGTCTCGTGACCGCTCATGTGACCGCTCACGCGATCAATCACAAGCCACGACGTCATCAAAGGTCCTTCACTCCCTGCATTCTTAGGAACGGAGGCACCGCTAAGAGCCAGGGTCCGCCGGAGGGGTGAGTATATCAATATTTTTTATTTTTATTATTTATTTTTTACATGAATATGGATCCCAGGGCCTGAAGGAGAGTCTCCTCTCCTCCAGACCCTGGGAACCATACGCACCGCACACTTCCGATTCCGATTTCCGATATCGCAAAAATATCGGAACTCGGTATCGGAATTCCGATACAGCAAATATACCCGATATTTGCAGTATCGGAATGCTCAACACTAGCAGTAACCTCTCGCTCCAGCTCCTCTCTGTATTCCTTGCGGTTCTGCTCTGCTTAGCTTTTGTTGCTACACTATCTCTTGCTGCTCTACCATTCCTATCTGCAGCCTTTCAGTTCTCTTCCTGTGTGAACAGGTCCCAACCTGTTCCTTCATACCTCATTCCTTTCTGCTTGTTTCCTTTCCTGCACCTCTTGTGTGAATAGGTCCCTACCTGTTCCTCCACACTACATATCCGTACCTGCACCTCCAGTGTGAACAGGTCCCTACCTGCTCCTTCATAAATCACATCAACCAGTCCTGTGTTCTCTGCCGTGCCTTCCAATCCAGTGTTCCTGCCAGTCCTGCCATTCCTGCCATGCCTTCCAGTCCTGTGTTCCTGCCATCCTAGCCAGTCCTGTGTTTCCTGCCATTCCTGCCAGTCCTGTGTTCATGCCAGCCCTGTGTTCTCTGCTGTGTCTCTGCCAGCCCTGTGTTCTCTGCCGTGTCTCTGCCAGCCCTGTGTTCTCTGCTGTGTCTCTGCCAGCCGTGTTCTCTGCCATGTCTCTGCCAGCCCTGTGTCTCAGCCATGCCAGCCTACTCGTCTGAGTTTCAGCCGTGCTCTTCTGCCAGTCCTGCCTGATGCCCACACCAATCCTGGTGTTCCTGTCTCCCAAATGGGATCAGCAGCCACAGCCAGACACCACCCTGGAGTAGCACCTGGCAGCTGCCTGCTGCACAAGCCTGACCTCACCATCAGAGGCTCCAGTGAAAACCCAGGCAGCTGTCATAGTCACGCCCCTTCCAGGGTAGTCTGGTTTGTGGCACAGTGGGGCCACAAACCCCCCGAGCTCACGCCCACCAGTCAGGGCGTGAGCGTGACAAAAGGCTTCATACGTCCTTCTTCTTCACCAGCAGGGGCACCTATATTTTTTGTAAAAAAGAAGGATGGGTCCCTGAGACCCTGTGTGGACTATCGAGAGCTCAGTAAGGTAACCGTACGGAATCGTTACCCTTTGCCTCTGATTTCCGAATTACTGGAAAGAGTCCGCCATGCTAAGGTGTTCTCTAAACTGGATCTTCCTGGGGCTTATAATTTGGTGCGTATTCGTCCAGGGGATGAGTGGAAGACAGCATTCCGATGCCGGTATGGACACTTTGAATATCTCGTGATGCCCTTCGGGCTTTGTAATGCCCCTGCAACGTTTCAACACCTTGCTAATGACATTTTCAGAGATTTGTTGGACCAGTTTGTGGTGATCTATTTGGATCTAATCTTTTCGCAGGAATCAGCTCCAATATCTTATAAGATGGCAGGGATATCACCCTGAGGAAGACTCTTGGGAACCTGTAGAAAACATCAATGCCCAACAGAAGATTCCCTGGGAAACCAGGTCCAGGATCGTCCTGAGGCCGCTTCTAAGGAGGGAGTAATGTCAGGACTCTGAACATTTTGATTACCTTTTGTGCATTACTGCCCTTTTTTGGCATCTTTGGTCTCATGTGCACTGTGTCTTCCTGCTATATAACTCCACCCCAGCCTTTAGTCTGTGCTAGAGTATTTTGCCTTGCATCCAGCTCCTGATGACTCCTTGTCTTTGCACCTGCACCTGCTCCTGTGAACCTGTGTGGAGATCCTGCTACTCAGCTCCGAGTTTCTGCTGCATACATCAGTTTCCAGTAATCCTCCATCTGGTTGCTTGTGTTTGTTTCCATCTGCATTTGCTGGACATGTAAGCTGTTGCTGCTCTGCTTAAACCTGAGACTTTTACCCAGGCCTCCCTGGTTGTGCTAAGATATTATTTGAACTGCCTTATAAGCATATCTATCTGTGTTTCGGACTACCAAGGACTTATTCATGTCAAGTATCCTCAAGAATAATTGTGCTTCATAGACTTTCTGCATGATTGCATTTTCCTCTGAAGTTCCCTATAGACTGCTAAGCTGTGTTTATATTTACACCAAGTGTTGTGGACTTGAGTTTCTCTCTGCACCTGTTTGAATCACCGTGTGATAATATAGACTTTACCACTTATAAAACTGTGTCCTTTAGTTGTCTTGTTCCATGCAAAGAGTCTCCTGAGTTATCCCTTATAATCATTACAAAAACAGACAGCAAATGCAGCAGGACCAATCAGAGCAATCAGAGTCAGCTACAGCAGCACTAGGCAAAAACTATAACTGACATCACCTGCAGGAAGCAGCGGCGATAAATAGCCAACCTGAACCCAGACAGAGGCAGAGAAAGGTTATCTCTTGACATGACCAGACCGGGAAAAAGGGAAAACAGGACTCAAAACCCAGTCTGGATCATGACAGTACCCTCCTTCTTTCCGGCAGCCTTCCTTCCTAAGAATGAGCGCGTTCAGGGCCTTAGATGACGTCACGGCTTGTGATTGGTCGCGGCCGCCCATGTGACCGCCACGCGACTAATCACAAGCCGTGACGTAATTCTCAGGTCCTAAATTCCTAGAATTAGGAATTTAGGACCTGAGAATTACGTCACGGCTTGTGATTGGTCGCGTGGCGGTCACATGAGCGGCACGCGACCAATCAGAAGCCGTGACGTCATGGAAGGCCCTGAACGTGCTCATTTTAAGCAAAGAAGGCTGCCGGTTACCAGCGGTGATGTCCAGGGGCCTCCGGACGGGTGAGTATTTCAATATTTTTTATTTTAATTCTTTATTTTACACATTAATATGGATCCCAGGGCCTGAAGGAGAGTTTCCTCTCCTTCAGACCCTGGGAACCATAGTATCCCATTGCACTGCATTGGGTTTCGTGTTTCGGCCGACCCCGACCCCGACTTTTTTATAGGATCGGCCGATTTCGCTCTACCTGACTTTTGAGAAAGTCGGGTTTCGTGAAACCCGACCCGATCCTATAAAAATAAAAGTCGCTCAACCCTACAGGATACAATTCGAAGTTCTTGTTCTCATCCACAAAGCTCTCCACAGTGCGGCACCCCCATACATCTCCTCCCTCATTTCGGTCTATCGGCCTAGCCGACTGCTGCACTCTGCAAATGACTTTCTACTAACCTCGGCACTAATCCGTACCTCCCACTCCCGACTCCAAGACTTCTCCCGTGCTGTGCCAATCCTCTGGAATGCTCTACCATAAGATATTAGGACCATCCACAACTTGCATAGTTTTAGGCGCTCGCTCAAAACACATTTGTTCAGAGCTGCCTACCACATTAACTAATCAAAGTCATTTTATGTTTGTGTGTGTGTAGCCCATTCACTATCTCCATCTATCCCCCACCCCCTGAAGATGGCTGGACCATCATTGTAAATACATCATTGTAAATACACACCTGTACTTTGTATCTCCCGCACCTCATTGTAGATTGTAAGCTCTCATGAGCAAGGTAGTCTTATTTTGCTTTATTATTGTATTGTTAACATTGTTACCTATGATTGTTTGAAACTGTTAAACTGTAAAGCGCTGTGGAATATGTTGGCGCTATATAAATAAAGATTATTATTTATTATTATTATGTTTGCCTTGAGCTTCCCCAATGTTCCTCTGAACCTCACCCCATACCTCCCTCTACCACTGAATGGCTGAATCAGCCTCTGGACACCCCGAGTACATCCTGGAAAACTCACCAAAATGGGGATGAAAGCAATAATTACAAAAGAACGGAGTTGGTGCCCATAGACTGATTAATACAATTATTAAAGGCAAACTCAGCCACTAATAACAAAGAACACCAATCGTCCTCCAGAATTTGGACACAAATTGTATTCCCCTATCTGAAACCACATTCAAAGGCACACCATGCGCTTCAGTATTAGGCAGTCCTGCCAAAGGTGCAAAATGTGCCTCTTTTACTGAATCTATAAACCACCACCCAGACCACAGTTTTGCTATTGGAAGATCAGTGATAAAGTCCATGGACAAATGAGTCCAATGTCTATCTGGAATTGGCAATGACACCAATTCCCCAACTGGCTGGTTATGAGAGCTTTTAGCACGGGCACAATTATCACAGGAAGACACATACACGGCGACATCAGAAGCCATAGAGGACCACCAAAAAAGCCTAGCAATAGCTCTACCAGTGGCCCAGATTCCAGGATGTCCACTAAGAGCAGAATAGTGGAACTCCTGGAGCACCCTCTACCAGTACTGGACCGGAACAAAGAGCATGTTGTCAGGCAATGACGGAGGAGCAAGAGACTGAGCTTCACAAATCTCCCGCTCCAATTCTGAGTACACCACAGCCACGACCACCCGTGCTGAAGAATGGAGGAAGGAGGTTCGTGAGGTGATATCGGATTCAAGCTGCGCAATAAGGCATCCGCCTTGACATTTTTGGAACCAGGCCGAAAAGTGATAGAAAATTTAAAGCGTGAAAAAAAAAGCAACCAGCTAGCCTGTCTGGGAGTCAAACGCTTGGCCGACTCAATATAAGACAGATTCTTGTGGTCCATACTCACCGTGATCTGATGAACATCCCCCTCCAAAAAGTGCCTCCATTCTTCAAAGGCCAACTTGATAGCTAAAAGCTCCCGATTCCTAACATCATAATTCCTCTCAGCCGGAGAGAATTTTTTCAAGAACAAAGCACAGGGCCTCAAGTTGGTCAAAGTGGCGGGTCCTTGAGACAACACGGCCCCCACCCCCACCTCCGTCACGTCCACCTCAATGATGAACGGATCAGGCTAGACCAAAACAGGGGCAGACATAAGGGATTTCTTTAATAAAGCAAACGCCTCCACAGCTAGATTAGACCAGTTCTTGAGATCAGCCCCCTTACAAGTCAGATCAGTGAGGGGCTTGACTATCTGTGAAAACCCCTTAATGAATTTCCTATAATAGTTTGCAAACCCCAGAAAACACTGAAGACCCTTTAAGTCTCTGGGTTGCACCCAATCCACAATGGCCCGTAACTTCCCAGTGTCCATACGAAACCCCCTGTCAGACACAATGAACTCCGGAAAGGACAATTCTTGGACAAAAAATGTGCATTTTTCAGGTTTTGCAAAGAGTGAGTTGTCCCATAACCTCTAGAGAACCGCATATACATGTTCCATGTGAACTTTTTTGTTAGATGAAAACTCAAGGATATCATCTAAATACACGACCATAAAGTGCCCAATAAAATCAGAAAATTCATGGTTGATAAAATTCTGAAAAACAGCTGGCGCATTAGTGAGACCAAAGGGCATAACCAAATTCTCAAATAGCCCTTCAGAAGTGAGAAATGCCATTTTCCATTCATCCCCCTCCCAAATACGGATAAGATTATATGTGTGCCTGAGGTCCAATTTAGAAAAGCATTTGGCCCCCGGCCAGGGCCATATTTAGAGTTTCTGCTGCCCTAGGCACTTTTAGTGCTGCTCCCCCTTTGGTGAGTATGACACTATCGGCAGTGACTTTGGCAAGAATCGCTGATGTGAAAGTAGCCTTTTGCAGCAGATCCAGCAGTTTTTCTGCATGTGCCGCGTAACGGCAACACTGCGTTCGGCCTCATTAATTTCCTATGGGATTTGCGGCACTTGCTGTGATCTGGTAAATGCGGTACCATACCTCCCAACTTTTGAAGAAGGGATGGAGGTATAAAGTTTGCGGCGCGCATAGTGCGCCGAGGCAAATTTTAGGCCACGCCTCTGACCACACCCATTTCACAACTAGTCACACCCATAGCCACACCACAGCCATTTAACACTGCTGACCACACTGTTTTATATACAATAATTGTAAACAAAAAAAATATGGCACACAGTGCTCCATACTGTATAATGGCCACACATGATGCTGCATACTGTATAACGGCCACCACACATGATGCTCCATAGTGTATAATGGCCACACACAGTTCTCCATACTGTATAATGGCCACACATGATGCTCAATACTGTATAATGGCCACACATGATGCTCCATAGTGTATAATGGCCACACATGATTCCCCCCTGTATGCATGGCTCATATTCCACCCCCCCTCCTGTATGCATGGCTCATATCCCCCCTTAAGCATGGCTCATATTCCCCACTGTATGCATGGCTCATATTCCCCCTGTATGCATGGCTCATATTCCACCCCCCCCTCCTGTATGCATGGCTCATATTCCCCCCTGTATGCATGGCTCATATTCCCCCCTGTATGCATGGCTCATATTCCACTCCCCTCCTGTATGCATGGCTCATATTCCCCCCTGTATGCATGGCTCATATTCCCCCCTGTATGCATGGCTCATATTCCACCCCCCCTCCTGTATGCATGGCTCATATTCCCCCCTGTATGCATGGCTCATATTCCCCCCCTGCATGCATGTCTCATCTCTCCACTCTCATGAATATGCACATATTCATGACCTTAATGAGTGGTACCACGTGACCGCTCATTCAGGGCGAGCTGCAGATGCCGAGACCATGCATCGCTGGAGCAGGGTGAGCATTGTCTTCAAGGAGGGTGGGTGGGAGGCGGGCGGGCGGCTGGGGGGGGGGGGGTTTGTGGGGGGCATATGGGCGGTTGGTCGGGAGGTGACCCAGGACTTATAAAAAAAATAAATAAAACCTTGCTCAGGTGCTGCCCCCTGCATTGTCCCGCCCTAGGCACATTCCCTCAAGTGCCTAGTGGCAAATAAGGCCCTGTCCCCGGCAATTGATTGTACAAATCAGGGATGAGCAGAAGGGGATAGGTATTTCTCACTGTGATTTTATTTAATTGCCGAAAATGAGCCGCAAACCACCATCTTTTTTCTTTACAAAAAAGAATCCAGCCTCCACAGGAGAGACAGAGGCTTGGATGTGGCCTTTACGTAAGCTTTCAGAAATATACTCCTTCATAGTGGTTTGCTCCGGTCCAGAAAGGTTGAACAGATGGGCCTTGGGCAATTTGACACCCGGAACCAGATCACTATTACAATCAAAAGGGCGGTGTGGTGGTAAGACCTCAGCCTCCTTTTCGAAAAAAACATCCTCAAAATCCTTCAGGTACTCCGGAATACCTTTCACATTAAAGGATGACACAAGTACCGTAGTAAGGCAACTTTTAACACAATTAGGATCCCATTTGACAATGTCCCGAGATTCCCAATCTATCACAGGATTATGTAACCATAACCAGGGGAACCCCAACACCAGTCCCGCAGGCAAATTGTCCAGAACAAAACATGAAATACGTTCCTGGTGCAAGAAACCCACTTTAAGGAAAAACTCCTCTGAGACCAATTTAATGACATTCTTAGCCATCAGTGTTTTGTCAATGGCAACAATTTGAATAGGTGTCTCCAGCCTAACTGTCCCTAACTTACACTTGGTCACCAAGTTAGAGTCAATCAAGTTCATGGAAGACCCGCAATCCAAGAAGTGGGTGTGAAGCAACTCCCACAACTAAGTTCCACTTCCAACAATACTTTAGATAATGAGGAAAAAGGTATCTGAGAGTCTGGATAACCTCATCATAATCACCCAGACTCAGCTACTTGTTAGTCGGTGGGCAGGAGGAACAGTCTTTTTTCCAATGTCCGGGATCTCTGCAGTATAAACACAGCTTTCCTTCACGTTGCTGTCTCCTCTCCTTCTCCTTGAGGATGGTGGTCCCTACCTCCATAGGTTCAGACCGTGGCAAAACAACAGGATTAGCAGGGAGCAATGTAACCTCTTGCTGTGTAACACCTCTCTCCCGCAGCTTCCAATCCATAGGGATAGCCTGAGTGATAGCCTCCCCCAATGAGCTGGGTGGTGGATGGAGAGCCAGAGCATCCTTCAGGTGATCCAACAGTCCTCTCCTGAACTGACATCTCAGCAGAGAGTCATCCCAGGACACCTCAGTGGACAATCAACGGAACTCAAAGCTATACCATTAAGCCGATAGCTTACCCTGAAAGAGACTCATGATTGTGTCCTCTGCCACTCTGACCTGGTAAGGCTCATCAAAAATAGGTCCTAAGGCCTCAAAGAACCCATCAACAGACATACATTCAGGGGCGGAAGCAGGTAAAGAGAAAGACTATAATTGAGATCCCTCCCGAAGTAAGGAAATGATTATCCCTACTTGCTGACTCTTATCTCCAGAAGATTGGGGTCTAAGAGAAAGCAATAGCTTGCAATTCTCCTTGAACATACGGAACTTCTCCTTTTTCCTGGAGAAGGTATGTGGGAGGGTCGGAAGCAGGTAAAGAGAAAGCCCATGATTGAGGTCCCTCCCGAAGTAAGGAAATGATTGTCCCCACTCGTTGACTCTCATCTCCAGAAGATCGGGCTCTAAGAGAAAACAATAGCTTTCAATTCTCCTTGAACATATGGGACTTCTCCTTTTCCCCAGAGAAGGTGTCTGGGAGCCTGACCATATGTTCAGGAGAGTGCAATGAGACATCAACAGTGTCAGAGTGCTTACAGTCAGACTGGAAAGAAGATCTCTGCAAAGACCTTACCGTGTCAGAAAGCCCTTTTTGCAAGTGATTATGAGACATGGCGAAGGCCCTATGTTCCTCAGATAGATCCTGCATAATTTGTGTCAAACTAGCCATTTGATCTGCCAAGGTACAGAGCGGATCCATAGAAAGCAGAGCAGAGAAAAAAACTGTCTGTTTCTGGTGAGTTATAATGTCATGCTGCTGCAATGCAGGTAGGTGCAGGCTCCACTAAATGGCAGTAAAAAGGAAGCAGGTCTGCACCTAAACAGAGCTGACCTGCAGTGCAGCAGTGAGGCTATCACAGGTGGCAGCAGAATAGTCAAACAAGCCGGGTCAAAATCTAAACTGTAGCGCAGTACCAAAGGAATAAGCAAACACGGTCAGAGACAAGCCAGGGGGTCCGTAACAGTCAGGAGCAGATAAGCCAAAAGACAAAGTGCAGAAACAGGTCAGGATACAAGCCAAGTCAAAACCAGGGAGTCTGCACACTAAAGGGAAACACTATGCCAAGACGGGAACAGGGAAAAACAGAGACACGGGTTCAGACATCAAACGCAGCAGGACCAATCAGAGTCAGCTACAGCAGCACTAGGCAAAAACTATAACTGACATCACCTGTGGGAAGCAGTTGCGATAAATAGCCAACCTGAACCCAGACAGAGGCTAGGAAAGGTTTACTCTTGACATGACCAGACCGGGAAAAAGGGAAAACAGGACTCAAAACCCGGTCTGGATCATGACAGCTGCATCCTGAATTGGTCTAATCCAGTCTCTTAGACATGCTTAAAAGGTACAGAAACTGGGTAATAAAAAGAGATAATATGTTGAATTTGCCTTTATAAAGGGATGTGTGGGTAAGATTTTCAAACTAGCAGCATATATATAGAGCTTGCCACAAGGTGGTCTGTATCATTCACGCTGAAAGTGACCGTGATGGGGACCTCTCAATACATTTTGTAGTTATGAATTATCATTGCTAGAGATAGGGAGTACAAGTTTCACCATTGCACAATGCACAAAGCTTTCCAAAAATTACCCAAGGTGTCTGTATCATACAGGCTGAAAGAGACCGTAATGGGGACCTCACAATACATTTGCAGTTATTTGCATAGGTAAAGATAGGGAGAACATATTTCACCATTGCACAATATGCAAAGTTTTCAAAAAATTACTCAAGGGATCTGTATTATACAAGCCGAAAGACGCTGAAAGAGGCTGGCTGAAAGAGAACGTAATGGGGATCTCACAATACATTTTGCAGTTATTATAATTGCTAGAGATAGGGAGTACAAGTCTCACCATTGCACAATGTGCAAAGTTTTCAAAAAGTGAAAAACATTATCCACGTAGGGTGTACACAGATGACCACTATGTATTTGTTGCAGAAGCTGGAGGAGGAGGTGATTTCCTGAACAAAATGGGTTTGGATGGTAAGGCATGGACGTTAAGACAACTTCTCCCAAAAGACATTTGGGCTACATTTACTTTACGTTGCTGTCATCCGTAGGGCTTACAAAGTTGGAGGAAATCCAGCCCTTGTTAAATTTTAGAGGAGTCAACCTGTCTAAATTTTGCGTTGACAGGCATGAGTGACTATTTGTTATGATTGCACCGGCCTAGCTAAAAACACGCTCAGACAACACACTTGCAGCAGGGCATGGCAGCACCTCCAAGGTGTACATGAAGAGGTCGGGCGAAGTGTGCAGCTTAGACAACCAATAGTTAAAGGGCACTGAAGAATCAGGAAGGATGCTGGTATGATCACTTAAGTAGTCCTTCACCATCTTGGTCAACTTCCCTCCTCATCATAGTACATCCACAGATATAGCCCTTGCTGACGGTTTCATGAAAATGGCCCAGTTGGTGCACATTTTTATCCCCCTGAGTTGCACCTGGTGTGCGTGGCCCTCCCATGTAATCCTTGTGGGTGAAAAGAGCAGGTATCTCTGTCAGCAGCATTGTCTTAGGGTAATCTTTTCAGCAAGTCTTCCACAATGGCCCTCTGGCATGCATACACTGAAAATGGCATGTCTGTCTCTAACAAGAGAAAAGGAAATTTCTCCTTGTACCGTTGTACCATGGGTCAATTTATTTGACTTTATTGCCTAAACAGATTAGCTTCAGCAGTGTGTGCTGACACTTTGCCAAGGCAGTGCTGCAAACCCTCCAGCTGGGGGGTGTCATGAGGAGGCTAGTTATGCTGAGGGTGAGAATGAGAAGGAGATACAGGAACTGGAATACGAGGAGACTGAATCCCTCATGGAACTTGGGCCCGCTATTCTTGGTGTTGGTAAGATGTGTGATGTCCCACCCTCTGACTCTGTCCCAGACTCCACCAGGTTCACCCAGTGTGCCATCTGGGAAATGTAGCGTCCCTGACCACAAGAGCTTGTCCACGTGTCTGTGATTAGGTGGACCTTTCCTGTGACTTCATTGGCCAGAGCACAGCTTATATTGTGTAACACGTGCTTATGTAATGTGGGGATGGCACACTGGGAAAAATAGTGGGAATCAAGTACCATGGGGCTGCCACCGCCAATAGGTCTTGGAAAAGCTCAGTTCCCACAATCCGAAATGGCAACATTTCCAGGGCTAGCAATCTGGCATTGTGGATGTTTAGCGTTTGGGTGTGTGGGTGGGTGGATATTTCTGCGTACTGTAAAACATCTGGGGCAGGAACAACTGAACGCTGCGCTGGGACAATGAACTGGACATGGTTGCTGACTGTTGTGTCTGTGCAACTGCAGGTTAGAGGCAGGAGGCATCAGCGCCTGCTTCCTGGAAAGCGGATTGGGAAGGCCATAACACAGGGGAAGGGGTAGTGGTTTCACCCTCAGACACAGATTTTGTACTCAGGTGTTCCGCCTACCTACTGGGGTGCTTGGCTGCCATGTGCTTTTGCATGCTCATGGTGCTCAGGTTAATTGGTCTTGCCTCTTCTTAGTTGTTTTGTCTGAAGGACTTTCAGAAAAAACTGCCATACAGGCGAACAACGCACCCTTGGCCTATTTTCTAGCTGAGTGGGGGGGCTCTGTGAAACAGTTGACTTCTTCCTCTTCCTGCCTGTTTTCTTGATATGGATCCAACCCTCTCTACACTGCTGTGCTCACTAGTTGTTCCAGTGTGCCAGGTTGGATCAGTGGCCTCACCATCCACCACGTCATCTTCCATTTCTTCAATCTAATCCTCCCTCTGAGTTGACCTGATGGCAACTGTGCATCATCATTATCCTCCACTTCTTCAGACATGAATTGACATTTCCCAAAGTGGCTTTCTCCTAGCTGTGGGTCCTCAAATGTTTGGGCATCACTGCACCCCACCCCCTCATGACCCTCTTTAATGGTTCATGTTGAGATGCTTGAATAATTACAAGGGAATGTAAACAGCTCCTTGAAGTGGCCAGAGTTGTGGTCATATGTCTGCTGGGACTCTTGATAGGGAGAGGAAGGGGGATCAGGTTGACGATTCAAAGTTCCATTCTCTTGGCTACTGAGACTGTACTGTGTGGAAGACTTCATGTTGCTTGTCAAAACATTGGAGCCTTTGTCTGCCATCCAACCCAAAACATCCTTGCACTTGTGTGGGTTCCACAGTGGTGTAGCGCGCTGAACAAATTTTGACAGGAATCTAGAACGAGATACAGTCACCTTCTGATCTGTCACATGGCCTTGGTGGGCACCACCACATCTACGTCCCTTAATGTCACACTTTCTCATATTGAATGCGCTCTGAAAAAAAAAAATTCCTGGCTTTTTTTTTCACGAGTTCCCTCACAGAGGTGTTTTGTACAAATTCCCAGTATCTAGCAATGTGTGGCTATTTTTTTCAGATATCAGCTTTATTGCACATTACAACAGCAGATTCACAAAAATTACAGGTAAATAGTCTCATTTGTGTATCTCAGCAGGCTTTGCACCAGTTGCACAACAGCTAAAGATATACTATTTATTTAACCAATAGAAAATTATTTTTTTATATCACCTTGCTGACACACAGCAACAGCAGACTAAGGAAAATTATTGTCACTGGTAAATTGGGACATTTGTTCATCTCTGCATGGATTGCACGAGTCGCACAACTGCTAGATAAAGATACACTGTTTATTAAACCAATAGAAAATTAGTATTTTTTTATATCTCCTTGCTGACACATGGCAACAGCAGCATTAAAATTATTACCACTGGTAAATTATGACATTTGCCTATCTCTGCATGGATTGCGCAAGTCACAAAACTGCTAGATAAAGTTGCGCTTTTTATTTAACCAATAGAAAATTAGTATTTTTTTAAATCGCATTGATGGCAGCAGCAGACTAAGGAAAAATATTGCAACTGGTAAACTGTGACGTTTGTGTATCTCTGCACAGTTTGCGCCAGTTGCACAACTGCTAGATAAAAATACGCTATTTATTTAACCAATAGAATTTTTTTTATTTTTGAGATCAGGGAAATTACTGGTAAATAGTGACATTTCTGTAGCTCTGCAGGGTTTGCGACAGTCGCACAACTGCTAAATAAATATTTGCTATTTAAGCAATAGATGAGGAATATTACTTAGGATTTAGCTTTTTAAAATGATGTTACTATATGCTGGCACTGAGGAATATTATTTAGCTGTAAAAAAATGCAGCTCCAAAAAATTGGTTTAGTATATGTTGGTACTAACTAATATTATTTGGCTCTAAAAAAAAGCTGTTTTGTACATTATGGTAGTGGATGAAACCCTGCCCATCTCTCCCTTATCCCACAGTCTATTCCTAATCCTAAACTATACAACACAATGGAAACTAGCAGAGATCTGCAGCACGTACTTGCAATGATGATGTGATAACAGCCAAGTGCCAGCCTTTCACTCTCCCTCATATTAAATCTCTCCCTACGCTGTCTCCACCTAACAAAGAACTACAAGGAAAAGAGACCCAGGATCAAGTATCCTGACGAAGCCAATGCGAAACGCGCGTTGGGGCTGTGCTGTGTGACCATCCGCTGCCTGCTATATGGGTAAGGAAACGTGCCAGGTGTATTATATCGTGCTGATGTTAGATAAATAATGATACTTGATCCTGGGTCTCTTTTCCTTGTCCCATCAAATATGACAATAGCACTAAGCACTTTATTTATGTTATGGCAGTGAGCAGTTGGTCATACAGGTCTGGCACTGTTGGTGCTTTCCCTTGCTGAGCATGTAATGTTAGGTATATGGTATTTTATAATGATCGTTATTAGTATTTAAGATTAATAAAATTGATATTTTTACATACTAATTTGGACTTGAACTCCGTTTTTGTATATGGTTCATGCTTTGAGTATGGAGTGTCCTATTATGACTTGGTGGCCTAGTGTTCATTATTCATCTATGGTATGATGAACGAACATAGGAGCTGGATTGTATCCATTATGGGATTTAGTTATGTATTAAAAGAAGCTTAGAGTCTAGATCACGTGAAGTAATTATCCCCCTCTACTCCTCCTTTGTCAGACCTCATCTGGAATATTGTGCCCAGTTCTGGGCACAAGATTTGAAAAAAGACATTGAAAAACTGGAGCAAGTTCAGAGAAGAGTTACTAGGATGGTAAGCAGACTGCAAAATGGGTACTACAAGGAACAGTTAAAAGAACTGGGAATGTTTAGCTTGCAAAAAAGAATGCTAAAAGGAGACTTAATAGCTGTCTACAAATATCTGAAGGGATGTCACAGTGTAGAGGGATCATCCTTATTCTATTATTATTATTAAGCAATAGAATGACACTGAAAGGGAGAAGATACAGATTAGATATTAATTTTTTTTTTTGAAAATTAGGGTGATCAATGAATGGAACAGGCAGCCACAAGAGGTGGTGAGTTCTCCTTCAATGGAAGTCTTCAAACAGAGGCTGGACAGACATATTCCAAGATGGTTTAGTGAATCCTGCATTGAGCAGGGGACTCTAACATTCCGTGATTCATTTTTGAAACAGATGAACAGCCAGCCTTTGTTAGCAGATGACATGGGCTGGAAAAGATGGAAACCATGACTTTAACGCTAAGCTAAGCTACTGCCTCTGTGAACTATTAGTGACACTGGCAATGGTAGCAGCCCTCTGAGCCAGGTCACATCTCGAAGTAGGAATCAGGTGGGGGTGACAGGGAGCTCAGGTTATTCCATGCAGAGACATCTGTCAGGTCAGCTGATTCAGGTACGATGATGATGATTCTTTGGTCGATAAGAACTGAGAACCAGACAGGGAGCTAAGTAAGTGAGGTTGTTCGCCACAGCAACATTTGTCATAAGCAAGGTGTGGCTAAAAGATTTGCTGTGGCAAAATCACCATATTCTGCAGTAAGCCCTGGAGCATATGATGTGGCATAGAAAGGTCTATTGTCGATGGTGGAAAGTCGTTCGTGTAGGCATCTTGTGTATGTGAAAAATTTTGCACTTTCCATTAGATAATTCTTTAGCACTCTGCAAGCTTTACAAGAGGAAATTATGCAGTGGAGTTCCTGGTTTGTATAGTCTAGGAACTACTGCTCCCCATCAGCTCATGAAGCAACATAAGCTGTTCAGTTGGCCAAGTCCAGATCATGCCCAAAGCTTGTTACAGAAAAAAAAAAAACCTATGAATGTTTCGTATCTCTGTAATGGCACTGACCTGGGGAATAATATTCATGGATCACTTTTAGCATACAATGAATAGCTTAAAGGCAAAACTCAAAAATGAATGATGGAACTTCATTTATTCACTGCAGGTTTATATTGCAATACAGTGAGCCGGGAACGTTTCAATTGTCACCTCAGGTAGCAGATAAAGCTAGAATCGCCCCTTCTTATAGGGATTGCTTTCCTTCCTCTAAATCAGCCCTGCAATGTAGATGATTGCACTACTGTAGATAGTATTATTTTTGTCATTCCCATTGTATATTGTGGTTGTGTAATTTGTAACAGATTTAACACATTTTACTTTTATGATGACCTATTCATTAAATCTCTACAGTTTATTGTATGATCTTTGGTCAAAGACATGAGAGATGCATAGTTTGCATATTGCTTTTTAATTCTGACAGTTGTACGCCTTTAACTCATTACATACACAGAAGATTGTCAGCATTTGTTGTGGTGTAGTACTTTCATAAGTCGCTCTCATGGGAACTCATGGGAACAAAATCACTAGAACAAACATTTTTCAGGCTCATAGCATACCACAAGAATCTGTCAGTTTAGACACATCAGTGTTATCTTTACTCATGTATGTCTGAAGCTCAGTAGACCGCTCTTATGTTTTTACAGTAAGACATAGCTGGAAACCTGCTCTACATCCCTACATATCAATAAGGACACAGGAATCAGCAATTTAATTATTTACAGCAATTGTTCTACATAAGTTTAACATCTAGATCACAAGTATCTCTGTGACACATTTCAAATTTCACTATTTTTTAAAGCAACCTAAAGGAATTACAAAACAATTTTGCTTTATCAACATGCAATAACTGACCTCAATAATCCACACAAAGCAGTTATGTGGGGTATTAGGGCTCCATTGAGGGTTTAATCAATCTCTGCTCTATTTATATGCAGAACTAGATGGTGTCGCGATTCTAACACATCGGGTATTCTAGAATATGTATGTAGTATATTTATGAAGATTTAAGAATAATGCAATGAATACACAGGATTTTCCGGGTAAAATATATACATTATCGTTAAATTTTATTGCTCATAGAACTTAATACAACTGAACAAAATTATTAAACAGATCATCAAAATATATAAACCATTACATGAATATCTAACTGTATTTAAATAAATCATCGGACGAAAGAAGTACATCGACACTATAATATATTGTGACTGACAGAACTTGTTCAGTAAATGTGAGTGAACTATGTGGCACTGTGACTGACAGAACTTTTTCAGTAAACGTGACTGAACTATGTGGCACTGTGACTGACAGAACTTTTTCAGTAAACGTGACTGAACTATGTGGCACTGTGACTGACAGAACTTTTTCAGTAAACGTGACTGAACTATGTGGCACTGTGACTGACAGAACTTGTTCAGTAAACGTGACTGAACTACTTGGCACTGTGACTGACAGAACTTTTTCAGTAAACATGACTGAACTATGTGGCAATGTGACTGACAGAACTGTGTCTGTTGCTGATTGGTCACGGGCGGCTGGCGAGACCAATCAGCGACGCGGGATTTCCGTTACAGACAAACAGACAGAATTAGATGAGTATATAGTAGACTAGATGGTGGCCCGATTCTAACGCATCGGGTATTCTAGAAAATTCTGACTGACAGAACGTGTTCAGTGAACGTGACTGAACTATGTCACACTGACTGAACGTGTTCAGTAAACGTGAGTGAACTATGTCGCACTGTGACCAACAGAACATGTTCAGTAAACGTGATTGAACTACATGGCACTGTGACAGACAGAACTTGTTCAGTAAACATGAGTGAACTACGTCACACTGTGACTGACAGAACTTATTCAGTAAACCTGACCGAACAATGTGGCACTGTGACTGACAGAACTTATTCAGTAAACGTGAGTGAACTATGTGGCACTGTGACTGACAGAACTTGTTTAGTAAACGTGAGTGGACTATGTGGCACTGTGACTGACAGAACTTGTGCAGTAAACATGATTGAACTACATGGCACTGTGACTGACAGAAATTATTCTGTAAACGTGACTGAACTAAGTGGCACTGTGACTGACAGAACTTGTGCAGTAAACGTGACTGATGTTATGATCCGGTGGTAGGATCTCAAAACTGACCTGACACATATAACCAGAATATTAGGACAAGTTCTGGGGATGTGGAAGCTATACTGACCGCAATCCTGATCCTATCCACACACACTAAAGGCAGCCGTGGAGCGTTACCTAAAAACCTAGACGCCTCTTCACAGCCTGAGAAACTGACTACCCCTAGAGAGAAAGCAAAGACCTCACTTGCCTCAGAGAAATAACCCCAAAGTTTTAGACAGCCCCTCACAAATAATAACGGTGAGTTAAGGGGAAAATACAAACGTAGAAATGAAACAGGTTTAGCAAATGAGGCCCGCTAACACTAGATAGACAGAAAATAGATAGGACTCTGTGCGGTCAGTACAAAAACTATCAAAAATAAACCACGCAGAGAATACAAGAACCCCCACACCGACTCACGATGTGAGGGGCGCACTCTGCACCCCAGAACTAACCAGCAAGCGAAAAATCAAATAAAAGCAAGCTGGACTGAACTCATCATATACTGAGAAACGTTTTCAAGGAAATAATGAGCAAAATGAACAAGCAAACTTAGCTTCTCCAGCAGGAGACTGGTCACAAGGAATATTCAGGAGAGCTCAGAATCAGGACTGAATACACCGACAGCAGGCAACAAGTGAAGGTCCAGGTGAGTTAAATAGGCCCAGCATAGCAGGAAATGAAGCAGCTGAGCCCAGCCAAGACCAGCCATATCGCTAAAGGCCACCAGAGGGAGCCCAAGAACAAACTCACACAGTACCACTCATGACCACAGGAGGGAGCCCGAGAACAGAATTCACAACAGTACCCCCCCTTGAGGAGAGGTCACCGAACCCTCACCAGAGCTCCCAGGCCGATCAGGACGAGCCGAATGAAAGGCACGAACCAAATCGGCCGCATGGACATCGGAGGTGACAACCCAGGAATTATCCTCCTGACCATAGCCCTTCCATTTAACTAAGTACTGAAGCTTCCGTATCGAAATACGAGAATCCAAGATCTTCTCCACCACATACTCCAACTCCCCCTCGACCAAGACCGGAGCAGGAGGATCAACAGAAGGGACCACAGGCACCACATATCTCCGCAACAATGACCTATGGAACACATTATGAATGGCAAACGGGAACACATTATGAATGGCAAACGATGTTGGGAGGTCCAAACGAAATGACACAGGGTTGAGGATTTCCAAAATCTTATAAGGACCGATGAAACGAGGCTTGAACTTAGGAGAAGAAACCTTCATCGGGACATAACGAGAAGACAACCATACCAAATCCCCCACACGAAGTCGGGGACCCACACAGCGACGGCGGTTAGCAAAGCGCTGAGCCTTCTCTTGGGACAACGTCAAATTGTCCACCACATGGTTCCAAATCTGCTGCAACCTATCCACCACAGAATCCACCCCAGGACAGTCAGAGGGCTCAACCTGACCCGAGGAAAAACGAGGATGAAAACCAGAATTGCAAAAGAAAGGTGAAACCAAAGTAGCAGAACTAGCCCGATTATTGAGGGCGAACTCAGCCAATGGCAAAAAAGTCACCCAATCATCCTGATCAGCAGAAACAAAACATCTCAAATAAGTTTCCAAGGTCTGATTAGTTCGTTCGGTTTGGCCATTCGTCTGAGGATGGAAGGCCGACGAAAAAGACAATTCAATGCCCATCTTAGCACAAAAGGACCGCCAAAATCTGGACACAAAATGGGATCCTCTGTCAGACACAATGTTCTCCGGAATACCATGTAAACGAACCACATTCTGAAAAAACAGTGGCACCAAATCGGAGGAGGAAGGCAGCTTAGGCAAGGGTACCAAATGGACCATTTTAGAAAAACGATCACAAACCACCCAGATGACAGACATCCTCTGAGAGACAGGAAGATCCGAAATAAAATCCATGGAAATATGCGTCCAAGGCCTCTTCGGGACAGGCAAAGGCAAAAGCAATCCACTGGCACAAGAACAGCAAGGCTTGGCCCGAGCACAAATCCCACAGGACTGCACAAAGGAACGCACATCCCGCCACAAGGAAGGCCACCAAAAGGACCTCGCCACCAAATCCCTGGTACCAAAAATCCCAGGATGACCCGCCAACACCGAAGAATGAACCTCGGAAATAACTCTACTGGTCCATCTGTACGGGACAAACAGTCTCTCCGGTGGACAACGGTCAGGTCTATTGGCCTGAAACTCCTGCAACACCCGTCGCAGATCAGGAGAGATGGCAGACAAAATCACCCCCTCTTTGAGGACACCAGTCGGTTCGAAAACTTCCGGGGAGTCAGGTACAAAACTCCTAGAGAGGGCATCAGCCTTCACGTTTTTCAAACCCGGAAGATATGAAACCACGAAATCGAAACGAGAGAAAAACAGTGACCATCGAGCCTGTCTCGGATTCAACCGCTTGGCAGACTCGAGATAAGTCAAATTCTTGTGATCCATCAAGACCACCACACGACGCTTGGCTCCCTCAAGCCAATGTCGCCACTCCTCAAATGCCCACTTCATTGCCAACAACTCACGATTACCAACATCATAATTCCGCTCGGCAGGCGAAAACTTTCTTGAAAAGAAAGCACATGGTCTCATCACAGAGCCATCAGAGCTTCTCTGCGACAAAACAGCCCCTGCTCCAATCTCAGAAGCATCAACCTCAACCTGAAAGGGAAGAGAGACATCGGGCTGGCGCAAGACAGGAGCCGAAGAAAACCGACGTTTCAGCTCCTGAAAGGCCTCCACGGCCGCAGGAGACCAATTCGTCACATCAGAACCCTTCTTGGTCAAATCCGTCAAAGGTTTAACCACACTAGAAAAATTAGTGATGAAGTGATGGTAAGAATTAGCAAAACCCAAGAACTTCTGAAGACTCTTCACAGATGTAGGTTGAGTCCAGTCATGAATAGCCTGGACCTTGACTGGATCCATCTCAATAGTAGAAGGAGAAAAAATAAAGCCCAAAAAGGAAATCTTCTGGACTCCGAAGAGACATTTAGAGCCCTTCACAAACAAGGCATTGGCACGCAGGACCTGAAATACCATCCTGACCTGCTTCACATGAGACTCCCAATCATCAGAAAAGACCAAAATATCATCCAGGTACACAATCATAAATCTATCCAGATACTCTCGGAAGATGTCGGGCATGAAGGACTGAAACACAGAGGGGGCATTAGAAAGCCCAAAAGGCATCACCAAGTACTCAAAATGGCCTTCGGGCGTATTAAATGCTGTTTTCCATTCATCGCCCTGCTTTATGCGCACAAGATTATACGCTCCTCGAAGATCTATCTTGGTGAACCAACTGGCCCCCCTAATCCGGGCAAACAGATCGGACAACAATGGCAAGGGGTACTGAAATTTGACTGTGATGTTATTTAGAAGGCGATAATCTATACAGGGTCTCAGAGAACCATCCTTCTTGGCCACAAAAAAGAACCCTGCACCCAAAGGGGACGAGGACGGGCGAATATGCCCCTTCTCCAAGGACTCCTTTATATAACTCCGCATAGCGGCATGTTCTGGTACAGATAAATTAAAAAGTCGTCCCTTAGGGAACTTACTACCAGGAATCAGATTTATAGCACAATCACAATCCCTATGAGGAGGTAGGGCACTGGATTTGGGCTCATCAAATACATCCTGGTAGTCCGACAAAAATTCAGGGACTTCAGAAGGAGTAGAAGAAGCAATTGACACCAAAGGAGCATCGCCATGAATTCCCTGGCAACCCCAACTTGACACAGACATAGCTTTCCATTCCAAGACTGGATTATGAGCCTGCAGCCATGGCAGACCCAACATGACAACATCATGCAAATTATGTAGCACAAGAAAGCGAATCACCTCCTGATGTGCAGGAGCCATGCACATGGTCACTTGAGTCCAGTACTGAGGTTTATTCTTGGCCAATGGCGTAGCATCAATTCCCTTTAGTGGGATAGGGAATTGTAAAGGCTCCAAGATAAAACCACAGCGCCTGGCAAATGACAAATCCATCAAATTCAGGGCGGCACCTGAATCCACAAAAGCCATAACTGAGTAGGATGACAGAGAGCAAATCAAAGTAACAGACAAAATGAACTTAGGCTGTACAGTACCAATGGTGACAGACCTGGCGAACCTTTTTGTGCGCTTAGAACACTCTGAGATAACATGAGCAGAATCACCACAGTAAACGCACAACCCATTCTGACGTCTGTGGTTTTGCCGTTCAACTCTGGTCAGAATCCTGTTGCATTGCATAGGCTCAGGTTTCTGCTCAGAAAATACCGCCAGATGGTGCACAGGTTTGTGCTCCCGCAAATGCCGATCAATCTGAATGGCCAAAGACATTGACTCATTCAGACCCGCAGGTGTGGGGAACCCCATCATAACATCTTTAAGGGCTTCAGAAAGACCCTTTCTGAAAATCACCGCCAGGGCGCACTCATTCCATTGAGTGAGCACAGACCACTTCCTAAACTTCTGACAATAAACCTCTGCTTCATCTTGACCCTGAGAGAGAGCCAGCAAAACCTTCTCTGCTTGGTCTACCAGATTTGGTTCCTCATAAAGCACTCCAAGCGCCAGAAAAAACGCATCCACATTTAGCAATGCAGGATCTCCTGGCGCCAGAGAGAATGCCCAATCTTGAGGGTCACCACGTAACAAAGAAATAACAATTTTAACTTGCTGAACAGAGTCACCAGAGGAGCGAGGTCTCAGAGAAAGGAATAACTTACAATTATTCTTAAAGTTCAAAAACCTAGATCTATCTCCGGAGAACAGCTCAAGAATTGGTATTTTAGGCTCTGACATAGGACTGCGGACTACATAATCCTGAATGCCCTGTACCCTTGCAGTGAGATGATCCACACTAGAAGACAGACTCTGAATGTCCATATCTGCAGCTGAATTCAGAACCACCCAGAGATTAAGGGGAGGAGAGAGGCTAAGCACAGTGCAGAAAAAAAAAAAAAAAATGACTTCAGGATTTCTCTTCTCCCTCTTCTGCTGCATTAACACTTTGTGGCCTGCTGTACTGTTATGATCCGGTGGTAGGATCTCAAAACTGACCTGACACATATAACCAGAATATTAGGACAAGTTCTGGGGATGTGGAAGCTATACTCACCGCAATCCTGATCCTATCCACACACACTAAAGGCAGCCGTGGAGCGTTACCTAAAAACCTAGACGCCTCTTCACAGCCTGAGAAACTGACTACCCCTAGAGAGAAAGCAAAGACCTCACTTGCCTCAGAGAAATAACCCCAAAGTTTTAGACAGCCCCCCACAAATAATAACGGTGAGTTAAGGGGAAAATACAAACGTAGAAATGAAACAGGTTTAGCAAATGAGGCCCGCTAACACTAGATAGACAGAAAATAGATAGGACTCTGTGCGGTCAGTACAAAAACTATCAAAAATAAACCACGCAGAGAATACAAGAACCCCCACACCGACTCACGATGTGAGGGGCGCACTCTGCACCCCAGAACTAACCAGCAAGCGAAAAATCAAATAAAAGCAAGCTGGACTGAACTCATCATATACTGAGAAACGTTTTCAAGGAAATAATGAGCAAAATGAACAAGCAAACTTAGCTTCTCCAGCAGGAGACTGGTCACAAGGAATATTCAGGAGAGCTCAGAATCAGGACTGAATACACCGACAGCAGGCAACAAGTGAAGGTCCAGGTGAGTTAAATAGGCCCAGCATAGCAGGAAATGAAGCAGCTGAGCCCAGCCAAGACCAGCCATATCGCTAAAGGCCACCAGAGGGAGCCCAAGAACAAACTCACACAGTACCACTCATGACCACAGGAGAAAGCCCGAGAACGGAATTCACAACAGACTGAACTACGTGGCACTGTGACTGACAGAACTTGTTCAGTAAACGTGACTGAACTACGGCCGGACTGCGCCTGTAACTGATTGGTCGCTGGTGGCTGGCGTGACCAATCAGCGATGCAGGATTTCAATTACAGACAGAATTAGATGATTATATAGTAGATGGGCTGGAATACGGGCACCACTGTTGTGAACTATACTTCTTGGCTCCCTCTTGTGGTCACTAGTGATTTGGCACTTGGATTGTCTTTTACCAGGTTTGTACTCACCTGCTTCGTTAGGCCTGGGGTGTTGCTATTTAAACTTCCTGGATTCTCAGTCCAGTGCCTGGCATCGTTGTAATCAGTTCATTTCTGTTTGCTCCTGTCTTCAGGTCCTGGTTCTTTGCAAGATCAGCTAAGTCCTGCTTTCTTATTTTTGATCATTTGCATTGTTTATATTTTTGTCCAGCTTGTACAAAATGTGATTCCTGATCTCGCTGGAAGCTCTAGGGGGCTGATATTCTCCCCCCACACCGTTAGTCGGTTTGGGGGTTCTTGGATACTCAGCGTGGATATTTTGCAGGGTTTTTGCTGACCATATAAGTCATCTTACTATATTCTGCTATTAGTCAGTGGGCCTCTCTTTGCTAAAATCTAGTTCATTCTTACGTTTGTCTTTTCTTCTTACCTCACCGTTATTATTTGTTGGGGGCTTGTATTACTTTGGGGTCTTTTCTCTGGAGGCAAGAGAGGTCTTATTTTCCCTTATAGGGTTAGTTAGTTCTCCGGCTGGCGCGAGACGTCTAGGATCAACGTAGGCACGTTCCCCGGCTACTGTTAGTGTTTGCGCTAGGATCAGGTATATGGTCAGCCTAGTTACCACGTCCCTATGAGCTGGTATTTACGTTTGCAGACTTTGCTGTAATCTCTGAGATCCTTGCCATTGGGATCATAACAGTATGCCAGGCCTATGAATAGTTAATGCATTGCAGAAGTGGGATTAAAAGAAAAGGAGTTCTGAGTTTTGTTTTTTGTTTTTTTCTCCTCTTTCTTCCTTCCCCTTTTTCTCAGAGTGGCTGTAAGCTTTGCTGCAGACATGAATGTTCAGACCTTGATTACTAGTGTGGATCAGCTTGCTGCACGAGTGCAGAGCATTCAGGATTTTGTTGTTAGCAGTCCTATGTCTGAGCCTAAGATACCTATTCCTGAGCTGTTCTCTGGAGATCGATTTAAATTTAGGAATTTTAGGAATAATTGTAAATTGTTTCTATCTTTGAAACCTCGTTCGTCTGGAGATTCAGCTCAGCAAGTTAAAATTGTTATCTCCTTTTTGCGTGGCGACCCTCAGGATTGGGCTTTCTCGTTAGCGCCAGGAGATCCGGCATTGGCGGATGTTGATGCGTTTTTTCTGGCGCTCGGATTGCTTTATGAGGAGCCTAATCTTGAAATTCAGGCAGAAAAAGCTCTACTGGCTATCTCTCAGGGCCAGGATGAAGCCGAAGTGTATTGCCAAAAATTTCGGAAATGGTCCGTGCTTACTCAATGGAATGAATGTGCTCTGGCCGCAAATTTCAGAAATGGTCTTTCTGAAGCCATTAAGAATGTGATGGTGGGTTTCACAATTCCTACAAGTCTGAATGATTCTATGGCGCTGGCTATTCAGATTGATCGGCGTTTGCGGGAGCGCAAATCCGCTAATCCTCTGGCGGTGTTGTCTGAACAGACACCTGTTTCAATGCAATGTGATAGAAACCCCGATCCAGCAATGCAATGTGATAGAATCCTGACTAGAACCAAACGACAAAATCATAGACGACGGAATGGGCTGTGTTTTTACTGTGGTGATTCTACACATGTTATATCAGCATGCTCTAGACGCCTAACCAAGGTTGTCAGTCCTGTCTCCATTGGTAATTTGCAGCCTAAATTTATTTTGTCTGTGACTTTAATTTGTACATTGTCTTCCTACCCTGTTATGGCGTTTGTGGATTCAGGTACTGCCCTGAGTCTTATGGACTTGTCGTTTGCCAAGCGCTGTGGTTTTGTCCTGGAGCCTTTAAAAGTTCCTATTCCTCTCAGAGGAATTGATGCTACACCACTGGCGGAAAATAAACCGCAGTATTGGACACAAGTGACCATGTGCATGACTCCTGAACATCGGGAGGTGATTCGTTTTCTTGTTCTGCATAAAATGAATGATTTGGTCGTGTTGGGTCTGCCATGGTTACAGACCCATAATCCTGTTTTGGATTGGAAGGCTATGTCGGTGTCGAGTTGGGGTTGTCAGGGAATTCATTGCGATTCTCCGTCGGTGTCTATTGCTACTTCTACTCCTTCAGAGGTTCCTGAGTATTTGTGTGACTATCAGGATGTATTCAGTGAGTCCATGTCCAGTGCTCTTCCTCCTCATAGGGACTGTGACTGCGCAATAGATTTGATTCCTGGCAGTAAATTTCCTAAGGGACGATTATTTAATTTGTCTGTACCCGAGTATGCCGCAATGCGTTCTTATGTCAAGGAGTCTTTGGAGAAGGGGCATATTCGTCCATCCTCTTCCCCTCTTGGTGCGGGATACTTTTTTGTGGCCAAGAAGGACGGGTCTTTGAGACCTTGTATAGACTATCGGTTTCTGAATAAAATCACTGTTAAGTTTCAGTATCCTTTGCCACTATTGTCAGACTTGTTTGCTCGGATTAAGGGTGCCAAGTGGTTCACCAAGATAGATCTTCGTGGTGCGTACAACCTTGTGCGCATTAGGCAGGGAGATGAATGGAAAACTGCATTCAATACGCCCGAAGGTCATTTTGAATACTTGGTGATGCCCTTTGGGCTCTCTAATGCTCCTTCAGTGTTTCAGTCCTTTATGCATGATATCTTCCGGAAGTATCTGGATAAATTTATGATTGTTTATCTGGATGATATTCTGGTTTTCTCGGATGATTGGGATTCTCATGTAAAGCAGGTCAGGATGGTGTTTCAGGTTTTGCGTGATAATGCTTTGTTTGTGAAGGGCTCAAAGTGTCTCTTTGGAGTGCAGAAGGTTTCCTTTTTGGGTTTTATTTTCTCCCCTTCTGCTGTGGAGATGGACCCAGTCAAGGTCCGAGCTATTCATGATTGGACTCAGCCCACGTCTGTTAAGAGTCTTCAGAAGTTCTTGGGGTTTGCTAATTTCTACCGTCGCTTTATCGCTAACTTTTCTAGCGTTGTTAAACCTTTGACGGATATGACCAAGAAAGGTTCTGATGTGACTAGTTGGGCCCCTGCAGCCGTGGAAGCCTTCCAGGAGCTGAAGCGCCGGTTTACTTCGGCGCCTGTTTTGTGCCAGCCTGATGTCTCTCTTCCCTTTCAGGTTGAAGTGGATGCTTCTGAGATCGGTGCTGGGGCTGTTTTGTCGCAGAGAGGCTCTGGTTGCTCTGTGATGAGACCATGTGCTTTTTTCTCTAGGAAGTTTTCGCCTGCTGAGCGGAACTATGATGTTGGTAATCGGGAGTTGTTGGCCATGAAGTGGGCATTTGAGGAGTGGCGTCATTGGCTCGAGGGTGCTAAGCATCGTGTGCTGGTCTTGACTGATCACAAAAATCTGATGTATCTCGAGTCTGCTAAGCGCCTGAATCCTAGACAGGCTCGTTGGTCATTGTTTTTCTCTCGTTTTGACTTTGTGGTCTCGTACCTGCCTGGTTTGAAGAATGTTAAGGCTGATGCTCTTTCTAGGAGCTTTGTGCCTGACTCTCCTGGAGTCTCGGAGCCAGCTGGTATTCTTAAAGAGGGAGAAATCGTGTCGGCCATATCTCCTGATTTGCGACGTGTGTTGCGGAGATTTCAGGCTGGTAGACCTGACTCTTGTCCACCCGACAGACTGTTTGTTCCTGATAAATGGACCAGCAAAGTCATTTCCGAGGTTCATTCCTCGGTGTTGGCAGGGCATCCGGGAATTTTTGGTACCCGAGATTTGGTGGCTAGGTCCTTTTGGTGGCCTTCCTTGTCACGGGATGTGCGGTCATTTGTGCAGTCCTGTGGGACTTGTGCTCGGGCTAAGCCTTGTTGTTCTCGTGCTAGCGGGTTGCTTCTGCCCTTGCCCGTCCCGAAGAGGCCTTGGACACACATTTCCATGGATTTCATTTCTGATCTTCCGGTGTCTCAAGGAATGTCTGTCATCTGGGTGGTGTGTGATCGTTTTTCCAAGATGGTCCATTTGGTACCCTTGCCTAAGTTGCCTTCCTCTTCCAATTTGGTTCCTTTGTTTTTTCAGAATGTGGTTCGTTTACACGGCATTCCGGAGAATATCGTGTCCGACAGAGGATCCCAGTTTGTGTCCAGATTCTGGCGATCTTTTTGTGCTAAAATGGGCATTGATTTGTCGTTTTCATCTGCCTTCCATCCTCAGACTAATGGTCAAACGGAGCGAACTAATCAGACACTGGAGGCTTATTTGAGATGTTTTGTTTCTGCGGACCAGGATGATTGGGTGACCTTCTTGCCATTGGCGGAGTTTGCCCTTAATAATCGGGCTAGTTCCGCTACTTTGGTTTCGCCATTCTTCTGCAACTCTGGTTTTCATCCTCGTTTCTCCTCGGGTCATGTTGAGTCTTCTGACTGTCCTGCGGTGGATTCCGTGGTGGATAGGTTGCAGCGGATTTGGAATCTTGTGGTGGACAACTTGAGGTTGTCACAGGAGAAGGCTCAGCGTTTTGCCAACCGCCGCCGCGGTGTGGGTCCCCGACTTCGTGTTGGGGATTTGGTTTGGTTGTCTTCTCGGTATGTCCCTCTGAAGGTTTCCTCTCCTAAGTTTAAGCCTCGCTTTATTGGTCCTTATAAAATTTTGGAAGTTCTTAACCCGGTTTCGTTTCGTTTGGATCTTCCGGTGTCGTTTGCCATTCACAACGTGTTCCATAGGTCTTTGTTGCGGCGATACGTTGTGCCTGTGGTTCCTGCTGTTGAGCCTCCTGCTCCGGTGTTGGTTGAGGGCGAGTTGGAGTATGTGGTAGAGAAGATCTTGGATTCTCGTCTCTCTAGACGGAGGCTTCAGTATTTGGTCAAATGGAAGGGCTATGGTCAGGAGGATAATTCCTGGGTGGCTGCCTCTGATGTTCATGCGGCCGATTTGGTTCGTGCCTTCCACGCTGCTCATCCTGGTCGCCCTGGTGGTCTTGGTGAGGGTTCGGTGACCCCTCCTTAAAGGGGGGGTACTGTTGTGAACTATACTTCTTGGCTCCCTCTTGTGGTCACTAGTGATTTGGCACTTGGATGGTCTTTTGCCAGGTTTGTACTCACCTGCTTTGTTAGGCCTGGGGTGTTGCTATTTAAACTTCCTGGATTCTCAGTCCAGTGCCTGGCATCGTTGTAATCAGTTCATTTCTGTTTGCTCCTGTCTCATGTCCTGGTTCTTTGCAAGATAAGCTAAGTCCTGCTTTCTTATTTTTGATCATTTGCATTGTTTATATTTTTGTCCAGCTTGTACAAAATGTGATTCCTGATCTCGCTGGAAGCTCTAGGGGGCTGATATTCTCCCCCCACACCGTTAGTCGGTTTGGGGGTTCTTGGATACTCAGCGTGGATATTTTGCAGGGTTTTTGCTGATCATATAAGTCATCTTACTATATTCTGCTATTAGTCAGTGGGCCTCTCTTTGCTAAAATCTAGTTCATTCTTACGTTTGTCTTTTCTTCTTACCTCACCGTTATTATTTGTTGGGGGCTTGTATTACTTTGGGGTCTTTTCTCTGGAGGCAAGAGAGGTCTTATTTTCCCTTATAGGGTTAGTTAGTTCTCCGGCTGGCGCGAGACGTCTAGGATCAACGTAGGCACGTTCCCCGGCTACTGTTAGTGTTTGCGCTAGGATCAGGTATATGGTCAGCCTAGTTACCACGTCCCTATGAGCTGGTATTTACGTTTGCAGACTTTGCTGTAATCTCTGAGATCCTTGCCATTGGGATCATAACACACCACACTGATAAATGCAAGTTAAAGTGGTCGTTCACATAAACATATTTTACATACGGACAGGTGGCTTACATGTAAAAAGTCAGAGCTAGAACTACGTTGATCTGTATTTCAGATCAGACTCGTCCATTATCGGTTAATAACTGCACAAAAATCAGATCATTTACAGGTAACCATACATAAAGTAAAAAAGAGGATCCCTGATGAAGGAGCTCGTTTTTTGCTCCGAAACGCGTAGGATTTGGTCCTATTCTCTTTCCATAGCCCGTCACGTGAGGTTTCACGTGACTGTGACGTCACACTAGGTCCTGCTGCGGCAGAGTACCGAGCGGCTAAGCCGGAGCAACACTGACCGGTCTCTGAGTACGTACGAGCGCAGGATTTTTTTCTCTGCCACCGGCCGGGGCAGTTCCTGCAACTCGTTACTCCAGAGGCAAGACCCAGCATTCTCTGGAGTCTTTGTCTGCGGGAGATGCAAGTGCCTGGCTCCTGATAGGAGTGTGCATTACAAGCGGCAACTGGATTTGCGAACATAGAAAGATCGCATGCAGCTGTGATTCCATCGGCTCTTTATTCAACTACGGATCATTTCATCCCCATAAGAAACCTTAGCAGGTAGATATATTTTATATATATATATACATTTTTATTACACGACTTATTTGTTTTAACGAGCATACAGTTCTTCTTAATTTGGTATTTCGTATTTTGAGGTCCATTATTTTAGCAATTAGTCCTTAGGGTCTTTTTATATAGAAGGGGATACTCTAATCCAGCGCAGATAGCCTTTTTCTTTTTTACATATTATCATTTTAAGTAACGGTTGGGTGTGACCGTAACACTGTCTGCTGCAGGTATATGAAGGTACAAGCGCTACTGGTTTTTATAGATAACCATACATAAAGTATCCGGTTTGTACTGTTACGGATCTGCAACACAGGACTAAGGTAGAAGGGGGAAAACTGACCCTGCACTATGACTAGGCTGAAACCCTACGATGGAGTGGGCGACCCATTCCTAGCGAATAGACCCACCAACGATCCTAGGTTAATCTCGAACTAAGACCTATAGATAAGGGGAAGGGGTTCCCTAAAAGAACTAAGGACTGGGTACAAAAATGGGTCACTACCTAGTAGAAAACACAGAGAAGAGTGCAGAAACCAATAGAAAACAGAAACTAAGGCTAAAAGAACCAGAGGTACCAGCACTGCACAAATAAGACAAACAGAACACAAAGCAAAGCAACAAGCTAGAGCTCAAGAAGATAAACACTGTTGTCCAGCCAGGACTGGGAGGCAGGTGCTGGTTAGTAAAGAGTGAAACAAACACCTGACTCAAGACAAACCCAGCACCAGAGGAAAAAGACTAGCAGCCAGAACTCCACAAGAAAATGGCGGATAGTCACAAATTAAACAGATTCTAACATGTACAGATATATTACAATTATTAACATAGAAAACTAGATTTAGCCTTTTATTATTTATTAAGGAGTTGATGTAAAAAACAGATGTCATACACATTGAAAAGACAGATGTAATGCAGTTAAAAAAATCTGTATTTTTTTCTGGATGAAAAACAAACAATTTTACATATGCGCGTGGATCGCCCCCACGTAAGGGCAATGGGGTACTCGGCACCGGGTCCTTCGGTTCTCAGCGGGGATGTCACGGTGGCCCGACCCAGTCCATGGCCCTTTGAGGGACGTCCAATAAAGCAAGGAGTTTTTATGGTTTTGGGAAAGGTCTTTAAAGGGGAAGTGTTCGTGACGCCACCTGTGGTATTCGGTCAGGGTGACCAATGCTGCTTAGGGGTCACTGGGGTGATGTTATGGCAGCTTGATGGTATACCTTCCCACAGGTGAAGTGTATCCCTAGGGCTTCCCAGAGTGTAGATGGTGGATGGTGTGAGGTGCAGTGAATAACGAGGACACAAGGTTGCAATTTCTTTACCTTTACTGAAGGCTTCAGTGTCCTCAGTCCAGGGCACCGGATCACAGGGTAGGCAGAGTCCGGCCGGTCTGAAGGCAAATCCAGAGTCCCCTTGTCCAGGTGGAATGCAATAGCCTTCCTATGCACACAGTAACACAGTAGGTCCTCACTTGCATAAGCTCTAATAAGGTCCTCACTGTTATTACTCCTCTCTTTGTTCCCCGTGGTCGGATAGAACAAAACCCGTATGACTGATGGCCCGAGGCTTGTTTATAGGGACCCTAAAGATGCCCCGACCCCCACAAGTTGCCACCGTGTCTTCTTAGGTATTAAGGTTGGGCAGCCAACTTGGAATTGACTGTCCTGCCGGTCTCTGGAGCAAGGTTTGGAGACAGTTGCTCCGGCCACCGGCTACGCACACCAGGAGGATGCTGCTTCTCTCGGCCACTATCCTCCATGGTATCCACTTGTTGCTATGCCTTCGTTTTTCACTCACTGCAATACACTTCCTTTCAATGTCTCTTTCTTTGGATGCTGCCGCACGTGGGGCAGGCGCAGCTCCGTGGACCCTCGTCCTCCTCAGACCGCAGTCTGGAGCTGGCTGGAACCCACTCCAACCAGCTTCTGCCAAACTCTGTTGAGTTCTGACTAACTTCCTAACCAACCCACCAGTTTTACCTATCTGTGAGGAGTGGCCCAGTAGATAGAACCTTTGCCTCTTATGGTGGATGGTGGACTGGTGTGTGAAGTGTGTTGTGTGTGGTTGTGATGCCTGGACAGAAGATCTCCTTTATTGCCTTCAGACGTAATATCGCTCCCCCTGGTGGAAGAACAACATTACTGCAATGACCAGGACTCTGGGGTGCTGCACTCCCCCCCCCCGTTAAATCCAGTACTCCCGGACTGGGAAAAGAAAACAACAATTACAGGTTAGCAAAAGACATGCAAAATTTTTGAATGCTATAAACCAAATTAATTTAACAGTGCTTCCCTTTATGGGAGGTGAGGACACTTGAACGTTACAAACAAGAACTTATTTACATTGTGCGCGTGACTGTAAATTAAGTAAATAACAATTATTAACTAATTATGAACGACCATCACCCCTTACGGGTATACTATCTACTAAGTGCAAAGACAAGAACAGTATTTTTTCCTTTTAATACCCTCTAAGGGTGTACTATCAAACTTCAAAGTGAAAATCAACATTTTCTTTATTCCTCTTTCACCTTCAAGTATGCAGGACTATCTGTATATGTTTCTTCACCTTATTCCTATAAAACCTAACATTTACTTTAACTTCAATTTTATTCAAAGGGCATCTTTATCTAACATTTTCTATTCCTAGCTACATACTACCAGCTATGTAAACATTATTACTATCTAACTATTCAAGGCAACATTATCACTTTTAAGGAAAGTGTGACAAACGAACATTCCCTTTAAGAGGAAAGCTCCAGTCTCTTCTGAGGTAGTGCAAACAATCAGTATGCAAATCAGTTATCAATTTGTAAAACAGCAAGAACTTTCACGTTGTCAGCAGGAACAGTCTCTTCGAAAAGCTCTTCTTGTAAGACCAGTAGAGAGCACCTTTAAGAAGGTGCAAACTATATACAGGAACAGTTTGTGAATCATTCACCGTCCATGATCCAAATGTTCGTTAAAAGGCAATGGCAAAACTTGTGCAAAACAGGTGCAACCAAAACGTAGGATCCCTTTAAACAGGGGACCCCTTTAAGAGTTTTTAAGCAGCAAAACAAACAGGAAAAGTTTTTAAACTATATACAATCTTCAGATCCTTCAAGGTTTATTTGTGCCACTGAAGGGTGCGCCTCCACGTCCCGTCGATTTACAAATACTTCGAGAGCAAGGCCGGGCTCCTTTATAAAGCCCCAACCTCCCTGCAAGCAGAAGGTGATGATGGTTCTGTAATGCTGTGGGCCCCAGTCTTCCTCAGCCGTCTGCCTGGCCCGGGCTTTAGCCTGAAGGTCTTTCTCTCGCTCGGCCTGACGTCTGAGCTCTTTCTTTCTGGCCCATTCCTCCTCCTGCTGGTGTAGCTGTTGGCGGTAATCCCGCTGGGAGATGACCTCGATGCTCTCCCCCTCTGGCTGAGCCTCCTCAGGGAACCCGATCAAGTTAGTGGTGGCACGAGTCCATTTAAACGTCACCCACTCTCCTTGGATGTTTACAGTCTGTTTTGTGGGCTGCAGCAGGATGTCAGAGGTTCTTAAGGTCTCCCAGGGCCTCTCGCATTCTTTGCGGCTACACACCTGGCCGGGTGGTCGTTGCGGGGGCAAGTCTATGTCTATAAGTAGGGGTTCCTTGGCTACCGGGGCAGGGTCGGTGTCTTTACCTGCCTCTGTGGCGTCCCCAGTGCCGGTCTCTTCTGCTGCAGGCTGGGGCTCTGGCAGCTGGTGGCCTCACTGTTCCTCGCTAGGGCTGAGCGAAACGGATCGGACATTTTCAAAAATCGCCGACTTTTGGCAAAGTCAGGTTTCGTGAAACCCGACCCGATCCCAGCGTGGGATCGGCCATGCTGTCGGCGATCTTCGCGCCAAAGTCGCGTTTCGTATGATGCTTTCAGCACAATTTCTCAGCCAATGAAGGTGGATGCAGAGTGTGGGCAGCGTGATGACATAGGTCTCGGTCCCCACCATCTTAGAGAAGGGGATGACAGTGATTGGCTTGCTTTCTGCGGCGTCACAGGGGCTATAAAGGGGCATGCACGCTGACCGCCATCTTACTTCTGCCGATCTGAGCATAGGGAGAGGTTGCTGCAGCTTCATCAGAAGCAGGGATATTGTTAGGGAGGAAATATTAACCCCCAAACTGCTTGTGCTGTAGCGATTTCCACTGTCCAACACCACCTTTTCTTTGCAGGGACAGTGGAGGCTAGATTTCTGTGCATCAGCTCTGTAGCTTATAAGGCTCCCTGATAGCTGCATTGCTGATTGTATGCTGCTGTGCAAACCAACTGCTTTTTTAAAAGCAAAAGTCCTGTTGCTCATTTCTGCACAGTTCTATTGTTTATTTGTCCACACTTTTGTGTGCAGCAGTCCTTTTTATTGCTGGCTGCCATACTTTTCCTGAGATAATTGTAGGGAGATTGTTATTGTAGTACAGCCCCTTTTTTTTTATATATATATCTTCCAGCCATTTTCTGCCACTAAAACTGTGTAGTGTAATACAGTGGGCCTGATTTTTCCAGCAGTCTCCCACACATAAAAAGCGAGATTTATATTGCCACTAAGTGCATCTGCGGCAGTCCTGTTTGTGGTATATCTGCCAGCCACTTTCTGCCACTGAAACTGTGTAGTGTAATACAGTGGGCCTGATTTTTCCAGCAGTCTCCCACACATTAAAAGGGAGATTTATATTGCCACTAAGTGCACGACGGTTGCGACGTGTGTCAATGCTTCGCAAATGAGTCGATAATGTTAGTCAATGGGAAAAAAACGCATCCTGCAAGCATTTTTGCAGGATGCGTTTTTTTGCCAAAACTACGCATTGCGACATATTGAAAAAAATGCTAGAGTGAAAGTAGCCTTAGTGCATCTGCGTCAGTCCTGTTTGTCGTAAATCTGCCAGCCACTTTCAGCCACTTATACTGTGTAGTGTAATACAGTGGGCCTGTTTTTTGCAGCAGTCTCCCACACATAAAAAGGGAGATTTATATTGCCACTAAGTGCATCTGCGTCCGTTCTGTTTGGTGTATATCTGCCAGACACTTTCAGCCACTTATACTGTGTAGTGTAATACAGTGGGCCTGTTTTTTGCAGCAGTCTCCCACACATAAAAAGGGAGATTTATATTGCCACTAAGTGCATCTGCGTCAGTCCTGTTTGTGGTATATCTGCCAGCCACTTTCTGCCACTGAAACTGTGTAGTGTAATACAGTGGGCCTGATTTTTCCAGCAGTCTCCCACACATAAAAAGGGAGATTTATATTGCCACTAAGTGCATCTGCGTCCATTCTGTTTGGCATATATCTGACAGCCACTTTCAGCTACTTATACTCTGTAGTGTAATACAGTGGGCCTGTTTTTTTTTTTTGCAGCAGTCTCCCACACAAAAAAGGGAGATTTAAATTCTCAACAAGTTTATATACACCTTCTACCTTGTTTTACAGTACCGTATAACGGTTGTTACTTTGGTTACATTTTCCCAAAAATGAGGAAGTCTGGTGGAAGAGGCCGTGGGCGGTCATTGCCAGCTGCTAATGATGGTGGTGGTGGTGGTGGTGGAGCATCTGGTGGTAGTGGGAAAAGCAAAATAGCACCTAAGGCTCAAGTTGTTGAGCCAGCATCATTGTCTGGCTACACAAGGCCTCGAAGGCTCCCTTATCTTGGAGTAGGAAAACGGCTTTTAAAGCTGGAGCAGCAGGAAAAAGTTTTGGCTTTCCTTGCTGACTCAGCCTCTAGCTCTTTCGCCTCCTCTTCCGAAAGTTCCAAATTTAAAAGCAGCGAGTTGTCAGTGGGTGCTCCCGGGCCGGAACAAGTCGCTTCCTTGTGTCCTTCACCCAAACCAAAAGTGAAGGATGCGGCAGGCGACACTACAGTTTACTCCATGGAGCTCTTTACACATACCGTGCCTGGGTTAGAAAGAGAAATTGTTAACAGCCCATTACAAGATGAATTGGACATGGAGTGCACAGATGCACAGCCACAGCTAGATTATTATGCTGTTCCATTGACTCAGATCACTACATTGCCCTTGCAGTGTACTGAGCCAGAATCTGACCCTGATGAGACTATGGTGCCCCGTCCCGAACGCTATAGCACCTTACATGGTGACACAGAGGAAGGTGCACAGGACATTGAAGAGGAGGTGATAGATGACCCAGTTGTTGACCCAGATTGGCAGCCATTGGGGGAACAGGGTGCCGGTGGCAGTAGCTCAGAAGCGGAGGAGGATGAGCCGCAGCAGGCATCAACATCACAACAGCTTTCATCTGGCAGGCCCGTATCAGACCAAAAACGTGTGTCAAAAACAAAACCAGTTTTAGGACAGCGTGGCCATCCAGTGAAAGTAGCACAGCGTGCAATGCCTGAAAAGGTATTCGATAGTAGGAAGAGTGCAGTGTGGCAATTTTTTAACCAAGATCCGAATGATCAGTGCAAAGTTATCTGTAAGAAATGCTCAAAGACCTTTAGCAGAGAGCAGAATGTCAAAAATTTAAATACAATGTGCATGCGTAGACATTTAACCAGCATGCACTTGCAAGCCTGGACTAACTACCAAACGTTCCGTTACGTTGGTGCACCCGCTCAGAATGAAGGTAGTCAGCAACGCTACGTTGCTTCCCTCACTGTAAGCCCACCGTTTAGGACACCACCTGCAGCAAATGCGGAGGTATCGTAGCAAGGCCAAAGCAGTCAGGGAATCACAAGGTTTTTGTTAGGAAACACTGTATGTAGGTCAACATCAAGAATACCATCACCAACCCTCTCTCAATCCGCCATGTCCACCACCACCACCACCGCCGCTTGTTCCGCTTGCTCCAGTCCAGCTCACCCTACAAGAGACTCTCGTTAGGAAAAGGAAGTACTCATCCTCACATCCGCGTACACAGGGTTTGAACGCCCACATTGCTTTCAAAACCCTGATGGCCTACGCAGTACCATGCTATGACCTACCCAGTCGACACTTCTTTGCGGGAAAAGCCATCCCAGCCCTCCACCAGCTTGTCAAAGACCGCATTGTCCATGCACTCAGGCAATCAGTCAGTAGAAAGGTGCACCTCACAACAGATGCATGGACCAGTAGGCATGGCCAGGGACGTTACGTGTCCATCACGGCACACTGGGTTAATGTGGTGGATGCAGGGTCCACAGGGGACAGCCATAGTGGGACAGTTCTGCCTAGCCCACGGTCTAGGAAACAGTTGGCTGTAGGCGTTCGCCACCCCTCCTCCTCCAGCAGAAGCAAAAGCTCGTCCACAGAGCGCAGTCGCATGACCACTCCATCCGCAGCTGCCAGTGTTGCACACGAGGTGTCCCATTATGGAACAGTTAGTGGTAAGCGTCAGCAGGCTGTGTTGGAAATGAATTGTTTGGGCGACAACAGATACACCGCGGAAATTTCTAGCCGAGTTCTTGCAACAAGAAACTCATTCATGGCTGGGCAGTGTACATCTTGAGGCAGGCAAGGTAGTCAGTGATAACGGAAGGAATTTTATGGCTGCCATAGCCCTTTCAGAACTGAAACACATACCTTGCCTGGCTCACACCTTGACCTGGTGGTGCAGTGCTTCCTGAAAAGTTATCCGGGGTTACCAGCCCTGCTCCTGAAGGTGCAAAGACTTTGCTCGCACATCCGACGGTCGCCCGTACACTCCAGCCATATGCAGAACCATCAGCGATCGTTGAAGCTTCCCCAGCACCGCCTAATAATCAACGTTGCAACAAGGTGGAACTCCACACTGCACATACTTCAGAGGCTGTGCGAATAGAGGCATTCTGTAATGTATTTGTGGGAGGATACACATACATGGGCAGGAAGTTGGATGGCAGACATGGAGTTGTCAGGTGTGCAGTGGTTGAAGCTACAAGACCTCTGTCAAGTCCTTCAGTGTTTTGAGGAATGCACATGGCTGGTAAGTGCAGATGACGCCATCCTAAGCATGAGCATCCCACTAATGCGTCCGCTGATGCAAAGTTTGACGCACATTAAAGAGCAGGCGTCTGCAGCCGAGGAGGAGGGAAGCCTTGATGACAGTCAGCCATTGTCTGCTCAGGGAACTCTCCAGGACGAGGTGGCGGATGAAGAGGAGGAGGAGGAGGAGGATGGGGATGAATATTTATGGGAGGAGGAAGCTTCTCAGGGGGCAATAGAAACTGGTGGCGTTGCAAGGTCAGGTACAGGGTTTTTGCAGGAGACAAGTGATGTTGATTTGCCAGAAAGTGCTCCTCAACCCAGCACAAGCAGTGATTTGACACCTGGAACATTGGCCCACATGGCTGATTATGCCTTGCGTATCCTAAAAAGGGACCCCCGCATTATCAAAATGATGACCAATGACGATTACTGGTTGGCCTGCCTCCTGGATCCACGCTATAAAGGGAAATTGCAAAATATCATGCCACATGAGAACCTTGAGCAAATATTGGCTACCAAACAAGCAACTCTTGTAGACCATTTGGTTCAGGCATTTCCAGCACACAGCGGCGGTGATGGTTCTCACACGAGCTGCAGGGGGCAACATGGCAGAGGTGTTAGAGGTGCACAAATCAGAAGTGGCGTTGGACAGAGGGGTTTTATGACCAGGTTGTGGAGTGATTTCGCAATGACCACAGACATGACAGGTACTGCTGCATCAATTCAAAGTGACAGGAGACAACATTTGTCCAGTATGGTTACTAACTATTTTTCCTCCCTTATCGATGTTCTCCCTCACACGTCATTCCCCTTTGATTACTGGGCATCTAAAATAGACACCTGACCTGAATTGGCAGAATATGCATTACAGGAGCTCGCTTGCCCAGCTGCTAGTGTGCTATCAGAAAGAGTATTCATTGCTGCTGGTTCAATACTGACCGAAAAAAGGACTCGTCTGGCTACCCAAAATGTTGATGATCTAACCTTCATTAAAATGAACCAATCATGGATTTCTAATTATTTTGCCCCACCTTCCCCTGCTGACACGTAGCTTTCCTGTGAAAAGGTCTTGCTTTTGGACACCTCTTACTGACTGCTCCAATTCCTCCATTTGCAGATGCTAAATGTCCACCATAGACCATTTTTACACCTCCCTAAATGGGCTGACTCCCCCCACGGGGCCGTTATCACCACTTGGCGCAAGCACCCTTGCGAGTGCCGTTTGCCTGGACAGGTGGGTGTGCCCACTTTTGGCCGACGGCACTGGCACAGGGTCCCTCATAGTACAATGAAGTGTCTCTGGCGGTGGTGGTGCACACCCAACGTCAGACACACCGTCGTAATATTAGGGGCCCTGGGCCAGTACCGCCGCCCACGAGAGAGTGTTCCCCCCCAGCTCATACAGTGCTCTTCCACTTGCAAAACTTACCTCTCACTGCTCCACCACTGTTTAGTCTGTGCTGTTAAATCCTTCAATGGCACAGCCAATACAAATTTGTTGAAATGATAGATGATAGTAAAAATATACAGGTGCCCTGCCCTCCATTTAGACCTGTGAATACTGTGCGCGAACTACCACTGTCTGCTACTCAGCAGAGGAACCCACCCCTGTACCTAGCTTTGCCACCTGTTTATTTAGGAACACTTTTTTGCAGACATTGAGCCCACTTTACTATTTTGGCCAACTTTCTGTGTCAGCCACTTCTTCCAGTTGTCCTCCACCGAACAAAGCAGTGCCGCCAGTTTACTCCTGTTACCAGTTTAGAACAGCATAGAGCCTACTTTTTTATTTTAGGCCTAGTAAGTCTGCGCCACTCCTTGCAATCGTTCTCCGCTGACCAAACCAATGCTGCCTGTGTACCCCTGTAACCCATTTTAAACTGCATTGAGCCTAATTTTTTATTTTAGGCCTAGTAAGTCTGCGCCACTCCTTGCAATCGTTCTCCGCTGACCAAACCAATGCTGCCTGTGTACCCCTGTAACCCATTTTAAACTGCATTGAGCCTACTTTTTTATTTTAGGCCTAGTAAGTCTCCACCACTCCTTGCAATCGTCCTCCGCTGACCAAACCAATGCTGCCTGTGTACCCCTGTAACCCATTTTAAACTGCATTGAGCCTACTTTTTTATGTTAGGCCTAGTAAGTCTGCGCCACTCCTTGCAATCGTCCTCCGCTGACCAAACCAATGCTGCCTGTGTACCCCTGTAACCCACTTTAAACTGCATTGAGCCTACTTTTTTATTTTAGGCCTAGTAAGTCTGCGCCACTCCTTGCAATCGTCCTCCGCTGACCAAAGCAATGCTGCATGTGTACCCCTGTAACCCATTTTAAACTGCCTTGAGCCTAATTTTTTATTTTAGGCCTAGTAAGTCTGCGCCACTCCTTGCAATCGTCCTCCGCTGACCAAACCAATGCTGCCTGTGTACCCCTGTAACCCATTTTAAACTGCATTGAGCCTACTTTTTTATTTTAGGCCTAGTAAGTCTGCGCCACTCCTTGCAATCATCCTCTGCTGACCAAACCAATGCTGCCTGTGTACCCCTGTAACCCATTTTAAACTGCATTGAGCCTACTTTTTTATTTTAGGCCTAGTAAGTCTGCCTGTGCCACTCCTTGCAATCGTCCTCCGCTGACCAAACCAATGCTGCCTGTGTACCCCTGTAACCCATTTTAAACTGCATTGAGCCTAATTTTTTATTTTAGGCCTAGTAAGTCTGTCTGCGCCACTCCTTGCAATCGTCCTCCGCTGACCAAACCAATGCTGCCTGTGTACCCCTGTAACACATTTTAAACTGCATAGAGCCTACTTTTTTATTTGAGGCCTAGTAAGTCTGCACCACTCCTTTCAATCATCCTCCGCTGACCAAACCAATGCTGCCTGTGTACTCCTGTAATCCATTTTAAACTGCATTGAGCCTACTTTTTTATTTTAGGCCTAGTAAGTCTGCACCACTCCTTGCAATTGTCCTCCGCTGACCAAACCAATGCTGCCTGTGTACCCCTGTAACCTATTTTAAACTGCATTGAGCCTACTTTTTTATTTTAGGCCTACTACCTGTGTCTGTCTGTGCCACTCAATACAGCTGTCCTCCACTGAACAAAGCTGATCTTCAATCTTCAGGCTTTCGGCCTATATTTAGAATATGAAAATGCATTTGGCCTACTAGTTTGGTTGGGCCTAATAACGGTGTCTGCCGCTCCTTGGTGTTCTCCTCCACTGAACAAAGCTGAGCTTCAATCTTCAGGCTTTCGGCCTATATTTAGAATATGAAAATGCATTTGGCCTACTAGTTTGGTTGGGCCTAATAACGGTGTCTGCCGCTCCTTGGTGTTCTCCTCCACTGAACAAAGCTGAGCTTCAATCTTCAGGCTTTCGGCCTATATTTAGAATATGAAAATGCATTTGGCCTACTTGTTTGGTTGGGCCTACTAACGGTGTCTGCCGCTCCTCGGTGTTCTCCTCCACTGAACAAAGCTGAGCTTCAATTTTCAGGCTTTCGGCCTATATTTAGAATATGAAAATGCATTCGGCCTACTAGTTTGGTTGGGCCCTACTAACGGTGTCTGCCCCTGCTTGCTTTTCTCCTCCTCTGAATAAAGATGAGCTTCAATTTTCAGCATATATCAGATATTAAACTGCATTTGGCCTACTTGTTTGGTTGGGCCTAATAACGGTGTCTGCCGCTCCTTGGTGTTGTCCTCCACTGAACAAAGCTGAGCTTCAATCTTCAGGCTTTCGACCTATATTTAGAATATGAAAATGCATTTGGCCTACTAGATTGGTTAGGCCCTACTAACGGTGTCTGCCGCTCCTTGCTTTTCTCCTCCACTGAACAAAGCTGAGCTTCAATCTTCAGGCTTTCGGCCTATATTTAGAATATGAAAATGCATTTGGCCTACTAGTTTGGTTGGGCCCTACTAACGGTGTCTGCCGCTGCTTGCTTTTCTCCTCCACTGAATAAATACGAGCTTCAATTTTCAGCATATATCAGATATTAAACTGCATTTGGCCTACTTGTTTGGTTGGGCCCTACTAACGGTGTCTGCCGCTCCTTGGTGTTCTCCTCCACTGAACAAAGCTGAGCTTCAATCTTCAGGCTTTCGGCCTATATTTAGAATATGAAAATGCATTTTGCCTACTAGTTTGGTTGGGCCCTACTAACGGTGTCTGCCGCTCCTTGCTTTTCTCCTCCACTGAACAAAGCTGAGCTTCAATCTTCAGGCTTTCGGCCTATGTTTAGAATATGAAAATGCATTTTGCCTACTAGTTTGGTTGGGCCCTACTAACGGTGTCTGCCGCTCCTTGCTTTTCTCCTCCACTGAACAAAGCTGAGCTTCAATCTTCAGGATTTCGGCCTATATTTAGAATATGAAAATGCATTTGGCCTACTTGTTTGGTTGGGCCTACTAACGGTGTCTGCCGCTCCTTGGTGTTCTCCACTGAACAAAGCTGAGCTTCAATCTTCAGGCTTTCGGCCTATATTTAGAATATGAAAATGCATTTGGCCTACTTGTTTGGTTGGGCGTACTAACTGTGACTGCCGCTCCTTGGTGTTCTCCTCCACTGAACAAAGCTGATCTTCAATCTTCAGGCTTTCGGCCTATATTTAGAATATGAAAATGCATTTGGCCTACTAGTTTGGTTGGGCCCTACTAACGGTGTCTGCTGCTGCTTGCTTTTCTCCTCCACTGAATAAAGATGAGCTTCAATTTTCAGCATATATCAGATATTAAACTGTATTTGGCCTACTTGTTTGGTTGGGCCTACTAACGGTGTCTGCCGCTCCTTGGTGTTCTCCTCCACTGAACAAAGCTGGGCTTCAATCTTCAGGCTTTCGGCCTATATTTAGAATATGAAAATGCATTTGGTCTACTAGTTTGGTTGGGACCTACTAATGGTGTCTGCCGCTGCTTGCTTTTTTCCTCCACTGAATAAAGATGAGCTTCAATTTTCAGCATATATCAGATAATAAACTGCATCTGGCCTACTTGTTTGGCCGGGCCTAATAACGGTGTCTGCCGCTCCTTGGTGTTCTCCACTGAACAAAGCTGAGCTTCAATCTTCAGGCTTTCGGCCTATATTTAGAATATGAAAATGCATTTGGCCTACTTGTTTGGTTGGGCCTAATAACGGTGTCTGCCGCTCCTTGGTGTTCTCCTCCACTGAACAAAGCTGAGCTTCAATCTTCAGGCTTTCGGCCTATATTTAGAATATGAAAATGCATTTGGCCTACTTGTTTGGTTGGGCCTAATAACGGTGTTTGCCGCTCCTTGGTGTTCTCCTCCACTGAACAAAGCTGAGCTTCAATCTTCAGGCTTTCGGCCTATATTTAGAATATGAAAATGCATTTTGCCTACTTGTTTGGTTGGGCCCTACTAACGGTGTCTGCCGCTCCTTGCTTTTCTCCTCCACTGAACCAAGCTGAGCTTCAATCTTCAGGCTTTCGGCCTATATTTTGAATATGAAAATGCATTTGGCCTACTAGTTTGGTTGGGCCTACTGACGGTGTCTGCCGCTCCTTGCTTTTCTCCTCCACTGAACAAAGCAGTGCCGCCTGTTTACTCCTGCTACCAATTTTGAACTTCATTTGGCCCACTTTATTATTTGGGCCTACTAACTGTGTCTGCCACTCATTACAGTTGTCCTCCACTGAACAAAGCAATGCCGCCTGGTTAGTCCTGTTACCAATTTTGAACTGCATTTAGCCTAGTTACTTATTTGGGCCTACTCACTGTGTCAACCTCTCATTACAGTTGTCCTCCACTGAACAAAGCAATGCCGCCTGGTTTGTCCTGTTACCAATTTTGAACTGCATTTAGCCTTGTTACTTATTTGGGCCTACTCACTGTGTCAACCTCTCATTACAGTTGTCCTCCACTGAACAAAGCAGTGTCGCCTGGTTAGTCCTGTTACCAATTTTGAACTGCATTTAGCCTAGTTACTTATTTGGGCCTACTCACTGTGTCAGCCTCTCATTACAGTTGTCCTCCACTGAACAAAGCAATGCCGCCTGGTTAGTCCTGTTACCAATTTTGAACTGCATTTAGCCCACTTTATTATTTGGGCCTATATCTGTGTTTCCTCCTCATCCTGCCCATTGCCCAGCCACTGCTAGATGAGTCTTCTGGTACATTGACTCAGACCACTATATTCCCCTTGCACTCTACACAGCCAGAATCTGACCCTGCTGAAAGTCAGGTTCCCCTTCCCACATACTATACTACCTTACACGGGGACAAAGAGGAAGGTGCAGATGAAAGTGCAGGTTTCTTCATCAGGTGGGGGGGCATACTCGTTGGCGATGTCACTGGCACAGGGCCCCTCATAGTACGCAAAAGTGTCTCTGCCGGTGGGAGGTTCCCCCACCGTCAAACACACCGCCATACTTTAGAGGGGCTCTGTGCCAGTGCCAATGCGAATGAGTGTGCCCCCCTCTGCATGCTCAGGATCACAGCACTTGCAAAGTTGAAATACTTACCTCTCCCTGCTCCACCACTGTGACGTAGTCCGCGTTTCCTGGGCCCACGAAAAACTTGAGCCAGCCCTACCCCCCCACAACTTTAGCAAAATGACCCCCAATTTTCAATGTCTAACTATTATTATAAGGTAAATTAAGATTGACAAGCTTAAGTAACAAGAATGGATGTTTTTGGCATTAAAATGGGCACTGTAGGTGTTTTCCTGTCCTCCACTCACTGCCGAGCCGACTTTGCTTCCCCATTGACTTGCATTGGGTTTCGTGTTTCAGTCGGATCCCTGACTTTTCGCAATAATCGGCCGATTTCACCAGACCCGACTTTTGACAAAGTCGGGTTTCACGAAACCTGACTCGATCCTAAAAAAGTAAAAGTCGCTCAACCCTATTCCTCGCTAGCGGTGGTCGCACACTGGCACAGGCTCCGCAGCTGATGACACAGCTCCTCCACTTCTGCTCCCAGGACCTCCTGGTCCATGCAGCCTGGTAGGGCTTCACTCCGCTCCCATTGGCTGGGACTGGTGCGGGTTTTCTCCCCCTTTTCCGGGCCACCTCCGCTCGCCATGTTGCCAGCCAGGTTCTGCCTAATGGCGTCCAGTCCTTCCTGCTCCTCCTCCTTAGGAGGGCGGTTCCTTCTCCTTCCACCATCCCAGACCAAGAGGCAGACCTTCCTCGTTGATGGGCACGGTGGCCTGACCCAGTCCGTGGCCCTTTGAGGGACGTCCAATAAAGCAAGGAGTTTTTATGGTTTTGGGAAAGGTCTTTAAAGGGGAAGTGTTCGTGACACCACCTGTGGTATTCGGTCAGGGTGACCGACGCTGCTTTGGGGTCCGCTGGGGTGATGTTATGGCAGCTTGATGGTGTACCTTCCCACAGGTGAAGTGTATCCCTAGGGCTTCCCAGAGTGTAGATGGTGGATGGTGTGAGGTGCAGTGAATAACGAGGACACAAGGTTGCAGTCTCTTTACCTTTACTGAAGGCTTCAGTGTCCTCAGTCCAGGGCACCGGATCACAGGGTAGGCAGAGTCCGGCCGGTCTGAAGGCAAATCCAGAGTCCCATTGTCCAGGTGGAATGCAATAGCCTTCCTATGCGCACAGTAACACAGTAAGTCCTCACTTGCATAAGCTCTAATAAGGTCCTCACTGTTATTACTCCTCTCTCTGTTCCCCGTGGTCGGATAGAACAAAACCCGTATGATTGATGGCCTGAGGCTTGTTTATAGGGACCCTAGAGAAGCCCCGACCCCCACAAGTTGCCACCGTGTCTTCTTAGGTATTAAGGTTGGGCAGCCAACTTGGAATTGACTGTCCTGCCGGTCTCTGGAGCAAGGTTTGGAGACAGTTGCTCCCTCGGTATTCCGGTCACTGGCTTTGCACACCAGGAGGATGCTGCTTCTCTCGGCCACTATCCTCCCTGGTATCCACTTGTTGCTATGCCTTCGTTTCTCACTCACTGCAATACACTTCCTTTCAATGTCTCTTTCTTTGGATGCTGCTGATACGTGGGGCAGGCGCAGCTCCGTGGACCCTCGTCCTCCTCAGACCGCAGTCTGGATCTGGCTGGAACCCACTCCAGCCAGCTTATGCCAAACTCCGTCGAGTTCTGACTAACTTCCTAACCAACCCACCAGTTTTACCTATCTGTGAGGAGTGGCCTAGTAGATAGAACCTTTGCTCCCCCTGGTGGACTGGTGTGTGAAGTGTGTTGTGTGTGGGTGTGATGCCTGGACAGAAGATCTCCTTTATTGCCTTCAGACGTAATATCGCTCCACCTGGTGGAAGAACAACATTACTGCAACGACCAGGACTCTGGGGCGCTGCACGCGTCTGATCCCAGCCTTAGACATTATTCAAACGTCAGTTTATTTTCACATACAAGAAAAACAAACCAAGCTTCACCAGTGATTTCTAACAGCGTTTTATCAGATTTTTATCATAGTGTCTTCGGAGTTTCATCAGAATTTGGTCCGATTTTCAACAGTATTCCTTGTAGGTAAAAAAAAAATGTTTCTGCACTTTCTCCTATGAGTCTGTGAAAAACGCACACTGCATTAGGCCTGTTTCACACGTCAGTGGCTCCGGTACGTGTGGTGACAGTTTCCTCATGTACCGGAGACACTGACACATTAAAATCAATGTGTCTCTGCACATGTCAGTGATTTTTCGCGGACCGTGTGTCCGTGTGCAAAGCACGGAGACATGTCCATGTTTCTCCGGCAGCACGGTCTGCAAAGCGTCCCGCACACGTGCACACAGAGAACAGTGTGCACTCTCCTCCGTGTGCATGTACCGCCGCAGGAGAAACAGCGCTACAGTAAGCGCTGTCCCCCCTGCGTGTGGTGCTGAGCCGGCATTCATTCCTTCTCCCCAGCAGCATTCGCTGGAGAGAAGGAATGAAAAATCAAGTTTTTTTTTTGTGTGTTTAAAATAATGTTCGTGATCACCTAACCTGTGCGCCCACCAGCTTGCATTAAAATACTCACCCAGCTCCCGCGATGCTTCCTCTCAGCGCCGGCAGCTTGTCCTGTGTGAGCGGTCACGTGGTGCCGCTCATTACAGTGATGAATATGCGGCTCCACCCCTATGGGCAAACGCTGCTGGGGAGAAGGAATGAATGCCGGCTTCAGCACCCAAAGCAGGGGACAGCGCTTAACTCTAGCGCTGTCTCCTGCACGGTCTGTGTGGTCCTCAGTCGGCACACGGGCGGCACACGGCTGCCGCATGTGTGCCACACTGATGTGCCACGTAAGCACACGGACACATGGACATGGATAATTCCGGTACCGATTTTTCCGGTACCGGAGTTATCTGGACGTGTGAGACTGGCCTTAGACTGCTGTCTGATTTTTTCACATAAACTTAGATTTTGTATTGCTGAATTCGATCCAACACTCGGATCAAAGGACATTCGTCTGTAAAAAATGATGGACATCTAAACAGCCTCCTATATATGGACGCTATCCATGAAAAATGCGAATAGCAATCGTTCATGAAAAACTGAATGGGAGTAGGAATAGTTGGAGCTTTTTTCAGTTTTGTGCTTTCGTTTTTTGCTCTCCTCCTTCCCAGAGCCACAACTTTTTTATTTTTCCATCAATATGGACACGTGAGGGCTTCTTTTATGTGTGATGAGTTGCACTTTTGAAAAACTTCATTGGTTTTAGCATGTCGTGTACTAGAAAACGGGAAAAAAATTCCAAGTGCGGTGAAATTGCAATTGCAATCCTACACTTGTTTTTTGTTTGGCTTTTTTACTTGGTTGACTAAATGCTAAAACTAATCTGCCAGTATGATTCTCCAGGTCATTACGAGTTCATAGACATCAAACATGTCTAGGTTCTTTTGAATCAAAATGGTGAAAAAAAAATCCAAACTTTGTTAAAAAAAAAAAATTGCTCCATTTTCCGATACCCGTAGCATCTCCATTTTTCGTGATTTGGGGTTGGGTGAGGACTTATTTTTTACATACCAAGCTGACATATTTAATGCTACAATTTTGGTGCAGATACGATCTTTTGATCTCCCGTTATTGCATTTTAATGCAATGTTGCGGCGACCAAAAAAACATAATTTTGGCGTTTTGACTTTTTTCTCGCTACTTCGATTAGCGATAAGGTTCATCCATTTTTTTATTGATAGATCAGGCGATTCTGAATGTGGCGATACCAAATATGTGTATGTTTAATTTTATTTTTATTGTTTTATTTTGAATGAGGCGAAAGGGGGGTGATTTGAACTTTTACATTTTTTTCATTTCTTCAAAAAAAATTTTTTTAACTTTTGGCATGCTACAATAGTCTCCATGGGAGACTAGAAGCTGCCATGACCTGATCGGCTCTGCTACATAGAGGCGATGTTCAGATCACCTCTATATAGCAGAATTGCTCACTTGCTATGAGCACCGACCACTGGTTGGCGCTCACAGCAAGCCGACACTAACAACCATAGAGGTCTCCAGGAGACCTCAGGTTGTCATGCCAACACACCGGTGACCCGTGATTACATGATGGGGTCACATTTGTGCGTATTTCTGTCCGATGGCCGGAAGCGCAATTTAAATGCCGCTGTCAGAGTTTGACAGCTGCATTTAACTGGTTAATAGCCGTGGGTGGTTTGCAATTCCACCCTTGGCTGTTGCGGGCACATTTCAGCTGTTCAAAACAGCTGACATGTCCCCGAAAAGATGTGGGCTTACCGCTGGAGCCCACGTCAAAGGGAGGGAGTTCAACATCAGCGTAAGGCCGGCGTCACACTAGAGAGTTTTACGGATGTATGAGCGCATAAACTACGTCCGTAAAATACGCATAACACATGGCCCAATGATTCCCTATGTCCCAGCTCCTATCAGCCGTATTTTACTGATCCGTATTATACGGTCTTGTACGGCCGTAGAAAATCGCAGCATGCTGCGTTTGTCACCGTATTGCGCAAAAAAATCACCAATGAAAGTCTATGGGGGCGATAAAAATACAGATTCCACACGGACCAGCAGTGTGACTTGCGAGAAATACGCACCGGTGTTAGTGAAAAGCCGGTAATTCAATTGCCGGCTTTTCATTTCTCCTTCCCAAACCCGACAGGATATGAGACATGGTTTACATACAGTAAACCATCTCATATCCCCTTTTTTTTTGCATATTCTACACTACTAATGTTAGTAGTGTGTATGTGCAAACTTTGGGCGCTGTAGCTGCTAAAATAAAGGGTTAAATGGCGGAAAAAATTGGCGTGGGCTCCAGCGCAATTTTCTCCACCAGAGTGGTAAAGCCAGTGACTGAGGGCAGATATTAATAGCCTAGAGAGGGTCCATGGTTATTGGCCCCCCCTGGCTACAAACATCTGCCCCCAGCCACCCCAGAAAATGCACATCTGGAAGATGCGCCTATTCTGGCACTTGGCCACTCTCTTCCCACTCCCGTGTAGCGGTGGGATATGGGGTAATGAAGGGTTAATGTCACCTTGCTATTGTAAGGTGACATTAAGCCAGATTAATAATGGAGAGGCGTCAATTATGACACCTATCCATTATTAATCCAATTGTATGAAAGGGTTAAAAAAACACACACATTATTAAAAAGTATTTTAATGAAATAAACACACAGGTTGTTTTAATATTTTATTGCTCTCTCAATCCACCTGAAGACCCTCGCTCTGAAAAATAATAAACCAACAATATACATACCTTCAGATGATCTGTCATGTCCCACGAAGTAAATCCATCTGAAGGGGTTAAATCATTTTACAGCCATCAGCTGTGCTAAAGCACTCGCTCGTGCCTGTAAACCCCGGGTTCTGAAAGGAAAGCAGGATGATCTGTACTTACCTTGAGTTGCGGTGATGCACCCTCTGCTGGATGTCCTCATGAACTGGAGCCTTGGAAAAGTTCCCACGCTCGAGTTCATATGAGTATATCCAGCAGAGGGCGCATCACCGCAACTCAAGGTAAGTACAGATCATCCTGCTTTCCTTTCAGTACCTGGGGTTTACAGGCACGAGCGAGTGCTTTAGCACAGCTCCTGGCTGTAAAATGATTTAACCCCTTCAGATGGATTTACTTCGTGGGACGTGACAGATCATCTGAAGGTATGTATATTGTTGGTTTATTATTTTTCAGAGCGAGGGTCTTCAGGTGGATTGAGAGAGCAATAAAATATTAAAACAACCTGTGTGTTTATTTCATTAAAATACTTTTTAATAATGTATGTGTGTTTTTTTTAACCATTTCATACAATTGGATTAATAATGGATAGGTGTCATAATTGACGCCTCTCCATTATTAATCTGGCTTAATGTCACCTTACAATAGCAAGGTGACATTAACCCTTCATTACCCCATATCCCACCGCTACACGGGAGTGGGAAGAGAGTGGCCAAGTGCCAGAATAGGCTCATCTTCCAGATGTGCCTTTTCTGGGGTGGCTGGGGGCAGATGTTTGTAGCCAGGGGGGGGCCAATAACCATGGACCCTCTCTAGGCTATTAATATCTGCCCTCAGTCACTGGCTTTACCACTCTGGCGGAGAAAATTTGGCGGGAGCCCACGCCAATTTTTTCCGCCATTTAACCCTTTATTTTAGCAGCTACAGCGCCCAAATTTTGCACATACACACTACTAACATTAGTAGTGTGGAATATGCAAAAAAAAGGGGATATGAGATGGTTTACTGTATGTAAACCATGTCTTATATCCTGTCGGGTTTGGGAAGGAGAAATGAAAAGCCGGCAATTGAATTACCGGCTTTTCACATATATCGCGCTGAATTAAATATAAATACAGAATATATATATATATGTGTCTCAATGACATATATATATATATATATATAGATACTGTATATATGTTGTAACGAACATTTGAGCACATAAATCCATTAGATGTCGGTTTTGCAAGCCTGCGAGAAAATATCGCAGTACGGATGCCATACGGATTACATACGGAGGATGCCATGTGCAAAATACGCTGACACACCCTGCCTACGGATGACATACGGATCATTATTTTGGGAACATTTCTCCGTATTACGGCCGTATTACGGCCGTAAAAAACGGACCGTATTGTCTTACGCTGAGTGTGACGCCGGCCTAAATGTATGCCCGATGTCAGTAAGGGCTTAAGGACTGGAGCACAACCTCACTCTTGCACACCGGCACAAAAGCTGTGTGGAAATGCTACTAGGGGAAAATATCTATAAAAAGGACTCTAATGAAGTTTGATATTTTTTAAATGTGATATTCATACAGAACTTGACGGAGAACAAGGGGATGAAATTAGAGTCATATGGAGGTGCAGTAGAAGTTTCATGAATCTCTATGGAATGCCTCCAATGGATATGGCTCGTGCAGACAACCGTATCATCGGTCTGATTGCAATCTGACAAAACAGAAAACCAGTTGGGGGAAAAAAAAAATCGCTGCATGTCCAAGTTTTCTCCGATATTCAGATCACACTTGGCCATGCAAGTTAATGACATCTGAGTGTAGTCCTATTCCCACTGACTGACAGAATGGAGAAGATGGAAAACATTTTTTTCCATCTCATTCAAGAGAAACTGATCACACTCTGTTTATATCACATTGTGTGATATGCATAATTGAACTAATTCTTTTGGACTAGAGATTAAACTCTTGTCTCCACCCAGTCTTAAATACATTTTCTGATCACCTGTCTAACCTTGCTAACAATTTTTGTGGCATCCAGATTGTGTTTATAATCACACTTACATGTGCAATATGTGTTGGCTTAGTATCTATTCAATTCATGTTAATTCAACTATATGTCTATAAACACACATGTACATGAAGAAAACTTCCTAGGCCTTTGGATTACTTATTCAGGTACACAAATACATGTATATTATCTTCGTAGACTACTAACCTTTTGAAAATAAATTAGACTCTGATTTATAATTAATAAAAGATAAATAAGTCTCAATGGAGAAGCAGCAGGAGTGCCAATTATTATGAGTGCAGCACATTTTCTCGGCTGATATCCAGACATGAGTAAAGAGTGCTGAATAGCACTTCAGCTCATATAATTATAGAAATGTGCACAGGGGGTTAGACTCGGTGAGAATTTGATATAAATCTTAATTGCTTGTATTTGACAGCAAGATCAAGTTAATTGATCAAAGTAATCTTGGTCATCACGTAGCATTAGCAGAAACAAAGCAGGAAGTGTATCAAAGATCTATATTGTGTTAAATTGACAATTTCGGAAATTTATTTTTTAATCTTTTGGAAATTTGAATTTTGATCTCTTTTCCATAAGTTGGAACTGTTTATTGGGCAATTTTATTGTGGTTGTGTTCAGAATTAGACTATTGCATGTAAACTCATATTACATAGTAGTCAGTATGTAAACAGGTCAGGGGTTGCAACAGGCAGATAAGAGCAAGGCGGAAGTAACCTAATTAACTATTTATTCCCCTGACACGGGAATGGAAAGGATGGATTTAACAGGAGGATATGATATATCAAACAGAGTAAATACAGTTCTCTGTACTATACAGCTAATCTTTGATGCTGATAGTGTCCATAAACATATAACACATTAAAACAATGCTCCCCTTGCCTGTTGTAGGCCCAAGCGGGGGTCCCCAGTTTTTCCCGCTAGGCCACAAATCCTTCTGACAAAGTCAAGCAATTCTTTGGGCCTTTCTCATACTGGCCGGTCCCTGTCCAGCCTGCTCCACTACACCAGACTGAACTCTGTACCATACATCAGTGATGGAACAGCAAAAAGGAAAAGAAAAAAGTTCCAGCACCAGGCATCTCTTCATAAAATCTTCAGTACTTTATTCACATGTCAAGAAAAAAACATCATGCAGGGACACAGCCCCTAAATGCCTGACGCGTTTCGAACAAAGTTCTTAGTCATAGGCATATGACCAATACATAAAAACATCATTAAATACCTATTCCATTAAGTAAAACCATGTACACCTGTTGCCTGACATGATTGGTTTACATTCATTACAAAATCAAATGTGACACAGCCTACCAGAAATCACAACGCCTACTCAGATTATCACCTCCTTATCCACACAAAATAAGTTTGTGAGAGATATCCCTACTGACTCAATATAACAACTCTATGGATTAGGCAGTGTGTTGTGCATCACAGCTACAACCTGTATATGATATATGTCACGGCTGAGCATCTGGTACAATGACATCCATTGCAGTCTATTTGTGCTGTGTGTGACACACAGCACAAATAGACTGCAATGGATGTCATTGTACCAGATGCTCAGCCGTGACATATATCATATACAGGTTGTAGCTGTGATGCACAACACACAGCCTAATGTACTACAATAACATCTAGTACAACCTGTATATGTTATGTGTCACAGCTGAGCATCCGTTACAATATCGTCTATTGCAGCCTATGTACACTGTGTATCACAGCTGAGCATCCGCTACAATATCACCCATCGCAGCCCATGTATGCTGTGCTGCATGAGGAGTAGTGGGGACATGTTTAATGAGGGGAGGACGTGGGAAGGGGTCAGAGGAGCGAAGGACTGTTATTTTTTTTAATTAACTTAATGTGAGGATATTCTGGCAGCCAATCAGGGAGCAGAAACCATCCTTAATGTCCAGACACAAGGACTTGTGACACTGGCTGCCAAAGTCACGTGTTCCTCTCCATTTAAAATGTGTCTTTGGTGCCATTTTGTGAGTGTAACAGCGTAGTGAGGCTGCTGCTGCAAGTAGTCAGATAGTTACCTAGGCGGTTTATTCTCTGCTAGTTTAGATAGATAGGATGTTGTGTACAATCGACCTTCCGGCATATAAATCTGGAGTGCTAATTTTGTGGTTCAGCCACAAGTCGTCACTTCAGCATCTAAATCCTTTGTGCTAATTTTGTGGTAATGCCATCAGTCCATATTTTTGGTGTATAAATCCTTTGTCACTAATTGGGTGGTTCGGCCTACTGTCCAGATTTCAGCATATCAATCCTTTGTGCTAATTGTGTGGAGCAGTCACCAGTCCACATTTGAGCATCTAAATCCTTTGTGCTAATTCTGTGGTAATGCCATCAGTCCACATTTTTGGCGTATAAATCCTTTGTCACTAATTGGGTGGTTCGGCCTACTGTCCAGATTTCAGCATATCAATCCTTTGTGCTAATTGTGTGGAGCAGTCACCAGTCCACATTTGAGCATCTAAATCCTTTGTGCTAATTGTGTGGTCCAGCCACCAGTCAATATTTTAGCATCTAAATAATTTGTGCTATTTATGTGCTCCAGCCACCAGTCCACATTTCAGCATATAAATCTTTTGTGCTAATTTTGTGGCCCAGCCACAGTATCTCAGCAAAAAAATACTGATTGTTAATTTAGTGACATGTGACTGAAAGGTCTGGGCCTAGAGTTGTCAAACAGCTGGTTAAAAGAGGGGAAGGATACATCCAACATTAGTGGGAAAAAGCAAGGTAATGGTGGAAGGGGGAATAGGTGTGGTGTTCGAAGTGTACGTGACATAGGTGGTGATGTTAATAAAAGCTCTACTGAACAAACATCAGCTCATCCTATCCAAAGACAACCGACAACTTCTGTTACAGGACGGGCTACTAGACTCCCTTTCTTTGGCAGCCGCACAGCGCTATGCCTTGTAGATCATTTTTTGAACTGTGGATGCTCTGAGTTGGGTCTCCATCTGGTGGGTTAATTGTAGTGGAAGAGGTCTCAGTGGCCCATTACACTATTTCTACTCTGTGGAAATTGATGCCACTTTAGTGGTGTGTGCCAATAATTTTTAGAAATGTGAAGAATCCAAGTTGGGTCTCCATCTGGTGGGTTGCCTGTGGTGGAAGGGGTCAGAGAGCCCTATTATACTATTTCTACTTTCAAAGCTGTAAATGCCTGCTCAGACCCTGTCTCATCCATGGCCCATAACTGAATGAGTGAAATGATGCTACTTTTCCTGGTGTCTGCCTCTAATTTTTGGAAATGTTTAGACTCCAAAGTGGGTCTACTTCATGTGTGGTGCCTGTAGCAGTAGTGATCCCAGGCCGTCAGGCCTGCACTTACTTTCAGTCAGCTACCTGTGTTACTATCCTTAAATGTTTTTAACAATAGTAGTCTACGAACCTGATATTTGTGCCACCTGAGAGTGACTGAGCAGAAAAGCAGTTGGAGCTGTTGCGTGAGGTATTAGGGCTCTCAGCACAGCAGGCCTACACCAGTCCCTCTCCCTCCTATTAATTTTAAATTAAATTCAACGCTGTAAATTATGGACCAGATCCTGTCTCATGCATGGCCTATGCCTGACTGCTGCAACATTATAACATTATAACATTTTTGCTGTGGGTGAATTGATGCCACTTTTCCTGGTGTCTGCCCCTAATTTTTGGAAATGTTTGGACTCCAAATTGGGTCTCCTTCATTTGTGTTGCTTGAATTTGGTTGGGCTGTCAGAGCACCAGGCCTACACCTGTCACTCATCCATCTGTTACTGATCAAAGTTTAAAGGGAACCTGTCACCCCCCCAGGCATTTGTAACTAAAAGAGCCACCTTGTGCCACACTAATGCTGCATTCTGACAAGGTGGCTCTTTTAGTTCTGGTCCCTGGCACTGCTGCAATAATCGTTTTTGAAATTTGTCCCTCATACCTCGAAATCGCCACGGGGCAGGTCTTTCCCCCCTAATCCAGATGCCTCACATCCATCACTCATGGCCTCTGCACGCCGGGCGCCACCTCCTCTTCCCTCATTAGCGTCCCCGGTGCCTGCGTTGTTATTTTTTTTTTTACGGGCATGCGCAGTTGCGCTGCCCTTCGAACTTACAGTGCAGGCGCCGGGAACGCTAATGAAGGAAGAGAAGGCGGCACCCAGAGCGCAGAGGCCCTGAGTGACGGCTGTGAGGCGGCTGGATTAGGGGGGAAAGACCTGCCCCGTGGCGATTTTGAGGTATGAGGGACAAATTTCAAAAACGATTATTGCAGCAGTGCCAGGGACCAGAACTAAAAGAGCCACCTTGTCAGAATGCAGCATTAGTGCGGCACAAGGTGGCTCTTTTAGTTACAAATGCCTGGGAGGGGGGGTGACAGGTTCCATTTAAGCTAGAAATGCTGGTCTCAGGCCCTGTCCCATGCATCTATTCTGCGCAATTGCACAATTTGTACTCTGGGTCAATTGCTGACACTTTTCCTGGTGTCTTCCTCTAATTTAAGCTGTTTTGGCAGCTTTTGGCCCTCCCAAAGGTGTTTTCAATGTGTTTGGTTTTGCCTAACATTGAATTCAGTGGCGTCCGGATAAGTTCGTTGAACTGTTCAGCGAACATCGGAAAGTTCGCCTAGCCGAACATTAAAAGGTTCACTCATCTATAATTATGAAGAGTTCAAAATATCAGTAAATTTCAAAACAAAACCTTCAGTTCTTAGCTAAAAAGCCTTAGCATATCTCCAAAGCAACAAAAGAATAGCTGTACCAGAAGCAGGACAAGGTTTTTGAATGGTCCAGTAACAACCCAAACCTGAATTCAATTGAAAATCTGTCTGTTCACCTGTAGATGGCTGTGCACAGGTGATGCTCTCACAATCTCACAAATTTGGAGCATTACTGCAAGGAAGAATTCTAGACTGCAAGGGAAAATGTCATGTAAAATAATGCTATTAATCTGCAGATATGGGGCTAATCTGCTGGTCAATAGCATTCTGAAACTGTGAGGCGCCGGCCCTGAGAGCTCCGCTGCTGAGAGATGAACTTTATCCCCCCAGCAGCATTCAGCTTCCAGACATGGGGTGGCACCAGCACAGATTCAGTTACCACTCTGTGTATAGAGAGCTGTATAGAGAGTTGTAACTGCTCAACAATTTTTACGCTGTGAAGCATGGCCTCTAGATATTGCAGAAACAGAACAGTCTATTGGAGCACCACCTGAGGCATATGTAATAGCATTGCAAATGAGTGACTGATTATATTAGAAGCTAGGGTTACTTTGAAATTTGTAATTGGCAGTTAATAAGGGACGTGTCACCTTCGTAGACCATTGAGGAGGCTATAAAACTTGGCAGTAGGGGAAACTGTGGCATCAAAGATGTCATCACTATCATGTGCATATTAGAAAAAACAGAATGTGGAGGAGGAAGATGAGGATGAGCAGCAGCAGATGGGTGTGGAGGTGGGCATTAAGCTATCCCAGGCACACGCAGGAGACAAGGCTGACAGTGTGAAATTGATAATGAGGACAACTCTGTTTATGATGACTGACCATCACAGAGCTGGTGAGTGAACTAATGGCGCCCTTGGTCATGCTCAATTGCTGTGGACTAATAGCCATTCTTATGCTTGGTGGTAACTATGTGTCTATCGGATATCTAAAATTTTGGACCTTGATAACGTGTTTGCGTAGATGAATGACTGTCTATGGATGAAAGCTCCTTAATCATTCCCATTGCTAGTGTTATTGACTGGTCGCGAATAGTGGAAGTTATCTAGCGCCCGTCAGTGCTACCTGCACACCTAGCACACATTACAGTGCCTTTTGCAGTGCCCGCTTATACGGCACCGTGTGCAATCTGTGCAGTTTCCTGACAGCCTGTCAGTGGAGGGTGGGAATTACCGCTTGGACTCTGCATCTGACTCGGGGTGTCTTCAGGTGTGGGCTCAAAAGCCACCGAGGGTCAGAGCGAGTCCAATCACCTGATTAGTGGGGGTGATTCATAGGGATCCCACTAGTGTCTTGCACCTGCACCCTGTGTCTGTTAACAGGGTGCAGCGTATTTTGACGGCTCTGGGAAGCAACAGAGTTCACTACTATTCTCATGGGGTGAAGTCTAACTCATGTGTGAACAAGTGTCCATCCACCATTACTCAGCAGCAGGTACCATCTCTGCACAGTGGACCCCGGGCTGCAAACGCACCTCATAGCTACCCCTTTATTATTTGGTGCGTTCCGCTAGCCCTAACATGGAGAATGCGGAAGTACTCATTATTTATATTTTGAGAATGTGTAAATGTACTATTATTTACTATAGCAAGGATTAGGTGATTAGAGGGATGCAAACCTATTTATGGTTCATTTTGAGTCTCTACACATCACAAAACATCCCTTCCAGTGGGCCACATCTACTACTTTAAAAGGTTCATAGATGACCTGTGCATCATAAGGACAGGTGCTGAAGAGGAAGCAGAAATTTTCGTACGGAACCTCAATATAAATTCTTGGGGTTTAAAATTTTCACGTAGTTTTTCTCCTACAAACATCAAGTTTTTAAACTTGTAGGTATATAAGGGTGAACAAAATACCATCCTTACTTCAACATACTTCAAAAGTGTCGATGTCAACATTTACCTAGAATTTAAGTGTCCATTATCCAAAATGGATGATTAACATTCGGTATGGTCAATACAGAAGAATACGGAAACATTGCACAAATAATACTGATTTCTTTTGAGGTATGAGTTGAGTCTGAGGTATACAACCATTATAGGTGAGCACTTGCACTTTCAATATGTATATTTTGTCCTTTTTGATCTGTGCAAGGTGCACTTTCTCCTCTTCTATTTCATAGTTCATCTACCATGTAACTTTATAGCCTCAACAGTAGCTCCATAATAGATAATATACAGATCAGTAATATTTTAACCATCAACAAGGATTGGCTCATTTCTAGTTATAAGATCCAATTAATAAGCTTTATTGTTTATTATAGCACAAACCCAATTGGGATTATTGAAGGAATTACAACTTATCAACACTCCAAAAATGTAGAATGAGTTAAAGGCTGAATAGAAGATGTAAAAGATTCTTCTAGCAAGTTAAATTTATAATGCTTTCATTTCCACATCCCTCAGCTTTGATGGTGCTGGGTCCCCATGTTCTGTAATTACCATAGTGTGTATCTGTAACCTCTAGCTGTCTTTAAAATGCAAATGAGAAATCACTTGCCATTGGAATGTCTTCTTACTAATCGTTCAGAGCTTAAAAATGCACATTTCTTGTGAGTAACTCCAAGATTTCTACTAGTACGCATCAAAAAGGAAATATACATAAAAGCTTAAAAAAACTTTTTAGCATTTATTGATACCCTTCAATCAGCATCTTTGTTGCAATATCTGCATTTTGCAGCAATTTAAAGAAACAAAATGATTAATTTTAGTTAAATTATATCACATCTTAAGGTTTATAGCATTATTCAATGTGAACGGTTTCCTTTGTCGCAAACTCAGCCTTAGTGATATTAATGTGACCTCAATACAATACGGCTATGGGTAAATGGATAGTAACTAGGGATGAGCGAACGTGTTCGGTGATATTCGGATATCACTCGAGTATCTGGGTGCTTGGATGTGCTCAGCACTCGACAAGCATTGACTGATGCTCAGATTTGAAGCTCAAATCCTTGCTCAACATGCTTGGTTCCTGTTACATAGCCAATAAGCATGAGGGGAATGCCTGCCTGTCACTGTAATGCTGTAGCCATCTTTAGTAGTGGCATTACTGTACTTGGCTGGCTACATTACCTCATCAGGGGTTTTAAAAGGACAAGTGCATCCACGCTTGGCTCACTGACGCCATTGCATAGCTCAGGGACAGTTCTGATTGGAGAGAGAGAGAAGTTATCCAGGCCTATGTGAGCACAGTGTAAATAATCAGAGTCCTCTAGTGATATCATACTAACAGTCCTTCTAAGGGCTAATCCTGTTCTTTTCTGCTTGTATCAGAATTCTGCATACATTCTGCATTTAGCCTAGGCACAGTTGCAGGACCAGAGAGAGTAGCAGAACACAGGCTCTAGGCAGGGCTTAGGGCTTTGCAGTTTGTTGCTAAATATATAGCTTGCTGCACATGACCACATTCTTTTTTTTAGGTGAAAAATGTATTATATTGTTATCCATACAGTTTAACGAGCTTAGTGTTTTATTACAGTGGTTTATAAAACTACCAAAAAAAGTCACTTTTTTTTTCACGATTCAATTAGTCATCCATACAGTTTAGCATGGTTAGTGTTACATTACGGTGGTATAAAAAACTTCAAAAAACTGTTTAAATTTTTTTTTTCGATTTAAGTAGTTATTAGTGTTGAGCATTCCGATACCGCAAGTATCGGGTATCGGCCGATACTTGCGGGTATCGGAATTCCGATACTGAGATCCGATACTTTTGTGGTATTGGGTATCGGTATCGAAACAACATTAATGTGTAAAAGAAAAAATTAAAATAAAAAATATTGCTATACTCACCTCTCCGACGCAGCCTGGACTTTACCGAGGGAACCGGCAGCGTTCTTTGCTTAAAATGCGCGCGTTTACTGCCTTCCGTGACGTCACGGCTTTTGATTTGTCGCGTGCCGCCCATGTGGCCACGACGCGACCAATCACAGCAAGCCGTGACGTAATTTTCAGGTCCTGAATGCCTAATTCTAGGCATTCAGGATTTGAAAATTACCTTACGGCTTGTGATTGGTCGCGTCGCGGTCACATGGGCGATGCGACCAATCACAAGCCGTGATATCACGGGAGGCAGGAAGCGCGCGCATTTTAAAATTACGTCACGGCTTGTGATTGGTTGCGTGCCGCCCATGTGACCGCGACGCGACCAATCACAGCAAGCCGTGACGTAATTTTCAGGTCCCGAATGCAGAATTAGGCATTCAGGACCTGAAAATTACGTCACGGCTTGCTGTGATTGGTCGCATCCAATCACAAGCCGTGACGTCACGGGAGGCAGTAAACGCGCGCATTTTAAGCAAAGAACGCTGCCGGTTCCCTCGGTAAGGTCCAGGCTGCGTCGGAGAGGTGAGTATAGCAATATTTTTTATTTTAATTCTTTCTTTTACACATTAATATGGATCCCAGGGCCTGAAGGAGAGTTTCCTCTCCTTCAGACCCTGGGAACCATCAGGGATACCGTCCGATACTTGAGTCCCATTGACTTGTATTGGTATCGGGTATTGGTATCGGATTAGATCCGATACTTTGCCGGTATCGGCCGATACTTTCCGATACCGATACTTTCAAGTATCAGACGGTATCGCTCAACACTAGTAGTTATCCATACAAACTCCATGGTAGTATATAAAACTCCAAAAAACCCTTTAGTTTCAATTAATAAAGGAAACTTGGTTTTCAGAGACCTAGCAATTAGACCACTAGCCAACAGTCTGGATCACTTAATCCTCACCTTGATCCTCCTTCCTTCCACCATGTTGAGTACTAGGAGACTAGTAATCCCACACTAGGACATTCCGAGGAGCTCTTTACAACATCATTTCTTGATTGTGGCCTCTCACCCTGCATGTTCCAAGAGCTGCTGTGCAGTAAAAATTTAGTCACAAGAAGATGACCATGGGCAATGGCAAATTTTATCTAAGGAGGTAGATGATGAGACACAGTTGCTAATAAGTCAGGTTGATGTAACGTCACCAAGTCAGGAGGACTAGGGTGTGACAATGGAAGATGAGGTGGTGGATGACGAAGTCACCAACTCAATCTGGGAACCTGGCATGCAGAGCGAGGCCAGTAGCACTGAGTGGTAAGGATTAGCAGCACTGAAACAGGCAAGAAGAGGCAGTGGGTGAACAGAGGGAGAAGGCGGGCAACTGTTCTGCAGGGCACTGACACTGTTAGGTGTTACCCAGTCTGGGACATTTTAAAATAGGGTTGTGAAACAAAAAATGTTTATTTGCAACATGTGCCATGCCAAGATGAGTAGGGGCCTCATCACTAAGAGCCTAACCACCATCAGCATGATCAAGCACATATAATTTGAGCACCCGACTCAATATGCCAAATGGCAAGCAGCTTGGAAAGGTGCCCATTTAGTGTTTGGGTCTGTGGGTGGTTTGCTGGGAACTTTCTTTTTTGTTCCACAGCCTGGAGTAGGGACAGCTGAAGACTGTGCTGGGACAGGTTTTTTTAAGTGCCAGATAATGGTGCCTCAGAATGTGCAAGGACAGGTACAGGACAGGAGGCATCTGCGCCAGTGTCATGGACAAGGGATTGGGAAGCACCTAGCACAGGGAAATAGGCAGTGGTGTCACCTGCTGGCATCAATCTTGGACCCAGGCATTTGTAGCCCAGGCATTTCACAATGGGCATCTGATCACCCTGCTTGTCTGCAGTTATCTCTACCTCTCAGTCATCACTAGTTTGGCCTCCTGATGATCCACGTCTGTTGGGGAAACGCGTCGAGACATAGGTGACTGATACAAATACATCTGAAACATGATAACTTTTCTCCTTTTTAACGGCGTGCTTATATGCCCTGTTTAGAATAGTGCCTATGTTTTCTAGACTAGCATTATACCTATATCTGTGTATTTAGCAGGGACAACTAGGGCTAATCAGGGTAAGCCTCCATGGAGTGGGTTCACAAAACCCATTATACTAGGATGCTAACCTTCACTGCTAGGCTGGTACAGCCTAGTATTGATCCCAGAGTCAAATAGGGCATCTTTTGTGAAATGACCTGGGTTTATGGCCATTAACTACTGATTGTAGTATTGAGATTTATCTTATCCAACCACTGTGACAACTGTATTCAAATACCATGTCACTTATCTCTCACTATCATTCAAATATTTTGTGGTTTATATTGGTATCCATATTAACTCCTGTTTTGTTCATACCATGCACAGGGTTGGTTGTATTTTTATTGGTTATTTAATACATTTATGTTTTTAAAGGGTTGTTTATGCACACTAATTTGATTCCTTCCTTTGTAAACCATATACCTGTAAACATGAGGATTATGTGGTCCAGAATCACAGCTACTGAGACTGGACTGTGTGGAAAACAGGGTGGTGTTGGCAAAGTGACTGGAAGCATTATCTGCTATCCATCCAACAACCTTTTCACACTGGTCTGGCTTCAAGAGTGGTGTTCCATGCCCCCTACAAAGTGGGACAGGAAAATAGATCTATATAATGTATGTGTTTGTTGTTGCCCATGGCCTTAGCCTCTACGCTCACCATCAGCATCCCGTCCAGTTCCCCATCCATTACCACGCATCTTGCCCATTTTAAATTGCATATGATATATCCCTGTTGTGAATGGAAGGAAAATTTGCCCACTTCAGATGCACAACTTAGACTGCAGTATCAGTATAGCTTTGCTATTTTTAACAAAAAATGTTTTTTTTCTTTTGGAGGCACAACTTTAGCACAATGTCGTAAAAAAATGTCACTGCTGAAAAAAAATGCAGTAAAATATGCCCAATTCAGATGGACATGTAAGACTGCCGCATCAATATAGCAATGCTATTTGTAACCAAAGATTTTTTAACTCTAGCACGATAAATGCCGTATAACATTTAACTGCTGAAAAAATTGCAGTATTACAATGCCAGCAAAATTTTCTCACTTCAGAGGGATGTATGAGACTGCAGTATCAATATAGCAATCCAATTTGTAACCAAACAATTTTTTTGATGTTTTGAGGCCCAACTCTAGCATGATAAATGCCATATAAAATTTCACTGCTGAGCAAAAATTGCAGTATTACAATGCCAGCAAAATTTGCCCACTTCAGATGGATGTATAACACAGTAGTATCAATATAGCAATGCTATTTGTAACCAAAGAATGTTTTTGTGTGTTTTGAGGCCCAACTCTACCAGTATATGCAGTATACTGTAAATGCAATATAAAATTTCATTGCTGAAAAAAATTGCACTATTACAATGCCAGCAAAGTTTGACCACTTCAGATGGACGTATAAGACTGCAGTATCAATATATCAATGCTATTTATAATCAAACAAATTTTTTTGAGGAGTTTTGAGGCCCAAGTCTAGCACAATAAATGCCATATAAAATTGCACTGCTCAAAAAAATTGCAATATTACTATTGCAGGAAACTTTGCACACCTCAGATGGACGTATGAGAATGCAGTATCAATATAGAAATGCTATTGAGATTCAACCAAGTCTGTATGCTTTTGATGTACAACAGCCACAGTAAAAATGGTGTATAATATTTTCCTGCTCAGAACAATTTGCAGGATTAAGAGGAAAAAGATTATTACTAGCCCTGAGTTGCAGGCTGCAGAATAAAGGACGTACAATTCACCCTATCCTGTCCTACACGATCCCTTCAGCACAATTTCTCCCTAAGTGCTGCTAACAGCAGTATTACTATTGATTATCATTAGTCCTAAGAAGGGCTGTTGTACTTAAAATAAATGTTAATGTACTTGAATCCCTGGCTAATGCGCAGTTACAATTCTGTCCCTCTTTCACCAGCACCTCTCCCTGCTCTACTTGTTTCCAGGGAACAGTGTGACGAGCATAGCGCACTGGGTCTTTTATAGATCTAATGACTCTATGCAGCCAGTCAATCACAGTAATACCACAACCAAGATGACTACGGCATTTCAGTCACTGGCAGGCAGTCCCCACATATTCATTGGCTGTCTAAAAGCACCAAACATGCGGGGTGGGGCCCTTGAGCTTGAGCGCCCTTTCAAACATTAAAAAATGCTCACCTCATAACGAGATTTCCAAGCACACTGATGCTTGAGCGAGTAATGACAAGCATGCTCGCTCATCACTAATGTTCGACCAAACCCGCCGGACCGAACATCCATGGGTTCGCCCATCACTATATATGACAACTAACCTACCTTTTTTTTCTCAAGAGGACTGGGTGGATTTTCTTCCTTTGGATTTAGTTTGCACTCAATAACCAAACCTCCACTACTACTGGCAACTTGCCACTTTTTTTTGCTGTGGGCCTTTCCATCCAGTTTTCTGAGATTTTTCTGGTTTGCAGTCTGCAGTTCTGGAAGAGGAAAGCTATTCCTTCCGTTTGGTCAAGTTGGAAATAGGTTACAAGAGGTCATCACTCGAACTACGGTGAGACCCAGTGGCTGTGAATGTGGGTAAAGGCTACTAGAGTTCATAACCATTGGGTCTCTCTGCAGCTGCGAAGATCGGAAACCTCATGGGAAACTTTGAGGGACACTTATTTGTGTTTCCAGGTGCTGGAACACCTGGAGGCTGTGTACTAAGGTTACATTGAGTGTGTACTGCATGTGACTGTACGTATTAATAAATTAAAAAAAAATGGAAAAAACGGCATGGGGTCACCCGTAATTTTCATAACCAGGAAAGTTGACAGCTGGGGGCTCATGTTAATACTCTGGGAAGAGCCCAATAGCCATATAGGTTCCCAGGCTATTAATATCCTCTCACAGCTGTTTTCTTAGTCTTTACTGGTTTTTATAGCAGAGACCCTCCAAAAAATGAAGTAGGGTCCTCCCTAAATTGACTAACCAGCAAAGGCTAAACAGACAGCTGTGGACTGATATTAATAGCGTAGGAAGAGGCTATGGATCTTGACCCCCTTCCAGACTAACAACATCAGTCCTCAGCCACCCCAGAAATGGTGCATCCATAAGATGCACGAATTCTGGAGTTTAGCCATGCTCTTCCCACTTGCCCTGGTGCAGTGGCAAGTGGGGTTACAGAATTTATGTTGATGTCAGATTTCTAATGTCAGCTGACATCAAACCCAGGGGTTAGTAATGTAGAGTCATCTATAAGACTCCCAAATTACTAACCCCTTAGTCAAATAAAGACACAGACAGAGTAAAGTGATTTAATTGAAATAAACAGAGAGTCCTTTATTTGAATTAAAAAGTCCTCCACCCTCGTTTACCCATTTATGCAAAAAATAAAAGTAAAAAAGCAAAGTTATGCTCACCTTTCTACTGATAATCTATTAATAGACATGTGTCAAGACAATCCAGATGGTTTGGGGAGCAGTCACATCAGTGATGTGACTGCTCTCCATGCCAGGTTGAACACACTGAGCAGAGTATGAGAACATGGATAGTCCTTCTCTGAACCCTGCTTATACAGGTATTATACAGATGATCAGGTTTTAAATACATCAGATAGGGATTCTATACATTAGTTAGGACTGCTCTATAAGGGTATACCTTGACGATTTGGTGGAGCAGCTTAGTATACATTTTTTTGCAAAAAAACTTATCAACTAAATACCCTGTTTTCTTTACATCTTTTGACTAGCACTTGCTGATTACTGTGATTTTTTTTTTTTTTCTTACAACAGAGTATTTTTGACCTCACTGTGCTCTTTTGTGTCTTCAAGTATTCTGGTGGTGTGAACAGGTTCCTACAGACTTGTTCAATGTGCAAGTGGCCCATGTGTTTCTGGTTCTATAATTGTTCTCTTGTTTCTACAAGACTGGGGAGTCCACCACTCCTCTGTGGGTCATTTGCATTTAACTGCTCCATCCTGCATGTCCACATGGATAGTCCTTCTCTGAACCCTGCTTATACAGGTATTATACAGGTGATCAGGTTTTAAATACATCAGATAGGGATTCTATACATTAGTTAGGACTGCTCTATAAGGGTATACCTTGACGATTTGGTGGAGCAGCTTAGTATACATTTTTTTGCAATAAAACGTATCAACTAAATACCCTGTTTTCTTCACATCTTTTGACTAGCACTTGCTGATTACTGTGATTTTTTTTTTTTTTTTACAACAGAGTATTTTTGACCTCACTGTGCTCTTTTGTGTCTTCAAGTATTCTGGTGGTGTGAACAGGTTCAATGTGCAAGTGGCCCATGTGTTTCTGGTTCTATAATTGTTCTCTTGTTTCTACAAGACTGGGGAGTCCACCACTCCTCTGTGGGTCATTTGCATTTAACTGCTCCATCCTGCATGTCCACATGGATAGTCCTTCTCTGAACCCTGCTTATACAGGTATTAGGCCGGAGACACACTGGTGCGAGAGACGGCCGAGTCTCGCTGGTTAAAAGCAAGCTGTGGTACCTGCACTCCGGAGCGGAGCGTGCGGCTCCATAGCAATACATGGAGCTGCACGCTCAGCTCCGGAATGCAGGTGCCACAGCTTGCTTTTAACCAGCGAGACTCGGCCGTCTCTCGCACCAGTGTGTCTCCGGCCTTATACAGATGATCAGGTTTTAAATACATCAGATAGGGATTCTATACATTAGTTAGGACTGCTCTATAAGGGTATACCTTGATGATTTGGTGGAGCAGCTTAGTATACATTTTTTTGCAAATAAACGTATCAACTAAATACCCTGTTTTCTTTACATCTTTTGACTAGCACTTGCTGATTACTGTAATTTTTTTTTTTTTTTTTACAACAGAGTATTTTTGACCTCACTGTGCTCTTTTGTGTCTTCAAGTATTCTGGTGGTGTGAACAGGTTCCTACAGACTTGTTCAATGTGCAAGTGGCCCATGTGTTTCTGGTTCTAGAGTATGAGAACGCAGCTACCTGTCACCAACGGTAACTCATTAAGGTTACCACCGGTCACTGCAGTCGCATTATCATGCTTTGCTCAGTGTGTTCTGGATGGCATGGAGAGTGGTTTCATTACTGATGTGATCGCTCACTGAACCATCCGTATCATCGTGGGACATGGCCATTAATAGATTATTGGCAGAAAGGTGAGTATAACTTTGCTTTTAGTGTTGTTGAATAAATGGGTAAAAGAGGGTCGGGGAGTTTTTATTTCAAATAAAGGACTTTGTGTGGTTATTTAAATTAAAAGACTTTACTGTCTTTGGTTTTATTAAATTTGACTACGGGGTTAGTAATGGGGGTGTCTGATAGATGCCTCTCTATTACTAACCCCTGGGCTTGTCAGTGAACATAAAACAGCTGACATCAACCCCACAACTATTACCCCACTTGCCACCACACCAGGGCAAGTGGGAAGAGGTGGGCAAAGCACTAGAATTGGCCCATTTAATGGATGCTCCTTTTCTGGGGCAGCTGCGGGCTGCTATCTTTATGCTGTGGAGGGCCATTATCCATGGCCCCTTCCCAGTCTGAGAATACCAAATCCTTTTTTTTACAGAGTGTGCGCCGGCCAATCACAGCCAGGCCAATACTTGACATGGCTGTGATTGAGCTGGATGCGCTCACACAGTAAAGCTTGTTGATTGCCTGCGCTGCTGCCTTTCAACAACCTTTGTTGAGGATGCCAAACAGTAAAGTCTGTGCTCTGGGTCCGTGCACAGACATTAGGTGTCCGGTATAGACCCCAAACTTTATCGTTTGGGTTCGCCCATCTCCAGTTTTGTTATCTTTGTTTCTGTTGGTTCTGAGCAACAGGTGTTTTTCATTTACTCTGTTCGTCTATTTTATCACCTTTCAGGTTCAGATTTAAATAACTTCCTGTAATAATGTTTCCTGCTGGTGATAGACTTTGTTGCAGTAGCGTAGCTACCGGGGGGGCAGAGGGGGCCATCGCCCTGGGTCCAGTGCTCAGAGGGGGCCCACCCAGAGCTACGCCACTGTAACTGTATCAGCACGCATCTCCTTGCTCTGCCGCTATGGGGCCCCTGAGCAGCCGATACAGGTGACCGCTATGATGAGGGAGGGAACGCTCCTTCCCCCATCATCCCCCTGTCAGCGTCTGACGTCAGTGATGCTGGCAGTGGGCGGGATGAGTCACTGCCTGGCGCCCGCTGTCAGGAGATGAGCGGGAACTCAGAGCAGTGCAGGAACCAGGAAGAAGAGAGGTGAGTATTTTTTTATTTTTTTATGGGGTGCTGCCTTATACCACAGAATCTCCCTAATACTACAGGGTCTGCCTATGTGAGGGTCTGCCTAATACTACAGGGTCTGCCTATGGGGGATACTACAGGGGGATACTACAGGGTCTGCCTGTGGGGTGGTCTGCCTTATACTACAGGGTCTGCCTATGGGGGTCTGCCTTATACTACAGGGGCTGCCTATGGGGGTCTACTAATACTACAGGGTCTGCCTATGGGGGTCTGCCTAATACTACAGGTTCTGCCTATTGGGGGTCTGCCTTATACTACAGGGTCTGCCTATGGGGGGGTGCTGTCTTATACTACAGGATCTGCCTATGGGGTGCTGCTTTATACTACAGGGTCTGCCTATAGGCATACTGCCTCATAGTACAAGGTCTGCCTATGGGGGTGCTGCCTTATAGTACAGGGTCTGCCTATTGATTGCTGCCTTATAGCACAGGATCTGCATATGGGGGTGCTGCCTTGTGCTATAGAGTCTGCCTATGGGGGGTGCATTAAACAATATAGAGTAGGCCTATGGAGAGTGCGTTATACTATATTGAGGACTATCTGGTGCATTATACTATATTGAGGACGATCTGGTGCATTATACTATATGGAGGCTATCTAGAGGGGCATCATACAGTGTGGGGATTACAGTGTTGGAGCCATCAAACAGTTTGGAGGCTACTAAGGGGTCAGTATACTGTGTATAAGAGAGCATCATACTGTGTATACGGGAGCTGTACAGGGGGCAGACTCAGGACATTATTGAATGTAAAGTGGGCACTTATTGTTATAGGGGAACTCAGGTTACTGTGACTATCAAAGGGGCACACAGGGCAATATTACTTTCTAGGGGGCAAAATGTGGGCACTGTTTTCTAGGGCACTTGCACGTGGCATTACTATGTTAGAGGGGGACTTTAGAATTTAGAGGGCACACAGAACCACACAGTAGGGGCAGTAATAGGGACACATACGGAAGCAGCGGCTTAGTATTGGTGTAGTAATAGGGACACATACAGCAGCAGCGGCTCAGTATTGGGGTATCAGGGGCAGTAATAGGGTCACATATGGCAGCAGCAGCTCAGTATTGGGGTAACGGCAGGATGAGGAGTTTGTGCAGGTTGGGAATAGATGGTGATGGGGCTGGAATACGAGAAGTGAAATGTGTCTTTGTTGTATTCTCTGCAGATGAGTCGTTGCTGGAAGAAGTTGTCATGTCGGTCTGGGCGAGATGGAAAAGACGGGAAAAATCACAACTCCATCATAAACAACGTCTGCAGTAAGTCATTATCTGTAACTGTGCTGTGATCTATGTTCTGTAGGGCTGGTATCTACCACTGGTCATATGGCGGTAATATCCATGTTGGTCGTTATATAGAGATTATCTTCAGTAACAGTATGGTGATCTGCTGAGGTTCTCCTCCACCATTAGGGCGCATCACCGAGTTGTAATCAATGTTATCTGGTTAGGGGCCCACTCAGAAGCTTCGCCCCCCGAACCAAAACCCTAGCTACGCCTCTGCTTTGATGGATTCATTCACTTTGCTGTATATTGTGTTGGTTGCAGTAGTTTTATGTGTGATTCCTTTATTCCTTAGGGAACTGCTACTCTAGAGATCCTAGGAGCTGCTAAGGACATTCAGGATAAGGTGCCGTGGAGTGAGGCTGCCATTACGTTATCTTTAGGTACGAACCTCAGTGGTCAGGCAAGTACAGACCAGGGTCAAAAAAGGGTTTTTCCTTTTTCTGAACAGTGACCTGTCAGGTTAAAGTATTTGTCTACCTGGTATGTATGTTACCCATGTGAATGTGCTTAACAGTCACAAAAACCAGCAGAAGATGCCCAGCCGTGTAGTGGCATCAACACTTAAGAAAGAAGAATGGTGCTTAATGTAATTGACAGGCAGGGAGATGTTATAGCTGATCTAATCATTGGCATCAGCTATTTGTGAAAATAAATCCTCACTGATCCATGCATATATTTTGACAAAAAAAAGGTTTTTCACACTAGTGGATGACAATCTGTTCTGCTTGCATGGAAGAAAGTCACCTGCCACACTGAATACTCTCTCATCCCTAGTCCCATTTGCTGACCCAGAAGTCCATGTAATCAGGACTGAAGGTAACTGCGCTGATGTGTATGAGGTTGTAGCAGTAGTTGATAAAACATCTGGTAATCATTTCTTATATACTGCTGCTGCTGCTAATTTGGAAAGCTCCTGCTTCACTGGAAAACTATACTGTATGATTTGACCCAAATGAAATGTCAGTCAAGCTGAATTAGGCAGTTCTGTGTGATAATTAGAGTTGGAGTGACAGAGGCTTCAGATCCACAGCCTCATTTGCATATCCGTTTAAACGCTGATTTCTTAGTAACACAGGAACGGATGGGCCATGTGAAGGTATTACTTGATTTTCTTTGCAAAACCTACATGTGCATATAAATAGTTAGGGTTGTAAAATACTGCTGACAGATTTTCTTTAATATTATTCATGGGCAACTAATGTTCTTCAGTCTCCAATACAAAAAGTGAAACTCATATATTATATAGAGTCATCACAAACAGAGTGATCTATTTCAAGTGTTTATTTCTATTAATGTTGATGATTATGGTTTACAGCCAATGAAAACTCAAAAGTCATTATCTCATTAAATTAGAATAATTTACAAAAACACCTGCAAAGGCTTCCTAAGCAGTTAAAAAGGTCCGTTAATCTGTGTCAGTAGGCTCCACAATCATGGGGAAGACTGCTGACTTAACAGATGTCCAGAAGACAGTCATTGACACACTCCACAAGGAGGGTAAGCCACAAAAGGTCATTGCTAAAGAAGCTGGCTGTTCACAGAGTGCTGTATCCAAGCATATTAATGGAAAGTTGAGTGGAAGGAAAAAGTTTGGTAGAAAAGGTGCACAAGCAACCGGATAACCGCAGACTTGAAAGGATTGCTAAGAAAAGGCCATTCAAAAATTTTGGGGAGATTCATAAGGAGTGGACTGTTGCTGGAGTCATTGCTTCAAGAGCCACCACACACAGACGTATCCAGGACATGGGCTACAATCATCGCATTCCTTGTGTCAAGCCACTCATGACCAATAAAAAACTCCAGAAACGTCTTACCTGGGCCAAGGAGAAAAAGAACTGGACTGTAGAGCCGTGGTACAAGGTGTTGTTTTCAGATGAAAGTAAATTTTGCATTTCATTTGGAAATCAAGATCCCATAGTCTGGAGGAAGAGTGGAGAGGCTACAATCCAAGCTGCTTGAAGTCTAGTGTGAAGTTTCCACATTGAGTGATGGTTTGGGGAGCCATGTCATCTTCTGGTGTAGGTCCACTGTGTTTTATCAAGACCAAAGTCAGTGCCGCCATCTACCAGAAAATATTAGAGCACTTCATGCTTCCCTCTGCCGACAAGAGTTTTGGATATGGAAATGTAATTCTCCAGCAGGACTTGGCACCTGTCCACACTGCCAAAAGTACCAATACCTGATTTAAAAGCAACAGTATCACTGTGCTTGATTGTCCAGCAAACTCGCCTGACCTTAACCCCATAGAGAATCTATGGGGTGTTGTCAAGAGGAAGATGAGAGACACCAGACCCAACAATGCAGACGAGCTGAAGGCTGCTATCAAAGCAACCTGGGCTTTCATAACACCTCAGCAGTGCCACAGGCTGATCGCCTCCATGCCACGCCGCATTGATGCAGTAATTGATGCAAAAGGAGCCCTGACCAAGTACTGAGTGCATTTACTGAACATACATTTCAGTAGGCCAACATTTTAGATTTTAAAATAATTTTTCAAACTGGTGTTATAAAGTATTCTAATTTACTGAGATAATTACTTTTGGGTTCTCATTAGATGTAAGCCATAATCTTCACCCTTAACAGAAATAAACACTTGAAATAGATCACTCTGTTTGTAATGACTCTATGCAATGTATGAGTTTCACTTTTGAATTGAAGAACTGAAATAAATTAACTTTTTGATGATATTCTAATTTTGTGAGAAGCACCTGTATGTCCCTCATTCTGGCGTATATGTCCTTCATCCTGGCCCCATCTTGGTATGTATATATCTCCCATTCTGGTATAGAGTGGCATTTAAAAGTTTGGGCACCCCTGGTCAAAATTACCCTTGGAGATTTGTGTGCTGAGATAACTTTGACCAAGATTTCAGACCTTAATTAGCCTGTTAGAGTTATGACTTGCTCACGATTACCGTTAGGAAAGGACAGGTGATGCAAATTTCCCAGCTTTATAAAAACCCAGCCTCCTCTAACCTTATGCTAAAGAACAGCTGCCATGTGTTCTTCTAAGCAGCTGTCTAGCACTCTGAAAATGAAAATGGTAGAGGCTCACAGAGCAGTAAAAGGCTATGAGAAGATAGCAAAGAAATTTCAAATTTCCCTATCCTCAGTTTGAAATGTAATTGAGGAATGGCAGTTAAGAGGAACAGTGGAGGTCAAGATAAGATCTGGAAGACCATGCAAAATTTCAGTCAGACGATTGCTAAAGAGGCAAATCAGAATCCCCGCTTGACTTCAAAAGACCTTCAGAAAGATTTAGCAGACTCTGGAGTTGTTCTACTATTCAGAGACACCTGCACAAATATGGTCATCATTGAAGAAAACCTCTCTTGTGTCCTCGCCATAAAATTCAGCTTCAGAAGCATGCAAATTACATCTCAGGAAGCCTGATGCATTTGGGAAACAAGTCCTGTGGACCGAACAGTTTAAAATAGAACTCTTTGGCCACAATTATCAAAGGTAAATGTGGAGAAAAAAGGGCGCAGAATTTCAGGAAAAGAACATCTCACCTACCATTAAGCATGGGGGTGGATCATTCATGCTTTGGGGTTGTGTTGCAGCCAATGGCATGGGGAACATTTTATGGGTAGAGGGAAGAATGTATTCAATGAAATGTTAACAATGTTAACAAATTCTTGATGCAAACATAACATCATCTGTAAAAAGAGCTGAAGATGAAAAGAGGAAGGCTTCTACAAATGGATAATGATCTTAAACACACGTCAAAATCCCCACTAGACTACCTCAAAAGGTGCAAGCTGAATGTTTTACAATTGTCCTCTGATCTGAACATCACTGAAAATCTGTTGCTAGCCCTCAAAATGGCAGTGTATGCAAGATGACCGAGAAATCACACAGAACTGGAACAATTTTCCAAAGAAAAATGGATGAAAATCCCTCAAACAAAAATTGAAAGACTCTTGGCTGGCTACAAAAAGTGTTTACAAGCTGTGATACTTTCAAAAGCGGGAGCTACTAGGTACTAACTATACAGGGTGCCCACACTTTTGAATCTACCCTTTTTTTTATATTTTTTAAAATGTAAAAGATGAATATATATATATTCTTAAAATACAAAACAAAAAAAGTGTGCAATTTTTAACTTTAGGCCTTTTAGAGATCATTTCATTTTCAACTTACTTAACTGTTCTCAATAACAGTAATTTTGACCAAGGGTGTCCAAACTTTTACACGCAACTGTATTTCATACTATACTAAATCTTTGATTGCAAAACGATTTGTACAAAAACATAAAAAGATGGTGATAACATCTGAAAAATGGCTGCTTTCTTTCAAAAAGAGCAACACAACTGTCCTTGGGTTGTTTCTAGAATTACAGCTCAGACCAATGAAGTAAATATGTTGAAGTAGCAATGCCTTATTTATCTTGTGGACAGCTCGGATGCTGGTTTTGGAAAATAGCAACATGTTTCTCTTATGCTGGACATCCCCTTTGAATGTCCATGACCTGTTTTTAATGTGATCAATGACTTAGTAGCTACTTAAATGGAGCTAAACACCATAAAGATGGACACTTATGGTTGTCACTAGTGATGAACGAGTATGCTCGTTGTTTGGGTATTTGTTAGTGCTCGGAGATTTAGTTTTTGTTGACACAGCTGCATGATTTACGGCTGCTAGCCAGCCTGAGTACATGTGGGGGTTTCTGGTTGCTAGGGAATCCCCACATGTATTCAAATGTAGTCATTATTCCATTTGCTTCATGAGCTCGTTCATGTCTATATTTGATGGTTAAATTTTAACAGTGTCCTGCACTATTTCAATGTTAGTCTATTGTACTCCTGTTGAGAAAATTAAAAACACATTGCTGCCTGTTACACATAATTTTTTACTCGATTTTATTATTTCTTCTCTTACAAACAACAGGCATGCTGACAAAGAAAGTAGATTTATAAGTAAAAAAGTTTAAAAAAGTGCATAAATAATAGCCCTCGGTGAATGTACAATACTGTAATAATGAATTAAAATGCATGATCTCCTAGTATCTATTTGCACGTTAGCACTAAGCATTATTTTGTTATCTGTTTCTAAAAGAAACCACATTGCTGTGCTGTACAACTCCTGGCAAAAATTATGGAATCACCGACCTTTGAGGATGTTCATTCAGTTCTTTAATTTTGTAGAAAAAATGCAGATCATAGCCCTGACACAAAACTAAAGTAATTTCAAATGGCAACTTTCTGGCTTAAAGAAACACTAAAATAAATCAAGAACAAAAAATGTGGTAGTCAGTAATGGTTACTTTTTTAACCAAGCATAGGGGATAAATTATGGAATCACTCAATTCTGAGGAAAAAATTATGGAATCATGAAAAACAAGCAAACAAAAAAACACTCCAAAACATCACTAGCATTTTGTTGCACCACCTCTGGCTTTTATTACAGCTTGCAGTCTCTGATGCATGGACTTAATGAGTGTCAAACAGTACTCTTCATCAATCTGGCTCCAACTTTCTCTGATTGCTGTTGCCAGATCAGCTTTGCAGGTTGGAGCCTTGTCATGGACCATTTTCTTCAACTTCCACCAAAGATTTTCAATTGGATTGAGATCAGGACTATTTGCAGGCCATGACATTGACCTTATGTGTCTTTTTTCAAGGAATGTTTTCACAGTCTTTGCTCTATGGCAGGATGCATTATCATCTTGAAAAATTATTTCATCATCCCCAAACATCTTTTCAAATGATGGGATAAGAAAAGTGTCCAAAATATCACTATAAACTTGTGCATTTATTGAAGATGTAATGACAGCCATCTCCCCAGTGCCTTTACCTGACATGCAGCTCCATATCATCAATGACTGTGGAAATTTGCATGTTCTTTTCAGGCAGTCATCTTTATAAATCTCATTGGAAGGGCATCAAACAAAAGTTCCAGCATCATCACCTTGCCCAATGCAGATTCGTGATTCATCACTGAATATGACTTTCATCCAGTCATCCACAGTCCACAATTGCTTTTCCTTAGCCCATTGTAACTTTGCTTTTTTTTGTTTAGGTGTTAATGATGGCTTTCGTTTAGCTTTTCTGTATGTAAATCCCATTTATTTTAAGTGGTTTCTTACAGTTTGGTCACAGACGTTAACTCCAGTTTCCACCCATTCGTTCCTCATTTGTTTTGTTGTGCATTTCCTGTTTTGGAGACATATTGTTAGGTGTTGAGTTCCTGCCGCTGCACAGGGGGGATTCTCGAACCATCTCCGCTGCAGTCTCCCATTCTCTCCAGCCGCAGTGGAGCCTGCTCAGCAGAGACATCAGTCCCAGCGTCTGGCTTAAGCTGATACTGTGTGGCTGGTTACTGCTGTCCTTCCAGGCTCAGCCATTGTAACCAGTACTGATCAGCGGAGGGCAGGCGTCCCTGGGACTAAGGGTACTGTCACACAGTGCCATTTTCATCGCTACGACGGCACGATTCGTGACGTTGCAGCGTCGTATGATTATCGCTCCAGCGTCGTAGACTGCGGTCACACGTTGCAATACAAGGCGCTGGAGCGATAATTTCATGACATATTTGCGATGTAGAAGCCGTTGGTTACTGTGCGCACATCGTATACAACCTGTGTCACACGATGCAATCATGCCGCCACAGCGGGACACTAGACGACGAAAGAAAGTTTCAAACGATCTGCTACGACGTACGATTCTCAGCGGGGTTCCGGATTGCAGTAGCGTGTCAGACACAACGATATCGTAACGATATCGCTAGAACGTCACGAATCGTGCTGTCGTAGCGATGAAAATGGCACTGTGTGACGGTACCCTAAGTCCTGCTTTTCTTCTTCTGAGCATGCCCAAGGGACAACCTCTCATTGGAGGTTGGGGGTCACATGCTCAGGCCCTGTAGCAGCTCCTATTGGACCACTAGGAAGGTCCTGTGAGCTTCTGCTATAAAAGGTTCGCATGGCCACATGGCCATGGACTAGTACAATCTTATTTACGTGTGTGTGGATGTAAGCCTGTCGATGGATGAAAGCTCCGAATCATTCCCATCCCTAGTGTTGTTGACTGTTCGCGAATAGTGGAAGCTACCTAGCGCCTGACAGTGCTATTCCACACAGCTAGCACACGATACAGCATCTGATAGCAGTGACCGCCAGTGTGGCGCCGTGCGCTAATAAAGAGCTTTCCTGGCCTAAGTCTGGGTGGTTAGTGGCGTCCGCCAGAGCGGCACTGCACGCACTCTTGTGCATTAAATTATTATTTCTGTTAATCTCTGACACCCCAGTAGCGGTGTCGAGCGCAAGAGGTCTAGAGGAACTCTTTCCCTGAGTCTTGGGACAGAGTTCTGTGACTCCTTGCTTGCGCTCTTTGTGCGGTACGACGGCCCTGTGATGCAACAGGGATCGCTTCCTTCATACCGGGTGAAGCTAACCCATGTGTGTATCCACATTATACCATCATATAGTCCGTCATTACTCAGCAGCAGGTTCCATCTCTGCATGGTGGACCCCAGGCTGTGAACGCACCTTATACCATCCTTCTAATTATTTGGTGCGTTCCGCTAGCCCTAACATATATTGCTTGAAGTTTCCGGTCTTGACGCTTTGATGTCTTCCTTGGTCTACCAGTATGCTTGCCTTTAACAACCTTCCCATGTTGTTTGTATTTGGTCCAGATTTAAGACACAGCTGACTGTGAACAGCCAACAACTTTTGCAACATTGCGTGATGATTTACCCTCTTTTAAGAATTTTATAATCCTCTCCTTTGTTTCAATTAACATATCTCGTGTTGGAGCCATGATTCATGTCAGTCCACTTGGTGCAACAGCTCTCCAAGGTGTGATCACTCTTTTTTAGATGCAGACTAACGAGCAGATCTAATTTGATGCAGGTGTTATTTTTGGGTATGAAAATTTACAGGGTGATTCCATAATTTTTTCCTCAAAATTGAGTAATTCCATAGTTTTTCCCCTATGCTTGGTTAAAAAAAAGTTACCATTACTGACTAGCACATTTTTTATCTTGATTTCTTTTAGTGTTTCTTAAAGCCAGAAAGTTGCCATTTGAATTTATTTTAGTTTTTGCCATGTCTATGATCTGCTTTTTTTCTACAAAATGAAACAACTGAATGAACATCCTCCAAGGCTGGTGATTACATAATTTTTGCCAGAGGTTGTAGAATTTGCTTGACAGCATTGGCAAAATGGCAAGTATTAGTGAAGTGTAAAGGAAATGATACATGGTTATCTAATTTGTTTAAAAATAAAATAAAAAAATTGCGGAGTTCATTCAGCCCCTTTAACAGTACTTTGTAGGACCACCTTTCGCCTCAATTATTGCTGCAAATCTTTTGGAGTATGCCTCTACCAGCTTTGCACATCTAGAGAATGACATTTTTACTCGTTCTTTATTGCACACCAGCTCTAGCTCAGTGAGATTGGATGGAGAGCGACTTTGAACAGCAAGTTACAAGTATGGCCACAGATTTTCAATGGGATTACCACTATATCTTTCAAATAGTGCAATATAAATATCAAGTGAATAAACTCTGTCAAGGTCAGAAGCCATTTCACACTGTTAGCAGCGGGCTAATCAGCGTGATGTCCACAACGAGCAACAGAGAATGTTCATTTATTAAGAATTAAGAACATCCAGCTTACAACATGAGAACAGGATCAATCTGGTTTCTGAGAGAGAGAGAGATCTGCTGTGACCTTCAGCTTCAGCTGCACACACAAGAATGTGCTCACAGGGAAGGGGGAGGAGGAACATCCTGTCTGTAAATGAGGACTTTTTTTTTTTAACTTTGTTGACATGTGAACAATATGCATGCAGATATATAAATCACATCATATTAAACAAACAATAGTTGTTGCAATACATACAGATCAATATGCATTAGGCCAACACCCCCACTCAACAACTACTTATTCTGTCAGTCCCATAGTGGTTATTAATTCTTGGAACCTAGGTCGTGGCAATGGCTTGGTCAAAATATCAGCTAACATTTTATAGGTTTCACAATAAACAAACTGAATTACGCCACGATCTATTAAATCACGTAGATGATGACATCTGACGTCGATGTGCTTAGTTCTAGCACTGATCTTTTCACTGCATGCAAGTTTAATGCATCCTTGGTTGTCCTCATATATCACCGTTGGCTGAGTTAACAGTTTACCAAGATCATCCATGAGTTGTCTTAGCCAAATGATGTCCTGACTTGCATAGGCTGCGGATACATACTCAGCTTCTGTAGATGACAAAGCAACAGATACTTGTTTTCTACTGGACCAGGAGATTGAACTTTCTCCAAGTTTAAATACGTATCTGCTTGTGGATTTACGATCTTGCGAATCACCAGCCCAATCTGAGTCAACATAGCCGGTGAGTTTTAGATTTCCTGCTGCAGATATCTTTAAATTTACACCTTGTGTCCCTTTTAAATATTGGAGAACTCTTTTATCGGCATTCCAGTCCTTTTGGCGCGGTTTCTACACATATCTGCACAATATTCCAACTGCTGTTGTAATATCCGGTCGAGTCATAGTTGATATATATAGAAGTGCCCCCACTGCCTGTCGATATTTCTCATTGTTAGGCAACAGGACATCTTCTTCCAGTTTCAGGTAGGATGATTCCATTGGCGTTGATACACCTTTGGCCTCCGTCATTCCGAACTGATCCAAAATTGAATTAATCTTTGCACTTTGATTTAAAAGAAAACTTCCATCTTCCTCTCTGGATGTGGATTCCTAGATAATATGTCACATTTCCTAGGTCTTTCGTTTCAAAATGCTGGTTCAAAATTTTAGTAATTTTCCCAATTTCAGCTTCTTCTTGATGAACTACAATTACATCGTCCACATATAAGAGAATATACATCCATTTTCCATCTGTATATCTCGTGTACAGGCATGGATCCGCTTGACCTCTTTTAAATCCTTCTTCTAACAAGACTTTGTTCATTTTAGTGTTCCATGCTCTCGCCAATTGCTTAAGACCATAAAGAGATTTTTGTAGTTTGCAAACAAGATTCTGTTCACCTTCCTTTACATAACCTTCAGGTTGAGTCATGTATAAGTCCTCCTCAATGTCACCATTTAAAAATGCAGTTTTGATATCCAAATGTCTGACAAACATCCTTTGTACTGCAGCTACTGCCAACAATGCTCTAAATGTTGTCTGCTTAGCGACCGGGGAAAAAGTAGCATCATAGTCTTCGCCATATTTTTGAGAATATCCTTTTGCGACCAACCTCGCTTTAAATCTGTGGACTTTACCTTCAGAATCATATTTGGTTTTAAATACCCATTTGCACTTAATTACCTTTTTATCCTGTGGTAACTCAGTGAGTTTCCAAGTTTGAAGTTGATGAAGCGAGTTCATTTCTTCATTCGCGGCATTGATCCACTTTGTTCTTTCATGGGCGGGTAGTTTCTGCATTTCATCCCATGACTGTGGTTCTGACTCAGGCAGTGTCTTCACAACGTAGGATAAACGTTTAGCTGGTATTCCTTTGTTTGATCTTGACGACCGTCTAATTTCAGGTTCACTTAGGCCTTTTGTTGTTCCTTCAGTGGTTGAAGAGTCCAGCCAGACTTCTACATTCTTTTCTTCGTTGTCTTGTAATTATGATTGAGATTGTTGTTGTTGCTTCATCTGGACTACTGGCATAATGTCATAAAACTTGGATGACACGAAGTTTTCATCAAACACTACATCTTTACTTATTTTGACCTTGTTTGTCTCTGGGTGTAAAATTCTATAACCTTTCTGGGTTTCACTGTAGCCTACCAGGATGCCTTCCTTGGCATGAGATTCCCACTTAGTTCGTTTTTCTTTGGGAACATATGCAAATGCTTTACTTCCGAAAATCCTTATGTGTTGTAGTTTTGGTTTTGTACCATTCCATTGCTCAAATGGAGTTTTCTCTGTCGCTTTACTTGGTAGTCTGTTCTGAAGATAACAAGCCGTCATAGTAGCTTCGCCCCAATATACTGTAGGCAAATTTGCATCAAATAACATACTCCTTGCGCTTTCACAGAGTGTCCGGTTCCTTCTTTCTGCTACACCATTTTGCTCAGGGTTGTATAGTACAGTAGTTTGAAATATGATTCCATTTTTCTTTAAAATGCTCTGTGTTTCATTACTTGTATACTCAGTTCCATTATCTGCACGTAAAGTTTTTGGCATTCTTCCAAACTTGTTATGTACTTCAGCTAGATATATTTCAAGTTTCTCTGGAACTTCATTTTTGCTGTGAAGTAAATAGACAACTGTATATCTTGAATTGTCATCAATAAATGTAAGAAAATATCTATTTTTTCCAGGGGTCTGAGTACGCATTGGACCACAGATATCCGTGTGTACTAAATCTAGTGGTTGTTCTGTTCTTGTAGTACTTTTCTTAGGAAAGGCCTTTCTGGACATTTTCCCTTTGATACAGCTGGAACACCTCATTGTCTGATTACATGAATCAATTGTAATATTGTCAGCTAATTGTTCTTGAAATAACTTTCTTATTGCTTCTGGGTCTCTATGCGCAAGCCGCCTGTGCCATACATGAATACAGTTCTTGTGCCGTTCTTGCTTAGCTGTGCATACACACTCTTTACATTTCAGCTGATACAGTTCATCTCTGATTTTTCCTTTTGCTAATGTGTGACCCTCTTTTGAGATGATGCAGCTATCTTCCTTAAATGTAACTTCATTACCTTGTTTTGTGAGCTTTTTCACAGATAATAGATTACTTTCAAGACTAGGCACATATAGTACATCTTTTACATGGATCCTTCTACTTTGTGTTGCAGAGATGTTACAATCAATATAACCGTCTCCTATGCATTCTGAGTTCATGCACTGACCGTTCGCCATTATCACTTTCTCTGACTTATTTTGGTTAAGCTTAGTAAAGAAGTCTCTGTCATTGGTCATGTGACTGGTTGCACCAGAATCTATACACCACGCATGCTTTGATTTAAATGCATTGACTGACGTGAATGCAGCTTCAGTATTTGCCAAATCATTTTTTCCAGATACAGCACTCTTAACTCTCTGTTGACTGTTTTGCTTTTTCAGCTGATTCATTTTAGCTTTCCAGACTCTGCATTTAGCTTTTAAATGACCTGGCTTCTTGCATACAAAACATTCACGTGTCTCTTTAGGGTGGTTTCTGCTGGTGGGCACATCATGTGTTTGTAAAGCAGTTTCCTTGTTACATATCTTGCTGCTCACATTTTCTGCCTTTCTCTTATATTCATCTACAAGCTTTCCTCTGACGTACTCCAATGTCAGCTCATCATCTGGGAGTGCATCTAATGCAGTTACAAGCGTGTCATAGCTTTCTGGGAGACCACTAAGTAATAGTGCTGCTACATGGAAGTCCTTCATATCTTCCCCAATGCCCCGCAGGCGCTCCACGGTCTCCAGAGTATTTCTAATGTAGTCCTGCATGTCCTGGTCATTGTGTAGCTTAGACTGATACAGCTTTCTCATTAGATAGAGTTTATTACTTAAATTTATTCTCTCATGTACTTTCTGCAACTGCTCCCACATTTCCTTTGCAGATTCACACTTACACACATGCACAATCTGATCATCCTCTATACTGAGTGATATGGTGCTCTGTGCTTTCTGATCTATTTCCAGCCATTCCTGTGGTACTGGGTCAGGCTTAGGGTCCTGAGTGTATTTCCACGTACATTCTCTTATCAGCAGCATCTTCACCTTGAATTTCCAGGATTGGTAGTTCTGGTTATTCAGGCTTGGCACTGTGAACTTTGTTGAGTTGCTGCTGGCGGCCATTTTACTTCTTTTCAGTTTGCTGTTGTCTTTCTATCTCTGTGCTCTGGAGGTTTGGGATTGCTTTGACTCCTGGGCCATAACCTGTTAGCAGCGGGGTAATCAGCGTGATGTCCACAACGAGCAACAGAGAATGTTCATTTATTAAGAATTAAGAACATCCAGCTTACAACATGAGAACAGGATCAATCTGGTTTCTGAGAGAGAGAGAGATCTGCTGTGACCTTCAGCTTCAGCTGCACACACAAGAATGTGCTCACAGGGAAGGGGGAGGAGGAACATCCTGTCTGTAAATGAGGACTTTTTTTTTTAACTTTGTTGACATGAGAACAATATGCATGCAGATATATAAATCACATCATATTAAACAAACAATAGTTGTTGCAATACATACAGATCAATATGCATTAGGCCAACACACACATTATCGAAGATTACATCAGCCAGAGAGTAGACTCGCATGACATAAGACATAGTCACACAGGCTTCCCATAATGACTTTAGACACATCAAAATAAAACTGGAGCAATAATCCAATAAAAATATCACAATTTATTTATTCAAAAATAATTACATCAGCAAAAAAGTCAAAAAAGTAAAAGAAATACTGAAAAATTCAATACAAAGGTATGAACCAGGTGACAAAGGAGGGCATAGTGAGAATAAAATCTACCTACTCATCCATAAAACAAGTAAAATGAATATGGGAAGAACATACTAGAATATAAATTAATATCATATCGCAAGAATTTCCTTCAGTAAAGTGCAAGTGCTTATAGCAGTTCCTGATATCATAGAATACAGCATAATGTTGGTAAGGGGCATGTAATCAAATGTAAATTAACAACCACAAGTTTCCTAAGGTAAAATAATTAGTATCTCAGTTTCCTCATTACATCTAACGCGTTCGCCAGGGCTGTGGGGTACCCAGAATCGGACCGAACAGTTCTATGGGGGAGGTCACGGGGCCGTGATCCATTTCCGTGGCCCTGGCCGTGTCATAAAATGGAGGATAATGATGTGGTGTTTGGTCGTGACGACACCCGTGGTGTTCGGCAATGGGTGGCCGACGCTGCGGTTTAGGTCACCTGGGGTTGATGGTGATGCAGCAAAGTTGGTTCAGCTCCCCATGGGTAGAGCGAAGCCCCAGGGCAAATATAATTGATTGTTCAGATGGTGGTGAACGTTGGGGTGCAGAGATGTTATGATCTGGTGACCTTGGAGCCGCATGAAACTTTCTCTGGAGTCGGTGGAACCTGTACTGACCGCAAATCCTGAACTAACACCGCAACTAGAAGTAGCCGTGGGGTGTGCCTAACAAACCCTAGACACCTCGACACAGCCGGAGGACTAAATACCCCTATAGATGGAAATAGGAATGCTACCTTGCCTCAGAGCAGACCCCCAAAGGATAGGCAGCCCCCCACGAATAATGACTGTGAGTAGGAGAAGAATAGACACACGCAGGTAGAAAACAGGATTTAGCAAAAGAGGCCACTCTAGCTAAATAGGAAAGGATAGGACAGAATACTAGGCGGTCAGTATTAAAACCCTTCCAAAAATATCCACAGCAGAAAATACAAAAAGTTCCACAATCTAACTAAAGACATGGAATGTATATCTGCCACTCCAGAGAATCCAACAAGACTGAGAAGATACTGACACAATCTAAGCTGGACAAGAAAACACAAAGAATAGCACTGAATTGTGAAGCACATAGCATGTGTGCCACAGGAAAAAAAACCAGACACTTATCTTTGCTGATTTGGCAGAAAGGCAGGAGGAACCAAGCAGAGGTCCAACACCTCCCAACAACAATTGACAACTGGCAAGGACTAATGAATCCTGCACGCCTAAATACCCCAGTCAGAACTGCAATCAGCAGATACACCTGACCAGGACTGCAACTCAGGGGCAACTGCATTACCACCTACAACCACCGGAGGGAGCCCAAAAGCAGAATTCACAACAGTACCCCCCCCTTGAGGAGGGGTCACCGAACCCTCACCAGAGCCCCCAGGCCGATCAGGACGAGCCAGATGAAAAGCATGAACCAAATCAGCAGCATGGACATCAGAAGCAAAAACCCAAGAATTATCCTCCTGGCCATAACCCTTCCATTTGACAAGGTACTGAAGCCTCTGCCTCGAAAAACGAGAATCCAAAATCTTCTCAACCACATACTTCAACTCCCCATCAACCAAAACAGGGGCCAGAGGATCAACAGAGGGAACAACGGGCACCACATATTTCTGCAATAAAGATCTATGGAAGACATTATGGATAGCAAAAGAGGCCGGAAGCGCCAATCGAAAAGACACCGGATTAATAATCTCAGAAATCCTATAAGGACCAATAAACTGAGGCTTAAACTTAGGGGAAGAGACCTTCATAGGAACATGACGGGAAGACAACCAAACCAAATCCCCAACCCGAAGCCGGGAACCAACACGCCGACGACGGTTAGCAAAACGTTGAGCCTCCTCCTGAGACAACACCAAATTGTCCACCACATGAGCCCAAATCTGCTGCAACCTGTCAACCACAGAATCCACACCAGGACAGTCAGAAGGCTCAACCTGCCCAGAAGAAAAACGAGGATGAAAACCAAAATTACAAAAAAAAGGCGAAACCAAAGTAGCCGAACTAGCCCGATTATTAAGGGCAAACTCGGCCAATGGCAAAAAGGCCACCCAATCATCCTGATCGGCAGACACAAAGCATCTCAAATAAGTCTCCAAAGTCTGATTAGTTTGCTCGGTCTGGCCATTTGTCTGAGGATGAAATGCACAAGAAAAAGACAAATCAATGCCCAGCCTAGCACAAAAGGCCCGCCAAAACCTAGAAACAAACTGGGAACCTCTGTCAGACAAAATATTCTCCGGAATACCATGCAAACGAACCACATGCTGAAAAAACAACGGAACCAACTCTGAAGAGGAAGGCAATTTAGGCAAAGGCACCAAATGAACCATCTTAGAAAACCGGTCACAAACAACCCAGATAACCGACATCCTCTGGGAAACCGGAAGATCAGAAATAAAATCCATAGAAATATGCGTCCAGGGCCTCTCAGGAACCGGCAATGGCAAAAGTAACCCACTAGCACGGGAACAACAAGGCTTGGCCCACGCACAAGTCCCACAGGACTGCACAAAAGAACGCACATCACGTGACAACGAAGGCCACCAAAAGGACCTACCAACCAAATCTCTGGTACCAAAAATACCAGGATGACCAGCCAACACAGAACAGTGAACCTCAGAAATCACTCTACTAGTCCATCTGGCACAAGACTCCTCAGCCAGCCATAAATAAAGAGGGAAGAAAAGACAAAACAGACTACAGAAAAAAAAATGGCTCAACACCTTTCTTCCCTTCTTCTGAGATGCATTTAACTCATTATGGGCCAGTTGTACTGTTATGATCTGGTGACCTTGGAGCCGCATGAAACTTTCTCTGGAGTTGGTGGAACCTGTACTGACCGCAAATCCTGAACTAACACCACAACTAGAAGTAGCCGTGGGGTGTACCTAACAAACCCTAGACACCTCGACACAGCCGGAGGACTAAATACCCCTATAGATGGAAATAGGAATGCTACCTTGCCTCAGAGCAGACCCCCAAAGGATAGGCAGCCCCCCACGAATAATGACTGTGAGTAGGAGAAGAATAGACACACGCAGGTAGAAAACAGGATTTAGCAAAAGAGGCCACTCTAGCTAAATAGGAAAGGATAGGACAGAATACTAGGCGGTCAGTATTGAAACCCTTCCAAAAATATCCACAGCAGATAATACAAAAAGTTCCACAATCTAACTAAAGACATGGAATGTATATCTGCCACTCCAGAGAATCCAACAAGACTGAGAAAATACTGACACAATCTAAGCTGGACAAGAAAACACAAAGAATAGCACTGAATTGTGAAGCACATAGCATGTGTGCCACAGGAAAAAAAAACCAGACACTTATCTTTGCTGATTTGGCAGAAAGGCAGGAGGAACCAAGCAGAGGTCCAACACCTCCCAACAATTGACAACTGGCAAGGACTAATGAATCCTGCACGCCTAAATACCCCAGTCAGAACTGCAATCAGCAGATACACCTGACCAGGACTGCAACTCAGGGGCAACTGCATTACCACCTACAACCACCGGAGGGAGCCCAAAAGCAGAATTCACAACACAGAGAATAAGTGAAGGACACAAAGAGGTGCAGTTTTCTTTACCTTTTACTTGAAAGTAGATGCAACCTGGGGTACCAATTACAGATGATGGATTGAGTCCGGCTTGCCTGGAGGCTTTCAGGGGATCCACCCTGCCAGGTGGGGTTGGGTACCTTCCTTCTGCGCTCTCTTTTAGGGTCTTTGCTGCTTGTAGCTAAGCTGCGGCCCTCTCCTGCGTGATGATTTCTAACCTGTATGGCAGACAGCGTGAGCCTATTTCACGGGCACTGTCCTTTTCACCGTCAGCCCCGGACTTTTGGTCTGCTTCTGTGCCTTCAGGTGTTTGGTGTGGCCAGGGAACTTGCAGTCCCCTGCCCTCCAGATTCGGCTGTCAGGGCGTACAACACCCGCCCAGCCAAGGACTCTGGCATCCCTTTTTGTCAGCGCTCCGCTCTGGGGTCAGCTATATGCAGTTTTTATTCCCATGAGCTCTTGTCTCCGCTCCTGTCCTTTCCTTCTCCACAGACCAACTGCCAACTCTCCTCTCAACTGTCCTGTCATGACGTACAGCTGGCTCCCATTTCCATGACAACTCCCCTGTTTACTCTATCAGCTTACTTCTTTCTGACTTACTAACCCCACCTGCTGGCCAGAATTTATAAGGAAGCTCCCCTTTCTGGCCTGGAGCAGGAATTGACATGTACACTGTGTTACCTGGCATGGGGACCCCCTTCCTCAAGGCATAACATCACCCCTTGGAGAGAGGCAATGTCACTGTGGAAACCGGACTCTGGGGTGCCACATTCCCCTCAGTTAAATTCAGTACTCCTGGACTGAGGTAACATAACAAGAGCTGTTAACAACAACAATAAATGAAAATCTGCAGTCTTAAAAATGTAAAAATTATCAAAACCTAACAAAAAAACAACAGTTACTGCAGCAACCAGTCCTTACACTGCCGACCAGGAATTGTCTTTGTCCTTGTACCTGGGGTTTGGTTGGTGGGAATCGCCTTAGCCCACGTTGTGTGTCGTCTCTGGGCATGGCTACAGGGCACTCTGAAGATGGGCCTGTTTTTTTGGTTACTTATTTTCAAGGCCAAGTTAGGGTAACTATTTGCTAATAAAGTCCTGACCACACATAGTCCTGTGGTGAAATTGTCCTTCAACTGGTTACTGCGAATACTCAAAAAGTTCATACAGTAAGTCTCTGTAGGCTCTCATGCTTAATGGTTACAACTATACATTCTTATTAACTTGTTTATATTATGTATTCTCTATAACGGACAGGGATCTGACCTCTGGTACTACGAGTGGATCTACACAGTACAGGTATCTCCAATGACCTGACCTGTTCTCTAGTGTCTACTGCTGGTGCAGCGAGTGCACTGGTCGCTATGCTATAAGTGGACCTGTGTAGTATTGGTATTCTGGACTGCCTTCTCCTGACTCTTAGACTCACCATGAGACTGACAGATTCGCCTCTAGCAGGGGGCAGATTTCTGCTTTCCACTGCAGATGTGGCATCTGTTACTGGAGCCGTTTCATTAAGAGTCTCTGCTTCATCTGATGCAGTAGGCTGGTGAAAGGTTAGGACTGGTACTACAATAGCCTGATTCACTTGTGTCCACGACCGAGGAAATTCTCCAATGATAGTATGGATCTTCTCTTCCACCTCTACTGTGTGCCGAGGGGTGTCTTGGACTTCCTCTTCGTCTTTCAGTTGATCAGGGCACACTTTTAAATTCTATTTATTTTTTTGGTATATGGGATTTGGGTGTTTTTTGTTTGCAAATCATAGAGGGACTAACTAAGGATTGTCCATGTATTCTAGGGTTATTATTGGGTAAAGTAAAAGATTGAGCTCAGCGTCTACTTAATGTCCCTGTGGTAGTTACCATTTGTCACTCATCTCAAAGGGGATGCAATGTGATCTGCGTGTGTCTGTGTTGTAATGATAGGCGCCGTGTTCCCGACGGCGCCCAGGATGTGACGCGTGCGGGTCACTGACATCACTGGGGATTTCTCCTTACCCACGGCATCACATGGTATGCCGGAAGCAATGCTCAGAGCACATCTTAGGCTACTTTCACACATCAGGTTTTTGTCATCAGGCCGAATCTGGCGTCGCGCCGGAGCGACTAGCAGAATAAGCAAAAAAAACTGATCCATTTCATCAATTTTTCATCCGTTTCGTCCGTTTTTTAATCCTTTTTATGATGGAACCGGTTTTTAAAAACGCCCATGGGAGGCTCCCAAATGTGATTGGCTACTGGAAACCTATATATACTGTGTTCCTACAGCCCATCTTTGAAAGGTTGTAGAGGAGTAAGTGGCGAGGAAGGCGTAATGGCAAACATTCTGAAGATTAATGTGGATTTTACTGTTGAGAAGAATCATTTGAAAGTGATTGTTCTGGAGAGGGAGCTAGAGAGACAGCGCATCATGCGTCTGCGCTGATGACATTTGTGGATCCACCCCATCACAGCACACAGAATGACGCGTGGGGTGTATTCTACACTATACATGGAGCTAGAAGGAAACCCTGATAAATTTTACTTATATGTGCGGATGCAAATGGAGGACTTTGATTTATTGGTGGAACGAATTGGACACATCATCAGATGAAGTGACACATATTGCAGCTTCTCCATTTCACCGGCGGTGCGTCTGATGGTGACTCTTTGGTAAGCCATTTTTATTGTATCTCCTCCTGTTAAAGCACACTTATAACAGTAATGTTGTTGCTGGTAGTTTTTAATAATTATTTTTATTGTATCTCCTACTGTTAAAGCTGACTTATAATTGTAATATTATTGCTGGTATTTTGTACTCATTTTTCCCTTTTTTTCACAGATTCCTTGCAACTGGAGAATCCCTGTTGTCACTCCACTTCCAGTTCAGATTTGGGATTTCCACCATCTCTGGAATTGTGAAGCACACCTGCCATGCATTGTGGGACTCTTTACATGGCGAGTTTATACCACATTCCACAACGGAGAGTTGGCTGGAAATAGTGGAAAAGTTTCAACAAATCTGTCAGTTTCCCAATTTCTTGGGTGCAGTGGACGGGAAACATATTCGCATCGCCAAACCTGTTGGATCTGGATCGAAATATTTTAACTATAAAAAATATTTCTCCATTGTGCTCATGGCCATCGCTGAATACAAATTTATAGCGGTCGATATAGGGGCCTATGGCAGCTCCAATGATTCACAAGTTTTTAAATTGTCTGCAATGTAATCTCTATGAAAACACCTTCCAATTTCCACCCCCAAGACCGCTGCCTGAAACCTCTGGGCCACCAATGCAATTTGTTTGTGTTGGAGATGAAGCCTTCCAACTCTCAGAACACCTGCTGAAACCATACTCCAGTAGTGGATTGACGGCAACTAAAATAATTTTTAATTACCGCCTCACACGAGCACGAAGAATGGTGGAGTGTACTTTTGGGATTCTGACAGCCAAATGGCGAGTTCTATTGACCACTATCAACCTGAAGACTGACACTGTGGACGAGGTGGTGAAAGCTTGTGTGGTCCTCCACAATTTTGTTATATGCAAGTGCAGCGCCCCCACTGCCGCAGGGCCGAGGGGTACCCGGTACCGGGCCTCTGAGTCTCTGCTCTGGGGTTGTCACGGTGGCTAGGCCCGGTCCGTGACCCTGCCGAGGGGCGCACAATAAAAGGTGGTGGTATGGTGCTGATGTTATGGTGCGGTGTAGTGCCGGTCGCGGTCAATAACAAGGACACCAGGTTGCAGTCTCTTTACCTCTTTACTGAAGGCTTCTGAGTCCTCAATCCGGAATACGGTTAGCCGGGCTGCACAAGTCCGGCCGGTCCGATGGCACCTCCAGAGTTCCCTTTGCAGGTGGAAATCTGTGCCTACCTTCCTGCGCTTGTGTGTTGTGGTCCTCCCCTGCTGTGCTTACGGGATAGTCCCCACAACTGTTGTGTCTGTTTCTCGTGTTCCCTCACAACTCGATTCTGATGTTCTCCCTCTACGTCCTTCTGATCTTACGGATAGGACGCACCCGTATGACGGGGAGGCTCGGAGCTCTTCCGGGACTCCAGCGTCGCTCCACTCCTGTTGTTACCCCCCTGTGTCTTCCTGGGTCTGGGTGAGACAGCCTGCCTGTAACTGACTGTCCTGCCGTAGGTTTGAAGTTTGGCTTGGAGCTCTATACTTCCTCGGCGTTCCGGCCACCGGTTATGCGCCTCAATAGGATGTTGCCTCGTCTTACAGCACGACTCCTACTGGTATTCTCCTTGTTGCGTTGATCTCGTTTCTCACTCAGCACAATAAACCTCGCTTCTTGTCCTTTCTTGGGGTACCGCCGCTATATCGTGCAGGCGCGGTCCCGTAACGTTCTCTCTGGTTGCTAGGCCTCTGTCAGGATCCCACCTCTGACAGGGACCTCTCTGAATCTTCCCCTACAACACCCTCTGCCACAAGGTGTTGCCTGGTTCCAACCCAGTCAGCTTTCTCCCTAACTTCCTGCCTAACCCCCAGTTTTACCAGATTGTGAGGAGTGGCCTAATAAATAGAACCCTTAGCTCCCCCTGGAGGCCAGACTGTGAAATGTATTGGTGTCTGTGATACCTGGTCAGATGAACTCCTTCGGTGCCATCAGACGTACCATAGCCCCCCTTAGCGGCGGAGCAACAGTACTGCAACGACCAGGACTCTGGGGCGCTGCACAAGGAACAGATTTCCATTGATGGCCATGCTGAAGAAACCACCTTGCATGATTATCACAATGTTACTTATAGAAGTTCTGTGTCAGTTTCCAGAATGAGGGACAAATTTGCTGAATACTTTATTTCACCTCAAGGAAGAGTAGACTGGCAGGATGAGAGCGTTTGAAAAATTGTCTTGGACCTTGTTACCCAAAGTATTTGGCCTTCTTTACCCAAAGTATTGTACCTGGTTGGGTTTTCCTAAAGTATTTTACCTTCTTTACCCAAAGTATTGTACCTGGTTGGGTTTTCCCAAAGTATTTTACCTTCTTTACCCAAAGTATTGTACCTGGTTGGGTTTTCCCCAAAGTATTTTACCTTCTTTACCCAAAGTATTGTACCTTGTTTTAACAAAAGTATTTAACCTTATAAATTAATAAATGAAAGACAAAATTTTTAAACCAACAAACTGTGTTTTTATTAACAATTTTTTAACAAACAAAATCTTTATAAATTTAAATAGTGTGGGGTGGAGATAATACTGGAGGGGCTGTCAGATTGGGACACTTCGACATTGGGAGTGTGGAGAGAGGAATGTGGTGGTGTTGATGGATCAGTATGTAAAACAGGTGCAGGGGTGGAGAAAGAAAGAGAACGGGTGGACATGAAACCGGGAGTAGTGTTTGGAATTTGTAAGGTTTGGGGGTGGAGTGGGGGAATTGGGAGGCAGAAGAGGTGTTGGGTGGAGAAGAGGGTTGTGTTTGGGGCATGTTGGGTGTTGAAGAAGACTGGTGGTAGTGGGCAGGGATTAGAGGTTGGGCAGGGAGCGAGGCGCAGATGATGTGGTTGGGAACTGGTATGGGGCAGGATGCTGGTACGGGGCAGGATGCTGTTACAGGGCAGGATGCTGGCACGGGGCAGGATGCTGGCACGTGGCAGGATGCTGGTACGGGGAGGATGCTGGTATTCTCTAGGAGGGGGAGGAGAGACAGTGGCTGGAGGGGGGGCAGGTGCGGGAGGAACTAGTGGGGTGTGTTGTGGATTCTGTTTGTGGGCTCCCTCTGGTGGTTACTGCTGGTACTGGGTGACTTTGGTGGGTTGCGGCCTTTGGTTTCCACCTGTCCATCAGAGGCTGGGTGTTTCCTATTTTACCTGGCCTTTCTGTCATTCCCTTGCCGGCTATCAATGTATTCAGATGTGCTCTGTTTGGTTCCTGCCTACCTGCTCCCAGATCTTTCAGGATAAGCTAAGTGCTGATTTTCAGTTGTTTGGTTTTTTGTCCAGCTTGCTTATTATGTCTCTATGCTAGCTGGTAGCTCTAGTGGACTGAGGTTCTCCCCATGTGCCATGAGTTGGCACATGGGTTCTTGTAATCTCAGGATGGTTTTTTTGATTAGGGTTTTTTGCTGACCGCTCAGTCCCCTTTTGTATCGTTCTGCTTTCTAGTTTACAGCGGGCCTCAATTTGCTAAATCTATATATATCATCTCTATGTGTGTGCCTTCCTCTCATTTCACCGTCAATACATGTGAGGGGGCAACTATATCTTTTGGGGTTCATTCCTCTGGAGGCAAGTGAGGTCTTTATTTTCTCTGCAGTACTAGTTAGCTCTTAGGCTGGTGCGTGGCGTCTAGAACCAACGTAGGCACGCTCCCTGGCTATCTCTAGTTGCGTTTGTCAGGCGTAGGGCAGCGGTCAGCCCAGGTTCCATCACCCTAGAGCTCGTCCATTATTTATTTGTACTTTGCTTGCCCTGTGCTATCCCTAGCCATTGGGGATTCATGACAGTATAGCCGGCCCACAAAGTGTTAATTGTTTGGGCTGAAGCAGGAGAAAAAGAAGTGTTTAAGGGAAATTTTTTTTTTTTTCCCCTTCAGAGTTTTGCTGCCTAGCCCTTAATTGCTGTCTAGCTGCTTCTTACCTCCTCTTAACCCTTGAATGGCTCTGATCTTAGCTGTTTAACATGGATGTCCAGAGTTTGGCTTCCAGCCTGAGTAATCTCGCGGCAAAAGTTCAAAACATACAGGATTTTGTTGTTCACACTCCCATGTCTGAACCTAGAATTCCTATTCCAGAGTTCTTCTCTGGAGATAGATCTACCTTCCTGAATTTCAGGAACAATTGTAAATTGTTTCTTTCTTTAAAATCTCGCTCCTCTGGAGACCCTGCTCAACAGGTCAGGATTGTAATATCTTTCCTGCGGGGCGACCCTCAGAATTGGGCATTTGCATTGGCACCAGGGGATCCTGCATTGCTCAGTGTGGATGCGTTTTTTCTGGCATTGGGATTGCTCTATGAGGAACCCAACCTGGAGATTCAGGCTGAAAAGGCTTTATTAGCCCTCTCTCAGGGGCATGATGAAGCGGAAATATATTGTCAAAAATTTCGGAAATGGTCGGTGCTTACTCAGTGGAATGAGTGCGCCCTGGCTGCAAACTTCAGAAATGGTCTTTCTGAGGCCATTAAGGATATTATGGTGGGGTTCCCTACGCCTACAGGTCTGAATGAGTCTATGGCTATGGCCATTCAGATTGATCGGCGTTTGCGGGAGCGCAAACCCGTGCACCAGTTGGCGGTGTCTTCTGAACAGGCACCTGAGACTATGCAATGTGATAGAATTCAGTCCAGAAGTGAACGGCAAAATTATAGGCGGAAAAATGGATTGTGTTTTTATTGTGGTGATTCAGCTCATGTTATATCAGCATGCTCTAAACGCACAAAAAAGCTTGATAAATCTTTTGCCATTGGTACTCTGCAGCCTAAGTTCATTTTGTCTGTGACTCTGATTTTTTCACTGTCTTCCATTTCCGTTGATGCCTATGTGGATTCGGGCGCTGCCCTGAGTCTTATGGATTGGTCATTTGCTAAACGCTGCGGTTTTAGTCTGGAGCCTCTGGAAGTCCCTATTCCTCTGAAGGGAATTGACTCTACACCATTGGCTATGAATAAACCGCAGTATTGGACACAAGTGACCATGCGCATGACTCCCGTTCATCAGGAGGTGATTCGCTTCCTTGTACTGTATAATTTACATGATGTACTAGTGCTGGGTCTGCCATGGTTACAAACTCATAATCCTGTCCTGGACTGGAAAACAATGTCTGTGTTAAGCTGGGGATGTCAGGGGATTCATGATGATGCACCTCCGATTTCTATCGCTTCATCTACTCCTTCTGAGATCCCTGAGTTTTTGTCTGACTATAGGGATGTTTTTGAGGAGCCTAAGCTCAATTCGCTCCCTCCTCATAGAGATTGTGACTGTGCTATAGAACTGATTCCTGGCAGTAAGTTCCCTAAGGGTCGTTTATTTAATCTGTCACTGCCAGAGCATACTGCTATGCGGAATTATATTAAGGAGTCCTTGGAAAAGGGACATATTCGTCCATCTTCGTCCCCTCTGGGAGCAGGTTTTTTTTTGTGGCAAAAAAAGATGGTTCCCTGAGGCCTTGTATAGATTATCGCCTTCTGAATAAGATTACAGTCAAATATCAGTATCCATTGCCATTATTGACTGACTTGTTTGCTCGCATTAAGGGGGCTAGGTGGTTCACTAAGATAGATCTTCGCGGTGCGTATAATCTGGTGCGGATAAAACAAGGTGATGAGTGGAAAACCGCATTTAATACGCCTGAGGGCCATTTTGAGTATTTGGTAATGCCTTTTGGACTCTCCAATGCTCCGTCAGTCTTTCAGTCCTTTATGCACAATATTTTCCGTGAATATCTGGATAAGTTTATGATTGTGTATTTGGATGATATTTTGGTGTTTTCTGATGACTGGGAGTCTCATTTTCTACAGGTCAGGAAGGTGTTTCAGGTTCTGCGGGCCAATTCTCTGTTTGTGAAGGGCTCAAAGTGTCTCTTCGGAGTCCAGAAGATTTCTTTTTTGGGGTACATTTTTTCTCCTTCTACTATTGAGATGGATCCCGTTAAGTTTCAGGCAATTTGTGACTGGACACAACCTACATCTGTTAAGAGCCTTCAGAAGTTCTTGGGGTTTGCTAATTTTTATCGTCGGTTCATTGCAAATTTTTCCAGTATTGTTAAACCTTTGACTGATTTGACTAAAAAGGGTGCTGATGTTGCTAATTGGTCTCCTGCGGCTGTGGGGGCCTTTCAGGAACTTAAGCGCCGGTTTTCTTCTGCTCCTGTGTTGTGTCAACCAGATGTTTCACTTCCTTTTCAGGTTGAGGTTGATGCTTCCGAGATTGGAGCGGGGGCGGTTTTGTCACAGAGAAGTTCTGATGGCTCGGTGATGAAGCCATGTGCATTCTTCTCTAGAAAATTCTCGCCCGCCGAGCGCAATTATGATGTGGGTAATCGGGAGCTTTTGGCCATGAAGTGGGCATTTGAGGAGTGGCGTCATTGGCTTGAGGGTGCTAAACATCATGTGGTGGTCTTGACTGATCACAAGAATCTCATTTACCTTGAGTCTGCCAGGCGTTTGAATCCTAGACAGGCTCGTTGGTCGTTGTTTTTTTCTCGTTTCAATTTCGTGGTTTCATACCTGCCAGGTTCAAAGAATGTGAAGGCAGATGCTCTTTCCAGGAGTTTTGTGCCTGACTCTCCTGGAGACTCTGGGCCTACTGGTATCCTTAGGGATGGGGTAATATTGTCCGCCGTATCCCCAGACTTGCGACGTGCATTGCAGGAGTTTCAGGTGGATAAACCGGATCGTTGTCCACCAGAAAGACTGTTTGTTCCGGATGATTGGACCAGTAGAGTCATCTCCGAGGTCCATTCTTCTGTGTTGGCTGGTCATCCTGGAATATTTGGTACTAGAGACTTGGTGGCCAGGTCTTTTTGGTGGCCTTCCTTGTCTAGGGATGTGCGTACCTTTGTGCAGTCTTGTGTGTGCTCGAGCTAAGCCTTGCTGTTCTCGGGCCAGTGGGTTGTTGTTATCCTTGCCCATCCCGAAGAGGCCTTGGACGCACATTTCCATGGATTTTATTTCTGATCTCCCGGTTTCACAGAAAATGTCCGTTATCTGGGTTGTGTGTGACCGCTTTTCTAAGATGGTTCATTTGGTGCCCTTGCCTAAGTTGCCTTCCTCCTCTGAGTTGGTCCCTTTATTTTTTCAGAACGTGGTTCGTTTGCATGGGATTCCGGAGAATATTGTTTCTGACAGGGGATCCCAGTTTGTGTCTAGATTTTGGCGGACGTTTTGTGCCAAGATGGGCATTGATTTGTCTTTCTCGTCTGCATTCCATCCTCAGACGAATGGCCAGACGGAGCGAACTAATCAGACCTTGGAAACTTATTTGAGGTGTTTTGTTTCTGCTGACCAAGATGACTGGGTTGCTTTTTTGCCACTGGCCGAATTTGCTCTTAATAATCGGGCTAGTTCTGCCACGTTGGTCTCTCCTTTTTTTTGTAATTCGGGGTTTGATCCTCGTTTTTCCTCTGGTCAGGTGGAGTCTTCGGATTGTCCTGGAGTGGACATGGTGGTGGACAGGCTACATCAGATTTGGAATCAGGTGGTGGACAATTTGAAGTTATCTCAGGAGAAGACTCAGCAGTTTGCTAATCGCCGTCGCCGCGTGGGTCCCCGACATCTTGTTGGGGATTTGGTGTGGTTGTCTTCTCGTTTTGTCCCTATGAAGGTCTCTTCTCCTAAGTTCAAGCCTCGGTTCATCGGTCCTTATAGGAACTCGGAGATTCTTAACCCTGTATCTTTTCGTTTGGATCTCCCAGCATCGTTTGCTATTCATAATGTGTTCCATCGGTCGTTGTTGCGGAGGTATGAGGTGCCCGTTGTTCCTTCGGTTGAGCCTCCTGCTCCGGTGCTGGTGGAGGGAGAATTGGAGTATGTTGTTGAGAAGATCTTGGATTCTCGTGTTTCCAGATGCAAACTCCAGTATTTGGTTAAGTGGAAGGGTTATGGTCAGGAGGATAATTCCTGGGTGGTCGCCTCCGATGTTCATGCGACTGATTTGGTCCGTGCCTTCCATAGAGCTCACCCTGATCGCCCTGGGGGTTCTCGTGAGGGTTCGGTGACCCCTCCTCAAGGGGGGGGTACTGTTGTGGATTCTGTTTGTGGGCTCCCTCTGGTGGTTACTGCTGGTACTGGGTGACTTTGGTGGGTTGCGGCCTTTGGTTTCCACCTGTCCATCAGAGGCTGGGTGTTTCCTATTTTACCTGGCCTTTCTGTCATTCCCTTGCCGGCTATCAATGTATTCAGATGTGCTCTGTTTGGTTCCTGCCTACCTGCTCCCAGATCTTTCAGGATAAGCTAAGTGCTGATTTTCAGTTGTTTGGTTTTTTGTCCAGCTTGCTTATTATGTCTCTATGCTAGCTGGTAGCTCTAGTGGACTGAGGTTCTCCCCATGTGCCATGAGTTGGCACATGGGTTCTTGTAATCTCAGGATGGTTTTTTTGATTAGGGTTTTTTGCTGACCGCTCAGTCCCCTTTTGTATCGTTCTGCTTTCTAGTTTACAGCGGGCCTCAATTTGCTAAATCTATATATATCATCTCTATGTGTGTGCCTTCCTCTCATTTCACCGTCAATACATGTGAGGGGGCAACTATATCTTTTGGGGTTCATTCCTCTGGAGGCAAGTGAGGTCTTTATTTTCTCTGCAGTACTAGTTAGCTCTTAGGCTGGTGCGTGGCGTCTAGAACCAACGTAGGCACGCTCCCTGGCTATCTCTAGTTGCGTTTGTCAGGCGTAGGGCAGCGGTCAGCCCAGGTTCCATCACCCTAGAGCTCGTCCGTTATTTATTTGTACTTTGCTTGTCCTGTGCTATCCCTAGCCATTGGGGATTCATGACAGGGGTGGGTGGATGGGGTTGAGAGCTAACATGCGCTAGAGCAAGCTGGCACGATTGCATTACATGCATCTGCTGATCAGGAGATAGCTTGTCCATGCGCTCGAGTACTGCCTGGAAAAAGGAGTGGTTTGGTGATTTACTTGCATCTGAATGCATCCTATCCTGGTGTGTGTGCAACTCAAGAATACTGTTGCCGAGCAAATTAAATCCTGCAGTCATTTGCTCAGACAACAGTTTGAGACAGCTCTGGAAGGCTGCATTCAGATGCAAGAACTCGGGTGCATAGCTCTTTTCCTGACCAATCTGGCGCTGCCTCCCAGAACCCACAGGTGTTCTAGAGGTGGCAGCAGTGTCAGAGGGGTGGGGTAAAGGAAAAGCTATATCCTCACCAGCCGCTTCTTGTAACGCAGTCGGCCACAATGCTCCAGCGCTGGTGGATGGGACCGAGGGATCAGATGTGAGGGAAGGCTGGGAAGGTGCAGATGGGTCGGGACAGTCGAGGTGTCCCTCAGTGGCGGACTCCTGAGGGATCGCCCCAGAAGGATTCAACACGGCAGTCTCCCGAGTGCTGCAGATGGTGGTGAGGAGTAAAGAAAAAAAATATAGCTAATATATTGATATTGAATGGCACTGGTTGAAACCCAAAAAATATGTTAGACATGTAAACATTTTTATTAAATGGGGTGGGTAATATTTTCCTTCTGCTCACCATCGTTGACTGGAGGAATGACAGGGCCCTTGCATACTTGTACTTGCTCCTGTGTCCTCCCGATCCACTCGGGGCCTGCATTTCCTTGTTAAACTCTTTCTTGAAGTGATCCCTGATTGACCGCCACCGCTTGACAACGCTCTCGCCTGAAAAGGGAAAGCACAAATTGGTTAGTATACAACACATTACATCCAGCAACATAACTGAACTGTGAATACTTACACGCTTGATTCTGGGCCGAACAACAAGGTCCTCCCAGTTGTCCACAACTTCATGGCACATTTGCTCCCAGAGTCGACGGGTCACAACGATATCAGTGTGGTGTTGGTCCCCCATGTTCCACAGCGGCTCCCGCTCTCGAATTAGATCGATGAGGAGGTCGATGTTTAGCCCGGCCTCCTCACCGTCTGAGTCAGGAGCACGCTGTGAAGCCTGTTAAAAAGACAAAAAACAAAGACATTAGATTCAAAACAACAACATAAATTTGAAAAAAAAAGAAAAAAAAAAAGGTACTTACTCGATGGCGACCGCCCTGATGCTCACACTGACGACCCTGGGAGGTGCTTTGAGGACCTCTAGATTGAGCTGCAGAATAAGAAGCCTAAAAGAAAAAAAAAGAAAATTATGTGCTTGGATGTGCATACGGTGATGTCTGTAATAATTTATTTTTGTGTTGTGTGTACTGTGATGTGTGTGATGATGTGGTTCTGCAATGCATGTAAACTTACCAATTGCGAGCCCAGTCCGGGTATCTCTCCACCCCTTACGTCTCCTTCTAGAAGCACCTCTTCTGCTGCAGCTTCCTGTTATACAAAAATTATATATATATATATATATATATATATATATATATATATATATATATATATGCACTGCTCAAAAAAATAAAGGGAACACTAAAATCCCACATCCCAGATATCACTGAATTAAATATTCCAGTTGTAAATCTTTATTCATTACATAGTGGAATGTGTTGAGAACAATAAAACCTAAAAATGATCAACCTAAATCACAACTAATATCACACGGAGGTCTGAAGTTGGAATGATGCTCAAAATCAAAGTGGAAAATGAAGTTACAGGCTTATCCAACTTCAGTGGAAATGCCTCAAGACAAGGAAATGATGCTCAGTAGTGTGTGTGGCCTCCACATATGACCTCCCTACAATGCCTGGGCATGCTCCTGATGAGGCGGCGGATGGTCTCCTGAGGGATCTCCTCCCAGACCTGGACTAAAGCATCTGCCAACTCCTGGACAGTCTGTAGTGCAACGTAACATTGGTGGATGGTACGAGACATGATGTCCCAGATGTGTTCAATCGAATTCAGGACTGCGGAGCGGGCGGGCCAGTCCATAGCTTCAATAACTTCATCTTGCAGGAACTGCTGACACACTCCAGCCACATGTGGTCTGGCAATGTCTTTCATGAGGAGGAACCCAGGGCCAACCACTCCAGCATATGGTCTCACAAGGGGTCTGAGGATCTCATCTCGGTACCTAATGGCAGTCAGGCTACCTCTGGCGAGCACATGGAGCTCTGGCTCTGGTGGCAGGTTCAGCTCGGGCTCTGGTGGCAGGTTTAGCTCGGGCTCTGGTGGCAGGTTCAGCTCTGGCTCTGGTGGCAGGTTTAGCTCGGGCTCTGGTGGCAGGTTCAGCTCTGGCTCTGGTGGCAGATTCAGCTCTAACTCTGGTGGCAGGTTCAGCTCTGGCTCTGGTGGCAGGTTCAGTTCTGGCTCTGGTGGCAGGTTCAACTCTGGCTCTGGTGGCAGGTTCAGCTCTGGCTCTGGTGGCAGCTTCAGCTCTTGAGGCAGGTGTTCTCTGTCTTGATGGCTGCTAAATGGATGAGTGAAGGCCTCACTGGCATTGTTTACATCTGTTTCCTGGGGGCTGGCTAATTGTATCGGAGCATGCTCAGTTAAAAAAAATGGAATCTGGCGCCGGATCTGTAATTTTCCGGAACCAGTGCCTTTCAGCGCCCATAGGCTTCCATTCTAGCAAAAAGCCAGAAGCGCCGGTTGTTGTGAATTCCGTTCTTGGGCTCCATCCTGTGGTTATGAATGGTATTTTTGGGAGTTCTGCTCTTGGGCTTCCTCTGGTGGTTTCGAGTGGAACTTAGCAGCTGCTTTCACTAATTTGTTCCCTGGCCTTGTTATTTAACTGGGCTCTAGGCTGTAGTCGATGCCAGCTGTCAATGTTTTCCTGTTGGATTCTATCCTCTCCTGGAAGTTCTCTGTTGGCCAGTCCATTTCAGCTTAAGATAAGTTCTGTTAGTTCTTGGGTGTTTCCCTGCTTTTGACCTTCTATTCAAGTTACAGTTATGTCTCTTTTGTCCAGCTTGTCATTATGAAATATTTAGGCTAGTTGGAAGCTCTGGGGTAGCAGATTTGCTCCTCCACACCGTGAGTCGGTGTGGAGGTTATTTTTTGTAAACTCTGCGTGGATATTTAGTTTTTTATACTGACCGCACAGTATCCTTTTCTATCTCTGTCTATTTAGATAGTATTGGCCTCCTTTGCTAAATCTAGTTTCATTTCTGAGTTTGTCATTTCCCTCTCCACTCACCGTCAATATTTGTGGGGGGCTATCTTTCCTTTTGGGGGTTTCTCTGAGGCGAGATAGTTTTCCGTTTCCATCTTCAGGGGTAGTTAGTTCTTAGGCTGTGACGAGGCGTCTAGGCAGAGATAGGAACGTCCCACGGCTATTTCTAGTGTTGGTGTCAGGAGTAGGGATTGCGGTCAGTAAAGCTACCACCTCCTCAGAGCTTGTACATTATTTGTTTTACCCACCAGGTCATTTTCAGTGCTGCTCCGTAATCACCAGGTCATAACAGTGATTGCTGTCGGTAGAGCTGCCACCTCCTCTGAGCTTGTCCATGATTGGTTTTACCCACCAGGTCATCTCAGTGCTACTCCGTAATCACCAGGTCATAACAGCCGGTGTTGTCCGGTTTTTCGCCGCAGACAAAAAGCGTTACTGTCTACGTTTTTTCCAGACGCCGGCGAAAACCGGACGCAATGTGAGGCAATCCGGTGCTAATACAAGCCTATGAGAAAAATACGGATCCGGCGGCAGCTTTCGCCGGTTCCGTTTTGTTTTTTTTTAAATTCGCCGGATTCAGCCTGACGGCAAAAATCTAATGTGTGAGAGTAACCTTACTTCAGCACACATGCGCAATAGATGGGTCACTTGATAGATTTCACCTGGAGCTATGGGTATATTAGGTAGACTGGCATATAGTTGGATACAGCCCAATGCAAAATGCACTTAGGGGCTACGCTGGCTCATTCAGGTGGCACTAATATGGGTAAGAACCTGGATCATGTGATTTAAAATTAACTACAGTATATGGATGTAATGGGGAAACTGGGATACTGATTATTTTAGGGAAAGGAAACTTGTGGTTGTCAATTTACATTTGATTGCATGCCCCTTAACATCATTATGCTGCATTCTATGATATCAGGAACTGCTATAAGCACTTGCACTTTACTGAAGGCAATTCTTGCAATAGGATATTAATTTATTTTCCAGTATGTTCTTCTCATATTAATTTTACTTGTTTTATAGATGAGTAGGTGGATTTTGTTCTCACTATGCCCTCCTTTGCCAAATGGTTCAAACCTTTGTATTACATTTTTCAGTCTTTTTTTTTTTACTTTTTTGATGATGTAATTATTTTTGAATAGATAAATTGTGATATTTTTATTGGATTATTGCTCCAGTTTTGTTTTGATGTGTCTAACTCCATGCATGGAGTGTCCTTAGTATATTGGGCTGAACAAGACCACTTGTCTTGGTGGAGTTCCCAATCTAACTTACTATGTTTTCTGCTTTAGTATTATTGCTTTCCGTAATAGCTTGCAGCTATTGCATCACATAGTCTAGAGAAGTCAATCAAGAAAGACTATCAGAACCACTATAAAAGATGAGACAGGGAAAGCCATTTTAGGCCATGTGCACACGTTCAGTATTTTTAGCGTTTTTTTCATGTTTTTTCGCTATAAAAACGTGATAAAAACGCGAAAAAAACGCTAACATATGCCTCCCATTATTTTCAGTGTATTCCGCATTTTTTGTGCAAATGTAGCCTTTTTTTCCGCGAAAAAATCGCATCGCGGAAAAAAAAGCAACATGTTCATTAAAATGCGGAATTGCAGGGGATTCCACACACCTAGGAGTCCATTGATCTGCTTACTTCCCGCACGGGGCTGTGCACACCATGCGGGAAGTAAGCAGATTGTGTGCGGTTGGTACCCAGGGTGGAGGAGAGGAGACTCTTATCCACGCACTGGGCACCATATAATTGGTCAAAAAATAAGAATTAAAATAAAAAACAGTCCTTTACTCACCCTCGATGTCTTCCCGCCTCTCCGCTACATGCTGCCGCTTCGGTTTCTGTAGCTGGTGTGCGGTGAAGGACCTGTGATGACGTCACTGTCTTGTGATTGGTCGTGAGCAGTCATGTGACCGCTCACGTGACCGCGACGTCATGGAAGGTCCTGCGCGCACACACCAGCTATAGGAAGAGGAACGGACGTCGCTGAGATCGTCTGGGTGAGTATAAGCATTTTTTTATTTTTTTTATTATTTTTAAACATTCTCTCTTTTACTATAGATGCTGCATAAGCTGCATCTATAGTAAAAAGATGGTCACACTTGTCAAACACTATGTTTGACAAGTGTGACCAACCTGTCAGTCAGTTTTCCAAGCGATGCTACAGATCGCTTGGAAAACTTTAGCATTCTGTAAGCTAATTACGCTTGCAGAATGCTAAAAAAACCGCGAAAAAAACGGAAAAAAAACGGAAAAAAAAAATGCGGATTACTTGCAGAAAATTTCCGGTTTTCTTCAGGAAATTTCTGCAAGAAATCCGGACGTGTGCACATACCCTTAGTGTCTGACAGCTTTGATGTAAAAGGTTAGAGAGCATGGCTCCATATCAGAGATAAGGACATAAAGGTCTGAAAGTGTGATGTATTATTGCAGAGCTGTAGATTACAGAAAATGAGAGTGGTAGTCTCAGTTTGTGACTAATAATACATAGATTCAAGTGATAGATAGGCGTGGGACCTTCAGAGTCTATGTGACTGTGAATTAATTGACTCATGATAATATTGATTATTTTGGTTACCAATTTTCTTGTCAAAGGGGTGCAGATTTAATGGAGTAAAAAAATTAAAAGAAAAAAAGAAAAAGTTTAGCATTTTGCATATCTGTTTACTAATCCAAATTAACAACTGTATGTGCCACAACAATACTGTCAGATGTTACAAAATCTCCCTTTCCTTGCATGTAGTGTAAGATGGCTGCCCGGGCACATAGTGGATGGGAGATATGTGACACAGAGGTGGATGTCCTCTCTGATAGAAACCAGGAGTAATCTTCTAGTTCACATAGTACTAAGAGGGGTTAATTGGCCATGTTAAATCCAGCTCTAATTGTGAGCAGTTGAAGAGTTAGGGCTGGTAAGCTGCTCACCATATCTCCACCACTTTGTGTGGTTCACAAAATAAAATGGAGTCTGTTTGTTTGACACATGACATGTATGTCTGGAGGTAAGAAGACCTACTGTGTGATGCCTCCAGACTCAGCTGGTATGCTGGATGCAATATCTCCTTTCGAGTGATTGAAAAATTCTAACCCAGAGTCAGACAGGGAGATTTGGACCGCAAGATCAGCGTCGGACTGGGGTGTCTGGAGCCCACCAGAGGAATGGACTCTAGGGGCCCACCCTACAGCTATATGCAAATATCTGTCATTATAGTGGAGCATCAGCTGTAAAACACCGGCGACGGCCGCACATCTACTGTGTGCCCCAATAACTGGGATGTATAATTACGGTAGTTTACATTAATGTGGTTCTTGGTAAAACAAGTTATCACTGATCCATGGGCTCCACAGGATAGGTGATCGCTTAGATCCGACCATTAGAAACTGGGGAAGTTTTATCCCTGACAGGACACTTTTATCACTATTTTAAAATGCAGCGGCAGGTGGGATTTCTGACCGCATCTCCATTCATTCTCTTTGGGGCTTCCAGAAAAAAACAAGAGCAGCCACTAAGGGAATGAATGGATCAGAGATCTAGTCGGACATGCCACTCCAGTCTCATGGGGATAAAAAGTTCCACATTTTGCTGAATGGGTCAAAGCAATCAGACCCCCACCAATCAATATGTTATCACTTATCCTGTGGAGAGGTGATTACTTTTTTCCACAGGAAACCCCTGTAAGTGCATCTCCGCCGCTGTGTACAAAGCATCACAACTCTAATGGAAATAAAGAATCTTCTCCTAATTAATATCAGAGAGTGACGAATGACGGCAATACACAACACAATCCACTATACCAAGACCAATAATACCACATACAGGAAGAAATACCACCACACCATGACCAGACCACATAGTGACCGAATAATACTACATACAAGGGACAAATACCACCGCACCATGTCAAGACCACATATTACCACCGCTTGGTGACCAAATAGCACATACAAGGGACAAATACCACAACACCATTTTCAGACCACATATTACCACCACATAGTGACTGAATACTACAATACTGATCAGAAATAAAAAAAAACAAAAAAACCCACAATGTGTCTCCACATGTGCCCCAGTGTGTCTCCAGCATTCTGCCCCAGTGTGTCTCCAGCAATCTGCCCCAGTGTGTCTCCAGCAATCTGCCCCAGTGTGTCTCCAGCATTCTGCCCCAGTGTGTCTCCAGCAGTCTGCCCCAGTGTGTCTCCAGCAATCTGCCCCAGTGTGTCTCCAGCAATCTGCCCCAGTGTGTCTCCAGCAATCTGCCCCAGTGTGTCTCCAGCATTCTGCCCCAGTGTGTCTCCAGCATTCTGCCCCAGTGTGTGTCCAGTATTCTGCCCCCCCAGTGCCCCCCCGGCCGCCACCCACCCTCCTTGAAGACGATACTCACCCTGCTGCCTGCTCCAGCGATGGTCTCGGCGTCTGCTCTGCACTGCATCTTCTTCCTGCTTGAGCTTGTGCGGTCATGTGATACTGATTAAAGTCATGAATATGCACATATTCATGACCTTAATGAAGCGGTACCACGTGACCGCACAAGCAGGAAGAAGATGCAGTGCAGAGCAGACGCCGAGACCATCGCTGGAGCAGGGTGAGTATCGTCTTCAAGGAGGGTGGGTGGGGGTGGCCGGGGGGGCCCCCGGAGCAGTGGGGGCCCCTGGAGCAGTGGGGGCCCTGCCAGCAGGTGTCAGTGCCTGGGCCCACCGGAGGATCCTCCGGTTCTCCGGTGGGCCAGTCCGAGCCTGCGCAAGATTATCGAACATGAAACTCGCTGGATTCTCTTAGCCCTAAAGGGCTTAATGTGCAAAAGAGCTTCGCTAGTTTCATTTAGCAATATGGTCCCAGATAGGTCCAGCATGCTTTGCATATGTAAGTTCAGTCTTGAGCTATTATTAAAGGGAACCTGTCACTCCCAAAATCGAAGGTGAGCTAAGCCCACCGGCCTCAGGGGCTTATCTACAGCATTCTGTAATGCTGTTGAGGGCAGAGCAAAGTACTGCCTGCGCACTGCAGTACTTTGCTCTGCCCTCAACAGGGCAGATAAAGTACGCCTGCGCAGGAGCCGCAGCGTGAAGACAAGAATAGGATGTCATCGTAAGAAGATGGGAGGCCCCGGACCACGACACCCATGGGACCAGAACAGAACCGGGACCGCCCCTGGGTGAGTAAAATCTAACCTCTTTTTCTCATCTTTCAGGATACATGGAGGGCTTATCTACAGCATTAAAGAATGGGCTGGTGGAATGCATCCTGCGTCTCACGGCTCTCCAGGCCGATGCTTACTTCACTTCCAATGCGCGGGACTTCACTTCCAGTGCACGGGCCAGTGGTATGCATCCTGCATTCCATAGTCAAAGGCACAGGCCACACATGCTGGAGGTCGCAGAGATGTAGTGTACTTTGCGATCCACGTATGTATTCAATCCATGTGGAGGCAGAAGTAAGGGCATGGCCTGTTAATGGCACCAGATATAAATATACAATGCCAGCACCTTGACTCTGATGCACACAACATTAACTTTGGCCAGGGGAAACATTAAAGCTCCCAAACTCTGGATCCTCTGATGAACCCTTATATCTCTTAAGGGTGTAACGCGTCGGGAATAGTAGGGAGCTGAATAGTGGAAAAGTACCACAATTATGTGGAACCTTTCTTTCATGGTTATTAATAACTGTTTATGTACCCACTTGCTTGTTGGTTTTTGGGAGTTGAAGAGAGTGGATTGCTGACTAATATCATCACTGTGTGGGATCTTTGCATGGTCATCTGATATCCAGCTATGCATCCACCTCTTGGTTGCTCTCTGGCCATTAGAGAGAACAATATTGGGAATTTTCTATAAGTACCATGATTATTCGGAACTTTTTTTTGTGCACCCATTTGAATTTTGTTCTGTAGGAAAAAAAGAGATATCTATACTATAGGACTACATGACTATTATGGGCATTGTGCAATAGATTTACAGATAACAGATTTCTGGTCAGACTGCAGCCTGAAATGACCTAGTTACCACTAATGTGATTACACACTTAGGTCTAATCCATTTTTTTGTTTTGGGTTACTGATGTGACTACACATCTTGGCTGCACCTCCCTGAACTTAAAGCAATAATTACGAGACATTTATCTTTTTAACCAGACCTTGTTTGGTCTGTATGTTTAGGGTACTTTATCTAACTGTTTTTGTATGTGTGTGTTTTTGTGTATATTTAGTGTTTAGTATGCTAAAGGTACCTTCACACGAAACGACTTTGTAACGATATCGCTAGCGATCCGTGACGTTGCAGCGTCCTGGCTAGCGATATCGTTTAGTTTGACACGCAGCAGCGATCAGGATCCTGCTGTGATGTCGCTGGTCGCTGAATAAAGTCCAGAACTTTATTTGGTCGTCCGATCGCCGTGTATCGTTGTGTTTGACAGCAAAAGCAACGATACCAGCGATGTTTTACACTGGTAACCAGGGTAAACATCGGGTTACCAAGCGCAGGGCCGCGCTTAGTAACCCGATGTTTACCCTGGTTACCAGCGTAAAAGTAAAAAAAACAAACAGTACATACTCACCTGCGCGTCCCCCAGCGTCTGCTTCCTGACACTTACTGAGCGCCGGCCCTAAAGTGAAAGTGAAAGCACAGCGGTGACGTCACCGCTGTGCTGTTAGGGCCGGAGCTCAGTCAGTGTCAGGAAGCGGACGCCGGGGGACGCGCAGGTGAGCATGTACTGTTTGTTATTTTTACTTTTACGCTGGTAACCAGGGTAAACATCGGGTTACTAAGCGCGGCCCTGCGCTTAGTAACCCGATGTTTACCCTGGTTACCCCGGGACCTCGGCATCGTTGGTCGCTGGAGAGCGGTCTGTGTGACAGCTCTCCAGCGACCAAACAGCGACGCTGCAGCGATCGGCATCGTTGTCGCTATCGATGCAGCGTCGCTTCGTGTGAAGGTACCTTTAGGGACATCGATGTTGAGTCGGGGCGCCATCACGTCTACAACCAGGGTGCCAACCTCCGATGACAGGTAGGGCAATTATTAGGGCTCATCTAGGGAGAGAGTAGCCCTTTAGATATGTTACAGTGGGGAAATAAAGTGTTTAGTCAGCCACAAATTGTGCAAGCTCTCCCACTTAAAAAGATGAGAGAGGCCTGTAATTGACATAATTTGTAGACTACAACTATGAGAGTCAAAATGAGAATACAAATCCATAAAATCACCTTGTCTGATTTGGCAAGATTTTTTAAAAACATGCAAGATTTCTGGCTCTCACAGGCCTGTAACTTTTTCTTTAAGAAGCTCCTCTGTCCTCCACATTACCTGTAGCAATGGCACCTGTTTGAACTTGTTATCAGTATTAAAGACACCTGTCCACAACCTCAAACAGTCATACTCCAAACTTCACGATGGTGAAAACCAAAGAGCTGTCGAAGGAAACCAGAAACAAAATTGTAGCCATGCACCAGGCTGTGAAGACTGAATCTGCAGTAGGCAAGCAGCTTGGTGTGATGAAATCAACTGTGGGAGCAATAATAAGAAAATGGAAGACATACAAGACCACTGATAATCTCCCACGATCTGGGGCTCCACACAAGATCTCACCCCATGTCAAAATGATCACAAGAACGGTGAGCAAAAATCCCTGAACCACATGGGGGGACCTAGTGAATGACCTGCATAGAGCCGGCACCACCGTAACAAAGGCTACCATCAGTAACACACTACACTGCCAGGCTGTTTGGTAGAAACAAAACTCGTCGTGTTTGGAGGAGAAAGAATGCTGAGATGCATCCAAAAAACACCATACCTACTGTGAAGCATGGGGGTGGCAACATCATGCTTTGGGGCTGTTTCTCTGCAAAGGGACAAGGACGACTGATCCATTTACATGAAAGAATGAATGGGGTCATGCATCGTGAGATTTTGAGTGCAAACCTTCTTCCATCAGCAAGTGTAATGAAGATGAAACAAGGATGGGTCTTTCAGCATGATTATGATCCCAAGCACACTGCCAGGGCAATGAAGGAGCGGCTTCATAAGAAGCATATGAAGGTCCTGGAGTGGCCTAGCCAGTCTCCAGATCTTATCCCCATAGAAAACCTTTGGAGGGAGTTTAAAGTCCGTGTTGCCCAGCGACAGGCCCAAAACATCACTGCTCTAGAGGAGATCTCCATGGAGGAATGGGCCAACATGCCACCAACAGTGTGTGCCAACCTTGTGAAGACTTACAGAAAACTTTTCATCTCTGTAATTGCCAACAAAGGATATATAACAAAATATTGAGATTAACTTTTGTCAATGAGTCTGACCAAATACTTATTTTCCACCATAATTTTCTAAATATATCTTGCCAAATCAGACAAGGTGATTTTCTGGATATGTTTTCTCATTTTGACTCCGTTAGTTGTGGTCTAACTATGATGTCAATTACAGGCCTGTCATGATTCCCCAATGGCATGGGAACATCAGAAACACAAAATAACAGACTAGCCCTCGGGTGATGGAAACTCAAGCTGACCGTGACCTAAATCTACCACACAACTAACAGTAGCCAGGAAGCATTCCTACGGCTGCCTAGATGCCATGCGCCAGCCGGAGAACTAACTACGCCTGGAAGAGGAAGGAACAGACCTGGCTTACCTCTAGTGAAATTCCCCAAAGATGATAGTAGCCCCCACATATATTAACGGTGAGTTCAGAGGAAAAGACATACACAGTATGAAGGTAGATTTAGCAAAGCGAGGTCCACTTACTAGATAGAGGAAGGATACAAAAGAGGACTTCACGGTCAGCTGAAAAACCCTTTCAAAAACCCATCCTGAAATTACTTTAAGACTCCTGTGTCAACTCATGACACAGGAGTGGCAATTTCAGTCCACAAGAGCTTCCAGTGTTGTGAATTTGGTTTTTGGGCTCCCCCGGTGGTCGCTGGTGGTACTGGACTTGTGTGCTTCACTTTCTCTGTTCACCTGTTTCCATCAGGATGTGGGAGTATCCTATTTAGCCTTGCTGCTCAGTTATTCTAGTGCCGGCCATCAATGTAACCAGAGCCTTTCTGTTGCATGTTCCTGCTTCTAGACTACTATCAGCTAAGTTGGACTCTTAGTCCTAAGTTTGTTTGCATTTTTGTTCCAGTTCACAGTTATGTTATGTTTCTGTAGCTGGAAGCTCTTGTGGGCCGAAATTACCACTCCGGTGTCATGAGTTGACACATGAGTCTTTAAGTAATTTCTGGATGGTATTTTAATAGGGTTTTCAGCTGACCGTGAAGTTCCCTTTTGTATCTTCTTACTATCTAGTAAGCGGACCTCGCTTTGCTGAACCTACCTTCATACTGCGTATGTCTTTTCCTGTGAACTCACCGTCAATATATGTGGGGGGCTTCTGTCTCCTTTTTGGGGGAATTTCCCTAGAGGTAAGCCAGGTCTGTTTTTTCCTCTATTAGGGTTAGTTAGTTCTCCGGCTGGCGCTGGGCGTCTAGGGATAAAACGTAGGCACGTCACCCGGCCACTGTTAGTTGTGTGGTAGGTTTAGCTCACGGTCAGCTCGAGATTCCATCACCCAAGAGCTAGTCTGTTATGTAAGTTCTCTGACGTTCCCTTGCCATTGGGAACCATGACAGTATGGCCGGCCAAGGGTTAAAACCGTTGGCAGAAGAACGGAGAGAAAAAGAAGTCTGCAGATTTTTTTTTTTTTTCTTCTGAGCTTGCTCTATTGTTGACTCAGTTGCATTTCTGCTCTAATTGCAGCCTTTGCCTCTCTCTCTCCTTCTAATCCTTGAATGGCTCTGATCTCACCTGATTAAAATGGATCCTCAGAGTTTGGCTACAGGTTTGAATAATCTTGCTACGAAGGTTCAAAATTTACAGGATTTTGTTATTCATGCCCCTATATCTGAACCTAGAATTCCTATACCAGAATTTTTCTCCGGGGATAGATCTCGTTTCCTGAATTTCAAATATAATTGTAAATTATTTCTTTCCCTGAGATCTCGCTCCGCTGGAGATCCCGCACAGCAGGTTGGGATAGTGATTTCCTTGCTGCGGGGTGACCCTCAAGACTGGGCATTTGCATTGGCACCCGGGGATCCTGCGTTGCTCAATGTGGATGCGTTTTTTCTGGCTTTGGGGTTGCTTTATGAGGAACCTAATTTAGAGATTCAGGCTGAAAAGACCTTGATGGCCCTATCTCAAGGGCAAGATGAAGTTGAAATATACTGCCAAAAATTTCGTAAATGGTCTGTGCTTACTCAGTGGAATGAGTGCGCCCTGGCGGCGAATTTCAGAGAGGGTCTCTCTGATGCCATTAAAGATGTTATGGTGGGGTTCCCTGCACCTACAGGTCTGAATGAGTCCATGACAATGGCTATTCAGATTGATCGGCGTTTGCGGGAGCGCAAACCTGTGCACCATTTGGCGGTGTCTTCTGAGAAGGCTCCAGAAAATATGCAATGTGATAGAATTCTGTCCAGAAGCGAACGGCAGAATTTTAGGCGAAAAAATGGGTTGTGCTTCTATTGTGGTGATTCAACTCATGTTATATCAGCATGCTCTAAACGTACAAAAAAGGTTGATAAGTCTATTTCAATTGGCACTTTACAGTCTAAGTTTATTTTGTCTGTGACCTTGATTTGTTCATTATCGTCAATTACCGCGGATGCCTATGTCGACTCTGGCGCCGCTTTGAGTCTCATGGATTGGTCCTTTGCCAGGCGCTGTGGGTTTGATCTAGAGCCTCTGGAAGTTCCTATACCTCTGAAGGGTATTGACTCTACACCATTGGCTAGTAATAAACCACAATACTGGACACAAGTGACTATGCGTATGAATCCAGACCATCAGGAGACGATTCGCTTCCTTGTGTTGTACAATCTACATGATGTTTTGGTGCTCGGATTGCCATGGTTACAATCTCATAACCCAGTTCTTGACTGGAAAGCAATGTCTGTGTTAAGCTGGGGATGTCAGGGGGCTCATGGGGACGTACCTTTGGTTTCCATTTCGTCATCTATTCCCTCTGAGATTCCAGAATTTTTATCTGATTATCGTGATGTTTTTGAGGAGCCTAAGCTTGGTTCACTACCTCCTCACAGAGATTGCGATTGTACCATAGATCTGATTCCGGGCAGTAAATTTCCAAAGGGTCGTTTATTTAATCTGTCTGTACCTGAACATGCTGCTATGCGAGAATATATTAAGGAGTCCCTGGAAAAGGGACATATTCGTCCTTCTTCATCTCCCTTAGGAGCCGGTTTTTTCTTTGTATCTAAAAAAGATGGCTCTTTGAGGCCGTGTATTGATTATCGACTCTTGAATAAAATTACAGTCAGATATCAGTATCCTCTGCCACTGCTGACTGATTTGTTTGCTCGAATAAAAGGGGCGTATAATTTGGTGCGAATTAAGCAGGGGGATGAGTGGAAGACCGCATTTAATACGCCCGAGGGCCATTTTGAGTATTTAGTAATGCCTTTTGGTCTTTCAAATGCCCCTTCAGTCTTTCAGTCCTTTATGCATGACATTTTCCGGGAATATTTGGATAAATTCATGATCGTGTATCTGGATGATGTTTTGATTTTTTTCGGATGACTGGGATTCTCATGTCCAACAGGTCAGGAAGGTTTTTCAGGTTTTGCGGGCTAATTCCTTGTGTGTGAAGGGTTCTAAGTGTATTTTTGGGGTTCAAAAGATTTCTTTTTTGGGGTACATTTTTCCCCCTCTTCCATTGAGATGGATCCTGTCAAGGTTTGGGCTATTTGTGATTGGACGCAACCTTCTTCGCTTAAGAGCCTTCAGACATTTTTGGGCTTTGCTAATTTTTATCGTCGATTTATAACTGGTTTTTCTGATGTTGCTAAACCTTTGACTGATTTGACCAAAAAGGGTGCTGATGTTGCTGATTGGTCCCCTGCTGCTGTGGAGGCCTTTCGGGAGCTTAAGCGCCGCTTTTCTTCCGCCCCTGTGTTGCGTCAGCCTGATGTTACTCTTCCTTTTCAGGTTGAGGTCGATGCTTCCGAGATCGGAGCTGGGGCGGTCTTGTCGCAGAAAAGTTCCGATTGCTCCGTGATGAGACCTTGTGCGTTCTTTTCTCGAAAATTTTCACCCGCCGAGCGAAATTATGATATTGGTAATCGGGAGCTTTTGGCTATGAAGTGGGCTTTTGAGGAGTGGCGTCATTGGCTTGAGGGGGCTAGACATCAGGTGGTGGTATTGACCGATCACAAGAATTTGATTTATCTTGAGTCTGCCAGGCGCCTGAATCCTAGACAGGCGCGCTGGTCGTTGTTTTTCTCTCAGTTTAATTTTGTGGTCTCATACTTACCAGGTTCTAAAAATGTGAAGGCGGATGCCCTTTCTAGGAGTTTTGAGCCTGATTTCCCTGGTGATTCTGAACCTACAGGTATCCATAAGGATGGGGTGATATTATCTGCTGTTTCCCCAGACCTGCGACGGGCTTTGCAGGAGTTTCAGGCGGATAGACCTGATCGTTGCTCGCCTGGTAGACTGTTTGTTCCTGATGATTGGACCAGTAGAGTCATCTCGGAGGTTCATTCTTCTGCGTTGGCAGGTCATCCCGGAATCTTTGGTACCAGGGATTTGGTGGCTAGGTCCTTCTGGTGGCCTTCTCTGTCTCGAGATGTACGAGTTTTTGTGCAGTCTTGTGATGTTTGTGCTCGGGCCAAACCTTGTTGTTCTCGGGCTAGCGGATTGTTGTTATCTTTGCCTATTCCAAAGAGGCCTTGGACTCACATCTCTATGGATTTTATTTCTGATCTCCCTGTTTCTCAGAAAATGTCTGTCATCTGGGTGGTGTGTGACCGTTTTTCAAAGATGGTTCATTTGGTGCCCTTGCCTAAGTTGCCGTCCTCTTCCGAGTTGGTTCCTCTGTTTTTTCAAAATGTGGTTCGCTTGCATGGTATTCCGGAGAATATCGTTTCTGACAGGGGGACCCAGTTCGTGTCTAGATTTTGGTGGGCGTTCTGTGCTAGGATGGGCATTGATTTGTCTTTTTCGTCTGCGTTCCATCCTCAGACTAATGGCCAGACTGAGCGAACTAATCAGACCTTGGAGACTTATTTGAGGTGTTTTGTGTCTGCGGATTAGGATGACTGGGTTGCCTTTTTGCCGTTGGCGGAGTTTGCCCTCAATAATCGGGCTAGTTCTGCCACTTTGGTTTCTCCTTTTTTTTGCAATTCGGGGTTTCATCCTCGCTTTTCTTCTGGTCAGGTGGAGTCTTCGGATTGTCCTGGAGTGGATACTGTGGTGGATAGGTTGCATCAGATTTGGGGACAGGTGGTGGACAATTTGGAGTTGTCCCAGGAGAAGACTCGGCATTTTGCTAACCGCCGTCGTCGTGTTGGTCCTCGTCTTCGTGTTGGGGACTTGGTGTGGTTGTCTTCTCGTTTTGTCCCTATGAGGGTTTCTTCTCCTAAGTTTAAGCCTCGGTTCATCGGCCCGTATAAGATTTTGGAGATTCTTAACCCTGTGTCCTTTCGATTGGACCTCCCGGCATCTTTTTCTATCCATAATGTTTTCCATCGGTCATTATTGCGCAGGTATGAGGTACCGGTTGTGCCTTCCGTTGAGCCTCCCGCTCCGGTGTTGGTTGAGGGTGAATTGGAGTACGTTGTGGAGAAGATCTTGGACTCCCGTGTTTCCAGACGGAAACTTCAGTATCTGGTCAAGTGGAAGGGCTACGGTCAGGAGGATAATTCTTGGGTGACAGCCTCTGATGTTCATGCCTCTGATTTGGTCCGTGCCTTTCATAGGGCTCATCCTGATCGCCCTGGTGGTTCTTGTGAGGGTTCGGTGCCCCCTCCTTGAGGGGGGGGTACTGTTGTGAATTTGGTTTTTGGGCTCCCCCGGTGGTCGCTGGTGGTACTGGACTTGTGTGCTTCACTTTTCTCTGTTCACCTGTTTTCATCAGGATGTGGGAGTATCCTATTTAGCCTTGCTGCTCAGTTATTCTAGTGCCGGCCATCAATGTAACCAGAGCCTTTCTGTTGCATGTTCCTGCTTCTAGACTACTATCAGCTAAGTTGGACTCTTAGTCCTAAGTTTGTTTGCATTTTTGTTCCAGTTCACAGTTATGTTATGTTTCTGTAGCTGGAAGCTCTTGTGGGCCGAAATTACCACTCCGGTGTCATGAGTTGACACATGAGTCTTAAAGTAATTTCTGGATGGTATTTTAATAGGGTTTTCAGCTGACCGTGAAGTTCCCTTTTGTATCTTCTTACTATCTAGTAAGCGGACCTCGCTTTGCTGAACCTACCTTCATACTGCGTATGTCTTTTCCTCTGAACTCACCGTCAATATATGTGGGGGGCTTCTGTCTCCTTTTTGGGGGAATTTCCCTAGAGGTAAGCCAGGTCTGTTTTTTCCTCTATTAGGGTTAGTTAGTTCTCCGGCTGGCGCTGGGCGTCTAGGGATAAAACGTAGGCACGTCACCCGGCCACTGTTAGTTGTGTGGTAGGTTTAGCTCACGGTCAGCTCGAGATTCCATCACCCAAGAGCTAGTCTGTTATTTAAGTTCTCTGACGTTCCCTTGCCATTGGGAACCATGACATTCCAGTAACAGGAAATGACAAACTGTAAACTGGACAAAAAATACAAAACAAAAAGGACAAGAGTCCACTTAGCTGATCAGCAGACTGGTAGCAGGAACATGCAACTGAAAGACTCAGGTTACAATGATGACCGGCAAGGAAGTGACTGGAGAGCAAGGCTAAATAGGGAACTCCCAAAACTGATGGAAGCAGGTGAGCTGAGGCAGAAAAGAACACACAAGTCTCCAGTACCACCAGCCACCACTAGGGGAGCCCAAAAAGCGGATCACAACAGTACCCCCCCCTTAAGGAGGGGGCACCGAACCCTCACAAGAACCGCCAGGGCGACCTGGATGAGCCCTATGAAAGGCACGAACCAAATCCGAGGCATGAACATCAGAGGCAGTTACCCAAGAATTATCTTCCTGACCATAGCCCTTCCATTTAACCAGATACTGGAGTCTCCGCCTGGAAATACGGGAGTCCAAGATCTTCTCTATAACGTACTCCAATTCACCCTCAACCAGCACAGGAGCAGGAGGTTCAGCAGAAGGAACCACCGGCACCTCGTATCTCCGCAACAACGACCGATGGAATACATTATGGATAGCGAAAGATGCCGGGAGGTCCAAACGAAAGGAAACAGGGTTAATAATCTCCAAAATCCTACAGGGACCGATGAACCGAGGCTTAAATTTAGGAGAAGAAACTCTCATTGGGACAAAACGGGAAGACAACCACACCAAGTCCCCAACACGAAGGCGAGGACCAACCCGACGCTGGCGGTTAGCAAACCGCTGAGTCCTCTCCTGGGACAAATTCAAATTGTCCACCACTTGTTCCCAAATCCGAAACAACCGATCTACCACAGCATCTACTCCAGGACAATCCGAAGACTCCGCCTGACCAGAAGAAAAACGGGGATGAAACCCCGAATTGCAAAAGAAAGGGGAAACCAAAGTGGCCGAACTAGCCCGATTATTAAGAGCAAACTCCGCCAACGGCAAAAAGGCAACCCAATCATCCTGATCCGCAGACACAAAACACCTCAAATACGTCTCCAAAGTCTGATTAGTTCGCTCCGTCTGGCCATTAGTCTGAGGATGGAAGGCAGACGAAAAAGACAAATCAATGCCCAACCTGGCACAGAATGCCCGCCAAAATCTAGAAACGAACTGGGTACCCCTATCAGAAACGATATTTTCAGGAATACCATGCAAGCGAACCACATTTTGAAAAAACAAAGGAACCAACTCAGACGAGGAAGGCAACTTCGGCAATGGCACCAAATGAACCATCTTAGAAAAACGGTCACACACCACCCAGATAACAGACATCCTCTAAGAGACAGGAAGATCAGAAATAAAGTCCATCGAGATGTGCGTCCAAGGCCTCTTCGGAATAGGCAAGGGCAACAACAACCCGCTAGCCCTAGAACAACAAGGCTTGGCCCGAGCACACACATCACAAGACTGCACAAAAACACGCACATCTCGAGACAGAGATGGCCACCAGAAGGATCTAGCCACCAAATCCCTGGTACCAAAAATTCCAGGATGACCCGCCAGCGTAGAAGAATGAACCTCCGAGATGACTCTACTGGTCCAATCATCAGGAACAAACAATCTACCAGGTGGGCAGCGATCAGGTCTATCCGCCTGAAACTCTTGCAAAGCACGTCGCAGATCTGGGGAAATAGCGGATAATATCACCCCATCCTTAAGGATACCTGTAGGTTCCGAATCACCAGGGGAATCAGGCTCAAAACTCCTAGAAAGGGCATCTGCCTTCACATTCTTAGAACCTGGTAGATATGAGACCACAAAATTAAACCGAGAGAAAAACAACGACCAGCGCGCCTGTCTAGGATTCAGGCGCCTGGCAGACTCAAGATAAATCAGATTCTTGTGATCAGTCAAAACCACCACCTGATGTTTAGCACCCTCAAGCCAATGACGCCACTCCTCAAATGCCCACTTCATGGCCAAAAGCTCCCGATTACCGACATCATAATTTCTTTCGGCGGCAGAAAATTTTCGAGAAAAGAACGCACAAGGTCTCATCACTGAGCAATCGGAACTTTTCTGCGACAAAACCGCCCCCGCTCCGATCTCGGAAGCATCGACCTCAACCTGAAAGGGGAGAGAGACATCAGGCTGGTGCAACACCGGGGCAGACGAAAAGCGGCGCTTAAGTTCCCGAAAGGCCTCCACAGCGGCAGAGGACCAATTGGCAACATCAGCACCCTTCTTAGTCAAATCCGTAAGAGGCTTAGCAACACCAGAAAAACCAGTTATAAATCGACGATAAAAATTAGCAAAGCCCAAGAACTTCTGAAGACCCTTTAGAGAAGTAGGCTGCGTCCAGTCACAAATAGCCCGAACCTTGACAGGGTCCATCTCAACAGAAGAAGGGGAAAAAATGTACCCTAAAAAGGAAATCTTTTGAACCCCAAAAACACACTTAGAACCCTTTACACACAGAGAATTCTCCCGCAAGACCTGAAAAACCCTCCTGACCTGCTGAACATGAGACTCCCAGTCCTCAGAAAAAATCAAAATATCGTCCAAATACACAATCATAAATTTATCCAGATATTCACGGAAAATATCATGCATAAAGGACTGAAAAACTGAAGGTGCATTAGAAAGGCCGAAAGGCATTACTAAATACTCAAAGTGGCCCTCAGGCGTATTAAATGCAGTTTTCCACTCATCCCCTTGCTTAATTCGCACCAAATTATACGCCCCACGGAGATCAATCTTGGAGAACCACTTAGCCCCCCTTATGCGAGCAAACAAATCAGTAAGCAGTTGCAACGGATACTGATATTTGACAGTAATTTTATTCAGGAGTCGATAATCAATACAAGGCCTCAGCGAGCCATCCTTTTTAGAGACAAAGAAAAACCCAGCTCCTAAAGGTGATGAAGAAGGACGAATATGTCCCTTTTCCAGGGACTCCTTAACATACTCTCGCATGGCAGCATGCTCAGGTACAGATAGGTTAAACAAACGACCCTTTGGAAATTTACTGCCTGGAATCAGATCTATGGCGCAATCACACTCTCTGTGGGGAGGGAGAGAACCAATTTTAGGCTCTTCAAAAATATCCCCAAAATCCGACAAAAATGCCGGAACCTCAGAGGGAATAGATGACGAGATAGAAACCAAAGGTATGTCCCCATGAGCCCCCCGACATCCCCAGCTTAACACAGACATAGTTTTCCAGTCCAGTACTGGGTTATGAGATTGCAACCATGGTAATCCAAGCACATCAAACACCAAACACATCATGTAAATTATGCAACACGAGGAAGCGAATCATCTCCTGATGGTCTGGAGTCATACGCATAGTCACTTGCGTCCAGAACTGTGGTCTATTACAAGCCAGAGGTGTAGAATCAATACCCTTCAGAGGTATAGGAACTTCCAGAGGCTCCAAATCAAACCCACAGCGCCTGGCGAAGGACCAATCCATGAGACTCAGAGCGGCGCCAGAGTCCACATAGGCATCCACGGTAATAACTGATAATGAACAAATCAGAGTTACAGACAGAAGAAATTTAGACTGTAAAGTGCCAATAGAAACAGACTTGTCAACCTTCCTAGTACGTTTAGAGCATGCTGATATAACATGCGCGGAATCACCACAGTAGAAGCACAAGCCATTTTTGCGCCTATAATTCTGCCGCTCGCTTCTTGACAGAATTCTGTCACATTGAATTTTCTCTGGCGTCCCTTCAGAAGATACCACCAAATGGTGCACGGGTTTGCGCTCCCGCAAACGCCGATCAATCTGAATCGCCATTGTGATGGACTCATTCAGACCTGTGGGCGTAGGAAACCCCACCATGACATCCTTAACGGCATCAGAAAGGCCTTCTCTGAAAACCGCCGCTAGGGCACACTCATTCCACTGAGTAAGCACAGACCATTTACGAAATTTTTGGCAGTATATCTCAGCTTCATCTTGCCCTTGAGACAGGGCTATTAAAGCTTTTTCAGCTTGAATCTCCAAATTAGGTTCCTCATACAGCAACCCTAAAGCCAGAAAAAACGCATCCACATTGAGCAACGCAGGATCCCCTGGTGTCAATGAAAATGCCCAATTTTGAGGGTCACCTCGCAGCAAAGAAATCACAATCTTAACCTGCTGAACAGGATCTCCAGAGGAGTGAGGTCTGAGAGAAAGGAATAATTTACAATTACATTTGAAATTCTGAAACCGAGATCTATCTCCGGAAAATACCTCTGGTGTAGGAATCTTAGGTTCAGAAATAGGGGTACGTATAACATAATCTTGTAAATTCTGAACCTTCGTAGCAAGATTATTTAAACCTGCAGCCAAACTCTGAGAGTCCATCCTTAAACCGGAGAGATCAGAGCCATTCAAGGATTAGAAGGAGAGAAAGGCAAGGCTGTAAATAGAGCAGAAATACAACTGAGCCAACTAAGTAGCAAACATGTGAGGAAAAAAAAATAAAAAAAAAAAAATAAAAATCTACAGACTTCTTTTACTCTCCTTTCTTCTGCCAATTACTTTAACACTGGCCGGTCATACTGTCATGATTCCCCAATGGCATGGGAACATCAGAAACACAAAATAACAGACTAGCCCTCGGGTGATGGAAACTCAAGCTGACCGTGACCTAAATCTACCACACAACTAACAGTAGCCAGGAAGCATTCCTACGGCTGCCTAGATGCCATGCGCCAGCCGGAGAACTAACTACGCCTGGAAGAGGAAGGAACAGACCTGGCTTACCTCTAGTGAAATTCCCCAAAGATGATAGTAGCCCCCACATATATTAACGGTGAGTTCAGAGGAAAAGACATACACAGTATGAAGGTAGATTTAGCAAAGCGAGGTCCACTTACTAGATAGAGGAAGGATACAAAAGAGGACTTCACGGTCAGCTGAAAAACCCTTTCAAAAACCCATCCTGAAATTACTTTAAGACTCCTGTGTCAACTCATGACACAGGAGTGGCAATTTCAGTCCACAAGAGCTTCCAGTAACAGGAAATGACAAACTGTAAACTGGACAAAAAATACAAAACAAAAAGGACAAGAGTCCACTTAGCTGATCAGCAGACTGGTAGCAGGAACATGCAACTGAAAGACTCAGGTTACAATGATGACCGGCAAGGAAGTGACTGGAGAGCAAGGCTAAATAGGGAACTCCCAAAACTGATGGAAGCAGGTGAGCTGAGGCAGAAAAGAACACACAAGTCTCCAGTACCACCAGCCACCACTAGGGGAGCCCAAAAAGCGGATCACAACACAGGCCTCTCTCATCTTTTTAAGTGGGAGAACTTGCAAAATTGGTGGCTGACTAAATACTTTTTTCCAGACTGTATACTACACCGACACCGACTGCTTCTCCCTGGCTGAGGCTACGCTATGTCAGCTCCAGCAAGCAGACCGGCTGGCAGAGGAGTATTTCTCTGAGATTCACAGGTGGTACACTGACACTAACTGGAGTGACCCCTCGCTCTGTAGCCAGTTCAGTCAGGGGGTTTCTGTGAGGGTAAAAGTTGCCTTTTACCCTGTATGAGACTCCAGTTTCAATGAGATGGCCATGTTTCTGTCAATCGGTATGGACCGCTGTCTTTGCCAGAGACATAAATAGACACTCCAATTTGCGGGGGGGATGGTTAATGGAACCTAGGTCAACTTGGGAACCCTGTCCAGTGTTTGCCACATGCCTCTGCTATGTATACTCGCCTCTGGCAATCAGAATTGCCAGTGTTAGTTTTATACTGCCTGGTGTGGAGTTGGAGGCGTTTATTGAGAAGGCCTTTTGTGTGTTGTTCTAAAGACTGTTGCATGGTGATTTTGTGTGTTTATATCTTTATTATATACCATATTTGGTTGTTCCTTCCTTTTACTTTCCGGTGTTCCACTCTGTTGTTTGTGAGTGGATATTTGTATGATTGGTATATTCATTTATCCCTGTACATCTTCTCTTGTTAGTCTGGTTTGTGTATTCTTATATACAATTACTCCCCACCTCATTGGGTGGGGGAGGGGACAGATAAGGTTTGATTCTGGAGCTCAGCAAGGTTCGTGGCCCCGGCATCTTTATCATTAGAAGTAATCAGGGGACCAGGGATAGCTAGTGCGCCCCTTGCTTTAGGGATAAGGAAGGAGCTCCTAGCACTGGGATATTAAACTACAGTCACATGACAGAGGACTTCCCACACTCACTCGCTCAGTCACCTATCACAATAGGCTAATAATGAGATCACATTTTTTGCTGCCACCACTCGCCGTTTTGAAAGACAAACCGTACTGTGTCACACACTAGCACACACACAACCCAGCTTTCCAGAACACAGTGTTTGTTTGTACATTCATTTGTTCCTCAGGGTTTGTTCGTACGTTTAAAGCAGGAAGTAACAAACTTATTACATTTTTTTTAATATACAAAAAGAAGTTCAGTGCTTAAAAAGGTTATAAAATATAGAATAATAAAAAGACATACATAAAGGCAAACAGTATAACAGTATACAACAAAACAGTATAAAACAAAACAAAAGAGGTAAAATACAGTTATGGCTTCAAAATTGGATCCGTGAAATTTCTGGTGGAGGAGAATGCTGCTGGAAATAGGGACAGATCTTCAAATATTCATTATTTCTCCTAAGGTCTGACATAGATATACCTTAGAAGACATGTTATAAAGGATCTTACCAGATCCCTCAGTCGTCCCTTCGCTGAGGTAACAGAGGGACAGCTGATTAGATTTTAATTCAGTTTTAGGCTATATCCTGTCAGTCATATTTTCCCCCAGGAACCTCAGACAGAGACCATATAGCTGTCATCTTACTGAACATCCTTCAATCATCTAGACAGACACATGAACATGACATATCCACAATTTAGGGAGATATTGCATTTCTATACATTCTCACAGCTCTAAGCTTTACCAACAGATGTGAATATCCTCCCCGATCATGGATCTATATCTATGGATTATGTCAAACTCAGACATAGAATGAAAAATGTTGTACCTCAATTGCCTTGTATGGTCTCTGATATGGAGCCGTACCGCATGCATTAAGGGCAGATATTTTCACCTTGCATTGATTACCACTTTTTTTGTAATCGGGTTGTTCACAGTCAAAGTTTGCCCTTCCAACAACTGTCAGCTACTTGTTAATTACTCTGTATACATACTCAATGTCTGCTCTCCATCAGATAGCCTGTTTCAATTAATTGTTCACAGCAGAGGGTGTAGGAAGAGATCCAATGGCCCCAGCCTTAGCTGTGTCCAACTCATAACACCATTTATGACAATATTGTGTAGTTACTGCCTTGCCACTTCCGTTGCCCTACCCACACACATCTCCTACTTGTCCAGTGATTTGTATTGTTATACTATGATGCTGTTGGAAAGAGAACCCCTTTCAGGGTAACAAACATGAAACTGCTCCCAAAAATACCCCTTAGACCTCAGTCTAGAGCCTCTCTCCTAGACAAATGAGTTCTCATACTTTGCACTGATGACAGCCAATAGCCTGAAACACCGTGTTTGTAAATTGAGATTTTGATTTGACTTTTATCCTAAGTAGTGATGAGCAAGTGTACTTGTTGCTCGGGTTTTCCCGAGCACGCTCGGGTGACCTCCGAGTATTTATGACTGCTCGGAGATTTAGTTTTCATCGTGGCAGCTGAATGATTTACAGCTAGTAGCCAGCCTAAGTACATATGGGGGTTGCCTGGTTGCTAGGGAATCCCCACATGTAATTAAGCAGGCTAGTAGCTGTAAATCATTCAGCTGCCGGGAAGAAAACTAAATCTCCGAGCAGTCATAAATACTTGGAGGTCACCCAAGCGTGCTCGGGAAAACCGAAGCAACAAGTACACTCGCTCATCACTAATCCTATGTCATATTGCAATACACATTAAAGGGTTGATTGTGACTTGTCGGATCGCTACTTCCAACAGGTATAGAGTTCAAGTCCTCTTTCTCTCTGAAGAGGCAATTTGAATATTAAATTTCCCAGAGGAGCATTGCACGGTGAATACCTCCTTTCCTTGGCAAGCCAGAGCTGGTATGTCACTCTCCACAAGGAGAAATCTTAAGCCGGGTTTATACTGCGTTAAAGCAGCCCGTTCAACGCATAGCGTTGACGGGCTGCATTAACGTTATAGCATAGACGCCATCGCGTTATGCTATACCGCTAGCGCAGATGATTCATCTGTGCTAGCGGTGACAAAGCCTCAGACGCTGCAGCCCGCGTCCGAGGTTCCGTCACTGAATGACGGCACATCGCTAGGGCATGCCGATTATGGCATGCGTTGGCGATGCGCCCGATGATAGGGGGTAATGGCAGCGTTAACGGACTGCGTTACACCGCGTTATGCCTTTGTGTAACCTAGTCTGTCTAACGGACTGCCATAATGCAGTATGAACCCAGCTTTACCCCTTAGACCTCAGTCCAGAGTCTCTCACCTAGTCAAATCAGTTCTCATACTTTGCACTGATGAGGGCTAATAGCCCGAAACACCGTGTCTGTGCGAATTGAGATTCTGAGTTGGCTTTTATTCTAAATCATATTACACGACTCGTTAAAGGGTTGATTGTGACTTGTAGGATTGCTGCTTCCAACAGGTGGCGCCATAGAGTTCAAGTCCTCTTTCTCCCTGAAGAGGCAATTTTTAAAAAAAGCCATTGTAATTGCTTATTCATTTTTCAATAGCAAACCTATCATGGATCCCAAAAAAGGGATACATTTTTCACTCATATTTGAGAAGCCATTGCTTCTTCACTTATTTCTGTTCTGTTAATAAAAAAAGCAACTTGCATGGCTTGAGAATGCATCATTGTTTCTTGAATTTGCAAATAACAAACCTGTGATGAATCCCAAAAGAGTGATATTTTTTATACGGCTTGTTAAGAACTTGACATTGCTTTTTTTTGCCTGCCATCTGCTGATTCCTTTCCAGAACAGAGATAATTGTGAAAAAGCTATTATTTCTTGATTTAGCAAAGAACAAAACTCTTTATACACCCAAACAGTAAAATTTTTTTCAACACCTCTTGTGAACAAGGATTCTGCCTTGTGCATCACCTGCACATAAGTATCTGCCACCCAAAAGTCATACATTTTAGACTATTCGCACAATTAAAAAAAAGAATAAAGTGTGCTTGTGCAATATGTCAAATAGGTTGTTGCTTTCCACCAATTACTTTCTTTTTATATCATGAAGTCACTTTGAGGTTTCTAAGGCTATATGTGCATTAAAGGAAATTAAAGGAAAGGGGCTAAATACAGTTCTAGGAAACCTCAGAGTCTTACACATCTTTTCATGACAACTAAAGGCTTAAAAATACTAGAATTTCATGCAACTCTATTCATTACAAATTGTGTCAAACTTTTAATTTAATTTAAAATTTAATTTAATTTAAAACATTTAATAATTTCTAATTGTTTGCCATTTTTTCCCCAATAAGGCTGAAATGTAGAAAATAGCAATGGATATTTTTTCCCCACGAGGTTGAGCTGTAATAACAAACTCACATCTACTCAAGTTCCCCAGGTCCAGAGCTGCTGCTCTATTGCTGCTCTCATCTTTGTTGACAGGCTGCAGCATTTAGGGCACAACTACAGAACAGCAACAACAACAACAGCTAACATACTGTAGTTATGGAATCTTCCATAAAATCTGGCAGAAAAAAAGCTTTCTAAATATGAAATTTAATATTAACCATACAGAGAAAACATACTGTGCCAAAAGACTCCCATGGATTTGGCATTATGGCTCCCTTTCATCTTAGACTGTGTAAAGAGCCCAAATATCCATAATAACTTATTAAATATCAAATAAGTAAATATGTGAAATAGTAGTTTAAAAAATTATAGTCAACAGATGCAGATCAACTGGGTACATAATTTAGAGCTGCCAATGTTATTCTATATAGCTATACAAATCATCAACTCCTCAATCTTCAATAGTTTTGACGCTTTTGCATTTTCAGCCACTTTCTTTAGTGATACTTTCACATAAAGTAAACTGTTCCCCTGCAAAGTTTACTGTTTTACTTCCCAGCAGGGTTGTTCAGAGGCTCCTCTGAATCTGCAGAACTCCAGCTTCCCATCTAGAAATGTTCTTTTTCCACATGCCTTCCCTCTTTTATTAACAGTCACCTGCTGGTTATGATGTCGTCAACAATGTGACTTTCCACTAATTTATTTAACACTCTGCGATTTTTACAGCTCATCTTGTTTGGTCTTGAAACTAATTCCTAATTAATTGTACACAAGCTTACACATACTTTACTTTGCAGTAACCCCAGTAGTTCAGCCTCTGAAGGATTTCAGTGTTGCCAGAAGATGATTCGTCAAATAAAATGATTGACTAATTTGTTTCCAGGTCATAATAGTATTTCTGGCAGATGAAGAAGGGGATGTGTTTTATACAAATATCTCTTAAGTATTTTGCAATGTTTGTAAGAAAATACTGTAAAAGAATAGAAAAGATGTTTAGCTACTGGACTGTTAGGATAGGACTGCATGGCGAATTTATCTGTTACAATTGTCTTGTGCAGACCTGGGCAAAGTGCGGCCCAGGGGCTGGAAACCAGAGGTCCGTCCACGGGCTGCAGCGTGCCTGCTTGCTCTCTGTCTCCAACCGGCATCTGCTGTGACTTCTTTGGTGGAGGAGGGACCTCTGGCCACTTCCTCCACCAGTTAGTGTGTGAAATAGCTGACGTGATGACGTCATTTCATCGCGTCAGCTGTGTACTGTGGAGAGTCAGCACACAGGAGGCAGGGAGGGAAACAGAGCGCCGAGAAACAGGACCGAGGTGAGTATGTGGTGTTCTTTTTTTCATGTGTATGGGATGTTTGGGTGGGTATGGGAATGTCATGCTGCACATGGGGAGGCTATGGGGTTGTCATTCAGCATATGAGAAGGTTATGGGGGCGTCATACTACATAAGGGGAGGCTATGGGGGCGTCGTGCTGCACATGAGGAGGTTATGGGGGAATCATACTGCCCATGGGGAGGATATGGGGGTGTCATGCAGCATATGAGGAGGTTATGAGGACATCATACTGCACATGAGGAGGTTATTGGGGTGTCCTACAGCAAATGGGGTCCTACAGCAAATGGGGAGGTTATGGGGGTATCATACTGCACATGGGGAGGCTATGGAGGTATCATGCAGCACATGAGGAGGCTATGGGGGCATCATACTGCACATGGGGAGGCTATAGGGGTGTCATGCTGTACATGGGGAGGCTATGGGGGTGACATGCAGTATATAGGAAGGCTGTGTGGGGCTCATGTCATGTATATGGGGAGGCTGTGTGGGGCTCATGCAGTGTATATAGGGAGGCTGTGTAGGGCTCATGCTGTATATAGGGAGGCTGTGTGGGGCACATGCCGCACGTGGGGGAGGCTGTGTGGGGCTCATGCTGCATATGGGGGAGGCTGTGTGGGGCTCATGCCGTATATGGGGGAGGCTGTGTGGGGCTCATGCCGCATATGAGGGAGGCTGTGTGGGGCTCATGCCACATATGGGGGAGGTTGTGTGGGTTCATAACGCATATGGGGGAGGCTGTGTAGGGCTCATGCTGTATATAGGGAGGCTGTGTGGGGCACATGCCACATGTGAGGGAGGCTGTGTGGGGCTCATGCCACATATGGGGGAGGTTGTGTGGGTTCATGATGCATATGGGGGAGGCTGTGTAGGGCTCATGCTGTATATAGGGAGGCTGTGTGGGGCACATGCCACATGTGGGGGAGGCTGTGTGGGGGCTCTTACAGTATATAAGGGGCTGTGGTGGAGCTCATGTCATACTCGGGTTCAAACGATATGTAGAGGGATGTCAGCATATTTAATTCTGATCAATATTAAGGGATACAATTAATATTAATGTAATTATCATTATTATAATAATTATAATATATCGATATTAATATTGAGCATAATTAATTTCAACCTATTGGTTTGGCCCTCCACAACTGTCACGGTCTCTCATGTGGCCCCTCGGGAAAATTAATTGCCCACCCCTGGTCTTGTGGATAAAGATCGCACTGTGACAAAGCTATAGAGACACAAAAGGAACAAAAGTCCAAGTCATTTAAATATTTTTCACTACTTGTGCATCATTGTTACAGTCAGTGAAAATTATGCATTCACTTACATTATGATGCAACATAGCAGCAGCATACCATGGTCTTTAGCTGTGAGAGCTGTGCCACAGCCAAGGTTACCATGAAACTGCGGCCTTATGGTCATGCAGATGTTAAAACAATTTCAATCATCTGAATGAATAGGTTACTTACAGAGAAATATTCTGAACATTATTAGTGTCACGGAGTTACTGCGACAAAGCAGTGCCAGAAGACCACAGCGTCTGATGGCTCCTGCTTTGCACCTGAGAAGAAGCACTTCTCCAGTGTATTAAATGTGTTTGTTTTCTTTCAGTAGGACAGGGGTTAATTGGCCATGTGGAAATCCCTGCATTCAGCTGTGCTCGGTAAGCCACTCCTGTCTCCTATAAAAGCTAGGCTTTCTGGCCAGGTCCTTGTCTTAGTTAGTGGAGCGCCCCCAGACGCAGGGCCGTGGGGTACTCGGTACCGGGCCTCTCTGTCTCAGTTCTGGGGTTGTCACGGTGGCTAGACCCGGCCCGTGACCCTGCTAAGGGGCGTCCAATGAAAGATGAGATAATGGTGCGTGGTGTAGGTCGCGGTGAATAAGGAGGACACAGGGTTGAAGTCTCTTTACCTCTTTACTGAAGGCTTCAGGATCCTCAATCCAGAGTACTGTTAACAGGGCTGGCTGAGACCGGCCGGTCCGAAGGCACCTCCAGAGTTCCCTTTGCAGGTGGAAATCTGTGCCTACCTTCTAGTGCCTGTGTGTTGTAGTACTTCCCTGCTGAGCACCACGGGATAGTCCTCACAACTGTTGTGTCTGTTTCTGATGTTCTTTCTCACAACTTATATCTGTTCTGATGTTCTTCTCTGTCCCCCAGATGATATGGCTAGGACGCACCCGTATGACTGGTAGGCCTGGAGTTCTTCCGGGACCCTAGTGTCGCCCCTCTCCCACAGTTGCCCCCTATGTCTGCTTAGGTGATTTAGGTGAGACAGCCAACCTATAATTAACTGTCCTGCTGTTGGTTTGAAGTAATGCTTGGAGCCCAATACTTCCTCGGCGTTCCGGCCACCGGCTACGCGCCTCAGTAGGATGTTGCCTCGATCTTACGGCACGACTCCTACTGGTGTTATCTCCTTTTTGCTGTGATCTCGTTTCTCACTCTTCACAATAAACCTCGTTTCTTGTCCTTTCTTGAGATACCGCCGCAATGTAGTGCAGGCGCGGTTCCTTAACGCTCTGTCTTGTTCGCTAGGCCTCTGTCAGGATCCCACCCCTGACAGGGACCCACCTGAATCTTTCCCCTGCAACACCCCCTGCCACAGGATGTTGCCTGGTTCCAACCCAGTCAGCTTCTGTCTAACTTCCTATCCAACCCCCAGTTTTACCAGAGTGTGAGGAGTGGCCTAATACATAGAACCCTTTGCTCCCCCTGGAGGCCAGACTGTGAAGTGTATTGGTGTCTGTGATACCTGGTCAGGTGAACTCCTTAAGTGCCATAAGACATACCATCACTCCCCTTAGCGGCGGAGCATCAGTACTGCAACGACCAGGACTCTGGGGCACTGCACTCCCCCCCGGTTAAATCCAGTACTCCTGGACTGGGAAGAAAACAACAATACATGTCAGCAAAAGACATACAAATTTTGAAATGCAATAAACAAGTAATAAGTAATAATAACAGTGCTTCCCTTTATGGGAGGTGAGGACTCTTGAACGTTACAAACAAAACATGGTTAAATATTTTAAATAACATACTATAAATAACTTCTATTACCCAGCCGGGTATTCTACTAAGTGCAAATTCTGAACAATAATTTAACTTTGCCTTTAAGGACGTATAAGCTGGATCCACTAAAGGCTTATTATAAAACTCTAAAATATAAATTAACTTTTTCTTTATTTTTCTCTTTTAAGTGCAACATCTTCTTTTTCACTCTCTGATTTTTCATATGCAGGACCGTCTGTCTATCTGCCCAGGCCTACTGCCTCTTCTCTTAGTACAGGATCACTGAGCCATCTCTCTATGGCTCTTAGGAGGACTCCCCCACTAACCCCTATGGGTTTACTTCCTGTCCTCAATCTTTAACAACATTATCAAACATTTTCTATAACTGTCTAGCTAACTACATAATACTCCTATGTAAAACATTATTACTATTCACTTTCTTTTAAGGCAACATTATACATTAAGTGCAACTGGTGAACCTTCCCTTTAAGAGGGAACCAAGTCTCTTTGAGGTAGCGCAACTTCTCAAGTCGCAAGTCCGTGTACGGCAGGAACTCCTGTACTGTTTCCAGGAACAGTTTCTTCGAAAAGAGTCCCTTTTTCTTGTAAAACCAGTAGGGGGCACCCTTAATAAGATGCAAACTATTTACAATGCAGTTTGTGAACCATTCACCGTCCATGATTCGGTAGTCTTTGCAACATGGGTGAGCAAAAAGGAAAACAAAAGTTAAAATAAAAACAATAGGGATCCCGGGTAAACTAAGGGATCCCTTTAAGAACAACCCTGGTCGGGTAGTAGCAGCAGAAGACTCCAAAGATGAACAGTTAACGAACTATATACAATCTCAGCAGCTCAGGCTTATGAATCAGGAGGTGGTTTCCACCAGGGCTTTACCTCACAGGTAGCCCTCTGGGGCCTAGGGAGGCTTGGCCCCACATCCACCCCCCTCAGCCGAGGACGGGTGGAACTCACGGTCACATGTTGGGTTGAGACCGCCGGATGATCCATGGCGCAGGCGGTAATCGGCCCCTCAACAAGGGGTCCGGTCTCCTGGGCCTCAGGGGCTGCCGGAAGAGTTGCGCACCGCTGGACATCATGAGCCCTCCAACCAGTCCCTCGCTGCCACCGGGTATAGACCACAGCATCTCCAGGCTGCAGGTCGCGGTCCGCATCAATCATTCCGTGGCAGGGTTCCACTTCGCCCCGGGCGACATGTACCTTCAGCGGCTCCCCGGTCTCCTGAATAACTCCTCGTCCTTCCTGGGAGTTGAAGGTAATCACTACGCCGCACTTTGGCGGAGGATTCTGCACGTCGGCTCGCAAGTCGATCACAGCCACAGGTTGGGCTACCCTCTCCTTCCTCTCCCGCCACGCGGCCACCAGGCACGCTGGTGCTCCATCCATGGCATCAACTTCAGGTCCCGCTCCTGTGGTTCACGGCCTGGTGACGGGGTCCATGAGTCCTCCACGGTCGGGTCGGGTGAAGAAGGGAACACAGGGGACAGGCGAATCTCCGCAGAGTGGACCAGCCGGGAACTCACCCGGGCATGGGCTTCTCGGCACCGCTCCTCTTGCCGGGCCTTGGCCGCAGCCACCCATTCATCTGGCGAGCGGCTGCTGGGTCCTCCTCTCGCGAGCAGTTCCACAGCAGTCAGCGCTCGCTGTAACGGTGGGTCCTGGCTTTCTCCCACCGATGCGGGCTGCTTGGAGGCCGCCATGTCTGTCCCTTCTTTCAGATCGTCTTCCCGCGTTCTCTTTCGTGGGCGGCCCCGTCTCCATGGTCTCCACCCTCCAAAGAGGATAAGAAGGCGGACCTCAGCTGCTGACGGACACGTCCTCAGGATACAGCAATACTTAGACTGTGTGGCCATTATCTTTCGCGCTCTTCAGCTTGTCCACGCCCACTTCCACGCCCTTCTTCTCCTGCGCTCCTCTTAGCGCTGTAATGGCGGCAGGTCTGGCGGGAACTTTTGGCGGCAAGTGGCAATCCACAGTCTTTGCAATAAATCACAGTTCAAGCACAATTCAGACACAGTTCCAAGGCACACATGAACTGATTCTTCAGGTTTAAGTAGATCCTGTTCGTGACGCCAAGTTTGGAGCGCCCCCAGACGCAGGGCCGCAGGGTACTCGGTACCGGGCCTCTCTGTCTCAGTTCTGGGGTCATCACGGTGGCTAGACCCGGTCCGTGACCCTGCTAAGGGGCGTCCAATGAAAGATGAGATAATGGTGTGTGGTGTAGGTCGCGGTGAATAACGAGGACACAGGGTTGCAGTCTCTTTACCTCTTTACTGAAGGCTTCAGGATCCTCAATCCAGAGTACTGTTAACAGGGCTGGCTGAGACCGGCCGGTCCGAAGGCACCTCCAGAGTTCCCTTTGCAGGTGGAAATCTGTGCCTACCTTCTAGCGCCTGTGTGTTGTAGTACTTCCCTGCTGAGCACCACGGGATAGTCCTCACAACTGTTGTGTCTGTTTCTGATGTTCTTTCTCACAACTTATATCTGTTCTGATGTTCTTCTCCGTCCCCCAGATGATATGGCTAGGACGCACCAGTATGACTATTGGCCTGGAGTTCTTCCGGGACCCTAGTGTCGCCCCTCTCCCACAGTTGCCCCCTATGTCTGCTTAGGTGATTTAGGTGAGACAGCCAACCTATAATTAACTGTCCTGCCGTTGGTTTGAAGTAATGCTTGGAGCCCAATACTTCCTCAGCGTTCCGGCCACCGGCTACGCGCCTCAGTAGGATGTTGCCTCGATCTTACGGCACAACTCCTACTGGTGTTATCTCCTTTTTGCTGTGATCTCGTTTCTCACTCTCCACAATAAACCTCGCTTCTTGTCCTTTCTTGAGATACCGCCGCAATGTAGTGCAGGCGCGGTTCCTTAACGCTCTGTCTTGTTCGCTAGGCCTCTGTCAGGATCCCACCCCTGACAGGGACCCCCCTGAATCTTTCCCCTGCAACACCCCCTGCCACAGGATGTTGCCTGGTTCCAACCCAGTCAGCTTCTGTCTAACTTCCTATCCAACCCCCAGTTTTACCAGATTGTGAGGAGTGGCCTAATACATAGTACCCTTTGCTCCCCCTGGAGGCCAGACTGTGAAGTGTATTGGTGTCTGTGATACCTGGTCAGGTGAACTCCTTAAGTGCCATCAGACGTACCATCACTCCCCTTAGCGGCGGAGCATCAGTACTGCAATGACCAGGACTCTGGGGCGCTGCACTAGCACTTGCTACATGGATCTGAAGAGTGAGGAGCTGGTGTTTGGAGAGCTGGAGCAGTTTATTGTGCAACTGTTGCTTGTCTTGTACGCTTGGAAATTCCTCATCCTTACCTGCCTTATTTTCTTCTCCCGTCCTTCACACCCTGGTGAATACCTCTGTTATTTGTGAGAGTATATTTTGTGTGAGTGGAATTTTCTTTTACCCTTCTCTTTCTTCCCCTGTCTGTTAGGTTGGTGCACTGTGGTACACGGTAGCGCCTCTCTTCCCCGGGTTGGGGGAAGGGGACAGACGCAGGGCTACAGCTAGGAGACAGGGCAAGTGCGGAGGCCCCCGGCATCCTCGCCATCTGAGGTATCCCAGGGAACAGGGGGAGCTAGGGCGCCCCCTAGTGCTATGGCCAGGAAAGGTGCTGCTGGTCCCAGTTTACTCGCCAGTCCTATCTTGACAATTAGCTAGTTTGCCTAAAAAGGATGAGTGATGGTTGGTGTACATTCAGAGGCTGATGAGTAAATGGCTCTTTTCCAGATTCAGAACTCTATAGCTTTCACTGTACTGTGTGCAAATAATGAACATACTCAACAAGTTCAGTCAAATTCATGAAGATGTTTCTATATGTGCCTATGACTATGAACCTTCAAAAAATTGAAAACAAAATTGTAATGCTACATAGTTCTGCCAGGCCTTTTGGGATCAGAAGACAACCATTGTGCCCAAATTATCAATTAGTAAAGTTTGGTATTTTTGGTTAAAATCTGATCAGGTGAAACTTCTACACGCAGTTTGTATGTTTTCCTTGTGATTGTGTAAATTTCTTCTGGATACTCTCGATTCCTGCCAAACTCTAAAAAAATACCGATCAATTACCATATTTTTCAGAATATAAGATGCATTGGACCATAGGACACACCCCAAATTTTTAGGAGGAAAATAGGGAAAAAAATGTATTGCATCAAATGGAGGTCCATCTTAGGCCAGTGTGTTACACCCGGTCTGTTTACTGTACCTCCAGGGGGTCTCCGTCGGGTCTCTCGCTCTGTGCCGGCTTCACGCTGTCTGGACACAGCCCACACCCCTCCTTCCTCTCCTGCTTCCTGGTGTGTGGCCAGCAGGTTCCCTGGCAGAGTTCTTAGGTCGCACGAGTGCGCGCTCCCGGTCTCTTAAAGAGACAGAGTGCATTTTACAAATGTTGTCTCTAGCCAATGGTGTGTGTTTATCTGCCATTTCTGGCCCCTCCACCATAGGGAGGGCGCCGGAGCAACAAGTGCCTACTGTTGCTATCTTCTGGTTCCTGTTATCTTGCGCCTCTGTTTCTGAAGTATCTGCAAGGAACTCTGCTCATTCTGTCTGTCTCCACAGATCTTCTGCTACCAGTTACCCGGTTATTCTGGACTGCTTCCGCAGTATCTACACTGGACCCGTCTAGTCCTGCCAGTCCGCCAGCCTCACTTCCGGACCACGCCAGTACTCCCGGTGCCAGCTTCTACTCCTACACCCGGTATCCTCCAGTCAGCTCTGCAACTTCCGCTAACCTTGCTAGACCATCTGTTCCGCTGGGACAGCCGCCATGAGTTCAGGGTCTAACTGAAGGTTGCACCCGTGTCCTCCAGGAATTCCATTCTGTCCCTGTTTGAGGGGACTTACTACGGGTGTCTGGGGCTCATGCAGTAACGCCCCCTTCGGAGCCCCCCGGACCTTGGTCTAGTGGTTCCACATCTAACCTTAATAAATACGAATGTGAACTTCTACATCTGTGCCTCTGTTTCCATTCGTTACACAGTGTCACACCAATCATATGGAAAATTGTTCCAAGTCTCCCAGCCGAGAGTCGCACGAGTGGTCTCCATATGGTCATCTGTGTGTAATGCATTTACAATGCGATGATGCGATTTTCTCCCACCCATGTATCTGTATGGCATCCGTATGATATCCATATGACATGCGTATGGCTTTACATTTCTTACTGATTGTTACCATTGAATTATATTGCTCAATGGGCTGAAATGAGGAAAATGTGTGCGTATTTGTCGCAAGCTAGACGTATGGTCCGTGTGGTGTCCAAATTTTTCTCTCACCCATAGGCTTGCATTGGCAAGTCTCTGATGATATACGCGTACGATCGCAGCATGCTGTGATTTTACATGCACGTCGAATACGGCTGAGAAAAAAAATTCGGTGATGTGAGCTGCCCCATTGGACACTGGTCCAAGTGCTATGCAATGTTTTCTCGCATAGCACTCGCCTGTATTCTACGGTAGTCTGACTCTGGCCTTACAGTCTGAATTCAGCTTACCAGTGGTTGGGGACTGCGGCTGTGGAGGAACTGGTTCACAGGAGGTGTTCAGAGGTGTAACGCTGCTGAGTGATGCTGCAAGTCCCATCCCAGGCTGGTAGAAGGAGGTGATCGCCGGTGTGGGGGCTCCGTTGACATTTTGTGAAAGCCCAGCGCCTCTGCACTTTAGCGGTTTCAATTAGGTGGTCTCCGGGCAAATGGCCACCAGAGACACTGCAAGCATAGATGTTGATCTCAGGAGCCGATCACAATAACAATTCCAGTAGCCACGTTGGTAAGGGCACGGGTTCTGTTCCTGGACATGAGCTAGTACAAGGTGGGGAAGCCACAATGGGAGAAATAGTGGCGGCTGAGGAACAAGTACCAAGGAACCAAAATTTGTACACCTGTAGCAGGACAAATTTTTTTATTTCAAACCAATGAAATTTCACACAAACCAAGATCAACAGTAAATAAGACAACAGTCAATTTTTGAACAACCAAATTTGCACACTTGCAGCAGGCCATTTTTGGTTTATATGTCAAACCAGCATGATTAGTCAATAGCCAATTTTTGGAAGAAAACTATTTTGTGAATTGTACCAGTCCAAGCGTTTTTTACAAATTTTAATTCACAATTTTACACAGAGCATGTTATATAGATGACTAATTGAATCCAGAAATTTTCTTTGATTGTAAATATGAAAGTGTAGTTGATGTACTTCTACACTCATAAATGCTTTGCAGAAAGTGAAGAGCCAGGAAAAAATTTTAAGGAGTGTAATACAGTAATCCTCTTCAGGTGTCTGCTTCTTCTCCTTCCTCGGAAGGGTGAAGGGAATACATTCACCTGCTTCCTGGAATCCGATTCCCAGGTGCCTGGGCTGTAGGTGACCTGGCTTCAGGTAGTGCCGGAGTTCCGGACATATAGAAATGGCCAAGAGCCACCTGTGTCACCTGTACCATCGCCTCCATTAAAAAGTAAAATGGAGTTATGTTCATACCAATGTGCCAATACGCATACTCTCATAATCATAACATATAAATACATGATATAAGTCCCATTTAATCCCATTTAAACACATCCAGATGAGCCTTACTGTTATAGATCATCCAGTCGTATCCCCATGGAAAATCCACCAAGATTCAACTCCTAGAGCTTGCAGACCACGTAATAGTAAATGGATGAGTAATAAGAATACAGAAAAATGTTTCAATGCTTTTTGGGAGTGTTATATAACACCAAAATGTACCACAGGGAATGTATTGTTATATGTATGAGTAATTAAATCCAGAAAAATGTTTAAACGCTTTTTTGGAGTGTTATATGTCTCCAAAATTTACCACTGAACATTTAATAGTATATGGATGAGTAATTGAATTCAGAAGTTTTTTTCAATGTTTTTTTGAACTGTTATATATGGATGAGTAATTGAATATAGAAAAATGTTTCAATGATTTTTGGGAGTGTTATATAACACAGAAATGTAACGCAGAACATGTAATATTGTATATGACTGAGTGGTTGAATACCAAAAAATGTTTCAATATTTTTTTGGAGTGTTATATAACATAGAAATGCACAACAAAGATCCTAATACTCTATGGATGACAACTTAGGTTATTTTTTCATTCAAAGAATAAAAATGTGGTCAACTGCTGCAGTAATATATTTAGTAACAGACTGCAAAGCCCAAATCCCTGTCTATAGACTGTATTTAGCCAATATCCCTGCTTCTGCAACTCTCTCTCTCCTAAAGGTACCTTCACACGAAGCGACGCTGCAGCGATAGCGACAACGATGCCGATCGCTGCAGCGTCGCTGTTTGATCGCTGGGGAGCTGTCACACAGACCGCTCTCCAGCGACCAACGATGCCGAGGTCCCCGGGTAACCAGGGTAAACATCGGCTTGCTAAGCGCAGGGCCGCGCTTAGTAGCCCGATGTTTACCCTGGTTACCAGCGTAAAAGTAAAAAAAACAAACAGTACATACTCACCTGCGCGTCCCCCAGCGTCTGCTTCCTGACACTGACTGAGCTCCGGCCCTAACAGCACAGCGGTGACGTCACCGCTGTGCTTTCACTTTCACTTTAGGGCCGGCGCTCAGTAACTGTCAGGAAGCAGACGCTGGGGGACGCGCAGGTGAGTATGTACTGTTTGTTTTTTTTACTTTTACGCTGGTAACCAGGGTAAACATCGGGTTACTAAGCGCGGCCCTGCGCTTGGTATCCCGATGTTTACTCTGGTTACCAGTGTAAAATATCGCTGGTATCGTTGCTTTTGCTTTCAAACACAACGATACACGGCGATCGGACGACCAAATAAAGTTCTGGACTTTATTCAGCGACCAGCGACATCACAGCAGGATCCTGATCGCTGCTGCGTGTCAAACGAAACGATATCGCTAGCGAGGACGCTGCAACGTCACGGATCGCTAGCGATATCGTTACAAAGTCGTTTCGTGTGAAGGTACCTTTAGGCTAAATGCAGATTGTTTCTGATACAAATAGCAAAGCACATAATTAGCCCTTACAAGGACTGTTGGTATGATGGTGGTTCAGCTTCAGCACCAGTATCAACACTACAGGACTCTAATTCATTAAACTGTACATACACATATGCCTTGACAAGCACTCCTTCTCTCCAATAACAACTGTCACAGAGCTGTGCAATGGCGTCAGTGTGCCAAGCTTGGCAGCGCCTGTCCTTTTTTAACCCCTGATTATGTCACACAGCCAGCCATTCACAGTAATGCCACTGGCTGTGTAACAGGCACCAAACATGTGGAGCAGGGTTTTGAGTTTGAAATTGGGCACTGGCTAATTCTCGCTGAGTGCTGAGCACATTTGAGCACCCAGATACTCGAGTGATATCCGAGTTTCACCGAGCATGTTCACTCATCCCTAATTTTTATGCCATATCAGTCATACCATACAAAATAGTAAATAAATAACATTTCCCATTTGTCTACTTTACATTAGCATCATTTTTAAAATGCCCTTTTATTTTGTTAGTATGTTATAATGATTAAAATTTACCAGTAATTTTCATTTTTCAACAAAATTTGCTAAATCTATTTTTTTACAAATCTATTCCAATTTAGGGGTCTATGTGTTAGAAAAGCCCCCAAAGAGATACAATTTTAACATTTGCACCCCAAAAGTATGAAAAACTGCGTTCAGAAAGTTTGTTAATCCATCAGGTGATTCACAGGAATTATATTTAACTTTTGGGACTCAGGTTTGGCTACAATGGATTCTGAATGCTATGTCACATTTGCAGAGTGCCAAAAGTGCCAAAACAGCAGAAACCCCCATGTGTGAGCCAGTTTTGGAAACTACACCCCTCAACAAATTCATCTAGGAGTGTAATAATTTACAATTCCTACACAAACATTTATAACATTGGAACATGAAAATGAAAATTTTTTCCAGAAAAATTGTTATTTTACCACATTTTTGCATTTCACAAGAACAACAGGAGAAAATGGACCCTACAATATGCAAAGCAATTTCTCCTGAGTATACTGATACCCCATATGTGGTTGGCATCTATTATCTGGGCACACAATATAGCACATAAGGGAAGGTGCGCTATTTCCCTTTTGGAGCTCAATTTTGGGTAGAATAGAGTGTGGATGCCATGACGTACTTTCAGTGTCCTGTATGTGCCAAAACAGCAGAAATCCCCACAAGGGAAACCATATAGGAAACTATACCCCTCAAGGAATTTATCTAAGTTTGAGACTATTTTGAATTACATTTTTCAACTAAAATTATGCTTTGGACCCTTTTTTCTGTTTCACAAGTGTAATAGGAGAAAATGGACAACATATTATGTAAAGAAAATTCTCTCAAACATGGCTATAGCCCATATGTGGTCACAAACTACTGTTTTTACACTACTGCTAGGAAGAGAAGAAACAATATGTTTGGTTTTTGTAGTGCAAATTTGTCTTTGATACTTTGCGGGCACTACTTGCTGAGTCCTACAGGTGCCAAAACAGCATAAACCCCCCTCGAAGTGATCCCATTTCAGAAGTTTCACTCATTTAAGGGTGTGTTGAGCATTTTGAACCCACATATGTGTCACGCTCGCGCCCAGACTGGTTGGCGCGGGGGTGCGGGGGTGTGGCCCCACTGTGCCACAGACCAGACTACCCCGGAAGGGGCGTAACTAAGTAGCTTCCTTGGTATTCGCTGGAGCCTCTGATGGTGAGGTCAGGCTTGTGCGGCAGGAAGCTACCAGGTAACACTCTAGGGTGGTGTCTGGCTGTGGCTGCTGATCCCCACCAGGGAACGGAACACAGACAGGCAAGCAGGCATGGCTGGCACTCTGGTAGACAGGCGGGCATGGCTGGCTCTCTGGTAGGCAGGCAGGTATGGCTGGCTCTCTGGCAAGACAGGCGGACAAGGCTGGTACACTGGAAGAACCGGTAGGGACCGGTCTGCAGGCAGGTATGTAAAACAGGGAAGAACCTGTTGAGACAGGAGGACTTAAGAATAGGTAGAGAAAGACCGCAAGAGCGGATGCAGAGCGAAAGCACAGGAGCTAGAGCCAAGAACAGAAATGCAAGAGGCGGAGCAAAGAGCAGGAGGCGGAGCCACGAGCAGAAATGCAGGAGTCGGAGCCAAGGGCAGGAGGCGGAGCCAAGTGCAGAAACACAGGAAGCAGAGCCAAGAGCAGGAGCCACATGCAGAAATGCAGGAGGCGGAGCTAAGAGCAAGAGACGTAGAACCACAAGGAGCGGAGCCAGGTACAAACCGCAAGGAGCAGAGCCACAGAGCGAGAGCTGAGCGGATCCACAGAGCAAAGACACAGAGTGCAGAGCAAGGTCAGAGTGCAGAGCAAAGTTACAGAGAGCAGAGCTGAGCACAAAGCCACAGAGTGCAGAGCTGAGAGCAGAACAAAGTCATGGTGCAGAGCTGAGTGCAGAGCAAGACACAGAGTGCAGAGCAAAGCCAAAGAGTGCAGAGCTGAGTGCAGAACAAAGTCAGAGTGCAGAGCAAGACACAGAGTGCAGAGCTCAGAGCAAAACCACAGAGAGCAGAGCAAGGTCACAGAATGCAGAGCAAGGAGCAAAGCAAGGTCGCAGAGAGCCAAAATAAGAGCAAAGCAAGACACAGAGTAAGCACAGCAGGGAAAGGAAACCAAGGCAGGGATATAAACGGACACAGGAACAGGACTAGGCTAAGACTAAGGAACAGGACAAGGCAGGGTACGACGCCCCTCTGGGTGGTGGACATAGGCCAGGGTACAAAACCCCACTGGGTGGAAAACACAGGACACAGACCAGGGTACAATGCCCCCATGGGTGGCGGACACAAGATTAGCAGTGACAGGGCCTGGCACCTCAGCAGCTAAGAACTGACTGAGGGAGTAGGTTGCACAGGCCCCCTGTCATGAATCCCAATGGCTAGGGATAGCAAGGGACAAGCAAAGTAATACAAAATATCGGACGAGCTCTAGGGTGATGGAACCTGGGCTGACCGCTGCCCTACGCCTGACAAACGCAACTAGAGATAGCCAGGGAGCGTGCCTACGTTGGTTCTAGACGCCACGCACCAGCCTAAGAGCTAACTAGTACTGCAGAGAAAATAAAGACCTCACTTGCCTCCAGAGGAATGAACCCCAAAAGGTATAGTTGCCCCCCACATGTATTGACGGTGAAATGAGAGGAAGGCACACACATAGAGATGATATATATAGGTTCAGCAAATTGAGGCCCGCTGTAAACTAGAAAGCAGAACGATACAAAAGGGGTCTGAGCGGTCAGCAAAAAACCCTAATCAAAAAACCATCCTGAGATTACAAGAACCCATGTGCCAACTCATGGCACATGGGGAGAACCTCAGTCCACTAGAGCTACCAGCTAGCATAGAGACATAATAAGCAAGCTGGACAAAAAAACCAACAACTGAAAATCAGCACTTAGCTTATCCTGAAAGATCTGGGAGCAGGTAGGCAGGAACCAAACAGAGCACATCTGAATACATTGATAGCCGGCAAGGGAATGACAGAAAGGCCAGGTAAAATAGGAAACACCCAGCCTCTGATGGACAGGTGGAAACCAAAGGCCGCAACCCACCAAAGTCACCCAGTACCAGCAGTAACCACCAGAGGGAGCCCACAAACAGAATCCACAACAGTACCCCCCCCTTGAGGAGGGGTCACCGAACCCTCACGAGAACCCCCAGGGCGATCAGGGTGAGCTCTATGGAAGGCGCGGACCAAATCAGTCGCATGAACATCGGAGGCGACCACCCAGGAATTATCCTCCTGACCATAACCCTTCCACTTAACCAAATACTGGAGTTTGCGTCTGGAAACACGAGAATCCAAGATCTTCTCAACAACATACTCCAATTCTCCCTCCACCAGCACCGGAGCAGGAGGCTCAACCGAAGGAACAACGGGCACCTCATACCTCCGCAACAACGACCGATGGAACACATTATGAATAGCAAACGATGCTGGGAGATCCAAACGAAAAGATACAGGGTTAAGAATCTCCGAGATCCTATAAGGACCGATGAACCGAGGCTTGAACTTAGGAGAAGAGACCTTCATAGGGACAAAACGAGAAGACAACCACACCAAATCCCCAACAAGAAGTCGGGGACCCACGCGGCGACGGCGATTAGCAAACTGCTGAGTCTTCTCCTGAGATAACTTCAAATTGTCCACCACCTGGTTCCAAATCTGATGCAGCCTGTCCACCACCACGTCCACTCCAGGACAATCCGAAGACTCCACCTGACCAGAGGAAAAACGAGGATGAAACCCCGAATTACAAAAAAAAGGAGAGACCAACGTGGCAGAACTAGCCCGATTATTAAGAGCAAATTCGGCCAGTGGCAAAAAAGCAACCCAGTCATCTTGATCAGCAGAAACAAAACACCTCAAATAAGTTTCCAAGGTCTGATTAGTTCGCTCCGTCTGGCCATTCGTCTGAGGATGGAATGCAGACGAGAAAGACAAATCAATGCCCATCTTGGCACAAAACGTCCGCCAAAATCTAGACACAAACTGGGATCCCCTGTCAGAAACGATATTCTCCGGAATCCCATGCAAACGAACCACGTTCTGAAAAAATAAAGGGACCAACTCAGAGGAGGAAGGCAACTTAGGCAAGGGCACCAAATGAACCATCTTAGAAAAGCGGTCACACACAACCCAGATAACGGACATTTTCTGTGAAACCGGGAGATCAGAAATAAAATCCATGGAAATGTGCGTCCAAGGCCTCTTCGGGATGGGCAAGGATAACAACAACCCACTGGCCCGAGAACAGCAAGGCTTAGCTCGAGCACACACTTCACAAGACTGCACAAAGGTACGCACATCCCTAGACAAGGAAGGCCACCAAAAAGACCTGGCCACCAAGTCTCTAGTACCAAATATTCCAGGATGACCAGCCAACACAGAAGAATGGACCTCGGAGATGACTCTACTGGTCCAATCATCCGGAACAAACAGTCTTTCTGGTGGACAACGATTAGGTTTATCCACCTGAAACTCCTGCAATGCACGTCGCAAGTCTGGGGATACGGCGGACAATATTACCCCATCCCTAAGGATACCAGTAGGCCCAGAGTCTCCAGGAGAGTCAGGCACAAAACTCCTGGAAAGAGCATCTGCCTTCACATTCTTTGAACCTGGCAGGTATGAAACTACGAAATTGAAACGAGAAAAAAACAACGACCAACGAGCCTGTCTAGGATTCAAACGCCTGGCAGACTCAAGGTAAATAAGATTCTTGTGATCAGTCAAGACCACCACACGATGTTTAGCACTCTCAAGCCAATGACGCCACTCCTCAAATGCCCACTTCATGGCCAAAAGCTCCCGATTACCCACATCATAATTGCGCTCGGCGGGCAAGAATTTTCTAGAGAAGAATGCACATGGCTTCATCACCGAGCCATTAGAACTTCTCTGTGACAAAACCGCCCCCGCTCCAATCTCGGAAGCATCAACCTCAACCTGAAAAGGAAGTGAAACATCCGGTTGGCGCAACACCGGAGCAGAAGTAAATCGACGTTTAAGCTCCTGAAAGGCAGAAACAGCCGCAGAGGACCAATTCGCAACATCAGCGCCTTTTTTCGTCAAAACAGTCAAAGGTTTAACAATACTGGAAAAATTAGCAATGAACCGACGATAAAAATTAGCAAACCCCAAGAACTTCTGAAGGCTCTTAACAGATGTAGGTTGTGTCCAGTCACAAATCGCCTGAACCTTGACGGGATCCATCTCAATAGTAGAAGGAGAAAAAATGTACCCCAAAAAAGAAATCTTCTGGACTCCGAAGAGACACTTTGAGCCCTTCACAAACAGAGAATTGGCCCGCAGAACCTGAAACACCTTCCTGACCTGTAGAACATGAGACTCCCAGTCATCAGAAAACACCAAAATATCATCCAAATACACAATCATAAACTTATCCAGATATTCACGGAAAATATTGTGCATAAAGGACTGAAAGACTGACGGAGCATTGGAGAGTCCAAAAGGCATTACCAAATACTCAAAATGGCCCTCAGGCGTATTAAATGCGGTTTTCCACTCATCACCCTGTTTTATCCGCACCAGATTATACGCACCGCGAAGATCTATCTTAGTGAACCACCTAGCCCCTTTAATGCGAGCAAACAAATCAGTCAATAATGGCAATGGATACTGATACTTGACTGTAATCTTATTCAGAAGGCGATAATCTATACAAGGCCTCAGGGAACCATCTTTTTTTGCCACGAAAAAAAAACCTGCTCCCAGAGGGGACGAAGATGGACGAATATGTCCCTTTTCCAAGGACTCCTTAATATAATTCCGCATAGCAGTATGCTCTGGCAGTGACAGATTAAATAAACGACCCTTAGGGAACTTACTGCCAGGAATCAATTCTATAGCACAGTCACAATCTCTATGCGGAGGGAGCGAATTGAGCTTAGGCTCCTCAAAAACATCCCTATAGTCAGACAAAAACGCAGGGATCTCAGAAGGAGTAGATGAAGCGATTGAAATCGGAGGTGCATAATCATGAACCCCCTGACATCCCCAGCTTAATACAGACATTGTTTTCCAGTCCAGGACAGGATTATGAGTTTGTAACCATGGCAGACCAAGCACTAGTACATCATGTAAATTATACAGTACAAGGAAGCGAATCACCTCCTGATGAACGGGAGTCATGCGCATGGTCACTTGTGTCCAATACTGCGGTTTATTCATAGCCAATGGTGTAGAGTCAATTCCCTTCAGAGGAATAGGAACTTCCAGAGGTTCCAGACTAAAACCGCAGCGTTTAGCAAATGACCAATCCATAAGACTCAGGGCAGCGCCCGAATCCACATAGGCATCGACGGAAATGGAAGACAGTGAAAAAATCAGAGTCACAGACAAAATGAACTTAGGCTGCAGAGTACCAATGGCAAAAGATTTATCAACCCTTTTTGTGCGTTTAGAGCATGCTGATATAACATGAGCTGAATCACCACAATAAAAACACAATCCATTTTTCCGCCTATAATTTTGCCGTTCACTTCTGGACTGAATTCTATCACATTGCATAGTCTCAGGTGCCTGTTCAAAAGACACCGCCAACTGGTGCACGGGTTTGCGCTCCCGTAAACGCCGATCAATCTGAATGGCCATAGCCATCGACTCATTCAGACCTGTAGGCGTAGGGAACCCCACCATAATATCCTTAATGGCCTCGGAAAGACCATTTCTGAAGTTTGCAGCCAGGGCGCACTCATTCCACTGAGTAAGCACCGACCATTTCTGAAATTTTTGACAATATATTTCCGCTTCATCATACCCCTGAGAGAGGGCTAATAAAGCCTTTTCAGCCTGAATCTCCAGGTTGGGTTCCTCATAGAGCAATCCCAATGCCAGAAAAAACGCATCCACATTGAGCAATGCAGGATCCCCTGGTGCCAATGCAAATGCCCAATTCTGAGGGTCGCCTCGCAGGAAAGATATTACAATCTTGACCTGTTGAGCAGGGTCTCCAGAGGAGCGAGATTTTAAAGAAAGGAACAATTTACAATTGTTCCTGAAATTCAGGAAGGTAGATCTATCTCCAGAAAAGAACTCTGGAATAGGAATTCTAGGTTCAGACATGGGAGTGTGAACAACAAAATCCTGTATGTTTTGAACTTTTGCCGCGAGATTACTCAGGCTGGAAGCCAAACTCTGGACATCCATGTTAAACAGCTAATATCAGAGCCATTCAAGGGTTAAGAGGAGGTAAGAAGCAGCTAGACAGCAATTAAGGGCTAGGCAGCAAAACTCTGAAGGAAAAAAAAAAAAAATTTCCCTTAAACACTTCTTTTTCTCCTGCTTCAGCCCAAACAATTAACACTTTGTGGGCCGGCTATACTGTCATGAATCCCAATGGCTAGGGATAGCAAGGGACAAGCAAAGTAATACAAAATATCGGACGAGCTCTAGGGTGATGGAACCTGGGCTGACCGCTGCCCTACGCCTGACAAACGCAACTAGAGATAGCCAGGGAGCGTGCCTACGTTGGTTCTAGACGCCACGCACCAGCCTAAGAGCTAACTAGTACTGCAGAGAAAATAAAGACCTCACTTGCCTCCAGAGGAATGAACCCCAAAAGGTATAGTTGCCCCCCACATGTATTGACGGTGAAATGAGAGGAAGGCACACACATAGAGATGATATATATAGGTTCAGCAAATTGAGGCCCGCTGTAAACTAGAAAGCAGAACGATACAAAAGGGGTCTGAGCGGTCAGCAAAAAACCCTAATCAAAAAACCATCCTGAGATTACAAGAACCCATGTGCCAACTCATGGCACATGGGGAGAACCTCAGTCCACTAGAGCTACCAGCTAGCATAGAGACATAATAAGCAAGCTGGACAAAAAAACCAACAACTGAAAATCAGCACTTAGCTTATCCTGAAAGATCTGGGAGCAGGTAGGTAGGAACCAAACAGAGCACATCTGAATACATTGATAGCCGGCAAGGGAATGACAGAAAGGCCAGGTAAAATAGGAAACACCCAGCCTCTGATGGACAGGTGGAAACCAAAGGCCGCAACCCACCAAAGTCACCCAGTACCAGCAGTAACCACCAGAGGGAGCCCACAAACAGAATCCACAACAGCCCCCACCAATGGGTGGGGATATCTTAAATACAGGAAGCCTCATGGCAATTGGCCAGGGACACCTTAGCAAGGTGCGCACAGTCTCAATAAGACACAGGAGTTGCCGGCGCCGCCCCCCTATGCACACAGACAGAGCATGCACAGAGCAAGCAGCAGACATGAGGCACACAGCATGGAGCTGGCAGCAGAGAAAAGTCACAACAAGGCCCAGAGAAGTAAGTGAGTTTGAGTGTAATGCAAGTGGGGGATGGGAGGCCATGCAGTGATGCCAGAAGGATTGTTACAATATGCTTCAAAGTATTTTGTAATGCTAGGACAAGGAAATAAAAAATTATGTTTTATCCACTGTTTTAGCCCCAATTTTTTTTAATTTTTACTAGGAATAATAGAAGGAATGTGCTCCAAAAATGTATAAAACAATATTTCCTGAATGCAGCCATATTTGATACTAGATGTTTCCAGCCAGCTAACGCTCGGCGCGCTCATTGCTATCTAATTAACGCTGCTGGTGATTAAACTAAAGTAAATAATGATAACATTCAATAGCGCTTAAAGTTAATAACAATAGTGTGGTGATGTGTTGGGGGCGGGATTATGTCTGGTGATGTGGGGGGGGCGAGATTATGTGTGGTAATGTGGTGGGGGGCGGGATTATGTGTGGTAATGTGGTGGGGGGCGGGATTATGTGTGGTAAAGTGGTGGGGGGGCGGGATTAAGTGTAGTAATGTGGTGGGGGCGGGGTTATGTGTGGTAATGTGGTGGAGGGGCAGGATTATGTGTGGTAATGTGGTGGGGGGCGGGATTATGTGTGGTAATGTGGTGGTGGGGGGCTTATGTGTGGTAATGTCGTGGGGGGCGGGATTATTTGTGGTGATGTGGTTTGGTGGCGCGGTATTATGTGTGATGATGTGGTGGGGGGCGGGATTGTGTGTGGTAATGGGGTGGGGGCGGGATTCTGTGTGGTGATGTGGTGGGGGGCAGGATTATGTGTGGTAATGTGGTGGGGGGCGGGATTATATGTGGTGATTTGGTGGGGTGGTGGGATTTGTGGGGGGCGGGATTGTGTGTAGTGATGTGGTGCAGATTGTGTGTGGTAATGGGGTGGGGGGCGGGATTATGTGTGGTGATGTGGTGGGGGGTGGAGCTACTGTGAAGGGGGCAGGATTAGCGAGTAATCACGATGCCTCATATATATAGATATAGATGAGTTTGGAAACTACTGTTGGTGCACTCAGCGGTGCATGAAAGAGATAAATTGCTATTTTGCTTTTGGAACACAAATTTGGCAGTAATAGTTTGTGTCTGCGACATGCAGGACTCCAGGGTCACAGAACAACAGAAAACAAGCATAGTGATCCCATTTTCAAAACTACACCCCTCCCTTTCAAGGAATTTATTTTGGGATGTAATAAGCATTTTAATCACAAAGTCACAAAGATGTTTCTTGGCTTCAGAGGCTCACTGCGCATGTCCTGAAACTAAGAAGATCAGTTCCGGTGACTCAACTTCGGCTCTTCCTTGGACATTAGCCATTTTCCTTTCTTTCAGGTATGCGCAGTGCACCTCTAAACCTGGGAAGCGTACACCTGGCTTCAGAAATGCAATGACGTATAGGCAAGAAAGTCTCATATATGTGCTAAATTTACAGAGAGCAGGGAATGACACCGACTCTTACAAATCATGTTATTATCATGTTATTATCCCCATGGGCATGATAGCATGCTTAGTGGGACTATTAATCTGGGGAAACAAATGCCCCATCAACTATTCAAGTGGAAATTTGCATGTTATAAATGGACGGTAAAAAGACTTTACATCTGTTTATGTGTCAAATACTATGAAGGGGCTTTAGAATGTAATATACAAATGCTGGGGGGTTGGAAGGCGTGAGGGACCTGTCAGTTTCCCTTCAAAAATGATTATTATTATATGAGCACTTAGAGCACTAGCACTATGAGCGCTCTGCTGCCCGGGCTTCAGGAAAATGGCCGCCGCGATCTCCATCTGCGCATGCGCGGAATCCTGCGGCCATTTTCCTGAAGCCCGGGCAGCAGAGCGCTCCATCTGCGCACGCGCGGCCACAAGAAAGATGGCCGCGCCCACCGGTAAACGGCGAATAGCGAAGCCCGCGCTGTTTTGAATCTCCTGGGCAGTGGATCTTCGCTTTGGACATGCACACACCACTACGCCACCAACGTAATGATGAGCAGGTTTCTGGAGGAGAAACAGCGCTGTAACCACGCCCATCCGACCTGACCAACTTGAGTGACAGGACAAAACGGCCACTTCACACAGGTATTTCGGCAGCCTAACGGGGGAATAAAGGCAACAAAAAGGCACTAATGTAAAGCCCAGCTCTGCCCCTATTTCACACTATTTTTAACTAATCTTTAAAAAACGGGGTGATAGGTTCCCTTTAAGTATGAGTTTAATCTTAAATGCATGGTCATCTTTAGTTTTTGTAACACAAGTACAGTGGACATAAAACGTCTACACATCCCTGTTAAAATGACAGGTTTTTGTCATATAAAAAATGATATCAATAAAAATCATTTTAGAACTTTTTTCCAGCACAGATATTTAGTGAGGATGGAGCTGGTTTTATGGCATTTCTAAGGGGTATATATTGTAATTTACAAGAAGCACTGAATGTAACTAATTGCATATAACTGTAAATCTGCAGTGTTAATTGCATATAATCTCTCATACAACACAATACACACATTGTAAAAAATTTGCAAAAAGTAATTAGAATGTGCCATAATTAGAAATGTAAATGACAGACAAAGATGATGACAGCATTCATGGTCCAAATAACTTATGGGACTCAAGAAACATTTTGATTTCAAAACATAGAAAGATCTTCTTCAAGTAATGTCAGTAACAATGCACAGCACATATATATAAACCCCACTCAAACCAATGGAATCATAACACCAATTCGCCATTCAGTAAAATGCATAATAAAAAAACATGATCACTACAACAAATAAACCACCAAAAATGTTTAAAAATACATTACATACAGCATATACATAAAATAAAATATTTTTAAACATTTTTCATGGTTTGTTATTTCATAGAATGTTAGAGTTGGAAGGGACCTCCATGGTCATCGTGTCCAACCCTCTGCTCAGTGCAGTATTCACTAAACCATCTCAGACAGATGTCTGTCCAGCCTCTGAAGGCTTCAACTGAAGGAGAACTCACCGCCTCTCGTGGCAGCCTGTTCCACTCATTGATCGCCCTCACTGTCAAAAAGTCAAAATTACTTCACGTGATCTAGACTCTATGCTTCTATTAATACATCCTAGAACTGTGTTTGCCTGTTTTGCTGCTGCATCACACTGTTAACTCATGTGCAGTCTGTGATCTATCAGTATACCCAAGTCTTTTTCTCACGTGCTATTGCTTAGTTCTATTCCTCCAATTCTATAGATGCAATGTTCATTTTTCTTGCCCAGTTGCAGAATCTTGCATTTTTCCCAGTTAAATACCATTCTATTTGTCAATAAAGATATTTTGTATATTTTTCCTATATTGAGGTGTGCACCTTTTATGCATTGGTCTTTTTCTTCATGCATATTGATATATTTTCTATGCAGTTTGCAGCACCCTCTTTTTAGATTTCCCATAGAATTTTGTGTAGTGCACCCTACCTTTTAGTCATCAATTACTGTATTTTCATTCAAGAAGTAAGGCTCATTGGCCTGTATTTATTTATTACTTATATTTAGTTATATTTATGTACATACATATATTTAATTTTATATATGTATATACACTGCTCAAAAAAAATTAAAGGGAACACTTAAACAACAGAATATAACTCCAAGTAAATCAAACTTCTGTGAAATCAAACTGTCCACTTAGGAAGCAACACTGTTTGAAAATCAATTTCACATGCTGTTGTGCAAATGGAATAGACAACAGATGGAAATTATTGGCAACTATCAAGACACACTCAATAAAGGAGTGGTTCTGCAGGTGGGGACCACAGAGCACAGCTCAGTACCAATGCTTTCTGGCTGATATTTTGGTCACTTTTGAATGTTGGTTGTGCTTTCACACTCGTGGTAGCATGAGACGGACTCTACAACCCACACAAGTGGCTCAGGTAGTGCAGCTCATCCAGGATGGCACATCAATGCGAGCTGTGGCAAGAAGGTTTGCTGTGTCTGTCAGCGTAGTGTACAGAGGCTGGAGGCATTATCAGGAGAAAGGCCAGTACACCAGGAGACATGGAGGGGGCCGTAGGAGGGCAAAAATTCAGCAGTAGGACCGCTCCTCAGCCTTTGTGCAAGGAGGAACAGGAGGAGCTCTGCAAGAGCCCTGCAAAATGACCTCCAGCAGGCCACAAATGTGCATGTGTCTGCACAAACGGTTACAAACCGACTCCATGAGGATGGTCTGAGTGCCTGACGTCCACAGATGGGGGTTGTGCTCACAGCCCCAAACCGTACAGGACGCTTGGCATTTGCCACAGAACACCAGAATTGGCAAATTTGCCACTGGCGCCGTGTGCTCTTCACAGATGAAAGCAGGTTCACACTGAGCACATGTGACAGACATGACAGAGTCTGGCCCTGGGTTCCTCCTAATGCAGGAAATGCCAGACCTCATGTGGCTGGAGTGTGTCAGCAGTTCCTGCAAGATGAAGGCATTGAAGCTATGGACTGGCCTGTTATGGACCTGGTGGTTAGGTGCACCTGGAATGACCTGATGGTTAAACTAGAAAACAGGACGAGCTCTGGGAAGTGGGAACTCTGCTGACCGCAAATCCTAATCCTATAACACACACACTAGAAATAGCTGTGGAGCGTACCTAACTCTCCCTAGATGCCTCTTCACAGCCTAAGAGCTAACTACCCCTAAAGATAGGAAAATAAGCCTTACCTTGCCTCAGAGAAATTCCCCCAAAGGTAAAGGCAGCCCCCCACATATATTAACTGTGAGTTAAGAGGAAAGTCACAAACACAGGGATGAAACAGGTTTCAGCAAAGGAGGCCAGACTTACTAGATAGATTGAGGATAGGAAAGGGATCTATGCGGTCAGCACAAAAAACTACAAAAAGCCACGCAGAGTGTGCAAAAAGACCCCCGCACCGACTCACGGTGCGGAGGTGCCACTCTGCAACCCAGAGCTTCCAGTTAGCCAGGCAATATCATGTTAGCGAGCTGGACTAGAACTTAGCAAGTACTAAGAAATATATTCAGTACACAATGAACAACAAATGAACTAGCAGGGACTTAGCTTCTGCTGGAGTAGACAGGTCATCAGAAAGATCCGAGAGAGATCTGAACCAGTGCTAATACATTGACAGCTGGCATGGAGTAATGATCTGAGTGAAGTTAAATAGAGAAGCCAGCCTAGCCGCAAACGAGGGCAGCTGAGGAAGCAACCTCAGAACCAGCAGTTCCACTCACAGCCACCAGAGGGAGTCCACGGACAGAACTCGCCGAAGTATCATTCATGACCACAGGAGGGAGTTCAAGAACGGAATTCACAACAGTACCCCCCCTTGAGGAGGGGTCACCGAACCCTCACCAGAGCCCCCAGGCCGATCAGGACGAGCCAAATGAAAGGCACGAACCAACTCGGCCGCATGGACATCGGAGGCAAAAACCCAGGAATTATCCTCCTGACCATAGCCCTTCCATTTGACCAGGTACTGAAGTTTCCGTCTCGAAATACGAGAATCTAAAATCTTCTCCACCACATACTCCAACTCCCCCTCGACCAACACCGGAGCAGGAGGGTCAACGGAGGGAACCATAGGCGCCACATATCTCCGCAACAGTGACCTATGGAACACATTATGGATGGCAAAAGAAACTGGAAGGGCCAAACGAAACGACACAGGATTGAGAATTTCAGAAATCTTATAAGGACCAATGAAACGAGGCTTAAACTTAGGAGAAGAAACCTTCATAGGGACATGACGAGACGACAACCAAACCAAATCCCCAACACCAAGTTGGGGACCAACACAGCGACGGCGGTTGGCGAAACGTTGAGCCTTCTCCAGGGACAATGTCAAATTATCCACTACATGAGTCCAAATTTGCTGCAACCTGTCCACCACAGAATCCACACCAGGACAGTCCGAAGGCTCAACCTGCCCTGAAGAAAAACGAGGATGAAAACCAGAATTACAAAAAAAAGGCGAAACCAAAGTAGCCGAACTGGCCCGATTATTAAGGGCGAACTCAGCCAATGGCAAGAAGGTCACCCAATCATCCTGATCAGCAGAAACAAAGCATCTCAGATAGGTCTCCAAAGTCTGATTAGTTCGTTCGGTTTGGCCATTTGTCTGAGGATGGAAAGCCGAAGAGAAAGACAAATTAATGCCCATCTTAGCACAAAAGAACCGCCAAAACCTTGAAACAAACTGGGAACCTCTGTCCGACACGATGTTCTCCGGAATGCCATGCAAACGAACCACATGCTGGAAAAATAGTGGAACCAAATCAGAGGAGGAAGGTAATTTAGGCAAGGGTACCAAATGGACCATCTTAGAGAAGCGATCACAAACCACCCAGATGACCGACATCCTTTGAGAGACAGGGAGGTCTGAAATAAAATCCATGGAAACATGCGTCCAAGGCCTTTTCGGGACTGGCAAGGGCAAAAGTAACCCACAGGCACGAGAACAGCAGGGCTTGGCCCGAGCACAAGTCCCACAAGACTGCACAAAAGAACGCACATCCCGTGACAAGGAAGGCCACCAAAAGGACCTAGCCACCAAATCTCTGGTACCAGAAATCCCAGGATGACCAGCCAACATCGAACAATGAACCTCAGAGATAACTCTACTAGTCCATCTATCAGGGACAAACAGTTTTTCTGCTGGACAACAGTCAGGTCTATCAGCCTGAAACTCCTGCAGCGTGAGATGGCAGACAGAATTACCCCCTCTTGAAGAATACCAGCCGGCTCAGGAACTCCCGGGGAATCAGGCACAAAACTCCTTGAAAGGGCATCGGCCTTCACATTCTTAGAATCCGGAAGGTATGAAACCACAAAATTGAAACGGAAGAAAAACAGCGACCATCGAGCCTGTCTAGGATTCAACCGCTTAGCAGACTCGAGATAAGTCAGATTTTTGTGATCCGTTAAGACCACCACGCAATGCTTGGCTCCCTCAAGCCAATGTCGCCACTCCTCGAACGCCCACTTCATAGCCAACAACTCCCGATTGCCAACATCATAATTACGCTCAGCAGGCAAAAACTTTCTAGAAAAGAAAGCAAATGGCTTCATCACAGAGCCATCAGAAGATCTTTGAGACAAAACAGCCCCTGCTCCAATCTCAGAAGCATCAACCTCGACCTGAAATGGGAGCGAAACATCTGGCTGACACAACACAGGGGCCGAAGAGAAACGACGTTTCAACTCCCGAAAAGCCTCAACGGCCGCAGAGGACCAATTCACCACATCAGCACCTTTCTTGGTCAAATCAGTCAACGGTTTAACAACACTAGAAAAATTAGCGATGAAGCGACGGTAAAAATTAGCAAAGCCCAAGAATTTCTGAAGGCTCTTCACAGATGTAGGCTGAGTCCAATCATAAATGGCCTGAACTTTAACAGGATCCATCTCGATAGTAGAAGGGGAAAAAATGAAACCCAAAAAGGAAACCTTCTGAACTCCGAAGAGACACTTAGACCCCTTCACAAACAAAGAATTAGCACGAAGAACCTGGAACACCATTCTGACCTGCTTCACATGAGACTCCCAATCATCCGAAAAGACCAAAATATCATCCAAATATACAATAATGAATCTATCCAAATACTTTTGGAAGATGTCATGCATAAAGGACTGAAACACAGATGGAGCATTAGAAAGCCCGAATGGCATCACCAGGTACTCAAAATGGCCCTCGGGCGTATTAAATGCTGTTTTCCATTCATCGCCCTGTTTAATACGCACAAGATTATACGCCCCTCGAAGATCTATCTTGGTGAACCAACTAGCCCCCTTAATCTGAGCAAACAAATCAGACAGTAGAGGCAAAGGGTACTGAAATTTGACCGTGATTTTATTGAGAAGGCGGTAATCTATACAGGGTCTCAGAGAACCATCCTTCTTGTCCACAAAAAAGAACCTTGCTCCCAACGGTGACGACGATGGGCAAATATGCCCTTTCTCCAAGGACTCCTTTATATAACTCCGCATAGCGGCGTGTTCCGGCACAGATAAATTGAAAAGTCGTCCCTTAGGAAATTTACTACCAGGAATCAAATTAATAGCACAATCACAATCCCTATGAGGAGGTAGGGCACTGGATTTGGGCTCATCGAATACATCTCGGTAATCCGACAAAAACTCAGGGACTTCAGAAGGAGTAGAAGGAGAAATAGACAACAACGGAACGTCACCATGTACCCCTTGACAACCCCAACTGGACACAGACATTGATTTCCAATCCAATACTGGATTATGGACCTGTAGCCATGGCAAACCCAACACGACCACATCATGCAAATTATGCAACACCAAAAAGCGAACATCTTCCTGATGTGCAGGAGCCATGCACATGGTCAACTGAGTCCAGTACTGAGGCTTATTCTTGGCCAAAGGCGTAGCATCAATTCCCCTTAATGGAATAGGATACTGCAAGGGCTCCAAGAAAAAACCACAGCGCCTGGCAAACTCCAAGTCCATCAAATTCAGGGCAGCGCCTGAGTCCACAAATGCCATAACAGAGTAGGACAACAAAGAACAAATCAGAGTAACGGACAAAAGAAATTTAGGCTGTACAGTACCAATGGTGACGGACCTAGCGAACCGCTTAGTGCGCTTAGGACAATCAGAGATAGCATGAGTGGGGTCACCACTAGTGTTGAGCATTCCGATGCTGCAAGTATCGGGTATCGGCCGATACTTGCTGTATCGGAATTCCGATACCGGGATTCCGATACTCTTGTGGTATCGGGTATCGGGTATCGGAACAACATTAATGTTAAAATGTGTAAAATAGAGAATTAAAATAAAAAATATCGCTATACTCACCTGTCCGACGCAGCCGGGACCTCAGCGCAGGAACCGGCAGCGTTGTTTGTTTAAAATTCCCGCTTTTACATGGTTACGCGAAGTCCCGGCTTGTGATTGGTCAGGGCGGCCATGTTGCCGGGCCGCGGACCAATCACAGCAAGCCGTGACGAAAATACGTCACGGCTTGCTGTGATTGGTCCGCGGCCCGGCAACATGGCCGCCATTAACCAATCACAAGCCGTGACGTCACGGGAGGCTGGAAACGCGCTCATTTTAAAAAGGGCGCGTGTCCAGCCTCCCGTGACGTCACGGCTTGTGATTGGTTGCGTCGCGGTCAACCAATCACAAGCCGGGAGGCTGGACACGCGCCCATTTCAAAATGAGCGCGTCCAGCCTCCCGGCTTGTGATTGGTTGATCGCGGCGCAACCAATCACAAGCCATGACGTCACGGGAGGCTGGACACGCGCCCATTTCAAAATGAGCGCGTCCAGCCTCCCGGCTTGTGATTGGTTGATCGCGGCGCAACCAATCACAAGCCGTGACGTCACGGGAGGCTGGACACGCGCCCATTTTAAAATGAGCGCGTGTCCAGCCTCCCGTGACGTCCCGGCTTGTGATTGGTCAGGGCGGCCATATTGCCGGGACGCGGACCAATCACAGCAAGCCGTGACGTAATTTCGTCACGGCTTGCTGTGATTGGTCCGCGTCCCGGCAACATGGCCGACCTGACCAATCACAAGCCGGGAATTCACGTAACCAAGTAATAGCGCGATTTTTAAACAAACAACGCTGCCGGTTCCCTCGCTGAAGTCCCGGCTGCGTCGGACAGGTGAGTATAGCGATATTTTTTATTTTAATTCTTTCTTTTACACATTTATATGGTTCCCAGGGCCTGAAGGAGAGTTTCCTCTCCTTCAGACCCTGGGAACCATCAGGGATACCATCCGATACTTGAGTCCCATTGACTTGTATTGGTATCGGGTATCGGTATCGGATTGGATTCCGATACTGTGACGGTATCGGCCGATACTTTCCGATACCGATACTTTCAAGTATCGGACGGTATCGCTCAACACTAGTCACCACAGTAAAAACACAGCCTATTCTGACGTCTGTGTTCTTGCCGTTCAGCTCTGGTCAAAGTCCTATCACATTGCATAGGCTCAGGCCTCTGCTCAAAGGACACTGCCAAATGGCGCACAACCTTGCATTCACGCAAGCGCCGATCGATCTGAATGGCCAAGGACATTGATTCATTCAGACCAGCAGGCGTGGGAAACCCCACCATAACATCCTTAAGGGCTTCAGAAAGACCTTTTCTGAAAATTGCTGCAAGGGCACACTCATTCCATTGAGTAAGCACAGACCACTTTCTAAACTTCTGGCAATATACCTCCGCTTCATCCTGACCTTGACACAAAGCTAGCAAGATTTTCTCAGCCTGATCCACAGAGTTAGGTTCGTCATAAAGCAATCCAAGCGCCAGAAAAAAACGCATCTACATTAAGCAATGCAGGATCCCCTGGTGCAAGGGAGAATGCCCAGTCTTGTGGGTCGCCACGTAACAAAAGAAATAATGATTTTTACTTGCTGAATGGGGTCACCAGAGGAGCGGGGTTTCAAAGCAAGAAACAGTTTACAATTATTTTTGAAATTCAGAAATTTAGATCTATCTCCAAAAAACAAATCAGGAATTGGAATTCTAGGCTCTAACATAGGATTCTGAACTACATAATCTTGAATGCTTTGTACCCTCGCAGTGAGGTGATCAACACAAGAGGACAGACCTTGAATGTCCATATCTACACCTGAGTCCTGAACCACCCAGAGGTTAAGGGGAAAAGAAAGACAAAACACACTGCAGAGAAAAAAAAATGGTCTCAGAACTTCTCTCATCCCTCTATTGAGATGCATTAACACTTTGTGGGCCAGCTGTACTGTTATGGACCTGGTGGTTAGGTGCACCTGGAATGACCTGATGGTTAAACTAGAAAACAGGACGAGCTCTGGGAAGTGGGAACTCTGGTGACCGCAAATCCTAATCCTATAACACACACACTAGAAATAGCTGTGGAGCGTACCTAACTCTCCCTAGACGCCTCTTCACAGCCTAAGAGCTAACTACCCCTAAAGATAGGAAAATAAGCCTTACCTTGCCTCAGAGAAATTCCCCCAAAGGTAAAAGCAGCCCCCCACATATATTAACTGTGATTTAAGAGGAAAGTCACAAACACAGGGATGAAACAGGTTTCAGCAAAGGAGGCCAGACTTACTAGATAGACTGAGGATAGGAAAGGGATCTATGCGGTCAGCACAAAAAACTACAAAAAGCCACGCAGAGTGTGCAAAAAGACCCCCGCACCGACTCACAGTGCGGAGGTGCCACTCTGCAACCCAGAGCTTCCAGCAAGCAAGGCAATATCATGTTAGCGAGCTGGACTAGAACTTAGCAAGTACTAAGAAATATATTCAGTACACAATGAACAACAAATGAACTAGCAGGGACTTAGCTTCTGCTGGAGTAGACAGGTCATCAGAAAGATCCGAGAGAGATCTGAACCAGTGCTAATACATTGACAGCTGGCATGAAGTAACGATCTGAGTGAAGTTAAATAGAGAAGCCAGCCTAGCCGCAAACGAGGGCAGCTGAGGAAGCAACCTCAGAACCAGCAGTTCCACTCACAGCCACCAGAGGGAGTCCATGGACAGAACTCGCCGAAGTATCATTCATGACCACAGGAGGGAGTTCAAGAACGGAATTCACAACACTGGCCCACCCGTTCCCCAGACCTGAATTAAATTGAACACACCTTTTTATGCCTAGGCACAGCCTACAAAACTAAACTGAATTACCACTCCAGAGCTCATGCATATGGCTGTTTAGTATGGAGCCACAATAAGAGTCCATGTGCGTTATATTCTGCTGCCATATACATCTCATTTCATGGATAACACACAGATCTTACAAAATAAAAATGTGGTATTCTTCAGTATAAGAGATCATTACCTTTTCATATATACAAATGACACCTGGTGGCAACAAATGAAAAATGTATCACTGTGGACTTAGCAGTCATGAAGCCTCTTATTTTTCCTTAGTGCCTCTGTGCAATGGGTCCTGCTGTTTGTCTATAAGATAACGATCCTGGAGCATAATTTCTTAGAACTCTAAATTGTGCTGTTCCTCTGTCATTTCTCTTAGAAAATGCTTGAATGCATTTAAAAGTAGGTGCTAAGGAGTGTAAAATGGGTGTACCCCCAACACTCTGAAAGCACTGATTGGACAATGTCAAAATACATAGAAATACGCCCCAAAATGTTAACAACAAATTATCAAGTTATTGAAATGTTACATTTTCAGCTGCAGCTAGAGTATGTGGCAAAAATTCTGAGTATCTCCTCTTGACATGCCAAAGCAAGTGGGTGGCACAAACACTTTTCAGCCATTTATCATTACCATTCATTGAATTATAAAGTCAGAGATCATTTAGCTCAGAAATCCTCTTTGCTAATTGGAACATATAGGAAGCATTCGTAATGTGTTAGCTAATAAAAATGTGATAGGGCAAAGCTAGGAGTCATGAACAACTACTGTGATGATCTAAAGGGTAGGTGATTTGTCCTATAATTACATGTCCAGACTTATCATATAGTTTAATTCAATATCATGTAATTGACAATGTAAAGGCTTCCTAACATTTCTACTCTTTTACTCTGATTATAGCTAAAATCAAGGTGTAATATAATCAGCCACTATAAAGAAATAAATGTATGATATGAAGGTCAACATGTCTTCACAACATAAAATAAAAACTAAGCCGCTGTATGTAAATAATAAAACATATTAAACATCACAATGTGATGGGACATTGATCCATCAATCTATAGATTAATATACAATGCCTTGAAAAAGTATTTATACCCCTCAAACTTTTCCACATTTTTTTTACATTACACCCCCAAACTTAAATGTATTTTACTGTGATTTTATGTGATATACCAACACAAAGTAGCAAGCATTTGTGAAGTGTAAATGAAATTATGCTTGGTTTTCTAAATATTTTAAAAATCTATAAAATCTATATGTGAAAATTGTGATGTGAATTTCCATTCAACCCCCCTGAGTCAGTACTTTGTAGCAGCAACTTTCACTGCAATTACTGCTGCAAGTTTTTAGGGGTATGTCGCTACCCATCTAGTGGCTGAATTTTTCGCCCATTTTTCTTTGCAAACTAGCTCTATCTCAGTGAGATTGTATGGAGAGTGTCTGTGATCAGCAATTTTCATGTTTTGCCACAGATTCCCAATAAGATTTCGGTCTGGACTTTGACTGGGCCACTCAAACACATGATTATGGTTTAATCCATTATACAGGGTGGGCCATTTATATGGATACACCTAAATGATATGGAATGGTTGGTGACCCAGATCGGTGCGCTGAATTTGCAGAATAGGCAAAACAAAAGTTAGAGCAGCACCCTCAGTTTACACAGAACATTATGTTCAATGATCAAGCAAACTTTTTTGGGTGGGCCATTTATATGGATACACCTAAATAAAAAGGGAATGGTGACAGTTTTCTTGCGTAGGGTGTCTTGCATTGAAATCTGCTGCAATGACCCGGGTACTGCGTTCACTAGACATCATACAATTTCTATCTGCTCCTCATGTGTTAACGTATGCGACATGTCAATGGCTGTAAACAAAGAGAAACTTGTAAATAACTCATGAAAGAATAAAGTTACTTTAAAACCAAGCACACCATTGTTTTTCTCGTGAAATTCTCAATAAGTTTGCTGTGTCACATGACCCCCTTCCCATTGAAAAAAATAAAGCTGGATCCAAAATGGCCAACACCAAAATGGCCGCCATGGTCACCACCCATCTGGAAAAGTTCCCCTCCCATATACTAATACGCCACAAATACGAAGTTGATATCACCAACCATTCCCATTTTATTTAGGTGTATCCATATAAATGGCCCACCCTGTAGTTCTGGCAGTATGTTTAAGGTTGTTTTCCTGCTGGAAGGTGAACTTACAGCCCGATCTCAAGCCTTTAGCATCCTCTAACACAGGACTGCGCAATTAATTTCCCAAGGGGCCATATGAGAAACCGTGACTGTTGTGGAACGGTGAGTCAATAAGTTGAAATTAATTCTGCTCAATATTAATATTAACATGCTAATTATAATTATTTTATATTATTATTAATTGTATTACTTATTATTGAGTAGAATTAAGTATGTTGACATCCCCTTAAATAATATTTCAGCCCTCACACATCCCCTTCCATTAACTGTAAGAGCCCCCACACAGACTCCTCATATACAACATGAGCCCCATATAGCCTCCGCATATGCAGCATGAGCCCTACATAGCCTTCCCATATACACTATGAGCTCCCCATAGCCTCACCATGTCCAGCATGAGCCCCCATAGCCTTCCCATGTCCAGCATGAGCCCACATAGCTTCTCCATGTCCAGTATGAGCCCCCATAGTCTCCCTATGTAAAACAGGAGCCCCCTATATCCACAAAGAGCCCCCTATAGCCTCCCAATGGTCAGCAGTAGCCACCATAGCCACACCATATCCAGCAGGAGACCCCCATGTCCAGCAAGAGACCCCCATAGCCTCACCAATGTCCAGCATGAGACCCCATAGCCTCCCTATTTCCAGCATTATACCCTCATAGCCTCTCCATGTCCAGCTGGAGACTCCCAAAAGCATTTCCATGTCCAGCAGGAGCTCTCCATAGCCTTCTTATGTCCAGCAGGAGACTCCCATCGCCTCCCTATTTCCTGCATGATATCCTCATAGCTGCCCCATGTCTAGCTGGAGACCCTCAAAGCCTTCCCATAACCAGCAAGAAACCCCCATAGCCTTCCCATGTCCAGCAGTAGACCCACACAGCCTTCCCATGTCCATCATGAGACCACAATAGCCTTCCCATGTCCATCAGGAGACCTCCATAGCCTCCCCATGTCCAGCAGGTGAACTACCATAGCCTTCCCATGTCCAGCAGGAGACCCCAATAGCCTGTCCATATCTGGCCAAACATCCCATACACTTGAAAAAAGAACACCACATACTCACTTAGCTCTCATTCCCCCAATGCTCTGCTCCTGTCTCGGATGCACTGACTTTCTGCAGTGCACAGCTTATGACATGAAATTACATCATCGCATTAGCTATTTCATGCGCTGATTGGTGGAAGAAGAGGCTGGTGGCCCCTCCTCCACCAATGCATTCACCGCAAATGCAGAGGGAGGGTGAGGGTACAATGTGGCCCACAGATTTCAGCCCATCAGCTGTCTCAGGATGGACTGGAACAGTCAGAGGCCCAAATGTTACCCACAGGCAGCACTTTGTCTAGGACTGTTCTAGCAGGTATTCCCGTGCTCTCAGATGACAGCGTGAGCCAGCTGCTGTGACCGACAGTAACAAGTTTACCGATGGTCACAAGTGTCTGCTGATGAGATAGTACTACTCCCTTCAGCCTACGCCTGCTGTCGCTGATAACAGCAAAAGCAGGTGTTGCTGATGGGAGTATTCATCAGCTGGCACCTGTGCTATAAATAAATAAATGAATAAAAAAATGAAGTGGGTTCTCTTTTGTTTTTGATAACCAGTGCAGGCAAAACTGCAGCTGTGGTCTGCAACCCTAAGCTGTAAGCTGTATCATGGCTGGTTATCAAGAATAGAGGGGTCCCCAGGACATTTTTTAAAATAAATTAAATAAATAATTTAAAAAAATGGAGTGGTCCCCACATTTATGACAAGCAGCCAAGCTAAAAAAAAGACATAACTTAAAGTAAAGCCAGAGTTCAGTAATCCAGAAGAACAAACAGAGTAACACACAGAGAGCAAGAAAAACAGAATGCAAACCAAGCACACACTCCAAGCACACAGACTAAAGCAGAATGTATAGCTGACAGAGAAACCCAGTTTGGAGTGAGTATAAATACCTCTCCCATCTTGAAAGAGAGGTCACCAACATTAACCCTGAGAGAACAGGACATTAACCATGTCCTAACCATGACACAAAGTAGGAAATCTCCAGGAGCTCTAAACTGAACAGATTAACCCCTGCACTGCTACCTGAAATTTGCACTGTGTAAGATTGTAGTAGCATCGTACGTAGTGAAGAGGCAGTGACCCACAAAGTTCCAACACAAAAAATCTCTTTAATGTGTTTCCTCACAGCTTTAAAGTCCAATTCACACAAATGCATATAACTTCAGTGTATATTATCAGTGTTCAGTTCACACCAGTTCATAGCAATACATATCATATGGCTTCAGATTTACAGTCCCTAAACAGTCCAGACTTCCCTTGTCCAGATTCCCTGGGCAACCGCACGCCATGTTACAGTCTCCATACACACAGCCTTATATGTTGCAGACACTGTTGTGAACTGTATTTCTTGGCTCCCTCTTGTGATCACTAGCGGTATGACACTTGGATTGTCTTTCTCCAGGTTGGTACCCACCTGGTTCGTTAGGCCTTGGGTGTTCCTATTTAGACTTCCTGGAAACTCAGTCTAGTGCCTGGAATCGATGTAGTCAGTCTATGTCTGTTTGCTCCTGTCTCCTGGTCTCCTGCTTTTTGCAAGATAAGTTAAGTCCTGCTTTCCTATTTTTGTTTATTCGCATTACTGCTATTTTGTTCCAGCTTGTTACAATGTGATTCCTGATTTTTGCTGGAAGCTCTAGGGGGCTGATTTCTCCTCCCACACCGTTAGTCGGTGCGGGGGTTCTTGGATATTCAGCGTGGATATTTTTGTAGGGTTTTTGCTGACCGCATAAGTCCTCTTTCTATTTTCTGCTATTAATTAGTGGGCCTCACTTTGCTAAATCTAGTTCATACTTATGTTTGTCTTTTCTTCTTACCTCACCGTTATGATTTGTTGGGGGCTTGTATCATAACTTTGGGGTCCTTTCTCTTGAGGCAAGTGAGGTCTTATTTCCTCTGAAAGGGTTAGTTAGTTCTCCGGCTGGTGCGAGACATCTAGAATCAACATAGGTACGTTCCCCGACTACTTTTAGTTGTTGTGCTAGGATTAGATATACGGTCAGCCAAGTTACCACCTCCCTATGAACTAGATTTTGTGTTTGCGGACTTAGCTGGAAATTCTGCGATCCTCTACCACTAGGATCACAACAGTATTCCAGGCCGAAAGTGAATATTCAATGCATTGCAGAAGCGGGATTAAAAGAAAAGAAGTTCTCTGATTAGACTCTGATTACTAGTGTGGATCAGCTTGCTGCACGAGTGCAGGGCATTCAGGATTTTGTTACTAGTAGTCCTATGTCAGAGCCTAAGATACCTATTCCTGAGCTTTTCTCTGGTGATCGATTTAAATTTAGGAATTTTAGGAATAATTGTAAATTGTTTCTATCTTTGAGACCGCGTTCGTCTGGAGACTCAGCTCAGCAAGTTAAAATTGTTATCTCTTTCTTGCGTGGCGACCCTCAGGATTGGGCTTTTTCATTGGCGCCAGGAGATCCGGCATTGGCAAATATTGATGCGTTTTTTCTGGCGCTCGGATTACTTTATGAGGAGCCCAATCTTGAAATTCGGGCAGAAAAAGCGTTGCTGGCTATCTCTCAGGGCCAGGATGAGGCTGAAGTGTATTGCCAAAAATTTCGGAAATGGTCCGTGCTCACTCAATGGAATGAGTGTGCTCTGGCCGCAAATTTCAGAAATGGCCTTTCTGAAGCCATTAAGAATGTGATAGTGGGTTTTACCATTCCTACAAGTCTGAGTGATTCTATGGCTCTGGCCATTCAGATAGATCAGCGTTTGCGGGAGCGCAAATCTGCTAATCCTCTGGCAGTGTTGTCTGAACAGACACCTGACTCAATGTTATGTGATAGAATTCAGACTAGAACTGAACGACAAAATCATAGACGTCAGAATGGGTTGTGTTTTTACTGTGGTGATTTTACACATGTTATCTCAGCATGCTCTAAACGCCTAACAAAGATGGTTAGTCCTGTCACCATTGGTAATTTGCATCCTAAGTTTATTTTGTCTGTAATTCTAATTTGCTCATTGTCTTCCTACCCTGTTATGGCATTTGTGGATTCAGGTGCTGCCCTGAGTCTTATGGACTTGTCATTTGCCAAGCGCTGTGGTTTTGTCCTGGAGCCTTTAAAAAATCCCATTCCTCTTAGAGGAATTGATGCTACGCCATTGGCGGAGAATAAACCGCAGTATTGGACACAAGTGACCATGTGCATGACTCCTGAACATCGGGAGGTGATTCGTTTTCTTGTTCTGCATAAAATGCATGATTTGGTCATTTTAGGTCTGCCATGGTTACAGACCCATAATCCAGTCTTGGATTGGAAGGCAATGTCTGTGTCAAGTTGGGGTTGTCAGGGAATTCATTGCGATTCTCCGTCGGTGTCTATTGCTTCTTCTACTCCTTCTGAAGTTCCGGAGTATTTGTTGGACTATCAGGATGTATTTAGTGAGTCCAGGTCCAGTGCCCTTCCTCCTCATAGGGACTGCGACTGTGCTATAGATTTGATTCCTGGTAGTAAATTTCCTAAGGGACGATTATTTAATCTATCTGTACCTGAACATGCCGCAATGCGTTCTTATATAAAGGAGTCTTTGGAGAAGGGACATATTCGTCCATTCTCTTCCCCTCTTGGTGCAGGATTCTTTTTTGTAGCCAAAAAAGACGGGTCTTTGAGACCTTGTATAGACTATCGGCTTCTGAATAAAATCACGGTCAAATTTCAGTATCCTTTGCCACTATTGTCGGACTTGTTTGCTCGGATTAAGGGTGCCAAGTGGTTCACCAAGATAGATCTTCGTGGTGCGTACAACCTTGTGCGCATTAAGCAGGGAGATGAATGGAAAACTGCGTTTAATACGCCCGAAGGTCATTTTGAGTACTTGGTGATGCCTTTTGGGCTCTCTAATGCTCCTTCAGTGTTTCAGTCCTTTATGCATGACATCTTCCGGAAGTATCTAGATAAATTTATGATTGTTTATCTGGATGATATTCTGTTTTTTTCTGATAATTGGGATTCTCATGTAAAGCAAGTCAGGATGGTGTTTCAGGTTTTGCGTGATAATGCTTTGTTTGTGAAGGGCTCAAAGTGTCTCTTCGGAGTGCAGAAGGTTTCCTTTCTGGGTTTCATTTTCTCCCCTTCTACAGTGGAGATGGATCCAGTCAAGGTCCGAGCTATTCATGATTGGACTCAACCCACGTCTGTTAAGAGTCTTCAGAAGTTCTTGGGTTTTGCTAATTTCTACCGTCGTTTTATTGCTAATTTCTCTAGCGTTGTTAAACCTTTGACGGATATGACCAAGAAAGGTTCTGATGTGGCTAATTGGGCTCCGGCAGCCGTGGAGGCTTTCCGGGAGCTGAAGCGCTGGTTTACTTTGGCGCCTGTTTTGTGCCAGCCTGATGTCTCACTTCCCTTTCAGGTTGAAGTGGACGCTTCTGAGATTGGTGCAGGGGCTGTTTTGTCGCAGAAAGGCTCTGGTTGCTCTGTGATGAGACCTTGTGCTTTTTTTTTTAGGAAATTTTCGCCTGCAGAGCGGAATTGGTAATCGGGAGTTGTTGGCCATGAAGTGGGCATTTGAGGAGTGGCGTCATTGGCTCGAGGGAGCTAAGCATCGTGTGGTGGTCTTGACTGATCACAAAAATTTGATGTATCTCGAGTCTGCTAAGCGCCTGAATCCTAGACAGGCTCGTTGGTCGTTGTTTTTCTCCCGTTTTGACTTTGTGGTCTCATAACTGCCTGGTTCGAAGAATGTGAAGGCTGATGCTCTTTCTAGGAGTTTTGTGCCTGACTCTCCGGGAGTCTCAGAGCCAGCTGGTATTCTTAAAGAGGGAGTAATCTTGTCGGCCATTTCTCCTGATTTGCGACGTGTGTTGCAGAGATTTCAGGCTGGTAGACATGACCCTTGCCCACCTGATAGACTCTTTGTTCCTGATAAATGGACCAGCAGAGTTATCTCCGAGGTTCATTCCTCAGTGTTGGCAGGGCATCCTGGGATTTTTGGTACCAGAGATTTGGTAGCTAGGTCCTTTTGGTTGCCTTCCTTGTCGCGGGATGTGCGTTCTTTTGTGCAGTCCTGTGGGATTTGTGCTCGGGCTAAGCCTTGCTGTTCTCGTGCCAGCCGGTTGCTTTTGCCCTTGCCCGTCCCGAAGAGGCCCTGGACACACATTTCCATGGATTTCATTTCAGATCTTCTGGTGTCTCAAGGAATGTCTGTCATCTGGGTGGTGTGTGATCGCTTTTCCAAGATGGTCCATTTGGTGCCCTTGCCTAAGTTGCCTTCCTCTTCCGATCTGGTTCCTTTGTTCTTTCAGAATGTGGTTCGTTTGCATGGCATTCCTGAGAATATCGTGTCTGACAGAGGATCCCAGTTTGTGTCCAGGTTCTGGTGATCTTTTTGTGCTAAGATGGGCATTGATTTGTCGTTCTCATCTGCCTTTCATCCTCAGACTAATGGCCAAACGGAGCGAACTAATCAGACGCTGGGGGCTTATTTGAGATGTTTTGTTTCTGCGGATCAGGATGATTGGGTGACCTTCTTGCCATTGGCTGAGTTTGCCCTCAATAATTGGGCTAGTTCCGCTACTTTGGTTTCGCCATTTTTCTGCAACTCTGGTTTTCATCCTCGTTTTTCCTCGGGTCATGTTGAATCTTCTGACTGTCTTGGGGTGGATTCCGTTGTGGATAGATTGCAGCGGATTTGGAATCATGTGGTGGACAACTTGAAATTGTCACAGGAGAAGGCTCAGCGTTTTGCCAACCGCCGCCGCGGTGTGGGTCCCCGACTTCGTGTTGGGGATTTGGTTTGGTTGTCTTCTCGGTATGTCCCTCTTAAGGTTTCCTCTCCTAAGTTTAAGCCTCGCTTTATTGGTCCTTATAAAATTTTGGAAATCCTTAATCCGGTTTCTTTTCGTTTGGATCTTCCGGTGTCGTTTGCCATTCACAATGTGTTCCATAGGTCTTTGTTGCGGCGGTATGTTGTGCCTGTGGTTCCTGCTGTTGACCCTCCTGCTCCGGTCTTGGTTGAGGGCGAGTTGGAGTACGTGGTGGAGAAGATCTTGGATTCTCGTCTCTCTAGACGGAGGCTTCAGTATCTGGTCAAATGGAAGGGCTATGGTCAGGAGAATAATTCCTGGGTGGTCGCCTCTGATGTTCATGCGGCCGATTTGGTTCGTGCTTTTCACGCTGCTCATCCTGATCGCCCTGGTGGTCTTGGTGAGGGTTCGGTGACCCCTCCTTAAAGGGGGGGGTACTGTTGTGAACTGTATTTCTTGGCTCCCTCTTGTGATCACTAGCGGTATGACACTTGGATTATCTTTCTCCTGGTTGGTACCCACCTGGTTCGTTAGGCCTTGGGTGTTCCTATTTAGACTTCCTGGAAACTCAGTCTAGTGCCTGGAATCGATGTAGTCAGTCTATGTCTGTTTGCTCCTGTCTCCTGGTCTCCTGCTTTTTGCAAGATAAGCTAAGTCCTGCTTTCCTATTTTTGTTTATTCGCATTACTGCTATTTTGTTCCAGCTTGTTACAATGTGATTCCTGATTTTTGCTGGAAGCTCTAGGGGGCTGATTTCTCCTCCCACACCGTTAGTCGGTGCGGGGGTTCTTGGATATTCAGCGTGGATATTTTTGTAGGGTTTTTGCTGACCGCATAAGTCCTCTTTCTATTTTCTGCTATTAATTAGTGGGCCTCACTTTGCTAAATCTAGTTCATACTTATGTTTGTCTTTTCTTCTTACCTCACCGTTATTATTTGTTGGGGGCTTGTATCATAACTTTGGGGTCCTTTCTCTTGAGGCAAGTGAGGTCTTATTTCCTCTGAAAGGGTTAGTTAGTTCTCCGGCTGGTGCGAGACATCTAGAATCAACGTAGGTACGTTCCCCGGCTACTTTTAGTTGTTGTGCTAGGATTAGATATACGGTCAGCCAAGTTACCACATCCCTATGAGCTAGATTTTGTGTTTGCGGACTTAGCTGGAAATTCTGCGATCCTCTACCACTAGGATCACAACAAGACACTACACAAGCTAGCCCCCTCCGACTAGTTCCCTTGGGTGTCCTGCATCACTGTATCACAGTCTCTTACACTCTCTTTACTCACACAGCTGTACACAGCCAAGGATATCCTCCGGATAGCAACCGGGCACCATATCCACCTGTTTGCAATTGTTACACATGCTAGTCCTCTTTCGGGCACAGGACATCCACCTCCGGGCACAGGACTATCCACATCTATCTCTTTCGGGACAGGACATCCACCTCCGGGCACAGGACTGTCCACATCCAAGAACAGTACCATGGATGACTTGCATTGCTGTATACGCTGCAGGTGCCAGGCTATTCAGCTGCCCTGGGTGCTAGCTCCGCTGGCCTGTGCCTCCATGCACTCAGGCAGCGCTCTGCAGGCCCCTGCTCTGCACACCAGCACACACCAGTCTGACACTGATGTGCACCTCACACACCTGACACACCCATACATCTTACTGCAGGGCTTTTAACACACACAAACCTGTAGCCTTCAGCCACATGGAAAACTCAGACTGGAAATCCATGACTCCCATGCACACCTATGGACTTCATCCGTCTGCATGCACAATCTGGGGAGAAGACACAGCGACCCCTACCTGTGACATGAGTCACTGCCTCACATTACAATCACAGCTACACCTGCGACTGCCATGCACACCTGTGGCCTTCATATGCCTCTGTGCACATTTTGGGGAGCAGATACAGCTCCCCCTAACTTTAACCGGGGTCATTGCCTCACAACTGTTTAATATAAGGTGTGAGGACAGATCATTGTATCTTAATTAACATCTGTTTTCAGCAAGCCAAGACTTTTGCTTGTGTAAGTCTGTAATATTGACTTACTTGTAAGCTGACAATTTGTTGTGACACATTGTGCTCTTGTCCTGGATGACTAGTAGTGATGTTTGCTGATATGCTGATTAGACATTGTCCCGGCCAGCCAGTTTGTTGACTTGGAAAATAGAGGAGGTAAAATTATGCAAATAGATTACACCAAATCAAACAATTTGAGTTGGTCTTAAAACATTCTTCCCCTTTACCTGTAAATACTGAATGAAGGACACTTGTTATTTATGAAAAGAGGTTATATGCCTCTATAAGATAGACATAGATTCAACCAAGACATCAATATATCCAAAGGACCAGAGACAGGACAGCAGCTGAGACATCTTGGCTCCATCATGAGGGACACGAATTTATCATTCTACTGGATGCCAGCTTAGGGGAACTTGGCCCTGGCTGGAGGAATACAGTTCTTCTTCATTGACCATTGCGAATCCATGGATACATTTGGAGAAAGCCAGGATTCAGACCCTCGGGTTGCCTGGCTCCATGGAGATATTCGAAGAAGCCAGATTGGGACCCTGTGGTCAACTGGTCTGGTACCTAAATGGGCTGTCATCTCCCTAAGATTGTTACTACCTCTTCTCTGTGCTTGCTACAGGTGGGGTAGTCAGCCCTGGAAGCTCTGAAGTCACAGCTGCTCTTATCCCGGCGAATCAGCGGAAGGTTGAGACTCTGCAATGTGCACCATCTTGGGTATTTGCTGGGTTTGTATTTTGTGCTATCTGCCTGTTTTGTGGTTAAAATAAGCATTGTCACACTGTTTTACTCTCACACTGTGTTGTCTGAGTAGTATTATGCCCACAGATAAAGGAGAGCAGGCATTTGGTGGGATGATTCCTGGTCCATGTGGTTTCAGCTAGCAGACTGGGGCGCCCACTGACCACCCATATCTACAGATAAGGTTATGAATCACTTCAAAACACATCAACCAGGACCCTGACTCTTTTTTGGGGACTTTTTTCTCAGATGATATAACGGCTAATTTGATGATGTGGATTTTCCTTTGAGTAATGTTTCTATCAATGGAATAAACTTTACATTTTATCTGAAGTGCTGGATCAAATTCCCCTTTTTTTTGGACTCTTTAATATGTGTCACTCTGAGTCACCTCTCACAGACAAGCCAGGAGATGGGAAAGTCAAGGTGTCCGAGGTCAGAAGCCAAGAGGGTGCGTCATAAACAGAAGTAAGCGACAAAGGCGAAGTCAGGTAACGTTCTGAAGTCAGAATACCAGGAGATGGTGGATCACAGCAGAAGGGTAAAACAGACGGATGGTCAGAACGAGGTCCAAGGTCAAGAAATTAAAAATCAGCAAACAGAATGCAAGGCACAGTGAGAACAAACCACAAAGTAGCTAATTGTACTGTACATCTGGCAGAGGTCTAGGAGAAACAGCCCAGTTAAGTAGCCTGCCAATCACGTGAGACAATGAACAACTACAGACAGTCAGCTCCTCACAGTCACATGTGGGACCGAGCTGTCAATCAACTCACAGACAGCTCAGCATGCCCCTGCACCAGACTGGATGTCTGAGCTATAGGTAACTGCATCCCAGACACACTGAGGGGTGTTACTGGGACACTATGATGGTGAAGTTCTTCTAATTAGTGCCTGAGTATGTGAAATCAGGCACAGGGGTCTTCTGGCCCTACTGTAGTGGTAAACCTGTGACAGCAACTCTGGGGTGGGGTTAAAGATACATCTATCAACTAGTTTGTTGACTGTTTCAATGGTGACTAGGGTAAAAAACGCAACTTGACTCACTTAACCCCTTAATCCCATATGATGTACTATCCCGTCGAGGTGAACTGGGACTTAATTCCCAGGGACGGGATAGTACGTCATAGGCGATAGGCCACGATCACGGGGGGAGCGCGGCTGATTGCCACCAGGTGTCAGCTGATTATTACAGCTGACATCCGGCACTATGTGCCAGGATTGGTCACGGACCGCTCCCGGCACATTAACCCCCAGAACACTGCGATCAAACGTGATCGCAGCGTTCCGGTGGCATAAGGAAGCATCATGCAGGGAGGGGGCTCCCTGCATGCTTCCCTGAAACGCTCAGTACAACGCAATGTGATCGCATTGTACTGAGCGTCTCCTCCCTGCAGGCCCCGGATCCAAAATGGCCATGGGGCTCCTTCTGGGTCCTGCAGGGAGGTGGCTTACAAGCGCCTGCTCAGAGCAGGCGCCGGAAAGCCTCCTTGCAGTGCCTGTCAGATTGCTGATCTGACACAGTGCATTGCAAAGTGTCAGATCAGCGATCTGACACTATACTGTGATGTTCCCCCGGGGAAATGTTATAAAGTAAAAAAAAAATATTTACATGTGTAAAAAAAAAAAGACCTAAATAAAGAAAAAAAAATATTGTTCCAATAAATACATTTCTTTATCTAAATTAAAAAAACAATAAAAATATACATATTTAGTATCTCCGCGTCCATAACGACCCGGCCTATAAAACTGTCCCACTAGTAAACCCCTTTAGTGAATACTGTAAAAAAAACGAGGCAATAAACAACGCTTTATTATCATACCGCCAAAAAAAAAGTGGTATAACGTGCAATCAAAAAGACGGATACAAATAACCATGGTACCACTGAAAACATCATCTTGTCCTGCAAAAAATGAGCCACAATACAGCATCATCAGCAAAAAATGTAAAAAGTTATAGTCCTCAGAATAAAGTGATGCAAAAATAATTATTTTTTATATAAAATAGTTTTTATCGTATAAAAGCGCCAAAACATAAAAAAAATATAAATGAGGTAATGCTGTAATCGTACTGACCCGGAAAAATAAAACTGCTTTATTAATTTTATGAAACGTGGAACGGTATAAACGCCCCCCTCCAAAAGAAATTCATGAATAGCTGTTTCTTTGTCATTCTGCCTCACAAAAATCGGAATAAAATGCGATCAAAAGCTGTTACGTGCCCGAAAATGGTACCAATAAAAATGTCAACTCGTCCCGCAAAAACACCTCACAAGACTCTGTGGACCAAAATATGGAAAAATTATTGCTCTCAAAATGTGGAGACGCAAAAACTATTTCTTGCAATAAAAAAGCATCTTTTAGTGTGTGACAGCAGCCAATCATAATAAATCTGCCAAAGAACCTGCTATAAAAGTAAATCAAACCCCCCTTCATCACCCCCTTAGTTAGGGAAAAATAATAAAATTAAAAAATGTATTTATTTCCATTTTCCCATTAGGGTTAGGGTTGGGGCTAAGTTAGGGTTGGGGCTACAGTTAGTGTTGGGGCTACAGTTAGGGTTGGGGCTAAAGTTAGGGTTAGGGCTAAAGTTAGGGTTAGGGTTGGGGCTAATGTTAGGGTTGGGGCTAAAGTTAGGGTTAGGGCTACAGTTAGGGTTAGTGCTACAGTTAGGGTTGGGGCTACAGTTAGGGTTAGGGTTGGGGCTAAAGTTAGGGTCAGGGCTAAATTTAGGGTTAGGGTTGGGGCTAAAGTTAAGGTTAGAGTTGGGGCTAAAGTTAGGGTTTGGATTACATTTACTGTTGGGATTAGGGTTGGGATTAGGGTTAGGGGTGTGGATAGGGTTATGGTTGGGATTAGGTTTAGGGGTGTGTTGGAGTTAGGGGTGTGGTTAGGGTTGGGATTAGGGTTAGTGGTGTGTTGGGGTTAGGGGTGTGTTGGGGTTAGGCGTGTGGTTAGGATTAGGGATAGGGGCATATTCGGGTTAGGGGTGTGGTTAGGGCTATGGTTAGGGTTGGGATTAGGGTTAGGGGTGTGTTTGGGTTAGGGTTTCAGTTAGAATTTGGGGGGTTTCCACTGTTTATGCACATTAGGGGCTCTCCAAACGCGACATGGCATCCAATCTCAATTCCAGCCAATTCTGCGTTGAAAAAGTAAAACAGTGCTCCTTCCCTTCCGAGCTCTCACGTGCGCCCAAAAGGGGTTTACCCCCACATATGGGGTATCAGCGTACTCAGATCAAATTGGACAACAACTTTTGGGATCCAATTTCTCCTGTTACCCTTGGTAAAATACAAACCTGGGGGCTAAAAAATAATTTTTGTGGAAAAAAAAAGGATTTTTTATTTTCACGGCTCTGTGTTATAAACTGTAGTGAAACACTTGTGGGTTCGAAATTCTCACAACACATCCAGATAAGTTCCTTGGGGGTCTAGTTTCCAATATGGGGTCACTTGTGGGGGTTTCTACTGTTTAGGTACATCAGGGCCTCTCCAAATGTGACATGGTGTCCTATCTCAATTCCAGTCAATTTTGCATTGAAAAGTCAAACAACGCTCCTTACCTTCCGAGCTCTGTCATGCGCCTAAACAGTGGTTTACCCCCATATATGGAGTATCGGAGTACTCAGGACAAATTGCACAACTTTTGTGGTCCAATTTCTTCTGTTCCCTTGGAAAAATAAAAAATTGGGGGCCAAAAAAATCATTTTTGTGAAAAGATATGATTTTTTATTTTTACGGCTCTACATTATTAACTTCTGTGAAGGACTTGGTGGCTCAAAGTGCTCACCACACATCTAGATAAGTTCATTAGAGGTTTACTTTCCAAAATGGTGTCACTTGTGGGGGTTTCAATGTTTAGGAGCATCAGGGGCTCCCCAAACGCGACATGGCGTCTCATCTCAATTCCAGTCAATTATGCATTGAAAACTCAAATGGCGCTCCTTCCCTTCCGAGCTCTGCCATACGCCCAAACAGTGGTTTACCCCCACATACGGGGTATCAGCATACTCAGGACAAATTGCACAACAACTTTTATGGTTCAATTTCTTCTGTCACCCTTGGGAAAATAAAAAATTGGGGGCAAAATATAATTTTTGTTAAAAAATATTAAACTTCTGTGAACCACTCGGTGGGTCAAAGTGCTCACCACACATCTAGATAGTTCCTTAGGGGGTGTACTTTTCAAAATGGTGTCACTTGTGGGGGTTTCAATGTTTAAGCACATCAGGGGTGCTCCAAACACGACATGGCTTCCTATCTCAATTCCAGTCAATTTGCTTTGAAAAGTCAAACGGCGCTCCTTCCCTTCCGAGCTCTGCATGCGCCCAAACAGTGGTTTACGCCCACATATGGGGTATCAGCGTACTCAGGACAAATTATACAACAACTTTTGTGGTCCAATTTCTCCTGTTACCCTTGTTAAAATAAAACAAATTTGAGCTGAATTAAATTTTTTGTGATAAAAAGTTAAATGTTCATTTTTTTAAACATTCCAAAAATTCCTGTGAAACACCTGAAGGGTTGATAAACTTCTTGAATGTGGTTTTGAGCACCCTGATGGGTGCAACTTTTAGAATGGTGTTACACTTGGGTATTTTCCATCACATAGACCCCTCAAAGTGACTTCAAATGTGATGTGGTCCCTAAAAGAAAATGGTGTTGTAAAAATGAGAAATTGCTGGTCAAAGTTTAACCCTTATAACTCCCTAACAAAAAAAATTTTGGTTCCAAAATTGTGCTGATGTAAAGTAGACATGTGGGAAATGTTACTTATTAAGTATATTGTGTGACATATCTCTGTGATTTAAGGGCATAAAAATTCAAAGTTGGAAAATTGAAAAATTTTCAAAATTTTCACCAAATTTCCATTTTTTTCACAAACAAACACAGGTAACATCAAAGAAATGTTATCATTATCATGAAGTAAAATATGTAATGAGAAAACAGTGTCAGAATCATCAGGATTCGTCGAAGCGTTCCAGAGTTATAATCTCATAAAGGGACAGTGGTCAGAATTGTAAAAATTGGCCCGGTCATTAACGTGCAAACCACCCTTGGGGGTTAATGGGTAAATGCAATTGCTTTATAAACTTACACATATTTGATATACACTCACTGGCCACTTTATTAGGTACACCTGTCCAACTTCTTGTTAACACTTAATTTCTAATCAGCCAATCACATGGCGGCAACTCAGTGCATTTAGGCATGTAGACATGGTCAAGACAATCTCCTGCAGTTCAAACCGAGCATCAGTATGGGGAAGAAAGGTGATTTGAGTGCCTTTGAACGTGGCATGGTTGTTGGTGCCAGAAGGGCTGGTCTGAGTATTTCAGAAACTGCTGATCTACTGGGATTTTCACGCACAACCATCTCTAGGGTTTACAGAGAATGGTCCGAAAAAGAAAAAAAATCCAGTGAGCGGCAGTTCTGTGGGCGGAAATGCCTTGTTGATGCCAGAGGTCAGAGGAGAATGGGCAGACTGGTTCGAGCTGATAGAAAGGCAACAGTGACTCAAATCGCCACCCGTTACAACCAAGGTAGGCCTAAGAGCATCTCTGAACGCACAGTGCGTCAAACTTTGAGGAAGATGGGCTACAGCAGCAGAAGACCACACCGGGTACCACTCCTTTCAGCTAAGAACAGGAAACTGAGGCTACAATTTGTACAAGCTCATCGAAATTGGACAGTAGAAGATTGGAAAAACGTTGCTTGGTCTGATGAGTCTTGATTTCTGCTGCGACATTCGGATGGTAGGGTCAGAATTTGGCGTAAACAACATGAAAGCATGGATCCATCCTGCCTTGTATGGAGCATCTTTGGGATGTGCAGCCGACAAATCTGCGGCAACTGTGTGATGCCATCATGTCAATATGGACCAAAATCTCTGAGGAATGCTTCCAGCACCTTGTTGAATCTATGCCACGAAGAATTGAGGCAGTTCTGAAGGCAAAAGGGGTCCAACCCGTTACTAGCATGGTGTACCTAATAAAGTGGCCGGTGAGTGTATGTCTTACACTATATAGTCAAAAGTATTGTGGAAATTAGACATTACATTTAAATGATCTTATTTGATATCCCATTCTATATCTATATGCATTAATATTCAATCTGTAATTCCTTTGCAACTATAACAACTTCTGCACTTCTGGTAGGACTTTCAACAAGAATTTATCATGTGTCTGTGGAAACTTCTGTCCACTCAAAGGGAAGAACATTTGTCAGGTCAAATTGTTATGACTCTTGATGAGAGGGCCTGTCTCCATTCTAGTTCATCACAAAAGTGTTAAATGCAGTTTAGGTCTAAGCACTATGTGGGACAGTCAAATTATTCCACACCAAAGGCACCCTAAAAGGCTTTTCACAAACTGTTACTACAAAGTTGAAAGCTACAAATGTTCAAAATCTCTTGGTATAGTATACTGAAACATTAATATTCCCATATGCCATCCATTGAATAACAATCCCATAGTATTATTCCTTCTCCTTTAAGCTTCATAGTTGACACATTTCAGTCAGGAAGGTAATGTTCTGGCATGTGCAAAACCCAAACTCATTTATCAGGCTTCCAGATAGAAAAGTGTGATTTGTGAGAATATGTTTTCTGTTGTGAATTCTGCTTTTGGGTTCCCTCCGGTGGTAGTAGGTGGTAATGCAGTTGTCCCTGGGTTGCAGTCCTGGTCAGGTGTGTCTGCTGACTGCAGTTCTGACTGGGGTATTTAGGTGTGCAGGATTCATTAGTCCTGGCCAGTTGCCAATTGTTGTTGGGAGGTGTTGGACCTCTGCCTGGTTCCTCCTGCCTTTCTGCCAAATCAGCAAAGATAAGTGTCTGGTTTTTTTTTTCCTGTGGCACACATGCTGTGTGCTTCACAATTCAGTGCTCTTCTTTGTGTTTTCTTGTCCAGCTTAGACTGTGTCAGTATTTTCTCAGTCTTGTTGGATTCTCTGGAGTGGCAGATATACATTCCATGTCTTTAGTTAGATTGTGGAACTTTTTGTATTATCTGCTGTGGATATTTTTGGAAGGGTTTTAATACTGACCGCCTAGTAATCTGTCCTATCCTTTCCTATTTAGGGGGGCTGTTATCCTGGTGGGACTCCACTCCTCTACTCCCCTCTCTGTACCCCGGTAAGCTGACTTGGCCTTATTTGGCTAATATATACTCTTTTGCTGTATTTTGTCACTTTTACTGACTACTTGCTAGTCACCTTGCCTGGCTGCATCGTATGGAAGGGATCTCCCTCCTGGATTAGAGTATATATATGGGGAGTTTAAAGGGGTGGATGCCTTCTTGTTTTTGTATATCATGGTATTCACCACCTACTTTTTAAGTGTTATTGCTGTTTTTATTGTCTTTTGTTATAATAAAGTATATCTTTTTCTATATAAACATGCTCCGGTTCCTCCTGTTTTCTTATCCTTTCCTATTTAGCTAGAGTGGCCTCTTTTGCTAAATCCTGTTTTCTACCTACGTGTGTCTATTCTTCTCCTACTCACAGTCATTATTCGTGGGGGGCTGCCTATCCTTTGGGGGTCTGCTCTGAGACAAGATAGCATTCCTATTTCCATCTATAGGGGTATTTAGTCCTCCGGCTGTGTCGAGGTGTCTAGGGTTTGTTAGGCACACCCCACGGCTACTTCTAGTTGCGGTGTTAGTTCAGGATTTGCGGTCAGTACAGGTTCCACCGACTCCAGAGAAAGTTTTCATGCGGCTCCAAGGTCACCAGATCATAACAGTTCAACTGGCCCATAATGAGTTAAATGCATCTCAGAAGAAGGGAAGAAAGGTGTTGAGCCATTTTTTTTTTCTGCAGTCTGTTTTGTCTTTTCTTCCCTCTTTATTTGTGGGTGGCTGAGGAGTCTTGTGCCAGCATGGATGTTCAGGAATTAGCTTCTCGTGTAGACCAGCTTGCTGCTAGGGTACAGGGTATTTCTGATTATATTGTTCAGACTCTTGCTTTAGAGCCGAAGATTCCTACTCCTGATGTGTTTTTTGGTGATAGGTCCAAATTTTTGGGTTTTAAAAACAATTGTAAACTGTTTTTTGCTGTGAGACCGCGATTGTTGTGAATTCTGTTTTTGGGCTCCCTCTGGTGGCTACTGGTGGTACTGGTTGACTTTTGTCTTGTGTTTCCAGTGCACCTGTTTTCATCAGGAAATTGGGAGTTTCCTATTTAGTCTGGCTTCTAAGTCACTCTAGTGCCGGCAATCAATGTTACCAGAGCACCTCTGTTGCTTGCTACCTGCTCCAAGTCTGCAATTCAGCTAAGTTGAATTTTTTGGCATTTTTTGTGTTTGTTTTGTCCAGCATGCATTTGTATTTCTCGTGCTGCTGGAAGCTCTAGTGATCTGAAATTACTACTCCGGTGTCATGAGTTGATAACGGAGTCAAGGTAGTTTCAGGATGGCTGCTTAGGGTTTTGAGGTAACCGCGAAGTCCTCTTTTGTATTTTCATCTATCTAGTCAGAGGGCCTCACTTTGCTGAATCTATATTCATACTGCGTTTGTGTTTTCCTCTTACCTAACCGTTATTATATGTGGGGGGCTACTATAACTTTTGGGGTTTCCCTGGAGGCAAGCCAGGTCTGTGTATTCCTCTTCTAGGGGCAGCTAGATCTCCGGCTGGCGCGAGGTGTCTAGGGATAAAACATAGGCACACCCCCTGGCTATTTTTATTTGCGTGTTAGGTTCAGCATCGCGGTTACCTGAGATACCATCTTCCTAGAGCTAGTCCGTTTTTTCCCGTGTCCCTGCCATTGGGAATCATGACAGTATTGCCGGCCATAATGTATTAAAGGTATTGGCTAAAGAAGGAAAAAAAAAAAAAAGAAGTTTCTGACACTTTTTTTTTTTTACTCAGAAGTTCTGTCTAGCCATAATTGCCATCTGCTGTTTTTTTTTTTCTTCTCCTCTTAACCCCTGAATGGCTCAGATCTCTGCTGTTGAGAAATGGATATCCAGAGTTTAGCTTCACATCTTAATACTCTTGCCTCTAAGGTTCAAAATATCCAAGACTATGTTATACATGCTCCTATGTCTGAACCCAAGATCCCTATACCTGAGTTCTTTTCTGGAGATAGATCTCGTTTTCTGAATTTTAAGCACAATTGTAAATTGTATCTTTCTCTGAGATCTCGCTCCGCTGGAGACCCCGCTCAGCAGGTTAGAATTGTTATTTCCTTGTTGCGGGGTGACCCCCAGAATTGGGCATTTGCATTGGCACCAGGGGATCCTGCACTGCTCAATGTGGATGCGTTTTTTCTGGCACTGGGGTTGCTCTATGAGGAACCTAATTTGGAGATTCAGGCTGAAAAGGCCTTGATAGCCCTCTCTCAAGGGCATGATGAAGCTGAAATATATTGTCAAAAATTTCGAAAATGGTCGGTGCTTACTCAGTGGAATGAGTGCGCCCTGGCGGCGAATTTCAGAGAAGGTCTCTCTGACGCCGTTAAAGATGTCATGGTGGGGTTTCCTACGCCCACAGGTCTGAATGAATCCATGACTATGGCTATTCAGATTGATCGGCGTTTACGGGAGCGCAAACCTGTGCACCATTTGGCGGTGTCTTCTGAGCAGGCACCGGAGATTATGCAATGTGATAGAATTCTGTCCAGAAGTGAACGGCAGAATTATAGGTGTAAAAATGGGTTGTGCTTCTACTGTGGTGATTCTGCTCATGTTATATCAGCATGCTCTAAACGCACAAAAAAGGTTGATAAGTCTTTTGCAATTGGCACCTTACAGTCTAAGTTTATTTTGTCTGTAACTTTGATTTGTTCATTATCAACTATTACTGTGGATGCCTATGTGGATTCTGGCGCTTCCTTGAGTCTTATGGATTGGTCCTTTGCCAGACGTTGTGGGTTTAGCCTAGAGCCTTTGGAAGTTCCTATTCCTCTGAAGGGTATCGACTCCACACCTTTGGCTAGGAATAAACCACAATTCTGGACACAAGTCACAAGTGACTATGTGTATGACTCCTGACCATCGGGAGGTGATTCGCTTCCTTGTGTTGCATAACTTGCATGATGTCTTAGTGCTTGGATTGCCATGGTTGCAAACTCATAATCCAGTCCTTGATTGGAAAACAATGTCTGTGTTAAGTTGGGGATGTCAGGGGGCTCATGGGGAAGTACCTTTGGTTTCCATTGCTTCATCTACTCCCTCTGAAATTCCGGCATTTTTGTCTGATTATTGTGATGTGTTTGAGGAGCCTAAACTTAGTTCTCTCCCCCCTCACAGGGATTGCGATTGTGCTATAGACTTGATTCCGGGCAGCAAGTTTCCCAAGGGTCATTTGTTCAATCTATCTGTGCCTGAGCATGCTGCTATGCGAGAGTATATTAAGGAGTCCTTGGAAAAGGGACATATCCGTCCATCCTCATCCCCTTTAGGAGCAGGTTTTTTTTTCGTGGGTAAACAAGATGGCTCCCTGAGGCCCTGTATTGATTATCGCCTGTTGAATAAGATTACAGTCAAATACCAGTATCCATTGCCACTATTGACTGATTTATTTGCTCGTATTAAAGGGGCAAAGTGGTTCTCTAAGGTTGATCTTCGGGGTGCGTATAATTTGGTGCGGATTAAGCAGGGAGATGAGTGGAAAACTGCATTTAATACGCCCGAGGGCCATTTTGAGTATTTGGTAATGCCTTTTGGTGTTTCTAATGCTCCTTCAGTCTTTCAGTCCTTTATGCACGATATTTTCCGTAAATACCTGGATAAATTTATGATTGTGTATTTGGATGATATTTTGATTTTTTCGGATGACTGGGAGTCGCATGTTCAACAGGTTAGGAAGGTTTTTCAGGTTTTGCGGTCCAATTCTCTGTTTGTAAAGGGTTCAAAGTGTATCTTTGGGGTTCAGAAGATCTCCTTTTTGGGGTATATTTTTTCCCCTTCTTCTGTTGAGATGGATCCTGTCAAGGTTCGGGCTATTTGTGATTGGACGCAGCCTACTTCCCTGAAGAGTCTTCAGAAGTTCTTGGGCTTTGCTAATTTCTATCGTCGATTTATAACTGGGTTTTCAAGTGTTGCTAAACCTCTGACTGATTTGACTAAGAAGGGTGCTGATGTTGCCAATTGGTCCTCTGCGGCTGTGGAGGCCTTTCGGGAGCTTAAGCGCCGCTTTTCTTCTGCCCCTGTGTTGCGCCAGCCTGATGTTTCGCTCCCTTTTCAGGTTGAGGTTGATGCTTCCGAGATTGGAGCGGGGGCGGTTTTGTCGCAGAAAAGTCCCGATTGCTCAGTGATGAGACCATGTGCATTCTTCTCTCGAAAATTTTCGCCCGCCGAGCGAAATTATGATGTCGGTAATCGGGAGCTCTTGGCTATGAAGTGGGCATTTGAGGAGTGGCGTCATTGGCTTGAGGGTGCTAGACATCAGGTGGTGGTCTTGACTGATCACAAGAATCTGATTTACCTTGAGTCTGCCAGGCGTCTGAATCCTAGACAGGCGCGCTGGTCATTGTTTTTCTCTCGGTTTAATTTTGTGGTTTCATACTTGCCGGGCTCGAAAAATGTGAAGGCAGATGCTCTTTCTAGGAGTTTTGAGCCTGACTCCTCTGGTGATTCGGAGCCTACGGGTATCCTTAAGGATGGAGTGATTGTGTCTGCTGTCTCCCCAGACTTGCGACGTGCTTTGCAGGAGTTTCAGACTGATAGGCCTGATCGTTGTCCGTCTGGGAGATTGTTTGTTCCAGATGAGTGGACCAGTAGAGTCATCTCAGAGGTTCATTCTTCTGTGTTTGCGGGCCACCCTGGAATTTTTGGTACCAGAGATTTGGTGGCCAGGTCCTTCTGGTGGCCTTCCCTGTCTCGGGATGTGCGTACCTTTGTACAGTCTTGTGATGTTTGTGCTCGGGCCAAGCCTTGCTGTTCTCGGGCTAGTGGATTGTTGTTGTCCCTGCCTATTACGAAGAGGCCGTGGACGCACATCTCTATGGACTTTATCTCGGATCTCCCGTTTTCTCAGAAAATGTCCGTCATTTGGGTGGTGTGTGACCGTTTTTCTAAGATGGTTCATTTGGTACCCTTGCCCAAATTGCCTTCTTCATCGGAGTTGGTTCCTTTATTTTTTCAGAATGTGGTTCGCTTACATGGTATCCCGGAAAACATCGTGTCTGATAGAGGATCTCAATTTGTGTCTAGGTTCTGGCAAGCGTTCTGTGCCAGGATGGGCATTGATTTGTCTTTTTCATCTGCGTTCCATCCTCAGACTAATGGCCAGACGGAGCGAACTAATCAGACTTTGGAAACTTATTTGAGGTGTTTTGTGTCTGCTGATCAGGATGATTGGTTCACCTTTTTGCCGTTGGCAGAGTTTGCCCTCAATAATCGGGCCAGTTCTGCTACTCTGGTTTCTCCTTTCTTTTGCAATTCTGGGTTTCACCCTCGTTTTTCATCTGGTCAGGTGGAATCTTCGGATTGTCCTGGAGTGGATTCTGTGGTGGATAGACTGCACCGGATTTGGAGTCATGTGGTGGACAATTTGAAGTTGTCTCAGGAGAAGACTCAGCAGTTTGCTAATCGTCGTCGTCGTGTGGGTCATCGTCTCCGTGTTGGAGACTTGGTGTGGTTGTCTTCTCGTTTTGTCCCTATGAAGGTCTCTTCTTCTAAGTTCAAACCTCGGTTCATAGGTCCTTATAAGATTTTGGAGATTCTTAATCCTGTATCTTTTCGTTTGGACCTTCCAGCATCTTTCACCATTCATAATGTCTTCCATAGGTCGTTGTTGCGGAGGTACGAGGTACCGGTTGTTCCTTCTGTTGAGCCTCCTGCTCCTGTGCTGGTGGAGGGTGAATTGGAGTATGTTGTGGAGAAGATTTTGGACTCTCGCATTTCCAGACGGAGACTTCAATATCTGGTTAAATGGAAGGGATACGGTCAGGAGGATAATTCTTGGGTGACTGCCTCTGATGTTCATGCCTCTGATTTGGTTCGCGCCTTTCATAGGGCGCATCCAGATCACCCTGGTGGTTCTCATGAGGGTTCGGTGCCCCCTCCTTAAGGGGGGGGTACTGTTGTGAATTCTGTTTTTGGGCTCCCTCTGGTGGCTACTGGTGGTACTGGTTGACTTTTGTCTTGTGTTTCCAGTGCACCTGTTTTCATCAGGAAATTGGGAGTTTCCTATTTAGTCTGGCTTCTCAGTCACTCTAGCGCCGGCAATCAATGTTACCAGAGCACCTCTGTTGCTTGCTACCTGCTCCAAGTCTGCAATTCAGCTAAGTTGAATTTTTTGGCATTTTTTGTGTTTGTTTTGTCCAGCATGCATTTGTATTTCTCGTGCTGCTGGAAGCTCTAGTGATCTGAAATTACTACTCCGGTGTCATGAGTTGATAACGGAGTCAAGGTAGTTTCAGGATGGCTGCTTAGGGTTTTGAGGTAACCGCGAAGTCCTCTTTTGTATTTTCATCTATCTAGTCAGAGGGCCTCACTTTGCTGAATCTATATTTATACTGTGTTTGTGTTTTCCTCTTACCTAACCGTTATTATATGTGGGGGGCTACTATAACTTTTGGGGTTTCCCTGGAGGCAAGCCAGGTCTGTGTATTCCTCTTCTAGGGGCAGCTAGATCTCCGGCTGGCGCGAGGTGTCTAGGGATAAAACATAGGCACACCCCCTGGCTATTTTTATTTGCGTGTTAGGTTCAGCATCGCGGTTACCTGAGATACCATCTTCCTAGAGCTAGTCCGTTTTTTCCCGTGTCCCTGCCATTGGGAATCATGACACGCGATCCTCCGGTGATTCCATTCAGCAGGTTAAAATTGTTATCTCCCTGCTGCGTGGCGATCCACAGGATTGGGCATTTTCCCTGGAATCTGGGAATCCGGCCTTGCTTAATGTAGATTCCTTTTTTCAGGCTTTAGGATTATTATATGATTAACCGAATTCTGTGGATCAAGCGGAGAAAACCTTGTTGGCCCTGTCTCAGGGTCAAGAGGCGGCAGAATTGTATTGTCAGAAATTCAGAAAATGGTCTGTGTTGACTAAATGGAATGATGATGCTTTGGCGGCAATTTTCAGAAAGGGTCTTTCTGAATCCGTTAAAGATGTTATGGTGGGGTTTCCCACGCCTTCCGGTCTGAGTGATTCTATGTCTCTGGCCATTCAGATTGATCGGCGCTTGCGGGAGCGTCAAACTGTGTGCGCTGTGGCGTCGTCCTTAGAGCAAAGTCCTGAGCCAATGCAGTGTGATAGGATTTTGTCTAGAACGGAACGACAAGGATTCAGACATCAGAATAGGTTGTGTTATTATTGTGGCGACGCTTCTCATGTCATTTCAGTCTGCCCTAAGCGGACAAAAAGGATTGCTAGTTCATTTACTATCAGTACTGTACAACCTAAATTTCTGTTATCGGTGTCCTTGATCTGCTCATTGTCATCATTTTCTGTCATGGCGTTTGTGGATTCAGGCGCCGCCTTGAACTTAATGGATTTTGAGTTTGCCAGGCGTTGTGGTTTTCCCTTGCAGCCTTTGCAGAACCCTATTCCTTTAAGGGGGATTGATGCTACACCTTTGGCTAAAAATAAGCCCCAGTTTTGGACACAGGTGACCATGCACATGGCGCCAGCCCATCAGGAAGATTGTCGATTTCTGGTGTTGCATAATTTGCATGATGTTATCGTGCTGGGTTTTCCGTGGTTGCAGGTACATAATCCTGTGTTGGATTGGAAGTCTATGTCTGTGACTAGTTGGGGTTGTCAGGGGGTTCATAATGATGTTCCTTTGATGTCAATCTCCTCTTCTTCCTCTTCTGAAATTCCAGAGTTTTTGTCTGATTTTCAGGATGTATTCGATGAGCCCAAGTCCAGTTCCCTTCCACCGCACAGGGATTGTGATTGTGCTATTGACTTGATTCCAGGCAGTAAGTTTCCAAATGGCCGACTTTTCAACCTGTCTGTGCCTGAACATACCGCCATGCGGAGTTATGTTAAGGAGTCTTTGGAGAAAGGGCATATTCGGCCATCTTCTTCACTGTTGGGAGCAGGTTTTTTTTTGTTCCTAAGAAGGATGGCTCCTTGAGACCTTGTATTGATTATCGCCTCTTGAATAAGATCACGGTCAAGTTTCAATACCCTTTACCCTTGCTTTCCGATTTGTTTGCTAGGATTAAGGGGGCTAGTTGGTTTACGAAGATTGACCTTCGGGGGCATATAATTTGGTTCGTATTAAGCAGGGTGATGAATGGAAAACTGCGTTTAATACGCCCGAAGGCCATTTTGAATACCTTGTGATGCCATTCGGGCTCACTAACGCTCCATCTGTTTTTCAATCCTTCATGCATGATATCTTCCGGACTTATATTGATAAATTCTTGATTGTATATTTGGACGATATTTTGATTTTTTCCGATGATTGGAAGTCTCATGTGGAACAGGTCAGGATGGTATTTCAGATCCTTCGTGACAATGCTTTGTTTGTTAAGGGGTCTAAGTGTCTCTTTGGGGTGCAGAAGGTTTCTTTTTTGGGCTTTATTTTTTCTCCCTCATCTATGGAGATGGATCCGGTTAAGGTTCAGGCCATTCATGATTGGATTCAACCCACATCCGTGAAGAGCCTTCAGAAATTTTGGGGTTTTGCAAATTTTTATCGCCGGTTCATTGCTAACTTCTCCAGCGTGGTTAAACCCTTGACTTATTTGATGAAAAAAGGCACTGATGTGGCGAATTGGTCCTCTGCGGCTGTCTCTGCCTTTCAGGAGCTTAAATGCTGATTTACTTCTGCTCCGGTGTTGCGCCAACCAGATGTTTCTCTTCCGTTTCAGGTTGAGGTTGATGCTTCTGAGATTGGGGCAGGGGCCGTTTTGTCTCAGAGGGATTCTGTTGGTTCTTTGATGAAACCGTGTGCCTTCTTCTCCCACAAGTTTTTGCCTGCTGAATGCAATTATGATGTCGGCAATCGGGAGTTGTTGGCTATGAAGTGGGCGTTTGAGGAGTGGCGACATTGGCTTGAGGGAGCTAAGCACCGTATTGTGGTCCTGACCGATCATAAGAATTTGATTTACCTCGAGTCTGCCAAACGGCTGAGTCCTAGACAGGCTCGATGGTCCTTGTTTTTTTCCCGTTTTGATTTCGTGGTTTCGTATCTTCCGGATTCTAAGAATATTAAGGCTGATGCCCTTTCTAGGAGTTTTTTGCCTGATTCTCCTGAGGTCCTAGAACCGGTCGGCATTCTGAAAGAAGGGGTTGTCCTTTCTGCCATTTCCCCTGATTTACGGTGGTTCTTCAGGAATTTCAGGCTGATAGACCTAACCGCTGTCCTGTGGGGCAATTGTTTGTTCCTGACAGATGGACTAGTAGAGTGATTTCTGAGGTTCACTGTTCTGTGTTGGCTGGTCATCCTGGTATTTTTGGTACCAGAGATTTGGTTGGTAGGTCCTTTTGATGGCCTTCGTTGTCACGTGATGTGCGTTCTTTTGTACAGTCCTGTGGGACTTGTGCGCAGGCCAAGCCTTGTTGTTCCCGTGCTAGTGGGTTACTTTTGCCATTGCCGGTTCCTGAGAGGCCCTGGACGCATATTTCTATGGATTTTATTTCTGATCTTCCGGTTTCCCAGAGGATGTCGGTTATCTGGGTTGTTTGTGACCGGTTTTCTAAGATGGTTCATTTGGTGCCTTTGCCTAAATTGCCTTCCTCTTCAGAGTTGGTTCCGTTGTTTTTTCAGCATGTGGTTCGTTTGCATGGTATTCCGGAGAATATTGTGTCCGACAGAGGTTCCCAGTTTGTTTTTAGGTTTTGGCGGGCCTTTTGTGCTAGGCTGGGCATTGATTTGTCTTTTTCTTCTGCATTTCATCCTCAGACAAATGGCCAGACCGAGCAAACTTATCAGGTTTTGGAGACTTATTTGAGATGCTTTGTGTCTGCCGATCAGGATGATTGGGTGGCCTTTTTGCCATTGGCCGAGTTTGCCCTTAATAATCGGGCTAGTTCGGCTACTTTGGTTTCGCCTTTTTTTTGTAATTTTGGTTTTCATCCTCGTTGCAGCAGATTTGGGCTCATGTGGTGGACAATTTGGTGTTGTCTCAGGAGGAGGCTCAATGTTTTGCTAACCGTCGTCGGTGTGTTGGTTCCCGGCTTCGGGTTGGGGATTTGGTTTGGTTGTCTTCCCGTCATGTTCTTATGAAGGTCTCTTCCCCTAAGTTTAAGCCTCGGTTTATTGGTCCTTATAGGATTTCTGAGATTATTAATCCGGTGTCTTTTCGATTGGCGCTTACGGCCTCTTTTGCTATCCATAATGTCTTCCATAGATCTTTATTGCGGAAATATGTGGTGCTCGTTGTTCCCTCTGTTGATCCTCCAGCCCCTGTTTTGGTTGATGGGGAGTTGGAGTATGTGGTTGAGAAGATTTTGGATTCTCGTTTTTCGAGGCGGAGGCTTCAATACCTTGTCAAATGGAAGGGTTATGGCCAGGAGGATAATTCTTGGGTTTTTGCTTCTGATGTCCATGCTGCTGATCTGGTCCATGCCTTTCATCTGGCTCGTCCTGATCGGCCTGGGGGCGCTGGTGAGGGTTCGGTGACCCCTCCTCAAGGAGAGGGTACTGTTGTGAATTCTGCTTTTGGGTTCCCTCTGGTGGTAGTAGGTGGTAATGCAGTTGTCCCTGGGTTGCAGTCCTGGTCAGGTGTGTCTGCTGATTGCAGTTCTGACTGGGGTATTTAGGTGTGCAGGATTCATTAGTCCTGGCCAGTTGCCAATTGTTGTTGGGAGGTGTTGGACCTCTGCCTGGTTCCTCCTGCCTTTCTGCCAAATCAGCAAAGATAAGTGTCTGTTTTTTTTTTTTCCTGTGGCACACATGCTGTGTGCTTCACAATTCAGTGCTCTTCTTTGTGTTTTCTTGTCCAGCTTAGACTGTGTCAGTATTTTCTCAGTCTTGTTGGATTCTCTGGAGTGGCAGATATACATTCCATGTCTTTAGTTAGATTGTGGAACTTTTTGTATTATCTGCTGTGGATATTTTTGGAAGGGTTTTAATACTGACCGCCTAGTAATCTGTCCTATCCTTTCCTATTTAGCTAGAGTGGCCTCTTTTGCTAAATCCTGTTTTCTACCTACGTGTGTCTATTCTTCTCCTACTCACAGTCATTATTCGTGGGGGGCTGTGTTGTGAATTTGGATTCTGGGCTCCCCCGGTGGCTACTGGTGGAATTGAACTGGTGTCTTCATCTTCTCTGTTCACCTGTTCCCATCAAGATGTGGGAGTCGCTATATAACCTTGCTGCTCTGTTAGTTGCTTGCCGGTCAACAATGTTATCAGAAGCCTCTCTGTGCTTGTTCCTGCTCCTAGACAACTACTAGATAAGTTGGACTCTTGTCCATGTTTGTTTTTGCATTTTGTTCCAGTTCACAGCTGTAGTTTCGTTACTGTGTCTGGAAAGCTCTTGTGAACGGGAATTGCCACTCTGGTGTTATGAGTTAATGCCAGAGTTTTAAAGTAATTTCTGGATGGTGTTTTTGATAGGGTTTTCAGCTGACCATGAAAGTGTCCTTTCTGTCTTCTGCTATGTAGTAAGTGGACCTCAAATTTGCTAAACCTATTTTCATACTACGTTTGTTATTTCATCTCAACTCACCGCCAATACATGTGGGGGGCTTCTGTCTCCTTTCGGGGTATTTCTCTAGAGGTGAGCTAGGACTAATATTTTCCTCTGCTAGCTTTATTTAGTCCTCCGGCTGGGCTGGGCATCTAGAATCAACGTAGGCATGCTACCCGGCCACTGCTAGTTGTGCGTTAGGTTTAGTTCATGGTCAGCTCAGTTCCCATCTTCCAAGAGCTAGTTCCTATATATGCTTATGCTATGTTCTCTTGCCATTGAGATCATGACAGTTTGACCGGCCTGCAAAGTGTTAATTGTTTGGGCTGAAGCAGGAGAAAAAGAAGTGTTGAAGGGAATTTTTTTTTTTTTCCCCTCAGAGTTTTGCTGCCTAGCCCTTAATTGCTGTCTAGCTGCTTCTTACCTCCTCTTAACCCTTGAATGGCTCTGTGTCCACCTGTTTGTAATGGATCTTCAGAGTGTAACTGCAGGTTTGAATAATCTCGCCACGAAGGTACAAAATTTGCAAGATTTTGTTTGTCATGCACCTGTATCTGAGCCGAGAATTCCTTTGCCGGAATTTTTCTCGGGGAATAGATCCGGGTTTCAGAATTTTCGAAATAATTGCAAATTATTTTTGTCTCTGAAATCTCGCTCTGCCGGAGACCCTGCACAGCAGGTCAGGATTGTGATTTCCTTGCTCCGGGGCGACCCTCAAGACTGGGCTTTTTCATTGACACCAGGGGATCCTGCGTTGCTCAATGTGGATGCGTTTTTTCTGGCCTTGGGGTTGCTTTATGACGAACCTCATTTGGAGCTTCAGGCAGAAAAAACTTTGATGTCCCTATCTCAGGGGCAAGATGAAGCGGAAATTTACTGCCAAAGATTCCGTAAATGGTCTGTGCTTACTCAGTGGAATGAGTGCGCCCTGGCGGCGACTTTCAGAGAGGGTCTCTCTGATGCCATTAAGGATGTTATGGTGGGGTTCCCTGTGCCTGCGGGTCTGAATGAGTCCATGACAATGGCTATTCAGATCGATAGGCGTTTGCGGGAGCGCAAACCAGTGCACCATCTGGCGGTGTCCACTGAGAAGTCGCCAGAGAGTATGCAGTGTGATAGAATTCTGTCCCGAAGCGAGCGGCAGAATTTTAGACGGAAAAATGGGTTGTGTTTCTATTGTGGTGATTCTACTCATGTTATATCAGCATGCTCTAAGCGCACTAAAAAGCTTGGTAAATCTGTTTCCATTTGCACCTTACCGTCTAAATTTATTCTATCTGTGACCCTGATTTGCTCTTTGTCATCTATTACCACGGACGCCTATGTCGACTCTGGCGCCGCTTTGAGTCTTATGGATTGGTCCTTTGCCAAACGCTGTGGGTATGATTTAGAGCCTTTGGAGACTCCTATTCCTCTGAAGGGGATTGACTCCACCCCATTGGCTAATAATAAACCACAATACTGGACACAAGTAACTATGCGTATTAATCCGGATCACCAGGAGATTATTCGCTTTCTGGTGCTGTATAATCTACATGATGATTTGGTGCTAGGATTGCCTTGGCTGCAATCTCACAACCCAGTCCTCGACTGGAGAGCTATGTCTGTGTTGAGCTGGGGATGTAAGGGGGCTCATGGGGATGTACCTGTGGTTTCCATTTCATCATCCATTCCCTCTGAAATTCCTGAGTTCCTGTCTGACTATCGTGACGTCTTTGAAGAATCCAAGCTTGGTTCGTTACCTCCGCACCGAGAGTGCGATTGTGCCATAGATTTAATCCCGGGTAGTAAATACCCAAAGGGTCGTTTATTTAATCTGTCTGTGCCTGAACATGCTGCTATGCGAGAATATATAAAGGAGTCCTTGGAAAAGGGACATATTCGTCCATCGTCATCTCCCTTAGGAGCCGGTTTTTTCTTTGTGTCAAAAAAAGACGGCTCTTTGAGACCATGTATTGATTATCGGCTTTTGAATAAAATCACTGTTAAATATCAATACCCATTGCCGTTGCTGACTGATTTGTTTGCTCGCATAAAGGGGGCCAAGTGGTTCTCTAAGATTGACCTTCGTGGGGCGTATAATTTGGTGCGAATCAGGCAGGGGGATGAGTGGAAAACCGCATTTAATACGCCCGAGGGCCACTTTGAGTATTTAGTGATGCCTTTTGGTCTTTCTAATGCTCCGTCAGTTTTCCAGTCCTTTATGCATGATATTTTTCGCGATTATTTGGATAAATTTATGATTGTGTATCTGGATGATATTCTGATTTTTTCGGATGACTGGGACTCTCATGTCCAGCAAGTCAGGAGGGTTTTTCAGGTTTTGCGGTCTAATTCTTTGTGTGTGAAGGGTTCTAAGTGTGTTTTTGGGGTACAGAGGATTTCCTTTTTGGGATATATTTTTTCCCCCTCTTCCATTGAAATGGATCCTGTCAAGGTTCAAGCTATTTGTGATTGGACGCAGCCCTCTTCTCTTAAGAGTCTTCAGAAATTTTTGGGCTTTGCTAACTTTTATCGTCGATTTATTGCTGGTTTTTCGGATATTGCTAAGCCATTGACCGATTTGACTAAGAAGGGTGCTGATGTTGCTGATTGGTCCCCTGATGCTGTGGAGGCCTTTCGGGAGCTTAAGCGCCGTTTTTCCTCTGCCCCTGTGTTGCGTCAGCCTGATGTTGCTCTACCTTTTCAGGTTGAGGTCGACGCTTCTGAGATCGGAGCTGGGGCAGTGTTGTCGCAGAAAAGTTCTGACTGCTCCGTGATGAGGCCTTGTGCCTTCTTTTCTCGTAAATTTTCGCCCGCTGAGCGGAATTATGATGTTGGGAATCGGGAGCTTTTGGCCATGAAGTGGGCTTTTGAGGAGTGGCGCCATTGGCTTGAGGGGGCCAGACATCAGGTGGTGGTATTGACTGACCACAAAAATTTGATTTATCTTGAGACCGCCAGGCGCCTGAATCCTAGACAGGCGCGCTGGTCATTGTTTTTCTCTCGGTTTAATTTTGTGGTGTCATACCTACCGGGTTCTAAGAATGTTAAGGCGGATGCCCTTTCTAGGAGTTTTGAGCCTGACTCGCCTGGTAACTCTGAGCCCACAGGTATCCTTAAGGATGGAGTGGTATTGTCAGCCGTTTCTCCAGACCTGCGGCGGGCCTTGCAGGAGTTTCAGGCGGAGAGACCTGATCGTTGCCCACCTGATAAACTGTTTGTTCCTGATGATTGGACCAGTAGAGTCATCTCTGAGGTTCATTCTTCTGCGTTGGCAGGTCATCCTGGCATTTTTGGTACCAGGGATTTGGTGGCAAGGTCCTTCTGGTGGCCTTCCCTGTCACGAGATGTGCGAGGCTTTGTGCAGTCTTGTGACGTTTGTGCTCGGGCCAAGCCTTGTTGTTCTCGGGCTAGTGGATTATTGTTGCCCTTGCCTATTCCTAAGAGGCCTTGGATGCACATCTCGATGGATTTTATTTCAGATCTGCCTGTTTCTCAGAAGATGTCTGTCATCTGGGTGGTGTGTGACCGTTTTTCTAAGATGGTCCATTTGGTTCCTCTGCCCAAGTTACCTTCTTCTTCCGAGTTGGTTCCTCTGTTTTTTCAAAATGTTGTTCGTTTGCATGGTATTCCTGAGAATATCGTTTCTGACAGAGGGACCCAATTCGTGTCTAGATTTTGGCGGGCATTCTGTGCTAGGATGGGCATAGATTTATCTTTTTCGTCCGCTTTCCATCCTCAGACGAATGGCCAGACCGAGCGGATTAATCAGACCCTGGAGACATATCTGAGGTGTTTTGTGTCTGCTGACCAGGATGATTGGGTTGCTTTTTTGCCATTGGCGGAGTTCGCTCTCAATAATCGGGCCAGCTCTGCCACTTTGGTGTCCCCGTTTTTCTGTAATTCGGGGTTTCATCCTCGATTTTCCTCTGGTCAGGTGGAATCTTCGGATTGTCCTGGAGTGGATGCTGTGGTGGAGAGATTGCATCAGATCTGGGGGCAGGTGGTGGACAATTTGAGGTTGTCCCAGGAGAAGACTCAGCTTTTTGCCAACCGCCACCGTCGTGTTGGTCCTCGGCTTTCTGTTGGGGATTTGGTGTGGTTGTCTTCTCGTTTTGTCCCTATGAGGGTCTCTTCTCCTAAGTTTAAGCCTCGGTTTATCGGCCCGTATAAGATATTGGAGATTCTTAACCCTGTTTCCTTCCGTTTGGACCTCCCTGCATCCTTTTCTATTCATAACGTTTTTCATCGGTCATTATTGCGCAGGTATGAGGTACCGGTTGTGCCTTCCGTTGAGCCTCCTGCTCCGGTGTTGGTTGAGGGTGAGTTGGAGTACGTTGTGGAGAAAATCTTGGACTCTCGTGTTTCCAGACGGAGACTCCAGTATCTGGTCAAGTGGAAGGGATACGGCCAGGAGGATAATTCTTGGGTGAATGCATCTGATGTTCATGCCTCCGATCTGGTTCGTGCCTTTCATAGGGCCCATCCTGATCGCCCTGGTGGTTCTGGTGAGGGTTCGGTGCCCCCTCCTTGAGGGGGGGGTACTGTTGTGAATTTGGATTCTGGGCTCCCCCGGTGGCTACTGGTGGAATTGAACTGGTGTCTTCATCTTCTCTGTTCACCTGTTCCCATCAAGATGTGGGAGTCGCTATATAACCTTGCTGCTCTGTTAGTTGCTTGCCGGTCAACAATGTTATCAGAAGCCTCTCTGTGCTTGTTCCTGCTCCTAGACAACTACTAGATAAGTTGGACTCTTGTCCATGTTTGTTTTTGCATTTTGTTCCAGTTCACAGCTGTAGTTTCGTTACTGTGTCTGGAAAGCTCTTGTGAACGGGAATTGCCACTCTGGTGTTATGAGTTAATGCCAGAGTTTTAAAGTAATTTCTGGATGGTGTTTTTGATAGGGTTTTCAGCTGAACATGAAAGTGTCCTTTCTGTCTTCTGCTATGTAGTAAGTGGACCTCAAATTTGCTAAACCTATTTTCATACTACGTTTGTTATTTCATCTCAACTCACCGCCAATACATGTGGGGGGCTTCTGTCTCCTTTCGGGGTATTTCTCTAGAGGTGAGCTAGGACTAATATTTTCCTCTGCTAGCTTTATTTAGTCCTCCGGCTGGGCTGGGCATCTAGAATCAACGTAGGCATGCTACCCGGCCACTGCTAGTTGTGCGTTAGGTTTAGTTCATGGTCAGCTCAGTTCCCATCTTCCAAGAGCTAGTTCCTATATATGCTTATGCTATGTTCTCTTGCCATTGAGATCATGACAGGGCTGCCTATCCTTTGGGGGTCTGCTCTGAGACAAGATAGCATTCCTATTTCCATCTATAGGGGTATTTAGTCCTCCGGCTGTGTCGAGGTGTCTAGGGTTTGTTAGGCACACCCCACGGCTACTTCTAGTTGCGGTGTTAGTTCAGGATTTGCGGTCAGTACAGGTTCCACCGACTCCAGAGAAAGTTTTCATGCGTCTCCAAGGTCACCAGATCATAAGAGTTTTGACTTCTGGAAAGTCCAGTGTGTTTTATACTACTACATCCGATGCTATTGTGCTTGCTGATGTAAGTTTGCAGGGAGCTGCTTGGCCATGGAAACCAACCAACATAAAGCTCCATTTTGTGCTGATGTATGGCCATTGGTGACTCCATTCTGTAACCTTTAACAGGTCTGTCCATTAATGGTTGAGTTGTTGTTGTTCCTAAAAGTTTCCAATTTTCAATCATCCCTCTCACAATTGGTCATCTTGAAATATTTTGAAAGGAAGAAACTAACTTGTTACAGCGGTGAAACTCTACTACAGTCCCACACTCAAATTCAGTGAGGTCCTTAGAACAATACATTTTTTATAAGTCATTGTAAAGGCAGACTGTATTTTTCGGGGATGAGATTTATACACTTATAAGAAGACTGAATTAAAATCCCAAATTAAATGATGTAGAATTGTGTCCCATACTTTTGTCCATATAATATCTCTCTGTATAGCAGCCATTACTTAGTGGGGTTATAGTCATAATCTGTAAATCATGTATTTGTTTCACCTTTAAGTTTCAGGCCTCATCTTTTTTTGGCTCATTTGGATAACCTTCTACCTCACTTGCTCTACACTTAACCAACAACTCCACTTAGGATTTATTATTTTCACTAAAAAACTGGAAATTGCTCTTACATACATGTTATGTGTGAATGGGAGAAAATGTACTAATGCAATAAAAGCAATTTCCTAGAATTTGGTGAAGCATGTAATTCCTAAGAGGAGCTGTACTTTAATGCTCATGAAATAAAGTAGCCGTCATAAAAACACTTGCTGTACATGGGTATTCTCCGACAGATTAGGTGAGAATATTAGCGATTTGAGTAAGAGAGGTAAGAGCACATTTCATCTCACTTGTTGAAATGTCTGACAGGATATCTGTGAAGATAACAAAATGATCTTCTCGAGAAACAACGGCTCATTTAGTGTTCACTGTCTGTTTTCTCACATTACTTCAAAGCTGTTATTCAATATGCATTGAATAGCAAATGAAAAAAAGCCTTTGATAACTGTTCTGTTCTTTACCATGTGTTCCTAAATCTGATTTCAAATGTGGACTGAAATCCATAAAGGAAACATTATTATCATATAACTAGCAAAAAACCCTTTAATAAAGAAGCACTCCCATCAAACCTTTTATCATCTTAATATACTGCAATCATCATATTATATAGCACTGTGTACTTCCAATCTTACAATTGCTCATTTTGCCCTTCTAGCTAATTCTTTTCCATTAGGTCTATGACATCACATGATTAAAAACAGACTAGCTGACTTCTAAGGCCTCTTTCACACTTCCACCTTTTTTTTCCGTCACAATGCGTCGTGTTGTGAAAAAAACAAATCCAGCAAATGTTTCTGCTGGATCTGTTTTTTTCTCATAGACTTGTATTAGCGACACTTGTATTAGTGACGGATTGTGATGGATGGCCTTCCGTTTCATCCGTCGTGCACTGGATCCGTCATAAAATGAGCATGCGCGGAAGAATTTCCAGTCAGAGAAATTCTCTCTCACTCTCGCTCTGTCTCTCTCTTTTTACTATTGCAGCATCAATAGTAAAAAGATATAATGTTAAAAATAATAATAAACAAAGAAATCTTGATATTCTCACCTTCCGGCGTCCCCCGCAGCGTTCCCGATGCTCGCGATGCTCCCGTTCCCAGTAATGCATTGCTAGAATGACCTGTGATGATGTAGCAACCTCGCGAGACCGCTACTTCATCGGGTCATTTCGCAAGGCTTTACTGGAAACGGGAGGATCGCATCGGGAAGGCTGCGAGGGATGCCGGAAGGTGAGAATATCCTACTTAGGACCAGGGGACACTCATCACTGGCCAGTGGCTGGCATCGCTGTGCAGAGAGCTTGTCTCTGCACGGCAACACATTTCAATTGAATGTGCAGCTGCACATCGAACTGAAATAAAATGCTCATGTTGACGGCTCCTGGACAGGGCTGCGATCATCAAGTGGTCTACAGTGTCTGCGGGTAGCATGTGCAGAAAATACACCAAGGGAATGGAGGATAGGTGAGAAGAATCTTTTTTCTTTCTTTTACTTGTATGTGAGGAATGGCACAATAGGGGACATTACTACAATATGGGGACCAGAATAGGCATTACCACAAAATGATGACCAGGATGGGACATTACTGTAAGATGGGGACCGGGATGGGGTATCACTATAAGATGAGGACCAGGATGGAGCATTACTATAAGAAGGGAATTAGGATGGGGCATTACTATAAGAAAGGGACCAAGATGGGATATTGCTATAAGAAGGGGATCAGGATGGGGTATCACTATAAGATGAAGACCAGGATGGAGCATTACTATAAGATGATGACCAGCATGGGGCATTACTATAACAAAGGGGGTTAGGATGGGGCATTACTATAAGAAAGGGACCAGGATGGGACATTACTATAAGAAGGGGACCAGGATGGGACATTAACCCCTTTCCGACATTGGGTGTAATAATAAGCCCATGTCGGACTCCTTCCCTTTGAGCGCTGAGCCCACATCTTTCCCGGCACATGTCACTACAAGATGAGGGCCAGGATGGGGACATCACTACAATATGGAGATAAGGATTGTGATATTACTACAAGAAGGGGACCAGGATAGGGAATTACTATAAAAAGGGGAGCAGGATGGGGCATTACTACAAGAAGGGGACAAGGATGGGGTATTACTACAAGAAGTAGACCAGGATGGCGCACATTACTAACAGATGTTTGCTGGAATTACTATATGGTGCTAATTGTGAGACAATATTACTGTGTGTGTCCGATTGGGGGAAACAAAATTGTTAAAAAAAAAATCACATTTGATATCGTCACATCAATGACAGCCCAAGACATAAAACTGTACCACAACTCACACAATGAATGACATTTAAAACATGAAATAAACACAAAGAAAATGTTCTAAAAAAATTATCGAAAGGTGTATATAAAAAAAATGGTATCACTAAAAATGTCACTTTGTCCTGCAAAGAATGCAACCCTCCAAATTCATTTTTTTTCTGTGTGCGGCCCGTATACTCAGCCGAGTTTGAGACCTCTGCTATAAACCTTGTAAAACAACTTGGCACACACGTGATTCAAATGCAAGGTGTGATTTTAATATAAGAGAGTACATACACAGGACGTTTCGGTCATAATAGACCTTCTTCAATGTACCTCTCTCAAAGAGATGATGAATGGATAAACGGGCGAATAACCCCTTAGATAATCCAGTGACAATTGAGTCAATCTGTGTGCTTGTACCGCACTACTGATCTCCTTTCCTGGACGCGGTATCCACACTCAGGACGAGTATGACACTCAGGACGAGCGGTGGATACCGCGTCCAGGAAAGGAGATCAGTAGTGCGGTACAAGCACACAGATTGACTCAATTGTCACCGGATTATCTAAGGGGTTATTCGCCCGTTTATCCATTCATCATCTCTTTGAGAGAGGTACATTGAAGAAGGTCTATTATGACCGAAACGTCCTGTGTATGTACTCTCTTATATTAAAATCACACCTTGCATTTGAATCACGTGTGTGCCAAGTTGTTTTACAAGGATATACGGTTTGGGCACCTACTTGCGCACCACCCCCAATAGGAGTGCCTGCGGCTATCTCTCTCTGCTATAAACCGACATTTTTACAGGTGCCCTAATCTACGTGTCTTTCCCATTTGATGATAAAGTGAGTCATATCTGATTTGTGAAAGAATGCAAAAGCAAATTATAAAAAACTAAAAAGTATTAATGAATTCTCAATTGCCAGATAGGAACCTGGCTATTGTAAAAGAGAAAAAAGTATAATTACAGACAAGGTCAGAAATGACTTCATTTGGGATTCTGACCTTGATCCATCATTATTTTCATAGGATAAAGTGGGTCAGATCATATCTTTCCTTTTGTGGAGTTCATTTGCAACGTATAAGCAAATGTTAAATATTTTGTGTACTGAAAAGGCAGGCAATATGTTGAGACATATGAATGAAAGCAGATGTTACTCCACTCAGTTGTTAGTTTGTTGATTTAGAAAGCTGAAATAGAAATAAAACAGCAACAGAAAGATTGCAAATGTTACAGATGTCACATCTGTTCATTCATTTCCCCGAGGCATAATCACTCTATGCTCTGTAGCCAAGCAATGAACATTCCACCCCACCCCCCCACAACCGACTTCCACAATTATTGGGAAAAGATAAACTGGTTCCAATTAAGTTCACATGGTTTGAAGCAGGTGTGCATAGTGACCTTCTGAGTGGGAGATGACTAAAAAGCCATGCATTCTGCCGTGTACCATCTCCAGCTGCAGCCCCTCTCCAGAGACTCCTCCACGCAGCAGTAGAACTGGAATGAAGATGACGATTGTCTGATGCATCCTCGGATTCTTTAGATGATTACCCATTGCCTAACAGATAGGTTTGAAAGACAGTTGTATAGAGTCACTGAAATCCAAACGTTACGTGCTACATCAAATTAGTCATGAAGAACTCGGTCAAAATTTGGTACTCAATGGAAAGTAAGAAAAGAAGAACGTGTTATTTTCTTTAATGGTAAATTAATAATATGTATGTACCGGTATAATAAATCTGAGTTAAATCATAAAGTCCTTGAGGAAAAGACATCAGTTTTCTTTTCACTCACTGCCTCACTAATTTGTCAAATGGCTATCATGTAGGGATTTCCACAATTGTCATGACAGCAAATGGTGACATACAACCATAGTTAAGTGGATTTTCTATAAAAGCTATGTAAAAACATACAAAATCTATCCTGGAATTATTGTCATCCATAAAGTGTAATATATGTGAAGTCAGAAATTAAGTATAATAAAATACCATGCAATAGTACTCTAAGACATAATACAGTCTACAAAACGATTGAAACGATACAATATTTATTTGCCAGTAAGACGAGTCCAAAGGAAAGACAAAAGCTTTACAGATTCGGCATAATAATAGTGATGTGCCACAGTGATCAAGTCAGAATTTGGACCTCAATTTAACTTGAAAATAGATGTTTGCTTAGGCTACTTTCACACGGCGGATGTCCCAATGCGTCGTTTAGGAGAAAAAACGCATCCTGCAAAGTTGTCTGCAGGATGCGTTTTTTCCCCATAGACTAACATTACCGACGCATTGCAACGCAGTGCCACACGTCGCAACCGTCGTGCGACGGTTGCGTCATGTTTTGGAGCACCGCAGCCACAAAAAAAGTTACATGTAACGTTTTTTTGTGCTTCGGGACCGCCATTTTCTCCGCCCCCTCCTACCCGGACCTTACAATGAAGCAGCGGAAGCATCTTAATACAGCTTCCGCTGCCAACGTCGGGCATTTTCTTCACAGTATGCGTCGGTACATCGGGCTGACGCAGTGCGACGGCCCCGTACCGACGCTATTGTGAAAGCAGCCTTAGGGTATGTGTCCACGTTCAGGATTGCATCAGGATTTGGTCAGGATTTTTCATCAGTATTTGTAAGCCAAAACCAGGACTGGAACAATTAGAGGAAAAGTATAATAGAAACATATGCACCACTTCTGCATTTATCACCCACTCCTGGTTTTGGCTTACAAATACTGATGAAAAATCCTGACCAAATCCTGATGCAATCCTGAACGTGGACACATACCCTTAGAGTTCAACAGACAAGTTGACATGAACATGAACAGGTTTTTACAGTGTCTGCACTTACAAAACTGTTAGAGACTTTCCCACTTATCCAAAATTAGTGATGAGTGAGTATACTCATTGCTTGGGTGGTCTCCAAGTATTTGTAACTGCTCGGAGAGTTAGTTTTCGTTGCCTCAGCTGCATGATTTACGGCTGATAGACAGCTTGAATACATGTGAGGATTCCCTAGCAACCAGGAAACCCCCACATGTACTCAGGCTGGCTATCAGCCATAAATCATGCAGCTGCGTCAACAAATACTAAATGTCCGAGCAGTTACAAATACTTGGAGACCACCCGAGTGTGCTTGGGAAAACCCGAGCAACGAGTATACTCGCTCATCACTATCAAAATATATCTTGTACCATGTATAAGCTAAATATTGTCTATTAGCAATTTGTGTTTAAAATGTTGGAAATATTAGCTGTAGCTATATATTTCTTTACTAGCAGCAGAGAATAATTTTTTCCCACCAGACCTAAATCTAAGTGCCATTGTCAAGACAGGCCTGTTGGTACCCCTTCAGGCACTTAATGCCAAATTAATTCCAATTTTCTAGTTACCTCCCAGGAACATAGATCATTTTGTTACAAGAAAAATGTACAGATTGTATTCTGTATTTATTTTGAGGTCCTCGGTCTGAATTTATTTTGGGTTCTGAAATCAGAAAATGTTTTGAGTTTAAGTCTAGAGTCTTTAAATTTTAGAATGTGAAAAATGTTCCTCTTTCACCAAATTTTTCTTGTTGTACTGGACACACAATGTAATAATGACTGCAGAGCAGAATAAAACATTTCTATTATTAATTTTGTTTCTCCATTGCGAGAGAAATAAAGTATTTGTCAGCTAATGATATGTCATACGGGAAGTGTGTACCTCTGCCTGTATTACACAGCCCATTCATAAGCAGACAGTAACATGATAGCTGAGAGACGGTTTCTCAGTGTGTGGGACATATGATGTCAGACACCCTGATCTCCTGGTCTAATTTATGATTTGAAAATGATGGGAGTAGTTATGTTACAGTTAAATTCAGCAGTGCTACCCCCCCCTCCACACACACACTGACTGCTGGGACCTTATCTTAAAGATATTATTCATGTATGATATAGTCATAGCACTCATAGCACTTTCTAATCATGCACAACTAACAAATAAAATTGCACTCTGTTGTGCTATAGCATTACTGCTCCAGATAATAAGACAAACATGAAGATACCTAGCACATAGTGTGGCCAATTCATGCATGCCCAGCAACTAATGACAAAGCATTTTCCGTTTGAAAGGGACTTATCCTAATGTGAATCCTCTGACAGGCTGAAGCCTACAGTTATTTGGGTAGGTAGGACCCTGCTGTAAAACCACCATGGACTGATGGGTGAAGTGCCGAGTCAGAGAGCCTATATATAAATAGAAAAGACTGATCGCCACTTCCAAATAAAAAATGGGTTTGTATAGGTGCATACTAAGTGTAGGTACATTTCTGTACATAACTACCAAATAAAGCTGCACTCTGTAGTGCTATCGCATGCAAACATGAAATATATGAAATGCAACATGAAAAATCTGGTTAAAGGTCCTCTTTATGGCTGAAAGTGTTTGGAGTCATGTTCTATGTAAATCGAAAAACAAGCATTACAAATTCTTTGTATCACTTAGACTGCTTCTTGGAGTTGGTGATTTACTTGTTCAAAAATAAACAAGTACGATATGTATCAATTTGTGTGTTTGTATACTCTAAACTGATGCTAGTGAAGTCTATTCCTATATATCCATGTGTATGTTTACGACAACATTCCAATCCCTGGCTCGCTGTATGACATGACATGATTCTTGCACCCTCTTCTTCTGCCAGCCAAGTTAAAGACCAGACAGTGGGGCACAAGCATTGATGCATCCTGAGAAGGTGAGTAAATCAATACAGCCTAGATGTTAGGAATTGTGGTTCTATTTTCCCACCTGGGAATGGACCATGTGTCATGCTACACTACTTTGGTTCAGGGTGCTGCCATTGTCCTGACCCTGGAGGCGGAGCTACCATGCAAGCAGGGAAACCATCTCAATCTTATGGAGTGCTGTGTTCTGGAATACTAGGATGTGTGGAGACGCGGGACGCCATATCTTTTACGGATTTCACTGGCTGAGAAATATGGGTCACTGTGTTCCCCAGTTTCTAGGCAATGCAGAACGCTACTGTGTCTGGGACAAGGCAGTGGTGGAATTATGTCCAATCTGCAGTGCAAGTTAGCAGGGAGTAGTTATATGGGGGTGATTGGTAGGTATTCAACACCTGATCATTTCATTCAGCACCAGATGGGCTTTTAACCCTGTTCCCAGCTCAGGAACTGCAATAAACAGCAAAGACCTATGTGTTGTTGTGGTGTGTGGTGTGTGGTGCTTGGAGTCTTGGTTACTCTCTTTGAGGGTTGGTCTTAGAGTTTGTTTCCCTTTCTCTTCATACTACTTTCCCAGGGTTTCGCACAGAGGCATCTACCTGATTTTGACTAGGTTCCGGCTGCGTCCCCAGACGCCAGCTGGCCTAGGAATGGTTCTGCCAAAGTTCCCCTCCCATTTACTGGAAACTGGGTGACGTGTATGCTGGCCGTTAAGGCTCGCTTAGCTTGGGCTGCCTGCACCAAGTGTGTCTGTGGCTGCGCGTTTGCTGGTTTGGTGCCAGTCTTGCCAGTCCCTCTGTGCATAACCCTAGGTACCTGACTTGGAAATGCTTCCATAAAACCCCCCACTATCAATGACTAAATCACTGCCAATTATAATTGTTTCTATGACTGGGCACTGGACAGTTTAACTTACCTATCAAGGATAACAAAATACCTTGTCCTCTATCTATCTTATTACTGAAATTTTAATAGAGATGAGCTAATCGATCCAAAGAGGCAGGGCTGCCACTAGAAATTTCGGGGCCCCATACTGGCAAAATTTTCGGGGCCCCCTTGAGACTCCGCCCAGGCTCCACCCCAGCCCCGCCTCCACGCTCCACCCCTCAAACTGTCCACAGTCCCACCGCTCTCTCTTGGAAAAACTCCACTTCTCACCAATCACACATTGAGGGTACGTATTCACCTTCAGGATGGCCGGCGGTTGCGTCGGAGCGGCAAACCCGCTCGGCGCTAAGCCCCGCCCCCTACTGTGACGCGATGATGCCGGATGTGTTCATTGCACACATCCGGGATCATCGCACCCCACACATAGGGCCCTGTGTTATAGCTTGCGGCGGCGCAGCTGCCGCAAGGAACACGGACATGCTGCGATCTTAAAAGAAGCGCCGCATGTCCGGAGTCGCAGGGCCGCCGGGTGCGTGTTACCACGCATAGTGGAGACGGGATTTCATAAAATCCCCTTCACTATGCTGGAACATCTGGACACTGCGTGTTTGACGCTGTGGCCCCACGCAGCGTCAAACACGCAGCGTTTACTTAACGTGGACACATACCCTAACAGTTCCCATCACCAGATCACACATATAGCCGGCAGCTTTTGTTTTGGCCAAAAGATTTTGTAAGCCGCCACCATAACACGGTAGACTCTTTTGGTGAGGCCCTACTCTGCTGTAACCTATTAAATATTTGTTAAAATATGCAATACAATTTAGGTATATTTTTATTTATTTTTCAATTTTTAAAATGACCAATAATATCACATAAAGAGAACAAATACCGCTACACCATGACCAGATGACATATTACCACCACAGTGATCGAATAATATCACATACAAGGGACAAATACCGCTACACCATGACCAGACCGCATATTACCACCACAGTGATCGAATAATATCACATACAAGGAACAAATACCGCAACACCATGTCCAGACCACATATTTCCACCACATAGTTACTGAATACTACAATTCTGATCAGTAATAACAAAAAAGCACCACACTATCACCATAAGTGCCATTATACACAGGAGATCTGTACTTAGTATGCAGTGTCTGTGTACAGATAATACAGTGATCACTAGTGAAATTATACAAAGGACCTCTGTATATAGTATACAGTGTATAGTGTCAGTGTATAGGTAACACTGACTTACCAGTGACGTCTCTAGGTGAAGTCCTTCATCTTTCATCCAGCACAGACCACCATCATGTCTTCCAGCCAGTTTCTGCAGGAAATAACACAGTTATCTCGAGCTCCGCTTGTAGAACACATTACTTAATTTTTCCCAACTTCTACATTACACCGCATAAAGAAAAAGAGGCGACAAAGTGTCACTCTACACAATAACAGGACCGCCCCCTCATTTAAAACAGTGTCCTCAAAAAATAAATACATCACTGCAGTAATAATATCCCTTAATTAGTCCCTATGGTAATAATATTCCCCATCCTGGCCCCCGTGTGTCTCATTCCTGGCGTCAGCCATATGTTCTCCCATCCTGCCCTCATGAGTATCCATCCTGCCCCATATGATCTCCCCATCCTGCCCCATCTGTCTCCATCGTATCCATCCTGCCCCATGATCCTGCACAATCTGTCTCCAATTCTGTCCCCAGTGTCTCCAATCATGCCTCCTGTGTCTCCAATCCTTCCCCATCTGTCTCCAGTCATGCCCCCATGTCTTTCATCATATCCCATATCTCCATTCTGCCCCTGTGTCCAGCATCATTCATAGCCCCTGTGTTCAGCATCTCTGCCCCTGTGTCCAGCATCTCTGCCCCTGTGTCCAGCATCTCTGCCCGTGTCCAGCATACTGCCCGTGTCCAGCATACTGCCCCGTGTCCAGCATTCTGCCCCGTGTCCAGCATCCTGCCCCCTGTGTCCAGCATCCTGCCCCTTTGTCCAGCATCCTGCCCCTGTGTCCAGCATCTCTGCCCCTGTGTCCAGCATCTCTGCCCCTGTGTCCAGCATCTCTGCCCCTGTGTCCAGCATACTGCCCCTGTGTCCAGCATACTGCCCCTGTGTCCAGCATCTCTGCCCCTGTGTCCAGCATCTCTGCCCCTGTGTCCAGCATCTCTGCCCCTGTGTCCAGCATACTGCCCCTGTGTCCAGCATCCTGCCCCTTTGTCCAGCATTCTGCCCCTGTGTCCAGCATCTCTGCCCGTGTCCAGCATCTCTGCCCGTGTCCAGCATCTCTGCCCCTGTGTCCAGCATCTCTGCCCCTGTGTCCAGCATCTCTGCCCGTGTCCAGCATCTCTGCCCCTGTGTCCAGCATCTCTGCCCCTGTGTCCAGCATCTCTGCCCCTGTGTCCAGCATACTGCCCCTGTGTCCAGCATACTGCCCCTGTGTCCAGCATCTCTGCCCGTGTCCAGCGTCTCTGCCCCTGTGTCCAGCATCTCTGCCACTGTGTCCAGCATCTCTGCCCCTGTGTCCAGCATCTCTGCCCCTGTGTCCAGCATACTGCCCCTGTGTCCAGCATACTGCCCCTTTGTCCAGCATTCTGCCCCCTGTGTCCAGCATTCTGCCCCGTGTCCAGCATACTGCCCCCTGTATCCAGCATCTCTGCCCCTTTGTCCAGCATTCTGCCCCTTTGTCCAGCATTCTGCCCCCTGTGTCCAGCATTCTGCCCCGTGTCCAGCATACTGCCCCCTGTATCCAGCATCTCTGCCCCTTTGTCCAGCATACTGCCCCTTTGTCCAGCATTCTGCCCCTTTGTCCAGCATCTCTGCCCCTTTGTCCAGCATTCTGCCCCCTGTGTCCAGCATTCTGCCCCGTGTCCAGCATTCTGCCCCCTGTGTCCAGCATTCTGCCCCGTGTCCAGCATTCTGCCCCGTGTCCAGCATCTCTGCCCCTTTGTCCAGCATTCTGCCCCCTGTGTCCAGCATACTGCCCCCTTGTCCAGCATACTGCCCCCTGTGTCTAGCATCTCTGCCCCCTGTGTCCAGCATCTCTGCCCCCTGTGTCCAGCATCTCTGCCCCCTGTGTCCAGCATCTCTGCCACCTGTGTCCAGCATCTCTGCCCCCTGTGTCCAGCATTCTGCCCCCTGTGTCCAGCATTCTGCCCCTGTGTCCAGCATTCTGCCCCCTTGTCCAGCATACTGCCCCCTGTGTCCAGCATCTCTGCCCCCTGTGTCCAGCATCTCTGCCCCCCATGTCCAGCATCTCTGCCCCCCGTGTCCAGCATCTCTGCCCCCTGTGTCCAGCATCTCTGCCCCCTGTGTCCAGCATCTCTGCCCCGTGTCCAGCATCTCTGCCCCTTTGTCCAGCATTCTGCCCCCTGTGTCCAGCATACTGCCCCCTTGTCCAGCATACTGCCCCCTGTGTCCAGCATCTCTGCCCCTGTGTCCAGCATCTCTGCCCCCTGTGTCCAGCATCTCTGCCCCATGTCCAGCATCTCTGCCCCCTGTGTCCAGCATCTCTGCCCCCTGTGTCCAGCATCTCTGCCCCCTGTGTCCAGCATCTCTGCCCCCTGTGTCCAGCATCTCTGCCCCCTGTGTCCAGCATCTCTGCCCCCTGTGTCCAGCATCTCTGCCTCCTGTGCCCAGCATACTGCCCGTGTCCAGCTTTCTGCCCCAGCACGTCCAGCGTTCTGCCCCGGGCCCCAGCGTGTGTGTCCAGCATTCTGCCCCAGGCCCCACCCCCCTGGGATCGCCGCTCTCAAAAAAAAAAAAAAAAAGAGTTCTTACCTTGCCATGCTCCTGCGGCGGGGAACCACCTCACTTCCTCCACGCAGGTGAAGGACGCACTCGCCGGCGGCTGACAATGATGTCAGATGCCGGCGAAGTGCGACTGCGCACTGCGGCCGCTCACTTCAGCTTCCAGCCTCCTACTGGCTGGCGGCGGCGGCTGTTAACCATTGACGTGTGGGCACGGGCCCGCACGTCAATAGTGGCCCGCAGCGCCGGCAGGGGGGGGCCCGCAGCGCCGGCAGGTGGGGGGCCCGCAGCGCCGGCAGGGGGGGGCCGCAGAGCCGGCAGGGTGGGGCCCAGTGAGCAGATTAGACGGGGCCCGATGCGGGCCCCCTCTGCTCACCGGGCCCCATACGCCAGTCATGGCTGTCATGCCCTGATGGTGGCCCTGCACAGAGGACCAAGTTCGAGTTGAATTTCCTGAAATTCTTGGATTCATGCAAATTCAAACATTGTGAAATTAAGCTTTTTTTTAAAAAAAAAAAATTCCTTGCCCATCAACATTTCCTATACTGCTGAAGCATCAGAAAGCAGTCTTCCCAAGAATGTCTTGAAGGTATGACATCTTGAAAGTCATCATACATTTTATAGTGGTTGTGTTAGGTGTCAAGTTCCTGCCGCTGTACAGGGGGAATCTTGAACCACCTCCGCTGTGGTCTCCCATTCTTCTCCAGCCGCAGTGGAGCCTGCTCAGCAGAGACGTTGGTCCCATTGTCTGCCTCAGGCAGATACTGTGCACTTAGTTACTGCTGCTCTTCCAGGCTCAGCCATTGTAGCCAGCACTGATCAGCGGTGAGCAGACGCTCCTGGGACTAAGTCCTGCTTTTCCTCTACTGAGCATGCCTAAGGGACGACCTCTCATTGGTGGTCGGGGGTCATATGCTCAGGTCCTGTAGCAGCTCCTGTTGGACCACTAGGAAGGTTCTGGAGAGCTTCCACTATGAAAGGTTTGCATGGCTGCACGGAAGGTAATATCCAAAATGCGCGTCGGGGAGGACGGGAGACGGCATGACACACTGTGTTCCCCCATTTGGTATGTTGTTGCTTTTCTTCACCTGTAAATTATGTTAATGTACTGTGCTGATTAATATACACATACTTATGGGAACTCTTTGAATGTTTCTAAATATTTTTTGGTATTATATGATGTGTTTGTTGTATAACATCAGAGTGGGTGTTAGCATCAGGATGAGCTTTACTCTATTAAAGCAGATGTGTCACCCTGTCTTCGTTGTCATGTAGTGTGCACTTGATTGCCAATTTTAGTCCACCTAGCTGCTAGAGACCTTTTTGTATTTTGGTATATTTAATAAACTTTGTAATATGTATCTAATTCTTGGACTATTGCACTGATTTATTCCTGCGGGTTTTGTTGTTCTAATTTTCAGTGTGTCCCACACTTCCATGTACTGAGGCTCCATGATTAGACATCTGTAATTATAATGCTTATACATTTTAGGGGCCTTTTGTGTTTTCCTTGTCTTTAACCATTCCTAGTGTTGTTGCATGCTCGCGAATGTTGGAGCTATCTAGCACCTGACAGTGCTATCCTAGACACAAGAGCACGAACCTACTGCGTCAAGCCAGCAGCGACCGCCAGTGCAGCACTGTGCGCAATCAGTGTGCTTTCCTAGCCCTCGTTAGGGTGGTTAGTGGCAACCACCAGAGCAGCGCTGTACACACTCTGTTCCATAATCATTAATCAGACCTGACAACCGATCAGTGTAGGGGTGGGAACTCCCACTTGATCTCAGCATCTGACTCAGGGCATCCTCAGGCGTGGGCTCAAAAGCCTTCGAGGGTCAAAGTGAGATCAATCACCAACATAGTGGGGGTGAGTTTCAGGCATCCCACCAGCGTCCATCTGCTGCACCCTGTGACTGCTAACAGGGCACAGCATTTCCTTTGTTTCCCTATGACTCTGTGAAGCAACAGAGCTCACATCAGTTCATACCGGGTGATGGAACCCATGTTTGTTCTGGCGTAGTACCACTATATAGTGCCGCCATTACCTAGCAGCAGGTTCCATCTCTGCACGGTGGACCCCGGGCTGCGAACGCACCTTTTGCTATCTTTATATTTATTCGGTGTGTTCCTCCAGCCCTAACAGGTTGTCAGTACCTTGGCCATCATAGATCAGCTGTCCTTAGCCGAGCACAGTTTATATAGCAGTCGTTTTCCATAATTGGCAATTCTCTTCTATAGAGTCTAAGCTCTTATGGTCAATGAGGTCCTTTCTCTCTCTCTTGTGTAGTGTGTAAGCTCTTACAGCAGGGTTTTCTCTCTTTTGCTGGTAAAGTATAACCTCTTATGGTCAGCAGGGTTCTTTCTCCTCCTCTCCTCCACATCAATTTAAAAAAATTACAAGCTTTCTAGAATTGAGAGTAGCACAAATATATTTGCCACAGATCAAATTTTTTATGAAAATTTGGCAAAGTTGAGATTCAAAAGTTCCAGTCATCTGTATTATTTTTTAAAAATAACTATTAGTTTATCAATATAACATTTGAATGATTCCTTAACTGAGCATTATGTTGTGGTTGTATCATCACCCTGCTGTCTATCTATTCTTGTCTCTATTTCTTCTGAGTAGCCTCTATTTAATAAAAAAAATGGAAAACATTTTGAGTCAAATAAAATTAATACAGGTTTCATGAGCTTGACAGAAATCCATTTGTATTCCTGCATTGAGAGCACACAGTTCAAGCATTCCCTGAAAGCAATGTCAAAAAGAATATCTTCTTTGATAGGACATGAATTATCCTCCTGAAAGTTGCTCATGATGCAGAATAAATGCATGAATTTTGTGTTGCTGTCACAGGAGAAGAGAAAGTTTAAATTAAAAAGGAATGATGTCATCAATATTTAAACAGCAAGAGGGCATGCATCACTGTGGGAATGTATTTTGTGATTTGGTGAGAGCTGTGCCTGCCAAAAAGAAGCATGGATAGACAGCCTGTTTTCAACCATCGGGAGGAATAAGGTTCCTCAAGAGCACTAATCAATTTAAAGATTGGAGGAGGGAAGGGCATATTGGTGTCGGTGGCCAGAGTCGGTGTCAAGAGGGCCAGCATGACTTTCAGCAGTATCCATGTCTGCAGGATGCCAAAAAAGTTGAAAGCTGTGGCAAAGCACAGAGACAAATCTGTTCTGCCATTTAATCGTGCAAGACACAGGCTTCTTTAAGCTTGTGGTTTGCCAGAAGTCCTCAGTGGTATGCAGAATATGCAAGTGGCAAGGTGACATCACTTCATCGGGTTGCCAGGACGAAGGATGCAAACAAAGATGATGTAACCACTCATTACACTAACAAAGTTAGGTGAGATAAAGGTCTTATTTTGCTATGAATAGTGGAACTGCTAATGTTTGGGGATGTAGAGGGGTCGTTGTTACTCTGAAGAAGTGCAAAAGAGGACTATTATTGTGTCAGCAAAAAAGGTATGAAAAAAGGAAAAGTCAATGGGAAAAGGAAAAGTCAGCTCATTGAACTTGTTGAGAAGAAAATCACAGCACAGAGCCGCCCTAGTCCGGGGCATGTAGGCAATACAGAGAAACAAGAAAAAATTCTCCGGGTATGGTTGTAGATAAAATGTCACATTTATTAGTCAATTTTTTTCATTAGCACATTTTTTAAAAACAGCAACGGTTACAGAAAAATCAACGTGTTTCGGCTATGGAGCTTTAATCGTGGTATATTTGTGAAGGATATAGCCATGCGTACATCCCACTTCCTGATAGTCACCTGTGTGCATAATTGTAATTATTTGTAATTAACCAAATGTTAATAAATAACCCTATTGCTGTATTGAAAATGTACTAATAAATGTGAAATTGTATCTACAACCATGCCCATTATCGCTGGAGAATTTTTCCTTGTATCTGCATTATTGTGTCAGGGTACAGAGAGGACATTATTACTATGTGGAGGCACAATGGGGGCACAATTACCATGTGGCAGCACAATGAGGCATTATTACTATGTGGAGGAACAGAGAGGGATATTATTACTATGTGGAGGCAAAGTAGGTACACTATCAACATGTGAAGGAAAAGTAGGGGCATCATTAATATGTGCAGGGACAGCACTGCAGGAGCATTGTTATTATGTGGAGGTGCAATAAGAGTATAATTATTATTATGTGAGTGTTATTACTAGGAGAGAAACAGAGGCAGCATAATTAATGCTTATATTCACAAATTACAGGAGTCTAGCAAGCAAAATGGGATAGCTTGAGGTTTTGATATTTGAGGAACATTTTGATGTGGTAGGTAGGGTTGAGCGAAACGGATCGGTCATTTTCATAAGTCGCCGACTTTTGGCAAAGTCGGGTTTCATGAAACCCGACCCGATCCCAGCGTGGGATCGGCCATGCGGTACACAATCTTCGCGCCAAAGTTGCGTTTCCTATGACGCTTAAAGCGCCATTTCTCAGCCAATGAAGGTGCACGCAGAGTGTGGGCAGCGTGATGACATAGGTCCTGGTCCCCACCATCTTAGAGAAGGGCATGGCAGTGATTGGCTTGCTTTCTGCAGCGTCACAGGGGCTATAAAGGGGCGTTCCCGCCGACCGCCATCTTACTGCTGCTGATCTGAGCATAGGGAGAGGTTGCTGCCGCTTCGTCAGAAGCAGGGATAGCATTAGGCAGGGTAAATTAAGCCCCAAACCGCTTGTGCTGTAGCGATTTCCACTGTCCAACACCACCTTTTCTTTTTGGGACAGTGGAGGCTCGATTTCTGTGCAACAGCTCTGTAGCTTATAAGGCTCCCTGATAGCTGCGTTGCTGTGTGTACGCCGCTGTGCAAACCAACTGCTTTTTTCAAAGCACAAATCCCGTTGCTCCTTCCTTTCCGCACAGCTATCTCGTTTGTTTGTCCACACTTTTGACTTTTGTGTGCAGCAGTCCATTTTATTGCTGCCTGACATACTTTTCTGAGATAACTGTAGGGAGATAGTAATTGTAGTACAGTCCTTTTTTTTTTTTTGGTTATATCTCTTCAAGCTACTTTTTGCCACAGAAAATATACTCTAATACAGTGGCCCCGATTTATTCACAATTCTCCCAGAAAAAAAAATGAAAGTGGGAGATTAAGATTGTCAAATCTGCATCAGTGCCAGTCCTGTGTGTGGCATCTGTCTTTGTTTTTCTGCCACAGAAAACCTACCTTTTTAACAGTGGGCCTGATTTCTTCACAATTCTCCCAGAAAAAAAAATAAAAGTGGGAGATTATGATTGGCAAATCTGCATTAGTGCCAGTCCTGTGTGTGGCATCTGTCTTTGTTTTTCTGCCACAGAAAACCTACTGTGTAACAGTGGGCCTGATTTCTTCACAATTCTCCCAGAAAAAAAAATGAAAGTGGGAGATTAAGATTGTCAAATCTGTATCAGTGCCAGTCCTGTGTGTGGCATCTGTCTTTGTTTTTCTGCCACAGAAAACCTACTGTATAACTGTGGGCCTGATTTCTTCACAATTCTCCCAGAAAAAAAAAATAAAAGTGGGAGATTAAGATTGGCAAATCTGCATTAATGCCAGTCCTGTGTGTGACATCTGTCTTTGTTTTTCTGCCACAGAAAACCTACTGTATAACAGTGGGCCTGATTAAATCACTTGTCTCACATATCCCCAAAAAAAATTAAAATAAAGGGAGAATAATCTTGCCACACCTGTGCATCTGTGCGAGTGCTGTCTGTGGTATCTGTGAGTCATTTTGTGCCACAGGAACTATACCGTGATATAGTGGGCCTGATTCAATCCCTTGTCTCCCATATAAAAAAAAGAGGGACATTTCTATTGCCAGTGTGTGCATCTGCGTCAGTCCGGCTACTGCCATATCTGCCAGCCTCTTTCTGCTAATCAAACTGTGTTGTTGTGTAATACAGTGGGCCTGATTTTTCACTGCATTCTCCCACACATAAAGAGGGACATTTCTATTGCCAGTGTGTGCATCTGCGTCACTCCTGTTAGTGTCATATCTGCCAGCCTATTTCTGCCAATCAAACTGTCTACTGTAATATAGTGGGCCTGATTTTTCACTGCATTCTCCCACACACAAAGACGGACATTTCTATTGCCAGTATTTTTATCTGCGTCACTCCTGTTAGTGCCATATCTGCCAGCCTCTTTCTGCCAATCAAACTGTCTAGTGTAATACAGTGGGCCTCATTTTTCACTGCATTCTCCCACACATAAAAAGGGAGATTTACATTCACAACAAGTTCACGCACACCTTGTACCTGGTTTTACAGGACCACATAACGGTTGTTAGTTTGGTAACATTTTTCCAAGAATGAGGAAGTCTGGTGGAAGAGGTCGTGGCCGTGGGCGTTCATTGCCAGCTGGTAATGATGGTAGTGGTGGTGGTCGTGGAGCATCAGGTGGTCGTGGGAAAAGCAATATAGCCCCTAAGTCTCGTTGTTGAGCCAGCGTCATCGTCTGGCTACACAAGGCCTCGAAGGCTCCCTTTTCTGGGAGTAGGAAAACCACTTTTGAAGCCAGAGCAGCAGGAACAAGTATTGGCTTTCATTGCTGACTCTGCCTCTAGCTCTTTCGCCTCCTCCTCGGAAAGTGCCAAATGTCAGAGCAGTGTGTCGTCAGTGGATGCTCCCGGTCAGGAACAAGTCACTTCCTTGTGTCCTTCACCCAGAACAACAGTGAAGGATGCGTCAGGCGACACAACTGGTTACTCCATGGAGCTCTTTACACATACCGTGCCTGGGTTAGAAAGGGAAATTGTTAACAGGCCATGCCCATTACAAGATGAATCGGACATGGAGTGCACAGATGCACAGCCACAGCCAGATTATTATGCTGTTCCTTTGACTCAGATCAGAACATTGCCCTCACAGTGTACTGATCCAGAATCTGACCCCGATGAGACTATGGAGCCCCGTCACGAACGCTATAGCACCGGCTTACACGGTGACCCAGAGGAAGGTGCACAAAACATAGAAGAAGAGGTCATAGATGACCCAGTTGTTGACCCCGATTGGTAGCCATTGGGGGAACAGGGTGCAGGCGGCAGTAGCTCTGAAGCGGAGGAGGAGGAGCCACAGCAGGCATCAACATCGCAACAGGTTCCATCTGGCAGGCCCGTATCTGGCCAAAAACGTGTGGCAAAACCAAAACCAGTTGTAGGACAGCGTGGCCATCAGGTTAAAGTAGCTTAGTGTGCAATGCCTGAAAAGGTATCCGATAGGAAGAGTGCAGTCTGGAATTTTTTTAACCAAGAGCCCAATGATCAGCACAAAGTCATCTGTAAGAAATGCTCAAGGACCTTCAGCAGAGGTCAGAATGTTAAAAATTGAAATACAAGTTGCATGCATAGACATTTAACCACCATGCACTTGCAAGCCTGGACAAACTACCAAACGTCCCTTAACGTTGTAGCACCCTCTCACAATGAAGCTAGTCAGCAACGCGACATCCCTTCCCTCACTGTAAGCCCACCGTTTACCACACCACCTGCAGGTAATGTTGCGGTTTCGTCGCAAGGCCAAAGCAGTCAGGGAATCACCAGGTTCATGGTCGGAAAAACTGTATGTAGGGCACCATCAAGAATACCATCACCAACCCTCTCTGTCACCCATGTCCACCGGCACCCCCGCTAGTTCCACCGTATGCAGCTCTCCAGTCCAGCTCACCCTACATGAGACTCTCGTTAGGAAAAGGAAGTACTCTGTTGTGAATTAAACTTTTTGGCTCCCTCTTGTGGTCACTAGCGACATGACACTTTGATTTTCTTTCCCCAGCTTGGTACCCACCTGGTTCGTTAGTCCAGGGGTGTTGCTATTTAAACTCCCTGGATTCTCAGTCTGGTGCCTGGCATCGTTGTAATCAGTTCCTTTTTGTTTGCTCCTGTCTGCTGGTCCTGGTTCTTTGCAAAATAAGCTAAGTCCTGCTTCCTTATTTTTTGGTTATTTGCATTGCTCTTATTTTTGTCCAGCTTGTACTAAATGTGATTCCTGATATTGCTGGAAGCTCTAGGGGGCTGATATTCCCCCCCCCCCCGTGCCGTTAGACGGTTCGGGGGTTCTTGAATATTCAGCGTGGAAATTTTGATAGTGTTTTTGCTGACCGTATAAGTCATCTTCCTATATTCTGCTATTAGTCAGTGGGCCTCTCTTTGCTAAAACCTAGTTCATTCTTACGTTTGTCTTTTCTTCTTACCTCACCGTTATTATTTGTTGGGGGCTTGTATTCAACTTTTGGGGTCTTTTCTCTGGAGGCAAGAAAGGTCTATTGTTTCCCTTCTAGGGTTAGTTAGTTCTCCGGCTGGCGCGAGACGTCTAGAACCAACATAGGAACGTTCCCCGGCTACTGCTATTTGTTGTGCTAGGATCAAGTATACGGTTAGCCTAGTTACCACTGCCCTATGAGCTGGTTTTTTGTGTGTGCAGACTTGGTAATAACCTCTGAGACCCTCTGCCATTGGGGTCATAACAGTATGCCAGGCCAAAAGTAATACTTAATGCATTGCAGAAGTGGGATTATAAGAAAGGAAATTCTGAGTTTGTTTTTTTTTTCTTTCTTCCTCCCCTTTATCTCTGAGTGGCTTGAGCTTGCTGCAGACATGAATGTCCAGACTTTGATTACTAGTGTGGATCAGCTTGCTGCTCGTGTGCAGGGCATTCAAGATTTTGTTACTTGTAGTCCTATGTCAGAACCTAAAATACCTATTCCTGAACTGTTCTCTGGAGACCGATTTAAGTTTAGGAATTTCAGGAATAATTGTAAATTGTTTCTATCTCTGAGACCTCGTTCGTCTGGTGACTCAGCTCAGCAAGTAAAAATTGTTATCTCTCTCTTGCGGGGCGACCCTCAGGATTGGGCCTTCTCGTTAGCGCCAGGAGATCCGGCATTGGCAAATATTGATGCGTTTTTTCTGGCGCTCGGGTTGCTTTACGAGGAGCCCAATCTTGAAATTCAGGCAGAAAAAGCTTTGCTGGCTATCTCTCAGGGCCAGGATGAAGCTGAAGTGTATTGCCAAAAATTTCGGAAATGGTCCGTGCTTACTCAGTGGAATGAGTGTGCTCTGGCCGCAAATTTCAGAAATGCCCTTTCTGAAGCCATTAAGAATGTGATGGTGGGTTTCTCCATTCCTACAAGTCTGAATGATTCCATGGCGCTGGCTATTCAAATTGACCGGCGTTTGCGGGAGCGCAAAGCCGCTAATCCTCTGGTGGTGTTGTCTGAACAAACACCTGATTTAATGCAATGTGGTAGAATTCAGACTAGAAATGAACGGAAAAATCATAGACGTCAGAATGGGTTGTGTTTTTACTGTGGTGATCCTACACATGTTATATCAGCATGCTCTAAACGCTTAACAAAGGTGGTTAGTCCTGTCGCCATTGGTAATTTGCAACCTAAATAAATTTTGTCTGTGACTTTAATTTGCTCATTGTCTTCCTACCCTGTTATGGCGTTTGTGGATTCAGGTGCTGCCCTGAGTCTTATGGATTTTTCATTTGCCAAACGCTGTGGTTTTGTTCTTGAGCCGTTGGTAAATCCTATCCCTCTTAGAGGTATTGATGCTACGCCATTGGCGGAAAATAAGCCGCAGTTTTGGACACAGGTAACCATGTGCATGACTCCTGAACATCGGGAGGTGATTCGTTTTCTGGTTCTGCATAAAATGCATGATTTGGTCGTTTTGGGTCTGCCATGGTTACAGACCCATAATCCAGTTTTGGATTGGAAGGCAATGTCTGTGTCAAGTTGGGGCTGTCAGGGAATTCATGGCGATTCCCCGCCGGTGTCTATTGCTTCCTCTACTCCTTCGGAAGTTCCTGAGTATTTGTCTGATTATCAGGATGTTTTCAGCGAGTCCAGGTCCAGTGCTCTTCCTCCTCATAGGGACTGTGACTGCGCTATAGATTTGATTCCGGGTAGTAAATTTCCTAAGGGAAGATTATTTAATCTGTCTGTTCCTGAGCATACCGCAATGCGTTCGTATATCAAGGAGTCTCTGGAGAAGGGGCATATTCGTCCATCCTCTTCCCCTCTTGGTGCGGGATTCTTTTTTGTGGCCAAGAAGGACGGATCTTTGAGACCTTGTATAGACTATCGGCTTCTGAATAAAATCACTGTTAAATTTCAGTATCCTTTGCCTTTGTTGTCGGACTTGTTTGCCCGGATTAAGGGTGCCAAGTGGTTCACCAAGATAGATCTTCGTGGTGCGTACAACCTTGTGCGCATTAAGCAGGGAGATGAATGGAAAACTGCATTTAATACGCCCGAAGGTCATTTTGAGTACTTGGTGATGCCTTTTGGGCTCTCTAATGCCCCTTCAGTGTTTCAGTCCTTTATGCATGATATTTTCCGGAAGTACCTGGATAAATTTATGATCGTTTATCTGGATGATATTCTGGTTTTTTCTGATGATTGGGACTCCCATGTAAAGCAGGTCAGGATGGTGTTTCAGGTTTTGCATGAGAATGCTGTGTTTTTCAAGGGCTCAAAGTGTCTGTTTGGAGTGCAGAAGGTTCCCTTTTTGGGTTTTATTTTCTCCCCTTCTGCGGTGGAGATGGACCCAGTCAAGGTCCGAGCTATTCATGATTGGACTCAACCCACGTCAGTTAAGAGTCTTCAGAAGTTCTTGGGTTTTGCTAACTTCTACTGTCGTTTTATCGCTAACTTTTCTAGCGTTGTTAAACCTTTGACGGATATGACCAAGAAAGGTTCTGATGTTGCTAACTGGGCTCCTGCAGCCGTGGATGCTTTCCAAGAGCTGAAGCGCCGGTTTACTTCGGCGCCTGTTTTGTGCCAGCCTGATGTCTCACTTCCCTTTCAGGTTGAAGTGGATGCTTCTGAGATCGGTGCAGGGGCCGTTTTGTCGCAGAGAGACCCTGGTTGCTCTATAATGAGACCATGTGCTTTTTTTTCTAGGAAGTTTTCGCCTGCTGAGCGGAACTATGATGTTGGCAATCGGGAGGTGTTGGCCATGAAGTGGGCATTTGAGGAGTGGCGTCATTGGCTCGAGGGTGCTAAGCATCATGTGGTGGTCTTGACTGATCACAAAAATCTGATGTATCTCGAGTCTGCTAAACGCCTGAATCCTAGACAGGCCCGTTGGTCATTGTTTTTCTCCCGTTTTGACTTTGTGGTCTCGTACCTACCGGGTTCAAAGAATGTGAAGGCTGATGCTCTTTCTAGGAGCTTTGTGCCTGACTCTCCTGGAGTCTCAGAGCCAGCTGGTATTCTTAAAGAGGGAGTTATCTTGTCGGCCATTTCTCCGGATTTGCGACGTGTGTTGCAGAGATTTCAGGCTGGTAGACCTGACTCTTGTCCACCTGACAGACTGTTTGTTCCTGATAAATGGACCAGTAGAGTCATTTCCGAGGTTCATTCCTCGGTGTTGGCAGGGCATCCGGGGATTTTTGGCACCAGAGATTTGGTGGCTAGGTCCTTTTGGTGGCCTTCCTTGTCACGGGATGTGCGGTCGTTTGTGCAGTCCTGTGGGACTTGTGCTCGAGCTAAGCCTTGCTGTTCTGTGCCAGCGGGTTGCTCTTGCCCTTGCCTGTCCCGAAGAGGCCTTGGACACACATTTCCATGGATTTCATTTCAGATCTTCCTGTGTCTCAGGGCATGTCTGTCATCTGGGTGGTATGTGATCGTTTTTCCAAGATGGTCCATTTGGTGTCCTTGCCTAAGCTGCCTTCCTCTTCCGATCTTGTTCCTTTATTCTTTCAGAATGTGGTTCGTTTGCACGGCATTCCTGAGAATATCGTGTCTGACAGAGGATCCCAGTTTGTTTCCAGGTTCTGGCGATCCTTTTGTGCTAAGATGGGCATTGATTTGTCGTTTTCGTCTGCCTTTCATCCTCAGACTAATGGCCAAACTGAGCGAACAAATCAGACTCTAGAGGCTTATTTGAGGTGTTTTGTTTCTGCAGATCAGGATGATTGGGTGACCTTCTTGCCATTGGCTGAGTTTGCCCTTAATAATTGGGCTAGTTCCGCTACTTTGGTTTCGCCATTTTTCTGCAACTCTGGTTTTCATCCTCGTTTTTCCTCGGGACATGTTGAGCCCTCTGACTGTCCTGGGGTAGATTCTGTGGTGGATAGGTTGCAGCAGATTTGGAATCATGTGGTGGACAACTTAAAGTTGTCACAGGAGAAGGCTCAGCGTTTTGCCAACCGCCGCCGCGGTGTGGGTCCCCGACTTCGCGTTGGGGATTTGGTGTGGCTGTCTTCTCGGTTTGTTCCTATGAAGGTCTCCTCTCCTAAATTTAAGCCTCGCTTCATCGGTCCTTATAAGATTTTGGAAATCCTTAATCCAGTGTCCTTTCGCTTGGATCTTCCGGTGTCGTTTGCCATTCACAACGTGTTCCATAGGTCTTTGTTGCGGCGGTACGTTGTGCCGGTGGTTCCTTCTGTTGAGCCTCCTGCTCCGGTGTTGGTTGAGGGCGAGTTGGAGTACGTGGTGGAGAAGATCTTGGATTCTCGTCTCTCCAGACGGAGGCTTCAGTATCTGGTCAAGTGGAAGGGCTATGGTCAGGAGGATAATTCCTGGGTGGTCGCCTCTGATGTTCATGCGGCCGATTTGGTTCGTGCCTTTCACGCTGCTCATCCTGATCGCCCTGGTGGTCTTGGTGAGGGTTCGGTGACCCCTCCTTAAGGGGGGGGGTACTGTTGTGAATTAAACTTTTTGGCTCCCTCTTGTGGTCACTAGCGACATGACACTTTGATTTTCTTTCCCCAGCTTGGTACCCACCTGGTTCGTTAGTCCAGGGGTGTTGCTATTTAAACTCCCTGGATTCTCAGTCTGGTGCCTGGCATCGTTGTAATCAGTTCCTTTCTGTTTGCTCCTGTCTGCTGGTCCTGGTTCTTTGCAAAATAAGCTAAGTCCTGCTTCCTTATTTTTTGGTTATTTGCATTGCTCTTATTTTTGTCCAGCTTGTACTAAATGTGATTCCTGATATTGCTGGAAGCTCTAGGGGGCTGATATTCCCCCCCCCCCGTGCCGTTAGACGGTTCGGGGGTTCTTGAATATTCAGCGTGGAAATTTTGATAGTGTTTTTGCTGACCGTATAAGTCATCTTCCTATATTCTGCTATTAGTCAGTGGGCCTCTCTTTGCTAAAACCTAGTTCATTCTTACGTTTGTCTTTTCTTCTTACCTCACCGTTATTATTTGTTGGGGGCTTGTATCCAACTTTTGGGGTCTTTTCTCTGGAGGCAAGAAAGGTCTATTGTTTCCCTTCTAGGGTTAGTTAGTTCTCCGGCTGGCGCGAGACGTCTAGAACCAACGTAGGTACGTTCCCCGGCTACTGCTATTTGTTGTGCTAGGATCAGGTATACGGTTAGCCTAGTTACCACTGCCCTATGAGCTGGTTTTTTGTGTGTGCAGACTTGGTAATAACCTCTGAGACCCTCTGCCATTGGGGTCATAACACTACTCATCCTCGCATCCGTCCGCGTACACAGGGTTTGAACGCCCACATTGCTAGACTAATGTCGTTAGAGATGATGCCCTACCGGTTAGTTGAAACCGAAGCTTTCAAAGCCCTGATGGACTACGCTGTACCACGCTACGAGCTACCCAGTGGACACTTCTTTTCCAGAAAAGCCATCCCAGCCCTCCACCAGCATGTAAAAGACCGCATTGTCCATGCGCTCAGGCAATCTGTGAGTAGAAAGGTGCACCTGACAACAGATGCATGGACCAGTAGGCATGGCCAGGGGCGTTACGTCTTCATCACGGCACACTGGGTTAATGTGGTGGATGCAGGGTCCACAGGGGACAGTAATATTGGGACAGTTCTGCCTAGCCCACGGTCTAGGAAACAGTTGGCTGTAGGCGTTCGTCCCCCCTCCTCCTCCTCATCCTCCAGCAGAAGCGAGAGCTCGTCCACAGACCGCAGTCGCACGACCACTCCATCCGCAGCTGCCACTGTTGCACACGAGGTGTCCAATTATGGAACAGCTAGTGGCAAGCGTCAGCAGGCTGTATTGGCAATGAAGTGTTTGGGGGACAACAGACACACCGTGGAAGTTCTGTCCGAGTTCTTGCAGCAAGAAACTCGGTCATGGCTGGGCACTGGACATCTTGAGTCAGGCAAGGTAGTGAGTGATAACGGAAGGAATTTTATGGCTGCCATAGCCCTTTCACAACTGAAACACATTCCTTGCCTGGCTCACACCTTAAACCTGGTGGTGCAGTGCTTCCTGAAAAGTTATCCGGGGTTACCCGACCTGCTGCTGAATGTGCGCAGACTTTGCTCGCACATCCGCCGTTCGCCCGTACACTCCAGCCGTATGCAGAACCATCAGTGGTCTTTGAACCTTCCCCAGCATCGCCTAATCATCGACGTTGCAACAAGGTGGAACTCCACACTGCACATGCTTCATAGACTGTGCGAACAGAGGCGTGCTGTTATGTATTTGTGGGAGGATACACATACACGGGCAGGCAGTTGGATGGCAGACATGGAGTTGTCAGCTGTGCAGTGGTCAAAGCTCCAAGACCTGTGTCAAGTCCTTCAGTGTTTTGAGGAATGCACATGGCTGGTTAGTGCAGACAACGCCGTCATAAGCATGAGCATCCCCCTAATGCGTCTGCTGATGCAAAGTTTGACGCACATAAAGGAACAGGCGTCTGCAGCCGAGGACGAGGGAGGCCTTGATGACAGTCAGCCATTGTCTGCTCAGGGAAGTCTACAGGACGAGGTGGCGGGCGAAGAGGAGGAGGACGAGGAGGATGATGGGGATGACTATTTTTTGGATGAGGAAGCTTCTCAGGGGGCAATAGAAACTGCTGGCAGTGCAAGGCCGAGTTCAGGGTTTTTGAGGGAGACAAGTGACGTTGATTTGCCAGAAAGTGCTCCTCAACCCAGCATATGCACTGACTTGACAACTGGAACATTGGCCCACATGGCGGATTATGCCTTGCGTATCCTCAAAAGGGACCCATGCATTATAAAAATGATGACAGATGACGATTACTGGTTGGCCTGCCTCCTTGATCCTCGCTATAAAGGCAAATTGCAAAATATCATGCCACATGAGAACCTCGAACAGATATTGGCAACCAAACAAGCTACTCTTGTAGACCGTTTGATTCAGGCATTCCCAGCACACAGCGCCGGTGATGGTTCTCACATGAGCTGCAGGGGGCAACAGGGCAGAGGTGTTAGAGGTGCACAGATCAGAAGTGGCGTAGGACAGAGGGGTTTTCTGACCAGGTTGTGGAGTGATTTTGCAATGACCGCAGACACGACAGGTACAGCAGCATCCATTCAAAGTGACAGGAGACAACATTTGTCCAGTATGGTTATTAACTATTTTTCCTCCATTACCGATGTTCTCCCTCAACCGTCATTCCCCTTTGATTACTGGGCATCCAAAATAGACACCTGGCCTGAATTGGCTATGAAGTGTGCTATCAGAAAGAGTATTCAGTGCTGCTGGTTCAATACTGACCGAAAAAAGGACTCGTCTGGCTACCCAAAATGTTGATGATCTAACCTTCATTAAAATGAACCACTCATGGATTTCAAATTATTTTGCCCCACCTTTCCCGGCTGACACCTAGCTTTCCTGTAAAAAGGTCTTGCTTTGGGACTGGTGTTACTGACTGTTCCAATCTCTTAATTTGCAGCTGCTGTTTGTCCAGCATACGACATGTTTACACCTCCCTAAATGGCCTATTCCCCCCACGGGCCCGTGGTCTCGCCACTTGTCGCAAGGAAGTCTGTCTGCGGTCCCTCCTTCCAATTGTCCTCCACTGACCACACCAATGCTGCCTGTGTACCCCTGCCACCTAATGGAAGCTGCATAGAGCCTATTTTATTATTTTAGGCCTAGGAATTCTGTCTGCGGTCCCTCCTTCCAATTGTCCTCCGCTGACCACACCAATGCTGCCTGTGTACCCCTGCCACCTAATGGAAGCTGCATAGAACCTATTTTATTATTTTAGGCCTAGGAATTCTGTCTGCGGTCCCTCCTTCCAATTGTCCTACGTTGACCCCACCAATGGTGCCTGTGTACCACTGCCACCTAATGGAAGCTGCATAGAGCCTATTTTATTATTTTAGGCCTAGGAAGTCTGTCTGCGGTCCCTCCTTCCAATTGTCCTCCACCATGGAGTGGAGGATGGCTGGTTGATGGACACCCCATGAAAATACGGCTAAGGCGCCAACAAGGAGGAGGTGGAGTAATGTTTTGGGCTGGAATCATGGGGAGAGAGATTGTCGGCCCCTTTATGATCCCTGAAGGGGTAAAGATGAACTCTATAATCTATGTGGAGTTTCTAAAACAACACTTCGTGCCATGGTTCAAGAGGAAGAACCGTGCTTTCCGCAGCAAGATCATTTTCATGCATGATAATGCACCGTCTCATGCTGCAAAAAACACATCTGCATCTCTGGTTGCTATGGGCATAAAAGTGGACAAACTTATGGTGTGGCCACCATCTTCCCCTGACCTCAACCCCATTGAGAACCTCTGGAGCATCATCAAAAGGAGTGTCTATGATGGCGGGAGGCAGTTCACATCTAAGCAACAGCTCTGGGAGGGTATTCTGTCCACATGCAAAACATTTGAAGCAGAAACCATCCAAAAACTGACAAATTCAATGGACGAGTGAGTTCAGAAGCTTCTTTCGAACAAGGGGTCCTATGTGCAAATGTAACATCACCTAGAATAAAGTTTTCACTTGAAAACTGTTTGATTTCATTTTGTAATAAGCTGATAATGCTTATAACTTCACAATTGACCATTTTTTTTCAAAATAAAAAAAGGTTGAAAACTCTGCTGTGCATAATAATTTGCAACATGCATTTTGAGTGTTTATTTTTTTTTTTTTTAACGATACAGTTTTCATAGGCAGTTTGTTCCAAAACATTGCAATTATACTAGAATAGTAGATGACTGGAAAATAACAATGACTGCAATTCAGATAGGTAATTTAGAGAAAATATGAGGAAATATTATTTGCATAATAATTTTGAACACAGTGTATGTTATATGTGTACTGTGATGTATGATGAAGTGTTTTGTATGTGTTGGGTGCTCTGATGTGTGAAGCGACTGTTTGGGCACAACTTACACTCTGTGCGCCCGCTCCTTGGATTTCTCCACCCCTCTCGTCTCCTTCTGAGAGATCCTCTGCTGCTTCAGCTTCCTGTGAAAACATAAGTAATGCATATAGTGATTAACCAACATTTTAAGTATAGCACCAAAAACTTTAAAAATTGAAAATTACCGCAACACGCTGTCGCTGTGGAGAAGGGCTCTCAGAAGAAGACATATTTTTCTTTTTCCCGGGCTTGCCGCTGTGGTTCCTGGCGTCTCTGCAAGTATAAAAAGCCTTGTAATCTACTATACACAATACTTACATCAGCAAAGCGGCTGCGGTTCCAGGGGCCTTTTTTTTTGGGAAGGCGGCTGTGGTTCCTGGTGGCTGCGGTTCCTGGGGCCTTTACTTTGGGAAGGCGGCTGTGTTCCCTGGTAGCTCTGAAAGTATGATATATTTATCATTAGAACCACCCCCCAAAATCGCTAATGCAAAAGATTTAATAACCACCCTGCTGATATTATCTGAGCAATGTTCATGCAGGCCAACAAGTTTTGAGATATAAACCAACTAAAAAATTTACCCAATGCACACCAGTATGAGCTGGATTCTCTACTGCAATAGTATGTGCAAGCTGTAAAACCATTTCCCCCTACCCCCCAAAAAAAAAACCCTCTTGAAAAATTTGAAAAGCCTACACACCAGTTCAAAATGTATTGATCACATATGTGATTTGAAAAGATACCTTTACAAATAACTTTAAAAAAAAAAAATACTCTTTAAAAAAGTTTAGATTACCTTTTATCTTAAAAAATAAACCCTGAACCAACACAGTATTACATGTGTGGTCATTTGTACATACACCAGTTTAAAATTTACCTTTGTGAAATGATACTACGGACATTTTTTAGAAAATTTTTATTAATTCTTTTTTAATTTCCTTTTTTTTTTTAACATCACAATAGGAGCTAAAATGCTCTTTATTTTAAATACAAGTACATCAACTGGAAATGTTTTCAACAATAAAGCAAAAAAAATGTTTTAAAGAAAAAACAAAACACACACGCAATACACACACTCACACACGTTCACACACTGAAACCACATGCTGCACAGACCACACTACTTGGTAAATACATCACAGTAAAAAAAAATGCATGTGCACTTAACGCACGTGAGTGCATGGACGCATGCACCCACAATCACCCAGACGCATGCACGAAAGCACACAGGCGCATGCACAACGAATGCACATGCACAAAAGCACAGGTGCAGGCATTACGCACGCACGCACACACAAAAGCACACAGCCGTACGCAAACACACGCAGATGCGTACACACACAAAAGCACACAGCCGGACAAAAACACAAAGACGCACACAGACACGCACACACACACATGCACCAACACACATACGCAAAAATGGCAGGACTCAGGCTGGAACTGGACGCTGGCTGTCTTCACAGTGGCAGGCCTCATGCTGGAGCTGGACTCTGGCAGGACGCTGGCTGTTGCAGGACGATGGCAGGCCTCTGGCTGTAGTCAGGTTTAGCTCTGGCTGTATTCAGTACGTCATACAGACACAAACACATGCACACGCACACACAGACATGCACACAGATGCACACAAAAATGGCAGTTATACTCACACTGGCTGGAAGGCTGCAGCTTGAGCTTCTAGAGCGGGCAGGCCTCTGGATGCTGGTCAGATGCTGGCAGGCTGGTCAGATGCTGGCAGGCTGGTCAGATGCTGGCAGGCTGGTCAGATGCTGGCTGCTGGCTTCAGGCTGGCTGGCTGTCTGTCTTCAGATTGGCTGCTGTCTTCTGTCTTGAGTCTTGCTGGCACATTTGGGGTTGAAGCCCCAGGCCTGGTTTATATAGATTTGGGGGTGTCTGGTGAATTGGCAACAAAATCCTGCTTCTGAGCATGCTCAGTGTAAAAAACCGTATTGCAGCGCTGCATTCCATCATACGACATGTCCCGACACATCCTGCACCCATAGGCTTCCATTCTAGCCATCGACGCATGCTGCAGGATGCGTCACGACATTTTCCAGGAGCAGACAAAAAACGTTACAATCAACGTTTTTCCAAACGACGTGTCGCCTGATCACGACGCAACCGTTGCACGACGTACACAACGCATGACAATCCGTCGCGATGCGTCGCCAATACAAGTCTATGGGAAAAAAACGCATCCTGCGGGAGATTTTGCAGGATGCGTTTTTTTCACAAAACTATGCTTTGAGACGTCCGCAGAAAAACGCTAGTGTGAAAGTAGCCTTAAAGTCCTCTTTCTCTCTGAAGAGGATATTTGCATATAAAATTTCCCAGAGGAGCATTGCACGGCTAATAAGCCTCCTTACCTTGACGAGCCAGATCTGGTATGTCACTCTCCACAAGGAGAAGCCTTACCCCTTAGACCCCAGTCCAGAGCCTCTCACCTAGCCAAATCAGATCTCATACTTTGCACTGACAAGGGCCAATAGCCCAAAACACTGTCTGCAAATTGAGATTCTGATTTGGCTTTTATCCTAAGTCATATTGCAAGACTCGCTAAAGGGTTGATTGTGACTTGTATGATCACTACTTCCAACAGGTGGTGCTATAGAGTTAAAATCCTCTTTCTCTTTGAAGTGGCAATTTGCATATAAAATTTCCCAGAGGAGCATTGCATGGGGGATAAACCTACTCACCTTGACAAGCCAGAGCTGGTATATCACTCTATATATGGAGAAGCCTTACCCTTCAGATCTCAGTCCAGAGCCTCTCACCTAGCCAAATCAGATCTCATACTTTGCACTAATGAGGGCCAATAGCCCGAAACACCATGTCTGCAAATTGAGATACTGATTTTGGCTTTTTTCCTAAGTCATATTGCATGACTCGTTAAAGGGTTGATTGTGACTTGTAGGATCGCTACCTCCAACAGGTGGCGCTATAGAGTTCAAGTCCTCTTTCTCTCTGAAGAGGCAATTTGGAGATATTATGGGCACTTTTCATCCGTGTTCAACAATGACCTGTCTGTTCCAGTGATCTTTCATCAAGGCAAAAATCTAAATTTACCACCTGATATAACTAGTTTAACACAAAAAGAAATACTCCTGGTCTGAGCAAATTAAACATTGACAAATGCTCTGGCTCAGATGGCATTTATCCTCAGATACTGAGGGAATTGAGCTCAGTAATTGACAGACCACTGTATCTCATCTTCTTAGACTCTTTTGTAACAGGGGTGGTGACACAAGATTGGATAATGGCTGATGTGGTTCTGATATTTAGGAAAGGTAAGAATGTGGATCCAGGTAACTAGTGTCCTGTAAGTCTGACATCAGTAGTGTGCAAAGCTTTTGAGGGCATCATAAGAGATGACCTGTAGAAATATATTGTACAGTGGGTACGGAAATTATTCAGACCCTGTTAGGGCTAGCGGAATGCACCTAATGAATATATAGATTTTATTATGATAGATGCGTTCGCAGCCCGGGGTCCACCGTGCAGGAGAACCTGCTGCTAGAAAACAGCGGAACTAAATGGCGGTGTTAGCTAACTCTGTTACTTCACAGAGCAGCCATGAACTCAAAGCACTGCGCCCTGTTAGACTCCACAGAGGCACAGGCTAACTACCCAAATGAGAGCAGTCAGTGGTCATGCACGCACATGAAACTCCTCGCCGGAGGTGCCAGCATTCTAGGGGCTTATTTCGGCCAGGTCCCTGAATACCCAAGCATACAAACTCCTCGCCGGAGGTGCCAGCATTCTAGGGGCTTATTTCAGCCGGGTCCCTGAACACACTCATACAAGACCACACTGGCGCAAAAACATAAATAAAGAGCAATACTAGTGCATGGCCGTGCGGCCATGCGAGCCTTAAATAGTTGCAGCACATACAGGACCTTCCAGGAAGGACCAATGAGAGGCTGCCACAGAGCGTGAGCACCTACAGGACCTTAGCTGCAGTGTCTGATCATGTGACCCTCGATCTCCACTGAGAGATCTTACTCTGGGCATGCTCAGAACGAGAAAAGCAGGACTTAGTCCCAGAAGCGTCTGCTCGCTGCTGCCCAGCACTGACTTCAATGGCAGAAGCAGGAAAAGCAGCAGTAACTCTCTGTACAGAGTCAGACTGAGCGAGACGCTGGGACCGACGTCTCCGCTGAGCACACTCCACTGCGGCAGGAGAAGAATGGGAGACCGCAGCGGAGATGGCCCGAGATTCCCCCTGTGCAGAGATGGGAACTCGAACCCTAACAGACCCCTTTACATTTTTCACTCTTTGTTTCATAGCAGCCATTTGGGAAATTCAAAAAAGTTCATTTTTTTCTCATTAATGTACACTCGGCACCCCATCTTGACAGAAAAGAACCAGAAATGTAGAAATTTTTGCAAATGTATTAAAAAAGAAAAACTGAAATATCACATGGTTATAAGTATTCAGACCCTTTGCTCAGACACTCATATTTAAGCCACATGCTGTCCATTTCCTTGTAATCCACATTGAGATGGTTCTACTTCTTCACTAGAGTCCAGCTGTGTTTAATTAAACTGATAGGACTTGATTTGGAAAGGCACACACCTGTCTATATAAGATCTCACAGCTCACAGTGCATGTCAGACCAAATGAGAATCATGAGGTCAAAAGGAACTGGCCAAAGAGCTCAGAGACAGAATTATGGCAAGGCACAGATCTGGGCAAGGTTACAAAGGAATTTCTGCAGTACTCAAGGTTCCTAAGAGCACAGTGGCCTCCATAATCCTTAAATGGAAGAAGTTTGGGACCACCAGAAGTCTTCCTAGACCTTGCCGTCCAGCCAAACTGAGTAATAGTGGGAGAAGAGCCTTGGTGAGAGAGGTAAAGAAGAACCCCCAAGAATACTGTGGCTGAGCTCCAGAGATGCAGTAGGGAGATGGGAGAAAGTTCCACAAAGTCAACTATCACTGCAGCCCTCCACCAGTCTTGTCTTTATGGCAGAGTGTCCCAACGGAAACCTCAGTGCAAGACATATGAAAACCTGCATAGAGTTTGCTAAAAAACACATGAAGGACTCCCAGACTATGAGAAATAATATTCTTTGGTCTGATGAAACGAAGATAGTCTTTTTGGTGATAATTCTAAGTGGTATGTGTGGAGAAAACCAGGCAAAAAAATAAAGTGCAATAGTGCGTACTACTTATATGAATCATAGGTGCGCAAGTGCAGAAGTAACTGACACATATTAAATAGTATAACTTACATAGAATATAGATGATAAGTAATGAATCCCCGCCTGCCGCCTCAAAGCGCGTTTCGCCGATCTTCTTCAGGAGGCCTTTAAGTAGTACGCTGTTGTGAACTGTGTTTCTGGGCTCCCTCTGGTGGTCACTAATGGTACTGTGTTAGGCATGTCTTGTTGCAGGCCTGGGCTCCAGCTGGGTCATTAAGCAGCGGGTGTTCCCTATTTAGGTCTCCTCTGGACTCAGTCTCTTGCCTGGCATCGTTGTATCCAGTCCTATAAGGTTTCCTCCTGATTCCTTTCCGTCTGTCTCATGCAAGAAAAGCTAAGTCCGTTTTGAATACTTTGGATCATTTGCATTTTTCAGTGTTTTTGTCCAGCTTGCTTGATATGTGATTTTCTGGCTCGCTGGAAGCTCTAGGGTGCTGATATTCCCCCTCCGCACCGTCAGTCGGTGTGGGGGTTCTTGAAATATTCAGCGTGGATGTTTTTGCAGGGTTTTCTGCTGACCGCATAGTTCACTTTCTATTTTCTGCCTATCTAGACTAGTGGGCCTCACTTTGCTGAATCTAGTTCATCTCTACGTTTGTGTTTTCCTCTTGCCTCACCGTTATTATTTGTTGGGGGCTTTCTATATCTTTTGGGTTCAATTTCTCTGGAGGCAAGTGAGGTCTTATTTTCCCTCTAGGGGTAGTCAGTTCTCCGGCTGGCTCGAGACGTCTAGAATCAACGTAGGCACGTTCACCGGCTACTTCTAGTTGTTGTGTTAGGATCAGGTATGCGGTTAGCCCAGTTTCCACCTCCCTAGAGCAGTTCCTATGTTTTTTGTTGACCTTGCCGGAATACCAGAGATCCTCTACCACTGGGATCATAACAGTACGCACTATTGCACTTTATTTTTTGCTTATATATGCAGCACTATCCTTCTATTCTCAGACTTGACTGATTAATTACATATACCCTTATGGGAGATGCTGTTGTTGCTGCAATTAGCTATATTGGCTGTGACAAATTGCTCTAGGACCCCTGATGGGACCAATTTTTAGCATGTTATCAGTGTATTGCTATATAATATAAGTAATTTAATATCGCTATCCTTATATAGATAGAATTTCTTATCCCCTATAATACTGCTATTAGTGTCACTCTGTATCTCTAATTTTATCATTTTTGATTAAATAAATTTTGTTAGAATTTTAACATAAATACTCTTCGACTCTCTTTTGATATTAAGTTACGAAGGGGGTTATATGTGGTCATGATTATTTTGAGTAGTATTTATTATTTTGGTTTATGAATCTGATGTTGGGGACAATTTGATTCCACTGCTCATCACCTGCCCAATACAATCCAAACAGTGAAACATCGTGGTGACAGCATCATGCTATTGGGGTGTTTTTCAGCTTTAGGGACAGGACGACTGCCAATGAAGGAAACATGAATGCAGCCAAGTATAGAGATATCCTGGATGAAAACCTCTTCCAGAGTGCTCTGGACCTCAGACTTGGCCGAAGGTTCACCTTCCAACAAGACAATGACCCTAAGCACGCAGCGAAAATAACAAAGGAGTGGCTTCAGAACAACTCTGCGACTACTCTTGACTGGCCCAGCCAGAGCCCTGACCTAAACCTAATTCAACATCTCTGGAGAGACCTGAAAATGGCTGTCCACCAACGTTCACCATCCATCCTGACGGAACTGGAGAGAATCTGCAAGAAAGAATGGCAGAGAATCCCCAAATCCAGGTTGCATCATTCCCAAGAAGACTCATGGCTGTACTAGCTCAAAAGGGTGCTTCCACTCAATACTGAGCAAAGGGTCTGAATACTTATGACCATGTGATATTTCAGTTTTTCTTTTTTAATACATTTGCAAAAATTTCTACATTTCTGGGTTTTTTTCAGTCAAGATGGGGTGCAAAGTGTACATTAATGAGAAAAAAATGAACTTTTTTGAATTTACCAAATGGCTGCAATGAAACAAAGAGTGAAAAATTTAAAGGGGGTCTGAATACTTTCTGTACCCACTGTAGATAATATATTAATTGGCACCCAACATGGATTCATGAAAGATAAATCATGTTTAGCGAACATGTTGGGTTTCTTTGAGGAGGTAAGTGCAAATCTGCATGCTGGTAATGCGGCTGATGTGATTTATCTGGACTTTGCAAAGGCATTTGATACTGTACGACGTAGCAGCCGTATAGTGAAGCTACATAAGCAAGGACTTGGGGAAACTATATGCATATGGGTAAGGAATTGGTTAAATTACATGAAACAAAGAGTCGTCATAAATAGTACGATCTCTAAATGGGATATAGTCAGCAGTGGGGTACCACAGGGATCTGTGCTAGGACCAATTGTTTTTAACCTCTTTATTAATGACCTTGTGGATGGGATTGAGAGTAAAATGTGATTCTTTGCTGACAACACCAAACTATGTAGGAAATTAAAATCTGACACTGACATTGCAATATTGCAAAACAATCTGGATAAGATGTCTGAATGGGTAAACACTTGGCAAATGAGGTTTATTGTAGATAAATGTAGAGTAATGCACCTAGGATGGAATAATTATATTGCTGTACACACATTATATGTAACAATACGTTGGGAATGCAGGATTTTATCTCTTTTTATACATACTAAAATCTTGTTTGCTTTTACAGCTGCTGCTTGACATTGAGTACTGCTGCTCAGCTTACTTGTAACTTAACTTACAAGTCCTTCCGCTATTCTGTAGTCCTGAGTATACTTCCATTTAATGTGTATACAGCAATATAATTATTCCGTCCTAGATGCATTACTCTACATTTATCTACATTAAACCTCATTTGCCAAGTGTTTACCCATTCAGACATCTTATCCAGATTGTTACAAATTACTGGTGAGGCCCCATCTAGAAGATGAGATCCAGTTGTGGGCTCCACATTTTAAAAAGGATATTCAGAAGCTATATTCAGTTCAAAGACGGGCAACTAGATTATCAGTGTCATGATCCAGACAGGGTTTTGGGTCTTGTCTCTCCTTTTCTGGTCTGCTCATGTCAGGGGTTAACTTTCTCTGCCTCGTTTTGGTGTCGGGTATGCTATTTCTCTGTGCTGCATCCTGCAGGCAGTGCCAGTTATATTTCCTGCCTACGGCATGTGTAGCTGGCTCTGGTGAAACCCTGATTTGTCCTGCTGCGCTTATCTGTTTGTACCCATGTCTGTTCATTCCTCTCCTCCCGCCCCGACTGTGTGTCCCTGTGTGTGTTTGGATCCTCCGGTACTCGACTCTGCTTTGGCTCTGACCCGATTCTGCCTCTTCCTTCTGGTTCTTCTGCTATGGATCATTGCTAACCTTTTGGTGCTCCTCTGACTCTGTGTTTAGGATTCCCCTTGGTACTACACTACTCACTGGTATCGACCCGGCCTGCCTGACTATTCTGCTACCACCTGGTGGTTGCCTCGCTGAAGTTCTGTTGGTCTGCTCTGAGCTGGAGTTCAACTCGCTCTCTCCACTCTGCTGCCATCTAGTGGAATTTGCATTTACCTGTAGTGCTTCAGTGTGACAATTACAAGGGATGGAAGGCCTTTCATATGAGGAGAGGTTGGAAAAGTTAGGCTTGTTTAGCTTAGAGGCTTCAGAGGAGATCTCATTTACCTGTATAAACATATGTGTGATCAGTACAAAGGATTTGCACATGACTTATTCCTTCCAAAGGCCATACTAAGGACCAGAGGGCACTCATTATGGGTGGAAGAAAGGTGATTTCAGGAGATAAACAGCAAAGGGTTCTTTACAGTAAGAGCAGTCAGACTGTGGAATGCCCTACCACAAGATGCAGTAATGACAGACCCTATAACAGGTTTTAAAAAGGACTGGACGATTTCCTCAGTGCACAATATTGTGGGTTATAGGTAAATTAGTGACAAAATGTACAATTGGTGGAGACAGGTTGATCTTGATGGACCTAGGTTTTTTTCAACCTATTAAACTATGTAACAAAAAAAATGTACAGACACCAATTTTATGTGAGCTCATTTCATGAATCATGATTACAACCCTCAGAATAAGATTTCTTCCAAACATCAGTCCAGACAGGGTCATTTTCATATAGTTTACAGCTGCATATAAGACCACCCTCTGAGTTGGCTACAGGGACTAGTTAACATGTCAGTGCAACCTATAAGTCATGCTCATTAGCTTCATTTTGACTAGCTACTATACGAAACCATTAAGCAACTGTGGTTTAATGGGTAGAACATTCTCAACTGTGCTTTCTGTAATAATTTAATCCATGGACCTCTGTAATATATGTAATAAATATATAAGGTCATTGTAAGTGCCAAAAATAGACAAAACAAATACTGTGGAAACTATTATCACCTACAATTGCAACTTTCGTTTTGGAATTGCTGAGTTCTTTCTTTCTGAAATTTTACCCTGAACTAAAAAAAGGAAGAAGAATTAGTGCCACAAAAACAAACACGTATTTAAGAAAGCTTTAGAATTTTCAGGTTTAATGTTTTAATTGTTGGAATAAATAAGGAAAGCACCCAGATAGCATAATTTTACTGAGTTCACCTACCTTTTCCACATCACTGTAGGTCCATCAAGCGGGAGAAGAATCAATTCAAATGGGAATAGTTGAAAGTGGATTGGAAAGGTGGCGCAGATAGATGAGGTTTTAGAAGCATGGTCAGGTGCCAGAAGTCTTTAATCGGTCTGGAAGATTTGGGTATGCAGTGCTGATAAGCATAGCTTGCAGAGGATAAGGCCAAGCTGGGTATGCGCTATCATAGAAAAATATAAGAGAGTAATCAGACAAGCCAAAGTACGAGTAATTAATCATGTACGGGTATGCGGTTCAAGCTATAGTGGAATATACAGTAGGTCATGAACATCAATATGTTGTCTCATTATATAATGGTTAAAATTGCAAAGCACTTGTAAAAACAAGAAAATTTGCAACTTAATCTCATTAAAAAGTCTCTGCATTCAGAGTTGGTGGTATTTTTAATTTTATTGTTTAATGCTTATTGTCTAGGTTATCAATGCTGCAGTCTAGCAACATAGCAAGCAAATGCAGTGCTTAAAAGATCTTTTCCAAAGAGCATTATAAGCACTGCAAAAAAGCTGGCCAGCTTACTGGAGAGCAAGATCTGGCTAGCTTTAGTATTGCTGCCCTCCTCCGATGTTGCTGCAGCGTTGGAGAGTGCACAGCTCATTCAAGCAGTGCAATGTCGCTAACCTGAGCTATCAATCTTATGGAGTGCAGCACCTCGGCCAAAAAAGCCAGGCGGCCAGGGATTGATATGCTTCCAGAGATGACAAGCCAGAACAACCATTTAAACCAATCACTATGCCACATGGCACATAAAAATGATAGTGTTTGGTGCTGTTTAGAGAAGCACCAATCACTTTTAAACACCAGGAGACAGACGATACCAGTCCCACCTAAGGAATTTATTATGATTAACAGCTCTGTTCAAACTAATCCCCATTTCACGACCCTATTATAGCTTGGCTCACATAATACAATCAAATATCAATAAAACCCCCAAACTAAGCAACTACACTAAGACCTTGAGGGGTATAGTTTCAACAACAGTCAAATCTTTTGGTGGGTTTACACAGTAATGCTATCTCACAGACGCTACAAAAGTGACAGTGTCCTAAAACAAATCTTGCCAAAAACAATGCCAGAAACAGTAAGTGATATTTAAAAGTCCCTGTCACCAGAAATAACACATATGCAGTTAATCTGCAGGTTAACAGCGTTATTACGCTGTCCGGTGCCTGCACGCGGCTGAATTCCTCAGGGAGAAAATGAACTTTATTCTCCCCGCCAGCATCCGGCTTCAGTCATGGAGGTGGAGCGGCGCTGATTCAATCACTGCTCTGATAATACAGAGCGACCACTGTAGCCATGCCCCCAGCCCTGACTGACACTCCCTCTGTACTGGGCTCAGCTGTCAGTCAGGGCCGGGGGCACGGTGACTGAATCAGCAGCACCCCCGCCTCCTTCACTGAAACCGAATGCAGGCAGAAGAATAAAGTTCATTTTCTCCCTGCTGCATTCACCTGTGTGCAGGCGTCGGACAACATAAAAAAGCTTTTAACCTGCAGATTATCCCCATATCTGCAGGATAATTTCATTATTTCTGGTGACAGGTTCCCTTTAATGTTGGTATCTGAGCCCTGTAGTTCACCCACACAATAGTTTTCACCCATATACAGCTCTGGCACCACAAATTAAGAGACCACTGCAAAATTTTCAGTTTGTTTGATTTTTCCGTTATAGGTTTATTTTTGAGTAAAATGTAAACTGTTCTTTTAGTCTATAAACTACTGACAACATGTCTCCGAAGTTCCAAGCAATACATTTTGTATTTTTCTTCTGACAAAGAAAAATGGTCAAAATAAAAAGAAAAACCCAGTGCTTTCAGACCTCAAATAATGCAAAGAAAACAAGTTCATTATCATTTAGAAACAACAATATTAATGTATTAACTCAGGAAGAGTTCAGAAATCAATATTTTGTGGAATAACCATGATTTTTAATCACAGCTTTCATGCGTCTTGGCATGCTTTCCACCAGTCTTTCACACTGCTTCTGGTGCAAAAATTTAAGTAGTTCTTCTTTGTTTGATATCTTGTGACTATCTATCATCCTCTTGATTACATTCCAGAGGTTTTCAATGGGGTTCAGGTCGGGAGATTGGGCTGGCCATGACAGGTTTTGATGTGGTGGTCTCTTATTTTTTGCCAGAGCTGTATATGACTAATTTTCGTCTCATTTTACCCCATTTTCCCATGTGACAATGTCAAACCTGGGGCTAAACAAATTTTTTGTGATAAAAATGTAATTACCGTTTTCTCTTCGCCACGATAGCACCCACTGAGAGAGGGGGTCCGCCCCTAGGAACAGGAAACCCTACGGAGAGATAAAAGGGGCGGTCCTCCTCGCTCCCACAGTTTGGTTTCCTGTTCCTATGGGAATCCACGGAGAAGAGGATGCCTAGCCTGGATGCCGCTTGCGCAGTTTACCTGTGAGGACGGCAAGGGCTCCAGAGCTGGATGCAGCGTCGGGGGTCCTGGTGTCAGCTTCCCCCCTCTGCTGGCAGACGCCATGAGGCCAGGACTGAAGGGGTTGCTGGCTCACGAAGATCCATCCGGGACGTCTGCAGGGAGCTAGCGCTGAGGTATGGTGAGCGCTGCGCCATCCTCGGTGGGCGCTCATGCGGCGTGGAGCTTCCAGGGTAATGGAGCAGGAAGACGGCGCCTGCGCTGATACCGGTGGCAGCGCAGGTGCATAGTGTATGGCCGCGACCCGGAGGTGATTAGCACTTCCGGGTTCAACTGGAAGAAAATGGCGGCCCCCATGTGAAAAGGACGCCGGCGCTGACACTCCGGCGTCCAATATGGATTCTGCGCCAGACCCTGCGATGTCTTCTGTTGAAGCCACCGCAACCACTCCACGCAGCCGTGCCAGCAGCAGTCGCTCTAAACAGAGCGGATCTTCTAGGAAGAAATCAGACCGAGCTACTCCTCAGCCTGTGCCTCAGTCTCCTCCTCGTCAGCCGGTACCTTGATAGACAGCTTCACTGGGGTGAGTGTGCATCTACCCTATTAAGCTGATTATTGTTCCCTCTCCTTCTATACACCCTAGGCAAAAAGAACTGAAAAAACGAAACACAGAGAGTGTGCGTTATGTCTCCAGCCCCTTCCGGATAGTTACAAAAAGAGCCTTTGTAAACCATGCATTAATTCTACCTTACGGGAGGAAGCCTCAGTTAAATCAGAAGACATTAGAGTCATGATTAGGGAGGAATTACGAGCCCTGCATAGTGCTGACAAGGTGCCACATACTAAAGAAAAAAAGGGGTACGTTTCCCCTATGTCTGATCAGTCTTCGGATATAGAGAATGCAGACTCTGACATTTCCCACGAATATGTTTCCTCAGATGAGGATCAGGATACATGCTTTCCCACCGATAGTATCGATAACCTGGTAAAGTCCGTTTGTAACACCATGGGCATCGAGGATTCTAAGGTCCCTAGAACGCAGCAGGACATAATGTTCGCTGGTCTATCGAAAAAGAAAAGACCCTCCTTTCCGGTAATAGCAGCGGTAAAAAATTTAGTCAAAAAAGAGTGGGAAAGCCAGGGGCAAAGGGGATTACCACCATCCTCAAAAAGGCGTTATCCCTTCAATGACGAGGAGTTCTCAGCATGGTCAAAAGCCCCGAAGGTAGACGCAGCAGTGGCATCCACATCCAAAAGATCCTTGCTGCCTGTGGAGGATTCGGGCTCCTTGCAAGACCCACTGGACCGTGAAGCCGACTCTCTTTTAAAAAGAGCCTGGGAGTCGTGTACGGGAGCTTTTAGACCGGCTATATCGGCTACATGCACCGCTAGGTCCATGCTAGTCTGGCTAAATGACTCGGAGGAAGGACTAAAAAGCGGTCTCTCTGGAGACAAGTTGATGTCCTCTATACCTTTAATTAGGGGTGCTACAGCCTTCCTGGTGGACTCATCTGCTGACTCCATACGCCTGGCAGCCAAGTCAGCAGGTCTGACGAATGCAGCACGTAGGGCCCTGTGGCTTAAGGGCTGGAAAGGTGATCCCCAGACAAAATCCAAATTGTGTGGCCTCCCATGTCAGAGTGAGTACCTGTTTGGTACTAAACTGGACGAGATCCTAACCAAAGCAGGGGAGAGAAAGAAGGGCTTCCCTAATAACAATTACCTTCCGACCTATAGGAGAGCATTCCGGAAGCCCGTGTTTAATAAAAGGAAGGAGTTTAAGAACCAAGACCGCTGGGCCACTAGAGACACCAAACAAAGAGGTGCATTCTTTGGGAAGCGCCCTTTCAAAACTGAAGACAAACCCCGTTAGAGCAGATCTACCGGTGGGAGGTAGATTGTCCTTTTCAAATCAATGGCGAGAAATAACATCAAACGTTTGGGCAAATAATCTCATCGCCTCTGGCTTAAAGTTAAAATTTTCCCGAGTCCCTCCGGACTCATTTCTATTGACTTCTTTAAAGTCTCAGTCGCAACAGAAGGCATTGGAGCAGGAAGTAATGAATCTTCTATCCAAAGGAGTTTTGGTGGAAGTTCCATTTCTTCAGGAGGGTAAGGGGTTTTATTCCCCTTTATTTCTAATTCCAAAACCGGATGGATCATTCAGAACCATTATAAACCTTAAAAAGTTGAACACCTTTTTAGAAAATCAAACCTTTAAAATGGAGTCTATCCGATCCACCATAAAACTCCTGTTTCCCCATTGCTTTATGACGGTTCTTGACCTAAAAGATGCGTATTACCATCTACCAATCTTTATAGAACATCAACAATATCTCCGTGTGGCGATTATATTGAATGGATGCCCTTTGGACTATCAATAGCTCCAAGAGTGTTTACTAAACTAATGTCGGAGGTAATGTCATATTTAAGGTCAAAAGACACCCTCATAATCCCATACCTAGACGACCTCTTGGTAGTGGGAAATTCCCCTTCACAATGTCGGCAACGATTGTGTGATATGATTTCATCTCTACAGAAGTTAGGGTGGTTAATAAATTGGGAAAAATCTAGGCTATTCCCAACAACGCGGCAAACATTTCTGGGGATTATATTAGAATCTATAAGCCAGAGATGTTTTCTCCCAGAAATTAAACAAATAACAGAAATAAGGTTCAGTCTGTAATAGATAAACCTCTAATTTCTTTACGGGAAGGCATGTCCCTTCTTGGCTCCTTCACATCATGTATTCCAGCTGTTCCATGGGCTCAATTCCATTCGAGGCGTTTACAGTATGCAATTTTACATGAAGAGGAAAAATTACAAGGTCGTTTAGACGGTAAAATTTCCCTTTCTAGTGAGGTAATCCAATCTCTAACCTGGTGGCTAGAACCAAGTCATCTGGTTAGCGGGGTCCCCTGGGTAGTTAAACCCTCAAACACAATATTTACAGATGCCAGTCCTAGTGGTTGGGGAGCACACTTAGGGGACCAGTTAGTCCAAGGACTATGGTCGGTTACGGAGTCAGACGACTCATCTAATAAAAGAGAGCTAAAAGCTATCTATCATGCCCTATGTGAATTCCTTCCGCAGCTACACGGAACACATACCAGAATTCTGTCAGACAACATGACATCAGTGGCTTATATCAATCATCAAGGAGGAACAAGATCAGGAACTCTCATGTCTATAGCCGAAGACATCCTAACTATAGCCGAAGAACATCTTCTGTCCCTGTCAGCGCTTCATGTCAGAGGAGTGGACAACTCAAAAGCAGACTTCCTTAGTCGTCATCCCCTCCACCAGGGCTAGTGGGTTCTAAATCATCGAATTTTCAAAATGATAACCGTGAAATGGGGTATACCTGAAATAGATCTCTTCGCTACAAGAGACAACAGGCAGTTAAAAAGATTCGCTTCAATGTTCCGAACCGACAACCCTGATATTCTCCATGCCCTCCAGATTCCATGGACATTTCAGAAAGCATATGCTTTTCCTCCATTGATTCTTCTTCCAACAGTAATCAGGAAGATAAGGGAGGACAGAGTGAATATAATCCTGATTGCCCCGTTTTGGCCAAAGAGACCATGGTTTTCCCTACTCAGAGCCATGTCCATCTCGGATCCATGGATTCTCCCAGAGGATCAGGATCTTCTCTTCCAGGGGCCCTTCAACCACCCTCATGTGAAGGGTCTACGGTTGACAGCCTGGAATTTGAGAGGCAGCTGTTAAAACTAAGAGGCTTCTCTGATAAAGTGATTGATACCTTATTGTTAAGTAGGAAAAAACCCACTACATCTATCTATGTAAGGGTGTGGAAAAAATTCCTGAGCCTCTATCCATCAGCCCTGTCGAAAGAAATTCCTGTCTCTTCTATTTTAGAATTTCTCCAGAGAGGACGTGATTTAGGCCTTTCAGTTAGTACTTTAAAAGTACAAGTTTCTGCACTAGGGGCCTTGTATAGTCACAACGTTGCGGGTGATAGGTGGATAGCTAGATTTATTTCAGCCTGCCAGAGATCAGAACCAGTTCAAATTCCCCACTTACCTCCTTGGGATGTTAATCTAGTCCTTGAAGCCTTGACAGGTCACCCGTTTGAGCCTCTACACTCAGCTCACATTAAACACGTCTCCCTCAAGACTGCTCTTCTTGTCGCTTTAGTGTCGGCGAGAAGGGTAAGTGACATACAGGCACTATCAGTAGATCCTCCCTTTATGTCAATATTTCCAGATAGAATTGTCCTGAAAACAGACCCTTCCTACCTACCTAAAATGTGTACTAAATTTCATAGATCTCAAGAAATTCTTCTTCCTTCCTTCTATAATAACCCTAAAAATCAGGAAGAGGAAAAGTACCATACTTTAGATGTGAGAAGGGCTGTAATAACTTATCTAGACAAGACTAGCGCCTGGTGGAAGAGCAGGGCTCTCTTTGTTTCCTTTCCAGGGTCAAAGAAAAGGAGCTGGCATTACAAAAGGCACTTTATCCCGATGGATTCGGGAGGCGATATACCTGGCCTATTCGTGTAAAGGGAAGATCCACCTGAGACTGTAAAGGCACATTCCACCCGGGCAATAGCATCATCTTGGGCTGAGCGAGCAGAGGTTCCAATAGATCTCATATGTAAGGCCGCAACCTGGTCTTCTCCTACTACCTTCTATAGTCACTATAGGCTAGATCTATCCGCCTCCACTGACTTGTGTTTCGGTAGATCAGTTCTTAACACAATAATCCCCCCCAAATAACTATCTCTGAAAGTCTCTCAGTGGGTGCTGTCGTGGCGAAGAGAAAACACCGGATTACGTACCGGTAATGCTCTTTTATAGAGCCACGACAGCACCCCTTCACTTCCCTCCCATATATATTAGTTTGCATATGAGCACTGTTAAGGGTGATTGGTTCTTGTAATTATACGTAATTAAGTTAAGATGAATGATGATATAGAATTACCTACTAAAACTGGTGGGCGGTTCCTCGCAATCTCTGTAACCCAAACTGTGGGAGCGAGGGGGGCCGCCCCTTTTATCTCTCCGTAGGGTTTCCTGTTCCTAGGGGCGGACCCCCTCTCTCAGTGGGTGCTGTCGTGGCTCTATAAAAGACCATTACCGGTACGTAATCCGGTGTTTCTTCACTGTCCAATGGTATAAATGTTTACGACACACATATGTTGTCAATATAATCACTGCTCCCCTAGATGAATTCGTTGAGAAGTGTAGTTTGTAAAATGAGGTCACTTATAAGGGGTTCTGCTGTTCTGGAAACTCAGGGGATCTGCCAATGTGACATGGCACCCTCAAACCATTTCAGCAAAATGTGCACTACAATTTCAAAATGGCGCTCCTTCCCGTCTAAGTTTTGCACTGTGCCTCAAAAATAGTTTTTTGGCCACATATGAGTTATTAGCTTACTCAGGTGAAATTTCATAACATAGTTTTTGGTCCATTTTGTGGTCCATGGTAATTTTCCATTGACTCAGCCCAATGTTATACAATTCTGTGTATTGTTTGAGAGTTAAAAATGCTCAAGACACCGAACACATAAATATGATCTGAAAGCCTTGCTTCTCTAAGTGTAAATAGCATCTAAGTGCATTACCATTACGTTTCTTTCCCTAATTTTATTGTTTAGTAATATTATGTCATAACAAATGGAGGCTATTTGGCGGTAATTGAGAAATGTGCTACTTTTTGTTTTAATATGTTTATGGTTATTATATTTTTTTTTTGGCATCTGATTTTATGTGCTCTCCTTTAATACATCCATATGAAGGTCACGGGTTACTTTTAGAGTCCAGAAATTGAGATAATTAGATATGATAGTTGGTTTTATAACCTCTGCCTGTCAGGCGCACTGTACCTAAACTTGGGAGTGCCAGAGATGCACCAAATGGAGGGTTAATATACATACTTTATAACATAATGTTGAAACTTTATAATAATAAAATATACATTAAAATAATGTAATATTACAACTTGTCAGTGTTACATCCACGAAGAGAACTCAACAAAAATAGGCAATTATAATACTGAGTGCCTTCTGGTTGGTAATATTTCATGCTTTTACTGTGTTTGTTGCTTGTCTCTCAAAATCCTGACAGATTTCTGCTGCAAGCCAAAGACAAAGCCGACTCTTAGTGATATGGGACTAAGTTCAAACCTTCTTGATGTTATTTAGCTCCAAGGTATATAAAACAATAACCCTTTACATCAAATAAGGAAGCTGCTGAAAATCCCAGTCACATTGAGTATCATCTGGCAAAGTAGATACACTTAATATGCTCTCTCCAAAACAACCACCCTTGTAATAAACAGTGCACGTTCCCAAAAGAAAATCCCAAACTGTGAGCTCCTCACTAAATCTAGAAAAATTGTTTTACCAAAAACTTCACTTTATACTTCAGGTGAATATATATATATATATATATATATATATATATATATACCTATATCCTTACATTAAATGATAGTCCTAAATACTACTGTAAAATTGAAATTCTCAATTTCATATAGTTTACATTATTCTATTTTTTCCAAACACAATGGGCTGACTCATCAAAGCTTTTACACTAGAAAACTGTCATAAAAGGATGGAAAAGTTGCTACATCTTGCACACAGGAGAGCTGCACAAAAAATGACTTCTTTTTACGCCAGTTTGAATCAGCTACGCCACATCCGCCCATCACATTCATCAAAAGGGACAGCGTTTTGTAAGCTAGAAATGCTACTCTAGTCACCGACTCTAGTAGCATTTCTGGCATGGTACACAGAGAAACACACCACTCACAAGGGTCGCCTAATTCATTAATTCATTCTTAATTAATTTGTCCCCTTCTTCTCCAGCAAGACTGCTTGTGCAGTTGCACCAGTTTGATGAATCGGCCCTATTGACTTTAGAGATGACGAGAAGAACTATTTGTGGAGTCAAATTTCCTAAAATGTACAGGTGCATTCAAAAACTTTCTTATATGATTCATGAAGTTAGTAAAATAAATAAAAATTCCTGGCGCCATTTCACATGCTGCTATATGATTAGACAGCAGGCAAATTATGTTTTGCTTGGCTGCATGGGCTTCCCATAATGCCTTGCAGCTATGACAAGGTGTAGATCAGCCATTCAGGGGGATTACCAGACCTTGTATAAAAAGGCTAGGCAGGGAATCTAGTGGCCATTTCAGGGTGGTTTCAGGCTAGTGTGGGGACATTAGAGCTCAGCAATCAGGACAAGCAGACAATCCCCAAAACATTTGGCAACTACTCTAGTCAGTAATATGTAGAACATCTAGATAGGGTAGGAGCAGCAGTACAGTGTATTCCTTTACTGAAATAGTCTATTTGTTCTACTGTATTTGTAACCAAGCAGTACAGCTTGGATTATAACATCTCTAAATGACTTATATAATAATTGCATTCACAACAAGTATATTGGTTGTTGCTAGAAACTAGTACACTACTAGCAGCTTTAAGCTGCATTTACACACCCATGTGACTGACAGCTTTGTCTATCTGCACACTTATACAGGCTGTCAATCACTGATAGGACCGCCACTGGACATAAAATCCCAGAAAGAGCAGAGGTTTAAATGACTAAAACCGGGGTAATACTTAAACTTTTCTTACAAAACTATATATCAATCTGCTCAGAACTTCTTGCTCTATAACATTGTCTGCTGATTGGACTGAAGTTTCATGGCAATAGATTTCCTATAAATAGGGAATATTTCCAGAATATCAGTGTTTCATGGGTCAAAACAGCATGCAGAATGCATTTCCTGCATATTCTTTTACCTCTTTACTATTTAAGTGTAGTCATCTACCTTATTCTATACAGAAGTATGTAGTGACAGAGCATACACTATCCATCATACTCAGGGGTGAGACACTGCCTTAATAAAAGCAGGAGAAATAGCAAGCATACCTACAAAATGTAACTAGAACTGGGCAGCTGCGCAAGTCTGACCTGCATAGATTTGTCTATGTACAGGTTATAAAAAAAAAGCGTAGAATTGAGCAGGGCAAAGGTCCTAATTAGCTGTAGGACCTTCCCTAAAGTCACAAACCGCAAGGAAAGTGAAAACTTTTGGGATTCAATAAGAAGCCAACTTAACATCTAGTACTAAAGTACTCATTAATAAAAAAAAATTATGTAGGATGCTTTCAGGATATGTGTGTGCATAGCAATAATGTATGCATACCCCCCAACTTTTGGAGAACAGAAAGAACGACAAATCATTGCTACGGGCGTTGCTGCAAATTTTGGCCATACCCCTGGCCACACTCCAGTTCAGGCCCATTTACCATTTATTTCTCCCTTTTTAGAAGATATCTATTCTATAGACTATTTTAATGCAAGATTGTAGTAAAGAAAAAAAAATCTACTAGCAAAAAACTAAAACATTCTTGAGCAAATTAAAATCACTGTATCTTATAGCTGCCAAAATATTGAAATATTGATCGCTTTGCTCTTGAGCCTGCTTGGGTAGTCTTCTAGTATTTTGATAATAGAGCAAATAATTGAAGCACATACAGTACAGACCAAAAGTTTGGACACACCTTCTCATTTAAAGATTTTTCTGTATTTTCATGACTATGAAAATTGTACATTCACACTGAAGGCATCAAAACTATGAACTGACACATGTGGAATTACATACTTAACAAAAAAGTGTGAAACAACTGAAATTATGTCTTATATTCTAGGTTATTCAAAGTAGCCACCTTTTGCTTTTATGACTGCTTTGCACACTCTTGGCATTCTTTTGATGAGCTTCAAGAGGTAGTCACCAGGAATGGTTTTCAATTCACAGGTGTGCCCTGTCAGGTTTAATAAGTGGGATTTCTTGCCTTATAAATGGTGTTGGGACCATCAGTTGTGTTGTGCAGAAGTCTGGTGGATACACAGCTGATAGTCCTACTGAACAGACTGTTAGAATTTCTACTATTGCAAGAACTAAGCAGCTAAGTAAAGAGTGGCCATCATTACTTTAAGAAATAAAGGTCAGTCAGTCCGAAAAATTGGGCAAACTTTGAAAGTGTCCCCAATGCAGTGGCAAAAACCATCAAGTGCTACAAAGAAACTGGCTCACATGAGGAACACCCCATAGGAAAGGAAGACCAAGAGTCACCTCTGCTTCTGAGGATAAGTTTATCCAAGTCACCAGCCTCAGAAATCGCAGGTTAACAGCAGCTCAGATTAGAGACCAGGTCAATGCCACACAGAGTTCTAGCAGCATACCCATCTCTACAACAACTGTTAAGAGGAGACTTTGTGCAGCAGGCCTTCATGGTAAAATAGCTGTTAGGAAACGACTGCTACGGACAGGCAACAAGCAGAAGAAGAGACTTGTTTTGGGCTAAAGAACACAAGGAATGGACATTAGACCAGTGGAAATCTGTGCTTTGGTCTGATGAGTCCAAATTTGAGCTCTTTGGTTCCAACCACCGTGTCTTTGTGCAATGCAGAAAAGGTGAACGGATGGACTCTACATGCCTGGTTCCCACCATTAAGCATGGAGGAGGAGGTGTGATGGTGTGGAGGTGCTTTGCTGGTGACGCTGTTGGGGATTTATTCAAAATTGAAGGCATACTGAACCAGCATGGCTACCACAGCATCTTGCAGTGGCATGCTATTCCATCCGGTTTGCATTTAGTTGGACCATCATTTATTTTTCAACAGGACAATGACCCCAAACACACCTCCAGGCTGTGTAAGGGCTATTTGACCAAGAAGGAGAGTGATGGGGTGCTACGCCAGATGACCTGGCCTCCACAGTCACCAGACCTGAACCCAATCGAGATGGTTTGGGGTGAGCTGGACCGCAGAGTGAAGGCAAAAGGGCCAACAAGTGCTAAGCATCTCTGGAACTCCTTCAAGATTGTTGGAAGACCATTCCTGATGACTACCTCTTGAAGCTCATCAAGAGAATGCCAAGATTGTGCAAAGCAGTCATCAAAGCAAAAGGTGGCTACTTTGAAGAACTTAGAATATAAGACATAATTTCAGTTGTTTCACACTTTTTTGTTAAGTATATAATTCCACATGTGTTAGTTCATAGTTTTGATGCCTTCAGTGTGAATGTACATTTTTCATAGTCATGAAAATACAGAAAAATCTTTAAATGAGAAGGTGTGTCCAAACTTTTGGTCTGTACTGTATGTGCTTCAATTATTTGCTCTATTATCAAAATACTAGAAGACTACCTGAGCAAGCTCGGAAAAACCCTAGTAACGATCACACTCACTCATCACTAGTATCTAAAACTACTGGAACCCTTCAATGTAAAACTAAAAATGCTCTACTCCTCAGCTAGAGGGTATAGGGGTTGTAGAGGGTATAAAGGTTGTCCTATGAAAACAAGTTACAGTATTATCTATCATTGGGATCTGACCCTTTATACCCACACCCTAGCAATGGAGAGACAGTGCAAATTCTCATCCTTCTCTCCATTTGTTTCCTATACAACTGCTGTGCACTCCATTCTGCTTTTTCTGGCAGCTCCACAGAGAATGAATGGAGTAATGGTCGGGCATTTTAAGTACTGTTCTATTCTAAGAGAGATACAAGTGCCTGATTCTGCTAATCAGTGTGGGTCTTTGGGGTTGAACTCCCACTGATCAACAAGTTAATACCTATCAAGTGAATAGGCGATAACTAGAGATGGGTGGATACCTGGATGTTCGGGTCTGGCGGGTTCGGCCAAACAGTTATAAAAAGTTCAGGTTCAGGTAGCAGAACAGTACCCAGGCCCGAACCTGAACCGCATTCACTTGATGTGCATGACAGCGTGGCAAACACTGCTTCTGATCAGCAGTAAAATCATCACCACTGCTTCCCACGCTATCAAAAGACAGCATGAGCCTGCAGCTGTGATCGGAGATATAAAGTTTACTTCCAGTCACTGGTGTCAGCTGATGGGACTACTGCTCCCATCAGCCGACGCTTGCTGCCGCTAATAACAGCAAGAGCAGGAGTGGTGGATGGGAGTATTCATCATGACATGGCTTCTCTTGTATTATTGATAACCAGCCAGGAAAATTGACAGCTGTGGCTGCAACCCTCAGCTGGCAGCTTCAGCAAGGCTGGTAATCAAGAAAAGATGGGTCCTGGGTCTCCACTCTGATTTTTTTAATTATTTAAATAAATAATTAAAAAAACAGCATGGGGTTCCCCCCATTTTTGACAACCAGCCTTGCTAAAGCAGACAGCTGGGGCAGGTATTTTCAGGCTGGTAAGGGGCCATGGTTATTGCAGCGCCCCAGAGTCCTGGTCGTTGCAGTACTGACGCTCCGCCACTAAGGGGAGTGATGGCATGTCTGATGGCACTAAAGGAGTTCACCTGACCAGGTATCACAGTCACACATTACACTTCACACTCTGGCCTCCAGGGGGAGCAAAGGGTTCTATGTATTGGGCCACTCCTCACAATCTGGTAAAACTGGGGGTTGGATAGGAAGTTAGGGAGAAGCTGACTGGGTTTGATCCAGGCAACATGTGGCAGAGGGTGTTGCAGGGGAAGATTCAGGGGGGTCCCTGTCAGGGGTGGGATCCTGACAGAGGCCTAGCGAAAAGGACAGAACGTTACTGAACCGCGCCTGCACCTGATTGCGGCGGTATTTTAAGAAAGGATAAGAAGCGAGGTTTATTGTGGAGAAGTGAGAAACGAGATCACAGCACAAAGGAGGGTAGAACCAGTAGGAGTCATGCCTTAAGATCGTGGCAACATCCTACTGAGGCGCGTAGCCGGTGGCCGGAACGCCGAGGAAGTATTGGGCTCCAAGCATTACTTCAAACAGCGGCAGGGCAGTTGACTTTAGGTTGGCTGTCTCACCTAAATCACCTAAGCAGACATAGGAGGCAATTGTGGGAGAGGGACGACTCTAGGGTCCCAGGAGAACTCCAGGCCTACCCGTCATACGGGTGCGTCCTAGCCATATCATCTGGGGGACGGAGAAGAACATCAGAACAGAAACGAGAGTTGTGAGAAAGAACATCAGAAACAGACACAACAGTTGTGAGGACTATCCCGTGGTGCTCAGCAGGGAGGTACTACAACACACAGGCACTAGAAGGTAGGCACTGATTTCCACCTGCAAAGGGAACTCTGGATGTGCCTTCGGACCGGCCGGTCTCAGCCAGCCCTGTTAGCAGTGCTCTGGATTGCGGACCCTGAAGACTTCAGTAAAGAGGTAAAGAGACTGCAACCCTGTGTCCTCGTTATTCATCGCGACTTGCACCACGCACCACCATCACACCTTTCATTGGACGCCCCTTAGCAGGGTCACGGACCGGGTCTAGCCACCGTGACAACCCCAGGACTGAGACAGAGAGGCCCGGTACCGAGTACCCCGCGGCCCTGCGTCTGGGGGCGCTCCATTATTGCCCCCCACCAGCCTAAAAATAGAAGCCAGCCGCTGCCCAGAAAAGGTGCATCTATTAGATTCGCCAATTCTAGTGTTTTGCTCGACTCTTCCCACTTGCTCTGTAGCAGCGGCAAGTGGGGTTCATATTTGTGGGGTTGATGTCACCTTTGTATTGTCAGGTGACATCAAGCCCATGGATTACTAATGGAGAGGTGTCTATAAAACACCTATCCATTACTATTCCTAAAGTTTTATGGTAAATAAACACACAGCCAGAATGAAGTATTTTATTTAAAATAAAACAAAATACACTTTTACTTTTTTTTGTTTAAAAATAACAAACATAATTATAATCATGTCATCACTCATTTCACCGAAGCCCTCATCTTTTGTAATAAAACAAAAATAAAAAAACAGTAATATCCCTCACCTGTCCGTCATTCTGTACCATGCTGTAATCCATGTCTGGGGGATAAACAGTTTTCAACCTGGATGGTGCCAAGAGCCGACTGTCCAAGCTGAGAACCACTGGGGAATAAGCTGCTGCGCGCTCAGCCTGAGTGACTAGCGGTGACGTCATCGAGGTTACATCTGGTCACTGAGGCTGTGTTACCTGCCAGGCCAATGACCTGCAGTGACCTCCCACAGGTGAGATCACCACTAGCATAGTGAAAAAAGTCTCACTGAGTACAGGCTAGTTCTCCACGGTTCACCGGGAGAATTTCACTGCGGTGAATTTGAACAGCAGTGAACTCGTCTCTGCACTGTGATGATTTTTCAGCCGATCAGAAGTTGTGTTTGCCTAGCTATCATGCACATGACAGCGCAACAAACACCTGGTGTTTGGGGGTCTGAACCCAAACAGTATCATGGACTTCTTGGTAAAGTCCGTGTTCGGTGTCCATGCCTGATCAATACTTTTCGGTTTCGCCCATCTCTGGCGATAACATACTTGCACATTACAACCACTTTTAGGACGACTGAAACAATGGACTAGCCACTCTGTGATGCTACTGCTTAGTCAACCTTATGCTGTTGAGAGTCATTTGTAACCATTCATTATATAATTGAAGAAAAAAGTATTTTCAAGGCACAACTACTGAAAACACAAAAGCCTTTCTTCTTCTGTATTAGAAATCCCTTTAAAAGGGTATAAAAAATATCTTTTGTTATATGCTACAAACGTACTCGTTTCTGGCATATACAGCACCCTTAATCATAGACATTGCATTTACAATAATACAATTATTCAGATTTAACACAGATTTTGCTCCTTGAAAAAAATGCCTGGTAAAAACAAATCCTCAACATTACAGCGTGTATCATTAGAGCCAATGCTGTTGCCTTTGCCTATGATTATTAATGGTGTATCAATGTGTTTAGTACGCTACACAGATTTTGCAAATTACAGCAGAAATTACACAAATTGAACAATAATTATCCCACATACGATGACAGATTTTTTTTCTGCCTATTACAATATCTCACAATCTTACTTCATGCAATGCAAATTATATAATCAACCACTATTACTACTAGACCCTGAAACATGTTATTTTGTGTAATGTGGCATAACCTTATGGCCACCCTCTTTGTTCATCCACACCAGAAAAAGAATACTGTATAATGTTAATGATCATGAAAAATGTAGTCCAATATTTCTCTGGCATTAGGAGATCACTGGAAATCTGAAAGGTCTTCCTCTTGTTCACGCAAGTGAAATCTCCAGCAATCATCATTCCTCTCTATTATAGTCCTCTGGTAATTCTGTACAGAGCTGTTTTGTAGAGAATAGCCCTTCAAAAGCATAAGACATTCATGAAATCAGGTTGGCTTCTAAATGTATGAGCTACTTGTACCATCAATTTCCAGATGATGTCTTTGTGCTGGCTTTAATAGATGTGGCTGATAGTGGCAGCTTGTACAATCAGACTACTAATTCTTAGATAATGGAACCAGTCACAGTATTCATCCCACTGTTGTGTTGTGATGATGGTACTAATAGCTTATTGACTAGTACGGCCTGAGTGGCCAACGAAGCATCATTAAATCAGTAGAGAATGGCAAATCGGGACTGTAAACAAAGGTCAATGGCTAATTTATAACACAGCCTCTTATCTCCACAATGAAAGCTTCAACAAGAAGACTTAGAAAATGTTCCATGGCTTGATTTATTCCTAGTGTTAAGTATGAACAGTAATGCAGACAGAATCCCAAGGGCTGTAATATGTGGCTTCTGTATATTTCACTTAGAAACCACATTTTCCAGATGTTCATGTTTTTGCCTCTTTAATATCAGTATCAACAGATCCTTTGAAGGTTCCACACATTTATACAAACCATATATATATATGCATATTTTTAGAACTAGTAGTAAAACATTTCAATTTTCCAGTGTTCAAAGATTGCTAATTTAAAATACTAAAATTATACTGCAGGATGATATTGTGACAGACCACCTATATTTTAGACTAGGGCTTCTTATCCGTTTCCTACTTGGGTCTTAGTAGCCAAAACATGGTGATTCTCACGCCCTGCCAAACACAGTTGATGGCTGTCGGAGGAAAGATGGCAGCTATCTCGGATGACCCTCCCATACACAAAAGGACGAAACAATTTTGCTAAACCAGGGGTTGGTGCAGGCAAAGAAAGGACTAAGCAAAAAAGATTAAATATGTCTGAACTGAGCCAACCTGAGGGTATCTTACAAGTGAGGCCTGATTTGCAGTTTGACAAGCACTATTTTAGACTATTAACAGACTTTGTATAATACAAAGTTAAAATTTATTTAGCATTAATGTTTAGAAAAATAGATTTTTTAGGCATATTACACTTTATACTATACTATTCCCTCCCACAAAGCCTATACATTTGTTCAAGGCTAGAATTAGATAGTAACATGAGTGGTTATGATATCACACAGTTGTATCATACTCTATCGATTGGAAATAGAAATGAGCAGATCAGGCAAAATGTGAATTTGCGGATTTTCCTGGGAATTTAATGTCCCTTTTCATGCTTTAGGGATTCTCAAGACCCTGGAGCATAATAAACTTAAGATGTAAAAAGTAAAAAAATCCTAAAGCTATGTGCACACGTTCAGGATTCTTTGCAGAATTTTCCTGAACAAAACCAGACTTTTTCTGCAAGAAATCAGCTCGCATTTTTATCGCTTTTTTTGCGTTTTTTATGCTGATTTTTCCGGAGCTTTCCACTACTATATTATACAGGTCCTTCTCAAAAAATTAGCATATAGTGTTAAATTTCATTATTTACCATAATGTAATGATTACAATTAAACTTTCATATATTATAGATTCATTATCCACCAACTGAAATTTGTCAGGTCTTTTATTGTTTTAATACTGATGATTTTGGCCTACAACTCCTGATAACCCAAAAAACCTGTCTCAATAAATTAGCATATTTCACCCGTCCAATCAAATAAAAGTGTTTTTTAATAACAAACAAAAAAACCATCAAATAATAATGTTCAGTTATGCACTCAATACTTGGTCGGGAATCCTTTGGCAGAAATGACTGCTTCAATGCGGCGTGGCATGGAGGCAATCAGCCTGTGACACTGCTGAGATGTTATGGAGGCCCAGGATGCTTCAATAGCGGCCTTAAGCTCATCCAGAGTGTTGGGTCTTGCGTCTCTCAACTTTCTCTTCACAATATCCCACAGATTCTCTATGGGGTTCAGGTCAGGAGAGTTGGCAGGCCAATTGAGCACAGTAATACCATGGTCAGTAAACCATTTACCAGTGGTTTTGGCACTGTGAGCAGGTGCCAGGAAGCATGAAGTGCTCCAAAATCTCCTGATAGCTAGCTGCATTGACCCTGCCCTTGATGAAACACAGTGGACCAACACCAGCAGCTGACATGGCACCCCACACCATCACTGACTGGGTACTTGACACTGGACTTCAGGCATTTTGGCATTTCCTTCTCCCCAGTCTTCCTCCAGACTCTGGCACCTTGATTTCCGAATGACATGCAAAATTTGCTTTCATCAGAAAAAAGTACTTGGGACCACTTAGCAACAGTCCAGTGCTGCTTCTCTGTAGCCCAGGTCAGGCGCTTCTGCCGCTGTTTATGGTTCAAAAGTGGCTTTACCTGGGGAATGCGGCACCTGTAGCCCATTTCCTGCACACGCCTGTGCACGGTGGCTCTGGATGTTTCCACACCAGACTCAGTCCACTGCTTCCTCAGGTTCCCCAAGGTCTGGAATCGGTCCTTCTCCACAATCTTCCTCAGGGTCCGGTCACCTCTTCTCGTTGTACAGCGTTTTCTGCCACATTGTTTCCTTCCAACAGACTTACCATTGAGGTGCCTTGATACAGCACTCTGGGAACAGCCTATTTGTTGAGAAATTTCTTTCTGGGTCTTACCCTCTTGCTTGAGGGTGTCAATGATGGCCTTCTTGACATCTGTCAGGTCGCTAGTCTTACCCATGATGGGGGTTTTGAGTAATGAACCAGGCAGGGAGTTTTTAAAAGCCTCAGGTATCTTTTGCATGTGTTTAGAGTTAATTAGTTGATTCAGAAGATTAGGGTAATAGGTCGTTTAGAGAACCTTTTCTTGATATGCTAATTTATTGAGACAGGTTTTTTGGGTTATCAGGAGTTGTAGGCCAAAATCATCAGTATTAAAACAATAAAAGACCTGACAAATTTCAGTTGGTGGATAATGAATCTATAATATATGAAAGTTTAATTGTAATCATTACATTATGGTAAATAATGAAATTTAACACTATATGCTAATTTTTTGAGAAGGACCTGTATAGTGGCAAATCCTGAGATTTTCTGCAAAATTAATGAACATGCTGCGTTTTTTCCACGATGCATTTTTTTTTTGCGGAAAAAACGCAACATGTGCACAAAAATTGCTGATTGCATTCTAATAATAGGATGCTTTAATGTAAGTGTTTTTTTTACCGTTTTTGCAGCGGAAAACCGCCGAAAACACACGACAAAAACGCGAAAAATTCTGAACGTGTGCTTATAGCCTAATACTCCCCTCACCACTCACCCTCCCAACCCTTTCTCTCACCCATCCAGTTGTCACCATTCCTCCTTTTCAGATCGTCACCTCTCATGCTGAAATCTCCAGGATCCTGCACATGCATATATTGTCACGGCACGTTCTGTGATGTCATGATGCTGCATCCTTTAATGCACTCCTGCAGAATAATCCCAGGCTCATCAAAGCACAAGTTGCGGTGATCTGAAAGATGTGTTAAGGAATGGACAGGTGATGTAGAAGGGCAGGAGAGGCAAGCCTGCTCCCATTGTTATCAGCGACAGCAGGTGTATGCTGATGAGAGTAGTCTCTCATCAGTCAACTCCTGTGACCTGCGGTAAGTTTTTTACCATGGGTCACAGTCACAGCTGTGGGTTCACTCTGACACCATGACCCCGCAGCTCTCTGACCGGCGATAACGATTTTAACGGCGGTAATGTTACTGCCGATCAGAGCCGCAGTGTGCACACAGCTTTAGTGGAAACTTAATTATGTGCCAAAGTTTGGCCTTATATTGCCGATTTTTAGAAAAATGCAAACACAAATCCGAATGTGCAAGGTTCATGCCGACTTTGAAACTGGCGAACGTTTTCAGAAGTTCGCTCATTTCTACTGGAAATGAGTGGAAAGTTTGAAAAATTCAAAAATAGCACTCTGAGGTCTCCTTGGAGTTTATAGAAACAATTTTGAGCTTTGTAATGCCAACACAGCTATGTGTAAACTCACGGTAAGGAGTGGTGTTGGTCAGTGAGATTTCTTTTATAGATCTAATATATATATATATATATCTTGCTCATCTTATAATGCCGGAAGCTAATTTTCTGTGACAAGTATACTAGGATTGAGAATTTTGTTTTAATAGTAAAATTTGCACTGAGGGGTTTAATAGTTTAATACCACCCTCTTTGTTTTCAATGTGTTCAGAATAAAAAAAAAAAGGTTGTCATTCAGGTGCAGTTACTGCACGTTATCTTACATCAATCAATTCACAGTTACACTGATTAACTATACAGCTAAAGCACTTTTCACTTGAATCTTTGGATTAGTATTCCCAGACTGAGACTACCATTCCCATTTTCAATCTGCTTAAGCACTGCTGTTGTATACCACAATCGGATAAGACCTTTTTCCATCTCTACGTGGAATGAGGTGAGTACTCTAACCTCCCATCCCTACACTGTACAAGCATAAAATGGCGCTGTGGCCAGCCCCATATTTTATGCTGGCTGTGATAGCTTCCCTATTTGGCTGCACTACAACATGTGATGTGATAGCTGCAGGGCATTATGGGAAGCCTGCTTGGTTGTGCCTTACATCATTGGCTTGTTCTCGAAGTCTTCAGTAGTGTGTGAAATGGCAATAGGCATCATTTTAGCCCATTATTCTTAGTATACTCTCAACACTGTTGCATGGCATGGTTTTGTAATACCATTCCCTGGATAGCACCGATGACCATGCTTTTAGTTTCTTCAGATCAGCAGATTTTCCTATTTTAATGTGGATTTAAACTGAAACTGGATCCATGCAAAACTTTCTCACTGGATTTTATGCCGCACTCCAGAGTCACATGTTTAATTTATATACAGGAAAACTCCAATCACCTAAGGGCAGTAGCCATTGAGTTTATTACCTAAGCCTTAATGCAAAAACAACACTTTTCCCATTCTGTTTTCCCTTGTTACCTATGATTTATTAGTATACCAATTTGTGGATCGTTCCACATAGCAAGATGACATCATAACACAAGCTCTTCTAAAAGTAAATGCTGCTGATCTGCCAGGCATATTGATCTGTTGACTACTAAACCCTGTATTGCTATTTTGCTATATGTACTGTAGATATCGATTTGTTAGTTTTGATATGTGCAGTTAAAAAAATATATATACACTTTGTCTAACAATTGATCTAATAAACATGCTTTGATCATGGAAACTTCATTATATTTAATATAAATTGATTTTCTATCTATTCAATAACAGCTTTGTTTTGTCTTTTGCCGTCAGGTATCAGTAATGCTTTGATTCCTATGTGAATTGTGAATAAATCATGCATGTTGGCATGAAACTACATACATCACTAAGATCATAAATAAATAGATAAATAAATGCTGACATCCTTACCATCATCACGTCTTGCATGGTCATCACATGTTGTGCCATAGAGGTTGTGTTTTATGCTGGAAAAAAAAAAAGATTCGGTGACCCCAACTTCTTTTCTGCTCTATATGAATCTTACTTATTTTTCTTTGCTCCAACCCATAAATATTTCTGTTATTTTTAAGCCATGTGGAAACAAACATAGGGTAGATACTGCAAATTACAGAGGGGCCCTACAGTTATGTAAGATATTAGATAAGTTCAACATATTTCAAATTTTATTGACATGTAAAAATTAATTCTGGTTACAATTTTTTAGATGAAACAACTACACTAAATTAAAAATGTGTAATAACCAAGAAAAGTTCTAATTTGGTATTATAAAAAAAATCACTATATGACTTGGCCATCCTAAAATGTGCCGTTTGCTCTGTTTATCGAGGTTATAAAAGAGTTACATTTACAAACATTATTCTGCATTTAATGCATAAGTATATTTATACATAGATTTGGTTCTGCTTAAAAGTTGACCAGATTTTCTCCCAATCAGTAATATGACCGTTGGGACATCGCTAAAAATCTGTTAGTGGATTTACGAATCAATAAAATTGAGAAACAACAAAGTAATTTGTTGTCTTTCATGGGTCATTGGGTAATCAAGAGCGTGTGACTGGTTTCAAGGCGCAATAATTAATATTTACAGTCCACAGTATTTAGACAGATGTGATAATAGAAAAATGTAATCATCTATCAATCTGGTCTAAGAGTGGTTATTAAATGATTAAAATGTAAGTCCTGCGAAAAACAAGCTCTCACACGCATATATGGCAGGAAAAATAAAAAACTTATGGCTCTTGGATGAGGAGGAGAAAAAAAACAAAAAAGAAAAACGGAAAATCGCCCTGGGGTGAATGGGGTTAAATTGAAGGAGAAAGGTAGAAAGACGGAAGCAAAGAAAGAAAGTAACAAACAATGTTACTAGACCTTTCTATACATGAAATATGGAAATATACAGTGTAAGCAATGAAAACTGCATCAAAGGTACATTCCTAGATACATATGATGTCATATTCACTAGAAAAGGACCATGCCGTAGCTATTTGCACAGCCATTGTCACACAGTTCAGTAATATTAAAAAAGACTGTTTAGTTACCCCTTCCTGACATTAATCATAGAATCATAGAATGTTAGAATTGAAAGCGACCTCCAGAGTCATCGTGTCCAACCCCCTGCTCTAAGCAGGATTCACTAAACCATCTCAAACAGATGTCTGTCCAGCCTCTGTTTGAAGACATCCATTGAAGGAGAACTCGACCACCTCTCGTGGTAGCCTGTTCCACTCATTTACCCTTACGGTCAATTTTCTAATATCTGATCTGTATCTTCTCCCTTTCAGTTTCATTCCATTGCTTCTCTTGTTTCCATGTACAAATGAGAATAAGGATGATCCCTCTACACTGTGACAGCCCTTCAGATATTTGTAGACAGCTATTAAGTCTTCTCTTAGCCTTCTTTTTTACATTCCCAGATCCTGCAACCATTAATCGTAGGACAGTTTTCAGTCTGCTCACCATCCTGGTAGCTCTTCTCTAAATTTGCTCCAACTTTTCAATGTCATTTTTTAAAAATGTGGTGCCCAGAACTGGACACAGTATTCTATATGATGCCTCAAGGAGAAGTAGGGGGATAATTACTTCACTTGATCTAGACTCTATGCTTCTCTTAAGACATGCTAGAACTGTTTGCCTTTTTTGCATCACACCGTTGACTCATGTGCAGTCTGTGATTGCTATGAGTGCCGCCCAGTGGCTGTCGCTCATAGCGAGAGACTATTTTAGCAAATACAAATTTAAAAAAATGTTTTTAAAAATATTAAAAAATAAAAAGTTCAAATCATCCCCCATTTGCCCCATTCCAAAATAAAACAATAAAGAAAAGAAATATTCACATTTGGTATCGCCGCATTCAGAATAGCCTGATATATCAATATATAAAAAGAATTAATCCGATCGGTAAACAACGTAACAAGAAAAAAAATGTCAAAACGCCAGAATTACGTTTTTTTATTGCATTGAAATGAAATGTAGCTCCCCGACATCAGCAGCACTCATGCAGCTTTATATAAGGACGCTATAACCACTAGACACCATACATTTTTCTTTGTACTCCTCACCGGTGCAATGCAATGCAGTTTTGAAGTTATCAGTTCCACGGGCTTTAGGAAAGACATCATTCGTGAATGACACCCATGCGTGCCATTCCTGTGCAGCATATGTCGTATTGCATCACCCCTTTCGGCTTTTTTTTAATTACAGTATTTAGCTAACTGTAGTGGACTTCATGTTGATTTTGTCTAAGGCTACAGTCACACTATCAGTATTTGGTCAGTATTTTACATCAGTATTTGTAAGCTAAAACCAGGAGTGGAACAGTCAGAGGAAAAGTATAATAGAAACATATGCACCACTTCTGCATTTATCACCCACTCCTGGTTTTGGCTTACAAATACTGATGTAAAATACTGGCCAAATACTGATAGTGTGACCGCAGCCTAACCCTTCTCATCAGAGGATGCTCCTGGTTAGCTGTTAACAAGAGTTGAGCGAATTTTTCAAAATTCGGTTCCGATTATGATCGGTGGCGAATAATGTATTTGCAATATTTGTCGAACACAGCCGAACGTCATTGGAGTCTATAGAAGTAAAAGTGGCTGAATATGTTCGGAATCGATTGTAAAACATAAAGTCGGCACAAATAGGGTACCAATATGTCACGAATATGGCAAATTCAGATTCGGCGACCGATTCCAAACATATTCACTCATATTCATTAAACTCTAGTGTTAACCTTTGTGGTTGGCCTGGACATCTCTGTGAAATGGTTGCATTTTCATCTCTAATACATTTTTGTATCACTTCTGCTGCAGTATTCTGACTGAAAAATAAGCTTTGATGATGTTTTTGTAGACTTCACCTTTCTAGTTTAAAGAAATAATTTTCTTTCTCAGGTCTTGTGACATTTCTCTTCCATATGGTACCATTGCTGACAGCATGAAATGGATAGGGGTTTTCGTTGTTCAGTAATGCCAATTTATAGTTAACTGTCTACTGGACACTTGCTTAATGAATTAGACCTACCTGTGGTTGAATTTCTATTAATTAGAATTTTGTTGTCTAAACTTTAGCTTTGTTCCTTAGACTTTCATTGAGGTGTACTCATTTTTGCAACATGGTCTTAAATGTATTTGTTAGGAAAACAAAATAACATCTTGTTTGCAATCAATGGCACATTTGTTGCAGCATTTTATAGCATGGTAACCCATAGCAAATGTTGATTATGAAGGGAAACTAAAGGTTTTCTGACAAATGTGTTGGAGTGTACTCATTTATACTAGGGTCTAAGGGGTAACATTTCTCCTTATGGAGAGTGACACACCAGCTCTGGCTTGTCAAGGTAAGGAGGCTTATTGCAATGCTCCTCATGCAATATGCTCCTCATGCAATATGACTTAGGATAAAAGCCAAATCAGTATCTCAATTCGCAGACACGGTGTTTCGGGCTGTTGGCCCTCTTTTTGTCTGAAGAGGTAATTTGTATATTAAATTTTCCAGAGGAGCATTGCACGGCGAATAAGCCTCCATACCTTGACAAGCCAGAGCTGGTATGTCACTCTCCATAAGGAGAAACCTTACCCCTTAGACCCCAGTCCAGAGCTTCTCATCTAGCCAAATTAGTTCTCATGCTTCGCACTGATGAGGGCCAACAGCCCGAAACACCATGTCTGCGAATTGAGAAACTGATTTGGCTTTTATTCCTAAGTCATATTGCACAACTCGTTAAAGGGTTGATTGTGACTTGTAGGATCTCTACTTCCAACAGTGGTGCTATATATATATCCTCTTTTTCGCTGAAGAGGCAATTTGCTCATTTATACTGAGCACTGTACATCATAAAAACGTATTCATCTTTAGCATATTCCAGCTGTGTCTGAAATAAGACAAGTTGGCAATCAAAAGGGATGCAAATGACTGCTTTATTCTTTACAAAATTGCCATTATTATTAATAATTAGTACTGAAGGTAAACATATCAAATGCACTATGCTAAAGTAGACTAAGCTAACATATTCCAGGGTCGTTGCGGCTTGTAGAGCCAACTGCAGCAGTTAAAACAATCAAGAGCTAATCATTTATTTACAGTACACATTTATTCCACCAAATCTGGAGCCAAAACCAGGGTCTGACACCTATTATAATATGGCAGCCTGCCCAAGAAAGGTCCTGATCCGAGACACTAATAAAATGTTCAGCTTTATGCATAGACAAGCCACTATTCATTTATATTTTCACTCATGATACGCTACTTGTGCTAGCACTAGGTCGTAAGGAATGTATCTTTAATATTATATATACACAGTACTATGCAAAATTTGTTGGCAGGTGTGGAAAAAATGCTGCAAAGTAGGAATGCTTTTAAAAATAAAAACGTTAATAGTTTATTTTATCAATTAGAAAAATGTAAAGTGAATGTAGAAATGAGAAGCCTAAATCAAATCATTTTATTGTGTGAACCACCCATTGCCTTCAAAACAGCATTGATTCTTATAGGTATACTTGCACACAGTTTTTGAAAGAACCCAGCAGGTAGTTTGTTTCAAATACCTGGGATAACTAACTGCAAATATTCTGTGGATGTAGAATTGCACAAATAATTTTGTAATAACTCAATGATGTTGAGATAAGGTCTGTGAGGAAGCCATAGCATCACTTTCAGGACTCCTTACTAAGAATGAAAGAATGAATTCGGTGATACCCAGTTATCACTTGAGTGTCATGGTGCTCGGATGTGCTCGTTACTTGGCAAGCAATGGGCGGTGCACGACTTCAAACTCGAATTCCACCCTGCATCTTTGGAGCCTGTTACACAGCCAATAAGCATGCGGGGATTCCCTTTGAGTCACTATAATATTGGTTCTGGCATTACTGGGGTTTTGTCTGGCCATTTGACATCATCATTAGGGATTATAAAAGGACAGGTGCTGCCTGGCTCGACACACTAACCGTTGCACAGCTCTGTGACACTTCGTATTGGAAGAAGACAGTGCTTGTCTAGGTCTGTGTGCACAGTATAACAAATCAGAGGCCTGTAGTGTTGATACTGGTGCTGAAGGTAAGCCATCAAACGAACAGCCCTCTAAGGGCTAATAGTTTGCTCTTCTGTTTGTATCACATACAATCTGCATTTAGCCTAGGGAGGGAGAGAAAGTCTCAGGAGCAGGAAGAGTGGCAGAATCCAGTCTGTAGACAGGAATTAGGCATGTGCAGTCTATTGGCAAATATATACAGTATAGCTGCAGCTTTTTTGTGGTTGCTGAAATTTTTTTTATATATTTTGATCCATCAAGTATTACATGCTTTGAGGTCCTTTTTTGTGTTACATAACACACCTAAAAATCGTTTAAACATTTTCCTGGGCTACATTTCTCAGCCATACACTATTTTGTAGTGTGGAGTACGTTTCTTTGATCTTTTCAGCCATATAAAGTTACAGGGTTTAGGGACAGTTCTGAAAAAAAGCTTTTAAAATGTTTTCCAATTCTCAGGCATAGACGAAGGATAATTTCCGAAACGCGCGTCGGGGTGCGCTAATACAGGACGTGGCGACTTATTCAGGTAGATATTAAGTAACCTTGCCTCCCTCAGTCTGCACTTAGCACTTTTTGGTCACTAGAAGACCTGTTATATATTGAGGCAGCGTCACTTTACACATTGCACTTTGGATACTATTGATTGCTGCATTTGGATTTGTATTTGGCACTTGCAACTATCTGAATTTTTTAGTTACATATTTACATCAGTTTTAGATATGAATTGCTGCTTTGCACATTGCACTTTTTTGGTTCTTTCTGCCGTTTTTGCACAATTTGCACCTGAGGGACGTATTCAAATATGAATTTGGTCAACCAGTACTATCTAAACTGTGAAACAACTATATATGTTGTTCTTTGTCCTGTTATGCGCACAGATATTTTTTGTTTTATTTTTCCATCATAAATAAATAAAGGCATTTTTATCATCTATTCCTGTGTGGTGCCTCCGTGGCAATCCATAGATTGGTTGTTGTGCTGTTCTTCCTGATTTGGTGGTTCTCACCTTTTCACAGACTGGATTATTGTATCTGTATTTTTATACATTAATTACATTGTTTTATATATATTTTATTGGAGCAACGTTTGGTGTATCTGTGGTTTTAACAATTCTCAGCCATACAGTGTTACATGGTCTGGGAACATTTCTGTGATCCCTAAAACTGAAAAAATAAAAGCTTTTAGAAATGTTTTCCAATTCTCAGACATACAGTGTTACGTGGTCAGAATATTTCTATGATCTCTGAAACTGTGAAAAAGCATTTTAAAATGTTATAGGCTTCCACTTCTTAGCCAAAACATGTTATGTGGTCTGTGAACATTTCTGTGATCTCAAAATCTAAAAACAAAGCTTTTAATCTATGGAGCTTGGCACATATGGCCGACTTTATGTACCATTGCATTTGCCCTCGCATTACGTTATATTTGCCTTAGCCAAAAACCAGTACTGGTTGTTCATGCTACAAGGAGAACTTTGCATCTCTTCTTCCTGAGGTGGAGAGGTGTTGTGGATTCTGTTTTTGGGCTCCCTCTGGTGGTTACAACTGGTACTGGGTGACTTTGGTGGGTTGTGGTCTCTGGTTTCCACCTGTCCATCAGTGGCTGGGTGTTTCCTATTTAACCTGGCTTTCCTGTCATTCCCTTGCCGGCTATCAATGTATCAGTGTGTGTCTCTGTTACCTGCTCCTAGGCCTTCAAGACAAGCTAAGTCTGTATTTCCCTGTTTCATGATTGCTTTCATGTTTTTTAGTCCAGCTTGCAGATATGTAATTCTCTGCTGCTGGTTGCTCTAGTGGGCTGAAATTACCACTCATGTACCATGAGTTGGCACATGAGTTCAAGTAATTTCAGGATGGTATTTTGTAGGGTTTTTCAGCTGACCGCGCAGTTCACCTTTTGTATCCTCTGCTATCTAGCTTAAGCGGGCCTCATTTTGCTGAATCTGTTTTCATTACTACGTTTGTGCCTTCCTCTCATTTCACCGTCATTATATGTGGGAGGCTGCTATCTCTGTGGGAATATTTCTCTGGAGGCAAGTGAGGTCTGTTATTCTTCTGATAGGGGAAGCTAGATCTCCGGCTGGCGCGAGACGTCTAGGGGCCCCCCAGGAACGTCCCCCGGCTACTGTTAGTTGAGTGTTGAGGTTCAGGATCGCGGTCAGCTCAGGTTCCATCACCCTAGAGCTCGTCCTGTTTTTGCCCGTGTTATGTTGACAAATTCCCTGCCATTGGGAATCATGACAGTATAGCCGGCCCACAAAGTGTTAATTGTTTGGGCTGAAGCAGGAGAAAAAGAAGTGTTGAAGGGAAATTTTTTTTTTTTTTTTCCCTCAGAGTTTTGCTGCCTAGCCCTTAATTGCTGTCTAGCTGCTTCTTACCTCCTCTTAACCCTTGAATGGCTCTGACCTTAGCTGTTTAACATGGATGTCCAGAGTTTGGCTTCCAGCCTAAATAATCTTGTTGCAAAAGTTCAAAATATACAGGATTTTGTTGTTCACACTCCTATGTCTGAACCTAGAATTCCTATTCCAGAGTTTTTTTCTGGAGATAGATCTACCTTCCTGAATTTCAGGAACAATTGCAAATTGTTTCTTTCTTTGAAATCTCGCTCCTCTGGAGACCCTGCTCAGCAGGTCAAGATTGTAATATCTTTCCTGCGGGGCGACCCTCAGAATTGGGCATTTGCATTGGCACCAGGGGATCCTGCATTGCTCAGTGTGGATGCGTTTTTTCTGGCACTGGGATTGCTCTATGAGGAACCTAACCTGGAGATTCAGGCTGAAAAGGCTTTATTGGCCCTCTCTCAGGGGCATGATGAAGCGGAAGTATATTGTCAAAAATTTCGGAAATGGTCGGTGCTTACTCAGTGGAATGAGTGCGCCCTGGCTGCAAACTTCAGAGATGGTCTTTCTGAGGCCATTAAGGATATTATGGTGGGGTTCCCTGCGCCTACAGGTCTGAATGAGTCTATGACTATGGCCATTCAGATTGATCGGCGTTTACGGGAGCGCAAACCTGTGCACCAGTTGGCGGTGTCTTCTGAACAGGCACCTGAGACTATGCAATGTGATAGAATTCAGTCCAGAAGTGAACGGCAAAATTATAGGCGGAAAAATGGATTGTGTTTTTATTGTGGTGATTCAGCTCATGTTATATCAGCATGCTCTAAACGCACAAAAAAGGGTTGATAAATCTTTTGCCATTAGTACTCTGCAGTCTAAGTTCATTTTGTCTGTAACTCTGATTTGTTCACTGTCATCCATTTCCGTCGATGCCTATGTGGATTCGGGCGCTGCCCTGAGTCTTATGGATTGGTCATTTGCCAAACGCTGCGGTTTTAGTCTGGAGCCTCTGGAAGTTCCTATTCCTTTGAAGGGAATTGACTCTACACCATTGGCTATGAATAAACCGCAGTACTGGACACAAGTGACCATGCGCATGACTCCCGTTCATCAGGAGGTGATTCGCTTCCTTGTACTGTATAATTTACATGATGTACTAGTGCTTGGTCTGCCATGGTTACAAACTCATAATCCAGTCCTGGATTGGAAAACAATGTCTGTGTTAAGCTGGGGATGTCAGGGGGTTCATGATGATGCACCTCTGATTTCAATTGCTTCATCTACTCCTTCTGAGGTCCCTGCGTTTTTGTCTGACTATCGGGATGTTTTTGAGGGGCCTAAGCTCAATTTGCTCCCTCCTCATAGGGATTGTGACTGTGCTATAGAATTAATTCCTGGCAGTAAGTTCCCTAAGGGTCGTTTATTTAATCTGTCAGTGCCAGAGCATACTGCTATGCGGAATTATATTAAGGAGTCCTTGGAAAAGGGACATATTCGTCCATCTTCGTCCCCTCTGGGAGCAGGTTTTTTTTTTCGTGGCTAAAAAAGATGGTTCCCTGAGGCCTTGTATAGATTATCGCCTTCTGAATAAGATTACAGTCAAATGTCAGTATCCATTGCCATTATTGACTGATTTGTTTGCTCGCATTAAGGGGGCTAGGTGGTTCACTAAGATAGATCTTCGCGGTGCGTATAATCTTGTGCGGATAAAGCAGGGTGATGAGTGGAAAACCGCATTTAATATGCCTGAGGGCCATTTTGAGTATTTGGTAATGCCTTTTGGACTTTCTAATGCTCCTTCAGTCTTTCAGTCCTTTATGCACAATATTTTCCGTGAATATCTGGATAAGTTTATGATTGTGTATTTGGATGATATTTTGGTGTTTTCTGATGACTGCGAGTCTCATGTTCTACAGGTCAGGAAGGTGTTTCAAGTCCTGCGGGCCAATTCTCTGTTTGTGAAGGGCTCAAAATGTCTCTTCGGAGTCCAGAAGATTTCTTTTTTGGGGTACATTTTTTCTCCTTCTACTATTGAGATGGATCCCGTCAAGGTTCAGGCGATTTGTGACTGGACACAACCTACATCTGTTAAGAGTCTTCAGAAGTTCTTGGGTTTTGCTAATTTTTATCGTCGGTTCATTTCTAATTTTTCCAGTGTTGTTAAACCTTTGACTGATTTGACTAAAAAGGGTGCTGATGTTGCTGATTGGTCTCCTGCGGCTGTGGAGGCCTTTCAGGAACTTAAGCGCCGGTTTTCTTCTGCTCCTGTGTTATGTCAACCAGATGTTTCACTTCCTTTTCAGGTTGAGGTTGATGCTTCCGAGATTGGAGCGGGGGCGGTTTTGTCACAGAGAAGTTCCGATGGCTCGGTGATGAAGCCATGTGCGTTCTTTTCTAGAAAATTCTCGCCCGCCGAGCGCAATTATGATGTGGGTAATCGGGAGCTTTTGGCCATGAAGTGGGCATTTGAGGAGTGGCGTCATTGGCTTGAGGGTGCTAGACATCGTGTGGTGGTCTTGACTGATCACAAAAATCTGATTTACCTTGAGTCTGCCAGGCGTTTGAATCCTAGACAGGCTCGTTGGTCGTTGTTTTTTTCTCGTTTCAATTTTGTGGTTTCATACTTGCCAGGTTCAAAGAATGTGAAGGCAGATGCTCTTTCCAGGAGTTTTGTGCCTGACTCTCCTGGAGACTCTGGGCCTACTGGCATCCTTAGGGATGGGGTAATATTGTCCGCCATCTCCCCAGACTTGCGACGTGCATTGCAGGAGTTTCAGGCGGATAAACCTGATCGGTGTCCACCAGAAAGACTGTTTGTTCCGGATGATTGGACCAGTAGAGTCATCTCCGAGGTCCATTCTTCTGTGTTGGCTGGTCATCCTGGAATATTTGGTACTAGAGACTTGGTGGCCAGGTCTTTTTGGTGGCCTTCCTTGTCAAGGGATGTGCGCACCTTTGTGCAGTCTTGTGAAGTGTGTGCTCGGGCTAAGCCTTGCTGTTCTCGAGCCAGTGGGTTGTTGTTATCCTTGCCTATCCCGAAGAGGCCTTGGACGCACATTTCCATGGATTTTATTTCAGATCTCCCTGTCTCACAGAAAATGTCCGTTATCTGGGTTGTGTGTGACCGCTTTTCTAAGATGGTTCATTTGGTACCCTTGCCTAAGTTGCCTTCCTCCTCTGAGTTGGTCCCTTTGTTTTTTCAGAACGTGGTTCGTTTGCATGGGATTCCGGAGAATATCATTTCGGACAGGGGATCCCAGTTTGTGTCTAGATTTTGGCGGACGTTTTGTGCTAAGATGGGCATTAATTTGTCTTTCTCGTCTGCATTCCATCCTCAGACGAATGGCCAGACGGAGCGAACTAATCAGACCTTGGAAACTTATTTAAGGTGTTTTGTTTCTGCTGATCAAGATGACTGGGTTGCCTTTTTGCCACTGGCCGAATTTGCCCTTAATAATCGGGCTAGTTCTGCTACTTTGGTTTCTCCTTTCTTTTGTAATTCGGGGTTTCATCCTCGTTTTTCCTCTGGTCAGGTGGAGCCTTCGGATTGTCCTGGAGTGGACGTGGTGGTGGATAGGCTACATCAGATTTGGAATCAGGTGGTGGACAATTTGAAGTTGTCTCAGGAGAAGGCTCAGCAGTTTGCTAATCGTCGTCGCCGCGTGGGTCCCCGACTTCGTGTTGGGGACTTGGTGTGGTTGTCTTCTCGTTTTGTCCCTATGAAGGTCTCTTCTCCCAAGTTTAAGCCTCGGTTTATCGGTCCTTATAAGATCTTGGAGATTCTTAACCCTGTATCTTTTCGTTTGGATCTCCCAGCATCGTTTGCTATTCATAATGTGTTCCATCGGTCGTTGTTGCGGAGGTATGAGGTGCCCGTTGTTCCTTCGGTTGAGCCTCCTGCTCCGGTGCTGGTGGAGGGAGAATTGGAGTATGTTGTTGAGAAGATCTTGGATTCTCGTGTTTCCAGACGTAAACTCCAGTATTTGGTTAAGTGGAAGGGTTATGGTCAGGAGGATAATTCCTGGGTGGTCGCCTCTGATGTTCATGCGACTGATTTGGTCCGCACCTTCCATAGAGCTCATCCTGATCGCCCTGGGGGTTCTCGTGAGGGTTCGGTGACCCCTCCTCAAGGGGGGGGTACTGTTGTGGATTCTGTTTTTGGGCTCCCTCTGGTGGTTACAACTGGTACTGGGTGACTTTGGTGGGTTGCGGTCTCTGGTTTCCACCTGTTCATCAGTGGCTGGGTGTTTCCTATTTAACCTGGCTTTCCTGTCATTCCCTTGCCGGCTATCAATGTATCAGTGTGTGTCTCTGTTACCTGCTCCTAGGCCTTCAAGACAAGCTAAGTCTGTATTTCCCTGTTTCATGATTGCTTTCATGTTTTTTAGTCCAGCTTGCAGATATGTAATTCTCTGCTGCTGGTTGCTCTAGTGGGCTGAAATTACCACTCATGTACCATGAGTTGGCACATGAGTTCAAGTAATTTCAGGATGGTATTTTGTAGGGTTTTTCAGCTGACCGCGCAGTTCACCTTTTGTATCCTCTGCTATCTAGCTTAAGCGGGCCTCATTTTGCTGAATCTGTTTTCATTACTACGTTTGTGCCTTCCTCTCATTTCACCGTCATTATATGTGGGAGGCTGCTATCTCTGTGGGAATATTTCTCTGGAGGCAAGTGAGGTCTGTTATTCTTCTGATAGGGGAAGCTAGATCTCCGGCTGGCGCGAGACGTCTAGGGGCCCCCCAGGAACGTCCCCCGGCTACTGTTAGTTGAGTGTTGAGGTTCAGGATCGCGGTCAGCTCAGGTTCCATCACCCTAGAGCTCGTCCTGTTTTTGCCCGTGTTATGTTGACAAATTCCCTGCCATTGGGAATCATGACAGAGAGGTCTTCTAAAATGGTGGTATACGAGAAGGCCATTGTGGAAAATATGTTGAAAAAATTCCCAACAGATAATGATAGAGGCAGGGGACAAGCTTCTTTTCACAGCAGAGGCAGGGGTACCCTGTCAAAGGCGTGGACCAATTTCATAACACCAGCCCAGCACCCAGGGCCTTGTGACCAGGTATTTTTTTTACAAAGGAGGGAATTTATCTTAAAGGTAGTCAAGCAATACCTGTCCGACCAAAGGAGCATACTCCCTAATTCCTCTGCGACTTTCAACTATTGGGTCTTAAAGCTGGACACCTGGCATGAACTGTCCCTCTATGCCTTGGAGGTGTTGCCTGCCCTGTCGCTAGCATCTTGTTTCAGTGGGTTTTTAGTGCTGCGGAGTGGTCATAAAAACAGGCGCAGAGAAAGCAGACAGGCTCACACTCATAAAAATAAACAAAACCTGCATTATCCCACACTTTTCCACACCAGCAGATGACAGCAGCACATAAAGTGTTTGTAATATTCAATATTTTAATGAGGGCCACAAGTTGTTGTCTTTCAAGTGTCTATGAATGATCCTCCCTCATAATTTCTGTCTTACTTTGCACTTCCTGCAAAGCCTTTATGACTGCATAAGTACATCAAATACACTTTAAAAAAATTTTAGTTCAAATTTTTTTATGGATTCAATGACTCATCCATACAGTTTAAGACTGTTAATGTTGCATTACGGTGGTATGTAAAACTAGCAAAAAGCTTAGAAAAATATTTCAGGATTAGATTACTCATCCATAGAGTATTACATGCTTTCTGCCACATTTTGGTGGCACATAACAGTACAAAAAAGCATTTGAAAATTTTGCTTCTTTGTTCACATTTCTTACCAATACACTATTCCATGCTCTGGGGTGCATTTTTGTAACATATAAGACTCAAAAAAAGATTGCTGGGTTACATCTCTCAGCAATACAGTATTATGTGTTCTTGGGAACATTTCTTTGGTATATAAGCCTCAAAATGTTATAGTTATTATATTGATCACCCATAGACTATTCCATGGTCTGGAGTACATTTCCTTGGTATTTAACCCTCAAAAAACTTGTTAGAAATTTATTGGTATTATATTGCTCATCCATACGGTATTACATTTTCTTCGGTACATTTCGTTGCTATATAAGCCTCAAAAAACTTGATCAAAATTTATCAGTATTATATTGCGCATCCATATACTTTTACATATTCTTGGGTAGAGTCAGAAGCCAGATGAGGAATGCAGTAACCAGGGACACAGATGAGGAAGGAAGTCAGGAGACAAACCAAAGGTCGAGACCAGAGAGATATCAGTAGTACAGAATCACGATACAGACACAGAACGAGGAACAAGCCGAGTAATACACGGTACAAGCACACAGAGGAACAAATGTTATACAAAAGTATAACTTGGGTCAGCTGCTCAGCCAAACAACGGAAGTATCACTGACAAAGAGCCTGGCTCAAAGTAGCTTTAAATAGCCCTCCCCAAACCAAAGAGAGGCCATACAAAGTTAACCCCAACAGATCCATGATGGTGAAGGAAATCCCTTCCTGAATCATGACACTACATGTTTTTATATAGATTGCATCGGTATATAAGCCTCAGAAAACTTGTTCCAAATTTTATTGGTTTTATATTACTCACCCATAAACTATTCCTTGTTCTGGAGTACATTTTCTTGGTATATAACCTTCAAAAAACTTGGCCAAAATTGAATCAGTATTATATTGCTCATTCATATTACATTCATTATATATACATATTATATTCATTATTACATCTTCTTGAGTAAGGTTCGTGGCTATTTAAGCCTAAAAAAACCTACTCATAAATTTATCGGTATTATATTGCTCATCCATAGACTATTCCGTGGTCTGGAGTACATTCCGTTGGTATTTAACCCTTAAAAAACTTGTTTAAAACTGTTTCTTTTTTATATTGCTCATATATATGGTATTACATCTTCTTAGGTACATTTCATTGGGATATAACCCTCAAAAAACTTGTTAAAAAATGTAGGTTGTGTGCACACAAGGCAGATTTGGTGCATTTTTAATACATTTTTTCTGTGTGAATTTGTGACAAAACCTGAAGCAAAATCTGATGTCAACAAAGTGAATGAGAAACCAGAAGTATCATGCACACATTTAGTATTTTTGACTTGCAGATTTGGAAAATAATCTGCAGCATGTCAATTATCTGTGGATTTTTGCCTTGCGTTTTTTACTATTGCCTTTTCTCAAATCAATCAAAAACGCAGGCAAAGATGCAGAAAAAATACGTTGTTTTTTTTTGCCAAGAGATGCAGAAATAATGCAGAATTTTACTTTAGGTGTACACATACCCTTATCAGTATTATATTGCTCACCCATAGTTTATTCCATGGTCTGGAGTGTGTTTCCTTTAGTATATTACCCTCAAAAGTGCATGGCCTTTATGAGTCTAGGAGTACCAATGCATGACAATTTGAACAGTATGTGTATGAGGTGCCCCTTGATGTTTAATACTAGATGTATCTGAGTCCCTTATATTTGGCAGTTCTTGCTTCCTTCATATATTATACTGAAATTTCCTATTTTTTTTTAATAAAAAAAATCAATTTTGGTTTACCTAAACTATACTTCGTTTAAATCCTTTTTAAATTTTGCCTTATATACAAGTCATTATACAGGAAAAAATGTTTCTTGACATTGTTTTTTTGCTGTAAAAAGCAATTTCTTGTTGGTTTTGAATATTTAATTTTCCCTCCTTAAAGTAAAAGTGTGGCACCATTGTTCTCAGCAGTGATCTGGGAGTAAGAGATGCTTCTAGGAGTCTTCCCCATACTGTTCTACTTTCATTCAGCACTTTCCAATCCATTTGAACATTTTCACTGCCCCCAAATGTCTTTGTTGGGTCTGCTGGAAAAAAAGCTTGGCCTTCCCATTGACTCTCATATTCATTACTCGAAATGAGCATTCGAGTACTAGCAATTGCTCAGTTCAAGCAATGCGCATCAGAACATTTTACTGTTCGCTCATCTCTACTCCATACACTTCTTTTATGCTGAAAATAGTTTATAATGACAATAATCGTATGCTTGTTGTTTTTGTCCTGCTGCAGAGTAAATTTGGAGACAGTCAGATTCCTTACTGATGGTATTGCATGAAGGACAAATATCTGCCTGTATTTCTCAGTATTGGGGACAGCAGGAGATGGCAATATTGAGGACAGTTGAGTTGATGTAATCTTCAGCCATGGAAACTTAGTGCAGATAAAAGATACATCATTCTTATGTACATTCGAAATTGGAAGATGTCCAGCAGTGCCATGAGCTGAGATTAGGCTGTAACAAGTAGTACCCAGCTTCACCCATTTTCTGTTTGGAAAACTCTGTCTCAAAGTAGTCTTCGTTGAAGAATTACAGCTGAAAAGCCATTCTTTTGACATGCAAACAAGCAGAGCATCTCAATTATGGATGATAACATAGGAATTAGGGTAGCCATTGGCCACTCTCAGATCTTTGGCTGTCCCTGTGCAGCTTTTGGACATGTATGTCACGCTGCAGCTCCGCTGGTAAGTGCAGACACCAATAGATGGCAGCACAGTGGAGAGAGGGCTGAAATCCTGCTTAGAGGAGATCAGCAGAAGTGAAGCAAGGCTACTACCAGGTGGCAGCAGTATGGTCAGACAAGCTGGGTAGATACTAGAGAGTAGCGTAGTTCAAAGTGAAATTTCAAACACAGCGTCAAAGGAGCACCAGAAGGTCAGTACCGGTCCATAGCAGAAGTATCAAAAGGGGGAGACAGAAGCAGGTCAGAGCCAAAGCAGAGTCAAGTGCCAGGGAATCCAAACACACAAGGACAAACAGAGTCAGGGGCGGGAAGAGAGGTACAAACAGACACGGGCAAAGTCAGCTAAATGCTGTAGGCAGGAAATATAAGGCAGGCAGGATGCAGCACAGCTATATAGCAGACCCGACACTGGAACGAGGTAGAGAAAGTTAACCCCTGACATGACCAGACTGGGAAAGGAGAGACAAGACCCAAAACCCGATCTGGAGCATGACAGTACCATCCTCCTAATGGGGTGCCACCGGACCCCAGGTTTCCCAGGTGATGAGCATGAAAAGCCTGAACCAACCGATCAGCATGGACTGATCATGCCAGGACCCAAAATCGATCCTCAGGACCATAACCCTTCCAATGTACCAAGTACTGAAGCGAACAGCGAACCATCTGGGAATCGATAAGCCGTTCAACTTCATACTCAGTTTGTCAATCCACAGAGACAGGAGGCGGAGGGGGAGAAGATCCAGCAGAGGAAGGTACAAATGACTTAAAGGGAACTTGTCACCCCCCAAGGAGTTTTTAAATAAAAGAGCCACCTTCAGCAGCACTAAGGCTGCATTCTGTGAAGGTGGCTCTTATGTTTCTGATCCCTAGTAACACTGAAATATTGACTTTTATAAATTGCACCCCATACCTGTATTGAGTCCCAGAGGTATGGTGTCTCCCTTTGTTTCAGCCACCTCCCAGCCATCCACCATCCCCCTCTTACGTCTGTGCGCCGCCTCCTGTGTTGGTGTTATATGCCCGGCACCTGTGATGTGCCATCAGTACTCGGACATACGCAGTGCCACTGAGAGCAGATTTGTGGAACTCCCGGAGAACCCTCAACCGATACTGAACTGGGACGAAGAGCTTGTTATCAGGCAATGACAGAGGAGCAAGAGATTGAGCCTCACAGATTTCAAGTTCCAATTCAGAACACACACCAGCCACGACACACTAGCCTGAAGAATGGAGGAGGGAGGTTCGAGGGAGGTTCGAGAGGAGATATCGGATCCAAGCTGAGACATAAGGCAACGGCCTTGACAGTCTTGGAACCAGGCCAAAAGGTGATAGAAAAATGAAAACAAGAAAAAAAAGGGACCACCTCACCTGTCTAGGAGTCAAACATTTGGCAGACTCAATGTAAGAAGGTTCTTTTGGTCCATAATCACCGTGATCCAATGAACAGCCCCCTCCAAAAAATGATTCCATTCTTCAAAAGCTAATAACTCCCAATTCCTGACATCATAATTTCTCTCAGCAGCAGAAAATTTCTTGGAGAAAAAGGCACAAGGTCTTAAATTAGTCAAAGTGACAGGTCCCTGAGACAGCACTGCCCCCACTCCCACTTCCGATGTGTTTACCTCTACAATGAATGGTTCAGACGGACCAGGCTGGACCAACACCGGACAATACAAAAATGCCCAGACTCGTATTAATCAGTTACCAAGCGCCATCACCTAGCTACCTGTATACTACTCCATTACAATATACTAACAAAGGAGAAACATAGGAGTTTTATGGTAGAAAAACTTATGACAAATCTTTATTAATACAATCACACGTATATTGACAAACAATTTAAAAAAAAATATGTATGATGGTGAAGGACACCAATGAGCAACATACAGCACCATATAAATATGAACGTCCAACAAAAAGGACCAAAAATATATGAGGTAAATAACCTTATCCAATAGTGTGTCCAAACATATCCCCACAAGACCTCTAGGGGGAGGACAACACAAGCTCTGTCCCAATGGTTAATGCATGATAATGTCCACAGTTCATAATAGCTCCATCCAGTAGCGTATTACGGCACCGGTAAGGTTAACCCTTTTTCTTTCTGTCTAATACCTATGTTATAACTTTGTACCTACATGGTAGCATGTGAGACGGGTTATTTACCTCATATATTTTTGGTCCTTTTTGTTGGACGTTCATATTTATATGGTGCTGTATGTTGCTCATTGGTGTCCTTTACCATCATATATATTTTTTTTTTAAATTGTCAAAATACCTGTGATTGTATTAATAAAGATTTGTCATAAGTTTTTCTACCATAAAACTCCTATGTTTCTCCTTTGTTAGTGGACCAACACAGGAGCAGACATAAAACATATATTCAATGTAGAAAAGGCTACAACTGCCAGAGAAGACCAGTTTTTAAGATCAGCCCCCTTACGAGTGAGATCCTTGAGAGGCTTGACCACCTGAGAAAACCCCTTAGCAGATTTGCAATAGTAATTGACAAAACCCAAAAAATGCTGAAGACCCTTGAGGTCTCTGGGTTGCACCCAATCAATAAAGGCCTGTACCTTTCCAGGGTCCATACAAAACCCCTTGGTAGAAAGAATGAACCCCAGAAAGGACAGCTCTTGGACACAAAATGAACACTTCTCAGGTTTATGGAACAGAGTTCTCCCGTAACCTCTGAAGAACAGAATGTAAATGACCCATGTGAGATTATTTGTCAGAGGAAAATACCAGAATGTCATCTAGATAAACCACCATAAAGCACCCAATAAAGTCAGAAAATACATCACTAATGAAATTTTGAAAAACCGCTGGTGCGTTAGTGAGACCAAAGAGCATGACCAAATTTTCAAACAAACCCTCAGAGGTGAGAAATACCATTTTCCACTCATCCCCCTCCTGAATATGGATAAGATTATACGCTCCCCTGAGGTCCAACTTGGAAAACCACTTAGCCCCAGATAATTGGTTGTAAGGATCAGGAATAAGTGGGAGGGGGTAGATATTTTTCACTGTAATTTTATTTAGTTCCCAAAAATCAAGGCAAGGGCGTAAACCACCATCTTTCTTTTTGACAAAAAAGACCTGAGAGTCTTGATGACCTCCTCGACAAACACCCAGACTCGGTAGCTTGTTAGTTGGTGGGCAGGAGGGGCAGTCCTTCTTCCAATGTCCCGGATTTTCACAATAGAAACATAGTCTCCCTTCACTTTGCCTCTTCCTCTTCTTCTCCTTGATATTAATGGCCCCAACCTCCATAGGTTCCATATATGGCTTCACCTCAGACTTAGCAGGGTATACTGGAACCTCTCGCTGGATTACTCCTCTCCCCTGCAGTCTCTGATCCATACGAATGGCCTGAATCATGGCCTCCTCCAAAGAAGTGGGTGGCGGATGGAGAGCCAGAGTATTCTTAAGATGATCCGACAGTCCTCTACTGAACTGGCATCTTAAAGCAGAATCGTTCCAGTACACTTCAGTGGACCACCGTCTAAACTGAACAATACCATTCTGCAGTGAGTTTACCCTGGGAGAGACCTATGATCTATGATCGTGCTCTCTGCCACCCTGATCCGGTCTGGTTCGTCATAAATCAGTCCTAAAGCCTCAAAGAACCTATCCACAGACACACATTCAGGAGCAGTAACAGGTAAAGAAAAAGCCCAAGTTTGAGGACCCTCCCAGAGTAAAAAAAATAATTATCTCCACCTGTTGACTCTCATCTCCTGAGGATTTGGGTCTAAAGGAGAAAAGTAACTTACAACTCTCTCTAAATGTACGGAACTTCTCCTATTCTCCAGAGAAAGTATATGGGAGTCTGACCGTGGGTTCAGGAGAGTGTAAAAAGATATCAATGGGGTCGGAGTGCCTACAGGGTGATTGGGCCATAGAACCCTGAAAAGACTTAACCATTTCAGTCAGTTCCCTCTGGAGTAGATTATGGAAAGTGGCCAGAGTTCTATGCTCCACAGACAACTCCTGCATCATTTGGGTCAAATTTAACATCTGATACTCTAGACTACAAAGCGGATCCATAGAGAGAACGAAAAGGGAAAAAAAAGCCTGTTTCTGGTCAGTTATAATGTCACGCTGCAGCTCCGCAGGTAAGGGCAGACTAGATGGCAGCACAGTGGAGAAAGGGCTGAAATCTTGCTAAGAGAAGACCAGCAGAACTGAAGCGAGGCTACCACCAGGTGGCAGCAGAATGGTCAGATAAGCCGGGTAGATACCAGAGAGAAGCGTAGTAAAAAGGGAAACTCCAAACACAGAGTCAAAGGAGCGCCAGAAGGTCAGTACCAGTCCATAGCAGAAGTATCAGAATGGAGAGACAGAAACAGGTCAGAGCCAAAGCAGAGTCGACTACCAGGGAATCCAAACACACAAGGACAAACAGAGTCAGGGATGGGAAGAGTGGTACGAACAGACATGGGCAAAGTCAGCTAAACGCAGCAGGACAAATCAGGGTTTCGCCAGAGCTAGCTACACAAGCCAGAGGCCATAAATATAAATGACACTGCCTGCAGGATGCAATGCAGCTAAATAGCAGACCCGATACCAGAACGAGGCAGAGAAAGTTAACCCCTGACATGACCAGACTGGGAAAGGAGAGAAAAGACCCAAAACCCGGTCTGGATCATGACAATGTACAGCCATAGGGCAAAGAACAGTGAACCCTCGCACCATGCAGCTTCCCTCCTTGCAGCATTTCATTTTCACAGGATGCAGATAACGGTGAATAAAATGACAGAGCAGGGAGCCGTCAGCTCTCTCTTCATGCGGATGCCATGGGAGGGTGGATTATCGAGGAGGGCTCATGGTATCAGACAAACTGTTAGTGAAGGTGCAGGAGCCAAGGAACAAATGGAGGAGGAAGAGGAGAAAGAAGTGATTGGCGTGCAACAGTCTGGAGATGAAGAGGATAATGATCCTCTCTTTGTTGCCCATGGTTGGCGGGAGGAGATGGAGGAAGCAAGTGTGAGGGTTACCTCGCCAATAACACACCATGGACTTGCACCTCATGGAAGCATCCGACACATGAGTGTCTTCTTGCTACACTATCTGCAACTTGATGCCCGTATCCTTAGGGATAGACTACTGGGTTGCCACTCTGTTAGATCTATAGGAAGAAAAGGTTTGATGAATCTAGCAGGAATGAAGATTAAAATTCTGTTTTTATTATCCATATTCAAATTTTTTTTTTATCCTTATGGTAAACCACATGAGAATGTTGGTATGCCACAGCATTATGCACATATAGCAGCGTTTGACCAACGCATTTCGACTGACATCTTAATCATGGCATGCATGGCGTAAAACTGAACAGTTCTTATGCTCCATTCTTAGGAGTCATCACAGCTGATTCTATTCAAATTAATTATCTTTCAGGCAACACCCCATGCCTACTGCACTAATGTGTGTCTTAAACTTAAACTTAAAATCAAGACGAAAAGCATTATACATACAATATATTTGTTAGACTAAAAACATAGAAGACAATATATACATATATATATACTAGATGGTAGCCCGATTCTAACGCATCCGGTATTCTAGAATATGTATGACAGAACTTGTTCAGTAAACGTAAAAGTAGCATATAACAGCCCACGTAGCATATAGCACAGCCACATAGCATATAACGCAGCTCACGTAGCATATAGCACAGCCACGTAGTATATAACACAGCCACATAGTATATAACACAGCCACATAGCATATAGCACAGCCACGTAGCATATAACAGCCCACGTAGTGTATAGCACAGCCATGTAGTATATAACACAGCCATGTAGTATATAGCAGCCACGTAGTATATAACACAGCCACATAGCATATAGCACAGCCCACATAGCATATAGCACAGCCACGTAGTATATAACACAGCCACATAGTATATAGCACAGCCACGTAGTATATAACACAGCCACATAGTATATAGCACAGCCACGTAGCATATAACAGCCCATGTAGTATATAGCACAGCCACATAGTATATAACACAGCCACGTAGTATATAGCACAGCCACGTAGTATATAGCACAGCCACATAGCATACAGCACAGCCACGTAGTATATAACACAGGCCACGTAGCATATAACAGCCCATGTAGTATATAGCACAGCTGCGTCGCATATAGCACAGCCATGTAGCATATAACAGCCCACGTAGTATAAAGCACAGCCACGTAGCATATAACACAGCCCACGTAGCATATAGCAAAGCCACATAGCATATAGCAAAGCCACATAGCATATAGCACAGCCATGTAGTATCTAACACAGCCCACGTAGTATATAGTACAGTCCACGTAGTATATAGCACAATCCACGTAGTATATAGTACAGTCAATGTAGTATATAGTACAGTCCACGTAGTATATAACACAGCCACATAGTATATAGCAAAGTCCACCTAGTATATAGCACAATCCACCTAGTATATAGTACAGTCCACATAGTATATAACACAGTCACCGTAGTATATAGTACAGTCCATGTAGTATATAACACAACCCACGTAGTATATAGCACAGTACACATAGTATATAGCACAATCCACATAGTATATAGTACTGTCCATGTAGTATATAGTACAGCCAGGTAGTATATAGCACAGCCACATAGTATATAGCACAGGCACAGCCCACATAGTGTACAGCACAGCCACGCAGTATATAGCACAATCCACGTAGTATATAGTACAGTCCACGTAGTATATAATCCAAAAGGTGTGATGGTTAGCACTCAACAGGGGTGAAGATGACGGTGCTAGTGAAGGGAACTAATTGCTCCAAAGTCACTGAATATAAAGATCACTGCACACGTACAGGAGAAAATTATGCTTGCAAGTGGAAGTTTATTTATAGTGGTTGTGAGATCAAGCGACTGGTAAATAACGTTTCGGCCAATACATAGCCTTGGTCACAACATTGCTAGTATGCAGAATAAAGTCTCCATTCAGGGTTAAACAGGTGCTGATGACAGGTTATATCCATGTAGTTTCCATGGAAACCCAAGTGGTTAGGGCTGAAGGATTGCTCCTTAGAATTAGTGCAGTGGATGGCTGTCGCGGTCGCGTACCAGAAGCGTCCACGAAATGGCATGTCAGTGTACTGCTGACATAGTGATGCAGCCCTCCGGGATGTGCCTGACGTCTAGCGGCAAAGTGTAGAGGTCCTGACACAGCCGTGTCTAAGTAAGTGCTGGCGCTGGCGTCTGGGCTCCCGAGTGAGTCCGGTGCTGACACTCCCGTGTCTTAAGGTAGTATATAACACAGCCCACATAGTATATAGCACAGTCCACATAGTATATAGCACAGTGCCCGTAGCATATAGCACAGCCACATAGTATATAGCACAGCCACGTAGTATATAGCACAGGCACAGCCCACGTAGTGTATAGCACAGCCACGTAGTATATAGCAGCCACGTAGTATATAGCACAGCCACGGAGTATATAACACAGCCCACATAGTATATAGCACAGCCTACGCAGTATATAGCAGTGTGGGCACCATATCCCTGTTAAAAAAATTATTAAAATAAAAAATAGTTATATACTCACCTTCTGGTGGCCACCGGATCCAGCCCAGGAGTTAGCGATGCTCTCACCAGGTCTGTTCCCAGTGATGCTTTGTGGCAATAACCTGTGATGACGTAGCGGTCTCACGTGATTCTACATTATCTGGGGTCATTTCGCAAAGCAATACTGGGAACGGAGCTTCCGAGAGCATTGCGAGGATGGGGAAGGTTCCGGGGGCGACCGGAAAGTGAGAATAGCACAATTTTTTATTTTTTTTATTATTTTTAACATTATATCTTTTTACTATTGATGCTGCATAGGAAGCATCAATAGTAAAGCCTGTCACTAATTGGTCGAGGCCGGCTGGGTGTGACCAATCTGCGACGTGAGATTTCCGTGACAGACAAACAGATGGAAATGGACCATAGACAAATATATATATATATATATATATATATATATATATATATATATATATAGACATTCAACTAAAAATGAATTGTTGTTTAATATTGCAAAATTAAGTCTTGTCTATAATTCAGACCATGCAGATTTCTAGTTTCCAAGGTGAAGATCCAGAAGGATTCCCTGTTTAACAGTTCCCTTCTATGATCTCCACCTCTGTACGGTTTGTATACTTATTTCTATTGCACAGAAAGAAAACGCAGATGTATCACCTTTATGCACATATTATACTATTTCTACTCTGGGGAAATTAATGCCATTTTAGTGTTGTGTGCCAATAATTTTTTGAAATGTGGAGACTCCAAGTTAGGTTTCCATCTGGTGGTTTGCTTATAGTGGAAGGAGTCTCAGAGCATCATTAAACTATTTATACTCTGGGGAATTTGATGCCATTTTAGTGGTGTGTTACAATAATTTTTTTGATATGTGGAAACTCTGAGTTGAGTCTCCATCTGGTGAGTTGCCTGTAGTGGAAGAACACTAGGTCTACACCTGTTACTCATCTACCTGTTACTGATCAGTTAACTTGAAATGCTGGGCCATGCCCTGTTCCATCCATCCATCCTGTGCCATTATAAAATTTCTACTGTGGGTCAATTGATGCCATTTTTGGAAATGTTTAGACTTCAAGTTGGATTTCCTTCATGTCTGTTATCTGTAGTAGTAGGGCGTCCAGAACGGCAGGCCTGCACTTACTTTCAGGCAACTACCTGTGTTACTATAGTTAAATGTTTCTAACAATACAGAGTGGGCCATGTATATGGATATACGTAAATAAAATGGGAATGGTTGGTGACATCAACTTCCTGTTTGTGGCACATTAGTATATGGGAGGGGGAAAACTTTTCAAGATGGGTGGTGACCATGGCGGCCATTTTGGATCCAACTTTATTTTTTCCATTCTGCTGAATTTGCAGAATGGGCAAAGCAAAAATTTGAAGAGGACCCTCAGTTTACACAGAACATTATGTTCAGTGATGAGGCAAACTTTTTTGGGTGGGCCATTTATATGGATACACCTAAATAACATGGGAATGGTGACAGTTTTCTTGTGTAGGGTGTCTGGCATTGAAATTTGCTGCAATGACCCAGGTACTGCGTTCATCAGACATCAACGCAATTTCTATCCGCTCTTCACTTGTTAACCTCTGTGATATGTCAATGGCTGTAAACAAAGAGAATCTTGTAAATAACTCATGAAAGAATAAAGTTACATTAAAACCAATCACACCATTGTTTTTCTTGTTAAATTCTCAATAGGTTTGATGTGTCACATGACCCTTGTCCAATTGGAAAAAATAAAGTTGGATCCAAAATGTCCAACTTCAAAATGGCCGCCATTGTCACCACCCATCTTAAAAAGTTTTCCCCTCCCATATACTAATGTGCCACAAACAAGAAGTTGATATCACCAATCATTCCCATTTTATTTAGGTGTATCCATATACATGGCCCACCCTGTAGTAGTCTACAAAGCTGATTTTTATGCCACTAGAGAGTGGCTGAGTGGAAAAACAGTTTGAGCTGTTGCATGAGGTATCAGGGTTTCCAGTACAGCATGCCTACACTGGACCCTCAGCCACCTCTTAATTTTAACTTAAATTCAAAGCTGTATGCTGGCAAAGACCTTGTCTCATGCATGGCCTATGGTTGACTGTTGCACTATTATAACATTTCTACTATGGGTCAATAGATGCCACTTTTCCTGAGGTCTGCCCCTAATTTTTGGAAATGTTTGGACTTCAAGATGGGTCTCCTTCATGTGCGTTGCCTGAAATTGGCAGGGCTCTCAGAGCTCCAGGCCTACACCTGTCACTTTTCCACCTGTTACTGATCAATGTTTAAGCTAGGAATGCTGATCCAATCCCTGTCCCAGGCCCTGTGCCATGCATCCATGCTGCACAATTATACTATTTGTACTCTGAGTCAATTGAGGCCACTTTTCTTTGGTGTCTGCTTCTAATTTCAGCGGCTTTGGCAGATTTTGGCCCCCCAGAAGGTTTTGTCTATGCGTTTGGTTTTGCCTCCCATTGAATTCATTGGGATTCGGATAAGTTCGATGAACATCTGGAAGTTCGCTGATCCGAGCTGAACTGAACTTTAAAAGTTTCACTTATCTCTAGATGTCACCTTTGTATTGTCAGTTTACATCAAATCCACAGATTTGTAATGGGGGCTATGAGGTTAGTAATGGAGACCCCTATCCATTACTAACCCCATAGTCATATTGTAAATAAACACACAGCCAGAATAAAGTCCTTTATTTGAAATAAAATACACACTGTTTAAAAATAAAAAACAAAGTTATACTCACCATACGCCCATTCCATTGAAGCCCACATCCGCTGTAAAAAAAAAACAATAAGCAACTATAATACTTAAGTCCATTACATTGAAAAGACTTTATTCTGACTATGTGTTTATTTACAAAGTGACTATGCGGTTAGTAATGGATAGGTGTCTTATAGATGCTTTTCCATTACTAATCCGTGGGTTTTACGTCAACTGAGTATACAAAGATGACCTCAACACCACATATATTAACCCCACTTGCCACCGCCACAGGGCAAGTTGGAAAAACTGGGAAAAGTATCAGAATCTAATAGATGTGACTTTTCTGAGGTGGCTGCGAGCTGCTATATTTAGGCTGGGGGGTCAATGTCCATGGCCCCTTACCAGTTTGAGAATACGCACCTCCATCTGTCTATTTTAGCTTGGCTGGCTGTCAAAAATGGTTGGGACCCCATGCTGTTTTTTTAAATTATTTATTTAAATAATAAAAAAATGGCATGAGAACCCCTTTATTCTTGATAACCAGCCATGATAAAGCTGAAAGCTGAAGGTTGCAGCCTGCAGCTGTCAGTTTTGCCATGCTGGTTATTTAACCCCTTCCCGACCTTTGACACAGCGTATGCGTCATGAAAACCTGTGCCAATCCGACCTGTGACGCAGCATATGCGTCATGGTCGGATCGCGCTCCTGCAGATCAGGTGAAAGGGTTAACTGTAATTTCACCCGATCTGCAGGGACAGGGGGAGTGGTACTTGAGCCCAGGGGGGGTGGCTTCGCCCCCTGTGGCTACGATCGCTCTGATTGGCTGTTGAAAGTGACGTTTCACTTTCACTTTCAATCAGAGCGATAGTAATATTTCACCAATGAAAATTGGTGAAATATTACAATCCAGCCATGGCCGATGCTGCAATAGCATCAGCCATGGCTGGAGATCATGATCTGCCTCCCGCCACCGATCTCGTCCCCACGGTCCTCCTGTCATTTGCTGTCCTCCGCTCCCCCAGTCCTCCTGTCCACTCCCCCGCAGTCCGATCTCCCCCCCGCTGTCCGATCCCCCCCTCATACTTACCGACCTCCGGTGTCCCTCCCGGTGTCCGTCCGTCTGCTCCATGGGCGCTGGCATCTTCCAAAATGGCGGGCGCATGCGCAGTGCGCCCGCCGATTCTGCCGGCCGGCAGATTAGTTCCAGGTACATTTTGATCGCTGTGATAGGTTCTATCACAGCGATCAAAATAAAAAAAATAATAAATAACCCCCCCTTTATCACCCCCATAGGTAGGGACAATAATAAAATAAAGAAAAAAAAATTACTTTTATTTTTCCACTAGGGTTAGAACTAGGGTTAGGGTTATTGTTAGAACTAGGGTTAGGGTTAGGGCTAGGGTTATTGTTAGAACTAGGGTTAGGGCTAGGGTTATTGTTAGAACTAGGGTTAGGGTTATTGTTAGAACTAGGGTTAGGGTTAGGGTTATTGTTAGAACTAGGGTTAGGGTTATTGCTAGAACTAGGGTTAGGGTTAGGGCTAGGGTTAGGCTACTTTCACACTAGCATTGTGTGACGGCCATCGCAATGTGTCGTTTTGGAGAAAAAAACGCATCCTGCAAAGTTGCCCCCAGGATGCGTTTTTTCTCCATAGAATTGCTTTAGCGATGCATTGCGACGGAGTGCCACACGTTGCAACCGTCGTGCGACGGTTGCGTCATGTTTTGGAGGACCGTTGGCACAAAAAAAGTTACCCCCTCCTCTCCGGACATTACAATGGGGCAGCGGATGCGTTGAAAAACTGCATTCGCTGCCCCGTTGTGCATTTATTTCACAACGTGCGTCGGTACGTCGTACCAACGCTACTGTGAAAGTAGCCTTAGGGTTATGGTTAGGGCTAGGGCTAGGGTTAGGGATAGAATTAAGGTTAGAATTAGGCTATGTGCACACTGTGCGGATTTGGCTGCGGATCTGCAGCGGATTGGCCGCTGCGGATTTGTAGCAGTTTTCCATCACGTTTACAGTACCATGTAAACCTATGGAAAACCAAATCCGCTGTGCCCATGGTGCGGAAAATACCACGCGGAAATGCTGCGTTGTATTTTCTGCACTCAATTCTTTGTGCGGATTCCGCAGCGTTTTACACCTGTTCCTCAGTAGGAATCTGCTGGTGAAATCCGCACAAAAAACACTGGAAATCCGTGGTAAATCCGCAGGTAAAACGCAGTGCGCTTTACCTGCGGATTTTTCAAAAACTGCGGAAAAATCCTCACATGAATCCACAACGTGGGCACATAGCCTTAGGATTAGGGTTGGAATTAGAGCTACGGTTGGAATTGAGGTTAAGATTACGGTTCAAGGTGTGTTGGGGTTAGGCTTGTGGTTAGAGATATGGTTAGGGTTAGGGGTGTGTTGCGGCTAGTGTTGGAGTTAGAATTGAGGGGTTTCCACTGTTTAGGCACATCAGGGGTCTCCAAACGCGACATGGCACCACCATTGATTTTCAGCCATTTTCACGGCTCAGCGTTATAAATTTCTGTGAAGTACTTGGGGGATCAAAGTGCTCACCACACATCTAGATAAGTTCCTTGGGGGGTCTAGTTTCCAAAATGGGGTCACTTGTGGGGGGGTTCTACTGTTTAGGCACATCAGGGGCTCTGCAAACGCAACGTGACGCCCGCAGACCATTCCATCAAAGTCTGCATTCCAAAACGTCACTACTTCCCTTCCGAGCCCTGACGTGTGGTTTACCCCCACATATAGGGTACCAGCGTACTCAGGACAAACTGGACAATAACTTATGGGGTCCAATTTCTCCTGTTACTCTTGTGAAAATAAAAAATTGCTTGCTAAAAAATAATTTTTGAGGAAAGAAAAATGATTTTTTATTTACACGGCTCTGCGTTATAAACTTCTGTGAAGCACTTGGGGGTTCAAAGTGCTCACTATGCATCTAGATAAGTTCCTTGGGGGCTCTAGTTTCAAAAATGAGGTCACTTGTGGGGGAGCTCCAATGTTTAGGCACACAGGGGCTCTCCAAACGCGACATGGTGTCCTCTAACGATTGGAGCTAATTTTTCACTCAAAAAGTCAAATGGCGCTCCTTCCCTTCCGAGCCCTGCCGTGTGCACAAACAGTGGTTTGTGACCACATATAAGGTATTGGTGTACTCAGGATAAATTGCCCAACACATTTTAGGATTCCTTTTATCCTGTTGCCCATGTGAAAATGAAAAAATTGAGGCTAAAAGAAATTTTTTGTGAAAAAAAGTACTTTTTCATTTTTACGGATCAATTTGTGAAGCACCTGGGGGTTCAAAATGCTCACTATGCATCTAGATAAGCTCCTTGGGTGGTTTAGTTTCCAAAATGGGATCACTTGTGGGGGAGCTCCAATGTTTAGGCACACAGGGGTTCTCCAAACGCAACATGGTGTCCGCTAAAGATTGGAGCCAATTTTTCATTGAAAAATTCAAATGCCGCTCCTTCCCTTCCGAGCGCCCAAACAGTGGTTCCCCCCACATGTGGGGTATCGGCGTACTCAGGACAAATTGTACAATAACTTTTGAGGTCCAGTTTCTCCTTTTACCCTTGGGAAAATAAAAAAATTGTTGCTAAACAATCATTTTTGTGACTAAAAAGTTAAATGTTCATTTTTTCCTTCCATGTTGCTTCTGCTGCTGTGAAGCACCTGAAGGGTTAATAAACTTCTTGAATGTCGTTTTGAGCACCTTGAGGGGTGCAATTTTTAGAATGGTGTCACTTATGGGTATTTTCAGCCATATAGACCCCTCAAAGTGACATCAAATGTGAGGTGGTCCCTAAAAAAAATGGTTTTGTAAATTTTGTTGTAAAAATGAGAAATCGCTGGTCAAATTTTAACCCTTATAACTTCCTAGCAAAAATAAATTTTGTTTCCAAAATTGTGCTGATGTAAAGTAAACATGTGGGAAATGTTATTTATTAACTATTGTGTGTCACATAACTCTTTCGTTTAACAGAATAAAAATTCAAAATTTGAAAATTGCGAAATTTTCAAAATTTTCGCCAAATTTCCATTTTTTTCACAAATAAACGCAAAAATTATTGACCTAAATTTACCAATACGATGAAGCCCAATATGTCCCGAAAAAACTATCTCAGAATCGCTAGGATACTTTGAAGCATTCCAGAGTTATTACCTCATAAAGGGACACTGGTCAGAATTGCAAAAAACGGCCAGGTCATTAAGGTCAAAATAGGCTGGGTCATGAAGGGGTTAAAATAGAGGGGAACCACACCATTTTTGTATTTATTTATTTATAGCGCAGGAGCCAACTGAAGAGTGTTCCCATCAGCCACCGCATGCTCTTGCTGTTATCAGAGACAGCAGGCTTAGGCTGATGGGAAGACTACTCCCATCAGCCTTCACCTGTGACTGGAGGTAAACTTATACCTCCAATCACAGGTGCTGGCTCACAATGTCATCTGACAGTGAGGGAACCGTAGATCTCTGACCAGCAGTAATATTCTTACTGCCGATCAGAGCCAGTGTTTGCCATGCTGTCATGCAGACGACAGGGTGGCAAACAATGTATGTTCTGGCCCCCAATTTATCTATATGGGACCCAGTTTCGGGTACTTTTCTGATACCCGGACCAACTGTTTTTTAACTGTTCGGACGAACCCGCCGGAACCGAACAGCCAGGAGTTCGCCCATCATAAACAAGGAGTCCTGTAAGTGATATATGGCCCCCTCAGAGCCCTTATCTCAACATCATCGAGTCTGCCTGGAATTGCATGAAGAGGCAGAAGGATTGGCACAAACCTACAACCACAGAAGATCTGTAGTTGGTTCTTCAAGGTGTTTGGAGTAACCTCCCTCACGAGCTCCTTTAAACATTGTGTGCAAGTGTACCTAGAAGAATCAATGCTGTTTTAAAGACAAAGGGTGGTCACACCAAATATTGATTTGATTTATAAATCTCTTTTGTTCATTCACTTTTCATTTTGTGAAAGGGAATCTTTGACCAGACAGATTTATTAGTGTATGATGTAGGGGCAGAGACCATGAATCCATCAATGTATCATTTACTTTACTGGGTGCTGCTGTTTTGAGTTCTGAGCCCCGTATAACCCTACTCACACCACTGATTGACAGCCTTCTTTCTACACTGGCAGAAAGCTGCCAATCAGTGCTGCAGTTGGGGTTATACCGATCTCATGAATTTGAAGGACTACATTACAGCAAATTTACTAGTCTTCTAATGATAATTTTCAAATGTTAAAACTATGATTTTATTAAAAAGTACATCAATCGACCTAGTAAGTGATAAACTGCTGGAATCAGAATCTCTGCATTAATTTAATCTCAGACTATGACTACTTGGACAACTTCTTTACATACCCCTTGCTTGGCCCCCATAAAATAATAAAACCTATGCTAACCTCCCATGCTGGCACCGTTCCGGCACTTGGTCTCCCGTGCTGTTGCTGTGATATGTGACCCAGCTACCAATCAGTGCTGGCATCACTGTCCCCGCCTCCTGTCGAATTGAGCAGGAAGAGTAAGTCCGAGATCAGATGCAGCCCAGACTGATTGGGCACCGGCATCATGTGCCACAACACAGCATGGGAGCCTCAGGGAGAGCAAGTGCTGACACCACGGAAACAGCGCCGGCACCGGAGGTGAGTATAGGCTTTATTATTTTATACTAGCCAAACATTTTTAATAAGAAGGGATTTTCCTAGTAGTGGAAAAACCCCTTTAAGTAAAAAAAACCTGGTGACAGATTCTCTTTATATGGTGAAATAAGTTTTGAACAAGTCACTCATTTTCAAAGTAAATATATTTCGAAAGATGCTATTAGAAACGGTAAAGAGAGGGGCACAATAGCGCAGTTACCAAAATAACAATTTACTGTAAGGTAAAATTTTCACCTTTACATGTTGTGAGTATGCACAACACATATCGTAAGTATGATAGGAGGGTTGCAGATGGCACCGGACCCGCAAAGAATCTTCAAGAAATTCTGGATAGGATATTCAAGGTGCCGACAATTCCGCGTTCCTCCAAAATCAAGCAAGGAAATCACAGAGTTCAAAAGAGTTGCATACTTTATTCAGGGCTATAAAACTATGCGTTTCATGGATGTCCTGTCCACTTCCTCAGGTACATAGCCAATCAGATTGTCAGCATCTTGAATATCCTATCCAGAATTTAAAGATGCTATTGACATTAAGTTCTCATAAGATGTCAGTAATAACCCATCCAATCCTCACAGGTAAAGAAATAAAATTCAGTTATGTGTAAGAATGAGAAATAACACAGGAAAAAACAATACTTAGTTTACTGCTATATTGCTATGTACGTATATATATATATATACATATATATATACTGTATATTTGTGTTTGTAATTGTTTAAAGAATATTAAATGAAATGCACAATGTTGTTAAAGTATAGGATTGCATAAATGAATCGCTTACTTTTAACAATCTGTAGGAATATGACCTGCCTGTCAAAACTATGTCATGTTTTCAGGGTTTAGTGCACTTGATTAAATCTGTACATGAAGTCAGGTGTTACAGAAGCAGAGCGTACAGTATTTCGTATGCCTTTTCATGCTTATTTTATGCAATTCTTGTTTTTAATGAGCCCTTTTATATGAACAAATTCCATATGTTTCAAGGAGGAAACAAAGTCATTGGTTGACCACAGCGAGAGTGAGTCAAGGTTTTTCTTACGGAATTGATTGTATTTTTAAGCATTCAGAAAATAATTGGCAGCTCCCAGCATTTTGCTTAAAATATTAATGAGAGTTTCTGAAAATGAAAAGGAATAGAAAGAAGGGAGCCCCAGAGGGTGCCATTTATGTGATCTAATCACACATTCAAAATGTTCAACTCATCCACAGCTCACATTAGAAAAAATCCTGGGTAATTCAGAAGAGGTAAATTCATGTTATGCTTCAACGGTTTTGCATTTGTCTTCATATGTTGCATTTAACTTTTTTTTATATGATTTTCTTTACCATTCCTATAAACTGCTGAACCTAAATCTAAACTTGAATAGAAAGTATTATTCATACTAAAGAGACAGATTTGAGAGCCACTGGCGTGTGTATTTTAATGAAAATATAGGAAATGTTCAGACAGACAGGATTGGTTAAAGAACACAATATTAATAAACCTTTCCTAGCAAACGAAACTGAATTTGTTCTCAACTATTTCCCACTCCATTAAGTTAAATTGTACATATTGAAATACAGTGCCTTGCGAAAATATTCGGCTCCCTGGAACTTTTCAACCTTTTCCCACATATCATGCTTCAAACCTAAAGATACACAAACACAAAAATGTAAATTTTTGGTGAAGAATTAACAACAAGTGGAACACTATTGTGAAGTTGAATGAAATTTATTGGTTATTTTAAATTTTTGTGGAAATTCAAAATCTGGGTGCTTCTCGAAGTATGTTTTAGGTCATTGTCCTACTGGAAGACCCATGAACTACGATGGAAACCCAGCTTTCTGACACAGGGCAATATATTGCGACTCAAAATCCTTTGGTAAGCTTCAGATCTCATGATGCTTTGCACACAATCAAGCCTCCTAGTGAAAGAAGTAGCTAAACAACTCCAAAACATCTCTGAACCTTTACCATATTTGACGATGTTCTCTTCTTTGTAGCCCTCATTTGTTTTCAGTAAACAGTAGAATACATAGTAACATAGTTATTAAGGTTGAAGGAAGACTTTAAGTCCATCTAGTTCAACCCATAGCCTAACCTAACATGCCCTAACATGTTGATCCAGAGGAAGGCAAAACAAAACCATATGGCAAACAGTAAGCTCCACATTGAGGAAAAAAAATCCGTCCCGACTCCACATAAGGCAATCAGACTGGTTCCCTGGATCAATGCCCTATCAAGGAAACTAGTGTATAAAGGATTTGTTTTACCAAACAGCTGTATCATGGTTTCAACTATCCACAATATGCTTTCCCAGAAGGATTTTGGCTTATTCACATACATTTTGGCAAACTGTAGTCTAGCTTTTTTATTATTATTATTATTATTATTATTATTATTACTATTATTATTAGGAGGTTGAGTGAGATGAAAAATTCAGTTTTGTTCATGTTAAGTTTTAGACATTGAGCAGAGAAGAAGGATGAAATAATGGACAAATATTGTGGGATTCTGGTTAGTAATTAAATGATACCAGATCCAGAGAGGTAGATCTGTGTGCCATCAGCATAGAAATGATACTGAAACCCATTGAACTCTATGAGCTGTCCCAGGCTGTGGTGCAGATAGAGAAGAGTAGGGGTCCTAGAACTGAACCTTGTGGGAAACAGATAGAGGACAATATGAGGAGGTGGAGTGTGATAGGGGTCCAAGTCCCACCTCTGCACGGGGGGAATCTTGAGCCATCTCCGCTGCGGTCTCCCATTCTTCTCCAGCCGCAGTGGAGCCTGCTCAGCAGAGACGTCGGTCCCAGCGTCTGGCTCAGCCTGATACGGTGAAGATTGTTACTGCTGCCTTTCCAGGCTCAGCCATTGTAACCAGTACTGGTCAGCGGCGAGCAGACATCTCTGGGACTAAGTCCTGCTTTTCCCCTTCTGAGCATGCCCAGGGTAAGTCTTCTCATTGGAGGTCAGAGGTCACATGCTCAGGTACTACAGCAGCTCCCATTGGTCCTCTAGGAAGGTCCTGAAGTGGCTCAGGTACTATAGCAGCTCCCATTGGTCCTCTAGGAAGGTCCTGTAGTTGCTGCAGCTATGAAAGTTTCGCATGGCCAAATGGCCATGAGCTAGTATTAACTATGTTATGTGTTCTGCGCCAGTGTGGTCATATGTGGTTTCAGGGTTTGGCTGAAATAAGCCCCTAGAATACCGGCACCTCCTGTGAGGAGTTTTGTGTGAGTGGATTCAGGGCCCGGCTGAAATAAACTCCTAGAATACCGCCACCTCCGGTGAGGAGTTTTGCGTGTGCTATTCTGACTGCATGACCACTGTTCTCTCTATTTGGTAGCTGTGTTCCTCTGTGAGGTTAACAGGGCACAGCATTCTCTTGTCTTAGGTGACTCTGTGAAGTAACAGAGTTCACTTATACTGCCATATAGTACCGTCAGTTACTACCAGCGGGTTTTACTCCTGCACGGTGGACCCCGGGTTGCGAACGCACCAATTACTCTATAAATATATATTTGGTGCGTTCCGCCAACCCTAACATTATACTAGTGCCAGGGTCTGGCTAGTAAATGGTGGATAAACAGCAATCTTTGCGGTGCATCCAGCAGCTGGAGGGTAGGTTGGCGGCTCTCGAGGGCTCAACCTCAGCAGTGGATGTTACCGCAGTTGCTGTTCAGGCTGCTAGCATGGCTGCAGCAACCTTGTCCACTGCCACCCCTGTTCCTACTCTTTCTTGCCTCTCGCTGCCAGATAAATTTTCTGGAGATAGTTAATCTTGTAGGGGTTTCGTGAGTCAGTGCTCTATACATCTAGAGCTTCTGGCAGCACATTTCCCCACAGAGCGGGCAAAGGTGGGATTTATAGTGTCTCTCCTGTCGGACAGGGCATTGGAGTGGGCTACGCCGCTGTGGGAGCATGGCGATCATGTGGTGCAGAGTGCTCTGCTGTTCCTGAGCACTCTTAAACAGGTCTTTTTAGGACCTCGATCACCCATGATACGGCGCTCCAACTGTTGGCATTGACTCAGGGCTCGTCCTTGGTCAGCCATTTTGCGGTCCACTTCCGTACCTTAGCATCTGAGCTGGAGTGGTCGGATAAAGCCCTTATCCCTATATTTTGGTGGGGGCTGGCTGACCACGTGAAGGATGCTCTGGCCACTAGAGAGATTCCCACCAGACTGGAGGAAATAATAACTGTGTCCACTCATATTGACCTTCGTTTTCACGAGCGGAGGTTAGAGCGAGCCCAGTGTAGGCAGAGGTTTCGGCTAGCTCCCACCTTCGCCAAACCTTTAGAATCTCCGGTCCTGGTCCCTGAGTCACATGAGGCCATGGAAGTGTCACGATCGGGATCTAAGTCCCGGACCGCTTTTGCACTCACGCTCTGTCATGTTTGCAGCAGTCAGGACATCTTGCCACCAGATGTCCCCAGCGGTCAAGGAAACGTCAGTGTCTAGTGGTAGTAGGTGGAGGTACACTAGACACGGTGACATTTGCCTCCAAATTGTCCTTTAAGGGGATAATTACTATAGGCTCATTCTTCCACTGGGTAGAGCTCTGCATGGATTCTGGGGCGGAGGGCAATTTTATGTCTTCTGCCTTCACCCAACGTCACGCAATTCCCCTGGTAATGCTAGCTCAACCAGTTACCGTACGAGTGGTGAATGGGTTGACACGGCCCTCTCAGAAAACACACCAGACCATCCCTTTCACTCTGTCCATGTCGCCATCTCATCAGGAGATTATATCTCTGCTTGTCATTCCTGAGGGAATTGATGAGGTCCTGTTAGGGATATCTTGGCTACGGTACCACTCTCCTCATATTGAGTGGTTCACAGGCAGAATTTTGGGATGGGGTGAATCTTGTGGGGGTAGATGTCAGAGGGAATGCGTTCAGGTTGCTACTACCGAGGTACCCGCAGATCTATCCTCTCTCCCCAAGCAATATTGGCCCTATGCTGACATGTTCTCCAAAAGGGCTGCGGAGACCCTTCCGCCTCACCGCCCTTATGACTGTCCTGTACACCTCTTGCCTGGTGCTGAGCCTCTCCGGGGTCGAGTCTATACGTTATCTCTCCCGGAGACAGAGGCAATATCACAGTACATATAGGAAAATTTGGCAAAGGAATTCATTAGGAAGTCAGTGTCACCTGCAGGGGTGGGGTTCTTCTTCGTGCAGAAGAAGAATGGGGAACTACGTCCATGTATAGACTACAGGGGTCTTAACGCCATCACCGTTAAGAATAAATATCCCCTGCCCCTGATTTCTGAGCTCTTTGATAGGCTTTGGGGGGCAAGGGTATTTACTAAACTAGATCTGCGGGGTAGTTACAACCTGATTTGCATCCGTGAGGGGGGCAAATGGAAGACGGCTTTTAACACCAGGGATGGGCACTATGAATATCTAATGATGCCCTTTGGGCTCTGTAATGCCTCAGCCATTTTCCAAGACTTTGTAAACGATACCTTCCACCAACGATATGCTTTCCACCTCAGTCGTAGTCTATCTGGATGATATCCTCATCTACTCTCCAGATATTGACTCCCACCAGAGAGATGTTTGCAAAGTCTTCGACCTCTTACGAGCTAATTCCCTCTATGCCAAACTGGAGAAATGTGTGTTTGAGCAGGAGTCCTTACCTTTCCTGGGCTATATCATCTCCACCCAGAGATTGGCTATGGATCCTGCCAAACTACAGGCTGTGATGGACTGGCAAGAACCCCATTCTCCTAAAGCAGTGCAGCGCTTTATGGGGTTCATTAACTATTATCGTCAGTTCTTTCCTCATTTCTCAACTTTGGTAGCTCCCTTGGTAGCCCTCACCAAGAAGGGAGCAAATACCAAATTGTGGTCTGACGAGGTCTCCAAGGCCTTCACTTCTATTAAGTCCCATTTTGCTAGCGCTCCCATCCTACATTGCCCCGATGTAAATAAGCCATTTATAATGGAGGTGGATGCCTCTTCTGTTGGTGCTGGAGCAGTCCTCTTTCAAAAGGATGCTCAAGGTCGGAAGCATCCTTGCTTCTTCTTTTCCAAGACCTTCACATCAGTGGAGAGGAATTATTCCATCGGGGACAGGGAGTTGCTAGCAATGAAGTTGGCCTTCTCTGAGTGGAGACATCTTTTGGAGGGGGCACACTTTCCTTTCCAAGTATTCACAGACCACAAGAATTTAGTTTACCTACAGACAGCCCAGCGGTTAAATTCTCGCCAGCCCAGATGGTCCTTGTTCTTCTCCCGGTTCCATTTCACCCTCCATTTCCTTTCCGGGGAGAAGAACATTCGTGCCGATGCTCTCTCTCGCTCAGTTGTATAATCTGAGGAGGAGGAAGAGGAGCCTCGGCTTATTGTCCCTACCGAGAGTCTGAGAACTGTCACCCCGGTTTTGCTAGAGTCTGTGCCTCTAGGCAAGACTTTTGTACCTGTTGTGGATTCTGTTTGCGGGCTCCCTCTGGTGGTTACTGCTGGTACTGGGTGACTTTGGTGGGTTGCGGCCTTTGGTTTCCATCTGTCCATCAGAGGCTGGGTGTTTCCTATTTTACCTGGCCTTTCTGTCATTTCCCTTGCCGGCTATCAATGTGTTCAGATGTGCTCTGTTTGGTTCCTGCCTACCTGCTCCCAGATCTTTCAGGATAAGCTAAGTGCTGATTTTCAGTTGTTTGGTTTTTTGTCCAGCTTGCTTAGAATGTCTCTTTGTTAGCTGGTTGCTCTAGTGGACTGAGGTTCTCCCCATGTGCCATGAGTTGGCACATGGGTTCTTGTAATCTCAGGATGGTTTTTTTGATTAGGGTTTTTTGCTGACCGCTCAGTCCCCTTTTGTGTCATTCTGCTTTCTAGTTTTCAGCGGGCCTCTATTTGCTAAAGCTATATACATCATCTCTATGTGTGTGCCTTCCTCTCATTTCACCGTCAATACATGTGGGGGGCAACTATATCTTTGGGGTTAATTCCTCTGGAGGCAAGTGAGGTCTTTGTTTTCTCTGCAGTACTAGTTAGCTCTTAGGCTGGTGCGTGGCGTCTAGAACCAACGTAGGCACGCTCCCTGGCTATCTCTAGTTGCGTTTGTCAGGCGTAGGGCAGCGGTCAGCCCAGGTTCCATCACCCTAGAGCTCGTCCGATATTTATTATACTTTGCTTGTCCTGTGCTATCCCTAGCCATTGGGGATTCATGACAGTATAGCCGGCCCACAAAGTGTTAATTGTTTGGGCTGAAGCAGGAGAAAAAGAAGTGTTCAAGGGAAATTTTTTTTTTTTTTTTCCTTCAGAGTTTTGCTGCCTAGCCCTTAATTGCTGTCTAGCTGCTTCTTACCTCCTCTTAACCCTTGAATGGCTCTGATCTTAGCTGTTTATCATGGATGTCCAGAGTTTGGCTTCCAGCCTGAGTAATCTCGCGGCAAAGGTTCAAAACATACAGGATTTCGTTGTTCACACTCCCATGTCTGAACCTAGAATTCCTATTCCAGAGTTTTTTTCTGGAGATAGATCTACCTTCCTGAATTTCAGGAACAATTGTAAATTGTTTCTCTCTTTGAAATCTCGCTCCTCTGGAGACCCTGCTCAACAGGTCAAGATTGTTATATCGTTCCTACGGGGCGACCCTCAGAATTGGGCATTTGCATTGGCACCAGGGGATCCTGCATTGCTCAGTGTGGATGCGTTTTTTCTGGCATTGGGATTGCTCTATGAGGAACCTAACCTAGAGATTCAGGCTGAAAAGGCTTTATTAGCCCTCTCTCAGGGGCATGATGAAGCGGAAATATATTGTCAGAAATTTCGGAAATGGTCGGTGCTTACTCAGTGGAATGAGTGCGCCCTGGCTGCAAACTTCAGAAATGGTCTTTCCGAGGCCATTAAGGATATTATGGTGGGGTTCCCTGCGCCTACAGGTCTGAATGAGTCTATGGCTATGGCCATTCAGATTGATCGGCGTTTACGGGAGCGCAAACCCGTGCACCAGTTGGCGGTGTCTTCTGAACAGACACCTGAGACTATGCAATGTGATAGAATTCAGTCCAGAAGTGAACGGCAAAATTATAGGCGGAAAAATGGTTTGTGTTTTTATTGTGGTGATTCAGCTCATGTTATATCAGCATGCTCTAAACGCACAAAAAGGGTTGATAAATCTTTTGCCATTGATACTCTGCAGTCTAAGTTCATTTTGTCTGTGACTCTGATTTTTTCACTGTCTTCCATTTCCGTTGATGCCTATGTGGATTCAGGCGCTGCCCTGAGTCTTATGGATTGGTCATTTGCTAAACGCTGCGGTTTTAGTCTAGAGCCTCTGGAAGTTCCTATTCCTTTGAAAGGAATTGATTCTACACCATTGGCTATGAATAAACCGCAGTATTGGACACAAGTGACCATGCGCATGACTCCCGTTCATCAGGAGGTGATTCGCTTCCTTGTACTGTATAATTTACATGATGTACTAGTGCTTGGTCTGCCATGGTTACAAACTCATAATCCTGTCCTGGACTGGAAAACAATGTCTGTGCTAAGCTGGGGATGTCAGGGGGTTCATGATGATGCACCTCCGATTTCTATCGCTTCATCTACGCCTTCGGAGATCCCTGCGTTTTTGTCGGATTATAGGGATGTTTTTGAGGAGCCTAAGCTCAATTCGCTCCCTCCCCATAGAGAGTGTGACTGTGCTATAGAATTGATTCCTGGCAGTAAGTTCCCTAAGGGTCGTTTATTTAATCTGTCACTGCCAGAGCATACTGCTATGCGGAATTATATTAAGGAGTCCTTGGAAAAGGGACATATTCGTCCATCTTCGTCCCCTCTGGGAGCAGGTTTTTTTTTCGTGGCAAAAAAAGATGGTTCCCTGAGGCCTTGTATAGATTATCGCCTTCTGAATAAGATTACAGTCAAATACCAGTATCCACTGCCATTATTTACTGATTTGTTTGCTCGCATTAAGGGGGCTAGGTGGTTCACTGAAATAGATCTTCGTGGTGCGTATAATCTGGTGCGGATAAAACAGGGTGATGAGTGGAAAACCGCATTTAATACGCCTGAGGGCCATTTTGAGTATTTGGTAATGCCTTTTGGACTCTCCAATGCTCCGTCAGTCTTTCAGTCCTTTATGCACAATATTTTCCGTGAATATCTGGATAAGTTTATGATTGTGTATTTGGATGATATTTTGGTGTTTTCTGATGACTGGGAGTCTCATGTTCTACAGGTCAGGAAGGTGTTTCAGGTTTTGCGGGCCAATTCTCTGTTTGTGAAGGGCTCAAAGTGTCTCTTCGGAGTCCAGAAGATTTCTTTTTTGGGGTACATTTTTTCTCCTTCTACTATTGAGATGGATCCCGTTAAGGTTCAGGCTATTTGTGACTGGACACAGCCTACATCTGTTAAGAGCCTTCAGAAGTTCTTGGGGTTTGCTAATTTTTATCGTCGGTTCATTGCTAATTTTTCCAGTATTGTTAAACCTTTGACTGATTTGACTAAAAAGGGTGCTGATGTTGCTAATTGGTCTCCTGCGGCTGTGGAGGCCTTTCAGGAACTTAAGCGCCGGTTTTCTTCTGCTCCTGTGTTGTGTCAACCAGATGTTTCACTTCCTTTTCAGGTTGAGGTTGATGCTTCCGAGATTGGAGCGGGGGCGGTTTTGTCACAGAGAAGTTCTGATGGCTCGGTGATGAAGCCATGTGCATTCTTCTCTAGAAAATTCTCGCCCGCCGAGCGCAATTATGATGTGGGTAATCGGGAGCTTTTGGCCATGAAGTGGGCATTTGAGGAGTGGCGTCATTGGCTTGAGGGTGCTAAACATCGTGTGGTGGTCTTGACTGATCACAAGAATCTCATTTACCTTGAGTCTGCCAGGTGTTTGAATCCTAGACAGGCTCGTTGGTCGTTATTTTTTTCTCGTTTCAATTTCGTGGTTTCATACCTGCCAGGTTCAAAGAATGTGAAGGCAGATGCTCTTTCCAGGAGTTTTGTGCCTGACTCTCCTGGAGACACTGGGCCTGCTGGTATCCTTAGGGATGGGGTAATATTGTCCGCCGTATCCCCAGACTTGCGACGCGCATTGCAGGAGTTTCAGGTGGATAAACCGGATCGATGTCCACCAGAAAGACTGTTTGTTCCGGATGATTGGACCAGTAGAGTCATCTCCGAGGTCCATTCTTCTGTGTTGGCTGGTCATCCTGGAATATTTGGTACAAGAGACTTGGTGGCCAGGTCTTTTTGGTGGCCTTCCTTGTCTAGGGATGTGCGTACCTTTGTGCAGTCTTGTGAAGTGTGTGCTCGAGCTAAGCCTTGCTGTTCACGGGCTAGTGGGTTGTTGTTATCCTTGCCCATCCCGAAGAGGCCTTGGACCCACATTTCCATGGATTTTATTTCTGATCTCCCGGTTTCACAGAAAATGTCCGTTATCTGGGTTGTGTGTGACCGCTTTTCTAAGATGGTTCATTTGGTGCCCTTGCCTAAGTTGCCCTCCTCCTCTGAGTTGGTTCCTTTGTTTTTTCAGAACGTGGTTCGTTTGCATGGGATTCCGGAGAATATCGTTTCTGACAGGGGATCCCAGTTTGTGTCTAGATTTTGGCGGACGTTTTGTGCCAAGATGGGCATTGATTTGTCTTTCTCGTCTGCATTCCATCCTCAGACGAATGGCCAGACGGAGCGAACTAATCAGACCTTGGAAACTTATTTGAGGTGTTTTGTTTCTGCTGATCAGGATGACTGGGTTGCTTTTTTGCCACTGGCCGAATTTGCTCTTAATAATCGGGCTAGTTCGGCCACGTTGGTCTCTCCTTTTTTTTGTAATTCGGGGTTTCATCCTCGTTTTTCCTCTGGTCAGGTGGAGTCTTCGGATTGTCCTGGAGTGGACGTGGTGGTGGACAGGCTACATCACATTTGGAAATCAGGTGGTGGACAATTTGAAGTTATCTCAGGAGAAGACTCAGCAGTTTGCTAATCGCCGTCGCCGCGTGGGTCCCCGACTTCTTGTTGGGGACTTGGTGTGGTTGTCTTCTCGTTTTGTCCCTATGAAGGTCTCTTCTCCTAAGTTCAAGCCTCGGTTCATCGGTCCTTATAGGATCTCGGAGATTCTTAACCCTGTATCTTTCCGTTTGGATCTCCCAGCATCGTTCACTATTCATAATGTGTTCCATCGGTCGTTGTTGCGGAGGTATGAGGTGCCTGTTGTTCCTTCGGTCGAGCCTCCTGCTCCGGTGCTGGTGGAGGGAGAATTGGAGTATGTTGTTGAAAAGATCTTGGATTCTCGTGTTTCCAGACGCAAACTCCAGTATTTGGTTAAGTGGAAGGGTTATGGTCAGGAGGACAATTCCTGGGTGGTCGCCTCCGATGTTCATGCGACTGATTTGGTCCGCGCCTTCCATAGAGCTCACCCTGATCGCCCTGGGGGTTCTCGTGAGGGTTCGGTGACCCCTCCTCAAGGGGGGGGTACTGTTGTGGATTCTGTTTGCGGGCTCCCTCTGGTGGTTACTGCTGGTACTGGGTGACTTTGGTGGGTTGCGGCCTTTGGTTTCCATCTGTCCATCAGAGGCTGGGTGTTTCCTATTTTACCTGGCCTTTCTGTCATTTCCCTTGCCGGCTATCAATGTGTTCAGATGTGCTCTGTTTTGTTCCTGCCTACCTGCTCCCAGATCTTTCAGGATAAGCTAAGTGCTGATTTTCAGTTGTTTGGTTTTTTGTCCAGCTTGCTTAGAATGTCTCTTTGTTAGCTGGTTGCTCTAGTGGACTGAGGTTCTCCCCATGTGCCATGAGTTGGCACATGGGTTCTTGTAATCTCAGGATGGTTTTTTTGATTAGGGTTTTTTGCTGACCGCTCAGTCCCCTTTTGTGTCATTCTGCTTTCTAGTTTTCAGCGGGCCTCTATTTGCTAAAGCTATATACATCATCTCTATGTGTGTGCCTTCCTCTCATTTCACCGTCAATACATGTGGGGGGCAACTATATCTTTGGGGTTAATTCCTCTGGAGGCAAGTGAGGTCTTTGTTTTCTCTGCAGTACTAGTTAGCTCTTAGGCTGGTGCGTGGCGTCTAGAACCAACGTAGGCACGCTCCCTGGCTATCTCTAGTTGCGTTTGTCAGGCATAGGGCAGCGGTCAGCCCAGGTTCCATCACCCTAGAGCTCGTCCGATATTTATTATACTTTGCTTCTCCTGTGCTATCCCTAGCCATTGGGGATTCATGACATGTACCGTCCAGTCTGCTCCTGGAGGTTCTCTCTTGGGCTCACTCGTCCAGGGTGGGTGGACATTTTGGGCCCAAAAGGACATCTGAGCTACTGGCGAGGACATACTGGTGGCCGCATATGGCCCGTGCCATCGCAGACTTGTTCGGGCGTGTGTCTCCTGCGCCAAGAACAAGTCTCCTTGTCAATGGCCAGCTGGGTTGCTTTACCCCCTGCCAGTGGTGGACAGGCCCTGGGAGATGGTCCAGATGGATTTTGTGGTAGGCTTACCCAAGTCTCATAGCTGCATTATTATTTGGGTGATCACCAACCATTTTTTCAAAATGGTGCACTTGGTGCCTCTTCCACGGCTACCTTCTGCACGGGTGCTGGCAACGTTGTTTTTTAAGCATATCTTTCGCCTACACGGTATGCCAGACAAAATTGTCAGTGACTGGGGTCCCCAGTTTGCATCTTGATTCTGGAGAGAGTTGAATCTCTCCTCGGCATATCATCCCAAGAAGAATGGGTTGGTAGAGAGGGCCAACCAGACTCTGGTCACATATCTATGTCATTTTGTTTCTGCCAGGCAGGATGACTGGGCATCCTTGCTACCGTGGGAAGAGTTTGCGCTTAACAACGCCGTAGCCGACTCCATCGGTCAGACTCCATTCCTCACATCCACGTGTCCCTGCCCATGTCTTCCGCTGACTCCAGGGTGGCAGACTGGGCTGTGGAGGCACGGGACATTTGGGACCGCACTCAGGATGCCATTCGGGCCTCCAAGGAGAGAATGAGGTCCTCTGCCAATGCTCATTGGTGCCCCGCTCCGATCTTTGCTCCTGGCGACTTAGTGTGGCTCTCCGCTAGTAAAATCAGGCTGTGTGTTATGACCCCAATGGCGAGGGTCTCAGAGGAACGTGGAAGTCTGCAGAATACAAAAATCCAGCTCATAGGGCAGTGGTAGCTGGGTTGACCATATATCTACTCCTAACGCCAACACTAGAAGTAGCCGGGGATCATTCCTACGTTGATTCTAGATGACACGCTCCAGCCGGAGAATCTAGCTACCCCTAGTAGAGGAAAACAAAAGACCTTTCTTGCCTCCAGAGAAGGGGACCCCAAAGCTGGATAGAAGCCCCCCACAAATAATAACGGTGAGGTAAGAGGAAATGACAAACACAGAAATGAACCAGGTTTAGCACAGAGAGGCCCGCTTACTGATAGCAGAATAAAGAAAGGTAACTTATATGGTCAACAAAAACCCTATCAAAATCCACACTGGAAATTCAAGAACCCCCGAACCGTCTAACGGTCCGGGGGGAGAACACCAGCCCCCTAGAGCTTCCAGCAAAGGTCAGGATATATATTTGGAACAAGCTGGACAAAAATACAAAACCAAAACAAAATAGCAAAAAGCAAAAAGCGGACTTAGCTGATATAACTGGAACCAGGATCAGTAGACAAGAGCACAGCAGACTAGCTCTGATAACTACGTTGCCAGGCATTGAACTGAAGGTCCAGGGAGCTTAAATAGCAACACCCTTAACTAACGACCCAGGTGCGGATAAAAGGAATGACAGAAAAACCAGAGTCAAAAAACTAGTAACCACTAGAGGGAGCAAAAAGTAAATTCACAACAGTACCCCCCCCTTAGTGAGGGGTCACCGAACCCTCACCACGACCACCAGGGCGATCAGGATGAGCGGCATGAAAGGCACGAACTAAATCGGCCGCATGAACATCAGAGGCGACCACCCAGGAATTATCCTCCTGACCATAGCCCTTCCACTTGACCAGGTACTGAAGCCTCCGCCTGGAGAGGCGAGAATCCAAGATCTTCTCCACCACGTACTCCAACTCGCCCTCAACCAACACCGGAGCAGGAGGCTCAGCAGAAGGAACTATAGGCACAATGTACCGCCGCAACAAGGACATATGAAATACATTGTGAATAGCAAACGACACAGGAAGATCCAGACGAAAAGATACAGGATTAAGGATTTCCAATATCTTGTAAGGCCCAATAAAACGAGGTTTAAATTTGGGAGAGGAGACCTTCATAGGAACAAAGCGGGAAGAAAGCCATACCAAATCCCCAACGCGTAGTCGGGGACCCATACCGCGGCGGCGGTTGGCAAAGCGCTGAGCCCTCTCCTGTGACAACTTCAATTTGTCCACCACATGATTCCAGATCCGCTGCAACCTATCCACCACAGAATCCACCCCAGGACAGTCAGAAGGCTCCACATGACCCGAAGAAAAGCGAGGATGGAAACCAGAGTTGCAGAAAAAAGGCGAAACCAAGGTGGCGGAACTAGCCCGATTATTAAGGGCAAACTCAGCCAACGGCAAGAATGTCACCCAATCGTCCTGATCAGCAGAGACAAAACACCTCAAATAAGCCTCCAAAGTCTGATTGGTTCGCTCCGTCTGTCCATTAGTCTGAGGATGGAAAGCAGACGAAAACGACAAATCAATGCCCATCCTACTACAAAAGGATCGCCAGAATCTGGAAACGAACTGGGATCCTCTGTCTGACACAATATTCTCAGGGATGCCGTGCAAACGAACCACGTTCTGGAAAAACACAGGAACCAGATCGGAAGAGGAAGGCAGCTTAGGCAAAGGAACCAAATGGACCATCTTTGAGAAGCGATCACATATCACCCAGATAACGGACATGCCCTGGGATAGCGGAAGATCAGAAATGAAATCCATGGAGATATGTGTCCAAGGTCTCTTCGGGACAGGCAAGGGCAAGAGCAAACCGCTGGCACGAGAACAGCAAGGCTTAGCTCGAGCACAAGTCCCACAGGACTGCACAAATGACCGCACATCCCTTGACAAGGAAGGCCACCAAAAGGACCTGGCCACCAGATCTCTGGTGCCAAAAATTCCCGGGTGACCTGCCAACACCGAGGAATGAACCTCGGAAATGACTCTGCTGGTCCACTTATCCGGGACAAACAGTCTGTCAGGTGGACAAGACTCAGGCCTATCAGCCTGAAATCTCTGCAACACACGTCGCAGATCCGGAGAAATAGCTGACAAGATAACTCCATCTTTAAGAATACCAACAGGATCAGCGACTCCAGGAGCATCAGGCACAAAGCTCCTAGAAAGAGCATCGGCCTTCACATTCTTTGAACCTGGTAAATACGAGACAACAAAATCAAAGCGGGAGAAAAACAATGACCAGCGGGCCTGTCTCGGATTAAGGCGTTTAGCAGACTCGAGATACATCAGATTTTTGTGATCAGTCAAGACCACCACACGATGCTTAGCACCCTCGAGCCAATGACGCCACTCCTCAAATGCCCATTTCATGGCCAACAACTCCCGATTGCCCACATCATAATTTCGCTCGGCAGGCGAAAACTTCCTAGAGAAAAAGGCACAAGGTTTCATAACAGAGCAACCAGGGCCTCTCTGCGACAAAACGGCCCCTGCTCCAATCTCTGAAGCATCCACCTCAACCTGAAAGGGAAGTGAGACATCGGGCTGGCACAAAACAGGCGCCGAAGTAAACCGGCGTTTCAACTCCTGGAAAGCCTCCACGGCAGCAGGAGCCCAGTTAGCTACATCGGAGCCCTTCTTGGTCATATCCGTCAAAGGTTTCACAATGCTAGAAAAATTAGCGATAAAACGACGGTAGAAGTTAGCGAAACCCAAGAACTTCTGTAGACTCTTAACTGACGAGGGCTGAGTCCAATCAAGAATAGCTCGGACCTTGACTGGGTCCATCTCCACAGCAGAAGGGGAAAAAATGAACCCCAAAAAGGGAACCTTCTGTACACCAAAGAGACACTTTGAGCCCTTGACAAACAAAGAATTTTCACGCAAAATTTTAAAGACCAACCTGACCTGCTCCACATGCGAATCCCAATTATCAGAAAAAACCAAAATATCATCCAGATAAACAATCAAAAATTTATCCAGATACTTCCGGAAAATGTCATGCATAAAGGACTGAAAAACTGAAGGCGCATTGGAGAGCCCAAAAGGCATCACCAAGTACTCAAAATGACCTTCGGGCGTATTGAATGCGGTTTTCCATTCATCACCTTGCTTAATGCGCACAAGGTTGTACGCACCACGAAGATCTATCTTGGTGAACCACTTGGCACCTTTAATCCGGGCAAACAAGTCAGACAACAGCGGTAAAGGATACTGAAATTTGACAGTGATCTTATTTAAAAGCCGATAATCAATACAAGGTCTCAAAGATCCGTCCTTTTTTGCCACAAAAAAGAATCCCGCACCAAGAGGGGAAGAAGACGGACGAATATGTCCTTTCTCTAGAGACTCCTTGATATATGAATGCATAGCGGTATGTTCAGGTACCGACAGATTAAACAATCTTCCCTTAGGAAATTTACTGCCTGGGATCAAATCTATAGCACAGTCACAGTCCCTATGAGGAGGCAGTGCACTGGACTCAGACTCACTGAAGACATCCTGATAATCAGACAAATACTCCGGAACTTCCGAAGGCGTAGAAGAAGCAATAGACACAGGCAGGGAATCCCCATGAATACCACGACAGCCCCAACTTGAGACTGACATAGCCTTCCAGTCCAGCACTGGATTATGGGTCTGTAACCATGGCAGCCCTAAAACAACCAAATCATGCATTTTATGTAAAACCAGGAAACGTATCACCTCGCGGTGTTCAGGAGTCATGCACATGGTAACCTGTGTCCAATACTGCGGTTTATTAGCTGCCAATGGCGTAGCATCAATACCCCTAAGAGGAATAGGATTTTCTAATGGTTCAAGAGTAAAACCACAGTGCTTAGCAAATGACAGATCCATAAGACTCAGGGCAGCACCTGAATCTACAAACGCCATGACAGGAAAAGACGACAGTGAGCAAATCAAAGTTACAGACAGAATAAATTTAGGTTGCAAATTACCAACGGTGACAGGACTAACAACCTTAGCTATACGTTTAGAGCATGCTGAGATAATATGTGTAGAATCACCACAGTAGTAGCACAAGCCATTCCGGCGTCTATGAATTTTCCGCTCATTTCTAGTCAGGATTCTATCACATTGCATTAAATCAGGTGTCTGTTCAGACAACACCATGAGGGAATTTGCGATTTTTCTATCACATTGCACCGAATTAGGTGTCTGTTCAGACAACACCATGAGGGAATTTGCGGTTTTGCGCTCCCGCAACCGCCGGTCAATTTGAATAGCCAGTGCCATAGTATCATTCAGACCTGTGGGAATGGGAAAACCCACCATAACATTCTTAATGGCTTCAGAAAGGCCATTTCTAAAATTAGCGGCCAGTGCACACTCGTTCCAATGTGTCAGCACGGACCATTTCCGAAATTTTTGGCAGTACACTTCAGCCTCGTCCTGCCCCTGAGACATAGCCAGCAAGGCCTTTTCTGCCTGAATCTCAAGATTGGGTTCCTCATAAAGTAAACCGAGCGCCAGAAAAAACGCATTAATATCAGCCAATGCCGGATCTCCTGGCGCCAGCGAAAAAGCCCAATCCTGAGGGTCGCCCCGTAAGAACGAAATAACAATTTTTACTTGCTGAGCAGAGTCTCCAGATGAACAGGGTCTCAGGGACAAAAACAATTTACAATTATTCACAAAATTCCTAAACTTAAACCTGTCTCCGGAAAACAGTTCAGGAATCGGTATTTTAGGTTCTGACCTAGGATTACTGATAACATAGTCTTGTATGCCCTGCACACGAGTAGCCAGCTGGTCCACACTTGTAATCAAGGTCTGGACATTCATGTCTGCAGCAAGCATAGCCACTCTGAGGTAAAGGGGAAGAAGAAAAAAAAAAAAAAACTCAGAATCTTCTTTCTTATAATCCCTCTTCTGCAATGCATTAAACATTTAATACTGGCCTGGCAAACTGTTATGACCCCAATGGCGAGGGTCTCAGAGGAACGTGGAAGTCTGCAGAATACAAAAATCCAGCTCATAGGGCAGTGGTAGCTGGGTTGACCATATATCTACTCCTAACGCCAACACTAGAAGTAGCCGGGGATCATTCCTACGTTGATTCTAGATGACACGCTCCAGCCGGAGAATCTAGCTACCCCTAGTAGAGGAAAACAAAAGACCTTTCTTGCCTCCAGAGAAGGGGACCCCAAAGCTGTATAGAAGCCCCCCACAAATAATAACGGTGAGGTAAGAGGAAATGACAAACACAGAAATGAACCAGGTTTAGCACAGAGAGGCCCGCTTACTGATAGCAGAATAAAGAAAGGTAACTTATATGGTCAACAAAAACCCTATCAAAATCCACACTGGAAATTCAAGAACCCCCGAACCGTCTAACGGTCCGGGGGGAGAACACCAGCCCCCTAGAGCTTCCAGCAAAGGTCAGGATATATATTTGGAACAAGCTGGACAAAAATACAAAACCAAAACAAAATAGCAAAAAGCAAAAAGCGGACTTAGCTGATATAACTGGAACCAGGATCAGTAGACAAGAGCACAGCAGACTAGCTCTGATAACTACGTTGCCAGGCATTGAACTGAAGGTCCAGGGAGCTTAAATAGCAACACCCTTAACTAACGACCCAGGTGCGGATAAAAGGAATGACAGAAAAACCAGAGTCAAAAAACTAGTAACCACTAGAGGGAGCAAAAAGTAAATTCACAACAGCTGTGTGTTGAGTCCACTAAGTTTGCACCTCACTACTGGGTCCCTTCAAGGTCCTCGAACAGGTTAAACATGTGGTCTACCATCTGGCCCTTCCTCCACACCTAGGTATCACCGACACCTTTCATGTTTCCCTCTTGAAGCTTGCATACATGTCCCGGGTTTTCCGAGTCATCTGCCGGGACATCGGGTTCGTCTATGGACGATTACGAGGTGAATGCTATTTTGGGGTGCAAGGTAGTATGTGGCAAGAAATTTTATTTGGTGGACTGGAAGGGTTGTGGCCCAGAGGACAGGTCTGGGGAAACTACTGAGCACATTCGAGCTCCGCAGCTCATTGTGGCCTTTGAGCATAGCGAGGTCCAAGGAGGGGGCCCTAGGAGGGGGGTAATGTTAGGAGTCGAGTTCCCACCTTTGCATGGGGGGAATCTCGAGCCATCTCCGCTGCTGTCTCCCATTCTTCTCCAGCCACAGTGGAGCCTGCTCAGCGTAGACATCTGTCTGGCTCAGCCTGATACGGTGCGGATGGTTACTGCTGCCTTTCCAGGCTCAGCCATTGTAGCCAGTACTGGTCAGCGGCGAGCAGATGTCTCTGGGACTAAGTCCTGCTTTTCCCCTTCTGAGCATGCCCAGGGTAAGTCCTCTCATTGGATGTCGGGGGTCACATGCTCAGGTACTTCAGCAGCTCCCATTGGTCCTCTAGGAAGGTCATGAAGTGGCTCAGGTACTGTAGCAGCTCCCATTGGTCCTTTAGGAAGGTCCTGTAGTTGCTGCAGCTATGAAAGGTTTGCATGGCCACATGGCTAGTATCAACTATGTTATGTGTTCTGCGCCAGTGTGGTGATATGTACAGTATGTGGTTTCAGGGTTCGGCTGAAATAAGCCCCTAGAATACTGGCACCTCCGGTGAAGAGTTTTGTGTGAGTGGATTCAGGGTCCGGCTGAAATAAGCCCCTAGAATACCGGCACCTCCGGTGAGGAGTTTTGCGTGGGCTATTCTGACTGCATGACCACTGTTCACTCTATTTGGTAGCTGTGTTCCTCTGTGAGGTTAACAGAGCACAGCGTTCTCTTGTCTTAAGTGACTCTGTGAAGTAACAGAGTTCACTTATACTGCCATATAGTACTGTCAGTTACTACCAGCGGGTTTTACTCCTGCACGGTGGACCCCGGGTTGCGAATGCACCAATTACTCTATAAATATATATTTGATGCATTCCGCCAAACCCTAACAGTGTGTGAGTTGGATATGCTGAATGTCTGGTCAGTTAGGTATGAAGAGATCCAAGATAGGGCCAAGTTTGTGATGCCAAGAGATGAGAGAATCTGTAGTAATAGGGAATGCTCCACTCTTTCAAAATCGACAGGCCCAGGAGGAGGGCCAAATAGGGTTGCTTGGATTTGGCGGTCAGTAGGTCAGTAGTGACTTCAGTCAGGGCAGTTTCAGTGGAATTATGCAGCCGGAAGCCAGATTGTAAGGGCTCAAAGAGAGAACAGAAGGAGAGGTGGGAGGACAGTTCAAGATGGACATGTTGTTCCACTAGTTTTGAAGCATAGGGGAGAAGTGATATGGGGCTTAAGATAGACACAGAGGATGGGTCAAGGGACTTTATGATGATGGGTGTAATCAAGGCATGTTTAAAGCATGAGGGAAAGGCACCAGGTGTTAGTGATAGGTTGAAGAGATGGATTAGGGTTGGGATGAAGAATGTGGTGAAGTTTGGGATGATGTGGGACAGGATTGGGTCAAGTGACCAGGTGGTGAGATGTGATCTGGAGAGTAGAGAGGAAATTTAGTCTTCTGTAATGGTAGAGAGAATGGTTTTGGAGGATGAGGGCTGAGCAGTTATGATGAAGCGTGGTGTGAACTGTAGGTCAACGCTTTCTTTGATGTTATCAATCTTCTGCTTGAAGAATGAGGCAACATCTTCAGCTTAGATGAGAAGAGAGGGAGAAGATGCTGGGGAATGGAGGAGAGACTTGAAAGTGTTAAATAGCTGTTTAGGGTTGTGTGACATGAAGAATATGAGAGATGAGAAGTAGGTTTATTTGGCTGAAGTGAGTGTGGGCTTGAAAGTAGTGAGGGAATGTTTTAATATGAAATGCTTGTTGTTTTCCAACCCTAGAAATCTGCCTCAGTTCTTTAGTCAATAAATGTAAAAACCCGACACTCGAGTGCCGGGTTTTTACATTTATTAGCTATATGGTGTGGGAGCCTACCCGTGCACCTACGGTAGCAGTGCTCACGGTTTAATTCACCGCTCAGTTCTTTAGTCAAGCTGGTGTGTCAGGGTTGTCTGCTGATTGTGCGAGCTTTGATATGTGTGAGGGGGCAACCGATTTGAGAGCTGCCGCTGCTGTGGTGCTATATAAGGTGGCGGCAGCATCTGCATCATGTAAGAAACCTATGTCTGCAAGAGGGAGAAGGGACTCAGAAATTGTGTTTGATCTTTCTGCAAGGGTGAGCAAGTTTGTGGAGTGGGGATATTGCAGCTGGAGAGTAGTGGGAAGAGAATATGAGTTGGTTGTGGTCAGACAAGGGACAGTTGAGTTAGAGAGTTTAGATTGGGAACAGAGGCGAGTGAAGATGAGTCCATTTTGTGGCCATCTTTATGAGTGACTGCAGAGGACCATTGAGCTAGGCCGAAGGAGGAAGTGAGATATAGAAGCTTAGAGACAGCTGAGTGGGAAATGTCAATGAGGATCTTGAAGTCACCCATGTTAGTGAGGGTGTCAGCGGAAAGGAAATGAAGTAGCCAGGCGGTGAAATGGTCAAAAAAGGTGGTGGCTTCCCATGGGGGGTGGTAAATGACAGCCAGTTGGAGGTTGGAGGGAGAGTTGATGCACACAGAGTACACCTCAGAAGGAGGGAGCATAATGGAGGGTGGTAGTGGAATTTGGGTAAAGGGAGCAATTATCTGACTGATGAAAGCCAACTCTTCCACCTTGTTTGTTGTTGGAGGAAGGCGGGTGAGAAAGATGGAATCCACCATAAGAAAGTGCAGCTGGAGAGGCTGTGTCAGATGGGCTGAAGGAAAAAAAGGGGTCTTTGTTCCAGCTACGTTAGTAAAATCTTCAATTTTATTTCACGAATTAAAAATCACAGGACATGCTCCGAGACCGCACCAGACGTGCACACAGAAACTGTGTGCACGTCTGGTGCGGTCTTGGAGCATGTCCTGTGATTTTTAATTCGTGAAATAAAATTGAAGATTTTACTTAAGGAGCTGGAACAAAGACCCCTTTTTTTCCTTTATGCTGCATATCGTCTCATCAGGATGGAGGTTCCGTGCACCTGGAGGGTGGTGAGCTGGCTTTATTTTCTTTTTGTCTTTCAGATGGGCTGAGCCAGGTTTCAGTGATGCCGAGGAAAGAGAGTTTGTTAATGATGAAAATATCATGGATATATGAAAGTTTTCTGGAGAAAGAGCAAGCATTTCTTAGAGCTCCTGTTAGAGGGACTGTATGAATGGGTATAAGGTTAGAGAGGTTGCGGAAATTTGTGATCGATCGTGGATGGGAGGTGTAAGTGACTATGGGAATGTGATGAGGAGAACCAGGATTTGGAGAGATATCACTGGTAGTGAGGAGGAGCAGAGAAAGTGTTAGTAGGTGAAAGCAGGAAAGGGCATGATATGGCGGTCTGTGTTTGGAGACGAAGGATTTTATGTTGAGGAACAGATCTGAGTAGGTGATACGAAGGATGGGAAGGATGGAGGGAGAGATGACCAGTTCCTTAGTAGGCATAGGGATTAGAGGGGTGAGTGCTTATTAGGAAGTGAAGGGCCATGGGGGTGAGAGTGGAAACAAGAAGAAATATTGTTTACTGTGACTATGTATCCAGTTACCTTCAGTTCCCTTCTGGTTCAATTCTGCTCTAATTCATTGCAATACAATTAGATGCTGCACTTGGTTGATGCACTGAGCAGATTAAAGTTTATGCAGACGTGCTACTTGCAATATACGGTATTTGCTTGTAAATGTATTCAGGTGTGAAAGAAGGAGGAGGCCTGTACTCCTTTTGATCAGTTAATCAAAAATGAGCCAGACGCAGGATATTGTAGTCAGATTAAACAAACGGGTCATAATGAAAAGTGGAGAGGGGATAGCAACATAGCAGGGATAAGCAGAGGTAAGGAATATCAGGGTTTAGAAAGCATGATAGCAGTGTCACACATACCTGCAGGAAGAATAGATAAATAGACATACTGATTAGCGAGCGGTGGTGGATGATGACCAGGTGCATGCCATATACATCATATTAAATTCTGGGCAACAGTGAGATCCTCCTGGGTCTCCTGCCATAGTGTTTAATTTAATTAAAATGTTGACGGATAGTTCTCGCTGACACTGATGCACCCTAAGCCTGCAGGACAGTTTAAATTTCTTTGGAACTTGATTGATGCTTCTTATCTACCATGTAGACTATACTACATTGCAACCTGCATCAATTTTTCTCTGCCCTATAAGTCCAGGGAGATTAGCTACAAGCCATAGATTGTAAACTTCTTGATATTGTTGGGCACCATGGACAAAGGAACATCAAGATCTCTAGAGATGGACTTGTAACCTTAAGATTGTTGAAATTGTTCAACAATTTTGGTTCACAAAATCTCAGACAGTTCTCTTAACATCTTTCTATTCTCCATGCCTATACATGGCATACACAGAAACACCGTGCAAATATAGTCAACTTCTCCCCTACTTATCTGGTTTCAGGTGTGATTTTCATATTGCCCACACCTGTTACTTGTCACAGGTGAGTTTGAACGAGCATCATATGCTGGAAACAAAGTTGTTTGCCCACAGATTTGGAAAGGTGCCAACAATTTTTTCCTTCTCATTTTGGGGGTTTTGTGTGAAATGATGTCAAATTTGACATTTTTTTTCTCAGTTTTTTTGTGTTCTTCCAATACACACAAAGGAAATAAATATATGTATAACAAAGCTTGAGTAATAATTTTCTGGGAGAAATACTTCATTTTTTGGAACAATTTCAAGAATGACAACAAACCTTTTGGCCATGACTGTAACCTGCTGATTTAAGAGGGACCAGCGTACCATCTGAGGTGTTTGAAGGCCTTAGGACTCTCCCTTGACAGATTATGTTATTGTAGAGATGGGTTAAGCAGTTGGAATTCCAGGAATTCAGAACTGTCTGGCATTGGCTTTCTCCTCTCTTCCCACTGAAAATGCACCAATATTTGGCTCACCGCTTAAGTGCATGGGAAGTCATGAGACATAGCCAAAGTGATGTCATGTGTATGCCAACTTCAGTGTTTTTATGCATTATTTTAACATATTATTTTAACATAACATATTATATCAGATTTGCCTGAAGTGTTCTTTTAAATTAACCACTTATAGTTGTACTGCTGAAGTAATTAAATTAACATTGATTAGTGAAACATAATTATATTTTTCTGTTGTATTGATTTTTAGGATCACAAATCATATTGTAAAGATTGAAGATCGGTCAAAAGGTTTAATCAAATTTCATTTATGGATTGCTTGAAAATCAATCTGTTGACATAACATGATCATTTTACATAAAAAAGTGATGACTCCTAAAGAAAAGTGAACAACATCCATTATGGAGGAAACATCAATATTATTAATTATAAATCAGAGGCTTCAAAACACATCAAGACACAGTTATAGTGCACTAAGACATAAATACAGCTCTGGCAAAAATTAAGAGACCACTGCAAAATGTTCAGTTTGTCTGATTTTTCTGTTTATAGGTATATTTTTGAGTAAAATATAAATTGTTCATTTATAGTGATGAGCGAATATACTCGTTACTCGAGATTTCCCGAGCACGCTCGGGTGTCCTCCGAGTATTTTTTAGTGCTCGGAGTTTTAGTTTTTAGCGCTGCAGCTGAATGATTTACATCTGTTAGCCAGCATAAGTACATGTGGGGATTCCCTAGCAACCAGGCAACTCCCACATGCACTTTTGCTGGCTAACAGATGTATATCATTCAGCTGCGGTGCTAAAAACTAAAACTCCGAGCACTAAAAAATACTCGGAGGACACCCAAGCGTGCTCGGGAAATCTCGAGTAACGAGTATATTCGCTCATCACTATTCATTTATTCTATAAACTTCTGACACCATGTCTCTGAATTTCCAAGCAATACATTTTGTATTTTTTTCTGAAAAGGAGAAATGGTCAAAATTTAAAAAAAAAAAGTGCTTTCAGACCTCAAATAATAAGAAGTTCATAATCATTTAGAAATAACGACACTAATGTTTTAACTCAGGAAGAGTTCAGAAATCAATATTTTGTGGAATAACCATGATTTTTAATCACAGCTTTCGTGCGTCTTGGCATGCTTTCCACGAGTCTTTCACACTGCTTCTGGCGCAAATTTAAGCAGTTCTTTGTTCGATGGCTTGTGACTATCCATCATCCTCTTGATTATATTCCAAAGGTTTTCAATGGGGTTCAGGTCTGGAGATTGGGCTGCCCATGACAGGGTTTTGCTGTGGTGGTCTCTTAATTTTTGCCAGAGCTGTATGTACACTGTACAATAGTTTCAGATATTTAATAAAAAATGATGACAGCAATTCTAAAATTGCCCAAAAAACAATAAAAAATAATATTGGAGATAAGAAAAATTCCAAAATTGTGGTATCAATGTATTTTTCAGCTAAAGGATTGCCCTTGAGTTCCATACTTCCATTATAAAAAGTTTTTTTTAAACCTAAAAAAAGCATTGTATATACAATATGTAATTAAATATTTTTCTAAAATATAAAAAGATTTTTTAATGGACCGCAATCCTAATGGTTTGTATAACGTCTAGTGATGAGCGAATATCCTCGTTACTTGAGATTTCCCGAGCGCGCTCGGGTGTCCTCCGAGTATTTGTAAGTACTCGGAGATTTAGTTTTCAGTGCCGCAGCTGAATGATTTACATCTCTTAGCCAGCTTAATTACATGTGGGGATTCCCTAGCAACCAGGCAACCCCCACATGTACTTATGCTGGCTAACAGATGTAAATCATTCAGCTGTGGCGATGAAAACTAAATCTCCGAGCACTAAAAAATACTCGGAGGACACACGAGCATGCTCAGGAAATCTCGAGTAACGAGTATATTCGCTCATCACTAATAAGGTCATATGAGGTAGAGGCAGGTGTAAAATTTGAGATTTCTTTTACATATCCTCAGTGATTTCTGTGTTAAGCTCAGTTTCAATAAATCTATGATGAAATGCTAAACGAAGTAGTAGGACACTCAGTCTTATAAAGGCTGCTTTTACAAAATCACAAAGTCGGCCAGTTTGTCTTGTTAGTGCAGTTTTTTTTTACAAACTGACCAGTACTTCTATCCATAAAATAGCAGCTGGTGGAGGGTCAAATGACCAGATCAGCCTATCAGCCTCTATCTATAGAAATTACGCTTTGCAATGTGAGGTCTTGTATAACTTTAGGAGGACGATGGAATGGTCTGGTCACATGCTTCTCCACCAGAAGCCATGTTAGAGACAGAAGGGTGCTCTAATAAGAGAACATGACCATCCTTTAAATCTATATATTATAGCCACAACATCCAGACATTCCACTGCTCTTCTGAACTGGACTTAATCCTAAGTCATATTGCTCGACTCGTTAAAGGGTTGATTGTGACTTGTAGGATCGCTACTTCCAACAGGTGGCACTATAGAGTTTAAAGGGCACCTGTCACCTCGTTTTTTCAGTATGAGATAAAAATACTGTTAAATAGGGCATGAGCTGTGCATTACAACAGTGTATTTTGTGGACCCCGATTCCCCACCTATGCTGCCAAAATAAGTTACCAAAGTAGCCGTTTTCGCCTGTCAATCAGGCTGGTCTGGTCAAAAGGGCGTGGTGTCTTCCCCCAGATCTTGCTTAGTTTTCCGTTGGTGGCGTAGTGGTTTGCGCATGCCCAAGGTCCCGAATCCACTGCACAGGGGAGTTAAAAGAGCGCGATGTGCACTATTTCATTGGTGATCGGTGGGGGCGGCCATCTTCCTTTGGCCGCGCGTGCGCAGAAGCGGCGCTCTGCTGGCCGCGGCTTCAGGAAAATGGCCGCGGGATGCCGCGCGTGCGCAGATGGAGATCGCGGCGGCCATTTTCCTGAAGCAGAGTTCGCATCATAAAGATGGACTATTACCAATATTATACAATATAATGTTCAGATTTTACAGGCGAATTCAGAATTTTGAGAATGAATGATTAATCCTGGAAGAGAAAGAAGCAGATTTCTCTGAAAAGATATAGCATATTCCAACATTTCTTATTTTAACATGGACTATTGATTTATGCAATAAAATTAAAGTGTCAACTGATATTTGAGCAGAATATAGGGGATTTTGAGAGTAACATATATTTATATTTTACAGTTAGTGATTAAAGCACCGTACGTTTATTTTTTTCCCTTTTTTGGCAAAAAAATGGGGCAACGTTTTATCTGTGTTTAATGAAACAATATAAAAAAACTTTAGTCAATAGCTCCAGTGTATACTTTATTTTAGCAACAATAGTTTTTCTAGGTAACCGACACATCACGGTGCCAGTCCGCTGGAAGGTATGCAAGTATAATGTAAAAAACACTCTGTTAGTCCTAATATTTTTGGGTTTTAACTTTTTTTCTGTTTTTTTTTTATGTTAGTAAAGTATTCTAATTTTTCACAAAAAACATATGACCATGAAAATGTTTCTTCAGTGACATCTATTTAATTATGTTTGTGGCATACTTGACTACACTTCTTGACACACTTGGGTATTGGAACACAAAAGCTGAGAATAATTGGGCATTTTCTGAGCGCAGAAATGACATTCATTAGTATGTCTCAGATATAAGGCTTCAGGCATTTGTATTATAAGGTTTCAATCGAAGCAAATTGGAGGTCATTAAATGTTAAAATAAACACCAAATACATTATGTAATAGAAGTGTCAATCTATAAGACACCAATGTTTTTGTAAAATAAATAACTTCAAAGGACAAGTAGATCTAAAGGCCCCGTCTCACTAAGCGATTTACCAACGATCACGACCAGCGATACGACCTGGCCGTGATCGTTGGTAAGTCGCTGTGTGGTCGCTGGGGAGCTGTCACACAGACCGCTCTCCCCAGCGACCAACGATCAGGGGAACGACTTCGGCATCGTTGAAACTGTCATCAACGATGCCGAAGTCCCCCTGCAGCACCCGGTAACCAGGGTAAACATCGGGTTACTAAGCGCAGGGCCGCGCTTAGTAACCCGATGTTTACCCTGGTTACCAAAAAAAACAAATACTACATACTCGCCTTTCGGTGTCCAGGTCCCTTGCCGTCTGCTTCCTGCTCTGACTGAGCCGCCGTACACTGAGAGCTGAGAGCAGAGCGCAGCGGTGACGTCACTGCTGTGCTCTCACTTCTCACTGTACGGCCGGATCTCAGTGAGAGCAGGAAGCAGACGGCAAGGGACCTGACGGACATCAGAAGGCGAGTATGTAGTGTTTGTTTTTTTTTTCATTTACGCTGGTAACCAGGGTAAACATCGGGTTACTAAGCGCGGCCCTGCGCTTAGTAACCCGATGTTTACCCTGGTTACCAGTGAAGACATCGCTGGATCGGTGTCACACACACCGATTCAGCAATGTCAGCGGGGCCTCAACGACCAAAAAAAGGTCCAGGCCATTCCGACACGACCAGCGATCTCGCAGCAGGGGCCTGATCGCTGGTACGTGTCACACATAGCGAGATCGCTATGGAGGTCGCTGTTGCGTCACAAAACTTGTGACTCAGCAGCGATCTCGCTAGCGATCTCGCTATGTGAGACGGGGCCTTAACAGACACATTGTATGAAGAGCCTCCAAGGACCATTACATGTAGACATACCAACATAATTTATTGGAGTTGGAGTGAACATGTCATTGATGGACATTTCATGAAGCAAAAGTAGAATTTTAAGGTATAAACCAAGACAAAGCTTAAAAATGTTCTAGGAATATGTTCCTGTTGGAATAATATCTACTAATCCAATGTCATTTTATTTCAATGTATATGCCTTTTGTAAACTCCATTCATTGGATTATTTATTCGGCCTGGAAAATAGCTGGTATCAGGTGTTTTTAGATCAAAACATCAAATTGTGCAGGAACTGAGTCATATAGAGTGCTCAGTATAAATGAGTACACCCCCTTTGAAAAGTAAGATTTTAGTCAATATCACACTGAATACATAAATAATTTCCAAAAGTATGAAGAGACCAAGTTTCACAGAACATTTTAACCCATAACCTCAAAGTAAGGTTATTAATAGTGTTGAGCATTCCAATTCTGCAAATATCGGGTATCAGCCGATATTTGCTGTATCGGAATTCTGATACCGAGTTCCGATATTTTTGCGATATCGGAAATCAGAATCGGAAGTGTGCGGTGCGTATGGTTCCCAGGGTCTGGAGGAGAGGAGACTCTCCTTCAGGCCCTGGGATCCATATTCATGTAAAAAATAAATAATAAAAATAAAAAATATTGATATACTCACCCCTCCGGCGGACCCTAGCTCTTAGCGGTGCCTCCGTTCCTAAGAATGCAGGGAGTGAAGGACCTTCGATGACATCGCGGTCACGTGAGCGGTCACGCGACCAATCACAAGACCGCGACGTCATCGCAGGTCCTTCACTCCCTGCATTCTTAGGAACGGAGGCAAACGCTTGGACCGGTGAGAGCCGGGGCCATCGGAGGGGTGAGTATATCAATATTTTTTATTTTTATTCTTTATTTTATACATGAATATGGATCCCAGGGCCTGAAGGAGAGTTTCCTCTCCTTCAGACCCTGGGAACCATTCCGATATTTTGTGTCCCATTGATATGCATTGGTATCTGGTATCAGTATCGGCGATATCCGATATTTTTTGGATATCGGTCGATCCAATCCGATACCGATACCTTTGCATATCGGAAGGTATCGCTCAACACTAGTTATTAATGCAGTATAATATTAATTACAAAATCTTTAGTTTTACTAAAATTAATTGATGCAAATATAATTACACTCCACTACAAAACTACTACATCTAGTATTTTGTATGATGGCCATGATTTTTAAGGACTGCATTAAAAGTCTTCTATGCACGGAATTAACAACTTGATGACAAATTTCAACAACCATATTTTTCCATTTTTCAATAAAAACATTTTTTAGAACCTGAATGCTGCATGAAGATTAGCATCCATGCTCTATAAGAAGTCTTTCAAAAATAGAAAAATAAATGCAAAATGTCACCATCTTGTTCATTCAATACCTCGAAGACTTAGCGCTGTCCTTAAAAATCATATTGGTTATACAAATGTCACACAGATGTAGTAGTTTTTCATGTGGTTTGAATTTATTTTTGCATCAATGATTTGAGTAAAAAAAATATTCTATGAAACTCTTGTCAAAAGTTTACAAATTATTCAATGAGATTTTGATTAGTGATGAGCAGACAGTGAAAGATTCGGATTCTGGAAAATCGGCATGAGTAATTTCTAATATCCGTGTATTCATACCAAATAATCCAATGCAAGTCAATGGGAAAGCCGAATATTTTTCTGCTGGATCCAATAAACAGGTCAGGGGGCATGGCAAAAGCTGAAATGGATGAGAAAGAGCTAAAATTAAATGGGAACAGCATGGAGATGACTGCATGCCTTTCTGACTAACATATGGAATCTGGAAATAATGCTGTCAGACTATTGTGCCGGTTTTATGGATTTTTTAAATGACCTACCAAGCAAAACCCAAATTTTTTTAAAGGGAAAAATGCTAATAAACATTTTTTCATTCATAATTACATGTATATAGCACAAAATAAAAAAAAATGATACCTCTCCTTCAGCATATGTTTAAACGGAGTGTTTAGGCTTTAATTTTTCCTTCAACATTTGTGATGGCTCTCACTCCTACATTTGGGAGGTCCCTCCCTCACGCCACATAGTTAGCAAGATAGTGGAATACATATTCCCCATCCCTTTACAATGCCATTTCAACCATGCCCATTTGAATTTTGGGATTTGCCCGCCACAACCACCACCACGTCCAACGCCATCTCATTATGCGGCCCTCACTTCACATTTTCAAAGGGCCAGCAGGTGCTGTGAAACCTGCATTTTGTAAGCTCAACTGTTCATTTTTGCCACTGGATCCCAATGGAACAACTGTCATAGCAGGTGAAGCCGCGGTAAGATGAATATAATACAGAAGTTGGGGGGGGCTGTATGATCAATGTCAGGAAATTGGATTCTACCAGACACCAAAAGCATTAGAATTAAAATCTGAATACAATGCAAGTGAGGGCCTCTATTGTCAGTCAGGCCTGAAACAAATTTCAGGAACATGTACAAGCCTTTACTTGGAAGCAGCCTCCTCAAAGGAAAGATATACAAAAAAAGGTTGCACTCTATCGTGCTAAAGCATGTCAATTTGGAATATGTGAAATTTGGATAGCAATACGGCTTTGGAGGATTAGGAAAAAATATGAGACGCTTAGCATAAAATTTGACCAAATATTATGTGCCCATCAATCATCGTCAAGGTGGTCTCAGCCTGATGGGTCCCTGACCTATGTGAATACCTCTCTAAGGCTGATGACTGAATTCCTGGGTGAATATGGACACCTCTGTCAGCAATGCCTGTATTTATGGGTAAGTAGGGACCTGCTGTAATTAAAATCACCACCTGGTGGAGGGCGGAGTGCTCGGTCAGTAAGCTAACATTACAAAAGACAAAAAACTGACTGGCACATCCAGACTAGTGTGAATAGGTGCACGATAGAGTGCAACCTTTTTTTGTATATTGTATTTGGAGGTAGCTCCTACTGGTATGCACCTATTCACACTAGTCTAGATGTGCCAGTCAGTTTTTGTCTTTTGTAATGTTAGCTTACTGACCGAGCACTCCGCCCTCCACCAGGTGGTGATTTTAATTACAGCAGGTCCCTACTTACCCATAAATACAGGCATTGCTGACAGAGATGTCTTCCTCAAGGGAAAGATACAGGAGTGCCATTGCCAATCTGCACAAGCCTACACAATTCTTCTGGAAACTACCCAAGCAGGCATAATGTATCTTTTGCATGGTTTTCAGCAATAATGGAGTAATTCTAGGATATGTCCCAGAGAGTGTCAAGTTGTGTGGAATATATTACTCAGGTGACAGGCAGTGCTACAGAGCTCAGGTAAAGGCCTTAGTGTGGCAACATCCAAGTTCCAATATGTGTAAGGCTGCAACCTAAATGGGTCTGTGGAGCATATTAATCCAGTCTCTTAGATATGTGCACCACCACATTATGGGTGTCAGGTCCGAGCATTCCTACATGAACAGTTTCCTGGAAAGTGGATTGGTCATCGTGGGCCAGTTGAATGGCCACCAAGGTCTCCCGATCTGACCCCCTTAGACTTTTATCTTTGGGGTCATCTGAAGGCAATTGTCTATTCTGTGAAGATACGAGATGTGAAGCATCTCAAACAATGGATACTGGAAGCCTGTGCTAGCATTTCTTCTGCGGTGTTGCTATCAGTGTGTCAAGAGTGGGAGAAGAGGTTTGCATTGACAATCCAACACAATGGGAAGCACTTTGAATACATTTTATAAGTGGTCATAAACTTGTAAATAACTCATGAAAGAATAAAGTTACATTAAAACCAAGCACACCACTGTTTTTCTAGTGAAATTCTCAATATGTTGGATGTGTCACATGACCCTCTTCCCATTGAAAAAAATAAAGTTGAATTAAAAATGGCCGACTTCAAAATGTCCGCTATGGTCACCACCCATCTTAAAAAGTTTTCCCCCTCCCATATACTAATGTGCCACAAACAGGAAGTTGTTATCACCAACCATTCCCATTTTATTTAGGTGTATCCATATAAATTGCCCACCCTGTACATAGATGAACACAACACACTTTTTGTAGAAGCAGGATGAGGAGGAGGAGGTGATTTCCTGAACAAAATGGTTTTGTATGGTAAAGGATGGTCATTAAGACAACTTCCCCCAAAAAAAAATTTGGCTTGCATTTACATAATGTTGCTGTCATCCGTAGGGCTTACAAAGTCAGAGGAAATCCAGCCCTTGATCAATTTTTGAAGAGTCAGCCTGTCAGCATTTTCTGTTGACAGTTGTGTGCGCCTATCCATTATGATTGCACCTGCTGAGCTAAAAAGCTGCTCAGAAAACATACTCAGGGCAGGGCATGGGAGCATCTCCAAAGCGTACAAGGAGAGGTCAGGTCAAGTATGCAGATTGGACAAGCAATAGTTAAAGGTTTCTGAAGAATCAGGAAGGATACTGGTATGGTCACTTAAGTAGTCCTTTTAGTCAACTTCTCCAGCCTCATCATAGTTACACCCACAGATAACCCTTGCTGATGGGACGGTCTCTTGAAAATTTCCCAGGTAGTGTACATTTTCCCCCCTTGAGTTGCACCTGGTGTGCGTGACCTTCCTCTGTAATCCTTATGGGTGAAAACAGCCATTACCTGTTCCAGCAGCATTGTCTGAGGGTACACTTTTTAGCAAATCTTCCACTATGGCCCTCTGGCATGCATGCACTGAAAATGGCATGTCTTCCTCTGACATTAGGAAGCAAATTTCACCTTGTACTGTTGGTCAAAAAAGGTGCACAGCCAGTATTTCATGGTGGAAAAAATTTCTTTCACGCAAGGGTCTTGGGAAAGGCATCTGGACATGAACTCTGCCATTTGTGTCAGACTACAAAGAGTCAAACTCTCAGTGTCTTCACCAGAAAGAACACTATCCATCCTCTCCTCCTCAGGAGGCATAGCCTCCTCCTCCTCTTCAGGCCATCCATGCTGGACAGGCATGAAGCTGTGATTGGGAGTCCCCTCTGTAGTGCAGAGCAAAAACTCCTGTTCCTCCTCATCTTCCTGTTCTTCATCATCATCCAATGTGGCCTGAGAATATTGTGTGAGGCTGGGCTGTTTGGTATGGTATCAGTCACTGTGCAATCTTGCTCCATAGCCACTTACTCAGCATTCAAAGCTTCCCCTTTGACATTCTGCAGCGAACGTTTAATAGACAGAGCAGCAGGATGGTTACGCTGATAATAGCTTCATCAGTGCTCATCATCTTGGTGCAGTACTCAAAGTTTTGAAGAACCTCACATAGGTCTGCGATCCCCATCCACTCTGCAGTTGTTATGTGTGGCGGCTGAATGTTACTCTGACTGGCAATGAGAAGCTGGAATTCAGAGACTGCTCTATGCTGCTCACTAAGCCTTGCCAACATAAGGAAGGTCAATTTCCAGCATGTGGGCAGGTCACAAATCAGTCAGTGACAAAGCAAATTAAAGCGCTGCTGCAGAGAAGCTAGACCAGCAAAAGCCTGAGATGACTTTCAGAAGTGTGCGCTAACATTGCGTACCTTGGCAAGTAGGTCAGGCAAGTCAGGATATGTTTTTAAAAACCGCCGTGCAACCAAGTTTGAGCCATGCATGGAACGTGTACCAGCTTGCCGAGCTTTAAAGCCACCACCAAGTTACACCCATTATCGCACACAACCAGACCTGATTGGAGGTTCAGTGAGGAGAGCCACTGATCAGTCTGTTCTTTCATCCCTTTCAACAGCTCGGCTGTTTTGTGAGCTTTATCATCTAAACAGATGAGCTTCAGCAGAGTGTTCTGCCTCTTCGCCAAGGCAGTGCTGCAGATTTCCGATCTCAGGAATAATGGGGAGGCTAGTTCCGCTGAGGATAAGGAGGAGGAGGAGAAACAGGAAGTGGAATACGAGGAGACTGAAATCTTGATGTAAGTTGGTCCCGCTATTCTTGGTGTGGGTAAGATGTGTGATGTCACAGTGTCTGACTCTGTCCCAGACTCCACCAGGTTAACCCAGTGTGCCATTAGGGAAATGTAGCGTCCCTGTCCACAAGAACTTGTCCATGTGTCTGTGGTTAGGTGGACCTTCCCTGTGACTGCGTTGGCCACAGCATGGGTGATATTGTGTAATACATTCTTATTTAATGAGGGGAGGGCATACCAAGAAAAATAGTGGCTGCTGGGAATCGAGTACCATGGATCTGCCACCGGTTGTGGAAAGACTCAGTTCCCACAAGTCGAAACAGCAACATTTACAGGACTAGCAACCTGTCAATGTGAGTGTTTAGCATTTGGGCCAGTGGGTGGCTGGCTGGATATTTCTGCTTTCTGGTAAACGTCTGGGGCAGGTACAATTGAATGCTGTGCTGGGACAACGAACTGTACATGGTTGCTGACTGTTATGTGTGTGCAACCGCTGGTTGTGGGCAGGAGGCATCAGGGACTGCTTCATGGTCAGCAGATTGAGAAGGCCGTAACACGGGGAAGGGGTGCACTCCTTCTGAGGAAGAGATTCTCGAAACGGGCGTCAGGGGGTACGTTGTGGCAGTCTGGACTTTGGATAATTATGTGCACCTTTTAGCTAAGATATGTTTTCTAATGGTTATGCAATATCTATCATGTTTCTATGATCGACTATGATGTGCAAAGAAATGTCTTTCCATATGAAGCTCCTAAGTGACTTTGCTTACCATGCATTATATCATTTTTATTGAAATTTATGGAGTTCTTTTTTGATATTTAAACAACTTTACCCAGTCCTATTGGATATGATCAGTCCTTATTTACATAATGTTGTACTTGAACCATTTTTAGCACTGTGCTTTCATTTTTCACCTAGGTACCTTATTTTCAGTCTCTATGCATTTATTACTATTATTGGACATAACTTATCCTTCTGCCCAATGTTTGCTTGTTTTTTCATTTTTTTCTGTATGATGTCATCCCTTTTTAGCATCCTTTCTAAGCATGCTAGTTATATCATAAATGAGATCAACAAATGTCCAACATAGAAAGGACACTGCATATGCAATGAAACAACAAATTCCCATATGAGATTAATACAGGACAAATAAGAGATCCCAAGATATTTAAAGATAAAATAATTAATTTTTATTAAACAGTATTAAAAACGCACATAAAAAAGCAGAAATGCGGTTTAGGGAACGCTGAGCACTAATAGCCAGAAGGGAAAGAGAAGGATATAACGCAAGGCATGTGGTAGATAGCTGCACAGGACAAATACATGTCAAGTGACCCTCTATAGCAGATGAACCACCACAGTATGTACAAACATCAATGCGTGAAATTAAACTACATCAAATCAAATCTTCACAGGATGGCAACTCCACAGGATCAGTAGATAACTCACCAGGAAAAAAATGATAAATGTGAACTCAGAATAAATGGCGTACACAAGCTAACTATACAGTCCCTTTGAATGTGGTGAAACAAGAACAGACCATGTAGGAATGGGAATACAGAGACCATACAGATTCATATCTCTGAATCCTATGCCCAATGGTTACTAGGAAGTTCTTTCATAAACATATATTATCTGTAGAGGAACATTTAGCTACGAGGAATGTGCTCCAGGCATACCCACACTCCGACGCGCATTTCGTGCCCCAGGAGAATCAGATGAATGGGGTCTACGTTCGGATTGAAGTTCGATATTGGTACCCAAACCAAACTTTTTTTTTTAAATGATTGGCTGAACCCGCCGGTCACTTGACTGACATGCAGAGAGGAGGACATCAATCGGAGGTGAATGGGTCTACTCTTCAACAAAAAATGTACTCTAATCATAGGGCATGTTTTAATTTCCTACCTATAGTACTTACCTATGTAACTGAGTTTATGCTTTAATAGCCTTCCCTCTGTCCCCCAATAATTCATTTAACTTCTGGGCTGCCAGATTCAGTATTTTTCTTTCATATCTCTCTAGCTGAATTCTATGTGCACTATGTCACACCATTGGAATTCATTGTTGCCAATTTGTGGTCCAATTCATTTTCCTGTGTAATAATTGTGTTAGCTGCCAAACTATTAAAGGATGTTCAGCTCTGTTTTTACAAGCTGTGACATCCTATGTTGAGACGATGTTTTACCAGCTGACTGCGGCTAGACTACAAAAGATATTTAAGCAGGTTTATCATGTTCATGTTTGCACTAAGGATTAGTTTTATGGAGAAAATTACAGTAAATTAATGTTGTATTGTAGGTTTATGTGAAGTTTGACAAACACAACTTGGGCAACACTATTAAATCTGATAAGACCTTTTAAGCCAAAAATTAAACTAGAATGTTGAAAGTGTTGATAACTAATAAACCTGCTGAAAGCAAAGGGGAAGTTTACTCCAAGAATTTAACTTCTCACAGCAGACCCCATCTAAATTAACTAATAGTCTCCTTTCTGCAGTAAAGGCCCCGTCACACATAGCGATTTACCAACGATCACGACCAGCGATACGACCTGGCCGTGATCGTTGGTAAGTCGTTGTGTGGTCGCTGGGGAGCTGTCACACAGACAGCTCTCTCCAGCGACCAACGATCAGGGGAATGACTTCGGCATCGTTGAAACTGTCTTCAACGATGCCGAAGTCCCCCTGCAGCACCTGGGTAACCAGGGTAAACATAGGGTTACTAAGCGCAGGGCCGCGCTTAGTAACCCGATGTTTACCCTGGTTACCAAAAAAAACTAACAGTACATACTCACCATCTGATGTCCGTCAGGTCCTTTGCCGTCTGCTTCCTGCTCTGACTGAGTGCCGCCGTACAGTGAGAGCAGAGCGCAGCGGTGACGTCACTGCTGTGCTGTGCTCTCACTGTACGGCCGGGAGTCAGTCAGAGCAGGAAGCAGACGGCAAGGGACCTGACGGACATCAGATGGTAAGTATGTACTGTTTGTTTTTTTACATTTACGCTGGTAACCAGGGTAAATATCGGGTTACTAAGCGCGGCCCTGCGCTTAGTAACCCGATGTTTACCCTGGTTACCAGTGAAGACATCGCTGGATCGGTGTCACACACACCGATTCAGCGATGTCAGCGGGACCTCAACGACCAAAAAATGGTCCAGGCCATTCCGACACGACCAGTGATCTCGCAGCAGGGGCCTGATCGCTGGTACGTGTCACACATAGCGAGATCGCTACTGAGGTCGCTGTTGCGTCACAAAACTTGTGACTCAGCAGCGATCTCGCTAGCGATCTCGCTATGTGTGACGGGGCCTTAACAATGTTTTGACAGATTGAATTTAAAAGGTTTGACCACTTTATCTCTAGTTTAACAAAGGTGTTGGGCACATGATTTGGTGACACATATATACAGTTAGGTCCATATATATTTGGACAGAGACAACATTTTTCTAATTTTGGTTATAGACATTACCACAATGAATTTTAAAGAAAACAATTCAGATGCAGTTGAAGTTCAGACTTTCAGCTTTCATTTGAGGGTATCCACATTAAAATTGGATGAAGGGTTTAAGAGTTTCAGCTCCTTAACATGTGCCACCCTGTTTTTAAAGGGCCCAAAAGTAATTGGACAGATTCAATAATTGTAAATAAAATGTTCATTTTTAGTACTTGGTTGAAAACCCTTTGTTGGCAATGACTGCCTGAAGTCTTGAACTCAAGGACATCACCAGACGCTGTGTTTCCTCCTATTTGATGTTCCCCCAGGCCTTCACTGCGGTGGTTTTCAGTTGCTGTTTGTTTGTGGGCCGTTCTGTCTGAAGTTTAGTCTTTAAGAAGTGAAATGCATGCTAAATTGGGTTGAGATCAGGTGACTGACTTGTCCATTCAAGAATATTCCACTTCTTTGCTTTAATTAACTCCTGGGTTACTTTGGCTTTATGTTTTGGGTCATTGTTGTCCATCTGTAGTATGAAACGACAACAAATCAGTTTGGCTGCATTTGGCTGGATCTGAGCACACAGTATGTCTCTGAATACCTCAGAATTCATTCGGCAGCTTCTGACCAGGGTCACATCATCAATAAACACTAGTGACCCAGTGCCATTGGCAGCCATGCATGCCCAAGCCATCACACTGCCTCCGCCATGTTTTACAGATGATGTGGTATGCTTTGGATCATGAGCTGTACCACGCCTTCACCATACTTTTCTCTTTCCATCATTCTGGTAGAGGTTGATCTTGGTTTCATCTGTCCAAAGAATGTTCTTCTAGAACTGTGCTGGCTTTTTTAGATGTTTTTTAGCAAAGTCCAGTCTAGCCTTTTTATTCTTGATGCTTATGAGTAGCTTGCACCGTGTAGTGAACCCTCTGTATTTACTTTCATGCAGTATTCTCTTTATGTTAGATTTGGATATTGATAAGCCTACCTCCTGGAGTGTGTTGTTCACTTGGTTGGCTGTTGTGAAGGGGTTTCTCTTCACCATGGAGATTATTCTGTGATTATCCACCACTGTTGTCTTACGTGGGCGCCCAGGTCTTTCTGCATTGATGAGTTCACCAGTGCTTTCTTTCTTTCTCAGGATGTACCAAACTGTAGATTTTGCCACTCCTAATATTGCAGCAATTTCTCGGATGGGTTTTTTCTGTTTTTGCAGCTGAAGAATGGATTGTTTCACCTACATGGAGAACTCCATTGACCACATGTTTACTTCACAGCAAAACCTTCCAAATGCAAGCACCACACCTCAAATCAACTCCAGGCCTTTTATCTGCTTAATTAAGAATGACATAACGAAGGGATTGCCCACACCTGTCCATAAAATAGCCTTGGAGTCAATTGTCCAATTACTTTTGGTCCCTTTAAAAACAGGGTGGAACATGTTAAGGAGCTGAAACTCCTAAAGCCTTCATCCAATTTTAATGTGGATACCCTCAAATGAAAGCTGAAAGTCTGAACTTCAACTGCATCTGAATTGTTTTGTTTAAAATTCATTGTGGTAATGTCTATAGCCAAAATTAGAAAAATGTTGTCTCTGTCCAAATATATATGGGAGAGTGCTGTAATGGGGACACATACGGCAGCAGAGGCTCAGTATCGGGGCATCAGGTGGAGTAATAGGGACACATATGGCAGCAGCGGCTCAGTATTGGGGTATCAGGTGCAGTAATAGGGACACATACGGCAGCAGAGGCTCAGTATTGGGGTATCAGGTGCAGTAATAGGGACACATACGGCAGCAGAGGCTCAGTATTGGTGTATCAGGTGGGTAATAGGGACACATACTGCAGCAGCAGCTCAGTATTGGGATATCAGGAGCAGTAATAGGGACTAGTGTTGAGCGATACCTTCCGATATCAAGAAGTATCGGTATCAGATTGGATCGGCCGATATCCAAAAAATATCGAATATCGCCGATACCGATACCCGATACCAATGCAAGTTAATGGGACACAAATATCGGAATGTAAATAGTAACATAGTAACATAGTAACATAGTTATTAAGGTTGAAGGAAGACTTTAAGTCCATCTAATTCAACCCATAGCCTAACATGCCCTAACATGTTGATCCAGGGGAAGGCAAAAAAAACTCATGTGGTAAGAGTAAGCTCCACCATAGGGAAAAAAATTCCTTCCCGACCCCACATACGGCAATCAGACTAGTTCCCTGGATCAACGCCCTATCAAAGAATCTAATATATATACCCTGTAACATTATACTTTTCCAGAAAGGTATCCAGTCCCCTCTTAAATTTAAGTAATGAATCACTCATTACAACATCATACGGCAGAGAGTTCCATAGTCTCACTGCTCTTACAGTAAAGAATCCGCTGTTATGGACCTGGTGGTTAGGTGGAATGACCTGATGGTTAAACTAGAAGACAGGACAAGCTCTGGGAAGTGGGAACTCTGCTGACCGCAAATCCTAATCCTATAACACACACACTAGAAATAGCTGTGGAGCGTACCTAACTCTCCCTAGACGCCTCTTCACAGCCTAAGAGCTAACTACCCCTTAAGATAGGAAAATAAGCCTTACCTTGCCTCAGAGAAATTTCCCCAAAGGTAAAGGCAGCCCCCCACATATATTAACTGTGAGTTAAGAGGAAAGTCACAAACGCAGGGATGAAACAGGTTTCAGCAAAGGAGGCCAGACTTACTAGATAGACTGAGGATAGGAAAGGGATCTATGCGGTCAGCACAAAAAACTACAAAAAGCCACGCAGAGTGTGCAAAAAGACCCCCGCACCGACTCACGGTGCGGAGGTGCCACTCTGCAACCCAGAGCTTCCAGCTAGCAAGGCAATATCATGTTAGCAAGCTGGACTAGAACTTAGCAAGTACTAAGAAATATATTCAGTACACAATGAACAACAAAAGTACTAGCAGGGACTTAGCTTCTGCTGGATTAGACAGGTCATCAGAAAGATCCAAGAGAGATCTGAACCAGTACTGATACATTGTCAGCTGGCATGGAGTAACGATCTGAGTGGAGTTAAATAGAGAAGCCAGCCAAGCCGCAAACGAGGGCAGCTGAGGAAGCAACCTCAGAACCAGCAGTTCCACTCACAGACACCAGAGGGAGTCCACGGACAGAACTCGCCGAAGTATCATTCATGACCACAGGAGGGAGTTCAAGAACGGAATTCACAACAATCCGCGTCTGTTATTATGCTTAAACCTTTTTTCCTCCAGACGTAGAGGATGCCCCCTTGTCCCTGTCACCCGTCTATGATTAAAAAGATCATCAGAAAGGTCTTTGTACTGTCCCCTCATATATTTATACATTAACATAAGATCACCCCTTAGCCTTCGTTTTTCCAAACTAAATAGCCCCAAGTGTAATAACCTATCTTGGTATTGCAGACCCCCCAGTCCTCTAATAACCTTGGTTGCCCTTCTCTGCACCCGCTCCAGTTCAGCTACGTCTTTCTTATACACCGGAGACCAGAACTGTGCACAGTATTCTAAGTGTGGTCGAACTAGTGACTTGTATAGAGGTAAAATTATGTTCTCCTCATGAGCATCTATTCCTCTTTTAATGCATCCCATTATTTTATTTGCCTTTGTAGCAGCTGCCTGACACTGGCCACTGAATATGAGTTTGTCATCCACCCATACACCCAGGTCCTTTTCATTGACAGTTTTACCCAGAGTTTTAGAATTAAGCACATAGTTATACATCTTATTACTTCTACCCAAGTGCATGACCTTACATTTATCCCCATTAAAGCTCATTTGCCATTTATCAGCCCAAGCTTCTAGTTTACATAAATCATCCTGTAATATAAAATTGTCCTCCTCTGTATTGATTACCCTGCAGAGTTTAGTGTCATCTGCAAATATTGAAATTCTACTCTGAATGCCCCCTACAAGGTCATTAATAAATATGTTAAAAAGAAGAGGGCCTAATACTGACCCCTGTGGTACCCCACTGCTAACCGCGACCCAGTCCGAATGTGCTCCATTAATAACCACCCTTTGTTTCCTATCCCTGAGCCAGCTCTCAATCCACTTACACATATTTTCCCCTATCCCCATTATTCTCATTTTATGTAACAACCTTTTGTGTGGCACCGTATCAAAAGCTTTTGAAAAGTCCATATACACTACATCTACTGGGTTCCCTTGGTCCAGTCCGGAACTTACCTCTTCATAGAAGCTGATCAAATTAGTCTGACATGAACGGTCCCTAGTAAACCCGTGCTGATACTGGGTCATAAGGTTATTCCTCTTCAGATACTCCAGTATAGCATCCCTTAGAATGCCCTCCAGGATTTTACCCACAGTAGAGGTTAAACTTACTGGCCTATAATTTCCGAGTTCAGTTTTTGTCCCCTTTTTGAATATTGGCACCACATTTGCTATACGCCAGTCCTGTGGTACAGACCCTGTTATTATAGACTCTTTAAAGATTAAAAATAATGGTCTATCAATGACTGTACTTAATTCCTGCAGTACTCGGGGGTGTATCCCATCCGGGCCCGGAGATTTGTCAATTTTAGTCATTTTTAGATGCCGCCGTACTTCCTGCTGGGTTAAGCAGGTAACCTTTAATTGGGAATTTTTATCACTAGTCATATTGTCTGCCATGGGATTTTCTTTTGTAAATACTAATGAAAAAAAGTCATTTAGCATATTGGCTTTTTCCTCATCCTCATCCACCATTTCACCCAGACTATTTTTAAGGGGGCCAACACTATCATTTTTAAGTTTCTTACTATTTATGTAGTTAAAGAATATTTTGGGATTATTTTTGCTCTCTCTGGCAATGAGTCTCTCTGTCTCAATCTTTGCTGCCTTGATTTGCTTTTTACAGAATTTATTTAATTTTCTGTATTTATTTAATGCCTCCTCACTACCTACTTCCTTTAATTCTCTAAATGCTTTCTTTTTGTCTCTTATTGCGCCCCTTACAGCTCTATTTAGCCATATTGGTTTCCTCCTATTTCTAGCATGTTTATTCCCATACGGTATATACTGTGCACAGGTCCTATCCATGATGCTAATAAACGTCTCCCATTTTTTTTGTGTATTTTTATGCCTCAGGATATCGTCCCAGTTAATTGCACCAAGATCCTCTCTCATCCATTGGAAATTTGCCCTCCTGAAGTTTAGTGTCCTTCTCACCCCTCTACTACACATCTTATTAAAGGAGACATGAAAACTTATTATTTTGTGATCACTATTCCCCAAGTGACCCCCAACCCTTATATTTGATATGCGGTCTGGCCTGTTGGTTAATATTAGGTCTAGCAGTGCCCCCCTCCTTGTTGGGTCCTGAATCAGTTGTGAAAGGTAATTGTCTCTCATAGTTGTCAAAAACCGATTACCTTTACTGGAACTGCAGGTTTCTGTTCCCCAATCTATTTTAGGGTAGTTGAAGTCCCCCATAATAATGACTTCTCCTTGAGTCGCAGCTTCATCTATTTGCTTTACGAGGATATTCTCCATTGCTTCCATTATTTTTGGAGATTTATAACAAACCCCTATCAGCCATTTATTATTTTTTCCCTCTCCCCTTATCTCCACCCACAGGGACTCTACATTTTCATTAGATTCACATATATTATCACGCAGGATGGGTTTTAAGGTCGATTTTACATACAGACACACCCCTCCCCCTTGCTTATCTGTACGGTCATTTCTGAAAAGGCTATAGCCCTGCAAGTTAACAGCCCAGTCATGGCTCTCATCCAGCCATGTTTCAGATACCCCCACCATGTCATAATTATGCTCCAACAACATTAATTCTAATTCGTCCATTTTGTTGGCGAGGCTTCTGGCATTAGTATACATGCACTTGATGTTCCTCTCTATATCTCTATTCTTTCTTAAATTACTAACTGTTCTAACCCCACCCCCCATGCCACCGCCACCCCCAACTTCCTTATTTGTGCCCAGGTCTCTATCTGCACTATCTTCCCCTCCTATAAAATGAATACCCTCCCCCCAATCCCTAGTTTAAACACTCCTCCAACCTTCTAGCCATTTTCTCCCCCAGCACAGCTGCACCTTCCCCATTGAGGTGCAGCCCGTCCCTAGCGTAGAGCCTGTAGCCAACTGAGAAGTCGGCCCAGTTCTGCAGGAACCCAAACCCCTCCTTCCTACACCAATTCTTGAGCCACTTATTAACCTCCCTAATCTCCCGTTGCCTCTCTGGCGTGGCACGTGGTACAGGCAGTATTTTGGAAAATACCACATTGGAGGTCCTTGCTTTCAGCTTGCAGCCTAATTCCCTGAAATCATCTTTAAGGACCTTCCACCTACCTCTATCTTTGTCATTTGTGCCAATGTGCACCATGACCGCTGGGTCCTCACCAGCCCCTCCCAATAACCTGTCAACCCGATCAGCGATGTGTCGGACTCGAGCGCCAGGTAGGCAGCACACCGTCCGACGATCCCTGTCTTTGTGACAGATTGCCCTATCTGTTCCCCTGATAATTGAGTCCCACACTACCAGCACCTGTCTGGCCTGCCCTGCTCTCCTATTTCCCTCCTTACTGGAGCAGTCACTCCTGTCGTGATTCTCAATGGCGAGAGAACATAGCCCAGCATATATGAGAACTAGCTCTTGGAAGATGGAAACTATACTGACCATGAACTAAACCTGCCGCACAACTAGAAGTGGCCGGGTAGCATGCCTACGTTTTTTAACCCTAGATGCCCAGCGCCAGCCGGAGAACTACCTAATCCTAGCAGAGGAAAAGACAGTCCTGGCTCACCTCTAGAGAAATTTTCCCAAAAGGCAGACAGAGGCCCCCACATATATTGGCGGTGATTTAAGATGAAATGACAAACGTAGTATGAAAATAGGTTTAGCAAAATCGAGGTCCGCTTTCTAAATAGCAGGAAGACAGAAAGGACACTTTCATGGTCAGCAGAAAACCCTATCAAAACACCATCCAGAAATTCCTTTAAGACTCTAGCATTAACTCATAACACCAGAGTGGCAATTTCCGATCACAAGAGCTTTCCAGACACAGTAACGAAACAGCAGCTGTGAACAGGAACAAAATGCAAAAACACACAAGGACAAAAGTCCAACTTAGCTGGGAGTTGTCTAGTAGCAGGAACAAGCACAGAAGGCTTCTGATTACATTGTTGACCGGCAAGAAACTGACAGAGGAGCAAGGTTATATAGCGACTCCCACATCCTGATAGGAGCAGGTGAACAGAGGGGATGATGCACACAAGTTCAATTCCACAAGTGGCCACCGGGGGAGCCCAGAATCCAATTTCACAACAGTACCCCCCCCTCAAGGAGGGGGCACCGAACCCTCACCAGAACCACCAGGGCGATCAGGATGAGCCCTATGAAAGGCACGGACAAGATCGGAGGCATGAACATCAGAGGCAGTGACCCAAGAATTATCCTCCTGACCGTATCCCTTCCATTTGACCAGATACTGGAGTCTCCGTCTGGAAACACGAGAGTCTAAGATCTTTTCCACAACGTACTCCAACTCACCCTCAACCAACACCGGAGCAGGAGGCTCAACGGAAGGCACAACCGGTACCTCATACCTGCGCAACAATGACCGATGAAAAACATTATGAATCGAAAAGGATGCAGGGAGGTCCAAACGGAAGGACACAGGGTTAAGAATCTCCAATATCTTGTACGGGCCGATGAACCGAGGCTTAAACTTAGGAGAAGAAACCCTCATAGGGACAAAACGAGAAGACAACCACACCAAGTCCCCAACACAAAGCCGAGGACCAACACGACGACGGCGGTTGGCAAAAAGCTGAGTCTTCTCCTGGGACAACTTCAAATTGTCCACCACCTGCCCCCAAATCTGATGCAACCTCTCCACCACAGCATCCACTCCAGGACAATCCGAAGATTCCACTTGACCGGAGGAAAATCGAGGATGAAACCCCAAATTACAGAAAAACGGGGACACCAAGGTGGCAGAGCTGGCCCGATTATTGAGGGCGAACTCCGCCAAAGGCAAAAAAGCAACCCAATCATCCTGATCCGCAGACACAAAACACCTCAAATATGTCTCCAAGGTCTGATTAGTCCGCTCGGTCTGGCCATTAGTCTGAGGATGGAAAGCAGACGAAAAAGACAAATCTATGCCCATCCTAGCACAGAATGCCCGCCAAAATCTAGACACGAATTGGGTCCCTCTGTCAGAAACGATATTCTCAGGAATACCATGCAAACGAACAACATTTTGAAAAAACAGAGGAACCAACTCGGAAGAAGAAGGCAACTTAGGCAAGGGAACCAGATGGACCATCTTAGAGAAACGGTCACACACCACCCAGATGACAGACATCTTCTGAGAAACAGGCAGATCCGAAATAAAATCCATCGAGATGTGCGTCCAAGGCCTCTTCGGGATAGGCAAGGGCAACAACAATCCACTAGCCCGAGAACAACAAGGCTTGGCCCGAGCACAAACGTCACAAGACTGCACAAAGCCTCGCACATCTCGTGACAGGGAAGGCCACCAGAAGGACCTTGCCACCAAATCCCTGGTACCAAAGATTCCAGGATGACCTGCCAACGCAGAAGAATGAACCTCAGAGATGACTCTACTGGTCCAATCATCAGGAACAAACAGTCTACCAGGTGGGCAACGATCAGGTCTATCCGCCTGAAACTCCTGCAAGGCCCGCCGCAGGTCTGGAGAAACGGCAGACAATATCACTCCATCTTTAAGGATACCTGTGGGCTCAGAATTACCAGGGGAGTCAGGCTCAAAACTCCTAGAAAGGGCATCCGCCTTAACATTCTTAGAACCCGGTAGGTACGACACCACAAAATTAAACCGAGAGAAAAACAACGACCAGCGCGCCTGTCTAGGATTCAGGCGCCTGGCAGACTCAAGGTAAATTAAATTTTTGTGGTCAGTCAATACCACCACCTGATGTCTGGCCCCCTCAAGCCAGTGACGCCACTCCTCAAAAGCCCACTTCATGGCCAAAAGCTCCCGATTCCCAATATCATAATTCCGCTCGGCGGGCGAAAATTTACGGGAAAAAAAGCACAAGGTCTCATCACGGAGCAGTCGGAACTTCTCTGCGACAACACCGCCCCAGCTCCGATTTCAGAAGCGTCGACCTCAACCTGAAAAGGAAGAGCAACATCAGGCTGACGCAACACTGGGGCGGAAGAAAAGCGGCGCTTGAGCTCCCGAAAGGCCTCCACAGCATCAGGGGACCAATCAGGAACATCAGCACCCTTCTTAGTCAAATCAGTCAATGGTTTAACAACATCAGAAAAACCAGCAATAAATCGACGATAAAAGTTAGCAAAGCCCAAAAATTTCTGAAGACTCTTAAGAGAAGAGGGTTGCGTCCAATCACCAATAGCCTGAACCTTGACAGGATCCATCTCGATGGAAGAGGGGGAAAAAATGTATCCCAAGAAAGAAATCTTTTGAACCCCAAAAACACACTTAGAACCCTTCACACACAAGGAATTAGACCGCAAAACCTGAAAAACCCTCCTGACCTGCTGGACATGAGAGTCCCAGTCATCCGAAAAAATCAGAATATCATCCAGATACACAATCATAAATTTATCCAAATAATCGCGGAAAATGTCATGCATAAAGGACTGGAAGACTGAAGGGGCATTTGAAAGACCAAAAGGCATCACCAAATACTCAAAATGGCCCTCGGGCATATTAAATGCGGTTTTCCACTCATCCCCCTGCTTGATTCGCACCAAATTATACGCCCCACGGAGATCAATCTTAGAGAACCACTTGGCCCCCTTTATACGAGCAAACAAATCAGTAAGCAGTGGTAACGGATATTGATATTTAACCGTGATTTTATTCAAAAGTCGACAATACACGGCCTCAAAGAGCCGTCTTTCTTAGACACAAAGAAAAAACCGGCTCCTAAGGGAGATGACGAAGGACGAATATGTCCCTTTTCCAAGGACTCCTTTATATATTCTCGCATAGCAGCGTGTTCAGGCACAGACAGATTAAATAAACGACCCTTAGGGTATTTACTACCCGGAATCAAGTCTATGGCACAATCGCACTCCCGGTGCGGAGGTAGTGAACCAACCTTGGGTTCTTCAAAAACGTCACGAAAGTCAGACAAGATTTCAGGAATCTCAGAGGGAATAGATGATGAAATGGAAACCAAAGGTACGTCCCCATGAGTTCCTTTACATCCCCAGCTTAACACAGACATAGCTCTCCAGTCGAGGACTGGGTTATGAGATTGCAGCCATGGCAATCCCAGCACCAAAACATCATGTAGATTATACAGCACCAGAAAGCGAATAACCTCCTGGTGATCCGGATTAACACGCATAGTCACTTGTGTCCAGTATTGTGGTTTATTACTAGCCAATGGGGTGGAGTCAATCCCTTTCAGAGGTATAGGAGCCTCCAGTGGCTCCAAATCATACCCACAGCGTTTGGCAAAGGACCAATCCATAAGACTCAAAGCAGCGCCAGAGTCGACATAGGCGTCCGCGGTAATAGATGACAAAGAACAAATCAGGGTCACAGATAGAATAAACTTAGACTGTAAAGTGCTAATTGAAACAGACTTGTCAGGCTTCTTAGTACGCTTAAAGCATGCTGATATAACATGAGTTGAATCACCACAATAGAAGCACAACCCATTTTTTCGTCTAAAATTCTGCCGCTCGCTTCTGGACAGAATTCTATCACATTGCATATTTTCTGGCGTTTTCTCAGTAGACACCGCCAAATGGTGCACAGGTTTGCGCTCCCGCAGACGCCTATCGATCTGAATAGCCATCGTCATGGACTCATTCAGACTCGCAGGCACAGGGAACCCCACCATAACATCCTTAATGGCATCAGAGAGACCTTCTCTGAAAATCGCCGCCAGGGCGCACTCATTCCACTGAGTAAGCACAGACCATTTGCGGAATTTTTGGCAGTATATTTCAGCTTCATCTTGCCCCTGAGACAAGGACATCAAGGCCTTTTCCGCCTGAAGCTCTAAATGAGGTTCCTCATAAAGCAACCCCAGGGCCAGAAAAAACGCATCCACATTGAGCAACGCAGGATCCCCTGGTGCCAATGCAAAAGCCCAGTCTTGAGGGTCGCCCCGGAGCAAGGAAATTACAATCCTGACCTGCTGTGCAGGGTCTCCGGCAGAGCGAGACTTCAGGGACAAAAACAATTTGCAATTATTTTTAAAATTTTGAAAGTGAGATCTATTCCCCGAGAAGAATTCAGGCAAAGGAATTCTAGGCTCAGACATAGGTGCATGAACAACAAAATCTTGCAAATTTTGTACCTTTGTGGCGAGATTATTCAAACCTGTAGCTACACTCTGAAGATCCATTTGAAACAGGTGAACACAGAGCCATTCAAGGATTAGAAGGAGAGAAAGAGAGGAAGGCTGCAGTATAGGCAGACTAGCAAGTGATTCAATTAAGAGCACACTCAGAACTAGAGGAAAAAAAAAAAAAATTGTAGCAGACTTCTTTTTTCTCTCCTTTCTCAGCCAGTAATTTAACCCTTTTTTGGGCCGGTCAAACTGTCGTGATTCTCAATGGCGAGAGAACATAGCCCAGCATATATGAGAACTAGCTCTTGGAAGATGGAAACTATACTGACCATGAACTAAACCTGCCGCACAACTAGAAGTGGCCGGGTAGCATGCCTACGTTTTTTAACCCTAGATGCCCAGCGCCAGCCGGAGAACTACCTAATCCTAGCAGAGGAAAAGACAGTCCTGGCTCACCTCTAGAGAAATTTTCCCAAAAGGCAGACAGAGGCCCCCACATATATTGGCGGTGATTTAAGATGAAATGACAAACGTAGTATGAAAATAGGTTTAGCAAAATCGAGGTCCGCTTTCTAAATAGCAGGAAGACAGAAAGGACACTTTCATGGTCAGCAGAAAACCCTATCAAAACACCATCCAGAAATTCCTTTAAGACTCTAGCATTAACTCATAACACCAGAGTGGCAATTTCCGATCACAAGAGCTTTCCAGACACAGTAACGAAACAGCAGCTGTGAACAGGAACAAAATGCAAAAACACACAAGGACAAAAGTCCAACTTAGCTGGGAGTTGTCTAGTAGCAGGAACAAGCACAGAAGGCTTCTGATTACATTGTTGACCGGCAAGAAACTGACAGAGGAGCAAGGTTATATAGCGACTCCCACATCCTGATAGGAGCAGGTGAACAGAGGGGATGATGCACACAAGTTCAATTCCACAAGTGGCCACCAGGGGAGCCCAGAATCCAATTTCACAACACACTCCTCCGGCTTTCAGAGGACATGCCTGGCTACAGCAGTGCTACCCCTGTACTGGCACCCCCTCATCTGCCAACTTAGCAAACTTATTGGGGTGTGCCAGATCAGGACTAGCCTCCCTGGCACTCTTCCCTCTACCCTGCCTTCTATCTGTCACCCAGCTAACTGCCTCACTGTCCTGCAGCTCCATCCCCCCCCTCATCTGTTGTGATTCGGTTCGTGGGCTCCCCCGGTGGTCTCTTGTGGTACTGGTGTCCTGCAAGCTTTGCCTTCTCAGTTCACCTGTTCCTATCAGGATGTGGGAGTATCCTATTTAACCTTGCTCCTCAGTCATTCTAATGCTGGCCATCAATGTATCCAGAGTGATTCTGTTGCATGTTCCTGCTCCCAGTTTTCTGCTCAGCTAAGTTGGACACTTTAGTCCTTAAGCCTATTTTTGTATGTTTTGTCCAGTTTGCACTTATGTGAATCTCTGCAGCTGGAAGCTCTTGTTGGGCTGAAATTACCACTCCAGTGGCATGAGTTGTCACATGAGTTAAGGTAATTTCAGGATGGTGTTTTGAAGGGTTTTGCAGCTGACCGCGAAGTCCTCTGTTGTATCTTTCTGCTATTTAGTTAGCGGGCCTCTCTGTGCTAAATCTGCTTTCATACTACGTGTGTCTTTTCATCTGCTCTCACCGTTATTATATGTGGGGGGCTGCTATCTCCTGTGGGGACATTCTCTGGAGGCAAGCCAGGACTGTGTTTTCTTCTACCAGGGGTAGTTAGTTCTCCGGCTGGCGCGCGGCATCTAGAGACAATGCAGGAATGCCCCCTGGCTACTTCTAGTGTGGTGTGTAGGTTTAGCATCGCGGTCAGCTCTAGTTTCCATCACCCGAGAGCTTGTCCGTTTATTCTATGCTTCTGATGTTTCCTTGCCATTGGAAACCATAACACTCATCCATACCTTTCAGTGCTTCTACATCCTGTTCCGGAGGGGGGAAGAGTGTGGGCGGTGCATGGGCGGACACTGTGCGTGTCTGTGTGTGCAGGCGGGGTCTTGCGGGCCTGCCGGGGATCTGTATGGGCGTCTCAGGGGTCTGTGCATGCCTGCTGGGGCTCTGTGCGGCCTGCCGGGGCTCTGTGCGTGTCTGCCGGGGCTCTGTGCATGCCTGTTGGGGCTCTGTGTGGGCTGCTGGGGCTCTGTGCGGCATGCCGGGGGTCTGTGCGGCATGCCGGAGCTCTGTGCGGCGTGCTGGGGCTTTGTACGGCGTGCCGGGGCTCTGTGCGGCCTGCCGGGGCTCTGTGTGGCCTGCCGGGGCTCTGTGCGGCGTGCCGGGGCTCTGTGCAGTGTGCCGGGGCTCTGTGCGGCGTGCCAGGGCTCTGTGAGTGTGCCGGGGCTCTGTGTGGTGTGCCGGGGCTCTGTGCCGGCTGCCGGGGCTCTGTGCATGTGTGCAGGCATCTCCGATAGGACTTGTAGTCTGATTGGACGATGCCTGCAACAGTGACAGTGATTGACACATTAGTCAATGATGGGACAGTAGTAGTCCTATAATCCGGCTAATGTGTTGAATGTAGAAAAAAAAAACCCCAAAAAACAAAACATACATACTACATACATACTACATACATACAATACATTCATACATTACATACAATTCATACATACAGACATACAGTACATTAAGCATAGATTTCATACTCACCGTTACTTGTCACTTTGTTCCCCGAAGCCAGTGTCATCTGTAAAAAAGATTAAAATAACAAACAACCAATATACTCCCTGTCCGCAGAAATCCACGAGTGTCCCACGACGATCTCCCGTGGAGAACGGCAGCATCAGCTGATGCAACCGCTCTCTAGGGGCTTCAGGAATACAATGATGGGAGGAAGGTATCCTTCCGCACTGTATTCCTCCGCCGCTGAAAACAAATAGTCCCTATTCTCACTTTTGGCATTGCTGTGTGAGAAATTTTCCCAGGCAGCAATTGCCATAAAGTGAGACTTTGTCCTAAGGTAACCTCTCAGTGATGCACTGCAGGAGCCATTGTCTCCTGTCAGTGTGTCACTGAGGGTCCTATAGAGCAGTGACATCACCCAATGTCACTGTTCTATAGGGGAGATCGTCGTGGGACACTCGTTATTAATTGGACTACGGCGGACAAGTAGTATACGGTTAATTATTTTATGTTTTTTACAGGCGCTGAAGTATGGTAAGTATGGTTAAATGAAGAATATTAAAATACTTTTTTCCTAATGTATGTGTGTTTTATTAACCCTTTATTATTATTGGATTAATAATGGATAGGCGTCTTATTGAAGCCTCTCCGTTATTAACCCGGCCTAATGTCACCTTACAATAGCAAGGTGACATTAACCCCTTATTACCCCATATCCCACCGCTACACTGGAGTGGGAAGAGAGGGGCTAAGTGCTGGAATTGGCGCATCTTACAAATGTGCCATTTCTGGGGCTATGAATATCAGCCTGCAGCTGTCTACATAGCCTTTCTGGCTATAAAATATAGGGGGACCCCACGTCTTTTTTTTGGGGTTCCCCTAATTTTAAGAGCCAGTAAAGGCTAGGCAGACAGCTGCAGGCTGATATTCATAGCCTAGATAGGGGCCATGGATATTGCCCCCCCCCCCCCCCCGGCTACAAATACCAGTCTGCAGCCGCCCCAGAAATGGCAAATTTGTAAGATGGGCAGCGGATGCGTTGAAAAACTGCATCCGCTGCCCACGTCGTGCACAAATTTCACAATGTGCGTTGGTATGTCGGCCTGACGCATAGCGACTGACCCGTACCGACGCAAGTGTGAAAAATTCCTTAATGAGCGTTGAATTAAAAAAAAAAAAAAACGGGAAAAAAACGGCGTGGGCTCCCGCCCAATTTTTTGCGCCAGAGAGGGAAAGCCGACGGGGGCCAATATTTGTAGCCTGCTATGAATATCAGCCCGCAGCTGTTTGCATAGCCTTTACTGGCTATTAAAATAGGGGGACAACAAAAAAAATGACGTGGGGTCCCCCTATATTTTATAGCCAGAAAGGCTACGCAGACAGCTGCGGGCTGATATTCATAGCCTAGAGAGGGGCCATGGATTTTGGCCCCCCGGCTACAAATACCAGTCCGCAGTCGCCCCAGAAATGGCGCATCTGTACAATGCGAGAATTCCGGCACTTAGCCCCTCTCTTCCCACTCCCGTGTAGCAGTGGGATATGGGGTAATAAGGGGTTAATGTCACCTTGCTATTGTAAGGTGACATTTAGCTGGGTTAATAACGGAGAGGCGTCAATAAGACGCCTATCCATCATTTATCCTATAGTAGGAAAGGGTTAATAAAACACACAAACATTAGAAAAAAGTATTTTAATATTCTTCATTTAACCATACTTACCATAGTTCAGCGCCTGCAAAAAACGTAAAATAATAAACCGTATACTACCTGTCCGCCATAGTCCAATTAATAACGAGTGTCCCACGACGATCTCTCCTATAGAACAGTGACATGCTCTATAGGACCCTCAGTGACACACTGACAGGAGACAATGGCTCCTGCAGTGCATTACTGAGAGGTTACCTTAGGATAAAGTCTCACTTTATGGCATTTGCTGCCTGAGAAAATTTCTCACACAGCAATGCCAAAAGTGAGACTAGGGACTATTTGTTTTACAGCGGCGGAGGAATACAGTGCGGAAGGATACCTTCCACCCGTCATTGTATTCCTGGAGCCCCTAGAGAGCGGTTGCATTAGCTGATGCTGCCGTTCTCCACGGGAGATCGTCATGGGACACTCGTGGATTTCTGCGGACAGGGAATATATTGGTTATTTGTTATTTTAATTCTTTTACAGATGACACTGGCTTCGGTGAACAAAGTGACAAGTGATGGTGAGTATGAAATCTATGTTTAATGTACTGTATGTCTATATGTATGTATTGTATGTAATGTATGAATGTATTGTATGTAGTATGTATGTAGTATGTATGTAATATGTATGTAGTATGTATGTAGTATGTATGTATGTAGTATGTATGTATGTAGTATGTATGTAGTATGTAGTACGTATGTAGTACGTATGTAGTATGTATGTAGTACGTATGTAGTATGTATGTAGTATGTATGTAGTATGTATGTAGTATGTATGTAGTATGTATGTAGTATGTATGTAGTAGGTATGTAAGTATGTAGTATGTATGTTGTATGTATGTAGTATGTATGTATGTATGTGGTATATATGTAGTATTTATGCATGTATGTAGTATGTAGTGTGTATGTATGTAGTATGTATGAAGTATGTATGTAGTATGTAGTATGTACTGTATGTATGTAGTATGTATGTAGCATGTACTGTATGTATGTAGTATGTATATAGTATGTAGTATGTATGTAGTATGTATGTACGTAGTATGTATGTAGTATGTATGCAGTATGTAGTATGTATGTAGTATTTATGTAGTATGTATGTATGTAGTATGTATATGCAGCGCCCCAGAGTCCTGGTCATTGCAGTACTGTCGCTCCGCCACTAAGGGAAGTGATGGTATGTCTGATGGCACTAAAGGAGTTCACCTGACCAGGTATCACAGACACGCATTACACTTCACACTCCGGCCGCCAGGGGGAGCAAAATGCCCTATCTACTAGGCCACTCCTCACACTTGGGTAAAACTGGGGGTTGGATAGGAAGTTAGGGAGAAAGTAGCTGAGAAGAGCTTGAGAGAGGATCTGTCAGGGGTGGGATCCTGAAAGAGGCCTAGGAAAGGACAGATTGTTACGGAGCCGTGCCTGAGCCACATAGCGGCAGACTCCTAAGAAAGGATACGAAGCGAAGCATATTGTGAAGAAGTGAGAAACGGGATCACAGCACAAGGAGATAGAACCAGATGGAGTCGTGCTTTAAGATCAGCAACATCCTTCTGAGGCACGTAGCCAGCGGCCGGAACGCCGAGAAAGTAAGAGACTCCACGCATTACTTTGAACTACGGCCGGACAGTTAACTTTAGGTTGGCTGTCTCACCTTACACCTAACAAAGACAATGGAGGCAATTGTGGGAGAGGTGCGTCTCTAGGGTCCCTATAAAATAACTCCAGGCCTACCCCGTCATACGGGTTGGTCCTAGCCAAATCATCTGGGGGACGGAGAAAGAAAGAACATCAGAAACAGACACAACACTTGGGAGGACTATCCCGTGGTGCTCAGCAGGGAGGTACTACAGCACACAGGCGCTAGAAGGTAGGCACTGATTTCCACCTGCAAAGGGAACTCTGGATGTGCCTTCGGACCGGCCGGTCTCAGCAAGCCCTGTTAGCTGTGCTCTGGATTGCGGATCCCGAAGCCTTCAGTAAAGAGGTAAAGAGACTGCAACCCTGTGTCCTCATTATTCATCACACCTTGCACCACGCACCATCATCATATCTTTCATTGGGCGCCCCTTAGCAGGGTCACGGACCGGGTCTAGCCACCGTGACAACCCCAGGACCGAGACAGAGAGGCCCGGTACCAAGTACCCTGCGGCCCTGCATCTGGGGGCGCTCCAACTTGGCGTCACGAACAGGATTTACTTAAGCCTGAAGAATAAGGTCATGTGTGCCTTGGAACTGTGACTGAATTGTGCTGAATCGTGATTTATTGCAAAGACTGTGTATTGCTATTTGCCGCCAAAATCCGCCAACGCCGCGCACGAGGGGAGGAGCCATAGCTTCGAGGGCGGAGCCAGACAAAAAGAGCGCGGAACAAGAAGGCGCGGTGAGGTGCCAATTCCAGAAGAGGAACCCCGACTTCCAGCAGGTTAGCAGGGGGGGAGGAGCGGCCATGTCTGAGTCGGGAGAAGCAGAGGCGGCGGTCGCAGCCGCAGACCCAGGGGTTGCTCCGGGCCCCACAGTAGATGCAGCCGCGGGCCTTGTACCACCGCTGGTGGCCGCAGAGCTTGCCGCTCCCATCAGCCAGCCGGATACTGCCACGGCTACAGCAGCCATCATGCCCTTCTCCATGTTGTACCTACCTGGAGCAGCCTGGCTCCCACGATACTCTGGAGAATCACATACACTAACTGACTTTAAAGAGGGGATCTGCAGCCTGCTCGAGTTCTAACCCTTGACAGAGCTCCAGAAGGTTCATATGATAACAGGCCAACTCTTTGGGGCGGCTCTGAGAGAAGTGAAGTCCTGGCACGCCGCGGATAAGGGAACTGCGCAGCAGGTCTTTGCAAAGCTTAAAGCCACCTTTGACACCCGCACCACTACAGAAATTAAATTGATGTTCTATGGGTGCAAGCAGAGGCCGCAGGATAGCTTACGGGACTATGCCCTTAATCTCCAGGAGGCGCTGTGGGCCATCAAGCAGAGTGACCCAAACAGCATGCAAGATGAAGATAAACTCCTGAAAGAGCGGTTCATCGAGGGGCTCCTGTGCAGTCACCAAAGGGCTCAATTACACTTCCTGGCCATGCAGAATCCAGATCTGACTTTTGCACAATTCAAAGATAATGCCATCCAGGCGCTACCGGAGCGACAGCCCAGCCGTGCCATGCTTCCCAGGCGTCAAGCCCTCACGTACCACCAGGAGGTGGCGCCAGATACTCCAATTTCCGCTGAGGCCGATGCCCACATCCTGGAAGACGACTCCCCTGCAGGACTACGCCTCCAGATGCAGGAGCTGACCAAGAGTGTTGCTGCCCTAGCCTGGACCGTACAGTTTCTACAGGAGGCCCCCAAGGAGAAGATCCAGCTGGCTTCCAGCCCGGAAGATGTCCCCTGGTAGCAAGGAGGACTCCACCGACCAGAGGCAGGGACGACGATCGCTTTCATCGGGACGGACGACCTATCTCCCACTGCTGCCACCAGGTGGGCCATCTTGCAAGGTACTGTCATTTAAACGAGCAAACCCTGGGGCAGAGGGCCAACCCCCAGGAGTAGGACGATCAGGCCCGCAAAACTGGAGAACCAAATACATCGGGGGGCGACCAGTTCTCCCCATCGTGACCGACGGTATCCCCATGAACGCTTTGCTGGACACCGGTTCCCAGGTGACGACTATGCCTTACATCCTTTATAAGCGTTATTGGGAGGACACCGACATTACCTGTGGCCCCGATAATGATTTCACCATAATAGCCAGTAATGGTCAGCCATTGCCGCAAGTGGGGTATAAAGAGGTCACCATCAAAGTGGGGCGGGTAGAATTAGACGCCCAAGGGATTGTAATTGTTGATATTGACCGCCGAGAATGTAATCCCATGATGACCATTGGTACTAATGTCATAGAAAACTGTCTTGCCGAAGTTATTGTCTTGTTACAGCAGGTAGCAGAAACAGCTGTCTACAGTGAACAATGCGCCCTGCAAAAAGAAATCAGGGCTCTGATGCAGAGACAGCAGGTGGAGCTGACTAGTGGTGAAATTGGTCATGTCACAGTGAGTGATTCAAACCCCATTGCAATACCCCCTAGGAGTGAAATGTTAATATGGTGTCGGGCAGCCATAGGCCTCAGGGGTAAAGACTACCAGGCCCTTGTAGAACCCGTATACTCAGATAATAGGCCTACCCTCCTAACAGCCAGAGAGGTGGTTGATGTCCGCAAGGGGAGGGTGCCAGTATGTGTTCTTAACTGTGGGGAGGAGGAAGTCCATCTAACCAAATATGCCACACTTGCCAAACTGTTTACTGTTAATAGCAGTGTGATACAGGCACCCGGACCCTTGTTCCCGTCCAATCCGATGGAGAACAACGGTTCTGCAGGGCAACCGAAAGATTGGTGTCGGGAATTGCACGTGGGCACTGACTCTACCCCATCTCACCAGAAACAGGGGGCCTACAGGGTGGTTCATGAGTACGAGCGGGTATTTAGCAAGCACCCCCTAGATTTTGGGCAGGTAAAAGGGATTCAACATCATATCCCCACAGGAGATCATCGATCCATAAAAGAGAGATACCGTCCTGTACCCCCCAGCTCATTATCAGTGTGTCAAAGACATGTTGCGAGAGATGAAGGAGGCTGGGGTAGTGAGAGACAGTTGTAGCCCCTGGGCAGCTCCATTAGTCCTCGTTAAGAAGAAAGATGGCACAATGAGGATGTGTGTTGATTATAGGCAGTTAAATCGCATTACACATAAGGATGCATACCCACTGCCCAGCATAGAGGAGTCCCTGGCTGCTTTAAAATTTGCTAACTACTTCTCTACCTTAGATCTCACCAGTTTGTACTAGCAGGTTCCCGTGGCGGAGGCGGACAAGGACAAGACGGCCTTCACGACGCCGATGGGTCTCTGCGAATTCAACTGCATGCCCTTCTGATTGTGCAATGCCCCGGGGACGTTCCAGAGGATGATGGAGTGCTGTCTGGGACACAAGAACTTTGAAACCATGCTGCTGTATCTGGATGAAGTCATTGTCTTCTCTAAGACCTATGAAGACCATCTGAAGCACCTGGCCGAGGTGTTTGAAGCCCTGTCCAACTTTGGCTTAAAGATGAAACCGTCCAAATGCCATCTGCTAAAACCCAAAGTGCAGTACCTAGGCCATGTGGTGAGTGCTGAAGGAGTGGCCCCAGACCCCGACATGGTTACGGTGATCAAGGACTGGCCGAAGCCCAGCAACCTCCATGAAGTCCGGCAGTTCCTCGGGTTGGTAGGCTATTACAGGAGATTTATCAAGGACTTCACCAAGAAGGCCACGCCATTGCAAGACCTGTTGGTAGGCCAATCCAAGAAGACCAAGGGGAGGAATACCCAATTTGATTGGAACGAGGGACTGGAAGGATCATTCACTTGTTTGAAGTTGGCGCTGACGGGAGAAGAGGTACTGGCCTACCCTGAATATGATCAACCGTTTGTGCTATATACGGATGACAGCAACGTCGGACTGGGAGCCGTGTTGTCTCAGGTCCAGAAAGGCAAGGAGAGGGTAATCTCTTACGCCAGCAGGAAACTTCATCCCACGGAAAGAAACCCTGACAACTACAGTTCCTTTAAGCTGGAATTCCTCGCCATCGTTTGGGCAGTGACGGAAAGGTTCAAGCACTACCTGGCCTCAGCAAAATTCACCGTCTTCACAGATAACAATCTACTAACGCACTTGGACACAGCAAAACTCGGGGCCTTGGAACAGCGGTGGATGGCCCGGCTGTCCAATTACGACTTCACCATCAAGTACCGGGCAGGACGCAAGAACGCGAATGCCGATGCCTTGTCCCAGATGCCCAATTTGCCAGAAACGGGGGAGGACCCAGAGGCACTTGAAGAGGTAGAGTGGCCCGCTTTCCATCGCCCCAAAGCCACTCAGTGCTCCCATCATGTGAAGAACAGGCACAAGAACAAACAGGATGCCACGCTGAATCCCTTGCCCTGCCACGGATGGGCAGAGACCCAGGATGGTGACCTCGCGGTCAGTCGGGTGAAAGAGCTCCTGACGCAGGCAGGTTTGCATCCTGGCCCGGATGATCCACAAGAAACACAACAGCTGTAGAAGGAGAGAAGCAAACTGTTTATTCACGATGGTAAGCTGTGCCGGAGAAGTATCGACTCATGCACTCATGAATTGGTATGGCAGATAGTGGTTCCAAGGCAAGATGCGCCAATGGTTCTGGGGGTGTACCACGATGGGGCCGGACACTTCGGGTGGAGGAAGTTGGAGAGGCTACTCCGAGGGAGGTTCTATTGGATTGGCATGAAGAGAGCCATCGAGAAGTGGTGTCGGGAGTGTGGCCCATGTAGCCTACGCAGGAAGGACCGTGACAGCCAACGGGCTCCCTTTCAGCCCATCATCACCAAATGGCTGCTCGAACTGGTCGCGCTGGATCATGTGAAGCTAACACCTAGATCACTACTGTGTGGATCACTACTCCAGATTCCTGGTGGTTGTACCTGTCAAAGATCTAACGGCCAGGACGGCCGCCAAAACCTTCCAGCAGTACTTCTGTAGGCCCGGAGAAGGTACTGACCGATCAAGGACCAGCATTTGAAGCGGAGGTGTTCCAGGAGTTCTGCAATCTGTACGGGTGTAAGAAGATCAGAACCACACCGTACCATCCACAAACCAACGGGATGTGTGAAAAGATGAATCAAGTGGTTATCGACTTACTGAAGACCTTGCCTGTAGAGGCAAAGAGAAAAGGGGCTGACAGCACTCACTTCATGGGGCACCCGTTCTATGTCCAGGGAACCATCCCGGATATCAAAACAGACTCCAATAGATGAACAGTGCTCCAGTCAGGTGTAATCATCAAAGTGAAAAATTTATTGAGCCTTGGTACAGCAACGTTTCGACCAAAAATTGGTCTTTTTCAAGCATACATATCAACCAAACAGGCTGGCTTATATGGTGTGGATACCACGCAGGGCACCAATCCCCATCCAGCCATCAATTACATAGCAAAACAACACAAAATATACATCAGATAACAGTATAATAAATACACATCGTTAAAAAGCAATTCCCCACATAGGTAATGTAAATATATAGTCATAAACATAAAAATGATGATCTGTTTATCTTCAGGTCAGCGAATAGAAGCAAGGCATCCCCGTTTCCATAGTAATGCTCCTCCAATGTCTGTATGCATAAGGGAATCCACAGAGCCAATCACATATCAGCACAGCTCGGCGCCAAAACCACATATAGTGAATAGTAGCAGCACATATAAATTGTGCTGCCCAGGATACCAATCAAACGCTCTGTTACATAGTACCTCCATACCGTTGTTATACAGATGCGCCCATCGCCCGGATCCACCACCGGGTCATAGGTCCTGCAGGCACCGCACGGCGGGAGCGCAGGCGCAGCATCAGCCCGGCACGCCCACATCACATGACCGTGACGTGGACATGCCAAGCGAAGCAGCGGAAGCCACTCCCCCCACCCGGCGCCCACGTGACAGAGACTGGTAATGGTAACCTAGGTAACCTAGTCACAAACTGTGACACCAAATCGCATGTCATGTAGACAGCGTGACCCGTAGGTGCCAGCACATCCTCACCCCAATGAGCCCCCATCGTGGTACACGAGGTGGACAAATCAGGAAAAGACGCGCACGCAACCCATAAGCACGTATCTACACGACCGCGGCCAGGCAGCAGCTTTAATGTTTAAAGGAAAATGAGATGAAAGTTTTTAGAATACAAAGCAACCTTCAAATATACTTCAAATGTAATAATAGCATAAAGAATATAAATCATATCAATCATATCAAAACAAACCACATATCACAGCCTATGACCCTATAATGAGGCAGTCGGGAGACAATATACCAACATCTACATGGCGGTATTTGAGGACAGGTACGTGTACAATTCCAGCCTCTGGCGCCATGTCAGAGCCTGGTGGCGCTATATAGATGACATCTTTGTGTTGTGGGAGGGTAGCTTAGTGGAACTTGAACAACTACATGAATATTTGAATGGGATTTACCCAGAGTTACAGTTTACTCTAACACAGTCGACTACCCAGATACAATTTCTGGATACCCTTGTATATAAAGAAGCAGATAAATTGAGAACGGATATTTTCGTCAAGGATTCTGACAGGAACAATCTGCTTTTATTTGACAGTAATCATCCAAGGGGAATGGTAAACTCCCTACCTTGGAGCCAATTACTGAGGGTACGGAGGATAGTATCGGATGATACCATAGTGGAGAAACGTTTGGGTGAGATGTGTTGTAAGTTTGCAGCTAGGGGTTATCCCAAAAAGGAGTTGGCGAGGTTCAATACGAGAGCCTCATTGCTGTCACGGGATTCAATTTGTAAGAAAACCTCATCGAAACGCGCTTGTGAGCGGATCCCATTTGTCTCTACATACAACTCAGCTAGTAATAGGGTTGATAGGATTTTAAAAAAACATTGGTCGTGTCTTCAACATGGTTTACCGTCTGTCTCAGCCTTTGGGTATTATCCCCTGATGTCTTACCGAAGGGGACGCAATTTGGGGGACAAATTGATTAAATCAGATATTGGGACATCTAAAGTTCCTATCCAACAGACTTTAAGCACACCCCGGAATGGGAATTTTCCATGTCTGGGTTGTGCTTGTTGCAATAACCTACTAAAAAGGGAATTTTTCTACCATCCTCATACGGGAAAGAAGATCTTCTTAAAGGGACGATATACCTGCACCTCCAGTTTTGTGGTCTACATGATTGTCTGCCCATGTGGCTTGGTTTACGTGGGTGAGACCACAATGGAGGTGAAGGCCCGCATTGGCAAGCATAAAAGCACCATTAGAACAGGTCTCACTGATCTCCCAATTCCCAAACATTTCTTGGATAATAGACATTCGGTTAATCAGTTGCGTTTCAGAGTGATAGACAGTGTCCCTACTCTTAGAAGAGGAGGTGACAGGTTGACACTGTTAAAAAGGAAGGAGATGAGATGGATTTACGATTTGGGGTCCTTACAACCTAGGGGTTTGAACCTAGATTTTAATTTACAAGTATGTGTCCCCAAGGGTTAATTATGCTCCTCCGAGTTGGTGTCGTGTTGTCATCGGTATTCTTGTTTTTAATAACACAATTTTGTATGTATTTTATTCTTCCTAATAGGTTGTGACAGTCGGTGGACAGACTATTGGATTTTTGTGGATATTGCATTTAAGATTTTGTCTTCTACACAATGAGGAACACATGGATTTTGTGTATCTGACTCTGGTATATTGTCTTCCGACTGCCTCATTATAGGGTCATAGGCTGTGATATGTGGTTTGTTTTGATATGATTGATATGATTTATATTCTTTATGCTATTATTACATTTGAAGTATATTTGAAGGTTGCTTTGTATTCTAAAAACTTTCATCTCATTTTCCTTTAAACATTAAAGCTGCTGCCTGGCCGCGGTCATGTAGATACGTGCTTATGGGTTGCGTGCGCGTCTTTTCCTGATTTGTCCACCTCGTGTACCACGATGGGGGCTCATTGGGGTGAGGATGTGCCGGCACCTACGGGTCACGCTGTCTACATGACATGCGATTTGGTGTCACAGTTTGTGACTAGGTTACCTAGGTTACCATTAACAGTCTCTGTCACGTGGGCTCCGGGTGGGGGGAGTGGCTTCCGCTGCTTCGCTTGGCATGTCCGCGTCACGGTCATGTGATGTGGGCGTGCCGGGCTGATGCTGCGCCTGCGCTCCCGCCGTGCGGTGCCTGCAGGACCTATGACCCGGTGGTGGATCTGGGCGATGGGCGCATCTGTATAACAACGGTATGGAGGTACTATGTAACAGAGCGTTTGATTGGTATCCTGGGCAGCACAATTTATATGTGCTGCTACTATTCGCTATATGTGGTTTTGGCGCCGAGCTGTGCTGATATGTGATTGGCTCTGTGGATTCCCTTATGCATACAGACATTGGAGGAGCATTACTATGGAAACGGGGATGCCTTGCTTCTATTCGCTGACCTGAAGATAAACAGATCATCATTTTTATGTTTATGACTATATATTTACATTACCTATGTGGGGAATTGCTTTTTAACGATGTATATTTATTATACTATTATCTGATGTATATTTTGTGTTGTTTTGCTATGTAATTGATGGCTGGATGGTGATTGGTGCCCTGCGTGGTATCCACACTATATAAGCCAGCCTGTTTGGTTGATATGTATGCTTGAAAAAGACCAATTTTTGGTCGAAACGTTGCTGTACCATGGCTCAATAAATTTTTCACTTTGATGATTACACCTGACTGGAGCGCTGTTCATCTATTGGAGCTTGCCTGTAGAGGAACGGAACTTGTGGCCAACAAAGTTGCCTGACCTGGTAGACATGTACAACCACATCCCAGTGAATTCCACCAACTGAACTCTAGCGTACCTGATGCGAGGAAGATCTAGCAAGTTACCCGTTGATCTGGACATGGGGGTCCTAACCCCCGAAGATACCTCGCCGGATGCAGATTGGGATACAGAAAGGCAGCAAAGGTACCGCAAAGTACAAGAATGCGTGGAAAGAAGTCTCGCCCAGGCCAGACAAAAACAAGAAAGGGACTACAACCAGCATGCTCCTGCGATTCCCTTGTCACCCGGTGAGCAAGTACTCAAACGGAAGAGGAGGCTACACAAGCTTGACGACCAATGGGAAGCAGAATCGTATACCATCCTGCCATCCGATTTCGACAACACGAATGTCTGTCTCATCAGCAAAGATGGAGGGGAAACCTCAATGGCAATATCCAGAGACCACCTTAAAATATGCCCTGATAAGTTGAGAGAGAGGGAAACAGATCCAGGAACCTCCCCACCTGTAGAAGAGGAGAAGATTATACACACTGTTCTTGGCGATTTTCCCCAGTCTTGGACTCAAATAAATCAGGCCATCATGGTACCTGTCTTAACGTTTCGCCAACCGAACCCGCCAGAACTAAATGTGGTGCCAGATCATCCGGACCCGCAATCACAGCAGACCCCACCCGAGGATGCCATGCCAACCGTCGGACCGGCAAGTCCTCCCTCTGCTATCGGCGAATCTGCCGTACCCACTGTTGGCAGCAGCAGCCCTGAGAGCTCCAGCATGCCAGTGCTACCCAGACTCACTAGAAGCGTAGCTAGAAGACTGTGCACTACACCAGCGGTAGCAAGCATAGCAGGCCCTGTTAGGCCAACAGCAACCCCTGCACTGCGGAGGTCTACATGTAGCACCAAGAATCAAACTCCACTTCGCTACAAAACTTGGAGGTATTAACGAAAGTTGCTATTTGGTTGAAAATGTTTGTGTAAATATCTTTGTTACAGGTTTAAAAATGGACAATGGAGTAATGGACAGTGAATTGCTCCAAAACTTTCAAAAGGGACCCCTTTGTTTACCCGGGGTCCCTGCTGTTTCAAAGTTACAACCACTGAACTGGGAGTCATAGACTGTGCATGACCAAAACTTTCGCAACGTTCAAGTGTCCTCACCTCCCATAAAGGGAAGCACTGTTATATTTACTTGTTCATAGCATTTACTTGTTTATTGTATTTCAAAACTCTGTATGTCTTTTGCTAACATGTATTGTTGTTCTTCTTTCCCAGTCCGGGAGTACTGGATTTAACCGGGGGGGAGTGCAGCGCCCCAGAGTCCCGGTCGTTGCAGTACTGTCGCTCCGCCACTAAGGGGAGTGATGGTATGTCTGATGGCACTAAAGGAGTTCACCTGACCAGGTATCACAGACATGCATTACACTTCACACTCCGGCCGCCAGGGGGAGCAAAAGGCCCTATCTACTAGGCCACTCCTCACACTTGGGTAAAACTGGGGGTTGGATAGGAAGTTAGGGAGAAAGTAGCTGAGAAGAGCTTGAGAGAGGATCTGTCAGGGGTGGGATCCTGACAGAGGCCTAGGAAAGGACAGATTGTTACAGAGCCGTGCCTGAGCCACATAGCGGCAGACTCCTAAGAAAGGATACGAAGCGAAGCATATTGTGGAGAAGTGAGAAACGGGATCACAGCACAAGGAGATAGAACCAGAAGGAGTCGTGCTTTAAGATCAGCAACATCCTTCTGAGGCGCGTAGCCGGCGGCCGGAATGCCGAGAAAGTAAGAGACTCCACGCATTACTTTAAACTATGGCCGGACAGTTAACTTTAGGTTGGCTGTCTCACCTTACACCTAAGGAAGACAACGGAGGCAATTGTGGGAGAGGGGCGTCTCTAGGGTCCCTATGAAATAACTCCAGGCCTACCCCGTCATACGGGTTGGTCCTAGCCAAATCATCTGGGGGACGGAGAAATAAAGAACATCAGAAACAGACACAACACTTGTGAGGACTATCCCGTGGTGCTCAGCAGGGAGGTACTACAGCACACAGGCACTAGAAGGTAGGCACTGATTTCCACCTGCAAAGGGAACTCTGGATGTGCCTTCAGACCGGCCGGTCTCAGCCAGCCCTGTTAGCAGTGCTCTGGATTGCGGATCCCGAAGCCTTCAGTAAAGAGGTAAAGAGACTGCAACCCTGTGTCCTCGTTATTCATCACACCTTGCACCACGCACCATCATCATATCTTTCATTGGACGCCCCTTAGCAGGGTCACGGACCGGGCCTAGCCACCGTGACAACCCCAGGACGAGACAGAGAGGCCCGGTACCGAGTACCCAGCGGCCTTGCATCTGGGGGCGCTCCATATATAGTATGTAGTATGTATGTATGTATGTAGTATGTAAGTATGTAGTATGTATATAGTATGTATGTAGTATGTACTGTATGTATGTAGTATTTATGTAGTATGTATGTATGTATATAGTATGTATGTATGTAGTATGTATATAGTATGTAGTATGTATGTAGTATGTATGTATGTAAGTATATAGTATGTAGTATGTATGTAGTATGTATGTTGTATGTATGTAGTATTTTTTTTGCATTCAACACCTCAGCCGGATGATGGGACTACTACTGTCCCATCATTGCCTAATGTGTCAATCACTGTCACTGTTGCAGGCATCGTCCGATGGGACTTGTAGTCCCATCGGACGATGCCTGCACACACGCACAGAGCCCCGGCAAGCCACACAGAGCCCTGGCACGCCACATAGAGCCCCGACACTCCTCACAGAGCCCCGCGTAGAGCCCCGGCATGCCGCACAGAGCCCTGGCAGGCATGCATAGACCCCTCCCGCACACACACACACGCAGTCTCCGCCCATGCATCGCCCACACTCCATTATAGTGCATAATTGCACTATGGGAACTTCCAATTCCGGTATCCGATATCGCAAAAATATCGGAACTCAGTATCAGAATTCCGATACAGCGAATATCAGCCGATACCTGATATTTGCAATATCGGAATGCTCAACACTAATAGGGACACATATGGCAGTAGCCGCTCAGTATCGGGGTATCAGGTGCAGCAATAGGGACACATATGGCAGCAGCAGCTCAGTATTGGGGAATCAGGTGCAGTAATAGGGACACATACGGCAGCAGCTTCTCAGTATTGGGGTGTGAGGTGCAGTAATAGGGACACATATGGCAGCAGCTGCTCAGTATTGGGGAATCAGGTGCAGTAATAGGGACACATATGGCAGCAGCGGCTCAGTATCGGGGTATGAGGTGCAGTAATAGGGACACATATGCCAGCAGTGGCTCAGTATTGGGGTATCAGGTGTAGTGATAGGGACACATACGGCAGCAGGGGCTCAGTATTGGGGTATCAGCAGGATGAGGGGTTTGTGCAGGTTGGGAATAGATGGTGATGGCTGGAATGTGAGACGTGAAACGTGTCTTTGTTGTTTTCTCTGCAGACGAGTTGTAGCTGGAAGAAGTTGTCATGTCGGTCTGGGCCAGATGGAAAAGATGGGAAAAGTGACGATTCAATCATAAAGAACGTCAACGGTAAGTCATCTACTATATGATTGTCTAAGGGTCACTTCCGTCTGTCTTTCTGTCTGTCACGGTTATTCATTCGCTGATTGGTCTCGCCAGCTGCCTGTCATGGCTGCTGCAACCAATCAGCGACGGGCACAGTCCGGAAGAAAATGGCCGCTCCTTCCTCCCCGCAGTCAGTGCTAAATCCGTACTCCCCTCCAGTCAGCGCTCATACAGGGTTAATGGCAGCGTTAACCGACCGCGCTATGCCGCGGTCGGTTAACGCTGCTATTAACCCTGTGTGACCAACGTTTTACTATTGATGCTGCCTATGCGGCGTCAATAGTAAAAATATCTAATGTTAAAAATAATAATAAAAAAAAAAAAAAAAAATGATGATGACGTGCGGTCTCGCGAGAACTATCACTGATGCTGGTCAGCAGACTGCAGAGGACTGAAAAATCCCAGCCAGCTCCAACACGAGGCAGAGGATGTTAACCCCCGCAGGACCAGTCCAGAGAGGGAATAACAGAAAACAAACTCCTCACTGGATCATGACAGGTAGGTCTGCTGGTGGTGCAGGAGATGCAGAGAGGATCCAAGCTGGTATGATGAGGTGTTCAGTGGTGCGGGAGCTCTACAGAGATTTTGTGCAGCCCATAGCCCCACAACTTCCATACTTTCTAATGCATGGACTCTGGCAAAATGGCTGCCGGAGGCCCCTCATTTGCTATTGAGATCTTGGGAGTCCACTGCATAGAAGAGTATGGAGTGCGGGGCTTCGGACTCCAACTCCTGTCTCTGCTGCCGCCAGACTCTTCCGGCAGCAGCAACCCTGGGAACTCACTCCACTGCACCTGGTAAGCTCCACCACAGCTACATTTCTGATTGTAAGATGCACCCCCACCCCCCAAAAAAAAAATTGGGGGTAAAAAGTTTGTGCTATTATCCAAAAAAGGTGGTATATATATTCTTCCATCTTCTGCCTAACAAACTCTCCTATGCATAAAGATGGAAATACACTGGACCTGGTCTTCTACCAGCTCTGGTCAATGTATGAATTTACTAACTCTCCTCTTCCACTCTCTGATCACAACTTTCTTTCATTCTCTGTCAAGAATTGTCACCCCGCTCACCCCCACTTTCCGCACAAATAGAAATATAGGTGCCATTAACACCCAGAAATGTATGAAGAATTTGCAGTCATCATTGGCCCCAATCATCTCCATCTCATGTGCTGATTGTGAGCTGAAACATTATAATGAAACATGGCAATGTGCCCTGGATGAAGCTGTACTCCTACATTTAGCACAACTCGGTACAGATGGCGTCAGCACGGGCACACGCTGCAAACATGTTTTCTCCAGCGGTGCTCCAGGTGTGCTGAATGTCTGTGGAGAAAATAAAATCTGGTAGAAGTTTTCATCCTTTATAAGTTTATGCTTAAGACATACAACTCCACCCTTCACCTCTCCAAACAAAACCTATATCAACACTCTCATCACCACACTATCCAAGAATCTTAAATGACTCTTTGACACTTTTCACTCTCTCCTCAATCAAAAAGTGCAGTCCCCCACCAACGACCTTAGCTCTGATGATCTGGACAATTAATTCAAAGAAAAAATTATCCATATCCGACAGGAAATTTTCTCCCAATCCTCTATGTTATGTATTCTCCTCCCTCCTGTACTGCATCTTGCTCACTTTCTTTCTTTGAACGAGCTACACAAGAAGAAATGACCAGGCTCCTTGCATCTTCTTGCCCTACTACCTGCAACAGTGACCCTATTCCCTCACATCTCCTCCAGTCCCTTTCCCCTGCTGTCAACACTCACCTTACTCAAAAATGTAACCTCTGCCTCTCATCTGGTATTTTTCCATCCTTATTTAAACATGCCAGCATACATCCATTACTTAAAAAAGAATCCCTTGACCAGAACTGCCCTGCTAACTACAGACCTTTCTGCAATCTTCCTTTCATCTCTAAACTCCAGGAACACTTGGTCCACTGCCGTCTTATCCACTATCTCTCAGATGGTGCTCTTCTTGACCCTTTACTATCTGATTTCTGCGCTTTACATTCTACTGAAACTGCCTCCACTAAAGTCTCTAATGATCTACTATTAGTTAAATCTAATGCACACTACTCTCCGCTGATTCTCCTGGATCTCTCTGCAGCATTTGACACTGTGTGTCACCAGCTCCTCCTCACTATGCTCCTGTCTATCAGTCTCAAGTAGTGTTGAGCATTCCGATACTGCAAGTATCGGATATCGGCCGATATTTGCTGTATCGGAATTCCGATACCGAGTTCCGATATTTTTGCGATATCGGAAATCGGAATCGGAAGTGTGCGGTGCGTATGGTTCCCAGGGTCTGGAGGAGAGGAGACTCTCCTTCAGGCCCTGGGATCCATATTCATATAAAATATAAATAATAAAAAAAAAAAATATTGATATACTCACCCCTCCGGCGGACCCTGGACCTTAGCGATGTAACCGGCAGCCTCCGTTCCTAAGAATGAGTGAGTGTAGGGCCTGCGATGACGTCGCGGCTTGTGATTGGTCGTGTGAGCGGTCACATGAGCGGTCACGCGACCAATCACAAGCCGCAACGTCATCGAAGGTCCTTCACTCTGCATTCTTAGGGAATGGAGGCAGACTCTTGGACCGGTGAGAGCCGGGGCCGTCAGAGGGGTGAGTATATCAATATTTTTTTTTTATTCTTTATTTTATACATGAATATGGATCCCAGGGCCTGAAGGAGAGTTTCCTCTCCTTCAGACCCTGGGAACCATTCCGATATTTTGTGTCCCATTGATATGCATTGGTATCGGGTATCGGTATCGGCGATATCCGATACTTTTTGGGTATCGGCCGATCCAATCCGATACCGATACCTTTGCATATCGGAAGGTATCGCTCAACACTAGTCTCAAGTGCACTATTCTCTCCTGGTTCTCCTCCTACCTCTCTCACCGTTCCATCACTGTGTCTTTTGCTGGCTCCTCAGAGGAGTCTCTCCTTCCCTTTACTTTCAGGGCTCCTCAAGGTTCAATCCTTGGCCCTCTCCTTTTCTTCTTGTACACTGCCCCTATTGAACAAACAATCAGCAGATTTGGTTTTCAGTACCATCTCTATGCTGATGATACCCAATAATATACCTCATCTCTTGATATTAATACTGCATTACTACAAAATGCCAGTGATGCTCTTTCCGCTGTCTCTTACATTATGTCCTCCCTCTATCTAAAGCTGAATCTGTTAAAAACAGAACTTCACGTGTTTCCTCCCTCCACTAACCTACCTATGCCCGATATTGCCATTTCTGTGTGTAATTCCACAGCAACATGCTCTCTGTCTTGGTCTCATATTTGATTCAGATCTCTCCTTCACTCCCCACATCTGATCACTCGCTCGCTAATGTCACCTACACCTCAAAAACATCACTAGAATTACACCATTTCTTACCTTTGACTAATCCAGACTATTGCAACTTTGTACTAATTGGTCTCAGTCTTTCTAAACTCTCCCCTCTCCAATCCGTCATGCAGCAACCTGAATCATATTCCTTTCCAACCGCTACACCGATGCCTCTACCCTGTGCCAGTCGTTGCAGTAGATGCCCATCCAATATAGAGTTCAATATAAACTTATGCTCACCCACAAAACGCTCCATGGTTCAGCACCCCCCTACATCTCCTTCCTCATCGCATTCTATCACCCTACCCATGCTCTCCATTCTGCTAATGACTTAAAATTAAAATCCTCAATAATCTGAACCTCCCATTCTCATCTCTAAGACTTCTTGTATGCTGCGCCAATTCTTTGGAGTGCACTACCCAGGACAAATCGATTAACTACCAATACCCACAGTTTTAAGTGTGACCTAAAAACGTGTTTCTTTAGACTGGCCTATCACCCCAACTCACTTTTGAATTGATATTTAGCCTTGGGAGACAAGGACGCATTGTAACTGAACAATTGATGTTTGCTAAAATGTGGATTACCCATTATATCAGTACATGTAGCTTATTGACCTGCAAATATTGACAAACTATGCAGATTGATTGAATACTCGAACAATAAGCTTTGACCTCATCCCACCTTCCCCTGACCTACGGATGATGGCCTGAAGGTCAGATGTGGGTATAGAAAGGGACCTTTATCCTTCTGCAAAGACTCTACAAAACGACATCCAGGGCACAATGACTTCAACCAAAGTTATACAGATATGAGAGATTCTACAGGATGCCAGCTTAAGGGGCCACAGCCCTAGCTGGAGGAATACTGCCATTCTGAACATGACTAAACCCTCAAAGACATTCAGAGAACCCAAGTTGGGACCATCCGGTCACCTGGACTCATGAAAATGTTTGGAGAAGTCAAGTTTGACCATCTGGTCACCAGGCCCCATGAAGATGTTTGGAGAAGTCAAATTGGGGCCATCTGGTCAGCTGGCCCCATGGAGTTGTTTGGAGAAGCTAAGTTGGGACAATCAGGTCACCTGGCCACATACCTCAATGGACTTTCAGCTTCCTATGCTTGTCGATACCTCCTCATGGGGCTGCCCACTAAAAGCGGGTTGCAACTGGTAGGGGTAGTCAGCCCTGTAAGCATATGCTCTTTTCCCGGTGAACCAGTGGAAGCATGAGACTGTCTTTTGCACCATCATATGTATTTGCTGTGACTGTTCCATGCTATTGTCTGTTGGTAATTCAATAAAATATTGCCACACTGTTTTACCCTCAATTTGTGTTGTCTGAACAGTATTCTGGCCATAGGGAAGGAGAGCAGGCATTCAGTGGGATGAGCACTGGTCCATGCGGTCTTTCTAAAGACAGCCGGGCCAGCTAAGGAGAGCACACACATTGGCTGTGTCACATATTGTGTGTGCGAGGTCGGGTAGAGTGCTTTCTGGGACTCTTCCCCTTTTGACATCATCATCGCTCACGCGCACCTTCTCACTGAATCTGTATATGGGAATGTAATTCACCTCATCGCCGCACAACCAGCTTTACCCTCTCCTAGTGTATCCTCACCCATCCCCGTAGACTGTGAGCCCTCACAGGCAGGGTCCTCTCTCCTTCTGCAACCGTTGGTGCCTTGTTTTTGCTCATGTTTATTGTACTTTTCTATATTTGCCCCCTTTTCACATGTAAAGCGCCATGGAATAAATGGCACTATAAAAATATATAATAATAATAATAATAATGAAAACCTTATATAGTGTACACCATTATTGGGAACAAATAGAAAGGTCAGGTTCCAAAAGTAAAAAAGGTCTGTATGAAAATAGAGTTGGTAATTATATGTTAGGTCAGTTGATAAGCTGCCTACCAACAGTATTGCCCTTACAGATAGCAGCCAAAATTCAGTTGCTCTTCAAGGCCAGTCGGATGTGCCGTATTAACTTGGAATATCCATTTTGTCTCCCTTTTAAGGATCATTTTATCCCAAGTTCTGCTCCTTGGAGGTTTGGAGATTTTCTATATCCCTATAAAGGAAACGGCCATCTTCTGCCCTCCATGGCAGATGTTTATATGTTTTGCCAGAGGTATGTCTTTTTTTGTGTTCTATGTCGTCCAATCCTCCTTCTGAACTCCCTTCTAATTTTTCTGATGTACTTAAGGCCACATAAACATGTGACCTTGTACACAATAGATTTTGTGCAACAATTTATAATTTCTCTGATTGTGAATTTCTCCTGTATGACATTTGTTGCAAAGGTTTTTCCAGTCGCAATGTAGGGACAAGCCACGCATTTACCACATTTATAACATCCTTTGATGTTAGATTATTATTATTATTATTTATTTATATAGCACCATTAATTCCATGGTGCTGTACATGAGAAAGGGGTTACATACAGGGTTATAAATATCGTTTACAGTAAGCAAGTTTACAGTGACAGACTGGTACAGAGGGGAGAGGACCCTGTCCTTGCGGACTTACATTCTAAGTCCATCTATATTGTGTATTTGGGTGCAGAGAAATGACTATGGACATGTCTGTCTCTCAAGGATTTGTCACTTTTATACGTGACCCGTGGATATGAATCGAGATGATCACTTATGTCTCTGTTGATTTTAAGTTTGGGCTAATGTTTTGCGAGGAAAAGACATCAATGATATATCAACACCAAAGGTCAATCTTCTTTGAATGCATCTCATTAATTTCTGTGAAGACCAGTTTTCTCCCACCAGCCTAGGAGCAGATTTGCATAACTGGGTGCACAGGGGCTACCCATCACAGTGCCCCAGAGCTGGTGGTAGTATGTCATGTCAAAACTGAAAAAACTCCTGATGAAGCAGAATTTGAGCGTGTTAAGGAGGAATGTATTGTGTGCTTGGTACTGGCAACCACTTTTAGACATAAAATATTTCATGGTCTCTAGGTCCTTGAAATGGGGAATAGAAGAGTTCAGTGCCTCTACATCAACACTCACCAATAAACAGTTTGCCTCAATGGGGATGCCTTCTGCCTTCCACTTTCTGTAGCAGGTCTATTTTATCTCTCATGTACGAGTGAAGTGATTGCATGAAAGGTATAAGTATTTGATCAATACAGACCCCTAAGTTCTAGCACATGCTGTCAATACCTGATAAATAGGGATTTCCCTCAGATGATCAGCATCCTTATATCTTTTAGGTAGACTCTAAAACATTGCTATTCTTGGATTTGTTGGCATTAAGAAATTATACTCAGTTTTATCAATTATTTTATCCTGGAGTCCATCATCTAGAATAATTTTAAACTGTAATCTTGCCTCAAGAAGGAGCCACTGTGCTCTGAAAGCTTGCAAACATATTATTTTCTGGTTAGCCAATAAAGGTATCACTCCTAGAATACTTCTGTCATCATTGGGTAGAAAAGTATTCACATCGATTTTTCTGGCTAACACGGTACCACAATACAATTTGTTATTGTACATCAACTCCTCAAGGAAACTACTTGTGGGGTTTTGCTACTGGCAATCAGTGTGACATGGCAGAATCAATGGAGTACGTTGGACTGCCGGTTTGCGCTCTGCGTGACCCAGCAACTGTGAGGCCCAGTAACATTAAGGTAGTCTTTAAGGGATACTTTAAGGTTAGAAAAGATGGGAACTTCAAGCTCCTGGTTAAAATCAAATCCAAGACTTTATTACGTAAAAAAATTATTGAAATGGTATCCAATAACAAATAGTGCAACTGGTAACCTTAGTTCACAGCCTCCAGGTGGCTCAGCAGGTGGGAACACCAGTAACCTTAAAGTCTCCCTTAAAGGCACTCTTACGTTTTCCTGGCCTCGAAGCTGCCGGGATACCCAGCAAACTTAAGGAATTCTGGTGGGGATGTGGACTGTCTTACCCGGTTCCTGCCCCTGAAGACAACAAACGTGCTATGTGAATATTGTCAAGCGGTTTTGTATGTAATAGTAATGTGCTCTTATGTAATATATCATGGCAATGTACACCATGTGAAGTGTTAATGCATAATATGAGTAATAATAACGAGCACTAAAATGCTCGGGTGCTCATTGCTCGAACCGAGCAATTCCTAATGCACTAATACTTTTTTTGAATAACAAGTATAATGGGAGTCAATGGGAAATTCAAGCATTTTTCCAACAGACCCTATACAGAGATCTGGAGTCAGTGAAAATGTTGAAATGAATGGGAAAATGTTTAATTGAAGGAGAACAGCATGGGGAATAACCCTGGAACCATCTATCACTCCCAGATCGCTGCTGAGAACAATGATGTGACACTTTTACTCCACTTTAAAGACTGACAATAAAACATTACAGTTGTGGCCAAAAGTATTGACACCCCTGCAATTCTAATAATACTCAGTTTCTTCCTGAAAATGATTGCAAACACAAATTCTTTGGTATTATTATCTTCATTTAATTTGTCTTAAATGAAAAAACACAAAAAGAATTGTCCTAAAGCCAAACTGGATATAATTCCACACCAAACATAAAAAAGGGGGTGGACAAAAGTATTGGCACTGTTCGAAAAATCATGTGATGCTTCTCTAATTTGTGTAATTAACAGCACCTGTAACTTACCTGTGGCACCTAACAGGTGTTGGCAATAACTAAATCATACTTGCAGCCAGTTGACATGGATTAAAGTTGACTCAACCTCTGTCCTGTGTCCTTGTGTAATAATTATAGGGGATAACTCAGGAGACTCTTTGTGTGGAACAAGACAACTACAGGACACAGTTTTATAAGTGGTAAAGTCTATATTATCACATGGTGATTCAAACAGGTGCAGAGAGAAACTCAAGTCCACAATACTTGGTGCAAATATCAAATGCAGCTCAGCAGTCTATAGGAAACTTCAGAGGAAAATGCAATCACGCAGAAAGTCTATGAAGCACAATTATCCTTGAGGATACTTGACACGAATAAGTCCTTGCTTAGTCCACAACACAGATAGATATGCTTATAAGGCAGTTCAAATAATATCTTAGCTCAACCAGGGAGGTCTGGGTAATAGTCTCAGGTTCTTGCAGAGCAGAAACAGCTTACATGTCCAGCAAATGCAGATGGAAGCAAACACGAGCAGCAGATGAAGGAGGATTACTGCAACTGGTGTATGCAGCAGGAACTCAGAGCAGAATAGCAGGATAACCCCACAGGTTCACAGGAGCAGGAATATAGCCAGGGAGTCACCAGAGGTCAGGAGCTGGATGCAAGGCAGAATACTCTAGCACAGACTGAAGGCTGGGGTGGAGTTTTATAGCAGGAAGACACAGTGCACATGAGACCAAAGACGCCATCTTGGAAAAGGGCAGTTATGCACAAAAAGGTAATAAAAAATGTTCAGAGTCCTGACATTACTCCCTCCTTAGAAGCGGCCTCAGGACGATCCTGGAACTGGTTTCTCAGGGAATCTCTGATGAAAACGAGAAATTTTCTGTTGGGCATTGATGTTTTCCACAGGTTCCCAAGAGTCTTCCTCAGGGGGATATCCCTGCCATCTTATCAGATATTGGAGCCGATTCCTGCGAATCCTGGAATCAATAATTTCCTCCACCACAAATTGTTCTTGCCCATCAATCACCACAGGCTGCGGAGGTGGCACAACATGTCCCTGGAAGGTATTAGGAGATACAGGCTTTAGTAAAGATACATGAAAAACTGGGTGTACCTTCATAGTCCTAGGCAGCTTCAGCCGGCAGGCCACAGAGCTCACAATACCGTTGAACTTGAAAGGGCCAATGAATTTCTGTCCAAGTTTTTGTGAAGGAATGTTTAACTTCAGATTCTTAGTTGCTAACCACATGGAATCTCCTACCTTGAACATGGGTGCAGGTTTACGGAATCTATCAGCCGATCTTATAACATTCTTGAGCTGTGGTCAGGAATTCCTTCAGAACCTCCAGATTTTGCCTCATCGCAGTCAGCCTTTCCTCCACTGCCGGAACCGGAGAATTAATTGGAGACCTAGGTAAGATACACGGATAATAACCCAGATTGGCAAAGAAAGGTGTAAATTTAGTGGAGGCGCTCTGAGAATTGTTATATAAAAATTCGGCTAACGGCAGCAACTCCAACCAATCATCCTGGAGATGGCTGACATGGCATCTTAGATATTGTTCCAGCGTCTGGTTGGTACGCTCAGTCTGACCATTTGTCTGGGGATGGTAAGCGGAAGAGAGACAGACATTAATATTGAGTGCAGAGCAAAGCCCCTTCCAGAATCTTGAAGTGAACTGCACTGCACGGTCAGAGATGATCTAATCCGGAACCCCATGCAACCGAAAGACATTCTGTATAACCAAGTTCACTGTATCTTTAGCTGAGGGGAGGCTGGTACACGGAACAAAATGAGCAGCTTTAGTCAGGCGATCAACTACCACCATGATTGTATTCATGCCCCCCGATGTAGGCAGCTCCACAATTAAGTCCATTAATATAGACCCCCAAGGGAGGGATGGAACAGGTAATGGTTGTAGAAGACCCGTAGGTTCCACATGAGGAGTCTTGTAATGAGCACATACCTCGCAAGAGAGAACATAGTCCTTGGTATCCTTCAGGCAAGTTGGCCACCAGAAGAATCGGTTCAGGAACTCTTGTGTCTTCTGTACCCCCCTGTGACCAGCCAACTTGGAGTCATGTACCAACTTGAGGATCTGCAGACGGACGACCTCAGGGACGTAGATACGTCGATCTCTGAACCACATGCCACCCTTAAAGACAAGATTAATATCCACAGGTGGGTTGGCCAGAAATACATCACCTTCATAGGCCTCCCTGCACTCCTTCCACAAGTCCTGATCGTGGATAATTCCGATGAAATTGGCATCAGATAGAATGGTCTTGGATGGGGCTCCAGGTACGGAATCCGCAGCATGGATTCGGGATAAAGCATCAGCCTTCCCATTACGACAACCTGGACGGTACGAGATAACAAAGTTAAATTGATTTAAAAATAAACGAGCCTGACGAGGAGAAAGACATCTAGCGGATCTAAGGAACTCTAAATTGCGATGATCAGTTAGCACTATGATCTGTTGTGCAGCTCCTTGCAGATGATGCCTCCATTCTTTGAAAGCCGCAATAATAGCCAGCAATTCCTTGTCTCTCATGTCGTAATTCTTCTCTGCTGAGGTTAGTCTACAGGAAAAGAAAGCACAAGGATGTAGCAGACCCTTCTCTCCAGTTCTTTGGGAGAGAATAGCCCCCAAAGCATTATCAGAAGCGTCCACCTCCACAATGAAAGAAAGTGTTGGATCTGGGTGTATCAACAGCGGTGCTGATGTGAAACAGATCTTAAGCCGATCAAAAGCTTCTTGAGCCTGTGATGACCACTTAAAGGGCTTTTCGTTCTTTGTCAAGGAAGTAATGGGACGGACAATATCAGAAAAATTTCGAATGAAGCGTCTGTAGAAATTTGCAAAACCAATGAAACGTTGGACCTCCTTAACATTCTTGGGTACCGGCCAGTCAAGGATTGCCTGAATCTTACCAGATTCCATGTTCAGCCCCTGGGGAGAGATGATATAACCTAAGAACTGTATCTCAGAATGATGGAACTCGCATTTCTCCGGCTTAATATACAGAGGGTTCTCTTTCAGACGTCTTAAAACAGTTTTGACATTTTCTTCATGTTCCTGTAGAGAGTCAGAAAAGATTAGTATATCGTCCAAATAGATCACTACAAACTGGTCCAACAAATCTCTGAAAATGTCATTAGCAAGGTGTTGAAATGTTGCAGGGGCGTTACAAAGCCCGAAGGGCATCACAAGAGATTCAAAGTGTCCATACCGGCATCTGAATGCTGTCTTCCACTCATCCCCTGGACGAATACGCACGAAATGATAAGCCCCACGAATATCCAGTTTAGAGAACACCTTAGCATGGCGGACTCTTTCCAGTAATTCGGGAATCAGAGGCAAAGGGTAACGGTTTTGTACGGTTACCTTATTGAGTTCCCGATAGTCAACACAGGGTCTCAGGGTCCCATCCTTCTTCTTTACAAAAAAGATAGGTGCCCCTGCTGGTGAGGAAGAAGGACATATGAAGCCTTTGGCCAGATTTTCATCAATATACTCCTTTAAGGCTTGAAGCTCAGGTGCCACCAAAGGGTATACGTTACCAAAAGGAATAGCTGCCCCAGGAAGCAACTCAATGGGACAGTCATAATGCCTGTGTGGAGCTGATCTGCATTCTTCTTGTCACAGATGTTAGAGAACTCTTTATATGCTGGAGGTAAAGAAAATACCTGTACATGTGGTTCCGTAGCCGTGGACTCAGGGACAGCTTCTGTTAACGCTGAGTTGCTCCTTGTTGGAAAGATAATCTCCTTGGTCTCCCAGTTGATAATTGGGTTCTGAGAACGTAACCAAGGAATGCCTAAAATCACAGGAAAATGAGGAGAAGAAATTAGCAAGAAAGAAAGTTGCTCCTGATGATTAGGCTCCAACAAAATTTCAAGGGGTACGGTCTCCTGATCCACAGGCCCAGAGATTAAAGGTGACCCATCCACTGTTTCCATGGTAATTGGAGAGGCTCTTTGCTGAATTTCAATACCATGTTCCTTGGCAAATGCGATATTCATGAAATTGCCACCTGCACCAGAGTCAATCATAGCTGCACTGGAAATCCACTGTCCTGAACACAGGATCTTAATAGGGAGAGAACAGTGAGAGTACTTTTCCTTCAGCTCCTTGGGGGGTGAAGTCATAGAAAGTGAATGGAATACAGCGTTTAAAGGCAGGCTACATTCAGAGATGTCAGATTCATCATCACAGTTGTCATACTCCCCTACTGCTGCTAGCACCTTTTTAGGCCGTCTAGGACACTTAGGACAATTGATCAAGAAGTGGCCAGACTGGCTGGAGTAGAAATGGAACACCCCCACTGCCGCAGGGCCGAGGGGTACCCGGTACCGGGCCTCTGAGCTTGTGTAATCTCCTCTTTCATTTAAGTACTTGTTCACCAGGGGACAGGGGAATCGCAGGAGCGTGTTGGTTGTAGTCCCTTTCTTGTTTTTGCCTAGCCTGGGCGAGACTTCTTTCTACACACTCCTGTACCTCGCGGTACCTTCGCTGCCTTTCTGCATCCCAATTGTCATCCGGCGAGGTATCTTCGGGTACTAGGACCCCCATGTCCAAATCAACGGGTAACCGACTAGATCTTCCTCGCATCAGGTACGCTGGAGTACAGTTGGTGGAACTTACTGGAATGTGATTGTACATATCCACCAAGTCAGGCAACTTTATTGGCCACAGGTTCCGTTCCTCCACAGGCAAGGTCTTCAATAAATCGATTACCACTTGGTTCATCTTCTCACACATCCCGTTGGTTTGAGGATGGTACGGTGTGGTTCTGATCTTTTTACACCCGTACAGTTGACAGAATTCTTGGAACACTTCCGCTTCGAATGCAGGTCCCTGATCAGTCAGTACCTTCTCTGGGTAGCCATGGGGCCTACAAAAGTGCTGCTGAAAGGCCCTGGCGGCAGTCCTGGCCGTTAGATCCTTGACAGGTACAACCACCAAAAACCTGGAGTAGTGGTCCACGATGGTAAGGGCGTAGATATAGCCCGACCGGCTAGGTGTCAGCTTCACATGATCCAGCGCGACCAGTTCGAGCGGCCGTTTGGTGATGATAGGCCGCAGGGAAGCCCGTTGACTGTCACGGTCCTTCCTGCGCAGACTACATGGACCACACTCCTGACACCACTTCTCAATGGTTCTCTTCATGCCAATCCAATAGAATCTCCCTCGGAGGAGCCTTTCCAGCTTCCTCCATCCGAAGTGTCCGGCTCCATCATGGTAGGCTCCCAGAACCATGGGCGCATCTCGCCTTGGCACCACTATCTGCCACACCAATTCATGAGTACGTGGGTCGATGCTCCTCCTGCACAACTTGCCATCATGGATAAACAGTTTGCTTCTCCCCTTCCACAGCTGTTGGGTCTCTTGTGGGTCATCTGGGCCAGGGTGCGACCCTGCCTGCATCAAGAGCTCTTTCACCCGACGGACCGCGGGGTCACCATCCTGGGTTTCCGCCCACCCGTGATGGGGCAGGGGATTCAGCGTGTCATCCGGTTGGTTCTTGTGCCTGTTCTTTACATGATGAGAGCTCTGAGTGGCTTTGGGGCGATGGAATGCAGGCCACCTCTTCAAGTGCCTCCGGGTCTTCTCCCGCTTCTGGCAAATTGGGCATTCGGGACAAGGCATCAGCATTGGCATTCTCGTGTCCTGCCCGCTACTTGATGGTGTAATCGTAGTTGGACAGCCCGGCCATCCATCGCTGTTCCAAAGCCCCGAGTTTGGCAGTATCCAGATGCGTTAGCGGATTGTTGTCCGTGAAGATGGTGAATTTCGCGGAGGCCAGGTAGTGTTTGAACCTCTCTGTCACTGCCCAGACAATGGCAAGGAATTCCAGCTTAAAGGAACTGTAGTTGTCAGGGTTCCTTTCCGTGGGACGGAGTTTCCTGCTGGCGTAAGCGATCACCCTTTCCTTGCCTTTCTGGACCTGAGACAGCACGGCTCCTAATCCCACATTGCTGGCATCTGTGTACAGCACAAACGGCTGATCGTATTCGGGGTAAGCCAGTACCTCTTCTCCCGTCAGTGCCGACTTCAAACAGGTGAAGAATTCCTCCAGCTCCTTGTTCCAATCAAAGGCGGTGTTCCTCCCCTTGGTCTTCTTTGGTTGGCCCACCAACAGGTTTTGCAAGGGTGCGGCCTTCTTGGTGAAGTCCTTAATGAACCTTCGGTAATAGCCTACCAGCCCGAGGAACTGCCGGACTTCGTGGAGGTCACTGGGCTTTGGCCAGTCCTTGATCACTGTGACCTTGTCGGGTTCTGGGGCCACTCCTTTAGCGCTCACCACATGGCCCAGGTACTGCACTTTAGGTTTCAGCAGATGACACTTGGACGGTTTCACCTTTAAGCCGAAGTTGGACAGGGCTTCAAACACCTCGGCCAGGTGCTTCAGATGGTCTTCGTAGGTCTTAGAGAAGACAATGACATCATACAAATACAGCAGCACAGTTTCAAAGTTCATGTGTCCTAGGCAGCACTCCATCATCCTCTGGAACGTCCCGGGAGCATTGCACAATCCGAAGGGCATGTAGTTGAACTCGCAGAGACCCATTGGTGTCGTGAAGGCCGTCTTTTCTTTGTCCGCCTCCGCTACAGGAACCTGCCAGTACCCACTGGTGAGATCTAAGGTAGAGTAGTTAGCAGATTTTAAAGCAGCCAGAGACTCCTCTATCCTGGGCAGTGGGTATGCGTCCTTATGTGTAATGCGATTCAACTGCCTGTAATCAACACACATCCTCATTGTACCATCTTTCTTTTTAACAAGGACTAACGGAGCTGCCCAGGGGCTACAGCTGTCTCTCACCACCCCAGCCTCCTTCATCTCCCGCAACATGTCCTTGGCACACTGGTAATGAGCTGGGGGTACAGGGCGATATCTCTCTTTTATGGGTCGGTGATCTCCCGTGGGGATGTGATGTTGGATCCCTTTCACCTGCCCAAAATCTAAGGGGTGTTTGCTGAATACCTGCTCGTACTCGTGTACCACCCTGTAGGCCCCCTGTTTTTGATGGGATGGGGTAGAGTCAGTGCCCACATGCAATTCCCGACACCAGTCTTTCGAGTGCTCTGCAGAACCTTTGTTCTCCGCCACGTTTGACGGGACCAAGGGTTCAGGTGTCTGTATCACACTATTATTAACAGTGAACAGTTTGGCGAGCATGGTATACTTGGTGAGGTGAACCTCTTCCTCCCCACAATTGAGGACACGTACGGGCACTCTCCCCTGGCGGACGTCGACCACCCCCCGGGCTGTCAGAACAGTAGGCCTGTTGTCTGAATATACGGGTTCTACCAAGGCCTGGTAGTCCTTACCCCTGAGGCCTATGGCTGCCCGACACCATATTAACATTTCACTCCTGGGGGGTATCGCGATGGGGTTTGAATCACTCACAGTGACACGACCAATCTCACCACCAGTCAGCTCTACCTGCTGTCTCTGCATCAGAGCTCTGATTTCCTTCTGCAGGGCACGTTGCTCACTGTGGCCAGCGGTTTCTGCCACCTGTTGCAACAAAACAATAACTTCTGCAAGACAATTTTCTATAACATTAGTACCAAGAGTCATCATGGGATTACATTCTCGACGATCAATATCAACAATCACAATCCCTTGGGCTTTCAATTCCACCCGCCCCACCTTGATGGTGACCTCCTTATACCCCACTTGTGGCAACGGCTGACCATTACTGGCTATTATGGTGAAATCATCGTCAGGACCACGAGTAATATCAGTGTCCTCCCAATACCGTTTATAAAGCACGTAAGGTATAGTCGTCACCTGAGAACCGGTGTCCAGCAAAGCGTTCAAGGGGATTCCATCAACCACTACAGGGAGAACTGGTCGTCCTCCAATATACTTGGTTCTCCAATGCTGCGGGCCTGACCGTCCTACTCCTGGGGGTTGGCCCTTTGCCCCAGGGGTTGCTCGTTTAAAGGACAGTACCTTGCAAGGTGGCCCACCTGGTGACAGCGGCGGCAGATGGGTCGTCCGTCCTGATGGAAGCGATCGCTGTCCCGGCCTCTGGTTGGTGGGGTCCTCTTCTGTCACGTCCAGGGGACATCTTCTGGTCTGGAGGCTAGCTGGATCTTTTCCTTGGGGGCCTCCTGTAGGGACTGCACCGTCCGGGCTAGGGCAGCAACGCTCTTGGTCAGCTCCTGCATCTGAAGACGGAGTCCTGCAGGGGAGTCGTCCTCGAAGCTCTGGGCGTTGGCCTCCGCGGCAACTGGGGTTTCCGATGCCACCTCCTGGTGGTATGTGAGAGCGGGGCGCCTGGGTGGTACTGCGCGGCTGGGCTGTCGCTCCTGCAATGCCTGGATAGCTTTATCTTTGAATTGCGCAAAAGTCAAGTCTGGATTTTGCATGGCTAGGAAGTGCAATTGGCCCCGCTGGTGACTGCACAGGAGCCCCTCAATGAACCGCTCCTTCAGGAGTTTATCCTCATCCTGCATGCTGCCGGGGTCACTCTGCTTAATGGCCTGCATCGCCTCCTGGAGATTAAGGGCATAGTCCCGTAAGCTATCCTGCGGTCTCTGTTTGCATCCATAGAAAGTCAGTTTAATTTCCGTAGCAGTGCGAGTATCGAAGGTGGCTTTAAGCTTTGCAAAAATATGCTGTGCAGTTCCCTTATCCTCGGCGGGCCAGGATTTCAATTCTCTCAGAGCCGCCCCAAAGAGTTGGCCAATTATCATATGAACCTTCTGCGGCTCTGTCAGGGGATAGAACTCGAGCAGGCTGCAGAGCCCTTCCTTAAAGTCAGTGAATGTATGCGACTCCCCAGAGTATCGTGGGAGCCAGGCCGCTCCGGGCAGGTACGGCATAGAGAAGGGCATTATGGCTTTTGTGTTAGCGGCAGCGTCCGACTGGCTGAGGGGAACAGCGGGTTCTGCGGCAACCGGTGGTGGTATTAGGGCCGTGGCTTCGCCCGCTGCGGGGACCGGAGCTGCCTCTGCGTCCGCGGCTGCGGCCGCCACCTCCTCTCCTCCCGACTCGGACATGGCTGTCCCTTCCTCCCACTAACCTGCTGGAGGTCGGAGTTCCTCTTCCGGGATTGGCGCCTTACCGCGCTTTCCGTTCCGCGCTTCTTTTGGCCGGTTCCGCCCACGAAGCTGAGGCTCCTCCCTCCGTGCGCGGCAATGGCGAGTTTTTTGGCGGTAAATGGCAATACACAGTTCAAGCACAATAAATCACAGTTCCAAAGCACACATGACCTGATTCTTCAGGCTTAAGTAGATCCTGTTCGTGACGCCAAATTGGAGTGCCCCCACTGCCGCAGGGCCGAGGGGTACCCGGTACCGGGCCTCTGAGTCTCTGCTCTGGGGTGTCACGGTGGCTAGGCCCGATCCGTGACCCTGCCGAGGGGCGCACAGTGAATGATGTGACGGATGTAGATGGTGCGGTGCAGTAAATAACGAGGACACCAGGTTGCAGTCTCTTTACCTCTTTACTGAAGGTTTTAGAGTCCTCAGTCCAGAGCGCTGTCAACAGGGCTGTCTGAGACCGGCCGGTCTAAAGGCACATCAGGAGTTCTCTTTACAGGTGGGAATCAGTGTCTACCTTCTAGCGCTGGGTGTTGTAGTCCTTCCCTGCTGAGCTCCCGGGATAGTCCTCACAACTGCTTCTGTCTGTCTCTGATGTTCATTCTCTCCGTCCCCCAGATGATATGGTAGGACGCACCCGTATGACGGGGTAGGCCTGGAGTTCTTCTGGGACCCTAGAGTCGCCCCTCTCCCACAGCTGCCTCCGTTGTCTGCTTAGGTGTTAAATGAGACAGCCAACCTATAATTGGCTGTCCTGCCGTGGTTTGCAGTAGTACTTAAAGTCTCTTACTTGCTCGGCGTTCTGGCCACCGACTGTTTGCGCCTCAGAAGGATGTTGCCTCGGTCTAACAGCACGACTCCTTCTGGTCCTAATGCCTCTTCTCTGTATTCCCGTTGTTCACTGGTTAGTTCTGCTCTTAGAAGTCTGCCAGGATCCCATCCCTGACAGGTCCTCTCACTAGCTCTTCCCAGTTACTTCTCCCTGTCTTCCTGTCCAACCCCCAGTTTTACCAGAGTGTGAGGAGTGGCCTACTAGATAGGACCACCCCCCCTGGTGGCCGGAGTGTGAAGTGTAGTGAGGTGTTACCTGATCAGAGAAACTCCTTTAGTGCAATCAGACGTACCATAGCTCCCCATAGTGGCGGAGCCACAGTACTGCAACGACCAGGACTCTGGGGCGCTGCAGAAACATAGACTTTCACGAAGGCGATGCTCCCGGTGCTCATTGATCTCGCGCCTCTGAACGGAATCAATTTGCATGGGCACCTCCTCCACCTCCCGAGATGTTTTACCTGCAGGCTCTTTGGAAGGAAGGGAAAAGTTAGAAATACGATTATATGCAGCAAACTTCTCCTGCCTACGCTCAGTAAGGCGAATGTCAAAGCGCACACAATGCTGTATAAATGTCTCTAGCTCTTGAGGTAACTCAGAGCGAGCTAGGTTCATCTTTTACAATACTAGACAGACCCCTTTTAAAAATAGGTAATTGTGCACAACTGTCCCAATTGGTATCTACCGCTAATCTCCTGAATTCAGTGGCATACTCAATAACAGAACGTTTTGCCTGGCGTAAAGACAATAAAGCAGATTCAGCGGTTGCACGGCAATTAGGATCATTAAACATTAATGCCATGGCAGCCAAGAAATCATCCAAGTTATTTAACCGTGGGTCACAAGACTCAATCATCGGATTCGCCCAGGCGAGCGCTCGTGCAGTCAGCAGCATTATTACACACAATACTTTGGATCTATCATTAGGAAAATGGTCAGCATGCACATCAAAATATAGCATACATTGATTCACAAAGCCATGAAATTTGTCGCGATCACCATTAAATCTGAATGGGGGCAACTTAGGTGGGCTAGCTGGTGGCGGTTGCCCAGAGGGAAAAGTCGCTTGTGCAGCTATTTGCGTGCTTATGTCCTGAAAAGCCCGTCCTTACTGGGATTCTATGCCAGCAAGTTTGTTTTCCTGGGCTGCCATGCGGGTGCTTAAGTCCTGCAAAGTCTGTCCAAACACTTGTTGATTGTGTTCAAAGCTTCCAAACTTCTTTTGCAGACCTTCCACATCTTTCTGCAGTGATCTAATTATGGAAAACACCTGCTCTAGTCTGCTTTCTGCAGTCATTGTTCCAGCAGTCTCCTTTCTTTTTTTTTAGGCTAGAGTATCCTGAAATAATTATAGGGGATAACTCAGGAGACTCTTTGCGTGGAACAAGACAACTACAGGACACAGTTTTATAAGTGGTAAAGTCTATATTATCACACGGTGATTCAAACAGGTGCAGAGAGAAACTCAAGTCCACAACACTTGGTGCAAATATCAAATGCAGCTCAGCAGTCTATAGGACACATCAGAGGAAAATGCAATCATGCAGAAAGTCTATGAAGCACAATTATTCTTGAGGATACTTGACACGAATAAGTCCTTGCTTAGTCCACAACACAGATAGATATGCTTATAAGGCAGTTCAAATAATATCTTAGCTCAACCAGGGAGGTCTGGGTAATAGTCTCAGGTTCTTGCAGAGCAGAAACAGCTTACATGTCCAGCAAATGCAGATGGAAGCAAACACGAGCAGCAGATGAAGGAGGATTACTGGAACTGGTGTATGCAGCAGGAACTCAGAGCAGAGTAGCAGGATAACCCCACAGGTTCACAAGAGCAGGTATATAGCCAGGGAGTCATCAGAGGTCAGGAGCTGGATGCAAGGCAGAATACTCTAGCACAGACTGAAGGCTGGGGTGGAGTTTTATAGCAGGAAGACACAGTGCACATGAGACCAAAGATGCCATCTTGGAAAAGGGCACTAATGCACAAAAAGGTAATAAAAAATGTTCAGAGTCCGGACACCTTGAGCATGGAGAAAAGAAAGAAGACCAAAGAACTGTCTGAGGACTTGAGAAACAAAATTGTGAGGAAGCGGAGGCCCCCAGAGTCCTCCCGCCTCTTAGCGGTCCATGCGGGGTCTTCTGTTCCCAGGTCCTTCGCACAAAGTATCGCTGCATGCACCACTGAGATTGGGGGCCGTCGGAAGGTGAAAATAACTATTTTTTATTTTTTTAATCATTTTTAACATTAGATCTTTTTACTATTGATGTTGCATAGGCAGCATCAATAGTAAAAAGTTGGTCACACTTGTCAAACACTATGTTTGACAAGTGTGACCAACCTGTCAATCAGTCTTCCAAGCGATGCTACAGATCGCTTGGAAAATGCTAGCATTCTGCAAGCTAATTATGCTTGCAAAACGCTAGTGTTTAACGGAAAAATGCATGCCAATTCCGCAAGCGATATACCCGCTGCAGGAATTTCAGAATTGCCGCAGAAATTTCCGCGGCAATTCTGCAACGTGTGCACTTAGCCTTATTGTAGCTTCTGTGGCTGCTGTTGCTACTGCTGATGATGTTATTAACAAATGGCTTGGTGGTGCAACAATCAGAAGGTGTGTCCACTGCTGTTATTTTTACAATTTGCCTTTTTTTTTCTTTAAAGCACCTAATATTCCTCATCCTTTTGCTTATTCCTGAGTCCTGAGAAGCCAAATTTTTGGAAACGGAGACTCTTATTTGGGTCTCCATATGGTGGGTTGCCTGTAGAGGAAGGAGTCTCAGAGCACCATTATAATATTTCTACTCTGGGGAAATTGATGCAACTTTAGTGGTGTGTGACAATGATTTTTTGAAATGTGGAGACTCCAAGTTGCGTCTCCATCTGGTGGGTTGCCTGTAGTGGAAGGAGTTTCATAGCACAGTTATGCTATTTCTTCTCTGGATAAATTGATGCCACTTTACTGGTGTGTGCCAAGTAGAGATAAGCGAATAATGATCGCCGAGTCAGAATTTGCCAGATTCGTACCATATTGGTGCCGAATTTATGTTTGACGATCGTTTCTGAACATATTCAGTCATCTGTACTCCCATTGACTCCAATGACATTTGGCTATGTTCGGTGAATATTGCAGATACGGCGATCATAATCCGAACCGAATATTGCAATATTTGCTCATCTCTAGTGCCAAGTTGTGTCTCCATCTGATCTCACAGCACCAGGCCTACACCTGTTACTCATCCATCTCCTTACTGATCAATTTGTAAGCTAGAAATGTTGGGCCAGGCCCTGTCCCATCCATCCATGCTGCACAATTATACAATTTCTACTTTGGGTTAATTTATGACACTTTTCCTGGTGTAGTCCCCTCATTTTTGGAAATGTTTGGGCTCTAGGGTGAGTCTTCTTCATATATTTTGCCTGTTGTAGTAGGGCTCCCAGACTGACAGACCTGCACTTATTTTCAGTCAACTACCTGTGTTACTATCCTTAAATGTTTCTAACAATAGTAGTCTACGAAGCTGATATTTGTGCCTCCTGACTGAACAGAAAAACAGTTTAAGCTGTTAAATCAGGTATCAGGGCTCCTAGCACAGCAGGCCTACACTGTTCCCTCACCCACCTCTTAATTTTAACTTAAATTCAAAGCTATAAATGTTTACCCAGAACCTGTCTCATACATGGCCCATGCCTCACTGCTGCACCATTATAACATGTCTAGTGTGGGTCAATTGATGCCACTTTTCCTGGTGTCTGACCCTAACTTTTTGAAATGTTTGGACTCCAAGTTGGGTCTCCTTCATGTGTGTTTCCTGAAGTTGGCAGTGCTCTCAGAGCACCAGTTCTACACTTGCCACTCATCCATCTGTTACTGATCAATGTTTAAGTGAGAAATGCTGATCCAAGTCCTGTCTCAGGCCCTGTCCCATGCAGACATGCTGTGCAATTATACTATTTGTACTCTGGGTCAATTGATGCCACTTTTATTAGTGTCTGCCCCTAACTTGAACTGTTTTGGCAGCTTCCCCCCTGAAGGTGTTGTTTGTGGAATTGGTTTTGACTCGTATTGAATTCAATGGGGTTCAGAAGTGGGAAGTTTGCCTATCCTAACTGAACCGAATCTTTAAAAGTTAGCACATCTTTACTCATTACCAAGGTGCCACACAAGAAACATCTCATGATGAGTAAAACCAGTGGTTTGTCTCCAGACCATTGCAACCTTATTGTTGCAAACATACTGATGGCATTGGTTATAGAAGAATTTCTAAACTACTGAATGTGCCAATATGCACTTTTGGGGACATTATCTGGAAGTAGAAAGAACATATTTTCACCATAAATCGGTCACGACCAGGTGCTCCCCACAAGATTTCAGACAGAAGAGTGAAAATAATTATCAGAACAGTTGTTCAAGAGCCAAATACCACTTGTGGAGAGCTACAGAAAGACCTGGAATCAGCAGGAGCAATAATTTCAAAGAAAGCTATAAGTAGTGCACTCAACCTCCATGGCCTGTATGCACGCTCACCACGTAAGACTCCATTGCTGAACAAAACAAAAAACATGTTCAAGCGCGTGTAAAGTTTGCTCAACTATATTTAGACATGTATGTTAAATACTGTGACATTTTAACCTGGTCAAATGAGACCAAAATTGAACTCTTTGGATTCCATAATACACACAATGGACCAGATCAGTCAATCAGCCTCCTCCAATTTTAAAACATCTTACTTGGGAAAGACGTTTTTCTATTGGAGGTGGCTGATGCACAGGTCTGGTCACATGCTCATCTACGAGCTGCTATTTTCTGGAAAGAAATGCTGGTCAGTTTGTGATTAAAGCTTCAGTAACAAAAAAAATAGCCAATCCTTTTAATAGGTTCCAGGGGCAACCATAGTAAATGCAATCTATTATATTGTGAATCTATATCTACGCTGAAAACTAGTAATTGGTTTCAAAGCCCTGAAATGTTAACCCAAAATAATAACAATAATCAGACAACTTACATGGAAGCTGTAAATTACTTTTTTATAATGTGACAATGAGCTTCTTTCCTCTACAGAAGACTCGTAATGCTAGAAACCTTCAAATTGCTTGGAAAATACGATACACTCTTCTATTTTTTACAAGGGTGATAGAGACAGAGACATTTTGTTTTAAAAATTAATTTACCAAGTGTATCAGGAGAGGGAATACAACTTCTGCCCCACAAAGTACCAGACTTGCTCCTGTTTGTGCTCTGCTGGGAACTGCCTATCTCTGACTATTAACCCCTTTCTGTCATTGGACGTACTATTCCGTCCATGTGGGGTGGGCCCTACTTCCCAAGGACGGAATAGTACGTCCAGCACGATCGGCGGCCGGGTGTCAGCTGACTATCGCAGCTGACATCCGGCACTATGTGCCAGGAGCGGTCACGGACCGCCCCAGGCACATTAACCCCCGGCACACCGCGATCAAACATGATCGCGGTGTGCCGGCGGTATAGGGAAGCATCGCGCAGGGAGGGGGCTCCCTGCGGGCTTCCCTGAGACCCCCGCAGCAACGCGATGTGATCGCGTTGCTCCGAGGGTCTCCTACCTCCTTCCTCGCTGCAGGTCCCGGATCCAAGATGGCCGCGGCATCCGGGTCCTGCAGGGAGGGAGGTGGCTTACCGAGTGCCTGCTCAGAGCAGACGCTGGTAAGCCTGCTGCACTCTAAGTGAGATCGGTGATCTGACAGAGTGCTGTGCACACTGTCAAATCACCAATTTGTGATGTCCCCCCCTGGGACAAAGTAAAAAAGTTTAAAAAAAATGTCCACATGTGTAAAAAAAAAATAAAAAAAAAATTCCTAAATAAATAAAAAAATAAATAAATTATTCCCATAAATACATTTCTTTATCTAAAAAAAAAAAAAATCAAACAATAAAAGTACACATATTTAGTATCGCCACTTCCGTAACGACCCCCCACCTATAAAACTACATAACTAGTTAACCCCTTCAGTGAACACCATAAAAAAAAAAAAAAAAAACGAGGCAAAAAACAACGCTTTATTCTCATACCGCCAAACAAAAAGTGGAATAACACGCGATCAAAAAGACAGATATAAATAAGCATGGTACCGATGAAAACATCATCTTGTCCCGCAAAAAACGAGCTGCCATACACCATCATCAGCGAAAAAATAAAAAAGTTATAGTCCTCAGAATAAAGCGATGCCAAAATAATTATTTTTTCTATAAAATAGCTTTTATCGTATAAACGCGCCAAAACATAAAAAAATGATATAAATGAGATATCGCTGTAATCGTACTGACCCGAAGAATAAAACTGCTTTATCAATTTTACCAAACGCAGAACGGTATAAACGCCTCCCCCAAAAGAATTTAATGAATAGCTGGTTTTTGGTCATTCTGCCTCACAAAAATCGGAATAAAAAGCGATCATAAAATCTCCCGTGCCCGAACATGTTACCAATAAAAACGTCAACTCGTCCCGCAAAAAACAAGATCTCACATGACTCTGTGGACTCAAATATGGAAAAATTATAGCTCTCAAAATGTGGTAATGCAAAAAATATTTTTTGCAATAAAAAGCGTCTTTCAGTGTGTGACGGCTGCCAATCATAAAAATCCGCTAAATAACCCACTATAAAAGTAAATCAAACCCCCCTTCATCACCCACTTGAGCTACATTCACATTTGCGTTGTGTGCCGCAGCGTCGGCGACGCAACGCACAACGCAGGAACAACACATGCACAACACATGCACAACGCTGCGTTTTGCGACGCATGCATCCTTTTTTTGCTTGATTTTGGACACAAAAAATGCAACTTGCTGCGTCCTCTGCGCCATGACATGTGCGCCGCAGTGACGCATGCGTCGCAAAACGCAAGTGCAATGCATGTCCATGCGCCCCCCATGTTAAATATAGGGGCGCATGACGCATGCGGTGACGCGGCGGCGCCCGATGCTGCGGCGCAGAACGCTAATGTGAACGTAGCCTTAGTTAGGGAAAAACTAAAAAAATTTAAAAAATGTATTTATTTTTATTTTCCCATTAGGGTTAGGGCTAGGGTTAGGGTTGGGTTAGGGTTGGGGCTAGGGTTGGAGCTAGGGTTAAGGCTACATTTAGGGTTGGGGCTAAAGTTAGGGTTAGGGTTGGGGCTAAAGTTAGGGTTAGGGTTTGGATTACATTTACGGTTGGGAATAGGGTTGGGATTAGGGTTAGGGGTGTGTCTGGGTTAGAGGTGTGGTTAGGGTTACCGTTGGGATTAGGGCTAGGGGTGTGTGGATTAGGGTTTCAGTTATAATTGGGGGGTTTCCACTGTTTAGGCACATCAGGGGCTCTCCAAACGTGACATGGCGTCCGATTTCAATTCCAGCCAATTCTGCGTTGAAAAAGTAAAACAGTGCTCCTTCCCTTCCAAGCTCTCCCGTGCGCCCAAACATGGGTTTACCCCAACATATGGGGTATCAGCGTACTCGGAACACATTGGAGAACAACTTTTGGGGTCCAATTTCTCCTGTTACCCTTGGGAAAATACAAAACTGGGGGCTAAAAAATATTTTTTGTGGAAAAAAAAATATTTTTTATTTGCACGGCTCTGCGTTATAAACTGTAGTGAAACACTTGGGGGTTCAAATCTCTCACAACACATCTAGATGAGTTCCTTAGGGGGTCTACTTTCCAAAATGATGTCACTTGTGGGTTTTTTTTACTGTTTAGGTACATTAGGGGCTCTGCAAACGCAATGTGACGCCTGCAGACCATTCCATCTAAGTCTGCATTCCAAATGGCACTCCATCCCTTCCGAGCCCTCCCATGCGCCCAAACGGTGGTTCCCCCTCACATATGGGGTATCAGCGTACTCAGGACAAATTGGACAACAACTTTTGGGGTCCAATTTCTCCTGTTACCCTTGGGAAAATACAAAACTGGGGGCTAAAATATAATTTTTGTGGGAAAAAATTTTTGTTTTATTTTTACGGCTCTGCATTATAACCTTCTGTGAAGCACTTGGTGGGTCAAAGTGCTCACCACACCTCTAGATAAGTTCCTTAGGGGGTCTACTTTCCAAAATGGTGTCACTTGTGGGGGTTTTCAATGTTTAGGCACATCAGTGGCTCTCCAAACGCAACATGGCGTCCCATCTCAATTCCTGTCAATTTTGCAGTGAAAAGTCAAACGGCGCTCCTTCCCTTCCGAGCTCTCCCATGCGCCCAAACAGTGGTTTACCCCCACATATGGGGTATCAGCGTACTCAGGACAAATTGTACAACAACTTTTGGGGTCCAATTTCTTCTCTTACCCTTGGGAAAATAAAAAATTGGGGGCGAAAAGATCATTTTTTGTGAAAAAATATGATTTTTTATTTTTACGGTTCTGCATTATAAACTTCTGTGAAGCACTTGGTGGGTCAAAGTGCTCACCACATCTCTAGATAAGTTCCTTAGGGGGTCTACTTTCCAAAATGGTGTCACTTGTGGGGGGTTTCAATGTTTAGGCACATCAGTGGCTCTCCAAATGCAACATGGCGTCCCATCTCAATTCCAGTCAATTTTGCATTGAAAAGTCAAATGGCGCTCCTTCGCTTCCGAGCTCTGTCATGCGCCCAAACAGTGGTTTACCCCCACATATGGGGTATCAGCGTACTCAGGACAAATTGTATAACATCTTTTGGGGTCCATTTTCTCCTGTTACTCTTGGTAAAATAAAACAAATTGGAGCTGAAGTAAATTTTGTGTGAAAAAAAGTTAAATGTTCATTTTTATTTAAACATTCCAAAAATTCCTGTGAAACACCTGAAGGGTTAATAAACTTTTTGAATGTGGTTTTGAGCACCTTGAGGGGTGCAGTTTTTAGAATGGTGTCACACTTGGGTATTTTCTTTCATATAGACCCCTCAAAATGACTTCAAATGAGATGTGGTCCCTAAAAAAAAATGGTGTTGTAAAAATGAGAAATTGCTGGTCAACTTTTAACCCCCTAACAAAAAAAAAAATTTGGTTCCAAAATGGTGCTGATGTAAAGTAGACATGTGGGAAATGTTACTTATTAAGTATTTTGTGTGACATATCACTGTGATTTAATTGCATAAAAATTCAAATTTGGAAAATTGCGAAATTTTCAAAATTTTCACCAAATTTCCATTTTTTTCACAAATAAACGCAGGTAATATCAAAGAAATTTTACCACTATCATGAAGTACAATATGTCACGAGAAAACAATGTCAGAATCACCAGGATCCGTTGAAGCGTTCCAGAGTTATAACCTCATAAAGGGACAGTGGTCAGAATTGTAAAAATTGGCCCGGTCCATAACGTGCAAACCACCCTTGGGGGTGAAGGGGTTAAGGTATTGTCCACCACTGTTCAAGGCATGATAATCTGCTCGATAAACCGTGGTAGACCATGTATAGTGATGGCTGCAGGGAAGCCCACGCCACAGCACAAAACATCGTTAGCTTGCTCACTAAAACAGTGTTATAAATGGTGTTGGGCATATACTTGTATTATTCTTTTACTATCCTCACAAATCAATCCATTCCGCTCTAGGGAGTTACCTGTACCTGGTGTCCATCAAATAAGTCCATGCTGGCCCAGGTAAAGAGCAGTTCAGAACTTGTAGTAATGTGCTATACTGTAGAGATGAAAGCACATTAGTAATACATTTGTTTTAACAATGACTCGGCCATGCTGATTGCCTAGATCTCCCTGTCAATCCCATGTGCCGCAGATCAGCACTGCTGATAACTTGGTGCAGTACTTGTGGTTTAAAGTTACAATGGCCAAGAAAGACCTTGAAATGTTAAAAATACTGTATCATGAGGCAACAGTAACCAGAGGGACTTACACATTTCAGCATAACACACTTTAAATGTAAAAGTCTAGAATTGATGCCTTAAACCATCCAAGGGATTATAAATACAGTATTGTGACTATTGTGACTATAATGGATATACATAGAGTAATTACTAATAGCACGTGTAGAGGGAAGAAAGAGAAATCCTTAAATATTACATGGTTGTCTATAAATACAGCTGATTTTATGGCTGACATCCATGTCGACTGTCTCTCTCATACACATGAGTACTTGTAAGACCAAGTATTGTGTTCTCCATGACAAAGCCGATGACAGACATCTCTGCCAGTGGCTTATCTCTGTAACAACAAGGTAACTGGCAATCCAAAAACAAACATACCTGATGGACATCTCCCCCGATGATCAGCTGCCTCGCACCCCCATTATAGTGTCAGCCGAAGCCATCAATATTGGCTAGTTTGGCTGACATTATTCTAATATGAATGTATCCTTAATTTTGCAGAGTGCTGTTAATTTTTATTGCTCAACATACTGAAGTTCCAAACATAAGTTTTCTACAGCAACATTTTTCTGCTGTTATCACATAAAATCTTGCATTTACCATAGCAGAATGCATTGTGCTCAAGGTCATCTTGCTTTTGTTCAGTAAGACAATGTGCTAAAGAATCTCGATTTCTGTAATTCTACAGATTGATTTTCTTTTCCATTCTTCTGTGGCTGAGATCTTGCTACAGAGAATTCACTTTCACTGTGCAGACCACCCACATTTTAAAATGATGGAAATCCCTCTTACAGATATTTACAAGGATCTTTGACATTTGCTGTAAAGACTTGATGTGTGTAATGGAGAAGGACAGAAAACATTAGTTAATAAACCCCTTCGGAGTATTACAAAATTAAATCTGTGCATTTTGCATGGATGAAACATACGTTTTGTATCAGTGTTTACTGCTTGGCAAATCAAAGGACTTGCTCAGAGTCTCTCAAATTTTCATTTGGCATGCGTTACACACACTCATCACATGAGATTTTTTTTTCTTACTTTTTTTTCTGGCTGTCAGAAGAGAGGGATTATCTAAACAATTTGTTTTCAATAAAATCCACAGCATCCTGTCTTTCAGTTCAGGAAGTTATAGAGTGATGTATTAAGTTCTCAGTGGGAGCCGACATATTAACTGCATTCCAATGTAATTGAGCGCAGAGCCGCAGTCCTTACATCTCGAAAGAACTGTCCAGAGATATGAACATAACAATAGAAAAATGAGAGAAAGGCAGTGAAGAAGAAGGCTAAGAAAATATTATACATAATGATGTAGCTTTCAGGGAAAATAAAAAGCAAAGTATTAAATTAATGACTGTTTACAAGGTTAATATGCAAATTGCCTTTTCAGAGAAAAAGAGGACTTAACTCTATAGTGCCGCCTGTTGGAAGTAGCGATCCTACAAGTCACAATCAACTCTTTAACGAGTCGTGCAATATGACTTAGGATAAAAGCCAAATCAGTATCTCAATTCGCAGACTCGGTGTTTCGGGCTGTTGGCCCTCGTCAGTGCGAAGCATGAGAACTGATTTGGCTAGGTGAGAGGCTCTGGACTGAGGTCTAAGGGGTATCGTTTCTCCTTATGGAGAGTGACATACCAGCTCTGGCTTGTCAAGGTAAGGAGGCTTATTCGCGGTGCAAGGCTCCTCTGGGAAATGTAATAGGTTTACAAGGTTATCATTTATTCACATAACATAGTAAATAAGTACCATAGCAAAAAAGAGCAAATTAAATGTAAAGAGAATCCCCCATCTAGAATTTTTTTTTTTTTTTTAAATACATTTTATAATAAAAAGAAACAAGTTTTTGACATTTGGTGTCATTTTTTAATCATATTGATATAATTCTACAGATGATTAAATTAAAGAAGCACTCCCATCAAAGATTTTATCCTCTTGATATATTGCAATCATCATATTATATAGCACTGTGTACTAACAATTGCTGATTTTGCTTCTCTACCCAGTAAATTATTTGCCCTGCTCTATGTAGAAACATGGTCTTAGTGTTTAGATATTTTAATCTAATGCGTATTTTATATCTGAAGGTAGAATTTCCTTCTTCCTTCCTTTAATTATGATGGTTATCCATAAGATTGGGATCTATGAATACTGAAATTCAACATGCCAGCTCTTTTCATCAACATAAATGGAAATAAATATAGACAAACATCCAATATACATTTAAAGGTAATGTAGTCCTACAGAATTTGATTATTGTCTCTGGGATAGAGCCATGTGAACATTTTTTAACTCTATAGCGCCTATTCAGGCCATGTTCTGCCAAGTGTTTTATGTAAAGTGATGGATACTGCAACTAGTAATGTCATCAGTTTCCTATACTCAAGGACTGATTGAGGAAATGTTAGGACAAGTAGATTTTTTAAATTTTCCTCTGTAATGTTTTGCTGAGAATGTTCTAGTATGTTACAGTATTTGGCATATATACTACACTGGAATATGAAATATGGATTTGCCTTTCACCATTTTAGCCAAATTTGTTTGTGTAATAGACAATGAAGATTTTGATTCATTGACTCATTTTTTGCTTTGAACATATCAACTATTTCCCTACCACTGCATCTGTCATTACATTTTTTTCTGTTTTTTATATTCATACCCTTTCATAATTTATGTGGAGCCAATGGAAGATGATGCTATATAAAAAGGAAAACATAAATCAAATATTGGTATGTTGATATATTGTAGTGTTCTACTTTCAGTGCAGTAGGTACATTAATCACTATTGCCACCAGGGACTATTTTGTTGTTGTGTCATTGATTTGAGCGATATCTCTGGCATATTTAAAATGTGGCTCATACTGGATGTATCTAACAGCATATACTGTTATAAAAGAAGTAAGCTGTGTGCCAGCTATGACCTCCCAAATATGTATTCTACTTTCTTTACCTAAAATTCTGTATATGGACACTGATATCTACACTCACCGGCCACTTTATTAGGTACACCATGCTAGTAACGGGTTGGACCCCCTTTTGCCTTCAGAACTGCCTCAATTCTTCGTGGCATAGATTCAACAAGGTGCTGGAAGCATTCCTCAGAGATTTTGGTCCATATTGACATGATGGCATCACACAGTTGCCGCAGATTTGTCGGCTGCACATCCCAAAGATGCTCCATACAAGGCAGGATGGATCCATGCTTTCATGTTGTTTACGCCAAATTCTGACCCTACCATCCAAATGTCGCAGCAGAAATCGAGACTCATCAGACCAAGCAACGTTTTTCCAATCTTCTACTGTCCAATTTCGATGAGCTTGTACAAATTGTAGCCTCAGTTTCCTGTTCTTAGCTGAAAGGAGTGGTACCCGGTGTGGTCTTCTGCTGCTGTAGCCCATCTGCCTCAAAGTTCGACGCACTGTGCTTTCAGAGATGCTCTTAGGCCTACCTTGGTTGTAACGGGTGGCGATTTGAGTCACTGTTGCCTTTCTATCAGCTCGAACCAGTCTGCCCATTCTCCTCTGACCTCTGGCATCAACAAGGCATTTCCGCCCACAGAACTGCCGCTCACTGGATTTTTTTTCTTTTTCGGACCATTCTCTGTAAACCCTAGAGATGGTTGTGCGTGAAAATCCCAGTAGATCAGCAGTTTCTGAAATACTCAGACCAGCCCTTCTGGCACCAACAACCATGCCACGTTCAAAGGCACTCAAATCACCTTTCTTCCCCATACTGATGCTCAGTTTGAACTGCAGGAGATTTTCTTGACCATGTCTACATGCCTAAATGCACTGAGTTGCCGCCATGTGATTGGCTGATTAGAAATTAAGTGTTAACAAGAAGTTGGACAGGTGTACCTAATAAAGTGGCCAGTGAGTGTATATCCTACACTTATGATAACCACTCATATGCCATCATACCGCCCTTGTGAAAGGTAGACTGAAAAAGCATCTTGAATGTCACCTTAAAAGGGGTTTGATTGTAATTTTTGAGATTGCGTGAAGAGGAAGTGTATGTTAGTAGCATAGTAACATAGTAACATAGTTATTAAGGTTGAAGGAAGACTTTAAGTCCATCTAGTTCAACCCATAGCCTAACCTAACATGCCCTAACATGTTGATCCAGAGGAAGGCAAAAAAAAAACCATGTGGCAAAGAGTAAGCTCCACATTGGGGAAAAAAATTCCTTCCCGACTCCACATACGGCAATCAGCTAGTTCCCTGGATCAACACCCTATCAAGGAATCTAGTGTATATACCCTGTAACATTATACTTTTCCAGAAAGGCATCCAGTCCCCTGTTTAATTTAAGTAATGAATCACTCATTACAACATCATATGGCAGAGAGTTCCATAGTCTCACTGCTCTTACAGTAAAGAACCCTCTTCTGTTATTATGCTTAAACCTTTTTTCCTCCAGACATAGAGGATGCCCCCTTGTCCCTGTCTCAGGTCTATAATTAAAAAGATCATCAGAAAGGTCTTTGTACTGTCCCCTCATACATTTATACATTAAAATAAGATCACCCCTTAGCCTTTGTTTTTCCAAACTAAATAGCCCCAAGTAGGGTTGAGCGACTTTCATTTTTTTAAGATCGAGTCGGGTTTTGTGAAACCCGACTTAGTCCAGAGTCGAGTCGAGTGCAGTCGGCCGATTATCGCTAAAAGTCGGGGATCGACCGAAACACGAAACCCAATGCAAGTCAATGGGGAAGCATAGTCGGCAGTGAGTGGAGGCCAGGAAAACACCTACAGTGCCCATTTTAATGCCAAAAACATCCATTCTTGTTTTCTGAAGCTTGTCAATCTTAATTAACTTTATAATAATAGTTGGGCACTGGAAATTGGGGGTCATTTGGCAAAAGTTGTGGGGGGTAGGGCTGGTTCAAGGTTTTAGTGGGCCCAGGAAACATGGACTACGTCACGGCGGTGGAGCAGGGAGAGGTAAGTATTTCAACGTTGCAAGTGCTGTGATCCTGAGCAAGCAGGGGGGGGCCACTCGTTCGCATTGGCACTGGCACAGGGCCCCTCAAAGTACAGCGATGTGTGTTTGCATGGCGGGGGCGCATCCCATCAGCAGCGACACTTTTGCGTACTCTGAGGGGCCCTGTGCCAGTGACGTCGCCAACGAGTATGCCCCCCCCACCTGATGAAGGAACCTGCACTTTCATCTGCACCTTCCTCTTTGTCCCTGTGTAAGGTGGTATAACATGCGGGAAGGGGAACCTGACTTTCAGGAGGGTCAGATTCTGGCTGTGTAGAGTGCAAGGGGAATGTAGTGGTCTAGGTCAATGTACCAGCAGACTCATGTAGCAGTGGCTGGGCAGTGGGCAGGATGAGGAGGAAACGGATATAGGGCCAAAGAATAAAGTAGGCTAAATGCAGTTCAAAATTGGTAACAGGACTAAACAGGCGGCATTGCTTTGTTGAGTGGAGTAGCAAACCCAGGAGCAGCAGACACTGTTTTAAGGGCCCAAACACACTAATAGGCCAAATGCAGTTTAATATCTGCTACTGTAGGCCAAAAGCCAGAAGGTTGAAGTTCAGCTTTATTCAGTTGAGGACAAACACCACGCAGGGGCAGACACCGTTAGTAGGCCGGAACCAAAGTTGAAGGCCAAATGCAGTTTAATATCTGATACTATAGGCCGAAAGCCAGAAGGTTGAAGCTCAGCTTTTTTTAGTTGAGGACAAACACCAGGGAGGAGCAAACAGAGCTATTAGGCCCCATCCAGCAATTTAAAAAAAAAAAAAAAAAAGAGCCAGAAGGTGGAAACTCAGCTTTGTTCAGTGGAGGACAACACCAGGCAGGGGCAGACACCGTTAGTAGGCCCTAAACATTATTATTTTTTTTTTAAATCTTAATCAGGAACAGAAGGTTGAAGCACAGCTTTATTCAGTTGAGGACAACACCAGGGAGGGGCAGACACCGTTGGTAGGCCCTAAACACCCAATTTTTTGTTTAAAAATCTTAATTTGGAACAGAAGGTTGAAGCACAGCTTTATTCAGTTGAGGACAACACCAGGGAGGGGCAGACACCGTTAGTAGGCCCTAAACACCCAATTTCTTTTTTAAAAATCTTAATTTGGAACAGAAGGTTGAAGCACAGCTTTATTCAGTTGAGGACAACACCAGGGAGGGGCAGACACCGTTAGTAGGCCGGAACCACCAATCTTTTAAAAAACAGCAGTTAATAAGAGCCAGAAGGTTGAAGCACAGCTTTATTCAGTTGAGGACAACACCAGGGAGGGGCAGACACCGTTAGTAGGCCCCAAACACCCAATTTCTTTTTTAAAAATCTTAATTTGGAACAGAAGGTTGAAGCACAGCTTTATTCAGTTGAGGACAACACCAGGGAGGGGCAGACACCGTTAGTAGGCCGGAACCACCAATCTTTTAAAAAACAGCAGTTAATAAGAGCCAGAAGGTTGAAGCACAGCTTTATTCAGTTGAGGACAACACCAGGGAGGGGCAGACACCGTTAGTAGGCCCCAAACACCCAATTTCTTTTTTAAAAATCTTAATTTGGAACAGAAGGTTGAAGCACAGCTTTATTCAGTTGAGGACAACACCAGGGAGGGGCAGACACCATTAGTAGGCCGGAACCACCAATCTTTTAAAAAACAGCAGTTAATAAGAGCCAGAAGGTTGAAGCACAGCTTTATTCAGTGGAGGACAACACCAGGGAGGGGCAGACACCGTTAGTAGGCCCCAAACACCCAATTTCTTTTTTAAACATCTTAATTTGGAACAGAAGGTTGAAGCACAGCTTTATTCAGTTGAGGACAACACCATGGAGGGGCAGACACCGTTAGTAGGCCGGAACCACCAATCTTTTAAAAAACAGCAGTTAATAAGAGCCAGAAGGTTGATGCACAGCTTTGTTCAGTGGAGGACAACACCAGGCAGGGGCAGACACCGTTAGTAGGCCCTAAACACCCAATTTTTTTAATAAAAATCTTAATTTGGAACAGAAGGTTGAAGCACAGCTTTATTCAGTTGAGGACAACACCAGGGAGGGGCAGACACCGTTAGTAGGCCGGAACCACCAATCTTTTAAAAAACAGCAGTTAATAAGAGCCAGAAGTTTGAAGCACAGCTTTGTTCAGTTGAGGACAACACCAGGGAGGGGCAGACACCGTTAGTAGGCCGGAACCACCAATCTTTTAAAAAACAGCAGTTAATAAGAGCCAGAAGGTTGAAGCACAGCTTTGTTCAGTGGAGGACAACACCAGGCAGGGGCAGACACCGTTAGTAGGCCCTAAACACCCAATTTTTTTAAAAAAATCTTAATTTGGAACAGAAGGTTGAAGCACAGCTTTATTCAGTTGAGGACAAAACCAGGGAGGGGCAGACACCGTTAGTAGGCCGGAACCACCAATCTTTTAAAAAACAGCAGTTAATAAGAGCCAGAAGGTTGAAGCACAGCTTTATTCAGTTGAGGACAACACCAGGGAGGGGCAGACACCGTTAGTAGGCCGGAACCACCAATCTTTTAAAAAACAGCAGTTAATAAGAGCCAGAAGGTTGAAGCACAGCTTTATTCAGTTGAGGACAACACCAGGGAGGGGCAGACACCGTTAGTAGGCCCCAAACACCCAATTTCTTTTTTAAAAATCTTAATTTGGAACAGAAGGTTGAAGCACAGCTTTATTCAGTTGAGGACAACACCAGGGAGGGGCAGACACCGTTAGTAGGCCGGAACCACCAATCTTTTAAAAAACAGCAGTTAATAAGAGCCAGAAGGTTGAAGCACAGCTTTATTCAGTTGAGGACAACACCAGGGAGGGGCAGACACCGTTAGTAGGCCCCAAACACCCAATTTCTTTTTTAAAAATCTTAATTTGGAACAGAAGGTTGAAGCACAGCTTTATTCAGTTGAGGACAACACCAGGGAGGGGCAGACACCGTTAGTAGGCCGGAACCAAAGTTGAAGGCCAAATGCAGTTTAATATCTGATACTATAGGCCGAAAGCCATAAGGTTGAAGCACAGCTTTATTCAGTTGCAGCTTCTTGGCAATAATATAAAGAAGACGCGACAGGACAACACTCGGTGGATGCCATATCTGTGTTTTCATAATAATAATGTAGATGGTTAGCACTCAACTAGGTGGAGCAACGGTGCCAGTGAAAGGGAACCCAATGGTCCATAAGTCCAAGTTCAATATAGAATCACTGCACTCAGTCGAAAGATATGCTTTAAAGTGAATCAATTTTATTAACGGTGATAGGTGGAGCGACAGTTTTGACGTTTCGGCCGAACCGCGGCCTTTATCATATAGTCGCCTTAGGGATCACCGGGTAAGTATTGTCACCGCTATGTAGTATTTCACAATGACGCAATGTGTCCAGTTTCAGTTTCATGGGTGGTCCAATGAAGAATTTCAGGAGGTCAGGGAAGCGATGTCCTGACGGTAATGCCTGGGAGTCATTGGTGGCGCTGTTGTCTTGTGGAGGCACAGCCGTGCCGATGCATATCTGTGTTTTCAACTGAAAAAAACCTTTCAGTTAACTACTTGCAGGAGAAAGTTTTTGTAGCTGGTGGCCAATTTTTGTACTGTACCAGTTTTTTGTTGTATGTGTTTTTGTTTTTAATGTTAAAATGTCTGCATTTGATATCTCTCCAGTATTTTCTTTTTTATAAGCAAAATACTTATTTTTATATTTTCTGATGTTTTATACCGGAGTGTTCCTCGGGACACGCTTATAAAGTGTCTTATATATGTGTTTCTAATGAGTCACATTATATATTTTTTGTAATTGTGGCTCTAAGAGATCTCAAAGATTTCATGGTTTGGAAATGATTGTTATGCCTTTACTGTTATATATAATAAAAACTGAATGGACACTTGTCAGCTCTTCTCAGGTGAAATGTTATCAAGTTCCGTCTGTTGGGCCATTATTCTAGGTCATACCCCCAGATCTGTGAACTGAGCAGTAAGGAAAATTAGCTGGTCTAAGAAGCATATCCATCTTTCCTACTTAAACACTTTCTTCATTGCTACTTAATGTGTTATATTTTAAAGCCATTGCAAGATTTTATAGAAGGAACTGATTGTAATTATCACCATAGGTATCATCACCTTTTAAGGACAGTGGGCAATCATTCAGCACTTTTTTGTAGGCATACATCCTCTCCCCAGCAACCTGTATGCATTTGACATGACATTATTTGTTCCTTTTATTGCATTACTTTCTTCATTGATTCCTTTTGCATAATTTATATGTAGTTTTAGTGCTGGTTTTGTACTCTGAGCTTGTTGCCCTGTGCACAATATTTTAAGACAGACTGAAATGTCAAGTTTGTTCTGTCAAAAGCAGTAGTGTTTCAAAATAGATAAAAAACAACATAAAGACAACATTCTAGAGCTGCTGTTATACTTATAAAGACAGTAAAATGTGATAACAACTATTAGCAGGTCATCTTTAGTATGTAGGTTTGATGAATCGGTGAGTGGTTGTATTGTATTGTGTGTGGTATTGTTATTAGTATTGTGAATTTTATTAAAATGTTTGCCTTCTGATTCAGTGTTTACTTTTCTTAATTTCCAAAATGCATGATTTCTTTGAAGGTTGTGTCTTCTGTCTTTACACACTTCTTTCTTAACCCCTTCCCAACATGCGCCATATATGTACAGTGCTGTGGGATCATATGAGCTCACACAAAGCACCGTCACGATCAAATGTGGGTGTCAACTCAATATGAGAGGTGACGCCCTGCTAGCATTGATCGTGGGCGGTTAGCCCCTCTGATGCTGCTGTCAATATGGGGAGAACTACGTCCATGCATAGACTACTGGGGTCTTAACGCCATCACTTAAGAATAAGTATCCTTTGCCCTTGATATCTGAGCTCTTTGATAGACTGTGTAATGCCCCAGCCATTTTCCAAGACTTTGTGAACGACATCTTCCGGGTGATGCTCACCACCTCGGTCGTAGTCTATCTGGATGATATTCTCATCTACTCTACAGATATTGACTCCAATCAGAGAGATGTTTGCAAAGTTTTTGACCTCTTACGGGCAAACTGAAGTGTGTGTTTGAGCAGGAGTCTATGCCTTTCCTTGGCTATATCATCTCTGACCAGGGATTGGCTATGGATCCTGCCAAGCTACAGGCTGTAATGGACTGGCAAGAACCCCATTCTCTTAAAGCAGTGCAGCGCTTTATGGGGTTCATTAATTACTATCGCCAGTTCATCCCACACTTCTCATCTTTGGTAGCTCCCTTGGTTGCCCTCACCAAGAAGGGAGCAAATCCCAAGTTGTGGTCGGAGGAGGTCTCCAAGGCCCTACTCACTATTAAGTCACACTTCGCTAGCGCTCCCATCCTACATCGCCCCGATGTAGATAAGCCATTTATAATAGAGGTGGATGCCTCATCCGTTGGTGCTGGAGCAGTCCTCTTCCAAAAGGATGCTCAAGGTCGGAAGCATCCTTGCTTCTTCTCCAAGACCTTCTCACCAGCGGAGAGGAATTATTCCATCGTGGACAGGGAGTTGCTAGCCATGAAGTTGGCTTTCTCAGAGTGGAGACACCTCCTAAAGTTTTTACAGACCAAAAAAATTTTGTGTACTAACAGACAGCCCAGCGGCAAAATTCTCGCCAGGCCAGATGGTTCCTGTTCTTCTCCCGGTTCCATTTCACGAAAACAGCAATAAATAATAATATGTGATAAATCACATGATCCTACCAAAATTTTGGGAACATAGCTAAAGCAGGAATTAAAACATAACTTTTAATAAATATAAATATAAATAAGAAATGTATGAAACAAATGTCACCAAAAATGTGTCAATAAAAAGTACCACTAGTTATGTTCAAAATAGTGTACCATACATAGATAAGCACTAATGGATTAACGTCAGGACACTGGCAGTGGTTCAGTGTTCCAATGTTTAAACCAAGGAACCTGGTTTAGTGAAAAAAAGCATAAACCAATGGCACTTGTAAAGTACCCAAACAAATAAACAGGTACCTTGGTTGCATTAATATTAGCAGTCAATCATATACTGAAAAAATAAATGATAAAGAGGGGTACAAATAATTGGGAGAATAAATAATTATGGAACAATCTCACCAATTCTTGTCGAGGATAAGAGAGCCGGAACCCCAGTGGTGCTTCTATGAACAAGTCCGTTTTGTCGCACAACTTCGGGAGACAATTCCCTGTCAATCCCTGTGGGGCTATTATTGATCTCAATCCCCGAACTCCTGCCCTTACAAGGACAGTCCACAGCTACCCCTACAATATAACAAGCCCTGCACTCTCCCTGTTAGAAGGTCCCAACGCGTTTCTTTGCAAGCAGGATCATCAGGGGACTAGCTTGCTGGGAGATAAAGTGCTTCAGTGCTAAAGATAGAGCTGCCACCCTCTATGCTGGACTGCAGCAGTTCCATTTCACCCTAACTTTTTTCTCCAGGTTGAAGAACATTCGTGCCGACGCTCTCTCCCGCTCCGTAGTGTCATCAGAGGAGGAGGAGCCTTGGCTTATTGTCCCTTCTGAGAGCCTGAGAACCGTGGCTCCGGATTCACTAGAGTCTGTTCCCCCGGGCAAGACTTTTGTACCATCAAATTTGCGACCGGAGTTTCTCTGTTGGGCTCCTTTGTCCAAGGAGGGTACACATTTCGGGATCAAAAGGACATTTGAGCTTCTGGCGAGAACATACTGGTGGCCGCATATGGCTCGTGACGTCGGGGATAATATTCGGGCATGTGTCTCCTGCGCCAAGAATCGGTCTACTCGGCAACGGCCTGCTGGGCTACTTTACCCCCTGCCAGTGGCAGACAGGCCCTGGGAGATGGTCGGGATGGACATCGTGGTGGGCTTACTTAAGTGTCGTAGCTGCACCGTTATCTGGGTAGTCACCGATCAAAGTACAGCGGTGTGTTTGCACGGCGGGGGCGCCTCCCACCGGTAGCAACACTTTTGCGTACTATGAGGGGCCCTGTGGCAGTGACGTCGCCAACGAGTATTCCTCCCCCCACCTGATGAAGGAACCTGCACCTTCATCTGCACCTTCCTCTTTGTCCCCGTGTAAGGTGGTATTTTATGCAGGAAGGGGGACCTGACTTTCAGCAGGGTCACAATCTTGCAGTGTAGCGTGCACGGGGAATGTTGCATTATGGGTCAATGTACCAGCAGACTCATCTATCACTGGCTGGGCAATGGGCAGGATGAGGAGGAAACAGATATGGGCCCAAAGAATAAAGTGGGCTAAATGCAGTTCAAAATTGGTAACAGGACTAAACAGGCGGCATTGCTTTGTTCAGTGGAGTAGCAAACCCAGGAGCAGCAGACACTGTTTTAAGGGCCCAAACACACTAATAGGCCAAATGCAGTTTAATATCTGCTACTGTAGGCCAAAAGCCAGAAGGTTGAAGCTCAGCTTTATACAGTTGAGGACAACACCAGGGAGCGGCAGAAACCATTAGTAGGCCCTAACCACCATTTTGTTTTTTAAAAAACACTTAATGAGAGCCAGAAGGTTGAAGCTCAGCTGTATTCAGTTGAGGACAACACCAGGGAGGGGCAATAACCGTTAGTAGGCCCTAAACACCATTTTGTTTAAAAAAAAAACACCAGTTAATGAGAGGCAGAAGGTTGAAGCTCAGCTGTATTCAGTTGAGGGCAACACCAGGGAGGGGCAGAAACCGTTAGTAGGCCCTAAACACCATTTTGTTTTTTAAAAAACACTTAATGAGAGCCAGAAGGTTGAAGCTCAGCTGTATTCAGTTGAGGACAACACCAGGGAGGGGCAGAAACCGTTAGTAGGCCCTAAACACCATTTTGTTTTTTAAAAAAACACCAGTTAATGAGAGGCAGAAGGTTGAAGCTCAGCTGTATTCAGTTGAGGGCAACACCAGGGAGGGGAAGAAACCGTTAGTAGGCCCTAAACACCATTTTGTTTTTTAAAAAACACTTAATGAGAGCCAGAAGGTTGAAGCTCAGCTGTATTCAGTTGAGGACAACACCAGGGAGGGGCAGACACCGTTAGTAGGCCGGAACCACCATTTTTTTTTAAAAACAGCAGTTAATCAAAGGCAGAAGGTAGAAGCTCAGCTTTATTCAGTTGAGGACAAACACCAGGGAGCAGCAAACAGAGGTATTAGGCCCCATCCAGCAATTAAAAAAAAAAAAAAAAAAAGCTTAATCAGAGCCAGAAGGTAGAAGCTCAGCTTTATTCAGTTGAGGACAACACCAGGCAGGGGCAGACACCGTTAGTAGGCCGGAACCACCAATGTGTTTAAAAACAGCAGTTAATCAGAGCCGGAAGGTAGAAGCTCAGCTTTATTCAGTTGAGGACAACTTGAATTAGGGACTGCAGACAGACTTAGCAGGCTGTCCCCTGTGTGGACCATGCATCCAATACATTAACCCATTGAGCCACAAAGGACACGTAACCTTCCGTGGCCATGCCTACAGGTCCATGTGTCTGTTGTCAGGTGTACCTTTGTCAGTGTAGGCCTAGTGGAAGGAGGGACCGCAGACAGGCTTCGAAGGCCTAACACAATAAAATGGGCTGGCTGTAGGCACTTTATAATTGGTTCCAGGGTTACACGGGCAGCAGTGGTCAGGTGAGTGGAGGCCTAGTGGAAGGAGGGACCGCAGACAGGCTTCGAAGGCCTAACACAATAAAATGGGCTGGCTGTAGGCACTTTAAAATTGGTTCCAGGGGTACACGGGCAGCAGTGGTCTGGTCAGTGGAGGCCTAGTGGAAGGAGGGACCGCAGACAGGCTTCGAAGGCCTAACACAATAAAATGGGCTGGCTGTAGGCACTTTATAATTGGTTCCAGGGGTACACGGGCAGCAGTGGTCTGGTCAACGGAGGCCGATTGTAATGAGTGTCTGCCAGTTAGTAGTCAAAAACAACAATTAAATGTGAATGTCTCGCATTAAAACAAAACAAAAACACTAAAGGGTGCAATCATTAGGTTCAAGGGTGGGATCCTCTGCGTTGTTTCAGACCTACTAATTTAGCGCAAAGTATTTACTGTGGTAAATAGAGGACACTGCCCCTGACTATGTTAAGTACCATCATACATGTCAACACAATGGTATTGTCAGTGGCAGGTGTGGAAGGATGTCATCGCATAGACTAAACATTGGTGGAAGTGTGAGAGATAACTGTGGAAGTGGTAGAGCAATGTTTGACCTGGGGGTGGGTGAACTCTCTTGTGGCCGGCGGTACAGGCCCAGGGCCCCTCATGCTACAACAGTGTGTCTGACGTTGGGTGCGCACCACCACCGCCAGAGACACTTTATTGTACTATGAGGGACCCAGTAGCAATGCCGTCGACCAAAAGCGAGCACACCCACCTCTTCAGACAAACAGCAGTCTCACGGGTGCTTGCGCCAAGTCGCGATACCACGGCCCCGTGTGGGGAGTTTGGCCATTTAGGGAGGTGTAAACATGTCGTATGCTGGACAATCAGCTGCAGAAAATTAGACATTAGAAAAGTAATTCACAGTAGTCCACAGGCAAGAGCTTTTCATAGGAAAGCTAGGTGTCGGCCGGGCAAGGTGGGGCAAAAGATTTCGAAATCCAGTTGTGGTTCATTTTAATGAATGTTAGATCGTCAACATTTTGGGTAGCCAGACGAGTCCTTTTTTCGGTTAATATTGAACCTGCAGCACTGAATACTCTTTCTGATAGGACACTTGCTGCCGGGCAAGCAAGCTCCTGCAATGCATATTCTGCCAATTCTGGCCAGGTGTCTAATTTTGATGCCCAGTAATCAAATGGGAATGACGGTTGAGGGATAACATCGATAAGGGATGAAAAATAGTTAGTAACCATACTGGACAAATGTTGTCGCCTGTCACTTTCAATTCATGCAGCAGTACCTGTCCTGTCTGCGGTCATAGCAAAATCACTCCACAACCTGGTCAGAAAACCCCTCTGTCCAACGCCACTTCTGATGTGTGCACCCCTAACACTCCTAGTCTGCTGCCCCCTGGAGCTCGTGTGAGAACGATCACGTGCACTGTGTGCTGGGAATGCCTGAAGCAAACGGTCAACAAGAGTTGATTGTTTGGTTGCTAATATTAGTTCCAAGTTCTCATGTGGCATAATATTTTGCAATTTGCCTTTATAGCGTGGATGAAGGAGGCAGGCCAACCAGTAATCGTCATCGTTCATCATTTTCGTAATGCGTGTGTCCCTTTTTAGGATACGTAAGGCATAATCCGCCATGTGGGCCAAAGTTCCAGTTGTCAAATCTCCGGTTGTGATTGGTTGAGGGGCAGTTTCAGGCAAATCTACGTCACTTGTGTCCCTCAAAAAACCAGAACCCGGCCTTGCCACGCAACCAATTTCCAGTGCCCCCGGGAAAGCTTCCGCATTAAAAATATACTCATCCCCATCATCCTCCTCATCCTCCACCTCCTCTTCGCCCGCTACCTCGTCCTGTACACTGCCCTGACCAGACAATGGCTGACTGTCATCAAGGCTTTCCTCTTCCTCTGGTGCAGACGCCTGATACTTTATGTGCGTCAAACTTTGCATCAGCAGACGCATTAGGGGGATGCTCATGCTTATTATGGTGTTGTCTGCACTAACCAGCCGTGTGCATTCCTCAAAACACTGAAGGACTTGACACATGTCTTGTATCTTCGACCACTGCACACCTGACAACTCCATGTCTGCCATCCTACTGCCTGCCCGTGTATGTGTATCCTCCCACAAAAACATAACAGCCCGCCTCTGTTGGCACAGTCTCTGAAGCATGTGCAGTGTTGAGTTCCACCTTGTTGCAACGTCTATGATTAGGCGATGCTGGGGAAGGTTCAAAGACCGCTGATAGGTCTGCATACGGCTGGAGTGTACAGGCGAACGTCGGATATGTGAGCAAAGTCCACGCACTTTGAGGAGCAGGTCGGAGAAACCAGGATAAGTTTTCAATAAGCACTGCACCACCAGGTTTAAGGTGTGAGCCAGGCAAGGAATGTGTTTCAGTTTGGAAAGGGAGATGGCAGCCATGAAATTCCTTCCGTTATCACTCACTACCTTGCCTGCCTCAAGATCTACTGTGCCCAGCCACGACTGCGTTTCTTCTTGCAAGAACTCGGACAGAACTTCCGCGGTGTGTCTGTTGTCGCCCAAACACTTCATAGCCAATACAGCCTGCTGACGCTTGCCAGTAGCTGGCCCATAATGGGACAACTGGTGTGCAACAGTGTCATCTGCCAATGGAGTGGTTGGCCGACTGCGGTCTGTGGAAGAGCTGTAGCTTCTGCAGGAGGACAAGGAGGAGGAGGGGGTGCGAACGCCTACAGCCAACTGTTTCCTAGACCGTGGGCTAGGCACAACTGTCCCGAAATTGATGTCCCCTGTGGACCCTGCATCCACCACATTCACCCAGTGTGCCGTGATGGACACATAACGTCCCTGGCCATGCCTACTGGTCCATGCATCTGTAGTCAGGTGCACCTTTGTACTCACAGATTGCCTGAGTGCATGGACGATGCGCTGTTTAACATGCTGGTGCAGGGCTGGGATGGCTTTTCTGGAAAAAAAGTGTCGACTGGGTAGCTCGTATCGTGGTTCAGCGTACTCCATCAGGGCTTTGAAAGCTTCGCTTTCAACTAACCGGTAGGGCATCATCTCTAACGAGATTAGTCTAGCTATGTGGGCGTTAAAACCCTGTGTGAGCGGATGCGAGGATAAGTACTTCCTTTTTCTAACCAGAGTCTCATGTAGGGTGAGCTGGACTGGAGAGCTGGAGATCGTGGAACTTTCGGGCGTGCCGGTGTACATGGCAGACTGAGAGACGGTTGGAGACGGTATTGTTTCCGCCGGTGCCCTAGATGCAATATTTCCTCCTACAAAACTGGTGATTCCCTGACCCTGACTGCTTTTGGCTGGCAAAGAAACCTGCACAGATACTGCCGGTGGTGCGGAAAATGGTGGCCTTACAGTGACGGAAAGGATGTTGCGTTGCTGACTAGCTTCATTGGCCGAGGGTGCTACAACCTTAAGGGACGTTTGGTAGTTAGTCCAGGCTTGAAAATGCATGGTGGTTAAGTGTCTATGCATGCAACTAGTATTTAGACTTTTCAGATTCTGACCTCTGCTTAAGCTAGTTGAACATTTTTGACAGATGACTTTGCGCTGATCAATTGGATGTTGTTTAAAAAAATGCCAGACTGCACTCTTCCTAGCATCGGATCCCTTTTCAGGGATTGCAGACTGAGCTTTAACCGGATGGCCACGCTGTCCTCCAACAGGTTTTGGCTTTGACACGCGTTTTGGGCCAGATACGGGCCCGGCAGATGGAACCTGTTGCGATGTTGATGCCTGCTGCGGCCCCTCCTCCACCTCCGCTTCTGAACTACTGCCGCCTGCACCCTGTTCCCCCAATGGCTGCCAATCGGGGTCAACAACTGGGTCATCTATTACCTCCTCTTCGAGCTCGTGTGCAACTTCGTCTGTGTCACTGTGTCGGTCGGTGGTATAGCGTTCGTGGCGGGGCAACATAGTCTCATCAGGGTCTGATTGTGGATCAGTACCCTGAGAGGGCAATGTGGTGGTCTCAGTCAAAGGAGCAGCATAGTACTCTGGCTGTGGCTGTGCATCAGTGCACTCCATGTCAGAATCTACTTGTAATGGGCATGGCCTGTTAAGTGATTCACTTTCTAAGCCAGGGACGGTATGTGTAAAGAGCTCCATGGAGTAACCCGTTGTGTCGCCTGCTGCATCCTTCTCTCTTGTTGTAGTTTTTGCTGAAGAGGACAAGGAAGCGACTTGTCCCTGACCGTGAACATCCACAAGCGACGCGCTGCTTTTACATTTACCAGTTTCAGAAGAGGAGGCAAAAGAGCTAGAGGCTGAGTCTGCAATGTAAGCCAAAACTTGCTGTTGCTGCTCCGCCTTTAAAAGCGGTTTTCGTACTCCCAGAAAAGAGAGCGTTCGAGGCCTTGTGTAGCCAGACGACGAAACTGGCTCCACAGCTCCAGACTTAGGTGGAATATTTTTATCCCCACGACCACCTGATGCTCCACTACCACTACCATCATTACCAGCTGACAATGAACGCCCACGACGACCTCTTGCATCAGACTTCCTCATTGTTTTAAAATCTTAACCAAAGTAACTTTATTTGTTGCTGTCAAACAACTTACACGGTGAGCTATAACTTCAGTATGATTTCAATATCCCTTAACAGGTTGGTGAGACCACAAGGAAAATCAGGCACAATGTTACACACTCTGTTTTCTGTGGCACCAAATCACACAGATGCTACACACGCAGGACTGTCACTCAAGCACAAATGTCAATATTAATCTCCCACTGTTTTGTTTTTTTTTTCTTTTTCAGGGAGACTTTAGAAACCAAATAATAAAAAATTAATAGGCTTTCTATGGCCCACTGAGTGAGAGATGGCACACACAGGAGTCAGGAGTGGCACACAAGCCCTGACTGAGGCCAATATTTTTCTCCCACTGATTGATGTAGTGTTTTTTTTTCAGGTAGATTTTAGAACCCAAATCAAGCAAAAAAATTAATAGGCTTTCTATGGCCCACTGAGTGAGAGATGGCACACACAGGAGTCAGGAGTGGCACACAAGCAGAAAGGGCAATATTAATCTCCCACTGTTTTATTTTTTTTTTCTTTTTCAGGGAGACTTTAGAAACCAAATAATAAAAAATGAATAGGCTTTCTATGGCCCACTGAGTGAGAGATGGCACACACAGGAGTCAGGAGTGGCACACAAGCCCTGACTGAGGCCAATATTTTTCTCCCACTGATTGATGTAGTGTTTTTTTTTCAGGTAGATTTTAGAACCCAAATCAAGCAAAAAAATTAATAGGCTTTCTATGGCCCACTGAGTGAGAGATGGCACACACAGGAGTCAGGAGTGGCACACAAGCCCTGACTGAGGCCAATATTTTTCTCCCACCGATTGATGTAGTGTTTTTTTTTCAGGTAGATTTAGGACCCAATTCAAGCAAAAAAATTAATAGGCTTTCTATGGCCCACTGAGTGAGAGATGGCACACACAGGAGTCAGGAGTGGCACACAAGCCCTGACTGAGGCCAATATTTTTCTCCCACCGATTGATGTAGTGTTTTTTTTTCAGGTAGATTTTAGAACCCAAATCAAGCAAAAAAATTAATAGGCTTTCTATGGCCCACTGAGTGAGAGATGGCACACACAGGAGTCAGGAGTGGCACACAAGCCCTGAGGCCAATATTTTTCTCCCACTGATTGATGTAGTGATTTTTTTTCAGGTAGATTTTAGAACCCAAATCAAGCAAAAAAATAAATAGGCTTTCTATGGCCCACTGAGTGAGAGATGGCACACACAGGAGTCAGGAGTGGCACACAAGCCCTGACTGAGGCCAATATTTTTCTCCCACTGATTGATGTAGTGATTTTTTTTCAGGTAGATTTTAGAACCCAAATCAAGCAAAAAAAAAATAGGCTTTCTATGGCCCACTGAGTGAGAGATGGCACACACAGGAGTCAGGAGTGGCACACAAGCCCTGAGGCCAATATTTTTCTCCCACTGATTGATGTAGTGATTTTTTTTCAGGTAGATTTTAGAACCCAAATCAAGCAAAAAAATTAATAGGCTTTATATGGCCCACTGAGTGAGAGATGGCACACACAGGAGTCAGGAGTGGCACATAAGCCCTGACTGAGGCCAATATTTTTCTCCCACTGATTGATGTAGTGATTTTTTTTCAGGTAGATTTTAGAACCCAAATCAAGCAAAAAAATAAATAGGCTTTCTATGGCCCACTGAGTGAGAGATGGCACACACAGGAGTCAGGAGTGGCACACAAGCCCTGAGGCCAATATTTTTCTCCCACTGATTGATGTAGTGATTTTTTTTCAGGTAGATTTTAGAACCCAAATCAAGCAAAAAAATTAATAGGCTTTATATGGCCCACTGAGTGAGAGATGGCACACACAGGAGTCAGGAGTGGCACATAAGCCCTGACTGAGGCCAATATTTTTCTCCCACTGATTGATGTAGTGATTTTTTTTCAGGTAGATTTTAGAACCCAAATCAAGCAAAAAAAAAAAAAGGCTTTCTATGGCCCACTGAGTGAGAGATGGCACACACAGGAGTCAGGAGTGGCACACAAGCCCTGAGGCCAATATTTTTCTCCCACTGATTGATGTAGTGATTTTTTTTCAGGTAGATTTTAGAACCCAAATCAAGCAAACAAATTAATAGGCTTTCTATGGCCCACTGAGTGAGAGATGGCACACACAGGAGTCAGGAGTGGCACATAAGCCCTGACTGAGGCCAAGATTTTTCTCCCACTGATTGATGTAGTGATTTTTTTTCAGGTAGATTTTAGAACCCAAATCAAGCAAAAAAATAAATAGGCTTTCTATGGCCCACTGAGTGAGAGATGGCACACACAGGAGTCAGGAGTAGCACACAAGCCCTGACTGAGGCCAATATTTTTCTCCCACTGATTGATGTAGTGATTTTTTTTCAGGTAGATTTTAGAACCCAAATCAAGCAAAAAAATTAATAGGCTTTCTATGGCCCACTGAGTGAGAGATGGCACACACAGGAGTCAGGAGTGGCACACAAGCAGAAAGGGCAATATTAATCTCCCACTGTTTGAATTTTTTTTTTTTTCAGGGAGACTTTAGAAACCAAATAATAAAAAAACAAAGGCTTTCTATGGCCCACTGAGTGAGAGATGGCACACACAGGAGTCAGGAGTGGCACACAAGCAGAAAGGGCAATATTAATCTCCTACTGTTTGATTTTTTTTTTTTTTTCAGGGAGACTTTAGAAACCAAATAATAAAAAAAAAGGGCTTTCTATGGCCCACTGAGTGAGAGATGGCACACACAGGAGTCAGGAGTGGCACACAAGCAGAAAGGGCAATATTAATCTCCCACTGTTTGAATTTTTTTTTTTTTTTCAGGTAGACTTTAGAAACCAAATAATTAAAAAAACAAAGGCTTTCTATGGCCCACTGAGTGAGAGATGGCACACACAGGAGTCAGGAGTGGCACACAAGCAGAAAGGGCAATATTAATCTCCTACTGTTTGAATTTTTTTTTTTTTCAGGGAGACTTTAGAAACCAAATAACAAAAAAAACAAAGGCTTTCTATGGCCCACTGAGTGAGAGATGGCACACACAGGAGTCAGGAGTGGCACACAAGCAGAAAGGGCAATATTAATCTCCTACTGTTTGATTTTTTTTTTTTTCAGGGAGACTTTAGAAACCAAATAATAAAAAAAAAAAGGCTTTCTATGGCCCACTGAGTGAGAGATGGCACACACAGGAGTCAGGAGTGGCAGACAAGCAGAAAGGGCAATATTAATCTCCCACTGTTTGAATTTTTTTTTTTTTTCAGGGAGACTTTAGAAACCAAATAATAAAAAAACAAAGGCTTTCTATGGCCCACTGAGTGAGAGATGGCACACACAGGAGTCAGGAGTGGCACACAAGCAGAAAGGGCAATATTAATCTCCTACTGTTTGATTTTTTTTTTTTTTTCAGGGAGACTTTAGAAACCAAATAACAAAAAAAACAAAGGCTTTCTATGGCCCACTGAGTGAGAGATGGCACACACAGGAGTCAGGAGTGGCACACAAGCAGAAAGGGCAATATTAATCTCCTACTGTTTGATTTTTTTTTTTTTCAGGGAGACTTTAGAAACCAAATAATAAAAAAAAAAGGCTTTCTATGGCCCACTGAGTGAGAGATGGCACACACAGGAGTCAGGAGTGGCAGACAAGCAGAAAGGGCAATATTAATCTCCCACTGTTTGAATTTTTTTTTTTTTCAGGGAGACTTTAGAAACCAAATAATAAAAAAAACAAAGGCTTTCTATGGCCCACTGAGTGAGAGATGGCACACACAGGAGTCAGGAGTGGCACACAAGCAGAAAGGGCAATATTAATCTCCTACTGTTTGATTTTTTTTTTTTTTTTCAGGGAGACTTTAGAAACCAAATAATAAAAAAAAAGGCTTTCTATGGCCCACTGAGTGAGAGATGGCACACACAGGAGTCAGGAGTGGCACACAAGCAGAAAGGGCAATATTAATCTCCTACTGTTTGATTTTTTTTTTTTCAGGGAGACTTTAGAAACCAAATAATAAAAAAAAAAGGCTTTCTATGGCCCACTGAGTGAGAGATGGCACACACAGGAGTCAGGAGTGGCAGACAAGCAGAAAGGGCAATATTAATCTCCCACTGTTTGAATTTTTTTTTTTTTTTCAGGGAGACTTTAGAAACCAAATAATAAAAAAACAAAGGCTTTCTATGGCCCACTGAGTGAGAGATGGCACACACAGGAGTCAGGAGTGGCACACAAGCAGAAAGGGCAATATTAATCTCCTACTGTTTGATTTTTTTTTTTTTTTTCAGGGAGACTTTAGAAACCAAATAACAAAAAAAACAAAGGCTTTCTATGGCCCACTGAGTGAGAGATGGCACACACAGGAGTCAGGAGTGGCACACAAGCAGAAAGGGCAATATTAATCTCCTACTGTTTGATTTTTTTTTTTTCAGGGAGACTTTAGAAACCAAATAATAAAAAAAAAAAAGGCTTTCTATGGCCCACTGAGTGAGAGATGGCACACACAGGAGTCAGGAGTGGCAGACAAGCAGAAAGGGCAATATTAATCTCCCACTGTTTGAATTTTTTTTTTTTTTCAGGGAGACTTTAGAAACCAAATAATAAAAAAAACAAAGGCTTTCTATGGCCCACTGAGTGAGAGATGGCACACACAGGAGTCAGGAGTGGCACACAAGCAGAAAGGGCAATATTAATCTCCTACTGTTTGATTTTTTTTTTTTTTTTCAGGGAGACTTTAGAAACCAAATAATAAAAAAAAAGGCTTTCTATGGCCCACTGAGTGAGAGATGGCACACACAGGACTCAGGAGTGGCACACAAGCAGAAAGGGCAATATTAATCTCCTACTGTTTGATTTATTTTTTTTTTTCAGGGAGACTTTAGAAACCAAATAATAAAAAAAAAAAGGCTTTCTATGGCCCACTGAGTGAGAGATGGCACACACAGGGATGGCACTCTAGCAGAAATGCCAATCTTAATCTCCCACAAAAAAAAAAAACAGGGACTGTCCTACAATTACTATCTCCCTGCAGTAATCTCAGCCAGGTATGGCAGGCAGCAATAAGGAGTGGACTGATGCACAAATTAAATAAAAAGTGTGGACAAACAAAAAAGATAGCTGTGCAGAAAGGAAGGAACAAGAGGATTTGTGCTTTGAAAAAAGCAGTTGGTTTGCACAGCGTCGTACACACACAGGCACAGCAACGCAGCTATCAGGGTCAGGGAGCCTTCTAGCTCAGCCCAATGAGCGACAGCGCTGAGGAAAAAAAAATGTAGCTTCCACTGTCCCTGCAAACAAAAGGTGGTGTTGGACAGTGGAAATCGCTACAGCACAAGCGGTTTGCAGCTTTATGTACCCTGCCTATCACTATCCCTGCTTCTGAAGAAGCGGCAGCAACCTCTCCCTACGCTCAGATCAGCAGCAGTAAGATGGCGGTCGGCGGGAACGCCCCTTTATAGCCCCTGTGACGCCGCAGAAAGCAAGCCAATCACTGCAATGCCCTTCTCTAAGATGGTGGGGACTGAGATCTATGTCATCACGCTGCCCACACTCTGCATTCACCTTCATTGGCTGAGAAATGGCGCTTTTCGCGTCATTGAAACGCGACTTTGGCGCGAAAGTCGCGTACCGCATGGCCGATGCAACGCTGGGATCGGCTCGGTTTCATGAGACGCCGACTTTGCCAAAAGTTGGCGACTTTTGAAAATGAACGACCCGTTTCGCTCAACCCTAGCCCCAAGTGTAGTTGTAGCGCCCCCACTGCTGCAGGGCCGAGGGGTACCCGGTACCGGGCCTCTGAGTCTCTGCTCTGGGGTTGTCACGGTGGCTAGACCTGGTCCGTGACCCTGCTGAGGGGCGTACAGTGATAGATGTAGATGGTGGTAGTGGTGCGGTGTAGTGCCGGTCGCAGTTAATAACGAGGACACCAGGTTGCAGTCTCTTTACCTCTTTACTGAAGGTCTCTGGGTCCTCAGTCCGGAATACGGTTCACCAGGCTGCGCAAGTCCGGCCGGTCCAATGGCACCTCACGAGTTCTCTTTGCAGGTGGAAATCTGTGCCTTCCTGCTAGCGCTATGTGTTGTGGTCCTCCCCTGCTGTGCTTACGGGATAGTCCCCACAACTGTTGTGTCTGTTTCTCGTGTTCCCTCACAACTCGATTAGATGAACTTCTGCTAATCCTCCGTCCCTCCCTGATGTTACGGTTGGGACGCACCCGTATGACGGGTAGGCTCGGAGCTCTTCCGGGACACTAGAGTCTCCCCTCTCCACAGGTTGCCCCCTATGTCTGCGTAGGTGATTTAGGTGAGACAGCCCGCCTGTGACTGACTGTCCTGCCGTTGGTTTGAAGTAAGGCTTAGAGCTCTGTACCTCTTCGGCGTTCCGGCCGCCGGTTGTTTGCGCCTCAGTAGGATGTTGCCTCGATCTTACAGCACGACTCCTACTGGTATTCTCCTTCTTGCTTTGATCTCGTTTCTCACTCAGCACAATAAATCTCGCTTCTTGTCCTTTCTTAGGGCACCGCCGCTATGAAGTGCAGGCGCGGTCCCGTAGCTTTCTCTCTGTTTGCCAGGCCTCTGTCAAGATCCCACCCCTGACAGGGACCCTACTGAATCTTCCCCTACAACACCCTCTGCCACAAGGTGTTGTCTGGTTCCAACCCAGTCAGCGTTCTCTCTAACTTCCTGCCTAACCCCCAGTTTTACCAGACTGTGAGGAGTGGCCTAATGAATAGTACCCTTAGCTCCCCCTGGAGGCCAGACTGTGAAATGTATTGGTGTATGTGATACCTGGTCAGATGAACTCCTTCAGTGCCATCAGACGTACCATAGCCCCCCTTAGCGGCGGAGCCACAGTACTGCAACGACCAGGACTCTGGGGCGCTGCATAATAACCTATCTTGGTATTGCAGACCCCCCAGTCCTCTAATAACCTTGGTCGCTCTTCTCTGCACCCGCTCCAGTTCAGCTATGTCTATCTTATACACCGGAGACCAGAACTGTACACAGTTCAGTACAGGAGGTCCAAGAAATGGAAAGTACAGCTAGCTAAAGAAACTACATCTTAGCTGCCAGACTTCATCTGTTTCAGACACAAGAACACTAGAACACTGTGAATTTGTGGCAGCACTCAGAGCCGAAGATGACCACGGAACCAGGTCTTGGAATTACATACAGATGTATGATCTGGTCAGGGGTGAACCTAGCCTCTCTGCTGCCTGAGGCGAATGGAAAAATGGTGCCCCCCCCAACCCGTAATAAAATCAGTACAAATAAATCTGGTTTACTCTTTACTAGCCTAACCTGACACACATGGAAAATACATACACTTTTAAATAGAAATATATTTGAAACATCGATCTTTACATTTCTTCAGGGACTAAATGCCGCCTGAGGTGAAGTGATCAACTTGCTTCATTTTAAGTGTGCCCTTGGCCGGGGAACAGTGCTTACTGTAGCGCTTCTTCGCTGGCAGGCGTCCGTGTCATACAGATGCGGCACACAGTTGCCACACGTATTACACACACGGACACGAATATCTCCAGTACCGTTTTTTCCGGTACCGGAAATATCAGGATGTGTGAAACCAGCCTAAAGCCACATTCACACGTTCAGTATTTGGTCAGAATTTTACCTCTGTATTTGTAAGCCAAATCGGGAGTGGTTGAGAGATCCAGAAGTGGTGACGTGTTTCTTTATACTTTTCCTCTGATTGTTACACTCCTGGTTTTGGCTTACAAATACTGAGGTAACATACTGAACATGTGAACGTGGCCTGATAGCGTGTTTCTGTTACTTCTGACTTCCTGCAAACAGCTGGAGCCGGACTGGACCGCGACGCCCATCTGACCCATAACGGACCAGGACCGCCCCTGGGTGAGTATAATCTAACCTTTATTTCTCATCTTTCAGGTTACATCGGGGGCTTATCTACAGCATTACAGAATGCATTACAGAATGCTGTAGATAAGCCCCTGATGCCGGTGGCCGCAGCTCATATACGATTTTTGGGGTGACAGACGCCCTTTAAAAAGGTACTACTGGCCTCTCAGATCCTCAGTATTAATCTGACCTGATAGCAAGATGACTATAGTTGCCCATAGGAAATGTCCTCCACTTGCCCAAGTAAGTCACAATAACATGTATGGGTATAACATCCTTTTCTTATAAGCACCACTTATTTGGAAAGGTGCTGATGTGGTGAATTGGTCCTCTGCGGCCGTTGAGGCTTTTCGGGAGTTGAAACGTCGTTTCTCTTCGGCCCCTGTGTTGTGTCAGCCAGATGTTTCGCTCCCTTTTCAGGTCGAGGTTGATGCTTCTGAGATTGGAGCAGGGGCTGTTTTGTCTCAAAGATCTTCTGATGGCTCTGTGATGAAGCCATGTGCTTTCTTTTCTAGAAAGTTTTCGCCTGCTGAGCATAATTATGATGTTGGCAATCGGGAGTTGTTGGCTATGAAGTGGGCGTTCGAGGAGTGGCGACATTGGCTTGAGGGAGCCAAGCATCGCGTAGTGGTCTTAACGGATCACAAGAATCTGACTTATCTCGAGTCTGCTAAGCGGTTGAATCCTAGACAGGCTCGATGGTCGCTGTTTTTCTCCCGTTTCAATTTTGTGGTTTCATACCTTCCGGGTTCTAAGAATGTGAAGGCCGATGCCCTTTCAAGGAGTTTTGTGCCTGATTCCCCTGGAGTTCCTGAACCGGCTGGTATTCTCAAAGAGGGGGTAATTCTGTCTGCCATCTCACCTGATTTGCGGCGGGCGCTGCAGGAGTTTCAGGCTGATAGACCTGACAGTTGTCCAGCAGAGAAACTGTTTGTCCCTGATAGATGGACTAGTAGAGTTATCTCTGAGGTTCATTGTTCGGTGTTGGCTGGTCATCCTGGGATTTTTGGTACCAGAGATTTGGTGGCTAGGTCCTTTTGGTGGCCTTCCTTGTCACGGGATGTGCATTCTTTTGTGCAGTCTTGTGGGACTTGTGCTCAGGCCAAGCCCTGCTGTTCTCGTGCCAGTGGGTTACTTTTGCCCTTGCCAGTCCCGAAAAGGCATTGGACGCATGTTTCCATGGATTTTATTTCAGATCTCCCTGTCTCTCAAAGGATGTCGGTCATCTGGGTGGTTTGTGATCGCTTCTCTAAGATGGTCCATTTGGTACCCTTGCCTAAATTGCCTTCCTCCTCTGATTTGGTTCCACTATTTTGCCAGCATGTGGTTCGTTTGCATGGCATTCCGGAGAACATCGTGTCGGACAGAGGTTCCCAGTTTTTTTCAAGGTTTTGGCGGTCCTTTTGTGCTAAGATGGGCATTGATTTGTCTTTCTCTTCGGCTTTCCATCCTCAGACAAATGGCCAAACCGAACGAACTAATCAGACTTTGGAGACCTATCTGAGATGCTTTGTTTCTGCTGATCAGGATGATTGGGTGACCTTCTTGCCATTGGCTGAGTTCGCCCTTAATAATCGGGCCAGTTCGGCTACTTTGGTTTCGCCTTTTTTTTGTAATTCTGGTTTTCATCCCCGTTTTTCTTCAGGGCAGGTTGAGCCTTCGGACTGTCCTGGTGTGGATTCTGTGGTGGACAGGTTGCAGCAAATTTGGACTCATGTGGTGGACAATTTGACATTGTCCCATGAGAAGGCTCAACGTTTCACCATCCGCCGTCGCTGTGTTGGTCCACGACTTCGTGTTGGGGATTTGGTTTGGTTGTCGTCTCATCATGTCCCTATGAAGGTTTCTTCTCCTAAGTTTAAGCCTCGTTTCATTGGTCCTTATAAGATTTCTGAAGTTCTCAATCCTGTGTCGTTTTGTTTGGCCCTTCCAGCTTCTTTTGCCATCCATAATGTGTTCCATAGGTCGTTGTTGCGGAGATATGTGGCGCCTATGGTTCCCTCCGTTGACCCTCCTGCTCCGGTGTTGGTCGAGGGGGAGTTGGAGTATGTGGTGGAGAAGATTTTAGATTCTCGTATTTCAAGACGGAAACTTCAGTACCTGGTCAAATGGAAGGGCTATGGTCAGGAGGATAATTCCTGGGTTTTTGCCTCCGATGTCCATGCGGCTGAGTTGGTTCGTGCCTTTCATTTGGCTCGTCCTGATCGGCCTGGGGGCTCTGGTGAGGGTTCGGTGACCCCTCCTCAAGGGGGGGGTACTGTTGTGAATTCCGTTCTCGAACTCCCTTCTGTGGTCATGAATGATACTTCGGCGAGTTCTGTCCGTGGACTCCCTCTGGTGGCTGTGAATGGAACTGCTGGTTCTGAGGTTGCTTCCTCAGCTGCCCTCGTTTGCGGCTAGGCTGGCTTCTCTATTTAACTCCACTCAGATCGTTACTCCATGCCAGCTGTCAATGTATCAGTACTGGTTCAGATCTTTCTCGGATCTTTCTGATGACCTGTCTACTCCAGCAGAAGCTAAGTCCCAGCTAGTTCATTTGTTGTTCATTGTGTACTGAATATATTTCTTAGTACTTGCTAAGTTCTAGTCCAGCTTGCTAACATGATATTGCCTTGATAGCTGGAAGCTCTGGGTTGCAGAGTGGCACCTCCGCACCGTGAGTCGGTGCGGGGGTCTTTTTGCTCACTCTGCGTGGCTTTTTGTAGTTTTTTGTGCTGACCGCATAGATCCCTTTCCTATCCTCAGTCTATCTAGTAAGTCTGGCCTCCTTTGCTGAAACCTGTTTCATCCCTGTGTTTGTGACTTTCCTCTTAACTCACAGTTAATATATGTGGGGGGCTGCCTTTACCTTTGGGGAATTTCTCTGAGGCAAGGTAAGGCTTATTTTCCTATCTTTAGGGGTAGTTAGCTCTTAGGCTGTAAAGAGGCGTCTAGGGAGAGTTAGGTACGCTCCACAGCTATTTCTAGTGTGTGTGTTATAGGATTAGGATTTGCGGTCAGCAGAGTTCCCACTTCCCAGAGCTCGTCCTGTCTTCTAGTTTAACCATCAGGTCATTCCAGGTGCACCTAACCACCAGGTCCATAACAGTACACCTTGTACACACATGGCTCCGCTCCGTACACCTCGTACACACACGGCTCCCCTCCATACACCTCGTACACACACGGCTCCTCTCCATACACCTCGTAGACACACGGCTCCACTCCGTACACCTTGTACACGCACGGCTCCGCTCCATACACCAAGTACACACACGGCTCTGCTCCATACACCAAGTACACACACGACTAAGCTCCACACACCTCGTACACACACGGCTCTGCTCCGTACACCTCGTACACACACGGCTCCCCTCCATACACCTCGTACACACACGGCTCCTCTCAATACACCTCGTAGACACACGGCTCCACTCCGTACACCTTGTACACACACGGCTCCACTCCATACACCAAGTACACACACGGCTCCGCTCCATACACCAAGTACACACACGGCTCCGCTCCATACATCAAGTACACATGCGTCTCTGCTTCGCACAAATCATACACACATGGCTCCGCTCCGTACACCTCGTACACACCCGACTCTGCACCGTACACACCCATACACACACTGCTCCACTCCGTATACCTTGTACACATATGGCTCTGCTACATTCACCCAGCAAACCCCTCCTGACCCCACACATCAACTTCCCCTCATCCAGCACCATGACAATCAGCACAGCAGAGTCCTGCATACACGAGGACCCTGATCATGTGACCGCTGACTCCTCCCCTCCTGTGACCTCATCATAGGTCCTGTGTGCACAGAGCAGCCATCCATGAGCAACCCGAGGAGATGCATGGAGAAGAGTGACTTCAGCGTCAGGACCTGATGACGTCACGTGAGTTGGGGAGGGCTGGATGAGGAGATCCAGGATGGAGCCCTGAATAGACTCAATAGCGTAGTGTAGTAACTGAACGTGCGTCTCCGACGCAAATCCAGTTACTACACTGACAGAATCTGCAGCCCCCTCTCTTCAGGGATGGCAGTGCCGCCTGAGCCAGAGAGCTCAACTCGCCTCATGGTAGCGACGTCTGTTGTGAATTTGCTTTTTGCTCCCTCTAGTGGTTACTAGTTTTTTGACTCTGGTTTTTCTGTCATTCCTTTTATCCGCACCTGGGTCGTTAGTTAGGGGTGTTGCTATATAAGCTCCCTGGACCTTCAGTTCAATGCCTGGCAACGTAGTTATCAGAGCTAGTCTGCTGTGCTCTTGTCTACTGATCCTGGTTCCAGTTATATCAGCTAAGTCTGCCTTTTGCTTTTTGCTATTTGTTTTGGTTTTGTATTTTTGTCCAGCTTGTTCCAAATCTATATCCTGACCTTTGCTGGAAGCTCTAGGGGGGCTGGTGTTCTCCCCCCGGACCGTTAGACGGTTCGGGGGTTCTTGAATTTCCAGTGTGGATTTTGATAGGGTTTTTGTTGACCATATAAGTTACCTTTCTTTATTCTGCTATCAGTAAGCGGGCCTCTCTGTGCTAAACCTGGTTCATTTCTGTGTTTGTCATTTCCTCTTACCTCACCGTCATTATTTGTGGGGGGCTTCTATCCAGCTTTGGGGTCCCCTTCTCTGGAGGCAAGAAAGGTCTTTGTTTTCCTCTACTAGGGGTAGCTAGATTCTCCGGCTGGTGCGTGTCATCTAGAATCAACGTAGGAATGATCCCCGGCTACTTCTAGTGTTGGCGTTAGGAGTAGATATATGGTCAACCCAGTTACCACTGCCCTATGAGCTGGATTTTTGTATTCTGCAGACTTCCACGTTCCTCTGAGACCCTCGCCATTGGGGTCATAACAGTTTGCCAGGCCAGTATTAAATGTTTAATGCATTGCAGAAGAGGGATTATAAGAAAGAAGATTCTGAGGTTTTTTTTTTTTCTTCTTCCCCTTTACCTCAGAGTGGCTATGCTTGCTGCAGACATGAATGTCCAGACCTTGATTACAAGTGTGGACCAGCTGGCTACTCGTGTGCAGGGCATACAAGACTATGTTATCAGAAATCCTAGGTCAGAACCTAAAATACCGATTCCTGAACTATTTTCCGGAGACAGGTTTAAGTTTAGGAATTTCGTGAATAATTGTAACTTGTTTTTGTCCCTGAGACCCTGTTCATCTGGAGATTCTGCTCAGCAAGTAAAAATTGTTATTTCGTTCTTACGGGGCGACCCTCAGGATTGGGCTTTTTCGCTGGCGCCAGGAGATCCGGCATTGGCTGATCTTGATGCGTTTTTTCTGGCGCTCGGTTTACTTTATGAGGAACCCAATCTTGAGATTCAGGCAGAAAAGGCCTTGCTGGCTATGTCTCAGGGGCAGGACGAGGCTGAAGTGTATTGCCAAAAATTTCGGAAATGGTCCGTGCTGACACATTGGAACGAGTGTGCACTGGCCGCTAATTTTAGAAATGGCCTTTCTGAAGCCATTAAGAATGTTATGGTGGGTTTTCCCATTCCCACAGGTCTGAATGATACTATGGCACTGGCTATTCAAATTGACCGGCAGTTGCGGGAGCGCAAAACCGCAAATTCCCTCATGGTGTTGTCTGAACAGACACCTAATTCGGTGCAATGTGATAGAAAAACCGCAAATTCCCTCATGGTGTTGTCTGAACAGACACCTGATTTAATGCAATGTGATAGAATCCTGACTAGAAATGAGCGGAAAATTCATAGACGCCGGAATGGCTTGTGCTACTATTGTGGTGATTCTACACATGTTATCTCAGCATGCTTTAAACGTATAGCTAAGGTTGTTAGTCCTGTCACCGTTGGTAATTTGCAACCTAAATTTATTCTGTCTGTAACTTTGATTTGCTCACTGTCATCTTATCCTGTCATGGCGTTTGTAGATTCAGGTGCTGCCCTGAGTCTCATGGATCTCTCATTTGCTAAGAGCTGTGGTTTTACTCTTGAACCATTAGAAAATCCTATTCCTCTTAGGGGTATTGATGCTACACCATTGGCAGCAAATAAACCGCAGTATTGGACACAGGTTACCATGTGCATGACTCCTGAACACCGCGAGGTGATACGTTTCCTGGTTTTACATAAAATGCATGATTTGGTTGTTTTAGGGCTGCCATGGTTACAGACCCATAATCCAGTCCTGGACTGGAAGGCTATGTCAGTCTCAAGTTGGGGCTGTCGTGGTATTCATGGGGATTCCCTGCCTGTGTCTATTGCTTCTTCTACGCCTTCGGAAGTTCCGGAGTATTTGTCTGATTATCAGGATGTCTTCAGTGAGTCTGAGTCCAGTGCACTGCCTCCTCATAGGGACTGTGACTGTGCTATAGATTTGATCCCAGGCAGTAAATTTCCTAAGGGAAGACTGTTTAATCTGTCGGTACCTGAACATACCGCTATGCGTTCATATATCAAGGAGTCTTTGGAGAAAGGACATATTCGTCCGTCTTCTTCCCCTCTTGGTGCGGGATTCTTTTTTGTGGCAAAAAAGGACGGATCTTTGAGACCTTGTATTGATTATCGGCTTTTAAATAAGATCACTGTCAAATTTCAGTATCCTTTACCGCTGTTGTCTGACTTGTTTGCCCGGATTAAGGGTGCCAAGTGGTTCACCAAGATAGACCTTCGTGGTGCGTACAACCTTGTGCGCATTAAGCAAGGTGATGAATGGAAAACCGCATTCAATACGCCCGAAGGTCATTTTGAGTACTTGGTGATGCCTTTTGGGCTCTCCAATGTGCCTTCAGTTTTTCAGTCCTTTATGCATGACATTTTCCGGAAGTATCTGGATAAATTTTTGATTGTTTATCTGGATGATATTTTGGTTTTTTCTGATAATTGGGATTCGCATGTGGAGCAGGTCAGGTTGGTCTTTAAAATTTTGCGTGAAAATTCTTTGTTTGTCAAGGGCTCAAAGTGTCTCTTTGGTGTACAGAAGGTTCCCTTTTTGGGGTTCATTTTTTCCCCTTCTGCTGTGGAGATGGACCCAGTCAAGGTCCGAGCTATTCTTGATTGGACTCAGCCCTCGTCAGTTAAGAGTCTTCAGAAGTTCTTGGGCTTCGCTAACTTCTACCGTCGTTTTATCGCTAATTTTTCTAGCATTGTGAAACCTTTGACGGATATGACCAAGAAGGGCTCCGATGTAGCTAACTGGGCTCCTGCTGCCGTGGAGGCTTTCCAGGAGTTGAAACGCCGGTTTACTTCGGCGCCTGTTTTGTGCCAGCCTGACGTCTCACTTCCCTTTCAGGTTGAGGTGGATGCTTCGGAGATTGGGGCCGGGGCCGTTTTGTCGCAGAGAGGCCCTGGTTGCTCTGTTATGAAACCTTGTGCCTTTTTCTCTAGGAAGTTTTCGCTTGCCGAGCGAAATTATGATGTGGGCAATCGGGAGTTGTTGGCCATGAAATGGGCATTTGAGGAGTGGCGTCATTGGCTCGAGGGTGCTAAGCATCGTGTGGTGGTCTTGACTGATCACAAAAATCTGATGTATCTCGAGTCTGCTAAACGCCTTAATCCTAGACAGGCCCGCTGGTCATTGTTTTTCTCCCGCTTTGATTTTGTTGTCTCGTATTTACCAGGTTCAAAGAATGTGAAGGCCGATGCTCTTTCTAGGAGCTTTGTGCCTGATGCTCCTGGAGTCGCTGATCCTGTTGGTATTCTTAAAGATGGAGTTATCTTGTCAGCTATTTCTCCGGATCTGCGACGTGTGTTGCAGAGATTTCAGGCTGATAGGCCTGAGTCTTGTCCACCTGACAGACTGTTTGTCCCGGATAAGTGGACCAGCAGAGTCATTTCCGAGGTTCATTCCTCGGTGTTGGCAGGTCACCCGGGAATTTTTGGCACCAGAGATCTGGTGGCCAGGTCCTTTTGGTGGCCTTCCTTGTCAAGGGATGTGCGGTCATTTGTGCAGTCCTGTGGGACTTGTGCTCGAGCTAAGCCTTGCTGTTCTCGTGCCAGCGGTTTGCTCTTGCCCTTGCCTGTCCCGAAGAGACCTTGGACACATATCTCCATGGATTTCATTTCTGATCTTCCGCTATCTCAGGGCATGTCCGTTATCTGGGTGATATGTGATCGCTTCTCCAAGATGGTCCATTTGGTTCCTTTGCCTAAGCTGCCTTCCTCTTCCGATCTGGTTCCTGTGTTTTTCCAGAACGTGGTTCGTTTGCACGGCATCCCTGAGAATATTGTGTCAGACAGAGGATCCCAGTTCGTTTCCAGGTTCTGGCGATCCTTTTGTAGTAGGATGGGCATTGATTTGTCGTTTTCGTCTGCTTTCCATCCTCAGACTAATGGACAGACGGAGCGAACCAATCAGACTTTGGAGGCTTATTTGAGGTGTTTTGTCTCTGCTGATCAGGACGATTGGGTTACATTCTTGCCGTTGGCTGAGTTTGCCCTTAATAATCGGGCTAGTTCCGCCACCTTGGTTTCGCCTTTTTTCTGCAACTCTGGTTTCCATCCTCGCTTTTCTTCGGGTCATGTGGAGCCTTCTGACTGTCCTGGGGTGGATTCTGTGGTGGATAGGTTGCAGCAGATCTGGAATCATGTGGTGGACAACTTGAAGTTGTCACAGGAGAAGGCTCAGCGCTTTGCCAACCGCCGCCGCGGTGTGGGTCCCCGACTACGCGTTGGGGATTTGGTATGGCTTTCTTCCCGCTTTGTTCCTATGAAGGTCTCCTCTCCCAAATTTAAACCTCGTTTTATTGGGCCTTACAAGATATTGGAAATCCTTAATCCTGTATCTTTTCGTCTGGATCTTCCTGTGTCGTTTGCTATTCACAATGTATTTCATAGGTCCTTGTTGCGGCGGTACATTGTGCCTGTAGTTCCTTCTGCTGAGCCTCCTGCTCCGGTGTTGGTTGAGGGCGAGTTGGAGTACGTGGTGGAGAAGATCTTGGATTCTCGCCTCTCCAGGCGGAGGCTTCAGTACCTGGTCAAGTGGAAGGGCTATGGTCAGGAGGATAATTCCTGGGTGGTCGCCTCTGATGTTCATGCGGCCGATTTAGTTCGTGCCTTTCATGCCGCTCATCCTGATCGCCCTGGTGGTCGTGGTGAGGGTTCGGTGACCCCTCACTAAGGGGGGGGGGTACTGTTGTGAATTTGCTTTTTGCTCCCTCTAGTGGTTACTAGTTTTTTGACTCTGGTTTTTCTGTCATTCCTTTTATCCGCACCTGGGTCGTTAGTTAGGGGTGTTGCTATATAAGCTCCCTGGACCTTCAGTTCAATGCCTGGCAACGTAGTTATCAGAGCTAGTCTGCTGTGCTCTTGTCTACTGATCCTGGTTCCAGTTATATCAGCTAAGTCTGCCTTTTGCTTTTTGCTATTTGTTTTGGTTTTGTATTTTTGTCCAGCTTGTTCCAAATCTATATCCTGACCTTTGCTGGAAGCTCTAGGGGGGCTGGTGTTCTCCCCCCGGACCGTTAGACGGTTCGGGGGTTCTTGAATTTCCAGTGTGGATTTTGATAGGGTTTTTGTTGACCATATAAGTTACCTTTCTTTATTCTGCTATCAGTAAGCGGGCCTCTCTGTGCTAAACCTGGTTCATTTCTGTGTTTGTCATTTCCTCTTACCTCACCGTCATTATTTGTGGGGGGCTTCTATCCAGCTTTGGGGTCCCCTTCTCTGGAGGCAAGAAAGGTCTTTGTTTTCCTCTACTAGGGGTAGCTAGATTCTCCGGCTGGCGTGTGTCATCTAGAATCAACGTAGGAATGATCCCCGGCTACTTCTAGTGTTGGCGTTAGGAGTAGATATATGGTCAACCCAGTTACCACTGCCCTATGAGCTGGATTTTTGTATTCTGCAGACTTCCACGTTCCTCTGAGACCCTCGCCATTGGGGTCATAACAGACGTCACTGGATCTGGTCTGAATATTTATTTATGATTTTTTTTTCTATTTTTGATAACAAGCACAGGTAAAACTGATACCTGCAGGCTGCAACCCTCAGCTGTTAGCATTATTATGGCTGGTTATCAAGAATAGAGGGGTACCACGCCGTTTTATTAAAATTGTTTAAATAAATAATTTTAAAAAACTGTGTGGGGTCACCCTAAAGCAAACAGCTGGGGGTCGGTATTCTCAGACTGTTAAGGGGTCATGGATGCTATCCCGCTCCAGTCTAAAAATAGCAGCCCACAGTCGCCCCAGAAAAGGCAAATATATTAGATGCTCCAACTCTAGCGCTTTGCCCAGCTCTTCCGACTTGCCCTGGTGTGGTGGCAAGTTTAGTAATGGTTGTAGGATTGATGTCAGTGGTTTTATGGCCGCTGACATCAATCCCACAGGTTAGTAATGGAGAGATGTCTATAAGACACCCTCATTGCTAACTACTAATTAGATTGTTAAAAAGCCACTGTCAGAATAAAATCCTTTATTTAAAAAAATGGCACAGACTACTTTTATTTGAAATAAAAATAATAAACCACAGTTAAACTCACCTTACGCCTACTCTATTGATGCATATGTCCCCTGGAAAGCAGAAAATAATATACAACTAGTGTTGAGCGATACCGTCCGATACTTGAAAGTATCGGTATCGGAAAGTATCGGCCGATACCGGCAAAGTATCGGATCTAATCCGATACCGATACCCGATACCAATACAAGTCATTGGGACTCAAGTATCGGACGGTATCCTGTATGGTTCCCAGGGTCTGAAGGAGAGGAAACTCTCCTTCAGGCCCTGGGATCCATATCAATGTGTAAAAGAAAGAATTAAAATAAAAAATAGGGATATGCTCACCTCTCCGACGCAGCCTGGACTTTACCGCCGTAACCGGGAGCCGTTGTACCTAAGAATGCACGCTTGAAGGGCCTTAGATGAGGTCATTGCGTGCGCTCTGATTGGTCCGTAGCGGTCGCGTGACCGCTACGCGACCAATCACAAAGCAGTGACGTCACCTAAGGTCTTTCAAGCACTTGAAATACCTTAGAAGACGTCCGCAGCTTCTGATTGGTCGCGTAGCGGTCGCGTGACCGCTACGCGACCAATCACAAAGCAGTGAAGTCTTCTAAGGTATTTCAAGCGCTTGAAAGACCTTAGGTGACGTCACTGCTTTGTGATTGGTCGCGTAGCGGTCACGCAACCGCTACGGACCAGAGTGCAGTGACCTCATCTAAGGCCCTTCAAGCGCGCATTCTTAGGTACAACGGCTCCCGGTTACGGCGGTAAAGTCCAGGGGCCGCCGGAGAGGTGTGACTGCTATCCAAATCATCTGGATCATCATGAGACAGTATGTGTTATCTTCACATCCGATAGGCGAGTAAGGTGAGTATAACTGTGCTTATTTATTTTTAGTTAGAAAAAGGAGTCTATCTTTCAAATAAAGGAATTTATTCTTTCTGTATCTTTTTTACAATCTAACTATGGTGTTAGATTATAAAAAAGACACAGCAAGAATAAAGTTTTTATTTGAAAGAAAGACACAGACGTCTATATTTGAAATGAAAAAAAGCACAGTTCCACTCATCTTATGCCTAATCCATTGAAGCCCATGTCACCTGTAAGACACATAAAATAATAATCAACAATATCTCTCACCTGTTTGATGAGAAAATAATATATACTGTCCCACGATGATTCGGATTATTTGGATAGCAGTCATATCAGTGATGCGACTGTTATCCCTGCCAGTCGGAACACACTGTCAGTAGCGTAATCGCTCCTGCAGTGTCTAGCACTGAGCTGCCATGAGTTCACGAGAGTTCAAACCTGATGAACCCTGGTGACCTCACTGATGGCTCCACTTTCTCAAGGCAGCTCAGCGCAAAACAGCCCAGTGTGTCCTGTCAGTGTGCTCCAGCTGACAGGGAGAGCAGTCACTGATCATCATTGGACAGTATGGATTATCGTCACATTGGACAGGTGAGGGGTATGGCTGTTTATTATTTTCTGTTTTTTTTTTTACAGGGGACATGGATATCGATGGATTAGGCATAAGGTGAGTATTTTGCTGGTTTATTATTTTCTGTCTTTTAGGTGTTAGGTGAGTATAACTGTGCTTTTTTATTTTTATTTCAAATAAAGGAGTCTGCATCTTTCAATTGAAAGATTTTATTGTGGCTGTGTATAATTGCAATCTAACTATGGGGCTAGTAATGGGGGTGTCTTATAAACGTCTCTCCATTACTAACATGTGGACTTGATGTCAGCGGCCATAAAACAGCTAGTATCAACCACACAACCATTATCTACCCCATTTGCCACCTCACCAGGGCAAGTGGGAAGAGTCTGGCAAAGTGGCAGAATAGATGCTATTTTTAGGGTGTGAAGGGCCAATATCCATGGCCACTTTCCAGTCTGAGAATAACAACACCCAGCTGTTTGCTTTAGTTTGGTTGAATGTCAAAAATGGGGGGACCCAAGACTGTTTTTTTAATTTATTTAAATAATAAAAAAATGGTGTAGGACCCCACTATTCTTGATAACCAGCCATGATAAAGCTGATAGCTGAGAGTTGTAGCCTGCAGCTGTCAGTTTTGCCTGCACTGGTTATTAAAAATGGAAAAGACTCCATGTCATTTTTAAAAAAATGTATTTATAGCACAGGCATTGGCTGATGAATACTGCCATCAGCGATGCCTGCTTTCGCTGTTATCAACGACAGCAGGCAAAGGCTGAAAGGAGTAATACTCTCTCACCAGACGACGCCTGTGTAAACTTTTTACAGATAGTCACAGCTGCTGGCTCATGCTGTCATCTAACAGCGTGGGAACCTCAGCTCTCTGACCGGCAGTAATAATTTTAAAGCCGATCAGAGCCGCCTGTGTTTCTCTCGCTAGAATAGAAGGACAGCATCCAAACTTAAGTGGAGTAAAAATCTTTTTAATCTGCCAAATACAGTGCAATGTTTAGACAATAGATGACAGATAACAGTGTGGGAACAGCAGCTCTCTGACTTGAGGTTATTATCTTACCACCAATCAGAGCCCATGTTTGCCGCACTGTCATGCAGATGACAGCGTGGCAAATAATGGATGTTCAGGTCACCCATTCATTTGAATGGGATCTGGGATTGGGTTCGAGTACCGTTCTGGCACATGAGCCAAACAATTTTTTAGATATGCGGCCTAACCCGCCAGACCCGAAGATTCACAGTTTCGCCCATCACTAGTACTAATGTTTTGACAGTGTAATACTGGATGTCTTTGGGCAGCACTGTATAGACTGTAGTAGCAACTGTGACTGAGGTTACACCAGGAACTTTATTGGTGGGATCATCCGGGTGGTGGTGCTAAAGGATAACCACGGTTGTATTGCTATAGAAAAGTATTTCCTAACCTTGAACCATGATAAAGTTTTACCTAAACCAGCAACAACAATCAGAGGCAGATTATAATGAGGGCTATCTAGTCTGCTGCCTGGGGCCTTAACTCCGGGGGAGGAGGGAGGTATGGGATAATCAAGTTGCCCTTAATATAATATTTTTTGTCACCTTTGTCAGTGTGCATCATCACGCAAGGAGAATTTCTGTGGCTCCACTGCTGGAAATAGCAATTGTGAGTATAGTGGCAGGAAGCTTTCTGCCCGATGCTTTCTCTATGACTCAATGACAAAGCATCCTGTGTTGTTTTGTATAGTGCCATCGCATATTACATATTGTCCTCTCTTGCTATGTGTAGTACTGCCTCTTATTACATTGCATTCTCAAATATTGTGTATAGTGCTGTCCATTATTACATGGCGTTCTCTCTTGTTATGTATAGAAGGGTCCTTTATTACATAGTGTTCTCTCTTATTATGTATAACACCATTCCTTATTATGTAGTATCATCTATTGTTATGCATGGGCTTAAAGTGCAGACACTCAGATTTAGTTTCAGTGTATTCAAATCCTCATTGGAGTAAGGGTTTAGGAATAACAGCTCTTTAATATGTAACTGCCTTTTTGTAAAGGGACCAAAAGTAATTGGACAATTCTCCAAAATCTCTTTAGTGGACAGCATGGGCTAATCCCTCATAACTCCATCATGAATTAAGCAGGTAAAATGTCTGGAGCTGATTCTAGGGGTGGCATTTGTATTTGGAAGCTGTTGCTGTGAATCCACAACACGAGGTCAAAGGAGATCTAAATAGAAAAGAAACAGACCATCATTAAGCTGAAATAAGGTGAAGGAAACCCATTTGCAGCATCCATCAAAGTGTAAAACACTTCTATTTCAGTATCTCAGCCTACCATTAAGAGAAAGCTTCATGAGAGCAAATACAGAGGGTTCACTGCAAGGTGCAAACCATTAATCAACCTTAAAAATAAAAGGCCAGACTAGATTTTGTCAAAAAACATCTAAATAGTGGAGTTTGCATGATAGCCACTGCACGGTATTCAACCGAGTATCGTGGATGCTCCAGCGCCATGCTTAAGTCCCCGCCCGGCATGTTTGATGCCTGTTAGACAGCCAATAAATATGCGTGGTTTGCCTGCCATGCACCGTAATGCCGTGGCCATGTTGGCTATGGGCATTACATTGAATGGACGGCCGCATCATGTCATGGGGTCTTATATTAGACCCAGTGAAGCAATGCTTGGCACACTGCACTGTGTTCAGGAAGCAGTTCAGGAAGAGTTGTTGTAGGAGGGAGAGCTTAGAACAGGGATACAGTCAGGGTTTAATAATCTTGATATTGCAGTACTTGTATATTGCTTATACAGCATTAAAACAACAGTCATTTTCAGGGCTAAATATTTCATTTTCTGTAGTAAGACCATTGCTACCTGCATTCAGTGGATGGGAAGTTTAGGGTTAGAGGCATCTAGGCAAGGTTTAATATTTGTATTGCAGTATTTGTATACCACTGCTGCAGCTGCACCATTGAAACAACAGTCCTTGTCAGGGTTAAACTTATTTTCCAGGCATACATACCTAATTTAAAATGCCCAAAGCATGTGGGCAGGGACTGGGAAGTGGACATGCTGCTGATGGTGCATGCAGAGACAGAGGCCATGGCATAGGTGAAACTGTGAGGAAAAAAAGAAGGGGGTTGAGTTCCAGCTCCTTAAAAAATAACCATTTATTAATTCTAATATAAAAACTTATTGTACAAGGTGTACAAGCTCCCTGAGGTATATGCTAATAGATAACAGAGACAACGGCATCGCGTTTCGATTAGAGCGATCTTTGTCAAAGATGGAGCAGGTGTTTGGGTGGATGGCAGATAATGTTTGCAGCATGTTTCTCAGCACCACCCTTTTATCCAAATAGTCCACTCTCACTAGCCAAGAGTTTGGACCATATAATCCTCACCCTAATCCTCCCTTCTCCCACTATAGCGAGTCCCAAGAGACAAGTGATCCCACATCACATTCGGACACTCCAAAGAGGTTTCTAAGTTTCGATTTATTGATTCTGGCCTCTCACACTGCACATTTCAAGAGTGACATGAGGAGCTCAGATGTAATGATGCCCCAATATTCGAGCAGCCACAGTCAGAAAAAGACAATGATTGGGAACGGCAATTAGTTTCTCAAGAGGTAGATGATGATGGAACACAGTTGCCAACAAGTGATGTTGTTAAGTCAACATGTCAGGAGGACCAGAGTGCAGAAGTGGAAGATGAGGTGGTGGAAGATGAAGTGTCTGACCCAACCTGAGAAGATGCCATGCAGAGCAAGGCCAGCAGTGAAGAGGGGGAGAGATTTGAAGTCCCTCAACAAGCAGGGAGAGGCAGTGAGGTGGTCAAAGAGAGAACTCCTGCAATTGTTCTTTAGAGCATCCATGCTTTTCAAGTTCCCAGGCCAAGGGGTTCTTCAGTCTGGTGCTTTTTTAAAGAAAGTGCTGACAATAAACAAATAGTCATTTGCTACCTGTGCCATACCAAGATCACCAGCGGCCTGAACACTGCCAGCCTGACCACCACCAGCATGCTCAGGCACATGTCATCAAAGCACATGACTAAGTGGGCAAAACACCTGGGTCCACAATCAGTGTCTGCAGCTGATACCACTGCTTCTTCAGCTCTGCTACATGCTTGCCAATCCCTTGTCCGAGATATAGGAACAGAAGCCACTGGCATTGTACCTCTTAATGCACATTCGCAACAATGATCAATTCCTTATCTCAGCGCAAGCAAGCGTAAATACCCAGCCAACCATCCACTGGCCCAAACACTTAACGGACACATTTCCAGACTGAATGCCCTAGAAATGTTGCCATTTAGTCTTGTGGACGCTGAGGCTTTCTGCAACCTCACGGCAGTGTCTGTCCCTCAATACTTGATCCCCAGCCACCACTAATTTTACTTGTGTGCCATCCCTGCCTTACACCAGCACATGTCCCAAAACATCACCTGTGCCCTGACAATCAGTTACTGGGAAGGTCCACTTAATGACCGTCACGTGGACAAGTGCTAGTGGCCAGGGACACTACATTTCTAGGAGAAACCTAGTGGAGGTAGGGAATGTGTCAGACCCTAGGTCGCACACATGCTACCGACACTGAGGATTGTGGGCCCTAGTTCCATTAGGGTTTCCTCCACATCCTCTATATTTAAAGGGCCACTGTCACCCCCTCCAGCTATTATAAACTAAAAGAGCCACCTTGTGCAGCAGTAATGCTGCAGTCTAACAAGGTGGCTCTTTTAGTTTTTGATTCAGTTATTCCCTCAATAAAGCATTTTAAAATTTGTACAAAATAACCTGTCCTTAGACCTGGAGGCGGTCCGAAGCTTCCTCTGTGAATCTCCCAACAGCCGTCACTCTTCTCTTCTGGGGATGTGGTCGCCGCCCTCTGCGCGCTGTTTCTTCTTAAATCCGGCGCCTGCACTGTGCGTGCCTGCCTGGGACAGGCGCAGTCTTCATTGTCCGTCATAGGTCAGATGCAGGGTGCCTGACTGCGCCTGTGTGGGCAGTGCGGCCACCCTGTTGCTGAATCCCCGCCCCGCACTGTGTTATTCATTATGCACAGTGCGGGGCTGGGGTTCCTGGGCATGCGCACTGCACTGTTCAGACGCTCCCCCGGTCCCCCGCCTTCCAGCGTTGCCATAATATACAGGTTTCCTTGCCAGTGTTTGGAATGAAGCAGCCGTAAATTACAACGCTGGAAGGCGGGGGACCGGGGGAGCGTCTGAACAGCGCAGTGCGCATGCCCAGGAATACCAGCCCCGCACTGTGCATAATATATAACACAGTGCGGGGTGGGGATTCAGCAACAGGGTTGCCGCACTCAGATGCACAGGTGCAGTCAGGCACCCTGCATCTGAGCTGTGACTGACAATGAAGACTGCGCCTGCCCCAGGCAGGCACGCACAGCACAGGCGCCGGATTTAAGAAGAAACAGCGCGCAGGGGGCGGCGACCACATCCCCAGAAGAGAAGAGTGACGGCCGTTGGGAGATTCACAGAGGAAGCTTCGGACCGCCTCCAGGTCTAAGGACAGGTTATTTTGTACAAATTTTAAAACGCTTTATTGAGGGAATAACTGAATCAAAAACAAAAAGAGCCACCTTGTTAGACTGCAGCATTACTGCTGCACAAGGTGGCTCTTTTAGTTTATAACGGCTGGAGGGGGTGACAGTGGCCCTTTAAATTGTCATCCATATAAGTCACAAGCTGCAAGCAATGCAGCACTGCCTAGGTGAATCAGTAACTGGCTGTGCTGAAACTAATTTGTTCAAGTTAGAAAGAACACACTGACGCAGAGTTGTTGAAAGGTATAACAGACCAGACTGATCTGTGGCTCTCACTGCTGAACCTACAACCAGGCATGGTCATGTCCAGGTACGGACTGAGGCTGAAATTCAGCCCTGGCATTTGAAATCAGACAGGCCCATGCTGTCCCTATCCCCAAGCACCAAATGGGATATATTACTAATATTACCCTGCGTGGAGGAAAGCAAGATTGACTACAAGACCAATATTTCTAATGATACCTCCATCACAAATCTTAACTGTATGGGTATCTTGAGAACACCGATTCTGTTAACAACTTAGCAGACAAGGTGGCCCACGACCAGGCAGGCCCTTCTGGCATTTGCCAGAATTGCCAGATGGCCAGTTCGTCCCTGGTCGTGTCCCTCCTTCATAAATTTAACAGCATGTGTTTGACTATGTCACACACACCACTTGCCAGATGGGTGTAGTTTTATAGTTTTATTTCCCCCTCTACTATGCCATTTACTGTAGTCATAGGCGATGGGGAAATACAGTGAGATATAGCCTGACAAAATTCGAGTACCAAGCACTCCAGCATTTCTGCGCTCAATCATCAGTACATCTAAAGAAGCTAGACCAGTTCTGGAAAAGGATTCTTTGGACAGATGAAACTAAATCAAGCCATAGCAGAATGATGGGAAGAAGAAAGTATGGAAAAGGCTTGGAAAGGCTCATGATTAGTGATGAGCGAATATACTCGTTACTCAAGATTTCTCGAGCATGCTCGGGGGTCCTCCAAGTATTTTTTAGTGCTCGGAGATTTAGTTTTTCTTGCCGCAGCTGAATGATTTACATCTGTTAACCAGCATAAGTACATGTGGGGGTTGCCTGGTTGCTAGGGAATCCCCACATGTACTTATGCTGGCTAACAGATGTAAATCATTCAGCTGCGGCGCTAAAAACTAAAACTCTGAATGATTAGTAATGAGCGAGTATGCTCGTTACTCGAGTTCCTCCGAGCATGATCGGGTGGTCTCAGAGTATTTGGGCGTGCTAGGAGGTTCAGTTTATGCTGACGAAGCTGCATGATTTGCGGCTGCTAGACAGCTTGAATACATGTGGGGATTGCCTATTTATTATACTCGCTCATCCCTACTCATGATCCAAAGCACACCGCATCCTCAGTAAAACATGATGGAGGCAGTGTGATGGCATAGGCATTAGTGATGAGCGAATATTCTCGTTACCCGAGATTTCCCGAGCACGCTCGGGTGTCCTCCGAGCTGAATGATTTACATCTGTTAGCCAGCTTGATTACATGTGGAGATTCCCTAGCAACCAGGCAACACCCACATGTACTTATGCTGGCTAACAGATGTAAATCATTCAGCTGCGGCAAGAAAAACAAAATCTCTGAGCACTAAAAAATACTCGGAGGTCACCCGAGCATGCTCGAGAAATCTCGAGTAACGAGTATATTTGCTCATCACTAATAGGCATGCATGACTTCCAATGTCAATAGGCCATTAATGTTTATTGATGATGGGACTGAAGATATAAGCAGCTGGATGAAGTCTGAAGTGTACAGGGCGATACTTTCTGCTCAGATTCAACTAAATGCAACAAGGTTGATTGGACAGCGCTTCATAGTAAAGATGGATAATGACCAAAAACATACTGTGAAGGCAACCCAAGAGGTTTGAATGCAAAGAAGTGGAATATTCTGCAATGGCCAAGTCAATAACCAGATCACAACCTCATCGAGCACCATTTCAAATGCTTAGTACAGCAACAACTGAAGTTAGCTGCATTAAAGGTCTGGCAAATCATCACAAAGGAATCAACCAGTGTTTGGTGATTTCCATGGCTTCCAGAAGCCAGGCTGCCATTGCTTGCAAAGGATTGTCTAGAAAGTATTGAAAATTAATATTTTATTTATTATAAAGTTAATTTGTCCAATTACTTTTGAGCCCCTGAAATGAGGACGCAATGTAGAAAGATGTAATTTCTAAACGTTTCACATGATTGTCTTGTTGAACTCCTTCAATTAAACCTGAAAGTCTCCACTTCAATTGCATCTCAGCTATTTCATTCATTCATTCATTCATTAACAGTGATTCGCTCACTCTCCAAATATTTCTGCACCTAACTTCAAATGAATGAGTGCTATAGCATGAAGATGATTTGTATAGTGCAGTGTTCCCAAACTCCAGTCTTTAAGAGCCATCAACAGATCATGCTTTAAGGACTTCCGTAGTATTGCCCAGGTACTAATTTCATCACCTGTGCACTACAAAGGAAATTCTGAAAACATCACCTGTTGCCTCTTAAGGAATGGATTTGTAGAACACTGACATAGAGTATAATTTAATTTTGTGCCATTGGAATATGGTTCTTTAGACCCATTAGATAAAATTATTCTGAGAGTCCACTCTCAATCTATGCAGGACATCTGCATGTCCACTATTATTATTAATATTATTTTTTCAATTTTGTTTTATTATTTCACAGAAGCAATGCATTCTGTACTGTGTAATAAAATAAGTTATCTGTGAATCAACATTGAAGATATAGACCCTATTCTTTGATGCCAAAGTGAGTTTAAAAGGGGTTCCATGCTTCTGAACTTTTTGGATGTTGACACATACACATAATGGGCCTAAAATTTTGTCTGGGCCTCAGTGGAGGATCCTTTGATACTGAATGTACCAGTTGGATTCACACATCATTATAAATAGTGGAACATGTAGGATTATATTATCTGCTCAAATATCTTGCAATCATTTCATTTTTGAGAGAGAATAGGTTTGGGGAAACAAAATTATATTGGGTCCTGGAAAACTGCGAAATGAAAATCTTTTTTTTCTTCTCTACTGTAGCTGCTGTGGTTGCCCAGGTAGAATGTGAATTCCAGAAATAACATTAGTACAGCGAGAACATGACGGTTAGACATCTGCAAGTAATATTGCAGTTAATATGGAAATATTCTGTTTGAATGAAGTTTACACTTTCATATTACTACTGCACACTGTGTTTCTTTGCATATGTTCCATAAATGTCTTCACACAAGCAATTCAGTACATGAGAATTTTTTTTACAGCTTGTTATTAATATTACATCTATATATATAATAAAAACTGTAGAATATTTGTTTTTATGACCAAGTTGCATAATTTTAACAACACAACTTGCTTTTCAAGAGATGAAGAAGAATTCTATGGGCATATTCTCATTACCTATTTTAGGGCCACCAATATTTTAATAGCCTGTAGGAAATTATAACGCAATCTGTTCCCCCAGAGTGCAAAGTAACAGCATCTTTCTTTGGTACTTTGCATTACAAATGTGAAATGGGGAAACACTCCACATTTCTGGGCAATTTACACTTACATTAATGAATCACACAAACTCCCTACTCATTGGAAGTCATATAGAACTGAGAAGAGTAGACAGTAAATCAAAAGGAATTGAAGTTTCTGTTCTATCAAACTAGATAAAAGAGACTTTAATTTTTTTCTAAAGTTCTAGAATAAGTAAGGCAATTAAAATTAAAAACTACAGCTAGAATTAAAGTAAGAGAGAAATGACTGGCTGTTTAATATCTGAGCAAAAAAAACAGAAAATTGAAACAAGTAGATGGTGTGGTGACAATATAAAGATGTTACTAAACTTTATTGGCATTGGATTTTTTTTAACTATCACTTTACAATAAACACATATTTCTAAGTACTAGTTATGTTCTTAAAGTCAAAATTTAAAGGGAACGTGTCAGGTCCCACGGATCTCCAGTACCCCAGCAGTTGTGTCTACATTGCTAAAGGACCTGAACTGTGAATCTTGCTAACCATGAATGGGCTGATCCCCGCTAGCAGAAGGACTGTGTTTTCTGTTTTTGCCCAGAGGGCTGTGTTTACTTTTTCTCTCCAGCTTGGTTATGCTGCACCTAATAAGCAAAAGGATGTTCTTAAATTGACAGTGTCTACCTCCATGTACAGCTAAATGAGACAATCTACCACATGTGGTGTTAGAAATGCGGGCAGTGTTCTCAGCAAACACATGTGACGGCCATGAATGTCCTGGGTGAAGGTGGCCACAAGCCAGCATATGACATTAGGCAAAATGGAGGACCTGTATAAGCATCTGGTACAAGCACAGCAGCAAGAGCACCAACAGGATCTGCAGCAGTAACAGCATCAACAGATGGTGCAACAAAAAACCAGTAAGCTGCTTATACAACAGATGCAACAGTACCACCAGCAGTAGATTGACTTGCTTGCAGAGGCGGTTCATGGAAGGCCATCAGCCCCGCCCCAAGTCCAGGTGATCACAAATACAACCAGAAGGCAGAAAGACAAGTGATGCAAAAAATGACTCCGGGTGATGATGTGTAGTGATGAGTGAATATACACGTTACTCGAGATTTCCCGAGCACGCTCGGGTGTCCTCTGAGTGTTTGTAAGTACTCAGAGACTTAGTTTTCCTCAGCTGAATGATTTACATCTGTTAGCCAGCTTGATTACATGTGGGGATTCCCTAGCAACCAGGCAACCCCCACATGTACTTATGCTGGCTAACAGATGTAAATCATTCAGCTGTGGTGATGAAAACTAAATCTCCGAGCACTAAAAAATACTCGGAGGACACCCGAGCCTGCTCGGGAAATCTTGAGTAAAGAGTATATTCGCTCATCCCTAATGATGTGGAAACATTTCTGACTGTTTTTGAGCATGTAATAGAGCCTGAGAAAGTACCACCAGAGCAATGAGTGAAGGTGCTAGCCCCCTATCTAACTGGCTAGCCCCCAAAGGCTTATTATGATTTGGTGCTAGAAGATGCACAGAAGTATGACAAATTAAAAACTGAAATTTTGGCACTTGTGGGAGTGACTATGTTGGTCAAAGCACAAAGGGTTCATCACTGGGCGTATAATGGGGACAAACCACCTTGATCCCAATGTTTGATTTACTGCATCTTATACAGAAGTGGTTGCAGCTGGAGTCCTCCAGCACAGATGGTTGAATGGGTGGTCATGGACAGATTTGTTCACTCCCTTCCTAGGCTGGTGCAGACCTTGGTTGCCCTGGGAAATCCCCAGAATGTGGACCAACTGGTGGGTCTAGTGGAACAGTATGAGGTGGTCGAGAGATCCCTAAGAAAGCCTCCTCATACTGGGGTACCCACTGATCTCCAAGGAGGTGAAGAGAATGTTGAGCCTGGGCATCATCAAGGAGTCATATAGAGGCTGGTCCAGCCCTATTGTCCTTGTGCCAAAGCCGGATGGAGAGTGGCGCTTCTGTAATGACTACAGAAAGACAAATGAGGTGTCAAAGTTCAATGCATATCCAATCCCCCGAATCAATGAGCTTATTGAGAGGCTAGGGTCAGACAGTTACATCACCACCCTGGACCTAAAAAAGGGTATTGGCAAGTTCTCCTGTCCCCAAGCGCTAAGGAAAAGATGGGCTTCTCTACACCTGATGGGTGCTTTCAGTATACCAGGATACCGTTCAGACTACAATGAGCCCCAGCTACCTTCCAGAGGGACATGGACCGGATCCTAGACTCTCACAAAAAGTATGCTGCTTATTTGGATGACATCATAATCTTCAGCCCTGATTGGGGAAGTCAGTTGCAGAAGGTCCAGGTGGTACTGGATGCACTTAGGAAGGCAGGGTTTACCATAAACCCAAAGAAGTGCGCCCTGGGGAAAGAAGAGGCAAAATACTTGGACTACATCGTTGGAATGGAGCAAAATAAAGCTACAAATAGATAAGGTGGCTGAAACTGGTCTCGAAAAACCAAGTTAGGGCATCTCTGGGAATTGTTGGATGCTATCGGTGATTTATCCTGAATTTCGGTAGCCGACCCCCTGACTGATCTTCTCAAGGGCACAAAGACGTCAATGGTCAAATGGTCCACTGAAGCGGAGATGGCATTCTAGAAGTTGAAACTCACTTTATGCAATCAGACGGTCTTGGTCGCACCTGACTTCACTAAGGAGTTTGTGCTCCAGATGGCTGCCTCCATGGTTAGTTTGGGAGTTTTGTTGTCCAAGGAAATCGATGTGAATGAACATCCAGTCCTATACCTGAATAAGAAACTCTCCTCCTGTGAAAAGAACTATGCCATCATAAAGAAAGTGCTTGGCCATCAAGTGGACAATCGACACTACTTGGTAGGCAGGAAATTCTGGCTAGTGTCAGATCATGTGCCCCTTAGATTGATGAGGGAAATGAAGGGGAAGAATGCCCGGGTGACTAGGTGGTTTCTAGCGCTCCAGGACTTTAGTTTTCATGTGGAGCACAGGCCCGGGGAGTTACATGGTAACGCAGATGCCCTGTCCAGACTTCCCTGTTTAGCAAGTGAAGGTACCAAAACACTTGGCTTTGGGCAGAGGGGAGGGGTATGTGACAAAGGTTTTGTAGGGAAGATATGTTTTGCTTAGGCTAATGGCTTTGGTGATATAAAAACCCAGAAGTTTTTCTTTCAGAGCACTGAAGTGTTGCAAGGCATTAACTGCTAATTAGTATAAAGGGCAGAGTTTTTTGTGGACAACCATAGGGCAAGTGAGAGGTTGTCCATCTTATCTCTACCTCAGGACTGGGGTTTAAGTAATTGGCCTCCAGAGGCAGTGAGTGTTCAGTATCTGGAGAGGAACACTCCAGAGAAGTGTTTTTGCTTGTGCTAAAGAACCTGAACTGTGGACTTTGTTTTGCTTTGTTGTTTTGCTGTTTTTACCCAGAGGGCTGTATTTACTTTTCTACTTCAGCTTGGTTTATGCTGCACCTAATAACCAAGGACGTTCCCATGTCTGCCTCTGTGTACAGCTGGGTGAGCCAATCTGATACAGTGTATAATGTAATACAAGGACTGTTAGGCAGTGTATTTATGCATGCAGACACAATTGCTGGAGGTTCTGGAGGCACGGAGGACCTGACAGTTTCCCTTTAAAGTAAAAGGATGAATTTGGGCTTGGCACAGGGTATCAACTATTGATATATGGAGGTCCGGCTCTCAGAACAACAGATTAAAAAGGCTGCATGATTCCAACAAGCACCTTCTTTATTTAAAATGGATCAGAGGTCCATCCCTACAGATATCTGCACCTGGCATTCTCATATATTTTACAAAGTTTTACAAAAATAACTTTTGTTTCTGTGATTCATGGTTCAGAATGATCGCTTGACAACAGTTATGGCTACAAGTAAATAAATTGCTGCAGGTCGAGTTTTTCCTTTATTTATCCTGTATACAGGATCATCATAGTATGTAAAAGGAATCTGTCAGCAGATTTTTGCTACCTCATCTGAGAGCAGTATGATGTAGACAAACAGACCCTGAATCTAGTGATTGATTTATCACTTAGTTTACTGATTGCAGCCATTTTGACACAACCAGAGTTTTCAGATTTAGCAAGGCAGCAGAGCTGAGAAAGCAAACCTATCCCAAACCAGGTTCTCAATGAACACAGTCTATGGACAGTGAGCTACTTATCACAGAAGGGGGCGGAGTTGGCCTTGAAAGCATACAATGACCTAGTCACAGCAATGTTAATCACAAGGTGATTAAAGCTTCAGTCTTAGGGCTCATACTCACATACGAGAAACTCGGATGAGTCTCGGACATCAATACCCAGCACTGCACGTGGCACTCAGGAGCAGAGCATGTGGCTGCATGTATTCCTATGCTGTCGCACGCTCCGATCTGAGTGCCGGGTGCAGTACCGGGTATTAACATGCGAGACTCATCCGAGTTTCTTAAAGGTGAGTATGAGCCCTAAGTAAATAACACCAAAAAGCAAGACATGTGACACATCACTGAGTTTAGTGTTTTAACCCCTACCTCATCCTGTCTTCAGACTACATAGATTCCCTTTAATACCTTAACCCCAAAGCTTTTTTTAGTTTTGCATTTTTGCTTTTCGCTCCCCTTCTTCCCAGAGCAATATTTTTCTTATTTTTTCATCAATATGGCCGTGTGAGGGCTAGCATTTTGTGGGATAAGTTGTACTTTTGAAAGATACCATTGATTTTACCATGTCTTGTACTAGAAAACTGGAAAAAATTCCAAGTCTGGTGAAATTGCAAAAAAAAGTGCAATCCCCCACATGTTTGTTGTTTGACTTATTTACTAGGTTCACTAAATGCTAAAACTGACCTGCCATTATGATTCTCCAGGTTATTATGAGTTCATAGACATGAAACATGTCTAGGTTCTATTTTATCTAAGTGGTGAAAAAAATTCCAAACTTTGTAAAAAATGTGCCATTTTCCGATACCTATAACGTCTACGTTTTTTGTGATCTTGGGTTGGGAGAGGGCTCATTTTTTGTGTACTGAGCTGACATTTAACCCCTTAGTGATGGAGCCAATTTGGTACTTAATGACCGAGCCAATTTTTACCATTCTGACCACTGTCACTTTATGAGGTTATAACTCTGGAACGCTTTAACGGATCCCGCTGATTCTGAGATTGTTTTTCGTGACATATTGTACTTCATGTTAGTGGTAAGATTTCTTTGATATTACTTGCAATTATCTATGAAAAAAACGAAAATATGGCAAAAAAATTTAAAATTTTGCAATTTTCAAACTTTGAATTTTCATGCCCTTAAATCAGAGAGATATGGCACACAACTGTTGTGAAATTGGATTTTGGGCTCCCCCGGTGGCCACTGGTGGAATTGAACTGGTGTGCATCATCCCCTCTGTTCACCTGTTTCCATCAGGATGTGGGAGTCGCTATTTAACCTTGCTCCTCTGTCACTTCCATGCCGGTCAACATTGTAATCAGAAGCCTTTCTGTGCATGTTCCTGCTGCTAGACTACTCCCAGCTAAGTTGGACTTTAGTCCTCGTTTGTTTTTGCATTTTGTTCCAGTTCACAGCTGTAGTTTCGTTTCTGTGTCTGGAAAGCTCTTGTGATCTGAAATTGCCACTCTGATGTTATGAGTTAATACTAGAGTCTTAAAGTAATTTCAGGATGGTATTTTGATAGGGTTTTCAGCTGACCATGAAAGTGCCCTTTCTGTCTTCCTGCTATCTAGTAAGCGGACCTCAATTTTGCTAAACCTATTTTCATACTACGTTTGTCATTTCATCTAAAATCACCGCCAATATATGTGGGGGCCTCTGTCTGCCTATCGGGGAAATTTCTCTAGAGGTGAGCCAGGACTATATTTTCCTCTGCCAGGATTAGTTAGTCCTCCGGCCGGCGCTGGGCGTCTAGGGATAAAAACGTAGGCAACGCTACCCGGCTACTGTTAGTTGTGCGGCAGGTTTAGTTCATGGTCAGTTTAGTTTCCATCCTTCCAAGAGCTAGTACTTATGTTTGCTGGGCTATGTTCTCTTGCCATTGAGAACCATAACACACAACATAGTTAATAAATAACATTTCCCACATGTCTACTTTACAATAGCACAATTTTGGAAACAAAATTTTTTTTGTCAGGAAGTTATAAGGGTTAAAAGTTGACCAGCAATTTCTCATTTTTACAACGAAATTTACAAAACCATTTTTTTAGGGACCATCTCAGAAGATTTAAAGTCACTTTGAGGGGTGTACATGACAGAAAATACCCAAACTTGACACCATTCTAAAAACTACACCCCTCAAGGTGCTCAAAACCACATTCAAGAAGTTTGTTAACCCTTGATATGCTTCACAGCAACTGAAACAATGTGGAAGGAAAAAATGAATATTTAACTTTTTTTTGCAAACATGTTACTTCAGAACCAATTTTTTTATTTTCACAAGTGTAAAAAGAGAAATTGAACCACAAAATATGTTGTGCAATTTCTCCTCAATAAGCCGATACCCAATATGTGGGGGTAAACCACTGTTTGGGCGCACGGCAGGGCTTGGAAGAGAAGAAGCACCGTTTGACTTTTTCAATGCAGAATTGGTTGGAATTGAGAACGGACGCCATGTCGCGTTTGGAGAGCCCCTGATGTGCTTAAGCAGTAGAAACCTCCCACAAATGACACCATTTTGGAAAATAGACCCTGTAAGGAACTTGTCTAGATGTGTAGTAGGCACTTTAAACCCCCAGGTGCTTCACAGAAGTTTATAATGTAGAGCCGTGAAAATAAAAAATCCTTTTTTTTCTACAGAAATGATTTTTTGCCCCCAAATTTTTATTTTCACAAGGGTAACAGGAAAAATTAGACCAGAAATATTGTTATGCAATTTGTCCAGAGTATGCCGATACCCCATATGTGGGGGTAAACCACAGTTTGGGCGCATGGCAGAGCTTGGAAGAGAAGGAGTTCCGTTTGACTTTTTCAATGCAGAATTGGCTGGAATTGAGATCGGATGCCATGTCGCATTTGGAGAGCCCCTGATGTGCCTAAACAGTGGAAACCACCCACAATTGACCCCATTTTGGAAACTAAACTCATTAAGGAACTTAACTAGATGTGTGGTGAGCACTTTAAATGCTCAAGTGCTTCACAGAACTTTATAATGCAGAGCCGTGAAAATAAAAAATCCTTTTTTTCCTCAAAAATTATTTTTTAGCTCACAATTTGCTATTTTCTCAAGGGTAACAGGAGAAATTGGACCACAAAATTTGGTGTCCAGTTTGTCCTGAGTACGCTGATACCCCATATGTGGGGGGACCACTGTTTGGGCACACATCAGGGCTCGGAAGGGAAGTAGTGATGTTTTAAAATGCAGACTTTGATGGAATGGTCTGCGGGCGTCATGTTTAGTGTTGAGCATTCCGATACCGCAAGTATCGGGTATCGGCCGATACTTGCGGGTATCGGAATTCCGATACCGAGATCCGATACTTTTGTGGTATCGGGTATCGGTATCAAAACAACATTAATGTAATAATGTGTAAAAGAAAGAATTAAAATAAAAAATATTGCTATACTCACCTCTCCGACGCAGCCTGGACCTCACCGAGGGAACTGGCAGCGTTCTTTGCTTAAAATTCGCGCGTTTACTTCCTTCCGTGAAGTCCTGGCTTGTGATTGGTCGCGTGCCGCCCATGTGGCCGCGACGCGACCAATCACAGCAAGCCGTGACGTAATTTCAGGTCCTTCAGGATTTTAAAATTACGTTCTGGCTTGTGATTGGTCGCGTCGCGGTCACATGGGCGACGCGACCAATCACAAGCCGTGACGTCACGGGAGGCAGGAAACGCACGCATTTTAAAATGCGCGCGTTTCCTGCCTCCCGTGACGTCACGGCTTGTGATTGGTCGCGTCGCCCATGTGACCGCGACGCGACCAATCACAAGCCAGAACGTAATTTTAAAATCCTGAAGGACCTGAAATTACGTCACGGCTTGCTGTGATTGGTCACGTCGCGGCCACATGGGCGACGTGACCAATCACAAGCCGGGATGTCACGGGAGGCAGGAAACGCGCGCATTTTAAAATGCGCGCGTTTCCTGCCTCCCGTGACGTCACGGCTTGTGATTGGTCGCGTCGCCCATGTGACCGCGACGCGACCAATCACAAGCCAGAACGTAATTTTAAAATCCTGAAGGACCTGAAATTACGTCACGGCTTGCTGTGATTGGTCGCGTCGCGGCCACATGAGCGGCACGCGACCAATCACAAGCCGGGACTTCACGGAAGGAAGTAAACGCGCGAATTTTAAGCAAAGAACGCTGCCGGTTCCCTCGGTGAGGTCCAGGCTGCGTCGGAGAGGTGAGTATAGCAATATTTTTTATTTTAATTCTTTTTTTTACACATTAATATGGATCCCAGGGCCTGAAGCAGAGTTTCCTCTCCTTCAGACCCTGGGAACCATCAAGGATACCGTCCGATACTTGAGTCCCATTGACTTGTATTGGTATCGGGTATCGGTATCGGATTGGATCCGATACTTTGCCGGTATCGGCCAATACTTTCCGATACCGATACTTTCAAGTATCGGACGGTATCGCTCAACACTAGTCATGTTGTCATGTTGCATTTGCAGAGCTCCTGATGTACCTAAACAGTAGAAACCCCCACAAGTGACCCCATTTTGGAAACTAAACCCCCCAAGGAACTTATCTAGATGTGTGATGAGCACTTTAAATGCCCAAGTGCTTCACAGAACTTTATAATGCAGAGCCGTGAAAATAAAAAATCCTTTTTTTTCCTCAAAAATTATTTTTTAGCTCACAATTTGCAATTTTCTCAAGGGGAACAGGAGAAATTGGACCAAAGAATTTGTTGTCCAGTTTGTCCTGAGTGCGCTGATACCCCATATGTGGGGGGGACAACTGTTTGGGCACACATTGGGGCTCGGAAGGGAAGTAGTGATGTTTTAAAATGCAGACTTTGATGGAATGGTCTGCGGGCATCATGTTGCATTTGCAGAGCTCCTGATGTACCTAAAAAGAAGAAACCCCCAACAAGTGACCCCATTTTGGAAACTAGACCCCCCAAAGAGCTTATCTAGATGTGTGGTGAGCACTATGAACCCCCAACTGCTTCACAGAAGTTTATAATGTAGAGTCATGAAAATAAAAAAAACATATTTTTTCCACAAAATGATCTTTTCACCCCCAGATTTTTACTTTCACAAGGGTAACAGGAGAAATTGGACCCCAAAATTTAATGTGCAATTTATGCTGAGTACGCTGATACCCCATATATGGGCGGGACCACTGGGCGCATGGCAGAGCTTGGAAGGAAAGTCGCACCATTTTAGAATGCAGACTTTGATAGAATGGTCTGCGGGCGTTATGTTGCGTTTGCAGAGCCCCTGATGTACCTAAACAGTAGAAACCCCCCACAAGTGACCCAATTTTGGAAACTAGACTCCCCAAGGAACTTATCTAGACATGTGGTGAGCACTTTGAATGCCCAAGTGCTTCACAGAAGTTTATAATGCAAAATCGTAGAAATATTTTTTTTTCCACAAAAATGATTTTTTTTTTAGCCCCCAATCTAATATTTTCCCAAGAGTAACAGGAGAAATTGGACCCCAAAATGTGTTGTCCAATTTGTTCTGAGTACGCTGATACCCCATATGTGGGGGGGACCACTGTTTGGGCACACATCAGGGCTTGGAAGGGATGTAGTGACGTTTTAAAATGCAGACTTTGATGGAATGGTCTGCGGGTGTCATGTTGCATTTTCAGATCCCCTGATGTACCTAAACAGTAGAAACCCCCACAAGAGACCCTATTTTGGAAACTAGACCCCCCAAGAAACTTATCTAGACATGTGGTGAGCATTTTGAACGCCCAAGTCCTTCACAGAAGTTTGACGCAGAGCCATGAAAATAAAAAATCCTTTTTTTCCAACAAAAATGATTTTTTTGCCCCCAATTTTTTTATTTTTGCTAGGGTAACAGGAGAAACTGGACCCCAAATGTTGTTGTCCAATTAGTCCTGAGTACGCTGATACTGCATATGTGGGGGTAAACCACTGTTTGGGCACACAGCAGAGCTCAGAAGGGAGGGAGCACCATTTGATTTTTTTAGCGCAAACTTGGCTGTCGCGTTTGGAGACCCCCCTAAACAGTGGAAACCCCCAATTCTAACTCCAACCGTAACCCCAACACACCCCAAATGCTAATCCCAACCCAATCCATAACCCTAATCAAAACCCTAACCCCCAAACACCCCTAACCCTAATCCCAACCCTAACCATAACCCTAATCACAACCCTAACGCCAAAACACCCCTAACCCTAATCCCAACCCTAACCCTAATCAATTCCCTAAACCCAACACACCCCTAATTATAATGTCAACCCTAACCTCAAACCTAACCCTAATCCAAACCCTAACCTTAACCCTAATCCCAAACCTAACCCTAATCCCAAACGTAACCCTAATACCAACCCTAATCCTAATCCAAACCCTAATCCCAACCCTAACCCTAATCCCAACTTTAACCCTAACTTTAGCCCCATCCCTAACCCTAACCCTAACTTTAGCTCCAATCCTAACTTTAGCCCCGACCCTAACCCTAACTTTAGCCCTAACCCTAACCTTAACCCTAACTTTAGCACCAACCCTAACCCTAGCCCTAACCCTAACTTTAGCCCCAACCCCAACCCTAGCCCTAACCCTAATTTTAGCACCAACCCTAACCCTAGCCCTAACCCTAACTTTAGCCCCAACCCTAGCCCTAACCCTAACTTTAGCCCCAACCCTAACCCTAACTTTAGCCCTAACCCTTACTTTAGCCCCAAGCCTAACCCTAACTTTAGCCCCAACCATAACCCTAGCCCTTACCCTAACCTTAGCCTTAACCCTAAACTTAGCCCTAACCCTAACCTTAGCCCTAACCCTAGCCCTAAGCCTAACCCTAACCCTAGCCCTAACCCTAACCCTAATTGGAAAATAGTAATAGAAATACATACTTTTTTATTTTATTATTTTTCCTAACTAAGGAGGTGATAAGGGGGGGTTTTTACTATTTTTTTTATTTTGATCACTGTGATAGGATCTCACAATGACCAAAATAAAACAAGAGGAAGAATCTTCCTCTGCTGGTCAGCACATCAGCACTGCGCATGCGCCCGCCATTTTCATCCCGGAGGAAGAAGAAGAAGCCGGTGGTCAGGAGGGGACATAGGAGGACCCAGGGACACCGGTAAGTATAACAGGGTAAGTATAACAGGGACTATTTCTCTGTCCTCTGATGTGCGATCTCAGAGGACGGAGAATGACATGTCGCTTTTTTTTTTCTTTTTGCGGTCGCTGGTAAACAGTTAATTACCGGCAATTGCAAAACAGGGTTCGGTAAAAAACGACCTCGATCATGTTCTTTGGGGTGTCGGGCAGCCAAAGATCTGCTGGGTGCCGGCCTGTGGGTGCACTGCGCATGCGCCTGCCATTTTTTTCCCAGAAAAAGAAGGCTGTGCCCATCGGGAGCCACGAGGAGCATCGGGGAGACGGGTGAGTATCGGGGGGCTATTGGGGACCCCTTTTCTCTGTCCTCTGATGTGCGATCATATCGGAGGACAGAGAAATTAAATGGGAAATCGCGTTTTTGGTTTTTTTTTGCAGCCGCCGGTAAATGGTTATTTATCGGCGATCGCAACCCGGGGATCGGTAAAAACCAACTCGAATCATGTTCTCTGGGGTCTCGGCTACCCCTGGCAACCAAGACCCCAGAGAAAATCCGACTCTGAGGGTCGCTATACACTTTTTCCACAGCGCCGTTAATTAACGGCGCTGTGGTTTAAGTACCCTTAACTGCCGCCATTAAAAGGCGTATCGGCAATCGTTAATGGGTTAATTATATCATTTTGGTGCAGATATGATCTTTTAATCACCCGTTATTCCATTATAATGCAATGTTGTGGCGACCAAAAAAAGTAAGTCTGGCGCTTTGACTTTTTTCTTGCTATACCGATTAGCGATCAGGTTAATCCTTTTTTATTGATAGATCAGGCGATTCTGAATGCGGCGATACCAAATATGTGCATGTTTGATTTTTTTATTGTTTTATTTTGAATGGGGCGAAAGGGGGGTGATTTGAACTTTAATTTTTTTTTATTTTTTTATATTTTTAAAAACTTTTTTTTAACTTTTGGCATGCTTCAATAGTCTCCATGGGAGACTAGAAGCTGCCACAACCGGATCGGCTCTAGACATAGAGGCGATGATCAGATCACCTCTATATAGCAGAATTATTCACTTGCTATGAGCACTGACCACTGGGTGGCGCTCAGAGCAAGGCGGCACTGACAACCATAGAGATCTCCAGGAAATCTCAGGTTGTCATGCCAACACACTGGTGACCTGCGATCACGCGGGTCACCGGTGGGCATATTTCCGGCACAATTGCCTGAAGCTCTTGTTAAATGCTGCTGTCAGAGTTTTTGCTTCCTGGGATGATATCTGATTTTTTCCAGTTCATGACCCATTCTAAATTTTCTAAACTATTTAGCACTAAGATGGTTGGTTGATTGGTTAGGCTGAGTCTTAGCTGATGTAGGGATTCTGCAATTAAGAAGAAATTGTCCAGACACTATACAATTAATATCCCTTTTTCCCTCAGAAAAGCCATGATTTCTGCTAATACTACTTTTCCTGAGGAATCTATATAAATTCTATCCTCTATTCTTCCAATACTGTTTGAAGTGTCTTACCAGAAGAGAAAAAGAGATATCTTTTCACTTGGGAAGGTTGGTATTAAACCATCCTTCACCTTTCTCCTGCTTAGGGTCAGTATAATATGATACTGGGATACTGCTTTCCGGGCCTTGTGAAAGGATTGAAGCCTTTGTCCCACTTCCTTGGCGTTACTGTATCCCTGTATTATTAGTCAAAATGGGAAATGTACTCCTTCTTCTGCCTCCTTTGGGGTAGCTTCATCTACCCATTTCCCCTTTACTTGTATAATCTGGTTTCTGATGGGAAGGAGGCCTTCGAAAGGACGGTACCCTTTTGGATTTCTCCCCTGGAAAACCATTTTTTCTCTTTTGAGGTACTGGACTAAACACTCGGAGACCACAAAAGGGAATGGGACACAGCTTGTTCTTTAAGTAACTATCCACCAACCATGTTTTAAACCCTTTACGACTTTGGGCATAATAGTATACCGATATCGGACTCCCCCTATTTGGTGAAGGCTCTGGCGCTGAGCCCGTGCCTCTTAGGGCACATGACAGCTGATATATATATATACATTTGACATGTACCCGCAACAGCCATGGGTGGAATTGCGATCGACCCACGGATATTAACTAGTTAAATGTCGCTGTCAATCTTTGACTCACTCTTATAGGAAGCGCGTCACTAAACCCACCTATTAGTAACCTCATCACTAGTGTTGAGCATTCCGATACCGTGAGTATCGGGTATCGGCCGATATTTGCGGTATCAGAATTCCGATACCGAGTTCCGATACTTTCAGTATATCGGATACCGGAATCGGAAGTTCCCATAATTCAAAGTGCCCGAATTCAGCCAATGAGGAATGATTAGAAGTGTGGGCACATCATGTTCTGCATGGTGGGCATGTAACTACTGGCATGGCTGTGATTGGCTGCTGAAATTGTCATGATGCACTATAAAAGTCGCCACCGCCATTTTCGGCTCACTCTGCTGTGAATTCAGTTAGGGACAGGACGCTGTGTTCTGACTGAGGGCCAGTTTAGAGATAGCGATTTGCTTCATTGTGCTTTACCCAGGCTAATTTAGCAACCGCTGTGTGATAACCTTGCTTTTGCCTTGCAGTGCTGTTCACAGCTGTCTGCAAGGTCTCTGTGTGTGTGAGTGCACATCGCTCTGTAGTCTGTAGCCACAGCTGGTTGTAGTCAGCTCAGGGTGCATCACTGCCTCATACTGTTCAATCCATTGTCCTTTTTTGCAATTAGTGCAGCCTGCTGCACATTTTTTCAAATACTTCCTATTAGTGGCTTTCCATCCGTATCCAGCTAAATTGTGGAAAAACACTACATAGGATTACATAGAGGAGGTTTTTTTGGCCTTGCAGCACCGTTTACGGCTGTCTGCATGGTCTCTGAGTGAGTGCACATCGCTCTGTAGTCTGTCCGCAGCCACAGCCGGTTGTAGTCAGCTCAGGGTGCGTCACTGCCTCATACCGTTCAATCCATTGTCCTTTCTTGCAATTAGTGCAGCTTGTTGAAAATGTTTTCAAATATTTCCTATTAGTAGCTTTCCATCCGTGTCCAGCTAAATTGTGGAAAAACACTACATAGGATTACATAGAGGAGCTTTTTTTGGCCTTGCAGCGCCATTTACGGCTGTCTGCATGTTCTCTATGTGTGAGTGCACATCACTCTGTAGTCTGTCCGCAGCCACAGCCGGTTGTAGTCAGCTCAGGGTGCGTCACTGCCTCATACTGTTCAATCCATTGTCCTTTTTTGCAATTAGTGCAGCCTGCTGAAAATTTTTTCAAATATTTCCTATTAGTGGCTTTCCATCCGTATCCAGCTAAATTGTGGAAAAACACTACATAGGATTACATAGAGGAGGTTTTTTTGGCCTTGCAGCGCCGTTTACGGCTGTCTGCACGGTCTCTGTGTGAGTGCACATCGCTCTATAGTCTGTCTGCAGCTACAGCCGGTTGTAGTCAGCTCAGGGTGTGTCACTGCCTCATACCGTTCCATTGTCCTTTTTTGCAATTAGTCCAGCCTGCTGCACATTTTTTCAAATTTTTCCTATTAGTGGCTTTCCCTCCGTATCCTGCTAGATTGTGGAAAAACACTATATAGGATTACATAGAGGATCTTGTTTTGGCCTTGCAGCGCCGTTCACGGCTGTCTGCACGGTCTGTGTGTGAGTGCAGTTCACTCTGTAGTCAGTTCTGCCCCCCCCAAAAAAATAATAAAGTTCAACAAACACACCACTTTACAGTTGTGTAGGCCACATTAGCTCATATTAAAATCTAGTCCACACTTTAGAAAATTAGTGTTTCTTATACCTGTTAGGAGCTGTTCAGGAATAAGCACACTAAGCCCTTAGTACTCTTCTGCTTATCTTTATCAGTCAACCAAGATGAAGAAGGCAGGGAGTAATGCACGTGGGCGTGGGCGTGGAGCAGGGAGAGGACTTGGGGATTCTGTGCCTCCTGCGGGCACCGGTGACTCATCATCACCCAGTTTCAGCAGGGAACAGTCCTTCATGCGCAGCTTTGTAGGAGATCGCCGTACACCTCTGCTGCGTGAAGAACAAATTGAAGCTGTTGTCGGATGGATGGCAGCTAACGCATTGACTTCAATTAGTGCCACATCCTCTCAGCCACAGAGCACTGGAGAGCACCCATCTGTTTCTTCACCACCTGCCAAATTGCCCAGGCAGTCAGAGAGCCCAGGACAGGAGCCATCTCTACTTCTGTTCTCTGAATCTCTTGGCTTGGAAACAGGGGGCTAGCCAAGCAGCATTGGAGAAATGGAAGAAGAGGCAGTATGCAGTGATGCCCAACAGCTTTGTCTCTCTGACTCTGAAGAGATGGGTGGGCCAGTGCCTCCGGTCAGCACACCTCAGTACGCATCTGATAATGAGACTCAGGTGCCACTTTCAGGTGCGTACTGTGCTACCGAGAATACCCAGGAGAAGCAGTTGGTGGAAGAGGGTAGTGTAGTTGATGAGGTCCTTAACCCATCATGGCGTGAGGTACAGGAAGGTGGTGGGAGCAGCTCTGAGGAAGAGATTCCCCGAACGGCCCAAAGAGGGAGAGGGAGGGGGAAGACTTTGGAGCCTGTAGCCTCCACTTCAGCACCCGTTAGGAGCATGCCTCTTCCAAAAGGCAAAACGGGTGCTCCCAAGACTTGCAGTGCCTGGTCCTTTTTTGACACAGTTGCAGATGACATTTGCTTTGTCAAATGCAAGGTGTGTCATCACAAAGTCAAAAGAGAGAGAAATGTCAGCAACCTCAATACCACAAATATGTGGAAACATGTGCGGACCAAGCACGCCGTGGAGTTACAAAAACGCACTGAAGACCTAGGCTGTTATGATCTGGTGGCCTAAGAGCAGCATGAGACGTACTCTGGAGAAGGTGGTACCTGTACCGTGGAATGTACCTAGCGCTCCCTAGACATCTCGACACAGCCGGAGGACTAATTACCCCTAGAGATAGAAAAGGGAAAACTATCTTGCCTCAGAGAAAATCCCCAAAAGATAGGCAGCCCCCCACAAATATTGACTGTGAGAGGAGAGGGAAAAAACATACACAGACTGAAATGAGAATTTAGAAAAGGAGGCCACTTCTAGCTAAATAGAAAGGATAGGACAGAGTACTATGCGGTCAGTATTAAAACACTAGAAAATATCCACCACAGAAAATACAAAATCTCCACAGCTAACTAAAGATATGGAGGGTATATCTGCATATCCAGAGATACCAGCTTGGCTAAAAAAATCCTTATACAGACCTAGCTGGACAAGACAAAACATAGGAAAGAACTGAACAATAAGACCACAGCATGTGGACAGCAAAATCAAGGCCAGAACTTATCTTTTGTTGAAATGAACTGCAAAGCAGAAGAGACCAGGCAGGGATGTGAATCCTCCAGGAACAATGGAAAACTGGCACTGACTAAAGGGTGAAGCAAGACTAAATAGCCCAGTCAAAATTGCAAGAAGTGAACACATCTGATAAATGCTGCGATTCAGAGACAGCAGCGCTACCACTTACAACCACCGGAGGGAGCCCAAGAGCAGAATTCACAACAGTACCCCCCCCCCTTGAGGAGGGGTCACCGAACCCTCACCAGAGCCCCCAGGCCGATCCGGACGAGCCAAATGAAAAGCACAAACCAAATCATCAGCATGAACATCGGAGGCAAAAACCCAAGAATTATCCTCCTGGCAATAACCCTTCCATTTGGCAAGATACTGAAGCCTCCGCCTCAAAAAATGAGAATCCAAAATCTTCTCAACCACATACTCCCACTCCCCATCAATCAACACCAGGGCAGGAGGATCAACAGAGGGAACAACGGGCACCACATATTTCCGCAACAAAGATCTATGAAAACATTATGGATGGAAAAAGAGGCTGGAAGGGCCAAACGAAAAGACACTGGATTGATAATCTCAGAAATCCTATAAGGGCCAATAAACCGAGGCTTAAACTTAGGGGAAGAAACCTTCATAGGGACATGACGGGAAGACAACCAGACCAAATCCCCAACCCGAAGCCGGGAACCAACAAATCGACGACGGTTAGCAAAACGCTGAGCCCCCTCCTGAGACAACACCAAATTGTCAACAACATGAGCCCAAATTTGCTGCAACCTGTCAACCACAGAGTCCACCCCAGGACAATCAGAAGGCTCAACCTGCCCTGAAGAAAAACGAGGATGAAAACCAGAGTTACAAAAGAAGGGTGAAACCAAGGTAGCAGAACTAGCCCGATTATTAAGGGCAAACTCGGCCAATGGCAAGAAAGCCACCCAATCATCCTGATCAGCAGACACAAAGCATCTCAAATAAGTTTCCAAAGTCTGATTAGTTCGCTCGGTTTGGCCATTTGTCTGAGGATGAAATGCGGAAGAAAAAGACAAATCAATGCCCAGCCTAGCACAAAAGGCCCGCCAAAACCTAGAAACAAACTTGGAACCTCTATCGGACACAATGTTCTCCGGAATGCCATGCAAACGAACCACATGCTGAAAAAACAACGGAACCAAATCAGAAGAGGAAGGCAACTTAGGCAAAGGTACCAAATGAACCATCTTAGAAAACCGGTCACAAACCACCCAGATAACTGACATCCTCTGGGAAACCGGAAGATCCGAAATAAAATCCATAGAAATATGCGTCCAAGGCCTCTCAGAGACCGGCAAAGGCAAAAACAACCCACTAGCGCGGGAACAGCAAGGCTTGGCCCGCGCACAAGTCCCACAGGACTGCACAAAAGAACGCACATCCCGTGACAAAGAAGGCCACCAAAAGGACCTACCAACCAAATCTCTGGTACCAAAAATCCCAGGATGACCGGCTAACACAGAACAATGAACCTCCGAAATCACTTTACTAGTCCATCTGTCAAGAACAAACAATTTCCCCACTGGACAGCTGTCAGGTTTATCAGCCTGAAATTTCTGAAGGACCCGTCGTAAATCAGGGGAGATGGCAGAAAGAAATACCCCTTCCTTCAGAATACCGACTGGCTCAAGGACCCCAGGAGAATCAGGCAAAAAGCTCCTAGAGAGGGCATCAGCCTTAACATTCTTAGAACCCGGAAGATACGAGACCACAAAATCAAAACGGGAGAAAAACAGGGACCATCGGGCCTGTCTAGGATTCAGCCGTTTGGCACACTCGAGATAAATCAGATTCTTATGATCAGTCAAGACCACAATACGGTGCTTGGCCCCCTCAAGCCAATGTCGCCACTCCTCAAATGCCCACTTCATAGCCAACAACTCACGATTGCCGACATCATAATTGCGTTCCGCAGGCGAAAACTTTCGAGAAAAGAAGGCACACGGTTTCATCAAGGAACCATCAGAATTTCTCTGAGACAAAACGGCCCCTGCCCCAATCTCAGAAGCGTCAACCTCAACCTGAAAAGGAAGAGAAACATCCGGCTGACGCAACACAGGGGCAGAAGTAAATCGGCGTTTAAGCTCCTGAAAGGCAGAAACAGCTACAGAGGACCAATTCGTCACATCAGCGCCTTTCTTCGTCAAATCGGTCAGGGGTTTAACCACACTAGAGAAGTTGGCAATGAAACGGCGATGAAAATTTGCAAAACCCAAAAATTTCTGAAGGCTCTTCACGGATGTGGGCTGGATCCAATCATGAATGGCCTGAACCTTAACCGGATCCATTTCTATAGATGAGGGAGAAAAAATGAAGCCCAAAAAATAAATCTTCTGTACTCCAAAGAGGCACTTAGACCCCTTCACAAACAAGGCATTATCACGAAGGATCTGAAATACCATCCTGACTTGTTTCACATGAGACTCCCAATCATCTGAAAAAATCAAAATATCATCCAAATATACAATCATGAATTTATCAAGATAATTCCGAAATATATCATGCATGAAGGACTGAAACACAGATGGAGCATTAGAGAGTCCGAATGGCATCACAAGGTATTCAAAATGGCCTTCGGGCGTATTAAACGCAGCTTTCCATTCGTCACCCTGCTTAATACGAACAAGATTATATGCCCCTCGAAGGTCAATCTTAGTAAACCAACTAGCCCCCTTAATCCTAGCAAACAGATCAGAAAGCAAAGGCAAAGGGTATTGGAATTTGACCGTGATCTTATTCAAGAGGCGATAATCAATACAGGGTCTCAAGGAGCCATCTTTTTTGGCAACAACAAAAAAAAACCTGCTCCCAATGGTGAAGAAGATGGCCGAATATGCCCCTACTCCAAGGACTCCTTAACATAGCTCCGCATGGCGGTATGTTCTGGCACAGACAGGTTGAAAAGTCGGCCCTTAGGGAACTTACAGCCTGGAATCAAGTCAATAGCACAATCACAGTCCCTATGCGGTGGAAGGGAACTGGACTTGGGCTCATTGAATACATCCTGGAAATCTGACAAAAACTCAGGAATTTCAGAAGAGGGGGAGGAGGAGGCAATTGACATCACAGGAACGTCACCATGAACCCCCTGACAACCCCAACTAGTCACAGACATAGATTTCCAATCTAATACCTGATTATGCACCTGTAACCATGGGAAACCCAGCACAATAGCATCATGCAAATTATGCAACACCAGAAAACGACAATCTTCCTGATGGGCTGGCGCCATGCACATGGTCAGCTGTGTCCAAAACTGAGGTTTATTTTTAGCCAACGGTGTAGCATCAATGCCCCTCAAAGGAATAGGACTCTGCAAAGGCTGCAAGGGGAAACCACAATGTCTGGCAAATTCTAAGTCCATTAAGTTTAGAGCGGCGCCTGAATCCACAAATGCCATGACAGAAAATGACGATAATGAGCAGATCAGGGTCACAGATAACAGAAATTTAGGTTGTACAGTACTGATGGTAACAGAACTAGCGATTATCTTGGTACGCTTAGGGCAATCAAAAATAACATGAGCAGAATCGCCGCAGTAAAAACACAGCCTATTTGACGTCTGAATCCTTGTCGTTCAGCTCTAGACACAATCCTATCACACTGCATAGGCTCAGGACTCCGCTCGGAAGACAATGCCATAGTGTGCACAACTCTGCGCTCGCGCAAGCGCCGATCAATCTGAATGGCCAGAGACATAGAATCACTCAGACCAGCAGGCGTGGGGAACCCCACCATAACATCTTTAACGGATTCAGAAAGACCCTTTCTGAAGATTGCCGCCAAGGCATCCTCATTCCATTTAGTCAGTAGAGACCATTTTCTAAACTTCTGGCAATATGATTCTGCCGCTTCTTGACCCTGAGACAGGGCCAACAAGGTCTTCTCAGCATGATCCACTGAATTAGGTTAGTCATACAATAACCCAAGTGCCTGAAAAAAGGTGTCTACATTAAGCAACGCCGGATTCCCAGGTTCCAGGGCAAATGCCCAATCCTGGGGGTCACCACGCAGCAGAGATATAATAATTTTAACCTGCTGGATGGGATCACCAGAGGAACGGGGTTTCAGAGCAAAAAGCAGTTTACAGTTATTTTTAAAACTCTGAAATTTGGACCTATCCCCAAAAAACAAATCAGGAGTTGGAATTCTAGGCTCTAAAACTGGAGTCTGAATGATATAATTGGAAATACCCTATACTCTAACAGCAAGTTGATCCACACGAGAAGCCAATCCCTGAACATCCATACCAGCGCCGAACTCCTGAGCCACCCAGAGGTAAAGAGGGAAGAGAAAAAAAAAACACAACAGACTACAGAAAAAAATGCCTCAGCACTTTCCTTCCCTTCTTCTGAGATGCGGTTAACTCATTGTTGGCCAGTTGTACTGTTATGATCTGGTGGCCTAAGAGCAGCATGAGACGTACTCTGGTGTTATGATCCTCAGTGGCTGAGGATCACAGAACTGACTAGCTAAGTTACTGAACATAGAACGAGCTCTAGGGAGGTGGTAACTGGACTGACCGCAATCCTGATCCTAACCGAACACACTAAAGGTAGCTGGTGAACGTGCCTGAATTCCTAGACGTCTCGACGCAGCCTGAGAAACTAGCTACCCCTAGAGAGAAAGAAAGTAAGACCTCACTTGCCTCAGAGAAATAACCCCAAAGATATAGAAAGCCCCCAACAAATAATAACGGTGAGGTAAGGGGAAAATACAAACGTAGAAATGAAACAGATTCAGCAAATGAGGCCCGCTAATACTAGATAGCAGAAGACAGATAGGAAACTGTGCGGTCAGTAGAAAACCCTATACAAAATATCCACGCTGAGAATACAAGAACCCCCACACCAACTAACGGTGTGAGGGGAGAAACTCAGCCCCCTAGAGCTACCAGCAAGCGAGGAAATCACATATTAGCAAGCTGGACAAGGACAGATAATAAACCAAGAAACATATTGAACACTGATGATCAAAAAATGAACAAACAGAAACTTAGCTTCTCTTGGAGGGACTGATAACGAAGGTAGTCAGGAGAGATCAAAATAACACTGAATACATTGACAGCAGGCAACAACTGAAAGTCCAGGTGAGCTAAATAGGAAACCAACCAGCAGATAACGAGACAGCTGATCCCAGCCACAGACCTGCAGAATGACAAAAAGAGCCACCAGAGGGAGCACAAAGATAGCACTCACACAGTACCACTTGTGACCACAAGAGGGAGCCCAAAAACAGAGTTCACAACACTCTGGAGAAGGTGGTACCTGTACTGACTGCAGACCCTGAACCTAACACCGCAACTAGAAGTAGTCGTGAAATGTACCTAGCGCTCCCTAGACATCTCGACACAGCCGGAGGACTAATTACCCCTAGAGATAGAAAAGGGAAAACTATCTTGCCTCAAAGAAAATCCCCAAAGGATAGGCAGCCCCCCACAAATATTGACTGTGAGAGGAGAGGGAAAAAACATACACAGACTGAAATGAGAATTTAGCAAAGGAGGCCACTTCTAGCTAAATAGAAAGGATAGGACAGAGTACTATGCGGTCAGTATTAAAACACTAGAAAATATCCACCACAGAAAATACAAAATCTCCACAGCTAACTAAAGATATGGAGGGTATATCTGCATATCCAGAGATACCAGCTTGGCTAAAAAAAATCCTTATACAGACCTAGCTGGACAAGACAAAACATAGGAAAGAACTGAACAATAAAACCACAGCATGTGGACAGCAAAATCAAGGCCAGAACTTATCTTTTGTTGAAATGAACTGCAAAGCAGAAGAGACCAGGCAGGGATGTGTGTTGTGAACTCTATTTTTGGGCTCCCTCTAGTGGTCACAAGCGGTACTGTGTAGTGTTGTCTTTCTGCAGGTTGGCTTCATCACCTGGTTCGTTATCCTTGGTTGGTTTCTTATTTAGCTCACCAGGATACTCAGTTCCTTGCCTGCTATCAATGTATTCAGTGCTCTTCAGATTCCTGGTGACTACCTTGCTCCCAGTCTCTCCAAGACAAGCTAAGTTTTTGTTTGTTCAGTTTCTTATTATCAGCGTTCATCATGTTTTTTGTCCAGCTTGTTAAAATGTGATTTCTTACTTGCTGGTTGCTCTAGGGGACTGAGTTTCTCCCCTCACACCGTTAGTTGGTGTGGGGGTTCTTGAAATCTCAGTGTGGATATTTTGTAAGGGTTTTTTACTGACCGCATAGACCCCTTTTCTATTTTCTGCTATCTAGAATTAGTGGGCCTCTTTTGCTGAATCTGCTTTCACCCCTGTGTATGTGCCTTCCTCTTACCTCACCGTTATTATCTGTTGGGGGCTTCTATATCTTTTGGGGATTATTTCTCTGGAGGCAAGAGAGGTCTTTCTTTCTCTCTAGGGGTAGTTAGTTCCTCAGGCTGGCTCGAGACATCTAGGATTTTAGACACGTTCACCGGCTGCCTCTAGTGTGGTTGGATAGGTTCAGTTTTGCGGTCAGTCCAGTTTTCCACCTCCCTAGAGCTTGTTCTATGTTTAGTCACCTTGCTGGAGTAATTTGTGATCCTCAACCACTAAGGATCATAACAGTATAGCAGGCCAAAAAGTGTTTTTTGCATCGCAGAAGTGGGATTAAAAGAAGACCTGAGTACATTTTTTTTTTTTTTTTGTGCTGCAGTCTGTCTAGCTTCTTTCATCCCCTTGAACTCTGAGTGGTTTTGAGCTCAGCTGCAGACATGGATGTTCAGACTCTGACTTCCAGTGTGGATCATCTTGCTGCACGGGTTCAAAGTATTCAGGATTTTGTTATTCATAGCCCTATGTCAGAACCAAAGATACCCATTCCTGAGTTGTTTTCTGGAGATAGATCTAGGTTTCAGAATTTTAAGAATAATTGTAAGTTATTTCTATCTCTGAGACCTCGTTCCTCTGGTGATTCCGCTCAGCAAGTAAAAATTGTTATCTCCTTGTTGCGTGGCGACCCGCAGGATTGGGCTTTCTCTCTGGCGCCAGGAGATCCTGCATTGCTTAATGTGGATGCGTTTTTTCTGGCTCTTGGATTGCTTTATGAGGAGCCTAATCTTGAGAATCAGGCAGAAAAAGCGTTGCTGGCCCTCTCTCAAGGGCAGGATGAAGCAGAGGTGTATTGTCAGAAATTTCGGAAATGGTCAGTGCTTACTCAATGGAATGAGTGTGCCCTGGCTGCAAATTTCAGAGAAGGTCTTTCTGAAGCCATTAAGGATGTTATGGTGGGGTTCCCCACCCCTACAAGTCTGAGTGATTCTATGGCTTTAGCCATTCAGGTTGATCGGCGTTTGCGGGAGTGCAAATCTGCTCATCCTTTGGCGGTATTTTCTGAACAGGGACCTGAGTCTATGCAATGTGATCGAACCCTGACCAGAATTGAGCGACAAGGTCATAGACGTCAAAATGGGTTGTGCTTTTACTGTGGTGATTCTGCTCATGTTATCTCAGCATGCTCTAAACGCTTAAACCATTGGTACTATACAGCCTAAATTTATTTTGTCTGTTACTTTGATTTGTTCTTTGTCATCCTACTTGGTTATGGCCTTTGTGGATTCGGGTGCTGCCCTGAATCTGATGGATTTGTCATTTGCCAGGCGCTGTGGTTTTGTCATGGAGCCTTTGGAATTTCCTATTCCTCTGAGGGGAATTGATGCTACGCCATTGGCTGAGAATAAACCTCAGTATTGGACGCAAATGACCATGTGCATGACTCCCGTTCATCAGGAGGTGATTCGCTTTCTTGTTCTGCATAATTTACATGATGTTGTCGTTTTGGGTCTGCCATGGCTGCAGGCTCATAATCCAGTTTTAGATTGGAAAGCTATGTCTGTGTCTAGTTGGGGTTGTCAGGGAATTCATGGCGATACTCCATTGGTGTCTATTGCTTCTTCCACTCCTTCTGTGGTCCCTGAGTTTTTGTCTGACTACCAGGATGTATTTGATGAGCCCAGGTCCAGTGTCCTGCCCCCTCATAGGGATTGTGACTGTGCTATAAATTTAATTCCTGGTAGTAAATTCCCTAAGGGACGACTTTTTAATTTGTCTATACCAGAGCATGCCGCGATGCGGAGTTATATAAAGGAGTCGTTGGAGAAGGGACATATTCGCCCATCCTCTTCCCCTCTTGGTGAAGGATTCTTTTTTGTGGCCAAGAAGGACGGTTCTTTGAGACCGTGTATAGATTATCGCCTTCTGAATAAAATCACAGTCAAATTTCAGTATCCTTTGCCACTATTGTCTGATTTGTTTGCTCGGATTAAGGGTGCCAGTTGGTTCACCAAGATAGATCTCCATGGTGCGTATAATCTTGTGCGCATTAAGCAGGGAGATGAATGGAAAACAGCATTTAATACGCCCGAAGGCCATTTTGAGTACTTGGTGATGCCTTTTGGACTTTCTAATGCTCCTTCTGTGTTTCAGTCCTTCATGCATGACATTTTCCGAGAATATCTGGATACATTTATGATTGTTTATCTGGATGACATTTTGGTTTTTTCTGATGATTGGGAGTCCCATGTGAAGCAGGTCAGGATGGTGTTTCAGGTCCTGCGTGCTAATGCTTTATTTGTGAAGGGCTCAAAATGCCTCTTCGGAGTACAGAAGGTCTCCTTTTTGGGTTTTATTTTTTCTCCTTCTACTGTGGAGATGGACCCAGTCAAGGTCCAGGCTATTCATGACTGGACTCAGCCCACGTCTGTTAAGAGTCTTCAGAAGTTCTTGGGTTTTGCTAATTTTTACCGTCGTTTCATCGCTAATTTTTCTGGTGTGGTTAAACCTTTGACGGATTTGACCAAGAAGGGCTCTGATGTGACTAATTGGTCTCCTGCGGCCGTGGAGGCCTTTCGGGAGCTTAAGCACCGGTTTTCTTCAGCTCCAGTCTTATGTCAGCCAGATGTCTCTCTCCCCTTCCAGGTCGAGGTTGATGCTTCCGAGATTGGAGCAGGGGCTGTTTTGTCGCAGAGAAGCTCTGAGGGCTCTGTGATGAAGCCGTGTGCTTTCTTTTCAAGAAAGTTTTCGCCTGCCGAGCGAAATTATGATGTTGGTAATCGGGAGTTGTTGGCTATGAAGTGGGCATTTGAGGAGTGGCGACATTGGCTCGAAGGAGCTAAACATCGTGTGGTGGTCCTGACTGATCACTAAAATCTGATTTACCTTGAGTCTGCCAAGCGCCTGAATCCTAGACAGGCTCGTTGGTCGTTGTTTTTCTCCCGTTTCAACTTCGTGGTCTCATACCTGCCTGGTTCGAAGAACGTGAAAGCTGATGCACTTTCTAGGAGTTTTGTGCCTGACTCTCCGGGAGTTTCTGAGCCGGCTGGTATTCTCAGAGAGGGAGTGATTTTGTCTGCCATTTCTCCAGATTTGCGACGAGTGCTGCAGAAATTTCAGGCGGATAGACCTGACCGTTGTCCACCAGAGAGACTGTTTGTCCCGGATAGATGGACCAGCAGAGTTATTTCCGAGGTTCATTCTTCAGTGTTGGCAGGTCATCCTGGGATTTTTGGTACCAGAGATTTGGTGGCTAGGTCCTTCTGGTGGCCTTCCTTGTCGCGGGATGTGCGTTCCTTTGTGCAGTCTTGTGGGATTTGTGCTCGGGCTAAGCCTTGCTGTTCTCGTGCCAGCGGTTTGCTTTTGCCTTTGCCTGTCCCGAAAAGGCCTTGGACGCACATTTCCATGGATTTTATTTCGGATCTGCCAGTATCTCAGAAAATGTCTGTCATCTGGGTGGTGTGTGATCGTTTTTCCAAGATGGTCCATTTGGTGCCCTTGCCTAAGCTGCCTTCCTCCTCCGATTTGGTTCCTCTATTTTTTCAGAATGTGGTTCGCTTGCACGGCATTCCTGAAAATATTGTGTCTGATAGAGGATCCCAGTTTGTGTCCAGGTTTTGGCGAACTTTTTGTGCTAAGATGGGCATTGATTTGTCTTTTTCGTCGGCCTTCCATCCTCAGACTAATGGCCAAACCGAGCGAACTAATCAGACGTTGGAGACTTATTTGAGATGTTTTGTTTCTGCTGATCAGGATGATTGGGTGACTTTTTTGCCATTGGCCGAGTTTGCCCTTAATAATCGGGCTAGTTCTGCTACCTTGGTTTCGCCTTTTTTCTGCAATTCTGGTTTCCTTCCTCGTTTTTCCTCGGGTCAGGTTGAGTCTTCTGACTGTCCTGGGGTGGATTCTGTGGTGGATAGGTTGCAGCAGTTTTGGAGCCATGTGGTGGACAATCTGAAATTGTCACAGGTGAGGGCTCAGCGCTTTGCCAACCGCCGCCGCGGTGTGGGTCCCCGACTTCGTGTTGGGGATTTGGTGTGGCTGTCTTCTCGGTATGTTCCTATGAAGGTTTCATCTCCTAAGTTTAAGCCTCGCTTCATCGGTCCTTATAAGATCTTGGAAATCCTTAACCCGGTGTCTTTTCGTTTGGATCTCCCGGCATCGTTTGCCATCCATAATGTGTTCCATAGGTCTTTGTTGCGGAGGTATGTGGTACCTGTGGTTCCTTCTGTTGAGCCTCCTGCTCCGGTGCTGGTCGAGGGCGAATTGGAGTACGTGGTGGAGAAGATTTTGGATTCTCGTATCTCTAGACGGAGACTTCAGTATCTGGTTAAGTGGAAGGGCTATGGTCAGGAGGATAATTCCTGGGTTGTCGCCTCTGATGTTCATGCGGCCGATTTGGTTCGTGCCTTCCATGCAGCTCGTCCTGATCGCCCTGGCGGTCTTGATGAGGGTTCGGTGACCCCTCCTCAAGGGGGGGGTACTGTTGTGAACTCTATTTTTGGGCTCCCTCTAGTGGTCACAAGCGGTACTGTGTAGTGTTGTCTTTCTGCAGGTTGGCTTCATCACCTGGTTCGTTATCCTTGGTTGGTTTCCTATTTAGCTCACCTGGATACTCAGTTCCTTGCCTGCTATCAATGTATTCAGTGCTCTTCAGATTCCTGGTGACTACCTTGCTCCCAGTCTCTCCAAGACAAGCTAAGTTTTTGTTTGTTCAGTTTCTTATTATCAGCGTTCATCATGTTTTTTGTCCAGCTTGTTAAAATGTGATTTCTTACTTGCTGGTTGCTCTAGGGGACTGAGTTTCTCCCCTCACACCGTTAGTTGGTGTGGGGGTTCTTGAAATCTCAGTGTGGATATTTTGTAAGGGTTTTTTACTGACCGCATAGACCCCTTTTCTATTTTCTGCTATCTAGAATTAGTGGGCCTCTTTTGCTGAATCTGCTTTCACCCCTGTGTATGTGCCTTCCTCTTACCTCACCGTTATTATCTGTTGGGGGCTTCTATATCTTTTGGGGATTATTTCTCTGGAGGCAAGAGAGGTCTTTCTTTCTCTCTAGGGGTAGTTAGTTCCTCAGGCTGGCTCGAGACATCTAGGATTTTAGACACGTTCACCGGCTGCCTCTAGTGTGGTTGGATAGGTTCAGTTTTGCGGTCAGTCCAGTTTTCCACCTCCCTAGAGCTTGTTCTATGTTTAGTCACCTTGCTGGAGTAATTTGTGATCCTCAACCACTAAGGATCATAACAGATGTGAATCCTCCAGGAACAATGGACAACTGGCACTGACTAAAGGGTGAAGCAAGACTAAATAGCCCAGTCAAAATTGCAAGAAGTGAACACGCCTGATAAATGCTGCGATTCAAAGACAGCAGCGCTACCACTTACAACCACCGGAGGGAGCCCAAGAGCAGAATTCACAACACTAGGCCAACCTACAGCAGCATCTACCACCACTTCAGCTCGTGTTGTTGCCTCTTCCTTCAGCTCACACACAGCTGGTTCAGCTTCCTCACAGGATCACCATGGAAGAACCTCTGGCACTGTTGTCCACAGACCCAGTGTAATTCCACCCACAGCACCACGTTCCCAGTCATCCTCACACTCCCAGCCCAGTCTCCAGCCATCGGTAGCACAGGCATGGGAGAAAAGGCGGCCATTCTCGGCAAACTACCCCCGAGCACAGACTCTGAATGTTGGCATTGCAAAACTACTTCCCTTGAAATGCTGTCATTCAGGCTGGTGGAGACTGACAGCTTCCGTAACTTGATGGCATTGGCAGTCCCACAATACAATGTGCCCAGCCGCTTTTATTTCAGCAGGCAAGCCATCCCTGCCCTGCACAAGCATGTGGAGGGACACATAAAACACGCGCTACTGAACATCGTCAGTAGCAAGGTCCACCTCACCATCGATGCGTGGACCAGTCACCATGGACAGGGGCGATACCTTTCCCTCACTACCCATTGGGTTAATGTTGTTGAGCTGAGTACAGATCGTGCGAGTGGCGCAGGACGTGTTCTGCCAACTCCTAGGATTGCAGAAATCCAGTCTATACGCATTGACTCCTCCTCATACACAAGTTCCTCAGAATCATCACTGCCGGAGCCGTCACAGTCCACCTCCACATGGACCCGTGAACGTTTACCTGTTATGACCGATATGAGCACAGCTGTGGCCAAACATCAACAGGCCATCTTGAAATTAATTTCTTTGGGGAATCGAAGCCACACAGCGCAGGAGCTCTGGAATGCCATCAAGCAGGAGAGCGATGTGTGGTTTGTGCCAGCGAATCTCCAGCCAGGCATGGTAGTGTGTGACAATGGCCGAAATCTGGTGGCAGCTCTGGGCCTTGGGAACCTCACTCACATCCCATGTCTGGCACATGTGCTCAACTTGGTCGTGCAGAGTTTTTTGAGGGACTATCTGGATCTTGATGCACTGCTGAACAAGGTCCGCCTAGAGTGTGCTCACTTGCGGTGTTCCAGCATGGCAACATCACGCATTGCAGCTCTGCAGCGCCGATTCCGCCTTCCAGAACATCGCACCATATGTGACCTACCCACCAGGTGGAATTACACGTTACATATGTTGGAGCGGTTGTGTGAGCAGCAGCCAGCAGTAATGGAGTACCAGCTGCATCAGGCGCAAAGAAGTCGCACTCCGCGCCGTTCAGACTTCACAACCACTGGGTGGGCCACTATGAAGGACGTCTGCCAGGTTTTGCATTCCTTCGATGATTCCACGCGGATGGCGAGTGCACATGATGCACTAGTCAGCATGACTGTCCCCCTTATCTGCCTGCTTCAACAAACACTGCAAGCGCTAAGGGATGATGTTGTGGAAGAGGTGGAGGATAAGGAGTCACCAATTCCATCAGCTTCTGGACAGTCAGCGCTACGTGGTTCCTCACAAAGGCCTAGGCAGGGGTCACTTTGTGAGGAGGATGAGGAGGAGTCAATGGGGGAGGAAGACATCGGTCCAGAGGAGGGAGTTACACAATTGTCCAGTAGTCAGTGTGTACAGCGAGGGTTGGGTGATGAAGAGCGGGCAGAGATCACCCCTCAAGCAGGGGACAGCGTTTCTTGGACAGTTGGCAGTCTGCAGCACATGGTTGATTACATGCTGCAGTGCCTGAGAAACGACCACCGCATCGCCCACATTCTCAACACGGCTGATTATTGGGTGTACACCCTTCTAAATCCTCGCTACCGGGACAACTTACAAAGCCTCATAACACCGTTGAATCGGGAGTGTAAAATGCGGGAATACCAAGACACACTGGTGAATTCCATCATCTTCTCCAGTACAACTGAGAGCAGTGCTACTAGTGCTTTACAAAGCAGCTCAGTGCATCGAGGCAGTGGAGGAAGCTCTGCACAAAGAGGGAGCAGAAGCAGTGCCTCAGCACAAGGCAAGACCAGTATGGCCCAACTGTATTAAAGTTTTGTGTGCCCGCCACAAATGTCTAAACCATCACAGGCAGCTCCAGTCAGCAGGAGGCAACGCTTACGTCAGATGGTGACAGACTACATGTCTTGCCCTCTTACTGTACTCCCAGACGGCTCTTCCCCCTTCAAGTTTTGGGTCTCTAAGCTGGATACATGGCCAGAGCTAAGCCAGTACGCATTGGAGGTGCTGGCTTGCCCTGCTGCTAGTGTATTATCAGAACGAGTCTTTAGTGCCGCAGATGGTGTAGTAACAGACCGTCGCATGCGACTATCCTCCGATAACGTTGACCAGCTTACTTTTCTGAAAAGGAACAAGGCCTGGATCTCGCAGGAATTTGCCACTCCTCTTCCAGGTTTAATAATTGGTTGGCTACAGTATCCATGTCTCCTGTTGCGTTCATGTTTCTACCACCTGAACTGTAATCTTTGGGCTCCAACACCACCGGTTGATGCTCAGAAGTGCCGTCTGCACAGTCAAAACACATGACCCAGTGTTATTGGGTTTCAGTAACGTCAGCCGATCCCCAGCTGTGTATCCGGCAATGTGTCCTGCAACCGCCACGCTGACACAACATCTGAAATGTAAGGGAACCTGTCCCCCCCAGGCGTTTGTTACTGAAAGAGCCACCTTGTGCAGCAGTAATGCTGCACAAGAAAAAGGTAGCTCTTTTAGTTTTGCTCCTTGCACACGCTGAACTTAACACTTATAAAATGTGTCCCCTGATACCGTAAAACCGTCCAGGAGGTGGGACTTTCCTTCGTAATGGGACGCTGCACAGCCATCATCCCTACTCCCTCGGCGCCGTGCGCCGCCTCCTTAGCATTGTTTGAATCTGTCCCGTAGCCTGCGCTGTTTTGTTCAACCTTGGCCATGCGCAGTTTGCGCTGCCCGTCTTCTGACATCATTTGGTGTCAGGCGGACTGGGCCTGTGCGGCCGCGCTGCCCAAGATCCCACCTCGCAGTCTCTTCTGATTTAATCATACTGCGGGCCTGGGATCCATGGGCATGCGCAGTGCATATCTTCACCTCAGGCTCTAACTCATCTCCCTCCGTCTTCTTCAGACTGTGCGCTGTCAGCCGATCCCCACTAGCATGCCACGGCCGTGACGCTGCACAGTCTGAAGAATCCAAAAGGAGATGAGTGAGAGGCGAAGATATGCACTGCGCATGCCCATGGATCCCAGGACCGCAGTGTGATTACATTAGACAACACTGCGAGGCGGGATCTCGGGCAGCTCGGCCACACAGGCGCAGCCAGCCTGACAAGCATGACCAAGGTTGAACATGACAGCGCAGGCTCCGGGACAGATTCAAACAACGCTGAAGAGGCGGCGCACGGCACTAAGGGGGTAGGAATAACAGCTGTGCTGCGTCCCATTACAAAGGAAAGTCCCACCTCCGGGACGGTTTCACTGTATCAGGGGACACATTTTATAAGTGTTTAGTTCTGCGTTTGCAAGGAGCATAATTAAAAGAGCCACCTTTTCCTTTTGCAGCATTAGTGCTGCACAAGTTGGCTCTTTCAGCTACAAACGCCGGGGGGGGTTAAAGGTTACCTTTCAACTTGCTGCAATTAGGCCTTAGCCTACACTCTGCTCCTCCTGCTTTCCCTGGGCTTTAACACCGCCAGTTGCTTCCCGGAAGTGCTGTTTCCACAGTAAACACTTGCTGCCGTGTTATTGGGGTTCAGTAACGCCAGCTGCTCCCCTGCTGTGTTGCGGCAATAACTCTAGCCTGCTCCTCCTGCTATCCCTGGGCTTCAACACCGCCAGTTGCTGCCCGGAAGTGCTGTCTGCACAGTCAACACTTGCTGCCGTGTTATTGGGGTTCAGTAACGCCAGCTGCTCCCCTGCTGTGTTGCGGCAATAACTCTAGCCTGCTCCTCCTGCTATCCCTGGGCTTCAACACTGCCAGTTGCTGCCCGGAAGTGCTGTCTGCACAATCAACACTTGCTGCCGTGTTATTGGGGTTCAGTAACACCAGCTGCTCCCCTGCTGTGTTGCTGCAATAACTCTAGCCTGCTCCTCCTGCTTTCCCTGGGCTTCAACACCGCCAGTTGCTGCCCGGAAGTGCTGTCTGCACAGTCAACACTTGCTGCCATGATATTGGGGTTCAGTAACACCAGCTGCTCCCCTGCTGTATTGCAGAAATAACTCTAGCCTGCTCCTCCTGCTATCCCTGGGCTCTAACACCGCCAGTTGGTGCTCGGAAGTGCTGTCTGCACAGAGAAAAACACTTGCTCCTGTGTTATTGGGGGTCAGTAACGCCAGCTGCTCCCCTGCTGTGTTGCGGCAATAACTCTAGCCTGCTCCTCCTGCTTTCCCTGGGCTTCAACACCACCAGTTGCTGCCCGGAAGTGCTGTCTGCACAGTCAACACTTGCTGCCGTGCTATTGGGGTTCAGTAACACCAGCTGCTCCCCTGCTGTGTTGCGGCAATAACTCTAGCCTGTTCCTACTGCTATCCCTGCGCTCTAACACCGCCAGTTGGTGCTCGGAAGCGCTAGCTGTGCAGAGAAAAACACTCGCCACTGTGTCAGTGGGGTTCAGTAACGCCAGCTGTTCCCCTGCTGTGTAGCCAGCAATGCGTCCTGCAAACGCCACGCAGACACAACAGATATTAAACTGCCTCGAGTGCAGGCTTCGGCCTACACTCTGCTCCTCCTGCTGACCCTGGGCTCTAACACCGCCAGTTGGAGCTCAGAAGTGCTGGCTGCACAGAGAAAAACACTCGCCACTGTGTCAGTGGGGTTCAGTAACGTCAGCTGATCCCCAGCTGTGTATCCGGCAATGTGTCCTGCGAACTCCATGCTGACACACAACACAAATTAAAGGGAACCTGTCCCCCTCAGGCGTTTGTAACTAGAAGAGCCACCTTGTGCATCACTAATGCTGCATTTTTACAAGGTGGCTCATTTAGTTATTCTCCTTGCACACGCAGAACTAAACATGTATAAAATGTGTCCCCTGATACCGTTAAACCGTCCCTTAGGTGTGACTTTCCTTCGTAATGACACGCAGCAACCCCCTTGGCGCTGTGCGCCGCCTCCTCTGCGTTGTTTGAATCTGTCCCGGTGCCTGCGCTGTTATGTTCAACCTTGGCCATGCGCAGTTAGCGCTGCCCATCTTCTGACATCATTTGGTGTCAGGCTGGCTGCGCCTGTGCCGCCGCCCTGCCTGAGATAATGCCCCACAGTGTCTTATTTATTCTCACTTCAGGGCTGTGATTCATGGGCAAGCGCGGTACATATCTTCGCCTCTCACTCATCTCCTTCTGCCTTCTTCAGGCTGTTCGGCTTCACGGCCATTGCATGTGATTAGGGATCAGCTGACGCCGCACAGTCTAAAGCAGGTGTAAGGACATGAGTGAGAGGCGAACATATTTACTGCGCAAGGCCATGAATCCCAGCACTGCAGTGTGAATAAATCCGAAGACACTGCGGGGCTGGGATTCATGGGCATGCGCTGTGCATATCTTCGCCTCTCACTCATCTCCTTCTGCCTTCTTCAGACTGTTCGGCTTCACTGCCGTGGCATGTGATTAGGGATCAGCTGACGCCGCACAGTCTGAAGCAGGCGTAAGGACATGAGTGAGAGGCGAACATATTTACTGCGCAAGGCCATGAATCCCAGCCCCGCAGTGTGAATAAATCTGAAGACACTGCGGGGCTGGGATTCATGGGCATGGCGGTACATATCTTCGCCTCTCACTCATCTCCTTCCGCCTTCTTCAGACTGTTCGGCTTCACGGCCATTGCATGTGATTAGGGATCAGCTGACGCCGCACAGTCTAAAGCAGGCGTAAGGACATGAGTGAGAGGCGAACATATTTACTGCGCAAGGCCATGAATCCCAGCCCCGCAGTGTGAATAAATCTGAAGACACTGCGGGGCTGGGATTCATGGGCATGCGCTGTGCATATATTCACCTCACTCATCTCCTTCCGCCTTCTTCAGACTGTGCGGCTTCACGGCCGTGGCATGTGATTAGGGATCAGCTGACGCCGCACAGTCTGAAGCAGGCGTAAGGACATGAGTGAGAGGTGAACATATTTACTGAGCAAGGCCATGAATCCCAGCCCCGCAGTGTGAATAAATCCGAAGACACTGCGGGGCTGGGATTCATGGGCATGCGCTGTGCATATCTTCGCCTTCCACTCATCTCCTTCCGCCTTCTTCAAACTGTGTGGCTTCACATCCGTGGCATATGATTAGGGATAAGCTGATGCCGCACAGTCTGAAGCAGGCATAAGGACATGAGTGAGAGGCGAATATATTTACTGCGCAAGGCCATGAATCCCAGCACCGCAGTGTGAATAAATCCGAAGACACTGCGGGGCAGGGATTCATGGGCATGCGCTGTGCATATCTTCGCCTCTCACTCATCTCCTTCTGCCTTCTTCAGACTGTTCGGCTTCACGGCCATGGCATGTGATTAGGGATCAGCTGACGCCGAACAGTCTGAAGCAGGCGTAAGGACATGAGTGAGAGGCGAAGATATTTACTGCACAAGGCCATGAATCCCAGCCCCGCAGTGTGAATAAATCACAAGACACTGCGGGGCTAGGATTCATGGGCAGCGCGACCGCACAGGCTGACATCAAATGATGTCAGAAGACGGGCAGCGCTAACAGCGTATGGCCAAGGGATAACATAACAGCGCAGACTGCGGTACATAAAAAAGCAATGCTCAGGAGGCTGCGCCTAGCGCCAAGGGGGTATTTTTAACAGCTGTGCTGTGTCTCATTAAGAAGGAAAGTCCCGCCTCCGTGACGGTTTCACGGTATGAGTGGCACAATTTCATAAGTGTTTCGTTCAGCGTGTGCAAAGAGCATAATTAAAAGAGCCAGCTTTTCTTTGTGCGGCATTACTGCTGCACAAGGTGGCTCTTCTAGTTACTGGCGCCTGGGGGGGTTTAAAGGTTCACTTTTAATTTGCTCCAGTTAGGCCTCAGCCTACATTCTGCTCCTCCTGCTGACCCTGGGTTCCAACACCGCCAGTTGCTTCCCGGAAGTGCTGTTTGCACAGAGAAAAACACTTGCTCCTGTGTTAGTGGGGTTCAGTAACGTCAGCTGCTCCCCTGCTGTGTATTCGGCAATGTGTCCTGCGACCGCCACTCTGACACTCCATCAGATATTAAACTGCCTCGAGTGCAGACTTCGGCCTACACTCTGCTCCTCCTGCTGTCCCTGGGCTCCAACACCACTAGTTGTTGCTCGGAAGTGCTGTTTGCACAGTCAACAGTTGCTCCTCTGTTATTAGGTTTCAGTAACGTCAGCTGATACCCAGATGTGTAGCCGGCAATGTGTCCTGCGACCGCCATGCTGACACAACAACAGATATTAAACTACCTCGAGTGCAGGCTTCGGCCTACACTCTGCTCCTCCTGCTGACCCTGGGCTCCAACACCGCTAGTTGCTGCTCGGAAGTGCTGTTTGCACAGTCAACAGTAGCTCCTCTGTTATTGGGTTTCAGTAACGTCAGCTGATCCCCTGCTGTGTAGCCGGCAATGTGTCCTGCGACCGCCACGCTGACACTCCAACAGATGTTAAACTGCCTCGAGTGCAGGCTTCGGCCTACACTCTGCTCCCCCTGCTGACCCTGGGCTCCAACACTGCTAGTTGGGGCTGTAGGAAGACAATCTTGAATAGGTCCCCCTGATTCCAGTACCGTCAGCTGGTTCCGGGCAGAGCCTTTGGCCTAGGTGCCTCCTTCTGGGTATCCGAGTTCCTCCAACGTCAGATGGTCCTTGGTAGTGCTTTCTGGCACGGGTACCTCCTGCTTAGTAACCGGGTTCCAGTAACGTCAGCTGTTCCTTGGTAGATCCATTGGCTCTTGTACCTTTGGCTCCCCATCTTGGTTCCAGTACCGTCAGCAGGTTCCGGGCAGAGCCTTTGGCCTAGGTGCCTCCTTCTGGGTATCCAAGTTCCACCAACGTCAGGTGGTCCTTGGTAGTGCTTTCTGGCAGGGTACCTCCTGCTTAGTAACCGGGTTCCAGTAACGTCAGCTGGTCCTCGGTAGTTCCATTGGCTCTTGGACTTTCGGGTAGCCATCTGGGTTCCAGTTCCATCAGCTGGTTCTCGGCATTTTCTCAGCTTTCTTGTACCTTCTGCTACATTTCTAAGTTCAAGACCCTAAAGACGACAACTCTGAAGACCACCCCTAAGATGACGACGACACCAGAGACGACAACCCCTGAGATGACGACCCTGGAGACAATGACCCTGAAGACCACCCCGATGACGACGACGAACCCGGAGATGACAACCCTGGAGACGACGACCCGGAAGACCGAGAAGCAGAAGAACAAGAAGCTGCAGAGCAAAGAGCAGAAGAACATTAAGCATAAGACTAAACATCAGAGCAAAAGATATTATCTAAATTATAAGCAGAAGAAGACTAAGCAGTGTATGGGGGTGAGTCCGTTCCTCCTCGTGGTGCCCCTGGAAAAAGCCTGCTGCTGCAGGCCTAACTGAACGCGGACAAATCCTGTTGTAACTCTTTTGTGACAGGCAGAACGGAAGGTGTAATCTTCAAACTTTTATAGATAACTACAGGAATGCCTGTCACAAATAAGAATATGATGAAGAAGTAGAATATGAAGAAGAATAATAGTTTAATAAAAAGAATATGAAGAATGTAACAAAAAAAATAATAGGAAGAAGGTGAAGAAGAAGATGAATAAGGTGAAGAAGAAGTTGATGTCAAAGATGCTGCTGCTGAGGATGATGAAGAAGAAAGTGTCGGAGAAGTAAAAAAGAAGGTGAAGGGCATGGAAGTAGTGAAACATCAATATCTGACAAAATAAAAAAAATCTTAACATAGTCAATATCTTTGTAACTCCGAACGTCTTAAAAAGAAAATTAAAATTCCTGCTATTCTATTTGATTGGGCTAAACCTCTATGCCTTTAATGTCTCCGCCACCTCCCCCAATACATCCTACATTATTCTTAGTAGTTTTCCTTCATGTAGAATGAACCTACAAGGAAAGAAAGGGTTTATTTTAATTCCGATATTTTGGTCCCATTGACTTGCATTGGTATCGGGTATCGGTATCGGCGATATCCGATATTTTTTGAATATCGGCCGATCCAATCCGATATGGGTTGAACCATATAATAATAATAATAATAATCTTTATATTTATATATCGCTAACATATTCCACAGCGCTTTACAATTTTAATGCACACATTATTATTGCTGTCCCCGATGGGGCTCACATTCCTAAATTCCCTAACAGTATGTCTTTGGAATGTGGGAGGAAACCGGAGTACCAGGAGAAAACCCACACAAACACGGGTCGAAAGTGACTGTTACAATTGCTACTTCCAATAGGTGGCACTAGAGTTCTAGTACCCTTCCTCTCTGAAGTCTCCTCAACATGCTTAAAGGGAACCTGTCACCCCCTGGCATTTTTAACTAAAAGAGCCACCTTGTGCAGCACTAATGCTGCATTCTGTCAAAGTGGCTCTTTTATTTGGGGTCCCTTCGAACGCTGCAATATTAATTTTTTTAATTTGCCCGCATACCTGTAGTCTGTCCGGGGGGCATGTCTTTTCTCCCCAAACACAAACACCTCCCAGCCATCACTCCGCCCCTCCGGGCACCGCCACCTGTGCCTTCATTAACTTCCCCAGCGCCTGCCCGCTAAGTTCCTTTTTCGGGCATGCGCAGTTTGCGCTGCACTTCGACTCTCATCACATGATGGGAATTTGCAGTGCAGGTGCCGGGGACGTTAATGAAGGGACAGGAGGCAGTGCCCGACACATGGAGGGGCTAAGTGATGGCTGGGAGGCGTTTATGTCCAAGGGGAAAAGACATGCCCCCCGGACAGACTAAAGGTATGGCACGCCACCTTCACAGAATGCAGCATTATGGGCTCTTTTAGGGCTCTTTTAGCCACAAGGTGGCTCTTTTAGTTAAAAATGCCAGGGGGTGAAAGGTTCCCTTTAGCATGTCACTCTCCGCAAGGAGAAACGATACTTCTTGGATCCCGGTCAGACGCCTGTAACTCAGCCAAACCAGATCTCCACTTTGCACTGACGAGGGGCAGTACCCCGAAACACAGTGTCTGCAAATTGAGATTCTGGTTTGGCTTTTATCCTAAGTCATGTGACAAGGCTCGTTAAAGGGTCGATAGTGACTCTTAGGATTGCTACTTCCAATAGGTGGCTCTAGAGTTCTAGTCCTCTTCCTCTCTGAAGAGACAATTTGCATATTTTTCAGAGGAGCATTGCGGCTTTAAGTCTCCTCATCTCGACATGCTTAGCATGTCACTCTCACCAAGGAGAAATGATACTTCTTGGATCCCGATCAGACGCCTCTCACCCAGCCAAACCAGATCTTCACTTTGCACTGACAAGGGGCAGTACCCTGAAACACAGTGTCTGCAAATTGAGATTCTGGTTTGGCTTTTATCCTAAGTCATGTGACAAGGCTCGTTAAAAGATCAACAGTGACGCTAAGTATTGCTACTTCCAATAGGTGGCACTAGAGTTCTAGTCCTCTTCCTCTCTGAAGAGACAATTTGCATATTTCCTAGAGGAGCATTGCAGCTTTAAGTCTCCTCATCTCGACATGCTTAACATGTCACTCTCTGCAAGGAGAAACGATAATTCAATCATGGGCATCAGCTTTATGGAATTTGTATATCACATAGAGAGCAAAGTTTTATAAAAGCATAATGGTAATTCAAATTTGCTTCCTATGATGAAAATAGTCTTACCTGTGTAATGAGGACCTTTGATGGTGGGACTCACTAGAGAAAAAAATGATGTTTTGGAACCATGTACATAGCAGAAAATTATTAACCATTGCTAAGTAGAAATATAGTCTTATTTCTTTTCAGAAATGTTACTTTTTAATGGTAATATGTTAATTAAGAAAATTCCCTAACCATATGCTGCTGCTAGATTTTGGAAAAAACAATGGAAAGACATGTGGAAGTTTCAAACTGAATTATAATTACTGCTTGATGTTAAAGTAAACAAATGACTTGATGCTATAAATTTGGTGATTGCAGACATCAGAGACAAAGAACTTTGTGAAAGTATAAGGACATGGTCAAATGCTTTGGTGCAAAATATTAAAACAAAGACATTTTTCGTATTTCTTTACTTGTTGAACCGAATAACCAATATGAATTGATGATTCTCATGTAATTTAACCCCTTAGTGACCGAGCCTATTTTGACCTTAATGACCATGCCAAAAGTTTGAAATCTGACCAGTGTCACTTTACGTGGTAATAACTCTGCACTGCTTCAATGGATACCACTGATTCTGAGGCTGTTTTCTCATGACATATTGTACTTCATAATATTTGCAACAATTGTTCGATATGACTTGCGCTTATTTGTAAAAATATCGGAAATTTGGACAAAATTTCAAAAATTTTACAAATAAATAAATAATAATAAATAACATTTCCCACAGGTCTAGTTTATATCTGCATCATTTTTAAACACAATTTTTTTTATTAGGAAGTTAGAAGGATTAAAAGTTGATCAGCAACTTCTCTTTTTTCCAACATAATTTACAAAACCATTTTTTTAGGGACCACATTACATTTAAAGGGACTTTGGGAGTCCTATATGGAACAAATACCCAAAAGTGATGCAATTCTAAAAACGTCACCCCACAAAGTTCTCAAAACAACATTCAAGAAGTTTATTAACCCTTCCGCTGCTTTACAGGAACTAAAGCAATGTTGAAGAAAAAAATTAACATTTAACTTTATTTCACATAAATTTTACTTTAGCACCAAAATTGTTATTTTCACAAGGGTAACAGGAGAAAATGGACCATAAGATTTGTTGATCAATTTCTCCTGAGTTTGCCGATACCCCATATGTACCGTAAAATCCACTGTTTGGGCACACGGCAGGTCTCAGAAGGGAAGTAGCACTATTTGACTTTTTGAACACAAAAATGGCTGGAATCAAGAGTGGACTTCATGTCGCATTTAGAGAACCCCTGATGTGCATAAACAGTGGAAACCCCCCAAAAGTGACCCGATCCTGAAAACTAGACCCCTTAAGAAATGTATCTAGATGTGTGGTGAGCACCTTGAACCACTCCCAGATCCTTCACAGAAGTTTATAAAGTAGAACTGTGAAAATAAAAAAATCACATTTTACCCACAAAAATGTACTTTAGTCCCAATTTTTTTATTTTCACATGGGTAACAGGAGAAAATTAACCCAAAATTTTTGAGCAATTTCTCCTGAGTACATTGATACCCCATATATGGGTGAAATCCATTGTTTGGGCCTACGGCAAGACTCGGAAGGGAAAGAGCATTGTTTGACTTTTTGAACGCAAAAATGGCTGGAATCGAGAGTAGACACAATGTCGTGTTTGGAGGGCCCCTGATGTGCCTAAACAATAGAAACCCCCACAAGTGACCCCTTTTTGGAGCTATACTACTTATGGAATGTATCTAGATGTGTAGTAAGCACCTTGAATGCCTCATGGAAGTGTATAGCGTAGAGCTGTGAAATTGAAAAAAAACTACATTTTAAGCACAAAAATATACTTTTAGCCCCGTTTTTTTTATTTTCACAGAAAATAGACCCCAAAATTTGTTGTGTGATTTCCCCCGAGTAAGTAAAAAACCCACATGTGGGGGAATACTACTATTTGGGGCACACGGCAGGTCTTGGAAGGGAAGGAGCATCATTTGACTTTTTGAACGCAAAAATGTCTGGAATCGAGAGCAGATGCATGTCGCACTTGGAGAGAACCTGATGTACCTAAACAGTGGAAATCCCCCACATGTGACTCCATTTTGGAAACTAGAACCTTCAAAGAATGTATCTAGATGTGTGGTGAGTAGCTTAAAGCCCCATGTGCTTCACAGAAGTTTATAACATAGAGCTGTGAAAATAAAAAAAATCACATTTCACCCACAAAATTGTTATTTTAACCCCAATTTTTAATTCTCACAAGAGTAACAGGAGAAAATGTACCACAAAATGTGTTGTGCAATTTCTGCTGAGCACACCGATGCCCCACATGTGGAGGAAACCATCTGTTTCGGCAAAGGGAGGGAAGCAGTGACATTTTGGAACAGACTTTGATGGAATGGTCTGCGGTTGTCATGTCGCGTTTGGAGAGCCCTACATGTGCCTAAACAGTGAAAAACCCACACAAGTTACCAAATTTTGGAAACTCCACACCTCAAATATTTTATCCAGTTGTATATAGAGCATTTTGATCTGACAGGTACGACACAGAATTTGATAACATCAGGTTGTCATATTGAAAAAGTTCACGAAAATGTTGTAATTTTTACAATGAATAATAGGAAAAAAATGGACCTTGTAATTTGTAGTGCAATTTGCCTGAACACATCTATACCCTGTATGTGGACAAAAACTTCTGCTTTGGCACATGGCATGGCTAGGAAATGAAAGAGCGCTATTTGCCTGGGATAGATTGGGAATGCCATGTCGCATTTGAACAGTTCCTGACATGTGAAAACAGCAGACACCCCCGCAAGTGACTCCATTTTGGAAACTGGACCCCTCAAGGAATTAATCTAGGCATGTAGTGAGTATTTTGAACTCATAAGTGCCTTAGAGAATTTTATAACATTGAGATGTGGATATATGACATTTTAGTGGTAAAAATTTCATTTTTGTATTTGCTGCAAATTTGTCAGGTACACAAGGGTTATTAGGTGAAACTAGACCCTATAATTTATTGTGCAATTCTTCTTGAATGCAGTGCTTCCCCATATGTAGTCAGAAATTACTGTTAGGTCACATGTCAGAGCTGAGAAGGAAGTAGCTTTTGGAGAACAGATTTTGCTAGAATAGTTTGTGGATGACATTTGCGTAGCCAATAAGTTTCCAGAACAGCATAAAACCCCCCAAAGTAACCCCATTGTAGAAACTGTACCTCTCAATGAATTCATCTATGGCTTAAGTGACTATTTTATAACATCCATGCAAAGCTTTTTATATACATGGTATCCCCATACAGTGTAGAGCCCCATATATTGTAGTGCCCCATACATTGTGCCCAGCTGGAGCTTCTGACAATACGCACCTGTAAATTGTACATTATGTCTATTACAATAATGCCAAACTTGTGGCCACTTACTGTGGTTTAAGCCCAGTGGGACTCGAAAAAAGGGGACATTTGGATTTGGGAGCACAGAATTCACTGGATTTTATTTGAGGGGGTGGGAGCCATGTTGCTTTTCCAGAGTCTGTGTTGTACCAGTAACGTGGGAACCCCCTATAGTTCCCAGTGACAGATGATGGACTTGAGTGGGGGCTAGTTTTGTGCAGAATAAATTAGGGGTTAAATTGGTACAATTTTTGGGTACATTATATTTTTCGATCACTTCCAGAGTAAGGCTGGATCACATTCTTGCTTTCTACTCTGAGAACTTACCTCAAGATTTCCATGTTAATCGCACAAAAATGCAATTCAGACGAAACCTATAACAGAATCACCCACCGTGAGGCAGATAGAGACACTTCATACGTCGATGGTGTCCATCTTTTTAGGTGTGCACAAATCTGTGGCCGCCCACATTTGTGCGCCAAAAAGACACCTAAAATTGTGCGACACTGCTTGAAAACAGACCAGGCCAAAGAGGCTCCATCTTCCTCATAAATAGGTGGTTCTATACAGGTTTTTTCTGAATTGCCGTTTTGGGGAATTTACACGGAAACCTTGAGGTAAGCGCTCAGCGGAGAGCACAAAATATATGTGAGCCTTATTATGATTTTTGGGAGGTAAGATGAACAAATAGACAGCAATACAAGAATAGTTCTTATTTTTATTTTTGAGCGGTTTACCGTGCGGTATAGCTGAAGATTTTTTGATACTATTTTGGGGTTTTATTATTCTTTGCTTTTTTTACAGAATACAAACAATATTTTACAAAAATGAATTTCTTTTGGCATCATCATATTCTGAGAGCTGTAACTTTTTTATTTTTTATGCCAAATGAGACGGGTTTTCGTTTTCATTTATACAATTTTATTTTACATATGACTTTTTGATGTCTTTTTATTTACTTTTTTGTGAATCAGTAACATGAAAAACCTCCATTTTTGGCTTTTTTTTAAATTATGATTTTTACAAAATTTGCCAAACAGAATAAATAACATGCCAGCTTTATAGAGCCGGTCGTTCCAGATGCAGCAATACCAATTATGTGTACTTTTTTTTTTTGTTTATTTTTGTTTAATCACAAATGCTGAATTTTGAGTAGCAAAACTGATTTTAGTGATTTGGGTGCACTTTATAGTTTGTGTCTTTTTTTCACTATTTTACTTAATCTCACTGTGGTACAAGTATAATTTTTATTTTGATCACCTGTTTCATAGACTGCTTATAGCTTGATTTCACAAGCCACCATACTTTGGGGGTCATCACATGACCTCAGGGTACCATGGTAACCATCGAGATCCACAATTATCATCATACCGCTCAGGAAGGAGACGGGTTCTGTGTCCCAGAGATGAATGTGCTTTGATCTGACATGTGCATATCAATCCAAGAACAAAAGCAAAAGACCTTGTGAAGCCGGAAAGATTGTGTCAATATCCACAGTGAAACGAGTACTGCATTTAAAATGAAAGGCGTGAAAGGCCACTCTGCCCAGAAGCAGCCATTACTCCAAAAGAAACATAAAAAAGCCAGATTAATGTTTGTAAATGCACACAGGAACAAAGACCTTAATTTTTTGGAGACATGTCCTGTGGTCTGATGAAACTAAAATTTAACTTTTTGGGCATAATGACAATTGTTATGTTTAGAGGAAAGAGGGAGAAGCTTGGAAGCCTAAGAACACCATCCCAACTGTGAATCACAAGGGTGGCATCATTATGTTGTGGGGTTGTTTTGTGGCAGGAGGGACTGGTGCACTTCACAAAATAAATGGCATCATGAGAGTAGAAGATTATGTGGCAATACTGAAGCAACATCTCAAGACATCAGCCAGGACGTTAAAGCTTGGGCAGAAATGGGTCTTCCAAATGGACAATGACCCAAAGTATACTGTCAAAATGGTAACAAAGTGGCTTAAGAATAACAAAGTCAATGTTTTGTAATGGCCATCACAAAGCCCTGATCTCAATCCTATTGAAAATGTATGAGCTAAGCTGAAAAGGCCGGTGCGAACAAGGCGACCTACAAACCTGGATCATTTACATCAGTATTGTCAGGAGGAATGGGCCCAACCATTGTGAGAAGCTTGTGGAAAGATATTCCAAACATTTGACCCACGTTATTCAGTTTAAGTGCAATGGTACTAAATACTAATGAAATTTTTATAAACTTTCAACTTTGCAGTAAGTAATAAAAATGCCTTATAGAACATTCTCTCTCATTATTCTGGCTTTTTTTTGGCAAATATTAATAATTACGGTAATCCTAATTGACCTAAAATGGGAAAGGTCTAGTTATGTCACTGTTCAAGATACTGCTACATCCATCACTGTCAACAGAAAAATTCTACTAATTAGACCAAGAAAGTGAGACATATATTTTTTTAAATATGCTTTTTTTCCTAATTGTAGATTTTTTCTTGCTTCTAATTTTTACACATGATTATAAGGACATCCATTATGCCTGAGTTACTGCTCTGCTCTGATAACAGCAGTTCAGAGATCTGCTTTACAGCAGCTTTATTAATGGGAGAAGCTGGTGTGTGGAAATGCCTAAAGTGGTTATTTACGAATTATAGGTATCAGATATCTATCTTTAAGCTCTAATAACTTTTGCAATTTGCCTTTGTGATGGTGTGATATGTTATGTGGGTATCATTTTGTGTATATTCATATTTTGCTGATTTTAATAGTGTTTTCTTGTTGCCCCGTATCATTCTGTGTATTCCCCATATTGTCTAGAGTCTCAATTACCTTCCAAAAGTAATAAAGGTCTTGGGATTGTTCACACTTCCCTCGCTCTGTTGATTGTGTGGTATCGGAGAATGACCCCGTGACAACTGGTGGCAGCAGTGGGATCAACAGAGTGTAACCGAATGGAGACCCACCCACAGAGTGAGTACAGAAATTGGACTGTATCCAGTTTACAGGACAGAGCCAGAGACCTGGGCCTGAACTACCAGGGACTGACTAAAGAAGCCTTAATTGACCTACTGGTAGGTGTTAGCCCAGCCACCTCCTCCCAGATGTCTGAAGGACAGGCACTGGAGACCGGGATCCCCACCCCAAAAAGCCAGTGGTTGGTGTGGTATGAAGAAAAGATGGCGGTTCTGGGCCCAGGCGTCTCTCAGGAGTATAAGTAGGAGGCTGCCCGCCGATCACAGAGGAGACAAGAAGCAATGGAGCTTGAAAGAGGGAGTAATGCAATGTGGAGTGTAAACCCAACAATCCGGGAGCCTGTACGGATCACCCTACAGAGTTTAAGCCATTTGATGAGGCTTCCAGAGATGTGGAGGGGTTCTTCAAGGACTTTGAGCAGCAGTGTGCTGTGATGGAGGTGCCCCACTCTGGCTGGATGCGTTTGTTAGTGGGACTCCTGAACAGAAGCATGGCGGAGGCTTACGGAATCATTGACTCACAGCGGAATCAGGATTATAACATTGTAAAGCGGACTATCCTGGATTACCATGCTATCATCCCAGACTCATATAGGGCCCAGTTCCGAGACCTCCCATGCACTTCGGGGGATCATTTAGGATGTATGCACATAAGATGTCCCAGGCAAGTCGGAGATGGCTGGAAGCAGAAAACGCCTTTACTGTGGAAGATGTTATACAGGCATTCCTTATAGGACAATTTCTTGCCAAGTGCCCCGCAGAGGTACGGGAATGGGTCCGGGAGTGCACGCCATGTACCGTGGATAGAGCTGCAGCTCTGGCCAATGAAGCCCTTACTGTCCGACCACAATGGAGGAGGCTTCTGAACAATAAACCACAGCCTGCTCCCGCGCCCCGTCCCCCTCCAATTATATCTGCCCTTCCACCTAGTCGCAAGCCGATGACAATCATGCCTCATCATCCTGGGCCCCAACAGTTCCGACCATGACCTGGGGGTATCACAGAGAGGAGATGTTATGAGTGTGAGCAACCTAGATATTTGCAATCTGGCTGTCCCTCAAGGATTCGAAGGGAGCCCCACGCAGCCTCACCTCGTCTAGTGCATTTTGTGCACTCCATCCCGCGTGAGGAAGAGCTACCACCACCCCCACCAGAGGACCACTGACCACGGCACCATAGATACCCCTCCTGGAGAGTACGGACTCTGGCCTTTGTCCTTTAGCTACCTGGAGCAACGGCAACGACACCAGCAGGATATCTTAATTGATGGATACAAAGTGTCAGGATTTAGAGACACGGGGGCATTCCTGACTATCGCTGACCCCCGTGTGGTGCGACCTGAGGCAATTCACCAGGCCCCGGGAATTCCCATTGTCCTGGCAGGGGGGTGCCCACAAATCTATACATTGAGTGTTGTTGCATTTGGATTATGGTTTTGGAGAAAAACTGTGTTGGATTGGAGTTATGGGAGGACTTCTTGCAAATATCCTACTTGGAAATGACATTGGGGAGTTGCAGTGTCATTTTGTGGGAGCAGTCACCCGACTACAGGCCCTTCAAGCACCACGACATCCGGACCTCACCAGGGAGCAATCTGTTTGACCGGAAGATCCATGGGCCTCTCACTCTTCTTAAAGAACAATTGGAGCTAGATATTACAGACATCTGAACGCCCATCATGCTCTACGTTCTAGAGTTCAGAGACTGTCTCGCCCAGATAGCTACCTTGGCTAATGAACATGAGCGAATAACCCAGTCCAGTCAAAAAACCTGGTATTACAGTAATGCCAGGACCCGGGAATGGTGTGCTCATTTATTATGAGGGGGGAGAGGTTGTGATGGTGTGATATGTTATGTGGGTATCATTTTGTGTATATTTATATTTTACTGATTTTCATAATGTTCTCTTGTTGCCCTGTATCATTCCGTGTACTGCACATATTGTCTAGAGTCTCAATTACCTTCCAAAAGGCTGATAATTGAATTAGCTCACGTACTGTCTGCTGCCTGACTGTATCTATGCCACTTGATGACCCCCTGTAGTGCCTTAATCCCCAGGCACCTTTGTCAGGTCTGGGAGGCCTGAAAACCACCTCAACCTCTCTGACTAGCTGTGGACATAAGGAGGGGGCTGGGGAGGACAGGAGCTGGGGGGAAGTCAGTTCCCATGTGGTGAGGATGATGTGAACACAGCACGTCAGAGAGAAAGGGAAGCATATGGGTTTTTTTATCCTCTCTCTGCTGGATTATTGGTCTCTCATCTCCTTGGACATTTTATCCTGTTACTGAACTGCATTCGTGTTCTGTACTATTGTATCCTCAGTGTGGTGGATTGTTTATGGACCTTTTAGTTTTGCCTATAATAAAGGTCTTAGGATTGTTTACACTTACCTGGCTCTGTTGATTGTGTGGTATTGGAGAAGGACCCCGTGACAGCCTTATTATAAAATTTCCTACTAATTTTCTATCCAGCTAATTCTTATCTGTGCTTTCTTTTCTTACGTTTCTCTGACATTTCGTGTGAGGGGAGTCAAAAAGGGGAAGTCACAAGAGGATGGCCCTGCAGTCACTTCCCCACAACTTCTATCATCCCTCCTGAAACTGGAGACCATCAGGGATCTGTATTCACTTACCACTTTTTCTGTCACCATCGACCCCTTACGATAGCCTGAGGGTCACATTTCTGTTGACATCACTACAGCCCATGCTACTCACATTGCTGCCTCTTTCATTGAAACGAGTCGTCATCAGTGGGTGGTGCTAGAAGAATGATGAGTGACAAACACGCTGCCCTCTGATGACAATTCATTTCAGAAAGGTGATAGAAGCTGTGGAGCAAAATAAATTACTGCATAGCCATCCCCCTGTTACATCCCGTTTGCAACTTTCCTCAAACTAAATGTCACAGAAAGTAAAGAAATCAAAGCACATCAAGTGATTTAGCAGGAAGTTGATAATGCTAGGGATTTGTATAATAAAGCAAATTACAAAAGTAGTTAGGGTTTAACCCTTTCATGACCTTGGATTTTTCGTTTTTCCGTGTTCGTTTTTCACTCCCCTCTTTCCCAGAGCCATAACTTTTTTATTTTTCCATCAATTTGGCCATGTGAGGGCTTATTTTTTGCGGGACAAGTTGTACTTTTGAACGACATCATTGGTTTTACCATGTCATGTACTAGAAAACGGGCAGGGCAGTGAAATTGCAAAAAAAGTGCAATCCCACACTTGTTTTTTTCTTGGCTTTTTTGCTAGGTTCACTAAATGCTAAAACTGACCTGCCATTATGATTCTCCAGGTCCCTACGAGTTCATAGACACCTAACATGACTAGGTTATTTTTTACCTAAGTGGTGAAAAAAATTCCAAACTTTGCTAAAAAAAAAAACAATTGCGCCATTTTCCGATACTCGTAGCGTCTCCATTTTTCATGATCTGGGGTCTGTTGAGGGCTTATTTTTTGTGTGCCGAGCTGGCGTTTTTAATGATAGCATTTTGGTGCAGATACGTTTTTTTGATCGCCCGTTATTGCATTTTAATGCAATGTCGCGGCAACCAAAAAAATGTAATTTTGGGGTTCCGAATTTTTTTCTCGCTAGGCTGTTTAGCGATCAGGTTAATGCTTTTTTTTATTGATAGATCAGGCGATTCTGAACGCGGCGATACCCAATATGTGTAGGTTTGATTTTTTTTTTATTGATTTATTTTGATTGGGGCGAAAGGGGGGTTTAAACTTTTATATTTTTTTTATTTTTTTCACATTTTTTTAAACTTTTTTTTTTACTTTTGCCATGCTTCAATAGCCTCCATGGGAGGCTAGAAGCAGGCACAGCACGATCGGCTCTGCTACATAGCAGCGATCTGCTGTTCGCTGCTATGTAGCAGAAAATCAGGTGTGCTGTGAGCGCCGACCACAGGGTGGCGCTCACAGCTGCCGAGGATCTGTAACCATAGAGGTCTCAAGGACCTCTATGGTTACCATTCTGAAGCATCGCCGACCTCCGATCATGTGACAGGGGTCAGCGATGCCGTCATTTCCGGCCGCCCGGCCAGATGCGGTAGTTAAATGCCGCTGTCTGCGTTTGACGGCGGCATTTAACTAGTTAATAGGCGCGGGCAGATCGCGATTCTGCCCTCGCCTATTGCGGGCACATGTCAGCTGTTCAAAACAGCTGACATGTCCCGGCTTTGATGCGGGCTCACCGCCGGAGCCCGCATCAAAGAGGGGCTTCTGACCTCGGACGTACTATCCCGTCCGAGGTCAGAAATTAAAGTTACATATTTATAAATTTCATTATAGGTATCAGATAACTCATTTAAAGACTTCTAAGGAACAGTATAGTTTGCAAGGTCTGTGACCTGAACAGGGGTCGGTGTGTAATGACGAGGAGGTGAGATGTATCCATTACCTGTCTGTGGTCGATCTTATGCTTAGTGATCTGTATAGAACAGGAAGTGCTGGCCTAATTAGAGGCTCAGTGGCCAATCTGAAAATTGCAAAATTTTCAGTACTAGTTTAAAATACAGACTGTATATTAAAGTAAAAAAGTAGTACCATTATTTTTATAAGTTTAACATAATAACTTGATTTAAATAAGTGGTCCTTTTCTGAACTCACTAAACTAGAATTAACTGAGGAAAATTTCTGTACCATCCCTCGAGACTCATTAGAAAGTAAACCGTCAGATTGCCTCAAAGCACACAATTTCATATTTTTCCTCCCAGTTTGACTGCAATCGCGTCCTGAAGATTATGACTATAATTCAAAACACTCTAACATAAAGAAATTGTTTGCTTACTTTCTTCAGATGTAAAATGGACAAAGAAAAATAATAAGTAATCATTTACTAGAAAAATAGTTCTAAATCCTCTAAAGGTATATGTATTGCCCCCTGCGATAATTCAACAATGTCCCCCATCCTGGACCTCCTCCTGATATAGAATGTCCTCCATCTTGTGCCCCATCCAGTAATAATGTCTCTCATCCTAGGCCCCTTCCAGTAATAATGTCCAACAACCTGGGCCCTTTACTGGTACAATGTCCCCCATCCTGGCCACCATCTTGCTAAAATTTCCCCATCCTGAGTCCCTTCCTGTAATAATGCCCCTATCCTGGCCTCTTCATGGTATAATGTCGCATATTCTGGGCCACTTCCAATAATATATGTCCCCCATCCTGGGTCGCTTCCCATAATAATGTCCCCCATCTTGGGCCTCTTGCAGTAATAAAATCCCTCATCCTAGTGTAATCTCCCCATACTGATTCCCCATTCTAGGCCCTTGATCTCTAACACACTTTAAAAATAAATAAGATTCTTCTCACCTTTCCTCTATCCCACAATGCACGGTGTCCTCTTCTATAGCCAGCACAGAGGACGGCAGCTGAGTTCAGTGTACCAGCTATATGAAACGCATGATCTCATTATTATTAGCCATCTGTGACTGGCACCCCGATGTTAGCTGCTAGCCCCTGACTGCCAGTGGCATGTACTGTAGGGCAGGTACCCAGCGGGTCTCTGCATCGCAATTGATTTCAGCTGAATGTGTGCCCTCAGACACACATCCTGCTTAAATAGGCACAGCAAGCCCACTCTCCTGCATGGGCCAAGTCATGGTCGTACCTACTGCAATCAAAATTGTAACGTCCCTGTTGATGATTATTAGAAAACATTCAATACGATAAAGAGGGTGGTGGCACATGCATATTATTCTATAAATTCACAGATTTATTGTATATATTTAAAAAAATGCACATACACAAAACTGTACTAGAGAGCACTCACTCAACAGACTCAATAGACCGACATATTTTTAGGTATACTTACTCCCTTAGTTGTAGTGTTAAAGACTAAGGTTATGATTACAGGAAGCAAGTATGCCATAAACACCTCAGTCTACTGAGTAATTTTGATACTAAAAAAGACACAGACAAGGTCAGAGGGTTGTGATGGGTAACATAAGAAACTTGGGGAGAAAAGACCTCATGGCAACATAAGGATCTGTGGACAAAAAGAACTCTATGCTCTCATACAGCGAGCGGTGACATCAGTAAAAAAAACAGAGTTCATCTATGGACTCCGGTCACATTACTGACATCAGCGCTTGAGACTGAAACTGTGTTGGCAAGCGCAGATCAGTGTCTACTGGATGGCGGGCTGAGCGATAGTATTTTATGTGACTGCTCAGCAAAGAATCCAGATATAGCTGAGTTGGGCTCGTCATGGGACAAATAGATTAATGTCAGACAGGTGAGGATTTCTTTGTTTTTTTTTAGTTTTTCTTTGGATATTAGTAAATAGGTAAAATAGGGCCGGGGAATTATTATTTCAAATAAAGGACTTTGTGCTTATTTCAATTAAAGGATGTTACTTTGTGTTTGTTTTTACTACATTTGACTATGGGGTTGGTAATGGAAGTATCTTATAGACAATTCTTCATTACTAACCGCTGGGCTTTTTTATTTATTTATCATGCTTTGCTTAGATAGTGCTATCATATTCCGAAACGCTTTATGAACATTATCATCGCTGTCTTCAATGGGGCTCACAATCTATGTTCCCTATCAGTATGTCTTTGGAATGTGGGAGGAAATAAGAGTACCTGGAGGAAACTCACGCAAACACTGGGAGAACATACAAATTCCTTGAAGAAGTTGTCCTTGGTGGGATTTGAATCCAGGACCACAGTACTGAAAGATTGCAGTGCGAACCACTGGGCTTGATGTCAGCTGACATTACCACCACACCAGAGCAAGTTAGAAGAGTGGAGGCTAAGTGCCAGAATTGGCGCAGCTAATGGATGTGCTTAGTCTGGAAAAGGGCCAATATCTATTGCCCCTTGTTAGGCTATTAATATCTGCCGCCAGCTGTCTGCCTAGCCTTTTCTTGTTATTAATTATAGGGGACACACTAAGTCATTTTTTGGGGGTCACCTCTTGATAATAGCCAGTAAAAGCTTAGTAGACAGCTGTGAGATGATATTAAAAGCCTGCAAAGTTCCATGTTTATTACCCCCTTCCTAGACTATAAACATCAGCCCCCAGCTGTCGATTTTCCTTTATTTTCAAAGTTATTACTACATAAAGTGACATGTTAGATTTATAAAATCTGACCTAGTCATTAAGGGGATAAAACGCTGATAGATAGATAGATAGATAGATATAATATCACCGATGATCACTGTATTATCTATATACTATACACTATATACAGAGCTCCTGTGTACAATGTCACTGGTGATCACTATAATACCTGAACACTGACAGTAAATGCAAAGCTCCTGTGTATAATGGCACTCATGTTAGAGTAGAACAGAGCCTGCCAAAAGAATCTGCCTTGTCGTGGTGGTGGCTGTCATGATTCCCAATGGCAGGGACTTAGGCAAAAAACGGACAAGCTCTAGGAAGGATGGTATCTTAGGTAACCGCGATACTGAACCTAACACGCAACTAAAAATAGCCAGGGGGTGTGCCTACGTTGTCTCTAGACACCTCGCGCCAGCCGGAGAACTAACTACCCCTAATAGAGGAATACACAGACCTGACTTGCCTCCAGGGAAACCCCAAAGGTTATAGTAGCCCCCCACATATAATAACGGTTAGGTAAGAGGAAAACACAAACGCAGTATGAATATAGATTCAGCAAAGCGAGGCCCTCTGACTAGATAGCGGAATATACCAAAGAGGACTTCGCGGTCACCTCAAAACCCTGAACAGCCATCCTGGAATTACCTTAACTCCGTTGTCAACTCATGACACCGGAGTAGCAATTCCAGATCACTAGAGCTTCCAGCCGCACGAGATATGAAAATGCATGCTGGACAAAACAAACACAAAAGCCAAAGATTCAACTTAGCTGACTTGCAGACTTGGAGCAGGAAGCAAGCAACAAGGTGCTCTGATAACATTGATTGCCGGCACTGCAATGACTGGGAAGCCAGACTAAATAGGAGACTCCCAATTTCCTAATGGAAACAGGTGCACTGGAAAAAACAAGACACCAGTCAACCAGTACCACCAGTAACCACCAGAGGGAGCCCAAAAACAGAATTCACAACAGTACCCCCCCCTTAAGGAGGGGGCACCGAACCCTTATGAGAACCACCAGGGCGATCTGGATGCGCCCTATGAAAGGCGCGAACCAAATCCGAAGCATGAACATCAGAGACAGTCACCCAAGAATTATCCTCCTGACCGTATCCCTTCCATTTAACCAAATACTGAAGTCTCCGTCTGGAAATGCGAGAGTCCAAAATCTTCTCCACAACATACTCCAATTCACCCTCCACCAGCACAGGAGCAGGAGGCTCAACAGAAGGAACAACCGGTACCTCGTACCTCCGCAACAACGACCGATGGAAGACATTATGAATGGTGAAAGATGCTGGTAGATCCAAACGAAAAGATACAGGATTAAGAATCTCCAAAATCTTATAAGAACCTATAAACCGAGGCTTAAACTTAGGAGAGGAGACCTTCATAGGGACAAAACGAGAAGACAACCACACCAAGTCCCCAACACGGAGATGATGACCCACACGACGATGACGATTAGCAAACTGCTGAGTCTTCTCCTGAGACAGCTTCAAATTGTCCACCACATGACTCCAAATCTGGTGCAGTCTATCCACCACAGTGTCCACTCCAGGACAATCTGAAGATTCCACCTGGCCAGATGAAAAACGAGGGTGAAACCCTGAATTGCAAAAGAAAGGAAAAACCAGAGTGGCAGAACTGGCCCGATTTATTGAGGGCAAACTCTGCCAACGGCAAAAAGGCGACCCAATCATCCTGATCAGCAGACACAAAACACCTCAAATAAGTCTCCAAGGTCTGATTAGTTCGCTCCGTCTGGCCATTAGTCTGGGGATGGAACGCAGACGAAAAAGACAAATCAATGCCCATCCTGGCACAGAACGCTCGCCAGAACCTGGACACAAATTGAGATCCCCTGTCAGAAACGATGTTTTCCGGGATACCATGTAAACGAACCACATTCTGAAAAAACAAAGGAACCAACTCCGATGAAGAAGGCAATTTGGGCAAGGGTACCAAATGAACCATCTTAGAAAAACGGTCACACACCACCCAAATGACAGACATTTTCTGAGAAACCGGGAGATCCGAGATAAAGTCCATAGAGATGTGCGTCCACGGCCTCTTCGGAATAGGCAAGGACAACAACAATCCACTAGCCCGAGAACAGCAAGGCTTGGCCCGAGCACAAACATCACAAGACTGCACAAAGGTACGCACATCCCGAGACAAGGAAGGCCACCAGAAGGATCTGGCCACCAAATCTCTGGTACCAAAAATTCCAGGGTGGCCTGCCAACACAGAAGAATGAACCTCTGAGATGACTCTACTGGTCCACTCATCTGGAACGAACAATCTCCCAGGCAGACAACGATCAGGCCTATCAGTCTGAAACTCCTGCAAAGCACGCCGCAAGTCTGGGGAGACAGCAGACAAAATCACTCCATCCTTAAGGATACCCGTAGGCTCAAAATCACCAGAGGAGTCAGGCTCAAAACTCCTAGAAAGAGCATCTGCCTTCACATTTTTCGAGCCCGGCAAGTATGAAACCACAAAATTAAACCGGGAGAAAAACAAAGACCAGCGCGCCTGTCTAGGATTCAGACGCCTGGCAGACTCAAGGTAAATCAGATTCTTGTGATCAGTCAAGACCATCACCTGATGTCTAGCACCCCCAAGCCAATGACGCCACTCCTCAAATGCCCACTTCATAGCCAAGAGCTCCCGATTACCGACATCATAATTTCGCTCGGCGGGCGAAAATTTTCGAGAGAAGAATGCACATGGTCTCATCACTGAGCAATCGGGACCTTTCTGCGACAAAACCGCCCCTGCTCCAATCTCGGAAGCATCAACCTCAACCTGAAAAGGGAGCGAAACATCAGGCTGACGCAACACAGGGGCAGAAGAAAAGCGGCGCTTAAGCTCCCGAAAGGCCTCCACAGCCGCAGAGGACCAATTGGCAACATCAGCACCCTTCTTAGTCAAATCAGTCAGAGGTCTAACCACACTTGAAAACCCAGTTATAAATCGACGATAGAAATTAGCAAAGCCCAAGAACTTCTGATGACTCTTCAGGGAAGTAGGCTGCGTCCAATCACAAATAGCCCGAACCTTGACAGGATCCATCTCAACAGAAGAAGGGGAAAAAATATACCCCAAAAAGGAGATCTTCTGAACCCCAAAAATGCACTTTGAACCCTTTACAAACAAAGAATTGGACCGCAAAACCTGAAAAACCTTCCTAACCTGTTGAACATGCGACTCCCAGTCATCCGAAAAAATCAAAATATCATCCAAATACACAATTATAAATTTATCCAGGTATTTACGGAAAATATCGTGCATAAAGGACTGAAAGACTGAAGGAGCATTAGAAAGACCAAAAGGCATTACCAAATACTCAAAATGGCCCTCGGGCGTATTAAATGCAGTTTTCCACTCATCTCCCTGCTTAATCCGCACCAAATTATACGCACCCCGAAGATCAACCTTAGAGAACCACTTTGCCCCTTTAATACGAGCAAATAAATCAGTCAACAGTGGCAAAGGATACTGATATTTGACTGTAATCTTATTCAACAAGCGATAATCAATACAGGGCCTCAGGGAGCCATCTTTTTTACCCACGAAAAAAATAAACTGCTCCTAAAGGGGATGAGGATGGACGGATATGTCCCTTTTCCAAGGACTCCTTAATATACTCTCGCATAGCAGCATGCTCAGGCACAGACAGATTGAACAAACGACCCTTGGGAAACTTGCTGCCAGGAATCAATTCTATAGCGCAATCACAATCCCGGTGAGGGGGAAGAGAACCAAATTTAGGCTCCTCAAAAACATCACAAAAATCAGACAAAAATGCCGGAATTTCAGAGGGAGTAGATGAAGCAATGGAAACCAAAGGTACTTCCCCATGAGCCCCCCAACATCCCCAGCTTAACACAGACATTGTTTTCCAGTCGAGGACTGGATTATGAGTTTGCAACCATGGCAATCCAAGCACTAAGACATCATGCAAGTTATGCAACACAAGGAAGCGAATCACCTCCCGATGGTCAGGAGTCATACACATAGTCACTTGTGTCCAGAATTGTGGTTTATTCCTAGCCAAAGGTGTGGAGTCGATACCCTTCAGAGGGATAGGAACTTCCAAAGGCTCTAGGCTAAACCCACAACGTCTGGCAAAGGACCAATCCATAAGACTCAAGGAAGCGCCAGAATCCACATAGGCATCCACAGTGATAGATGACAATCAACAAATCAAAGTTACAGACAAAATAAACTTAGATTGTAAGGTGCCAATTGAAAAAGACTTATCAACCTTTTTTGTGCGTTTAGAGCATGCTGATATAACATGAGCAGAATCACCACAGTAGAAGCACAACCCATTTTTGCGCCTATAATTCTGCCGTTCACCTCTGGACAGAATTCTATCACATTGCATAATCTCTGGTGCCTGCTCAGAAGACACCGCCAAATGGTGCACAGGTTTGCGCTCCCGTAAACGCCGATCAATCTGAATAGCCATAGTCATGGATTCATTCAGACCTGTGGGCGTAGGAAACCCCACCATGACATCTTTAACGGCGTCAGAGAGACCTTCTCTGAAATTCGCCGCCAGGACGCACTCATTCCACTGAGTAAGCACAGACCATTTTCGAAATTTTTGACAATATATTTCAGCTTCATCATGCCCTTGAGAGAGCGCTATTAAGGCCTTTTCAGCCTGAATCTCCAAATTAGGTTCCTCATAGAGCAACCCCAGTGCCAGAAAAAACGCATCCACACTGAGCAGCACAGGATCCCCTGGTGCCAATGCAAATGCCCAATTCTGGGGGTCACCCCGCAACAAGGAAATAACAATTTTAACCTGCTGAGCGGAATCTCCAGCGGAGCGAGATCTCAGAGAATGATACAATTTACAATTGTGCTTAAAATTCAAAAAACGAGATCTATCTCCAGAAAAGAACTCGGGTATAGGGATCTTGGGTTCAGACACAGGAGCATGCATAACATAGTCTTGGATATTTTGAACCTTAGAAGCGAGAGCATTTAGGTTTGAAGCTAAACTCTGGATATCCATTTTTCAACAGCAGAGATCTGAGCCATTCAGGGGTTAAGAAGAGAGAAAAAAACAACAAAAAAAAAAGTGTCAGAAACTTCTTTTTACTCTCTTTCTTCAGCCAATACTCTTAATACATTAGGCCGGCAATACTATCATGATTCCCAATGGCAGGGACTTAGGCAAAAAACGGACAAGCTCTAGGAAGGATGGTATCTTAGGTAACCGCGATACTGAACCTAACACGCAACTAAAAATAGCCAGGGGGTGTGCCTACGTTGTCTCTAGACACCTCGCGCCAGCCGGAGAACTAACTACCCCTAATAGAGGAATACACAGACCTGACTTGCCTCCAGGGAAACCCCAAAGGTTATAGTAGCCCCCCACATATAATAACGGTTAGGTAAGAGGAAAACACAAACGCAGTATGAATATAGATTCAGCAAAGCGAGGCCCTCTGACTAGATAGCGGAATATACCAAAGAGGACTTCGCGGTCACCTCAAAACCCTGAACAGCCATCCTGGAATTACCTTAACTCCGTTGTCAACTCATGACACCGGAATAGCAATTCCAGATCACTAGAGCTTCCAGCCGCACGAGATATGAAAATGCATGCTGGACAAAACAAACACAAAAGCCAAAGATTCAACTTAGCTGACTTGCAGACTTGGAGCAGGAAGCAAGCAACAAGGTGCTCTGATAACATTGATTGCCGGCACTGCAATGACTGGGAAGCCAGACTAAATAGGAGACTCCCAATTTCCTAATGGAAACAGGTGCACTGGAAAAAACAAGACACCAGTCAACCAGTACCACCAGTAACCACCAGAGGGAGCCCAAAAACAGAATTCACAACAGGTGGCTTAAAAAATCTTTTGGCCAAAACAAAAGCTGCTGGCAATGTATGTGATATGGTGTTTGATGGGAACTGTTATTATCTGATTGGTGTGGACGCGGTTTATGTTAAGTTTTTCCAAGAGTGGGTGGTGGGACTGTGGAAGGTTCGAGAGGTGAGGCGGAGCTGGGGGGTTGGAGCCTAGTCAGAGTCTCAAGGGAGCCGGAAAATGTTGCCAGTATGGCGTCCTGAATTTCCTAGTGGCAAGCCTGTGTGTGAACCCTGCTTTAATCAGTTTTGCAAAAAACAATCAACCATCATGGCAAATCACCAAATTTTTGGAATATTAGGATAAAAGTGTTAAAAAGAGTGACAAACAGAAGTGAAGTCATATGTTACAGCTTCTGAACATAAATACACATAAAGACAATATATGATTAACCCCTTTCTGCCTTTAGATGTACTATTCCGTCCATGTGTCCCGGGCCCTAATTCCCATGTACGGAATAGTACGTCTAACGCGATCAGCCACACTCACGGTGGAAGCGCGGCTGATCGCGGCCGAGTGTCAGCTGACTATCACACGGACCGCTCCTTGCACATTAACCCCCCCTGAAACCCTGCATTCAAGCATGATTGCAGCATTCTGGCGGCATAGGGAAGCATCGCGCAGGGAGGGGGCTCTCTGTGTGCTTCCCTGAGACCCTCGGAGCGTTGCTCCGAGCGTCTCCTCCGTCCTCCTCCATGCAGGCCCTGGATCCAAAATGGCTGCGGGGCTCCTTCCGGGTGGCCAGGGAGGTGGCTTGCAAGCGCCTGCTCAGAGCAGGCTGCGGCAAGCCTCCTGCAGTGCCTGTCAGATCTCTGATCTGACACAGTGCATTGCAAAGTGTCAGATCAGCGATCTGGCACTATAACATGATGTCCCACACTGGGACAAAGTAAAAAGTAAAAAAAAAATATATTTACATGTGTAAAAAATAAACACCTAAATAAATAAATAAAAAAAAATATTGTTCCAATAAATACTGTCATGATCTCAATGGCAAGAGATCATAGCATCAGCATATATAGGAACTAGCTCTTGGAAGATGGAAACTGAGCTGACCATGAACTAAACCTAACGCACAACTAGCAGTGGCCGGGTAGCATGCCTACGTTGATTCTAGATGCCCAGCACCAGCCGGAGGACTAAATAAAGCTAGCAGAGGAAAATATTAGTCCTAGCTCACCTCTAGAGAAATACCCCGAAAGGAGACAGAGGCCCCCCACATGTATTGGCGGTGAATCAAGATGAAATAACAAACGTAGTATGAAAATAGGTTTAGCAAATTTGAGGTCCACTTACTACATAGCAGAAGACAGAAAGGACACTTTCATGGTCCGCTAAAAACCCTTTCAAAACACCATCCAGAAATTACTTTAAAACTCTGGCATTAACTCATAACACCAGAGTGGCAATTCCTGTTCACAAGAGCTTTCCAGACACAGTAACGAAACTACAGCTGTGAACTGGAACAAAAATGCAAAAACAAACATGGACAAGAGTCCAACTTATCTAGTAGTTGTCTAGGAGCAGGAACAAGCACAGAGAGGCTTCTGATAACATTGTTGACCGGCAAGCAACTAACAGAGCAGCAAGGCTATATAGCGACTCCCACATCTTGATGGGAACAGGTGAACAGAGAAGATGAAGACACCAGTTCAATTCCACCAGTAGCCACCGGGGGAGCCCAGAATCCAAATTCACAACAGTACCCCCCCCTCAAGGAGGGGGCACCGAACCCTCACCAGAACCACCAGGGCGATCAGGATGGGCCCTATGAAAGGTACGAACCAGATCAGAGGCATGAACATCAGATGCATTCACCCAAGAATTATCCTCCTGGCCGTATCCCTTCCACTTGACCAGATACTGGAGTCTCCGTCTGGAAACACGAGAGTCTAAGATTTTCTCCACAACGTACTCCAACTCACCCTCAACCAACACCGGAGCAGGAGGCTCAACGGAAGGCACAACCGGTACCTCATACCTGCGCAATAATGACCGATGAAAAACGTTATGAATAGAAAAGGATGCAGGGAGGTCCAAACGGAAGGAAACAGGGTTAAGAATCTCCAATATCTTATACGGGCCGATGAACCGAGGCTTAAACTTAGGAGAAGAGACCCTCATAGGGACAAAACGAGAAGACAACCACACCAAATCCCCAACACAAAGCCGAGGACCAACACGACGGTGGCGGTTGGCAAAAAGCTGAGTCTTCTCCTGGGACAACCTCAAATTGTCCACCACCTGCCCCCAGATCTGATGCAATCTCTCCACCACAGCATCCACTCCAGGACAATCCGAAGATTCCACCTGACCAGAGGAAAATCGAGGATGAAACCCCGAATTACAGAAAAACGGGGACACCAAAGTGGCAGAGCTGGCCCGATTATTGAGAGCGAACTCCGCCAATGGCAAAAAAGCAACCCAATCATCCTGGTCAGCAGACACAAAACACCTCAGATATGTCTCCAGGGTCTGATTAATCCGCTCAGTCTGGCCATTCGTCTGAGGATGGAAAGCGGACGAAAAAGATAAATCTATGCCCATCCTAGCACAGAATGCCCGCCAAAATCTAGACACGAATTGGGTCCCTCTGTCAGAAACGATATTCTCAGGAATACCATGCAAACGAACAACATTTTGAAAAAACAGAGGAACCAACTCGGAAGAAGAAGGCAACTTGGGCAGAGGAACCAAATGGACCATCTTAGAGAAACGGTCACACACCACCCAGATGACAGACATCTTCTGAGAAACAGGCAGATCTGAAATAAAATCCATCGAGATGTGCGTCCAAGGCCTCTTAGGAATAGGCAAGGGCAACAACAATCCACTAGCCCGAGAACAACAAGGCTTGGCCCGAGCACAAACGTCACAAGACTGCACAAAGCCTCGCACATCTCGTGACAGGGAAGGCCACCAGAAGGACCTTGCCACCAAATCCCTGGTACCAAAAATGCCAGGATGACCTGCCAACGCAGAAGAATGAACCTCAGAGATGACTCTACTGGTCCAATCATCAGGAACAAACAGTTTATCAGGTGGGCAACGATCAGGTCTATCCGCCTGAAACTCCTGCAAGGCCCGCCGCAGGTCTGGAGAAACGGCTGACAATACCACTCCATCCTTAAGGATACCTGTGGGCTCAGAGTTACCAGGCGAGTCAGGCTCAAAACTCCTGGAAAGGGCATCCGCCTTAACATTCTTAGAACCCGGTAGGTATGACACCACAAAATTAAACCGAGAGAAAAATAATGACCAGCGCGCCTGTCTAGGATTCAGGCGCCTGGCGGTCTTAAGATAAATCAAATTTTTGTGGTCAGTCAATACCACCACCTGATGTCTGGCCCCCTCAAGCCAATGGCGCCACTCCTCAAAAGCCCACTTCATGGCCAAAAGCTCCCGATTCCCAACATCATAATTCCGCTCAGCGGGCGAAAATTTACGGGAAAAGAAGGCACAAGGCCTCATCACGGAGCAGTCAGAACTTTTCTGCGACAACACTGCCCCAGCTCCGATCTCAGAAGCGTCGACCTCAACCTGAAAAGGTAGAGCAACATCAGGCTGACGCAACACAGGGGCAGAGGAAAAACGGCGCTTAAGCTCCCGAAAGGCCTCCACAGCATCAGGGGACCAATCAGCAACATCAGCACCCTTCTTAGTCAAATCGGTCAATGGCTTAGCAATATCCGAAAAACCAGCAATAAATCGACGATAAAAGTTAGCAAAGCCCAAAAATTTCTGAAGACTCTTAAGAGAAGAGGGCTGCGTCCAATCACAAATAGCTTGAACCTTGACAGGATCCATTTCAATGGAAGAGGGGGAAAAAATATATCCCAAAAAGGAAATCCTCTGTACCCCAAAAACACACTTAGAACCCTTCACACACAAAGAATTAGACCGCAAACCTGAAAAACCCTCCTGACTTGCTGGACATGAGAGTCCCAGTCATCCGAAAAAATCAGAATATCATCCAGATACACAATCATAAATTTATCCAAATAATCGCGAAAAATATCATGCATAAAGGACTGGAAAACTGACGGAGCATTTGAAAGACCAAAAGGCATCACTAAATACTCAAAGTGGCCCTCGGGCGTATTAAATGCGGTTTTCCACTCATCCCCCTGCCTGATTCGCACCAAATTATACGCCCCACGAAGGTCAATCTTAGAGAACCACTTGGCCCCCTTTATGCGAGCAAACAAATCAGTCAGCAACGGCAATGGGTATTGATATTTAACAGTGATTTTATTCAAAAGCCGATAATCAATACATGGTCTCAAAGAGCCGTCTTTTTTTGACACAAAGAAAAAACCGGCTCCTAAGGGAGATGACGATGGACGAATATGTCCCTTTTCCAAGGACTCCTTTATATATTCACGCATAGCAGCATGTTCAGGCACAGACAGATTAAATAAACGACCCTTTGGGTATTTACTACCCGGGATTAAATCTATGGCACAATCGCACTCTCGGTGCGGAGGTAACGAACCAAGCTTGGATTCTTCAAAGACGTCACGATAGTCAGACAGGAACTCAGGAATTTCAGAGGGAATAGATGATGAAATGGAAACCACAGGTACATCCCCATGAGCCCCCTTACATCCCCAGCTCAACACAGACATAGCTTTCCAGTCGAGGACTGGGTTGTGAGATTGCAGCCAAGGCAATCCTAGCACCAAATCATCATGTAGATTATACAGCACCAGAAAGCGAATAATCTCCTGGTGATCCGGATTAATACGCATAGTTACTTGTGTCCAGTATTGTGGTTTATTATTAGCCAATGGGGTGGAGTCAATCCCCTTCAGAGGAATAGGAGTCTCCAAAGGCTCTAAATCATACCCACAGCGTTTGGCAAAGGACCAATCCATAAGACTCAAAGCGGCGCCAGAGTCGACATAGGCGTCCGTGGTAATAGATGACAAAGAGCAAATCAGGGTCACAGATAGAATAAACTTAGACGGTAAGGTGCAAATGGAAACAGATTTACCAAGCTTTTTAGTGCGCTTAGAGCATGCTGATATAACATGAGTAGAATCACCACAATAGAAACACAACCCATTTTTCCGTCTAAAATTCTGCCGCTCGCTTCGGGACAGAATTCTATCACACTGCATACTCTCTGGCGATTTCTCAGTGGACACCGCCAGATGGTGCACTGGTTTGCGCTCCCGCAAACGCCTATCGATCTGAATAGCCATTGTCATGGACTCATTCAGACCCGCAGGCACAGGGAACCCCACCATAACATCCTTAATGGCATCAGAGAGACCCTCTCTGAAAGTCGCCGCCAGGGCGCACTCATTCCACTGAGTAAGCACAGACCATTTACGGAATCTTTGGCAGTAAATTTCCGCTTCATCTTGCCCCTGAGATAGGGACATCAAAGTTTTTTCTGCCTGAAGCTCCAAATGAGGTTCGTCATAAAGCAACCCCAAGGCCAGAAAAAACGCATCCACATTGAGCAACGCAGGATCCCCTGGTGTCAATGAAAAAGCCCAGTCTTGAGGGTCGCCCCGGAGCAAGGAAATCACAATCCTGACCTGCTGTGCAGGATCTCCGGCAGAGCGAGATTTCAGGGACAAAAATAATTTGCAATTATTTCGAAAATTCTGAAACCCAGATCTATTCCCCGAGAAAAATTCCGGCAAAGGAATTCTCGGCTCAGATACAGGTGCATGACAAACAAAATCTTGCAAATTTTGTACCTTCGTGGCGAGATTATTCAAACCTGCAGTTACACTCTGAAGATCCATTGCAAACAGGTGAACACAGAGCCATTCAAAGGAGAGAAAAAAAAAAAAAAATTTCAGCAGACTACTTATTTCTCTCCTTTCTCAGCCAAGGATTTTAACCCTTTAGTGGGCCGGTCAAACTGTCTTGATCTCAATGGCAAGAGATCATAGCATCAGCATATATAGGAACTAGCTCTTGGAAGATGGAAACTGAGCTGACCATGAACTAAACCTAACGCACAACTAGCAGTGGCCGGGTAGCATGCCTACGTTGATTCTAGATGCCCAGCACCAGCCGGAGGACTAAATAAAGCTAGCAGAGGAAAATATTAGTCCTAGCTCACCTCTAGAGAAATACCCCGAAAGGAGACAGAGGCCCCCCACATGTATTGGCGGTGAATCAAGATGAAATAACAAACGTAGTATGAAAATAGGTTTAGCAAATTTGAGGTCCACTTACTACATAGCAGAAGACAGAAAGGACACTTTCATGGTCCGCTAAAAACCCTTTCAAAACACCATCCAGAAATTACTTTAAAACTCTGGCATTAACTCATAACACCAGAGTGGCAATTCCTGTTCACAAGAGCTTTCCAGACACAGTAACGAAACTACAGCTGTGAACTGGAACAAAAATGCAAAAACAAACATGGACAAGAGTCCAACTTATCTAGTAGTTGTCTAGGAGCAGGAACAAGCACAGAGAGGCTTCTGATAACATTGTTGACCGGCAAGCAACTAACAGAGCAGCAAGGCTATATAGCGACTCCCACATCTTGATGGGAACAGGTGAACAGAGAAGATGAAGACACCAGTTCAATTCCACCAGTAGCCACCGGGGGAGCCCAGAATCCAAATTCACAACAAAATACATTTCTTTATGTAAATAAAAAAACAATAAAAGTACACAATTAGTATCGCCGCATCTGTAACAACCTGACCTATAGAACTGTCCCACTAGTTAACCAACCCATTCAGTGAACACCTTAAAAAAAAAAACTAGGGAAAAAACAATGCTTTATCATCATATCGCCGAACAAAAAGTGGAATAGCACGCGATCAAAAAGATGGATATAAATAAACATTGTACTGCCGAAAACTTCATCTTGTCCCACAAAAAACGAGCTGCCATACAGTGTCATCAGTGAAAAAATAAAAAAGTTATAGCCCTCAGAATAAAGCGATGCAAAAATAATTATTTTTTCTATAAAACAGTTTTTATTGTATAAAAGCTCCAAAACATAAAAAAATATAAATGAGGTATCGCTGTAATTGTACTGACCCAAAGAATAAAACTGCTTTATCAATTTTACCAAACGCGGAACGGTATAAACACCCTTCCCAAAAGAAATTCACAAATTGCTGGTTTTGTTCATTATGCCTAACAAAAATCAGAATAAATAGCGATCAAAAAATGTCATGTGCCTAAAAATGATACCAATAAAAATGTCAACTCGTCCCGCAAAAAACAAGACCTCACATGACTCTGTGGACCAAAAAATGGAAAAATTATAGCTCTCAGAATGTGGTAACGCAAAAATATTTTTTTGCAATAAAAAGCGTCTTTTAGTGTGTGACAGCTAACACACATAAAAATCCACTAAAAAACCCAGCTATAAATAGTTAATCAAACCCCCATTATCACTGCCTTAGTTAGGGAAAAATAATAAAATAAAAAAAATGTATTTATTTCCATTTTCCCATTAGGGTTAGGGTTAGTGTTGTGGCTAAAGTTGGGGTTGGGGCTAAAGTTAGGGTTAGGGTTGGGGCTAAAGTTAGGGTTGGGGCTAAAGTTAGGGTTGGGGCTAGAGTTGGGGTTAGGGTTTGGATTACGTTTATGGTTGGGTTAGGGGTGTGTCAGGGTTAGGGGTATGGTTAGGGTTGGGATTAGGGTTAGGGGTGTGTTCGGGTTAGGGGTGTGGTTAGGGTTGGGATTAGGGTTAGGGGTGTGTTGGGGTTAGGGTTGGGATTAGGCTTAGGGGTGTGTTGGGGTTAGGTTTGGAATTAGAATTGGGAGGTTTCCACTGTTTAGGCACACCAGGGGCTCTGCAAACGCAACATGACATCCGATCTCAATCCATACAATTCTGCGTTGAAAAAGTAAAACGGTGCTCCTTACCTTCCGAGCTCTGCCGTGTGCCCAAACAGTGTTTTACCCCCACATATGGGGTATCAGCATACTCAGGACAAATTGGACAATAACGTTTGGGGTCCAATTTCTCCTATTACCTATGGGAAAATACAAAACTGGGGGCTAAAAAATCATTTTTGTGGAAAAAAAAGGATTTTTTAATTTTCACGGCTCTACATTATAAACTTCTGTGAAGCACTTGGGGGCTTCAAAGTGCTCACCACTCATTTGGATAAGTTCCTTAGGGGGTCTATTTTCCAAAATGGGGTCACTTTTGGGGGATTTCCACTGTTTAAGCACATCAGGGGCACTCCAAACGCGACATGGCGTCCTATCTTAATTCCAGCTAATTTTTCATTGAAAAGTCAAATGGCGCTCCTTCTCTTCTGAGCTCTGCCATGCGACCAAACAGTGGTTTACCCCCAAATATGGGGTATCAGCATACTCAGGATAAGTTGCACAATAATGTCTGGGGTCCAATTTCTCCTGTTACTCTTGGGAAAATAAAAAATTGGGGGCGAAAAATCATTTTTGTGAAAAAAATAAGATTTTTTATTTTTACGGCTCTACATTATAAACTTCTGTGAAACACTTGGGGGCTTAAAGAGATCACCACACATCTAGATAAGTTCCCTAGGTGGTCTACTTTCCAAAATGGTGTCATATTTGGGGGGATTCCACTGTTTAGGCACATCAGGGGCTCTCCAAACGCGACATGGCATCCTATCTTAATTCCAGCTAATTTTGCATTGAAAAGTGAAATGGTGCTCCTTCCCTTCCGAGCTCTTCCATGTGCCCAAACAATGGTTTACCCCCACATATGGGGTCTCAGCGTACTCAGGACAAATTGTACAACAACTTTTGGGGTCCAATTTCTCCTGTTACCCTTGGTAAAATAAAACAAATTGGATCAGAAGTAAATTTTTTGTGAAAAAAAGTTAAATGCTCATTTTTTAAACAATCCAAAAATTCCTGTGACACACCTAAAGGGTTAATAAACTTCTTGAATGTGGTTTTGAGCATCTTGAGGGGTGCAGTATTTAGAATGGTGTCACACTTGGGTATTTTCTATCATATAGACCCCTCAAAGTGACTTCAAATGTGATGTGGTCCCTAAAAAAAATGGTGTTGTAAAAATGAGAAATTGCTGGTCAACTTTTAACCCGTATAACTCCCTAACAAAAGAAAATGTTGGTTACAAAATTGTGCTGATGTAAAGTAGATATGTGGGAAATGTTACTTATTAAGTATTTTGTGTGACATATCTCTGTGATTTAAGGGCATGAAACTTCACAGTTGAAAAATTGCGAAAATTTTCAAAATTTTTGCCAAATTTCCATTTTTTTCACATATAAACTCAAGTAATGTCAAAGAAATTTTACCACTAACAGGAAGTACAATATGTCCCGAGAAAACAATGTCCGAATCATTGGGATCCGTTGAAGCATTCCAGAGTTATAACCTCATAAAGGGACAGTGGTCAGAATTGTAAAAATTGGCCCAGTCATTAACATGCAAACCACCCTTGGGGTAAATGGGTTAAGCTGCTGTGTGAATCAGGCCTTGTTCTTCATTTCAGATTACCTGTGAAAGCCTCTCTCACAAATGCAGAATTTGTGGCATCTTGAGTATTTTTGTAATGTGGGTGGGAGAGGGGTACACCCAATGTATTTGTCTTATTCATGCAATAAGATAAAAATAAACTTGAATTAGGAACTGTAAAGTTTTATATGTAGTGTAGTCAAATATTTGTACACCTGGGCCCCGATTCATCAAACTGTTATTGCCAGAAACGTGAGCAAAACACTTTGAGTTGTAAAAAAATATTGTCACTTTTGGAGTTTTCATGTTGGTTTCACCTAGCCCTCCCTGAATGAGCACAGTTGGGGCGGGTTGAGCACAATGGGGAGTTATGCCTCATCAGTTATGGTGTACTTTATGCTAGAATTTTTACTCCACTACAGTAAGATTTTTGATGATGCACACAGAAGTACATGTCACTTTTCCGACTTGCTGGGTTCATTAAGAGCCTTGAGTGTTTGATTTTCGCACTCCCACTCAGCAAGAACGGTATGTAAATTACGCTGATTAGCAAAAGTTACAAACTTTCTTTGGTTTGGTATAAGCCAATAAAAAAAACTATCTAATAGTTCAACACAACTAATTATAACAAATGGTTCCTAAAAATTCAGAATTACATTTTTAATGACTGTTGACTCAGAAATATTCAACCCTTTCATGCTTTGTTACCTGTTAGTACCAACATGCAAACGCTATTATAATATCATAGATATTCATCATCTGAGACACACTTAGTTGAATAAATACCACCAACAGAGTACAAATGAAGTCACCCAATGATTTCTATTGTTCCGTATATAGAGTAAGCTTACCAATAAATATAATAAAGTATATATATATATTGCTTGTCAATACCTAAAATAACAACCAAGTGGAGGAACAAGTGTTCAGAAAGAGGTATAGACCCAAATAAAGCACTTACATTGTTATAAGTGGGAAAGTTAATATTACATGTATTTCCCCATTTTTATTTCTATTTGTAATTTAAACTATTTTAATAAATATTTAGTTTTATGAGATTTAGTGCACCATTTGTGGTGTCTTTTGATGTTAGTAGAGCACCCTTCAGCTGTTATAACCTGATGCAAACATGATGCATAGCCAAATACTAGCTTCTGGTAGCATTCATAAGGAATCTCATCCCATTTCTCATGGATTATAAAGTCCAGCTCACTAATATTATTGGTTTGTCCAAAATGTTAAGAAAAGGGATCATTGCCTTGCCCAAGTAAAGAAAAGAATACAAAAATACAGTAAATACATTTAAAGTCATGCAGCTAGCTGCAAAGTTTGCAAATTCAAAGACCATAAAAACCTCTGGCTACACAACCTGGACATAGCAGAAAGATGGAGCTATTACCAGTTACTACCAGATTACTGAGTAGGCAGGTGGTCTAAAGTAGAGATGAGCAAACTTGTTTGGAAAAGTTTTGCCAATTTCAAAAGTGGCATGAATGTTGCACATTCGTATTCAAATTTGGATTCCCGAGCATTTTCCTCAAAATCAGCAAAATTTTGGTAAATGATCGAGTTTCCACTAAGGCTGTGTGCACACTGCGGTTCTGGTCAGCAGTAACGTTACCGCCGGTAAGATTGTTACCATCAGGGTGCTGCGGGGTCACGCTGTTAGATGTTAGCGTGACCCCGCAGCTGTAACAGTGACCTTGGGTAAAAAGTTTAACACAGGTCAGCAGGCGTCGGCTGATGAGAAACTACTACTCTGAGTACAGTGAGAGCAGGTGCTGGATGATGGGTGTGGTCATCAACCAGAGCCTGTGCTCAAAGAAAGGAAAAAAAATAGTTTAAATAAATACTGACATAAAAAAACACAGTACATACTCACCTTACACCTAATCCTTGAAGACCTTGTCTTTTGTAAGAAGAGAAAAATAAATAAACATCACATAATCATCTTAACGCCTAGTCCCCAATGCCCATGTCACCTGGAAAAGAGAAAAAAAACAAAAAACATATCCCTCACTTATCCGCTGTAATCCATACTGTTCCACAATAATTTAAATCACTTGCAGAGCAGTCACATCAGCTGATGCAATTACTCAACCCGGCGACACACTGTCAGGAGCGTGTAATCACTCCTACATTGTATATGAGCTGCCATGAGTTTGGTCACAGGAGTTAATCAGCTGATGAGCCCTGGTGACCTCACTTACAGCACCACTGCATGAGAAAGTGCTCAAGCAGCTGAGGTGCCATAAATGAGATCACCGGGGTTCATCAGCTGATGAATCTGTACAATTTTCTCACCTCAGCTCAGCACTAGTGATGAGCGAGTATGTTCAGAAAACGATCGCTAAACATAAAATTTGGCATGAATAGGGCATCAGAGAGGGTATGTATTTTGTGTGTTTATTGTTTTGCCAAGCGAGGGTCTGAAAATGGATTGAGAGAGCAATAAAATATTAAAACAACTGCTGTGTTTATTTAATTAAAATACTTTTTAATCATGTGTGTGTGTGTTTTTTAACACTTTCAAACAATTGGATTAATAATGGATAGGTGTCATAATTGACGCCTCTCCATTACTAATCTGGCTTAATGTCACCTTACAATAGCAAGGTGGCATTAACCCTTCATTACCCCATATCCCACCGCTACAGGGAGTGGGAAGAGAGTGGCCAAGTGCCAGAATAGGCGCATCTTCCAGATGTGCCTTTTCTGGGGTGGCTGGGGGCAGATGTTTTTAGCCACGGGGGGGCCAATAACCATGGACCCTCTCTAGGCTATTAATATCTGCCCTCAGTCACTGGCTTTACCACTCTGGCGGAGAAAATTGCGCGGGAGCCCACGCCAATTTTTTTCCGCAATTTAACCCTTTAATTTCATAGCTAGAGACCCCAAATTTGACACACAGACACTTGTTACATTAGTGAAGAGGAATATGTAATAAAAGACAGGATATGAGATGGTTTACTGTGTGTAAACCATGTCTCATATCCTGTCGGGTTTGTGAAGGAGAAGGAAAAAGCCGGCAATTGAATTAGTGGCTTTTATGCTATCTAGCGCTGCATTAAAAATAAATATACATATATAGGTGTCTCACTGACATATATATATATGTATATATACCTATTCTATGTGTATATATCTTCTCTATTCTAACCTGTCAGTGTGATTTTACTGTACACAGCGCTGATTTGCCGGCTTTTCAAAGGACACTGGTGCGTAAAAATCGGACAGCAATACGGATGTCATACGGATGTCAGACGGATGTTGCGATAAAAAATCGCATGACACTCGCATGACACTCGCATGACACTCGCATGATTTTCCTCCGTTTTTTCGGTCCGTTAATCGGATCGATTTGTCTCTCGCCAGTGGAAATGAGCCTGTACTCTGGGGACGCCCAGAGTTTACCTGCTGCCTTGCTCTGTGTACATAAGCTATTGTGTACACAAGCCATAGTTCGTGCATATGTGTGGTGCTATTTGTGATACATCATAGTACCCTAGGTTGTCCTTCTATATATTTCATGATAGTACCAATAGTGTGTTGGTGGCGTGATTTACGATATACTATTGTACCTTAAGCTGTCTCTATATATTGACTTATTATAGGACCAGTGGTGTGTTGGTTGTATTTTAATATATGTTTTTACTTGTGCTTTCTGTCTTCCCTAATAAAAATTTTGTATTTTTGGTATTTAATTGTATTTTGGGAGTGCGCCCTATATGCATAGTCTCTTTTCTTGTTTGTCTGATACATGCTGCTGCTATGCATTGAGTTGCACCCCTCACTATTAGTGTTGAGCATTCCGATACCGCAAGTATCGGGTATCGGCCGATATTTGCTGTATCGGAATTCCGATACCGAGATCCGATACTTTTGTGGTATCGGGTATCGGTATCGAAACAACATTAATGTGTAAAATAAAGAATTAAAATAAAAAATATTGCTATACTTACCTCTCCGACGCAGCCTGGACCTCACCGAGGGAACCGGCAGCGTTCTTTGCTTAAAATGCGCGCTTTTCCTTCCTTCCGTGACGTCACGGCTTCTGATTGGTCGCGTCGCCATGTGACCGCGACGCGACCAATCACAAAGCCGGAACGTAATTTTAAAATACTGAAGGACCTGAAATTACGTCACGGCTTTCTGTGATTGGTTGCGTCGTGGCCAACATGGCGACGCGACCAATCACAAGCCGTGACGTCACGGGAGGCTGGACACGCGCGCATTTTAAAATGCGCACGTCTCCTGCCTCCCGTGACGTCACGGCTTGTGATTGGTCGCGTCGCCATGTTGGCCGCGACGCAACCAATCACAAAGCCGGAACGTAATTTTAAAATACTGAATGCCTAGAAGGACCTGAAAATTACGTCACGGCTTGCTCTGATTGGTCGCGTCGCGGCCACATGGCCAGCACGCGACCAATCAGAAGCCGTGACATCACGGAAGGAAGGAAAAGCGCGCATTTTAAGCAAACAACGCTGCCGGTTCCCTCGGAGAGGTGAGTATAGCAATATTTGTTATTTTAATTCTTTATTTTACACATTAATATGGTTCCCAGGGCCTGAAGGAGAGTTTCCTCTCCTTCAGACCCTGGGAACCATCAGGGATACCGCCCGATACTTGAGTCCCATTGACTTGTATTGGTATCTGGTATCGGTATCGGATTGGATCCGATACTTTGCCGGTATCGGCCGATACTTTCCGATACCGATACTTTCAAATATCGGACGGTATCGCTCAACACTACTCACTATACTTACCCTATAGGTTGTGATTGGCTCCTTGCCCATTGGTAGTGCTCCCTAGCTTTCCCCCTTTTTTGCACTCTCCTTTACTTCACCACAGTGCTTCTTTTTCTTTCTTCAAGAGGCTTCTTATTTATTTCTGAGGTGTTCTTTGTGGACAAAGCACTTTTTTCATGAACATCTTCATACTTGTCCTGCGTTGGAGCCTGGTAGCGGTTGTTCAGCGGTATGGGTGCTGACTGCCTCCTCATCCTCCTTCTTCTTTGTGTCACATGCTTCCATTTCTCTCTGCAGGTACATTGAAAGGTGCTTCTCTTCGAACATTCTGAATAGTAATTTCGATTCTGTCATTAGCTTTTGCTGGAACACCGAAAAGTTCTCGTGCAACATTCTGAAGAGATTTTTTTGCTCTGTCAAGGAAATCCCCATCTTTTTTATGAGCTTCAGTGTGTCACTACTCAGCTGTCAGGTGACCAGGGACGATTATGGGTATGGGTCTGGACAGAGTATGTGCATTAAGGCCTCGGACCTGGACGAACCTGACGTCGATCAAGTTAAACCCTGTCCCACTATCCATAAATGCAGACATATCTACCTTAATTTCACCCTGGTGAATCTCAGCTTGCAGAAAAATTGTGTCCTGCCCACGGAGGTGATGAGTACATCCGGGTTGCTAACCTCTCAGCAACCCGGGCCTCTTTGTTTTTAGGTGGCTGTTTAGTGTGAGGTCAGGAAGGACACATGCCCAAGAAATGTCCCTTTTTACCACAGTAAAAACACATTCCCCTTTTTGGCGAACAACAGACAGTTTTCCACAGTGAGTTGCCGCACCCACCTGCATGGGTTCCTCAGATGACTCAGTCCTGATCTCCCTTGGCCCTGGACCTCCCACATACAGTGGTGTCTCCCTATGTCTTTGGAGAAAACAGTGATCAACCCCGATTGCCAGAGGCATGGCCGCCTCAAGGGAGTCTGGAGTCTCATACAGGGCTATGGCATCCTTTACTCTTACTGTAAGCCCCTCACAGAACTGTCAATGAAGTGCGGGGTCATTCCACTTAGTGTCTGCGGCCCAGCACCGAAATTCAGAGTAATACTCCTTTGCCGGACAGTCTCCTTACTGAAGATGATGCAGTGTGGACTCAGCCAAGGAGACACAGTCGGGGTTGTGGTATATAAGGTGCAGCACCAGAAAAAATTCCCCCACTGTCTGAAGCGACTGGGGGTCAGACGGGAGAGAAAATGCCCATGCTTGGGGGTCCCCTTGAAGGAGCTAGATTATTATCCCCACAAGTTGCTCCTCTGTACCTGAGGAAACAGGAAGTAACCGAAAGTACAGTTTACAGGCCTCTCTGAAAACAACAAACTTGTCATGCCCCCAGAGAATCTGTCAGGCAAAGCGATCTTGGGCTCCACTACGGTTTGCCTGGTAGACATGATTCCTACACCAGATGTATTAGGGTGCTGCAAAACAACAGCGCATACATCTGCCACCTCCAGACTGAGATGCTGCAGTTACCCTGTCAGAGCAGTAATAGGATCCATAATGGATTAAAAATTGGTTACGGTCAGAGCTAATGTCATGACTCAGCTGTCGGGTGACCCGGGACCAGGGGCTCCTTCCCTGTCCCTAACAGTATGGAGTGCCCTAGCTCGCCCTATTCCCTGGGATATTTCTGAAGGTGAAGATGCCGGGGGGCCTCCACCCTTGCCTCATCTCCTGAATTAGCCCTCCATCTGTTGCCTTCCCCCATCCAGGGAAGAGGAGAGTTGCCGTGCACCCCAGTACACCAAACCAACGAACAAGGCAACATGAACAAGGGTAACTGAGATTACAAGGTATACAAATTTTCACTCACATATAACTGAGGAATGCACTGGGGAGTGGAGGATGGGGGAAAAAAACAAAGTAAGAGGAGAGAAGGGAATTATAACATGTACAAACCCACACAATAGTCACAGATAACTCCTCCAAACTCCTTCTCATATAACCAGCATAACACCTCTCCTCCAAACCATGCAGCATAAGCTAGCTCTGATGATGTGTTTCAGTCAGGACTAGTGTTGAGCGATACCTTCCGATATTTGAAAGTATCGGTATCGGATTGGATCGGCCGATATCCAGAAAATATCGGATATCGCTGCTACCGATACCCGATACCAATACAAGTCAATGGGACACAAATATCGGAAGTGATCCTGGATGGTGCCCAGGGTCTGAAGGAGAGGAAACTCTCCTTCAGGCCCTGGGATCCATATTCATGTAAAAAATAAAGAATAAAAATAAAAAATATGGATATACTCACCATCGGACGACCCCTGGCTGTCACCGCTGCAAGCGTCTGCCTCCGTTCCTAAGAATGCAGAGTGAAGGATCTTCGATAACGTCGCGGTCACGTGAGCGGTCACATGAGCGGTCACGCGACCAATCACAAGCCGTGATGTCATCGCTGGTCCTACACTCACTGCATTCTTAGGAACGGAGGCTGCCGGTTGCACCGCTGAGGTCCAGGGTCCGTTGGAGGGGTGAGTATATCCATATTTTTTATTTTTATTCTTTATTTTTTACATGAATATGGATCCCAGGGCCTGAAGGAGAGTCTCCTCTCCTCCAGACCCTGGGAACCATACGCACCGCACACGCCTGGGAACTTATAGGAACTTCCAATTCCGATTTCCGATATCACAAAAATATCGGAACTCGGTATCGGAATTCCAATGCAGCGAATATCGGCCGATACCCGATATTTGCAGTATCGGAATGCTCAACACTAGTCAGGACCCTAGATTATATAGCAGATTGGAGTGGCTAACCAAGCTCAGCTCGGAGCTCAGACTCCTTGAGCTCCCAACATGGCCGATTAACCCCTGTTCTGCCAAAAGAAATTAACACCATTTTAAAAGAAGGTGAACTGCTTCTTTTCCGCTCAAGAGTAGGTGCAATCAGACGCTGTGGTCTTCTGGCTTCTCTCTGTTGCGGCAACCCCATGATACAGTGCAGCTATTCTCTACTGAAGACTTTGCACCTCTTCGTCTAACAGAGTCACAAGCTTACATTTTTGGCACATAACGTTTGTCTTTGCCTCTGGCAAGTATATAAACATATAGCACACGTTGCAGCACACCATATGTGTAATCTTCTTCTCTATGTTGAATAAAAACTAATTTCTGTGGAATCGCTTTAAAGATTAGCGCACTGTCTGATGCGCGGTTTGAGAGTTTCTTCCAAGCAGACTCATCGCATCACTCTTCAAAAATGCACCAGTAATATGCAAATTATCTCCCTTGAGCTTCAATTCCTGGTTTGACAATTTCCTCCAAGCAGCTTGATCCAGCTACACCCAAAGATCCTCAGACTTCAGGCGACTCTTCACTCTTCCCAGAATGCACAAGGAATATGCAAATGATCTTTCTTAAGCTTCAGTTCCTGGTTTTGACATTGATTTTGCGAATTTTACATTTGCTTGTACTATATATGCATTTAACCAACTGAGTACAGTATATTATATGACTAATTAAGGGCAGTTTGAATACATCCTCCATTGTCTCCTCATTGGTATATGCAGAGCTGAAGAACCCATTTAGTAATTCTTCCTTCTCTTGAACCTCAGTGACCAACTCCCCATTACCATTATTCAGTGGAGCCACCAATGTGGACTTAGAGCTTTTTGGGGGGATTCTTTTTATATCTCAAGAATTTCTCGGAGTATTTATTGATTTCCTTGGTTACAGGCCTTTCATTTTCAACTTTACCTGATTTTTTTTACTTTTCTGAAAATTCTATTCAACTCCTTTTTTTAAATGATAGAGCTGTTTCCATAGATTTATGTATTCCAAACGCCCTTTTATTGTCATTATTAACCCTCTCAAAGGGAACCTGTCACCCCCAAAATCGACGGTGAGCTAAGCCCACTGGCATCAGGGACTTATCTACAGCAATCTGTAATGCTGTAGATAAGCCCCCGATGTATCCTGAAAAATGAGAAAAAGGTTAGATCATACTCACCTGGTCGGGCGGTCCGATCCGATGGGTGTCGCGGTCAAGGCCAGGACCTCCCATCTTCTTACGATGATGTCCTCTTCTGGTCTTCACGCTGCGGCTCCGGAGCAGGCGTATTTTGTCTGCCCTGTTGAGGGCAGAGCAAAGTTCTGCTGTGTGCAGGTGCCGGGAAAGGTCAGAGAGGCCCGGCGCCTGCGCACTGCAGTACTTTGCTCTGCCCTCAACAGGGCAGATAAAGTACACCTGCGCCGGAGCTGCAGCATGAAGACAAGAAGAGGACGTCCTCTGATGAAGATAGGAGGCCCAGGACCGTACCGCAACACCCATCGGACTGGACCGGAAACGCCCCTGGGTGAGTATAATCTAACCTCTTTTTCTCACCTTTTAGGATACATCGGGGGCTTAGATAAGCGCCTGATGCTGGTGGGCTTAGCTCATGCTCGATTTTGGGGTGAAAGGTTCCCTTTTACCCCTTAATCTTATTGGATGTACTATCCTGTCAAGGCGACCTAAGACTTAATTCCCAGTGATGGGATACTACGTCCAGCGCGATCAGCCGCGCTCACAAGGGGAGCGCGGCCGATCACGGCCGGGTGTCAGCTGACTACCGCCCCTGATACATTAACCCCCGGCACACTGCGATCATGTTTCGGCGGTATAGGGAAGCATCGCGCAGGGAGGGGGCTCGGGCTTCCCTGAGACCCTCGGAGCAACACGATGTGATCGCATTGCTCCGAGGGTCTCTTACCTCCTCCTCCCTGCAGGCCCGGATCCAAAATGGCCACGGGCTGCATCCGGGTCCTGCAGGGAGGTGGCTTACCAGCGCCTGCTCAGAGCAGGAGTCGGGAAGCCTCCCTGCTGTGCCTGTGTGATCACTGATCTGACACAGTGCACAGCAAAATGTCAGATCAGTGATCTGTCAATATCATGTGATGCCCCCCCCCCCCCCCGGGCAAAGTAAAAAAGTAAAAAAAAAAAATCCCAAATAAATAATAAAAAAAAATATTGTTCCAATAAATACATTCCTTTATCGAGATAAAAAAACAATAAAAGTACACATATTTAGCATCAACGTGTCCGTAATGACCAAACCTAAAAAACTGTCCCATGAGAACACCGTAAAAAAAAAAAACAGGCAAAAAGCAACCCTTTATTATCATACCGCCGAACAAAAAGAGGAATAGCACACGATCAAAAAGACAGATATAAATAACCATGGTACCACTAAAAACGTCATCTTGTCCTGCAAAAAATGAGCCACCATACAGCGTCATCAGTGAAAAAATAAAAAGTTATAGTCCTCAGAATAAAGCGATGCAAAAATAATTATTTTTTCTATAAAATAGTTTTTATCGTATAAAAGCGCCAAAACATACAAAATAATCTAAATGAGGTATTGCTGTAATCGTACTGACCCGAAGAATAAAACTGCTTTATCCATTTTACCAAACGCGGAACGGTGTAAACGCCCCCCCAAAAGAATTTCATGAATAGCTGGTTTTTGGTCATACTGCATCACAAAAATCAAAATAAAAAGCAATCAAAAAATGTCACATGCCCAAAAATGTTACCAATAAAAACATCAACTCGTCCCTCACATGACTCTGTGGACCAAAATATGGAAAAATTATAGCTCTCAAAATGTGGTAACGCAAAAAATATTTTTTGCAATAAAAAGCGTCTTTTAGTGTGTGACAGCTGCCAATCATAAAAATCCGCTAAAAACCCCTCTACAAAAGTAAATCAAACCTTCCTTCATCACCCCCTTAGTTAGGAAATAATAAAAAAATTAAAAAATATATTTATTTCCATTTTCCCATTAGAGTTAGGGCTAGGGTTAGGGCTAGGGTTAGGGTTAGGGCTAGGGTTGGGGCTAGGGTTGGGGCTAGGATTGGGGTTAAGGCTAGGGTTGGGTTGGGGTTAATGCTAGGGTTGGGGTTAGGGATAGGGTTAGGGTTGGGGCTATGGTTAGGGTTGGGGCTAGGGTTAGAGTTTGGATTACATTTACAGTTGGGATTAGGGTTAGGGGTGTGTCAGGGTTAGGGGTGTGGTTAGGGTTATGGTTGGGATTAGGGTTGTGTTGGAGTTAGGGGTGTGGTTAGGGTTGGGGTTAGGGGCGTGGTTGGGATTAGGGGTGTGTTTGGGTTAGGGTTTCAGTTAGAATTGGGAGTTTCCATTGTTTAGGCACATCAGGGGCTCTCCAAACACGACATGGCGTCCGATCTCAATTCCAGCCAAATCTGCATTGCAAAAGTAAAACAGTGCTCCTTCCCTTCCGAGCTCTCCCGTGCGCCCAAACAGGGGTTTACCCCAACATATGGGGTATCAGCGTACTCAGGACAAATTGGACAACAACTTCTGGGGTCCAATTTCTCTTGTTACCCTTGGGAAAATACAAAACTGGGTGTTAAAGGTAATTTTTGTGGAAAAAGAATAATTTTTTATTTTCACGGCTCTGTGTAATTAACTGTAGTGAAACACTTGGGGGTTCAAAGCTCTCACAACACATCTAGATAAGTTCCTTGGGGGGTCTAGTTTCCAATATGGAGTCACCTGTGGGGGGTTTCTACTGTTTAGGTACATCAGGGGCTCTGCAAATGCAACGTGACGCCTGCAGACCAATCCATCTAAGTCTGCATTCCAAATAGCGCTCCTTCCCTTCCAAGCTCTGCCATGCACCCAAACGGTGGTTTACCCCCACATATGGGGTATCAGCATACTCAGGACAAAATGCACAACAACTTTTGGGGTGCAATTTCTTCTGGTACCCTTGGGAAATTAAAAAATTTTGGGCGAAAAATTCATTTTTGTGAATATTATTTTTACGGCTCTACATTACAAACTTCTGTGAAGCGCTTGGTGGGTCAAAGTGCTCACCACACATCTAGATAAGTTCCTTAGGGGTCTACTTTCCAAAATGGTGTCACTTGTGAGGGGTTTCAATGTTTAGGCACATCAGGGGCTCCCCAACGCAACATTGCTTCCAATCTCAATTCCAGCCAATTTTGCATTGAAAAGTCAAACGGCGCTCCATCGCTTCCGAGCTCTGCCATGCACCCAAACAGTGGTTACCCCACATATGGGGTATCAACATACTCAGGACAAATTGCACAACAACTTTTATGGTACAATTTCTTCTGGTGCCTTTGGGAAAATAAAAAATTGGGGGCAAAAATTTCATTTTTGTGAAAAAATATTATTTTTTATTTTTCCAGCTCTACATTATAAACTTCTGTGAAGCACTTGGTGGGTCAAAGTGCTCACCACACATCTAGATTAGTTCCTTAGGGGGTCTACTTTCCAAAATGGTGTTACTTGTGGGGGGTTTCAATGTTTAGGCACATCAGGGGCTCTCCAAACGCAACATGGCGTCCCATCTCAATTCGAGCCAATTTTGCATTGAAAAGTCAAATGGCGCCCCTTCCCTTCTGAGCTCTGCCATGCGCCCAAACAGTGGTTTACCCCCACATATGGGGTATCGGCGTACTCAGGACAAATTGTACAACTTTTGGGGTCCATTTTCTCCTGTTACCCTTGGTAAAATAAAACTAATTGGAGCTGAAATAAATTTTTTGTGAAGAAAATTAAATGTTCATTTTTTTTTAAACATTCCCAAAATTCCTGTGACACACCTGAAGGGTTAATAAACGTCTTGAATATGGTTTTGAGCACCTTGAAGGGTGCAGTTTTTAGAATGGTGTCACACTTGGGTATTTTCTATCATGTAGACCCCTCAAAATGACTTCAAATGTGACGAGGTCCCTAAAAAAAAATGGTGTTGTAAAAATGAGAAATTGCTGGTCAACTTTTAACCCTTATAACTTCCTAACAAAAAAAAATTTTGGTTCCAAAATAGTGCTGATGTAAAGTAGACATGCGGGAAATGTTATTTATTAAGCATTTTGTGTGACATATCTCTGTGATTTAAGGGAATAAAAATTCAAATTTGGAAAATTGCGAAATTTTCACAATTTTTGCCATATTTCCATTTTTTTCACAAATAAATGCAGGTGATCTCAAAGAAATTTTACCACTATCATGAAGTACAATATGTGTCGAGAAAACATTGTAAGAATAACTGGGATCCGTTGAAGCGTTCCAGAGTTATAACCTCATAAAGGGACAGTGGTCAGAATTGTAAAAATTGGCCCAGTCATTAATGTGCAAACCACCCTCGGGGCTTAAGGGGTTAACTATAGGTATAAGCCATATAGGACTTAATTTTTGTGATCCATATTTGTTGCCTATAGGAAGACATTTTGCACTCTGCTTACCTAACATAGACAAAGTATTTACATTTGTTATTTGTTTCAGTATCACAGTCTAAAAGTAGCTGTTCCAAGTCAATGTTCTGAAGCACAGCATTCAAGCAGGGTAAATTGGCCTCTTTAAAATTAAGTGTTTTTTGTCCTTTCCACTCAAGCATGTTTTTTTACAGTATAAGCTAAATGAAATGATATTGTGGTCACTGGTAACAAGGATATCATGAACAGTAACATTTCCAACCAACTCTGCATTGTTAGAACAAAGCATTGCTAGTCTTCTACGAACTGGCCCATAAAATTATCATGCCACAAGCTGAGAATTTTTTTCCCCTTTATGCTTGGAGCAGAATCATGACCCAAGTTAATACCTGGGTTGTTAAAATCTCATACTTACTCACAACTATAGAAGCCTGTGCAGTCCACACTAACTGATTATGCAGGTGACCCTCCAACCAACTTCTCAGTGATGTTAGGGGGTCTATAGAAAGATACTTTTTGAGTTTTTCATTCTCTCTTTGTAATTCCACCCACAAGGTTTCAATTTCATCATAATCTCCCTCTCCTATTGCATCTGTAAAACTCGCTTTCATATCATGCCTAACATAAATACTCCTGCACTTAAAAAAAGAAGAAATAACACGGCACCACTGCTACCAATATTCCAATATTCCCACAGCTATGTGCCGCTGCTGTGCTGCATTTTATGCCTTAAAACGGACACTCGGGTGCACCAAATCCAGTTTGATATGAAAGTCCAAATGTAGAAAAAACAAGAGTGCACTCACCGGTCCTGTAAAAATGCGATCCTTTATTTAGAACATATGCAGGTAACCTTAGGGAGAACGTGGAAAGAACGGACGACGGCCGTTTTGTGCTACCGCACTTCTACGGGTCCTGATGATACATACTCCTTCTCCCTTCCTATTTAAAACAACCCTTCTAAGCCACACATTTAGTTCCCTAAGATGCACATGGCACAGGCAGTATTTCTGAAATACTACCTTGAAGTTCCTTCCCTTGAGCTTGCAGTTTAATTCCTTTAAATTATTTTAAGGATTCTCCACCCAACACTTTTTCTGTTATTGGTTGTCACTTGGACAACAACAGCTGGATCAACACCAGCCCCCTGCAGGAATTTGTCAACCCATTCCACCACATGCTGAACCCTGGAATCAGGGAGACAGCAAGCCATTCGGTTGAGGTGGACTTAGTGAAATATTATTCTGTCTTTCAAATTATAGAATTCCCTATAACCACCAACTGTCTTATGATACCTACTATACATTACCCTAGCCATGGATACTAGTTGGGCAATTCTCACAGCTGTTACGAAGAGCAGTATCCACTAGGGTTGCTATTTCTGAGACTGACACCTCTTGTACACCTCTGCTGACTGACAAAAAATAGAAGCAAAGTCAACTCTAATATACTTAAAACATATAAACAAGCCACAGAAGTTGGGTGATTCTGTTCTGCGGATAAATGAACAAAAACTGAAATTTTGGGGGACTATGTATCAATAGAGAACAAATAAAGTATATGCTGACTACTGTAAAGCATTGTGGTTGTTTAATTATGCTCTGGGGCTATTTTGCTTCCTCTGTTCATGGAAACCTGCAGTGCATAGAGGGCAAGATGGATTCAATATAGTAACAGTAAATCCCAGGAGTAAATTTCATACCTTTTGTGAGGAAGCTGAGCCTTTGGCATCATTGGAACCTCCAAAAGGACAATGATCTCTTCAAAGTCCAAGGCTTGGTCTCAGAACAAGTACCGGTACTTGAAGCTTTAGGTTTGGATGCCAAAGTTGATTGACATTAACCCCTTTGAAAATCTTTGGTGAGATTTTAACAATCATTAAAATGTTGAATAGCAATGAGAGTAATAGTCATTAAAAGTAGCATATTTCTCTTGAATTTAAAAAAAAAAATTGTTATATTGGCTGTCTTGAGAAAATTAGTTTTGTTTGATCGGATAATTGCCAACAGCAGAAAGTTTGTGAATTTTGCAGTGGAATTGAGTAATTTTGATTGCGACTGTAGTCCGCATACTTTTAATACTTTTGCATTGGCTTTGTGGTCCATAATCCTAACATGGCTATAATAACACTGTTATAGATTTCCAAAAATCAATTGACTTAACAATCCACAGATTAAATACTTCCATGTGCCCAATGAATATAGATGGTAAAGTTTGTTCATTATTTTCACCTAAGGTGAAATTCTAGTTTGTTAAATTATTCTGATAAATGTGTCCTAAAGGCAGGTTGACTTCAAATTAATTTCCAAGACGTCTGGCTCTAGGATGTTATTCAAAGTTCACATTTCTCATTACATCCTGTCATGCTTAGTAAGATTTGCTGAGAAATAGAAATATCATCACCAATTTCATATACAGTTGCAATCAAAATTATTCAACCCTTATTACAAATTAGGTTTATAAACATTTACCGTTTTTCTGCTGTTTGCAATAAACCAATGAAATAAGTACAATTTAAATGCCTCAACACAACTAATGTAACAACTTAAAGTGGTTTCTTAAAGTCAAACACAAAATGCCACTTCTGTTAACTCCTGCAGTCTCAGAATTACCACCGATCGACCAAACCGCTGCATGACCAGCTCTATCCTCGCCTGCTGTATTCTCACCCATCCCTTGTAGATTGTGAGCCTTCGTGGGCAAGGTCCTCTCTCCTCCTGTGCCAGTTATGACTTGTATTGCTTAAGATTATTGTACTTGTTTTTATTATGTATACCCCTCCTTACATGTAAAGTGCCATGGAATAAATGGCGCTATAACAATAAATAATAATAATAATTATTATTATTATTCAACCCCTTCATGACTTTTTATTGTATTTGGTAGAGAAGCATTTGGCTGTTAGGACCTGCTGTCAAAATGAAGCCAAGCCAAGCACCAATTTTCAGCAGCTTTATTGAGGAATCTAATTAATCTAGTTAATTCCTCATGGGTAATTACCTCAAGTTCACTAGTATTCTTGAGTTTTGGTACTAGAGATAAATTCTTTGAAGGCCGCCTGCCGCATCCGAGTTTAAACATATGCTGCAACCACTGTCCTAGTTTCTAGGTGACCCTGAGTTTAGTGTGTAGTATAGGACTTTAGCTTCTCGATTGCTGATACTAGTTGTCCCTTTCTTGTCCACCTGTGTTTTGCTGCAGTGAGCTGGTATGTAATTAGCTCTCTTCTAGGAGCCATGGGTGGTGGTACCTTCTATGTAGACCACAGCAGACTGTCTACTGCTAACAGTTATTTAGTTAGTTCAGCAAGACTTGGTCTCCCTCATACTTTTGTTCCCGTGTGTGCTATGTTGTATGTCCTGTTATCTGACCTAGGCTTGTACTTTGATCACCCATTTGCCTCCTGATTTTGTCACTGATGTGACTTCTCAGACCCCATGTGATGACCCCTATATCTTCTGTTTCGCTCCTCTGGTCAGCAGCCCTTCAGTGAAAGCAGCCCAGTCGTCCTCATTGTAAGATCATCCCCATTTCCCCAGTCGTCCCCATTGTAAGATCAGTGGTTAAGAGGTGAAGGTTGGGATTCTTCTGAAATCTGCCAGATGGAGAGGCTCGTGTCAACTCTGACCAAATAGCTACTGACAGACCTAACACCTGCAAAAATGTTCTATGGAGTTCAACTAAGTTGACTGTGATAGTCACTCCTAAATCTTCCAGGACTTCTTTTGAAGCCAAGCCTTTGTAGACTTTACTTAGGATCATTCATTGTTCTGTTGGAAGTTTCAGTGATGCCCAAGTTTATGCTTCCACATAGAAGGCATGAAATTTTCTCCTAGGATATCCTGAAACTTTATTGAATCCATCTTTTCCTGCCACGCGCTGCAGGTTTCCAGTTCCAGAGGAAGCAAAACTGACCCACCACCATGCTTTAAAGTAGGCAGAGTGTTCTTTTCAGCATGTGTTTCATTCTTCCATCTACAGACACTCAGCATATTTATAGGTCTGAAATGTTCCAGGTTTGTTTCATTGCTGCATGAAACAGAATTCTGAAGCTTTCATGTGTTAGTTATATAGTTTATTGAAGATGACTTTTCTTGTGTATTTGGATTAGTAGAGGTATACGTCTTGAAGTCGGGGCATGGATACATTTAGCAGATAGCAGGACCTTACAGTGCAAACTGAAAATTCAATGTCTGCTGCCACCAATACTTACCACAGACCTTTTGTATTCAATCAAGGGTTTTAAACCTCGTACTTTCTCAGGCTTGAGGTGATAGGTGATAGTTTTCTTTTTTGCCATGTCCAGTGTGAGGCAGTGACCCGTTTTCACAGGTAGGGGTCTCTGTTTGTGCTCCCCAGGATGTGAACATATACGTAGTAGAGTCATGAGGAGGTATTGCAGTCACAGGTGTAGCTGTGATTTCAATGGTGAAGCAGTGACCAATGTCACAGGTTGGGGTCGCTGTGTGTTCTCCAAAGGCTGTGCATGTAGGCATATGAAAGCCATAGGAATGCATGGCAGTCACTGGTGTAGCTGTGATTGCAATGCAGACTAATAATAAAAATAGGTATTAGTCTTGGACATGCTATTGTCCAAAACAGATGTAGGGAAAATCTGCTCTGGAATGTGTGTTTTGAAACTGACTGCAGTATGTTAGTGGTGCAGTGCGTTTCATTTCCAGCCCCGGTTTTCCATGTGGCTGAAGGTCAAAGGTTTCTGTGTTAAAAAGCCCTGTAGTATAGAGTCAGGTGTGTTAGGGTAAGAGTCAGTGTCTGGCTGGTGTTTGGAGGAGAGCAAGAGTCTCAGTAAAGCTTTGTCGGTATGTGGTGACACAGGACAGAGCAGAGCCAAGCAGCCATGAGAGCTGAGTCGCTTGGCATCCACAGCTACCACAGAGCTACCACCACCAACGGGAACTGGTCAGAGGAGGACCAGCATGTTTAGTGGCCATAAACCAATGGAAAAGTTGTGAGTAAAGCTGTAAATGAAAGAGACATTGTCACGGCGTGCGGTCGCCCACGGTTACTGAACAAAAAGAGGCCCAGGTGTCTAGGGGCTGCAAACTAAACATGTAATACTGTGTGATTAGAAACTTTGATATGGTGCGCAGACACCCACGGGAACTATGTGTTTTCAGTGTGCTAGCCTTCCTTCGTTAATGAGTAAATTGACTCGGCTGAACGCTAAGTAATCTTCCCTGCGCATGTGTAGATGCTTCCCTTGTATTTCATTCTGTACCATATGTGGATACTATTTGACTTAATTTGTAACAATGTCTCTGCTACACATCAAAGCAGCAAAAATACTTTCCATATAACTTGTGAACCAGGTAAAATTATATAAAAAGTTTAAGTGATAGATGTTATAAATGTATATCTCTAAAATATATATTTTGTAATTTGGTGGTGACATCAAATCAATGCTCCCACCACATCCAGTATGATACCCCTTTACTTCATTTTTTTTTTAGTTATAAAATAAAATGTTTAGAGCTGAAGCACATGAATTTTCAGCTTAAATTCACTTTCTTCTATGAGCCTTTATCAGGAAATAGAATTATTTGTTTATAATTATTTACCTACAGAGGAACTATTCAGAAGGAATTAATAATTTTAATAATTCTAGTATTTACAGTAATTCTATTTATTACTACTTATACATGATGGATATAAAATGAATATTGTATTGTGCTATAAGCACATCATACTATCTTCAGAGGTGCATCTAAATGTGGAACATTCATTGCACACAGGGTTTTGATGTTGACTATTAACCCTTTGTAAGGGCTACCAATACCAGACAGAACACATTGGTTAATGAGCTCTAGTATTATCTTCATTTCAATTTTTTTTCTTTTCCTCTTATAATTTTTCCATTTATAATACCAACCTTTGTATGTACTGTTATGACCAATGACCCTTTGGCTTCTGGTAAAGTTATATATTTTGGTGTTAATGCATTGTATTCAAGCTCACAGATTATTTTGAATAGTTAGAAAATACGTTTTTACGTCCCTTTAGCACAGCCTGTATTTGGCAAATAAATCAATCAAAAAGAAATTCTACTTCCCTAGAAGTGAATAATTTCATGATTGATTTGTTCTTTTGATTACAAGACTGTTCCACATCTATTAATTAACATTCAGTTGCAATTACATGTTTAATTTATTTATTTCCTAAAGAACAGTTCTTTATTACATTTTATGTCTTCAGAGAGAATCCCTTTCCTATTTATACCACTAAAGGGTTTATTCACAAAGTGCAGTGAAATCCTGGTTTATTGCCGCAATCACCACAAAGTCATATTTTACCACATTAGTAATGCAAATAATTTGCAGGTGATATATTAAGCTCAATATATCATTCTCTATTTTAGCATACTACTTTACTTATTTTTTTTATTAACTAAGGCCTCTTTCACACTTCCGTCATGGGCCCTGCGTTGCAATCTGTCGTTTTGGGCACAAAACGGATCTTGCAAATGTGCTCGCAGGATGCTTTTTTTGCCCATAGACTTTTATTAGCGACGGATCGTGACGGATGGCCACACGTCGCATCCGTCGTGCGACGGATCGGTCATGTTTTGGCAGACCGTCGGCACAAAAAAAGTTCAAACTCCGCCCCCTCCTCCCCGGACTGCAGAATGGGCAGCGGATGCGTTGAAAAACTGCATCCGCTGCCCACGTCGTGCAGTAATTTCACAACGTCCGTCGGTACGTCGGCCCGACGCATTGCGACGGACCCGTACCGACAGAAATGTGAAAGAGGCCTTAGATGACCATATTCATATTATTGTTATTTTATTTAACACTTCGGGGCCAGGTTCTATGACTAAAAAGTAAAAAAGGATCCAGTTGCTTTAGGGAGGAAAAAGCAAGACTGGCAGCAAAAGACATTGGAAACTGAAGAATATATATACTGAAAACAGCTACCACCAAGCAGTCATGGAAGAAAATTAAAAATGCACGTTCTGAAAACTCAAACAAAAACCACAAGCAACCTAATTAAATTAAATAGGTGCAGAAATGGTGTAGAAATTCTGAAGCATCAATAACTTTTAAGATGATGACTGGTTAATTCCGCCAAGAGCTCCTTAGAAGCTTTAGGCTCCGGGCCACCTTCCAAACTGCACATTTTGTATTCTGTTCCTTTGTTTCCCAGAAATAAATGTAACTAGAAAATATGGCAAAAAAGCTCTGAACAATAATCTTTATTAACAAACAGTAAACTGCTTTGAAGCATAGTCTATTGTACATTATAGGCCATAGTGACTTGTTCTTTCCTGTACGATCTGGAAGTCTGAAGCTTTCATTGCTCTGGTAGAGAAATGTAACCTTTCACTTAGTAGTAATAATCTGTCAGACAGAGCTTTGCCTATGCTCAGTGACGCCCACTCACTTCACAGCTGTAGAGGTCGGCAGCCAATATTCTCTCAAATTATTACAAAGGTCCATCTATCCTGTTACAGCTTTCACAAACCAGACATTCTTCTAGTGAGAAGTAACTTATGAACCGTACATTGCATTAACAGATGGATCCAGCTGATGATTTCTACACAAATAATAACACGTTTCATACTTCTGTTCCGTTCTTTTCATCACTACGTGATTCTAAAATGTGTTCTGTGTTTATTGCTCTGTATTAATGATTTGCAGGCGTTATTGTTAATGCTTTAAAAAAGCAAAGCAATGCAAGCATTTCAGAGTTTTAACCCCTTAGTGACAATGCCAATTTTACCCTTAATGACCAAGCCCCATTTTTAAAATCTGACATACTATATGTCGCCTTGATGCTGTAATAATTCTGGAATGTTTAAATATATCCCAGAGATTCTGTTTTTTCGTGACACATTGTACTTTATGTTATGTTTATGAGGTAAATTTAGGCTGATATGTTTTGCATTTTTTAATGAAAATATTTGAAATTCGATTACATTTTTTAAAAAAATTAAATTTTCAAACTTAGTTAAAGGGAACCTGTCACCATGAAAATGCAGTACAATCTGCAGGCCTCATGTTATAGAGCAGGGGGAGCAGAGTAGATTTTGCTATATAGTTGTCACGGATGTGTCAGAAGTGACTGACACTCATCCTGGATCCAGCTGTAGAAGGTCTTTGCGATTAGCTCAAGCACCTTCTTGATTTTTGTATCTCTGTTGTGGAGTGATAGCTCTCACCCTTTAGGACCCAACGGTTACCTCCTCCTTCTGCTGCTAATTAGACAGCTTTGCTGAAGGTTTATATTCATTCAGTGTCTGCAGCATGTTGCTGGTGTTAGCTCTTATTTGTGTCAGTCTAGTTGAAAGTACTAACTGTCTTTTTGTACCTTCTCACAAGACATTTGAAGGATTACTAGCATGACATCTCGGTGGTCTTCAAGCTAAGTGTTCCCTTGCTCATTTACCCTTTCTGTCTTTAGTTGTAGTGGGGACTGACTAGCGGGCACGCCGTCTCTCTCTAATCAGGGCCTGGCATGGATTAGGTTCCTGTTCGGCAATAGGTGCAGAACCTATGTAGGGATGTTTAGGGCTGACAGGGTAAATTTAGATGTGCCTAGAGGTCTCCACTCCTCACTTCCCTAGCGTTTGGTCTTCCACTTCCCTCTTCCCGTTGTTGTACAGTTACTTATCCTTCACCGAGTGTGACAATAGTTTTATGAGAAAAGTTTCAATATAACCTGTGATTTATTCATTAAATCCTCTGCTCTTTCAGGGAATTTTGGTCCGGTGGATGGTCCTATCAGTTACTGACATCCTTCGTTGTATAAATGTGAACACAGAGAAAGCGCACAGTCACTGATAGGGCCATCCACTGAACCAAAAAATCCCAGAAAGAGCAGAGGATTCAATGAGTAAAACATAGATAACACTGTAATTTTTCTAACAAAACTATATATCAATCAGCTCAGCTCCCCCTGCTCTAAAAGATGGTGCCTGCTGATTGTTTTGCATCATGAAAATGCAGTCCAAACAAATAACATTTCCCACATGTCTACTTTGCATCAGCATCATTTTTCAAATGTCCTTTTAAAATGTTAGGATAAAATTTAAAAGCAATTTTATTTTCAAAGAAAATTACAAATTCCCATTCTTTATGGATCTATTCAGTTTTGAAGTGACTTTAAAGGGCCTGTACATTGGAAAAACCCCAAAAGTGATACCATTTTAACCCCTTTACCCCCAAGGGTGGTTTGCATGTTATGGACCGGGCCAATTTTTACAATTCTGACCACTGTCCCTTTATGAGGATATAACTCTGGAACGCTTCAACGGATCCCAGTGATTCTGACACTGTTTTCTCATGACATATTGTACTTCATGATAGTGGTAAAAGTTCTTTGATATTACCTGCGTTTATTTGTGAAAAAAACGGAAATTTGGTGAAAATTTTGAAAATTTCGCAATTTTCCAAATTTGAATTTTTATGCAATTAAATCACAGAGATATGTCACACAAAATACTTAATAAGTAACATTTCCAACATGTCTACTTTACATCAGCACAATTTTGGAACCAACATTTTTTTTTGTTAGGGAGTTATAAGGGTTAAAAATTGAAAAGCAATTTCTCATTTTTACAACACCCTTTTTTTTTAGGGACCACATCTCATTTGAAGTCATTTTGAGGGGTCTATATGATAGAAAATACCCAAGTGTGACACCATTCTAAAACCCACCAAGGGCTTCACAGAAGTTTATAATGCAGAGCCGTAAAAATAAAACAAAAATTTTTTCCCACAAAAATTATTTTTTAGCCCCCAGTTTTGTATTTTTCCAAGGGTAACAGGAGAAATTGGACCCCCAAAGTTGTTGTCCAATTTGTCCTGAGTGCGCTGATACCCCATATGTGGGGGGAACCACCGTTTGGGTGCATGGGAGGGCTCGGAAGGGAAGGAGCGCCATTTGGAATGCAGACTTAGATGGAATGGTCTGCAGGCGTCACATTGCGTTTGCAGAGCCCCTAATGTACAGTACCTACAAGTAGTATTCAACCCCCTGCAGATTTAGCAGGTTTACACATTTGGAATTAACTTGGCATTGTGACATTTGGACTGTAGATCAGCCTGGAAGTGTGAAATGCACTGCAGCAAAAAAGAATGTTATTTCTTTGTTTATTTTTTTTTTAAATTGGGAAAAGTATTTTCAGAGGGTCATTTATTATTCAACCCCTCAACCCACCAGAATTCTGTTTGGTTCCCCTAAAGTATTAAGAAGTAGTTCAGGCACAAAGAACAATGAGCTTCACATGTTTGGATTAATTATCTCTTTTTCCAGCCTTTTCTGACTATTTAAGACCCTCCCCAAACTTGTGAACAGCACTCAAACATGGTCAACATGGGAAAGACAAAGGAGCATTCCAAGGCCATCAGAGACAAGATCGTGGAGGGTCACAAGGCTGGCAAGGGGTACAAAACCCTTTCCAAGGAGTTGGGCCTACGTGTCTCCACTGTTGGGAGCATCATCCGGAAGTGGAAGGCTTATGGAACTACTGTTAGCCTTCCACGGCCTGGACAGCCTTTGAAAGTTTCCTCCCGTGCCGAGGCCAGGCTTGTCCGAAGAGTCAAGGCTAACCTAAGGACAACAAGGAAGGAGCTCCGGGAAGATCTCATGGCAGTGGGGACATTGGTTTCAGTCAATACCATAAGTAACGTACTCCACCGCAATGTCTCCGTTCCAGACGAGCCCGTAAGGTACCTTTACTTTCAAAGCGTCATGTCAAGGCTCGTCTACAGTTTGCTCATGATCACTTGGAGGACTCTGAGACTGACTGGTTCAAGGTTCTCTGGTCTGATGAGACCAAGATCGAGATCTTTGGTGCCAACCACACACGTGACGTTTGGAGACTGGATGGCACTGCATACGACCCCAAGAATACCATCCCTACAGTCAAGCATGGTGGTGGCAGCATCATGCTGTGGGGCTGTTTCTCAGCCAAGGGGCCTGGCCATCTGGTCCGCATCCATGGGAAGATGGATAGCACGGCCTACCTGGAGATTTTGGCCAAGAACCTCCGCTCCTCCATCAAGGATCTTAAGATGGGTTGTCATTTCATCTTCCAACAAGACAAAGACCCAAAGCACACAGCCAAGAAAACCAAGGCCTGGTTCAAGAGGCAAAAAATCAAGGTGTTGCAGTGGCCTAGTCAGTCTCCTGACCTTAACGCAATTGAAAACTTGTGGAAGGAGCTCAAGATTAAAGTCCACATGAGACACCCAAAGAACCTAGATAACTTGGAGAAGATCTGCATGGAGGAGTGGGCCAAGATAACTCCAGAGACCTGTGCCGGCCTGATCAGGTCTTATAAAAGACGATTATTAGCTGGAATTGCTAAAAAAGGTTATTCCACAAAATATTAAACCTAGGGGTTGAATAATAATTGACCCACACTTTTATGTTTAAAATTTATAAAAATTTAACTGAGCAACAAAACTTTTTGGTTTGTAAGATTTATGCATCTGTTAATAAATCCTGCTCTTGTTTGAAGTTTGAAGGCTCTAACTTATTTGCATCTTATTAAACCTGCTAAATCTGCAGGGGGTTTAATACTACTTTTAGGCACAGTACCTAAACAGTAGAAACTCCCCACAGGTGACACCATTTTGGAAAGTAGACCCCCTAAGGAACTCATCTAGATGTGTTGTGAGAGCTTTGAACCCCCAAGTGTTTCACTACAGTTTATAACGCAGAGCCGTGAAAATAAAAAATCTTTTTTTTCCCACAAAAATTATTTTTAGCCCCCAGTTTTGTATTTTCCCAAGGGTAACAGGAGAACTTGGACCCCAGAAGTTGTTGTCCAATTTGTCCTGAGTGCGCTGATACACCATATGTTGGGGTAAACCCCTGTGTGGGCACATGGGAGAGCTCGGAAGGGAAGGAGCACTGTTTTACTTTTTCAACGCAGAATTGGCTGGAATTGAGATCGGACGCCATGTCGCGTTTGGAGAGCCCCTGATGTGCCTAAACAGTGGAAACCCCCCAATTATAACTGACACCCTAATGCAAGCACACCCCTAACCCTAATCCCAACGGTAACCCTAACCACACCTCTAACCCAGACACACCCCTAACCCTAATCCCAATCCTATTCCCAACCGTAAATGTAATCCAAACCCTAACCCTAACTTTAGCCCCAACCCTAACCCTAGCCCTTACCCTAGCCCTAACCCTAGCCCTAACCCTAACCCTAGCCCTAATGGGAAAATGGAAATAAATACGTTTTTTTATTTTTTTTATTTTTCCCTAACTAAGGGGGTGATGAAGGGGGGTTTGATTTACTTTTATAGCGGGTTTTTTAGCGGATTTTTATGATTGGCAGCTGTCACACACTGAAAGACGCTATTTATTGCAAAAAATATTTTTTGCGTTACCACATTTTGAGAGCTATAATTTTTCCATATTTGAGACCACAAAGTCATGTGAGGTCTTGTTTTTTGCGGGACGAGTTGACGTTTATATTGGTAATATTTTCGGGCACGTGACATTTTTTGATCGCTTTTTATTCCGATTTTTGTGAGGCAGAATGACCTAAAACCAGCTATTCATGAATTTCTTTTGGGGGAGGCGTTTATACCGTTCCGCATTTGGTAAAATTGATAAAGCAGTTTTATTCTTCGGGTCAGTACGATTACAGCGATATGTCATTTATATCATTTTTTTATGTTTTGGCGCTTTTATACGATAAAAACTATTTTATAGAAAAAATAATTATTTTGGCATCGCTTTATTCTGAGGACTATAACTTTTTTATTTTTTTGCTGATGATGCTGTATTGCAGCTCTTTTTTTGCGGGACAAAATTACGCTTTCAGCGGTACCATGGTTATTTATATCTGTCTTTTTTATCACGTGTTATTCCACTTTTTATTCGGCAGTATGATAATAAAGTGTTGTTTTTTGCCTCGTTTTTTTTTTTTTTTTCTTACGGTGTTTACTGAAGGGGTTAACTAGTGGGATAGTTTTATAGCTTGGGTCGTTATGGACGCGGCGATACTAAATATGTGTACTTTTATTGTTTGTTTTTTTTATTTAGATAAAGAAATATATTTATGGGAATAATATTTTTTTTTTCTTTATTTAGGAACTTTTTTTTTATTTTTTTTTTTACACATGTGGAAATTTTTTTTAAACTTTTTTACTTTGTCCCGGGGGGGGGACATCACAGATCGGTGATCTGACAGTTTGCACAGCACTCTGTCAGATCACCGATCTGACTTGGAGCACTGCAGGCTTACCAGCGCCTGCTCTGAGCAGACACTTGGTAAGCCACCTCCCTCCCTGCAGGACCCGGATGCCGTGGCCATCTTGGATCCGGGACCTGCAGCGAGGAAGGAGGTAGGAGACCCTCGGAGCAACGCGATCACATCGCGTTGCTCCGGGGGTCTCAGGGAAGCCCCCTCCCTGCGCGATGCTTCCCTATACCGCCGGCACACCGCGATCATGTTTGATCGCGGTGTGCCGGGGATTAATGTGCCGGGGGCGGTCCGTGACCACTCCTGGCACATAGCGCCGGATGTCAGCTGCGATAGGCAGCTAACACCTGGCCGCGATCGGCCGCGCTCCCCCCGTGAGCGCGGCCGATCGCGCTGGACGTACTATTGGGAAGTAGGGCCCACCCCACATGGACGGAATAGTCTGTCCAATGACAGAAAGGGGTTAAAAAACAAACCCTTCAAATTTTTCTAAACTGCGGTCAGAAAAATTGTTAACCCTTCAGGTGCTACATGGGAATTGAAGAAACGTGGGATTCAAAAATGTAAAAAAAAATTCAGGAAAATATTGCTTTAACCATAATTTTTTCATTTTTGCAAGGAGTAATAGAAGATAATGGATCCAAAAATTAATTACATAATTCCTTCCCGTTTGGTAAACAAAACCCCACATAAAATTCTTCACAGAAATGTATAATATTGGGCCATTTAAAATAAAAAAAAATCGGATTTCAGCTAAAATGTTACTGTTCCCTCAAACGTTTTTGAGTATACTGCAACTTATTCTAGAAAAATATTACTTCCAGTAAAATGTGTATACTTACATACTATTGTTTGAGCTCAAGGCAGGGATCAGATGGGAAGGTGCGCTATGGGGCTTTTGGAAAGCAGATTTGGTTTGAATAGATTGTAGGGGACATTAGCAAAGGTGCCAGAACAGGAAAAAAAAATCACTAAAAGTTACCCCCCTCTGGAAACTTTACTGCTCAAGGAATTCATCTTGGGGGTATAGTGAGCATTTCTAACCAATAGATGCTTCACAGAATTTTATAATATTGGGATGTCTAAATATATTTTAGTGGTAAAAATCCACTTTTTTATTATATGCAAATTATTAATTTACACAAAGAATAATAAGTGAAAATGGAGCCCACAATTTGTTATGCAATTTCATCCTAATGAGGTTACTTAACCACACAGCAGGGTTTAGAAGGAAAATGTATTATTTAGCTTTTGGAGCCCAAATTTTGTAGAATAGTTTGCAGATTACATGAGCAGAGCCCCTAAGGTGCCATAACAAAAGAAAATATTCCATACTTTAGAAAATACACTTTTCGATTACCATAATTATTCTACAGATGAAGTGACAATTGCCCACCCCAGAGGTGTTTTCACACCCAACAGTGGGGCTCTCAGTGCGGGTGCCGCATGGTGTCAGCATGATATTAACCTGCAGATTAGCCCCATATCTGCATATTAAAAGTGTTATTTTACGTGACAGGTTCGTTTTAAATCTTACTTATCTAATTAAAGGCTCAGGTGACAGTTTACCCATGCTGTACATTGCATACCTGTATATTCAGGTTGGCTGCAGTATATAAACAATCAGATGTTTGTATAGTAAATGGGAGTATATAGAACTCATAACAAGCAATGCATTTCTTGTGGCATTTTTTCACACTATAGATTCTTTTTTTTTTTTTTTTTCAAATTTCCCCCCAAATTTGATTTTTGGTGAATAATTTTGCAATGAGTTGCATAACTATAAAGACTGTAATTGGCAGGAAAATATGTGTATAACTCTCAGAATGCAAACATTGCCTTTTTAATGTCCAATTGACCTAGACCAATCTGGCTAGAGAAAAACTGATGGCATCTGGTGGTAACCCCAGGACATATATGACCTATTAATATAGGCATACAGGTAATAGAAATATTAGACTAGTCCTAACTGTATGTCTCATATTAACAGTCTTGTTGCTGAGAAATCCGTATGACATCCGTATTGCTGTCCGATGTCCTCATTGCTGGTTGTCCTCATATGACCTCGAGCGTGGGAAAAAGTTCCCAGGCTGCTGTTCATGAGGACATCCACCAGGGGGCGCATCACCGCGACTGAAGGTAACTATAGGTCATTGACCTACATTTCCTTCATTCGCTGGGGCTTACAAGCACTAGCACAGCTGCATTAGCAGGGCTCCTGCTTGTAAAATATTTTAACCCCTTCAGATGGATTACCTCGTGGGACGTGACAGGTCATCTGAAGGTATGTATATTGTTGGTTTATTATTTTTCCAAGCGAGGGTCATCACATGGATTGAGAGAGCAATAAAATATTAAAACAACCTGTGTGTTTATTTCATTAAAATACTTTTTAATCGTGTGTGTGTGTTTTTAACCCTTTCATACAATTGGATTAATAATGGATAGGTGTCATAATTGACGCCTCTCCATTATTAATCTGGCTTAATGTCACCTTACAATAGCAAGGTGGCATTAACCCTTCATTACCCCATATCCCACCGCTACACGGGAGTGGGAAGAGAGTGGCCAAGTGCCAGAATAGGCGCATCTTCCAGATGTGCCTTTTCTGGGGTGGCTGGGGGCAGATGTTTGTAGCCAGGGGGGCCAATAACCATGGACCCTCTCCTGGCTATTAATATCTGCCCTCAGTCACTGGCTTTACTACTCTGGCGGAGAAAATTGCGCGGGAGCCCACGCCAATTTTTTCCGCGATTTAACCCTTAAATTTAATAGCTACAGCGCCGAAATTTTGCACATACACACTACTAACATTAGTAGTGTGGAATATGCAAAAAAAGGGGGATATGACATGGTTTACTGTATGTAAACCATGTCTCATATCCTGTCGGGTTTGGGAAGGAGAAATGAAAAGCCGGTAATTGAATTAGCGGCTTTAATGCTATCTTGCGCTGCATTAAATATAAATATACATATATAGGTGTCTCACTGACATATATATATGTATATATACCTATTCTATGTGTATATATCTACTCTATTCTAACCTGTCAGTGTGATTTTACTGTACACAGCGCTGAATTACCTGCTTTTCAAAGGACACCTGTGCGTAAAAATCGGACAGAACTCGCATGGTGCGAGTGCTGTGCGATTTTTTTCTCGCACCCATTGACTTGCATTGGTGAGTCTCGTCCGAGACTCGCAGCAAATCTTTCTCAGTCCGATTTCGGCTGAGAAAAAAATCGCAAATGAAAAGACACCTATTGAATAACATTGGTCCGAGTGCAATCCGATTTTTTATCGGATTGCACTCGTCCGTTTTCCTCGCCAGTGGAAATGAGCCCTTATAGTGGTGGAGGAGGTAGACTGACGAAGATATTCTGATGTGCCGTGCTAGGTTATTTTTCTATGGCCATGCCCATGCCACGTTTGGGTTCAGCTTGCATTTGGTATAAAAGTATAATGTTTATTTTATTTCCAAACATTACTGACAATTTTGTCCATCCCTGGAAAAATATAACATCAACCAGAAATGCTGGGCATTGGCAGGGTTAACGTGACAAACAAAAAGGATAATTCAATAACATTCTGTCTGTAATATCAGTGTGATGTGTATGTTAATTGGAGATTTTGGGATACATTTTACACACGAAGCCTGTTTTCACCTTTATGACCAGGCCAAATTTTTACAATTCTGACCACTGTCACTTTATAAGGTAATAACATTAAAATGCTTCAACAGATCCCACGGATTTGGAGACTATTTTTCCATGACATGTTCTACTTTATGATAGTTGTAAAATTTATTCAATATGACGTGCATCTGTTTGTGAAAAAATCTGAAATTTGGCGAAAATTTTGAAAACATTGCAATTTTCAAACTTTTAATTTTTATGCCCTTTAATCAAAGCTATGTCACACAAAATAGTTAACAAATGACATTCACCACCTGTTTTCTTTATATCAGCACAATTTTTGAAGCATTTTTTTTGGTTAGGAAGTTAGAAGAATTCCAAATTGACCAGCAATTTCTCATTTTTCCAACAAAATTATTTTTTTAGGGACCACATCACATTTGAAGTAACTTTGAGGGGTCTAAATGATGGAAAATACTCAAAAGGGACAACATTCTAAAAACTGCACCAAACAAGGTGCTCAAAAACCACATCCAAGAAGTTTATTAACTCTTGAGTTTTTGCACAGGAATTCATTAAACGGGGAAGGAAAAAATAACATTTAACTTTTTTCATAAAAAATTACTTTAGACTCAGTTTTTTGCATTTTTGCAAAGATAAGAGGTGAAAACGTATCCAAAATGTGTTGTACAATTTCTCCTGAGCATGCAGATACCCCATATGTGGGGGAAACAGCAGAGCTTGGAAGGGACTGAGCACTGTCATGTTTGGAGAGCCCCTGATGTTACTAAACAGTTGAATCCACCCACAAGTGATTCCATTTTGGAAACTATACCCTCATGGAACTTAGTAGATGTGTGGTGACTGGTGAGCACCTTGAACCCCCAGGTGCTTCAAAAAAGTTTATAACAAAGAGGCATGAAAGTAAAATAAAAAAAATCACATTTTTTATATGGAAATTATCCCAAACATTTTTATTTTCACAAGGGTAAAAAGAGAAATTAGACACCAAAATTTGTATGTGGAAAACCACTGTTTGGACGCACATCAGGGCTCGGAAGGGAAAGAGCACTGTTTGACTTTTTGAATGCAAAGTTGTCTGGAATTGAGAGCGAACGTCATAGTGTGTTTGGAGAGCCCATGATATGCCTAAACAGTGGAAACCCCCCAAAAGTTATCCCATCTTGAAAACTAGACCCACTATGGAATTTATTTAGATATGTGGTGAGCACCGTGAACCCCCATGTGCCTCACAGGAAATTATAACGTTGAGTCGTGAAAAAAAAAGATCAAATTTTTTCCACAAAATGATCTTAAAGCACCCATTTTTTTATTTTCACAAGGGTAACAGGAGAAAATGGACCCCAAAATTTGTTGTGCAATTTCTCAGGAGTATGCTGATACCTCATATGTTGGAGAAAACCACTGTTTGGGCGCACATCAGGGCTCAGAAGGGAAGGAGTGGTGTTTGGAGTGCATCAGGTTGGTATGCGTGAGTAGTGGAGAGTTCGTCAGGTTGGCATACGTGAGTTGTGCAGTGTTCGACAGGTAGGCATATGTGAGTTGTGTAACTCACAAATAAATTTAGTAGTCCATGGATGTGTGTTACAGTCTGAAGCATTCTTTTATGAACAGGCCAGAATTGTCAGGGCAGGTGTAGCATTGACAAGTGGTGTCCTTGCTTAACTCCATTCTGTAACACTCTCGGCACCTCTTTTGCAACCTTCCTTTTTTGTGCCTTGAGGGGCCTTACTGGGTAAATGTTAGCCTGGTATGATATGAGCACCTTCAGTTCCGGAAGTACTGATGCCTTGATCACTACCTCCTGGAACTGAAGGTACGACAAACTGGTCTGGCCTGACTATCGTGATAGAACAAAAGTGTTGTACACTTTTGTGCATGGCCAGCTTATGGTAACACACCTTGGCTTATCTCATGGCACTGTACAGTTGGAGGACTTGATTAGAGAGATTAACTCCCTCCATGTTCTTATTGTACTCCTGTACACAGTGGGGTTTGTGGAGCTGTGTTGAGGCACCTCGTACAGACCTGGGATGCTGTCATCACCTTGTATAGTGGTGAAGAAAAGGACATCCCTCTTGTCCTTCACCACCAACATGTTGTCGCTTAATTAGGCTCTGCTCTCACTCTTTGTGAGCAGCTGCCCAATTAACCTGATTTTTGCGGATTGTATCAGATGTTGCTGTAGCTCGCACTGAGAGGAACTTGAACAGTTGGGATGCCGATCTAAAAGTTATCTACCTACAGGTGATAACCTTGATCCAGCAGTGGGTGCACAAATTCCCACACAATTTTCCAGCTCACTCCCAGAAGAGGGGGGCATTCAGGGGGTTCAATCTGGGAGTCCTTCCCTTCATAAACCCTAAACGTGTGGGTGTCCCCTGAGGTATTCTCACAAAAATTGTGCAGCTTAATTCCATACATGTACCCCAAAGAAATATTTACTGACAAATCAATCATTATTTTTGATCAAATTTATTTTATTTTTAAAAAGGACATAACACAACAAATAACAATTCTTTATTAAAAATTATTTTTTTGAATAAATATAAAAATGTAAACTGTATGTGATGCAATTCCATACATGGCCCTCTTAGTTCGCAGATATTTCCGGACTTTGAGCATTCTCTTAAAATGGATTAGGGACTCATCCACGCAGATGTCCCTTTTGGGGCAAGTACACCTCAGCAAACTTGTGGAAATGCTCAATGACTAACCGAACTTTGAAAAGACGGTCAAAGTCGGGATCATCAAGGGGAAGACATTATGCATTATCATTGTAATGCAAACATTTTTGGATGGCCTCAAAACATTTGCAGGTCATTGCCATGCAGAACACTGAAGTGTTGTATAAAGCATCAACAGTCCAATATTGCCAAAGTTCTTCTTCACTATCCTCATGTGAAAGACCAGGCTCCAAATTATCGTAATTTCTTCTGCGTTGACAGGAGTCCAATTAGAAAGTGATGAAGGACAGTTTTGTGTTAAAAATTACTGGGACTACAAATTTGTTTGAGCCATCATAAGGGTTACAAAATTCTCAGAGAAAAAGTCCTTTTCTGTGATGCCGGTGGTGTCAAATGTGATTCCTGATTGTGCCACAAAATCAGGAATCAGTGGCTCATAATCTTTGCGGGGGTGGGATGCATATGGGGTCAGTAACGGTGGATGCTGGTGCAGTTTCTGCTGTGGGATGTCTGCATGGTGGTTCAGCATCACTTGAGGCAGATGATGAGGAGAAATAATAAAGGAAGGTGGGATCCTTTCCCTCATTGCCAGTGTCTGAAGCGAGGAAGGGTATGCCTCCTCCAGTAAATAAAGGGTTTGGGATGAGCGGGACTTTTCTTTACATATGTGGTGTTTCTGTGAGCCCCAAATTTTATTCAGGTGTGTGTGTGAGAGAGAGTGCTTGGTGTGAACTTTTTTTATTTACAGTACAGACCAAAAGTTTGGACACACCTTCTCATTTAAAGATTATTCTGTATTTTCCTGACTATGAAAATTGTACATTCACACTGAAGGCATCAAAACGATGAATTAACACATGTGGAATTACATACTTAACAAAAAAGTGTGAAACAACTGAAATTATGTCTTATATTCTAGGTTCTTCAAAGTAGCCACCTTTTGCTTTGATGACTGCTTTGCACACTCTTGGCATTCTCTTGATGACCTTCAAGAGGTAGTCACCGGGAATGGTTTTCACTTCACAGTTAAGTTTATGCGAGTCACCAGCCACAGAAATTGCAGATTAACAGCAGCTCAGATTAGAGACCATTTCAATGCCACACAGAGTTCTAGCAGCAGACACATCTCTACAACAACCGTTAAGAGGAGACTTTGTGCAGCAGGCCATCATGGTAAAATAGCTGCTAGGAAACTGCTGCTAAGGACAGGCAACAAGCAGAAGAGACTCGTTTGGGCTAAAGAACACAAGGAATGGACATTAGATCAGTGGAAATCTGTGCTTTGGTCTGATGAGTCCAAATTTGAGATCTTTGATTCCAACCACTGTGTCTTTGTGCAAAGCAGAAAAGGTGAACGGATGGACTCTACATGCCTGGTTCCCACTGTGAAGCATAGAGGAGGAGGTGTGATGGTGCTTTGCTGGCGACACTGTTGGGGATTTATTCAAAATTGAAGGCATACTGAACCAGCATGGCTATCACAACATCTTACAGCGGCATGCTATTCCATCCGGTTTGCGTTTGGTTGGACCATCATTTATTTTTCAACAGGACAATGACCCCAAACACACCTCCAGGCTGTGTAGGGGCTATTTGACCAAGAAGGAGAGTAATGGGGTGCTACGCCAGATGACCTGGCCCCCACAGTCACCAGACCTGAACCTAATCGAGATGATTTGGGGTGAGCTGGACCGCAGAGTGAAAGCAAAAGGGCCAACAAGTGCTAAGCATCTCTGGGAACTCCTTCAAGATTGTTGGAAGACCATTTCCGGTGACTACCTCTTGAAGCTCATCAAGAGAATGCCAAGAGTGTGCAAAGCAGTCATCAAAGCAAAAGGTGGCTACTTTGAAGAACCTAGAATATAAGACATAATTTCAGTTGTTTCACACTTTTTCGTTAAGTATATAATTCCACGTGTTAATTCATAGTTTTGATGCCTTCAGTGTGAATGTACAATTTTCATAGTCATGAAAATCTAAATCTCTAACAAGATAACAAGATCGTTCAGTTCACTTTTTGTTATAAGGTGTGGTTCAGTTGATGTTGCAGAGGAAGATGCTTCATGACTAGTGTTGAGCGATACCGTCCGATACTTGAAAGTATCGGTATCGGAAAGTATCGGCCGATACCGGCAAAATATCGGATCCAATCCGATACCGATACCCGATACCAATACAAGTCAATGGGACTCAGGTATCGGACGGTATTCCTGATGGTTCCCAGGGTCTGAAGGAGAGGAAACTCTCCTTCAGGCCCTGGGAACCATATAAATGTGTAAAATAAAGAATTAAAATAAAAAATATCGCTATACTCACCTGTCCGACGCAGCCGGGACCTCGGCGATTGTAAGCGGCAGCGTTGTTTCTTTAAAATTCGCGCTTTTACTTGCTTACGTGAATTCCCGGCTTCTGATTGGTCAGGGCGGCCATGTTGCCGGGACTCGGACCAATCACAGCAAGCCGTGACGAAATTACGTCACGGCTTGCTGTGATTGGTCCGCGTCCCGGCAATATGGCGCCGTGACCAATCACAAGCCGTGACGTCACGGGAGGCTGGACACGCGCGCTTTTCAAAATAAGCGCGTGTCCAGCCTCCCGTGACGTCACGGCTTGTGATTGGTTAATGGCGGCCATGTTCCTGGGACGCGGACCAATCACAGCAAGCCGTGACGTAATTTCGTCACGGCTTGCTGTGATTGGTCCGCATCCCGGCAATATGGCGCCGTGACCAATCACAAGCCGTGACGTCACGGGAGGCTGGACACGCGCGCTTTTCAAAATAAGCGCGTGTCCAGCCTCCCGTGACGTCACGGCTTGTGATTGGTTAATGGCGGCCATGTTGCCGGGACGCGGACCAATCACAGCAAGCCGTGACGTAATTTCGTCACGGCTTGCTGTGATTGGTCCGAGTCCCGGCAACATGGCCGCCCTGACCAATCAGAAGCCGGGAATTCACGTAAGCAAGTAAAAGCACGAATTTTAAAGAAACAACGCTGCCGCTTACAATCGCCGAGGTCCCGGCTGCGTCGGACAGGTGAGTATAGCGATTTTTTTTATTTTAATTCTTTCTTTTACACCTTTTTACATTAATGTTGTTTCGATACCGATATCCGATATTACAAAAATATCGGATCTCGGTATCGGAAATTCCGATACAGCAAGTATCGGCCGATACCCGATACTTGCAGCATCGGAATGCTCAACACTATTCATGACACCAAACACCTTCTTCTACCTCACTTGACTCAACTTAAAGTGTTTCTGGTGCTTTTTTTTACGTTTCCATCTTTTTGTCCATTACTTCTTGAAAATTCCTTTCCTAATGGGGAGCACCATGCAGAAATTGAAATTTGTAGTCTGATCGGTTGGCTCCCTCCAGATCATTGGGGCTGCAAAAGGCATAGATTGCCTCTTCCCAAGCAACCGCTGGGTAAGAAGTGATGCATATCTATTGCAGCATATGTGTTGAGCCCAACTTTTGTCCTGATCTTCTATTCTACAGCCAAAATACAGGTTGTAGGCTTTCCTCATCATGGTAGTCAAGGTTCACCTTTGTGACAGAAAAGTGCCTTCTCCGCATATGTAGCAAAAACTCTTTGTTAAAGCAATAATAAGGCATATCTGAAAAAAACATATAGAAACATGTGAATATGCTAAGAAACTAAGCTTAGAAATACTAAAACTGTATACCTTACACAGAGAGCATTTATAAAAGTAGGTGATACAACTGTAATTACGTCATCAGATTGAGTTGGTGATTTTTGATTGATCACCTTAAGATGACAGAATCCCAAAGGCTCAAAAGACTACATAGATGACGTAATAGACTGGCTACTAACAATGCAATAACGATGATGAAATAATAAAGATGCAATTTTTCTATAAGCCTGCATGAAAGGTGTCATAAGTGATTAAAATCTTCTCTGGATCATGACAATTAGAGCCAATCAGAAAATGTAAGCATCGTATTCATTTTCAGCACCTGAAAATTTATTTAAAGGGAACCTGCCACAAGAAAAAAACGCTGTTAACCTGCAGCTATGGTGTTAATCTGCAGGTTAATAGTATTCCTAAATGGCTTGATGCCCGCACTGAGCTGAACGTTTCAGGGAGAAAACAAACTTTATTCTCCCCAGCAGCATTCGGTGTTCAGTCATCGCTCTGAGAAAACAGAACCGCATCTGTAACCGCACCCGGTCCTGACTGACACTCTCGGCATTGAGGCCAGCTGTTAGTCACGGCCTAGGGAGGTGATAACAGCCGACAGAACAGGCACCGCCCCTATGACCGAAACCCGATTGCTTCCAAGAGAATAAAGTTAATTTTCTCCCTGCAGTGTTCAGCTAAGTGCAGGCTAAATGCTATTAACCTGCAGATTAACCCCATATCTGCAGGTTAGTAGAGATTTTTCTGGTGACAGGTTCCATTGAGAGCCCCCATGATCTTCTGTGCTGATTGCTGCAGGGCATTACGTGGAAGAACACGCTTCTGTGCCTGACACCACTTCCCTCTTCACAGACTCTTTAACAGTCTATGAAATGGCTCCTGGCAATTTTTTTTCTGACAATCCTTGCAAATTGAATCGCAGAGTGATTGAATTTGCGTGGAATAGTAAATGTCAGGAAATTTTACTCAAACTATTTATTTCATGTATCGATCCTATGATCACTTCAAATAATGCTGAAAATATATAAAAATGTATGTATGCATATGTGAATATAAAATAAGGCCGCAAAAATTCTCTTGTAAAATGCATGAGAACCATGGTGCTTTAGAAAAAAAAAGGACCCAAAGACTTTATGAAACCATAGAAACATAAAAATTCTGCTATAACTTTATTGATAAACCTGCTCCTTGGTTTCTATATCTGCATATTAATCCATGCATTTCAGTCCAGCAGAAGCTTTGAAGCCAAATATTACATTCATCACATAGAAATATATGCATGAAAAACACCTTAAGCATTAAAATCAATTAACCATCTATACCTTATTGGACATTTCAATCATTGCACATATTGAATTTGATGTGTGCTTACTTCGGATCTCCTTCAATTTGAAATCAATTTAATAGGACTTGATGAAATACATTGCTGGTGAATTTGATTTTGCTGCGTCCTCATGCCCTGGAGTGCAGACAAATGCTTCAATAGTTTTGATTGATTTGAATAATTGTAAGTGTTAATGGCTCAGGAGCCTGGAAAGGTTTTACTTACTCAAGAATTTTTATTGTCAAGAAATATCATTTTCTCATTTCTCTCTAAAAACAAAATGTTAGATTTTCATCAAATTAGTCATACTATAGTGAAGCTATTGGGTATTCAGCAAGTAAAGTTTTCTAAAATTCACTTCTGGAAAAAAAAAATTCTTCTGGCAATTGCTATGAATGACTGAAGTAGAAAATATTTCACCTACTACACAGAATCAACAGACTGGAATGTATAATTATTCAGGACTACATTGCAATGATAAGTTCTGATCTCGTGTCTATATGCATTTTGTGCAGCCTGGATTATCTCTGAATGTCCACAATGGCAAACAGCAATAAATGAAGGCCCTAGACAAAATAGTCTTGATTTAATTAGGGGATATAGCCCACTTCAGTCATGCAAGTCCCTACAGCAATGGATTACACTTCAACCTTTATGGTTGACATTTATGGTTGACTAATAAATTACTTTAAAGAAAATACATTTCTCAATGCCATATGCTCACCTGTAACAATAAAATGTCAGATAGGCTCACTATGTGGCCTCTCACTGCTCATGATAATCACTACTCATTTTTGCGAGTGCAAATAAACCTCGAGACTTTCAAGAGACAATGGTCTTGATGAGAGGGCGTGCTGGAGTCAAATGCGCCTGATTAATTAAGAGGTGCCTGCCACTTATTGAATCAGGACCATTCAACAAGTGGTGTGCGCCTGGCCACAAATTCTACTCTAGTCGGTAGCTGGAGTAAGATTTGTGGCACAAGGAACACCTCTGATCATAATATATTTGATGAGAGGTGGTTTCCATGTCCCCACTCAGCCCCAGATTCCACCATTTCATCAAAACAGGGCAAAAATAGTGTGAGAATGCCATAAGTCACAACATTTTTTTGATAAGGCTCAGTTGTATTACAGCTACTTTACAAATCTATTTACCCAGAATACTGGCATAAAATCTTTTATGAATTGGGCCCATATAGTGTTCAGTAGTGTGTACAGGAACTAATGCACACAATCCAGCACATTGGTACAACTTCTGTAACTTTTATGGCTTTAAAGGGAGTCTGTCTGTAAAGTACAAACCAAGTAAATGTGACTGAATATTTAAGTGCACCTTCCACCTACTTCTTTTCCCTCTATCTCTGCCCTTCTCTGGATCTATAAGCCAGCGCTCTCAATCACAGAAGAGGGTTGGGGTGAAACAGATGGAAAAGCAAGTAGGTCTGAAGGTGAACTTAAATGTTTGGCCACGGCGAGTACACAAAGCGCCTGCACTTGGTTTGATTAGTCATTCTGTGTTGACAGACTCCGTTTAAAGAGAACCTGGTAGCAGGATTTTACTAAGTAAACTACAGGCATTGTCATGCTGCTGCTGTTATACAGATTAAAATGATACCTGGGGTGAAGAAATCTGTGTTGTAGTGTTCTGTAATCAGTGTTAGAAGTTTTCAGTTTATGAGATGCCTGCGCTCCAGGCCGGGACCGTAGGAAGAGTCTTATCTTACTGCTCTAAGCCAGAAAAAAACAAGGAAAGCCTTGCCCATAGGTCTGCCCCGAAGCACAAACGTGGTCCTCATCATAGAGACAGCTAGAGACTGTCACGGGGAGACTAGGTGAGCGAGAGCTAAAAACCCGAGCCCCTGCAGTTTCCCTCAGACTAGGGAAATCCTGACTGACTGTCTACCTGGAGTTTACACTGATGGTGTGCATGTCCAGGCCTCGAACCTCACCCTGACTCCTGTTTTAACCCTAGGCTGATACCTCCACCCTCCACCCAGTGAAGAGGTAATATTCCAATACCCACAGTTAGCACAGACAAGGATAAAGGAAAATATACACCACGCCGCAGTCACTCAGGAATACACTATAAATGTGCAGGGCAAAATAAATACAAATATAGGAAGGAGTAAATAAGACAGAGGAAAATACACCACCAGCAACGATTCTCCAACAACCAGCTCTCCTCTCCAGACCGAGATAACAACGCACAAGACAGAAGCTATAATCGGTGACGCCCAATGAACAGGAGAACTATTTAAAGTCCATGGGAATGGCCCAGCTTCCAATCCGAGGATTAGGTAAATTAACCCCGGAACATCTAGATAAAATCTAGCAGACGCCAATGAGCAAATAGTGGTCAAAAGCGGAATTACCGCTGTCTGTCGGACGACCTGGTCTGAACAGCGTCCGACATGACAGAAACATACTGTTTGTGCTCTGGTGCGGGACTGTAGGCAGAGTCTTAGGCCCCTTTCACACATCAGTTTTTTGCCTCTGTCGAATTTGGAAAACAAACGAATCCGGCGACTGACCATTATACAGATGAATCTTCTGATGTCCTAACTGGTTTGACCCTCCACCTGCCAAACTGCTATTCTGCCCATTTACTCTGATTGACCTTCTGGACTGTTATTGTTCTAACTGACCCCAGCTTGATTAATTATCAGTAAAAGAAACCTGGCAGCAGGTTCTCGCTACCTCATCTCAGAGGAGCATAATGTAGGAAAAGAGACCCTGACTCACACGATGTATCCCTTAGTTTACTGGGAGAAACAGTTGTAACACATTCAAAGATTTTAGATGTAACATGTAGCAGAGCTGAAAAGCTCATTCTCCCCAAAACACAGCTTTCTGTCAATATTGTCTAGTGACAGTGAGCTGCTAATCAGTGTTGGGGATGGAGTTGGACCAGGATGCACGGAGCTGTAGTCCTCTAGTGATAATCTCCTGCTGTTAAAACACTCATTGTATTGAAGCAAAGAACACAGCCTAATAAGTGACATTGCTAAAATCAGTGTCTCAATCCCTACATGTTTCCCTCAGATTACATAGCAAAAACCTGCTGATTGATACCCTTTAAGTTGCTCCACAGTCGATAGCTAAAAAAACCTGAAAAAAATGCCATTTGCTTCAAATTTATTTGTTGCAAGTCATTTTTTTTATATTCACGAAAGCTGGAAAATTCAAATCTCCAAAGATTCAATTATCGATAGTAGGTGCTATATAAGCAATGGGAAGAAAAACAACTGTAAACTGTATATTAAAATGTACTTTATAAAATGGTTTTATTTTTCAGTGGAGCTCATACCATTAAAGTCTTGATACAGTCAATTTTATATGTCCTAAAGCAAAACTATCTGTAGCTAAAAAAACAAAAGCAGGTGCATTTGTCTGTGTTTTTTCGCAGACTGATACTTTTATTACAGCATTGTACCTACGCTTCAGAAGCTATGAAACACTTAACTCAATAATATTGAGTAACTTCGCACCTGCTCCCAATGGTCTCATAGAGACAGTGGCTGATAATAAAGATGAAATTGCCTGGGGGTCTTGGCTGCGTTTCAAAGATACATTTCTCCTTGTGACAAACCAGTTTTTGTAACTGATATGAAAGAAATTGGCTAGAGTCCCATGTCAAATATCTTTTATTTATAGTGATTCTCTTCTATTTTCTCTGCAGAATTAAATTATGAAAGTATGCAAAATTCCCCTTTATTCCATTTCATCACTTGTGTTGATTATCTCAGTCTCAGAATAATGCATGTAAATAAAGGAAGAAAAATCAGATTTCATGCAAAAGTAATAAACTTTTATCCTCCTTTTATTTCAGTCCTCATGAGATAATAGATCCATTTTTTATGCGCTTCTAGAATCTCTCCTTTATAACCATCTAATCTAAACTGCTGACTGGTTATGTGAAGCTGGTTTGTAACTGGAATTGAAGAATACTAGTGCAGCGCCCTGGGGGAACTAGATGCTTTAGGTGCCAGGACCGGCCAATAATAAAGAAATTAGGAATGTCACAGATGGCGTTGTGGCGTGCTAGCCCTGTGTCTCTCACACCGAGCCCTTACAGCCTCTTAGTGTGTGTGTGCACAGTTTCAAGGATGAATGCTGACAGGGGTATTAATGTAATCAAAAGGAAGTCTTTACTGTATTCACTTCACAATACATAGTCCATAGTGATGGTATCACAGTGTTTCATACAAGCTTGACATTTTAGGTAGCGAGAGAGATGGTCACCGTGACGTTTAAGATTGAATTTTCCCAGTGAATGGCTTAAATAAAGTGATCGGCTGACTGCCGGTTATATACCGGGTTACTATCTTAGTTCACACAGATTGCCAGTTATATTACTACCAAGGATGGGCCTACACAGTTTGGGTCACTGTGGAAATAGTGCTCACTTCTTACTCACGATTAAGTCCTGATATGGCTCCTTGTCGCAGGGCGAACAGTAGTGGAAAATGCAGTAGAATATGAGGCACTCATGCTGGCTGAACCATTAACCCCTTTCTGCCATTGGACGTACTATTCCGTCCATGTGGGGTGGGCCCTAATTCCCAAGGACGGAATAGTACGTCCAGCACGATCGGCCGCGCTCACGGGGGCAGCGCGGCCGGGTGTCAGCTGCCTATCGCAGCTGACATCCGGCACTATGTGCCAGGAGTGGTCACGGACCGCCCCCGGCACATTAACCCCCAGCACACCGTGATCAAACATGATCGCGGTGTGCCGGCGGTACAGGGAAGCATCGCGCAGGGAGGGGGCTCCCTGCGGGCTTCCCTGAGACCCCCGGAGCAACGCGATGTGATTGCGTTGCTGCGAGGGTCTCCTACCTCCTATCCCTGCAGGCCCCGGATCCAAAATGGCCGCGGGGCTGCATCCGGGTCCTGCAGGGACTACTTCCGGGTGCCGTGCAGGTGCTCGTAAGCCTGCACGGCTGTAAGTGAGATCGGTGATCTGACAGAGTGCTGTGCACACTGTCAGATCACCGATCTGTAATGTCCCCCCCTGGGACAAAGTAAAAAAGTAAAAAAAAAAATTCCCACATGTGTAAAAAAAAAAGAAAAAAAAATTCCTAAATAAAGAAAAATATATATATATTATTCCCATAAATACATTCCTTTATCTTAATTAAAAAAATCAAACAATAAAAGTACACATATTTAGTATCGCCGCGTCCATAACGTCCCCAACTATAAAACTATATCACTAGTTAACCCCTTCAGTGAACACCGTAAAAAAAAAAAAACAAGGCTAAAAACAACGCTTTATTCTCATACCGCCAAACAAAAAGTAGAATAACACGCGATCAAAAAGACAGATATAAATAACCATGGTACCGCTGAAAACGACATCTTGTCCCGCAAAAAACGAGCCACGACAAAGCATCATCAGCAAAAAAATAAAAAAGTTATAGTCCTCAGAATAAAGCGATGCCAAAATAATTATTTTTTCTATAAAATAGTTTTTATCGTATAAAAGCGCCAAAACATAAAAAAAATGATAGAAATGAGGTATCGCTGTAATCATACTGACCCGAAGAATAAAACTGCTTTATCAATTTTACCAAACGCGGAACGGTATAAACGCCTCCCCCAAAAGAAATTCATGAATAGCTGGTTTTTGGTCATTCTGCCTCACAAAAATCAGAATAAAAAGCGATCAAAAAATCTCCCGTGCCCGAACATGTTACCAATAAAAACGTCAACTCGTTCCGCAAAAAACAAGACCTCACATGACTCTGTGGACTCAAATATGGAAAAATTATAGCTCTCAAAATGTGGTAACGCAAAAAATATTTTTTGCAAGAAAAAGCTTCTTTCAGTGTGTGACAGCTGCCAATCATAAAAATCAGCTAAAAACCCCGCTATAAAAGTAAATCAAACCCCCCTTCATCACCCCCTTAGTTAGGGAAAAATAAAAAAATTTAAAAAATGTATTTATTTCCATTTTACCATTAGGGTTAGGGCTAGGGTTAGGGCTAGAGCTAGGGTTAGGGCTAGGGTTAGGGCTAGGGTTAGGGCTAGGGTTGGGGCTAGGGTTAGGGCTAGGGTTAGGGCTAGGGTTGGGGCTAGGGTCAGGGTTGGGGCTAGGGTTGGGGCTAGGGTTAGGTTGGGGCTAGGGTTAGGGTTGGGGCTAGGGTTAGGGCTAGGGTTAAGGCTACAGTTAGGGTTGGGACTAAAGTTAGGGTTAGGGTTGGGGCTAAAGTTAGGGTTAGGGTTTGGATTACATCTACGGTTGGGAATAGGGTTGGGATTAGGTTTAGGGGTGTGTCTGGGTTAGAGGTGTGGTTAGGGTTACCGTTGGGATTAGGGTTAGGGGTGTGTTTGGATTAGGGTTTCAGTTATAATTGGGGGTTTCCACTGTTTAGGCACATCAGGGGCTCTCCAAACGCGACATGGCATCCGATCTGAATTTCAGCCAATTCTGCGTTGAAAAAGTAAAACAGTGCTCCTTCCCTTCCGAGATCTCCCGTGCACCCAAACAGGGGTTTACCCCAACATATGGGGTATCAGCGTACTCGGAACACATTGGAGAACAACTTTTGGGGTCCAATTTCTCCTGTTACCCTTGGGAAAATACAAAACTGGGGGCTAAAAAATAATTTTTGTGGAAAAAAAAAAAATTTTTATTTGCATGGCTCTGTGTTATAAACTGTAGTGAAACAATTGGGGGTTCAAAGCTCTCACAACACATCTAGATGAGTTCCTTAGGGGGTCTACTTTCCAAAATGGTGTCACTTGTGGGGGGTTTCTACTGTTTAGGTACATTAGGGCCTCTGCAAACGCAATGTGACGCCTGCAGACCATTCCATCTAAGTCTGCATTCAAAATGGCGCTCTTTCCCTTCCGAGCCCTCCCATGCGCCCAAACGGTGGTTCCCCTCCACATATGGGGTATCAGCGTGCTCAAGACAAATTGGACAACAACTTTTGGGGTCCAATTTCTCCTGTTACCCTTGGGAAAATACAAAACTGGGGGCTAAAAAATTATTTTGGGGGGACATTTTTTTTTTTTTTTTCTTGGCTATGCGTTATAAAATGTAGTGAAACACTTGAAGGTTCAAAACTCTCACAACACATCTAGATGAGTTGCTTAGGGGGTCTACTTTCCAAATGGTGTCACTTGTGGGTTTTTTTTACTGTGAAGGGCTCTGTTAGGGCTCTGCAACTTCTGTGAAGCACTTGGTGAGTCAAAGTGCTCACCACACCTCTAGATAAGCTCCTTAGGGGGTCTACTTTCCAAAATGGTGTCACTTGTGGGGGGTTTCAATGTTTAGGCATATTAGGGGCTCTCCAAACGCAACATGGCGTCCCATCTCAATTCCAGTCAATTTTGCATTGAAAAGTCAAATGGCACTCCTTCGCTTCCGAGCTCTGTCATGCACCCAAACAGTGGTTTACCCCCACATATGGGGTATCGGCGTACTCAGGACAAATTGTACAACATCTTTTGGGGTCCATTTTCTCCTGTTACCCTTGGTAAAATAAAACAAATTGGAGCTGAAGTAAATTTTGTGTGAAAAAAAAGTTAAATGCTCATTTTTATTTAAACATTCCAAAAATTCCTGTGAAACACCTTAAGGGTTAATAATCTTCTTGAATGTGGTTTTGAGCACCTTGAGGGGTGCAGTTTTTAGAATGGTGTCACACTTGGGTTTTTTCTATCATATAGACCCCTCAAAATGACTTCAAATGAGATGTGGTCCCTAAAAAAAAATGGTGTTGTGAAAATGAGAAATTGCTGGTCAAATTTTAACCCTTATAACTCCCTAACAAAAAAAAATTTTGGTTCCATAATTGTGCTGATGTAAAGTAGACATGTGGGAAATGTTACTTATTAAGTATTTTGTGTGACATATCACTGTGATTTAATTGCATAAAAATTCAAAGTTTGAAAATAGTAAAATTTTCAAAATTTTCGCCAAATTTCCATTTTTTTCACAAATAAACGCAGGTAATATCAAAGAAATTTTACCACTATCATGAAGTACAATATGTCATGAGAAAACAGTGTCAGAATCACCGGGATCCGTTGAAGCGTTCCAGAGTTATAACCTCATAAAGGGACAGTGGTTAGAATTATATATTATATACACTCACCGGCCACTTTATTAGGTACACCATGCTAGTAACGGGTTGGACCCCTTTTGCCTTCAGAACTGCCTCAATTCTTCGTGGCATAGATTCAACAAGGTGCTGGAAGCATTCCTCAGAGATTTTGGTCCATATTGACATGATGGCATCACACAGTTGCCGCAGATTTGTCGGCTGCACATCCCAAAGATGCTCCATACAAGGCAGGATGGATCCATGCTTTCATGTTGTTTACGCCAAATTCTGACCCTACCATCCGAATGTCGCAGCAGAAATCGAGACTCATCAGACCAAGCAACGTTTTTCCAATCTTCTACTGTCCAATTTCGATGAGCTTGTACAAATTGTAGCCTCAGTTTCCTGTTCTTAGCTGAAAGGAGTGGTACCCGGTGTGGTCTTCTGCTGCTGTAGCCCATCTGCCTCAAAGTTCGACGCACTGTGCGTTCAGAGATGCTCTTAGGCCTACCTTGGTTGTAACGGGTGGCGATTTGAGTCACTGTTGCCTTTCTATCAGCTCGAACCAGTCTGCCCATTCTCCTCTGACCTCTGGCATCAACAAGGCATTTCCGCCCACAGAACTGCCGCTCACTGGATTTTTTTTCTTTTTCGGACCATTCTCTGTAAACCCTAGAGATGGTTGTGCGTGAAAATCCCAGTAGATCAGCAGTTTCTGAAATACTCAGACCAGCCCTTCTGGCACCAACAACCATGCCAATTTCAAAGGCACTCAAATCACCTTTCTTCCCCATACTGATGCTCGGTTTGAACTGCAGGAGATTGTCTTGACCATGTCTACATGCCTAAATGCACTGAGTTGCCGCCATGTGATTGGCTGATTAGAAACTAAGTGTTAACAAGAAGTTGGACAGGTGTACCTAATAAAGTGGCCAGTGAGTGTATATTAGAATATATAGTGTATATATGTGGGTCCTCTCAAATTTCTTTAACTTTACAATCCTTTCTCCTATAATTCTCTCTATATTCGTACAACAATATGCATCTTACTAACTTTGTGCTTTGTCCACAGAGCCGCCCCTATTGAGACATGCGTGACACCCCTTCACTTGATCCCACCCTCCCCTGCAGTGACGCGCAGTAGCCACCCCTCCTGCATTGCATTGGTCACCACCTTCTCTTCTGTGGAATGCACATTACATCAGTATTTCACTTTATGTGCACGTGCATCACTTCCGGTCCACCTCTTCCGGTTTTCGCTCCGGCCACAGCGTGCGCACAGGGATTCATAAGCTCTGGCACTCAGGGACAATGTACCACCGCCATTCAGCTCCTGTGACCTGCGGTGGATACCATATCCGTCTCCTCTCTCCACCGCCTCCCTCAAGGCTCGGTAAGTGCCGCATATGGGAGCGGCCATATGCTACATGGACTCCCCACTATCCTGGGGTACCCTAATGACATGTTGCAAATCTCTCATAGATCGGCTGGTCTAGAGCCCTCTATCTCAGGATTTCCTGGTTATCCTAATATTTTGGTACGTTCATCCATATAGTCCTTAGCCACTGCACTATACGTTTTCATGCATGCTACCCGTAGATATAGAGATATATTCTTTCTATTTTCACTACAGATGCAATATTATTCTTAAGGGTCTATGCTTTTTACCCTTTCCAGCTCTCTATAGGTATGTACCTCTCTCTCCATTTCGTGACCCACTTACCCCACATTTTACAATCCAGTCCTTAGTTCTGCACCATACGTTTCCGTGCATGCTAGCCGTACATATAGAAATATATATATAATTTTTCTATTTCACTACACATACAATATCACTCCTAAGGGTCTATGCTTTATACCCTTTCCGGCTCTCTATAGGTATGTACCCCTCTTTGCATTTTGTGACCCACTATCCCCACACTTCATAATCTAGTTCTTAGTTCCTATGAGGTTCCCCTGTATCCCACTCACATTCGTGCGACAAACTTTTCATATATATGGCGTATTTTGTTCATAATGTTTGGATTGTCTTTTATTGGTTTCCATCCTTCCATCATATGTGACCAGATGTATTTACCTGTATATACTTTATTTTGATTTTTGTGTCATTTTATTTATTTTGGTTCCGGATTATGTCTATGCACTTTATTGTGTTTATTTGTAGCGCACACTGATGAAGGTCTTTGGTAGACCGAAACGTTTGAATCGTGTAATACTGTATGTATAGAATAAACACTTTTTGCATCAGACCCCTACGAGTGTGCCAAGTATATCCTATACTACGATTCCATTTAAAAACCCTACAGCAAAGGATTGAGTGTGTCAGTGTTGGTTTGCAATCTGCAGAGCAGGTGGCTCTGCAACATCTGGCTTGTGTGTGAAGTCAACACAGAGCCAAGGGAAGCGTATGCCTAGAGACCCCTCTGCGTGACACAATGGTTCAGTCGCCTACGGCAACAGTTCTCGGATACGGACTGTTTTGATGCCCCAGCTGCGATCCAGGGGATACCGTTTTTTATTTGTGAGTTGTGGACAATAAAGACATTTGCGTTAAACTTTACTTGGTCATTGTCTCATTATCGCACAGTGTGAACACCGCCGCACTACAGAGGTAACTTTGATCTCAGCAGTTGGTAGTGTAGGTTCACAGCTCGCACCAGCGGTTGATTGCGCATCTTGGATGCATCTATAGCTCATAAAATAGCACTTTTTTTCTGGTTGCAAAACTGCATTAGTAATTTAAAATTATTTCCATTTGTAGAGGTTAATGTGCATCAGATATAAAATACTTTATAGGAGCAGGAAAATGCCTGGACAGTTTCTTATCTTTAATACATATTTTTCTTAAATGTGTATTGACATGGTCAGCCATTAATCCATACAACTTTTCCCTATAGAAGCAGTCCACAGGAGTAAGCAGAGGTCCACCCCTCATAAGGGACAAGTGACAAAAAGAGGTAGAAAGAGTAACAGTTTTTTCACTTATTGTATTTTATTTTGTTTAGATATTTGATGCCTATGTTTCAGTGAACGTCTCCAACAAAGCTAAACTAGTAAAACCACAATTGGAGCTGCTATCAAAAAGTCACTTCAACATAGTAGCCCAACCCACCAGAGGCTAAAATGCCTGAAACTCTATACTATATAAATACAGTCAAAATCCACACCAAGTCCATCCTCCAACATGTGGATCTTCTCTTTTTATAGACTCTTCCAACTGGATGTCAAAATACTATGGGAAATGTCACTACACTAGAGCAACGTCAATTAATAATGATGGAAAGGAGACCACCGTTACTTACTACACTATATGCTACTCAAAAACAGTTGGATTTAAGATTTCCTAGCCAAAGATCCATTTGCTTTCCACATGCAAAAGACACTTTATGTAATCACTATCTTACAAAACTATTTGTTTTACCTATACCAATAAGCCAAAAATGTGGCCCCATGTTGATTTGCATAATGTTTTTGCAGCGCCCCAGAGTCCTGGTCGTTGCAGTACTGTGGCTCCGCCACTATGGGGAGCTATGGTGCGTCCGATGGCACTGAAGGAGTTCATCTGATCAGGTATCACAGACACCAATACATTTCACAGCCGGGCCTCCGGGGGGAGCTAAGGGTGCTATTCATTAGGCCACTCCCCACCATAGTGGGTAAACTGGGGGTCAGGCAGGAAGTTAGATCAGAAAGCTGACTGGGTTGGAACCAGGCAACACCTTGTGGCAGAGGGTGTTGTAGGGGAAGATACAGTAGGGTCTCTGTCAGGGGTGGGATCCTGACAGAGGCTTGGCAACGAGAACGAACGTAACGGGACCGTGCCTGCTCCGGGTAGCGGCGGTGCCCAAGAAAGGATTAGAAGAGAGATAGATTGTGCTGAGTGAGAAACGGGATCACGCAAAGGAGAAATACCAGTAGGAGTCATGCTGTAAGACCGAAGCAACATCCTACTGAGGCGCACTACCGGTGGCCGGAACGCTGAGGGAGTAGAATAACATTCAGCTTCAAGCAATACTCCAAACAGCGGCAGGACAGTCAGTCTCAGGCGGGCTGTCTAACTCAAATCACCTATGAAGTCTTGGGAGGCAATTGTGGGAGAGGGGCGTCTCTAGGGTCCCGGAAGAACTCCAGGCCTACCCGTCAAACGGGTGCCGTTCCTACCCGAACCTCAGGGAGGGACGGAGGATTAGCAGAACATCATCTAGTCGAGTTGTGAGGGAACATCAGAAACAGACACAACAGTTGTGGGGTACTTTCCGTAAGCACAGCAGGGAAGGACTACAACACATAGCGCTAGGGGGAAGGCACAGATTTCCTCCTGTGAAGAGAACTCTGGAAGTGTCATTGGACCGGCCGGACTTGCGCAGCCTGGTGAGCCGTATTCTGGATTGAGGACCCAGAGATCTTCAGTAAAGAGGTAAAGAGACTGCAACCTGGTGTCCTCATTATTTACCGTGACCTGCACCCCACAACTGCACCGTTACAACACCACTTATTGCACCGGACGTCCCCCACTGACAGACAGGGCCACGGACCGGGTCTAGCCACCGTGACAACCCCAGAACTGAGACTCAGAGGCCCGGCTCCGGGTACCCCTCGGCCCTGCGGCGGTGTGGGGGCGCTCCATCTTGGCGTCACGAACAGGATCTACTTAAGCCTGAAGAATCAGGTCATGTGTGCCTTGGAACTGTGATTTATCGTGCTTGGACTGTGCTTTATTACAAGGACTGTGTGTTGCCACTTGCCGCCATAAGTTCCCGCCAAAACCGCCGCCATTACAGCGCTAAGGAGAGCGCAGGAGAAGAAGAAGGGCGTGGAAGTGGGCGTGAACAAGCTGAAGAGCGCGAAAGACAATGGCCGCCCAGTCTAAATATCTCGGCCCCTTGAGGACGTGTCCGTCAGCAGCCGAGATCCGCCTCCTGATCCTTAATGGTGGGCAGAGACAACGAAAACGAAACCGCCCACGAAGAAGAGAGCGGGAAAAGGACCAGGAAGAAGGAGCGAGCGACATGGAGGACGCCATGGCGAGCCGCCCGGAGCCGGAGCGTGGGGTCGGAGCAGAGGACTCCCCCAGCCACCCGGAGGGGCACCGCAACCAGGCCTCCACCGCTGATGCTGAATTCCTGCAGGCCAGAGTGGACGAGCTCAGCGACCGACCCCGGCGGACGCAGCTGAGCACTGAGGCCGGGTGGAAGAAGGCCATCATCAGGAGCCTCACCGGACATCTGTCGGCAGCCTCATCTGGTCCAGAGCAGGGAAGAAGTCCCAGCGCTCCGAAGCTGGAAAGCAAGGCCCTGCCGGAAAGGGGTATGCTGCAAGCAGAGATGATAATGTCGCAGCACAAGGCCCTGCAACCAGCGTTCCAGACCCCAGCGGAGGCAGAGCAGACCGGCACCGGAGGGACCGCATCTGAAGCAGGTATGAAAGACGACCCTGCCCTGACGACCAACACCCCTCCAGTGACTGCTAGTGCCACAGCTGCTGACTCCGTTCCAGTGACTGATCTTGCAGCGGCCGCTACCTCTGCTGCAGCAAATGCCCATACTCAAGCTGCGCAGACCTCCATCGCTGCGCATGATTTAACCATACATGAAGGACGGATTAACGGCGTTTGTCCAGCACTGGGTGTAACCCTGGACCTCACTTTGCCCAGGCCAAGAAGGGTTAAGTGCCAGGTGCAGCCCTGGAAGCCGTCCAACTAAACCTCGATACCATGAGTATGTATATAGTTACTGTTTACTGTTGCTGCTAAACCCGTTCAGGGTTAATTCCTTATGGATCCCTTTGTTGACCCGGGATCCTTGTTGTTTTGTTTATTTTTTCTAAGTTTTTGCACAAGTCTTAAAAACTGCCGCAATCATGAACAGTGCATGATACAAACTTCTTGTACATAGTTCACACCTTCTTAAGGGTGTTTCCTACTGGTTTTACTTAGAAAGAGACTCTTTGCGAAGATACCGCACCGGAGCCTTTGCTGAGTATGGACTGGTAGCTAGAGAACAAATGCTACCTCCTGAAGACTTGGTCCCTTCTTAAAGGGGACATCCACGTGTATATTTGAAGAATCGTATTGCTTTAAGATTGATGGATAGCAATAATGTCTTGATGAGCGAAAGTGATGATAATTCTTACATGTAAAAGTTATATGTATTTGATTGGTTAAATGTAGAGAAATGCAGATGATGTTTCCAGAAAGAAAATAGTAATGAAGATTGATGTTATAAGGGGATAGTTGAGAATGTTGATAAGAAACTAGGGATAGAAGGTAAACCCTGAGTCCTCCATAGTAAGTTAGTTATTGTAAAGAAAGAGTTAATAATGTGTTACAGAAGACAGAAAGTGAACCCGTAGGGGTTGGGTAGTGAGTCCTCCTAGGAGCCATACGTAGACGGCACAGTGCTTCTAAAACTGAAAGTAATGTTATGATCTATACTGTGTATAGAAGTTGAAAAGGCAGTAGGCCCTGGCTGAACGTGGGCGGTCCTGTAACAGAAAGGAGAGGCAGTAGGTCTGGTGCCGATAGGACAGGCGGTCCTGCAGATTCAAAGAAGGAGAATGAAAAAAGTTAATTTACCTTATAATGTGATTATAGGAAGGTCTTTGGTGGATACAGAGTGTATGTCCTTAAAGGCAATGTTAAAGTATTGTTCAGCAATTTTTGCACTTAGTAGAATACCCGGTTGGGTAACAGGAGTTATTTATAGCCTGTAATTTATAATGTTTAATGTTTAACCATGTTTTGTAACGTTCAAGTATTCTCACCTCCCATAAAGGGAAGCTTGTTCAAGTATACGTATTGTTATTTGCACTCAACAAAAATTGTATGTCTTTTTGCTAAACTTGTATTGTTGTTTTCTTCTCAGTCCCGGAGTACTGTGTTTAACCAGGGGGGAGTGCAGCGCCCCAGAGTCCTGGTCGTTGCAGTACTGTGGCTCCACCACTATGGGGAGCTATGGTGCGTCCGATGGCACTGAAGGAGTTCATCTGATCAGGTATCACAGACATCAATACATTTCACAGCCGGGCCTCCGGGGGGAGCTAAGGGTGCTATTCATTAGGCCACTCCCCACCATAGTGGGTAAACTGGGGGTCAGGCAGGAAGTTAGATCAGAAAGCTGACTGGGTTGGAACCAGGCAACACCTTGTGGCAGAGGGTGTTGTAGGGGAAGATACAGTAGGGTCTCTGTCAGGGGTGGGATCCTGACAGAGGCTTGGCAACGAGAACGAACGTAACGGGACCGTGCCTGCTCCGGGTAGCGGCGGTGCCCAAGAAAGGATTAGAAGAGAGATAGATTGTGCTGAGTGAGAAACGGGATCACGCAAAGGAGAAATACCAGTAGGAGTCGTGCTGTAAGACCGAAGCAACATCCTACTGAGGCGCACTACCGGTGGCCGGAACGCTGAGGGAGTAGAATAACATTCAGCTTCAAGCAATACTCCAAACAGCGGCAGGACAGTCAGTCTCAGGCGGGCTGTCTAACTCAAATCACCTATGAAGTCTTGGGAGGCAATTGTGGGAGAGGGGCGTCTCTAGGGTCCCGGAAGAACTCCAGGCCTACCCGTCAAACGGGTGCCGTTCCTACCCGAACCTCAGGGAGGGACGGAGGATTAGCAGAACATCATCTAGTCGAGTTGTGAGGGAACATCAGAAACAGACACAACAGTTGTGGGGTACTTTCCGTAAGCACAGCAGGGAAGGACTACAACACATAGCGCTAGGGGGAAGGCACAGATTTCCTCCTGTGAAGAGAACTCTGGAAGTGTCATTGGACCGGCCGGACTTGCGCAGCCTGGTGAGCCGTATTCTGGATTGAGGACCCAGAGATCTTCAGTAAAGAGGTAAAGAGACTGCAACCTGGTGTCCTCATTATTTACCGCGACCTGCACCCCACAACTGCACCGTTACAACACCACTTATTGCACCGGACGTCCCCCACTGACAGACAGGGCCACGGACCGGGTCTAGCCACCGTGACAACCCCAGAACTGAGACTCAGAGGCCCGGCTCCGGGTACCCCTCGGCCCTGCGGCGGTGTGGGGGCGCTCCATTTTGACAAGGGGTGACAGAGTGACTTTTTGGAGCTATTATCAAGATGTTCTTTTATATGTTTATTGTTTATTGTCGTTTCATGCATCCTACATATATTTTCAAGCAGGGAGATTTAATCCCATAAATAATCTTTTTGAATAGACATTGAAATAATAATAATAATAATGATAATAATAATTGTTATTTATATAGCGCCAACATATTCCTCAGCACTTTACAATTAAGTCACATTATACAATTTTTTTTAAAGATAAACTGAGATTTTTTCAGGGAAGTTTTTTCCTATTATTTTTTAATCTTGCAAAATACCCAAATGTTGGATCCCCAAATGCGAAAACTACATCAAAATAGAAAATGAGCCTATGGTTGACTGATACAAACTGTGGTCAATGTATCATCAGTTTTTCAAAGCAATTATATCACATGCAGAGCAAAAAAACAAAATTCTGCTTTATTTATATATCTATTTTTGCAATGAAAGTGAATTACGATACAGAAGAAGTTAGTCCTCTGTGGATTGGTACACTGCAGCAATGGTATCTAGTTGCCTGCTCAGTAAAAGTGAATGAGACGGAATATCTGCTTTTAACTGATATGATTGTTGTGAAGTGATGGCAGGGTAGTAATAGCTCCATACTTTATCTGCGTGAACGAGGAAAGTAACAAAGCTCGGAGATGGCCCAGTGTTATACATTTCAAGCTTGTAACCGGATCAGTGTGTAAAAACATGTAATTAGATGGACACAAAAACCTATAATCAATTGTGCACAGGTTATCTTTGACTGGTGTAGCATGGGACAAATTACACACAAGTCTTTCATGGACACAATGACAAAGAGGCTTCATTATCTCCTTTTTGTGAAATAACATTTCAGTGAAAACAAGGTTGTCTCTCTTCTTTTCGGTGCACATTAATTAGATGGATATAAACATGAGACAATGAAACATCGTATCGGGTGTTACTTGTAAAGGTGAAGGAGGAAGAGAGGACTGACTCAAAGAACCTTTTAATCAGCCCATGAATATATGCAAAGGCAAAATAAAAAGACCTGTATCAGGGACATAGCCTTTGCTTTCTGCATTACTTTTCTTAAGTAACATTCAGTATTTCATCTGATACATGTTGCCCTATGACACTTTTTAACAAATGTATCTTTGTTTGGGCTAGGAGACTTCTAGACAGAAACCTTAAACCTGGACATTAATATCCTGTAGAAACAAGTCACGTATTGGGTAAGACAGGAAGCCCTCAAATGTGTAATGAAGCGGAAGGAGATCACAAGATGTTGTCTAAATTCCTGACTTCTAGAGAAAAGTTACAAGAACAGGTGTGCAAAAGCCAAACAAAGAAATAAAGTCTTCTACATGGAAGAAGAAGCAGAACAAAGTTCTAAAACAACATTGACTGAATGCAAGGTTTAGTGAACAGCTGAAGTAAAAACATCAGACATGTTTATCAGGATATATGTGGACTTCACCTGTACAGTCGTGGAGATATATGATTGACTTCTGCACACAATATGTACTTTCTACATTTATTGAGAATCTATTGGTTTTCAAATATGAATCTTAAAATGTATTAATCATTACAAAGACAAGGCATGTAGAGCAAAAGGTTTTCATGTCTAGACTTTGAGTCAATTCTATTTTTTTTGAATGTCAAAAATGCATAGTTACTCTGTTTTTCTTTAAGTATGTAAAAGAACTGATACACATCACTCAAGAAATTATCCCAATACTCAGGGGTTGGTGCCCACTAACAATAATTTCTCTTTCTATATCCGGGTGTGCTCTCCAATAAAAAATAAAGATCTGTCAAATTCAAATTCTTCACCATTGCTCTGCACTTCTACTACATGATAAAAGCTGTAGTCCCAGGAACATTGCCAAATTGTATTCTCCATAGCCAATCTCCTGAGCCTACACCCACTTTCATGCCATGAAGCCCTATAGCCACGGTTAGGCTCAAGATTCTTGAGAAGGCAGTAAAAAGAAATATGTTGTTCAATGTTTGTTCTGCCTCTTATCTATGGTAGTGTTACATTGCCATATTAACTAGTACAAAAAATTATCTTGGCTTAATTGGGATGCTATAACTTGCACATTAGCATTTTTGAGCCTAAAGTGCCTTAGATGGCTGGATCATTCTGTGGATCGTTCGGCCTGCAGCTATATTGGCCTTTGTAACCATACTCATGAGCGCTCGCTCAAACTGCAAAGCACTCCTGTGCTTTCTATTAAAGAGCATCTGCCAGACATCTCCGGTGATGGCTTGTCTCAGGGACAAGAAAAGGATTGGCAGTCCAGTCTGAAACTGAACATGCCAGATCCTGATAATACTTTACCCAAGGCCTCCATACACATTAGACTGTCTGCTGAACCCGTCTATATCAGTGGTTTCGGCTGACATTAGACTATTGTGCTTGCAGGGCTTTACTGTAGCCTGATTCCAGTTTTCTCTCAGATTCTATCATCTAACATTTTTATAGTAGAATATCTATGGAGTAACATTCTGATTTCATCCACCTTTGGTCTCCATCTTCTGTGAGGTAGAAAATATGTTTTATGGAACTTTATATTTGCAAGCTTAAATTATTATTTTTTTAATCTTTTTAGCTTTGCTAATTGCCAACAAACCTTTCTACTAATGCTAGAAAGTAAATTAGAATTTTGTACACGTTGTAGCCTGCAGACCTTCTAAGAACAGAAGGTCTCTGTGCTTAGAAATGTAAAGAAAAGAGCAATAATAGACAAGTAACCTGTGGTGATAGCTAAGAAAAATATATATTTAGCAAATATATTAAATAAGCACTTCTATCAAAGTTTTTATCATCTTAATATATTGCAATCATCGTATTAATTTGGCACTGTGAACTTACAATTGCTCATTTTGTCCTTTTACCCAGTCAATTCTTCTGTTTTCTGAATCCCTCTAAGCTCTATGTAGAAAAATTAAGTCAAATTTCCCCGCATAACTCATGAGTCACTACAAAGGTCCCTGGCAAGAGGAGAAAGGAGCAGCTGGGTCAGGAGATGAAGAGGAGGATGATAAAACCAGGGACAAGAAACTTCCTGCTTCTTCACTGAGTAAAGTGAAGATCTGGGTAGAAAGGCAAAATGAGCAATTGTAAGTACACAGTGCTGTAAATTATGATGACTGTAGTATACTAAGAGGATAAAAACTTTGATGGGTGCGCATCTTTAAAAATTTGTATTGCATGTATTGCATATGATGAAGAGAACAAAACAAGATATAAAAGGACCTATGATGGTGTTTATGCCTGAATTCTGACATAAAACATTTTACTAAGTAGCAATGTTGTTGTGTAACTCAGAAGTTGAGCAAAAACAGTGTAACATTTGGCATTTGTGTGTCAATCTTGGTATGCTACAGTAATATGAGTAGAACATGGGTGAGATGTGGCTACGTCTGCCCGTGACATTCATGAAAACCTATGCTACTTTAGTATCATGACTGACTCCACAAAAGCACTCCAGTCACTGACACGCCAGTTAGCAGAAACGTCTGGTTCATTAAGCAGTGTGTGCCTCTTAATAAATTAAGGACCTCATACTCCAGTGAGCCAATTCATTAAGACTGGTGTGTGCAATGCCAGTCTTAGTAATCAGCCCCATTGTCTACAAAATATTCTTTAAAAATTACAGCTTTAAGTGGTTTTGGAACTTTCTTGTGCTTCAATGCACCATTCACCCATACAATACCAACCATGGTTTCAGGGCCGGCGTCAACACCCGGCCTAGCCGGGCAATTGCCGGGGCCCTGACGAGACAGGGGGGCCCACTCACCCAGTCATAGAGCCATGTGGCTGCTTTAACCCTTTCTACCCTTTCAATTTGCGCTGGCACAAGCATCTTCTCACTGTCAGTGCAGGGCCAGGCACACATAGGGGTTAATTAAGGACACAGCCAGCGTGATATTGTGGGCGGAGAGTTCTCCTGCTCTGAATCTCCTGACTGTGTGCACTCCTGAACTTATCAAGGAGACGGAGCTCCTACCAGCACCTGAGTGAGTGCAATGCTATATCGCTGTATGTTCTGACAGTCTGGGACTGGGTGACCTGGGGCGGCCATGGGCTGGGCGGCTGCAGCTGATATATATATACTACAGCAGCCTCCCAGCCCAGGCCCCCAGCACAGCCTGTATAGATACAGTGTATATAATATATATACAGGACAGGTGCTGGGGGCCTGGGCTGGGCGGCTGTTGAAGTATATACACTGCACAGTACCACTCCCCTGTATATATACACTGTACAGTACCACTCCTGTCCTGTATATATACACTGCATAGCACCACTCCTCCTGTATATATACACTGCACAGTACCACTCCTCCTGTCCTGTATATATACACTGCACAGTACCACTCCTCCTGTCCTGTATATATACACTGCACATTACCACTCCTCCTGTCCTGTATATATACACTGCACAGTACCACTCCTCCTGTATATATACACTGCACAGTACCACTCCTCCTGTCCTGTATATATACACTGCACAGTACCACTCCTCCTGTCCTGTATATATACACTGCACAGTACCACTCCTCCTGTCCTGTATATATACAGTGCACAGTACCACTCCTCCTGTATATATACAGTGCACAGTACCTCTCCTCCTGTCCTGTATATATACACTGCACAGTACCACTCCTCCTGTCCTGTATATATACACTGCACAGTACCACTCCTCCTGTCCTGTATATATACACTGCACAGTACCTCTCCTCCTGTATATATACACTGTACAGTACCACTCCTCCTGTATATATACACTGCACAGTACCTCTCCTCCTGTATATATACACTGCATAGCACCACTCCTCCTGTATATATACACTGTACAGTACCACTCCTCCTGTGTATATATACACTGCACAGTACCACTCCTCCTGTATATATACACTGCATAGCACCACTCCTCCTGTATATATACACTGTACAGTACCACTCCTCCTGTCCTGTATATATACACTGCACATTACCACTCCTCCTGTCCTGTATATATACACTGCACAGTACCACTCCTCCTGTCCTGTATATATACACTGCACAGTACCACTCCTCCTGTCCTGTATATATACACTGCACATTACCACTCCTCCTGTCCTGTATATATACACTGCACAGTACCGCTCCTCCTGTCCTGTATATATACACTGCACAGTACCACCCCTCCTGTCCTGTATATATACACTGCACAGTACCTCTCCTCCTGTATATATACACTGTACAGTACCACTCCTCCTGTATATATACACTGCATAGCACCACTCCTCCTGTATATATACACTGTACAGTACCACTCCTCCTGTATATATACACTGCACAGTACCACTCCTCCTGTATATATACACTGCATAGCACCACTCCTCCTGTATATATACACTGTACAGTACCACTCCTCCTGTATATATACACTGCACAGTACCACTCCTCCTGTATATATACACTGCATAGCACCACTCCTCCTGTATATATACACTGCACAGTACCACTCCCCTGTATATATACACTGCACAGTACCACTCCTCCTGTATATATACACCGCACAGTACCACTCCTCCTGTCCTGTATATAGACACTGCACAGTACCACTCCTCCTGTATATATACACCGCACAGTACCACTCCTCCTGTATATATACACTGCACAGTACCACTCCTCCTGTATATATACACTGCACAGTACCACTCCCCTCTATATATACACCGCACATTACCTCTCCTCCTGTATATATACACTGCACAGTACCGCTCCTCCTGTATATATACACTGCACAGTACCTCTCCCCTGTATATATACACTGCACAGTACCTCTCCTCCTGTATATATACACTGCATAGCACCGCTCCTCCTGTATATATACACTGTACAATACCACTCCTCCTGTATATATACACTGTACAGTACCTCTCCCCTGTATATATACACTGCACAGTACCGCTCCTCCTGTATATATACACTGCACAGTACCTCTCCCCTGTATATATACACTGCAGAATTTACAATAGCTATCACTCATGTAAGAAGTGAAATCTGGCATTGTACTATACCTATATTTCTCCGCTGTATCTGGGCATCATGAATCGTGATATATTTTAAAGGGGGGGGGGGCCCACTGAGACTCTTTCGCCCGGGGCCCTCAAAAACCTGGAGCCGGCCCTGCATGGTTTGCACGTTTAGATGTATGGAACTTAGTCTACTCAAAAATAGAAACAAACTGCATTTTTATCAATGACTAAAACTATGAAATCTATCTAAATGTAAAAATATAGTATTTATATTTCATTATCTTCTTCAAAGGCCTGTACCTACTTATTTACCACATGAGGCATCTTATGGGTCTCTAAAGAAGGTGGAATAGCACCATAACTGGAAGAAGCAACACTGTACATCTTGTCCCCCATTTATATTAACCCCTTCATGACCTTGGGATTTTCCGTTTTTCCGTGTTCGTTTTTCGCTCCCCTCCTTCCCAGAGCCATAACTTTTTTATTTTTCCATCAATTTGGCCATGTGAGGGCTTATTTTTTGTGGAACGAGATGTACTTTTGAAAGACATCATTGGTTTTACCATGTCATGTACTAGAAAAAGGGAAAAAATTCCAAGTGAGGCGAAATTGCAAAAAAAGTGCAATCTCACAAATGTTTCTTGTTTTGCTTTTTTGCTAGGCTCACTAAATGCTAAAACTGACCTGCCATTATTTTTCTCCACGTCAGTATGAGTTCATAGACACCTAACATGACTAGGTTATTTTTTATCTAAGTGGTGAAAAAAAATTCCAAACTTTGCTTAAAAAAAAAAATAAAAAAATTGTGCCATTTTCCGATACTCGTAGCGTCTCCATTTTTCATGATCTGGGGTCGGTTGAGGGCTTATTTTTTGCGTGCCGAGCTGGCATTTTTAATGATACCATTTCGGTGCAAATACGTTCTTTTGATCGCCCGTTATTGCATTTTAATGCAATGTTGCGGCGACCAAATCGCTGCGATTCTGAATGCGGCGATACCAAATATGTGTAGGTTTGATTTTTTTTTTATTGATTCATTTTGATTGGGGCGAAAGGGGGGTGATTTAAACTTTTATATTTTTTTTATTTTTTTCACTTTTTTTTTAACTTTTTTTTTTACTTTTGCCATGCTTCTATAGCCTCCATGGGAGGATAGAAGCAGGCACAGCACGATCGCCTCTGCTACATAGCAGCGATCTGCTGTTCGCTGCTATGCAGCAGAAAATCAGGTGTGCTGTGAGCGCCGACCACAGGGTGGCGCTCACAGCTGCCGGGGATCAGTAACCATAGAGGTCTCAAGGACCTCTATGGTTACAATGTACAAGCATCGCCGACCTCCAATCATGTGACGGGGGTCGGCGATGCGCTCATTTCCGGCAGCCCGGCCGGAAGAGCAGGTTAAATGCCGCTGTCTGCGTTTGACAGCGGCATTTAACTAGTTAATAGGCGCGGGTAGATCGCGATTCTGCCCGCGCCTATTACGGGCACATGTCAGCTGTTCAAAACAGCTGACATGTCCCGGCTTTGATGCGGGCTCACCACCGGAGCCCGCATCAAAGAGGGGCTTCTGACCTCAGAAGTACTATCCCGTCCGAGGTCAGAAAGGGGTTAATCTACTATATAATTGTCTAAGGGTCACTTCCATCTGTCTGTCCTTCTGTCTGTCTGTCACGGTTATTCATTCGCTGATTGGTCTCGCCAGCTGCCTGTCATGGCTGCCGCGACCAATCAGCGACGGGCACAGTCCGGAAGAAAATGGCCGCTACTTCCTCCCCGCAGTCAGTGCCCGCTCCGTACTCCCCTTGAGTCAGCGCTCACACAGGGTTAATGGCATAGAGTACGGAGCGGGCACTGACTGCGGGGAGGAAGTAGCGGCCATTTTCTTCCGAACTGTGCCCGTCGCTGATTGGTCGCGGCAGCCATGACAGGCAGCTGGCGAGACCAATCAGCGAATGAATAACCGTGACAGACAGACAGAAGGACAGACAGATGGAAGTGACCCTTAGACAATTATATAGTACTCCCCTTGAGTCAGCGCTCACACAGGGTTAATGGCAGCGTTAACCGACCGCGCTATGCCGCGGTCGGTTAACGCTGCTATTAACATTGTGTGACCAACATTTTACTATTGATGCTGCCTATGTGGCGTCAATAGTAAAAATATCTAATGTTAAAAATAATAATAAAAAAAAAAAATCGTTATATACTCACCGTCCGTCGGTCCCTCGGATCCACAACAGGCCTTCCGTGCTCGCGACGCTCCGGTAACCGGTCCATGCTGCGATCTCGCGAGATGATGACGTGCGGTCTCGCGAGACCGCTACGTCATCATCTCGCGAGACCGCAATGCAATCTTCAGACCGGAGCGCGCGACGAGCATCGGTAACCGCCTGCTTCGATCCTGAGGCTCCGGAAGTTGAGTATATAACTATTTTTATTTTAATTCTTTTTTTTAACAGGGATATGATGCATACTACGTGACTGGGCAGTATACTACGTGACTGGGCAGTATACTATGTGGCTGGGCACTATACTACGTGACTGGGCAGTATACTATGTGGCTGGGCAATATACTATGTGGCTGGGCAGTATACTATGTGGCTGGGCAGTATACTATGTGGCTGGGCAGTATACTATGTGGCTGGGCAGTATACTATGTGGCTGGGCAGTATACTATGTGGCTGGGCACTATACTATGTGGCTGGGCAGTATACTATGTGGCTGGGCACTATACTATGTGGCTGGGCACTATACTATGTATCTGGGCAGTATACTATGTGGCTGGGCAGTATACTATGTGGCTGGGCGGCTGGGCACTATACTATGTGGCTGGGCACTATACTATGTGGCTGGGCACTATACTATGTGGCTGGGCACTATACTATGTGGCTGGGCACTATACTATGTGGCTGGGCACTATACTATGTGGCTGGGCAGTATACTATGTGGCTGGGCAGTATACTATGTGGCTGGGCAGTATACTATGTGGCTGGGCAGTATACTATGTGGCTGGGCAATATACTATGTGGCTGGGCAGTATACTATATGGCTGTGGTATATACTACGTGGCTGGGCAATATACTACGTGGCTGGGCAATATACTACGTGGCTGGGCAATATACTACGTGGCTGGGCAATAGCATATTCTAGAATACCCGATGCATTAGAATCGGGCAACCATCTAAAGGGAAATAAGAATTTAGTTAATGATACTTATCATTCTACATTTGAGTATCTGTACCATTGTGCTTGTGTGTATATTTGTGCTTTTATGGCTCTTTCTCTTTAGAACAAAACATTCCACATATTCAGGAGGAGAAGATGACAGCACACAAAAGCTGCAGGCGCAGCTTCTTCTACAGGGCAAGGAGAAAAACAATATGAACAACTAGTTGGAAAATCCATATGAGGCTTCTATTCTAGCTCCATCAGCATGCACTCTGTAAAAGAAATACAAGCTGTCTGCAAATAATAGGAGTCAGTATGTAGAAAATCAGAGACCCCCAACACAGAACCTTGGTGTTCCACAAGCCCACTAATTCACAGGAAAGTAAAAAAAGAACAAAGTCTGTTAATCACATTGTTATGTTTGGATGGAAATTAATTCCTCCATTCTTACCTGACAGATATAAGTGGGTAAGTTTAATCACTTTAATTATGTGGAATTGAATTCTACTTGAATTTGACAAAATTTTGTTTTATCCAAAATACGGATTACTTGTAATTTGCTTTACTTGAAATCAGCAAGATAACAGCAAGCTGGACCCCAGAGGGCAGGCAAAAGGTGAGAAAGAACCTGACATTCTTCTCACCTGCCTGGCCAGGTCCACAGCTCACTACCTGCCATCCAGTCCTCCGTGGTTCTTTATTCCACTATATTGCACTGCATCTCTGCCATCTTCTGTTTCGGCCAAGACGTCCAGCTGGGAGAAGACCTCGAAATTCACTGCCCGTCGTAAGATCATGGACATATGTGTTTATGTTGTGACATCAGCGCAGCGCTCTGGGATGTCCGAACCTAGAGTGAAGTCAATGGAGATGTGGCATTACAAAAGAAAAGCCACAGAGGCATAATAAGGTACATTCAATTTCCAGAGAAAAACTTCACTACAAATTAAATACCTCTAGATATTATTTGGTATTGTTATTTCAGTGTTTCTACATTAAAATAAATGCATCCAACACCTTTCAAATCCTGTCATCAACTTTATATAGTATTGTGTTGACCCTGCAATAACCATATTATTATTATTATTCCATCGAGAGTGAATTTTAACAGACGGTAGTAAAAGTATGTTTCCTCAAGATGCATTAGACACCCTGTGGTCACCTCGTCCATACTGGTAGTAAATATTTTAAATAGATTTTTATGCTATTTTTTATACTGTATTCAGGTTAATAATATAGCTATTTCGAAAAAGTCACACAGAAATTGTCTTGTCTCAAATGTCAACTGGTCATTGTTTTTTTTAAGTTGATCAAAAATCTTTGCCAAGAATATGTACCTTAAAGCCACATTCACATATTCAGAATTTGGTCAGTATTTTATATCATTATTTTTATGCTAAAATCAGGAGTGGAAAAATCAGAGGAAAAATAATAATAATAATAATAGAAATGTAATGCTAGCCACTACTCACAAACAGTAAGGCAGAGAAGTCAGACGTTCCAGTGTCAGTACCAAGAGAGCATGTAGAAAACCAAGGGAAAAGACAAAGGTGTAAGTCAGATCACAGTCCAAGGGTCAAAACACCAGATTATAGCAAAGCAAGCAAAAAGACAAGACAAGACAAAGGAGTTGTCAGAACACGGTCTAAAGGGTCAGACAGCAGAAGATCGGAACTCAGAACTAGGGTTGAGTGAAACGGATCGGACAAATTGAAAAATCGCCGACTTTCGGCAAAGTCGGGTTTCATGAAACCCGACCCGATCCCAGTGTGGGATCGGCCATGCGGTCAGCGATCTTCGCGCCAAAGTCACGTTTCGTATGACGCGTTCAGCGCCATTTATCAGCCAATGAAGGAGGACGCAGAGTGTGGGCAGTGTGATGACATAGGTCTCAGGCCCCACCATCTTAGAGAAGGGCATGACAGTGATTGGCTTGCTTTCTGCGGCATCACAGGGGCTATGAAGGGGCGTGCACGCCGACTGCCATCTTACTTCTGCCGATCTGAGCATAGGGAGAGGTTGCTGCAACTTCGTCAGAAGCAGGGATATAGTTATAGAGGGAAGATTAACCCCCAAACCGCTTGTGCTGTAGCGATTTCCACTGTCTAACACCACCTTTTCTTTGCAGGGACAGTGGAGGCTAGATTTTTGTGCATCAGCTCTGTAGCTTATTAGGCTGCCTTATAAGGCTCCCTGATAGCTGCATTGCTGTTTGTACGCCGCTGTGCAAACCAACTGCTTTCTTAAAAGCAAAAATCCTGTTGCTCCTTTCTGCACAGATCTATTGTTTATTTGTCCACACTTTTGTGTGCAGCAGTCCTTTTTATTGCTGGCTGCCATACTTGTACTGAGATCATTGTAGGGAGATTGTAATTATCCAGCCACGTTCTGCCACTTACATTGTGTAGTGTAATACACTGGGCATGATTTTTGCAGCAGTCTCCCACACAAAAAAGGGAGATTTAAGTTGCCACTAAGTGGATCTGCGTCAGTTCTGTTTGTCGTATATCTGCCAGCCACGTTCTGCCACTTACATTGTGTAGTGTAATACAGTGGGCCTGGTTTTTGCAGCAGTATCCCACACAAAAAAGGGAGATTTAAATTGCCACTAAGTGGATCTGCGTCAGTTCTGTTTGTCGTATATTTGCCAGCCACGTTCTGCCACTTACATTGTGTAGTGTAATACAGTGGGCCTGATTTTTGCAGCAGTCTCCCACACAAAAAAGGGAGATTTAAATTCTCAACAAGTTTATATACACCTTCTTCCTTGTTTTACAGTACCATATAACGGTTGTTAGTTTGGTTACATTTTCCCAAAAATGAGGAAGTCTGGTGGAAGAGGCCGTGGGCGGTCATTGCCAGCTGGTAATGATGGTGGTGGTGGTGGTGGTGGTGGAGCATCTGGTGGCAGTGGGAAAAGCAAAATAGCACCTAAGGCTCGAGTTGTTCAGACAGCGTCATCGTCTGGCTACACAAGGCCTTAAAGGCTCCCTTATCTGGGAGTAGGAAAACCGCTTTTAAAGCCGGAGCAGCAGGAACAAGTTTTGGCTTTCATTGCTGACTCAGCCTCTAGCTCTTTCGCCTCCTCTTCAGAAAGTTCGAAATATAAAAGCAGCGAGTCGTCAGTGGATGCTCCCGGTCAGGAACAAGTTGCTTCCTTGTGTCCTTCACCCAAAGCAAAAGTAAAGGATGCGGCAGGAGACACTACAGTTTACTCCATGGAGCTCTTTACACATACCATGCCAGAGTTAGAAAGGGAAATAGTTAACAGCCCATTACAAGATGAATCGGACATGGAGTGCACAGATGCACAGCCACAGCTAGATTATTATGCTGTTCCATTGACTCAGATCACTACATTGCCCTCGCAGTGTACTGAGCCAGAATGTGACCCTGATGTGACTATAGTGCCCTGTCCCGAACGCTATAGCACCTTACACGGTGACACAGAGGAAGGTGCACATGACATTGAAGAGGAGGTGATAGATGACCCAGTTGTTGACCCAGATTGGCAGCCATTGGGGGAAACGGGTGTCGCTGGCAGTAGCTCTGAAGCGGAGGAGAATGATCCGCAGCAGGCATCTACATCGCAACAGCTTTCATCTGGCAGGCCCGTATCTGGCCCAAAACGTTTGACAAAACCAAAAACACTTTTAGGACAGCGTGGCCATCCAGTTAAAGTAGCACAGCGTGCAATGCCTGAAAAGGTATTCGATAGTAGGAAGAGTGCAGTGTGGGAGTTTTTTAACCAAGATCCGAATGATCAGTGCAAAGTTATCTGTAAGAAATGGTCAAAGACCTTTAGCAGAGGGAAGAATGTCCAAAATTTAAATACAACGTGCATGCGTAGACATTTAACCAGCATGCACTTGCAAGCCTGGACTAACTACCAAACGTCCCATACCGTTGGTGCACTCGCTCAGAATGAAGGTAGTCAGCAACGCTACATTGCTTCCCTTACTGTAAGCCAACCAGTTAGGACACCACCAGCAGCAAATGTGGAGGTATCGTCGCAAGGCCAAAGCAGTCAGGGAATCACAAGGTTATTGGTAGGAAACACTGTATGTAGGCCAACATCAAGAATACCATCACCAACCCTCTCTCAATCCGCCATGTCCACCACCGCCACCACCTCTAGTTCCACCATATGCAGCTCTCCAGTCCAGCTCACCCTACAAGAGACTCTCATTAGGAAAAGGAAGTACTCATCCTCTCATCCGCGTACACAGGGTTTGAACGCCCACATTGCTAGACTAATCTCGTTAGAGATGATGCCCTACCGGTTGGTTGAAAGCGAAGCTTTCAAAGCCCTGATGGCCTACGCAGTACCACGCTATGACCTACCCAGTCGACAATTCTTTGCGAGAAAAGCCATCCCAGCCCTCCACCAGCATGTCAAAGACCGCATTGTCCATGCACTCAGGCAATCAGTCAGTAGAAAGGTGCACCTCACAACAGATACATGGACCAGTAGGCATGGCCAGGGACGTTATGTGTCCATCACGGCGCACTGGGTTAATGTGGTGGATGCAGGGTCCACAGGGGACAGCCATAGTGGGACAGTTCTGCCTAGCCCACGGTCTAGGAAACAGTTGGCAGTAGGCGTTCAACACCCCTCCTCTTCCTCCTCCTCCTCCTCCAGAAGCGAAAGATCATCCACAAAGCGCAGTCGCCCTACCACTCCATCCGCAGCTGCCAGTGTTGCACATGAGGTGTCACATTATGGAACAGCTAGTGGTAAGCGTCAGCAGGCTGTGTTGGAAATGAAGTGTTTGGGCGACAACAGACACACCGCGGAAGTACTGGCCGAGTACTTGCAGCAAGAAACTCAGTCATGGCTGGGCAGTGTACATCTTGAGGCAGGCAAGGTAGTCAGTGATAATGGAAGGAATTTTATGGCTGCCATAGCCCTTTCAGAACTGAAACGCATACCTTGCCTGGCTCTCACCTTGAACCTGGTGGTGCAGTGCTTCCTGAAAAGTTATCCGGGGTTACCAGCCCTGCTCCTGAAGGTGCGAAGACTTTGCTCGCACATCTTCCGGTCGCCCATACACTCCAGCCATATGCAGAACCATCAGTGAGCGCTGAAGCTTCCCCAGTAGAGTTGAGCGACTTTCATTTTTTTAAGATCGAGTCGGGTTTTGTGAAACCCGATTTTGTCCAGAGTCGAGTCGAGTGCAGTCGGCCGATTATCGCTAAAAGTCGGGGATCGACCGAAACACGAAACCCAATGCAAGTCAATGGGGAAGCATAGTCGGCAGTGAGTGGAGGCCAGGAAAACACCTACAGTGCCCATTTTAATGCCAAAAACATCCATTCTTGTTTCTGAAGCTTGTCAATCTTAATTAACTTTATAATAATAGTTGGGCATAGGGAATTGGGGGTCATTTGGCAAAAGTTGTGGGGGGAGTAGGGCCGGCTCAAGTTTTTCGTGGGCCCAGGAAATGCGGACTACGTCACGGCGGTGTTGCAGGGAAAGGTAAGTATTTCAACGTTGCAAGTGCTATGATCCTGAGCAAGCAGGCGGGGCCCACTCGTTCGCATTGGCACTGGCACAGGGCCCCTCAAAGTACAGCGATGTGTGTTTGCATGGCGGGGGCGCCTCCCACCAGCAGCGACACTTTTGCGTACTCTGAGGGGCCCTGTGCCAGTGACGTCGCCAACGAGTATGCCCCCCCACCTGATGAAGGAACCTGCACTTTCATCTGCACCTTCCTCTCTGTCCCTGTGTAAGGTGGTATAACATGCGGGAAGGGGAACCTTACTTTCAGCAGGGTCAGATTCTGGCTGTGTAGAGTATAAGGGGAATGTAGTGGTCTAGGTCAATGTACCAGCAGACTCATCTAGCAGTGGCTGGGCAATGGGCAGGATGAGGAGGAAACAGATATAGGGCCAAAGAATAAAGTAGGCTAAATGCAGTTCAAAATTGGTAACAGGACTAAACAGGCGGCATTGCTTTGTTCAGTGGAGTAGCAAACCCAAGAGCAGCAGACACTGTTTCAAGGGCCTAACCACACTAGTAGGCCAAATGCAGTTTAATATCTGATAGAATAGGGCGAAAGCCAGAATGTGGAAGCTCAGCTTTGTTCAGTTGAGGACAACACCAGGCAGGGGCAGACAGACACCTTTAGTAGGCCGGAACAGCCAATTTTTTAAAAAAACAGCAGTTAGTAAGAGGCAGAAGGTAGAAGCTCAGCTTTATTCAGTTGAGGACAACACCAGGCAGGGGCAGACAGACACCTTTAGTAGGCCGGAACAGCCAATTGCATTTTTAAAAATGGTAATTTGGAACTGAAGGTTGAAGCTCAGCTTTATTCAGTTGAGGACAACACCAGGCAGGGGCAGACAGACACCTTTAGTAGGCCGGAACAGCCAATGGCATTTTTAAAAATGGTAATTTGGAACAGAAGGTAGAAGCTCAGCTTTATTCAGTTGAGGACAACACCAGGCAGGGGCAGACATTCACCTTTAGTAGGCCGGAACAGCCAATTGCATTTTTAAAAATGGTAATTTGGAACAGAAGGTAGAAGCTCAGCTTTATTCAGTTGAGGACAACACCAGGCAGGGGCAGACATTCACCTTTAGTAGGCCGGAACAGCCAATTGCATTTTTAAAAATGGTAATTTGGAACTGAAGGTTGAAGCTCAGCTTTATTCAGTTGAGGACAACACCAGGCAGGGGCAGACATTCACCTTTAGTAGGCCGGAACAGCCAATTTTTTAAAAAAACAGCAGTTAGTAAGAGGCAGAAGGTAGAAGCTCAGCTTTATTCAGTTGAGGACAACACCAGGCAGGGGCAGACAGACACCTTTAGTAGGCCGGAACAGCCAATTGCATTTTTAAAAATGGTAATTTGGAACTGAAGGTTGAAGCTCAGCTTTATTCAGTTGAGGACAACACCAGGCAGGGGCAGACAGACACCTTTAGTAGGCCGGAACAGCCAATTTTTAAAAAAAACAGCAGTTAGTAAGAGGCAGAAGGTAGAAGCTCAGCTTTATTCAGTTGAGGACAACACCAGGCAGGGGCAGACATTCACCTTTAGTAGGCCAGAACAGCCAATTTTTTAAAAAAACAGCAGTTAGTAAGAGGCAGAAGGTAGAAGCTCAGCTTTATTCAGTTGAGGACAACACCAGGCAGGGGCAGACAGACACCTTTAGTAGGCCAGAACAGCCAATTGCATTTTTAAAAATGGTAATTTGGAACTGAAGGTTGAAGCTCAGCTTTATTCAGTTGAGGACAACACCAGGCAGGGGCAGACATTCACCTTTAGTAGGCCGGAACAGCCAATTTTTTAAAAAAACAGCAGTTAGTAAGAGGCAGAAGGTAGAAGCTCAGCTTTATTCAGTTGAGGACAACACCAGGCAGGGGCAGACAGACACCTTTAGTAGGCCGGAACAGCCAATTTTTTAAAAAAACAGCAATTAGTAAGAGGCAGAAGGTAGAAGCTCAGCTTTATTCAGTTGAGGACAACACCAGGCAGGGGCAGACATTCACCTTTAGTAGGCCGGAACAGCCAATTTTTTAAAAAAACAGCAGTTAGTAAGAGGCAGAAGGTAGAAGCTCAGCTTTATTCAGTTGAGGACAACACCAGGCAGGGGCAGACAGACACCTTTAGTAGGCCGGAACAGCCAATTGCATTTTTAAAAATGGTAATTTGGAACTGAAGGTTGAAGCTCAGCTTTATTCAGTTGAGGACAACACCAGGCAGGGGCAGACAGACACCTTTAGTAGGCCGGAACAGCCAATTTTTTAAAAAAACAGCAGTTAGTAAGAGGCAGAAGGTAGAAGCTCAGCTTTATTCAGTTGAGGACAACACCAGGCAGGGGCAGACATTCACCTTTAGTAGGCCGGAACAGCCAATTTTTAAAAAAAACAGCAGTTAGTAAGAGGCAGAAGGTAGAAGCTCAGCTTTATTCAGTTGAGGACAACACCAGGCAGGGGCAGACAGACACCTTTAGTAGGCCGGAACAGCCAATTGCATTTTTAAAAATGGTAATTTGGAACTGAAGGTTGAAGCTCAGCTTTATTCAGTTGAGGACAACACCAGGCAGGGGCAGACATTCACCTTTAGTAGGCCGGAACAGCCAATTTTTTTAAAAAACAGCAGTTAGTAAGAGGCAGAAGGTAGAAGCTCAGCTTTATTCAGTTGAGGACAACACCAGGCAGGGGCAGACAGACACCTTTAGTAGGCCGGAACAGCCAATTGCATTTTTAAAAATGGTAATTTGGAACTGAAGGTTGAAGCTCAGCTTTATTCAGTTGAGGACAACACCAGGCAGGGGCAGACATTCACCTTTAGTAGGCCGGAACAGCCAATTTTTAAAAAAAACAGCAGTTAGTAAGAGGCAGAAGGTAGAAGCTCAGCTTTATTCAGTTGAGGACAACACCAGGCAGGGGCAGACAGACACCTTTAGTAGGCCGGAACAGCCAATTGCATTTTTAAAAATGGTAATTTGGAACTGAAGGTTGAAGCTCAGCTTTATTCAGTTGAGGACAACACCAGGCAGGGGCAGACAGACACCTTTAGTAGGCCGGAACAGCCAATTTTTTAAAAAAACAGCAGTTAGTAAGAGGCAGAAGGTAGAAGCTCAGCTTTATTCAGTTGAGGACAACACCAGGCAGGGGCAGACATTCACCTTTAGTAGGCCGGAACAGCCTATTTTTTTAAAAAACAGCAGTTAGTAAGAGGCAGAAGGTAGAAGCTCAGCTTTATTCAGTTGAGGACAACACCAGGCAGGGGCAGACAGACACCTTTAGTAGGCCGGAACAGCCAATTGCATTTTTAAAAATGGTAATTTGGAACTGAAGGTTGAAGCTCAGCTTTATTCAGTTGAGGACAACACCAGGCAGGGGCAGACATTCACCTTTAGTAGGCCGGAACAGCCAATTTTTAAAAAAAACAGCAGTTAGTAAGAGGCAGAAGGTAGAAGCTCAGCTTTATTCAGTTGAGGACAACACCAGGCAGGGGCAGACAGACACCTTTAGTAGGCCGGAACAGCCAATTTTTTAAAAAAACAGCAGTTAGTAAGAGGCAGAAGGTAGAAGCTCAGCTTTATTCAGTTGAGGACAACACCAGGCAGGGGCAGACATTCACCTTTAGTAGGCCGGAACAGCCAATTTTTTTAAAAAACAGCAGTTAGTAAGAGGCAGAAGGTAGAAGCTCAGCTTTATTCAGTTGAGGACAACACCAGGCAGGGGCAGACAGACACCTTTAGTAGGCCGGAACAGCCAATTGCATTTTTAAAAATGGTAATTTGGAACTGAAGGTTGAAGCTCAGCTTTATTCAGTTGAGGACAACACCAGGCAGGGGCAGACATTCACCTTTAGTAGGCCGGAACAGCCAATTTTTTAAAAAAACAGCAGTTAGTAAGAGGCAGAAGGTAGAAGCTCAGCTTTATTCAGTTGAGGACAACACCAGGCAGGGGCAGACAGACACCTTTAGTAGGCCGGAACAGCCAATTGCATTTTTAAAAATGGTAATTTGGAACTGAAGGTTGAAGCTCAGCTTTATTCAGTTGAGGACAACACCAGGCAGGGGCAGACAGACACCTTTAGTAGGCCGGAACAGCCAATTTTTAAAAAAAACAGCAGTTAGTAAGAGGCAGAAGGTAGAAGCTCAGCTTTATTCAGTTGAGGACAACACCAGGCAGGGGCAGACATTCACCTTTAGTAGGCCAGAACAGCCAATTTTTTAAAAAAACAGCAGTTAGTAAGAGGCAGAAGGTAGAAGCTCAGCTTTATTCAGTTGAGGACAACACCAGGCACGGGCAGACAGACACCTTTAGTAGGCCGGAACAGCCAATTGCATTTTTAAAAATGGTAATTTGGAACTGAAGGTTGAAGCTCAGCTTTATTCAGTTGAGGACAACACCAGGCAGGGGCAGACATTCACCTTTAGTAGGCCGGAACAGCCAATTTTTTAAAAAAACAGCAGTTAGTAAGAGGCAGAAGGTAGAAGCTCAGCTTTATTCAGTTGAGGACAACACCAGGCAGGGGCAGACAGACACCTTTAGTAGGCCGGAACAGCCAATTTTTTAAAAAAACAGCAGTTAGTAAGAGGCAGAAGGTAGAAGCTCAGCTTTATTCAGTTGAGGACAACACCAGGCGGGGCAGACATTCACCTTTAGTAGGCCGGAACAGCCAATTTTTTAAAAAAACAGCAGTTAGTAAGAGGCAGAAGGTAGAAGCTCAGCTTTATTCAGTTGAGGACAACACCAGGCAGGGGCAGACAGACACCTTTAGTAGGCCGGAACAGCCAATTGCATTTTTAAAAATGGTAATTTGGAACTGAAGGTTGAAGCTCAGCTTTATTCAGTTGAGGACAACACCAGGCAGGGGCAGACAGACACCTTTAGTAGGCCGGAACAGCCAATTTTTTAAAAAAACAGCAGTTAGTAAGAGGCAGAAGGTAGAAGCTCAGCTTTATTCAGTTGAGGACAACACCAGGCAGGGGCAGACATTCACCTTTAGTAGGCCGGAACAGCCAATTTTTTAAAAAAACAGCAGTTAGTAAGAGGCAGAAGGTAGAAGCTCAGCTTTATTCAGTTGAGGACAACACCAGGCAGGGGCAGACAGACACCTTTAGTAGGCCGGAACAGCCAATTGCATTTTTAAAAATGGTAATTTGGAACTGAAGGTTGAAGCTCAGCTTTATTCAGTTGAGGACAACACCAGGCAGGGGCAGACATTCACCTTTAGTAGGCCGGAACAGCCAATTTTTTTAAAAAACAGCAGTTAGTAAGAGGCAGAAGGTAGAAGCTCAGCTTTATTCAGTTGAGGACAACACCAGGCAGGGGCAGACAGACACCTTTAGTAGGCCGGAACAGCCAATTGCATTTTTAAAAATGGTAATTTGGAACTGAAGGTTGAAGCTCAGCTTTATTCAGTTGAGGACAACACCAGGCAGGGGCAGACATTCACCTTTAGTAGGCCGGAACAGCCAATTTTTAAAAAAAACAGCAGTTAGTAAGAGGCAGAAGGTAGAAGCTCAGCTTTATTCAGTTGAGGACAACACCAGGCAGGGGCAGACAGACACCTTTAGTAGGCCGGAACAGCCAATTGCATTTTTAAAAATGGTAATTTGGAACTGAAGGTTGAAGCTCAGCTTTATTCAGTTGAGGACAACACCAGGCAGGGGCAGACAGACACCTTTAGTAGGCCGGAACAGCCAATTTTTTAAAAAAACAGCAGTTAGTAAGAGGCAGAAGGTAGAAGCTCAGCTTTATTCAGTTGAGGACAACACCAGGCAGGGGCAGACATTCACCTTTAGTAGGCCGGAACAGCCAATTTTTTTAAAAAACAGCAGTTAGTAAGAGGCAGAAGGTAGAAGCTCAGCTTTATTCAGTTGAGGACAACACCAGGCAGGGGCAGACAGACACCTTTAGTAGGCCGGAACAGCCAATTGCATTTTTAAAAATGGTAATTTGGAACTGAAGGTTGAAGCTCAGCTTTATTCAGTTGAGGACAACACCAGGCAGGGGCAGACATTCACCTTTAGTAGGCCGGAACAGCCAATTTTTTAAAAAAACAGCAGTTAGTAAGAGGCAGAAGGTAGAAGCTCAGCTTTATTCAGTTGAGGACAACACCAGGCAGGGGCAGACAGACACCTTTAGTAGGCCGGAACAGCCAATTTTTTAAAAAAACAGCAGTTAGTAAGAGGCAGAAGGTAGAAGCTCAGCTTTATTCAGTTGAGGACAACACCAGGCAGGGGCAGACATTCACCTTTAGTAGGCCGGAACAGCCAATTTTTTTAAAAAACAGCAGTTAGTAAGAGGCAGAAGGTAGAAGCTCAGCTTTATTCAGTTGAGGACAACACCAGGCAGGGGCAGACAGACACCTTTAGTAGGCCGGAACAGCCAATTGCATTTTTAAAAATGGTAATTTGGAACTGAAGGTTGAAGCTCAGCTTTATTCAGTTGAGGACAACACCAGGCAGGGGCAGACATTCACCTTTAGTAGGCCGGAACAGCCAATTTTTTAAAAAAACAGCAGTTAGTAAGAGGCAGAAGGTAGAAGCTCAGCTTTATTCAGTTGAGGACAACACCAGGCAGGGGCAGACAGACACCTTTAGTAGGCCGGAACAGCCAATTGCATTTTTAAAAATGGTAATTTGGAACTGAAGGTTGAAGCTCAGCTTTATTCAGTTGAGGACAACACCAGGCAGGGGCAGACAGACACCTTTAGTAGGCCGGAACAGCCAATTTTTTAAAAAAACAGCAGTTAGTAAGAGGCAGAAGGTAGAAGCTCAGCTTTATTCAGTTGAGGACAACACCAGGCAGGGGCAGACATTCACCTTTAGTAGGCCGGAACAGCCAATTTTTTAAAAAAACAGCAGTTAGTAAGAGGCAGAAGGTAGAAGCTCAGCTTTATTCAGTTGAGGACAACACCAGGCAGGGGCAGACATTCACCTTTAGTAGGCCGGAACAGCCAATTTTTTAAAAAAACAGCAGTTTGTAAGAGGCAGAAGGTAGAAGCTCAGCTTTATTCAGTTGAGGACAACACCAGGCAGGGGCAGACAGACACCTTTAGTAGGCCGGAACAGCCAATTGCATTTTTAAAAATGGTAATTTGGAACTGAAGGTTGAAGCTCAGCTTTATTCAGTTGAGGACAACACCAGGCAGGGGCAGACATTCACCTTTAGTAGGCCGGAACAGCCAATTTTTTAAAAAAACAGCAGTTAGTAAGAGGCAGAAGGTAGAAGCTCAGCTTTATTCAGTTGAGGACAACACCAGGCAGGGGCAGACAGACACCTTTAGTAGGCCGGAACAGCCAATTGCATTTTTAAAAATGGTAATTTGGAACTGAAGGTTGAAGCTCAGCTTTATTCAGTTGAGGACAACACCAGGCAGGGGCAGACAGACACCTTTAGTAGGCCGGAACAGCCAATTTTTAAAAAAAACAGCAGTTAGTAAGAGGCAGAAGGTAGAAGCTCAGCTTTATTCAGTTGAGGACAACACCAGGCAGGGGCAGACAGACACCTTTAGTAGGCCGGAACAGCCAATTGCATTTTTAAAAATGGTAATTTGGAACTGAAGGTTGAAGCTCAGCTTTATTCAGTTGAGGACAACACCAGGCAGGGGCAGACAGACACCTTTAGTAGGCCGGAACAGCCAATGGCATTTTTAAAAATGGTAATTTGGAACAGAAGGTAGAAGCTCAGCTTTATTCAGTTGAGGACAACACCAGGCAGGGGCAGACATTCACCTTTAGTAGGCCGGAACAGCCAATTGCATTTTTAAAAATGGTAATTTGGAACTGAAGGTTGAAGCTCAGCTTTATTCAGTTGAGGACAACACCAGGCAGGGGCAGACAGACACCTTTAGTAGGCCGGAACAGCCAATTGCATTTTTAAAAATGGTAATTTGGAACTGAAGGTTGAAGCTCAGCTTTATTCAGTTGAGGACAACACCAGGCAGGGGCAGACAGACACCTTTAGTAGGCCGGAACAGCCAATTTTTTAAAAAAACAGCAGTTAGTAAGAGGCAGAAGGTAGAAGCTCAGCTTTATTCAGTTGCAGCTTCTTGGCAATAATATAAAGAAGACGCGACAGGACAACACTCGGTGGATGCCATATCTGTGTTTTCAATGGAAAAAAACCTTTCAGTTAACTACTTGCAGGAGCAAGTTTTTGTAGCTGGTGGACAATTTTTTTAAAAAAAAAGCAGTTAATAAGAGGCAGAAGGTAGAAGCTCAGCTTTATTCAGTTGCAGCTTCTTGGCAATAATATAAAGAAGACGCGACAGGACAACACTCGGTGGATGCCATATCTGTGTTTTCAATGGAAAAAAACCTTTCAGTTAACTACTTGCAGGAGCAAGTTTTTGTAGCTGGTGGACAATTTTTTTTTAAAAAAGCAGTTAATAAGAGGCAGAAGGTAGAAGCTCAGCTTTATTCAGTTGCAGCTTCTTGGCAATAATATAAAGAAGACGCGACAGGACAACACTCGGTGGATGCCATATCTGTGTTTTCAATGGAAAAAAACCTTTCAGTTAACTACTTGCAGGAGCAAGTTTTTGTAGCTGGTGGACAATTTTTTAAAAAAAAAGCAGTTAATAAGAGGCAGAAGGTAGAAGCTCAGCTTTATTCAGTTGCAGCTTCTTGGCAATAATATAAAGAAGACGCGACAGGACAACACTCGGTGGATGCCATATCTGTGTTTTCAATGGAAAAAAACCTTTCAGTTAACTACTTGCAGGAGCAAGTTTTTGTAGCTGGTGGCCAATTTTTGTACTGTACCAGTTTTTTGTTGTATGTGTTTTTGTTTTTAATGTTAAAATGTCTGCATTTGATATCTCTCCAGTATTTTCTTTTTTATAAGCAAAATACTGCAGTTTTACATCGGTTACATGGATACACAGGCAGCTTGGTGGTGAGTGGAGGAGTATTTAAAGTAGGGACCGCAGACAGGCTATCAAAGGCCTAAAATAACAAACAATAGGCTCATGGCAGCTTTACAGCGGTTACATGGATACACGGGCAGGCAGCTTGGTGGTGAGTGGAGGAGTATTTAAAGTAGGGACTGCAGACAGGCTATCAAAGGCCTAAAATAACAAACAATAGGCTCATGGCAGTTTTACAGCGGTTACATGGATACACGGGCAGGCAGCTGGTTATGAGTGGAGGAGTATTTAAAGTAGGGACCGCAGACAGGCTATCAAAGGCCTAAAATAACAAACAATAGGCTCATGGCAGCTTTACAGCGGTTACATGGATACACAGGCAGCTTGGTGGTGAGTGGAGGAGTATTTAAAGTAGGGACCGCAGACAGGCTATCAAAGGCCTAAAATAACAAACAATAGGCTCATGGCAGCTTTACAGCGGTTACATGGATACACAGGCAGCTTGGTGGTGAGTGGAGGAGTATTTAAAGTAGGGACCGCAGACAGGCTATCAAAGGCCTAAAATAACAAACAATAGGCTCATGGCAGCTTTACAGCGGTTTCATGGATACACGGGCAGGCAGCTTGGTGGTGAGTGGAGGAGTATTTAAAGTAGGGACTGCAGACAGGCTATCAAAGGCCTAAAATAACAAACAATAGGCTCATGGCAGTTTTACAGCGGTTACATGGATACACGGGCAGGCAGCTGGTTATGAGTGGAGGAGTATTTAAAGTAGGGACCGCAGACAGGCTATCAAAGGCCTAAAATAACAAACAATAGGCTCATGGCAGCTTTACAGCGGTTACATGGATACACAGGCAGCTTGGTGGTGAGTGGAGGAGTATTTAAAGTAGGGACCGCAGACAGGCTATCAAAGGCCTAAAATAACAAACAATAGGCTCATGGCAGCTTTACAGCGGTTACATGGATATACGGGCAGGCAGCTGGTGATGAGTGGAGGAGTATTTAAAGTAGGGACCGCAGACAGGCTATCAAAGGCCTAAAATAACAAACAATAGGCTCATGGCAGCTTTACAGCGGTTACATGGATACACAGGCAGCTTGGTGGTGAGTGGAGGAGTATTTAAAGTAGGGACCGCAGACAGGCTATCAAAGGCCTAAAATAACAAACAATAGGCTCATGGCAGTTTTACAGCGGTTACATGGATACACGGGCAGGCAGCTGGTGATGAGTGGAGGAGTATTTAAAGTAGGGACCGCAGACAGGCTATCAAAGGCCTAAAATTACAAACAATAGGCTCATGGCAGCTTTACAGCGGTTACATGGATACACAGGCAGCTTGGTGGTGAGTGGAGGAGTATTTAAAGTAGGGACCGCAGACAGGCTATCAAAGGCCTAAAATAACAAACAATAGGCTCATGGCAGCTTTACAGCGGTTACATGGATACACAGGCAGCTTGGTGGTGAGTGGAGGAGTATTTAAAGTAGGGACCGCAGACAGGCTATCAAAGGCCTAAAATAACAAACAATAGGCTCATGGCAGTTTTACAGCGGTTACATGGATACACGGGCAGGCAGCTGGTGATGAGTGGAGGAGTATTTAAAGTAGGGACCGCAGACAGGCTATCAAAGGCCTAAAATAACAAACAATAGGCTCATGGCTGTTTTACATCGGTTATATGGATACACAGGCAGCTTGGTGGTGAGTGGAGGAGTATTTAAAGTAGGGACCGCAGACAGGCTATCAAAGGCCTAAAATAACAAACAATAGGCTCATGGCAGTTTTACATCGGTTACATGGATACACAGGCAGCTTGGTGGTCAGTGGAGGAGTATTTAAAGTAGGGACCGCAGACAGGCTATCAAAGGCCTAAAATAACAAACAATAGGCTCATGGCAGCTTTACAGCGGTTACATGGATACACAGGCAGCTTGGTGGTGAGTGGAGGAGTAGTGCAAGGAGTGTCTGTCCCAGTACTCCCAAAATATAAATAGATGTTAATGTCTCGCAAAACAACCAAAACAAAAAAAAAGGTGGCATACTTAGGTACAGGGGTGGGCTCATCTACTGAGTTTCTGACATAGTAATTTGGCAGTAACTATTTAATGGTGCCAATATAGGACACAGACACAGACTACTTTAAGTTGCATCATAGATGTCTACAAATTTGTATTGTCAGTGCCAGACATTGAATGATGACAGCGAATAGACTAAAGATTGGTGGAGCTGTGCGACATAATTTTGCACGTGGTAGAGCACATTTTGAGCTGGGGTAGGGGGGAACTCTCTTGAGGCCGGCGGGACCGCCCCAGGGCCCCTCATGTTACAACGGTGTGTCTGACGTTGGGTGCGCACCACCACCGCCAGAGACACTACATTGTACTATGAGGGACCCAGTAGCAATGCCGTCAACCAAAAGCGAGCACACCCACCTCTTCAGACAAACAGCAGTCTCACGGGTGCTTGCGCCAAGTCGCGATACCACGGCCCCGTGTGGGGAGTTTTGCCATTTAGGGAGGTGTAAACATGTCGTATGCTGTACAATCAGCTGCAGCAAATTAGACATTAGAAAAGTAATTCACAGGCAAGAGCTTTTCATAGGAAAGCTAGGTGTCGGCCGGGCAAGGTGGGGCAAAAGATTTCGAAATCCAGTTGTGGTTCATTTTAATGAATGTTAGATCGTCAACATTTTGGGTAGCCAGACGAGTCCTTTTTTCGGTTAATATTGAACCTGCAGCACTGAATACTCTTTCTGATAGGACACTTGCTGCCGGGCAAGCAAGCTCCTGCAATGCATATTCTGCCAATTCTGGCCAGGTGTCTAATTTGGAGGCCCAGTAATCAAATGGGAATGACGGTTGAGGGAGAACATCGATAAGGGATGAAAAATAGTTAGTAACCATACTGGACAAATGTTGTCTCCTGTCACTTTCAATTGATGCAGCAGTACCTGTCCTGTCTGCGGTCATAACAAAATCACTCCACAACCTGGTCAGAAAACCCCTCTGTCCAACGCCACTTCTGATGTGTGCACCCCTAACACTCCTAGTCTGCTGCCCCCTGGAGCTCGTGTGAGAACGATCACGTGCGCTGTGTGCTGGGAATGCCTGAAGCAAACGGTCAACAAGAGTTGATTGTTTGGTTGCTAATATTAGTTCCAAGTTCTCATGTGGCATAATATTTTGCAATTTGCCTTTATAGCGTGGATCAAGGAGGCAGGCCAACCAGTAATCGTCATCGTTCATCATTTTCGTAATGCGTGTGTCCCTTTTTAGGATACGTAAGGCATAATCCGCCATGTGGGCCAAAGTTCCAGTTGTCAAATCTCCGGTTGTGATTGGTTGAGGGGCAGTTGCAGGCAAATCTACGTCACTTGTGTCCCTCAAAAAACCAGAACCCGGCCGTGACACGCAACCAATTTCCTGTGCCCCCGGGAAAGGTTCGGCATTAAAAATATACTCATCCCCATCATCCTCCTCGTCCTCCACCTCCTCTTCGCCCGCTACCTCGTCCTGTACACTGCCCTGACCAGACAATGGCTGACTGTCATCAAGGCTTTCCTCTTCCTCTGGTGCAGACGCCTGCTCCTTTATGTGCGTCAAACTTTGCATCAGCAGACGCATTAGGGGGATGCTCATGCTTATTACGGCGTTGTCTGCACTAACCAGCCGTGTGCATTCCTCAAAACACTGAAGGACTTGACACATGTCTTGTATCTTAGACCACTGCACACCTGACAACTCCATGTCTGCCATCCTACTGCCTGCCCGTGTATCCTCCCACAAATAAATAACAGCACGCCTCTGTTCGCACAGTCTCTGAAGCATGTGCAGTGTTGAGTTCCACCTTGTTGCAACGTCTATGATTAGGCGATGCTGGGGAAGGTTCAAAGACCGCTGATAGGTCTGCATACGGCTGGCGTGTACAGGCGAACGTCGGATATGTGAGCAAAGTGCACGCACTTTGAGGAGCAGGTCGGAGAACCCAGGATAAGTTTTCAATAAGCACTGCACCACCAGGTTTAAGGTGTGAGCCAGGCAAGAAATGTGTTTCAGTTGGGAAAGGGAGATGGCAGCCATGAAATTCCTTCCGTTATCACTCACTACCTTGCCTGCCTCAAGATCTACTGTGCCCAGCCACGACTGCGTTTCTTGTTGCAAGAACTCGGATAGAACTTCCGCGGTGTGTCTGTTGTCGCCCAAACACTTCATAGCCAATACAGCCTGCTGACGCTTGGCAGTAGCTGGCCCATAATGGGACAACTGGTGTGCAACAGTGTCATCTGCCGATGGAGTGGTTGGCAGACTGCGTTCTGTGGAAGAGCTGTAGCTTCTGCAGGAGGACGAGGAGGAGGAGGAGGAGGGGGTGCGAACGCCTACAGCCAACTGTTTCCTAGACCGTGGGCTAGGCACAACTGTCCCTAAATTGATGTCGCCTGTGGACCCTGCATCCACCACATTCACCCAGTGTGCCGTGATGGACACATAACGTCCCTGGCCATGCCTACTGGTCCATGCATCTGTAGTCAGGTGCACCTTTGTACTCACAGATTGCCTGAGTGCATGGACGATGCGCTGTTTAACATGCTGGTGCAGGGCTGGGATGGCTTTTCTGGAAAAAAAGTGTCGACTGGGTAGCTCGTATCGTGGTTCAGCGTACTCCATCAGGGCTTTGAAAGCTTCGCTTTCAACTAACCGGTAGGGCATCATCTCTAACGAGATTAGTCTAGCTATGTGGGCGTTAAAACCCTGTGTACGCGGATGCGAGGATAAGTACTTCCTTTTTCTAACCAGAGTCTCATGTAGGGTGAGCTGGACTGGAGAGCTGGAGATCGTGGAACTTTCGGGTGTGCCGGTGTACATGGCAGACTGAGAGACGGTTGGAGACGGTATTGTTTCCGCCGGTGCCCTAGATGCAATATTTCCTCCTACAAAACTGGTGGTTCCCTGACCCTGACTGCTTTTGGCTGGCAAAGAAACCTGCACAGATACTGCCGGTGGTGCGGAAAATGGTGGCCTTACAGTGACGGAAGGGATGTTGCGTTGCTGACTAGCTTCATTGGCCGAGGGTGCTACAACCTTAAGGGACGTTTGGTAGTTAGTCCAGGCTTGAAAATGCATGGTGGTTAAGTGTCTATGCATGCAACTAGTATTTAGACTTTTCAGATTCTGACCTCTGCTTAAGCTAGTTGAACATTTTTGACAGATGACTTTGCGCTGATCAGTTGGATGTTGTTTAAAAAAATGCCAGACTGCACTCTTCCTAGACTCGGATCCCTTTTCAGGGATTGCAGACTGAGCTTTAACCGGATGGCCACGCTGTCCTCCAACAGGTTTTGGCTTTGACACGCGTTTTGGGCCAGATACGGGCCCGGCAGATGGAACCTGTTGCGATGTTGATGCCTGCTGCAGCCCCTCCTCCACCTCCGCTTCTGAACTACTGCCGCCTGCACCCTGTTCCCCCAATGGCTGCCAATCGGGGTCAATAACTGGGTCATCTATTACCTCCTCTTCGAGCTCGTGTGCAACTTCGTCTGTGTCACTGTGTCGGTCGGTGGTATAGCGTTCGTGGCGGGGCAACATAGTCTCATCAGGGTCTGATTGTGGATCTGTACCCTGAGAGGGCAATGTGGTGGTCTGAGTCAAAGGAGCAGCATAGTACTCTGGCTGTGGCTGTGCATCAGTGCACTCCATGTCAGAATCTACTTGTAATGGGCATGGCCTGTTAAATGTTTCACTTTCTAAGCCAGGGACGGTATGTGTAAAGAGCTCCATGGAGTGACCCGTTGTGTCGCCTGCTGCATCCTTCTCTCTTGTTGTAGTTTTTGCTGAGGAGGACAAGGAAGCGACTTGTCCCTGACCGTGAACATCCACAAGCGACGCGCTGCTTTTACATTTACCAGTTTCGGAAGAGGAGGCAAAAGAGCTAGAGGCTGAGTCTGCAATGTAAGCCAAAACTTGCTGTTGCTGCTCCGCCTTTAAAAGCGGTTTTCCTACTCCCAGAAAAGAGAGCGTTCGAGGCCTTGTGTAGCCTGACGACGAAACTGGCTCCACAGCTCCAGACTTAGGTGGAATATATTTATCCCCACGACCACCTGATGCTCCACTACCACTACCATCATTACCAGCTGACAATGAACGCCCACGACGACCTCTTGCACCAGACTTCCTCATTGTTTTAAAATCTTAACCAAAGTAACTTTATTTGTTGCTGTCAAACAACTTACACGGTGAGCTATAACTTCAGTATGATTTCAATATCCCTTAACAGGTTGGTGAGACCACAAGGAAAATCAGGCACAATGTTACACACTCTGTTTTCTGTGGCACAAAATCACAGAGATGACACACACGCAGGACTGTCACTCAAGCACTAATGTCAATATTAATCTCCCACCTAATTTATTTTTTTTTTTTTCTCAGGGAGACTTTAGAAACCAAATAATATTAAAAAAAACCAAAAAAATAAATAGGCTTTCTATGGCCCACTGAATGAGAGAGAGAGGTGGCACACCCAGGAGTCAAGACTGGCACACAAGCTGAAAGGGCAATATTACTCTCCCACTGTTTTTTTATGTATTTTTTGTTTTTTAAGGGAGACTTTAGAAACCAAATAATATTAAAAAAACGAAAAAAATAAATAGCCTTTCTATGGCCCACTGAATGAGAGAGAGAGGTGGCACACCCAGGAGTCAAGACTGGCACACAAGCTGAAAGGGCAATATTACTCTCCCACTGTTTTTTTATGTTGTTTTTTTTTTCAGGGAGACTTTAGAAACCAAATAATATTAAAAAAACCCAAAAAATAAATAGCCTTTCTATGGCCCACTGAATGAGAGAGAGAGGTGGCACACCCAGGAGTCAAGACTGGCACACAAGCTGAAAGGGCAATATTACTCTCCCACTGTTTTTTTATGTATTTTTTGTTTTTTAAGGGAGACTTTAGAAACCCAATAATATTTTAAAAAATAAATAAATAGGCTTTCTATGGCCCACTGAATGAGAGAGGTGGCACACCCAGGAGTCAAGACTGGCACACAAGCTGAAAGGGCAATATTACTCTCCCACTGTTTTTTTATGTTTTTTTTTGTTTTTTAAGGGAGACTTTAGAAACCAAATAATATTAAAAAAACCAAAAAAATAAATAGGCTTTCTATGGCCCACTGAATGAGAGAGAGAGGTGGCACACCCAGGAGTCAAGACTGGCACACAAGCTGAAAGGGCAATATTACTCTCCCACTGTTTTTTTATGTATTTTTTGTTTTTTAAGGGAGACTTTAGAAACCCAATAATATTTTTTTAAAAAAATAAATAGGCTTTCTATGGCCCACTGAATGAGAGAGGTGGCACACCCAGGAGTCAAGACTGGCACACAAGCTGAAAGGGCAATATTACTCTCCCACTGTTTTTTTATGTTTTTTTTTGTTTTTTAAGGGAGACTTTAGAAACCAAATAATATTAAAAAAACCAAAAAAATAAATAGGCTTTCTATGGCCCACTGAATGAGAGAGAGAGGTGGCACACCCAGGAGTCAAGACTGGCACACAAGCTGAAAGGGCAATATTACTCTCCCACTGTTTTTTTATGTATTTTTTGTTTTTTAAGGGAGACTTTAGAAACCCAATAATATTTTTTTAAAAAAATAAATAGGCTTTCTATGGCCCACTGAATGAGAGAGGTGGCACACCCAGGAGTCAAGACTGGCACACAAGCTGAAAGGGCAATATTACTCTCCCACTGTTTTTTTATGTATTTTTTGTTTTTTAAGGGAGACTTTAGAAACCCAATAATATTTAAAAAAATAAATAAATAGGCTTTCTATGGCCCACTGAATGAGAGAGGTGGCACACCCAGGAGTCAAGACTGGCACACAAGCTGAAAGGGCAATATTACTCTCCCACTGTTTTTTTATGTTTTTTTTTTTTCAGGGAGACTTTAGAAACCAAATAATATTAAAAAAACCAAAAAAATAAATAGGCTTTCTATGGCCCACTGAATGAGAGAGAGAGGTGGCACACCCAGGAGTCAAGACTGGCACACAAGCTGAAAGGGCAATATTACTCTCCCACTGTTTTTTATTTTTATTTTTTTTTTCAGGGAGACTTTAGAAACCAAATAATAAGAAAAAAATAAATAAATAAATAGGCTTTCTATAGCCCACTGAATGAGAGATAGCACACACAGCAGTGGCACACAAGCCCTGACTGAGGCCAATATTTTTCTCCCACTGATTGATGTAGTGTTTTTTTGTTGAGGTAGATTTTAGAACACAAATCAAGGAAAAAAAAAAATGCTTTCTATGGCCCACTGAATGAGAGAGGTGGCACACCCAGGAGTCAAGACTGGCACACAAGCTGAAAGGGCAATATTACTCTCCCACTGTTTTTTTATGTATTTTTTGTTTTTTAAGGGAGACTTTAGAAACCCAATAATATTTAAAAAAATAAATAAATAGGCTTTCTATGGCCCACTGAATGAGAGAGAGAGAGGTGGCACACCCAGGAGTCAAGACTGGCACACAAGCTGAAAGGGCAATATTACTCTCCCACTGTTTTTTTATGTATTTTTTGTTTTTTAAGGGAGACTTTAGAAACCAAATAATATTAAAAAAACCAAAAAAATAAATAGCCTTTCTATGGCCCACTGAATGAGAGAGAGAGGTGGCACACCCAGGAGTCAAGACTGGCACACAAGCTGAAAGGGCAATATTACTCTCCCACTGTTTTTTTATGTTTTTTTTTTTTTTCAGGGAGACTTTAGAAACCAAATAATATTAAAAAAACCAAAAAAATAAATAGCCTTTCTATGGCCCACTGAATGAGAGAGAGAGGTGGCACACCCAGGAGTCAAGACTGGCACACAAGCTGAAAGGGCAATATTACTCTCCCACTGTTTTTTTATGTATTTTTTGTTTTTTAAGGGAGACTTTAGAAACCCAATAATATTTAAAAAAAAAAATAAATAGGCTTTCTATGGCCCACTGAATGAGAGAGAGAGAGGTGGCACACCCAGGAGTCAAGACTGGCACACAAGCTGAAAGGGCAATATTACTCTCCCACTGTTTTTTTATGTATTTTTTGTTTTTTAAGGGAGACTTTAGAAACCAAATAATATTAAAAAAAACAAAAAAATAAATAGCCTTTCTATGGCCCACTGAATGAGAGAGAGAGGTGGCACACCCAGGAGTCAAGACTGGCACACAAGCTGAAAGGGCAATATTACTCTCCCACTGTTTTTTTATGTTTTTTTTTTTTTTCAGGGAGACTTTAGAAACCAAATAATATTAAAAAAACCAAAAAAATAAATAGCCTTTCTATGGCCCACTGAATGAGAGAGAGAGGTGGCACACCCAGGAGTCAAGACTGGCACACAAGCTGAAAGGGCAATATTACTCTCCCACTGTTTTTTTATGTATTTTTTGTTTTTTAAGGGAGACTTTAGAAACCCAATAATATTTAAAAAAATAAATAAATAGGCTTTCTATGGCCCACTGAATGAGAGAGGTGGCACACCCAGGAGTCAAGACTGGCACACAAGCTGAAAGGGCAATATTACTCTCCCACTGTTTTTTTATGTTTTTTTTGTTTTTTAAGGGAGACTTTAGAAACCAAATAATATTACAAAAACCAAAAAAATAAATAGGCTTTCTATGGCCCACTGAATGAGAGAGAGAGGTGGCACACCCAGGAGTCAAGACTGGCACACAAGCTGAAAGGGCAATATTACTCTCCCACTGTTTTTTTATGTATTTTTTGTTTTTTAAGGGAGACTTTAGAAACCCAATAATATTTAAAAAAAAAATAAATAGGCTTTCTATGGCCCATTGAATGAGAGAGGTGGCACACCCAGGAGTCAAGACTGGCACACAAGCTGAAAGGGCAATATTACTCTCCCACTGTTTTTTTATGTATTTTTTGTTTTTTAAGGGAGACTTTAGAAACCCAATATTATTTTAAAAAATAAATAAATAGGCTTTCTATGGCCCACTGAATGAGAGAGGTGGCACACCCAGGAGTCAAGACTGGCACACAAGCTGAAAGGGCAATATTACTCTCCCACTGTTTTTTTATGTTTTTTTTTTTTTTCAGGGAGACTTTAGAAACCAAATAATATTAAAAAAACCAAAAAAATAAATAGGCTTTCTATGGCCCACTGAATGAGAGAGAGAGGTGGCACACCCAGGAGTCAAGACTGGCACACAAGCTGAAAGGGCAATATTACTCTCCCACTGTTTTTTTTTTTTTTTTTTTTTTTCAGGGAGACTTTAGAAACCAAATAATAAGAAAAACAATAAATAAATAAATTGGCTTTCTATAGCCCACTGAATGAGAGATAGCACACACAGCAGTGGCACACAAGCCCTGACTGAGGCCAATATTTTTCTCCCACTGATTGATGTAGTGTTTTTGTGTTGAGGTAGATTTTAGAACACAAATCAAGGAAAAAAAAAATGCTTTCTATGGCCCATTGAATGAGAGAGAGAGGTGGCACACCCAGGAGTCAAGACTGGCACACAAGCTGAAAGGGCAATATTACTCTCCCACTGTTTTTTTATGTATTTTTTGTTTTTTAAGGGAGACTTTAGAAACCCAATAATATTTAAAAAAAAAAATAAATAGGCTTTCTATGGCCCACTGAATGAGAGAGAGAGAGGTGGCACACCCAGGAGTCAAGACTGGCACACAAGCTGAAAGGGCAATATTACTCTCCCACTGTTTTTTTATGTATTTTTTGTTTTTTAAGGGAGACTTTAGAAACCAAATAATATTAAAAAAAACAAAAAAATAAATAGCCTTTCTATGGCCCACTGAATGAGAGAGAGAGGTGGCACACCCAGGAGTCAAGACTGGCACACAAGCTGAAAGGGCAATATTACTCTCCCACTGTTTTTTTATGTTTGTTTTTTTTTCAGGGAGACTTTAGAAACCAAATAATATTAAAAAAACCAAAAAAATAAATAGCCTTTCTATGGCCCACTGAATGAGAGAGAGAGGTGGCACACCCAGGAGTCAAGACTGGCACACAAGCTGAAAGGGCAATATTACTCTCCCACTGTTTTTTTATGTATTTTTTGTTTTTTAAGGGAGACTTTAGAAACCAAATAATATTAAAAAAAAACAAAAAAAAAAAGGCTTTCTATGGCCCACAATTAGAGAGAGAGAGGTGGCACACCCAGGAGTCAAGACTGGCGCACAAGCTGAAAGGGCAATATTACTGTCCCACTGTTTTCTTAAGTTTTTTTTCTTTTATTTTCAGGGAGACTTTAGAAACCAAATAATATTAAAAAAACCAAAAAAATAAATAGCCTTTCTATGGCCCACTGAATGAGAGAGAGGTGGCACACCCAGGAGTCAAGACTGGCACACAAGCTGAAAGGGCAATATTACTCTCCCACTGTTTTTTTTTTTTTTTTTTTTTTCAGGGAGACTTTAGAAACCAAATAATAAGAAAAAAAATAAATAAATAAATAGGCTTTCTATAGCCCACTGAATGAGAGATAGCACACACAGCAGTGGCACACAAGCCCTGACTGAGGCCAATATTTTTCTACCACTGATTGATGTAGTGTTTTTGTGTTGAGGTAGAATTTAGAACACAAATCACGGAAAAAATAAATAGGCTTTCTATGGCCCACTCAGTGAGAGATGGCACACACAGGGATGGCACTGTAGCAGAAATGCCAATCTTAATCTCCCACAAAAAAAAAAAAAAAAAAAAAACAGGGACTGTCCTACAATTACTATCTCCCTGCAGTAATCTAAGCCAGGTATGGCAGGCAGCAATAGGAGTGGACTGATGCACAAATTAAATAAAAAGTGTGGACAAACAAAAAAGATAGCTGTGCAGAAAGGAACAAGAGGATATGTGCTTTGAAAAAAGCAGTTGGTTTCCACAGTGGCGTACACACAGCAATACAGCTATCACGGAGCCTTCTAGGGCAGCCCAATGAGCTACAGCGCTGAGGAAAAAAAAAAAAAATAGCTTCCACTGTTCCTGCACACCGAAGGTGGTGTTGGACAGTGGAAATCGCTACAGCACAAGCGGTTTGGTGGTTAGTGGACCCTGCCTAACGCTCTCCCTGCTTCTGACGAAGCGGCAGCAACCTCTCCCTAAGCTCAGATCAGCAGCAGTGAGATGGCGGTCGGCTGGAACGCCCCTTTATAGCCCCTGTGACGCCGCAGACAGCAAGCCAATCACTGCAATGCCCTTCTCTAAGATGGTGGGGACCAGGACCTATGTCATCACGCTGCCCACACTCTGCGTTCACCTTCATTGGCTGAGAAATGGCGCTTTTCGCGTCATTGAAACGCGACTTTGGCGCGAAAGTCGCGTACCGCATGGCCGACAAGCACAGGGGTCGGATCGGGTTTCATGAGACGCCGACTTAGCCAAAAGTCGGTGACTTTTGAAAATGATCGACCCGTTTCGCTCAACCCTATTCCCCAGCACCGCCTAATAATCGACGTTGCAAAAAGGTAGAACTCCACACTGCGCATGCTTCAGAGGCTGTGCGAACAGAGGCGTGCTGTAATGTATTTGTGGGAGGATACACATACACGGGCAGGCAGTTGGGTGGCAGACATGGAGTTGTCAGGTGTGCAGTGGTCGAAGCTACATGACCTCTGTCAAGTCCTTCAGTGTTTTGAGGAATGCACACGGCTGGTAAGTGCAGACGACGCCATCATAAGCATGAGCATCCCACTAATGCGTCTGGTGATGCAAAGTACATTAAGGAGCAGGTGTCTACAGCCGAGGATGAGGGTAGCCTTGATGACAGTCAGCCATTGTCTGCTCAGGGAACTCTCCTGGATGAGGTGGCGGATGAAGAGGAGGAGGAGGATGATGGGGATGAATATTTATGGGAGGAGGATGCTTCTCAGGGGGCAATAGAAACTGCTGGTGTTGCAAGGTCAGGTACAGGGTTTTTGCGGGAGACAAGTGATGTTGATTTGCAAGAAAGTGCTCCTCAACCCAGCACAAGCAGTGAATCGACACCTGGAACATTGGCCCACATGGCTGACTATGCCTTGCGTATCCTAAAAAGGGACCCCTGCATTATAAAAATGATGACCGATGACGATTACTGGTTGGCCTGCCTCCTGGATCCACGCTATAATGGAAAATTACAAAATATCATGCCACATGAGAACCTTGAGCAAATATTGGCTACCAAACAAGCAACTCTTGTAGACCATTTGGTTCAGTCATTCCCAGCACACAGCGGCGGTGATGGTTCTCACATGAGCTGCAGGGGGCAACATGGCAGAGGTGTTAGAGGTGCACAAATCAGAAGTGGCGTTGGACAGAGGGGTTTTATGACCAGGTTGTGGAGTGATTTTGCAATGACCGCAGACACGACAGGTACTGCTGCATCAATTCAAAGTGACAGGAGACAACATTTGTCCAGTATGGTTACGAACTATTTTTCCTCCCTTATCGATGTTCTCCCTCACACGTCATTCCCCTTTGATTACTGGGCATCTAAAATAGACACCTGGCCTGAATTTGCAGAATATGCATTACAGGAGCTCGCTTGCCCAGCTGCTGTGTTATCAGAAAGATTCTTCAGTGCTGCTGGTTCAATACTGACCGAAAAAAGGACTCGTCTGGCGACCCAAAAAGTTGATGATCTAACCTTCATTAAAATGAACCAATCATGGATTTCTAATTATTTTGCCCCACCTTCCCCTGCTGACACGTAGCTTGCCTGAAAAATGTCTTGCTTTTGGCCTCCTCTTACTGACTGCTCCAATTCCTCCATTTGCAGCTGCTGAATGTCCACCATAGGCCATTTTTTAACCTCCCTAAATGGGCTGACTCCCCCCACAGGGCCGTGGTCACCACCTAGCGCAAGCACCCGTGCGAGTGCCGTTTGCCTGGACAGGTGGGTGTGCCCACTCTTGGGCGACGGCACTGGCACAGGGTCCCTCATAGTACAATGAAGTGTCTCTGATGGTGGTGGTGCACAACCAACGTCAGACACACCGTCATAATATGAGGGGCTCTGTGCCAGTACCGCCGCCCACGAGAGAGTGTTCCCCCCAGGTCGAACAGTGCTCTACCACTTGCAATACTTACCTCTCCCTGCTCCACCACAGTGTAGTCTGTGCTGATAAATCCTTCAATGGCACTGCCAATACAAATTTGTTGAAATTATAGATGATAGTTAAAATATACAGGGGCCCTGGCCTCCATTTAGACCATTTAATACTTTGCGCCAACTACCACTGTCTGCTACTCAGCAGAGGAGCCCACCCCTGAACGTAGCTATGCCGACATGCAGACATTTACCTCACTTTATTATTTGGGCCTACTAACTGTGTCTGCCACTCCTTACAGTTGTCCTCCGCTGAATAACGCTATGCCGCCAGTTCACTCCTGTAACCCGTTTTGAACTGCATTGAGCCTACTTTTTTATTTTAGGCCTACTACATGTGTCTGTCTGCACCACTCCTTACAATTGTCCTCCGCTGAACAACGCTATGTCGCCTGTGTACCCCTGTAACCAATTTTAAACTGCATTGAGCCTACTTTTTTATTTTAGGCCTACTACCTGTGTCTGTCTGTGCCACTCCTTACAATTGTCCTCCGCTGAACAATGCTGTGCCACCTGTGTACCCCTGTAACCAGTTTTAAACTGCATTGAGCCTTCTTTTTTATTTTAGGCCTACTACCTGTGTCTGTCTATGCCACTCCTTACAATTGTCCTCCGCTGAACAACGCTATGCCGCCTGTGTACCCCTGTAACCAATTTTAAACTGCATTGAGCCTACTTTTTTATTTTAGGCCTACTACCTGTGTCTGTCTGCACCACTCATTACAATCGTCCTCCGCTGAACAACGCTATGCTGCCTGTGTACCCCTGTAACCAATTTTAAACTGCGTTGAGCCTACTTTTTATTTTAGGCCTACTACATGTGTCTGTCTGTGCCACTCCTTACAATTGTCCTTCGCTGAACAACGCTATGCCGCCTGTGTACCCCTGTAACCAATTTTAAACTGCATTGAGCCTACTTTGTTATTTTAGGCCTACTACATGCCTACTACCTGTGTCTGTCTGCACCACTCAATACAGCTGTCCTCCATTGAACAAAGCTATGCCGCCTGTTTACTCCTGTTACCATTTTTGAAGTGCTTGGAGCCTACTTTTTAAATGTGGGCCTACAACCTGTGTCTGCGCTACTCATTACAGCTGTCCTCCATTCAACAAAGCTATGCCGCCTGTTTACTCCTGTTTCGAATATTAAACTACATTTGGCCTACTTGTTTGGTTGGGCCTACTAACGGTGTCTGCCGCTCCTTGCTTTTCTCCTCCACTGAACAAAGCTGAGCTTCAATTTTCAGCCTATATCACATATTAAACTGCATTTGGCCTACTTGTTTGGTTGGGCCTACTAACGGTGTCTGCCGCAGCTTGTTGTTCTCCTCCACTGAACAAAGCTGAGCTTCAATTTTCAGCCTATATCAAATATTAAACTGCATTTGGCCTACTTGTTTGGTTGGGCCTACTGTTGTGAAGTAGACTTTTTGGCTCCCTCTTGTGGTCACTTGTGGTATGACTCTGGGATTGTCTTTTTTCTGTTTGGCACTCACCTGGGTCGTTAGTCCAGGGGTGTCGCTATATTAACTTCCTGGATCCTTAGTCCAGTGCCTGGCATCGTTGTAATCAGATCCTTCTGTTGCTCCTGTCTGCTGGTCCCGGCTCTTGCAAAATTAAGCTAAGTCTTGCTTCTTTGTTTTTTGAGTTACTTGCTTTGCTACTATTTTTGTCCAGCTTGTACTAAATGTGATTTCTGACCTTGCTGGAAGCTCTAGGGGGCTGGTGTTCTCCCCCCGGCCGTTAGACGGTTCGGGGGTTCTTGAATATCCAGCGTGGATATTTTAATAGGGTTTTTGCTGACCATATAAGTCATCTTACTATATTCTGCTATTAGCTAGTGGGCCTCTCTTTGCTAAATACCTAGCTCATTCTTATGTTTGTCTTTTCCTCTTACCTAACCGTTATTATTTGTTGGGGGCTTGTATCCAACTTTTGGGGTCTTTTCTCTGGAGGCAAGAAAGGTCTTTCTTTTCCCTTCTAGGGTTAGTTAGTTCTCCGACTGGCGCGAGACGTCTAGAACCAACGTAGGCACGTTCCCCGGCTACTTCTATTCGTGGTGCTAGGATTAGATATATGGTCAGCCCAGTTACCACTGCCCTATGAGCTGGTTTTTTGTGTTTGCAGACTTGGTATTGATTCCTGAGACCCTCTGCCATTGGGGTCATAACAGTATGCCAGGCCAACATTGAATGTTTAATGCATTGCAGAAGTGGGATATAAGAAAGGAAATTCTGAATTTTTTTTTTCTCTCTTCCTCCCCTTTACCTCTGAGTGGCTTGAGCTTGCTACAGACATGAATGTCCAGACCTTGATTACAAGTGTGGACCACCTTGCTGCTCGTGTGCAAAGCATACAAGATTTTGTTACCAGTAGTCCTATGTCTGAACCTAAAATACCTATTCCAGATCTGTTTTCTGGAGACCGATTTAAGTTTAGGAATTTCAGGGATAATTGTAAATTGTTTCTATCTCTGAGACCCCGTTCATCTGGAGACTCAGTTCAGCAAGTTAAAATTGTTATCTCTTTTTTACGGGGCGACCCTCAGGATTGGGCTTTCTCGCTAGCACCAGGAGATCCGGCATTGGCAAATATTGATGCGTTTTTTCTGGCGCTCGGATTGCTTTACGAGGAACCCAATCTTGAGGTTCAGGCAGAAAAAGCCTTGCTGGCTATTTCTCAGGGCCAGGATGAAGCTGAAGTGTATTGCCAAAAATTTCGGAAATGGTCCGTGCTTACTCAGTGGAATGAGTGTGCTCTGGCCGCAAACTTCAGAAATGGCCTTTCTGAAGCCATTAAGAATGTGATGGTGGGTTTCCCCATTCCTACAAGTCTGAATGATTCCATGGCGCTGGCTATTCAAATTGACCGGCGTTTGCGGGAGCGCAAAACCGCTAATCCTCTGGTGGTGTTGTCTAAACAAACACCTGATTTGATGCAATGTGATAGAATTCAGACCAGAAATGAGTGGAAAAATCATAGACGTCAGAATGGGTTGTGTTTTTACTGTGGTGATTCTACACATGTTATATCACCATGCTCTAAACGCCTAACAAGGGTTGTTAGTCCTGTCGCCATTGGTAATTTGCAACCTAAATTTATTTTGTCTGTGACTTTAATTTGCTCATTGTCCTCTTACCCTGTTATGGCGTTTGTGGATTCAGGTGCTGCCCTGAGTCTTATGGATCTGTCATTTGCCAAGCGCTGTGGTTTTGTTCTTGAGCCGCTGGTTAATCCTATCCCTCTGAGGGGTATTGATGCTATGCCATTGGCGGAAAATAAACCGCAGTTTTGGACACAGGTAACCATGTGCATGACTCCTGAACAACGGGAGGTGATTCGTTTTCTTGTTCTGCATAAAATGCATGATTTGGTCGTTTTGGGTTTGCCATGGTTACAGACTCATAATCCAGTCTTGGATTGGAAGGCAATGTCTGTGTCAAGTTGGGGCTGTCAGGGTATTCATGGTGATTCCCCGCCGGTGTCTATTGCTTCTTCTACTCCTTCGGAAGTTCCTGAGTATTTGTCTGATTATCAGGATGTGTTCAGCGAGTCCAGGTCCAGTGTTCTGCCTCCTCATAGGGACTGTGACTGTGCCATAGATTTGATTCCAGGTAGCAAATTTCCTAAGGGAAGACTATTTAATCTGTCTGTACCTGAGCATACCGCAATGCGTTCGTATATCAAGGAATCTCTGGAGAAGGGGCATATCCGTCCTTCCTCTTCCCCTCTTGGTGCGGGATTCTTTTTTGTGGCCAAGAAGGACGGATCTTTGAGACCTTGTATTGACTATCGGCTTTTGAATAAAATCACTGTTAAATTTCAGTATCCTTTGCCTCTGTTGTCAGACTTGTTTGCCCGAATTAAAGGTGCCAAGTGGTTCACCAAGATAGATCTTCGTGGTGCGTACAACCTTGTGCGCATTAAGCGAGGAGATGAATGGAAAACCGCGTTTAATACGCCCGAAGGTCATTTTGAGTACTTGGTGATGCCTTTTGGGCTCTCTAATGCTCCTTCAGTGTTTCAGTCCTTTATGCATGATATTTTCCGGAAGTATCTGGATAAATTTATGATCGTTTATCTGGATGATATTCTGTTTTTTTCTGATGACTGGGACTCGCATGTAGAGCAGGTCAGGATGGTGTTTCAGGTTTTGCGTGAGAATGCTTTATTTGTTAAGGGCTCAAAGTGTCTCTTTGGAGTACAGAAGGTTCCCTTTTTGAGGTTTATTTTTTCCCCTTCTGCGGTGGAGATGGACCCAGTCAAGGTCCGTGCTATTCATGATTGGACTCAACCCACGTCAGTTAAGAGTCTTCAGAAGTTCTTGGGTTTTGCTAACTTCTACCGTCGTTTTATTGCTAATTTTTCTAGCATTGCTAAACCTTTGACGGATATGACCAAGAAAGGTTCTGATGTTGCTAACTGGGCTCCTGCAGCCGTGGAGGCTTTCCAGGAGTTGAAGCGCCGGTTTACTTCGGCACCTGTTTTGTGCCAGCCTGATGTCTCACTTCCCTTTCAGGTTGAAGTGGATGCTTCTGAGATTGGGGCAGGGGCCGTTTTGTCGCAGAGAGGCCCTGGTTGCTCTGTGATGAGACCTTGTGCCTTTTTCTCGAGGAAGTTTTCGCCTGCTGAGCGGAATTATGATGTTGGCAATCGGGAGTTGCTGGCCATGAAGTGGGCGTTTGAGGAGTGGCGTCATTGGCTCGAGGGTGCTAAGCATCGTGTGGTGGTCTTGACTGATTACAAAAATTTGATGTATCTCGAGTCTGCTAAACGCCTGAATCCTAGACAGGCCCGCTGGTCATTGTTTTTCTCCCGTTTTGACTTTGTGGTCTCGTATTTACCAGGTTCAAAGAATGTGAAGGCTGATGCTCTTTCAAGGAGCTTTGTGCCTGACTCTCCGGGAGTCGCAGAACCAGTTGGTATTCTTAAAGAGGGAGTTATCTTGTCAGCCATTTCTCCGGATTTGCGACGTGTGTTGCAGAGATTTCAGGCTGGTAGACCTGACTCTTGTCCACCTGACAGACTGTTTGTTCCTGATAAGTGGACCAGCAGAGTCATTTCCGAGGTTCATTCCTCGGTGTTGGCAGGGCATCCGGGAATTTTTGGCACCAGAGATCTGGTGGCTAGGTCCTTTTGGTGGCCTTCCTTGTCACGGGATGTGCGATCGTTTGTGCAGTCCTGTGGGACTTGTGCTCGAGCTAAGCCTTGCTGTTCGCGTGCTAGTGGGTTGCTCTTGCCCTTGCCTGTCCCGAAGAGGCCTTGGACACACATTTCCATGGATTTCATTTCAGATCTCCCGGTGTCTCAGGGCATGTCTGTCATCTGGGTGGTATGTGATCGCTTTTCTAAGATGGTCCATTTGGTACCTTTGCCTAAGCTGCCTTCCTCTTCCGATCTGGTTCCTGTGTTCTTTCAGAATGTGGTTCGTTTACACGGCATTCCTGAGAATATTGTGTCTGACAGAGGATCCCAGTTTGTTTCCAGGTTCTGGCGATCCTTTTGTGCTAGGATGGGCATTGAGTTGTCGTTTTCGTCTGCCTTTCATCCTCGGACTAATGGACAAACGGAGCGAACTAATCAGACTCTGGAGGCTTATTTGAGGTGTTTTGTTTCTGCGGATCAGGATGATTGGGTGACCTTCTTGCCGTTGGCTGAGTTTGCCCTTAATAATCGGGCTAGTTCCGCTACATTGGTTTCGCCATTTTTCTGCAACTCTGGTTTTCATCCTCGTTTTTCCTCGGGACATGTGGAGCCTTCTGACTGTCCTGGGGTAGATTCTGTGGTGGATAGGTTGCAGCAGATCTGGAATCATGTGGTGGACAACTTAAAGTTGTCACAAGAGAAGGCTCAGCGTTTTGCCAACCGCCGCCGCAGTGTGGGTCCCCGACTTCGTGTTGGGGATTTGGTATGGCTGTCTTCTCGATTTGTTCCTATGAAGGTCTCCTCTCCTAAATTTAAGCCTCGCTTCATCAGTCCTTACAAGATATTGGAAATCCTTAATCCTGTGTCCTTTCGCTTGGATCTTCCGGTGTCATTTGCCATTCACAACGTGTTCCATAGGTCTTTGTTGCGGCGGTACGTTGTACCTGTGGTTCCTTCTGTTGAGCCTCCTGCTCCGGTGTTGGTTGAGGGCGAGTTGGAGTACGTGGTGGAGAAGATCTTGGATTCTCGTCTCTCCAGGCGGAGGCTTCAGTATCTGGTCAAGTGGAAGGGCTATGGTCAGGAGGATAATTCCTGGGTGGTTGCCTCTGATGTGCATGCGGCCGATTTAGTTCGTGCCTTTCACGCTGCTCATCCTGATCACCCTGGTGGTCTTGGTGAGGGTTCGGTGACCCCTCCTTAAGGGGGGGTACTGTTGTGAATTAGACTTTTTGGCTCCCTCTTGTGGTCACTTGTGGTATGACTCTGGGATTGTCTTTTTTCTGTTTGGCACTCACCTGGGTCGTTAGTCCAGGGGTGTCGCTATATTAACTTCCTGGATCCTTAGTCCAGTGCCTGGCATCGTTGTAATCAGATCCTTCTGTTGCTCCTGTCTGCTGGTCCCGGCTCTTGCAAAATTAAGCTAAGTCTTGCTTCTTTGTTTTTTGAGTTACTTGCTTTGCTACTATTTTTGTCCAGCTTGTACTAAATGTGATTTCTGACCTTGCTGGAAGCTCTAGGGAGCTGGTGTTCTCCCCACGGCCGTTAGACGGTTCGGGGGTTCTTGAATATCCAGCGTGGATATTTTAATAGGGTTTTTGCTGACCATATAAGTCATCTTACTATATTCTGCTATTAGCTAGTGGGCCTCTCTTTGCTAAATACCTAGCTCATTCTTATGTTTGTCTTTTCCTCTTACCTAACCGTTATTATTTGTTGGGGGCTTGTATCCAACTTTTGGGGTCTTTTCTCTGGAGGCAAGAAAGGTCTTTCTTTTCCCTTCTAGGGTTAGTTAGTTCTCCGGCTGGCGCGAGACGTCTAGAACCAACGTAGGCACGTTCCCCGGCTACTTCTATTTGTGGTGCTAGGATTAGATATATGGTCAGCCCAGTTACCACTGCCCTATGAGCTGGTTTTTTGTGTTTGCAGACTTGGTATTGATTCCTGAGACCCTCTGCCATTGGGGTCATAACAGCCTACTAACGGTGTCTGCCGCTCCTTGCTTTTCTCCTCCACTGAACAAAGCTGAGCTTCAATTTTCAGCCTATATCACATATTAAACTGCATTTGGCCTACTTGTTTGGTTGGGCCTACTAACGGTGTCTGCCGATCCTTGCTTTTCTCCTCCACTGAACAAAGCTGAGCTTCAATTTTCAGCCTATATCACATATTAAACTGCATTTGGCCCACTTTATTACTTTGCCCTACTAACTGTGTCTGCCACTCCTTACAGTTGTCCTCCGCTGAACAAAGCTGTGCTGTCGGTGTACTCCTGTTACCAATTTTGAACTGCATTTAGCCTACGTACTTTTTTGGGCCTACTAACTGTGTCTGCCACTCCTTACAATTGTCCTCCGCTGAACAAAGCTATGCCGCCAGTTTACTCCTGTTACCAATTTTGAACTGAATTTAGCCCACTTTATTATTTGGGCCTATATCTGTGTTTCCTCCTCATCCTGCCCATTGCCCAGCCACTGCTAGATGAGTCTGCTGGTACATTGACCCAGACCACTACATTCCCCTTGCACTCTACACAGCCAGAATCTGACCCTGCTGAGAGTCAGGTTCCCCTTCCCGCATACTATACCACCTTACACGGGGACAAACAGGAAGGTGCAGATGAAAGTGTAGGTTCCTTCATCAGGTGGGGGGCATACTCGTTGGCAACGTCACTGGCACAGGGCCTCTCATAGTACGCAAAAGTGTCTCCGCCGGTGGGAGGCACCCCCGCCATCAAACACACCGCTGTACTTTGAGGGGTCCTGTGCCAGTGCCAATGTGAACGAGTGGGCCCCCCCTGCTTGCTCAGGATCACAGCACTTGCAAAGTTGAAATACTTACCTCTCCCTGCTCCACCGCCGTGACATAGTCCGCGTTTCCTGGCTCCACGAAAAACTTGAACCAGCCCTACCCCCCACGACTTTAGCCAAATGACCCCCAATTTTCAATGCCTAACTATTATTATAAAGTAAATTAAGATTGACAAGCTTCAGTAATAAGAATTGATGTTTTTGGCATTAAAATAGGCACTGTAGGTGTTTTCCTGTCCCCCACTTTCTGACGACTTTGATTCCCCATTGACTTGCATTGGGTTTCGTGTTTCAGTCGGCCCCCGACTTTTCGCAATAATCGGCCGATTTCACCCGACCTTTGACAAAGTCGGGTTTCGCGAAACCCGACTCGATCCTAATAAAGTAAAAGTCGCTCAACTCTACTTAGAACAACAGATTCAGGCAAACACTCACCAGAAAGCAGAAGCTACTTCTGGGAAGGAGCAGGGGCAGACTGCTCAGTTAAATAGCTTGGGCAATCTTGAGAACACAGAACAGCTAGAGAAAGTCCAGCACCTCCTAGTCACAGATTGGATAGCCGAGCTGTCAATCACGCAATCGTGCGCACGCTCAGATTCAAATCTCGTCAACGAGATCTCGTCTCCCGAGATCTCGGGGCGAGATCTCGGCAACAAGATCTGAATCTGAGCGTGCGCCATCCCGGCGGCCATTTTCACGGCGCCAATGTTCACGGAGGCCACCGCAGCATTAACGGATGAGCGGGGGGCCTCCGGGCTTTGACGAAATGCCGTCGGAGCCCCCACTGAGCCCAGAGAGCCGCTGCCACAGCCCCGCAGCACAGCCACTGCCCGCAGCACAGCCCCTGCCCGCAGCACAGCCACAGCCGCACCAGCATGGGAAGGGAGGCTGCATCGGGACCGCTGCCGCTGCCACTGCCGAATGATTTGTAAGTATATTGCGACTACAAGACGCACCCCCATTTTCCCCTAACATTTTTGGGGAAAAAAGGCATCTTGTAGTCTGAAAAATACGGTACTTAATCTTAGATACACGGGTACAAATAATTTACATCCAGGAGTAGCGGAAGGAGCCAATGACTGGACTTTGTGAATCTCAGTCTCTAATTCCGAGGACACGATAGAAATTACTATACCCTGAGAAAGAATGGAGGAAGGATGTTCTGAAGGAGAAACTGAATCAAGGCTGCATGACAAAGCATTAGCCCTAACATTCTTCAAAAAATTGCATCTAGAAAAAAATAAAGACCATCTGGCCTTTCTACGGGTTAAACGTTTAGCAGATTCAATATACAGTATAATACATTTTTATTGACCAGTCACATCCGTAACCTGATGAATAGCTTCCTCCAAAAATGTTTCCTTTCTTCACAAGTTAACTTGTCATGTCAGTGAGCAACTCATAATTTCCAGCATCAGAATTTCTCTCAGTGGACAAAAAAAATCCTGGAAAAAAATACACATGGCTGTAAGTTAGTCACCCCAACCTCAGAGGAATTCATCTCAACAATAAACGGTTTCTGAAGAACGGGTTGACTCAAAACTGAAGCAGACATGAAGCACTCTTTTAGTTAACTAAAAGCCCCCATAGCATCTGATGACCAAACCTTAAAATCCACCCCCTTAATTGTGAGATCAATAAGAGATTTAACGATCTGCGAAAAAACCCTAATGAATTTTCTATAGTACTTGGAGAATTCTAAAAAACGCTGTAGTGCTTTAAGGTCACAAGGTTGAACCCAATCAATTATAGCCTGCACCTTCCCAAAACCCATCTTAAACCCTTCAACAGATACAATGTACCCCAGAAATTATATTTCTTGAACAGAAAAAGTACACTTTTCTAATTTAGCAAGATAATAATTTTCCCTGAGACTTTGTAAAACATAACGAACATGATCATAGTGTGAACTCAGATTAGACACAAAAATTAGAATGTCATCAAGGTATACCACCAGAAAAAATGTAATTCATAAAGTTCTGGAAGACAGCAGGTGCTCTAATTAAGCCAAAAGGCATGACCAGATTCTCAAACAGGCCCTAGATGTTAAAAACGATGTATTCCACTCATTACCCTCCCAGATACGTATCAGATTATAAGCCTCTCTAAGCTCAAGTGTAGAAAACCATTTAGCCTCAGTAAGCTGATTATATAGGTTAGGGATGATTGGAAGTGGGTAAGGTAAGTATTTTTAACCTTAGTTTTGTTAAGTTCACAGAAATCAAAGCATAGGCGTAGCCCTATCTTTTTTTTCACAAAGAAGTAACCAGCAGCGACAGGTGAGGAGAAAGGACGGATATGACCCTTCTATAAACTTTTGTTTACGTATTCCTTCATAGTGGTCTGTTCAGGCCCTGACAAATTGTACAGGTGAGTTTTAGCCAATTTGGTATTAGGAATAAGATCAAGAGCATTATCATAAGGATGCTGGGGAGGTAGAATCTCTGCCTCTTTTTACGTGAACACATCTCTGAAGTCTTTCAGGTATACCGATAGACCCTGCAGACTAGCGGATCAAATTTGCATAGAATGAAGACCTTTCTTATGGCAGTTGTGGCTCCACTTAACAATATCGTTTTGCCACCAATCAATAACAGGATTATGAATATTCAGCCATGGAAACACCAACACCAACCCAGCAGGAGAATTATCCAAGACAGGAGATGGACTCAGAGTGAAGTGTTCCCACTGTTACCAGCTGGACAAAGTTCTGGAGTAACAGTGTTTTCCAATGGTGACAATCTTAATGGGTCTTTCCAATTTCACTGTCCCTAAGCCCAATTTAAGAACCAGCCTAGAATCACTAAAGATTGCAGCAGACCCACAGTCAATGAAAGCAAGTGCAGACAACCAGAGGTTCTGAAAACATAGCACCACGTTCAATAGTATTTTATTTGAGGAGGAAAAAGTTACCTGGAAGCCTGGGTGACCTCCTTGAATATCACCCAGATTTAGTCATTTCCTGATGGCTTGCTTGCTTGAGGGTGAATTGAGCAGCCCTTGAGAAAATGCCCAGCGTGACTGAGGAAGAAGTAGAGTAAAAGATTGTGCCATCTGCATGGTTCTAGATCTCCATTGGTTCCATCTCAAGTAAGAAAACAGACTCAGGAAGAATGACCAAAAATCTCTGTAGCTCATTACGTTTCTCCCAAATTCTACGATCTATAACCTTAAGAGTATCCATAAAGCCATGGCAAAACTGACACCTGAGAGTAGCATCATTCCACAGTACCTCAGAGGACAATTGTCTGAACTCCGAACTATAATCCTTAGTGGTGCGGCCCCCCTGGGTCAGGTTCATCATCTTAGCTTCCACAACCTGAACGCTTTCATGTTTGTCCTAAACAATCCCTAAAGCATCTAAAAAGGTGTGGCTAGTAGGAAGAAAAAAGAAAGCCCAAGTCTTAGGACCCCCATGCAATAAGTGACATGACTACATTCACCAGCTGGGACTCACCCCCAGAAGACCGGGATCAAAAAGTGAAAAATAAATTAGACAAATAAACTAGAAACCGCGCTAAAAGGAGAGGATTAGTAATGCTGAAACGGACCATACATGCAGTACTCAAAAACAAACAATACCGCTGCTTGTCCTGAGGATATCTGTGGAATACCCCTCTGCTAATAGCCGACCCTGCACAGTGTCACCCAAAGAGTACAGCTGAAGCTGATGCGCTTACCTATGTAGATTTACTGCTTGCGGTGTGCTAGTTGTAGGTCCCGGAGTTCCTGGTTACATCCGCGGTGCGTGGTGGAGCCCTATATAAATAAGGGGAGCCGTCCGTGGTGTGTGTCACACGCTGTGCCAGATGGAGATGCACACTGCGGGACCAGGAGCGCTCCGGCCGGTAGCCCTTCCTGGATACCACGAGGAATGGAGCGAAAGCGAAAAACAGGATGGCTGGTAGGCCCCGCCTACTAGTGACGTCACTAACAGTACGGATCGCCGTAGCGCACAAAAGAAAGGGGAGAAGGAGTTCTAACCAACGCGTTTCGAAGAGACTAGGCTCTTCTTCATCAGGGTTACCGGAATACCTTGCCCCACTGCGTTATATACAGTCATATCCGTGTTCCGCCCATCCTGTTTAACCCCGGACTTCCCAGCCAGTATTATATACCACACATGCACTCGACAGGATCGAGAGTCCTTAATCATTGATAGTGTATTGTTTTGTGTAGGATACCTATAAAACACCACGCAGGCACTAACTACTGTAATATTACCATAATTAAAACCATAAACCTTTATTGGCTAAAAATTATAAATAGTATCTAATTAAAGGGCACCTGTCACCCCGTTTTTTCAGTATGAGATAAAAATACTGTTAAATAGGGCCTGAGCTGTGCATTACAACAGTGTATTTTGTGGACCCCGATTCCCCACTTATGCTGCCAAAATACGTTACCAAAGTAGCCGTTTTTGCCTGTCAATCAGGCTGGTCTGGTCAAAAGGGCGTGGTGTCTTCCCCCAGATCTTGCTTAGTTTTCCGTTGGTGGCGTAGTGGTTTGCGCATGCCCAAGGTCCCGAATCCACTGCACAGGGGAGTGAAAAGAGCGCAATGTGTGTTATTTCCCTGTTGATCGGTGGGGGCGGCCATCTTCCTTTGGCCGCGCGTGCGCAGATGGAGCGCTCTGCTGCCCGCGGCTTCAGGAAAATGGCCGCGGGATGCCGCGCGTGCGCAGATGGAGATCGCGGCGGCCATTTTCCTGAAGCAGAATTCGCATCTCGGCTTCAGGAAAATGGCCGCCGCGATCTCCATCTGCGCACGCGCGGCCAAAGGAAGATGGTCGCCCCCACCGATCACCAATGAAATAGTGCACATCGCGCTCTTTTAACTCCCCTGTGCAGTGGATTCGGGACCTTGGGCATGCGCAAACCACTACGCCACCAACGGAAAACTAAGCAAGATCTGGGGGAAGACACCACACCCTTTTGACCAGACCAGCCTGATTGACAGGTGAAAACGGCTTCTTTGGTAACGTATTTTGGCAGCATAGGTGGGGAATCGGGGTCCACAAAATACACTGTTGTAATGCACAGCTCAGGCCCTATTTAACAATATTTTTATCTCATACTGAAAAAACGGGGTGACAGGTGCCCTTTAAAATCAGAATACATGCGACTTCGCATCAAATCCACCTATGCCCTAAGGAGGGGATACTTAGAGGATAATACTTGCCCTCCCTCAATGAGTGAACCTGAAAATATATAGAAATCTAAAAACAAAAATCTAAAAACCGAAATGTCTCTACATTGTAATGCTGAATTAAATTCAATGCCTTCAATGACTTAAAAACATTATAGACGACAGCCCAGGACAATTCCATTTTATGGGACTGAAATATGTTTTACGCTGTGGATATTACTTCCTATAGAAATTGTATTTACATGAATATTAACGTTATATGAATATTAAATTAATATTAAAAGTATACACAATACATTAAAAAGTGCGGCACTGTAGTATCACCACTGTTCCCCATGGGATACGGTCACTCTTATAGTGCCCTAACCGTCTGATGCTCGTATATACGACTGTTTAATCAATAAAAACATTATTATTGGAAAGCAAATAATTCTAATTCCTGGTTCAAACCCCCTGGGGCCAGGCTGTCCAGGGTAGATGACCCCCGTCTACCTGATTCGATGCCCCTGTAACAAACTGTATGTGGGGCGGACCAAATGTTGCCTGATGACCCGAATTAAGGAACATCTGAAAAATATTCAAAAGGGCCACCTAGGGCATCCTTTATCGAGACATTTTGTGGAGAAGCATAACGGGCTAATCAAAGGGGTATTCTTTACGGGTATAGCAAAGGTTCATCAAAATCCGAGAGGGGGGGATTTTATCAGGAAAATGTCGAGGGTGGAAAAGCAGTGGATTTTTTACCCTGGACAGCCTGGCCCCAGGGGGTTTGAACCAGGAATTAGAATTATTTGCTTTCCAATAATAATGTTTTTATTGATTAAACAGTCGTATACAGTATACGAGCATCAGACGGTTAGGGCACTATAAGAGTGACAGTATCCCATGGGGGACAGTGGTGATACTACGGTGCCGCACTTTTTAATGTATTGTGTATACTTTTAATATTAATTTAATATTCATATAACGTTAATATTCATGTAAATACAATTTCAATAGGAAGTAATATCCACAGTGTAAAACATATTTCAGTCCAATAAAATGGAATTGTCCTGGGCTGTGGTCTATAATGTTTTTAAGTCATTGAAGGCATTGAATTTAATTCAGCATAACAATGTAGAGACATTTCGGTTTTTAGATTTTTGTTTTTAGATTTCTATATATTTTCAGGTTCACCCATTGAGGGAGGGCAAGTATTATCCTCTTAGTATCCCCTCCTTAGGGCATAGGTGGATTTGATGCGATATCGCATGTATTCTGATTTTAATTAGATACTATTTATAATTTTTAGCCAATAAAGGTTTATGGTTTTAATTATGGTAATATTACAGTAGTTAGTGCGTGTGTGATGTTTTATAGGTATCCTACACAAAACAATACACTATCAATGATTAAGGACTCTCGATCCTGTCGAGTGCATGTGTGGTATATAATACTGGCTGGGAAGTCCGGGGTTAAACAGGATGGGCGGAACACGGATATGACTGTATATAACGCAGTGGGGCAAGGTATTCCGGTAACCCTGATGAAGAAGAGCCTAGTCTCTTCGAAACGAATTGGTTAGAATTCCTTCTCCCCTTTCTTTTGTGCGCTACGGCGATCCGTACTGTTAGTGACATCACTAGTAGGTGGGGCCTACTAGCCATCCTGTTTTTCGCTTTCGCTCCATTCCTCGTGGTATCCAGGAAGCGCTACCGGCCGGAGCGCTCCTGGTCCCGCAGTGTGCATCTCCATCTGGCACAGCGTGTGACACACACCACGGACGGCTCCCCTTATTTATATAGGGCTCAACCACGCACCGCGGATGTAACCGGGAACTCCAGGACCTACAACTAGCACACCGCAAGCAGTAAATCTACCTAGGTAAGTGCATCAGCTTCAGCTGTACTCTTTGGGTGACACTGTGCAATGTCGGCTATTAGCAGAGGGGTATTCCACTGCGACAGATATCCTCAGGACAAGCAGCGGTATTGTTTGTTTTTGAGTACTGCATGTATGGTCCGTTTCAGCATTACTAATCCTCTCCTTTTAGCGCAGTTTCTAGTTTATTTGTCTATTTTAATGTATATGCGGGTGGGTACTACCCGGTTTTGAATCTCGCAGCTAAGGAGTTCTGTACCTGTTCGGGCGAGCGCCAGTGTTGACTTTGTTCTCTGAAAAATAAATTACATCTCTTCCTGAATACTCTAAACTGATCCTTCTCCCCCAAAAATCTGTCAGGAAGTGCCACAACTGGTTCAGGGGCGGTCAACTGCATGTCAGCAGGTCCAGAAGACATAACTACTGTTGAAAGCACAAAGCTTTGGGAAGCACTCAGAATACTAAACTGACCCTGCAGCCATGACTGAGATGATTCTAGCATCTGGTGATCCCTGGCAAGATCCTGAACCATCTGCATCAGATTCATCACCTGGTCACAGAGTGCATGAACTGGATCCATTGGTGAGGAAAAAAGTATATGGACAGACTCAATGTGATGCTAGTCACTACTCACAGACTGTGAGGCAGAGAAGTCAGATGTTCAGGGGTCAGTACCAAGAGAGCAAATAGGTAACCAAGGGAAATGACAAAGGCGTAAGTCAGATCATGGTCCAAGGTCAAACACCAGGAGATAGCAACTCAATAGTGATGAGCGAGTATACTCGTTGCTCGGGTTTTCCCAAGCATGGTCAGGTTGTCTCCGAGTATTTGTGACTGCTTGGAGATTTAGTTTTCGTCTCCGCAGCTGAATGATTTTCAGCTGCTAGAGAATTTGAATACATGTGGGGATTCCCTAGCAACCAGGCAACCCCCACATGTACTCAAGCTGGCTAGCAGCTGTAAATCATGCAGCTGTGTCAACCTGAGCAACGAGTATACTCGCTCATCATTACAAATCAAGAAAAATGACAAGACAAAGGGATAGTCAAAACACGGTCCAAAGGGTCAGGCAGTGGAAGATCAGAACTGAGCTGAATCAGGCAAAGAGTCACCAGGAAGCATAACCTACGTTTGACAGGGATCAGAGGCAGACAGTTCAGTTAAAAAGATTGGGCAATCTCCAGAACTCAGAACACCTGGAGAAAGTACCACACCTCCCAGCCATAGAATGGACAGCCGAGCTATCAATCAAAGCACCAACAGCTCAGCATCCACATCACAAGACTGGACAACCAAGCTGTCAATCAAAACACCGACAACTCAGCATGACGCAGTTTCCATAGGACAAGATAACAATCACTCATTGAGCAGAAGAATTATGACAAGCTACACATGCAACACTTCTGCATTTTCCCCCCACTGCTGATTTTGGCTTACAAATACTGAGGTAAAATACGGATCAAAGACTGACCTTGTGAACGTTGTCTAAGAAACATAATCATGTACAATTCCCTTGCAATTCGATTAACTCTCACCTCTGTAATGGCTTGATCAAATGGTCCGCAACCTTTTAAATGCTGTTTTCTTTGTAAAAGAATTTTACAAATGCATTAGACTGTTTTCACAGGTTCTTTAAAGGTCCCCTGCACTGGGTGTGTGCCAGGATTGTCAACACTCAAAGTTTAGCTTGAATATTTATCATGTGGGTGAAGAAATAAACAAACGCTTCTTGAAAGTCAGTTGTCAACACTATGTCAGGAAAACACTTTCTCAAGAACAGAGGAAGCATCTTTCAAGAGTTAGCTGATATATGACTATGGTTAGTGTAATCCTCTGCAGGCATAAAAAGCAGCATTCATCTCAGTCATACCTGTGCTTACGTTGTCCTCTTATTACGGGAACCTCTATGGCATGTCACTGTTCATTGCACATGTTAAGTCATTATTTCGAGTGACATTTTGCTGCAAGCTTTACTGAAGCAAAAGAAAAGAAATCACCAGGCCAATTCATCATTTGCACTTTTTTAAGACACTTTTCTTTTTTTTCTCGAGAGGTACTCATTGACATTTTTGTGTCAAATTCTTCAAAATGGTGGATGTGATACAAGAATTTTGAGCAAACTCAAAAATAGTCTGGATTTTTATTTGAACTTCTTTAGCATTTTTTATCACAAAAAGTGGCACATACAATAAAGTGGTGCAAGCACTGTACTAAAATATCTGGCATAGATCAAATCACTCCACTGAGGGACTGGAGTACATTTGCAAAACATTTTGTGACTGTTTTAAAAGTCGCAATTGAGCAGTAAAAACGTTGCAATAAGGCACAAACATCTGAAAACCCTAAACTCTACCCACAATAGTAAACTAAAAAAAACACATGAACAAATATAAAATAGACTTTAAAAAAAGGTAAAAATGGAAAGTTGAATATGGCGTAAACAAAAAGCATAGCCAAAAAACTAAAAAGTAGACACAAAAAGACTAAATGCAATAAAAAATTAAACCCCATAATATAAAATCAGTTGGATCATACCCAGGATGTTATAGGATCAACGCTTACAGACAGTAAATAATGGGTCGCTATTATTGATCAAAATGCTCCTAGATCTAGCTTAAATTAAGTGAGAATTCTTGTGTAGATGCCGTGCACAACGTAATTTAGTGAGGGCATTTTTTTATGTTTCATCTGAAAAGGAGGATAAGTATAAGTAACTCCCCTTTTCATTTATAATCTTGGAGGCCGATTATCATGCAGATCAGTATCAGGCCCATAGATCTTAACATATGGATTTATCTAGAATAAAACATCTGATCAATGATATCAAGGTATCATTTTATTCAGGTCCTATGACCTACATGTCCATAGAGATGGCATAGAAGGAATGATCCTATTGACAGGTTTCCTTTAAATTTTCATAAAGGTTTACAGAACCATACATTATTATTAAACTAAACCTATCAGCTGGATTTTGCTCAGTAAACTACAGACAGTGTCAGGTTGGCGCTGTTATACTGATTAAAATGATACCTTGGTTGATTAAATTTGTCTTGTGGTTGTTTAATCTGTATTTGTAGTTTTCAGTTAATGAGGTTCTGGTGCTTCGGGGCAGACTGTGGCGCATGTATCTCAAAATGTATATAATACTGTCAGGTAAAAAAAAAAACTAACATCATCAAAATGGCGCCAGCGGATGCACAGTCGCATCTATTGCTTTCTGATACCTGCTACTGCGCAAGCGCCACCACCGGCATCATTTTGCTGCAGCCACTTTTTTTCCCAGCAAAATGGTGTCGGAGCATGCACAGTAGTGTATATCTGCCCCCATTTTGATGAAGTTACTTTTTTTTTACCCAATAATATTATATGCATTTTGTGATACATGATTCTGCGCAGGTGCCCCTGCCAGCACCATTTTCCTGAAAGTAAAGATTTTTTTGTAACCCCACAATATTTTATGCATTATGTAAAATGAATATATACAAATGAATATGTAAGCAGAGTACCACATAAAGACCCCCCACAGGCCGCCCCAGAGCAGGAAAATCTCATTAATTGACAATACAAATACAGATTAAACAACAACCACAGGACGGATTTCATCAACCAAGGTATCATTTTAATCAGTATAACGATGACAACCTGACACTGTCTGTTGTTTACTGAGCAAAATCCTGCAGACAGGATTGCTTTAAAGAAATATCACATTATATGTTAAAATGAATGGTGTCATCATTCAAAGCTAGAGCTTGACCCATAAAATTAATACGTCAAATGGATATGTTGATGGAGAAATAAAAAAAGTTAAGGTTCTCGGAAATAAGGGGAGGAAAAAAGTGGAAAACAAAACAAAAAATTGCCTGATCGGTAAGACGTTAATGTGTTATTCATGCAGTTTCTATGAGGCTCTGCATAATAAATAAAGTGAAATATGTGCAGAAGTAATTGTGATTTTTCATGTCATGTGTTATTATTAACAAAAAGCTAAATCCTTCTTGTTTGTTGGGAAAACAACATGTCTTTCAGAATGTGTGAATTTGAAATATGTGAGAAAATCTCTATGTCATGCCTTTCTCATATTTTCAAGGGTGAGTGGTTTGTGTGACACGACATTTCCCCTGAAGCTTACATGTGTTTACATTATTACATCTGACAGTCAGGTGTAAAGATGAAAGACTGAAATATATACATGGCATTTATATACAAGGTGGATTACTCAGGCCTTGTTTCTTTGTGATGTACTGAGAACATTGATAGTTGGACCTTTTTGTATTGTGGGTTACAAAGTTCAACATTATCTTTTCCTCATTTTATGCATGTGCTAGTGATATTCTGTTGTTGAATTTGCCTATATACTTACCGTTAACTTTTATACACAATATATAATCTTACCTAAGTCCTTCAAGGTGTAAGTAAACGCACTTCACATATTTTCTCATCTTTTTATTTCACTGTATATTTGTAATCACCAGGCATTTCCAATGCTCCAAAATGGCAAAGATTCCTTCTGACTCTCGTTTCAGGTACGAGGCTAGTCCATGATCTTTCGCTGCTTCCCTGGTCCGGCGGTTCAGCGGAACATTTAAAAAAAAGTTTGGTTCAGGTACCAGAACCGTACTCAAACTGGAACCCAAACACGGACCCCATTCAGATGAATGGGGGCCTTAAAATCCATTGTTTTTCACGCTGTCATCTGCGTGACAGAGCAGGAAAAATGAGCTCTGATCAGTGGTAAGATCATTACAGGCAGTTTTAGAGTGCTGCATTTCCCACTCTGTCAAACAGATTGACAGCGTGTGAGCCAACAGCTGTGACTGGCGGTAAAAAGGTTACTGCCAGTCACAGGCATCAGCTGATGAGAGTTCTTTTCTTGTTATCCTACACCTGCTTTCGCTGATCGCAAGGAGAGCAGGCGAGGCTGATGAGAGTATTCATCTGCCGGCGCCTGTGCAATGAATACTTTTTTTTTTAAATGATGTGGGTTCCCCTCTATTTTTGATAACCAGCACAGTTAAAAGCTGACAGCTGCAGGCTGCAAACCCAGATGTAAGCTTTATCTTGGCTGGTTATCAACAACAGAGGGGTCCCCATGCTCTATTTTTTAATTATTTAAATAATCATTTTAAAATACAGCATGGAGTTCCCCCTGTTTTTGGCAACCAGTCAAGCTAAAGCAGACAGCTGGGGGCAGGCATTCTCAGACTGGGAAGGTGTCATGTATATTGGTCCTCCCCAGCCTAAAAATCACAGCTGCCCCAGAAAAGGCGCATCTATTAGATATGCCAACTCTGGCTCTTTACCTGGCTCTTCCCATTTGCCCTCGTGCAGTGGCAAGTGGGGTTATAGGTTTGTGGTTGATTTCAGCTGTTTTATGGCCACTGACATCAAACCCAGAGGTTAGTAATGGAGAGGTGTTTATAAGATGCCCCCATTACTAACCCCACAGTCAGTTTGTTAAAAATACACAGCCAGAATAAAGTCCTTTATTTGAAATAAAAACTCCCTACCCTCTTACCCATTTATTCACAAAAATAAAAATGAAAAAGCAACGTTATTCTCACCTTACTGCCAATAATCCATTGATGCCTATGTCTCACTGTAAAACACAAAAAACACCATATTCCTCACCTCTCTAAATCATCTGGATCATTGTGGAACACGGCCATTAATGTTCACTAAGTGAACATACATTATGTGCTGCATGTATACAAACTTAAACCAAGCTCAATTTTTGTGTTTTTTCATGACCATTAATGGATTATCGTTGGACGGGTGAGGAATATGATGTTTTTAATTATTTTTTTTGCCTTTTACAGTTGGACATTCACATGTATGAATTATCGGCAGAAAGGTGAGTATAACTTTGCTTTTTTATTTAAAAATGCATATTATATACCGTGATTATCTTTATACTCCTGCAGATTCCATAATTCTGCTGCGGTTTTATACTTAACTTCCTTGTATTTCTATAGTATTTTTATACAATTCATGCAAAAATCATTTTTTCAATTTAAATTACTTTAATCACTTAATAATTTTATGACAAAACTATAGAGAAAGCAGTGGGATATAAATAAAAAGAATGGAAAGGAAGTAGAAGACTAAAAAAGAAGAAAAAGAAGACAGCCTTGCAGTTTAACCTCCTAGTGCCATATCATTTGCATGATTGTTTTGATAATAGTGTATGAAGAGAGTTCAGGAGATTAGCTTTCTCCATAGGTGGCAGATACCAGCTGTATTAACCCCTTGTAGACGATGGATGTAATAATACACTCACGTCGGAATCCCCCTGTTTGGTGCAGGCTTTGGCGCTGAGCCCGCACCTTTCCAGGCACAGAATGCTATGAGCGCCGCCCTGTGGTCAGCGCTCAAAGTAAGTCAGCATTTTTGTTACACGCAGTCAATCTGATCAGCGCCTGTGTGTAGCACAGGTGATCAAAGTATTGCAGCTTCTAGTCACCCATGGAGACTATTGAAGCATGCAAAAAGTTAAAAAAATGTTTTAAAAAATATTTAAAAAATAAAATATAAAAGTTCAAATCACCACACTTTCGTCCCATTCAAAATAAAACAATAAAAAAGTCAAATATGCAATATTTGGTATCACCGTGTTCAGAATTGCTTGATCTGTCAATACAAAAAAGAATTAATCCAATCATTAAACGGCGTAAAGAGCAAAAAAGTCAAAACACCATAATTACGTTTTTCTGGTCGCCGCAACAATGCAATGAAAAGGTCATATCTGCACCAAAATGGTATCAATAAAAAGGTCAGCTCGGCACACAAACAATAAGTCCTCTCGTCACTCAAATTTTGGATTTTTTTTTCACCACTTAAATAAAAAAGAATCGATACATATTTGATGTCTGTGAACTCGTAATGACCTGCATAATCATAAGGCCAGTCTCACACGTCCAGATAATTCCGGTACCGGAAAAATCGGTACCGGAGTTATCCATGTCCGTGTGTCCGTGAGCTCACGTGGCACATCAGTGTGGCACACGAGCGGCAGCCGTGTGCCGCCCGTGTGCTGACTGGGTACCACACGGACCGTGCAGGAGACAGGGCTACAGTAAGCGCTGTCCCCTGCTTTGGGTGCTTAAGCCGCCATTCATCCCTTCTCTCCAGCAGCGTTCGCTGGAGAGAAGGAATGAAAAATCATTGTTTTGGTTTTTTTTGCGGTTGAAATAAAGTTCCCGGTAACCAATGCCCCTTCCAACCCCTCCCACCCCCTGTGCGCCCGCCCGCTGGAAATAAAATACTCACCCAGCTCCCTCGATGCTTCCTCTCAGCGCCGCAGCTTGTCCTGTATGAGCGGTCACGTGGTGCCACTCATTACAGTGATGAATATGCGGCTCCACCCCTATGGGAGGTGGAGCCACATATTCATCACTGTAATGAGCGGCACCACGTGACCGCTCATACAGGACAAGCTGCGGTGCTGAGAGGAAGCATCGTGGGAGCTGGGTGAGTATTTTATTTCCAGCGGGCGGGCGCACAGGGGGTGGGAGGGGTTGGAAGGGGCATTGGTTACCGGGAACTTTATTTCAACCGCAAAAAAACAAAAAAACCAATGATTTTTCATTCCTTCTCTCCAGCGAACGCTGCTGGAGAGAAGAAATGAATGGTGGCTTCAGCACCACAAGCAGGGGGACAGCGTCTACTGTAGCGCTGTCTCCTGCATGGCACACGGACTGCACACGGACAGCATCCATGTGCGGTACATGTTTTACACGGACCCATTGACTTTAATGGGTCCGTGTGATCCGTGCGCTCCCACGAACACTGACATGTCTCCGTGTTTTTCAAACGGACACACGGTCCGTGAAAACACGCTGACATGTGCAGAGACACATTGATTTTAATGTGTCTACATGAGTCAGTGTCTCTGGTACGTGAGAAAACTGTCACCACATGTACCGGAGCCACTGACGTGTGAAACCGGCCTAATGGCAGGTCAGTTTCAGCATTTATTGAACATGGTAAAAAATAAAAAAAGCAACTGTGGAATTGCACTTTTTTGCAATTTCACTACACTTGGAATTTGTTTCCTGTTTTCCAGTACATGTATGTATAAACCAATGGTGTCTTTCAAAGATATAACTTGTCCCGCAAAAAACAAGCCCTGAAATGCCCATATTGACTGAAAAGTAAAAACGTTATGCTCTGGGAAGAAGGGGAGCAAAAATTAGAAATTCAAAAACTGTAATACCCCTGGTCATTAAGTCCCCTTTCACACATCAGTTTCTTGCCGTCAGTCACAAACCGTTGGCTCGATGGATCAATGGATGCGTCGCAGATTGTGAAAAACTGATGCGACTGATTCATTTTTTCGACTGATTCGACTAGTGAATCTGGCTAATTGGATCTTAAAAAAATCGGAGCATGCTCAGTTAAAAAAAACGGAATCCGTCACCGGATTCCATCAATTGACAGATCTGGAGCCCATAGGCTTCCATTCAAGCAAATGACGGACGTCGACGGATCCGTCGCTCTCAGATTTTTCGACGTACACAAAAAGCGTTACTTTGTCCATTGTCTCCGGCCACCGGACAAACAATTTTCAATGGATCCGGCGAACAACGGATGAAACGTGATGCCATCTGTCGCTAATACAAGTCTATGAGAAAAAAAACACATCCGGTGGCATCAGTCGCCGGATTAGTTTTTTTCAAAATTCGACAAATTGTGGCTGATAGCAAAAAACTGATGTGTGAAAGGGGCCCAAGGGGTTAAACAGCTGGCATCTGTTTTTAACAGTCTAAGGCCGGCGTCACACTTAGCGTAGGGAAATACGGTCCGTTTTTTACAGACCAAATACGGAGAAATGATCCCTAAACAGTGATCTGTATGTCATCCGTAGGCAGGGTGTGGCTGCGTATTTTGCGCATGTAAGCCTCAGTATGTAATCCGTATGGCATCCGTACAGCGAGATTTTCTCGCCGGCTTGCAAAATGGACATAGAATGGATCCATGGGCTATAATATTCGTGAAAACATATATACAGTGAGACACATATATATACTGTATACTACTATTGGATTAATAATGGATAGGTGTCTTATTGACATCTCTCCATTATTAACCAGGCTTAATGTCATCTTACATTAGCAAGGTGACATTAACCCTTTATTACCCCATATCCCACCGCTACACGGGAGTGGGAAGAGAGAGGCTAAGTGCCAGAATAGGCTCATCTTACAAATGTGCCTTTTCTGGGGTGGCTGGGGGCAGATAACCATGGTTTCTCTCTAGGCTATTAATATCTGCCCTTAGTCACTGGCTTTGGAACTCTGGTGGAGAAAATTGCGCGGGAGCCCACACCAGTTTTTTCTGTGATTTAACCCTTTATTTTAACAGCTAGAGCCCCCAAATTTTGCACACACACACAGTACTAACATTAGTAGTGAGGAATATGTAAAAATATAATGGATATGCAATAATAATAATAATTTTTATTTATATAGCGCCAACATATTCCGCAGCACTTTACAATTAACTGGTTTACTGTATGTAAACCATGTCTCATATCCTGTCGGGTTTGATAAGGAGATATGAAAAGCCGGCAATTGAATTACCGGCTTTTAACCCCTTTCTGTCATTAGACGTACTATTCCGTCCATGTGGGGTGGGCCCTACTTCCCAAGGACGGAATAGTACGTCATACGCGATCGGCCGCGCTCACGGGGGGAGCGCGGCCGATCGCGGCCGGGTGTCAGCTGCATATCGCAGCTGACATCCGGCACTATGTGCCAGGAGCGGTCACGGACCGCCCCCGGCACATTAACCCCCGGCACACCGCGATCAAACATGATCGCGATGTGCCGGCGGTGCAGGGAAGCATCGCGCAGGGAGGGGGCTCCCTGCGGGCTTCCCTGAGCCCCCCGCAGCAACGCGATGTGATCGCGTTGCTGCGAGGGTCTTACCTCCCTCCCTGCCTGCTCCAGACCCGGATCCAAGATGGCCGCGGATCCGGGTCCTGCAGGGAGGGAGGTGGCTTCACAGAAGCCTGCTCAGAGCAGGCACTGTGAAGCAGCCTGCACTTCTCGCAGATCGGTGATCTGTCAGAGTGCTATGCAAACTGACAGATCACCGATCTGTATTGTCCCCCCCTGGGGCACAGTAAAAAAGTAAAAAAAAAATTTTCCAAATGTGTAAAAAAAAAAAAAAAAAAAAATATTCCAAAATAATGAAAAAAAAAAAAAATATTATTCCCATAAATACATTTCTTTATCTAAATAAAATAAAAAAAACAATAAAAGTACACATATTTAGTATCGCCGCGTCCGTAACGACCCGACCTATAAAACTGGCCCACTAGTTAACCCCTTCAGTAAACACCGTAAGAAAAAAAAAAAAAAACGAGGCAAAAAACAACGCTTTATTATCATACCGCCGAACAAAAAGTAGAATAACACGCGATCAAAAAGACTGATATAAATAACCATGGTACCGCTGAAAACGTCATCTTGTCCCGCAAAAAACGAGCCGCTATACAGCATCATCAGCAAAAAAATAAAAAAGTTATAGTCCTGAGAATAAAGAGATACCAAAATAATTATTTTTTCTATAAAATAGTTTTTATCGTATAAAAGCGCCAAAACATAAAAAAATGATATAAATGAGATATCGCTGTAATCGTACTGACCCGACGAATAAAACTGCTTTATCAATTTTACCAAACGCGGAACGGTATAAACGCCTCCCCAAAAAGAAATTCATGAATAGCTGGTTTTTGATCACTCTGCCTCACAAAAATCGGAATAAAAAGCGATCAAAAAATGTCACGTGTCCGAAAATGTTACCAATAAAAACGTCAACGCATCCTGCAAAAAACAAGATCTCACATGACTCTGTGGACTCAAATATGGAAAAATTACAGCTCTCAAAATGTGGTAACGCAAAAAATATTTTTTGCAATGAAAAGCGTCTTTCAGTGTGTGACGGCTGCCAATCATAAAAATCCGCTAAATAACCCGCTATAAAAGTAAATCAAACCCCCCTTCATCACCCCCTTAGTTAGGGAAAAATAAAAAAATTAAAAAATGTATTTATTTCCATTTTCCCATTAGGGTTAGGGTTAGGGCTAGAGTTAGGACTAGAGTTAGGGCTAGGGTTATTGCTAGGGTTAGGGCAAGGGTTAGGGCTAGGGTTAGGGCTAGGGTTAGGGCTAGGGTTGGGGCTAGGGTTAGGGCTAGGGTTTGGGCTAGGGTTGGGGCTAGGGTTAGGGCTACAGTTAGGGTTGGGGCTAAAGATAGGGTTAGGGTTTGGATTACATTTACGGTTGGGAATAGGGTTGGGTGTGTCTGGGTTAGAGGAGTGGTTAGGGTTACTGTTGGGATTAGGGTAAGGGGTGTGTTTGGATTAGGGTTTCAGTTATAATTGGGGGGTTTCCACTGTTCGGGCACATCAGGGGCTTTCCAAACGGGATATGGCATCCGATCTGAATTCCAGCCAATTCTGCGTTGAAAAAGGAAAACAGTGCTCCTTCCCTTCCGAGCTCTCCCGTGTGCCCAAACAGGGGCCCCAACATATGGGGTATCAGCGTACTCAGGACAAATTGGACATCATCTTTTGGGGTCCAATTTCTCCTGCTACCCTTGGGAAAATACAAAAGTGGGGGCCAAAAAATAAGTTTTGTGGGAAAAAAAAGATTTTTTATTTTCACGGCTCTGCGTTGTAAACTGTAGTGAAACACTTGGGGGTTCAAAGTTCTCACAACACATCTAGATAAGTTCCTTGGGGGGTCTAATTTCCGATATGGGGTCACTTGTGGGGGGTTTGTACTGTTTGCGTACATCAGGGGCTCTGCAAATGCAACGTGACGCCTGCAGACCAATCCATTTAAGTCTGCATTCCAAATGGCGCTCCTTCCCTTCCGAGCTCTGTCATGCGCCCAAACAGTGGTTCCCCCCCACATATTGGGTATCAGCATACTCAGGACAAATTGGACAACAAATTTTGGGGTCCAATTTATCCTGTTACCCTTGTGAAAATACAAAACTGGGGGCTAAAAAATCATTTTTGTGAAAAAAAAAAAGAATTTATTTTCACGGCTCTGCGTTATAAACTGTAGTGAAACACTTGGGGGTTCAAAATTCTCACAACACATCTAGATAAGTTCCTTGGGGGGGTCTAGTTTCCAATATGGGGTCACTTGTGGGGGGTTTGTACTGTTTGGGTACATCAGGGGCTCTGCAAATGCAACGTGTCGCCTGCAGACCAATCCATTTAAGTCTGCATTCCAAATGGCGCTCCTTCCCTTCCGAGCTCTGTCATGCGCCCAAACAGTGGTTCCCCCCCACATATCAGGTATCAGCATACTCAGGACAAATTAGACAACAACTTTTTGGGTCCAATTTATCCTGATACCCTTGTGAAAATACAAAACTCGGGGCTAAAAAATCATTTTTGTGAAAAAAAAAAAGAATTTATTTTCACGGCTCTGCGTTATAAACTGTAGTGAAACACTTGGGGGTTCAAAGCTCTCAAAACACATCTAGATAAGTTCCTTAGGGGGTTTACTTTCCAAAATGGTGTCACTTGTGGGGTTTTTTAATGTTTAGGCACATCAGGGGCTCTGCAAACGCAACATGGCATCCCATCTTAATTCCAGTCAATTTTGCATTGAAAAGTAAAATAGCGCTCCTTCCCTTCCGAGCTCTGCTATGCGCCCAAACAGTGGTTTACCCCCACATATGGGGTATCGTCGTACTCAGGACAAATTGCACAACAACTTTTGTGCTCTAATTTCTTCTCTTACCCTTGGGGAAATAAAAAAATGGGGGCGAAAAGATCATTTTTGTGAAAAAATATGATTTTTTATTTTTACGGCTCTGCATTATAAACTTCTGTGAAGCACTTGTTGGGTCAAAGTGCTCACCACACATCTCGATAAGTTCCTTAGGGGGTCTACTTTCCAAAATGGTGTCACTTGTGGGGGGTTTCAATGTTTAGGCACATCAGGAGCTCTCCAAACGCAACATGGCGTCCCATCTCAATTCCAGTCAATTTTGCATTGAAAAGTCAAATGGCGCTCCTTTCCTTCCGAGCTCTGCCCTGCGCCCAAACAATGGTTTACACCCACATATGGGGTATCAGCGTACTCAGGACAAATTGCACAACAATTTTTGGGGTCCAATTTCTTCTCTTACCCTTGGGAAAATAAAAAATTGGGGGCGAAAAGATCATTTTTGTGAAAAAATATGATTTTTTATTTTTACCGCTCTGCATTATAAACTTCTGTGAAGCACTTGTTGGGTCAAAGTGCTCACCACACATCTAGATAAGTTCCTTAGGGGGTCTACTTTCCAAAATGGTGTCACTTGTGGGGGGTTTCAATGTTTAGGCACATCAGGGGCTCTCCAAATGCAACATGGCGTCCCATCTCAATTCCAGTCAATTTTGCATTGAAAAGTCAAATGGCGCTCCTTTCCTTCCGAGCTCTGCCATGCGCCCAAACAGTGGATTACCCCCACATATGGGGTATCAGCATACTCAGGACAAATTGTACAACAAATTTTGGGGTCTATTTTCTCCTGTTACCCTTGGTAAAATAAAACAAATTGGATCTGAAATAAATTTTGTGTGAAAAAAAGTTAAATGTTCATTTTTATTTAAACATTCCAAAAATTCCTGTGAAACACCTGAAGGGTTAATAAACTTCTTGAAAGTGGTTTTGAGTACCTTGAGGGGTGCAGTTTTTAGAATGGTGTCACACTTGGGTATTTTCTATCATATAGACCCCTCAAAATGACTTCAAATGAGATGTGGTCCCTAAAAAAAAATGGTGTTGTAAAAATGAGAAATTGCTGGTCAACTTTTAACCCTTATAACTCCGTCACAAAAAAAAATTTTGGTTCCAAAATTGTGCTGATGTAAAGTAGACATGTGGGAAATGTTACTTATTAAGTATTTTGCGTGACATATGTCTGTGATTTAAGGGCATAAAAATTAAAAGTTGGAAAATTGCAAAATTTTCAAAATTTTCGCCAAATATTCGTTTTTTTCACAAATAAACGCAACTTATATCGAAGAAATTTTACCACTATCATGAAGTACAATATGTCACGAGAAAACAATGTCAGAATCGCCAAGATCCGTTGAAGCGTTCCAGAGTTATAACCTCATAAAGGGACAGTGATCAGAATTGTAAAAATTGGCCCGGTCATTAACGTGCAAACCACCCTTGGGGGTGAAGGGGTTAAGCTATCTAGCGCTGTATTAAATATATATATATATATATATATATATATATATATATATATATATACATATATATATATGTCTCAATGACATATGTGTATATGTCATTGAGACACATATATATACACATATACACATGTCATTTATTCTATCTATTCTATTCTAACCTGTCAGTGTGATTTTACTGTACATGGCGCTGAATTACCATCTTTTCTATAGAACACCGGTGCGTATTTCTCGCAAGTCACACTGATGGTCCTTGTGTAATCCGTATTTTTCTCACCCCATAGACTTTCATTGGCGGATTTTTTGTGCAGTACGCTGACAAACGCAGCATGCTGTTATTTTCTCAGCCCGTAAAATAAGGCTGCAAAATATATGGCAGATAGGAGCTGCCCCATAGAGAATCATTCGTCCGTGTGCAATGTGTTGTTTTTGCGCCTCTCATACATCCATAAAATTCTCTAGTGTGACGCCGGCCTTACTGTTAACCATTTAAACACAATGTCAATCTTTAAAAGCGGCATTTAAATAGAACTGGTGCCACTGATCATGCTACTGGCTCCCATTGGTGCCCATTAACATGATCGTGAAGGTCCCTGCTGCCTTTATCTTAGTATTCCTCTAAAGTTCAGCTACAGGTTGGAGTCACACTAGCTATTATAAAATCAGTCCGATTTTGTTCCTGCAAAGTTGGATGAGTGTCATGCGAGTGTCATGCGAGTGTCATGCATTTTTCATGCGAGTGCAATCTGATTTTTCACACCTAGCATCCGATTTACATCCGAATTGCTATCTGCAATGCGATTTTAACATGAGCTTTTAGATAGAGAAATTATCTGTCATTTACACATAATTTTCAAAGGAAATATTCTTTAAAACACACATACTGTATATACAGTTATATGAAAAAGTTTGGGCACCCCTATTAATCTTAGGCTTAATGTTTTATAAAAATAGTTTTTTTTGCAACAGCTATTTCAGTTTCATATATCTAATAACTGTTGGACACAGTAATGTTTCTGCCTTGAAATGAGGTTTATTGTATTAACAGAAAATGTGCAATCTGCATTCAAACAAAATTTGACAGGTGCATAAGTATGGGCACCCTTATCATTTTCTTGTTTTAAATACTCCTACCTACTTTTTACTGACTTACTAAAGCACTTTTTTTTGTTTTGTAACCTCATTGAGCTTTGAACTTCATAGCCAGGTGTATGCAATCATGAGAAAAGCTGTTGCAAAAAAAACAATTTTTATAAAACATTAAGCTTAAGATTAATAGGGGTGCCCAAACTTTTTCATATAACTGTAGATAGATAGGTAGGTACATAGCTGTGAGCTGATATTAATTGACTGGGAAACTCCCTGGGTATTACTCCCTTCAAGGCTATAAACATCTGCCTCCAGCTGTCGGCTTTCCCTCTGCTGGTTAAGAAAATTACGTGGGAGCCCATGCCATTTTTTTCAAAAAAATTATATTTTAATAATTAAATACATGTTCAGAAAGCTGCACACACACAGTAATAATTGTATATGTTACTGACAGCTACAGTATATATCTATCTAGTTTATGTGTATTTACTGTATGTAATCATCTCTTCTGACTATATATATATATATATATATATATACTAGCTATTGAACCCGTTCTACGCCCGGGTGGCGAGCATTTATATTGGTATATGGTCTCCATCCTGGTATGTGCTGCTCCCATCTTGCTCTCCCATCCTGTCATGTGCTGCTCCATCCTGCGCACCCATCCTATCATGTGCTGCTCCATCCTGCGTCCCCATCCTGTCATGTGCTCCCATCCTGCCATATGCTGCTCCATCCTACACCCCCCATCCTGTCATGTGTGTGCCCCCATTCTGTCATGTGCTGCTCCCATCCTGTGCCCCCATTCTGTCATGTGCTGCTCCCATCCTGCACCCCCATCCTGTCATGTGTGCGCCCCCATTCTGTCATGTGCTGCTCCCATCCTGTGCCCCCATTCTGTCATGTGCTGCTCCCATCCTGTGCCCCCATTCTGTCATGTGCTGCTCCCATCGTGCGCAATCATTCTGTCATGTGCTGCTCCCATCCCGCGCCCCCATTCTGTTGTAATGTGCTGCACCCATTCTGCCTGTTCCTGTTTCCATTCTGCCATATGTTGCCCCCATCTTTCTCTCTCCAGCTCTACTGCCTGAGTGCAGCTGTGCTGAGTGCGGGCGGCTGTGCGTGGCAGTGCTGAGTGCGGACAGCTGTGCGTGGCGGTGCTGAGTGCGGGCGGCTGTACGTGGCGGTGCTGAGTGCGGGCGGCTGTGTGTGGCGGTGCTGAGTGCGGGCGGCTGTGCGTGGCGGTGCTGAGTGCGGGCGGCTGTGCATGGTGGTGCTGAGTGCGGGCGGCTGTGCATGGTGGTGCTGAGTGCGGGCTGCTGTGCGTGGCGGTGCTGAGTGCGGGCGGCTGTGCGAGGCGGTGCTGAGTGAGGGCGGCTGTGCGTGGCGGAGCTGAGTGCGGGCGGCAGTGTGTGGTGGTGCTGAGTGCGGGCGGCTGTGCGTCGCGGTGCTGAGTGCGGGCGGCTGTGCTGAGTGCGGACGGCTGTGCGTGGCGGAGCTGAGTGCGGGCGGCAGTGTGTGGTGGTGCTGAGTGCGGGCGGCTGTGCGTGGCGGAGCTGAGTGCGGGGGGCAGTGTGTGGTGGTGCTGAGTGCGGGCGGCTGTGCGTGGCGGTGCTGAGTGCGAGCGGCTGCGCGTGGCGGTGCTGAGTGCAGGCGGATGCGCGTGGCTGTGGCATTCTGCCATATGTTGCCCCCATCTTTCTCTCTCCAGCTCTACTGCCCGAGTGCAGCTGTGCTGAGTGCGGGCGGCTGTGCGTGGCGGAGCTGAGTGCGGGCGGCAGTGTGTGGTGGTGCTGAGTGCGGGCGGCTGTGCGTGGCGGTGCTGAGTGCGGGCGACTGTGCGTGGCGGTGCTGAGTGCGGGCAGCTGTGCGTGGCGGTGCTGAGTGCGGGCGGCTGTGCGTGGGAGGTGCTGAGTGCGGGCGGCTGTGCGTGGCGGTGCTGAGTGCGAGCGGCTGCGCGTGGCGGTGCTGAGTGCAGGCGGCTGTGCGTGGCTGTGGTGAGTGCGGGCGGCTGTGCGTGGCTGTGGTGAGTGCGGGCGGCTGTGCGAGGCTGTGGTGAGTGCGGACGGCTGTGGTGAGTGCGGGCGGCTGTGCATGGCGGTGCTGAGTGCGGACGGCTGTGCGTGGCGGTGCTGAGTGCGGACGGCTGTGCGTGGCGGTGCTGAGTGCGGACGGCTGTGCGTGGCGGTGCTGAGTGCAGACGGCTGTGCGTGGCGGTGCTGAGTGCGGACGGCTGTGCTGAGTGCGGGCGGCTGTGCGTGGCTGTGGTGAGTGCGGGCGGCTGTGCGTGGCTGTGGTGAGTGCGGGCGGCTGTGCGTGGCTGTGGTGAGTGCGGGCGGCTGTGCGTGGCTGTGGTGAGTGCGGGCGGCTGTGCGTGGCTGTGGTGAGTGCGGGCGGCTGTGCGTGGCTGTGGTGAGTGCGGGCGGCTGTGCGTGGCTGTGGTGAGTGCGGGCGGCTGTGCGTGGCTGTGGTGAGTGCGGGTGGCTGTGGTGAGTGCGGGCGGCTGTGCGTGGCTGTGGTGAGTGCGGGCGGCTGTGCGTGGCTGTGGTGAGTGCGGGCGGCTGTGCGTGGCTGTGGTGAGTGCGGGCGGCTGTGCGGGGTGGTGCTGAGAGTGCGTGCGGCTGTGCTGGGCGCCGAGTGCCGGGGGCCTGAGCAGGCGGGGATACCGGCGCGCTGTGGGGGTCAGGTGCCAGTATCGCCGCTAGCACAGGCCCCCGACACTTGCTATATTCACCTGTCCCCCCCGTTCCAGCGCTGCGTGCCACTCCGTGTTCCGAGTCCTCTGGCTGTGACTGTTCACTCAGTCAGAGGGTGGCGTGCATTAAGCGCGTCATCGCGCCCTCTGAACTGTGAACGTCACAGGCAGAGGACCCGGAACACGGAGCGGCACGCAGCGCTGGAACGGGGGGGACAGGTGAATATAGCTGACACTTACCCTCCTGGCGCGTCCCTGCTGCTCCGTTGGAGATCGCGGTGTGCGTTCAGTGTTTACGCATACCGTGATCTCCTGGGAGCGTCGCTCTGTGCGGTCCAGACTGCGCCGGCGCTTGCGCTTGCGCAGTCTATAAAGGCTTCGGACAGAGTGACGCTCCCAGCGTTATATTATAGATATATATATATATATATATATATATATATATATATATATATATGTGTGTGTGTCACTGACATCTATATAATATTAACTAATACCTTACATCTTTCGATATGTTCTTGTGCACTTTTTTTACTTTTACTTTTTGAGGTGCAGTTGGGCCCTGATGGCTTTGTTAGTTGTGGCCTCTGTTCACACAGGACGCATTGCAGTTAGCACTGGTCAGCCCGCCACATGGCGTTACTAATAGGCTAGGATCCAGTTGCTGTGCATACTCTGTGTGAACATTGCTGCAGATTATTTATTTGCACTGGTGTGTCCAGCGGCCAATCCCTGATTGTAGTCTGGCTGTCTCATTTGGTATTACCACACCTGTGTAGTCGCCATCTTTACTTGGGGCCCACTGCACCATGAGAGTGCATTTGATTTGAGGCCTAGACAGGTAAGCACCTTTGCCTGTTTTTCTGTGGTGTTTTTTCTAGAATAGTGGAGGTTTTTTCCTCCTTTTTTTTCCTCCTGTTGTGGTTTTTGCTGTTAGACTAGGACTGGCAAGCGTGAGGACCCGTGACGTGGGTTGCCAGCTTATGTATTGTGGCCATAATATTAACTAATACCTTACATTTTTCGATATGTTCTTGTGCACTTTTTTTACTTTTACTTTTTGAGGTGCAGTTGGGCCCTGATGGCTTTGTAAGTTGTGGCCTCTGTTCACACAGGACGCATTACAGTTAGCACTGGTCAGCCCGCCACATGGCGTTACTAATAGGCTAGGATCCAGTTGCTGTGCATACTCTGTGTGAACATTGCTGCAGATTATTATTTGCACTGGTGTGCCCAGCGGCCAATCCCTGATTGTAGGCTGGCTGTCTCATTTGGTATTACCACACCTGTGTAGTCGCCATCTTTACTTGGGGCCCACTGCACCATGAGAGTGCATTTGATTTGAGGCCTAGACAGGTAAGCACCTTTGCCTGTTTTTCTGTGGTGTTTTTTCTATATATCTATGTGTATATATCTATTCTATTCTAACCTGTCAGTGTGACTTTACTGTATGCGGCAGATGATTTGTCGGCTTTTCAAAGGAGATAGGTGTGTAAAAATAGGACAGCATTCGCATGGTCCGAGTGCTGTGCTTTTTTTTTCTCGCACCCATTGACTTCTATTGCGGGATACGATCTGATTTCCGATTACAATTGCAGCATCCTAAGACTTTTTTCCAGTCCAATCGTGATCCGATCAGAGCTGGAAAAAAAAAGCAGATGAACACACAATGACAGAATAACATTGGTCCGAATGCAATCCGATTTTTCATCAGATTGCATTTGTCCGATTTCATCGCAAGTGGGAATGAGCCCACATGCTGAGCTTCAAGGAGACCAAGATTTTATCCATATAAATAATAATGCAATATTATGGTATTGTAGTATACAGTATGAGTGATCTGACATTTACAGGTGTAAGTTCACTCAGAGGACTAAAAGGTGAAGTATAAAAAAGTTTCTAAAAATATTTTTAAAAAACCTGTTAAAATATGAAAGATCACATCATCCCCATTTACCCTTTTAAAAATAAAGAAATAAATACTGTATTTTCTGGTGTATAAGACGACTGGGCGTATAAAACGACCCCCAACTTTTCCATATAAAATATGGAATTTGTGATATACCCGCCGTATGAGATGGGGGTCATCTTATACGCCCAGTCATCTTATATGGCGTGTGGTTCCCAGGGTCTGGAGGAGAGGAGACTCTCCTTCAGGCCCTGGGATCCATATTCATGTAAAAAATAAAGAATAAAAATAAATATGGATATACTCACCCCTCCGACGGACCCTGGACCTCAGCGGTGCAAGCGTCTGCCTCCGTTCCTAAGAATGCAGTTAGTGAAGGACCTGCGATGACATCGCGGTAACGCGACCGCTCACGTGACCGCTCATGTGACCGCGACGTCATCGAAGGTCCTTCACTCACGCTTGCACCGCTGAGAGCCAGAGTCCGTCGGAGGGGTGAGTATATCCATATTTTTTATTTTTATTCTTTATTTTTTACATGAATATGGATCCCAGGGCCTGAAGGAGAGTCTCCTCTCCTTCAGACCCTGGGAACCATCCAGGATCGCTCTGTGCACCCGTACCCGGCGTATAAGATGACCCCCGACTTTTGGGACAACTTTTAGGGGTTAAAAAGTCGTCTTATACGCCAGAAAATACGGTAATATATACTGTATATGTGATATTGTCACATTCATAAAAGTCTGATCTATCAAAATATGAAATTAGTTAACCAGAATTGCAGTAAAAATGCAATAAAAACAGTTCAAAAATTTTTATAATCTCAAAAATAGTATCAACTATCAGCTCACCCGCCAAAAAACTGTTTAAAAAAAGCCATCATAAAGCTCAATAGACTGAAAAATATTAAAAAATTGAGAAACAAACCAAAGATATTATTTTTTACAAATTTCAGAATTGTTTATTCCACTTAAATGAAAAGAAACAATCTATGCAAGTTTGGTATTGCTGTAATCATACTACCCTATAGAATCATAATTCAGAGTAACTTTTACCACAGAATGTACATCATAAAAACAAAACCCCAAATAAGCATGGTGGAATTGCTTTTTGCAACTTTGCATTTCGCGATTCTTATTTTCCAGTACAGTGATAAAATTAATGGCGTCATTAAAAACTACAAGTCACGCTTCAGAAAACAAGCCCTCAAATTGCTAGATTGACAGAAAAATATAAAAAGTTATGGCTCCTGGAAGAAGGGGAGGAAAACAATCAAAGCACACAAACGAAAATTTGTTGCAGAGTGAAGTGGTTCATGAAATTTTCAGGCAATAGTAAAAAAAAATAGTAAAAAATGCGGTTATCTTTTGGACCCCTAGACAATAAGATTTATTCTTTAATGTAGGAATATTACAGAAAACATTTAAAAATAATGAAGATTAATTTAAAATATATATCCAGGCTCTTCACCTGCAGATATTTTACTTTCGTTAAATAAATGATGTGTCAAAAATATAATTTGTGAGACAACGTATCTTTGAAGGTAATTTATTCACTTCCAATATCGCACAATAAAGATAACTTTTACATTAAACAGAAATTAATGTGGGATTGGTTTTGATGCTTGCTCTGCCCAGACAACCACTGGAGCTTCCGGATGTTCATTGTAATTGCAGGCTATGGACCATTCATTAAGTGATTGTCTCAGAGAAAATTACAGATTTTCAAGACAATTAAAATCCTTCCATTGTTAAGATCACAATTGATTTGTCATAATAATGAATGTTAATACCTAAAATGATATTAAGATCGCACAGATAATATCTTCTAATTAAAGGTCTGTTTTTCCTTTTAATATTTTTCTATATTCTTATACCGAGTGTAAATTGAACCTATATTTAACAACTGCAAATTAACCACAATTATTTAACAGATTTTTTTTTAGTTGTATTGCAGTTTAGATAAAGTAAAAATAATATACAATTATCAATGCTCTTTTACGCACACTAATCTTCACTGTCTTAAATAGTATCTGTACAGTTTGGTCAGTGCTGTCTATCCCTATCTCTAGTGGTGTAACTAGAGTCTCTTGCACCCCCCCCCCCCCCCCCCGTGTAAAATTTGGACTTGGGCCAACAAACACACACTCCGCTCCCGCATGTTAGTCAGATGTATGAGCCTTTGTAGTGTTCTAAATCCTATAAGGACATACAAGTTGCACCACCTCCCCAATATGTAGTAATGTCCCCCATCCTAGACTTCTTCATCGTATGTACCTTATTTTTCAGACTATAAGACACACTTTTTCCCCCAAAGTTTAGGAGGGACATGGGGGTACGTCTTATATTCTGAATGTAGCAGCAGTAGTGGAATTGGATCACAGGAGGCAGGGTCGCTGCTGCAGGAAGCTGGCTGTGGGAGGAGTGGGGCGGCCTTAGACTAAATGGTGCCCTGTGTATAACTGCTCTTTGGTGCCCTCCACCTTATTAATTACTAAGAACACATGAGCATACATATTTCTAGATGAGAGGAAGCCCTGCACAGTATATGGAACTATGATCTGCTTCACTTTAGGCTTCAGAGAGGCAGCTGATCCTGAGAGTGAGAGGTGTCAGACCCCAAACCATCTGATATAGATGACTCATTAAAGAATAAGGATATATAAAATCAATATATAAGTGCTGGACAACCCCCCTTTGATTAACAGTGGGAAGAATGAGAATTTGATACACTGCCAATTTTGCAAGTTTTCCCACCTTCAAAGAATGGAGAGGAAGTCCATAACGTGAAACGTGCGTCAGGGCTATGGCACGTGCATCCACCATCTCAAGCTCCCACATGGATAAGCACCTTTTTTACAACACTTTATTCAAATATAGGGACCATGGACAATACTCCATACACAGCTAGTTCATATGCACCTTATATTACTGCACTTTTTAACAACATTGTGTGTATATTATGTTGACACTGTCTGTATATCAATGTGCCACCTTGCGGCTATTCCATATTTTTGTCCGGACTGTACATACCCCTTTTGTAACAATTAGTGTTTTTGCTACTTACACGTACATTTTGATGTATATGCTTCTTGTCGTATCCGATCCCAGTGGTTTTTTGGATATTGTGACCCATATGGTTCATGATGATGTTTCCTACCTATGTCTTCACCGCTTTACCCATCTTGTATTTTTCCTGTATTTAAAATACATTTTGTATGAGTGATAAATAAAAGTTTTCATATTCTGTGATTTACATGATTGTCACTCTAATCTCAATTGTACCCTGGACACAGTGCTCCAATTTTTTTGCAGGATTCAAAGAATGGAGGCGTCTGTAATTTTTATCATAGGTACACTTCGTCTGTGAGAGACAGAATCTAAAAATAAAAAACAGAAAATTACATTGTATGATTTTTAAATAATTAAATTGCATTTTATTGCATTAAATAAGTATTTGATCACCAACCAGCAAGAATTCTGGCTCTGGCAGACCTACTTTGCACTTATTACCTGTGTTAACCCCTTCCCGACCTGTGACACAGCACATGCGTCAGGAAAGTCGGTGCCAATCCGACCTGTGATGCATATGCTGCGTCACAGAATGATCGCGTTCCTGCAGATTGGGTGAAAGGGTTGACTCAAATTTCAACCGACCTGCAATGACAGGGGGAGTGGTACTTCAGTCCGGGGGGGTGGCTTTGCCCCCACGTGGTTACGATCGCTCTGATTGGCTGTTGAAAGTGAAACAGCCAATCAGAGCAATTTGTAATATTTCACCTATGAAACTTGGTGAAATATTACAATGGCCGATGCTGCAATATCATTGGCCATGGCTGGAGACCCTGATCTGCCCCCGCCACTGACTGACAGCGGCAATCTGCCACTGCCATCAGTCTTTCCTCCCCACCGTCCTGTCCTCTGCTGCCCTCCTCTCCCCTCTTACCCCCCATCCTCCCCTCCGCCCCCCCTGTCTGATCCCACCCCCTGTACTTACCGAGTCCCGGTGTCCCTCCATCTTCTCCTATGAGCGCCGCCATCTTCCAAAATGGCGGGCGCATGCGCAGGGCGCCCGCTGAATCTGCCGGTCGGCAGATTCATTCCAGATACATTTTGGTCACTGTGATAGGTTCTATCACAGTGATCAAAATAAAAAAAATAGTAAATACCCCCCCTTTATCACCCCCATAGGTAGGGAACATAATAAAATAAAGAAAATATATTTATTTTTATTTTTCCACTAGGGTTAGAGTTAGGGTTAGGGTTGCAATTAGGGTTGGGGTTAGAATTAGAGTTAGGGTTGCCATTAGGGTTAGGGTTAGAATTAGGATTAAGGTTGCAATTAGGGTTATAATTAGGGTTAGGGTTAGAATTAGGGTTAGGGTTAGAATTAGGGTTAGAGTTAGAATTAAGCTATGTGCACATGGTGTGGATTTGGCTGCGCATCCGCAGCAGATTGGCCGCTGCGGATTCGTAGCAGTTTTCCATCACGTTTACAGTACCATGTAAACATGGAAAACCAAATCCGCTGTGCCCATGGTGCGGAAAATACCACTGCAGCATGTCAATTCTTTGTGTGGATTCCGCAGCATTTACACCTGTTCCTGTATAGCAATCCACAGGTGAAATCCGCACAAAAAACACTGGAAATCCGCAGTAAAACCGCAGGTAAATCGCAGTTCGTTTTACCTACGAATTTTTCAAAAACGGTGTGGAAAAATTTGCACACAAATCCACAACGTGGGCACATAGCCTTAGGGTTAGGGTTGGAATTAGAGTAAGAGTTGGAATTAGGGTTGGAATTAGGGTTAAGATTAGGGTTAGGGGTGTGTTGAGGTTAGGGTTAGGCTTGTGGTTAGGGTTATGGTTAGGGTTGGGATTAGGGTTAGGGGTGTGTTGGGGTTAGGGTTGTGGCTAGAGTTAAGATTAGTGTTAGGGGTGTGTTGGGATTAGGGTTGTGAATAGGGTCATGGTTAGAGTTGGGATTAGGGTTAGGGGTGTGTTGGGATTAGTGTTGGAGTTAGAATTGGGGGTGGTTCCACTGTTTATGCACATCAGGAGATCTCCAAACATGACATGGCGCCACCATTGATTCCAGCCAATCTTGCGTTCAAAAAGCCAAATGGTGCTCCCTTCCTTCCCTTTGTTTTTTTATTTTCACGGCTCTGCATTATAAACTTCTGTGAAGCACATGGGGGTTCAAAGTGCTCACCACACATCTAGATTAGTTCCTTGGGAGGTCTAGTTTCCAAAATGGGGTCACTTGTGGGGGAGCTCCAAAGTTTAGGCACACAGGGGCTCTCCAAACGCGACATGGTGTCCGCTAACAATTGGAGCTAATTTTCCATTCAAAAAGTCAAATGGCATTCCTTCCCTTCTGAGCCCTGCCATGCGCCCAAACAGTGGTTTACCCCCACATATGAGGTATCGCTGTACTCAAGAGAAATTGCCCAACACATTTTAGGATCCATTTTATCCTGTTGCCCATGTAAAAATGAAAAAATTGAGGCTGAAAGAACTTTTTTGTAAAAAAAAAAGTACTTTTTCATTTTTACGGATCAATTTGTGATGCACCTGGGGGTTTAAAGTGCTCACTATGCATCTAGATAAGTTCCTTGACACAGAGGGGCTCTCCAAATGCGACATGGTGTCCACTAAAGATTGGAGCTAATTTTTAATTCAAAAAGTCAAATGGCACTCCTTGCCTTCCGAGCCCTGTCGTGCGCACAAACAGTGGTTCCCCCCCACATATGGGGTATCGTCATACTCAGGACATATTGTAGAACAACTTTCAGGGTCCAGTTTCTCCTTTTACCCATGGGAAAAAAAATTGTTGCTAAAAGATCATTTTTGGCACTAAAAAGTTAAATGTTCATTTTTTCTTTCCATGTTGCTTCTGCTGCTGTGAAACACCTGAAAGGTTAATAAACTTCTTGAATGTGGTTTGAAGCACCTTGAGGGGTGCAGTTTTTAGAATGGTGTAACTTTTGGGTATTTTCAGCCACATAGACCCCTCAAACGGACTTCAAATGTGAGGTGGTCCCTAAAAAAATGGTTTTGAAAATTTTGTTGTAAAAATGAGAAATCGCTGGTAAAATTTTAACCCTTATAACTTCCTAGCAAAAAAAATTTTGTTTCCAAAATTGTGCTGATGTAAAGTATACATGTGAGAAATGTTATTTATTAACTATATTGTGTCACATAACTCTCTGGTTTAACAGAATAAAAATTCAAAATTTGAAAATTGCTAAATTTTCTAAATTTTTGCCACATTTCCATTTTTTTCACAAATAAACACAAAAAATATCAACCTCAATTTACTACTGACATGAATCCCAATATGTCACGAAAAAAACAATCTCAGAATCGCTAGGATCTGTTGAAGCGTTCCTGAGTTATTACCTCATAAAAGGACACTGGTCAGAATATGAAAATGGCCAGGTCATTAAGGTCAAAATAGGCTGGGTCATGAAGGGGTTAATTGCACCTGTTTGAACTTGTTACCTGTATAAAAGACATGTCTACACACTTAATCACTGACACTCCAACCTTTCCACCATAGCCAAGACCAATGAGCTGTCTAAGGACACCAGGGACAAAATTGTAGACCGGCACAAAGCTGAGATTAGAAAATGGAAAAACACAAGATGACGGTCAATCTTCCTTGGTCTGGGGTTCCATGCAAGATCTCGCCTCATAGGGTAAGGATGATTCTGTGAAAGGTTAGGAATCAGCCCAGAACTACATGGGAGGACCTAGTCAATGATGTAAAGAGAGCTGGGACCACAGTCACAAACATTACCGTTAGTAACATTACGCCCTCATGGATTAAAATCCTGCAGGGCACGCAAGGTTCCCCAGCACATGTCCAGGCCCGTTTGAAGTTCACCAATGACCATCTGGGTGATCCAGAAGAGGAATTGGAGAAGGTCAAAATAGAACTTTTTGGCATCAGATCCACTGGCTGTGTTTGGATGAAGAAATAGGATGAGTTAAACCTCAAGAACAATGTCCCAACCATGAATTATGGTGGGGGAAACATCATACTTTGGGGGTACTTTTCTGCAAAGGGTCAGGCTGACTGCACCGTTTTGTAGGGAGGATGGATGGGGTCATGTATCATGAGATTTTGCCCAACAACCTCGTTCCCTTAATAAAAGCAATGAAGATGGGTCGTGGCTGGGTCTTCCAGCATGACACTGACCCAAAACACACAGCCAGGGAAACTAAGGAGTGGCTCCATAAGAAGCATTTCAAGGTCCTGGAGTGTCTTAGCCAGCCTCCAGACTTGAACCCAGTAGAAAAGTTTTGGAGGGAGCTGAAACTCAACGTTGCCCAGCTACAGCCCCGAAACCTGATAAATCTGGAGTGGGCAATGATCCTTGCTGCAGTGTATGCAAACTTGGTCAAAAACTACAGGAAACGTTTGACCTCTGTAATTACAAGCAAAGGTTTCTGTACCAAATATTAAGTTCTGTTTTGCTATTGTATCAAATACTTATTTCATGCAAATTAATTATGTAAAAATCATACAATGTGATCTTCTGATTTTTTTATAAACATTCTGTCTCTCACAGTTGAAGTGTACCTATTAGTGATGAGCGAGTGTGCTCTTTACTCGAGTTTTCTGAGCATGCTTGAGTCTCAACCAAGTATTGCCAGTGCTCGGATGCGATGCTCAGATCCATGCCCTGCATGTTTCGTGGCTTAGAGAAAGATGCAGGGATTGCCTGCCATACATGGTTAAACTGTAGCCATGTTTATTGGCTGTATTACAGCCACGAAACATGTGGGGCAGGGATCTGAGCATCGCATCCGAGCATCGTCAATACTCACTCATCACTATGATAAAAGATAGAGATCTCTACATTCTTTGTAAGAGGGAAAACTTTTAAAATCGTCATCTAAGACTTATTTTCCGCACTGTATTTACAATGTATATCTATGGATAACTCCATGCATAATACTGGCCTTTTCTTAGGAATAACAGCTTGGTGTCAACCCAAATTTCATGATACTGTTTGCAGAGACGTTGCATGTAAGGCTTTGTCCACATAGTTTTTTTGTGGCAGGCAAATATGTTGTTTTTTGTTGAAACTGCTTCAGGGGGCTATCCCTAATTGGGGAATTACTGACTTATTGTTTTCACGGAGAACAGCTGACGTCCATCATGTCAGTTGGCGCTTTTTTCATAGAAAGCATAGGAATACTCAGCTGAGCAAGAGCTTCTGTCTAGTGGAGAGTTAGCTGTTATTGCTGTTGGCCGAAGCATCGTTAGGCAGACTAACGTCTAATGTGTATGGGGACCTATACTGTGCAGCTGGAGTGATAGTGGTTATTATAACTCTGCCATTATATTCATGAACAGGAAGAGTTAAAAGTGTTGTACCAAGTTTACCTATCCACAGAATATGGGATATCTTTTTGATTGCTGGGGGCGAGCCACTGTAAACCCCACTGATACTGAGACGAGAGCTTTGAAGGACCTTGTCTGAAGGAAGCAAAGCTCGAGCATGCACACCTCCACTCGATTTATTCTTAATGGAAGTGCTGTAAAGAGGCGAGCGCAGCATTCTTAGGCTACCGTCACACTCGCAGTATTTGGTCAGTATTTTACATCAGTATTTTTCCTTTATTTGTTCCACTCCTGGTTTTGGCTTACAAATACTGATGTAAAATACTGACCAAATACTGCTAGTGTGACGGCAGCCTTATTTCCTCACTTCCACTGGAAATGGATGATGAAGTGCAGGTGCTCATGTTCAACTTTAGCTCCACTCACACAAGCCTCTTCAGAGCCCTATTCTCGGGATCGGTGGGAGCCCCAGTGGTCAGACACCGAACAGTGTTATTGTTATTCCCTTTTCTACCAATAGGGGATATCTTTCAAGCTTGGTATAACCCCATAAATTCCAGCCATAAACACTGGGCAGCTGACGGATAAGATTTTTTACTATTTTCTCTATGAAACAGCTGCCTCCAGACTCCTCTGGCAGCAGCTTATTGCCCAGTGAACCAAAGAATCTGCCGTTGGAAATCTGACTTGCCAGATCATTCTCTGAGAAGCTCCAATTCACATTTGACTGTTGACTGAAAAGGAAACTTTTATGGATCTAAGAAAATTGATCTTTTCTTTACTAAATTCAGATTTTTTTAACCACCAAAATGTAAAAACAAAAATCATGTTTGCTGTCACAATAATTGTAGTAACCTGAAGAATTGTGTTGCTAGGTCATTTTCACCACATGATGAACAGATCAACCCTTATTCATATTAGATTTTGGACAATCCCGCTGATATCTGTTGATTTAGCTGCTGACTTTAGTCTAATAGTAAAGGGGCCTCTAGAACGCAAACATGCAGCCCCTCCACCATAGGATGTGCAGATTTGTACCCTTTGGGTTCATTCTCATTGCAATGAAATTAGACAAATGCAATCCGATTAAAAAATGCACCTTTTCTGGGGCAGCTGAAAGCTGATGTTTTTAGCCTGAGGGGGGCAGTATCCATGGCCCCTTTCTAGGCTATTAATATCAGCCCGCAGCTGTCTGCATATCCTTTGCTGATATGCCATCTGCTTTCCCTCTGCTGGTTTAGAAAATTATGAGGGAGCCCACGCCATTTTTTTCAGAAAAATAATCTTTTAATAATAAAATACATGTACAGTAAGCTGCACACACTGCACTAATTATATATGTCACAGACATCTATATATCTATCCAGGGCTGCCACTAGAAATTTTGGGGCCCCATACTGGCAAAATTTCTGGGGCCCCCTTGAGACTCCGCCCAGGCTCCACCCCAGCCCCGCCTCCACGCTCCACCCCTCAAACTGTCCACAGTCCCACCGCTCTCTCTTGGAAAAACTACACTTCTCACCTATCACACATTGACAGTTCCCATCACCAGATCACACATATAGCCGGCAGCTTTTGTTTTGGCCAAAAGATTTTTTAAGCCACCAAAATGACAAGGTAGACACTTTTGGCCAGGCCCTACTCTACTGTAACCTATTAAATATTTGTTAAAATATGCAATACAATTTAGGTATATTTTTATTTATTTTTCAATTTTTAAAATGACCTATAATACCACATACAAGGAACAAATACCACAGCACCATGACCAGACACCATATTATCACAACAGTGACCTATAATACTATCTACAAGGCACAAATACCGCCACACCATGACCAGATGACATATTACCACCACAGTGATCGAATAATATCAAATACAAGGAACAAATACCACAACATCATGACCAGACCACATATTACCACCACATAGTGACTGAATACAACAATACTGATCAATAATAAAAAAAAACCCACAATACTATCACCATAAGTGCCATTAAACACAGGAGATCTGTACTTAGTATGCAGTGTCTGTGTACAGGTAATACAGTTATCACCAGTGACATTATACACAGGAGCTCTGTATATAGTGTATAGGTAATCCAGTGATCACTGGTGACATTATACACCTCTGTATATAGTATACAGTGTATAGTGTCAGTGTATAGGTAACACACTGACTCACCAGTGACGTCTCTAGGTGAAGTCCTTCATCTTTCATCCAGCACAGACCGCCATCATTTCTTCCAGCCAGGACTCGTCTCTGCAGGAAATAACACAGTTATCTCGAGTTCCACTTGCAGAACACATTACTTAATTTTCTCAACTTCTATATTACACCACATGAAGAAGGCGACATAGTATCACTCTACACAGTAATAGGACCGCCCCTCCATTTAATACAGTGTACTCAAAAAGTAAAATAAATACATCACTGCAGTAATAATATCCCTTAATTAGCCCCTATGGTAATAATATTAGCCATCCTAGCCCCCGTGTGTCTCATTCCTGGCGTCAGCCATATGTTCTCCCATCCTGCCCTTATGAGTATCCATCCTGCCCCATATGATCTCCCCATCCTGCCCCATCTGTCTCCATCGTATCCATCCTGCCCCATGATCCTGCCCCATCTGTCTCCAATCCTGCCTCCAGTGTCTCCAATCATGCCCGTATCACCATTCTGCCCCGTCTCCAATCATGCCCCCATTTCTGCAATCATGCCCCCTGTGTCTCAATTCTGCCCCATCTGTTTCCAATCCTGCCCCATCTGTCTCCAGTAATGCCCCAGTGTCTCCAGTCATGCCGCCATGTCTGTCATCCTGCCCCCTGTGTCTCCAATCATGCCCCGTTTCTCCATTCTGCCCCGTGTCCAGCATTCTGCCCCAGTGTCCAGCATTCTGCCCCAGTGTCCAGCAATCTGCCCATGTCCAGCTTTCTGCCCCTGTGTCCAGCGTTCTGCCCCTGTGTCCAGCGTTCTGCCCCAGTGTCCAGCGTTCTGCCCCAGTGTCCAGCGTTCTGCCCCAGTGTCCAGCGTTCTGCCCCTGTGTCCAGCGTTCTGCCCCTGTGTCCAGCTTTCTGCCCGTGTCCAGCGTTCTGCCCCAATGTCCAGCTTTCTGCCCCTCTGTCCAGCTTTCTGCCCGTGTCCAGCTTTCTGCTCCTTTGTCCAGCTTTCTGCCCTGGGCCCCCCGGATCGCCGCTCTCAATAAAAAAAAAAACAAGTTCTGCTTACCTGCCGCGCTCCTGCTCTCTCCACGCAGCTGATGCATGCACTCGCCGGCGACTGACAATGACGTTAGACGCCAGTGACATGCATGCTGCGGCTGACGTCAGCTACCAGCCTCAGATTGGCTGGTGGCTGTTAACTATTGACGTGCGGGCGCGGGCCCGCACGTCAATAGCGTTAAACAGCTGCAGCGCCGGCCGCCGCTAAAGGCCCGGTTCAGCCTGCGGCTGCTGGTAGGGGCCCGGTGAGCAGATGAGATGGGGCCCCTCTGCCCACCGGGCCCCATACGCCAGTCACGGCTGTAATGCCCTGATGGCGGCCCTGTATCTATCTATTCTATGTGTATATACTGTATGTAATCCATTTATTCTATCCTGTCGGCTCCTGCTGTATTTTACTGTACATGGCTGCTGAATTGCAGGCTCTTATTCTATCTACCTTATAAATATATATATATTTATATATACTAGATGTTTCCAGCCAGCTAACGCTCGGCACGCTCATTGCTATCTAATTAACTCTGCTGGTGATTAAACTAAAGTAAATAATGACAACATTCAATAGCACTTACGCAGGTGGTAAATTAACTTAAAATGAAGTTAATAACAATAGTGTGATGATGTGTTGGGGGTGGGATTATGTGTAGTAATGTGGTGGGGGCAGGATTATGTGTGGTGATGTGGTGAGGGGGCGGGATTATGTGTGGTAATGTGGTGGGGGGCGGGATTATGTGTGGTAATGTGGTGGGGGGGTGGTATTATCTGTGGTAATGTGGTGGGGGCAGGATTATGTGTGGTAATGTGGTGGGGGGACGGGATTATGTGGTAATGCAGTGGGGGGTGGAATTATGTGTGGTAATGTGGTGGGGGGAGGGATTATCTGTGGTAATGTGGGGGGCAGGATTATGTGTGGTAATGTGGTGGGGGGCGGGATTATCTGTGGTAATGTGGGGGAGCGGGATTATGTGTGGTAATGTGGCGGCGGGATTATGTGTGGTAATGTGGCGGGGGGCGGGATTATGTGTGGTGATGTGTTGGGGGGCGGGATTATGTGTGGTAATGTGGTGACGGGGCGGGATTTGTGGGTGGCAGGATTGTGTGTGGTGATGTGGTGTGGATTATGTGTGGTGATGTGGTGGGGCGGAGCTACTGTGCAGGGGGCGGGATTAGTGAGTAATCACGATGCCTCATATATATAGATATCAGTGCCATTTTTATATCTATCTAATCTATGTCTATATATCTATTATATCTATTCCATTCTAACCTGTCACGCTGTGATTTTACTGTACGCGGCAGATGAATTGCCGGCTTTTCATATCTACTTATCTAATATATATATATATATATATATATATATATATATATATATATATATATATATATATATATATATATATATATATATATACATTCATACAGTGGGTACGGAAAGCATTCAGACCCCATTAAATTTTCACTCTTCGTCTCATTGCAACCATTTGGTAAATTCAAAAAAGTTCATTTTTTTCACATTAATGTTCACTCTGCACCCCACCTTGACTGAAAAAAACTAAAATTTAGACATTTTTGCAAATTTTATAAAAAAGAAAAACTGAAATATCACATGGTCATAAGCATTCAGACCCTTTGCTCAGACACTCATATTTAAAGGGAAGGTGCCATCAAAAAACATTTTTTTCCAGCGACTGAAAAAATGTAAAGAATTAATGTTTAAATTTTTTAAAAAAATATTATCATTTGTTTATAATTTAGTAAAATATGAAAAATAATTTTAAAAGGTTTGGCATTTTCACTTTTAAACACTAGGGGGAGCAGCTAATGAAATGTGAGAAAAACCTAGTGTACAACTAGCTCACATTACTGCACTGCTGTAATTATGGGCGGAGTCTGCTGACGTGTGTGATGTCTCCTCTCCTCCCCTTCTGGTGTTTGCTAAGGGATAAGAGGATGATATTCAGGAACACAGTGAGCAGCCATTTTGTTGGTGACTGCAGAGTAAGGCTGCCGTCACACTAGCAGTATTTGGTCAGTATTTTACCTCAGTATTTGTAAGCCAAAACCAGGAGTGGAACAAATAGAGGAAAAGTATAATAGAAACATATGCACCACTTCTGCATTTATCACCCACTCCTGGTTTTGGCTTACAAATACCATACCTCCCAACTTTTGAAGACGTGAAAGAGGGACAAAGTTTGCGGCAAATTTTAGGCCATGCCTCTGACCACACCCATTCATAATTAGTCACACCCATATCCACGTCCCAACCACACCCATTTAGCACTGCTGATCACACTGTTTCATATACAATAATTATAAACAAAAAAATATGGCCACACAGTGCTCCATACTGTATAATGACCGCACATGATGCTCCATACTGTATAATGACCACACATGATGCTCCATACCGTATAATGACCGCACATGATGCTCCATACTGTATAATGACCGCACATGATGCTGCATACTGTATACTGGCTGCACATGATGCTCCATACTGTATAATGACCGCACATGATGCTGCATACTGTATAATGGCCACACATGATGCTCCATACTGTATAATGACCACACATGATGCTCCATACTGTATAATGACCACACATGATGCTCCATACCGTATAATGAACACACATGAAGCTCCATACTGTATAATGACCGCACATTATGCTGCATACTGTATAATGACCGCACATGATGCTCCATACTGTATAATGACCGCACATGATGCTGCATACTGTATAATGACCGCACATGATGCTGCATACTGTATACTGGCTGCACATGATGCTCCATACTGTATAATGACCGCACATGATGCTGCATACTGTATAATGACCGCACATGATGCTGCATACTGTATAATGACGGCACATGATGCTCCATACTGTATAATGACCGCACATGATGCTCCATACTGTATAATGACCGCACATGATGCTCCATACTGTATAATGGCCCCACATAGTGCTCCATACTCTATAATGACCGCACGTGATGCTCCATACTGTATAATGACTGCACATGATGCTCCATACTGTCTAATGACCGCACATGATGCTCCATACTGTATAATGACTGCACATGATGCTCCATACTGTATAATGACTGCACATGATGCTCCATACTGTATAATGGCCACAGTTCTCCATACTGTATAATGACATACAGGCAAGCAGCTCACACACACGCTCACACACACGCACACAGCTCACACACGGCTCACACACACGCAGCACACACACAGCTCACACACGCACGCAGCTCACACACACGCAGCATCACACACACACACGCAGTATCACACACACACGCAGCCATCACACACACATGCAGCCATCACACACACACGCAGCCATCACACACACACATGCAGCCATCACACACACACACGCAGCCATCACACACACACACGCAGCCATCACACACACACACGCAGCCATCACACACACCCATCACACACACGCAGCCATCACATACACACCAGATACCTCATACACACATGACACACACACACACATGCAGCATCTCACACACACACACATGCAGCATCACACACACATGCATGCAGCATCAGACACACACACACATGCAGCATCAGACACACACACATGCAGCATCAGACACACACACACACATGCAGCATCAGACACACACACATGCAGCATCAGACACACACACACACATGCAGCATCAGACACACACACACATATGCAGCATCAGACACACACATGCAGCATCAGACACACACATGCAGCATCAGACACACACACATGCAGCATCAGACACACACACATGCAGCATCTCACACACACACACACACATGCAGCATCTCACACACACACACACGCAGCATCTCACGCACACACACACATGCAGCATCTCACACACACACACACGCAGCATCTCACACACACACACATCACACATGCAGCATCTCACACACACACATCACACACACACACGCAGCATCACACACATCACACACACACACATGCAGCATCTCACACACACACACATGCAGCATCTCACACACACACATGCAGCATCACACACATCTCACACACATCACACACACACACACACATGCAGCATCTCACACACACACACACACACACACAATCTCCTCTGTGTTGCAGGGGCGGCTGATCTGTCCATGTGCAGCTCTTCAGTTTCTCCGGCTGCTCACAGCTCTGCACTGTCCTGGCACCTCCCCCGTCTCTCCTTCTCTGCCGGGATAGCAGATAAGAGCAGGAGAAGCCAGAGCTCCGTGCACACACAGGAGGTAGTGAGTCACTGACCTCTCATCTTGATCGCTGCTGGCTCTCAGCCTCTCTCCCTCAGCGTGGCAGCGCCGCACAGGGGGCCGGGAGAGGGCGGGGTCGGTCGGGAGGAGACCCAGCTTTTATTAAAAAAAAAAAAACAGCCACAAACCTAAGTTACTCAGGTGCCGCCCCCTGCATTGTCCCCACCCTAGGCACGTAGTGCGGGACAACTAATGTCCCTCCCGGGATCCCGGGGCTGACTGTCAAAATCAGGACAGTCCCGCGGGATCCGGGACGGTTGGGAGGTTTGCAAATACTGAGGTAAAATACTGACCAAATACTGAAAGTGTGACGCCAGACTTATACTGACAAGTAGACAGTCACCGAGGATGGCAGGCAGCAAGGATTCTGGGAGATATGTGGTGGAGGGAGCAGGGTGACAGCAGCACAGAGTATTTCAGGAGAGCAGTGTGCTGGTCTATGGGGGGCACCCTGTTCGGTGCGCGGAGCAGCCAAGGATTGTACATAGAGCGCTGTCTTTTATACACATGGATGGACTGTTTGCTCCACAGAAATCCAGGAAACATTTCTGTGGATTGATGGCCTGTTCTCATCCAGACTTTGCACGCAAAGACCCCATTTCCCTCCTCAGATCCTGTTTTCTCCATCCTGTCCTGGCAATGTGTGAAAGCGAGGCGACAGGCGCAGTCCAGGATGAAGCTGGGAAGAAATGTAGCCATATAGTAACGATAAACATGAGACCCCTCTCTTCAGCTGCCTCACCAGCCTTCCCCTGACTGCACCTAACTGGAGGTCATGCTGCCCCCTCTATTATCCCAGACCCGCGTGCAGGTGCTCAACGAGAACAACCCTAGAATGGGTCCCCTTTATGAAGATAATACTGCCATAGTGTTCTCACATAATACAGCCATATATATCACACATAATACTGTCCTATAGTTCTCACATAATACCATCATATAGATCGCAAATAACGACGCCATAGTGTTCTCACATAATACCGCCATATAGATCACACATAATATCGCCATATAGATCACTCATAATACCGCCATATAGAGCACACAATACCGCCATATAGAGCACACATAATACTGTACTATAGTTCTCACATAATACCATCATATAGATCGCAAATAATGATGCCACAGTGTTCTCACATAATACCGACATATAGATCTCACATAATACCGCCATATAGAGCACACATAATACTGTCCTATAGTTCTCACATAATACCATCATATAGATCACAAATAACGACGCCATAGTGTTCTCACATAATACCGCTATATAGATCTCACATAATACCGCCATATAGATCACACATAACGGGGAGAGGAGTGCATAGGAGAGGATTAGATACACAGCTCAGCAGTCAGTATCACACAGGACAGTATTAGATACACAGCTCAGTCAGTATCATGCAGGATAGGATTAGATACATGGCTCAGCCATTAGTATCACAAAGGATAGCATTAGATACACAGCTCAGCAGACAGTATCACACAGGATAGGATTAGATACACGGCTCAGCAGACAGTATCACACAGGATAGGATTAGATACACAGCTCAGCAGGCAGTATCACACAGGATAGGATTAGATACACAGCTCAGTCAGTATCACACAGGATAGGATTAGATGCATGGCTCAGCAGACTGTATCACACAGGAGAGGATTAGATACACGTCTCAGCAAAGTATCACACAGGACAGTATTAGATACACAGCTCAGTCAGTATCATGCAGGATAGGATTAGATACATGGCTCAGCCATTAGTATCACAAAGGATAGCATTAGATACACAGCTCAGCAGACAGTATCACACAGGATAGGATTAGATACACGGCTCAGCAGACAGTATCACACAGGATAGGATTAGATACACAGCTCAGCAGGCAGTATCACACAGGATAGGATTAGATACACAGCTCAGTCAGTATCACACAGGATAGGATTAGATGCATGGCTCAGCAGACTGTATCACACAGGAGAGGATTAGATACACGTCTCAGCAAAGTATCACACAGGAGAGGATTAGATACACAGCTCAGTCAGTATCACACAGTATAGGATTGGGTGCATGGCTCAACAGACTGTATCACACAGGAGAGGAGTAGATACACAGCTCAGCAGACAGTATCACACAGGATAGGATTAGATACACAGCTCAGTCAGTATCACACAGGATAGGATTAGATGCATGGCTCAACAGACTGTATCACACAGGAGAGGAGTAGATACACAGCTCAGCAAAGTATCACACAGGAGAGGATTAGATACACAGCTCAGCAAAGTATCACACAGGAGAGGATTAGATACACAGCTCAGCAAAGTATCACACAGGAGAGGATTAGATACACAGCTCAGTTAGTATCACACAGGATAGGATTAGATGCATGGCTCAGCAGACAGTATCACACAGGAGAGGATTAGATACACGGCTCAGTCAGTATCACACAGTATAGGATTAGATGCATGGCTGATCAGACATTATCACACAGGAGAGGAGTAGATACACAGCTTAGCAAAGTATCACACAGGATAGGATTAGATACACAGCTCAGTCAGTATCACACAGTATAGGATTAGATGCATGGCTCAGCAGACAGTATCACACAGGAGAGGAGTAGATACACAGCTCAGCAAAGTATCACACAGGATAGGATTAGATACACAGCTCAGTCAGTATCACACAGTATAGGATTAGATACACAGCTCAGCAAAGTATCACACAGGAGAGGATTAGATACACGGCGCAGCAGATAGTATCACACAGGAGAGGAGTAGATACACAGCTCAGTCAGTATCACACAGGATAGGATTAGATGCACGTCTCAGCAAAGTATCACACAGGAGAGGATTAGATACACAGCTCAGAGTCAGCACCACAAAGGATAGGATTAGATTCCCTCTCCCACTCCCCACTGATACTTACTAAACTGCTCCGCTGCTGAGTCCTTTCTCCCTCCCGTCCTTGGTCTCCTCCTCCTCCTCCTCCTATAACCGCAGGGCTCCTGCCATTATCCTGGGAAACTGGAGCTCACAGACACGCTGTGAGCCCCAGGAAGATGGCGCCGATCTCCTGCCTCTGCTGTGGTGTGGACGGCTCAGGGGGCGTGGCCAGACCAGAGCAGAGAGCAGCACAATGTAAACTATACGGTCGGATGCCGACCGCAGATCAGATCTCTATGCCCAGGGCTGCCGTATTTGCAGAGTGTAAGTGTCGTGCAGCTACACTTACACTCCCGCAAAGCAAAATGGTGGCGCCCAGTGGCTGAAAAAAAATTAATAATAAAAAAAAGTTAAAGTTAAAAAATGTAAATTTGTATTAAAAATAATTGTTTATATAAACAATCATTTTTAATACAAAAAATAAAATGCGGCACCTTCCCTTTAAGTCACATGCTGTATACTTGTGATCCTCCTTGAGATGGTTCCGTACTCACTGTATATTAGACCCACAAGCCATAGTCAGCAAAGTGTACCAATGGAAACAGCTAGAGCAGGGATGAGTGCTGCTGAAATAGGGAAAGAGCTTTAGTTGCGTATAGGCAGGGATTAGACACCATTAATATTTCTTTGCAACAACAGCCCTTATTAGGGCTAATTATAATCAATATTAATACTGCTGTTGGCAACACTTAGGGAGAGATTGTGCTGAAGGAATAGTGTAGGGCATGATAGGGTTATTTGCACATCCTTTATGCTGCAATTCATATCAAAAGCCATTCTCAGGGGTAATAATATTATTTTTGCTTTTAATCCTGCAAATTGTTCTGAGCAGGGAAATATTATATGCCATTTATACTGCATCATTTGTGTGTCAAAAGCATGCAGCCAGACTTCGTTGGCTGCATTAGCATCACTATATTGCTACTGCAGTGTATCAAGTCCATAAGATGTGAGCAAATTTTCCTGACATACTAATCATGCAAAGTTTTTTCAGCAGGGAAATATTATACGCTGCTTATACTACACCAGTTGTGCGACAAAAGCATACAGCCACAATTGGTTGGTTAGAAATACCATAGCTATATTGCTACTGCAGTGTAACAAGTTCATTTGAAGGAGGCAAATTTTCATGTAATACTAATCCTGCAAAGTTTTCTCAACCGGGATATATCATATGTAATTCAAAATGGGCAAGGCACATGGTAAGAGCCTGGAAAGTGGATGTGATGCTGATGGTGAGCGCAGAGGCCGATGCCGTGGGCAAGGTGAAACTGTGCCTATGGCGGGAGCACACAAACACACATCATGTCGACCTAGCTTCCCGTACCACTTTATAGGAGAGCGTAGAACACCACTCTTGAAGCCAGACCAGTGGGAAAAGGTTGTTGGATGAATAGCAGATAATGCTTCCAATCAGTTTGCCAGCATCACCATGTCTTCCACAAAATCCATTCTCAGTAGCTGTGATTCTGAACCACCTAATCCTCACCCTGATCTGTCTTCATCCAACCATGCCGAGTGCCCAGAGACGAGTGATTAGACACTTGGACACTCTGAAGAGCTGTTCACATTTTCATTTATAGATGCTGGCCTCTCGCCCTGACCGTTTCAAGTGGGACATGAGGAGATCACAGGTAGTGATACCCAAAAAATTTGAGCTGCCGTGATCACAAGACGATGACGATGGGAAAATTAAATTATTGTCGCAAGAGGTGGATGATAATGAGACACAATTGTCAACAAGTGATGTTAAGTCATCAAGTAGGAGGAGGATGAAGCAGCGGAAGTGGAAGATGAGGTGGTGGACTATGAAGTCACTGACTCAGCAAGAGGAGACATGCAGAGAGAGGACAGCAGTGCAGAGGAGGAGGTATCCACAGCACTGCAACAGGCAGGAAGAGGCAGTGTGGTGTCAACTGTTCTCCAGAGTACCCATGAAGGTAAAGTTGCCAGGCCAATGGTTAGGTGTTCCCGAGTCTGGCGCTTTTTTAAAGACAGTCCAAACTTTACAGTATTAATACGAAAAAGAAAATGTGCCCACCTCAGATGGATAAAGTATACTGCAGAGGCACTATATGGTTATGCAAAGCAAAGCCGGCTGATTCATTGAATCAATTCATTAATTTCTCTAGTCATAAATATCTGAGTTATGGACAATCTCATTAACATAATTAATGCAGGGTTGACAAAACTCTTATGAAGTGAAATTTTCTTTTTAATTAAAAAACGATAAGGTAATGTCCAAAAAGAATATGTGATTCACAGACAATTTCAACATTTAACTCCAAATGGAAAGGTTTGCTTTCTTTTAGGCCGGTTATGTGCTTAATATTCAAGATCAGCTCATCTATCTAAATCCTTGACATTTGGCGTATGTAGAAATGTGTTTATATGTTACATGGTATTAAATACTAGCAGATGACTTCCACAATTTCTTCCATCTGCCAATTAGCTCATTGCACCATTTTTAGCTACATTATGTTTTTTGGTTTTATTAAACACATTCGTTGAACATAAATCATACGATGCCTTATGTACCTACTCCATCAATAATAAAATATTAAGTTAATTAAGTGTTAATACCCTTTTTCCTTTCTAAATATTGAGAGCAAGATGTAACTCATCTCCAGAAGTGTGGCTAGAGCATTTATAGATCAGGGGCCCAGCCTCTTAAAGGGAACATGTCTCCTCCAGAAACCCTGTATAACTGCAGATATAATAGTAATCTACAGGTAAATATGGCTTGATACATCAAGATTGGCGTTGTTCATGCCGGTCTGGATGAGGAGATGGCCTAGAGTCAGACACTCCCATTTCATGAAGAGGCATATACCTATTTATAAATCTATCTTCATATCATTTTTTCTTCTATACCGCAAGATACATTGCATCCTGTACTAGGGACTGCTTAGGCTGACAATGTGGTGGTACATATAGTCTCAATATATGTTTTTTATCTGACTTCTCTCAATGTATAAATCACTTATACTGTAACATTCAATAAAACTTATCAATTAATGCCGTATTAGTACATCTCCTATTCCTTATTTTTTTAGATCTGTCTTAAAGATTACAATTTTTGTGATCCTTGTTCTGCATATTACCTGTTATGATACTGATCTTATTGTTTTTGGCTTATGCCCCCACATAGTGACTGAATATTATCACTGACAAGACAAAAATACCGCCACACCATGAGGAGACCACATATTACCACTACATAGTGACCAAATGATACCACATACAAGGCACAAATACTGTCACATTAGCTAGACTACATATTCCCACAACATAGAGATGGATTAATACCACATACAAGGGAGAAATACTGCCACACCATGACCAGACCACATAGTGACAGAATAATACCACATGCAAGAGAGAAATGCCTCCACACTATGACCAGACTAAATAGTTTCCAAATAAAACCACATACAAGGAAAAAACACAGTCACACTATGGCCAGACCACATATTTTCACCACATAATTATGGAATAATACCACATACAAGGGAGAAATACTGCCACATCATGACCAGATCACATATTGCTGCCATATAGTGACCAAATAATACCACATACAAGAGACAAATGCCATCACACCATGATCAGACCACAAGTTACCACCCCATGGTTACTGAAAAATACCACATGCAAGAGATCCTGCAGTGCCTGCAAGGTCCCCTTGCTCAAGAAGGCACATGTGCAGGCACATCTGAAGTTTGCCAATAAACACCTCGATGATTCTGTGAGTGATTGAAAAAAGATGCTGTAATCAGAAGAGACAAAAATTGAGGTCTTTGGCATTAACTCAACTCGCCATGTTTGGAGGAAGAGAAATGCTGCCTATAACCCAAAGAACACCATCCCCACTGTCAAGCATGGAGGTGAAAGCATTATGTTTTGGGGGTGTTTCTCTGCTAAGGGCACAGAACTACTTTACTGCATCAGTTGGAGAAGAGATGGAGCCTTGTACCTTAAAATCCTGAGTGACAACCTCCTTCTCTTCGCCAGGATATTAAAAATGGGTCGTGGCTGGGTCTTCCAGCAAGACAATGACCCAAAACATACAGCCAAGGCAACAAAGGAATGGCTCAAAAAGAAGCACATTAAGGTCATGGGGTGGCCTAGCCAGTCTCCAGACCTTAATCACATAGAAAACTTATGGAGGGAGTGGAAGCTCTGAGTTGCCAAGCGACAGCTTCAAAATCTTCATGATTTAGAGATGATCTGCAAAGAGGAGTGGAAAAAAATTCCTCCTGACATGTGCGCAAACCTCATCATCAACTACAAAAAACGTCTGACTGCTGTGCTTGCCAACAAGTGTTTTGCCACCAAGTATTAAGTCTTGTTTGCCAGAGGAATCAAATACTTATTTCTCACTACAAAATGCTAATTTATATAATTTATACAATGGCATTTTCTGGATTTTATTTTTGATATTGAGAGATGTCTTTGTCAGTGTGCTAACTTACAAAATCAGCAAGGGATCGAATACTTACAGTGCCTTGTGAAAGTATTCGGCTCCCTGGAACTTTTCAACCTTTTCCCACATATCATGCTTCAAACATAAAGATACCAAATGTAAATTGTTCGTGAAGAATCAACAACAAGTGGAACACAATTGTGAAGTTGAATGAAATTTATTGGTTATTTTAAATTTTTTGGGAAATTCAAAAACTGAAAAGTGGGGAGTGCAATATTATTCAGCCCCTTTACTTTCAGTGCAGCAAACTCACTCCAGAAGTTCATTGTGGATCTCTGAATGATCCAATGTTGTCCTAAATGCCTAATGATGATAAATATAATCCACCTGTGTGTCATCAAGTCGCCGTATAAATGCACCTACTCTGTGATAGTCTCAGGGTTCTTTTTGAAGCACAGAGAGCATCATGAAGACCAAGGACCACGACACGCAGGTCCGTGATACTGTTGTGGAGAAGTTTAAAGCCAGGTTTGGATACAAAATTATTTCCAAAACTTTAAACATCCCAAGGAGCACTGTGCAAGTGATCATATTGAAATGGAAGGAGTATCATACCACTGCAAATCTACCAAGACCTGGCCGTCCCTCTAAAGTTTCATCTCAAGCAAGGAGAAGACTGATCAGAGATGCAGCCAAGAGGCCCATGAACTGGATGAACTGCAGAGATCTACAGCTGAGGTGGGACAGTCTGTCCATAGGACAACAATCAGTCGTACACTGCACAAATCTGGCCTTTATGGAAGAGTGGCAAGAAGAAAGCCATTTCACAAAGATATCCATAAAAAGTGTTGTTTAAAGTTTGCCAACAAACCACCTGGGAGACACACCAAACATGTGGAAGAAGGTGCTCTGGTCAGATGAAACCGAAATCGAACTTTTTGGCTACAACGCCAAACGATATGTTTGGCGTAAAGGCAACACAGCTCGTCACCCTGAACACATCATCTCCACTGTCAAACATGGTGGTGTCAGCATCATGGTTTGGGCCTGCTTTTCTTCAGCAGGGACAGGGAAGATGGTTAAAATTGATGGGAAGATGGATGGAGCCAAATAAAGGACCATTCTTGAAGAAAACCTGTTGGAGTCTGCAAAAGACCTGAGACTGGGACAGAGATTTGTCTTCCAACAAGACAATGATCCCAAACATAAAGCAAATTCTACAGTGGAATGATTCACAAATAAACGTATCCAGGAGTTAGATTGGCCAAGTCAAAGTCCAGACCTCAATCCAATCGAGAATCTGTGGAAAGAGCTGAAAACTGCTGTTTACAAACGATCTCCATCAAACCTCACTGAGCTTGAGTTGTTTGCCAAGGAAGAATGGGCAAGAATTTCAGTCTCTCCATGTACAAACTGATAGAGACATACCCCAAGCGACTTGCAGCTGTAATCACAGCAAAAGGTGGCGCAACAAAGTATTATGTTAATGGGGCCGAATAATATTGCACGCCCCACTTTTCAGTTTTTGAATTTCCACAAAAATTTAAAATAACCAATAAATTTCGTTCAACTTCACAATTGTGTTCCACTTGTTGTTGATTCTTCACGACAAATTTACATTTGGTATCTTTATGTTTGAAGCATGATATGTGGGAAAAGGTTGAAAAGTTTCAGGGAGCCAAGTACTTTGGCAAGGCACTGTATTTCCCCCACTGTATTACCACCAAATAGTGACCAAAAAATGACACATGCAAAGAACAAATACCGTGATACAGTGATTACCAGTGACATTATACACCGGAACTCTGTAGATAGTGTACAGTATCCTCAAAAATAAAATACATCATAGATGTAATAATATTCCTTAATTAGCGCCTACAATAATAATGTCCACCATTCTGCCCCATATGTTCTCCCATTGTCAGAGAGGAGCCAAAAACCAGCAGCATCTTATTTATCCTACTCGTGCACTGTTTAGAAGCACTTCACTTTCATATTAAACGGTACAGGTTTCTTTTAGCAGTGCAGGGGTTAATCTGCTCATTTGAGAGCTCTTAGAAATTTTCCTGCTTTAAGGCTCTCAGCTGTTCACTGTTAGCCACTCCCATCTCCTATATAATCTGTTTAGCACTCATTGCCAGAACTAGCTTATTCTGCATGGTTAAGAGATGTTGCTTTGTGGTTGTTGTTTGAGAAGGCATTTGGTGGATTTATCTGAGACTGATGCTAGGTTTTGGGTATGTGCTAATTCCCCTCCTTCTCCTATTTTGGTTTTACCCCATCCTCAACTCCCCAGTGTATACCTCTGTTGTTTGTGTGAGTTTATTTGTATGCTTGTTATTTTCGATTATACCTGTTGTATTACCTTGTTAGTTTGGCTGAAGTATTATGGTACACTACTACTCCCCGCTTCCCTGGGTGGGGGAAGGGTACAGACTGAGGGCGGATTCAAGAGCTAAGGTAACGTCCATAGCCTTGGCATCTTCACCATCAGAAGTAATCAAAGGAACAGGGCCAGCTAGGGCATCCCTAGTGTTAGGGACAAGGAAGGAGCTCCTTGTCCTAGGACACCCAACAGTCGTGACACCCATCCCGCCCCATGTGTCTCCATCCTGTCCCATATGTTCTTCCATCCTGCCCCATGTGTCTCCAACCTCCCCTATATGATCTTGTATCCTGTTTTTTTTTTTTTAAATTCCCCTTAAATGGTCATGGTCCAGAGGCATTCTCTCCCTCATCCATTTAAAGCACAGATGCACAAGCGCATGACAGTGATGGCAAAATGGGCACGATGTCAGGTTCCAGCATGTGATTGGATGGTGACTGTTAACTATTTAACATCTGAGGATGCACGTTCAGTTTCTGAACGGGCAGGATCCTTCCCCTGGGGCCCGGTGATTAGAATAAAAAAGGGCCTAATGGCGGCCGGGCTCCGTGGCGGGCCAGTCTGTAGATCAACAGTATGTCTGTAGGACGAAGTATGAAACATGCTGAAAAGTACACCTTGTCTGCAGCTAAGCATGGTGGTGGCTTGGTGATGCCTACAGTGAAGCATGGCAGTGGCTCGATGATGTCTACAATGAAAAACGGTAGTCACTCAGTGATCCTTACAGTGAAGTATGGTAGGAGCTCGGCAATCCATCCTTTGAATCATGGCAAAGGGTTGGTAATGCTTACAGTGAATCACAACAGTAGGTTGGTGATCCCTACAGTGAAGCATGGCAGTTGTTTGGAGATTCTCTGGGGCTGCTTAAAATCTTCAGCGTGTGGAGGGCAAGATGGATTCAATCAAGTATTAAGAAATTCTCGGAGAGAATGTCATGTATCCTGTGAGGATGTAAAATCCTGGGAATCATTAGATCTTTCAGGGTAATGATTCCAAGCAGGGCCGGACTGGCCATCGGGCAGTTCTGGCAAATGCCAGAAGGGCCGGTGGCAGTAGTGGGCTGCTTGAGTGTGCCGCTGTCAGCACACTCCCTGTTGTGAACTCTATTTTTAGGCTCCCTCTAGTGGTCACAAGCGGTACTGTGTAGTGTTGTCTTCTGCAGGTTGGCTGCATCAGCTGGTTCGTTATCCTTGGTTCGTTTCCTATTTAACTCACCTGGATACTCAGTTCCTTGCCTGCTATCAATGTATTCAGTGCTCTTCAGATTCCTTGTGATTACCTTGCTCCCAGCCTCTCCAAGACAAGCTAAGTTTTGTCCGTTCATTTTTTGATTATCAGCATTCATCATGTTTCTTGTCCAGCTTGCTAAGATGTGATCTCCTCGCTTGCTGGTTGCTCTAGGGGACTGAGTTTCTCCCCCCACACCGTTAGTTGGTGCGGGAGTTTTTGAAATCTCAGTGTGGATATTTTGTTAGGGTTTTTTACTGACCGCACAGACCCCTTACTATTTTCTGCTATCTAGTATTAGTGGGCCTCATTTGCTGAATCTGTTTTCACCCCTGTGTATGTGCCTTCCTCTTACTTCACCGTTATTATTTGTTGGGGGCTTCTATATCTTTGGGGATTATTTCTCTGGAGGCAAGAGAGGTCTTTCTTTCTCTCTAGGGGTAGTTAGTTCCTCAGGCTGGCTCGAGACGTCTAGGATTTTTTAGGCACGTTCACCGGCTACTTCTAGTGTGTTTGGATAGGTTCAGATTTGCGGTTAGTCCAGTTTGCCACCTCCCTAGAGCTTGTCCTATGTTTGTTACTTAGCTGGAGTAATTCGAGATCCTCAACCACTAAGGATCATAACAACTCCCCCCGCTGTCGGCGCACTCCCCCCGCTGTCGGTGCACTCCCCCCCACTGTCGACGCAGTCCCCGCCCCGCATTCAACTATACCGGCGTCTACGCCGGTACAGTTGAAAGCAATGATGGAGGAGAGAGCGTCTGCTGACGCTCCCTCTCCCATCATTCCCCGCTCTGCCTGGCGCTGACACTGCATGTGCGCGATGACGTCATATCATCGCGCACCTGCTGTGTGTCGGGCAGGAAGACTGTAGCTGCTGACCGGAGCCAGGAGCAGCTCTGGGAACGAGGAGAGGTGAGTAGAGTGTTTTTTTTATTATTGTTATTATTTATATATATATATATATATATATATATATATATATATATATATATATATATATATATATATATATATCAATGAGTGATAACTGGATTGTGGGGCTTTTGGGGGGCTGTATTACATTCTATGGGGGCTGGCTGCATTACATTCTGTGGGGGCTGGCTGCATTACATTCTATGGGGGCTGTGCTGCATTACATTCTATGGGGGCTGTGCTGCATTACATTCTATGGGGGCTGTGCTGTAATGCTTGATACAGCTGTGATTATATGTTATATAGTCGTGTTACGCTCCCCTCACTTCTTGCAACCTACAAGTGTACAAAGATATTATACAGTCACCAGGCGACAAGTGGGCCTGTGTACCTTCAAATGCCAGGGCTGAATTTTAGTCCCAGTCCGGCCCTGATTCCAAGCATACCACAAAGTCCACCAAGACTTGGTTTCAGACTAACCCCAAAAATAAAAAATTGGAAGTCAGGCCTAAATTAATAACGTCTCTAAGGACACCAGGGGATCCATCCCAGTATAAAGTCCAAATGCAAAAGAAGAAACGGACAGCACCACAGCAATTGTGACAGAACAGCTTACGTGTTTATTCTGCCATCTGCAACGTTTCGGTCCTGAGACCTTTATCAAGCATGATTGATAAAGGTCTCAGGACCGAAACGTTGCAGATGGCAGAAAAAACACGTAAGCTGTTCTGTCACAATTGCTGTGGTGCTGTCCGTTTCTTCTTTTGCATTTGGTTTCAGACTAAGTCCTGGAAGATTCTGGAATAGCCACTACATTCACCTTACTTGAATCTCATATAAATACTTTTGTGAAATAGAGAAGTATGATTTGTAAATACACAGAACAAGTTTCCACTGCTCTAGAGCCCAGTGATTGCTTACTCTGTACCATTCCGTCCAATGCTTGGCATTGTGCTTGCTGATGCAAAGCTTGCCTGCTATGAACTTCTGGTATGGGCATAGTTTTTGCTCTGTTGTTAATGCCATAGGAGGTCTGGAGTTTTAGAATCAGCAGATCGTTGTGGATTTTTGTGCTCTCTGCCCCTCAGCACTTGTAAACCCTATTCTAAAACTTTACATGGTCTCCATTTAACTAGAACTACCGAGGTAGTCATTTTGACTCCTCGCAATTTTTATGTCTCTTCTTTGACTACATTTTTCTGAATTCCGGCTTGAGACTCGGTGACTTTTACTCATTTAGGATGTGAAAAAAGAGTTTGTGACCATTAATAACTTTTGAAAAAAAGAGTACCTTTTTTTCAAAATCTACCTTTAATTACCAAAGGGAGTCATTTGACTCCCTACTATACTTTGCTAGTCTTTGTCGCTAAATGTTATTATTTCTTTTATATGCAAATTGCCTCTTCAGAGAAAAAAAGGACTTGAACTCTATAGTCACAATCAACCCTCTAAGGAGTCTTGCAATATGACTATAGGGTACTGTCACACAGTGCCATTTTAATCGCTACGGCGGTACGATTCGTGACGTTCTAGCGATATCCATACGATATCGCAGTGTCTGACATGCAGCAGCGATCAGGGACCCTGCTGAGAATCGTACGTCGTAGCAGATCGTTTGGAACTTTCTTTCGTCGCTTGATCACCCGCTGACATCGCTGGATCGTTGTGTGTGACAGCGATCCAGCGATGTGTTCGCTTGTAACCAGGGTAAACATCGGGTAACTAAGCGCAGGGCCGCGCTTAGTAACCCGATGTTTACCCTGGTTACCAGCGTAAACGTAAAAAAAACAAACAGTACATACTCACATTCCGGTGTCTGTCCTCCGGCGTCTCAGCTTCTCTGCACTGTGAGCGCCGGCCAGCCAGAAAGCGAGCACAGCGGTGACGTCTGACGTCACCGCTCTGCTTTCCGGCCGCTGTGCTTACACAGTGCAGAGAAGCACAGCGCCGGGGGACAGACACCGGAATGTAAGTATGTACTGTTTGTTTTTTTTACGTTTACGCTGGTAACCAGGGTAAACATCAGGTTACTAAGCGCGGCCCTGCGCTTAGTAACCCGATGATTACCCTGGTTACCCGGGGACTGCGGCATCGCTCCAGCGCCGTGATTGCAACGTGTGACCGCAGTCTACGACGCTGGAGCGATAATCATACGACGCTGCGACGTCACGGATCGTGCCGTCGTAGCGATCAAAATGGCACTGTGTGACAGTACCCTTAGGCTGGAGTCACACACAACGTATAAAAATACGGTCCGTTTTTTACAGACCAAATACGCAGAAATAATCCCTGAACAGTGATCCGTATGTCATCCGTAGGCAAGGTGTGGCTGCGTATTTTGCACATGTAAACATCCGTATGTAATCCGTATGGCATCCTTACAGAGAGATTTTCTCGCTGGCTTGCAAAATGGACATAGAATGGATCCATGGGCTCAAATATTCGTGAAAACATATATACAGTCATATATATATATATATGTCAGTAAGATACATATATATATATATATATATATATATATATATATATATATATATATATATATATATATATATATATATATATATATATATTTATATTTAATACAGCGCTAGATAGCTTAAAAGCCGGTAATTCAATTGCCGGCTTTTGCTATCTCCTTGTCAAACCTGACAGGATATCCCATATTTTTTTACATATTCATATTCTACTAATGTTAGAAGTGTCTGTGTGCAAAATTTGGGGGCTCTAGGCATTAAAATAAAGGGTTAAATCACGGAAAAACTGTTGTGGGCTCCCGCACAATTTTCTCCGCCAGAGTGGTAAAGCCAGTGACTGAGGGCAGATATTAATAGCATAGAGAGGGACCATGGTTATTGGCCCCACCTGGCTAAAAACATCTGCCCCCAGCAACCCCAGAAAAGGCACATTTGTAAGACACACCTATTCTGGCACTTTGCCTCTCTCTTCCCACTCCAGAGTAGTGGTGGGATATGGGGTAATAAAGGGTTAATGTCACCTTGCTAATGTAAGGTGACATTAAGCCTGGTTAATAATAGAAAGATGTCAATAAGACACCTATCCATTATTAATCCAATAGTAGTAAAGGGTTGATAATACACACACATTATGAATAAAGTATTTTAATGAAATAAATACACACATGGGGTTTTAAAATCTTTATTGCATGCTTAATCCACCTGAAGACCCTCGTTCTGTAAAAAAAATAAAATAAAAAACCAACAATATGCAGCTGTTGCTCCTGGTTGTAAAAACTGGGGAATGAATGGAATGTTGGAGAACGTAGCTTCGTAGACTTGCGGTGATGAGCCCCCTGGTGGCATAAAGTCATATGAACTGTAGCGTGGGAAAATATTCAGAAAAATTCCCACGCTACAGTTCATAATTTGTTTTATACAGTTCAACTACCTTTTCCCATAGATCCGTTGACAATTCTTTTGCTTTCCTCATGACTCACAATCCAGAAACATCAGTGGCTTGATGAAAGATGTAAGAGTCTGTCTGGATCCCAGAAACTCACTCAGCTTTTATGCACACACTGATTACAAGCAAACAGGTCACAGGTGAGGATGTTACCTTTAGTAGCCATTCAAACCCATTTGTGTCAATTTCTGTGCATATTATCAGGCAAAAATCACCAGGGTATGTGAACTTTTCATCAAGGCCATTTGGATGTTTTGGATTGTCATTATGATTTAAAGAGAGAAAATACAGTAGTTTGACAATAAATGGGTGCACCCACTAACCATGAGTGGAGAAAAAGTTTTGGTGTTATCATTCATACTCTCTGAAAAAAGGCCAAGAAAGCAAAAATTCTGCCTTGTATGTAAACTTTTGAGCACAACTGTGTATATATAATAAACAGTGGGTACAGAAAGTATTTATACCCCTATAGATTTGACACTCTTTGTTTCATTGCAGCCTTTTGGTAAATTCAAAAAAGTCCATTTTTTTTCTCATTAATGTATACTCTGCATTACATCTTGACTGGAAAAAACAGAAATGTAGTAATTTTTGCAAATTTATTAAAAAAGAAAAACTGAAATATCACATGGTCATAATTACTCAGACCCTTTGCTCAGAATTGAGTAGAAGCACTCTTTTGAGCTAATACAGCCATGAGTCTTCTTGGGAATGATGCAACAAGTTTTTCACACCTGGATTTGGAGATCCTCTGCCATTCTTCATTGCAGATGCTCTCCAGTTCTGCCAGGTTGGATGGTGAACATTGGTGGACAGCCATTTCCAGGTATCTCCAGAGATGCTCAATTGGGTTTAGGTCAGGGCTCTTCATGGGCCAGTCAAGAATGGTCACAGAGCTGTTCTGAAGCAACTCCTTTGTTATTTTAGCTGTGCATTTAGGGTCATTATCTTGTTGGAAGGTGAACCTTCGGCCAAGTCTGAGGTCCAGAGCACTGTGGAAGAGGTTTTCATCCAGGATATCTCTGTACTTGGCCACATTCATGTTTTCTTCAATCACAACCAGTCATCCTGTCCCTGCAGCTGAAAAACACCCCCATCACATGACGCTGCCACCCCCATGTTTCACTGTTGGGATTGTATTGGGCTGGTGATGAGCAGTGCATGGTTTTCTCCACACATACCGCTTTGAATTATCACTAGTGTTGAGCGATACTTTCCGATATCGGAAAGTATCGGTATCGGAAAGTATCGGCCGATACCGTCAAAATATCGGATCTAATCCGATACCGATACCCGATCCCAATGCAAGTCAATGGGACGAAAATATCGGAATTAAAATAAACCCTTTATAAACTTTTAGGTTCATTCTACATGAAGGAAAACAACTAAGAATAATGTAGGATGTATTGGGGGACGTGGCGGAGACATTAAAGGCACAGAGGTTTAGCCCAATGTAATAGAATAGCAGGATTTTGTTTTTTTTTATGACGTTTGGCGGTAGAAAGATTTTGACTATGTTAATTTTTTTTTTATTTTGTCAGATATTGATGTTTCACTACTTCCACGCCCTTCACCTTCTTTTTTACTTCTCCCACACTTTCTTCTTCATTATCCTCATCATCAGCTTCTTTGACATCAACTTCTTCACCTTATTCATCTTCTTCTTCATCTTCTACCTATTATTTTTTTGGTTACATTGTTCATATTCTTTTTATTTTACTATTATCTTCATCATATTCTACTTCTTCATCATATTCTTATTTGTGACAGGCATTCCCGTAGTTGTTATCTATAAAAGTTTGAAGATTACACCTTCCGTTCTGCCTGTCACAAAAGAGTTACATTTGTCCGCGTTCAGTTTGGCCTGCAGCATCAGGCTTTATCCAGGGGCACCACGAGGAGGAACGGACTCACCCCCATACACTGCTTAGTCTTCTTCTGCTTATAATTTAGATAATATTTTTTGCTCTGATATTTAGTGTTATGCTTAATGTTCTTCTGCTCTTTGTTCTGCAGCCTCTTGTTCTTCTGCTTCTCGGTCTTCCAGGTCGTCGTCGTCTCCGGGGTCGTCGTCATCGGGGTGGTCTTCAGGGTCGTTGTCTCCGGGGTCGTCGTCATCGGGGTGGTCTTCAGGGTCATCGTCTCCAGGGTCGTCGTCATCACGGTGGTTGTCGTCTCTGGTGTCGTCGTCATCTTAGGGGTGGTCTTCCGGGTCATCCTGTTTAGTCTCTTGAACTTGGAAATGTAGCAGAAGGTACAAGAAGGCTGAGAAAATGCCGAGAACCAGCTGATGGAACTGGAACTCGGATGGCTACCCGAAGGTCCAAGAGCCAATGGAACTACCGAGGACCAGCTGACGTTACTGGAACCCGGTTACTAAGCAGGAGGTACCCGTGCCTGAAAGCACTACCAAGGACCACCTGACGTTGGTGGAACTCGGATACCCAGAGGGAGGCACCTAAGCCAAAGGCTCTGCCCGGAACCAGCTGACGGTACTGGAACCAGGATGCGGAGCAGAAGGTACAAGAGCAAAAGACACTGCCGAGAACCAGCTGACGGTGCTGGAATCCGGATGGGTAGCCGAAGGTCCAAGAGCCAATGGAACTACCGAAGACCAGCTGACGTTACTGGAACCCGGTTACTAAGCAGGAGGTACCCGTGCCTGAAAGCACTACCAAGGACCACCTGACATTGGTGGAACTCGGATACCCAGAGGGAGGCACCTAAGCCAATGGCTCTGCCCGGAACCAGCTGACAGTACTGGAACTAGGATGGGGAGCAGAAGGTACAAGAGCAAGTGTCTGCGTGGCTTTTGCAGGACACGATGCCGGCTGCACAGCAGGGGAACAGCTGGCGGTGCTGAACCCCACTGACACATTGGCTGGTGTTTTTCTCTGTGCAGCTAGCAGTACCGGGCCCCAACTGGCGGTGTTAGAGCCCGGGGTCAGCAGGAGGAGGAGATGGAGCAGAGTGTAGGCCGAAGCCTGCACTGGCGGCAGCTTTGGGTCTGTTGTGCCTGCGTGGCTGTTGCAGGACACGTTGCCGGCTGCACAGCAGGGGAACAGCTGGCGGTGCTGAACCCCACTGACACATTGGCTGGTGTTTTTCTCTGTGCAGCTAGCAGTACCGGGCCCCAACTGGCGGTGTTGGAGCCCGGGCTCTGCAGGGGGAGCAGAGTGTAGGCCGAAGCCTAATTGAACCAATTTCAAAGGTAACCTTTAACCCCCCCTCAGGGGTTACAAAGTAGAAGAGCCACAGCTTATGCAGCAGTAGTGCTGCACAAGTCAAAGGTTGCTCTTTTAATTTTGCTCCTTGCACACGCTGAATGAAACACGTATAACATTTAGCCCTTTATACAGTCAAACTGTGTTGGAGGCGCGAGTTCCCTTTGTAATGAGACGCAGCACAGATGTCAAGAATCCCACCTTGGTGCTGGGTGCAGCCTCCTGAGCGTTGTTATTTGCTGTACAGGAGTCTGCGCTGTCATGTTATCCCCTGGCCTAGCGCTGTTAGCGCTGCCCATCTTCTGACCTCATTTAATGTCGGCCGCTGCGGTTCGCGATGACCATGAATCCCAGCCCCGCGGTGTCTTAACATTGTTAAAACACTGCGGGGCTGTGATTCATGGCCTGGCGCAGCACATATGTTCGCCTCTCGCACTCGGGTCCTTACACCCGCTGCAGACTGTGCGGCGTCAGCTGATCCCTTATCGCATGCCACGGCCATGAAGCCGCACAGTCTGAAGAAGGCGGAAGGAGATGAGGGACAGGCGAACTGATGCACTGCTCATGCCCATCAATCACACCCTCGCAGTCCCAATAAATAAGACACCGAGGGGCGTTGTGTGGGTCAGGGCGGCCGCAGAGGCGCAGGCAGCCAAACAATGATGCCAGAAGACGGGCAGCGCTACCAAGGGGGTTGCAGCGTGTCATTACAAAGGAAAGTCACACCACCGGGACGGTTAAATGGTCACACAGAGGACACATTTCAGACGTGTTTTCAGTTCCACATGTGCGAGGAGAATACGTTTATGAGCCACCTTGCACACATGCAGCATTACCGCTGTACAAGGTGGCTGTAAAACGTACAAACGCCTGGGGGAGGGGGGACAGGTTCCCTTCAATTTCAGTTCTTGTGTCTGCGTGGCTTTTGCAGGACACGATGCCGGCTGCACAGCAGGGGAACAGCTGGCGGTGCTGAACCCCACTGACACATTGGCTGGTGTTTTTCTCTGTGCAGCTAGCAGTACCGGGCCCCAACTGGCGGTGTTGGAGCCCGGGCTCTGCAGGGGGAGCAGAGTGTAGGCCGAAGCCTAATTGAACCAATTTCAAAGGTAACCTTTAACCCCCCCTCAGGGGTTACAAAGTAGAAGAGCCACAGCTTATGCAGCAGTAGTGCTGCACAAGTCAAAGGTTGCTCTTTTAATTTTGCTCCTTGCACACGCTGAATGAAACACGTATAACATTTAGCCCTTTATACAGTCAAACTGTGTTGGAGGCGCGAGTTCCCTTTGTAATGAGACGCAGCACAGATGTCAAGAATCCCACCTTGGTGCTGGGTGCAGCCTCCTGAGCGTTGTTATTTGCTGTACAGGAGTCTGCGCTGTCGTGTTATCCCCTGGCCTAGCGCTGTTAGCGCTGCCCATCTTCTGACCTCATTTAATGTCGGCCGCTGCGGTTCGCGATGACCATGAATCCCAGCCCCGCGGTGTCTTAACATTGTTAAAACACTGCGGGGCTGTGATTCATGGCCTGGCGCAGCACATATGTTCGCCTCTCGCACTCGGGTCCTTACACCCGCTGCAGACTGTGCGGCGTCAGCTGATCCCTTATCGCATGCCGCGGCCATGAAGCCGCACAGTCTGAAGAAGGCGGAAGGAGATGAGGGACAGGCGAAGAAATGCACCATTCATGCCCATCAATCACACCCTCGCAGTCCAAATAAATAAGACACCGAGGGGCGTTGTGTGGGGCAAGGCGGCCGCAGAGGCGCAGGCAGCCAAACAATGATATCAGAAGACGGGCAGCGCTACCAAGGAGCTTGTTGCGTGTCAATACAAAGGAAAATCACACCTGAGGGACGTTTTAATGGTCGCAGAGGACTCATTTTTAGACGTGTTCACTTCAACATGGGCAAGGAGATTAAGTTTCTGAGCCACCTTGCACACATGCAGCATTACTGTCGTACAAGGTGGCTGTAAAACGTAAAAACGCCTGGGGGAGGGGGGACAGGTTTCCTTCAATTTCAGTTCTTGTGTCTGCGTGGCTGTTGCAGGACACGTTGCCGGCTACACAGCAGGGGAACAGCTGGCGGTGCTGAACCCCACTGACACATTGGCTGGTGTTTGGCTCTGTGCAGCTAGCACATCTGGGCCCCAACTGGCGGTGTTAGAGCCCAGGGTCAGCAGGAGGAGGAGAGGGAGCAGAGTGTAGGCCGAAGCCTGCACTGGAGCAAGTTGAAAGGGAAACTTTAACCCCCCCCCAGGCGTTTGTAGCTGAAAGAGCCATCGTGTACAGCACTAATGCTGGAAAAGGTAAACTTAGCTCTTTTAATTATGGTCCTTGCACATGCTGAACCTAACACTTATAAAAAGTGTCCCCTCCTACCGTGATACCGTCCGGTAGGTGGAACTTTCCTTTGTGATGTGACGCAGCACAGCCGTCATTCTTACCCCCTTGGCGCCGTGCGCCGCCTCCTCAGCGTTGTTTGAATCAGTCCCGGAGCCTGCGCTGTTAGGTTAGCCCTTGGCCATGCACACATTTTGCGCTGCCCGTCTTCTGACATCATTTGGTGTCAGGCTGGCTGCGCCTGTGCGGCCGCGCTGGCCGAGAGCCTGCCTTGTACTGTCTTCTGATTTAATCCCACTGGGGTCCTGAGATCCATGGACATGCGCAGTGCATATCTGAACCTCCACCTCTCACTCATCTCCCTACGGCTTCTTCTGACTGTGCGGTGTCACGGCCGTGGCATGCTATTAGGGACCAGCTGACACCGCACAGTTTGAAGAAGCCGTAGGGAGATGAGTGAGAGGTGGAGGTTCAGATATGCACTGCGCATGTCCATGGATCTCAGGCCCCCAGTGGGATTAAATCAGAAGACAGTACGAGGCGGGCTCTCGGCCAGCGCGGCCGCACAGGCGCAGCCAGCCTGACACCAAATGATGTCAGAAGACGGGCAGCGCAAAATGTGTGCATGGCCAAGGGCTAACCTAACAGCGCAGGCTCCGGGACTGATTCAAACAACGCTGAGGAGGCGGCGCACGGCGCCAAGGGGGTAAGAATGACGGCTGTGCTGCGTCACATCACAAAGGAAAGTTCCACCAACCGGACGGTATCACGGTAAGAGGGGCCACTTTTCATAAGTGTTAGGATCAGCATGTGCAAGGAGCACCACGAAAAGAGGCACTTTTTCCCTTTGCATCATTACTGCTGCACAAGGTGGCTCCTTCAGTAACAAATGCCGGGGGGGGGGGGGGGACAGGTTCCCTTAAATTTAACTTGTTGTGCCTGCGTGGCAGTCGCAGTACACGTTGCCGGCTGCACAGCAGGGGAACAGCTGGTGGTGCTGAACGCCACTAACACATTGGCGAGGTGTTTGGCTCTGTGCGGACAGCACTTCTGGACGGCAACTAGCGGTGTTGGAGCCCAGGGACAGGTGGAGGAGGAGGAGGTAGGAGGAGGTAGGAGGGATTGCCACACACACAGCTGGGGAACAGCTGACGTTACTGAACCCCAATAACAGAGGAGGGACTGTTGACTGTGCGCACAGCACTACCAGGCAACAACTAGCGATGTTGGAGCCCAGGGACAGGAGGGGGAGGTGGAGGTGGAGGAGATAGGAGGGATTGCCACACACACAGCTGGGGAACAGCTGACGTTACTGAACCCCAATAACAGAGGAGGGACTGTTGACTGTGCGCACAGCACTACCAGGCAACAACTAGCGGTGTTGGAGCCCAGGGACAGGTGGAGGAGGAGGAGGTAGGAGGAGGTAGGAGGGATTGCCACACACACAGCAGGGGAACAGCTGACGTTACTGAACCCCAATAACAGAGGAGGGACTGTTGGGACTGTGCGTACAGCACTACCAGGCAACAACTAGCGGTGTTGGAGGCCAGGGACAGGTGGAGGAGGAGGAGGTAGGAGGAGGTAGGAGGGATTGCCACACACACAGCTGGGGAACAGCTGCCGTTACTGAACCCCAATAACAGAGGAGGGACTGTTGACTGTGCGCACAGCACTACCAGGCAACAACTAGCGGTGTTGGAGCCCAGGGACAGGAGGAGGAGGTGGAGGTGGAGGAGATAGGAGGGATAGCCACACACACAGCAGGGGAACAGCTGACGTTACTGAACCCCAATAACAGAGGAGCGACTGTTGGGACTGAGCGGACAGCACTTCTGGACGGCAACTAGCGGTGTTGGAGCCCAGGGACAGGTGGAGGAGGAGGAGGTAGGAGGAGGTAGGAGGGATTGCCACACACACAGCTGGGGAACAGCTGACGTTACTGAACCCCAATAACAGAGGAGGGACTGTTGACTGTGTGCACAGCACTACCAGGCAACAACTAGAGGTGTTGGAGCCCAGGGACAGGAGGGGGAGGTGGAGGTGGAGGAGATAGGAGGGATTGCCACACACACAGCTGGGGAACAGCTGACGTTACTGAACCCCAATAACAGAGGAGGGACTGTTGACTGTGCGCACAGCACTACCAGGCAACAACTAGCGGTGTTGGAGCCCAGGGACAGGTGGAGGAGGAGGAGGTAGGAGGAGGTAGGAGGGATTGCCACACACACAGCTGGGGAACAGCTGACGTTACTGAACCCCAATAACAGAGGAGGGACTGTTGACTGTGCGCACAGCACTACCAGGCAACAACTAGCGGTGTTGGAGCCCAGGGACAGGAGGGGGAGGTGGAGGTGGAGGAGATAGGAGGGATTGCCACACACACAGCAGGGGAACAGCTGACGTTACTGAACCCCAATAACAGAGGAGCGACTGTTGGGACTGTGCGGACAGCACTTCTGGACGGCAACTAGCGGTGTTGGAGCCCAGGGACAGGTGGAGGAGGAGGAGGTGGAGGAGGTAGGAGGGATTGCCACACACACAGCTGGGGAACAGCTGACGTTACTGAACCCCAATAACAGAGGAGCGACTGTTGGGACTGTGCGGACAGCACTTCTGGACGGCAACTAGCGGTGTTGGAGCCCAGGGACAGGTGGAGGAGGAGGAGGTGGAGGAGGTAGGAGGGATTGCCACACACACAGCAGGGGAACAGCTGACGTTACTGAACCCCAATAACAGAGGAGGGACTGTTGACTGTGCGCACAGCACTACCAGGCAACAACTAGCGGTGTTGGAGCCCAGGGACAGGTGGAGGAGGAGGAGGTAGGAGGAGGTAGGAGGGATTGCCACACACACAGCAGGGGAACAGCTGACGTTACTGAACCCCAATAACAGAGGAGGGACTGTTGGGACTGTGCGTACAGCACTACCAGGCAACAACTAGCGGTGTTGGAGCCCAGGGACAGGTGGAGGAGGAGGAGGTAGGAGGAGGTAGGAGGGATTGCCACACACACAGCTGGGGAACAGCTGACGTTACTGAACCCCAGTAACAAAGGAGCGACTGTTGGGACTGTGCGGACAGCACTTCTGGACGGCAACTAGCGGTGTTGGAGCCCAGGGACAGGTGGAGGAGGAGGAGGTGGAGGAGGTAGGAGGGATTGCCACACACACAGCAGGGGAACAGCTGACGTTACTGAACCCCAATAACAGAGGAGCGACTGTTGGGACTGTGCGGACAGCACTTCTGGACGGCAACTAACGGTGTTGCAGCCCAGGGACAGGTGGAGGAGGAGGAGGTGGAGGAGGTAGGAGGGATTGCCACACACACAGCTGGGGAACAGCTGACGTTACTGAACCCCAATAACAGAGGAGCGACTGTTGGGACTGTGCGGACAGCACTTCTGGACGGCAACTAGCGGTGTTGGAGCCCAGGGACAGGTGGAAAAGCAGAGGAACACAATGTAGGCCGAAGCCTGAGAAAGTCGAAAGGGAACCTTTAACCCCCCCCCCAAGGCGTTTGTAGCTGAAAGAGCCAGCTTGTGCAGCACAAAAGATGCAAAAGGAAAAGGTGGCTCTTTTCATCATGCTCCTTGCAAACACAGAACTAAACACTTATAAAATGTGTCCCCTGAAACCGTGAAACCGTCCCGGAGGTGGGACTTTCCTTCGTAATATGACGCAGCACAGCCGTCATTCCTACCCCCCCGGCGCCGCGCCCCGGCTCCTCAGCGTAGTTTGATTCCGTCCCGGAGCCTGCGCTGTTATGTTATCCCTTGGCCAGGCACACTTAGCGCTGCCCATCTTCTGACATCATTTGGTGTCAGGCTGGCTGCGCCTGTGCGGCTGCGCTGGCCGAGAGCCCGCCTCGCAGTGTCTTCTGATTTTATCCCACTGGGGGCCTGGGATCCATGGCCATGCGCAGTGCATATCCTCGCCTCTCACTCCCCTCCCTACGGCTTCTTAAGACTGTGCGGTGTCACGGCCGTGGCATGCTATTAGGGACCAGCTGACACCGAGCAGTCTGAAGAAGCCATAGGGAGATGAGTGAGAGGTGGAGGTTCAGATATGCACTGCGCATGTCCATGGATCCCAGGCCCCCAGTGGGATTAAATCAGAAGACACTGCGAGGCGGGCTCTCGGCCAGCGCGGCCGCACAGGCGCAGCCATCCTGACACCAAATGATGCCAGAAGACGGGCAGCGCTAAGTGTGCCTGGCCACGGGATAACATAACAGCGCAGGCTCCGGGACGGAATCAAACAACGCTGAGGAGCCGGGGCGCGGCGCCGGGGGGGTAGGAATGACGGCTGTGCTGCGTCATATTACGAAGGAAAGTCCCACCTCCGGGACGGTTTTACGGTATCAGTGGACACATTTTATAAGTGTTAAGTTCTGCGTGTGCAAGGAGCTAAACCAAAATAGCTACCTTTTCCTTGTGCAGCATTACTGCTGCACAAGGTGGCTCTTTCAGTAACAAACGCCTTGGGGGGGAAGGGACAGATTCCCTTACATTTCAGTTGTTGTGTCAGCGTGGCGGTCGCATGACACATTGCCGGCTACACAGCTGGGGATCAGGTGACGTTACTGAAACCCAATAACACTGGGTCGTATGTTTTGACTGTGCAGACGGCACTTCTGAGCCTCAACTGGCGGTGTTGGAGCCCAGGAATTTAAGTTCAGGTGGTAGAAAGATGAACACAACAGGAGACCTGGATAACGTATACAGTGACCTAATTATTTAATCAGGAGGAGGAGTGGCAAATTCCTGCGAGATCCAGGCCTTGTTCATTTTCAGGAAAGTAAGCCGGTCAACGTTATCGGAGGATAGTCGCATGCGACGGTCAGTTAGTACACCACCTGCAGCACTAAAGACACGTTCCGATAATACACTGGCCGCAGGGCAAGACAGCACCTCCAATGCATACTGGCTTAGCTCTGGCCATGTATCCAGCTTTGAGACCCAAAACTTGAAAGGGGAAGAGCCGTCTGGGAGTACAGCAAGAGGGCAAGACATGTAGTCTGTCACCATCTGACGGAACCGTTGCCTCCTGCTGACTGGAGCCGTCTGTGATGGTGTAGACTTTTGTGGGGGGCACAGAAAACTGTGCCACAGTTGGGCCATACTGGTCTTGCCTTGGGCAGAGGCACTGCTTCTGCTCCCTCTTTGTGCAGAGCCTCCACCACTGCCTTGACGCACTGAGCTGCTTTGGAATGCACTAGCAGCACTTCTCTCAGTTGGAATGGAGAAGATGATGGAATTGACCAGTGTGTCTTGGTACTCCCGCATTTTTCGCTCCCGGTTCAACGGTGTGATGAGGCTTTCTACGTTGTCCCGGTAGCGAGGATCGAGGAGGGTGAACACCCAATAATCAGACATGTTGAGAATGTGGGCGATGCGGCGGTCGTTTCTCAGGCACTGCAGCATGTAATCCACCATGTGCTGCAGACTGCCAATTGCCCAAGAAACGCTGTCCCCTGCTGGAGGCGTGATCTCTGCCCGCTCGTCATCACCCCACCCTCGCTGTACACACTGAGTACTGGACAATTCGGTAACTCCCTCCTCTGGACGGATGTCTTCCTCCTCCATTGACTCCTCCTCATCCTCCTCACAAACTGTCCCCTGCCTACGCGTTTGTGAGGAACCACGTGGCGCTGACTGTCCAGAAGATGATGGAAATGGTGAATCCTCATCCTCCACCTCTTCCACAACATCATCCCTTAGCGCTTGCAGTGATTTTTCAAGCAGGCAGATAAGGGGGACAGTCATGCTGACTAGTGCATCATCTGCACTCGCCATCCGCGTGGAATAATCAAAGGGACGCAAAACCTGGCAGACGTCATTCATAGTGGCCCACTCTGTGGTTGTGAAGTCTGTACGGCGCTGACTGCGACTTCTTTGCGCCTGAAGCAGCTGGTACTCCATTACAGCTTGCTGCTGCTCACACAACCGCTCCAACATATGTAACGTGGAATTCCACCTGGTAGGTAGGTCACATATGATGCGATGTTCCGGCAGGCGGTGTCGGCGCTGCAGAGCCGCAATGCGCGCTTTTGCCGTGCTGGAACGCCGCAAGTGAGCACACTCTAGGCGGACCTTGTGCAGCAGTGCATCAAGATCCGGATAGTCCCTCAAAAAGCTCTGCACAACCAAATTGAGCACATGTGCCAGACATGGGATGTGAGTGAGGTTGCCGAGGCCCAGAGCTGCCACCAGATTTCGGCCATTATCACACACTACCATGCCTGGCTGGAGATTCGCTGGCACAAACCACACATCGCTCTCCTGCTTGATGGCATTCCAGAGCTCCTGCGCTGTGTGGCTACGATTCCCCAAAAAAATTAATTTAAAGACGGCCTGTTGACGTTTGGCCATGGCTGTGCTCATGTCGGTCGTAACAGGTACACGTTCATCACGGGTCCATGTGGAGGTGGACTGTGACGGCTCCTGCAGCGATGATTCTGAGGAACTGGTGTAAGAGGAGGAGTCAATGCGTACAGAATGGATTCCTGCAATCCTTGGAGTGGGCAGGAAACGTCCTGCGCCACTCGCACGGTCTGTACCCGGCTCAACGACATTAACCCAATGGGCAGTGAGGGAAAGGTATCGCCCCTGTCCATGTTGACTGGTCCACGCATCGGTGGTGAGGTGGACCTTGCTACTGACGGCGTTCAGTAGCGCGTGTTTTATGTGTCCCTCCACATGCTTGTGCAGGGCAGGGACGGCTTGCCTGCTGAAGTAAAAGCGGCTGGGCACATTGTACTGTGGGACTGCCAATGACATCAAGTCACGGAAGCTGTCAGTCTCCACCAGCCTGAATGACAGCATTTCCAGTGACAGAAGTTTGGCAATGCCTGCAGTCAGAGCCTGTGCTCGTGGGTGGTTTGACGAGAAAGGCCGCCTTTTCTCCCATGCCTGTACTACCGATGGCTGTAGACTGGGCTGGGAGTGTGTGGATGACTGGGAAAGTGGTGCTGCGGGTGGAATTACAGCGGGTCTCTGGACAACAGGGCCAGAGGTTCTTCCACGGCGATCCTGGGAGGAAGCCGAACCAGCTGCGTGTGAGCTAGAGGAAGAGGAAACACGAGCTGAAGAAGTGGTAGCTGCCGCTGTTGGTTGGCCTAGCTCTTCAGTGTGTTTTTCTAACTCCGCCGGGTGCCTGTTGCGCACATGTTTCCACATGTTGGAGGTATTGAGGTTGCTGACATTTCGACCTCTTTTGACTTTTTGATGACACACCTTGCATCTGACATAGCAAATGTCATCTGCAACTGTGTCAAAAAAGGACCAGGCACTGCAAGTCTTGGGAGCGCCCTTTTTGGCTTTTGGAAGAGACATGCTCCTAACGGGTGCCAAAGCGGAGGCTGCAGGATCCGCAGTCTTCCCCCTCCCTCTCCCTCTTTGGGCCGTACGGGGAATCTCTTCCTCAGAGCTGCTCCCACCACCTTCCTGTCCCTCACGCCAAGATGGGTCAAGGACCTCATCATCTACACTACCCTCTGCCCCCAACTGCTCCTCCTGGGTAGTCTCAGCAGCAGAGCACGCACCAGTAAGTGGCACCTGAGTGTCATCATCAGCTGATGCGGCCTGCGATGTGGTGACCGGAGCCACTGGCCCACCCGCCTCTTCAGAGGAAGAGAGAATATGCTGTTGGGCATCACTGCACCCTGCCTCTTCTTCCATTTCTCCAATGCTGCTTGGCTGGCCCCCTGTTTCCAAGCCAAGAGATTCAGAGAACAGAAGTAGAGACGGCTCCTGTCCTGGGCTCTCTGTCTGCCTGGGCAATTTGGCAGGTGGTGAAGAGACAGATGGCTGCTCTCCAGTGCTCTGTGTCTGAGAGGATGTGGCACTAATTGAAGTTGATGCATTAGCTGCCATCCATCCGACAACGGCTTCAATTTGTTCTTCACGCAGCAGCGGTGTACGGCGCTCTGACACAAAGCTGCGCATGAATGACTGTTGCCTGGTGAAAGTGGGTGCTGATGAGTCACCGGTGCCCGCAGCAGGCACAGAATCCCCACGTCCCCTCCCTGCTCCGCGCCCACGCCCACGCCCACGTGCCTTACTCACTGCCTTCTTCATCTTGGTTGACTGATAAAGATAAGCAGAAAAGTACTAACGGCTTTGTGTGCTTATTCCTGAGCAACTCCTCCTAACAGGTATAAGAAACACTAATTTTCTAAAGTGTGGACTAGACTTTAATATGAGCTAATGTGGCCTACACAAATGTAAAGTGGTGTAACTGGTGTGTTTGGTGAACTTTATTATTTATTTATTTTTTGGGGGCTGAACTGACAACGGATAGAGCTGCAGTCACACGGAGACCGTGCAGACAGACGTAAACGGTGCTGCAAGGCCCAAAAACCCTCCTCTACGTTATCCTATGTAGTGTTTTTCCACAAGTTAGCTGGAGACGGGTGGAAAGACACTAATAGGATTTTTTTGAAAAAATGTGCAGCAGCCTGCACTACTTAAAACAAAATGAAAATTGATTTGGCGGTATGACCCAGTGAAGAACCCTGAGCTGGAGACAACCAGGCTATGGGTGCTCACAGACTACAGGGCGAGCTGCAGTCACACGGAGACCGTGCAGACAGCCGTAAACGGCGCTGCAAGGCCCAAAAACCCTCCTCTACGTTATCCTATGTAGTGTTTTTCCACAAATTAGCTGGAGACGGGTGGAAAGACACTAATAGGAATTTTTTGAAAAAATGTGCAGCAGCCTGCACTTCTTAAAACAAAATGAAAATTGATTTGGCGGTATGACGCAGTGAACAACCCTGAGCTGGAGACAACCAGGCTATGGCTGCTCACAGACTACAGGGCGAGCTGCAGTCACACGGAGACCGTGCAGACAGCCGTAAACGGCGCTGCAAGGCCCAAAAACCCTCCTCTACGTTATCCTATGTAGTGTTTTTCCACAAATTAGCTGGAGACGGGTGGAAAGACACTAATAGGAATTTTTTGAAAAAATGTGCAGCAGCCTGCACTACTTAAAACAAAATGAAAATTGATTTGGCGGTATGATGCAGTGAACAACCCTGAGCTGGAGACAACCAGGCTATGGCTGCTCACAGACTACAGGGCGAGCTGCAATCACACGGAGACCGTGCAGACAGCCGTAAACGGCGCTGCAAGGCCCAAAAACCCTCCTCTACGTTATCCTATGTAGTGTTTTTCCACAAATTAGCTGGAGACGGGTGGAAAGACACTAATAGGATTTTTTTGAATAAATTAGCAGCAGACTACACTACTTGAAAAAAAAAAAAAAAAAAGAACAGTATGAGGCAATGAACCACCCTCCCTGAACTGAATACAACCAGCTATGGATGGCCTATGTGGCTGCACTCAGACTAGAGAGTGGGCTGCACTCACACACACACACACACAGACCTTGCAGATCGCTGTGAAAACAGCGCTACAAGGCAAAAGCAAGGTGAATAGTAGGTGAACACAGCGGTTGCTAAATTAGCCTTTGGAAAGCACAAAGAAGCAAATCGCTATCTCTAAACTGTCCCTCAGTCAGCAAACAGCGTCCTGTCACTAACTGAATTCACAGCAGAGTGATCGCAAAATGGCGCCAGCGACTTTTAAACTGCATCATGACATCATTTCAGCAGCCAATCACAGCCTTGCCAGTAGTTTCATGCCCTCCATGCTAAACAGGATGTGCCCACACTTGGAATCATTCTCATTGGCTGAATTTCTGCATTTTGAATCTTGGAACTTCCGATTCCGGTATCCGATACGCGGCAAGTATCGGAATCCCGGTATCGGAATTCCGATACCGCAAGTATCGGCCGATACCCGATACTTGCGGTATCGGAATGCTCAACACTAATTATCACCAAATAGGTCTATGTTCGTTTCATCAGACCAGCAAACCTTATTTCTCATAGTCTGGGAGACCTTCTTGTGTTTTTTAGCAAACTCTGTGCGGGCTTTCATATGTCTTTCACTGAGGAGAGGCTTCCATCAGGCCACTCTAAAATAAAGGCCAAACTGGTGGAGGGCTGCAGTGACAGCTGATTTGGGGAACTTTCTCCCATCTCCCTACAGCATCTCTGGAGCTCAGCCACAGTGATTTTGGGGTTCTTCTTTACCTCTCTCACCAAAGGCTCTTCTCCCACAATTGCTCAGTTTGGCTGGACAGCCAGGTCTTGGAAGACTTCTAGAGGTCCCAAACGTCTTCCATTTAAGGATTATGGAGGCCACTGTGCTCTTAGGAACCTTGAGTACTGCAGAAAATCTGTTGTAACCTTGGCCAGATCTGTGCCTTGCCACAATTCTGTCTCTGTGCTCCTTGGCCAGTTCCTTTGAGTTCATGATTCTCATTTGGCATGACACGCACTGTGAGCTGTGAGGTCTTATATAGACAGGTGTGCGCCTTTCCCATTCAAGTCCTGCCAGTTTAATTAAACACAGCTGGACTCCAATGATGGAGTAGAACTATCTCAAAGAGGATCACAAGGAAATGGACAGCATGTGACTTAAATATGAGTGTCTGAAAAAAGGGTCTGAATACGTATGACCATGTGATATTTCAGTTTTTCTTTTTTAATAAATATGTAAAAATTTCTTAATTTCTGCTTTTTTCAGTCAAGATGGGGTGCAGAGTGTACATTAATGAGAAAAAATGAACTTTTTTGAATTTGCCAAATGGCTGCAATGAAACAAAGAGTGAAAAATTTAAAGGGGTCTGAATACTTTCTGTACCCACTGTATATATATTGTGAGGGGTTGACTCGCTCAGCTGCGTCCAAAGGTAGACGCAGTAATGCTTCTTCTGGTAAATCACCTGCTGGTATATTATAGAACAGCATAAACATTAGCAGGGCTCAGCAAAGTAAACTTGGTCTTTCGGGCATAACAGCAAAACAAAAAGATAACGTATAGCAAAGTCAATTTGTCTGAGGGATTCTCCCGCTCAGAAAACCATGTGTCTTCAACACCACCTGGAGCCACTGTTTGGAGTCTTTCCTCTCCAAACACAACACACAGACTGCTCGAGTCCAGCTATTTAAACCCAGATTATGTGACTGATCACATGACTGTGACATCACACAGGTCCTGTCAGCATACTGTGGTGCCGACTCTGCAAGTGGAGAAAAGGTGGACATCTTCCCACCCACTCTGTAGATGTCCACATAAAACAGCCCATGTATGCAACTTTAACTTAGTAGAACAAAGTCTATCTCACCATAGTCGACATCCTGAGGAACTTGGAGCATGGAACCGCTCTGTCAGGGCGTGTAGTAATCAGAAGAAATGGAGAATCCAGCTCAACGAGGTAGTGAAAAAAACTTTTCTTTATTCACTAGAAAATGTGCTCAATAGAGGATAAAACATAAGCGTAAACAGTGAATAAAATGAGATATCAGCGCGTTTCTGGTAACTTTAACTTAACCCTCACAATACCTACTGTGTTAGAGAAAAACACTCTGGTTTTACATCACTGACACCATTACGCACAATGACACATATCTCCCATGCATTACTTTACCAGTGACTTTCACAATATACTGTATATATACTGTATTTTTCAGACCATAAGATGCACTTTTTTTCTTCCAAATTTGGGATGAAAGTGTGGGTGCGTCTTGTGGTCAGAATATAGCATGTGGGGAGGGGGCATCGCGGGAGTGTGGAAAATATTGCTGCTGCAGGAATCTAGACCTGGGGAAACCACGCGGTGCGATACTTAAAGTGAGGTGAATATTCATTAGCCGCTTCCCAGCCCACCTGTCAGCACCGAGCAGTAGCAAATGAATATTCCTTCACTCAAACAGCAGACCCACATGGTTTCCTCAGTGCCGGATTCCTGCAGCAGCTGGGGAGATCTGTGTCCGGTGGAGGAGGGAGCAGGAGCAGAGCTCCACAGGAGGGAGGGATGCCGCATACCTTACAGCACTGATGCAATGCTGAGTGCTCTGTGGAGGACCTGTGCTGAGGTCATGAAGAGGGCGGGCTGGAGAGTAACATGACCACACAGAGCCTTGCCTCTTCTTGATAATGTGGCACCCCAGGAGTCTGGTTGTCACAGTGGCATTGCCTCCGTCATGGGGGGGTGATATCATGCCTTGAAGCAAGGAGGGATACCCTTTCCAGGTACTTCAGCATACAACACCTTACCAGACTCCAGACCAGACCAGAAGGGGAGCTCTAGCACCTGTTTTAGGGGAGCTTCCCTCTAAATTCTAGCCTTGAGGCGGGGTTAGGCAGTCAGAGCCAGTGTTTGTCTGGGGAGCAGACAGTGAAGGAGGAAAAGGCAAGCAAGGAGAACCTGGGGGATTGGAGCTGCGACTGAGCTCACCCCAGGATTGAGCCGCAAAGACCGGACACCGGAGTCCGTGGTTGTGTGGGAACTGCAGGCCCAGCAACTGAATCCAGAGGGCAGGAGATTGCAAGTCTCCTGGCCCATACTGACACCCTGTGGCACAGCAGCATACGAGAGTCCAGAGTCACCACGAGGGAGTGACACTTGGAACAGGCTTGAGCTGCCTGCCATGCAGGGAAATGTTCCATTTCATGGACAGACTGTAACAGGGACTTGTGGGGAGTTTAAGGCACCAAGGACCTAGGGGGCAGCTCAGAGGGAAGGCCTCTAAATCCACTTGGCTAGGTGGATCCTGAATTGCTTCCAGGCAGCCCAAATCTCCATTACCACCTGTTACCTGGGCTCTGCACATTCAGCCAGGAGTTAAAGGTAAAGAAAACTGCAGCCCTTGTGTCCTCTAGTCATTACCTGTACTCTCAGTCCTCCACCACAACACCCACTATCCCCTTACAAAAATGTACCAGTAGCCCTGGGGCCCCGCTCCACCTGTGGGGATCAGAACCATCCCAACTGCATTGCCATTGTCCCCAGCGGTCTCTTTAAGCAGCGTTGGCCAGGTGTAGCCATGTGTAGCCGAATACCATCATGGGTGACATCACGAACAATCCCCTTTCCTACAGAAACTTTATTCCCAAACATCAGTGCTTCACTTTTATTGCGCGCCCAGGGCCACGGACCGGGTCACCACTGCCGTGACCTGACCAACCCTTTAAGAACCGACCGACCCGGTTCTGAGTACCCACAGCCCTAGCAGGTGTCGCATTCTGGCATCAGAAACAGGATATCGTAGCCCGGTGTCACTGGGTCCTGTGCAGCATAGACTTTATTAAATTGAGTGGTAACTGACATTGTCATGCTGTGTGACGTGAGAGAAGCAGAAGGGGTGTGTCTTCATGGGTGGAGCCAGAGAGAAGACGCAAAGAGAGGCCCTGCCATGTGCTCTGCCGTGAGCGGATGAAAAGGAGGAGGCCTCGACTTGAAAACCCTCAGGAGCACAATCCATCCCGCCGGTGGACCAGCCGCTTACCACGGTAATGATACTCAGAGCCTGCCTGGGGTTCACTAGGGAGGAAGCAAATGTCCAATCCAGGTGGAGATCCAGAGGCAGCCGCAGCCCCCATGATACAGCCAGAACAAGTGGCGGCCTCAGCCCCCATGATGCAGCCAGATGGAGTGGCGGCCGCTGACCCCCACAGCCCCCATGCTATAGCCAGATTCACAGTTACAGCCTCTAATGCCGCTATTGATGCCGTACATACTGGGAGTGGCCTGGTTACCGCAGTACTCAGGGTGGTCACACACCCTAAGTGATTTCAAGGAGAGACTATGTAGTTTGTTTAAAGTGTACCCGTGTCTGTCCTGTGTCCGTGTTATCCGGTGCGACCCAGAGGGAAGTGAAGTCATGGCTAGGCACTGATAAAAGGACTGTCAAACAAATCTTGGCCAGGCTGAAGGACACCTTTGACACCCGCACTGCAACAGAGATAAAAATGAGATTCTTTGAGTGTAAACAAAGGGTGTAGGACAGTATACTGGACTATGCCCTTAATCTCCAGGAGGCGCTGAGAGCCATTAAGCAGGTTGACCCCGACAGCGTGCAAGATGAAAACAGATTGTTAAAGTTTATTGAGGGACTCCTGTCCAACACCCACAGGACACAGCTGCGCATCATGGCCCTACAAAATCCTGACCTGGAATTTGTGCACTTTAAAGATAGGGCCAACTGGGTGCATGAACCAAACTCCAGCGACATCGTGCCACCTAGGCGCCCAGCAATTGCATACCACCAGGAGGTGGCATCCTTTCCCCATATCCTTGTTGAAGCCAACGCGCAGACCCTGGTCAATGACCCTTCTGCAGAACTATGTCTCCAGGTCCAGGAGCTGACCAAGAGTGTGGCTGCACTAACTAACACCGTGTGGTCCATGCAAGGGTCCCCAATGGAGAAGATCTAGCTGGCCTCCAGTCCAGATGATATCCCTTGGCGATGGCAGAAGAGGATCCCACTGACCAGAATGAGAGACAACGATCGCTACGACCAGGACGGATGACCCATTTGTTGCTGCTGCAGCCAGGCGGGACAGATAGCAAGATTCTGCAATTTAAACGAGCGACCCCTAGGGCAGAGGGCCATCCCCCAGGAGTAAGACGATCACCCCCACAAAGCTGGAGAAGAAAGCATGTGGGAGGAAGACCGATCCTGCCCATTGTGATCGATGGTATCCCGATGAGCGCTTTACTGGACGCTGGCTCCCAGGTGATGATTATGCCATTCATTCTTTAAAAACGGTACTGGGCTGACTCTAATATTACCCGCTGCTCAGATAATGATCTGACAATAGTCGCCAGCAATGGTCAGCCTTTGCCACAAGTGGGGTATAAGAAGGTGACCCTTAAGGTAGGGCGAGTAGAGTTGAAAGCCCAAGGTCTGATAATTGTAGATATTGATCGACAAGAATGTGACCCAATGATGACTCTAGGTACCAATGTGATAGAAAATTGTCTTGTCAAGGTAATTGTTCATTGCAACAGGTAGCTGAAACTGCAAGTTCCGTTGAGCGGCAAGTCCTGCAAAAAGAGATCAAAGCGCTGATGCAGAGACAACAGGTAGAGCTGTCTGATGGAGAAGTCAGCATTGTTAGAGTGAGTGATCCAATCCCCATTGCAATACCCCCTAGGAGTGAAATGTTAATCTAGCAGCAATAGGTCTAAGGGGTCAAGACTACCAAGCCATGGTAGAACCCATGTATGCTGATAGTAGGCCCACCATCCTGACATCCAGAGAGGTAGTAGATGTCTGCAAGTGGAGGGTACTTATACGCATCCTGAATTGTGGGGAGAAAGAGGTCCATTTACCCCGATATGCAACCCTTGCTAAGCTGTTCACTGTAAATAACAATGAAATACAGGCAGTAGAACCCTTGCTTCTGTCTGACCAGGTGGAAGACAGTGGCTCTGAGGAGCAGTTGGAGGATTGGTGTCAGAAGTTACACGTAGGCACTGACTCCACCCGGTTGCACCAAAAGCATGGAGCTTACCCGGTGGTCCAAGAATATGAAGGGGTCTTTAGCAAACACCCTCTAGACTTTGGGCAGGTAAAAGGGGTCCAACACCATATCCCCACTGGAGATCATCCACCCATTAAAGAGAGGTACCGGCCTGTACCTCCAGCTCACTGTCAATGTGCCAAAGGTATGTTATGGGAAATGAAGGACGCTGGGGTGATCAGAGACAGTTGTAGCCCCTGGGCAGCTCCATTAGTCCTCCTTAGAAAGAAAGATGGTACAATGAGGATGTGTGTTGACTGCAGGCAGATTAACCGCATTACACATACGGACGCCTACCCATTACCCAGGATTGAGGAATAATTAGCTGCACTGAAATCCGCCATTTCTCCACCTTAGATCTCACCAGTGGGTATTGGCAGGTTCCTGTGGCAGAGGTGGATAAAGAGAAGATCACCTTCACTGCACCCATGGGCTTAAGAGAGTTCAACTACATGCCATTCAGGCTTTGTAACGCACTGGGGACATTCCAGAGGTTGATGGAGTGTTGCCTTGGGCACAAAAATTTTGAAACCGTTCTGTTGTACCTAGATGACGTCATAGTTTTCTCGAAGACCACTTGAAGCACCTAGCCGAGGTGTTTGAAGCCCTATCCAACTTTGGCCTGAGAGTGAAGCCATCCAAATGTCACCTGTTGAAGCCAAAGTTGCAGTACCTAGGACACATAGTAAGTGCGGAAGGCGTGGCACCAGACTCTGACAAAGATAACGTTATCAGGGACTGGCCAAAACCAAACACCATTCCTGAAGTAAGGCAGTTCCTCGGGTTGGTAGGCTGTTGTGGATTCTGTTTGTGGGCTCCCTCTGGTGGTTACTGCTGGTACTGGGTGACTTTGGTGGGTTGCGGCCTTTGGTTTCCACCTGTCCATCAGTGGCTGGGTGTTTCCTATTTTACCTGGCCTTTCTGTCATTTCCCTTGCAGGCTATCAATGTATTCAGATGTGCTCTGTTTGGTTCCTGCCTACCTGCTCCCAGATCTTTCAGGATAAGCTAAGTGCTGATTTTCAGTTGTTTGGTTTTTTGTCCAGCTTGCTTATTATGTCTCTATGCTAGCTGGTAGCTCTAGTGGACTGAGGTTCTCCCCATGTGCCATGAGTTGGCACATGGGTTCTTGTAATCTCAGGATGGTTTTTTTGATTAGGGTTTTTTGCTGACCGCTCAGTCCCCTTTTGTATCGTTCTGTTTTCTAGTTTACAGCGGGCCTCAATTTGCTAAAACTATATATATCATCTCTATGTGTGTGCCTTCCTCTCATTTCACCGTCAATACATGTGGGGGGCAACTATATCTTTTGGGGTTCATTCCGCTGGAGGCAAGTGAGGTCTTTATTTTCTCTGCAGTGCTAGTTAGCTCTTAGGCTGGTGCGTGGCGTCTAGAACCAACGTAGGCACGCTCCCTGGCTATCTCTAGTTGCATTTGTCAGGCGTAGGGCAGCGGTCAGCCCAGGTTCCATCACCCTAGAGCTCGTCCGTAATATATTTGTACTTTGCTTGTCCTGTGCTATCCCTAGCCATTGGGATTCATGACAGTATAGCCGGCCCACAAAGTGTTAATTGTTTGGGCTGCAGCAGGAGAAAGAAGTGTTTAAGGGAAATTTTTTTTTTTTTTTTTTTTTTTTCCCTTCAGAGTTTTGCTGCCTAGCCCTTAATTGCTGTCTAGCTGCTTCTTACCTCCTCTTAACCCTTGAATGGCTCTGATCTTAGCTGTTTAACATGGATGTCCAGAGTTTGGCTTCCAGCCTGAGTAATCTCGCGGCAAAAGTTCAAAACATACAGGATTTTGTTGTTCACACTCCCATGTCTGAACCTAGAATTCCTATTCCAGAGTTCTTTTCTGGAGATAGATCTACCTTCCTGAATTTCAGGAACAATTGTAAATTGTTTCTTTCTTTAAAATCTCGCTCCTCTGGAGACCCTGCTCAACAGGTCAAGATTGTAATATCTTTCCTGCGGGGAGACCCTCAGAATTGGGCATTTGCATTGGCACCAGGGGATCCTGCATTGCTCAGTGTGGATGCATTTTTTCTGGCATTGGGATTGCTTTATGAGGAACCTAACCTGGAGATTCAGGCTGAAAAGGCTTTATTAGCCCTCTCTCAGGGGCATGATGAAGCGGAGATATATTGTCAGAAGTTTCGGAAATGGTCGGTGCTTACTCAGTGGAATGAGTGCGCCCTGGCTGCAAACTTCAGAAATGGTCTTTCTGAGGCCATTAAGGATATTATGGTGGGGTTCCCTACGCCTACAGGTCTGAATGAGTCTATGGCTATGGCCATTCAGATTGATCGGCGTTTACGGGAGCGCAAACCCGTGCACCAGTTGGCGGTGTCTTCTGAACAGGCACCTGAGACTATGCAATGTGATAGAATTCAGTCCAGAAGTGAACGGCAAAATTATAGGCGGAAAAATGGATTGTGTTTCTATTGTGGTGATTCAGCTCATGTTATATCAGCATGCTCTAAACGCACTAAAAGGGTTGATAAATCTTTTGCCATTGGTACTCTGCAGCCTAAGTTCATTTTGTCTGTGACTCAGTGAAAAAATCAATCTTCCATTTCCGTCGATGCCTATGTGGATTCGGGCGCTGCCCTGAGTCTTATGGATTGGTCATTTGCTAAACGCTGCGGTTTTAGTCTGGAACCTCTGGAAGTTCCTATTCCTCTGAAGGGAATTGACTCTACACCATTGGCTATGAATAAACCGCAGTATTGGACACAAGTGACCATGCGCATGACTCCCGTTCATCAGGAGGTGATTCGCTTCCTTGTACTTTATAATTTACATGATGTACTAGTGCTTGGTCTGCCATGGTTACAAACTCATAATCCTGTCCTGGACTGGAAAACAATGTCTGTGTTAAGCTGGGGATGTCAGGGGGTTCATGATGATGCACCTCCGATTTCAATCGCTTCATCTACTCCTTCTGAGATCCCTGCGTTTTTGTCTGACTATAGGGATGTTTTTGAGGAGCCTAAGCTCAATTCGCTCCCTCCGCATAGAGATTGTGACTGTGCTATAGAATTGATTCCTGGCAGTAAGTTCCCTAAGGGTCGTTTATTTAATCTGTCACTGCCAGAGCATACTGCTATGCGGAATTATATTAAGGAGTCCTTAGAAAAGGGACATATTCGTCCATCTTCGTCCCCTCTGGGAGCAGGTTTTTTTTTTGTGGCAAAAAAAGATGGTTCCCTGAGGCCTTGTATAGATTATCGCCTTCTGAATAAGATTACAGTCAAGTATCAGTATCCATTGCCATTATTGACTGATTTGTTTGCTCGCATTAAGGGGGCTAGGTGGTTCACTAAGATAGATCTTCGCGGTGCGTATAATCTGGTGCGGATAAAACAGGGTGATGAGTGGAAAACCGCATTTAATACGCCTGAGGGCCATTTTGAGTATTTGGTAATGCCTTTTGGACTCTCCAATGCTCCGTCAGTCTTTCAGTCCTTTATGCACAATATTTTCCGTGAATATCTGGATAAGTTTATGATTGTGTATTTGGATGATATTTTGGTGTTTTCTGATGACTGGGAGTCTCATGTTCTACAGGTCAGGAAGGTGTTTCAGGTTCTGCGGGCCAACTCTCTGTTTGTGAAGGGCTCAAAGTGTCTCTTCGGAGTCCAGAAGATTTCTTTTTTGGGGTACATTTTTTCTCCTTCTACTATTGAGATGGATCCCGTCAAGGTTCAGGCGATTTGTGACTGGACCCAACCTACATCTGTTAAGAGCCTTCAGAAGTTCTTGGGGTTTGCTAATTTTTATCGTCGGTTCATTGCTAATTTTTCCAGTATTGTTAAACCTTTGACTGATTTGACTAAAAAGGGTGCTGATGTTGCTGATTGGTCTCCTGCGGCCGTGGAGGCCTTTCAGGAACTTAAGCGCCGGTTTTCTTCTGCTCCTGTGTTGTGTCAACCAGATGTTTCACTTCCTTTTCAGGTTGAGGTTGATGCTTCCGAGATTGGAGCGGGGGCGGTTTTGTCACAGAGAAGTTCTAATGGCTCGGTGATGAAGCCATGTGCATTCTTCTCTAGAAAATTCTCGCCCGCCGAGCGCAATTATGATGTGGGTAATCGGGAGCTTTTGGCCATGAAGTGGGCATTTGAGGAGTGGCGTCATTGGCTTGAGGGTGCTAAACATCGTGTGGTGGTCTTGACTGATCACAAGAATCTCATTTACCTTGAGTCTGCCAGGCGTTTGAATCCTAGACAGGCTCGTTGGTCGTTGTTTTTTTCTCGTTTCAATTTCGTGGTTTCATACCTGCCAGGTTCAAAGAATGTGAAGGCAGATGCTCTTTCCAGGAGTTTTGTGCCTGACTCTCCTGGAGACTCGGGGCCTACTGGTATCCTTAGGGATGGGGTAATATTGTCCGCCGTATCCCCAGACTTGCGACGTGCATTGCAGGAGTTTCAGGTGGATAAACCGGATCGTTGTCCACCAGAAAGACTGTTTGTTCCGGATGATTGGACCAGTAGAGTCATCTCCGAGGTCCATTCTTCTGTGTTGGCTGGTCATCCTGGAATATTTGGTACAAGAGACTTGGTGGCCAGGTCTTTTTGGTGGCCTTCCTTGTCTAGGGATGTGCGTACCTTTGTGCAGTCTTGTGAAGTGTGTGCTCGAGCTAAGCCTTGCTGTTCTCGGGCCAGTGGGTTGTTGTTATCCTTGCCCATCCCGAAGAGGCCTTGGACGCACATTTCCATGGATTTTATTTCTGATCTCCCGGTTTCACAGAAAATGTCCGTTATCTGGGTTGTGTGTGACCGCTTTTCTAAGATGGTTCATTTGGTGCCCTTGCCTAAGTTGCCTTCCTCCTCTGAGTTGGTCCCTTTATTTTTTCAGAACGTGGTTCGTTTGCATGGGATTCCGGAGAATATCGTTTCTGACAGGGGATCCCAGTTTGTGTCTAGATTTTGGCGGACGTTTTGTGCCAAGATGGGCATTGATTTGTCTTTCTCGTCTGCATTCCATCCTCAGACGAATGGCCAGACGGAGCGAACTAATCAGACCTTGGAAACTTATTTGAGGTATTTTGTTTCTGCTGATCAAGATGACTGGGTTGCTTTTTTGCCACTGGCCGAATTTGCTCTTAATAATCGGGCTAGTTCGGCCACGTTGGTCTCTCCTTTTTTTTGTAATTCGGGGTTTCATCCTCGTTTTTCCTCTGGTCAGGTGGAGCCTTCGGATTGTCCTGGAGTGGACGTGGTGGTGGACAGGCTACATCAGATTTGGAATCAGGTGGTGGACAATTTGAAGTTATCTCAGGAGAAGACTCAGCAGTTTGCTAATCGCCGTTGCCGCGTGGGTCCCCGACTTCTTGTTGGGGATTTGGTGTGGTTGTCTTCTCGTTTTGTCCCTATGAAGGTCTCTTCTCCTAAGTTCAAGCCTCGGTTCATCGGTCCTTATAGGATCTCGGAGATTCTTAACCCTGTATCTTTTCGTTTGGATCTCCCAGCATCGTTTGCTATTCATAATGTGTTCCATCGGTCGTTGTTGCGGAGGTATGAGGTGCCCGTTGTTCCTTCGGTTGAGCCTCCTGCTCCGGTGCTGGTGGAGGGAGAATTGGAGTATGTTGTTGAGAAGATCTTGGATTCTCGTGTTTCCAGACGCAAACTCCAGTATTTGGTTAAGTGGAAGGGTTATGGTCAGGAGGATAATTCCTGGGTGGTCGCCTCCGATGTTCATGCGACTGATTTGGTCCGCGCCTTCCATAGAGCTCACCCTGATCGCCCTGGGGGTTCTCGTGAGGGTTAGGTGACCCCTCCTCAAGGGGGGGGTACTGTTGTGGATTCTGTTTGTGGGCTCCCTCTGGTGGTTACTGCTGGTACTGGATGACTTTGGTGGGTTGCGGCCTTTGGTTTCCACCTGTCCATCAGTGGCTGGGTGTTTCCTATTTTACCTGGCCTTTCTGTCATTTTCCTTGCTGGCTATCAATGTATTCAGATGTGCTCTGTTTGGTTCCTGCCTACCTGCTCCCAGATCTTTCAGGATAAGCTAAGTGCTGATTTTCAGTTGTTTGGTTTTTTGTCCAGCTTGCTTATTATGTCTCTATGCTAGCTGGTAGCTCTAGTGGACTGAGGTTCTCCCCATGTGCCATGAGTTGGCACATGGGTTCTTGTAATCTCAGGATGGTTTTTTTGATTAGGGTTTTTTGCTGACCGCTCAGTCCCCTTTTGTATCGTTCTGCTTTCTAGTTTACAGCGGGCCTCAATTTGCTAAAACTATATATATCATCTCTATGTGTGTGCCTTCCTCTCATTTCACCGTCAATACATGTGGGGGGCAACTATATCTTTTGGGGTTCATTCCGCTGGAGGCAAGTGAGGTCTTTATTTTCTCTGCAGTGCTAGTTAGCTCTTAGGCTGGTGCGTGGCGTCTAGAACCAACGTAGGCACACTCCCTGGCTATCTCTAGTTGCGTTTGTCAGGCGTAGGGCAGCGGTCAGCCCAGGTTCCATCACCCTAGAGCTCGTCCGTAATATATTTGTACTTTGCTTGTCCTGTGCTATCCCTAGCCATTGGGATTCATGACAGTAGGCTACTAGCGGAGATTCATCTAGGACTTCACCAAAATAGCCATACCCCTGCAAGACCTGCTAGTGGGCCAATCCAAGAAGGCCAAGAACAAGAAACCTCCATTTGAGTGGAACAGCAGGCTGGATGAATCCTTCACCTGGCTGAAGTTGGCTCTCACGGGAGATGAAGTCCTGGCCTACCCTGACTATGACAAACCATTCATACCTTACACTGACGCCAGCAATGTGGGATTGGGAGCAGTGCTGTCACAACTGCAGAAAGGCAGAGAGAGAGTGATTGCCTATGCCAGCAGGAAGCTTCGTTCCACTGAGAGGAACCCCGACAACTATAGTTCCTTCAAATTGGAGTTTCTAGCTATAGGCTGGGCTGTGACCGAACGACTTAAACACTACCTGGCTTCAGCGAAGTATACCGCCTTCACAGACAATAATCCGCTGACTCAATTGGAAACCACAAGGCTAGGTGTATTGGAACAGCGATGGATGGCCCAGCTGTCCAACTATGAGTTTACCATCAAGTACAGAGCATGGCATAAGAACACTAATATTGATGCGCTGTCGAGGATGCCCAATTTACCAGACGAGGGAGAAGACCCGGAAGAGCTAGAAGAAATTGAATTACCAGCCTTCCCCCGCCCTGAGGTGGCCCAGTGCTCTCATTGCGTGAAGAACAAGCACTATGTCATGCAAGAGGCCATGCTTAACCCGTTGCCCCACCATGGATGGGCAGAGGCGCAGGATAGTGACCTGGCAGTCTGCCTAGTAAAGGAGTTGTTGATGCAAGCTGATTCCCACCCTGGTCCAGATGCTGCACAAGAGACCCAACAGTTGTGGAAAGAGAAGTGCAAGCTGTTCATCTATGAAGGTAAGCTGTGTCAGAGGAACATCAACTCACGCACTCATGAACTGGTCTGGCAGGTGGTAGTCCCAAAGCGGGATGCGTCAATGATCTTGGAAGCATACCACGATGGAGCAGGACATTTCGGGTGGAAGGAGTTGAAGGTCCTACTTTGTGAGAGATTCTACTGAATAGGCATGAGGAAAGCCATTGAGAAGCGGTGCCGAGAATGTGGCCCATGCAACCTGCACAGGAAACACCGTAACAGCCAGCGAGCCACATTACAGCCGATCATCACGAAGCAGCCACTTGAACTGGTAGCCTTGGACCACGTGAAGCTAGCCCCAGGCCGGTCAGGCTATGTCTACGCCCTCACCATAGTGGACCATTACTCAAGGTTCCTGGTAGTTGTGCCTGTCAAAGACCAAACAACGAAGACAGCAGAAAAAGCATTTCAAGAACATTTTTGTCGACCGCACAGTTACCCTGAACAAGTGCTCACCGACCAAGGCCCAGCCTTTGAGGCAGAAGTGTTCCAGGAGTTCTGTAACCAGTACGGTTGCAAGAAGATCAGGATGACGCCGTATCATCCGCAGACAAATGGCATGTGGGAGAAAACGAACCAGGTGGTAATTGACCTGTTGAAGGCCTTACCCCTGGAAGAGAGTAACCTGTGGCCAGAGAAGTTGCCGGGCATGGTAGATCTCTATAACCATATCTCGGTAAACTCCACCAACTGCACTCCGGCCTACCTGATGAGAGCGAGACTTGGCAAGCTACCAGTTGACTTCGATATGGAAGTCTTAACATCTGAAACTACATCACCAGATGCAGACTGGGATACAGAGCGGCAACAGCAATACTGCAAGTGCAAGAATGTGTAGAGAAGAGATGGCCCAGGCAAGACAGAGACAGGAAAAGAGCTACAACCAACAAGCCCCGGCTACTCCTTTAGTACCAAGAGAACAGGTTCTCATAAGAAAGAGGAGGATGCACAAACTAGATGATCAGTGGGAGGCTGAACCATACACCATCATGCCTTCAAACTTTGATAACACCAAGGTGTGCCTCATCAGTAAAGATGGAGGAGAAACCTCAGCAGCAGTGGCGAGGAATCATCTGAAAGTATGCCCAGACCAATTGAAAAACAAAGAAGAAGATCAAGATGCCCCTCAACCCATAGAAGAGGAGGAAGAGAAAATCCATACTGTTCTTGGAGACTTTCCCCAGTCATGGACACAGATGAACCAAGCAATTGTAGTACCTGTCTTGATCTTTCCCCAACCTACTGCACCTGAAGCAGCAGAGACTCTAGACCCGTCAGCTTAAGCAGCAGATGCCACACCAGCTACGGAGCAAGAGAACCTACCCTCCTGCTAGCGGTGAATCTGTCAGACCCATCGTGAGTCTAAGAGGTCGCAGATGGCTGCCTAGTTTACCAGTACAATGCAGGCCTACAAGTAGCACAGACACTAGTGGGTCCACAACAGCAGCAGCAGACATCAGACCAGGCTAGGTCATTGGAGGTACCTGTACTGCATAGATCCACCCGTAGTACCAAAGGTCAGATCGCAGCCCGGTGTAGGGACTAAAATGTCAATGTATTAATAATGTAAATAAGTTAAAAATGTATATTAGAACCACCAAGCGTGTGAGCCTACAGAGACTCTGTAAGAACTTTTGTATCACTCTATTTACCTGTTGAAGGACAATTGGGCCACAGAACTATGTGTGGCCAAAACCTTAATTGTACATAGCTACCAAATTGGCTCAGGAATGACAAACGGACTAATCGTCACCAGGACTATTTTTGAGTTGTGTTTTTTGTCATTTTTATTTTTGAAATCCTGTAAACTGTTATAATTGTTCACCTGTTATTTGTTTATATTTTCTCAGTCCGGGAGTACTGAATTCCACTAGGGGGGAATGTAACACCCAAAAAGTCTGGTTGCCACAGTGCCATTGCCTCCCTCATGGGGGGGGGGTGATTTCATGCCTGGAAGCAAGGAGGGATCCCCTTTCCAGGTACTTCAGCATACAACACCTTACCAGACTCCAGACCAGAAGGTGGAGCTCTAACACCTGTTTTAGGGGAGCTTCCCTATAAATTCTGGCCTGGAGGCAGGTATAGGCAGTCAGAGCCAGTGTTAGTCTGGGGAGCAGACAGTGAAGGAGAAAAAGGCAAGTGAAAAGAACCTGGAAGATTGGAGCCGCAAAGACCGGACACCGGAGTCCGTGGTTGTGTGGGAACTGCAGGTCCAACTAAATTCGGAGTGCAGGAGATTGAAAGTCTCCTGGCCCCAGCTGGCACCCTGAGGCACAGCAGCATGTGAGAGGCCTGAGTCACAGCAAGGGAGTGACACTTGGAACAGTTTTGAGCTGCCTGCCATGCGGGGAAATGTTCCATTTCAGGGACAGACTGTAACATGGACTCGTGGGGAGTTTAAGGCACCAAGGACCTATGGAGCTGCGCAGAGAGAAGGCCTCCAAATCCACCTGGCTAGGTGGATCTTGAATTGCTTCCAGGCAGCCCGGATCTCCATTACCACCTGTTACCTGTGCTACAGACTCCACCTTCAACCAGGAATTAAAGGTAAAGAAAACTGAAGCCCTTGTGTCCTCTAGTCATTGCCTGTACCCTCAGTCCTGCACCCCAACGTCCACAATCCCCTTACAAAACTGTACCACCTGTGGGGAACAGAACCATCCCAGCTGCATCACCATTGGCCCCTGCGGTCTCCTTAAGCAGCATCAGCCATCTATAGCCGAATACCATGGGTGGCATCATGAACAATCTCCTTTCCTATATAAACTTTATTCCCAAACATCAGTGCATCATTTGTATTACGGGTCACCGCTGCCGTGACCACCCCTTTAAGAATTGTCCGACCTGGTTCCGAGTACCCCACGGCCCTAGTGGGTGTTGCAATATAATCACAGGTCCTGCAGATACCTCACTACAAACAGTGCAGCTTTGTCTTTCATGATCTGTGGTGAGGTCATAATAGGGAGGGCACTGTGCGGTCATGGCTGGCTGCAGGACCTGCACTGAGCACAGCCTGTACAAGAAAGAAGGCATTAAAAGGTTAGTAATTACAGCACATAAAAAAGCACTCTGCCACTTCTGTGGTGAACTATAACTCCCAGCATGCCTTAGGATCTGCAGGACATTCTGGGAGTTATAGTTCTCCCATAGGATTTTAAAGCAGAACTCCAGTGTTATTTTTCAGTGCTGGAGCGGTGCTTTAAAATCCCTGTGCCCCCATTCTTAGGCTATGTGCACACATTCAGGATTTTTCTTGGTTTTTCGCTATAAAAACGTGATAAAACGCTTACATTAAGCATCATATTATTAGAAAGTAATCTGCAATTTTTATGCACATGTTGCGTTTTTTTCCGCAGCGGAATCGCATTCCAGAAAAAAAACGCAGCATGTTTATTCTTTGTGCGGAATCACGGGGATTCCGCACACATAGGAATGCATTGATCCGTTTACTATCTGCATGGGGCTATGCCCACAATGCGGGAAGTAAGCGGATCGTGTGCGATTGGTACCCAGGGTGGAGGGAACCATATAATTGATAAAAAAACAGAATTTAAATAAAAAATCATGATATTCTCTCCTTCCGGCATCCCTCGCAATCTTCCCGCTCCTCGCGATGCTCCCGTTCCCAATAATGCCTCGCGGCAATGACCTGTGATGCCGTAGCTGTCTCGCGAGACCGCTATGTCATCTGGGGTCATTGTCAAGAGGCATTACTGTGAAGGGGAGCATTGCGAGGAGCGGGAAGCCTGTGGGCAATTCTGGACGTGTGCACATAGCCTTATACTCACCCTCCAGCGTCATCACATAATACTTTACAGACACCACACTGGTCGCACAGCACCATCTTCTACACGTAGCTTCCAACATAATGACATACTATTATATATAATAACACCACATATAATAGTATGTTATTTATGTTATTAAATAGTTTATGACATTTTTTGCTTCAAATATATTTTTCCCTATTTTCCAGCTCTAAAACCTGGGTGTGTCTTATAGTCCGGTGCGTCTTATATACCTTATTTTTCAGACTATATTATATACCATATACACTCGAGTCTAAGCAGACCCCAGTATAAGCTGAGGCCCCTAATTTTGCCACAAAAAACTGGGAATACTTATTGACTCGAGTATAAGGCTAGGGTGGAAAATGTAGCAGCTACTGATAAATTTCAAAAATAAAAATAGATACTAATAAAAGTAAAATTAATTGAGACATCAGGAGGTTAAAAGTTTTTGAATATCCATATTGAATCAGGAGTCCCATGTAATGCTCCATACAGTTCATCATGGGCCCTTTAAGATGCTCCATACAAAATACGGCCCATATAATGCTCCATACAGTTCATGATGGGCCCCATAAGATGCTCCATACAAATAATGCTCCATAAAAGTTGATGGCCCCATAAGATGCTCTATAGAATAATATGCCCCATATAATGCACCATAAAAGTTGATGGCCCCATAAGATGCTCCATAGTATAATATTCTCCATAAAGGTTGATGGCCCCATAAGATGATCCATAGAATAATATGCCCAATATAATGCTCCAGAAAAGTTGATGGCCCCATAAGATGCTCCATAGAATAATATGCCCCATCTAATGTTCCATAAAAGTTGATGGCCCCATAAGATGCTCCGTAGACTAATATGCCCCATATGCTGCTGCTGCTGCGGCAATAAAAAATGACATACTCACCTCTCGTCGCTGGGGGCCTGGTGCCGGTGTCGGTGTCGCCGCTGCCTCAGGCCCCCGGCACTTGCAATATTCACCTGTCCCTGTTCCACCGCCGTGCACCACTGTGTCTTCCAGGTCTCTGTAGTGACTGTTCAGGCAGAGGGCATGCACTAACCATATCATCGCATCCTCTGATCTGAACGTCACAGGCAGAAGACGAGGAAGACACAGCGCGGCGGTGGAACGGGGTCAAGTGAATATCGCATGGCTTACCCTTCCCCGTCATTCTCACCCTCCTGATGCGGTCTCTGCACTTCCCTGCTTCTTCATCGTCCCAGGGGCCGGCAGCTCCTTCCAGTGCTGAGCGGTCACATGGTACCACTCATTAAAGCTATGAATATGCTCTCCACTAGTGTTGAGCATTCCGATACCGCAAGTATCGGGTATCGGCCGATACTTGCGGTATCGGAATTCCGATACCGGGATTCCGATACTTGCCGCGTATCGGATACCGGAATCGGAAGTTCCCAGATTCAAAATTCCGAAATTCAGCCAATGAGAATGATTCCAAGTGTGGGCACATCCTGTTTAGCATGGAGGGCATGAAACTACTGGCAAGGCTGTGATTGGCTGCTGAAATGATGTCATGATGCAGTTTAAAAGTCGCTGGCGCCATTTTGCGATCACTCTGCTGTGAATTCAGTTAGTGACAGGACGCTGTTTGCTGACTGAGGGACAGTTTAGAGATAGCGATTTGCTTCTTTGTGCTTTCCAAAGGCTAATTTAGCAACCGCTGTGTTCACCTACTATTCACCTTGCTTTTGCCTTGTAGCGCTGTTTTCACAGCGATCTGCAAGGTCTGTGTGTGTGTGTGTGTGTGAGTGCAGCCCACTCTCTAGTCTGAGTGCAGCCACATAGGCCATCCATAGCTGGTTGTATTCAGTTCAGGGAGGGTGGTTCATTGCCTCATACTGTTCTTTTTTTTTTTTTTTTTTCAAGTAGTGTAGTCTGCTGCTAATTTATTCAAAAAAATCCTATTAGTGTCTTTCCACCCGTCTCCAGCTAATTTGTGGAAAAACACTACATAGGATAAAGTAGAGGAGGGTTTTTGGGCCTTGCAGCGCCGTTTACGGCTGTCTGCACGGTCTCCGTGTGACTGCAGCTCGCCCTGTAGTCTGTGAGCAGCCGTAGCCTGGTTGTCTCCAGCTCAGGGTTGTTCACTGCGTCATACCGCCAAATCAATTTTAAATTTTTTTCAAGTAGTGTAGTCTGCTGCTAATTAATTTAAAAAAATCCTATTAGTGTCTTTCCACCCGTCTCCAGCTAATTTGTGGAAAAACACTACATAGGATAAAGTAGAGGAGGGTTTTTGGGCCTTGCAGCGCCGTTTACGTCTGTCTGCACGGTCTCTGTGTGACTGCAGCTCTATCTGTTGTCAGTTCAGCCCCCAAAAAAGAAATAAATAATAAAGTTCACCAAACACACCAGTTACACCACTTTACATTTCTGTAGGCCACATTAGCTCATATTAAAGTCTAGTCCACACTTTAGAAAATTAGTGTTTCTTATACCTGTTAGGAGGAGTTGCTCAGGAATAAGCACACAAATCCGTTAGTACTTTTCTGCTTATCTTTATCAGTCAACCAAGATGAAGAAGGCAGTGAGTAAGGCACGTGGGCGTGGGCGTGGGCGCGGAGCAGGGAGGGGACGTGGGGATTCTGTGCCTGCTGCGGGCACCGGTGACTCATCAGCACCCACTTTCACCAGGCAACAGTCGTTCATGCGCAGCTTTGTGTCAGAGCGCCGTACACCGCTGCTGCGTCAAGACCAAATTGAAGCTGTTGTCGGATGGATGGCAGCTAATGCATCAACTTCCATTAGTGCCACATCCTCTCAGACACAGAGCACTGGAGAGCAGCCATCTGTCTCTTCACCACCTGCCAAATTGCCCAGGCAGACAGAGAGCCCAGGACAGGAGCCGTCTCTACTTCTGTTCTCTGAATCTCTTGGCTTGGAAACAGGGGGCCAGCCAAGCAGCATTGGAGAAATGGAAGAAGAGGCAGGGTGCAGTGATGCCCAACAGCTTTTTCTGTCTTCCTCTGAAGAGGCGGGTGGGCCAGTGGCTCCGGTCACCACATCGCAGGCCGCATCAGCTGATGATGACACTCAGGTGCCACTTACTGGTGCGTGCTCTGCTGCTGAGACTACCCAGGAGGAGCAGTTGGGGGCAGAGGGTAGTGTAGATGATGAGGTCCTCGACCCATCTTGGCGTGAGGGACAGGAAGGTGGTGGGAGCAGCTCTGAGGAAGAGATTCCCCGTACGGCCCAAAGAGGGAGAGGGAGGGGGAAGACCGCGGATCCTGCAGCCTCCGCTTTGGCACCCGTTAGGAGCATGTCTCTTCCAAAAGCCAAAAAGGGCGCTCCCAAGACTTGCAGTGCCTGGTCCTTTTTTGACACAGTTGCAGATGACATTTGCTATGTCAGATGCAACGTGTGTCATCAAAAAGTCAAAAGAGGTCGAAATGTCAGCAACCTCAATACCTCCAACATGTGGAAACATGTGCGCAACAGGCACCCGGCGGAGTTAGAAAAACACACTGAAGAGGTAGGCCAACCAACAGCGGCAGCTACCACCTCTTCAGCTCGTGTTGCCTCTTCCTCTAGCTCACACGCAGCTGGTTCGGCTTCCTCCCAGGATCGCCGTGGAAGAACCTCTGGCCCTGTTGTCCAGAGACCCGCTGTAATTCCACCCGCAGCACCACTTTCCCAGTCATCCACACACTCCCAGCCCAGTCTACAGCCATCGGTAGTACAGGCATGGGAGAAAAGGCGGCCTTTCTCGTCAAACCACCCACGAGCACAGGCTCTGACTGCAGGCATTGCCAAACTGCTGTCACTGGAAATGCTGTCATTCAGGCTGGTGGAGACTGACAGCTTCCGTGACTTGATGTCATTGGCAGTCCCACAGTACAATGTGCCCAGCCGCTTTTACTTCAGCAGGCAAGCCGTCCCTGCCCTGCACAAGCATGTGGAGGGACACATAAAACACGCGCTTCTGAACGCCGTCAGTAGCAAGGTCCACCTCACCACCGATGCGTGGACCAGTCAACATGGACAGGGGCGATACCTTTCCCTCACTGCCCATTGGGTTAATGTCGTTGAGCCAGGTACAGACCGTGCGAGTGGCGCAGGACGTGTCCTGCCCACTCCAAGGATTGCAGGAATCCATTCTGTACGCATTGACTCCTCCTCTTACACCAGTTCCTCAGAATCATCGCTGCAGGAGCCGTCACAGTCCACCTCCACATGGACCCGTGATGAACGTGTACCTGTTACGACCGACATGAGCACAGCCGTGGCCAAACGTCAACAGGCCGTGTTGAAATTAATTTTTTTGGGGAATCGTAGCCACACAGCGCAGGAGCTCTGGAATGCCATCAAGCAGGAGAGCGATGTGTGGTTTGTGCCAGCGAATCTCCAGCCAGGCATGGTAGTGTGTGATAATGGCCGAAATCTGGTGGCAGCTCTGGGCCTCGGCAACCTCACTCACATCCCATGTCTGGCACATGTGCTCAATTTGGTCGTGCAGAGCTTTTTGAGGGACTATCCGGATCTTGATGCACTGCTGCACAAGGTCCGCCTAGAGTGTGCTCACTTGCGGCGTTCCAGCACGGCAAAAGCGCGCATTGCGGCTCTGCAGCGCCGACACCGCCTGCCGGAACATCGCATCATATGTGACCTACTTACCAGGTGGAATTCCACGTTACATATGTTGGAGCGGTTGTGTGAGCAGCAGCAAGCTGTAATGGAGTACCAGCTGCTTCAGGCGCAAAAAAGTCGCAGTCAGCGCCATACAGACTTCACAACAACAGAGTGGGCCACTATGAATGACGTCTGCCAGGTTTTGCGTCCCTTTGATTATTCCACGCGGATGGCGAGTGCAGATGATGCACTAGTCAGCATGACTGTCCCCCTTATCTGCCTGCTTGAAAAATCACTGCAAGCGCTAAGGGATGATGTTGTGGAAGAGGTGGAGGATGAGGATTCACCATTTCCATCATCTTCTGGACAGTCAGCGCCACGTGGTTCCTCACAAACGCGTAGGCAGGGGACAGTTTGTGAGGAGGATGAGGAGGAGTCAATGGAGGAGGAAGACGTCCGTCCAGAGGAGGGAGTTACCGAATTGTCCAGTACTCAGTGTGTACAGCGAGGGTGGGGTGATGACGAGCGGGCAGAGATCACGCCTCCAGCAGGGGACAGCGTTTCTTGGGCAGTTGGCAGTCTGCAGCACATGGTGGATTACATGCTGCAGTGCCTGAGAATCGACCGCCGCATCGCCCACATTCTCAACATGTCTGATTATTGGGTGTTCACCCTCCTCGATCCTCGCTACCGGGACAACGTAGAAAGCCTCATCACACCGTTGAACCGGGAGCGAAAAATGCGGGAGTACCAAGACACACTGGTCAATTCCATCATCTTCTCCATTCCAACTGAGAGAAGTGCTGCTAGTGCATTACAAAGCAGCTCAGTGCGTCCAGGCAGTGGAGGAGGCTCTGCACAAAGAGGGAGCAGAAGCAGTGCCTCTACCCAAGGCAAGACCAGTATGGCCCAACTGTGGCACAGTTTTCTGTGCCCCCCACAAAAGTCTACACCATCACAGACGGCTCCAGTCAGCAGGAGGCAACGGTTCCGTCAGATGGTGACAGACTACATGTCTTGCCCTCTTGCTGTACTCCCAGACGGCTCTTCCCCTTTCAAGTTTTGGGTCTCAAAGCTGGATACATGGCCAGAGCTAAGCCAGTATGCATTGGAGGTGCTGTCTTGCCCTGCGGCCAGTGTATTATCGGAACGTGTCTTTAGTGCTGCAGGTGGTGTACTAACTGACCGTCGCATGCGACTATCCTCCGATAACGTTGACCGGCTTACTTTCCTGAAAATGAACAAGGCCTGGATCTCGCAGGAATTTGCCACTCCTCCTCCTGATTAAATAATTAGGTCACTGTATAGGTTATCCAGGTCTCCTGTTGTGTTCATCTTTCTACCACCTGAACTTAAATTCCTGTGCTCCAACACCGCCAGTTGAGGCTCAGAAGTGCCGTCTGCACAGTCAAAACATACGACCCAGTGTTATTGGGTTTCAGTAACGTCAGCTGATCCCCAGCTGTGTAGCCGGCAATGTGTCATGCGACCGCCACGCTGACACAACAACTGAAATGTAAGGGAATCTGTCCCCCCCCCCCAAGGCGTTTGTTACTGAAAGAGCCACCTTGTGCAGCAGTAATGCTGCACAAGGAAAAGGTAGCTATTTTTGTTTAGCTCCTTGCACACGCAGAACTTAACACTTATAAAATGTGTCCACTGATACCGTAAAACCGTCCCGGAGGTGGGACTTTCCTTCGTAATGTGACGCAGCACAGCCGTCATTCCTACCCCCACGGCGCCGCGCACCGGCTCCTCAGCGTTGTTTTATTCCGTCCCGGAGCCTGCGCTGTTATGTTATCCCGTGGCCAGGCACACTTAGCGCTGCCCGTCTTCTGGCATCATTTGGTGTCAGGATGGCTGCGCCTGTGCGGCCGCGCTGGCAGAGAGCCCGCCTCGCAGTGTCTTCTGATTTAATCCCACTGGGGGCCTGGGATCCATGGACATGCGCAGTGCATATCTGAACCTCCACCTCTCACTCATTTCCCTATGGCTTCTTCAGACTGTTCGGTGTCAGCTGGTCCCTAATAGCATGCCACGGCCGTGACACCGCACAGTCTTAAGAAGCCGTAGGGAGGGGAGTGAGAGGCGAGGATATGCACTGCGCATGTCCATGGATCCCAGGCCCCCAGTGGGATTAAATCAGAAGACACTGCGAGGCGGGCTCTCTGCCAGCGCGGCCGCACAGGCGCAGCCATCCTGACACCAAATGATGCCAGAAGACGGGCAGCGCTAAGTGTGCCTGGCCACGGGATAACATAACAGCGCAGGCTCCGGGACGGAATAAACCAACGCTGAGGAGCCGGTGCGCGGCGCCGGGGGGGTAGGAATGACGGCTGTGCTGCGTCACATTACGAAGGAAAGTCCCACCTCCGGGACGGTTTTACGGTTGCAGGGGACACATTTTATAAGTGTTTAGTTCTGTGTTTGCAAGGAGCATGATGAAAAGAGCCACCCTTTCCTTTTGCATCTTTTGTGCTGCGCAAGCTGGCTCTTTCAGCTACAAACGCCTTGGGGGGGGGTTAAAGGTTCCCTTTCGACTTTCTCAGGCTTCGGCCTACATTGTGTTCCTCTGCTTTTCCACCTGTCCCTGGGCTCCAACACCGCCAGTTGCCGTCCAGAAGTGCTGTACGCACAGTCAACAGTCGCTCCTCTGTTATTGGGGTTCAGTAACGTCAGCTGTTCCCCTGCTGTATGTGTGGCAATCCCTCCTACCTCCTCCAACCTCCTCCTCCTCCACCTGCCCCTGGGCTCCAACACCGCCAGTTGCCGTCCAGAAGTGCTGTACGCACAGTCAACAGTCCCTCCTCTGTTATTGGGGTTCAGTAACGTCAGCTGTTCCCCTGCTGTGTGTGTGGCAATCCCTCCTACCTCCTCCAACCTCCTCCTCCTCCACCTGCCCCTGGGCTCCAACACCGCCAGTTGCCGTCCAGAAGTGCTGTACGCACAGTCAACAGTCCCTCCTCTGTTATTGGGGTTCAGTAACGTCAGCTGTTCCCCTGCTGTGTGTGTGGCAATCCCTCCTACCTCCTCCAACCTCCTCCTCCTCCACCTGCCCCTGGGCTCCAGCACCGCCAGTTGCCGTCCAGAAGTGCTGTATGCACAGTCAACAGTCCCTCCTCTGTTATTGGGGTTCAGTAACGTCAGCTGTTCCCCTGCTGTGTGTGTGGCAATCCCTCCTACCTCCTCCAACCTCCTCCTCCTCCACCTGCCCCTGGGCTCCAACACCGCCAGTTGCCGTCCAGAAGTGCTGTACGCACAGTCAACAGTCCCTCCTCTGTTATTGGGGTTCAGTAACGTCAGCTGTTCCCCTGCTGTGTGTGTGGCAATCCCTCCTACCTCCTCCAACCTCCTCCTCCTCCACCTGCCCCTGGGCTCCAACACCGCCGGTTGCCGTCCAGAAGTGCTGTACGCACAGTCAACAGTCCCTCCTCTGTTATTGGGGTTCAGTAACGTCAGCTGTTCCCCTGCTGTGTGTGTGGCAATCCCTCCTACCTCCTCCAACCTCCTCCTCCTCCACCTGCCCCTGGGCTCCAACACCGCCAGTTGCCGTCCAGAAGTGCTGTACGCACAGTCAACAGTCCCTCCTCTGTTATTGGGGTTCAGTAACGTCAGCTGTTCCCCTGCTGTGTGTGTGGCAATCCCTCCTACCTCCTCCAACCTCCTCCTCCTCCACCTGCCCCTGGGCTCCAACACCGCCAGTTGCCGTCCAGAAGTGCTGTACGCACAGTCAACAGTCCCTCCTCTGTTATTGGGGTTCAGTAACGTCAGCTGTTCCCCTGCTGTGTGTGTGGCAATCCCTCCTACCTCCTCCAACCTCCTCCTCCTCCACCTGCCCCTGGGCTCCAACACCGCCAGTTGCCGTCCAGAAGTGCTGTACGCACAGTCAACAGTCCCTCCTCTGTTATTGGGGTTCAGTAACGTCAGCTGTTCCCCTGCTGTGTGTGTGGCAATCCCTCCTACCTCCTCCAACCTCCTCCTCCTCCACCTGCCCCTGGGCTCCAACACCGCCAGTTGCCGTCCAGAAGTGCTGTACGCACAGTCAACAGTCCCTCCTCTGTTATTGGGGTTCAGTAACGTCAGCTGTTCCCCTGCTGTGTGTGTGGCAATCCCTCCTACCTCCTCCAACCTCCTCCTCCTCCACCTGCCCCTGGGCTCCAACACCGCCAGTTGCCGTCCAGAAGTGCTGTACGCACAGAGCCAAACACCTCGCCAATGTGTTAGTGGGGTTCAGCACCGCCAGCTGTTCCCCTGCTGTGTATACGGCAACGTGTACTGCGACCGCCACGCAGGCACAACAAGTTAAATTTAAGGGAACCTGTCCCCCCCCCCCCAGGCGTTTGTTACTGAAGGAGCCACCTTGTGCAGCAGTAATGATGCAAAGGGAAAAAGTGCCTCTTTTCGTGGTGCTCCTTGCAGATGCTGAACCTAACACTTATGAAATGTGTCCCCTCACAGCGTTCAACCGTCCTGTAGGTGGAACTTTCCTTTGTCATGTGACGCAGCACAGCCGTCATTTTTACCCCCTTGTCGCCGTGCGCCGCCTCCTCAGCGTTGTTTGAATCTGTCCCGGAGCCTGCGCTGTTAGGTTACCCCTTGGCCATGCACACATTTTGCGCTGCCCGTCTTCTGACATCATTTGCTGTCAGGCTGGCTGCGCCTGTGTGGGTGCGCTGTCCGAGATTCAGCCTCGCGGTGTCGTCTAATGTAATCCCACCGCGGGCCTGGGATCCGTGTCCATGCGCAGTGCATATCCTCGCCTCTCACTCCCCTCCCTACGGCTTCTTCAGACTGTTCGGTGTCAGCTGATCCCTAATAGCATGCCACGGCCGTGACACCGCACAGTCTTAAGAAGCCGTTGGGAGGGGTGTGAGAGGCGAGGATATGCACTGCGCATGGACACGGATCCCAGGCCCGCGGTGGGATTACATTAGACGACACCGCGAGGCTGAATCTCGGACAGCGCACCCGCACAGGCGCAGCCAGCCTGACAGCAAATGATGTCAGAAGACGGGCAGCGCAAAATGTGTGCATGGCCAAGGGGTAACCTAACAGCGCAGGCTCCGGGACAGATTCAAACAACGCTGAGGAGGCGGCGCACGGCGACAAGGGGGTAAAAATGACGGCTGTGCTGCGTCACATGACAAAGGAAAGTTCCACCTACCGGACGGTTGAACGCTGTGAGGGGACACATTTCATAAGTGTTAGGTTCAGCATCTGCAAGGACCATAATTAAAAGAGCTAAGTTTACCTTTTCCAGCATTACTGCTGTAAACGATGGCTCTTCCAGCTACAAACGCCTGGGGGGGGGTTAAAGGTTTCCTTTCAACTTGCTCCAGTGCAGGCTTCGGCCTACACTCTGCTCCCCCTGCAGAGCCCAGGCTCCAACACCGCCAGTTGGGGCCCGGTACTGCTAGCTGCACAGAGAAAAACACCAGCCAATGTGTCAGTGGGGTTCAGCACCGCCAGCTGTTCCCCTGCTGTGCAGCCGGCATCGTGTCCTGCAAAAGCCACGCAGACACAAGAACTGAAATTGAAGGGAACCTGTCCCCCCTCCCCCAGGCGTTTGTACGTTTTTAAGGCCACCTTGTACAGCGGTAATGCTGCATGTGTGCAAGGTGGCTCATAAACGTATTCTCCTCGCACATGTGGAACGGAAAACACGTCTAAAATGTGTCCTCTGTGTGACCATTTAACCGTCCCGGTGGTGTGACTTTCCTTTGTAATGACACGCTGCAACCCCCTTGGTAGCGCTGCCCGTCTTCTGGCATCATGGTTTGGCTGCCTGCGCCTCTGCGGCCGCCCTGACCCACACAACGCCCCTCGTTGTCTTAGTTATTGGGACTGCGAGGGTGTGATTGATGGGCATGATCACTGCATCAGTTCGCCTGTCCCTCATCTCCTTCCGCCTTCTTCAGACTGTGCGGCTTCATGGCCGTGGCATGCGATAAGGGATCAGCTGACGCCACATAGTCTGAAGCAGGTGTAAGAACCCAAGCGAGAGGCGAACATATGTACTGCGCCAGGCCATGAATCCCAGCCCCGCAGTGTTTTAACAATGTCAATACACTGCGGGGCTGGGATTCATGGTCATCGCGAACCGCACCGGCCGACATTAAATGATGCCAGAACATGGGCAGCGCTAACAGCGCTAGGCCAGGGGATAACACGACAGCGCAGACTCCTGTACAGCAAATAACAACGCTCAGGAGGCTGCACCCAGCACCAAGGTGGGATTCTTGACATCTGTGCTGCGTCTCATTACAAAGGGAACTCGCGCCTCCAACACAGTTTGACTGTTTAAAGGGCTAAATGTTATACGTGTTTCATTCAGCGTGTGCAAGGAGCGAAATTAAGAGCAACCTTTGACTTGTGCAGCACTACTGCTGCATAAGCTGTGGCTCTTCTACTTTGTAACCCCTGAGGGGGGTTAAAGGTTACCTTTGAAATTGGTTCGATTAGGCTTCGGCCTACACTCTGCTCCCCCTGCAGAGCCCGGGCTCCAACACCGCCAGTTGGGGCCCGGTACTGCTAGCTGCACAGAGAAAAACACCTCGCCAATGTGTCAGTGGGGTTCAGCACCGCCAGCTGTTCCCCTGCTGTGCAGCCGGCAACGTGTCCTGCAACTGCCACGCAGGCACAACAGACCCAAAAGCTGCCGCCAGTGCAGGCTTCGGCCTACACTCTGCTCCATCTCCTCCTCCTGCTGACCCCGGGCTCCAACACCGCCAGTTGGGGCCCGGTACTGCTAGCTGCACAGAGAAAAACACCAGCCAATGTGTCAGTGGGGTTCAGCACCGCCAGCTGTTCCCCTGCTGTGCAGCCGGCATCGTGTCCTGCAAAAGCCACGCAGACACAAGAACTGAAATTGAAGGGAACCTGTCCCCCCTCCCCCAGGCGTTTGTACGTTTTAAAGGCCACCTTGTACAGCGGTAATGCTGCATGTGTGCAAGGTGGCTCATAAACGTATTCTCCTCGCACATGTGGAACGGAAAACACGTCTAAAATGTGTCCTCTGTGTGACCATTTAACCGTCCCGGTGGTGTGACTTTCCTTTGTAATGACACGCTGCAACCCCCTTGGTAGCGCTGCCCGTCTTCTGGCATCATTGTTTGGCTGCCTGCGCCTCTGCGGCCGCCCTGACCCACACAACGCCCCTCGGTGTCTTATTTCTTGGGACTGCGAGGGTGTGTTTGATGGGCATGAGCAGTGCATCAGTTCGCCTGTCCCTCATCTCCTTCCGCCTTCTTCAGACTGTGCGGCTTCATGGCCGTGGCATGCGATAAGGGATCAGATGACGCCGCACAGTCTGAAGCGGGTGTAAGGACCCGAGTGTGAGAGGCGAACATATGTGCTGCGCCAGGCCCTGCATCCCAGCCCCGCAGTGTTTTAACAATGTTAAGACACTGCGGGGCTGGGATTCATGGTCATCGCGAACCGCACCGGCCGACATTAAATGATGCCAGAACATGGGCAGCGCTAACAGCGCTAGGCCAGGGGATAACACGACAGCGCAGACTCCTGTACAGCAAATAACAACGCTCAGGAGGCTGCACCCAGCACCAAGGTGGGATTCTTGACATCTGTGCTGCGTCTCATTACAAAGGGAACTCGCGCCTCCAACACAGTTTGACTGTTTAAAGGGCTAAATGTTATACGTGTTTCATTCAGCGTGTGCAAGGAGCGAAATTAAAAGAGCAACCTTTGACTTGTGCAGCACTACTGCTGCATAAGCTGTGGCTCTTCTACTTTGTAACCCCTGAGGGGGGGTTAAAGGTTACCTTTGAAATTGGTTCGATTAGGCTTCGGCCTACACTCTGCTCCCCCTGCAGAGCCCGGGCTCCAACACCGCCAGTTGGGGCCCGGTACTGCTAGCTGCACAGAGAAAAACACCTCGCCAATGTGTCAGTGGGGTTCAGCACCGCCAGCTGTTCCCCTGCTGTGCAGCCGGCAACGTGTCCTGCAACTGCCACGCAGGCACAACAGACCCAAAAGCTGCCGCCAGTGCAGGCTTCGGCCTACACTCTGCTCCATCTCCTCCTCCTGCTGACCCCGGGCTCCAACACCGCCAGTTGGGGCCCGGTACTGCTAGCTGCACAGAGAAAAACACCAGCCAATGTGTCAGTGGGGTTCAGCACCGCCAGCTGTTCCCCTGCTGTGCAGCCGGCATCGTGTCCTGCAAAAGCCACGCAGACACAAGAACTGAAATTGAAGGGAACCTGTCCCCCCTCCCCCAGGCGTTTGTACGTTTTAAAGGCCACCTTGTACAGCGGTAATGCTGCATGTGTGCAAGGTGGCTCATAAACGTATTCTCCTCGCACATGTGGAACGGAAAACACGTCTAAAATGTGTCCTCTGTGTGACCATTTAACCGTCCCGGTGGTGTGACTTTCCTTTGTAATGACACGCTGCAACCCCCTTGGTAGCGCTGCCCGTCTTCTGGCATCATTGTTTGGCTGCCTGCGCCTCTGCGGCCGCCCTGACCCACACAACGCCCCTCGGTGTCTTATTTCTTGGGACTGCGAGGGTGTGTTTGATGGGCATGAGCAGTGCATCAGTTCGCCTGTCCCTCATCTCCTTCCGCCTTCTTCAGACTGTGCGGCTTCATGGCCGTGGCATGCGATAAGGGATCAGATGACGCCGCACAGTCTGAAGCGGGTGTAAGGACCCGAGTGTGAGAGGCGAACATATGTGCTGCGCCAGGCCCTGCATCCCAGCCCCGCAGTGTTTTAACAATGTTAAGACACTGCGGGGCTGGGATTCATGGTCATCGCGAACCGCACCGGCCGACATTAAATGATGCCAGAACATGGGCAGCGCTAACAGCGCTAGGCCAGGGGATAACACGACAGCGCAGACTCCTGTACAGCAAATAACAACGCTCAGGAGGCTGCACCCAGCACCAAGGTGGGATTCTTGACATCTGTGCTGCGTCTCATTACAAAGGGAACTCGCGCCTCCAACACAGTTTGACTGTTTAAAGGGCTAAATGTTATACGTGTTTCATTCAGCGTGTGCAAGGAGCGAAATTAAAAGAGCAACCTTTGACTTGTGCAGCACTACTGCTGCATAAGCTGTGGCTCTTCTACTTTGTAACCCCTGAGGGGGGGTTAAAGGTTACCTTTGAAATTGGTTCGATTAGGCTTCGGCCTACACTCTGCTCCCCCTGCAGAGCCCGGGCTCCAACACCGCCAGTTGGGGCCCGGTACTGCTAGCTGCACAGAGAAAAACACCTCGCCAATGTGTCAGTGGGGTTCAGCACCGCCAGCTGTTCCCCTGCTGTGCAGCCGGCAACGTGTCCTGCAACTGCCACGCAGGCACAACAGACCCAAAAGCTGCCGCCAGTGCAGGCTTCGGCCTACACTCTGCTCCATCTCCTCCTCCTGCTGACCCCGAGCTCCAACACCGCCAGTTGGGGCCCGGTACTGCTAGCTGCACAGAGAAAAACACCAGCCAATGTGTCAGTGGGGTTCAGCACCGCCAGCTGTTCCCCTGCTGTGCAGCCGGCATCGTGTCCTGCAAAAGCCACGCAGACACAAGAACTGAAATTGAAGGGAACCTGTCCCCCCTCCCCCAGGCGTTTGTACGTTTTAAAGGCCACCTTGTACAGCGGTAATGCTGCATGTGTGCAAGGTGGCTCATAAACGTATTCTCCTCGCACATGTGGAACGGAAAACACGTCTAAAATGTGTCCTCTGTGTGACCATTTAACCGTCCCGGTGGTGTGACTTTCCTTTGTAATGACACGCTGCAACCCCCTTGGTAGCGCTGCCCGTCTTCTGGCATCATTGTTTGGCTGCCTGCGCCTCTGCGGCCGCCCTGACCCACACAACGCCCCTCGGTGTCTTATTTCTTGGGACTGCGAGGGTGTGTTTGATGGGCATGAGCAGTGCATCAGTTCGCCTGTCCCTCATCTCCTTCCGCCTTCTTCAGACTGTGCGGCTTCATGGCCGTGGCATGCGATAAGGGATCAGATGACGCCGCACAGTCTGAAGCGGGTGTAAGGACCCGAGTGTGAGAGGCGAACATATGTGCTGCGCCAGGCCCTGCATCCCAGCCCCGCAGTGTTTTAACAATGTTAAGACACTGCGGGGCTGGGATTCATGGTCATCGCGAACCGCACCGGCCGACATTAAATGATGCCAGAACATGGGCAGCGCTAACAGCGCTAGGCCAGGGGATAACACAACAGCGCAGACTCCTGTACAGCAAATAACAACGCTCAGGAGGCTGCACCCAGCACCAAGGTGGGATTCTTGACATCTGTGCTGCGTCTCATTACAAAGGGAACTCGCGCCTCCAACACAGTTTGACTGTTTAAAGGGCTAAATGTTATACGTGTTTCATTCAGCGTGTGCAAGGAGCGAAATTAAAAGAGCAACCTTTGACTTGTGCAGCACTACTGCTGCATAAGCTGTGGCTCTTCTACTTTGTAACCCCTGAGGGGGGGTTAAAGGTTACCTTTGAAATTGGTTCGATTAGGCTTCGGCCTACACTCTGCTCCCCCTGCAGAGCCCGGGCTCCAACACCGCCAGTTGGGGCCCGGTACTGCTAGCTGCACAGAGAAAAACACCTCGCCAATGTGTCAGTGGGGTTCAGCACCGCCAGCTGTTCCCCTGCTGTGCAGCCGGCAACGTGTCCTGCAACTGTCACGCAGGCACAACAGACCCAAAAGCTGCCGCCAGTGCAGGCTTCGGCCTACACTCTGCTCCATCTCCTCCTCCTGCTGACCCCGGGCTCCAACACCGCCAGTTGGGGCCCGGTACTGCTAGCTGCACAGAGAAAAACACCAGCCAATGTGTCAGTGGGGTTCAGCACCGCCAGCTGTTCCCCTGCTGTGCAGCCGGCATCGTGTCCTGCAAAAGCCACGCAGACACTTGCTCTTGTACCTTCTGCTCCCCATCCTGGTTCCAGTACCGTCAGCTGGTTCCGGGCAGAGCCTTTGGCTTAGGTGCCTCCCTCTGGGTATCCGAGTTCCACCAACGTCAGGTGGTCCTTGGTAGTGCTTTCAGGCACGGGTACCTCCTGCTTAGTAACCGGGTTCCAGTAACGTCAGCTGGTCCTCAGTAGTTCCATTGGCTCTTGGACCTTCGGCTACCCATCCGGGTTCCAGCACCGTCAGCTGGTTCTCGGCAGTGTCTTTTGCTCTTGTACCTTCTGCTCCCCATCCTGGTTCCAGTACCGTCAGCTGGTTCCGGGCAGAGCCTTTGGCTTAGGTGCCTCCCTCTGGGTATCCGAGTTCCACCAACGTCAGGTGGTCCTTGGTAGTGCTTTCAGGCACGGGTACCTCCTGCTTAGTAACCGGGTTCCAGTAACGTCAGCTGGTCCTCGGTAGTTCCATTGGCTCTTGGACCTTCGGCTACCCATCCGGGTTCCAGCACCGTCAGCTGGTTCTCGGCAGTGTCTTTTGCTCTTGTACCTTCTGCTCCCCATCCTGGTTCCAGTACCGTCAGCTGGTTCCGGGCAGAGCCTTTGGCCTAGGTGCCTCCCTCTGGGTATCCGAGTTCCACCAACGTCAGGTGGTCCTTGGTAGTGCTTTCAGGCACGGGTACCTCCTGCTTAGTAACTGGGTTCCAGTAACGTCAGCTGGTCCTCGGTAGTTCCATTGGCTCTTGGACCTTCGGGTAGCCATCCGAGTTCCAGATCCATCAGCTGGTTCTCGGCATTTTCTCAGCCTTCTTGTACCTTCTGCTACATTTCCAAGTTCAAGAGACTAAACACGATGACCCGGAAGACCACCCCTAAGATGACGACGACACCAGAGACGACAACCACCGTGATGACGACGACCCTGGAGACGATGACCCCGAAGACCACCCCGATGACGACGACCCCGGAGACGACGACCCTGAAGACCACCCCGATGACGACGACCCCGGAGACGACGACCCTGGAGACGACGACGACCTGGAAGACCGAGAAGCAGAAGAACAAGAGGCTGCAGAACAAAGAGCAGAAGAACATTAAGCATAACACTAAATATCAGAGCAAAAAATATTATCTAAATTATAAGCAGAAGAAGACTAAGCAGTGTATGGGGGTGAGTCCGTTCCTCCTCGTGGTGCCCCTGGATAAAGCCTGATGCTGCAGGCCAAACTGAACGCGGACAAATGTAACTCTTTTGTGACAGGCAGAACGGAAGGTGTAATCTTCAAACTTTTATAGATAACAACTACGGGAATGCCTGTCACAAATAAGAATATGATGAAGAAGTAGAATATGATGAAGATAATAGTAAAATAAAAAGAATATGAACAATGTAACCAAAAAAATAATAGGTAGAAGATGAAGAAGAAGATGAATAAGGTGAAGAAGTTGATGTCAAAGAAGCTGATGATGAGGATAATGAAGAAGAAAGTGTGGGAGAAGTAAAAAAGAAGGTGAAGGGCGTGGAAGTAGTGAAACATCAATATCTGACAAAATAAAAAAAAAAATTAACATAGTCAAAATCTTTCTACCGCCGAACGTCATAAAAAAACCCCAAAATCCTGCTATTCTATTACATTGGGCTAAACCTCTGTGCCTTTAATGTCTCCGCCACGTCCCCCAATACATCCTACATTATTCTTAGTTGTTTTCCTTCATGTAGAATGAACCTACAAGTTTATAAAGGGTTTATTTTAATTCCGATATTTTCGTCCCATTGACTTGCATTGGGATCGGGTATCGGTATCGGATTGGATCCGATATTTTGACGGTATCGGCCGATACTTTCCGATACCGATACTTTCCGATATCGGAAAGTATCGCTCAACACTACTCTCCACGCCTATGGGAGTCCATATTCATTACTTTAATGAGCGGTACCATGTGACCACTGAGCACAGGAAGAGCTGCTGCACCGGGACAACAGAGTGATGCAGGGAGGACTTGCAGCTATCGCCCGAGGAGTGGGCGAGTATGGTGTGACAGCCGCTGGCTCCTGCCGCTTCCCCTCCCCCACCGACCCCCCCGGGACAATGTCTCAATTACAATATATATATATATATATATATATATATATATATATATATATATATATATATATATATATATATATATATATATATATATATATATATATATATATATATTACATTCACTCACATACGCACACACACACACACACACTTATGGATCGCCCCCAGGCGAAGGGCAGTAGGGTACTCGGTACCAGGTCTGTCTCTCTCAGCACTGGGGATGTCACGGTGGCCCGACCCAGTCCGTGGCCCTTCTAAGGGGTGCCCAATTAAAGATGTAGTTGTTTGTACGGTGTTCGTGACGCCACCTGTGGTATTCGGTCAGGGTGACCAACGCTGCTAGGGGTCCGCTGGGGTGATGGAATGGCAGCTAGATGGTGTACCTTCCCACAGGTGAAGTATGTCCCAGATGAGTAGGTGGTGATGGTGGACATGGTAAGGCGTGATGAATAATGAGGACACAAAGGTTGCAGTCTCTTTACCTTTTACTGAAGACTTCAGCGTCCACAGTCCAGAGTACCGCTCACAGGGCTGGCTGAGTCGGGCCGGTCCGAAGGCACATCCAGAGTTCACTTAGCCAGGAGGAAATCAGTAGCCTTCCTACTAGCGCCTGTGTGTTGTAGTACTTCCCTGCTGAGCACCACGGGAAAGCACCTTTGTAGATATTTCTGATGTTCTCTCTCTCTGTCCCCCAGATGATATGGATAAGACAACCCGTATGACGGGTTAGGCCTGGAGTTAATTTATAGGGACCCTAGAGACGCCCCTCTCCCACAATTGCCTCCGTGTCTTCGTAGGTATTTAGGTTGGGCAGCCAACTTGGAATTGACTGTCCTGCCGTTGTCTGGAGTATTGCGTAGAGTCAGTACTCCCTCGGTGTTCCAGCCACCGGCTACGCGCCTCGGAAGGAGGCTGCCGACCTCGGGGCAGGGCTCCTCCCGGTGTTATCTCCTTGTGTTGTGATCTCGTTTCTCACTCTCCACAATATACTTTGCTTCGTGTCCTTTCTTAGGATGCTGCCGCAATGAAGTGCAGGTGCAGCGCCCCAGAGTCCTGGTCGTTGCAGTACTGATGCTCCGCCGCTAAGGGGGGCTATGGTACGTCTGATGGCACTGAAGGAGTTCACCTGACCAGGTATCACAGACACCAATACATTTCACAGTCTGGCCTCCAGGGGGAGCTAAGTGTGCTATGTATTAGGCCACTCCTCACAATCTGGTAAAACTGGGGGTTAGGTAGGAAGTTAGTGAGAAGCTGACTGGGTTGGAACCGGGCAACATCCTGTGGCAGAGGGTGTTGCAGGGGAAGATTCAGGGGGGTCCCTGTCAGGGGTGGGATCCTGACAGAGGCCTAGCGAACAGAGAGAACGTTACGGGACCGCGCCTGCACTTCATCGCGGCGGTACCCCAAGAAAGGACAAGAAGCGAGGTTTATTGTGCTGAGTGAGAAACGAGATCAACGCAACAAGGAGAAACACCAGTAGGAGTCGTGCTGTAAGACGAGGCAACATCCTACTGAGGCGCGTAGCCGGTGGCCGGAACGCCGAGGAAGTATTGAGCTCCAGGCCTTACTTCAAACCTACGGCAGGACAGTCAGTTATAGGCGGGCTGTCTCACTCAAATCACCTAAGAAGACATAGGGGGCAACATTTGGAGAGGGGCGACTCTAGGGTCCCGGAAGACCTCCGAGCCTACCCGTCATACGGGTGTGTCCTAGCCATATCATCTGGGGGACGAAGCAGAACATCATAATTGAGTTGTGAGGGAACTTCAGAAACAGACACAACAGTTGTGGGGACTATCACGTAAGCACAGCAGGGGAGGACCACAACACACAAGCGCTAGAAGGTAGGCACAGATTTCCACCTGCAAAGGGAACTCTGGAGGTGCCATCGGACCGGCCGGACTTGCGCAGCCTGGTTAACCGTATTCCGGACTGAGGATCCTGAAGCCTTCAGTAAAGAGGTAAAGAGACTGCAACCTGGTGTCCTCGTTATTTACTGCGACCTGCACCACATCATAACATCATCACCATACCTCCACCTTCATTGTTTGCCCCTCAGCAGGGTTACGGACCGGGTCTAGCCACCGTGACAACTCCAGAACAGAGACTCAGAGGCCCGGTACCGGGTACCCCTTGGCCCTGCGGCAGTTGGGGCGCTACACAGGCGCAGCTCCGTAATGCTCTATCTCGTGCTTGGTCTCTGTCAGGATCCCACCCCTGACAGGGACCCTCTGTCTGCAGCTCAGATGTTCCTCCTTCTCCCCCTGTCTGCCTGACAGGTCCTCTCTGGGTCAAACCCAGGTAGCTTTCTGACTAACTTCCTATCCAACCCACCAGTTTTATCCATCTGTGAGGAGTGGTCTAGTACATAGAACCTTTGCTCCCCCTGGTGGACTGGAGTGTAAAGTGTAATGTGTGACTGTGATACCTGGCAAGGTGAACTCCTTTAGTACCAGACGTAACATCACTCCCCCTGGTGGAAGAGCGACATTACTGCAACGACCAGGACTCTGCGGCGCTGCACTTACATGCAGTATGTATAAGCACATACATATACATTATAAATACAATACACAATCCATCTGCACTTTACAGTTTCTATAAAGAGAGGCGCTTCTATCGTGCAGGCAACCTTCAGTCTCATGCAATGATTTTATATGCAGAAAAAAGCATCAGAACCACACAGTTCAGCAGAGTCTTTAAACCCACAGTTTTCATGAAATCACAATTGATTTGCCTGAACAGTTAAACGCAGCAGTATGACTGAGCAAAAAAAGCAGCAGAAAAAAAAACACAAACTTTATGCTACATGTAAACACAGCTCAAATGTCCAAGCAAAGTGGATGTGATTTTGTGATTTTTGTGCCCACTGTGCACCCACAGACACTGTTGAATATGTGCTGTTTTAATGAATTTATAAAAAACATGTAAAAAATGTTGCTGTTGCATTTTTAAGTGCAGAATGAAAGCTTTTCTGTACTATTAAAAACTCTTTAAAATGCTGCTTCAAGGCTGAACCAAAATGCATCAAATAGGCAAAAAAAAACCTGCAGCCAAAACTCAATAATCAGAGGTGATTGTTATTACATCTTGTGGTGCAGATATCGTCTAAAAAAAAGCAGTATAAAAATGCAATATTTAGGATACAGTATGTGTGAACAAGACCTCAACGTTTCATTTTTTATGGGTTTAAGTAAGAAAAAAGTAAATCACACTATTTTCCTACCGCGATTTGCCAATCACCATAAATAATCTGTTCACTGTGTTGTACGCATTATGATTACAGAAATACCATATACAGGTGCTTCTCACAAAATTAGAATATCATCAAAAAGTTAATTTATTTTGGTTCTTCAGTACAAAAAAATGAAACTCATATATTATAAAGAGTCATTACAAACAGAGTGATCTATTTCAAGTGTTTATTTCTGTTAATATTGATGATTATGGCTTACAGCCAATGAAAACCCAAAAGTCATTATTTCAGTAAATTAGAATAATTAACAAAAACACCTGCAGAGGCATCCAAACTGTTTGAAAAGGTCCCTTAGTCTGCTTCAGTAGGCTCCACAATCATGGGGAAAATTGCTGACTTGACAGATGTCCAGAAGGCAGTCATTGATACACTCAACAAGGAAAGTAAATTTAGTATTTCATTTGGAAATCAAGGTACCAGAGTCTGGAGGAAGACTGGAGAGGCACACGATCCAAGCTGCTTACGGTGTGGTGTGAAGTTTTCACAATCAATGATGGTTGGGGGAGCCATGTCATCTGCTGAGGTAGGTCCACTATGTTTTCAAGACCAAAGTTAGTGCAACAATCTACCAGGACATTTTAGAGCACTTCATGCTTCCCTCTGCCGACAAGCTTTTTGGAGATGGAAATTTCATTCTCCAGCAGGACTTGGCACCTGTCCACGCTGCCAAAAGTACCAATACCTGGTTTAAAAACAAGAGTATCACTGTGCTTGATTGACCAGCAAACTCGCCTGACCTTAACCCCATAAAGAATCTATGGGGTATTGTCAAGAGGAAGATGAGAGACACCAGACCCAACAATGCAGATGAGCTGAAGGCTGCTTTCAAAGCAACCTGGGCTTCCATAACACCTCAGCAGTGCCACAGGCTGATCGCCTCCATGCCATGCCGCACTGGTGCAGTAATTGATGCAAAAAGAGCCCCGACCAAGTATTGAGTGAATTTACTGAACATAGAGTACAGACCAAAAGTTTGGACACATCTTCTCATTTAAAGATTTTTCTGTATTTTCATGACTATGAAAATTGTAAATTCACACTGAAGGCATCAAAACTATGAATTAACATATGTGGAATTATATACTTAACAAAAAGGTGTGAAACAACTGAAAATGTGTCTTATATTCTAGGTTCTTCAAAGTAGCCACCTTTTGCTTTGATGACTGCTTTGCACACTCTTGGCATTCTCTTGATGAGCTTCGAGAGGTAGTCACCGGGAACAGTCTTCCAACAATCTTGAAGGAGTTCCCAGAGATGCTTAGCACTTGTTGGCCCTTTTGCCTTCACTCTGCGGTCCTGCTCACCCCAAACCATCTCAATTGGGTTCAGGTCTGGTGACTGTGGAGGCCAGGTCATTAGGCATAGCACCCCATCTCTCCCCTTCTTGGTCAAATAGCCCCTACACAGCCTGGAGGTGTGTTTGGGGTCATTGTCCTGTTGAAAAATAAATGATGGTCCAACTGTTGTGAATCTGCTTTTGGGCTCCCCCGGTGGTTGCTGGTGGTACTGGTGACTTGTGTGTGCTTTTCTGTCTCAGTTCACCTGCTCCCATCAGTATTTGGGAGTTTCCTATTTAACCTTGCTCTCCAGTCATTTCCTTGCCGGTCATCATTGTAACCAGAGCCTTTCGGTTGCATGTTCCTGCTTCTAGTCTGCTGATCAGCTAAGTGGACTTTTAGTCCTCATCGTTTTTGTACTTTTGTCCAGTTTACAGTTTTGTCATTTTCTGTTGCTGGAAGCTCTTGTGGGCTGAAATTGCCACTCCTGTGTGATGAGTTGACACAGGAGTCTTAAAGTAATTTCAGGATGGTTTTTGAAAGGGTTTTCAGTTGACCGTGAAGTCCTCTTTTGTATCCTTCTGCTATCTAGTAAGTGGACCTCTCTTTGCTAAATCTACTTTCATACTGTGTATGTCTTTTCCTCTGAAATCACCGTTAATATATGTGGGGGGCTGCTATCATCTTTGGGGAATTTCACTAGAGGTAAGCCAGGTCTGTTCCTTCCTCTACCAGGCGTAGTTAGTTCTCCGGCTGGCGCGTGGCATCTAGGAAGTCGTAGGTATGCTCCCTGGCTACTATTAGTTGTGTGGTAGATTTAGCTCACGGTCAGCTCGAGTTTCCATCACCCGAGAGCTCGTCCGTTATTTATATGTTTCTGACGTTCCCTTGCCATTGGGAACCACGACAGTATGACCGGCCATGTGTTAAACTTATTGGCAGAAGAAAGGAGAGAAAAAAGAAGTCTGTAATTTTTTTTTTTTTTTTTTTCCCTATGCTTGCTCCATAGTTGGATCAGTTGTATTTCAGCTCTAATTACAGCCTTTGCCTTTCTCTCCTTATAATCCTTGAATGGCTCTGAGCTCACCTGTTTAAAGATGGATCCTCAGAGTTTGGCTGCAGGTTTAAATAATCTTGCTACGAAGGTTCAAAATTTACAAGATTTTGTTATACATACTCCTATTTCGGAATCTAAAATCCCTACACCAGAGGTGTTTTCCGGAGATAGATCTCGGTTTCTGAATTTCAAATATAATTGTAAATTATTCCTTTCTCTCAGACCTCACTCCTCAGGAGATCCTGTCCAGCAGGTTAAGATTGTAATCTCTTTGCTGCGAGGTGACCCTCAAAATTGGGCATTTTCATTGGCACCAGGGGATCCTGCGTTGCTCAATGTGGATGCGTTTTTCCTGGCTTTAGGGTTGCTTTATGAGGAACCTAATTTGGAGATTCAAGCTGAAAAAGCTTTGATAGCCCTATCTCAAGGGCAAGATGAAGCTGAGATATACTGCCAAAAATTTCGTAAATGGTCTGTGCTTACTCAGTGGAATGAGTGCGCCCTAGCGGCAAATTTCAGAGAGGGCCTTTCTGATGCCGTTAAAGATGTTATGGTCGGGTTCCCTGCGCCTACAGGTCTGAATGAGTCCATGACAATGGCTATTCAGATTGATAGGCGTTTGCGGGAGCGCAAACCTGTGCACCATTTGGCGGTATCTTCTGAAGAGACGCCAGAGAAAATGCAATGTGACAGAATTATGTCCAGAAGCGAGCGGCAGAATTATAGGCGTAAAAATGGGTTATGCTTCTATTGTAGTGATTCTGCTCATGTTATATCAGCATGCTCTAAACGTATGAGGAAGGTTGACAAGTCTATTTCAATTGGCACTTTGCAGTCCAAATTTATTTTGTCTGTAACCTTGATTTGTTCATTATCAGTTATTACCGTGGATGCCTATGTGGACTCTGGCGCCGCTCTGAGTCTTATGGACTGGTCCTTTGACAGGCGCTGTGGGTTTGATTTAGAGCCTCTGGAAGTCCCTATACCTCTGAAGGGTATTGATTCTACACCTTTGGCTTGTAATAAACCACAGTTCTGGATGCAAGTGACTATGCGTATGACTCCAGACCATCAGGAGGTGATTCGCTTCCTTGTGTTGTACAATTTACATGATGTTTTGGTGCTTGGATTACCATGGTTACAATCTCATAACCCAGTTCTTGACTGGAAAGCTATGTCTGTGTTAAGCTGGGGATGTCGGGGGGCTCATGGGGACATACCTTTGGTGTCCATTTCGTCATCTATTCCCTCTGAGATTCCGGCATTTTTGTCTGATTATCGTGATATTTTTGAAGAGCCTAAGATTGGTTCACTCCCTCCCCACAGGGATTGTGATTGCGCCATAGATCTGATTCCTGGCAGTAAATTTCCAAAGGGTCGTTTGTTTAACCTATCTGTACCTGAACATGCTGCTATGCGCGAGTATATTAAGGAGTCCCTGGAAAAGGGACATATTCGTCCTTCTTCATCACCTTTAGGAGCTGGTTTTTTCTTTGTCTCTAAAAAGGATGGCTCTTTGAGGCCTTGTATTGATTATCGACTCCTGAATAAAATTACAGTCAAATATCAGTATCCGTTGCCTTTGCTGACTGATTTGTTTGCTCGCATAAGGGGGGCTAAGTGGTTCTCTAAGATTGATCTTCGTGGGGCGTATAATTTGGTGCGAATTAAGCAGGGGGATGAGTGGAAAACCACATTTAATACGCCTGAGGGCCATTTTGAGTATTTAGTAATGCCTTTCGGCCTTTCTAATGCACCTTCGGTCTTTCAGTCCTTAATGCATGATATTTTCCGTGAATATTTGGATAAATTTATGATTGTGTATTTGGACGATATTTTGATTTTTTCTGATGACTGGGAGTCTCATGTTCAGCAGGTCAGGAGGGTTTTTCAGGTTTTGCGGGAGAATTCTTTGTGTGTAAAGGGTTCAAAGTGTGTTTTTGGGGTTCAAAAGATTTCCTTTTTGGGGTATATTTTTTCCCCTTCTTCTATTGAGATGGACCCTGTCAAGGTTCGGGCTATTTATGACTGGACGCAGCCTACTTCTCTGAAGAGTCTTCAGAAATTCTTGGGCTTTGCTAATTTTTATCGTCGATTTATAGCTGGTTTTTCTGGCGTTGCTAAACCTCTGACGGATTTGACTAAAAAGGGTGCTGATGTTGCCAATTGGTCCCCTGCTGCTGTGGAGGCCTTTCGGGAGCTTAAGCGCCGCTTTTTGTCTGCCCCTGTGTTGCGCCAGCCTGATGTTTCTCTTCCCTTTCAGGTTGAGGTCGATGCTTCCGAGATCGGAGCGGGGGCGGTTTTGTCGCAGAAAAGTTCCGACTGCTCAGTGATGAGACCTTGTGCGTTCTTTTCTCGAAAATTTTCGGCCGCCGAGCGAAACTATGATGTTGGTAATCGGGAGCTTTTGGCCATGAAGTGGGTATTTGAGGAGTGGCATCATTGGCTTGAGGGTGCCAGACATCAGGTGGTAGTTTTGACCGATCACAAGAATCTTATTTATTTGGAGTCTGCCAGGCGCCTGAATCCTAGACAAGCACGTTGGTCGTTGTTCTTTTCTCGGTTTAATTTTGTGGTCTCGTACTTACCGGGTTCTAGGAATGTCAAGGCAGATGCTCTTTCTAGGAGTTTTGAGCCTGACTCTCCTGGGAATTCTGAACCTGCTGGTGTCCTTAAGGATGGGGTGGTTTTGTCTGCTGTCTCCCCAGATCTGCGACATGCTTTGCAAGAATTTCAGGCGGATAGACCTGATCGTTGTCCGTCTGGTAGACTGTTTGTTCCTGACGATTGGACCAGTAGAGTCATCTCGGAAGTTCATTCTTCTACTCTGGCAGGTCATCCGGGAATTTTTGGCACCAGAGATTTGGTGGCTATATCCTTCTGGTGGCCTTCCCTGTCTCGAGATGTGCGTGTTTTTGTGCAGTCTTGCGATGTGTGTGCTCGGGCCAAGCCTTGTTGTTCTAGGGCTAGTGGGTTGTTGTTGCCCTTGCCTATTCCGAAGAGGCCTTGGACGCACATCTCTATGGACTTTATCTCGGATCTCCCTGTTTCTCAGAAGATGTCTGTTATCTGGGTGGTGTGTGACCGTTTTTCTAAAATGGTTCATTTGGTGCCATTGCCTAAGTTGCCTTCCTCATCTGAGTTCGTCCCTCTGTTTTTTCAAAATGTGGTTCGCTTGCATGGTATTCCGGAAAACATCGTTTCTGACAGGGGTACCCAGTTCGTGTCTAGATTTTGGCGGGCAGTCTGTGCCAGGTTGGGCATTGATTTGTCTTTTTCGTCTGCATTCCATCCTCAGACCAATGGCCAGACGGAGCGAACTAATCAAACTTTGGAGACTTATTTGAGGTGTTTTGTGTCTGCGGATCAGGATGATTGGGTTGCCTTTCTGCCGTTGGCAGAATTTGCTCTTAATAATCGGGCTAGTTCTGCCACTTTAGTCTCCCCTTTCTTTTGCAATTCGGGGTTTCACCCTCGTTTCTCATCTGGTCAGGTGGAATCTTCGGATTGTCCAGGAGTGGATACTATGGTGGATCGGTTGCATCGGATTTGGGGACAGGTGGTGGACAATTTGAAGTTGTCCCAGGAAAGGACTCAGCATTTTGCTAACCGCCGTCGTCGTGTTGGCCCTCGCCTTCGTGTTGGGGACTTGGTGTGGTTGTCTTCCCGTTTTGTCCCTATGAGGGTTTCTTCTCCTAAGTTTAAGCCTCGGTTCATCGGTCCTTATAAGATTTTGGAGATTCTTAACCCTGTGTCCTTTCGTTTGGACCTCCCGGCATCCTTCGCTATCCATAATGTCTTCCATCGGTCGTTGTTGCGGAGGTATGAGGTACCGGTGGTTCCTTCTACTGAACCTCCTGCTCCTGTGCTGGTGGAGGGTGAATTGGAGTACGTTGTGGAAAAGATCTTGGACTCCCGTGTTTCCAGACGGAGGCTTCAATATCTGGTTAAATGGAAGGGCTATGGACAAGAAGATAATTCTTGGGTAACTGCCTCTGATGTTCATGCCTCGGATTTGGTTCGTGCCTTTCATAGGGCTCATCCAGATCGCCCTGGTGGTTCTCGTGAGGGTTCGGTGCCCCCTCCTTAAGGGGGGGGTACTGTTGTGAATCTGCTTTTGGGCTCCCCCGGTGGTTGCTGGTGGTACTGGTGACTTGTGTGTGCTTTTCTGTCTCAGTTCACCTGCTCCCATCAGTATTTGGGAGTTTCCTATTTAACCTTGCTCTCCAGTCATTTCCTTGCCGGTCATCATTGTAACCAGAGCCTTTCGGTTGCATGTTCCTGCTTCTAGTCTGCTGATCAGCTAAGTGGACTTTTAGTCCTTATCGTTTTTGTACTTTTGTCCAGTTTACAGTTTTGTCATTTTCTGTTGCTGGAAGCTCTTGTGGGCTGAAATTGCCACTCCTGTGTGATGAGTTGACACAGGAGTCTTAAAGTAATTTCAGGATGGTTTTTGAAAGGGTTTTCAGTTGACCGTGAAGTCCTCTTTTGTATCCTTCTGCTATCTAGTAAGTGGACCTCTCTTTGCTAAATCTACTTTCATACTGTGTATGTCTTTTCCTCTGAAATCACCGTTAATATATGTGGGGGGCTGCTATCATCTTTGGGGAATTTCACTAGAGGTAAGCCAGGTCTGTTCCTTCCTCTACCAGGCGTAGTTAGTTCTCCGGCTGGCGCGTGGCATCTAGGAAGTCGTAGGTATGCTCCCTGGCTACTATTAGTTGTGTGGTAGATTTAGCTCACGGTCAGCTCGAGTTTCCATCACCCGAGAGCTCGTCCGTTATTTATATGTTTCTGACATTCCCTTGCCATTGGGAACCATGACATCCAACTAAACGCAAACCGGATGGAATAGCATGCCGCTGCAAGATGCTGTGGTAGCCATGCTGGTTCAGTATGCCTTCAATTTTGAATAAATCCCCAACAGTGTCACCAGCAAAGCACCCCCACACCATCACACCTCCTCCTCCATGCTTCACGGTGGGAACCAGGCATGTAGAGTCCATCCGTTCACCTTTTCTCAAATTTGGACTCATCAGATCAAAGCACAGATTTCCACTGGTCTAAAGTCCATTCCTTGTGTTCTTTAACCCAAACAAGTCTCTTTGTCTTGTTGCCTGTACTTAGTAGTGGTTTCCTAGCAGCTATTTTACCATGAAGGCCTGCTGCACAAAGTCTCCTCTTAACAGTTGTTGTAGAAATGTTTCTGCTGCTAGAACTCTGTGTGGCATTGACCTGGTCTCTAATCTGAGCTGCTGTTAACCTGCGATTACTGAGGCTAGTGACTCGGATAAACATCCTCAGAAGCAAAGGTGACTCTTGGTCTTCCTTTCCTGGGGCGGTCCTCATGTGAGCCAGTTTCTTTGTAGCGCTTGATGGTTTTTGCAACTGCACTTGGGGACACTTGCAAAGTTTTCCCAATTTTTCGGACTGACTGACCTTCATTTCTTAAAGTAATGATTGCCACTCATTTTTCTTTACTTAGCTGCTTTTTTCTTGCCATAATGCAAATTCTAACAGTCTATTCAGTGGGACTATCAGCTGTGTATCCACCAGACTTCTGCTCAACACAACTGATGGTCCCAACCCAATTTATAAGGCAAGAAATCCCACTTATTAAACCTGACAGGGCACACTTGTGAAGTGAAAACCATTTCCGGTGACTACCTCTTGAAGCTCATCAAGAGAATGCCAAGAGTGAGCAAAGCAGTCATCAAAGCAAAAGGTGGCTACTTTGAAGAACCTAGAATATAAGACATATTTTCAGTTGTCTCACACTTTTTTGTTAAGTATATAATTTCACATGTGTTAATTCATAGTTTTGATGCCTTCAGTGTGAATTTACAATTTTCATAGTCATGAAAATACAGAAAAAATCTTTAGATGAAAAGGTGTGTCCAAACTTTTGGTCTGTACTATACATTTCAGTAGGCCAACATTTTGGATTTTTAAATCATTTTCAGGCTGGTGTTATAAAGTATTCTAATTTACTAAGATAATGACTTTTGGGTTTTCTTTGGCTGTAAGCCATAATCATCAACATTAAGGCCAGTCTCACACGTCCAGATAATTCCGGTACTGGAAAAATCGGTACCGGAGTTATCAGTGTCCGTGTGTCCGTGTGCTCAAGTGGCACATCAGTGTGGTACACGTGCGGCAGCCGTGTGCCGCCCGTGTGCCCACTGAGGACCACACGGACCGTGCACGAGACAGTGCTAGAGATAAGCGCTGTCCCCTGCATCTGGTGCTGAAGCCGGAATTCATTCCTTCCCCCCAGCAGCGTTCGCTGGAGAGAAGGAATGAAAAATCATTGTTTTTTTATTTTTTGCGCGTCTAAAATAAAGATCCCGGTCACCGCCCGCCTCCCACCCCGTGTGCCCGACCGCTGGAAATAAAATACTCACCCAGCTCCCTCGATGCTTCCTCTCAGCGCCGCAGCTTGTCCTGTATGAGCGGTCACGTGGTGCCGCTCATTACAGTGATGAAAATGCGGCTCCACCCCTATAGATATTGCACAGAATGAGATCAGGTCAGGACACAGTAATGACCTCCCATGACAGCGGGGCAGCCCTTTCATTTTGGGACAATCCTTTTGGATCTGGGACGATTGGGAGCTATGGTAAAGCCATGGGGTAGCACAGGACCCTCACTAAATTATCCAAAAGCAGCTATGTGCACTGTCATGAATCCCAATGGCTAGGGATAGCACAGGACAAGCAAAGTACAAATATATTACGGACGAGCTCTAGGGTGATGGAACCTGGGCTGACCGCTGCCCTACGCCTGACAAACGCAACTAGAGATAGCCAGGGAGCGTGCCTACGTTGGTTCTAGACGCCACGCACCAGCCTAAGAGCTAACTAGCACTGCAGAGAAAATAAAGACCTCACTTGCCTCCAGCGGAATGAACCCCAAAAGATATAGTTGCCCCCCACATGTATTGACGGTGAAATGAGAGGAAGGCACACACATAGAGATGATATATATAGTTTTAGCAAATTGAGGCCCGCTGTAAACTAGAAAGCAGAACGATACAAAAGGGGACTGAGCGGTCAGCAAAAAACCCTAATCAAAAAAAAACCATCCTGAGATTACAAGAACCCATGTGCCAACTCATGGCACATGGGGAGAACCTCAGTCCACTAGAGCTACCAGCTAGCATAGAGACATAATAAGCAAGCTGGACAAAAAAACAAACAACTGAAAATCAGCACTTAGCTTATCCTGAAAGATCTGGGAGCAGGTAGGCAGGAACCAAACAGAGCACATCTGAATACATTGATAGCCGGCAAGGGAAATGACAGAAAGGCCAGGTAAAATAGGAAACACCCAGCCACTGATGGACAGGTGGAAACCAAAGGCCGCAACCCACCAAAGTCACCCAGTACCAGCAGTAACCACCAGAGGGAGCCCACAAACAGAATCCACAACAGTACCCCCCCTTGAGGAGGGGTCACCGAACCCTCACGAGAACCCCCAGGGCGATCAGGGTGAGCTCTATGGAAGGCGCGGACCAAATCAGTCGCATGAACATCGGAGGCGACCACCCAGGAATTATCCTCCTGACCATAACCCTTCCACTTAACCAAATACTGGAGTTTGCGTCTGGAAACACGAGAATCCAAGCTCTTCTCAACAACATACTCCAATTCTCCCTCCACCAGCACCGGAGCAGGAGGCTCAACCGAAGGAACAACGGGCACCTCATACCTCCGCAACAACGACCGATGGAACACATTATGAATAGCAAACGATGCTGGGAGATCCAAACGAAAAGATACAGGGTTAAGAATCTCCGAGATCCTATAAGGACCGATGAACCGAGGCTTGAACTTAGGAGAAGAGACCTTCATAGGGACAAAACGAGAAGACAACCACACCAAATCCCCAACAAGAAGTCGGGGACCCACGCGGCGATGGCGATTAGCAAACTGCTGAGTCTTCTCCTGAGATAACTTCAAATTGTCCACCACCTGATTCCAAATCTGATGTAGCCTGTCCACCACCACGTCCACTCCAGGACAATCTGAAGGCTCCACCTGACCAGAGGAAAAACGAGGATGAAACCCCGAATTACAAAAAAAAGGAGAGACCAACGTGGCCGAACTAGCCCGATTATTAAGAGCAAATTCGGCCAGTGGCAAAAAAGCAACCCAGTCATCTTGATCAGCAGAAACAAAACACCTCAAATAAGTTTCCAAGGTCTGATTAGTTCGCTCCGTCTGGCCATTCGTCTGAGGATGGAATGCAGACGAGAAAGACAAATCAATGCCCATCTTGGCACAAAACGTCCGCCAAAATCTAGACACAAACTGGGATCCCCTGTCAGAAACGATATTCTCCGGAATCCCATGCAAACGAACCACGTTCTGAAAAAATAAAGGGACCAACTCAGAGGAGGAAGGCAACTTAGGCAAGGGCACCAAATGAACCATCTTAGAAAAGCGGTCACACACAACCCAGATAACGGACATTTTCTGTGAAACCGGGAGATCAGAAATAAAATCCATGGAAATGTGCGTCCAAGGCCTCTTCGGGATGGGCAAGGATAACAACAACCCACTGGCCCGAGAACAGCAAGGCTTAGCTCGAGCACACACTTCACAAGACTGCACAAAGGTACGCACATCCCTAGACAAGGAAGGCCACCAAAAAGACCTGGCCACCAAGTCTCTAGTACCAAATATTCCAGGATGACCAGCCAACACAGATGAATGGACCTCGGAGATGACTCTACTGGTCCAATCATCCGGAACAAACAGTCTTTCTGGTGGACAACGATCCAGTTTATCCACCTGAAACTCCTGCAATGCACGTCGCAAGTCTGGGGATACGGCGGACAATATTACCCCATCCCTAAGGATACCAGTAGGCCCAGAGTCTCCAGGAGAGTCAGGCACAAAACTCCTGGAAAGAGCATCTGCCTTCACATTCTTTGAACCTGGCAGGTATGAAACCACGAAATTGAAACGAGAAAAAAACAACGACCAACGAGCCTGTCTAGGATTCAAACGCCTGGCAGACTCAAGGTAAATGAGATTCTTGTGATCAGTCAAGACCACCACACGATGTTTAGCACCCTCAAGCCAATGACGCCACTCCTCAAATGCCCACTTCATGGCCAAAAGCTCCCGATTACCCACATCATAATTGCGCTCGGCGGGCGAGAATTTTCTAGAGAAGAATGCACATGGCTTCATCACCGAGCCATTAGAACTTCTCTGTGACAAAACCGCCCCCGCTCCAATCTCGGAAGCATCAACCTCAACCTGAAAAGGAAGTGAAACATCTGGTTGACACAACACAGGAGCAGAAGAAAACCGGCGCTTAAGTTCCTGAAAGGCCTCCACGGCCGCAGGAGACCAATCAGCAACATCAGCACCCTTTTTAGTCAAATCAGTCAAAGGTTTAACAATACTGGAAAAATTAGCAATGAACCGACGATAAAAATTAGCAAACCCCAAGAACTTCTGAAGGCTCTTAACAGATGTAGGTTGTGTCCAGTCACAAATCGCCTGAACCTTGACGGGATCCATTTCAATAGTAGAAGGAGAAAAAATGTACCCCAAAAAAGAAATCTTCTGGACTCCGAAGAGACACTTTGAGCCCTTCACAAACAGAGAATTGGCCCGCAGAACCTGAAACACCTTCCTGACCTGTAGAACATGAGACTCCCAGTCATCAGAAAACACCAAAATATCATCCAAATACACAATCATAAACTTATCCAGATATTCACGGAAAATATTGTGCATAAAGGACTGAAAGACTGACGGAGCATTGGAGAGTCCAAAAGGCATTACCAAATACTCAAAATGGCCCTCAGGCGTATTAAATGTGGTTTTCCACTCATCACCCTGTTTTATCCGCACCAGATTATACGCACCGCGAAGATCTATCTTAGTGAACCACCTAGCCCCCTTAATGCGAGCAAACAAATCAGTCAATAATGGCAATGGATACTGATACTTGACTGTAATCTTATTCAGAAGGCGATAATCTATACAAGGCCTCAGGGAACCATCTTTTTTTGCCACAAAAAAAAAACCTGCTCCCAGAGGGGACGAAGATGGACGAATATGTCCCTTTTCCAAGGACTCCTTAATATAATTCCGCATAGCAGTATGCTCTGGCAGTGACAGATTAAATAAACGACCCTTAGGGAACTTACTGCCAGGAATCAATTCTATAGCACAGTCACAATCTCTATGCGGAGGGAGCGAATTGAGCTTAGGCTCCTCAAAAACATCCCTATAGTCAGACAAAAACGCAGGGATCTCAGAAGGAGTAGATGAAGCGATTGAAATCGGAGGTGCATCATCATGAACCCCCTGACATCCCCAGCTTAACACAGACATTGTTTTCCAGTCCAGGACAGGATTATGAGTTTGTAACCATGGCAGACCAAGCACTAGTACATCATGTAAATTATAAAGTACAAGGAAGCGAATCACCTCCTGATGAACGGGAGTCATGCGCATGGTCACTTGTGTCCAATACTGCGGTTTATTCATAGCCAATGGTGTAGAGTCAATTCCCTTCAGAGGAATAGGAACTTCCAGAGGTTCCAGACTAAAACCGCAGCGTTTAGCAAATGACCAATCCATAAGACTCAGGGCAGCGCCCGAATCCACATAGGCATCGACGGAAATGGAAGACAGTGAAAAAATCAGAGTCACAGACAAAATGAACTTAGGCTGCAGAGTACCAATGGCAAAAGATTTATCAACCCTTTTTGTGCGTTTAGAGCATGCTGATATAACATGAGCTGAATCACCACAATAGAAACACAATCCATTTTTCCGCCTATAATTTTGCCGTTCACTTCTGGACTGAATTCTATCACATTGCATAGTCTCAGGTGCCTGTTCAGAAGATACCGCCAACTGGTGCACGGGTTTGCGCTCCCGTAAACGCCGATCAATCTGAATGGCCATAGCCATAGACTCATTCAGACCTGTAGGCGTAGGGAACCCCACCATAATATCCTTAATGGCCTCAGAAAGACCATTTCTGAAGTTTGCAGCCAGGGCGCACTCATTCCACTGAGTAAGCACCGACCATTTCCGAAACTTCTGACAATATATCTCCGCTTCATCATGCCCCTGAGAGAGGGCTAATAAAGCCTTTTCAGCCTGAATCTCCAGGTTAGGTTCTTCATAGAGCAATCCCAATGCCAGAAAAAACGCATCCACACTGAGCAATGCAGGATCCCCTGGTGCCAATGCAAATGCCCAATTCTGAGGGTCGCCCCGCAGGAAAGATATTACAATCTTGACCTGTTGAGCAGGGTCTCCAGAGGAGCGAGATTTTAAAGAAAGAAACAATTTACAATTGTTCCTGAAATTCAGGAAGGTAGATCTATCTCCAGAAAAGAACTCTGGAATAGGAATTCTAGGTTCAGACATGGGAGTGTGAACAACAAAATCCTGTATGTTTTGAACTTTTGCCGCGAGATTACTCAGGCTGGGAGCCAAACTCTGGACAGCCATGTTAAACAGCTAAGATCAGAGCCATTCAAGGGTTAAGAGGAGGTAAGAAGCAGCTAGACAGCAATTAAGGGCTAGGCAGCAAAACTCTGAAGGGAAAAAAAAAAAAAAATTCCCTTAAACACTTCTCTTTCTCCTGCTTCAGCCCAAACAATTAACACCTTGTGGGCCGGCTATACTGTCATGAATCCCAATGGCTAGGGATAGTACAGGACAAGCAAAGTACAAATATATTACGGACGAGCTCTAGGGTGATGGAACCTGGGCTGACCGCTGCCCTACGCCTGACAAACGCAACTAGAGATAGCCAGGGAGCGTGCCTACGTTGGTTCTAGACGCCACGCACCAGCCTAAGAGCTAACTAGCACTGCAGAGAAAATAAAGACCTCACTTGCCTCCAGCGGAATGAACCCCAAAAGATATAGTTGCCCCCCACATGTATTGACGGTGAAATGAGAGGAAGGCACACACATAGAGATGATATATATAGTTTTAGCAAATTGAGGCCCGCTGTAAACTAGAAAGCAGAACGATACAAAAGGGGACTGAGCGGTCAGCAAAAAACCCTAATCAAAAAAAAACCATCCTGAGATTACAAGAACCCATGTGCCAACTCATGGCACATGGGGAGAACCTCAGTCCACTAGAGCTACCAGCTAGCATAGAGACATAATAAGCAAGCTGGACAAAAAAACAAACAACTGAAAATCAGCACTTAGCTTATCCTGAAAGATCTGGGAGCAGGTAGGCAGGAACCAAACAGAGCACATCTGAATACATTGATAGCCGGCAAGGGAAATGACAGAAAGGCCAGGTAAAATAGGAAACACCCAGCCACTGATGGACAGGTGGAAACCAAAGGCCGCAACCCACCAAAGTCACCCAGTACCAGCAGTAACCACCAGAGGGAGCCCACAAACAGAATCCACAACAGTGCACAGCAGATGGCTAGCTCTCCCCCTCATGTGTGCCAACAACTAGCTGCAAATGTAGGTGGAAGGCGAGGTACAAACTTCGGTGTAGAGCTGGTGAGGCGCATTTGTGCCAAATAGGAAGATTGAGAATTAGCATCCATCATCCTTTTGTAAGCACAAATCTGCCCCAGGAGGAGAGTGAATAAATTCAAATAGAATTGAATTATCCTTTTCTGTCAATCACTTCTGGGCGGACTCAGTAAGGTGTGAACACAGCCCTAGGGCAGGGGTTAGCCATCTCCAACTATTTTAAAATTACCGTTGGCTTTTATGGCATGTTATTAAGGACATGTAGTTTTACAACTGTTGCAGTGTTGCAGGTTGCTGACACTTGTTCTAGGGAGCACTTGCATATGTGCATGTAATCTTTGTGACAATTAACAAGAAAAACACATATTTTAATATTTGTAGCTCAGCTGTAGATGCAGAACATCCCTGCAGGTAGAGAGAGAAATTGCTGTAATACAATGTTAATATTTGGTGTATTGGAGTGAAGAGGTTAGCCTTTGTGGCTAAGATGTGGTGGTATGATTTTACAACTAATGAAAACACTGTAGACTAGTAAAATACATTTGTGAAGGAAGTTCTTTACATCCACGACTAGGTAATCACTTAATACAGATATTTTTTTTTATTTGACTAGACAAGTAAATCTTACAGTATGGATTTAAGCTGTCGGCAGAAAACTCCTCTGTAATGGAAAATAAAACCTGCAACGCAGCAGAGTGGAAAGTGAGAGGGAAATATGTTAATCAAAATCACAGTAGCATACTTGCCCACTTTCTTATTAAACCAGCATGGCTGAAGCTGCAGGTGTTTGCAACCGCTGATAGTCATGTTCTTTCATTTTCCTTTTATTAAGAACCTGGTAAACTTTTCACTGGTTCTAAATATTTATATAAATGAAACCTTTCCTCTTTTTATTTGTCAAAATCTTTTCAATTTACTATTTATTAGAATAGGAAATTCTGAGAATAATAAAGCGTGGATTCAGCTAGCCACATGTATATACTGGTAATAGTCATAATTTACATGAAATATTTACAGCTTGGTGTCTTCACTATAGAGCAGGCTACAGGCATCAAATAAAGGATCTGTACAGGATGCAAAAGCTCTTCAGGGGTGGGTAGTGGACTAAACTGGGTTTGCATGCAGTTTGTCTTAAACTGTTACTTAGTCTTTAGATAAAAGTACATTGGGACGCAGAAATTGTGGAACTCTAATTGCACTTTTTTCAGTCACCAACCACTATGCTTAAACATGTTTGGAAAAACATATAGCAGAAAATGCTTTACTATATGCAGTGTAGAGGTTTGTACTCACTCCGTTGCGGTTGAGGTAGGCACAGGAAGCGGTATTGCTGCAATGTCCAGGCAAGTGTATTTAAACTTCATAAACCGCTCAGAATAGCAAGACGAAAGAACAGCCTTTTCGGGCACAAAGTGAAAACCTAAAGTAAAAAGTCCATAAAACATATTGTGGGTCCACCTTCTCAGGATAATGTCCGGTTCTTTGACCTTAGCACAGAACAACACACAGGAGATCCACACATCTCCAGCTCTAGACACTGAATGAGACACTAAGCCTCCATTTTATCTGCCAAACCACACCCGTGGGGTTGGGATATGGGAGCAGTCATTCCCACCCATCTCTTATGACTGCTCGTAAAACCTGGCCCTGCAATGGCCTGATAACTCTCTCTGCACTCTATGTGCTGAAGCATGCTTCCGAGTTCACATCACCACAGCTAATAGCCACGATGACACATATCTCCCTTCAAGGACTCATCCGGCGGCCATCTTTCATACCCGCTCCCTCTGCCCAAAGCCGGGGGCTTCACACCTTCTGCCAAACAGTGGACTCTCAACAGAATGTCAGCATTGCCATGCAGTTTCCCTGGCCTATGCTCCACATGGAAGTTAAAATCCACTTGGTCACTCAGTCATTGTTCCCTTTCTTCAACCTCATCCACTTCAGTGAAGGATGGTCTGACACTAGTCTGAACTTCCTGCCAAAAAGGTAGTACCTTAGAGTGTCCAATGCCCACTTTATGGCTAAGCATTGCTTCTCCACTATGGAATAATTCTTCAAGTAGGATGACAACTTACAGCTAAGATACATTATGGGGTACTCTTCCCTGTTCATCTCTTGAGATAAGACAGCAACCAGCCAGACATCCGACGTGTACGTCTTGACCACAAATTCCTTAGACAAATTGGGGGCTACCAGCGCCAGATGTTTACACAGGGCCAGCTTCAGTTCCTTGAAGGCCGTCTCAGCTTCTGGAGACCACTTAGCCATAGCCAACTTTGTCTCTTTAAGGAGGTCTGTCAGAGAGGTAGCAACCATGGCGAAGTTTGGAATAAACTGGTGGTAATAGCCCACAATGCCCAGGAATGCCCTGACCTGCTTCTTTCAGAGGGGTTTTGGCCAATAGTGATGAGCGAGTATACTTGCTGCTCGGATTTTCCCGAGCACGCTCGGGTGGTCTCCGAGTATTTGTGAGTGCTCAGAGATGAGGTTTTGTTGATGCAGCTGCATGATTTGTGGCTGCTAGACAGCTTGAATACATGTGGGGACTCCCTAACAACCAGGCAACCCCCACATGTACTCAGACTGGCTATCAGCCGTAAATCATGCAGCTGCGTCGACAAAAACTAAATCTCTGAGCACTCACAACATAGCCCAAATTTTTCACTTCCTGCATTCCCAAGGCACATTTCTTGGGGTTTATGGAAAACCCCACCTTCTGTAGAGCATCAAATATCGCCTGGACCTTGCTTAGATGGCTTCCCCAATCCTGTCTGAAGATCACAATGTCGTCCAGGTAGGCCGCTGCATACCTCTTGTAGAGAGCTAGGATCTGGTCCATGGTGCTCTGGAATGTGGCAGGATTGCCTTGCAACCCAAACTGCATCCTTGTGTATTGGAAGCATCCATCTGTCGTTGAAAAGGCAGTTTTCTCCTTGGCGTCTTGGGACATGGGAATTTGCCAATACCCTTTTGTGAGGTCAAGGGTAGTAAGATACCGATCCGGCCCTAGCCTCTCAATTAATTCATCGACCCATGGTATTGGGTATGCATCGAACGTAGAAAGCTTGTTCAGCTTCCTATAGTCATTGCAAAACCGCCATTCCCCATCTGGTTTCGCACTAAGACTATTGGACTGTACCAGCCACTATTGGATTCCTCGATGACTCCTAGGCTCAGCATATACTTCACCTCCTTTGAGATCACCTTTCGGCGGGCTTCGGGAATCCGATACGGCTTCATGCTGACCCGAACATGATGCTTCATCAAGACCTCATGCTCTATGACCTTTGTACAACCTGGAAGTTCTGAGAACAGGTCTCTATTACTCTGTAGCAATTCTCAGCATTGCTGCTTCTGCGAGGACAAGGTGTCTGCCACATTAACATCCTCCACACTGACATCGGACTTGGCCAGCAGACAAGGAGCTTCCATGGGTTCTCTGTCATGCCATGGTTTATTCAGGTTCACATGCTACACCTGGTATGGCTTCTGCTTCCCCAGTTGGTGGACTTTGCAGTTGACATCACCAACTTTCTCCACCACTTCATAAGGACCCTGCCAATTGGCCAGGAATTTGGTCTCCACCATGGGCACCAGCACAAGTACTCGATCCCCTGGGTTAAACTGTCTCACCCTGGCTGACCTATTATATACTCTGGACTGTGCTTCCTGAGCCATGAGGAGGTGTTCCTTCACAATGGGCATCACATTGGTGATACTCTCTTGCATGTGGGTGACATGCTCTACCACGCTTCTATAGTGGGTGGTTTCAGCTTCCCGGGATCCCTTCGCCACATCCAGGAGTCCTTGAGGGTGTCATCTAAAGAGTAGTTCAAATGGGAGAAGCCGGTGGAAGCTTGGGGAACATCCCTGATGGAGAACAACAGGTAGGGAAGCAGTCCCAGTCTCTGCCGTCCTTCTCCAATGCTTTCTTTAGCGTAGCCTTCAAGGTTTTGTTAAACCTCTCCACCAGACCATCAGTCTGGGCATGATATACTGAGTACTGAGGTTCTGAGCTGGGAAATCTGCAGGGTCTTGCACAACTCCCTCATGACCTTTGACATGTAGGGGGTCTCTTGGTCTGTCAGTATCTCCTTCGGCAGCCTGGCTAGGGAGAAGATATGGATCAGCTCCCTAGAAATATACTTGGCCAAGGCATTCCTTAAGGATACCACCTCTGGGTACCAGGTAGTATAATCCAGGACCACCAATATATATTGATGACCTCTTGCGGACTTTACCAGAGGTCCCATCAGATCCATCGCTATTCGCTTGAACAGCACCTCGATTATGGGCATCGGTACCCGAGGACTGTATAAGGGGGCCACTAGGGAGGTCTGCTGGCACATGGGGCAAGAATGACAATAGTTCAACATTTCTCTGTAACACCCAGGCCAGTAGAATCTCTTCAGAATGCCCTCCTGGGTCTTATCTGCCCCCAGGTGACCACCCAACACATAGGAATGAGCCATGTCTAAAACCCTGCGTATATAGGGCCCTGGTACCAATAACTGCTCTATCACCTCACCTCTTGGCTTGGTTACTCTATACAGCAGATCCCCAATCACTGAAAAATGAGGGAACCGATTGTTGGCCCTGGCATCTGAGGCACACCATTTAACAAAGTTACATTTTCAAATGCCCTTTTGAGAGTTAGGTGTTGTGAATTCTGCTTTTGGGCTCCCTCCGGTGGTTGTAGGTGGTAATGCAGTTGCCCCTGAGTTGCAGCCCTGGTCAGATGTATCTGCTGATTGCAGATCTGACTGGGGTATTTAGGCGTGCAGGATTCATTAGTCCTTGCCAGTTGTCAATTGTTGTTGGGAGGTGTAGGACCTCTGCCTGGTTCCTCCTTCCTTTCTGCCAAATCAGCAAAGATAAGTGTCTGGTTCTTTTTCCCTGTGGCACACATGTTGTGTGCTTCACAATTCAGTGCTATTCTTTGTGTTTTCTTGTCCAGCTTAGATTGTGTCAGTATTTTCTCAGTCTTGCTGGATTCTCTGGAGTGGCAGATATACATTCCATGTCTTTAGTTAGATTGTGAAACTTTTTGTATTATCTGCTGTGGATATTTTTGGAAGGGTTTTAATACTGACCGCCTAGTTATCTGTCCTATCCTTTCCTATTTAGCTAGAGTGGCCTCTTCTGCTAAATCCTGTTTTCTACCTGCGTGTGTCTATTCTTCTCCTACTCACAGTCATTATTTGTGGGGGGCTGCCTATCCTTTGGGGGTCTGCTCTGAGGCAAGATAGCATTCCCATTTCTATCTATAGGGGTATTTAGTCTTCCGGCTGTGTCGAGGTGTCTAGGGAGTGTTAGGCACACCCCACGGCTACTTCTAGTTGCGGTGTTAGTTCAGGATTGCGGTCAGTACAGGTTCCACCGTCTCCAGAGAAAGTTTCATGTGGCTCCAAGGTCACCAGATCATAACAGTACAACTGGCCCATAATGAGTTAAATGCATCTCAGAAGAAGGGAAGAAAAGTGTTGAGCCATTTTTTTTTCTGCAGTGTTTTGTCTTTTTTTCCCTCTTTATTTATGGGTGGCTGAGGAGTCTTGTGCCAGCATGGATGTTCAGGAATTAGCTTCTCGTGTAGACCAGCTTGCTGCTAGGGTACAGGGTATTTCTGATTATATTGTTCAGACTCCAGCTTTAGAACCGAAGATTCCTACTCCTGATTTGTTTTTTGGTGATAGGTCCAAATTTTTGGGGTTTAAAAATAATTGTAAATTGTTTTTTGCTCTGAGACCGCAATCCTCCGGTGATTCCATTCAGCAGGTTAAAATTGTCATCTTCCTGCTGCGTGGTGATCCACATGATTGGGCATTTTCCCTGGAATCTGTGAATCCGGCCTTGCTTAATGTAGATTCCTTTTTCAGGCTTTAGGTTTATTATATGATGAACCTAATTCTGTGGATCAAGAGGAGAAAACCTTGTTGGCCCTGTCTCAGGGTCAAGAGGCGGCAGAATTGTTTTGTCAGAAATTTAGAAAATGGTCTGTGTTGACTAAATGGAATGATGATGCTTTGGCGGCAATTTTCAGAAAGGGTCTTTCTGAATCTGTTAAAGATGTTATGGTGGGGTTTCCCACGCCTTCCGGTCTGAGTGATTCTGTCTTTGGCCATTCAGATTGATCGGCGCTTGCGGGACAGTAGACCTGTGCGCGCTGTGGCGTCGTCCTCAGAGCCAATTCCTGAGCCAATGCAGTGTGATAGGATTTTGTCTAGAACAGAAAGACAAGGATTCAGACGTCAGAATGGGTTGTGTTATTATTGTGGCGACGCTTCTCATGTCATTTCAGTCTGCCCTAAGCGGACAAATAGGATCGCTACCATCAGTACTGTACAACCTAAATTTCTGTTATCGGTGTCTTTGATTTGCTCATTGTCATCATTCTCTGTCGTGGCATTTGTGGATTCAGGCGCCGCCTTGAACTTAATGGATTTTGAGTTTGCCAGGCGTTGTGGTTTTCCCTTGCAGCCTTTGCAGAACCCTATTCCTTTAAGGTGGATTGATGCTACACCTTTGGCTAAAAATAAGCCTCAGTTTTGGACACAGGTGACCATGCACATGACGCCAGCCCATCAGGAAGATTGTCGATTTCCGGTGTTGCATAATTTGCATGATGTTATCGTGCTGAATTTCCCGTGGTTGCAGGTACATAATCCTGTATTGGATTGGAGTTTTTGTCTGATTTTCAGGATGTATTCGATGAGCCCAAGTCCAGTTCCCTTCCACCGCACAGGGACTGTGATTGTGCTATTGACTTGATTCCAGGCAGTAAGTTTCCTAAGGGTCGACTTTTCTACCTGTCTGTGCCTGAACATACCGCCATGCGGAGTTATGTTAAGGAGTCTTTGGAGAAAGGGCATATTCGGCCATCTTCTTCACCATTAGGAGCAGGTTTTTTTTTTGTTGCTAAGAAGGATGGCTCCTTGAGACCTTGTATTGATTATCGCCTCTTGAATAAGATCACGGTCAAGTTTCAATACCCTTTACCTTTGCTTTCCGATTTGTTTGCTAGGATTAAGGGGGCTAGTTGGTTTACGAAGATTGACCTTCGGGGGGCATATAATTTGGTTCGTATTAAGCAGGGTGATGAATGGAAAACTGTGTTTAATACGCCCGAAGGCCATTTTGAATACCTTGTGATGCCATTCGGGCTCACTAACGCTCCATCTGTTTTTCAATCTTTCATGCATGATATCTTCCGGACTTATATTGATAAATTCTTGATTGTATATTTGGACGATATTTTAATTTTTTCCGATGATTGGAAGTCTCATGTGGAACAGGTCAGGATGGTATTTCAGATCCTTCGTGACAATGCTTTGTTTGTGAAGGGGTCTAAGTGTCTCTTTGGGGTGCAGAAGGTTTCTTTTTTGGGCTTTATTTTTTTCTCCCTCATCTATGGAGATGGATCCGGTTAAGGTTCAGGCCATTCATGAGTGGATTCAACCCACATCCGTGAAGAGCCTTCAGAAATTTTTGGGTTTTGCAAATTTTTATCGCCGTTTCATTGCTAACTTCTCCAGCGTGGTTAAACCCTTGACTGATTTGACGAAAAAAGGCGCTGATGTGGCGAATTGGTCCTCTGCTGCTGTCTCTGCCTTTGAGGAGCTTAAATGACGATTTACTTCTGCTCCGGTGTTGCGCCAACCAGATGTTTCTCTTCCGTTTCAGGTTGAGATTGATGCTTCTGAGATTGGGGCAGGGGCCGTTTTGTCTCAGAGGGATTCTGTTGGTTCTTTGATGAAACCGTGTGCCTTCTTCTCCCGCAAGTTTTCGCCTGCTGAACGCAATTATGATGTCGGCAATCGGGAGTTGTTGGCTATGAAGTGGGTGTTTGAGGAGTGGTGACATTGGCTTGAGGGAGCTAAGCACCGTATTGTGGTCCTGACCGATCATAAAAATTTGATTTACCTCGAGTCTGCCAAACGGCTGAGTCCTAGACAGGCTCGATGGTCCTTGTTTTTTTCCCGTTTTGATTTTGTGGTTTCATATCTTCCGGGTTCTAAGAATATTAAGGCTGATGCCCTTTCTAGGAGTTTTTTGCCTGATTCTCCTGAGGCCCTTGAACCGGTCGGCATTCTGAAAGAAGGGGTGGTCCTTTCTGCCATTACCCCTGATTTACGGCGGGTTCTTCAGGAATTTCAGGCTGATAGACCTGACCACTGTCCTGTGGGGAAATTGTTTGTTCCTGACAGATGGACTAGTAGAGTGATTTCTGAGGTTCACTGTTCTGTGTTGGCTGGTCATCCTGGTATTTTTGGTACCAGAGATTTGGTTGGTAGGTCCTTTTGGTGGCCTTCGTTGTCACGTGATGTGCGTTCTTTTGTGCAGTCCTGTGGGACTTGTGCGCGGGCCAAGCCTTGTTGTTCCCGTGCTAGTGGGTTACTTTTGCCATTGCCGGTCCCTGAGAGGCCCTGGACGCATATTTCTATGGATTTTATTTCTGATCTTCCGGTTTCCCAGAGGATGTCGGTTATCTGGGTTGTTTGTGACTGGTTTTCTAAGATGGTTCATTTGGTGCCTTTGCCTAAATTGCCTTCCTCTTCAGAGTTGGTTCCATTGTTTTTTCAGCATGTGGTTCGTTTGCATGGTATTCCGGAGAATATTGTGTCCGACAGAGGTTCCCAGTTTGTTTCTAGGTTTTGGCGGGCCTTTTGTGCTAGGCTGGGCATTGATTTGTCTTTTTCTTCTGCATTCCATCCTCAGACAAATGGCCAGACCAAGCGAACTAATCAGACTTTGGAGACTGATTTGAGATGCTTTGTGTCTGCCAATCAGGATGATTGGGTGGCCTTTTTGCCATTGGCCGAGTTTGCCCTTAATAATCGGGCTAGTTCGGCTACTTTGGTTTCGCCTTTTTTTTTGTAATTTTGGTTTTCATCCTCGTTTTTCTTCTGGGCAGGTTGAGCCTTCTGACTGTCCTGGTGTGGATTCTGTGGTTGACAGGTTGCAGCAGATTTTGGCTCATGTGGTGGACAATTTGGTTTTGTCTCAGGAGGAGGCTCAACGTTTTGCTAACTGTCGTCGGTGTGTTGGTTCCCGGCTTCGGGTTGGGGATTTGGTTTGGTTGTCTTCCCATCATGTTCCTATGAAGGTCTCTTCCCCTAAGTTTAAACCTCGGTTTATTGGTCCTTATAGGATTTCTGAGATTATTAATCCGGTGTCTTTTCGATTGGCGCTTCCGGCCTCTTTTGATATCCATAATGTCTTCCATAGATCTTTATTGCGGAAATATGTGGTGCTTGTTGTTCCCTCTGTTGATCCTCTGGCCCCCGTGTTGGTTGATGGGGAGTTGGAGTATGTGGTTGAGAAGATTTTGGATTCTCGTTTTTCGAGGCGGAGGCTTCAGTACCTTGTCAAATGGAAGGGTTATGGCCAGGAGGATAATTCTTGGGTTTTTGCTTCTGATGTTCATGCTGCTGATTTGGTTCATGCTTTTCATCTGGCTCGGCCTGATCGGCCTGGGGACTCTGGTGAGGGTTCGGTGACCCCTCCTCAAGGGGGGGTACTGTTGTGAACTCTGCTTTTTGGCTCCCTCCGGTGGTTGTAGGTGGTAATGCAGTTGCCCCTGAGTTGCAGCCCTGGTCAGGTGTATCTGCTGATTGCAGATCTGACTGGGGTATTTAGGCTTGCAGGATTCATTAGTCCTTGCCAGTTGTCAATTGTTGTTGGGAGGTGTAGGACCTCTGCCTGGTTCCTCCTGCCTTTCTGCCAAATCAGCAAAGATAAGTGTCTGGTTCTTTTTCCCTGTGGCACACATGTTGTGTGCTTCACAATTCAGTGCTATTCTTTGTGTTTTCTTGTCCAGCTTAGATTGTGTCAGTATTTTCTCAGTCTTGCTGGATTCTCTGGAGTGGCAGATATACATTCCATGTCTTTAGTTAGATTGTGGAACTTTTTGAATTATCTGCTGTGGATATTTTTGGAAGGGTTTTAACCCCTTCACCCCCAAGGGTGGTTTGCACGTTAATGACCGGGCCAATTTTTACAATTCTGACCACTGTCCTTTTATGAGGTTATAACTCTGGAATGATTCAACGGATCTTGGCGATTCTGACACTGTTTTCTCATGACATATAGTACTTTATGAAAGTGGTAAAATTTCTTCGATATAACTTGCGTTTATTTGTGAAAAAAAACGAATATTTGGTGAAAATTTAGAAAATTTCGCAATATTCCAAATTTGAATTTTTATGCCCTTAAATCACAGACATATGTCACGCAAAATACTTAATAAGTAACATTTCCCACATGTCTACTTTACATCAGCACAATTTTGGAACCAAAATTTTTTTTGTGACGGAGTTATAAGGGTTAAAAGTTGACCAGCAATTTCTCATTTTTACAACACCAATTTTTTTTAGGGACCACATCTCATTTGAAGTCATTTTGAGGGGTCTATATGATAGAAAATACCCAAGTATGACACCATTCTAAAAACTGCACCCCTCAAGGTGCTCAAAACCACATTCAAGAAGTTTATTAACCCTTCAGGTGTTTCACAGGAATTTTTGGAATGTTTAAATAAAAATGAACATTTAACTTTTTTTCACACAAAATTTATTTCAGCTCCAATTTGTTTTATTTTACCAAGGGTAACAGGAGAAAATAGACCCCAAAAGTTGTTGTACAATTTGTCCTGAGTACACTGATACCCCATATGTGGGGGTAAACCACTGTTTGGGCGCATGGCAGAGCTCGGAAGGAAAGGAGCGCCATTTGACTTTTCAATGCAAAATTGACTGGAATTGAGATGGGACGCCATGTTGCATTTGGAGAGCCCCTGATGTGCCTAAACATTGAAACCCCCCACAAGTGACACCATTTTGGAAAGTAGACCCCCTAAGGAACTTATCTAGATGTGTGGTGAGCACTTTGACCCAACAAGTGCTTCACAGAAGTTTATAATGCAGAGCCGTAAAAATAAAAAATCATATTTTTTCACAAAAATGATTTTTCGCCCCAAATTTTTTATTTTCCCAAGGGTAAGAGAAGAAATTGGACCCCAAAAATTGTTGTGCAATTTGTCCTGAGTACGCTGATACCCCATATGTGGGTGTAAACCATTGTTTGGGCGCATGGCAGAGCTCGGAAGGGAAGGAGCGCCATTTGACTTTTCAATGCAAAATTGACTGGAATTGAGATGGGACGCCATGTTGCATTTGGAGAGCCCCTGATGTGCCTAAACATTGAAACCCCCCACAAGTGATACCATTTTGGAAAGTAGACCCCCTAAGGAACTTATCTAGATGTGTGGTGAGCACTTTGACCCAACAAGTGCTTCACAGAAGTTTATAATGCAGAGCCGTAAAAATAAAAAATCATATTTTTTCACAAAAATGATCTTTTTGCCCCCATTTTTTAATTTCCCCAAGGGTAAGAGAAGAAATTAGACCACAAAAGTTGTTGTGCAATTTGTCCTGAGTACGAAAATACCCCATATGTGGGGGTAAACCACTGTTTGGGCGCATAGCAGAGCTCGGAAGGGAAGGAGCGCCATTTGACTTTTCAATGCAAAATTGACTGGAATTGAGATGGGACGCCATGTTGCATTTGGAGAGCCCCTGATGTGCCTAAACATTGAAACCCCCCACAAGTGACACCATTTTGGAAAGTAGACCCCCTAAGGAACTTATCTAGATGTGTTTTGAGAGCTTTGAACCCCCAAGTGTTTCACTACAGTTTATAACGCAGAGCTGTGAAAATAAAAATTCTTTTTTTTTTCACAAAAATGATATTTTAGCCCCCAGTTTTGTATTTTCACAAGGGTATCAGGATAAATTGGACCCCAAAAGTTGTTATCCAATTTGTCCTGAGTATGCTGATACCCCATATGTGGGGGGGAACCACTGTTTGGGCGCATGACAGAGCTCGGAAGGAGCGCCATTTGGAATGCAAACTTAAATGGATTGGTCTGCAGGCGTCAGGTTGCATTTGCAGAGCCCCTGATGTACCCAAACAGTACAAACCCCCCACAAGTGACCCCATATTGGAAACTAGACCCCCCAAGGAACTTATCTAGATGTTTTGTGAGAACTTTGAACCCCCAAGTGTTTCACTACAGTTTACAACGCAGAGCCGTGAAAATAAAAAAATCCTTTTTTTCCCACAAAACTTATTTTTTGGCCCCCAGTTTTGTATTTTCCCAAGGGTAGCAGGAGAAATTGGACCCCAAAAGATGATGTCCAATTTATCCTGAGTACGCTGATACCCCATATGTTGGGGTAAACCCCTGTTTGGGCACACGGGAGAGCTCTGAAGGGAAGGAGCACTGTTTTCCTTTTTCAACGCAGAATTGGCTGGAATTGAGATCGGATGCCATGTCCCGTTTGGAGAGCCCCTGATGTGCCTAAACAGTGGAAACCCCCCAATTATAACTGAAACCCTAATCCAAACACACCCCTTACCCTAATCCCAACAGTAACCCTAACCACACCTCTAACCCAGACACACCCAACCCTATTCCCAACCGTAAATGTAATCCAAACCCTAACCCTATCTTTAGCCCCAACCCTAACTGTAGCCCCAACCCTAGCCCCAACCCTAGCCCTAACCCTAGCCCTAACCCTAGCAATAACGCTAGCCCTATCACTAGCCCTAACACTAGCCGTAACACTAGCCCTAACCCTAACCCTAGCCCCAACCCTAGCCCTAACCCTAGCCCTAACCCTAGCCCCAACCCTAGCCCTAACCCTAGCCCTAACCCTAACCCTAGCCCCAACCCTAGCCCTAACCCTAACCCTAGCCCCAACCCTAGCCCTAACCCTAACCCTAGCCCCAACCCTAGCCCTAACCCTAGCCCTAACCCTAACCCTAGCCCTAACCCTAATGGGAAAATGGAAATAAATACATTTTTTTTATTTTTTTATTTTTCCCTAACTAAGGGGGTGATGAAGGGGGGTTTGATTTACTTTTATAGCGGGTTTTTTAGCGGATTTTATGATTGGCAGCCGTCACACACTGAAAGATGCTTTTCATTGCAAAAAATATTTTTTGCGTTACAACATTTTGAGAGCTATAATTTTTCCATATTTGAGTCCACAGAGTCATGTGAGATCTTGTTTTTTGCGGGACGAGTTGATGTTTTTATTGGTAACATTTTCGGACACGTGACATTTTTTGATCGCTTTTTATTCCGATTTTTGTGAGGCAGAGTGATCAAAAACCAGCTATTCATGAATTTCTTTTGGGGGAGGCGTTTATACCGTTCCGCGTTTGGTAAAATTGATAAAGCAGTTTTATTCGTCGGGTCAGTACGATTACAGCAATATCTCATTTATATCATTTTTTTATGTTTTGGCGTTTTTATACGATAAAAACTATTTTATAGAAAAAATAATTATTTTGGTATTGCTTTATTCTCAGGACTATAACTTTTTTATTTTTTTGCTGATGATGCTGTATGGTGGCTCATTTTTTGCGGGACAAGATGTCGTTTTCAGCGGTACCATGGTTATTTATATCAGTCTTTTTGATCGCGTGTTATTCCACTTTTTGTTCGGCGGTATGATAATAAAGCGTTGTTTTTTGCCTCGTTTTTTTTTTTTTTTCTTACGGTGTTTACTGAAGGGGTTAACTAGTGGGGCAGTTTTATAGGTTGGGTCGTTACGGACGCGGCGATACTAAATATGTGTACTTTTATTGTTTTTTTTTTTAATTTAGCTAAAGAAATGTATTTATGAGAATAATAAATATATATTTTTTTTCTTTATTTAGGATTTTTATTTTTATTTTTTTTACACACGTGGAGAATTTTTTTTAAACTTTTTTACTTTGTCCCAGGGGGGGACATTACAGATCGTTGATCTGACAGTGTGCACAGCACTCTGTCAGATCGGCGATCTGCTGTGCAGGGCTGCAGGCTTACCAGCGCCTGCTCTGAGCAGGCACTCGGTAAGCCACCTCCCTCCCTGCAGGACCCGGATGCCGCGGCCATCTTGGATCCGGGACCTGCAGCGAGGAGGGAGGTAGGAGACCCTCGGAGCAACGCGATCACATCGCGTTGCTCCGGGGTTCTCAGGGAAGCACGCAGGGAGCCCCCTCCCTGCGCAATGCTTCCCTATACCGCCGGCACACCGCGATCATGTTTGATCGCGGTGTGTCAGGTGTTAATGTGCCGGGGGCGGTCCGTGACCGCTCCTGGCACATAGTGCCGGATGTCAGCTGCGATATGCAGCTGACACCCGGCCGCGATCGGCCGCGCTCCCCCCGTGAGCGCCGCTGATCGGTGATGACGTACTATCCCGTCGGTGGTCATACGGGCCCACCCCACCTCGACGGGATAGTACGTCCGGTGTCAGGAAGGGGTTAATACTGACCGCCTAGTTATCTGTCCTATGCTTTCCTATTTAGCTAGAGTAGCCTCTTCTGCTAAATCCTGTTTTCTACCTGCGTGTGTCTATTCTTCTCCTACTCACAGTCATTATTTGTGGGGGGCTGCCTATCCTTTGGGGGTCTGCTCTGAGGCAAGATAGCATTCCCATTTCCATCTATAGGGGTATTTAGTCCTCCGGCTGTGTCGAGGTGTCGAGGGAGTGTTAGGCACACCCCATGGCTACTTCTAGTTGCGGTGTTAGTTCAGGATTGCGGTCAGTACAGGTTCCACCGTCTCCAGAGAAAGTTTCATGCGGCTCCAAGGTCACCAGATCATAACAGTTAGGTCCCTGAGTTGGGTAGTCCCAAAGTTTCCCCGGACACCTCCAGCTCAGGGACATTGGCCTCAGTGGCAGGTGCCTCATTTTCAAAACTAAAGAGAGAAAGCATTACTGCCAAGACTCGCACACCAATAATACCGCATAATAACTTATAAAAATAACAAGCTGATTTTTTTGGGACAATACAAAAACATCGCAAACAATTAAAACACAATTAAAAATACACACCATCCAAAATACACAGGACATAGAGATCAATAGCAATATATAATGTAGCCACCCAAAACCCACCCCAAACCAATGGCTCATGGGGAATTGTACATAATAACAAAAATAAAGGGCAGTATAGATACACCTGAGTAATGCATGCCGTATATCATAAGCAAGAGCATATGCAAAGAAACTGCCCAGGGAGTAGTATAAGAGAAGGAAGAGCCAAAGCAGGGGAAGGGAGGGGGAGAAAAAAGGGGTTAAATGTAACCCATATATATAAGTACTGAGCTAGATCTCAGAAATATATAAGGAGGGACCCTCCATGGAAATACAACCTGGTATAGGGCGATGCCCACACGTATCGCCTGACAAGCAGGCATCTTCCCTGACGAAGCCTGCTTGTCAGGCGATACGCGTGGGCATCGCCCTATACCAGGTTGTATTTCCATGGAGGGTCCCTCCTTATAAATTTCTGAGATCTAGCTCAGTACTTATATATATGGGTTACATTTAACCCCTTTTTTCTCCCCCTCCCTTCCCCTGCTTTGGCTCTTCCTTCTCTTATACTACTCCCTGGGCAGTTTCTTTGCATATGCTCTTGCTTATGATATACGGCATGCATTAATCAGGTGTATCTATACTGCCCTTTATTTTTGTTATTATGTACAATTCCCCATGAGCCATTGGTTTGGGGTGGGTTTTGGGTGGCTACATTATACTGTATATTGCTATTGATCTCTATGTCCTGTGTATTTTGGATGGTGTGTATTTTTAATTGTGTTTTAATTGTTTGTGATGTTTTTGTATTGTCCCAATAAAATCAGCTTGTTATTTTTATAAGTTATTATGCGGTATTATGGTTTGCGAGTCTTGGCAGTAATGCTTTCTCTCTTTAGTTTTGTTAATTCTGTTTATTACTGACCTTGCACCCATGATTTACCTTATTACTATATGGCAGTGCGCCCAACTTCTTGATTACTAGGTGCCTCATTTTCATCGCCAGCAAGCATACAAAATGGAAACCTGTCAGTTGCAGCTCTTTAGGAGCAACCTGGCTGATGTCTGGGCAACCAGATGTCCTCCATTTCCCCCACAAATCCCAAAATAATGCAAAGTCCTGCCCTATTATAATAGGGTACAATAGGTCCTTGACTATGCCGACCTTATGGGACTCAGTGCCACAGTTTGTATTTATGACCACTTAGGCCACAGGGTAGTCCTTAGCATCACCATGGATACAGCGGACGTCCACCTTCTTTTCAGAAATCAGTCAACGGGGAATTGTGGCCCTCAATAGGGTTACCAAATTCCCCGAGTCCAACAGACCTGTCATTTCTAACCAGTTTACTGTCACGGGGCATGCCTGCAGTTCCTTGCCTGGTTGAGGGACAGAACTGCAGGCGGGATGTGCAAAATATGAGCAGCGACGTCTGTTATGATCCTAGTGGTAGAGGATCTCAGAAGTTCCAGCTAAGTCCGCAAACACAAAAACCAGCTCATAGGGAGGTGGTAACTTGGCTGACCGTATATCTAATCCTAGCACAACAACTAGAAGTAGCCAGGGAACGTACCTACGCGTTGATTCTAGACGTCTCGCACCAGCCGGAGAACTAACTAACCCTTTCAGAGAAAATAAGACCTCACTTGCCTCAAGAGAAAGGACCCCAAAGTAATAATACAAGCCCCCAACAAATAATAACGGTGAGGTAAGAAGAAAAGACAAACGTAAGAATGAACTAGATTTAGCAAAGAGAGGCCCACTAATTAATAGCAGAAAATAGGAAGCGGACTTATACGGTCAGCAAAAACCCTACAAAAATATCCACGCTGAATATCCAAGAACCCCCGCACCGACTAACGGTGTGGGGGGAGAATATCAGCCCCCTAGAGCTTCCAGCAAAAATCAGGAATCACATTATGAACAAGCTGGAACAAAATAGAAGCAAAGCGAATAAACAAAAATAAGAAAGCAGGACTTAGCTTATCTTGCAAAGAACAGGAGACCAGGAGTCAGGAGCAAACAGACATAGACTGACTACATTGATTCCAGGCACTAGACTGAGTTTCCAGGAAGTCTAAATAGGAACACCCAAGGCCTAACGAACCAGGTGGGTACCAACCTGGAGAAAGATGATCCAAGTGAAATACCGCTAGTGACCACAAGAGGGAGCCAAGAAATATAGTTCACAACAGACGTCCTATGTTGCAGTCCACTGGCTCAGTGGTCATGGGGCAATGGGCGGCTATGTGACCTGGGGTATGATACCTCCAACAAATTACACTATGGGATGGGGCCTTTGACACTAACTCAGATGCCTCCTGGGCTCTTGGTCCTCAGATACAGCCCTAGCTCCCCTCTTTTGGGTGCTAGCCCCCCTTTGGGAACCCCAGTATGGGGATACTAAAATCCCTTGCTTCCCCAAGGAACTCTCAACCGCCTGGTACCTCTCCACCAGGCTCACTAGGTAATCAGCATTACTGGGATCTCCCTGGGCAACCCAGGATTGCACCAGCCTTGGTAGGGAGTGGATTAGCCTGTCCATAGCAACCTTCTCCACCATCTGTGCAGGAGAAGAGGATTCAGGTTTTAAACATTTTTGGACCAGGTGTAGGAAGTCAAACATTTGGGACCGGGGAGGTTTGTCACTGCAATAGACTCACGGGTGCACCCATTGCACCCTGACAGTCACTCCTAAGCGTGCCAAGATCTCAGCCTTTAACTTGCTGTACTCTTTTGCATCCTGCAATGCCAAGTCATAATAAGCCTTCGGAGGATCCCCTGTTAAATATGACACAAGAACCTCCGCCCACTGTTCCGGAGGTAACTTCTCCCGCTCCGCCACCCTTTCAAACACCACCAGGAATGCCTTGACGTCATCATCTAAGGTCATCCTTTGCAATGCTCATCTTACCGTCTTCTTCACATGAGAGTCATCACCTGGATTTGGGGTTGGGGCTGTTGCCATGGATCGCCTTGGCTAGAAGTTCCATCTGCTGCCTGTGCTGCTGCATCTGCTGCTGCTGTTGATGCTGCTGCCGCTATATCTGTTACTGCTGGAGATTAGCCTTCACCAGTTTCTTTATTAATTCATCCATCCATGTTGTCAGCTTTTGCTCCTGAAGTTGCTTTGACCAAGGATATGCGGTATCTGTGCGGCAGTCACACTGCCCCTTGGGATTCGTGACTGTTCTTCTAGCACCAATTGTAGAGGTTTGCACTCATTCAGCTGCGGTTGAGATAGGCACAGGAAGCTGTATTGCTGCAATGTCCAGGCAAGTTTATTTAAACTTCATAAACCGCTCAGGATAGCAAAACAAGAGAACAGCCTTTTCGGGCGCAAAGTTAAAACATAAAGTCCATACAACATATAGCAGGTCCGCCTGCTCAGGATAGTGTCTGTTTTTTTAAGGACTTTGCACAGACCAACACACAGGAGATCCACACATCTCCAACTCTAGACACTGAATGAGACACGGGGCCTCCATTTTATCTGCCAAACCACACCCCTGGGGTTGGGATATGTGAGCAGTCATTCCCACCCATCTCTTATGACTGCTCGTAAAACCCGGCCCTGCAATAGCCTGATAACTTTCTCAGCACTATATGTGCTGAAGCATGCTTCTGAGTTCACATCACCACAGCTAATAGCCGCGATGATACATAAATCCCTTCAAGGACTCATCCAGTGGCCATCTTACAGCAGCGATTTGCAAAAATTCTGAATGTGCACACTTCATATTTTTCTGGTGGCACAAAATTGCAGCAAAAACATATGAACATAATGCACATGTATGTCAAAATGATATTGCTGTGCACATGCTCCATCTCAGGTCAATTCTTTTAATCACTTCAGGGTTTGGAAACTGTGAAGTGGTTAAAAGAAGTAACTTGTTAATTTTTCAGCGCTACATTTGGAAAATCCCCACTCAATCACTTGTAGTAATAATAATAATAATTATCTTTATTTATATAGCGCCAACATATTCCGCAGCGCTTTACAGTTTTACAGTTTCAAACACAACAGTCTTAAGTAACAATGTTAACAATACAATAATTAAAGCAAAATAAGATGACCCTGCTCGTGAGAGCTTACAATCTACATTGAGGTGGGGGAGATACAAAGTACAGGTATGTATTTACAATGATGCATTTACAATGATGGTCCAGCCATCTTCAGGGGATGGGTCACAGATGGAGTTAGTGAATGGGCTACACACATACACAAACCTAAAATGACTTTGATTAGAGAACGTGATAGGCCGCTCTGAACAAATGTGTCTCGAGGGAGCGCCTAAAACTATGCAAATTGTGGATGGTCCTAATATCTTGGGGTAGAGCATTCCAGAGAATTAGCGCAGCACGGGAGAAGTCTTGGAGTCGGGAGTGGGAGGTACGGATTAGTGCAGAGGTTATTCAAAAGTCGTTTGCAGAGCGCAGTGGTCAGTTAGGCCAATAGACAGAAATGAGGGAGGAGATGTAAGGGGGTGCCGCACTGTAGAGAGCTTTGTGAGTGAGAACAAGTACTTTGAATTGGATTCTATAATGAATGGGCAGCCAGTGTAACGACTGGTGTTGTGAATTTGGATTCTGGGCTCCCCCGGTGGCCGCTTGTGGAATTGGACTTGTCATCCTCTTTCCTGTTTCACCTGGTTCCATCAGTAGTGGGTGTCGCTATTTAAGCTCATTTCTCTGGTGGTTTCTTGCCGGTCAACAATGTTATCTGATGCCTCTCAGTGCTTGTTCCTGCTTCTAGACAACTACTAGTTAAGTTGGACTTTTGTCCATGTTTTGTTTTGCCTATTTGTTCCAGTTCACAGCTGAAGTTTTGTTACTGTGTCTGGAAAGCTCTCGTTGATCAGGGATTGCTACTCTGGCGTTATGAGTTAATGCCAGAGTTTAAGGTAATCTCTGGATGGTGTTTTGTTAGTGTTTTTCTGCTGACCATGAAAGTATACTATCTGTCTTCTGCTATCTAGTAAGCGGACCTCAAATTTGCTAAGACTATTTTCCTGCTGCGTTTGTAGTTTCATCTGAACTCACCGTCATTATATGTGGGGGGCTACTGTCTTCTTTGGAATATTTCTCTAGAGGTGAGCCAGGTCTTATATTTCCCTCTGCTAGCTATTTAGGTCTTAGGCCAGAGCTGGGCATCTAGCGATAAATAGGAAATGCTACCTGGCTATTTCTAGTTGCGCGGCAGGCTTAGTTCATGGTCAGTATAGTTCCATCTTCCGAGAGCTTGTCCCTCTATAGGCTTGCTATGATCTCTGCCTGCAGAGATCATGACAGTTTGACCGGCCCATAAAGTGTTAAAGACCCAGGTTGAGAAAGGAGAGTTATAAGAAGTCTGCTGGAATTTTTTTTTTTTTTTTTTTTCCTCCAGTCTGCCTTGCTGCAGTCTTTTTTCTCTCTCTCCTCCTAATCTCTGTATGCTCTGTGTGCACCTGACAATAATGGATCTCCAGAGTGTAACTGCGGGTTTGAATAATCTCATCACGAAAGTACAAAATTTACAAGATTTTGTGGTACATGCTCCGGTATCTGAGCCGAGAATTCCTTTGCCGGAGTTCTTCACAGGGAATAGAGCTAGCTTCCAGAATTTCCGAAATAATTGTAAGCTTTATTTGTCCCTGAAGTCTCGTTCAGCTGGAGACCCTGCTCAGCAGGTTAGGATTGTGATTTCCTTGCTCAGGGGTGACCCTCAAGATTGGGCCTTCTCATTGCCAGCAGGGGATCCTGCGTTACGCGATGTGGATGCGTTTTTTCTGGCCTTGGGCTTGCTTTATGAGGAACCTCATTTGGAACTTCAGGCAGAAAAAACTTTGATGGCACTATCTCAGGGGCAAGACGAAGCTGAAGTTTTCTGCCAAAAATTCCGTAAATGGTCTGTGCTTACTCAGTGGAATGAGTGCGCTTTGGCGGCAACTTTCAGAGAAGGTCTCTCTGATGCCGTTAAGGATGTTATGGTGGGGTTCCCTTTGCCTGCAGGTCTGAATGAGTCCATGACAATGGCTATTCAGATTGATAGGCGTCTGCGGGAGCGCAAACCGGTGCACCATCTGGCGGTGTCTATGGAAAAGACGCCAGAAAGTATGCAGTGTGATAGAATTCTGTCCAGGAGCGAGCGACAGAATTTTAGACGGAAGAATGGATTGTGTTTCTATTGTGGGGATTCTACTCATGTTATATCAGCATGCTCTAGGCGTACAAAGAAGCTTGATAAGTCTGTTTCCATTGGCACCATTCAGTCTAAGTTTATTTTGTCTGTAACCCTGATTTGCTCTTTGTCATCCATTGCCACGGACGCCTATGTTGACTCTGGCGCCGCTCTGAGTCTTATGGATTGGTCCTTTGCCAATCGTTGTGGTTTTAATTTAGAGCCTTTGGAGACTCTTATTCCTCTGAAGGGGATTGACTCCACCCCATTGGCTAATAATAAACCACAATACTGGACACAAGTAACCATGCTTATCAATCCGGATCACCAGGAGATTATTCGTTTCCTGGTGCTGTATAATTTACATGACGATTTGGTACTGGGATTGCCATGGTTGCAGTCTCACAACCCAGTCTTGGACTGGAGAGCAATGTCTGTGTTGAGCTGGGGATGTAAGGGTATTCATGGGGACGTACCTTTGGTTTCTATTTCGTCGTCCATTCCCTCTGAAGTCCCTGAGTTCCTCTCTGATTATCAAGACGTCTTTGACGAACCCAAGCTTGGGTCGTTACCTCCGCACCGTGAGTGCGATTGTGCCATAGATTTGATACCGGGTTGTAAATATCCAAAGGGTCGTTTGTTTAATTTGTCTGTGCCGGAACATGCTGCTATGCGGGAATATATAAAGGAGTCTTTGGAAAAGGGACATATTCGTCCATCTTCTTCTCCCTTGGGAGCTGGGTTTTTCTTTGTCTCAAAAAAAGACGGCTCTTTGAGACCATGTATTGATTATCGGCTTCTGAATAAGATCACTGTTAAGTATCAATACCCATTGCCATTGCTTACTGATTTGTTTGCTCGTATAGAGGGTGCTAAGTGGTTCTCTAAAATTGATCTTCGTGGGGCGTATAATTTGGTGCGGATCAGGCAGGGGGATGAGTGGAAGACCGCATTTAATACGCCCGAGGGCCACTTTGAGTATTTGGTCATGCCTTTTGGTCTTTCTAATGCCCCTTCAGTTTTCCAGTCTTTTATGCATGATATTTTCCGCGATTTTCTGGATAAATTTATGATAATATATCTGGATGATATTCTGATTTTTTCTGATGACTGGGACTCTCATGTCCAGCAGGTCAGGAGAGTTTTTCAGGTTCTGCGGTCTAATTCTTTATGTGTGAAGGGGTCTAAGTGCGTTTTTGGGGTCCAGAAAATTTCCTTTTTGGGGTATATTTTTTCTCCCTCTTCCATTGAGATGGATCCCGTCAAGGTGCAAGCTATTTGTGACTGGACTCAGCCCTCCTCTCTTAAGGGTCTTCAGAGATTTTTGGGCTTTGCCAACTTTTACCGCCGATTTATTGCTGGTTTTTCGGATGTCGTTAAACCACTGACTGATTTGACCAGACAAGGCGCTGATGTTGCTAATTGGTCCCCTCATGCTGTAGAGGCCTTTCAGGAGCTTAAGCGCCGTTTTGCCTCTGCCCCTGTGTTGCGTCAGCCTGATGTGAATCTGCCTTTTCAGGTTGAGGTTGACGCTTCGGAGATCGGAGCTGGGGCAGTGTTGTCGCAGAAAGGTTCCGACTGCTCCGTCATTAGGCCTTGTGCCTTCTTTTCTCGCAAATTTTCGCCCGCAGAGCGGAATTATGATGTTGGGAATCGGGAGCTTTTGGCCATGAAGTGGGCGTTTGAGGAGTGGCGCCATTGGCTCGAGGGGGCTAGGCATCAGGTGGTGGTATTGACTGACCACAAAAATTTGATTTATCTTGAGACTGCCAGACGCCTGAATCCTAGACAGGCGCGCTGGTCTTTATTTTTTTCTCGCTTTAATTTTGTGGTGTCATACCTACCGGGTTCTAAGAATGTTAAGGCAGATGCCCTTTCTAGGAGTTTTGACCCGGACTCTCCTGGTAATTCTGAACCCACAGGTATCCTTAGGGAGGGAGTAATTTTGTCGGCCGTTTCTCCTGATCTGCGGCGGTCTTTGCAAGAGTTTCAGGCGGATAGACCGGATCGTTGTCCGCCTGATAGACTGTTTGTTCCGGATGATTGGACCAGCAGAGTCATCTCTGAGGTACATTCTTCTGCATTGGCAGGTCATCCCGGAATTTTTGGTACCAGGGATTTGGTGGCAAGATCCTTCTGGTGGCCTTCTCTGTCACGAGATGTGCGAGTCTTTGTGCAGTCATGTGACGTTTGTGCTCGGGCCAAGTCTTGTAGTTCTCGGGCTAGCGGACTGCTGTTGCCCTTGCCTATTCCTAAGAGGCCTTGGACACACATCTCGATGGATTTTATTTCAGATCTGCCTGTTTCCCAGAAGATGTCTGTCATCTGGGTGGTCTGTGACCGTTTCTCTAAAATGGTCCATTTGGTTCCTCTGCCCAAGTTGCCTTCTTCTTCTGAGTTGGTTCCTCTGTTTTTTCAGAATGTTGTCCGATTGCACGGTATTCCTGAGAATATTGTTTCTGACAGAGGTACCCAATTTGTGTCTAGATTTTGGCGGGCATTCTGTGCTAGGATGGGCATAGATTTGTCTTTTTCATCTGCTTTTCACCCTCAGACTAATGGCCAGACCGAGCGGACTAATCAGACCCTTGAGACATATCTGAGGTGTTTTGTCTCTGCTGACCAGGATGATTGGGTTGCTTTTTTGCCATTGGCAGAGTTCGCCCTCAATAATCGGGCCAGTTCTTCCACCTTGGTGTCCCCGTTTTTCTGTAATTCGGGGTTTCACCCTCGATTTTCCTCCGGTCAGGTGGAATCCTCGGATTGTCCTGGAGTGGATGCGGTGGTGGAGAGATTGCATCACATCTGGGGGCAGGTTATGGACAATTTGAAGTTGTCCCAGGAGAAGACTCAGCGTTTTGCCAACCGTCATCGTCGTGTTGGTTCTCGGCTTTGTGTTGGAGATTTAGTGTGGTTGTCTTCTCGTTTTGTCCCTATGAGGGTCTCTTCTCCTAAGTTTAAACCTCGGTTCATCGGCCCTTATAGAATATTGGAGATTCTTAATCCTGTTTCTTTCCGTTTGGACCTCCCTGCGTCCTTTTCCATTCATAACGTTTTTCATCGGTCGTTATTGCGCAGGTATGAGGTACCTGTTGTACCTTCAGTTGAGCCTCCTGCTCCGGTGTTGGTTGAGGGTGAGTTGGAGTACGTTGTGGAGAAAATTTTGGACTCTCGTGTTTCCAGACGGAAACTCCAGTATCTGGTCAACTGGAAGGGTTACGGCCAGGAGGATAATTCTTGGGTCAATGCATCTGATGTTCATGCTTCTGATCTTGTTCGTGCCTTCCATAGGGCTCATCCTGGTCGCCCTGGTGGATCTGGTGAGGGTTCGGTGCCCCCTCCTTGAGGGGGGGGTACTGTTGTGAATTTGGATTCTGGGCTCCCCCGGTGGCCGCTTGTGGAATTGGACTTGTCATCCTCTTTCCTGTTTCACCTGGTTCCATCAGTAGTGGGTGTCGCTATTTAAGCTCATTTCTCTGGTGGTTTCTTGCCGGTCAACAATGTTATCTGATGCCTCTCAGTGCTTGTTCCTGCTTCTAGACAACTACTAGTTAAGTTGGACTTTTGTCCATGTTTTGTTTTGCCTATTTGTTCCAGTTCACAGCTGAAGTTTTGTTACTGTGTCTGGAAAGCTCTCGTTGATCAGGGATTGCTACTCTGGCGTTATGAGTTAATGCCAGAGTTTAAGGTAATCTCTGGATGGTGTTTTGTTAGTGTTTTTCTGCTGACCATGAAAGTATACTATCTGTCTTCTGCTATCTAGTAAGCGGACCTCAAATTTGCTAAGACTATTTTCCTGCTGCGTTTGTAGTTTCATCTGAACTCACCGTCATTATATGTGGGGGGCTACTGTCTTCTTTGGAATATTTCTCTAGAGGTGAGCCAGGTCTTATATTTCCCTCTGCTAGCTATTTAGGTCTTAGGCCAGAGCTGGGCATCTAGCGATAAATAGGAAATGCTACCTGGCTATTTCTAGTTGCGCGGCAGGCTTAGTTCATGGTCAGTATAGTTCCATCTTCCGAGAGCTTGTCCCTCTATAGGCTTGCTATGATCTCTGCCTGCAGAGATCATGACAGACTGGTGAAGAGCGGACCGATTAGCTAGATGGACAACCCTGGCTGCTGCATTAAGGATAGACTGGAGAGGGGAAAGTAGAGTAAGGGGGAGGCCAATTAATAGAGCATTGCAGTAGTCCAGGCGGGAGTGGATCAGGGCGACAGTGAGGGTTTTTGTTGTTTCCATGGTGAGAAAAGAGCGGATTCTAGAGATGTTCTTTAGGTGTAAAAGTGGCAAGAGCGGGCAAGAGATTGTATATGGGATGTGAAGGAGAGATCGGAGTCAAAGATAACATCCAGACAGCGCGCCTGCTGCTGGGGTGTTATTATGGTGCCACCCACAGAGAGGGAAATGTCAGATTTAGGGAAATTGGTAGATGGCGGGAGCAGAAGAAGTTCAGTTTTGGAGAAGTTGAGTTTCAGATAGAGAGGGGACATGATGTTGGAGCCTGCGGACAGACAATCACTGGCATTCTGTAGTACAGCGGAGGTAAAGTCAGGGCGTAAGGTGACTTGTAAATACAAGGGCGCAGTCAGATGGCACTGCAAATCAGAGAAAGATCAAAATGGAGTGTATGAACTAGCTAGTGGCTCTCCCGACCCAAGTGTAACAGCTGAATAGAAATATCTGAAATATTGGGTTGGGAGTGCTGCCAGACAGTCTATGCACTGCATTCTGATCTAGCTCCAATTTAAATGGCCATCTGAATGTGCCCTTAAGCAAAAACGCCTGCATCAGAGAAGCCACAAAAATGGCTGAGGGAACGTTAATGGGAATGAGGAATCCAAACTGCAAAATTAGGTGTAAAGTTCAGGGTCCTGTGCCGAACCCCAAATTCAGACTTTTCACAGGATGTCCTGTTTACTGTTCAGGTTCAGATACCTAATAAAGTTTGCTGAAAGGCTGCAGCTCAGCCAATCAACAAGCTTTTAGGCTGTGGTAACTTCCAGAGCCATCACAGCTATGACAAATATTGGTATGACTGTGATTGGCCTGCATACCATGTGACCTAAACAGTGTAAATACCAAATCACGGGTGCCTCCGCCATTCTTCTTGGCTCAGTGTAGGGACAGGACACAGCTGGAGTGAAGGACAGTGTAAGGCAGCACACTCTACCACAAATCCGGTGTGTGTACTCTGTAACCCTGCCTGCTGGAGTACTGTGCCTTTAAGCCGCTGTGTGTACTCTGCAACTGTGCCTGTGGGAGTACTGTGCCTTTAAGCCACTGTATCTACTCTGCAACCTCATCTGTGGGAGTACTGTGCCAAAAGCTGCTCTCTGTACTCTGCAACCCTGCCTGTGGGAGTATTGTGACAAAAGCCACTGTCTGTACGCTGCAACCCTGTCTGTGGGAGTAATGTGCCTTTATGCCGCTGTGTGTACTCTACAACCGTGCCTGTGAGTGTACTGTGCCTTTATGCCGCTGTTTTCACTCTGCAACCCCACCTGTGGGGGTACTGTGCCTTTATGCTGCTGTGTGTACTCTGCAACTCTTTCTGTGTGAGTACTGTGCCAAAAGCTGCTGTGGGTACTCTGCAGCTGTGTTTGAACGAGCAGTGTGCATAAAAAACAAATTCTACACCGCTGCCATCTCTTTGGCATTTGTAGGCCAAACAAATATTTTTTCTCTACCGTGTTTTCTAGTAGTGTGGCAAATAAATCTCAGCAGCTGTCTTTGTGCCATTTGTAGGCCAAACAAATAAATTTACTGTACCGCTGTGTCTATACAAGTAGTGTGGCACAAAAATAAATGTACTCTTTACAGCACAAAATGTTAGGCTCACATTGGCTCTGTGGATACAATTTTAATCAACTTCTGTGGGTTAAATTTTTAATTATCTTCTGTAAGAGTACTGTGCCCCATGGTCTGGCGGTGACATTTTTAATCAGTTTCTGTCGGGTTACTCTGCCTCATGGTAATGTTGTGAACAAAATCATGTGTGCACTGTGCAACGTTTATGTTCTACATAATTTCATAGACCTAAGTACTGCTGTACTAATGGTGTTGGGCAGGACAAGCAGAGGCGGTTTTTGACTGGATGATTGAAAGTGCTTCCAGTTCCTTCACTTTGTGTTCCACCGGGTCCCCTCTTAATCATGGACCCAGTTCTGACAAACAAGAAAATAGAAACAGAGTACTATTCCATTATTCCTAGATGAAGTATTCAGGACTGGTAGCCTGCTTTGAACAATATTTTTTTCAAATTAAACACATAGGGCCCCCGAGTCCCTTAGGTAACAGCATTAGGGTGAAATGCAAAGGTAAGGGGCTGGGCCTGCCAGTTGCTAGCCTCGCGGCGGACTGCCAGTTCGATCCAAAATCATACTATCAGCTTTTCATTGGAGGCTACTGTAATGTACGCTACTGGATCTGAAATTTTGGAGCTGTCGGGGAAATATGAAAACATGCTTTCAACCTACTGCCTCCTTCCCCATTATTCTGTAGACTGTAAACCCACAAGTGCAGGGCCCTCTCCTTTCTGTACCAGTCTGTCATTATTAGTTTGTTCACTGTATTTAATACTTGTATTTTGTATGTGGCCACTGCTCATGTATAGAACCATGGAATCAATAGTAATCTAAAAATAAATAAAAAAATGGATGCCCATTAATTCGTCCACCTCTTGCCCTTATAAACATAAGGTCTACAACATACAAGGAGACAAATAATACTTTGAAAGGCGATGGATACTTGCACAAAGATATTTCATTGTTATTCATTTACTTCCTGCACAGTAAAGCAGCTTTCTAATAATTATTATTAAATAATTCAACTTTTTTGGTGCTACAGAGTATCTGTAAGTTCTTTTTCTAATAAAGTGTTTTTCAAAAACTGATACCAATTCAACAGTGTTCCTGTTTGTGCCAGCTCTGTGCTCTCCTCTCCCTTCTCTAAGGCTTCTTTCACACTAGCGTCGGGCTCGGCCCATCTCAGTGCGTCGGGCCGAGGTTACCGACGCTAGCGTTGTATACGCCGCATAACGGGGGCAGCAGATGCATTTTTCCAGCGCATCCGCTGCCCCATTGTGAGGTGCGGGGAGGTGGGGGCGGAGTTCCGGCCGCGCATGCGCGGCCGGAAAAAGCGGACCGTCGGCACCAAAAAACATTACATGTAGCGTTTTTTTGTGCCGACGGTCCGCCAAAGCACAACGGATCCGTCGCAAGACGGATGCGACGTGTGGCAATCTGTCGCAATGCGTCGCTAATGCAAGGCAATGGACAAAAAACGCATCCTGCAAGCACTTTTGCAGGATGCATTTTTTGTCCAAAACGACGCATTGCGACGGAGGACAAAAAACGCCAGTGTGAAAGTAGCCTCAGTGTTAGGGCAGGTGTACATAATCATGATTATGCTAATCAGACCTGATTAGTGTTTGATCAGAGTGGGATAAGTTTTTCTTGGATGTGGAGAAAAAAAAGGTTCTACTCGTTCTCCATTCAGTTAGTGAAAATCTGACTACACTTGGATGTTATCCTTATGTGGTCTGATGTTTTCTACGGACCCATAGACTTGCATTGCCAATTATAATCTGACACTCAGATCAAATCAGACACGTCACCAATATTTCTTCGGACCACTTGGTCCAAGGAAAAATTGAACATGTGCACAGCTCCATAGAATAACATGGGAATGAGTGCTATCCATCAAAACAATGGATAGCACTCTTCCACGTGCATGAGCCCTTAGGTCAGCTGTCATCTGAGCGCGGTCTGAAGTTTTCCATGGATACATAAACAGGAATGGTAGAGAATAGTGATGAGCGAATATACTCGTTACTCGAGATTTCTCGAGCACGCTCGGGGGTCCTCCGAGTATTTTTTAGTGCTCGGAGATTTAGTTTTTATTGCCGCAGCTGAATGATTTACATCTGTTAGCCAGCATAAGTACATGTGAGGATTCCCTAGAAACCAGGCAACCCCCACATGTACTTATGCTGGCTATCAGATGTAAATCATTCAGCTGCGGCAATAAAAACTAAATCTCCGAGCACTAAAAAATACTCGGAGGACCCCCGAGCATGCTCGAGAAATCTCAAGTAACGAGTATATTCGCTCATCACTAGTAGAGAACCTTGTGATTATCAGAGGCAACTCGTGCATTGCTGCGATTTTATGCAAGGAAAAAAATCGAACATGTGCACTGCCTTGATGAATAACATGGGGATGAGTGCAATCCATCAAAATGACAGATAGCACTCATCTGATTATTGTTGGGTGCATGAGCCCTAGTAAAAAGCAAACTCACAAAATAGAAAATCTGAAAATTAGAAAACGCTGCAAACTGCATATCATGGGTCTGAAAATGAATGAAGATTGCAGCCTAAAGGGAACCTGTCACCAGGTTTGGCTGATACGAGTTGCGGCCACCGCCTTTCAGAGCTTATAAATAGCATTCTATAATGCTGTAGATAAGCTCCCAATCCGACCTGCAAGAGAAGAAAAATAATTTTTATTATACTTACCTGTGGGGTGCTCTGGTCCGATGGGTGTCGCAGGTCCTGGTCCGGCGCCTCTCATCTTCTTGCGATGCCGCCCTCCTGCTTGCTTCATGGCTCACCGGCATTGCGCTCCTGTGCAGGCGTACTTATCTGCCCTGTTGAGGGCAGAGCAAAGTACTGCAGTGTGCAGGAGCAAGAAAAGGTCAGTGAGGCCCAGCGCCTGTGCACTTAAAGGGAACCTGTCACCCCGTTTTTTCAGTATGAGATAAAAATACCGTTAAATAGGGCCTGAGCTGTGCTTTACAATAGTGTATTTTTTGTCCCCTGATTCCCCACCTATGCTGCCGAAATACCTTACCAAAGTCGCCGTTTTCGCCTGTCAATCACACTGGTCTGGTCAAAAGGGCGTGGTGAAATGGCTGTTTCTCCCCCACCTCTTGCTTATCTTCCCGGCATTGGCGTAGTGTTTTGCGCATGCGCAACTGCCGAATGCACTGTGCAGCGGCAGACAAAGAGCGCGATCTGCGCTATTCACCGGCTTTGACGTGGCGGCGGCCATCTTTCTGAGGCCGAGCGTGCGCAGATGGAGTGCTCTGCTGCCCGGGGCTTCAGGAAAATGGCCGCGGGATGCCGCGCGTGCGCAGATGGAGATCGCGGCGGCCATTTTCCTGAAGCAGAGATGCGAACTCGGCTTCAGGAAAATGGCCGCCGCAATCTCCATCTGCGCACGCGCGGCATCCTACGGCCATTTTCCTGAAGCCCCGGGCAGCAGAGCACTCCATCTGCGCACGCACGGCCTCAGGAAGATGGCCGCCGCCACAGAAAAGCCGGTGAATAGCGCAGATCGCGCTCTTTGTATGCCGCTGCGCAGTGCATTCGGCAGTTACGCATGCGCAAAACACTACGCCAACGCCGGGAAGATAAGCAAGAGGTGGGGGAGAAACAGCCATTTCACCACGCCCTTTTGACCAGACCAGCGTGATTGACAGGTGAAAAGGGCGACTTTGGTAAGGTATTTCGGCAGCATAGGTGGGGAATCAGGGGACAAAAAATACACTATTATAACGCACAGCTCAAGCCCTATTTAATTGTATTTTTATCTCATACTGAAAAAACGGGGTGACAGGTTCCCTTTAAATTTACTTAAGGTAACAACTAGTAAAAATATTTTTTCTTCCATATCAGTGGTGTCCATAGCCTTTAATCATTCTATCAAAATAATAAAATAGACTATTCGCAATATAGCCCAAAGATATTCTGAAAAATATACTTTATATAAAATGTCCTGAATTGCCCCCGACCTCTGCCATTCTCGTTTCATTCTCTTCTAAATTGCGTTGGTCTCAGAACTGCTTTCAAACCTGTCTTTAGTGAAGCATTTCTGACATATACTTGGCAACCCACTGGGAACAGCTGTGCACTTGAACTCTTAGTGAGTATCTTCCCAATTACATTTCTGTCCACCTGTACATATGATCCCTGAAGACTGGCCACGCTTAAGTACAAGGAACCAAACACTAGATCTTTTAGTTCGGCTTTTTTGCAGCAGTCAACACTAATGCTTATCTTATAAAATCTAACAACGAATAACATTATAAGCTGGTATAATTTAGCCATTTAAGATGGATGCAAGAGATACTGTATACTAGAGATAAATTTAATACACCGCACACTCTAGGGGTATACTTTGTGACAAACTCAAAATTTATTAAAGTGCTACAAATCTATTATTCAACAATGCAGTAGGCAACCAGAAGTCAAACTGACAACGTTTCGACTCTTCCCGAGTCTTTATCATGTGGCCGCTGGAAAAGACAAAATATATATAAGCAACAGTACAGAGAACATATACAGTAAACATTATGTTCCATATTGTGGCACACATAAAGCCCGAAGAGGGGAAAATATATACATATATATACATACATGACATAGCATATGACAGATATTATAACCTGTCTCTGGACGGAAGAAAAATTATTATATGGCAGGTAAGAACATGGTTTCGTGCAAGTTTATGATATACTCGTATAGTTTAGAAGGCGAGGGACCCAAGAAGATACCAAAGTGAGAAAAAAGAGATCACTAATACGTGACCGAGAGAGAAATCTACCTTAGCAAGGTGAAAAAACTATAGCATAAATAGTATCCTTGAAGCATATAGAATATTTGTAAGGAATAAAAAGTGTTAATAGGGACTGTCAATGAGAGGCCACCCTAGTCTTAAAGCTGAAAAGAGTTTACCTTGTACAGTATGCTAATAATGTGCGGATAGCCTTGTCTTGTTGTACTGCAGATAAAATCTGTTTAGGATACATGGGGTTAGGGTGTATATAATAGGACACAGATAGAGAGGTACACTGGGCAGTGGTATAGGAAATTACCTGGCAGTGCTGGTAGGCAGTGAAAGGAATTAACCTTGTACAATGAGCTAATAGTACGCGGATAGCCTTGCCATGTTGTACCGCAGATGAAACCTATTTGAGATGCACGGGGTTAAGATGTATTTAGAATAGGACGTAGAAAGAGGTGCACTGGGCAGTGGTATGAGATATTACCTGACAGTGCTTGTAAGTAGTGAAGGGGTTAACCTTGTATAATATGCTAACGGTATGCGGATAGCCTTGTCTTGTTGTACCGCAGGTAAAATCTGTTTAGGATACATAGGGTTAGGGTGTATATAGCATAGGACGCAAATAGAGGGGCACACTAGGCAGTGGTATGGGATATTACCTGGCAGTGCTGGTAAGCAGGTGGCGTTCTCTGTCATTGGACTATATATGGAGAATTTCTGTAGGGGAATACAAAGTATTAGCCAGGCTGGCAATAGCATGTAATATCCCAGGGTAGATACACATGTCAAGGATATATATGCGATACAGGACAGATGGCCGCATTTGCAGTGGTGGATCAGGGGATTACCCTGGCAGATGTGAGGTATAAGCGGCGCTCCTGCGCCTTGCTGTGTCGGCACATAGTGTGTGGCGTCCTGGCTCCAGTATTTGAGCGCAGAGGGACCCGCGGCACCGGAAGTGCGTCATGCGGTACCGGAAGTCCCGCCGCGTAGTGTGTGTGGCAAAGTGCGCAAGTGCGGGCGCTGTCAGGGAGAGGGAACGCTGTGAGCTTACAGCGATAGTGGCGCCTGCGCTGTTGGATAAAACACCTATCTCCTACATCTAATGAGGGGTTTGGGAGTCCTATTGGTAGGAATCCAGGCAGACCATATAGCAACACAGGAGCGATCCTCTTGATATGTAAAAATCAAGGTGGCAACCCAATAGACATATAAGAATGACTGAGAAGGGGGAAAATATAAGTAAATCAAATCATGGATGAATGAAAAAGAATTAAGTAAAAGTAAAAATAACCAAAGGAAACCTGGGGGTATAAAGGGAATAATAAATATAAAAATTGAAAAAATAATGAAAACATTTTCTATTTCCCTATTCAGGCCCTTTGGCGCTAACGTGTCGAGTGTATATATCCAATACGTCTCTCTTGACTTAAGTAGCTTGATGTGGTTACCCCCACGTCTGGGTCGTGGTACCTGCTCTATCACTTGAAATTTGAGTTGCGCTACTGTGTGTCTAGCTGCAGCAAAATGGGCAGGCAGGGGGAGCCACGTTTTACCACATCTTATCATGGATTTGTGACTGGCCACACGATCTCTAACATGCTGTATCGTCTCACCAACATAGAGAAGGCCACATGGGCATTTGATTAAATACACTGCAAAATTAGATTCACAGGTAAAAAAAAACCCGTATGGGAAAGTACTTCCCGGTCCTTGGATGTGTGACATTGTCTGATCTGATTACGTTGGAGCAGGCAGCACAATTAAGACACGGGAACGTGCCATTACGGCGTGTGCTAAGGAGTTGTTGGGTGAGTTCCATGCGTGCACTGCCTACATCAGCCCTAACAATCCGGTCTGTTATGTTTGGGGGCCATCTTGTGCTCATCAGTACCGGTGTCTGGAAAGAAGGAATGTTGGGATAAGCCCTACCCAAAAGGGGCCAATGTTTTCTGATTGCTGAATGAACTTTCGGCATGAAAGGGTGGTGAGTAAGTACAAATGATAACCTCTCTTGTGGTAGTTTGGGTAGTCTATTTTCTTCAGAAGTAAAGGAAAGTGCCAATTCTTGTTCAAGGAGTGCGGACGGATATTCTCTATCCTGGAACTTTTGCGACATAAGGTTAAGCCTGGTACGGCGTGGTTCCGGATCGGATACTATTCGAGACACTCTTTTAAATTGGGAGCAGGGAAGGCTGTCCTTGGTGGACCTAGGGTGACAGCTTGAGTATAGTAATAAACTGTTACAGTCGGTGGGCTTAGTGTGGTGATCCGTGCTTAAAACTCCCCAGTGGTCTTTTAGGACCAGAGTGTCAAGGAAGGCAATCTGTGTAGTACTGGAGTTCATTGTGAACTGTAGTTCCTCGAAGATGGAATTAAGGTATCTGTGGAAATTTTCAAGTGTGTCAGGCGTACCTGTCCAGATTAGGAAAATATTGTCTATGTAGCAATGATATTCAATTGCATACTGGAGAAAAGATTTGTTATTATAGATATATTGTTCCTCGAAGGAGTGCATATAGGCATTGGCCTATGCCGGGGCTATGTTTGAGCCCATCACAGTCCCACGTGCCTGAATGTAATATGTATCCTCATACAGGAAGTAATTTTCATAAAGTACTACCTTAAGTAGGTCGAGGCAGAAATTGATGGAGTTACGAGACATGTCAGATTTATCTAGTAGATCCTTCGTTGCTAGAATGCCCCTATCATGTGAAATTGAGGTATATAATCTCTGTACATCTAAAGTAACCAACAGACTGGACTCAGGTACTTGTTGGATATGTCTTATAATACCCAGGAATTGGCTCGTGTCCAGGAGGAAAGACCTTGTCTGTTGTGAACTATATTTCTTGGCTCCCTCTTGTGGTCACTAGCGGTATTACACTTGGATCATCTTTCTCCAGGTTGGTACCCACCTGGTTCGTTAGGCCTTGGGTGTTCCTATTTAGACTTCCTGGAAACTCAGTCTAGTGCCTGGAATCGATGTAGTCAGTCTATGTCTGTTTTCTCCTGACTCCTGGTCTCCTGTTCTTTGCAAGATAAGCTAAGTCCTGCTTTCTTATTTTTGTTTATTCGCTTTGCTTATATTTTGTTCCAGCTTGTTCTTAATGTGATTCCTGATTTTTGCTGGAAGCTCTAGGGGGCTGATATTCTCCCCCCACACCGTTAGTCGGTGCGGGGGTTCTTGGATATTCAGCGTGGATATTTTTGTAGGAATTTTGCTGACCGTATAAGTCCGCTTCCTATTTTCTGCTATTAATTAGTGGGCCTCTCTTTGCTAAATCTAGTTCATTCTTACATTTGTCTTTTCTTCTTACCTCACCGTTATTATTTGTTGGGGGCTTGCATTATAACTTTGGGGTCCTTTCTCTTGAGGCAAGTGAGGTCTTATTTTCTCTGAAAGGGTTAGTTAGTTCTCCGGCTGGTGCGAGACGTCTAGAATCAATGTAGGTACGTTCCCCGGCTACTTCTAGTTGTTGTGCTAGGATTAGATATACGGACAGCCAAGTTACCACCTCCCTATGAGCTGGTTTTTGTGTTTGCGGACTTAGCTGGAACTTCTGAGATCCTCTACCACTAGGATCATAACAGTATTCCAGGCCAAAAAGTGAATATTTATTGCATTGCAGAAGCGGGATTAAAAGAAAAGAAGTTCTGAGTTTTTTTTTTTTTTTCTTCTTCCCCTTTTTCCTCTGAGTGGCTTGAAGCTCTGCTGCAGACATGAATGTTCAGACTCTGATTACTAGTGTGGATCAGCTTGCTGCACGAGTGCAGGGCATTCAGGATTTTGTTATTAGTAGTCCTATGTCAGAGCCTAAGATACATATTCCTGAGCTTTTCTCTGGTGATCGATTTAAATTTGGGAATTTTAGGAATAATTGTAAATTGTTTCTATCTTTGAGACCGCGTTCGTCTGGAGACTCAGCTCAGCAAGTTAAAATTGTTATCTCTTTCTTGCGTGGCGACCCTCAGGATTGGGCTTTTTCATTGGCGCCAGGAGATCCGGCATTGGCAAATATTGATGCGTTTTTTCTGGCGCTCGGATTGCTTTATGAGGAGCCCAATCTTGAAATTCAGGCAGAAAAAGCGTTGCTGGCTATCTCTCAGGGCCAGGATGAGGCTGAAGTGTATTGCCAAAAATTTCGGAAATGGTCCGTGCTTACTCAATGGAATGAGTGTGCTCTGGCCGCAAATTTCAGAAATGGCCTTTCTGAAGCCATTAAGAATGTTATGGTGGGTTTTCCCATTCCTACAAGTCTGAGTGATTCTATAGCTCTGGCCATTCAGATAGATCGGCGTTTGTGGGAGCGCAAATCTGCTAATCCTCTGGCAGTGTTGTCTGAACGGACACCTGACTCAATGCTATGTGATAGAATTCAGACTAGAACTGAAGGACAAAATCATAGACGTCAGAATGGGTTGTGTTTTTACTGTGGTGATTCTACACATGTTATCTCAGCATGCTCTAAACGCCTAACAAAGATGGTTAGTCCTGTCGCCATTGGTAATTTGCATCCTAAGTTTATTTTGTCTGTAACTCTAATTTGCTCATTGTCTTCCTACCCTGTTATGGCATTTGTGGATGCAGGTGCTGCCCTGAGTCTTATGGACTTGTCGTTTGCCAAGCACTGTGGTTTTGTCCTGGAGCCTTTAAAAAATCCTATTCCTCTTAGAGGAATTGATGCTACGCCATTGGTGGAGAATAAACCGCAGTATTGGACACAAGTGACCATGTGCATGACTCCTGAACATCGGGAGGTGATTCGTTTTCTTGTTCTGCATAAAATGCATGATTTGGTCGTTTTAGGTCTGCCATGGTTACAGACCCATAATCCAGTTTTGGATTGGAAGGCAATGCCTGTGTCAAGTTGGGGTTGTCAGGGAATTCATTGCGATTCCCCGTCGGTGTCTATTGCTTCTTCTACTCCTTCTGAAGTTCCGGAGTTTTTGTTGGACTATCAGGATGTATTCAGTGAGTCCAGGTCCAGTGCCCTTCCTCCTCATAGGGACTGTGACTGCGCTATAGATTTGATTCCTGGTAGTAAATTTCCTAAGGGACGATTATTTAATCTATCTGTACCTGAGCATGCCGCAATGCGTTCTTATATAAAGGAGTCTTTGGAGAAGGGACATATTCGTCCATCCTCTTCCCCTCTTGGTGCGGGATTCTTTTTTGTAGCCAAGAAAGACGGGTCTTTGAGACCTTGTATAGACTATCGGCTTCTGAATAAAATCACGGTCAAATTTCAGTATCCTTTGCCACTATTGTCGGACTTGTTTGCTCGGATTAAGGGTGCCAAGTGGTTCACCAAGATAGATCTTCGTGGTGCGTACAACCTTGTGCGCATTAAGCAGGGAGATGAATGGAAAACTGCGTTTAATACGCCCGAAGGTCATTTTGAGTACTTGGTGATGCCTTTTGGGCTCTCTAATGCTCCTTCAGTGTTTCAGTCCTTTATGCATGACATCTTCCGGAAGTATCTAGATAAGTTTATGATTGTTTATCTGGATGATATTCTGTTTTTTTCTGATGATTGGGATTCTCATGTAAAGCAGGTCAGGATGGTGTTTCAAGTTTTGCGTGATAATGCTTTGTTTGTGAAGGGCTCAAAGTGTCTCTTTGGAGTGCAGAAGGTTTCCTTTCTGGGTTTCATTTTCTCCCCTTCTACAGTGGAGATGGACCCAGTTAAGGTCCGAGCTATTCATGATTGGACTCAACCCACGTCTGTTAAGAGTCTTCAGAAGTTCTTGGGTTTTGCTAATTTCTACCGTAGTTTTATTGCTAATTTCTCTAGCGTTGTTAAACCTTTGACGGATATGACCAAGAAAGGTTCTGATGTGGCTAATTGGGCTCCGGCAGCCGTGGAGGCTTTCCGGGAGCTGAAGCGCCGGTTTACTTCGGCGCCTGTTTTGTGCCAGCCTGATGTCTCACTTCCCTTTCAGGTTGAAGTGGACGCTTCTGAGATCGGTGCAGGGGCTGTTTTGTCGCAGAAAGGCTCTGGTTGCTCTGTGATGAGACCTTGTGCTTTTTTTTCTAGGAAATTTTCGCCTGCGGAGCGGAACTATGATGTTGGTAATCGGGAGTTGTTGGCCATGAAGTGGGCATTTGAGGAGTGGTGTCATTGGCTCGAGGGAGCTAAGCATCGTGTGGTGGTCTTGACTGATCACAAAAATTTGATGTATCTCGAGTCTGCTAAGCGCCTGAATCCTAGACAGGCTCGTTGGTCATTGTTTTTTCCCGTTTTGACTTTGTGGTCTCATACCTGCCTGGTTCGAAGAATGTGAAGGCTGATGCTCTTTCTAGGAGCTTTGTGCCTGACTCTCCGGGAGTCTCAGAGCCAGCTGGTATTCTTAAAGAGGGAGTAATCTTGTCGGCCATTTCTCCTGATTTGCGACGTGTGTTGCAGAGATTTCAGGCTGGTAGACCTGACCTTTGCCCACCTGATAGACTGTTTGTTCCTGATAAATGGACCAGCAGAGTTATCTCCGAGGTTCATTCCTCAGTGTTGGCAGGGCATCCTGGGATTTTTGGTACCAGAGATTTGGTAGCTAGGTCCTTTTGGTGGCCTTCCTTGTCGCGGGATGTGCGTTATTTTGTGCAGTCCTGTGGGATTTGTGCTCGGGCTAAGCCTTGCTGTTCTCGTGCCAGCGGGTTGCTTTTGCCCTTGCCCGTCCCGAAGAGGCCCTGGACACACATTTCCATGGATTTCATTTCAGATCTTCCGGTGTCTCAAGGAATGTCTGTCATCTGGGTGGTGTGTGATCGCCTTTCCAAGATGGTCCATTTGGTGCCCTTGCCTAAGTTGCCTTCCTCTTCCGATCTGGTTCCTTTGTTCTTTCAGAATGTGGTTCGTTTGCATGGCATTCCTGAGAATATCGTGTCTGACAGAGGATCCCAGTTTGTGTCCAGGTTCTGGCGATCTTTTTGTGCTAAGATGGGCATTGATTTGTCGTTTTCATCTGCCTTTCATCCTCAGACTAATGGCCAAACGGAGCGAACTAATCAGACGCTGGAAGCTTATTTGAGATGTTTTGTTTCTGTGGATCAGGATGATTGGGTGACCTTCTTGCCATTGGCTGAGTTTGCCCTCAATAGTCGGGCTAGTTCCGCTACTTTGGTTTCGCCATTTTTCTGCAACTCTGGTTTTCATCCTCGTTTTTCCTCGGGTCATGTTGAGTCTTCTGACTGTCCTGGGGTGGATTCCGTGGTGGATAGGTTGCAGCGGATTTGGAATCATGTGGTGGACAACTTGAAGTTGTCACAGGAGAAGGCTCAGTGTTTTGCCAACCGCCGCCGCGGTGTGGGTCCCCGACTTCGTGTTGGGGATTTGGTTTGGTTGTCTTCTCGGTATGTCCCTCTGAAGGTTTCCTCTCCTAAGTTTAAGCCTCGCTTTATTGGTCCTTATAAAATTTTGGAAGTCCTTAATCCGGTGTCTTTTCGTTTGGATCTTCCGGTATCGTTTGCCATTCACAATGTGTTCCATAGGTCTTTGTTGCGGCGGTACGTTGTGCCTGTGGTTCCTGCTGTTGACCCTCCTGCTCCGGTCTTGGTTGAGGGCGAGTTGGAGTACATGGTGGAGAAGATCTTGGATTCTCGTCTCTCTAGATGTAGGCTTCAGTATCTGGTCAAATGGAAGGGCTATGGTCAGGAGGATAATTCCTGGGTGGTCGCCTCTGATGTTCATGCGGCCGATTTGGTTCGTGCCTTTCACGCTGCTCATCCTGATCGCCCTGGTGGTCTTGGTGAGGGTTCGGTGACCCCTCCTTAAAGGGGGGGTACTGTTGTGAACTATATTTCTTGGCTCCCTCTTGTGGTCACTAGCGGTATTACACTTGGATCATCTTTCTCCAGGTTGGTACCCACCTGGTTCGTTAGGCCTTGGGTGTTCCTATTTAGACTTCCTGGAAACTCAGTCTAGTGCCTGGAATCGATGTAGTCAGTCTATGTCTGTTTTCTCCTGACTCCTGGTCTCCTGTTCTTTGCAAGATAAGCTAAGTCCTGCTTTCTTATTTTTGTTTATTCACTTTGCTTATATTTTGTTCCAGCTTGTTCTTAATGTGATTCCTGATTTTTGCTGGAAGCTCTAGGGGGCTGATATTCTCCCCCCACACCGTTAGTCGGTGCGGGGGTTCTTGGATATTCAGCGTGGATATTTTTGTAGGGTTTTTTCTGACCGTATAAGTCCGCTTCCTATTTTCTGCTATTAATTAGTGGGCCTCTCTTTGCTAAATCTAGTTCATTCTTACGTTTGTCTTTTCTTCTTACCTCACCATTATTATTTGTTGGGGGCTTGTATTATAACTTTGGGGTCCTTTCTCTTGAGGCAAGTGAGGTCTTATTTTCTCTGAAAGGGTTAGTTAGTTCTCCGGCTGGTGCGAGACGTCTAGAATCAACGTAGGTACGTTCCCCGGCTACTTCTAGTTGTTGTGCTAGGATTACATATACGGTCAGCCAAGTTACCACCTCCCTATGAGCTGGTTTTTGTGTTTGCGGACTTAGCTGGAACTTCTGAGATCCTCTACCACTAGGATCATAACACTTGTCCCCTTGATGAGGGGTGTCAGGATGTTTTCCAAGAAGATTGAGAGAGGTGTGAAGATGGAATCGGTGGAGGCTACGATGGGCCTTCCCGGAGGGTTACTGAGGGATTTGTGGATTTTTGGTAGGATGTAAGTGCAGCGCCCCAGAGTCCTGGTCGTTGCAGTACTGCCGCTCCGCCATTAAAGGGAGTGATGGTACGTCTGATGGCACTAAAGGAGTTCACCTGACCAGGTATCACAGTCACACATTACACTTCACACTCTGGCCACCAGGGGGAGAAAAGGGTTCTATGTATTAGGCCACTCCTCACACTTTGGTAAAACTGGGGGCTGGATAGGAAGTTAGGGAGAAGCTGACTGGGTTTTGCCCAGGCAACACCTAGTGAGAGAAGAGGTTGCTTGGGGAGATTCAGGGGGGTCCCTGTCAGGGGTGGGATCCAGACAGAGGCCTAGCGAAAAGAACAGATCGTTACGGAGCCGCGCCTGCACTTCATTGCGGCAGTATCTTAAGAAAGGACAAGAAGCGAGGTTTATTGTGGAGAAGTGAGAAACGAGATCACAGCACAAAGGCGATAGAACCAGTAGGAGTTGTGCCCCGAGATCGGCAACATCCTACTGAGGCGCGTAGCCGGTGGGCGGAACGCCGAGGAAGAATTGGGCTCCACGCATTACTTCAAACCAACGGCAAGGCAGTTAATTATAGGTTGGCTGCCTCACCTAAATCACCTAATGAAGACAACGGAGGCAATTGTGGGAGAGGGGCGTCTCTAGGGTCCCAGAATAACTCCAGGCCTACCCCGTCATACGGGTGCGTCCTATCCATATCATCTGGGGAACGGAGAGAAAGAACAGAAACATACACGACAGTTGTGAGGACTATCCCGTGGTGCTCAGCAGGGAAGTACTACAACACCCAGGCACTAGTAGGTAGGCACTGATTTCCACCTGCAAAGGGAACTCTGGATGTGCCTTCGGACCGGCCGGTCTCAGCCAGCCCTGTTAGCAGTGCTCTGGATTGTGGGTGCCGAAGCCTTCAGTAAAGAGGTAAAGAGACTGCAACCCTGTGTCCTCGTTATTTACTGCGACCTACACCACTACCTACACCTTTTATTGGGCGCCCCTTAGCAGGACCATGGACCGGGTCGGGCCACCGTGACATCCTCAGAACCGTTAGACCCGGTACCGAGTACCCCGCCGTCCTGCGTTTGGGGGCCGCTCCAACTTGGCGTCACGAACAGGATCTACTCAAGCCTGAAGAATCAGGTCATGTGTGCCTTGGAACTGTGATTGAATTGTGCTTGGACCGTGATTTATTGCAAAGACTGTGTATTGCCATTTGCCGCCAAAAGTTCCCGCCAAAATCGCCGCCATTGCAGCACCACGAGGAGCGCAGAAGAAGAAGAAGGGTGTGCCATGGGAGGAGACTATCAAAGCGGCGCCAAAAGTGGCGACCGACCCCTCCGACTACTGCTGCAAGATGACGACCTGCCCCGAAGCAGAGGAGAACCGCCCCCTGATTTGCAACAGCGGGAACCAAGACAAGAAGGAGCTCCACCCCGAGAAATGGCGGAGCCAGGTGCATGTGCAGCTGCCGAGTTCGAGATGGCGGAGGTGACCAGCGAGTACCTGAATGACGACGAAGTGATCCTGGGTTATCCCCACCAGCCAGAAGTGGATCCAAACCCACCGCAGCTGAAGGACTCGAACTTCTTGGAGCCGCCGGCAGGGGAGCAGAGTCAACCTATCCCGGACATGGAGCCAGCCGATTTGAAGCAATGGAAGTCGGAGCTGTGCCAGAAGGACGCCTTGGAAGAACCGCGGTCCGAGCCGCTGCCGACTCCAGTGTCCTCATCAGTGGAACAGACCGGCATCGGTGGAACCACATCAGACGCAGGTATGGAAAGTGCCCCTGCTCTCCCGACAGATCCTGCTCCCGTGACCGCTCCCCGTCCCGACAATGACCGATTCCTCTCCACTGAGCTGGTAGTGATAACCCCTGACACTATGGAGAAGCTGGTGCCTCCGTTACCGACAACTATGGGGGAACCACTAGATGTGAGCTCGGAGGGGGTGATCTTCCAATGGGATACCCCGAGGATTGGACCAGACGGGGTCAGGCAGGAGGGCCTCAGCATTGCTGTGCTCACCTGGGAACAATATAAACAATGTTTAATTCTACACTGGAAAAAACGAAAAGAGACAGAACAAAGTGACCCACCGAAAGTACAAAACCCAAAGACTGTACGCGGTAAGAAGGACTTGGTAAAACGGGGGACTGTTCTAGCCTTTCACCCGAAAAGGGGTTGGGGCTCCATACAAGAACCGAGACTGCTGACTGAAATCTTCTTTACCAGCTACAATGTGAAGACCCTGTTCCGCAACAGATGTGATGATCCACTACAATGTAAAGGGGATCCGGTGACCTACACTCGCCATCGGAGTGTGCAGGGATGGTGCGCTCGGAACGTCCAATGATGCAAGCCGGCAGTGGCGCCCCCTGCTGCCCTGACTACGACTAACTCTGACCTGACAAATTCTACTACTATCACCACTGTGTGTATTATTGCCGCTACTGAACTTGCAACCAAAGCTGACATTCGAATCCGGACACCGGGTGACCTGACCGCACCTGAGAGACGAACCACCGATACTGACACCGCATCAGCCGAGAACAGGGAACTGGAGCTTTCCCGGTTAGGAAGTGCTCGCTACCGGCTGGTGTCTTGCAATTTACTGTAAAGATAAACCTTGGAGCAACGAAACTGTAAATAGTTATTTGTTTGTCTTCTACTGTGTTACTGCTAATACCCGACCAGGGTTGTCCTTAAAGGGATCCCTTAGTTGACCCGGGATCCCTATTGTTTTTTGCTTTTTGTTTTTGCTTTTGTTCATCATTGGTTACAAGGACTGCCGAATCATGGACAGTGAATGGTTCACAAACTATGTTGTAAATAGTTCGCACCTTCTTAAAGGTGCCCCCTACTGGTTTTACAAAAAGGAGAACTTTTTGAAGCGACTGTTCTTGCATACAGCGCAGAAGTTCTTGCCTTAAACGGACTTGCAGATAGAGAGCCTGCACTATCTCAAAGAGACATGGTCCCCTCTTAAAGGGAATGTTCATGTGTTGCACTTAAGTATAATGTTACTTTGAGAATGTTGAATAGTAATGAATAGTGTGTAGTTATTTCAGAAATAATATCAAATGTTTGATGATGTTACTAGAGGTTGAGGACAGGAAAGTGAACCCGTAGGGGTTAGTGAGTCCTCCTGGAAACCATAGAGAGATGGTTGATTGATCTTGTACTGTGAATAAAAATTGAGCTTATAGAAGGAGAGAGGCAGTAGGCCCGGATGAATAGCCAGGCGGTCCTGCATGTTCAAAATCAGAGAGTAAAGAAAAGTGTTGCATTTAGAAAAGAGAAATAAAGACCAAGTTAATTTATATTTTAGAGTTTTATAGTAAGCCTTTAGTGGGTTCAGCCTATACGCCCTTAAAAGAAAAGTTAAATTATTGTTCAAAATTTGCACTTAGTAGATAGAATACCCGGCTGGGTAATGAGGGTTATTTATAGTCGAGTTAGTCATGAGTGTTATTTAAATCTTAAGCACTAAGTAAATATGTTTTTGTTTGTAACGTTCAAGTGTCCTCACCGCCCATAAAGGGAAGCATTGTTAAGTTTACTTGTTCATTGCATTTCAAAATTTTGTATGTCTTTTGCTAACATGTATTGTTGTTCTTCTTTCCCCGTCCGGGAGTACTGGATTTAAACGGGGGGGAGTGCAGCGCCCCAGAGTCCTGGTCGTTGCAGTACTGCCGCTCTGCCACTAAGGGGAGTGATGGTACATCTGATGGCACTAAAGGAGTTCACCTGACCACGTATCACAGTCACACATTACACTTCACACTCCGGCCACCAGGGGGAGCAAAGGGTTCTATGTATTAGGCCACTCCTCACACTTTGGTAAAACTGGGGGCTGGATAGGAAGTTAGGGTGAAGCTGACTGGGTTTTGCCCAGGCAACACCTAGTGAGAGAAGAGGTTGCTTGGGGAGATTCAGGGGGGTCCCTGTCAGGGGTGGGATCCTGACAGAGGCCTAGCGAAAAGGACAGATCGTTACGGAGCCGCGCCTGCACTTCATTGCGGCAGTATCTTAAGAAAGGACAAGAAGCGAGGTTTATTGTGGAGAAGTGAGAAACGAGATCACAGCACAAAGGTGATAGAACCAGTAGGAGTCGTGCCCCGAGATCGGCAACATCCTACTGAGGCGCGTAGCCGGTGGCCGGAATGCCGAGGAAGTATTGGGCTCCACGCATTACTTCAAACCAACGGCAGGGCAGTTAATTATAGGTTGGCTGCCTCACCTAAATCACCTAATGAAGACAACGGAGGCAATTGTGGGAGAGGGGCATCTCTAGGGTCCCAGAATAACTCCAGGCCTACCCCGTCATACGGGTGCGTCCTATCCATATCATCTGGGGGACGGAGAGAAAGAACAGAAACATACACGACAGTTGTGAGGACTATCCCGTGGTGCTCAGCAGGGATGTACTACAACACCCAGGTGCTAGTAGGTAGGCACTAATTTCCACCTGCAAAGGGAACTTTGGATGTGCCTTCTGACCGGCCGGTCTCAGCCAGCCCTGTTAGCAGTGCTCTGGATTGTGGGTGCCGAAGCCTTCAGTAAAGAGGTAAAGAGACTGCAACCCTGTGTCCTCGTTATTTACTGTGACCTACACCACTACCTACACCTTTTATTGGGCGCCCTTTAGCAGGACCACGGACCGGGTCGGGCCACCGTGACATCCTCAGAATCGTTATACCCGGTACCGAGTACCCCGCCGTCCTGCGTTTGGGGGCCGCTCCATAAAAAACGGGGATTATTGGATGAGGGTTTTTGAGGTAAGTTGCCGTCTTGGTGTCCATTGTCTTATTATCCAAATATGAGGTAAGAAGATCCTGTATGAGTTGAGTAACCTTAGGGGTGGGGTCCTTAGGAATAGCCTTATAGGTGTCTGTATCTGATAGTTGTCACAGTACTTCCGCATGATATTGGGAGCGGTCCATCACAACAATGGCACCCCCTTTATCAGCTGGCTTAATGATTATACTCCTATTGGATCGCAGAGCTGTGAGTGCATGTTTCTCATCAAGGGTGAGGTTAGTGTGAGTGGGAAAGAACCCAAGTTTTTGTTGGTGAGTAAAAGACTTAATATCACGATCAATTAGAGAAATGACAGTTTCAGCTGCATGATAGGAGTGAGGGGGTGAGAAGGTGCTAGTATTGCGTAGACCCAGAGAGACAATGGATAAATCAGTTATATTTTCGGAAATGGTTGAGATACTTGGACCTGCAGCGGCCCCAGTGCCAAAATGAGTTCTGAGTCTAATGGATCTGTAAAACCTGTTTAGGTCTTTTTCCAACTGGAACGAGTCCCAATGAGGGGTAGGGCAAAAAGATAGTCCTTTTTGTAACGCTGATAGTTCCGCAGGGGACAGGGTATAACTTGAAATGTTCATCACCAGGTTAGATGGCTTACCTGGCTGCGTGTTGTCATTCTTTCTCCGCGCCCGTCGGGTTGGTCTCCATGTTGGTACCCTCCCCTGCGTCCTTTCGCTAAAAAAGGCTGTCTGGTTCAGCCTACAGATGAATCGCTGCCAGAACTGTGTGAATCGAATCTTCTTTGCATAGGGCGTCATCGCCAGGGTGTATACGTGGTGGAATCGCTCCATCTGTAGACACGGTTGTTCAGATAATCGTCGTTATCTCTTTGGAATTTCTGCCTCTTATGGTCCTGAAGGTTCTTCTGGTGTTCGGTAATGATTTTGTCCGTTTTTTCTTTCAAGGTGGACCACTCGGCAGGAGAGAGAGTAGCTGCTAATTGATTTTCAATGGCCTGGATATTTTTTTTAATGTCAGATATTTCCTTCTGGAGGCACTCCACAGTTAGAACAATAATGTCTAATGAGCACTTATTAAGTATTTTTTGGTACTTGTCACAATACTCCTGGTTATCTGCAAACAGAGTGGGTCGTAAGTGACTCCTCAGTCCCCTAGGGATTTTGCTTTGGCAGTGGTACTCCGCTAGGGTACAGTGTAGGTCATACGAGACCAGTTTGCGTTTGGTTTTCTCGTAGTCCCTAGTCCTCAAGTCAGTCACTGGTATCTTAAGGAACTCAGTGGAACTTGTGACGTGAGATAATATATTTCAACTAGTGGCTATGTCATAGACAAAAGTGTCGGTTGACATTTGGGATCCCTGTGCAACAACCAAGATAACTAGTAAATGGAGAGAAAATTGGTGTGCACTAGGGATTTTTGGTGTGCACTCATGGTTTTTTTGTTCATTTGGGGACATATTATTATTATTATTATTATTATTATTATTATTAATTTTTCATTATTTTTTCAATTTTTATATTTATTATTCCCTTTATACCCCCAGGTTTCCTTTGGTTATTTTTACTTTTACTTAATTCTTTTTCATTCATCCATGATTTGATTTACTTATATTTTCCCCCGTCTCAGTCATTCTTATATGTCTATTGGGTTGCCACCTTGATTTTTACAAATCAAGAGGATCGCTCCTGTGTTGCTATATGATCTGCCTGGATTCCTACCAATAGGACTCACAAACCCCTCATTAGATGTAGGAGATAGGTGTTTTATCCAACAGCGCAGGCACCACTATCTCTGTAAGCTCACAGCGTTCCCTCTCCCTGACAGCGCCCGCGCTTGCGCACTTTGCCACACACACTACGCGGCGGGACTTCTGGTACCGGATGACGCACTTCCGGTGCCGCGGGTCCCTCTGCGCTCAAATACTGGAGCCAGGACGCCACACACTATGTGCCGACACAGCAAGGCGCAGGAGCCCCGCTTATACCTCACATCTGCCAGGGTAATCCCCTGATCCACCACTGCAAATGCGGCCATCTGTCCTGTGTCGCATATATATCCCTGACATGTGTATCTACCCTGGGATATTACATGCTATTGCCAGCCTGGCTAATACTTTGTATTCCCCTACAGAAATTCTCCATATATAGTACAATTACAGAGAACGCCACCTGCTTACCAGCACAGCCAGGTAATAACCCATACCACTGCCTAGTGTGCCCCTCTATTTGCGTCCTATTCTATATACACCCTAACCCTATGTATCCTAAACATATTTTACCTGCGGTACAACAAGACAAGGCTATCCGCATACCGTTAGCATATTATACAAGGTTAACCCCTTCACTACTTACAAGCACTGTCAGGTAATATCTCATATCACTGCCCAGTGCACCTCTTTCTACGTCCTATTCTAAATACATCTTAACCCCGTGCATCTCAAATAGGTTTCATCTGCGGTACAACATGGCAAGGCAATCCGCGTACTATTAGCTCATTGTACAAGGTTAATTCCTTTCACTGCCTACCAGCACTGCCAGGTAATTTCCTATACCACTGCCCAGTGTACCTCTCTATCTGTGTCCTATTATATACACCCTAACCCCATGTATCCTAAACAGATTTTATCTGCAGTACAACAAGACAAGGCTATCCGCACATTATTAGCATACTGTACAAGGTAAACTCTTTTCAGCTTTAAGACTAGGGTGGCCTCTCATTGACAGTCCCTATTAACACTTTTTATTCCTTACAGATATTCTACATGCTTCAAGGATACTATTTATGCTATAGTTTTATTCACCTTGCTAAGGTAAATTTCTCTCTCGGTCACGTATTAGTGATCTCTTTTTTCTCACTTTGGTATCTTCTTGGGTCCCTCGCCTTCTAAACTATACGAGTATATCACAAACTTGCACGAAACCATGTTCTTACCTGCCATATAATAATTTTTCTTCCGTCCAGAGACAGGTTATAATATCTGTCATATGCTATGTCATGTATGTATATATATGTATATATTTTCCCCTCTTCGGGCTTTATGTGTGCCACAATATGGAACATAATGTTTACTGTACATATTCTCTGTACTGTTGCTTATATATATTTTGTCTTTTCCAGCGACCACATGATAAAGACTCGGGAAGAGTCGAAACGTTGTCAGTTTGACTTCTGGTCGCCTACTGCATTGTTGAATAATAGATTTGTAGCACTTTAATAAATTTTGAGTTTGTCACAAAATATACCCCTAGAGTGTGCGGTGTATTAAATTTATCTCTAGTGTATTAGGACGATCTAGTCCTCTACACCAGCACCTCGCCTTATTCCATCCCTAGTGCACACCAATTTTCTCTCCAGAGATACTGTATAAACAGATAGAAAGATAGTTACATATAACAAGAATAAAAGCAAAGCAGTACTAAGGCCCCCTTCCATCGCACACCTTGTATGTTTGTATGCAGTCCGTTTTTTAAGGACCACAAATACATACATACGCAAACCCATTGTATTCAATGGTGGTGCACACATATTCAGGTTTTTCACACAAACCATGTGTCTGTGAGAAAAACCTGCAGACATGTCCCTTTTTTTAATGTACCACGGATTAAATGCATGCTGCACAAGGGTGACACACAGATCAGATCTGTATGTCATCAGTGTGACACATACCCGCTCCTGGGAAAACTCTTATCATCCCCGCCTGGTCTTGCTGCGAACAGCGAGTCTGATGATAGTTGTAGTCAGCGACCGCTGTCGTGCTGACTGCAACTATCATCACTGTTGCCTGGCCTCCCTGCGATCAGCGAGACCAGGCGAACCTGTTGATAGTTGTAGTCACCACCTGTGTATTGTGTGTATTAACCCCTTCATGACCTTGGGATTTTTCGTTTTTCCGTGTTCGCTTTTCACTCCCCTCCTTCCCAGAGCCATAACTTTTTTAATTTTCCGTCAATTTGTCCATGTGAGGGCTTATTTTTTGCGGGACGAGTTGTACTTTTGAACGACATCATTGGTTTTACCATGTCAGGTACTAGAAAACGGGAAAAAAAATCCAAGTGCGGTGAAATTGCAAAAAAAGTGCAATCCCACACTTGTTTTTTGCTTGGCTTTTTTGCTAGGTTCACTAAATGCTAAAACTGACCTGCCATTATGATTCTGCAGGTCATTACGAGTTCCTAACATGACTAGGTTATTTTTTACCTAAGTGGTGAAAAAAAATTCCAAACTTTGCTAAAAAAATAAATAAATTGCGCCATTTTCCGATACTCGTAGCGTCTCCATTTTTCATGATCTGGGATCGGGTGAGGGCTTATTTTTTGCGTGCCGAGCTGGCGTTTTTAATGATTCCAATTTGGTGCAGATACGTTCTTTTGATCGCCCATTATTGCATTTTAATGCAATGTTGCGGCGACCAAAAAAACGTCATTCTGGCGTTTCGATTTTTTTTCTCGTTACGCCGTTTAGCGATTAGGTTAATGCTTTTTTTTATTGATAGATCGGGCGATTCTGAACGTGTTGATACCGAATATGTGTAGATTTGATTTTTTTTTTTATTGATTTATTTTGATTGGGACAAAAGGGGGGTGATTTAAACTTTTATATTTTTTTTATTTTTTTTCACATTTTTTTTAACTTTTTTTTTAAACTTTTGCCATGCTTCAATAGCCTCCATGGGAGGCTAGAAGCAGGCACAGCACGATCGCCTCTGCTACATAGCAGCGATCTGCTGTTCGCTGCTATGTAGTAGAAAATCAGGTGTGCTGTGAGCGCCGACCACAGGGTGGCGCTCACAGCTACCGGCGATCAGTAACCATAGAGGTCTCAAGGACCTCTATGGTTACAATGGAGAAGCATCGCCGACCTCCGATCATGTGACGGGGGTCGGCGATGCCGTCATTTCCGGCCACCCGGCCGGATGCGGTAGTTAAATGCCGCTGTCTGCATTTGACAGCGGCATTTAACTAGTTAATAGCGGCGGGTGAATCGTGATTTCACCCGCCGCTATTGTGGGCACATGTCAGCTGCTCAAAACAGCTGACATGTCTCGGCTTTGATGCGGGCTCACCGCGGAGCCCTGCATCAAAGCACGTGAGCTGACATCGGACGTACTATCCCATCCGATGTCAGTAAGGGGTTAAATAAATATTTTAAAAAATTATGTGGGGTCCCCCGTAATCAACGGCTGGGAACTGTTGTTAATATTCTGGGAATGGATCAATAGCCATAAAGGTTCCCAGGCTATTAATATCAGCTCACAACTGTTGGCTTAGCTTTTACTGGTACTTCCTATAATTACTAAACAGCAAAGGCTATGCAGACAGCTGCGGGCTGATATTAATAGCTTAGGAAGGGGTAATGGATATTGGCCCCCTCCCAGACTAAGAACATCAGCCTTCAGCCACCCCAGAAATTTTGGTGCTTGGTTTCCAATCTTCTCACTTGCCCAGGTGCGTTGGCAAGTGGAGTGATGGCTGTAGGGTTGATGCCAGCTTTTTTATAGCAGCTAACATCATGACCAGGGGCTAGTAATGGAGAGGCATCTATAAGACATCCCCATTACTAACCAAAGAGTCAAAATGTAATAAAGATACAGAGAAGTCCTTTTATTGAAATAAACACACAGACTCCTTTATTTGAAATAAACAAATTCTGACCCTCTGTAACCCATTTATTCCACAAAAAAAAGAAAAGCAACGTTATACTCACCTTTCCGGAGATAATCCATTAATGGCCATGTCCCATAATGATCCAGATGGTTTGGTCACATGATGTGACTGCTCACCAAACCATGCAGATATTCGTGGGACATGACTATTAGGCCCGGGGTCACAGTTGCTTTTTTTTAAAGCACAGAAAAATAAGTACACAAAGCACTGATTAAAAATCACATTGCTATCTATCTGTCTATCTATTTATCATGTTCCTTATCAGTCCCTATCTTTAAACATCTTTAACCCCTTCCCGACATGTGCGGTACTAGAGCTGCTCTGCGGGAACTGAGCTCACCCCAGGACTGAGTGCAACAGACCGGACACTGGAGTCAGTGGTTGTGTGGGAACTGCATGCCCAACAACTGAATCCGGTGAACAGGAGATTGCAGGTCTCCTGGCCACATTTGTTGCCCGAAGACACAGCAGCAGACTCGAGCCTGGAGTCACAATGAGGGAGTGACACTTGGAACAGGCTCAAGCTGCCTGCCATGCAGGTAGTGTTCCACTTAAGGGACAGACTGAGAGAGGGACTTGAGGAGAACTACAAGCATCAGGAACCTAAAAAACAGCGCAGTAGGGAGGATTCCAACCCCACCTGACTACGAGAATTCTAAATAGCTTCCAGGCAGCCCGGATCTACAATACCACCTCTACCTGCGCTCCGGACTGCACCTACAATTAAAGGTAAAGAAACTACAATCCCTGTGTCCTCCAATCATTCCATCAGCCCAACATCCAAAAAATTTCATAGACTATTCTGGTAGCCCTGGGGCCCCCACTCCACCTGTGGGGAACCAAACCATCTCAGCTGCATTACCATCAAGCAGCATCAGCTATCACTGGCCGAGTACCACAGGTGGCGTCATGAACATTTCCCCTTTATCCCTACAAACTTTATAATCAGCATTACCTCATCCCTTTTAATTGCGCGCCCAGGGTCAAGGACCAGGTCATTGCTGCCGTGAGCACCCCTTTAAGAACCATCTGACCCGGTTCTGAGTACCCCACGGCCCTAGCAGGTGTTGCACTAGCACCGATTGCGTGCATTTAACCATTGTGATGCTGCGGTCAGTAGTCACTTTTAGGTATTTTCTGTCATATAGGCCCTTCAAAGTCACTTCAAATTTGAGATGGTCCCTAAAAAAATGGTTTTGCAGATTTTGTTGTAAAAATGAGAAATCGCTGGTCAACTTTTAACCCTTTTAACTTCCTAACAAAAATAAGTTTCAAAAATTATGCTGATGTAAAGTAGACATGTTGAAAATGTTATTTATTAACTATTGTTGCGATATGACTCTCTGATTTAAGGGCACAAAAATTAAAAGTTTGAAGAGGTAAATTCAGGACTGGACCAAGGGAACCCAGTGGACGTAGTGTACATGGACTTTTCAAAAGCTTTTGATATGGTGCCACACAAAAGGTTGATCTATAAAATGAGAAAAATGGGGATAGGGGAAAATATGTGTAAGTGGGTTAAGAGCTGGCTCAGGGATAGGAAACAAAGGGTGGTTATTAATGGAGCACACTCGGACTGGGTCGCGGTTAGCAGTGGGGTACCACAGGGGTCAGTATTGGGCCCTCTTCTTTTAACATATTTAGAAATATAGGGGGCATACAGAGTAGAATTTCAATATTTGCAGATGACACTAAACTCTGCAGGGTAATCATAACAGAGGAGGAAAATTTTATATTACAGGATGATTTATGTAAACTAGAAGCTTGGGCTGATAATTGGCAAATGAGCTTTAATGGGGATAAATGTAAGGTCATGCACTTGGGTAGAAGTAATAAGATGTATAACTATGTGCTTAATTCTAAAACTCTGGGCAAAACCGTCAATGAAAAAGAGATGGGAGTATGGGTGAATGACAAACTCACATTTAGTGGCCAGTGTCAGGCAGCTGCTACAAAGGCAAATAAAATAATGGGATGCATTAAAAGAGGCATAGATGCTCATGAGGAGAACATAATTTTACCTTTATACAAGTCACTAGTTCGACCACACTTAGAATACTGTGCACAGTTCTGGTCTCCGGTGTATAAGAAAGACATAGCTGAACTAAAGCGGGTGCAGAGAAGAGCGACCAAGGTTATTAGAGGACTGGGGGGTCTGCAATACCAACATAGGTTATTACACTTGGGGCTATTTAGTTTGGAAAAACGAAGGCTAAGGGGTGATTTTATTTTAATGTATAAATATATAAGGGGACAGTACAAAAACCTTTCTGATGATCTTTTTAATCATAGACTTAAAACAGGGACAAGGGGGCATCCTCTACGTCTGGAGGAAAGAATGTTTAAGCATAATAACAGACGCGGAGTCTTTACTGTAAGAGCAGTGAGACTATGAAACTCTCTGCCGTATGATGTTGTAATGAGTGATTCATTACTTAAATTTAAGAGGGGACTGGATACCTTTCTGGAAAAGTATAATGTTACAGGGTATATACACTAGATTCCTTGATAGGGTGTTGATCCAGGGAACTAGTCCGATTGCCGTATGTGGAGTCAGGAAGGAATTTTTTTCCCCAAAGTGGAGTTTACTCTTTGCCACATGGGGTATTTTTGCCTTCTTCTGGATCAACATGTTAGGGCATGTTAGGTTAGGCTATGGGTTGAACTAGATGGAAATAGAGTCTTCCTTCAACCTTAATAACTATGTTAGTAAATTGCGAAATGTTCAAAATTTTTGCCAAATTTCCATTTATTTCACAAATAAACACAAGTTATATCAAAGACATTTTGCCAGTATCATGATGTACAATATGTCACAGGAAAAACAGTCTTAGAATTAATACATAAAACGTTCATGTAATAATTATAGGGGATAACTCAGGAGACTCTTTGCGTGGATCAAGATAACTACAGGACACAGTTTTATAAGTGGTAAAGTCTATATTATCACACGGTGATTCAAACAGGTGCAGAGAGAAACTCAAGTCCACAACACTTGGTGCAAATAATAAACGCAGCTTAGCAGTCTATAGAAAACTTCAGAGGAAAATGCAATGAAGCAGAAAGTCTATGAAGCACAGTTATTCTTGAGGATACTTGACACGAATAAATCCTTGTCTTAGTCCAGGCACAGATAGATGTGCTTATTAGGCAGTTCAAATCATATATATCCCTGGCATCTTATCAGATACTGGAGCCGATTCCTGCGAATCCTGGAATCAATAATTTCCTCCACCATGAATTGTTCTTGCCCATCAATCACCACAGGCTGCGGAGGTGGCACAACATGTCCCTGGAAGGTATTAGGAGATACAGGCTTTAGTAAAGATACATGAAAAACTGGGTGTACCTTCATTTTCCTAGGCAGCTTCAGCCGGCAGGCCACAGAGCTCACAATACGGTGGATCTTGAAAGGGCCAATGAATTGCTGTCCAAGTTTTTGTGAAGGAACGTTTAACTTCAGATTCTTAGTTGCTAACCACACGGAATCTCCTACCTTGAACATGGGTGAAGGTTTACGGAATCTATCAGCCGATCTAATAAAGAATAACAGAGATACCACTCTTGCGAGACACATGAGACTCAAACATCCTACGGATATGTTGAACATCAAATTTATGGTCATAGAAGTGGTAAAATCGGGCCCGAGGGGCGGAGATCTAGACAGGACCATATTACAGAGAGAATGTGAGTGGACCTTTAGGTTGAATACTGTCACCCCGAGAGGACTAAATGAACAAATGTTATTTACGTGCTTTCTGTAACAAGTTCCCGTGCAAATTTGGTAAATTTCTAATGCTGTTGATTTGATGTCTGGCTGGACGGATTATATCTGGCAATTTTTAGGAAGTTCATTCATACTCTACTATGTTATGGACCCCTTCCACTTGGCGAGGAGGGTTTTGACACAGATCCGTGTGTACAATAGATTTGATAAAAATCCTCAGTTTAAGGGGCACCTCTCTTCCAGGGTATAAGTGTTTATTAGCTATTTGTAATATGTCTGCACGGCCCACATCCTGTGAAAGCAGAGTTCACAGCTGCAGGTGACATATCGGTTAAGGATAGAAATCCTGCTACTGCAGCTTTAGAGAAGGCTGTGGCACGTAACAAGGCACACAGCGTCCCACCATAACGCCTGCGCAGTAATACCGATATGCATCACAGAATATATGAGGGATCGCTGGGAAGGCGGACAATCTGCAAGAGGTACATCACGCGTAGGCACACTAGAGACCCCAAGCTAGTTAGCCTATGGAACGCAAATAATCTGTAAGCGTTCCATCTAGCGCAGACGCAATCAGTATGGGCGGAGCGTAGCGCTGACATACATAAGATAACCCCGGAAACAGCGGGTACGCCGCCTAACTTCCAGAGGTACGCAACATAAGGAAGTGCCAGATAGTCTAGCCTATGGAACGCAAATAATCTGTAAGAGTTTCATCTAGTGCAGGCGCAATGAATATGGGCGGGGAGTAATGCTGACATATATCAGGCAACCTAGGAAACAGCAGGTACGCTGTTTAACTTCCGGAGGTACGAAACATGAGGAAGCGCCAGATAGTCTATCGGACGCACAAGGCGGAACCTTTTCTCACCTGATGGTAGGGAGTACACTCTGGGCGCACTTCCTGTTGGAAAACAGGAAGCACCAACATTTGAGTTCCGGTGCCATGGCGCTATAAAACTGAGGTAATAGCATCAGGTTTCAACCCTATCACAACCTATCGAGAAACATGACAAGAAATCGGGCCTCCTGATGAGCCAGAGAGACGAAATGCGCTGAGGCTAAACACAGACTAGGCGGGCGGCATAGCATCTGAATTATGAGTATCAAACATATACTTATTTATTAGTTCTAGCTTTTGCAATATGTTGTGTATCTAAAATAGGCAGTGGTCTTATAGCAGAGACGTATTAAATGTCTCTGGAATTTAAAATAATAAATACCGCGCCACAAAGGTCTAAAAGCTAGTTTGAACTGATCTATAAGTTAGTTGCCGGTTCGCCTTTGCACAGCAAACTTTGCACAATATAGTGAATAATCTGCACTAGTGTTCAAACAAACGTCGACTGACACTGTTCCTACCTTCAATTAGAATACATCGCAATTAGTATGTACACTATATATAATTGGGGTAAACAAATAATAGATCACATACCGTGATGGTCTAGCTGATGGCTTGAAATGAGTATACCCCCAGATACATGCGGTACTCCACAACGATGGACAAGGGGTCTGTTGGTAAGGGTGGTCCTCAAAGCGGTGGCGGTCAGATAGGCACACACCGGTTGCCACTTGTCCAGCCAGAGGACCGGGTGCCAGTAAACAGTACAGAGCCAGGAACCATCCCGGCCGGAGGCGATCCTGGTTGTACTGAAAAAAATGACTGGTGCTGCTAGGCAGCGTGTGACGTCACAGGCCTACGGAGTCTCACTAGAGCAAAAAGCAAACTGACGCGTTTCGGAGTGTAACGCACTCCTTCCTCAGGGTAATACCTGCAGCACTTGGGTTGTTTCCTTAGTAGCGCCAGTGTGTTCTAGGGTTGTGTCTCTGGAATTTATTTTGTTCTCATCGCATGGGTTCATAATTGCATCTATCTGGTTAAATATTCTGCAACCACATTGTAGCTGGGACTTATGATACGGTGGTAATCCACATGGCCCGCTAGCAGAGCTTGATGACTCTGGAATGCTGATTATTCTCTATCATGTGTTTATAGTTTGATCCTTTTGGTGATATATCTGTAATTGCATAGCATCTGTGGCCAATCACATTGTGGTAATCCACATTAGGCATTCAGACATTTGTGCCAAAGATCATTTATAATTAGAGCTATGTTTGCTTATTCTGCCATCAGAATGCCTAAGTAACATGTTCTCCTATTGTTTTTATATTGCACGGTGTGGGGTCTAGGTCTCCCTAGTTATAGGTATTTTCTATGTCTAGCCAATAGGGGTACCTTTAGTCCTATTTTTGTGTGGGCAGAGGGAAAGCCTGGGCTAATCAGGGTCAATTTAGGGACCCCAGGGCCAGCCATCGCAGAGCGGGGGTGCCAATACGTTTCCCCTAGGGTGCCAACCCCCGCAGATAGGCAGCATACAGTATAGACATATACTAGGGCATTACCTTTTCCCCATTCTAGTTTTTTTCACGGTGTGTTGTTTTTGGTATGCCATTGGTTGTTGGCATTTTAACTATATTTAATAAAATTTATATTTTAGGGTATTACATGATTACATATAGTGTTGAGCATTCCGATACCGCAAGTATCGGGTATTGGCCGATACTTGCGGTATCGGAATTCCGATACCGAGATCCGATACTTTTGTGGTATCGGGAATCGTTATCGGATCCATATTACTGTGTAAAATAAAGAATTAAAATAAAAAATATTGATATACTCACCTCTCCGGAGGCCCCTGGACATCACCGCTGGTAACCGGCAGCCTTCTTTGCTTAAAATGAGCGCGTTTAGGGCCTTCCATGATGTCACGGCTTCTGATTGGTCGCGTGCCGCTCATGTGACCGCCACGCGACCAATCACAAGCCGTGACATCATTCTCAGGCCCTAAACTCCTCATTCTAGGAAAGAGATTCAAAGTGTCCATACCGGCATCTGAATGCTGTCTTCCACTCATCCCCTGGACGAATACGCACCAAATTATAAGCCCCACGAAGATCCAGTTTAGAGAACACCTTAGCATGGCGGACTCTTTCCAGTAATTCGGGAATCAGAGGCAAAGGGTAACGGTTTCGTACGGTTACCTTACTGAGTTCCCGATAGTCAACACAGGGTCTCAGGGTCCCATCCTTCTTCTTTACAAAAAAAATGGGTGCCCCTGCTGGTGAGGAAGAAGGACGTATGAAGCTTTTGGCCAGATTTTCATCAATATACTCTTTTAAGGCTTGAAGCTCAGGTGCCGCCAAAGGGTATACGTTACCAAAAGGAATGCCTGCCCCGGGAAGCCGCTCAATGGGACAGTCATAATTCCTGTGTGGAGGAAGCTGATCTGCATTCTTCTTGTCACAGATGTCAGAGAACTATTTATAAGCTGGAGGTAAAGAAAATACCTGTACATGTGGTTCCGTAGCCGTGGACTCAGGGACAGCTTCTGTTAACGCTGAGTTGCTCCTTGTTGGGAAGATAATCTCCTTGGTCTCCCAGTTGATAATTGGGTTCTGAGAACGCAACCAAGGAATGCCTAGAATCACAGGAAAATGAGGAGAAGAAATTAGCAAGAAATAAAGTTGCTCCTGATGCTTAGGCTCCAACAAAATTTCAAGGGGTACGGTCTCCTGATCCACAGGCCCAGAGATTAAAGGTGACCCATCCACTGTTTCCATGGTAATTGGAGAGGCTCTTTGCTGAATTTTAATACCATGTTCCTTGGCAAATGCGATATCCATGAAATTGCCACCTGCACCAGAGTCAATCATAGCTGAACTGGAAATCCACTGTCCTGAACACAGGATCTTAATAGGGAGAGAACAGTGAGAGTTCTTTTCCTTCAGCTCCTTTGGGGGTGAAGTCATAGAAAGTGAATGGAATACAGCGTTTAAAGGCAGGCTACATTCAGAGATGTCAGATTCATCATCACAGTTGTCATATTCCCCTATTGCTGCTAGCACCTTGTTAGGCCATCTAGGACACTTAGGACAATTGATCAAGAAGTGGTCAGACTGGCCGCAGTAGAAACATAGACTTTCACGCAGGCGATGCTCCTGGCGCTCATTGATCTTGCGCCTCTGGATGGAATCAATTTGCATGGGCACCTCCTCCACCTCCCGAGAGGTTTTACCTGCAGGCTCTTTGGAAGGAAGGAAAAAGTTAGAAACACGGTTATATGCAGCAAATTTCTCCTGCCTACGCTCAGTAAGGCGAATGTCTATGCGCACACAATGCTGTATAAATGTCTCTAGCTCTTGTGGTGACTCAGAGCGGGCTAGTTCATCTTTTACAAAACTAGACAGACCCCTTTTAAAAATAGGCAATTGTGTATAACTGTCCCAATTGGTATCTACCGCCAATCTCCTGAATTCAGTGGCAAACTCAATAACAGAACGTTTAGCCTGGCGTTAAGACAAAAAAGCAGATTCAGCAGTTGCATGGAGATTAGGGTCATCAAACATTAATGCCATAGCGGCCATGAAATCATCCAAGTCATTTAACCGTGGGTCACGAGACTCAATCATCGGATTCGCCCAGGCGAGCGCTCGTGAGGTCAGTAGCATTATTACACACAATACTTTGGATCTATCAGTAGGAAAATGGTCAGCATGCACATCAAAATATAGCATACATTGATTCACAAAGCCACGAAATTTGTCACGATCACCATTAAATCTGAAAGAGGGCAACTTAGGTGGGCCAGCTGGTGGCGGTGGCACAGAGGGTAAAGTCACTTGTGCAGCTATTTGCGTGCTTATGTCCTGAAAAGCCCGTCCATACTGGGACTCTATGCCAGCAAGTTTGTTTTCCTGGGCTGCCATGCGGTTGCTCAAGTCCTGCAAAGTTTGTCCAAACACTTGTTGATTGTGTTCAAAGCTTCCAAACTTATTTTGCAGACCTTCCACATCTTTCTGCAGTGATCTAATTATGGAAAACACCTGCTCTAATTTGCTTTCTGCAGTCATTGTTCCAGCAGTCTCCTTTTTCTTTTTTTTTTTTAGGCTAGAGTATCCTGTAATAATTATAGGGGATAACTCAGGAGACTCTTAACGTGGAACAAGACAACTACAGGACACAGTTTTATAAGTGGTAAAGTCTATATTATCACACGGTGATTCAAACAGGTGCAGAGAGAAACTCAAGTCCACAACACTTGGTGCAAATAATAAACGCAGCTTAGCAGTCTATAGAAAACTTCAGAGGAAAATGCAATGAAGCAGAAAGTCTATGAAGCACAGTTATTCTTGAGGATACTTGACACGAATAAATCCTTGTCTTAGTCCAGGCACAGATAGATATGCTTATTAGGCAGTTCAAATCATATCTTAGCTCAACCAGGGAGGTCTGGTTAATAGTCTCAGGTTATTGCAAAGCAGCAACAGCTTACATGACCAGCAAATGCAGATGGAAGTAAACACGAACAGCAGATGAAGGAGGATTACTGGAAACTTGTGTATGCAGCAGGAACTCAGGGCAGAGTAGCAGGATCACCTCACAGGTTCACAGGAGCAGATGTATAGTCAGGGAGTAATCAGAGGTCAGGAGCTGGATGCAAGGCAGAATACTCTAGCACAGATTGAAGGCTGGGGTGGAGTTTTATAGCAGGAGACACAGTGCACATGAGACCAAAGACGCCATCTTGAAAAAGGGCAGTAATGTACAAAAGGTAAAAAATGTTCAGAGTCCTGACAGTTCATTTCAATGCTGCATTTCATTCCATACGTGACACACTATCAGCACACGGATGTCACACGTAGGGTTGAGCGAAACGGGTCAGCAATTTTCAGAAGTCGCCGACTTTTGGCAAAGTCGGGTTTCATGAAACCCGACCCGACCCCTGTGTGGGGTCGGCCATGAGGTCGGCGATCTTCTGAATCTGGAATCGGAATTCCGATACCGATTCCCAATATGTTTAAGATATCGGGAATTGGTATCGGAATTCAGATTTAAGTGTAAAATAAAGAATCAAAATAAAAAATATCGCCATACTTACCCTCTGACGGGCCCTGGTACTAACCGGGAACCTTCCTTCCTTAGAATCAGCCTTCCAGGACCCTGCGGTGACGTCACGGTGAAGGTCGCGGCTTGTGATTGGTCACGCGGCCCCCATGTGACCGCTCGCGCGACCAATCACAAGCCGCGACGTCACCGTGACGTCACCGAAGGCACTGGAAGGGCTGATTCTTAGGAAGGAAGGCTGTCGGAAAGAAGCAGGGCGTGTCTGAGGGTGAGTATATACCTAATAGGAATATACTCACCCTCGGCTTCGTTCCGGCAGCCTTCCTTCCTAAGAATCAGCCCTTCCAGGACCTTCGGTGACGTCACCGAAGGTCCTGGAAGGGCTGATTCTTAGGAAGGAAGGCTGCCGGAAAGAAGCAGGGCGTGTCCGAGGGTGAGTATATACCTAATAGGAATATACTCACCCTCGGCTTCGTTCCGGCAGCCTTCCTTCCTAAGAATCAGCCCTTCCAGGGCCTTCGGTGACATCACGGTGACGTCGCGGCTTGTGATTGGTCGCGCGAGTGGTCACATGGGGGCCGCGCGACCAATCACAAGCCGCGACGTCACCGCGACGTCACCGCAAGGTCTTGGAAGGCTGATTCTAAGGAAGGAAGGTTCCCGGTTAGTACCAGGGCCCGTCAGAGTGTAAGTATAGCGATATTTTTTATTTTAATTCTTTATTTTACACTTAAATATGGATCCCAGGGCCTGAAGGAGAGTTTCCGCTCCTTCAGACCCTGGGAACCATTGGAAACCCAATGCACTGCATTGGGTTTCGAGTTTCGGCCGACCCCGACTTTTTTATAGGATCGGCCGATTTCACTCGACCCGTCTTTTGAAAAAGTCGGGTTTCGTGAAACCCGACCCGATCCTATAAAAGTAAAGGTCGCTCAACCCTAGTCACACGTATTGCACATGGCTGTCACATACATACACACAGATGGCACATGGATATGAACCACGGATTTCAGCAGAACTGGGTTTTCCAGTACAGGAATCACCCGGCCGTGTGAAGGAGGGGTAATACAAAGCATACAGATAATAAAGTACAAAATCAAATGTTTATTCAGAACAAATTGCATATTATTTAAGTTATATTAAAAAAACAAAAACTTAGTTTGTACCAATGGCATAAGGGATCATGGTACTATTGTCTTCTGGCCTAGTCATCTAAAAAATTACAGAAAAAAAATCCATAAACCTCTGTATTAAATTGAATGCATTAAAAGATACAGTAGTTGCCATTTGGACCTTAACCCATTCCTGCTCTATGATGGATAAATAAAATACATCATGGAGCAGGTCGGGTTGTGTAAAGCTTCACAAAGCATGGGTTACAGCTGTGTTACACAACACAGACATCTGCATCAAAAAGCAGCAATCAGTGCTATGTCTTTTTGCTCTTGTTACCTCCTTAAACTCTGCTGTCAGTCTCTGACAAAGGCATTAAAGGTGCGAAATCCTGCTCGAAGTGTCCATTCAAGCACCCATCACCCTAATCCCTTGCAACATGATGGTGGGAGGTTGATGGATTGCAATGGCAGCTGGGGGCGTGCTGAAGGCTCCTGTAACTGCAATATTGGTACTCAATGATTTCCTATATACTGCAATATTGTAGGCAGTATGGCAAATTTTAGCCATAGAGCAAGCACACTGCAGTGGTCCATGAGTGGCTGTCCATGAATATCATATTTACTTGTGGCTGATTCATAAAGTAAGATGAGGTGACAAGTAGAAATTTGAAAATTTATTTGTGTAGAATTCTACTGGAGACTATGGATTTTTTAGTAAATTCACTCCTCTCAAGTTCAGCAAAATAGCAGCCTTCTGCAGTTACCATTTTGATGAACAGTAGAGGGTTGGCAAAAAAAACAAAAAAACAAAACACTCACAAAATACTCACTGCAATGCTCACCCTCGCTGCTCCCTGTCCGATTCTCTGCACCTTGGTCGCAGAATCACTTCAGTCTAGGGCCCTTTCCCTGAGCAGGCCCAGGAACACAATGCGCATGTGCTGTGACCTTCAGGGCCTGTGGGTGGTTGGCAGTCCTGGCCTAGAGTGAACACGTGATCAGAGATTTGGCGTGACAGAAGCGCAGAGAATGAAACAGCAGGAAATGATCAACTTAGCCTTGAAACTGCAGGCAAACAGCCACAGGCACAATTAATCCAGCCATGGACACATCTTGTGGTAAGATTCGTCCTACCCCTTCCTTGGTGCCAAAAGAATACAAACATCTTTCCCCCATCACTATCTCCAGCATGTTCCTAGCTATTTCAGTACATTGAACAAGCTCAATCTATACCACATGATTTATCTCAGCTCTCGCCCCACCCGCAACTTTTAATATCCTCTCCGGCATGAATTCAGCAGTCGTGGCTGCAATACTATGATATACAGTGCCTTGCGAAAGTGTTCGGCCCCCTGGAACTTTTCAACCTTTTCCCACATATCATGCTTCAAACAGAAAGATACCAAATGTAAATTTTTGGAGAAGAATCATCAACAAGTGGAGCACAATTGTGAAGTTGAACAAAATTTATTGGTTATTTTAAATTTTTGTGGAAATTCCAAAACTGAAAAATGGGGCGTGCAATATTATTCGGCCCCTTTACTTTCAGTGCAGCAAACTCACTCCAGAAGTTCATTGTGGATCTCTGAATGATCCAATGTTGTCCTAAATGCCTAATGATGATAAATATAATCCACCTGTGTGTAATCAAGTCTCCGTATAAATGCACCTGCTCTGTGATAGTCTCAGGGTTCTGTTTGAAGCACAGAGAGCATCATGAAGACCAAGGAACACAACAGGCAGGTCCGTGATACTGTTGTGGAGAAATTTAAAGCCGGATTTGGATACAAAATGATTTCCAAAACTTTAAACATCCCAAGTAGCACTGTGCAAATAGCCAACACTGGATTGAAAGTGGTTGTTTTCTATTCGCCACGACAGCACCCACGGAGAGAGGGGATCCTGTTGTGAATTTGGATTCTGGGCTCCCCCGGTGGCCGCTTGTGGAATTGGACTTGTCATCCTCTTTCCTGTTTCACCTGTTTCCATCAGTAGTGGGTGTCGCTATTTAAGCTCATTTCTCTGGTGGTTTCTTGCCGGTCAACAATGTTATCTGATGCCTCTCAGTGCTTGTTCCTGCTTCTGACAACTACTAGATAAGTTGGACTTTTGTCCATGTTTCGTTTTGCCTATTTGTTCCAGTTCACAGCTGAAGTTTTGTTACTGTGTCTGGAAAGCTCTCGTTGATCAGGGATTGCTACTCTGGTGTTATGAGTTAATGCCAGAGTTTAAGGTAATCTCTGGATGGTGTTTTGTTAGTGTTTTTCTGCTGACCATGAAAGTATACTATCTGTCTTCTGCTATCTAGTAAGCGGACCTCAAATTTGCTAAGACTATTTTCCTGCTGCGTTTGTTGTTTCATCTGAACTCACCGTCATTATATGTGGGGGGCTACTGTCTTCTTTGGAATATTTCTCTAGAGGTGAGCCAGGTCTTATATTTCCCTCTGCTAGCTATTTAGGTCTTAGGCCAGAGCTGGGCATCTAGCCATAAATAGGAAATGCTACCTGGCTATTTCTAGTTGCGCGGCAGGCTTAGTTCATGGTCAGTATAGTTCCATCTTCCGAGAGCTTGTCCCTCTATAGGCTTGCTATGATCTCTGCCTGCAGAGATCATGACAGTTTGACCGGCCCATAAAGTGTTAAAAACCCAGGTTGAGAAAGGAGAGTTATAAGAAGTCTGCTGGAATTGTTTTTTTTTTTTTTTTTTTTCCTCCAGTTTGCCTTGCTGCAGTCTTTTTTCTCTCTCTCCTCCTAATCTCTGTATGGCTCTGTGTGCACCTGACAATAATGGATCTTCAGAGTGTAACTGCGGGTTTGAATAATCTCATCACGAAAGTACAAAATTTACAAGATTTTGTGGTACATGCTCCAGTATCTGAGCCGAGAATTCCTTTGCCGGAGTTCTTCACAGGGAATAGAGCTAGCTTCCAGAATTTCCGAAATAATTGTAAGCTTTATTTGTCCCTGAAGTCTCGTTCAGCTGGAGACCCTGCTCAGCAGGTTAGGATTGTGATTTCCTTGCTCAGGGGTGACCCTCAAGATTGGGCCTTCTCATTGCCAGCAGGGGATCCTGCGTTGCGCGATGTGGATGCGTTTTTTCTGGCCTTGGGCTTGCTTTATGAGGAACCTCATTTGGAACTTCAGGCAGAAAAAACTTTGATGGCACTATCTCAGGGGCAAGACGAAGCTGAGGTTTACTGCCAAAAATTCCGTAAATGGTCTGTGCTTACTCAGTGGAATGAGTGCGCCTTGGCGGCAACTTTCAGAGAAGGTCTCTCTGATGCCGTTAAGGATGTTATGGTGGGGTTCCCTGTGCCTGCAGGTCTGAATGAGTCCATGACAATGGCTATTCAGATTGATAGGCGTCTGCGGGAGCGCAAACCGGTGCACCATCTGGCGGTGTCTATGGAAAAGACGCCAGAAAGTATGCAGTGTGATAGAATTCTGTCCAGGAGCGAGCGACAGAATTTTAGACGGAAGAATGGATTGTGCTTCTATTGTGGGGATTCTACTCATGTTATATCAGCATGCTCTAGGCGTACAAAGAAGCTTGATAAGTCTGTTTCCATTGGCACCATTCAGTCTAAGTTTATTTTGTCTGTAACCCTGATTTGCTCTTTGTCATCCATTGCCACGGACGCCTATGTTGACTCTGGCGCCGCTCTGAGTCTTATGGATTGGTCCTTTGCCAATCGTTGTGGTTTTGATTTAGAGCCTTTGGAGACTCTTATTCCTCTGAAGGGGATTGACTCCACCCCATTGGCTAATAATAAACCACAATACTGGACACAAGTAACCATGCGTATCAATCCGGATCACCAGGAGATTATTCGTTTCCTGGTGCTGTATAATTTACATGACGATTTGGTGCTGGGATTGCCATGGTTGCAGTCTCACAATCCAGTCTTGGACTGGAGAGCAATGTCTGTGTTGAGCTGGGGATGTAAGGGTATTCATGGGGACTTACCTTTGGTTTCTATTTCGTCGTCCATTCCCTCTGAAGTCCCTGAGTTCCTCTCAGATTATCAAGACGTCTTTGACGAACCCAAGCTTGGGTCGTTACCTCCGCACCGTGAGTGCGATTGTGCCATAGATTTGATACCGGGTTGCAAATATCCAAAGGGTCGTTTGTTTAATCTGTCTGTGCCGGAACATGCTGCTATGCGGGAATATATAAAGGAGTCTTTGGAAAAGGGACATATTCGTCCATCTTCTTCTCCCTTGGGAGCTGGGTTTTTCTTTGTCTCAAAAAAGGACGGCTCTTTGAGACCATGTATTGATTATCGGCTTCTGAATAAGATCACTGTTAAGTACCAATACCCATTGCCATTGCTTACTGATTTGTTTGCTCGTATAGAGGGTGCTAAGTGGTTCTCTAAAATTGATCTTCGTGGGGCGTATAATTTGGTGCGGATCAGGCAGGGGGATGAGTGGAAGACCGCATTTAATACGCCCGAGGGCCACTTTGAGTATTTGGTCATGCCTTTTGGTCTTTCTAATGCCCCTTCAGTTTTCCAGTCTTTTATGCATGATATTTTCCGCGATTTTCTGGATAAATTTATGATAATATATCTGGATGATATTCTGATTTTTTCTGATGACTGGGACTCTCATGTCCAGCAGGTCAAGAGAGTTTTTCAGGTTCTGCGGTCTAATTCTTTATGTGTGAAGGGGTCTAAGTGCGTTTTTGGGGTCCAGAAAATTTCCTTTTTGGGGTATATTTTTTCTCCCTCTTCCATTGAGATGGATCCCGTCAAGGTGCAAGCTATTTGTGACTGGACTCAGCCCTCCTCTCTTAAGGGTCTTCAGAGATTTTTGGGCTTTGCCAACTTTTACCGCCGATTTATTGCTGGTTTTTCGGATGTCGTTAAACCACTGACTGATTTGACCAGACATGGCGCTGATGTTGCTAATTGGTCCCCTCATGCTGTAGAGGCCTTTCAGGAGCTTAAGCACCGTTTTGCCTCTGCCCCTGTGTTACGTCAGCCTGATGTGAATCTGCCTTTTCAGGTTGAGGTTGACGCTTCGGAGATCGGAGCTGGGGCAGTGTTGTCGCAGAAAGGTTCCGACTGCTCCGTCATTAGGCCTTGTGCCTTCTTTTCTCGCAAATTTTCGCCCGCAGAGCGGAATTATGATGTTGGGAATAGGGAGCTTTTGGCCATGAAGTGGGCGTTTGAGGAGTGGCGCCATTGGCTAGAGGGGGCTAAGCATCGGGTGGTGGTATTGACTGACCACAAAAATTTGATTTATCTTGAGACTGCCAGGCGCCTGAATCCTAGACAGGCGCGCTGGTCTTTATTTTTTTCTCGCTTTAATTTTGTGGTGTCATACCTACCGGGTTCTAAGAATGTTAAGGCAGATGCCCTTTCTAGGAGTTTTGACCCGGACTCTCCTGGTAATGCTGAACCCACAGGTATCCTTAGGGAGGGAGTAATTTTGTCGGCCGTTTCTCCTGATCTGCGGCGGTCCTTGCAAGAGTTTCAGGCGGATAGACCGGATCGTTGTCCGCCTGATAGACTGTTTGTTCCGGATGATTGGACCAGTAGAGTCATCTCTGAGGTACATTCTTCTGCATTGGCAGGTCATCCCGGAATTTTTGGTACCAGGGATTTGGTGGCAAGATCCTTCTGGTGGCCTTCCCTGTCACGAGATGTGCGAGTCTTTGTGCAGTCATGTGACATTTGTGCTCGGGCCAAGTCTTGTAGTTCTCGGGCTAGCGGACTGCTGTTGCCCTTGCCTATTCCTAAGAGGCCTTGGACACACATCTCGATGGATTTTATTTCAGATCTGCCTGTTTCCCAGAAGATGTCTGTCATCTGGGTGGTCTGTGACCGTTTCTCTAAAATGGTCCATTTGGTTCCTCTGCCCAAGTTGCCTTCTTCTTCTGAGTTGGTTCCTCTGTTTTTTCAGAATGTTGTCCGATTGCACGGTATTCCTGAGAATATTGTTTCTGACAGAGGTACCCAATTTGTGTCTAGATTTTGGCGGGCATTCTGTGCTAGGATGGGCATAGATTTGTCTTTTTCATCTGCTTTTCACCCTCAGACTAATGGCCAGACCGAGCGGACTAATCAGACCCTGGAGACATATCTGAGGTGTTTTGTCTCTGCTGACCAGGATGATTGGGTTGCTTTTTTGCCATTGGCAGAGTTCGCCCTCAATAATCGGGCCAGCTCTTCCACCTTGGTGTCCCCGTTTTTCTGTAATTCGGGGTTTCACCCTCGATTTTCCTCCGGTCAGGTGGAATCCTCGGATTGTCCTGGAGTGGATGCGGTGGTGGAGAGATTGCATCACATCTGGGGGCAGGTTATGGACAATTTGAAGTTGTCCCAGGAGAAGACTCAGCGTTTTGCCAACCGTCATCGTCGTGTTGGTTCTCGGCTTTGTGTTGGAGATTTGGTGTGGTTGTCTTCTCGTTTTGTCCCTATGAGGGTCTCTTCTCCTAAGTTTAAACCTCGGTTCATCGGCCCTTATAGAATATTGGAGATTCTTAATCCTGTTTCTTTCCGTTTGGACCTCCCTGCGTCCTTTTCCATTCATAACGTTTTTCATCGGTCGTTATTGCGCAGGTATGAGGTACCTGTTGTACCTTCAGTTGAGCCTCCTGCTCCGGTGTTGGTTGAGGGTGAGTTGGAGTACGTTGTGGAGAAAATTTTGGACTCTCGTGTTTCCAGACGGAGACTCCAGTATCTGGTCAATTGGAAGGGTTACGGCCAGGAGGATAATTCTTGGGTCAATGCATCTGATGTTCATGCTTCTGATCTTGTTCGTGCCTTCCATAGGGCTCATCCTGGTCGCCCTGGTGGATCTGGTGAGGGTTCGGTGCCCCCTCCTTGAGGGGGGGGTACTGTTGTGAATTTGGATTCTGGGCTCCCCCGGTGGCCGCTTGTGGAATTGGACTTGTCATCCTCTTTCCTGTTTCACCTGTTTCCATCAGTAGTGGGTGTCGCTATTTAAGCTCATTTCTCTGGTGGTTTCTTGCCGGTCAACAATGTTATCTGATGCCTCTCAGTGCTTGTTCCTGCTTCTGACAACTACTAGATAAGTTGGACTTTTGTCCATGTTTCGTTTTGCCTATTTGTTCCAGTTCACAGCTGAAGTTTTGTTACTGTGTCTGGAAAGCTCTCGTTGATCAGGGATTGCTACTCTGGTGTTATGAGTTAATGCCAGAGTTTAAGGTAATCTCTGGATGGTGTTTTGTTAGTGTTTTTCTGCTGACCATGAAAGTATACTATCTGTCTTCTGCTATCTAGTAAGCGGACCTCAAATTTGCTAAGACTATTTTCCTGCTGCGTTTGTTGTTTCATCTGAACTCACCGTCATTATATGTGGGGGGCTACTGTCTTCTTTGGAATATTTCTCTAGAGGTGAGCCAGGTCTTATATTTCCCTCTGCTAGCTATTTAGGTCTTAGGCCAGAGCTGGGCATCTAGCCATAAATAGGAAATGCTACCTGGCTATTTCTAGTTGCGCGGCAGGCTTAGTTCATGGTCAGTATAGTTCCATCTTCCGAGAGCTTGTCCCTCTATAGGCTTGCTATGATCTCTGCCTGCAGAGATCATGACAGGATCCGCCCCTAGGAACAGGAAACCTACAGAGAGATAAAAGGGGCGGCCCCCCCTCGCTCCTCAGTTGGTTTCCTGTTCCTAAAGGGGAACCTACAGAGAAGACTCTCTGAAGCTAATTGCAAGAGGAAAACTTGCCTGGATGCCGCCTGTGCGTCTCTGCTGAGCAACAGGGGCTCCAGAGTGAGTGAACAGAGTCGGGCGTTCCTGTTGGTTCCCCCCTCATCTGTTTTCAGTCGGTGGAGGACAACGATCTCCCTACTGGGACATCGTTGTAAGGGATGGCCGGTGATGCGGTGTGCCTGGGCTAACCAAAATTACCTGAAGGAAGCAGGTTTCCGGACCCGGGTGGCGATACCCTCTGAAGGATGGAGTGGTCATCAGCTGTTTCCCCAGTCCCTCAGGTATGATGGCGACGTGGGTAGTGATAGCGCTGGAAAGCCGGCCGGCTGCGACGCCGGTGCATGCGCAGTAGAGCCGTATCCCGGAAGTGAATCCCTGCCCCCAGGAGGTCAGCAGTCTATTTCCGGGGGAACCGCCATATTGGTTTCCTCTGGGCGGTTTTCTCCATGCCCCCTGACGCTGCACCGATGTTTCAGGTAAAAAAAAAAAAAAAAAAGAGGAAGGGGGAGTGTGTGTGTCCTGCACTATAAAAGGCACAGGAGCAGGGACAGACAGCGCGCTATCATGTCGTCCCAGGAGGAAGTCTCTGTGCGCCCTATGGAGGACCTACTGATTGCCAGTAGTGATGCCAGAAATAAGAATGGTGGACACTCAAAGAGGAGTGATTCCACTGTGAAATCAGGAGGGAGGTCATCCCGTTCCACACCCCAGGCCAGGCAAACCCAGCAACCGGTAGATACAGGTGCTTCTGGGTGAGTGTTCCATAGCTTCAAGAAAGCTTATAAGTATTTCCTCTGCTTATGTTTTAGGCAAAGAGGACGGGGAAAACAAAGCATAAACAGTGTGCGATATGTACTGAGCCTCTGCCCGACTCTTACCTCAAAAAGCTGTGTCAGGCCTGTATAACCAACACCTTGCAGCAGGAGGAGTCTGTAAAAATGAATGACATACGGCTTATAATTCGTGAGGAACTGCAGTCGTTAGGAGGGGGCCCCTCTGTTAATGTGGAAAAGAGGAGTAGGAGAAGGTCATCACCTAAAGCTGACACGTCAGCAGAGAGTGGAGAGGTGGATTCGGATGTGTCTCAGTCGTCTGAATCATCAGGGGAACAGGATTATGTCTGTTTTCCTACTGACGGTGTCAATAACTTAATAAAGTCAGTAAGAAGTACGATGGGGTTGACTGAGTCAAAAGAACCCCAAACGCCTCAGGAACTTATGTTCGCTGGTCTTTCTCAACGGAAGGGCCAGGTGTTTCCCGTAAATCAGGCCATAAAAGACCTCGTCAAAAAGGAATGGGGCAAAGGGCAAAAAGGGTTTGTGCCAATACCCTGTAAGAGACGCTACCCCTTTGATGACGAGGATATGGATTCCTGGGCCAAAGTACCTAAAGTCGATGCAGCAGTAGCATCTACATCTCGCCGTTCCTCTTTACCTGTGGAGGATGCAGGTTCCTTATCCGATCCTATGGATAGGAAATCGGATGCACTCCTTAAAAAATCATGGGAGGCCTGTGTTACTGCTTTCAAGCCAGCAATCTCAGCCACGTGTACCAGTAGGTCTATGCTGGTTTGGTTAGAGCAGCTGGACCAAAATATCAGAAACGGGGTTTCTAGAGAAAAATTACGTGCATCAATTCCCTTGATAAAAGGTGCTGCGGCATTTATATCCGATGCCTCCGTGGATTCTCTCCGCCTGGCGGCCAGAACTGCCAGCCTCTCCAATACTGCTCGCCGAGCTTTATGGCTAAAAAACTGGAAGGGTGATGCCCAGTCTAGATCCAAATTATGTGCCATACCCTGTCAGGGTGAGTACCTCTTTGAAAGTGTGTTGGATGAAATCCTCACTAAGGCGGGTGAGCGAAAGAAGGGCTTCCCTAATCCATTTGTTCCTTCTTACAGAAGGGCATTCAGGAAGCCATCATTTGGCAGAAAGGGAGGCTTTAAAGAATGGAGGAACAAAGAGTTCAGGCAGAAGGGCAATTTGTTCAATAAACGTCCCTTCAAACCAGCTGAAAAATTCCGGGAACCCTATTCCACCAGTGGGCGGTAGACTTCTAGGATTCAAAAATCAATGGAATAAAATAACTGTTAATCCATGGGCCTTGAAATTAATATCCTCAGGCCTCACTCTAGACTTTATTCGTAAACCTCCGGATTCCTTCCTGCTCACCTCCCTAAAATCCAGACTGCAACAGGAGGCACTGGAGATAGAAATTAAGTCCCTTCTTGCCAAACGGGTTTTGATAGACGTCCCGTCATCTCAAACAGGGTTGGGGTTCTACTCCCCCTTGTTTCTGATTACTAAGCCTGACGGATCCTATAGAACCATATTTAATCTGAGAAGACTAAACACGTTCATAAGACCCGTAACATTTAAAATGGAATCTGTTCGGTCAGCTATTAAAAATCTGTTCCCAAACTGTTACATGGTAGTACTGGATCTTAAGGATGCGTATTACCATCTTCCTATACACCAGTCACACCAGCAGTTTCTTCGGGTAGCAGTAGTTATAGACGGGCAAATTCGTCATTTACAATATAGGGCAATGCCCTTTGGCCTGTCCATAGCCCCTAGGGTCTTTACTAAATTGCTGTTGGAGGTAATGTCTTTTCTGCGGTTAAAAGACACTCTGGTCATTCCATATCTGGATGACTTACTAATTGTTGGAAAAAACTCCTTACAGTGTGAACAAAGGTTGGAGGAGGTGGCGTTTTCCTTACAAACGCTGGGCTGGATTGTCAACTGGGAAAAATCCAGACTCCAACCCGTCACTTGTCAGAGATTTCTAGGACTCCTTCTGGATTCAGTGGACCAAATTTGTCGGTTACCTGATGATAAGAAGTCTTCTATTGTTGGCAAAGTAAGCCTGGCAATCAAAAAACGTAGCATGTCTCTGAGAAATGCCATGTCATTACTGGGTTCATTGTCATCTTGTATCCCTGCGGTTAAATGGGGGCAATTCCATACCAGGCAGCTCCAGAAATTTATATTGCAGGAGGACATTAAAAATAAAGGACATTTGGACCGAACAATTTATTTATCATCAGAGGTAGTACACTCCCTTACATGGTGGTTAGATTGGGGAAATTTATCAGAGGGGGTACCTTGGGTCATCACCCCTACTACCATAGTAACCACGGATGCTAGTCCGGAAGGCTGGGGAGCACATTTTAAAGATCAGGTGGTTCAGGGCCTTTGGTCCAGATCAGATTTGTCTAATTCCTCTAATGTAAAAGAATTAAGAGCTATATATTACTCCCTACTCCACTTTCTTCCCCAGCTACGAGGCTCTCACACAAGGGTCCTCTCGGACAACACCTCGGCAGTAGCCTATTTGAATCATCAAGGAGGTACACGGTCAGAAAATCTTATGAAAATCTCATCGGACATCATGACCTTAGCGGAAAGTCATCTGTTGTCCTTATCAGCAGTGCACATCAGAGGCATAGACAATATTCGGGCCGATTTCCTCAGTCGCCATACCCTTCATCAAGGGGAGTGGATGCTCAGCAGAAAGATTTTCAGATTAATAACAGACCGATGGGGAGTACCTCAAATAGACCTGTTCGCAACAAGGTCCAACCGTCAGGTCAAAACTTTTGCCTCCCTTTGCAGACTGGACAACCCGGACATATTCGATGCCCTTCAGGTGCCATGGACATTCGACCTGGCTTATGCATTCCCTCCATGGAACCTATTACCTATAGTAATCAGAAAAATAAGGGAGGAGGGAGCAAGAGTCCTGTTGGTGGCCCCATTCTGGCCCAAAAGGCCATGGTTCTCATGGCTCAGGGCGATGTCAACTACAGACCCTTGGATCCTGCCTCAGTCCAAGGACCTGTTATCTCAGGGACCGTTTTTCCATCCTCGGGTAAAAGGCATGAATCTGACTGTATGGAATTTGAGAGGCACTTACTAACTTTAAGGGGTTTTTCCAGTGGGCTTATAGATACTCTTATGAAGAGTAGGAAGCCGTCTACTACCCAAATCTATGTCAGGGTTTGGAAAAAATTCCTTCAATTTCATACTACACAACTTTCCGCTGAAGTACCTATAAATTCAATATTGGAGTTCTTACAAAAAGGGCTTGAGTTGGGACTGTCTGTAAATACCCTAAGAGTCCAGGTCTCAGCTCTGGGGGCACTCTTTAGTTATGATGTGGCGGGAGATAGATGGGTTTCGCGTTTTATATCAGCATGTGAACGCTCAAGACCTATTCATATACCACAGGTGCCACAGTGGGATCTATCTCTGGTCCTAGATGCCTTGACACAAAGCCCGTTTGAGCCTCTACATGCGGCCTCATTAAAGAACATCTCGCTAAAAACAATACTGTTGGTAGCGTTAGTATCCGCTAGGAGAGTGAGTGATCTCCATGCCTTATCAATTGACCCTCCTTATCTGTCCGTAACATCTGATAGAATAATCTTAAAAACAGACCCTTGTTATCTCCCTAAGGTAGCCACTAGTTTTCATAGATCCCAGGAGATCTTGTTACCTACCTTCTATAAAGACCACTCAACTCCAGAGGAAGCAAGGCTTCATACCCTAGATGTTAAGAGAACTGTTCTAGCCTATTTAGAGAAGACTAGGGACTGGAGGAAGAGTAGGGCTCTTTTTGTGTCTTTCCAGGGGAAAACCAAGGGTTCCAGAGTTACAAAGAACACGCTGTCACGATGGATAAGAGATGCCATAATCCTGGCGTATAAAGCTGGAGGAAGAGAACCTCCAATGCATGTGGGAGCACATTCCACAAGAGCCGTGTCGACCTCCTGGGCAGAAAGGGCGAACGTGCCAATAGACCTTATATGTAAGGCTGCAACTTGGTCTTCACCAAATACCTTCTATAGACATTATAGATTAGATCTATCTGCTGCTTCTGACCTAACCTTTGGGGTTTCGGTTCTGGATTCAGTTAACCCACCCAGTATATAGTCTCTGAAAATCTCTCAGTGGGTGCTGTCGTGGCGAATAGAAAATATCGGATTACGTACCGGTAATGCTCTTTTATAGAGCCCACGACAGCACCCATTCAAATCCCTCCCTTTTTCTTTTCTTTAGTTGCACGTGGTGTCTTAATAGGGAGATGTATATAATAGAGTAATATGATATGAGCTTGTAAATATGTATATATGCCTAAAATCCTGTTAAACTAAAAAACCTGGCGGCGGTTCCTCCTTATTCTCTGTAAAACAACTGAGGAGCGAGGGGGGGCCGCCCCTTTTATCTCTCTGTAGGTTTCCTGTTCCTAGGGGCGGATCCCCTCTCTCCGTGGGTGCTGTCGTGGGCTCTATAAAAGAGCATTACCGGTACGTAATCCGATATTTCATCGGTATTTTTTCCACCTGTGTTTTTGTCATCATTAATCGGGTCCGATGCGCCCTGCTAGTGCATTTATTTGGAGGCTTCAGCAGGTAATCATCTCTGCTTTTTTTTCTGTGATTTTTTTCAATTTTCTGGAGGATTTTTAAGTCCTCTTTTTGTGTCTGTGAGCTTTTACAAAATGATTTCCAAAACTTTAAACATCCCAAGGAGCACTGTGCAAGCGATCATATTGAAATGGAAGGAGTATCATACCACTGCAAATCTACCAAGTTTCCACAAAAAAATGATTTTTTTTAGCCCACAATTTTTAATTTCACAAGGGTAACAGGAGAAATTGGACCCCAAAGGTTGTTGTCCAATTTGTCCTGAGTATGCTGATGCCCCATATGTGGGGGTAAACCACTCTTTGGGTGCACGGTAGAGCTCAGAAGGGAGGGAGCACCATTTGACTTTTTGAACACAAAATTGGCTGGAATCAATGGTGGCGCCATGTCACGTTTGGAGACCCACTGATGTACCTAAACAGTGTAAATTCTAGCTCCAACCCTAAACCCAACACACCCCTAACCCTAATCCCAACCCTAATCGCAACCCTAACCCCAACACACCCATAACCCTAATCCCAACCCTAACCATAACCCTAATCACAACCCTAACCCTAACACACCTCTAACCCTAATTTCAACCATAACCCTAACCACAACCCTAACCCCATCACACCCCTAATGCCAACCCTAACCACAAACCTAACCCTAATCCCAACACTAACCCTAATCTAAAACCTAACCCTAATCCCAACCCTAACCCTAATCCAAATCCTAACCCTAATCCTGACTCTAATCCCAACCCTAACCCTAATCCCAACCCTAACCCTAAGAACAACCCTAATCCCAACCCTAACCCTAATCCCAACCTTAACCCTAATCCCATCCAAACCCTAACCTTAATCCCAACCCTAAGTTAGCCCCAACCCTATCCTTAACTTTAGCCCCAACCTTAACCCTGACAATAGTCCTAACCCTAACTTTAGCCCAACTCTAACCCTAATGGGAAAATGGAAATATATTTTCATTTTATTATTTTCCCCTAACTATTGGGGTGATAAAGGGGGGATTGTTTTACTATTTTTTTTATTTTGATCACTGTGATAGGGTTTATCACAGTGACCAAAATGAACCAATAGGGAAAATCTCCCACTGTTGCCAGGTGTTGGCTGTCAGATCTCAGCATACACCCACCATTTTCTCCTGGAAGAAGCTGGAGGTACAGGGGACTTCAGGGGGCCATGGAGGTACAATGGAGATACCGAGGGGATCGGAGACCCTATTTCTTTCTCCTCTGATGTGCGTTCACATCAGCGGAGAGAGAAATTAAATGGCAAATCACACTTTTTTTTTGCGGCCGCCATTATACAGTTAATAATGGCGATTGCAGCCCCGGGGTCGGTAAAAAACAACCCGAATCATGTTCTCTGGGGTCTCGGCTACCCCTGCAGCCAAGACCCTGGAGAAAATCTGACTCTGGGGGGTGCTATACACTTTTTCCACAGCACCGTTATTAACAGAGCTGTGGTTTAAGTACCCTTGACTACCGCCATTAAAAGGCGTATCGGCGGTCGTTAAGGGGTTAAAAAGTAAAGCTCAAAAGTAAAGCTTAGCACACAAAAAGGCAAGCTCTCATATAGGTTTGTCAAAGAAAAAAAAAAGTTGTGTCTCAGAAAATGGCGATAAAAAAGCATTTTTCTTTTCTTTTAAAGTTCAGAACTTTTTAAATTAGAAAATTGTAAAGAAACAAACAAAAAAAACAATACCTATTTGGTATTGCCATAATTGTACTGGCTTGGAGAATTATATTGTCTAGTCATTTTTACTGCAGAATAGCCCCAAATACTATGACAGACAGAATTGTCAGAATTGATTTTTACCATTTAACCTCACTGGGAATATTTTCTCCCATTTTTCAGCACATTATACAGTAAAGTGAATGCTGTCATTCAAAACTACAACTACAGCTGCAAAAAGCAAGCCCTCATACAGTTATGTCAATGGAAAAATAAAAAGTTAATACTCTTGGAAGAAGAGGAGGAAAAAATGAAAACATAAAACTGAAAATTGGCTGCATTCCTTAGGGAGTAGTCGGAGTCTGTCAGAGCTACATTTCGTTATTAAGTAAGCACTTCTGCATGTAGGATAACATGCCCTGAAAAGACGCGTACCTGTAGTTCTATCATCTGTGGCAAACTTTTGAAAAAAATGAAGTCATTAACATTCAACCTAGATGCTCTCTGCATTGTATGTGGATCAGAACACATTTTCGAGTGTTTCTGCTCGTATCACCGTGACCACACAGGTATTTGCCCCTCACAGCATTGTTCAGCTTTACTAAGCATTTTGGCTATACCTGTTATCCTGTACTCTTCTTGCACTTAGTCTTTGCACTGCCTTTAGGGTCTCCTACCGCCATTATGGACATATGTATTTGTTCATTATGATCGGATTACCCATTGTGGTTGTACAATTGAATACGTCCATTGCACATGCACTTTTTTCTGCTCTACACCTAGTGCTACAGCATTTATGGAGTCCTATGGATCTTTTCTGCCTTTTAATTACAACTAGGTTTAAGGCATATGATATGCTGACATCCCATTACACTTAAGTTTTAAGTGACACACATGGACCCTGTTGTCTTAATTTGTATTTTTGGTGCCCTCTTCTTTTACACTTTGCAGGCTATATACATATGTTCTATGATTATATTATGTATCTATTTACACATGTAATCATAACCTGCAATCAAATACTGTATGTGTACTTGTGTGTACATATATATACATGTATTTTTGCACCACTTTGAGTGCACCCCTCTTTATTACTTGTGTGTCATGTTCTAATTTACGTCAGCAATCTGTGGTCACCTGTATAACGGGCACTTTGTGTTGGTAACACCGTGCTCTTATCTCTTGCTTTCCTTTTTGTCTCCAATAAATTTTGTACCGAATTACCTATTGAACTGAAATGAGCAGTTTGTTATAGTATTGGAGCATGTGCAGAACAGGAAGATCGCCAACTGCAGAATGCCTCTTCTGCGCATATACTATACCACTATGACCTGCACATGTGCTTAATTTACTGAGGGAGAGTTCTCCAGAATGCCATACCTAATTTGCATAATAATTAAGATATTGTTTTCTTGATTGTGGAACTACAAGTATGGTTTTTTCAAGGCATGCTGCACTATGTTGAGATATGTTTCCTTTATTATGTAATTTTGCTCTGACAAATTCCCTTTTAAACGACATCATATTCTTTTCAATTGGGCTTCAAAAGACAGCTTTTCAAGCCAAATAAAATCTGTTGCAAAACTGTGGTAGATTGGGCATTTTACTAATATGCAACATCTTCAAAATGCCACCAATACAAATTATGTCAGCTGAACATGCCAATATCTACAGGTTTAACGGACAGTCTAATGTGTATGAAGGTACCGGCAGTGTGATGGTTGGGTGACATGTTGATCAGACACATCTGATTTCGGACTGCCGATCACATTGTTATACAGGCAGTAAATCACCGGCTGCCTTGATAGTCAGCGACTTTCTTATAGAGAACACAGGAGTATTAGGTCAAAAGAGCACTCCAATGTATGGGAGAGTAGACTGAGCTTGATGTCCGCCAAAGGATCGGCCAAAGCATCATTCGGCCAACAGTCATCTAATGCATATGACTGGCTTTAGAAAGAAGTCCTCATTTGTTAAAGTCACACATGGAAGCATAATATATGTCATAGTGGCTATTTCATTTGAGGAAACTTATATTTCTGGTTCTGCGTGATAACAAATTAAATTTGCAAAGCCATCAAACTGAATACAACCCAGACATAGAAAGTGTCAAGCAGAATAAATGGACTTTTAATAATTGCACAAAGATCTTTTAAGCAGGTGTGCACCACATATCATTGACTATGATGTCAGGAAAAAGGCCTCCTGGCATTCAGGCTGTGAGTGTTATGATCCAAGCATGACGTCGTCTTGAAAACCTTATGTTACCTCAATCTTGTTTCATAAGTTGGACCATGGACAGTAAATTAGCACACAATACAAATACCAAATGTTCTTCATCATGTAGTGTATTGTGAAAACCCATCCAAAGATTACAGCATTATAAGGAAAAATCATAACATCCAGGATGTGTTTATTTTTAATCCTACATTTCTAAATATCCGTGGACAAGAATTGTTGTAATTAAGCTGTTATTCTGAAAATGCTTTAGATTTGTAGACTTTAGCATATATAACTCATAACATAGAACATACCTTTCTATAGCCAGATACACACAAACTATCGCATTCTCAAATGAGTCATATCAATAAATTGCAGACATGACTGTGTCCACGTGCTGCTTCGTGTGCCCATACACATCATAGATGAGAGCAGAAGGTGTCTGCCATTAAAATAAGCACTGTCTTCTCTGACAAACTAATTAAGCTATTGTGAAAAACTGATAAAACAGCTTCAGGCTTATGCTGGGGTGGATTTTGTTTGGCAAACAGCACATGGTGCTTTATTAATTGTTAACCGCTACTTAATATTGGACTCTATGACTACTTTGGTTTGTTTAACCATGCTGTACTGTTTCGGTCTATTTGACCCCCCAAAAAAGTTTGTAAAGCGGCAAATTATTTATTATGAGGATCTGCAAATCATGGTTAGGTGAGTTTGTTTATGGGGAAGAGTTGTTATTATGAGTGTTTTTTTAATTTTAACTTTTTTTTATTTGAAATAATGATTGTTAAAGATGTACTGTGCTGGTCAATATGATCCGATAGTGTTTTATACAGATCTCCCACCATATTTTCAGACACATAAATGATGTATAGCATCATTGTAGATTTCTATTGCATTTACTATTATTTAACGATTTTCTCCAGTCCCTGCAGGTCTGTGCTCTCAATACATTTGCAATTTGCAATTTACGGCAGATGGATGGGCTTTGAGTACGGGTCTGTTTCACTGTAGTATATAAGCTCTTATAGCTGATAAACTGCTTAGTGTTTGCTGCAAATTTATTATTACTATTATTATTATTGTTTATTCATACAGTGCTAGTTTATTCTACAACGCTGATTTTACCCCTTCAAAGTCATGAGTGTCCACTATTTCGAAGTTGGCGAAGATGCCCATTGAGTGAAGCTGAATTGGAAAAGCTTGCCAATGACTCAGATTCTGAAGAAGATATCCAATTGGACAAAGTGTCCTAAGATAAGGACCACAAGAATCCTGATTCTGAAGTTGAATCTGATGAGGTATGTTACTCAGACAACTAGTCCGATGCAAGCAATTCAGTCTAAAAGCAAAAATGTAATTTGGAACTTGCAGCCTTCTGCCCAGGCAGGAAAATGGTCCTCTGCTAACATCAGATAATTCTCTAATAACTAGTCGCTACTACAGAAGTTTGGAATAAATGGATAGAGATTCTTACTAAATTATATAATACTGAAGAAAATGTCACTGTGGATGAACAACTTGTCATTCCGAGGTAGGTGCCCACAATATACCGAGTAAGCCAGCAAAGTATCGCTGATATGGACACTTTGTGACAGCAACAGTCCATATGCTCTAAACGCTCGGGTATATACAGGAAAAAATCCTGGAGAAAAACCTTAAAAGAATCGGGAATGCGAGTCATTTCAGATTTGATGGACTAAAAGGACAAAATGTGACATGTGACAACTTTTTTACATCGCTCCAACTGGGGCAGCTATTGCTAAAACGAGAACTTACAATGCTGGGCACTGTAAGACAAAGCAAGCCTGAACTGTCACAAGGTATCGTTGGTAAAAGAGATGTTCACAGTTTAACATTTTACTTTTCTGGAGATACGACAGTAGATTCTTACATTCCCCAAAAAAACCCTAACAGGTCATTCTGATGAGCATGATGCACCATAGCAATTCAGTAAGTAGTCGAGATGACAAAAAGCCCCAGATGATATTAGATAATAATTCCACCAAAGGGGAAGTTGATACACGAGATCAACTAATAGCTACGTACACAAGAAGACACAAAACCAATCGGTGGCCAATGGTTTTAACATTCTTGATATATCTGACTTCAATGTATTTGTTTAATGACGTGAAATAAACCCCAATTGAAAAACCAATAAACTGCATAAACGAAGAATCTGTCTGAAAAAATTAAGAAAGTCTCTTATTATGCCGTCTATTTTTTTAAAGAAAATTAAAACCCCGAAGTGAAGGAGCAGCAGCCATATTATACCGTATCCAGCAGCATGCTCAACAATGCAAAGTCACGGCCTCCAGCAGCAATGGAAAAGCCTAAAAAGGAAAAGATGCAACACTTCTTCTAAAAAACAAAATATTACATATCCTAGTCATAGTGAATATTTATGTAAAGCACATGTCAGTTATTTATGTGCAGAATGTAAGAATGCCTGAATATAGTAATAAGTGAACTTGTACAATCATTTTCTACAGACAATACTGAAGTGGACCAATGAAAAAATAGTGTTAAAAGTATTTTTTCATTATTTTGCAGTTTTATACTGAGACTAGTAAGCAGGAGTGATCATATGCACAGCACATACATACAAAAATCCTACAGACAATTCAAGTTATAGCTGCCTTTTCATCTTCATGTAGCGAATGTACTGATTACCATATTACCATAGCTAGAACTTCCTTCATCAAGTGCTCCATGACAGCTCCCGCTGTGTAATACAGCTCAACCATTTATAATATCTAAAAATACATTAAAGTCATATTGATACAAAGGCTTCTGGATTATGTATAGAGTAATTCCCCATCTTAGATATAATTTCCTCCTCGCCTACTGCTCCAGGAATAAAAAGAGAACAGATAAAAGTTAGAGGATTTGCAGCTACTTGACAAGAACCTTATTGATTATCCCCAAAGTACTGCATAAAGTAAAAATCAACCCTATACTTACCTCCCAGACTGGTGTCGCTCCCCTGTTCTCAGCCCTGTTTTACCCACCAGTCTCCCATCATAAACAATGACATGTGACTGGCCTCTGATTGGCTGCAGGCTTCGCTGCTGCATATGAAAAGTAGAACAGTGTTTCTTCGCTCATACAGGGTAGTGAAGACTGCAGCCGATCAGTGGGTGCTGGTTAGTTCAATCCAGGTGTGAAAAACTTGTTGCATCGTTCCCAAGATGACTCATGGCTGTACTAGCTCAAAAGGGTGCTTCTACTCAATACTGTGCAAAGGGTCTGAATACTTATGACCATGTGATATTTCAGTTTTTCTTTTTTATTAAATTTGCAAAAATTTCTACATTTCTGTTTTTTTTTGAGTCAAGATGGGGTGAAGAGTGTACATTAATGTGAAAAAAATTAACATATTGACGTGACATCAAGAAGCATCATAGAGGGAGTGAGCTCCCTGTCTGCTCCCATCAGCACAACGTGATGCAATCTCATTGTGCTGATGGTCTCCATGATGATCCCAAGCCACAAGTTGTCCACAGCATCCTTCAGGGCCTATAAGCTGACACGCCTCCTCCCTGCCTGTCAGGCACTGCTCTAATGCCCTCATCAGTGCAGAAGCATTGCAGAGCATCAGATCAGCGATCCGTCAGTGTAAAGATGATGTCCCATAGTGGGACAATTTAAAAAAGCTAAAAAAAAAATGTTAAAAATTGTTAAAATATTTTTTTTTTAAAACAAATAAAGAACAAAAAAAGGAGGAAAACATATTCCAATAAATAAATTTATGTAAAAAAAATAAACCAAAAAAGTACACTTATTTATGTCTGGAATGACCCAATCTGTAAAACTGTTCCACTAACTATTGCCTTCAGTGAACACCGTAAAAAAATAAATAAAAAATGAGGCAAAAACTATGCTTTACCATCATACTGCCAAACAAAAAGTGCAATAAAAAGCAACCAAAAAAACGAATGTAAATAAAAATGGTATAGCTGAAAACATCATCTTGTCCAGCAAAACACAAGCAGCCATAAAGCTATGGCAGAATAAACTGATGCAAAAATAATTATTTTTTTCTATAAAATAGTTTTTATTATGTAAAAGCAAGAAAACTTAAATAAAATATAAATGGTATATCGCTGTAATCGTACTGACCCGAAGAATAAAGTTGTCTTATCAATGTTACAACACGAGGAACAGCATAAGAAAAAACCCAAGAAACAATTCCTGAATTGCTGTTTTTTGTCCATTCTGACACGCAAAAATTGGAATTGAAAGCGATAAAAAAATCATATGCTTGAAAATAGTAACAATTAAAACGTCAACTCTTCCTGCAAAAAAGAAGCTATCACATGATTCTGTCGGCCGAAATATGGAAAAAGTATAGCAGGCTAAATTTGGGGATGCAAAAACTAGTTTTTGCAATAAAAACCCTACATAAATCTGGTATCATTGTAATCACATCGACCCAAAGGATGAAGTCGTTTAATCACTTATACCACACAAGGAACGGCGTAAGAAATAAAACAAATTCTTCACCTTTTGTTGATTTGTTCATCCTGCCTCCCATAGATTGCAGTAAGGCTTGGCTAACATTTATCCTGCGCTCTGCAAGGAGCACTTGCATCGGGGTTGCCATGTAAATTTCTGAAATACAGGATTCAGAGGGAACCCTGGCAGAAGATCCCCTATAATGAGGCAAATGGAGGCACTGTGGATACCGTAGAACCTGTGATCCGGGGATGTCTGTCTTTTTAGATGTACATAAAAGAGCTGTCAACCACAGTTTGTGCAATTCTGAAAAGAAAGACATCTCTGAACAGAGGCCAGACGGAGTCCAAAGTAACTGCTGCCTCATTATAGTAATTCAAAATATGTCCACAAAACAGAATTAGGGTGCTAGACACTCCAAATATAGAACCCACACTTTCCAAAATAACGGTATTTTACCACCTAAGGACATAAAGTGATTCCAGCAAAGGTATTAAAATCATGATTTATTAATATGTAACTAAAAACATGAAGAGAAGGTATGACAAAACACAGGGTGGAAATAAACCTCCAAAGGGGGATGGGCTCAGAGAAAAAATAAGGCTGGGTCAACCATACAATTATCAACCATACAACCATACAATCTTAATGATATAGGAATGTAATTCATATAATGCACAATTAATTATGATTTATACTAATACATCCAGTTTTGTCTTTTTAGTGGTATATAAGGATATAGAGGATTCCAAAAAAAGTATAAAGTGCTTAGTGCAAGAGAGGAATCCAAACAATAACCACTAATTGACAAGCTGTTATATTGGTCTACATGAAAGCATATGTTTACAAAAAAGCAATGATTTTATGTATATATTCCATTGTAAGGACCATGAAAGATAGGTAGGTAGAACAGATTACATCACCTTAAATGATTAGAAAAAACGAGACTTGAGGGAAGACCAGGACAGTCGCACATCCCCTGTCCTGTCCAGCCCTGGCCTTTTTTCTCTGAGCACATCCCCTTTGGAGGTTTATTCCCACCCTGTTTTTGTCATATTTTTTCTTCTTTTTTTATGTTTTTAATTATATATTAATAAATCATTATTCTAATACCTTTGCTGCAATCACTTTATGTCCTTAGGCAATAAAATACCGCTATTTTGGAAAGTGTGGGTGCCTCGTTATAATGAATAGATCCATTGGGGGTTTCATCTGTCTTGACACTCAGAGATTTAGATGGAAACTCCAAAGTAAGTGCTCAGCGTAGAGCAACAGATAAATGTAACCCTAAATGTTACGTAAAATGTTCCCAATAAAAGCTTCAAATCAATCCACAAAAAATCAAGTCCCCACTCAGGTCCATCACCTGTCAATTGAAATATAGGGGGCTTACACACTACTGGTAGTGCAAAGGCTCTGGAAAAGCAAAATGGTTCCTCACCCCCCAAAGGATATTCAGCAAATTCTGTGCTCCCAAATCAGATGCATGTCTCCTGAAGCATGAGCTGGTCACTACAACATACTGGGTACTACAGGGTACTGGTCACTACAATGGCAGTTTGCAATTTTCACTCAGCAACATCCACTACTGCTTGTTCCTGGAAAATTCCCATGGAATCAAAATTGTCAATACACCTGTAGATAAATTTCCAAAGGGGTATAATTTCCAAAATGGGGTCAATTGAGAGGGGATTCTACTTTTCTAGCACTTAGGGGATCTGTATATGGAGTCCACAAAGTATTCTAGGAAAATCTGTGCTCCAGGAGGCAAATAGCACCGTATCCCACCCCAGTCTCTCTGTATAGCTAAGTAGTCCTGTACAGTGACATATAAACATAAGGAATACACAACAGGCAAAATAATTGTAACCATAGAAACATAATGACAATAAATATATCAGAAAACAATTAATAGAAACCTGTTAATATGGATATAACGGAAAAACACCCATGCTGCAAACGCAAGAAAAACCACTAAAAAATGGTGCAGAAATTCCATATAATGTACCAGTATAAATTTTATTAAATATAGCGTGAACATGACAAGGGAAACAGACAATGGTGGATAAAACGACCTACCACCAACATGGAGCGCATGGAGACCTGAAAAAACTCCTCATATGTAACAGTGCAACATATACAAAGCAACATTATACATGCCCTACATCTGAATCAATATGCGATGATAGTATCTGTTAGGGCATACGGGTGTAATTGTGCTTGCATACACATAAATACATATAGCATATAGATGCAAGAACAATCATACAGGGAACATACCCAGAGCGTAACTGAGGAGGAGATACGGCTCTAGCCCACCCCAACGGGCGTTTCAGCGATCCTTCTTCAGGGGGCGTGCCATGACAAAAGGGAGCGTGTTTAAATAGCTGCCACAGTGTGGAGTGTGCCACACTAACGATAAACGCCGCACAGCGCCGGAAAGCATGGGCCCATGCAATCCAGCGCGAGACGGCGAGTACCGGAAGTGAGGCAGGACAAGCGTGCACGACACCGGAAGTGACCATGCGGCCATCTTGGAATGGGGCAAATAGACTGGAATACATATAACACAGTGCAAATAAGGCACCACGGATGTCATAGATGTCACAAAGATGTAAGTAATAATAAAATAAAATCAGCCCACCCCACATTGGAGCATACATTAATAGGAAAAACAACAACATATATACAATAAAACCGCTATAGATCCGCACCCATATAGTGTATACAGCGCAAATACGCATGCATGTAAACATCTATAAGTGCCGTACCACAGCATAATAGTATTACATAGGTAACAGCTGTATGTATACATACTCAGGATACACAGGGATGCGCAACATATATACAAAATATGCAGCAAAAACATAAACAGAAAATATATATATTTTGCATAACAGAAGAAAAATGAAACAATATAATGGAAAATAAAATGTACATATACATAAGTAACAATATCAAAAGAAAATATAACAAAAGTAATAAAAAACAAATAATGCAAAGAAACAAAATAAATAAACAAAACCAAAAACATGCAAAACAAAAATACAGAATAATAAATGAAACAAAAATTACAAAATATAATAGAAAACAAAAAATAAAGAAAGAAAACAATGCAATAATATATGTCGAAATGATGTTCCTCTTAGCTCCCTCGGATGGAAGAAATTGCAAATTTAGCCTCTAAATCAGGGGTCCCCAACCTGTAGCTCGGGAGCCACATGTGGCTCGCGGCCCCATGAATTGTGGCTCGCGGCTGTCTGTCAGCTTGGTGTATTAGCTCCAGTTCTAGCAAACAGGTATGAAGAGCACATCTGAAAATGGTGAACTTTGTGAGCAGCCCTGCACAGAAGAGCAGATCTGGACGCACATATACTGGTCTTATGGGTTTTGAGATGATTTAAGTATGGTACGCTGGAGACAAGATGCAGGAAAAGAAATCTCCAGTGTGAAACTCCATTTCAGTAAAAAGTCCAATGTTTTATTGATAACAAATGTAAAAGATTCAGCATCAAAATTGGAAAGACATGATGACAATTGGAAGACAAGATGACAATACCTGTCATAGGTGTTTGAAGCTGGATGTGACAGTGACTTGGGAGTGCTTTATAGGAGAATACTGAATAAGGGGTATTGTGGGAACTCCTGGATCTTAGTATACTGCCTTGGGGTGGTTGATTTTTGTGGAAAAGCTTTGGTTACCATTATGACTGTAATGAGGGCTTTGGTTGCCACTATTGTGAGGGGGCGGGAGCTGAATGTGGCTCGCGACCCTCTCTCAGAGCTGAATGTGGCTCTCAAGGTCAGAAACGTTGGGGACCTCTGCTCTAAATGGATGTCATAGCAGAACGACAGTGAATACTAAAAAAGTATAGAAAAAAAATGTGGTTAAAATACAAAGAATAAAAAAACATAATCCAGATGGTGGAGGCCTATCAATTATACCCAACAGCATACAGACTATAGGAAGGCAGTAAAGGAGAGGCATTCATTTAGGCCATGAGGGTGGACCGTATTTAACTGCCAAATCCATCTCGCCTCCAGCCTACCCAGCTTCTTAATTAGTTCCCCACCGCGAACATTTATCTTAATAATATCTATGCCATGCACCTTCAAAAGCGAACCATCACAATTGTGGAACCTTTTAAAGTGACGGGGGACCGTTTTGAGAGAGGCTGTGTCCTCCTGACTGGCCGCCGCCTGGATCCCCAGGACAGGACTGTACAGTGACATATAGGGTATTTCTATATTCAGCAGAAATTGTGGGTGTTCTACTGGTCTAGCACCTCAGGGGCTCTACCAATGTGACATGGCACCCTCAAACTAGTCCAGCTAAATGTTAACTTCAATATGGCACTTCTTCCCTTGCACTGTGCCTCAAAAGTAGTTTTCATCCACATGTGGGATATTGGTATACTCAGGAGAAATTGCACATACAATTTTGGAGTCCATTTTCTACTGTTATCCTTAAAATCTCAGTGCTGCAGAATCTTAGTCTGTAGTGATGAATATCTACATATAAACCACATAATACACTTCAGCTGCTGCAGAACCTTAGTCTATAGTAATGTCCAGGGCCATCGGGCAGTTCTGGCAAATGGCAGAAGGGCCGGTGCCAGTAGTGGGCCGCTACACGCTGTGCCGTTGTCAGCGGCACCAGCACCGACTCGCCCCCCCGCCAGCGTCGCCGCAGTTCAATGCAATGATGGAGGAGAGAGCGTCTCCCATCATTCCCCGCTCTGCCTCTGACACTGCGGGTGCGTGATGACATCATCACGCACTCACTGTGTGCCAGGCAGTGCAGCAGCAGCCACCAAGACCGGAGTAGGGAGCAGCGCGGGCACGAGGAGAGGTGAGGAGTGTGGTTTTTTTAACTGGACTGTGGGGCCATTCTCGGGGGGCTGTGCTGTATACTACTAAGTGGGCTGTGCTGTATACTACTGTGTGGGCTGTGCTGTATACTACTGTGTGGGCTGTGCTGTATACTACTGTGTGGGCTGTGCTGTATACTACTATGTGGGCTGTGCTGTATGCTACTCTGTGGGCTGTGTGTGCTGTATACTACTGTGTGGGCTGTGCTGTATACTACTGTGTGGGCTGTGCTGTATACTGCTACATGGGCTGTGCTGTATACTACTGTGTGGACTGTGCTGTATACTACTACGTGGACTGAGCTGTATACTACTGTGTGGGCTGTGCTGTATACTACTACGTGGGCTGTGCTGTATACTACTATGTGGGTTGTGTTATCTACTACATGGGCTGTGCTATATTATGCAGGCTGTGCTATATACTATGCGGGTTGTGCTATATACTATGCGGGCTTTGATATATACTATGGGGGTATATTATATTCTATGGGGGAGGCCGGGTTATATACTATGTGGCTGTGTTATATACTATTGTGGGGGTATATTATATTCTATGGGGGAGGTTGTGTTATATACTATGGGGGGTATATTCTATTCTGTGGGGGAGGCTGAGTTATATACTATGGGGGGCTGCATTATATTCTATGGGGGCTACATTATATATTATGAGGAGGTGGGCTGTATTATATTCTATGGGGGCTGTATTAGATTTTATGAGGGATGATTGCATCATACTCTTTGATGGGGCTGCATTATATTGTATTGTGAAGTGGGCTGTATTATACTATATGTGGGCTGCATTATACTGTATCGAGGACTATGGGGAATACATTATACTATATGAAGAACTATGGGGTGCATTATACTATGGGAAGTGAATTGTACTACATGGATGACTATGGCGGTGCATTATAATATATGGAGCACTATGAGGAGTATATTATGCTATATGGAGGACTATGAGGAGTGTATTATACTATGTGGAGGACTGAGCAGTGTATTTTAATATATGGAGGACTATAGGGAGTGTATTATACTATATGGAGGACTATGGAGCACATTATAATATATGGAGGACTATGGGGTGTATTTTACTAAACAAGTAAAATGTTGCATAATCAGATTGTTTTTGCCTGAACAAAAATCATTGTTCTCAGCAGCACATCACCGGTGTAAACTGTCAATGTGCTGCTGATAACATGATACTGAATGGTGATCTGTTAGTGATCTATTAGTGATCGTTCTGTCCCATCATTATTCCTCAGCTGGTGGAAAGAGGCCGGGAAACAAGCGTTGAACAACTTCAGTATTGTCGATCAAACTCATTTTAGCGGCCTGAACTCAGCGCACGTAAATACAACAGAAATGCTTTTGTGTGATGTGCAATATGTTAGCATTTGGGGCCCCATTATAAACTTTGCCTAGGGCCCCACTTTGCCTAAAACCGGCCCTGCCTACAAGTGTACAAAGATATTATACAGTCACCATGTGACAAGTGGGCCTGTGTAACTTCAAATGCCACGGCTGAATTTTAGTCCCACTCTGGCCCTGGTGATGTCTATATCTACATATACACCACATAATACTTTACAGCTGCTGCAGAACCTCAGTCTACAGTGATGTATATTTACATATACACCACATGCTACACTACAGCTGCTGCATAATATCAGTCTATAGTGATGTATACCACATAATACACTTCAGCTGCTGCAGAACCTCAGTCTATAGTAATTTATAGCTACATATATATCTAATAATATTAATTATTAATAATTTATTATTATTATTTAAATAGCACCATTAATTCCATAATTCCATACAATCTGTCAGCATTCTGCATACTAGGTACACACAAATTATACAGAAAGCCCGGACAACCCCTTTAAAGGAAAAAAAAACAAGGTAGACACTATTCTTTAGTGCATTGATTGCATGTATTTTTCTATGGCTGCACTATGTAATTTTCTCATAGCACTAGATTACTATATTGCTGCCTTGACGTTGTGATTCACCATTTTTTAGTATAGCCCTACCTGGATGATAAAAATTAGCAAGCAACAATAACATTTTGACAGCCTTGATCACATCATCAGCGTACATCCAACTACTGGAGAAGTGCCAGGTCACCTTTCCCCTGCATCAATGCTGCAGAAAGAAGAGAAGGTGTTCCCCAACAGGTTAACAAATCAAGCAGTGATTTGGTTAATGGAGGAAATGTAACAATTCTATCCAATCATATTAGATTGTCACTGTTGCATTTACGATTTTTTGATGATTGTGCACAACGTTCCCTCAACCTCATATTTTATAGACATGCACACCCCACAATATGGAAGAAGCTGAACCATAAACAAGAAAAAAGTAGAAAAAATGTCAGCTTGCTCATATGAAGATCCAAAGCACAGAGACCAGCAGAGCCGCAGGAGAAGCAAGCGGAAGAAGAGATTCCAGCATCAGGGTCTTCAATTAAAATCTCACTTTATTGGAGAAATATTTGAAAAAGTCCTTTATAGAAATACCTAGCACATGCATTTCAGACTGCTGTGTTTAGTCATTGCCATGGCTAAAGAAGACAGTTTGAAACGCGTTTGCCAGACATTCCTATACAACAGTTGGGACTTTTTTAATGCTTACCTAATAAAGTGAGACTTTAGTCGAAGATCCCGATGCTGAAATCTCTTTTCTTCAAAGTTGAATTATAAGTTCATGAATTGCAAATCATTTGCATGATTGATAATAATTTATTATTCATGTTGACATGTTGACTGTATGGGCAGCACGTTTGGTTCTTATTAATATTTTGTATTAAAATCTTGGAAAAAAGAGATAAAAAAATAAAAATTCTCTGATGAGTTTAACTTTTCCCTTTTATTCTTCAAATTCCATGTATTTATTCTGTTTTTATTTCTCTCCTGCAATTTTGCACAGTGTAAAAGAGCAGCATGGCTGTTCTCTCCGGAGACCCTGCAACCACAAAATGCCATATGTGTTTAATGTTTTATGTATGAAACCCAGCGTGAGGCACAGCTGACTCAAAGACAGAAGCTGGAGAGTTTAGACACAGGCGTATTCTTCAATAGTAATTAGAAAATCAGACAGCACTTTGCAGTTCCTCCTGTGTTTTTTTTTCTTTCATATTTCTTTAAAGTATTATGTTTTTTCAAGAATAGCTTTAGAAAAATTAATTGACTGACTTTAACCACATAACTGAAAATGATTTCCATGTATGTACATAATTAGTGAGGTATAGTTCCTGTATGATGCTCTATAATAACAGTGATGCCCACACAATCAACAGCAGAAATATGACTGCCATTGACAGACATACTCCTGCATAACAGTCAGGATCACAGAAAGCTCCAATTCCAGCAATTGAGCTGGACCATTGGACACATTTGTGATTACCATGATTATTAATATTTACAAAATGCCAAAATAATGAGAGTGAGAGAATGTTTTAAGGCATTTTTATTACTTACTGCAAAGTCATAAGTTTACATACATTTCAATAGTATTTGGTACCATTACCCTTAAACTGAATGACTTGGGTCAAATGTTTGGGATATCCTTCCACAAGCTTCTCACAATAGTTGGTCAGAATTTAGGCCCATTCCTCCTGACAAAACTTGTGTATCTGATCCAGGTTTGTATGTTGTATTTGTATATTTGCTCACACCTGCCTTTTCAGCTTTGCCCATAAATTTTCAATAGGATTGAGATCATGGCCTTGCAATGACCATTCCAAAACATTGACTTTGTTATCCTTAAGCCACTTTGTTACCATTTTGGCAGTATGCGTCGAGTCATTGTCCATTTGGAAGACCCATTTCTGCCCATGCTATAACTTCCTGGCTGATGTCTTGAGATGTTGCTTCAGTATTGCCACATAATCTTCTACTCTCATGATGCCATATATCTTGTGAAGTGCACCAGTCCCTCCTGCAGCAAAACAATCCCACAGCATGATGCTGACACCCCCATGTTTCACAGTAGGGATGGTGTTCTTAGGCCTCCAAGCATCTCCCTTTTTCCTCCAAACGTAACAATGGTCATTATACCCAAAAAGTTCAGTTTTACTTTCATCAGACCACAGGACATGTCTCCAAAAATTAAGGTCTTTGTTCATGTGTGCATTTGCAAACATTAATCTGGCTTTTTTAGGTTTCTTTTGGAGTAATTCTAACAAGCAAGATGTATCAAGTACAGACACTTCAAAACAATCTCTGGAGAATAATATACATAAATAGCCAAGAGAATCCTTTGTAGAATAAATAAAACATAACTTTTAATACTGTTGTTATAAAAACATTCATTTATGGACAAAAAACGTGATAAAGTGCAAACAGTGCATACCAGTGCTCAATAAAAAAATGGTTTTGTCTCACCAAATTAGTTGTTAGTAGTGTTGAGCGATACTTTCCGATATCGGAAAGTATCGGTATCGGAAAGTATCGGCCGATACCGTCACAGTATCGGAATCCAATCCGATACCGATACCCGATCCCAATGCAAGTCAATGGGACGAAAATATCGGAATTAAAATAAACCCTTTATACACTTGTAGGTTCATTCTACATGAAGGAAAACAACTAAAAATATTGTAGGATGTATTGGGGGACGTGGCGGAGATATTAAAGGGACAGAGGTTTAGCCCAATGTAATAGAATAGCAGGATTTTTTTTTTTTTTTTTATGAAGTTCGGCGTTAGAAAGAATTTGACTATGTTTTTTTTTTTTTTTTTATGTCAGATATTGATGTTTCACTACTTCCACGCCCTTCACCTTCTTTTTTACTTCTCCCACGCTTTCTTCTTAATTATCCTCATCATCAGCTTCTTTGACATCAACTTCTTCACCTTATTCATCTTCTTCTTCATCTTCTACCTATTATTTTTTGGGTTACATTGTTCATATTCTTTTTATTTTACTATTATCTTCATCATATTCAACTTCTTCATCATATTCTTATTTGTGACAGGCATTCCCGTAGTTGTTATCTATAAAAGTTTGAAGATTACACCTTCCGTTCTGCCTGTCACAAAACAGTTACATTTGTCCGCGTTCAGTTTGGCCTGCAGCATCAGGCTTTATCCAGGGGCACCACGAGGAGGAACGGACTCACCCCCATACACTGCTTAGTCTTCTTCTGCTTATAATTTACATAATATTTTTTGCTCTGATATTTTGTGTTATGCTTAATGTCCTTCTGCTCTTTGTTCTGCAGCCTCTTGTTCTTCTGCTTCTCGGTCTTCCAGGTCGTCGTCGTCTCCAGGGTCGTCGTCTCCGGGGTCGTCGTCATCGGGGTGGTCTTCAGGGTCGTCGTCTCCGGGGTCGTCGTCATCGGGGTGGTCTTCGGGGTCATCGTCTCCAGGGTCGTCGTCATCACGGTGGTTGTCGTCTCTGGTGTCGTCGTCATCTTAGGGGTGGTCTTCTGGGTCATTGTGTTTAGTCTCTTGAACTTGGAAATGTAGCAGAAGGTACAAGAAGGCTGAGAAAATGCCGAGAACCAGCTGATGGAACTGGAACTCGGATGGCTACCCGAAGGTCCAAGAGCCAATGGAACTACCGAGGACCAGCTGACTTTACTGGAACCCGGTTACTAAGCAGGAGGTACCTGTGCTGAAAGCACTACCAAGGACCACCTGACGTTGGTGGAACTCGGATACCCAGAGGGAGGCACCTAAGCCAAAGGCTCTGCCCGGAACCAGCTGACGGTACTGGAACCAGGATGGGGAGCAGAAGGTACAAGAGCAAAAGACACTGCCGAGAACCAGCTGACGGTGCTGGAACCCGGATGGGTAGCCGAAGGTCCAAGAGCCAATGGAACTACCGAGGACCAGCTGACGTTACTGGAACCCGGTTACTAAGCAGGAGGTACCCGTGCCTGAAAGCACTACCAAGGACCACCTGACGTTGGTGGAACTCGGATACCAAAGGGAGGCACCTAAGCCAAAGGCTCTGCCCGGAACCAGCTGACGGTACTGGAACCAGGATGGGGAGCAGAAGGTACAAGAGCAAGTGTCTGCGTGGCTTTTGCAGGACACGATGCCGGCTGCACAGCAGGGGAACAGCTGGCGGTGCTGGACCCCACTGACACATTGGCGAGGTGTTTTTCTCTGTGCAGCTAGCACATCTGGGCCCCAACTGGCGGTGTGTTAGAGCCCAGGGTCAGCAGGAGGAGGAGCAGGAGGAGGAGGAGCAGGGGGAGGGGAGTGTAGGCCGAAGCCTGCACTGGCGGCAGCTTTGGGTCTGTTGTGTCTGCGTGGCTTTTGCAGGACACGTTGCCGGCTACACAGCAGGGGAACAGCTGGCGGTGCTGGACCCCACTGACACATTGGCGAGGTGTTTGGCTCTGTGCAGCCAGCACTTCCGGACAGCAACTAGCGTTGTTGGAGCCCGGGCTCTGCAGGTGGAGCAGAGTGTAGGCCGAAGCCTAATTGAACCGATTTCAAAAGTCACCTTTAACCCCCCCTCAGGGGTTACAAAGTAGAAGAGCCACAGCTTATGCAGCAGCAGTGCTGCGCAAGTCAAAGGTTGCTCTTGTAATTTTTCTCCTTGCACACGCTGAATGGAACACGTATAACATTCAGCCCTTTATACAGTCAAACTGTGTAATGGAGGCGCGAGTTCCCTTTGTAATGAGACGCAGCACAGGTGTCAAGAATCCCACCTTGGTGCTGGGTGCAGCCTCCCGAGCGTTGTTATTTGCTGTACAGGAGTCTGCGCTGTCGTGTTATCCCCTGGCCTAGCGCCGTTAGCGCTGCCCATCTTCTGGCATCATGTAATGTCGGCCGGTGCGGTTCGCGATGACCATGAATCCCAGCCCCGCAGTGTCTTAACATTGTTAAAACACTGCGGGGCTGGGATTCAGGGCCTGGCGCAGCACATATGTTGGCCTCTCACACTCGGGTCCTTACACCCGCTTCAGACTGTGCGGCGTCATCTGATCCCTTATCGCATGCCACGGCCATGAAGCCGCACAGTCCGAAGAAGGCGGAAGGAGAGGAGGGACAGGCGAACTGATGCACTGATCCTGCCCATGAATCACACCCTCGCAGTCCCAATAAATAAGACACCGAGGGGCGTTGTGTGGGTCAGGGCGGCCGCAGAGGCGCAGCCAGCCAAACAATGATGCCAGAAGACGGGCAGCGCTACCAAGGGGGTTGCAGCGTGTCATTACAAAGGAAAGTCACACCACCGGGACGGTTAACTGGTCACACAGAGGACACATTTCAGACGTGTTTTCAGTTCCACATGTGCGAGGAGAATACGTTTCTGAGCCACCTTGCACACATGCAGCATTACCGCTGTACAAGGTGGCTGGATAACGTAAAAACGCCTGGGGGAGGGGGGACAGGTTCCCTTCAATTTCAGTTCTTGTGTCTGCGTGGCTTTTGCAGGACACGATGCCGGCTGCACAGCAGGGGAACAGCTGGCGGTGCTGGACCCCACTGACACATTGGCGAGGTGTTTTTCTCTGTGCAGCTAGCACATCTGGGCCCCAACTGGCGGTGTGTTAGAGCCCAGGGACAGCAGGAGGAGCAGGGGGAGCGGAGTGTAGGCCGAAGCCTGCACTGGAGCAAGTTGAAAGGAAACCTTTAACCCCCCCCCCCAGGCGTTTGTAGCTGGAAGAGCCATCGTGTACAGCACTAATGCTGGAAAAGGTAAACTTAGCTCTTTTAATTATGGTCCTTGCAGATGCTGAACCTAACACTTATGAAATGTGTCCCCTCACAGCGTTCAACCGTCCGGTCGGTGGAACTTTCCTTTGTCATGTGACGCAGCACAGCCGTCATTTTTACCCCCTTGTCGCCGTGCGCCGCCTCCTCAGCGTTGTTTGAATCTGTCCCGGAGCCTGCGCTGTTAGGTTACCCCTTGGCCATGCACACATTTTGCGCTGCCCGTCTTCTGACATCATTTGCTGTCAGGCTGGCTGCGCCTGTGCGGGTGCGCTGTCCGAGATTCAGCCTCGCGGTGTCGTCTAATGTAATCCCACCGCGGGCCTGGGATCCGTGTCCATGCGCAGTGCATATCCTCGCCTCTCACTCCCCTCCCTACGGCTTCTAAAGACTGTGCGGTGTCACGGCCGTGGCATGCTATTAGGGACCAGCTGACACCGAACAGTCATTAGAAGCCGTAGGGAGGGGAGTGAGAGGCGAGGATATGCACTGCGCATGGACACGGATCCCAGGCCCGCGGTGGGATTACATTAGACGACACCGCGAGGCTGAATCTCGGACAGCGCACCCGCACAGGCGCAGCCAGCCTGACAGCAAATGATGTCAGAAGACGGGCAGCGCAAAATGTGTGCATGGCCAAGGGGTAACCTAACAGCGCAGGCTCCGGGACAGATTCAAACAACGCTGAGGAGGCGGCGCACGGCGACAAGGGGGTAAAAATGACGGCTGTGCTGCGTCACATGACAAAGGAAAGTTCCACCTACCGGACGGTTGAACGCTGTGAGGGGACACATTTCATAAGTGTTAGGTTCAGCATATGCAAGGAGCACCACGAAAAGAGGCACTTTTTCCCTTTGCATCATTACTGCTGCACAAGGTGGCTCCTTCAGTAACAAACGCATGGGGGGGGGGGACAGGTTCCCTTAAATTTAACTTGTTGTGCCTGCGTGGTGGTCGCAGTACACGTTGCCGTATACACAGCAGGGGAACAGCTGGCGGTGCTGAACCCCACTAACACATAGGCGAGGTGTTTGGCTCTGTGCGTACAGCACTTCTGGACGGCAACTGGCGGTGTTGGAGCCCAGGGACAGGTGGAGGAGGAGGAGGTTGGAGGAGGTAGGAGGGATTGCCACACACACAGCAGGGGAACAGCTGACGTTACTGAACCCCAATAACAGAGGAGGGACTGTTGACTGTGCGTACAGCACTTCTGGACGGCAACTGGCGGTGTTGGAGCCCAGGGACAGGTGGAGGAGGAGGAGGTTGGAGGAGGTTGGAGGAGGTAGGAGGGATTGCCACACACACAGCAGGGGAACAGCTGACGTTACTGAACCCCAATAACAGAGGAGGGACTGTTGACTGTGCGTACAGCACTTCTGGACGGCAACTGGCGGTGTTGGAGCCCAGGGACAGGTGGAGGAGGAGGAGGTTGGAGGAGGTAGGAGGGATTGCCACACACACAGCAGGGGAACAGCTGACGTTACTGAACCCCAATAACAGAGGAGGGACTGTTGACTGTGCGTACAGCACTTCTGGACGGCAACTGGCGGTGTTGGAGCCCAGGGACAGGTGGAGGAGGAGGAGGTTGGAGGAGGTTGGAGGAGGTAGGAGGGATTGCCACACACACAGCAGGGGAACAGCTGACGTTACTGAACCCCAATAACAGAGGAGGGACTGTTGACTGTGCGTACAGCACTTCTGGACGGCAACTGGCGGTGTTGGAGCCCAGGGACAGGTGGAGGAGGAGGAGGTTGGAGGAGGTTGGAGGAGGTAGGAGGGATTGCCACACACACAGCAGGGGAACAGCTGACGTTACTGAACCCCAATAACAGAGGAGGGACTGTTGACTGTGCGTACAGCACTTCTGGACGGCAACTGGCGGTGTTGGAGCCCAGGGACAGGTGGAGGAGGAGGAGGTTGGAGGAGGTTGGAGGAGGTAGGAGGGATTGCCACACACACAGCAGGGGAACAGCTGACGTTACTGAACCCCAATAACAGAGGAGGGACTGTTGACTGTGCGTACAGCACTTCTGGACGGCAACTGGCGGTGTTGGAGCCCAGGGACAGGTGGAGGAGGAGGAGGTTGGAGGAGGTTGGAGGGATTGCCACACACACAGCAGGGGAACAGCTGACGTTACTGAACCCCAATAACAGAGGAGGGACTGTTGACTGTGCGTACAGCACTTCTGGACGGCAACTGGCGGTGTTGGAGCCCAGGGACAGGTGGAGGAGGAGGAGGTTGGAGGAGGTTGGAGGGATTGCCACACACACAGCAGGGGAACAGCTGACGTTACTGAACCCCAATAACAGAGGAGGGACTGTTGACTGTGCGTACAGCACTTCTGGACGGCAACTGGCGGTGTTGGAGCCCAGGGACAGGTGGAGGAGGAGGAGGTTGGAGGAGGTTGGAGGAGGTAGGAGGGATTGCCACACACACAGCAGGGGAACAGCTGACGTTACTGAACCCCAATAACAGAGGAGGGACTGTTGACTGTGCGTACAGCACTTCTGGACGGCAACTGGCGGTGTTGGAGCCCAGGGACAGGTGGAGGAGGAGGAGGTTGGAGGAGGTAGGAGGGATTGCCACACACACAGCAGGGGAACAGCTGACGTTACTGAACCCCAATAACAGAGGAGGGACTGTTGACTGTGCGTACAGCACTTCTGGACGGCAACTGGCGGTGTTGGAGCCCAGGGACAGGTGGAGGAGGAGGAGGTTGGAGGAGGTTGGAGGAGGTAGGAGGGATTGCCACACACACAGCAGGGGAACAGCTGACGTTACTGAACCCCAATAACAGAGGAGGGACTGTTGACTGTGCGTACAGCACTTCTGGACGGCAACTGGCGGTGTTGGAGCCCAGGGACAGGTGGAGGAGGAGGAGGTTGGAGGAGGTTGGAGGAGGTAGGAGGGATTGCCACACACACAGCAGGGGAACAGCTGACGTTACTGAACCCCAATAACAGAGGAGGGACTGTTGACTGTGCGTACAGCACTTCTGGACGGCAACTGGCGGTGTTGGAGCCCAGGGACAGGTGGAGGAGGAGGAGGTTGGAGGAGGTTGGAGGAGGTAGGAGGGATTGCCACACACACAGCAGGGGAACAGCTGACGTTACTGAACCCCAATAACAGAGGAGGGACTGTTGACTGTGCGTACAGCACTTCTGGACGGCAACTGGCGGTGTTGGAGCCCAGGGACAGGTGGAGGAGGAGGAGGTTGGAGGAGGTAGGAGGGATTGCCACACACACAGCAGGGGAACAGCTGACGTTACTGAACCCCAATAACAGAGGAGCGACTGTTGACTGTGCGTACAGCACTTCTGGACGGCAACTAGCGGTGTTGGAGCCCAGGGGCAGGTGGAAAAGCAGAGGAACACAATGTAGGCCGAAGCCTGAGAAAGTCGAAAGGGAACCTTTAACCCCCCCCCAAGGCGTTTGTAGCTGAAAGAGCCAGCTTGTGCAGCACAAAAGATGCAAAAGGAAAAGGTGGCTCTTTTCATCATGCTCCTTGCAAACACAGAACTAAACACTTATAAAATGTGTCCCCTGAAGCCGTGAAACCGTCCCGGAGGTGGGACTTTCCTTCGTAATATGACGCAGCACAGCCATCATTACTACCCCCCCGCCGCCGTGCCCCGGCTCCTCAGCGTTGTTTGATTCCGTCCCGGAGCCTGCGCTGTTATGTTATCCCGTGGCCAGGCACACTTAGCGCTGCCCATCTTCTGACATCATTTGGTGTCAGGCTGGCTGCGCCTGTGCGGCCGCGCTGGCCGAGAGCCCGCCTCGCAGTGTCTTCTGATGTAATCCCACTGGGGGCCTGGGATCCATGGCCATGCGCAGTGCATATCCTCGCCTCTCACTCCCCTCCCTACGGCTTCTTTTTCAGACTGTGCGGTGTCACGGCCGTGGCATGCTATTAGGGACCAGCTGACACCGAACAGTCTGAAGAAGCCATAGGGAGATGAGTGAGAGGTGGAGGTTCAGATATGCACTGCGCATGTCCATAGATCCCAGGCCCCCAGTGGGATTAAATCAGAAGACACTGCGAGGCGGGCTCTCGGCCAGCGTGGCCGCACAGGCGCAGCCAGCCTGACACCAAATGATGCCAGAAGACGGGCAGCGCTAAGTGTGCCTGGCCACGGGATAACATAACAGCGCAGGCTCCGGGACGGAATCAAACAACGCTGAGGAGCCGGGGCGCGGCGCCGGGGGGGTAGGAATGACGGCTGTGCTGCGTCCTATTACGAAGGAAAGTCCCACCTCCGGGACGGTTTTACGGTATCAGTGGACACATTTTATAAGTGTTAAGTTTTGCGTGTGCAAGGAGCAAAACCAAAATAGCTACCTTTTTCCTTGTGCAGCATTACTGCTGCACAAGGTGGCTCTTTCAGTAACAAACGCCTTGGGGGGGGGGGGACAGATTCCCTTACATTTCAGTTGTTGTGTCAGCGTGGCGGTCGCATGACACATTGCCGGCTACACAGCTGGGGATCAGCTGACGTTACTGAAACCCAATAACACTGGGTCGTATGTTTTGACTGTGCAGACGGCACGTCTGAGCCTCAACTGGCGGTGTTGGAGCCCAGGAATTTAAGTTCAGGTGGTAGAAAGATGAACACAACAGGAGACCTGGATAACGTATACAGTGACCTAATTATTTAATCAGGAGGAGGAGTGGCAAATTCCTGCGAGATCCAGGCCTTGTTCATTTTCAGAAAAGTAAGCCGGTCAACGTTATCGGAGGATAGTCGCATGCGACGGTCAGTTAGTACACCACCTGCAGCACTAAAGACACGTTCCGATAATACACTGGCCGCAGGGCAAGACAGCACCTCCAATGCATACTGGCTTAGCTCTGGCCATGTATCCAGCTTTGAGACCCAAAACTTGAAAGGGGAAGAGCCGTCTGGGAGTACAGCAAGAGGGCAAGACATGTAGTCTGTCACCATCTGACGGAACCGTTGCCTCCTGCTGACTGGAGCCGTCTGTGATGGTGTAGACTTTTGTGGGGGGCACACAAAACTGTGCCACAGTTGGGCCATACTGGTCTTGCCTTGGGCAGAGGCACTGCTTCTGCTCCCTCTTTGTGCAGAGCCTCCACCACTGCCTGGACGCACTGAGCTGCTTTGGAATGCAGTAGCAGCACTTCTCTCAGTTGGAATGGAGAAGATGATGGAACTGACCAGTGTGTCTTGGTACTCCCGCATTTTTCGCTCCCGGTTCAACGGTGTGATGAGGCTTTCTACGTTGTCCCGGTAGCGAGGATCGAGGAGGGTGAACACCCAATAATCAGACATGTTGAGAATGTGGGCGATGCGGCGGTCGTTTCTCAGGCACTGCAGCATGTAATCCACCATGTGCTGCAGACTGCCAACTGCCCAAGAAACGCTGTCCCCAGCTGGAGGCGTGATCTCTGCCCGCTCGTCATCACCCCACCCTCGCTGTACACACTGAGTACTGGACAATTGTGTAACTCCCTCCTCTGGACGGATGTCTTCCTCCTCCATTGACTCCTCCTCATCCTCCTCACAAACTGTCCCCTGCCTACGCGTTTGTGAGGAACCACGTGGCGCTGACTGTCCAGAAGATGATGGAAGTGGTGAATCCTCATCCTCCACCTCTTCCACAACATCATCCCTTAGCGCTTGCAGTGATTTTTCAAGCAGGCAGATAAGGGGGACAGTCATGCTGACTAGTGCATCATCTGCACTCGCCATCCGCGTGGAATAATCAAAGGGACGCAAAACCTGGCAGACATCCTTCATAGTGGCCCACTCTGTGGTTGTGAAGTCTGTACGGCGCTGACTGCGACTTTTTTGCGCCTGATACAGCTGGTACTCCATTACAGCTTGCTGCTGCTCACACAACCGCTCCAACATATGTAACGTGGAATTCCACCTGGTAGGTAGGTCACATATGATGCGATGTTCCGGCAGGCGGTGTCGGCGCTGCAGAGCCGCAATGCGCGCTTTTGCCGTGCTGGAACGCCGCAAGTGAGCACACTCTAGGCGGACCTTGTGCAGCAGTGCATCAAGATCCGGATAGTCCCTCAAAAAACTCTGCACGACCAAATTGAGCACATGTGCCAGACATGGGATGTGAGTGAGGTTGCCGAGGCCCAGGGCTGCCACCAGATTTCGGCCATTATCACACACTACCATGCCTGGCTGGAGATTCGCTGGCTCAAACCACACATCGCTCTCCTGCTTGATGGCATTCCAGAGCTCCTGCGCTGTGTGGCTACGATTCCCCAAAAAAATTAATTTCAAGACGGCCTGTTGACGTTTGGCCACGGCTGTGCTCATGTCGGTCGTAACAGGTACACGTTCATCACGGGTCCATGTGGAGGTGGACTGTGACGGCTCCTGCAGCGATGATTCTGAGGAACTGGTGTAAGAGGAGGAGTCAATGCGTACAGAATGGATTCCTGCAATCCTTGGAGTGGGCAGGACACGTCCTGCGCCACTCGCACGGTCTGTACCCGGCTCAACTACATTAACCCAATGGGCAGTGAGGGAAAGGTATCGCCCCTGTCCATGTTGACTGGTCCACGCATCGGTGGTGAGGTGGACCTTGCTACTGACGGCGTTCAGTAGCGCGTGTTTTATGTGTCCCTCCACATGCTTGTGCAGGGCAGGGACGGCTTGCCTGCTGAAGTAAAAGCGGCTGGGCACATTGTACTGTGGGACTGCCAATGACATCAAGTCACGGAAGCTGTCAGTCTCCACCAGCCTGAATGACAGCATTTCCAGTGACAGAAGTTTGGCAATGCCTGCAGTCAGAGCCTGTGCTCGTGGGTGGTTTGACGAGAAAGGCCGCCTTTTCTCCCATGCCTGTACTACCGATGGCTGTAGACTGGGCTGGGAGTGTGTGGATGACTGGGAAAGTGGTGCTGCGGGTGGAATGACAGCGGGTCTCTGGACAACAGGGCCAGAGGTTCTTCCACGGCGATCCTGGGAGGAAGCCGAACCAGCTGCGTGTGAGCTAGAGGAAGAGGCAACACGAGCTGAAGAGGTGGTAGCTGCCGCTGTTGGTTGGCCTAGCTCTTCAGTGTGTTTGTCTAACTCCGCCGGGTGCCTGTTGCGCACATGTTTCCACATGTTGGAGGTATTGAGGTTGGCGACTTTTTGACCTCTTTTGATTTTTTGATGACACACCTTGCATCTGACATAGCAAATGTCATCTGCAACTGGGTCAAAAAAGGACCAGGCACTGCAAGTCTTGGGAGCCCCCCTTTTGACTTTTGGAAGAGACATGCTCCTTACGGGTGCCAAAGCGGAGGCTGCAGGATCCGCAGTCTTCCCCCTCCCTCTCCCTCTTTGGGCCGTACGGGGAATCTCTTCCTCAGAGCTGCTCCCACCACCTTCCTGTCCCTGACGCCAAGATGGGTCAAGGACCTCATCATCTACACTACCCTCTGCCCCCAACTGCTCCTCCTGGGTAGTCTCAGCAGCAGAGCACGCACCAGTAAGTGGCACCTGAGTGTCATCATCAGCTGATGCGGCCTGCGAGGTGGTGACCGGAGCCACTGGCCCACCCGCCTCTTCAGAGGAAGACAGAAAAAGCGGTTGGGCATCACTGCACCCTGCCTCTTCTTCCATTTCTCCAATGCTGCTTGGCTGGCCCCCTGCTTCCAAGCCAAGAGATGATTCAGAGAACAGAAGTAGAGACTGCTCCTGTCCTGGGATCTCTGTCTGCCTGGGCAATTTTGCAGGTGGTGAAGAGACAGATGGCTGCTCTCCAGTGCTCTGTGTCTGAGAGGATGTGGCACTAATGGAAGTTGATGCATTAGCTGCCATCCATCCCACAACGGCTTCAATTTGGTCTTGACGCAGCAGCGGTGTACGGCGCTCGGCGACAAAGCTGCGCATGAACGACTGTTCCCTTGTGAAAGTGGGTGCTGATGACTCACCGGTGCCCGCAGCAGGCACAGAATCCCCACGTCCCCTCCCTGCTCCGCGCCCACGCCCACGCCCACGTGCCTTACTCACTGCCTTCTTCATCTTGGTTGACTGATAAAGATAAGCAGAAAAGTACTAACGGCTTTGTGTGCTTATTCCTGAGCAACTCCTCCTAACAGGTATAAGACACACTAATTTTCTAAAGTGTGGACTAGACTTGAATATGAGCTAATGTGGCCTACACAAATGTAAAGTGGTGTAACTGGTGTGTTTGGTGAACTTTATTATTTATTTTTTTGGGGCTGAACTGACAACGGATAGAGCTGCAGTCACACGGAGACCGTGCAGACAGACGTAAACGGCGCTGCAAGGCCCAAAAACCCTCCTCTACTTTATCCTATGTAGTGTTTTTCCACAAATTAGCTGGAGACGGGTGGAAAGACACTAATAGGATTTTTTTAAATTAATTAGCAGCAGACTACACTACTTGAAAACAAAATGAAAATTGATTTGGCGGTATGACGCAGTGAAAAACCCTGAGCTGCAGACAACCAGGCTACGGCTGCTCACAGACTACAGGGCGAGCTGCAGTCACACGGAGACCGTGCAGACAGCCGTAAACGGCGCTGCAAGGCCCAAAAACCCTCCTCTACTTTATCCTATGTAGTGTTTTTCCACAAATTAGCTGGAGACGGGTGGAAAGACACTAATAGGATTTTTTTAAATTAATTAGCAGCAGACTACACTACTTGAAAACAAAATGAAAATTGATTTGGCGGTATGACGCAGTGAACAACCCTGAGCTGGAGACAACCAAGCTACGGCTGCTCACAGACTACAGGGCGAGCTGCAGTCACACGGAGACCGTGCAGACAGCCGTAAACGGCGCTGCAAGGCCCAAAAATCCTCCTCTACTTTATCCTATGTAGTGTTTTTCCACAAATTAGCTGGAGACGGGTGGAAAGACACTAATAGGATTTTTTTGAATAAATTAGCAGCAGACTACACTACTTGGAAAAAAAAAAAAAAAAAAAAGAGAACAGTACTGTATGAGGCAATGAACCACCCTCCCTGAACTGAATACAACCAGCTATGGATGGCCTATGTGGCTGCACTCAGACTAGAGAGTGGGCTGCACTCACACACACACACACAGAGAGACCTTGCAGATCGCTGTGAAAACAGCGCTACAAGGCAAAAGGAAGGTGAATAGTAGGTGAACACAGCGGTTGCTAAATTAGCCTTTGGAAAGCACAAAGAAGCAAATCGCTATCTCTAAACTGTCCCTCAGTCAGCAAACAGCGTCCTGTCACTAACTGAATTCACAGCAGAGTGATCGCAAAATGGCGCCAGCGACTTTTAAACTGCATCATGACATCATTTCAGCAGCCAATCACAGCCATGCCAGTAGTTTCATGCCCTCCATGCTGAACAGGATGTGCCCACACTTGAAATCATTCTCATTGGCTGAATTTCTGCATTTTGAATCTGGGAACTTCCGATTCCGGTATCCGATACGCGGCAAGTATCGGAATCCCGGTATCGGAATTCCGATACCGCTAGTATCGGCCGATACCCGATACTTGCGGTATCGGAATGCTCAACACTAGTTGTTAGTTCTTGGCAGGAGCCTATGCTTGAGGAGGGAGGGGGAGAAAGATGATAACTATACTACCCCAGTCGTGCCCCTGTATTGCTCCTGCCCTGACAAGGGCAGTACCCAAGTCAGGCTAGATATTTGTACCCACCACACAAAAGGATTAAACTTCCCTACGCGTTTCCTCTCACGTCAGTGAGACTCATCAGGGGAAATACAAAATTGTGGGATATTCTATTCAGAAAAAGCGCCCCTCCATCGGGAGGTGACTGCTATGTGTCCGATGCTTCCGGTTTTTGGCATAGACTGAATGGTAGGGTGAGTAATGGCTTCTTCCTGGCAGAGTGGCCTTTCAGCCCATGTTGATACAGTACTAGCTTCACTGTGCATATTGACACAATCTTACCAGCTTCTTCCATCATCTTCACAAGGTCTTTTGCTTTTGTCCTTGGGTTGATATACACATGTCGGAGAAAAGCAAATTCAAATCTGGGATACAGAACACGTCTCCTTCTTGAGCTGCTTGATGGCTGGACATTCCCATCTTGTTTGTACTTGCGTATAGTTGTTTGTACCGATGAACGAGGCACCTTCAGATATCTTGAAATTGTACCCATTGTACAGATGAACGAGGCACCTTCAGATATCTTGAAATTGTACCTATTATCTCAAGGATGAGTCAGACTTTTGCAAGTCCACAATTCTCTTCTTGATCGATGATTTCTTGAGACTTTCCCATGATGCTACACAAAGAAGCAATGTGTTTCAGGTGTGCATTAAAATACGTCAACAGGTTTGTCTCTAAATAACTCAGATGTTGCCAAAAAAATCAGAAGCTTCCAAACACATGACATTGTAGCGCCCCCCACTGCCACAGGGCCGAGGGGTACCCGGTACCAGGCCTCTGAGTCTCTGCTCTAGGGTTGTCACGGTGGCTAGACCCGGTCCGTGACCCTGCTGAGGGGCGTACAATAATAGATGTGGATGGTGGTGGAGGTGCAGTGCAGTAAATAATGAGGACACCAGGTTGCAGTCTCTTTACCTCTTTACTGAAGGCTTCTGAGTCCTCAATCCGGAATATGGTTAACAGGGCTGCGCAAGTCCGGTCGGTCCGATGGCACCTCCAGAGTTCCCCTTGCAGGTGGAAATCTGTGCCTACCTTCGTGCGCTTGTGTGTTGTGGTCCTCCCCTGCTGTGCTTACGGGATAGCGCCCACAACTGTTGTGTCTGTTTCTCGTGTTCCCTCACAACTCGATTCTGATGTTCTCCCTCTACGTCCCCCTGATCTTACGGTTAGGACGCACCCGTATGACGGGGAGGCTCGGAGCTTTTCCGGGACTCCAGCATCTCCCCACTCCTGTTGTTACCCCCCTGTGTCTTCCTGGGTCTGGGTGAGACAGCCCGCCTGTAACTGACTGTCCTGCCGTAGGTCTGAAGTTTGGCTTGGAGCTCTATACTTCCTCAGCGTTCCGGCCACCGGTTATGCGCCTCAATAGGATGTTGCCTCGTCTTACAGCACGACTCCTACTGGTATTCTCCTTGTTGCGTTGATCTCGTTTCTCACTCAGCACAATAAACTTCACTTCTTATCCTTTCTTGGGGTACCGCCGCTATATCGTGCAGACGCGGTCCCGTAACGTTCTCTCTGTTCGCTAGGCCTCTGTCAGGATCCCACCCCTGACAGGGACCCCTCTGAATCTTCCCCTACAACACCCCCTGCCACAAGGTGTTGCCTGGTTCCAACCCAGTCAGCTTTCTCCCTAACTTCCTGCCTAACCCCCAGTTTTACCAGACTGTGAGGAGTGGCCTAATGAATAGTACCCTTAGCTCCCCCTGGAGGCCAGACTGTGAAATGTATTGGTGTCTGTGATACCTGGTCAGATGAACTCCTTCAGTGCCATCAGACGTACCATAGCCCCCCCTTAGCGGCGGAGCCACAGTACTGCAATGACCAGGACTCTGGGGCGCTGAAACATCATCACATGGGCAAATGCATGTAGAAAAGCTGCGGAGACACCATCACGTGTTTCTCAATGCAAGCAATGAATAGCCAGGTCTTTCACAGGGAAGCAACAACCACGGGAAGGGCAGCATCCAATAAAGGAAAACCACCTATGCCAAAACATGGTATCCATCCACAGACAGCTGTTTTGGGGTATTTTGCCCCTCATCAGTGTGGAGTAGGAAACTGGCTATTAGGAGCAGTGCCTGGAGAAGAGACTATAAACATAAGGGTGAATGACCTTGGGGAGATCAAAACATCCAACACCGCGGAGACACCATCACGTGTTTCTCAACGCAGTGATCCAGAACACTGCCCCCATCTCTTATGGGAATTATGCAAATGCATGTAGAAAAGCTGCGGAGACACCATCACGTGTTTCTCAACGCAAGTAATGAATAGCCAGGTCTTTCACCAGGAAGGAACAACCACGGGAAGGGCAGCATCCAATAAAGGAAAACCACCTATGCCAAGACATGGTATCCATCCACAGACAGCTGTTTCGGGGTATTTGCCGCTCATCAGTGTGGAGTAGGAAACTGGCTATTAGGAGCAGTGCCTGGTGAAGAAACTATAAACATAAGGGTGAATGACCTTGAAACAGCTGTCTGTGGATGGATACCATGTTTTGGCATAGGTGGTTTTCCTTTATTGGATGCTGCCCTTCCCGTGGTTGTTCCTTCCCGGTAAAAAACCTGGGTATTCATTGCTTGCATTGAGAAACACGTGATGGTGTCTCCGCAGCTTTTCTACATGCATTTGCATAATTCCCATAAGGGATGGGGCAGTGTTCTGGATCATTGCGTTGAGAAACACGTGATGGTGTCTCCGCGGTGTTGGATGTTTTGATCTCCCCGAGGTCATTCATCCTTATGTTTATAATATCATCACATGGGCAGTCCAGAATTGTTTGAAGGCATAGTAATCTTAGTGTATGTAAACTTTTGACTTTGCAGTAAGTAATGAAAATGCCGTAAAAAATTCTCTTTCTCTCTCATTGTTCTGGCATTTGGCAAATATTGATAAATATGTTAGTCCTAATTGACCTAAAATAGGAAATGTTTATTCTGATTTCATATCAAATATTGAGAAAACCATGCATATGTGTCTTGTTATATAGTGTATGTAAACTTCTGGTTTCAACTGTATATCTCATCAGAGAAATCTGCTTCTTTCTTTTCCCGGACAGATATTTAATTCTTAATATTTTCAGTTCACTGGCAAAGTATTCAGTAAATTCAAATTTCCCTATTTCTGAGTTAGGAGTTGGCAGTTGGTGCTCATAAGGTTCTATGTAGATAGAGGTGGAAGAGAAGCTAAAGCCAAACACAAACATGTTGCTGCAATTTCTCCCGAAACAGCAGTTACACTATAAATAATGAACAGACAAGCAATCATTCCAACTAGAATCAAAGTGGCCCATCAGCGTACCAGAGCATTTTCGGATGGGCCCAGAGGCACAATAATAGGACCCAATGGTCCATTAGGAGGCAACCTCATTTGGAGAATACTTTAGAGTGAAAAATGACACTGGGATTACTTCTTCTTATGGGTTGAGTCCCCAAAAATCTATTTTAGCTTTTTGATTATATGCCTTGTGTGCACAATGGTAACAATAACTCTCAAAATGTTCTGATGGTCCTGAAGAGCTCCTGACACTCAAACACACTTCGGTATTGAACCATATGTCTGTAGGTTTGCATTTGCACTCTGTCACTGTTATTCTCTTATTAGAGTCTACTATTTTCAAAGTCTGCTTCATTCAGACAAGCCAGTGGTTGTTTTAGGTAATCAAGTAGAGCCACTGTTATTGGGTGGTACCACCAAAACTACAGTGAATACCTATATCTATGCCTTTGGTGTAGATCACTGTACCTTGCCATGGTGCTCATAAAATGATGGATATTATCAGAGCCCTGCTACTGGGGAAAAAGAGGCATTGTGTCTTGAATAAGCATTATAATGGCAGCAACATATGGATCTGTATGCATTGGACAACTTTTCAATACATACTGTAGCAATATGTTATATGTTCATGTGGCCTCTAGGGGTCTCACTACTTTTATGTGTGTTCTATATTCTGTGTTGGGAACTTGTTGGATGTTGTTGTACAACGGATTCATGTAATGGAGGTTGAGACTTGATGTGAATAAAGAGCCCGGAGATACTCAAAGAGTGTGATTCATGACAGGATTCATCAAACAGAACATGGTGGCAGCCGGGCACAGAACCTGCAAATTCTCAGAGCTTATATGAGGCTGGAACTGCACAGATCACTGCAACTGTAAGTACAGATTCCCTGACAGTACAGCAAAATGGAGACTGGTCTGAAGCCCCCTCAGAGACTGGATGTCACTTCATGTAATCTGTCCCAGACCTGGAGACATTGGAAGGAAGAGTTTACACTGTATGTGGATCTGACTGTGGGCCCCACTGACGACAAACGGAAAGTAAAGCTGTTTTATTACCTAATTGGGGAAAATGGCAGAGAATTAGCCCACACCTTGCTCCCAGACACAGACAACCTCCTCCTAGCAGACATTGTGCAGGCATTTGATAAACACTGTGACCCAAAGAAGAATGAGACAGTGGAAAGATATAAGTTTTTCACAAGACATCAGGAGGATGGTGAAAATGTGGACAGATATCTGACAGAGCTGAGGAGACTTGCAGAAACATGTGGCTTTGGAGAGATCAGGGACAGTCTAATGAAGGACAGAATGGTGTGTGGCACAAAGGACAGTCATCTCAAAGAAAGATTACTGAGAGAGGAAGCCATGACTTTAGAGAAATGTATGCAAATCTGCAGGGCTGCTGAGCTCACACCTGAAGATGATGGCAGGCACCAGTGAGAATGATGATGACAAGGTACATGCAGTATCTATAAAAGGAAAGACAGGACCAGACTACCCTATAAACACTGTCCACTGCAAGTATTGTGGGAAAAGACATGAGAGAGACAAAACCAAGTGTCCAGCATATGGGGAAACCTGCAGGTCATGTGGCAAGAAGAATCATTACACTGCTGTCTGCAGGCAGGGAAGAGGCAAAAAGTACAGACAGCTCCACACTGTGACACCAGACACTGACAGTGCAGAGGACATTACATGGCTACAAATGCAGTCTACAACAGAGAAAGTCAATGTAGTCGGGCAGTCAGTAGTGAAGGATGCCAAGCAGCTTTATGCAACATTCTTGTTGGATGAGAAGCCCATTAGATTTCAGCTGGATTGTGGAGCAAGCTGCAATGTAATTTCATTTGATCTGCTCAACAAACAGGTTTCTATTGAGCCAACTGACAAGGTACTGGTGATGTACAACAAAAGTGTTCTGAAACCAATGGGGACATGTAAGCTAAAAATACGAAACCCATGTAACAGAAAGAGTTATAGAGTTGAATTTACCGTGTTAAGGGGTGGTAACCATGTACCATTACTGGGAGTAAAAGCAGTTCAGGCAATGGACTTAATAAAAGTACAGTCTCAGAACATTATGTCTGTTGAAGTTGCCCAGGATATACAATATCCAAAACTAAATGCAGAGCACAACTTGGACATGCAGAAAATAAAAGCAGAGTATGCTGATGTATTTGAAGGTGATGGGTGCTTTGAAGGTAAATATAGGCTAGAAATTGACAACACAGTGCAGCCCACCAGATTACCCACAAGAAGAGTGCCTGTAGCTTTAATGCAACCGCTGAAAGTAGAACTGCAAGATCTACAGAGAAGAGGCATGATAGCACCAGTCCATAAGAGCACAGATTGGATCAGCAGTTTGGTCATAGTGCAGAAACCATCGGGCAAGTTAAGAATATGTATTGATCCTAAGCCACTCAACAAGGCGCTGAAACAAAACCATTACCCAATGCCAACATTAGATGATGTCCTACCAGATTTATCAAAGGCTAAAATATTTTCTGTATGTGATGTAAAAAATGGATTCTGGCATGTGGCCCTGACTGAAGATTCAAGTTTATTGGCAACATTTTCTTCACCATTTGGATGCTTTAAATGGCTGAAAATGCCCATGGGACTAAAACCTGCTCCTGAGATATTCCAGCAGAAATTGATGCAGGCTTTGGAAGGACTTAGTGGAGTGAAGACAATAGCGGATGATATCTTGGTAGTGGGAGAAGGTGAAAATATGGAATCTGCAATCAAGGATCACGATCAGAAGATGATACAATTTTTGGTCAGATGCAGAGAAAAAAACATAAAGCTGAATTTGGACAAATTCAAATTGAAAATGACAGAAGTGGCCTATATTGGTCATCGACTGACTTCAACTGGGGTCAGAGTGGATCCTGAAAAGGTGAGAGCAATACAAGATTTGCCTACCCCTACTGATGTTTCTGGAGTACAACGATTTTTGGGCATGGTGAATTATCTCTCAAAATTTTGCAGACATCCGTCAGACATGTGTGAGCCACTGAGACAGCTAACCCACAAAGATGTGCGCTGGGAATGGACAGAAAGCCAGGAGTCTGCTTTCCGAGCAGTAAAGAATGCCATTGCAGATACAGCAACCCTAAAGTATTTCGATCCAGATCGAGAAGTGGTGGTACAATGTGATGCTTCGGAAAAAGGCCTTGGAGCCACATTAATGCAGAACAAACAGCCAATTACATTTGCAAGCAAAGCCCTTACAACAACAGAGCAGGGATATGCACAGATTGAGAAGGAACTACTGGCTGTGGTATTTGGGATGGAGAAGTTTCACCAGTACACTTATGGTCGACGGGTAACAGTGCAGTCAGATCACAAACCATTGGAGAGCATTACAAAGAAACCATTACTAAATGCCCCAAAGAGACTACAGCGCATGCTGTTGCGACTTCAGAAATATGATGTTGACATCGGGTACTGTCCAGGAAGAGACTTACTGATTGCAGATACGCTAAGCAGAGCTTACCTTCCTAGCACAAATGATGAGGAGGAAGACATTGAAACCATCAACATGTGTAACTACCTTGCAGTGTCAAAAGAAAAGGTCAAGCAAATCCAGATTTTTACAGAGAAGGATAAAAGTCTCCAGAGTTTAAAAACTGTCATCTTGCAGGGCTGGCCAAAATACAAGCAGCATGCTCCAAGGGAAGTCTCACCATTCTTCCACATAAGAGATGAATTGTCAGTGCAGCAAGGAATCATCTTTAAAGGAGACAGGGCTGTTATACCTGAAGTTCTCAGAAGAGACATATTGAAAACATTGCACTCTTCTCACTTAGGCATGGAAGGATGCCTACGTCATGCACGAGAATCAGTTTATTGGCCAGGAATGAATGACCACATAAAAAATTACATAGCACAATGTGAAATATGTGCATCCTGCAATGATAAGCAACCAAAGGAGACATTGCAACCTCATGAAATTCCACATAGGCCTTGGTCAAAAATAGGAACAGACTTGTTCACATGGAATGACAAAGAATACCTGATTACAGTGGACTATTTCTCTAACTTCTGGGAGCTTGATTTGGTGCAGGACACAAGGGCGAGAACAGTGATTAAAAAACTCAAGGCCCATTTTGCCAGGTATGGCATTCCAGATATCGTTTTCTCTGACAATGCGGCACAGTTTACGTCGGAAGAATTCAAAACTTTCAGTAAGAAGTGGGAATTTGAACACCAGACGTCTTCTCCGAGATATCCTCAGAGTAATGGGAAAGCAGAGTCAGCAGTAAAAACGGCCAAAAGACTCATGCAGAAAGCTAACCAGGCGGGTGCTGATGTATATCTGTCTATACTGGATCATAGAAACACACCCACCCAAGGCCTAGACAGCAGTCCGGCACAGAGGCTCATGAGTAGGCGTACAAAGACACTCGTACCAACTGCGTGTCATCTGTTAGAGCCAAAGTTGCTGGGAAACATCGAAGCTAAATTACAGAAGAATCAAGCGAGGCAAGCTTTCTATTACAATAAATCTGCAAAGGATCTGCCGGAGCTCCAGAGAAATGACAACATTCGGCTGCAGCCAAGCAGCACATTTGACACACACTGGCAAAAGGCAAAGGTTGTCCAGAAACTGGGACCTCGGTCCTATGAAATTCTAACAGACGACGGAAGAAGACTAAGGAGGAATCGGAGATATTTGAGGAAAACGCGAGAAAGAGATGATTCATGGCCTTTTGAACAGTATCCAGACACCCAAGACAACGAGGCAGAAAGTACAAGTCAAGCACCAACAGTGACAGCTGATCATCAGGGTGAGGACTCTGGCCAGAGACAGACAATATCAGAAGAACTACCAGATATACCAGATGTAGAAAGGGACACATCTTATATTACCAGAGCTGGCAGAATTAGCAAAAAGCCGGCGCACCTCAAAGATTATATCTAACTGGACGTACTAGGTTAATTTCTAACTTTGTCATAGTATACTTTAGTTTAGTATCTGTTATTGTTCCTCCAGTTAAAAGAGAAAGGATGTAGCAATATGTTATATGTTCATGAGGCCTCTAGGGGTCTCACTACTTTTATGTGTGTTCTATATTCTGTGTTGGGAACTTGTTGGATGTTGTTGTACAACGGATTCATGTAATGGAGGTTGAGACTTGATGTGAATAAAGAGCCTGGAGATACTCAAAGAGTGTGATTCATGACAGGATTCATCAAACAGAACATATACTGTATGTGAAACTTACGCAAAAGCAGCCTGTTTTATCCTAAGATGACACCTTTGTATCGCTCATCATGGCCTATATTATCATTTTATGTCCATGAAGCTCTTTATTTCTATTACACAATTCTTTAGGACCTGTACATTATCTATATTATACAAAATCATTTTGGTATTTGCCTGTTGTGTGCACTGAATGACAAAATTGTTAGCTTGCTGCAAAAAATGTACATGAATAGTTATCAGTCATGACCTCATTGTAAAGTTAAATGAAGATGTGCCTCGCTAACTTTTAAACTGTTCTAGTATAATTACTGCAAAGTCCCATGATGGAAAATTCAGTTCCCTAATTAAAAATAAAGGAGAATTTAATGAAGTTTCTATTAGAAAAAAATCACTGAGTTTAATTACAAAAAAAAATAAGTAGAAGAAGAAGTAGAAGAAGAATTAAAGTTTAGGCATCACTAACGCAGCACATTACTTTATCTGACACAAAGTAGTCAATTATGCACTGGCTTCCTTATAAAACTTTAATAACATAGCTGAAAGGTGCACTATACTGAAAGTTTATCTCATCTCACTTTGTTAAACAGAAATTAGTAAATTATTGTACTGCCATGTTGAGTCACGAGATATTCATATATTAATTCAGAAAAATCTCTCCCAATATTATTGGCTAACATCTCCAGTTCAGTTTAATTTATCTTTAAATTGTCATCAAACTCCTGTTGAAATGTGTTATTCTTATGTGTCTGTAAAAGCAGTTACTTGCTTTATAAAATTCAATTTCAGAAATTTAAGGGAATTTAATTCAGAGACCGCATCAATTAATCATAATATAGAGTGGATACAAAGCTAATCTCTAACTCTGAAGAAGGCATCATGTTTATGCATTACATGGACAGTCCAGTGAGATAAATGCGTCATTCTTTATTTTCCCTATGCTGGTACAGGTTTAGAGTTCAGTTGAAAACGTTCTTTAAAAAAAAAAAAAAAATTTTTTTTAACTATTTCAATCTCTAAATCAGTGTTGTTCTGCAAAAGTATTGAATTTAAAACATGCTTCACGTGTAAATACAAGCTACAGCAGTAAGTTCTAAAGGTGTTATCTTTGTGAGAAATCCTAAATATATGACTGTATGTGGGAAATTAGGGACTACAGTTGAGATGATTTGTCCTCAAAACTGTTCTAGATAAACTTATATGGCAAGTAATCATCATTACATATATGTGATTTAATATGAATGCTTTGATCATACTAAAACCAATGCTTTTTCCAGGAGAGCTTTTGGATAGACTTCAGAGGTAGATTTTCTAAACTGTAGGTCTGGGTGAGGAGCACAGATTAAAGGCAATGGTGCAGCACAGTGGGTCTTGACAAAAGACACATGGATCAGAGGGGACCAGGACAGCAGAGTATGCAGAAGTTACAGAAAGCTGAGCAGGTAGCACTGATAAAGCAAAGCCAGGTATGCCTATACACAAGGTAACTACTGTATATATAGGAAACTGTATCTTCCAATAGTCATCCATTCAATCATAGAAATGCAGTGTGGTATCTTGTGGCAAGACAATTGATAAACACAGGAATAGCTGAGATGTAAATGCAGTCTAGTGTTTTCCAGCAGGGCAATAGTTAATAGCAGCCATGTCAGAAAGAAGTAAATGCAGTCTGGTATCCTCCTGTGGGACAATATGTAATAGCAGAAATGTATGAAAATTAGGACTTGTAGCAAGGAAATAATTAACAAGAGGAAAAGAAATGAAGTATAGGCAAATTGGAAACATGCTTGGAGAGATGTTACCTTCATTATAAAGGGGAAATCTGAACAGGACCAAGAACAGTTGCCATGAATTGGCAGGTTGCATGCTGAGAGGTAGATTAAAACCACACATACAAAGCTAGACTGAGCTTGGAAATGATGCTTGTTGTCGCAAGGAAGACAGTAGCAACAGAGGAGGTGATAGACCTCTGCCTTTAGCTGAGTCATGTGAAATAGACAAAATCTGCTGACAAACTTGAGGCAACTGAATCATTGCTACTTAACCAACCAATTAAAGTATCTGACCTCTGCCTGAGCTATCCTTAAAAGGTCTAGGGTCATGATGTCACTCCTATGGGAGGTGGAGCCGCATATTCATCACTGTAATGAGCGGTACCACGTGACCGCTCACACAGGACAAGCTGCCGGTGCTGAGAGGAGACATCGCGGAAGCTGGGTGAGTATTTCTTTGCAAGAGGGCGGGCGCACGAGGGTGGGAGGCGGGAGGAGACCCCCAAACTTTATTTTTAACAAAAGAAAAAGAAAACTTGATTTGTCATCTCTTCTCTCCTGCAGGGGAGAAGAGATGAATGCCGCCATCAGCACCACACTCAAGGGGACAGCGCTTACTGTAGCGCTGTCTCTCCTGTGGGCGGTACGTGCACATGGAGGAGAGTGCACACTGTTCTCCGTGTGCATGTGTGCGGGACACTTTGCGGACCGTGCTGCTGGAGAAAAACAGACATGTCTCTGTGTTTTCAACATGGACACACGGTCCGTGAAAACATGGAGACATGTGCATAGACCCATTCATTTGAACGGGGTCTACGTGTGTCAGTGTCTCCGGTACGTGAGAAAACTGTCACTACACGTACCAGAACCACTGACGTCTGAAACTGGCCTTATGGCGGGATCACAGGAGAATAGATTATCTCATGCAAGAGGATTAATTATGTGTATGACACTGGGATCAAACTAAGAACAGACTTTGATCTGAGTTTTAGCTTAGCGTTATCTGTTACTCTCATATGAGAGAATCACTGCACAGGAGAGGAGATGAAAGAGAATGAAATTTTGCGATATTTTCCATTGTGTGAGTCTATGTAAATGAAACTGCACTTGGATGTTATTCAAGTGTAGTCCGATGCTTTCCATGCACCTATAGAATTGAATAGGTGAGTGTGATTTGATTTGCGCAGCAAATCACAGCCTGCTGCAATGTTTTTCATGCTGAATCAGCATGAGAAAAAAATTGCTGATCAGCAGTGCCCCATACAAATAACATTGGTCCAATTGCACTTGCCGATGTATTTGCTTGTGTGGGCGAGCCCTTAGCCTTCATTGACAACTGTGCTCCTATTTCCACTTCCACAATAGAAAAGCACGGTATAACAGACTTTTTAGAACATATTCTGACAAAGTGAATTCTATATGAAGTTTCTCTGTTGGGGCCAATTTTCACTACCAACTGGATGTTATCATAGACCATTGTTTTTTATTTTTCAGTGGAATCTACAGCGGAAAATTTGGATGCCGCCTTCAAGACATGTTAAAAGGGTCTAAAACAGCACAGTATATATTGAACAGAACCTATCATGTCCAATAACACTATTAGCCTGCATATATAGGGTTAATCTACAGGTTAGTAGTAGTGTTATGAAGGTGCTCAGCTGCTGTGCTAACAGGGCGGCTCCCGAAAGGAAATTAATTTTATTCCTCCCAAGAGCCACTGGCTTTTAGTCATTCAGGCATGCTGGCTCAGCTTCAGTTATTACTCAGTATACGGTGAGCTGTAGACACACCCCAGCACTAACTGACAGCTGGCTCAGCAGTAGAGTAGACTGTCAATCAAAGTGCCAGGGTAGGCCTACAGCCGCTGCTCTCAGTATAGTTAGTGGTGATTGTAGCCACGCCGGCACGCCTCCATGACTGAAAGCTGGCGGCTCCTGGGAAGAATAAAGTTTATTTTCTCCCAGGTGCCGCACTTTCAGTACAGTGACCAGGCTCCTTTAAGGCTCCTTTATAATGCTATTAACCTCTCTCAGCAGGTTAATAGCGTTATCAGACATGACAGGTTCCCTTTATATGAGTTGCCAGTGTAAAAGGTTCTTTGACAATGTGCATTTTACATTAGGCAGATGTACATACCATCCCCACAAACAAAGTGTAACCAGCATAAATGTAAAAATTATTAAGAAAGTGGTAGATCACGACTTTTCAGGTCAAATGTTTGCCCTAAACAAGTCCATTTCTGATATCCTTTCATTCAGAAGAACAGTTCCCAGAATTCTCCAGTTGAAATAGAAAATAAGTTTTATTTTTGTTCTTTATATTGAACATGGCATGAAGTATTCTTTTTTTTACCAGAGATTATAAGCAAACAATATCAAAGCAAAAAGTCATGAACAGTCCATAAAATAGAGTTATAGTAATTTAGAAACTCTCATAGATACAATGGCATTACCTTGGTGACCCAACAATAACTAAGAACATATATTCTAATCTTTTTTCTCTTAAGATGGAAATGAATTTCTATGAGAACAGTAACAATTTGTTCAACCAGCCGTATCCTGAAGGGCAAGGCAAGAACAGCAATAAGGATTGGTATTCAGCATGTGTCAAGACTCACCTTAACGGAATGTACAAAGGAGTGCATTGAACAAAATCATGTTCAGCTATAGACTTCTACTATTATTTCACTGTTTATTTCAAGGACACAACTCTGCAAAAAGTACATGCACTCTGACAAATACTGTATTTAGGTTATAAAAGCTAAAACAATTGTAATAGAGAATAATCAAAATCTTAATTTTATAACTGATATTAAAAAATCCTTAAGCCTAAATTATTTTAGGAGTTTGAAATTCATTTATAACTACAGTGAACGAGTGCACACAAAGGTCTCATAAAAGCCAACAGTTTATTAAATATATATTATATGTAATTGTGGCGCCCCAGGGTCCTGGTCGTCACAGTAGTATTGCTTTCCTCACGGGGAGAGTGATGTTATGTTTGGAAGCGATGAAGGAGATCTTTTATCAGGTAACCACAATGCATACATCATGTTCACACTCCAGGCCAGAAGGGGGAGCTCTAAGCCTAGTTTAGGGTGAACTCCCCTATAAATACATCCTGATCTGGAGGGAAAGAGTTCAGTTTCAGTTCAGAAAGTGAGAGACTTAGAAGAGAGCAGGCCAACATCGAGTGTCAAAAGGTCTGAAGGGGCCTGTAGTCTGAAGCACTGCAGCCCCTGGAGGAAGAGACATACAGAAAGCCAAACATTGTTCAGTGAGTGTGCAGGAGAGCAAAGCACAGGAGAATAACATCAGGGGAGACCAACCATGAGCAGGCTGCCTCCTCCTGAGCCGCAGATAACCGGTAGCCAGACCACCGAGGTTGTAAGGACTCTACGACTTAAAGCAGAAACCGGTAGGACAGCTGAATTGCAAGTTATCTGTCCCCACACACACACCTGAAGACACGGTGACACCTTTAGAGCCCGGGGCATACTAGAGTCCCTATAAACAGACTCAAGTCATCAGTCACACGGGTCATGTCCTATCCTATACGAGGGACAGAGAGAGAACATCTGTGAGGATCTTATCTGAAGCCATAGGCAGTAAGGGACTACAACACCACGGCGCTAGAGGAAGGCTTTTAACTCCACTTGGTAATAGGGACTCTGGATTCGCTTCCAAGCTGGCCGGACCCTGCCTGCCCTGTGATCTGGTGCCCTGGACTGTGGCTGCCTGAAGTCTTCAGTAAACAAGGTAAAGAGACTGCAAACCTACATCCTCATTCTTTAGTGCTCCATTCACCATCTTCCATCTACACACCGGGAGCCCTGGGGATACACTTCACCTGTGGGAAGTTATACCATCTAGCTGCCATAACATCACCCCAGAGGACCCCTTAAAGCAGAGTCGGTCCCCACTGAGTGAATACCACAGGTAGCATCACAAACATAAACTTTATTCCCTTTAAATACCATTCCCTTTTACATGCGCGCCAAGGGCCATGGACTGGGTCGCCATCGTGACATCCCCCTGTGAAACACCGGACCCGGTACCAAGTACCCCATGGCCCAGGCGGGGCAGCTCATAATTATATATAATTTATAAAAGATTTAAATACATAAGGCATACATATACCAAAACAGAATGTTCCTAGAAGTGGCACCAGTAACATGTACAAAGTAAGAGGCCTGGTCTTGTGGCACAGTGGATCCACAAATCCACATGCGCCACAACTGGGAGTAACAGTCTGCTAGGTCCAGCCATGACCGAAACACAAAGAAGTTTTCTATTTTGCCTCAGTCCATTTTAAATGACCTTTTGCCCAGAGAAGATGACAGCATTTCTCGATTGTGTTGATAAATGGCTTCTTCTTTGCATGATGGCACTTTCACTTGCATTTATGGATTGCACAACAAAATGTGTTCAATGATTTCTGGTAGCTTTACTGAGCTCAATCACTGTTAAGCATGACAGAATCATGCCTATTTTTAATGCACTGCCATCTAAGGGCCCATTGATCACAAGCATTCAATATTGATCTTCGGTCTTGTCCCTTGTATACATGGATTTCTTCAGAATTTCTGAATCTTTTAATGACATTATCCATAACCCGCTACTTTTTCAGAAGAAAAAGAAAGACAAACCAGGAGGCACACTACATGTAGTGCACCATGGCAAAGTTTTTCCGCAAACATAGTCATACCCTAAGCCATACCAATTTACCATTTCTTTCTCAAAAAAACCTGCCTCTTTTTTAGGTTACACATACAAGCATCTAGAGTTAAAAAGCGTAAAAGCCGCACAATTCAGCAGAGTCTTTAGTCGCATAGTGAGCGCAGTTTTCATGAAATCACATCCACTTTGCTAGAACAGTAAACACAGCAGAAAATTTCTGTGCAAACAATGCAGCAGAAAAAACGCAGATCTCAGAAAGAGAAAATTATATTATTACAATTGTTTTTCATTATGTTTTAGTAACCCTATGGGAAGAAAGAAAAACCTGACTTTTATTCTCCATCTAGAATACAGGAAAATAAAAATACACTGTTATATACAGTTGTATCTCTATGTAGCAGTGAACTCTGCCTGTGGGTTCAGTGCTTTCAATGCAGCTTCAAATATGCAAAAATCTCCCAGTGATGTTAATCATAGCTGTGGTCATTGCTTTAGCTGCAGTCTGCAATGGTACATATTGTGGGTTTGATTCCCAAGGAGACGAGATCACAAATACAGAATTGTTTATTGAAATAAAGTAAGCATGTGCAGAGATGCCGGATCTGCCCACCAAGGAGGATCTAAGGAGCAATGAAGATGTTGCACAGAGAGAGAAGTGAGTATTGGAAGTTTGGACAAAACCCTGAAGTTCCAGGACAGTCCCACTGAATCCGGGATGGTTGAGAGCTATGTATTATGTATTGGACATAGTGGGATATTCAAAGTGTTTGTAATTTTACATTGAGGAACATTTTTCTGAAATTGTTCCACAATGTTGTATGCATTTGTTAATAGGTTGGAGAACTTCTGACCACCTTTGCTTCTGAGAGACTCTGCCTCTCTTATATGCTCTTTTTATACACACTCATGTGCCCTTCCAGCTGTTTATCATTAGTAACACTTACTTTTCCAACTATTTATTGACCCTGTCACAATATTTTTGAGATTTGTTTCAGCCATCAATTTGTAAATTAGTTATTTGTATTTCAAAGGAAATTAAAAGTGTCTAACCTTTAATTTCTGATCTGTGTCTATGTTCTGTTATGAGTAAAACATGATTTACAAGATTTCAATATCATTGCAATTGCATTCTTGTTTTTTTTTACCTTTCAAACAGCATCCCAACTTTTTTTTAGAATTGTGGTTGTACTTAGCTGTCAACGGCCGTGCACTGAGGTTTTTCTTAACTGACATTACCCTTGCTCTTTTCATTCCTGTTTTAAGATACCTCTTCTTTGTAGAGGAGGCACTGGCATTGTAAGGTGCTGTGAGTATTACTATGTTAGGTAGTGCACTTGTCTAATAAGTTTAACATTACTAATGTTGTTTTTCATGGTCAGTCAATAGGCAGATGAGTTCTGCGATTTGTTACTCATTACCATTTTATTGTATATCTAATTCTGCTCGGGGGTGCTTTTTACTGGATTTCCCTGTTCATATAATTATTTACTCGGAGACCTTTCAGAACTGTTCGCAAGCTGCCTGAAAACCCTTCGCCTGACATTACTACCTAGCCTCCTGACTTGAACTTGGCTATCTCCTGACTATTTATTTATGGTTAAACCCTATTGTTTTCATCCAGGTTGTGTCTGTTTTTCCCTGAACTCGCTTCAGTAGACAGCAGCTACCATGTGGATACAACCCAAGAGTCCCTACAGTGAAGGTCAGATGACGGGGTGAACACCAACATGCATTTGGGACAACATCTATTCTGGCTTATTCAGGGTCAGTGGGGGAACAAGTCAGTGACTTTTCTCCACAGTGCTGTTCAACATACATTTAACATCTAAAAGGAAATGTAAGATTTCAAATGGAGTATCACTTTAACCCTTCATGATATGTGCAGAAAATACATGTCACGTCAGATTTCAATATATATCATACTAATGTACAGTGCCTTGAGAAAGTATTTGGCTCCCTGGAACTTTTCAACCTTTTCCCACATATCACGCTTCAAACATAAAGATACCAAATGTAAATTTTTGGTGAAGAATCAACAAGTGGAACACAATTGTGAAGTTGAACGAAATGTATTGGTTATTTTAAATTTTTGTGGAAATTCGAAAACTGAAAAGTGAGGCATGCAATATTATTCGGCCCCTTTACTTTCAGTGCAGTAAACTCACTCCAGAAGTTCATTGTGGATCTCTGAATGATCCAATGTTGTCCTAAATGCCTAATGATGATAAATATAATCCACCTGTGTGTAATCAAGTCTCTGTATAAATGCACCTGCTCTGTGATAGTCTCAGGGTATTGTTCGAAGCACAGAGAGCATCATGAAGACCAAGGAACACAACAGGCAGGTCCGTGATACTGTTGTGGAGAAGTTTAAAGCCGGATTTTGATACAAAATGATTTCCAAGACTTGAAACATCCCAAGGAGCACTGTGCAAGCAATCATATTGAAATGGAAGGAGTATCATACCACTGCAAATCTACCAAGACTCGGCGGTCCCTCTAAACTTTCATCTCAAACAAGAAGACTGATCAGAGATGAAGCCAAGAGGCCCATGATCACTCTGGATGAACTGCAGAGATCTACAGCTGAGGTGGAACAGTCTATCCATAGGACAACAATCAGTCATACACTGCACAAATCTGGCCTTTATGGAAGAGTGGCAAGAAGAAAGCCATTACTCAAAGATATCCATAAAAACTGTTGTTTAAAGTTTGCAACAAGCCACCTGGGAGACACACCAAACATGTGGAAGAAGGTACTCTGGTCAGATGAAACCAAAATTGAACTTTTTGACAACAATGCCAAACGATATGTTTTTAGCGTAAAGGCAACACAGCTCATCACCCTGAACACACCATTCCCACTGTCAAACATGGTGGTGGCAGCATCATGGTTTGGGCCTGCTTTTCTTCAGCAGGGACAGGGAAATGGTTAAAATTGATAGGAAGATGGATGGAACCAAATACAGGACCATTCTTGAAGAAAACCTGTTTGAGTCTGCAAAAGACCTGAGACTGGGACGGAGATTTGTCTTCCAACAAGACAATGATCCCAAATATAAAGCAAAATCTACAATGGAATGGTTCACAAAAAACCTATCCAGGTGTTAGAATGGCCACGTCAAAGTCCAGACCTCAATCCAATTGAGAATCTGTGAAAAGAGCTGAAAACTGCTGTTCACAAACGATCTCCATCAATCCTCACTGAGCTCAAGCTGTTTGCCAAGGAAGAATGGGCAAGAATTTCAAAAAGAAAAAGTTGAACCACACCCTATACTCACAAAGTCTCTATGGACAAAAGGGCGCACGTCAACACCAGGGGGTCCATCCCAGACAAGAATCCATATTCAAAAAGAGTACAAATGACAGCGCCACAATGGACAGTGAAAGATAGCTCACATTTTATTCTGCCTCCTGCGGCGACGTTTTGGTCAGAAGCTTGATAAAATGGCGCTGTCATTTGTACTCTTTTTGGATATGGGCAAGAATTTCAGTCTCTCAGTGTACAAAACTGATAGAGACATACCGCAAGCGACTTGCAGCTGTAATCGCAGTAAAAGGTGGCGCAACAAAGTATTAAGTTAAAGGGGCCAAATAATATTGCACGCCCCACTTTTCAGTTTTTGAATTTCCACAAAAATTTAAAATAACCAATAAATTTTGTTCAACTTCACAATTGTGTTCCACTTGTTGATTCTTCACCAAAAATTTACATTTGGTATCTTTATGTTTGAAGCATGATATTTGGGAAAAGGTTGAAAAATTCCAGGAAGCCGAATACTTTTGCAAGGTACTGTATACAGCTTGCACCTGCCTCCAAATGCAACTGTCAGGGCTAGCTCCCATAGCTAACTAAGCTATTGCAGTGTATTGTACATGTGATCAAGTCTCCCAAACTGACTAAATATATGGAGAATATGCATTCATATATTGTAAAAAAAAATTAAAAATTAATCATTTAGTATCGGTAGCACATCTGTCAAACTGGAACCTTGTTAAATATAAAATTATTTATCTTTCATGACGAACACTGTAAAACAGAAATAAATTAAAGTGACAGAATTTTCCATTCATTCCTCAGAACAGGAGCTGTGAAAAAAAGTCACACAGCTCCATCAACAGAAAAAAGTTATGGGTCCCAAAACTCACACTGCAGTCATATTGACTAGTGCAATGGCATTACACCTAATCAACAATGACCTGCAGAATATCATTACACTGAGAAAAATATCAGAATAGCATTTTTTTAAACTCTTTTACCTGTCTTAACATTCCTGTTTTTCAGTACATTTTATGGTAAGGCAAGAATTTAAAAAAAAACATGTTGACAAAATAAATTCATTGCTTTTGAAAGATAGGAATAAATATCTAAAAGCACAGAAATAAAGATGGACGGCAAGCTGAAAGGGTTAATGTATAACCTATTTTGTGCAAGTAGAATACATTAGATGTTGTACCATTGCCATGTAAAAATCTATCAAATGTCCAAAATTTTAATTGTCATAGCTTTACCTTTGTACCAAATCTCATTTTAAGTAGAATTGTAACTTGAAGCTCCTGGGTTGAGATGTAATTTCATGTGTGCCATTCATAACGCCTGTGTCTACTTATGTGGCACAGGGGCCTTTGGCTTTCTTATATCTTTTCTGATGTGTTTTTAAGTCACAGACAGTGTCCTTTTCTATCAAACATATGATGATCCTCAGTAGCACATAAATAAAAAGTGCCATTTTATTGAACATTTTCTCTTGTCAAAAAAACTGAATTATCTGAACATGTAACCTTTTACAACTGGATAAATAAGACACAACTACTTTGCAGGCTAAATAGAATATATAGTTCAGAGTTGTTTTTCCTCCCATCTTTTCAAAAAATATGGCAACCCTGGACTATTTTGTTATTTCATCCATCAACAAAATCTCAATCCGTGGCCCTGGTGAATAGAGATGAGTAGTGTTGAGCATTCCGATACCGCAAGTATCGGGTATCGGCCGATATTTGCGGTATCGGAATTCCGATACCGAGTTCCGATATTTTCAGTATATCGGATACCGGAATCGGAAGTTCCCATAATTCAGAGCAAGTATTCAGCCAATGAGGAATGTTTAGAAGTATGGGCACATCCTGTTCTGCATGGTAGGCATGTAAGTACTGGCATGACTGTGACTGGCTGCTGAAATTATGTCCTAATGCACTATAAAAGTCGCCGCCGCCATTTTGGGCTCACTCTGCTGTGAATTCAGTTAGGGACAGGACGCTATGTTCTAACTGAGGGCCAGTTTAGAGATAGCGATTTGCTTCATTGTGCTTTACCCAGGCTAATTTAGCAACCGCTGTGTGAGAACCTTGCTTTTGCCTTGCAGCGCTGTTCACAGCTGTCTGCAAGATCTCTGTGTGTGTGAGTGCAGCTCACTCTGTAGTCTGTCGGCAGCCACAGCCGGTTGTAGTCAGCTCAGGGTGCGTCACTGCCTCATACTGTTCAATCCATTGTCATTTTTTGCAATTAGTGCAGCCTGCTGCACATTTTTTCAAATATTTCCTATTAGTGGCTTTCCATCCGTATCCAGCTAGATTGTGGAAAAACACTATATAGGATTACATAGAGGAGCTGTTTTTGGCCTTGCAGCACCGTTTACGGCTGTCTGCACAGTCTCTGTGTGAGTGCACATCGCTCTGTACTCTGTCCGCAGCCACAGCCAGTTGTAGTCAGCTTAGGGTGCCTCACTGCCTCATACCGTTCCATTGTCCTTTTTTCCAATTAGTGCAGCCTGCTGCACATTTTTTCAAATTTATCCTATTAGTGGCTTTCCATCCGTATCCTGCTAGATTGTGGAAAAACACTATATAGGATTACGTAGAGGAGCTTTTTTTGGCCTTGCAGCGCCATTTACGGCTGTCTGCACGGTCTGTGTTATGATCCCAGTGGCTGTGGATCACAGGAAATACTAGCTAAGTAACTAAACATAGACACGAGCTCTAGGGAGGTGGTAACTGGACTGACCGCAAAACCTGATCCTATCCAAACACACTAAAGGTAGCCGGTGAACGTGCCTAAAATCCTGGACGTCTCGACGCAGCCTGAGAAACAGACTACCCCTAAAGAGAAAGCAAGACCTCACTTGCCTCAAGAGAAATAACCCCAAAGATATAGGAAGCCCCCAACAAATAATAACGGTGAGGTAAGGAGAAAAGACACACGTAGGAATGAAAACAGATTCAGAAAATGAGGCCCGCTAATACTAGATAGCAGAAGACAGATAGCGAACTGTGCGGTCAGTAAAAAACCCTACCAAAATATCCACGCTGAGAAATCAAGAACCCCCCACCAACTAACGGTGTGGGGGGAGAAACTCAGCCCCCAAGAGCTACCAGCAAGCTGGGAAATCACATATTAGCAAGCTGGACAAGAAACATATAGAACACTGATGATCAAAAAATGAACAAAACGGAAACTGAGCTTCTCTTGAAGAGACTGGGAGCAAGGTAGTCAGAAGGAATCAGAATAGCACTGAATACATTGACAGCAGGCATAGACTGAGAGTACAAGTGAGCTTAAATAGAAAACCAGCCCACAGATAATGAGACAGCTGATGCCAGTCACAAACCTGCAGAAAGACAGCACTCACACAGTACCACTTGTGACCACAAGAGGGAGCCCAGAAATAGAGTTCACAACAGTACCCCCCCCTTGAGGAGGGGTCACCGAACCCTCATCAAGACCCCCAGGGCGATCAGGATGAGCCGCATGGAAGGCACGAACCAAATCGGCCGCATGGACATCAGAGGCGACAACCCAGGAATTATCCTCCTGACCATAGCCCTTCCACTTAACTAAATACTGAAGCCTCCGTCTGGAAATACGAGAATCCAAGATCTTCTCCACCACGTACTCCAATTCGCCCTCAACCAGCACCGGAGCAGGAGGCTCAACAGAAGGAACCACAGGCACCACATACCTCCGCAACAAAGACCTATGGAACACATTATGAATGGCAAACGATGCTGGGAGGTCCAAACAAAAAGACACCGGGTTAAGGACTTCCAAAATCTTATAAGGACCGATGAAGCGAGGCTTGAATTTAGGAGAGGAAACCTTCATAGGAACATACCGAGAAGACAGCCATACCAAATCCCCAACACGAAGTCGGGGACCAACACCGCGACGGCGGTTGGCAAAGCGCTGAGCCTTCTCCTGTGACAACTTCAAATTGTCCACCACATGGTTCCAAATCTGCTGCAACCTATCCACCACAGAATCCACCCCCGGACAGTCAGAAGGCTCAACCTGACCCGAGGAAAAACGAGGATGAAAACCAGAATTGCAGAAAAAAGGCGAAACCAAAGTAGCAGAACTAGCCCGATTATTAAGGGCAAACTCGGCCAATGGCAAAAAAGTCACCCAATCATCCTGATCAGCAGAAACAAAACATCTTAAATAAGTTTCCAATGTCTGATTAGTTCGCTTGGTTTGGCCATTCGTCTGAGGATGGAAGGCCGACGAAAAAGACAAATCAATGCCCGTCTCAGCACAAAAAATCCGCCAAAATCTGGACACAAACTGGGATCCTCTGTCAGACACAATATTTTCAGGGATGCCGTGCAAGCGAACCACATTCTGAAAAAATAAAGGAACCAAATCGGAGGAGGAAGGCAACTTAGGCAAGGGCACCAAATGGACCATTTTGGAAAAACGATCACACACCACCCAGATGACAGACATTCTCTGAGATACTGGAAGATCTGAAATAAAATACATGGAAATGTGCGTCCAAGGCCTCTTCGGGACAGGCAAAGGCAAAAGCAAACCGCTGGCACGAGAACAGCAAGGCTTAGCCCGAGCATAAATCCCACAGGACTGCACAAAGGAACGCACATCCCGCGACAAGGAAGGCCACCAGAAGGACCTAGCCACCAAATCTCTGGTACCAAAAATCCCAGGATGACCTGCCAACACCGAAGAATGAACCTCGGAAATAACTCTGCTGGTCCATCTATCTGGGACAAACAGTCTCTCTGGTGGGCAACGGTCAGGTCTATCAGCCTGAAATTTCTGCAGCACTCGTCGCAAATCTGGGGAAATGGCAGACAAAATCACTCCCTCTTTGAGGATACAAGCCGGCTCTGAAACTCCCGGAGAGTCAGGCACAAAACTCCTAGAAAGGGCATCAGCCTTCACGTTCTTCGAACCAGGCAGGTACGAGACCACAAAATTGAAACGGGAGAAAAACAACGACCAACGAGACTGTCTAGGATTCAGGCGCTTGGCAGACTCGAGATAAATCAGATTTTTGTGATCAGTCAAGACCACCACACGATGCCTAGCTCCCTCGAGCCAATGTCGCCACTCCTCAAATGCCCACTTCATAGCCAACAACTCCCGATTACCAACATCATAATTCCGCTCGGCAGGCGAAAACATTCTTGAAAAGAAGGCACAAGGCTTCATCACAGAGCCATCAGAGCTTCTCTGCGACAAAACAGCCCCTGCTCCAATCTCAGAAGCATCCACCTCGACCTGGAAAGGAAGAAAGACATCAGGCTGACATAAGACTGGAGCTGAAGAAAACCGACGCTTCAGCTCCCGAAAGGCTTCCACTGCCGCAGTAGACCAATTAGTCACATCAGAACCTTTCTTGGTCAAATCCGTCAAGGGCTTAACCACGCCAGAAAAATTAGCGATGAAGCGATGGTAAAAATTAGCAAAACCCAAGAACTTCTGAAGACTCTTAACAGATGTAGGCTGAGTCCAGTCATGAATAGCCTGGACCTTGACTGGGTCCATCTCAATAGTAGAAGGAGAAAAAATAAAACCCAAAAAGGAAACCTTCTGTACTCCGAAGAGACATTTTGAGCCCTTCACAAATAAAGCATTAGCACGCAGGACCTGAAATACCATCCTGACCTGCATCACATGGGACTCCCAATCATTAGAAAAGACCAAAATGTCATCCAGATACACAATCATAAATTTATCCAGATATTCTCGGAAAATGTCATGCATAAAGGACTGAAACACAGAAGGAGCATTAGAGAGTCCAAAAGGCATCACCAAGTACTCAAAATGGCCTTCGGGCGTATTAAATGCTGTTTTCCATTCGTCCCCCTGCTTGATATGCACAAGGTTATACGCACCACGAAGATCTATCTTGGTGAACCAACTGGATCCCTTAATCCGAGCAAACAGATCAGACAATAATGGCAAAGGATACTGAAATTTGACCGTGATTTTATTTAGAAGATGATAATCTATACAAGGTCTCAGAGAACCATCCTTCTTGGCCACAAAAAAGAATCCTGCACCAAGAGGGGAGGAGGATGGGCGAATATGTCCCTTCGCCAAAGACTCCTTTATATAACTCCGCATCGCGGCATGTTCTGGTATAGACAAATTAAAAAGTCGTCCCTTAGGGAACTTACTGCCAGGAATCAAATTTATAGCACAATCACAATCCCTATGAGGAGGCAGGGCACCGGATCTGGACTCATCAAATACATCCTGGTAGTCCGACAAAAACTCAGGGACCTCAGAAGGAGTGGAAGAAGCAATTGACACCAAAGGGACATCGCCATGAATCCCCTAACAACCCCAACTTGACACAGACATAGCTTTCCAATCCAGAACTGGATTATGGGCCTGCAGCCATGGCAGACCCAAAACTACAACATCATGCAAATTATGCAGCACAAGAAAGCGAATGACCTCCTGATGTACAGGAGTCATGCACATGGTCACTTGAGTCCAATACTGAGGCTTATTCTCAGCCAATGGCGTAGCATCTATTCCCCTCAGTGGAATAGGAAATTCCAAAGGCTCCAGAACAAAACCACAGCGCTTGGCAAACGACAAATCCATAAGATTCAGGGCAGCACCTGAATCCACAAAAGCCATAACCGAGTAGGATGACAAAGAACAGATTAAAGTAACAGACAAAATGAACTTAGGCTGTATAGTACCAATGGTGACAGGTTTAGCGATTTTTTTTAAGCGCTTAGAGCATGCTGAGATAACATGAGTAGAATCACCACAGTAAAAGCACAACCCATTTTGACGTCTATGACTTTGTCGCTCAATTCTAGTCAGAATTCTGTCACATTGCATTGACTCAGGTCTCTGTTCAGAGAACACCGCCAGAGGATGCGCAGATTTGCGCTCCCGCAAACGCCGATCAATCTGAATGGCCAAAGCCATTGAATCACTCAGACTTGCAGGCGTGGGGAACCATAACATTCTTAATGGCTTCAGAAAGACCCTCTCTGAAATTTGCAGCCAGGGCACACTCATTCCATTGAGTAAGCACTGACCATTTCCGAAATTTTTGACAGTACACCTCAGCTTCATCCTGACCTTGAGAAATAGCCAGCAAAGCCTTTTCTACCTGGTTCTCAAGATTAGGTTCCTCATAAAGCAGTCCAAGCGCCAGAAAAAACGCATCCACATTCAGCAATGCAGGATCTCCTGGCGCCAGAGAGAAAGCCCAATCTTGAGGGTCGCCGCGTAACAAGGAGATAACAATTTTAACTTGCTGAGCGGAATCACCAGAGGAACGAGGTCTCAAAGATAGAAACAATTTACAATTATTCCTAAAATTCAGAAACCTAGATCTATCTCCAGAAAACAACTCAGGAATAGGTATCTTTGGCTCAGACATAGGGCTATGAACAACAAAATCCTGAATATTTTGCACCTTTGCAGCAAGATGATCCACACTAGAAGTCAGACTCTGAATATCCATGTCTGCAGCTGAGCTCAAAACCACCCAGAGATTAAGGGGATGAGAGAAGCTAGACAGACTGCAGCAAAGGAGGAAAAAAAAAAAAATTGTACTCAGGACTTCTTTTATCCCACTTCATGCGATGCATTAAACACTTTTTTGGGCCTGCTGTACTGTTATGATCCCAGTGGCTGGGGATCACAGGAAATACTAGCTAAGTAACTAAACATAGACACGAGCTCTAGGGAGGTGGTAACTGGACTGACCGCAAAACCTGATCCTATCCAAACACACTAAAGGTAGCCGGTGAACGTGCCTAAAATCCTGGATGTCTCGACGCAGCCTGAGAAACTGACTACCCCTGAAGAGAAAGCAAGACCTCACTTGCCTCAAGAGAAATAACCCCAAAGATATAGGAAGCCCCCAACAAATAATAACGGTGAGGTAAGGAGAAAAGACACACGTAGGAATGAAAACAGATTCAGCAAATGAGGCCCGCTAATACTAGATAGCAGAAGACAGATAGCGAACTGTGCGGTCAGTAAAAAACCCTACCAAAATATCCACGCTGAGAAATCAAGAACCCCCACACCAACTAACGGTGTGGGGGGAGAAACTCAGCCCCCAAGAGCTACCAGCAAGCTGGGAAATCACATATTAGCAAGCTGGACAAGAAACATATAGAACACTGATGATCAAAAAATGAACAAAACGGAAACTTAGCTTCTCTTGAAGAGACTGGGAGCAAGGTAGTCAGAAGGAATCAGAATAGCACTGAATACATTGACAGCAGGCATAGACTGAGAGTCCAAGTGAGCTTAAATAGAAAACCAGCCCACAGATAACGAGACAGCTGATGCCAGTCACAAACCTGCAGAAAGACAGCACTCACACAGTACCACTTGTGACCACAAGAGGGAGCCCAGAAATAGAGTTCACAACAGGTCTGTGTGTGAGTGCAGCTCACTCTGTAGTCTGTTCTGCCGCCACAGCCGGTTGTAGTCAGCTCAGGGTGTGTCACTGCCTCATACCGTTCCATTGTCCTTTTTTGCAATTAGTGCAGCTTGCTGCACATTTTTTCAAATATATCCTATTAGTGGCTTTCCATCCGTATCCTGCTAGATTGTCGAAAAACACTATATAGGATTACGTAGAGGAGCTTTTTTTGGCCTTGCAGTGCCGTTTACAGCTGTCTGCACAGTCTGTGTGTGAGTGCAGCTTGCTCTGTATTCTGTTTTGCCGCCACAGCTGGTTGTAGTCAGCTCAGGGTGCGTCACTGCCTCATACCGTTCCATTGTCCTTTTTTGCAATTAGTGCAGCCTGCTGCACATTTTTTCAAATTCATCCTATTAGTGGCTTTCCATCCGTATCCTGCTAGATTGTGGAAAAACACTATATAGGATTACGTAGAGGAGCGTTTTTTGGCCTTGTGTGTGAGTGCAGCTCGCTCTGTAGTCTGTTCTGTGGAAAAAAGAAAAAGTTTATAAAGTTCAACAAACACTCCACTTTAGAGTTGTGTAGGCCACATTAGCTCATATTAAAGTCTAGTCCACACTTGATAAAATTAGTGTTCCTTATAACTGTTAGCAGCTGTTCAGGAATAAGCACCCTAAGTCCTTAGTACTTTTCTGCCTATCTTTATCAGTCTACCAAGATGAAGAAGGCAGGGAGTAAGGCATGTGGGCGTGGAGCAGGGAGAGGACATGGGGATTCTGTGCCTGCTGTGGGCACCGGTGAATCATCATCCCCCAGTTTTAGCAGGGAACAGTCCTTCATGCGCAGCTTTGTAGGAGCTCGCCGTGCCCCGCTGCTGCGGGACCAACAAATTGAAGCCGTTGTCGGATGGATGGCAGCTAACGCATTGACTTCAATTAGTGCCACATCCTCTCAGGCACAGAGCACTGAAGAGCACCCACCTGTCTCTTCACCACCTGCCAAATTGCCCAGGCAGTCAGAGAGCCCAGGACAGGAGCCATCTCTACTTCTGTTCTCTGAATCTCTTGGCTTGGAAAGAGGGGGCCAGCCAAGCAGCATTGGAGAAATGGAAGAAGAGGCAGTATGCAGTGATGCCCAACAGCTTTGTCTCTCTGACTCTGAAGAGATGGGTGGGCCAGTGCCTCCGGTCAGCAAACCTCAGTACGCATCTGATGATGAGACTCAGGTGCCACTTTCAAGTGCGTACTGTGCTGCCGAGACTACCCAGGAGAAGCAGTTGGTGGAAGAGGGTAGTGTAGATGATGAGGTCCTTGACCCATCATGGCGTGAGGTACAGGAAGGTGGTGGAGCAGCTCTGAGATTCCCTAAGAGATTCCCCGAACGGCCCAAAGAGGGAGAGGGAGGAGGAAGACTGCGGAGCCTGTAGCCTCCACTTCGGCACCCGTTAGGAGCATGCCTCTTCCAAAAGTCAAAACGGGCGCTCCCAAGACTTGCAGTGCCTGGTCCTTTTTTGACACAGTTGCAGATGACATTTGCTTTGTCAAATGCAAGGTGTGTCATCAGAAAGTCAAAAGAGGGAAAAATGTCAGCAACCTCAATACCACAAATATGTGGAAACGTGCGGACCAAGCACGCGGTGGAGTTACAAAAACACACTGAAGACCTAGGCCAACCTACAGCGGCACCTACCATCTCTTCAGCTCATGTTGTTGCCTCTTCCTCCAGCTCGCACACAGCTGGTTCGGCTTCCTCACCGGATCGCCATGGAAGAACCTCTGGCACTGTTGTCCACAAACAAGTGTAATTCCACCCACAGCACCACGTTCCCATTCATCCTCACACTCCCAGCCCAGTCTACAGCCATCGGTAGCACAGGCATGGGAGAAAAGGTGGCCATTCTCAGCAAACCACACTCGAACACAGGCTCTGAAAGCTGGCTTTGCAAAACTACTGTCCCTTGAAATGCTGTCATTCAGGCTGGTGGAGACTGACAGCTTCTGTAACTTGATGGCATTGGCAGTCCCACAATACAATGTGCCCAGCCACTTTTATTTCAGCAGGCAAGCCGTCCCTGCCCTGCACAAGCATGTGGAGGGAGACATAAAACATGCGCTACTGAACGCCGTCAGTAGCAAGGTCCACTGTCATGATTCTCAATGGCGAGAGAACATAGCCCAGCATATATAAGAACTAGCTCTTGGAAGATGGAATCTAAACTGACCATGAACTAAACCTGCCGCACAATTAACAGTGGCCGGGTAGCGTGCCTACGTTTTATCCCTAGACGCCCAGCGCCAGCCGGAGGACTAACTAATCCTAGCAGAGGAAAATACAGTCCTGGCTCACCTCTAGAGAAATTTCCCCAAAAGGCAGACAGAGGCCCCCACATATATTGGCGGTGATTTTAGATGAAATGACAAACGTAGTATGAAAATAGGTTTAGCAAAATCGAGGTCCGCTTACTAGATAGCAGGAAGACAGAAAGGGCACTTTCATGGTCAGCTGAAAACCCTATCAAAACACCATCCAGAAATTACTTTAAGACTCTAGTATTAACTCATAACACCAGAGTGGCAATTTCAGATCACAAGAGCTTTCCAGACACAGTAACAAAACAGCAGCTGTGAACTGGAACAAAATGCAAAAACAAACAAGGACGAAAGTCCAACTTAGCTGGGAGTTGTCTAGTAGCAGGAACATGCAAAGAAAGGCTTCTGATTACATTGTTGACCGGCATGAAACTGACAGAGGAGCAAGGTTATATAGAGACTCCCACATCCTGATGGGAACAGGTGAACAGAGAGGATGATGCACACAAGTTCAATTCCACCAGTGGCCACCGGGGGAGCCCAGAATCCAATTTCACAACAGTACCCCCCCCCTCAAGGAGGGGGCACCGAACCCTCACCAGAACCACCAGGGCGATCAGGATGAGCCCTATGAAAGGCACGGACAAGATCGGAGGCATGAACATCAGAGGCAGTCACCCAAGAATTATCCTCCTGACCGTATCCCTTCCATTTGACCAGATACTGAAGTTTCCGTCTGGAAACACGGGAGTCTAAGATCTTTTCCACAACGTACTCCAACTCACCCTCAACCAACACCGGAGCAGGAGGCTCAACGGAAGGCACAACCGGTACCTCATACCTGCGCAATAATGACCGATGAAAAACATTATGAATAGAAAAAGATGCAGGGAGGTCCAAACGGAAGGACACAGGGTTAAGAATCTCCAATATCTTGTACGGGCCGATGAACCGAGGCTTAAACTTAGGAGAAGAAACCCTCATAGGGACAAAATGAGAAGACAACCACACCAAGTCCCCAACACAAAGCCGAGGACCAACACGACGACGGCGGTTGGCAAAAAGCTGAGTCTTCTCCTGGGACAACTTCAAATTGTCCACTACCTGCCCCCAAATCTGATGCAACCTCTCCACCACAGCATCCACTCCAGGACAATCCGAAGATTCCACCTGACCGGAGGAAAATCGAGGATGAAACCCCGAATTACAGAAAAACGGGGACACCAAGGTGGCAGAGCTGGCCCGATTATTGAGGGCGAACTCCGCCAATGGCAAAAAAGCAACCCAATCATCCTGATCCGCAGACACAAAACACCTCAAATATGTCTCCAAGGTCTGATTAGTCCGCTCGGTCTGGCCATTAGTCTGAGGATGGAAAGCAGACGAAAAAGACAAATCTATGCCCATCCTAGCACAGAATGCCCGCCAAAATCTAGACACGAATTGGGTCCCTCTGTCAGAAACGATATTCTCCGGAATACCATGCAAACGAACAACATTTTGAAAAAACAGAGGAACCAACTCGGAAGAAGAAGGCAACTTAGGCAAGGGAACCAAATGGACCATCTTAGAGAAACGGTCACACACCACCCAGATGACAGACATCTTCTGAGAAACAGGCAGATCCGAAATAAAATCCATCGAGATGTGCGTCCAAGGCCTCTTCGGAATAGGCAAGGGCAACAACAATCCACTAGCCCGAGAACAACAAGGCTTGGCCCGAGCACAAACGTCACAAGACTGCACAAAGCCTCGCACATCTCGTGACAGGGAAGGCCACCAGAAGGACCTTGCCACCAAATCCCTGGTACCAAAGATTCCAGGATGACCTGCCAACGCAGAAGAATGAACCTCAGAGATGACTCTACTGGTCCAATCATCAGGAACTAACAGTCTACCAGGTGGGCAACAATCCGGTCTATCCGCCCGAAACTCCTGCAAGGCCCGCCGCAGGTCTGGAGAAACGGCAGACAATATCACTCCATCCTTAAGGATACCTGTGGGCTCAGAATTACCAGGGGAGTCAGGCTCAAAACTCCTAGAAAGGGCATCCGCCTTAACATTCTTAGAACCCGGTAGGTATGACACCACAAAATTAAACCGAGAGAAAAACAACGACCAGCGCGCCTGTCTAGGATTCAGGCGCCTGGCAGACTCAAGGTAAATTAAATTTTTGTGGTCAGTCAATACCACCACCTGATGTCTGGCCCCCTCAAGCCAGTGACGCCACTCCTCAAAAGCCCACTTCATGGCCAAAAGCTCCCGATTCCCAATATCATAATTCCGCTCGGCGGGCGAAAATTTACGGGAAAAAAAAGCACAAGGTCTCATCACGGGGCAGTCGGAACTTCTCTGCGACAACACCGCCCCAGCTCCGATTTCAGAAGCGTCGACCTCAACCTGAAAAGGAAGAGCAACATCAGGCTGACGCAACACAGGGGCGGAAGAAAAGCGGCGCTTAAGCTCCCGAAAGGCCTCCACAGCATCAGGGGACCAATCAGCAACATCAGCACCCTTCTTAGTCAAATCACTCAATGGTTTAACAACATCAGAAAAACCAGCAATAAATCGACGATAAAAGTTAGCAAAGCCCAAAAATTTCTGAAGACTCTTAAGAGAAGAGGGTTGCGTCCAATCACAAATAGCCTGAACCTTGACAGGATCCATCTCGATGGAAGAGGGGGAAAAAATGTATCCCAAGAAGGAAATCTTTTGAACCCCAAAAACGCACTTAGAACCCTTCACACACAAGGAATTAGACCGCAAAACCTGAAAAACCCTCCTGACCTGCTGGACATGAGAGTCCCAGTCATCCGAAAAAATCAGAATATCATCCAGATACACAATCATAAATTTATCCAAATAATCGCGGAAAATGTCATGCATAAAGGACTGGAAGACTGAAGGGGCATTTGAAAGACCAAAAGGCATCACCAAATACTCAAAATGGCCCTCGGGCGTATTAAATGCGGTTTTCCACTCATCCCCCTGCTTGATTCGCACCAAATTATACGCCCCACGGAGATCAATCTTAGAGAACCACTTGGCCCCTTTTATACGAGCAAACAAATCAGTCAGCAGTGGTAACGGATATTGATATTTAACCGTGATTTTATTCAAAAGCCGATAATCAATACGCGGCCTCAAAGAGCCATCTTTCTTAGACACAAAGAAAAAACCGGCTCCTAAGGGAGATGACGAAGGACGAATATGTCCCTTTTCCAAGGACTCCTTTATATATTCTCGCATAGCAGCGTGTTCAGGCACAGACAGATTAAATAAACGACCCTTAGGGTATTTACTACCCGGGATCAAATCTATGGCACAATCGCACTCCCGGTGCGGAGGTAGTGAACCAAGCTTGGGTTCTTCAAAAACGTCACGATAGTCAGACAAGAATTCAGGAATCTCAGAGGGAATAGATGATGAAATGGAAACCAAAGGTACGTCCCCATGAGTCCCTTTACATCCCCAGCTTAACACAGACATAGCTTTCCAGTCGAGGACTGGGTTATGAGATTGCAGCCATGGCAATCCTAGCACCAAAACATCATGTAGATTATACAGCACCAGAAAGCGAATAATCTCCTGGTGATCCGGATTAATACGCATAGTTACTTGTGTCCAGTATTGTGGTTGATTACTAGCCAATGGGGTGGAGTCAATCCCCTTCAGAGGTATAGGAGCTTCCAAAGGCTCCAAATCATACCCACAGCGTTTGGCAAAGGACCAATCCATAAGACTCAAAGCGGCGCCAGAGTCGACATAGGCGTCCGCGGTAATAGATGATAAAGAACAAATCAGGGTCACAGATAGAATAAACTTAGACTGTAAAGTGCTAATTGAAACAGACTTGTCAAGCTTCTTAGTACGCTTAGAGCATGCTGATATAACATGAGTTGAATCACCACAATAGAAGCACAACCCATTTTTTCGTCTAAAATTCTGCCGCTCGCTTCTGGACAGAATTCTATCACATTGCATATTTTCTGGCGTCTTCTCAGTAGACACCGCCAAATGGTGCACAGGTTTGCGCTCCCGCAGACACCTATCGATCTGAATAGCCATTGTCATGGACTCATTCAGACCCGCAGGCACAGGGAACCCCACCATAACATCCTTAATGGCATCAGAGAGACCTTCTCTGAAAATCGCCGCTAGGGCGCACTCATTCCACTGAGTAAGCACAGACCATTTACGGAATTTTTGGCAGTATATTTCAGCTTCATCTTGCCCCTGAGATAGGGACATCAAAGCTTTTTCCGCCTGAAGCTCTAAATGAGGTTCCTCATAAAGCAACCCCAAGGCCAGAAAAAACGCATCCACATTGAGCAACGCAGGATCCCCTGGTGTCAATGCAAAAGCCCAATCTTGAGGGTCGCCCCGGAGCAAGGAAATTACAATCCTGACCTGCTGTGCAGGATCTCCGGCAGAGCGAGACTTCAGGGACAAAAACAATTTGCAATTATTTTTAAAATTTTGAAAGCAAGATCTATTCCCTGAAAAAAATTCAGGCAAAGGAATTCTAGGTTCAGACATAGGTGCATGAACAACAAAATCTTGCAAATTTTGTACCTTCGTGGCGAGATTATTCAAACCTGTAGCTACACTCTGAAGATCCATTTCAAACAGGTGAACACAGAGCCATTCAATGATTAGAAGGAGAGAAAGAGAGGAAGGCTGCAGTATAGGCAGACTAGCAAGTGATTCAATTATGAGCACACTCAGAACTAGAGAAAAAAAAAAAAATTATAATTTTCAGCAGACTTCTTTTTTCTCTCCTTTCTCAGCCAATAATTTAACCCTTTTGGGCCGGTCAAACTGTCATGATTCTCAATGGCGAGAGAACATAGCCCAGCATATATAAGAACTAGCTCTTGGAAGATGGAATCTAAACTGACCATGAACTAAACCTGCCGCACAATTAACAGTGGCCGGGTAGCGTGCCTACGTTTTATCCCTAGACGCCCAGCGCCAGCCGGAGGACTAACTAATCCTAGCAGAGGAAAATACAGTCCTGGCTCACCTCTAGAGAAATTTCCCCAAAAGGCAGACAGAGGCCCCCACATATATTGGCGGTGATTTTAGATGAAATGACAAACGTAGTATGAAAATAGGTTTAGCAAAATCGAGGTCTGCTTACTAGATAGCAGGAAGACAGAAAGGGCACTTTCATGGTCAGCTGAAAACCCTATCAAAACACCATCCAGAAATTACTTTAAGACTCTAGTATTAACTCATAACACCAGAGTGGCAATTTCAGATCACAAGAGCTTTCCAGACACAGTAACGAAACAGCAGCTGTGAACTGGAACAAAATGCAAAAACAAACAAGGACGAAAGTCCAACTTAGCTGGGAGTTGTCTAGTAGCAGGAACATGCAAAGAAAGGCTTCTGATTACATTGTTGACCGGCATGAAACTGACAGAGGAGCAAGGTTATATAGAGACTCCCACATCCTGATGGGAACAGGTGAACAGAGAGGATGATGCACACAAGTTCAATTCCACCAGTGGCCACCGGGGGAGCCCAGAATCCAATTTCACAACAGTCCACCTCACCACCAATGCGTGGACCAGTCATCATGGACAGGGGCAATACCTTTCCCTCACTGCCCATTGGGTTAATGTTGTTGAGCCGGATACAGATCGTGCAAGTGGCGCAGGACGTGTTCTGCCAACTCTAAGGATTATGTAATGTTATGTTACGTCTAATGTAATCACACTGCGGGCCTAAGATCCATGGGCATGCGCAGTGCATATCTTCCCCTCAGGCTCTCACTCATCTCCCTCCGCCTTCTTCAGACTGGGCGCCGTCAGCTGATCCCTACTAGCATGCCATGGCCGTGATGCCGCACAGTCTGAAGAAGCCGAAAGGAGGTGAGTGAGAGGCGAAGATATGCACTGCGCATGCCCATGGATCCCAGGCCCGCAGTGTGATTACATTAGATGACACTGCGAGATGGGATCTCGGGCAGCACGGTGTTATGATCTGGTGGCCTAAGAGCAGCATGAGACGTGCTCTGGAGAAGGTGGTACCTGTACTGACCGCAGACCCTGAACTTAACACCGCAACTAGAAGTAGCCGTGGAATGTACCTATCACTCCCTAGACATCTTGACACAGCTGGAGGACTAATTACCCCTAGAGATAGAAAAGGGAAAACTATCTTGCCTCAGAGAAAATTCCCAAAGGATAGCCAGCCCCCCACAAATATTGACTGTGAGAGGAGAGGGAAAAAACATACACAGACTGAAATCAGAATTTAGCAAAGGAGGCCACTTCTAGCTAAATAGAAAGGATAGGACAGAGTACTATGCGGTCAGTATTAAAACACTAGAAAATATCCACCACAGAAAATACAAAAATCTCCACAGCTAACTAAAGATATGGAGGGTATATCTGCATCTCCAGAGATACCAGCTAGGCTAAACAAATCCTTATTCAGACCAAGCTGGACAAGACAAAAACATGGAAAAGAACTGAACAATAAGGCCACAGCATGTGGACAGCAAAAATCAAGGCCAGAACTTATCTTTGTTGAAAGGAACAGCAAAGCAGGAGAGAGCAGGCAAGGATGTGAATCCTCCAGGAACAATGGACATCTGGCACTGACAAAAGGTCAAGCAAGGCTAAATAGCCCAGTCAGGATTGCAAAAACTTGACACACCTGATGAATGCTGCGATCCAAAGACAGCAGCACTACCACTTATAACCACCGGAGGGAGCCCAAGAGCAGAATTCACAACAGCGCGGCCGCACAGGCGCAGCTAGCCTGACAACAAATTATGTCAGAAGACGGGCAGCGCTAACTGCGCACGGCCAAGGTTGAACATAACAGCGCAGGCTCCGGGAGAGATTCAAACAACGCTGAGGAGGCAGCACACGGCGCCAAGGGGGTAGGAATAACGGCTGTGCTGCGTCCCATTACGAAGGAAAGTCCCACCTCCGGGACGGTTTCACTGTATCAGGGGACACATTTTATAAGTGTTTACTTCTGCGTTTGCAAGGAGCATAATTAAAAGAACCCCCTTTTCCTTTTGCAGCATTAGTGCTGCACAAGTTGGCTCTTTCAGCTACAAACGCCTGGGGGGGTTAAAGGTTACCTTTCAACTTGCTCCAATTAGGCCTCAGCCTAAACTCTGCTCCTCCTTCTTTCCCTGGGCTTCAACACAGCCAGTTGCTGCCTGGAAGTGCTGTCTCCACAGTCAACTGTTGTGATCCTAATGGCAGAGGATCTCAGGGTCTTCAGCAAAGTCTGCAAACATAAAAACTAGCTCTTAGGGAGGTGGTAACTGAGCTGACCACATACCTGATCCTAGCCCACAAATAATAGCAGCCGGGGAACGTGCCTACGTTGGTTCTAGACGTCTCGCGCCAGCCGGAGATCTAACTAACCCTTTCAGAGAAAATACAGACCTCACTTGCCTCCAGAGAAATACCCCAAAGTAGATACAGGCCCCCAACAAATAATAACGGTGAGGTAAGAGGAAAGGACAAACGTAAGTATGAACTAGATTCAGCAAAGAGAGGCCCACTAAATAATAGCAGAAATATAGAAAGCGGACTTATGTGGTAAGCGAAAAACCCTACTAAAATATCCACGCTGAATATCCAAGAACCCCCGTACCGACTAACGGTATGGGGGGAGAATATCAGCACCCCTAAGAGCTTCCAGCAAAATCAGGAATCACATTATGAACAAGCTGGACAAAAAACAGAATAATACAAATAAACAAAAAACAAGAAAGCAGGACTTAGCTTATGTTGCAAAAATCAGGACCAGTAGACAAGAGCAACCAGACAAGGACTGATTACATGGATGCCAGGCAATGGACTAAGACTCCAGGAAGTTTAAATAGAAACACCCAGAGTCTTAACGAACAGGTGACTACCAAGCTGAGGAAAGAGAATCCAAGAGCCATACCACGAGTGACCACAAGAGGGAGCCCAAAAGTATAGTTCATAACAGTACCCCCCCTTTAAGGAGGGGTCACCGAACCCTCACCACGACCACCAGGGCGATCAGGATGGGCAGCGTAAAAAGCACGAACCAAATCGACCGCATGAACATCAGAGGCGACCACCCAGGAATTATCCTCCTGACCATAGCCCTTCCATTTGACCAGATACTGAAGCCTCCGTCTAGAGAGACGAGAATCTAAGATCTTCTCCACCACATACTCCAACTCGCCCTCAACCAAGACCGGAGCAGGAGGGTCAACAGCAGGAACCACAGGCACAATGTACCGCCGCAACAAAGACCTATGGAACACATTGTGAATGGCAAACGACGCAGGAAGATCCAAACGAAAAGACACCGGATTAAGGACCTCCAAAATTCTATAAGGACCAATAAAGCGAGGCTTAAACTTAGGAGAGGAAACCTTCAGAGGGACAAACCGAGAAGACAACCAAACCAAATCCCCAACACGAAGTCGGGGACCCACACCGCGGCGGCGGTTGGCAAAACGCTGAGCCTTCTCCTGTGACAACTTCAAGTTGTCCACCACATGATTCCAAGTCCGCTGCAACCTATCAACCACAGAATCCACCCCAGGACAGTCAGAAGGCTCAACATGACCCGAGGAGAAACGAGGATGAAAACCAGAGTTGCAGAAAAATGGTGAAACCAAAGTAGCGGAACTAGCCCGATTATTGAGGGCAAACTCAGCCAATGGCAAGAAGGTCACCCAATCATCCTGATCCGCAGAAACAAAACATCTCAAATAAGCCTCCAGCGTCTGATTAGTTCGCTCTGTTTGGCCATTAGTCTGAGGATGAAAGGCAGACGAGAACGACAGATCAATGCCCATCTTAGCACAAAAAGATCGCCAGAATCTGGACACAAACTGGGATCCTCTGTCAGACACGATATTCTCAGGAATGCCGTGCAAACGAACCACATTCTGAAAAAACATAGGAACCAGATCGGAAGAGGAAGGCAACTTAGGCAAGGGCACTAAATGGACCATCTTGGAAAAACGATCACACACCACCCAGATGACAGACATTCCCTGAGACACCGGAAGATCTGAAATGAAATCCATGGAAATGTGTGTCCAAGGCCTCTTCGGGACGGGCAAGGGCAAAAGCAACCCGCTGGCACGAGAACAGCAAGGCTTAGCCCGAGCACAAGTCCCACAGGACTGCACAAAAGCACGCACATCCCGTGACAAGGAAGGCCACCAAAAGGACCTAGCCACCAAATCTCTGGTACCAAAAATCCCAGGATGCCCCGCCAACACCGAGGAATGAACCTCGGAAATAACGCTGCTGGTCCATTTATCAGGAACAAACAGTCTATCAGGTGGACAAGAGTCAGGTCTACCAGCCTGAAATCTCTGCAACACACGTCGCAAATCAGGAGAAATGGCCGACAAAATTACTCAATCTTTAAGAATACCAGCCAGCTCTGAGACTCCAAGAGAATCAGGCACAAAGCTCCTAGAGAGAGCATCAGCCTTCACATTTTTTGAACCAGGCAGGTATGAGACCACAAAGTCAAAACGGGAGAAAAACAATGACCAACGAGCCTGTCTAGGATTCAGGCGTTTAGCAGACTCGAGATACATCAGGTTCTTGTGATCAGTCAAGACCACCACACGATGCTTAGCTCCCTCGAGCCAATGACGCCACTCCTCAAATGCCCACTTCATGGCCAACAACTCCCGATTACCAACATCATAGTTCCGCTCAGCCGGCGAAAACTTCCTGGAAAAGAAAGCACATGGTTTCATCATTGAGCAACCAGAGCCTCTCTGCGACAAAACAGCTCCTGCACCAATCTCAGAAGCATCCACTTCAACCTGAAAGGGAAGTGAGACATCAGGCTGGCACAAAACAGGCGCCGAAGTAAACCGGCGCTTCAGCTCCCGGAAGGCCTCAATGGCTGCAGGAGCCCAATTAGCGACATCAGAACCTTTCTTGGTCATATCCGTCAGAGGTTTAACAACGCTAGAAAAGTTAGCAATAAAACGACGGTAGAAATTAGCAAAACCCAAAAACTTCTGAAGACTCTTAACAGACGTGGGTTGAGTCCAATCATGAATAGCTCGGACCTTGACTGGGTCCATCTCGACAGCAGAAGGGGAAAAGATAAAACCCAAAAAGGAAACCTTCTGCACTCCAAAGAGACACTTTGAGCCCTTCACAAACAAAGCATTATCACGCAAAACCTGAAACACCATCCTGACCTGCTTTACATGAGAATCCCAATCATCAGAAAAAACTAAAATGTCATCCAGATAAACAATCACAAATTTATCTAGATACTTCCGGAAGATGTCATGCATAAAGGACTGAAACACTGAAGGAGCATTAGAGAGCCCAAAAGGCATCACCAAGCACTCAAAATGACCTTCGGGCGTATTAAATGCAGTTTTCCATTCATCTCTGTTGTGAAATTGGATTCTGGGCTCCCCCGGTGGCCACTGGTGGAATTGAACTTGTGTTCATCATCCTCTCTGTTCACCTGTTCCCATCAGGATGTGGGAGTCTCTATATAACCTTGCTCCTCTGTCAGTTTCATGCCGGTCAACAATGTAATCAGAAGCCTTTCTTTGCATGTTCCTGCTACTAGACAACTCCCAGCTAAGTTGGACTTTCGTCCTTGTTTGTTTTTGCATTTTGTTCCAGTTCACAGCTGCTGTTTCGTTACTGTGTCTGGAAAGCTCTTGTGATCTGAAATTGCCACTCTGGTGTTATGAGTTAATACTAGAGTCTTAAAGTAATTTCTGGATGGTGTTTTGATAGGGTTTTCAGCTGACCATGAAAGTGCCCTTTCTGTCTTCCTGCTATCTAGTAAGCGGACCTCGATTTTGCTAAACCTATTTTCATACTACGTTTGTCATTTCATCTAAAATCACCGCCAATATATGTGGGGGCCTCTGTCTGCCTTTTGGGGAAATTTCTCTAGAGGTGAGCCAGGACTGTATTTTCCTCTGCTAGGATTAGTTAGTCCTCCGGCTGGCGCTGGGCGTCTAGGGATAAAACGTAGGCACGCTACCCGGCCACTGTTAATTGTGCGGCAGGTTTAGTTCATGGTCAGTTTAGATTCCATCTTCCAAGAGCTAGTTCTTATATATGCTGGGCTATGTTCTCTCGCCATTGAGAATCATGACAGTTTGACCGGCCAAAAAGGGTTAAATTATTGGCTGAGAAAGGAGAGAAAAAAGAAGTCTGCTGAAAATTTTTTATTTTTTATTTTTTTTCTCTAGTTCTGAGTGTGCTCATAATTGAATCTTGCTAGTCTGCCTATACTGCAGCCTTCCTCTCTTTCTCTCCTTCTAATCCTTGAATGGCTCTGTGTTCACCTGTTTGAAATGGATCTTCAGAGTGTAGCTACAGGTTTGAATAATCTCGCCACGAAGGTACAAAATTTGCAAGATTTTGTTGTTCATGCACCTATGTCTGAACCTAGAATTCCTTTGCCTGAATTTTTTTCAGGGAATAGATCTTGCTTTCAAAATTTTAAAAATAATTGCAAATTGTTTTTGTCCCTGAAGTCTCGCTCTGCCGGAGATCCTGCACAGCAGGTCAGGATTGTAATTTCCTTGCTCCGGGGCGACCCTCAAGATTGGGCTTTTGCATTGACACCAGGGGATCCTGCGTTGCTCAATGTGGATGCGTTTTTTCTGGCCTTGGGGTTGCTTTATGAGGAACCTCATTTAGAGCTTCAGGCGGAAAAAGCTTTGATGTCCCTATCTCAGGGGCAAGATGAAGCTGAAATATACTGCCAAAAATTCCGTAAATGGTCTGTGCTTACTCAGTGGAATGAGTGCGCCCTGGCGGCGATTTTCAGAGAAGGTCTCTCTGATGCCATTAAGGATGTTATGGTGGGGTTCCCTGTGCCTGCGGGTCTGAATGAGTCCATGACAATGGCTATTCAGATCGATAGGCGTCTGCGGGAGCGCAAACCTGTGCACCATTTGGCGGTGTCTACTGAGAAGACGCCAGAAAATATGCAATGTGATAGAATTCTGTCCAGAAGCGAGCGGCAGAATTTTAGACGAAAAAATGGGTTGTGCTTCTATTGTGGTGATTCAACTCATGTTATATCAGCATGCTCTAAGCGTACTAAGAAGCTTGATAAGTCTGTTTCAATTAGCACTTTACAGTCTAAGTTTATTCTATCTGTGACCCTGATTTGTTCTTTATCATCTCTTACCGCGGACGCCTATGTCGACTCTGGCGCCGCTTTGAGTCTTATGGATTGGTCCTTTGCCAAACGCTGTGGGTATGATTTGGAGCCTCTTGAAACTCCTATACCCCTGAAGGGGATTGACTCCACCCCATTGGCTAGCAATAAACCACAATACTGGACACAAGTAACTATGCGGATTAATCCGGATCACCAGGAGATTATTCGCTTTCTTGTGCTGTATAACCTACATGATGTGTTGGTGCTTGGATTGCCATGGCTGCAATCTCATAACCCAGTCCTCGACTGGAAAGCTATGTCTGTGTTAAGCTGGGGATGTAAAGGGACTCATGGGGACGTACCTTTGGTTTCCATTTCATCATCTATTCCCTCTGAGATTCCTGAATTCTTGTCTGACTATCGTGACGTTTTTGAAGAACCCAAGCTTGGTTCACTACCTCCGCACCGGGAGTGCGATTGTGCCATAGATTTGATCCCGGGTAGTAAATACCCTAAGGGTCGTTTATTTAATCTGTCTGTGCCTGAACACGCTGCTATGCGAGAATATATAAAGGAGTCCTTGGAAAAGGGACATATTCGTCCTTCGTCATCTCCCTTAGGAGCCGGTTTTTTCTTTGTGTCTAAGAAAGATGGCTCTTTGAGGCCGTGTATTGATTATCGGCTTTTGAATAAAATCACGGTTAAATATCAATATCCGTTACCACTGCTGACTGATTTGTTTGCTCGTATAAAGGGGGCCAAGTGGTTCTCTAAGATTGATCTCCGTGGGGCGTATAATTTGGTGCGAATCAAGCAGGGGGATGAGTGGAAAACCGCATTTAATACGCCCGAGGGCCACTTTGATTATTTGGTGATGCCTTTTGGTCTTTCAAATGCCCCTTCAGTCTTCCAGTCCTTTATGCATGACATTTTCCGCGATTATTTGGATAAATTTATGATTGTGTATCTGGATGATATTCTGATTTTTTCGGATGACTGGGACTCTCATGTCCAGCAGGTCAGGAGGGTTTTTCAGGTTTTGCGGTCTAATTCCTTGTGTGTGAAGGGTTCTAAGTGCGTTTTTGGGGTTCAAAAGATTTCCTTCTTGGGATACATTTTTTCCCCCTCTTCCTTTTCAGGTTGAGGTCGACGCTTCTGAAATCGGAGCTGGGGCGGTGTTGTCGCAGAGAAGTTCCGACTGCCCCGTGATGAGACCTTGTGCTTTTTTTTCCCGTAAATTTTCGCCCGCCGAGCGGAATTATGATATTGGGAATCGGGAGCTTTTGGCCATGAAGTGGGCTTTTGAGGAGTGGCGTCACTGGCTTGAGGGGGCCAGACATCAGGTGGTGGTATTGACTGACCACAAAAATTTAATTTACCTTGAGTCTGCCAGGCGCCTGAATCCTAGACAGGCGCGCTGGTCGTTGTTTTTCTCTCGGTTTAATTTTGTGGTGTCATACCTACCGGGTTCTAAGAATGTTAAGGCGGATGCCCTTTCTAGGAGTTTTGAGCCTGACTCCCCTGGTAATTCTGAGCTCACAGGTATCCTTAAGGATGGAGTGATATTGTCTGCCGTTTCTCCAGACCTGCGGCGGGCCTTGCAGGAGTTTCAGGCGGATAGACCGGATCGTTGCCCACCTGGTAGACTGTTTGTTCCTGATGATTGGACCAGTAGAGTCATCTCTGAGGTTCATTCTTCTGCGTTGGCAGGTCATCCTGGAATCTTTGGTACCAGGGATTTGGTGGCAAGGTCCTTCTGGTGGCCTTCCCTGTCACGAGATGTGCGAGGCTTTGTGCAGTCTTGTGACGTTTGTGCTCGGGCCAAGCCTTGTTGTTCTCGGGCTAGTGGATTGTTGTTGCCCTTGCCTATTCCGAAGAGGCCTTGGACGCACATCTCGATGGATTTTATTTCGGATCTGCCTGTTTCTCAGAAGATGTCTGTCATCTGGGTGGTGTGTGACCGTTTCTCTAAGATGGTCCATTTGGTTCCCTTGCCTAAGTTGCCTTCTTCTTCCGAGTTGGTTCCTCTGTTTTTTCAAAATGTTGTTCGTTTGCATGGTATTCCGGAGAATATCGTTTCTGACAGAGGGACCCAATTCGTGTCTAGATTTTGGCGGGCATTCTGTGCTAGGATGGGCATAGATTTGTCTTTTTCGTCTGCTTTCCATCCTCAGACTAATGGCCAGACCGAGCGGACTAATCAGACCTTGGAGACATATTTGAGGTGTTTTGTGTCTGCGGATCAGGATGATTGGGTTGCTTTTTTGCCATTGGCGGAGTTCGCCCTCAATAATCGGGCCAGCTCTGCCACCTTGGTGTCCCCGTTTTTCTGTAATTCGGGGTTTCATCCTCGATTTTCCTCCGGTCAGGTGGAATCTTCGGATTGTCCTGGAGTGGATGCTGTGGTGGAGAGGTTGCATCAGATTTGGGGGCAGGTAGTGGACAATTTGAAGTTGTCCCAGGAGAAGACTCAGCTTTTTGCCAACCGCCGTCGTCGTGTTGGTCCTCGGCTTTGTGTTGGGGACTTGGTGTGGTTGTCTTCTCGTTTTGTCCCTATGAGGGTTTCTTCTCCTAAGTTTAAGCCTCGGTTCATCGGCCCGTACAAGATATTGGAGATTCTTAACCCTGTGTCCTTCCGTTTGGACCTCCCTGCATCTTTTTCTATTCATAATGTTTTTCATCGGTCATTATTGCGCAGGTATGAGGTACCGGTTGTGCCTTCCGTTGAGCCTCCTGCTCCGGTGTTGGTTGAGGGTGAGTTGGAGTACGTTGTGGAAAAGATCTTAGACTCCCGTGTTTCCAGACGGAAACTCCAGTATCTGGTCAAATGGAAGGGATACGGTCAGGAGGATAATTCTTGGGTGACTGCCTCTGATGTTCATGCCTCCGATCTTGTCCGTGCCTTTCATAGGGCTCATCCTGATCGCCCTGGTGGTTCTGGTGAGGGTTCGGTGCCCCCTCCTTGAGGGGGGGGTACTGTTGTGAAATTGGATTCTGGGCTCCCCCGGTGGCCACTGGTGGAATTGAACTTGTGTTCATCATCCTCTCTGTTCACCTGTTCCCATCAGGATGTGGGAGTCTCTATATAACCTTGCTCCTCTGTCAGTTTCATGCCGGTCAACAATGTAATCAGAAGCCTTTCTTTGCATGTTCCTGCTACTAGACAACTCCCAGCTAAGTTGGACTTTCGTCCTTGTTTGTTTTTGCATTTTGTTCCAGTTCACAGCTGCTGTTTCGTTACTGTGTCTGGAAAGCTCTTGTGATCTGAAATTGCCACTCTGGTGTTATGAGTTAATACTAGAGTCTTAAAGTAATTTCTGGATGGTGTTTTGATAGGGTTTTCAGCTGACCATGAAAGTGCCCTTTCTGTCTTCCTGCTATCTAGTAAGCGGACCTCGATTTTGCTAAACCTATTTTCATACTACGTTTGTCATTTCATCTAAAATCACCGCCAATATATGTGGGGGCCTCTGTCTGCCTTTTGGGGAAATTTCTCTAGAGGTGAGCCAGGACTGTATTTTCCTCTGCTAGGATTAGTTAGTCCTCCGGCTGGCGCTGGGCGTCTAGGGATAAAACGTAGGCACGCTACCCGGCCACTGTTAATTGTGCGGCAGGTTTAGTTCATGGTCAGTTTAGATTCCATCTTCCAAGAGCTAGTTCTTATATATGCTGGGCTATGTTCTCTCGCCATTGAGAATCATGACACATCTCCCTGCCTAATGCGCCCAAGGTTGTACGCACCACGAAGATCTATCTTGGTGAACCAACAGGCACCCTTAATCCGAGCAAACAAGTCCGACAATAGTGGCAGAGGGTACTGAAATTTAACCGTGATTTTATTCAGAAGCCGATAGTCTATACAAGGTCTCAAAGATCCGTCCTTCTTGGCCACAAAAAAGAATCCCGCACCAAGAGGGGAAGAGGATGGACGAATATGTCCTTTCTCCAAAGACTCCTTTATATAAGAACGCATCGCGGCATGCTCAGGTACCGACAAATTAAATAATCGTCCCTTAGGAAACTTGCTACCAGGAATCAAATCTATAGCGCAGTCACAGTCCCTATGAGGAGGAAGAGCACTGGACCTGGACTCACTGAACACATCCTGATAGTCAAGCAAAAACTCAGGAACTTCTGAAGGAGTGGAGGAAGCAATAGACACCGACGGGGAATCGCAATGAATTCCCTGACAACCCCAACTTGACACAGACATAGCCCTCCAATCCAGAACAGGATTATGAGCCTGTAACCATGGCAGACCCAAAATGACCAAATCATGCATTTTATGCAGAACAAGAAAACGAATCACCTCCCGATGTTCAGGAGTCATGCACATGGTCACTTGTGTCCAATACTGCGGTTTATTCTCCGCCAATGGCGTAGCATCAATTCCTCTAAGAGGAATAGGATTTTCCAAAGGCTCCAGGACAAAACCACAGCGCCTGGCAAACGACAAGTCCATAAGACTCAGGGCAGCGCCTGAATCCACAAACGCCATAACAGGGTAGGAAGACAATGAACAAATTAAAGTCACAGACAAAATAAATTTAGGCTGCAGGTTACCAACGGCGACAGGACTAACAAATTTTGTTAGGCATTTAGAGCATGCTGATATAACATGTGTAGAATCACCACAGTAAAAACACAACCCATTCTGACGTCTATGATTTTGCCGTTCAGTTCTAGTCTGAATTCTATCACATTGCATTAAATCAGGCGTCTGTTCAGACAACACCGCCAAAGGATTAGCGGATTTGCGCTCCCGCAAACGCCGATCAATCTGAATGGCCAGCGTCATAGAATCATTCAGACTTGTAGGAATGGGAAAGCCCACCATCACATTCTTAATAGTTTCAGAAAGGCCATTTCTGAAATTTGCGGCCAGAGCACACTCATTCCACTGAGTAAGCACGGACCATTTCCGAAATTTTTGGCAATACACTTCGGCTTCATCCTGGCCCTGAGAAATAGCCAGCAAAGCCTTCTCTGCCTGAATTTCAAGATTGGGCTCCTCATAAAGCAATCCAAGCGCCAGAAAAAACGCATCAATATTCGCCAATGCCGGATCTCCTGGCACCAATGAGAAAGCCCAATCCTGAGGGTCGCCCCGCAAGAAGGAGATAACAATTTTAACTTGCTGAGCTGAGTCTCCAGACGAACGAGGTCTCAAAGATAGAAACAATTTACAATTATTCCTAAAATTCCTAAATTTAAATCAATCTCCAGAGAACAGCTCAGGAATAGGAATCTTAGGCTCTGACATAGGACTGCCAATAACAAAATCCTGAATGCTCTGCACACGAGCAGCAAGCTGATCCACACCAGTAATCAGAGTTTGCACATTCATGTCTGCAGCAGAGTTTCAAGCCATTCAGAGGTGAAGGGGAAGGAAGAAAAAAAAAAAAAACTCAGAACTTCTCTTTTTCTTTTAATCCCACTTCTGCAATGCATTAACTATTCAGTGGCCTGGCATACTGTTGTGATCCTAATGGCAGAGGATCTCAGGGTCTTCAGCAAAGTCTGCAAACATAAAAACTAGCTCTTAGGGAGGTGGTAACTGAGCTGACCACATACCTGATCCTAGCCCACAAATAATAGCAGCCGGGGAACGTGCCTACGTTGGTTCTAGACGTCTCGCGCCAGCCGGAGATCTAACTAACCCTTTCAGAGAAAATACAGACCTCACTTGCCTCCAGAGAAATACCCCAAAGTAGATACAGGCCCCCAACAAATAATAATGGTGAGGTAAGAGGAAAGGACAAACGTAAGTATGAACTAGATTCAGCAAAGAGAGGCCCACTAAATAATAGCAGAAATATAGAAAGCGGACTTATGTGGTCAGCGAAAAACCCTACTAAAATATCCACGCTGAATATCCAAGAACCCCCGTACCGACTAACGGTATGGGGGGAGAATATCAGCACCCCTAAGAGCTTCCAGCAAAATCAGGAATCACATTATGAACAAGCTGGACAAAAAACAGAATAATACAAATAAACAAAAAACAAGAAAGCAGGACTTAGCTTATGTTGCAAAAATCAGGACCAGTAGACAAGAGCAACCAGACAAGGACTGATTACATGGATGCCAGGCAATGGACTAAGACTCCAGGAAGTTTAAATAGAAACACCCAGAGTCTTAACGAACAGGTGACTACCAAGCTGAGGAAAGAGAATCCAAGAGCCATACCACGAGTGACCACAAGAGGGAGCCCAAAAGTATAGTTCATAACAGTCAACACTTGCTGCCATGTTATTGGGGTTCAGTAACGCCAGCTGCTCCCCTGCTGTGTTGCGGCAATAACTCTAGCCTTCTCCTCCTGCTATCCCTGGGCTCTAAGACCGCCAGTTGGTGCTCAGAAGTGCTGTCTGCACAGAGAAAAACACTTGCTCCTGTGTTGGTGGGGTTTAGTAACGTCAGCTTTTCCCCAGCTGTGTTGCGGCAATAACTCTAGCCTGCTCCTCCTGCTATCCCTGGGCTCTAACACTGCCAGTTGGTGCTCGGAAGTGCTGTCTTCACAGTTAACAGTTGCTCCTCTGTTATTGGGGTTCAGTAACGCCAGCTGCTCCCCAGCTGTGTTGCGGCAATAACTCTAGCCTGCTCCTCCTGCTATCCCTGGGCTCTAACACCGCCAGTTGGTGCTCAGACGTGCTGTCTGCACAGAGAAAAACACTTGCTCCTGTGTTAGTGGGGTTCAGTAACGTTAACTGTTCCCCAGCTGTGTTGCGGCAATAACTCTAGCCTGCTCCTCCTGCCATCCCTGGGCTCTAACACCGCCAGTTGGTGCTCGGAAGTGCTGTCCGCACAGTTAACTGTTGCTCCTCTGTTATTGGGGTTCAGTAACGCCAGCTGCTCCCCTGCTGTGTTGCGGCAATAACTAAAGTCTGCTCCTCTTGCTTTCCCTGGGCTTCAACACCGCCAGTTGATGCTCAGAAGTGCCGTATGCACAGTCAAAACACATGACCCAGTGTTATAGGGTTTTAGTAACGTCAACTGATCCCCAGCTGTGTATCCGGCAATGTGTCCTGCGACTGCCACGCTGACACAACTGAAATTTAAGGGAACCTGTCCCCCCCAGGCGTTTGTTACTGAAAGAGCCACCTTGTGCAGCAGTAATGCTGCACAAGGAAAAGGTAGCTCTTTTAGTTTTGCTCCTTGCACACGCTGAACTTAACACTTATAAAATATGTCCCCTGGTACCGTAAAACCGTCCCAGAGGTGGGACTTTCATTCGCAATGGGACGCAGCACAGCGGTCATCCCTACCCCCTTGGCGATGTGCGCCGCCTCCTTAGCGTTGTTTGAATCTGTCCCATAGCCTGCGCTGTTATGTTCAACTTTGGCCATGCGCAGTTAGCGCTGCCCATCTTCTGACATCATTTGGTGTCAGGCGGACTGGGCCTGTCCGGCCGCGCTGCCCGAGATCCCGCCACGCAGTCTCTTCTGATTTAATCATACTGTGGGCCTGGGATCCATGGGCATGCACAGTGCATATCTTCACCTCAGGCTCTCACTCAACTCCCTCCGCCTTCTTCAGACTGTGCGCCGTCAGCTGATCCCTACTAGCATGCCACGGCCGTGACGCCGCACAGTCTGAAGAAGCCGAAAGGAGGTGAGTGAGAGGCGAAGATATGCACTGCGCATGCCCATGGATCCCAGGCCCGCAGTGTGATTACATTAGACGACACTGCAAGGCGGGATCACGGGCAGCGCGGCCGCACAGGCACAGCCAGCCTGACAACAAATGATGTCAGAACACGGGCAGCGCTAACTGCGCATGGCCAAGGTTGAACATAACAGCGCTGGCTCCAGGACAGATTCAAACAACGCTCAGGAGGCGGCGCACGGCGCCAAGGGGGTAGGAATAACGGCTGTGCTGCGTCCCATTACGAAGGAAAGTCCCACCTCCGGGACAGTTTCACTGTATCAGGGGACACATTTTATAAGTGTTTACTTCTGCGTTTGCAAGGAGCATAATTTAAAGAGCCACCTTTTCCTTTTACAGCATTAGTTCTGCACAAGTTGGCTCTTTCAGCTACAAACGCCTGGGTGGGGGTTAAAGGTTACCTTTCAAGTTGCTCCAATTAGGCCTCAGCCTACACTCTGCTCGTCCTGCTTTCCCTTGGCTTCAACACCACCAGTTGCTGCCCGGAAGTGCTGTCTCCACAGTCAACACTTGCTGCCGTGTTACTGGGGTTCAGTAACACCAGCTGCTCCCCTGCTGTGTTGCGGCAATAACTCTATCCTGCTCCTCCTGCTATCCCTGGGCTCTAACACTGCCAGTTGGTGCACGGAAGTGCTGTCTACACAGAGAAAAACACCTGCTCCTGTGTTAGTGGGGTTCAGTAACCTCAGCTGTTCCCCAGCTGTGTTGCGGCAATAACTCTATCCTGCTCCTCCTGCTATCCCTGGGCTCTAACACCACTAGTTGGTGCTCGGAAGTGCTGTCTGCACAGAGAAAAACACTCACTCCTGTGTTAGTGGGGTTCAGTAACGTCAGCTGTTCCCCTGCTGTGTATCCGGCAATGTGTCCTGTGACCGCCACCCTGACACTCCATCAGATATTAAACTGCCTCGAGTGCAGGCTTCGGCCTACACTCTGCTCCTCCTGCTGACCCTGGGCTCCAACAACGCTAGTTGCTGCCCGGAAGTGCTGTTTGCACAGTCAACAGTTGCTCCTCTGTTATTGGGTTTCATTAACGTCAGCTGATCCCCAGCTGTGTATATGGCAATGTGTCCTGCGACCGCCACGCTGACACTCCATCAGATGTTAAACTGCCTCGAGTGCAGGCTTCGGCCTACACTCTGCTCCTCCTGCTGACCCTGGGTTCCAACACCGCTAGTTGCTGCTCGGAAGTGCTGTTTGCACAGAGAAAAACACTCGCTCCTGTGTTAGTGGGGTTCAGTAACGTCAGCTGTTCCCCTGCTGTGCACCTGGCAATGTGTCCTGCGACCGCCACGCTGAAACTCCATCAGATGTTAAACTGCCTCGAGTGCAGGCTTCGGCCTACACTCTGCTCCTCCTGCTGACCCTGGGCTCTAACGCCGCCAGTTGGTGCTCAGAAGTGCTGTCTGCACAGAAAAAAACACTCGCTCCTGTGTTAGTGGGGTTCAGTAACGCCAGCTGCGCCCCTGCTGTGTTGCGGCAATAACTCTACCCTGATCCTCCTGCTGTACCTGAGCTCCAACACCGCTAGTTGCTGCTCAGAAGTGTCTTTGGTGCAGGTACTCCCTCCTGCCCAGCCCGGTTACAGCACGCCAGCTGTTTCCAGGTAGTGTCAAGGTCACTTGGCGTCCAATACGTTGTCCTGTCGGGTTGAGGTCGGGTTAGCCGACTCCATGGTGCCTGCAGTTTAGGTGCTTCCTATGTGGGCTGCGGGAATTGGCAATCAAGGCTGGTTTGGTAGTGCCAATAGGACAAGCTCCCCCCGTAGGACTGTGGATTTTCGGTAACCACGGCCGGCTCGCGGCCTAGCTACTTTTGTTTTTCCTGTGGACCTTCTTCTGCCTATCAGAGTTCCAGCACCATTAGCTGGTTCTTAGGAAGACAATCTTGAATAGGTCCCCCTGGTTCCAGTACCGTCAGCTGGTTCCAGGCAGAGCCTTTGGCTTAGGTGCCTCCTTCTGGGTATCTGAGTTCCACCAACGTCAGGTGGTCCTTGGTAGTGCTTTCTGGCACGGGTACCTCCTGCTTTGTAACCGGGTTCCAGTACCGTCAGCTGGTCCTCGGTAGTTCCATTGGCTCTTGGACCTTCGGGTAGCCATCCGGATTCCAGTACCATCAGCTGGTTCTCGGCATTTCCTCAGCCTTCTTGTACCTTCTGCTACATTTCCAAGTTCAAGACCCTAAAGACGACGACCCTGAAGACCACCCCTAAGATGACAACGACCCCAGAGACGACGACCCCTGAGACGACGACCCTGGAGACGACAACCCAGAAGACCACCCCGAAGACGACGATGACCCCGGAGATGTCGACCCTGGAGACCGAGAAGCAGAAGAACAAGAAGCTGCAGAACAAAGAGCAGAAGAACATTAAGCATAAGACTAAACATCAGAGCAAAAGATATTCTCTAAATTATAAGCAGAAAAAGACTAAGCAGTGTATGGGGGTGAGTCCGTTCCTCCTCGTGGTGCCTCTTGAAAAAGCCTGCTGCTGCAGGCCTAACTGAACGCGGACAAATCCTGTTGTAACTCTTTTGTGACAGGCAGAACGGAAGGTGTAATTTTCAAACTTTTATAGATAAGAACTACAGGAATGCCTGTCACAAATAAGAATATGATGAAGAAGTAGAATATGAAGAAGAATAATAGTTGAATAGAAAGAATATGAATAATGTAACAAAAAAGAATAATAGGTAGAAGATGAAGAAGAAGATAAATAAGGTGAAGAAGTTGATGTAAAAGATGCTGCTGCTGAGGATGATGAAGAAGAAAGTGTCAGAGAAGTAAAAAAGAAGGTGAAGAGCATGGAAGTAGTGAAACATCAATATCTGACAAAATATAAAAAATCTTAACATAGTCAATATCTTTGTAACTCCGAACGTCTTAAAAAAAATTGAAATTCCTGCTATTCCATTTGATTGGGCTAAACCTCTATGCCTTTAATGTCTCCGCCACCTCCACCAATACATCCTACATTATTCTTAGTTGTTTTCCTTCATGTAGAATGAACCTACAAGGAAAGAAAGGGTTTATTTTAATTCCGATATTTTGGTCCCATTGACTTGCATTGGTATCGGGTATTGGTATCGGTGATATCCGATATTTTTTGAATATCGGCCGATCCAATCCGATACCGATACTTTTGGATATCGGAAGGTATCGCTCAACACTAGAGATGAGCAAACTTGTTTGGAAAACATTCACCAATCTCAAATTCGGTACAAACTTAGCTCATTCATATTCGTGTTCACATTCCCAAGCAAGTTTCCAGCTGCTGAAACATTAGAAGGCTGTAAACTAAGATTACCTTAGGTATGTGTTTACGGTACTAGTAAATAAATAAAAAACAAGCAAAAAAAGTGAAGTCAAGTTCCCAGTAATTTTCATAAATAGCTGAGGGAAAGCCAACAGCTGGGGTCTGATATTACTATTCTGGGAAAGAGACAATATTCATAAATGTTCCCAGGCTATTAACATCAGCTCAAAGCTGTATACTTAGCCTTTCCTGGTTTTAAAAATGGGGAACCCCTCACAAAAAATGACATGGGGTTCCCCTGTATTTTTGATAACCAGACTGGCAAAACTGACAGCTGCAGGCTGCAACCCTCAGCTGTCAGCTTTGGCTAGGTTGTCTATCAAGAATAGAGGGGTTTCTCAGAATATTAACATCAGCCCCCAGCTGTCGGCTTTCCCTCTGCTGGTTATGAAAATTACAGGGAACCCCCATGCATTTTTTCAATTACTTTTTTAATTATCAACAAGAACAATAAGGTCACCTGACCTCATGGCAGCTGCTTCTTTGATTCCTCTCCATTAATATGCCATGGGCTAAATATCACTGGACAATACAAAGGTGACATCAACCCCACAAATATGAACTCCAAATGCCATCGCCACAGGACAAGAAGGAAGAGCTGGGCAAAGAGTCAGAATTGGCACTTCTAATACATGCGCCTTTTCTGGTGCCTTGCTGACAGCTGAGGGTTGCAGCCTGCAGGTGTCAGTTTTGCCTGACTGGTTATCAAAAATACAGGGGAACCAACATCAATTTTTAAACAAAATTATTTATTTATAGTGCAATTGGGGGGGGGGGGTCAATTGATGCCACATTTCTTGTGTCTTCCACTAATTTTAGGTGTTTTGACAGCTTTTCTTTCCCCCTGAATGTTTTGTCTATGCGCTTGGTTTTGCCTTCCATTGATGGGGTTTGGGTATCTTCATTGAACCGTTCAGCAAACATCAGGATATTCGCTGATCCGAACTGAACTGAACCTTGAAAGGTTCGCTCATCTCTATTGGTGAATCATGAGCTCTAACACCTTAGCTTTTCAACTCCTCAACAAACTTTGTGGAACTCCTCACCCCACTGCATCCCATGTTATTGTTTATTTTTCTTCAGTCTTTTTTAATGTTCAGTAGATGTGGACCCTTTAACCTTTAGTTATTATACTCCTTATTGCTTATCTCTCTGGTGATGTTGCATTCGATATGCCATCCAGATGTGTCTAACCTTTGAATTTCTGTACTTTGCACTTTATACTTGGTCATTAATGTCTGGATGTTCCTACTGGAATAAGGTGTATATTATTTTATCCTAAATTGAATAAGTACAGAACAATAAAAAAGAACATCATAAAAATGTGTGTGTCAAAAGCAAAAGATTGTCAGGTTGATTTACAAGAATTTTGTGCTATGTGTTACGTTCTTTAAAACCTGAAAAGTCGTATGACAATTCAGAAAGACATAGAATATATAGTATGTGTGCCCAGTCATTTGTACAAGAAATAGTCTCATTCTAGTCCAAGGGGAGTGTCACTTATTATAGCACTGGCGCAATGGGGTTGAATTGCATTGTCCATAGATAACAGTATTACTGCTACCAAAAAAATTTTATTTGCAGCAAATCAATTCATCATCAGTTGCAAGCCAGGATCATAGTTCCTCTCCAACCACTTCACCGATGGCTCTCAACTAGGCCAGTTATTACATTGGTTGCCCATTCACTACAGAGTGCTACTACAGAGTTCACTACTAGTGATGAGCTCTAGTTGTCCCGAACACGCTTGGGTGACATCCGAGTATTTATGACTGCTCGAAGATTTAGTTTTCATTGCAGCAGCTGAATGATTTACAGCTACTAGCCTGCTTGATTACATATGGGGATTCCCTAGCAACCAGGCAACCCCCACATGTAATCAGCCTGGCTAGTAGCTGTAAATCATTCAGCTGCTCTTTGACAATCTACAATCTGGTTTCCGTCCCCATCACTCAACTGAGACAGCCCTGACCAAAATCACTAACGACCTACTTACAGCCAAAGCTAACAGACAATACTCTGTACTCCTCCTTCTAGACATGTCCTCTGCTTTCAACACAGTTGACCACTGCCTCCTACTACAGATTCTCTCCTTTGGCATCAAAGACCTCGCCCTATCCTGGATCTCCTCATACCTTTCCAACTGCACATTCAGCATCTCCCACTCCCACACTACCTCCTCATCCCACCCTCTCTCTGTTGGAGTCCCCCAAGGCTCTGTTCTAGGACCCCTACTCTTCTTAATCTTTACACTTGGCCTGGGACAACTCATAAAGTCTCATGGATTCCAGTACCACCTTTATGCTGATGACCTCAGATCTACCTTTCTGGCCCAGACGTCACCTCCTTGCTGTCCAGAATCCCGGAGTGTCTATTAGCCATATCCTCCTTCTTCTCCCCTCGCTTCCTCAAACTTAATGTGAACAAATCTGAACTCATCATCTTTCCTCCATCTCATAGATCATACTTACTTGACCTATCTATCACATCAAAGGACATCACACTTTCCCCCATACCGGAAGTCCGCTGCCTCAGAGTTACCCTCGACTCTGCCCTGTCCTTCAAACCGCACATCCAAGCTCTTTCCACCTCCTGTCACCTCCAGCTCAAAAATATCTCCAGAATCTGTCCTTTCCTCAACCGTCAATCTTCTAAAATTCTTGTGCATGCCCTCATCATCTCCCGCCTTGACTACTGCAATATCCTTTTCTGTGGCCTCCTTGCTAACACCCTTGCACCTCTCCAGTCCATCCTTAACTCTGCTGCCCGACTAATTCATCTCCTCGCTACTCCTCCGCTTCCCCACTCTGCAAATTTCTTCACTGGCTCCCATTCCCTCAGCGCATCCAGTTCAAATTACTAATACTGACGTACAAAGCCATCCATAACCTGTCTCCTCCGTATATCTCTGAACTGATCTCCCAATTTCCTCCCTCACGTAATCACCTATCCTCCCAAGACCTCCTTCTCTCCTCCACACTTATTCGCTCCTCACCCAACCGCCTCCAAGACTTCTCCCTAATATCCCCCATCCTTTGGAATTCTTTGCCCCAACACATCCGACTATCAACCACATTCGGATCCTTCAAACGGAACCTGAAAATCCACCTCTTCAGGAAAGCCTACAGCCTGCACTGACCCTGCTGCCTCCTCACCACTACCGAAGCTACCCCCTCACCAACACCGGAGCTCCTGCAACCCTCGACCTATTGTCTCCATCCCCACCATCCTCTAGAACGTAAGCCTTCAAGGGCAGGGTCCTCACCCCTCTGTATCAGTCTGTAATTGTTAGTTTGCTTACTGTAAGCGATATCTGTAATTTGTATGTAACCCATTCTCATGTACAGCACCATGGAATCAATGGTGCTATATAAATAAATAATAATAATAATAATCACTATTCACTACTACTTTGCAGTTCTGCACCACCCTACATCTCCTCTCTCATCTCTATCACCCTACCTGTGCCCTCTGTTCTACTAATGTCCTAACTGAACCAAGAATAACATTCTCAATACTCAGAACCTCACACATCCATCTCCAAGATTTCTGGCAAGCTGCGCCAATTCAATGGAATACTGATGTCCAGCTACTTGTAATGCATGTGTAACAAGAACAAATTACACGGCACTCTATAAATTTGGGAGTAGAGGTGCTCAAGTAGGTTTTCCAGCCCCTTAAATCAAATGTATCAAAAAGCTTGGCACTCAATAATGCTTGTAGAAAATAAAGTCAATTATTTTACATCTGGACAAACAGATCAGCGGTAGCTCGTTCCTTGCTAAACGTTTTCGGTCCTTTGTGGACCTTCCTCAGAGCAAGTTTATCTGGAGCGTAGGATCTGGACTTATAATAAGATGTATGACTATATTGGCAATATATGTGGAGACTAATAAGCTGCTAGGGCGCACCTCCCTTAGCATCTCAGCATGCCACCAGCGCTCCAGGCAACAGAACGCAAACAGTGTGGGCACACCGCATGCCCTAGCAGCTTATTCTGCTCACAGTCACGGTCTCCATTACTGCCTCTGAAATTAGCCTCCACATATATTGCCAATATACTCATACATCTTATTATAAGTCCAGATCCTACGCTCCAGATAAACTTGCTCTGAGGAAGGTCCAAAAAGGACCGAAAACGTTTAGCAAGAAACGAGCTGCCGCTGATCTGTTTGTCAAGATGTAAAATAAATGACTTTATTTTCTACAAGCATTATTGAGTGCCAAGCTTTTTGATACATTTGTAATGCATGTGTGTTGGGTTCGCACTGCACTACCACTGTCTTTTTATAGCATCATAATAAGCCAACATCTTACCCTCAATGTGTACAGAATGGTGGTCCCTCTCCCTAGTAACCCATTAATACCATAGGGCAAATATAGCAAGACAGACTCGTGTACCGAGAAGTAGAACCTGCATGTTCACATTAGTCAAAATTCTGAATTGAGATAAGTTATATGTTTTACTCACATGTAATTGAAATTTCCATTAATATGTATCTTAAAATATATAATTGTCAAAAATAAATATTAGATAAGAAAAGTAAAATAGAAAATCTATTATCACATAACCTGTACTGAATCTGTAATTACTGAAATATTCTAGTAGCTAATAAATAACAAGGATCACTGGAGAAATTATGTAGGCTAATTGAACATTGTGTTCTTTATCTAGCTTTTTGTATTTATATCAACCATGTAATTATCATCCAGAAACAAATAAGAGGAGAAGACAAGGTGATAACACTGATGTTTCACTTGATTACCCTGATGAATAATATGATCTTCTGTCAGAAAGTTTCAGTTCAGTAATTATAACAGGTCATTTTAATAATAGGAAAAATGCCATAAATCACAAGAAAAATGTTTTCTGTGATCCCAGGTTAATTTATTACAAAATGATGTTCTTGTTTAATCTCTAGGCCTAATTTCAATTTACACGTCAAGGAAAATAATAGCTTGTGATAGTAGCCTACATGACATTTAGATTAAAGAGTGTCTTAACTTTTGTCTGAATGAAGCGTATGTTCACAGTGTACGTAAGACAATGCCTGTTTAGATGCTGTGTTAAGGCACATGGCCAACTCAAGAGTTTCTTTATGAGTCAGAAAAGTGTACTGCTCAAATCCTGAAGAGAATGTACAGCACCATGTTATAATGGTAATTATACAGTACATGAGGAATAACACTATTTCTGGACATTAGTGACTTGTTTTCCTGCATTTTCAGTTTTCCCCTCTGCAGGCTCTGTCTTAATTTACAATTGACTCTGAGCTGGTGGGAGGATAATATCTGCTATGATGTCTTGAATACACAGCACACAAAGAGTGATTCTTGCTCTTCATTCCTTAGTTTTCAGAGACAAAAACAGCAGCAACATGGAGGACAATATGCGGCAGTACAGAGCTGTTCTGGCAGTCTCTCTTGCCTTGACAGGATGGTGTTCAGCTGCCTTTTCAGAGTGGATGGTGATCTCAGGAGGATGGATAGCAGGGAAAAGTAACTTATTATAAGATTAGAAAGAAGCTGATTTTTTATATTAGATATATTAGGAAGCCTCTTATTTTTGTCTGTACTATTGATTTATGCAAAGTGTATTTAGAAAATTAGTTCTATTTAAATGTAACCTGACAGTTAATTCACGCTGCCCAAATCACAGGCAGAATGAATCAGTGACTGGCTCCATTATTGCACCCATGTATGTAATGCTACACTCTGAAACGCTGCAGCATCTTTAAAAAAAAAAATAAAAAAATTTAAGAGCTATTCAGTGACAGTGCTACCCAGTTGACTAGTCAGGTTGATTTCACAGAAGGGTGATTGACTTGCAGTTACATTGTGTTCTTTAAGTGTTCCCTTTATTTTTTTGAGCAGTATATGTATGTATATACAGCTTTGGCAAAAAATTAAGAGATATAACCTTAGGTTGTTTCGCGCTGTGCATACAATCTCCACCTTAGTTCAATAGGACCTGCTTCTTCTTTAATAACATACAACAAATATCGGGAAATCCATCCTCATAAAATCAAATCCAAAATATAGTAGCTATATGTATAAAACAATCAACCCACTTGCTATGAGTGTAAACCAATCGGTTCAAGTGCCCCAAATTTGTCAGCAGTTCAACGAATAAATATACTGATTGCACATGTACAGCAATTTTCTAGAGGTATAGAATAATTAGTTCAAATGCCTTAAGTTTGTCAGCAGTTCAATATAGTAAAGTGCATAGTGCCAACAGGTACCTCTTTTGGTGATGATGTCGATTTCAAGAACAGAGGTACAGTCTCCAGATGAAGTCCGTGGTAATAAAGGTATGAAAATCTCTTCAGGAGTGTAGTCCCGGCCGGTGACATACACCCCCTGGGCGTCCTCACTGAAAGTACGTGACAGAAGGTGGTACACGCTTGAAGCCTGTGGTGCTGCAGACACCGAACAGGACCTTGCGTGACGTAGGTAGTCACGTGACCAACCGGAGTAAGGAACGCTGTGTGTACCAGTTCCTACGCGTTTCGAAGATCGCGGTCTTCTTCGTCAGGATCCCTAAGTTTATATATATTGAATTTTTTGACAACATTTGTGGTTTTTGTCCTGTTTTGCAGCTGCATCGTTTCTCTTTCAACACTGTTGCTTCTGCGCCAACCACTATATATCTGCTAAAAATTAAGAGAGCACTGCAAAAAGTTCAGTTTGTCTGATTTTTCTCTTTATAGGTATATTTTTGAGTAAAATGTAAATTGTTCTTTTAGGCTACTTTCACACTTGCGTTTGTAGCAGCTGCGGAGGGCTGCGGACTTCCTCCGTGAAGCCCCGCCCTCCGCTGCTAGCTCCGCCTATTTCTGCATGCGGCTGGCATGCGGCCTGTGTACCTATATTTAACATTAGGTACTCAGGTCGTGCCGAAGATGCGGAAAAAAAAAATTGCTACAAGCTGCGTCCTACGCTGGTCTCCGCATCATCAAAACGACGCATGCGGAAGCATCCGCATACTGCGGCATGACCTGCGTACCTAATGTTAAATATAGGTACACAGGCCGCATGCCGGCCGCATGCAGAAATAGGCGGAGCTAGCGGTGGAGGGCGGGGCTTCACGGAGGAAGTCCGCAGCCCTCCGCAGCTGCTACAAACGCAAGTGTGAAACCGGCCTTAGTCTATAAACTTCTGACAACATGTCTCCGAATTTGCAAGCAATAAATTTTTTATTTTTTTTCTGACAAAGAAAAATGGTCAAAATAAAAGAAAAACGGTGCTTTCAGACCTCAAATAATGCAAAGAAAACAAGTTCATAATCATTTAGAAACAACAATACTAATGTTTTAACTCAGGAAGAGTTCAGAAATCAATATTTTGTGGAATTACCATGATTTTTAATCACAGCTTTCATGCGTCTTGGCATGCTTTCCACAAGTCTTTCACACTGCTTCTGGTGCAAAAATGTACGCAGTTATTCTTTGTTTGATGGCTTGTGACTATCCATCATCCTCTTGATTACATTCCAGAGGTTTTCAATGGGGTTCAGGTCTGGAGATTGGGCTGCCCATGACAGGGTTTTGATGTGGTGGTCTCTTAATTTTTGTCAGAGCTGTATATATTTGTGGTTTTAAAGGAGATGCCCACCACTGGGATAGCCCCTTCTCATTCCCCATGCTAGGGCCTGATAAAATAAAAAGCCTATAGATACCTCTGATGTCGGCACTGTTCCTGCAGTGTCGGCACTTGTGGTCCCGGGGCTCTCGTGCAGCTGTAAGGCCTATGGTGCCTGGCACCCATTCAGCTCTGTCATCACTCTCACTGCCTTCTGACGAATTGAACATGAAGAGGAAGTCAGAGATCAGCTACAGCCCTGACTTTCTCTTCATGTTCCATTTGTCCTAACGTATGGACAATGGCGTTGATTGGGCGCCTTGGTCACGTTTCAAACAACCGCACGAGAGTCCCGTGATCACAATTGCCAATACTGCAGGAACAGCTCTGGCATGGGAGGTGAGAATAGGCTTTTTTATTTTACCGGGGCCAAGCATGAAGAATGAGAAGGTGTTGTCCTAGTAGTGGACAACCCTTTGATTGCACAGCCACTTGACTGGCCACTTATGATTTGAAAGGACATTATATATGTTTCTTCTTGAACTTCCTTAGGATTTTTTTTCTAGTCAGTTTGTTGAAAAATGTTGCTGACATACCCCTCATTCCACTAGTATCTATAGTGTATATATTAATATATGCTCATTACATGTTATCTGATCACCTATTGAAGATTCCAGGTCAATTAGAGTAGTGTGTTGTGAATTCCGCTCTTTGGCTCCCTCTGGTGGTTGTAAGTGGCACTTTTGTGAGTTCTGCTCTTGGGCTCCCTCTGGTGGATTTAAGTAGAACTGCTGCTCCTTGGATTCAGCAGTCAGCAGCTGCTTCCACTGATCGTCTATTCTGGCTCGGCTATTTATCCTGGCTCTGTCCTTCAGCCTGTGCCAGTTGTCAATGGTTCCTGCTTGGATTCACATCTCTGCTTGGATTTCCCTGATATTCTGACCAGTTCAGCAAAGATAAGTCCTTGCTTGTTCTTTTGCTGTCCACATATTGTGGACTTAATCGTTCTGCACATTCTATGTTTTTTCTTGTCCAGCTTGTCACTATGGATTTATTCAGTTAAGCTGGAAGCTCTGGGTAGCAGATTTACCCTCCACACCTTTAGTCAGGTGTGGAGATTTTTGTAAACTCTGTGGTGGATTTTTCTAGTTTTTAATACTGACCGCACAGTATTCTGTCCTGTTCTATCTATCTAGCTAGATTGGCCTCCTTTGCTACATCCTGGTTTCATTCTGCGTATGTCATTTCCCTCTCCACTCACAGTCAATATTTGTGGGGGGCTGCCTATCCTTTGGGAATTTTCTCTGAGGCAAGATAGCTTTCCTGTTTCCATCTTTAGGGGTAGTTAGTCCTCCGGCTGTGACGAGGTGTCTAGGGAGTGACAGGAACATCCCACGGCTACTTCTAGTGTTGTGCTAAGCTCAGGAACTGCGGTTAGTACAGGTACCACCTCCTCCAGAGCTCATCCCATGTTGCTCCTAAACCACCAGGTCATAACAGTACAACTGGACAAAAATGAATTAAATGCATCTCAAAAGAAGGAAAAAAAAGTTCTGAACCATTTTTTTTTCTGCAGTCTGTTTTGTCTTTTTTTCCTCTCTGGGTGGTTCAGGATTTTGGCGCTGGCATGGATGTTCAGGGTTTGTTTTCTCGTGTGGATCAACTTGCTGCAAGAGTACAGAGTATCCAAGATTATGTTGTCCAGACTCCGGCTTTAGAGCCTAAAATTCCTACTCCTGATTTGTTTTTTGGGGACAGATCCAAGTTTTTGAACTTCAAAAATAACTGCAAATTGTTTTTTTGCTTTGAAACCCCGTTCCTCTGGTGATCCCATTCAGCAGGTTAAGATTGTCATCTCTCTGCTGCGTGGTGACCCTCAGGACTGGGCATTCTCCCTTGAATCAGGGGATCCGGCATTGCTTAATGTAGACGCATTTTTTCAAGCGCTCGGATTATTGTATGACGAACCTAATTCTGTGGATCATGCAGAAAAAACCTTGTTGGCCCTATGTCAGGGTCAGGAAGCGGCAGAATTATACTGCCAGAAATTTAGAAAATGGTCTGTGCTCACTAAATGGAATGAGGATGCTCTCGCAGCAATTTTCAGAAAGGGTCTTTCTGAAGCCCTTAAAGATGTTATGGTGGGGTTCCCCACGCCTGCTGGTTTTAGCGAATCTATGTCTCTAGCCATTCAGATTGATCGGCGCCTGCGCGAGCGCAAAGTTGTGCACCATATGGCAGTGTCCTCTGAGCAGAGTCCTGAGCCTATGCAATGTGATAGGATTTTGACTAGAGCAGTACGGCAGGGATTCAGACGTCAGAATAGGCTGTGTTTTTACTTTGGTGATTCTGCTCATGTTATTTCTGATTGCCCTAAGCGTACTAAGAGGGTTGCTAGGTCTGTTACCATCAGTACTGTACAGCCTAAATTTCTCTTATCTGTGACCCTGATTTGCTCATTATCGTCCTTTTCTGTCATGGCATTTGTGGATTCAGGCGCTGCCCTGAACTTAATGGACTTGAAATTCGCCAGGCGCTGTGGTTTTTCCTTGCAGCCTTTGCAGAGCCCTATTCCTTTGAGGGGCATTGATGCTACACAGTTGGCCAAGAATAAACCTCAGTATTGGACTCAGCTGACCATGTGCATGGCTCCAGCACATCAGGAAGATTGCCGTTTTCTGGTGTTGCATAACTTGCATGATGTTGTTGTACTGGGTTTTCCATGGTTACAGGAACATAATCCGGTGCTGGATTGGAAATCTATGTCTGTGACTAGTTGGGGTTGTCAAGGGGTACATTGTGACGTTCCTTTGATGTCAATTTCCTCTTCCCCCTCTTCTGAAGTCGCTGAGTTTTTGTCGGATTTCCAGGATGTATTTAATGAGCCCAAGTCCAGTTCCCTTCCTCCACATAGGGATTGTGATCGTGCTATTAACTTGATTCCTGGCTGTAAGTTCCCTAAGGGCCGACTTTTCAATCTGTCTGTGCCAGAGCATGCCGCCATGCGGAGTTATGTCAAGGAGTCTTTGGAGAAGGGGCATATTAGGCCGTCTTCGTTACCATTGGGAGTGGGGTTCTTTTTTGTTGCCAAGAAGGATGGCTCCTTGAGACCCTGCATTGATTATCGCCTTCTTAATAAGATCACGGTCAAATTCCAATACCCTTTACCTTTGCTTTCTGATTTGTTTGCTCGGATTAAGGGGGCTAGTTGATTTACTAAGATTGACCTTCGAGGGGCATATAATCTTGTTCGTATTAAACAGGGTGACGAATGGAAAACTGCATTTAATACGCCCGAAGGCCATTTTGAATACCTTGTGATGCCTTTCGGGCTTTCTAATGCTCCTTCTGTATTTCAGTCCTTCATGCATGATATTTTCCTCAATTATCTTGATAAATTTATGATTGTGTATTTGGATGATATTTTGATTTTTTCCGATGATTGGGAGTCTCATGTGAAGCAGGTCAGAATGGTATTCCAGATCCTTCGTGATAATGCTTTATTTGTGAAGGGGTCTAAGTGCCTATTTGGAGTTCAGAAGGTCTCTTTTTTGGGGTTTATTTTTTCTCCCTCGTCTATAGAAATGGATCCTGTAAAGGTCCAAGCCATTCATGACTGGATTCTACCCACATCGGTGAAGAACCTTCAGAAATTTTTGGGCTTTGCTAATTTTTACCGCCGTTTCATTGCCAACTTTTCCAGTGTGGTTAAGCCCCTGACCGATTTGACGAAGAAAGGCGCTGATGTGACAAATTGGTCCTCTGCGGCTGTTGAGGCCTTTCAGGAGCTTAAACGCCGATTTACTTCTGCCCCTGTGTTGCGTCAGCCGGATGTTTCTCTTCCTTTTCAGGTTGAGGTTGACGCTTCTGAGATTGGGGCAGGGGCCGTTTTGTCTCAGAGGAATTCTGATGGTTCTTTGATGAAACCGTGTGCCTTTTTTTCCAGAAAGTTTTCGCCTGCGGAGCGCAATTATGACGTTGGCAATCGGGAGTTGTTGGCTATGAAGTGGGCATTTGAGGAGTGGCGACATTGGCTTGAGGGAGCCAAGCACCGCGTTGTGGTCTTGACCGATCATAAGAATCTGATTTACCTCGAGTCGGCCAAGCGGCTGAACCCTAGACAGGCTCGATGGTCCCTGTTTTTCTCCCGTTTTGATTTTGTGGTCTCGTATCTTTCGGGATCTAAGAATGTTAAGGCTGATGCCCTCTCTAGGAGTTTTTTGCCTGATTCTCCTGGAGTCCTTGAGCCGGTTGGCATTCTTAAAGAAGGGGTGATTCTATCTGCCATCTCCCCTGATTTGCGGCAGGTGCTTCAGGAATTTCAGGCTGATAAACCTGACCGCTGTTCAGTGGGGAAGCTGTTTGTTCCTGATAGATGGACTAGTAAGGTAATTTCTGAGGTTCATAGTTCAGTGTTGGCTGGTCATCCTGGGATTTTTAGTACCAGAGATTTGGTTGCTAGGTCCTTTTGGTGGCCTTCCTTGTCACGGGATGTGCGTTCTTTTGTGCAGTCCTGTGGGACTTGTGCCCGGGCCAAGCCTTGCTGTTCCCGCGCTAGTGGGTTGCTTTTGCCCTTGCCGGTCCCTGAGAGGCCCTGGACGTGCAGCGCCCCAGAGTCCTGGTCGTTGCAGTACTGTTGCTCCGCCACTAAGGGGGGCTATGGTACGTCTGATGGCACTGAAGGAGTTCATCTGACCAGGTATCACAGACACCAATACATTTCACAGTCTGGCCTCCAGGGGGAGCTAAGGGCACTATGCATTAGGCCACTCCTCACAGTCTGGTAAAACTGGGGGTTGGATAGGAAGTTAGATGAGAAAGCTGACTGGGTTGGAACCAGGCAACACCTTGTGGCAGAGGGTGTTGTAGGGGAAGATTCAGAGGGGTCCCTGTCAGGGGTGGGATCCTGACAGAGGCCTAGCGAACAGAGAGAACGTTACGGGACCACGCCTGCACCTGATCGCGGCGGTACCCTAAGAAAGGACAAGAAGCGAGGTATATTGTGCTGAGTGAGAAACGAGATCAACGCAACAAGGAGAAATACCAGTGGGAGTCGTGCTGTAAGATCGAGGCAACATCCTACTGAGGCGCGTAGCCGGTGGCCGGAACGCCGAGGAAGTATCAGGCTCCAAGCAATACTTCAAACCTACGGCAGGACAGTCAGCTATAGGCGGGCTGTCTCACACCAATCACCTATGAAGACATGGGGGGCACACTAGGAGAAGGGCGACACTAGGGTCCAGGAAGAGCTCCGAGCCTACCCGTCATACGGGTGTGTCCTAGCCATATCATCTGGGGGACGAAGAAGAACATCAGAATCCAGTTGTGAGGGAACACGAGAAACAGACACAACAGTTGTGGGGACTGTCATGGTTCCCAATGGCAGGGAAACATCAGAACACAAAAATAACGGACGAGCTCTGGGTGATGGAATCTAAAGCTGACCGTGAGCTAAATCTACCACACAACTAACAGTAGCCAGGGAGCATACCTACGGCTTCCTAGATGCCACGCGCCAGCCGGAGGACTAACTACGCCTAGTAGAGGAAGGAACAGACCTGGCTTACCTCTAGGGAAATACCCCGAAAGATGATAGCAGCCCCCCACATGTAATAACGGTGAGTTAAGAGGAAAAGACATACACAGTATGAAAGTAGATTTAGCAAAGAGAGGTCCACTTACTAGATAGCAGAAAGATACAAAAGAGGACTTCACGGTCAACTGAAAACCCTTTCAAAAACCATCCTGAAATTACTTTAAGACTCCTGTGTCAACTCATGACACAGGAGTGGCAATTTCAGCCCACAAGAGCTTCCAGCTACAGGAAATAACAAAACTGCAAACTGGACAAAAGATACAAAACAAAAGGACAAAGTCCACTTAGCTGATCAGCAGACTAGTAGCAGGAACATGCAACCGAAGGCTCTGGTTACAATGATGACCGGCAAGGAAATGACTGGAGAGCAAAGCTAAATAGGAAACTCCCAAACACTGATGGGAGCAGGTGAACTGAGACAGCAAAGACACACAAGTCACCAGTACCACCAGCAACCACCAGGGGAGCCCAAAAGCGGATTCACAACAGTACCCCCCCCCTTAAGGAGGGGGCACCGAACCCTCACGAGAAACCCCAGGACGATCTGGATGAGCCCTATGAAAGGCACGAACCAAATCCGAGGCATGAACATCAGAGGCAGTTACCCAAGAATTATCTTCTTGACCATAGCCCTTCCATTTAACCAGATACTGAAGTCTTCGTCTGGAAATACGGGAGTCCAGGATCTTCTCCACAACGTACTCCAATTCACCCCCTACCAGCACAGGAGCAGGAGGTTCAGTAGAAGGAACCACCGGTACCTCATACCTCCGCAACAACGACCGATGGAATACATTATGGATAGCGAAAGATGCCGGGAGGTCCAAACGAAAGGAAACAGGGTTAAGAATCTCCAAAATCCTATAAGGACCGATGAACCGAGGCTTAAATTTAGGAGAAGAAACCCTCATAGGGACAAAACGGGAAGACAACCACACCAAGTCCCCAACACGAAGGTGGGGGCCAACACGACGACGGCGGTTAGCAAACTGCTGAGTCCTCTCCTGGGACAATTCCAAATTATCCACCACTTGTCCCCAAATCCGATGCAACCGATCCACCACCGCATCCACTCCAGGACAATCCGAAGATTCAACCTGACCAGATGAAAAACGCGGATGAAACCCTGAATTGCAAAAGAAAGGAGAAACCAAAGTGGCAGAACTAGCCCGATTATTAAGAGCAAACTCCGCCAACGGCTGAAAGGCAACCCAATCATCCTGATCCGCAGACACAAAACACCTCAAATAAGTCTCCAAAGTTTGATTAGTTCATTCCGTCTGGCCATTGGTCTGAGGATGGAATGCAGACGAAAAAGACAAATCAATGCCCAACCTGGCACAGACTGCCCGCCAAAATCTAGACACGAACTGGGTACCCCTGTCAGAAACGATGTTTTCCGGAATACCATGCAAGCGAACCACATTTTGAAAAAACAGAGGGACCAACTCAGATGAGGAAGGCAACTTAGGCAATGGCACCAAATGAACCATTTTAGAAAAACGGTCACACACCACCCAGATGACAGACATCTTCTGAGAAACAGGGAGGTCCGAGATAAAGTCCATAGAGATGTGCGTCCAAGGCCTCTTCGGAATAGGCAAGGGCAACAACAACCCACTAGCCCTAGAACAACAAGGCTTGGCCCGAGCACACACATCGCAAGACTGCACAAAAACACGCACATCTCGAGACAGGGAAGGCCACCAGAAGGATCTAGCCACCAAATCTCTGGTGCCAAAAATTCCCGGATGACCTGCCAGAGTAGAAGAATGAACTTCCGAGATGACTCTAGTGGTCCACTCATCAGGAACAAACAGTCTACCAGACGGACAACGATCAGGTCTATCCGCCTGAAATTCTTGCAAAGCACGTCGCAAATCTGGAGAGACAGCAGACAAAACCACTCCATCCTTAAGGACACCAGCAGGTTCAGAATTCCCAGGAGAGTCAGGCTCAAAACTCCTAGAAAGAGCATCTGCTTTCACATTCCTAGAACCCGGTAAGTACAAGACCACAAAATTAAACCGGGAAAAGAACAACGACCAACGTGCCTGTCTAGGATTCAGGCGCCTGGCAGACTCCAAATAAATTAAATTCTTGTGATCAGTCAAAACTACCACCTGATGTCTGGCACCCTCAAGCCAATGACGCCACTCCTCAAATGCCCACTTCATGGCCAAAAGCTCCCGATTACCAACATCATAGTTTCGCTCGGCGGCCGAAAATTTTCGCGAAAAGAACGCACAAGGTCTCATCACTGAGCAGTCGGAACTTTTCTGCGACAAAACCGCCCCCGCTCCGATCTCGGAAGCATCGACCTCAACCTGAAAGGGAAGAGAAACATCAGGCTGGCGCAACACAGGGACAGACAAAAAGCGGCGCTTAAGCTCCCGAAAGGCCTCCATGGCAGTAGGGGACCAATTGGCAACATCAGCACCCTTTTTAGTCAAATCCGTCAGAGGTTTAGCAACGCCAGAAAAACCAGCTATAAATCGACGATAAAAATTAGCAAAGCCCAAGAATTTCTGGAGACTCTTCAGAGAAGTAGGCTGCGTCCAGTCATAAATAGCCCGAACCTTGACAGGGTCCATCTCAATAGAAGAAGGGGAAAAAATATACCCCAAAAATGAAATTTTTTGAACCCCAAAAACACACTTTGAACCCTTTACACACAAAGAATTCTCCCGCAAAACCTGAAAAACCCTCCTGACCTGCTGAACATGAGACTCCCAGTCATCAGAAAAAATCAAAATATCATCCAAGTACACAATCATAAATTTATCCAAATATTCACGGAAAATATCATGCATTAAGGACTGAAAGACAGAAGGTGCATTAGAAAGGCCGAAAGGCATTACCAAATACTCAAAATGGCCCTCAGGCGTATTAAATGCGGTTTTCCACTCATCACCCTGCTTTATCCGCACAAGATTATATGCACCGCGAAGATCTATCTTAGAGAACCACTTAGCCCCCCTTATGCGAGCAAACAAATCAGTCAGCAAAGGCAACGGATACTAATATTTGACTGTAATTTTATTCAGGAGTCGATGATCAATACAAGGCCTCAGAGAGCCATCCTTTTTAGAGACAAAGAAAAAACCGGCTCCTAAAGGTGATGAAGAAGGACGAATATGTCCCTTTTCCAGGGACTCCTTAATATACTCTCGCATAGCAGCATGTTCAGGCACAGATAAATTAAACAAACGACCCTTTGGAAATTTACTGCCAGGAATCAGATCTATGGCGCAGTCACAATCTCTGTGGGGAGGGAGAGAACCAATCTTAGGCTCTTCAAAAACATCACGATAATCAGACAAAAATGCTGGAATCTCAGAGGGAGTAGATGACAAAATGGAAACCAAAGGTACATCCCCATGAGCCCCCCGACATCCCCAGCTTATCACAGACATTGTTTTCCAGTCAAGGACTGGGTTATGAGACTGTAACCATGGTAATCCAAGCACCAAAACATCATGTAAATTGTACAACACAAGGAAGCGAATCACCTCCTGATGGTCTGGAGTCATACGCATAGTCACTTGCGTCCAGAATTGTGGTTTATTACTCGCCAAAGGGGTAGAATCAATACCCTTCAGAGGTATAGGGACTTCCAGTGGCTCTAAATCAAACCCACAGCGCCTGGCAAAGGACCAATCCATAAGACTCAGGGCGGCGCCAGAGTCCACATAGGCATCCACAGTAATAACTGATAATGAACAAATCAAGGTTACAGACAGAATAAATTTAGACTGTAAAGTGCAAATAGACTTGTCAGCCTTCTTTGTGCGTTTAGAGCATGCTGATATAACATGAGCAGAATCACCACAATAGAAACATAACCCATTTTTACGCCTGTAATTCTGCCGCTCGCTTCTGGACAGAGTTCTGTCACATTGCATATTCTCTGGCGACTTTTCAGGAGATACCGCCAAATGGTGCACAGGCTTGCGCTCCCGCAAACGCCGATCAATCTGAATAGCCATTGTCATGGACTCATTCAGACCTGTAGGCGCAGGGAACCCGACCATAACATCTTTAACGGCATCAGAAAGGCCCTCTCTGAAATTTGCCGCTAAGGCGCACTCATTCCACTGAGTAAGCACAGACCACCTACGAAATTTTTGGCAGTATATCTCCGCTTCATCTTGCCCTTGAGATAGGGCTATCAAAGCTTTTTCAGCTTGAATCTCCAAATTAGGTTCCTCATAAAGCAACCCTAAAGCCAGGAAAAACGCATCCACATTGAGCAACGCAGGATCCCCTGGTGCCAATGAAAATGCCCAATTTTGAGGGTCACCTCGCAGCAAAGAGATTACAATCTTAACCTGCTGGACAGGATCTCCTGAGGAGTGAGGTCTGAGAGAAAGGAATAATTTACAATTATATTTGAAATTCAAAAACCGAGATCTATCTCCGGAAAACACCTCTGGTGTAGGGATTTTAGGTTCAGAAATAGGAGCATGTATAACAAAATCTTGTAAATTTTGAACCTTCGTAGCAAGATTATTTAAACCTGCAGCCAAACTCTGAGGATCCCTCTTTAAACAGGTGAGCTCAGAGCCATTCAAGGATTATAAGGAGAGAAAGGCAAAGGCTGTAATTAAAGCTGAAATACAACTGATCCAACTATGGAGCAAACATAGGAAAAAAAAAAACTCTACAGACTTCTTTTTCTCTCCTTTCTTCTGCCAGTAACTTTAACACAGGCCGGTCATACTGTCATGGTTCCCAATGGCAGGGAAACATCAGAACACAAAAATAACGGACGAGCTCTGGGTGATGGAATCTAAAGCTGACCGTGAGCTAAATCTACCACACAACTAACAGTAGCCAGGGAGCATACCTACGGCTTCCTAGATGCCACGCGCCAGCCGGAGGACTAACTACGCCTAGTAGAGGAAGGAACAGACCTGGCTTACCTCTAGGGAAATACCCCGAAAGATGATAGCAGCCCCCCACATGTAATAACGGTGAGTTAAGAGGAAAAGACATACACAGTATGAAAGTAGATTTAGCAAAGAGAGGTCCACTTACTAGATAGCAGAAAGATACAAAAGAGGACTTCACGGTCAACTGAAAACCCTTTCAAAACCATCCTGAAATTACTTTAAGACTCCTGTGTCAACTCATGACACAGGAGTGGCAATTTCAGCCCACAAGAGCTTCCAGCTACAGGAAATAACAAAACTGCAAACTGGACAAAAGATACAAAACAAAAGGACAAAGTCCACTTAGCTGATCAGCAGACTAGTAGCAGGAACATGCAACCGAAGGCTCTGGTTACAATGATGACCGGCAAGGAAATGACTGGAGAGCAAAGCTAAATAGGAAACTCCCAAACACTGATGGGAGCAGGTGAACTGAGACAGCAAAGACACACAAGTCACCAGTACCACCAGCAACCACCAGGGGAGCCCAAAAGCGGATTCACAACAGGGGACTATCCCGTGAGCACAGCAGAGGAGGACCGCAACACACAAGCGCTAGAAGGTAGGCACAGATTTCCACCTGCAAAGGGAACTCTGGAGGTGCCATCGGACAGGCGGGACTTGCGCAGCCTGGTTGACCGTATTCCGGACTGAGGATCCTGAAGCCTTCAGTAAAGAGGTAAAGAGACTGCAACCTGGTGTCCTCGTTATTTACTGTGACCAGCACTGCACCGCACTACCACCACCATCCACACCCTATTATTTGGGCGCCCCTCAGCAGGGTCACGGACCGGGCCTAGCCACCGTGACAACCCCCAGAGCAGAGACTCAGAGGCCCGGTACCGGGTACCCCTCGGCCCTGCGGCAGTGGGGGCACTGCAAACTTGGCGTCACGAACAGGATCTACTTAAGCCTGAAGAATCAGGTCATGTGTGCCTTGGAACTGTGATTTATTATACTTGGACTGTGACTTATTGCAAAGACTGTGGATTGCCATTTGCCGCCAAAAAACGCCGCCATTGCAGCACTGAGGAGAGCGCAGGAGAAGAAGAGGGGCGTGGAGTAGGCGTGGACCATCTGAAGAGCGCGAAAGACAATGGCCGCCCAGTCTAAATATTTCTGCACCGTGAGGACGTGTCCGTCAGCGTCCGAGATCCGCCTCCTGATTCTCAATGGTGGGCGGAGACAGAGAAAACGAAACCGCCCACGAAGGAGAGAGCGGGAAAAGAACCAGGAAGCGACCCATGCGGAGGACGCCATGACGAGTCGCTCAGACCAGGAATGCGGGGTTGAAGCCGAAGACTTCCCCAGCCACCCGGACGAGCACAGTGGCCAGCTCTCCGTGATCGGGACCGGTTTCCTGCAAATGGAGATGGAGGGCCTGATCGAACAACTCCTCCAGCTACGGACGGAGACGCCAGCGGAGGACCTTCTAACGCCAGACCCTACGTTGCTGCCGGAACCCCAGCCGACGCTCCCATTGACCATACCACCAGCGGAGCCGACCGAGGAGGAAAGGCACACACCGACTGGTGAGTCCGCTGACCCTGTCCCGCTGGCTGAGGGTCTGTTGATAGGCCCCGTCGCGGCACCCCCTCTCCCTGGGACCCATAGACTCCAGCGCTTGTTGCCGTGGGAAGAGGCAACGGGCATGGAACACCTCTTGAAAGCCCCGATTCCACCAATTACCCCGCTGAGTGAGGTCCATGCGGAGCGTACAGTATGCCGCCAGGTGAACCTAGGACCCGACCTCATGGGGTTCCCCGGGATGAAGACACAGGAAGGGGAGATGGTACAGGCCCTGAGCTGGGAGGAATACCAGGTCCAGCTGGAACAGCAGTGGGAGGAGAGAGAAAGGGCGTACCAGGTTGGGCTTGAGGCCTACCACCAAAAGGACTTGGCGGTCAAGGACCGGGCCCGCAAGGACCCCATCGCTCACCAGGCCCCGCGCAGGCAGGGCACCGTGGTCGCCTTCAAGCTCCGCGGAGGCTGGGGCTTTATCAAAGAGCCGGGCCTGTACGCCGAAGTCTTTGTTAACCGACGGGATGTAGAGTCTCATCTCAGAGAGGGCCACCCAGACCGGGATCTCTACCCGGGGGACGAAGTTATTTACACCAGGCACTTTGGGGAAAAGGGGTGGTTCGCCCTGAATGTCCACAAGAAGCAGAGCCCCGTGACACCCCCGACTAAGGTGCCAGTGAAGCTGACCCCCGTAGCAAAGGTGCCCCCTCGTGGTCAGCCCATGATCGTCACCAAGACCACCGAGGTCACTCCGACGTACACCGTCATTAAAACCACGATCTGCAACATTGTCACCTCAACCACTGTCGTGGCCAAGGGGGCGTCCTCCCAGGTGGTTGGTGCTCCAGCTGCCCCAGAACGGAAGACAGTGGGTACGCAGACCCCCAGATGGGACAGTACTCCCCCTTACGCAGTACCAGGCGGCGGGCAATATCCAAAGGGGTTGCCTCCGCCGGTGCTGCCCCCTGACTGGTTCAAGTAAATGTCCTGATCTTCTGAACATGTAAATAGTTAACTGTTTGTCCTTCTGATGTTTTTGCTGCTACAACCCGATCAGGGTTAACTCTTAAAGGGATCCCTTTGTTTACCCAGGATCCCTTCTTCTGCTTTTTTGTTTTTGTTTCCTGTTTTATCATTGTTGAAAGAACTGCTGGATCATGAACACTGCATGATTACAAACTTCTTGTAAACAGTTTGCATCTTCTTAAAGGTGCCCTCCACTGGTTTTATAAAAGAAAGGACTCTTTGCGAAGACACTGGTCTTGGAACCAGCACCGGAGTCCTTACTGCGAACAGACTTGCAGCTTGAGAAGTTGCACTACCTCATAGAGACTTGGTCCCCTCTTAAAGGGGATGTTCACATATTGCACTTAAGATGGTTAAATGGCAATAATGTCTTGAAAGAAGAAGTTAAATGTAGCTAACTAATTGATTGTGAGAAATGTTTAATGATGTTGATAGAAGAATGAGGACAGAAAGTGAACCCGTACGGGGTCAGTCAGTGAGTCCTCCTAGGAGCCATACAGAGATGGCTCAGTAATCCTGAACTGAAAGATGGATGATAAGTTCTATACCGTGTATAGTAGTAGAAAGGCAGTAGGCCCGGGCGGAAAGGGGCGGTCCTGTAACAGAAAAGAGAGGCAGTAGGCCTGGAGAGGATAGGACAGGCGGTCCTGCAGATGTAAAGAAGGAGAATGCAGAAAAGTTGATTAGCCTTATAATGTTTTATAAGAAGGTCTTTAGTGGATTCAGCGAGTACGTCCTTAAAGGCAAAGTTAAATTATTGTTCAAAAATTTGCACTTAGTAGAATACCCGGTTGGGTAAAAGAAGTTATTTATAGTATGTTACTTGAACGTTACAAACATGGTTAAATATTTAAGTGTCCTCACCTCCCATAAAGGGAAGCTTTGTTAAAGTTTACTTGTTATTGCATTTCAAAAATTGTATGTCTTTTTGCTGACATGTATTGTTGTTTTCTTCCCAGTCCAGGAGTACTGGATTTAACCGGGGGGGAGTGCAGCGCCCCAGAGTCCTGGTCGTTGCAGTACTGTTGCTCCGCCACTAAGGGGGGCTATGGTACGTCTGATGGCACTGAAGGAGTTCATCTGACCAGGTATCACAGACACCAATACATTTCACAGTCTGGCCTCCAGGGGGAGCTAAGGGCACTATGCATTAGGCCACTCCTCACAGTCTGGTAAAACTGGGGGTTGGATAGGAAGTTAGATGAGAAAGCTGACTGGGTTGGAACCAGGCAACACCTTGTGGCAGAGGGTGTTGTAGGGGAAGATTCAGAGGGGTCCCTGTCAGGGGTGGGATCCTGACAGAGGCCTAGCGAACAGAGAGAACGTTAAAATTTCTTTTTTCACAAAATATAATCCACCACCAGAAAAGTCTGAAAATAGATTATTGAGAACACATACAGTCATTCGAGAATGCCATCCTTAGTGTAATATTTATTGATTATATCCTAATGTAATTATGTTTTACCAAAATTTTGCATTCAAATGTCATATTGGTGTCACGTTTGAATTTTTTTTCTCAGAAACTAACAGCAGACTGATATTATGTCCTCATTTTTCAATCAATAACAGTGGCATTTTTATCCCCAGTTTCTGAAGCAAATTTAGAGGTAAATTTTGAAAATGCATAATTACTACTGTATATACCGTATTTTCATACCACTATTTTCTAAATCACTAATTTGTCGGAAATATTTATTTTTTGAGGTATAAATCACATATGGACACTAGAAAGTCAAATGACAATAGGGCAGATTTATTAATACTGCCTTTAAATTGGACAGGATAAAACTATGCTCACATTTGTCAATGATGCACACTATGTTAAATGTGCATATTGAAAACTGTCTAGTGAGTAGTGAGTCTAGTGAGTAGTATAAAAGTTTTAAAAAATTAACATGTGTAAAAAGATTTTTTTTTTAAATTCCTAAATAAAGAAGAAAAAAAATAAATATTTTTCCAAAAAATACATTTCTTTATGTAAAGTTACAAAAAAACAATAAAAGTACACATATTTAGTATCACCGCATCGGTAACGTCCCGACCAATAAAGCTGTCCCACTAGTTAAGCCCTTCAGTGAACACCGTAAAAAAGAAAAAACAACAAAAAAAGGCAAAAAGCAATGCTTTATCATCATACCGCCGAACAAAAAGTGGAATAGCACGCGATCAAAAAGATGGATATAAATAAACATGGTACCGCTGAAAACGTAATCTTGTTACGCGTCATCAACAAAAAAATAAAAAAGTTATAGCCCTCAAAATAAAGCGATGCAAAAAAATTATTTTTTATATAAAAAAAGGGTTAGGGCTAAAGTTAGGGTTGGGGCTAAAGCAAGGGTTAGGGGTGGGGCTAGAGAGGGGTTTAGGGTTTGGATTATGTTTACAGTTGGGATTAGGGTTGGGATTAGGGTTAGGGGTGTGTCAGGGTTAGAGGTGTGGTTAGGGTTATGGTTGGGATTAGGGTTAGGGGTGTGTTAGGGTTAGGGGCGTGTTCGGGTTAGGGGTGTGGTTAGGGTTATAGTTATGGTTGGGATTAGGGTTAGGGGTGTGTTCGGGTTAGGGTTGGAGAAAGAATTGGGGGTTTCCACTGTTTAGGCACATCAGGGGCTCTCCAAATGCGACATGGCGTCAGATCTCAATTCCAGCCAATTCTGAGTTGAAAAAGTAAAACGACGATCCTTCCCTTCCGAGCTCTGCCATGCACCCAAATGGTGGTTCCCCCCTCATATAGGGTATCAGCGTACTGAGGACAAATTGCACAACAACTTTTTGGTCCAATTTCTCCTGTTACACTTGGGAAAATAAAAAATTGGGGGGCAAAGATCATTTTTGTGAAAAAATATGATTTTTTTTATTTTACAGCTCTACATTATAAACTTCTGTGAAGCACTTGGGGGTTCAAAGTGCTCCCTACACATATAGATAAGTTCCTTAAGCGGTCTACTTTCCAAAATGGTGTGGAGGGGTTTTCACTGTTTAGGCACATCAGGGGCTCTCCAAACGCGACATGGCATCCTATCTCAATTCCAGCCAATTTTGCATTGAAAAGTCAAACGGCGCTCCTTCCCTTCCGAGCTCTGCCATGTACCCAAACAGTGGTTTACCCCCACATATGGGGTATCAGCGTACTCAGGACAGATTGCACAACAACTTTTGGAGTCCAATTTCCCCTGTTACCCTTGGGAAGATAAAAATTGGGGGTGAAAAGATCATTTTTGTGAAAAAAATATGATTTTTTATTTTTACGGCTCTACATTATGAACTTCTGTGAAGCACTTGGGGATTTAAAGTGCTCACGACACGACACAGCTAGATAAGTTCCTTAGAAGGTCTACTTTCCAATATGGTGTCACCTGTGGGGTATTTCCACTGTTTAGGCACATCAGGGACTCTCCAAACGCGACATGGCGTCCTATCTCAATTCCAGCCAATTTTGCATTGAAAAGTCAAACGGCGCTCCTTCCCTTCCGAGCTCTGCCATGCGCCCAAACAGTGGTTTACCCCCACATATGGGGTATCAGCGTACTCAGGACAAATTGTACAATAACTTTTGGGGTCCAATTTCTCCTTTTACCCTTGGCAAAATAAAACAAATTGGAGCTGAAGTAAATTTTTTGTGAAAAAAAGTTTAATGTTCATTTTTTTAAAACATTCCAAAAGTTCCTGTGAAGCACCTGAAGGGTTAATAAACTTCTTGAATGTGTTTTTGAGCACCTTGAGGGGTGCGGTTTTTAGAATGATGTCACTTTGGGGTATTTTCTATCATATAGACCACTGAAAGTGACTTCAAATGTGATGTGGTCCCTAAAAAAAATGATGTAAAAATGAGAAATCGCTAGTAACTGTTAACCCATATAACTTCTTAACAACAAAAACTTTGGTTCCAAAATTGTGCTGATGTAAAGTAGACATGTGGGAAATGTTACTTATTATGTATTTTGTGTGACATATCTCTGTGATTTAAGGGCATGAAAATTCAAATTTGGAAAATTGCTAAATTTTGGCCAAATTTCAATTTTTTCACAAATAAATGCAAGTCATATCAAAGAAATTTTACCACTATCATGAAGTACAATATATCACGAGAAAACATTGTCAGAACCACTAGAATCCATGCAAGCATTCCAGAGTTATTACCTCATAAGTGGGCAGTGGGCAGAATTGTAAAAATTGGCCCTGTCATTAACATGCAAACCACCCTTGGGGGTTAACGGGTTAATATAACTTTATTAACAATTTTTCTTAAAAAAATTAAGTCAACAACACAATTTTAAAATATCAGAGGGCATCATAGGGCAGCGCCACATAGACTATTAAAGTATATAACAGACATTTAGTAAAGTGAAAAACTTTATTACGAGGTAGGTAAATATGATTGACAGAGGAACTTAGATCCTAGGTTTAGTTTCTCTATTTAGCACTGCAGCTAAAAGATACTCCAAATTCATTCAAAAGTGCACATCTCTTAATAAATTAGGCCAAAATTACTCCAGCATTCTCTTCAAGACATTTATAGAAAATATCAATCTTGATGTATTGGATCCAGAATATCTATATAATAAAATTTACCACATTTTCCACATTTTGCTTTGCAAATCTTCTTTGTTGCTTTTAAATACAGATTCTGAGTAAAATTTTGTTCTACTTGTAAAGCCCGAATAAAGCTTATTTTTATTGTATTACTATGATTGCAGGGTCTTTTCAATTTCGCAGTAAGAGATTTCTGATATCTACCTAGATGTAATACTTTTACAAGGTCACTTTTTCTCTTTGTAGATTTGCCATGAAAATCTTCAACGCAAATGATCTCTTATATCTACCCTAAGAGGAGTACCCTAGGGGAAAGCAATTCTTTATATTCAGGATTTACTCTGCAGGTGAAAGTGGGATTTCTAATCTTGAAACTATTAGTTGGGCATTAGGGCACAGATGCCATTTGCTGTTTCACTGTTAAAAAATACCTAATTATATAGCTTTGTTAATAATTACCTATTGTTTGAAACATCAAAGCAGATGGCCTTTTTCTCCTGGAATGATTTTAAATATAATTTGTTTCCACACTTTCTTCTTATATATGTTATTCATTTTCCTTTTCTTAATGTGCTGCTTGCTTATTTTGTTAGTATAACACAAGTCTTAAATATAGAACATATCATAGTCTTCTAAACAAATATAATCCCCTCATATAAAAGAACATATAGAACCTATTGAGTTTAAAAAGAGATACTGGGATTCAAATTTTGCAAACACATATCAAAAATGTATTGACATATAATATTAAATAGAATGGTGTACCTAAATAGGCAACCACATAAATAAATTACAAATTGTAGTGAACAGACAGCAGAAGCAAAAGAACTAATTACCCCATTGTTCTATAAGCATGTGTTATCCTGTGTATATTGATAATCATAGGTAAAATGAATAGCTATCACACATAAATAGGGCGATACATATATACTTATATAAGAGAATAACTCTATTTAAGCCATTATGTGTGTTATATCAAGAGCCTACAAACATAACATGTAGAATAATTAGATTTGTGTAAATGTAGAGATTAATACAAAATAGTGCAAATATGACTTTACCCTCATTCACAAATTTCTCTAGCAATAAACTGAGCTGTTAAATTAAACTTTCCTCTGAAGATGGAAGATGTAAAGCAGTGCCATCAGCTGAGAGATGACAGCAACCAATTGGAGCAAGCTACACCCATCTACCGTTTGGAGAAATCTGACCAAAAGTAATTTTCATGGAAAAATTGCAACCTAAAAGCTATAAAAGCTATGCCTTAGAAACAAGGTCAAGGAACTATGCATTAAAGTTTTGAAACAGAGGTGCACAAAAGTGGCACAGGTACTCTGGACCAAAGGCCATTTGTTTTGCTGATGGGCAGGAGAAAAGTACAATAATGAGTATTTGCAGGCAACAGTAAAGCATGGTGGAGGTTCCATGCATACTTAGTGCTTTATTTTATGAGATCATATTTTGCTAGGATTAATGGTGTCCTCAATGCAAAGAAATAAAGGAATATAGTTATACATTATCTAATGCCGTAAAAAGGTGTCTGATCGGCTCCAAATTTATTCTGCAACAGGACAATAACCCCAAACATGCAGTTAATATCTTATTAGTGATAATATGGCCCCCACAGTGCCCTGATCTCAACACCATTGAGTTTGCATTGGATTACATGAAAAGACACAATGATTTGCACAAGCTTACATCCACAGAAGATCTGTAGTTAGTTCTCTAGGATGTTTGGAATAACCTCCTTGATGTGTTCCTACAAAATAGTGTACAATTATGCAATGCTGTTTGAAAGGAAAGGGTGGTCACACGATATATTGATTGGATTTATACTTCTCTTTTGTTTATTCACCTTGAATATTGTTAATTGAGTAAAAAAAACATTAAAACTTCTTTTGTAAGCATTCTTACCTAGTAGCATTTTTTAACACATGCCAGTGTTATGCACACCAGTTCCTATGTTTTCATGCATAGTTGAATAGCTTATTTTCGTTTCCACTTTGAAGGTATGACTATTTGTCTAAAAATCACTTCTGGATAGACTTTTCCGAACAGGAGATGGGGGTAGCTGGATCGCACTGGTTGCTGCCAGTCCTGAGCTGATGGCACTTCTGGACATCTTCTGGACACCGATTTTTGAATGGAAAGTAAGCATAATGTATCTTTTATCTGCTGCACTAAGTTTCCTTGGTTGACCACTGTGTCTGCGTCTATCAATGTTGCCCATTTCTTGGAGCTTCTTTAAAGGAGCTTGAACAGCACATCAAGAAACTCAAGACTGCTTTGAAGTTGTTTCCTGGATGAGACCTTGCTGATTCAGCATAAGGACTTTTCTTCCTGCTATGATGTATGACCTATGTGAGATGATACCGTCTTCAACAACCTCACCTTTGTAGAATAGCTTGGCTGTTCCTCACCCAGTTTTGCGCCTATTACACAACTGTTTTTGTTTCAGTTATTGACTGTATTTTAACCTACATAAGAAAATAATGATCATAACTTTTTGGCGTAATTGGTTACTTATTCACCTGACTATAATCATACAAAAACCCTGCCTTTCTGCAAGTGTACCTGGAATAATTAATACTTTTTTAAAGACAAAGGGTGGTAACCTCAAATATTGACATGATTTCCATTTTGTTAATGTTAATCCCCTCTGTACCAGTCTGTCACTGTAAACCTGTTTACTGTAAATGATATCTATAACCCTGTATGTAACCCCTTTCTCATGTACAGCACCATGGAATTAATGGTGCTATATAAATAAATAAATAATAATAATAATAATAATAATAATTAAAAAATAGTAAATTAATTTTTAAAGCATTTTTACTTTGCAGCATTTTTTACACCTCTGCATAAAACTTATAAACCATACGATGTATCATCCAAGTTCACATCATGGGAAAACTGCAACTTTTTATTTGTTTTTAAAGTTTGCTGACAAAAATGACAATACAGCCTAATAGTATTAGAATGTATAACAAGCGGGTAGAATGAGATAGAAGACTATGGAGTGTGTTCATATTTATTTCGTCATTTTGTTTATTATGCCATTCACAGTATCAAGACTTATGAAAAACTGTATAAATTCCTCCAGAGTCTGAAATCAGAGCATGAAATAAAATATTTGCTCAGACTGCTTGTCAAATGCACCTCATACATCTCTGACAGCATGGATACAGGCTGAGGACAGGTGCAATACCGTAGACCATGTCTGTAGCCTTTGGCTGATCTGACAAAAGACTACACTTTGTAAAAAATTGAAACCTAGTTATTTATTTAGAGCCAAGTTCTCCAGTAAAGGTTACATTTGTGTCGTGATATATTTTTGCTAAAACTCGAGTCCTGAAAGTTAAATTGCGTGTATAGATACAAATAAATTGCAAATAGATTTTTAAATGAGTTTGATGTGTGTCAAGTAGTTTACCATCTGTTCTGACCCCAGTATTAACACTTTACTGTGCTAATTCATTCACTTTTTGTAGTCATTCAGAAACTAGTTTAACATCTGATATATCTAGCAGATCTGATTTCCTCCAAATAAATCAAGTTGGAATCTACTGATCACCATCAACACTGCCTGTTGTGTTCCTTGGTCTTCATGATGCTCTCTGTGCTTCAAACAGAACCCTGAGACTATCACAGAGCAGGTGCATTTATACGGAGACTTGATTACACACAGGTGGATTATATTTATCATCATTAGGCATTTAGGACAATATTGGATCATTCAGAGATCCACAACGAACTTCTGGAGAGAGTTTGCTGCACTGAAAGTAAAGGGGCCGAATAATATTGCACGCCCCAGTTTTCAGTTTTGGAATTTCCAAAAAAATTTAAAATAACCAATAAATTTGGTTCAACTTCACAATTGTGCTCCACTTGTTGATGATTCTTCTCCCAAAATTTACATTTGGTATCTTTCTGTTTGAAGCATATGTGGGAAAAGGTTGAAAAGTTCCAGGGAGCCGAATACTTTCGCAAGGCACTGTATATGCATCCTGGTTCATTGTCCTGTTCCCCCATAAATCCATCCTGGCCCCCCCATATATATGCATCTTGGCTCCCCTACATATCCATCCTGGCCCCCCATATATCCAACCTGGCCCCCCCATATATGCATCCTGGCCTGCACATATATATCCGTCCTGGCACTCCATATACAGTTAGGTCCATATATATTTGGACAGAGACAACATTTTTTTAATTTTGGTTATAGACATTACCACAATGAATTTTAAACAAAACAATTCAGATGCAGTTCAAGTTAAGACTTTCAGCTTTCATTTGAGGGTATCCACATTAAAATTGGATGAAGGGTTTAGGAGTTTCAGCTCCTTAACATGTGCCACCCTGTTTTTAAAGGGACCAAAAGTAATTGGACAGATTCAATAATTTTAAATAAAATGTTCATTTTTAGTGCTTGGTTGAAAACCCTTTGTTGGCAATGACTGCCTGAAGTCTTGAACTCATGGACATCACCAGACGCTGTGTTTCCTCCTTTTTGATGCTCTGCCAGGCCTTCACTGTGGTGCTTTTCAGTTGCTGTTTGTTTGTGGGCCTTTCTGTCTGAAGTTTAGTCTTTAACAAGTGAAATGCATTCTCAATTGGGTTGAGATCAGGTGACTGACTTGGCCATTCAAGAATATTCCACTTCTTTGCTTTAATAAACTCTTGGGTTGCTTTGGCTTTATGTTTTGGGTCATTGTCCATCTGTAGTATGAAACGACGACCAATCCGTTTGGCTGCATTTGGTTGGATCTGAGCACACAGTATGGCTCTGAATACCTCAGAATTCATTCGACTGCTTCTGTCCTGTGTCACATCATCAATAAACACTAGTGACCCAGTGCCACTGGCAGCCATGCATGCCCAAGCCATCACACTGCCTCCGCCGTGTTTTACAGATGATGTGGTATGCTTTGGATCATGAGCTGTACCACGCCTTCGCCATACTTTTCTCTTTCCATCATTCTGGTAGAGGTTGATCTTGATTTCATCTGTCCAAAGAATGTTCTTCCAGAACTGTGCTGGCTTTTTTAGATGATTTTCAGCAAAGTCCATTCTAGCCTTTTTCTTCTTGATGCTTATGAATGGCTTGCACTGTGCAGTGAACCCTCTGTATTTACTTTCATGCAGTCTTCTCTTTATGGTGGATTTGGATATTGATACGCCGACCTCCTGGAGAGTGTTGGTCACTTGGTTGGCTGTTGTGAAGGGGTTTCTCTTCACCATGGAGATTATTCTGCGATCATCCACCACTGTTGTCTTCCATGGGCGCCCAGGTCTTTTTGCATTGATGAGTTCACCAGTGCTTTCTTTCTTTCTCAGGATGTACCAAACTGTAGATTTTGCCACTCCTAATGTTTTAGCAATTTCTCAGATGGGTTTTTTCTGTTTTCGCAGCTTAAGAATGGCTTGTTTCACCTGCATGGAGAGCTCCTTTGACCGCATGTTTACTTCACAGAAAAACCTTCCAGATGCAAGCACCACACCTCAAATCAACTCCAGGCCTTTTATCTGCTTAATTGAGAATGACATAACGAAGGGATTGCCCACACCTGTCCATGAAATAGCCTTGGAGTCAATTGTCCAATTACTTTTGGTCCCTTTAAAAACAGGGTGGCACATGTTAAGGAGCAGAAACTCCTAAACCCTTCATCCAATTTTAATGTGGATACCCTCAAATGAAAGCTGAAAGTCTTAACTTCAACTGCATCTGAATTGTTTTGTTTAAAATTCATTGTGGTAATGTCTATAACCAAAATTAGAAAAATGTTGTCTCTGTCCAAATATATATGGACCTAACTGTATATATCCATCCTGGAACCCCATATATCCATCTTGGCCCCCATATATCCATCCTGGTCCCTTGTCCTGCCCCATATATGTATCCATTCTGGCCCCATATGTATTCATCCTGGCCCCCCATATATATCCATCCTGACCCCTTGTCCTGCCCCCCTCATATATAAATCTTGGCCCCTTGTCCTGGCCCCTGTGTATCCATCCTGGCAACTTGTCCTGGCTCCCCATGTATCCATTCTGGTCCCCCCATATGTCTCCATCCTAGTCCCCCATGTGTCTCCAGCCTGGTCCCCCTTGTGTCTCCATCATTGTCCCCCCATATATCTCCATCCTGGACCCCCTTGTGTCTCCATCCTTCTCCCCCATTGTGTCTCTATCCTAGTCCCCCCATGTGTCCCATCCTGGTCCCCCCATGTGTCCCATCCTGGTCCCCCCATATGTCTTTATCCTGGTCCCCCATGTGTCTCCATCCTGGTCCCCCCATGTGTCTGCATCCTGGTCTCCACCATGCATCTCCATACATCTATCTCGGCCCCCATATATCCATCCTGGTCCCTTGTCCTGCCCCATATATGTATCCATTCTGGCCACCCATATGCATCCATTCTGGCCCCCCATATGTATTCATCCTGACCCCTTGTCCTGCCCCCTCATATATCAATCTTGGCCTCTTGTCCTGGCCCCTGTGTATCCATCCTGGCCCCCATGTATCCATCCTGGTCCCCCCATGTGTCTCCAGCCTGGTCCCCATGTGTCTCCATCATGGTCCCCCATGTGTCTTCATCCTAGTCCCCCATGTGTCTCCATCCTAGTCCCCCCATGTGTCTCCATTCTGGTCCCTCCATGTGTCTCCATTCTGATCCCCTCATGTGTCTCCATCCTGGACCCCCCATGTGTCCCCATCCTGGTCCCCACATATGTCTCCATCCTGGTCCCCCCATGTGTCTGCATCCTGGTCCCCACCATGCGTCTGCATCCTGGTCCCCACCATGCGTCTCCATCCTGGGCACTGCCATGTGTCTCCATCCTGGTCCCCCATGTGTCTCCATCTTGGTCCCCCCCATGGGTCTCCATCCTAGTCCCCCCATGTGTCTCCATCCTGGTCCCTCCATGTGTCTCCATTCTGGTCCCCCCATGTGTCTCCATCCTGGACCCCCCATGTGTTCCCATCCTTGTCCCCCCATATGTCTCCATCCTAGTCCCCCCATGTGTCTACATCCCGGTCCCCACCATGCGTCTCCATCCTGGGCACTGCCATGTGTCTCCATCCTGGTCCCCATTGTGTCTCCATCTTGGTCTCCCCATGTGTCCCCATCCTGGTCCCCCATATGTGTCCATTCTGGTCCCCCCATGTGTCTCCATCCTGCTCCCCCCATATGTCTCCATTCTGGTCCCCCCATGTGTCTCCATCCTGCTCCCCCATGTGTCTCCAGCCTGGTCCCCCCATGTGTCTCCATCCTGGCCCCTTGGAGACAGAGAGAGATAGATAGAGATAGAGAGAGAGAACAAGAAAAAAAAGATTCCACTTACCTTCCTGTGCTCCCAGCGCCGTGCGGCATCCTCGTCCTCTACAGGTCTAGTGCGCACATAGAAAAATGGCCGGTGGTGAATGCGTGCGCACGTCGCATGCGGCGCATAACACTGATGTCATACGCCGCTGACAACGGGCGCACACTGCTCAGTGTTGATCGGGACGTGCGCTGCGGCAGTTCAGGTAATGAACACTGTGTGCATGTATCCCTGCACATACTCTGCCTGCGCTTTTATAGGGCCCATGCCCCTAAAAACTGCAGAATTTTATTTATTTATTTTTTTTCCTTTCTTGTTCTCCTCCTCTCCTTCACACAGCCAAGGGCCCACCAGGGATTTCCCCGATACCCCGCCATGCCAGTCCGACCCTGGTCTCTGTGGACACAGAGGTCCAGTAGAGACCCAGTCAATACCTATACAGAATCATTGTTAGAACTTTATGTCACCAGATTACAGAACAAAGCCTCAATGTGCCCAAGTGCAGGTGGCGTTAAAAAAATCAGTAACTTGTAGTGTTAATAGATTGTAACAATGAGGGCAGAAGGTGAAAAATGTGATAAATGTGTAAAGTGTGAATATTAATCCACCACTTTGGTGGTTGTGCCAAGGGACAGTGCATTCTTGTGCATATCTGGAATAGGTTTCTCTTGAGAAGTCATATGTTTATACCATAGAAACAAAATAAACTGTTTGCCAGGTTTTATTCTTATTGTCTTGGTTTTCCTCATTTTTATTCAAGGATTTATGTTTTTAAATACTTTAATCACAAGAAAATACAGCATATACAAATACAAATTAAGCCGCCTCTCAATCTGTCTTTTTCTTAAGGGGAACCTGTCATGTCCCGTAAGACTCCAAAACTGGCACTATTACATTTTAGAACCTTCTTGTATTTTTTATTGTCTTTGATGTCCCCAACCAAAGTTTATACGTATGGTTAAACAAGTTATATTTACTCAATTACCATATGCAAAATACCTTGGACTAGTCTAGGCAGACATTGCTTCCTCCACACCATTCAGGCCTCAGTTGCTGTCATCCTACCTCCCTGGGCGTGATTAACATCCATCCCCCGGTCTACATCATTTTCACCTTCTTTTGCCATACATACAGCTCTGGCAAAATTTAAGAAACCACTGCAAAATTTTCAGTTTAATAGACACAGTCCTATAAAAATGTACAGCAAAAACCGTCTATTCAAAGATAAATGTACACATCCTCAAACAATATTTTTGAGAAAAGAACGGTAGAATGCAAAGAAATTTCTCTTTAAAAATTATATCTTTATTGTAATCTTACATAAAGGGATTTATTTAACAAGAAAACAGGGAGGGAGGGAGCATGAAATCACAATTAATGGTAATGATGAATGTTTTTGCACAGCAGATGGACTAATTAGAGATAATGGTATATCAAAAATGAAATGCCTTTCAAAAAATTCCTTAAATAAATCACATTTATAAAGTGCATCGTGTACCTGTAAACAATTATACTATGTGAAAAAAATGTCATGAAGGAAAAATCATATGAAATCATATAAAAATTATATACTGTATCATAATCACAAAGGTACAAAAGTGCTGATCAAAATTATATCTAGATTGTGGGTACAATGTATACACAATAGAGAACACTGTTCTATGTCACTCAATATAAAGAAACAAATATAAAGTGCATAGTGCAATTGTGCTAAATGGAAAAAATCACAAGGAAGGGATCATGTGAAGAAATTCTATGTTATAGCTACAAGAATATAAAAGATCAAGTGATCCGATCCCCTTCCAATCATGATTAAATAGGTATAAACAGATTGATGAAAGGAGTGCAATACCTATAAAGTGCTGCGTGCAATGGATTCCAGCTCCCACGTCCTCTCACCCCAACAGCGCCGTTTCGCAAAATGCTTCCTCAATGGGGGCATTTAAAATGTTCAGTTTCTCTGATTTTTTTCTTTATAGGTATATTTTTCAGTAAAATGTAAATTGTTCTTTTATTCTATAATCTTCTGACAACATGTCTCCGAAGTTCCAAGCAATACATTTTGTTTTGTTTTTTTATGAAAAGGAGAAATGGTCCAAATAAAAAACCCCAGGGCTTTTAGACCTCAAATAATGCAAAGAAAACAAGTTCATAGTCATTTAGAAACAACAATACTAATGTTTTAAGTCAGGAAGAGTTCAGAAATCAATATTTTGTGGAATAACCATGATTTTTAATCACAGCTTTCATGCGTCTTGGCATGCTTGCCACCAGTCTTCACACTCCTTCTGGAACAAACATTTAAGCAGTTCTTCTTTGTTTGTCGGCTTGTGACTGTCCATCATCCTCTTGATTACATTCCAGAGGCTTTCAATGGGGTTCAGGTCTGGAGATTGGGCTGCCCATGACAGGGTTTTGATGTGGTGGTCTCTTAATTTTTGCCAGAGCTGTATAAATTTTGGTCAGAGTAATCAGATACATTATTAGAAAGGAAGAAGATGGCTTCAAAGTGTAGCAACAGTAGTTTTAGAAGTGTGGGGATCATGACAGGTTCCCTTTTAATGCATATAAAATGGCAGCCAATGCTTTCTTGTCTATAACTGCTCCAAGAAAAAAGAGCTCTGTTAATGGGAATCTGTCATCAGGGTTTTGCTACCTCATCTGAGAGCAGCATAATGTAGGGGCAGAGATTCTGATTCAAGGGATGTGTCACTTACTGGTCTGTTTACTGTCATTTTGATAAAATCACTATTTTCCCTGCTGCAGATCAAGCAGTTCTCTGAATGCTGAGCTCTGTGTAACCCCGCCCACACCACTGATTGGAAGCTTTCTGTGTGCACTGTGCATAGGCAGATAGCTACCAATCAGTGATGGAGGCAGGGTAATACAGAGCTCATGAATATGCTTGAATGTCTGGCAGCAGGTTTATAAATCCTCTAGTGATAACCTCCTGCTGATAAAAAAAAAGTGATTGTATCAAAATTACACTAAGCAGCCCAGTAAGTGAAGACACATCACAGGAATAAGGGTCTCTATTTCTCCATTATGCTCCTCTCAAATTAGGTGGCAAAAACCTGGTGTAAGTTCCCTTCAAATCCCAGAGCATGTTTTAGTTATTATAAGGAAAATTTAACAATTGAAGTGCAAAGATTTTGCAGTCTGTAATTTCTATGCCAAAAGTAAATACAAAAATGTACTGTATATAATTTGTAAATGTGATCTTTGAGCCAAAAAAGGTTTATAACCAAATGACTATTACTTACAATCTGTCCATAACCTGTAATACTACAATGTTGAGGATTAGAACTAGTCCTGAAATTAATGGATAATGTATATATATATATATATATATATATATATATATATATATATATATATATATACACTGCTCAAAAAAGTAAAGGGCAGATTTAAACATCAGAATATAACTCCAAGTAAACCAAACTTCTGTGAAATCAAACTCCACTTAGGAAGAAACACTGTTTGACAATCAATTTCACAAGCTGTTGTGCAAATGGAATAGACAACAGATGGAAATTATTGGCAATTATGAAGACACACTCAATAAAGGAATGGTTCTGCAGGTGGGGACCACAGACCACATCTCAGTACCGATGTTTTCTGGCTGATGTTTTGATCACTTTTGAATGTTGGTTGTGCTTTCACACTCGTGGTAGCATGAGACGGACTCTACAACCCAAACAAGTGGCTCAGGTAGTGCAGCTCATCCAGGATGGCACATCAATGTGAGCTGTGGCAAGAAGGTTTGCTGTATCTGTCAGCATAGTGTCCAGAGGCTGGAGGCGCTACCAGGAGACAGGCCAGTACACCAGGAGACATGGAGGGGGCTGTAGGAGGGCAACAACCCAGCAGCAGGACCGCTACCTCAGCCTTTGTGCAAGGAGGAACAGGAGGAGCACTGCCAGAGCCCTGCAAAATGACCCCCAGCATGCCACAAATGTGCATGTGTCTGCACAAACGGTTAGAAACCAACCCCGTGAGGATGGTCTGAGTGCCCAATGTCCACAGATGGGGTTTGTGCTCACAGCCCAACACTGTGCAGGACACTTGACATTTGCCACAGAACACCAGGATTGGCAAATTCACCACTGGTGCCATGTGCTCTTCACAGAAGAAAGCAGGTTCACACTGAGCACATGTGACAGACGTGACAGAGTCTGGAGATGCCGTAGAGATCCATCTGCTGCCTGCAACATCCTTCAGCATGACCGGTTTGGCAGTGAGTCAGTAATGGTGTGAGGTGGCATTTCTTTGGAGGGCCGCACAGCCCTCCATGTGCTCGCCAGAGGTAGCCTGATTGCCATTAGGTACTGAGATGAGATCCTCAGACCCCTTGTGAGACCATATGCTGGTGCGGTCGGCTCTGGGTTCCTCCTAATGCAGAATAATGCCAGATCTCATGTGGCTGGAGTGTGTCAGCAGTTCTTGCAAAATGAAGACATTGAGGCTATGGACTGGCCCGCCCGTTCCCCAGATCTGAATCAGATTGAACACATCTGGGACATCATGTCTCGCACCTTTCACCAAAGCAAGAGAGAACAGCCAATGCATAAATATGTGCACACCTGCTATATATTGAAACAGATCAAACTTTATTATGTCAACAGCAAAGACACAAACAACAATATAAAACCAATTAAAAACATCATAACAAAACACCCTTCCCCATAAAGGGGTGTCAAAATGATGCTCCACTGTATAATACTATAAACCTGGACACCGCAAACTGTAATGGGAAGAAATAGCAAATAAAATGATACTAATGGCTTGGATTGTAATGCAATGCAGCAATCACGACCATACATATACATAAATAGTTACTATAAGTGTAACAAAATAGTGTATATACAGCCAGATAAAAGATCCTAATCCAATATATTAAGACAAGATAAGGGCGTCCCCAAATCCGTCATCAATAAATTGCCACAGCACATGTGGTGTGAAGCAATGCCCAGGCAGCTAGGAGCCCTGTTGGCGTGGAAAAAGATATACAAAAGAAGGGGTATTTCAATCATAGAATATGGAGTAGTGGCTAACAAAGTGCCATGTATAGTTACCGTGCAAAGCACAAGTGGTAGTGAGCCCACTCCATCTGTGGCTCAGCCAAGAATGATTCAGCCCCAAAAATAGACTGCATCTGTAAAAGTGCATAAATGCAACTGCAGATAAAGTCAAACTCCAAAATAGCAAGACTAGGAGTGGAGAGGGGAGGGGTGTGGGAAAATCCTTTCACCAACGCCATGTTGCACCACAGACTGTTGAGGAGTTGGCGGATGCTTTAGTCCAGGTCTGAAAGGAGATCCATCATGAGACCATCCTCCGCTCATCAGGAGCATGCCCAGGCATTGTAGGGAGGTCATACAGGCACGTGGAGGCCACACACACTACTGAGCATCATTTCCTTGTCTTGAGGCATTTCCACTGAAGTTGGATCAGCCTTTAACTTCATTTTCCACTTTGATTTTGAGCATCATTCGAACTCCAGACCTCCGTGGAATATTAGTTGTGATCTACATTGAAAATTTTTAGGTTTTATTGTTCTCAACACATTCCTATATGTAATGAATAAAGATTTACAACTGGAATATTTCATTCAATGATATCTAGGATGTGGGATTTTAGTGTTCCCTTTATTATTTTGAGCAGTGTATATATAGGGTGGTATGAAATTGCTAGAACTAACCATTTTATAGGAGTATACTTATTAAACTGTCTAGTATCATAAGAACCAAGATGTATTTAGGGTAATTATGGTTAATATCTTCATGGGTGTAATTTCCCTTAGAATTGAGAGCAGCTAGTTATGAATAAATTAAAACAAATGCGAAATTGTGTAGAAAATCTTCTCTGTTTGCTCCTGTGTGTATTATTTCTTAATTACTCTTTGCATGAGAATCATTTTCCAAATGCTGCTAAGCGTTAGTTTAATTGTAAGCCTTTATGAACAGTAACTGCTTCACCATTTAGAGAGAACAGCACTTTACTGTCACAAGCTGAAGCAAAGTGGAATGGATTTTATTGTACAAATTGCTAATGCTGTAAAAAAAAGACACAAATGAGAACAATAGGTCCATTTTCAAAGAAGCTGAAAAACCTTTTAAGATCAAGACTACAGTTTATTGATATATTCCCAATGCGCAGCCAGGAAGTGGCAGTGAAATGACTCGTCTTCTTTGTGTCTCAGTGATCTTTTTCAACTAGATAAGGTTGAAGGACGAGATCTTTGTTTTACCACAAAGAACGACCTGGCTTTGTTCACCTTCTCTCTATGGTGCCTCAGACACAGTCTTAACATCTTTAATAAAGCAGGACATTTCCAATGCATAAACAGTGTATCTTAGTTGTGTCACATCCTTTGTTTGATTCCATCTCTGAATAATTATAAAAGTTATTACACATAATACCAGGTATGAAAATGGAATGCTAAATAAATCTTGGCAATATTTGATACAGATAAACAGTCACAAACCACATTGATAAAACCACCATCATCTTTTAGTTTTACCCTAAGGCCAGGAGCAGACGAGCTTGTTATCGGTCCAAGTGCGATCCGTCAAAACATAGGATCACGCTCAGACCAATGTTATTCTAAGGGGCTGTGCATGTCCAATTTTTCCCTAGAACAATTTATCTCTCAGAGGAAAAATCTCAGCATGTACAAGTCTGATCCGAAATTCGGATCACCCTATGCAAGTTACTGAGTATGTGGAAAACATTGGACTGCACCCAGATGACATCTGAATGCAGTCTGATTTCAACAGAATGATGGAAAAAATATTGTCTCCATATACTACTCATCTGAAAGAATTGGAACACACTATGATCACAGGGAAAACTGTGATCAGAGTGACATTGGCATAATTGATCCAATTTTCTCAGATGACAGAAATGCGCTCACCTGCACCAGTACCTGCACTAAATATGCATTAAAGTCTGGACACTTTTACACTTCAAAAGGTTGTCCAGTTTGGGCATGAAATTCTGAAGTCAGTCTATGTGACTACAGACTTGTGATTCCTCACACTGCACACAGCGTGCGTGGTCATGATTCTGTGGTGCTGGCGCCAGAAACAGGTGGTCATGTTACTGTAAGGAGGAGGACCGGGCTGCGGGTGCCTGTGTTGAGCCGGAACCGGAACTGCTGAGGCTGCGCCCCTTGTTTCCTGGGGGAAGGAATAGGAGACCGGAGATGCCCCATGACCCAGGAAGAGGGGGCGTGTTTAGAGAGAGAACCTGGCCAGAAGCTGAGGTAGAAAGCGCGCGATGCTGCAGAGAGGCCCCCGCCGTCAGTATGCGAGCAGCATGGCAGGCACCGTGATCCACACCCGAACCGCCGGCACTGTGACGGACTGCAGCAGACAGACCAGGTGGCCTAGAGAAAGATAGGGTGCAAGACAGCCACCTGCGCTTCGATTGACCAAGGTATATCTGCCGGGCCATATTGGGCTCATACAGTGCTGGAGCCCACTGCAGTAATAAAGAAAGCCATGAGCTCTGTTCAGTTAAGCACCGCACACCAGCCTAATAGCCAGGGGAGAGTTCAGGACTGTTTGCTGCTGCCCTCATTGTCGGACCGTCGTCTGCAGGACCCCGCTGGAGAAGCAGCGCACCAGTGGTTGTCGGTGCTTCAGGCTTGGTGGGAACAGGAAGCGCGCAGCATAGAGGGAAAAGTGCAGCGTGCCCTGTAGCTGACAGAGATCGAAGTGCCGTGTGCTTCGAGACAGTGTGAACAGCACATGAGCCGCAAAGAGAGAACCGAGTACTGGATAGACTTTTGTAACCCACCTTACCAGCATACACTTTTCCACCCCTGGGAGACCCTGATTGTGCTGAGGCCTTGTTTGCTCCAGCCGCATATATTCATGGACTAGGGGCTCAGTTGAAGGTACTGGACACTGACCACTGCCGCCAGAAGATGGACCATTATTTGCAGGACCCCACTGGAACAGCACCGCGCCAGCCATTGTTGGCGTCATCGCCTGCTCTGAAATTGCCACGGCCTGGAAGAAGACTGACAGGCTAAGTAGATCTAGCACAAACTGCCACTATCTTTTCCCTTGTTTTTATTGACTCTGCACATCTTTTTGCATCTGAACTGTTTTTGTCCTCCCTTTAACTGTTTATCTCCCTGCGTGGAGTTTCCTCCTGTTAAGCAAAATTGTTAACCCTTGCTTTGCCTCCTGTCCATCACTGCATCTCGCAACCTGTTCGCACTTGGCGTAGTTGGCAGGATGCAGTCCACAGGTACAGAGGTGGCACACCAAGCCGTTAAGGGTGCTCCAAGGGCCAGCATCTCATTGGGGACAAAATTTAAAGGGAGCAACACTCTGCTGGGGGACTGGACTGAGCGAGTCAGGGGTATGTTAATTATGCACCCCATGACTCCTGTGATGGAGGCAGAGATTGCCATGATGGCCTTGGATGGAGAAGCGAGGAGCTCCATCATGTTCTGTCACCCCATGAGCGAGACACCTTTACCAAGGTGTTATAGATTTTAGAGGAAATGCATGGAGACTCCACAGATGTCAGAGAATTGCGCACACGGTTGTTTGGCCGTGTTCAAAGGGAGGGGGATACTGTGACCCGCTACATGAACGCGCTGCAAGAAATCCACGGAGCGATTGTGAGGCGGAATGATGTAGGCATAGGACCCCCTGGCATAATTCTAATAGACCAGTTTGGCCTCAGAGACATGCTGCTTAAGCAGGTGTTGCGTGAGCACCTGCAAGCTATTCCGCGCATTACTTTTTCAGAAGTGGGGGTGGAAGCAAGCAAAGGGAGCTGAAGCAGGGGACCGTAGCCTTGATAGGGATGGTCCAGAGCCACGAAGTACCTACCCCGAACGAGGAAGAGCCGGAGTGGTCCCGCAAATTATGGCAGGGGATGTGGAAAATGTGGTCCGAAATAGGGAACCTAAGGGAAGCCCTTGCTGCTGCCATGTAGTCCAACCCCATGGCTGGGGGTAACTTACAGCAAGAAATGAAAGATGTTGGAGGAGAGATGCGGAGCATAAGAAGCAGTCCCAAAATTTAATCCCATATCATGAGGTGAAGAGCGATTGCAAAGGGGGTATGCCTCCCATGGAGGACGTTGATTCAGACCAAAGCACTCACCAGATAGGCGCACAAGTGGGTGTTGGACATCTGGAAGAATGAGACACCTGTCAAGAAGTTTCCCTACAAGAAACAGCCAACGGCGAAGATTCGCTCACCCTTCCAAAGGTCATGTCCACTGTAGAGAACGCTGCCCCTGGAAGATGGTACGGTGAGAAGAGGGGAACCTCACCCAGAGCAAGGCAGAGCCATGGTGTCAGACACAGAGATGAGATGGAGAAGATGTCGACTGTCTATAGTGAGATGTCTGCACTGCTCAGTCCCGTGGAGGTAAATCGGGTGGAATGCCAAATTGGATCCAAGGGTCCCATCTGTGAGGATCAACCTGAAGGAGAAGAAGGGACACTTACCCGAGTAGTCTGCCGTGACCTTGCCTGTCACAAGATCCCGAAGGAGGGGAGAAAGTGACAAGTGCCCCTGAAATGCTCACTCCCACAGTTGCCGATTGTGATGAGGAGGAACCACTTGCCTCATTCCCTGAGATGGATAGTTCACTGCCCGCCAGCCCAAGGGAAGAACGTAGGTCTGAAGCTCCAGAGAAAGCTTCTCCATAGAACTCGGACGTACCCCCATCCTCTATGACCCAATCTGACTCTACCATTCAACCTGTGATATGGAAATTTGGGTTGGATAAATCTATCCCTGTGTGTGCTGCGGCCGCTCCCAATAAGACTGAGTATTTTGAGCGCTCATCAAGAATGGACTGTACACCATTGCGACTGAACAACATTCCATCAATACTGATACTTTATTATACATACATAGTTTTATATTTTCATATAGAAAGGAGTGGTTAGGGGTTGTTAGGGGTGGTTAGTTAATTACCATATTGTCTAGCTCCTCTGTCATTGGTTATCTAAACATATATGGAATATTGTGATTAATGCACATATGACTGCTGATTAAGCAACTAAAATGTAGCTCTTCCGCTTTTGAGATGGAAAACCTCATACAATCTGTCTGGCTTATATCAGTTTATGTCAGCCATTTTAAGCCATTGATTATAATGTATATATTAGCTGTGAGTATATGAGTATATATGATTATAGAGCAGTATACATGCAAGTGAGATCTACATGATATATATATTTCTATCACAAGCCCCCCTTAGATATCACTTGCCCTAATCCTAGCCTCCTGTCCCAAAGTGCTGCAACTCTTTTGTGCTGTCGGTGAACTGACACAAGCCTAATACCTGCGCCCCACTCCGTACAGACTTTTTGCAAATGGGCGGTCAGGAGATCTGTCCCTAACCGGGGTTCGTTGCAATCAGTCTCTTAGTCAATAGCATGTGTAGTGTATTCTTTATCAGGTAGGTCATCTGTTCAGTCAGGCAGGGCATCTACAACATCATTCTGGCTTAGGTGTCATCTTCTGGTAGGGGAGCTTTCTTGCAATACGATGAGTGGATCCAAGTGGGTCTTCCCTCCAGTTTCACAGAGTTTGGTGTCATCAGCAGCACTTGAACAGGGCCATCATATCTGGGATCGAGTGGTGTTCTCCTTACAAACTTTTTCACCAACACCCAGTCTCCTGGCTTCAAGGAGTGCGTACCGGACACTGAATCTGGATCTGGCAATGAAGAAAAAAACTCAAGAATGGATGTTAGCAAGTTTCTTGGTGAGTTCAATTTACATAAGCAGACAAAGTATCATATTACATAGTCAGCTACTGAGGGAAAGGATACCCCTAACCTGGAACTAGACCCAAACAAAATTTCATATAGTGACAGCTTTTCTGGGCCTCTGGGAGTGTGCCTAACACGGAGTAGTGTGATTGGGAGTGTGTATGCCTAAGTCTGACCCTACTGCTGACCAGATCTCTTGTGTGAGATTTGCTGTGAATGCGGGTCCCTGGTCACTCTCTATCACTTCTGGGACCCCATAGCTGCATATCTCGTCTCTGAGAGTAGCTTCTTTGCAGTAGTCTTTGCTGACTGGTTCCTCACTGGGAAAGCTTCTGGCCATCCTGAGAACACGTCCATGACCACAAGGGCATATTCGAAACCTCCACTTGGTGGCATTTGGATGTGGTCTATCTGGATCCTCTGGAAGGGGTACAGTGGTCTGGCAAGATGATGTGTGGGAACTTTCTCCATTCTTCCAGGGTTTCCAGGGTTGCATTTGCCGCAGGTCAGACAGCTGCTAGTGAACTTGGCTGTTAGAGTGAGGATCCCTGGAGCGAACCAGTAAGCACCAATCGGATCATTCATCTGTGTCTTTAATCTGTGTGTGGGCCCATGTGCCCACTGGACCACCATAGGGTACATGCTTCGGGGTAAACAGGGTTTGTAGTCCATTGCGTATACCCTTCCTTCTTCATGTGTTGCTCCCTTCCGCATCCAGCATTCCTTCTTGTCCTTTGGGGCTTGCTCTTGCAGCTTTTTGAGCAGATCACAGGACATCATTTGGTCAGGTTTCTTGTCTTCAGTAGTCATGTAGTAGTCGTCCAGCTCTACGACCTCTTCCACTTTTCCATATTATCTTCCTTTGACTGCTTCTTTGGCTGCCATATCCGCCATGTTGTTGCCTCGTGCCTCTACTGTGTTTAGTTTTCCATGCGCTTTGACTTTAGTACTGCGACCATTTTTTGGAAGTTGGAGTGCGTTCAGCAGGTCCTTAATGGCTCCATGATGCTTCACGGTTGTTCCGCTTGCTGTGATGAAGTCCCTTGCAGCCCAGGTGGGCCCAAAGTCATGTGCTATGCCATGCGAGTACCTCAAATCGGTATACATTTTCTCAGTCTTGTCTTCTGCCATCTGGTAGGCCTTCGTCAGCGCTATCAGTTCTGCTTCCTGGGCTGACAGGCGGGGCAGCAGACTTCTGGACCACAGGATCTCTTGATTGCTGGTCACTGCACATCCCGTGTGGAATCTTCCTTCATCATCTGCAAATCTGGAGCCATCCACATAGAGGATCAACACTGGGTTGGTCAGTGGCTCTTCTGCCACCTTGGGTAGTCCTGTTGTTTCCTGTTGCATGATGCTGCAGCAATCATGGTCATACGGAGCAAATCCAGATCCTTGCGGAAGGTATCATGCAGATTTTGATCAGACTTTTTATCTGAGGATCCATATCTGTATCCCCCCTTGGGAGTGGGAGTAGAGTGGACGGGTTGAGGACTGTGCATCTGGAGATGGTGACATTGTTGGGCAGGAGTAGAGAGCACTGGAGGCAAAGATGCCTGGCGGTGGACAGATGTTTTGGCTGGGTTTGGTTGAGGATTGCTGAGATGTCGTGCGGAGCCAGGATTTCCAATGGTTTTTCCAATGATGTCAGCAGTCCTGTCCAGGAGGGCGTGTGCTGCAACTGCTGCTCTCATGCGGGAGGAAGAGGCTCCTCTTGCAACTGGATCCAGGCGAGCTGAAAAGTAGTCCAAAAGTCTCTGCTTTCCCCTCTGAAACTACGTCAGGACTCCAGTAGTAAGGCCTTCTTTTCTCATCAAGTAGAGACAGAATGGCTTCTTGTAGTCAGATAGGCCTAGTGCTGGCACTGAGACTACAGAGTCTTTTAACTTCTTGAACGAGCTGAAGGCTGCATCTGTCAGGAGGAACGGGGTCACGCTGACGTATTCACACAGAGGCTGCATTATGTCTGAGGCATCAGGGATCCAGGCTCTGCAATACGAAACTAGACTGTCATGATTCTCAATGGCGAGAGAACATAGCCCAGCATATATGAGAACTAGCTCTTGGAAGATGGAAACTATACTGACCATGAACTAAACCTGCCGCACAACTAGAAGTGGCCGGGTAGCATGCCTACGTTTTTTTATTCCTAGATGCCCAGCGCCAGCCGGAGAACTACCTAATCCTAGCAGAGGAAAAGACAGTCCTGGCTCACCTCTAGAGAAATTTTCCCAAAAGGCAAACAGAGGCCCCCACATATATTGGCGGTGATTTAAGATGAAATGACAAACGTAGTATGAAAATAGGTTTAGCAAAATCGAGGTCCGCTTACTAGATAGCATGAAGACAGAAAAGGCACTTTCATGGTCAGCAGAAAACCCTATCAAAACACCATCCAGAAATTACTTTAAGACTCTAGCATTAACTCATAACACCAGAGTGGCAATTTCCGCTCACAAGAGCTTTCCAGACACAGTAACGAAACAGCAGCTGTGAACAGGAACAAAATGCAAAAACACACAAGGACAAAAGTCCAACTTAGCTGGGAGTTGTCTAGTAGCAGGAACATGCACAGAACTGCTACTGATTACATTGTTGACCGGCATGAAACTGACAGAGGAGCAAGGTTATATAGCGACTCCCACATCCTGATAGGAGCAGGTGAACAGAGGGGATGATGCACACAAGTTAAATTCCACAAGTGGCCACCGGGGGAGCCAAGAATCCAATTTCACAACAGTACCCCCCCCTCAAGGAGGGGGCACCGAACCCTCACCAGAACCACCAGGGCGATCAGGATGAGCCCTATGAAAGGCACGGACAAGATCGGAGGCATGAACATCAGAGGCAGTGACCCAAGAATTATCCTCCTGACCGTATCCCTTCCATTTGACCAGATACTGGAGTTTCCGTCTGGAAACACGAGAGTCCAAGATCTTTTCCACAACGTACTCCAACTCACCCTCAACCAACACCGGAGCAGGAGGCTCAACGGAAGGCACAGCTGGTACCTCATACCTGCGCAACAATGACCGATGAAAAACATTATGAATCGAAAAGGATGCAGGGAGGTCCAAACGGAAGGACACAGGGTTAAGAATCTCCAATATCTTGTACGGGCCGATGAACCGAGGCTTAAACTTAGGAGAAGAAACCCTCATAGGGACAAAACGAGAAGACAACCACACCAAGTCCCCAACACAAAGCCGAGGACCAACACGACGACGGCGGTTGGCAAAAAGCTGAGTCTTCTCCTGGGACAACTTCAAATTGTCCACCACCTGCCCCCAAATCTGATGCAACCTCTCCACCACAGCATCCACTCCAGGACAATCCGAAGATTCCACTTGACCGGAGGAAAATCGAGGATGAAACCCCGAATTACAGAAAAACGGGGACACCAAGGTGGCAGAGCTGGCCCGATTATTGAGGGCGAACTCTGCCAAAGGCAAAAAAGCAACCCAATCATCCTGATCCGCAGACACAAAACACCTCAAATATGTCTCCAAGGTCTGATTAGTCCGCTCGGTCTGGCCATTAGTCTGAGGATGGAAAGCAGACGAAAAAGACAAATCTATGCCCATCCTAGCACAGAATGCCCGCCAAAATCTAGACACGAATTGGGTCCCTCTGTCAGAAACGATATTCTCCGGAATACCATGCAAACGAACAACATTTTGAAAAAACAGAGGAACCAACTCGGAAGAAGAAGGCAGCTTAGGCAAGGGAACCAGATGGACCATCTTAGAGAAACGGTCACACACCACCCAGATGACAGACATCTTCTGAGAAACAGGCAGATCCGAAATAAAATCCATCGAAATGTGCGTCCAAGGCCTCTTCGGGATAGGCAAGGGTAACAACAATCCACTAGCCCGAGAACAACAAGGCTTGGCCCGAGCACAAACGTCACAAGACTGCACAAAGCCTCGCACATCTCGTGACAGGGAAGGCCACCAGAAGGACCTTGCCACCAAATCCCTGGTACCAAAGATTCCAGGATGACCTGCCAACGCAGAAGAATGAACCTCAGAGATGACTCTACTGGTCCAATCATCAGGAACAAACTACTGTCATGATTCTCAATGGCGAGAGAACATAGCCCAGCATATATGAGAACTAGCTCTTGGAAGATGGAAACTATACTGACCATGAACTAAACCTGCCGCACAACTAGAAGTGGCCGGGTAGCATGCCTACGTTTTTTTATTCCTAGATGCCCAGCGCCAGCCGGAGAACTACCTAATCCTAGCAGAGGAAAAGACAGTCCTGGCTCACCTCTAGAGAAATTTTCCCAAAAGGCAAACAGAGGCCCCCACATATATTGGCGGTGATTTAAGATGAAATGACAAACGTAGTATGAAAATAGGTTTAGCAAAATCGAGGTCCGCTTACTAGATAGCATGAAGACAGAAAAGGCACTTTCATGGTCAGCAGAAAACCCTATCAAAACACCATCCAGAAATTACTTTAAGACTCTAGCATTAACTCATAACACCAGAGTGGCAATTTCCGCTCACAAGAGCTTTCCAGACACAGTAACGAAACAGCAGCTGTGAACAGGAACAAAATGCAAAAACACACAAGGACAAAAGTCCAACTTAGCTGGGAGTTGTCTAGTAGCAGGAACATGCACAGAACTGCTACTGATTACATTGTTGACCGGCATGAAACTGACAGAGGAGCAAGGTTATATAGCGACTCCCACATCCTGATAGGAGCAGGTGAACAGAGGGGATGATGCACACAAGTTAAATTCCACAAGTGGCCACCGGGGGAGCCCAGAATCCAATTTCACAACAGTACCCCCCCCTCAAGGAGGGGGCACCGAACCCTCACCAGAACCACCAGGGCGATCAGGATGAGCCCTATGAAAGGCACGGACAAGATCGGAGGCATGAACATCAGAGGCAGTGACCCAAGAATTATCCTCCTGACCGTATCCCTTCCATTTGACCAGATACTGGAGTTTCCGTCTGGAAACACGAGAGTCCAAGATCTTTTCCACAACGTACTCCAACTCACCCTCAACCAACACCGGAGCAGGAGGCTCAACGGAAGGCACAGCTGGTACCTCATACCTGCGCAACAATGACCGATGAAAAACATTATGAATCGAAAAGGATGCAGGGAGGTCCAAACGGAAGGACACAGGGTTAAGAATCTCCAATATCTTGTACGGGCCGATGAACCGAGGATTAAACTTAGGAGAAGAAACCCTCATAGGGACAAAACGAGAAGACAACCACACCAAGTCCCCAACACAAAGCCGAGGACCAACACGACGACGGCGGTTGGCAAAAAGCTGAGTCTTCTCCTGGGACAACTTCAAATTGTCCACCACCTGCCCCCAAATCTGATGCAACCTCTCCACCACAGCATCCACTCCAGGACAATCCGAAGATTCCACTTGACCGGAGGAAAATCGAGGATGAAACCCCGAATTACAGAAAAACGGGGACACCAAGGTGGCAGAGCTGGCCCGATTATTGAGGGCGAACTCCGCCAAAGGCAAAAAAGCAACCCAATCATCCTGATCCGCAGACACAAAACACCTCAAATATGTCTCCAAGGTCTGATTAGTCCGCTCGGTCTGGCCATTAGTCTGAGGATGGAAAGCAGACGAAAAAGACAAATCTATGCCCATCCTAGCACAGAATGCCCGCCAAAATCTAGACACGAATTGGGTCCCTCTGTCAGAAACGATATTCTCCGGAATACCATGCAAACGAACAACATTTTGAAAAAACAGAGGAACCAACTCGGAAGAAGAAGGCAGCTTAGGCAAGGGAACCAGATGGACCATCTTAGAGAAACGGTCACACACCACCCAGATGACAGACATCTTCTGAGAAACAGGCAGATCCGAAATAAAATCCATCGAAATGTGCGTCCAAGGCCTCTTCGGGATAGGCAAGGGTAACAACAATCCACTAGCCCAAGAACAACAAGGCTTGGCCCGAGCACAAACGTCACAAGACTGCACAAAGCCTCGCACATCTCGTGACAGGGAAGGCCACCAGAAGGACCTTGCCACCAAATCCCTGGTACCAAAGATTCCAGGATGACCTGCCAACGCAGAAGAATGAACCTCAGAGATGACTCTACTGGTCCAATCATCAGGAACAAACTACTGTCATGATTCTCAATGGCGAGAGAACATAGCCCAGCATATATGAGAACTAGCTCTTGGAAGATGGAAACTATACTGACCATGAACTAAACCTGCCGCACAACTAGAAGTGGCCGGGTAGCATGCCTACGTTTTTTTATTCCTAGATGCCCAGCGCCAGCCGGAGAACTACCTAATCCTAGCAGAGGAAAAGACAGTCCTGGCTCACCTCTAGAGAAATTTTCCCAAAAGGCAAACAGAGGCCCCCACATATATTGGCGGTGATTTAAGATGAAATGACAAACGTAGTATGAAAATAGGTTTAGCAAAATCGAGGTCCGCTTACTAGATAGCATGAAGACAGAAAAGGCACTTTCATGGTCAGCAGAAAACCCTATCAAAACACCATCCAGAAATTACTTTAAGACTCTAGCATTAACTCATAACACCAGAGTGGCAATTTCCGCTCACAAGAGCTTTCCAGACACAGTAACGAAACAGCAGCTGTGAACAGGAACAAAATGCAAAAACACACAAGGACAAAAGTCCAACTTAGCTGGGAGTTGTCTAGTAGCAGGAACATGCACAGAACTGCTACTGATTACATTGTTGACCGGCATGAAACTGACAGAGGAGCAAGGTTATATAGCGACTCCCACATCCTGATAGGAGCAGGTGAACAGAGGGGATGATGCACACAAGTTAAATTCCACAAGTGGCCACCGGGGGAGCCCAGAATCCAATTTCACAACACTAGACCAAGGAAGGCCTGTAGCACCTTTGGAGTTGTTGGAGGAACCATCTTCTCCACTGTGGTCTTCCAGTCATCTGTCAGGTGTTTCACCTGGTGAGCAATACAGTGTCTCTGGAATGTAACTTGCTTCAGACACCACTGGACTCTGTTCTTTGAGACCTTGCATTGCTGCTCCGCCAGGTAGAGTAGAAGAGACAAGAGATGGGCCAAAGCCAACTGCACAAAGGAGTAGATCGTCCACGTATTGTAGCAGGGTTACTTCGGTTACTTCTGCATGTTCTGTGACCCAGTTGTTGAGGACTGTGGACATTGCTCTGGTGAACTGTGAAGGGCTGTTCTGGGCCCACTGTGGCATCACTGTCCATGTGTGGTGTCCCCCCTGGTGCATTAAGGCAAACAGGAACTGGTCTTCCGGATGAAGGGGAACACTGGAGAAAACATTAGCTAGGTCGGTCACTGTGAACACTTTTGCTGTGGCAGGCACATTTGAGAGCAGAGTGTGCGGATTCGGCACAATTGGAGTTTCAAACACCGTGACGTCTTTCACAGCTCTCAGGTCATGCGCCATTTTGAACTTGGCTGGCTCTCCTTTTAGTCTTTTTCTTGACGGGAAAAGCAGCTTCAGTTGGTCAGAGACAGCTTGACTCTAGGCCTGGCATGGGCCTTACAAGGGTACGGGGTACATGGCTTGAGTGATACCCGTACTGGGGCAACTTGAGGTTTTCTCACGTGCTGAGGTCCCTTAGATCATAGACTTTCTGGTACTACATCCAGTACCTCCTTCGGTAGGCCTCATCGGTTGTTTAAGGTTCTTGTAGGGCCGCCAGCATGATTCTTCTTGGGTCAGGGATGAAGAAAGTGTCACTGTCCCATCTTCCTGGAACACTGTGGTTGCCTTCAGCATCTGCAGTAGGTTCACTCCCAGCAGGTTGAGTGGAAGGTCCTTGACACCACAAACTGGGACAGGATAGAGTGTCCTGGCTGAGTGCACATGCTCAGTGGCTTTGTAAGCTGAGAATGTCTGACTTGACCATCAATGCCCATGCGAGACACAGGATTCTGATAAGCAGGTGGGATCAGCGAGTTCCACAGGTCTCATCACACTTGCACCGGTGTGCAGAAGAAAATATCTGACAACGCCATCCACTTTAAGGGTAATTTGAGGTATTGGTCTTGCAGATGAAGCTTTACATGTCAGGAGCGTAGTGTGTTGCGGACCTGGCTTGCTTGCCCCTGAACTTTGGACGGGGTGCTTCACTGATTTCTGCACTTCTTCCTTGACCTGTTTCTCTGGACCAACTTTTGGGTTGCATGGGTCCAGTCTCTTCGGGGGCCTGGGTGCTTTGCACTGGTTCTGGAAATGGCCAAACTTGCCACAGATGTAACATTTGACACTTCTTCTGTCTTCGTAGGGTGGTTGCGCTTCCAGGTTAGTGGTCACCATGGGAGGGGCCGTCCTCTGCACTCCTGGTTGGGACTCAGTCCCTTTGGCTACTGTGGACAACAGCATGATGGGTTCTGTAGTGGCAGCGGGGTCCGGCCTGCTGATTGAAGCTGCAGTGGTAAGATGGGGCCTGCAGGTGCATCAGTGGCGAGGCCCGGGGGTGCCGTGAGACCGGCGGCTGCATCCAACCCAAGGTCTTGGGGCATTACAGGGGCTGCGGCTGCATCTGCCATCACTTCTTCCCTCTGTTCTGACATAGCTTCTCCCCTTTGCTAAACTTATTGAGGTCGGTGTCTCCTTTCTGGAGTCTGCAGCGGTTCTTCCGGCGTGTCGCTCGGCACTTTGCAGCATCTTCACCTCTGGCTCCCCTTCTGGCGTTCTCAGCAGCACGGCACCCATTTCCTTCGCACTCTTTGTGGTGCTATAATGGCGGCAGTTTTGGTGACAATCGGCAAATAAACAGTCTCCTAGGCGCACATAAAACATTTTGCTGGGTCAGTCCACTGCCATTGACCTGTTCTCAGGCCTAACCACTATCAGTGTTTTCCTGATTGGCAGTCTCTGTCCATGCACAAAGGCCAGTGCCAACATTTGCCTGTGTATCTGGTCATGAATGGTGAAGCCCAAGTCTTGGAATACTTGCATTACTCTGCCACGAAACTTCTTTACAGACTCTGTCTTGTCTTGGCTCATGTCACGTTGAGGGCTTGTCCTGCCAATCTGCCTTTGGCCCACTCTCTGAGCTGTTCAATTAGCTGTGGCCCTGACTCCCAAGCGTGTACATCTTAGGGTATGTGTCCACGTTCAGGATTGCATCAGGATTTGGTCAGGATTTTTGGCCAAAACCAGGAGTGGAACAATTAGAGGAAAAGTATAATAGAAACCTATGCTCCACTTCTGCATTTATCACCCACTCCTGGTTTTGGCTTACAAATACTGATGAAAAATCCTGACCAAATCCTGATGCAATCCTGAACGTGGACACATACCCTAATTCTGCTGGAAGTTTGAATTGTTCCTTCATGATTGGCCAGAGTGCATCACCTGCTTCTATTTCCATTCATGCCCCAGGGATCATTCCAGGTGGCTGCATATGTTCGCTGGTTCTGCTACATTCTTTGGTAAAATGGCATGGGATGCATCCCTGGGTCTGGAAGATTGTCATCTGACTTGAAGTGCAGTGCACATAGTGTCATGGTGGTGCCTCTATCCGCCCCTCCATTCTTGGTGCCTGTGGGTTTCTTTTCCTAGTACTGGACAGCATGTTTGGTGATTTATCTTCATCAGAGGAATAGTTGTGATAGCATGTACTGGGGTCATACACTGACTAATTTTGGACTTAGAAGTTGCCTTTTTGTGTGAGGATGTCTCCCCCCTTGCTGAAGCTATGATGGATTAGGCTTATAGTTCTGTGTTGGTGTGAATGTAGGCAGCTCTGACCGATGCTGAAGTTGTACATTATCAGCAGATGTAGATGATGATGTCAGTACTCCCCCCTCTGCACCCAGGGCTGAGCTGTCTGCTGCCTGATATGTCCTGGGGCTGCCCACTGCAGGGGGGGGATTTTCACCTTTTTTCCCCGATATCACAACTGGCAATGGCTGGACTGTGCCAGGGACATAGAAGGGGAACCTTGTGCTGTAAGCACCACGTTGTTTGAAGTTGGCCCAGCCGGCAACAAAGAGGAAGAAAGAGGAAGAAGAAGGAGGAGGGGTGAGTGAAGAAGGAGGAAAGAGTTGTGGAGAAGGAGAATGAGGAGATAGAGAGAGATAGAAAGGTGTGGTAAAGAGAAACGGGGAGAATCAGGGTGTGCAGAAGGAGGTGGAGAGAGAGAGAGAGAAGAAGAGAGGAGTGGAGATGGGTGTGGAGAAGGAAGAGAAGGAGGAGATAGGTGTGGTGGGGGAGTGGAGAAGGAGGAGAGAGAGAGAGAGTGAGGAGAAGAGGGAGGAGAAGATGGAAGGTGTGGAGGAGAGAGATAGAGAGGGAGAGAGAGAGAAAAGTGTGGAGAAAGAGGAGAGGAAAGGAGAGTGAGAGAGAAGAATGAGGAGAGAAAGAGTGACAGAGAAAATGTAGGATAGAGAAGACGAGAACAATAGAGAGGAGCAATGATGCCTTCTCCCTGTAGGTAGGGATGGGGTGCACCACATACTGTGCAAAAATAACTCCCTATACCATGGATTCTGCTGAGAGCAGACTGCACAGATCCAATATTTACCGTCTTATACACACAAAAAAACACTTCCTGGTTTGCTCACATAACTTTCTGTACCACCTAAATGATGTAAGCTCTGCTGCTACTTCATACCATGTATTAGTATTCAGCAATTTAACATCAGCTAACTTCCCTTATTTTCCTTTCTACGTCATGCCATTCCGCAGCTTGAAGTCTGCCATTCTTATGAATTTCACATACTTTATACCTTCCAAAATTCTTCACATACTTAACACCTTCGTGTTCTGCCACTATCTGGGGGCTGTTTTCTCTTCAGGAAGTAAAAGACCCTCCTGTTGCCTGGCCACTTTGTTCCCCATGGCAAAAAAAAAAAAAAAAATGAAAAACACACAAAAAGGAAAATGAAAACAACACTAAAAAACTTCTAAAAATGAGTATATAAAAACTCTGAAAAACCCCAAAACGATAAAACCGTCAAAAACTTAGTACACTACCAAAAACTCAAAATTTTGATACAAAAGGGAAAAAAAAACTTTGGAAAACTTAAAAAACTTTAAAAAAAAAACTTTAAAAAAATATATATATGAAAAAACAGAATAAAGACTTTCAAAAGAGTAAAACAAACTATATATATATATATATATATATATATATATATATATATATATATATATTTCTTCTCCCCTCTCTGCGCTCAACGCAGTCAGAGACACACACTTAACCCTTTTCTTATGCTATTGTATCCAATGTCACTAAAATCACGTATCTGAAAACACGTATGTCGCATCAAAAATAATAGATACAATTTGTTTCACTTCTTCACAAATAGCTACACATAGCCAGCATTGCAGAAACAGCCAGAAAGAAAAAAAAAAAAACCCAGATGTGACAGTGTGATTTACAATGCATATATCTCTGCTTGCAGCTTGGAAAAGAGGAAGTAAAAATAAAAGAGGAAAAAAAAACTACTTTCTTTTACAATTGTATTCTCTTAAAGCAGCAATTAGTACGTGACACAAACAGAAACAGACAGATAGACGTCCAGGAGATGCCGCTTTAATTCTGTGACACGTGCAGGTTGCGCTGGGAACAGACTACTGCCAATCGCACTGGGCACACCTGTGCCCGGGCCGCCTGAGTGAGAAGCACAACAAGCGGGAAATCTACCACCCCGGTCCGGTCGTCCTGACTGGATCGCCGGCACTACGGGAATCTGCAGTAGCCCTCTAAGTTATCACTACCCGTGCCTGGAACATAGGACTACCTGCCCCAGGACTACCTGTACTTCCTATGCACGGGAATCTTGCAATAACTTATCGAGCGATTTGACCTCCTGCGGTCTGTTACCCAGCCACCACAAACAAAAGTCACAGTTCCTTCCTTCTCCCGGATCTTACACAAACACAGAACACATACACGGCACACAGCAGACACCTTGACTAAAATCCCAGGGTTTTGGATTCAGGCTTTGGACTTTTTACACTACCTGGGACTGGGAATGACGTGGTGACCACACCTGACCGGCATGAGGTATAGACCCAGACTGGGCACAGGGGACTTTCAGGTAAGATGATAACATTTTCTTACCCTACTTATGGAGCTGCGCAGTCTCCGTCCCGTGAACCAAGGCCGTGGCCAACACCTCCGTCTCTCCGGTCAGCAGGGTCCCGTGTGCGTTTTGTCCCTTGCTTCGCTGTTGGGGGCCATTTGATATGGAAATTTGGGTTGGATAAATCTATCCCTGTGTGTGCTGCGGCCGCTCCCAATAAGACTGAGTATTTTGAGCGCTCATCAAGAATGGACTGTACACCATTGCGACAGAACAACATTCCATCAATACTGATACTTTGTTATACATACATAGTTTTATATTTTCATATAGAAAGGAGTGGTTAGGGGTTGTTAGGGGTGGTTAGTTAATTACCATATTGTCTAGCTCCTCTGTCATTGGTTATCTAAACATATATGGAATATTGTGATTAATTATTATTATTATTTATTTATATAGCACCATTGATTCCATGGTGCTGTACATGAGAAGGGGTTACATACAAGTTACAGATATCACTTACAGTAGACAAACTTACAATGACAGACTGATACAGAGGGGCGAGGACCCTGCCCTTGCGGGCTTACATTCTGCAGGATTATGGGGAAGGAGACAGTAGGTTGGGGGTTGCAGGCGCTCCGGTGTTGGTGAGGCGGTAGCTTCGGTAGTGATGAGGAGGCAGCGGGGTCAGTGCAGGCTGCAGGCTTTCCTGAAGAGATGTGTTTTCAGGCTCCGTCTGAAGGATCCGAATGTGGTGGATAACCGGACGTGTTGGGGCAGAGAATTCCAGAGGATGGGGGATATTCGGGAGAAGTCTTGGAGGCGATTGGATGAGGAGCGAGTAAGTGTGGAGGAGAGAAGGAGGTCTTGGGAGGACCGGAGATTACGTGAGGGAAGATATATGGACATTAGTTCAGAGATATATGGAGGAGACAGGTTATGGATGGCCTTGTAGGTCAGTATTAGTAATTTGAACTGGATACGCTGAGGGAATGGGAGCCAGTGAAGAGATTTGCAGAGGGGGAAGTGGAGGAGTAGCGAGGAGAGAGATGGATTAGTCGGGCAGCAGAGTTAAGGATGGACTGGAGAGGTGCAAGGGTGTTAGCAGGGAGGCCGCAGAAAAGGATGTTGCAGTAGTCAAGGTGGGAGATGATGAGGGCATGCACATGAATTTTAGAAGATTGACGGTTGAGGAAAGGACAGATTCTGGAGATGTTTTTGAGCTGGAGGCGACAGGAGGTGGAAAGAGCTTGGATGTGCGGTTTGAAGGACAGGGCAGAGTCGAGGGTTACTCTGAGGCAGCGGACTTCCGGTACAGGGGAAAGCATGATGTCATTGATTGCGATAGATAGGTCAGGTAAGGAAGATCTGTGGGATGGAGGAAAGATGATGAGTTCAGATTTGTCCACATTGAGTTTGAGGAACCGAGAGGAGAAGAAGGAGGATATGGCTGATAGGCACTCTGGGATTCTGGACAGCAGAGCGGTGACGTCTGGGCCAGAGAGGTAGATCTGAGTGTCATCAGCATAGAGGTGGTACTGGAATCCATGGGACTTGATGAGTTGTCCCAAGCCAAGTGTATAGATTGAGAAGAGTAGGGGTCCTAGAACAGAGCCTTGGAGGACTCCAACAGAGAGAGGGTGGAATGAGGAGGTAGTGTGGGAGTGGGAGACGCTGAAAGTGCGGTTGGAAAGGTACGAGGCGATCCAGGATAGGGCGAGGTCTTTGATGCCAAAGGAGGAGAGGATCTGTAGTAGGAGGCAGTGGTCAACTGTGTCAAAAGCACAGGACAGGTCTAGAAGGAGGTGTACAGAGTATTGTCCAGTAGCTTTGGCGGTAAGTAGGTCGTTAGTGATTTTGGTCAGGGCAGTCTCAGTTGAGTGATGGGGGCGGAAACCAGATTGTAGATTGTCGAACAACAAGTTAGATGAGAGGTGGGAGGAAAGTTCAGCGTGGACGTGCTGCTCCAGGAGTTTGAAAGCAAATGGGAGCAGCGATATTGGGCGATAGCTGGACATAGCAGTTGGATTGAGGGTTGACTTTTTAAGGATAGGATATTAATGCACATATGACTGCTGATTAAGCAACTAAAATGTAGCTCTGCATCTAGGACAAAGTTCAGACATCTGATCAGCACTTAATACATCTGGCGTTGTTCCGCTTTTGAGATGGAAAACCCCATACAATCTGTCTGGCTTATATCAGTTTATGTCAGCCATTTTAAGCCATTGATTATAATGTATATATTAGCTGTGAGTAGTGTTGAGCGATACCGTCCGATACTTGAAAGTATCGGTATCGGAAAGTATCGGCCGATACCGGCAAAGTATCGGATCCAATCCGATACCGATACCCGATACCAATACAAGTCAATGGGACTCAAGTATCGGACGGTATTCCTGATGGTTCCCAGGGTCTGAAGGAGAGGAAACTCTCCTTCAGACCCTGGGATCCATATAAATGTGTAAAATAAAGAATTAAAATAAAAAATATTGCTATACTCACCTGTCCGACGCAGCCTGGACCTCAGCGAGGGAACCGGCAGCGTTGTTTGTTTAAAATTTGCGCTTTTACTTGGTTACGTGAAGTCCCGGCTTGTGATTGGTCAGGGCGGCCATGTTGCTGGGACGCGGACCAATCACAGCAAGCCGTGACGAAATTACGTCACGGCTTGCTGTGATTGGTCCGCGTCCCGGCAACATGGCCGCCATTAACCAATCACAAGCTGTGACGTCACGGGAGGCTGGACACGCGCGCTTTTTGTGAGTATAGCAATATTTTTTATTTTAATTCTTTATTTTACACATTATTACATTAATGTTGTTGCGATACCCGATACCCGATACCACAAAAGTATCGGATCTCGGTATCGGAAATTCCGATACAGCAAATATCGGCCGATACCCGATACTTGCAGTATCGGAATGCTCAACACTAGCTGTGAGTATATGAGTATATATGATTATAGAGCAGTATACATGCAAGTGAGATCTACATGATATATATATTTCTATCACACCTGAAGTTCTGAGTACTACTAACGAGCAAATTCTAGAGGAGCCTCCAAGTACTCAGTGTGACCACACTGGTGTTTTGCCCCTGCGTGATACACAGAACAATTTCCTTCAGCAGAATGTGGTGCAAGAAAGGCAGAGATGGATGCTAAAACTATGGACATCTGATCCACCTCTGAAGAACATAATGGAGCACGAAGAGATCTCGCCCATGGAATGGTGAGCTAAAGAAGAAGGGGAGTGTAAGGAGGAGGACCAGGCTGTCAGTGCCTGTGTTGAGCCGGGTCCGGAACTGCTGAGGCTGTGTCCCTTGTTTCCTGGGGGAAGGAATAGGGGACCAGACAGGCCCCATTACCCAGGAACAGGAGGTGTGTTTAGAATGAGAACCCGGCCGGAAGCTGAGGTAGAAAGCGTGCAAAGCTGCAGTGAGGCCCCTGTCGTCAGCATGCAAGCAGCAGGGCAGGCAGTGCACTCCGCACCTGAACCGCCGGCGCTGCGACAGTCTACAGCAGACAGACCTGGTGGCCTAGAGAGAGATCAGGTGCAGGACTGCTACCTGTGCCTTGATTCACCAGGGTAAATCTGCCGGGCCATGTCGGGTTCAGACAGTGCCGGAGCCCATCGCAGTAATAAAGAAAGAGCCATGAGCCCTGTTCAGTTAAGCACCGCACACCAGCCTAAGAGCTAGGGCAGAGTTCAGGACTGTTCGCTGCTGCCCTCATTGTTGGACCGTGGTCTGCAGGACCCCCCTGGAGAAGGAGCGCCAGTAGTTGTCAGCATTTCAGTCTTTGTGGAAACAGGCAGCGCGCACCATAGAGAGAAAAGTGCAGCGCGCCTCGTAGCTGACAGATCGAACTGCCATGTGCTTCGTGACCATGAGTACAGTGCACATGCCGCAAAGAGAGAACAGAGTACTAGATAGACTTTTGTAACCCACCTTACCAGCATATACTTTCCCGCCCACGGTAGACCCTGATTGTACTGAGGCCTTGTTTGCTCTGGCCGTATATGTTCATGAACTAGGGGCTCAGTGGAAGGTACTGGACACCGACCGCGGCCAGAAGACAGACCATTGTTTGCAGGACCCCACTGGAACACTACTGCGCCAGCCGTTGTTGGTGTCATCGCCTGCTCCATAATTGCAATGGCCTGGAAGATGACAGACTGGCTAAGTTGATCTAACATGAACTGCCACTATCTTTTCCCTTGTTTTCATTGACTCTGCACATCTTTTTGCATCTGAACTGCTTTTGTTCTCCCTTTAACTGTTTATCTCCTTGCGTGGAGTGTTCCCCTGTTAAGTAAAATTGTTAACCCTTGCTCTGCCTCTTGTCCGTCACTGCATCTCACAACCTGCTCACATTACCACAAGTATGTGATATGAATACTCAAAGTAATAATACATGTGAATTGAGTGAGACCTTGCAAGTGTAACACCCCAGATAACCGCTTGTTACAGTGATGTTGCCTTCCTTTCGGGGAGGGTGATATCATGCTTGGAGGCAAGGGGGATTATCTCTATCAGGTAAGCCACTCACATTCAACACAATCTGAATCCAGGCCAGGAGGTGGAGATCAGGACCCGGATTCAGGGGAGCTTCCTTAGACTTCATATATGTCCTGGTCTGGAGGAGGAGCTAGCAAGTTGTAGAGGAGTGAGGTGAGAGGAAGGACGTCTGGAACAGACAGAGAGGCCTAGCAGCCACGTGGGAGCTGCAGCCTCTGGAAAGAGTGAGAATTTGAAGGAGTTGAATAGTGAAGAAGCTTAGAGGAAAGTAGCACAGAGGAGGAAGAGGCTCAGGAGGGGAACAGCGGAAGGACACCCTAAGAGCCAGAGCGCAGAAACCAGGTACCGGGAGCCCAAGGTCGTGTTGTTCTCCAGGAGGCGCAACAGAACCGGAGGGCATAGGACTTTATGTCAATTGCCCGCATCAAGTCTGAGGTGAAGCAGTAGCCTGGGTCGTGATAGAGACCCTATAAACCGGCTCACACTGCCTATCGTACAGACATCTGTCTTAGGACAGGAGAGAGGGGACTATGCAACCAAGCTTCAAGCGACAGGGACCTCGTCAACTAAAGTAGCGCAAGTAGGAAAGGCTTACGAACCTCACCTGGGAGAGGGATCCCCTACTGCCTCCAAGCCGGCCGGACCACAGCTACCCTGTACTTGGAACCCTGGACTGAGGACTGCTAACATCAGTAAACCAGGTAAAGACTGCAAACCTCTGTCCTCGTTCTTGCCATACCATCCACCACACCATCGGTGCCCTACACCTGGGAAGCCCTGGGGACCCTGCTTTACCTGTGGGAAGCGTCACCATCTTGCTGCATACCATCACCCCAGAGGACCCCTTTAAGCAGCGTTGGTCCCCACTGACTGAACACCACAGGTGGCGTCACGAGCAATAGACTTTATCCACAATACCCCTTAAAAGACTTTTCCCCTTTAATTGGGCGCCCAGGGCCATGGACCGGGTCGCAGCCACCGTGACATCTCCTTTAAGTACTGGACCCGGTACAAAGTGCCCCACGACCCTGGTGGGTGACCCACATGCTTAGTCAGAATGCAGCTGAAAGAATGCATATTGTATACTAGCAGTCCCATGACCACCCACTCCAGACACTGGCACCAGAGAATCCTGACAGAGCACAAACAAGTCTGTAGTGTCATAGAGTGACTTTAGACTTTCATGCCAAACCCGGACAACGCCTTTAATCTGTCCATACCTATGAGATAGCTGTCAACCGAATGTTCATTTGGCAGACAGCTATTTCTCCCGACTTATGTTCATGCGATTTAACTCCTTCATGACCTATGATGTAGAGATAAGCTATAGGTCATGTCTCTCCCTTTGGTTCAGGCTCTAGCGCTGAGCCTGCATCTTTTCCAGCAAATGACAACTGATTTGATCAGCTGTCATGTGCCCCTAACTGCCGAGGGTGGAATCGCGATCCACCTGCGGCTGCTAACATGATAAATGCTGCTGTCAATCGCTGACAGCGGCATTTAACATAATCACACTGGAAGCAAGTCCCAAACCCCACCCACCGGCGCCTCTGTCACAAGACCACGGTGCGCCGATGAGTTGGCATGACAACCGGGGGTCTACAGAAGATCCACCTGCTTTTCATTGCTGATCTGCTAAGGTCATAGGAGATGATCATTTCTGCTACACATAGCAAGGCCAAAGCCCTGTTATATGTTGCACAAGCGATCAGATGATCGCAGCTTCAAATCTCCTAAGGAGACTGGCTATTCAAGCAAGTAAAGAGTAGAAAAAATGTTTTAAAAATATTGAAAAAATAAAGAAATAAAGTTCAATTCACTCCCATTTGCCGCATTCAAATTAAAACAATAAAAAATACACAAATTTGGTCTTGCTGAGTTCAGAAACACTAGATCTATCAAAATACGACACTAAATTAATCTGATTAGTAAATGACGTAAGGAGACAAAAAATAAAAATGCCAGAATTATGTTTTTTTTGGTTGCTGCAACATTGCAATAAAAAGCAATAACGGGCTATCAAAACATATCTACCTCAAAATGATATCCATAAAAATGTCAGCTCGGCAAGCAAAAAATAAACCAACATCCAGTCCCAGATCCCTAAAAATGGAAATGCTATGGGCCTCAGAAAATGGCGCCATTTCTTTTTTTTGCAAACTTTGGATTTTTCTTTCATCATTTAAACAAAAATAAACCTACACTTTTTTGGTATCTGAGAACTCGTTATGAGTTTTAGCATTTTGTGAACATGTTAAAGAAAAAAAAAATGTGGAATTTCACTTTTTTTTCAATTTCACTGCACTTGGATTTTTTTTCCCATTTTCCAGTACACTATATAGTAAAATCAATGCTGTCATTCAAAATACATCTTGTCCCACAAAAAACAAGCCCTCACATGGCTATATTGACAGAACATTAAAAAAGTTATGACTCTGGGAAGAAGGGGAGGGCTCTGGCTGGGCAAGTCAAGAATGGTCAAAGAGTTGTTCTGAAGCCACTCCTTTGTTATTTTAGCTGTGTGCCTAGGGTCATTGTCTTGTTGGAAGGTGAACCTTTGGCCAAGTCTGAGGTCCAGAGCACTCTGGAAGAGGTTTTCATCCAGGATATCTCTGTACTTGGTCACATTCATGTTTCCTTCAATGACAACCAGTCGCCCTGTCTCTAAAGCTAAAAAACACCCCCATAGCATGATGCTGCCACCAACAAGTTTCACTGTTGGTATTGTATAGGGCAGGTGATGAGCAGTGCCTGGTTTTCTCCACATGTACCGCTTAGAATTATCACCAAAAAAGTCTATCTTTGTCTCATTAGACCAGAGAATCTTATTTCTCATAGTCTGGGAGTCCTTCATGTGTTTTTTAGCAAACTCTGTGCGGCTTTCATATGTCTTTCACTGAGGAGAGGCTTTTGTCGGGCCACTCTGCCAGAAAGGCCTGACTGGTGGAGAGTTGCAGTGATAGTTGACTTTATGGAGCTTTCTTCCATCTCCCTACTGCATCTCTGGAGTTCAGCCACAGTGATCTTGGGTGTTAGGGTTTGCGGAACGCACCGAATATATTTTTTGATGGGATTGGTGCGTTCGCAACCTGGGATCCACCGTGCAGGAAAGAACCTGCTGCTAAGTGAATGGCGGCACAATATGGCGGTATGAACCAGCTCTGTTAGCTTCACAGGGCAGTCGAGAAAGCAAAGCTCTGTGCCCTGTTAGACTCTCACAGAGGCACAGGCTAACTACCCAGATGAGAGCAGTCAGTTGTCATGCATGCACACAACACTCCTCGCCGGAGGTGCCAGCATTCTAGGGGCTTATTTCAGCCAGGTCCCTGAATACACTCAAACACAATCTCCTCGCCGGAGGTGCCAGCATTCTAGGGGCTTATTTCAGCCGGGTCCCTGAACACATTCAAACACATGACCACAGTGGTGCAAAGCACGTAACTTTGGAAGATACTAGCGCGTACAGGACCTTCCTAAAAGGACCAATGAGAGACTGCTACAGAGCTTGTGCACCTACAGGACCTTCCTAGAAGGACCAATAGATTTGGCTGCAGTACCTGAGCATGTGACCCTTGATCTCCACTGAGAGATCTTGCCCTGGGCATGCTCAGTGTGTGCAAAGCAGGACTTAGTCCCAGAAAAACTTGCTCGTCGCAGATCAGTGCAGGGTACAATAGCAGAGCCTGGAGAGGCAGCAGTAACCCTTTGCACAGAATCAGTCTCAGTGAGACGCTGGGACCGACGTCTCCACTGAGCAGGCTCCACTGCGGCCGATGGAGAATGGGAGACCGCAGCAGACATGGATCGAGATTCCCCCTGTGCAGCAGAGGAAACTTGACTCCTAACATTACCCCCCCTCCTAGGGCCCCCCTCCTTGAGCCTCGCTTCGCTCAAAAGCTGCAATGAGCAGCGGAGCCCGAATGTGCTCCACAGGCTCCCAGGTTCTATCCTCTGGACCGTGACCCTTCCAATCCACCAGATAAAATTTCTTGCCAGGTACCACCTTGCACCCCACAATAGCATTTACCTCAAACTCATCCGTAGATGAACCCGATGTCCCGGCAGATGACTCAGAAAACCGGGACAAATGAACGGGCTGTAAGAGGGAAATGTGAAAGGTATCGGTAATACCAAGGCGTGGAGGAATAGCCAAACGGTAGACCACAGGGTTGACCTGTTCCAGAACCTTGAACGGGCCAATGTAGCAAGGCGCAAACTTAGTGGACTCAACTCGCAACCTGATGTTACGGGCAGAGAGCCACACTAAGTCGCCAGGAGCAAAGGTCAGAGCGGGGCGCCGGTGTGTATCGGCCGAAACCCTCATTCTCTCCTTAGAGGCCCGGATCGCATCCTGTGTGTGATCCCAGATGTCACTTGCCTCCACCGCCCAGTCTGCCACCCTAGAATCAGTGGATGACACGGGCATGGGCACAGGGACACGCGGATGCTGGCCGTAATTGAGGAGAAAAGGAGTCTGACCAGTGGAATCGGCTACGGCGTTGTTCAAGGCAAATTCCGCCCACGGTTAGCAAAGATGCCCAGTCATCCTGACTAGCAGAGACAAAATGTTGCAAGTATGTCACCAGAGTCTGGTTAATTCTCTCTACCAACCCATTCGTCTCTGGATGATATGCAGAGGAGAGATTCAGCTCTATGCTGAGTAAATGGCAGAGCTCTCTCCAAAACTGAGATGCAAACTGGTGACCCCGGTCGTTGACAATTTTATCAGGCATTCCATGTAAGTGGAAAATATGTTTAATGAACAACGCCGCCAAGACCCGTGCAGAAGGAAACCGTGGAAGCGGCACCAAATGCACCATCTTAGAAAAATGATCGGTGACTACCCAGATAACGGTGCAGCTACGAGACTTGGGTAAGCCCACCACGAAGTCCATCCTGACCATTTCCCAATGCCTGTCTGCCACCGGCATGGGGTAAAGTAACCCGGCAGGCCGTTGCCGAGGAGACTGATTCTGGGCGCAGGAGACACACGCCTGAATATAGTCCCCGATGTCACGAGCCATATGCGGCCACCAGTACGTCCTCGCCAAAAGCTCAGATGTCCTCTTGGTCCCAAAATGTCCACCCACTCTGGACGAGTGAGCCCAAGAGAGAACCTCCGGTCGCAAACTCGCTGGTACAAAGGTCTTGCCCGGGGGAACGGACTCAAGCGAAACCGGAGCACAGTTCTCAGGCTCTCAGAAGGGACAATAAGCCGAGGCTCCTCCTCCTCAGGAGACACTTCGGAGCGGGAGAGAGCGTCGGCACGAATGTTCTTCTCCCCGGAGAGAAAATGGAGAGTAAAATGGAACCGGGAGAAAAACAGGGACCATCTAGCCTGGTGAGAATTCAGCCGCTGGGCCGTCTGTATATACACCAAGTTCTTGTGGTCAGTGAACACTTGGAAGGGAAAGCGAGCTCCCTCAAAGAGGTGTCTCCACTCTGAAAAAGCCAACTTCATGGCTGGCAACTCGCTGTCCCCGATGGAATAATTCCTCTCCGCTGGTGTGAAGGTCTTGGAGAAAAAGAAGCATGGATGCTTCCGACCTTGAGCATCCTTTTGGAAAAGGACTGCTCCAGCACCAACGGATGAGGTATCCACCTCCATGATAAATGGCTTATCTACATCGGGGCGATGTAGGATGGGAGCGCTAGTGAAGTATGACTTAATCGAGAGAAAGGCCTTGGAGACCTCCTATGACCACAACTTGGGATTTGCTCCCTTCTTGGTGAGGGCAACCAAGGGAGCTACCAAAAATTGAGAAGTGTGGAATGAACTGGCGATAGTAATTAATGAACCCCATAAAGCGCTGCACCACTTTAAGAGAATGGGGTTCCTGTCAGTCCATCACAGCCTGTAGCTTTGCAGGATCCATAGCCAAACCCTGGGCAGAGATGATATAACCAAGGAAAGGCAAGGACTCCTGCTCAAACACACACTTCTCCAACTTGGCATAGAGGGAGTTTGCCTGTAAGAGGTCGAAGACTTTGCGAACATCTCTCCGATGGGAGTCAATATCTGGAGAGTAGATGAGAATATCATCCAGATAGACTACGACCGAGGTGGTGAGCATATCCCAGAAAATGTCATTCACAAAGTCTTGGAAAATGGCTGGCGCATTACAGAGCCCGAAGGGCATCACCAGGTATTCATAATGCCCATCCCTGGTGTTAAAAGCCGTCTTCCATTCGTCCCCCTCACGGATGCGAATCAGGTTGTAGGCATCCCGCAGATCTAATTTTGTAAATACCCTTGCTCCCCGTAGCCTATCAAAAAGCTCAGAAATGAGAGGTAATGGGTACTTGTTCTTAACGGTGATAGCGTTAAGACCCCTGTAATCTATGCATGGACGTAAGTCCCCTGTCTTCTGTACGAAGAAGAACCCTGCCCCTGCAGGTGACACTGACTTCCTAATGAATCCTCTTGCCAGATTCTCTTGGATGTACTGAGACATTGCCTCAGTCTCTGGGAGAGATAACGGATAAACTCGACCCCAGGGAGGCTCAGCACCAGGCAAGAGGTCAATAGGACAGTCATAGGGGCGGTGAGGCGGAAGGGTCTCAACAGCCCTTTTGGAGAACACGTCTGCATAGGGCCAATAGTGTTTGGGGAGAGAGGAAAGATCTGTGGGTACCTGAGTTGTAGCAACCTGAACGTACTCTCTCTGACATCTACCCTCGCAGGATTTACTCCATCCCAAAATTCTCCCTGAGGACCACCTGAGGAGAATGGTAGCGTAGCCATGGTATCCCCAACAGGACCTCATCAATTCCCTCAGGAATGACTAATAGGGAGATAATCTCCTGATGTGATGGAGACACAGAAAGCGTGATAGGAATGGTTTGGTGATCTGAGAGGGTAGTGTTGACCCATTTACCACTCGAACGGTTACTGGTTTGGCGAGCATAACCAGGGGTATTGCGTGACGCTGGGCAAAAGCAGATGACATAAAATTACCCTCCGCCCCAGAGTCCACGCATAGCTCTACCATAAGAGTGGATGGGCCAAAGGTAATTGTCCCCTTGATGGACAACTTTGAGGCAAACGTCGCTGTGTCTAGTGTACCTCCTCCTACTGCCACTAGATGCTGACGTTTCCCCGACCGCTGAGGACACTTGGAGGCAAGATGTCCTGACTGCCGGCAAACATGACAGACCTTATGTGCATGAGCGGACTGGGACTTGGGTCCGGCTCGTGTCACCTCTATGGCCTCATGTGACTCGGATGCCTGGACTGGAGATTCCAGAGGTCTGGCGAAGGTGGGAGCCAGCCGAAACCTCTGCTTACACTGGGCTCGCTCCAACCCTCGCTCGTGAAAACGAAGGTCTATGCGAGTTGATACAGCTATGAGCTCCTCCAGTGTGGCGGGAATCTCCCTAGTAGCCAAAGCGTCCTTCACATGGTCAGCCAGCCCCCTCCAAAATACGGGAATGAGGGTTTTATCTGGCCATTCCAACTCAGACACTAACGTCCGGAAGGTAACCGCAAAATGGCTGACCATGTCTGAACTCTGAGTCAAAGCCAGCAGCTGGAGCGCTGTATCATGGGTGACTTGAGGTCCTACAAAGACCTGTTTCAGAGTGTCCAGAAACCGAGGAACACTCCGCACCACATGATCGTTGCGCTCCCACAGCGGCATAGCCCACTCCCATGCCCTGTCCGACAAGAGAAAGATTATGAATCCCACCTTTGCCCGCTCTGCGGGAAAACGTGCAGCCAGGAGCTCGAGGTGTATACCACACTGGCTCACGAAACTCCTACAGGACTTACTGTCCCCAGAGTATCTCTCAGGCAATGGGAGGTGAGATATGGTGGGAACAGAGGTGGCAGTGGGTAAAGCTGCTGCAGCCACGCTAGCAGCCTGAACAGCTATTGCGGTAACATCCACCGCCGAGGTTGCACGCTCAAGAGACATCAACCGACCCTCCAGCAGCTGGATGTACCCCTGCAATCGCTGTTCATCCGCCATTACTTAGCCAGATCCTGGTGCTAGTATACTGTTAGGGTTTGCGGAACGCATCCAATATATTTATTGATGGGATTGGTGAGTTCGCAACCCGGGATCCACCATGCAGGAAAGAACCTGTTGCTAAGTGAATGGTGGCACAATATGGCAGTATGAACCCGCTCTGTTAGCATCACAGAGCAGTCGAGAAAGCAAAGCTCTGTGCCCTGTTAGACTCTCACAGAGGCACAGGCTAACTACCCAGATGAGAGCAGTCAGTGGTCATGCATGCACACAACACTCCTCGCCGGAGCTGCCAGCATTCTAGGGACTTATTTCAGCCAGGTCCCTGATTACACTCAAACACAATCACCTCGCCGGAGGTGCCAGCATTCTAGGAGCTTATTTCAGCCGGGTCCCTGAACACATTCAAACACATGACCACAGTGGCGCAAAGCACGTAACTTTGGAAGATACTAGCGCATGGTCGTGCGGCCATGCAAGCCTTAAATAGCTGCAGCACATACAGGACCTTCCTAAAAGGATCAATGAGAGACTGCTACAGAGCCTGTGCACCTACAGGACCTTCCTAGAAGGACCAATAGATTTGGCTGCAGTACCTGAGCATGTGACCCTTGATCTCCACTGAGAGATCTTGCCCTGGGCATGCTCAGTGTGTGCAAAGCAGGACTTAGTCCCAGAAAAGCCTGCTCGCCGCAGATCAGTGCAGGGTACAATAGCAGAGCCTGGAGAGGCAGCAGTAACCCTTTGCACAGAATCAGTCTCAGTGAGATGCTGGGACCGATGTCTCCGCTGAGCAGGCTCCACTGCGGCCGATGGAGAATGGGAGACCGCATCAGACACGGATTGAGATTCCCCCTGTGCAGCAGAGGAAACTCTACTCCTAACATTGGGGTTCTTCTTTTCTTCTCTCACCAAGGCTCTTCCCCACGATTGCTCAGTTTGGCTGGACGGCCAGGTCTAGGAAGACTTCTGGTGGTCCCAAACTTCTTCCATTTAAGGATTATGGAGGCCACCATTCTTTTAGGAAACTTGAGTACTGCAGAAATTCTGTTGTAACCTTGGCCAGATCTGTGCCTTGCCACAATTCTGTCTCTGAGCTCCTTGGCCAGTTCCTTTGACCTCATGATTCTCATTTGGTCTGACATGCACTGTGAGCTGTGAGGTCTTATATAGACAGGTATGTGCCTTTCCAAATCAAGTAATATAAGTTTAATTAAACACAGCTGGACTCCAATGAAGGAGTGGAACCATTTTAAGGAGGATCACAAGGAAATGGACAGCATGTGACTTAAACATGAGTGTCTGAGCAAAGGGTCTGAATACTTATGACCATGTGATATTTCAGTTTTTCTTTTTTAATATGCAAAAATTTCTACATTTCTGTTTTTTTTTCAGTCAAGATGGGGTGCAGAGTGTACATTAATGAGAAAAAATGAACGTTTTTGAATTTACCAAATGGCTGCAATGAAACAAAGAGTGAAAAATTTAAAGGTGTCTGAATACTTTCCGTACCGACTGTAGGTCTAAGCAAAGGCGTGCAAGTTTATCTCTATTTCAGTGAATAGCAAGAACCTGCACAGGGTCTCCAGATTCATATAGTGTACCTGGACTTGGTCCCCTAGTAGATCTCCCAAAATGTCATCCAGAGAAAGATTTTATACTGGAAAAGTGTAGCCTCTCTTGATTTTGATCATTCACTTCATTAAAACAAACATTTTTATTCTAAATCTTTCAAAAAAAAAATATTTGAAAATCTTTGTTTCATGTTCAAAACTTATTGCCATATAGAAAAGAAAATATTACTGTGCTCTGGTTCCAAAAAAATTTATGTCACAAATGTCACCAACATTACAAATATATTATAGTAATTACATTAAAAATAAATTATAGCATACCCATGTATTTCCTGTCCATTTTCTCTATTTTTCTGTGCACCTGTATAAATGTTAAATATTTCTTGTAACATTTCGGAGATCCCTGACTATAAATCACTGGGACAAAGGAAGAAAATGTATCTTTGGAGTAAGCTATTATAACATATAGACAAACCAAAATAGGCATGAATGCTCCTGTACAAAGGAGTCCTCCAGATCCTCAAAAGGTCAGTAAAACCTGTAAAAGAGGGTCAGAAACCATTCACTGTTGCTGAAATGCAGTGCTGATTATATCTTCTTGACAGCAATGCCGTACCACATACAGTGGGGAAAATAATTATTTGATACACTGCTGATTTTGCAAGTTTTCCCACCTTCAAAGGATGGACAGGTCTGTAATTTTTATCGTAGGTACACTTCAATGTATGATTTCTACATATTTAAATTGCATTTTATTGCATGAAATAAGTATTTGGCACAATAGAAAAACAACTTAATATTTGGTACAGAAACCTTTTTTTGCAATTACAGAGGTCGGACTTTCTTGAAGTTCTTGACCAAGTTTGCACCCACCGCAGCAGTGATTTGGTCCACTCCCCCATACAGATCTTCCCCAGATCTTTCAGATTTTGTTGCTCTCGTTGGGCAGCATTGAGTTTCAGCTCCCTCCAAAGATTTTCTACTGTGTTCAGGTCTGGAGACTGGCTAGGCCACTCCAGGACCTCGAAGTACTTCTTACGGAGCCACTTCTAAGTTGCCCTGGCTGTGTGTTTCTGGTCTTTTTCATGCTAGAACACTCAGTCACGACCCATTTTCAATTCTCTTACTGAGGGAAGAAGGTTGTTGGCCAAAAATCTTGCGATACATGTCCCCTTTGCAGAAAAGCTCCCCTAAAGTACTGTTTCCCCCACCATGATTCACTGTTGGGATGGTGTTATTGGGGTTATACTCTTCCTTCTTCCTTTCAACACAGCGAGTAGAGTTGATACCAAAATGTTCTATTTTGGTTTCATCTGACCACATGACCTTCCTCTGGATCATCCAGATGGTCATTGGCGATCTTCAAATCGGCCTGGACATGTGCTGGCGTGAGCAGGTGGACCTTGCTTCCCCTTCAGGATTTTAATCCATGATGTCATGGTGTGTTACTAATGGTAATGTTTGAGACTGTAGTCAAAGCTCTCTTCAGGTCAGTGACTATTTCCTCCCATGTAGTCCTGGGCTGATTCCTGACCTTTCACAGAATCAGCCTTAGTGCATGAGGCAAGATCACGCATGGAGCCCCAGACGGAGGAAGATTGACAGTCATCTTGTGTTTCTTCCATATTCTAATATTTGTGCCAACAGTGATGCCGTCTCACCAAGCTGCTTGCCTATTGTCCTGTGGCCCATCACAACCTTGTGCAGGTCTACAATTCTGTTCCTAGTGTCCTTAGACATGTCTTTTGTCTTGGCCATGGTGGAGAGGTTGGAGTTTGATTGTGTGTGGACAGGTGTCTTTTACACAGGTAACAAGTTCAAACAAATGCAATTAGTACAGGTAATGAGTGTAGAGTAGGAGGGCTTCTTAAAGAAAAACTAACAGGTCTGTGAGAGCCAAAATTCTTGATGGTTGCTAGGTGATCTGATCAAATTATTATTTTATGTAATAACATGCACTTTAATTATTTAAAAATCATGCAATGTGATTTTTTGGGTTTTATTTTTAGATTCTATCTCTCACAGTTGAAGTGTACCTACAATAAAAATTACGGACCTCTTCATTTTTTGTAGGTGGGAAAACTTCCAAAATTCAAAGTGCATGAAATACTTATTTTCCCCACTGTATGGCGACTTGCTACATGACTGCAATAGTGACCATGAGCTGTGTGGGCTAGGTGCCAAATGGCCCTGCCCCTGCCTGAACTGCTTTACACAACAGAGCAGACACCTGCACTGGAGCAAAATCGCAGTTTAGCCACTACGATGCCATGGTTAGTAGCGACCATGTCATCTAAGTGGTTAGACCCATGACCCTTTCGGTCCCAGTGGCACAACTGCTGGAACCCGATGCCTTGTTTAATCGCAGCCAGGGCACATGGGGGCTTCAATTCTGACATTCACTATATTTTTATGCATTCCTTTACTTGACAGGAAAGAAAAAAGGTTTTCAAATATGCACTACTCACAAAAAGTTAGGGATATTTGGCTTTCAGGCAAAATTTCTGGATGAATCTAAAATGCACTCTAACCTTTTCAAGTGAAATTAATGTCACCTTCTCTAAACCTTTGAATGCCCATGTCCAACTGTTCAGTGTTTCAGTACTTTTTGCACAACTTGCTGTTCTCTTACAAGGAGCTTAATGGCAAAATTTGCAACAGGTGTTCCATGAATCAGTCAATAAATTTCAGGGTTTCATTAGAATTGATATTTAAAAAGTCCTCCACATCATACTGTTTATATTTTGACATCATGAGACCAAGATGACACCTATCAATTAATCAACAATACCTCGCCATTGTGAGGCTTCAAGCAGGATGTTCTCATATGGAAATGGACAGTGAGCTTAGAGTGTCACAGAGTGTCATTAGCAGGTTGCAACTGAGATACAAAGAGACTGGAAGAGTCACAGAAAAGAAGAGAAGAGACATGGAGGTCCTTTGGCCACATCCCACAATAATGACTTCTTCATTGTGAGCAATGTTCTTTCGGAACTGGGTAATGAATGGCACACAACTTTAGGCACATTTAAGGGAGTTGGGAGGCACCCAAGTGTCACATTAGACCATTCAAAACCATTTACATCAACGTGGTCTATATGCCAGCTGACCTTCAAGGATACCTGACTACACCACCGCACCAGGCACACAATCATCATCTTGCATGGACCAGAGAGCATCTACACTGGATGAGGGACCAGTAGATCTCAGTGATGTTCACTTATGAAATTCGATTCACACTGAACAGAAATTATGGCCACCAACGTTGCTGGAGATGTCAAGGAGAGCGCTGTCCATCAGCCATTATTGTCAGGGGACGAGCCTTTGGTAGTGTGATGTTGTTACAATTTGAGCAGATGTGTCTACTCATTGCAGAACTGCCCTACACTTTGTGAATAGTACAGTGACAAGCCCCTGCTACTTGAATAACATCATTAATCCTGTCATTGTGTCTCTGCACCAACAACACCAGTCTAATTTCTCCGCCCCCACTATAACATTGCCACCTGTCCGGTCCTTACCCATCTTCTGATTTCCCACCGCTCTCGGTGAAATCCCCCACACCCGCTCATGCTAGACTTCTGTCTTTTATGAGGCCTGGGAGGATTCTACACAAGCTTGCTTAAGCTCTCAACATGATGATTGCGAGGTGTACCATGACCTTCCAGGTGCAAGCACAGAACCCAGCTTCAACAGCAAAGATCAGATCATAAAGCAAGGACCTGAAGAGTGGAAAAGAGGAGCATAGGGGCCTGAGAGATGAGCAGTAAGGTATGAGGATATATACTGTATGTTAGGGCTGGCGGAACGCACTGAGTAAATATGGAGATAATATTGGTGCGTTCGCAGCCCGGGGTCCACCGGGCAGGAGTGGAACCTGCTGCTAGTAAATGGCGGCACTATATGGTGGTATAACGCCTGAACAGACACGGGTTTCGTCACCCGGTCTGTATAGGAGCGAACTCTGTTGCTTCACAGAGTCGCCAGGATAAAAGATAACGCTGTGCCCTGTTAAACTCACAGAGGATCACAGCTCTCTAACAGAGCAGGTAGCATATAGTGGTCATATAGTCAGCAACTGCACTCAAACAACTTCTCTCCAGAGGTGCCGGAATTCTAGTGGCTATATGCCAGCCCTGAATTCATACACACAAACTCCTCTCCGGAGGTGCCGGAATTCTAGTGGCTATACACCAGCCCTGAATTTATGCACACAAACTCCTCTCTGGAGGTGCCGGAATTCTAACGGCTTACAGCCAACCCTGAGCACATGCTGACACAGACCACAAAGTAGCTAAGCTCATACACACATGAACTTAAGTTGATACTGCGGCCATGCAAACCTTTTAGAGAGGAAGCTCTCCAGGGCCTTCCTGGTGGTCCAATAGGAATTGCTTCAGGACTTGAGCATGTGACCCCCGACCTCCAATGAGAGGTCATACCTTGGGCATGCTCAGTAGAGGAAAAGCAGGACTTCGTCCCAGGAGCATCTGTTCGCCACAGAACAGTGCTGGTTACAATGGCTGAGCCTGGAAGATCAGCAGTAACCAAGTGCATAATATCTGCCTGAGCCAGACGCTGGGACCGAAGTCTCCACTGAGCAGGCTCCACTGCGGCCGGAGAAGAATGGGAGACCACAGTGGAGGTGGTTCGAGATTCCCCCTGTACACCTAACAATATATTTTTTAATCTCTTGATTGTCCTTTATGGTTCACATAAATGGCGGTCAGTGGCTGCCATTTAGCTGAATATGTGCAGAAATTAATTACAAAAAAATAGCATTTTGGCAAATGCTGATTTTTCTAAGATTCGAATAGAATGTGAATACAAAAAAAATGATAAAAATAGAAAACCTATTTAAAAATGAAGTCAATTGCAGGTATATGCAAACATTTTTAAAAGAAAAAACTTCCATTTTTCCCATAAAAATTAATCTGACAAATATATTATAACTATAGGATGATTTAGATATAAGTGGCTTTATACAAAGTTTTACTATTCCTTTAATGGTCACTCATTGCACGGTCTAAATGTGTTTATTCTGGCAGGCCCTTTGCCAACATTTTCAGAATAAATCTTACTACAAGTTGATTTATTGTGACCAGAGTCAATTGAGTCTGAATTTAGCAGATGTCATTGTCACTGAAAGAAAAACATTATTGAGACACAAGAGTCAACTAATTATATCTGCAAACAAAAAAAGTTAATGGAAAATGGGAATTTTGAGGTCGCTCCACCATATGTAGAAGGAGAAAACATGAGAGAAAGGAAGTTGCCAGTAATTTCTGCAGCTGGCACCCTCCAGCTTGCCAACGGAGAGCTCTCGCACAGCTCATGAAGAACCTTCCAATGTTTCTCCAAGAAGGCATAATATAATTCTAGCTGTGAAATTTCCCTTTAGTTTTAGCTAAATTTGGAACGCAGTCTGGAAAATATTATTCTGCATGTCTCAGATGTCAAATTAACTAATAATTACTGTATTTATAGCTGTAGGGTTTTTTCTTCTAGTTAAAAACTTTTTGAAGAAAAAACAGATAACTCAGTATATCCATCTGCTACTTTTATATTACTAGAAAGCTCATACAAGGCCCCTGTCTCTCTCTAACAACAGAGGCATTTAAATATCCAAATTGCCAGTGCACATGCTCAATGAGGCTCATCTGTCACCTGTGATGACAGGGCATTCCACCATCTTGGTACGCCTGGGAAGCTCAGTTATAGGACTCATGCAGATGAGCGTATGAATCGTACAAGTGTTGTCCGATTTTTGATAGGATAGCACACTGTCATGAGTGGGTCACAACCTCATGGAAGATCTGGGGTTAGAAAATCATTACGTACAGTAACATCCAGCAGAGGGTGCATCACCGCAACTCAAGGTAACTACAGGTCACCCTGCTTTCCATTCATTCCCCGGGGTTTTTACAGGCATGAGCACTGCATTAGCAGAGCTCCTGGCTGTAAAATGATTTAACCACTTCAGATGGATTTACTTCGTGGGACTTGACCTGAGCGACGGAAGGTATGAGATATTGTTGTTTTTTTATTTTTCCTTTGTTACAGAACGAGGGTCTTCAGGTGGATTACCAGTATAATAAAAAAATACAACACCATGTGTCTTTATTTCATTAAAGGACTTTGTAATAATGTGTGTGTGTTTTATTAACCATTTCGTACTATTGGATTAATAATGGATAGGTGTCATAATTGACGCCTCTCCATTATTAATCTGTAGGGTTGAGCGACTTTCATTTTTTTAAGATCGAGTAGGGTTTTGGGAAACCCGATTTTGTCCAGAGTCGAGTCGAGTGCAGTCGGCCGATTATCGCTAAAAGTCGGGGATCGACCGAAACACGAAACCCAATGCAAGTCAATGGGGAAGCATAGTCGGCAGTGAGTGGAGGCCAGGAAAACACCTACAGTGCCCATTTTAATGCCAAAAACATCCATTCTTGTTTCTGAAGCTTGCCAATCTTAATTAACTGTATAATAATAGTTGGGCATAGGGAATTGGGGGAAAGTTGTGGGGGGAGTAGGGCTGGCTCAAGTTTTTCGTGGGCCCAGGAAATGCGGACTACGTCACGGCGGTGTTGCAGGGAAAGGTAAGTATTTAAAAGTTGCAAGTGCTGTGATCCTGAGCAAGCAGGGGGGGGGCCCACTCGTTCGCATTGCCACTGGCACAGGGCCCCTCAAAGTACGGCGGTGTGTTTGCATGGCGGGGGCGCCTCCCACCAGCAGCGACACTTTTGCGTACTCTGAGGGGCCCTGTGCCAGTGTCGTCGCCAACGAGTATGCCCCCCCACCTGATGAAGGAACCTGCACTTTCATCTGCACCTTCCTCTTTGTCCCTGTGTAAGGTGGTATAACATGCGGGAAGGGGAACCTTACTTTCAGCAGGGACAGATTCTGGCTGTGTAGAGTACAAGGGGAATGTAGTGGTCTAGGTCAATGTACCAGCAGACTCATTTAGCAGTGGCTGGGCAATGGGCAGGATGAGGAGGAAACAGATATAGGGCCAAAGAATAAAGTAGGCTACATGCAGTTCAAAATTGGTAACAGGACTAAACAGGCGGCATTGCTTTGTTCAGTGGAGTAGCAAACCCAAGAGCAGCAGACACTGTTTCAAGGGCCTAACCACACTAGTAGGCCAAATGCAGTTTAATATCTGATAGTATAGGGCGAAAGCCAGAATGTGGAAGCTCAGCTTTGTTCAGTTGAGGACAACACCAGGGAGGGGCAGACACCTTTAGTAGGCCGGAAAAGCCTATTGCATTTTTTAAAATGGTAATTTGGAGCAGAAGGTTGAAGCTCAGCTTTATTTAGTTGAGGGCAACACCAGGCAGGGGCACACAGACAGACACCTTTAGTAGGCCGGAAAAGCCTATTGCATTTTTCAAAATGGTAATTTGGAGCAGAAGGTTGAAGCTCAGCTTTATTTAGTTGAGGACAACACCAGGGAGGGGCAGAAGCCGTTAGTAGGCCCTAACCACCATTTTTTTTTTTTAAAACCACTTAATGAGAGCCGGAAGGTTGAAGCTCAGCTTTATTTAGTTGAGGACAACACCAGGGAGGGGCAGAAGCCGTTAGTAGGCCCTAACCACCATTTTTTTTTTTAAAACCACATAATGAGAGCCGGAAGGTTGAAGCTCAGCTTTATTTAGTTGAGGACAACACCAGGGAGGGGCAGAAGCCGTTAGTAGGCCCTAACCACCATTTTTTTTTTTTAAACCACATAATGAGAGCCGGAAGGTTGAAGCTCAGCTTTATTTAGTTGAGGACAACACCAGGGAGGGGCACACAGACAGACACCTTTTGTAGGCCTGAAAAGCCTATTGCATTTTTCAAAATGGTAATTTGGAGCAGAAGGTTGAAGCTCAGCTTTATTTAGTTGAGGGCAACACCAGGGAGGGGCAGAAGCCGTTAGTAGGCCCTAACCACCATTTTTTTTTTTAAAACCACATAATGAGAGCCGGAAGGTTGAAGCTCAGCTTTATTTAGTTGAGGACAACACCAGGGAGGGGCAGAAGCCGTTAGTAGGCCCTAACCACCATTTTTTTTTTTAAAACCACATAATGAGAGCCGGAAGGTTGAAGCTCAGCTTTATTTAGTTGAGGACAACACCAGGGAGGGGCACACAGACAGACACCTTTTGTAGGCCTGAAAAGCCTATTGCATTTTTCAAAATGGTAATTTGGAGCAGAAGGTTGAAGCTCAGCTTTATTTAGTTGAGGGCAACACCAGGGAGGGGCAGAAGCCGTTAGTAGGCCCTAACCACCATTTTTTTTTTTAAAACCACATAATGAGAGCCGGAAGGTTGAAGCTCAGCTTTATTTAGTTGAGGGCAACACCAGGGAGGGGCAGAAGCCGTTAGTAGGCCCTAACCACCATTTTTTTTTTTAAAACCACATAATGAGAGCCGGAAGGTTGAAGCTCAGCTTTATTTAGTTGAGGACAACACCAGGGAGGGGCACACAGACAGACACCTTTAGTAGGCCGGAAAAGCCTATTGCATTTTTCAAAATGGTAATTTGGAGCAGAAGGTTGAAGCTCAGCTTTATTTAGTTGAGGGCAACACCAGGGAGGGGCAGAAGCCGTTAGTAGGCCCTAACCACCATTTTTTTTTTTTAAACCACATAATGAGAGCCGGAAGGTTGAAGCTCAGCTTTATTTAGTTGAGGACAACACCAGGGAGGGGCACACAGACAGACACCTTTAGTAGGCCTGAAAAGCCTATTGCATTTTTCAAAATGGTAATTTGGAGCAGAAGGTTGAAGCTCAGCTTTATTTAGTTGAGGGCAACACCAGGGAGGGGCAGAAGCCGTTAGTAGGCCCTAACCACCATTTTTTTTTTTTAAAACCACTTAATGAGAGCCGGAAGGTTGAAGCTCAGCTTTATTTAGTTGAGGACAACACCAGGCAGGGGCACACAGACAGACACCTTTAGTAGGCCTGAAAAGCCTATTGCATTTTTCAAAATGGTAATTTGGAGCAGAAGGTTGAAGCTCAGCTTTATTTAGTTGAGGGCAACACCAGGGAGGGGCAGAAGCCGTTAGTAGGCCCTAACCACCATTTATTTTTTTAAAACCACATAATGAGAGCCGGAAGGTTGAAGCTCAGCTTTATTTAGTTGAGGACAACACCAGGGAGGGGCAGAAGCCGTTAGTAGGCCCTAACCACCATTTTTTTTTTTAAAACCACATAATGAGAGCCGGAAGGTTGAAGCTCAGCTTTATTTAGTTGAGGACAACACCAGGGAGGGGCACACAGACAGACACCTTTAGTAGGCCGGAAAAGCCTATTGCATTTTTCAAAATGGTAATTTGGAGCAGAAGGTTGAAGCTCAGCTTTATTTAGTTGAGGGCAACACCAGGGAGGGGCAGAAGCCGTTAGTAGGCCCTAACCACCATTTTTTTTTTTAAAACCACATAATGAGAGCCGGAAGGTTGAAGCTCAGCTTTATTTAGTTGAGGACAACACCAGGCAGGGGCACACAGACAGACACCTTTAGTAGGCCTGAAAAGCCTATTGCATTTTTCAAAATGGTAATTTGGAGCAGAAGGTTGAAGCTCAGCTTTATTTAGTTGAGGGCAACACCAGGGAGGGGCAGAAGCCGTTAGTAGGCCCTAACCAAAGTTGAAGGCCAAATGCAGTTTAATTTCTGATACTATAGGCCGAAAGCCAGAAGGTGGAAGTTCCGATTTAGACAGTGGAGGACAATTTGAATTAGGGACTGCAGACAGACTTAGTAGGCTGTCCCCTGTGGACCATGCATCCACCACATTAACCCATTGCGCCGTAATGGACACGTAATCTTCCGTGGCCATGCCTACAGGTCCATGCGTCTGTTGTCAGGTGCACCTTTGTACTCACAGATTGCCAGAGTGCATGGACAATGCGGTCTTCTACATGCTGGTGGAGGGTTGGGATGGCTTTTCTCGCAAAAGAAGTGTCGACTGGTTAGCTTGTAGCGTGGTACAGCGTAGTCCATCATGGCCTTATTAATAGTAAATAAAATATATAACTAGGCTCTATGAACTTTTAAATAGGTTCCAGGGGTACACGGGCAGCATTGGTGTGGTCAGTGGAGGAGTATTGCAAGTAGGGGCTGCAGACAGGCTATCAAAGGCCTAAAATAACAAACAGTAGGCAGTCATGGCAGTTTTACATCGGTTACATGGATACACAGGCAGGCACTCCAGGCAGCATTGTGGTCAGTGGAGGAGTATTGCAAGTAGGGGCCGCAGACAGGCTATCAAAGGCCTAAAATAACAAACAATAGGCTCATGGCAGTTTTACAGCGGTTACATGGATACACGGGCAGGCAGCTTGGTGGTCAGTGGAGGAGTATTTAAAGTAGGGACCGCAGACAGGCTATCAAAGGCCTAAAATAACAAACAATAGGCTCATGGCAGTTTCACAGCGGTTACATGGATACACGGGCAGGCAGCTTGGTGGTGGTGAGTGGAGGAGTATTTAAAGTAGGGACCGCAGACAGGCTTCAAAGGCCTAACATAAGAAAATGGGCTGGCTGTAGGCACTTTATAATTGGTTCCAGGGGTACACGGGCAGCAGTGGTCTGGTCAGTGGAGGAGTATTTAAAGTAGGGACCGCAGACAGGCTATCAAAGGCCTAACATAACAAACAATAGGCTCATGGCAGTTTCACAGCGGTTACATGGATACACGGGCAGGCAGCTTGGTGGTGGTGAGTGGAGGAGTATTTAAAGTAGGGACCGCAGACAGGCTTCAAAGGCCTAACATAAGAAAATGGGCTGGCTGTAGGCACTTTATAATTGGTTCCAGGGGTACACGGGCAGCAGTGGTCTGGTCAGTGGAGGAGTATTTAAAGTAGGGACCGCAGACAGGCTTCAAAGGCCTAACATAAGAAAATGGGCTGGCTGTAGGCACTTTATAATTGGTTCCAGGGGTACACGGGCAGCAGTGGTCTGGTCAGTGGAGGAGTATTTAAAGTAGGGACCGCAGACAGGCTATCAAAGGCCTAACATAACAAACAATAGGCTCATGGCAGTTTCACAGCGGTTACATGGATACACGGGCAGGCAGCTTGGTGGTGGTGAGTGGAGGAGTATTTAAAGTAGGGACCGCAGACAGGCTTCAAAGGCCTAACATAAGAAAATGGGCTGGCTGTAGGCACTTTATAATTGGTTCCAGGGGTACACGGGCAGCAGTGGTCTGGTCAGTGGAGGAGTATTTAAAGTAGGGACCGCAGACAGGCTATCAAAGGCCTAACATAACAAACAATAGGCTCATGGCAGTTTCACAGCGGTTACATGGATACACGGGCAGGCAGCTTGGTGGTGGTGAGTGGAGGAGTATTTAAAGTAGGGACCGCAGACAGGCTTCAAAGGCCTAACATAAGAAAATGGGCTGGCTGTAGGCACTTTATAATTGGTTCCAGGGGTACACGGGCAGCAGTGGTCTGGTCAGTGGAGGAGTATTTAAAGTAGGGACCGCAGACAGGCTATCAAAGGCCTAACATAACAAACAATAGGCTCATGGCAGTTTCACAGCGGTTACATGGATACACGGGCAGGCAGCTTGGTGGTGGTGAGTGGAGGAGTATTTAAAGTAGGGACCGCAGACAGGCTTCAAAGGCCTAACATAAGAAAATGGGCTGGCTGTAGGCACTTTATAATTGGTTCCAGGGGTACACGGGCAGCAGTGGTCTGGTCAGTGGAGGAGTATTTAAAGTAGGGACCGCAGACAGGCTTCAAAGGCCTAACATAAGAAAATGGGCTGGCTGTAGGCACTTTATTATTGGTTCCAGGGGTACACGGGCAGCAGTGGTCTGGTCAGTGGAGGAGTATTTAAAGTAGGGACCGCAGACAGGCTATCAAAGGCCTAACATAACAAACAATAGGCTCATGGCAGTTTCACAGCGGTTACATGGATACATGGGCAGGCAGCTTGGTGGTCAGTGGAGGAGTATTTAAAGTAGGGACCGCAGACAGGCTATCAAAGGCCTAAAATAACAAACAATAGGCTCATGGCAGTTTTACAGCGGTTACATGGATACACGGGCAGGCAGCTTGGTGGTCAGTGGAGGAGTATTGCAAGTAGGGGCCGCAGACAGGCTATCAAAGGCCTAAAATAACAAACAATAGGCTCATGGCAGTTTTACAGCGGTTACATGGATACACGGGCAGGCAGCTTGGTGGTCAGTGGAGGAGTATTTAAAGTAGGGACCGCAGACAGGCTATCAAAGGCCTAAAATAACAAACAATAGGCTCATGGCAGTTTTACAGCGGTTACATGGATACACGGGCAGGCAGCTTGGTGGTCAGTGGAGGAGTATTTAAAGTAGGGACCGCAGACAGGCTTCAAAGGCCTAACATAAGAAAATGGGCTGGCTGTAGGCACTTTATAATTGGTTCCAGGGGTACACGGGCAGCAGTGGTCTGGTCAGTGGAGGAGTATTTAAAGTAGGGACCGCAGACAGGCTATCAAAGGCCTAACATAACAAACAATAGGCTCATGGCAGTTTCACAGCGGTTACATGGATACACGGGCAGGCAGCTTGGTGGTGGTGAGTGGAGGAGTATTTAAAGTAGGGACCGCAGACAGGCTTCAAAGGCCTAACATAAGAAAATGGGCTGGCTGTAGGCACTTTATAATTGGTTCCAGGGGTACACGGGCAGCAGTGGTCTGGTCAGTGGAGGAGTATTTAAAGTAGGGACCGCAGACAGGCTTCAAAGGCCTAACATAAGAAAATGGGCTGGCTGTAGGCACTTTATAATTGGTTCCAGGGGTACACGGGCAGCAGTGGTCTGGTCAGTGGAGGAGTATTTAAAGTAGGGACCGCAGACAGGCTATCAAAGGCCTAACATAACAAACAATAGGCTCATGGCAGTTTCACAGCGGTTACATGGATACACGGGCAGGCAGCTTGGTGGTGGTGAGTGGAGGAGTATTTAAAGTAGGGACCGCAGACAGGCTTCAAAGGCCTAACATAAGAAAATGGGCTGGCTGTAGGCACTTTATAATTGGTTCCAGGGGTACACGGGCAGCAGTGGTCTGGTCAGTGGAGGAGTATTTAAAGTAGGGACCGCAGACAGGCTTCAAAGGCCTAACATAAGAAAATGGGCTGGCTGTAGGCACTTTATAATTGGTTCCAGGGGTACACGGGCAGCAGTGGTCTGGTCAGTGGAGGAGTATTTAAAGTAGGGACCGCAGACAGGCTATCAAAGGCCTAACATAACAAACAATAGGCTCATGGCAGTTTCACAGCGGTTACATGGATACACGGGCAGGCAGCTTGGTGGTCAGTGGAGGAGTATTTAAAGTAGGGACCGCAGACAGGCTATCAAAGGCCTAAAATAACAAACAATAGGCTCATGGCAGTTTTACAGCGGTTACATGGATACACGGGCAGGCAGCTTGGTGGTCAGTGGAGGAGTATTGCAAGTAGGGGCCGCAGACAGGCTATCAAAGGCCTAAAATAACAAACAATAGGCTCATGGCAGTTTTACAGCGGTTACATGGATACACAGGCAGCTTGGTGGTGAGTGGAGGAGTAGTGCAAGGAGTGTCTGTCCCAGTACTCCCAAAATATAAATAGATGTTAATGTCTCGCAAAACAACCAAAACAAAAAAAAAAGGTGGCATACTTAGGTACAGGGGTGGGCTCATCTACTGAGTTTCTGACATAGTAATTTGGCAGTAACTATTTAATGGTGCCAATATAGGACACAGACACAGACTACTTTAAGTTGCATCATAGATGTCTACAAATTTGTATTGTCAGTGCCAGACATTGAATGATGTCAGCGAATAGACTAAAGATTGGTGGAGCTGTGCGACATAATTTTGCACGTGGTAGAGCACATTTTGAGCTGGGGTAGGGGGGAACTCTCTTGAGGCCGGCGGGACCGCCCCAGGGCCCCTCATGTTACAACGGTGTGTCTGACGTTGGGTGCGCACCACCACCGCCAGAGACACTACATTGTACTATGAGGGACCCAGTAGCAATGCCGTCAACCAAAAGCGAGCACACCCACCTCTTCAGACAAACAGCAGTCTCACGGGTGCTTGCGCCAAGTCGCGATACCACGGCCCCGTGTGGGGAGTTTTGCCATTTAGGGAGGTGTAAACATGTCGTATGCTGTACAATCAGCTGCAGCAAATTAGACATTAGAAAAGTAATTCACAGGCAAGAGCTTTTCATAGGAAAGCTAGGTGTCGGCCGGGCAAGGTGGGGCAAAAGATTTCGAAATCCAGTTGTGGTTCATTTTAATGAATGTTAGATCGTCAACATTTTGGGTAGCCAGACGAGTCCTTTTTTCGGTTAATATTGAACCTGCAGCACTGAATACTCTTTCTGATAGGACACTTGCTGCCGGGCAAGCAAGCTCCTGCAATGCATATTCTGCCAATTCTGGCCAGGTGTCTAATTTGGAGGCCCAGTAATCAAATGGGAATGACGGTTGAGGGAGAACATCGATAAGGGATGAAAAATAGTTAGTAACCATACTGGACAAATGTTGTCTCCTGTCACTTTCAATTGATGCAGCAGTACCTGTCCTGTCTGCGGTCATAGCAAAATCACTCCACAACCTGGTCAGAAAACCCCTCTGTCCAACGCCACTTCTGATGTGTGCACCCCTAACACTCCTAGTCTGCTGCCCCCTGGAGCTCGTGTGAGAACGATCACGTGCGCTGTGTGCTGGGAATGCCTGAAGCAAACGGTCAACAAGAGTTGATTGTTTGGTTGCTAATATTAGTTCCAAGTTCTCATGTGGCATAATATTTTGCAATTTGCCTTTATAGCGTGGATCAAGGAGGCAGGCCAACCAGTAATCGTCATCGTTCATCATTTTCGTAATGCGTGTGTCCCTTTTTAGGATACGTAAGGCATAATCCGCCATGTGGGCCAAAGTTCCAGTTGTCAAATCTCCGGTTGTGATTGGTTGAGGGGCAGTTGCAGGCAAATCTACGTCACTTGTGTCCCTCAAAAAACCAGAACCCGGCCGTGACACGCAACCAAATTCCTGTGCCCCCGGGAAAGGTTCGGCATTAAAAATATACTCATCCCCATCATCCTCCTCGTCCTCCACCTCCTCTTCGCCCGCTACCTCGTCCTGTACACTACCCTGACCAGACAATGGCTGACTGTCATCAAGGCTTTCCTCTTCCTCTGGTGCAGACGCCTGCTCCTTTATGTGCGTCAAACTTTGCATCAGCAGACGCATTAGGGGGATGCTCATGCTTATTACGGCGTTGTCTGCACTAACCAGCCGTGTGCATTCCTCAAAGCACTGAAGGACTTGACACATGTCTTGTATCTTAGACCACTGCACACCTGACAACTCCATGTCTGCCATCCTACTGCCTGCCCGTGTATCCTCCCACAAATAAATAACAGCACGCCTCTGTTCGCACAGTCTCTGAAGCATGTGCAGTGTTGAGTTCCACCTTGTTGCAACGTCTATGATTAGGCGATGCTGGGGAAGGTTCAAAGACCGCTGATAGGTCTGCATACGGCTGGCGTGTACAGGCGAACGTCGGATATGTGAGCAAAGTGCACGCACTTTGAGGAGCAGGTCGGAGAACCCAGGATAAGTTTTCAATAAGCACTGCACCACCAGGTTTAAGGTGTGAGCCAGGCAAGGAATGTGTTTCAGTTGGGAAAGGGAGATGGCAGCCATGAAATTCCTTCCGTTATCACTCACTACCTTGCCTGCCTCAAGATCTACTGTGCCCAGCCACGACTGCGTTTCTTGTTGCAAGAACTCGGACAGAACTTCCGCGGTGTGTCTATTGTCGCCCAAGCACTTCATAGCCAATACAGCCTGCTGACGCTTGGCAGTAGCTGGCCCATAATGGGACAACTGGTGTGCAACAGTGTCATCTGCCGATGGAGTGGTTGGCAGACTGCGTTCTGTGGAAGAGCTGTAGCTTCTGCAGGAGGACGAGGAGGAGGAGGAGGAGGGGGTGCGAACGCCTACAGCCAACTGTTTCCTAGACCGTGGGCTAGGCACAACTGTCCCTAAATTGATGTCGCCTGTGGACCCTGCATCCACCACATTCACCCAGTGTGCCGTGATGGACACATAACGTCCCTGGCCATGCCTACTGGTCCATGCATCTGTAGTCAGGTGCACCTTTGTACTCACAGATTGCCTGAGTGCATGGACGATGCGCTGTTTAACATGCTGGTGCAGGGCTGGGATGGCTTTTCTGGAAAAAAAGTGTCGACTGGGTAGCTCGTATCGTGGTTCAGCGTACTCCATCAGGGCTTTGAAAGCTTCGCTTTCAACTAACCGGTAGGGCATCATCTCTAACGAGATTAGTCTAGCTATGTGGGCGTTAAAACCCTGTGTACGCGGATGCGAGGATAAGTACTTCCTTTTTCTAACCAGAGTCTCATGTAGGGTGAGCTGGACTGGAGAGCTGGAGATCGTGGAACTTTCGGGTGTGCCGGTGTACATGGCAGACTGAGAGACGGTTGGAGACGGTATTGTTTCCGCCGGTGCCCTAGATGCAATATTTCCTCCTACAAAACTGGTGATTCCCTGACCCTGACTGCTTTTGGCTGGCAAAGAAACCTGCACAGATACTGCCGGTGGTGCGGAAAATGGTGGCCTTACAGTGACGGAAGGGATGTTGCGTTGCTGACTAGCTTCATTGGCCGAGGGTGCTACAACCTTGAGGGACGTTTGGTAGTTAGTCCAGGCTTGAAAATGCATGGTGGTTAAGTGTCTATGCATGCAACTAGTATTTAGACTTTTCAGATTCTGACCTCTGCTTAAGCTAGTTGAACATTTTTGACAGATGACTTTGCGCTGATCAGTTGGATGTTGTTTAAAAAAATGCCAGACTGCACTCTTCCTAGACTCGGATCCCTTTTCAGGGATTGCAGACTGAGCTTTAACCGGATGGCAACGCTGTGCTCCAACAGGTTTTGGCTTTGACACGCGTTTTGGTCCAGATACGGGCCCGGGAGATGGAACCTGTTGCGATGTTGATGCCTGCTGCGGCCCCTCCTCCACCTCCGCTTCTGAACTACTGCCGCCTGCACCCTGTTCCCCCAATGGCTGCCAATCGGGGTCAATAACTGGGTCATCTATTACCTCCTCTTCGAGCTCGTGTGCAACTTCGTCTGTGTCACTGTGTCGGTCGGTGGTATAGCGTTCGTGGCGGGGCAACATAGTCTCATCAGGGTCTGATTGTGGATCTGTACCCTGAGAGGGCAATGTGGTGGTCTGAGTCAAAGGAGCAGCATAGTACTCTGGCTGTGGCTGTGCATCAGTGCACTCCATGTCAGAATATACTTGTAATGGGCATGGCCTGTTAAATGTTTCACTTTCTAAGCCAGGGACGGTATGTGTAAAGAGCTCCATGGAGTGACCCGTTGTGTCGCCTGCTGCATCCTTCTCTCTTGTTGTAGTTTTTGCTGAGGAGGACAAGGAAGCGACTTGTCCCTGACCGTGAACATCCACAAGCGACGCGCTGCTTTTACATTTACCAGTTTCGGAAGAGGAGGCAAAAGAGCTAGAGGCTGAGTCTGCAATGTAAGCCAAAACTTGCTGTTGCTGCTCCGCCTTTAAAAGCGGTTTTCCTACTCCCAGAAAAGAGAGCGTTCGAGGCCTTGTGTAGCCTGACGACGAAACTGGCTCCACAGCTCCAGACTTAGGTGGAATATTTTTATCCCCACGACCACCTGATGCTCCACTACCACTACCATCATTACCAGCTGACAATGAACGCCCACGACGACCTCTTGCACCAGACTTCCTCATTGTTTTAAAATCTTAACCAAAGTAACTTTATTTGTTGCTGTCAAACAACTTACACGGTGAGCTATAACTTCAGTATGATTTCAATATCCCTTAACAGGTTGGTGAGACCACAAGGAAAATCAGGCACAATGTTACACACTCTGTTTTCTGTGGCACAAAATCACAGAGATGACACACACGCAGGACTGTCACTCAAGCACTAATGTCAATATTAATCTCCCACCTAATTTATTTATTTTTTTTTCTCAGGGAGACTTTAGAAACCAAATAATATTAAAAAAAAAAAAAAAAAAAGGCTTTCTATGGCCCACAATTAGAGAGAGAGAGGTGGCACAACCAGGAGTCAAGACTGGCGCACAAGCTGAAAGGGCAATATTACTCTCCCACTGTTTTTTATGTTTTTTTTGTTTTTTTCAGGGAGACTTTAGAAACCAAATAATATTAAAAAAACCCAAAAAAAAAAAGGCTTTCTATGGCCCACTGAATGAGAGGGAGAGAGGTGGCACACCCAGGAGTCAAGACTGGCACACAAGCTGAAAGGGCAATATTACTCTCCCACTGTTTTTTTAGGTTTTTTTTTTTGTTTCAGGGAGACTTTAGAAACCAAATAATATTAAAAAAAAAAAAAAAAAAAAAAATAGGCTTGCTATAGCCCACTGAATGAGAGATAGCACACACAGCAGTGGCACACAAGCCCTGACTGAGGCCAATATTTTTCTCCCACTGATTGATGTAGTGTTTTTGTGTTGAGGTAGAATTTAGAACACAAATCACGGAAAAAATAAATAGGCTTTCTATGGCCCACTGAATGAAAGGGAGAGAGGTGGCACACCCAGGAGTCAAGACTGGCACACAAGCTGAAAGGGCAATATTACTCTCCCACTGTTTTTTTATGTATTTTTTGTTTTTTCAGGGAGACTTTAGAAACCCAATAATATTTAAAAAAAAAAATAAATAGGCTTTCTATGGCCCACTGAATGAGAGGGAGAGAGGTGGCACACCCAGGAGTCAAGACTGGCACACAAGCTGAAAGGGCAATATTATTCTCCCACTGTTTTTTTAGGTTTTTTTTTTTTTTTTCAGGGAGAATTAGAAACCAAATAATATTTAAAAAAAAAAAATAAATAGGCTTTCTATGGCCCACTGAATGAGAGGGAGAGAGGTGGCACACCCAGGAGTCAAGACTGGCACACAAGCTGAAAGGGCAATATTACTCTCCCACTGTTTTTTTAGGTTTTTTTTTTTTTTTCAGGGAGACTTTAGAAACCAAATAATATTAAAAAAAAAAAAAAAAAAAAAAAAAATAGGCTTGCTATAGCCCACTGAACGAGAGATAGCACACACAGCAGTGGCACACAAGCCCTGACTGAGGCCAATATTTTTCTCCCACTGATTGATGTAGTGTTTTTGTGTTGAGGTAGATTTTAGAACACAAATCACGGAAAAAATAAATAGGCTTTCTATGGCCCACTCAGTGAGAGATGGCACACACAGGGATGGCACTGTAGCAGAAATGCCAATCTTAATCTCCCACAAAAAAAAAACAAAAAAAAAAAAAAAACTGTCCTACAATTACTATCTCCCTGCAGTAATGTAAGCCAGGTATGGCAGGCAGCAATAGGAGTGGACTGATGCACAAATTAAATAAAAAGTGTGGACAAACAAAAAAGATAGCTGTGCAGAAAGGAAGGAACAAGAGGATATGTGCTTTGAAAAAAGCAGTTGGTTTCCACAGTGGCGTACACACAGCAATACAGCTATCACGGAGCCTTCTAGGGCAGCCCAATGAGCTACAGCGCTGAGGGGAAAAAAAAAAAAAAATAGCTTCCACAGTCCCTGCACACCGAAGGTGGTGTTGGACAGTGGAAATCGCTGCAGCACAAGCGGTTTGGTGGTTAGTGGACCCTGCCTAACGCTCTCCCTGCTTCTGACGAAGCGGCAGCAACCTGTCCCTAAGCTCAGATCAGCAGCAGTAAGATGGCGGTCGGCGGGAACGCCCCTTTATAGCCCCTGTGACGCCGCAGACAGCAAGCCAATCACTGCAATGCCCTTCTCTAAGATGGTGGGGACCAGGATCTATGTCATCACGCTGCCCACACTCTGCGTTCACCTTCATTGGCTGAGAAATGGCGCTTTTCGCGTCATTGAAACGCGACTTTGGCGCGAAAGTCGCGTACCGCATGGCCGACAAGCACAGGGGTCGGATCGGGTTTCATGAGACGCCGACTTAGCCAAAAGTCGGCGACTTTTGAAAATGATCGACCCGTTTCGCTCAACCCTATTAATCTGGCTTAATGTCACCTTACAATAGCAAGGTGACATTAACCCTTCATTACCCCATATCCCATCGCTACACGGGAGTGGGAAGAGAGTGGCCAAGTGCCAGAATAGGCGCATCTCCCAGATGTGCCTTTTCTGGGGTGGCTGGGGGCAGATATTTGTAGCCAGGGGGGGGCCAATAACCATGGACCCTCTCTAGGCTATTAATATCTGCCCTCAGTCACTGGCTTTACCACTCTGGCGGAGCAAATAGCACGGGAGCCCACGCCAATTTTTTCCGCCATTTAACCCTTTATTTTACAAGCTACAGTGCCCAAATTTTGCACATACACACTACTAACATTAGTAGTGTGGAATATGCAAAAAAAAGGGATATCAGATGGTTTACTGTATGTAAACCATGTCTCATATCCTGTCAGGTTTGGGAAGGAGAAATGAAAAGCCGGCAATTGAATTACCGGCTTTTCTCTAACACCGCTGCGTATTTCTCGCAAGTCACACTGCTGGTCCGTATGTAATCTGCATTTTTCTCGCCCCCATAGACTTTCATTGGCGATTTTTTTTGCGCAATACGGTGACAAACGCAGCATGCTGCGATTTTCTACGGCCGTACAAGACCGTATATTACGGATGCGGCAGATAGTAGCTGGGCCATAGAGATTCATTGGGCCGTGTGCAATGCGTATTTTATGGACGTAGTTTATGCGCTCATACATCCATAAAACTCGCTAGTGTGACGCCGGCCTCAGACTGTGTGCTTGTGTTTAACCCCTTAAGCCCCAAGGGTGGTTTGCACGTTAATGACCGGGCCAATTTTTACAATTCTGACCACTGTCCCTTTATGAAGTTATAACTCTGGAATGCTTCAACGGATCTTGGCGATTCTGACATTTTTTTCTCATGACATATTGTAATTCAAGATAGTGGTAAAATTTCTTCGATATAACATGCGTTTATTTGTGAAAAAAATTGAAATTTGGCAAAAATTTTGAAAATTTTCCAAATTTGAATTTTTATGCCCTTAAATCACAGAGATATATCACATAAAATAATTAATAAGTAACATTTCCCACATGTCTACTTTACATCAGCACAATTTTGGAACCCAAATTTTTTTTTGTTAGGGAGTTATAAGTGTTAAAACTTGACCAGCAATTTCTCATTTTTACAACACCAATATTTTTTAGGGACCACATCACATTTGAAGTCATTTTGAGGGGTCTATATGATAGAAAATACCCAAGTGTGACACCATTCTAAAAACTGCACTGCATTTTTGGAATGTTTAAAAATAATGAACATTTAACTTTTTTTCGCAAAAAATTTACTTCAGCTCCAATTTGTTTTATTTTACCAAGGGTAACAGGAGAAAATGGACCCCAAAAGTTGTTGTACAATTTGTTCTGAGTACGTTGATACCCTATATGTGGGGGTAAACCACTGTTTGGGTGCATGGCAGAGCTTGGAAGGGAGGGAGCGCCGTTTGACTTTTCAACGCAAAATTGACTGGAATTGAGATGGGACGCCATGTTGCGTTTGGAGAGCCCCTGCTGTGCCTAAACATTGAAATCCCCACAAGTGACACCATTTTGGAAAGTAGACCCCCTAAGGAACTTATCTAGATGTGTCGTGAGCACTTTGACCCACCAAGTGCTTCACAGAAGTTTATAATGCAGAGCCGTAAAAATAAAAAATCATATTTTTTCACAAATATGATCTTTTCACCCCAATTTTTTATTTTCCCAAGGGCAAGAGAAGAAATTGGACCCCAAAAGTTGTTGTGCCATTTGTTCTGAGTACGCCGATACCCCTTATATGGGGGTAAACCACTGTTTCGGCGCATGGCAGAGCTCGGAAGGGAAGGAGCGCCGTTTGACTTTTCAATGCAAAATTGACTGGAATTGAGATGGGACGCCATGTTGCGTTTGGAGAGCCCCTGATGTGCCTAAACATTGAAACCCCCCACAAGTTACACCATTTTGGAAAGTAGATCCCCTAAGAAACTTATAAACATAAAACTGAACGCGTATATCAGAACAATAGTAGAAAATTTTATTAAATTGTAAAAAAAAACAACGATACAGGTTAAAAACAGCCAACAGTGCTTAGGTGAGCCAAGAAAACAGAAAAAGGCATCACCATTGAGTGGGCAGAGTAATCACACAAAACTGCAGTACAATCAAACAAGGCATGGATCATAGATAACAGAGATACAAATCAGTTACAGGCTAAATAGTGCCATCATGTGTATCAAACCAAAAACCCCAGTACTGAGATCCAAAGATCCCCAATACATGAAAAATAATAGCGTATGTGGAACATATAATATGGGGATAAGATTACATGACAAATTACTAATAATAAATAATGCCTGTTACAAGCCAAGAAAGGCCCCCGGTGTTGAGGTCCATAACTCTCCAGTACCTAAACAAAAAAGTACATGCAGTGGAATACAAGCATAATAACACTAATAACTTACCAACACTCTAATGGCGATGCTGCAACCCCTATGCGCATTTCGGCAGCGTGCCTTTGTCAGGGGGAGTGGCATCACAACTAAAACATGCCCGTTTTATATGAGAGGTAGCCAATAGAAACAGGAATTGTCATGAGACACATGACCGGAAGTGGACCGAAAGGGATGTTGGTAATTGTAGTATAAGACCGGACTTTATGGTCAAAGGCGGCGCATGTATCCACGGCATCACCCTGCAGAGTGAGGTCAGCGAGTGCGTCATGGCAGGGGGCAGGACGCCAAGTGGCGGCCACCAGTCACACACAGAAAACTGCGTGCACAGGGGGCCGCCCCAGATATCTGCCCACAACCAGGTTAAGACGCCGTCGCCGGCAACATCTACAGAGGTGCCAGTGCACATGCGCACAAACCACCAAGTGCCGTAATAACGGAACTGCATCAGATATGCGGCAGATTCAAAGATAGCTAGTACTGTGGCATATAGCGTAATATATACGATGACATAAATACATGTGCATAAAAAATGTGCATCCATGTCATCGGCATCTTCAGTTGGTGAATCATCTGATAATTCACAATATTCCTTTAAGTCAATGGAAACCAGATTTGGTGGTAACAAACGAAAAGGAGATCATAAGTTACCAGAAACCAAACGAGGAACACATGAGTCTAAACAAGAATCCAGTAGCGGACCAAAGGTAATTAATTTATCTGAGCATTCTTTTTCCAATACTGAATTACAATTGTTATCTAAAGGTTTGACATTTTCACCAACCAGTAGGTTTGATCCGTTTACGGCTATTAAAGACCTTCATATCTTCGCGAGATCTCTAGTTTTTAAGAAATGGTTTCATAATGAAGACACAAGATGTAATTTTCCATTACCAGATGAGCAAGAGGCACTACAGATCTTAGAAGAACTTAGCAGAGAACACGACCTGCCACCTTTAGGTATAGGTACCATCATCCTTGAAACGAAAATCCCAAAAATTTCCTCCCTTGTCAGTGTGTCCTAATATTGAAATTTTTGTCCAACTTGTTGCTAGCGATTTTGAAAAGATACCTAAAAATATGTATAATGACAATCTGACTAATTCTGAACGCGTTGGCCTTAAACATCTTAAAAAACTTGATGATGTATTATTTAAACCCGCTGACAAGGGGGGAAATGTGGTGGTATGGCCGTGTAAAATGTATGAGAGTGAAGCATATTGGCAACTCAGAGACCCCACCTGCTATAAGAAACTTACCTACAACCCTATGTCTTCATATAGAGATTCTCTTGGAAAAATTTCTCAGACAGCATTGGATAAAGAGATCATTACTCAAGAGACACGAAATGTACTCTGGACCAAGAATCCATCTGTTCCAACTCTATATCTCTTGCCCAAAGTCCATAAAGACATCAAAAACCCTCCAGGTAGGCCTATTATTTCGAGGATGGGGGGACTAACTGAAAATATTGGCAAGTATATCGATTCTTTTTTAAAACCTCTTGTTGAAACAATCCCCTCGTTCCTACGGGACACTTCGGATTTCTTGTGTAGAGTGGACTCCGTACACATGGACGAGGACATGCTCCTTGTCACGTGTGATGTGGAGTCCCTCTACACAAGTATCCAACACCATGATGGCCTCAAGGCTGTAAATTATTTTCTCTCTATGACTAAATTTTCCCAAGATGAGACAGATTTTCTAATACAGCTTTTGGAGTTTCTCCTTACCCACAATTTTTTTATTTTTAATGGGTCCTTCTACCTACAGCTCCAGGGGACAGCCATGGGGGCGGCATGTGCGCCCTCCTATGCTAACCTGTTCCTGGGGCTGTGGGAGAGGGACCTGTTCTCGTCAGATCAGGGTTCGTCGATGGACCGGGTCATTCTCTGGGCCCAGTATATCGACGATATTTTCATGATCTGGCGAGGTACACCAGTTGAGTTAGAAGATTTTTTTGCCAATTTGAACCAAAATCCCTGTAATATAAAATTGACATATAAATATCATGCTTGTCAAATTGAATTCTTGGATGTATTGATCAAAAAAGATAACACCGGTTTACTGCAGACGGATATGTTCCGGAAGGAAACTGCGGTCAACTCTATTTTGCATGCTACATCATCTCATCCAGCACATGTTGTAAGATCAGTTCCGGTTGGCCAATTCCTTAGACTTAAGCGCCTATGTTCAACAAACTCTGACTTTGAAATACGTGCAAAGGAAATGAGAGAAAGGTTTTATGAACGCGGATACAGCAAGCGTTCTATCAAACATGCATATAACCGAGCAAAAAATGCCAATCGTCAAGAGTTGATGTATGCTAAAACAACGAAACAAAAAATGGAGTCTCCAAGGATGGTAACACGTTATCACTCCCAGTGGCAGAGGATGTATGAGATTATGCAAAAACATTGGTCAGTGTTATTGGCAGATGAGACTTTGAGACAATATTTACCTGAAAGACCAGTTGTCACCGCTCGACGATGTGACAACCTGCGTGACCATTTAGTAAGGAGTTACTACTCACCTACAAATCAGCCCCAGATATTTGGAAGAACGGGTAAAAGAACGACTAACGTATGGGGATGTGTTCCCTGCGGGAAATGCATCGCATGTTCCAACATTGAAACAACAAAAGAGTTTCTTTCATCAGATGGACGTACTTTTGTTATTACACATTCAATAAATTGTTCCACACAAACAGTGATTTACCACGCTACCTGTCCCTGTTCCCTCATTTATATAGGCTTGACTACGCGGGCTTTGAAGATTAGAGTCCGGGAACATGTACGTGATATTGAAGCAGCGGCTAAAGTAAATGATTTGGAACAATTAAAGACAATTCCAAGGCATTTCAAGCAACATCATGCCTGTGATCCATCTGGTCTCCGAGTTAAAGGTATTGACCATATTAAATCTAATCTCCGTGGGGGTAACCTTAGTCGCTGTTTGGCTCAAAGAGAGGCTCAATGGATTTGGACTCTACGTACTCTACACCCAAATGGCCTAAATTAATCGCTCAGTTTTGCTCCTTTCGTTTAGACTCTGACCTCGTGCAACTAGTTATTATATTTTTTTGGCATCCATTTTTTTCTTTTTTCTTTTTCTTTGTTTTTATACCTATTGTTTTTATCGTTCCTATGTAATTGAGTCTTATTGACTTTTTGTTTATTTTAATCATTACTAATTTGTGCTACTTTACATGCCTTTCTAGTATGACCATGGCCTATTTGTCGTATACTTCTCTCTGACCCAGTTGAGTGGAATTTTTAGAAAAGGGACAGACATGGAATCCACTGTCTACCTAGATGACCATACTGGGTAACAATAAGGAGAATTGGACCACTTTGGCATCTACGTTACCTAAAGAAGACTATTCTGAAGATTTTTGTATAAGTTTTTCTATATGTGTTTGTGTTACATATACTTTGCACACTGCACTTTATTGTCTGCATTGCAGTTATTGTATTATTAATATTATTGATAATGATTAATAGTTGGTTATATTTAAGATATATATTGTATGTCATGTTATTTTAGATACATGATTTTGTGTCATGTTCACTATTTACTATATGTTCAATAATAGGTTTTTAGTGGGTATTGTGTATGTGTGTACATATTTACATATATGTGCATATGTATATATATTATGTATGGATATTTTGTCCAGAGACTTTAATGACTTACTTATGTGTGCGTCTTCTATTGATTAGCCTGTATATTTTAACATCGGCCCTAGTGTGGTACACATTCACTCAGGTGCTAATGAGTTGAGGTTTTCCTCACCATTCTTCATCCACTCACTTTATTAAATCACTTGGCTGTATGTAACACTTCTTGGTGTATGGTGTATTTATTTCATTTTTTCTTCTTTCTTTGACTGTTTCGGGATATTAATATTCCCTTATTCACACTTTATTTATATTTATACGTTTTGTATGTGGTTTCATATCCTTTTTCACATTTAGGTCTCTATCTATTCTGTTTATTATCAATAGTATTTACGCTCTTGCTACAACTTTTTCGCCACTTTATTGAGTATGTTTACTACATCACATACTTTTTGTAGTTAGGTGTCACTTTTTTTATGCACATTTATTTATGTCATCGTATATATTGCGCTATATGCCACAGTACTGGCTATCTTTGAATCTGCCGCATATCTGATGCAGTTCCGTTATTACGGCACTTGGTGGTTTGTGCGCATGTGCACTGGCACCTCTGTAGATGTTGCCGGCGACGGCGTCTTAACCTGGTTGTGGGCAGATGTCTGGGGCGGCCCCCTGCGCACGCAGTTTTCTGTGTGTGACCGGCCATGCCCCCTGCCATGACGCACTCGCTGACCTTACTCTGCAGGGTGATGCCGTGGATACATGCGCCGCCTTTGACCATAAAGTCCGGTCTTATACTACAATTACCAACATCCCTTTCGGTCCACTTCTGGTCATGTGTCTCATGACAATTCCTGTTTCTACTGGCTACCTCTCATATAAAACGGGCATGTTTTAGTTGTGATGCCACTCCCCCTGATGAAGGCACGCCACCGAAATGCGCATAGGGGTTGCAGCATCGCCATTAGAGTGTTGGTAAGTTATTAGTGTTATTATGCTTGTATTCCACTGCATGTACTTTTTTGTTTAGGTACTGGAGAGTTATGGACCTCAACACCGGGGGCCTTTCTTGGCTTGTAACAGGCATTATTTATTATTAGTAATTTGTCATGTAATCTTATCCCCATATTATATGTTCCACATACGCTATTATTTTTCATGTATTGGGGATCTTTGGATCTCAGTACTGGGGTTTTTGGTTTGATACACATGATGGCACTATTTAGCCTGTAACTGATTTGTATCTCTGTTATCTATGATCCATGCCTTGTTTGATTGTACTGCAGTTTTGTGTGATTACTCTGCCCACTCAATGGTGATGCCTTTTTCTGTTTTCTTGGCTCACCTAAGCACTGTTGGCTGTTTTTAACCTGTATCGTTGGTTTTTTTTACAAATTAATACAGTTTTCTACTATTGTTCTGATATACGCGTTCAGTTTTATGTTTATATGCATTTTGCGTAGAACATGTTTCCATCCTTTTTTTTGATTTATATACAACTACTTTTTTCCTTGGTTAGTTCTTTAAAATTATTGCGTTATATACTTTTGTGTATCCTTCAGCAGGAATAACTATTGGTTATTCCCCTAAGAAACTTATCTAGATGTGTGGTGAGCACAGAAGTTTATAATGCAGAGCCGTCAAAATAAAAAATCATATTTTTTCACAAATATGATCTTTTCACCCCAATTTTTTATTTTCCCAAGGGTAAGAAAAGAAATTGGACCCGAAAAGTTGTTGTGCCATTTGTTCTCAGTACGCCGATACCCCATATGTGAGGGTAAACCACTGTTTGAGCGCATGGCAGAGCTCGGAAGGGAAGGAGCGCCATTTGACTTTTCAATGCAAAATTGACTAGAATTGAGATGGGACGCCATGTCACATTTGGAGAGCTGTTATGACCCCAATGGCGAGGGTCTCAGAGGAACAAGTAAGTCTGCGAAGTACAAAAATCCAGCTCATAGGGCAGTGGTAACTGGGTTGACCATATATCTACTCCTAACGCCAACACTAGAAGTAGCCGGGGAACATGCCTACGTTGGTCGCTAGATGTCTCGCGCCAGCCGGAGGACTAACTACCCCTAGAAGAGGAAAACAAAGACCTCTCTTGCCTCCAGATAATAGACCCCAAAAGTTGGATACAAGCCCCCAACAAATAATAACGGTGAGGTAAGAGGAAATGACAAACACAGAGATGAACTAGGTTTAGCAAAGAGAGGCCCACTTACTAATAGCAGAATGTAGTAAGATAACTTATATGGTCAACAAAAACCCTATCAAAATTCCACACTGGAAATTCAAGAACCCCCGAACCGTCTAACGGCCCGGGGGGAGAACTCCAGCCTCCCTAGAGCTTCCAGCAAGGTTAGGATACAGATTATGTACAAGCTGGACAAAAATGCAAACAAAAACAAATAGCAAAAAGCAAGAAAGCAGACTTAGCTTAATCTAGCAGGAACCAGGATCAGTAGACAAGAGCACAACAGATTAGCTCTGATTACAACGTTGCCAGGCATTGAACTGAAGGTCCAGGGAGCTTATATAGCAACACCCCTGAACTAACGGCCCAGGTGAGCATACAAGGGATGACTGACATACCCAGAGTCAAATCACTAGTAACCACTAGAGGGAGCCAAAAAGCAAATTCACAACAGTACCCCCCCCTTAGTGAGGGGTCACCGAACCCTCACCAAGACCACCAGGGCGATCAGGATGAGCGGCGTGAAAGGCACGAACCAAATCGGCCGCATGCACATCAGAGGCGACCACCCAGGAATTATCCTCCTGACCATAGCCCTTCCACTTGACCAGGTACTGAAGCCTCCGCCTGGAGAGATGAGAATCTAAGATCTTCTCCACCACGTACTCCAACTCGCCCTCAACCAACACCGGAGCAGGAGGCTCCGCAGAAGGGACCACAGGCACAACGTACGGCCGCAACAAGGACCTATGAAATACGTTGTGAATGGCAAACGACACCGGAAGATCCAAGCGAAAGGATACAGGATTAAGGATTTCCAATATCTTGTAAGGACCAATGAAGCGAGGCTTAAATTTGGGAGAGGAGACCTTCATAGGAACAAATCGAGAAGACAGCCATACCAAATCCCCAACGCGAAGTCGGGGACCCACACCGCGGCGGCGGTTGGCAAAACGCTGAGCCTTCTCCTGTGACAACTTCAAGTTGTCCACCACATGACTCCAGATCCGCTGCAACCTATCCACCACAGAATCCACCCCAGGACAGTCAGAAGGCTCCACATGTCCCGAGGAAAAACGAGGATGGAAACCAGAATTGCAGAAAAATGGCGAAACCAAGGTGGCGGAACTAGCCCGATTATTAAGGGCAAATTCAGCCAACGGCAAGAAGGTCACCCAATCATCCTGATCAGAAGAGACAAAACACCTCAAATAAGCCTCCAGAGTCTGATTAGTTCGCTCCGTTTGTCCGTTAGTCTGGGGATGAAAAGCGGACGAAAACGACAAATCAATGCCCATCCTACCACAAAAGGATCGCCAGAACCTGGAAACAAACTGGGATCCTCTGTCCGACACAATATTCTCAGGAATGCCGTGCAAACGAACCACGTTCTGGAAGAACACAGGAACCAGATCAGAAGAGGAGGGCAGCTTAGGCAAAGGAACCAAATGGACCATCTTGGAGAAACGATCACATATCACCCAGATGACAGACATGCCCTGAGACACCGGAAGATCAGAAATGAAATCCATAGAGATGTGTGTCCAAGGTCTCTTCGGGACAGGCAAGGGCAAGAGCAACCCGCTGGCACGAGAACAGCAAGGCTTAGCTCGAGCACAAGTTCCACAGGACTGCACAAATGACCGCACATCCCTTGACAAGGAAGGCCACCAAAAGGACCTGGCCACCAGATCTCTGGTGCCAAAAATTCCCGGGTGCCCTGCCAACACTGAGGAATGAACCTCGGAAATGACTCTGCTGGTCCATTTAGCAGGCACAAACAATCTGTCAGATGGACAAGAGTCAGGCCTACCAGCCTGAAATCTCTGCAACACACGCCGCAGATCAGGAGAAATAGCTGACAAGATAACTCCTTCCTTAAGAATACCCACAGGTTCAGCGACTCCAGGAGCATCAGGCACAAAGCTCCTAGACAGAGCATCGGCCTTCACATTCTTAGAACCTGGTAAATACGAGACCACAAAGTCAAAACGGGAGAAAAACAATGACCAGCGGGCCTGTCTAGGATTCAGGCGTTTAGCAGACTCAAGATACATCAGATTTTTGTGATCAGTCAAGACCACCACACGATGCTTAGCACCCTCGAGCCAATGACGCCACTCCTCAAATGCCCACTTCATGGCCAACAACTCCCGATTGCCCACATCATAATTTCGCTCTGCCGGCGAAAACTTCCTGGAGAAAAAGGCACAAGGTCTCATAGTAGAGCAACCAGGGCCTCTCTGCGACAAAACGGCCCCTGCCCCAATCTCCGAAGCATCCACCTCCACCTGAAAGGGAAGTGAGGTGTCAGGTTGGCACAAAACAGGCGCCGAAGTAAACCGGCGTTTCAACTCCTGGAAAGCCTCCACGGCAGCAGGAGCCCAGTTAGCTACATCAGAGCCTTTCTTGGTCATATCCGTCAATGGTTTAACAACGCTAGAAAAATTTGCGATAAAACGACGGTAGAAGTTAGCAAAACCCAAGAACTTCTGAAGACTCTTAACTGACGAGGGTTGAGTCCAATCATGAATAGCTCGGACCTTGACTGGGTCCATCTCCACAGCAGAAGGGGAAAAAATGAACCCCAAAAAGGGAACCCTCTGTACACCAAAGAGACACTTTGAGCCTTTAACAAACAAAGAATTTTCACGCAAAATCTTAAAAACCCTCCTGACCTGCTCCACATGCAAGTCCCAATTATCAGAAAAAAACAGAATATCATCCAGATAAACAATCAAAAATGTATCCAGATACTTCCGGAAAATGTCATGCATGAAGGACTGAAAAACTGAAGGTGCATTAGAGAGCCCAAATGGCATCACCAAGTACTCAAAATGACCTTCGGGCGTATTGAATGCGGTTTTCCATTCATCGCCTTGCTTAATGCGCACAAGGTTGTACGCACCACGAAGGTCTATCTTGTTGAACCACTTGGCACCTTTAATCCGGGCAAACAAGTCTGACAACAGCGGCAAAGGATACTGAAATTTGACAGTGATCTTGTTTAAAAGCCGATAGTCAATACAAGGCCTCAAAGATCCGTCCTTTTTGGCCACAAAAAAGAATCCTGCACCAAGAGGGGAAGAAGAAGGACGGATATGCCCCTTCTCAAGAGACTCCTTGATATATGAACGCATCGCGGTATGTTCAGGTACCGACAAATTAAACAGTCTCCCCTTAGGAAACTTACTGCCAGGAATCAAATCTATTGCACAGTCACATTCCCTATGAGGAGGCAGTGCACTGGACTTAGACTCGCTGAAGACATCCTGATAATCAGACAAATACGCCGGAACTTCTGAAGGCGTAGAAGAAGCAATAGACAAGGGCAGGGAATCTCCATGAATTCCATGGCAGCCCCAACTTGACACCGACATTGCCTTCCAGTCCAAGACTGGATTATGGGTCTGTAACCATGGCAAACCCAAAACAACCAAATCATGCATCTTATGCAGAACAAGAAAACGTATCACCTCCCGATGTTCGGGAGTCATGCACATGGTAACCTGTGTCCAAAACTGCGGTTTATTTTTTGCCAAAGGCGTAGCATCAATACCCCTAAGAGGGATAGGATTTTCTAATGGCTCCAGAACAAAACCGCAGCGCTTGGCAAATGACAGATCCATCAGACTCAGGGCAGCACCTGAGTCTACAAACGCCATGACAGGATACGATGACAGTGAGCAAATCAAAGTTACAGATAGAATAAATTTAGGTTGCAAATTACCAATGGCGACAGGACTAACAACCCTAGTAAGACGTTTAGAGCATGCTGAGATAACATGTGTAGAATCACCACAGTAGTAACACAAGCCATTCTGGCGTCTATGAATTTTCCGCTCATTTCTAGTCAGGATTCTATCACATTGCATTAAATCAGGTGCCTGTTCAGACAACACCATGAGGGAATTTGCGGTTTTGCGCTCCCGCAACCGCCGGTCGATTTGAATTGCCAGGGCCATGGAATCATTCAGACCTGTGGGAATGGGAAAACCCACCATCACATTCTTAATGGCTTCAGAAAGGCCATTTCTGAAATTTGCAGCCAATGCACACTCGTTCCACTGGGTCAGCACGGACCATTTCCGAAATTTTTGGCAATACACTTCAGCCTCGTCCTGGCCCTGAGACATAGCCAGCTAGGCTTTTTCTGCCTGAATCTCAAGATTGGGTTCCTCATAAAGCAAACTGAGCGCCAGAAAAAACGCATCAATATCAGCCAATGCCGGATCTCCTGGCGCCAGCGAGAAGGCCCAATCCTGAGGGTCGCCCCGTAAAAAAGAAATAACAATTTTCACTTGCTGAGCGGAGTCTGCAGATGAACAGGGTCTCAGGGACAAAAACAATTTACAATTATTCCTGAAATTTCTAAATTTAAATCGGTCTCCGGAAAATAGTTCAGGAATCGGTATCTTAGGTTCTGACATAGGATTTCTGATAACATAATCTTGTATGCCCTGCACACAAGCAGTAAGCTGGTCCACACCTGTAATCAAGGTCTGGACATTCATGTCTGCAGCAAACACAAGCCACTCAGAGGTAAAGGGGAAAAGAAAAAAAAAAATGAGAAAAAGAAAAAAAAAACTCAGAATTTTCTGTCTTATAATCCCGCTTCTGCAATGCATTTAACATTTAATACTGGCCTGGCAAACTGTTATGACCCCAATGGCGAGGGTCTCAGAGGAACAAGTAAGTCTGCGAAGTACAAAAATCCAGCTCATAGGGCAGTGGTAACTGGGTTGACCATATATCTACTCCTAACGCCAACACTAGAAGTAGCCGGGGAACATGCCTACGTTGGTCGCTAGATGTCTCGCGCCAGCCGGAGGACTAACTACCCCTAGAAGAGGAAAACAAAGACCTCTCTTGCCTCCAGATAATAGACCCCAAAAGTTGGATACAAGCCCCCCACAAATAATAACGGTGAGGTAAGAGGAAATGACAAACACAGAGATGAACTAGGTTTAGCAAAGAGAGGCCCACTTACTAATAGCAGAATGTAGTAAGATAACTTATATGGTCAACAAAAACCCTATCAAAATTCCACACTGGAAATTCAAGAACCCCCGAACCGTCTAACGGCCCGGGGGGAGAACTCCAGCCTCCCTAGAGCTTCCAGCAAGGTTAGGATACAGATTATGTACAAGCTGGACAAAAATGCAAACAAAAACAAATAGCAAAAAGCAAGAAAGCAGACTTAGCTTAATCTAGCAGGAACCAGGATCAGTAGACAAGAGCACAACAGATTAGCTCTGATTACAACGTTGCCAGGCATTGAACTGAAGGTCCAGGGAGCTTATATAGCAACACCCCTGAACTAACGGCCCAGGTGAGCATACAAGGGATGACTGACATACCCAGAGTCAAATCACTAGTAACCACTAGAGGGAGCCAAAAAGCAAATTCACAACAGAGAGCCCCTGATGTGCCTAAACATTGAAACCCCCCACAAGTGACACCATTTTGGAAAGTAGACCCTCTAAGGACCTTATCTAGATGTGTGGTGAGCACTTTGACCCACCAAGTGCTTCACAGAAGTTTATAATGCAGAGCGGTCAAAATAAAAAATCATATTTTTTCACAAATATGATCTTTTCGCCCCCAATTTTTTATTTTCCCAAGGATAAGAGAAAAAAATAGACCCTAAAAGTTGTTGTGCCATTTGTCCTGAGTACACCGATACCCCATATGCGGGGTAAACCACTGTTTGGGCGCATGGCAGAGCTCGGAAAGGAAGGAGCGCCATTTGACTTTTCAAAGCAAAATTGACTGGAATTGAGATAGGACACCATGTCACATTTGGAGAGCCTAAACATTGAAACCCCCCACAAGTGACACCATTTTGGAAAGTAGACACCTAAGAAACTTATCTAGATGTGTTTTGACAGCTTCGAACACCCAAGTGTTTCACTACAGTTTATAATGCAGAGCCGGAAAAAAAATATTTTTTTTTTTTCACAAAAATTATACTTTAGCCCCCAGTTTTGTATTTTCCCAAGGGTAACAGGAGAAATTCGACCACAAAAGTTGTTATCCAATTTGTCCTGAGTATGCTGATACCCCATATTTGGGGGGGAACCAGCGTTTGGGCGCATGGCAGAGCTCGGAAGGGAAGGAGTGCCATTTGGAATGCAGACTTAGGCTGCTTTCACACTAGCGTCGTACGGCAAAATTACCTGCAGGATGCGTTTTTTCTCCATACACTTGCATTAGCGATGCATTGCAATGGATTGCCACAAGTTGCATCCGTCGTGTGACGGATGCGTCGTGTTGTGGCGGACCATCGGCACAAAAAAAATTACATGTTACTTTTTTTTGTGCGTCGTGTCCGCCATTTCCGACCGCGTGTGCGCGGCCAGAACTCCGCCCCCGCCTCCCCAGACATCACAATGGGGCAGTGGATGCGTTGTAAAACTGCATCCGCTGCCCCCGTTGTGTTTTTTATTCACAGTATGCGTCGGTACGTCGGCACGTCGCATTGCAACGTGCGTCGTACAACGCTAGTGTGAAAGTAGCCTTAGATGGATTGGTCTGCAGGTGTCACGTTGCAATTGCAGAGCCCCTGATACACCTAAACAGTAGAAACCCCCCACAAGTGACACCATTTTGGAAACTAGACCCCGGAAGGAACTTATCTAGATGTGTTGTGAGAACTTTGAACCCCCAAGTGTTTCACTACAGTTTATAACGCAGAGCCGTGAAAATAAAAAATCATTTTTTTCCACAAAAATTATTTTTTAGCCCCCTGTTTTGTATTTTTCCTAGGGTAACAGGAGAAATTGGACCCCAAAAGTATTTGTCCAATTTGTCCTGAGTACGCTGATACCCCATATGTGGGGGGGAACCACCGTTTGGGTGCATGGCAGAGCTCGGAAGGGAAGGAGCGCCATTTGGAATGCAGACTTAGATGGATTGGTCTACAGGCGTCATGTTGCATTTGCAGAGCCCCTGATGCACCTAAACAGTAGAAATCCCCCACAAGTGACCCCATATTGGAAACTAGACCCCCAAGGAACTTCTCTAGATGTGTTGTGAGAACTTTGAACCCCCAAGTGTTTCACTACAGTTTATAACGCAGAGCCATGAAAATTAAAAATCATTTTTTTTATACAAAAATTATTTTTTAGCCCCCTGTTTTGTATTTTTCCAAGGGTAACAAGAGATATTGGACCCCAAAAGTTGTTGTCCAATTTGTCCTGAGTACGCTGATACCCCATATGTGGGGGGAAACCACCATTTGGGCACATGGCAGAGCTCAGAAGGGAAGGAGCGCCATTTGGAATGCAGAGTTAGATGGATTGGTCTGCAGGCATCATGTTGCATTTGCAGAGCACCTGATGCACCTAAACAGTAGAAATCCCCCACAAGTGACCCCATATTGGAAACTAGACCCCCCAAGGAACTTATGTAGATGTGTTGTCAGAACTTTGAACCCCCAAGTGTTTAACTACAGTTTATAACGCAGAGTCGTGAAAATAAAAATTAATATTTTTCCCACAAAATTTTTTTTTAGCCCCCCAAATTTTTATTTTCCCAAGGTTAACAAGAGAAATTGGACCCCAATAGTTGTTGTCCAATTTGTCCTGAGTATGCTGATACCCCATATGTTGGGGTAAACCCCTGTTTTGGTGCACGGGAGAGCTTGGAAGGGAAGGAGCACTGTTTTACTTTTTCAATGCAGAATTGGCTGGAATTGAGATCGAACGCCATGTCGCGTTTGGAGAGCCCTGATGTGCCTGAACAGTGGAAACCCCCAATTCTAACTGAAACCCTAACCCTAGCCCCGCCCCTAACCCTAATCCCAACTGTAAATGTAATCCAAACCTTAACCCTAACTTTAGCCCCAAACCTAACCCTAACTTTAGCCACAGCCCTAACCCTAACTTTAACCTCAGCCCTAACCCTAACTTTAGCCCTGTAACGGCCACTCCTTCTGCTCATACTTACCCACTGCGGCGCGCTCCTCCTGCAGGTGCGCGTCCTCTCCCTCATTTTTCTCCGCTCCCTGGTTCTCGTCGGGTGCGCGTGCACACCGCCCACTCCAGCACTTCCACTTTCTGATTTAACGGTGCTCTGTATCTCCTCTCTGTGATCCTGGAGGACCGTGACCCGGAAGTCCTCCAGCACTCCATGTATATAAGGCGATTCCTTCCTCTGCTCCTTGCCTGTCTGTCATTTGTGCTTCTGTGACTCAGGTCCACCTTTGTCTTTGCACTGCCTGTTTTGAGTCTCCACTCTGTCCAGCCAGTTCAGCTTCTCTGTCTCTCCCAGGCTTCCTTGTCTCCTCATCCAGTCCAGCCCTCCCAGTGTCCTCTCCGTACTCTGTTAGTCTGGTGTCTCTGTCCTGTCCTGCTTCCTTTGTGTCTTCCCCTTTGTAGTGCTCCTTTGGTCTCGCCTGTACCCAGCTCTTACCTAACTGTACTTCATCTTACCCCGCTCTGTCCATCCTATGCCTAGCTTCTCTATTTTGCACCTCCTACTACCTGTCTCCGGGTTCCAGCTTCTGCGGCAATAGTCTCCCTTGGGTCTGCCCCTAATGCTCCCTGTATAGGGGGTGGTCTACCTGGTCAGCTCACCCTTGGGAGGTTCGTTGTCATGGATCTGCAGGTCCACCCCAGGTATTCTAAAAGATCTCACAATAGGGCTGCACTCGGATGACATGACAGTCACAAGCCCCAACCCTAACTGTAGCCCTAACCCTAGCCCCAACCCTAACCCTAGCCCCACCCCTAACCCCAACCCTAACCCCAACCCTAGCCCCAACCCTAGCCCTAACCTTAGCCCTAACCCTAGCCCTAACCCTAGCCCGAACCCTAGCCCCAACCCTATCCCTAACCCTAGCCCTAACCCTAGCCCTAACCCTAGCCCCAACCCTAACCCTAGTCTTAACCCTAACCCTAGCCCTAACCCTAGCCCCAACCCTAACCCTAGCCCTAACCCTAGCACTAACCCTAGCCCTAACCCTAGCCCTAATGGGAAAATGGAAATAAACACTTTTTTTTAATTTTTTTATGTTTCTCTAACTAAGGGGGTGATGAAGGGGGGTTTGATTTACTTTTATAGTGGGTTTTTTAGCGGATTTTTATGACTGGCAGCTGTCACACATTAAAAGTTGCTTTTTATTGCAAAAAATATTATTTGCGTTACCACATTTTGAGACCTATAATTTTTCCAAATTTTGGTCCACAGAGTCATGTGAGGTCTTGTTTTTTGCGGGACGAGTTGACGTTTTTATTGGTATCATTTTTGGGCATGTGACATTTTTTGATCGCTTTTTATTCCGATTTTTGTGAGGCAGAATGACCAAAAACCAGCTATTCATGAATTTCTTTTTTTTTTTGGGGGGGGGGGGGGTTTATACCGTTCCACTTTTGGTAAAATAGTAAACCAGTAAACCGTTCCATGTTTGGTTTTATTCTTCAGGTCAGTAAGATTACAGCGATACCTCATTTACATAATTTTTTTATGTTTTGGCTCTTTTATACGATAAAAATTATTTTATAGAAAAAAATAATTATTTTTGCATCGCTTTATTCTGGGGACTATAACTTTTTTATTTTTTTGCTGATGATGCTGTATGGTGGCTTGTTTTTTGTGGGACAAGATGACGTTTTCAGCAGTACCATGGTTATTTATATCCGTCTTTTTGATTGCGTGTTATTCCACTTTTTGTTCTGCGGTATGATAATAAAGCGTTGTTTTTTGCCTCGTTTTTTTTTTTTATGGTGTTCACTGAAGGGGTTAACTAGTGGGCCAGTTTTATAGGTCGAGTCGTTACAGACGCGGCAATACTAAATATGTGTACTTTTATTGTTTTTTTTATTTAGATAAAGAAATGTATTTATGGGAACAATATTTTTTTTCCCCTTTATTTAGGAATTTTATTTTTTTTTCACACATTTTAAATTTTTTTTTTTTTTACTTTGTCCCAGGGGGGACATCACTCTATAGTGACAGATCGCTGATCTGACACTTTGCAGAGCACTGTGTCAGATCAGCGATCTGGCATGCCCTGCTCCTGGCTTACCAGTGCCTGCTCTGAGGCACTTGGTAAGCCACCTCCCTGTAGGACCTGGAAGTAGCCCCGTGGCCATTTTAGATCCGGGGCCTGCAGGGAGGAGACGCTCGGTACAAGGTGAGCACATTGCCTTGTACCGATCGTCTCAGGGAAGCACGCAGGGAGCCCCCTCCCTGCGTGATGCTTCCCTGTACCGCCGGAACACTGCGATCATGTTTGATCGCAGTGTGCCGGGGGTTAATGCGCCGGGAGCGGTCCGTGACTGCTCCTGGCACATAGTGCCGGATGTCTGCTGTGATAGTCAGCTGACACCCGGCTGCGATCGGCCGCGCTCCCCCCCCCCCGTGAGCGCAGACGATCGCATATGACGTACTATCCCGTCACTGGGAGTTAAGTCCCAGGTCACCTTGACGGTGCTGAAGAGATTAACAACTCTTTTTATGCTGGATAGAAACTTGCGGCTCCATCTCACAGCTGTTTCTAACCTGGTCATTTCTTCTCTCTCTAGAATCTGGTCTGACCTTCAAAGAGAAAGGAAGCAAAGCTTTCCCTGGCAAGGAAATGGAGACGGTGTGCTGAATTGGAGATCGTTGCTGCTACTGGACATTGCTGTGTGCTGTTTTTGGGTGTATGCTTTCCTCAATGTCCTACTCTCATTTGGTTGGTATATTCCTATCCTTCCCTTATATACCTCTCTACCTTTGGTGAGTGATCATATATTTGTTGCTTTCTGTTTTCCCTGTCTTTCTTACGTGTTGATAATCTAGAATTTCTGTCCTAGGCTTCCTGAGAGAGGAGGATGGAGTAGCTTAGGGAACAACAGGAGAGCAGTAAAGCAGGTGGCCAAAACCTCCTCACCTTTAGAGGTATGTTTGGGAGCAGGGATAGTTATAGTCCTATGGACAGTTCAGGGCCCCTTTCCCTATTCATGAACACTCAGTGTGACTGTTATGATCCTTAGTGGTTGAGGATCATGAATTACTCCAGCTAAGTAACAAACATAGGACAAGCTCTAGGGAGGTGGCAAACTGGACTGACCACAAATCTGAACCTATCCAAACACACTAGAAGTAGCCGGTGAACGTGCCTAAAAATCCTAGACGTCTCGAGCCAGCCTGAGGAACTAACTACCCCTAGAGAGAAAGAAAGACCTCTCTTGCCTCCAGAGAAATAATCCCCAAAGATATAGAAGCCCCCAACAAATAATAACGGTGAGGTAAGAGGAAGGCACATACACAGGGGTGAAAACAGATTCAGCAAATGAGGCCCACTAATACTAGATGGCAGAAAATAGTAAAGGGGTCTGTGCGGTCAGTAAAAAACCCTTACAAAATATCCACACTGAGATTTCAAGAACCCCCGCACCAACTAACGGTGTCGGGGAAGAAACTCAGTCCCCTAGAGCAACCAGCAAGCGAGGAGATCACATCTTAGCAAGCTGGACAAGAAACATGATGAATGCTGATAATCAAAAAATGAACGGACAAAAACTTAGCTTGTCTTGGAGAGGCTGGGAGCAAGGTAATCACAAGGAATCTGAAGAGCACTGAATACATTGATAGCAGGCAAGGAACTGAGTATCCAGGTGAGTTAAATAGGAAACCAACCAAGGATAACGAACCAGCTGATGCAGCCAACCTGCAGAAAGACAACACTACACAGTACCGCTTGTGACCACTAGAGGGAGCCTAAAAACAGAGTTCACAACAGTACCCCCCCTTGAGGAGGGGTCACCGAACCCTCATCAAGACCCCCAGGGCGATCAGGATGAGCCGCGTGGAAGGCACGAACCAAATCGGCCGCATGAACATCAGAGGCGACAACCCAGGAATTATCCTCCTGACCATAGCCCTTCCACTTCACCAAATGCTGAAGCCTCCGTCTAGAGATACGAGAATCCAAAATCTTCTCCACCACGTACTCCAATTCTCCCTCGACCAGCACCGGAGCAGGAGGCTCAACAGAAGGAACCACAGGTACCACATACCTCCGCAACAAAGACCTATGGAACACATTATGAATGGCAAACGATGCTGGGAGATCCAAACGAAAAGACACCGGGTTAAGGATTTCCAAGATCTTATAAGGACCGATGAAGCGAGGCTTGAATTTAGGAGAGGAGACCTTCATAGGAACATACCGAGAAGACAGCCACACCAAATCCCCAACACGAAGTCGGGGACCCACACCGCGGCGGCGGTTAGCAAAGCGCTGAGCCTTCTCCTGTGACAACCTCAAATTGTCCACCACATGGTTCCAAATCTGCTGCAACCTATCCACTACAGAATCCACCCCAGGACAGTCAGAAGACTCAACCTGACCCGAGGAAAAATGAGGATGGAAACCAGAATTGCAGAAAAAAGGCAAAACCAAAGTAGCAGAACTAGCCCGATTATTAAGGGCAAACTCGGCCAATGGCAAAAAAGTCACCCAATCATCCTGATCAGCAGAAACAAAACGTCTCAAATAAGTTTCCAACGTCTGATTAGTTCGCTCGGTTTGGCCATTAGTCTGAGGATGGAAGGCCGACGAAAAAGATAAATTAATGCCCATCTTAGCACAAAAAGTCCGCCAAAACCTGGACACAAACTGGGATCCTCTATCAGACACAATATTTTCAGGAATGCCGTGCAAGCGAACCACATTCTGAAAAAATAGAGGAACCAAATCGGAGGAGGAAGGCAACTTAGGCAAGGGCACCAAATGGACCATCTTGGAAAAACGATCACACACCACCCAGATGACAGACATTTTCTGAGATACTGGAAGATCCGAAATAAAATCCATGGAAATGTGCGTCCAAGGCCTTTTCGGGACAGGCAAAGGCAAAAGCAAACCGCTGGCACGAGAACAGGAAGGCTTAGCCCGAGCACAAATCCCACAAGACTGCACAAAGGAACGCACATCCCGCGACAAGGAAGGCCACCAGAAGGACCTAGCCACCAAATCTCTGGTACCAAAAATCCCAGGATGACCCGCCAACACCGAAGAATGAACCTCGGAAATAACTCTGCTGGTCCATCTATCCGGGACAAACAGTCTCTCTGGTGGACAACGGTCAGGTCTATCCGCCTGAAATTTCTGCAGCACTCGTCGCAAATCTGGGGAAATGGCAGACAAAATCACTCCCTCTCTGAGAATACCAGCCGGCTCAGAAACTCCTGGAGAGTCAGGCACAAAACTCCTAAAAAGTGCATCAGCCTTCACGTTCTTCGAACCAGGCAGGTATGAGACCACAAAGTTGAAACGGGAGAAAAACAGCGACCAACGAGCCTGTCTAGGATTCAGGCGCTTGGCAGATTCGAGGTAAATCAGGTTTTTGTGATCAGTCAAGACCACCACACGATGTTTAGCTCCTTCGAGCCAATGTCACCACTCCTCAAATGCCCACTTCATAGCCAACAACTCCCGATTACCAACATCATATTTCCGCTCGGCAGGCGAAAACTTTCTTGAAAAGAAAGCACATGGCTTCATCACAGAGCCATCAGAGCTTCTCTGCGACAAATCAGCCCCTGCTCCAATCTCAGAAGCATCAACCTCGACCTGGAAGGGGAGAGAGACATCTGGTTGACATAAGACTGGAGCTGAAGAAAACCGGTGCTTCAGTTCCCGAAAGGCCTCCACGGCCGCAGGAGACCAATTAGTCACATCAGAACCCTTCTTGGTCAAATCCGTCAAAGGTTTAACCATGCTAGAAAAATTAGCGATGAAACGACGGTAAAAATTAGCAAAACCCAAGAACTTCTGAAAACTCTTAGCAGACGTAGGCTGAGTCCAGTCATGAATAGCCTGGACCTTGACTGGGTCCATCTCCACAGTAGAAGGAGAAAAAATAAAACCCAAATAGGAGACCTTCTGTACTCCGAAGAGGCATTTTGAGCCCTTCACAAATAAAGCATTAGCACGCAGGACCTGAAACACCATCCTGACCTGCTTCACATGGGACTCCCAATCATCAGAAAAGACCAAAATGTCATCCAGATAAACAATCATAAATTTATCCAGATATTCTCGGAAGATGTCATGCATGAAGGACTGAAACACAGAAGGAGCATTAGAGAGTCCAAAAGGCATCACCAAGTACTCAAAATGGCCTTCGGGCGTATTAAATGCTGTTTTCCATTCATCTCCCTGCTTAATGCGCACAAGGTTATACGCACCACGGAGATCTATCTTAGTGAACCAACTGGCCCCCTTAATCCGAGCAAACAAATCAGACAATAGTGGCAAAGGATACTGAAAATTGACTGTGATTTTATTCAGAAGACGATAATCTATACAAGGTCTCAAAGAACCGTCCTTCTTGGCCACAAAAAAAAATCCTGCACCAAGAGGGGAAGAGGATGGGCAAATATGTCCCTTCTCCAAAGACTCCTTTATATAACTCCGCATCGCGGCATGCTCTGGTATAGACAAATTAAAAAGTCGTCCCTTAGGGAATTTACTACCAGGAATTAAATTTATAGCACAGTCACAATCCCTATGAGGGGGCAGGACACTGGACCTGGGCTCATCAAATACATCCTGATAGTCAGACAAAAACTCAGGGACCTCAGAAGGAGTGGAAGAAGCAATAGACACCAACGGAGTATCGCCATGAATTCCCTGACAACCCCAACTTGACACAGACATAGCTTTCCAATCTAAAACTGGATTATGAGCCTGCAGCCATGGCAGACCCAAAACGACAACATCATGCAAATTATGCAGAACGAGAAAGCGAATCACCTCCTGATGTACGGGAGTCATGCACATGGTCATTTGCGTCCAATACTGAGGCTTATTCTCAGCCAATAAAAAAGTAAATACACGTCACTCTGTAAAAAATAGGTGCACGGAAAGGGGTACCACTCCCTTATATAAATCAGTAAAAATATCCGGCACTCAAGAGTTGATGCAAATAGGTTTTATTCAAATGCAATCCCAGACTTTATGTAACGTTTCGGTCTGTAACTTAGACCTTCTTCAGACTACAATTGAAAAAGTAAACAAACGATAAGAAACAATACATATATAGACGCCTATCTATGTACAAAATCAAAACTAATTGTCAATTCAAAATATGACACTCGAAGAGACCATCACAATATAGTCAGAATCAACAGCCATATCAGTAGACGGTCTGTGGAGATTACATCCTAAATATAATGTGTGTCCGTAAGGAGATTCATAAAGTCCATAACATAGGTATTAAAAAACATAATGTATACACTTGTACATCTAGGGAAAGAAAGGGATATGCAATAATACAGACATGTGTATACTGACACAAAGTAACGGAAATCCTGTGTATAGATACTCATACAAAAGACAAAAAAATAAAAAAATAGGTTGCACAATCTCCCTGTGTATATTTGCTCAAAATTGAAAAAATATCTGGCTCAAGGTTCCTTAATAAAAAGGAAAAAAATAGGAACAATATGAAAAAAAGGACTGTATAGTATCGGATGCATAGCCACAGACATATCAGTAATTCATTATATATGAACTAAACATTAGAAAAAGGTCTCGATGCAGCAAGGCCAAGTCACTATAGAATTAAGTGGCCATCATAAGTGGGTTCATGGAGGTATACAAAAAATGGGAACTAACCAAAAATAATAATAAAAAATAATTAGAAAAAATGTAACCTCTAAGAGGTGATAACTGACTAGGGACTAACTGTGACAGGGTCCCTGCAAAGGAAAGACAGTAAACAAAGCAGTGAAATTTACCGGATTGCTGTGGTATACCGATATCCAGAATGGGCAGCGCGTGGAAAAGGATGTACTCCTGTGTAGAGAAGGCGCCGGTGATAGATGCGTTGTGGCAGCCTTAAATGCATAGTCCTAATGAAAAGGTGTCCGTACAAACAGTGAGAAGCGCGTAAACGGAACCGGAAGTGACGTGGCGCACCTCAGCGTTCTGTGCAGGTAAGTGCGCATGTCCAAAAACTAAGTGACATAGTGTGAAGCGCCTAGGATGACGTCCTGCGGTAAGGACGTGTAGCTGAGTGCGCAGGTCTCGTGCAGGTGGGCGGTGCCCAGGATGGAACGCACTGTTGGAGCGCACAATATAGGAAGATCTAGTGCGCATGTCAAGGAGCTATAAGTGCAGACCGGTGACAGCAACTGTAGAAGGAAAAGAGATTATAGATTAATGGAAAGAGGAACATGTATAGATAAAAGAAATAAGAGGAAAATATGATGAAAAGTGATAAAAATGAAGAGTAGAAATAACTTAAGTAACAGGAACAAAAAATGAAAAAATAAAAATATGAAAAAATATATAAATAAAAAATAAAAGATAATAAAAAAATAAAAAATAGAAAAATAAAATAAAAAAATAAAAATAAAATAAAGAATAAGAATTAGAGTTAATGAATGAAAAAATAAAGTTGTGGGTAAATAAGTACAAAATAATATAAAAATTGGGAAATAAATAAAAAAATAAATATAAAGAAGAACAAAATATAGAAATGAACTAGAAAAAAGACTCCATACCACTTGAATGGTATAATCAGTTATGTGACTGGGCGAACTGCAAGAGAGGGAATATAATTAATATGCATATATTGATACATACACAAGAAAGATTTCTACAAACTCATAATATCGTATTCTCTGTTCAAACCTTTTGGTTCCATGCTTTGTAAGTGGTGTATCCAAAAAGCCTCCCTTAATTTGAGTCGTTTGACTCGGTTACCCCCTCGTCTATTGGAAAGAACCTGTTCCAGTACTAGGAACCTAAGTTGTGCTATGGTGTGACCTGCAGTACGGAAATGGTGTGGGACGGGTAGATGATCACTCCAACACCGTATGTCAGATTTGTGGTGGGAAATACGATCTTTCCCCTTTTGTGTGGTCTCGCCTACATATACTTTACCACAAGGGCACTTAATTGCATACACGACAAACTGAGAATCACATGTAAAAAAACCTTGTATGGGAATGTCCACTCCCGTGAGTGGATGAGAAATTTTATGGCCCTTGAGTACATTGGCACATTGTGCACACTGTAGGCAGGGAAATGTGCCCTTCCTTTGAGTTTGTAAAAAGGCTTGTCTAGGTAATTTCTGAATAGACCCCATATCGGCTCTCACTAATTTATTCCGCAGGTTACTAGGTTTCCTTAAACAGGGAAAAAAAGGTGCTTTAAACTCCTGTATGTCTGGGTAACTAGCCTGCAACAATGGCAAATGTTTACGAATCTTCCGATGTAATTTGTAGGCAAAAGGGTGAAAAGTATGTACGAACGGTATTCTATGTGAAATTTTATTGTCCCCTACTGAACTGGGCCTGAGACGACAATCACGTAACAGTTTACTGGGATAGCCTCTTTGTTTGAATTTTGTCTCCATCTCATCCAGCCGGGTTGAACATGTGTCATTGTCACTGACTATCCTTCTTACTCTCTGGAACTGCGAGATGGGGATTGATTTCTTAGTTGCCGTTGGATGACAGCTATGGTAAAGTAATAAACTGTTCCTATCCATACTTTTTGTGTATAGATCAGAGGTAAGAATCCCATCAGTCCCCTTAATAATAAGAGTATCCAAAAAGTTGACTTGACAGTAGTCCTGAGTGATAGTAAACGTCAACTCTGGCCATATAGTGTTTATCTGACTAAAGATATCTTTTAGTGTCGCTGGTGACCCTTCCCAAAGGCAGAACACGACGTCGATGTACCTAAGCCATACACGACAGTGAGACTGATACAGTGGATTAGTGTAAACAAATTGAGTTTCAAAATGGGACATGTAGGCATTGGCATAAGGTGGGGCCACATTGGACCCCATGGCAGTACCTTGTACTTGTAGATAAAACATGTCCTCAAATAAAAAGAAATTCTCGGTTAGTACCAATTTTAGTAGTTCAATCAAAAAATCAGTCACCTGTGAGGTCATGTTGGTTTGTTGTAATAAGAGTCTAGTTGCTCGTATGCCTTTCTCGTGTTCAATTGATGTGTATAAATTATTCACATCTAAGGTAACTAAAATGGTTTCCTTCGTGACCCTGCCAATGTCTCTTATTGTTTTCAGGAAGGCCCCTGTGTCCAAAATAAAAGATGGAGCGTTCTTTACTAAAGGTGTCAGCACCTTCTCCAATAATATGGAGAGTGGTGATAGAATGGAATTTGTGGACGCCACTATGGGTCTACCTGGGGGTCTGTCCAACCTCTTGTGTATCTTGGGAAGCGTATAAAACACAGGTATCATAGGATCAGTTTTAGTTAGAAATTCTTGGGTTTTTTGTCAATAATATAAGACTGAAAAGCTTCCTCCAAGATGTCTCTAATCTTAGCTTCTATTGACATGCTGGGATTATGTGGTAATGGTAAGTAAACCGTTCTGTTATTCAATTGTGTAAGGATTTCATCCCTATACATGGTGCGGTCCATAACGACCGTGGCACCTCCTTTGTCTGCCGGTTTTATAATTATGTCCTTATCGGACATGAGAGATTGGAGTGCCATGCGTTCGTTATGGTCCAAATTTTCCTGAAACACTAGTTCACCTTTGGTAACTTGTTTTGAGAATCTCTCTACTTCCCTTCCTATTAATGCAATAAATGTTTCTACCGGTGGACTATTCTGGGGTGGATTGAAATGACTAGGGAGTCTTAGGCCTAGACTGGACAGGTTAATAGGTGTGATCCTGGTCGAGTCTCATTCTATTATATTCGTAGGAACCTGATTATGAAAAAACGTTTTCAATCTTAGACTTCTATAAAACCTCTGTAGGTCAAGATCAAGCTGAAATGTATTAAATTTATAAGTGGGGCAAAAGGATAAGCCTTTTTGCAATAGACGTAATTGTGTATGATTAAGAGTCTTAGAGGAAATATTGACTACTAGATTGGTAGAACTACCTGCGATCTCGTGTTCATCGTATGGCGGTTGATTTCTGTGGCATTGGCCACCCCTCCTCGTCCTTTTCTTTGGTTGTTCCTCCTGCCTGTGCCTAAAAAAGGAACTCTGTAGGTATCTGTTCTTTCGTTGTCCGAACTGGATGCTGATGAACCCTCGAATCTTGGTCCTCTGTAGTTGTATCTGTAGGAGGTGGTGGAGCCCCGCCATCTATAGACTCTATTCTGTAGGTAGTCCTGTGTATCACGAGTAAATTTCTGCGGTTTCCTCTTTTCAGTCTCCAATCGGTAAGATTCCAAATTATCCTTTAAACGAGATTTAATAGAATCAAATTCCTCCTTAGATGATGTATCCTTTAGTTGTTTCAATGGATTGTAGTTTATCCTGGCTGGTTTTAACCTCCTTGTGCAGATAATCCAGAGTCAAAGTCATCAAATCCAAGGAGCACTTGTTGAGAATCTGTTCAAAACGTAAACAATAATCGGTATTGTCTTGAAATAAAGTGGGGCGTAATGATACCCTTAATCCTCTCGGAATCCGTTGGGTCTTGATGTACTCCGCTATAGTTGCACTATGTAGTTCAAGACCAGTCAAATGTCGAGATTCCCTCTCCAAATCGCGTGACTTGAACTCGTTACTCGAAACCTGTAAAACGTCACTTGATGTGGAAACTTGAGAAACTATATTCGCCACTTCAGTATCATTATATGAAAAACCTGTGGCAGACATACTTTGTAAGAAAAATCAGGCTTACAGGTGCTCGTGTAACGGTATAATCATATAAAAAAGTAAATACACGTCACTCTGTAAAAAATAGGTGCACGGAAAGAGGTACCACTCCCTTATATAAATCAGTAAAAATATCCGGCACTCAAGAGTTGATGCAAATAGGTTTTATTCAAATGCAATCCCAGACTTTATGTAACGTTTCGGTCTGTAACTTAGACCTTCTTCAGACTACAATTGAAAAAGTAAACAAACGATAAGAAATAATACATATATAGACGCCTATCTATGTACAAAATCAAAACTAATTGTCAATTCAAAATATGACACTCGAAGAGACCATCACAATATAGTCAGAATCAACAGCCATATCAGTAGACGGTCTGTGGAGATTACATCCTAAATATAATGTGTGTCCGTAAGGAGATTCATAAAGTCCATAACATAGGTATTAAAAAACATAATGTATACACTTGTACATCTAGGGAAAGAAAGGGATATGAAATAATACAGACATGTGTATACTGACACAAATTAACGGAAATCCTGTGTATAGATACTCATACAAAAGACAAAAAAATAAAAAAATAGGTTGCACAATCTCCCTGTGTATATTTGCTCAAAATTGAAAAAATGTCTGGCTCAAGGTTCCTTAATAAAAAGGAAAAAAATAGGAACAATATGAAAAAAAGGACTGTATAGTATCGGATGCATAGCCACAGACATATCAGTAATTCATTATATATGAACTAAACATTAGAAAAAGGTCTCGATGCAGCAAGGCCAAGTCACTATAGAATTAAGTGGCCATCATAAGTGGGTTCATGGAGGTATACAAAAAATGGGAACTAACCAAAAATAATAATAAAAAATAATTAGAAAAAATGTAACCTCTAAAAGGTGATAACTGACTAGGGACTAACTGTGACAGGGTCCCTGCAAAGGAAAGACAGTAAACAAAGCAGTGAAATTTACCGGATTGCTGGGAGATTGTGCAACCTATTTTTTTATTTTTTTGTCTTTTGTATGAGTATCTATACACAGGATTTCCGTTACTTTGTGTCAGTATACACATGTCTGTATTATTGCATATCCCTTTCTTTCCCTAGATGTACAAGTGTATACATTATGTTTTTTAATACCTATGTTATGGACTTTATGAATCTCCTTATGGACACACATTATATTTAGGATGTAATCTCCACAGACCGTCTACTGATATGGCTGTTGATTCTGACTATATTGTGATGGTCTCTTCGAGTGTCATATTTTGAATTGACAATTAGTTTTGATTTTGTACATAGATAGGCATCTATATATGTATTGTTTCTTATCGTTTGTTTACTTTTTCAATTGTAGTCTGAAGAAGGTCTAAGTTACAGACCGAAACGTGACATAAAGTCTGGGATTGCATTTGAATAAAACCTATTTGCATCAACTCTTGTGTGCCGGATATTTTTACTGATTTATATAAGGGAGTGGTACCCCTTTCCGTGCACCTATTTTTTACAGAGTGACGTGTATTTACTTTTTTATATGATTATACCGTTACAGGAGCACCTGTAAGCCTGATTTTTCTTACAAAGTATGTCTGCCACAGGTTTTTCATATAATGATACTGAAGTGGCGAATATAGTTTCTCAAGTTTCCACATCAAGTGACTTTTTACAGGTTTCGAGTAACGAGTTCAAGTCACGCGATTTGGAGAGGGAATCTCGACATTTGACTGGTCTTGAACTACATAGTGCAACTATAGCGGAGTACATCAAGACCCAACGGATTCCGAGAGGATTAAGGGTATCATTACGCCCCACTTTATTTCAAGACAATACCGATTATTGTTTACGTTTTGAACAGATTCTCAACAAGTGCTCCTTGGATTTGATGACTTTGACTCTGGATTATCTGCACAAGGAGGTTAAAACCAGCCAGGATAAACTACAATCCATTGAAACTCAACTAAAGGATACATCATCTAAGGAGGAATTTGATTCTATTAAATCTCGTTTAAAGGATAATTTGGAATCTTACCGATTGGAGACTGAAAAGAGGAAACGGCAGAAATTTATTCGCGATACACAGGACTACCTACAGAATAGAGTCTATAGATGGCGGGGCTCCACCACCTCCTACAGATACAACTACAGAGGACCAAGATTCGAGGGTTCGTCAGCATCCAGTTCGGACAACGAAAGAACAGATACCTACAGAGTTCCTTTTTTAGGCACAGGCAGGAGGAACAACCAAAGAAAAGGACGAGGAGGGGTGGCCAATGCCACAGAAATCAACCGCCATACGATGAACACGAGATCGCAGGTAGTTCTACCAATCTAGTAGTCAATATTTCCTCTAAGACTCTTAATCATACACAATTATGTCTATTGCAAAAAGGCTTATCCTTTTGCCCCACTTATAAATTTAATACATTTCAGCTTGATCTTGACCTACAGAGGTTTTATAGAAGTCTAAGATTGAAAACGTTTTTTCATAATCAGGTTCCTACGAATATAATAGAACGAGACTCGACCAGGATCACACCTATTATCCTGTCCAGTCTAGGCCTAAGACTCCCTAGTCATTTCAATCCACCCCAGAATAGTCCACCGGTAGAAACATTTATTGCATTAATAGGAAGGGAAGTAGAGAGATTCTCAAAACAAGTTACCAAAGGTGAACTAGTGTTTCAGGAAAATTTGGACCATAACGAACGCATGGCACTCCAATCTCTCATGTCCGATAAGGACATAATTATAAAACCGGCAGACAAAGGAGGTGCCACGGTCGTTATGGACCGCACCATGTATAGGGATGAAATTCTTACACAATTGAATAACAGAACGGTTTACTTACCATTACCACATAATCCCAGCATGTCAATAGAAGCTAAGATTAGAGACATCTTGGAGGAAGCTTTTCAGTCTGATATTATTGACAAAAAAAACCAAGAATTTCTAACTAAAACTGATCCTATGATACCTGTGTTTTATACGCTTCCCAAGATACACAAGAGGTTGGACAGACCCCCAGGTAGACCCATAGTGGCGTCCACAAATTCCATTCTATCACCACTCTCCATATTATTGGAGAAGGTGCTGACACCTTTAGTAAAGAACGCTCCATCTTTTATTTTGGACACAGGGGCCTTCCTGAAAACAATAAGAGACATTGGCAGGGTCACGAAGGAAACCATTTTAGTTACCTTAGATGTGAATAATTTATACACATCAATTGAACACGAGAAAGGCATACGAGCAACTAGACTCTTATTACAACAAACCAACATGACCTCACAGGTGACTGATTTTTTGATTGAACTACTAAAATTGGTACTAACCGAGAATTTCTTTTTATTTGAGGACATGTTTTATCTACAAGTACAAGGTACTGCCATGGGGTCCAATGTGGCCCCACCTTATGCCAATGCCTACATGTCCCATTTTGAAACTCAATTTGTTTACACTAATCCACTGTATCAGTCTCACTGTCGTGTATGGCTTAGGTACATCGACGACGTGTTCTGCCTTTGGGAAGGGTCACCAGCGACACTAAAAGATTTCTTTAGTCAGATAAACACTATATGGCCAGAGTTGATGTTTACTATCACTCAGGACTACTGTCAAGTCAACTTTTTGGATACTCTTATTATTAAGGGGACTGATGGGATTCTTACCTCTGATCTATACACAAAAAGTATGGATAGGAACAGTTTATTACTTTACCATAGCTGTCATCCAACGGCAACTAAGAAATCAATCCCCATCTCGCAGTTCCAGAGAGTAAGAAGGATAGTCAGTGACAATGACACATGTTCAACCCGGCTGGATGAGATGGAGACAAAATTCAAACAAAGAGGCTATCCCAGTAAACTGTTACGTGATTGTCGTCTCAGGCCCAGTTCAGCAGGGGACAATAAAATTTCACATAGAATACCGTTCGTACATACTTTTCACCCTTTTGCCTACAAATTACATCGGAAGATTCGTAAACATTGGCCATTGTTGCAGGCTAGTTACCCAGACATACAGGAGTTTAAAGCACCTTTTTTTCCCTGTTTTAGGAAACCTAGTAACCTGCGGAATAAATTAGTGAAAGCCGATATGGGGTCTATTCAGAAATTACCTAGACAAGCCTTTTTACAAACTCAAAGGAAGGGCACATTTCCCTGCCTACAGTGTGCACAATGTGCCAATGTACTCAAGGGCCATAAAATTTCTCATCCACTCACGGGAGTGGACATTCCCATACAAGGTTTTTTTACATGTGATTCTCAGTTTGTCGTGTATGCAATTAAGTGCCCTTGTGGTAAAGTATATGTAGGCGAGACCACACAAAAGGTGAAAGATCGTATTTCCCACCACAAATCTGACATACGGTGTGGGAGGGATCATCTACCCGTCCCACACCATTTCCGTACTGCAGGTCACACCATAGCACAACTTAGGTTCCTAGTACTGGAACAGGTTCTTTCCAATAGACGAGGGGGTAACCGAGTCAAACGACTCAAATTAAGGGAGGCTTTTTGGATACACCACTTACAAAGCATGGAACCAAAAGGTTTGAACAGAGAATACGATATTATGAGTTTGTAGAAATCTTTCTTGTGTATGTATCAATATATGCATATTAATTATATTCCCTCTCTTGCAGTTCGCCCAGTCACATAACTGATTATTCCATTCAAGTGGTATGGAGTCTTTTTTCTAGTTCATTTCTATATTTTGTTCTTCTTTATATTTATTTTTTTATTTATTTCCCAATTTTTATATTATTTTGTACTTATTTACCCACAACTTTATTTTTTCATTCATTAACTCTTATTCTTATTCTTTATCTTATTTTTATTTTTTTATTTTATTTTTCTATTTTTTATTTTTTTATTATCTTTTATTTTTTATTTATATATTTTTTCATATTTTTATTTTTTCATTTTTTGTTCCTGTTACTTAAGTTATTTCTACTCTTCATTTTTATCACTTTTCATCATATTTTCCTCTTATTTCTTTTATCTATACATGTTCCTCTTTCCATTAATCTATAATCTCTTTTCCTTCTACAGTTGCTGTCACCGGTCTGCACTTATAGCTCCTTGACATGCGCACTAGATCTTCCTATATTGTGCGCTCCAACAGTGCGTTCCATCCTGGGCACCGCCCACCTGCACGAGACCTGCGCACTCAGCTACACGTCCTCACCGCAGGACGTCATCCTAGGCGCTTCACACTATGTCACTTAGTTTTTGGACATGCGCACTTACCTGCACAGAACGCTGAGGTGCGCCACGTCACTTCCGGTTCCGGTTACGCGCTTCTCACTGTTTGTACGGACACCTTTTCATTAGGACTATGCATTTAAGGCTGCCACAACGTATCTATCACCGGCGCCTTCTCTACACAGGAGTACATCCTTTTCCACGCGCTGCCCATTCTGGATATCGGTATACCACAGCAATCCGGTAAATTTCACTGCTTTGTTTACTGTCTTTCCTTTGCAGGGACCCTGTCACAGTTAGTCCCTAGTCAGTTATCACCTCTTAGAGGTTACATTTTTTCTAATTATTTTTTATTATTATTTTTGGTTAGTTCCCATTTTTTGTATACCTCCATGAACCCACTTATGATGGCCACTTAATTCTATAGTGACTTGGCCTTGCTGCATCGAGACCTTTTTCTAATGTTTAGTTCATATATAATGAATTACTGATATGTCTGTGGCTATGCATCCGATACTATACAGTCCTTTTTTTCATATTGTTCCTATTTTTTTCCTTTTTATTAAGGAACCTTGAGCCAGATATTTTTTCAATTTTGAGCAAATATACACAGGGAGATTGTGCAACCTATTTTTTTATTTTTTTGTCTTTTGTATGAGTATCTATACACAGGATTTCCGTTACTTTGTGTCAGTATACACATGTCTGTATTATTGCATATCCCTTTCTTTCCCTAGATGTACAAGTGTATACATTATGTTTTTTAATACCTATGTTATGGACTTTATGAATCTCCTTACGGACACACATTATATTTAGGATGTAATCTCCACAGACCGTCTACTGATATGGCTGTTGATTCTGACTATATTGTGATGGTCTCTTCGAGTGTCATATTTTGAATTGACAATTAGTTTTGATTTTGTACATAGATAGGCGTCTATATATGTATTGTTTCTTATCGTTTGTTTACTTTTTCAATTGTAGTCTGAAGAAGGTCTAAGTTACAGACCGAAACGTTACATAAAGTCTGGGATTGCATTTGAATAAAACCTATTTGCATCAACTCTTGAGTATTCTCAGCCAATGGCGTAGCATCAATTCCCCTCAGAGGAATAGGAAATTCCAAAGGCTCCAGGACAAAACCACAGCGCCTGGCAAACGACAAATCCATCAGATTCAGGGCAGCACCCGAATCCACAAAAGCCATAACCGGGTAGGATGACAAAGAACAAATCAAAGTAACAGACAAAATAAATTTAGGCTGTATCGTACCAATGGTGACAGGTTTAGCGATTTTTTTTAAACGTTTAGAGCATGCTGAGATAACATGAGTAGAATCACCACAGTAAAAGCACAACCCATTTTGACGTCTATGACTTTGTCGCTCAATTCTGGTCAGAGTTCGGTCACATTGCATAGACTCAGGTCTCTGTTCAGAAAATACCGCCAAAGGATGAGCAGATTTGCGCTCCCGCAAACGCCGATCAACCTGAATGGCTAAAGCCATAGAATCACTCAGACTTGTAGGGGTGGGAAACCCCACCATAACATTCTTAACGGCCTCAGAAAGACCTTCTCTGAAATTTGCAGCCAGGGCACACTCATTCCATTGACTAAGCACCGACCATTTCCGAAATTTTTGACAATACACCTCTGCTTCATCCAGACCTTGAGAGATAGCCAGCAACGCTTTTTCTGCCTGATTCTCAAGATTAGGCTCCTCATAAAGCAGTCCAAGAGCCAGAAAAAATGCATCTACATTAAGCAATGCAGGATCTCCTGGCGCCAGAGAGAAGGCCCAATCTTGAGGGTCGCCACGCAACAAGGAGATAACAATTTTAACTTGCTGAGCGGAATCACCAGAGGAACGAGGTCTCAGAGACAGAAATAACTTACAATTATTCTTAAAATTCTGAAACCTAGATCTATCTCCAGAAAACAACTCAGGAATGGGTATCTTTGTTTCTGACATAGGGCTATGAATAACAAAATCCTGAATACTTTGCACCCGTGCAGTAAGATGATCCACACTAGAAGTCAGAGTCTGAACATTCATGTCTGCAGCTGAGCTCAAAACCACCCAGAGTTCAAGGGGATGAAAGAAGCTAAACAGACTGCAGCAAAGGAAAAGCACGAGGAAAAAAAAAAATGTACTCAGGTCTTCTTTTTATCCCACTTCTGCGATGCATTAAACACTTTTTTGGCCTGCTATACTGTTATGATCCTTAGTGGTTGAGGATCACGAATTACTCCAGCTAAGTAACAAATATAGGACAAGCTCTAGGGAGGTGGCAAACTGGACTGACCGCAAATCTGAACCTATCCAAACACTCTAGAAGTAGTAGGTGAACGTGCCTAAAAATCCTAGATGTCTCGAGCCAGCCTGAGGAACTAACTACCCCTAGAGAGAAAGAAAGACCTCTCTTGCCTCCAGAGAAATAATCCCCAAAGATATAGAAGCCCCCAACAGATAATAACGGTGAGGTAAGAGGAAGGCACATACACAGGGGTGAAAACAGATTCAGCAAATGAGGCCCACTAATACTAGATAGCAGAAAATAGTAAAGGGGTCTGTGCGGTCAGTAAAAAACCCTTACAAAATATCCACACTGAGATTTCAAGAACCCCCGCACCAACTAACGGTGTGGGGGGAGAAACTCAGTCCCCTAGAGCAACCAGCAAGCGAGGAGATCACATCTTAGCAAGCTGGACAAGAAACATGATGAATGCTGATAATCAAAAAATGAACGGACAAAAACTTAGCTTGTCTTGGAGAGGCTGGGAGCAAGGTAATCACAAGGAATCTGAAGAGCACTGAATACATTGATAGCAGGCAAGGAACTGAGTATCCAGGTGAGTTAAATAGGAAACCAACCAAGGATAACGAACCAGCTGATGCAGCCAACCTGCAGAAAGACAACACTACACAGTACTGCTTGTGACCACTAGAGGGAGCCTAAAAACAGAGTTCACAACAGTGACACACAGAGAAACATACTGACCCATATTATTTAGCATGGCTGTTCAGATGAACAATTCTTCTCTCGGCCTAACTATCCATTAGGTAAAATTGCAGAATACACTACTTTCTTCCAAGCCTCTGATGAGACTCACTTATTCGAGTCTATGGGTGCGTAAAAAAAAATAGATGCTACACAGAACATCGGCGTGGCATCTGATTCTTATGGGTGCATTTCTATTATGAACCTACAAGCCTATATTTGATCATGTTCTTTTTTTAATGTACTTGTATGAAAAAGGATTCCATATGTGACATATGTCATATGGACATCTCTGCAGCCAGCTTTAGACAGTGCTCCAAACCAGACCACAATTTATGTTATATACTGACTTTCTGACATCAGGGCGAGTGCGGTGGGAAAATTTCCCACCACGCTCATGCTGACATCCATAGGTGAAGTGAGTTCATTGGCTGTGAACTCGCAGGACCTGTCTGATGGCACCGCGAGCAGGAGAACTTTCTGACACTTGCAATGCCCTCAAACACGGAACAGGAGTTCACAGGGAGACACTGAGCACATGGTGCTCAGTGTCTTTGCTGGATGACAAGCTGTATGGTCGCATGCAACCATGCAGCCTGCCATCTAGATGTAGCAGAGCTGAATCCATCGTGGGACAAATGGATTATCATCTTCTCTGTGGAAAGGTGAGGAATATTGTTGCCTTCTTTTTAACTGTTTTGTAGATGACAAGGGCGAGATCGTAACTATGGTTTAATTATGATTTATTAAAGGAGTCTGTGTCATTCTTTCAATTAAAGGACTTTTACTGGGTGTGTGTGTTTTCATACAATGTGACTATGGGGTTAGTAATGGTGGCATCTTATTGACGCCTCTTCATTACTAATCTTGGGGCTTGATGTCACCTGACAATACAAAAGTGACATCAACCTCCCCAACTATCACTCCACTTGCCACCGCTACAGGGCAAGTGGGAAGAGCAAAGCTAAGTGCCAGAATTGGCGCATCTTAGACATGCGTCTTTTCCGGGGCAGCTGAGAGCTAATGTTCTAGCCAGTATCCATGGCCCCTTCCTAGGCTTTTAATATCAGTCCACAGCTGTCTGCATAGCTTTGCTGGCTATTAATTATAGGGGAACCCCAAGTCACTTTTTTGGGGGGGTCCACCATTTTAATAGCCAGTAAAGACTAATTATACAGTTGTGAGCTGATATTAATAGTCTGGGAAGCACCATGGGTATTACCACCTTCCCAGGCTATAAACATCTGCCCCCAGCCATCAGCTTTCCCTCTGCTGGTTAACAAAATTAAGCAGGAGCCCACACCATTATTGTCTTAAAAATAATATTTTATTAATTAAATACATGTACAGTAAGCTGCACCACACTGTACTAATTGCATTTGTCACTGACATCTATATATCTACCTATTCTATGTGTATTTACTGTATGTAATCCATCTATTCTATCCAGTCGGCTCCTGCTGTGATTTTACACTACACAGATGTTGAATTGTTGGCTATTATTCTATCTATCTATTGTAGTGCAGAGAGGTTGGTGCTATGAGACAAAGAGGCAGTGAACATAGGAAAGTTCAAAACAAAGTGTCTTTAATGTCCAACGTACTCACAAACAGAAAACAAATGGTATCCTCAGGATTGCACATGGGAATCAAGATAGTCCGTAACCAAGATCGGTTCCCATGGGTGACTGCACCACTGTGGCATGCTGAGAGGTGCCAGGCCTTTTGGCTTCGCTTGGCTCAGTGTTACTTCACTGCAGTTAGAAAACCAAGACAGACACACCCAAACCCTTTGCTGCAGGGTATTTAAATGGAATCTGTGGCCATGGGCCACTTGTAAGACCTGGAGGGAGCAAACCGCACCACTACTATCTTGTACTTTGCTCCAAAAATAAAAGCCCATGTCTGGTTTTCTTAAATCTGCCTTGGACAAATAGCTTGTCCAAGACCACACTTACTTCTATTCTGCATTGCAAACACAGCTATATCTGTGACTGCAATGCACTCCAGCAGACTTAATACGCTTCTATGTGCATCCTGAGGGACACATAGTGACCCTGGCATATAACACCTGTCACTGCCTCACATACCCCCCTGTTCAAACTTGTGGGGTTGAACATTTGTCACCATACAGGGGGCCCGTGACAAGGCATCCACAGTGTTAACTTTATGGACTGGTAAACTTCCTCTGCATGGGGGTTCCACCGAACCATGATCAACTTCTTTTCCATGTGGAGATCGGTTAGGGGTGTTGTTCTCCCCAAAAAATTAGGTATAAACTTCTAGGAATACCCAATGATTCCGAGAAATACTCTCACCTGTTTGGTGGTAACAGGTCGGGGCCAGTTCTGAATGGCCTCGATTTTATTTATTTGGGGTTTGATAACCCCACAGATGATCACATATCCTAAGTACCGGGCTTTCTCGAGCCCTATCACATATTTCTTGGGATTCGCCATCAAGCCCACCGCTCTGAGCGAATCTACTACCGCTTGTACCCGGGACAAGTGGGTGTGCCAGTCAGTACTAAACATGATGTCATCCAAGTACGCCGACACATACTTCCGATGCAATTCGATCACTATGTCCATCGATCTCTGGAAAGTGGGGGGCCCCATGTAATCCAAAGTGCAAGACAACATACTGGTACATAACCTCCGGTGTTATGAAGGCGGTCTTTCCCTTTGCCGACTACGTAAGAGGCACCTGCCAATAACCTTTGGTCAGATTGAGCATGGTAAAGCACTGGGCCTGACCAAGTCTCTTGATCAACTCGTCTACCAGGGGCATTGGATGAAGGTCAAACTCCAACACCTTATTAAATTTACGGAAGTCATTACAGAACCGTAATGATCCATACAGCTTCGGGATTAGCAAGATCAGGCTAGCTCAGTCACTCCGGGAATCCTCAATTACTCCCAGCTGGTGCATTTGTCTTACCTCACTCGCGATGGCTTGTCTCCGAGCCTCAGGCACCCAGTATGGTTTCACTTGCACCCTTATGTGAGGCTCGGTGACAATGTCATCCTGGATGACAGATGTATGACTGGGTAGTTCCGAGAATACATCTGCATTCTCCTGTACTAATTTATGAACCTCTCTAAGCCGCTGTTTTGAGAGGGTGTCTCCTGTTTTTACCTCTCTCTCTGCCTCGTTCTTGGCCAGTGACAGAAGGTTCACTATTGGTATGACAGGGGTCGCCTCCAAGACCAAACATTTCCGGTCCTTCCAGGCTTTTAGTAGGTTCACATGATATAACTGTTTGGGTTTTCTTTTCCCGGGCTGGTAAACTCGGTAGTTCACTTCCCCCATTTTTTCCCGAACCTCATATGGACCTTGCCTCTTGACCATAAATTTACTCTCAGCACTGGGCACTAGAACTAACACCCAATCCCCTTCTTTAAAAGGATCAGACTGTGGCCCTTTTATTATATGTGTGGCTCTGTGCGGCCTGGACATCCATTTAATGCTCTTTTACTATGGGCCTGACAGCCGCAATCCGGTCCTGCATACTTGCCACGTACTCGATTACACTCCTATGTGGTGTTGGCCCCTGTCCCCATGTCTCCTTAGCTACGTCCAGCAACCCCCTTGGATGCCTGCCATACAATAGCTCCAAAGGAGAGAAACCTGTGGAAGTTTGTGGTATCTCGCGGATAGCGAACATCAGATAGGACAATAACATGTCCCAATCCCTCCCGTCCTTAGAGACCACCTTATTGAGCATGGACTTGAGGGTTTTGTTGAAGCGCTCTCCTCTGTTGGCAGGAGAGGACAGATGAATCAATGTTGAGTGATACCCCAACACCAACACAACATTGACTTGGACCTCATGGAAGCTCCTGACGCATGAGCTCCTTCTTGCTCCATTTTCCACATGATACCCATATTCTTAGGGTTAGAAATAGTGCTGACTACTGGGTTGCCACTCTGTTAGATCCACAGTACAAGATTACATTTAGCCAGATGCTTTCCCCTGGAAAGGGATGCATGCATGCTGGAGTATCGAAACACGCTTGTAAACAATCTCAAGAGTGGTTTTTCCCAAGACAGCAGTGAGGCATAAAATATGCATCCCAGTTCTAGATGTCCCCAGGAACGTCAATGCGTCGCCACAAAAACATTACCAGTAGCAGCAGTGTAAGTGGCATAAGCAATTTCTGTGAATCGTTTCACGCATTTTTTAGACCGTGCACCAGCAGAACAGTACAAGTCTGACAAGTTGTGAACGACTGGAGAGAATGGTGCCGGAGTATCAATATCAATTCCGTCAAAGGGAGTTTGGACCCTTTTGCATTTTGGTCTTCAAAAATGGAAGAGTGGCCTGAGCTTGCCTGTCACGCCTTGGAGATTTTGTCATGCCCGGCAGCCAGCGTTTTCTCAGAACATGTCTTCTGTACTGCTGGTGATGTCCTGACGGATAAGCACATTCGGCTGTCCACTGAAAGTGCAGACCCCCTAACTTTCATCAAAATGAACAAGTCATGGATTTTCAATGACTATTTCACCCTAGTCACAGACTGGGCAGATTAGGCGAGTGTCATTTTTATTGTCATGCATTGATCTCGCGCTATTGCAGTATGTGCCATCTTTGTGGTGGCTTTTGTGCCTGCTGTTGCTACTACTGCTGTTACAAACATTTTTTTGAAATGTGGAGACCTCAATGTGGGTCGACATCTGGTGGGTTGCTTGTTGTACAAGGTATGTCAGAAGCCTATTATACTGTTTCTACTTGTGCACTTGACCTCATCCCATCCCACCTCCTCCCCAACCTCACCACCACACTAATCCAATCCCTAACCCATCTCTTTAACCTATCACTAACTTCTGGTACCTTCCCCACTGCTTTTAAACATGCCACAATCACACCTATCCTCAAAAAGCCATCCTTTGACCCAAGCGCTATCCAGCTATCGCCCCATATCTTTGCTCCCATTTGCATCCAAACTCCTTGAGCAGCACGTCCATGCTGAACTTTCCTCTCACTTTGCATCTAACTCTCTCCTCGACAACCTACAATCTGGCTTCCGTCCCCACCATTCCACTGAGACTGCCCTGACCAAAATTAATAACGACTTACTTACAGCCAAAGCTAACAGACAATTCTCTATACTCTTCCTTCTAGACCTGTCTTCTGCCTTCAACACAGGTGACCACTGTCTCCTACTACAGATCCTCTCTTCCTTTGGGGTCAAAGATCTTGCCCCATCTTGGATCTCCTCATACCTTACCAACCGCACATTTAGTGTTTCCTACTCCCATACAACCTCTTCATCTGGCCCCCTCTCTGTTGGTGTCCCTCAAGGCTCTGTCCTTGGGCCATTACTCTTCTCAATCTATACACTCGGCCTAGGACAACTCATAAGGTCCTATGGCTTCCAGTACCATCTATATGCTAATGACACTCAGATCTACCTCTCTGACCCAGATGTCACCTCTCTGCTCTCCAGAATCCCAGAGTGTCTATCAGCCATATCCTCCTTTTTCTCCTCTCGCTTCCTCAAACTCAATGTGGACAAATCAGAACTAATTGTCTTTCCTCCATCTTGCATATCTTCTCTATCTCATCTATCTATCAAAATAAATGAAATCACACTTTCCCCTGTCCCCAAAATCCGCTGCCTCGGAGTAACCCTGGACTCTGCCCTGTGCTTCAAACTGCACATCCAAGCTCTCGCCACTTCCTGTCGACTCAGCTCAAAAATATTTCCAGAATCCATCAGTTTCTCAACCCTCACTCTACCAAAATACTTGTGCATGCCCTAATCATCTCCCGCATCGACTACTGCAACATCCTCCTCTGTGGCCTACCTTCTAACACTCTCACACCCCTCCAGTCCATCCTTAACTCTGCTGCCCGACTAATTAATCTCTCTCCGAAAAGTAGAGAACGACAAGGCAGTCAACAAAAAATAACTTGTGGATGGTGCTCAAATAGGGTATCCAGTAATCTAAGCAAAAATAAACTTGAAGCTCAAAATGATGAAGGATGAGGAAATTTCATTTATTCTGCATCTAGACAAACAACAGAAGAAATAACTGAACGTTTTCGGTCTCACATTGGACCTTCATCAGAGTATCTTGCTGGTTCAGAAGGATAAGACAGTGTGCATCAAATAAGCTTGTAGGATGATAAGAGGAAAATGCCTGAATGCTGATTAAGGAGGCAAGATTAAATGTGGCTAAATTAAATGTAGCGCGTCCATAAATAGCGACAGCCGTCCTCCTGTCCAGCTCCCAGGACCTCCACACACAGTACTTTGAAGCAGCGACCACAGTCGCCTCACATGGATGCGCTCCACATAATCTGATCTACATATGCAGCAACCAGCACTTGGTCACAGCAATAGTAATTACCTATAAAGTACAGTTGTGGCCAAAAGTATTGACACCCCTGCAATTCTGTCAGATAATACTCAGTTTTTTCCTGAAAATGATTGTAAACACAAATTCTTTGTTATTATTATCTTCATTTAATTTACTTAAATGAAAAGACACAAAAAGAATTGTCATTCATCATGTGATGCTTCTCTAATTTGTGTAATTAAGGCTACTTTCACACTAGTCCGTCGTACGGGCCCGTTGCAATGCAGCAGGCCAACGTGCCGACGGACGCTGTGAAATAACTGCAGTTTTACAACGCATCCGCTGCCCATTCTGCAGTCCGGGGAGGAGGGGGCAGAGTTTCGCCCGCGCATGCACGGTCGAAAATGGCAGACACGACGCACAAAAAAAGTTACTTGTAACTTTTTTTGTGCCAACGGTCCGCCAAAACACGATGCATCCGTCGCATAACGGATGCGACGTGTGGCAATCCGTCGCAATGCGTCGCTAATGCAAGTCTATGGAGAACAAATGCATCCTGCGGGCAACTTTGCAGGATGCGTTTTTTCTCCAAAACAATGCATTGCGACGTCCGTCACACAACGCAAGTGTGAAAGTAGCCTAACAGCACCTGTAACTTACCTGTGGCACCTAGCAGGTGTTGGCAATAACTAAATCACACTTGCAGCCAGTTGACATGGATTAAAGTTGACTCAACCTCTGTCCTGTGTCCTTGTGTGTACCACATTGAGCATGGAGAAAAGAAAGAAGACCAAAGAACTGTGTGAGGACTTGAGAAACCAAATTGTGAGGAAGCATGAGCAATCTCAAGGCTACAAGTCCATCTCCAAAGACCTGAATGTTCCTGTGTCTACCGTGCGCAGTGTCATCAAGAAGTTTAAAGCCCATGGCACTGTGGCTAACCTCCTTAGATGTGGACGGAAAAGAAAAATTGACAAGAGATTTTAACGCAAGATTGTGCGGATGTTGGACAAAGAACCTCGACTAACATCCAAACAAGTTCAAGCTGCCCTGCAGTCCGAGGGTACAACAGTGTCAACCCGTACTATCCATCGGCGTCTCAATGAAAAGGGACTGTATGGTAGTAGACCCAGGAAGACCCCACTTCTTACCCCAAGGCATAAAAAAGCCAGGCTGGAGTTTGCCAAAACTTACCTGAAAAAGCTTAAAACTTTTGGAAGAATGTTCTCTGGTCAGATGAGACAAAAGTAGAGCTTTTGGGGCAAAGACATCAACAGAGTTTGCAGTAGAAAAAAAGAGGCATTCAAAGAAAATAACACAGTCCCTACAGTCTAACATGGCGGATGTTCTCTGATGTTTTGGGGTTGCTTTGCTGCCTCTGGCACTGGACTGCTTGACATTATGAAGTCTGAAGACTACCAACAAATTTTGCAGCATAATGTAGGGCCCAGTGTGAGAAAGCTGGGTCTCCCTCAGAGGTCATGGGTCTTCCAGCAGGACAATAACCCAAAACACACTTCAAAAAGCACTAGAAAATAGTTTGAGAGAAAGCACTGGAGACTTCTAAGGTGGCCAGCAATGAGTCCAGACCTAAATCCCATAGAAGACCTGTGGAGAGATCTAAAAATGGCAGTTTGGAGAAGGCACCCTTCAAATATCAGGGACCTGGAGCAGTTTGCCAAAGACGAATGGTCTAAAATTCCAGCAGAGCATTTTAAGAAACTTATTGATGGTTACCGGAAGCGGTTGGTCGCAGTTATTTTGGCTAAAGGTTGTGCAACCAAGTATTAGGCTGTGGGTGCCAATACTTTTGTCTGGCCCATTTTTGGAGTTTTGTGTGAAATGTTTTGCTTTTTGCTTCATTCTCTTTTGTGTTTTTTCATTTAAGACAAATTAAATGAAGATAATAATACCAAAGAATTTGTGATTGCAATCATTTTCAGGAAGAAACTGAGTATTATCTGACAGAATTGCAGGGGTGTCAATACTTTTGGCCACAACTGTACATGCTGAACTGAATTCTGATTCCCCACGCAGCATCCAGTACTCTACCACAGCGACGGCTGTCGCTATTTATGGACGCCTCTTCAAAGAAGCTTACAGCCTGTAATGACCACACAGCCACCTCAGCAACATCGGAGCTACTGCAACCCTCAACCTACTGTCTCCTTCCCCATAATCCTGTAGAATGTAAGCCCGCAAGGGCAGGGTCCTCTTCCCTCTGTATCAGTCTGTCATTGTTAGTTTTGTTTACTGTAAGTGATATTTGTATTTTGATTTAACCCCTTCTCATGTACAGCACCATGGAATTAATGGTGCTATATAAATAAATAATAATAATAATTATGACTTCACCATACAGGACACAAAGGAATGTGCCAAAGACAGAAATATTGTCACGCTTAAAAGTGAATTTGTCTGTCAGGGCACAATGGGTCCACCACTGGACATATTTTGGAGACAAACCTCCCCTGCTCCCAAATTTTTTACTTGCTACATCTTGTTCAGAAGTGGTTGCTGTAAAAATCCTCCACCCAAACCCTAGTGGAAAGAAAGGAAACAGGTAGTCGAGAAGTCATTAAGGAAACCGGGCACCATTGCCCCACTGCACTGGGGTACCAAAAAGGAGAATGACTCAAATAAAAGGGGAACTAGAGCCATGAATGGGGGGCATCTAAGGTCACAAGAGCCCGCTGAGGGGTTGCCAAGGATAGGGGTTAAGGACTCAATTTGCTAGATGTGTAAAGGTACCGTCACACTAAGCAACGTCGCCAGCGATCTGTGACGTTGCAGCGTCCTAGGGAGCGATATCGCTGTATTTGACACGCAGCAGCGATCAGAATCCCGCTGTGAAATTGCTGGTCGCTGCTAGAAGGTCTGCACATTATTTGGTCGCTAGGTCGCCGTGTATCGCCGTGTTTGACAGCAAAAGCAATGATACGAGCGATATTTTACACTGGTAACCAGGGTAAACATCGGGTTACTAAGCGCAGGGCCGCGCTTAGTAACCCGATGTTTACCCTGGTTACCAGCGTAAAAGTTAAAAAAACAAACAGCACATACTCACCAGCGCGTCCCCCAGCCTCTGCTTCCTGACACTGACTGAGCGCCGGCCCTAAACTGAAAGTGAAAGCACAGCGGTGACGTCACCGCTGTGCTGTTAGGGCCGGAGCTCAGTCAGTGTCAGGAAGCAGAGGCTGGGGGACGCGCTGGTGAGTATGTACTGTTTGTTTTTTTAACTTTTACGCTGGTAACCAGGGTAAACATCGGGTTACTAAGCGCGGCCCTGCGCTTAGCAACCCGATGCTTACCCTGGTTACCCGGGGACCTCGGCATCGTTGGTCGCTGGAGAGCGGTCTGTGTGACAGCTCTCCAGCGACCAAACAGCGACGCTGCAGCGATCGGCATCGCTGTCGCTATCGCTGCAACGTCGCTTAATGTGACGGTACCTTTAGGGTCCAGGGCACATAGCCGCTCATTGTCCCTTGTCCCCTGCCTAGGGCAGTGCAGTTTGTATTACACTTATCCAGCCTGCACTGTGGATTGTCAACCCATAAATGGGCCACAGACATGTCTTCTGACGATAAATGGAGTACTGAAGTATGGACTCTTGGACACCTGGAAACTAGTGACCCTCGCAAGGGCTAAAAGCTCTCACCAGTGGAATTGAGTCCAATGAGGTCTGGGTCGTCAAAAACCTGGTAAAATAATCTTTTAATAATTAAATACATGTTCAATAATTTGCACACACACTATACTAATTGTATTTGTCAAAAAAAACCTTAAAAGACTAACAGAGACCTAAAAGAATACATTTTAATATAATAATTAAAAAAAAAAATTATATATAGACCAAATATAATACCAAATGAAAACCAATAGTAGAGAGCCTGTAGGATCTCTGGTACCTGATGTAGAATACCAATATACGTATAAGGAATAACTAGGGAAGATAGAGGTGCCTTTCCCTACATAAATTCCCTTCCTGACAGCGGAGGTTGGCACCCTGGGATACGATATGGCGCCCCCGCTCAACGTAGACTGACCCTAAAGACCCTAAAAGGTCTCCCTACCAAAAGCCACCACCAAAAACACCACAAAACAAAAGAAAAACAGTGTGATAAAATACACTAATCAGTGCTGCTAATACTGACTGTTGGTGCACAAAAATAGCACAAGTAAGCTTGTATTAAATTAGCTCTGGCGTATAGTGTGAGCTAGAGATGGTATTTAATAGAGAGATTAAATAGCAATAATATGTTCAGGTGTTATACATAACTGATCTCTTATATTTAGTATAAACAATGCAAAAGAGCGTGGCACAAATAAGCTTGTATTTTACTTAGCTCTGGCGTATAACGTGAGCTGTAGATGGTTAATACTAGAGAGATTAGAAAACCACAATAAAATGTTCAGATGTTGCGCACAACTAGTCTCTCATATTTAGCATAAACAATCCAATGGAAAAGCAAATTGATCAGTTATAAAGTATCAGCGGTATCCCAGATGTATTTACTTAATGAGGAAACCAATAACATCACAAATCCCTCTAAAAAACTTGGCAGCACACCCTAGTGTCCTCTATAAAGGGGCACCCTCGCCAGAGGAAATGTCAGAGATGCTTGGTGGCATCAACACCAGAAACAGGAGAGCCCAACTGATGGCATAGTCGCCAAACGAAGTGTTTCTAGCACATAGAGGCACCATCGCCAGAGATCTGATTCTGAACAAAAAAGTGCTCCACATACTAATATACATGTGGTCGAGCAGTATTAGACCTGATGGCCAACATAGTGTCAACAAATGGCATTATAACAAGCCGCCAGCATAGCAGCACGCGTGTATGGTTATAATACACTTATCTCAAAAAGACAGATGTCCCGTCCCGACGCGTTTCGCCCCATAAGGAGGTCCAGAGGGGCTCATCAGGGGATGCCGGAGATAGGCATAGGCAGCGGGTAATGCAAAGCGCTGCACGTGGTCCAAAAAACAGTGGGCGTGAGAGCGTCCTCACAGTATAAGCGTGTTCGGCCCGGAAGTGACTTAAACACTTCCGGTATGCGCTTGGGGCAGTGAGTGCGCATGCCCCAGATGCTTAATGCGCAATGACGCACTGCGCAGGTAGTAGCAACAGTAACTACAATGCTTCCAAAATAACCTGGAGCACCGTTACTGCGCATGCTCAAGATCATCATTTCGCGATATCATTCCAAAAGGTAGCTGCAATATATACCGCTATCCCCTATATGCGCTTAGGGCAGTGAGTGTGCATGCCACTGATACTTAATGCGCAGTACCATGCTGCGCAGATAGTAGTAACAATAACTACAATGCTTCCAAACTCTGCCTGGAGCACTATTGCTGCGCATGCTCAGAATCCTTATTTCTCAATATCATTCCTAAATATCGCTGTAATATATACCGCTATCCCCCATGAACATGTACACACTTCTCACACCCTATAAGACAGCAAAAGTGGAGAAAGAAGACGTTTTAATCACGTCCAGCTATATAAGTCTATAGTGACCTATTGTGCCCATAACAGCAATAAATGCCGAGTGAGGATAGATCACAGTATAAGTAGAAATCTAAAGTCAAATATGGACACATATGGTAACATTAGTATATAACGTTAGGATATGACTATAAAGACAATTAATGGGTACCCCCCTAGTCAGTCCCAATGGGGCCCCAATAGTACATCCAGGTACGGCATGGGAACATGTACATAGGGCAGCCAAAGTTGTAAGCACGCTCAAATGAACCACTGCCAAAGTATCATCATGATGTAGTGTGAACCACGTACAATAAATGGTCCAATCATGTTTTTAAAAAGATAACAAAAGTCACTCTATCTTGAGTAACAAATCAATGTATGGCGTCATGGTCTGTAGGGACCAATATAACGTTAGCAAGACAAAATCCTATACGGAGTAACCAGATTATATAAAGCACCCAAAGTTTAATTGCTCATTTAGCCCCCCCGGACTAACAGATTCCATCAAAAAAATCCATCTGGTCTCCCTCTGGATAATCTTTCTGTCCCAGTTACCATGTCTCTCAGATTGAGGGACCGTCTCGATAGCTTTAACTGAGATACAGCTCGCATCACCAGCATGAACCCCATTGACATGGCGTGCCACGGGGGTATCACGCTGGTGTGTGACATCCCCAATGTGTTCCCCTATCCTCACCTTAAATTGTCTTTTTGTTTTGCCTATGTAGTTAAGGGGACAGGTGCACGTACACAGGTAGACGACCCCCACTGTTTTACAGTTAGCAAAAGACCTATTGTGGAAGATTCTGCCCGTGACAGCACTGGTGAATGTTTTGCTAACTGTGATAAACTTGCAAAATTTACATGAGCCACATCTAAAAGTTCCCTGTTCCCGGTGATCAAGCCAGGTACCCATTGGTTTTGGTGGGCTAAAGTGGCTATGTGATACAAAGTCACGAACAGATCTCCCTTTTCTAAACGTAACAGAGGGTCGAGGTGAAATTAAACTGCCTATGTCAGGGTCTGCTTTAAGAATACCCCAAAACCTTTTGAGGATTCCCATGACCTTATGATTTTGGTCATCAAATGTTCCAATAAGTCGTGTCATTTCATTGCCCTCGTCACGGACCCTCGGTATAAGGAGTTCAGTCCAGTTGCAGGCACTCGCCTGTCTATACCCCTCATCAATAATCTGCGATGGATACCCTCGATCTCTAAATCTTTTTTTGAGGTTATTGGCCTTAGACTCAAAATCTCCCAGGGAAGAACAGTTTCTTCTTAATCTCAGGAATTGTCCCTTGGGGATTCCTTTTTTAAGGTTGAGGGGATGATAGCTTTCCCAGTGCAGCAAGCTGTTTGATGCTGTGGGCTTCCGAAATATTGATGTGCCCAGGTGCCCATCAGGACATCTTGATATGTAAAGATCAAGAAAAGAAATTCTATCTCCCCCCACCTCACACGTAAACTTGAGACCCAGATCATTGGTATTGAGGTGTAAGACAAACCTCTCAAAAGAAGGACCGTCTCCTGCCCATAGGACGAGGATGTCATCAATATAGCGCCCCCAGAATAAAATTCTTGGGCACCATGTGACATCCTCATCCAGAAAAATAACGGTATCCTCCCACCAGCCTAGGAGCAGATTAGCATAAGTGGGGGCACATGGGCTCCCCATAGCTGTGCCCCTGAGCTGGTGGTAGAATTTGCCGCTGAACAAAAAATAGTTATGTTCAAGGATAAATTAGAATAGATTAACCACCAAACTGTTGTGAGCCCGGAGGTGAGTGCCCCTCGTTTTTAGGAAGTACTCAACTGCTTGGATGCCCTTATTGTGCGGGATACTGCTGTACAGAGATTCAACATCAATAGATGCAATGATGGTCTCTGAATCAATTCGTATATCTTCAATTTTGTTCAATAGATCAGTTGTATCCCTAAGATATGACGGCAAGGCCGTAACAAAAGGTTTTCATTTGGTATTATATTTGGTCTATATATAATTTTTTTTTAATTATTATATTAAAATTTATTCTTTTAGGTCTCTGTTAGTCTTTTAAGGTTTTTTTGTTGAAAATCAGACCTTAGATATTGTTTTTTGGTTGGCTTCTAATTGTATTTGTCACTGACATCTATATATCTACCTATTTTATTTGTCTTTACTGTATGTAATCCATCGCTTCTATCCTGTCAGCTCCTGCAGGGATTTTACAGAAGCCGGCAGATGAATTCCCGGCTTTTCTTTTATCTATCTTTCTGTGCAATATAAATACATATATATGTGTGTCACTGACATGTATATACTGTACATATGTATTCTATGTGTAAATTTATATTCTATTCTAACCTGTCAGTGTGATTTTACTGTACACCGCACATGAATTACTGGCTTTTCAAGGGACACCGGTGCGTAAAAAACAAACAGCACTCGCATGGTGCGAGTGCTGTGTGTTTTTTTTCTTGCATCCATTGACTTGCATTGGCGAGTCTCGTCTGAGATACGCAGCAATATGCAGAATGCTGCAATTTTTTTCTCAGTACAATTTTAGCTGAGAAAAAAAATCACAGATGAGATGTAACTAATTGAATAACATTGGACAGAGTGCAATCTGATTTTTTCTCGGATTGCACTCGTCCGTTTTTCTCGCAAATGAGTATGAGCCATTACGAGTCTATTTGTGCTTTTAAAACCAAAATTCTATACAGATCATCTGTATAGCATTAGATTTTAATATTGCAACTGTCAACCTACGAAAACTGTATTTTGTCTTGCACATTTTAAACAGTTGATGTACTGTATAAAATTGGATGCCACATGGATGTGACACAGAATTAAAATATGGACACATAGATGGCAAATGGATGACAAAATGGGTGCAAAGAACATCCACAGTGCTACATATAAATTTCACAATCTTTCCATCTAGAAATCTGTACTAAGACTGCCATATAATCAGCAACGAAAAAAAACATTTGAATCCTAAAAGAAAACTGACATGCGTATGGCAAAATTTTAGACTCCATCAGGGAAATAGGCATTTACTTTTTTACCACTCCTAATGAAAAGCACACTAGAGTAAGATGTGCCTATTATTATTTTTCTTCAAACATTTTTATTAATCCTAATTTTCAATTGCGGGTACATATGTGCACATATTATGCAATGTTTACACCTGAGGAAGCCACTATTGTTGGTGAAACATGTGGATTGACGTGCCCCTTCCGTCTTTGCCTTCAAATCCTATTTTCAGTTTGTATTACTGTATATACTTGAGTATAAGCTGAGATTTTCCGCCCATTTTTTTAAGCTAAAAGTGCCCCTCTCAGCTTATACTCGAGACATTGTCCCAGGGGTCGGCGGGGGAGGGGGAGTGGCTGCTGTCACATCATACTCACCTGCTCCCAGCATGGCCCCTGCTTCTCCGATGGTCTCCGGGCGCCGGCAACTCTTCCTGTGTTCAGAAGTCACATGGTACCGATCATTAAAGTAATGAATATGGATGTGACTCCACTCCCATAGGGGTGGAGCGCATATTTATTACTTTAATGAGCGGTACCAGTGACCGCTGAAGAAAGGAACAAGCTGCCGGCACCAGAGACCATCGCATCGGAGAAGCTGCCAGGGGTGAGTATGACAGTTGAGGGTGAGCATTGCGATATTCACCTGTCCCCGTTCCACCGCCAAGCTCCATCTTCTGCGTCCTTTGGCTGTGACGTTCAGGTCAGAGGGTGCGATGACGTGGTTAGTGCGCGCCCTCTGCCTGCCGGAAGACACAGCAGTGCGCAGAGGTGGAACAGGGACAGGTGAATATCGCAAGTGCCCCGCCCACTGATTTTTTTTTAATGGCAGCAGCAGCATATGGGGCATAATATTCTATGGAGCATCTTATGGGGCCATAATCAACCTGTATGCAGCATTGTATGGGGCATAATATTCTATGAAGCATCTTATGGGGCCATAATCAACCTGTATGCAGCATTGTATGGGGCAAATGTTTCTATGGAGCATCTCATGGGGCCATAATCAACCTTTGTGCAGCATTATATGGGGCATATTTATGCATGAAGCATCTTATGGGGCCCATCATAAACTTTATGGAGCATTATATGGGGTGTATTTTGTATGGAGCATTATATGGGGCTCCTGATTCAATATGGATATTCAAAAGCACTTAACCTACTGATGTCTCAATAAATTTAACTTTTATTGGTATCTATTTTTATTTTTGAAATTTACCAGTAGCTGCTGCATTTCACACCCTAGGCTTATACTCGAGTCATTAAGTTTTCCCAGTTTTTTTGTGGCAAAATTAGGGGTCTCAGCTTATACTCGGCTTGGCTTATACTCGAGTATATACGGTATATTTTATTTTGCCATCTCTTATTTCCATGTGCTGTAGGTTTATTTTGTCTGGTCTTTTTTCTATATTTAGTAGCATAATACTGGCATCATACTGATATCTGGAGTTTTCAGTCCTTATTTACTGGTGTATATTTGACACCACTTTCTGTTGTAAATTATAATACATTTGCTGCTAAGTCCCCTGTCTTGAGTGGTAGAAAAAAGCAAAAGAAGTCTCAACTACTTATGACGTAGATATGTAGCCATCAATTACAACTTGTATGGGGGTAAAGATAAATTCCCGTCCGAGTGCTGCTTATTTCAGGTGTCACTATTTCACCTCCAAACAATGGATATTGATTACCGGAATGCTTATATAAGGAGCATGTTTGGTTCTCACGATCTGATGTTCACAATTACAGACACACAAACACAACATCCACTTCAGCAAGTAAAGCAATTCTCTGCTAAATCTCTTGTTTTCCAAGGAAAGAGACATTTTAGAAAATGATAACTTGCCAGAGGACTTTCAGCTTAATCAGTTCTCCAGTCGTAAGACTTTATAAATTAACTTTGTAATAGTTTATCGATTTTTTAACATCTTGTCCCATTTTCGCTTCCTCTCCTACCTCTTACTCTACGCAGAAAAAAAATATTCATCCTGACCTTTTAGAAAAGTAATAATTTACCACAAATGAGCTGCTTTATTGTCAGTGCTATCTGTTAAACATTTCGGGAGACACAGAAAAGAGAAAATGATTGTGAGCAAACAAAGAAAGATAATAGAAGTTTTATGTGCCTCGTCGAAATCGCTTTGGAAGTGCTAATGGAAAATACATTTGTCACCACATAAACTGTGAGGATGTAACGAATCTCTCCAGGCACAAAATTCAAGAACACATTTCCTTTACCTGACAACATCCTGAATCAATAGATTATAAGAGAGCTGTGTGATTTGGAGGCACTCCCCGTTAAGCTTCACACACGCTCTATTGACTTTATTTTCTAAATGTATTTTTCATGCATTAAATTGCAGAAATATCTATAAAAGGAAATCTGTCATCAGGTTTTTGGTATGTAATCTGAGAGCAGCATGATCCAGGGGGCTGAAAAACTGATTCCAGTGATGTGCCACTTGCTTTATTGGCAGCTTTCTATGTAAATAGACAGAAAACTGCTAATCAGTGGTGGAGGCGGTATTATGCAGAGCAGTTGACTAGGAGGCACAAGACACTTAGTCCTGTAGTGATAATCTCTTGCTGATAAAACACTGATTTTATTAAAATAGTAACACAGACCAGTAAGTGACACATCACTGGAATCAGTCTCTCAGTCCTACATCATAGTACTCTCAGAGGACATGGCAAAATTCTGCCTAGAGAGTCTATTGAATCTGCATATCAGGCATCAAGTGTATAATATTAGTATAATATATACAATACATACAGCATAGCGGTATATTAACCCCTTAATCCCATATGACGTACTATCCCGTCGAGGTGACCTGGGACTTAATTCCCAGTGATGGGATAGTACGTCATATGCAATCGGCCGCTCTCATGGCCGGGTGTCAGCTGACTATCGCAGCTGACATCCGGCACTATGTGCCAGGAGTGGTCACGGACCGCCCCCGACACATTAACCCCCGGCACACTGAGATCAAACATAGTGAAGCATCGCGCAGGGAGGGGGCTCCCTGCATGCTTCCCTGAGACCCTCGGTACAAGGTGATGTGCTCACCTTGTACCGAGCGTCTCATCCCTGCAGGCCCCGGATCCAAAATGGCCACAGGGCTACTTCCGGGTCCTGCAGGGAGGTGGCTTGCAAGCACACGCTCAGAGCAGGCGCTGGTAAGCCAGGAGCAGTGCACGTCAGATCGCTGATCTGACACAGTGCTGTGCAAAGTGTCAGATCAGCGATCTGTCACTATATAGTGATTTCCCCCCTCGGGACAATGTGATAATGTAAAAAAATATATATTTAGATGTGTGAAAAAAAAAAAATTCCTAAATAAAGAAAAAAAAGTATTGTTCCCATAAATACATTTCTTTATCTAAATATAAAAAAAAAAAGTACACATATTTAGTATCGCCGCGTCCATAAAGACCCGACCTATAAAACTGTCCCACTAGTTAACCCCTTCAGTGAACACCGAAAAAAAACGAGGCAAAAAACAACGCTTTATTATCATATCGCCGAACAAAAAGTGAAATAGCACAAGATCAAAAAGAGGGATATAAATAACCATGGTACCGCTGAAAACGTCATCTTGTCCCGCAAAAAACGAGCCACTATTCATCATCATTAGTGAAAAAATAAAAAAGTTATAGTCCTCAGAATAAAGCGATGCAAAAATAATTATTTTTTCTATAAAATAGTTTTTATCGTATAAAAGCGCCAAAACATTTAAAAAATATATAAATGAGGTATCGCTGTAATCGTACTGACCCAAAGAATAAAACTGCTTTATCAATTTTACCAAACATGGATTGGTATAAACGTCCCCCCCAAAAGAAATTCATGAATAGCTGGTTTTTGGTAATTCTGCCTCACAAAAATCGGAATAAAAAGCGATCAAAAAATGTCACGTGCCCCAAAATGTTACTAATAAAAACGTCAACTCGTTCCACAAAAATTAAGACCTCAAATGACTCTGTGGACCAAAATATGGAAAAATTATAGCTCTCAAAATGTGGAGACGCAAAAACTATTTTTTGCAATAAAAAAGTGTCTTTTAGTGTGGGACAGCTGCCAATCATAAAAATCCGCTAGAAAAACGCTATAAAAGTAAATCAAACCCCTCTTCATCACCACCTTAGTTAGGGAAAAATAATAAAATTAAAAAAATGTATTTATTTCCATTTTCCCATTAGGGTTGGGGCTAGGGTTAGGGCTAGGGTTAGGGTTAGGGCTAGGGTTAGGGCTATGGTTAGGGTTAGTGTTGGGGCTAGGGTTTGGGCTACAGTTAGGGTTGGGGCTAAAGCTAGGGTTAGGGTTGGGGGTTTGTTGGATTAAGGGGTGTGGTTAGGGTTGGGATTAGGGTTAGGGGTGTGTTGGGGTTAGGGGTGTGGTTGGGGTTAGGGGTGTGGTTGGGATTAGGGTTAGGGGTGTGTTTGGGTTAGGGTTTCAATTACAATTGGGGGTTTCCACTGTTTAGGCACATCAGGGCTCTCCAAACGCGACATGGCATCCGATCTCAATTCCAGCCAATTCTGCATTGAAAAAGTAAAACAGTGCTTCTTCCCTTTTGAGCTCTCCCGTGCGCCCAAACAGGGGTTTACGCCAACATATGGGGTATCAGCATACTCAGGACAAATTGGACAACAACTTTTGGGGTCCAATTTTTCTTGTTACCCTTGGGAAAATAAAAATTTGGGAGGCTAAAGAAACATTTTGTGGGAAAAAATGATTTTTTAGTTTCACGGCTCTGCGTTATAAACTGTAGTGAAACATTTGGGGGTTCAAAGTTCTCACAACACATCTAGATAAGTTCCTTGGGGGGTCTAGTTTCCAATATGGGGTCACTTGTGTGGGGTTTCTACTGTTTAGGTACATCAGAGGCTCTGCAAATGGAACGTGACGCCTGCAGACCAATCCATCTAAGTCTGCATTCCAAATGGCGCTCCTTCCCTTTCGAGCTCTGCCATGTGCCCAAATGGTGATTTCCCCCACATATGGGGTATCAGCATAATCAGCAGAAACTGGACAATAAATTTTGGGGTCCAATTTCTCCTGTTACCCTTGGAAAAATACAAAACTGGGGGCTAAAAAATAATTTTTGTGGAAAAAAATGATTTTTTATTTTCACGGTTCTGCGTTATAAACTGTAATGAAACACCTGGGGGTTCAAAGTTCTCACAACACATCTAGTTAAGTTCCTTGGGGGGTCTAATTTCCAAAATGGTGTCACTTGTGGGGGGTTTCAATGCTTAGGCACATCAGGGGCTCTCCAAACGCAACATGATGTCCCATCTCAATTCGAGTCAATTTTGCACTGAAAAGTCAAATGGCGCACCTTCCCTTTCGAGCTCTGCCATGCGCCTAAACAGTGGTTTATCCCCACATACGGGGTAGCAGCGTACTCAGGACAAATTGTACAACAAACTTTGGGGTCTATTTTCTCCTGTTACCCTTGGTAAAATAAAACAAATTGGAGCTGAAGTTAATTTTTTGTGAAAAAAAGTTAAATGTTCATTTTTTTTTAAACATTCCAAAAATTCCTGTGAAACACCTGAAGGGTTAATAAACTTCTTGAATGTGGTTTTGAGCATTTGGATGGGTGAAGTTTTTAGAATGGTGTCACACTTGGGTATTTTCTATCATATAGACCCCTCAAAATGACTTCAGATGTGATGTGGTCCCTAAAAAAAATGGTGTTGTAAAAATGAGAAATTGCTGGTCAACTTTAAACCCTGATAACTCCCTAACAAAAAAAAAATGTGGTTCCAAAATTGTGCTGATGTAAAGTAGACATGTGGGAAATGTTACTTATTAAGTATTTTGTGTGACATATCTCTGTGATTTAAGGGCATAAAAATTTAAAGTTGGAAAATTGCAAAAGTTTCAACATTTTCTCCAAATTTATGTTTTTTCACAAATAAACGCAGGTAATATTAAAGAAATTTTACCACTATCATGTAGTCCAATATGTCACGAGAAAACATTGTCAGAATCATCGGGATCCGTTGAAGCATTCCAGAGTTATAACCTCATAAAGGGACAGTGGTTACAATTGTAAAAATTGGCCCGGCCATTAACGTGCAAACCACCCTTGGGGTTTAATGGGTTAAAAATGCATTTGGCTTGTGAACATACAAGCATTGTGGATATTTACTAATGGTTAAAAGTTAGTCAGGAGAAGACATATCATTGGTGTAACGTGTGCAGCCGCACAGGGCCAAACTTCTACCTCCAAAGCACGTGGACCTGTGGAATATGATGAGACATTGGACTGCAAAGGGCCCATACATTGTTCTTTCACAGGAGCCCTAGGGTCTCTAACTAACGTAACTGTTTATCACCCATGGTAATTCTGCTTCATGTCACCTGGCCTATCCATGGTTTTTTTCCCCTTTTTTTTTTTTTTTTTTTCTATACTATGTTGTGCATAAATATGTGATTCTTCAGAATTTGTTTTAGTCTTTGCCTGATGAAGAGACGTATGTAGTCTCGAAAGCTTGCAATTTGTTACCATCTATTCAGTTAGCCATTAAAAGGTATCAACCACTGAGGACTCTCAATTCTAAATATTCTTCTATCTACTGGCTAACACGGTACCAAGATATATTTCTTTCCTGTGTCTACCAGTGAAGTTAATAAATGTTACGACATCAATATCGGATATTACCTCCATCAATATAATATAATTGCAATCATTCATTTTCCATAGTGTATTCACAACAATAACTATTCCCAGAGGCGCACACAGTCCTTGTGTGAAGAATTAACATACAATTTTCCTTTTAATTGTTGAAGTTAGAGAAACCTAAATTATATCCTCTTTTCAACTATTGGAATGGTAAGTTACACCTTTTTATTTTTTAATAATTCTTTCACTCCGTTGAATTTGGAAAAAGTCTTAGAAAAGCGTCATTTAAAGATACGCTTTTTTGATTAGCTATATAAATACGATAAAGAGAAAAAAAGATATCGTTTTTTTTTTTTCTTTTAATCTTGCAACTATTTATTTTAAAAATTACTCCTGAGAGTGACCTTATGAATTTTCAGTATAGTCAGTACCCAAAGGTGTGTGTGCTTTATGCTTAATTCAATGGGAGTCAATTGAGAGAGAAATGTCATAATTTATTAAGTCTTACATTAGATAGCTGTCTGCTGAATGAATGTTCGAACAACAGTTCCCTTCCAACTTCCCCCGAACACGTGAATATTCAGATAAGTGAAATGTTCACCTGTATTTAAAGGGAATAGAAGAAAAAGCCTTTGCCAGGCAGCTATTGGTTGGGTCAGGTTCTGACGATTTTTCTCAGATGTATGTGGGAGCATTTATCGCTTATAGCATGGGTGGGGAATTTTTTTCTGCAAAAATCATTTTAATATTTTTACTTCATAATTCGGGGACCATACAAAATTACCAACATAAAAATGTGGTCAAACCCCTTCAAGACCCCAGCTTTTTTCGGTTTTCGGTTTTCTTTTTTTGCTCCCCTTCTTCCCAGAGCCATAACTTTTTTACTTTCCGTCAATATGGCCATGTGAGGGCTTATTTTTTGCGGAACAAGATGTACTTTTGAACGGCATCATTGGTTTTAGCATGTCATGTACTAGAAAATGGGAAAAAAATTCCAAGTGCGCTGAAATTGCAAAAAAAGTGCAATCCCACACATGTTTTTTGTTTGGCTTTTTTGCTAGGTTCACTAAATGCTAAAACTGACCTGCCATTATGATTTTCCAGGTAACTATGAGTTCACAGACATCAAACATGTCTAGGTTGTTTTTATATAAGTGGTAAAGAAAATTCCAAACTTTGCTAAAAAAAATAATAAATTGAGCAATATTCCGATACCCGTAGCATCTCCATTTTTCGCGATCTGTGGTTGATTGAGGGCTTATTTTTTGCGTGCTCAGCTAATGTTTTTAATGATACCATTTTGGTGCAGATGCGATCTTTTTATCGCCCATTATTGAATTTTAATGCAATGTCGTGGCGACCAAAAAAACCTAATTATGGTGTTTCGACTTTTTTTCTTGCTATGCCGTTTAGCGATCAGGTTAATACTTTGTTTTTATTGATAGATCGGGCGATTCTGAACACGGCGATACCAAACATGTGTATATTTAATATTTTTTTATTGTTTTATTTTAAATTTTACTTTTGCCATGCTTCAATAGCCTCCATGGAATGCTAGAAGCTGGCATAGCCTGATCGGCTCTGCTACATAGGAGCGATCTAGTAGAATTGCTGCATTGCTATGAGCGTCGACCACAGGGTGGCGCTCACAGTAAGCTGGCATCAACATTCTTCTTCAATAGACCTCTGGTTGTCATGCCAACAAATCGCTGACCCCTGATCACGTGACAGGGGTCAGCGATACGTGCATTTCCAGCCCGATGGCCGGAAGTGCTATTTAAATGCCGCTGTCAGCGTTTGACAGCAGCATTTAACTAGTTAATAGCGGTGGGTGGATCACGATTCTACACACCGCTATTGTGGGCACATGTCAGCTGTACAAAACAGCTGACATGTCCCGGCTTTGATGCAGGCTTACCGCCGGAGCCCGCATCAAAGCTGGGGTTCTGACCTCGGACGTACTATCCCGTCCGAGGTCAGAAAGGGGTTAACTATCTCACCCCTATTGTAATGCCTGATGTAACGATGTTGTTACTCGTAACTGCTTTTCCAGGATTGCATCTGTCTGGAGCACAGGCGACTCTGAGATAAGTTTTGAAAAGAACTCGTAACACTACCGAATTTTTTGGACTATAACACGCCGATTAACTGCTCTCAGCACATATTGTGCTGGAGCAAACGACTGGGTTTCAAATCACTGATTCTAATAGCCTCAGTGAAGCATATCTCTCCTCCAGCACTTTGCCAGTGACTTTTCACATAACCCCCACCTTGCTCAGAAGTGGGGGTTTTGGCACGTTTACTCATTAAGCAGTGATATCTCGACATGGCATCTGTGCTATCATGCAATTTCCCTGGCTTATGCTACACGTGCAAGCTGAAGTTCTGAAGCACCAGAAACCACATAGTCACTCGGGCATTCTTCCCGTTCCTTTCCATCATCCATCTCAGGGGCGCATGGTCTGACGCTAACCTGAACTTCTGGCCTAACAGGTAATACCTCAGCGTGTTAATTGCCCATTTGATGGCCAAGCACTCTTTTTCTCCATGATTACATAGTTCTTATCACAGGAAGAGAGTTTCCTACTCAGGTATAGAACTGGATGGTCATCCCATCTATTTCCTTGGGCAACACAGTTCCCAAACCGACCTCGGAGGCATCCGTCTGGACCACAAACTACTTAGTGAAGTCAGGTGCAACCAAGACTGGCTGTTTGCATAGGATGAACTTCAACTCCTGGAACTCCATCTCTGTTAGTACCATGCCAGCTTCCCGGTGTGTCAATTCACTCACCTGCACTGCAGTTGATTCCTCTTCCTCTCATGCTCCACATGCTCCCAGCAGCACTTCCAGCCGGGCCTCTGCCTCTGGCTATGTTCTAAGGGCAAGCGCATGCGCTCCCGCCCTCTTAAAGGGCCAGAACGTGTACTTGCTATTTCCTCCCCAGCCAATGGTTTTGAGGCATTATGTATATATTGCTTTCTCTCCACTGGGGAGGTGCTTGAGCATCATTCCTGTTTCAGTCTATGTTGTGTAAGGTCGCATACCAGTGCAGGTCCTGCCTGCTATACTCTAAGTACAAATCCTGCCTGCTGTACTCCTATTGCAAATCCTACCTGTTGTACATCAAGTACAAATCCTACCTGCCGTACTCCAAGTACAAATCCTACTTGCTGTACTCCAAGTACAAATCCTGCTTGCCATACTCCAAGTACAGATGCTGCTTGCTGCACTCAGAAACTAATCCTGCTGCACTCAGAAGCAAATCCTGCTTGCTGCACTCAGAAGCTAATCCTGCTAGCTGCACTTAGACACAAACTCTGTCTCTAATACAAACTCTGCCTGCTGCTCCATTCAGTCTGTCCTCTGGGTCCAGCTGCTGCGCAACCATTGGTCTGTCCTGGAGTGGCACCTGGCTTTCATTGGGAGCCAAGTCTAACCTCACCATCAGATGCTCTAGTGAACAGTCAGGTGGTCGCTTAGTCACGCCCCTTCAGGCTCTCCACAGTCCGTGGCACAGTGGTTCCACAAACCAGGAGCGTTTCAATCTCCACTTCAGAGGACCATTTGGCCATCAATGTCTTTATGCACCTTAAGAAGTGGTGGACCCTTTGAGCTCGAACAGACATGGTTATCCCTGAGCTTGCCAGTATGTCAGTTTTCAGTTTGGCACATTCCACTTCATCATGTAAGCCAGTTCATAATAAGCCTTCTGGGGCTCGCCAGTTAGATAGGGGGCCAGCACCTCCACCCACTGGTCTGATGGTACTTTCTCTTGCTCTGTTACCCACTACCCTGCTTACCACTCAAAAACAGTCAAACATGCTTCCACATCATCCCCCCAGGGTCATCTTTTGTATCACTCATCTTACCGCCATCCCGACGTATGTGTCATCACTTTGACTTGGGGAAGGGGTGGCTTCTCTGCTGCGAACATCCCCTACCAGAAGCTCCATTTGCTGTTGCTGCTGTTGGATCTGCTGCATCAGGAGTTTGTCTCCTGCTGTAGTTACTGCTGCTCCCAATGCTGATGCTCTTGGCACTGCTGCTGCTCTCAGTGCTGCTGGTGCTGCTGCTGGCTTGGGATCAGGTGTTTTATCAGCTCCTCCATTTTTTCTGATCGCTGTTCCATCCCTATAGCTGCCCTCACCCAGGACATGCAGTTTGTCTACAAAGCCACTGGTTAGTGGCGACACGCGTTGGGCACCCGCTTAACCTGAGCCTCACTCTGACAGGTTTAGGACATTAAAGGTAAAACCAAAAGTTAGGTCACCGCGCTACCTATCTCCCAGATATTAAATATAAAAAGCTGCAAAGTACCCACAAAGGGGTTAAAAATAAAGCACTTACCAGGTGGTTGAAGTGCCAAAACTTGGACTGCGGACGTTTAGTGGAGCGCTGAAGAGGTGAAGGCGGCTGCTCCTCCGTGGGTCCAAGATAAGGAGGTCTGGACGGCAGTGTAAGGTGGCAGGCCCGGGGGGAGCGTCCTCCCTATGAGCGCCTAGCTGCCGCGCACACGCCGGGATTGTAGACACGCGGCGTCCTGGCCAGGGACGCCGCTACACTGCAACGAGGAATAGGGGGTCGTGGTCTGGGTGACGTCACCCGGAGCTACAAAAAAATGGAGCAGAAGACAAGTGCCGAACAGGGCCTCTATTGCCTACGCGTTTCGAAGGTCACCGGACCTTCTTCGTCAGGGCTAGAGGTCCCTGGCTGTCTACTGCTCTATATAGGATATAAAGGCGCCGCCCACTATTCAAAAGAAAAGCTGAATATATATATATATGCATAAGAATGTTGCTAAGCTACAGGAAGAGACTGTGAGTTTATAGGTCCATGGGTCCAATAAAATATATATAGGTAGTCTGTGTTACTATGTATTAATCTTTAAAAGAATTTTTAAAAGAATTTTTATTTTTATTTGATAAATATATTAAAAAATGCATTAAAAAATCTATCTTAAAAGAAAGAAAGATTTTTTTAATGCATTTTTTAATATATTTATCAAATAAAAATAAAAATTCTTTTAAAAATTCTTTTAAAGATTAATACATAGTAACACAGACTACCTATATATATTTTATTGGACCCATGGACCTATAAACTCACAGTCTCTTCCTGTAGCTTAGCAACATTCTTATGCATATATATATATTCAGCTTTTCTTTTGAATAGTGGGCGGCGCCTTTATATCCTATATAGAGCAGTAGACAGCCAGGGACCTCTAGCCCTGACGAAGAAGGTCCGGTGACCTTCGAAACGCGTAGGCAATAGAGGCCCTGTTCGGCACTTGTCTTCTGCTCCATTTTTTTGTAGCTCCGGGTGACGTCACCCAGACCACGCCCCCCTATTCCTCGTTGCAGTGTAGCGGCGTCCCTGGCCAGGACGCCGCGTGTCTACAATCCAGGCGTGTGCGCGGCAGCTAGGCGCCCATAGGGAGGACGCTCCCCCGGGCCTGCCACCTTACACTGCCGTCCGGACCTCCTTATCTTGGACCCACGGAGGAGCAGCCGCCTTCACCTCTTCAGCGCTCCACTAAACGTCCGCAGTCCAAGTTTTGGCACTTCAACCACCTGGTAAGTGCTTTATTTTTAACCCCTTTGTGGGTACTTTGCAGCTTTTTATATTTAATATCTGGGAGATAGGTAGCGCGGTGACCTAAGTTTTGGTTTTACCTTTTTTGTATATATATGACAGGCTTGGCGCAGTAGCCGTCTAGGCACCAGCAGCTTCCCCCACTCCTACATCTAATAACTCTTGGAGCGCCGGTGTATTTACTACTTTATTTCTTTTAGGTTTAGGACATTGCACCAGGCCGCTTCTGGGTATTGTATGTGGTTGGCCACTAGGGAGGGGTGTACAGGGGCACACATTCAGCCGCAGCAGCTGAGGTGTGCTGGGATTACACATATCCCTGTACAAACCCACATTATCAATTGGGAGGTGCATTGTATTGACAGTACAAGGGGACCTTAGTTTAGCAAATAGCTTGTTTGTGTATTATCACATCTGTTTGGATAACAGCCATATCTCTTACTATTATACGGTCTGAAGATAAGTTAGGACATTAGGCTTAATTATGGACTAAAGGTACCATCACACTCAGCGACGCTGCAGCGATATAGACAACGAGCCGATCGCTGCAGCGTCGCTGTTTTGGTCGCTGTAGAAACGTCAAGCACAGCAGCTCCAGAACGATCCAGGAGCGATCCAGTGACGTAACGGCGACTCACTTATCGTTCTCGCTGGTTGTTAGCTCCATGTAAAACATTGCTGACATCGTTGCTTTTGATGTCAAACATGACAATACACGCCGACCTGACGACCAAATAAAGTTCTGGACTTCTAGCTCTGACCAGCGATATCACAGCGGGATCCAGATGGCTGCTGCGTGTCAAACACAACGAGATCGCTATCCAGGACGCTGCAACGTCACGGATCGTTGTCGTTCTCGTTGTAAAGTTGCTGAGTGTGACGGTACCTTAAGTGATGTGGGAGAACTATTGCATTTTTTCAAGACATTGCGTCTGGAGTACGGTATATATTTGTACTGGTTATGTTGCTATGCTGTCTATATAGGTGCGCTACTCTTTTGGCAATACTGTCACTTTCCTTAGGAGTGATGCGCAGGGTGTAGCCTCATTGTGGGCTTAGGATTAGGGATATGTTCCCGGTTTTAATGTTTTTAAATGTTAGTGTCTTTGTGATTATGTATGTATTTACCTGAATAAAGTTATGTTCTATTTTTGCTTGAATCCAATATGTGTGGTGATCCCCATTTGTTTGGTCTACTCTGTTCTCTTTTGCTTTTAGTATCTGCCATTTTGTAGGTCTAGGTGTGTATCCCACAGGCTTATCCGTGGTGCCCCCTCAATTTAAATATAGAGTTTGTCTACAGCAGTCACACTTGCCTGCACTTCTAGCACTAACTGTGGATCATCTCACGTGGCTGCGCACAGAGGTAGACACAGGTACACTGTCTCTTTAAATGTTCCACTGTTTTTTTTTATACATGTGGCATAAACCAACGCAAAGTGAAAAATAAACAAGGTCCTTTGAGAAAACAGGAAAATCAACTAAAAATATCATCTAATAGAATGTGAGCTATACATTCCCCAACTACTTGTGAAACCCCCCGACTCCCCAAGAATCCCCCATAAGAACCTTTTATATTGCTCCCGCACTGTATGGAAATATCCTCGGTCCAGTCCGAGCATAGACTGCATAGAATTCGTGCAGGTGCAGTACATCAGACCGCCGCCATCTTTGTGCAGACAGATAGCGGCGGTCATATTAAAACTGCACATGCGCTCCTCCTGTACATAGATGGCGGCGGTCAGTGAATCATTTGGCTGATCCCGGCAGCGGCGTGTTCGCGACGGTGTTCCACTGGTGGTATCGCGCAAGAGGCTGTGTACGTCGTATACAGTGTGTGTGTTTGTGTGTGTGTGTGTGTGGTGCATACGGCATATACAGTGTGTGTTTGTGTGTGTGGTACGACAGTGTTCTGCTGATGGTACCGTGCAAGAGGCTGGTACCACCAGCAGTTTCCATATTGAGACATCCATCACTTGGGTGTCCCAATATAAATGTCGATGAACTTCCGCCGCTTAGAATTCTGCGATCTGGATACATCTGGATGGAACAGGATGTGATGACATCAGAAAGTAAGTGTTAGGGCTAGCGGAACGCACAGAGAAAATATAGTTTTTTATTGTTATTGATGCGTTCGCAGCCCGGGGTCCACAGTGCAGGAGAACCTGCTGCTAGCAAATGGCAGCACTATATGGCGGTATTGGCTAGCTCTGTTAACTCACAGAATAGCCATGAAAGCAAAGCTCTGCGCCCTGTTAGACTTCACAGAGGCACAGGCTAACTGCCCAACAGAGAGCAGTCAGAGGTCATGCATGCACACAAAACTCCTCGCCGGAGTTGCCAGCATTCTAGGGGCTTATTTCAGTCAGGTCCCAGAATACACACAAACATACAAACTCCTCGCCGGAGGTGCCAGCATTCTAGGGGCTTATTTCAGCCGGGTCCCTGAACACAATCTTACATGACCACACTGGCGCAACTTAGAAAGACACTAGCGCATGGCCGTGCGGCCATGCGAGCCTTTTATAGCTGCAGCCAGAACAAGACCTTAATAGAAGGACCAATGAGAAGCTGCCACAAAGCCTGAGCACCTTCAGTACCTTCCTGGAGAACCAATGGGCTTTGCTGCAGTATCCAAGCATGTGACCCTCGATCTCCAATGAGAGATCTTACCCTGGGCATGCTCAGAAGGAGAAAAGCAGGTCTCCGCTGAGCAGCTTCCACTGCGGCAGGAGAAGACTGGGAGACCGTAGCGGAGATGGCCCGAGATTCCCCCTGTGCAGAGGCGGGAACTCGACCCCTAACAGTAAGTATATATTAAGATGTATCAGAGCTGTTTGTGTCTATATGTACGTGCATTAGAGCTGTGTATGTCTATATGTGTTTGTGTATGCCTACATATGCATGTGCATATGTATCATAGCTGTGTGTGTGTATATATAAGCACTTGTAGCGGGGCTCTGTATGTGTATATCTGCATGTAGTAGAGCTGAGTGTATGTGCATGTAGAAGAGAGACAATAACAATAGATTTATTGCCTCCCTATTCTACCCTAGTGCATTAAAATTAGTTATAATGACCTCTCCACTTTTACACCGCCAGGGAAGTTTTAATTAAAAGGAAAATGTTTTTCTTTTTTATACTGTATAAACTTTGGGTGCGTCTTATGGTAATGTGTGTCTCATAGGCCGAAAAATATGGTAAATTGTACTGAACACAGATGCATATAACACTGCATGTTTCCATAAACTAGAAAATTCATCACTGCTCACATTTATAGATCTTCAGTAATGGGAGGTCTGCAGTATACATCACATAGATACACTGAGACTGCTTTATATGCATCACATAGGAGACACTAAGTCTGGTGTTTATATATTACATAGGAAACACTAAGACTGGTTTATATACATCACATAGGAGACACTGGGACTGATTTAGAATATATACATCACATAGGAGACACTGACATTGATGTATTGACATAACATAGAAGAGACTGAGACTGCTGAATATATATCACATAGGAAACACTAAGTCTGGTGTTTATACTGTATATTGCATAGGAAACACTAAGACTGGTTTATATACATCACATAGGAGACACTGGGACTGATGTAGAATATATACATCACATAGGAGACATGGATATTGCTGTATATACATCACATAGCAGACAAAGAGAATTCTGTATTTACATCACGTAGGATACATTGGGACTAGTGTATACACAGTACAAAAGATACACTGGCTGCTGTTTGCATTACAGAGGAGGCACTGAGGCTGCTGCCTTTATAATTGGGACTGGAGCGCGGAGCACACTAACTCCACCCACAAAAAATGTCCTGACGCTGCCAATGGCCAGAACCATGATATAATCCTTCTTTGAGTGTGCCACATTATTCAGTAGTGAATGCTGTATGCCCGTGTTGGTAATTTAGGAAGAAATTGGCATTGCCATTGGCAGGCAAAATGGGGTCAGTGGCCGATGCAATTCAGTTCCTGGAGATATGCATGGGGGAAGAGGAAATGACATTCCGGGATGTAAATAGCTTTAAAATGGGATTCTGGATTTGCCTTCAGACCGGCCGGACACTGCCTACCCTGTGGTCTGTACCCTGGACTGTGGATGCTGAAGCCTCCATTAAAGGTAAAGAGACTGCAACCTTGTGTCCTCGTTATTCACTGCGCCTTACATCATCCATCATCACCACCTACACTTCTGGGAAGCCCTGGGGACACACTTCACCTGTGGGAAGGTATACCATCTAGCTGCCATAACATCACTCTAGCGGACCCCTCACCGCAGCGACGGTCACCCTGACCGAATACCACAGGTGGCGTCACGAACATTATCCCATACAAACTTTCCCTTTTATTGGACGTCCCTCAAAGGGCCATGGACTGGGTCGGGCCACCGTGACATCCCCACTGAGAACCGAAGGACCCGGTGCCGAGTGCCCCATTGCCCTAATGTGGGGGCGCTCCATCTCCTCACCCCTACAGGAAGCGATTGAGTACAATGTCTTCCCAAAAGATAAGGGAGTGACAAGGAAGATGCATACTAAGACTTGTCTATATGAATAGTGCATTGGTAACTTATTTTACCCATGCCTTCTGCACTGCAAAAAATCTGATTACCTCAATCACTCTGCAATGAAAATTAGTCGACTCTGCTCATTCTATCCCACTCTGTACAGCAAAGTAGATAAGTCAGTAACAGAAAACAATAAGTCATTCCATTCTACAGTATATGCACTAGTGGCCTCAGTGAAATTGAAGTATTTCAGATTTTCTATGTAACTTTGATAATAAAAAGAAAAAGTTGAAAAAAATGATTATTTTGAAATGTTTAGAATATAAGCTAGATTTAAATAATATGCAATGTTCTGATGACAAATTCCCATAAATTATTTAAATGTAATCAAACTAAATGAATTTATTCTAGAATATTTACTACTAGTTTCACATGAAATGCAGACATTATTTATCTTAAAATATAATGCAGTTCGTATATTTTGCTTTCCCCTAAAACACAATGATACTGGTTTCTTATGAAAAGCCTGCCTCAGTGTTTAGGGTGATTGACAGCTGTGACACCTCTATGTTTTGCTGCCAGTTTAACTGCACAAAGACACCTTTATGAAAAATGTTCCTTAATAGTCTCACTGATGTAACTTAGCCTTAACTTCACAATAAAAGTCTATAAACAAATATAAGATTAAATTATCATTACATCATAAATGATAACAAATTACCTCTAGAGCATAAACAGACAAAATTCGTACAACAGATAAGTATAATTGCTTCTATGGAGGAGAAGACAAGTAGCCAGGACCACGCTTACACCCCTTGTATTCAGCCTTCTGTGTTTTTGCTTCAAGCATAATTTACAAAAATGAATGATGTTATAATAATTAACATATACAAATTCTCACTCTGGTATTTACAACTGAAAAGGCTAAATACACATTTTCTATGAGTCATTACATCAGAGAAAATACAGAGAAAAACATTGTAGAAAGTTGGCTTTATACATCTGGGTTTGTCTGGGAATTGAAGATATGCCCAAGCCTGTCAATCAGTCATACTCTGTAAATAAACCTTGAGAATAGAACAAGAATGATGCAAGTACATTCTTAAAATTATACCTTCATAGAAAAGAGCTGGAAAATTACACATTAGTAAACATATTTCAAAATTCACACGAGTATTATTTTTTGACTCAATTTATATGATGAGAAAATACTGTATTTATTCTTTTTTAATATATTATTTGAAAAGCAGCAGTTCTGTCGACGTGATGTCAGCGGAAGCCACAGAATCACCAATAGGCGTGATCCATGACAGCCCTGAACTGATCATCTTACCTACCTGCCAAAAATAATTAAAGTCCAGGATAACCCCTATAACGCTAAAATTATGGGGCAAACATGCTGAGACCAGCAGCAAAAAAAACACTTACTCAAAGGGGTTATACATAGTAATACTATTAATTTCAGTGGTGTTGTTAGGGCAAATGGGTGCATTTCATAGCAGGGTTGGACTCGCCCACCAGAATACCAGCTCTGACATAATAATGTGCAATAAATATCTAGCGGAAGGCGATTTTGGAATTCTTACCACTTTGGTCTATTTCCTATGAAAGGATTCACAATTAACCTATTAGACCTTACTGATGATACAATAAGTGTAATTGTTATGTTGAACAGGGCGGTAGACCAGCTAACCAGGAATAGATGGTGTAAAGTTCAAAAAGGGAGCCCACGGACCAAACATAAACCATCTTTTACTGAACATCAACTTAGTAGTGAATATTAGTCTTGAGTGAGCGTGCTCGTCACTTCTCGTTACTCGCTCAAGCATCAGGGTGCTGAAGGTGCTCGTTACTCGGCGAGTATTTTTGAATCCACTGCTCTCCTCCCATTAACCTGCAGATGATTTTAATCAGTAATACTTGCCCATTTAAATTGTAGGCTCATAACCCAGGAGAGACACGTTTGTCCATTTAACTGTAAGCTCATAGCCCAAAAGTGGCATGTACAGTAGGATAGGACCCATCAAAGGGAGGTAACCTTGCCGTCGTTGATTGGCACACTGAATTGGCCAGTTTACACACTAAGAACCCTCATTTTTTGTAAGTACATCTTACTGAGTAGTAAGATATTTTAGATTTAATGTTTTCACTGTTTACATATATCTTGGCTCATGCAGAGTGCTTCTGTGCTTCCTTCAGATAGATAGATAGATAGATAGATAGATAGATAGATAGATAGATAGATAGATAGATAGATAGATAGATAGATATAGATAATTAAAAAAAAATTGGCAGCACTATAAAAAAATGGGTGCAATAAAACCTGTAAAAGTGATGTCAAAACCTCCAAAATAGAAAATCAGAAAATACAGGGAGCACTCCAAAAATCAAAGTGAAAACCGTGTCATTACTGATCCATTAGCAGCAACGTTTCGGCAGATTTCTCTGTCTTTCTCAAGCAATTGCAATTTCCCCGCTCTTTGAATATTTTCCTGATTTCCAGAACACCATATGGTACAACCAATGGGGTTGTTCAAAAGTACAATGCATCTCACAAAAAACAAGTCTTCACATGGCCATACTGTCGAAAAAATAAAAAAGTTATGGCTCTGGGAAGAAGGGGAGCGAAGAACGGAAACTCACAAACGGAAAAGCCCTAGGTGGTGAAGGGGTTTAATTAGTTGTTTGATACATATATTGCCCTTTATAAATGCTTATTTTTAATCCCTGACCACTTTTTAATTTGCCTTAGTTTAAAATTTACTATGGGAATCTCAAATAGGTGTCACAGTAGAATGACCGTGCAGTCACTTTCCAGGGGTTACTATCAACCATCATCTGCTTATCCATTTACCTGTGATGTGTTATTTAAGACTCCCATTGAATGGAATGTAACAGGAAGTAATGCAAAAAAAACCAGATATAAGGATTAGCTGTATAGGGATTGCATTAGGGAATTTTAAAATGACGCAAATTAATAAAGTGATTAGAGCTTAAAAACATATATTTAAAAAGGGAATTATGAACATCGGACAATTCTCAATAAAATATTTTAAAAAAAGTTAGCCATTAAAAGGTATCAACTATTGATGACTCTCAATTCTAAATATTTTTTTAAAACATGTAGAAACCCTGTGCTTGTTTTTTCCTGTCTTGTGAGTGCTATTATTAGTCCTCCCTTCCTCTGTATCCTCATAGTCACAATTCTGCTCTGAATAGGTAATAGATTGCACTGCCAGTATCCATCTATTTATACTGTTTTGCTGGTGAACACACATGTTAGTCTTTTACTATACTCCTTGTTTTATGCTATTAACTTGTTTTCCCCTTTGCACAATTATATCTGTGGTACAGTACTTTTATGCGCTGTACCGCATTACATACACAATCATTGTATTTTTACATTTTATCATGGTCTTGCAGATGTGCACAGGATACACTGTCACTTACCTGTTGTAGTGTCTAGTTATATTCATGTTTTAAACCGTGGTATAGAATACTGTTAATATTTCTGTGATGTGTGTGCACCGATCTTTTGCAATGGCACCATTGAACCAACCATGTTTTGAATAAAGATTTTTTATTTATAAGTACACTATGATTTTTGACCAATTAATTTGGCTCTTTCTCTTTGATATTAATATATTGCTGAATAGTCTCCTTTTCATAAATCTGACAGGTACATGCATTTATGTTACTTTGGATTAAATATGTACCCTTGTTAACTTTGTTATGTAGACTACATATCCCATCCAAGATTATTGCTTAATTTGCCTCATTATAGTGAATGGATCATTCAGTGGTTTCATCTGAATCACGTCACTCAGAGATTTAGATGGAAACCCCAAAGTAAGATCTCCTCGTAGAGTGCAGGATAATTGTGATCCCACATGTTATGTAAAATGTTCCTAATAAAAACTTCAACTCAATCCACAAAAAAGCAAGTCCTCACTCAGGTCCATCATTTGTCATTGGAAATATAGGAGGTTTCTGTGCTATTAGTAGCACAAAGGCTTTTTAAATCCTAAATGGCTCCTTGGCTCCTTGCCCCCCCCCTCAGAAAAAGAAATTCAACAAAGTCTGTACTGCCAAATCCAAATGCCCCCCTCCCTTCTCAGCATCACAGTGTGCCTAAAACAAATTTAGCATTCACATGTTTGGCATTTCTGTAGCGATGAGAGCCCACCTAATTTATAGGTGCATGTCTCCAGAAGCATGAGCTATTCATAACAAACTGGTCTCTGCAATGTTCTGGTAACTACAATGTACTAGTTACTACGACATATGGGTACTACAATGTGCAGGCAAAACAACGTATTGGTAACTGGAACGTACTGAGCACTACAACGGCAGTCTGGAGTTTTCACTCAGCAACATCCACTGATGCTTGATCCTGGAAAACACCCATGGAGTCAAAATCGTCACTACACCTGTAGATAAATTCCTGAAGGGTTATAATTTCCAAAATTGGGTCACTTGAGGGGGGTCACTTGGTGTCTCTCATGGGGGGTTCTGCTGTTCTGGCACCTAAGGGATTCTGCCAATGTGACATGGCACCCTCAAATCAGTCTAGCAAAATCTGAACTTCAATATGGCGCTTCTTCCCTTCTGAGCTTTGCACTGTGCCTCAAAAGTGGTTTTCTGCCACATATGGGGTGTTGGTGTACTCTGGCGAAATTACAAAACAAGTTTTGGGTTCCATTTTCTCTTCCTATCCAGTGAAAAAAGAAAACAGCAATTTTGTGGAAAATATATATTTTTTCATTTTCACAGTTCAATGTTGCAAAATTCTGTGAAGCATCTGTGGGTTCAAAGTGCTCACCACACATCTAGATAAATTCCTTGAGGGGTCTAGTTTCCAAAATGGGGTCACTTGTGGGTGTTTCCACTGTTTAGGTACATCAGGGGCTCTCCAAATATGACGTGATACCCGCAGACCATTCCATCAAAGTCTGCGGTTCAAAATGTCACTCTTTACTTTTTGAGCCCTGACATGAACCAAAACAGTAGTTATGGGGTATCGGAGTATTCAGGAGAAATTGCACAATTGCATTTTGGGGTCCACTTTCTCCTGTTACCATTGTGAAAATGCAAAATTTACTGCTAAATGAATATTTTTGTGTGGAAAAATGTCATCCTTCATTTTCACAGCTCAAAGTTATAAATTTCTGTGAAGCACCTGGGGGTTCAACGTGCTCACCGCACATCTAGATACATTCCACTGTTTAGGCACATAAGGGACTCTCCAAACATGAAATGGTGTCCGCTAATTATTCCAGCAAATTTTAAATTCAAAAAGTCAAATGGCGCTCCTTCCTTTCCAAGCCCTGCCGTGCACCCAATCAGTAGTTTTCCGCACATATGGGGTATCGGTATGCTCAGGAGAAATTGCTCAATTTTGAGGTCCATTTTCTTCTATTACCCTTGTGAAAATAAAAAAAAGTTGAGGTCTGAATTTCATTGTGAAAATAAATTAAATGTTCATTTTTTTCTTCCACATTCCATTAATTCCTGTGAAGCACCGGAAGGATTAATAAACTTCTTGAATGTGGTTTTGAGCATCTTGAGGGGTGCAGTTTTAAGAATGGTGTCACTTTTTTATATTTTCTGTCATATAGGACCCTCAAAGTCCCTTCAAATGTGATGTGGTCCCTAAAAAAATGGTTTTGTAAATTTTGTTGTACAAATGTGAAATCGCTGGTCAACTTTTAACTCTTCTAACTTTTTAACAAAGAAATTATGTTTCAAAAATTGTGCTGATGTAAACATGAGGTAAATGTTATATATTAACTATTTTGCGTGACATAACTGGTTTAAGGGCATAAAAATTAAAAGTTTCAAAACTGCTAAATTTTCAAAATTTTTGCCAAATTTCCATTTTTTCACAAGTAAACGCAAGTTATATCAAAGGAATGTTACCACTATCATGAAGTACAAATGTCATGAAAAACAGAATCAGTGGGATCCGTTGAGGCGTTCCAGAGTTATTACCTCATAAAGTGACAGTGGTTAGAATTTTAAAATTTGCTCTGGTCATTAAGGTGGAAACAGGCTTGGGCATGAAGAAATTAAAATCAACACACTATTTAAAAAACATTAAAAAGAGTATGTGCTTTAATAAAGGAAGAAAAAATAAACACTTTATCCAAGAATAAATAATTGTATAGATATGTTAATAGCAAAAAATCAAATCATGTCTTCGATTTCATCTTGCTGAAAATGGACAAAATGCACATTTTTATATTATGTTATTATAAATGTTAACTCTTTCAATGCTCATAAATTGAAAAACCTGATGTGTCACCATTATGTTGTTGAAATAAATGTTAAAAATAGAAACTGGTGACGGATTACTACTGTTTGAAATTTGTCTCCTAAATCTCACTTTTAGGGGACACCTAGTCCTATATATTGAATTCTACAGCTAATGTATGTAATTAAATAGACCTTAGTTAAAATTGATTACCGTATTTTTCCGACCATAAGATGCACTTTTTTCCCTCCAAATTTGGGAGGAAAGTGTGGGTGCATCTTATGGTCGGAGTGTAGCATGTGGGGAGAGGGGGCAGCGGCGGAGTGGGATCGCACTGTTATCTCACTTGCAGGAGGCAGAAAAATGTCCCTGCTGCCCGAATCGAGCGCTAAGAAACCACATGGTCCTGATGATTAAAGTGCAGTGAATATTCATTAGCCGCTTCCCCGCCCAGCCCACAATGCTGTATAAATGTCTCTAGCTCTTGGGGTGACTCTGAGCGAACTAGTTCATCTTTTATAATACTAGACAGACTCCTTTTAAAAGTAGGCAATTGTGCATAACTGTCCCAATTGGTATCTACCGCTAATCTCCTGAATTCAGTGGCATACTCAATAACAGAACGTTTAGCCTGGCGTAAAGACAACAAAGCAGATTCAGCGGTTGCACGGCGATTAGGGTCATTAAACATTAATGCCATAGCGGCCAAGAAATCATCCAAGTTATTTAACCGTGGGTCACGAGACTCAATCATCGGATTCGCCCAGGCGAGCGCTCGTGCGGTCAGCAGCATTATTACACACAATACTTTGGATCTATCAGTAGGAAAACGGTCAGCATGCACATCAAAATATAGCGTACATTGATTCACAAAGCCACAAAACTTGTCGCGATCACCATTAAATCTGAATGGGGGCAACTTAGGTGGGCTAGCTGGTGGCGGTTGCCCAGAGGGTAAAGTCACTTGAGCAGCTATTTGCATGCTTATGTCCTGAAAATCCCGTCCATACTGGGACTCTATGTCAGCAAGTTTCTTTTCCTGGGCTGCCATGCGGTTGCTTAAGTCCTGCAAAGTCTGTCCAAACACTTGTTGATTGAGTTCAAAGCTTCCAAACTTCTTTTGCAGACCTTCCACATCTTTCTGCAGTGATCTAATTATGGAAAACACCTGCTCTAGTCTGCTTTCTGCAGTCATTGTTCCAGCAGTCTCCTTTTTTTATGGCTAGAGTATCCTGTAATTATTATAGGGGATAACTCAGGAGACTCTTTGCGTGGAACAAGACAACTACAGGACACAGTTTTATAAGTGGGAAAGTGTATATTATCACACGGTGATTCAAACAGGTGCAGAGAGAAACTCAAGTCCACAACACTTGGTGTAAATATAAAATGCAGCTCAGCAGTCTATAGGAAACTTCAGAGGTAAATGCAATCAAGCAGAAAGTCTATGAAGCACAGATATTCTTGAGGAAACTTGACACGAATAAATCCTTGTCTTAGTCCAAACACAGATAGATAAGCTTATAAGGCAGTCCAAATAATATCTTAGCTCAACCAGGGAGGCCTGGTTAACCCCTTTCTGACATCGGATGTACTATCCCGTCGAGGCGGGGTGGGCCCGTATGACCACTGACGGGATAGTACGTCCAGTGCGATCGGCCGCGCTCACGGGGGGAGCGTGGCCGATCGTGGCCGGGTGTCAGCTGACTATCGCAGCTGACATCCGGCACTATGTGCCAGGAGCAGTAACGGACCGCCCCCGGCACATTAACCCCCGGCACACTGCGATCAAACATGATCGCAGTGTACTGGCGGTACAGGGAAGCATCGCGCAGGGAGGGGGCTCCCTGCGTGCTTCCCTGAGACCCCCTGACCAACGCGATGTGATCACGTTGCTCCGAGGGTCTCTTACCTCTTCCTCCCTGCAGCAGGCCTGGATCCAAGATGGCCGCGGCATCTGGGTCCTGCAGGGAGGTGGCTTCACAGCGCCTGCTCCAGGAGCTGTGCATGTCAGATCGCCGATCTGGCACAGTGCACAGCAAAGTGTCAGTTCGGCCATCTTACACTATAACATGATGCCCCCCTGGGGCAATGTTATAGTGTAAAAAAAAATATTCACATGTGTAAAAAAAAAAATTCAAAAAAAAAATTCAAAAAAAAAAATATACATATTGTTCTTAGAAATACATTTCTTTATCTAAATAAAAAAAAAAACAATAAAAGTACACATATTTAGTATCACTGCATCCGAAATGACCCGACCTATAAAACTGTCCCACTAGTTAACCCCTTCAGTGAACACCGCAAAAAAAAAAAAAAATGAGGCCAAAAACAACGCTTTATTATCAGACCGCCAAGCAAAAAGTGGAATAACACGCAATCAAAAAGACGGATGTAAATAACCATGGTACCGCTGAAAACGTCATCTTGTCCCGCAAAAAACAAGCTGTAACACAGCATCATCAAAGAAAAAATAAAAAAGTTATAGTCCTCAGAATAAAGCGATGCAAAAATAATTATTTTTTCTATAAAATAGTTTTTATCGTATAAAAGCGCCAAAACATAAAAAAAGATATAAATAAGGTATCGCTGTAATCGTACTGACCCGAAGAATATAACTGCTTTATCCATTTTACCAAACGTGGAATGGTATAAACGACTCCCCCAAAAGAAATTCACGAATAGCTGGTTTTTGGTCATTCTGCCTCACAAAAATCGGAATAAAAAGCGATCAAAAAATGTCATGTGCCCAAAAATGTTATCAATAAAAATGTCAACTTGTCCCGCAAAACACAAGTCCTCACATGACTCTGTGGACCAAAATATGGAAAAATTAAAGCTCTCAAAATGTGGTAACGCAAAAAATATTTTTTGCAATAAAAAGCGTCTTTCAGTGTGTGATGGCTGGCAATCATAAAAATAAAAAAACCCGCTATAAAAGTAAATCAAACCCCCCTTCATCACCCCCTTAGTTAGCGAAAAATTTAAAAATTAAAAAAATGTATTTATTTCTATTTTCCCATTAGGGTTAGGGTTAGGGTTAGGGCTAGGGTTAGGGCTAGGGTTAGGGTTAGGGCTAGGGTTAGGGCTAGGGTTAGAGCTAGGGTTAGGGTTAGGGCTAGGGTTAGGGTTAGGGCTAGGGTTAGGGCTAGGGTTAGGGCTAGGGTTAGGATTGGGGCTAGGGTTAAGGCTACAGTTAGGGTTGGGGCTAAAGTTAGGGTTAGGGTTGGGGCTAAAGTTAGGGTTAGGGTTTGGATTACATTTACGGTTGGGAATAGGGTTGGGATTAGGGTTAGGGGTGTGTCAGGGTTAGGGGTGTGGTTAGGGTTACCGTTGGGATTAGGGTTAGGGATGTGTTTGGATTTGGGTTTCAGTTATAATTGGGGGGTTTCCATTGTTTAGGCACATCAGGGGGTCTCCAAACGCGACATGGCGTCCGATCTCAATTCCAGCCAATTCTGAGTTGAAAAAGTAAAACAGTGTTCCTTCCATTCCGAGCTCTCCCGTGCGCCCAAACAGGGGTTTACCCCAACATATGGGGTATCAACGTACTCAGGACACATTGGACAACAACTTTTGGGGTCCAATTTCTTCTGTTACCCTTGGGAAAATACAAAACTGGGGGCTAAAAAATAATTTTTGTGGAAAAAAAAGATTTTTTATTTTCACGGCTCTGCGTTATAAACTGTAGTGAAACAGTTGGGGGTTCAAAGTTCTCACAACCCATCTAGAGAAGTTCCTTGGGGGTTCTAGTTTCCAATATGGGGTCACTTGTGGGGGGTTTCTACTGTTTAGGTACATTAGGGGCACTGCAAACTATGACGCAATGTGACGCCTGCAGACCAATCCATCTAAGTCTGCATTCCAAATGACGCTCCTTCCCTTCCGAGCTCTGCCATGTGCTCAAACGGTGGTTCCCCCCACATATGGGGTATCAGCGTACTCAGGACAAATTGGACAACAACTTTTGGGGTCCATTTTCTCTTGTTACCCTTGGTAAAATAAAACAAATTGGAGCTGAAGTAAATTTTTTGTGAAAAAAAGTTAAATGTTCATTTTTATTTAAACATTCCAAAAATTTCTGTGAAACACCTGAAGGGTTAATAAACTTCTTGAATGTGGTTTTGAGAACCTTGAGGGGTGCAGTTTTTAGAATGTTGTCACACTTGGTTATTTTCTATCATATAGACCCCTCAAAATGACTTCAAATGAGATGTGGTCCCTAAAAAAAAATGGTGTTGTAAAAATGAGAAATTGCTGGTCAACTTTTAACCCTTATAACTCCCTAACAAAAAAAAAATTTGGTTCCAAAATTATGCTGGTGTAAAGTAGACATGAGCGAAATGTTACTTATTAAGTATTTTGTGTGACATATCTCTGTGACTTAATTGCATAAAAATTCAAATTTGGAAAATTGCGAAATTTTCAAAATTTTCACCAAATTTCCATTTTTTTCACAAATAAACGCAGGTAATATCAAAGTATTTTTACTACTATCATGAAGTACAATATGTCATGAGAAAACAGTGTCAGAATCATCAGGATCCGTGGAAGCGTTCCAGAGTTATAACCTCATAAAGGGACAGTGGTGAGAATTGTGAAAATTGGCCTGGTCATTAACGTGCAAACCACCCTTGGGGGTGAAGGAGTTAATAGTCTCAGGTTTTTGCAGAGCAGCAAATGCTTACATGTCCAGCAAATGCAGATGGAAGTAAATACGAGCAGCAGATTATGGAGGATTACTGGAACTGGTGTATGCAGCAGGAACTCAGAGCAGAGTAGCAGGATCACCACACAGGTTCACAGGAGCAGGTATATAGCCAGGGAGTAATCAGAGGTCAGGAGCTGGATGCAAGGCAGAATACTCTAGCACAGACTGAAGGCTGGGGTGGAGTTTTATAGCAGGAAGGCACAGTGCACATGAGACCAAAGACGCCATCTTGGAAAAGGGCAGTAATGCACAAAAGGTAAAAAATGTTCAGAGTCCTGACAGACTTATTCGTGTAAAGTATCCTCAAGAATATTGTGCTTCATAGACTTTCTGCGTGATTGCATTTTCCTCTGAAGTTTCCTATAGACTGCTAAGCTGCATTTAATATTTACACCAAGTGTTATGGACTTGAGTTTCTCTCTGCACCTGTTTGAATCACCATGTTATAATATAGACTTTACCACTTATAAAACTGTGTCCTGTAGTTGTCTTGTTCCATGCAAAGAGTCTCCTGAGTTATCCCCTATAATTATTACAATTGCTCTCCATGGTGTCTCCAGACTCTGTCACATCTGTCACATGTCTTCAATGTGAACCTGCTTTCATCTGTGAAGAGCACAGGGCGCCAGTGGTGAATTTGTCAATCATGATGTTCTGTGGCAAATGCCAAGCATCCTGCATGGTGTTGGGCTGTGTGCACAACCCCCATCTGTGGATGTCGAGTGTTATGACCCCAATGGCGAGGGTCTCAGAGGAACGTGGAAGTCTGCAGAATACAAAAATCCAGCTCATAGGGCAGTGGTAACTGGGTTGACCATATATCTACTCCTAACGCCAACACTAGAAGTAGCCGGGGATCATTCCTACGTTGATTCTAGATGACACGCGCCAGCCGGAGAATCTAGCTACCCCTAGTAGAGGAAAACAAAGACCTTTCTTGCCTCCAGAGAAGGGGACCCCAAAGCTGGATAGAAGCCCCCCACAAATAATGACGGTGAGGTAAGAGGAAATGACAAACACAGAAATGAATCAGGTTTAGCACAGAGAGGCCCGCTTACTGATAGCAGAATAAAGAAAGGTAACTTATATGGTCAACAAAAACCCTATCAAAATCCACACTGGAAATTCAAGAACCCCCGAACCGTCTAACGGTCCGGGGGGAGAACACCAGCCCCCTAGAGCTTCCAGCAAAGGTCAGGATATTGATTTGGAACAAGCTGGACAAAAATACAAAACCATAACAAAATAGCAAAAAGCAAAAGGCAGACTTAGCTGATATAACTGGAACCAGGATCAGTAGACAAGAGCACAGCAGACTAGCTCTGATAACTACGTTGCCAGGCATTGAACTGAAGGTCCAGGGAGCTAATATAGCAACACCCCTAACTAACGACCCAGGTGCGGATAAAAGGAATGACAGAAAAACCAGAGTCAAAAAACTAGTAACCACTAGAGGGAGCAAAAAGCAAATTCACAACAGTACCCCCCCCTTAGTGAGGGGTCACCGAACCCTCACCACGACCACCAGGGCGATCAGGATGAGCGGCATGAAAGGCACGAACTAAATCGGCCGCATGAACATCAGAGGCGACCACCCAGGAATTATCCTCCTGACCATAGCCCTTCCACTTGACCAGGTACTGAAGCCTCTGCCTGGAGAGGCGAGAATCCAAGATCTTCTCCACCACGTACTCCAACTCGCCCTCAACCAACACCGGAGCAGGAGGCTCAGCAGAAGGAACTACAGGCACAATGTACCGCCGCAACAAGGACCTATGAAATACATTGTGAATAGCAAACGACACAGGAAGATCCAGACGAAAAGATACAGGATTAAGGATTTCCAATATCTTGTAAGGCCCAATAAAACGAGGTTTAAATTTGGGAGAGGAGACCTTCATAGGAACAAAGCGGGAAGAAAGCCATACCAAATCCCCAACGCGTAGTCGGGGACCCACACCGCGGCGGCGGTTGGCAAAGCGCTGAGCCTTCTCCTGTGACAACTTCAAGTTGTCCACCACATGATTCCAGATCTGCTGCAACCTATCCACCACAGAATCCACCCCAGGACAGTCAGAAGGCTCCACATGACCCGAAGAAAAGCGAGGATGGAAACCAGAGTTACAGAAAAAAGGCGAAACCAAGGTGGCGGAACTAGCCCGATTATTAAGGGCAAACTCAGCCAACGGCAAGAATGTCACCCAATCGTCCTGATCAGCAGAGACAAAACACCTCAAATAAGCCTCCAAAGTCTGATTGGTTCGCTCCGTCTGTCCATTAGTCTGAGGATGGAAAGCAGACGAAAACGACAAATCAATGCCCATCCTACTACAAAAGGATCGCCAGAACCTGGAAACGAACTGGGATCCTCTGTCTGACACAATATTCTCAGGGATGCCGTGCAAACGAACCACGTTCTGGAAAAACACAGGAACCAGATCGGAAGAGGAAGGCAGCTTAGGCAAAGGAACCAAATGGACCATCTTGGAGAAGCGATCACATATCACCCAGATAACGGACATGCCCTGAGATAGCGGAAGATCAGAAATGAAATCCATGGAGATATGTGTCCAAGGTCTCTTCGGGACAGGCAAGGGCAAGAGCAAACCGCTGGCATGAGAACAGCAAGGCTTAGCTCGAGCACAAGTCCCACAGGACTGCACAAATGACCGCACATCCCTTGACAAGGAAGGCCACCAAAAGGACCTGGCCACCAGATCTCTGGTGCCAAAAATTCCCGGGTGACCTGCCAACACCGAGGAATGAACCTCGGAAATGACTCTGCTGGTCCACTTATCCGGGACAAACAGTCTGTCAGGTGGACAAGACTCAGGCCTATCAGCCTGAAATCTCTGCAACACCCATCGCAGATCCGGAGAAATAGCTGACAAGATAACTCCATCTTTAAGAATACCAACAGGATCAGCGACTCCAGGAGCATCAGGCACAAAGCTCCTAGAAAGAGCATCGGCCTTCACATTCTTTGAACCTGGTAAATACGAGACAACAAAATCAAAGCGGGAGAAAAACAATGACCAGCGGGCCTGTCTCGGATTAAGGCGTTTAGCAGACTCGAGATACATCAGATTTTTGTGATCAGTCAAGACCACCACACGATGCTTAGCACCCTCGAGCCAATGACGCCACTCCTCAAATGCCCATTTCATGGCCAACAACTCCCGATTGCCCACATCATAATTTCGCTCGGCAGGCGAAAACTTCCTAGAGAAAAAGGCACAAGGTTTCATAACAGAGCAACCAGGGCCTCTCTGCGACAAAACGGCCCCTGCCCCAATCTCCGAAGCATCCACCTCAACCTGAAAGGGAAGTGAGACGTCAGGCTGGCACAAAACAGGCGCCGAAGTAAACCGGCGTTTCAACTCCTGGAAAGCCTCCACGGCAGCAGGAGCCCAGTTAGCTACATCGGAGCCCTTCTTGGTCATATCCGTCAAAGGTTTCACAATGCTAGAAAAATTAGCAATAAAACGACGGTAGAAGTTAGCGAAGCCCAAGAACTTCTGAAGACTCTTAACTGACGAGGGCTGAGTCCAATCAAGAATAGCTCGGACCTTGACTGGGTCCATCTCCACAGCAGAAGGGGAAAAAATGAACCCCAAAAAGGGAACCTTCTGTACACCAAAGAGACACTTTGAGCCCTTGACAAACAAAGAATTTTCACGCAAAATTTTAAAGACCAACCTGACCTGCTCCACATGCGAATCCCAATTATCAGAAAAAACCAAAATATCATCCAGATAAACAATCAAAAATTTATCCAGATACTTCCGGAAAATGTCATGCATAAAGGACTGAAAAACTGAAGGAGCATTGGAGAGCCCAAAAGGCATCACCAAGTACTCAAAATGACCTTCGGGCGTATTGAATGCGGTTTTCCATTCATCACCTTGCTTAATGCGCACAAGGTTGTACGCACCACGAAGGTCTATCTTGGTGAACCACTTGGCACCCTTAATCCGGGCAAACAAGTCAGACAACAGCGGTAAAGGATACTGAAATTTGACAGTGATCTTATTTAAAAGCCGATAATCAATACAAGGTCTCAAAGATCCGTCCTTTTTTGCCACAAAAAAGAATCCCGCACCAAGAGGGGAAGAAGACGGACGAATATGTCCTTTCTCCAGAGACTCCTTGATATATGAACGCATAGCGGTATGTTCAGGTACCGACAGATTAAACAGTCTTCCCTTAGGAAACTTACTGCCTGGGATCAAATCTATAGCACAGTCACAGTCCCTATGAGGAGGCAGTGCACTGGACTCAGACTCACTGAAGACATCCTGATAATCAGACAAATACTCCGGAACTTCCGAAGGCGTAGAAGAAGCAATAGACACAGGCAGGGAATCCCCATGAATACCACGACAGCCCCAACTTGAGACTGACATAGCCTTCCAGTCCAGGACTGGATTATGGGTCTGTAACCATGGCAGCCCTAAAACAACCAAATCATGCATTTTATGTAAAACCAGGAAACGTATCACCTCGCGGTGTTCAGGAGTCATGCACATGGTAACCTGTGTCCAATACTGCGGTTTATTTGCTGCCAATGGTGTAGCATCAATACCCCTAAGAGGAATAGGATTTTCTAATGGTTCAAGAGTAAAACCACAGCGCTTAGCAAATGAGAGATCCATGAGACTCAGGGCAGCACCTGAATCTACAAACGCCATGACAGGATAAGATGACAGTGAGCAAATCAAAGTTACAGACAGAATAAATTTAGGTTGCAAATTACCAACGGTGACAGGACTAACAACCTTAGCTATACGTTTAGAGCATGCTGAGATAACATGTGTAGAATCACCACAGTAGTAGCACAAGCCATTCCGGCGTCTATGAATTTTCCGCTCATTTCTAGTCAGGATTCTATCACATTGCATTAAATCAGGTGTCTGTTCAGACAACACCATGAGGGAATTTGCGGTTTTTCTATCACATTGCACCGAATTAGGTGTCTGTTCAGACAACACCATGAGGGAATTTGCGGTTTTGCGCTCCCGCAACCGCCGGTCAATTTGAATAGCCAGTGCCATAGTATCATTCAGACCTGTGGGAATGGGAAAACCCACCATAACATTCTTAATGGCTTCAGAAAGGCCATTTCTAAAATTAGCGGCCAGTGCACACTCGTTCCAATGTGTCAGCACGGACCATTTCCGAAACTTCTGGCAATACACCTCAGCCTCGTCCTGCCCCTGAGACATAGCCAGCAAGGCCTTTTCTGCCTGAATCTCAAGATTGGGTTCCTCATAAAGTAAACCGAGCGCCAGAAAAAACGCATCAAGATCAGCCAATGCCGGATCTCCTGGCGCCAGCGAAAAAGCCCAATCCTGAGGGTCGCCCCGTAAGAACGAAATAACAATTTTTACTTGCTGAGCAGAATCTCCAGATGAACAGGGTCTCAGGGACAAAAACAATTTACAATTATTCACGAAATTCCTAAACTTAAACCTGTCTCCGGAAAACAGTTCAGGAATCGGTATTTTAGGTTCTGACCTAGGATTTCTGATAACATAGTCTTGTATGCCCTGCACACGAGTAGCCAGCTGGTCCACACTTGTAATCAAGGTCTGGACATTCATGTCTGCAGCAAGCATAGCCACTCTGAGGTAAAGGGGAAGGAGAAAAAAAAAAAAAAAACTCAGAATCTTCTTTCTTATAATCCCTCTTCTGCAATGCATTAAACATTTAATACGGTCCTGGCAAACTGTTATGACCCCAATGGCGAGGGTCTCAGAGGAACGTGGAAGTCTGCAGAATACAAAAATCCAGCTCATAGGGCAGTGGTAACTGGGTTGACCATATATCTACTCCTAACGCCAACACTAGAAGTAGCCGGGGATCATTCCTACGTTGATTCTAGATGACACGCGCCAGCCGGAGAATCTAGCTACCCCTAGTAGAGGAAAACAAAGACCTTTCTTGCCTCCAGAGAAGGGGACCCCAAAGCTGGATAGAAGCCCCCCACAAATAATGACGGTGAGGTAAGAGGAAATGACAAACACAGAAATGAATCAGGTTTAGCACAGAGAGGCCCGCTTACTGATAGCAGAATAAAGAAAGGTAACTTATATGGTCAACAAAAACCCTATCAAAATCCACACTGGAAATTCAAGAACCCCCGAACCGTCTAACGGTCCGGGGGGAGAACACCAGCCCCCTAGAGCTTCCAGCAAAGGTCAGGATATTGATTTGGAACAAGCTGGACAAAAATACAAAACCATAACAAAATAGCAAAAAGCAAAAGGCAGACTTAGCTGATATAACTGGAACCAGGATCAGTAGACAAGAGCACAGCAGACTAGCTCTGATAACTACGTTGCCAGGCATTGAACTGAAGGTCCAGGGAGCTAATATAGCAACACCCCTAACTAACGACCCAGGTGCGGATAAAAGGAATGACAGAAAAACCAGAGTCAAAAAACTAGTAACCACTAGAGGGAGCAAAAAGCAAATTCACAACAGTCGAGCATACAGACCATCCTCATGGAGTCCTTGCACAAAGGCTGAGGTAGCGGTCCTGCTGCCGGGTTGTTGCCCTCCTACGGCCCCCTCCTCATCTCCTGGTGTACTGGCCTGTCACCTGGTAGTGCCTCCAGCCTCTGGACACTACGCTGACAGACACAGCAAACCTTCTTGTCACAGCTCGCATTGATGTGCCATCCTGGATGAGCTGCACTACCTGAGCCACTTGTGTGGGTTGTAGAGTCCGTCTCATGCTACCAAAAGTGTGAAAGCAAAACCAACATTCAAAAGTGACCAAAACATCGGCCAGAAAGCATTAGTACTGAGATGTTGTCTGTGGTCCCTACCTGCAGAACCACTCCTTTATTGAGTGTGTCTTGATAATTGCCAATAATTTCCATCTGTTGTCTATTCCATTTGCACAACAGCATGTGAAATTGATTGTCAAACAGTGTTGCTTCTTAAGTGGACAGTTTGATTTTACAGACATTTGATTTACTTGGAGCTATATTCTGTTGTTTAAGTGCTCCCTTTATTTTTTTGAGCAGTGTATATACAATATGTATAGAACACATATCATTTCCTGTAATTCACTCAAATTCTGATAAAGCCTTACTGTTTCCAGAGATTAAATTTGCAATGAGATGTTTAACATTTTATTCAAATATACTTTTTAATAAAAGTGCCAGGCCAGTGCATTGTATAGTATGAATTTTGTATTTCATTGTGAATTACATTCTTATTGCATATTCCTTTAAGGGATACTTTGTGTGAACTAACACATTACATTTAAATTATGCTGATTATATGGTGAAACCGAATCTCGTCCAAATGAGGTAAACTATATTAAGAAAAATAGCTCTGGGCATTAGAACAATTGTATTTCTCTAGAGAATTCGGATCCATGTAGCATCTGGAGATCAGGGTAAAATAATGCACTGGCATGTGCGGCTGATGCCATAATGAGTGGCATCAGCTGGAGGTCGCTCACTTCTATTAAGGATCTCAAAAGAAAATAAATATTTCCTTAATACACTCGTGGGGAGATAGTCTGATGTTAATTAATACGCCTGGATAGTTGCAATTATCCTAAATGAATTAGGATTTCTAATGGCAATAAAACAAAAAATGCAGGAGGTAATGTGACCCATAGATATATTAATTCACATAGACAGTAAATATATCAGCAATATTTGCCCTGAAAAAATATATAAGATATTTAAGTTTTTCTTAAACTGTTATCCTATTAAGATTTTTACACTTTTACACAATCATATCTTTAATATGAACATGTTTCTAGTGTTAACTACAGCACTAAACCCAAACCATATCACAGAGGCACAAAAACTGAATGTTACTATATCAACTCAGAGAAAAAGCAGTATAAAGTGCCAATATCAAAAAAACTTTTATTAAATAATTAATAAAAATAAAATTAATACAAGGTAACTGCTAAGAAGCAGGGACACCCACTATAAGTGTATACATCAGTTAGGATCCAACACAGTGCCTGCATAAATATTATAACATAGAACTAGTAAACACGATGCACATCAGCTACTCAGTGTAGGGGCAAAAAACGCCCTAAAAAATTAATGATGGCAATGTGACAAGAGCAATAATAGGCAGCACTTACATGGATTCCCTCTTTGAAAAAGCTACGCGAAACGCGCGTCAGGGGGTCTCCAGAATCCCAGGCACCGGTCACCTCACCATGGGTAAGAAATTTTGCATCTGAGATATATCATATGGCTCCTTTACTTATTTTCACATGGTGGACACTTGTCCATATGGGAACCAGTACCTGCAGTACACCCCTCCTCACATGTAAAGCGCCATGGAATAAATAGCACTATAATAATAATAAATAATAATAATAATAATTGTTTTGTTTTTCAAATAAACTCATGGATGGTATTGTGTCTCAGGGCTCAATGGATCACTGAAATCAATCTTAAACACATGTGATAATTAGTTTTTCAGGTGATTCTAATTAAGGGAAAATTACTTAAAAATGATGTTCCACATTATTAAGCAGGCCACAGGTTTCAAGTAACATGTGAAAGAAAAAGGATCTCTCTGCTGCCGAAAAGCATCAAATAGTGCCTTGGTCAAGGGGTGAAAACATTAGATATTTCCCGAAAACGTAAGCGTGATCATCGTACTGTTAAGAGATTTGCGGCTGAATCTGAGCACACAAAGGCAAAGCTGATAAAGGCATAATGAGGAAGGTTTCTGCCAGGCAAGTTCATCGGATTAACAGAGCAGCTGCTAAAAAGCCATTACAAACCAGCAAACAGATATTTGAAGCTGCTGGTGCCTCTAGAGTCCCTTGAACCTCAAGGTGTAGGCTCCTTCAAAGGCTTGCTTTGGTTCATAAACCTACTATTTGGCCACCCCTAAAAGCATAAACCTACTATTTGGCCACCCCTAAACAGTGTTCACAAGCAGAAATGGTTCTACTGGGCCCACACATACATGAAGACTAATTTCCAAACAGTCTTGTTTACTGATAAGTGTTGAGCAACCCTGGATGGTCCAGATGGATGGAGTAGTGGATGGTTGGTGGATTGCCACCATGTCCCAACAAGGCTGCAACGTCAGCAAGGAGGTAGAGGAGTCATCTTTTGGGCCAGAATCATGGGGAAAAAGCTGGTATTGCCCTTTAAGGTTAATGAAGTTGTGAAAATGACCTCTGCAAAGTATATAGAGTTTCTAACTGACAACGTTCTTCCATAGTATAAAAAGCAGAAACGTGCCTTCAGGAGCAAAATCATCTTCATGCATGACAATGCACCATCTCATGCTGCAAAGAATACCTCTGAGTCATTGACTGCTATGGGCATAAAAGGAGATAAACTCATGGTGTGGCCACCATCTTCCCCTGACCTCAACCCTATAGAGAACCTTTGGAGTATCATCAAGCAAAAGATCTGAGGGTGGGAGGCAGGCTATTCTGACTTCATGCAAATAAATACAAGCAGAAACTCTCCAAAAACTCACAAGTTCAATGGATGCAAGAATTGTGAAGGTGATATCAAAGAAGGGTTCCTATGTTAACATGTAACTTGGCCCGTTAGGATGTTTTGGAGTTAAATAGCTTTTTTGTTCAGTTAATGTGACCTCCTAATGCTGCAAATTCCACAAATGAGCATTTTCAGTTCTTTAAAACATATCAAGTGTTTAGAAATTCTACTGTGCCTAATAATTTGGAACCGTGCATTTTGAATTTTTATTCATTTTGGAGATTATACTGTTATCATTGGGAGGTTTCTTCAATAAAATTCGATGTATACTCTAACGGGTGATGACTTTTATTAGACTGACAGTCATTTGCACCGACCATTTAGGAAAATCCCAGAAAAATATAATTTGCATAATAATTTGGAACATGGTGTATATTAGTTCAAGTGCTATCCGATAAAATATTGGATAGCACTCATATGATGTAAACCCTTGAGCAAGCCCTCAAACTGTCATCATAATTAATCTCTGCAATAAAAGAAGATACATGCTGGTATAAGGCCATCACATTCATCATTATTCTGGTAGTCCTTCAAATATATATATAAAGTACTGAGTGAAGAATTGAGGTAGGTGTGGCAAAAATGCTGCAAAGTAAAAATGCTAAAATGCTTTTAAAACTGGAAGTGTTATTTTTTTTATAAATGAATAAAATGCAAAGTGAATGAGCAAAAAAGAAATCTAATTCAAATCAATACTTGATGCAGTTGCCCTGTGCTTTCAAAACGTCATTACAGCATCAATTTTTTTAGGTATACTTGCACACAACTTTTGAAAGAACTTTTCAGGAAATTGTTCCAACATCTTAGAGAACTAATCACATATAATTTGTGCATGTAGAATTCCTTCTGTCTCCTCATTTAATCTCACGCCACATGACGGCGAACCTCTCAGTGGGCCCTAACTTATTGCAGCCAGGAGACGCTATGTCCACCCAAGGAGGGAATTTGCCCTGTGATATAGTGTTACACGCCGCAGGCCCCGTATATGATTACAAGACACCCGAGCACTGCCGTACAGTATTGCAGACTGCCTTGCAGACAGTGCTCACCTTTGCAGGACAGCTAGGGAAAAATACACTTCCTCGTAGAACTATGGCCATACCGTTAATATCCTCCGGTATCTTCGGTTACCCACTGGGTCCTTGTATGAAAGAACACGTTGAAGTCATTAAGCATTGCCTCCAGTCAACCCCAAACCTCGACCTGCAGGAAGTTAGGATTGTCTGTTACCACGAGTCTGGAGTGGATGGCGTCATGCCTTTAGTGGCTGAGTATATGGTACCACTAATGCACACAGGGATCAAGCAGGAAGGCAAGTCCACACCCTCGGAAGCACCGCCGAACATGCCCCATCTACGGCACTGTCCTCTGTGCCACTGAGAGATGCTGTTACTAACCAAGGAGAAGAAGAATTGAAACTGAAGTACCAACCCTTCACTCCAGTACAGATTGATGCTATTGTTACCAAGTTACCTGACCCGGACAAACATCCCACGCAATATGTAAGGAAGCTAGAACAGATTAGGCATATCTACGGGGCTACATGGTCTTATCTATCAGGCATTACCTCAATCAAAGCCTCCGAATACTTCCTCCCCACCATCACGAAGGAACTGGACCCCACCAAGGCGGGACCCCTCAACAAGTTCAAGTCTGGAGAAGAGTACATGGCTCAACTCACGAAGTGGGCTCAGGACCGTCTCTCTGACCAAGCAGGATCAATACAGGATATACAACAAAAACCTGGAGAAGCTGTGGACAAATATGCTGCCAGACTAACCATGCAGTTTGAAGATTTGGGTTATTCAATTCATGTGAAGACACAAGCAGCTCTGTTGGTCCGTGCTTTTATTGATGGTCTGGATGATCCACTGAAAGCCAGGGTTATGGATCGTCGTCCTGAATTACCCGATGAAGCCCTTCCACATGCCCTCACTGTTGTGAAGAGTTATCAGAGAATGCTCCAAAGGGAAGAGAAAGAAGCACAGAAGGACACAGGCAAGAAGAAACCAGCCATGTATATGGCAGAAGCCTCAAAAGTACCTGTTATGGTGTACCAGGCCCAGGATCGGTATAGACACCCACCTACGGGACCGAGAAGGCCCCAAGGTCGAAACTACAGGGACAGATCAGATCGTGATGACCAAGGAAGACCTCTGTGTTGGGAGTGTGGCAGCCCTGACCACGTGAGAAGAGATTGCCCCCACAAGGAGCACCATCAGAGACCCCCTCCACGTTCATGAAGTTCAGGCCAACCGGTGCCCACCTTCCCCACCACTTGTACTTCTTCATCTTGCGGTACAGTGACCCTGGAAGTGGACAACCAACCTCTCAAGTTCTTAGTGGACACTGGGGCGGCCACCTCTGTCATCTCCTCTTCTCAGCTGCCTCCTACTATCTCTCTGTCTTCAGACTTCCTCATGTGTATTGGAGTTGAAGGCCAACAAACCTCGTCACCACTCACTGTTCCTGTCCCAGCTGGCCCTTTCTCCGGTGTCTTTGCCAAGTTCCTGGTGTCTGAAACCTGCCCCGTCAACCTCTTAGGAGCTGACCTCCTTCAAAGGCTTCGTGCTACCATCACCTTCGGTGATCAAGGGATGGAACTGCAATTACAAGACCCTGCTTCGCAACAAGGCACCGAAGATCGTTGTGTCCTTAAGGCCTTCCCTCTGATGATGATGACTCTGCAACCGACACCTACCCCAAACCTGCCTAACCTACCTGCTGCCTTGGGGTCAGCTGGACCTGAAGACATGGGTCTGCTCAAAGTGCCTCCAGTGAAAGTCCACCTCAAACCTGGGCACCCGTACCCCAGGCTACCTCAATATCCACTTAAGGCTGCCCAAGAACAGAGCCTCGGAGTCCAGATTACCTCCCTCCTACGTTCTGGAGTTCTGATCAGGTGTGTTTCACACCCCTGTTTCCGGTAAAGAAGAAGACAGCCCCCGGGAACCCTCCGAGGTACAGACTCGTTCAGGACCTCAGAGCAGTCAATTCAGCCACCATCTTGGAAACTCCTGTGGTACCCAACCCAAACACTTTGCTCTCCCAAGTGCATGCTTCAGCAACACTCTTCACCGTCATTGACCTGGCCAATGCCTTCTTCAGTGTCCCCCTTCATGAAGACTCACAGTTCTTATTTGCTTTCACGTTCCAAGGATCTCAGTTGACCTTGACCAGGACACCACAGGGCGCCCAGAACTCCCCTAATCAGTTTACTCATGCTTTGAAGATGATCCTGGACCCATGGGTATTGGAGAATCTTCACGTGACGCTTCTCCAGTATGTTGATGACCTACTCCTCTGTGGAACTGAAGAAAACCTGCCTGCTGCTTCTGAGTCCTTGCTTCTCTTCCTTCATTCTGCCAACTGTAAAGTCTCAAAGGCCAAGGTCCAGTGGTGCAAAGAAAAAGTTGTCTTCCTCAGACACTGCATCTCTCAAGGCTCGAGACACCTCACCGAGGACAGAAAACATGCCATCGAGGACATCCCTTATCCGAAGACATACTCTGCTATGCAATCTTTCTTAGGACTCATTACCTACTGCAGACAGTGGATCCCGGATGCCTCAAGACTCATGCAACCCTTGTATGACTGTCTCAAGGCTGGAGGGCCAGATTGGGATCATGCTGAAAACCCGTACATCTATGCTCAGCAAAAGGACTGTTTTCTGGCTCTCAAGAAAGCTGTTGTCAGTGCCCCTGCTCTGGGTCTCCCTGACTACACTCAGCCATTCCACCTCTTTGTTTCGGAGTCCGAAGGACATGCCTCTGGTGTGCTAGTGCAGAAACATGCTGACCGTTTCCGTCCTCTGGCCTACTACTCAGCCAGATTAGACCCTGTTACCAGAACTGCTCCTTCCTGCCTCAAGGCTGTGCATGCAGCCAATGTTCTCCTGAACAAGTCTGCTGACATAGCACTTGGTAATGACTTGGTCATTCAAGCTGGACATGATCTCTCTGTTGTCCTCCAACAAACATCTCCTAAGCATCTGACGAGCCAAAGACATCTCAGGCTTCAGTGCTCTCTACTTCTGCCCTCCAACATCACCTTCCAAAAATGTACTACCATCAACCCGGCCACTTTGCTTCCACATTCTAGGGGGGAGATACCCGACTGGATGTCTAAGGACTTACCAGAATGGAGATCACCTGATGACCCACATGACTGTATAAAAGCACTGGAACAAGAAATCTCTGCACCACAGAATGTGGTAACTCAAGAACTTCCCAGCCCTGACTTGCAACTATGGACTGATGGATCCCGATTTGCAGACTCTTATGGCAAGTTCCACACTGGATATGCTGTCACCACTGAAACAGAAGTCCTTCTGGCCGAAGCCTTACCATCTCATCTGTCAGCTCAAGAAGCCGAACTTGTGGCCCTACAACAAGCATGTTATCTAGCAGAAGGGAAAACGGCCAATGTCTACACCGACTCAAGATACGGCCATGGAATCTGCCACGACTTTGGATTCCTGTGGAAGTCCCGAGGGTTCATTACGGCTACAGGAACCCCTGTTAAACATGCACTAAGGATAAAAGCCCTGATGAAGGCACTGGAGCTACCCGCACAGATTGCGGTGATCAAGGTTAAAGCTCACGGGAAAGTTAACTCGAAGGAAACTAGAGGAAACCACCTAGCAGACCAAGCTGCCAAAGCTGCTGCCATAAAGAATGTTTCAGCAAAGTGGGAAGAGGAAGAAACAGCACCAGAAAAACCCTACTGGGAAGACACCCCTACACCCGTGATGCCTGTACTTACCAGAACACAAACAAAGGAACAAGCAACCACAGAAGCTACCCAAGCCAAAGAAGAACGAGACTTTGAGAAGTCTGAAGCCCGAAGAAAGAAGAAAGAGTTGATAGAAGACATGGAAATGGAATACCCTGCCACCGGATCTGTCTGGAAGCCAGCCCGACCACCTGAAGAAAGACTGTGGGAAGAGCAAAAGTTGATCTCTAAAGAAGAAGAACGACAGTGGAAAGCTGCAGGGGCCATTCATGGGAATCGTAGGTCTGCCGGACAACACCAATTTCCCAGACTCTACAAGGTGGATGGAAAACCCTGTCTACCCAAAAGAATGTACCCAGCCATTGCAGCATGGGCTCATGGATCAACTCACCGAGGAAAGAACCAAGCTCTAGCCTGTATCAAGAAGCTCTATTGGGCTCCAGGAATCTCTACCACTGTCACAGCCTACTCAAGAGCCTGCCCAGTCTGTGCCACCTGTAACCCAACAGCCACCGCCAAGGTCCCACTTCAGCATCTTGCCAAACCAGACTACCCTTGGCAGAGGATCCAGGTTGATCACATTCAGATGCCCAAGTCAGGAAAGTATGAGTACGTCCTAGTGGCCATGGATATGTTCTCAGGATGGCCTGAAGCTTACCCAGTGGCCAACATGACTGCCAAGACTACAGCTAAGAAGCTCATCACTGAAATTTCGTGCAGATTTGGAATCCCCGAAGTTATTGAATCGGATCAAGGCCCAGCCTTCACTGCTAATGTCTAAGAGGAATTGTGGCATATGTTAGGGACAGGTTTGGGTCTACACACCCCTTATCACCCCTCCAGTTCAGCCAAAGTTGAGAGAATGAACTCTACAATTAAGACCCAGTTGCTTAAAATGAGCCAGGACCACCCACTCCCTTGGCCAGACTTGCTCCCCGTGGTCTTATACCACATCAGACATACCCCACAGGGCAAACACGGCTTGACTCCCTTTGAAATTCTTTTTGGTGCTCCACCTAAGATAGGAGATATTAGGCCCCAAGAGTTGTCGGAGACAAATGATAAAGTTGTACAATTTGTGATTGCATTGTCTAAAGAACTGTCTAACACCCACCCTACAGTCTCTGCTTCTCTTCCAGAATCCACAGGTGACGTGGTCCATGACTTTGTGCCAGGAGACCTGGTGTATGTGAAAAAGTTTGTGCGCAGAGATTGTCTCCAGCCAAGATTTGAAGGACCCACACGGTGATCTTGGTTACCCCCACTGCAGTAAAACTTGAAGGAAAGAGCACCTGGATCCACGCCTCACACTGTAAAAGAGACCGAACCAGCGTTTAGTCACAGTAGTGATTGAAGGGAAATGTTGCTGTTGTTTTTGGTCCTGGGGCCGGGGGCCATCCTCGCCCCTACCTCTTCGGCCCCTATTGTAAATAAGAATCCCGGTGCCACTATTCTCTGGGTAAACTTAACGACCCGGGTAAATATCTGGCGATTTGATTTCTGCGATGTAGTCAAGTGCCTCGAGACTCAACAGGTGGTAGAGGGAATCATCCAGTTTTATATATGTGTTACCAGAAATAATAATAATAATTGTTATTATTGGTCAGATGCTGCCTGGAATACGGGGGATGATTGGGGATTTAAACCTAGCGAAGCCATGTCCCCTAAGGATGGGACGGGTAGGAGTCTTCGCGGGAGAATGCATCTAACAGCCCTTTTACAACCACTTAGGGGCTGTAAATGGGGTTGAAACTGTCACCCCCTCCTCCTAAATCTTGAAAGCCCCCAATCTGCTGACCTGCAGACGTTTGTACTGGGAAGGCATTTTCATAATGTATTTAATGGTGGATACTATGGGAATTTAGGCCATATACAGCTCCAGGATATTAGCTTCAGACCAACCAAGGCCCCCGTTACCAGTACAGCTGAAACAGGCCCAGGTGAGCGTTTGCAAAATGTAGTTAAGTAAGTAATCCCCATTCCAAGTCTCAGTTGGCAAGAAGTCTTCTCCATAGAAACACAAACAGCCCCAAGGAAAAACCTATGGTTAGAATGGGTAAGATACAATGTAAGAGTTCAGAATATCTCTGTAGGATGTATTGCTTGTGCTGCTGCGAATATAAATCTTTACACACATGCACTGCTTTTTCTTGATGACAATACCACTGCCTGTGTCATGAATGTGTTGAAGGGTCTAAAGTCCACTGATTGCCCAGATTATGTCCCACTAATTCATGAGGAACCCAAACTAAAGGTCCCAGGAGAAGCAACCGTATTAGCTGACAATTATACCTGCTATATTTCCCACGACACCACAGGTACACCAGTAGGGATCTTCGAGACAGGTTTCTGCAAAGAGAACAGTTCCCTAGATGCTGACTTGCTAATTAATCATACACAATATATGTACGACATTTATTGGTTATGTGGAGATGGTAAGCTCCATCCTAGGTTGCCTAATGCCTGGACAGGTCAATGCACCCTTGTTAAACTAGCTATGCAGCTCAAGATTTTACCTTGGGATCCAGAGGTACCTGATGAACCTACTAGAAAGAGGAGAAGCCTTGATCAGCTCCACATGAGTTATGAAGAAGATCCACTAGTATATATTGATGCCATTGGAGTGCCAAAGGGGGTGCCTGACCAGTTTAAAGCCCAGAACCAGATCTATGCTGGCTTTGTTTTATTAATCCCACAGGTGCAGATCAATAAAAATGTTGATTGGATCAATTACATATATTACAGTGAACAGAGATTCATCAATTATAGTTGTGATGCCTTTCAGGGTATAGTTGAGGAATTGGGCCCTAACACTAGAATGACCCTCCAAAACCGACTAGCCCTTGATATGATTTTAGCTGAGAAAGGAGGAGTCTTTGGGATGGTGGGAGAGGAGTGTTGTACCTATATCCCTCAGATCTCTGGGGTGAATGGAAAGACCATGATAGCCCTTAAAAAAGATAACTGGGTTGGCAGCAGAATTGAAAACTAATGCTGGAGTAGACACATCTTTCTTTTCCGGCTGGTTGGGTGGGCTCAAGGGATTCCTTCAACAAGCTTGTCTGGTACTGATTGCCCTCCTTATAGTTGGATCGATAATCCTCTGTTGTGTTATTCCCTTGTATAAAAAGGTTATTGCTGAGGCAACTCCGACTGGCACCTTCCTCAATCAAGAAGTAGACCCACCAGAGTACGATGGTACTGATCCAGGGGAGATCCCTAAGTACGTCCCCCTCAAGAAATTAGACAAAAACCCCTATTCTCAGATGACGCTAAGAGATTTAGTTTAGGGACAGCAGGAGAACTACATGTGAGTTTAGTGAAGGGTTCAGCTGCCTGGAGGCCTCTCGCAAGGGGAGAGCTTCTGAGGTGCCTGGATGGAGAAATCCACCTCCCCTTTCCCCATCACATGGACAGTCTCGAAGGATCTTTCTTTTTAGGGAAAAACTTAGTGTTTAGGGGGGAATTGTCAGGGTGAAAAGATATATCTTTATACACTTTTTGTACTTTTATATTCTTATGCTGTGAAACAATAAGTTTTCCCCTTTGCTTGCTGATGCAAATGTAACTATATTTAAAATGGCTGCCAGTATTCACCTATGCCCTAGTTTTGTTCCTGAGAAGTTAAGTATCGTTTCTGCTGAAGTCGAAACCTGAGATACGTGGACAGAAGAGGATCCACCAGATGACGTCAGGACTAACCAGAAAGACTGGATACTAGACATATATTGCTTAAACCCCGCCCATTGCACGCCGTCCCCTAATACACTACATAATGCTGTGTATCAGGAAATAAAGTTCAGTTGCTGTGACCGTTGCTTATACTTGTAGAAGCACGAGCATGCACTGAGATTGAACCAGCTCTTTGTCTGACTCATTCTTACCTGGTACCAATGCTCATAGTCTAATTTGGGATGACTGGTGAATGAAGGGTATTGTCGTGACGACCCCGACAGTGGTGGCTGAGTAACTGGAAGCATTATCCGCTATCCAACCAACAATCGTTTCACACTGCTCTGGCTTCAATAGTTGTGTGCTGCGGTCCCCTAGAAACTGGTACAGGAAGGTCGAGCGTGAAGATGTGGGTCTTTGCTGTGGACCACTTGCAGCTTGGACACGGCCTCGTCCTCTGCATGCACCATCAACATCACATCCACTTCCTTGTCCCTTGACAATTGCCTTGCCCATTTTAAATGGACTACTGAAATATGTGAAAACCTCATTCTAAATTAATTTATTTGTAGAAAAATTATATGTGGTCAGTATTCCTGCTAATCGAAGATTTTTCCACCTCAGATACACCAGGCCTCAGCCTGAGATAACAGACTGTATAATTTTTTTTGTTTGATGTTTTTTTAAAAACAATAAAAAATGAGTAGAACAAGGTTAGCAGACAGAACTATGCAACGTATGCCAGCCAATAAAAGATTTTTCTACCACAGATACACTCCCTGACAGAAGATATGTCGCTTATTCATGTTATGTAAATAAAAGCTTATAACATGACGTTAAATTCATCCCTTGGTTGTGTATTTATTCTTTTGAAAGCTGAAACCCTCTGAAATGTGGTTTAGGTTAAGAAAATAAATTGGCATCAATGCAGAAATATTGATCAGTTAATGGACACAGATTGGTCAGATTTTGGCAAGACAAAAATGTTGTCGCCTTGTCATATAATGTACCCAATCCTAGTTTACATCCTCACCTGTGCTCAGTAAATGATCGGTTAATTAGTGTGTGTGTATTAAAAGAAACCCAGCTCCCCAGACTTTCACTTGAACTGCAACTTGAGCTCTGACAACATGCCAAAAATCCACCCTGCGACCAAAGCCTGGATTATCAAGAGGCTGAAAACCAGATCCACTGCAGAGGTGGCTGGCACCTTTAATGTGTCTCAGCGTCAAGTACAAAGAACTAAAAAAGATTGGAAGAGACTGGAGATGTGTTTGACAAGCCCAGGTCCGGCAGAACCTGCAAGACAATTGCTCAGGAGAACGTTGTTGGTTAGAAAATCCAAAGCAAGCCTCTTCCACTGCAGCAGAGCTCCAACAGGCCTGGTCACCTCAAGTCCCTGTGTCAACTAGAACCGTTTGTAGGATTCTGTCTCGAAATGGCCTCCATAGTCGAATCAGTGCCCAGAAGCCAGCACTAAACAAACGGAAAATAAAAAACTGTGTGGCATTTGCAGAGTTCCGCAGCAGCCTGCTAAACAGATGGACGCTGGAAAAGTGGCAGAAGGTGTTTTTCTCTGATGAATCTTCAGTAGAATTTCACCACAGCCGCTGCAAATACTGCAGGAGACCTACTGGAGCCCGTATGGATCCAAAATACACCCAGACAACAGTTACATTTGGTGGTGGAAAGATCATGGTCTGGGGTTACATTCAGTATGGGGGTGTGCGAAGCATTTGCAAGGTGGAAGGCAATATCAATAGCCTAAAATATCAAGAAGTATTAGCTACCTCTTATATTCCAAATCATAAAAAGGGTCAAATTCTGCAGCAGGATGGTGCTCCATCTTATACATCCATCTCTACAACAAAGTTCCTCCAGGCAAAAAAGATCAAGGTGCTTAAGGACTGGCCAGCCCAGTCACCAGACATGAACATCATTGAGCACATTTGGGGTAGGATGAAAGAGGAAGCTTGGAAGACAAAACCAAAGAATCTAGATGAACTCTGGGAGGCATGTAAGACTGCATTCTTTGCTGTTCCTGATGACTTCATTAATAAATTGTATGAATCATTGTTGAACCGCATAGATGCAGTCCTTCAAGCTCATGGAAGTCACACAAAATATTAAATATGACTCTGATAGCACCACAACTTCATTCACCAATCTTATGCAACATACACTCACCGGCCACTTTATTAGGTACACCTGTCCAACTTCTTGTTAACACTTAATTTCTAATCAGCCAATCACATGGCGGCAACTCAGTGCATTTAGGCATGTAGACATGGTCAAGACAATCTCCTGCAGTTCAAACCGAGCATCAGTATGGGGAAGAAAGGTGATTTGAGTGCCTTTGAACGTGGCATGGTTGTTGGTGCCAGAAGGGCTGGTCTGAGTATTTCAGAAACTGCTGATCTACTGGGATTTTCACGCACAACCATCTCTAGGGTTTACAGAGAATGGTCCGAAAAAGAAAAAAAATCCAGTGAGCGGCAGTTCTGTGGGCGGAAATGCCTTGTTGATGCCAGAGGTCAGAGGAGAATGGGCAGACTGGTTCGAGCTGATAGAAAGGCAACAGTGACTCAAATCGCCACCCGTTACAACCAAGGTAGGCCTAAGAGCATCTCTGAACGCACAGTGCGTCGAACTTTGAGGCAGATGGGCTACAGCAGCAGAAGACCACACCGGGTACCACTCCTTTCAGCTAAGAACAGGAAACTGAGGCTACAATTTGTACAAGCTCATCGAAATTGGACAGTAGAAGATTGGAAAAACGTTGCTTGGTCTGATGAGTCTCGATTTCTGCTGCGACATTCGGATGGTAGGGTCAGAATTTGGCGTAAACAACATGAAAGCATGGATCCATCCTGCCTTGTATGGAGCATCTTTGGGATGTGCAGCCGACAAATCTGCGGCAACTGTGTGATGCCATCATGTCAATATGGACCAAAATCTCTGAGGAATGCTTCCAGCACCTTGTTGAATCTATGCCACGAAGAATTGAGGCAGTTCTGAAGGCAAAAGGGGGTCCAACCCGTTACTAGCATGGTGTACCTAATAAAGTGGCCGGTGAGTGTATATTTGTATTTTATTTTAATTATTTGTTTGAGTATCACATTACTTTCTGTGGGCGACAAAACTTTTGTATTGCCAAAATTCTGTGTCCATTAACTGATCAATATTTCTGCATTGATGCCAATTTATTTTCTTAACCTAACCCACATATCGGAGGGTTACAGCTTTAAAAAGAATAATTTATACAACCAATGGATGAATTTAACCTCAGGTTATAAGCTTTTATTAACATAACATGGATAAGCAACATAACGTCTGTCAGGGAGTATACACCAGGCCTCAGCCTGAGATAACAGACTGTATAATTTTTTTTTTGTTTCGTTTTTTTAAAACAATAAAAAATGAGTAGAACAAGGCTAGCTGACAGAACTATGCAACATATGCCTGCCAATAAAAGATTTTTCAACCACAGATACACCAGGCCTCAGCCTGAGAAAACAGACTGTATGAATTTTTTTTGTATGTTAGTTGGCAATTTTTTAAAACAATAAAAAATGAGTAGAACAAGATTAGCAGATAGAACTATGCAACGTATGCCTGCCAATAAAATATTTTTCAACCACAGGTATACCAGGCCTCAGTCTAAGAAAACAGACTATTTTTGTATGTTTTTGGAGATTTTTTGAAAACAATAAAAAATGAGTAGAACAAGGCTAGCAGACAGAACTATGCAACATATGCCTGCTAATAAAAGATTTTCCCACCACAGATACACCAGGCCTCAGTCTGAGATAACAGACTGTATTAATTTTTTTGTATGTTTGTTGGCAATTTCATGAAACAATAAAAAATGAGTGAGTAGAACAAGGCTAGCAGACAGAACTATGCAACATATGCCTGCCAATAAAAGATTTTTCAACCACAGATACACCAGCCGTCAGCCTGAGATAACAGACTGATATAAATGTGGCCTTGATTTTTTTGGGCACACCAAAATTGTGTCAACAAGTTGGCTATGACACACAAAAAAAGGAGTACTAAAATTGAAATATATTTTGCGCAATGATATGCGATGCACATGGCATATAACTCACAGTGATAAATCTAAGAACTGTAGCTAAATATTTTTGGGCCAGCTACAGAATTTTGGGGCAGCAACATGGTGTCCAAAAATGTTGTTAGACACTACAAAATATTAGATAGCACCAAAAAAAGAAACAGATTTTTTGGCGCACTCACATGATGCCTGGGACACAAAAAAAAATTATAAGATTTGCACGCTCTTCTATAACAATGACCTGGCTGTAAATGTAGAAAAAAGGGGGCTATGGATTTCTTTAGAATAAAATGAGCAGGTATAAGCAGAAAAAAAAATTGCCACGGATAAATGCAGGTAGGTATATGGAAAATAAGCAGCAGCAGCAGACAGGAATGGAGCTTTTGGAGGTATGCAGTGAGATCTATGTACTCACATACAGTGCCTGCAGGCCTTGCACTGATGTGGATATGTGCACATAAACTCTCCTGCATACTTAACACTGCATTCTATATACCCCTGAATTAGCCCTAAAAAGGACTGTTGGTTTCTCTGGATTTGTGGATTTGTGGATTGAACACTAGTAGACCCACACTAACTATTAAAAGGATGATTCTGACCCTCTCTGGACAGCAGGTCTCCCTTCACTACCTAAGTCCGGAGCAGAATGCGGCCAGCAGGGCGGCGCCAGGTCTCTTATAGACCTGATGACGCTGTGCGGCCAGCCAATCACTGTAATACCACAACAAAGATGGCTGCGGCAATACAGTGCATGGCAGACAATCCCTGCATGTTCTTTGGTGCTCTAAAGAGCACCAGAATTGCAGAGCGAAGACCCGAACTCCCGCCAAATAATCCCGGAAATACTCGATGCTCGCCAAGTATAGTGATACTCGGGCGAGTAACGAGTAGTGGCGAGCACGTTCGCTCATCACTACTCAGCACGTAAACCATAAAACTTCCATCTTACATTTCCTGCAATGTTATTTCCTTGGCATAATGTGCTTTATTATCAAAATAAAGTAAAATATTATGAAATACAAGAAAAGTTTGACAAACTTGCCCTCAGTTCAGTTCATCTCTTGGGATGCGTTAAATCTTTCCTCAGATAGGAGAAGTGAATAATTCATCTACTGTATTTCTTCATGTAGATAAACATGAACCAGGAGAGGTCTTTTAAAGTTCACTACTTAGTGAATAATGAAACTGCTCACAAATGATATGTGCTGCATTGCTTCTTAAATATGTAATGTTAGTGACATGAATCTAATTTAAATCACAACTGTCGGCCTCCAAATGGCTTGTATTCATAAAATAATTATCCATAGCTTGTTCTTTCCTTTATCTTATATTTGGAGAATATTCAGATAAGGTCAAACCGCTCTCTACTTGGCAGGGGAATTATGGCTACCTATGACAAATAATAGTGCTGAGTTTTCTCTAAAGGTCAAATGAACAGAAAAGTATAGATTTCTTAAACAGATAAAGGAACTTCAGTACTCTCACTTTGTTCGCTCACATAGCTATTACTATATAAGATGGACTCTTATAAAAAACATTTTATAACAACTTGTATTCATTTTAAAAGGAATCTGTCACCAGGTTTTTGCTTTGTAATCTGAGAGCAGCACAATGTAGGAGCAGAGACACTGATTACTGTGATGTGTCACTTATCGGGCTGTGTTTTGCTGTGTCAATAGAACTTGTATTTTATTAGCATGAGATTATCATTACACAAAAACTTGGCAGGGTAATAAAAAAAACTGCCTGGGCTCCCTTGCAATTTTCATAACCAGTGAAAGCTTATGGCTGAGGGCTGATGTTAATAATCTGGGACAATACCCCATAAGGTTCCCAGGCTATTATTAACAGCTCACAGCTGTTTGCTTATCCTTTCCTGGTGAATTTATGGACCCCAGAAGCAAAATTATGTAGGGTCCCCTTATAAATTCAAAACAGCAAAGGCTAAACAGACAGCTGTGAATGGATATTAATTGCCTGGAAAGGGGTCAGAAATATTGCCCCCCTCAGCCCTAAGCCTCCCAGAAATGATGCATCCATACGATGTGTCAAATCTGGAGTTTAGTCTCACTCTTACCACATGCCCTGTGATGGTAGCAAGTGGTGTAATAGGGTTGGGGTTGATGCCACTTTTGTATTGTCAGGTGACATCAAGCCCAGGAGTTAGTAATGGAGAGGCATCTGTAAGATGCTCCCATTACTTACCCCATAGTAAGTATTGAAATAAGCACAAAGCCCGAATAAAGTCATTTGTCAGTTGAAATAATACAAAACACCCTGTTTTACACATTTATTAAAAAATAAAAAACACAGTTATACTCACCTTACGTCTATTCCATTGAAGCCTTTGTCCCCTGTAAAAAACATAAAATAATAAACAACAAAAATACTCACATAACGCCTAATCCACCAATGCCCATGTCCCCTGTAATAAAATAAAAATAATAAACAACCATATCCTTCATCTGACCAAAGTGTAGATAATCCATAGTGTCCCATGCTGTAATCCATCTCTGCGATATGTGATTTACGACCTGGACGGTGGCATAATGCGATCATCCAGGCTGTAAACCATGGGAGAATGAGGTGCTGCGAGCGCAGCCACAGTGATGAGTGGTGACATCATAGAGGTCACTGCTGGCCATTGAAGCTGCATTCCCACACGTCACTGTGAATGGCCCAATGAGGATGCCAAAGTTCATCAGGCCGCGCACAGTGAAGTGTAGGAACACAGCTTCATTGACCAGAGGTCACTTCTATGACATCACCTCTCATCACTGTCTGTGCTCGCAGCAACTCATTCTCCCATTTTTTACAGCCCGGATGGTCACATCATTCCACCATCCAGATTGTAAACCATATACCACAGAGATGGATTATGGCGTGAAACACTATGGCTAATCTGCTCTTCGGACAGGTGAGTGATACTGTTATTTATTTTTTTTACAGGGAACATGGACATTGGTGGATTAGGTGTACAGTGAGTATTTATGTTTATTATTTTCTGTTTTGTACAGGTGACAGGGGCTTCAATGGATCAGGCATGCAGTGATTATAACTGTTTTTTTATAAAATGTGTAAAGCAGGGTGTTTTGCATTATTTCAAATAAAGGACTTTACTCAGCTGTGTGTTTATTTCAATAATTGCTATGTGGTTAGTAATGGGGGCATCTTATAGATGACTCTCTATTACATTACTAGGCGTGATGTCACCTGACAATACAAAGGAGACAACAACCCCAACTCTATCAGCCCATTTGCCACTGCCACAGGACAAGTGGGAAGAGTGAGGCTAAGCGGAAGTATGCATGGTTACAACCACTAGCAACTAGCTAACTAACTGTCACTATATCAGTTGTGCTAACGATGGATATTTAAAGGGAACCTATCACCCCGTTTTTTAAAGATTAGATAAAAATAGTGTGAAATAGGGGCAGAGCTGGGCTTTACATTAGTGCCTTTTTGGTGCCTTTACACCCCCGTTAGGCTGCCGAAATACCTTTGTGAAGTGGCCTTTTGTCCTGTCACTCAAGTTGGTCAGGTCGGATGGGCGTGGTCACAGCGCTGTTTCTCCCCCAGATCAGGCTCATCATTACATTGGTGGCGTAGTGGTGTGCGCATGTCCAAAGAGAAGATCCACTGCCCAGGAGATTCAAAACAGCGCGGTCTACGCTATTCGCCGTTTACCGGTGGGCGCGGCCATCTTTCCTGTGGCCGCGCGTGCGCAGATGGAGCGCTCTGCTGCCCGGGGCTTCAGGAAAATGGCCGCCGCGATCTCCATCTGCGCACGCGCGGAATCCCGCGGCCATTTTCCTGAAGCCCCGGGCAGCAGAGCGCTCCATCTGCGCACGCGCGGCCACAGGAAAGATGGCCGCGCCCACCGGTAAACGGCGAATAGCGTAGACCGCGCTGTTTTGAATCTCCTGGGCAGTGGATCTTCTCTTTGGACATGCGCACACCACTACGCCACCAACGTAATGATGAGCCTGATCTGGGGGAGAAACAGCGCTGTGACCACGCCCATCCGACCTGACCAACTTGAGTGACAGGACAAAACGGCCACTTCACAAAGGTATTTCGGCAGCCTAACGGGGGTGTAAAGGCACCAAAAAGGCACTAATGTAAAGCCCAGCTCTGCCCCTATTTCACACTATTTTTATCTAATTTTTAAAAAACGGGGTGATAGGTTCCCTTTAAGGTCCTGCAATGCTATACTACATTTCTAACTGGAGATATTTGCTAATATTATTATTGTTACACCTACTAAATATTGAGATAGGATCTTGGAGATGGGAATAAGACTTTAATGGCCCCTCCCCAGCCAAAAAATAGTAGCCCTCAGTTGCCTTAGAATTGGCACATCACATTAAATGCGCCAGTTCTGGTGCTTTACCCGGCTCATCCTGATGCCCTGGTGTGGTGGCAATCAGGGTAATATATGGGTTTGATGACAGCTGTGACACCCCTTTACTTAACCCATAGTCAAAATAAACACACACACACAGAAAAGTCCTGGGCGTTCCCAGCCCGATAATAGAAGCCTGCAGCTATATGCTTTATCTGCGCTGGTTTTAAAATATAGAAGGGGCCCCACGCTGTTTTTTTTAATTTATTTATTTAATGTACTGACTACAACTGTCATTAGTATTTCCTGGTCTTGCTAATCAGGCAAGGATGATGATAGTTCTGGTCAGCACCCTGCGTCTGGGAATAGCGCTAACTGTACAGCTTTTCTATGTGGGTACGTGTCCCACGGATGTTATCCATGTGTCATCAGTGTGCGGCATGTATTTCCTCCGTGCTGAGGGAAAAATGGACATGTTGTCAGGTTTTTCCCTCTGATTGTGTGTCTGTAGGAAAAACCCGCAATGTGCGCACCATTGAATACAATAGATGTGCGTGTGTCCGTATTTGTGATCCTTAAAACACGGATGACATACAGACCGAAAAAATGGACATGTGAAGTGGGTCTTAAAGAGGACCTTTCTGCAGGATATTTGACCCCTAATTTAAAGCAGGAGTGTAAAGTTTATTTAATGCTTATTATAGTCATACATTTCTAGTAGAATTTTGAGAAACTTATTTTTGAAGTGATATTCTCCCACCAGCTCTATTGTAGTTTGGCTCCCACTGCTGGCCTCCGGTCGCTGATTGACAGGTCAGTGTCACTCTTCCCTCAATTACCTGTCTCCCCTATGCAAAAAATCCGGGCAAAGACTGTGCCTAGCGTATTGATGTTGTGGGAACCGATACCTTGATCTCCCTGCATCATCAGAAGCTCACTGCTCAGGTGCCATCCCTCTTAATCACATGAACCTGGGCAATGGCAGCACCTCTGCACAGAAGACGTCACTGAGAGAAGAGTAACCTGTCAATTAATGGCCAGAGGTTGGTGGTGGGCTGCAAAGTACAGCAGACTAGTGACCGAAGTGCTCATCTTGATGGAATTGAGAATAAAACTTCAAAAATAGATTTCTTAAAAATGCCTCAATTAAATTCTATTAAAAAAGTCTGAATGTAATAAGCATTAAAGGAGCTTTACACTCATACGTTTAGTCAGTGGTCAAATATCCTGCTGACAGGTCCTCTTTAAGAGCGAGCATTCATGTGAATGATGACATTCCCTGTACTACCCTACAAAATATATTGGTGTCACAAATTAAAAACAGCAACATTTGACAATTGATCTCTGCACTCATTCTACACTAACCAGCCTACAACGGATGAATTTTCTGCTTCTGTATTAAAGTCCTTTCAAATTTGTGCATGTGCAGATGTGATCAAGAGTCAATAACTTTCATGAAGGGCACATGATGCCGCAAGATTCATTTTAACCTATAGACCTATTATTGCCATTGGTTTAACTTGGCTCTACATGATGAAATCATTCCGATACCAAATAAAGGGTAGAAGTGTCTGTGTAACTGGCAATGCTTTAATGCAATGAGCTGTAAAATTGATACGAAGCACTCAAGCACTCAGACTGCTCTCAAAGGATATCAGCAAATGTAGTCAAGTGCAAAAATAAACTCCTAAAACTTTCCAATCTCACACAACACAACCTAATTTTCCAGATACCAGTGTACAGCATATCTGACAAAATTTAACATTTCTAACCAATGACATTTAGCCATTCACATTCTGTGCAAGCTGTACTTTTTAAACTGAATTGGGACTTTGCATTTGCATTTACGTGCAGTATATAACAGTATGTGGTACCATCTACTGAGCAGGCAAATCCTAGCATATATGCTGAATGTGCACAAAGCATTGGAAACTCAAGCAACAATTCAAACCTATGTAGAACATGATAGCGAGAGCATACACATCGGGGAGAGGGCGCTTATCCTCAAACAGGTTCACGGGGAAGGTTATATTATATTTTATGTTTATTATTTGTAGGTTGTATTATATTTCACGTTTAAAGGGAACTTGTTACATTGAGCTTGTAATCTGAGGGGTTTGCAAACTATTATAGAACAGGCGGAGCTGAATAGATTGATATAGAGGCTTGTGGGGAAAAAATCAGTATAACTTGTTCATTAAAACTCCTGCTCATTCTTGAATTAGAAGTTAAATTCTGAGTTAGCATCAATTTGTAATCAATGATTGATGCTGTGTCTGGGCACACTTATACTAGGACCTCTGTCAATCACAAACTAGAATCTTCCATTTGACTGAAAAGACCAGAATGAGCACGGGTGTTAAAGGGTTTGGCCACTATATCTTTATTTTAAAAACCTGACTAATATATAAGTATTTTAGGTTCTCTTTCTGCACTTCTCAATGACACCTACGTTACAGGTTGCAAAGCTCTTATGTTCATATAATGGTTGCCAGTGGAGGAGCGTGTGACCAGACCTGTCCATCAGCCTCATCCAATAGAAAAGCATCTTTCCCTTTTGAAGTGTTTTTCAATTGCAGGAGGCTGAGGGACAGATCTGGCCCCAGGCTCCTCCATCAGAAGCCATTTTTAAAACAAGACCGCAGTGCAGGCTATGAGGAAGGTGGCTCTAGCCAGTGCCAAAGAACCTGTAATACTTACATTTTAGTTAAAATAAAGGTAAAGTGGCCAACCCCTTTAATGAAAAAAATAAAAATATGTAGTGAATCTTTTCTCACAAACCTATAAATCAAACTGTTTCTCCTTCAGCATGCACAGTGTAGCGCCAGTGTCCCTGCACGCTTACTCCCTCACCCGGCAGGGATGCCGACTTACTCACAGCCACAGCCCCCATGCCACACTTCCTGCTACTCCTGCTGCTGCTCGGGGTCTGTATATGGCTCACAGATCCCCGGGCACTGTGCTTAGGGCACGCACTCCCTCCTTCTTAAAGCATGAGCCATCCTAAAGTATCTCCAGCCAATGGCTGAGACACACTTATTATTTAAGGCATGTCCACCTGATGGGAGGTGCCTCAGCAACATGTTTAGTCAGTTAGTCTGTATGCTTGCTAGTTCCCAGGTCCCCTGACTGTGTGCACCCACCGTTACCTGCTAGTTCCCGCTAGTACCCGCCTGTATCAACTTTCTCTGCTCATTCCTGCTTGGTCACCGTAAAGTGGTGGAATAGCTTTTGCAACTTTTTTAAATAAAAAAACATGTTAACTAAGTACCCGATGTTATTTTCATGCGCTATTGCGGTTTATTTATTTACTGCAGGGTATTCAATAATTATGTTTCTGTCTTTGTTTTTTTTCTGTTCAGTGGCCAGTGAAAACGTGCACTTACATGCTGCATGCACACCAGTTTATATCCCAGTTTATTCCTTTTGGGGGTTTTTTCAGTCTGTTTGCATCATGTGCACATAAAGGTGTGGCCTGACTTTACTTGAGGTATGCATTATGTTGATGTGGTTTCCCATGGCTATGTGTTCACTGACTGGGCCCAGTCCATCTCAGTCCTTATCCGCATGCATGTCACTTGACAAATGGTAAGGTTTTCAATATAAGAGTTAGGACTGTCCCAATTAGGGTCACCGTGAAGTGGTGGAATGTCTTTTGCATTAACATGTGTACCCTATATTATTTTCATGCACTATTGCTGTTTATTTATTTACTGTAGGGCATTCAATCATTATATTTCTGTCTTTTTTTGTGTTTAGTCAGTTAGTCTGCATGCTTGCTAGATACCAGGTCCCCCATTTATGTGCACCCACCGTTATCTGCCTGAACCCGCTTGCTCTGCTCGTTCCTGCTTGTGCCTTCCTGTGTACCTGTCTGCACCTACCTTGTCAGTCTGTACATCAGCGTAGCTGCCTGTAACTGCCGTGCCAGTCTGTATACCAGCCATACCTGCCTGCACCTTCCATGCCAGTCTGTATACAGCTGTACCTGTCTGCATCTGCCGTGCCAGTCTGCATACCAGCCGTACCTGCGTACAACTGCTGTGCCAGTTTGTATACAAATCATACTTGCCTGCAGTTGCCATGCCAGTCTGTTTACCAGCTGTACCTGCCTGCACCTTCCCTGACAGTCTGCATACCAGCCGTATCTGCCTGAACCTGTTTTGTCTTTCAGTATTCCTGCCAAGCCTGCCTATACTTGCCAAGGCCATCCACTCTTGGCCGGTCCATCTTCCTGCCCCTTTGGGGGTAAGCTGCTGTGTGTCTGAGGTATGCCCTGGAGTACCACCTGGCATCTATCGGGAGCCAAGTCTAACCCCAACAGCAGGGGCTTTACCGAACAATCAGGTGTTTGCCTAGTCATGCACCTCCAGGCTGTCCTGAGGCCATGGCACAGTGGTTTCACTACTATGGACTTTACAGTTTGCTCAGGCCATGAAGTCCACTGGCTCTGTACCAGGAAGTTTATCACCAGAAAGACCAGGACAAAATCTTCTCATATCTATGGACAGTGACCACCCACTTGGACACACTAACATCTGCAGCCACATCCACTCCTGTCCAAGCTGTGGCAACCTCAGTTGTGACTCACCAGTATAACAGCTATGTTCCTGGTTCCCGGAGACCGGCTGTTGGCTCCACCACATTTAGACGGTGACCCTACTCTATGCAGTGGGTTCATCAACCAATGCACACTGCATTTTGAATTCTTGGTACATAATTTCACTTCAGATGGGGCCAAAGTGGATTTCATCATGTCCCACAGTACTAACCAAGTTCTGGCGTGGCTGAATCCCATATGGGAGAGAGGAGATCTTCTAGTTTCCACTCTCCAGTTGTTTCTTCAGGCCTTCTGCAAACTATTTGATGAGTCTGGTCGCATTTCCTCTGAAGTATCCTCCCTCCTCAGATCGCTCAAGGGAAATTTTACAGTGGGTCAGTAAGCCGTCCAATTTCATACCCTGTCTTCTGTGCTTGCCTGGAGCAATGAGGTACAGGTCGCCGACTTCTAGGAGGGTCTTTCTGGGAAAATCAAAGACGAGCTGGCCGGGCGAGATATAACCACCTTGCTGGATGACCTGGTGTCCCTGGCAACTTGGATTGACATCAGGTTTCAGGAGCGCTCCAAGGAGGTCACCCGCAAGAGAATACCTGTGAGCTTGGCTCATACCTTTCAAAGGCCGATCATGCCGCAAACCTTAGCTTCCACACCCTCCTCGGAGACCACACAAATCGACTGGGTGAAGCTGGCCAAGCATTGTCAGGAGGTCCATCATGCCAAGGGAAGGTGCTTCTACTTCGACAATCTTGAACATTTAATCTACTCTTGCCCTAAAAATCCTGGAAACTCCTGAGCCTAGGATCTGTTGGGGAGATTACCATGGGCGAGGACTATTCCCCTCCTCCGCTGACTCTGTCAGTATCCATTTCCTGTGGCAACATAAGTTTTGTTGAATTAGCCTATCTGGACTCTGGTTCCACAGGAAATTTCATTCAACAGACTATGGTGGAGCGGTATCAGATCCCCATCCAATGTCTACAGAATTCGTTGGAGGTGTCCTCTGTGGATGGAAAACCTCTATCCAAGGCTCTATCTTTGTTCCTGAGCCTGTGGAACTTTGGGTTGGAATGCTGCACGCGGACAGAATCTCTCTTTATGTACTATTGGATCTGTCCCATCCTCTGCTCCTGTGCCTACCATGGCTATGAAATCATGAGTCTGTCTTATTTTGGAGATCTGGAGGAGTAGTCCATTGGGGCCAGGCCTGTCACGTGAGGTGCCTTATCCCTATTTGTCCTCCCCGACCTCTGGCTACTACATCTAATTTACCTGGCCCTCCTCCCTCCCTCCCTCCTCCCATGCTGATGTCTTCAATAAAAAAGAGGAGGAGAGACTACCACCACACAGGCCATATGATTGCCCTGTAGACCTCCTTCTTGGCTCTTCTCCTTCACAAGGCCATATCTACCTTCTGTCCCAGACACCTGAGCCATGTCTGTCTATATCAAAAAGAGCTTAGCCAGGGGATTTAACTGAAAGTCTTCCTTCTCTGCTGCAGCAGGATTCTTCTTTGTAAAGAAAAAGGATATCTCACTTCATCCTTTTATAGACTATATGGGTCTCAATCAGATAAAGGTAAAAAATAAATATCCTCTGACTCTCATATCAGAGCTGTTTAATTGTCTCAAAGGTTACAGAGTCTTTACTAAACTTGACCTGCAGGGGGCATACAACTTGATCCAAATACACCAGGGGCAATAATGGAGGACTGCCTTTAACCCTCAGTATGGCCATTAGGAATAGTGCGTAATGCCGTTTGGGCTTTGTAATGCCCCAGCAGTCTTCCAAGATCTGGTGAACGATATCTTCTGGGTGTGTGGTGCTCTACCTGGAAAACATATTAATGTTCTCTCCAGATCTGCCCACAAATATAAGGGATGTTCACCAGGTTCTGCAGAGACTGAGGAAGAATTGTTTGAATGCCAAGTTTGAAAAATGTGTCTTCGAACAAACCTATCTTCTGGTCTTGGGTGCATCATCTCTGAGATGCAGCTAAAGATAGATCCTGAGAAGGTATCCAATATCCTGAAGTGACCTTGCCCTGATGGTCTTAAGGCAATCCAGTGCTTCCAGTGGATTCACTAATTACTATGGCCAGTTCATTCCATATTTCTCCTCCACCACCTCTCCAATCTCTGCCCTGACCCATAAGGGAGCTAACCCCATGATGTGTACTCCGGAGGCTAAGAGTGCCTTTGTCTCCTTAAAACCGGCCTTTGCCTCCGCTCCAGTGCTGCACCAACTGGACAAAAATAAGCAATTCTTCCTAGAGGTGGATACTTCTTCCTCCGCTGCCAGAGCCATCATCACCGAGAATTCTCCTTTCGACGGTTTGGTGACCTGCGGTTTATTTTCCAAAGCCTTCTCAGCTCCAAAACACAATTACTCAATAGCCAATCAAGAACTGTTGCCTATAAAACTAGCTCTAAAGGAGTGGCACTTTCGACTTGAAGGGGCAGTTCATCCAGTAATTATCTATATGGACCAAAAGAACTTGGCCTACCTGCAGTCATCACAGCGCCTAAATCTACATCAAGCCAGGTGGTCTTTGGTCTTTACCTGCTTAGATTTTGTACTACACTTCCGGCCGGCAGGCAAGAACATCTAAGCGGGGCTGCTTTCCAGGTTCTTTCTGCATTCTGATCAGGAAAAGCCCCAGGGCATCATTGAACCCTCCAAGAAATTTACTTTTGCCCCACTGGATTTGTCTTGGGTCCCACCTGAAACAACCTTAATCTCTGAACAGGACAGAACAGTGACGGGGGTCAGTCATCTAGATTTGCTGGTCAATTTGGACAGAAGAAAACAGCTCTTCTCATTGCATGGCATTATTGGTGGCCATTAGGGTTGAGCGACTTTTACTTTTTCAGGATCGAGTCGGGTTTCGCGAAACCCGACTTTGTCAAAAGTCGGGTCGGGTGAAATCGGCCGATCATTGCGAAAAGTCGGGGGCCGACTGAAACACGAAACCCAATGCAAGTCAATGGGGAATAAAAGTCGGCAGTGAGTGGAGGACAGGAAAACACCTACAGAGCCCATTTTAATGTCAAAAACATCAATTATTGTTACTTAAGCTTGTCAATCTTAATTAACCTTATAATAATAGTTAGGTTTTGAAAATTGGGGGTCATTTGGTTAAAGTTGTGGGGGGGGGGGAGGGCTGGCTCAATTTTTTCTTGGGCCCAAGAAATGTGGAATACGTCACGGCGGTGGAGCAGGGAGAGGTAAGTATTTCAACTTTGCAAGTGCTGTGATCCAGAGCAAGCAGGGGGGCCCACTCGTTCGCATTGGCACTGGCACAGGGCCCCTCAAAGTGCAGCGTTGTGTTTGACGGCGGGGGCGCCTCCCACCGGCAGTGACACTTTTGCGTACTATGACGGGCCCTGTGACAGTGATGTCGCCAACGAGTATGCCCCCCCCACCTGATGAAGGAACCTGCACTTTCATATGCACCTTCCTCTTTGTCCCCGTGTAAGGTGGTATAGTATGCGGGAAGGGGGACCTGACTTTCAGCAGGGTCAGATTCTGGCTGTGTAGAGTGCAAGGGGAATGTAGTGGTCTGGGTCAATGTACCAGCAGACCCTTCAAGCAGTGGCTGGATAATAGGCAGGATGAGGAGGAAACACAGATATAGGCCCAAAATAAAAAAGGAGACTAAAAGCAGAAAAAAATTGGTAACAGGAGTAAACAGGCAGCATTGCTTTGTTCAGTGGAGGACAACAACAAGCAGCAGCAGACACTGTTAGTAGGGCCCAACCAAACTAGTAGGGCAAATACAGTTTCAAATTCTAAATACAGGCCGAAAGCCTGTAGATTGAAACTCAGCTTTGTTTCTTTGAGGAAACCAAGAGGCAGCAGCAGACGTCACTAGGCCCAAACCAAGAACCAGGCCAAATGCAGTTTCATATTGTTGATAGAGGCCGAAAGCCTGTAGATTTAAACTCAGCTTTGTTTCTTTGAGGAAACCAAGAGGCAGCAGCAGACGTCACTAGGCCCAAACCAAGAACCAGGCCAAATGCAGTTTCATATTGTTGATAGAGGTCGAAAGCCTGTATATTCAAACTCAGCTTTGTTTAGTAGAGGTAGAGTGGGCGCACCCACCTGTCCAGGCAAACGGCACTTGCACGGGTGCTTGCGCCAAGTGGTGACCACAGTCCTGTGGGGGGAGTCAGCCCATTTAGGGAGGTATAAAAATGGTCTATGGTGGACATTCAGCAGCTGCAAATGGAGGAATTGGCAAAGTCAGTAAGAGGAGGGCAAAAGCGAGTCATTTATCACCCAAGCTACGTGTCAGCAGGGGAAGGTGGGGCAAAAGAATTGGCAATCCATGATTGGTTCATTTTAATGAAGGTTAGATCATCTACATTTTGGGTAGCCAGACGTGTCCTTTTTTCAGTCAGTATTGAACCAGCAGCACTGATGACTCTTTCTGAAAGCACACTGGCAGCAGGGCATGCGAGCTCCTGTAATGCATATTCTGCCAATTCGGGCCAGGTGTCTAGTTTAGATGCCCAGTAATCAAAGGGGAATGACCTGTGAGGGAGAACATCGATAAGGGATGAAAAATAGTTTGTAACCATACTGGACAAATGCTGTCTCCTGTCACTTTAAATAGATGCAGCAGTCCCTGTTGTGTCAGCGGTCATTGAAAAATCACTCCACAACCTTGTCAGAAAACCCCTCTGTCCAACGACACTTCTGATTTCGGCACCTCTAGTGCCTCTGTCATGTTGCCCCCTATGGCAAGTGTGAGGACCATCGCCGCCTCTGTGTGCTGGGAATGCCTGAACCAAATGGTCTACAAGAGTTGCTTGTTTGGTAGCCAATATTTGCTCAAGGTTCTCATGTGGCATGATGTTTTGCATTTTCCCTTTATAGCGTGGATCCAGGAGGCAGGCCAACCAGTAATCGTCATCGGTCATCATTTTGACAATGCGGGGGTCCCTTTTTAGAATACGCAAGGCATACTCAGCCATGTGGGCCAATGTTCCTGGTGTCAATTCACTGATCCTGCTGGGTTGAGGAGCACTTTCTTGGAAATCCACATCACAAGTGTCCCGCAAGAAACCTGTACCTGACCTTGCAACGCCACCAGTTTCAAGTGGCCCCTGAGAAGCATCCTGCTCCCATACATAGTCATCCCCATCATTCTCCTCCTCATCCTCTTCGGCCGCCACCTCGTCCTGGACAGTTCCCTGACCAGACAATGGCTGACTGTCATCAAGGATTCCCTCCTCCTCGGCTGCAGACGCCAGCTCCTTCATGTGCGTCAAACTTTGCATCAGCAGACGCATAAGTGGGATGCTCATGCTCATGATGGCGTAGTCTGCACTTGCCAGCCGTGTGCATTCCTCGAAACACTGAAGGACTTGACAGAGGTCTTGTAGCTTGGACCACTGCACACCAGACAACTCCATGTCTGCCATCCAACTGCCTGCCCGTGTATGCGTATCCTCCCACAAATACATGACAGCACGCCTCTGTTCACACAGCCTCTGAACCATGGGCAGTGTGGAGTTCCACCTTGTTGCAACGTCAATAATTAGGCGGTGCTGTGGAAGATTGAGCGATCGCTGATGGTTCAGCATACGGCTGGAGTGTACGGGCGAGCGGCGGATGTGCGAGCAAAGTCTTTGCACCTTCAGGAGCAGGGCTGGTAACTCCGGATAATTTTTAACAAAGCACTGCACCACCAGGTTCAAAGTGTGAGCCAGGCAAGGTATGTGTTTGAGTTGTGAAAGGGCTATGGCAGCCATAAAATTCCTTCCATTATCACTGACTACCTTGCCTGCCTCAAGATGTACACTGCCCAGCCATGACTGAGTTTCTTGCTGCAAGAACTCGGCCAGAACTTCCGCAATGTGTCTGTTGTCGCCCAAACACTTCATTTCAAACACGGCCTGCTGACGCTTCCCACTAGCTGTTCCGTAATGGGACACCTCGTGTGCAACACTGGCAGCTGCGGATGGAGTGGTCGTGCGACAGCGCTCTGTGGATGAGCTTTCGCTTCTGGAGGAGGAGGAGGAGGAGGAGGTGGGGTGGCGAACGTCTACAGCCAACTGTTTCCTAGATCGTGGGCTAGGCAGAATTGTCCCACTATTGCTGTCCCCTGCATCCACGACATTAACCCAGTGCACCGTGATGGACAAGTAACATCCCTGGCCATGCCTACTGGTCCATGCATCTGCTGTGAGGTGCACCTTCCCACTGACAGACTGCCTCAGTGCATGGACAATGCGGTCTTTGACATGCTGGTGGAGGGCTGGGATGGCTTTTCTCACAAAGAAGTGGCGACTGGGTAGGTCATAGCGTGGTACTGTGTAGGCCATCAGGGCTTTGAAAGCTTCGCTTTCAACCAACCGGTAGGGCATCATCTCTAACGAGATAAGTCTGGCAATGTGGGCGTTCAAACCCTGTGTACGCGGATGACAGGATGAGTACTTTTGTTTCCTAACAAGAGTCTCTTCTAGGGTGAGCTGGACTGGAGAGCTGCCTATGGTGGAACTAGCGGTGGTGGTGGTTGTGGACATGGCAGATTGAGAGTGAGTTGGTGATGTTGGCCTACATACAGTGCTTCCTACCAATAACCTTCTGACTCCCTGACTGCTTTGGCCTAGCGACGATCCCTCCACATTTGCTGCTGGTGTCCTAACCGGTGGGCTTACAGTGAGGGAAGCAATGTTGCGGTGCTGACTACCTTCATTCAGACCTGGTGCACCAACGGTACGGGACGTTAGGTAGTTAGTCCAGGCTTGCAAGTGCATGCTGTTTAAATGTCTACGCATGCATGTTGTATTTAAATTGTTAAGAATCTTCCCTCTGCTAAAGGTCTTTGAGCATTTTTTACAGATCACTTTTGACTGATCATTGGGATCTTGGTCAAAAAAATGCCACACTGCACTCTTCCTACTATGGAATTCCGTTTCAGGCATTGCACGCTGTGCAACTTTCACAGGATGGCCACGCTGTCCTAAAACTGGTTTTGTCAAACGTTTTTTGCCTGATACGGGCCTGCCAGATGACAGCTGTTGCGATGTAGATTGGTGCTGCTGTGGATAACCCTCCTCCGCTTCTGAGCTACTGGCAGCGCCACCCTCTTCCCCCAATGGCTGCCAATCTGGGTCAACAACTGGGTCATCTATCACCTCCTCCTCCTCCAATGTCATGTGCACCTTCCTCAGTGTCACCGTGTAAGGTGCTATAGCGTTCGGGACAGGGCACCATAGTCTCATCAGGGTCAGATTCTGGCTCAGGAAACTGCGAGGGCAATGTAGTGATCTGACTCAATGGAACAGCATCATAATCTAGCTGTGGCTGTGCATCAGTGCACTCCATGTCCGATTCTTCTAGTAATGGGCAGGGTACAATTTCCCTTTCTAACCCAGGCACGGTATGTGTAAAGAGCTCCATGGAGTAACCTGTTGTGTCGCCTGACGCATCCTTCACTTTTGGTTTGGGAGAAGGACACAAGGAAACGTCTTGTTCCTGACCGGGAGCATCCACTGACGACTGGCTGCTGTGACATTTTGAACTTTGGGAAGAGGAGGCCAAAGAGCTAGAGGCTGAGTCAGCAAGGAAAGCCAAAACTTTTTCCTGCTGCTCCGGCTTTAAAAGCTGTTTTCCTACTCCCAGGTAAGGGAGCCTTTGAGGCCTTGTGTAGCCAGACGATGACGCAGGCTCAACACCTCCAGCCTTAGGTGCTACTGTACTTTTGCCACTACCACCAGATGCAGCACCACCATCAGTACCAGGTGACAACCCCCGCCCACGGCCTCTTCCACCAGACTTCCTCATTTTTGGGGGGGAGACACAGAACCACAACTCTGGCCCTGTGGTATAACAGTAAACTATGAACGTGGCAGAAAGTGGCTGCCTGATATATACGACACACTAGCAGTACAGCAGAATATACACTGTGTGCGAATTTTAATCTCCCTTTTTTGGGGGGGGGAGACACAGAACCACAACTCTGGCCCAGTGGTATAACAGTAAACTATGAACGTGGCAGAAAGTGGCTGCCTGATATATACGACACACTAGCAGTACAGCAGAATATACACTGTGTGCGAATTTTAATCTCCCTTTTTTTGGGGGGGAGACACAAAACCACAACTCTGGCCCAGTGGTATAACAGTAAACTATGAATGTGGCAGAAAGTGGCTGCCTGATATATACGACACACTAGCAGTACAGCAGAATATACACTGTGTGCAAATTTTAATCTCCCTTTTTTTGGGGGGGGAGACACAGAACCACAACTCTGGCCCAGTGGTATAACAGTAAACTATGAATGTGGCAGAAAGTGGCTGCCTGATATATACTACACACTAGCAGAACAGCAGAATATACACTGTGTGCAAATTTTAATCTCCCTTTTTTTTGGGGGGGAGACACAGAACCACAACTCTGGCCCAGTGGTATAACAGTAAACTATGAATGTGGCAGAAAGTGGCTGCCTGATATATACTACACACTAGCAGTACAGCAGAATATACACTGTGTGCAAATTTTAATCTCCCTTTTTTTTGGGGGGAGACACAGAACCACAACTCTGGCCCAGTGGTATAACAGTAAACTATGAATGTGGCAGAAAGTGGCTGCCTGATGTATACGACACACTAGCAGTACAGCAGAATATACACTGTGTGCGAATTTTAATCTCCCTTTTTTTGGGGGGGAGACACAGAACCACAACTCTGGCCCAGTGGTATAACAGTAAACTATGAATGTGGCAGAAAGTGGCTGCCTGATATATACTACACACTAGCAGTACAGCAGAATATACACTGTGTGCAAATTTTAATCTCCCTTTTTTTTGGGGGGGAGACACAGAACCACAACTCTGGCCCAGTGGTATAACAGTAAACTATGAATGTGGCAGAAAGTGGCTGCCTGATATATACTACACACTAGCAGTACAGCAGAATATACACTGTGTGCAAATTTTAATCTCCCTTTTTTTGGGGGGGAGACACAGAACCACAACTCTGGCCCAGTGGTATAACAGTAAACTATGAATGTGGCAGAAAGTGGCTGCCTGATGTATACGACACACTAGCAGTACAGCAGAATATACACTGTGTGCAAATTTTAATCTCCCTTTTTTTGGGGGGGAGACACAGAACCACAACTCTGGCCCAGTGGTATAACAGTAAACTATGAATGTGGCAGAAAGTGGCTGCCTGATGTATACGACACACTAGCAGTACAGCAGAATATACACTGTGTGCGAATTTTAATCTCCCTTTTTTTGGGGGGGAGACACAGAACCACAACTCTGGCCCAGTGGTATAACAGTAAACTATGAATGTGGCAGAAAGTGGCTGCCTGATATATACTACACACTAGCAGTACAGCAGAATATACACTGTGTGCGAATTTTAATCTCCCTTTTTTTGGGGGGGAGACACAGAACCACAACTCTGGCCCAGTGGTATAACACAACACTATGAACGTGCCAAAAAGTGGCTGGAATTATTATTTAAAAAATAAAAAAATTAATGAAAATAAATAACAAGCTCCCTACAATGAGCTCAGGACAAGTATGGCAGCAATAAAAAGGACTGCTGAACACAAAAATGTGGATAAAAAAACAAGAAAGGTAACTGTGCAGAAAGGAGCAACAGGAATTTTGCTTTTAAAAAAGCAGTTGGTTTGCACAGCACCGTGCACACAGCTATGCAGCTGCTGCACTAAAATACGACCTCCACTGTCCCTGCACAAAAAGGTGGTGTGGGACAGTGAAAATCGCTCCAGCACAAGCGGTTTGGGGGTTTATATTTCCTCCCTAACTCTGTCCCTGCTTCTGACTAACTGCAGCAACTCCTCTCCCTATGCTCAGATCGGCAGAAGTAAGATGGCGGTCGATGTGCACGCCCCTTTATAGCCCCTGTGACACCGCAGACAGCAAGCCAATCACTGCCATGCCCTTCTCTAAGATGGTGGGGACTGAGACCTATGTCATCACGCTGCCCACACTCTGCGTCCTCCTTCGTTGGATGAAAAACGGCGGTGACAGCGTCATATGAAACGCGACTTTGGCGCTCTGATCGTGTACCGCATGGCCGATCCCACACTAGGATCGGTTCGGGTTTCATGAAACCCGACTTTGCCTAAAAGTCACCGATTTATGAAAATGACCGATCCGTTTCGCTCAACCCTAGTGGCCATCGCTGCGCAAAGATATTGTCGACTTCGTCTCGGCCTGTCCCTCCTGTGCCCAAAATAAAACTCTGAAACTGCTTCCGACCAGCCAATTTGTATCCTTGCCCATACCATCTGCACCCAGGCAGAATATCACGATGGACTTTATTACCAGTCTACCTGTATCGACCGGGTGTACCGTTATCTGGGTAGTTGTGGATCGCTTCTCTGAGATGGCCCATTTTACTCCACTGTTTGGGCTCTCGTCTGCTCCTGTGCTTGCGGAGAAGTTTATCCAACATATTTTCCACATTCATGGGTTACCTCTCCATATTGTCTCTGATACAAGTGTCCAATTTTCATCTTGCTTTTGAAGGGCTATCTGCAAACTACTAAATGTCACCTTGGACTTCTCTTCAGCAATCCAATGGCCTGGTAGAGTTGGTCAACCAGATCCTAACCAATTATCTGCTACACTTTGTCAATGCTCATAACAGTAATTGGGCAAAGCTCCTGTCTTGGGCCGAATTCTCATGCAACAACCATGTGAGTAAATCCTCAGCCAAATCCCTGTTTTTCGTGGTCAATACCCCAATATTCCATTGTCTGTATTTCCAACTGTGACATTCCAGCAGCTGAAATTCTCCTAAGATCTGGGAGGACACCAAGACCTCTTCAATGATATCTTCCGAGCAAATGAAGAAATACAAGGACAAGAGACATCAGGATCCACCTCTCTTTCTCCCTGGGGATAAGGTTAGGCTTTTGTCAAAAGCATTAAGCTACTTACGGTAGCGGCATTTCTCGGAGGCCCATGACAGCATGACGAGAGAGGGGATCCGCTCATTAGGAACAGGAAACCTACAGATACAAAAGGGCGGCACCTCTCCCCTGCATCAGTTGTATTTCAGAGCCTTGAGAGGACTACCGCGGTTAGTGGCACACAAAAATATACATTATATACAGTTTATATACAATATTATAACCCATATATTGGAACTGGGTATCATACGTGAGATATATACATTATAGGAGGTGCAACCCCCACGTGAATAGGGAGAGAACTAAGGGTGCTGTCATGGGCCTCCGAGAAATGCCGCTACCGTAAGTAGCTTAATGCTTTACTCGGACTCCCATGACAGCACGACGAGAGAATTACAGAGATGTAACACTACCTTAGGGAGGGACTATAGCTTGCAGCACCCTTAACCCGAAGGTGAGATCAGAGGAGGCCCCTAAATCCAACCTATAGTGTTTAAAGAAGGTGGACGGGGATGACCATGTGGCCGCCTTACATATCTGGTCGATTGATACTCCAGATCTTTCCGCCCAGGATGTAGCCATGGCTCTGGTGGAATGCGCCCTCAGATTCTGCGGAGTCGGACCCCCACCTGCAGTATAAGCCAAAGAGATAGCCTCCCTAATCCACTTCGCTAGTGTGTACTTTGATACTCTGAGTCCCTTTCTAGGGTTTTGGAAAGATAAAAATAACGCATTATCTTTTTTCCATGTATCAGTAACAGAGATGTATTGTAACAGGTAGGGTTGAGCGAAACGGGTCGATCATTTTCAAAAGTCGCCGACTTTTGGCTAAGTCGGCGTCTCATGAAACCCGATCCGACCCCTGTGCTTGTCGGCCATGCGGTACGCGACTTTCGCGCCAAAGTCGCGTTTCAATTACGCGAAAAGCGCCATTTCTCAGCCAATGAAGGTGAACGCAGAGTGTGGGCAGCGTGATGACATAGATCCTGGTCCCCACCATCTTAGAGAAGGGCATTGCAGTGATTGGCTTGCTGTCTGCGGCGTCACAGGGGCTATAAAGGGGCGTTCCCGCCGACCGCCATCTTACTGCTGCTGATCTGAGCTTAGGGAGAGGTTGCTGCCGCTTCGTCAGAAGCAGGGAGAGCGTTAGGCAGGGTCCACTAACCACCAAACCGCTTGTGCTGTAGCGATTTCCACTGTCCAACACCACCTTCGGTGTGCAGGAACAGTGGAAGCTATTTATTTTATTTTTTTCCTCAGCGCTGTAGCTCATTGGGCTGCCCTAGAAGGCTCCGTGATAGCTGTATTGCTGTGTGTACGCCACTGTGGAAACCAACTGCTTTTTTCAAAGCACATATCCTCTTGTTCCTTCCTTTCTGCACAGCTATCTTTTTTGTTTGTCCACACTTTTTATTTAATTTGTGCATCAGTCCACTCCTATTGCTGCCTGCCATACCTGGCTTACATTACTGCAGGGAGATAGTAATTGTAGGACAGTTTTTTTTTTTTTTTGTGGGAGATTAAGATTGGCATTTCTGCTACAGTGCCATCCCTGTGTGTGCCATCTCTCACTGAGTGGGCCATAGAAAGCCTATTTATTTTTTCCGTGATTTGTGTTCTAAATTCTACCTCAACACAAAAACACTACATCAATCAGTGGTAGAAAAATATTGGCCTCAGTCAGGGCTTGTGTGCCACTGCTGTGTGTGCTATCTCTCATTCAGTGGGCTATAGAAAGCCTATTTATTTATTTATTTTTTTTCTTATTATTTGGTTTCTAAAGTCTCCCTGAAAAAAAAAAAAAAAAAAAAAACAGTGGGAGAGTAATATTGCCCTTTCAGCTTGTGTGCCAGTCTTGACTCCTGGGTGTGCCACCTCTCTCTCATTCAGTGGGCCATAGAAAGCCTATTTATTTTTTTGGTTTTTTTAATATTATTTGGTTTCTAAAGTCTCCCTGAAAATAAAAAAAAAAAAACTTAAAAAAACAGTGGGAGAGTAATATTGCCCTTTCAGCTTGTGTGCCAGTCTTGACTCCTGGGTGTGCCACCTCTCTCATTCAGTGGGCCATAGAAAGCCTATTTATTTATTTTTTTTAATATTATTGGGTTTCTAAAGTCTCCCTTAAAAAACAAAAAATACATAAAAAAACAGTGGGAGAGTAATATTGCCCTTTCAGCTTGTGTGCCAGTCTTGACTCCTGGGTGTGCCACCTCTCTCATTCAGTGGGCCATAGAAAGCATTTTTTTTTTTCCTTGATTTGTGTTCTAAAATCTACCTCAACACAAAAACACTACATCAATCAGTGGTAGAAAAATATTGGCCTCAGTCAGGGCTTGTGTGCCACTGCTGTGTGTGCTATCTCTCATTCAGTGGGCTATAGAAAGCCTATTTATTTATTTTTTTTTTTTCTTATTATTTGGTTTCTAAAGTCTCCCTGAAAAAAAAAAAAAAAAAAAAAACAGTGGGAGAGTAATATTGCCCTTTCAGCTTGTGTGCCAGTCTTGACTCCTGGGTGTGCCACCTCTCTCTCATTCAGTGGGCCATAGAAAGCCTATTTATTTTTTTGGTTTTTTTAATATTATTTGGTTTCTAAAGTCTCCCTGAAAATAAAAAAAAAAAAACTTAAAAAAACAGTGGGAGAGTAATATTGCCCTTTCAGCTTGTGTGCCAGTCTTGACTCCTGGGTGTGCCACCTCTCTCATTCAGTGGGCCATAGAAAGCCTATTTATTTTTTTTTTTAAATATTATTGGGTTTCTAAAGTCTCCCTTAAAAAACAAAAAATACATAAAAAAAACAGTGGGAGAGTAATATTGCCCTTTCAGCTTGTGTGCCAGTCTTGACTCCTGGGTGTGCCACCTCTCTCATTCAGTGGGCCATAGAAAGTCTATTTATTTATTTTTTTAAATATTATTGGGATTCTAAAGTCTCCCTTAAAAAACAAAAAATACATAAAAAAACAGTGGGAGAGTAATATTGCCCTTTCAGCTTGTGTGCCAGTCTTGACTCCTGGGTGTGCCACCTCTCTCATTCAGTGGGCCATAGAAAGCATTTTTTTTTTTCCTTGATTTGTGTTCTAAAATAAACCTCAACACAAAAACACTACATCAATCAGTGGGAGAAAAATATTGGCCTCAGTCAGGGCTTGTGTGCCACTGCTGTGTGTGCTATCTCTCATTCAGTGGGCTATAGAAAGCCTATTTATTTATTTATTTTTTTTCTTATTATTTGGTTTCTAAAGTCTCCCTGAAAAAAAAAAAAAAAAACAAAACAGTGGGAGAGTAATATTGCCCTTTCAGCTTGTGTGCCAGTCTTGACTCCTGGGTGTGCCACCTCTCTCTCATTCAGTGGGCCATAGAAAGCCTATTTATTTTTTTGTTTTTTTAATATTATTTGGTTTCTAAAGTCTCCCTGAAAATAAAAAAAAAAAAACTTAAAAAAACAGTGGGAGAGTAATATTGCCCTTTCAGCTTGTGTGCCAGTCTTGACTCCTGGGTGTGCCACCTCTCTCATTCAGTGGGCCATAGAAAGCCTATTTATTTATTTTTTTAAATATTATTGGGTTTCTAAAGTCTCCCTTAAAAAACAAAAAATACATAAAAAAAACAGTGGGAGAGTAATATTGCCCTTTCAGCTTGTGTGCCAGTCTTGACTCCTGGGTGTGCCACCTCTCTCATTCAGTGGGCCATAGAAAGTCTATTTATTTATTTTTTTAAATATTATTGGGATTCTAAAGTCTCCCTTAAAAAACAAAAAATACATAAAAAAACAGTGGGAGAGTAATATTGCCCTTTCAGCTTGTGTGCCAGTCTTGACTCCTGTGTGTGCCACCTCTCTCATTCAGTGGGCCATAGAAAGCATTTTTTTTTTTTCCTTGATTTGTGTTCTAAAATAAACCTCAACACAAAAACACTACATCAATCAGTGGGAGAAAAATATTGGCCTCAGTCAGGGCTTGTGTGCCACTGCTGTGTGTGCTATCTCTCATTCAGTGGGCTATAGAAAGCCTATTTATTTATTTATTTTTTTTCTTATTATTTGGTTTCTAAAGTCTCCCTGAAAAAAAAAAAAAAAAAAAAAACAGTGGGAGAGTAATATTGCCCTTTCAGCTTGTGTGCCAGTCTTGACTCCTGGGTGTGCCACCTCTCTCTCATTCAGTGGGCCATAGAAAGCCTATTTATTTTTTTGGTTTTTTTAATATTATTTGGTTTCTAAAGTCTCCCTGAAAATAAAAAAAAAAAAACTTAAAAAAACAGTGGGAGAGTAATATTGCCCTTTCAGCTTGTGTGCCAGTCTTGACTCCTGGGTGTGCCACCTCTCTCTCTCATTCAGTGGGCCATAGAAAGGCTATTTATTTTTTTGGTTTTTTTAATATTATTTGGTTTCTAAAGTCTCCCTGAAAAAAAAAAATAAATAAATTAGGTGGGAGATTAATATTGACATTAGTGCTTGAGTGACAGTCCTGCGTGTGTGTCATCTCTGTGATTTTGTGCCACAGAAAACAGAGTGTGTAACATTGTGCCTGATTTTCCTTGTGGTCTCACCAACCTGTTAAGGGATATTGAAATCATACTGAAGTTATAGCTCACCGTGTAAGTTGTTTGACAGCAACAAATAAAGTTACTTTGGTTAAGATTTTAAAACAATGAGGAAGTCTGGTGCAAGAGGTCGTCGTGGGCGTTCATTGTCAGCTGGTAATGATGGTAGTGGTAGTGGAGCATCAGGTGGTCGTGGGGATAAAAATATTCCACCTAAGTCTGGAGCTGTGGAGCCAGTTTCGTCGTCAGGCTACACAAGGCCTCGAACGCTCTCTTTTCTGGGAGTAGGAAAAACGCTTTTAAAGGCGGAGCAGCAACAGCAAGTTTTGGCTTACATTGCAGACTCAGCCTCTAGCTCTTTTGCCTCCTCTTCCGAAACTGGTAAATGTAAAAGCAGCGCGTCGCTTGTGGATGTTCACGGTCAGGGACAAGTCGCTTCCTTGTCCTCCTCAGCAAAAACTACAACAAGAGAGAAGGATGCAGCAGGCGACACAACGGGTCACTCCATGGAGCTCTTTACACATACCGTCCCTGGCTTAGAAAGTGAAACATTTAACAGGCCATGCCCATTACAAGTATATTCTGACATGGAGTGCACTGATGCACAGCCACAGCCAGAGTACTATGCTGCTCCTTTGACTCAGACCACCACATTGCCCTCTCAGGGTACAGATCCACAATCAGACCCTGATGAGACTATGTTGCCCCGCCACGAACGCTATACCACCGACCGACACAGTGACACAGACGAAGTTGCACACGAGCTCGAAGAGGAGGTAATAGATGACCCAGTTATTGACCCCGATTGGCAGCCATTGGGGGAACAGGGTGCAGGCGGCAGTAGTTCAGAAGCGGAGGTGGAGGAGGGGCCGCAGCAGGCATCAACATCGCAACAGGTTCCATCTGCCGGGCCCGTATCTGGCCCAAAACGCGTGTCAAAGCCAAAACCTGTTGGAGGACAGCGTGGCCATCCGGTTAAAGCTCAGTCTGCAATCCCTGAAAAGGGATCCGAGTCTAGGAAGAGTGCAGTCTGGCATTTTTTTAAACAACATCCAACTGATCAGCGCAAAGTCATCTGTCAAAAATGTTCAACTAGCTTAAGCAGAGGTCAGAATCTGAAAAGTCTAAATACTAGTTGCATGCATAGACACTTAACCACCATGCATTTTCAAGCCTGGACTAACTACCAAACGTCCCTTAAGGTTGTAGCACCCTCGGCCAATGAAGCTAGTCAGCAACGCAACATCCCTTCCGTCACTGTAAGGCCACCATTTTCCGCACCACCGGCAGTATCTGTGCAGGTTTCTTTGCCAGCCAAAAGCAGTCAGGGTCAGGGAACCACCAGTTTTGTAGGAGGAAATATTGCATCTAGGGCACCGGCGGAAACAATACCGTCTCCAACCGTCTCTCAGTCTGCCATGTACACCGGCACACCCGAAAGTTCCACGATCTCCAGCTCTCCAGTCCAGCTCACCCTACATGAGACTCTGGTTAGAAAAAGGAAGTACTTATCCTCGCATCCGCGTACACAGGGTTTTAACGCCCACATAGCTAGACTAATCTCGTTAGAGATGATGCCCTACCGGTTAGTTGAAAGCGAAGCTTTCAAAGCCCTGATGGAGTACGCTGAACCACGATACGAGCTACCCAGTCGACACTTTTTTTCCAGAAAAGCCATCCCAGCCCTGCACCAGCATGTTAAACAGCGCATCGTCCATGCACTCAGGCAATCTGTGAGTACAAAGGTGCACCTGACTACAGATGCATGGACCAGTAGGCATGGCCAGGGACGTTATGTGTCCATCACGGCACACTGGGTGAATGTGGTGGATGCAGGGTCCACAGGCGACATCAATTTAGGGACAGTTGTGCCTAGCCCACGGTCTAGGAAACAGTTGGCTGTAGGCGTTCGCACCCCCTCCTCCTCCTCCTCCTCGTCCTCCTGCAGAAGCTACAGCTCTTCCACAGAACGCAGTCTGCCAACCACTCCATCGGCAGATGACACTGTTGCACACCAGTTGTCCCATTATGGGCCAGCTACTGCCAAGCGTCAGCAGGCTGTATTGGCTATGAAGTGTTTGGGCGACAACAGACACACCGCGGAAGTTCTATCCGAGTTCTTGCAACAAGAAACGCAGTCGTGGCTGGGCACAGTAGATCTTGAGGCAGGCAAGGTAGTGAGTGATAACGGAAGGAATTTCATGGCTGCCATCTCCCTTTCCCAACTGAAACACATTCCTTGCCTGGCTCACACCTTAAACCTGGTGGTGCAGTGCTTATTGAAAACTTATCCTGGGTTCTCCGACCTGCTCCTCAAAGTGCGTGCACTTTGCTCACATATCCGACGTTCGCCTGTACACGCCAGCCGTATGCAGACCTATCAGCGGTCTTTGAACCTTCCCCAGCATCGCCTAATCATAGACGTTGCAACAAGGTGGAACTCAACACTGCACATGCTTCAGAGACTGTGCGAACAGAGGCGTGCTGTTATTTATTTGTGGGAGGATACACGGGCAGGCAGTAGGATGGCAGACATGGAGTTGTCAGGTGTGCAGTGGTCTAAGATACAAGACATGTGTCAAGTCCTTCAGTGTTTTGAGGAATGCACACGGCTGGTTAGTGCAGACAACGCCGTAATAAGCATGAGCATCCCCCTAATGCGTCTGCTGATGCAAAGTTTGACGCACATAAAGGAGCAGGCGTCTGCACCAGAGGAAGAGGAAAGCCTTGATGACAGTCAGCCATTGTCTGGTCAGGGCAGTGTACAGGACGAGGTAGCGGGCGAAGAGGAGGTGGAGGACGAGGAGGATGATGGGGATGAGTATATTTTTAATGCCGAACCTTTCCCGGGGGCACAGGAAATTGGTTGCGTGTCACGGCCGGGTTCTGGTTTTTTGAGGGACACAAGTGACGTAGATTTGCCTGCAACTGCCCCTCAACCAATCACAACCGGAGATTTGACAACTGGAACTTTGGCCCACATGGCGGATTATGCCTTACGTATCCTAAAAAGGGACACACGCATTACGAAAATGATGAACGATGACGATTACTGGTTGGCCTGCCTCCTTGATCCACGCTATAAAGGCAAATTGCAAAATATTATGCCACATGAGAACTTGGAACTAATATTAGCAACCAAACAGTCAACTCTTGTTGACCGTTTGCTTCAGGCATTCCCAGCACACAGCGCACGTGATCGTTCTCACACGAGCTCCAGGGGGCAGCAGACTAGGAGTGTTAGGGGTGCACACATCAGAAGTGGCGTTGGACAGAGGGGTTTTATGACCAGGTTGTGGAGTGATTTTGCTATGACCGCAGACAGGACAGGTACTGCTGCATCAATTGAAAGTGACAGGAGACAACATTTGTCCAGTATGGTTACTAACTATTTTTCATCCCTTATCGATGTTCTCCCTCAACCGTCATTCCCATTTGATTACTGGGCCTCCAAATTAGACACCTAACCTGAATTGGCAGAATATGCATTGCAGGAGCTTGCTTGCCCGGCAGCAAGTGTCCTATCAGAAAGAGTATTCAGTGCTGCAGGTTCAATATTAACCGAAAAAAGGACTCGTCTGGCTACCCAAAATGTTGACGATCTAACATTCATTAAAATGAACCACAACTGGATTTCGAAATCTTTTGCCCCACCTTGCCCGGCCGACACCTAGCTTTCCTATGAAAAGCTCTTGCCTGTGAATTACTTTTCTAATGTCTAATTTGCTGCAGCTGATTGTACAGCATACGACATGTTTACACCTCCCTAAATGGCAAAACTCCCCACACGGGGCCGTGGTATCGCGACTTGGAGCAAGCACCCGTGAGACTGCTGTTTGTCTGAAGAGGTGGGTGTGCTCGCTTTTGGTTGACGGCATTGCTACTGGGTCCCTCATAGTACAATGTAGTGTCTCTGGCGGTGGTGGTGCGCACCCAACGTCAGACACACCGTTGTAACATGAGGGGCCCTGGGGCGGTCCCGCCGGCCTCAAGAGAGTTCTCCCCTACCCCAGCTCAAAATGTGCTCTACCACGTGCAAAATTATGTCGCACAGCTCCACCAATCTTTAGTCTATTCGCTGACATCATTCAATGTCTGGCACTGACAATACAAATTTGTAGACATCTATGATGCAACTTAAAGTAGTCTGTGTCTGTGTCCTATATTGGCACCATTAAATAGTTACTGCCAAATTACTATGTCAGAAACTCAGTAGATGAGCCCACCCCTGTACCTAAGTATGCCACCTTTTTTTTTGTTTTGGTTGTTTTGCGAGACATTAACATCTATTTATATTTTGGGAGTACTGGGACAGACACTCCTTGCACTACTCCTCCACTCACCACCAAGCTGCCCGTGTATCCATGTAACCGCTGTAAAGCTGCCATGAGCCTATTGTTTGTTATTTTAGGCCTTTGATAGCCTGTCTGCGGTCCCTACTTTAAATACTCCTCCACTCATCACCAGCTGCCTGCCCGTGTATCCATGTAACCGCTGTAAAGCTGCCATGAGCCTATTGTTTGTTATTTTAGGCCTTTGATAGCCTGTCTGCGGTCCCTACTTTAAATACTCCTCCACTCATCACCAGCTGCCTGTGTATCCATGTAACCGCTGTAAAACTGCCATGAGCCTATTGTTTGTTATTTTAGGCCTTTGATAGCCTGTCTGCGGTCCCTACTTTAAATACTCCTCCACTCATCACCAGCTGCCTGCCCGTGTATCCATGTAACCGCTGTAAAGCTGCCATGAGCCTATTGTTTGTTATTTTAGGCCTTTGATAGCCTGTCTGCGGTCCCTACTTTAAATACTCCTCCACTCACCACCAAGCTGCCTGTGTATCCATGTAACCGCTGTAAAGCTGCCATGAGCCTATTGTTTGTTATTTTAGGCCTTTGATAGCCTGTCTGCGGTCCCTACTTTAAATACTCCTCCACTCATCACCAGCTGCCTGTGTATCCATGTAACCGCTGTAAAACTGCCATGAGCCTATTGTTTGTTATTTTAGGCCTTTGATAGCCTGTCTGCGGTCCCTACTTTAAATACTCCTCCACTGACCACCAAGCTGCCTGCCCGTGTATCCATGTAACCGCTGTAAAACTGCCATAAGCCTATTGTTTGTTATTTTAGGCCTTTGATAGCCTGTCTGCGGTCCCTACTTTAAATACTCCTCCACTGACCACCAAGCTGCCTGCCCGTGTATCCATGTAACCGCTGTAAAACTGCCATAAGCCTATTGTTTGTTATTTTAGGCCTTTGATAGCCTGTCTGCGGTCCCTACTTTAAATACTCCTCCACTCATCACCAGCTGCCTGCCCGTGTATCCATGTAACCGCTGTAAAGCTGCCATGAGCCTATTGTTTGTTATTTTAGGCCTTTGATAGCCTGTCTGCGGTCCCTACTTTAAATACTCCTCCACTCACCACCAAGCTGCCCGTGTATCCATGTAACCGCTGTAAAACTGCCATGAGCCTATTGTTTGTTATTTTAGGCCTTCGAAGCCTGTCTGCGGTCCCTCCTTCCACTAGGCCTCCACTGACCAGACCACTGCTGCCCGTGTACCCCTGGAACCAATTTTAAAGTGCCTACAGCCAGCCCATTTTATTGTGTTAGGCCTTCGAAGCCTGTCTGCGGTCCCTCCTTCCACTAGGCCTCCACTGACCAGACCACTGCTGCCCGTGTACCCCTGGAACCAATTTTAAAGTGCCTACAGCCAGACCATTTTATTGTGTTAGGCCTTCGAAGCCTGTCTGCGGTCCCTCCTTCCACTAGGCCTCCACTCACCTGACCACTGCTGCCCGTGTACCCCTGGAACCAATAATAAAGTGCCTACAGCCAGCCCATTTTATTATGTTAGGCCTTTGAAGCCTGTCTGCGGTCCCTCCTTCCACTAGGCCTCCACTGACCAGACCACTGCTGCCCGTGTACCCCTGGAACCAATAATAAAGTGCCTACCGCCAGCCCATTTTATTATGTTAGGCCTTTGAAGCCTGTCTAAGGTCCCTCCTTCCACTAGGCCTCCACTCACCTGACCACTGCTGCCCGTGTACCCCTGGAACCAATAATAAAGTGCCTAGAGCCTATTTTTTTATTTAATTTAATATTAATAAAGCCAGGATGAACTACGATATACCACGCTATGAGCTACCCAGTTGACAATTCTTTTGTGAGAAAAGCCATCCCACCCCTCCACCTGCATGTTAAAGACCGCATTGTCCTTGCATTCTGTCAATTTGTCAGTCCAAAGGTATACCTGACAACAGACACATGGACCTGTAGGCCTGGCCACGGAAGGTTACGTGTCCTTTGTGGCTAAATGGGTTAATGTATTGGATGCATGGTCCACACAGGGGACAGCCTGCAAAGTCTGTCTGCAGTCCCTAATTCAAGTTGTCCTCAACTGAATAAAGCTGAGCTTCTACCTTCTGGCTCTGATTAACTGCTGTTTTTAAAAAAATTGGCTGTTCCGTCCTTCTAAAGGTGTCTGCCCCTGCCTGGTGTTGTCCTCAACTGAATAAAGCTGAGCTTCAACCTTCTGTTCCAAACATACAACAGAAAACTGGTACAATACAAAAAGTGGCCTCCAGCTACAAAAACTTTCACCTACAAGTAGTTAACTGACAGTTTTTTTTCCAGTGAAAACACAGATATGGCATCCAACGAGTGTTGTCCTGTCTCGTCTTCTTTATATTATTGCCAAGAAGCTGCAACTGAATAAAGCTGAGCTTCAACCTTCAGTTCCAAATTACCATTTTTAAAAAAGCAATTGGCTGTTCCGGCCTACTAAAGGTGTCTGTCTGCCCCTGCCTGGTGTTGTCCTCAACTGAATAAAGCTGAGCTTCAACCTTCTGTTCCAAATTACCATTTTTAAAAAAGCAATTGGCTGTTCCGGCCTACTAAAGGTGTCTGTCTGCCCCTGCCTGGTGTTGTCCTCAACTGAATAAAGCTGAGCTTCAACCTTCAGTTCCAAATTACCATTTTTAAAAATGCCATTGGCTGTTCCGGCCTACTAAAGGTGTCTGTCTGCCCCTGCCTGGTGTTGTCCTCAACTGAATAAAGCTGAGCTTCAACCTTCTGTTCCAAATTACCATTTTTAAAAATGCAATTGGCTGTTCCGGCCTACTAAAGGTGTCTGTCTGCCCCTGCCTGGTGTTGTCCTCAACTGAATAAAGCTGAGCTTCAACCTTCAGTTCCAAATTACCATTTTTAAAAATGCCATTGGCTGTTCCGGCCTACTAAAGGTGTCTGTCTGCCCCTGCCTGGTGTTGTCCTCAACTGAATAAAGCTGAGCTTCAACCTTCTGTTCCAAATTACCATTTTTAAAAATGCAATTGGCTGTTCCGGCCTACTAAAGGTGAATGTCTGCCCCTGCCTGGTGTTGTCCTCAACTGAATAAAGCTGAGCTTCAACCTTCAGTTCCAAATTACCATTTTTAAAAATGCAATTGGCTGTTCCGGCCTACTAAAGGTGTCTGTCTGCCCCTGCCTGGTGTTGTCCTCAACTGAATAAAGCTGAGCTTCAACCTTCTGTTCCAAATTACCATTTTTAAAAATGCAATTGGCTGTTCCGGCCTACTAAAGGTGTCTGTCTGCCCCTGCCTGGTGTTGTCCTCAACTGAATAAAGCTGAGCTTCTACCTTCTGCCTCTTACTAACTGCTGTTTTTTTAAAAAATTGGCTGTTCCGGCCTACTAAAGGTGTCTGTCTGCCCCTGCCTGGTGTTGTCCTCAACTGAATAAAGCTGAGCTTCAACCTTCTGTTCCAAATTACCATTTTTAAAAATGCAATTGGCTGTTCCGGCCTACTAAAGGTGAATGTCTGCCCCTGCCTGGTGTTGTCCTCAACTGAATAAAGCTGAGCTTCAACCTTCAGTTCCAAATTACCATTTTTAAAAATGCAATTGGCTGTTCCGGCCTACTAAAGGTGTCTGTCTGCCCCTGCCTGGTGTTGTCCTCAACTGAATAAAGCTGAGCTTCAACCTTCTGTTCCAAATTACCATTTTTAAAAATGCAATTGGCTGTTCCGGCCTACTAAAGGTGTCTGTCTGCCCCTGCCTGGTGTTGTCCTCAACTGAATAAAGCTGAGCTTCTACCTTCTGCCTCTTACTAACTGCTGTTTTTTTAAAAAATTGGCTGTTCCGGCCTACTAAAGGTGTCTGTCTGCCCCTGCCTGGTGTTGTCCTCAACTGAATAAAGCTGAGCTTCAACCTTCTGTTCCAAATTACCATTTTTAAAAATGCAATTGGCTGTTCCGGCCTACTAAAGGTGTCTGTCTGCCCCTGCCTGGTGTTGTCCTCAACTGAATAAAGCTGAGCTTCAACCTTCTGTTCCAAATTACCATTTTTAAAAATGCAATTGGCTGTTCCGGCCTACTAAAGGTGTCTGTCTGCCCCTGCCTGGTGTTGTCCTCAACTGAATAAAGCTGAGCTTCAACCTTCTGTTCCAAATTACCATTTTTAAAAATGCAATTGGCTGTTCCGGCCTACTAAAGGTGAATGTCTGCCCCTGCCTGGTGTTGTCCTCAACTGAATAAAGCTGAGCTTCTACCTTCTGTTCCAAATTACCATTTCTAAAAATGCCATTGGCTGTTCCGGCCTACTAAAGGTGTCTGTCTGCCCCTGCCTGGTGTTGTCCTCAACTGAATAAAGCTGAGCTTCAACCTTCTGTTCCAAATTACCATTTTTAAAAATGCAATTGGCTGTTCCGGCCTACTAAAGGTGTCTGTCTGCCCCTGCCTGGTGTTGTCCTCAACTGAATAAAGCTGAGCTTCAACCTTCTGTTCCAAATTACCATTTTTAAAAATGCAATTGGCTGTTCCGGCCTACTAAAGGTCAATGTCTGCCCCTGCCTGGTGTTGTCCTCAACTGAATAAAGCTGAGCTTCTACCTTCTGTTCCAAATTACCATTTCTAAAAATGCCATTGGCTGTTCCGGCCTACTAAAGGTGTCTGTCTGCCCCTGCCTGGTGTTGTCCTCAACTGAATAAAGCTGAGCTTCAACCTTCAGTTCCAAATTACCATTTTTAAAAATGCCATTGGCTGTTCCGGCCTACTAAAGGTGAATGTCTGCCCCTGCCTGGTGTTGTCCTCAACTGAATAAAGCTGAGCTTCTACCTTCTGTTCCAAATTACCATTTCTAAAAATGCCATTGGCTGTTCCGGCCTACTAAAGGTGTCTGTCTGCCCCTGCCTGGTGTTGTCCTCAACTGAATAAAGCTGAGCTTCAACCTTCAGTTCCAAATAACCATTTTTAAAAATGTTATTGGCTGTTCCGGCCTACTAAAGGTGTCTGTCTGCCCCTGCCTGGTGTTGTCCTCAACTGAATAAAGCTGAGCTTCAACCTTCTGTTCCAAATTACCATTTTTAAAAATGCAATTGGCTGTTCCGGCCTACTAAAGGTGTCTGTCTGCCCCTGCCTGGTGTTGTCCTCAACTGAATAAAGCTGAGCTTCAACCTTCAGTTCCAAATTATCATTTTTAAAAATGCCATTGGCTGTTCCGGCCTACTAAAGGTGTCTGTCTGCCCCTGCCTGGTGTTGTCCTCAACTGAATAAAGCTGAGCTTCAACCTTCTGTTCCAAATTACCATTTTTAAAAATGCAATTGGCTGTTCCGGCCTACTAAAGGTGTCTGTCTGCCCCTGCCTGGGGTTGTCCTCAACTGAATAAAGCTGAGCTTCTACCTTCTGCCTCTTACTAACTGCTGTTTTTTTAAAAAATTGGCTGTTCCGGCCTACTAAAGGTGTCTGTCTGCCCCTGCCTGGTGTTGTCCTCAACTGAATAAAGCTGAGCTTCAACCTTCTGTTCCAAATTACCATTTTTAAAAATGCAATTGGCTGTTCCGGCCTACTAAAGGTGAATGTCTGCCCCTGCCTGGTGTTGTCCTCAACTGAATAAAGCTGAGCTTCAACCTTCAGTTCCAAATTACCATTTTTAAAAATGCAATTGGCTGTTCCGGCCTACTAAAGGTGTCTGTCTGCCCATGCCTGGTGTTGTCCTCAACTGAATAAAGCTGAGCTTCAACCTTCAGTTCCAAATTACCATTTTTAAAAATGCAATTGGCTGTTCCGGCCTACTAAAGGTGTCTGTCTGCCCATGCCTGGTGTTGTCCTCAACTGAATAAAGCTGAGCTTCAACCTTCAGTTCCAAATTACCATTTTTAAAAATGCCATTGGCTGTTCCGGCCTACTAAAGGTGAATGTCTGCCCCTGCCTGGTGTTGTCCTCAACTGAATAAAGCTGAGCTTCTACCTTCTGTTCCAAATTACCATTTCTAAAAATGCCATTGGCTGTTCCGGCCTACTAAAGGTGTCTGTCTGCCCCTGCCTGGTGTTGTCCTCAACTGAATAAAGCTGAGCTTCAACCTTCAGTTCCAAATAACCATTTTTAAAAATGTTATTGGCTGTTCCGGCCTACTAAAGGTGTCTGTCTGCCCCTGCCTGGTGTTGTCCTCAACTGAATAAAGCTGAGCTTCAACCTTCTGTTCCAAATTACCATTTTTAAAAATGCAATTGGCTGTTCCGGCCTACTAAAGGTGTCTGTCTGCCCCTGCCTGGTGTTGTCCTCAACTGAATAAAGCTGAGCTTCAACCTTCTGTTCCAAATTACCATTTTTAAAAATGCAATTGGCTGTTCCGGCCTACTAAAGGTGTCTGTCTGCCCCTGCCTGGTGTTGTCCTCAACTGAATAAAGCTGAGCTTCAACCTTCTGTTCCAAATTACCATTTTTAAAAATGCAATTGGCTGTTCCGGCCTACTAAAGGTGTCTGTCTGCCCCTGCCTGGTGTTGTCCTCAACTGAATAAAGCTGAGCTTCTACCTTCTGCCTCTTACTAACTGCTGTTTTTTTTAAAAATTGGCTGTTCCGGCCTACTAAAGGTGTCTGTCTGCCCCTGCCTGGTGTTGTCCTCAACTGAATAAAGCTGAGCTTCAACCTTCTGTTCCAAATTACCATTTTTAAAAATGCAATTGGCTGTTCCGGCCTACTAAAGGTGTCTGTCTGCCCCTGCCTGGTGTTGTCCTCAACTGAATAAAGCTGAGCTTCTACCTTCTGCCTCTTACTAACTGCTGTTTTTTTAAAAAATTGGCTGTTCCGGCCTACTAAAGGTGTCTGTCTGCCCCTGCCTGGTGTTGTCCTCAACTGAATAAAGCTGAGCTTCAACCTTCTGTTCCAAATTACCATTTTTAAAAATGCAATTGGCTGTTCCGGCCTACTAAAGGTGAATGTCTGCCCCTGCCTGGTGTTGTCCTCAACTGAATAAAGCTGAGCTTCAACCTTCAGTTCCAAATTACCATTTTTAAAAATGCAATTGGCTGTTCCGGCCTACTAAAGGTGTCTGTCTGCCCATGCCTGGTGTTGTCCTCAACTGAATAAAGCTGAGCTTCAACCTTCTGTTCCAAATTACCATTTTTAAAAATGCAATTGGCTGTTCCGGCCTACTAAAGGTGTCTGTCTGCCCCTGCCTGGTGTTGTCCTCAACTGAATAAAGCTGAGCTTCTACCTTCTGCCTCTTACTAACTGCTGTTTTTTTAAAAAATTGGCTGTTCCGGCCTACTAAAGGTGTCTGTCTGCCCCTGCCTGGTGTTGTCCTCAACTGAATAAAGCTGAGCTTCAACCTTCTGTTCCAAATTACCATTTTTAAAAATGCAATTGGCTGTTCCGGCCTACTAAAGGTGTCTGTCTGCCCCTGCCTGGTGTTGTCCTCAACTGAATAAAGCTGAGCTTCAACCTTCTGTTCCAAATTACCATTTTTAAAAATGCAATTGGCTGTTCCGGCCTACTAAAGGTGTCTGTCTGCCCCTGCCTGGTGTTGTCCTCAACTGAATAAAGCTGAGCTTCTACCTTCTGCCTCTTACTAACTGCTGTTTTTTTAAAAAATTGGCTGTTCCGGCCTACTAAAGGTGTCTGTCTGCCCCTGCCTGGTGTTGTCCTCAACTGAATAAAGCTGAGCTTCAACCTTCTGTTCCAAATTACCATTTTTAAAAATGCAATTGGCTGTTCCGGCCTACTAAAGGTGTCTGTCTGCCCCTGCCTGGTGTTGTCCTCAACTGAATAAAGCTGAGCTTCTACCTTCTGCCTCTTACTAACTGCTGTTTTTTTAAAAAATTGGCTGTTCCGGCCTACTAAAGGTGTCTGTCTGCCCCTGCCTGGTGTTGTCCTCAACTGAATAAAGCTGAGCTTCAACCTTCTGTTCCAAATTACCATTTTTAAAAATGCAATTGGCTGTTCCGGCCTACTAAAGGTGAATGTCTGCCCCTGCCTGGTGTTGTCCTCAACTGAATAAAGCTGAGCTTCAACCTTCAGTTCCAAATTACCATTTTTAAAAATGCAATTGGCTGTTCCGGCCTACTAAAGGTGTCTGTCTGCCCCTGCCTGGTGTTGTCCTCAACTGAACAAAGCTGAGCTTCCACATTCTGGCTTTCGCCCTATACTATCAGATATTAAACTGCATTTGGCCTACTAGTGTGGTTATGCCCTTGAAACAGTGTCTGCTGCTCTTGGGTTTGCTACTCCACTGAACTTAGCAATGCCGCCTGTTTAGTCCTGTTACCAATTTTGAACTGCATTTAGCCTACTTTATTCTTTGGCCCTATATCTGTTTCCTCCTCATCCTGCCCATTGCCCAGCCACTGCTAGATGAGTCTGCTGGTACATTGACCTAGACCACTACATTCCCCTTATACTCTACACAGCCAGAATCTGACCCTGCTGAAAGTAAGGTTCCCCTTCCCGCATGTTATACCACCTTACACAGGGACAGAGAGGAAGGTGCAGATGAAAGTGCAGGTTCCTTCATCAGGTGGGGGGGCATACTCGTTGGCGACGTCACTGGCACAGGGCCCCTCAGAGTACGCAAAAGTGTCGCTGCTGGTGGGAGGCGCCCCCGCCATGCAAACACACATCGCTGTACTTTGAGGGGCCCTGTGCCAGTGCCAATGCGAACGAGTGGGCCCCCCCTGCTTGCTCAGGATCACAGCACTTGCAACGTTGAAATACTTACCTTTCCCTGCAACACCGCCGTGACGTAGTCCGCATTTCCTGGGCCCACGAAAAACTTGAGCCGGCCCTACTCCCCCCACAACTTTTGCCAAATGACCCCCAATTCCCTATGCCCAACTATTATTATAAAGTTAATTAAGATTGACAAGCTTCAGAAACAAGAATGGATGTTTTTGGCATTAAAATGGGCACTGTAGGTGTTTTCCTGGCCTCCACTCACTGCCGACTATGCTTCCCCATTGACTTGCATTGGGTTTCGTGTTTCGGTCGATCCCCGACTTTTAGCGATAATCGGCCGACTGCACTCGACTCGACTCTGGACAAAATCGGGTTTCACAAAACCCGACTCGATCTTAAAAAAATGAAAGTCGCTCAACTCTAGTAACAGGCATCTCCTAACGTCTAGTGTATGGAGTAGCTCTTCTTTAGGGTTGGAGGGATTGGGAAGAAAGGATGGTAAAACTATCTCCTGTGACCTGTGAAACCGTGATGACACTTTTGGTAAATAGGCTGGGTCCGGTCTGAGGACTACCCTATCTGGCAGAAACTCTGTGTAAGGGGAAATTCTGGAGAGAGCTTGTATGTCCCCTACCCTACGGGCAGATGTTATCGCTACCAGAAATGCTGTTTTAAGGGATAGGGCCTTGATTGAAGCTGATTGTAATGGTTCAAACGGCTCTCTAGTCAATGCTGACAGGACTAGATTAAGATCCCACGGCATAGATCTATCCTTATGTATGGGTCTAGCCCTGCTAGAAGCTTTAATGAACCTTGAGATCCAATAATTATTGGCGATGTTACAGGAAAACAAGGCCCCTAGGGCCGAGACTTGTACCTTTAGGGTACTAGTGGATAGATCTAGCTCTAAGCCCCTTTGCAGGAATTCTAAGATCTGTTTTATAGGAATTCCCTCCCCTAAATTAAAGTCAGAAGAGGCTAGGAATTTCCGCCAGGTTCTAGCATAGATTGTTGTTGTAATCTGCTTTCTACTTTTCATAAGGGTTTCAATCAAATTTGGGGAGAACCCTTTGTCCCTCAGTAACGCCCTCTCAAACTCCATGCCGTTAAATGGAGATTCTTTACTTGAGGATGGCTGATCGGACCCTGGTGGAGCAAATCTGGGATGTCCGGAAGCACCCAGGGGTCCTCCACTGACATGATCCTGAGCCAGGTGAACCAGGCCCTTCTGGGCCAAAATGGGGCAATCAAAATAACTCTTGCCCGATCCTCTCTTATCTTCCTGATTACCAGAGGTATCAAGGCCAGCGGGGGGAACGCATAAGCCAGCCGAAAGTTCCAACTGATCAGAAAGGCGTCTACCGCTAGAGGATTCTCCCTGGGATTTAGGGAACAGAATTTTACTGTCTTTCGATTGTCCCTGGTGGCAAATAAATCCACCTCTGGATGTCCCCATTTGTGGACAATCTGGTCGAACACAAGACTGTTTAGAGACCACTCCCCTTGTTTCAGGGTGTTGCGGCTTAGAAAGTCCGCTTTTACATTTTCTTTTCCTCTTATGTGCAGTGCGGTTAAAGATAGAAAATGGTCTTCCGCAGTCTGGAATAGACGATCTGTCACCTTCATCAATGATTCGGAATGAGTTCCACCCTGGTGATTTATGTACGCGACCGCCACCTGGTTGTCCGAGAGGATCTTGACGTGGTGACCCTGCAGATATGAGAGTAATTTTTTAACTGACAGTTCAACCGCCATTAATTCTTTTTGGTTGGAGGAGGCTGATGTTAAGGGGTCCCATAGACCCTGAACTATCATGTCGTCCATGTGTGCTCCCCAACCTGAAGGGCTAGCGTCTGTCGTTACAATACGTGTCGCCTGTGTCACCCAGGGAACTCCTGCCGATAAATTGTCAGTGACTAGCCACCATCTAAGAGATGTCAGTGCTTCTGGACCCAAAGTAATCTGACTTTGCAAGAAGCCTTGCAAGATTCTGTCATTAACCAGTACCTCGGATTGTAAGGGTCTGGTGTGAAATTGGGCCCACCGGACAGCAGGAATACACGAGGTTAGAGATCCTAACAGTGACATAGCCTGTCTAAGTGTCATGGATGGATTATCAGTTGCTCTAGACACCTGTTGTTGGATGTGTAATAACTTGTCGGGCGGAAGACAACACTGTTGGGTCTCTGAATTTAACAACAGTCCTAAGAATCTCTGTATTTTCTGGGGCTGTAATCGGGATTTTTCATAATTCACAATCCACCCCAGATGCTCAAGTTTGGTTGTGGTTGTCTGTAGCTGAGAGAGGCAATGGTCTGCTGAATTCCCAACTATAAGGAAATCATCCAAATAGGGGACAATTAAGATGTCAGACTCTCGTAAGTGCGCCATGACTTCGGCCACTATCTTGGTAAACACCCTAGGAGCCGCTGATAAGCCAAAGGGAAGAGCTCTAAACTGGAAATGACGAATTTGTCCCCCCATTGACACAGCTACCCTCAGGAATCTCTGGAAGTCTTCATGTATTGGGACATGATAGTACGCGTCCTTTAGATCTACAACTACCATGAAGCAGTGTTTAAACAACATTTTTATTGCTGAACCAATTGATTCCATCTTGAACGATTCATTGGTCAGAAAATTATTAAGGCCTTTAAGATTTATGATCGTTCTAAATGATCCGTCTGGCTTCTTGATCAGAAAGAGAGGAGAGTAAAATCCTCTCCCTCTTTCTGATACTGGAATTTCAACCAAAACATTCTTGAAGCATAAGTTTGTGACCTCTGCTTCCAAGGCTGCTTGCTCAAGGGGGGAGGAATGTAAAGGGGTTAAATTAAATTTATCTCGAGGCCAGTGATCAAAGTCAAGTCTTAGACCTTTCGCTATGATGCCTCGGACCCATTTACTGTTTGTAATGTCAAACCAAGCTGATGAGAATGCTGACAGTCTACCCCCCACGGGGACCGCTAGTCATTGGTCCGGTTTTTTCTGATCTTTCGAGGAACGGCGAAACATATAGCCCGTACCTCTTCCGCGTCTGTCCTCCCATCTAAAACTCTCTCTAGAGGGTGAGGATCCGCGTTTTTTCCCGCGACCAAATCTCCTTTTAATAAAGGGTCTGCGGTAGGATGCTGAAGATGGATTGGGAAATTTCTTCTTATCATCCCCCGCTTTCTCCAGCAACTCATCCAGAGTTGGTCCAAAGAGATATTCTCCTTTACACGGAATGGCGCAGAGTTTAGTTCTGGATTGAATGTCGCCAGACCAGCACTTCAACCATAAAGCTCTACGAGCCGCGTTGGAGAGTCCTGCCGCTCTAGCCGCCATCCTGACTGAGTCCACAGATGCGTCTGACAGAAAGGCCGCAGCATTCTGCATTGTTGGTAAAGCCTTCAGAATGGAATCTCTGGAAGCGCCGTCCTTGAGCTGGGACTCTAACTGATCCAGCCAGACCATTAAAGACCTGGCTGTACAAGTCGCGGCAACTGCTGGTCTTAGAGATCCTGCCGCCGTCTCCCAGGTTCCTTTAAGAAAAGCATCTGCCTTTCTGTCAAGGGGGTCTTTGAGGGTCCCCATATCCTCAAACGGCAATGAGGCCTTCTTCGACGCTTTTGCCACCGCCACATCCAGCTTAGGGGCTTTATCCCATGTTTCCACAACCGGATCGTCGAAAGGGTACCTGCGTTTCAACGCTGGCGGTAAGGAACCCTTTTTCTCGGGTTTCTTCCATTCAGAATCAGGTCTTGGATTTTTTCGTTCACCGGGAAAGATCTATGTTTCTTACGATCCAATCCGCTGAACATCATATCCTGCTTTGAGGGCTGCGGTTTGGGCTCTTCTATCCCCATTGTGCCTCTAACAGACTTGACGACTTTGTCAATTCTATCCAGGGGTAGACAGAATCGTCCAGACTCCTCATCTGATGAAGAGGAGGAAGGACCTGAGTGATAGGCACCCTCTTCTCTTTCTTCCTCCGAAGAATTAGAGTCCAGGGGGGTCCTATGTTTGGAACCTCCCGCTTGAGACAGGGACCGTAAGGATTCCCTTACTTCCAAACGGATCATTTCTTTCAGGTTAGCCACACTCACAGATTCTTCCGCTACCTAGGGGAGGACAATATAGGTGATAACTACTATCTGACCTAATGTCACTTCCACCCAACCACTCCTGTAGACCTCACCGTCTGTTGTATACAGGGGGCACATAATTTTTTGGGGCAAGAATCAGGTAAGGGGACCCCACAGAGGGCACATTCCTTATGCCTTGACTTGTCCGTGCTTTTCTTCCCCTAGAATGATAAAGTATAGGGGGCCTGCGTCACAGAGTGAACTTTCACGTAGATCACTTACCCGTGCGCCAAAGTAAATACCGGAATACGAGGGGGTTCTTTCCTAGCCGAAGCTCTGGATCCTTTTGCGGACGAGCTTCTTCGACTGGACTGGTCGCTTCTGTCTTTGGGCTTCTGACGCACCTCATCCAGCTGCTGCTGCTGCTGCTGCTGCTGCTCACCACCACTCTCCATGATGATTTGCGACCAAAAGCAGGGCTCTGTAGTTGTCACCTGCTTAAATCCCCCTTGGATACGGTCAGCAGATAGGTCAGACGCTGCCCCATTGGCTCAGGATACCGCAGGGAGGCAGGAACCATGTGGGAGAAAACCGGCATCAGGATGCTATGGGCGCCGCCATCTTGGATCGACTGCGCATGCGCAGACACCCGGCGACCCGGAAGCGGCTGCTAACTCCGCCCCCTCACGTCACTGCACCCGGAAACGCTCCAGCACACGCTGAGAGCGGTGCAGGACGCCGGGAACGGACCGCAGCGCTCCGGGAGTTCACCCAGGCAGCCCTGACGCCGGCACCCCACATTCACCGCACCGCTGCACCACCAATGGGTATACTTACCGGCGCCGACGCTGATGGAGGCAGGAAATCCTCCGGACTCCGCTCCCTGCTGCGAACGCCACCGCGTGCAGTCCAGCCAGGACCACCGTGGCGTCTCCAGGGTTCTCCGCACCGGCCGAGGTAGGAGACCCCCCCGCTACCAGATTCGGTCCGGCCGGCCTGGGCTCCTTTAGCTAATCTGTAGGCACCCGTCCCTTTAGGAACAGGAAACCAACTGATGCAGGGGAGAGGTGCCGCCCTTTTGTATCTGTAGGTTTCCTGTTCCTAATGGGCGGATCCCCTCTCTCGTCGTGCTGTCATGGGAGTCCGAGTAAATATGTCCTTCTCAAGCTACGCTCATAAATTGGGTCCTTGTTTTATCGATCCATTCAAGATGCTAAATAAGATAAATATTGTATCCTAAAGCTCAAGCTCCCGGCCTCTTTACAAATCCCTAACTCATTCCATGTGTCTCTCCTCAAGCATGTTCTATTAAACTATTTCTTGAAGGAACCAAATACCACTCCTGCTCCAGTCAACTCTGAAGATGTTTTTGAGGTAGAGAATACTCTGGCTTCAAGAGGATAAGAGGAAAATACTTTTTTCTAGTAGACTGGAAGGTGTGCGGGTCCTGAAGAGAGGTCATAGTAGCCCAGAAAGAACATCCATTTTCTTGTGGGCTTTATTATACTAATGTCAATCACAACTAGAATTGCATCTATTCTAAAAAATTAAAATCATGTTTAGGCTCCGTAAATACAGTAGACGTAGTAAGGTTTAAATGAGGAGATGAAGGCTTTTCACAGCACACTCATTAACATAATTTGCCATATTCTACACATTTGTCATTTAATATTCCTTATTCTGAAATTCAAAGTGCTAATTCCATCATGTGTCCATGTAGCGTTCTTCCATTGTAAACAATTCATTTAATTCCACCTTAACTTAATTAAATACAAAAGTTCAAATCAATTAAACGTAATTTTCTTGCTATGAAATTCTATTACAGGGTCCAGGAGAAGTTAACATAATTGATGTTGCGCATGGAAATTCAACCAATAATATCATTAAAAAATAATCATGTATCTTAATTAAAGCATAATTAAGAGTAAATGATAATACTACAATGAGATCAGCACATGCGATGTTTTCTCAGCAGTTATAAATATTTGCAAATCTTAATTCATTCCCATTTCCATGGGGCTTTCGACTTTGCCTCATATTTTAATTCGTTTTTTGTGATCTAAGTCACATAATTGCCATTTACAACATAATCTCAAAACATCTGCAGGTCACTACCAAAGACAAATGGTATGGGCTAAGGTAATTTAGGTGATTTAAAAATATTAATGAAGTATGGCTTACACTACTTTTATGGGGCATAGCTTGGGGGACAGATGAGGCATGTGGGACCTCCGAAGCCAAATGGGCTTAAACAAGCTGCTTTGTCATAGATAACAATTTACATAAAGTACTAGGCAATGAAGGGAATTATTGGCCTAAATGAAACTCTTACTCAGGTTTACACATACAGGCATTCTGTTCTGTGTCAACATTGAGATCCTGATTTCTTCCGCTTAGATGAGATGATGACAGATAAGTGAATCGATTGAATACATATTGTATTAGTCTTGTATTATGTTGTTGCAGGTCTCAACCTATTCTCTGATGAGTCCACCTTAGAGATGACGTCACGGCATCGGAGAGACAAGACACAGTACACCAGGTATGTATCTGAAGTATCTCTAGTTTATTGAGCTTACACAGACTTTTTATTCATACTTATGTCAGAAGCGGATTCACAATATATGGGCTAAGCGTCGGAGAGTTTACTATTTGTCTCCCTGTGGTTTCGCAATCATATTTTTACACAGAACATTATTCGTTATCAACCAAGGACATTTCATCCCCCATGCCCTGCTAATAACAGCTGCATGAAGAATAGTGAATAACAACTTGTTTTTCCCAACTTTACACTTACACAAAATGGAGGCAAGCAAGATAAAATGGATCCTGCTATAACAAATTCCCCCATTTTATACACTATTCTGAATAAGCTGTACTGTTTCCTGGCCATAGGATTTGTTAGTATATATCATCATCAGCTGTGTGAGTGCAGAATTTCCCAGTACATACAGAGATACACTTAAAAGCACTATATATGCAACAATATGCAATAAGCTTTGTAAAATCCCACCTACCCAGCCCCTGATCCCCTTAAACCGATTGGCTGGGTTGAGGAAAGAGAAAGTATCTGACCACCAGCTGTCCTTAGTGCGATCATTATCTTTGTCATATTGGTCTCTGAGTCTTTGAATATCTTCTAACTTTAGCTTCATCCTTATAAAACAACCGCCACAGTCAAGACATGGAATGCCAGAAAGAGTTGACCCACACAGGAGATAGATATAAAATAGCCTTTATTACAGTGAGTGGCAAAACAAAAAAGGTTATATATACATAAAATTTGCAATAAAATATACAATAAAAACAAGTACGCGATTTAATTTCAGGACAATAGAAAAAAATTATATATTTTAACAAAAAATATAATATATGGTGACCTCCAATCTTGGTTGGTACAGATAGAAACCTACTTAAAAAGTAAGTAAAAAAATATAAACGGTGACCACCTAGGTGGTCACCGTTTATATTTTTTTACTTACTTTTTAAGTAGGTTTCTATCTGTACCAACCAAGATTGGAGGTCACCATATATTATATTTTTTGTTAAAATATATAATTTTTTTTCTATTGTCCTGAAATTAAATCGCGTACTTGTTTTTATTGTATATTTTATTGCAAATTTTATGTATATATAACCTTTTTTGTTTTGCCACTCACTGTAATAAAGGCTATTTTATATCTATCTCCTGTGTGGGTCAACTCTTTCTGGCATTCCATGTCTTGACTGTGGCGGTTGTTTCATACTCTAGTGTTTAGTCACTACTTTTCACAGAGCACCGATACACGATATATATTTTGTTGAATTTTAATTTTTATTATTATTGTTTTAATTTCTATTGGTGCATCTGTGTATTCTAATCTTCATGCTTATAGTAGTATTTGGATCTAAATAATGGCAGCAAGCAGGTCCAATAACCTGACACATACCACCTTGTGCTGCTGTTAGAAAGTCTAGTACTATAGTATGCTGGTTGGTTACTATAATGAGTTGATTTTGGACGGCAATGGTGGTATTTAGTATATCCAATATATCCCAAATTTGGTCATCTAGATAGTCTGTGGCCCTAACCAATTTATCCCACATTTGTGTAATCATAGGGTAAATAAAAATAGAACTGACAATTTTATTGGCTATACCCATTTGCATTATGTGTGGTCTCCCTGAAGGGGAGCGTATTATCCACAGCTCTTTTATATAACGTATGTTTAGGTATAGCCTGTGTATCCAATTGCTTGTTTGGAATTACAAAGGTGGCCGGAGTCAAGCGACCCAGAGTGCAGGTGCCTGTTACCCCTACTGGTAGCCATTTATATGCATTGTTTCCGCATACCCAGAACATACTATCAGGCAAATCCCATAGGGCTGAATGCTGCAGTACCAATTTATGGACTAAGTCCACGAATGCAGATGCGTTTTGGAGCATACACCAGGGTGGGGATTGTCCTAAAGGGCTACAGTAGCCTGCATCAGGGTTTACGCAAATAGGGGTTCCTGGCACAAATTCAGAGGACTCTTTACAAGTTAGGTTGCCAGGAATGCTGGCGCAGGTTTCGTTGGAACCCCGTGGGAATAATTCAGAGAATTTCCAAGACAAATTATGCAACCTTCTCTCTACTGAACTTGGTTTGAAGGCATCAGTAGAGTGTGAGGTGATATTGAAACTAACCTGTAGATCTTGGGTTGGGACTTGCCCTAAATCAGTTAGTCCAGTATTATTCCTAGGTACCCAGGCCATATATTGTATTATAGGCCAAATATTGTAGATGTGTACTACTTCCTGAGAGATTACCTTGCCACCAAGGATATCCCACCCATCCTACAATCGGTATACCGACGGTAGTGTTCCACAACTTAACATTGTTCGTGGCGTTATTGGCAAGTGTGTCAGAACAATTAGTCCAGGCAAACAGTTCCTCAGGTGACACAGGGATAGCTAGGAAGGGGATACTTGTGGCTGACGTTGGTGAATGCGTACAGATCCAACAGTCTGATAAGGGCTGGGAATTTCTCAACAAGTCATCTATCAATTTTCTGTGATGTTGCACAAACTTATTATTCAAGGATGTTGGAGAATTCAGACTGTCCCATGCGATTACGCATAATATCATGGAAATCGTAACCAGCCAAAATATTATGTTTCCTTTATCGGCTGTCGGGTTCTTTAACTCACTTGGAGTGTGATACGTGGATCCAGCTAGGTTTTCCTTTGAGCTTGCCAGCTGTGGCTGTGGTCAGGAGCACTTGGTATGGTCCGTCAAATCTTGGTTCCAGGCTCTTCCAGACATGCCGCTTTATCACTACCCAGTCTCCTTTCTCCAAGGGATGGTGTCCAGGAACCTTGTCTGGGTCTGGAAGAGAACTGAAGACAGTTAAATGCACTTTGGCAAGGTGTCCATGTAAGGCCTGCACATAGCTAGTCAAGTCCTGGTACTTGAGCTGCAACTGTTGTGGAAAGAAACAACCAAGATTGGGGCCCCTTCCAAAACAATATCTCATACAGTGACAGTCCTGTCTTCCTGTTTGGGGTATATCTTACTGAAAACAAAGCCAGAGAAAGGCATTCTGTCCATGGTTTAGCAGTCTCTGCCATTGCCTTCTGGATTTTAAGCTTAAGAGTTCCATTTAGTCTCTCCACTTTTCCACTGCTCTGTGGATGGTATGGAGTATGCAATGCTTGACTTACCCCCAGTGCTGCCATTACCTCTGACATGATCTCTCCAGTAAAATGGGAACCCCAGTCGCTTTCAATGACCTCAGGAACTCCATAATTAACTCACAAGCTATATATCCAACAAGGGAAAAGACAAGTTTACAAAAGAAAAAAACCCCGTAAAAATTGTATACTTTATTAAATATAAAAAAAAAAAAAAATACCCAGAAAAGAATAGCCTAAATGGTAGATAAGTCAAAAACTAACAGGAGATATCATCCCCAGATAAGACTAGACTGATGAAAATCCAGTCACAGACAACCTCAATTAACAAATAGAGAGGTATACCCTCCTATAAATAGTAGTACCAGTGATACAGCTGTGTTGTCATTAACTTAATACTATAGATGTGCAGATATAGGTGAGGTTTCCCTAGACACTACAAAAAAACCTGTAAATATATGCCTACCTAGGTGCGGAGGTTGGCACCCTAAGAAATACGAGAATGGCGCCCCCACTCATACGATGGCTGTCCCTGATCTCCTACCTGCACCCTATAAGGAAACAGTCAGAAACAGAAGGCCAGGTGGCTTGTCATATCATGTGATGGCGTATCGTGTTATATAGCAAATATGGGGCCCCCCAACAATGTGATGTAAGTAAAGAGACAGATATTGTCAAACATAACCTATACATATAGATGTATACATACAGGAAAAGGAAGGGTCTAGGTTTTCTGCAGCATCATCATGACCTCAATGAACATAACACCAAAAATAAAGTCATCATAAATTAGCTGGCACCACTATAATAAAACGTATTTATAAGTACCATATGTACAGATAAATACCACAATGCACATCATAATGCGTCACTATACCCACCAACTACAAGCAACAGACCAACAAGTGCAGTATTTGCCCCTGTAGAAAAAATGCAATCATATACTCATCTGTTGTATTCATGATGTATGAGTAGTTGCGGGTCCTGATAGAGAGACTCCTCACATGAATCAAAACAAAGCTCTCGACGCGTTTCCCCCAGATATGGGTTCATCAGGAGAGACTAGATGATAGCGTGGCAGTATGGAGTTGTCCAAAAAAAAGGCTGCTCAGGAACTCCATACCTACATATGATCTCAGCCATCAGTTTCTTCGCCGTTGTCTTAGCCGTAACTTTGGCAACTGGGTAGGCTTCTGGCCAGCCTGAGAATAAATCAATGCAGACCAACACATACTCATGTGTCCCTACCCTAGGCAACTGAATATAATCAATCTGCAGTCTCTGGAATGGGTAAAGGGGCCGGGGGAGTGTGTTTGGATGGAGTTTTCACTGTCCTACCCTGATTATGTGTGGCACACATCATGCAGCTCTGTACCTGCCTTTCTGCGCAGGTGGAAAACCCGGGGGTAATCCATTGTTTCTGTAGGGTGTCACACAGGGCCGTCTTCGAGTGGTGCACATTCCCGTGCAGAACCTGTGCCATCATTGGGTACAGTACCTGTGGTAGGCAGACCTTTTCACCCCTCCCCCATAGCCCAGTGTCGGTATCAGAGCAAGCTCCTATCTTTTGCCACCTATTATTCTCCTCCTTACTTGCCTGTTCTTGTAACCGGGCTAAGATGTCTTTTGACACAAGTGGAGATGGTGGGGTGTCTAGGTGACATACTTTAGAGGCTACAGGAGTGCTTGCTGCTTTCTTGGCAGCCTGGTCTGCCAGTGCGTTACCCTTTGTCTGTCCATCAGTGCCTTTGGTATGTGCCTTTACCTTTATGATACCTGCTTGGGTGGGAAGCTGTAGTGCATTCATAAGTTGCTGGACTGCCTCAGCATGTTTAATGGGGTGGCCATTTGCTGTTAGAAAAGCCCTGGCTCTCCAGATAGGCCCATAATCGTGTGTAATGCCAAAAGCATACCTGGAATCAGTGTAGATATTTGCAGTCTTACCTTTTGCTAGTTTGAATGCTTCTGTGAGCACCTTGAGCTCTGCTTCTTGTGCAGACATATGAGCTGGCATTGACTCTGCCTTGATTACCTCATGTTCTGAGACCACAGCATATCCGGTACAGAAGCGTCCTTGGTTATCTTGGTGACGGGATCCATCTACAAAAAGTTCAAAATCAGCATTAGGTATGGGCACACTAGAGACAGTAGGGAGACCAGCCGTTTTCTGAGACATTAATTCTAGACAATCATGTGGTTTGGAAACCTGATCTTGTTCCTCTGGATCCATTCTAGAAAGAAAAAGAGTGTCCTTTTCATGTCACCTCCCCCTCCCCCATTTGGATCCATAGGAACTGGGAGAAGAGTAGCGGGTTTAGGACAGTGCACCTTTTCAAAGTCACATTAGTAGGCATGAGAATAGCACACTGAAGTCGCAGCTGTCTGGCCATGGACAGGTGGCTAGGTTGTACTTGGTTAAGGATACTATGTACATCATGTGGGGTATGGACCGTCAGTGGGTGATCCAAAACAATCTCTGAAGACTTGTGTAGCAACAGCTGGACAGACAACACAGCCCGAACACAAGAGGGACTGTCTCTTACCACTATATCCAGGCGGCCGCTGTAATAAGCAACAGGTCTCTATTTGTCTCCATGAAGCTGAGTCAGCACACCCGTAGCATGTCCTGCATTTTCATAAAGAAAGAGGTTAAAAGGAAGGGCATAATTGGGGATGCCTAAAGCTGGAGAGGAAACAATGCATAATTTCAGAGAGTGAAAACAGTCAAGTGCCTCTGGTGTAAGGCAGATGGGGACGGGTTGCATATAGTCATATAGAGGTTGCATTAAGATGGAGGCAGAATGAATCCATGGACGACAGTAGGAAGTTAGTCCTAGAAACACACGGAGGCCCTGCAAATTCCGTGGGGGCTGCATGTCCATGATAGCCTGTTTTCGCTCAGGGGTGAGGTGCTTTTTCCCTGGAGAGAGACAATGTCCTAGAAACACAACAGTACTTAAGCAAAACTGTAATTTTTGTTTGAATACCTTGCACCCCTGTTCATGAAGGATAAAAAGAGTAAAGAGATTGTGGCCATTTTACAAAGAGAATGAGAAGGAGCACACAGCAATAGGTCATCAACATACTGAATGAGAACTACTCCTTTAACATACCAGCCTTGTAGGACTTGTGCCATGCACTGTGAGAAGATAGTAGGGGAATTCTGGGCTCCTTGTGGTAGGACAGTCCAAGTATACTGCTTGCTGCGGAAGGTGAAAGCAAAAAGATACTGACAATCTGGGTGCAATGGAACACTGAAAAAGGCATTTGCTAAGTCAATCACTGAAAAACAAATACTGTTAACAGGTATGTGTGCCAACAAGGTGTGTGGGTTAGGAACCAAGGGAGCAAGCAGTTCTGTTGTGGCATTGACTGCTCTGAAGTCATGGACCATTCTATAATTCACTGGCTCCCCAAGCCTAAGCTTCTTCTTTACTGGATACAGGGGAGTGTTGCAAACGGACTGTGTTGGCACAACAACCCCTGATTCCAGCAATTTTTGTAACTGTGCGTTAGGAACCAAGGGAGCAAGCAGTTCTGTTGTGGCATTGACTGCTCTGAGGTCATGGACCATTCTATAATTCACTGGCTCCCCAAGCCTAAGCTTCTTCTTTACTGGATACAGGGGAGTGTTGCAAATGGACTGTGTTGGCACAACAACCCCTGATTCAAGCAATTTTTGTAACTGTGCATCTATTGCAGCCTCCTGAGCAGCACTCAAAGGATACTGACGCAATAGGGGTGGTGCTGCCCCTGGTTTCAATTTGACTATTATGGGGGGAACTTTAAGTTTTCCCACATCAGTTTTGTCTTTTGCCCACAAATCAGTGGGGAGTTGATCCAGGGCAGGTGCAGTGGGCGGATCATTTTCTGCAGTACTTGCAGCTGCATCCAGGGCCATAATCTTGCAGAGGGTACTGGGTTTAAGTTGAGGGGTCATAGTCACTGTTCCGTCATCATGGTAAGTAATAACCGCCTGTTGTTTCCGTAAAACGTCAACACCTAGAAAATTATTGTCCCCTGGGGGCTACCATTAACTGAGTCAGAATGGTCTTCCCACAAATAGAGAGGAGAATGGGTTCTGTCAGTCCCAAGGTCTGGGTCGGCGCATTGAAAGGTGTGGCCATGACAAAGTCGGTGGTGTCATGGAAGGGTAATGGACAGTCTGAAAGCGTGATAACTGAGTTGTCAGCTCCTGTGTCAACCTGAAAGTTAGCTGTAGTTCCTCCTGGCAGGCTCACCTGTACTGTACAGTCGGGGGTGGGAGGTAGAGTGACTAGAGAACACAGTTGCAGGCTGCCAGTTACCTATTCGTCGGTCTGGGGGGTGGGAGGGGTGGGAACCTTATCTGGGTATGGGTTTGTGCGACAATCTTTGCTAAAATGTCTGGGTTTCTTACATCCATAACACAATCTAGGGCCCGTAGTGGGTCCTCCACGTCCTCCACCTCTCTGTGAGGGTCCACTCCTGTGAAAGTGAACATTAGTCTTCTGCTTCTGCGAGTCCAAACTGACTCCATGTGCAATCTTAGCAAGATCGCCTGGGGGGCAGGATCTCCAATCTGGTCTACTTGCCATTACCTTCTCTCTCACATACTTATCAATCCCTTGCATATATGCATGACAAACGTGTCGCAGTTCTATCATCTTCACTATAACCCATATCAGACCATCGTTGTTGCAACCTGCAAGGCTTTTTCTAGTGCCTCAACAAAGTCAGACCCTGACCTGGCATTGTTAGGTTCTCTGCCTTGGGGACCATTTCCCCCTGGGTACATTTTAAATGTCTCAGCTGTCAGTCGGGTGGAAGGTGCTTCCCCCAGGGCTGAACGCAATAACTGTTGCATGTCCTGTCTGGTTGCCTGGTAAGTGTGCTGTATCACCCCACACTGTCTGGCAAAAGTCATAGGTTGTTGGTTAATGTCTGGCAGCTGGGCAATCAAAGACATCTGTTCTGTGGGAGACCATGGCTGATACCTACTAGCAACATGGTAAGTCGGAGGTCCACTGTCAGCTGCGCCGTCCTCCACTTTGGATCGTGTACCACTTGGGACTACTGTCTGTTTCAGGGGAAACAGTTTGGGAATACTTGGATACAACGTGTGGGAACTGCTTGGCCGGGGACTGCCGCAACTTACACAATAATCAGCGGTTGGTGGGTTATGTTGACCACAATGTGGGCAGATCCATTGTTCTGGTCCTGCCTGGTTTTCTGTGGGGACATAACTGGGGGGCACTGGTGGGGGTGGAGCACATGGAGGTAAGCTGGGAACGATAGCGGCTTTACAGTTCCCATCTAGACATCGGTATACAAGATTATTACCTCGCGTGAATTTTTCCACTCCCTGCTCTTCATAGTGTCGGGAAGCGTCTGCCCACATTCTAGCTTGCCTCAAGAGTTTCTTATCTTTAAGCCACCCTGTGTGGGTTTTCATGAAGTCATGCCATTTACCTGAATCTAATTCCCCTGAGGGGTGGAAGCCTCCTGCCTTCAAGAGAACACTAACCTGCTTCTGGGATTCCTTCCCTTCTTTCCTCTGGACTAATTCTTTAGCACTATGGAACCCTGTACTCTCTTGGTTAAACATTCTATTGCTAGTATACGAGCAGGCTGAAAACATCAGACGAACCTTTCCTCCTCACCTAGAGTATGATATGTCCTCCTGCCTTAGTCCTAAACTATAGGTTTACTGTGCTTACAGGCTACTGTATTAGCTTGCTTCCAAGATTGATAACACAGGTATATGAACAGACAAACAACAAACACTTCACAAGCGCACCATACAAAGATCATAGGGTCAATCATTTTAGTCTAACAGTGGAGTCATTAGTAACCACACAATGAGGGTCAATATCTGGGTTCAAGGGTACCTGAGCCGGGCAAAAGAAACCCGTGATTTTACCTGACCCTGGTCGACTAGAAGAAGGGGAAGACCCATCCACAAGTGGAATGACGTAGGCAGAATATAATCAGTATTCTTACCCCAGCGCTGTGTGATGCCACTAGTCCCAGGAAGTCCCCTGGTCCATTACTGGAGTCGGCCGGGTCTCAGATGAAGCACTCAGATCCCTGTTCGGGTAAGCCAGAATTGTTGTCGCAGGTCTCGACCTATTCTCTGATGAGTCCACCTTAGAGATGACGTCACGGCATCGGAGAGACAAGACACAGTACACCAGGTATGTATCTGAAGTATCTCTAGTTTATTGAGCTTACACAGACTTTTTATTCATACTTATGTCGGAAGCGGATTCACCATATATGGGCGTCGGAGAGTTTACTATTTGTCTCCCTGTGGTTTCGCAATCATATCTTTACACAGCACATTATTCGTTATCTACCAAGGACATTTCATCCCCCATGCCCTGCTAATAACAGCTGCATGAAGAATAGTGAATAACAACTTGTTTTTCTCAACCTTAGTAACACTTACACAAAATGGAGGCAAGCAAGATAAAATGGATACTGCTATAACAATTACACAAAATTCAGAAAATGTGACAAATTTATTAAGGTGAATGCACCTTTTATTATATTCGGCACCTTTCCTACTCTGAGACTGGCATAGCTATGCCAGTCTTGATTAATAATCTCTCTTAAGTGTTCGCCATATAGAGAAGAAGAACATTGCAGCACTCCCCGATCATAAAAAAAAAGATTTTCTTTCAAAGAGTTAAAAAGCAGTGGAGAGGAATATGAAACACTGGAAAGTATGGACAACAGCTGTTTTGCAATATGTAAGGGCTTCTTCCTGGTTCATTCAATTAGAGGATAGAACAAGCATCCACATTTATCAGCCTGTGGGCAGTAGATACAAATTATGGCAGTAAAAGACGTATGTTTAAGGAAGTCAAAACACATATATATCGTGTAAGGAGGTAGCTTTCCCTGCTCCTTACCTGGAACCACTTAGTCAGACAGCTGGGTTGTTGGAGGGAAGACTTTCTGTCCTGGACAGAAGGGACCATGTGACTGCTGGGGGCAGAGAGGAAGACAGAGGGGTGTGGTCAGAAAAGAGCGGGAGAGCAAAGCGCGTGGGACAGCGGGGACAGCGCACCAGAGAGAGCAGGCTGCAGCGCCGCGCTCCCCGAAAGAGAGTGCGCCCTCAACAGTTGGTCTGTCTGTTCCATGGTGACATACTCAGCCTTGCACTCTATTACACTTGGCGTAGTTGGCAGGATGTCACATGGTAGCGTGGAAAGGGCAGACCAAGCATTTGGGGGAGGCTCCAGGTCAGCATCTCCCTGGGAGCCATGTTAGTTAACCTGCCAAAATTTTCGGGGAGCGATGTCATGTTGTGGAGTTGGATGGAGCGCATCCGAGGGATGATGCGGATGCATCCTATGACACCTGCTCTGCAGGCGGAAATAGCTGTGATGGCCCTGGCTGTATCCTCACCCATCCCTTGTAGATTGTGAGCCCTCACGGGCAGGGTCCTCTCTCCTCCTGTTCCAGTTGTGACTTGTATTGTTCAAGATTATTGTACTTGTTTTTATTATGTACACCCCTCCTCACATGTAAAGTGCCATGGAAAAAATGGCGCTATAATAATAAATAATAATAATAATAATGGCCCTAGAGGGGGATGCACGGGACTCTGTTATGCTCAGACCCCCCAAGGTGAGAGATACCCTGGACAAAGTATTACGTATACTTGAGGAGACGCATGGGGACCCCACTGACGTAGGGGAGCTGCGCATGTGACTGTTTCGCTGGGTACAAAGAGAGGGGGAGACCGTCACACAATATATGAATGCCCTGCAGGAGCTTCATACTGCCATCATACGGAAGGACGGCGTAGGTGTGGGGGCAATTGACGTTGTGCTGCGAGACCAACTGGTGACAGGCTTGCGAGATGTGTTGATGAAACAGGCCCTGCGACAGCGCATGCGCGTAAAGCAAGATATGACTTTCTCTGAGGTTGGGAGTGAGGCACGCACACGCGAGCAAGAGCAAGGGATGGTAGTGCCAGTGGGGAAGGTATGGAGCGGGGAGGTAACCGCCTCTCAATGGGTACAAGACTTGAAGAAGGAGGTTAAGTGGGTCCGTGAGGAAGTGGCTGAATATAAGAAGACCCCTACTGCAGAGTACAGCCCTACAGCACAAGAAACAGAGACCGTCCCCGAAAGTGAGACTAGTGCCGCTCGGTGAAGAAGACTGCCAACATGCTACAATTGTGGAGCACCCAGTCAGAATGAAGAAGAGATGACATGAACCCGGGATTCCCGGTTGAAGATAAGAAGAATCTGGGAAGAGATTGAGAGTCTGGGGAAAGCCCTGACTGCCCTTTTGGGGACCAGCGGCATACCACGAGGTAACATGCGGAAGCAGCCAGAAAGAGATAGCAGAGAGGTGCGTAGCATGAAGAAAGCTTCAGTGGTGGCCCCAGAGTGTAACTCCATATCCTGGAGAGAAGAGCAATGCAGATGAGAGATGTCTCCCGCCGAGGTCGACGACCCAGACTGAAGCGCCCTCCAGACAGATGCAGACGTGAGTGCTGGTCGTGCAGAAGGGTGGGACACATGTCCAGAAATTGCCCTACCCGAGAAGAGCGGTCGTAGAGATATCAGCACACCTTATCTTGTCCAGGTAAATTGCACTGTGCTGTGCCTTCCGATTCCATGCCCTCAACAATGCTGTTACCGGGAAAGTCCACCTAACCACAGACACGTGGACAAGTGCTTGTGGGCAGGGACGGTACATCTCAATAACGGCACACTAGGTTAACATAGTGGAAGCCGGGACCCAGTCGGACCTTGGGATGGAACACAACCTACCCATGCCAAGGATTGCTGGACCTACATCAATCAGGGTTGCCCCCACAGTCAACAGCTCCTGCACCACCTCCTCCTCTTCTTCATCCTCCATCTCTGAAATCAACACATCAGTCAGAAGCTGAAAACACTGCAGCACTGCCTCAGCCAAGCGGCAACAGGCTGTACTGAAGCTAATCTACATAGGTGACAAACCATACAATGCAGAAGAGTTGTGGACAGAGCTGAAAGAGCAGTCAGATGTTTGGATGACACCGCTTAACCAACAGCCAGAGACGGTCGTGTGTGACAATGGCCGTAACCTGGTGGCGGCTCTGAGGCTAGGTGAGTTCACACGCGTACCTTGCTTGGCCCATGTGCTTAACCTCATGGTTCAATGTTTTCTGAAAAGCTACCTGGAGCTGCCAGATCTGCTAGTGAAAGTACGCCATCTGTCTGCCCATTTTAGAAAGTCAGCTACAACTTCAGCCGCCCTTGCCATGGTTCAGCAGCGTTTTCACCTTCCAGCTCATCGACTGTTGTGTGATGTCCCCACGCACTGGAACTCTACGCTGCATATGTTGGAAAGGATTTGTGAGCAGAAAAGAACCGTTGTTGACTACCAACATCAACAAGGCCGTCGAATTTCAGGTCAGACTCCACACATAAGACCTCAGGAGTGGACATGGATGTCAGACATATATAACATCCTCCAAAACTTTCAGGACTGCACTAAGATGGTGAGCGGCGATGACGCCATAATTAGCGTCACCATCCCGCTTCTCAGCATTCTGAAAAAACTCTCTGCTCACAATCAAAGAGGATGCATTGCAGGCAGAGCACGAGGACATGGAGCAAGGAAACATACAGGGGGATTACACTCAGCCCAGCCTCATGTCTTCTCAACATGGATTGGTAGGCAATGAGGAGGAGGAGGAGGAAGAACAGTAGCTATTTTCATGCGCTATAGACGGTACTACAAACACATGTGTATTAGCTTCTGTTCAGCGGGGATGGCCTGAGGACAGGGAGGAGGAGAAGTACAGCATGGTCAGTTGTCCTGTTTGTGAATACACGGAAGTCTTGCCTGTTAGCAGTCTGGCACTCATGGCTGACATTATGTTGCACTGCATTTCACGTGACCTTCGGATTATCAAAATTTAGGTTGACACTCATTACTGGTTGGTCACACTTCTAGACCCACGCTACAAGGAGAACTTTCAATCTCTTCTGCCTGAGGCAAAGAGGTGTACTAAAATGTTGCAGTACCAGAGGGCCCATGTTGCGGAATTACTTAGAAAATTCCCATTTGAGAACGCTGGCAGCAGACTTCAGAGTTTGTTGTACAACCAAGGAGTCCAAGCGAGAGAGACAGAAGTACAATCCAGCTCAGGCAGGAGAACAATAGCCAAGTTCTGGGACAGTTTTCTCAGACCCTCCCATTGTGGCAGCACAGAGGCAAGGGGTGCTGTCACAAGAAGTGCAATGTTTGGGAAGATGGTGAGGGAGTACCTTGCAGATCGTACAAACATCCTCTGTGATTCCTTTGTGCCTTTTAATTATTTGGTATCCAAGCTGGACACGTGGCATGAACTGGCTCTCTACGCCTTGGAGGTCCTGGCCTGCCCTGCTGCTAGCGTTCTGACAGAGAGGGTTTTTAGTGCCGCTGGTTAAATTATAACAGACAAGCGCATCCGCCTGTCAAGTGAAAATGCTGACAGGCTGACTCTTATAAAAATGAACAAGGCCTGGATTGGGAAAGACTTCTGTACACCACCAAGTGAAACCAGCAAAACATAACCTCAAATACATTCTCTCTTTTGGGGAGGTGTATTCTCATGCACCTCATCACAACCACACATGGGTATACGCTTCCACATTTGGTCTGTTTGTTGTTATCCTCCTCCTTATTCTCATCCTCATCATCCAGAACCACTAGATGACCAGGGTGAACGTGCTAAGTACTGTTATAGGCTGGTGATTTTGGGGAGCGGGGGCTGTGAAGGCACTATTTTATTTTGTAAAAAAAGGACCCCACATTGGGGAATTGGGCATTACATTACATTGGGCCTACTTCTTAAGTCTGTCTCCTGCAATGTGTCCTTTAACTGCCACTAGATGACAAGGGTGAACGTGCTCAGTACTGTTATAGGCTGGTGAAATTTGGGCAAGGGGCCTGCGATGGCACTAGTCTATTTTTTAAAAAGGTTACCCTATTGGGAAATTGTTTGGCAGATCATACACTGCATTACAAGTTTAAGAGACACACACCACTACATTGGGCCTACTTCTTAACTCTGTCTCCTGCAATCTGTCCTGTTCCTGCCAGTAGATCACCAGGGTGAACGTTCTCTGTACGGTGCATTTTGGCCAAGGGGGCTGTGATGGCACTCTTTTATTTTTTTAAAAATGGATCCCACATTGGGGAATTGGGCATGACATTCCATTGGGCCTACCTCTTAACTCTGTCTCCTGCAATGTGTCCTTTAACTGCCACTAGATCACCAGGGTGAACGTTCTCTGTACAGCGCATTTTAGGCAAAGGGGCTGTGATGGCACACTTATTTTTTTTTTAAAAAGGACAACACATTGGGGAATTGGGCATGACATAACTTTGGGCCTACTTCTTAACTCAGTCTCCTGCAATCTGTCCTGTACCTGCCACTAGATGACCAGAGTGAACGTGCTCTGTACTGTGCATTTTGGCCAAGGGGACTGTGATGGCACTCTTATTTTTTTTTAAAAAAGGATCCCACATTGGGGAATTAGGCATGACATTACTTTGGGCCTACTTCTTAACTCGGTCTCCTGCAATCTGTCCTGTACCTGCCAGTAGATCACCAGGGTGAACGTGCTTTGTACTGTTATAGGTCGTTGAAGTTTGGCCAAGGGGCCTGCGATGGCATTAGTCTGTTTTTTAAAAAAGGTACCCCCATTGGGGAATTGTTTAGCAGATCATGCACTGCATTACAAGTCTCAGCGACACACAACACTACACTGGGCCTAATTTTTAACTCTGTCTCCTGCAATGTCTCTTGAATAACTGCCACTAGATCACCAGGGTGAATGTGCTTTGTACTGTTATAGGCTGGTGAAGTTTGGGCAAGGGGGGCTGTGATGGCACTAGTATATTTTTAAAAAGGTACCCCACATTGGTGAAACCACATCCTTGTTGGCAAACACTTCATAACATTTGTGTACCTTAAAGAGCTCACTTGAAAAGCTCCTTTTTGTGTTGCCTGGTTGATAACATTGGACACAATACACTTCATATAAATTTGATAAAGCAATGCTGTTAGTTTGGCTCAGTTGTTCATTAAAATGAATTCTTTGTCCACTTTCTCTCCTTGAGACCCTTAACTTTGGCTGCCTCAAATGTACAAATGGCAAATATACAAATGGCAATTTGTAACCAAGATTAAAATACTGTATACCCAATGCATTCAGACAATCACATAGCTGCATTTCTTGTAAAACATTTACAGAAGTGACACACAATGCTCATAGTGACACAATCTTGATAAATGTTTGTTTTTTCACTTCACAAACAGTTCTAAGCCTCTATATGTTTGGTGTTTGTCATTGTAAAACATTAAGGTTTACTGAAACTATGCCTGTGGTAGTTTGATCTAAATCTTTCCAATTCAATCCAGCCTCTTTAGGTGACACTTCCCAAATTCATGCAAATACCAAAAGAGAGAAAAACTGGCGGAAGCAGAGTCACAGTATTAAAATCTAACAAATTTTATTTAGTCTTAATCAGAACAACAATAAATATAAATATAAAATAAGTAATGGGATACCGTCCTCTGGGGAATACATATACAATCTAAGACCACAGGTGCATAACCATGTTCAGCAACCTCATGTAATTTGTTCACAAAAGCACTTAGTATAAGCAATAAATAAGTATACAAAATTCCTATTAGTAGGTAAGCCCAAGTTTTTAGTTATATGTCACTCAATAGTTGGGATACCAACCCATACCACAATATATCTGGATCATTACCAAAAAAGATTATATGCATAAAATAAAGTGCCAAGTGTCCATATGAGTCTCTTAATATTTCTGCCAATAGTTAGTTTATAGTTATAGTACTATTGTGTATAGAGGGCTGGTGATCACACCATGCCTCATATTAGATTCACAGTATCAGCATAAATATAGGATGCTATACATAACCTGCACGTGTTGTCCTAAAGGCCCCAACGCGCGTTTCGCGTCTTGCTTCTTCCGGGGGAATGTATGAGTGGTGATCAGTAGTGGGGCTTTTTAAACCCCTGTCATTAATTGGCAATAGCGGTGTTGTAATGGCGCTCCCGTTGCCGCATGGCCCCACAGCGCACGCTCAGATCGGCGTCCCACGTCACTGTTCCACTTCCCCGTCTGACGCGTCAAGGCAGGGGGCGGAGTCAGTGACGTACCAGGACACGTTTCCATAGCGACGCGGCGAGGCAACGGCGACGGAGCGCACACACTGCTGTGAGTGAGGGGAATTAGTTATTCTGCTGGAGATTGGAAGGTGAGACCATCACTTCGCTAGCAGTTTTCATTAGCATTGACCAAATCGGACTGTGGTCACGAGGGAGATGTCTCCTTAGTGTGCTGAGGGCGGGGACACACGCGTCACTGGAAGGTTTCCATAGCAACGTTCTAAACCAATGTGCAGGGAACCTCCTTCCCACATAGTATGTGCAAAGGAAGAAAGCTGACTACTATAAAGTCAGATAATACTAGGGATAAAAGGAGTATATATTATACTAATTTAAAGTGTAAGAGAGGTCTACATAGGTAATGAAGCCCAAACTATATCTATCATGCAGCGGAATGAAGTAACACGTATAGGTCATATATTGCATAAATGAGCGGATTTATTTACTCATTTATTGGTGTCAATTCAGGGTATTACTGTACTAATGAATAAATACTATATAATTTAACCCCTAAATGGCAGTTAGGGCATAACAAAAAGGCTGCTACATAGTAGAAAAGTGAGAATTATTTTGACAAGACAACCTCAGTTGAATATATGAAGTGATAAATACCAACTGATAATACAAATATATAATAAATACTAAAAAGTGTCTATGAATTAATTCTTATATATGTAACACAGTGAATTGGGCCACATGAATTAATAAATTACTACATATCATTACAGTGGCCAATAATGACTACATAAAAGTGACAGGTGCTGCTATACATGTGAGCTACGATTATTAAATCCATAAGTTGGATAATAATAATGATTAAATTGATTAAAGGCTGTTCAATAGAGCAGCCTAATATATACATATATAAAGTGACAAATGCTAACTAATAAATTAATTATATATATCATGTTTATAAGTGATTTACAATTACCCGATACTAGTGCTCAGTGTTAAAATATTCGCCATATAGTCCTAATTTAAAGTGCATTAGGTCATTTATTCCAAATAGTACTCCTACTTATTACCCCAAGCTGTTATTCAGATGTAGACATAAATCACATGTTGGTCCATATATTTTTGATCATTCAATATTCATATAGTTTGGAGTAGATGTAGTAAGTGTTTCACCGTTGTCTTCAATACTACTCCTTTTTCATCAATGTCCCTCATGTATATATTTTTCGCCTTTGCAGGTTTTCTTGAGAGTCCCAATAGTTTCCAGACCAAAACATATCTCAACTCCCCATTGCCCAGCAAGTAGAAGCCGTCCGTCACCCCCCCGATGATCACACAAACTCCAAGAGAAATCCCTCTGTGGGGTCCTGTTTCATGGGTCTTTTCAAGGAATCCCAGTAGCCTTCAGCGATGGCGTCACCGCTGTTTCTCTGAGTCTCAATACATATCCATGTCCTCCCTGGTCTCCACACATCGGACACCAGAAATCACCAAAGCTGCCAACCAATCGGTAAGTATATTCTAAAGAAAAACTAAAAAATCTAAATGTTAAAAGCTGGCAATATATACATAACTCATATATCACAGAAAAATAAATAATAGATAAAAACACCACAATTATTAAAATTAAAATTAAAGAAAGGGGGCAAAACTTAATTTTTCATTTAAACCCTTGGGATGAACACAATCAATCTTTTTTATCCATCTTGTCTCTAGTTGAGCAAGGGTTTTCCTCCAATTTCCACCTCGTTGATCAATGAAGACTTTATCTATGCCAGACACCTTTAGAAGCTTGGCATTACAGTCATGTACTTGCTTGAAATGCCTGGGTATTGGTTTCAATTCTGCCATATCAGTTATTTTCCGGGCATTCACAATATCTCTGTGATGTTCCCTTACTCTTATTTTAAGTGGCCTGGATGTTAGGCCCACATAGATTTTGCCACATGGGCATTTGGCATAATATATCACACCGATCGTATTACACGTTATGTGTTGTGTGATAGTAAAGTTTTTAGTTCCATCACTAGATTCAAATGTCGAAGTTTTGTGCATATTTGGACAAGCAATACAATCGTTACATGGAAAAAAAAAACCATTTAGGGCCTTTTGATCCAAATGCTTTGCTTGGGTCCTCACCTGGATGGTAGCTGTGTACCAGAATGTCCTTTAGATTTCTTGCCCATCTCTCATGTTTTTAAGCTCATCTAATGCTTTCCTTTGTGTGCTAGTTAGATTATCATTTGAGATGCCTTTGGCAATCTTTTCAAATTCTTCAGTTACCAGTTTAACAAACATTTCAATATTTGGATAGATGTTTAGTGAGGGGAACTTCTTAGGGGTTGGCACTATAAACTTACCCTTTGTCGAGGGCACATCCTGTTCATCCATTAATTGTTCCAATGTAGTTATAGCTTCCAATTCTTGAGTGCTCCACTCTTCACCAATAATTGTTTTGTTGTGTAATTTCTTTAGGACTAATTTACGTGCAAATAAATGGAGGTCCTTTATGGCTAAGAACGTGTCCTGGTACGTCACTGACTCCGCCCCCTGCCTTGACGCGTCAGACGGGGAAGTGGAACAGTGACGTGGGACGCCGATCTGAGCGTGCGCTGTGGGGCCATGCGGCAACGGGAGCGCCATTACAACACCGCTATTGCCAATTAATGACAGGGGTTTAAAAAGCCCCACTACTGATCACCACTCATACATTCCCCCGGAAGAAGCAAGACGCGAAACGCGCGTTGGGGCCTTTAGGACAACACGTGCAGGTCATGTATAGCATCCTATATTTATGCTGATACTGTGAATCTAATATGAGGCATGGTGTGATCACCAGCCCTCTATACACAATAGTACTATAACTATAAACTAACTATTGGCAGAAATATTAAGAGACTCATATGGACACTTGGCACTTTATTTTATGCATATAATCTTTTTTGGTAATGATCCAGATATATTGTGGTATGGGTTGGTATCCCAACTATTGAGTGACATATAACTAAAAACTTGGGCTTACCTACTAATAGGAATTTTGTATACTTATTTATTGCTTATACTAAGTGCTTTTGTGAACAAATTACATGAGGTTGCTGAACATGGTTATGCACCTGTGGTCTTAGATTGTATATGTATTCCCCAGAGGACGGTATCCCATTACTTATTTTATATTTATATTTATTGTTGTTCTGATTAAGACTAAATAAAATTTGTTAGATTTTAATACTGTGACTCTGCTTCCGCCAGTTTTTCTCTCTTTTGGTATTTGATCTAAATCCTTGTGGCTTTTATTTTCTAGGGGTTTATGGCCCCTCGTCTGATGACTCTATGATATCTCAGTTTCATCCAACCTTGAAAAGTGGCCACTTGAAGGTGTGGGTGAAACTAGAGTTACTACATAGTATAAATCACTATATAAGACCAGAGAAACATGACTAAAGGTACCTTCACACGAAACGACATTATAACGATATCGCTAGCAATCCGTGACGTTGCAGCGTCCTCGCTAGCGATATCGTTTCGTTTGACACGCAGCAGCGATCAGGATCCTGCTGTGATGTCGCTGGTCGCTGAATAAAGTCCAGAACTTTATTTGGTCGTCCGATCGCTGTGTATCGTTGTGTTTGAAAGCAAAAGCAACGATACCAGCGATATTTTACACTGGTAACCAGGGTAAACATCGGGTTACTAAGCGCAGGGCCGCGCTTAGTTACCCGATGTTTACCCTGGTTACTAGCGTAAAATGTAAAAAAAACAAACAGCACATACTCACATTGCGTCCCCTGCAGTCTGCTTCCTCCTCTGACTCAGCGCCGCAAAGTGAAAGTGAAAGCAGCACAGCGGTGACGTCACCGCTCTGCTCTCACTGTACGGCGCTCAGTCAGTCAGGAAGTGGACGCAGGGGGACGTGAATGTAAGTATGTGCTGTTTGTTTTTTTTAGATTTTACGCTGGTAACCAGGGTAAACATCGGGTTACTAAGCGCGGCCCTGCGCTTAGTTACCCGATGTTTACCCTGGTTACCAGGGGACCTCGGCATAGTTGATCGCTGGAGAGCGGTCTGTGTGACAGCTCTCCAGCGTCCAAACAGCGACGCTGCAGCGATCGACATCGTTGTCGCTATCGCTGCAGCGTCGCTTCGTGTGAAGGTACCTTAAGACAGATGCCAAAACTGGGGTACCTGTACATGTAAATTGTGCTGATACCTGCATAATTGGGGACGCCCCTGCAGTGTAGGTAATCTCCCAGGGGTTCTCTGTCTTGGTGTTGCTTCTCTGATATTCCAGACGGATGATGTTTAAAAGCCTCTTGGTGATGATCTAAGTATACTGTATGCAGTTAATCTTCATATATACGTAATCACTATATTTATTTAATCCTTATACACTATGTACTTATTAACCTGTGTATGTTAACATATACAAACGTGCATGCACTCACACTATTCAATCATACTATTTCTTGAATTTTTTAGTTTGCTATAAATTGCCTTGTATTGCAAGTACTAGCCTTTTTTAAAGCCGTATCTGGGCCTTAGTGTTAAAAACATGGCATATAAAATTGCCAAATACTACTGTAAATAATTGTGCAAAGAGGGAACCACTATACCATTAAAAACTAAGAGTGGATTTTCATGGGCCCATCCAGTATGTGGGTTCCAAGGCCTAATGGGGTGCATATGACTATGCAGCAGGGCTGGCCTTGCTGCCAATGTGTAAAACAAAGGAGTACGGAGTACAAAATGCATATTGTGAATTGGATCTTCATGGGCCCATCCAGTATGTGGGTTCCAAGGCCTAATGGAGTGCATATGACTATGCAGCAGGGCTGGCCGTGCTGCCAATGTGTAAAACAAAGGAGTATGGAGCACAAAATGCATATTTTGAAGTGGATTTTCTTGTCCCATCCAGTATGTGGGTTCCAAGGTCTAATGGGGTGCATATGACTGACTATGTAGGTCTCCCATAGACTTATATTGGACTCGTTGTTCTGGCCGAGTACCCAAGTATTCCAATGTGCTTGACCCGAGCAACACGCACCAGAGCATTTTAGTGCTCGCCCATCACTAATATATATATATATATATATATATATATATATATATATATATATATATATATATATATTTTGCACACTGCTCAAAAAAATAATGGGAACACTAAAATCCCACATCCTAGATATCACTGAATTAAATATTCCAGTTGTAGATCTTTATTCATTACACTAGATGGTGGCCCGATTCTAATGCATCGGGTATTCTACAATATGTATGTATGTATGTATATAGCAGCCACATAGTATATAGCACAGGCCATGTAGTATATAGGAGCCATGTAGTATATAGCAGACAAATACTACGTGGCCTGTGCTATATACTATGTGGCTGCTATATACATACATACATACATATTGTAGAATACCCGCTGCGTTAATACAGGCCTAGCAGTATATAACAGTGGCCATGCAGTATATAACACAGCCCACATACTATATAATACAGCCCACGCAGTATATAGCAGCCACGCAGTATATAGCACAGCCCCTGCAGTATATAACACTGGCCACGTAATATATAACACAGCCCATGCAGTATATAGCAGGCAAGCAGTATATAACATAGCCACGTTAGTATATAGCACAGAGATGTAGTATATAACAGAGCCTACGCAGTATGTAACACAGCCCACGTAGTATATAGCAATGTGGGCACTATATGCGTGGTTAAAAAAGACTTAAAGGGAAGGTGCCATCAAAAAAAAATTTTTTACAGCAATTGTAAAAATGTAAAGAATTAATGTTTACATTTTCTTAAAAAATATGATCATTTGTTTATAATTTAGTAAAATATGAAAAATAATTTGAAAAGTTTTGGAACTTCCACTTTTAAACACTAGGGGGAGCAGCTGCTGAAATTTCAGAAAAACCTATTGTACAAATAGCTCACATTACAGCACTGCAGTAATTATGGGCGGAGTCTGCTGATGTGTGTGATGTCTCCTCTCCTCCCCTTCTGGGTGTTTGCTAAGGGATAAGAGAGGATGATATTCAGGAACCCAGTGAGCAGCCATTTTGTTGGTGACTGCAGAGTAAGGCTGCCGTCACACTAGCAGTATTTGGTCAGTATTTTACCTCAGTATTTGTAAGCCAAAACCAGGAGTGGAACAATTAGAGGAAAAGTATAATAGAAACATATGCACCACTTCTGCATTTATCACCCACTCCTGGTTTTGGCTTACAAATACTGAGGTAAAATACTGACCAAACACTGCTAGTGTGACGGCAGCATTAGCCTACTTTCACATTAGCATTGTTGGCTGTATGTTGCAATGCGTCGTTCAGGAGAAAAAACACATCCTGCAAAGTTGTCTGCAGGATGCGTTTTTTCCCCATAGACTAACATTACCGACGCATTGCCACACGTCGCAACCGTCGTGTTTTGGCGGACCGCCGCCACAAAAAAACGTTATATGTAACTTTTTTTTGTGCGTCGAGTCCGCCATTTTCGACCGAGCATGCGCGGCCGAAACTCCGCCCTCTCCTCCCCAGACCTTGCAATGGGGCAGCGGAAGCGTCGTAAGACTGCTTCCACTGCCCACGTCAGGCATTTCTTTCACAGCATGCATCGGTACGTCGGCCAGACGCACTGCGATGGGCCCGTACCGACGCTAGTGTGAAAGCAGCCTTATACTGACAAGTAGACAGTCACCGAGGATGGCAGGCAGCAAGGATTCTGGGAGATATATGGTGGAGGGAGCAGGGTGACAGCAGCACCAGGAGAGCAGTGTGCTGGTCTATGGGGGCCCCCTGTTTGGTGCGCGGAGCAGCCAGGGATTGTACATAGAGCGCTGTCTTTTATACACGTGGATGGACCGTCTGCTCCACAGAAATCCAGGAAACATTTCTGCGGATTGATGGCCTGTTCTGATCCAGACTTTGCATGCAGACCCCATTCCCCTCCTCAGATCCTGTCTTCTCCATCCTGTCCTGGCGATGTGTGAAAGCGAGGCGACAGGCGAAGTACGGGGTGACGCTGGGAAGGAAATGTAGCCATATAGTAACGATAAAAATGAGACCCTTCTCTTCAGCTGCCTCACCTGCCCTCCCCTGACTGCACCTAACTGGAGGTCATGCTGCCCCCTCTATTACCCCAGACCCGCATGCAGGTGCTCAGCCAGGACCACCATAGAATGGGTCCACTTTCTGAAGATAATACTGCCATAGTGTTCTCACATAATACCGCCATATAGATCACACATAATACCACCATATAGATCACACACAATACTATCAAATAGATCACACAATACTGTCATACAGTTCTCACATAATACCACCATATAGATCACACATAATACCGCCAGTGTTCCCACATACCGCCATATAGATCACACATAATACTGCCATAGTGTTCTCACATAATACCGCCATATAGATCACACATAATGCTGCCAGTGTTCTCACATAATACCGCCATATAGATCACACACAATACCACCATATAATTCTCACAATACTGATCAAGCATAATACCACCATACAGATCAAATAATACCATCATATAGATCTCACATAATGCCATAATACAGCATGACCCCTGCAGCTCCTGTTATCGCACGCACTGAGTTGTGTTTGCAATGGGGAAAGATATGCAGGGGGGAGAGGAGTGCATAGGAAAGGATTAGATACACGGTTCACCAGACAGTATCACACAGGAGAGGATTAGATACACGGCTCAGCAGACAGTATCACACAGGATAGGATTAGATACATGGCTAAGCAGTCAGTATCACACTGGAGAGGATTATTAGATACACGTCTCAGCAGACAGTATTACACAGGAGCGGATTAGATACACGGCTCAGCAGTCAGTATTCCACAGGAGGATTAGATCAGCACAGTAGATTAGGTCAGCACAGTATAGGATTAGATACACAGGTCAGCATACAGTATCACACAGTATAGGATAGATACACGGCTCAGCAGACAGTATCACACAGGAGAGGATAGATACACGGCTCAGCAGACAGTATCACACAGGAGAGGATTAGATACACGGCTCAGCATAATATCACACAGTATAGGATTAGATACACGGCGCAGCAGACAGTATCATACAGGATAAGATTAGATACACGGCTCAGCACAGTATCACACAGGATAGGATTATATACACGGCTCAGCATAGTATCACACAGGATAGGATTAGATACACGGCTCAGCAGACAGTATCACACAGTATAGGATTAGATACACGGCTCAGCACAGTATCACACAGGAAAGGATTAGATACATGGCTCAGCAGACAGTATCACACAGTATAGGATTAGATACACGGCTCAGCATAGTATCACACAGTATAGGATTAGATGCATGGCTCAGCAGACAGTATCACACAGTATAGGATTAGATGCATGGCTCAGCATAGCATCACACAGGAGAGGATTAGGTACACAGCACAGCAGACAGTATCATACAGGAGAGGATTAGATACACGGGCCAGCAGACAGTATCACACAGGAGAGGATTAGATACACTGGCCAGTAGACAGTATCACACAGGAGAGGATTAGATACACGGGCCAGCAGACAGTATCACACAGGAGAGGATTAGATACATGGCTCAGCACAGTATAGTGTAGATACATGGTCTGATGTCCTGTGAGGAGCTGCAGTGAGAGGCAGGGTCGGAGCAGCACAGAGATTCTCCCCCTCCCCCCTCTGTTACCTCTCTGCAGCTCCTGATAGAGGACATAAGACCGCAGCATTTCACCCTCTCTAGCGATTCTAGAGATTAGAGCCACACACCAGGCAGCAAAGGACAGGGAACGGCCGCTGCTGACAGTGTGAAAGGGGAGGCAGCTGGAGCTGTCCCTCCTATAACAGCACAGCTCTCAAGTCACAGTGGAGCTCAAACACTGTGGGCTGAAGAAAGATGGCGCCGACCTCCTGCCTCTGCTGTGATGTGGAGACAGCCCAGGGGGCGTGGCCACATCAGAGCAGGAAGCAGCACAATGATAGGTATGGGGTCGGACGCCGACCGCAGACTCCTATGCCCAGGGCTGCCGTATTTGCAGAGTGTAAGTGTCGTGCTGGGACTCTTACATTCCTGCAAAGCAAAATGGCGGTGCCCAGTGGCTGCAAAAATAATTAATAGTAAAAAAGATCTTAAAGTTAAAAAAAATAATTTTGTATTAAAAATAATTGTTTATATAAACAATAATTTTTAATACAAAAACAAAATTGCGGCACCTTCCCTTTAAAATAAAAAATAAACATATACTCACCTTCCAAAGGCCCATTGAAGTCCTGGCGCCTGTGTGCGGTGCACGCGGCAGCTTCCGGTCCCAGGGTTGGTATGAGCGCAGGACCTGTGATGACATCGCGGTCACATGACCGAGACGTCATGGAAGGTCCTTCTCGCATAGCATCCTTGGCACTGGAACCTGCCGCTTGCACTGCCAAGGACAGCGGGCAACGTCGGAGGGTGAGAATAACCTTTTTTTTATTATTCTTATTTGTAATATTAGATCTTTTTACTATTGATGCTGCATACGCTGCATCAATAGTAAAAAGTTGGTCACACAGGGTTAATAGCTGCGTAACCGGAGTGCGTTACACCGCGCTCCGGTAATGCTGGCATTAACCCTGTGTGAGGGCTGACTGGAGGGGAGTATGGAGCGGGCACTGACTGCAGGGAGCGGCCATTTTGCCGCCGGACTGTGCCCGTCACTGATTGGTCGTGGCAATGGTCGTGGGCGTTTTACCACAACCAATCAGCGACTTGGATTTCCATGACAGACAGAGGCCGCGACCAATGAATATCCGTGACAGACAGACAGACGGAAGTGACCCTTAGACAATGATATAGTAGATAGTGGAATGTGTTGAGAACAATAAAACCTAAAAATTATCAACATAAATCACAATTAATATCCCACGGATGTCTGGAATTGGAATGATGCTCAAAATCAAAGTGGAAAATGAAGTTACAGGCTGATCCAACTTCAGTGGAAATGTCTCAAGACAAGGAAATGATGCTCAGTAGTGTGTGTGGCCTCCACATGCCTGTATGACCTCCCTACAACGCCTGGGCATGCTCCTGATGAAGCGGCGGATGGTCACCTGAGGGATTTCCTCCCAGACCTGGACTAAAGCATCCGCCAACTCCTGGACAGTCTGTGATGCAACGTGACGTTGGTGGATGGTGCGAGACATGATGTCCTAGATGTGTTCAATCGTATTCAGGTCTTGGGAATGGGCAGGCTAGTCCATAGCTTCAATGCCTTCATTTTGCAGGAACTGCTGACACACTCCAGCCACATGAGGTCTGGCATTGTCCTACATTTGGAGGAACCCAGGGCCAACCGCACCAGCATATGGTCTCACAAGGGGTCTGAGGATCTCATCTCGGTACCTAATGGCAGTCAGGCTACCTCTGGCGAGCACATGGAGGGCTGTGCAGCCCTCCAAAGAAATGTCACCCCACACCATTACTGACCCACTGCCAAACCGGTCATGCTGAAGGATGTTGCAGGCAGCAGATCGCTCTCCACGGCGTCTCCAGATTCTGTCACATCTGTCACATTTGCTCAGTCTGAACCTGCTTTCATCTGTGAAGAGCACAGGGCGCCAGTGGCAAATTTGCCAATCCTGGTGTTCTGTGGCAAATGCCAAGCATCTTGCACGGTGTTGGGCTGTGAGCACAACCCCCATTTGTGGATGTCGGGCACTCAGACCATCCTCATGGAGTCAGTCTCTAACCGTTTGTGCAGACACATGCACATTTGTGGCCTGCTGGAGGTCATTTTGCAGGGCTGGGGCAGTGCTCCTCCTGTTCCTCCTTGCACAAAGGCTGAGGTAGCAGACCTGCTGCTGGGTTGTTGCCCTCCTACGGCCCCCTCCACGTCTCCTAGTGTCCTGGCCTGTCTCCTGGTAGCGCCTCCAGCCTCTGGACACTACGCTGAGAGACACAGCAAGCCTTCTTGCTACAGCTCGCACTGATGCGCCATCCTGGATGAGCTGCACTACCTGAGCCACTTGTGTGGGTTGTTGAGTCCGTGTCATGCTACCATGAGAGTGAAAGCACAACCAACATTCAAACGTGACCACACACACGTACACAGTATATATAATCTATAGCTTTGTTACCATAAAAAGAGAGGGGCCAAGACATGCTTTTTGCACAGGGGCCCCAAGCTGTCAGTTTCTGTCCATGGCTCTTGTTCCATACTAGGATATGAGGTTCATGTAGAAAGTGAACTCATGGAGTTGCATATGTAAATCATGCATGATAGTAAGACAAGTTGCTATAAAATAACAAGATAACTTATTACTTTACCTCTGATTTCTGTGACTATTATATCATGCATCAGCCTCTGACCTTGTGAGTTTTTTATGGTTTAGGATATCCTTTGTGACATCTAATATAATTTTTATTTTACAGCAACATCTACTGAATATATAGCCTCCATTAGAATTTAAATGTATTCATTTCTGAATTTAGTACTAATAGACCATTGACATAAATGATATTAACACTTGCTCCTGCTTCAGAAATTCATTACTTAAGTTTCATGTGAATAACTTTATATGTTGCACGATATAAAAAAGCCTATTAAAACGTCACAGACATTAAATTCCGTCTAATTTTACACTAAAGGTTGCAATTTCCAGTTTGTCAGGTCTCGTCCCACACATCTGCAGGCAATTAGACTTGTAGGAAAATTGGCTATATTATCTCAAATATACCTGACAGTGATATCAATCACCATTCACAGATTACTATCACTCCAGCAGAGAAACAGATTGAGAAAATTGGTCTTGAACAATTCTTCCTCTTTCTGCATGCACCATGCAAGATGTTCCGTTGATGAAAATGGCTCACATCAGCTCTCACCATGGCTGATTGATGGTAGTTTAGTGACCATGAAGGATAATTAGAAGATGAATCAAAGTAAATCATCTATGAGTAAGTGCTGCAGCTTCAACTCTCTACAAACTAGGCTCCAAAATACAGCACTTGATATTCTGCTCATTAGATTACCTTGGCTTCTGAGAACACTCCATCATTCCACAGATTCTAGAATCCATCATGTGACAGATACACTATATGGACAAAAGTATTGGGTCGCTTGTATTTTACTTCTACAGGAGCTTTTGTGACATCTCATCCTAACCCCATAGGTATGAGTTAGCTCCCACGTCACATCTATAAAAGCATCCACTCTACTGGGAAAAGAGAGGAAAAGGAGCAGTATCATCCAGGTGCTGCAAGGGAGGAAACAAGCCTGATCAAAGTTGATCAAATCCTTTAATAGGTTACATGCTTCAGAGACAGTCCGTCCCCTTCCTCAGGCACAAGGATTTCTACAAGGTTTTAGAGTGTGTCGATGAGAATGTTTGCCTATGCATACAGAAGAAAATTTTAAGAGGTCTGACATTGATGTTCGATGAAAGAACCTGAATCACAGTCCATGTTCTAATCCATCTAAAAAGTGTTCGATAAGGATGACGTGCTGGCTCTTCATGGCATAATAATAATAACCTTTATTTATATAGCACCAACATATTCCGCAGCGCTTTACAGTTTTGCACACATTATTATCATTGTCCCCATCGACGTTCACAATCTAAATTCCCTATTAGTATGTCTTTGGTATTCGGGAGGAAACCAGAGTACCAGGAGGAAACCCACGAGAACATACAAACTCCTTGCAGATGTTGTCCTTGGTGGGATTTGAACCCAGGACTCCAGCGCTGCAAGGCTGCAGTGCTAACCACTGAGCCACCATGCTGCCCCTGACATGGTTAAGTTCATCCACACCAATCTCAGCCTACCATGATTTTATGAACTATGCTTTGTGGACTGGGGCACAGTCATGCTGAAACAGAAAAGGGCCTTCCCCAAGCTGTTTTCGCAAAGTTGGAAGCAGATGGTTGTCCAAATTGTCTCAGTATGTTGAAGCCTTATGATTTCTGTTCACTGAAGCTAAGGGCAACCCCTGAAAAATAACTTCCTGGGGTCATCCCTCCTCCATAAAACTTTACAGCTGGGACAGTGCAGGCAGGCAGGTAACATTCTCTTGTCAATCACCAAACCAAGGGCCTATTCCTCAAAGCTTTTACACCAGTATTCTAGTGTAAAAGCTTTTAAAAATTGCATAATTTGGCTCAACTGGCAGCTGCGTGAAAATTATGTATCTTTTGGGGTTCTCATGCCATGTTCACTCGGCTCCAAAAAACCGGGCAGACGTGGCCGTGACGACCGCTGCTCGTCAAATTCATAACGAGTGTTGGCATTGCTATGCCACAAATTTTATTCCAGCAGGTTCTGGAATATGATTTATGTAGAGGAGCACACAATGGTGTACAGCATTCATCCTGTGCCCCTAATTCATGAAGAGACATACACCTATTCATAAATCAGAAGCATCTGGCTCCAGTATGCCCCCTCATCATGATCAACCAAGGAGTTGATGAATCGGACCCTAAGGGTATGTGTCCACGTTCAGGATTGCATCAGGATTTGGTCAGGATTTTTCATCAGTATTTGTAAGCCAAAACCAGGAGTGGAACAATTAGGCCGGAGACACACTGGTGCGAGAGACGGCCGAGTCTCGCTGGTTAAAAGCAAGCTGTGGCACCTGCATTCCGGAGCTGAGCGTGCAGCTCCATGTATTGCTATGGAGCCGCACGCTCCGCTCCGGAGTGCAGGTGCCACAGCTTGCTTTTAACCAGCGAGACTCGGCCGTCTCTCGCACCAGTGTGTCTCCGGCCTTAGAGGAAAAGTATAATAGAAACATATGCTCCACTTTTGTATTTATCACCCACTCCTGGTTTTGGCTTATAAATACTGATGAAAAATCCTGACCAAATCCTGATGCAATCCTGAACGTGGACACATACCCTAAGGCCATGTTCACACTTTGCGGTTTTTACCGCGGAACCGCCGCGATTTTGATGCTGCGGGTCCGCAGCAGTTTCCATAGCATTTACATTAACATGTAAACCCTATGGAAACCGCAAACCGCAGTGCACATGCTGCGGGAAAAACCGCGCAGAAACGCAGCGGTTTACAACCCGCAGCATGTCACTTCTTTGTGCAGAATCGCTGCGATTCTGCACCCATAGGAATGCATTGAACCGCTTATTTCCCGCATGGGGCTGTGCCCACGTTGCGGGAAGTAAGCGGTTAATGTGCGGGTGGTACCCGGGGTGGAGGAGAGGAGACTCTCCTCCAGGCCCTGGGAAGCATATTTGGGTGTAAAAAAAAGAATTAAAATAAAAAATCATGTTATACTCACCTCTCAGCACTGCCCGCGGCGTCCGGTCTGGGTTGATGTGCGAACAGGACCTGCGGTGACGTTGCGGTCACATGACCGTGATGACGCCGCGGTCACATGACCGTGATGTCACGAAGGTCCTTCTTGCACATCATCTTTGGAAGCGGACCGCCGAGTGCAGCGCCGAGGAGATCGGGACGTCAGAGAGGGTGAGTATAACCAATTTTTATTATTTTAACATTATACTATTGATGCTGCATATTGCTGCATATGCAGCATCAATAGTATAGGCGGAAACCCGCAGCGGAAACCGCGGAACAAACCGCGATAAATCTGCAGGGATAACCGCAGCGGGTTTGCCCTGCAGATTTATCAATTCCGCTGCGGGAGAACCCGCAGAGCACACCGCAAAGTGTGAACGTAGCCTAAGGCTGCCGTCACACTAGCAGTATTTGGTCAGTATTTTACATCAGTATTTGTAAGCCAAAACCAAGAGTGGAACAAATGGAGGAAAAGTATAATAGAAACACATGCACCACTTCTGTATTTATCACCCACTCCTGGTTTTGGCTTACAAATACTGATGTAAAATACTGACCAAATACTGCTAGTGTGACGGCAGCCTAAGACTTTTCCATCTGTCTGACAGACAGAGAAGACTGATTTGTCTCTCCACAAAACATTTGCAATGCTTCAGAGTATAGAATGCTTTACGCCACTCCGCACAAAACTTGGCATTGTTCTTTGTGATGTAAGGCTTGCATGCAGCTTCTTGGACTTGAAAATCCATGCCATGAAACTCCAGTTTTTGTGCTGATGCTATTCTCAGATGAGGTTTAGAACTCTGAAATTTTCATTACTCACCTGTAGCAGCACCAGAGTAGGATCCTTGTATCTTCACTTATGACCACCTCCCTTTGCTGCAGTCTAGTATGGATTTCACAGATGGCTCAGCAGACTCTTCTGACATCATCACCCTAGGTCTTTTAAGGCAGAGATCAGGTTGTTGGATATTGAATAGTATTGTTTCAGCTGCCTCTATTTACAAGTAGTCATAAGTTTGCTTCAACTTCTCTTGGAACAGCCCCAGCCAGGTGTCTGTCTCGTCAGCTTATCCTGACTTCTATGCTGTTATCAGAAATGTTAATAAGACATTGTTTTACACACTTATTACACCCAACTTCATATATGCACCCCTTCCTTGTTGTATTTGGCTACTCATGTTATGCATACAAAAATTTTGCAACTTTTGGTAGTGCAGGAGGTGTTGGCTTTCTTATAAGCAGCGACAGGTTGCAAAAAGTTCTGGGAGAAGAAAATAAGGCCAGATGAGCGATTGGAGCGCCCCTGTAGGGCTAGGGGTACTCGGTACCAGGCCCTTCGGTTCTCAAGGGGGATGTCACGGTGGCTGACCCGGTCCATGGCCCTCGGGAGGTCCGTTAGTAAAAGGGGAAGGTCTTTAAAAGGGAAATGTTCGTGACGCCACCTGTGGTATTCAGTCAGGGTGACCGACGCTGCTTAGGGGTCCGCTGGGGTGATGTTATGGCAGCTAGATGGTATACCTTCCCACAGGCGAAGTGTATCCCCAGGGCTTCCCAGAGTGTAGATGGTGAATGGTGTGAGGCGCAGTGAAGAACGAGGACACAAGGTTGCAGTCTCTTTACCTTTACTGTAGACTTCAGCGTGCACAGTCCAGAGCACCAAATCACAAGGCAAGGAAGAGTCCGGCCGGTCTGAAGGCAAATCCAGAGTCCCCTTATCCAGGTGGAAATCAGTAGCCTTCCTCTAGTGCCTGGATGTTGTAGTACCTTATGGCTGAGCCTCTCATAAGGTCCTCACAACTGTTGTAGATGTTCTAGATGTTAAGTCTTTCTCTTTGTCTCCCAGATAGATAGGAACAACCCATATGACTGATGGCCTGAGGCTTTTTACAGGGACTCTAGCACGCCCCAGCCCCCACAAGTTGCCACCATGCCTCCTGGGTATAGGTCGGGCAGGTAACGTGGAATTATCTGTCCTGACGGTCTCTGGAGCAAGGATTGGAGACGATTGCTCCCTCGGTGTTCCGGCTACCGGATTCTGCGCCTCAGAAAGAAGGCAGCCTTTTGCAGGGCAGAACTCCTTCTGGTTTCCTCTCCTTTTGCTATAACTTCGTTTCTCACCCTCCACAATACAATTCTCTTTCGTGTCCTTTCTTAGGATGCTGCCACACGCCGGGCCGACGCAGCTCCGTGGCCTTCTGTCTAGGCCTCTGACTGGATCCCACCCCTGTCAGGGACCTCTCTGTCTGCAGCTCTTAGATGTTCCTTCTTCCCCTCTGGCTGCCTGACAGGTGCTGCCTGAGTGAAGCCCAGTCAGCTTCTGCCTAACTTCCTATCCAGACCACAAGTTTTACCTAATTGTGAAGAGTGCCCTAATAGATAGGAGCATAGCTCCCCCTGGTGGACTGGAATGTGAAGTGTGTTGTGTTGTTTGTGATACCTGGTAAAGTGATCTCCTTTATTGCCTTCAGATGTAACATCACTCCCTCTGGTGGAAGAACGACATCACTGCAATGACCAGGACCCTGGGGCGCTGCACGATCACTGTCACGCCTCAGTGAGCATGCTAATGGAATGTGGGTCAAGACTGGCCCTCCCATAGCGCAATCCTTTTCAACTAGTCAAGGTCCTTAAGATATTCAGCAAAAGAAGTTGGAAATGTTGAGTATTACTATATTCTGTAGACTTTCTTCACACAAAGGAGTTGCGTGTAATCAGCCTTAAAATACAGATGCAGCCATATCATTAGTTTATAGGTGTTGATCCAGCTGTCAGGTTCCCTTTAAGGACTCATCTTCATGCACAGTATTAAACTTCTGCACTCTTCCACCTCTGAAATAAACATATAAAGGAATTTCTCTATTGCAATCTGGGCAGTCACTTGTGCCCATGATGCAGGGAAAATAGTTTTTTATGCTCATAAAATTTTCATTATGAGAATATTTCTCCCTGTAACAGTCTGAGGTGGTGAAATTGAGATGATTCTTTTCACCTGGAATCCTGTAAGTCATATTAATTTGCTTCTTTACTATGTGTAAGTCTGGGTTCAAACATAAACCAAAGTTCTCAGCCAAGCGCTCACTGTTCATTAACTGTTGAGCCCATGAAAATTTAGTTCATCCCGTGCACATGATGGCTCTACAATCTGTCTTGTGGGAAAGGCAATTTCAGTGCAATGTTCCTTAAAATACTGCATGGCCTGTTAGATACCGTAAAAATGGTCAAATATACAACATAATGGTCAACATTAAGTCCTTGTTTTATTTCCTATCATCCTAAAGCAATATGTCTGAAGTCGTTTATGCCCCAGGGAGTCTATTTTTCTTAAGAGAGACTTGAAAATGAATAAATATACCACAATCTGCAGAAGGTGAGCTTCTGATTCCTTATAGAGTATTAGCATTATTGTGTTGAACTTGAGACATATAGTAATGTATTGTCACATAATAAATTATCATTATTTTGTTTTATCTTGTTTTCAATACTGACATATTGCTACATTGACATGAGAAATTCCGAAACCCTGTAGCTCACTTAGTGTAGGGTATATGAATGAGGACTATGGTAATTTCACTGCCGTATGGACCTGCAGGGAATAGTGGGGCTAGAAAATGACAAATGCTACTCTCACCATGAAATGCAATTAATGCAATTATCACTTCTACTTATCATGAATCTTACAAGCTATACAGCCAGAGCTGGGCTTTACTTCACCCTGGAAAGGTTTAATTTTGCTGCTTTAAGGCTACGGTCACACTATCAGTATTTGGTCAGTATTTTACCTCAGTATTTGTAAGCCAGAACCAGGAGTGGGTGATAAATGCAGAAGTGGTGATGTGTTTCTAATATACTTTTCCTCTGATTGTTCCACTCCTGGTTTTGGCTTATAAATACTGATGTAAAATACTCATCAAATACTGATAGTGTGACCATAGCCTAATCCTGTGTCTAAATACCATGGAGGACGCATTGAGACGTGTTAGTACCCTTGTCTTATTCTTTGGTACCCAAGCATCTGTCCCTTGTTACAGATGGATAAGAGTGCTTGCTTTTTTTTTCTTGCATATGCCTGATGGACAAATAAATATATATTTTTTAATATTAGATTATATTTCCAATTTTACGTGGTTAGGATTAATCAAGAATAACATGTTAGGAATAGTGAAACTGTACAAATTGTCTTATTTTGGTTAACTCTCAGGATGACATGAGAGTCATGGAGGTAGATATTGTAATTGATTGGCTAACAGAAATGTAGCTACAGTGGGAGAAATAATTATTTGATCCCTTGCTGATTTTGTAAGTTTTCCCACTGACAAAGACATGCACAGTCTATAATTTTAAGGGTAGGTTAAAATTAACATTGAGAGAAAATCAAAAGTAAAATCTAGAAAATCGCAATGTGTAAATTACATAAATTTATTTGCATTTTGCAGTGAGAAATAAGTATTTGATCCCCTACCAACCATTAAAAGTTCTGCCTCCTACAGACCAGTTAGACTCTCCTAATCAATTCATTACCTGCTTTATAGACAGCTGTCTTACATAGTCACCTTTATAAAAGACTCCTGTCCACATACTCACATCAGTCAGTCTCTAACCTCTACAACATGGGCAAGATCAAAGAGCTTTATAAGGATGTCAGGGACAAGATCATAGACCTACATAAAGCTGGAATGGGCTACAAAACCATAAGTAAGATGCTGGGTCAGAAGGAGGCAACTGTTGGTGCAATAGTAAGAAAATGGAAGAAATACAAAATGACTGTCAATCAACATCAATCTGGGGCACCATGCAAAATCTCACCTCGTGGGGTATCCTTGATCATGAGGAAGGCGAGAGATCAACCTAAAACTACACGGGGAACTTGTTAATGATCTCAAGGCAGCTGGGACCACAGTCACCAAGAAAATCATTGGTAATACATTACGCTGTAAAGGTTTAAAATATTGCAGTGCCCTTAAGGCCCCCCTTCTCAAGAAGGCACATGTGCAGGCCCATCTGAAGTTTACCAATGAACACCTGGATGATTCTGTGAGTGATTGGGAGAAGGTACTGAGGTCAGAGGAGACAAAAATTGAGGTCTTTGGCATTAACTCAACTCACCGTGTTTGGAGGAAGAGAAATGCTGCCTATGACCCAAAGAACACCATCCCCACTGTCAAGCATGGAGGTAGAAACATTATGTTTTGGGGTGTTTCTCTGCTAAGTGCACAGGACTACTTCACTGCATCAATGGGAAAATGGATGGAGCCATGTATCGTAAAATCCTGAGTGACAACCTCCTTCCCTCCGCAAGGACATTAAAAATGGGTTGTGGCTGAGTATTCCAGCAAGACAATGACCCAAAACATACAGCAAAGGCAACAAAGGAGTGGCTAAAAAAGAAGCACATTAAGGTCATGGAGTGGCCTAGCCAGTCTCCAGACCTTAATCCCATAGAAAACTTATGGAGGGAGTTGAAGCTCCGAATTGCCAAGTGACAGCCTCAAAATCTTAATGGTATAGAGATGATCTGCAAAGAGGAGTGGACCACTAAAATTCCTCCTGACATGGATGCAAACCTCATCATCAACTACAAAAACGTCTGACTGCTCTGCTTGCCAACAAGGGTTTTGCCACCAAGTATTTAGTCTTGTTTGCAAGAGGGATCAAATACTTATTTCTCACTGCAAAATGCAAATACATTTATAAAATTTATACAATGTGATTTTCTGGATTTTATTTTTGATATTCTTTCTCTCAATGTTAAAATTAACCTACCCTTAAAATTATAGATTATTCATGTCTTTGTCAGTGGGCAAACTTACAAGATCAGCAAGGGATCAAATACTAATTTACCCCACTGTATCATAAAATCACAACAGTCAGTTTAATGGCTAATTCAGATGTTAGTGATTGTTCTCGCATTAAAAATTGGTTTAATCACTGTTTTTTTGTCAGAGTTTTATCAGTGTTATTTTTGCCATCCAAGTTTGGTCCTAGTCTTATGAGTTTTTCTTGGATGAGAACCAAAGAAAAAACTGTTTCTCTATCTTTTCCTATGTAGCTGTGAAAAACGGACAGTACTCTGATGTCATCCAAGTGCTGTCCAATTTTTTTCATTAACTCATAGACCTACATTGCCTATTTTGACCCAACTCTTGGATCAAAGACAGACATGCCCCCGAAATTTTGTTTGGAACGTTCATTCCACAAAAAATTATTGTTATAAATACTATCCGTATAAAACACAGATAGTACTTGAACTAAAAAATTGGGTGACTGAATGAGCCCTACAGATGTCCAGAGCCTAGTTTCTCAAACTGTTCAGAATGTGAAAGAGGACACCACAGAATGTTCTCCCAATCTGCTGATCCTATAATGGCTGCAAGACAGATGTGTGTTCATGTAACTCATTTCAGAAGCAGATATTTAGCTTGACAAATATTGGTCATGAACACAAACTGTTCAGTATTTAAGAGGAAAACTTCCAAGATGTGCATGGGACATACTTGGACGTTCCAACATGACAACGACCCAAAACACAAGGCCAAGTCGACCTGTCGTTGGCTACAGCAGAACAAAGTGAAGGTTCTGGAGTGGCCATCTCAGTCTCCTGACCTCAATATCATTGAGCCACTTTAGGGAGATCTCAAAAGCATGCAGTTCATGCTAGGCAGTCCAGGAATATAAAGGAACTGGAGGCTTTTTGCCAAGAAGAGTGGGCAGCTTTACCATCTGTGAAAATAAAAAACCTCATCCAAAACTACCATAAAAGACTTCAAGCTGTCATTGAGGTTAGAGGGGGCAATACACGGTATTAAGAAATGGGGTGCATAAACTTTTAATCAGGGTCATTTGGATGTTTGGGGTTGTCATTATGATTTAAAAAGAGAAAACACAGCATATTAACAATAAATGGCTTCACCCTACCACTAACCATGAGTGGAGAAAATGTTTTGTTGTTATCATTCATACTCTCTGAAAAAACGTCAAGAAAACAAAAATTATGCCGGGGTATGTCAACTTTTGAGAACAAATATATATACACTCCCACACATTTTATCTATTTAATAGACCAAGAATTGATTGATGGCTCAATCTAAAATGTGCCTAGCTTATACAGTTTCTCATACAGTGCAATTACATTTTGGTTTTAGATCTGTTGCCATAACAGCTGCTGAATACTAAAAGTGAAGGCCATACAAATCTGATTCCAGCAAGCACTCACATGACCCACTGTCAAGAACTGAGATGGGATGCCATGCTGCGTTTGGAGAGCCCCTGATGTGCCTAAACATTGAAACCCCCCACAAGTGACACCACTTTGGAAAGTAGACCCCTAAGGAACTTATCTAGATGTGTGGTGAGCACTTTGACCCACCAAGTGCTTCACAGAAGTTTATAATGAATAAACAAGAAAACAACAAAGAAACGCATAGCTAAAAGGGATTTCAATATAGGAGCCGTAAAGGCTAACCAATGGTTACAGCTACGAGAAGATCTAACAGGACTGTGGTACAGGACAAGTCGCTAAACAGAGACAACAGAAGGATATGGGTCACAAGGACCCAGGAACAACGACCAATACGTCCAACAAATGATAATGTACGTAAAAATTCAATAACTTTATTTCTCCACAAAATTCATATACATTATGTGACATACATTATATAAACAGGATACAGGTGAGTATCAGGTGCTGTAAGGTGTGACAGAACACCGCATAATTATAAAAACAAGCAAATTAAGGGCGCACGGAGCCCGGGACACACACACCCATAATAATCAGAACATGTGCCAGCCAGAATTTAATAAATAAATAAATATATTGCACATATTGGACCATACACGGCCTCACTTGGACCTAAGAACAGGTCCTTTTGATATAAGATAAGGTAACAACTATTCAATAAGGTATGTCCATTCAGGGCACAATCAATACCATTTACCTCCAAGTGGAAAGCTGGGTGGAATGTCGGCAGGGTCCGTGCGTCCTCCCCAAAGGGGAGGTAGATGGTATTGATTGAGCCCTGAATGGACATACCTTATTGAATAGTTGTTACCTTATCTTATATCAAATGGACCTGTTCTTAGGTCCAAGTGAGGTCGTGTATGGTCCAATATGTGCAATATATTTATTTATTTATTAAATTCTGGCTGGCACATGTTCTGATTATTATGGGTGTGTGTGTCCCGGGCTCCGTGCGCCCTTAATTTGCTTGTTTTTATAATTATGCGGTGTTCTGTCACACCTTACAGCACCTGATACTCACCTGTATCCTGTTTATATAATGTATATCATATAATGTATATGAATTTTGTGGAGAAATAAAGTTATTGAATTCTTACGTACATTATCATTTGTTGGACGTATTGGTCGTTGTTCCTGGGTCCTTGTGACCCATATCCTACAGAAGTTTATAATGCAGAGCCGTAAAAATAAAAAATCCTATTTTTTCACAAAAATTATCTTTTTGCCCCCAATTTTTTATTTTCCCAAGGGTAAGAGAAGAAATTGGACTGCAAACGTTGTTGTGCAATTTGTCCTGAGTACGCTGATACCCGATATGTGGGGGTAAACCACTGTTTGGGCGCATGAAAGAGCTCGGAAGGGAAGGAGCGCCGTTTGACTTTTCAATGCAAAATTGACAGGAATTGAGATGGGACGCCATGTTGCGTTTGGAGAGCCACTGACGTGCCTAAACATTGAAACCCCCCACAAGTGACACCATTTTGGAAAGTAGACCCCCTAAGCAACTTATCTAGATGTGTGGTGAGCACTGTGGTGGGTGACCCACCAAGTGCTTCACAGAAGTTTATAATGCCGAGCCGTAAAAATAAAAAATCATATTTTTTCACAAAAATTATCTTTTCGCCCCTAATGTTTTATTTTACCCAAGGGTAAGAGAAGAAATTGGACCCCAAAAGTTGTTGTGCAATTTGTCCTGAGTACGCTAATACCCCATATGTGGGGGTAAAGCACTGTTTAGGCGCATGGCAGAGCTCGGAAGGGAAGGAGCGCCGTTTGTCTTTTCAATGCAAAATTGACTGGAATTGAGATGGGATGCCATGTTGCGTTTGGAGAGCCGCTGATGTGCCTAAACATTGAAACCCCCCCAAAAGTGACACAATTTTGGAAAGTAGACCCCCTAAGGAAATTATCTAGATGTGCTGTGAGAACTTTGAACCCCGAAGTGTTTCACTACAGTTTATAACGCAGAGCCGTGAAAATAAAAAATCCTTTTTTTTTCCACAAAAATTATTTTTTAGCCCCCCCTTTTCTATTTTCCCAAGGGTAACAAGAGAAATTGGACCCCAAAAGTTGTTGTCCAATTTGTCCCGAGTACGTTGATACCCCATATGTGGGGGGAAACCACTGTTTGGGCGCATGGCAGAGCTCGGAAGGGAAGGAGCGCCATTTGGAATGCAGACTTAGATGGATTGGTCTGCAGGCGTCACGTTGCATTTGCAGAGCCCCTGATGCACCTAAACAGTAGAAATCCCCCACAAGTAAGCCCATATTGGAAACTAGACCCCCAAGGAACTTATCTAGATGTGTTGTGAGAACTTTGAACCCCCAAGTGTTTCACTACAGTTTATAACTCAGAGCCGTGAAAATAAAAAATCATTTTTTCCCACAAAAATGTTTTTTTAGCCCCCCAAATTTTTATTTTCCCAAGGGTAACAAAAGAAATTGGACCCCAAAAGTTGTTGTCCAATTTGTCCTGAGTTTATGCTGATACCCCACATGTTGGGGTAAACCCCTGTTTGGGTGCACGGGAGAGCTCGGAAGGGAAGGAGCACTGTTTTAGTTTTTCAATGCAGAATTGGCTGGAATTGAGATCGGACGCTATGTCACATTTGGAGAGCCCCTGATGTGCCTAAACATTGGAAACCTCCAATTCTAACTGAAAAACTAACCCTAGCCCCAACCCTAACTCTAGCCCCAACCCTAACCCTAGCCCCAACCCTAGCCCTGGCAGCACGGTGGTGCAGTGGATAGCACAGCAGCCTCGCAGCGCTGGAGTCCTGGGTTCAAGCCCCACTAAGGACAACATCTGCAAAGAGTTTGTATGTTCTCTCCATGTTTGCGTGGGTTTCCTTTGGGTACTCCAGTTTCCTCCCACATTCCAAAGACATACTGATAGGGAATTTAGATTGTGAGCCTCAACGGGGACAGCGATGATAATGTGTGCAAACTGTAAAGCGCTGCGGAATATGTTAGCGCTATATAAAAAATAAATATTATTATTACCCCAACCCTAACCCTAGCCCTAACCCTAATGGGAAAATAGAAATAAATACATTTTTTTAATTTTATTATTTTTCCCTAACTAAGGGGGTGATGAATGGGGGTTTGATTTACTTTTTTTTATAGAGGTTTTTTTAGCGGATTTTTATGATTGACAGCCTTCACAGACTAAAATATGCTTTTTATTGCAAAAAATAGTTTTTGCGTCGCCACATTTTGAGAGCTATAATTTTTCCATATTTTGGTCCACAGAGTCATGTAAGGTCTTGTTTTTTTGCGGGACAAGTTGACCTTTTTATTGGTAACATTTTCGGGCACATGACATTTTTTTATCACTTTTTATTCAGATTTTTGTGAGGCAGAATAGCCAAAAACCAGCTATTGATGAATTTCTTTTTGGGGGGGCGTTTATACCATTCCACGTTTGGTAAAATTGAAAAGCAGTTTTATTCTTCAGGTAAGTAAGATTACAGCGATACCTCATTTATATCATTTTTTATGTTTTGGCACTTTTATACAATAAAAACTGTTTTATAGAAAAAGTAATTATTTTTGCATCGCTTTATTCTGAGGACTATACTCAGCGGTACCATGGTTATTTATATCCGTCTTTTTGATCTCGTGTTATTCCACTTTTTGTTCGGCAGTATGATAATAAAGCATTGTTTTTTTTGCCTCGTTTTTTTTTTTTTTTTTATATACTGCGTTCACTGAAGGGGTTAACTAGCAGGACAGTTTTATAGGTGGGGTCGTTACAGACGTGGCGATACTAAATATGTGTACTTTTATTGTTTTTTTTATTATTTAGATAAAGAAATGTATTTATGGGAACAATATTTTTTTTTCTTTATTTAGAATTTTTTTTTTACACATGTAAATATATATTTTTTACTTTACAACATTGCCCCGGGGGGGGGGGGGGGGGTATCATGTTATAGGGTCAGATCGCTGATCTGCCATGCAGGGCTGCAGGCTTTGATCGCAGTGTTCTGGGGGTTAATGTGCCAGGGGCAGTCCGTGATTGCTCCTGGCACATAGAGCTGGATGTCAGCTGCGATAGTCAGCTGACACCAGGCCGCGATCAGCCGCGCTCCCCCCGTGAGCGCAGCCGATCTCATATGACGTACTATCCCATCACTGGGAATTAAGTCCCAGGTCACCTCGATGGGATAGTACGTCATATGGGATTAAGGGGTTAAAAATAACAATTACAGCTATACTCACCTAATGCCCATTCCATTGAAGCCATCTCCTGTAATAAAACAAAAATAAAAAAACAACAATATCCCTTACCTGTCCATCGTTCTGTTTCATGTCATAATCCAAGTCTGGGGATAAATAGTTTTCAACCTGGACGGTGCCAAGATGCGACCGTCCAGGCTGAGAGCCATTGATGGATGAGCTGCTGCTAGTGCAGCATCAGTAACTAGCGGTGACCCCATCAAGGTGACATCAACCCCACAAATATGAACCCCATTTTCCACTGCTACAGGGAAAGTGGGAAGATTTAATAGATGTAGCTTTTCTGGGCATCTGTGGGGCTGCTATTTTTAGACTTGGGGGGTCAATATCCATGGCCCCTTACCATCCTGAGAATACCAGCCCACAGCTGTCTGCTTTAGTAAGGCTGGATGTCAAAAGTAGGTGGGACCCCACGCCGTTTTTTTAAATTATTTATTTAAATAATTTTAAAAAACAGCATGGGGACACCTCTATTTTTGATAACCAGCCTTGCTGAAGCTTCCAGCTGAGGGTTGCAGACCACAGCTGTCAGCTTTGTCTGGCTGGTTATCAAAAGGTTATTGTAACTCAACGTTTTTTTAAATTCATTTATTTATAGCGCAGTTAGTGGAAGATGAATAGTCCCATCAGCCGCCACCTGCTCTTGCTGTTCTCAGTTGAATAAAACCCTCAACTTTCTCCCCTGCTCTGCTGGCGATCAGCATGAGCAAAGAATAATAAGAGCGGTCTTCTGCTCCGGGGAACAGCGCTAACTGTACCGCTGCTTTTCAGGCACTGGAATGTCACAAGGTCTGTGGAAACACACTGACATGTGCACAGACCCATTCACTTGAATGGGTCTATGTGTGTAAGTGTCTCCACATGTGAAAACTGTCACCACATGTACCGGACACACAGACGCGTGAAAAAGGCCTAACTGTGATGCACAAATACAGTGGTTTATTTTAATGGGGCTTCCAGTTAAAACAAGCTATCACCTATCCATGATAAGAGGACATTTCCTTCCCCAGCCCTAATCAGTTACTTGATTTACAAGAACGGTGTCACCGATGGCTCTTTCCAAACCTCTGCCTCCCTGACAATGCGCACTGATTTGCATATCCCTATCCAAATTAAGTAAACAATTTATGGAATTTAATTAAACAAAAAGAAAAAGAAAGAAGCTTCTTGGAAACAGCATGAAAAGTGGGTTAAAGACATGGGTCCGGCTTGTGGGACATGGGTAAAGTGTCAGGTTCCTTTAAATCTCTAATGAAAATAGTAATCTCCATACACAACACAATCCAATATATCAAGACTAATATACCAGTAATACCACATACAAAGGACAAATACCGCCACTCCATGACTAGACCACAAATTACATTACATAGTGTCCGAATAATACAACATTAAAGGGACAAATATCACCACACCATGATCAGACCCATATTGCCACCACATAATGACTGAATAATTCTACATACTGATCATTAACAAAAATCACTGTATTAACATTAACATTGTCACCAGTGACATTATACACAGTAGCTCTGCAGATAGTACATAGTCTATAATGTAAGTATACAGGTAATACAGTGATCACTGGTGGGTGACATTATACACAGCAGCTCTGAAGATAATATATAATGTATAGTGTATAATGTATAGTGTGAGTATACAGGCAATACAGTGACTTCCAGTGACGTTATACACAGGAGTTATGTATATAGAGACAGTGTACAGGTAATACAGGGATCACCTGTAGCAGACTGCTATTACGTCTTCTAGCCATGACTTGTCTCTGCAGAATGAAACACACAGGCATCTATAGCTGATTACTGCTAGAGTACTAGGTGGGCTATGCAATATACTACGTGGGCTGTGCAATATACTACGGGGGCTGTGCTACATACTACGTGGCTGTGCAATATACTACATGGACTGTGTTATATACTACATGGCTGTGTCATCCACTACGTGGGCTGTGTTATACACTATGTGGGCTGTTATATACTGCATGTGCTGTTATATACTACGTGAGCTGTGTTATATACTACGTGGCTGTGTTATATGCTATGTGGGCTGCTATATGCTACGTGGCTGTGGAATAATACTGCGTGGGCTGTGCAATATACTATGTGGCTGTGCTATATACAACATGGCTGTGCTATATACTACGTGGGCTGTGCAATATACTATGTGGCTGTGCTATATGCTACATGGGCTGTGCAATATACTACGTGGCTGTGCTATATACTAAATGGCTATGCTATATACTACGTGGGCTGTGCAATATACTATGTGGCTGTGCTATATGCTATGTGGGCTGTGCAATATACTACGTGGCTGTGCTATATACTAAATGGCTGTGCTATATATTACGTGGGCTGTGCAATATACTACGTGGCTGTGCAATATACTACGTGGCTGTGCAATATACTACATGGCTGTGCAATATACTACGTGGCTGTGCAATATACTACGTGGGCTGTGCAATATACTATGTGGGCTGTGCTACATACTATGTGGCTGTGCAATATACTACATGGGCTGTGTTATATACTACGTGGCTGTGTTATACACTACGTGGGCTGTGTTTTACACTACGTGGGCTGTTATATACTGTGTGGGCTGTTATATACTACGTGAGCTGTGTTATATACTACGTGGTTGTGTTATATACTACGTGGTTGTGCTATATACTACGTGGCTGTGTTATATACTATGTGGCTGGCAGCAAACAATCAGCGATAGGCGCACTCTGGCAGTGAATTGGCGCGGGATTTGAACCACGCTTTGCTAATTGGTCGTGCCCGGCCAGCCAAATTCTGTGTATTCATTGTATTATTCTAAAATCTTCATAAATAAACTACATACGTATTCTAGAATACCCGATGGGTTAGAATCGGGCCACCATTTAGTGTTGTATAATGCTCCTCTCTCTGACTCCCATGTAGTATATTATAACCCTCTCTAGCTCCAATGTAGTATAATGCCACCTTCTTTAGCTCTGCATACAGTTATATAATGCCTGGCTCTTTGGCCCCCATACAGCATAATATTCCCATCTCTTGTCACCATTTCATATAATGGTCCCCTCTCTGGTCCCCATTTAGTATAATGTCCCCCTGTCTAGCCTCCATACTGTAACATGTCCTTTTCTTACGCCCTCATTTCATATAATACAGTAATAATGTCCCATATCCTGGCCATAGCATAGTATGAGTATAGTCAGTCAATATAACCTAATAAAGTAAGAACATCCCCTATTCTGTCCCCAGTATTATAATAATGTCCCCCATTCTGGTATCAATATACAGAATCTCACAAAAGTGAGTACACCCCTCACATTTTTGTTAAATATTTTATTATAGTATATATTTTCATGGGACATCACTGAAGATATGACACTTTGATGCAATGTAAAGTAGTCAGTGTACAACTTGTATAACAGTGTAATTTTGGTGTGCCCTCTAAATAATTTACCACACTGCCATTAATGTGTAAACCGCTGGCAACAAAAGTAATTACACCCCTAAGTGAAAATGGCCAAATTGTGCCCAATTAGCTATTTTCCCTCAACGGCGACGTGACTCAATAGTGTAGTAATGATATTCCTCAATCTTACCCCAATTTAGTAATAACATCTGCCCATTCTGGCTTCAACCCAGTAATAATGTCTCCCATTCTAACCACAGTACAGTACTAATCTCGAGTAATCTGGACCTAATATAATCCCAATTTGTGACCTTAATACAGTAATATTGTTCTTCATTCAACCCTCGCTATAGTAATAATGTCACCCAATCTGGCCCCAATGCAGTAATAATGTCCCATATTCTGCCCCCATCCACCCTTAATATAGTATTTATAGTATTAATATGCACATTTTGACCCACATATAGTAATAGTATCTCCAATCTTCCCCCAATATAATAATAATATCCCTAATTCTGGCCCTGATATAGTAATAATGTCCTACATTTTGACACAATATAGTAATAATATCTCCCACTCTGGCCCCCATAAAGTAATAATGTCCCCTATTCTGGCCTTGATTAAGCAATAATGTCCTCCATTATGCCCCGCTATAGTAATAATAATGTCCACCAATCTGGCACCAATATAGTAATAATGTCACCCAATCTGGCCCCAATGAGGTAATAGTGTCCCATATTCTGCCCCCATCCACCCTACAGCAATAATGCTCTTCATTCTGGCCATAATATAGTATTAATATCCACATTTTGACACACATATAGTAATAATATCTCTCAATCTGGCCACTATAAAGTAATAATGTCTCCTAGTCTGGCCTTAATGTAGCACTAATGTCCTCCACTAGGCCCCACTATAGTAATAATGTTAACCAATCTGGCACCAAGATAGCAATACTGTTTCCCATTCAGGCATCAATATAGTAATAATGATCCCAAAGGACATAACTATCCTAGGTGTAGGTGTTGCAGTTGCAACTGGACCCTGAAGCCTAAGTGGCCCAAATGGTCCTGTAAGAGTCATGTCGTCTGGTAGTCGGGGGCAGGTATATCTCGCCCAGGTATTTGTCCTATGTGAATTAGGCCGCTCAGTATCATCAGGATACCGAGGGGTTAATAAGTGCAGGAATAAAGGCTGACCAGCTGGAGGTTTCAGGTGTCAGCCTGGGGCACACAGAATGCCTGTCTGTGTGAGACAAACGTGAGTGGGAGCTGTGCTCATGCACTGTGTAATGTTAGCTGGGTGGGAGAAGCCCCCCAGTTGTTAGTTAGGAATGTGCTTGTTTAGTTAGTGCCGGACAGGCAAGTATTTATGTTTATGTTTTGTTTTATATTTGCTTTCACTTTAATAAACCTGACCTGAGGTCAGCTTACTCGAAACCTGCTGTACGCCTCGGAGTTCAATGCGCAAACCACGTGACCTTTGACCCCAGCAAAGGCGATCCCGGAGTGTGTTGTCACAGTCCCTTTGGCTCATATGAGAAGACTAATTCTAGTACAAACCCGTGATATTTAGGGGCCCTGTTGGCAATTTTGCATTGGGGTCTAAGAGCTTCAAGTTATGCCACTGGTGATCCCAAGCCTGTCGTTCGTCACATAGAAATTTAAAAAAAGCAATAAAGATTTTTCTCACCATTCTCCACTCCTACGATGATCAGCTCCTTCTTTCCCTTTCATAGCCGGGGCAGGTGAGGCAATGCAGGGTGGTTAGTGTTCCGCATGCATCAGGGTCCAAAGTCATCTGCAGGCCTCAGTAGAGTTGTAAACGTATTTTGAAGCAGGGAGCGAGTGGCTGTGCCGATGTACTTCTATGTACATATGTACGGTATACCACAAGCACAAGTGATCAGACGAGCGCAGCTTCATGTCCTCTAAGGGGACTAACAAATACACTATTAAGTGAAAAATAAATACACAGACTTAGTATTACTGCATTCGTAAATGTCCGATCTATCAAAATCTAAAATAAATTAATCTGATTGGTAGACACTGCAGTGTAACGAGAAAAAAATAAAAACGGCAGAATTATGTTTTTTGCCTGTCCCAACATTTCAATAAAATATAATAAAAGGAGATCAAAACATCGTATCTACCCTAAAACAGTATCAGGAAAAACATTAGCTCAGGGCACAATAAATAAGCCCTCACACAACCCCATATCTTAAAAATCTCATAAAATGGCCACAAAAGCAAAATTTTCTTTTTTACAAATTTATGAATTTTTTTTCACCATTTAACCCTTTTCTGACATTTGACGTACTCTCCCGTCGAAGTAGTATGGGCCCGTATGACCACCGATGGGATAGTACGTCATCACCGATCAGCCACGCTCACGGGGGAGCACAGCCGATCGGGGCCGGGTGTCAGCTGACTTTCACAGCTGACATCTGGTACTATGTGACAGGAGCAGTCACGGATCGCTCCTGGCACATTAACCCCCGGAACACTGTGATCAAACATGATCGCAGTGTTCCAGCGGCATAGGGAAGCATTGTGCAGGGAGGGGGCTCCCTGCGTGCTTCCCTGAGACCCTTGGAGCAACGCAATATGATCGCGTTGCTCCAAGGGTCTCCTATCTCCTCCTCCTCCCTGCAGGCTCTGGATCCAAAATGGCCACGGGGCTCCTTCCGGGTCCTGCAGGGAGGTGGCTTGCAAGCGCCTGCTCAGAGCAGGCGCTGGCAAGCCTGCAGCAGTGCCTGTCAGTTTGCTGATCTGACACAGTGCACTGAAAAGTGTCAGATCCGTGATCTGACACTATATAGTCATGTCCCCCCGTCATCATCTTGTGAGACCGCAATGCATGGACCGGTCACCGGAACGCCGCGAGAAGCGGGAAAGGCCTGGGCTGGATCCGGGGGGGCCGACGGAGGGTGAGTATATAATGATTTTTTATTTTTAACATTAGATCTTTTTACTATTGATGCTGCATAGGCAGCATCAATAGTAAAAAGTTGGTCACACAGGGTTAATAGCAGCGTTAACGGAGTGCGTTACACTGCGGCATAACGCGGTCCGTTAACGCTGCCATTAACCCTGTGTGAGCGCTGACTGGAGGGGAGTATGGAGCGGGCACTGACTGCAGGGGAGTAGGGAGCAGCCATTTCGCCGCTGGACTGTGCCCGTCGCTGATTGGTCGTTTTTTGCTTGTCCCCCAAAAAACATACTTAGCCCCACAAAACCATCGAAATCTGTTGCTGGCAGCTCACTTTACGATTGCTAACCAGTGATGTCTGAGATGTACTTGATGGGATACAATCCTGAAAACACTACCTGCGATTGTAGTATGTGTAGAACACTCAGTCTGCTCACGGTAGCTTGATCAACATGTAACCTGTCATTGTTATTTTGAAAAATGGCTCCTGGGACACTTTGAAGAAACGTCCATAACACTGGTTCCACCAACAATGCAATGTTAAACCGAGCTGTTAATATAAATGGAATGAAGACTGGAGAAGTCTAGCTACCTACTGTACTTTATGCCCCCCCAGACCATAATTATGAGACCAGTGCGATGTTCACTCGTGAAGGCCTCTTCATAGTTTTGCATATGTGGTCTCCAAATTAAGACCAAAGACTGGAATGAGGCAATGGAGTGATCAAAATTAAATTATGAACCACCAAGTCTGAACCATCCTTGAATTCAACAGCCGCATTATTGGTTCAGACATCACTGTCCTTACTCAAACCATCAATGTTGGATATATGAAACTAGTTTAACCATTAATTGCAGACAACCATGATGTGATAATATAATTTACTTTACCATACTGTATGTTCATAGCCAAGTAGTCTACAGAGTTTGCCTTGTTGCAAAAGAGCTTCAACTTATGCCTCTGCACCCATCTGTCTATGATTCGATGTCAACACCACAGTTACAATACATACATTAAGTCTCTTTATTGTTGGTGATAGAGATTTAGCTAAATGTATTTTTTCCATTATCTCAATTTATTATGGGAAGACGTAATATAGTTGTTTTCATATAACCATAAAAATGCAGTGATAGTGATTTACCCTCATATACTAAAAGCTAAGAAACACCAACGTGTTCCATTTTTAGATATATTTAGGGTTATATTTTCAAGAATTGAAAAACGCTCTGCTCACAGTAGTATACATTTAAAATCAATTTTTATTAAGAAAAAAATGTTCAATGTTAAGTTGTTTATTGAAGTACAAAAGCAATTACTCAACAGCCGCTGTTCTCTGAAATGTAATTGCGATAAAATATTATTTGTAATTTTCATGTTTTTCAAAAGCTGCAAGATTCGGGTAAAATTGATTACTTCTAAAGCAACATCTAGGCTCCCCAGCATGGTTCTGCTGCATTACTTTTATATTACTACAATTTTATTATTATGAGAAGGATTATGGCAATCTGTTATTAAATGCATATTTCAAAAATGTTACATTTGCTCTAGATTTACTTTCAAAGATTTCTCCTTGCCAACTTCTAAAAACATTACTTTGTATTACTAATTCTTTTCAATCGACATCCTATTAATTACAAAAAGGTTTCCTGATTTTTTTTATCTTTCATGCCTCCTTTCCTTAGCAAAGAAAATAATTAAACTCACTGTAAGGCCAGGTGAAGAAATCTTAAACTGATCTTGTTGGAGAGTGGACCACGATGCCTAGATTGCCCATAATTCTCCTGACCCATGATTCTATTGGAATATACATTGGCTTGCAAAAGTCCTCCCCTCTCTTTAGCTATTTTCTTACATTACAACCTGTGTTTAAATATTTGTCTAATCCAATTTGTGTGTGATGCATCAGCACTAAATAGACTATGTTGGTGAAGTGAAGTGAGAAAAATATAGGCAAAAAATAAATGTATGGGATAAAATAAATAAAAATTGACATGTTCATATGTATTCACCCTTTTCACAATGAAGCCCCTAAAAATTTCTGGTGCCAGCAATTACCTTCATTAGTTACATGTTTAGTGAAAGGAAAACCACTAGTGATGGGCAAGTATGCTCGTTACTCGAGTTTCTCCAAGCATGCTCAGAGAAACTCGAGTAACGAACATACTCGCTCATCACTAAGGACCACCTGTGTGCAATCTCAGTGTCACATGGTCTGTCAGTATATACACACCTTTTCTGAAAGGCCACAGAGGCTGCAAAACCATTTAGCAAGAGGCACCACTAGCCAAACATTACAATGAAAACCAAGGAGATCTACAAGCAAGTCAGGAACAAAGTTGTTGAGAAGTACACGTCAGGGAATCAGGGTTGAGTTATAAAAAGAAATCCTAACTTCTGATGATCCCACGGAGCATCATCCATTATCATCAAATGGAAAGAACATGGTATCACAACAAACCACAACAAGCCAAGAGAGGGCCACCCACCAGAACTCTCAGCCCGGGCAAGGAGGGCATTAATCATAGAGACAGCACAGAGGTAACCCTGAAGGAACTGCAGAGTTCTCAAGCAGAGACTGGAGTATCTGCCCATACAACCACAATAAGCCGTACACTGCATACATATGGCTTTTAGGGAAGATTGGGCAGAAAAAAGCCTTTACGTACATGCAAAAATTGTAAGGCTCATTTTGAGTTTGCCAAAAGACATGTGGGAGACTCCCCAAATGTATGGATGAAGGTGCTGTGATCAGATGAGAGCAAAATTGAACTTTTTGGCAACCAAGGTCAATGCTATGTCTTGTGATAAACTAACACAGCTCATCACCCCAAGAACACCATCCCTACAGTTAAATATGGTGGCCGCAGCATGATGCTGTTGTTGGCAGCAGGGACAGGGAAAATTATCCCAATCAAGGGGAAGATGGATAGTGGAACATACAGGGATATTCAAAATCATGTTTCAGTCCATCAGATATTACGAGATCTTGGTGCCAAGATCGCCATCTGCACAAGCGCTGCCCCCGGCAGCCATTTTCCTGGAGTCCACCGCATAGTAAACCATGTAAGTGCAGGGGCTCTGGGCTGTCACAAAATGTTGGCAGAGCCCCCGCACCACCGAACACCAGCAGCGGCGCTCATCCGAACACCCATTCTTCCCAGCCTGTGGCCTGCAGCAACGCTCCACTCTTGCCTCCTCCAGCAGTGACCCTGGGACCCCACGTCACCGCAGCCACCACCCCAGTAAGCAATAAGACGCATGGATTATAAGAAGCACCACCATTTTATTAAAAAAAAAAAAGTTTTTTTCCTATTTTTCTCCTCAAAATTTGTGGTGCATCTTATAATCTGGTGCGTCTTATAATCCGCAAAATACGGTAAATAGTTATCTACACTGAACTTTTCAGTTATTTTGTCCTATTTGTTGTTTACTTCTCAATAAAAAGAAAACCAAATAATCAAAATGAAATTCCAGGCTGTGAGGTAGCAAAACAAGAAAATTGGTGTATACTTTCGCAATCCACTGTATTGTATGAGACTTTTGAATTCAGGTCAAAAGACCTGCAGCCTGTCCAGACATCACCGTCTGCACATGGACCTCATGACCACTCCATTTGCCATGACATTCCCATTTGAATTGCTTATAAGAACACATATTGCATAATGATTTTTTTTTATCACAGATTGATACTTATATTTGGGATGTTATGGCTCTGAAATTATAGACCAGAACAACACTGATCTGTCATGCGGTTGTAATGTTTCCTGTGGCCGAGTGTTATCTTCAACTTCTCAAAACTAGTTAGAAACATGGGATGTGCTCAGTCTCTACCATATTCATACTGGCAGCAGCAGTTGTGATGAAAATATCTCTATATATAATTGTCTAAGGGTCTGTTTGTCTGTAACCGAAATCCCGCGTCGCTGATTGGTCGCGCCCGGCCGGCCTCGACCAATCGTTCATAAATAAACTACATACATATACTAGAACGAGAATAACATGAAGGACAGTCTGTGAGGGAGAGAATAACATGGAGGACAGTCTGTGAGGGAGAGAATAACATGGAGGTCAGTCTGTGAGGGCAAGAATAGCATGAAGGACTGTCTGTGAGGGAGAGAATAACATGGAGGACAGTCTGTGAGGGAGAGAATAACATGGAGGACAGTCTGTGAGGGAGAGAATAACATGGAGGTCAGTCTGTGAGGGAGAGAATAACATGGAGGACAATGTGTGAGGGAGAGAATAACATGGAGGACAGTGTGTGAGGGAGAAAATAACATGGAGGACAGTCTGTGAGGGAGAGAATAACATGGAGGACAGTCTGTGAGGGAGAGAATAACATGGAGGACAGTCTGTGAGGGAGAGAATAACATGGAGGTCAGTCTGTGAGGGAGAGAATAACATGGAGGACAGTGTGTGAGGGAGAAAATAACATGGAGGACAGTCTGTGAGGGAGAGAGTAACATGGAGAACAGTGTGTGAGGGAGAGAATAACATGGAGGACAGTGTGTGAGGGAGAAAATAACATGGAGGACAGTCTGTAAGGGAGAGAATAACATGGAGGATAGTCTGTGAGGGAGAGAATAACATGGAGTACAGTCTGTGAGGGAGAGAGTAACATGGAGAACAGTGTGTGAGGGAGAGAATAACATGGAGGACAGTGTGTGAGGGAGAAAATAACATGGAGGACAGTCTGTAAGGAAGAGAATAACATGGAGGATAGTCTGTGAGGGAGAGAATAACATGGAGGACAGTCTGTGAAGGAGAGAATAACATGGAGGTCAGTCTGTGAGGGCGAGAATAACATGAAGGACAGTCTGTGAGGGAGAGATTAACATGGAGGATAGTCTGTGAGGGAGAGAATATCATGGAGAACAGTCTGTGAGGGAGAGAATAACATGGAGGTCAGTCTGTGAGGGAGAAAATAACATGGACAGTCTGTGCGGGATGAGAATAACATGGAGGATAGTCTGTGAGGGAGAGAACAATATAGAGGACAGTCTGTGAGGGAGAGAATAACATGGAGGACAGTCTGTGAGGGAGAAAATAACATGGAGGACAGTCTGTGAGGGAGAGAATAACATGGAGGATAGTCTGTGAGGGAGAGAACAATATAGAGGACAGTCTGTGAGGGAGAGAATAACATGGGGGACAGTGTGTGAGGGAGAGAATAACATGGAGGACAGTCTGTGAGGGAGAGAACAACATGGAGGACAGTGTGTAAGGGAGAGAATAAAAATGTTCCCTATTTTTAAGTTTATCATATGGTAAAATAAATGGTGTCTGAAAACTATAAGTCATCCTGTAGAAAACAAGCTGTCATACAATGATAGATGACTAATAAAGTTTTGACTCTTAAAATAAAGACAGGAGAAAAACAATGGCAGTGTGTCCAATCGGTTAAAACATAAATGTAATCACCAATGTTTATATGAATACTAGATGGTGGCCCGATTCTAACGCATCAGGTATCTACTATATAATCGTCTAATTCTGTCTGTTTGTCTGTAACGGAATACCTGTGTCGCGGATTGGTTTTGCCAGCTACCCGCAACCAATCAGCGATATTGGCACAGTCCGGCCGCGAATTTGCATGGGATTTGAACCACACTTCGCTGATTGGTCACGCCCGGCCAGCCGCGACCGATCAGCGATATTGGCTTGGTATTTAAACACCACTTCGCTGACTGGTCGTGCCCAGCCAGACGCGACCAATCAGAGATATTGGCCCGGGATTTGAACCGCACTTAGCTGATTGGTCACGCCCAGCCAGCCTTGACCAATCAGCGATATTGGAGCGGGATTTAAACACCGCTTCGCTGATTGGTCGCGCCCGGCCGGCCGCGACCAATCAGCAATATTGGCTTGGGATTTAAACCCCACTGCGCTGATTGGTCACGCCAGGCAGGAAGCGACCAATCAGCGATATTGGCACAGGATTTAAACACCGCTTCACTGATTTGGCACACCCGGCCGGCCGCAATCAATCAGCGACAGGTGCAGTCCGGCCATGAATTGGCGCGGGATTTCAACCACGCTTTGCTGATTGGTCACACCCAGCCGGCCACGACCAATCAGCGATATTGGCTCGAGATTTAAACCCCGCTGCGCTGATAATGTATATATTTTACCCAGAAAATCCTGTGTATTCATTGCATTATTCTTAAATCTTCATAAATAAACTACATACATATTCTAGAATACCCGATGCATTAGAATCGGGCCACCATCTAGTCTACTATATAATCGTCTAATTCTGTCTGTTTGTCTGTAATGGAAAACCCGCGTCACTGATTGGTCTCGCCAGATGCCCGCGACCAATCAGCGACTGGCGCAGTCCGGCTGCGAATTGGTGCGGGATTTGAACCACGCTTCACTGATTGGTCGCGCCCAGCCGCCTGCAACCAATCAGCGATATTGGCGCAGTCCAGCCGCGAATTGGCCTGGGATTTGAACCACTCTTTGCTGAGTGGTCGCGTTCAGCCAGCCGCAACCAATCAGCTTTATTGGCTCAGGATTTAAACCCCGCTGCGCTGATTGGTCGCGCCCGGCTGGCCGCGACCAATCAGTGATATTGGCGCAGGATTTAAACACCGCTTCGCTGATAATGTACATATTTTACCAGGAAAATCCTGTGTATTCATTGCATTATTCTTAAATCTTCATAAATAAACTACATACATATTCTAGAATACCCGATGCTTTAGAATCGGGCCACCATCTAGTTAATCAATAATCATCATGATAATTTTTATTTTTATAGCGTCAACATACTCTTCAGTAGGGTTGAGCGACTTTCATTTTTTAAAGATCGAGTCGGGTTTTGTGAAACCCGATTTTGTCCAGAGTCGAGTCGAGGGCAGTCGGCCGATTATCGCTAAAAGTCGGGGATCGACCGAAACACGAAACCCAATGCAAGTCAATGGGGAAGCATAGTCGGCAGTGAGTGGAGGCCAGGAAAACACCTACAGTGCCCATTTTAATGCCAAAAACATCCATTCTTGTTTCTGAAGCTTGTCAATCTTAATTAACTTTATAATAATAGTTGTTCATTGGAACTTGGGGGTCATTTGGCAAAAGTTGTGGGGGGTAGGGCTGGTTCAAGGTTTTAGCGGGCCCAGGAATCGTGGACTACGTCACGGCGGTGGAGCAGGGAGAGGTAAGTATTTCAACGTTGTAAGTGCTGTGATCCTGAGCAAGCAGGGGGGGCCCACTCGTTCGCATTGGCACTGGCACAGGGCCCCTCAAAGTACAGCGGTGTGTTTGCACGGTGGGGGCGCCTCCCACCAGCAGCGACACTTTTGCGTACTCTGAGGGGCCCTGTGCCAGTGACGTCGCCAACGAGTATGCCCCCCCCACCTGACGAAGGAACCTGCACTTTCATCTGCACCTTCCTCTTTGTCCCTGTGTAAGGTGGTATAACATGCGGGAAGGGGAACCTTACTTTCAGCAGGGTCAGATTCTGGCTGTGTAGAGTGCAAGGGGAATGTAGTGCTCTAGGTCAATGTACCAGCAGACTCATCTAGCAGTGGCTGGGCAATGGGCAGGATGAGGAGGAAACAGATATAGGGCCAAAGAATAAAGTAGGCTAAATGCAGTTCAAAATTGGTAACAGGACTAAACAGGCGGCATTGCTTTGTTCAGTGGAGTAGCAAACCCAGGAGCAGCAGACACTGTTTTAAGGGCCCAAACACACTAATAGGCCAAATGCAGTTTAATATCTGATACTTTAGGCCAAAAGCCTAAAGACTGAAGCTATGCTTTATACAGTGGAGGACAACACCAGGGAGGGGCAGACACCGTTAGTAGGCTGTAACCACCAAGTTTTTTAAAAAACAGCACTTAATGAGAGCCAGAAGGTTGAAGCTCAGCTTTATTCAGTTGAGGACAAACACCAGGGAGGGGCAGACACCGTTAGTAGGCCGTAACCAAAGTTGAAGGCCAAATGCAGTTTAATATCTGATACTATAGGCCGAAAGCCAGAAGGTGGAAGCTCAGCTTTATTCAGTTGAGGGCAAACACCAGGGAGCGGCAGACACCGTTAGTAGGCCGTAACCAAAGTTGAAGGCCAAATGCAGTTTAATATCTGATACTATAGGCCGAAAGCCAGAAGGTGGAAGCTCAGCTTTATTCAGTTGAGGGCAAACACCAGGGAGGGGCAGACACCGTTAGTAAGCTGTAACCACCAAGTTTTTTAAAAAACAGCACTTAATGAGAGCCAGAAGGTTGAAGCTCAGCTTTATTCAGTTGAGGACAAACACCAGGGAGGGGCAGACACCGTTAGTAGGCCGTAACCAAAGTTGAAGGCCAAATGCAGTTTAATATCTGATACTATAGGCCGAAAGCCAGAAGGTGGAAGCTCAGCTTTATTCAGTTGAGGGCAAACACCAGGGAGGGGCAGACACCGTTAGTAGGCTGTAACCACCAAGTTTTTTAAAAAACAGCACTTAATGAGAGCCAGAAGGTTGAAGCTCAGCTTTATACAGTGGAGAACAATACCAGGGAGCGGCAGACACCGTTAGTAGGCCGTAACCAAAGTTGAAGGCCAAATGCCGTTTAATTTCTGATACTATAGGCCGAAAGCCAGAATGTTGAAGCTCCGATTTAGACAGTGGAGGACAATTTGAATTAGGGACTGCAGACAGACTTAGTAGGCTGTCCCCTGTGGACCATGCATCCACCACATTAACCCATTGCACCGTAATGGACACGTAATCTTCCGTGGCCATGCCTACAGGTCCATGCATCTGTTGTCAGGTGCACCTTTGTACTCACAGATTGCCAGAGTGCATGGACAATGCGGTCTTTTACATGCTGGTGGAGGGTTGGGATGGCTTTTCTCGCAAAAGAAGTGTCGACTGGTTAGCTTGTAGCGTGGTACAGCGTAGTCCATCATGGCCTTATTAATAGTAAATAAAATATATAACTAGGCTCTATGAACTTTTAAATAGGTTCCAGGGGTACACGGGCAGCATTGGTGTGGTCAGTGGAGGAGTATTGCAAGTAGGGGCCGCAGACAGGCTATCAAAGGCCTAAAATAACAAACAATAGGCTCATGGCAGTTTTAAATCGGTTACATGGATACACAGGCAGGCACTCCAGGCAGCATTGTGGTCAGTGGAGGAGTACTGCAAGTAGGGGCCGCAGACAGGCTATTAAAGGCCTAAAATAACAAACAATAGGCTCATGGCAGTTTTAAATCGGTTACATGGATACACAGGCAGGCACTCCAGGCAGCATTGTGGTCAGTGGAGGAGTATTGCAAGTAGGGGCCGCAGACAGGCTATCAAAGGCCTAAAATAACAAACAATAGGCTCATGGCAGTTTTAAATCAGTTACATGGATACACAGGCAGGCACTCCAGGCAGCATTGTGGTCAGTGGAGGAGTATTGCAAGTAGGGGCCGCAGACAGGCTATCAAAGGCCTAAAATAACAAACAATAGGCTCATGGCAGTTTTAAATCAGTTACATGGATACACAGGCAGGCACTCCAGGCAGCATTGTGGTCACTGGAGGAGTATTGCAAGTAGGGGCCGCAGACAGGCTATCAAAGGCCTAAAATAACAACCAATAGGCTCATGGCAGTTTTAAATCGGTTACATGGATACACAGGCAGGCACTCCAGGCAGCATTGTGATCAGTGGAGGAGTATTGCAAGTAGGGGCCACAGACAGGCTATCAAAGGCCTAAAATAACAAACAATAGGCTCATGGCAGTTTTAAATCGGTTACATGGATACACAGGCAGGCACTCCAGGCAGCATTGTGGTCAGTGGAGGAGTATTGCAAGTAGGGGCCGCAGACAGGCTATCAAAGGCCTAAAATAACAAACAATAGGCTCATGGCAGTTTTAAATCGGTTACATGGATACACAGGCAGGCACTCCAGGCAGCATTGTGGTCAGTGGAGGAGTATTGCAAGTAGGGGCCGCAGACAGGCTATCAAAGGCCTAAAATAACAAACAATAGGCTCATGGCAGTTTTAAATCGGTTACATGGATACACAGGCAGGCAGCATTGTGGACAGTGGAGGAGTATTGCAAGAAGTGTCTGACACAGTTAGTACTCCCAAAAAATAAATAGATGTTAATGTCTCGCACAACAACTATAAATAAAAAAAGGGTGGCATGCTTAGGTACAGGGGTGGGCTCATTTGCAGAATTTATGACAAAGTAATTTGGCAGTAAATTAGTATTTACTGGTGTCAATATAGGACACTGACCCAGACTACATTAACTAGCATCATAGATGTCAACAAATTGGTATTGTTTGTCAGTGCCAGGCATTGAATGATGTCAGCGCATAGACTAAACATTGGTGGAGCTGTGCGACATAATTTTGCACGTGGTAGAGCACAGTTTGAGCTGGGGGGGGAACTCTCTTGTGGCTGGCGGTACCACCCCAGGGCCCCTCATGTTACAACAGTGTGTCTGACGTTGGGTGCGCACCACCACCACCAGAGACACTACATTGTACTATGAGGGACCCAGTGGCAGTGCCGTCGACCAAAAGCGAGCACACCCACCTCTTCTGACAAACAGCACTGTAACTAACGGGTGCTTGCGCCAAGTGTCGAGAGTGAGACAACGGCCCCGTGGGGGGAGTTTTCCCATTGGGGGATGTGTAAACATGTCGTATGCTGTTCAAACAGCTGCTGCAAATTAAGAGATTTGAACACTCAGTAAGACCACTCCACAAGCAAGACCTTTTTATAGGAAAGCTAGGTGTCAGCCGGGAAAGGTGGGGCAAAATAATTTGAAATCCAGGAGTGGTTCATTTTAATGAAGGTGAGATCATCCACATTTTGGGTAGCCATTGCCAGATGAGTCCTTTTTTCGGTTAATATTGAACCAGCAGCACTGAATACTCTTTCTGATAGCACACTAGCTGCTGGGCAAGCAAGCTCCTGCAACACATATTCTGCCAATTCAGGCCACGTGTCTAATTTGGATGCCCAGTAATCAAATGGGAATGACGGTTGAGGGAGAACATCAATAAGGGCTTAAAAATAGTTAGTAACCATACTGGACAAATGTTGTCTCCTGTCACTTTGAATAGCTGCTGCAGTACCTGTCCTGTCTGCGGTCATTGCGAAATCACTCCACAACCTGGTCAGAAAACCCCTCTGTCCAATGCCACTTCTGATCTGTGCACCTCTAACACCTCTGCCATGCAGCCCCCTGCAGCTTGTGTGAGAACCATCACCGGCGCTGTGTGATGGGAATGCCTGAATCAAACGGTCTACAAGAGTAGCTTGTTTGGTTGCTAAGATTTGTTTGAGGTTCTCATGTGGCATAATATTTTGCAATTTGCCTTTATAGCGAGGGTCAAGGATGCAGGCCAACCAGTAATCGTCATCGCTCATCATTTTAATAATGCGTGTGTCCCTTTTGAGGATACGTAAGGCATAATCCGCCATGTGGGCCAAAGTTCCAGTTGTCAAATCTGCGGTTGTGCTTGTTGGAGGGGCAGTTACAGGCGAATCTACATCACTTGTCTCCCTTAAAAAAACAGAACCCGGCCTTGCAACGCCACTAATTTCTGTTGGCCCAGGAGAAGCTTCCTCATTCAAAAAGTACTCATCCCCATCATCCTCCTCGTCCTCCTCCTCCTCTTCGCCCGCTACAGCGTCCTCTACACGGCCCTGACCAGACAATGGCTGACTGTCATCAAGGCTTTCCTCTTCCTCGGCTGCAGACGCCTACTCCTTTATGTGCGTCAAACTTTGCATCAGCAGACGCATTAGGGGGATGCTCATGCTTATTATGGCGTTGTCTGCACTAACCAGCCGTGTGCATTCTTCAAAACACTGAAGGACTTGACACAGGTCTTGTAACTTCGACCACTGCACACCTGACAACTCCATGTCTGCCATCCAACTGCCTGCCCGTGTATGTGTATCCTCCCACAAAAACATAACAGCACGCCTCTGTTCGCACAGTCTCTGAAGCATGTGCAGTGTGGAGTTCCACCTTGTTGCAACGTCGATGATTAGGCGATGCTGGGGAAGGTTCAAAGACCGCTGATAGTTCTGCATACGGCTGGAGTGTACGGGCGAACGGCGGATATGCGAGCAAAGTCTGCGCACTTTGAGGAGCAGGTCGGGTAGCCCCGGTTAACTTTTCAGGAAGCACTGCACCACCAGGTTTAAGGTGTGAGCCAGGCAAGGAATGTGTTTCAGTTGGGAAAGGGCTATGGCAGCCATGAAATTCCTTCCGTTATCACTCACTACCTTGCCTGCCTCAAGATGTACAGTGCCCAGCCATGACTGAGTTTCATTCTGCAAGAACTCGGACAGAACTTCCGTGGTGTGTCTGTTGTCGCCCAAACACTTCATTGCCAATACAGCCTGCTGACGCTTGCCACTAGCTGTCCCATAATGGCACACCTGGTGTGCAACAGTGGCAGCTGCGGATGGACTGGATGTGTGACTGCGGTCTGTGGACGAGCTCTCGCTTCTGCATGAGGGGGAGGAAGAGGAGGAGGGGGGCGAACGCCTACAGCCAACTCTTTCCTTGACCGTGGGCTAGGCAGAACTGTCCCAATATTTCTGTCCCCTGTGGACCCTGCATCCACCACATTCACCCAGTGTGCCGTGATGGACACGTAACGTCCCTGGCCATGCCTACTGGTCCATGCATCTGTTGTCAGGTGCACCTTTGTAGTCACAGACTGCCTGAGTGCATGGACGATGCGGTCTTTAACATGCTGTTGGAGGGCTGGGATGGCTTTTCTAGAAAAGAAGTGTCAACTGGGTAGCTCGTAGCGTGGTACAGCGTAGTCCATCAGCGCTTTGAAAGCTTCGCTTTCAACTAACCGGTAGGGCATCATCTCTAATGAGATTAGTCTAGCAATGTGGGCATTCAAACCCTGTGTACGCGGATGCGAGGATGAGTACTTCCTTTTCCTAACAAGAGTCTCATGTAGGGTGAGCTGGACTGGAGAGCTGGAGATCGTGGAACTAGCGGTGGTGCCGGTGGACATGGGTGACTGAGAGAGGGTTGGAGATGGTATTCTTGCCAGTGCCCTACATGCAGTGTTTCCTACTACTAACCTGGTGATTCCCTGACTGCTTTGGCCTGGCGACGAAAGCTGCACAGATACTGCAGGTGGTGTGGGAAATGGTCGGCTTACAGGGAGGGAAGGGATGTAGCGTTGCTGACTAGCTTCATTGGCCGAGGGTGCTGCAACCTTTAGGGATGTTTGGTAGTTAGTCCAGGCTTGCAAATGCATGGTGGATAAATGTCTATGCATGCAACTTGTATTTAGACTTTTAAGATTCTGACCTCTGCTTAAGGTTGTTGAACATTTTTGACAGATGACTTTGCGCTGATCATTTGGATGTTGTTTAAAAAAATGCCAGACTGCACTCTTTCTACTATCGGATACCTTTTCAGGCATTGCAGACTGAGCTTCTTTAACCGGATGGCCACGCTGTCCTCCAACTGGTTTTGTTTTTGCCACGCGTTTTTGGCCAGATACGGGCCCGGTAGATGGAACCTGTTGTGATGTTGATGCCTGCTGCGGCTCCTCCTCCGCTTCAGAACTACTGCCGCCTGCACCCTGTTCCCCCAATGGCTGCCAATCGGGGTTCACAACTGGGTCATCTATGACCTCCTCTTCTATGTCGTGTGCAATTTCGTCTGTGTCACCATGTAAGCCGGTGGTATAGCGTTCGTGACAGGGCACCATAGTCTCCGCTGGGTTTGATTCTGCCTCAGTACACTGCGAGGGCAATGTTCTGGTCTGAGTCAAAGGAACAGCATAGTAATCTGGCTGTGGCTGTGCATCTGTGCACTCCATGTCCGATTCAACTTCTAATGGGCATGGCCTGTTAACTGTTTCACTGTCTAACCCAGGAACGGTATGTGTAAAGAGCTCCATGGAGTAACCTGTTGTGTCAACTGACGCATCCTTAACTGTTGTTTTTAGTGAAGGACACAAGGAAGCGACTTGTTCCTGACCGGGAGCATCCACTGTCGATGCACTGCTCTGACATTTGGCAGTTTCCGAGGAGGAGGCGAAAGAGCTAGAGGCAGAGTCAGCAATGAAAGCCAATACTTGTTCCTCCTGCTCCGGCTTCAAAAGTGGTTTTCCTACTCCCAGAAAAGAGAGCGTTCGAGGCCTTGTGTAGCCAGACAACGAACCTGGCTCAACAACTCGAGACTTAGGTGCTGTACTGCTTTTACCAAGACCACCTGATGCTCCACCACCGCTACCATCATTACCAGCTGACAATGACCGCCCACGGCCACGACCTCTTCCACTAGACTTCCTCATTGTTTGCAAAACGTAACCAAAGTAACGCTATTTGTTACTGTAAAACAACTTATAAGGTGAACTCAAACTTCTGTAGGATTTATATATACCTTTATAGGTGCCTGACACTGAAATGAAAATCAGGCCCAATGTTACACACTAGGTTTTCTGTGGCCCAATAATTTGAGACAGATGGCACACACAGGACCAGCACTCAAGCAGAAATGCCAATCTTAATCTCCCACTATTATTTTTTTTTTAAAAGGGAGAATGTACCCAAAAAAAAAAAAAAAAGGCCAAGTATTACACAGTGTTTTCGGTGCCACACAATGAGAGACAGATGCCACACACAGCAATGGCACGGAGGCAGACTTGCCAATATTTATCTCCCACTAACTTTTTTTTTTTGAAAAGGGAGAATGTACCCAAAAAAAAAAAAAAAATGGCCAAGTATTACACAGTGTTTTCGGTGCCACACAATGAGAGACAGATGACACACACAGCAATGGCACGGAGGCAGACTTGCCAATATTTATCTCCCACTAACTTTTTTTTTTTGAAAAGGGAGAATGTACCCAAAAAAAAAAAAAAATGGCCAAGTATTACACAGTGTTTTCGGTGCCACACAATGAGAGACAGATGCCACACACAGCAATGGCACGGAGGCAGACTTGCCAATATTTAGCTCCCACTAATTTTTTTTTTGGGAAAGGGAGAATTTAGAAAAAAAAAAAAAAATGGCCAAGTATTACACAGTGGTTTTCGGTGCCACACAATGAGAGACAGATGCCACACACAGCAATGGCACGGAGGCAGACTTGCCAATATTTATCTCCCTGCAGTTATCTCAGAAAAGTATGGCAGGCAGCTATAAAAAGGACTGCTGCACACAAAAGTGTGGACAAACACACAAGATAGCTGTGCAGAAAGGAAGGAACAACAGGATTTGTGCTTTGAAAAAAGCAGTTGGTTTGCACAGCGGCGTACACACAGGCACAGCAACGCAGCTATCAGGGTCAGGGAGCCTTCTAGTGCAGCCCAATGAGCTAAAGCGCTGAGGGAAAAAAAATGTAGCTTCCACTGTCCCTGCAATCAAAAGGTGGTGTTGGACAGTGGAAATCGCTACAGCACAAGCGGTTTGTAGCTTTATGTACCCTGCCTATCACTATCCCTGCTTCTGAAGAAGCTGCAGCAACCTCTCCTTACGCTCAGATCAGCAGCAGTAAGATGGCGGTCGGTGGGAATGCCCCTTTATAGCCCCTGTGACGCCGCAGAAAGCAAGCCAATCACTGCAATGCCCTTCTCTAAGATGGTGGGGACTGAGATCTATGTCATCACGCTGCCCACACTCTGCGTCCACCTTCATTGGCTGAGAAATGGCGCTTTTAGCGTCATTGAAACGCGACTTTGGCGTGAAAGTCGCGTACCGCATGGCAGACCCCACACAGGGATCGGCTCGGTTTCATGAGACGCCGACTCGATCCGTTTCGCTCAACCCTACTCTTCAGCTCTTTATAATTCAGAGGGAACTGGTACAAACAAGATAAGATTACAGTGTAACACATATTTTATCGCATACCAGGAGGAATTAGGACCCTGCTGACAAGCTTACAATCTATGAGGAAATAGGTGAGACACAAACGGTAAAAAAAAGTGCTTGTCATGCTAGGGCCAGCCATCAGTACAACTAATAGGGACAGTCAACACTGCATGAACAAGTCACTAGCCAGTATCTGTACAAGTAGAAAGTGCTACTGAGCAAGTGGAAGAGATAATATGGGATAGTTAGTTAGATTAGTGAGGTGAGGTAAACAAAATGTCATGTTTACGGCATGCTTGAAACTGTGGATACTGGGAATTAACTGGATTGTCTGGGATAGGTATTTCCAGAAAACTGGCGCAGCACAAGGGAAGTCCTGGAGATGGGAGTGGGAAGTTCGGATTATAGAGAATATTAGTCTTAAGTCATTAGCGGAATGGAGAGGATGGGTAAGGTGGCACACAGGGATGAGGGAGGAGATTTAGAGTGGAGCAGAACTGTAGAGAACTTTGTGAGTAAGGCCGGCGTCACACTCGGCGTAAGACAATACGCCACGTATTTTACGGCCGTAATACGGCCGAAATACGGTGAAATGTTCCCAAAATAGTGATCCGTAGTCAGGGTGTGTCAGCGTATTTTGCGCATGGCATCCTCCGTATGTAATCCGTATGGCATCCGTACTGCGAGATTTTTGCGCAGGCTTGCAAAACCGACATCTAATGGATTTATGTGCTCAAATGTTCATTAAAACATATATACAGTATATATATATATATATGTCATTGAGACACATATATATATATATTCTGTATTTAGATTTCATTCAGCGCGATATCTGTGAACAGCCGGTAATTCAATTGCCGGCTTTTCATTTCTCCTGCACAAACCCGACAGGATATGAGACATGGTTTACATACAGTAAACCATCTCATATCCCCTTTTTTTTTGCATATTCCACACTACTAATGTTAGTAGTGTGCATGTGCAAAATTTCAGCGCTGTAGCTGCTAAAATAAAGGGTTAAATGGCGGAAAAAATTGGCGTGGGCTCCCGCGCAATTTTCTCCGCCAGAGCGGTAAAGCCAGTGACTGAGGGCAGATATTAATAGCCAGGAGAGGGTCCATGGTTATTGGCCCCCCCGTGGCTAAAAACATCTGCCCCCAGCCACCCCAGAAAAGGCACATCTGGAAGATGCGCCTATTCTGGCACTTGGCCACTCTCTTCCCACTCCCTGTAGCGGTGGGATATGGGGTAATGAAGGGTTAATGCCACCTTGCTATTGGAAGGTGACATTAAGCCAGATTAATGATGGAGAGGCGTCAATTATGACACCTATCCATTATTAATCCAATTGTAGGAAAGGGTTAAAAAACACACACACACATGATTGAAAAGTATTTTAATGAAATAAACACAGCGGTTGTTGTAATAATTTATTGTTCTCTCAAATCCATTTGCAGTCCCTCGCTTGGCAACATAATAAACGCACAAGATACATACCTTCTGATGTCAGATCAGGTCCCACGATGTAATCCATCTGAAGGGGTTAACTAATATTACAAGCAGGAGCCCTGCAAATGCAGCTGTGCTCCGTGCTTGTAATTCCCCTGCGAATGAATGAAATGTAGGTCATTGACCTACATTTCATTCATTCGCGGTGAGGCGCCCTCTGGTGGATGTTCTCATGAACTGCAGCCTGGGAACTTTTTCCCACGCTCCAGGTCATATGAGGACATCCACCAGGGGGCGCATCACCGCGAATGAATGAAATGTAGGTCAATGACCTACATTTCATTCATTCGCAGGGGAATTACAAGCACGGAGCACAGCTGCATTTGCAGGGCTCCTGCTTGTAATATTAGTTAACCCCTTCAGATGGATTACATCGTGGGACCTGATCTGACATCAGAAGGTTTGTATCTTGTGCGTTTATTATGTTGCCAAGCGAGGGACTGCAAATGGATTTGAGAGAACAATAAATTATTACAACAACCGCTGTGTTTATTTCATTAAAATACTTTTCAATCATGTGTGTGTGTGTTTTTTAACCCTTTCCTACAATTGGATTAATAATGGATAGGTGTCATAATTGACGCCTCTCCATTATTAATCTGGCTTAATGTCACCTTCCAATAGCAAGGTGGCATTAACCCTTCATTACCCCATATCCCACCGCTACAGGGAGTGGGAAGAGAGTGGCCAAGTGCCAGAATAGGCGCATCTTCCAGATGTGCCTTTTCTGGGGTGGCTGGGGGCAGATGTTTTTAGCCACGGGGGGGCCAATAACCATGGACCCTCTCCTGGCTATTAATATCTGCCCTCAGTCACTGGCTTTACCGCTCTGGCGGAGAAAATTGCGCGGGAGCCCACGCCAATTTTTTCCGCCATTTAACCCTTTATTTTAGCAGCTACAGTGCTGAAATTTTGCACATACACACTACTAACATTAGTAGTGTGGAATATGCAAAAAAAAGGGGGATATGAGATGGTTTACTGTATGTAAACCATGTCTCATATCCTGTCGGGTTTGTGCAGGAGAAATGAAAAGCCGGCAATTGAATTACCGACTTTTCACTAACAGCGCTGCGTATTTCTCGCAAGTCACACTGCAGGTCAGTGTGGAATCCGTATTTTTCTCGCCCCCATAGACTTTCATTGGCGATTTTTTTGCGCAGTACGCTGACAAACGCAGCATGCTGCGATTTTGTACGGCCGTAGAAAGCCGTATAATACTGAACCGTAATATACGGCTAATAGGAGCAGCCCCATTGAGAATAATTGTGCCGTATGTTATGCGAGTTTTACGGACGTAGTTTCTGCGCTCTTACGTCCGTAAAACTCGCCAGTGTGACGCCGGCCTAAGAGTGATATGCTTATATTGGATTCTATTGTGGACCTGTGGTTCTGCTATGAAACAAGTACAGTGCATTCTTGAGAGCTGTGTGACTTTGGAGCTCTGTGGAGTCCCTGCTGTGCTGAGCTGAAAAGCAACAGAACACATTTATCCTGTGCAGATACAGGCGGTTTGCTCTCAGGGAAATTGTGAGTGACTGCTGGAGGAGAGATGGTATCCTGTACCATCCGTATTGAGAGGGATCCTGACAAGCCCCGTTGAAGTGCTATCCCGGACCGTATCCTGAGGCTACAGAACTGTAAGTCCCCGGCGTGCGGGGTCAGCATCGGCCAACAAGACATGGAACCGTGCTTTGCTGTGGTTGTTTTGGCACCAAAGATTTTGGGACTGGCTTTAACTGATGCAAAATATATGCCTGAGTCACCTCAGGTTAACAGTACCGTAATAATAGACACCTGGGTATCCCCAAATTAAGTGTTTTAGAACTTCTTGTATATTTATATGTATTGTTATTGTGAGATTTGATCGGTTTATACTCAGTATGCCATCCCAGGGGGTACCATAAGACCACCTCATCCGATTTACACCTGTTTTCTTAGTACCTTGTTTGACCTTTTGGATAGGTAAATTTAATCTAAACCTCAGTGTAACACACTCAAAACGGGAACTTGGCACATTGAGTTAATCTCTGGCTGAATGAGTTTAAATAATAGGGGAATCTCAGGTTGTTTAATACAATATTGAATTTCACTCCAACTCCTATCTCAGTAAAGGAAGTGTTGTTATTTCTGCCTCTGTCTCAGCTTGTGACTCACTGGATCTTCTTCGTACCTCTTGTCATTACAATATAACCCCAAGACAGAGGTTAGTCTGTGAGATATTGTAGAATCACACGCATAGATGAAAATTTCCGGTTTAGGTAGGTCAATAAAGATTCAGTTTTAGATAGAGGGAGGCCATAATGTTAGAGACAGCAGATAAATAATCACTGGTACTTTGTAGTAATGTGTGGTGACGTCAGGAGACAAAGTGTATATTTGGGTGTCAGCAGCATATAAATGGTATTGAAACCCAAATTTGCTGATGGTTTGTCCAATAGGGATGGTAAATAGAGAGATAGGATGGAGGCTTAGTGCCGAACCCTGAGGAAAATGACAGTAAGGGGAAGAGGAGAGGAAGAAGAACCATCAATGAAGCAGGAGAGACCATTATAGTTAAAAACAGGATTCCATTTTCTGTATGTTTGAAAGATAAACCACGATGACAATTGCTAAATGTCAAAATTAACAGACTTTAATAGGGCGGGTCATATTGAACCGAACAGTACAAGTGTATATTACTATTATTATTATTATTAGTACCTATAGAAAACAAGTAATATTTACTTCCAGGTAAGGGGATAACACAGGGGGAGATGATCAAGGGAGTGCACAGCTAGGCACAACCAAAGTGCTGTCCTAATTACAAATTATTGGGCTTTTGATCACTGTGATATTGTCCATGACAGTGATAAAAAGTCAGCAACCAATGGGTAAAATCCCTGTGGTGCTGGGTGCAGGCAGGCTGATCTCAATGGGTGCACTAAGCATGCGCCCGCCATTTGGCTTCAACAGAAAGGGGTAAGAGGGCCAGCTGATTGTGGATCCAGTACTAAGGTAACATGGGGTACCTGTGACATCGTTTCTCAGAAAAATAACTTTTAAACTGGATCATCCCTAGTAGATGAAACCTCAGAGATTTTCTGAGTCTAGGGGGCGCTATTACTTTATTCCCGGTCAAGGTTTTAAAACGGTGATGAGGTATAGGTTGTTGTTAAGGGGTTAATCAAAATAGATTTTGGATTAAAAAAGTTCCACAATTAGATGTGCTAAAAAATGTTATTGTGCTGAGATAAGCTTCTAAATGTGCCCCATGTACTTGTACTGGAAGAGAAATGAATAACCTGTGCTGTCTATATGTAAAGGAGTAAAAGAGCCATCGACACTCCTTCTGAAATCCTTTGTATTAATTTAAAGCATTGGCTTGTTTGTATATGTAGTTTTATGCACTTTGGAGCTTGCAGCAGTTAGGTTGCTTGTGGACAGGGTTAACTATAGGGCCAGTCCACTGTGGGAGGACATAAGTGGGCATTATGAAATGGAATCCTAATTGTGGAGTTAGAGAGAAAGTAACTGAAGGAGAAGGAAGTTTATCCGCTAAAAAAAAGGCCACAAGTGGATAGTGTGTTTAGTCCTGACAAATTAAAGATAGCAATTTCGAGAATGTTTTACCAGTAACTGACTTTTATACTGTCAGAGTGCAGAGACTGAAAAAGAATTAGAAAGGTATCTTCCACCAGTGAGTACGGCTGTAGCAAATCAGAGCTGTGGCAGGAAGAATTCTCCAAGGCAGCTAGTATGTGTGGGCTACAAGGGCCCATGTTAGAAGGTCCTAGAAGATAGGAGTTTCTACTTCAACCAGGAGGGGACATGAAGGTATACCTGTAGTGGAGGATAAATGAAGTGAAAGCCAGAGCTAGAAAGCTTGAGAAGTACTCCACACTCGCGTAATCAAATTGTAACATTGAAATGCTGTGTCTGTTACATATAGGGAGAAGGCCTCTGAATTCAGAAGAATTGTACCAAAAGTGTATTGCCTGTTAACGATTGTTGCAGTTCTTCTTAAGCAGACCATGTCAGACACATCCATACAGTGCATAACACATGCACATTTACAAGATTATCTCAGCACTGACATATTTTTTTTAATACTTTTAATTGTGAAACTTATTTTTATTCCAAGATCTATTGATTAAAATGTACTTTGCTCGTGGAAAAACCCTTTTATGCCCCACATACACAGACTAATATTGTCAGAATTGCCAATATTGAAAGGCTTGGCCAATAATTTAATGTGTATGGGAGCCTGCAACAATTTATTATTAAGAAAAATGTTGAATTGCCATGTCCGATTTCAGACCGCTGATTGTTTTTTTCTCCCTGAGACATTACTGATGACTACTTACTCATAGAGAAATACAAACAAATGATGAGCATATGTAGCAAAACATATACAGAGACGCACCATAGAAACATCAATACCAGCCAAATGAATTGTGCCAAATAGTCTCATAAAACATCCATTTTATTAAAGATTATTTTAAAAACAATCAAATATACGTACAGAGTATTTCCAAGGTTGAAACCTTGGCCCAACCTTGGAGATATTCTGTACGTATGCTTTATCGTTATCACTGTTTTAAAAATAATCTTTAATAAAATGGATTTTTCATAGAGAAGACAGACGTGTTCGGCCATGCAGGCACTCTTATGAGAGAGTCGACTGAAAAGGCTGCGTTTGTTAGGCCAACTGTCATCTAATGAGTATGGCGGGACATCATCAGATATCATTGTATTCAATGCAAAGCAGAGATATTGGCAGAAAACAGAAAATAAATACTATAATTTGTCTTTACAAACTGTGGTAGAGAATAAAATTAAAAAAGTGCTTCCTATGTGCTGGAAATTAACACATATTTTTGTATAATCATGTTAAATTGCATTGGATGATTTCTGTGGTCAACCTGTTCTTGCATTCAAAGACTATTCTGGAAGATTTAGTATAGTTTGCGAATGCACTTTGAACTGAGGTTTAATCGTGGAATTGCTATTTATTCATGGTATTAGAATACATCAATGCCCTACTTCTGTTCTATACTGATAACCATTGTGAGGGGAGTTGGATGAGCGCAGATATTTCAGCAGGTTTCAGTGTTAGATAAATATTTGCTAGGTACATTTGTAGTTTGGTATATGTCCTTGCCTGCACCTTCCGATTATGTTTAACAAAGCTAATAGCTTAAAATACTTTATAGATCCAAAATCTAACCCTATTTTCTTGTAAGAAAAATGTAAAAAAATATTTGAAAAAGAGATAATTGTTTTTAACGCCTTTGATGACCTTTGACTTATATTTATGTCAAAAGTCATGGCATACACGCCATCGCATTATGCTATAGCACAGATGATTCATCTGTGCTAGCAGTGACGGAGCCTCAGACGCTGCAGCCCGCGTCCGAGGCTGCATCACTGAATGACGGCACATCGCTAGCGCATGCCGATTATGGCATGCATTGGCGATGCGCCCGATAATAGGGGTTAATGGCAGCGTTAATGGACTGCGTTATACCACTTATGCCGCAGTGTAACGCAGTCCGTCTAAGGGACTGCCATAACTGCCATGAGCAGAAATGCTCACTTGCTATGAGCGCCGACCGCTGGTTTCTATGTAATCATACTAACCTGGAGAATAATTTTTGCAATTTCAACGCAATTTTTTTTTCCACTTTCCAGTGCATCACTTGATAAAATAAACAATGTAATTCAAAAGTACAACTCGTCTTGCAAAAAACTAACCCTCAGGCCAGTTTCACATGTCCGTATATTTCCAGTACCGGAAAAAAATGGTACCGGAGATATCCATGTGTTCATGTGTGTACTGCGTGTGGCACAAGTGTGGCAACTGTGTGCCACCCGTGTGTCACATCAGTACCACACAGACAGCCACCGGGAAAGAAGCGCTACAGTAAGTGCTGTTACCCGGTGGCTGGTGCTGAATCAGGCTGTCATCATTCTCCCATGCTCTGCTGGCGAGCAGAGGAGAATGATGAGCGATATATTAAAGTCCGAACGACAGCAGGTGGGGGCTTTGGGGACTGTTACCCCCATCATCCCACACCTGCTTCCGCTAATAACAGTGACAGCAGGTGCAGATGATCGGGGTATTCCACAACCGCCTGCTGTGATCGTTCGGAAATAAATGAATGAAAAACCCGACGTGGGTTCCCCCCTATTTTATTAACCAACCAGACAAAACTCACAGCTGGGGGCTCCAACACCCAGCTATCAGCTTCTGCAAGGTGGGTTATCAAGAATAGAGGGGTCCCCACACTGTTTTTTTAATTATTTAAATAAATAATTTAAAAAATGGCGTGGGGTCCCTCCCATTTTTGACAACCAGCCTTGCTAAAGCTCACAGCTGGGGGCTGCTATTCTCAGACTGGTAAGGGGTCGTAGAATGTAAGTCCACAAGGACAGGGTCCTCTCCCCTCTGTACCAGTCTGTCATTGTAAATTTGTTTACTGTAAATGATATCTATAACTCTGTACGTCACCCCTTTCTCATGTACAGCACCATGGAACTAATGGTGCTATATAAATTAATAATAATAATAATAATTGATATAGGCCCCCCCAGCCTAAAAACAGCAGCCCGCAGCTGCCCAGAAAAGGTGCATCTATTAGATGTGCCTTTTCTGGTGCTTTGCCCAGCTATTCCCACTTGCCCTGTAGTGGTGGCAAGTGGGGTAATAATTGTGGGGTTGATGTCACCTTTCAGGTGATATCAAGCCCACGGCTTAGTAATGGAGAGGCGTATATAAGACATCTATCCATTACTAATCTTATAGTTGTAATGTTAAATAAAGACACGGCCAGAATAAAATCCTTTATTTGAAAAAAATACACAGACTCCCTTATTGTTCTAAATTAAACCATACTTACTGTAACACCTATTTCCCTGACGACCTCGATCTCCTGTAATAAAAATAAAACAATAAACCAACAATATACCATACCTGTCCATTGTTATGTCCCACACTGTAATCCAAGTCTGGGGGCTAAATAGTTTTCAACCAGGACAGTGCCAAGATGCGACCATCCCAGCTGAAAACCACTGGTGAATGAGATGCTGATAGCGCAGCATCATTCACAAGCAGTGACATCATCACTGGCTTTTTCCCACGGTCCAGAGGTCACCTCAGTCCAGCACGGCCGTGATGATGTCACCGCTGGTGAATGATGCTGCGCTCTCAGCATCTCATTCTCCAGTGGTTTTCAGTCGGGACGGTCGCATCTTGGCACCATCCTGGTTGAAAACTATTTAGCCCCACTACAGGGCAAGTGGCAAGAGCCAGGCAAAGTGTCACAAAAAGATGTATCTAATAGATGTGCCTTTTCTGGGCAGCTACGAACCACTGTTTTTAAGCTGGGGGGTCTATATCAATAGCCCCTTACCAGTCTGAGAATAGCAGCCCCCAGCTGTAATCTTTAGCAAGGCTGGTTGTCAATAATGGGGGGGACCCCACGCCATTTTTTTAATTATTTATTTAAATAATTAAAAAACAGCGTTGGGACCCCTCTATTCTTGATAACCAACCTTGCAGAAGCTGACAGATGGGGGTTCGGACTTTAATATGTTGCTCAGCATTCCTCTCTGCTCGCCGGCAGAGCAGGTGAGAATGATGACAGCCGGCTTCAGCACCAGCCGCTGGGAAACAGCGCTTACAGTAGCGCTTCATCCCTGGCGGCCTTCCGTGTCACACGGAGGACATCAAAGTGTGTTCTCCGTGTGCACATGTGGGGGACGTTTTTCCATCCTGCTGATGGCAAAAAATAGACATGTCAGCGTGTTTTGCCCACGGACACACGGTCCATGGAAACACACTAACATGTGCATAGACCCATTCATTTGAATGGGTCTACGTGTATACGTGTCTCCGGTACATGTGAAAACTGTCACCACACGTACCGGAGACACGGACGTGTGAAAGGGGCCTTATACGGCTGTTGGGACGGAAAGATAAAAAAGTTAGGCTGCTGTCACACTATCAGTATTTGGTCAGTATTTTACATCAGTATTTGTAAGCCAAAACCAGGAGTGGGTGATAAATACAGAAGTGGTGCATATATTTCTATTATACTTTTCCTCTACTTGTTCCACTCCTGGTTTTGGCTTACAAATACTGATGTAAAATACTGACCAAATACTGCTAGTGTGACGGCATCCTTATGGTTCTTGGAATAAGGGGAGAAAATAAAGAAAGTGAAAAAAATAGATTTGATGGAGCCAATTTAACATTAAAAACATTAAACATAATAAGACTGTACAAATAAATCACGTCACCTCTGATGTTAGGCACATACTTAGGGAAGTCATCTTCCCCCAATTCTACTATCATATATCAATTCAAATTTGTCCTGTTATATTAATCAATTGCTGCATTTTGGAGACATTTTTTAGATATATTTTGAATCATTGGATTAATGTAAACCACTTTTTTCTTTCTTTATTTATAAAACTGTCTCCATGTACATGTTTTAAATGCTTTTATATGTTATTAATAAAGTTATACCATTGATTTATGGTATGCGTAGTCTTTCTTTATAGGCTTAATGATTAATCTCAATGTGTCATGTATACATTCAGTATATTATCATTTTGTTATTTTCAATGATTTTAGAGAGTTTACAGTCATCGTCATATCATTTCAGAAGAGACATTTTTCTCCATTATAAAAGTTAGTACACAGTGCATGTACAAATAGCTACAGAATTGCTTAACTATGAGGGCTTGAAGATATAACATTTTACCATCTGCTCACCATGTATAATGCAGTTGAAAAGAACTGTAGACAAAGTCCAGCTCTTAGAAGCTTTTAGAAAACTGGACCCTAATGTAAAGTGATTGCTAAAACACATTTGCTTCACTTAGAGCCATATTTTAGATTTCTCACCATAGGAAAAAGCTTATTCTTTGATTTCCAGAAACCATTATATTTCCCTGATTACTGCATATCTATTGAAGACCAAATCAGCAGGGAGCCTTCCTAAAATAAAAAATACTTCTTCCAAAATGTACTTTGTAGTCGCTGCCATTTGTGGGAAATTGAACAGCTATTTTCATTATCAGAAGAAAAGCCAAGCTTAACAATAGGCAGCAAGTCAATGACGATAATGGAAAGATAATAGGCGTCAAACCAGATGACGCAAGATTATGTAAAAAACAAACCGCGATATATTCACTACGTACACAGTCAATGGAAATACTTGTTTGTCTCCTATTATTTTACAATTGCCCATTTAGTAAAGTCACAAACAGTGTATATAGCAGGCTTTGCTTCTTATACCATGCAGTATGATCAACTATTTATCAGGAAAAGAAAATGTTGCACACCTGTCGCTGGTCCTGGCTCTGCTACATCTGCCCTGGTCCGTTCTTTCTTGTGCTCCATGCCAGGCAGGTGGCCTGGTGTGCTTCCGTGTGATAAACTGCCTGGGCCTAATTATGGGCTTCCAAGACCCAAACCCGAGCTTTGGTATTGAATCTGAGACAAGACTTGCTGTTTGGTAGTGCACAGCAACATGGCTGCAGGCTGCAGGACGTCTCTTGTAGATCGACAGCTTCTTGTTACTTCGGAGTTCTGTCAGCTGCCTGTCCCCAGATTTCCTGGACCTCTTCACTGTGTCCGCCCGTGGTTTCCCAGACTTTTTTCTTGCTTTGTGTGACTTTCTTGGTTGCTGACTTTCCTGTTACTCCAGAATTTTTCTGCTACCTGCCTGCGGTTTCCTGCACTCCACCTGCTTGTATGCAGTTTCCTGATAACCTCTGCTTGACTGCAGTTTCTTGACGTTCTCTATTTGCCTGTGATTTCATACACTCTACCTGCTTGCTGGCTGTCTCCTTCCTGCCTTCGGTTTCCTGATATCCTCCACATGCCAGCAATTTCCTGCACTAACTGCTTGCCTGTGGTTTCCTGCACTCCACCTTATTGCTTTCAATTTCCTGATGTCCTTCATATGCCAGCGGTTTCCTGCACTCCCTGCTTGCCTACGGTTTCTTGACATTCTTTGCCTGCCTACGATTTCCAGCATTCCACCTGTCTACCTATGTTTTCCAGTCTATTTACCAACCTGCTGCACTGACACCTGTGGCCATGTGCCCACCTGGACCTTAGGTTTAGAGGATCCACCTCACCTAGTGATCCCCTTGAATTTCTCGTAACAGAAAAGGTAATGCCCAAAATGGTCACCTATTCAATATTTAGTAACACCCCTTTAACAATACTTAGGCGACAATTTATTAAGAACAGCATTTTATATGGCAGTCTTAATAAAGTGAGAACTATAACTAGGTTCCTCTTTCAACTGTCCTGGGCCGAATTTGGTGAATCTTTCAAATGTTCTCTGCCACCAACAAATGTTTTCCAGACAGGAGTTGGCGTATATTTCTTTTGTAATTTAAGTCATATTTATCATATAAATATAAAGAATATGTTATGCACTCTTGGCCATACCTCATCCAACCTGAGCTCTGCCTAATCTTCAAAAAGTTAGCGGGAACTGTTGTAAAAATGCCAAAAGTGGTATATTTTTCCCTAACTTCAAGTTGCCCAATAATTTTGAGACATTTCGAGCAGTTTTTTGCCATGATTCTGGCAATACTGCTTGATGAATCAGACCATTAAGTTCATGTCAAAAAATTAAAAGCTGTAAATATGGCCCCAGATTTAAGATGGTATTTTTTATGCCAGTCAGAATGAACTGTACACTGCTGTATGATGAATGCACCTAATTCATTAGGAGGCATGTACCTCTTAATGAATTTAAAGTATTTTCCAACTTCCACGCACCACTGCCAGAAATGCTACTTCAGTTACAAAATGGAGTTCATTTTTAGCGTAATTTATATCACATTAGTGGTTCAAAGTTTTATTAAATCCATTCATGCTTCTAAAAGTTGGCAGAGTGGACCAGGAGTGAGATAAAAAATAGAGTTGAGCAAATTTTTCAGAATTCGATTACGATTGTCAGCTAATATTGTTTCTGCAATATTTGCCGAACGTCATTGGAGTCAATCCGATCATCAAACATAAATTGGGCACAATTAGGGTACCAATATGGCAAGAATATGGCAAATTCAGATTCGGTGACCGATTCCGAACTTATTCACTCAACTCTAGTCATTAATAGACTGGGAGATCAACAAATAAATTCAAGCCAAGTCTAGTAAAAACAATAAAAGTAACAAAATATCTGTGCTCTGAGCAACTCATTCTCCCCTGGTTTTCAGCCTGGATGGTCGCATCTTGGCACTATCCAGGTTGAAAACCACTTATCCCAGACATGAATAGAGGCATGGGAAAGAATGTTAGACATCTGAGTGATATGGTTGTTTTTTATTTTTGATTTTTTTATTTTTTATTTTTTTACAGGAGACCAGGGCTTCAATGGAATGGGTGTTAGGTGAGTATTATTGTTGTTTGTAATTTTCTATTTTTACTGGGGATGAGGGCATCAATGGAATGGACGTAAGTTGAGTATAACTTTGTTTATTATTTTTAAATAAAAAAGTAAAATGGTGTGTATTTTTATTTCAAATAAAGGACTTTATTCTGGTTGTGTGCTAATTTACAATCTGACTATGGAGTTAGCAATGCAGAGGTGTCTTATAGACGCCTCTCCATTACTAGCATGTGGGGTTGATGTCAGCAGCCATAACACAGTTGACATCAACCCCACATATATTAACCTCACTTGCTACCACCACAGGGCAAGTAGGAAGAGCCTGGCAAAGTGTCAGAATTGGCGCATATAATAGATGCACATTTTCTGGGGAGACTGCTAGCTGCTATTTTGGGGGTCCAGCATGGTTGGTACAATGTGACAGACAGACAGTGACCACAGGAAAGTTCCAAACAAATTCTGTATAATGTCCAACATACTCACAAATAGAAAACAAATGGTATCTTCTGGATTGCAGCCAGGAATCAGGTTCACATTCGGGACCAGTTGCCGTGGGCAACTGCACCACCGTGCAATGCTGAGGGTTGCAAGGCCTTTTGGCTTCACTTGGCTCCGTGTTACTTCACACCAGCTGAGATTCCCAGAGCCACCTGCTCTGCAAGTTTGCAAACCGAGACTGACACACCCAACCCTTTGCTGCAGGGTTTTTTAAATGGAATCTGTGGCCATGGGCCACTAGTAAGACCCAGCCCGGAGGGAGCAAACTTCCCCTCTAACATCCTGCATTTTGCTCCATAAATAAAAAATACTGCTGGGTTTTCTTAAATCTGGCTTGAGCAAATAGCCAGCCCAAGACCCAACTTACTTTTATTTTGCACTGCAATCACAGCTAAATCTGTTACTGCAATGCACTCCAGCGGTCTTAATATGCTTATATGCGCATCCTGAGACACACATACCGACCCTTGCATATAACACCTGTGACTGCCACACAGGGGGGACACCACGCCGTTTTTTGAATTATTTATTTATTTAAATAATCTAGAAAAAATGGCTTGGGACCCCTCTATTTTTGATAACCAGCCATAATAAAGCTGACAGCTGAGGGATGCATCCCGTAGATGTCAGTTTTGCCATGCTGGATATCAAAAATAGAGGGGAACCAACGCTGTTTCTTTTTTTTCATTTATTTATTTATAGCGCAGATGCTGGCTGATGAATACTCCCCTCATTTGCTGCCTGCTCTCGCTGTTATTAGCGGCAGCAAGTGTAGGCTGATGGGAGTAGTACTCCCATCAGCCGATGCCTGTGACCGAAGGTAAACTTTTTACCACCAGTAACAGCTGATGGTTCACACTGTCATCTGACAGCATGGGAGCAACAGCACTCTGACCGGTGGTAATAATCTTACCACTGATCAGCGACACCAGTGTTTGTCATGCCGGCTTCGGACTCTGTTCACACGGGGGGAGTCTGTTGTGCAGTCTTAGACCTTCCTGTTGCTCAGCCTGAGTTTGGGAATCGGCTGTGGTTTGTTCAGTGATGTTAAGCTTGGCAGGAGTTAGCTTTTGATTAGTGGCTGAGGCTGCTGGGAACGCCTTTTCCCTTTTAGCATGGTTCAGAACATTCCTGGACGCTGACTATAGCATTTGTGTGTCTCTTGCATACCGGTCCTGTGTTGGAGTAGCTGTTGATGCTCAAGTCTTTATTTAGGAGTTTGGTGAAGTATACTTTGTTGTTTGTTCATTTCCCTATTGGTATTGTGTTTCCCCTCACACACATTGTGTCATCCTGTTAGTTTGCTTTGTGATGCAGTTTACTTTATTCCCTGTTGTTCTTTATCTGTGGTTTCCATTACTGTTCACATCCTGGGGTGGGGGTTGGGGTTTAGCTCAGGGCTGGACAGGAGATAGTGACAGGTCAGTGTCTCGGGCCTCCCTACCATCAAGGGTACCCCCGAGTTAAGGAAAGATAGGACTCCCTCTAGTCTGAGGGGCAGTTCAGGGGCCCTGGTTCCTCATCTCCTGTTTTCCCATTGTTTCCTATGACAGTTTCTTGTGCTGTCAAGCAGATGACAGCGTGGGAAACACCCAATATTCGGGGTGCCAAACCCAATCAGTAACATGGACTTCCTGGAGGAGTCATTATATGTTCGATATGGACCCCGAACTTTACTGTTCAGGTTCGCCCATCTCTGATCAGGACTATAGCTTTTATGTACACACTTATCACTAAAATATCCAATTACATCTTCTCCCCTTTTATTAGCTATCATTAACCATACAGCCATACTTAAAGATTTTTCCCCAGCTGTCTTTTAGATTGCCACATTCAATTTTAAATTATATTTCACTGTTATAATCAATGTATGATCATTCTTATTGTGTTACTTTACATTATTGATTCTATAATTTTTGTCATCAATTTGAAACTTGAAGAATGGGACTGTCTGAAATGCTGATACCCATATGTTATAAAAATTAAAATAACAGTCTAAAAAGGGTTTGTTTGCAGGTACATCTTTTTTTACCAATATTTCAGAATGGGTTAAAGGCAATGTGTCATTAGAAAATAACCTATTGTTTAAATCAGGTTTTTGTATTCCATGTAATTTAATTTTTTTTTTTAAAGTTACGGTACTTTTTTTCTAAATCTCTTTAAAAAAAAATAGAAATCTTGCAACTTACTCATTGGTCAATGGCGACATTTTAAATTTATACATCCTGTAATTTCAGGAAGAGATTTCAGAAGACTCAATATTATCAAAGGCAAGATTAAAATAACAGATGCCACCTGGATACTTAGCTGATAACACAGGATTCACCATTCTCAGTATCCTCTGCTCTCTTCCCCTCCAGCCTCCCCAATATTTTGCAATTTTCAAACTTTAAATCTTGAATTACCACACAAAATAGATAATAAATAACATTTACCACATGTCTACTTTACATCCGCATCATTTTTTAAACATTTTTTTTTGCTAAGAAGTTAGAACAGTTAAAAATTTATCATCAATTTCTGATTTTTCCAACAATATTTACCAAACCATTTTTTAAGGAACCACATTACATATGAAGTAACTTTGAGGGGCCTATGTGACAGAAAATACCATAACTGACCCCAGATCGCGAAAAATGGAGACGCTACTGGTATCGGAAAATTGCGCAATTTTTTTTTTTTTTAGCAAAGTTTTGAATTTTTTTTACCACTTAGATAAAAAATAACCTAGACATATTTGGTGTCTATGAACTCATAATGACCTGGAGAATCAAAATGGCAGGTCAGTTTTAGCATTTAGTGAACCTAGCAAAAAAGCCAAACAAAAAACCAGTGTGGGATTGCACTTTTTTTTTGCAATTTCACCGCACTTGGAATTTTTTTCCCGTTTTCTAGTACACGACATGCTAAAACCAATGATGACGTTAAAAAGTACAACTATTCCAGCAAAAAATAAGCCCTCAAATGGCCATATTGACAGAAAAATAAAAAAGTTATTTGCTGTGCCTAAACAGTGGAAATGAAGCGCCTGCCAGGGCCGTGGGCATACTCTGTACCGGTTCTTAAAGGGGAAGTGGTCATGGCAGCAGTGACCCGGTCCGTAGCCCTGGGTGTCCAATAAAAGAGTGATGATGAAAAGGGGAATAAAGTTTATGGGAAAAGGGGAATTGTTTGTGACGCCACCTGTGGTATTTGGCAAATAGGAGATGTTAGCCGATGCTGCTTGAGACTGCTGGGGCTGATGGTGATACAGCAGTGTTGTTACAACTCTCTACAGGTAGAGCTACACCCCAGGGCAGTGATGGTGTTAAAGGGTGATGATGGTGATTGTAGTGCAGGGCAGGTGATGCAGTAATAACTCAGAGGACACAGCAGGGTGCAGTTTCCACACGTTTACTCACAGTTCTTAATTGTAGTCCTCAGCTGGGGTGCTATGTTTTCCGGGTCTGTGGTCCAGCCAGCTCTCAAGTAAATTGGGTGCACCTTCCAGAACCCCCTTTCTATGTTACTTTTCTGGCCGTTTCGCTGCGCTGGCTCTCACCCTTCTGCCCTGCGCCTTCACACACAGTGTCCCAATCCAGCAGCCTCAGATCTTGGCAGGCGACACTCTCTGTTGGTCCCCTGGATCCTATATGGCTGCCTTTTCAGCAAATGTGTTGGATGTGGCTGCAGCACATGCAGATGCTGCAGCCTCCGGTTAGCTGAGTCTTGTAGTCCTCCACTAGTCTTGGGGGCCGGTTCCCCACTGCGACCTAGTCCCTTCACCTGGCAATGGTCAGCGTGGATGCGGGCCCCACAGGTGGATTGCTCACTACCCGTGCCCCTAGGACCCCTTCTTTCTCTCTTCTTTCTGTAGCTTCCCTTTTCTCTAGCTCCCTCTGACAGGGAGCCTCTTCTGCATGTCTTACTCCATTCAGCTCCTCTCACAATCTGACTTTCTCTCCTAATTAGCTACTCCCCTAACTACTCACTCCACCCACACCCTCTACCTAGTTACCATCTCCAGACTGGGATGAGGCCATCCTCCTTTAGGGTACACCCAGATGCCTTGACTGGAGTGTTGTGTTGGATGATGGTGTAGAGTCCTGGCTAGTGCCCCCTCCTTACCTCAGAGCGGAGTCCCACACCTTTGGATGAGGTGCAATACCTCTTTGGCGACCAGACCTCAGGGGTGTAGTAGTGAGCAGTTTTAAGCCTTAGACGATTCACTAAATTGTATAACGTTGGGTTGAGTAAATGTGAAAATACAATAAATAAAAGATTTAAAAAAGGCAAAAAACTATGATATACATGTGGTATTGCTGTAATCTCACTGACCCGAAGAATAAAGCTGCCTTAACACTTTTACCACATGGTGAAAGACATAACAAAAAAAATCCTGAATTGCATATTTTTTATATTCTATCTCCGAAAAATCAAAGTAGAAAGCGATCCAAATTTGATATGTGCCCAAAAATGGTACAAAAAAAACCATCAACTCGTTCCGCAAAAAAACGATCCCTCACATGACTCTGTTGGGAGAAAAATAGAAAAATTATAGCTCTCAAAATATGATGATGCAAAACCTTTGTTTTGCAAAAAAATCGTTTTTAGTGTGTGACAGTAGCCAAACATAAAAGAACTATATGAATTTGATTTTGCCGTAATTGCACAAACCTGAAGAATAAAGTAGTCTAATCACTTATACCACATGAGCAACAGCATAAAAAATAAATAAAGCCAGTTCTTCGCCTTCTGTTGATTTGTTCATTCTGCCTCCCATAGATTGCAGAAAGGCTCAGCTCACATTTATACTGCACTTTACGCTGAGCGCTTACACTGAAATATGTGATTCAGACTGAACCCCCAGTGGAAAATTCCCTATGATGAGGCACACAGTTTTGTGGACCTCTGAAAAGAAGGACACCGCTGAACAGAGGCCAGATGGAGACAAGAGTAACACTGCTGCCTCATTATAGTGATTGGATCCATCAGTGTTACCTCGATGTTAGTGCTCAGCGTAGAGCACAGGATAAATGTGCTCCCCAAAATGTTATGTAAAATATTCCCAGTAAAACCTTCAACAAAAAAGGCAAGTCCCCCTCAGGTCTGTCATTTGTTAATGGAAATATAGGGGCATCCATGTTACTGGTAGCACAAAAGGCTCTTAAAAAGTGCTATGCCTCGGCCCCCAGAGGCATACCCTAGGGATTAGGTTCAAGGGCGAAACTTCTGAGTGGGTCCCTAACCAGGTAACCCTGAATATAACTATGGGGGCGAACCCTAATAGTGGATGTAGGAGAACCTCAGCAGATGACCATGCTATACAAAGACGAGTACTGATATTACTGCCATATGGTGACTATTATTCTATTATCCCTTTTGAAAACTAAAAACTTGGGGCCAAAACAACATTTTAGCTGAAAAATTGTAATTTTTAAACCTTAGACTGTGTGCACTTTTTGCAAATTTGATGCACTTTTCTCACGCTTTATTCTGTACTGATTTGTGGCAAAACCTGATTCCAGCAAAGTGAGTAAGAAACCTGAAGTGTCATGCACACTTTGAAAAATATTTAGAAAATATTTAGAAACAGTGGTTGATACCTTTTAATAGCTAACTAGTGTTGAGCAATACCTTCCGATACTTGAAAGTATCGGTATCGGATAGTATCGGCCGATACCCGAAAAATATCGGATATCGCCGATACCGATACCCGATACCAATACAAGTCAATGGGACTCAAGTATCGGAAGGTATCCTGGATGGTTCCCAGGGTCTGAAGGAGAGGAAACTCTCCTTCAGGCCCTGGGATCCATATTCATGTAAAAAATAAAGAATTAAAATAAAAAATATGGATATACTCACCCGTCCGGGGGCCCCTGGACCTTACCGATTGTAACCGGCAGCCTCCGTTCCTAAGAATGAGGAGTTTAGGGCCTGCGATGACGTCGCGGCCTGTGATTGGTCGCGTGAGTGGTCACATGAGTGGCACGCGACCAATCAGAAGCCGCGACGTCATCGACGGCCCTTCACGCGCTCATTCTTAGGAACGGAGGCTGCCGGTTACAGCGGTAAGGTCCAGGGGCCGCCGGAGAGGTGAGTATATCCATATTTTTTATATTAATTCTTTATTTTTTACGTGAATATGGATCCGATTCCGATTTCCGATATCACTAAAGTATCGGAACCTGGTATCGGAATTCCGATACCGCAAGTATCGGCCGATACCCGATACTTGCGGTATCGGAATGCTCAACACTATGGCTAACTGAAAAGATGGTAACAAATTGCAAGCTTTCGAGACTACTCAGGTCCCTTCATCAGGCCTGGTGACTCACTGAGTACTCTCAATTCTAAATGTTTTTCTATCCACTAGCTAAAACAGTACCAAGATATATATCTTTCCTGTATGCACACTCTGAATATTTTTCACTTGCAGATTTGGATCAGAAAATAATCTGCAGCATGTTAATTCTCTGTGCATTTTTTCCCTGCATTTTTCACCCATTGAATGCACTGAAAAACACGCACCAAAATCGCATCAACAACGCATCAATAATGCAAAGTTTTTGAGTCTGCGTTTTCCTGCCAAGAGGTGGCGAAATGGTGCCGAGATTTCTGCAATCAAATACTCCACGTGTGCACATAGCCTTAGGAGATTCACTAAATTGTATGACATTGGGCTGAGTAAATGGAAAATTTCCATTTTATCCAGTAAAATGTTGCTTTGGCCCCAAGTTTTTTTAATTTTCAAAAGGGATAATAGGAAAAATAAACAGTACAATTTGTCACGCAATTTGTATGCCAATACCCCATATGTGATCAAAAACATTTTTTGAGGCACAGTGCAAAGCTCAGAAAGGAAGAAGTGCCATTTATTGTGTGGTAAAAGTGTTAAGGCAGCTTTATTCTTTGGGTCAATATGACTAATGTGATACCACATGTATATCATAGTTTTTTTAATTATTTGTTTACAGTGTTCACTGAAGGGGTTAACTAGTGTGACAGTTTTATAGGTCAGCTTTTTCTGGACGGAGCAATACCAAATTTGTGTACTTTTATTTTGCTTATTTCTGTTTTTAGATAAATATACAAATTTATTTATTTATAATATTTTTTTCATTTTTATGTTATTTACTTTGTGATTTTTAAAAAAAACATTTTTACAATACTTTTTTCACTTTTTTTAGTTAGTCGCTCTTTGGGTACAATGCATTATACCTGTCAGCTTTAGACTGACAGAAGCTTCTTAGACAAAGCTAAGGCATGGCCTAAGCAGGACTCCATACCATAGCTTGATGATGCAGGGGTGCTGATTGGACAGGAGATGGAGCCACCTCCCTCTCCTTGCCTTCTAAGTGCTGCAATCGCTATTGACCTCAGTATTTAAGGGATTAAATAGTCCAAGATGGCAGTCGGGTTTTGCCAGGAAACACAGGTACATCTTTGTGCTGGAACGCGCTGTGAAACAGTAAACACCAGTATGTCCAATCTTGCTTAGCCAATCAGTGGATGAGGCGTGTCCATGCTGCAACCAGTGATTGGCTGAGAGGACATTTCTTATCATTTCCTAAGTGTCCAGAAGGGTCTAGACGTAAAGAATGGTGAGAGGCATGGAAAGAATCAGACTGGGAGCAGAAGGGTTTGGTGAGTTTTGCTTCATTTACTTTCCAACATATTCTGTGCCAATAGTGGAAACATTTTATTTTTTTTACTTTAAATATTTTAATTGTGTTTTAACAACAAGGATATAAAAAAAGAACATTCAAATTAATTATGTTCAATAATAACAATAAAAAGTTGACGTTGTTAATATTCAAATTAAGTAAAATAATCTGAGAACTGTCAAGATTAAATGTCCAAAATTCATAGATTTATTCAGAATTATGACCAGTCATGCAATACACCAACGTTTCGGCCTGATGGGCCTTTGTCAAGGTAATTATCTGTGTAACAGTACAAAGAAAATATAATCAAAAATTATAAGCAACCAATAATATATAATAAAACAGAACAACTGGTCAATACATACTCAAAATAAATATCCAGAGCCAACATATCATGTCATCCCATGAATATCAGTACATATGTATAACAGCCCATCAAATAATACATAGAGGCTAAGTGCCCACATAATTACAGAAGAATCGAAAAATAAAACTCAATAATCAATAAATACAGGTGGTCAGCATCATCATATGTCTCAGAGGTAGAGACAAGTTCCATCTGTGAACTATGGACAATCCTTATCTTATATACAAATCATATCCTGAAGGGCTCAAACTAGAACAAAAATAAACAATACAATCATATGAGCGCAAATAATCAGTAAGGCACAGTTACCTGTATGACGGTATTTAAGAAGATACTAAAAGAAAAGAAAAGAAGGACAAAGGGGTCCCGGTAAGTGCACGGAGAAGTTATATAATAGAATTAAAGAGTCACACCCGAAATGGATAGATTACCTGGTTAAGGAGCGCATGCATATTGGGAAGACGCCGATTCAGTAGTGGGGTGTCGCATGCAACATGTAGGTCACCTATTTATGATGTCTCGTCCGCCGCACCCTGCACTTTGTCCTCCCGTGTGCCGTGAAGAATCTCCATTTTTTGTACATGATATAATAAAGACTTGTTGAACTGCAAGACCGGTGAGTGCTTTGGCGTTCTTCTTTTTGATTGCTATTAGCATGCAACATGTAGGTCACCTATTTATGATGTCAGAACGGCGCCAATGTCCGAAAAGATCACGTGTGCTTCACATAGTGCGCAGTGAGTAAATGTCGCGCATGCGTAATAGAAGAAAAAGGACGGAAGTGGGGAATGGAAAGGCAGAAGTAGGGAATAAGAGATAGTAAGGTAATATATTGAGAAATATATAAAAGCAGGCGCCGCATATCGCAGACGGTAGAGAATAAAAAAGGAACAAGAGTTGGTAAATGCGTATACCAATGTATAGAACATATATCATATCTCAATACAGCATGACCAATGTTCTATTCCTTTTTTAGATACTCTTGTGATGATTAATGACGATAAAACTTTATCAACAGATATCTATGTTAAACCAACGGACAAGAACAGTCTACTGTTCTTTACAAGTTGTCATCCACGCCACATTAAAAAATCCCTCCCAAAATCACAATATCAGAGGGTTAATCGTATTGTGTCGGACCCTTCACAATGCTCCATACGTCTTAATGATATGGCCTCCAAGTTCCGCAGTCGTGGGTATCCAGATTCATATCTTAGTTTTTCTCCAGATACTCCAGTTTCTAAGACACCACAGGTTGGGGGACATCGGATGGCTTTCGTCAATACATACCACCCGTTCATGTCTCTGTTTCAGAAGATTATTTTTAGACATTGGTCACTTCTGGGGTCCTCCTATCCTGACATTCCTGAATTCCGCATTCCTCCACTCATGTGTCATAAAAAACCACCTAATATGCAGAACCTTTTAGTTAGGGCGGATGTTGGTAGCCCAAGAACAGAGATGAAACAGTCGTTTTTGACATCTTCACGTAAGGGTACATTTCGCTGTTTACGTTGTTTGCAGTGTTCACACATTACCAAGGGTGAGACATTCACACATCCGAGGACTGGAAAATGTTTCCCGGTTCGTGGCTTTTACAGCTGTGATTCTTCATACGTTGTGTACTTCATCAAATGTCCTTGCGGTCTCGGATATGTTGGGGAAACTACCCAGCATATCCGAGACCGCATATCACAGCACAAATCAACTATTCGCTGCAAGAAGACTATGCTACCCATACCTGCACATTTTATTAATCATTCATAATCATAGCATTTCACAGCTACGTTACCAGGTTATCGATAATGTGCCAATGGCTAGAAGAGGTGGAAACAGAATATTGAAGTTAAAAGAAAAAGAGGCATTTTGGATCTACACTCTTCAAACCTTAGAACCATTTGGTTTGAATAGAGAATATGAGGTGTTCTATTGACTTTTATGATCCTTTATTGTATAACATTGTCCTCTCTTTGAATTTGATATCTCTTTTTTTCTCGCAGTTTCTCTTTCTTTCACTTCTTCTATTTTTTGATTTAGGATATGTGATCTCTTTATGGGCTTGATCCCTGAGAGCTCATAAGCTATGTATAATTGTACATATGTATTTGTGTATATTATAGATGAGTAGATATCTTCTGGTTATATACATATATCTATTTACATATGCTATATGTACTGATTTCTTTTCCCTTTTCTTTCTTTTAGACTTGATTCTGTGGTCCATCACTCTTTGGGTGCAGGTCGGTGCACGACATGGGTGCTTTTTCTTTTCTAATACCCTTTTAATATATGTTCTATACATTGGTATACGCATTTACCACCTCTTGTTCCTTTTTTATTCTCTACCGTCTGCGATATGCGGCGCCTGCTTTTATATGTTTCTCAATATATTACCTTACTATCTCTTATTCCCTACTTCCGCCTTTCCATTCACCACTTCCATCCTTTTTCTTCTATTACGCATGCGCGACATTTACTCTCTGCGCTTGCGCACTATGTGAAGCACACGTGATCTTTTCGGACATTGGCGCCGTTCTGACATCATAAATAGGTGACCACTTGTTGCATGCGACACCTCACTACTGAATCGGCGTCTTCCCGATATGCACGCGCTCCTTAACCAGGTAATCTATCCATTTCGGGTGTGACTCTTTAATTCTATTATATAACTTCTCCGTGCACTTACCGGGACCCCTTTGTCCTTCTTTTCTTTTCTTTTAGTATCTTCTTAAATACCGTCATACAGGTAACTGTGCCTTACTGATTATTTGCGCTCATATGATTGTATTGTTTATTTTTGTTCTAGTTTGAGCCCTTCAGGATATGATTTGTATATACGATAAGGATTGTCCATAGTTCACAGATGGAACTTGTCTCTACCTCTGAGACATATGATGATGCTGACCACCTGTATTTATTGATTATTGAGTTTTATTTTTCGATTCTTCTGTTATTATGTGGGCACTTAGCCTCTATGTATTATGTGATGGGCTGTTATACATATGTACTGATATTCATGGGATGACATGATATGTTGGCTCTGGATATTTATTTTGAGTATGTATTGACCAGTTGTTCTGTTTTATTATATATTATTGGTTGCTTATAATTTTTGATGATATTTTCTTTGTACTGTTACACAGATAATTACCTTGACAAAGGCCCATCAGGCCGAAAGGTTGGTGTATTGCATGACTGGTCATAATTCTGAATAAATCTATGAATTTTGGACATTTAATTTTGACAGTTCTCAGATTATTCTACTTAATTTGACATTATTTTTCTGAGAACTCTTTTTCTACATTTTGGACTGCAATCCCCTTGATCGATTACTACTGTTGTTAATATTCAGTTATCGTTAAACATTAGAACGTAAGTATAATCAGCTTGATTAGGTATTAGTATATGCTCTTACATGAAACAAATAATTACCTGTGTGATAGAGCAATGTAAAGAAGAAAGAAGGGTGGAAAGAGAAAAAATGGGAAGGAAAGGGAGGTGGAGGGGGGACGAAACAAAAAAAAACACGACTTATTGAAACTAGCACTTCAGAGTAGACCACATCTACTACGACATTCTATCTTAAGTATTTTTTTTTTGACACCCAGATTTCCAGGTCATTCCCCTCACTGAATAATATCCAACATGTCCATTAGCAATGAAAAGCTTTGATGTGATTGTTACTCTTCTACCTGTGAGACTATTACACAGTGAGAATATTGAATTCCATAACCCACAAACGAATGGGCATTCCCACCATATTTGTAACATGATGTGGCTGCACCACCACACTGCTAGTATGAGTCCGACATAGAGGGGAAGATTCTATGTAGCATAGTGGGACCACAGTACCATCTAGATAGAGTCTTATAGTTTTTCTCTTGAGCATGGCAAGTACGGTAATAGATAACACAGGCCAACAAAAAACAACTTTTTTTATGTTTCTTTGATGAAAATAGGCAAATATTACTAATTTTGGGTCGAGAAACTCAAATATACCCACAGAATTGTTTAATTAGCTCTCGTTTTTTAGATACACGCCATGGAAGTATGTGCTGTAGGTAGCGAGAAGAATTCATTACAAGAGTATAAATTGCACAGTACAGTACACATATTTAGTATCGCCGCGTCCGTAACGACCCAACCTATAAAACTGTCCCACTAGTTAACCCCTTCAGTAAACACCGTAAGAAAAAAAAAAAAAAAACGAGGCAAAAAACAACGCTTTATTACCATACCGCCGAACAAAAAGTGGAATAACACGCGATCAAAAAGATGGATATAAATAACCATGGTACCGCTGAAAACGTCATCTTGTCCCGCAAAAAACAAGCCGCCATACAGCATCATCAGCAAAAAAATAAAAAAGTTATAGTCCTCAGAATAAAGCGATGCCAAAATAATTATTTTTTCTATAAAATAGTTTTTATCGTATAAAAGCGCCAAAACATTAAAAAATGATATAAATGAGGTATCGCTGTAATCGTACTGACCCGACGAATAAAACTGCTTTATCAATTTTACCAAACGCAGAACGGTATAAAGAAATTCATGAATAGCTGGTTTTTGGTTATTCTGCCTCACAAAAAACGGAATAAAAAGTGATAAAAAATGGTCACGTGTCCGAAAATGTTACCAATAAAAACGTCAACTCGTCCCGCAAAAAACAAGACCTCACATGACTCTGTGGACCAAAATGTGGAAAAATTAAAGGTCTCAAAATGCCACGTATATAAGTGCCACGTATTTAAGTGCCACGTATAAGTGCCACGTATTTAAGTGCCACGTATAAGCAAAGTAATGATGGTAAGCAGTCTTCACAAGTGGAGTAATTGGTCTTCTTTGGTTGGCAAATGTCACATAACCACACACGTAACAAAAATTGTTAACAATATTTGCACATTTACGAGGCATTTTCAAAGTGTAAATTCTCTCCACAAAATTACTGCAACAAGAGAAAGAGACTTCAATTAGTACAAACTATGCAGACACAATTTATAAAATGGCTGACATTGGTTCAACAGGTCTGTAATCAGGTTTACCAATACACATTTGTTGAAAATTCAAAATTTCCCTATTTTCCTGCATAATAATCTTAAATGACCTGTATCTCAGCAACAAGAGCTAATAATGATTTTTAAGTAACATATTCGTTTTTAGGATGCTAAAATTATTACAAACCAGCTATTTTCATTTCAGAAACATTTTCACTGTTGGCCAGTGTAATTTGTGGCAGAGTATGAATGTTTTTTGCCAATCCTCCTGTAACAACCCTGCCGGCATCACTACAAGGCCTTCCATTCCCCATCTGCCTGTTACATCAACTCACTCACCCAGTGCCATGCTTGCTCTGTGTACACTTCCTGGCTGTGTGCATAGGGGGGCGGCGCCAGTCACTCCGGATTCTTATTGAGACTGTGTGCACCTCCTTTGGGTGTTCCTGGCCAATAGCCTTGAGGCCTCTGATACTTAAGGCATCCTCACCCATTGGAGGATGCCTGAGCAAACTATTCCCCTCAGTTAGCATTTGCTACTGAGCTGCCAGGTCGTGTCTGTTTCCTGTCTCAGAGGGCTGCAATACTGCAGGCCTTCATCTGTGTTCTGTTTGTGTATCCGTGTCCGTCCCTGTCTGAACTCTGGTCTATGCCTGTTCCTGTTCCTTCTTTGTCATTTGTCATTTCCCACTCTGCTGTATGTACTGTTATGGACTGGTAATTTAGGAGCGACATGCGACTAGCTCTGAGCAGGTGGTAACTATACAGACCGCAGTTCCTGATCTTAACACAACACTAGAAGTAGCCGTGGGATGTTCCTGTCACTCCCTGGACACCTCGTCACAGCCGGAGAACTAGCTACCCCTAAAGGTAGAAATAGGAAAGCTATCTTGCCTCAGAGAAAATCCCAAAAGGATAGGACAGCCCCCCACAAATAATGACTGTGAGAGGAGAAGGAAATGACATACGTAGAATGAAACAAGATTTAGCAAAGGAGGCCACTTCTAGCTAGATAGATAGTACAGGAAAGAACACTGTGCGGTCAGTAATAAAAACTAGAAAAAGTCCACCGCAGAGATATGCAAAAATCTCCACACCTGACTAAAGGTGTGGAGGGCAAAATCTGCAGCCCAGAGCTTCCAGCTTAGCTGAATAGATCCATACTGATAAGCTGGACAAATTAACAAAACATAGAATGTGCTGAACAATAAGTCCACAACAAGTGGACTGCAAAAGGACAAGCAAGGACTTATCTTTGCTGAACGGGTCAGAGTGTCAGGGAAATCCAAAAGAGCCGAGACTCCCAAGCAGGAACAATTGACAACTGGCATTGATTGAGGGATAAAGCCAGACTAAAATAGCCGAGCAGAAAGACGATCAGTGGAAGCAGCTGCTGATGCTAAATCCAAGAATCAGCTATACCACTCAAAACCACAGGAGGGAGCCCAAGAGCAGAACTCACAAAAGTGCTACTTACAACCACCGGAGGGAGCCCAAGAGCAGAATTCACAACAGTGTACCTCCGCCTTATCTCTCTGCTCTGCTTGCCACTATCAGTGGTTCTGCATCTCTCTGCTCTGTTCTGCCACAACCTGTGGTTCTGTGCTTCTCAGCTTTCCTCACCACAACCTGTGGTTCTGCACTCTTTTGCTCTTGGCATTACCTCCTGCGGTTCTGGCTCCTGGCTCCTCCTCCAGCGTCTCCGCTCTTGGTTCCGCCTCCAGCATCTCCGCTCTTGGCTCTGCCTCCAGCATCTCTGCTCTTGGCTCCGCCTCCAGCGTCTCTGCTCTTGGCTCTGCCTCCAGCATCTCCGCTCTTGGCTCCGCCTCCTGCGGCTCCGTCCTTGGCTCTGCCTTCTCCTTCTCTACTCTCTGCTCTGCCTTCTCCTTCTCTACTCTTTGCTCTGCCTTCTCCTTCTCTGCTCATAGCTCTGCCTTCTCCTTCTCTACTCTTAGCTCCACCTCCTGCTCTTACTCCACCTCCTGTGATTCTGCTTTGCTTCCACTCTTGCTCTATCTTTATTCTGCAACTTGCCGTACGGGTCTCTACCTGTTTCTTTATGTTCTCCAGTCTGAACGGGTTCCTACCTGTTTCCATACAACCATCTGAATACCAGTTCCTACCAGAGTATCAGTCCTGTCTGCCAGTGCCAGCCATGCCCGCCTGTCTGCCTGAGTACCAGCCGCGCCCGTCTGCCTGCCTGTATCTCCGTCAAGCCAGTCCGCCCATCTGGGCTTCTGCCAAACCCGTCTGTCAGCCAGTGCCACAACCGTGCCTGCTTGTCTGTGTCTTGTCCCTGGTGGGATCAGCATCCACAGTCCGACTCCACCCTGGAGTGGTACCTGGTAGCTTCCTATTGCACAAGTCTGTCCTCGCCATCAGAGGCTCCAGTGAACACCTAGGAAGCTACTTAGTTACGCCCCTTCCAGGGAGGTTCGGTCTGTGGTCCAGTGGGGCCACACCCCCAGGCGCCCGCGCCAACCAGTCTCGGCGCGAGCGTTACACCTCCTCTGAAATTTAACTACCTAATTCCTTCTTCCAAGCTCCAGTAAAGGGTAGAGGGTCATTGCAGGTTTCCCTTTTGTTGCTTTGTATATTCAAGATAGAAGTTTAGTACAAGGACCTACTTGAGTGATTAAGGTTTCAAATGGAGTGAGTTCATCCTTTACACTAGTCAGAGATACAGTATATAAAACTTTATAAGTGACCTGAGATGGAAATGTGCCTACCTGGATAAGAGCCACCAAGTTCTGTAAAGGAAGTGACCAATCTAACCCCAGCAGATCTGTCTCAGATTAGAAATTAATCCACACCTGAAGCAGGGGGAAATCTGGGTTGTCAAACAAGGGCTTTAATAGACCCAATCTACGTGATATAGATGATGAGATTAAGACATGCTGCCATGTTTGCAAAAAGTGTTGAGTGAGCATTGGGAATTGTTTAGTTTGTACTTGTATTTTGTCAATCCATGTGAGTGTCTAGGGAGTTCACCTTCCAGTTTCACCCACTGCTTATGTTACAGAGGTCTGAACCAGTCCACTGTTCTCATAAGAATCACAGATTGATGGTATTTTTTTTAGATCAGCAAACCAGTACCTGTAATGCTATGCTAGATGCCCCTGCATGGAGCCCCCTGCTCTCTCCATGCATGGACGCAGGCTTACTCACCACCCCAGCCCACAGTGCAATCCCTGGCGTGCTTCTGCTCCTGCCTCCTCCCTCCTCTGTGCACGCTGGACTGTGTTCTGGCGGTGTGCCTAGGGCAATGTTGCACTATGCTATTGGCATTATGTCGTTACCAAATGAGGTGTACTAAAATACTGAACCAAGTTTTTTTAAAGTGTACCTCCAATTACATGGAGATATTCCAAAAGTTTAGATGTGTGCACAAAAATAATTTTTCTAAATAACTTTCACTGCAGCGTCTGTTTCTAAAAGACATCGTGGACAGGTTGTGGTCCAAAATATTTAGAATATTTATACTTCTGCACTAGGAAAGTGTGGCCTGATATGGCTCCTAGGTTGTAATATGCAATACGGTAACCAGCACTGTACAGTGTACCCCAAAGCTCCCCATAAGCTTTAGCTACCTGCCGGATGAACGATGGTTTCACCAAATGGTTCAGCTGGCGGTAATCTCGCCCACCATGCCCATACAAAGTGATTCTCGCTTAGCAAAGTGCTCTTGGGTTTTCCATGAGAAAGCCCTGCCAGACATTTCTCATGGCTGCTTACCTCTAGAGAACAAAATGATTGTTCAATACTTATAGAAGAAAAAATGAAGATGTGGCTCTCACCAAGTAGTGTCGCAATCAAAGTCATTTATTTTCCCATATCATGGGGTGAGGACATTATTCAGAGGTGGCAGATACAGGCGAGGGTGCACGGTGACGAGGTTGGATGACTGCCTTAATTGCAACATTATTTTACACATGATGTTGAGCGCCACGCTATAAGAGTGAACCACCACCAACAAGCGGTCAAACAGACTACAGTTGTGGCCAAAAGTATTGACACCCTTGCAATTCTGTCAGATAATACTCAGTTTCTTCCTGAAAATGATTGCAATCACAAATTCTTTGGTATTATTATCTTCATTTAATTTCTCTTAAATGAAAAAACACAAAAGAGAATGAAGCAAAAAGCAAAACATTGATCATTTCACACAAAACTCAAAAATGGGCCAGACAAAAGTATTGGCACCCTCAGCCTAATACTTGGTTGCACAACCTTTAGCCAAAATAACTGCGACCAACCGCTTCCGGTAACCATCAATGAGATTCTTACAATGCTCTGCTGGAATTTTAGACCATTCTTCTTTGGCAAACTGCTCCAGGTCCCTGATATTTGAAGGGTGCCTTCTCCAAACTGCCATTTTTAGATCTCTCCACAGGTGTTCTATGGGATTCAGGTCTGGACTCATTGCTGGCCACCTTAGAAGTCTCCAGTGCTTTCTCTCAAACCATTTTCTAGTGCTTTTTGAAGTGTGTTTTGGGTCATTTTCCTGCTGGAAGACCCATGACCTCTGAGGGAGACTGTTGTGAATTTGCTTTTTGGCTCCCTCTAGTGGTTACTAGTGATTTTACTCTGGGTATGTCAGTCATCCCTTGTATGCTCACCTGGGCCGTTAGTTCAGGGGTGTTGCTATATAAGCTCCCTGGACCTTCAGTTCAATGCCTGGCAACGTTGTAATCAGAGCTAATCTGTTGTGCTCTTGTCTACTGATCCTGGTTCCTGCTAGATAAAGCTAAGTCTGCTTTCTTGCTTTTTGCTATTTGTTTTTGTTTGCATTTTTGTCCAGCTTGTACATAATCTGTATCCTAATCTTGCTGGAAGCTCTAGGGAGGCTGGAGTTCTCCCCCTGGGCCGTTAGACGGTTCGGGGGTTCTTGAATTTCCAGTGTGGAATTTTGATAGGGTTTTCGTTGACCATATAAGTTATCTTACTACATTCTGCTATTAGTAAGTGGGCCTCTCTTTGCTAAACCTAGTTCATCTCTGTGTTTGTCATTTCCTCTTACCTCACCGTTATTATTTGTGGGGGGCTTGTATCCAACTTTTGGGTCTATTATCTGGAGGCAAGAGAGGTCGTTGTTTTCCTCTTCTAGGGGTAGTTAGTCCTCCGGCTGGCGCGAGACATCTAGCGACCAACGTAGGCATGTTCCCCGGCTACTTCTAGTGTTGGTGTTAGGAGTAGATATATGGTCAACCCAGTTACCCCTGCCCTATGAGCTGGATTTTTGTACTTCGCAGACTTACTTGTTCCTCTGAGACCCTCGCCATTGGGGTCATAACAGTTTGCCAGGCCAGTATTAAATGTTAAATGCATTGCAGAAGCGGGATTATAAGAAAGAAAATTCTGAGGTTTTTTTTTTCTTTTTCTCATTTTTTTTTTTCTTTTCCCCTTTACCTCTGAGTGGCTTGTGTTTGCTGCAGACATGAATGTCCAGACCTTGATTACAGGTGTGGACCAGCTTACTGCTCGTGTGCAGGGCATACAAGATTATGTTATCAGAAATCCTATGTCAGAACCTAAGATACCGATTCCTGAACTGTTTTCCGGAGACCGATTTAAATTTAGAAATTTCAGGAATAATTGTAAATTGTTTTTGTCCCTGAGACCCTGTTCATCTGGAGACTCCGCTCAGCAAGTGAAAATTGTTATTTCTTTTTTACGGGGCGACCCTCAGGATTGGGCCTTCTCGCTGGCGCCAGGAGATCCGGCATTGGCTGATATTGATGCGTTTTTTCTGGCGCTCGGTTTGCTTTATGAGGAACCCAATCTTGAGATTCAGGCAGAAAAAGCCTTGCTGGCTATGTCTCAGGGCCAGGACGAGGCTGAAGTGTATTGCCAAAAATTTCGGAAATGGTCCGTGCTGACCCAGTGGAACGAGTGTGCATTGGCTGCAAATTTCAGAAATGGCCTTTCTGAAGCCATTAAGAATGTGATGGTGGGTTTTCCCATTCCCACAGGTCTGAATGATTCCATGGCCCTGGCAATTCAGATCGACCGGCGGTTGCGGGAGCGCAAAACCGCAAATTCCCTCATGGTGTTGTCTGAGCAGGCACCTGATTTAATGCAATGTGATAGAATCCTGACTAGAAATGAGCGGAAAATTCATAGACGCCAGAATGGCTTGTGTTACTACTGTGGTGATTCTACACATGTTATCTCAGCATGCTCTAAACGTCTTACTAGGGTTGTTAGTCCTGTCGCCATTGGTAATTTGCAACCTAAATTTATTCTATCTGTAACTTTGATTTGCTCACTGTCATCGTATCCTGTCATGGCGTTTGTAGACTCAGGTGCTGCCCTGAGTCTGATGGATCTGTCATTTGCCAAGCGCTGCGGTTTTGTTCTGGAGCCATTAGAAAATCCTATCCCTCTTAGGGGTATTGATGCTACGCCTTTGGCAAAAAATAAACCGCAGTTTTGGACACAGGTTACCATGTGCATGACTCCCGAACATCGGGAGGTGATACGTTTTCTTGTTCTGCATAAGATGCATGATTTGGTTGTTTTGGGTTTGCCATGGTTACAGACCCATAATCCAGTCTTGGACTGGAAGGCAATGTCGGTGTCAAGTTGGGGCTGCCATGGAATTCATGGAGATTCCCTGCCCTTGTCTATTGCTTCTTCTACGCCTTCGGAAGTTCCGGCGTATTTGTCTGATTATCAGGATGTCTTCAGCGAGTCTAAGTCCAGTGCACTGCCTCCTCATAGGGAATGTGACTGTGCAATAGATTTGATTCCTGGCAGTAAGTTTCCTAAGGGGAGACTGTTTAATTTGTCGGTACCTGAACATACCGCGATGCATTCATATATCAAGGAGTCTCTTGAGAAGGGGCATATCCGTCCTTCTTCTTCCCCTCTTGGTGCGGGATTCTTTTTTGTGGCCAAAAAGGACGGATCTTTGAGGCCTTGTATTGACTATCGGCTTTTAAACAAGATCACTGTCAAATTTCAGTATCCTTTGCCGCTGTTGTCAGACTTGTTTGCCCGGATTAAAGGTGCCAAGTGGTTCACCAAGATAGACCTTCGTGGTGCGTACAACCTTGTGCGCATTAAGCAAGGCGATGAATGGAAAACCGCATTCAATACGCCCGAAGGTCATTTTGAGTACTTGGTGATGCCATTTGGGCTCTCTAATGCACCTTCAGTTTTTCAGTCCTTCATGCATGACATTTTCCGGAAGTATCTGGATAAATTTTTGATTGTTTATCTGGATGATATTCTGTTTTTTTCTGATGATTGGGACTCGCATGTGGAGCAGGTCAGGATGGTTTTTAAGATTTTGCGTGAAAATTCTTTGTTTGTTAAAGGCTCAAAGTGTCTCTTTGGTGTACAGAGGGTTCCCTTTTTGGGGTTCATTTTTTCCCCTTCTGCTGTGGAGATGGACCCAGTCAAGGTCCGAGCTATTCATGATTGGACTCAACCCTCGTCAGTTAAGAGTCTTCAGAAGTTCTTGGGTTTTGCTAACTTCTACCGTCGTTTTATCGCAAATTTTTCTAGCGTTGTTAAACCATTGACGGATATGACCAAGAAAGGCTCTGATGTAGCTAACTGGGCTCCTGCTGCCGTGGAGGCTTTCCAGGAGTTGAAACGCCGGTTTACTTCGGCGCCTGTTTTGTGCCAACCTGACACCTCACTTCCCTTTCAGGTGGAGGTGGATGCTTCGGAGATTGGGGCAGGGGCCGTTTTGTCGCAGAGAGGCCCTGGTTGCTCTACTATGAGACCTTGTGCCTTTTTCTCCAGGAAGTTTTCGCCGGCAGAGCGAAATTATGATGTGGGCAATCGGGAGTTGTTGGCCATGAAGTGGGCATTTGAGGAGTGGCGTCATTGGCTCGAGGGTGCTAAGCATCGTGTGGTGGTCTTGACTGATCACAAAAATCTGATGTATCTCGAATCTGCTAAACGCCTGAATCCTAGACAGGCCCGCTGGTCATTGTTTTTCTCCCGTTTTGACTTTGTGGTCTCGTATTTACCAGGTTCTAAGAATGTGAAGGCCGATGCTCTGTCTAGGAGCTTTGTGCCTGATGCTCCTGGAGTCGCTGAACCTGTGGGTATTCTTAAAGAAGGAGTTATCTTGTCAGCTATTTCTCCTGATCTGCGGCGTGTGTTGCAGAGATTTCAGGCTGGTAGGCCTGACTCTTGTCCATCTGACAGATTGTTTGTGCCTGCTAAATGGACCAGCAGAGTCATTTCCGAGGTTCATTCCTCAGTGTTGGCAGGGCACCCGGGAATTTTTGGCACCAGAGATCTGGTGGCCAGGTCCTTTTGGTGGCCTTCCTTGTCAAGGGATGTGCGGTCATTTGTGCAGTCCTGTGGAACTTGTGCTCGAGCTAAGCCTTGCTGTTCTCGTGCCAGCGGGTTGCTCTTGCCCTTGCCTGTCCCGAAGAGACCTTGGACACACATCTCTATGGATTTCATTTCTGATCTTCCGGTGTCTCAGGGCATGTCTGTCATCTGGGTGATATGTGATCGTTTCTCCAAGATGGTCCATTTGGTTCCTTTACCTAAGCTGCCCTCCTCTTCTGATCTGGTTCCTGTGTTCTTCCAGAACGTGGTTCGTTTGCACGGCATTCCTGAGAATATTGTGTCGGACAGAGGATCCCAGTTTGTTTCCAGGTTCTGGCGATCCTTTTGTGGTAGGATGGGCATTGATTTGTTGTTTTCATCCGCTTTTCATCCCCAGACTAACGGACAAACGGAGCGAACTAATCAGACTCTGGAGGCTTATTTGAGGTGTTTTGTCTCTTCTGATCAGGATGATTGGGTACCTTCTTGCCGTTGGCTGAATTTGCCCTTAATAATCGGGCTAGTTCCGCCACCTTGGTTTCGCCATTTTTCTGCAACTCTGGTTTCCATCCTCGTTTTTCCTCGGGACATGTGGAGCCTTCTGACTGTCCTGGGGTGGATTCTGTGGTGGATAGGTTGCAGCGAATCTGGAGTCATGTGGTGGACAACTTGAAGTTGTCACAGGAGAAGGCTCAGCGTTTTGCCAACCGCCGCCGCGGTGTGGGTCCCCGACTTCGCGTTGGGGATTTGGTATGGCTGTCTTCTCGATTTGTTCCTATGAAGGTCTCCTCTCCCAAATTTAAGCCTCGCTTCATTGGTCCTTACAAGATATTGGAAATCCTTAATCCTGTATCCTTTCGCCTGGATCTTCCGGTGTCGTTTGCCATTCACAACGTATTTCATAGGTCCTTGTTGCGGCGGTACGTTGTGCCTGTGGTCCCTTCTGCGGAGCCTCCTGCTCCGGTGTTGGTTGAGGGCGAGTTGGAGTACGTGGTGGAGAAGATCTTAGATTCTCGTCTCTCCAGGCGGAGGCTTCAGTACCTGGTCAAGTGGAAGGGCTATGGTCAGGAGGATAATTCCTGGGTGGTCGCCTCTGATGTGCATGCGGCCGATTTGGTTCGTGCCTTTCACACCGCTCATCCTGATCGCCCTGGTGGTCTTGGTGAGGGTTCGGTGACCCCTCACTAAGGGGGGGGGTACTGTTGTGAATTTGCTTTTTGGCTCCCTCTAGTGGTTACTAGTGATTTTACTCTGGGTATGTCAGTCATCCCTTGTATGCTCACCTGGGCCGTTAGTTCAGGGGTGTTGCTATATAAGCTCCCTGGACCTTCAGTTCAATGCCTGGCAACGTTGTAATCAGAGCTAATCTGTTGTGCTCTTGTCTACTGATCCTGGTTCCTGCTAGATTAAGCTAAGTCTGCTTTCTTGCTTTTTGCTATTTGTTTTTGTTTGCATTTTTGTCCAGCTTGTACATAATCTGTATCCTAACCTTGCTGGAAGCTCTAGGGAGGCTGGAGTTCTCCCCCCGGGCCGTTAGACGGTTCGGGGGTTCTTGAATTTCCAGTGTGGAATTTTGATAGGGTTTTCGTTGACCATATAAGTTATCTTACTACATTCTGCTATTAGTAAGTGGGCCTCTCTTTGCTAAACCTAGTTCATCTCTGTGTTTGTCATTTCCTCTTACCTCACCGTTATTATTTGTGGGGGGCTTGTATCCAACTTTTGGGGTCTATTATCTGGAGGCAAGAGAGGTCTTTGTTTTCCTCTTCTAGGGGTAGTTAGTCCTCCGGCTGGCGCGAGACATCTAGCGACCAACGTAGGCATGTTCCCCGGCTACTTCTAGTGTTGGCGTTAGGAGTAGATATATGGTCAACCCAGTTACCACTGCCCTATGAGCTGGATTTTTGTACTTCGCAGACTTACTTGTTCCTCTGAGACCCTCGCCATTGGGGTCATAACAGGAGACCCAGCTTTCTAACACTGGGCCCTACATTATGCTGCAAAATTTGTTGGTAGTCTTCAGACTTCATAATGCCATGCACACGGTCAAGCAGTCCAGTGTCAGAGGCAGCAAAGCAACCCCAAAACATCAGGGAACCTCCACCATGTTTGACTGTAGGGACCGTGTTCTTTTCTTTAAATGCCTCTTTTTTCTCCTGTAAACTCTATGTTGATGCCTTTGCCCAAAAAGCTCTACTTTTGTTTCATCTGACCAGAGAACATTCTTCCAAAACGTTTTAGGCTTTTTCAGGTAAGTTTTGGCAAACTCCAGCCTGGCTTTTTTATGTCTCGGGGTAAGAAGTGGGGTCTTCCTGGGTCTCCTACCATACAGTCCCTTTTCATTCAGATGCCGACGGATGGTACGGGTTGACACTGTTGTACCCTCGGACTGCAGGGCAGCTTGAACTTGTTTGGATGTTAGTCGAGGTTCTTTATCCAACATCCGCACAATCTTGCGTTGAAATCTCTTGTCAATTTTTCTTTTCCGTCCACATCTAGGGAGGTTAGCCACAGTGCCATGGGCTTTAAACTTCTTGATGACACTGCGCACGGTAGACACAGGAACATTCAGGTCTTTGGAGATGGACTTGTAGCCTTGAGATTGCTCATGCTTCCTCACAATTTGGTTTCTCAAGTCCTCAGACAGTTCTTTGGTCTTCTTTCTTTTCTCCATGCTCAATGTGGTACACACAAGGACACAGGACAGAGGTTGAGTCAACTTTAATCCATGTTAACTGGCTGCAAGTGTGATTTAGTTATTGCCAACACCTGTTAGGTGCCACAGGTAAGTTACAGGTGCTGTTAATAACACAAATTAGAGAAGCATCACATGATTTTTCGAACAGTGCCAATACTTTTGTCCACCCCCTTTTTTATGTTTGGTGTGGAATTATATCCAATTTGGCTTTAGGACAATTCTTTTTGTGTTTTTTCATTTAAGACAAATTAAATGAAGATAATAATACCAAAGAATTTGTGTTTGCAATCATTTTCAGGAAGAAACTGAGTATTATCTGACAGAATTGCAGGGGTGTCAATACTTTTGGCCACAACTGTATATATTCAAGATATACAAATTGCCACTTGACCTAGTGCCATTCTATCTGCTTCCTTATTGAAAATTAGCTAAAATGATTGTTCACCCAAAGCTGGACATAGCTGATACTTAACGCCCCCAACAGTCATCTGATATGCCCCCCATACATGTTAGACTGTTGACCAAACCAACTGATATCAGCAAATATGGCTGCCATTAGTCTAATATGTTTGGAGCCTTATGGTCTTTAACCACCAATATAGTCTGAGAAAAGCTACTTTTTACTTGGCTGCAGACTTAGTATTATTTCCAGTAATAGGGGCTCTGAAATTCTGTATTTATGGAACTGTCAGAGATAGATGATTACTGTACTTTGCTATCTCTAGTAGTCCCACAGTTCTTGTGATCATTGGGGTTCCCAGCCATCAGCAAGTTGTAACCTATCCCATGAAAATATAACAATTTGATCATTTGGGAATAACCATTTGAAGGAAATCTATTACCTATAATATTTCCAGTATTTTAAACTATAAACATATTTTTATGACTGTATATGTTAGGGGTCGAGTTCCCACCGCTGCACAGGGGGATTCTCGAGCCATGTCTGCTGCGGTCTCCCATTCTGCATCAGCCGCAGTGGAGCCTGCTCAGCAGAGACGGTCCCAGCGTCTCACTCAGCCTGATACTTTGCAAAGGGTTACTGTTGCCTTTCCAGGCTCTGCTTTTGTAGCCAGCACTGGTCAGCGGTGAGCAGGCTTTTCTGGGACTAAGTCCTGCTTTGCTCACACTGAGCATGCCCACGGGAGGACCTCTCATTGGAGTTCGGGGGTCACAAGCTCAGGTCCTGTAGCAGCTCCAATTGGACCACTAGGAAGGTCCTTGTCTGCTGCAGCTATATAAGGTTCGACCTATGTTATGAGCTTTGCTAGTTGGTGGTCGTGTCTGCATGTGGTCAGGGTTGGCTGAAATAAGCCCTTAGAATACCGGCACCTCCGGTGAGGAGTTTGTGTGCTATGCTGTCTGCATGACCACTCTTTGCTTTGCTCAGTTAGGTAGCTGTGATCCTCTGTGAGGTTAACAGGACACAGCGTTTTCATATCTTTGCGATTCTGTGAAGTTAACAGAGTTCGCTTATACTGCCATATAGTGCCGCCAATTACTTTGCAGCAGATATCTCTGCACGGTGGACCCCGGGCTGCAAACGCACCTTGTTGTTTCCTTCCCATACTCGGTGCGTTCCATTAGCCCTAACAGTATATTTCTTACTACTTCTACTTTCTGTACATGTTAATGCCTGGAAAAGTCTCATGCTACTTGCAACCAAACATTTAGCAAGTTTATATAATTTGCGACTATTTTGTGGCAGTTAGATTATTTTGTATGTCTGCTGATCGGCAGTCGCCTAGTGCTGCAGATTGATAAGTGTAAATGCATCTTAATTTTTGAAATGTGTAGCCCTAGCCTTAATAGACACCTCATAACTCCCTTAGCATATCTACATCTCCTATCTCCATGTCATGTTTGTGGCACGGTGCTAGTCAAAAACTCTAATCTCCACTCCTTATGGTTTCCTAAAGGCAGTTTATTACTTCAGTACTTGCTAAGTTGCTATAGATAATATCTACAACAAATAAAACATCAAGAAAACAAAATGGAAACAGGCTCTGGACTTGAATTTGTATCACAAGGCAGATATTAGTGGCATCAAGAATTATTTTGTTCTATCTACCAGATGGGAGTTCTGAATAACAGAGGAAGCAATTAATGCCCAATTACAACTAAGAAGTGGGATCTTCATCTGCTATCCTCTAGAGGAATTGTGTATACGCAGCTTGTCTAATACGTCCAGAAGGTGTTAATCTTATGGTCCAGCAGCTAAAAAGACATGATCCTCATGTGCACGGGAGCTGACAGCTCATCTCATTAATGGAAGACATATATGAATTGCACAAATCTGTGGTTGATTCCAACCAGATGAGATGCAGACATAATGAAGTTCATCACCTGATCCCAGTCAGCCAGCCAGCTGCACACATTCTGTATAGGTCCCTTGAGATGATCTGATATCAGGGAATGTTTTTTGTTACACTTAAGGCCATTGTTAGAGAATACAAAATATCTTGATACAAAAAAGAATTCCAAAATCAACAATTTACATCTAGCGCAACATTCATATTTCTGATATATTTATAATTATAATTGTAAAACCTTACATAAGCTAGACCTTCCACTTATTAATATACCTAGAGGTGGTGCCCCTAAATCAACACAAAACACCACTGCGAAAGGTGCAGAAGACTGTGGATATATTTCAGATCTAGTGTTCTATTACTATTAGATTACACATATATTTCACTGGTCAAATAACCATCTAAATATTATCTGTTGTCAGAATAATCACAGTAAAATGTCAGCTAATGACCCCAAACTTACTAATCTTCAATGGCACAGACAAACCCTGAATCAAAATTTTATTTAGAGGCTGTTTAAATGACTGGAAATGGGTTGTGCATGTAAGAGATCCTCTTAACCCCAATCTCCACTTCCCCCACACTCCCCGTCCTAAATGTTGCATATAACAGTGGAAAAAGTTGGAGACAGTGGGAGCAAAACTATGCAGAAAAGGCAAAGATAAAAAAAATAACTTTATTTTTGGTTCTTACTCATTCATAAATGGGGTCTAAGGGGTAACGTTTCTCCTTATGGAGAGTGACATACCAGCTGGCTTTTCAAGGTAAGGAGGCTTATTTGCCGTACAATGCTCCTCTGGGAAATTAAATATGCAAATTGCCTCCTCTTCTGAGAAACACCGTGTCTGCAAATTGAGATACTGATTTGGCTTTTATCCTAAGTCATATTGCACGACTCGTTAGAGGGTTGATTGTGACTTGTAGGATCGCTACTTCCAACAGGTGACGCTATGGAGTTAAGTCCTCTTTTTGTCAGAAGAGGCAATTTGCATATTTAATTTCCCAGAGGAGCATTGTATGGCAAATAAGCCTCCTTACCTTGACAAGCCAGCTGGTATGTCACTCTCCATAAGGAGAAACGTTACCCCTTAGATCCCAGTCCAGAGCCTCTCACCTAGCCAAATCAGTTCTCATGCTTCGCACTGACGAGGGCCAACAGCCCGAAACACCGTGTCTGCGAAATGAGATACTGATTTGGCTTTTATCCTAAGTCATATTGCACGACTCGTTAGAGGGTTGATTGTGACTTGTAGGATCGCTACTTCCAACAGGTGGCGCTATAGAGTTAAGTCCTCTTTTTCTCAGAAGAGGCAATTTGCATCATTCATAAATGAAATTCATATGAGCATAGAAATCTGAATTGCCATTGCCTTGGCTGCATCAGACGAAGTGTAGTGGGGTTTGTGTATGACAGTGCTAAGATCTGCTACCTTGAAGTTGTTCTTCACTTTGCACAATTTCTACTTGTTAAAATGGCCCCTTGACAACTAGCGGATTACAAAGTGATACTGCTAAATAATCACCCAAAAAGAAAGTCTTAGTTACTTAGCGTTAGCGGTATTTTTCAGAGCCCGTAGCAGCACCAAAGAGAGGGGATCCTCCCTTCAGGGACAGGAAACCAGGAAACCTACATATTCAAAAGGGCGGTACCTCTCCCACACATCAGTTGGATTACAGAGCTCGAGAGGACCACCATGGTTAATGGCAAAAATATGTATAATACTCTATTGACTAACTATTTCACACAAGTAAACCTTATAAGAGGAAGAAGTGCTCACCCAACGTGAAAAAAAAGGGTGGGAATGTAAGGGTTCTGTCATGGGCTCCAAAAAATACAGTTAATGGTAAGTAACTAAGACTTTATTTGGTTGCCCATGACAGCACCAGCGAGAGAATTACAGAGAAGTAATAACTACTTAGGGAGGGATCACAGTCTACTGCACCTTTATACTGAAGTAGAGGTGTGAGGAAGCACCCAAGTCTAACCTATAATGATTAAAAAAGGTGGAAGAAGAAGACCAAGTAACTGCCTTACATATCCGGTCGATGAATACTTCCATCCTCTCTGCCCATGAGGCTGCCATAGATCGTGTGGAATGCGCCCTCAGCCCCTCCGGAGCTCGCTTGCCACTTGACGTATATGCTAGAGAAATAGCCTCCCTAATCCACCTGGCTGATGACATATGTCTCATCTGTTGGACCAAAATAGATCAATGGTTACATTAGTCTGTGCTAAAAACTAAGGAAAATGTGAAATATGTGAAATAGGAAATAGCATACTGGCTTATGAACTTTATGAACAAACACATGAGATTTTTAGCACAAGATTTGCAAATATTGTGAGCCCATTCACCAAAACGTCAAGGTAATCTCAGATCGAATGGGTAACTACACTGACTGCCTGGTGTGAACACTTACTTGTGGTATCTGAGCTGACTGCCTAATGTGAACACTTACCTATGGCTAATAACAGGATAAAGCCTACTTTTATAGGAGGCTCAGAACCAACTGTGTTGAGATGTAATTAAAACCTGGAGAAGGGCGGGACGTTCAAGTCAGAAAATAGTATATAGTAAATAGATCAACTGACTGAACAATATATATATATATGTATATAAATAATTTGTAACCAAAAAAATTCAAATACAAAAATAGATCAATGGTTACATAACCATCATCTGTTGGACCGCCATAAATCTAGTAGTGATCACCTATAATGTAGATAACTTCACTGGAATTCTCCTTTAACCCCTTAACGACCGCCGATACGCCTTTTAACGGCGGCCGCTAAGGGTACTTAAACCACAGCGCCGTTAATTAACGGCGCTGTGGAAAAAGTGAATAGCGCCCCCCAGAGTCGGATTTTCTCTGGGGTCTCGGTTGCCGAGGGTAGCCGAGACCCCAGAGAACATGATTCGGGGGGTTTTTACCGACCCCCGAGTTGCGATCGCCGGTAATTAACCGTTTACCGGCGGTCGCAACAAAAAAAAAAAAAACGCGATTTGCCGTTTAATTTCTCTGTCCTCCGATGTGATCGCACATCGGAGGACAGAGAAATGTGGTCCCCGATGGCCCCCAATAGCCCCCCAATACTTACCTACCTCCCCCGGTGCTCCTCGTGTCTCCCCATGGGCGCCGCCATCTTTTTTCCGGGAAAAAATGGCGGGCGCACGCGCAGTACGCCCGCCGCCCGGCACCCGGATGTTCTTTGGGGTCTCGGCTGCCGGGGGTAGCCGAGACCCCAAAGAACATGATCGGGGTCGATTTGCACCGACCCCTGCTTTGCGATCGCCGGTAATTAACAGTTTACCGGCGACCGCAAAAAAAAAAAAAAAAAAAAAAGCGATCAGTTATTTCTCTGTCCTCTGATGTGATCGCACATCAGAGGACAGAGAAATAGGGGGATTCGGGGACCCTAACATACTCACCCGGGGTCCCTGGGTCCTCTTCTGTCTTCTCCTGCCGGCCGGCTTTTTCATCATGGCGGGCGCATGCGCAGTGCGCCCGCCATCTGCTGCCATCTGCCGGCCGGCAGGAGAAGACAAGTTGGGGCTAAAATTAGGGTTAGGGTTAGGGTTAGGGTTAGAGTTAGGGTTAGGGTTAGAGTTAGGGTTAGGGTTGGGGCTAAATTTAGGGTTAGGGTTAGGGCTAGGGTTAGGCTACTTTCACACTAGCGTTTTTTGGCTTCCGTCGCAATGCGTCGTTGGAGAAAAAACGCATCCTGCAAAAGTGCTTGCAGGATGCGTTTTTTCTCCATTGGCTTGCATTAGCGACGCATTGCGACGGATTGCCACATGTCGCATCCGTCGTGCGACGGATGCGTCGTGCTTCGGCGGACCGTCGACACAAAAAAAACTACATGTAACTTTTTTGTGCAACGTGTCCCACATATTTCAGTGCCACGTGCCACGTATTTAAGTGACACGTGCCACGTATCAAAGTGCCACGTGCCACATATTTCAGTGCCACGTATCAAAGTGCCACGTGCCACGTATCAAAGTGCCACGTGCCACGTATCAAAGTGCCACGTGCCACGTATCAAAGTGCCACGTGCCACGTATCAAAGTGCCACGTGCCACGTATCAAAGTGCCACGTGCCACATATTTCAGTGCCACGTGCCACGTATCAAAGTGCCACGTGCCACGTATCAAAGTGCCACGTGCCACATCTTTCAGTGCCACGTGCCACGTATTTAAGAGACACGTGCCACGTATCAAAGTGCCACGTGCCACATATTTCAGTGCCACGTGCCACGTATTTAAGTGACACGTGCCACGTATCAAAGTGCCACGTGCCACATATTTCAGTGCCACGTATCAAAGTGCCACGTGCCACGTATCAAAGTGCCACGTGCCACGTATCAAAGTGCCACGTGCCACATATTTCAGTGCCACGTGCCACGTATCAAAGTGCCACGTGCCACGTATCAAAGTGCCACGTATCACGTATTTCAGTGCCACGTATTTAAGTGACACGTATCAAGATTTTCCATGGAGAACAGACACCCAGAGATATGTCTGCTCTCCACGGCTGCAGCAACACACTGACAGGAGCCATAGTTCCTGTCGGTGTGTCACTGCGCATGCGCGAGCGAGTTTACCGGCGGTCATTGACCCCGGCACTCTCGCTTAACGGCAGTGCTGCGTGGGAAAGTTCAACGCAGCTGTACTGCTGTTAACCGAGACGCCGGAGTCATTGAACTCCGGAACAGTACGCGATACACTGCTAGGAGCTTCGCTCCTGGCAGTGTATCGCCGGAGAGCAGCCGATCGGCGTGGGACACTCGTTTTATGGATTCTGCGGACAGGGAGTATGAATTTGGTTTATTATTTTTGGATTTTTTCCTGGAGGATCGAGGGCTTCGCCTACAAGTGTGCTGTTGGTGAGTATATACTCTGTGTTATATGTTGTATGTACTGTGTGTCATGTATGTGTATTGTGTGTAGGTGTTTTGTGTAACTTTACAATTGTGCTAAGTCGCCGGACACAGGGACAACTCTCCCATCCTAATACCGGATGGGAGTAGTAGTCCCATACGGCGACTTAGCACAATGGTGGCACTAGCGTCGCATGGGGACACACACACGCACACACACGCACACACACACACACAGAAGGACTCCATGCTGCTTCACTGGGGGGCGGGGGCTTCCCTCTTCCTGTCCGACGTCACGTCCGGTCCTGGGTGTCAACCCCTCCGTACAAAGACGCCGACACCCAGGACAAAGGCGCTGTGTGTGGAAGGTAATATGGGGCCCTAGGGGGATACGCAGACACGCCGCTGCGTAAAGAATTGACATGTCAATTCTTTTTACGCCGGCGTGTTTGCAGACAAAAGCGCCGCGTTTTTTTGCGGTGTGTCTGAACGGCAAAGTGAATTTCTCATTCACTTTGCCGGCAGACGAAAATGACATTGCGCATTTTTGAAAAGCGCCCGCAAAATAGCGCTCAAAAATGCGCTATGTCTGAAAGTAGCCTAAGGCTTCTTTCACACTTGCGTCGGTTGGGATTAGGGTTAGGGGTGTGTTGGATTTAGGGTTTTGATTAGGGTTATGGTTAGGGTTGAGATTAGGGCTGTTTTGGGGTTAGGGTTGTGATTATCGTTAGGGTTGTGATTAGGATTATGGATCGGGTTGAGATTAGGGTTAGGGCTGTGTTGGGGTTAGGGTTGGAGTTAGAATTGGGGGGTTTCCACTGTTTAGGTACATCAGGGGGTCTCCAAACACGACAGCCAATTTTGCGCTAAAAAAGTCAAATGGTACTCCCTCCCTTCTGAGCTCTGCCGTGCGCCCAAACAGTGGTTTACCCCCACATATGGGGGATCAGCGTACTCGGGATAAATTGGACAACAACTTTTGGGGTCCAATTTCTCCTGTTACCCTTGTGAAAATAAAAACTTGGGGGCTAAAAATCTTTTTTGTTGGAAAAAAATATATTTTTTTATTTTCACTACTCTGCATTATAAATTTCTGTGAAGCACTTGAGCTTTCAAAGTTCTCACCACATATCTAGATAAGTTCCTTAGGGGGTCTAGTTTCCAAAATTTGGTCACTTGTGGGGGTTTCTACTGTTTAGGTACATTAGGGGTCTGCAAACGCAACATAACGCCCGCAGACAATTCTATCAAAGTCTGCATTGCAAAATGGCGCTCCTTCCCTTCCGAGCTCTGCCGTGCGCCCAAACAGTGGTTTACCCCCACATATGGGGTACCAGCATACTCAGGACAAATTGGACAACAACTTTTGGGGTCCAATTTCTCTTGTTACCCTTGTGAAAATAAAAATTTGGGGGCTAAAAAAATCTTTTTTGTGGGAAAAAAAATATTTTTTATTTTCACTACTCTGCATTATAAACTTCTGTGAAGCACTTGGGCATTCAAAGTTCTCACCACATATCTAGATAAGTTCCTTGGGGGGTCTATTTTCCAAAATGGGGTCACTTGTTGGGGGTTTCTACTGTTTAGGTACATTAGGGGTCTGCAAAGGCAACATAACGCCCGCAGACAATTCTATCAAAGTCTGCATTCCAAAATGGCACTCCTTCCCTTCCGAGCTCTGCCATGCGCCCAAACAGTGGTTTACCCCCACATATGGGGTACCAGCATACTCAGGACAAATTGGACAACAACTTTTGGGGTCCAATTTCTCTTGTTACCCTTGTGAAAATAAAAACTTGGGGGCTAAAAAATCTTTATTGTTAAAAAATATATATTTTTTATTTTCACGACTCTGCATTATAAACTTCTGTGATGCACTTGGGCATTCAAAGTTCTCACTACACATCTAGATAAGTTCCATGGGGGGTCTAGTTTCCAAAATGGGGTCACTTTTGGGGGGTTTCTGCTGTTTAGGCACATCAGGGGCTCTCCAAACGCGACATGGCGTCCGATCTCAATTCCAGTCAATTTTGCATTGAAAAGTCAAATGGCGCTCCTTTGCTTCCGAGCTCAGCCATGCGCCCAAACAGTGGTTTACCCCCACATATGGGGTGTCGGCGTACTCAAGACAAATTGTACAACAGCTTCTGGGGTCCATTTTCTCCTGTTACCCTTGGTAAAATAAAAATTTGGAGGCAAAAAGATCATTTTTGTAGAAAAAATGCGATTTTTTTATTTTCACGGCTCTACGTTATAAACTTCTGTGAAGCACCTGGGGGTTTAAAGTGCTCACCACACATCTAGATAAGTTCCTTAAGGGGTCTAGTTTCCAAAATGGTGTCATATGTGGGGGGTCTCTACTGTTTAGGCACATCAGCGGCTCTCCAAACGTGACATGGCGTCCGATCTCAATTCCAGCCAATTCTACATTGAAAAAGTAAAACGACACTCCTTCTCTTCCAAGCTCTGCGGTGCGCCCAAACAGTGGTTTACCCCCATATATGGGGTATCGACGTACTCAGGAGAAATTGCACAACAACTTTTGTGGTCTAATTTCTCCCGTTACCCTTGTGAAAATAAAAATTTGGGGGCAAAAAGATAATTTTTGTAGAAAAAATGAGATTTTTTATTTTCACGGCTCTACGTTATAAACTTCTGTGAAGCACTTGGGGGTTCAAAGTGCTCACCACACATCTAGATAAGTTCCTTGGGGGGTCTAGTTTCCAAAATGGTATCACTTGTGGGGGGTTTCCACTGTTTAGGCACATCAGGGACTCTCCAAACGCGACATGGCATCCGATCTCAATTCCAGCCAATTCTGCATTGAAAAAGTCAAACGGTGCTCCTTCACTTCCAAGCTCTGCGGTGCGCCCAAACAGTGGTTTACCTCCACATATGGGGTATCGACGTACTCAGGAGAAATTGCACAACAACTTTTGTGGTCTAATTTCTCCTGTTACCCTTGTGAAAATAAGAATTTGTGGGCGAAAAAATCATTTTTGTGAAAACAAATGCGATTTTTTATTTTCACGGCTCTACGTTATAAACTTCTGTGAAGCACTTGGGGGTTCAAAGTGCTCACCACACATCTAGATAAGTTCCTTGGGGGGTCTAGTTTCCAAAATGGTGTCACTTGTGGGGGGTTTCCACTGTTTAGGCACATTAGGGGCTCTCCAAACGCGACATGGCGTCCGATCTCAATTCCAGCCAATTCTGCATTGAAACAGTCAAACGGTGCTCCTTCACTTCCAAGCTCTGCGGTGCGCCCAAACAGTGGTTTACCTCCACATATGGGGTATCGGCGTACTCAGGAAAAATTGCACAACAAAATTTGTGGTTAAATTTCTGTTTTTACACTTGTGAAAATTAAAAAAAATGGTTCTGAAGTAAAATGTTTGCAAAAAAAAGTAAAATGTTAATTTTTTTCTTCCACATTGTTTTAGTTCCTGTGAAGTACGTAAAGGGTTAATAAACTTCTTGAATGTGGTTTTGAGCAGCTTGAGGGGTGCAGTTTTTAGAATGGTGTCACACTTGGTTATTTTCTATCATATAGACCCCTCAAAATCACTTCAAAGGTGATGTGGTCCCTAAAAAAAACATGGTGTTGTAAAAATGAGAAATTGCTGGTCAACTTTTAACCCTTATAACTCCCTAACAAAAAAAAAAATTGTTTCCAAAATTGTGCTGATGTAAAGTAGACATGTGAGAAATGTTATTTATTAACTATTTTTTGTGACATATCTCTCTGATTTAAGGGCATAAAAATACAAAGTTTGAAAATTGCAAAATTTTAAAAATTTTCGCCATATTTCCATTTTTTTCATAAATAATTGCAAGTAATATCGAAGAAATGTTACCACTAACTTGAAGTACAACATGTCACGAAAAAACAATCTCAGAATCAGCGGGATCCGATAAAGCGTTCCAGAGTTATAACCTCATAAAGTGACACTGGTCAGAATTGTAAAAATTGGCTCGGTCATTAAGTACCAAATTGGCTCTGTCACTAAGGGGTTAAAGTGGTTGTTCGCTTTAAAATATAATTAGTCCCTCGCATCACTGTGTTTTTAAAATAAAAAAACTGCGCAGTACTCATCTTTTTTGGGTCCACCGGCGAGTTTCCAACATTGCTCCTTGTATGTAGCACTCCCTGTAGCACTGATGTCATGTTGACAGCTCAGTGGCTCTGAGCAGCAGCGGGATCTCGCCAGTGGACCCGGGGAAGGTCAGAATTTTAAAAACATAATGCTGTAATGGAATAATTATACTTGAAAGGGAACAACACCTTTAAGGATGGAGACCTTGGGTTACTAATACTTTACCTAGTTCTAGGGATAATAACACTTATAGAGTACAAAAAGTAGTCATTGTGGCTGAAGCTACCAAGCTCTTATGCCTCAAAATAATACTTGCATGGAGATCTTACTATAGCTTAGTTCACATGATAATGCCTACTTTATTTCCTCCAAAAGGTTCGCAACGAGGACAAAGACATTTTGGTTCCTATGAAGAAAATGTTCCATTCTATCAATCAATTAGAAGGAAGTAAATCTGTCTTGTAAACAAGCGTTTAAATCTCGGAGTTCATCAGAAGGGGAGCACAGTATAATACAGTACATGGAGTACAGCGGGCATGCTTAATATTGACTTTATTATATTATAGCTATTAACTACATCTGGATAACTCGATTAAACTTCATGAACTTCATAATCAATGTAATATCTCTGAATATTTCACCACATAAGTTGAGTCTAATTTTGTTACAAAGACCGTCTTGCTTTGCAGCAGTAAGTTGGAAAAATGAACCAATCAGACTTAATAGCTGCATCAGGCACTGCGGCCATCATGATGACAAATACAGGAATTAGAGGGAACGTTTAGTAGCAAGAGCAAATCACTGAGAGTACACTTTACTTAACGTTCACTCTTTCTTTTATGGGAAATGTTAATCTTTGTTTTGTTAACTTCATACCTCGCTGATGTGTTTCTACGACATAACAATCTTAATCTAATGGATTTCCACTGAGTAGATTGTGGATATTAGATCACATGCTTAAGGGCAGAGCCAATTTTCAGTTCTGCATTTTCATTTTCTTCCTCCCCTTCTTCTAAGAACCAAAACACTTTTATGTTTCAATAAATTGTAAAATAGTCTTACGAGAGCTTGTTTTTTGCGGGATGAGTTGGAGTTTCGAATGACGCCATTGACTTTACCATACGATGTATTGAAAAATGAAAAAAAACTTGAAATAGGGTTATTTTAGTCAGCATTTTCCAAGACCAATAACTTTTTTATTTTTACTCAGTTGGATCTATTTCAGGGCGTTTTTGTGTGCTGAGTTGTAGGTTATAATCACAGTTTATGGGAGCCTATCAGCGCTTAAACAGTCGTGCCACTGGGATGGCACAATTTAAATTCCACTGTTAATGAATAGCCATGGAATTTATTCAGCTAAATACTAGCGGTAAAAGCAAGCCTCAGTAATTGATATTCATGTAAGGAGACGGACATACAGCCCACGTTCCCCCATGCGCATTGTTGCAAGAGTATTTTTATGTGAAATATAAACTGTGAAATGCTTTATGGTGTTGTTATTATATCCTTCCCAGCTATAAGTAGTTAACAGGGATAGCAAGAGTTAATGCTTGGGACTAGTCCACAGTGAAGAGGACTAACCTGACGTAAAGTTAAATGAACTAACCTGAAGGTAAAGAGACACCCACACATGATGTGGGTGTCCCTATTGAGAGAGGCGAAAGAGACAGAGGATAGCAAGATCTTGACTAGGGAATTAGAAGAGAAGTGACTGAAAGAACAAAGTGATCGATTGGAGATGGGTCCTGAACCAGGATGACTAGCAGTATGGACTAGAGCTCATAACTCACAGAGGTAACAGGTCTAAAGGGTACATACTAAGTAAGACAAAGAGACTGCCCCGGGCGGGAGTTCCAGAGCATCAGAGACAGAAGAGATAAGTAGCGGCCATAGTGGCAAAGTACCTCCCCTAAGAGGAAAAAGATGCGGAACCGTGATTGAGCATAGGACTTTTACAAACTGGACTATAGTACTGAGCTGGGCTGTTGTGAAGTAAAGAGGAAAGGTGAAAATAGAGGATAAGTGAGGAATCTGTGTGTGGAAAATCATCCGTGTGATGAAAAAAAATTTTCATCAAGATATCTCCTGTATATAATCATTTTTCAGTTATCGTTAAGTAAAAAGTTTATTTTTGACTGGTGATCTCGCTCATCGAACTATCCAACACTAGGTCCTTGCAAACCAATGTCACTGATTACATTCAGCCTTAGGGCCCTGCTACACTAATGTGTATTACCATTCCTGTTAAATGTATATAGCACTTGAAAATACATTTTATGTAATGCAAATATGTATAGTATCCCTGTTATATATAGAGAAAGTGAGTCACCCCAGGTCAGCCCCTAGATGAGAGTATATTCTAAAAGGGGGAAGTATTACTCTAGGTTGGCCACTAGATGAGGGGCATTACAGGGTTAGCACAGTATTAGTTAGGATAAGATATAGTTAACATAGGAGGGGCATGGTGGGATAAGGTGTAGGATAATTCTTGTTAGCAGTCAGTCAGGGCGAGGGCATTCATTAGCTCAGCAGGGCTGGGTAGCCCTGGGCAACACCGTGCCACGTAACGTTAACAAGGCACAGAACCCAGCAGAGATTCGGGACCTGGATTGTCTCAGAAAGGAGATACAGCAGCAGTGCAGATAAGTTTGTCTGCAGTTACTAGCAGAAGAAAGCTAAGCAGTACGGGCAGGTCGCTCATATTATGGCAGACGATTGCGTTGGCTGATGCTCTCGGAGGTAAGGTGAAGCAGCTGTTGAGGGAACCCCCATACAGGGCAAGAAGTCTGGACAGAGAGGACGCTGAGGCACTGAAAGGTACGGTCCATCCTGGAAGCGAGCTTAGCGGTAGAAAGAGAAGGAAAGGGACAGAAGAGGAGTTAATTGCTGTGTACCCTGATGATGACGATAAGGTGAAGAATATACTCATGATTTTGCACAAACCCTAGTAAAGAAGTTCTTATTAAAGTTGGAATGGACTGTGACTCTGTTTATTCCAAAGTGGATCCAGGGGACCTCCTAAAATGTGCTGAAGTCCCTGATGGATCTGAAGAAGACGCTGCAGGTATGCTGTTTGATGGCCAGTGTGTTTATGTGATGGGACATCAGGGCACACTTTTGCAGGTGGCCACGACTACTGCCCTGGCCTACCCTTACAGCTGTACAACACAGCAGGCAGCAGCCATCTATTAAGTGAGCTCAGCCCTCTGCAAGCTCCATACATCCACACCAGTTCCATGATGGATATAAATGTCATAGAGTGTGAAGGGGTGAATAAGATGCTTGATGAGTTTACAATAGATTTTCACCCAGCATTTAAAAGTAGACATTGGTAAATTAGAAAAAAATAAATTAAGGACAGCACAGTAAAAATCGGGTGCAAAGTCTCACAGGCATATACCAAACATTGTAAGTAGAATCAAAAAAAGTTGAAACACCACTCCATGTAGCAATGATAAGGTGCTCTTCATTGGCCCATGTGCCGACGTTTCGGTCCTGGATGCAGACCTTTCTCAAGCAGTTACAAAGTGCATATGCAGAGTATTGGTAAATTAGACAGTAGTTACACAGTCATATAGGTTGAAACAGAAGACATACTGTATATACTCGTGCATAAGCCAAGTTTTTCAACATTTTTTTGTGCTGAAAATGCCCCCCTCGGCTTATACACGAGTCATTGTCCAGAAAGCCGGAGAAGGAGGGGGAGCAGCGGCAGGAGACGGCGGCTGTGGCTGTAACTGTGCAGCTGCTAAAGAGAAATTAATATTAATTTCTCTTATAGCGCACAGTGACAGCTGCAGTGCAGCCTCTGGCTTCCAGACGACATCATACTAGCCCTCCTCTGCACCATCGCAGCATCTCGTTGATCCCAGCAGCTCTTCCTGTGCTGAGTGATTAAGTATGTTCCAGTTCCGTCAGCTTTTATGGTGAATGTTGGTGGACAGCCATTTCCAGGTCTCTCCAGAGATGTTCAATTGGGTTGAGGTCAGGGCTCTGGCTGGGCCAGTCAAGAATAGTCACAGAGTTGTTCTGAAGCCACTCCTTTGTTATTTTACCTGTGTGATTAGGGTCATTGTCTTGTTGGAAGGTGAACCTTCGGCCAAGTCTGAGGTCCAGAGCACTCTGGAAGAGGTTTTCATCCAGGATATCTCTGTACTTGGCCACATGCATGTTTCCTTCAATGGCAACCAGTCATCCTGTCACTGCAGCTGAAAAACATCCCAATAGCATGATGCTGCCACCACCATGTTTCACTGTTGGGATTGTATTGGGCAGGTGATGAGCAGTGCCTGGTTTTCTCCACACATATCGCTTAGAATTATCACCAAAAAGGTCTATCTTCATCCCCTCAGACCAGAGAATCTTATTTCTCATAGTCTGGTAGTCCTTCGTGTGTTTTTTAGCAAACTCTATGCAGGCTTTCATATGTCTAGCACTGAGGAGAGGCTCCGCCGGGCCACTCAGCTATAAAGGCCTGACTGGTGGAGGGCTACAGTGATAGTTGACTTTGTGGAATTTTCTCCCATCTCATTACTGCATCTCTGAAGCTCAGCCACAGTGATCTTGGGGTTCTTCATAACCTCTCTCACCAAGGCTCTTCTCCCATGATTGCTCAGTTTGGCTGGACTGCCAGGTCTAGGAAGACTTCTGGTGGTCCCAATCTTCTTCCATTTAATGATTATGGAGGCCACTATGCTCTTAGGAGCCTTGAGTACTGCAGAAATTTATTTTTAACCTTGGCCAGATCTGTGCCTTGCCACAATTCTGTTTCTGAGCTCCTTAGCCAGTTCCTTTGACCTCATGATTCTCATTTGGTCTGACATGCACTGTGAGCTGTGAGGTCTTATATAGACAGGTATGTGCCTTTCCAAATCAAGTAATATCAGTTTAATTAAACACAGCTGGACTCCAATGAATGAGTAGAACCATCTCAAGGAGGATCACAAGGAAATGGACAGCATGTGACTTAAATATGAGTGTCTGAGCAAAGGGTCTGAATAATTATGACCATGTGATATTTCAGTTTTTCTTTTTTAATAAATTTGCAAAAAATTCTACATATCTGGGGGGTTTTCAGTCAAGATGGGGTGCAGAGTGTAAATTAATGAGAACAGGAATTAACTTTTTTTAATTTACCAAATGGCTGCAATGAAACAAAGAGTGAAACATTTAAAGGGATCTGAATACTTTCCGTACCAACTGTATACCAGAGGTCAGTGGCCAACACAGAACAGCTGAGACAATTCAGGATAGAGAGCTCCAGGAGATCAACTGAACTGATTAACCATTGCAATGACTAAGCAAGGAAAAACCTGCTGTCACGGTTCCACCCCTCAGTCTGTCTGGGATGCAGTTACTGACAGCTCAGCGGTCCAATCTGGTACATGGTCATGCTGAAGCTATCAGTACTTTGATAGCTCAGTTATCCAGTCTGGTGCAGGGGTGTGCTAAGCTCTCAGTGTATTGATTGATAGCTCAACCTTCCAATCAGAAACTGGGAGGCACTGGCTGTCTCCAGGTGTTCATTGTCCTAGGTGATTGCCAGGCTACTTAACTGGCCTGTTACTCCCAGACCTCTTCCAGATGTACATTCATTTACTGTGTGGTTTGTCTCTCTGTGCCTTGCATTTTGTTTGTAGATCTTTTGTTGCCTGTCCTTGAACCTCGTTCTGACCATCCATCTGTTTAATTCTTCTGCTCTGATCTGCAATCCTCTTGGTATTCTGACCTCGGAACTCTACCTGACTATGCCTGTCTCTTCCTTCTGTTTATGACGAGCCTTCCTGGCTTTTGACCTTGGACTTCTTGACTATCCTGTCTCAATTTTTGGCCACAAGAAGTGACTCAGCATCATACCTGCACTGTTTAGTAGGATGGAGTAGCAGTTCTAATCAGTGAAGGAGTTTGTTTACCCTGTTTGTTGTTGTATTCCTGTGACACCTGTGTTGCCCATGCAGAGATCTTATGCGGATTCTTTTCTATAGTTCTCTGTCAAGTTCAGCTTTTATTATCCTACATAGTTTTGTGTGATCAGCAAAGACAGACACTTTACTCTCAATCCCATCCATAAGGTCATTAATGGCAAGATTAACCCATTAGCATCATGGCCATTTTTTGTTTTTGTGTTCTCTTTTCCTATCCTTCATCCAAAAGAGACATCATTTTTTTATTTTTCCATCGACATATAGTAATTATATGAGGGCATTTTTTTTGTGGAATGAGTTGTACGTTTAAGTAACACCATTAATTTTATCATCTGAAGTACTGAAAAGTAGGGAAAAAATTCCAAGTGTGAAAAATGCAATTCTGCAATTGTTTTTATTATTTATTTATAGCGTTTATTATACAATAAAAACAACTTGGAAATATGATTCTTTAGGACAGTACGATCATAGTCATATCTAGCATGTATAATTGTTTTTTATTTATTTTTTTAAGTGGTGAAAAGAAAATAGAAAATTTGTAAAAAACAAACAAAAAAACACATTTTTTGCTTGTATCACACTATTCTGAGACCTATAAAGGTTTCAATTTTTGTTTGATGAGGCTGTGTGGGTTTGGTTTTTGTACCCTCAGACCACATTTTTATTGATACCATTTGAGGTTTTGATTGCCTCTTATTCCATTTATTTGTCATGTTGCTGTGGCCAAAAAAACGCATTCTGGCATTTTTATTATTTCTGTTATTACAAAGTTTAATTCATTTCATATTTTAATAAATCAAACTTTTATATAACATAATGATACCACAAATGTGGATTATTTTCATTTATTTATTTCTAATGTGGGAAAAGGGGTGTGATTAATGCTACGTTCAAAACGACGCATCCGCATACATCCGCATGTCCTGCGTATCCAATGTTAAAGATAGCTATGCAGGACACATGCAGAAGTAGGCGGACCTAAACTGAAGAAGTGCGGAAGTGGGCAGAGCTTCAGGGAGGAAGTACGCAGCCGTCCGCAAAGCACCGGTATGCAAGTATGAACATAGTCTCAGACTTATATTTGTTTTTACATATTTATTTTTTCATTTTTCACTATATTTGATAATCATCTTAAGGGATTTTAATGCTCTATTGTCTTATCGCTATACTACAATGCTGCTGTGTATAGCAGAAATCAAGGTGTAAAATGATCACCAGTCAAAGGGCTCATTCCCACTTGCGATGAAATCGGACAAATGTAATTAAAAATCGTATTGCATTCGGACCAATGTTATTCTATCATTGTGTGTTCATCTGCTATTTTTTTCCAGCTTAGATCGGATCACGATCGGACTGGAAAAAAAATCGCAGTATGCTGTAATTGTAATCGGAAATCAGACCGCATTCACCAATAGAAGTCAATGGGTGTGAGAAAAAAATTGCACAGCACTGAGTACTGTCCAATTTTTCACATCGATGTCCTTTGTAAAGCTGGCAATTCATCTGTCGCATACAGTAAAATAACTGCGGGACCCAACAGAAAAGAATAGGTAGATTACATACAGTATATACACATACAGTTGAACACAAGTTTATATACACTATATAAAAAGACACATATGCATGTTTTTCTCAATATCTGACATGAAATCAGAATAAATCTTTCCCATTTTAGGTCAATTAGGATTACCATAATTATTAAAATTTGCCAAATGCCAGAATAATGAGAGAGAGAATGTTTTAAAGCATTTTTATTACTTACTAGCTGTACTACCCGGCTTCGCCCGGGTTAATAACTGCTGTTAGCAAAATAGAATGTGTTAAAAAAAAATTATTCTGCACACAAAAACCACAAAACAATTAGATAGAAATGTAATTATTAAAAGGCAAAAACTAAGCTAATAGAAGCATTTCACAACATATATTTCAACACAAGAGATATTCCACACAGATTTAACTAAATTGGCCAAGTAATGTAAAGTAATCTTCTACTACTTATTCGAGAGCCTTTTGATAAACAACATTCTTAGTTTTTCCTTCAGGTGCAAAGATGAACAGTTTTTTGGCTGTTGCAACTCTTGAACAGGCCACATAAAGCTGACCATAAGAAAAGCATGGAGATTGTAAATCGATTGTTGACGGACATAGCAAATGCCAGTCGAACAGGAAACTGGAGGCGTTTAAAATCAAAAGGCAAATCAGATGGAATGAGAGGAATTGTTGGAATGAAAACATTTTCTCCTGTGGCACATCCTGTCAAAACGGTTGCCTCAATTACATGTGGAAACAGGTTCTTAATCAAGAGTCTTGTTCCATTACATAGCTTTGGTGGATCCAAATTTCTCAATAGCAGAATAGGTGAACCAGGTTTTAGAAAAGAGGTTGTGAGGAGGAAGTCCTTGTGGCTCCAAGGAATTGAGGATCTCAGTTGGATAAAATAATGCTTGAGCAGGGTCTATTACTGTATCCACTGACTTGTAGGTTGTGCACACACCTGGAAGGAGATTTAGAATTTGAAGATTGATCTTGTTGATGCTGTCATTTTTGGGAGCTAGAATAGCCCTTTCACACAGCCAGCCAGAATTTTTGAAGTGGAGTTGAATGTTTGGAAAAACCTTTGCTTTCAACTCCTCAATGGAAGTTACAATGCAACAAAAGTTGCTTGAGAAGGTGATCTTCCAGTGGTTGAGTGTTGTGATTTTGCTTTTTGCTCCCTCTAGTGGTCATTAGTGATTTGACTCTGGAGCGTCTGTCTTTTCCTATATCCTCACCTGGGCCGTTAGTTCAGGGGCGTTGCTATATAAGCTCCCTGGACCTTCAGTTCAATGCCTGGCATCGTTGAAATCAGAGCTAATCTGCTGTGCTCTTGTCCTCTGATCCTGGTTCCTGTTTTTCAAGCTATGTCTGCTTCTTTGTTTTTGCTTTTGTTTTGTTTGGTATTTTTGTCCAGCTTGTTCCTATCTGTATCCTGACCTTTGCTGGAAGCTCTAGGGGGCTGGTGTTCTCCCCCCGGACCGTTAGATGGTTCGGGGGTTCTTGAATCTCCAGCGTGGATTTTTATAGGGTTTTTGTTGACCAGATAAGTTATCTTGCTATATTCTGCTATTAGTAAGCTGGCCTCTCTTTGCTGAACCTGGTTCATTTCTGTGTTTGTCATTTCCTCTTACCTCACCGTTATTATTTGTGGGGGGCTTGTATCTTGCTTTGGGGTCCCTTTCTCTGGAGGCAAGAGAGGTCTTTGTTTTCTTCTCCTAGGGGTAGTTAGATTCTCCGGCTGGCGCGAGTCATCTAGCGATCACCATAGGCATGATCCCCGGCTACTTCTAGTGTTGGCGTTAGGAGTAGCTATTTGGTCAACCCAGTTACCACAGCCCTATGAGCTGGATTTTTGTATCTTGCAGACTTACACGTTCCTCTGAGACCCTGTCCACTGGGGTCATAACTGTTGAGTTTACTGGTGCCTTGCCATCTCCAATAGTCAACAGCTGGCTCAAATACAGTCCAGAAGAAACATCACCTGTCATGTAGATCCTCATGTTTCTATCGACTTTTGTGAGATGAGTTTTGTGTGGCGACATGCGTGTAGCAACTTTTTGTGTGTCGAGTTGCATGTGACAGGTTAATGTAGCAAGTTGTGTGCAGCAAGTTTTGCGCATGGCGAGCGAGGCAACTTTTGCATGTGTTGCAACTTTTGTGCATGTGGCAATTTTTCCGCTTGTACAAGTTTTGCATGTGGCGAGTTTTCCATGAGGTGAGTTTTGCACGTGTGGCGAGTTGTGCGTGAGCCTAGTTTTGCATGTGGTGAGATTTGCATGTGGCGAATTTTGCGCGTGGCGAGTTTTGAGTGGCGACTTTTGTGTTCGACTTTTATGTGGCAAGGTTGGTGTATGTGTGGTTAAATGTGTGCTGAGGGTGGTATATGGGTTCAAGCACGTGGTAGTGTGTGGTGCATTTTGTGTGTGTTTTCATATACTTGTGTGTGGTGAGTATCCCATGTCGGGGCCCCACCTTAGCAACTGTACGGTATATACTCTTTGGCGCCATCGCTCTCATTCTTTAAGTCCCCCTTGTTCACATCTGGCAGCTGTCAATTTGCCTCCAACACTTTTCCTTTCATTTTTTCCTCATTATGTAGATAGGGGCAAAATGGTTTTGTGAACTGGAACGCGCGGGGTTAAAATTTCACCTCACAACATAGCCTATGACGCTTTCGGGGTCCAGACGTGTGACTGTGCAAAATTTTGTGGCTGTAGCTGCGACGGTGCAGATGCCAATCCCGGACATACATACATACACACACACAGACACACACACACACACACATTCAGCTTTATATATTAGATTGCAAAATCAAAAGTGTACATACACTAAGATTTAATGCCCTTAAACAATTCTGGACTGCCCACATGATGATGTCTTGTGTTTGGTAGCTTCTCTTTTTTTTTATAGCAAAATTCCGATAAGCATTATCGATGGTGGAGACCAACTATGTACTGTACTGAACGAGTGTGTATATGTGGACACCCACTTTTGTATTCCTGTCTATCATACCACCACCTATGCATGGACATATGGACAACTGCAATATACGATAAACTAATCAGAGAAAAAGCACCAAGCAGTCAAGAAGTCCAAATAACAATCTTTTTATTATATCAAACATGATAAAAAGCCAGACAAACAATACATAGCAGGGCTAAAAAGATGACAATTGGGAGTCACCCACAGCATGCAAAGCCCAAGGCAGGGTGTGAACCTATCACACAGTAGTGATACTAGCATATAGAGAACAACACAAAGTGCACAAATCTAAAGTACGGTGGCCTCCCATGTAAATTGAAAGTAATGTGGCCACAACACTTGAACACTCCGTAATAGCAGAGAGTATCTAGGCTACGAAGAGCCATACACATTACCTAATGCTGATGGTCAGTATAGTAGGGACACCCTGAGGAAGGTACCATACCGAAACGCGCGTCGGGGTGGACGGGTGTCACTACTATACTGACCATCAGCATTAGGTAACGTGTATGGCTCTTTGTAGCCTAGATACTCTCTGCTATTACGGAGTGTTCAAGTGTTGTGGCCACATTACTTTCCATTTACATGGGAGGCCACCGTATTTTAGATTTGTGCACTTTGTGTTGTTCCCTATATGCTAGTATCACTACTGTGTGTTAGGTTCACACCCTGCCTTGGGCTTTGCATGCTGTGGGTGACTCCCAATTGTCATCTTTTTAGCCCTGCTATGTATTGTTTGTCTGGCTTTTTATCATGTTTGATATAATAAAAAGATTGTTATTTGGACTTCTTGACTGCTTGGTGCTTTTTCTCTGATTTTTTTTTTTTTGCAACATCTGAGTTAAGAAGAAACACACCTGTGGATGTATTTTAATGCAAACCTGAAACACACTGTTTCTTTGGGTAGCATAAAACATTTATAGACGGTCACAGAGATGTCGCCTAATGTGAGTACTACTCCTATCTCTCTATGCCTGCTGTCGCAGGTAACAGCGAGAGCAGGTGCCGCTGATGGGAGTATTCATCAGCTGGCGCAAGCTTTATAAATAAATATATATATTTTTTTTTTTATGACATTGGGTCTGTTCTATTTTTGATAACCAGCCTGACAAAGTTAACAGACCCCATGTCATTTTTTCTTAAACGGATTTATTTATAGCACAGGCGCCTGCTGATGAATGGTCCCATCAGCGGAGCCTGCTCTCGCTGTTATCAGGAACAGCAGGTATAAACTGGTGGGAGTAGTATTCACATCAGCTGATGCCTGTGTGACTGGCAGTAAACTTTTTACCACTGGTCATAGTTGCTGGCTCACGCTGTAATCTGACAGCATGGGGAACTGCAACTCTCTGACCTGTGGTAATACTCTTACTGCCGATCAGAGGCAGTCTTTGCAGCGCTGTCATGTAGGTGACAGCATGGCAAACAACGGATGTTTGGGTCCCCCATTCATCTGAATGTGGTCTGGGTTCAGATACTGTTCTGGTAAATATTCAGCTGATCCCATCAGAACCGAACATCCAGGGGTTCGCCCATCACTACTTCTGAATACACCGATGCCCCATATGTGGTAGAAAACTACTATTTGGGCACATGGCATCGCTTGGAACAGAAGGAGCACCATTTGATTTTTTGAACTCAAAAGTGGGTGGAATCGATAGCAGATGGCATGTCGCTTTCACAGAGCCTCTGATGTCCCTAATTAGTGTAAACTGTCCACAAGTAACCCCATATTGAAAACTACACCTGACAAGGAATTTACCTAGATGTGTGATTCACTGAATTTTATAATGTTGAGCTATAAAAATAAAACATCACATTTCTCACATAAAAGTGTTGCTTCAGCCCCAAATTTTTATTTTCACAAGAGTAGCAGGAGAAAATGAACCATACAATTTGTTGTGCAATTTCCCCTACACGGATACCTATAATGCTTTGGAAAACTACCATTATGGCACACTGCCGAGCTCCTGTCGAGTGACGTTTTGCAGTGCAGACTTTGATGTGATGGTCTGCATGTGTCATGTCACGTTTGGAGAGCCACGGATGTACCTAAACATTGGAAATCCCCTCACAATAGACCCCATTCTTGAAACTACACCCCTCAAATAATTGTCTAGAGGCATAGCTATAGTAGTGATACTATGATAATAATGCTTTTTGTTATACTGGTGCACAAATTAATAACGTGGTGGTATGTGTAAGATATAAAAGGATGTTGTGCGGTATGTTTTGAAGAAATCTTTAATGCAAAGGCCAGGTTTCTCAGGGCAGGTTTCACAACAGTAAATTGAGTCCTTTCGTATTCCCTTCTTGGAGCGTACTCTGCATCTTTTCTGTGTTCTTCCCTTCCTCACAGTTTGTGGAACCTCATCAGGAAAATGTTGCCCTGGTACCCTACGGGCATCATTTGTTTCGGAAGTACTGGTCCCTTACCTTCCTTACTGCCAAACATTAGGGCCTTGATGACTACCTCCTGAAATTGAAGGAAGCTCCTCGTATTGACTGCACATCAAAATAGCACAAAGCATTGTACAATGCCAGCAGTACAATGTGCACAGCCAACTTTTTGTACCATACTTGCTTTTCATATGGCACTGTATGGATTGAGAACCTGATCTGGGAGATCTAGACACCCCCATGAATTTATTATAATCCGGGATACAATTTGGCTTTGGGACTTCAGATGTGATACCTCGGACAGTGACAAGGGACCTGTTGTCACTGTGTATTGTGGTTAAGATAAGGACATCCCTATTGTCCTTATACTTGACCACCAGCACGCTGCATTGGCCTCTGCTGTTGCTCTTTCTTAGCAGTTGCCCAATTAACAGCTTAAGGCTATGTGCACACGATGCGGATTTAGTGCAGATCCGCAGCGGATTTTTCCGGTCAGAAACGCTGCAGATCCGCACTGTGGTTTACAGTACAATGTAAATCAATGTGAAAAAAAAAAAGCAGTGCAGATGGTGCGGAAAAATCTGCGTGGAAACGCTGCGGATTTAAAAGAAGTGCATGTCACTTCTTTTGTGTGGATCTGCAGCGTTTCTGTACCCTTCCATTATAGAAATCCGCAGTGGTAAAGACCACAGAAAATCCGCACAAAATCCACATCAATTCCGCATAAAAACCGCACAAAATCTGCGGCAAATCTGCACCTGTGGATTCTGCCAGGAGATGCGGATTTTGTGCAGAAAATTCTGCACCCCATTCCACAACGTGTGCACATAGCCTAAGGGTAAGTTCACACAGGGCATTTTTGCTGCTTTTTTGCAGCAAAGACCTGATCTTCTTGGCAGTAAAGAAATTACATAAAAAATGCAGGTTTAGGTGCATTTTGTTGCATTTTTGGTGAATTTTTAGGTGCTTTTTTTGCTGTTTTTTTTCTCTTTGTCCATACTAATGTCCTTGAATGTTCAGCAGCAAAAACGCAGCAAATAATGATACCATGCATTTTTGTTGTTTCAATACCCGTTCAAGTCAATGGGTGAAAAACGCTGAAAAAACGCAGCAAAAACGTTGAAAGAAGTGACATGCTCTATGTCCAAAAACCGCAGCAAAGCACAAAATACTGATCACACAAAAAAACAATGTGTGCATGAGATTTCTGAAATCTCATAGACATTGCTGGTACCATAAAAAGCAGCTGAAAATTAGCATAAAAAAGCAGCAAAAACGCCCTGTGTGAACTTACCCTAAGGAGGCCTCTCTGGTTTGTTTGCAAGGTGCTGCATGCAACTGTTCCTCTGACAGATGGTATTAAAGAGTGGGATTCTGGTGTAAAAGTTATCTATGTGGAGGTGATAACTAATGATGAGCGAACATGGTCGATGATACCCGGATATCACTGAAGTATCTAGGTGCTTGGATATGCTCTGCACTTGTCAAGCCTTGGCTGGGGCTCGGATTGAATTCTTGAATCCCCGTCCCACGTTTGGCGCCTGTTACGCAGCCAATGATCATGCCGGGATTTCCCGCCAGTCACCGTAATGTTATAGCCATCTTGGTAGTGGCATTACTGTGATTGGCTGGCTGCATTACCTCATCAAAGGTTAAAAAAACACTGGTACCACCACACTCGGCACACTGATGCCATTGCACATCTCAGGGACAGTTGTGATTGGAGAGTGAGAGTAGTTATCCAGGCCTGTGTGCGTACAGCTTCATTAATCAGAGCTCTCTAGCGATGCTACTGATGCTGATGCTGAACCAAAATACTAAAAGTACTTCTAAGGGCTAATCTTTTTCTTTTTCTGTTTCTACTGTATGTGATGCTTTCTTCATTTAGCCTAGGGACAACTGCTGGAGCAAGAGAGTGGTGAATAAAGCCTCCAGGTAGGGCTTAGGGCTTTGCAGTCTGTTCATAAATATGTAGCTGCTGCAGATAACCACTTTTTTTCTACAGTTCACAAATTTTAAATATTTTTTGTTCCAAAAATTGACTATTGTCTTTCATACAGTTTAACATGCTTTGTGTAAAATTACGGTGGTTTAAAATCTGTAAAAACCACTTTGCCTGCTACAGTTCACAACATTTTTGTGTTTGAAAAATTGACTATTGTCATACATACAGATTAACATGCTTTGTGTAAAATTAAGGTGGTTTAAAAAATTTTAAAACCGCTCAGCCTGCTACAGTTCACAAATTTTTTGGTTCCATAAATTGACTATTGTCATCCATGTAGCTTAACGTGCTTTGTGTTTAAACAGTGGTTTAAAATAAAAAAAATAAAAAAGCGCTTGGCCTGCTACAGTTCCCAAAATGTTTTGGTTCCAAAAATTACGGTAGTTTGAAAGTTTTAAAAACCGCTTGGCCTGCTACAGAAGAACACATTTTTTTTCTTTATTAAAAAATGTACTTTCAATTAATCAGGGAAATTTGGCTTGAAGAGACCTAACAATAACAAAATGCGTAAGGCGTGCTATAAGGGATGGGGACGTGAAAGTGCCTCCAGATGGCAAGGACGTGGGGCAGGTGCGACTATGCCTGTTTCTGGAGCACTAGCAACATGCACATCCACAACACATAGCTTCCTGTCCCATTTTACAGGGAGGCATGGGACACCACCTCACAGCGAACAGGTGGTCGGTTGGATAGCAGATAATGCTTCCAGCATGCTTGCCAGCACCATCCAATCTTCCACTCATTCCAGTCTCACCAGCCAACAGTCTGGATCACTTAATCTTCCTCTGATCATCCTCCCTCCCATCATGTTGCGTCCCATAAGACCACTGATCCAACACTAGGACACTCCGAGGAGCTCTTTACATAATATTTTCTTGATTGTGGCCTCTAATCCTGCATGTTCCAAGAGGGACAGGAGGACATGCTGTTCAGTGATGCACAAAACTTAGAGCAGCCACGGTCACAAGAAGATGATGGTGAGGAATGCAAATTTTGTCTAAGAAGTAAGATGATGATAAGACACATTTGCCGATAAATCAGGTTGTTGTTAAGTCATCAAGTCAGGGGTACCTGGATGCAGCAGTGGAAGACGAGGTGGTGGATAACAAAGAAGACACCACTCACATTGCTTTCCACACTGTCTGTCTGATCTAATACTGGAGATACCATTAGTGATTATGTAAGAAGAGGCTGCTCCACACTGCTGTCCACCATGTCTGCCTGATGTAATTTTGGAGATATCAGGGGTTCTGAGGTAAAAAGGAGCTGGTGATACTGCTGCTCAGCCTAATATACAAACAAGAGAATATAGCAGCACTCTGCAAACTCTAAGATTTATGCAAACATTTAATAAATGGGATTTGTACTGCATTACTGCTACATCGAATATATTTACAAAAACGAAGGTACTTGGTGCATAAATTGGTCAATTCATGTGTACCCATCAACCACGGCAAGGAGACCTTTCTTCAATGCAAATCTAATACAGGATATAGGAGATACCAGAGGTTCAGAGGTAAGAATAGGTTGCTCACACTGCTGTCCATCACCATGTCTATCTGACCTAATACTGGAGATTCCAGGGTTCTGAGGTAAGGAGAGGCTACTCACACTGTTGTTCAATCTGTCTTTCTGAGTGCTGATCAACTGCTATGATCTGGAGATTGCTTGACAGTACATGCATGGATCAGATTGTCTCTAGCTCACAATAAGGGTATGTGTCCATGTTCAGGAAATGCTGCGTTTTTGACGCTGCGTTTTTCCGCAGCGTCAAAAACGCAGCGTCCAGATGTTACAGCATAGTGGAGGGGATTTCATGAAATCCCGACTCCACTATGCGTTAAAAACGCAGCATGTTGCTACAATGAGCAAAACACGCAGGCACACCGCAGGTGACCTGCCAGTGACCTCAGGTGCAGTTTTGGTCAGGATTTTACTTGCATAAAATCCTGACCAAAGCCTGAAGCAAACCTGAACGTGGACACATACCCATAGGGTATGTTTCCACGGTACGTAAACGCTGCTTGTTTGACGCTGCAGCGTCAAACAAGCAGCGTCCAGATGTTCCTGCATAGTGGAGGGGATTTTATGAAATCCCGTCTCCACTATGCGTGGAAACCCGCACGCGGCGGCCCTGCGACTCCGGACATGCTGCGCGTCTTTTCAGAACGCAGCATGTCCGTACACCTTGCAGGGACGCAGCGTCCCCGCAAGGCATATCACAGGGCCCTATGGCGAAGGGTGCGATGATCCCGGATGTGTACTGTATACATCCGGCACCATCGCGTCCCAGAAAGGGGGCGGGGCTTAGCGCCGAGCGGCTTCGCCGCTGCGGCGATCCCGCCGGCAAGCCGTACCGTGGAGCCATACCCTAAGGGTATGTGTCCATGTTCAGGATTGCATCAGGATTTGGTCAGGATTTTTCATCAGTATTTGTAAGCCAAAACCAGGAGTGGGTGATAAATGCAAAAGTGGTGCATATGTTTCTATTATACTTTTCCTCTAATTGTTCCACTCCTGGTTTTGGCTAAGGCTAGGTTCACATTGCGTTAGGGCAATCCGTTTAGCGCTAGCGCTAGCGGATTGCGCTAACGCAATGTATTTTTATGGATCGCGTTTGGGGGTCGCGTTAACGTCCCCGCTCTCGCAGATCCCCGATCTGCGAGAGCGGGGAACGGACCTCGGGCGCGCCACGGACGCTGCAAGCAGCGTCCGAGGCGCGTCACAGAAGAACGGCACATCACTAGCGCTGATGCGCTGCTGGAGAAATTAACATTGCTGTCAATGGGTGCGCTAACGGACCCGTTGCACGGCGTTAATTGCGACATTTTCGCCGTGCAACGCTGTCCGTTAGCGATCACCCATTAACGCAATGTGAACCCAGCCTTACAAATACTGATGAAAAATCCTGACCAAATCCTGATGCAATCCTGAACGTGGACACATACCCTAATGAAGCTTCCTGCTGCGCATGCTCATCAGCATCTGTCCAAGAGACATTTTAGGACACTTCTCTGGCAGTGTAACAAGACAGTGGTCATTTTGATGTACAATAGTGATTACCTTCCAAGACAAAATTAGTATGATTTGCTAAATAAAGATATTTTGGAAATTATTTATAATATTAATTTCTTACTCTCTTTATGTTTTCTATTCCCTGAAAACTACTTTGACCTAGGAGTCTGTGCAGTAACTGTGTCCACACTCTGTCAATAGTTGAACACTATGAAAAATAGAAACAATATCAAATGTTAAGTGCCAGTAAAAAAAAAAAAAAAACGTTTATATACATTGCCTTCTGGGATTTCTGCTATGTTGATATGTATCCAGTGTACCACTGATGGCAGCCTTTAACATAATACTCAGCAACAGAGATAGAAACATTGATGAACTGCACATCTATCATTCATCTCTGTTTTTTCTATAAATAGTGAACTCGATTTACCAAGCAGAAACATACAATTATTCAGATTTTCTATCACAATTATACTGGCTGGGAAAGGAAAAAGTTTTTCTATTTGCTGTTCCACATATCCTGCCGGCAATTTCCTTGCTTCTATTTATGTTAAATAAATGCTTTTGGCAGAAAGAGATGTTAAATTGCTTGGATTTACTCACAGCTTAGATTTGTGTGTGGATGAATATTGAGCAGAATATCAGCAGCGGTGTAAGAGAGAGCCATGTCACAAGGAAAGGAGAAGAAAATAAAAATCTTCCAATTTTAGCCACAATTTTATTTTCTTAAAGACAAGTGAGCACATTATAATTAACCACATTGTGTGGCATGTAAATTTAGACAGATGAAAGACAATAGAAAATCCTGTTTGGAAAAAACATGGTGGTATCTCTTGATCCTAGTGCAAATAGCATGTGTGTGTTTCCCACCTCTATCTCTACGGATAGCTTTTGATAGAGTTTTGGGTTTATTTTGTTAAAATGCCAAATGCCCAACTAGAAATCAAACAGACCCCATAAGGGTATGTTTCCACGTTCAGGAAACGCTGCGTTTTTGACGCTGCATTTTTCCGCAGCGTCAAAAACGCAGCGTCCAGATGTTACAGCATAGTGGAGGGGATTTCATGAAATCCAGACTCCACTATGCGTTAAAAAACGCATGTGTTTTTGCCGCGAAAACGCATGCGTGGTGCGTTTTTTTGAAACGCAGCATGTTGCTACTATGAGCAAAACACGCAGGTACACCGCAGGTGACCTGCCAGTGACCTCAGGTGCAGTTTTGGTCAGGATTTTACCTGCATAAAATCCTGACCAAAGCCTGAAGCAAAACTGAACGTGGAAACATACCCTTATAGTCAATGAGGTCCACCTGACACCATTTACGTCCATCATTTGGAGGATCTATTTTTTTGCAGGAGTTCCGTTTTTACTGTACAATCCTATACAGTGCCTTGTGAATGTATTTGACCCCTTGGAACTTTTCAACCTTTTCCCACATACCATGCTTCAAACATAAAGATACCAAATGTAAATTTTCGGTGAAGAATCAACAACAAGTGGAACACAATTGTGAAGTTGAACAAAATGTATTGGTTATTTTAAATTATTGTGGAAATTCAAAAACTGAAAAGTGGGGCGTGCAATATTATTAGGTCCCTTTACTTTCAGTGCAGCAAACTCACTCCAGAAGTTCATTGTGGATCTCTGAATGATCCAATGTTGTCCTAAATGCCTAATGATGATAACTATAATCCACCTGTGTGTAATCAAGTCTCCGTATAAATGCACCTGCTCTGTGATAGTCTCAGGGTTCTGTTTGAAGAACAGAGAGCATCATGAAGACCAAGGAACACAACAGGCAGGTCCGTGATACTGTTGTGGAGAAGTTTAAAGCCGGATTTGGATACAAAATGATTTCCAAAACTTGAAACATCCCAAGGAGCACTGTGCAAGCAATCATATTGAAATGGAAGGAGTATCATACCACTGCTAATCTACCAAGACCCGGCCGTCCCTCTAAACTTTCATCTCAAACAAAGAGAAGACTGATCAGAGATGCAGCCAAGAGGCCCATGATCACTCTGGATGAACTGCAGAGATCTACAGCTGAGGTGGGACAGTCTGTCCATAGGACAACAATCAGTCGTACACTGCACAAATCTGGCCTTTATGGACAGTGGCAAGAAGAAAACCATTTCTCAAAGATATCCATAAAAAGTGTTGATTAAAGTTTACAACAAGCCACCTGGGAGACAGACCAAACATGTGGAAGATGAAACCAAAATCTAACTTTTTGGCAACAATGCCAAACGATATGTTTAGTGTAAAGGCAACACAGCTCATCACCCTGAACACACCATCCCCACTGTCAAACATGGTGGTGGCAGCATCAAGGTTTGGGCCTGCTTTTCTTCAGCAGGGACAGGGAAGATGGTGTAAAATTGATGGGAATATAGTTGGAGCCAAATACCGGACCACTCTTGAAGAAAACCTGTTGGAGTCTTCAAAAGACCTGAGACTGGGACAGAGATTTGTATTCCAACAAGACAATGATCCCAAACATAAAGCAAAATCTACAATGGAATGGTTCACAAATAAACGTATTCAGGTGTTAGAATGGCCAAGTCAAAGTCCAGACCTCAATCCAATCGAGAATCTGTGGAAAGAGCTGAAAACTGCTGTTCACAAATGATCTCCATCAAACCTCAGCTCGAGCTGTTTGCCAAGGAAGAATGGGCAAGAATTTCAGTCTCTCGATGTTAAAAACTGAGAAAAACATACCCCAAGCGACTTGCAGCTGTAATCACAGCAAAAGGTGGTGCAACAAAGTATTACGTTAAAGGGGCCGAATAATATTGAACGCCCCACTTTTCAGTTTTTGAATTTCCCAAAAATGTAAAATAACCAATAAATTTCATTCAACTTCACAATTTTGTTCCACTTGTTGTTTATTCTTCACCAAAAATGTACATTTGGTATCTTTATGTTTGAAGCATGATATGTGGGAAAAGGTTGAAAAGTTCCAGGGGGCCGAATACTTTCGCAAGGCACTGTATGTGAACACACTGGTGGACACAGACAGAAGATGGTTCCTGCGCAAGAAAAATGTGTTGGCCCTTTCCAGTCTAATAGCTCATCATAATACAGGTGGAAATGGATCCCCTTACCTCTTGGACCCCCATGTGGCTGCACAGGTTGCGCCAATAATATGTCCGCCCTTATCTGAACCGGAAAATGGAACTCTGACCTCTAGTTGGAACCTTGCTTTAAACCTACAAAAATTACTTACACAAAAAAGAATAAACAGTGCCGCTAGGAGTTTGTGCAAATCTTTGTATAAGGCCAGTCTCACACGTCCAGATAATTCCAGTACCGGAAAAATCGGTACCAGAGTTATCCGTGTCCGTGTGCTCACGTGGCACATCAGTGTGGCACATGTGCGGCAGCCGTATGCCGCCCGTGTGCCCACTGAGGACCACACGGACCGTGCAGGAGACAGCGCTAGAGATAAGCGCTGTCCCCTGCATCTGGTGCTGAAGCCGGAATTCATCCCTTCTTCCCAGCAGCGTTTGCTGGAGAGAAGGAATGAAAAATCATTGTTTTTTTATTTTTTTTTTGTGGTTAAAATCAAGTTCCCGGCAACCTCCCCCTCCCACCCCCTGTGCGCCCACCCGCTGGAAATAAAATACTCACCCAGCTCCCTCGATGCTTCCTCTCAGCACCGCAGCTTCTTCCTGTATGAGCGGTCACGTGGTACCGCTCATTACAGTGATGAATATGCGGCTCCACCCCTATGGGAGGTGGAGCCACATATTCATCACTGTAATGAGCGGCACCACATGACTGCTCATACAGGACAAGCTGCGGAGCTGAGAGGAAGCATCGAGGGAGCTGGGTGAGTATTTTATTTCCAGCGGGTGGGCGCACAGGGGGTGGGAGGGGGGAGGTTGCCGGGAACTTGATTTTAACCACACACAAAAAAAAAAAGATTTTTCATTCCTTCTCTCTAGCGAACGCTGCTGGAGAGAAGAAATGAATGGCGGCTTCAGCACCACAAGCTGGGGGGACAGCGCTTACTGTAGCACTGTCTCCTGCATGGCACACGGACGGCACACGGACAGCATCCGTGTGCGGTACATGTTTTACACGGACCCATTGACTTTAATGGGTCCGTGTGATACGTGCGCTCCCACGAACACTGACATGTCTCCGTGTTTTTCAAAGGACACACGGTCCGTGAAAACACGCTGACGTGCAGAGACACATTGATTTTAATGTGTCTATGTGAGTCAGTGTCTCCGGTACGTGAGAAAACTGTCACCACACGTTACGGAGCCACTGACGTGTGAAACAGGCCTAATGGGAATAGGCCATCTACAGCCTGGTTCCTGGGAATCAGAGCTTTGCACGGTTCGCATGTCCTCCATTGCTGCATGTCGCACCTTTGTAGCAGTCTGAATGGTAAAGCCATTGCACTTTCCCATTGTTTCCATATAGATTCATTATAACTATTGTGTCCCTATGTAAAAATAACTGAAATGTTCCATAATCTGTATTTCCTTATTTTCCTATTTCTGTGTATATTAGCAGTCACTAAATAGTTAAATTGCTGAATATTCAGGATGTCTTTTTATAGCTCCCTAATGAAGGCTGCTGATTAATAATGCACCGTTATATGAATGTGTGCCATTCTGCCTTGCGTTAATGCCAAACCTATCATCTATACGATAAGTTAGGATTTGTAATATGCACAGGACACTTCATTTCATGTTAGGTTTGTAGATTGTTGCCAATGTGAACAATATCTGGTATTACTTATTTTATTACAATTATATTTTGAGTTTCTCCTTTTCCCATAATTTTTTTTTCTAACAGATGGATTGCTAAAATTGCTAAAGCTTCCCAGCAAAGTTATCCATGTGGTGCCCAGGCCAACATTTTACTCGTCAGTCGGTATGCAATAACTCTCAGTGGCGGACACCGACAGAAAAGGGCCCCTGTGCAAGAACAGTATAAGGGCCCTCTGCAGTCCAATAGTTCTACTATGACATATGTTTTGCTAGTTTGGAGGAAGTAGTGGGCCCCCTTATCTCTTGGGCCCCTGTGCGGCTGCACCAATGATATGTCCACCTCTGATTACTATTATATGACAGAACCAGTGACTGGGGTGTGACTGTCACACAACTATAACTATCGCCAATGGATCGTTGTCATGGACATTGGTCTACATAAAGCTCCTAAATAATCCTGTGAATAAGCCATACAATAGGATTTTGCTCATACTTAATAGACAAACTTTCAAAAAGGATTATACATCCATTCTGATGCAGATTATCAAAGTAAGTACATTTGCCTCATCAGGTTCTGTTTAATTATATACACTGTTTATATTATTAAATCTTGTGACAGAACTATTTTCTTTCCTTTACTACTTAGGTGACTTCTTTTAACGCATCAAAGACTTCTAGGTTCATCTTAAAGCATCAACTAGAATGGTCAAGCTTCATGCTATTACACTGTTAGGCCTCACTCACACATCCTTGTTTCATGTAGTATCCATTTTTTTCACAGATAGAACACATACCTATTATAATCTATGCTGCTAGTCACAAGTCTGTGTTTTTTAACGGACTGTGTGTCCATGCAAAACTAACTGACACATAGCTATTGTTTTCTGGTATCAAAGATGAAAAGGGCCAATACAAGTCTATGGCCCTGTGAAAAACATGTACAGCATCGGTGTGCTGTCTGTATTTAACATTGCAAAGGATGGGAGAATATTTTTAATTTATTTCTTTACTAGAAATAGGCCCAATGCTATTGCATCGGGAGTGCGGTGAAATGAACATCCCCCTGGCACTCAGCCAATGAGCGGCACGGGATTCAAATACCCCACCGGCTGAGCCAATGAGCGGTGCTGAGAGGCTTTGGCAGGGGATTTGAATCCCGTGCCGCTCATTGGCTCAGCCAGCGGCAGCTCAGCCAATGGATTCAAATCCCGCGTGGCAACTCATTGGCTCAGCCGGCAGGCGGCTCAGTCAATGAGCGGTGCCGCACGGCTTTGGCGTTGGATTCAAATCCCCCCACCAAAGCCGCGCGGCACTACTCATTGGCTGAGCGCCCCTGATGCTCAGCCAATGAGCGGCGCCAGATTCAAATCTCCTGCCAGTTGAGCCAATGAGTGGTGCCGCGCGGCTTTTGCAGGGGATTCAAATCCCACGCAGCGACGCTCATTGGCTCAGCCAATGAGCGGTGCCGCGTGTCTTTGATGTGGGATTAAAATCTCCCCGCCAAAGCCACGCGGCAGGGCTTATTGGCTGAGCCGCCCCTGGCCGCGCGACTTTGGCGGGAGATTCAAATCCCACACGGATGCTGTATGTACTGTATATACTGTATGTTGTATGCGCTGTATATACTGTATGTTGCATGTACTGTATGTTGTATGTACTGTATGTACTGTGTGTTATATGTTGTGTACTGTATGCTGTGTGTACTGTATGTTGTATGTACTGTATGTGCTGTATGTTGTATATTGTATGTACTGTATGTATTGTATGTTGTATGTACTGTATGTTGCATGTACTGTGTGTTGTATGCTGTGTACTGTATGTTGTGTGTACTGTATGTTGTGTGAACTGTATGTTGTATGTACTGTATGCTGTATGTACTGTATGTGCTGTATGTTGTATATTGTATGTACGGTATGTATTGTATGTTGAATGTACTGTATATTGTATGTACTGTATGTTGTATGTACTGTATGTACTGTATGTTGTATGTACTGTATGTTGTATGTACTGTATGTGCTGTATGTTGTATATTGTATGTACTGTATATATTGTATGTTGTATGTACTGTATGTTGTATGTACTGTATGTTGTATGTTGTATGTACTATATGTACTGTATGTTGTATGTACTGTATGTACTGTATGGTGTATGTACTGCTTGGTGTATGTACTGTCTGTACTGTATGTTGTATGTACTGTATTTTGTACTGTATGTTGTATGTACTGTATGTTGTATGTACTGTATGTTGTATGTTGTATGTACTGTATGTTGTATGTACTGTATGGTGTATGTACTGTTTGTACTGTATGTTACATGCACTGTGTTTTGTACTGTATGTTGTATGTACTGTATGTTGTATGTACTGTATGTGCTGTATGTTGTATATACTGTATGTTGTATGTACTGTTTGTAGTAGGTACTGTATGTTGTATGTACTGTATGTTATATGTACTGTATGTTGTATGTACTGTATATTGTATGTTATGTATGTTGTATGTACTGTATGTACTGTGTGTTGTATGTTGTGTACTGTATGTTGTTTGTTGTATGTACTATATGTTGTATGTACTGTATGGTGTATGTACTGTATGGTGTATGTACTGTATGTTGCATGCACTGTATTTTGTACTGTATGTTGTATGTACTGTATATTGTATGTACTGTATGTGCTGTATGTTGTATATACTGTATATTGTATGTACTGTTTGTAGTAGGTACTGTATGTTGTATGTACTGTATGTTACATGTACTGTATGTTGTATGTACTGTATGTTGTATGTACTGTATGTACTGTGTGTTGTATGTTGTGTACTGTATGTTGTATGTACTGTATGTACTGCATGTTGCATGTGCTGTATGTTGTATGTACTGTAGAAGGCATAGCCGGATGGGACTTGTAGTCCCTTCAGACAATGCCTGCACACACACACCCCGGGTAGACACCTGCAAACCCATGGGATTTGAATCCCGTGCCACTCATTGGCTGAGGCCAGGGGTGCTCAGCCAATGAGCGGTGCCGCGTGGCTTGGCTGGGGATTCAAATCCCATGCGCAATGCTCATTGGCTCAGCTGGCGCCGTAACCCATAACTTGGGTGTTCCAATATGGCGGTCGGCATAGTTCCGATGCGAGCAGCCGGGAGATGAGCGAGTAGCGCCGCTGATCTCCCGATGGAATAGCTTTGTGTTTTTTGTCACATCTTCCAGCCGCGGTGGATAGCGACACAATCGCCGGAAGCTGTGACAGAGCCGAGTGGTAATTATATATTAGATTCATCCATCCGTGAAAAACGCTGATTGGAAAAATGGACACATGGACCGTACACTCACGACACACTGATCCAAAACACCGATGTACCGGTGCCATTTTGTCACATATGTGTTTAAACACGGATGTGAAAGATGTGTGACAAATATTTTATCACACATAAAATGCTCTATATTCCGGCTTTATGGCGGCTTTTACTAGTATATATTTCCTCCACATGCGGAGTAGAAAGATCAATATAGCAATAGCTTGTAATCTAGTGGGTATCATGGAAAAGTAGCGATGTCTCTGCTCATTGGGTAAATCTTTTACTGTATATTGGCTCAATTCTGTAAGTGGCAATCACTGAAACTCCATTATTGGAATCCATCACTCAAATCAATGATACTGTTTTTCTCAACTGGTCTTCAAGTGGCCAGTCCTTAAAAGTTAATGGAAAACTGAGAACTCCTGCAGATTTATACTCAACTGGTTTCACAGCATTGGATTTTTAGAAGAGAGCAATCATAAAAGGAGGAAACAGTAAAGCCGCAGGCGGCCGACAGAATCTTCTAGAAGTAGATACATATATTGAGACAAAGGGATGTCGGCAAACTACTGAACAGCATAGATAGCAAAGCTTCAGAGCTCGCAGGATAGGAAATATCAACAATGCTGAAATCAAAATCTTCTTGCCAGTGCAATTGATAGGCACATAAAAATAAGTATCTAACGGAATTTTATAAATCTAAAAAATCACACAGGTAATATGGTAATGTTAAAAAATTCTAAAAAAAATACTGATTTTTCATTTGTTGTCTTTCCTATACTCCAACTTACTGAGTCCCTCATTCCCCAAATGACATGACCTGGGCAACCAATTACTGGTATCACACCGAGAGCTCCAACAACAGAAAATGTAAAAAGTTACGGGTCTCCAAAACAGCGACACAAACTAAATAATTTTTTTTTGCACAATTTCCAAATTTGCACAACCTAAATGAAAAAAACTATACAAGTTTGGTATTGCTGTAATTGTATTAGCCTGAAAAATAATTCTGTCAGTACAATGAAAACTGTTAAACCAAAATATAATATAATCTGCTTTTATATTTGATATCATTCCTCCTAGTTACTGGCCCTCACCTCTACAATGACACAGCCAGGGCATCCAATACCCGGCATTGCACCAAGGGACAACAGCACTAACCTTCATGTGTATGTGGGTCTTTACACCTATAAATAAAATCAGGCAGTACATTTTCTGAGCAAAGGCTAATGCTTGAGAATTTTTTTCCAGCTGATGTCAAAGTACAAGTATGCAATTTGCTGTTAAAACAAAACCCCAAAAACACTAGTGAAATTGCATTTTTTTCATCATATCATAATGCTTGGATTTTTTTCCCCCATTTTTCCGTACATTATATGGCAAAATAAATGGTGTCATTCGAAATAAAAACTTGTCCCGCAGTCTGCTAAGCAGATGGAAAAATCTAAACGTTATGACTAGGAAAAAGAAGAGGGAAAAAAATGAAAGTACAAAAATAAAAAATCACCCAGTCCTTAAAAGGTTAATGAGTAACTAAACTTCTGTAATACTTGTCATTACTTTATTTTGGCTCTTTATCTCCCAAGCAGTATGCTGTGGTGTGGTTTAAGTCCCCAGTATTTGCTTCTCTAAAAGCCCCTTTCAACCGCTGCACAACCATATCCTTGCACTATATCCAAGCATTTTGTGTATGCAAAGGTGTATCTAGGAGGGGGCAGGCAGGGCATGTGCCCCGGGCACAGTCAGACCGCCTAATGCAACAGTCTGAAGCATCTCCCCTGGCAGCTGCTTTCTGCTGCCCCCCGGACTGGTAGTCTGCAGTTCTCTGAGCCGACTGTCAAGCTAACAGACAGCACAGAGAAGCTGCAGCACGCCGGCTCCCAGGGATCAATTGTACTCGCGTCTTACAGATGCGAGTACAATTGAAGCTCTGACCGCCGGGTCACAGAGACGCTAGCAGCATGATTAGGTCATGTGATCACGCTGCCGACACCACTAGCCAGCGCGCAACAGAGAGAGGTGGTAAGTGTTCCTGTGGCTGAGGAGCTGAAGACACCAAAGCTGTGTTTTCGGGGGGATTTATTCAGAGAGAGTGTGTGTGTGTGTGTATTTATTCAGTGTGTAGGGGATTTATTCAGAGAGTGTGGGGGGATTTATTCTGTGTGTGTGTGTGTGTATTCAGTGTGTGTGAGGATTTATTCAGTGTGTGTGATTTATTCAGTGTGTGTGTGTGTGTGTGGTTTATTCAGTGTGTGGGGGTGATTTATTCTGTGTGTGTGCATTCAGTGTGTGTGTAAGGATCTATTTAGTGTGTGTGATTTGTTCAATGTGTGGGGGGATTTATTCAGCATGTGTGTGGGGGGATTTATTCAGTATGTGTGGGATTTATTCAGTTGTGTATGTGATTTATTCAGAATGTGTGAGGGGGATTTATTCAGTGTGTGCAATTTATTCAGTTCTGTGTGTGCGATTTATTCAGTTGTATGTGTATGATTTATTCAGTGTTGGGGTGGTTTCAAAATTTTTGCCAAATTTCAGGTTTTTTTTCATAAATAAACGCAAGTGTCATATTGAAGAAATTTTACCACTGTCATGAAGTACAATATGTCATGAAAAAAACATCTCATAATCAGTGGGATCCGTTGAGGCGTTCCAGAGTTAAAACCTCATAAAGTGATAGTGGTCAGAATTGTAAAAATTGGCTTGGTCATTAAGGTCAAAATTGGCTCAGCTTTTTCACAGGGGGAAGTTGCATACTACTTTTTTCCAAAGTGCACCAAAAATCTGACCAAATATTTTGTCTGTATGCGAGGAGGGATGCAAAAATCCCATTCACATACATAAAGTACAGACTGTTTAATGTCAAATTCTACATTTGTGAAGGTCTAAAGAATATATTTTACTGTTCAATACCTTTAAAGGCTAACCGAAATTACAAATAAGTTTTCAGAATAAGTACATGAGAAATAACACTATTTATGGGCTTTATGTGACCTGTATCTTGCATTTTCACCATATGCAGACTTTATCTCTTAATTTGCAATTGGCTCAGAGCTGATGGGAGGTGGCTACCTTGTACAGCAAAGAGAGAGGGATCCCTGCTCTTCATTCCTTTTTTCAACAGACAAGCAGAATCAGCACGCCCCCTGAAGAAGCGATATCCAAGCGAAACGTATTGGCAGGATTCCTCACACAATAGGTAATTAACTTTACACTTTCTCTGATTTAATTAACATGCACATCACACACCAGAAAATAAATATATCACTCCACAGTAGATTTTGTATAACAGCATGCTGGTCTAGATTGTTTACCTGCCATGGCTGGGTATAGAGTACTATATCAAATCAGCTAGATATTGTAACCCCTTGGTGCTGTTATTTGCTAAGGAATCTTTTTGATGCAACAAACTGGTGATTCGCTTTATAACTATGTAATCCTGACCATAGCCTCCAGCCACTGCTTTGCCTTCACCTTTGGATCAAAACCCTTTGTGCCCACCTTACATTTTAAAAAGTTAATATGTATTTTTGTCAAAAAATTGTATAACCTGACAAAAAATTGTATTATTTAAATCTTTATATTGTTATGTAAAATGACTCATATCCTCCTTTCTAAATAAAACAGAAGCAGTAACAGCAGCATGGAGAACATTATAAAGTAGTCCTAAATTGTGTACATGTTAATCCATCTCTGGAGTGAGGTAAAAGACTCTCGAATCTCTCAGAATATGCCAAATTTTGTTTTCTGAAAATATAAATTCAAATTTCATTACTCAGCAATTTATAAGTGATGAATGTATGACTGTACAATTAGGCAAATTTGCCAACCCGGAGTCTAAAGAAAATGGATGTATTGTTCTCCCTTTTTGAATCAGTAATGGTGGTCATACTACGTGTCACTTTTAATACATATAACTATGGTAATATAAAGATACTAAGAAATGACTACAAGTAATTTGTAACAATGTGAGAAAATAGGATGACCCTAACTTGTCTTTGTAGCAAAGATGAGGGAAAATATCTGAATGGAATTTAGTTCTATTAGAATGTTACAAAAATCCGCCTTCGCCAACATGCAGGTTTTTTAAATTCGCTTCCTCGTAGGTTCAGTGACATGGTGGTCGCTATTTTCCTGAACCATAAAGTGCCATTAAAAAGTAAAAAAAATACTCACTTTAGAGCTCTGGCCTTTTCAGTCCTCACTGTCACCTATCCAGTCCTCGTTGCTTCTCCTTATCTCTGCGAGAACTGAAATCCTCAGGCAGTTCACATTAGCTTAGGACTTCTTGCTCTGATGAGACCCAGGACAGTTCTGTGCCTGATCTTTTACTTGCTTGCAGGGAACCCTAACAGGCCTCATCAGACCCGGAAGTCCCAGCCTACTGTGAGGAGGCATAGGGATATGAGCGGATGCAGTGGTGATCCGAAGATGCAGTGAGGAGCATGGATGATGGTGAGGAGCGGAGCGGATAGGTGATCGGTGAGTTGAGCATAAGTATATATTTTATTTTTCACATCTTACATTTATTATGCTCGGAAGTTTGGAGATTTTCCATAGCATAATAAGGGATATTACATTCGCAGAGAATAACTTCTCTGGAAATCGAATTTCTTGGGAAAGTCCATGAAAACAGGTGAATACGAATTTTACTTTATTCAATCTTCTCTAATTTCACATCTAAAATGCTACTTAATAAGAGTGTACAGAATATTGATACCCTAGATTTTTTAAAGCTACAAACCAAATGGTATTTTATCATTGAAAAGGGGCTACGGTGAAGCTCCCCGACATTGACAGATTTGTATAATACACAGTATTTTCTACTTTTAAGCATGAAATGAGCACAAGCATCTACCTAGACAGGCAGTCTATAAATCAGGTCTCCATACCTCACTAAGAAAATTGACAACGTGACAAAATCAAAACAGAACATAAATTATGGCTACAATTGACTCATAGATTGCACTTTCTTCTTTATTATTGCATGTGGTTTTTACTCCGGATGCATCTATCCAAGAGCCTTAAGGGACATTTCATTCTCCCCCATATACAGAGCAAGATTTGATTGATAGACAATCTCATAAATCAAATGTAGAAAAAATGTCCCCTTTCAATAAAAGTTGTGTGTTATTTTTCAACCTAAGCCAGACATTAGTGGGAATCAAAGAAGGTTATTGACCTTGTATGAGATGAAGGTTACTTTGTATTGATGGCGGTGTGCTGTAAATGTATAAATCCACTATGGACATTATATGTGAAATGACATAAAGGACTATTCCAAATCGGATTTTTGAAATGAAAAAGTGAATTGTAAAATATATATATTGTGAGTCATCTATGTGAGAGCACACTATATTTTCTATTATTTTACAACTGAGAAAAAAAATGAATCTAAATCAAAGGTGAAAAAATACATTATTAATATTCCATACTACTGCAATGCAGAACCCATAGTGTTACATATAAGTATTTGTGACAGGTAACATTGTAACAAGATACTGACAGGGGAATATGGGTAGGCTAACATAGCAGTGGCAAGAAAATGCAACAGATATAGATCCTTCCAGAAAAAATAATGTTTTACACCATATATTTATACAAGGAGAAAAACAAGGCATTTATTGACTAAAATATATAACTTTTTATATAGAAACATATATGTGTAAAAACTCTGTAACATACAAAACAATTTATCAACTGACGATTACCAATACACTGCAAAAGCGGGGGTGGTATAGGGGAGCTTTCCTAAAATCACCAGAACAATCTACTCACAAATTTGTATAGATTCAACAAAAAGTGAGGTTAATAAGCTAAAATATAACATTCTATGTGCAAAAAGAAAAAAAAAGAGCATGAACCGCACATCCCAAAATCATACGTTGATCTAAAGCCGCTAGGCAAAAATTTAAATACTGAACATGAGGTTTTCAGTTTAACATTCTGATCAGACTGTATGAAGCCCACTGCCCCTTCACGGCAAACCTTGTAGTGGGTCCTAACGCCCTAACGGAGCGGAGCCGTGCGGCGACCACCGCCGCAGCGGCCATGCACCAGCAGGGCGGACGGCCTGTTGCCCTACAGCACCCATGCTGCGAGACTGAGTCCCCAAGACTCCAGACCGCGCCGCCCCACCAGCACAAGGCCACAGCAACAATGGTCGCCACACAGCACCAGCATGTACTTGTCTTTCTTTGGACCAGCACTCCTCCCATTTGGCTCAGGTGATTTTAATTAGCAGGAGACTGCAAAGTAAGGGGTCTAGCCCATTTTGGCTCTCACTGAAGAGCTGGAGGAAGGTGAGTTTAAATGCTCCTTTTCATTTTGGTGCTGGTGCTGTGTGGCGGCCATTGTTGCTGTGGCTTTGTGCTGGTGGGGCGGCGCGGTCTGGAGTCATGGGGGCTCAGTCTCGCAGCATGGGTGCTGTGGGGCAACAGGCCGTCCGCCCTGCTGGTGCATGGCCGCTGCGGCGGTGGTCGCCGCACGGCTCCGCTCCGTTAGGGCGTTAGGACCCACTACGAGGTTTGCCGTGAAGGGGCAGTGGGCTTCATACAGTCTGATCAGAATGTTAAACTGAAAACCTCATGTTCAGTATTTAAATTTTTGCCTAGCGGCTTTAGATCAACGTATGATTTTGGGATGTGCGGTTCATGCTCTTTTTTTTCTTTTTGCATAAAATATAACATTCACTATTTAATAAGAAAGTAGACAAATATAAAATGTTAGATGGTGGCCCGATTCTAACGCATTGGGTATTCTAGAATATGTATGTAGTTTATTTATGAAGATTTCAGAATAATGCAATGAATACACAGGATTCGGCCGGCCGGGTGCGACCAATTAGCGAAGCATGGTTCAAATCCCGCGCCAATTTGTGGCTGGACTGCGTCTGTCACTGATTGGTCGAGGCCGGCTGGGCGCGACCAATCAGTGAAGCCAGGACCGGCTCCTGGTTTTTGAGGGCCCCAGGCGAAAGTCTCACAGCCCACGTAGCATATAACACAGCCCACGTAGTATATAGCACAGCCACGTAGTATATAGCACAGCCACGTAGTATGTAGCACAGCCACGTAGTATATAGCACAGCCCACATAGTATATAGCACAGCCCACGTAGTATATTGCACAGCCACGTAGTATATAGGACAGCCGCGTAGTATATTGCACAGCCACGTAGTATACTGCATAGCCACGTAGTATATAGCACAGCCCACGCAGTATATAACACAGCCCACATGGTATATAACACAGCGATGTATGTTGTGAATTCTGCTCTTGGGTTCCCTCCGGTGGTTGTTGGTGGTATTGCAGTTGTCCCTGGCTTGCAATCCTGGTCAGGTGTTCCTGCTCATTGCAGGCCTGACTGGGGTATTTAGGGTTGCAGGATTCATTAGCCCGTGCCAGTTGTCCATTGTTCTTGGAGGTTTTGGATCTCTTTCTGGTCTTCCTGCCCTGCTCCCAAATCAGCAAAGATAAGTGTCTGGTTTTTGTTTCTGCAGCACACATGCTGTGTGCTTACTACTTTGTGCTATTCATTTGTCTTTCCTTGTTCAGCTTGGACTGTGTCAGGATTTTTACAGTCAAGTTGGATTCTCAGGAGATGCAGATATACGCTCCATGTCTTTAGTTAGATGGTGGAATTCTTGTATTATCTGCTGTGGATATTTTTAGGGTTTTATACTGACCGCTTAGTATTCTGTCCTATCCTTTCCTATTTAGCTAGAGTGGCCTCTTTTGCTAAATCCTGTTTCCTTCCTGCGTATGTCTTTCCTCTAATACTCACAGTCAATATTCGTGGGGGGCTGCCTATCCTTTGGGGTTCTGCTCTGAGGCAAGATGGTTTTCCCATTTCCATCTATAGGGGTATTTAGTCCTCCGGCTGTGTCGAGGTGTCTAGGATTGTTTGGTACACCCCACGGCTACTTCCAGTTGCGGTGTCAGTTTAAGGATTGCGGTCAGTACAGGTTCCACCTACTCCTGAGAAACTCTCATGCGGCTCCAAGGTCACCGGATCATAACAGTACAACTGGCCTACAATGAGTTAAATGCATCTCAGAAGAAGGGAAGAAAGGTGTTGAGCCATTTTTTTTTCTGTAGCCTGCTTTGTCTCTCCTTCCCTCTTTTTCTCTGGGTGGCTGAGGAGTCTTGTGCTAGCATGGATGTTCAGGGATTGGCTTCTCGTGTGGACCAGCTTGATGCTAGAGTACAGGGTATCTCTGATTATATTGTTCAAACTCCTGTTTTAGAGCCTAAGATTCCTACTCCTGATTTGTTTTTTGGTGACAGGTCCAAATTTTTGAGTTTTAAAAACAACTGTAAACTGTTTTTTGCTCTGAGACCTCGATCCTCTGGTGATTCCATTCAGCAGGTTAAAATTGTCATCTCCCTGCTGCGTGGCGATCCTCAGGATTGGGCATTTCCCCTGGAATCTGGGAATCCGGCCTTGCTTAATGTAGATGCCTTTTTTCAGGCTTTAGGATTATTACATGATTAACCAAATTCTGTGGATCAACCGGAGAAGACCTTGTTGGCCCTGTCTCAGGGTCAAGAAGCGGCAGAATTGTATTGTCAGAAATTTAGAAAATGGTCTGTGTTGACTAAATGGAATGATGATGCCTTGGCGGCAATTTTCAGAAAGGGTCTTTCTGAATCCGTTAAAGATGTTATGGTGGGGTTTCCCACGCCTTTCGGTCTGAGTGATTCTATGTCTCTGGCCATTCAGATTGATCAGCGCTTGCGAGAGCGCAGAACTGTGCGCGCTGTGGCGTTGCCCTCGGAGCGGATGCCTGAGCCAATGCAGTGTGATAGGATTCTGTCTAGAACGGAACAACAAGGATTCAGATGTCAGAATAGGTTGTGTTTTTATTGTGGCGATGCTTCTCATGTCATTTCAGTCTGCCCTAGGTGTACAAAGAGGATCGCTTGTTCATTTACCATCAGTACTGTACAGCCTAAATTTCTGTTATCTGTGTCCTTGATCTGCTCATTGTCATCATTTTCTGTAATGGCGTTTGTGGATTCAGGCGCCGCCTTGAACTTAATGGACTTTGATTTTGCCAGGCGTTGTGGTTTTCCCTTGCAGTCTTTGCAGAACCCTATTCCTTTAAGGGGCATTGATGCTACACCTTTGGCTAAAAATAAGCCCCAGTTTTGGACACAGGTGACCATGTGCATGGCGCCAGCCCATCAAGAAGATTGTCGATTTCTGGTGTTGCATAATTTGCATGATGCTGTCGTGCTGGGTTTTCCGTGGTTGCAGGTACATAATCCTGTGTTGGATTGGAAATCTATGTCTGTGACTAGTTGGGGTTGTCAGGGGGTTCATAATGACGTTCCTTTGATGTCAATCTCCTCTTCTCCCTCTTCTGAAGTTACAGAGTTTTTATCTGATTTTCAGGATGTATTCGATGAGCCCAAGTCCAGTGCCCTTCCACCGCATAGGGACTGTGATTGTGCTATTGACTTGATTCCAGGCTGTAAGTTTCCTAAGGGCCGACTTTTCAACCTGTCTGTGCCTGAGCATACCGCCATGCGGAGTTATATTAAGGAGTCTTTGGAGAAAGGGCATATTCGGCCATCTTCTTCACTGTTGGGAGCGGGATTTTTTTTTGTTGCTAAGAAGGATGGCTCCTTGAGACCCTGTATTGATTATCGCCTTTTGAATAAGATCACGGTCAAGTTTCAATACCCTCTGCCTCTGCTTTCCGATTTGTTTGCGAGGATTAAGGGGGCTAGTTGGTTTACGAAGATTGACCTTCGGGGGGCATATAATCTTGTTCGGATTAAGCAGGGTGATGAATGGAAAACTGCGTTTAATACGCCCAAAGGCCATTTTGAATACCTTGTGATGCCATTCGGGCTCTCCAATGCTCCATCTGTTTTTCAGTCCTTCATGCATGATATCTTCCGGACGTATCTTGATAAATTCTTGATTGTATATTTGGATGACATTTTGATTTTTTCCGATGATTGGGAGTCTCATGTGGAACAGGTTAGGACGGTATTTCAGATCCTTCGTGACAATGCTTTGTTTGTGAAGGGGTCTAAGTGTCTCTTTGGAGTGCAGAAGGTTTCTTTTTTGGGCTTCATTTTTTCTCCCTCATCTATAGAGATGGATCCCGTTAAGGTTCAGGCCATTCATGATTGGATTCAACCCACATCCGTGAAGAGCCTTCAGAAATTTTTGGGCTTTGCTAATTTTTATCGCCGTTTCATTGCTAACTTCTCCAGCGTGTTTAAACCCTTGACCGATTTGACGAAGAAAGGCGCTGATGTGGCTAATTGGTCCTCTGCGGCTGTCTCTGCCTTTCAGGAGCTTAAACGCCGATTTACTTTTGCCCCGGTGTTGCGTCAACCGGATGTTTCTCTTCCGTTTCAGGTTGAGGTTGACGCTTCTGAGATTGGCGCAGGGGCCGTTTTGTCCCAGAGGGATCCTGTTGGTTCCTTGATGAAACCGTGTGCCTTCTTTTCCCGTAAGTTTTCGCCTGCTGAACGCAATTATGATGTCGGCAATCGGGAGTTGTTGGCTATGAAGTGGGTGTTTGAGGAGTGGCGACATTGGCTTGAGGGAGCTAAGCACCGTATTGTGGTCTTGACCGATCATAAGAATCTGATTTACCTCGAGTCTGCCAGACGGCTGAATCCTAGACAGGCTCGATGGTCTTTGTTTTTTTCCCGTTTTGATTTTGTGGTCTCGTATCTTCCGGGTTCTAAGAATATTAAGGCCGATGCCCTCTCTAGGAGTTTTTTGCCTGATTCTCCTGAGGTCCTTGAACCGGTCGGCATTCTGAAAGAAGGGGTGGTCCTTTCTGCCATTTCCCCTGATTTACGACGGGTTCTTCAGGAATTTCAGGCTGACAAACCTGACCGCTGTCCAGTGGGAAAACTGTTTGTTCCTGACAGATGGACTAGTAGAGTAATTTCTGAGATTCCTTTTTTCTGTGTTGGCTGGTCATCCTGGTATTTTTGGTACCAGAGATTTGGTTGGTAGGTCCTTTTGGTGGCCTTCTTTGTCACGTGATGTGTGTTCTTTTGTGCAGTCCTGAGGGACTTGTGCGCGGGCCAAGCCTTGTTGTTCCCGTGCTAGTGGGTTGCTTTTGCCATTGCCGGTTCCTGAGAGGCCCTGGACGCATTTTTCTATAGATTTTATTTCTGATCTTCTGGTTTCCCAGAGGATGTCGGTTATCTGGGTTGTTTGTGACCGGTTCTCTAAGATGGTTCATTTGGTGCCTTTGCCTAAATTGCCTTCCTCTTCAGATTTGGTTCCGTTGTTTTTTCAGCATGTGGTTCGTTTGCATGGTATTCCAGAGAATATTGTGTCCGACAGAGGTTCCCAGTTTGTTTCTAGGTTTTGGCGGGCCTTTTGTGCTAGGTTGGGCATTGATTTGTCTTTTTCTTCCGCATTTCATCCTCAGACAAATGGCCCGACTGAGCGAACTAATCAGACTTTGGAAACTTATTTGAGATGCTTTGTGTCTGCTGATCAGGATGATTGGGTGGATTTCTTGCCATTGGCCGAGTTTGCCCTTAATAATCGGGCTAGTTCAGCTACTTTGGTTTCGCCCTTCTTTTGTAATTTTGGTTTTCATCCTCGTTTTTCTTCGGGGCAGGTTGTGCCTTCTGACTGTCCTGGTGTGGATTCGGTGGTTGACAGGTTGCAGCAGATTTGGGCTCATGTGGTGGACAATTTGGTGTTGTCTCAGGAGGAGGCTCAACGTTTTGCTAACCGTCGTCGGTGTGTTGGTTCCCGGCTTCAGGTTGGGGATCTGGTCTGGTTGTCTTCCCGTCATGTTCCTATGAAGGTTTCTTCTCCTGAGTTTAAGCCTCGGTTTATTGGTCCTTATAAGATTTCTGAGATTATCAATCCTGTGTCTTTTCGATTGGCGCTTCCGGCCTCTTTTACTGTCCATAATGTCTTCCATAGATCTTTATTGCGGAAATATGTGGTACCCGTTGTTCCCTCTGTTGATCCTCCGGCTCCCGTGTTGATTGATGGGGAGTTGGAGTATGTGGTTGAGAACATTTTGGATTCTCGTTTTTCGAGGAGGAGGCTTCAGTATCTTGTCAAATGGAAGGGTTATGGCCAGGAGGATAATTCTTGGGTTTTTGCCTCTGATGTCCATGCTGCTGATTTGGTCCGTGCCTTTCATCTGGCTCGTCCTGATCGACCTGGGGGCTCTGGTGAGGGTTCGGTGCCCCCTCCTCAAGGGGGGGGTACTGTTGTGAATTCTGCTCTTGGGTTCCCTCTGGTGATTGGTGGTGGTATTGCAGTTGTCCCTGGCTTGCAATCCTGGTCAGGTGTTCCTGCTGATTGCAGGCCTGACTGGGGTATTTAGGGTTGCAGGATTCATTAGCCCGTGCCAGTTGTCCATTGTTCTTGGAGGTTTTGGATCTCTTTCTGGTCTTCCTGCCCTGCTCCCAAATCAGCAAAGATAAGTGTCTGGTTTTTGTTTCTGCAGCACACATGCTGTGTGCTTACTATTTAGTGCTATTCATTTGTCTTTCCTTGTTCAGCTTGGACTGTGTCAGGATTTTTACAGTCAAGTTGGATTCTCAGGACATGCAGATATACGCTCCATGTCTTTAGTTAGATGGTGGAATTCTTGTATTATCTGCTGTGGATATTTTTAGGGTTTTATACTGACCGCTTAGTATTCTATCCTATCCTTTCCTATTTAGCTAGAGTGGCCTCTTTTGCTAAATCCTGTTTCCTACCTGCGTATGTCTTTCCTCTAATACTCACAGTCAATATTCGTGGGGGGCTGCCTATCCTTTGGGGTTCTGCTCTGAGGCAAGATAGTTTTCCCATTTCCATCTATAGGGGTATTTAGTCCTCCGGCTGTGTCGAGGTGTCTAGGATTGTTAGGTACACCCCACGGCTACTTCTAGTTGCGGTGTCAGTTTAGGGATTGCGGTCAGTACAGGTTCCACCTACTCCTGAGAAAGTCTCATGCGGCTCCAAGGTCACCGGATCATAACAGATGTAGTATATAGCACAGCCATGTAGTATATTGCACAGACACGTAGTATATAGCACAGCCCACGTAGTATATAGCACAGTGAGGTAGTGTATAACACAGGCCATGCAGTATATAACACAGCCCACGTAGTATATAGCACAGCCCATGCAGTATATAACACAGCCCACGTAGTCTATAACACAGCCACGCAGTATATAGCACAGCCACATAGTATATAGCACAGCCACATAGTATATAGCACAGCCCACATAGTATATAGCACAGCCCATGTAGTATATTGCACAGCCATGTAATATATAGCACCGCCATGTAGTATATTGCACAGACATGTAGTATATAGCACAGCCCACGTAGTATATAGCACAGTGACGTAGTGTATAACACAGGCCATGCAGTATATAACACAGCCCACGTAGTATATAGCACAGCCCATGCAGTATATAACACAGCCAACGTAGTCTATAACTCAGCCACGCAGTATATAGCACAGCCACGTAGTATATAGCACAGCCACATAGTATATAGCACAGCCCACATAGTATATAGCACAGCCCACGTAGTATATTGCACAGCCATGTAGTATATTGCACAGCCACGTAGTATATTGCATAACCACATAGTATATAGCACAGCCCACGCAGTATATAACACAGTCCACGTAGTATATAACACAGCGATGTAGTATATAGCACAGCCACGTAGTATATTGCATAGACACGTAGTATATAGCACAGCCCACGTAGTATATAACACAGTGACGTAGTATATAACACAGGTCACGCAGTATATAAGACAGCCCACATAGTATATAGCACAGCCCATGCAGTATATAACACAGCCCACGTAGTATATAACACAGCCACGCAGTATATAGCACAGCCACATAGTATATAGCACAGGCCACATAGTATATAGCACAGCGACATAGTATATAACATAGCCCATGCAGTATATAACACCGCCCACGCAGTATGTAACACAGCCCACATAGTATATAACACAGCCTACGTAGTATATAGCAATGTGGTCACCATATCCCTGTTAAAAAAAATTGAAATAAAAAATAGTTTTATACTCACCTTCCGGTGGCCCCCAGATCCAGCCCAGGCCTTTAGCGATGCTAGTCACAACGCTCCGTTCTCAGTAATGCCTTGCGGCAATAACCCGTGATGATGTAGCGGTCTCGTGGGAGCATAGGCAGCATCAATAGTAAAAAGTTGGTCACACTTACAGGGTTAATGGCAGCGTTAACGGACTGCGTTACACTGCGTTATACTGCGGTGTAATGCAGTCCGTTTAACGGACTGCTAAAATGCTATGAGGGCGCTGACTGGAGGGGAGTATGGAGGGGCCAATTTGCGGCCGGACTGTGCCTGTCGCTGATTGGTCATGTCCAGCCGGCTGCGACCAATCAGCGACGCAGGATTTCCGTGACAAACAGACGGAAGTGGACATTAGACAATTATATATATATAGATAACCTGGGGGGGCAATAAGACAATCGCAAACTATATAAATCGATAATACAGGGTGGGCCATTTATATGGATACACCTGGGTCGGCCATTTATGAAGTTGGATCAAAAATAACCGACTTCAAAATGGCCGCCATGGTTACCACCCTTCTTGAAAAGTTTTCCCCCTCCCATATACTAATGTGCCACAAACATGAAGTTGATATCACCAACCCTTCCCATTTTATTTAGGTGTATCCATATACTGTACATGGCCCACCAAGGTGTATCCATATAAATGGCCCACCCTGTAGTTAGAATCAGAGATACCTATAATTGACCAGAGTGATATTGACCAAGGTTCAGATTATACTAGGGTACTGTTGACCATAATGATACTGACTGTGGTACTAATCTCACTCTGGGTTCTATAGAGTATAGTGAGACTGACAATGGTTATATTTCCACTGTACATATACATAAGTAGAACTGTCAATTATATGCCCCTGCTAGAGGTGCTACAGATCAGACCATATCTGTCAATGGGTCAATTTTCACTGTAAATGGTAAACATGAAATATAGAACCACCGTTCGTTCACTTTATCATCACATTATCAGCCATTGAGTTTTATACATATCATATGAGTCTGACAGATGATTTTATCCATACACGCCTTGTACTCGCCACGTGTTTGAGTAAAATGCAGTCTCACACATATGTAGCCCGCAACCGTCAGTTTTGCCTGGCTGGTTATCAAAAATACAGACACCTATCCATTATAATTCCTATAGTTATATTGTAAATAAACACACAGCCAGACTAAAGTCCTTTAATTGAAAGATTGACACAGACTCCTTTAATTAATCTAATTTAAACCATACTCACATCATCACCCATTCCACTGACGCCAAGGTCTCCTGTAATAAAACAAAAATAAAAAACAACCATATCCCTCACCTGTCCATTGCTCTTTCCCATGCTGTAATCCATGTCTGGGGATAAATAGTTTTCAACCTAGACAGTGCCAAGATGTGACTGTCTAGGCTGGGAATCACTGAGGAAGGAACTGCTGAGAGAGCAGCCTCAGTGACTAGCGGTGACGTCATCGCGGTTACCTCCGATCACTGAGGCTGTGTTCCCAGTCGGATCCCTGAACTGTGGTGACCTAAGGGAGGGAGATCAGCGCTGCACAGTGAGACTTTTTCTCACTGTGGATCGGTGATCTCTGGTTGTGATGAATAGCATTCATCTGTGTTATTCAATGAGGCAGTGCACATGTCTGATTTTTTTCCTTGGACAGCAGCATGTAGAGTTGCCTCCAATAGTCGGATGACACTCGGCCATTCATGCCTACAGATCCATGGAAAGCATGAGACCGCCCTTGTATGACATTTGAGTGCAATCCTATTTTCACAGACACACTGCCTGTAGAAGATGGGGAAACTTTTTTTTTCACATCTGAGAAAATAGGATCACACTTTGATCAAACTCTGATAAAACTCTGATCAGAGTCTGATCAGAGTGTGATTAGCATACACTACCGTTCAAAAGTTTAGGGTCACCCATACAATTTTATGTTTTCCATGAAAACACAAACTTTTATTAATCAAATGAGTTGCTAAATGAATTTAAAATCTAGTCCAGACATTGACAAGGTTCGAAAAAAACATTTTTATTTGAAATAATAATTTTCTCCTTCAAACTTTGTTTTCGTCAAAGAATGCTCCCTTTTCAGCAATTACAGCATTGCAGACCTTTGGCATTCTAGCAGTTAATTTGCTGAAGTAATTTGGAGAAATTTCACCCCAGCTTTGAGAAGCCCCTCCCACAAGTTGGTTTGGCTTGATGGGCGCTTTTTGCGTACCATATGGTCAAGCTGCTCCCACAACAGCTCAATGGCGTTGAGATCTGGTGACTGCGCTGGCCACTCTATCACAGATAGAATACCAGCTGCCTGCTTCTTCCCTAAATAGTTCTTGCATACTTTTGATGTGTGCTTTGGGTCATTGTCCTGTTTTAAGATGAAATTGGCTCCAATCAAGCGCTATCAACAGGGTATGGCATGGCATTGCAAAATGGAGTGATAGCCTTCCTTATTCAATATCCCTTTTACCTTGTACAAACCTCCCACTTTACCAGCACCAAAGCAACCCCAGACAATCACATTACCTCCACCATGCTTGACAGATGGCGTCAGACACTCTTCCAGCATCTTTTCAGTTGTTCTGCATCTCCCAAATGTTCTTCTGTGTGATCCAAACACCTCAAACTTGGATTTGTCTGTCCATAACACTTTTTTACAATCTTCCTCTGTCCAACGTCTGTGTTCTTTTGCTCATATTAATCTTTTCCTTTTATTAGCCAGTCTCACATATGACTTTTCCTTTGCCACTCTGCCCTGAAGGCCAGCATCCTGGAGTCGCCTCTTCACTGTAGACGTTGACATTGGCATTTTGCGTGTACTATTTAATGAAGCTGCCAGTTGAGGACCTGTGAGGCGCCGATTTTCTCAAACTACAGACTCTAATGTACTTGTCTTGTTGCTCAGTTGTGCATCGGGGCCTTCCACTTCTCTTTCTACTCTGGTTAGATCCTGTTTGTGGTCTCCTCTGAAGGGAGTAGTACACACCATTGTAGGAAATCTTCAGTTTCTTGGCAATTTCTCTCATGGAATAGCCTTCATTTCTAAGAAGAATAGACTGTCGAGTTTCACATGAAAGTTCTTTTTTTCTGGCTATTTTGAGAGTTTAATGGAACCAACAAATGTAATGCTCCAGATTCTCAACTAGCTCGAAGGAAGGTCAGGTTTATAGGTTCTTTAATCAGCCAAACTGTTTTCAGCTGTGCTAACATACTTGCACAATGGTTTTCAAGGGTATTCTAACCATCCATTAGCCTTTTTGCACAGTTAGCAAATACAAAGTACCATAAGAACACTGGAGTGATGGTTGTTGGAAATGGGCCTCTGTACACCTATGAAGATATTGCATTACAAACCAGACGTTTGCAGCTTGAATAGTCATTTACCACATTAGCAATGTATAGAGTGTATTTCTGAATCGTTTAATGTTAGCTTTATTGGAAAAAACTGTGCTTTTCTTTTAAAAATAAGGAAATTTCTAAGTGACCCTAAACTTTTGAGTGGTAGTGAAAGACTGTGTGCACACGTTCCGTATTTTTTGCTATAAAAATGCTATAAAAACGCTAACATTAAGCATCCTATTAGAATGCAATCCGCAATTGTTGTGCCCATACTGCGTTTTTTTCTGCAGCGGAAACGCATTGCGGAAAAACACACAGCGTGTTCATTAATTTGCAGAATAGCGGTGATTCCGCTCCCATAGACTTGAATTGGAACGCTTGAAATCCGCAAATATTAAAAATGTTTGCGAATTTCAAGTGCATTTGCTGCGGCAAAAAACACAGCAAACAGAAAGTGACATGTGGCCATCCCATCATGTCCATCCCATCATGCCATGCCACGAGAATCCCATAAAGATTATTTCCGTCTTCCTGGATGATGGCTGCCAACATGGACTGGTATGACCGCATGGAGCTGGATGTGGTTTTCTTGATTAGTGTGGAAAGTGACTATGTGTGTGTGCCCGTGTGTGTGTGTGTACGGGTGTGGTGTATATGAGTTGTCAGACATAGGCCGATTAGACTACTACTCCCATCGGCCTATCAGTAGTCGCAACAGGCTCCGCTCGATGGGAGCAGTATTTCCCATCAAACTGTTCCTGCTTAAAAAAAAAACACTTTTTTTTGCAGTAGTTCCTGACCCGATATATTTTTTGCCCCCCCCCCCCCTTAATTCCCCTATTATTTTTTTCTGCCCCTTTTATATATATTTTTACATGTGCCCAAATTGTATTTATTTCCCCTTTTTTTTGACCCCCCAAAAGTTTCATTGGTGGCCAGTAGTTACCTGTGAAAATAAATTATATATATCTCTCCCCGATGATCGCCACCTAACATAAAAGAATAAAAACAAACCCATACTCATCTACACACCCAATTCCACGAAGCCCTTGTACAAAAAAAGTAAAATAACAAACCACAGTATATACCTACCCTCCGCAGCATCCAAATTAAATGAGTGTCCCACGATGATCTACAGTTTAGAGCAGCCACATAACATAACATCTAAACCGCGGCTGCGGTCCCGATCACTGTATAACGGGTTCACCTGAATGCAGCTCGCGCTGCTCGGGTGAACTCGTTCAGTACTCACTGCGGCTCCGTGGACTTCCTGGATGACCGGAGATGAACCCGATCTCCCATCTCCGGTCAGCCGGGGAGGCTGCACAGAGATGAAAGCAATCATTCTGCAGTGGTTTACAGCGGGGCTGGTCGCATTAGCACCGGACCTGTTGTAAACTTGTTAACCCTTTCTGAAGGATTACTGCATGGGTCCTGACTGAACAGCGGAGAGGTATGGATAATTTTTTTATTTTATTTTTTTAACCGTGTTTTTTTTGGGGATTAGCTGTTCAATAAATTAGGTCAAAAACTTGGTGTCATTATTTTTTTATTAAAATATTTTTTTCATAAATGTGTGTCTTTACCTTTTATTACTATTCTAGGGTTAATAATGGATAGGTGTCTTATTGATGCCTCTCCATTATTAACCCGGCTTAATGTCACCTTTCAATAGCACCGCTACTCGGGAATGGGAAGAGAGAGGCTAAGTGCTGGAAAAGGCGCATCTTGCAGATGCACCTTTTCTGGGGTGGTTGGGGGCAGATGTTTTTAGCCAGGGGGGGCAAATAACCATAGTACCTCTCTAGGCTATTAATATCTGCCCTTAGTCACTGGCTTTCCCTCTCTGGTGGTGAAAATTGAGTGGGAGCCCATGATATTTTTTTCAGAGTTAGGGCTAGGGTTGGGGCTAGGGTTGGGGTTAGGGAGAGGGTTAGGGTTAAGGATAGGGTTAGGGTTGGGGTTAGGGCTAGGGATAGGGTTGATGTTACAGTTAAGGCTAGGGTTTGGGCTAGGGATAAGGTTAGGGTTGGTGTTAGGGCTAGTGTTGGACTTGGGGCTAGTGTTGGGATTAGGGTTAGGGGTGTGTTGGGGTTAGGTTTTGAGTTAGAATTGGGGGGTTTCCACTGTTCAGGCACATCAGGGGCTCTGCAAACGCGAGCTGCCGTCTGATCTCTATTCCAGCCAATTCTGTGTAGAAAAAGTGAAACAGCGCTCCTTCCCTTCCAAGCTCTCCCATGCGACCAAACCTAGGTTTACTCCCACATACAGGGTATTGATGTACTCAGGATAATTGCGCAAAAACTTTTGGGGTCCAAAATATAATTTCTCAACGTCCAAAAACACATTGCTTTGTGCATTGTGTCCAGCCGTTATGTGTTGCTTATGTTTTTTAACGGTATGTGTCGAAAATATCAAGATTTGTACAGGAGATTCTGTTGAAAGAGCCGTGTAGGGGGGGTTGTGTGTGTGTGCGCACATGTGTACATGGATTCATACATATCTAGATCGGTTTTGCGTGTATGTTTCAGTATGAATATATATGTATATATGTGTGCAAATGTATATACAGTATATAAACATAAGGATGAATGACCTCGGGTAGATCAAAACATCCAACACCGCGGAGACACCATCACGTGTTTCTCAACGCAGTGATCCAGAACACTGCCCCCATCCCTTAAGGGAAATATGCAAATGCATGTAGAAAAGCCGCGGAGACACCATCACGTGTTTCTCAACACAAGCAATGAATAGCCAGGTCTTTCACCGGGAAGGAACAACCACGGGAAGGGCAGCATCCAAAAAAGGAAAACCACCTATGCCAAAACATGGTATCCATCCACAGACAGCTTTTTCGGGGTTTTTGCCCCTCATCAGTGTGGAGTAGGAAACTGGCTATTAGGAGCAGTGCTTAGTGAAAGGACTATAAACATAAGGATGAATGACCTCGGGGAGATCAAAACATCCAACACCGCGGAGACACCATCACGTGCTTCTCAGCGCAGTGATCCAGAATGGATACCATGTTTTGGCATAGGTGGTTTTCCTTTTTTGGATGCTGCCCTTCCCATGGTTGTTCCTTCCCGGTGAAAGACCTCGCTATTCATTGCTTGCGTTGAGAAACACGTGATGGTGTCTCCGCGGCTTTTCTACATGCAAATGTATATATAGATATAATATTTTGATTTTTTAATCAACTAATAATTTAAAAAATGTATTGACTGATTATCTTAACATTGTAGATTGAAAAACACCCGGAGGTCTGGGACCGTGCCAGTGAAGAGTATAAAGCCTCCTCTCCAAAACGTGATGCCTGGCCGGCGATTGTCATGGAAATTCACCCTCAGTAGCCTCAGCTACCTAAATCGGGAAAAAAAAATGATTTGGAAGTATTTATTAATTTTAACTTGTGTACTTTTTTAAAAAATATTGAGTTTGTAAATTTTTTTTTGTTTCATTTCAGTGGACGATGTAAAAAAAGGTGGAGATCTGTGACCGACAGGCTGATGAAGGCACAGAGGACAGAAAGCGGCAGCTTGCCACCAAACAGGAGGGTGCCATATGCAGACCAGCTGCAGTTCATTTTAACTAGCAGGGATTTGTGGAGGTAAAATATATATATATATATATATATATATATATATATATATATATATATATATATATATAAATATATATATACTGTATATATATATATATATATATATATATATATATATATATATATATATATATATATATTTTTTTTATCTCCAATGTTTCAAAATACTCTTTTATTAAACATGTCTTTTTTATTCCTTCTACAGAACTTCAGTTCAGTTCAGTTCAGGCAATGTAAGGGCCCAAACACCACCGGCCCATGAAGGCAACAGCCCGGAGCATGGTGTTGGAGAGGAGGTGGAGGACTTTGTGCTCCTCACCAAATCCTCCCTTGGCTAGGCCTTCATCCGCTATGTCTGTTGCTGTTACGGCATCCTCCTGTACGGTGGCCAGTTCGTCCTCTGCGGTGGATGCAGCATCGGTGTCTACTGATGCTGCTCCTGCCTCTGGTGCTGCGTCAAGCTCTGCTGGTGGCGTGTCAAAGCCCACTGGGATGTGGGCTGGTTCTGCCCGTCTCGTGCCATTGATAAGGGCGGCACCCAAGAGGGCCAAAAAAATGAGACTTCGACTAGTGTCATTGAAACTCTCACTAGTCGAACCCTCAATCTCATCGACAATTCTTCGGCACAAGATGAGCTGGACAAATTCGGTTCAGTGTTAGCCAGCCGCCTAAGGTCCATGCCACAGGACAGGCAGAACCTCTGTATGACAGCAGTCAATGCTTTTCTAATGGCTGCTGATGTCCCATCCCCTATACCCACGTCACAAGCCATAATAATGGGGAATATGAATGCATTTAATCCCCAAAGTGTGCCTCCACCAGCAGCTGCTTCCCAGCGTTTTGGCCAGGCAGCAGCATACAGGCCCGACACTGCAGAAGCCTACACTTCTGGCCAGGGCTGGGCTGGGACTTAAATTCAGTCCTGGCATTTTTAAGAACACAGGCCCACTTCTTGTAACTTCTGTAATCTTGCTCTCTAGATAGTCTAAGTACAGGTCAGCAGTATACAACAGAGAGGAAGCCTGACCAGCCTCACTTTAAATACAGCGTGAGAGCAAATAAAATGTTTTGTATGGGGGTAAACAGGGGGTCAGGAGTCAATATACATGTCAGTGTAATGCAGCACAGAGGTGATAAATGTGGCGGAATTTATTGAAAGACAAACACTGGAGATAAGTTCCCTTTAAAAATAGACTTTGTTTCCACAAATCTGCAACACAGGGCAGTAAAATGCAAGTAGCAGAAATAATTCATGATTCTGCAGCATTACAGTATATACACATATACAGTGTATATGTATGTATATGTATGTATATATATATATATATACACATACAGTACATATACAGACACATAAGGTGCATATATATATATATACATACATACATACATACATACATAAACTACAGACACATGACTTGCACATATACACACTGTACATATTGAGCATATACATATATACTCACTCCTTTCTGCAGGCAGCTGGATTTCTTCATGTGACATTACTTTCTAGGAGCAGTGGATTTCAATTCCATTGCTAGTGGTTGCACACACAGGCCTGAGCCCTCCTCTCACCCTCAGCCCTGCCTGCATCCTCCAGCACTGATCCTCTCACCCTCAGCCCTGCATCCTCCAGCACTGATCCTCTCACCCTCAGCCCTGCATCCTCCAGCACTGATCCTCTCACTCTCAGCCCTGCATCCTCCAGCACTGATCCTCTCATTCTCAGCCCTGCCTCCTCCAGCACTGATCCTCTCACTCTCAGCCCTGAATCCTCCAGCATCCTCCAGCACTGATCCTCTCACTCTCAGCCCTGCATCCTCCAGCACTGATACAGCAGAGGAGGGAAGGCTGCAGCTTCCATTGGAGGAGCTCAGAGCTGTGATCTTCCATAGTCTTTTTTTCCTCACAGCACTGGCCCCGCCCACCTCCTCCCATTGGTTTCTGTAGCTCCCCTGCTTGATTTCATTGGCTGGGTGCTACAGACAGCAGCTGTGTCTGGTGCGGCCTCTAGGAGAGGTATGTAAATTATCCCCGGCCATGAGCAGGAGCTGGGAGATAGCCCAGGGATAAATGCCTCCCTGCCCCCAGCCCAGCTTATCTCCACTCTTCCTCCTGACTGCTGACTCCTGTCCGACTGCTGATGTTTGCATGAAAAGAGCAGTTGAGGCCTTGCCTCCTTCTCCTGAGCGGCTCCTGTACTGTCACCACATCAAAGGGGCTCCTGCAGAGGGAGCAGCCCACGGCAGGTGGCGGCCCCTCTGGGAAATGCCAGAACTGCCCAATGGCCAGTCCGGCCCTGCTTCTGGCCACCCATCAGCAACTCGTACAACTACTGGGCATAATGTTATCTCCCCAAATACAACTATGTCCTCACAAGACCTGTTTCCAGGTATAGGTACGATCTGGAGTACCAGCACTTTTGAGGAGTTCTGTAACCAGCCCGGCCGTCCCAACCCCCCTCTGTCTTGTTGACAGGTTGTTATAACGTCCATTGTTGATGGACATGTTTGATAATGTTTGTCCTAATGTTCAGATCTTCTCTGCTGTACATGTTGGGGACTTGATTGATTGGGGTTAGGCATCAGATCTTCTCTGCTGTTCAGACTGCTCAACACCGGCACAGGAGTATTGCCGTGCACGGCACCTTCAGGACTCGTGAAGTAGTCAGTGAAGAGTTCTCGCACATGCACACCCGAGTTGGATAGTCTTCCTTGACCCAAGTTGTCAACTGCAATTAATTCAGACAGCTGTGACTCCTCAACTACCTCTGTGCTGTATTCACGAGCGTAGTTGTGGAGTACACAGCATGCCTTTATTACAGTGTCAACGATCTCTGGATCTAACTGGATGGCAGTGTGAAAGATCCTCCACTGACTACGCATGATCCCAAAGGTGCATTCCACATATCTTCGTGCACGGCTCAGCCAATAATTAAAATTCCTCTGCCGGTCATCCAGTCCCCTTCGTGGGTATGGGCGCAGCGGTTGGTGTTTAAGGGAAATGCCTCATCCGATACCATCACAAAGGGTACTGGATGTGTGGAACCTGGCAAAGGTCTTGGGGCTGGAAGCGTTCCACCAGCTCGAAGAATTTGAAGTCCAATCTGTGATGATTGCAACACCCGAGAGTCCACAGAACTGCCATAAGCACCAACGTCGATGGCAACAAATTTGTAACTTGCATCAGCCACTGCCATCAGAACCACAGAAAAATACTTCTTATAATTAAAGAAGCGTGATCCTGATCATGGTGGCTTCAGCACTCTCATCACATGTTAGCCATCAACAGCACCTATGCAGTTGGGGAAATTGGCCACAGTTTGAAAGCCTGCTGCACCCTGCAGCCAAGTCTCCTCGGTTGGGCAAGGTATCACGATGGACTGCAACTTCTGCCAGATGACAGTACATGTGCACCTCACAATTTGAGAGATGGTGGATTTACCAACCCTAAATTAGCGGTGCAGTGATGTGTAGCTCTCTCCTGTGGCCAAAAATCTGCAAAGAAACAAAAAAAATTATAAAAGCGAATAAAATAAAAGATATGTAAGCCAAGGTAAGAATGGCAGCATTATGGGGGCACTGTCTGGCAGCATTATGCGCAACTGTTGCAGCATTATGGGGCCACTGTCTGCCAGTATTATGGGCCACTGTGGCAGCATTATGGGGGCACTGTCTGGCAGAATTATGGGCCACTGTGGCAGCATTATTGGGGCACTGTCTGGCAGCATTATGGGGGCACTGTCTGGCAGTATTATGGGCCACTGTGGCAGCATTATGGGGGCACTGTCTGGCAGTATTATGGGGCATTGTGGCAGCATTATGGGGCACTGTCTGGCAACAATATGGGGGCACTGTCTGGCAGCATTATGGGCCACTGTGGCAGCATTATGGGGGCACTGTCTGGCAGCATTATGGGGGCACTGTCTGGCAGCATTATGGGGCACTGGCAGTATTATGGGGCACTGTGGCAGCATTATGGGGCACTGTCTGGCAGTATTATGGGGCACTGTGGCAGCATTATGGGGGCACTGTCTGGCAGCATTATGGGTCACTGTGGCAGCATTAGGGGGGCACTATATCCTGCAGCATTTTGGGCTACTGTGGCAGCATTATGGGGGAATGTGTCTGGCAGTATGTGTTGTCCAAGTAAAAAAAAAATGTATTTACCGCAAGGTGATGAGCAGCCTTTCCTCTGCAGAGATGGCTCTTCGCATGACCATGTCTACATAAGTGAGATCAGGATCAAGGAGAACAAGAAGGCAATCAAAAGCTTCAATGCTTAGCCTGCAAAACTTCATGAATTTCTCTGGATAACTGTTAAAAAAAACCAAAGCTAAAACTTAGGTTTACCTTACCACACAAATTCCAATGTTACATCTTTGGATAACAGCAATAAACAACATGACAATATACTTTTTTCCCATATCTTACCTCCTTGACTCCTGGTAAAGTAGATGGAAGTGGCCCTTGTTGGCCCGCTCCTAAATAATCGGATGCACCCACATTCGCTTTGGTTTCCTCCTCCTCCGCCGAGAGTGCTCCTATGGAAGAATATAGTCTTTAGTACATGGTTTACATTCTACTGTGCAACACATGGAAAACTGCTGCGAATCCTCAGCGTCCAAAAAGCTGCGTATCTGCAGCCAAACCCGCAAAGTGTGCACATCTAATGACATTATGTTAACTGCTCGCTGTGGTGGTGCAGCAGAAGTAGTAGTGTAAGCAACAAAAGCTGCATGTGTTCTGTGCTAAGACGCCACTGGGGCTGTACGTGCGGGATCTGCGATCCAACAAGAAAGCAGAATGGAGAAGAGGGGTTGGACCAGAAAATTACCTCATGGGAGGCTTTTTTTGTAACCAACTTTATTTGTGCAAAAAAACACTAAAAAAAAGCATGCAAAAACGCGTAAAAGACGCGAATAAAACACATACAAACCACGTAAAAAACGCGTGCGGATTTCCAGCCAGGAGTGTCCGGTTTTGTTCAGGAAAATTCTGCTTCCATTCCTGAATGTGTGCACTTAGCCTAATTGGACTGATTTTCCATAATGAGAGAAAATTGGTCATGTGAACCTAGCCTAAGGCTGGCTTTACTTGCCAGTGTGTCATGTATGGACCAAACTTTCTGGACAAGCTACAAGCCAAGTGTGCAGGAGTGTCTCCCCATACCCAATGTCATGTCAAAAAGATCAAAAGTGTGTTTACTAACTGTAGTTCCTGTTATGATCCTCAGTGGCTTAGGATCACAAATCTAACCAGCAAGTAGAAGATAATAGGACGAGCTCTGGGGATGTGGTAACTGGACTGACCGCAAAACCTGATCCTAACCGCACACACTAAAGGTAGCCGTGGAACGTTTCCTGAAATCCTAGACGTCTCTTCACGGCCTGAGAAACTGACTACCCCTAAAGAGAAAGTAAAGACCTCACTTGCCTTAGAGAAATAACCCCTGAGATATAGAAGCCCCCCACAAATAATAACGGTGAGTTAAGAGGAAAAGACAAACGCAGAGATGAAACAGGTTAAGCAAATGAGGCCCGCTAACGCTAGATAGCAGAAAATAGCAAGGGATCTGTGCGGTCAGTAAAAAACCCTATGCAAAAATATCCACGCAGAGAATGCGAGAACCCCCACACCAACTAACGATGTGGGGGGAGCAACTCAGCACCCCAGAGCACCAGCAAGCAGGGAAATCACATATTAGCAAGCTGGACAAAACCCATCATATACTAGGAAACATCTTGAACACAGATGAGCAAAAATAAGCAAACAAAACTTAGCTTCTCTTGGAGAGACTGATAACGGATGTAGACAGGAGCAATCAGAATAGCACTGAATACAACGACAACAGGCAAGGAATGAAGGACCAGGTGGATTAAATAGGAAACCTAACTAGCAGATGACGAGACAGCTGATCCCAGCCAGAACCTGCAAAATAACAAAAAGAGCCACCAGGGGGAGCGCAAAGAGAGAACTCACACAGTACCACTCACGACCACAGGAGGGAGCCCGGAAACAGAGTTCACAACAAGTTCCCATGCGTTGTTGGTTGCTGCAGCTCCATGTCTGCATGGCAAAAGCAGGATGTTCATAGACCAGCTCTGAGGTTCTTGACATTTGATTGCAGTGGCCACCAATAGCCTGTCATTAGCTGCAGCTACCATATGCTCTTTTTGCAAGAAAGATAAAGTGTAGAATCTGGTGGGGAACCCAAGCTGCGTTGGAAGTGGAGCATTGAGGAATCGGATCAACTAGGTGACTTGTTTTTTCATATTTTATAATATGCTAAACTCTGAAAAATTTACTTGAACAACTCTGTTAAGGAAATTTAATGCAACACTAATACCTAAAAAAAGCAATGATATGTGTCTTTTAATTAATGGGTATAACCAGCCAAATGATTACCCAATCTCAGGGTCAGTTTCAAATATTTAAAAGAGAGGTAAAACCAGTTATACATTTACAAAAATTCTCCCAAATGGCATCAGTAATATCATTTGAGATATTCTTACAAGCTAACGCCTGTGGTTTTCCATGGCAGGTCATTAGTATTTGTAAAGCAGGAAAATAGAGGTGTTATAAGCACTTTATAGTGAAATTAGCCAAGTAATAGACCATTACGCACTATATTAAATATAATAAATTGTGTGAAAATTGTAATTTTCATTTACATTTTGATGGAAAACTGTTATACACAAGACTGCTATTTATTTATAATAAATACATCATAGGTTATTTTAGGTTAATTATTGAAAAAATAGTAAATGCACACATGCTTTATGCAAGTATGTATATTTGTCTGTATGTGCAGTTTGGGCACCCCTGGTCAAAATGACTGTTATTGTTAACAGTTAAGCCGTTTGAATATAAAATGATCTCTAAAAGGCCACAAGTTAAAGATGACACATTTCCTTTGTATTTTAGGCATATAAAAAATATATTGTAATTTTTTACATTTTAAAACTTACAAAAAAGAAAATAAGTCAATGCAAAAGTTTGGGCATGCTAGGAGATTTGTGCGCTCAAATAACTTTGACCAAGGTTTCAAGCCTTAGTTAGTCTGTTAGGGTTATGGCTTGTTCTCTATCATCGTTATGAAAGGTCAGGTGATGCAAATTTCCCAGTTTTATAAAAACCCAGCCTCCTCTAACCTTGTGCCAATAAACAGTAACTATGGGTTGTTATACAGCTGCCTAGTACTCTAAAAATGAAAATGTTGGAGGCCTACAAAGCAGGAGAAGACTATAAGAAGATACCAAAGTGTTTTTAATTTGCTCTTTCCTCATTTCAAAATGTAATTAAGAAATGGAAGTTAACAGGAACAGTGGAGGTCAAGATAAGGTCTGGAAAACCAAGCACATTTTCAGTGAGAGCTGCTCGTAGAATTGCTAGAGGGACAAATCAGAACCCTCGCTTGACTGCAAAAGAACTTCAGATAGATTTATCATTCTCTGGAGTTTTGGCACATTTCCTACTGTTCAGAAACACTTGCACAAACATGGTGTCACAGTTCCACCTCTCAGTGTGTCGAGGATGCAGTTGCTGACAGCTCGGCTATCCAATCTGGTATAGGGGTGTGTTATGACCCCAATGGCAGAGGGTCTCAGAAATAATTACTAAGTCTGCAAACACAAAAAACCAGCTCATAGGGCAGTGGTAACTGAGCTGACCATATATCTAATCCTAGCACCACAAATAGCAGCAGCCGGGGAACGTGCCTACGTTGGTTCTAGACGTCTCGCGCCAGCCGGAGAACTAACTAACCCTAGAAGGGAAAAGAAAGACCTTTCTTGCTAAAAAGACCCTAGAGCTTCCAGCAAGGTCAGGAATCACATTTAGTACAAGCTGGACAAAAATAAGAGCAAGCAAATAACCAAAAAACAAAGAAGCAGGACTTAGCTTAATTTTGCACGAACCAGGACCAGCAGACAGGAGCAAACAGAAAGGATCTGATTACAACGATGGACTAAGGATCCAGGAAGTTTATATAGCAACACCCCTGGACTAACGACCCAGGTGGGTGCCAAACTGAGGAAAGACAATCCCAGAGTCATATCACTAGTAACCACAAGAGGGAGCCAAAAAGTCTAATTCACAACAGTACCCCCCCCTTAAGGAGGGGTCACCGAACCCTCACCAAGACCACCAGGGCGATCAGGATGAGCAGCGTGAAAGGCACAAACTAAATCGGCCGCATGCACATCAGAGGCAACCACCCAGGAATTATCCTCCTGACCATAGCCCTTCCACTTGACCAGATACTGAAGCCTCCATCTGGAGAGACGAGAATCCAAGATCTTCTCCACCATGTACTCCAACTCGCCCTCAACCAACACCGGAGCAGGAGGCTCAACAGAAGGAACCACAGGTACAACGTATCGCCGCAACAAAGACCTATGGAACACGTTGTGAATGGCAAACGACACCGGAAGATCCAAGCGAAAGGACACAGGATTAAGGATTTCCAATATCTTGTAAGGACCGATGAAGCGAGGCTTAAATTTAGGAGAGGAGACCTTCATAGGAACAAATCGAGAAGACAGCCATACCAAATCCCCAACACGAAGTCGGGGACCCACACCGCGGCGGCGGTTGGCAAAACGCTGAGCCTTCTCCTGTGACAACTTTAAGTTGTCCACCACATGATTCCAGATCTGCTGCAACCTATCCACCACAGAATCTACCCCAGGACAGTCAGAAGGCTCCACATGTCCCGAGGAAAAACGAGGGTGGAAACCAGAGTTGCAGAAAAATGGCGAAACCAAAGTAGCGGAACTAGCCCGATTATTAAGGGCAAACTCAGCCAACGGCAAGAAGGTCACCCAATCATCCTGATCTGCCGAAACAAAACACCTCAAATAAGCCTCCAGAGTCTGATTAGTTCGCTCCGTTTGTCCATTAGTCTGAGGATGAAAGGCAGACGAAAACGACAAATCAATGCCCATCCTAGCACAAAAGGATCGCCAGAACCTGGAAACAAACTGGGATCCTCTGTCAGACACAATATTCTCAGGAATGCCGTGTAAACGAACCACATTCTGAAAGAACACAGGAACCAGATCGGAAGAGGAAGGCAGCTTAGGCAAAGGCACCAAATGGACCATTTTAGAAAAGCGATCACATACCACCCAGATGACAGACATGCCCTGAGACACCGGGAGATCTGAAATGAAATCCATGGAAATGTGTGTCCAAGGCCTCTTCGGGACAGGCAAGGGCAAGAGCAACCCGCTGGCACGAGAACAGCAAGGCTTAGCTCGAGCACAAGTCCCACAGGACTGCACAAATGACCGCACATCCCGTGACAAGGAAGGCCACCAAAAGGACCTAGCCACCAGATCTCTGGTGCCAAAAATTCCCGGATGCCCTGCCAACACCGAGGAATGAACCTCGGAAATGACTCTGCTGGTCCACTTATCAGGAACAAACAGTCTGTCAGGTGGACAAGAGTCAGGTCTACCAGCCTGAAATCTCTGCAACACACGTCGCAAATCAGGAGAAATGGCTGACAAGATAACTCCCTCTTTAAGAATACCAACTGGTTCTGCGACTCCAGGAGAGTCAGGCACAAAGCTCCTTGAAAGAGCATCAGCCTTCACATTCTTTGAACCTGGTAAATACGAGACCACAAAGTCAAAACGGGAGAAAAACAATGACCAGCGGGCCTGTCTAGGATTCAGGCGTTTAGCAGACTCGAGATACATCAAATTTTTGTGATCAGTCAAGACCACCACACGATGCTTAGCACCCTCGAGCCAATGACGCCACTCCTCAAATGCCCACTTCAGGGCCAGCAACTCCCGATTGCCAACATCATAATTCCGCTCAGCAGGCGAAAACTTCCTAGAGAAGAAAGCACATGGTCTCATTACCGAGCAACCAGGGCCTCTCTGCGACAAAACGGCCCCTGCCCCAATCTCAAAAGCATCCACTTCGACCTGAAAGGGAAGTGAGACATCAGGCTGGCACAAAACAGGCGCCGAAGTAAACCGGCGCTTCAACTCTTGGAACGCCTCCACGGCTGCAGGAGCCCAGTTAGCAACATCAGAACCTTTCTTGGTCATATCCGTCAAAGGTTTAACAACGCTAGAAAAATTAGCGATAAAACGACGGTAGAAGTTAGCAAAACCCAAGAACTTCTGAAGACTCTTAACTGACGTGGGTTGAGTCCAATCATGAATAGCTCGGACCTTGACTGGGTCCATCTCCACAGCAGAAGGGGAAAAAATAAACCCCAAAAAGGGAACCTTCTGTACTCCAAAGAGACACTTTGAGCCCTTAACAAACAAAGCATTCTCACGCAAAACCTGAAACACCATCCGGACCTGCTCCACATGTGAGTCCCAATCTTCAGAGAAAACCAGAATATCATCCAGATAAACAATCATAAATTTATCCAGATACTTCCGGAAAATATCATGCATAAAGGACTGAAACACTGAGAGAGCATTAGAGAGCCCAAAAGGCATCACCAAGTACTCAAAATGACCTTCGGGCGTATTAAATGCAGTCTTCCATTCATCTCCTTGCTTAATGCGCACAAGGTTGTACGCACCACGAAGATCTATCTTGGTGAACCACTTGGCACCTTTAATCCGGGCAAACAAGTCCGACAACAGAGGCAAAGGATACTGAAATTTAACAGTGATTTTATTCAGAAGCCGATAGTCAATACAAGGTCTCAAAGATCCGTCCTTCTTGGCCACAAAAAAGAATCCCGCACCAAGAGGGGAAGAGGATGGACGGATATGCCCCTTCTCCAGAGACTCCTTGATATACGAACGCATTGCGGCATGCTCAGGTACAGACAGATTAAATAGTCTTCCCTTAGGAAATTTACTACCTGGAATCAAATCTATGGCGCAGTCACAGTCCCTATGAGGAGGCAGAGCACTGGACCTGGACTCGCTGAATACATCCTGATAATCAGACAAATACTCAGGAACTTCCGAAGGAGTAGAGGAAGCAATAGACACCGGCGGAGAATCAGCATGAATTCCCTGACAGCCCCAACTTGACACAGACATTGCCTTCCAATCCAAGACTGGATTGTGGGTCTGTAACCATGGCAGACCCAAAACGACCAAATCATGCATTTTATGCAGAACAAGAAAACGAATCACCTCCCGATGTTCAGGAGTCATGCACATGGTTACCTGCGTCCAAAACTGCGGTTTATTTTCCGCCAATGGCGTAGCATCAATACCTCTAAGAGGAATAGGATTTACCAACGGTTCAAGAACAAAACCACAGCGCTTGGCAAATGACAGATCCATAAGACTCAGGGCAGCACCTGAATCCACAAACGCCATAACAGGGTAGGAAGACAATGAGCAAATTAAAGTCACAGACAAAATAAATTTAGGTTGCAAATTACCAATGGCGACAGGACTAACAACCCTTGTTAGGCGTTTAGAGCATGCTGATATAACATGTGTAGAATCACCACAGTAAAAACACAACCCATTCTGACGTCTATGATTTTTCCGCTCATTTCTAGTCTGAATTCTATCACATTGCATTAAATCAGGTGTTTGTTCAGACAACACCACCAGAGGATTAGCGGTTTTGCGCTCCCGCACACGCCGGTCAATTTGAATAGCCAGCGCCATGGAATTGTTCAGACTTGTAGGAATGGGGAAACCCACCATCACATTCTTAATGGCTTCAGAAAGGCCATTTCTGAAATTTGCGGCCAGAGCACACTCATTCCACTGAGTAAGCACGGACCATTTCCGAAATTTTTGGCAATACACTTCAGCTTCATCCTGGCCCTGAGAAATAGCCAGCAAGGCTTTTTCTGCCTGAATTTCAAGATTGGGTTCCTCGTAAAGCAATCCGAGCGCCAGAAAAAACGCATCAATATTTGCCAATGCCGGATCTGCTGGCGCTAGCGAGAAGGCCCAATCCTGAGGGTCGCCCCGTAAAAAAGAGATAACAATTTTAACTTGCTGAGCTGAATCTCCAGATGAACGGGGTCTCAGAGATAGAAACAATTTACAATTATTCCTGAAATTCCTAAACTTAAATCGGTCTCCAGAAAACAGTTCAGGAATAGGTATTTTAGGTTCAGACATTGGACTACTGGTAACAAAATCTTGTATGCCCTGCACACGAGCAGCAAGCTGGTCTACACTTGTAATCAAGGTCTGGACATTCATGTCTGCAGCAAGCACAAGCCACTCAGAGGTAAAGGTGAGGAAGAGAGGAAAAAAAAAAATCAGAATTTCCTTTCTTATTATCCCACTTCTGCAATGCATTAAACATTCAATGTTGGCCTGGCATACTGTTATGACCCCAATGGCAGAGGGTCTCAGAAATAATTACTAAGTCTGCAAACACAAAAAACCAGCTCATAGGGCAGTAGTAACTGAGCTGACCATATATCTAATTCTAGCACCACAAATAGCAGCAGCGGGGGAACGTGCCTACGTTGGTTCTAGACGTCTCGCGCCAGCCGGAGAACTAACTAACCCTAGAAGGGAAAAGAAAGACCTTTCTTGCTAAAAAGACCCTAGAGCTTCCAGCAAGGTCAGGAATCACATTTAGTACAAGCTGGACAAAAATAAGAGCAAGCAAATAACCAAAAAACAAAGAAGCAGGACTTAGCTTAATTTTGCACGAACCAGGAGCAGCAGACAGGAGCAAACAGAAAGGATCTGATTACAACAATGCCAGGCACTGGACTAAGGATCCAGGAAGTTTATATAGCAACACCCCTGGACTAACGACCCAGGTGGGTGCCAAACTGAGGAAAGACATTCCCAGAGTCATATCACTAGTAACCACAAGAGGGAGCCAAAAAGTCTAATTCACAACAGGGGTGTGCTGAAGCTGTCAGTACTGTGATTGACAGCTTGGCCATCCAATCTGGTACAGGGGCGTGCAGAGCTGTCAGTGTGTTGATTGACAGCTCTACTATCCAATCTGAGACTGAGGCGTTGGCTGTCTCATGTGTTTGCTATTCCAGTTAATGACCATGCTTCTTAACTGAGCTAAGTTTCCCAGAACACTGCCAGACGTACATTCATCTTGTGAGGTTTGTGCTTAGTGCTCTCGTCTGCCTTGAGTTCTGTTTGCTTGATCTGTTGCCTGACCTTGGACTTTGTTCTGACCATCCGCCTGTTTAACCCCTTCAGCTCTGATCCATTATCCTCCCAGCACTCTGACCTCGGAACGTTACCTGACTACGCTTTTGTCCCTTCCTTCTGTTTATGACGTACTCTCCTGGCTTCTGACCTTGGACTCCTTGACCCTTCTGACTCACGGCTTGGCCGTGATAAGTGACTAGCGTCACACACGGCCTTCATGGAACAGTCATCAAAAGAAACCTTTTCCTGTGTCCTCACCATAAAATTCAGCATCAGAAGTATGCAAAAGAACATCAAAACAAGCCTGATGCATTTTCGAAACAAGTCCTGTGGACTGATGGTGTTAAAATAGAACTCTTTGGCCACAATGAAGTGCTTCTCTCTAAATTAGAATATCATCAAAAAGTTAATTTATTTCAGTTCTTCAATGCAAAAAGTGAAACTGATATATTATATAGAGTCATTACAAACAGAGTGTACACAACCTAAGAATGCAAAAGGACTGTGGAATGTAGTACAGTCAGCTTGGGCTGGAATATCTGTTCGCAGGTGTCAGATGTTAATTGACTACCATGTCCAACAGATGTAAAGCTGTTACCAGAAATAACGGTTAAACAACTAAATATTAGATAAGTAATTGACAGAAAAGCGAAGTCTGTAAACAAATTTCAGTTTAGACTAAACATTCGAGTTTATAATGGGTTTATAATGCCCACCATGGGCAGCATGGTGGCTCAGAGGGTAGCACTGCAGCCTTGCAGCGCTGGGGTCCTGGGTTCAAATCCCACCAAGGACAACATCTGCAAGGAGTTTGTATGTTCTCCCCGTGTTTGCGTGGGTTTTCTCCAGTTTTCTCCCACATTCCAAAGACATACTGATAGGGAATTTAGATTGTGAGCCCCATCAGGGACAGTGATGATTAGTGTTGAGCGATACCGTCGGAAAGTATCGGCCGATACCGGCAAAGTATCGGATCTAATCCGATACCGATACCCGATACCAATACAAGTCAATGGGACTCATGTATCGGACGGTATTCCTGATGGTTCCCAGGGTCTGAAGGAGAGGAAACTCTCCTTCAGGCCCTGGGAACCATATTAATGTGTAAAATAAAGAATTAAAATAAAAAATATTGCTATACTCACCTCTCCGACGCAGCCTGCACCTTACCGAGGGAACCGGCAGCGTTGTTTGCTTAAAATTCGCGCTTTAACTTCCTTACGTGAACTCCCGGCTTGTGATTGGTCGCGTCGCCCATGTGGCCGCGACGCAACCAATCACAGCAAGCCGTGACGTAATTTCAGGTCCTTCAGGACTCTAAAATTACGTTCCGGCGTTGTGATTGGTCACGTCGCGGTCACATGGGCGACGCGACCAATCACAAGCCGTGACGTCACGGGAGGCTGGACACGCGCGCATTTTAAAATGCGCGCGTCTCCTGCCTCCCGTGACGTCACGGCTTGTGATTGGTCGCGTCGCCCATGTGACCGCGACGCGACCAATCACAACGCCGGAACGTAATTTTAAAATACTGAAGGACCTAAAATTACGTCACGGCTTGCTGTGATTGGTTGCGTCGCGGCCACATGGGCGGCACGCGACCAATCAGAAGCCGTGACGTCACGGAAGGAAGGAAAAGCGCGCATTTTAAGCAAAGAACGCTGCCGGTTCCCTCGGTAAGGTGCAGGCTGCGTCGGAGAGGTGAGTATAGCAATATTTTTTATTTTAATTCTTTCTTTTACACATTAATGTTGTTTCGATACCGATACCCGATACCACAAAAGTATCGGATCTCGGTATCGGAATTCCGATACCCGCAAGTATCGGCCGATACCCGATACTTGCGGTATCGGAATGCTCAACACTAGTGATGATACAAATTGTGTACAAACTGCGCTGCGGAATTTGTTAGCGCTATATAAAAATAAAGATTATTATTATAGATGAAAATGCAGACACTGCTATTTTTTGATTTCTTTGTTTTCAGTTTCAGTTGTTTTTATATTTTGTTCATGTTTTCATTTGGAGTTGAATGTGCAGCTCCCAGTGCCTTTGTGTATAAGGAAATAAATGTTACTCAGTGGATTGAGCTTTTTCTCGGTTGTTTTCAACACACTGCTATAATTTTGTGAATATTTGCTGTTTCATATATTTTTTTACACATTCGGAATCTATAAAAGTTTAAAGCGGTTGAAAATAAGTTAAAACCAGATACCACAGAACACCTTTAGCATCCATGGCTCAATGGGTTAAAGATGTTTAGGCAATACAAGGTTGACTAGACCATATTAGGTTTGTGGATATCATATTATAGTAGATCGATGTATATTCTGAATATACTACATATATGTTTATGCTGTGTTGATTCTATAGTGCTAACATATAGATTGTACACAGGTTATTGCCTCTGCCTATTTTCTAAGTACTATGGGGTGTATGACAGCTATCCATTATTTATTCATCGGAAAACGCCCTTCCCACCTTCCCTTTCAAAATATGGAAAAAGCAGCAATACCCCATGGAGAATCGCTATACCACCAATTGTATTGCAAATGCACTTCTATCGTTCTCCATTTCCTGACAAGCAGCAATCACAGCTGGAAAATGTTATTTCTTTTTTTTTATCTGATCACGATCTTCTCAATAGCCTCTCAGATGCTCTCCACAGATGTTATCCATTTTAACAAGTATGATCTTCTTTGGAATACAGACAGGAACTGTACAACTCAGCCTTTTCAGATGGAGAACTGGCAGAGATCCCTTCACTATGGTTGGCTTTCTTTAAATGGTCACGTACAAGTAAACTAGAAATTTAGGGAAAATGCTAAAATCAGAATATGCAAAGAATTAAAATAGTTAATAAAAATGACTGTGTATTTGCATCACTTAGATACAAAAATAGGATAAAATAGTAAACAAATTTTAGAAAGTATTCTACAGCATATAACATAAAACTGAGTAAAATGCATAAAATATCAAAGTGGAACAGATTAAAGACCGCCATACATATTAAACTAATGTTTTTCAACTACAATCCACAGAAAACCTATTCAAATTGCACTTTAATGCTTTTAAATCCTCATGAAAAACTCTTTGCGATCATACCCTAGAAGAGTAATTCCTATTCTGTTTTATACTTCCAAATAGGCACATAAAATGCATAGCTAATTTAAGTCGGACAAAAACCTTAGACAATTTTAGAAAAAACAACTAAAGACAGCAGAATCTGAGATGTAATGTTTGTAAGGCAACAACGCGTTCTCCTGATATTGGCCTACTATGTTGAATTTTAACATGTCTAATACTTTGTTCACTCAGAAGATAAGTGTTGCCAGAGATAGCATCAGCAGCTTATCACTATCATGACCATAAGTACATTGCAGGTAGATAGGAAAGTGATGCTCCGACGGTATTTGTCAGACATTGTCTGGAATAAAGAGAAGGGTCCAGTGGCACTAGTATGGACCCTGGAACCTATTCCAGACAACGTCTGACACCAATACCGCCTCACAGGCGGTCCGCCCAAGTGTGTGTCTTTTTTTATATTTTTTTTATTTTATTACTTTTTGCAATCATAATTTTTTTCTTTCTTCACAGAGCTTCTTGCCCCTATTTGCAATCATCTTTTTTACACGGCCCCCCCTGTTCCTGTCTCAAACATTACTGTTAATAACACACTTCTCCATCATGGATTAAAATCCTGCAGGGCCTTCAAAGTCTCCCTCCTCACACCAGCACATGTCCATGCCCGTTTGAAGTAAGACAATTACCATCTGGATGATCCAGAGGAGGCATGGGAGAAGGTCATGTGGTCAGATGAGACCAGCATAGAACTTTTTGGTATGAACTTCACTTATTGCGTTTCGAGGAAGGATGAGTACAACCCCATGAACATTAGCCCATCCGTGAAGCATGGTGGTGATAATATCATACTTTGGGGGTACTTTTCTGAAAAGGGGAAACTACGACTGCACCCTATTGAAAGGAGGATGAATGGGGTCATGCATCGCATGATTTTGGCCAACAACCTTCTGCACCCAGTAAGAGCATTAAAGATGGGTCATGGATTGGTCTTCCAGCAAGACAATTACCCAAAACACACAGCCAGGACAACTAAGGAGTGGCTCCATCAGAAGTAGCACAAGGTCCTGGAGTGGCCTAGCCAGTCTACAGACCTTAACCCAATATAAAATCTTTAGAGGGAGCTGAAACACAATGTTGCTCAGTGGCAGCCCCAAAACCTGAAAAATCTGGAGATCTGTATGTTGAAGTGGGCCAAAATCCCTGCTGCAGTGTGTGCAAACTTGGTCAAGAACTACAGGAAACGTCTTACCTCTGTAATTGTAAACAAATGTTTCTGTACCAAATGTTAAATTCTGTTTTTCTATTGTATAAAATACTTATTTCATGCAATAAAATGCAAAATAATTACATAAAAATGATACAATGTGTTTTTATGTTTTTTATTTTTACATTTTTAGAATCTGTCTCTCACAGTTGAAGTGTACCTATGATAAAAATTACAGACCTCTCCATTCTTTGTAAGTGGGAAAACTTGCAAAATCTGCAGTGCCTCAAATGCTTATTTTCCCCACTATAGTAGCATTTTTTGCTTATACTATTTGGGGTCTATGCACTCCTTATATCTGTAGATTCGGTATTAGAATTCTTGTATATTTGGAGATATTCAATGAATCTTTTCAAATATCAATGTCAGTGGGGCGGCTAGATGTGGGATCTTAGGCTAATGCCTCTCCAGTCCTTAATTTTGCCCTCATGGTAGTTATCACCATTATCGGACACATGAAATCAGTAATTATTTTTTATTAGTGGCATAATGGTTTTCTATTATTTATTAATATTATTTTATATTAGATTTCCTTCTTAGATGAACCACTCTTAAAATATGCATTCACCCTTTCACCCTGAAGCCATATAAGAAATAATCAGAATGAATATGGAAACCTCTTACTTATACAGAATCCGAAAGCTTCCAGCTTAGCCGGTGAGAGTACGGCAAATCACTCATTATCAGTCATGTGCACTACTCACGTTTGTTTAAATTTTCATTTGCAATCATCCCAATTCCTATTGTACGGTTCACACATCATTTGACACATAAAGAAAGCAAATGTCAAGCACTGTCTGGTTTCTTTGTCTACAACTGCTATGGGGATTTGCATCCTAAAGCTATGAAACTAATGTGGTGAAAAAAATAAAGACCCCTCCCCATAATAACCAGCAGAGACAAGGTAAATTACCCATCTTTTATGGAGATGGTTCTTTGATTTATGAACTGGAAGAATAAAGGGAAGATTTCCAGGGGTATTCATAATTTACATTATAATTGGGGAGGTGAGTTTATATAAATGATCTGGACGTCGAGGTAAATAAGCAGCAGCTTATGAAAAACAGCAGTAGTCAAGATATTAAGAATAGATTTGTCATAGGACTGCACTAAAGTGTAAACAATATTAATAATACATACAAGGGGTCCATTCAAATTAGGTCATAGTAAATTATTTTTAAAAAAATGCTTGATCTGGGGGATGACTACAAGGCATCATTTTTCATTTCATCTGCCTCATTTAGAATCAATATGACACCATGTAGAGAAGTAAAACTACAAAGTAAACTCCCAACAGATGATTTTTTTTCTCCCTTTTGTAAACTATGAATGCATATTGATGTTGTTAGTTGTTAGCATGTCTCTTTCTTACAATGAACTAACAAATCAGATATAACAAAGTACTGTAATAAACAAGTGGATTTCTTTACACAACAATGGTGAATGGCAGTAACTAGCATTATTAAAGGGTAAACATTTCACATGTTTTTTATATCTTTCAGTATCTTTAATTGCTTGTAGATTAGTGCCCCCCCCCTTCCCCACAACACACACACTGATTGCTCAAAAGGACCCTGAAAAGCGCTCAGCTCAGGAGACAGGAGCAGATAGCACATCCTTAATCTGGCATGTGCACTCCTGTCTCCTAAGCAAAGTATTCTCAGCTACTTGTGGAGTCTGTCAGTGACTGCCTTTTGGACATCTGTGAAGTCAGCAGTCTTCCCCATGATTGTGACACAGACTAAGGGACTAGTGATGACTGAGTGTGCTCGTTACTCGGGTTTTCCAAGCATGCTTGTGTGTTCTCCGAGTATCTTGGGCGTGTTTGTAGATTATGCTTGTGTCTTCCCATCTGCATGATTTGAGGCTGTTAGACAACTTGAACACATGCAGAGATTGCCTGTTTGTTAGGAAATTCTCACAAGTATTGAGGCTGTCTAGCAGCCACAAATCATGCAGCTGCGGCAACACAAACAAGCATGCCCAAATTACTCGGAGAACACCCGAGCATGCTAGGAAAACTTGATTAACGAGCACACTCGCTCATCACTATAAGGGACCTTTTTAAACACTTAGGAAGCCTTTGCAGGTGTTTTTCTGTTAATTATTCTAAGTTACTGAGATAATGACTTTTGGTTTTTCTTTGGCTGTAAGCCATAATCATTAAAGGGAACCTGTCAACCCCCCCCCCCCCCAAGCGTTTGTAACTAAAAGAGCCACCTTGTGCAGCACTAATGCTGCATTCTGACAAGGTGGCTCTTTTAGTTCTTGGTGCTGTAACTGCAGATTAATCGAGAATAATCGATTTTGCAATTTGTCCAAAATACCTTGAAATAGTCCTGGGGCAGGTCTTTCCCCCCCTAATGCAGACGCAGCACCGCTGTCACTCATGCTCTCTTGGCGCCTGAAGCTGCCTCCTCAGCGTTGTTTTCAACTGTCCCGGCGCCTGCGCTGTTATCTTTTGCCTTGGGCATGCGCAGTTAGTGCTGCCCGTCTTCTCACATCATTTGATGTCTTGCTGACTGTGCCTGTGCGGCCGCGCTGCCCAAAATCCCGCCCCGCAGTGTGAATAAATCAGAAGACACAGCGGGGCAGGATCTTGGGCAGCGCGGCCGCACAGGCGCAGTCAGCAAGACATCAAATGATGTCAGAAGACGGTCAGCGTTAACAGCGCATGCCCAAGGCATAAGAAAACAGCGCAGGCGATGGGACAGTTGAAAACAACGCTGAAGAGGTGGCGCCAGGCGCCAAGAGGGCATGAGTGACGGCAGTGCTGCGTCTGCATTAGGGGGGGAAAGACCTGCCCCCAGGACTATTTCAAGGTATTTTGGACAAATTGCAAAATCGATTATTTCTGCAGTTACAGCACCAAGAACTAAAAGAGCCACCTTGTCAGAATGCAGCATTAGTGCTGCACAAGATGGCTCTTTTAGTTACAAACGCCTGGGAGCAGAGGTGTATCTAGGGTTTATGGCACCCGGGGCAAGAACTCATTTTGGCGCCCCCCCCAAGGACATATGCCCCCCCGTCAGCCCCATCATTGCCATCTCCTCCCCCACCATCCCCATCATTGCCCTCTCCCCGTCAGCCCCATCATTGCCCTCTCTGTTATGACCCCAATGGCGAGGGTCTCAGAGGAACGTGGAAATCTGCAGAATACAAAAATCCAGCTCATAGGGCAGTGGTAACTGGGTTGACCATATATCTACTCCTAATGCCAACACTAGAAGTAGCCGGGGATCATTCCTACATTGATTCTAGATGACACGCGCCAGCCGGAGAATCTAGCTACCCCTAGTAGAGGAAAACAAAGACCTTTCTTGCCTCCAGAGAAGGGGACCCCAAAGCTGGATAGAAGCCCCCCACAAATAATGACGGTGAGGTAAGAGGAAATGACAAACACAGAAATGAACCAGGTTTAGCACAGAGAGGCCCGCTTACTGATAGCAGAATAAAGAAAGGTAACTTATATGGTCAACAAAAACCCTATTAAAATCCACACTGGAAATTCAAGAAGCCCCGAACCGTCTAACGGTCCAGGGGGAGAACACCAGCCCCCCTAGAGCTTCCAGCAAAGGTCAGGATATAGATTTGGAACAAGCTGGACAAAAATACAAAACCAAAACAAATAGCAAAAAGCAAAAGGCAGACTTAGCTGATATAACTGGAACCAGGATCAGTAGACAAGAGCACAGCAGACTAGCTCTGATAACTACGTTGCCAGGCATTGAACTGAAGGTCCAGGGAGCTTATATAGCAACACCCCTAAGTAACGACCCAGGTGCGGATAAAAGGAATGACAGAAAAACCAGAGTCAAAAAACTAGTAACCACTAGAAGGAGCAAAAAGCAAATTCACAACAGTACCCCCCCCCTTAGTGAGGGGTCACCGAACCCTCACCACGACCACCAGGGCGATCAGGATGAGCGGCATGAAAGGCACGAACTAAATCGGCCGCATGAACATCAGAGGCGACCACCCAGGAATTATCCTCCTGACCATAGCCCTTCCACTTGACCAGGTACTGAAGCCTCCGCCTGGAGAGGCGAGAATCCAAGATCTTCTCCACCACGTACTCCAACTCGCCCTCAACCAACACCGGAGCAGGAGGCTCAGCAGAAGGAACTACAGGCACAATGTACCGCCGCAACAAGGACCTATGAAATACATTGTGAATAGCAAACGACACAGGAAGATCCAGACGAAAAGATACAGGATTAAGGATTTCCAATATCTTGTAAGGCCCAATAAAACGAGGTTTAAATTTGGGAGAGGAGACCTTCATAGGAACAAAGCGGGAAGAAAGCCATACCAAATCCCCAACGCGTAGTCGGGGACCCACACCGCGGCGGCGGTTGGCAAAGCGCTGAGCCTTCTCCTGTGACAACTTCAAGTTGTCCACCACATGATTCCAGATCTGCTGCAACCTATCCACCACAGAATCCACCCCAGGACAGTCAGAAGGCTCCACATGACCCGAAGAAAAGCGAGGATGGAAACCAGAGTTGCAGAAAAAAGGCGAAACCAAGGTGGCGGAACTAGCCCGATTATTAAGGGCAAACTCAGCCAACGGCAAGAATGTCACCCAATCGTCCTGATCAGCAGAGACAAAACACCTCAAATAAGCCTCCAAAGTCTGATTGGTTCGCTCCGTCTGTCCATTAGTCTGAGGATGGAAAGCAGACGAAAACGACAAATCAATGCCCATCCTACTACAAAAGGATCGCCAGAACCTGGAAACGAACTGGGATCCTCTGTCTGACACAATATTCTCAGGGATGCCGTGCAAACGAACCACGTTCTGGAAAAACACAGGAACCAGATCGGAAGAGGAAGGCAGCTTAGGCAAAGGAACCAAATGGACCATCTTGGAGAAGCGATCACATATCACCCAGATAACAGACATGCCCTGAGATAGCGGAAGATCAGAAATGAAATCCATGGAGATATGTGTCCAAGGTCTCTTCGGGACAGGCAAGGGCAAGAGCAAACCGCTGGCACGAGAACAGCAAGGCTTAGCTCGAGCACAAGTCCCACAGGACTGCACAAATGACCGCACATCCCTTGACAAGGAAGGCCACCAAAAGGACCTGGCCACCAGATCTCTGGTGCCAAAAATTCCCGGGTGACCTGCCAACACCGAGGAATGAACCTCGGAAATGACTCTTAACTGACGAGGGCTGAGTCCAATCAAGAATAGCTCGGACCTTGACTGGGTCCATCTCCACAGCAGAAGGGGAAAAAATGAACCCCAAAAAGGGAACCTTCTGCACACCAAAGAGACACTTTGAGCCCTTGACAAACAAAGAATTTTCACGCAAAATTTTAAAGACCAACCTGACCTGCTCCACATGCGAATCCCAATTGTCAGAAAAAACCAAAATATCATCCAGATAAACAATCAAAAATTTATCCAGATACTTCCGGAAAATGTCATGCATAAAGGACTGAAAAACTGAAGGCGCATTGGAGAGCCCAAAAGGCATCACCAAGTACTCAAAATGACCTTCGGGCGTATTGAATGCGGTTTTCCATTCATCACCTTGCTTAATGCGCACAAGGTTGTACGCACCACGAAGGTCTATCTTGGTGAACCACTTGGCACCCTTAATCCGGGCAAACAAGTCAGACAACAGCGGTAAAGGATACTGAAATTTGACAGTGATCTTATTTAAAAGTCGATAATCAATACAAGGTCTCAAAGATCCGTCCTTTTTTGCCACAAAAAAGAATCCCGCACCAAGAGGGGAAGAAGACGGACGAATATGTCCTTTCTCCAGAGACTCCTTGATATATGAACGCATAGCGGTATGTTCAGGTACCGACAGATTAAACAGTCTTCCCTTAGGAAATTTACTGCCTGGGATCAAATCTATAGCACAGTCACAGTCCCTATGAGGAGGCAGTGCACTGGACTCAGACTCACTGAAGACATCCTGATAATCAGACAAATACTCCGGAACTTCCGAAGGCGTAGAAGAAGCAATAGACACAGGCAGGGAATCCCCATGAATACCACGACAGCCCCAACTTGAGACTGACATAGCCTTCCAGTCCAGGACTGGATTATGGGTCTGTAACCATGGCAGCCCTAAAACAACCAAATCATGCATTTTATGTAAAACCAGGAAACGTATCACCTCGCGGTGTTCAGGAGTCATGCACATGGTAACCTGTGTCCAATACTGCGGTTTATTTGCTGCCAATGGTGTAGCATCAATACCCCTAAGAGGAATAGGATTTTCTAATGGTTCAAGAGTAAAACCACAGCGCTTAGCAAATGAGAGATCCATGAGACTCAGGGCAGCACCTGAATCTACAAACGCCATGACAGGATAAGATGACAGTGAGCAAATCAAAGTTACAGACAGAATAAATTTAGGTTGCAAATTACCAACGGTGACAGGACTAACAACCTTAGCTATACGTTTAGAGCATGCTGAGATAACATGTGTAGAATCACCACAGTAGTAGCACAAGCCATTCCGGCGTCTATGAATTTTCCGCTCATTTCTAGTCAGGATTCTATCACATTGCATTAAATCAGGTGTCTGTTCAGACAACACCATGAGGGAATTTGCGGTTTTTCTATCACATTGCACCGAATTAGGTGTCTGTTCAGACAACACCATGAGGGAATTTGCGGTTTTGCGCTCCCGCAACCGCCGGTCAATTTGAATAGCCAGTGCCATAGTATCATTCAGACCTGTGGGAATGGGAAAACCCACCATAACATTCTTAATGGCTTCAGAAAGGCCATTTCTAAAATTAGCGGCCAGTGCACACTCGTTCCAATGTGTCAGCACGGACCATTTCCGAAATTTTTGGCAATACACTTCAGCCTCGTCCTGCCCCTGAGACATAGCCAGCAAGGCCTTTTCTGCCTGAATCTCAAGATTGGGTTCCTCATAAAGTAAACCGAGCGCCAGAAAAAACGCATCAAGATCAGCCAATGCCGGATCTCCTGGCGCCAGCGAAAAAGCCCAATCCTGAGGGTCGCCCCGTAAGAACGAAATAACAATTTTTACTTGCTGAGCAGAATCTCCAGATGAACAGGGTCTCAGGGACAAAAACAATTTACAATTATTCACGAAATTCCTAAACTTAAACCTGTCTCCGGAAAACAGTTCAGGAATCGGTATTTTAGGTTCTGACCTAGGATTTCTGATAACATAGTCTTGTATGCCCTGCACACGAGTAGCCAGCTGGTCCACACTTGTAATCAAGGTCTGGACATTCATGTCTGCAGCAAGCATAGCCACTCTGAGGTAAAGGGGAAGAAGAAAAAAAAAAAAAAAACTCAGAATCTTCTTTCTTATAATCCCTCTTCTGCAATGCATTAAACATTTAATACTGGCCTGGCAAACTGTTATGACCCCAATGGCGAGGGTCTCAGAGGAACGTGGAAATCTGCAGAATACAAAAATCCAGCTCATAGGGCAGTGGTAACTGGGTTGACCATATATCTACTCCTAACGCCAACACTAGAAGTAGCCGGGGATCATTCCTACGTTGATTCTAGATGACACGCGCCAGCCGGAGAATCTAGCTACCCCTAGTAGAGGAAAACAAAGACCTTTCTTGCCTCCAGAGAAGGGGACCCCAAAGCTGGATAGAAGCCCCCCACAAATAATGACGGTGAGGTAAGAGGAAATGACAAACACAGAAATGAACCAGGTTTAGCACAGAGAGGCCCGCTTACTGATAGCAGAATAAAGAAAGGTAACTTATATGGTCAACAAAAACCCTATTAAAATCCACACTGGAAATTCAAGAACCCCCGAACCGTCTAACGGTCCGGGGGGAGAACACCAGCCCCCCTAGAGCTTCCAGCAAAGGTCAGGATATAGATTTGGAACAAGCTGGACAAAAATACAAAACCAAAACAAATAGCAAAAAGCAAAAGGCAGACTTAGCTGATATAACTGGAACCAGGATCAGTAGACAAGAGCACAGCAGACTAGCTCTGATAACTACGTTGCCAGGCATTGAACTGAAGGTCCAGGGAGCTTATATAGCAACACCCCTAAGTAACGACCCAGGTGCGGATAAAAGGAATGACAGAAAAACCAGAGTCAAAAAACTAGTAACCACTAGAGGGAGCAAAAAGCAAATTCACAACACCTCTCCTCCTCCACCATCCCCATCATTGCCCTCTCCCCATCAGCCCCATCATTGCCCTCTCCTCCTCCACCATCCCCAGCATTGCTCTCTCCCCTTCAGCCCCATCATTGCCCTCTCCTCCTCCACCATCCGCATCATTGCTCTCTCCCAGTCAGCCCCGTCATTGCCCTCTCCTCCACCACCATCCGCATCATTGCTCTCTCCCCGTCAGCCCCATCATTGCCCTCACCTCCCCCCACACACACACACCATTCACTTCTCTGCACATTCCCCTGCAGCGCGATACACACACATTCAAATACACACACACACATTCACACATACACACACACATTCACATACACACACACATACACACACATACATTCACATACACACACACACATACATTCACACACACACACACATACACACACATTCACATACACACACACATTCACATACACACACATTCACACACACATTCACATACACACACATTCATACACACATTCACATACACAAACACACATTCACATACACACACATACACACACACATTCACATACACACATACATTCACATACACACACATACATTCACACACACACACACACACACACATTCATATACACACACACACACATTCACATACACACACACATACACATTCACATACACACACACACATTCACATACACACATACACACACATACATTCACATACACACACATACATTCACACACACACATACATTCATATACACACACACACATTCACATACACACACATTCACACACACATTCACATACACACACATTCATACACACATTCACATACACACACATTCACATACACACACACATACACACACACACACATACATTCACATACACACACATACATTCACACACACACACACACATTCATATACACACACACACATTCACATACACACACATTCATACACACATTCACATACACACATACATTCACATACACACACACACCTCTCACCTCTCCTCGCGCTGCATCTCATCGCCTTCCTCTGACACAGCCGGCCGCTGAATGATGACGTTATCCAGCGGCGCGTCTGTGTGAGAGGAAGCAAGAGGAAGCAGGAAGACAGATCGATGGGCAGTGGAGCTGCAGGGATTTCTCCCTGCCCCCCGCAGCCACTCTGCAGGGGCCTCCCTCCACCTCTGCACACGTTGGGAGCCGGCGCTCTGCAGCTTCTCTGAGCCGGCTGTCAGCTTGACAGTCGGCACAGAGAACAGCTGACTTCCAGACCGGGGGCGGCAGAATGCAGCCGCCGGGGGAGACACTGCGGACCACTGAATTAGGCGGCCCAACTGTGCCCCCCTGCTGGCTGCGCCCGGGGCACATGCCCCGGCTGAACCCCCCCCCCCCCCCCCGATACGCCACTGCCTGGGAGGGGTGACAGGTTCCCTTCAACACTAACAGAAATAAACACTTGAAATAGATCACTCTGTTTGTCATGACTCTATATAATATATGAGTTTCACTTTTTGAATTGAAGAACTGAAATAAATTAACTTTTTGATGATATTCTAATTTTGTGAGAAGCACCTGTATTTAGATGTGATAACTGGCCATCTAAATTTTAACCCCTTTCTGCCATCTGACGTACTATCCCGGCGAGGTGGCCTGGGACTTAATTCCCAGGGATGGGATAGTACGTCATGTGCGATCAGCCACGCTCACGGGGGGAGCGCGGCCGAGTGTCAGCTGATTATTACAGCTGACATCCGGCACTTTGTGCCAGTAGTGGTCACGGACCGCTTCTGGCACATTAACCCCCGGAACACTGCGATCAAACATGATCGCAGCGTTCCGGCGGCATAGGGAAGCATTGCACAGGGAGGGGGCTCCCTGCGTGTTTCCCTGAGACCCTCGGAACAACGCGATGTTATCGCATTGTTCCAAGCGTCTCCTCCGTCCTCCTCCCTGCAGGCCCCGGATCGAAGATGGCCACGGGGGGCCTTCCAGGCCCTGCAGGGAGGTGGCTTGCAAGCGCCTGCTGAGAGCAGGCACAGGCAAGCCTCCTGCACTGCCTGTCAGATCAGTGCTTTGCAAAGTGTCAGATCAGCGATCTGACACTATACAATGATGTCCCACCCTGGGACAAAGTAAAAAAGTTTTAAAAAAACGTGTACGGAAAAAAAAAATCCTAAATAAAGAAAAAAATATATATATTATTCCAATAAATACATTTCTCTTTGAAAATAAAAAAAAACAATAAAAGTACACATTTTTAGTATCACCACGTCCGACCTATTAAACTGTCTGACTTGTTAACCCCTTCAGTGAACACCGTAAAAAAAAGATGCAAGAAACAATGCTTTATCATCATATCGCCGAACAAAAAGGGGAATAACACGCGACAAAAAGAGGGATATAAATAAGCATGGTACCGCTGAAAACATCATCTTGTCCTGCAAAACAGCGTCATCAGCAAAAAAATAAAAAAGTTATAGCCCTCAGAATAAAGCGATGCAAAAATAATTATTTTTTCTATAAAATAGTTTTTATTGTATAAAAGCACCAAAACATAAAAAAAAATATTAATGAGGTATCGCTATAATCGTACTGACCCGAAGAATAAAACTGCTTCATCAATTTTACCAAACGCGGAACGGTATAAACGCCCCCCAAAAGAAAATAATGAATTGCTGGTTTTTGATCATTCTGCCTTACAAAAATCGGAATAAAAAGCGATAAAAAAATGTCATGTGCCCAAAAATGGTACCAATAAAAACGTCAACTCGTCCTGCAAAATACAAGACCACACATTACTCTGTGGACCAAAATATAGAAAAATTATAGCTCTCAAAATGTGGTAACGCAAAAAATATTTTTTGCAATAAAAAGCGTCTTTTAGTGTGTGACATCTGCCAAACATAAAAACCCGCCATAAAAACCAGCTATAAATAGTAAATCAAACACCCCATTATCACCGCCTTAGTTAGGGAAAAATAAAATTAAAAAATGTATTTATTTCTATTTTCCCATTAGAGTTAGGGCTAAAGTTAGGGTTAGGGCTACAGTTAGGGTTAGGGCTACAGTTAGGGTTAGGGCTAAAGTTAGGGTTAGGGTTGGGGCTAAATTTAGGGTTGGGGCTAAAGTTAGGGTTAGGGTTGGTGCTAAAGTTATTGTTAAGGTTTGGATTACATTTTCGGTAGGGATTAGGGTTGGGATTAGGGGTGTGTCAGGGTTAGGGGTGTAGTTAGGGTTATGGTTGGGATTATGGTTAGGGGTGTGTTGGAGTTAGGGGTGTGGTTAGGGTTGGGATTAGGGTTATGGGCGTGTTCAGGTTAGTGGTGTGGTTAGGGTTATGGTTAGAGTTGGGATTAGGGTTAGGGGTGTGTTGGGGTTAGGGTTGGAGTTAGAATTGAGGGGTTAACACTGTTTAGGCACATCAGGGGCTCTCCAAATGCGACATGGCATCCGATCTCAATTCCAGCCAATTCTGCGTTGAAAAAGTAAAACAGTGCTCCTTCCCTTCCGAGCTCTCCCATACACCCAAACAGGGGTTTACCCCATCATATGGGGTATCAGCATACTCAGGATAAATTGGAAAACAATTTCTCTTGTTACCCTTGGGAAAATAAAAATTTGGGGTCTAAAAAATCATTTTTGTGGGAAAAAATATATTTTTTATTTTCACGGCTCTGTGTTATAAACTGTAGTGAAACACTTGGGGGTTCAAAGTTCTCACAACACATCTACTTAAGTTCCTTGGGGAGTCTAGTTTCCAATATGGGGTCACTTGTGGGGAGTTTCTGCTGTTTAGATACATCAAGGGCTCTGCAAGCGCAATGTGACCATTCCATCTAAGTCTTCATTCCAAACAGCACTCCTTTCCTTCGAAGCTCTGCCATGCGCCCAAACGGTGGTTCCCCCCCACATATGGGGTATCAGCGTACTCAGGACAAGTTTGACAACAACTTTTGGGGTCTAATTTCTCCTGTTACCCTTGGGAAAATTCAAAGTTCTCACAACACATCTAGATAAGTTCTTTGGGGGGTCTAGTCCAATATGGGGTTACTTGTGGGGGGTTTCTACTGATTAGGAACATCAGGGGCTCTGCAAACGCAACGTGACACCCGCAGACCATTACATCTAAGTCTGCATTCCAAACGGCGCTCCTTCTCTTCCGAGCTCTGCCTTGCACCCAAACAGTGGTTCCCCCACATATGGCGTATCAGCGTACTCAGGACAAATTGTACAACATTTTTTGGGGTCCAATTTCTCCTATTACCCTTGAGAAAATACAAAACTGGGGGCTAAAAAATAATATTGTGGAAAAAAAGGATTTTTTATTATCACGGCTCTGCGCTATAAACTGTAGTGAAACACTTGGGGGTTCAAAGTTCTCACAACACATCTAGGTATGATCCTTGGGGGGTCTAGTTTCCAATATGGGGTCAATTGTGGGGGGTTTCTACTGTTTAGGTACATCAGGAGCTCTGTAAATGCAACGTGACGCCTGCAGACCATTCCATCTAAGTCTGCATTCCAAACGGTGCTCCTTCCCTTCTGAGCTCTGCCATGCACCCAAACGGTGGTTCCTCCCCCACATATGGGGTATCAGCGTACTCAGGACAAATTATACAATAACTTTTGGCATCCAATTTCTCCTTTTACCCTTGGGAAAATACAAAACTGGGGGCTACAATAAATTTTGGTGGAAAAAAAGATTTTTTATTTTCACGGCTCTGCGTTATAAACTGTAGTGAAACACTTCGGGGTTCAAAGTTCTCACAACACATCTAGATAAGTTCCTTAGGGGGACTAGTTTCCACAATGGTGTCACTTGTGGGGGTTTTCACTGTTTAGGCACATCAGGGGCTCTCCAAATGTGACATGGCTTCCTATCTCAATTCCAGTCAATTTTGCATTGAAAAGTCAAACGGCACTCCTTCCCTTCCGAGCTCTGCCATGCGCTCAAACAGTGATTTACCCCCACATATGGGCTATCAGCATACTCAGGACAAACTGCACAACAACTTTTGGGGTTCAATTTCTTCTGTTACGCTTGGGAAAAAAAAATTGGTAGCGAAAATATAATTTTTGTGAAAAATATCATTTTTTATTTTTACGGCTCTACATTATAAACTTCTGTGAAGCACTTGGTGGGTCAAAGTGCTCAGCACACATCTAGATAAGTTCCTTAGGGGATCTACTTTCCAAAATGGTGTCACTTGTGGGGAGCTTTTACTGTTTAGCCACATCAGGGGCTCTCCAAAGGCGAAATGGCGTCCTATTTCAATTCCAGCCAATTTTGCATTAGAAAGTCAAACTCCTTCCCTTCTGAGCTCTGCAATGCGCCCAAACAGTGGGTCCCCCCACATATGGGGTATCTGCGTACTCAGGACAAATTGTACAACAACATTTGGGGTCCAATTTCTCCTGTTACCCTTGGTAAAATAAAACAAATTGGATCTGAAGTAAATTTTTTGTGAAAAAAAGTTAAATGTTATTTATTTTTTAAAACATTCCAAAAATTCCTGTGAAACACCTGAAGGGTTAATAAACTTCTTGAATGTGATTTTGAGCACTTTGAGAGGTGCAGTTTTGATGTCACACTTGGGTATTTTCTATCATATAGATCCCTCAAAGTGACTTCAAATGTGATGTGGTCCCTAAAAAAAATGGTGTTGTAAAAATGAGAAATTGCTAGTCAACTTTTAACCCTTATAACTCCCAAACAAAAACAAATTTGGTTCCAAAATTGTGCTGATGTAAAGTGAACATGTGGGAAATGTTACTTATTAAGTATTTTGTGTGACATATCTCTGTGATTTAAGGGCATGAAAATTCAAATTTGGAAAATAGTGAAATTTTCAAAATTTTCACCAAATTTCCTTTTTTTCACAAATAAACGCATGTAATGTCAAGGAAATTTTACCAATAACATGAAGTACAATATGTCATGAGAAAACATTGTCAGAATCACTGGGACCAATGCATGAGTTGTAACCTCATAAAAAGACAGTGGTCAGAATTGTAAAAATTGGCCCGGTCATTAACATGCAAATCACCCTTGAGGGTTAAGGGGTTAAATAAAAAAGAACCTATACGTGTTTGGTATCTACAAACTCGTAATGACACGGAGAATCATAGTGGCAGGTCAGTTTTAGCATTTAGTGAACATTGTGAAATAAAAACCTCAAAACACATTATGGAATTGCACTTTTTTTGCAATTTCACTGCACTTAGAATTTTTTTACCATATTCCTGATCACAATATGGTAAAACCAATGGTGTCATTCAAAAGCAAAACTCACCGAGCAAACTCACTCATATGGCCATATTGGCAGAAAAAAACAGTTATGGCTTTGGGAAGAAGGGGATCAAAAAACAAAAATGCAAAAACGGAAATACCCCTGGCCGTTAAGGTGTTTAAACCTTAACATGTGTCTAAAGATGTTGGTGTGAATAAGGGCTGATAAGAACTGAGGCCCTGACTAATGGACCACCAGCAGTATGGAGCTTTTTAACCCCTTTACCCCAAGGGTGGTTTGCACGTTAATGACAGGGCCAATTTTTACAGTTCTGACCACTGTCCCTTTATGAGGTTATAACTCTGGAACGCTTCAATGGATCCTGATGATTCTGACACTGTTTTCTCGTGACATATTGTACTTCATGATAGTGGTAACATTTCTTTGATATTAAATGCGTTTATTTGTGAAAAAAAACGGAAATTTGGCGAAAATTTTGAAAATTTCGCAATTTTCCAACTTTTAATTTTTATACAATTAAATCACAGAGATATGTCACATAAAATACTTAATAAGTAACATTTCCCACATGTCTACTTTACATCAGCACAATTTTGGAACCAACATTTTTTTGTTGTTAGGGAATTATGTTATGATCCCAGTGGTAGAGGATCTCAGGAATTCCGGCAAGGTCAACAAAAAACAAAGAACTGCTCTAGGGAGGTGGAAACTGGGCTAACCGCATAACTGATCCTAACACAACAACTAGAAGTAGCCGGTGAACGTGCCTACGTTGGTTCTAGACGTCTCGAGCCAGCCGGAGAACTGACTACCCCTAGAGGGAAAATAAGACCTCACTTGCCTCCAGAGAAATTGAACCACAAAGATATAGAAAGCCCCCAACAAATAATAACGGTGAGGCAAGAGGAAAACACAAACGTAGAGATGAACTAGATTCAGCAAAGTGAGGCCCACTAGTCTAGATAGGCAGAAAATAGATAGTGAACTATGCGGTCAGCAGAAAACCCTGCAAAAACATCCACGCTGAATATTTCAAGAACCCCCACACCGACTGACGGTGCGGAGGGAGAATATCAGCACCCTAGAGCTACCAGCGAGCTAGAAAATCACATATTAAGCAAGCTGGACAAAAACACTGAAAAATGCAAATGATCCAAAGTATTCAAAACGGACTTAGCTTTTCTTGCATGAGACAGACGGAAAGGAATCAGGAGGAGACCATATACGACTGGATACAACGATGCCAGGCAAGAGACTGAGTCCAGAGGAGACCTAAATAGGGAACACCCGCTGCTTAATGACACAGCTGGAGCCTAGGCCTGCAACAAGACATGCCTCACACAATACCGTTAGTGACCACCAGAGAAAGCCCAGAAACACAGTTCACAACAGTACCCCCCCCTTGAGGAGGGGTCACCGAACCCTCACTAAGACCCCCAGGGCGATCAGGATGAGCAGCGTGAAAGGCATGAACCAAATCAGCCGCATGAACATCAGAGGAGACAACCCAGGAATTATCCTCCTGACCATAGCCTTTCCACTTAACTAAATACTGAAGTCTCCGTCTAGAAATACGAGAATCCAAAATCTTCTCCACTACGTACTCCAACTCGCCCTCAACCAAAACCGGGGCAGGAGGCTCAACAGCAGGAACCATAGGCACCACGTACCGCCGCAACAAGGACCTATGGAACACATTATGAATAGCAAATGACGCTGGAAGGTCCAAGCGAAAAGACACCGGGTTAAGGATTTCCAAAATCTTATAAGGACCGATAAAGCGAGGCTTGAACTTAGGAGAGGAGACCTTCAAAGGAACATGCCGAGAAGACAACCAAACCAAATCCCCAACACGAAGCCGGGGACTCACACCGCGGCGGCGGTTGGCAAAACGCTGGGCCTTCTCTTGTGACAATTTCAAATTGTCCACCACATGGTTCCAAATCCGCTGCAACCTATCCACCACAGAATCAACCCCAGGACAGTCAGAAGGTTCAACCTGGCCCGAGGAGAAACGAGGATGAAAACCAGAGTTGCACAAAAAGGGTGAAACCAAAGTGGCAGAACTAGCCCGATTATTAAGGGCAAACTCGGCCAGTGGCAAAAAGGTAACCCAGTCGTCCTGATCAGCAGAAACAAAACATCTTAAATAAGTCTCCAACGTCTGATTAGTTCGCTCGGTCTGGCCATTAGTCTGAGGATGAAAAGCCGACGAAAAAGACAAATCAATACCCATCTTAGCACAAAAGGATCGCCAGAATCTGGACACAAACTGGGATCCTCTGTCAGACACAATATTCTCAGGGATGCCGTGCAAACGAACCACATTCTGAAAGAACAAAGGAACCAAATCAGAGGAGGAAGGCAACTTAGGCAAGGGCACCAAATGGACCATTTTAGAAAAACGATCGCACACCACCCAGATGACAGACATCTTCCGAGATACCGGAAGATCCGAAATGAACTCCATGGAAATGTGCGTCCAAGGCCTCTTCGGGATAGGCAAGGGCAAAAGCAACCCGCTGGCACGAGAACAGCAAGGCTTAGCCCGAGCACAAATCCCACAGGACTGCACAAAAGAACGCACATCCCACGACAAGGAAGGCCACCAAAAGGACCTAGCCACCAAATCTCTGGTACCGAAAATCCCAGGATGCCCCGCCAACACCGAAGAATGAACCTCAGAAATAACTCTGCTAGTCCATCTGTCAGGGACAAACAGTCTCTCTGGTGGGCAACGATCAGGCCCATCAGCCTGAAATTTCTGCAGCACTCGTCGCAAATCTGGGGAAATGGCAGACAAAATCACTCCCTCTCTGAGAATACCAGCCGGCTCCGAGACTCCCGGAGAGTCAGGCACAAAACTCCTAGAAAGTGCATCAGCCTTCACGTTCTTCGAACCAGGCAGGTACGAGACCACAAAGTCAAAACGGGAGAAAAACAACGACCAACGAGCCTGTCTAGGATTCAGGCGCTTGGCAGACTCGAGATAAATCAGATTTTTATGATCAGTCAAGACCACCACACGATGTTTAGCTCCCTCGAGCCAATGTCGCCACTCCTCAAATGCCCACTTCATAGCCAACAACTCCCGATTACCAACATCATAGTTCCGCTCAGCAGGCGAAAATTTTCTAGAAAAGAAGGCGCATGGCTTCATCACGGAGCCATCAGAACTTTTTTGCGACAAAACGGCCCCTGCACCAATCTCAGAAGCATCAACTTCAACCTGGAAGGGAAGAGAGACATCCGGCTGGCACAAGACTGGCGCCGAAGTAAACCGACGCTTCAGCTCCCGAAAGGCTTCCACGGCCGCAGGAGACCAATTAGCAACATCAGAACCCTTCTTGGTCATATCCGTCAAAGGTTTAACCACGCTAGAAAAATTAGCGATAAAACGACGGTAAAAATTAGCAAAGCCCAAGAACTTCTGCAGGCTCTTAACAGACGTGGGCTGAGTCCAGTCATGAATGGCGCGGACCTTGACTGGGTCCATCTCCACAGTAGAAGGGGAAAAAATAAAACCCAAAAAAGAAACCTTCTGTACCCCAAAGATACATTTTGAGCCCTTCACAAATAAAGCATTCTCACGCAGAACCTGAAACACCATCCTGACCTGGTTCACATGGGACTCCCAATCATCAGAAAAAAACAAAATATCATCCAGATAAATAATCATAAATTTATCCAGATATTTCCGGAAGATGTCATGCATGAAGGACTGAAACACAGAAGAAGCATTAGAGAGTCCAAAAGGCATCACCAGGTACTCAAAATGACCCTCGGGCGTATTAAATGCTGTTTTCCATTCATCTCCCTGCTTTATGCGCACAAGGTTATACGCACCACGAAGATCTATCTTGGTGAACCAACTGGCACCCTTAATCCGAGCAAACAAATCAGGCAACAATGGCAAAGGATACTGAAATTTCACCGTGATCTTATTCAGAAGACGATAATCTATACAAGGTCTCAAAGACCCGTCTTTCTTGCCCACAAAAAAGAATCCTGCACCAAGAGGAGAAGAGGATGGGCGAATATGTCCCTTCTCCAAAGACTCCTTTATATAACTCCGCTTCGCGGCATGCTCTGGCACAGATAAATTAAAGAGTCGTCCCTTAGGAAATTTACTACCAGGAATCAAATCTATAGCACAATCACAGTCCCTATGAGGAGGAAGGGCACTGGAACTGGGCTCATGAAATACATCCTGATAGTCTGACAAAAACTCAGGGATCTCAGAAGGAGTAGAAGAAGCAATAGACACCAATGGAGAATCGCCATGAATCCCCTGACAACCCCAACTTGACACAGTCATAGCTTTCCAATCTAAAACTGGATTATGGGCCTGTAACCATGGCAGACCCAAAACAACATCATGCATTTTATGCAGTACCAGAAAACGAATCACCTCCTGATGTACAGGAGTCATGCACATGGTCACTTGCGTCCAATACTGAGGTTTATTCTCTGCCAATGGCATAGCATCAATTCCTCTAAGAGGAATAGGAATTTCCAAAGGCTCCAGGACAAACCCACAGCGCCTGGCAAACGACAAATCTATCAGACTCAGAGCAGCACCAGAATCCTCAAAAGCCATAACTGAGTAAGAAGATAATGAACAAATTAAAGTCACAGACAAAATAAACTTAGGCTGAAAAGTACTAATGGCGACAGGATTAACAATTTTTTTTAAACGTTTAGAGCATGCTGAAATAACATGTGTTGAATCACCACAGTAAAAACACAACCCATTTTGACGTCTATGATTTTGCCGCTCGGCTCTGGACAGAATTCTGTCACATTGCATAGAATCAGGTGACCGTTCAGACAGCACCGCCAAAGGATTAACAGATTTGCACTCCCGCAAACGACGATCAATTTGAATGGCCAGAGCCATTGAATCATTCAGACCTGTAGGGATAGGAAACCCCACCATCACATTCTTAATGGCTTCAGAAAGACCATTTCTGAAATTTGCGGCCAGGGCACACTCATTCCATTGAGTAAGCACGGACTATTTCCGAAATTTTTGACAATACACCTCAGCTTCGTCCTGACCTTGAGAGATAGCCAGCAACATCTTTTCAGCCTGATTTTCAAGATTAGGCTCCTCATAAAGCAAACCAAGTGCCAGAAAAAATGCATCAACATTCACCAATGCAGGATCTCCTGGCGCCAGAGAGAAGGCCCAATCTTGAGGGTCGCCGCGCAAGAAGGAGATAACAATTTTTACTTGCTGAGCGGAATCACCAGAGGAATGAGGTTTCAGAGACAGAAACAATTTACAATTATTCCTAAAATTCAGGAACTTAGATCTATCTCCAAAAAACGGCTCAGGAATAGGTATTTTTGGTTCAGACATAGGGCTATGGATAACAAAATCCTGAATGCTTTGCACCCTAGTAGCAAGCTGAATCCACACTAGAAGTCAGAGTCTGGACATTCATATCTGCAGCAGAGCTCCAGCCACTCAGAGTAAAAGGGGATGGAAGAAGCTAGGCAAACTGCAGCAACACAAAAAAAAACCAAAAAACTCAGAACTTCTTTTAATCCCGCTTCTGCGATGCAATAAACATTTTCGTTTGGCCTGGCATACTGTTATGATCCCAGTGGTAGAGGATCTCAGGAATTCCGGCAAGGTCAACAAAAAACAAAGAACTGCTCTAGGGAGGTGGAAACTGGGCTAACCGCATAACTGATCCTAACACAACAACTAGAAGTAGCCGGTGAACGTGCCTACGTTGATTCTAGACGTCTCGAGCCAGCCAGAGAACTGACTACCCCTAGAGGGAAAATAAGACCTCACTTGCCTCCAGAGAAATTGAACCCCAAAGATATAGAAAGCCCCCAACAAATAATAACGGTGAGGCAAGAGGAAAACACAAACGTAGAGATGAACTAGATTCAGCAAAGTGAGGCCCACTAGTGTCATGATCTCAAATGGCAAGAGATCATAGCATAAGCATATATAGGAACTAGCTCTTGGAAGATGGGAACTGAGCTGACCATGAACTAAACCTAACGCACAACTAGCAGTGGCCGGGTAGCATGCCTACGTTGATTCTAGATGCCCAGCACCAGCCGGAGGACTAAATAATGCTAGCAGAGGAAAATATCAGTCCTAGCTCACCTCTAGAGAAATACCCCGAAAGGAGACAGAGGCCCCCCACATGTATTGGCGGTGAATAAAGATGAAATAACAAACGTAGTATGAAAATAGGTTTAGCAAATTTGAGGTCCACTTACTACATAGCAGAAGACAGAAAGGACACTTTCATGGTCAGCTGAAAACCCTATCAAAACACCATCCAGAAATTACTTTAAAACTCTGGCATTAACTCATAACATCAGAGTGGCAATTACTGTTCACAAGAGCTTTCCAGACACAGTAACGAAACTACAGCTGTGAACTGGAACAAAAATGCAAAAACAAACATGGACAAGAGTCCAACTTATCTAGTAGTTGTCTAGGAGCAGGAACAAGCACAGAGAGGCTTCTGATAACATTGTTGACCGGCAAGCAACTAACAGAGCAGCAAGGTTATATAGCGACTCCCACATCTTGATGGGAACAGGTGAACAGAGAAGATGAAAACACCAGTTCAATTCCACCAGTAGCCACCGGGGGAGCCCAGAATCCAAATTCACAACAGTACCCCCCCCCTCAAGGAGGGGGCACCGAACCCTCACCAGAACCACCAGGGCGATCAGGATGGGCCCTATGAAAGGCACGAACCAGATCAGAGGCATGAACATCAGATGCATTCACCCAAGAATTATCCTCCTGGCCGTATCCCTTCCACTTGACCAGATACTGGAGTCTCCGTCTGGAAACACGAGAGTCTAAGATTTTCTCCACAACGTACTCCAACTCACCCTCAACCAACACCGGAGCAGGAGGCTCAACGGAAGGCACAACCGGTACCTCATACCTGCGCAATAATGACCGATGAAAAACGTTATGAATAGAAAAGGATGCAGGGAGGTCCAAACGGAAGGAAACAGGGTTAAGAATCTCCAATATCTTATACGGGCCGATGAACCGAGGCTTAAACTTAGGAGAAGAGACCCTCATAGGGACAAAACGAGAAGACAACCACACCAAATCCCCAACACAAAGCCGAGGACCAACACGACGGTGGCGGTTGGCAAAAAGCTGAGTCTTCTCCTGGGACAACCTCAAATTGTCCACCACCTGCCCCCAGATCTGATGCAATCTCTCCACCACAGCATCCACTCCAGGACAATCCGAAGATTCCACCTGACCAGAGGAAAATCGAGGATGAAACCCCGAATTACAGAAAAACGGGGACACCAAAGTGGCAGAGCTGGCCCGATTATTGAGAGCGAACTCTGCCAATGGCAAAAAAGCAACCCAATCATCCTGGTCAGCAGACACAAAACACCTCAGATATGTCTCCAGGGTCTGATTAGTCCGCTCGGTCTGGCCATTCGTCTGAGGATGGAAAGCGGACGAAAAAGATAAATCTATGCCCATCCTAGCACAGAATGCCCGCCAAAATCTAGACACGAATTGGGTCCCTCTGTCAGAAATGATATTCTCAGGAATACCATGCAAACGAACAACATTTTGAAAAAACAGAGGAACCAACTCGGAAGAAGAAGGCAACTTGGGCAGAGGAACCAAATGGACCATCTTAGAGAAACGGTCACACACCACCCAGATGACAGACATCTTCTGAGAAACAGGCAGATCTGAAATAAAATCCATCGAGATGTGCGTCCAAGGCCTCTTAGGAATAGGCAAGGGCAACAATAATCCACTAGCCCGAGAGCAACAAGGCTTGGCCCGAGCACAAACGTCACAAGACTGCACAAAGCCTCGCACATCTCGTGACAGGGAAGGCCACCAGAAGGACCTTGCCACCAAATCCCTGGTACCAAAAATGCCAGGATGACCTGCCAACACAGACGAATGAACCTCAGAGATGACTCTACTGGTCCAATCATCAGGAACAAACAGTTTATCAGGTGGGCAACGATCCGGTCTATCCGCCTGAAACTCCTGCAAGGCCCGCCGCAGGTCTGGAGAAACAGCTGACAATACCACTCCATCCTTAAGGATACCTGTGGGCTCAGAGTTACCAGGCGAGTCAGGCTCAAAACTCCTAGAAAGGGCATCCGCCTTAACATTCTTAGAACTCGGTAGGTATGACACCACAAAATTAAACCGAGAGAAAAATAATGACCAGCGCGCCTGTCTAGGATTCAGGCGCCTGGCGGTCTCAAGATAAATCAAGTTTTTGTGGTCAGTCAATACCACCACCTGATGTCTGGCCCCCTCAAGCCAATGGCGCCACTCCTCAAAAGCCCACTTCATGGCCAAAAGCTCCCGATTCCCAACATCATAATTCCGCTCAGCGGGCGAAAATTTACGGGAAAAGAAGGCACAAGGCCTCATCACGGAGCAGTCAGAACTTTTCTGCGACAACACTGCCCCAGCTCCGATCTCAGAAGCGTCGACCTCAACCTGAAAAGGTAGAGCAACATCAGGCTGACGCAACACAGGGGCAGAGGAAAAACGGCGCTTAAGCTCCCGAAAGGCCTCCACAGCGTCAGGGGACCAATCAGCAACATCAGCACCCTTCTTAGTCAAATCGGTCAATGGCTTAGCAATATCCGAAAAAACAGCAATAAATCGACGATAAAAGTTAGCAAAGCCCAAAAATTTCTGAAGACTCTTAAGAGAAGAGGGCTGCGTCCAATCACAAATAGCTTGAACCTTAACAGGATCCATTTCAATGGAAGAGGGAGAAAAAATATATCCCAAAAAGGAAATCCTCTGTACCCCAAAAACACACTTAGAACCCTTCACACACAAAGAATTAGACCGCAAAACCTGGAAAACCCTCCTGACTTGCTGGACATGAGAGTCCCAGTCATCCGAAAAAATCAGAATATCATCCAGATACACAATCATAAATTTATCCAAATAATCGCGAAAAATATCATGCATAAAGGACTGGAAAACTGACGGAGCATTTGAAAGACCAAAAGGCATCACTAAATACTCAAAGTGGCCCTCGGGCGTATTAAATGCGGTTTTCCACTCATCCCCCTGCCTGATTCGCACCAAATTATACGCCCCACGAAGGTCAATCTTAGAGAACCACTTGGCCCCCTTTATGCGAGCAAACAAATCAGTCAGCAACGGCAATGGGTATTGATATTTTACAGTGATTTTATTCAAAAGCCGATAATCGATACATGGTCTCAAAGAGCCGTCTTTTTTTGACACAAAGAAAAAACCGGCTCCTAAGGGAGATGACGATGGACGAATATGTCCCTTTTCCAAGGACTCCTTTATATATTCTCGCATAGCAGCATGTTCAGGCACAGACAGATTAAATAAACGACCCTTTGGGTATTTACTACCCGGGATTAAATCTATGGCACAATCGCACTCTCGGTGCGGAGGTAATGAACCAAGCTTGGATTCTTCAAAGACGTCACGATAGTCAGACAGGAACTCAGGAATTTCAGAGGGAATAGATGATGAAATGGAAACCACAGGTACATCCCCATGAGCCCCCTTACATCCCCAGCTCAACACAGACATAGCTCTCCAGTCGAGGACTGGGTTGTGAGATTGCAGCCAAGGCAATCCTAGCACCAAATCATCATGTAGATTATACAGCACCAGAAAGCGAATAATCTCCTGGTGATCCGGATTAATACGCATAGTTACTTGTGTCCAGTATTGTGGTTTATTATTAGCCAATGGGGTGGAGTCAATCCCCTTCAGAGGAATAAGAGTCTCCAAAGGCTCTAAATCATACCCACAGCGTTTGGCAAAGGACCAATCCATAAGACTCAAAGCGGCGCCAGAGTCGACATAGGCGTCCGTGGTAATAGATGACAAAGAGCAAATCAGGGTCACCGATAGAATAAACTTAGACGGTAAGGTGCAAATGGAAACAGATTTATCAAGCTTTTTAGTGCGCTTAGAGCATGCTGATATAACATGAGTAGAATCACCACAATAGAAACACAACCCATTTTTCCGTCTAAAATTCTGCCGCTCGCTTCGGGACAGAATTCTATCACACTGCATACTCTCTGGCGACTTCTCAGTGGACACCGCCAGATGGTGCACTGGTTTGCGCTCCCGCAAACGCCTATCGATCTGAATAGCCATTGTCATGGACTCATTCAGACCCGCAGGCACAGGGAACCCCACCATAACATCCTTAATGGCATCAGAGAGACCCTCTCTGAAAGTCGCCGCCAGGGCGTACTCATTCCACTGAGTAAGCACAGACCATTTACGGAATCTTTGACAGTAAATTTCCGCTTCATCTTGCCCCTGAGATAGGGACATCAAAGTTTTTTCTGCCTGAAGCTCCAAATGAGGTTCGTCATAAAGCAACCCCAAGGCCAGAAAAAATGCATCCACATTGAGCAACGCAGGATCCCCTGGTGTCAATGAAAAAGCCCAGTCTTGAGGGTCGCCCCGGAGCAAGGAAATCACAATCCTGACCTGCTGTGCAGGGTCTCCGGCAGAGCGAAATTTCAGGGACAAAAATAATTTGCAATTATTTCGAAAATTCTGAAACCCAGATCTATTCCCCGAGAAAAATTCCGGCAAAGGAATTCTCGGCTCAGATACAGGTGCATGACAAACAAAGTCTTGCAAATTTTGTACCTTCGTGGCGAGATTATTCAAACCTGCAGTTACACTCTGAAGATCCATTACAAACAGGTGGACACAGAGCCATTCAAAGATTAGAAGGAGGAAAAAAAAAAAAAAAAAAAAATTCTCAGCAGACTTCTTATTTCTCTCCTTTCTCAGCCAAGGAATTTAACCCTTTAGTGGGCCGGTCAAACTGTCATGATCTCAAATGGCAAGAGATCATAGCATAAGCATATATAGGAACTAGCTCTTGGAAGATGGGAACTGAGCTGACCATGAACTAAACCTAACGCACAACTAGCAGTGGCCGGGTAGCATGCCTACGTTGATTCTAGATGCCCAGCACCAGCCGGAGGACTAAATAATGCTAGCAGAGGAAAATATCAGTCCTAGCTCACCTCTAGAGAAATACCCCGAAAGGAGACAGAGGCCCCCCACATGTATTGGCGGTGAATAAAGATGAAATAACAAACGTAGTATGAAAATAGGTTTAGCAAATTTGAGGTCCACTTACTACATAGCAGAAGACAGAAAGGACACTTTCATGGTCAGCTGAAAACCCTATCAAAACACCATCCAGAAATTACTTTAAAACTCTGGCATTAACTCATAACATCAGAGTGGCAATTACTGTTCACAAGAGCTTTCCAGACACAGTAACGAAACTACAGCTGTGAACTGGAACAAAAATGCAAAAACAAACATGGACAAGAGTCCAACTTATCTAGTAGTTGTCTAGGAGCAGGAACAAGCACAGAGAGGCTTCTGATAACATTGTTGACCGGCAAGCAACTAACAGAGCAGCAAGGTTATATAGCGACTCCCACATCTTGATGGGAACAGGTGAACAGAGAAGATGAAAACACCAGTTCAATTCCACCAGTAGCCACCGGGGGAGCCCAGAATCCAAATTCACAACACACTAGTCTAGATAGGCAGAAAATAGATAGTGAACTATGCGGTCAGCAGAAAACCCTGCAAAAACATCCACGCTGAATATTTCAAGAACCCCCACACCGACTGACGGTGCGGAGGGAGAATATCATCACCCTAGAGCTACCAGCGAGCTAGAAAATCACATATTAAGCAAGCTGGACAAAAACACTGAAAAATGCAAATGATCCAAAGTATTCAAAACGGACTTAGCTTTTCTTGCATGAGACAGACGGAAAGGAATCAGGAGGAGACCTTATAGGACTGGATACAACGATGCCAGGCAAGAGACTGAGTCCAGAGGAGACCTAAATAGGGAACACCCGCTGCTTAATGACACAGCTGGAGCCTAGGCCTGCAACAAGACATGCCTCACACAATACCATTAGTGACCACCAGAGGGAGCCCAGAAACACAGTTCACAACAGTGTTATAAGGGTTAAAATTTGACCAGCAATTTCTCATTTTAACAACACCTTTTTTTTAGGGACCACATCTCATTTGAAGTCATTTTGAAGGGTCTATATGATGCAAAATACCCAAGTGTGACACCATTCTAAAAACTGCACCCCTTAAGGTGCTCAAAACCACATTCAAGAAGTTTATTAACCCTTCAGGTCTTTCACAGGAGTTTTTGGAATGTTTAAATAAAAATGAACATTTAACTTTTTTACAAAAAAATTTTACTTCAGATCCAATTTGTTTTATTTTATTTTACCAAGGGTAACAGAAGAAAATGGACCCCAAAAGTTGTTGTACAATTTGTACTGAGTACGCCGATACCCCATATGTGGGGGTAAACCACTGTTTGGGCACATGGCAGAGCTTGGAAGGGAAGGAGCGCCATTTGACTTTTCAATGCAAAATTGACTGGAATTGAGATGGGACGCCATGTTGCGTTTGGAGAGCCACTGATGTGCCTAAACATTGAAAACCCCCACAAGTGACACCATTTTGGAAAGTGGACCCCCTAAGGAACTTATCTAGATGTGTGGTGAGCACTTTGACCCATTAAGTGATTCACAGACGTTTACAATGCAGAGCCGTAAAAATAAAAAATCATATTTTTTCACAAAAATGATTTTTTGCCCCCAATTTTTTTTTTCCCAAGAGTAAGAGAAGAAATTGGACTCCAAAAGTTGTTGTACAATTTGTCCTGAGTACGCTGATACCCCATATGTGGGGGTAAACCACTGTTTGGGCGAAAGGGAGAGCTCGGAAGGGAAAGAGCGCCGCTTGACTTTTCAATGCAAAATTGACTGGAATTGAGATGGGACGCCATGTTGTGTCTGGAGAGCCCCTGATGTGCCTAAACATTGAAACACCCCACAAGTGACACCATTTTGGAAAGTAGACCCCTTAAGGAACTTATCTTGATGTGTGGTGAGCACTTTGACCCACCAAGTGCTTCACAGAAGTTTATAATGCAGAGCCATAAAATAAAAAATCATATTTTTTCACAAAAATTATATTTTCGCCCCCAATTTTTTATTTTCCCAAGGGTAATAGAAGAAATTGGACCCCAAAAGTTGTTGTCCAATTTGTCCTGAGTACGCTGATACCTCATATGTGGGGGTAAACCACTGTTTGGGCGCATGGCAGAGCTCGGAAGGGAAGGAGCGCCATTTGACTTTTCAATGCAAAATTGACTGGAATTGAGATAGGACGCCATGTTGCGTTTGGAGAGCCACTGATGCGCCTAAACATTTAAACCCCCCACAAGTGACACCATTTTGGAAAGTAGACCCCCTAAGGAACTCATCTAGATGTGTTGTGAGAGCTTTGAACCCCCAAGTGTTCCACTACAGTTTATAACGCAGAGCCGTGAAAATAAAAATTATTTTTTTTCCCCACAAAAATTATTTTTTATCCCCCAGTTTTGTATTTTCCCAAGGGTAACAGGAGAAAGTGAACCCCAAACGTTGTTGTCCAATTTGTCCTGAGTACGCTGATACCCGATATGTGGGGGGGGAACCACCGTTTGGGCGCATGGGAGAGCTTGGAAGGGAAGGAGCGCCATTTGGAATGCAGACTTAGATGGATTGGTCTGCAGGCGTCACGTTGCATTTGCAGAGCCCCTGATGTAACTAAACAGTAGAAACCCCCCACAAGTGACCCCATATTGGAAACTAGATCCCCCAAGGAACTTATCTAGATGTGCTGTGAGAACTTTGAACCCCCAAGTGTTTCACTACAGTTTATAACGCAGAGCAGTGAAAATAAAAAATCCTTTTTTTTCCACAAAAACTATACTTTAGCCCCAAGTTTTGTATTTTTCCAAGGGTAACAGTGTAAATTGAACCCCAAAAGTTGTTATCCAATTTGTCCTGAGTACGATGATACCCAATATGTGGGGGGGAACCACCGTTTGGGCGCATGGGAGAGCTTGGAAGGGAAGGAGTGCCATTTGGAATGCAGACTTAGATGGATTGGTCTGCAGGCGTCACGTTGCATTTGCAGAGCCCCTGATGTAACTAAACAGTAGAAACCCCCCACAAGTGACCCCATATTGGAAACTAGATCCCCCAAGGAACTTATCTAGATGTGCTGTGAGAACTTTGAACCCCCAACTGCTTCACTACAGTTTATAGCGCAGAGCCGTGAAAATAAAAAAAAAAATTTTTCACACAAAAATTATTTTTTAGCCCCCAGTTATGTATTTTCCCAAGGATAACAGGAGAAATTGGACCCCAAAAGTTGTTGTCCAATGTGTCCTGAGTACGCTGATACCCCATATGTTGGGGTAAACCCCTATTTGTGCGCACGGGAGAGCTCGGAAGGGAAGGAGCACTGTTTTACTTTTTCAATGCAGAATTGGCAGGAATTGAGATCGGACGCAATGTCGCATTTGGAGAGCCCCTGATGTGCCTAAACAGTGGAAACCCCCAATTCTAACTGAAACCCTAATCCAAACACACCCCTAACCCTAATCTCAACTGTAACCCTAACCACACCCCTAACCCTGACACACCCCTAACCCTAATCCCAACCCTATTCCCAACCGTAAATGTAATCCAAACGCTAACCCTAACTTTAGCCCCAACCCTAACTTTAGCCCCAACCCTAATTTTAGCCCCAACCCTAACTGTAGCCCTAACCCTAGCCCAAACCCTAACCCTAACCCTAGCCCTAACCCTAGCCCTGACCCTAGCCCTGACCCTAGCCCTAACCCTAGCCCTAACCCTAACCCTAATGGGAAAATGGAAATAAATACATTTTTTAAATTTTTTTAATTTTTCGTAACTAAGGGGGTGATGAAGGGGGGTTTGATTTACTATTTACCGTTTTCTAGCGGATTTTTGATTGGCAGCCGTCACACACTAAAAGACGCTTTTTATTGCAAAAAATGTTTTTTGCGTTACCACATTTTAAGAGCTATAATTTTTCCATATTTTGGTCCACAGAGTCATGTGAGGTCTTCTTTTTTGCGGGACAAGTTGACCTTTTTATTGGTAACATTTTCGGGCATGTGACATTTTTTGATCGCTTTTTATTCCGATTTTTGTGAGGCAGAATGACCAAAAACCAGCTATTCATGAATTTTTTTTGGGGGGGGACGTTTATACCGTTCCGCGTTTGGTAAAATGGATAAAGCAATTTTATTTTTTGGGTCAGTACGATTACAAACGATACCTCATTTATATCATTTTTTTATGTTTTGGCGCTTTTATACGATAAAAACTATTTTATAGAAAAAATAATTATTTTTGCATCGCTTTATTCTGAGGACTATAACTTTTTTATTTTTTCGCTGATGATGCTGTGTGGCAGCTCGTTTTTTTGCGGGACAAGATGACATTTTCAGCGGTGCCATGGTTATTTATTTCCGTCTTTTTGATCGCATGTTATTCCACTTTTTGCTCGGCGGTATGATAAAGCGTTGTTTTTTGCCTCGTTTTTTTTTTTTTACGGTGTTCACTGAAGGGGTTTACTAGTGGGACAGTTTTATAGGTCGGGTCATTACGGACGCGGCGATACTAAATATGTGTACTTTTATTGTTTTTTTTTTATTTAGCTAAAGGAATGTATTTATTGGAACAATTTTTTTAATTATTATTATTTATTTAGGAATTTTTTTTTTTTTTACACATGTGATTTTTTTTTTTTTTTACATTTTTACTTTGCCCTGGGGGGGGGGGGGGGGGGCATCACAGTAAAGTGACAGATCGCTAATCTGACACTTTGCCTTGCACAGTGTCAGATCGGCGATGAGACAGCACAGCAGGGAGGCTTCCTGTCGCCTGCTCTGAGCAGGCGCAGTGAAGCCACCTCCCTGCAGGACCCAGATGCAGCCCCGTGGCCATTTTGGATCTGGGGACTGCAGGGAGGAGACGATCGGTACAAGGTGAGCACATCGCCTTGTACCGATCGTCTCAGGTAAACACGCAGGGAGCCCCCTCCCTGCCCGATGCTTCCCTGTACCGCCGGTACACTGTGATCATGTTTGATCGCAGTGTGCTGGAGGTTAATGTGCCGGGGGCGGTCCGTGACCGCTCCTGGTACATAGTGCCGGATGTCAGCTGCGATAGTCAGCTGACACCCGGCCGCGGTCGGCTGCGCTCCCCCCGTGAGCGCGGCTGATCGCACTGGACGTACTATTCCGTCCTTGGAAATTAGCGCCCACCCCACATGGACGGAATAGTACGTCCAATGACAGAAAGGGGTTAAATGTAATGTCCAGCTCAAATAAAAGGGAGGCCACACCCTTATCTGTACAGGGTGCAGAGACAAACAGAAAGCAAAAGCAATGAACTGGAATGCAAGTTGGTGTGTGTTCACACTGGTCACTAAACAGACAAAAGCCAAGAGAAAAACAAAATGTGGAAATACCCTGCAGTAAATAAATAAATAGCAAAAGTGCATATAAATAATATAGGGTACTTGGTTAATATATTTTTGCTAAAAAAAAAACATAAAAGCCATCCCACAACATCACGGTGACCCTATTTAGAATGGTCCTAACCTAATGTAATGCACCAAAACTGACAAAAAAAAATGGGGAATATTAGGAAAGACAAAAAATAGAAAAGCTTCCTAAATTTTAACTATATGTCTAGGGGAAGTATGGGGGAAGGTACTAAAGGAATTGATGACTTATCAATCTGTAAAATGCTGTTTAAATTGTTTTCTAATACACCTGTACAAGAAAATATACTGTATTAACAATTAGCTAAGAAAAAAAGCTAAAAATAAGTGTGGCACTGTGGTGACTGCTTAAGTTTGTTAATGTTCCACTAGTCTTTACTATACTTCGTTATTTTCTCTCTAGTGTTTATCTGTCAGTTACACCCATATCCTCCATGTTGATGATGTTGTTGTGCATCCCAAGAAAAACATTCTATTCTTCTAATGTCTAAGTTTTGCTACTTGGGCTGAATGCTGAAATCTACAACAATTTGTAGCATACAAGAAACAATGGTCTAAAAACCTGTATTAAAAAATGGTCTTTTTGATAATTAAATTCTACTGTTTTGTGTATTTGAATTCTATGCAACGCTGTGTTTTTGTAAGGTACATATGTCAAACTCTGGCCCGCAGTGTAGTATATTTGGCCTGCAAAACTGGACGGGTAAACGGAGTATTGATCAGTTGATGCTCCATTCAATCATTCCACCTGTGTCTTACGTCTCAGAACAGCGGGCGCGATGACATCATTACAATGCTCCTGCTGTACTGAGATGTGAAGAGGATCTGAAAAGATTGTAGCATTGGAGAGATGGGCAGAGGTGAGTATTTATTTATTTTAATTTGGAGCCTATTATACTGTATGGAGCAATACACATGGCCATTATACTGTATGAAGCACTTTGTGGGGCCAATTTACTTTATGGAGCACTATGTGGTCCATTATAATGTATGGAGCACTAAGTGGGGTAATTATACTGTATGGAATACTGTGGAGCCATTATACTGTATGGAACACTATGTGGGGCCATTAGACTGTATAGAGCACTATGTGGGGCCATTATACTGTATGGAGCACTTTTTGGGGCCATTATACTATATAGAAAGCAATGCAAGGCCCCATTATACTGTATGGAAGACTAGATGGGGCCCATTATATTATATGGAGCACTTTTTGTGGCCACTATACTGTATGGAGGGCTGTGTGGGGATTACAGTTGGAAAATCATACTGTGATAGGGTCAGCATTCTTTGTCGCTGGGATTGAAGGAGGGGGGTACAGTAGGGACATCATACTGTGCATGTGTTTTTGAGGGCACTTTTGTGCCTCATACTTTATTATCTGTATTAGTCAAGGTTTTTTTATCCTTTATTACATATTTAAATTGGGCCATATGCTTTTTACTGCCATTACATAACATATTGTATAATTCCAAAATATTTAGAATTGAGAGTCCTCGTGGTTGATACCTTTTAATGGCTAACTGAAAAGATGGTAACAAATTGCAAGCTTTCGAGACTACTCTGGTATCTTCCTCAGACATAGACTAGTCTATGCCTGAGGAAGAGACCAGAGTAGTCTCGAAAGCTTGCAATTTGTTACCATCTTTTCAGTTAACCATTAAAGGGTATCAACCACTGAGGACTCTCAATTCTAAATATTTTTCTATCCACTGGCTAACACGGTACCAAGATATATATCTTTCCTGCATATAATTCCAATATTTTATTCTAAGATCTATTACCGTATTTTCCGGCGTATAAGACGACTGGGCGTATAAGACGACCCCCCAACTTTTCCAGTTAAAATATAAAATCTTCTTAAAAGTTGGGGGTCTTCTTATATGCCATGTGTCGTCTTATAGGACCGGTGACTAATGTGTCTTTTGGGGGGAGAGTGGTCCCGATGACGAAGAGAGGGGGCATCTCACAGGAAAGTGTGAGTGGAGTATCCCCCTATTACCTCATTGTGGCAGCGTGGGGTTTGTGCTGGTGAGCTGCGGCTCCTCTTCGTGCCGTGGGTGCTCTGTGCTGTGGGGCGGCGTATCTTCGTGTTGCGTCGGGGCTCCTCCGGCATTTCCTCAAAGCCCGGAGGCACCGGCAGCTCCATTGCTGCGATGTGGTGGCCTCCGGGAAAATGGCCGCTGGGGGCGGTGCATGCTCAGATTCAGATCTCGTCCCGAGATCTTGGGAGACGAGATCTGAATCTGAGCATGCACCGCCCCCAGCGGCCATTTTCCCGGAGGCCACCGCATCGCAGCAATGGAGCTGCCGGTGCCTCCGGGCTTTGAGGAAATGCCGGAGGAGCCCCGATGCAGCACGAAGATATGCCGCCACCCCACAGCACGGAGCACCCACTGCACGAAGAGGAGCCGCCGCTCACCAGCACAGAAACCCCACGCTGCCACAATGAGGTAATAGGGGGATACTCCACTCACACTTTCCTGTGAGAGGCCCCCTCTCTTCGTCATCGGGTCCACTCCCCCCCACCCACCATATGCACATTGGTCTGCACCCGGCGTATAAGACGACCCCCAACTTTTAAGAAGATTTTCAGGGGTTAAAAAGTTGTCTTATATGCCGGAAAATACGGTAATTAAAATGTACTTTGTTCATGGGACAGCCCATTTTAAGTTTGATTCCATATGAAAGGTTCATTGTTTTATTTGATGATAAGAAAAAACTTCCCCAATTGTAGACATTTTTATTTCACAAATATAAAAGCTGGCCTGTGACTTTGTCCAAGCTTTTCATTTTGGCCCTTTGTGTATTTCAGTTTGACATCCCTGATCTAAGGTAACAAACTACAAAGAAAGTTGTGTAGTCTGGCCCTGCAGACGTGTTGCCCCTTTTCAACTGTCCTTAATTCTAGTTTGTGGAGTAGCTAGAAGCGATAGCGGAGTGGATGAAATAACACAAGACTCCACGGTATGTTTGCAGTATGTTAAGTAGGGGCATTTTACCAGAGCCACATGTAAAAAATGGCTGGACGCTTATTTATAATTTGTATGTTATTTTGTAAAAATGGGTGTAGAGGTGAAAGCAACCTTTATTCACATTACAGTATAATAGTGCCCCAAATGAACACAGCATATCACAGTATGAAGCATCATGTTGCTCCCCGATACAAAACACAAAGAGAATAATCAATTGAAGATGTTTTCTGCCAGTTATTCCAAAGTAGCTGCCTTGTCATAGTCATGGCTGATTGCTACATACTTGGATTATGTTCTCTTTGCGTTGTTAAAAATAACGAGATATAAAATAAAGGCTCCTAAGCCCAGTCTGGCTACCTACTTCATATTCAGTTGTTTCTTCTCTACAGTTTAAAGCTTCATTTTATAAACAATGCCTAAAGATTTAATTTTTTTTTTCTTCAAATCCGACCTTGTGTACATGATATAAGACTTGGTCCCTTTAGAACCATATGTGGTGCCTCGAAGATGCTGTAAATAACGCTCTATTACAAACCTTCACAGTAGTGTTTTATGAGTGCATTTCGCAAGGTGACCCTTAGAGATGTTCTCCTGCAAGCAATACTGAGAATTTCATTTCATATCTGAACTTAAATAAGTATAGTAGTAACACATATGTACACAAAAGTCACATACTAGTACGTTATAAGGGTTCCGCATGTACCGACCAGAGAGCCCCAGGCAGCTCTGGATGCTAGTAAGTAGCCAATGAAGGATTGTCATAAAAAATAAAAGATAATATGTGCTCCTTAGCCCCTTCACCACAGGATAATTTTTAATTTTTGCTTTACTCCTACCATTCTTCCAAGAGCCATAAGTTTTTTATTTTTCCGTTCAGAAAACGGTACGAGGGCTTGTTTTTTGTGGGACAATTTGTACTTTTGAATGACACCATTCATTTTATCACGTGATGCACTGGAAAGAGGGAAAAAAATTCCAAGTGCATTGAAATTGCAAAAAAAAGTGCAATTCCACAATTGTTTTTTGGATAAAACTGACCTGCCAATGGGATTCTCCAGGGCAGTACAATTACGCAGATACCAAACATGTCTAGGTTTTTTTAAGTGGTGAAAAAAAATTCAGAAATTTGTAAGAAAACATTTTTTGCTTTTTTTAGCATTTTCCAAAACTCGTAGCGTTTTTATTTTTCAGAAAGTGGGGCTCTGTGAGGACTTATTTTTGCGCCCTGAGGTGACCTTTTTACTGATATCATTTTCAGGTAAATATGATGTTTTGATGGCCTCTTATTGCATTTTATTGCAATGTTGTGGCAGCCAAAAAAAGTAAATAACATTTTGATTTTTTGTTGTTATCCGTTTGACGATCGGATTAATTTATTTAATATTTTGATAAATCGAAGTCTTATGAATGCAATAATACTAAATGTGTATTTTTTTCAATTGTTTTAGTTTTAATGGGGTAAAAGGAGGTGATTTCAACCTTTTTGTTTTGTTGTTTCATATTTTAAAAACTTTTTTTTCACTTTTAATTGTATGTAATAGTCTCTTTAGGGGACTTGAAAATGCAATTGTCTGATCACTTGTGCTACACATAGCAGTGCTAAAATAATAATCACGATCTCCTTTGAACGCCAGCCAAGGACTAGTTTTCACAGGAGGATCATAATGAATGGCATGGGGGTTCATCAGCACAATGTCGGCTGTCCTGACAACCCATAGGCATCTCGCGATCACGTCATGGGCGCTGTCAGAGATTGAAAAAGGGATTTAACAGGATAACAGCCATGGGCGGAGCTCTGCTCTATCCCCAGCTGTTAAAGACACATATTGGCTGATTAAATTAGCCATCATGTGCAGGGAAAGATGCATGCTCAGATTTGTATAGATTTGACCCCACTTGTTGATTCCAGTTATTGCTATATGACGACAAGTATGATTTATAATTGATTGCCAAAAAATGTTTCGTAACCAAAAAAGATATGTATCTTAATGAATCTGGAATTAGTAGGAAAGCCATCTATGTCTAGTGAAAATAATAAAAGGGAGTTGTCCCTAGGAATAATTATGTTGGTAATTTTCTTTAAAAGAACTAAGAGATCATCCAATAGCTTCCTGATCTTGGGGCAATCTCAGAAAATATGATAGAGGTTAGTTATAAGTCCGCAATCTCTCCAACATTTGTCCGAACAGTCAGAGGAAGTAGATTTAAACCTTGTGGCAGTGTAGCACCATTTAGTTAAAAGCTTAAAGAAGGACTCATGAAAAGTGGCGTTAGTTGTAGCTGTATAAGTAAGTGCTCTTTGCCATTTTTCAACATTAAATTGCTTACCCAACTCTTTTTCCCATTTAAGAGAATATAAAGGCTTGGAAAAAGATGAGTCCGAGTTAAATATTGCATAGATTTTTCTGGTTTTCCAGAGATTATTAGACGAGTTTTGGATGGGAAGTAAGAAGTCTTTAGGTAGGACAATAGGAAATTTTGATTATTTCCTAAGTAGTTTTCTCATTTCTAGAAAGTTGTAAAAGTCATCATCTAAAATACTGAAATTGGATTTCAATGCTTGAAAGTTTATGAAAGAGTTAGGTTTGTTCTCTTTTATCATTATAGAAAAATCTTGGATCCCTAATTTCACATATTTTTGACAGGGAAAGTTGGGAATCAGAGTATTTAGAGAGGTAATATGAATATTATTTAGAGGAACATCAGTAAAAGGAGTGAACTTTACACTAATTTTTTTTCAAGCAGAAATAGTTGAACTGATCATCGGGCGAGATAGGAGTGGAAAATTGGGAACCATTAAATGGTTTAAGATTAAGGAAGACAGAAGTTGCTGATTCATATATAAGAAGTCTTTTTTGGCCTGAAGAAAAGGAACTTTTGCTTTGCAGAATTAGGTTTGCTAATTACTAACATGATATCCATGTAAATTAGGTAGTACTAGTCCTTTTTCCTTATGTTTTGTAAAAATCTGTTTTGCAATTCTGGCCATTTTGTAGTTCCAAACATGTTTCATTAATTGTTTTGCAAATGATTGAGCCAGGTATCCAGAAAGTATATTGTAATAGTTTTAAAAATGTATTGTATGTTTGAAAGGACATACATTAAAAAAAAATTCTACCTAGCCATGAGGATTATTTTTTTTCCCTATGTTTATAATACTATCTTGGATATCTACAGTATATAAAAATCATTTAAATTGGCATCTATTATATTGGAATTTGGGTTTGTTACTTTTATGCCTACATAAGTAAAGGAGTTGATTCCCAAATAAGGAGATTTTTGTGTACTCACCGTAAAATCTTTTTCTCCGAGTCAATCATTGGGGGACACAGGATGAATGGGTGTTATGCTGCTGCCACCAGGAGGACACTAAGTTAAACACACACAAAAGATTAACTCCTCCCCTGCAGTATACACCCACGGGCTGGAGAATCCGGAGCCAGTTCGGTAACAAAGCAGTAGGAGTAAACCAGATAATAACAGTAAACATGTTACAGTCAAAACACCGACTGAAAAGAATAACCGAGCCAAACTAGGCTAACAGGGAGGGTGCTGTGTCCCCCAATGATTGACTCGGAGAAAAAGATTTTACGGTGAGTACACAAAAATCTCCTTTTCTCCTACGTATCATTGGGGGACACAGGACGAATGGGACATCCCAAAGCAGTCCCTGGGTGGGCAACAAGAAGTTATAAATGCTGTGCGTGCCTACGAGCTACAGATGAGACACTGCCGCTTGTAGGATTCGCCTACCGACGGACGCGTCTGCCGAGGCCTGAGAGTGCACATGGTAGTGCTTCGTGAATGTATGCAGGCTGGACCATGTAGCAGCCTTGCAGACCTGCGCTGCCGATGCCTGGTGCCGGATGGCCCAGGACGCGCCGACTGACCGGGTAGAATGAGCCTTGATCCCCGGAGGTGCGGCGTGACCCTTGACACGGTAGGACTCTTGGATGGCGGAACGAATCCACTTGGCAATGGAGGCCTTGGAAGCGGGAAGTCCCTTCCGTGGCCCTTCCGGAAGAACGAACAAGGCGTCTGACCTACGGAGAGACGCAGTTCTGGAGACATAACGTCTGAGACCCCTCACTAAGTCCAGAGTGTGGAGAGCCCTTTCCGTGCGGTGAGAAGGAGCAGGGCACAGTGAGGGAAGGACAATCTCCTCATTAAGATGGAAGGAGGAAACGACATGTCCGTAGAACTACCTTGTCCTGGTGGAACACGAGGAAAGGAGGTTGGCAAGACAGAGCTGCCAGCTCAGAGACACGTCTAATAGACGTGACAGCCACGAGGAAGGCAACTTTCCACGACAAGAGCAGCAAGGACACCTCATGCAAGGGCTCAAAAGGGGGCTCTTGAAGAGCACAGAGGACCAGATTCAGGTCCCATGGTTCCAAGGGCATTCTGTAAGGCGGAACCATATGAGAAACTCCCTGGATGAAAGTCTTGACTTGCAGTCTGTTTGCAATCCTTCTCTGGAAAAGAACCGAGAGAGCAGAAATTTGGCCCTTAAGAGAACTGAGGGCAAGGCCCAAGTCTACGCCTGATTGGAGGAATTCCAAAATGTGAGGAATAGAAAATTGGAGGGGGAAACGTCCCCGATCCCTGCACCAGGCGAAGTATACCTTCCAGGCGCGGTGGTAGATGCGCATGGAAGAAGACTTGCGTGCGCGGAGCATGGTAGATATAACCGTCTGGGGCAGACCCTTCTGCCTCAGTACCCAGGACTCAACGGCCACGCCGTTAAACACAGGGCCTCTGAGTTCGGGTGGTAAATGGGCCCTTGAGACAGGAGGTCTGCGCGGCTCGGCAGCCTCCAAGGTACGTCTGAGACCAGTTGCACCATCTCGGCGTACCATGTCCTGCGCGGCCAGTCCGGAGCGATGAGAATTACTGAAATCCGTTCTGCCCTGACCTTCCTGATTACCTTTGCCAGAAGGGGAATTGGGGGAAAGATGTATGGGAGTCTGAAACCCTGCCATGAGAGGACGAGAGCATCGGCTCCGAAAGCTGAGGGGTCGTGAGACCTGGCCATGAAGACGGGAACCTGGCAATTGAGGCGAGATGCCATTAGATCCACGTCCGGAGTCCCCCATCGAGAGCATATCTGGTGAAAGATTGCGGGATGAAGAGACCACTCTCCGGGATCAAGGCTGTGGCGACTGAGAAAGTCCGCTTCCCAGTTTTCCACACCTGGGATGTAAACTGCTGAAAGTATGGAGTGGTTGGTCTCGGCCCAGCGGAGAATGAGCGTTACCTCGACCATGGCCGCTTTGCTGCGAGTGCCCCCTTGGCGGTTGATGTAGGCTACTGCAGTGGCGTTGTCGGACTGGACTCTGACCGCGCGGCCGGAAAGAAACGGATGAAAATGGCGGAGTGCCAGTCTGATTGCCCGAATCTCTAGGATGTTGATGGGCAGCTGGGATTCCTGCGGGGACCAGCGACCCTGAGTCGAGTGGCGCTGGAACACAGCACCCCAGCCGAAGAGACTGGCGTCCGTTGTGACAACCAGCCAGTGCACCGGAAGGAAAGACTTCCCCCGAGTCAGGGAGGACCTCTTGGTCCACCACCTGAGGGACTGCCTGATTGGGCGAGAGAGCAGGAGACGGCGGTCGAGCGAGGCAGGATTCCTGTCCCATACTGCTAGAAGGGCGTGCTGTAGGGGACGGAGGTGAAATACAGCAAAAGGCACTGCCTCCATTGCCGCCACCATCCTGCCGAGTACCCTCATGGAGAAGCGTAGGGAGTGAGGGCGAGGTTGGGTAAGCTTTCGGACTTCTCTCTGTAGCGTGGATACCTTTTCCGGAGGTAGGAGTACTAGACCCTGAGAGGAGTCTAGGATCATCCCCAGGTAGGATATGGTTTGAGCCGGGACTGGGGAAGATTTCTTGAAGTTGATTTTCCAACCCAGGCGCAAAAAGGTATTTATGGTGACGTCTACTGCTTCTGAGCAGGATCGAAAAGAGGAGCCTTTTATGAGAATGTCGTCCAAGTAGGGCAACACCACTATGCCTCGAGCATGGAGAATGGCCACGGCAGCTGCCATGACCTTGGTGAATACCCGAGGAGCGGTGGCCAGCCCGAAGGGTAGGGCGACAAACTGGAAATGGTGCCCCTGGACCGCGAAGCGGAGGAAACGCTGATGAGACGGTAGGATGGGAATGTGCAGGTAAGCGTCCTGAACATCCAGAGATGCAAGGAACTTGCCCTCTTCCAGAGAGGCAATTACCGAGCGGAGGGACTCCATACGGAATCGATGTACGCGGACGTACTTGTTGAGAAGCTTGAGGTCTAATATTGGACGTACTGAGCCGTCCTTTTTTGGTACGATGAAAAGATTGGAATAGAAACCTTGGTACCTCTCGTTCTGAGGTACCGGGATGATGACCCCATCTTCCCATAGCGACCTTATGGCCTGGAAGTACTGACAGACCCTTGCTCTGGGAGGAGGGGACTGGAAGAAACGAGATGGGGGAAGAGAGACAAACTCTATCTTGTAACCGGAGGACACTAGGTCGCGGACCCATCGGTCGGGAACTACCGAGAGCCACGCGTCCCGAAAGAAGAGTAGGCGGCCGCCTACTCTGTCGGTGTCCTTCGGCGTTTGCCAAGAGTCATTGAGGTGGAGACCTGTTAGGTCTGGACCCTCGGAATCCCTGTTGTCTGGGTCTGCCTCTCCAAGTGGGAGAAGGTTTGTAAGACGGCTGGGAGGCTCTGTCCTTGCGCTGACCTCTCCCGACGCCGGGTGGCGCGGAGGAGGGATTGGACCAATTGGAGCCGAAACGGAAATATCGGCCTCGGCCCTGTTGGTTGCGAAAGGGACGAAAAGTTCGTTGCTGGGGAAGGAATTTGCTCTTTCCTCCTGTGGAGTCTGCGATTATTTTGTCTAGTTTGTCCCCAAATAGGCGTTCGCCCTGGTATGGAAGAGACGTGAGGGATTTTTTGGATCCCGAGTCCGCTTTCCAGTCCCTGAGCCAAAGGGATCTGCGGATCATGACAGCATTGGCCGCTGCCTGTGAGGCACAGTTGGCCGCGTCTAAGGATGCGGAAACTACGAAGTCCCCCGCTCTAGCGATCTGAGTGGCCAGGTGTGAAATCTCTGGGGGTAAGTCGGCACGTAGTGCTGTAGAGGATAAAGACTCGGCCCAATGGGACATAGCTTTTGCAACCCACGTGACGGCAAAAGAGGGAAAGAGAGAAGCCGAGGAGGCTTCAAAGGCCGAGCGAGCCATCTGTTCAATTTGTCTATCAGTGGGATGCTTGATGGACGCACCCTCAGAGGAGGATAGAACCGCCTTGGTGGCTAGCCGCGACACTGGCGGGTCCACGGAGGGTGACTGAGACCAGTCCCTAGCTAGGTCCTGAGCAAACGGATACTTCAATTGCATAGCCTTCTGTCCTGAGAAACGTTTATCCGGACGGACTCTATGGTGATCGACTATGTCCTTGAATTGAGGGTGCGTAGGAAAAAATTTATGAGCCTTTGTGGTTCGCCCGAATGATACGGGATGAACCGCCTTGGACGGGGTTTCCTCCTCTAACTGTAGTGTCTGACTTACAGAGTCTATGAGAGAATCTAAAGTCTCTTGATCGTGATGATACTCTGGGGAACAGGACGCGTTGGACGCGTCGTCCAGGAGGGATTCTCTGCTATGAGTCGGGGATGAGTGACGAGAGACTTCGCTCTCTGAGCCGGAAGGCTGATCCCGGACCGGAGATATTACCCTGGACCTCTTTTTGGATGAGTGAGGGCTTCTGGAAACGGTACGACCTCTAGGCCGAGAGGGGTTCTTAGACCGCGTTATATCATCCGTGGAAGTGCCCTGGCTAAGGGACGGCTCACGGAGAGACTGTATCGTCCTTTCCAAGGATGCCACAGATCGAGCGAGGGAGGACGCCCATGCGGGGGTACTAGGCTCGCTACATTCCGGGTCAGAGGCCGGAGTAACCTGAGCCGCCAACATTTCGCAGGCGGTGCACAGCGGGTCAGTGTGACCTCGGGGCAGAGATACCTTGCAGGAGGTGCACACAGCAAAAATAACGGAGTGGGTCTTTCCAGTCCGTTTTTGCTTAGACTGTGACATATTTGTGATTAAGTGAGCGTACTGGCAGGGGGGGAGACAATCCTACTGAGTGCGTCTCACCAAAGTTCTGCGGTGGCCTGGCAGGGAGATCCTGATGTCCTGTGCACTGCGTTGCTGCAAAGCCGCCAGCGCACTTCCTGGTCCAAGATGGCCGCCGAGATGTGAGAAGGGCGCTTCTCGGGAGCGAGAAGCGCCCAGGGAGGGGGCGTGTCTTGGGCGGACGTAGGCGTGCATGTAGGCGGGCGCTGGAGTCCGGACCGGGCCGAGGTGCCACCGCGCCAACGGAGCACCGGAAAGACCGCCGTGCCCCCTCAGAATTATAACGCTGCCCCGCGGCTGCAGAGCCGCATTAGTAAGAGAGTAAGGGGCCCCCCCCTGTCAGCTCGTCGGCCCCCGCACTTACCCTGTGCGATGGAACCAATGCTCCATCCACCTTCACCTTGGTAGGGAGAGGGTGGAGAGCTTCTGCCGCCATGCGTCGTCCGCTATATTCAGTGGTGATGCAGTGGGCGGCTGCACGGACGCCATGTCATTCTGTCCGGCTGTGCCCTGGCTCCAGGAAACTTAGGTGGATGATTAGTCCCCGTGGTCGCCTGAGAGGGAGGGAGGGAGATCGGAACGCTAAGGAACCGTCGCCACACTGAAAAGTGAGCCAGGGCTGGCATCCATCGTCGCGGGAAAGGATACAGGAGGAACGCTCCATGTACTTGCCCGTTGTTGGTGCGGGGGAGATCAGAGCTGAAAATTTGCCTGTCGCGCCCTTCTCTCCGTTAAATTAAAAATTGGTGGGGTCCTGAGGACCCAAGTGCCTCCTGAGACACTAAGTAAGAACTGGCTCCGGATTCTCCAGCCCGTGGGTGTATACTGCAGGGGAGGAGTTAATCTTTTGTGTGTGTTTAACTTAGTGTCCTCCTGGTGGCAGCAGCATAACACCCATTCGTCCTGTGTCCCCCAATGATACGTAGGAGAAAATATGTTTTTTTTAATATGTTGTAGTAAGTCTATGTCTAAATTAAAACTCAGAATTTTTTATTTTTTTGGAGTTGATTTTGTAGTAAGATATTTCGGTGAAGGTATTGTTAATCTTGGTCAGTCCTTTTGAGAGAATTTACACACAGGCCGATAAAGTAAAAATGGTATAGTCTGCGAATAGGTTAATTTTATATGGACTATTGTTAATATGAATTCCCTTGATTAGGGGGTTAATTCTTACTGATTCTGCTAAGGGTTCCATTGTTAGGACAGAAGCGGTGACAAAGGGCAACCTTACCTAGTTCCATTGGAAATTTTAACATTTTTGGATAGGCAATTATTGACTAGAATGTTGGCAGGGTGACAAGTATATAATGCTAGAATGGTACTTAGTATGTGGCCTTGAAACCCAAATTTTGTTAAAGACACAAAGGTAAATCCAAAATGTATATGATCGAAAGCCTTTTTGGAGTCCAATGTGATAATTATAGAGGGAGTTAAGGCTTTCTCCATCAAAGAAATTAAGTCTAAAATCTTTCTGGTGGCATCAGACACTTGCCTACTGTGTATGAATCCTACTTGATCAGTAAGGACTAATTCAGGAATAATCTTAGTTACTGTTTGGGCTATAATTTTTGCGTAAAGTTTGATGTCAGTGTTCAACAAGGATATTGGTCTATAATTGGAAATATAGGCGGCTGTTTTGCTTTTGAATTACTGTTATTGTGGTTTTTTAATAATTCTCTGGAAGAAATGGCTTCCTTGGCCTCATACTTGAACACCGTTGGTTAATGAGGTAGTTAATAGGTCGTTAAAATTCCAGTAGTATTCATTTGTTATTCCATCTGGGCTTGGCGATTTGTCCTCTTTTAGCTTTGATATCGCTGATTTGACTTCATCTGAGGAAAAAAGAAAATATTTAGTCCCGATAGCTGTTCCTTGTTTAAACTAGGGTGTTGTATCTTATTAAGGAATTGGTAATAATATGATTGATTATGTGGTTGAGGAGTGTTTGTGTCTTTATCTAAATTGTAAAATCTATATTACTCGCGCTGGAAATAGATTTACTATGAGAGCCTAAAATAGGAGAAAAAGCTGCACTAATTAGCCCCGTTATGTGTAAAGGTGGGAATAAATAGTAACAATGGGAATAAATAGTAACAAAGGAAGCGGGCGCAGGGCATTTTTGCTACCGGCCGGGGCAGTGTCCATTAGCCCGCTCCTCAGAAGGCATCGCTTAGGATTTACTGCCACTGCAGCAAGATGCAGGATTAAGACCGCTTGAAGGATTAGAGACGCGTCACAGCACTACAATCATACCAGGTACTTACTGTGCATGCGGCTCCCCTTGTTAAACTGCAGTGCTTTATAATTAACATTGCATATATATTTTAAGTGACAGCGGATACATTGTTACTATTTATTCCCACCTTTACACATAACGGGGCTAATTAGTGCAGCTTTTTCTCCTATTTTAGGCTCTCATAGTAAATCTATTTCCAGCGCGAGTAATATAGATTTTATTTTTTTTGTATCTCCATTGGTACAGACGTGGTACTGTACCCGTACTTGCTGCAGGATATACCGGGTTGAAGCGCTACTGGTACATATATTTGTTATACAGTTTATCTAAATTGTATAGTGTGTAATAGTATGAGGCGAATGTGTTCGAAATATTTAGTGGGTGAGAGTAAGACTGATATTCAAATCTAATTGTGGGGCTTGTAGTTTTGATCCTCTGAGTTTTTACTTTATTTGCCATACATTTTGTCATTTTTTTAATAAGAAAAACAATGGATAGCTTTGCGAGATTGGAGAAATTTGTCATATTCATCTATTAAAAGGACTTTAAGTTCTGTTCTTAATTTTAAGATATTTACGTGTGTCTTATCAGTGGGTAGCTTTTGCTGTTTCAGTTCTTCAATATTAATGTTTTAATACCTACACAAGAAAAAATGAGCAAAAACCCTGTTGTAAATAAGTAAAAAGCAAAAAGTGCATGTCACGGAGTTACCGCGACAGAGCAGTACCAAAAGACCGCAGCGTCTGATGGCTCCTGCTCCTCCACTGAGAAGAAGCACTTCTACAGTATATTAAATGTGTTTGTTTTCTTTCAGCAGGACAGGGGTTAATCGGCCATGTGGTAATTCCTGCATTCAGCTGTGCTCGGTTAGCCACTCCTCTCCACTACAAAAGCTAGGCCTTCTGGCTAGTTCCTTGTCTGAGATAGCATTTGCTAGATAGACCTGAAGAGTGAAGAGCTGGTGTCTGGAAGAGCTGGAGGAGTTTATTGTGCGATTGTTGCTTGGTTTGTACGCTTGGAAACTCCTCATCCTTAACTGCTTTATTTTCTTCCCCTGTCATTCACACCCTGGTGAATACCTGTGTTATTTGTGAGAGTATATTTGTGTGAGTGGAATTTTCTTTTACCCTTGTCTTTGTTTCCCTGTCTGCCGGGTTGGTGTACTGCGGTACACGGTAGCGCCTCTCTTCCCTGGGTGGGGAAGAGGACAGACGCAGGGCTGCACTTAGGAGACAGGGCAAGAGCAGAGGCCCCGGCATCCTCGCCATCTGAGGTATCCCGGGAAACAGGGCGAGTTAGGGCGCCCTCTAGAGCTAGGGCCAGGAAAGGTGCCCCTGGTCCCAGTTTACTTGCCAGTCCAATCGTGACATTTTCTCAGACCGAAAGCCTTATCTGATCCATGATGGATCCTATCACAGCACTGACAGGGCAATTGCAGCAGCTCAGTTTGGAGGTGACGGATTTAAGCACAGCGGTTTCACAACGCTCTGTTACATCTGGTGTAGGGATCTCGCCCTCCAGTCAAACCATTGTGGAGCCCAAGGTCTCGCCGCCAGACAGGTTCTCTGGTGGGCAGGACATGTTTTTTGTGTTCCGTGAGGCCTGTAAACTTTATTTCTGGCTGCATCTGGTATCCTCTGGTACAGAGGAGCAACAGGTGGGGATTGTTATCTCGCTCCTGCAGGAGGACCCAAAAGCATGGGCATTTTCTCTTCCATCTGACTCACAGTCACTCCAGACAGAAGAGCGTTTCTTTCAGGCTTTGGGCTTGGTGCATGATGACCCTGATCGTGTCTCCTTGGCTGAGTCATCTCTGCGCCAACTTCAGCAGGGAGACCGTCTGGCGGAGGAATACTACTCCGAGTTCCGGCGGTGGGCCACTGACACTAGGTGGAATGACCCGGCCCTCCATAGTCAGTTCTGCGAGGGTCTCTCTGTGAGAGTAAGGGATGCGTTAGCTCTCTATGACACTCCTGACTCCCTTGAGGTGGCCATGTCTCTGGAAATTTGTGTTGATCGCCGTCTTCACCAGAGACACAGGGAGACACCTCTGGGGGCGGGAGTCCAAGGTTGAGTGTAACCACTGATTCCACTGTGGAATCCATGCAAATGGGTGCGGCATCCCAACCTAGCAAACTTGCATTAATCCAGCGTAAGGGGGAGTGTGTTTCTCTTGTGGCAAGAAGGGTCATTTTGTGAGCACATGTCCTACCCGTCACTTGGTTAAACAACCGCTGGAAAACTAGAGGGCCCAGGTTGCAGGGAGGTTGGCAACTCTGGTGTACTCATAACCTCTGTGGGAAAGACTCGTTTTTTCCTTCCAGCTATTGTATATGTGGGTGAAAATAAGGTGGATGTTTCTGCCTTCTTGGACAGTGGGGCGGGGTTTAATTTGGTCAACGCTAGGTTCGCTCGGGACCAAGGCCTTGTCTCACATACCTTGTTCAGACTGATACCCATTATAGCTATTGATTCTGGCTCTCTAAAACAGGGGCACTTCACACAGGTGGTCCGTGACTTATGGCTACAGGTGGGGGCCATACACTCTGAGGTGTTAAACTGCTATGTGCTTGATGGTCTGCCTTCACCTGTGGTACTGGGACTTCCTTGGCTCGCTCTGCACAATCCGGTAATTGATTGGCAGACACAGGAAGTGGTAAAGTGAAGTACATACTGTCAAGGACACTGTTTGGGTACCCTGTTGGCAAGGGTGGATACCCAGTCTGTGCACCATTACCTGTCAGACTTCGAGGATGTGTTTTCTGAGCAGGGGAGCCAAAAGCTTACCCCTCATCATCCTTATGATTGTGCCATCAATCTTGTTCCTGGTGCCAAACTGCCCAAGAGCAGACTCTATAACATCTCTGGTCCAGAAAGGCAGGCCATGAAGGACTATATTACGGAAAGTCTGGATAAGGGTCATATCCGACCATCCTCTTCTCCTCTAGCTGCGGGGTTCTTTTTTGTCAAGAAGGATGGCACGTTACAACCTGGCCTGGATTTCTGGGAACTTAATGCGATCACTGTCCTTGATCCGTATCCGCAACCTCTTATCCATGACCTTTTTAATCAAATTGTTGGGGCAAAATGGTTCTCTAAAATGGACCTCAGGGGGCGTAGAACCTCATCAGCATTAAGGAGGGGGATGAGTGGAAGACTGCGTTCAATACGCCAGAAGGACACTAAGAGAATCTGGTGATGCCTTTTGGGTTGACAAACGCGCCCGTCTTCCAACACTTTATTAATGACATCTTTAGTCACCTAGTAGGCAGGTTTGTTGTTATCTACCTGGATAACATTCCTATTTATTCACCTGACCTTGAGTCACACCAGCAACATGTCAGACAAGTCCTACACATATTACGTGACAATAAATTGTATGTCAAACCCGAGAGGTGTATGTTCTCGGTTGAGGAAATCCCTTTCCTTGGATAAGTATTATCTGCCACCGGTTTTTGCATGGATCCGGCGAAAGTCCAGGTGGTTTTGAAGTGGGATCGTCCTGAGGATTTGAAGGCCTTACAAAGGTTTTGGGGTTTTGCCAATTACTACCGTAAATTCATAAAAAACTTTTCAGTAGTCAAACCTCTCACTGATATGACTAAAAAGGGGACGGACTTCTCCAAGTGGTCCAGTCCTACCTGGGAGGCATTTGACACATTGAAAAGATGTTTTGCTTCTGCGCCAATTCTTATTCAGCCTGTCATTCAGCCTTTCATTGTGGAGGTGATGGTGGGAGTGGGGGCTGTATTATCGCAGGGTGCGTCTCCTGGTAAATGGCAACCATGAGCATACTTTTCTAAAAAACTTTCGACAGCTGAGAGAAACTATGATATTGGTAATAGTGAACTCTTAGCTATCAAATGGGCACTTGAGGAGTGGCGTAATTTTTTGGAGGGAGCGGTTCAACCAGTGATGGTGATCACTAACCATAAGAATCTGGTTTACTTGGAGTCGGCAAAACGTCTTACACCTCGTCAGGCAAGATGGGCATTATTCTTTACCAGGTTTAACTTCTTTGCATCTTTTAGGCCAGGGAGCAAAAATGTTAAGGCAGATGCTTTGTCCTGTTGCTTTCTTGGCGGAGGCGATAAGTGCAAACCGGTACCTATTTTACAAAAAAGGGTAGCGATGGTGTCTATATGCTCCAATCTTGAAAGAGAGGTTGCTGACGCTCAGGGGGACGCCCCTAATACCTGTCCATTTGGTAAACTGTTTGTACCAGTCAATCTCTGTCTTAGAATCCTCAGTGAACATCATGATACGTGCTGGTTGGACATCCGGGGAATAACGCCACCACGGATCTACTTACTCTACGTTTTTGGTGGCCAGGTGCTTATAAGGATGTTCAGGAGTATGTGGCCGCCTGCAATATCTGTGCGCGTTTTAAGACCTCACATACTCGTCCATCAGGGGCTCTCCTACCATTGGAGATTCCCAGCAGACCTTAGACTCATTTGTTGGTCGATTTTATTACGGATCTAACTGTGTCTGAAGGGAACACTGTAATCCTGGTGGTGGTGGACAGGTTCAGTAAAATGTCTCATTTTATTGCTTTGCCGATTGCCAAAACTCTGGTGCAAATCTTCGTCAGGGAAATAATAAGACTGCATGGGATTCCTACGGATATTGTTTCAGATTGGAGCTGCAGTTTATCTCCAAATTCTGGAGGATGATTTGCACCCATCTGGGGATCTATTTGTCTTTTTCTTGCTTTTCACCTGCAGTCTAACGGGCAGACTGAACGGGGCAATCAGAATTTAGAGGCATATCTTAGATGTTTTGTGTCTGAGAATCAGGAGGACTGGGTGACCTACTTACCATTGGCTGAATTTGAAGTTAATAATCGCTGTCAGGAATCAACTGGTAAGTCCCCGTTTTTCCGGGCATATGGGTTCCATCCGCAGTTTAGTTCGTTCATTGGTGATCGCCCTTCTGGTTTACCAGAGGAGGAACAGTTTTCTTCTTCTATTTCTACAATATGGCAGGGGGTGACTAATAATTTGCAAAAGATGGGTTCCAAATATAAGAGTGTGGCTGATTGGAGACGTTTGGTGGGTCCGGACCTGTGTGTTGGTGACTTGGTGTGGCTGTTCTCCAGGAACATTAAGCTAAAGGTTCCATCTTGGGAATTGGGTCCCAGGTTTATTGGTTCTTATAAGATCTTAGCCGTCGTCAATCTAATAGCATTCCGCCTTGCTCTGCCACCTACTTTTAAAATCCACAATGTTTTTCACCGTTCCCTTCTCAAAAAGTATGTGGCATCTGCAGAACCTTCACCTCTGCCACCTTCTCCTGTCGTTGTCGATGGTAATCTGGATTTCCAGATAGCAAAGGTCTTAGACTCCCGCCTTGTTCATCGGTCACTTCAATACATGGAACATTGGAAGGGGTACGGTCCTGAGGAGAGGATATGGGTTCCAGCTTTCGATGTCCATGCGACCAGACTGGTTCGGGCCTTTCATGTGGCCCACCCAGATAAACCAGGCCCTGAGGTTCCGGAGGTCCCTAATAAAAGGGGGAGTACTGTCACGGAGTTACCGCGAAAGAGCAGTATCAGAAGACCACAGCGTCTAATGCTCCTGCTCCTCCGAGACAAGCGGTGGATGCCGCATCAGAGAGCACTGCAGCTCCAGGAATCTTCCTATTTTGCTCATAGCAGGTTTGCCTACAACAACCACGCTGAACTAATTTTGATATATGATCGTGCAGCGATTATAATTCCCAGTACCGGCTTTTATTTAATAACCTCCTGTAACTGATGAAGGTCATAATTGACCAAAATGTTTTCCTGTATTTACTACAATGAATTTTTCCTGCTGCATCTTATCTAAAGTTGAATGCTAGGTCTCTTACTATTAAGCATTTGCTAGATAGACTGAAGAGCTGGTGTCTGGAAGAGCTCAAGGAGTTTATTGTGTGATTGTTGCTTGGAAACTCCTCATCCATACCTGCTTTATTTTCTTTCCCCTTCCTTCACACCCTCGTGAATACCTCTGCTATTTTGAGAGTATATTTGTGTGAGTGGAATTTTCTTTTACCCTTGTCTTTGTTTCCCTGTCTGTTGGGTTGGTGTACTGCAGTACACGGTAGCGCCTCTCTTCCCTGGATGGGAAAGGGGGCAGATCCAGGGCTGCAATTAGGAGACAGGGCAAGGGCGGAGGCTAGATAGCAGAATAGCCGATAATTCAATTCTTGGGTTCTGTAAAATCATTACAGAACCCGACAGGATAGTAGACATGGTTTACATGCAGTAAACCATTGCATATCCGTTAGATTATTATATGTCCCTCACTAATAATGTTAGTAGTGTGTGTAAAATTTTGGAGCTGTAGGTGTTAAAGGATTAATTCAAGGAAAAACTGGCATGGGCTCCTGCGCAATTTTCTCCACTAGAGAGGGAAAGCCAGTGACTGAGAGCAGATATTAATAGCCTAGAGAGGGACCATGGTTATTGGACCCCATGGCAAAAAAAATCTGTTTCCAGCGACCCCAGAAAAGGCGCATCTGTAAGCCGGCACTTAGCCTCTCTCTTCCCACTGCCCAGTAGCAGTGGCATATGGAGTAATAAGGGGTTAATGTCACCTTGCTATTATAAGGTCAGGCGGAGAGGCTGCACAGGCAGCTTTTCATTCATTCCTCCGTGGTTTACAATCGGGCAGTAGCATTAGCACTGCTTCCGGTTGTAAACTATTTAACCCCTTGAGATGGATTGCAGTGTGAGACTTGACTGTACAGCGGACAGGTATGGGATATTGTTGTTTTTTTTATTTTGGATTTTTTTACAGAAGAACGAGGGCTTCACTTCGATTGAGAGTGTAATAAAGATGGTAAACCTGTGTAATTATTTCATTAAAAGACTTTATTCTTAATGTGTGTATTTTTTTTTAACCCATACATACTATTGGATTAGTAGTGGATAGGTGTCTTATTGACACTTCTCCATTATTAACCAGGCTTAATGTCACCTTACAATAGCAAGGTGATATTAATCCCTTGTTACGCCATATGCCACCATCTTACAGATGCGTCTTTCCTGGGGGCACATTTTTTTTATCCCGGGGGTACCAATAATCATGGTCACTCTCTAGGCTATTAATATCTGCCCTCAGTCACTGGCTTTCCCTCTCTAGTGGAGAAAATTGCACAGGAGCCCACGCCAGTTTTTCCGTGAATTAATCCTTTAACACCTACAGCTCCAAAATTTTACACATACAGACACTACTAACATTATTAGTGAGGGACATATAAAAATCTAACAGATATGCACCGTTTTACTGTATGAAAACCATGTCTCATATCCTTCTGGGTTCGGTAATGATTTTACAGAACCTGACAATTGAATTATCGGCTATTCTGCCATCTAGCTCTGTATGAAATATAATATATGTGTGTCACTGACATATATATATATACTCTATATATGTTTTCATGAATATTTAAGCCCATGGATCCATTATATGTCCATTTTGCAAGCCGGTGAGAAAATCTCACCATACGGATGCTTACATGTGAGAAAATCGCACCCCCGCACTGCACTCGGATGACATACGGATCACTGTTCAGGGAATATTTCTGCGTCTCTCGTCCGTGTAAAACGAACCGATTTTTTTAGATGTTATGTGTGACTCCAGCCTTATTTAGATGCACTTTTTGCTTTTTACAGCAGGGTTTTTGCTCATTTTGTCTCTTGTAGGTTTTATATGCTTATGGCTAATGTGAACATGCGTTTATGTGCTGCATGTGTACCAACTTAAGTCAAGCTCAATTTTTGTGTCTTTTCTTTGTATTATTGTATTCTGTGCAAGCCAGGGTGTGGCCACCCTTTTCTGAGCTGGAGATTGTACAACCCCTGGCAAAAGTTATAGAATCACCAGCCTTGGAGGATGTTCATTCAGTTGTTTAATTTTGTAGAAAAAAAGCAGATCACAGACATGGCACAAAACTAAAGTCATGTCAAATGGCAACTTTCTGGCTTTCAGAAACGCTAAAAGAAATCAAGAACAAAAAATGTGGTAGTCAGTAATGGTTACTTTTTTTAACCAAGCATAGGGAAAAATTATGGAGTCACTCAATTCTGTGGAAAAAATTATGGAATCATGAAAAATAAACAAACAAAAAAACACTCCAAAACATCACTAGTATTTTGTTGCACCACCTCTGGCTTTTATAACAGCTTGCAGTGTCTGAGGCATTGACTTAATGAGTGTTCAACTGTACTGTTCATCAATCTGACTCCAACTTTCTGATTGCTGTTGCCAGATCAGCTTTTCAGGTTGGAACCTTGTCATGGACCATTTTCTTCAACTTCCACGAAAGATTTTCAATTGGATTGAAAACCGGACTATTTGCTGGCCATGACATTGACCTTATGTGTCTGTTTTCAAGGAATGTTTGAACAGTTTTTGCTCTATGGCAGGATGCATTATCATCTTGAAAAATGATTTCATCATCCCCAAACATCCTTTCAATTCATGGGATAAGAAAAGTGTCCAAAATATCAACATAAACTTGTGCATTTATTGAAGATGTAATGATAGCCATCTCCTCAGTGCCTTTACCTGACATGCATCCCCATATTATTAATGACTGTGGAAATTTGCATGTTCTCTTCAGGCAGTCGTCATTATAAATCTCATTGGAACGGCACCAAACAAAAGTTCCAGCATTATCACCTTGCCCAATGCAGATTTGTGATTAGTCACTGAATATGACTTTCATCCAGTCATCCACAGTCCACGATTGCTTTTCCTTAGCCCATTGTAATCTTGATTTTTTTCTGTTTAGGTGTTAATGATGGCTTTCTTTTAGCTTTTCTGTATGTAAATCCCATTTCCTTTAGACGGTTTCTTACAGTTCGGTCACAGACGTTGACTCCAGTTTCCACCCATTCATTCATTTGTTTTGTTGTGCATTTCCTGTTTTGGAGACATATTGCTTTAAAGGGACTCTGTCACCTGAATTTGGAGGGAACAATTTTCAGTCATAGTACACGCCTGCGTAAGGCAAGATTGCCTTGTGCAGGCATGTACTACGAAGGACAGAGAATGAACTTCAATCCAATATTGCAGCCAGCATGCAGCCAGCGTGTAAGGAAAGGGTGAATCAAACACCCGAAAACCCGGCCCTATGGCTGAATATTGTTCCCTCCAAATTCAGGTGACAGAGTCCCTTTAAGTTTCCAGTCTTGACGCTTTAATGTCTTCCTTGGTCTACCAGTATGTTTGCCTTTAACAACCTTCCCATGTTGTTTGTATTTGGTCCTGATTTTAGACACATCTGACTGTGAACAACATCTTTTGCAACATTACATGATGATTTACCCTCTTTTAAGAGTTTCATAATCTTCTCCTTTGTTTCAATTGACATCTCTTGTGTTGGAGCCATGATTTATGTCAGTCCACTTGGTGCAACAGCTCTCTAAAGTGTGATCACTCCTTTTTAGATGCAGACTAACAAGCAAATCAATGATGAACATTTACAGGGTGATTCCATAATTTTTTTCCTCAGAATTAAGTGACTCCATAATTCCCCTATGCTTGGTTAAAAAAAGTAACCGTTACTGACTACCACATTTTTTGTTCTTGATTTCTTTTACGGTATGTGCATACGCTGCGGATTTTGCTGCGGATCTGCAGCTGTTTTCTATGATTTTACAATACTATGTAAACCTATGGAAAACAAAATCCGCAGTGCACATGCTGCAGAAAAAAACGTGCGGAAACGCTGCATTGTTTATTCCGCATCATGTCAATTCTTTGTGCGGATTCTGCTGCGGTTTACACCTGCTCCATAATGGGAATCCGCAGGTGTAAAACTGCAGATGGAATCCACACAAAAACCGTGGTAATTCCGCAGGTAATCCGCAGTGCAGTTTACCTGTAAATTTACAAAAACAGGTGCGGAAAAATCCACAGAGATTCCACCTACATGTGCCCATACCCTAAGTGTTTCTTAAAGCCAGAAAGTTGCCATTTGAAATGACTTTAGCTTTGTGCCATGTCTGTGATCTGCTTTTTTTTCTACAAAATGAAACAACTGAACGAACATCCTCCAAAGCCGGTGATTCCATAATTTTTGCCAGGGGTTGTATATAAAGCTCCCCCAGGCTGGTGTTCAACTGGTTGGGCCCAGTCCTGTTGTCTGCCCTTATTCACACTGAGGTCAACATTGACACATGGTAAAGTTTGCAATATTAGACATTGAAGGACAGTCCCGATCAGAAATACCTTGTCATAGTGGGATGGTTTTTATGCTATTTTTGACGAAAAACAGTATTACTAAAAACTCTTATTTAGATGCACTTTTTGCTTTTTACTTATTTACAGCAGGGTTTTTGCTAATTTTTTCTCTTGTAGGTTTTATGTTTTATGGCCAATGTGAACAAGTGTTTATGTGCAGCATGTGTACCAACTTAAGTCAAGCTCAATTTTTGTATTTTTTCGTAATATTAATATTTTGTATAACCATTTCAATCTCTGTTTGAAGGAGCACCTTCTCCAGGCACAGCCAAGGTTGTATAACCATTCAGCGAGAGTGAGGCAGTTCCAGCCTGGGGACCACGTCCTAGTGCTTTTCTCCACAGTGAAGCCAAGTGGCAAGGCCCATATGAGGAGGTGAATTACAAGGTACACCAGCCAGGCTGATGGAAGCCACACCAAATATTCCATGTGAACTTGCCAAAGCCATGGCAAGATCAGGAGTCGCTGGAAACCCCTTGCCTGGGAGCCAATCACAAAGCCACAGTGGACAATGTCACCATTGCAGAGACTAATGCCAGCCCAGAGACAAGTGTCAGGAAGTGTTGCAGCAGAACTGTGGCCTGTTCTCAAGAGTTGCCAGGGCATCCGCAGGTGGTCTAGCATGACGTGTTGACAGAGCCACACGTAAGGGTGAACTTCAGACTCTATAAAATTCTCAAAGCACGTCAGGAGGTAATAGCCAATGAGATGAAGAGGATGTTAGACCTTGGGGTGATTGAGGAGTCGAAAAGTGGATGGTTGAGTCCCATCGTCCTCGTATCGAAGCCCGATAGTGAGTGGTGATTTTGCAATGATTACTGCAAGCTGAATGAGGTCTCCAAATGTGATGCAAATCCGATGCCATGTGTGGACGAACTCATTGAGAGATTGGGTACATCACCACCCTCGACCTGACGAAAGGCTACTGGCAGATCCCCATAACCCAGAGTGCCAAAGAGAAGATGGCCTTCTCGATGCCTGATGGGTGTTTCCAATACACCCCAATGCCCATCAGACTGCAGGGGGCCCCAGCAACCTTCCAAAGGGCTATGGATCTTGTCCCTGACATCCTTAGAAAGCTCTTTGGTCTTGCCGATGTTGTAGAGGTTAGAGTCTGACTGATTAATTGAGTCTGCAATGAGACAGCATGTCTTTTTATCTTGCAGAGACGCTCAGTCTCCACAAGATAAATAGCACCGTTCTATGTATAGAATGCAGTGATTCCGCATGTGTTCAATAAACACATGCAGAATCACCGCGTGTACAAAATACGGCAGCGTTTTGGACGGAGAGGGGATCCGCAGCATTCAAAGCGCTGCCGGTACGCCACGTGAAAACATAGCCTTAATGGTTGGTAGGGGATCAAATACTTATTTCTAACTGCAAATAAATTTATATAATCCTCCAGTGGTTTTGTGTCTTGTGGAACAAAGACTGAACCTGTGTTGCTCCAGAGTGCAATGTACCCACATAAATATGTACTGTGTTGCAGCATTTTGTTTTTCTTTGATGCTTTCCTGTTTTAGCCGGAAAGGCTGTGTTTACTTTCCACTTCTAGTTGGTTTATGCTGCCTTATAGTAAACCAAACTTAAAGAGACAGTGTTCCTGTTTTTCCTACCGCCGTGTACCACAACATGAGTTGACATATCACAACATATACATAGTTGAAACCACAAGTTTACATACACTATATAAAAAGACACACATGCATGTTTTTCTCAATATCGGACATGAAATCAGAACAAACATTTCCCATTTTAGGTCAATTAGGATTACCATAATTATTATTTGCCAAACGCCAGAATAATGAGAGAGAGAATGTTTTAAGACATTTTTATTACTTACTGCAAAGTCAAAAGTTTACATACATTTCATGAGTATTTGGTACTATTGCCCTTAAACTGAATGACTTGGGTTAAACGTTTGGGATAGCCTTCCACAAGCTTCTGACAATCGTTGGTAGGAATATATATTTTTTTAAAGCATGAAAGTCTATGGGTGATGGACGCTACCCATTACGTATTCGTCAGTCTTCATTTAACACATACACCTGGAAAACGTCCTTTTGTATATCTTCATCAGAGGCTATAAAACATAGTGTGAGTATTGCCTTAAGGTACCGTCACACTAAACGATATCGCTAGCGATCCGTGACGTTGCAGCGTCATCGCTAGCGATATCGTTTAGTTTGACACGCAGCAGCGATCAGGATCCTGCTGTGATGTCGCTGAATAAAGTCCAGAACTTTATTTGGTCGTCCGATCGCCGTGTATCGTTGTGTTTGACACCAAAAGCAACGATACCAGCGATGTTTTACACTGGTAACCAGGGTAAACATCGGGTTACTAAGCGCAGGGCCGCGCTTAGTAACCCGATGTTTACCCTGGTTACCAGCGTAAAAGTAAAAAAAACAAACAGTACATACTCACCTGCGCGTCTCCCAGCGTCTGCTTCCTGCTCTGACTGAGATCCGGCCCTAAAGTGAAAGTGAAAGCACAGCGGTGACGTCACCGCTGTGCTGTTAGGGCCGGAGCTCAGTCAGTGTCAGGAAGCAGACGCTGGGAGACGCGCAGGTGAGTATGTACTGTTTGTTTTTTTTACTTTTACGCTGGTAACCAGGGTAAACATCGGGTTACTAAGCGCGGCTCTGCGCTTAGCAACCCGATGTGTACCCTGGTTACCCGGGGACCTCGGCATCGTTGGTCGCTGGAGAGCGGTCTGTGTGACAGCTCTCCAGCGATCAAACAGCGACGCTGCAGCGATCGACATCGTTGTCGCTATCGCTGCAGCGTCGCTTAATGTGACGGTACCCTTAGATGGACCAGTCAAAAACTATTGTACAGACCTAAAGAAACATCCTGAGTGCATGTAAATAAGCAAGGAATAACTTTTCTTTTATGTAACCAAGATGTACAAATAAAAACTTCACTCATTGTAAAGCTCAGCAGTCACAAGGGAAATGCGGAGTGGTATCTTTACTATATAAAGTTTATAGTGCAGCAGATCCAATATTTGTGTTGCACCTTGTAAAAGCCTAAATAATGCCTCATTTGTGCCTACTGACTCATGAAAGCTACAATTAGTGTCATGCTGTTTTTCCATTTTTCAGCTCAGTAAAAGGTGCAGTAATAGCCTAACATACTGTGTCCTACTTGCATATAGGACAGGTGCTAAAATAATTGAAAAAAAATAATCTATTCAGCTTCAGGGGAAATGTCTAAATATATAGCAAATGTGTTAAAGTTCTGCTATAAAAATTTATGTGTAAAATATTTGTGCTGAATATTTTCAGGAATTGACAGCTTATATGCTCTTTACAACCTAGGGATTGTAAGATTTAAAAATTGAATAATTATAAAAAAAAGTTTTATCAATGAAAACAAATATTTAAATCAAGTTAAATTATTTTTATATCACCTTTAGCCACACAGATAACAGTATTGGTCTCTTGCTGATTCCACATGTTGGGCTGTTCCATATCTGACCTAAGTGATCATCAACATTACAGAGTCCTGTGCACAGCACCTGTATGGAGGCATAAGGTTTTCTTGAAGTGCTTCAAATCATATGTATGCAGAAAATCCTAAATGCTTGTAGAAGAATATTTTTGCAAAAGATGGAGTCCAATGGCGATTGGACCTTTTTTTGTCCTACTGGATTAAAAAATCCTACAGTAGAATATGTTTTATGACTAGATATGAAGTCAGAAGAACAATGTGGAATAAGAGGCCTCATAGTACGGTAGGTCATTTGAAATGGAGTCTTTAGGGCCGTAGATATTTCTTGATGTTCTTTAGGTTTCGTATGCTGTTTGAACACAGTATTGGCCACAGCTCACAATCTTTGAATTCAGGTTTGCCATCCTGACGATAGCCATGCAATCTGCCTTTACAAACATTTGAGAAAAAAATGTCTGATACTAAAGAGCCCACTAGATTTGTTGTGGTCCTGTAATACAGAGCCACCATTGCAGTAAGTCAGATGTGAAATTTCTTCTCTACTAAATATTTTAGAATCAATTGTATTATTGCAACATTGAAGGGTTTAGGAGCCACAGCATTCAGCCATGAAGTGGCAGCCCACGTAAAGTTACAGAGCGGGGTCACCGAGTACAGAAACTCAAAAAAGTCACCAGATCTCTGCTGGCTCAGTAGCTCCAAAACTCCTCAGGCTTTAATATCAGCATAAAAACTGTGCCCTGGCAGATTCATGGCTTTGATTTCCATGACTGAGAAACTATACGAAAGCCTTATATCACCAAGCATAATGCCATTAATTGGATACTGTGGTGTTACAGTAGTGTTCAAAATAATAGCAGTGTGTTCAAAAACATGAGTTAATCACAAAATCTTTACAGTAGTTTCTATTTCCATGCATTGGGAACGTTGCACACTATTTTCTAATTCAAAATATAGAGAAATGAATATAATTTTTAACTACTTTACAGAAAATAACAAAAAATAAACATTGGGCTAAAAAATAGCAGTGTCTGCATTTACCTTTACAAACTCTCATTATGCACTATGCGTTTGTGAATTTATCATTCCTGTGAATCACTAACCTAATACTTAGATGTATACTCACAGTTTTTTAGAACTGCTTCACATCTATATTGCATATAGTCAACAAACTTCTGGCACCTGTCACCTGTTGTTCCAGCCCAGGATGCTTGGACTACATCCCACAATTTTTAGGCATTTGTTAGCTTTGCCTCAGAAATGGCATTTTTAATGTCACCACACAAGTGTTCAATCTGACTAAGGTCCGGGGATTCGGCTGGCCACTCCATAACCTCAATTTTGTTGGAATGGAACCTAGCATTTGCTTGTTCACTGGTGAGTTTAGGGATATTGTCTTGTTGAAAAAGCCATTTCAAGGGCACATCCTCTTCAGAGCGTAAGGCAACATGACCTCTTCAAGTATTTTAATACCTGCAAACTGGTCCATGATCTCTGGTATGCAGTAAATAGGTCCGGCACCATAGTAAGAGTAACATGCCCATATCATGATGCTTGCACCACTATGCTTCACTGTCGTGTCCTGTGGCTTGAAAGCAGAGTTTGGGGGTGTCTGACGGACTGTCTGCAGCCCTTGGACCCAGAAAGAACAATTTTGCTTTCATGAGTCCACAAAATGTTTCTCCATTTCTATTTAGGCCAGGTGATGTGTTCTTTGGCAAATTCAGTCTTCAGTACATGTCTTTTTTTTTCTTTTCTTTTTTAACAGTGGGACTTTGTGGGGACTTCTTGCTGAGAGATTAGCTTCACACAAGCGTCTTCTAACTGTCAGAGTACGCACAGGTAACTTGAGACTGTCTTTGATCATCCCGAAGATTATCATTGGCTGAGCCTTTGCCATTCTTGCTATTCTTCCATCCATTCGAATGGTAGTCTTCCATTTTTTACCACATCTCTCTGGTTTGGCTTTCCATTTTAAAGCATTGGAGATCATTTTAGCAGAACAGCCTATCATTGTCTGCACTTTATAACTTTTTCCCTATCCAATCAACTTTTTAATCACAGTACACTGTTCTTCTGAACAATGTCTCGGACGACCCATATTTATCAGGCTTTCAAGGAGAAATGCATGTACAACATGTCCTGGCTTCACCCTTAAATAAGGGCCACCTGATTCACACATGTTTCTTCAGAGAATGATTGACCTCACTAATTGAACTCCACACTGCTATTATTTTGAACACATCTCTTTCAATTCATTATTCTAATACACAGACTCAAAAATATGCAGATCATGAATGCGGAGTCCTGTTGATTTTCTTAGAATCTACTGCACCAACTGGTAAATTGTTTGACATGTGGTAATATAATGAATACCAAAAACAGTGATTAATCTGGTTAGTCATATTGGACTGCTATTATTTTGAACACTACTGTAAGTATGCCGTCAATCAAGCAGTGAGAACTTATGTGGCGTGACCAATGACTTCTATTTCTGGCAATGTGATAGACAAATCTGGGTTTGGCAAATCCCAGGAGACCATTACCTGTCTGATTGCACTGTGCCAACTGTAAAGTGTGGCAGAGGAGGGATAATGATATGGGGTTGTTCTTCAGGGGTTGGCTTAGGTCCTTTAATTACAGTAAAAAGAAATCTAAAGGACTGAGCATAACAAGACATTTTGGACAATTTTATGTTTCTAACTTTGTGGGAACATTTTAAAGAAGTCCTTTTTCAATTCGAGCATAACAGTGTCCCAGTGCACAAAGCAAGACCCATAAAGGCATAGTTGGGGAGGTTTGGTGTAACAGAATGTGACTGACCACACACAATCACGACCTCAATCTCATTGAACAACTTCAGATAAATTACAATGGGGATTGCGAGCCAGGCTCTCTCAGCCAACATCAATGTCAGACGTCACAGATTTTCTTCTGGATGAATGAGCGACAAATTTCCAAAAACACAAAATTCTTGTTTTGTTTTTTTTTAACTGCAAAGGTGTGGTGGGGAGTTCAAACCCATACAAATGCCTATGGATTCAGAATAAGATGTGATAGAAGCTCCCATAGGTGTAAATGTATAGGTATCCCATTACTTTTGTCTATAGACTATTACTTCAGTGCACAGGAGATCTAACAATGGTCGCTTCTAATGTTATAAATTCAATATTTGTCTGATTAGTCATCAGTAATTTTATACAAGCATTGATGAAATTCACCTCAATTCCCTTTGAAGTATCTCCATATTATATACAAGACACGGTTTCCACATTCTATGGAAATTGCCTGCAATTATTCAGAAATACCTAGGTTCTTACATTCAAGGGAATACAGACATAAGTGTGCTCAGCTCTTTGAAGAGGAATGTGCTTCACTAGAAGGAAAAGGTTGTCATTAAAAATTCAATGAATTATCTTATTGGCGCAATGTATCAAGCCCCTTGCTGCACTTTACTAAGCGATATTAAACATTAAGAGCAGCATATTGGATTGAGTGTACCCATAGGCTTTAGGCAAAGAAAAATTGTATTTTACAATGAAATATTTCTGTGAGTTTTGGCATACAGCATTGAGAGAAGCAGCCAATTTATGCTGGCCCATGGGGCACATTGTAGAATTGAAATGGTGTCTCTGCATGACAAATATTCAATAAACACCTACAACCATTTATTCTAAACTGAATGTTAAACGGGCTTATGCTATTGTCTATAAACTTACAAATGGTTTGCTGGTATTTTAGCAATTACTAGGATTCATGAGGTCAACAATCTTATACCTGACTGATACACTTTACACTTGACCTAATATCTGCAGTGAACGTATTAAAATTGAAATTAATTTTGCATACTATACAGCCTATTGTAAGTGAGGCAGGGTAAAAATACCATAATATACACAATGAAGAAAGGTGAAGAAATGAGTGTTGAGTTTAATGACACTATTTTATCAGCCATATAAATAAATTACGTAATGAATGCATGGTTGAAAATATATGTAGAGGAGGACACGGCTGAGTGCTGTTCTCTCCATTCTTTGCCAAAGGCATATTGAAAACATCCAAATAGACTTGGTAGTTAATTCTATCATGAAATCATTTCATAACATAAATATGTTTATTAATTATTAAACCATAAATAAAAATCACTTTAAAGATTAGGAAACTTAGAAAATTTCAGTTAAAATATACATATACATTTCATCAAAGATTTTATACATAGAGATAAAAAATGGTCACACTTTTTTTCTCTACTCCACAATGAGAACACCAGATTTTGATTCATAAACATCAGCTTTTTTGTAGAAAACCTTCAAATCTCAAACATCTGTTTCTTCCAACAGAAACAAAACATTGAATAACCAAATACTTTTTAAATTTAGCAATTTTAGGCAATGTTGAACACCAAGGAGGCAAACACTAATGGCAGATCTACAAGTGATTGTATCTTTTTCTAGATGGGAAAACAAGATATTTTTTTAATTTTTGCAAAAAAAATCTGGTTTGCGTTAGTTGAACAAAGGAGAGCAGAAACAAACATTACTAGAATCAATAATAATACAAAATCTGCTTAAAAATCAATATTTTCTAACTTGCCAACCATGTGTTACTACTTTCCCAGTTTGGAAAATATTACAATTATCATATAAAATTATCAAAATGTTTTCACTTTCTTTAAATGACTTCATTAAACCTGCCAAGAAGGTTGCATCTTAACACTTTTGCTTCTTTGGAGGCTTTTGCTTCTACGATGAACTGTACTTGAGCTTTGCGTTTGTTCAGGTTGTCTCTCTGCTATCTCTCTCTCTTTTATAGTGGAGGTGAGAGAGTTTTTTCCTCCAAAGGAAAAAAGTTGGGATGTGATATCTGCAATTTCCCGTCTGTGATCAACAGAAGTTGGCGTCTTTCCAGCTGCACTTTCACCCTCTGATTTTGAAGACTGGTCATTGGAAAAACTTCCCTTGTGCTTTTTTTCCATCTTTAACCCCTTCACCCCCGGAGCTTTTTCCGTTTTTCCGTTTTCGTTTTTCGCTCCCCTCCTTCCCAGAGCCATAACTTTTTTATTTTTCCGTCAATATGGCCATGTGAGGGCTTATTTTTTGCGGGACGAGTTGTACTTTTCAACGACATCATTGGTTTTAGCATGTCGTGTACTAGAAAACGGGAAAAAAATTCCAAGTGCAGTGAAATTGCAAAAAAAGTGCAATTGCACACTTGTTTTTTGCTTGCCTATTTTGCTAGGTTCACTAAATGCTAAAACTGACCTGCCATTATGATTCTCCAGGTCACTACGAGTTCATAGACACCTAACATGACTAGGTTATTTTTCACCTAAGTGGTGAAAAAAAATTCCAAACTTTGCAAAAAACAAAACAAAACAAAATTGCGCCATTTTCCGATACTCGTAGCGTCTCCATTTTTCGTGATCTGGGGTCGGGTAAGGGCTTATTTTTTGCATGCCGAGCTGGCGTTTTTAATGATAGCATTTTGGTGCAGACACGTTCTTTTGATCGCCCGTTATTGCATTTTAATGCAATGCCGTGGCGACCAAAAAAACGTAATTCTGGCGTTCCGATTTTTTTTCTCGTTACGCCGTTTTGCGATCAGGTTAATGCTTTTTTTTTATTGATAGATCGGGCGATTCTGAACGCGGCGATACCAAATATGTGTAGGTTGGGCGCTTTTTTTATTGATTTATTTTGATTGGGGCGAAAGGGGGGTGATTTAAACTTTTATGTTTTTTTTTTTTTTTTCACATTTTTAAAAACTTTTTTTTTTTACTTTTGCCATGCTTCAATAGCCTCCATGGGAGGCTAGAAGCAGGCACAGCCCGATCGGCTCTGCTATGCAGCACCGATCATAAGATCGCTGCTACACAGCAGAATTGCAGGTGTGCTGTGAGCGCCGACCACAGGGGGGCGCTCACAGCCACCGGCAATCAGTAACCATAGAGGTCTCAAGGACCTCTATGGTTACTGTCCTGATGCATCGCCGACCCCCGATCATGTGACGGGGGTCGGCGATGCGCTCATATCCGGCCGCACGGCCGGATGCGGTAGTTAAATGCCGCTGTCTGTGTTTGACAGCGGCATTTAACTAGTTAATAGCGGCGGGTGATCGCGATTTCACCCGCCGCTATTGCGCGCACATGTCAGCTGTAAGAAACAGCTGACATGTCGCGACTTTGATGTGCGCTCACCGCCGGAGCGCACATCAAAGCGGGGGTCCCGACATGTGACGTACTATACCGTCACATGTCGGGAAGGGGTTAAAGTTTTGATGATATCTAACGCCTGATTGAGTTCTTGTCTTAGCTTCTCTATTTCAAAGATGGACCGATCTCGTTCTTCTTTACAGTTTTTAAGTGAACTGTCTAAAGAAATAAAGAATTCTTTGCCAAGCTTAGAGAATGCTTCTTCTCCTTAAGAAAAGAAAAACAAATATAATCCTGCAGAATTGCATCAAGAACCAAGAGCATGCCAAGTCTAACACAAATAAAAGAATTTTCACAACTATATCTGAAAAAAAAGTCTTGACTTCTAATGTATTATATTAAAAAAAAAAATCTTACTTCTTCATATATCTAGAAGTTGTATAGTAATCTTCAGTCACATCTCCTTTTGTTGGGTGGGACCTCTCTACGTAAGTCCCAGGTAAGGCTTTCATAATACCAATCTCCACTATGGGTCCCTGAAATGCAGTCTGGGAGCTGCAACTATAAGTTCATACCGGGCCACTGGGGTCTTAGTCCCCTATAAACCTCATACCTGCAGTGTCTCTTCCATTGTACAGAAAAAATATTTTATTTTAATCAACAGGTCGCGAAATAATAATGAATTCCACTATTGGATGTGTTTAAATAAATTGTTACTGTGCGGAAATAATCTTATAGATGTGCCCCTGCTGTGTAATGGCTGTGTCTGACCGTACAGGGACATGGTCTGATCATACCACAGCTCCTGGACAGGGGAGGAAGCAAAAGAGTATACAGAAATTACAGCAGGGGATCACAGCTGATTCTCTCTGTGAGGCAAAACATTTCCATGCCTGTTTTTAACCCTTTCCGACATGTGGCATAATAGTACGCCCATGTCGAACTTCACATGTTTGGTGGCACATGACAGTTGATCTATACAGCTGACATGTGCCCTCAACAGCCGTGGGTGGAATCACAATCCACCTGTGGCTGTTAACTAGTTAAATGCCTCTGTCAATCTCTGACTTACAGGAAGTGTGTCGCTAATCCCGCCCATCGGTGACCCCGTCACATGATTGCGGGTCACCGATGAGTCGGCATGACAACCAGAGGTCTGCAGCAGACTGCTATGGTTGTCATTGCCAGATTGCAATGGGTGCTGCCCCATGGTCAATGATCATAGCAAGAGAGCATTTCTGCTACACACAGGCAATCTGATCATCGCCTGTGTGTAGTTGAAGTGATCGAAGTAGTGCAGCTCCTAGTCTCCCATGCAGACTATTAAAGCATGCAAAAAGTAAAAAAAAAAGTTTTAGAAAATTAAAAAAAATAAATAAAAAAAAATATCAAAGTTCAAATCACCCCCCACTTTTGCCTCAATCAAAATAAAATGATTAAAAAAAATCAAATATACACATATTTGATATCGATGAGTTCAGGCCGAGAAAAAAATTAAAAATGCCAGAATTATGGTTTTTTTTGGTCACCGCTACATTGCAATAAAATGCTAAAATGAGTGATCAAAAGATCGTATCTGCACCAATAAAAACGGCATCTCGGCGCTCAAGAAATAAGCCCTCACCCAACCCGAGATCACGAAAAATGGAGACGAGACAGGTCTTGGAAAATAGCACCATATATATATATTTTTTAATAACTTTTGGATTTTTTTTTTCACCACTTAAATAAAAAAGAATTTATACATGTTTGGAGCCTGTGAACTTGTAATGACCTGGAGAATCATAATGGCAGGTCAGTTTTAGCATTTAGTGAACATGGCAAAAAAAAACAAAAAAACAAACATCTGTGGAATTGCACTTTTTGCAATTTCACTGCGCTTGGAATTTTAAATTGGAATGCGCCTGAAATGTTAAAACCAATGGTGTTGTTCAAAAGTACAACTTGTCCCGCAAAAAACAAGCAATCACATGGCCATATAGACAGAAAAATAAAAAGCTATGTCTCTGGGAAGAAGGAGAGCAAAATATGGAAATTAAAAAACTGAAATACCCCTGGTCGTTAGGGGGTTAAACAAGTTTTACTTCAAAGAAATAATTATTTGTGATCACATGCTGTAATGTCTATATACATTTTTTCTCCTCCCCTCCCTGCCCAGGAGCTGTGGTATGATCAGTCCATGTCCCTGTACGGTCCGTGGGAAAACCCTTTTATGTACAAATATGAACAAAAAATGATACCTTCATGCTGCTGAGTTGTTGATGGCGTTAATGTGTCCACAGCATCTTGAATATGTTCTGCATTGTTCTTAAAAATTGTTAGGAAATTTCTTAAAGAAGCTTCAGAAGCGTCATGTTTAAGGTCAGCATAGGAGGAAAGCACCTCTATAAAACACAGAAAAGAGAATAAAGGGTAGCCTTCATTTTAATCTTTTTTTCCCAAAAATCAATAGTACACATTAAATTGTAAGTTGTGGCTATATTCTATATGTAGGAGTTAATTGACTTTGCACTAAGCCCTTTAAAAAAAGGACTATTTGATCCCAGTATATTAATCTCAGGCCAAGTGGCATGATTACACAGTAATATCATTGGATATGTCAATAGGTGCTTTATAGATATTTAATAAGACACTAGTGTCACTTTATTTTTTGGCCTGTTGAATAGAAATCATCCTTATTTTTATGAATTTATGCAAATCAAATGTTCAATAAAGCATTATTTTACTATAGCCTTTAAGGCTATGTTCACATATTGCGTTTTTTATGCTTTTCTTCCCGCAAGCAAAACCTACTCTCTTGGCAGTAAGAAAGCAACATAAAAAAGCAGCTTTTGCTGTGTGTTTGCAGCATTTTTGGTTCTTTATTTACTGCATTTTTGTCAAGGGGACATTTGTCTCTTGTGTGTGCTGATAAAGTTTAGTGCATAAAAAAGTAATCTGATTTAACTTCATAAGGCTTTGACACCAAAAGCGCAGCAAAACCTGATACCTTCATATTTATCAGCGTTTTTGCACTATATGCAATGCTTTCAATGGGTGAAAAACACTGCAAAAACGCTGAAAAAAATGACATGCTGCATTTTGCAAAAACTGAGCTCTTTGACAAAACAGTCAGGGGAAAAAAAAACCCAAGGTGTGTGCATGAGATTTCTGAAATCGCATAGACTTTGCTGGTACTGTGAAACGCAGTTGAAAATTTGCATGAAAAAAACGCTGCAAAAACACAATGTGGAAACATGGCCTTAGTCTACCTATCAAATATATATATATTGTTTAAATATGTTCAACACCCAGGTCCTTAGACCACTAGTGATTGCTGAAACAACTGCTCTAAAGCCCGCTGTTCAGCAGCATACAGAGCAAGGTACACGCTCAATAGTAGGTCTACATGCCTGAATACCGCTCTGTGCGTGCTTGTGCCGGAGCTCAGCGCTTCTGTCTTCTCATCTTATCACTTCAGAACTGCTTTTTCAGCACTCTGTGGTGGCCTGAGTCTGATGGATAGGTATTTTTTTAAATTAATAGTTCCAAAAAAAATAAAGTGAACAAAAAAAGTACAAAAGAAACGTCACAAAAAGTTGTCAAAAATGGTGCGTGGGAGAAAAAAACGTAAAGGGATTGCCAATTCAATTCTAATAGGTTTCATGTGAACAGAATCCTTTAAATGTTATGTCCACTCATCATTTGGAGTTTTGTAAAGGAAAAACGAAACTCTCACCAATGTAGAAATATATTGATCACTGACCGCAGTGATCTTTATTGAAGCAGTCAAGCGTTGTGTAAACAGAAGAGGAAGCAAGGAAAGTGGTGGTGGATTCCAGCAGCAATATTAGGGTGAGTTGGGCGATTGATAGGCAAGTATAAACTGTGTGTGTATATATTGTACATTGTGAGTCCTCGCGGGCAGGGTCCTGTCTTCTCCTGTATCAGCCGTGACTTGTATTGTTTAAGATTACTGAACTTGTTTTTTAATTTGTACACCCCCTCCTCACATGTAAAGTGCCATGAAATAAATTGCACTATAATAATAAATAATTATATATATGTATATATATATATATATATATATATATATATATATATATATATATATATATATATACAGTACAGACCAAAAGTTTGGACACACCTCATTTAAAGATTTTTCTGTATTTTCATGACTATGAAAATTGTACATTCACACTGAAGGCATCAAAACTATGAATTAATACATGTGGAATTACATACTTAACAAAAAGTGTGAAACTACTGAAATTATGTCTTATATTCTAGATTCTTCAAAGTAGCCACCTTTTGCTTTGATGACTGCTTTGCACACTCTTGGCATCCTCTTGATGAGCTTCAAGAGGTAGTCACCGGGAGTGGTCTTCCAACAATCATGAAAGAGTTCCCAGAGATGCTTAGCACTTGTTGGCCCTTTTGCCTTCAATCTGCAGTCCAGCTCACCCCAAACCATCTCGATTGGGTTCAGGTCTGGTGACTGTGGAGGCCAGGTCAGCCTGGAGGTGTGTTTGGGGTCATTGTCCTGTTGAAAAATAAATGATGGTCAAACTAAATGCAAACTGGATGGAATAGAATGCCGCTGCAAGATGCTGTGGTAGCCATGCTGGTTCAGTATACCTTCAATTTTTAATAAATCCCCAACAGTGTCACCAGCAAAGCACCCCCACACCATCACACCTCCTCCTCCATGCTTCACGGTGGGAACCAGACATGTAGAGTCCATCCGTTTAACTTTTCTGAGTCGCACAATGACACGGTGGTTGGAACCAAAGATCTCAAATTTTGACTAATCAGACCAAAGCACAGATTTCCACTGGTCTAATGTCCATTCCTTGTGTTCTTTAGCCCAAACAAGTCTCTTCTGCTTGTTGCCTGTCCCAGTGGTTTCCTAGCAGCTATTTTACCATGAAGGCCTGCTGCACAAAGTATCCTCTTAACAGTTGTTGTAGAGATGTGTCTGCTGCTAGAACTCTGTGTGGCATTGACCTGGTCTCTAATCTGAGCTGCTGTTAACCTGCGATTTCTGAGGCTGGTGACTCAGATAAACTTATCCTCAGAAGCAGAGGTGACTCTTGGTCTTCCTTTCCTGGGGCGGTCCTCATGTGAGCCAGTTTCTTTGTAGCGTTTGATGGTTTTTGCCACTGCACTTGGGGACACTTTCAAAGTTTTCCCAATTTTTTGGACTGACTGACCTTCATTTCTTAAAGTAATGATGGCCACTCGTTTTTCTTTACTTAGCTGCTTTTTTCTTGCCATAATACAAATTCTAACAGTCTATTCAGTAGGACTATCAGCTGTGTATCCACCAGACTTCTGCACAACACAACTGATGGTCCCAACCCCATTTATAAGGCAAGAAATCCCACTTATTAAACCTGACAGGGCACACCTGTGAAGTGAAAACCATTTCCGCTGACTATCTCTTGAAGCTCATCAAGAGAATGCCAAGAGCGTACAAAGCAGTCATCAAAGCAAAAGGTGGCTACTTTGAAGAACCTAGAATATAAGACATAATTTCAGTTGTTTCACACTTTTTTGTTAAGTATATAATTCCACATGTGTCAGTTCATAGTTTTGATGCCTTCAGTGTGAATGTACAATTTTCATAGTCATGAAAATACAGAAAAATCTTTAAATGAGAAGGTGTGTCCTAACTTTTGGTCTGTACTGTATATACACATACATTCATGTATGTTCAGCTGTGCCAAGTTGTACAAAATAATTAAAAACTGTATATAAGCATCAATACATCTAAACTGGTTAAATAATATGTTTATCATTTTACTTCCCACCATTCCAGTGCTGCGTTCCTGATGCCCCCAATAGCCTTTTTCCACTTTGGATGCAGCAGTGACGTCCTGTATTCCAAATATTTATGGCACAAGAAGTGCAGCAGTGATGTGGAGTCTGCAGCCAGGAAAACAGAAGTGCAGCAGAGAGCATCACGGACACTGCACTAAAACACTATGGGGTTGTTGAGGTATGTGTACTTTACATTAGTCAATTACTGTGATGTATCTCTGCCTGTGTGCAGTTGTTCAGTTATCTTGGACAACACTTTAACCACAGTCTGTCACCTAAAATGTCAATCCCTGTAAAAGATGAGGGAGTCTGTGATCATGAACAGTGACATATACAGAACATATAATTTCCCCCATGTTCAGAGCTTCCAGGACAACAGACCAAAATAAACCACTATTGAAACATATATTGGCTATCTGTGCCTCGTAATTCCAGATTTACACTTTATGACGCATTAAATTATGCTGCTCTTTTGTGGCAGAAACTATAGCCAGATTATTAGAATTACTGAATGGAACAGATGCCGAATTACAAGAAATTGGTGGATCAGGTAAAAAAACATCCAGAATGCATAAAGTTAAAGCTTCAAAGAAAAACATCTAAAAATGTCAAAGCTAAAATGTCTTAAAGTATTAACAAAACAATCACCGTACATTTCCCTTGCCTACTAAGAGCATGTTGTCCAAGTTCTTTCTAAAGGGTAAAAATTAATAACAGTGACCAAGTTATCCTGACATGTCGGCCGGATGTGCAAGTGCTATTTTTATGTCTCACTAACCTTTCAGTGGAGAACAAACAACCGCCACAACATTTTCTTGAAAATTATGATAGGCTTGTTTTATCCCTTGGAAAAGAGCTTGTGTGTACTGAACTTGTAGGTTGTAAATACCCCGGTGGAAATCAAGTTCGGCTTCCAGGGCATGGATCTAGAAAACAAAGGTCACCAACAGACAGAATGACAAGACCTCCGATCGTTAGAATTGAGGCCAGCACAGCAATAGTTTTTCAGGTGTAAAATAAAGAAATGCATATATTATCAATAAATATATACTCATTAAAGTGGATGTCCAAATACAAGATATGGAGAACTTTTCCTTAAAAAAGACATGAAAATTCGATCAATGGGGTCCAACACCTGGCATCCCCCAAAGATCAGCATCAATTAGCTCCAAGGATGGATGTAAACACTTAGAATGGTGCCATGCAGAGCAGTTTTGTTCTATGTGTAGCAGCCACTGCCGGGTACTGCAGAAAATCTCCTATTCTCCTGAATAAAGCACTGACCTGCACTACCCAGCAGCAGATACAAAGTTTACCACTGTTCAATGTATCTACATCCATCCACCGATGTAACTAACAACAGCTGATCAATGGGGGTACTGGGTGTCAACCCCCTGTCAATCTAGTATTATATTATCAATCTAATATTGATGGCTTATCCTAAGTATAGGTCATCAATATCTTGTGAAAGAACAACCCCTATAATCATAAATTTAGAGAAGAAATTACTGGCATCTAAGAGTGTGAAATCATAGCCCTAAAGTTTATTGGGAAAATCAGAACATTGCCACAATGTGATTATTTAATCAATTTTGCAGACATACAAGGCTGAATGTGAAAGTTTCAGTGAATACCAGGATGTTTAGTGCAAGACCCACTGAGTAAATGGGATGGCTGTGGGTAAATCTCTAGTGTGAATAGGAGCAGAAACTCTCCATGAGAGAATATTTCCTGAGAACTATGCAAATGGAGAAATCCCTTATAGAACGAAAGATAGTTTCTTTCATTTTGCGAGTGAGCTAATTTGCATACTGTTCTCCCATGTGAGTTGCCTGTAAGACTCCACACTTGGGTGGTCTCGTTAAAGATATATATCTGGGACTTTATGAAAAATATAAAATGTGCCTAAGCACTAACAGGCAGGTAGTTACTACCTACCTGCCTGTTGTGCTTGGGGCCGATCTTCCTGGGCACAGATCGCTCCTGTCGGGGATTCAACTGACTCTGTTGATGCAACGGGGCGGGACTTCCGATGTCATTCTGACTGACAGACAACTTCCCCGGTCAGGCAGCGGGAATCCGGCTGTCAATCAGAATGACATCAGATGTCCCGCCCTGTTAACAGAGCAAAGTGCAAAAGAATCCTCCGCTCTGTAGACGTGACGTCAGCAGAGGCAGCTGAATCCTTGGCAGGAGCTGTCAGTGACCGCATCGTGCACAACTGGCAGGTAGGTAGCAAGTACCTGCCTGTTGGTGCTTAGGCACATGTTTTGTTTTTCATAAAGTCTCTGCTATATCCTCTAAAAAAAACCTGAGTTCTAGTGAAGCAGTGATTACAAGATTTTCAAAGGTTCAGCAAAAAGGCAACAAACTTACACAATATGGCAAATTTAATAGACAGAGGCTTATACTTTTTGATTACCGTATATACTCGAGTATAAGCCGACCCGAGTATAAGCCGACCCCCCTAATTTTGCCACAAAAAAACTGGGAAAACTTATTGACTCGAGTATAAGCCTAGGGTGGAAAATGCAGCAGGTACCGGTGAATTTCAAAATTAAAAATAGATACACCATACTGTTCATTATGGCCCCATAGATGCTCCACATAAAGCTGTGCCATATATACAATGCTCTGCACCGTTGCCCCATAGCTGTGCCATATAGTCCTCTGCACCGTTGCCCCATAGCTGTGCCACATATATAATGCTCTGCACCATTGCCCCATAGCTGTGCCACATATATAATGCTCTGCACCGTTGCCCCATAGCTGTGCCCTATATATAATGCTCTGCACCGTTGCCCCATAGCTGTGCCATATAGTGCTCTGCACCGTTGCCCCTTAGCTGTGCCATATAGTGCTCTGCACCATTGCCCCATAGCTGTGCCATACAGTGCTCTGCACCATTGCCCCATAGCTGTGCCATATAGTGCTCTGCACCGTTGCCCCATAGCTGTGCCATATAGTGCTCTGCACCGTTGCCCCATAGCTGTGCCATATAGTGCTCTGCACCGTTGCCCCATAGCTGTGCCATATAGTGCTCTGCACCGTTGCCCCATAGCTGTGCCATATAGTGCTCTGCACCGTTGCCCCATAGCTGTGCCATATAGTGCTCTGCACCATTGCCCCATAGCTGTGCCATATAGTGCTCTGCACCATTATTGCCCCATAGCTGTGCCATATAGTGCTCTGCACCATTATTGCCCCGTAGCTGTGCCATACAGTGCTCTGCACCATTGCCCCATAGCTGTGCCATATAGTGCTCTGCACCATTGCCCCATAGCTGTGCCATATAGTGCTCTGCACCATTATTGCCCCATAGCTGTGCCATATAGTGCTCTGCACCGTTGCCCTATAGCTGTGCCATGTAATGCTCTGCACCGTTTATTATTGCCCCATAGCTGTGCCATATAGTGCTCTGCACCGTCCATTATTGCCCCATAGCTGCTGCTGCTGCAATAAAAAAAAAAAAACAACACATACTCACCTGTCTTGCTTGCAGCTCCTCGGCGCCATCTTCCCGGCGTCTCTCTGCACTGACTGATCAGGCAGAGGGCGGCGCGCACACTATATGCGTCATCGCGCCCTCTGCCTGAACAGTCAGAGCGGAGAGACGCCGGGAAGATGGCGCGGCGCCCGGCGTGTGGAACGAGGACAGGTGAATATGTCATACTTACCTGCTCCCGGCGTCCCGCTCCTTCCCCCTGCCTGTCTTCGGTGCCGCAGCCTCTTCCTCTATCAGCGGTCACCGGCACCGCTTCATTAGAGAAATGAATAGGCGGCTCCGCCCCTATGGGAGGTGGAGCAGCCTATTCATTTCTCTAATGAGCGGTCCCACGTGACCGCTCAGGGGAAGAGGCTGCAGCACCGAAGACAGTGTGACAGGCAGGGGGAGCAACAGGAACGCCGGGACTAGGTGAGTATATGACAGTGCTCACCCGCCGACCCCACCACCGATCATGACTCGAGTATAAGCCGAGAGGGGCTCTTTCAGCCCAAAAATTTGGGCTGAAAATCTCGGCTTATACTCGAGTATATACGGTAATTGGTTCAGTTTTAGATAGATTAGCTTAAATTTTCACCACTTATTAGTTGGTTTACTCTGGTATAATGTCCCCCATCCCGGCATATTCTAGTATAATATCCCCCATCCTTGTATATTCTGGTATAATGTCCCCCATCCTGGTATATACTGCTATAATATCTCCATGCTGGTATAATGTCCCCCATCCCGTTATATTGTCTTAATATATACTTTCCTTGTAATGTCTTCACATCCTGTTCCCTCCAGATGTGTCCGGATCCCAGAATTCCAAGTGGTGGAAGTTCACCGACCTCCATATTGAGACATCCAAGTGATAGGTATCTCAATATGGAAACTGCTGGTGGTACCTGCCTCTTGCGCGGTACCACCAGCGGAATACCGTCGCACCAAACACACACACTGTATACACCGTACGCACCGCACACACACAAACACACTATATATGCCGTATGCACCACACACACTGTATAAGCCGTACGCAGCCTCTTGTGCGGTACCAACAGCGGAACACCATCGCGAACACGCCGCCGGGATCAGCCGAATGATTCACTGACCACCGACATCTTTGTACAGGAGGAGCGCATGCACAGTTTTAATGTGACCGCCGCTGTGTCTGCACAAAGATGGCGGCAGTCTGATTTACTGCATCTGCGTGAATTCCGCCTGCGCAGGCGCAGTGAATCATTCGCCTGATCCCAGCGGCAGATGCATGAAGTGTCTACAGGCAGAGGAAGCCGGTCACATTAAAGGGGTTTTCCCACAAACGAAAGTTCATTTTAAAAATTGTCTGTGTCTGACCGTGTACGGAGCATACCACATCTCCTGGGCAGGGGAGGAAGCAAAAGACAATACTGACATTACAACAGGGGATCACATCTCTTTTGTCAGGTAAAATATTTCACTGACTGTTTTTAAACAATTTTACCTCACAAAACGTATCCTTTGCGATCTCCTGCTGTAATGTCAGTATTGTCTTTGATGGGAGAACACAGCACAGGAAGGAGAGAGAGAGCAGACAAGGGAGATAGCACATGAGGTAGTCAGGTCAAAGAAGAGAGCACAGACGGGAGAAGTCAGCACATGGGGAAAGAGAGTGGATAGGTGGGTCAGCACATGGGGGAGAGATTCTCAACGCTGCAAAGCCTGCCCCCATCGTGACATTACCTCCATCTAGTAGTATAATATCCCCCATCCTTGTATATTCTGGTATAATGTCCCCCATCATGGTATAATGTCCTCTATCCTGGTATATACTGCTATATCTCCATGCTGGTATAATGTCCCCCATCCTAGTATAATGTCCCACATCCCGGTATATTCCAATACCCCCATCATTGTATTTTCTGGTATAATGTCCCCCATCATGGTATAATGTCTCAATCCTGGTATAATGTCCCCCATTCTGGTATATTTTGCTACAATGTCCCCCATGTTGCTATAATGTTCCCCATGCTGACCCCCTTCCGTTCTTCTCCAGTACATTATAAAAAGAAAAATTATTCTACCCACCTTCCTCACTCCCACAATGTGCAGGGTCCTCTTCTGTAGCCAACAGCTGACTTTAGCGTGCCAGTATGTGCAGTGCATGATGTCACTGCCATGCGTCCCGTGTCACTGTCAAGCGGACATCTGCTGTCGGCCTCTGATTGGCTGGCGGCATGTAGTGCAGCGTAGGCATCCGGCAGATCTCTGAGCCACAATACATTTCATTGAATGTGCATCTCAGGACGTATATCCAGGTAAAATTGGAGAGTTGGCGGGACTGGTTGCACCATCTGCTCTGTTCCAAAAATGATCAACATAATGTGTCCTCAATGCTAGCACACAGTAGTGTATCTCAAGCCAGGTGCCTTTCCAGCTAAGCCATGTCCCTTTTCAAATGAGATGGTAAAATAGTTCAAAACACATAATAAATGTGGTGCTAGTTTTTTGGAACAAATAAAGGCAGAAATGTACCAGAATAAGCATTATAAGTACCCCCACTGCCTGTGGTGATAAGACTTATACAGGTAAATAGATGATAAACTGTCACACAATCGCCAATCCAAACTAAGGATGATTCATGGTCAGTCTTTTACTGTACAGAACAATACTGGGAATTACAACGTATGGGGAAAGGAATAAGAATGACTATCAATTAATACAATGGTGCTCATAATAAAGTACACGTGGCTACGTCAGGGAAAAGTATAGACAGATGCAACTTCTTCTGACAAGTAAAAGTGATGGCCACGTGTTTCAGAAACTTGGAGGAGTCATGTGATCATCTGATCGCAAAGCTGACTCCAATACTTAAAGGGACTCCACCCTACTATTTAAAGGTGATGATACATCAGCCATGTACAATCACCCAACTTGGTACGCTTTGTTTGGCTCCTGCTACAAATATTCAGGTTTTCCGGTATCCAAGATGGCCACCACTGACATGAGGAGTGTTAGTCGGATACATGCCTTCCTTGCTTACACTATGATGTGGTTGTGTAGTTCAGACTTAACTTTGCTCCCTAGGTCACCGTAGTGGCCATCTTGGATGTAGGAGGAACAGAACGCGGGTCTCAGTGCAGCAGGCAGTGGGACGCAAACGGAGAGAACCAGGCGGGGTAAATATATATGACGAATGTATAGTCAGTCTTCAATACCAGGATGGAGGATCGCTTTAAAGTGCTGGTCAAGGTGTGAAGGTGATGAAGTATATGAAACAGCAGGGTGATAACATTTGTATGACATGTCTTGGGTCTTGGTAGCTAAACTCTAATTGAAAACCTCCATAAGACTAATGGCTGCAAAAACAATCTATAAACTACAGACAGGGTCCACTATCAAAAGAAAACATAGGATCAATAAGTCTATGAGCAAAAGCTTTTTGTATGACATTAATCAAAAATTAATGCTATACACACAACAGATTTTTTTGTTAAACAGTGATAAATGAATAAAGGATAAAATACTTTTAAAACCTAAAAGTATGTCAGGGAGATGGAAAAACATGGATCTAAGTTTTCAAACAAAGGATTTTTGAGCCATGGCAATATGACAGTATTTATTTTCAAAAAGATCCATAAGCACAGCTGGGTCCTGCATCCTGCTGTCAGCAAAAAATAGATGTGGACTGATTCTACTGTGCGCTATGTATCCTCGCCTCTAAAACAAACACCTGCAGTGTAGAGGAAAAAATACATTTTTCTCCCACATATAAATATCTGTCCCATTCTCATGTTAGTGACAGTGCGTGCAATACGGTCTGCAATCAATGCTTACCAGGCGATGTGACAAATAGCAATGTCCGATATGGCAGATTATAGAAAAGAAACATTACTGAAAAATCGACACAAATCTGAACACCAAAGAGAAATGGAGCAAGAAAACTTAAGTGTAAAATAGAATGGATATTTCTGTGTGTTTTTTTGAAAGGGATGATTTTTCTAAGTGTAAAAGAGCAATTTTAATGGAACAGAGGAAACTCGGCAATAAAATGATACGGGGAAGCTGCCAAGAGTCTACTTTAACAAGGAATATTCAGAAGCTGCAGATAAATTACGTAAGTCTGGATAAATACATTGAGTGTACCACTCGCTATAATGCTTGTATAAGGCATTGTAAACCGAGTTCACTCATTACTCCGCGGTGTCGGAACTATCCTTACCCCTTAATGGCCAGGCGATTTTCATTTTGTCACTTCTGATTTATTCATCTCAACCTTCTGAGAGCAGTCACTTTATTTTTTTCCCTTTTATTTCTTTTGACATATCCTTGTAAGGGCTTGTATATATTTCTTTATGCTTTTTTTTTATTGACACTACTTAATTTAAAATTGGTATCAATAACAATGGAAAATGGGGAAAAAATTCTATGCAAGGTGGAATAGAATAAAATAAAACAGCATTTAGCCTCTTTTACACTTCGCACAACTTCATTCTGTCGGTCAATACAATTACAGGAGCAATAATAATTTTTTTCTTAAAGAAAAAAAGGTCTAAGGCTTTGTTCACATGCAGCGTGTTTTAGTTGCGTTTTTTTATGCAAATTAAAATCTGCGTTTTACATCTATATTACCACCAAAAACAATGAGATTTCACAAATCTCATGGTCACACTTGTTTTTTGTTTCCTGACTGAATAGGAGAGCTGCAGCCTTTTTGAAATCTGCAGCATGTCTATTCGTTCAGCATTTTTATAGCAGTTTTTCACCCATAGAAAGCAATGAGAAAGTATAAAAAGACAAATGTTTTTTGAAGCTTTTAAAGTGTTTTTTTTGTGAATGAAACTGACTTTAATAAATACCGCATATACTCGAGTATGAGCCATGATTTTCAGCCCATTTTTTAGGCTGAAAGTGTCCCTCTCGGCTTAAACTTGAGCCATTATCCCAGGGGGTCAGCGGGGGAAAGGGAGCAGCAGGAGTGGCGGCTGTCACACTCACCCCCTACTGGCGTGTTCTCTGCACGTCCATGCTTCTCAGATGGTCTCTGGCACCTACAGCTCTTCCTGTGTTCAGCTGTCACGTGGTACCGCTCTTTAAAGTAATGAATATGGACACACCTCCACTCCCATAGACGTGGCACATATTCATTACTTTAATGAGCAGTACCATGTGACCGCTGAACACAGGAAGAAGCTGTCGGCACACACTGGAGACCATTGGAGAAGCAGGGACCACACCAGGAGGGTGAGTATGATGGGGGAGGGTGAGCCATGCGATATTCATCTGTCCCCGTTCCACTGCCAGGCTCTGTCTTCCGCGTCTTCTGGCTGTGATGTTCAGGTCAGAGGGCACGATGACGTGGCTAGTAAACGCCCTCTGCCTGAATAGTCACTGCAGAGAGCCAGAAGACACAACGGCGCTCGGCGGTGGAATGGGGACAGGTGAATATTGCAAGTGCCGGGGGCCTGAGCCAGCGGCGACTCCGACACCTGGCCTCCATAGCGCGACGGTGTCCCCACCTGCTCAGGACACCGGCACTTGGCACCCAGTGATGAGAGTTGAGTATGTCATTTCTTTTAATCGCAGCAGCATATGAGGCATATTATGCTATACAGCATCTTATGGGACCATCAACCTTTATGGAGCAGCATATGGGGCATATTATGCTATGGAGCATCTTATGGGTCCATCAACCTTTATGGAGCAGCATATGGGGCATATTTTAATATGGAGCATCTTATGGGGCCATTATTAACCTTTGTGCAGCATTATATGGGGCATATTTTTGTATGGAGCATCTTATGGGGCCCATCATGAACTTTATGGAGCATTATATGGGGTGTATTTTGTATGGAGCATCTTATGGGGCCCATCATTAACTGTATGGAGATTTTATGGGGCTCCTGATTCAATATGGATATTCAAAAACACTTAACCTACTGATGTCTCAATCAATTTTACTTTTATTGGTATCTCTTTTTATTTTTGAAATTTACCAGTAGCTGCTTCATTCCCACCCTAGGCTTATACTCGAGTCAATAAGTTTCCCAGTTTTTTGTGGCAAAATTAGGGGTCTCGGCTTATACTCGAGTATATACGGTATATACTGTAGAAAAAGCAAACATAACTCATACTGAAAAGTGGGCATTTGAAACACAATGGTTTTATTGCCAAGAGAGGTTTTAGTTGCAGAAAAAGCCGCATTAAAACGCAGCATGTGAATATAGTTTGAGACCCAAATTCTCTATTTTAGCAACTATTTTTAGTGTTCACAGTGCAGATTAAATTTGTGATTTCATAAAAGTATTTTTTTTTTAGAACGGTGGTGATTTAAATGTTTCCGTAACTTTTTTTCATATGTGCGCAATTTGTTCCTCCCATGGTCCTTGAACCTGTGACCACCTGATTGCAGGTTGCCTAACAAACAGGCAATCCCTGCATGTGTTGCGACTATCGAACAGCCATGATACATGCAGCTGCGGGGACTAGTTCATAGTATTCGAGCACGCTGAAGATACTCTATTGGCACTCGAGCAGGCTCTGATAACGCCTTATCCGAGCATGCTCGTTCATCACTAGTTAGAAACCTAGCAGTGTTAGAAAATGAAGATCTGAGAGATAATCCACATATAAGGAGGGGGCAGTTAGCTATGGAAAGTGTTAAATTAATTTGGCAGCCCCCATTGAAAGTGCTTCACTGGTCTTGGTTTTCCAGAATCCATGCAATAAAACATAATCAAGCAGCTGTTTCCTGGTCCTGGCTGGGAGAAGCCTGACTCCGTGAAGCTCGGTAGGCTTCAGAGCAGCTGTTTACAATAATGGTTTTACTTCACACATAACAGAAAGCAGATCAATCGTGAAGCACTATACAATGAATAGATGATTGAATCGTGGTGCTAAAGTAACCTTCAAGATACCTGTTGCACCGCCATTAGTCTGGAATAATTGGCGGCTTTCACTAATGCTTCAGCCGCTCTCTTTGCCCGTTGCTGAGGAGCGCCTTTGGGAAATGCTGGCAACACTGCAAGAACATTCTCCACAGTAAATTCCTGGCTCACAGAACACTCAATTTTTGCCTGTAACACAAACATAATAAAGTCAACTGGTGGAAACCAAGAAAGCATCTTCTTCCATAAAACCCAGGTGGAAACAAGCTGAATAAACAGATAATATATGGAGAATTATAAAGTTATAAACATGAATGGAAATCAAAGCACTGACAATTTGGTTAGCTAAATGTTTATAGCTCGCCTTACGTGCCCCCGTGTTTTATCGCCCTTTACAACTAAACATCGCAATGACGAGACAGCAACCCGGATACTTACATCAATATGTGTGTGGTTTCTATAAAAATATTCTATTACATTTTGTATTATGAGCTGTCTAAATATATTTATACAGAAAGGATCATCACTGGCCAATGTGGAATTACACAACAATTAGTCACTCCCAGGCCACCATAGTAGTGGGGAGTGCTGAGAGTGATACAAGCACAGTCCACTATTCAATCAACACACTATTCAATTAAAATATTTGTTACATTTTGTATGATAGTTTGTAACGTGGAAAATGTAAAAAATCCAACAATATGGACATATATTGGTCTTCCAGTAAGCATCCAATCATTGGAACTTTATTGTAACATTTTTGGACATGCAGCATCATAGATGTTATGTCTTAATAAAAAAAATAATCAGGAATATATGAAGCAACGGCCATCAGTCTATATTACAAATGAAAATTATATTACTAACTTGCTTCTATACTACAATAAGGAAAAGGGGCTCTCTAGCTGAGGTTCTTATGACCACCTTGTCCTCATGGGTTTCTACTTGTGTGTTAAAAAATGTCAAATCAGGCATGAGTTGTGAAACTCTTCTCTTTACCAGATGATGAGAAGGGGAAGGTGAAAAAGAGCAAGGTCTTCCAGTTAATGGATGGGGGTCACAGTTTCCAATACTCTGCCAACCCCTGGTGAATCCCTATGTTTCCCCCTTAGTAAAAACCTATACTCACCTACAGTACGGCGGTGTGGGCCGGGCTCTCCTAGGGCTCATGTAACATTGTCTCCTCCTTAGGACAAATCAAGACATCCACAGGAAGGAAGAGCTGCGGCTGCTGAGAGAGTGGAGCCATCTCTGATTGGCCTGAGGGATCACGTGACACAATGTCACATGAGCCGAGGGAGAGCCAGTGACAACAGCTGGCACCGGATGAGACTATAGGAGTTATTATTTTAATGGATGGGGGGGACATAAGGATTGTCAAAGTAATAGAAATTAGGCCCTCCTCTACCCTAAAGCATGGCAATGTTTCTATAAGCCCAATAACTACCCTCACTAATTAGTTGGCATTATACAGCAATATTTATTAGCTGTTGTTTTGGATCACTCAGCTTAGAGGCAACAGTGTCCAGGGTTTCTAAATGTACCGGCTCACCAGCTATAAAAGCTTAGAAGAAATGCTGAATGTAATTTGCTGTGAACACGCACTGGTTGCCACAACTTCTCATGTGCTCCCTTTTAGTACAAAAGATAGAAAACAAAAAAAAAACTGTGATCAAGCAAGAAAGGACTCCTGGAAGGTGTCAGAGAAAATCCTCGGAAATGGAAGCAATATATTTAATTCATTTAATTTTACTTAATTCGGTAGAGAACTTGTAAAAGCAACCATAGAATAGCAATTACTTAGCATTACAGTTATTTTCATCAGGTTTTTGTATTCACTGTGCTCATTATGTTTTTCTTTGTGCGTTTCCTCGAGGATGTCTACTTTTACACCATACTCATAATAATGCTGATGTCACATAACACAGTCTCAGTTTGATTTTGACCCTCTGCTGGGCTGATAAATATTGGCATACCTTTTCTTGAGCTGTATAGCAACAGTGATGTCGGCAAAATTTGTATTCTCCAGTAGAGATGGTCAGACCCCTGGATGTTTGGGTCTGGCGGGTTCAGCCAATCAGTTACAAAAAGTTCGGGTTTGGGTGCCAGAACAGTACCCGGACCTCATTCACTATAACTGGGGGCCCGAACATCCAGTATTTCCAGTACCAATGCTTCTGATCGACCCTAAAATCATTACCGCCGGTCAGTCACAGTGTGAGACCCCAGCTGTGATTGGAGGTAAACTGTCACTGGTATCAGCAGCACTGGAGCAGTAGTCCCATCAGCCTACACCTGCTGCCGCTAATAAAAGCAAGTAATAGAAATTCACAGCACACTCTGTAGTTTAATGTGATGCAAGAAAATAAAGTTTATTACAACTGATAAGAACAAAAAATTGGTAATGCGCAGGAAGAATTATTTAGAGCGACTATATTCAAGTGACGTTTTGACTTATCCCAGGTCTTATTCAATACGTCGCTGCAAGAAGAAAAGATAAATCAATATCATGTTCACACAAAAGATAAAATCAGGTGACAGTGGTAAATTACATAACATAAAAACATTTAATAAATTACATTCCCGAATCTGTTTAAATAGGCATGACATTCTGTGGCATTGTCACTGTATATCAAAAGCGTACAGCATAATGTCATTAACCCTAAATGTAATCAAAAAACTGATTAAGGCAGGTAGGACATAAAACCAGCTAATCACAACATAATGATATCAGATGCTTACTTGGTAATAATTTAGGGTATGTGCACACGTTGCAGATTTGCACTAAATCCGCAGCTCTTGGCAGAAAACGCAGATGCGTTTTTTTGTATGTGTTTTTGAAAGCTAAATAAAGATGTATTATTGAACAAAAAAAAAAAAAAGATTTGTGATGTCATGTCTTGTCCAACCTCCTCTTTTACATTTGTCCAACCCACACTCCATTATACACATAGATAGACAGACAGACAGATAGATAGACAGATAGATAGACAGACAGAAAGATAGATAGATGGAATGAGATAGATAGATGTAGATAGATATAAGGATAGTTAGGCTACTTTCACACATCAGGTTTTTGCCGTCAGGCATAATCTGTCGAGTTTTGAAAAAAAACAGATCCAATTTTTTTTTCGCCGGATCTGTTTTTTTCTCATAGAGTTGTATTAGCCCCGGATTGCGCCTGATGGCCACACGTTTCATCCGTTTTTTGCCGGATCCGTCTAAAGAAAATGTTTCCGGTGGACGGAGAAAACGTACAGAGGAAAGTTTTTTCTGTCCGGCAAAAAAACGCCCAGCGACGGATTCGGCGAAAAACGTATGAAACTGAGATGTGAAATGATGAATCCGGCCTCCGAATCTGGTTTTTCATGCATTTTTTCCATTGAAATCATGCACATTTTCCGTTCTCTCTCTCACTCACTCTCTAATCAGTTTTTCATTATTTGCAACGGATCCGTTTTTTCAAAAATTCGCTCGATACTGCCTGATGGAAACAAACTGATGTGTGAAAGTAGCCTAACTATCCATATCTCTATCTACTTCTATCCATCAGGCAGGATCCGGCGAATTTTTGAAAAAACGGATCCGTTGCAAATAGTGAAAAACTGATGCAACTGATCCGTTTTTTTGAGAGAGAGAGAACGGAAACTGTACCTGATTTCAATGGAAAAACGCATGAAAAAACAGATTCGGAGGCCGGATTCATCATTTCGCATCTCAGTTTCAAACGTTTTTCGCCGGATCCGTCACTGGGCGTTTTTTCGCCAGACAGAAACAATCGTTTCTCTGTACGTTTTCTCCGTCCGCTGGAAACACCTGTTCTGACGGATCCGGCAAAAAACGGATGAAACGTGTGGCCATCAGGCGTAATCCGGCGCTAATACAACTCTATGAGAAAAAAACGGATCCGGCGGAAAAAAAGCCACGGTTCCGTTTTTTAAAAACTCGCCGGATTGTGCCTGACGGCAAAAACTTAATGTGTGAAAGTAGCCAGATAGATATATGGATAGATATATCTATGTATCTATAGATATATCTATCTATAAATATATCTATAGATATATATAGCCATAGTTATATGTATAGATATATCCATAGTTATATCCATAGATATATAATAGCAAGGCCTATGTTTCTTACTGAACGTTTAATTGAAAAAAAAAAAAACGGAAAAAATAATGGAATGGGCTCCCACGCAATTTTCTACGCCAGAGGGGGAAAGCCGACGGCCGGGGCCAATATTTGTAGCCTGGGAAGGGGGTAATACCCATGGCCCCCTCCCAGGCTATGAATATCAGCCCGCAGCCTTTACTGGCTATTAAAATAGGGGGACCCCGCAAAAAAGATGACGTGGGGTCCCCCTATATTTTATAGCCAGAAAGGCTACGCAGACAGCTACAGGCTGATATTCATAGCCTAGAGAGGGGCCATGGATATTGCCCCCCCCCCCAGCTCTAAATACCAGGCCCCGGCTCTAAATACCAGCCCCCAACCGCCCCAGAAATGGCGCATCTGTGAGATGCGACAAATCTGGCACTTAGCCCCTCTCTTCCCACTCCCGAGTAGCGGTGCGATATGGGGTAATAAGGGGTTAATGTCACCTTGCTATTGTAAGGTGACATTAAGCCGGGTTAATAATGGAGAGGCGTCAGTATGACGCCTATCCATTATTAATCCTAGAGCAGTGAAAGAGTTAAAAAAATAAAAATAAAGACACAGCAAGAAAAAAGTATTTTAATATTCTTAATTTAACCATACTTACCATACTCGATCGCCTGTAAAAAATTAATAATAAACCGTATACTCCCTGTCCGACGCAGTCCAAATAACGAGTGTCCCACGACGATCTCCCCTATAGAACAGCGACATAGGGTGATGTCACTGCTCTATAGGACCTCCAGTGACACACTTACAGGAGACAATGGCTCCTGCAGTGCATCACTGAAGAGGTTACCTCAGTTCAGGGTCTCACTTTATGGCATTGCTGCGTGGGAACTTTCTCACACAGCAGTGCCACAAGTGAGACTAGGGACTATTTTTTGCAGTGGCGGAGGAATACAGTGTGGAAGGATACCTTTCATCATTGTATTCCTGGAGCCCCTGGAGAGCGGTCGCATCAGCTGATGCTGCTGCTGCTCTCCACGGGAGATCGTCGTGGGACACTTGTATTAATTGGATTTCTGCGGATCAGGGAGTATAGTGTTTATTATTTTAATATATTTTACAGGTGACACTGGCTTTGGGGATCAAAGTGACAAGTGATGGGGAGTATGTACTCTATGTTGTATGTACTGTATGTCTATGTTGTATGTATGTTGTATGTAATATGTTGTATGTATGTAGTATGTTGTATGTATTGTGATGCAGTGACCAGTGGGAGCTAGGGGGCGCTGTGTGTGCTCCTTGGGATATGCATGGAGGCATATCTGTGGTTATAATGGTGGTGAAACAGTGACTGGCAGAATTGTGAGTGGCCGATATGTGTCGCAGAGGGAGTCTGCGTGGTAAGTCTGATGCAATGTTGTTGTTCTGGGACCTGTAGTCTCAGTTTGTATAGTTATGAAGGGAGACTTACTAGGCTAGTTATGAGATGGGCAGGTCGAACTAGCCACACCCACACACTCCCACCTGTGGGAGTGGTTAAAGGTATATAATGTGACCAGGGTGTGGGTCACATGTCTAGTGTGGTTCCTGTGTGGTTTCCTGTATGGTCGCTGAGTGTGGACCTGAATGGTCTATGCTGGAAGGTCCTTGCGAGCCTATGTGCTGGATCTCCTGGGAGTAGGAATCCTGAAGAGCACAACCTGTGTTGGATCTCCTGGGAGTAGGAATCCTGAAGAGCACATGGTGAGGCTTTGGACCTGGTGGCCTGGGGTGTTAGACAGATGTCCTGAATAGCACCCGGACAGGTCACATGCCAGTGTGTTGGACGGTACCATGTGGGATGGACGTCCTGAATAGCGCACGTTTAGTGTCTGTGAGACAAAGCCGTATATGAAGAGATTTCAACGCAAGATTGTGGGGATGTTGGATAAAGAACCTCGACTAACATCCAAACAAGTTCAAGCTGCCCTGCAGTCCGAGGGTACAACAGTGTCAACCCGTACTATTCGTCGGCGTCTGAATGAAAAGGGACTGTATGGTAGGAGACACAGGAAGACCCCACTTCTTACCCCGAGACATAAAAAAGCCAGGCTGGAGTTTGCCAAAACTTACCTGAAAAAGCCTAAAACGTTTTGGAAGAATGTTCTCTGGTCAGATGAGACAAAAGTAGAGCTTATTGGGCAAAGGCATCAACATAGAGTTTACAGGAGAAAAAAAGAGGCATTCAAAGAAAAGAACACGGTCCCTACAGTCAAACATGGCGGAGGTTCCCTGATGTTTTGGGCTTGCTTTGCTGCCTCTGGCACTGGACTGCTTGACCGTGTGCATGGCATTATGAAGTCTGAAGACTACCAACAAATTTTGCAGCATAATGTAGGACCCAGTGTGAGAAAGCTGGGTCTCCCTCAGAGGTCATGGGTCTTCCAGCAGGACAATGACCCAAAACACACTTCAAAAAGCACTAGAAAATGGTTTGAGAGAAAGCACTGGAGACTTCTAAGGTGGCCAGCAATGAGTCCAGACCTGAGTCCCATAGAACACCTGTGGAGAGATCTAAAAATGGCAGTTTGGAGAAGGCACACTTCAAATATCAGGGACCTGGAGCAGTTTGCCAAAGAAGAATGGTCTAAAATTCCAGCAGAACATTGTAAGAAACTCATTGATGGTTACCGGAAGCGGTTTGTTGCAGTTATTTTGGCTAAAGGTTGTGCAACCAAGTATTAGACTGAGGGTGCCAATACTTTTGTCTGGACCATTTTTGGAGTTTTGTGTGAAATGATCAATGTTTTGCTTTTTGCTTCATTCTCTTTTGTGTTTTTTCATTTAAGACAAATTAAATGAAGATAATAATTCCAAAGAATTTGTGATTGCAATCATTTTCATTATCTGACAGAATTGCAGGGGTGTCAATACTTTTGGCCGCAACTGTATGTTGCATGTATGTATGTTGTATGTATGTTGCATGTATGTATGTTGTATGTAATATGTTGTTTGTATGTTGTATGTTTGTGTTTTTTTATACATTCAACACATTAGCCGGATGATGGGACTACTACTGTCCCATCATTGGCTAATGTGTCAATTACTGTCACTGTAGCAGGCATAGCCGGATGGGACTTGTAGTCCCATTGGACGATGCCTGCACACAAACATGCACACACAGTGCCACACACACAGCCCGCAGACCCCCCGGACAGCCCGCAGACCACCCAGACAGCCCGCAGACCACCCGGACAGCCCGCAGACCACCCGGACAGCTCGCAGACCACCCGGACAGCCCGCAGACCACCCGGACAGCCCGCAGACCACCCGGACAGCCCGCAGACCCGGCACGGAGAGACTGCAGACCCCCGGACAGGCCACAGACCACCCGGACAGCCCGCAGACCACTCGGAAAGGCCACAGACGACCCGGACAGCCCGCAGACCCGGCACGGACAGCCCGCAGACCACCCAGACAGCCCATAGACATGGCACAGAGAGACGGCAGACCCCCAGACAGCCCGCAGACCACCCAGACAGCCCACAGACCCGGCATGGAGAGCTCGCAGACCCTGCCCGCACACACACAGTCACCGTCCACACTCCGCCCACACTCTTCCCCCTCCCGAACTGCAGCACTTCCTCCTCAGCTAAACCGCAGATCTTTTTACATCTGCGGTTTTGCTGCGAAAGTGCCCGACTCAATGCAAGTCAGTGTGTGCAGAAACGCTGCAGTTCCGCACAAAGAATTGACATGCTGCGGAAAAGACAACGCTGCGTTTCCACAGCATGTGCACAGCGGATTTGGTTTTCCATAGCTTTACATGGTACTGTAGACCGCATGGAAAACTGCTGCAGACCCGCAGCATCAAAAACGCTGCGGATCCGCGGTAAAAACCGCAACGTGTGAACATGGCCTTAGTCATGGGGCAAAATGTAGTTTGTGTGGGGTTATTTCCTTGGTTACAGTCAAAAGCAAGGTGCGTTGTGGAAATACATAGGAGATGAAGGTGAGTCTCATAGCCTTAAAGAAAAAGAAAGAATGGCCCCTCGAGAAGGCATACATATGGCAATATTCTGCTCATTATCAATTTTTTGTTCTCACCAGTTTTAATAAACGTTATTTTCTTGAATCACATTAAACTACAGAGTGTGCGGTGAATTTCTATTACATGGAGTAAGGGTCATCTGGCCCCTTACACCAGTACTTCGCCTTACAAGTGCAGGCCAATATACGGTATTTTTTTTTTGCTAATAAAAACAAGAGCAGGCAGTAGCTGATGGGAGTATTCATCAGCCGCCGCCTGTGCTGTAAATAAATGTAAAAAAATAACGGCATGGGTTCCCCTGCATTTTTGATAACCAACCAGGCAAAACTCACAGCTCGGGTTGCAAGCCTCAGCTGTCAGCTTCAATAAGGCTAGTTACCAAGAATAGAGGGGTCACTACGCTTTTTTTTAAAAAATTATTTAATCTCCCTCTAGTGTTGATAAGCAGCCTTGCTAAAGAAGATAGCTGGGGGCTGGTATTCTCAGGCTGGTAAAGGTACATGAATATTGACCCCCAACCTAAAAATTGCAGCCCACAGCCACCCAGAAAATGCAGATTTATTAGATGCGCCAATTCTGGTGCTTTGCCCAGCTATTCCCACTTGTCCTGCAGTGGTGGCAAGGGGGTTCATAGCTGTAGGGTTGATGTCACCTTCATATTGTCAGGTGACATCAATCCCAAGGCTTAGTAATAGAGAGATGCCTGAAAGACACCTATCCATTACTAATCCTATAGTTACATTGTAAATAAACACACAGCCAGAATAAAGTCTTTTAATTGAAAGAATGACACAGACTCCTTTAATGATTCCAAATTAAACCATACTCAGGTCAACGCCCATTGTTTCACAGTGAATTGGTGAGTTCACTGGGAGAAATTTCTCCCAGTGAGCTCAGTTGCACCATGAGGCCTTTTCTCACTGTGCTAGCGGTGATCACTGCAGTTCAATTCCAGGCTGGTAACGCAGCGTCAGTGACTGGTGGTAACCTCAATGATCTCACCGCTAGTCACTGATGCTGTGCTTGCAGCAGCTCATTCCCCAGTGGTTCTCAGCCTGGACGATCTCAACTTGGCACCATCCAGGTTGAAAACTGTGTATCCCCTAGACATGGATTACGGCGTGGGAACAAGGGACAGGTGAGGGAAATTGTTTTATTACAGGAGGCAAGGGATTCAATAGAATGGGCGTTAGGCGAGTATAACTGTTTGTTATTTTTAAATAAAAAAAGTAAAAGAATGTTTTATTTCAAATAAAGACATTATACTGGTTTTGTGTTTATTTACCATACAACTATAGGATTAGTAATGGATAGGCATCTTATAGATGCCTCTCCATTACTAATCCATGGGCTTGATGTCACCTGACAATACAAAGGAGACATCAACGCCACAAATATGAACCCCACTTGCCGCCGCTACAGGGCAAGCGGGAAGTCATTTAAAGTACCAGAATTGATTCATCTAATAGATGCGCCTTTTCTGGGTGGCTGCGAGCTGCTATTTTTAGGCTGGGGGGCCAATATCCATGGCCCCTTAACAGTATGAGAATACCAGCCCCCTGCTGTCTGCTTTAGCTTGGCTGGTTGTCAAAAACGGAGGGGACCACAAGCAGTTTTTTCAAATTATTTATTTAGATAATTTCAAAAATCGGCGTGGGGGTCTCTCTATTCTTGATAAAGAATCCTTGCTGAAGCTGACGGTTGCATCCCCCATCTGTGTGTTTTGCCTGGCTGGTTATTCAAAATACAGAGGAAATCATGCCATTTTTCTTTTAATTATTTATTTACAGCACAGATGCCGGATGATGAATACTCCCATCAGCCAGTGACAGTGACTGGAGGTAAAGTTTTACCTCTGATCACAGCTGAGGGCTCACGCTGTCATTTGACTACATGGGAACAGCGGCCGGGGGGGCCGAACCCGAACAGAAACACGGACTTCCTGGTGTTCGGCACAGACGCCAAACTTTACTGTTCGGGTTTGCCCATCTCTATTCTCCAGTATATGGATTCATTTTTGATATTTACTCTTTTTAATTTTGAAAATTTTTAAATTTTTAAAATGTTTGGCAAAAATTAGCCAGCTGCCTCTACAATTAGCTGAACCCAAGATGTACAGGCAAATGTTTAAGAAAATAAATAAAAACAATACTCACTTCACCGCTCACCTATCCTGCTGCCAGTGCCTATTCTTGTCCCCTTCCTTTGTTGTGAGCATTCTCTTTGGCTTCTTCACTCTTTACCATAGCTTCTATTGCTGACTAGGCCTCTAAACTTCACTGTGCCATCGCAGCGTATGTCTTGACGTCTGTTGTGAAATTGGATTCTGGGCTCCCCCGGTGGCCACTTGTGGAATTTAACTTGTGTGCATCATCCCCTCTGTTCACCTGCTCCTATCAGGATGTGGGAGTCGCTATATAACCTTGCTCCTCTGTCAGTTTCATGCCGGTCAACAATGTAATCAGTAGCCTTTCTGTGCATGTTCCTGCTACTAGACAACTCCCAGCTAAGTTGGACTTTTGTCCTTGTGTGTTTTTGCATTTTGTTCCTGTTCACAGCTGCTGTTTCGTTACTGTGTCTGGAAAGCTCTTGTGAGCGGAAATTGCCACTCTGGTGTTATGAGTTAATGCTAGAGTCTTAAAGTAATTTCTGGATGGTGTTTTGATAGGGTTTTCTGCTGACCATGAAAGTGCCCTTTCTGTCTTCATGCTATCTAGTAAGCGGACCTCGATTTTGCTAAACCTATTTTCATACTACGTTTGTCATTTCATCTTAAATCACCGCCAATATATGTGGGGGCCTCTGTCTGCCTTTTGGGAAAATTTCTCTAGAGGTGAGCCAGGACTGTCTTTTCCTCTGCTAGGATTAGGTAGTTCTCCGGCTGGCGCTGGGCATCTAGGGATAAAAAAACGTAGGCATGCTACCCGGCCACTTCTAGTTGTGCGGCAGGTTTAGTTCATGGTCAGTATAGTTTCCATCTTCCAAGAGCTAGTTCTCATATATGCTGGGCTATGTTCTCTCGCCATTTTTTTTTTTTTTTTTTTTTTTCCCCTCTAGTTCTGAGTGTGCTCTTAATTGAATCACTTGCTAGTCTGCCTATACTGCAGCCTTCCTCTCTTCCTCTCCTTCTAATCCTTGAATGGCTCTGTGTTCACCTGTTTCAAATGGATCTTCAGAGTGTAGCTACAGGTTTGAATAATCTCGCCACAAAGGTACAAAATTTGCAAGATTTTGTTGTTCATGCACCTATGTCTGAGCCTAGAATTCCTTTGCCTGAATTCTTCTCGGGGAATAGATCTCACTTTCAAAATTTTAAAAATAATTGCAAATTGTTTTTGTCCCTGAAGTCTCGCTCTGCCGGAGACCCTGCACAGCAGGTCAGGATTGTAATTTCCTTGCTCCGGGGCGACCCTCAAGACTGGGCTTTTGCATTGGCACCAGGGGATCCTGCGTTGCTCAATGTGGATGCGTTTTTTCTGGCCTTGGGGTTGCTTTATGAGGAACCTCATTTAGAGCTTCAGGCGGAAAAGGCCTTGATGTCCTTGTCTCAGGGGCAAGATGAAGCTGAAATATACTGCCAAAAATTCCGCAAATGGTCTGTGCTTACTCAGTGGAATGAGTGCGCCCTGGCGGCGATTTTCAGAGAAGGTCTCTCTGATGCCATTAAGGATGTTATGGTGGGGTTCCCTGTGCCTGCGAGTCTGAATGAGTCCATGACGATGGCTATTCAGATCGATAGGCGTCTGCGGGAGCGCAAACCTGTGCACCATTTGGCGGTGTCTACTGAGAAAACGCCAGAAAATATGCAATGTGATAGAATTCTGTCCAGAAGCGAGCGGCAGAATTTTAGACGAAAAAATGGGTTGTGCTTCTATTGTGGTGATTCAACTCATGTTATATCAGCATGCTTTAAGCGTACTAAGAAGCCTGACAAGTCTGTTTCAATTAGCACTTTACAGTCTAAGTTTATTCTATCTGTGACCCTGATTTGTTCTTTGTCATCTATTACCGCGGACGCCTATGTCGACTCTGGCGCTGCTTTGAGTCTTATGGATTGGTCCTTTGCCAAACGCTGTGGGTATGATTTGGAGCCATTGGAGGCTCCGATACCTCTGAAAGGGATTGACTCCACCCCATTGGCTAGTAATAAACCACAATACTGGACACAAGTAACTATGCGTATTAATCCGGATCACCAGGAGATTATTCGCTTTCTGGTGCTGTATAATCTACATGATGTTTTGGTGCTGGGATTGCCATGGCTGCAATCTCATAACCCAGTCCTCGACTGGAGAGCTATGTCTGTGTTAAGCTGGGGATGTAAAGGAACTCATGGGGACGTACCTTTGGTTTCCATTTCATCATCTATTCCCTCTGAGATTCCTGAATTCTTGTCTGACTTTCGTGACGTTTTTGAAGAACCCAAGGTTGGTTCACTACCTCCGCACCGGGAGTGCGATTGTGCCATAGACTTGATCCCGGGTAGTAAATACCCTAAGGGTCGTTTATTTAATCTGTCTGTGCCTGAACACGCTGCTATGCGAGAATATATAAAGGAGTCCTTGGAAAAGGGACATATTCGTCCTTCGTCATCTCCCTTAGGAGCCGGTTTTTTCTTTGTGTCTAAGAAAGACGGCTCTTTGAGGCCGTGTATTGATTATCGACTTTTGAATAAAATCACGGTTAAATATCAATATCCGTTACCACTGCTTACTGATTTGTTTGCTCGTATAAAGGGGGCCAAGTGGTTCTCTAAGATTGATCTCCGTGGGGCGTATAATTTGGTGCGAATCAAGCAGGGGGATGAGTGGAAAACCGCATTTAATACGCCCGAGGGCCATTTTGAGTATTTGGTGATGCCTTTTGGTCTTTCAAATGCCCCTTCAGTCTTCCAGTCCTTTATGCATGACATTTTCCGCGATTATTTGGATAAATTTATGATTGTGTATCTGGATGATATTCTGATTTTTTCGGATGACTGGGACTCTCATGTCCAGCAGGTCAGGAGGGTTTTTTAGGTTTTGCGGTCTAATTCCTTGTGTGTGAAGGGTTCTAAGTGTGTTTTTGGGGTTCAGAAGATTTCCTTCTTGGGATACATTTTTTCCCCCTCTTCCATCGAGATGGATCCTGTCAAGGTTCAGGCTATTGGTGATTGGACGCAACCCTCTTCTCTTAAGAGTCTTCAGAAATTTTTGGGCTTTGCTAACTTTTATCGTCGATTTATTGCTGGTTTTTCTGATGTTGTAAAACCATTGACTGATTTGACTAAGAAGGGTGCTGATGTTGCTGATTGGTCCCCTGATGCTGTGGAGGCCTTTCGGGAGCTCAAGCGCCGCTTTTCTTCCGCCCCAGTGTTGCGTCAGCCTGATGTTGCTCTTCCTTTTCAGGTTGAGGTCGACGCTTCTGAAATCGGAGCTGGGGCGGTGTTGTCGCAGAGAAGTTCCGACTGCTCCGTGATGAGACCTTGTGCTTTTTTTTCCCGTAAATTTTCGCCCGCCGAGCGGAATTATGATATTGGGAATCGGGAGCTTTTGGCCATGAAGTGGGCTTTTGAGGAGTGGCGTCACTGGCTTGAGGGGGCCAGACATCAGGTGGTGGTATTGACTGACCACAAAAATTTAATTTACCTTGAGTCTGCCAGGTGCCTGAATCCTAGACAAGCGCGCTGGTCGTTGTTTTTCTCTCGGTTTAATTTTGTGGTGTCTTACCTACCGGGTTCTAAGAATGTTAAGGCGGATGCCCTTTCTAGGAGTTTTGAGCCTGACTCCCCTGGTAATTCTGAGCCCACAGGTATCCTTAAAGATGGAGTGATATTGTCTGCCGTTTCTCCAGACCTGCGGCGGGCCTTGCAGGAGTTTCAGGCGGATAGACCTGATCGTTGCCCACCTGGTAGACTGTTTGTTCCTGATGATTGGACCAGTAGAGTCATCTCTGAGGTTCATTCTTCTGCGTTGGCAGGTCATCCTGGAATCTTTGGTACCAGGGATTTGGTGGCAAGGTCCTTCTGGTGGCCTTCCCTGTCACGAGATGTGCGAGGCTTTGTGCAGTCTTGTGACGTTTGTGCTCGGGCCAAGCCTTGTTGTTCTCGGGCTAGTGGATTGTTGTTACCCTTGCCTATCCCGAAGAGGCCTTGGACGCACATCTCGATGGATTTTATTTCGGATCTGCCTGTTTCTCAGAAGATGTCTGTCATCTGGGTGGTGTGTGACCGTTTCTCTAAGATGGTCCATCTGGTTCCCTTGCCTAAGTTGCCTTCTTCTTCCGAGTTGGTTCCTCTGTTTTTTCAAAATGTTGTTCGTTTGCATGGTATTCCGGAGAATATCGTTTCTGACAGAGGGACCCAATTCGTGTCTAGATTTTGGCGGGCATTCTGTGCTAGGATGGGCATAGATTTGTCTTTTTCGTCTGCTTTCCATCCTCAGACTAATGGCCAGACCGAGCGGACTAATCAGACCTTGGAGACATATTTGAGGTGTTTTGTGTCTGCGGATCAGGATGATTGGGTTGCTTTTTTGCCTTTGGCGGAGTTCGCCCTCAATAATCGGGCCAGCTCTGCCACCTTGGTGTCCCCGTTTTTCTGTAATTCGGGGTTTCATCCTCGATTTTCCTCCGGTCAAGTGGAATCTTCGGATTGTCCTGGAGTGGATGCTGTGGTGGAGAGGTTGCATCAGATTTGGGGGCAGGTAGTGGACAATTTGAAGTTGTCCCAGGAGAAGACTCAGCTTTTTGCCAACCGCCGTCGTCGTGTTGGTCCTCGGCTTTGTGTTGGGGACTTGGTGTGGTTGTCTTCTCGTTTTGTCCCTATGAGGGTTTCTTCTCCTAAGTTTAAGCCTCGGTTCATCGGCCCGTACAAGATATTGGAGATTCTTAACCCTGTGTCCTTCCGTTTGGACCTCCCTGCATCCTTTTCGATTCATAATGTTTTTCATCGGTCATTGTTGCGCAGGTATGAGGTACCAGCTGTGCCTTCCGTTGAGCCTCCTGCTCCGGTGTTGGTTGAGGGTGAGTTGGAGTACGTTGTGGAAAAGATCTTGGACTCTCGTGTTTCCAGACGGAAACTCCAGTATCTGGTCAAATGGAAGGGATACGGTCAGGAGGATAATTCTTGGGTCACTGCCTCTGATGTTCATGCCTCCGATCTTGTCCGTGCCTTTCATAGGGCTCATCCTGATCGCCCTGGTGGTTCTGGTGAGGGTTCGGTGCCCCCTCCTTGAGGGGGGGGGTACTGTTGTGAAATTGGATTCTGGGCTCCCCCGGTGGCCACTTGTGGAATTTAACTTGTGTGCATCATCCCCTCTGTTCACCTGCTCCTATCAGGATGTGGGAGTCGCTATATAACCTTGCTCCTCTGTCAGTTTCATGCCGGTCAACAATGTAATCAGTAGCCTTTCTGTGCATGTTCCTGCTACTAGACAACTCCCAGCTAAGTTGGACTTTTGTCCTTGTGTGTTTTTGCATTTTGTTCCTGTTCACAGCTGCTGTTTCGTTACTGTGTCTGGAAAGCTCTTGTGAGCGGAAATTGCCACTCTGGTGTTATGAGTTAATGCTAGAGTCTTAAAGTAATTTCTGGATGGTGTTTTGATAGGGTTTTCTGCTGACCATGAAAGTGCCCTTTCTGTCTTCATGCTATCTAGTAAGCGGACCTCGATTTTGCTAAACCTATTTTCATACTACGTTTGTCATTTCATCTTAAATCACCGCCAATATATGTGGGGGCCTCTGTCTGCCTTTTGGGAAAATTTCTCTAGAGGTGAGCCAGGACTGTCTTTTCCTCTGCTAGGATTAGGTAGTTCTCCGGCTGGCGCTGGGCATCTAGGGATAAAAAAACGTAGGCATGCTACCCGGCCACTTCTAGTTGTGCGGCAGGTTTAGTTCATGGTCAGTATAGTTTCCATCTTCCAAGAGCTAGTTCTCATATATGCTGGGCTATGTTCTCTCGCCATTGAGAATCATGACAGACGTCAAGATGTGTGACTCTCAAGGCCTAGGCAACGATTGAAGAGGTACAGAGATCCAAATGGCGGGCTGCTGGACGGATGAGCTGTGGAGGTGTTATTTATTTATTTTTTTACAGCCTATGTATATTATACTGTGGGGTCGAGAGACATCCTGGAACATAAGGAACATTCAATTTACATTGAATAACTCACAATGAAATCAAATTTCCCAGTAAAATCGGCATGATTTGCTGTATTCAGATCTTTGAAGATTGGATCACCTCTGGTGTATGTGAAACCACTGAGCAGGACTGTACAAAATCATAGGACAAAGACCAGTGCTAGTGAGCATTGTCACTGTGAAATAAGTGGACCAAGCAAAACAATTGCCCTACATCTAAATGATTAATTAAGTATGCAAGAGTAATATCTATGTATGCGAGCAGGGTTTTCAAATAATTTTTAAATATTTCAACAGAAAATTGTTATAATAGTAAAAAAAGAAAAAAATGTGATCTAAAAAATGAATTCAATACTTGATCCTTGAACAATCTATTTGAAGGGGAAATGTATTTTACATTATCCCTAGCATGCCAGAAATATGGAAAAAGATCACATTGCCGAAGTCTTGGATCACCACTGAGATTCAGAATGATAGGGCACAGAAATGTCTGCCAGTTTATAGCAGGGCAGCTATTAAATTGGCATCAATATGTCAAAGATGTGGCAGTCGTGATGTGTCTTACTGAAGAGAGATGAACTCTCTATGTCATGAGCCATCTAATTAGTCGCATTAGGATTCAGCTTGGACGTCTCCAAATGGGGTGGGATTCAGGCACACAATTACTGCCAGTCTGATGAAGAGAAGGTGAAGTCAGAACCTGTGGAAAAAATCACATGGATGGGTTTTTCTTTGAGGTGCGAGGCAATAACCCTTAGAGATGCTGCAATCCTTATCCGGTGGCCAGAAGGCCTAGTATTTATTTAGCACTATTATGTGACAAGAATGGATAGGAGAAGCTTTGTAATTTATTTATTTGCCCACACGTAAAATCACTGATGAAACATGGATGGTAAAAAAGATACCTTGACTAAACATGGAAGAAAATGGGATCCAAAACACTGAGGACAGGTAACTTCTTTTTTAGTAATGAGACCCAACTTTGCTTTAGTTTGGTAAAAGCTTATGCTTATTTTCAAGCAAAACAGAATAAAAAATCTAATTAAAAATTGTTAAATGTGTAATATTATGGAGTCTCAACTATTTACTGTGCATAAGCAAACATTTAGTTAGGAAGAAACATCTGAGAAGAAAACATTTATCCAGGAAATTAAAAAAAAAAAACTTTGGTAATGGCTAGTTTGCAGGGGTGTTAAACTTCATCAGGAACTATAAATGTAGTTTGTGGACTAACATAAGTTACTAAAATAAGCCAGCTTGAATAGTTTTTTTTTTTTTTAACATCCTGTAATTTAATAAAAGAAAAACAACTTTAATTTTCAAGTAAGATTAAAGAAAGATACACTGGTCTGATGACATTTCGATACCTTGGGATGTTATTAATCTGGAAACTTCCTGATCCTATACAGTTTAGTACTCTTGGTATACTGTTTATCTACTGACGCAATCAGCCTATTTGACTTGAAAGCTATATCTCATGTATTTTCAATGGGAGGAAAAAAAACAAATGCTCTGCCATGCAACCTTGACGGCGGCTTATCTAGCAGGATAACAAAAGGATCGAATACTTGAAATCAAACTACACAGGACCCTGAGCAAGCCAGATTTGGTTGGTGACACGCGTTGGGCGTTGCGCCCGGTCATGTGCTCTGACTTTATCCTGATCCAGAACACCATGCTTGTTTTATGACTATCACCATTGGCATCTTGGCTCTCTAAGCATAGGTACTATTGCTTCTCCTCTCATAGCAGAGGTTCAATTGCGCTATCAGCACCTTGTTACTTGTTAGCTTTGCACTTTCAATATGTTTACTGTACTTTTTTTCCTAGGTGACAGATATCACTACTTGTGCCTGGGTTATATATGTGCTTTTTGTGTGTTCTAGGTTCATTATTTCACCAGCTTTAGGGAGGTGCTAATGCTGAGATTATTGCCTTATTGGGGGTTTTCTCATGCATGGTGAACAACAAGGCTAACTTATGGTACTTTCTGGTTCATTACATTGGAACCAGTATTATGTTTTTTCTTGCCTGGGTCTGAAATTATTGTATTTGGGTCATCACAATATTCATAAATTGTTTGACAGGGCTCAGCAGCCTATTTTGGGTGATTGTGTGTTTAGTCATGTTTTTTTAATTTTTTCAATTGTTTTTAATTGTTATTTGTAGCTTTTATTAATAAAATAATTTTGCACATTTCATTCTGGTGATCCTTTTTATACAGCATGCTGTTTTTCGACATGTTCTCGGTGCATTTCTCTTGCTTGCTATAGGTGATCCCGAATTTACTTGCAGTGGTGCCTTATGACCTCTTTTGTTGAAATTAAACTACGAGATCCTTGTTCCCCACAATATTATAAGGCAGAGAAGATCGGGAGGTCCCCACACGTTAGACTGTGTGCACACGGTGCATTTTTGATGCGTTTTTTTCCCATGTGAAATTGTACAAAAAATGCTAGGGAATTCTTATTCCAGCAAAGTCAGTGAGAACCCTGAAGTGTTATGCACATGATCAGTAGTTTTCCTTTCAGGATTTGCTGTGCGTTTAAATCCGCAGTATGTCAATTCTTTGTGCAAGCTTGAACCATTGAATGCACAGGAAAAAAACACATGCAAAAAACGGATTCAAAAACGCATCAAAAAGGCGGCGGATTTTTCCACAGCATTTTTACTGCCAAGAAATGCAGAAACCTTGCAGAAATTTCTGAAAGCAAATACTCAACGTTCACACATACCCTTAGAGGTGTATGTTAGACTTCGCAGGGATGTGAGATGTATGACTTTCTTTAACACTTGTATGTGCACCACAATGAGTGTATGTACATAGACTAGATATAACAAAATATGATTGTCATCCCAGTTGGGAGAGGAACATAAAACAGTCTCTGCAAAGCATTGTAGAACATGTAGGTGCTTTATAAGCAACGGGACAACTATTCATAGCTATTGTGTTGGCTGAATAAGGCTCTGTATGCAACCTTTTTAGTCATAAAGAAGGCACAACAATGTGCAGACACCTTGCAAAATGGACACCAATGGTTGGTACTCGAGGTTGCCTAGTGTGCTTGGATATGTACAAAGTGTTGCGAAGGGCTCGAGTGACATGTTCGAGTCCCCGCGGCCGCATCTTCCGCAGCTGTTAGATTCGAGTAGCGAGCACTTGCGCTCATCACTAGTTGGTACCCATCAACCCCATAAGATAATATTGTTAGTCTGGCTCTGTCAAAATGTCCTTTTGGCAGGAGAACTAGACCCGGGCAAAGGACTACAGCCCTGACTCATCAAGACCAGCATGGTTCACACCGGTCTTGATGAGGGTGCATGCCTCTTAATGACTCAGGCATATCTAAAAAGTGGTGTGAGAATCTTTCTCTGATCATTGACTGGAGTAAGACTACTTGCGTAAGGTATGCCACAGCTCATCATGAATTTGATGAGCTATGGCATCACGCCCCTATACCACCCCAGCTCCGCTCGTCTTGGCAGTGCTGGATGAAATTGTCGTGAAAATATTTATAACTCACAACATGTTTTTGCATTTTTGAGTTGCAAAATAATTTAGTGTTTATTAAAAGTGTTTTCCACCAGATTTCTGGGTCAGTAGCATCACCACTACACATACAGACCGGCTCTCATTAAGCCCTGTGATGGGTTCCCATAGCAGCCTGCTAAAAGTCCCCATCACCGCTAACTTGGCCCTTCTGTAAAACTCAGCCAAGGACTGAGCTTCAAGGTACACCACGAATGGTATAAGCGGTGGTATGTTCGTCAGGTTCAGGTCTCGTATGAGAAATAAAAGAAAAAAAAACATTTTACAAACAATTAAGAAATAAAAAAAACCTTGAAATGCCATAGATGCATTTTTTCGGTTGCCATAACACCCAGAAGAAAAAAATATGATGAAGACGTCTGCACCCCAAAATGTATATAGAGGCCTTTTTCTTTATTACCCAGCATAACACTTATTGAAGTAGGAATTTTAAATGAAATCTTACATACTGGAGGTTTTCTGCTCCTGCCCTTAAAGGGAACCTGCCATCAGCCAAAATGCATATATATATATACCGTATATATAAATATTTTTATTCCATCATAGTCTGGCTAAATTTACAGGTATATTAGTAAATTCCCAGAGAAAACTCAGACACCATTATCAAAGGACTGAACAACAAGATTTGCAACTTAAAATTCATACAGAATACATAAAAATGCACAGATAAACACACATACTTCAAAAAAATATTTTTCATTCAAAGTACAAAGCAACCCAAGATCCCTTCTGTATTATGACTCAAGTTCAAAAAGAGCGTGAAAATTAGCTTTGAGCTAAATAACTGGCGAAAATTAAATGGGAAAATATTCCCTACAGAATTTATTAATTTATTATGTTGCTTTATGTGCTGTAAAGATGCACAAATGTTTCTTAACTGCAGCAGATACCTGCAGGGAAATTTTAATGAAATCTGTCAGTTAGTTTTAAAAGTTAGAAAATTGCAGAAAAAAAAAATAAGTGTGTGCTTATATAGAGAAGAAAGTAATCGTCTGAGCAAGGACATCAGCAGCCATAACATGGAGAAGCAGAATGATAAGAGTCTACAGCAAAATGTTAACTATTTCTCACTTTTTTCAGACTTCGGGTGTCCCTGTTGTCCAATGTAACATTAACCCCTTATTGACATGCCTGTAGGTCACCCCATTTGTGGGGTGAATGTATGACGCGGGCTACTGAAGCTCTCAGGATTTGAGAAAACTCCGATCCCTGCATTTTAACCAGTTAGATACCACAGTCAGACCACAAAATGTTACCAACTAGAGGACACCTCTGTCACCTCCATGCAATCCAACACAACCTTTCGGGTTGATATTACAGCAAGGGACGTACAAAAGCACCCTGTCTCGCCATCTTAGCACTTCTATTAAGTCTTGGCACAGGAGAATGACCCAACACTAAGCTAACAATTGTCAAAATTAGGAACAGGGCTCGGTTCATCTTTTTTCCCCATGCAGCTGCTAATTTGTATACAGTTATGAGAAAAACTAAGTACATCCTTTTTGAATAAATATGATTTTACTTATCAAGGTACGAAAACAAAAATCTGGTCCTTGAGAGGTGTTCCGTTTTGAGGAATCCCCTGTCCACAAGCAGTTTGCTTTTATAATAATCTGCAGCGCAGAAGTCATGTTGACAGCTCTGCAGCCAATCAGTAAGCACGGTGGCTCTGAGCGGCTTGTGTCGTTTATTCGGGCAGAGACGTTGAGCTCACTGATTGGTTACAGCACTGTCAATGTGATTCAGCGCTGCAGACACAAGGAGCAGTGGTGAAAACTTGGCGCTGGACCAGGGTAGGGTGAGTAAAGGACAGATTTTTTTTTTCCATATTAATAAACTGTGCTTGGGAACACTGAGTTTCTAAAAATGTAAACCACTTTAAATTTAGGTAAATGCAACCTAAGATGAACAACAAAACATGACAAATTACACGGTTTTACCTTTTTTCCACCCTACGACTGTACTTTGGCATAGTTATGGCTGATTATATCAGCTGTCAAGTGCTGGGAAAGAAGCGGGCTCAGTACGTGAGCCTGCATCAATGGCAGGACACGACATATGACACAAATATACGTCATATGTCATGAAGGGGGTTAATGATGCAAAAGGCGCCCTATGCAAGCTTGTGCGCATTTGTAATACCTGGCAAACACCTCCCTAATGTATGGTGGGTTTGCAAGAAGAAACAGAGTGGCATATGACCCTTATGAGCCCTTCCTCATTTCATGTAGTTGCAGTACGAGCCACTTCAGGGAGACCCAAAGCTTTTTCGTGAATACATTATATGTAACATATAGTATATTTAAGAAAACCTCTTAATATATTCCAATATATCGTTCAAACTCAATGTGTTTATAAGAGAAAAAAGTCTGAGAAAAAAAAAGTATTCAGGTCAATAATGGAAAAAAATTCAAAATATATAGATTCATAGCAAAGAAAGACAATAGGTATTCACTCACCCAAGGTGCAGACGGTACAATGAGGGTCACTGTGAGCAAATCTCTGCAGCATTCCTCCAAGGACTGAGAACATCGACTCAAATGATTTATTAACCGGGAATACGTAACTGTAGGAAGTATGTGATGTGCCGATTGTGAAGGGTCTGTTCCTGGGGCTAAAACAATGCTCAGCGTCTGTCTTGCAGCATGCAGGTGTCTGAACAAGGTGCTAAGTTTTCCTTCAAGCGCACTCTGTTTTAAGAAAAAAGAAAATCAATCAAGTCAAACAATATCATCAAACACCCTATACTTCATCTTATTGACCTATGGGGAATTTTCCATCACATATTTTGTGCATGTGAGCAGAAACTCCGCTTTTTACATACAGAGGTAGAAACTAAGAAACATATATAAGCAGCACATAAAAAAGTGGAGTACGCCAAGAGCTGCCATTGTACAGTAAACCATACATCCTGTGCCTGGCGTCCAGCTGAAAATGACATTTGGGAGAAGTAGCCAGCCTGGAAGACCTCTGAAAGTGCATATAAAATATATTATATATAGTGCCTTGAAAAAGTATTCATACCCAGTGAACGTTTCCACATTTGATTATTTTACACACACAAACTTATCTGTATTTTATTGGGATTTTATGTAATATAACAACACAAAATAGCAGGTATTTGTGAAGTGTAAAGGAAATGATACACGGCCTAAATATTTTTCCTCAGAATTGAGTGATTCCATAATTTTTCCCCTATGCTTGGTTAAAAAAAGTAACCATTACTGACTACCACATTTTTTGTTCTTGATTTCTTTTAGTGTTTCTTAAAGCCAGAAAGTTGGCATTTGAAATGACTTTAGTTTTGTGCCATGTCTGTGATCTGCTTTTTTTCTATAAAATTAAACAACTGAATGAACATCCTCCAAGGCCGGTGATTCCATAATTTTTGCCAGGGGTTGTAGATCAAAGACTGCACATGGGTCAACAGTGTGTCAGGACTCATCTGGAATACTATGTCCACTTCTGGGCACCACATTTTAAAAAAAGACATTGAAAAACTGGAGTAAGTTCAGAGAAGAGCTATCAGGATAGTGAGCGGACTGTAAAGTATGTCCTACAAGGAACGGTTAAGGGATCTGAGAATGTTTAGTTTGCAAAAAAAGAAGGCTAAGAGGAGACTTATTAGCTGTTGTGAAGCAATGAGGGGGATCATATGCGCGGGTCGATATGTGCCCCCCTGAATGCGGATGGAGTATTATTAAACCTGCTGGAGTGCCTTGTGTTCACAGGAGAACGCCTGTGAATCACAAGGCAAAATAAAAGAAAGAGTGGATTGGGTCCAAATAGTTGACCCAGTCATATTTTTAGGAAAACCTGTCAAGTGCTTTTATTTTTAGAAGGATTTGCAGGTTTGGTAGTGGGGCGAATCTCTCTCTAAACTCTGGGTTTTGGAAATGGTTCTATGTCCACGATTCCATTTAAAATTTGTCAGTTTGGCCTTGGGTGTGTCAGTTTCAGGAGTTTGCAAGCTGCAGAGCAGGAGGCTCTGTGCAACCCAGGTCTGTGTGGAGCTAACACAGAGCCAGGGGGACTTCAAGGCGGCTGACGCATCCAAGAGGCACAGCGGTGCCTTTGTTCACGGCAACGGGTTTGGAACACGGATTGTATTTGTGGAAACCCATCTGCGATATGGATATCACTCCTGTATGTAAGTCTCAAAATAAAGACACTGTTTATGTTGAACTTTCTGTGGTCCCTGCCTGTCTATCGCACTGCACCAACCCGCTGCACTACAATGTCTACAAATATCTGAAGGGATGTCACAATGTAGAGGGATCATCCATATTCTCATTTGCATATGAAAAGACGAGAAGCAATGGAATTAAACTGCAAGGGAGAACATACAGACTAGATATTGAACAAACTTTTTGACAGTGAGGGTAATCAATGAGTGGACCAGGCTTCCACGACAGGTGGTAAGTTCTCCTTCAATGGAAGACTTCAAACAGAGGCTGGTTTAGTGAATCCTGCATTGAGCAGGGGGTTGGACTAGATGACTTTGGAGGTCCCTTCCAATTCTAACATTCTATGATTCCAGTGATGTATCACTAAGCAGACTTCATGCTAGAGTTTTGATTAAAAACTGTTTCATCTGCTGCAGATCTATCCATTTTCTGAATGCAGAACTCAGTATAACCTCGCACACATCACTGATTGGCAGCTTTCTCTATAAACTGAGAATAGGCAGTGGTTGGGGATGGACTACAAGGCAGCAGGTTTACTAGTCCTTTGGTAATAATCTCCTATTGATAAAACAATTATTTAAAAAAAACCTGCAGCAAGCAAATCAGTGACACATCGCTGGAATCAGGGTTTCTGCCCCCACATCATGCTGCTCTCAAATTAAGCAGCAAGAACCTGGAGTTAGTTTCCTTTTAAATGCTTTGCACCTACAGGTTACCACTATATCTGAAGTTAAGCATTTTTGTAGGCATCAGATGCCTTTTAAGCTAAAAAAAAAGAACAAATAAATAAATACATGTCGGAGCTCCACAACCCCAATGTACTACCTACTCCATTCAGTTTATGCTCAGATTATATACTTAAATGGAAATATATACACCATAGAATATTGTTATTTTAAATGTAATGCATACACCAGAAAACCTTACTATCTGCACAAGGAAAACAAAACACAAAAACAATATATATATATATAAAGCAAGGGAAGTGAGAAGTCCATCTTTGCCAGTGACAGTGATGAAGGAGCTGTTTACACGGTCAATAGCCTTAAGGGACACACTGCTCTTGTAAACTGTGACAATATAGATTATTCCTCTGAGTTTTCTACTGAAAAATAATGATACTGCAGAGAAAAAGTGATAAAGCTGGCAATAAAATAGTTATGATTAATATAATGATTCAGAATAACAGCAAAAAGTAGGCCTTAAAGATACAACTAACGAGAAATACATGTATCTGCTGTCTTCTTTGTATCAAAGCCCCAAAAAAAAAGAGTTAAAACAATTCTAGATTTGATGTAATACAGTTAGGTCCATATATATTTGGACAGAGACAACCTTTTTCTAATTTTGGTTATAGACATTACCACAATGAATTTTAAACAAAACAATTCAGATGCAGTTGAAGTTCAGACTTTTAGCTTTCATTTGAGGGTATCCACAATAAAATTGGATGAAGGGTTTAGGAGCTTCCGCTCCTTAACATGTGCCACCCTGTTTTTAAAGGGACCAAAAGTAATTGGACAATTGACTCCAATGCTATTTCATGGACAGTTGTGGGCAATCCCTTCATTATGTCATTCTGAATTAAGCAGATAAAAGGCCTGGAGTTGATTTGAGGTGTGGTGCTTGCATTTGGAAGGTTTTGCTGTGAAGTAAACATGCGGTCAAAGGAGATCTCCATGCAGGTGAAACAAGCCATCCTTAAGCTGTGAAAACAGAAAAAAACCCATCTGAAAAATTGCTACAATATTAGGAGTGGCAAAATCTACAGTTTGGTACATCCTGATAAAGAAAGAAAGTACTGGTGAACTCATCAATGCAGAAAGACCTGGGCGCCCACAGAAGACAACAGTGGTGGATGATCGCAGAATAATCTCCATGGTGAGGAGAAACCCCTTCACAACAGCTAACCAAGTGACCAACACTCTCCAGGAGGTCGGCGTATCAATATCCAAATCTACCATAAAGAGAAGACTGCATGAAAGTAACTACAGAGGGTTCACTGCACGGTGCAAGTCACTCATAAGTGTCAAAAATAAAAAGGCTAGACTGGACTTTGCTAAAAAACATCTAAAAAAAGCCAGCACAGTTCTGGAAGAACATTCTTTGGACAGATGAAACCAAGATCAACCTCTACCAGAATGATGGAAAGAGAAAAGTATGGCGAAGGCGTGGTACAGCTCATGATCCAAAGCATACCACATCATCTGTAAAACACGGCGGAGGCAGTGTGATGGCTTGGGCATGCATGGCTGCCAGTGGCACTGGGTCACTAGTGTTTATTGATGATGTGACACAGGACAGAAGCAGCCGAATGAATTCTGAGGTATTCAGAGCCATACTGTGTGCTCAGATCCAACCAAATGCAGCCAAACTGATTGGTCGTCGTTTCATACTACAGATGGACAATGACCCAAAACATAAAGCCAAAGCAACTCAGGAGTTTATTAAAGCAAAGAAGTGGAATATTCTTGAATGGCCAAGTCAGTCACCTGATCTGAACCCAATTGAGCATGCATTTCACTTGTTATAGACTAAACTTCAGACAGAAAGGCCCACAAACAAACAGCAACTGAAAACCACTGCAGTGAAGGCCTGGCAGAGCATCAAAAAGGAGGAAACACAGCGTCTGGTGATGTCCATGAGTTCAAGACTTCAGGCAGTCATTGCCAACAAAGGGTTTTCAACCAAGTACTAGAAATGAACATTTTATTTACAATTATTTAATCTGTCCAATTACTTTTGGTCCCTTTAAAAACAGGGTGGCACATATTAAGGAGCTGAAACTCCTAAACCCTTCATCCAATTTTAATGTGGATACCCTCAAATGAAAGCTGAAAGTCTGAATAATGTTGTCTCTGTCCAAATATATATGGACCTAACTGTATATTCAATAGCCATTCAGTTTCCAAATGTCTATAGTTAATTCATGTAATTAGTATGATCCAGGTCGGAAAGATTACAAGGGCGTATGGCAGACAATACGGAAGAGTTACAAGATCAATGAGGGGGCAATCAAGTATGGCCAAAATGTACAACCTACGAATGTGCAAACAGGACTGTGTCAGATAATAATCCAGTTATAAATTGCAAAGACCACACTGCAAACCAAATTCATAAATTATCAATCCGTCGTGCCCTGCAGACATAATTTACTATTGACAACCTTCAACTCCGGAGTTAATAGAGTCTTTTGACAGAAGTTGAATCTGGACTTGCTTCTCCACACTAGAACATCAAGGAAATCTCAAGCGGTATGAAAAAGTTCTTGCTTTAAGGTTATGTGCACACACGGTCTGTTAGATGCCTGCGTACCCGCTGAGTTTTTCAAGAGTAAGATGCTCCAGGTAAACACTGGTGGCATTTTTCTGAAGTATCTTGTTTGATGTCTTCTACATATCTCCTGCAAAAACTGATGTGTTGGCAGAAAAAAAATACAGCGTCAAATACATGAGTTTTTGACACATTTTTGCATGCATAGTTTATGCCTTTTTCCAATTCATTAGTATGGGTAAATCTGCAGAAAAAACACTGAAAAATTGACATTCTGAAGATTTAAATCTGCTGCAAATCTGCAAGGAACACAAACAGTGAGTGCATGAGACTTCAGGAATCTCACATTGCTGGTGCTAGAAAATACTTTGGGTTTTTATGACAGCTGTGGAGAAAAAAAAAAAACAACAAAAGTGTAATGTGTGCATAGACACACACCACACCAGCAAGGGAAGTGACCCAGATGCCCTACTGCACCTATGAGGCACTGCAAAGCCGCTGCATCTCCATGTGACACTACCCCACAGCAACAATGACCATTATACAGCACCAACACCGTGTCCACACAGTCTCAGTCAACAAGCTGTCTCCTGCTAATTGAAAATGTTTGGGCCAAGTAAAACCAAAAAGAAAAAGGAGTGGGAATGTATGCAATATGTTATAATAGTAAAAAAAAAACAAAAAAAAAAACAAAACAATGTGCCAAAATTTACTAAACTGATCATGATCATTATAGGCCCATTTTTTTAATTAGAAAACATGTAAATAGGTTAGCAGGTCATTAAAGGGGTTCTCCACTACTAGGACAACTCCGTATTGATCTAAATGTTCAGCCCTGATAAAATAAAAAAGCTTATACTCACCTCACCGTATCGGCACCGTTCCAGCAGTGTCGGCACTTGTTCTACACGGGGCTCCCGGGCGGTGTTCTGACACACAAGCCTGCTCCCCAACCAGCGCTGGTGTCACTGTCTCCTCCTTTTGCTGAATTAAACACGAAGATGATGTCTGGGCTACAGATGATCTCTGACTTCCTCTTCAATTTCAATTCGACAGAAGCCGGGGACAGTGATGCCAGCGCTGATTGGGCGCCGGGCTCAAGAGTCACAACAATGGCACGGGAGCCCCGGGGAGAGCAAGTGTCAACATCGTGGGAACGGCACAGGCATGGGAGGTGAGTATAAGCTTTTTAATTTTATCAGGGCCAAGCTTGGGGTATGACAAGGTGTTGTCCAAGCAGTAGACAACTCATCCAAGTGTAAGAGTCGTACTATATGGCCAGTAACCGTAAAGCTGGACAAACATGCCATAGCTGTCGGATAAACACTTGGGGCTCTTTCAGACGTTCATGATAATTGGTCCGATCTCAGATTGCAAAGCATGGACTAGCCACGTGTCTCTCGAACGGAGAGTTACAGCCTCATAGAAATACATGAAGCTGTCACACTCGAGTCAGGAGAAGAGCGGCCAGTCCATGCATTGCAATACGAGATCAGATTGACGATCACGGACATCTGATAGAGCCCTTGCTAAAATTACAGCTATCCCACCAGAAGCCACATTGGCACAATTCAACACTATGTTCTGGGTGTGATTTGGGAGGCCCCTACACATAGAAGATTCTCAAACCCATAGAAGTTGGTGAATTTTACTAGTTTTTCTCATGTGTATGGGCTCCTTTACACAGCAGTAACATTCGTTACAGTACATTAGGACTCTGCTGACAAGCATTAAAGATCTAGCAAGAACATTTAGTAATAATATGTTAAATATTATCCACCACTTGGCCTTTAAATACACCAGGAAATCGTCCTTGAATGTCATTTCAGGTCTAAAAACATTGTAACATAAAGGAAAGCATTGTGAAAACCTCAGGAAGAAAGGTTAATTGGTTGATTCATACTCTGCTCATTGTGTTGACTTGTCCAAATAGCTGTGGAAGAATATATTTAATAGAAAACATAATATGGAGCAACAGGCCAACACGAATCTGCAGGCTTATGTAAACATTATAACTACTACCACCCGGGAATATTTTTTAAGCAAATATTAATCTTGTGAATTAATTAAGGACTGCATATGATCTTTAATAAAATCCAAGTGACTATTTCAATATTTTCATTGCAAATGTGACTTGATTGGATCTTACAAAATTAGGTATTTACAGAAAAAGAAATAGAATTAGCATTTCTACTATGTTCTGGAAAGTTGTTCATATACAGTACTGTGCAAAAGTTTTAGGCAGGTGTAGAAAAAAAAAACCTGATGAGAATGCTTTTAATAATAGAAGTGTTAATAGTTTATTTTTAGGAAATGAACAAAATGTAAAGTAAATAAACAGAAGAGAAATATAAACCAAATCAATATTCAATATTTCATGTGACCACAATATGCCTTCAAAACAGCATCAATTCTTCTAGAAATACTTGCACAAAGTCATTCATTTTGTAGGACTAGAGGTGTAAGAGTAACCAATTACACCAAACAGGTGATGATGATGATAATCATCATTTTCATCTGAAGGTTGAAACATAGACATTAACTGAAACAGAAACAACCGTGTTAGAGACTTAAAAGTAGGTTAGCAATAGCTAAACTCTGCTACAAAGGAGCTACAGGTCATTCACCATGACAAGACTAAGCACAGCAACAAGACACAAGGTAGTTACACTGCATCAGCAAGGTGCCTCCCAGGCAAATGTTTCAAAGCACATAGGAGTTTCAAGATGTGCTGTTTAAGCCAATTTGATAATGCACCATGAAATGGCAACCATTTATGACCGTAGATACAGTGCCTTTCGAAAGTATTCGGCTCCTTGAACTTTTCAATCTTTTCCCACATATCATGCATCAAACATAAAGATACCAAATGTAAATTTTTGGTGAAGAATCAACAACAAGTGGAACACAATTGTGAAGTTGAACGAAATTTATTGGTTATTTTAAATTTTTGTGGAAATTCAAAAACTGAAAAGTGGGGCGTGCAATATTATTCAGCCCCTTTACTTTCAGTGCAGCAAACTCACTCCAGACGTTCATTGTGGATCTCTGAATGAACCAATGTTGTCTTAAATGCCTGATGATGATAACTATAATCCACCTGTGTGTAATCAAGTCTCCGTATAAATGCACCTGCTCTGTGATAGTCTCAGGGTTCTGTTTGAAGCACAGAGAGCATCATGAAGACCAAGGAACACAACAGGCAGGTCCGTGATACTGTTGTGGAGAAGTTTAAAGCCGGATTTCTCTTTTGTTCAATCACTTTGCATCTTGCTAATTGATAAAAATAAAACATGTTAATTTTTTAACCTTTCCTACATTGCAACAATTTATCCACACCCACCTAAAATGTTTGCACAATACTGTATATTAAAAAAAAAAAATTATATATATACAGTACAGACCAAAAGTTTGGACACACCTTCTCCTTTAAAGATTTTTCTGTATTTTCATGACTATGAAAATTGTACATTCACACTGAAGGCCTCAAAACTATGAATTAACACATGTGGAATTATATACTTAACAAAAAAGTGTGAAACAACTGAAATTATGTCTTATATTCTAGGTTCTTCAAAGTAGCCAGCTTTTGCTTTGATGACTGCTTTGCAAACTCTTGGCATTCTCTTGATGAGCTTCAAGAGATTCTTCGATCACCTTCAAGTCAACTTTGACTCTTCCACTACAGCAGAGAGTGGTGAGGAGCCAGAGTTCATGCCCAATAAACACTGAAGTTGGTCAATGCTATTAAAAGCATTTATTATGTTCTGCTCATCACAATCTTCTTAACGCAGTCCTGGTATTATAAGATAACTCTAATAGCATTTGGTACATGTGCAGTTAACTTGTAATTTCTGGACTGCATTGACTCAGGAGGAAACTGGGCCTATTGTCTTGACCCTGAAAAGTGCATCAAAACCTACAATTGCAGCTAAAACCCACCTAAAAAACATGGCTTTTTTTTTTTTTAATTCAGCCCCCTCAAAATATTCTAAATTCATTCAAAAAACCTTGGAACCCGAAAAAAAAATGTTTTTGCACACCTGTGTAATTGCTACTGTAAATCACAAACTAAAAAAAAGTTTTACAGCACACGTGTCTACAAAAAAAAAAAATAGTTTACTTTTAAACCCTTTTGTACAACTTTTCATCAAACAGCGATTCTTAAAATAGGGTTTTTTTCTGGTGGACTGCAATCTGTTCCATCCGTCAAACATTTTGGCCATTTTTCTTTCATTTTTGCCTTCTGCCATGTGTTTTATGTACTTATGAAGAACACCAAAAAACCTTGAGAAAATCACAATAAAAAGTGTCCTACAAGAACTGTGTTTTATACAGGAAGATGAGGAGAATCACACATCACAAATTGTCCTCCTCTCCATGCCGCCAGTCCGTTCCCCTTGCTGTCCCCATACTCCTTAATACTGGCTGATGGCTGGGGAGGCGGGCGGCCACCATAGCAGGAAGCATTTCAGCCTGGACCATAGCTAGAACTTGACGATTTACAGCTTGACATGCAGCTCTCATCAACACAACACATCTCAGGATGGATTGGGCCCAGGCTGGCACTAAAGCTCTGAATCTAAGCTTCAAACAAAAACTCTAGCTCCGATCAAGGCTGAGAAAGGATCATTAGTAGCCAGTATGTATCTAATAGATCCCTGCTACTGATGTGCCCCATTCAATGATATACGAGACACAAAATGAGGGTTCATTTGTCACCATTTTGCAATTGATTAAAAAGAGCAGAATAATTGTCTTCTAACACCAGTTTCAGATGAGACCACAGCAATGTAATAATGTCTATGGAAAATTTTTATAAATTGCACCTTGACTTGGACATACTGTTCGAGATAATCTTATACAAAAAGATTTTTTTTAAATGTCAAGTTATGCATTTGGGTACAAATAATGTGCATGCAACCAAATGTTCCAGGATACAGATAGGAGATTCATTGGAAGAAGAGGTTCCAGGCATATTTAGTATAAACTAAATTACAGTATGCAATGTTAATCAGCAGCTTCTAGGACTAGCATGATACTGACATCTACAAAGAGGTACAGCAAAACTAATGAAGTGCATGGAGACCCAGATTCCAGCGATGTGTCACTTACTGAGCTGCCTGCTGTCATTTTCATAAAATCACTGATTTATCTGCTGCAGATGTAACAGTGCTGTGAATACTCATCCCTGTTTAACCCCGCCCACACACTGATTGACAGCTTTCTGCCCATTGAAAGTGTACTCAGAAAGCTGCCAATCAGTGGCAGTGTCAGCATTATGCAGAGCACACGAACACGGACCTCTTGTGAATCTCCTGATAAAACAGTGATTTATGAAAATTACGCTAAGCAGCCCAGTAAGTGATACATCACTGGAATTAGGGTCTCTGTCTGTATATTATGCTGCTCTCAGAGTAGGTGGAAAAACCTGGTAACAGATTCCCTTTAAGTCTTTAAAATACAAATTGGGACATAATAAATTTGTACACATTTATAAATAGCCCATAATACACATAGTAAAGGGGTATTCCCATCTCCAAGATCCCAAATTGCAGTAGGTGTAATAATAATATTAGCAACGAACTCCAATTAAAAATGTATTTGAGCTCTTATGATAAACTATGTCACTTATCCCATGTGCAGAAGCTTAGGTATCCATATAGTGGGCTCATATAGTGGAAGTGCATAGAATCATAGAATGTTAGAGTTGGAAGTGTCTTCCAGGGTCCAAACCCCTGCTCAATGCAGGGGATACACGACACCATCTCAGACAGATGTCTGTCCAGCCTCTGTTTGTAGGCTTCCATTGAAGGAGAACTCACCACCTCTCTTGGCAGCCAACTAGTGGTCGTAACCATAGATACCTAAGCTACTTCAATGCCCTTCAAACTGTCCATTTTGAATATGAATGACCCATTTTGGCACAGAAAGAAGTACATTTTCTGATAAGATATATTACAAAGTTGCTTATTTTCATGCCTACTATTGATTTATGAAATAAAAATTAAAACAACGGATTTTCTTCAAGCAATGACCTGGTTGTAGAGGTATGTGATGTGTGCACTAAGTGATGACTGTTTCCCGTGGCCCGACGCTTTGAGGAGCCCGATTGCAGCATGGCAATATTACGTATTATTTAACCATTTGCTAACTCTGCACATGATGGTAACTAATAAAGCAATAACACAAGCTAAAATCCACACGAGAACAAAACTCTGTATGATGTAAAAAATACAAAAATAAACTTGGATCATTCTTCTTTTTAAACCTAACGTGCCATCACTTCTCCTTATTTCTCACCTATCAGAAATATCCTTGTGAATTTGTCTTGAATATATAGAAAACTGTACAATATACCGCACAAATAAAATATCCTTTAAATTAGATATATTTTCACGGTACGGATTATAAATCCTATACAATCACGTAATATCTTTAAATGATATAGTGTGATAAAAATAAAATATTGCATAGTCTCTTTGCAATTAAATTACAATATTCATATCGGTGCGACCCCTTGCCCTTGTGATTACCATTCAGAAATGTCCTGTTGAAATGCAAATTCCTCCCTTTGTTACCACTAATCTAATGCACTGTAAAACATTATGTAAGCAAAACGGTTGTAATTCTCAAAGACTTAATTGTAAAGCCTGCTGCACATATTTTAATAAGCAATGTGAAACCCTGCCGGCAGGTGCACTATATGAGGTAGTGCTGGAAATGAATAATTCAACAAGGAAAGCACTTCTGCTGAGAAGGAATTTGCAATAATGTTTTTCATGCGAGATCAGTAGCTCTCATAGGCTGTCAATGTCAATTTGCTTCAGTTTAGCTAGAAAAGGTCACACCCATAACACAAACAATAGAAGTATGACATGGCCATTGCGCCTTTCCTCCTACAGGTTAGGTCTGTTTGGCCACTCCATTTGTCCTTATAATATAAATTGTGTAATGGTTCTAGCTTTCCAAATCAATTTTGAAATTGGTTTTGACAGACAGAATAGATGCTAAATACCGTGAAATATAAATAAAAATACAGTAAACATACATACCGTATACATATATAATTCTTTTTTTTTACCAGATTTTATTTTGAAATTTCTAACTGAAAGGTTGTGTACCCTGCAAGGAAATTGTGTATGGTTTTGTATGACTTCTGGAACATTTAGATATCCAGCTCTTATGATGACATCACATGATATTGGATTACAGGAAATGTAACAATATACATTTATTAAGAAAGACTATACTTAAAGATATACTGTAGCCTGGTACTCCAATCCATTCCAACCGCAACACCATATATTGGGGGTTGTAAAAAAAATGTTTCCTTCAAACCACATATCCAAGCCCTTTCCACTTTCTGCCGACTTCAACTCAAAAATATTTCCAGGATCCGTACATTCCTCAACCAAGAATCTGCAATAACCCTAGTCCATGCCCTCATTATCTCCCGCCTTGACTACTGCAACCTCCTGCTATGTGGCCTCCCCATAACACTTTCGCACCCCTCCAATCTAATCTAAACTCTGCTGCCCGACTCAGCCACCTGTCCCCCCGCTATTACCTAGCTTCTCCCCTCTGTCAATCCCTGCACTTGCTCCCCATTACCCAATGACTCCAGTTCAAAACCCTAACCATGGCATACAAAGCCATCCACAACCTGTCTCCTCCACACATGTTACCTCGTCTCCCTGCACACAACCTCCGATCCTCAAAAGATCTCCTTTTCGACTCCCCTCTTATCTCCTCTTCCCACAGTCGCATTCAAGATTTCTCCCGCGCATCCCCCCAACATATCAGACTCTCGACTACCATGGAAATCTTCAAAAAGAACCTGAAGACATACCTCTTCCAACAAGCTACAACCTGCAGTAACCACCGATCCACCAAACCACTGCACAACCAGCTCCACCCTCACCTATTGTATCCTCACCCATCCTTTATAGATTGTGAGCCCTCGTGGGCAGAGTCCTCTCTCCTTCTGTATCAGTCTTGACTTGTATTGATTAAGACTACTATACTTGTTTTTATTATGTATATCCCTCCCCTCACATGTAAAGCGCCATGGTATAAATTATGCTATTAATAAATAATAATTCTACTGTTTACCGAAAACTGTAAAATATGGTGGAGGTACAAAGAGGTTTTGGGGTTGTTTTGCTGCCTCTGGCACTGGGTACCTTAATTGTGTGCAAAGTATCATGAAATCTAAAAATTACCAAAGGATTTTGGGTTGCAATGTATTGCCCAGTGTCAGAAAGCTGGGTTTGCGTCCAACTTCATGAGTCTCTCAGCAGGACAATGACGCCAAACATACTTCAAGAAGCACCCAGAAATGGAAGGAAACAAAGTGCTGGAGAGTTCTGAAGTGACAGCAATGAATCCGGATCTAAATCCTATTGACCACCTGTGGAGGGATCTTAACATTGCTGTTGGGAGAAAGCGCCCTTGAAATGTGAGAGACATGGAGCAGTTTGCAAAAGAAGAATGGTCCAAAATTCCAGTTGAGAGGTGTTAGAAGCTTGTTGATGGTTGATAATTATAGGAAGCGATTGATTGCAGTTATTTATTATAAATGGTGTGCAACCAAATATTAAGTTGAGGGCGCCAACAATTTTGTACGGCCCATTTTTGGGGTTGTATGTGAAATTGGTAGCGCCCCCAGACGCAGGGCCACGGGGTACTCGGTACCGGGCCTCTCTATTTCTGTCTTGGGGTCGTCACGGTGGCTAGACCCAGTCCGTGACCCTGCTAAGGGGCGTCCAATGAAAGATGTGATGATGGTGCGTGGTGCAGGTCGCGATGAATAACGAGGACACAGGGTGGCAGTCTCTTTACCTCTTTACTGAAGGCTTCAGGATCCTCAATCCAGAGCACTGCTAACAGGGCTGGCTGAGACCGGCCGGTCCGAAGGCACATCCAGAGTTCCCTTTGCAGGTGGAAATCAGTGCCTACCTTCTAGCGCCTGTGTGTTGTAGTACCTCCCTGCTGAGCACCACGGGATAGTCCTCACAACTGTTGTGTCTGTTTCTGATGTTCTTTCTCCGTCCCCCAGATGATATGGCTAGGGCGCACCCGTATGATGGGGTAGGCCTGGAGTTATTTTGGGACCCTAGAGACGCCCCTCTCCCACAATTGCCTCCTTTGTCTTCGTTAGGTGATTTAGGGGAGACAGCCAACCTATAGTCAACTGTCCTGCCGCTGTTTGAAGTAGTACGTAAAGTCTCTTACTTCCTCGGTGCTCCGGCCACCGGCTACGCGCCTCAGAAGGATGTTGCCACGGTCTTAAGGGCACGACTCCTTCTGGTTCTATCTCCTCTGCGCTGTGATCTCACTTCTCCGCAATATACTCCGCTTTCGTGTCCTTTCTTAGGAGTCTGCCGCTATGGACTCAAGCACGGCTCCGTAACGTTCTGTCTGTCCTAGGCCGCTGTCAGGATCCCACCCCCGACAGGTCCTCTCTCGAGCTCTCCCTAACTACTTTCTGTCTAACTTCCTGTCCAACCCCCAGTTTTACCAGAGTGTGAGGAGTGGCCTAATAGATAGAACCATCCCCCTGGTGGCCGGAGTGTGGAGTGTAGTGTGTGTCTGTGATACCTGGTCAGGTGAACTCCTTTAGTGCAATCAGACGTAACATCACTCCCCTTAGTGGCAGAGCGACATTACTGCAATGACCAGGACTCTGGGGCGCTGCACTCCCCCCCGGTTAAATCCAGTACTCCCGGACTGGGAAAAGAAAAACAACATTACATGTTATTAGAAAACACACAAAATTTTGAAACACTATAAACAAGTAAATGCTATGAACAAGTGAATATATAACAGTGCTTCCCTTTATGGGAGGTGAGGACGCTTGAACGTTGCAAAAGTTTGGTCATGCACAGTTCATGACTCCCACAGCAGGGACCCCGGGTAAACAAAGGGGTCTCCATGAAAGTTTTGGAGCAATTCACTGTCCATCACTCCATTGTCCATTTTTAAACCTGTAACAAGAAACTTACATAAACATTTTCAACCAAACAGTAGCTATTGTTAGTATCTCCAAGATTTGTAGCGAGGTGGAGTTTGATTCTTGGTGCTACGTGTAGACCTCCGCAGTGCAGGAGTGGCTATTGACCTAACAGGGCCCGCTAGGCTGGCTGCCACTGGTGTAGTGCACTGTCTCCTAGCTACACTTCTAGTGAGTCTGGGTAGCACTGGCAGGCTGGAGCTCTCAGGACTGCTGCTACGACCGATGGGCATGGCAGATTCACCGATAGCAGAGGGAGGACTGACCGGTTCAACGGTTAGTATGGTATCCTCTAGTGGGGACCGCTGCGGTTGCGGGTCCGGATGACCTGGCTCCTCATTTAGTTCTGGCGGTGTCAGTTGACGAAACGTTAGGACAGGTACCACAATGGCCTGGTTTATTTGAGTCCAAGACTGGGGAAAATCGCCAAGAACAGTGTGTATCATCTTCTCCTCTTCCATGGGTGGAGGCGTCCCGGGGTCTGTTTCCCCATCCCTCAGCTTCTCAGGGCATACCTTAAGGTGGTCTCTGGATATTGCCATTGAGGTTTCCCCTCCATCCTTGCTGATGAGACAGACCTTGGTATTGTCGAAATCAGATGGCAGGATGGTATATGGTTCCGCTTCCCATTGATCATCAAGCTTGTGTAATCTCCGCTTTCGCTTGAGTACCTGCTCCCCGGGTGACAAGGGAGTCGCAGGAGCATGTTGGTTGTAATCCCTTTCTTGTTTTTGTCGGGCTTGGGCGAGACTTCTTTCCACACTTTCTTGTACTTTGCGGTACCTTTGCTGCCTCTCGGTATCCCAGTCCGCATCTGGCGAGATATCCTCGGGGGTCAGGACTCCCATGTCCAGATCAACAGGTAACTTGCTAGACCTCCCTCGCATCAGGTACGCTGGGGTGCAGTTGGTGGAATTCACAGGGATGTGGTTGTACATATCCACCAAGTCGGGTAACTTTGTGGGCCACAAGTTCCGTTCCTCCACGGGTAAGGTCTTCAGTAAGTCGATCACCACCTGGTTCATCTTCTCACACATCCCGTTGGTTTGTGGATGGTATCGAGTGGTTCGGATCTTCTTACATCCATACAGAGTGCAGAACTCCTGGAACACTTCCGCTTCAAATGCTGGCCCCTGATCGGTCAGTACCTTCTCCGGGTACCCATGAGGTCGACAGAAGTACTGCTGGAAGGTTTTAGCGGCCGTTCTAGCCGTTAGATCTTTGACCGGCACGACTACCAGGAATCTGGAGTAGTGGTCCACGATGGTGAGAGCATAGGTATAGCCTTACCGGCTAGGTGTTAGCTTCATGTGATCCAGCGCGACCAGCTCAAGCGGTCGTTTGGTGATGATGGGCTGCAAGGGAGCCCGCTGGCTGTCACGATCCTTCCGGCGTAGGCTGCATGGGCCACACTCTCGGCACCACTTCTCGATGGCTTTCTTCATACCAACCCAGTAGAACCTCCCTCGGAGCAGCCTCTCCAGCTTCCTCCATCCGAAGTGTCCTGCCTCATCGTGGTACGCTCCCAGGACCATTGGCACATCTTGTCTTGGGACCACAATCTGCCATACCAATTCGTGGGTGCGTGGGTCAATGCTCCTCCGGCACAGCTTGCCATCGTGAATAAACAGTCTGCCCCTCTCCTTCCACAACTGTAATGCCTCCGGTGGATCTTCCGGGCCGGGATGCAAACCCGCCTGCGTCAGGAGCTCCTTCACTCGACGGACCGCAGGGTCGCCATCCTGGTTCTCTGTCCACCCGTGGTGGGGCATGGGATTCAACGGGGCGCCTTGCTTATTCCTGCGCCTGGCCTCCACCTGATGGGAACACTGGGTAGCCTTGGGGCGATGGAAAGCGGGCAGCTCTACCTCTTCAAATGCTTCTGCATCTTCCTCCGTCTCAGGCAAGTGAGGCATTCGGGACAATGCATCGGCATTTGCATTCTTGTGCCCCGCCCGGTACTTGATGGTGAAATCGTAATTGGATAACCGGGCCATCCACCGCTGCTCCAAGGCGCCGAGTTTTGCTGTGTCCAAGTGTGTTAGTGGATTATTATCTGTGAAGATGGTGAATTTTGCTGAGGCCATGTAGTGCTTGAACCTTTCCGTCACGGCCCAAACGACAGCGAGAAACTCCAGCTTAAAGGAACTATAGTTGTCAGGGTTCCTTTCAGTGGGGCGAAGTTTCCTGCTGGCGTAAGCGATTACCCTTTCCTTGCCTTTCTGGACCTGGGACAACACAGCTCCCAGCCCCACGTTGCTGGCATCCGTATACAATACAAACGGTTGGTCATATTCAGGGTAAGCCAGTACCTCTTCTCCAGTCAGCGCCGATTTTAAGCAGGTGAACGATCCTTCCTGTCCATCGTTCCAATCGAATGGGGTATTCTTACCCTTGGGTTTCTTGGGTTGGCCCACCAACAGGTCTTGCAACGGCGCAGCCTTCTTGGTGAAGTCCTTGATGAACCTCCGGTAGTAGCCCACCAACCCAAGGAATTGCCGGACTTCATGGAGGTTACCGGGCTTCGGCCAGTCCTTAATCACCGTGACCTTGTCGAGGTCTGGGGCCACTCCTTCGGCACTCACCACATGGCCCAGGTACTGCACCTTGGGTTTTAGTAGGTGGCATTTGGACGGTTTCACCTTTAAGCCAAAGTTGGACAGAGCTTCAAACACCTCGGCCAGGTGCTTCAAATGGTCTTCATAGGTCTTAGAGAAGACAATAACATTGTCCAGATAGAGCAGCACGGTTTCAAAGTTCTTGTGCCCCAGACAGCACTCCATCATCCTCTGAAACGTCCCCGGGGCGTTACACAATCCGAAGGGCATGTAGTTGAACTCGCAGAGACCCATCGGCGTCGTGAAGGCCGTCTTCTCCTTGTCCGCCTCTGCCACGGGAACCTGCCAGTACCCACTGGTGACATCCAAGGTAGAGAAGTAGTTAGCAGACTTTAGAGCAGCCAAGGACTCCTCTATCCTGGGCAGGGGGTATGCATCCTTATGTGTAATGCTATTTAGTTGCCTATAATCCACACACATCCTCATGGTGCCATCTTTCTTCCTAACGAGGACTAATGGAGCTGCCCAGGGGCTACAACTGTCTCTCACTACCCCAGCCTCCTTCATCTCTCGTAACATGTCCTTGGCACACTGATAATGAGCTGGGGGTACAGGACGGTATCTCTCTTTGACGGGTGGGTGATCTCCCGTGGGGATATGATGCTGAATCCCTTTTACCTGCCCAAAATCTAGGGGGTGTTTAATGAATACCCGCTCAAATTCATGAACCACGCTGTAAGCCCCCTGTATCTGGTGAGATGGGGTAGAATCAGCGCCCACATGCAATTCCCGACACCAATCTTTCATTTGCCCTGCAGAGCCGTTGTCCTCCGCCGGGCTGGACGGAACCAAGGGTCCAGGTGCCTGTATCACACTATTATTAACAGTAAACAGCTTGGCAAGCATGACATATTTGGTTAGGTGGACTTCTTCCTCCCCACAGTTAAGAACACGTACTGGCACCCTCCCCTTACGGATATCAACCACCCCTCTGGCTGTCAGGAGGGTAGGCCTATTATCTGAATACACAGGTTCTACCAGGGCCTGATAATCTTTACCCCTAAGGCCTATGGCTGCCCGACACCATATCAACATTTCGCTCCTGGGGGGTATCGCAATGGGGTTTGAATCACTCACTGTGACCCGGCCAATCTCACCACCAGTCAACTCCACTTGCTGTCTCTGCATTAGAGCTCTGATTTCTTTCTGCAGGGCACGTTGTTCGCTGTAACCCGCTGTTTCGGCGACCTGCTGCAACAAGACAATATCTTCTGCAAGACAATTTTCTATGACATTAGTACCGATGGTCATCATGGGGTTACATTCACGTCGGTCAATATCAACAATAACAATTCCCTGGGCCTCCAATTCTACCCGCCCCACCTTAATGGTGACCTCTTTATACCCCACTTGTGGCAGTGGCTGACCATTACTAGCTATTATGGAGAAATCATCATCAGGGACACGGGTAATGTCGGTGTCCTCCCAATAAGGTCTATAAAGGATGTAAGGCATAGTCGTCACCTGGGAGCCCGTGTCCAGCAAAGCGTTCATGGGGATACCATCGATCACAATGGGGAGGATCGGTCGCCCTCCGATGTACTTGGCTCTCCAATTCTGCGGGCCTGACCGTCCTACTCCTGGGGGTTGGCCCTTTGCCCCAGGGGTTGCTCGTTTACAGGACAGTACCTTGCAAGATGGCCCACCTGGTGGCAGCGGCGGCAGATAGGTCGTCCATCCCGATGAAAGCGATCGTCGTCCCTGCCTCTGGTCGGCGGAGTCCTCCTCTGTCGCTGCCAGGGGACATCTTCCAGTCCGGAAGCCAGCTGGATCTTCTCCTTGGGGGCCTCCTGGAGGGACTGGACGGTCCGGGCTAGGGCAGCAACGCTCTTGGTCAGCTCTTGCATCTGGAGGCGTAGTCCTGCAGGGGAGTCGTCTTCCAGGATCTGGGCATCGGCCTAGGCGGAGATGGGCGCGTCCGGCGCCACCTCCTGGTGGTACGTGAGGGCTTGACGCCTGGGAAGTACAGCATGGCTGGGCTGTCGCTCTGGTAGCGCTTGGATGGCTTTATCTTTAAATTGCGCAAAAGTCAGGTCAGGATTCTGCATGGCTAGGAAGTGTAGCTGGGCCCTCTGGTGACTGCACAGGAGCCCCTCGATGAACCGCTCTTTTAGGCGTTTATCTTCATCTTGCATACCGCTTGGATCACTCTGCTTAATGGCCCTCAGTGCCTCCTGCAGATTAAGGGCATAGTCCAGTAAGCTATCCTGCGGCCTCTGCTTGCACCCATAAAATGTCAATTTAATTTCAGTAGCGGCGCGGGTGTCAAAGGTGGTTTTAAGCTTTGCAAAGATCTGTTGCGCAGTCTTCTTATCTGCAGCGGGCCAGGACCACTTCTCTCAAGGCCGCTCCAAAGAGTTGGTTCGTTATCATATGAACTTTCTGAGGCTCCGTCAAGGGATAAAACTCGAGCAAGCTGCAAATCCCCTCTTTAAAGTCAGTTAACGGATGGGACTCTCCAGAGTATCGCGGGAGCCAAGCGGCTCCGGGTAGGTACGGCATGGAAAAGGGCATTATGGCTGTCGTAGCTGCGGCAGTGTCCGGCTGGCCGGTGGGGGCGGCAAGCCCCGTGGCATCTGGCGGTGGTACAAGGTCCGCGGCTGCGTCTACTACGGGGCCTGGAGGTGCCCCCGCATCCGCGGCTGTGACCGCCGCCTCCGCCCCTCCGGAGTCCGACATGGCCGTTCCTTCCCCCTGCTAACCTGTCGGGGACGGGGTTCCTCCTCTTTTTGGCCGGCTCAGCCCACGAAACTATGGCTTCTCCCTCCGTGCTCCGCTCGGCGCAGCAATGGCGGATTTTTGGCGGCAAACAGCAATACACCGTCTTTGCAATAAGTCACTGTTCAAGCAAAATTCAGACACAGTTCCAAGACACACATGACCTGATTCTTCAGGCTTAAGTAGATCCTGTTCGTGACGCCAAGTTGGAGCGTCCCCAGACGCAGGGCCGCGGGGTACTCGGTACCAGGCCTCTCTGTTTCTGTCTTGGGGTCTTCACGGTGGCTAGACCCGGTCCGTGACCCTGCTAAGGGGCGTCCAATGAAAGATGTGATGATGGTGCGTGGTGCAGGTCGCGATGAATAACGAGGACACAGGGTAGCAGTCTCTTTACCGAAGGCTTCAGGATCCTCAATCCAGAGCACTGCTAACAGGGCTGGCTGAGACCGGCCGGTCCGAAGGCACATCCAGAGTTCCCTTTGCAGGTGGAAATCAGTGCCTACCTTCTAGCGCCTGTGTGTTGTAGTACCTCCCTGCTGAGCACCACGGGATAGTCCTCACAACTGTTGTGTCTGTTTCTGATGTTCTTTCTCCGTCCCCCAGATGATATGGCTAGGGCGCACCCATATGACGGGGTAGGCCTGGAGTTATTCTGGGACCCTAGAGACGCCCCTCTCCCTCAATTGCCTCCTTTGTCTTCGTTAGGTGATTTAGGTGAGACAGCCAACCTATAGTCAACTGTCCTGCCGCTGTTTGAAGTAGTACGTAAAGTCTCTTACTTCCTCGGTGCTCCGGCTACACGCCTCAGAAGGATGTTGCCACGGTCTTAAGAGCACGACTCCTTCTGGTTCTATCTCCTCTGCGCTGTGCTCTCGCTTCTCACTTCTCCACAATATACTCCGCTTTCGTATCCTTTCTTAGGATGCCACCGCATTCGAGTGCAGGCGCGGCTCCTTAACGTTCTGTTCGCTAGGCCACTGTCAGGATCCCACCCCTGACAGAGACCCCACTGAATCTTCCCCCGCAACACCCTCTGCCACAGGATGTTGCCTGGATCCAACCTAGTCAGCTTCTGACTAACTTCCTATCCAGCCCCCAGTTTTACCAGATTGTGAGGCGTGGCCTAATACATAGAACCCTTTGCTCCCCCTGGTGGCCAGAATGTGAAGTGTAAAGTGTGACTGTGATACCTGGTCAGGTGAACTCCTTTAGTGCAGTCAGACGTAACATCACTCCCCTTAGTGGCAGGGCGACATTACTGCAACGGCCAGGACTCTGGGGTGCTGCAAAATTATCTTCAATTTGCCCTTTTTTCTGTTTTTTTGTGTTGTTCCAATACACACAAAGGAAATAAACATGTGTAGAACAAAACGTGTATAATTACAATCATTTTCAGGGAGAAATACTTCATTTCCTGGAACATCTTCAAGGGTGCCAACACTTTTGGGCCACGACTTAATGCCCGGCTTCAGAAAGGCTCATTTGTAGCCGAAACGTCGCCCAGACATGTGGGTTGATTAAAATCCTGCACATTTTTCCACTGAAACAATGGAGTGCTGCCTCTTTCTTGGAATTCTATGAAGTTTGGATAATCATTGGACAGATTGTCTAGGGGCCTTGCACCCGAAGATAAGTATTTATACTGTGCTGTTCCTTCTTTTGTATGTATATATATATATATATATATATATATATATATATATATATATATATAGGCTAGATGGTGGCCCAGTTCTAACACATTGGGTATTCTAGAATATGTATGTGTATGTATGTACGTAGCGCTTAGCACAGCCACGTAGTATATAGCACAGCCACGTAGTATATAACACAGCCACGTAGTATATAGCACAGCCACGTAGTATATAGCACAGCCACGTAGTATATAGCACAGCCACGTAGTATATAGCAGCCACATAGTATATAGCAGCCACATACTATATAGAACAGCCCACGTAAAATATAGCACAGCCCACGCAGTACATAACACAGGCCACGTAGTATATAACACAGCCCACGCAGTATATAACACTGCCCACATAGTATATAGCAGCCAGGCAGTATATAACAGCCCACATAATATATAGCACAGCCCACGTAGTATATAACACAGCCCACGTAGTATATAACACAGCCCATGTAGTATATAACACAGGCCACACAGTATATAACACTGCCCACGTAGTATATAGCAGCCAGGCAGTATATAACACAGCCAACATAGTATATAACACAGGCCACGCAGTATAAAACACAGCCCACGCAGCATATAAAACAGCCCACGTAGTAAATAGCACAGCCCAAGCAGTATATAACACTGCCCATGTAGTATATAACACAGCCCACACATTATATAACACAGGCCACACAGTATATAACACAGCCCACGCAGTATATAACACAGCCCACGTAGTATATAAAACAGCCCACGCAGCATATAAAACAGCCCACGTAGTAAATAGCACAGCCCAAGCAGTATATAACACTGCCCATGTAGTATATAACACAGCCCACACATTATATAACACAGGCCACACAGTATATAACACAGCCCACGGCAGTATATAACACAGCCCACGCAGTATATAACACAGCCCACGTAGTATATAACAGTGCCCACGTAGTATATAGCAGCCAGGCAGTATATAACACAGCCCACGTAATATATAGCACAGCCCACATAGTATATAACACAGGCCACGCAGTATATAACACAGGCCACGCAGTATATAACACAGGCCACGCAGTATATAACACAGCCCACGCAGTATATAACACAGCCCACGTAGTATATAGCAGTGTGGACACCATATCCCAGTTAAAAAAAAGAATTAAAATAAAAAATAGTTATATACTCACCCTCCGTCATCCACCAAAGCTGTCCCGACGCGCGCGATGCTGCCGCCAGCTTCCGTTCCCAGTGATGCATTGTGAAATTACCCAGATGACTTAGCGGACTCGCAAGACCGCTAAGTCATCTGGGTAATTTCGCAATGCATCTCTGGGAAGGAAGCTGGCGGTAGCATCGCGCACATCGGTGGACGTCGGAAGGTGAGAACAGCACAATTTATTTTTTTTAATTATTTTTAACATTATATCTTTTTACTATTGATGCTGCATAGGCAGCATCAATAGTAAAAAGTTGGTCCGGGATGGGGCGACACACTGGCACGGATTGGAGGGGAGTAGGGAGGAGGCACTGACTTGAGGAGAGTAGGGAGGGGCCAAGCCTGTCGCTGATTGGATGCGGCCTGCCGGTCGCGACCAATCAGCGACGCGGGATTTCCTTTACAGACAAACAGACAGAAAGACAGACAGACGGAAGTACACCTTAGACGATTATATAGATAGATATATACACAACAAATATACTTACATTATACACACATGCATACATAAATTTCATTTTTTTCTTTTAAATGTATCACCTTATTTCTGACACCCCAGCAGCAGCATTATTTCTCTCTCATGGTGCCAGATTGAATCCTCACTTATAAATGCACTCTAGTTGCTCATTTTCCCTTTTGTAATCCTGCAGCATTTGTGACAAGATAATATTCAATAGACGGTTCTACATGTTGCAGTGTGTGCACACTTTACTCTCTTCCATGTTAATTATTCATTCAGTTGTCTCTCCTTCCCCTGTGGCTTAGTTGAGATATAAAGGATTGAGAATCTATCAGATCTTTAAATTAAAAGCTTTGATGATTTCAACATGAGGTTTTCTGCAGCTATCAACTTGACAGTTTGGTGTTTTTTATCTAAACCAGCTCTTTTAACCGAAATAAAAAAAATCACCACAAATTAAATATGTGCCAGTATCAAAAATGTACAACATGATTCACATTTACTTAAAGAAGCATTCCCACCAAACTTTTTACTGCTAAGGCTAGGTTCACATTGCGTTAATGGCAGTCCGCTGACGGAATCCGTTTCATAGCGGCACTAACGCAGCACTAACGCTATGTAACGGATCCGTTAGCGCACCCATTGACTACCATTATGTAGCGCATCGCTAACACATGTCATAATCGGTATGCATTAGTGATGTTCCGTCATTCTGTGACGGACCCTCGGACGCAGTCTGCAGCGTTTCGGGTCCGTCACTCGCTAGCGCAGATAGAGCCGATTATGACATGCGTTGCGATGCGCTACATAATGGTAGTCAATGGGTGCGCTAACGGATCCGTTACATAGCGTTAGTGCCGCTATGAAACGGATTCCGTCAGCGGACTGCCATTAACGCAATGTGAAGCTAGCCTTAGACTTGTGTAAAATGTACATGTAGCGAAGTGTAAGGCTACTTTTACACTAGTGTCGGTACGGGGCCGTCGCGCTGCGTCAGCCCGACGTACCGACGCATACTGTGCAAGCGCCGCACAACGGGGGCAGCGGATGCTGTTTTTCCATGCATCCGCTGCCCCATTGTGAGGTGCGGGAAGGTGGGGGCGGAGTTCCGGCCACACATGCGCGGTCGAAAAAGGCGGACCGTCGGCACAAAAAAACGTTACATGTAACGTTTTTTGCTGCCGGCGGTCCGCCACAACATGATGCAACCGTCGCATGACGGTTGCAACGTGTGTCAATACGTCGCAATGCGTCGCTAATGTTAGTCTATGGGGACAAAACGCATCCTGCAGACGACTTTGCATGATGCGTTTTTTTCGCCAAAACTACGCATTGCGACGTATGCAAAAAAACGCTAGTGTGAAAGTAGCCTAAGGGTAAGTTCACACAGGACGTTTCTGCTGCGTTTTTTTATGCGAATTTTCAGCTGCTTTTTAAGTACCAGCAAAGCCTATGAGATTTCAGAAATCTCATGCACACACAACATCCAGTTCCAGCTAATGCCTCTGTTGTATCAAATTTAAGCCACTTCTTGATGACAGTTTTCCATGGTATATCTAATGACTTAGAAATGTTTCTGCACCCATTTCCTAACTGAGAACTTTCAACAATGAGATCCCTTTGCTGTGTTGTAAGATGTTTATGGACCATGGTTTTTGCTGTAAAATTAATCTAAGAAAATGACAGGAAAATCCTACTGAAACAGGTAAACTTTATATGGGGTTAATCGTAATCACTTTAAATGATTGCAGCTTTGTAACGACTACTATTTGAAGGGAATCTGTCACCCCAAAATTCGAGTATGAGAAGCGGCCACCGGCATCAGGGGCTTATCTACAGCATTCTGTAATGCTGAGAGAAGCCCCCGATGTACCCTGAAAGAGAAGAAAAACAGGTTATATTATACTCACCCAGGGGCGGTCCCAGTTCGGTCGGGGTCTGATGGGCGTCGTGGTCCGAGTCCGGCGCCTCCCATCTTCATAGGATGACATCCTCTTCTTTTCTTCCTGCTGCGGCTCCTGCGCAGGCGTACTTTGTCTGCCCTGTTGACGGCACACAAAGTACTGCAGTGCTAATGTGCCGGGAAAGGTCAGAGAGGCCTGGCGCCTGCGCACTGCAGTACTTTGCTCTGCCCTCAGCAGGGCAGACAAAATACGCCTGTGCAGCAGCCGCAGCAGGAAAAAAAAAGAAGAGGACGTCATCATCGTATGAAGATGGGAGGTGACGGACCCGGACCGCGACACCCATCGGACCCGAACCGAACCGTGACCGCCCCTGGGTGAGTATAATCTAACTCATTTTTCTTATCTTTCAGGATACATCAGGAGCTTAACTACAGCATTACAGAATACTGTAGATAAGCCCCTGATGCCGGTGGCCGCAGCTCATTCTCGAATTTTGGGGTGACAGGTTCCCTTTAACATGAGTGCAAATGTGATTGGCTAAGTCTGAACACCGTTACATCTCAAATTATAAGAGGGTTTTCACACTTATGCAAAAACATTATTTTAGTTTTGTTATTTTAATTTTTACCCTTCATAATGATTTCAGTTTGTTTCTCAATAAATTTGTACACATTATTGCTCACATTAAAAGGTAGAAAATGTTTTGAAATGATCCTCCTTGGTATGAATTTTAGTACATAACAAAACATGGCGTTTTAAAAAGGGTGTGTAGACTTTTTATATAAACTGTAAATAAATTTTGATATTGCTTTGTGCACTTTTTTTTTTTGGCAGAATCTAGCTGAAAGATTTAGTGTGCACATACCTTAACGTAAAGCGCTGTGGAAATCAATGGCGTTATTGGTTTAGTTTTTGAAGGGCATGGAGTGGCCTTTGGGGGACCAAGCATTTTAGAGAGAAAGTGTGAGAGGGTCGACTTACCTCCTCCTCTCCACAGGTGAAACAAAACATGGATCAACACCCAATCTAAATGCAGAAGAGGAGGCAAGAGTTAACTCTGGCACTCACAAAAATGCGAGGTGATGCGAACACTTTATTACCTGGGGAAGAGGGTACCAAACCGAGAAGAGGAGCCCACAAGCATTTAAGGAAGGTGGTTGCACAAGATACATATTTTATCTCCTATCAGACGGAGGTGACAGTGAAAGTTTGAGGGAGATGTAGATACTACTAACAGCCCTCCCAGTTGATAGAGCCACGCTGCAGCTGATATGGGGTTAACGGACATAGTCCGACATTTGTCATTTCTAGCCACATTCTAGGCGATTCCTGGCTAAGTGCAGCAGCTCAGTACCCATATCTCCCGTCCATGGCTCTCCTCACACAGCCTCCTCGCTTCTACCTCCGCTATCCCACCAATAGTGAGACAACGCTGTTGTGCTGGAGGTCTGAATTCAGTTGTCTAATTCTAACAAAAATTTGATTAATCATCCAGCTCTAGTCTCTAACTAAGACATCCCTTTTAGGATGGAGACATTTAGCATCATTTATGCAATCAGCTTTTTCCAAAAATAATAATAAAACAAAAGCTTACTGGAAACGTAATGATGCCATGATGGCAGCTCCTGTATTTTTTTTTTTACAAGTGACGAAGAGGGGCGACACCCATTAAAACGTGAAGGATTAAGTCTATTGCGCACCCGTCCTGTTTCTACGTGACGTCACAGAAGCTTTTTTCCACGCCGCAGACCGCACTGTCACTGCTAGCCAGCACCACCACGCTTAGCAGCAGCACCCAGCCGGCCCACGCAAGGAATTAGGCTCTACAAGTAAGCGCACTCTAATTGCAATTCTATCTCTAGCATGTAACTCTATGAGAGTATTTCTCTAATCACCGCTGTCATGTATCATTTATTTAGTGCTTGCTATCAGCGTTTCTACTAGTTGGGCTGCCATCACCTACATTATTATACGCTGCCTCTGCCCATACCTTTTATCGCAGTAAGGTCTTATGGGCTCATACTAATCTTACACATACAAGCACAGGTTATTCAAGCACTCGGCTGCACGAGCGATTTCCTCTAATTACCGCTCTCATTTACCTAGTGCTTTCCATCAGTATCTCACTGGTTGGACTGCCTTCACCTTCAAGTGTCCATTGCTGCCTCTGCCTATACCGCAGTAAGTCTCAAATACTCAGAGGCTAGTATTTAGGTATAGGGAGCACATCCATTAATCATATACCATATTGCTATTCCCTGAAGTACTAAATACGCACAATTAAAGCATACTACTAGCAGAACCCCTTCACACTAGAACCCAGTATCCGGTCCAAGAAGTCTCTCATGGACATTCGCACCAAGTAGTAAGGACTGAAAATTTTTTAGCCAGCAGTACTACTGGTAATTCTATCCATTTCCGTATATGATCTCTACTATTTTTTATTGGCAGTGACCACCAAAAGGATTTAATTCTTATGAGTTTCCGGATATATATGCTCCATAATAACACAATCACAGAGTGAGTATATATATATATTTTTTTTCTCTATTATCTCAGCCTAGCGCGGTGAATTGGTATCTCGTTTAAAGGTTAAGTTTTAATTAATCCATTCAATCTATATCAGTACCTAATCATTATGGGTTGATTTTTCTCTGCTGATTACAGTTGACAAATCGGAGTTTACGGTGTAAGTGCCGGGTAGGGTATTGTAATGATGAAATCAGTGACATACCAGGAGGGGGGAGAATTTAATCAAGGCCAAGAAGTAGACGGCATTGGGCAAAGTATACTGCAGAGGACCAGAGCACTTGCAGAGTTTGGGGCCACTCTCTAAGCACTTGTTAGCTTTGTTGGTTTAAAGTTCGTTTTCACAGTAATGGCGAATTCAGACGCTCCAAGATCGGAACGCAATGCATGGACTGGCCGCCGGTCTCCCGACCTGAACGTGACAGCTTCAAATATTTTAATGAAGCGGTCACACTCAAGTTAGGAGACCCGTGACCAGTCAGTGCATTGCAGTCCGTTCTCAGACCGGACGTCTGACTGCGCCCTAATTCTTAGAAGTGTTATAGTAGCCAGGAAGATCCAGGCAAACTGCCTTCAACATGCTCTTTAGCTTAACCCCCTTTTAAAAAAAACATTTTGGAAATTCGTAGCCATGACATTATTACAATTGTGTATAATGGCTTCTTGAAAACTTACCACATAGAGAAGGTTCAGGTTATCAACTTTCCCGTAACAAAGATCCAACAGAGTCACTGGGTTTTTAGTCGCTTGTCTTACAGACATTATCCATGGTAGAGACAGATTTTCTACACTTGTTGTCTATAAAGAAATAGCAGGAAATATATGACAATAGGTTTGGAAAGAATACAATATAATAAAGCAAAGGGGTTAAATGCAGTGATGTAATTTCACTCCGTAATAAGATCAAATGGTGCCATCACAACCAGTGTGTGCGCAGTGCTACCTTCTGCAGCAAGAGAGCGTTATGCATCCTCCAGTCGTGATCCCAGGAAGAAGTAGGGATCAGAAGGAAGGCAGTATGACAATCTACAGAGGGCTATGACTAACTATGGCGTTACATTGATCTGCATTTGAGCTGAACTACAGACACAGAACAGTATGACATTTATCAAAACTAGATGCAAAGTTGCATACTTTTTTTATGGAACATATCGCCTGAGTAAAACTACCCTTTAAAGGAAACTGTCAGCAGGATTGTGCTCAGTAACCTACAGTGTCAGGTCGGCGCCGTTATACTGATTATAATGATAGCTTGGTTGATGAAATCCGTGTTGGGGTTGTTGTTTAATCTTTATGTTCAGTTTTGAGTTAATGATATGCCTGTGCTCCTGGGCGGCCTGTGGGGGTCTTCATGTGGTGCTCTGATTAGCTATTCATCAGTATGGCTTCTGACAGGTCACTGATCCCTCACTGACCTGATCCCTAGCTTACATAATGAATATTATATATATCTGGGGGGGGGGGGACCTTCTGCAGGCAGGCACAGGTGGTGGAACCTGCGCTGCAGCCTGATTGCATATTTACTGTGTTTATAATTAATTTCTTTGCAATTGTCCTGATATTCCTAAAAGAAAAGAATATGAAAATGGCACCGGCCAGACCTGCGCAGTAGCAGCTATTTGTGATCCGATAGCTGTTACTTCGCAGGCGCCGCCATTGTCAAACCTTTCCTTTTTTTAATAAACTTTTTTTTTTCATTCACAGACTGGAGACAGGCGGAGGGGCCGGGGAATCACAGACCGGAGGCAGGCGGAGGGGCCGGGGAATCACAGACCGGAGGAAGGTGGAGGGACCGCGGAATCACAGACCGGAGGCAGGCGGAATCACAGACTGGAGGCAGGCAGAGGGGCCGGGGAATCACAGACCAGAGGCAGGCAGAGGGACGGCGGAATCACAGACCGGAGGCAGGCGGAGCTGTAGGGGAATCACAGACCGGAGGCAGACAGAGGGGCCGGGGAATCACAGACCGGAGGCAGGCAGAGGGGCCGGGGAATCACAGACTGGAGGCAGGCAGAGGGGCCGAGGAATCACAGACTGGAGGCAGGCAGAGGGGCCGGGGAATCACACACTGGAGGCAGAGGGAGGGGCTGGGGAATCACAGACTGGAGGCAGGCGGAGGGGCCGGGGAATCACAGACTGGAGGCAGGCAGAGGGGCCGGGGAATCACAGACCGGAGGCAGGCAGAAGGACGGCGGAATCACAGACCGGAGGCAGGCGGAGCGGTAGGGGAATCACAGACCGGAGGCAGACAGAGGGGCCGGGGAATCACAGACCGGAGGCAGGCAGAGGGACGGCGGAATCACAGACCGGAGGCAGGCGGAGCGGTAGGGGAATCACAGACCGGAGGCAGACAGAGGGGCCGGGGAATCACAGACCGGAGGCAGGCAGAGGGATGGCGGAATCACAGACCGGAGGCAGGCAGAGGGGCCGGGGAATCACAGACTGGAGGCAGAGGGAGGGGCTGGGGAATCACAGACCGGAGGCAGGCAGAGGGGCCGGGGAATCACAGACCGAAGGCAGGAAGAGCGGCCGGGGAATCACAGACCGGAGGAAGGCGAAGGGACCGCGGAATCACAGACCGGAGGCAGGCAGAGGGACGGCGGAATCACAGACTGGAGGCAGGCAGAGGGGCCGGGGAATCACAGACTGGAGGCAGAGGGAGGGGCTGGGGAATCACAGACCGGAGGCAGGCGGAGGGGCCGGGGAATCACAGACTGGAGGCAGGCAGAGGGGCCGAGGAATCACAGACTGGAGGCAGGCAGAGGGGCCGGGGAATCACAGACTGGAAGCAGGCAGAGGGGCTGGGGAATAACAGAGCGGAGACAGGTGGAGGGGCCGGGGGATCACAGACTGGAGGCAGGCAGAGGGGCCGGGGAATCACAGACCGGAGGCAGGCGGAGGGGCCAGGGAATCACCAAAATCTAATTAGCAGAAAACATCAATGGGTGATTAAAGAAGAACCACAAAGTGGATTTCTTCACCAAAGGTATCAATTTAAATCAGAATTACAGCGCCATTGCAGCCATGTCTCTACTTTCCATTATTAAATTGTGCTGACAGGTTGTCTTTAATTAATCTTTTTAGAGTAGCCGTCCTCTAGTATTTGGCAAGGGACAAACATGTAGGTACTGAATGGACTACAAATACATAAAATACTCTATAGGATGAATAGTGCAGGATTGCAAGTAAGAATCCAGATATACATTTACAAATAAAGCAACAATAAATATTTTACATTAGTTCCATAAATTGTTATGCAAAAGGGAAAAAATCAAACCCCATTATATTTCAGATTTTTATTCACAGCCTAAACTATATTTGTCATAATTTATAGATGAAGAGTCCAAATGTACACAAACATCCACATTAATATTTCACAGACAGGTCCTATGACTTGGCCTTTATATACTTATTTGAATTGTCTTGACTTTCAGCCTTGCTGGTGGCCTGTCCATAGCATCTGTACAATGTTTGAGGTCTTAATGTCTTTTTTGTCTCAGTTCAGAGTTTCAATAGAGTTTTAAAGATTAATCTACTAATAAAAACTTATCGCAGGAAGGAAATGTTCCTCCCAATGAGGTCTATACTATGGAAAACCAGATTACTAATAGACTTCTATTATCAGAATGATTGTATGATCAGCTAATGTCCACCCCAGTCCTGTGACTCAACAGAATTCAGGTCCCCAATCATGGCAGCCTGTATTCTGCATATGGACTATAGGGAATGGTCAGCAAGCTTCAGGAAATCTGATCCCCCCTCCATAGCTTGTTAGAGAAGATCATTCTCATAAGGAGCTTAAATACCTTCTTCACATGAAGCTGTACAAGCCAACTACTCATGGGCCATCTTATAGTATACATGCCGCAGAATAGAGAGTTACTGAAAAAGCAATGGCCTAACGCACAAAGGCAGGTTCACCAGAGGTAAAGCCAAGGTGAATATTCTCCGCGTAAAACAAAGTAACGTCCAAATGAGTTAAACTGACAAACCACCTGGATACCCATAAATATATTTGCAGATGAAATCATGGTTCAATAATTACTTCAATAACTGCTTGTCCAGTTTGGGAATGGCAGATTTAGGAAAAGAACAGCAACCAGTGTTAGTGTTTTCAAGACGTTCTGCCAGCCATGGACGAAGCGTAAATACTTCGAGATGCCAACTTCACATTAAAGAAATATATGAAAATACGTCTTTACTGTGAAGTAAAACAGATTTGCTGCTTATTTCAGTGTGTACGTCCTTTATATTACAGTTCAGGACACATATATGTGAGCGCTTGTAGCTCTGGCTCCTGGCCAGTGTTTCCTTGTAACCGTAAAGTCCCCCAATTTTCCAATGGGCCCACACGAATCTGTCCAGGAAAATTAGCTCTCCGTCCAAAATTTCACCTATCCAGCTATGTTTCTTCACGAGGTTAAAGCCTTTTCCAACATCCATTTCTTACGCTGAGAACCTGGCACATGGTATATTACTCTGCCTCATAAAAGTGTCCAGAAATTAAAGGTAACAAAACACAAAACCTGAAAAGAATGAAAATATGTAGGATAAGTTAGGACTTATGCCACAGACTCACCTTTAGTAAACCTAGGCTTATACAGTGGCTTGCAAAAGTATTCACATCCCTCAGCATTTTTCATTGTTTGATACCTCACAACCTGGAAACTCACTTTTTTTTTTTTTTTTTTAGTTTTTGAATTAGTTCATGTAAAGAACATGCCTATAACTCTGAACATATGATTTTCTTTTTATTATGAAGCAAACAACGAATAGGACAAAATAGCTTAAAACGTCAGTGTGCATAACTGCTCCTCCCCCTAAAGTCAGTACTTTGTAAAGCAGGGGTCCTCAACCTGTAGCTCGGGAGCCACATGTGGCTCACGGTCCCATGAATTGTGGCTCGCGGCTGTTTGCCAGCTTGGTGCATTAGCTGCAGGTCTAGCAAACAGGTATGAAGAGCACATTTGAAAATGGTGAATTTTGTGAGCAGCCCTGAACAGAAGAGCAGATCTGGACGCACATATACTGGTCTTAGGGGTTTTGAGATGATTTAAGTATGGTTCGCTTGAGATGTTCGAAGCTGGATGTGACAGTGTCTTGGGAATGCTTTATAGGAGAATACTGAATGGGGGTATTGTGGGAACCCCTGGATCTTAGTATACTGCTTTGGCATGATTTTTGTGGAAAAGCTTTGGTTAACCATTACGCCTGTAATGGGGGCTTTGGTTGCCACTATTGTGAGGGGGGCGGGAGCTGAATGTGGCTCGCGACCCTCTCTCAAGGCTGGATGTTGCTCCCGACCCTCTCTCAGAGCTTAATGTGGCTCTCAAGGTCAGAAACGTTGGGGACCTGTGTTGTAGAGCCTACTTTTGCGGCAATTACAGCTGCAAGTTACTTTGGATAAATGTCCATGAGCTTTCCACATCTTGCCACTGGAAATTTTGTCAATTCCTCAAAGCAAAACTGCTCCAAGCTCCTTCACATTCAATGGTTTCCTCTGGTCGATAGTAATTTTCAAGTCGGATCACAGATTCTAAATTGGATTAAGGTCTGGGCTTTGACTAGGCCACTCCGAAACATTCATACGTTTCCACTCCACCCGAGTTTTTCTTTAGCAGTATGCTTTGTGTCATTGTTTTGTTGGAAGGTGAATCTCCCTCCCAGTCTCAAATCAATGACAGACTGAAACAGGTTTCTGCTCAAGAATATCCCTGTATTTTGCACTATCCGTCTTCCCCTCAACTCTGACCATTTTCCCTATCCCTACTGCTGAAAAACATCCCCTAAATATGATGCTGCCACCACTATGCTTCACTGTGGGGATGGTGTTCTTTGGGTGATGAGCTATGTTGTTTGGCGCCTGACATAGGGTTTACCTTGGTGGCCAAAAAGTTCAATTTTGGTCATATCTGCCCATACTACCCTCCTTCATATATTTGGCGAACTCAAAACGAGTCTTACAATTTTTGTGTGTAAGTAAAGGCTTTTTTCTGCCCACTCTTCCATAAAGGTCACCTTTTGGGAGTGTAATGCTTATTGTGGTTGTGTGGACAGATACTCCATTCTCTGCTTGGGAACGCTGCAGTTTCTTGAGGGTTACCTTTGGCTTCTGTGCTGTCTCTCTGATTAATGCCCTCCTTGCCCCGACAGAGTTTTGGTGGGCAGCCCCCTCTTGGCAGGTTTGTTGTGGTACTATGTGCTTTCCATTTAATGATAACGGATTTGATGGCGCTCTGGGGGGGGGAAGGGCAAAGATTGGGATATTTTATTTATTTTTTCTAAGCCAACCCTGACTTTTCTCTTCAATAACTTCCCTGACTTGTTTGAAGACCTCCTTGGTCTTCATGGTGTTATTTGCTTAGTGGTACCTCTTGCTTAATACTGTGGCAGCCTATGTGGCCTTTTAGATAAGGTGTGTATATACTGACAAACCATCTGACACTTAGATTGCACACAAGTGGACTTCCTTTCACTAAACATTTTACTTATGAAGATAATTGCTAAATTATCAATTGATTTAATAATAAATATTTAGGGGCTTCATCGCAGAAGGGGTAAATACATATGCAAATGCCAATTTTTAGTTATTTGATCTCTTGAAACGTTTGCAATTTCTAACCATTTTTCTACAAAACCTCATTTCAGAGGTTCAAAAATTGAACAAATTTACCATAAATAAAAAGATCATTTTTAATACTTTGTAGAGAATTCTTTGAAGGCAATGACTGCCTGAAGTCTGGAACCCGTGGACGTCACCAAACACTGGGTTTACACTCCTTTGTGACACTTTGCCAGGCCTTTAAAGCAGTTGAGTTCAGTTGTTGCTTGTTTATGGGTCTTTTTGCGTTAAGGTTTGTCTTAAGCATGTAAGATGCTGCTCGAAGGGGTTGAGATCTGGTGATTGACTTGGCTATTGTAGAATATTCCACTTCATTGCCTTAAAAACTCCTGAGTTTCGCAGTATATTTTGGGTCATTGTCCATCTGTACTGTGAGGGTATGTGCACACATCAGGATTTCTTGCAGAAAATTCCTGAAGAAAACCGGACATTTTCTGCAAGAAATCCACATGCGTTTTTTACGCTGTTTTTTTGCGTTTTTTCCCCAATGCATTAAATAGCGGGAAAAACACGAAAAATCCGTAAAATTAATGAACATGAAGCGTTTTTACCACGATGCGCTTTTTTCGCGGAAAAAAAAACGCATCATGTCCACAAAAATTGCAGAATGCATTATAATTGATGGGTTGCATATGTATACGTTTTTTATGCATTTTTATAGCGTTTTTATAGCAAAAAAAAACGCAACGTGTGCACACAGCCTGAAATGCCGACCAATCACCCTTGCTACATTTGGTTGAACCTGAGCAGAAAGTATCACCCTGTACACTTCAGAATTCATCCGGTTGCTTCTGTCTTCAGTCACATCATCAATAAACACTTGTGAGCCAGTGATTGGAAGCCATGCCTGCCATCACACAGCCACAGGGTGGATAAAAATCAATGTTTTTTTAAAAAAATCAAAAAAATCGGATTTTTTTGATTTAAATCGGATTTTTTTGATTTAAATCGGATTTTTTTTCAATAAACTGCTTTTTGAGGAAAATATTTTACCATCCAAAGGTTCTTCCATCATGAGATAAAGCTGAGTTGTTTAACTCAGTAGAATAAAGGCTGTATATGTGTAACATTCACAATGCCATGCTCTTCGAGAGGTTTCTGTAGGATGATGACTATCCAACAAGTTTGGGCATGTCAACTGAATGGAAAAAGAAACTAAACCAAAAGTGAAACCAAGCTAGAAGTGTGGAATTAAAGGGGCAGTATGAACAAAATGTGGAGGCTATTAATAGTTTATACAATTAAGACATGCTGCTTTTAAACACCTACCTATTGCCATATAGTAAAACAAAAAAGATTTTTACTTACTTTGGGGTCCCCCCCTCACCCTGGCGTTAGATCGTTGCCCCTAGTTTCGTCCGTGTAACTATGGGCGCACATGCGCACTGCTCTCACTTTTCATTTTAATCGTGATTTATATTAAAAAAAACCTTTTGATTTAAATCAGTGATTTAAATCATGATTAAAATCATGATTTAAATCGATCCGATTTAAATAGAAAAAAATCTTTTGATTTAAATCGTGATTTAAATCATGATTTAAATCGTCGTGATTTAAATCAATCCACCCTGCACAGCCACCACCATATTTTACAGAGGTTGTGGTGTGCTTTGGATCATGAATCAGTCCAAAACTTCTCCATACTTTCTTCTTCCCATTATTCTGATACAGTTGATCTTAGTTTCATCTATCCAAAGAATGCTGTTCCAGAACTGGTCTGGAGTCTTTAGATTTTATTTTTTTTTGCCAACGTCTAATCTGGCCTTTCTATATTTAAGGCTGATTAATGGTTTGCACCTTGTGGTTAACCCTTTGGATTTGCTCTCATAAAGTCTTTTTTTTTATAGTAAGCTTAGATACTGAAACACTTACCGTACTTCTTGGAGAGTATTTTTCACTTGGGTGCATATTGTGAAAACTTCTGCGATTAATGCCCACTGTTGTCTTTCATGGACATCCAGGCCTTTTTGAGTTCACCAGTGCGCGCTTTATTTTTTTTTTGTGTTGATTTGGTCACTCATAACATTTTTACAATCTCTGATGAATTTCTTCTTTTTTTACAGCCTAACGATGGTCTGTCTTCTTCCACTAAACCCTTTTAACCCGTTAAATCCCACTGTCTGCTGGAAATCCGCCCACCGGTGACCCCCGGCTCACCGATGGGTTGGCATGACAACTAGAAATCTCCTGGAGACCTCTATGGTTGTCACTGCCGGCTTGCTGTGTGCGTCGCCCAGTGGTTTCCGCTCATAGCAAGTGAGTAATTCAGCTACATATAGGTGAACTGATCATCGCCTGTATGTAGCCGAGCCGATCGAGTTATGGCAGCTTCTAGTCTCACATGGAGACTATTGAAGCATGCCAAAAGTAAAAAAAAATAAAATAGTTCAAATCTCCACCCTTTCGCCCCATTCAAAACAAAACAATAAAAAACGTCAAAGAAGACGGATTAACCTCAAAAAAGAAGGATTAACCTCATCGCTAAACACCGTAGCGAGAAAAAAAAGTAAAAAACGCCAGAATTATGTTTTTTTGGTCGCCGCAACATTGCATTAAAATGCAATAACAGGCGATCAAAACATCGCATCTGCACCAAAATGGTATCATTAAAAACCTCAGCTCGGCACACACAAAATAAGCCCTCACCCAACCCAAGATCATGAAAAATGGAGACTACAGGTATTGGAAAATGGCGCAATTTTTTTTTAACAAAGTTTGAAATTTTTTTTCACCACTTAGATTAAACAGAACCTAGACATGTTTGATGTGCAAAAACTCGTAATGACCTGGAGAATCATAATGGCAGGTCAGTTTTAGCATTAGGTGAACCTAGTAAAAAAGCCAAACAAAAAACAAGTGTGGGACTGCACTTTTTTTTTGCAATTTCACAGCACTTGACATTTTTTTCCCATTTTCTAGTACACAACATGGTAAAACCAATGGTGTCGTTCAAAAGTACAACTCGTCCAGCAAAAAACAAGCCCTCACATGGCCATATTGACGGAACAATAAAAAAACGTTATGGCTCTGGGAAGAAGGGGAGAGAAAAACGAAAAAGCAAAAACGAAAATACCTCCAGGGTTAAGGGGTTAATTGATGTGGGAATGGCCCATTAAAGGGAACCTGTCACCCCCAAAATCCAAGATGAGCCAAGCCCACCGGCATCAGGGGCTTATCTACAGCATTCTGTAATGCTGTAGATAAGCCCCAGATGTATCCTAAAAGATGAGAAAAAGAGGTTAGATTATACTCACCTGGGTGTCGCGGTCCGGGGCCTCCCATCTTCTTACGATGACGTTCCCTTCTGGTCTTCACGCTGCGGCTCTGGCGCAGGCGTACTTTGTCTGCCCTGTTGAGGGCAGCGCAAAGTACTGCAGTGCGCAGGCGCCGGGAAAGGTCAGAGAGGCCCAGCGCCTGCGCACTGCAGTACTTTGCTCTGCCCTCAACGGGGCAGACAAAGTACGCCTGCGCCAAAGCCGCAGCGTGAAGACCAGAAGAGGACGTCATCTGATGAAGATAGGAGGAGGCGGACCGGACCGCGACACCCTTCGGACCGGACCAGCAGCTGGACCGCCCCTGGGTGAGTATAATCTAAACTCTTTTTCTCATCTTTCAGGTTACATCGGAGGCTTATCTACAGCATTCCAGAATGCTGTATATAAGCCCCTGATGACGGTGGGGTTACCTCACCCTCGATTTTGGTGGTGACAGGTTCCCTTTAAAGAGCTTTTCAAATAACTGTCCAATTATTTTTGGCCCCTTTAAAAAGAGGCAGCTACATATTAAACAGATGTAATTCCTAAACCCTGACTCCAATGATGAGCATGTGAATAACATCAAATTAAAGGTGCGCTCACACTAGCGTATAAAAAAAAAAAAAAAAAAAATCGGTCTCATTCGCATCCAGAAAAGTGGTATGGGTATTTCCTCACTTGTCATCCGTGAGAAGTATGAAATCTGTTTTTTTAACCCAGCAGCTATCAATTATTGACAGGACCATTTACAGTTTCTTATGCTACAGAACTGTGATGTATTCATAAAAATGGGATGCAATACCGATGGTCCACATGGCATCCAATTTTTTTCTCACACCCATCAGATTTCTGAGTGAAATTACACCTGAGAAAATAAACAGATCAGCACTGCATTATTGAATAACATTGGTCGCCGTGCAATCTTATTTTTTCTCGCATAGCACTCATCCGATGTGTGGGCAAGCCCTAAAGCTGAGAGTCTGCACTTTAAGCCCATATTACCGTACCTTGAATATGTTTTGGTAGACAACTAAAATGCCAAACTTATGTCACTGCCCAAATATTTCTGGACTTAACTGTATAGATAGTGAAAAACAGCTTGGGTTTGTAAATAACAATTAGGGCTCTTATAGACGCAATGACCACCCATTGTTTAGACAGACTGACCCCACTTCCATGCACGCAGAACGCTCCTTAACTAACTAACTAACTAACTTTGATTGTTCCAGATTATTGGTCTGTTTAAAGGGTCCCTTAATTAAGTGGCCTTGGACTATACTTTAATCAATACTGGTCATAAAATTCAACTGAAGTATATAAATAATTTCAGAAAAATAAAGCTGAAGTTTTTCACTTCAATTGAAATTTTGCCAGTAGCTTCTCAATGCCACCTCTGCCACTATTCATGATTAGAAAAAGAAAAGCGTTAATTTGTGTTTTTATGTTAGGGATATGGAGGGGAATAACATACGAAAGCGCAAAGTAAGACTAAACTTACACTTAACGAGTACCTGTCACAATAAAGGGTTTAGTCTGCCATCAGCAAGGTATAGAGAAGGATATATAGTTTTGTGGAAAGAAAGAGAAACAACCTAGCATCCAATTTACGTAAAAGACATCTGGCTTTACTTAAGGTCCAGGTTAAGATCCACATGAAAGAACAGAAGAGAATTGTTGCAATCTCTGCCATTACTATGCTGAGGGGTCTAGTAAGTGGTATCACTCAATGACTGGTGACCTTCTCTGTAAGTACAGACATACAGAGATGGCTTTGAATACGACTCCTCCACCCCACCCACACCCACTAGACCCCTGATGGCAGAAGGTGCAAAAATTAGCAAAATCCAAATATACTGAATGTTTTCAGACAAAACTATATCGATTATCTCCGAACCCCCTGCTTTACAATATGCAGCGCAGAATTATTATTCATTTTTATAACGGCATTATTGTTGTTATTATTATTATTTATTTATATAGCACTATTGATTCCATGGTGCTGTACATGAGAAGGGGTTACATACAAATTACAGATATCACTTATAGTGATGAGCGAATATACTCGTTATTCGAGATTTCTCGAGCATACTCGGGGGTCCTCCGAGTATTTTTTAGTGCTCGGAGTTTTAGTTATTCTTGCCGCAGCTGAATGATTTACAGCTACTAGCCAGCATAAGTACATGTGGGGGTTGCCTGGTTGCTACGGAATCCCCACATGTACTTAAGCTGACTAACAGATGTAAATCATTCAGCTGCGGCAAGAAAAACTAAAACTCCGAGCGCTATAAAATACTCGGAGGACCCCCGAGCATGCTCGAGAAATCTCGAGTAACGAGTATATTCGCTCATCACTAATCACTTACAGTAAGCAAACTAACAATTACAGACTGATACAGAGGGGCGAGGACCCTGCCTTTGCGGGCTTACATTCTACAGGATGGTGGGGAAGGAGACAGTAGGTCAAGGTTTGCAGGAGCTCTGGTGTTGGTAAGGCGGTAGCTCCGGTAGTGGTGAGGAGGCAGAGGAGTCAGTGCAGGCTGTAAGCTTTCCTGAAGAGATGGGTTTTCAGGTTCTGTCTGAAGGATCCGAATATGGTTGATAGTCGGACGTATTGGGGCAAAGAATTCCAGAGGATGGGGGATATTCGGGAAAAGTTTTAGAGGCGGTTGGGTGAGAAGCGAATAAGTGTGGAGAGAAGGAGGTCTTGGGAGGACAGGAGATTATGTAAGGGAAGATATCGGGAGATTAGTTCAGAGATATATGGAGGAGAAAGGTTATGGATGGCTTTGTAGGTCAGTATTAGTAATTTGAACTGGATACGCTGAGGGAATGTGAGCCAGTGAAGAGATCTGCAAAGGGCGGAAGGGGTGGAGTAGCGAGGAGAGAGATGAATTAGTCGGGCAGCAGAGCTAAGGATGGACTGGAGAGGTGCAAGGGTGTTAGCAGGGAGGCCACAGAAAAGGATGTTGCAGTAGTCAAGGCAGGAGATGATGAGGGCATGCACAAGCATTTTAATAGATTGACGGTTGAGAAAAGGACGGATTCTGGAGACATTTTTGAGCTGGAGGCGACAGGAGGTGGAAAGAGCTTGGATGTGCAGTTTGAAGGACAGGGCAGAGTCAAGAGTTACTCCGAGGCAGCGGACTTCTGGTACGGGGGAAAGCGTGATGTCGTTAATTGCGAAAAATAGGTCAGGTAAGGAAGTTTTATGAGATGGAGGAAAGATGATGAGATTAAATTTGTCCACATTGAGTTTGAGGAAGCAAGAGGAGAAGGAGCATATGGCTGATAGACACTCCGGAATTCTGGACAGCAGAGAGGTGATGTCTGGGCCAGAAAGGTAGATCTGAGTGTCATCAGCATAAAGGTGGTACTGGAATCTATGAGACTTTATGAGTTGTCCCAGGCCAAGTGTATAGATGGAGAAGAGTAGGAGTCCTAGAACAGAGCCTTGGGGGACTCCAACAGAGAGAGGGTGGGATGAGGAGGTAGTGTGGGAGTGGGAGACGCTGAATGTGCGGTTGGAAAGGTATGAGGAGATCCAGGATTGGGCGAGGTCTTTGATACCAAAGGAGGAGAGGATCTGTAGTAGGAGGCAGTGGCCAACTGTGTTGAAAGCAGAGGACAGGTCTAGAAGGAGGAGTACAGAGTATTGTCCGTTAGCTACAGCTGTAAGAAGGTCGTTAGTAATTTTGGCCAGGGCTGTCTCAGTTGAGTGATGGGGGCGGAAACCAGATTGTAGATTGTCAAAGAGCAAGTTAGAGGAGAGGTGTGAGGAAAGTTCAGCATGATTTGCTGCTCCAGGAGTTTGGAAGCGAATGGGAGCAGCAATATTGGGCGATAGCTGGATATAGCAGTTGGATCGAGAGTTGGCTTTTTAAGGATAGGCTTGATTGTGGCATGTTTGAAAGCAGAAGGGAAGGTGCCAGAAGTTAGTGATAGGTTGAAGAGATGGGTTAGGGATGGGATAAGAGTGGTGGTGAGGTTGGGGAGTAGGTGGGATGGGATGGGGTCGAGCGTACAGGTGGTGAGGTGCTATTTGGAGAGGAGACCATTAAGCCCCCCTTCAGTGATGTTGGGTAGGGAGGTAATGGGGTTTGGGCATTGGTCTAGTATACAAAGGGGTTGTGGTGGTTGAACAATGAAGACTTGGTTGAAGTGTGTGGCAAAGTCCTCAGCAGAGATGAGGGAGATTGGAAGGGGCAGTGGGGGGCAGAGGAGGGAGTTAAAAGTTTTGAATAACTGTTTGGGGTTGTAGGATAGGGAAGATACGAGGGTTGTGAAACACGCTTGTTTAGCAGAGGTGAGAGAAGATTTAAAAGCGAGTGTTGCCTGTTTGAATGCAGTGAAGTCGTCTTGCGAATGTGTTTTCTTCCAACGCCGATCTGCAAACCTGGACACTTGCCGGAGCTTTTTAGTGATGTTATTGTGCCAGGGTTTTCTATTGATACTTCGTACTCTGCCATGAATGAGAGAGGCAACCGTGTCAATAGCTGATGCGAGAGTGGCATTGTAGAAAGCAGTGGCACTGTCTGTGTCGTGAGGATATGGATGCCAGTGGTAGGATAGCGTCAGAGAGTGTGTGGGTGTCTAGGTGGTGCGAGGTTTCTATGGGGGTGCGCATCTTGCTGGACATGTGTGTCCGGTCAGGAGGACAGGGATGAGAAAGTGAGCAGATGGCGGTCGGATAGAGGGAGAGGGGAGGTGGTGAAGTTAGATAGAGAGCAGAGACGGGTGAAGACCAGGTCTAGTGTATGTCCATCTGTGTGGGTGGCTGCAGAGGACCACTGAGTAAGTCCAAAAGATGAAGTAAGGGACAGAAGTTTGGAGGCGGTTGACTGAAGAGTATCAGTGGGGATGTTGAAGTCACCCATGATGATGGTGGGAATGTCAGCAGAGAGAAAGTGAAGAAGCCAGGTAGAGAATTGGTCAATAAAGGCAGTGGCGGGGCCCGGAGGTCGGTATGTGATAGCCACTTGGAGGTTGGAGGGAGAGTAGATGCGGACAGAGTGGACTTTAAAAGAGGGGAGGATAAGGGAGGGTAGAGGTAGGATTGGGTTAAAGATGCAGTTAGAAGGAAAAGACCCACTCCTCCACCATGTCTGTTGCTGGGGCGAGGGGGGTGGGTGAAGTGGAGGCCGCCGTAACACAGCGCAGCAGGGGAGGCATGTCAGAGGGTGTTAGCCATGTTTCTGTGAGGCCGAGGAAGGCAAGCTTGTGAGAGAAAAAGGTCATGAATCACATGAAGCTTATTGCAGATTGAGCGGGCATTCCAGAGTGCTCCAGACAGAGGAAGCAGGGGGGCGGGCTTCAGGGGCATGGGTTTTAAGTTGGAAAGATTGCACTAGTTCATATTAGATAGGGAGCGGTAGGAGGGGGTAGTATTGGGAGGCATGAGCTGTGGGGGTCCATGGTTGGGAGATATGTCTCTTTACTCCATTACGCTTTACTTTATTTATTCCATGGTGTTTTACTTGTGAAAAAAGGGGCATACATAGACAAGTACAATCGACCTGAGCAACACAATGTACACACAAGTACAGAAGGAGAGAGGACCCTGCCAGCTAGGGCTCATAGTCTACAGGGGATGGCTGAGGATACACTAGGAGAGGGTAGAATACATGTTCTACATGACAAATTCCCCATAAATTAATTTTATGGTGCCGATCCAGCAATTGCCACTAAGACAGGAGTCCAACCTTACAAATGTTGTTAAAAAATGAAGAACGTGACTTTATTTATGAATTGTAACTTCATTGTTTGCCTAGTATTGAACTAATTTAAAAATGTATCCTAAGGTGTCCCAAGCAATCTTTAGACAATACCAGCAGGAAACGATATTTTGTGTAGAGGCAAGTGAAGAAAAGACTCTGCGGGTTGATACAGGGTGAAATGACAAATTTCCTATACATTTTCTTTTTTATGGATGTTGGCAAATTCCCATTTTTTTATCTCTAAGGTGCCCCAATTTACAGGATAAAAAGGAGCTGTGAGGCTTATATGTTGGGTAATATGCAAAATGTTTAAATAAGGCTTCTTTCACATTTCCGTCGGTACTCGGCCGTACCGACGGAAGTTTGTGAATTTGTGAGTGACGTGAGCAGTGGACGCAGTGTTTCAACGTGTCCGCTGCCCATTGTAAAGTCCCAGGGAGGAGGGGGGTGGAGTTACGCCCGGGCATGCGCAGTAAAAATTGCAGGACACAACGTACAAAATTTTTTTTCGATACGACGGCCCGCCAAATGCCGACGCATCCAGTGCACGACGTATGGAACGTGTGTCCATACGTCGCGATGCGTCGGTAATGCAAGTCTATGTGAAAAGAAAAACGCATCCTGCGGGCAACTTTGCAGGATGCGTTTTTTCCACAGAACGACGCATTGTGACGGTCTGCAAAAGACGGAAATGTGAAAGTAGCCTAAGTTGTCCACTACTTGGACAACTTCTTCTCATCTTAATATATACTTACCTTATAATGTCTTCACATCCTGTTCCGTTCAGATGTGTCCGGATCCCAGAAATCCAAGCGGCGGAAGTTCACCAACCTCTATATTGGGACACCCAAGTGATGTTTGTCTCAGTATGGAAACTGCTGGTGGTACCTGCCTCTTGTGCGGTACCACAAGCGGAACACCGCCGCACCACACACTGTATATGCCGTGCGCACCACACACACACACTGTGTATGCCGTGCGCACCACACACACACACTGTGTATGCCGTGCGCACCACACACACACACTGTGTATGCCGTACGCACCACACACACACTGTATATGCCGTACGCACCACACACACACTGTATACGCCGTACGCACCACACACACACTGTATACGCCGTACGCACCACACACACATTGTATACGCCAGTGTTCCCCAACTCCGGTCCTCAAGAGCCACCAACAGGTCATGCTTTCAGGATGTCCTTAGTATTGCACAGGTGATTGAATGCTTGCCTGTCTAGGTGATGCAATTATCACCTTTGCAATACTAAGGAAATCCTGAAAACATGACCTGTTGGTGGCTCTTGAGGACCGGAGTTGGGGAACACTGGTATACGCCATACGCAGCACACACACTGAATACGCCATACGCAGCACACACACACACTGTATACGCAGTACACACCTCACACACTATACGCCATACACAGCCACTAGCGTGGTATCATCAGAGGAACACCATCGCAAACACACCGCCGGGGTCAGCCGAATGATTCACTGACCGCCGCCATCTTTGTACAGGATGCGCGCATGCGCAGTTTTAATGTGACCGCCGCTATCTGCACAAAGATGGCGGCGGTCTTCCATCTAGTACAATAATAAAGCTTATACTGCCCTTACGTGCCGGCGGCGTTCCCACGGTGTCGACACTTGGTCTCCCAATGCTCCCATGAAGTTGTTGTGACACTTGATGCCGATGCCCAGTCAGGGCTGATGTCACTGTTCCCGTTTCCTGTGGAATTGAGCAGAAAGAGGTAGTGCATGATCAGCTGCAGCCAAGACTTCCTCTTCATGTTCAATTTGTCCGAAGGCGGGAACAGTGACGCCAGCGCTGATTGGACTCCGGCGTCACAAATCACAACAACAGCACCGGAGCCCCAGGAGAGCACGAGCAGACACTGCAGGAATGGCACTGGCTCGGGGGACAAGTATAAGCTTTATTATGTTATGGGGTTCAAACATTTCGATCAAGAAGAGGTTATCCAAGTAGTGGACAACCCCTTTAATCTAGTCATACTGAATATACTTCTTGTCTGACTGCCAGGGACTTGTCTACACCTCTGACTACTTCACTGATCTGTGCCCGTTCCAAAAGAACCACAAGTCACCAGTTAAGTAATAATTCTAGCATATTCTCTTCTCCCAGTGAGTCACAATTTTATACCACACCAAACAGTAATGCAATTCATTATTCTGTGTATACTGACTCTCGATTATGTGGATTTAGTATAAATGATTTGAAAAGCAAAACCAACAGCAGATGAGTATTGGGTATGAAATTATAGAACTATATTTTGCCAAGCGTAGTCACTAAAGAGGTTGTCCGAGAGCAATCAAAAACCTGTCAAGTTTTGTAAAAAGGTGACACAAGGTAGTTTACTAATAAACTGTTCAAAACAGCATGTTTCACCCCATTTTATCTTCCTTCAGATGATCCCACAAAGTTGCAGATTTTTTGACAACTGTACTTTTCCGACACAGGCTCTGGAGGCAGGGAACGTGCTCGCTCTCCCTGTTAGGCATAATTTATTTCTGATAGATAAAAACACGAACCATTGTTTAACAGGGTTTTGGATCTGCATTTCATTAGTGTTTAGTCAGAGTGTCAGTTTTCACCATCAGTGTTTCATCAGTGATTTTAACAAAATTAAACTGCAAAGCTTCTCCTATCCACTACAATGATAATAACGGAGAGCACAAGATTGCACATGGATACCATCTGAGAGTTTCAGACTCAGACTTGTCTGGGTAAGTTTGATCCATGACTGAGATCAGTAACACCCATTTCTTGGTGATTTTTTTGCAGAAACACGGTCCATAAAAAAAAAAGTATGGAAATGTGTATAGCACTATAGACTTCAATGGGCACGTGTTCTATCTCTGAAAATCATGATAAAAATAAGCCTGTGCCTGACATGTAAGTAGTGTGTACTGTACATATCTGATATGTGAGCAGTGTGTATGTGTTCTGTGTGTGCCGCATATGTCTGATATGTGAGTGGTGTGTGTGCCCCATGTGTCTGTTATGCGAGGGGTGTGTGCTTCATGTCATAGTTACATAGTTATTAAGGTTGATGGAAGACTTTAAGTCCATCTAGTTCAACCCATAGCCTAACCTAACATGCCCTAACATGTTGCTCCAGAGGAAGGCAAAAAAAAAATATGTGGCAAAGAGTAAGCTCCACATCGGGGAAAAAAATTCCTCCCCGACTCCACATACGGCAATCAGACTAGTTCCCTGGATCAACGCCCTATCAAGGAATGTAGTGTATATACCCTGTAACATTACACTTTTCAAGAAAGGCATCCAGTCCCCTCTTAAATTTAAGTAATGAATCACTCATTACATCATACGGCAGAGAGTTCCATAGTCTCACTGCTCTTACAGTAAAGAATCCGCGTCTGTTATTATGCTTAAACCTTCTTTCCTCCAGACGTAGAGGATGCCCCCTTGTCCCTGTCTCAGGTCTATGATTAAAAAGATCATCAGAAAGGTCTTTGTACTGTACCCTCATATATTTATACATTAAAATAAGATCACCCCTTAGCCTTCGTTTTTCCAAACTAAATAGCCCCAAGTGTAATAACCTATCTTGGTATTGCAGACCCCCCAGTCCTCTAATAACCTTGGTCGCTCTTCTCTGCACCCGCTCTAGTTCAGCTGTGTCTTTCTTATACACCGGAGACCAGAACTGTGCACAGTATTCTAAGTGTGGTCGAACTAGTGACTTGTATAGAATAAAATTATGTTCTCCTCATGAGCATCTATGCCTCTTTTAATGCATCCCATTATTTTATTTGCCTTTGTAGCAGCTGCCTGACACTTGACACTGAATATGAGTTTGTCATCCACCCATACTCCCACGTCTTTTTCATTGACAGTTTTGCCCAGAGTTTTAGAATTAAGCACATAGTTATACATCTTATTACTTCTACCCAAATGCATGACCTTACATTTATCCCCATTAAAGCTCATTTGCCATTTATCAGCCCAAGCTTCTAGTTTACATAAATCAGCCTGTAATATAAAATTGTCCTCCCCTGTATTGATTACCCTGCAGAGTTTAGTGTCATCTGCAAATATTGAAATTCTACACTGAATACCCCCTACAAGGTCATTAATAAATATGTTAAAAAGAAGAGGGCCCAATAGTGACCCCTGTGGTACCCCACTGCTAACCGCGACCCAGTCTGAGTGTGCTCCATTGATAACCACCCTTTGTTTCCTATCCCTGAGCCAGCTCTTAATCCACTTACACATATTTTCCCATCCCCATTATTCTCATTTTATGTATCAACCTTTTGTGTGGCACCGTATCAAAAGCTTTGGAAAAGTCCATATATACTACGTCCACTGGGTTCCCTTGGTCCAGTCCGGAACTTACCTCTTCATAGAAGCTGATCAAATTAGTCTGACATGAACGGTCCCTAGTAAACCCGTGCTGATACTGGGTCATAAGGTTATTCCTCTTCAGATACTCCAGCATAGCATCCCTTAGAATGCCCTCCAGGATTTTACCCACAGTAGAGGTTAAGCTTATTGGCCTATAATTACCAAGTTCAGTTTTTGTCCCCTTTTTGAATATTGGCACCACATTTGCTATACGCCAGTCCTGTGGTACAGACCCTGTTATTATGGACTCTTTAAAGATTAAAAATAATGGTCTATCAATGACTGTACTTAATTCCTGCAGTACTCGGGGGTGGATCCCATCCGGGCCTGGAGATTTGTCAATTTTAGTGATTTTTAGACGCCGCCGTACTTCCTGCTGGGTTAAGCAGGTGACATTTAATGGGCATTTTTGTTATCACTGATCATATTGTCTGCCATGGGATATTCTTGTGTAAATACTGATGAAAAAAAGTCATTTAGCATATTGGCTTTTTCCTCATCCTCATCCACCATTTCACCCAGACTATTTTTAAGGGGGCCAACACTATCATTCTTTAGTTTCTTACTATTTATGTAGTTAAAGAATATTTTGGGATTATTTTTACTCTCTCTGGCAATGAGTCTCTCTGTCTCAATCTTTGCTGCCTTGATTTGCTTTTTACAGAATGTATTTAATTTTTTGTATTTATTTAGTGCCTCATCACTACCTACTTCCTTTAATTCCCTAAATGCTTTCTTTTTGTCCCTTATTGCACCCCTTACAGCTCTATTTAGCCATATTGGTTTCCTCCTATTTCTAGTATGTTTATTCCCATACGGTATATACTGTGCACAGGTCCTATCCAGGATGCTAATAAACGTCTCCCATTTTCTTTGTGTATTTTTGTGTCTCAGGATATCGTCCCAGTTAATTGCACCAAGATCCTCTCTCATCCGTTGGAAATTTGCCCTCCTGAAGTTTAGTGTCCTTGTAACCCCTCTACTACACATCTTATTAAAGGATACACGAAAACGTATTATTTTGTGATCACTATTCCCCAAGTGACCCCCAACCCTTATATTTGATATGCGGTCTGGCCTGTTGGTTAATATTAGGCCTAGCAGTGCCCCCTTCTTGTTGGGTCCTGAACCAGTTGTGAAAGGTAATTGTCTCTCATAGTTGTCAAAAACCGATTACCTTTACTGGAGCTGCAGGTTTCTGTTCCCCAATCTATTTCAGGGTAGTTGAAGTCCCCCATAATAATGACTTCTCCTTGAGTCGCAGCTTCATCTATTTGCTTTATGAGGATATTCTCCATTGCTTCCATTATTTTTGGAGATTTATAACAAACCCCTATCAGTAATTTATTATTTTTCCCCCCTCCCCTTATCTCCACCCACAGGGACTCTACATTTTCATTAAATTCACCTATATTATCACGACGGATTGGTTTTAAGGACGATTTTACATACAGACACACCCCTCCTCCTCGCTTGTGTCTTTGATATGTGAGTGGTGTGTGTGCCTCATGTGTCTGATATGTGAGTGGTGTGTGTGCCTCATGTGTCTGATATGTGAGGGGTGTGTGTGCCTCATGTGTCTGATATGTGAGTGGTGTGTGTGCCTCATGTCTCTGATATGTGAGTGGTGTGTGTGCCTCATGTGTCTGATATGTGAGGGGTGTGTGTGCCTCATGTCTCTGATATGTGAGTGGTGTGTGTGCCTCATGTCTCTGATATGTGAGTGGTGTGTGTGCCTCATGTCTCTGATATGTGAGTGGTGTGTGTGCCTCATGTGTCTGATATGTGAGTGGTGTGTGTGCCTCATGTGTCTGATATGTGAGTGGTGTGTGTGCCTCATGTGTCTGATATGTGAGTGGTGTGTGTGCCTCATGTCTCTGATATGTGAGTGGTGTGTGTGCCTCATGTCTGATATGTGAGTGGTGTGTGCCTCATGTCTCTGATATGTGAGTGGTGTGTGCCTCATGTCTCTGATATGTGAGTGGTGTGTGTGCCTCATGTGTCTGATATGTGAGTGGTGTGTGTGCCTCATGTGTCTGATATGTGAGTGGTGTGTGTGCCTCATGTGTCTGATATGTGAGTGGTGTGTGCCTCATGTGTCTGATATGTGAGTGGTGTGTGTGCCTCATGTGTCTGATATGTGAGTGGTGTGTACCTCATGTGTCTGATATGTGAGTGGTGTGTGTGCCTCATGTGTCTGATATGTGAGTGGTGTGTGCCTCATGTGTCTGATATGTGAGTGGTGTGTGTGCCTCATGTGTCTGATATGTGAGTGGTGTGTGTGCCTCATGTGTCTGATATGTGAGTGGTGTGTGTGCCTCATGTGTCTAATATGTGAGTGGTGTGTGTGCCTCATGTCTCTGATATGTGAGCGGTGTGTATGCCTCATGTGCCTGATATGTGAGTGGTGTGTGTGCCTCACATCTCTGATATGTGAGTGGTGTGTGTGCCTCACATCTCTGATATGTGAGTGGTGTGTGTGCCTCACGTCTCTGATATGTGAGTGGTGTGTGCCTTACGTGTCTGATATGTGAGTGGTGTGTGCCTCACGTGTCTGATATGTGAGTGGTGTGTGCCTCACGTGTCTGATATGTGAGTGGCGTGTGTGCCTCATGTGCCTGATATGTGAGTGGTGTGTGTGCCTCATGTGTCTGATATGTGAATGGTGTGTGTGCCTCATGTGTCTGATATGTGAGTGGTGTGTGTGCCTCGTGTCTGATATGTGAGTGGTGTGTGTGCCTCGTGTCTGATATGTGAGTGGTTTGTGTGCCTCATGTCTCTGATATGTGAGTGGTGTGTGTGCCTCATGTGTCTAATATGTGAGTGGTGTGTGTGCCTCATGTGTCTGATATGTGAGTGGTGTGTGCCTCATGTATCTGATATGTGAGTGGTGTGTGTGCCTCATGTGTCTGATATGTGAGTGGTGTGTGTGCCTCATGTGTCTGATATGTGAGTGGTGTGTGTGCCTCATGTGTCTGATATGTGAGTGGTGTGTGTGCCTCATGTGTCTGATATGTGAGTGGTGTGTGCCTCATGTCTCTGATATGTGAGTGGTGTGTGCCTCATGTCTCTGATATGTGAGTGGTGTGTCTGCCTCATGTGTCTGATATGTGAGTGGTGTGTGTGCCTCATGTGTCTGATATGTGAGTGGTGTGTGTGCCTCACGTCTCTGATATGTGAGTGGTGTGTGTGCCTCACGTCTCTGATATGTGAGTGGTGTGTGCCTCATGTCTCTGATATGTGAGTGGTGTGTGTGCCTCATGTCTCTGATATGTGAGTGGTGTGTGTGCCTCATGTGTCTGATATGTGAGTGGTGTGTGTGCCTCATGTGTCTGATATGTGAGTGGTGTGTGCCTCATGTCTCTGATATGTGAGTGGTGTGTCTGCCTCATGTGTCTGATATGTGAGTGGTGTGTGTGCCTCATGTGTCTGATATGTGAGTGGTGTGTGTGCCTCACGTCTCTGATATGTGAGTGGTGTGTGTGCCTCACGTCTCTGATATGTGAGTGGTGTGTGTGCCTCATGTCTCTGATATGTGAGTGGTGTGTGTGCCTCATGTCTCTGATATGTGAGTGGTGTGTGTGCCTCATGTGTCTGATATGTGAGTGGTGTGTGTGCCTCATGTCTCTGATATGTGAGTGGTGTGTGTGCCTCATGTCTCTGATATGTGAGTGGTGTGTGCGCATCATGTGTCTGATATGTGAGTGATATGCGCCATTAAATAGAATAGGATCTTAAAAGCAGCACCTGGTGAATAAGGGAAATTATAAATGTGAATATATCTTAGCATTTTGTTATTTAGTTACCACTTGAACACCAATACTATATTAGTACGACACAACATGGCTTAAATTCGTTTGCGGCTATCGGACGAAAAAAAAAAATATTTGTCCACAACTGATTTAGAATGTCTAATAATCAAGCCCAAAATTAACAGTAAGGCCATGTGCACACGTTCAGGATTTTTCGCGTTATTTTTGCGTTTTTTCGCTATAAAAACGTGATAAAAACGCGAAAAAAACGCTAACATATGCCTCCCATTATTTTCAGTGTATTCCGCATTTTTTGTGCAAATGTAGCCTTTTTTTCCGCGAAAAAATCGCATCGCGGAAAAAAAAGCAACATGTTCATTAAAATGCGGAATTGCAAGGGATTCCGCACACCTGGGAGTCCATTGATCTGCTTACTTCCCGCACGGGGCTGTGCACACCATGCGGGAAGTAAGCAGATTATGTGCGGTTGGTACCCAGGGTGGAGGAGAGGAGACTCTCCTCCACGCACTGGGCACCATATAAGTGGTCAAAAAATAAGAATTAAAATAAAAAATAGTCCTATACTCACCCTCGATGTCTTCCCGCCTCTCAGCTGCACGCTGTCGCTTCGGTTCCTGTAGCTGGTGTGCGGTGAAGGACCTGCCGATGACGTCGCCGTCTTGTGATTGGTCGAGACCGGTCATGTGACCGCGACGTCATGGAAGGTCCTGCGCGCACACACCATCTATACGGAACGGACGCCGGTGAGGAGATCAGCTGTCTGCGGGTGAGTATAAGCATTTTTTTATTTTTTTTATTATTTTTAAACATTCGATCTTTTACTATAGATGCGGCATAGGCAGCATCTATAGTAAAAAGTTGGTCACACTTGTCAAACGCTATGTTTGACAAGTGTGACCAACCTGTCAGTCAGCTTTCCAAGCGATGCTACAGATCGCTTGGAAAACTTTAGCATTCTGCAAGCTAATTACGCTTGCAGAATGCTAAAAAAACGCGAAAAAAACGGAAAAAAAACGCAAAAAAAAATGCGGATTTCTTGCAGAAAATTTCCGGTTTTCTTCAGGAAATTTCTGCAAGAAATCCGGACGTGTGCACATACCCTAAGGTTAAGGACAGTTTGACTGAATGCCAAACTCATTGGAATCCCACACTAATGGAAACCTGATTATCAGACTTTCCTTAATGTTGTGTTCTCCTTAGCAGAGGAGAAATGACTAAGGACAGGTGTCTGCAGAAACAGGCAACTCTTAAAAAAAAAAAAAAGGAAAATACCAGCTGATATCTTATAATAAATATTTAGAAAGTGTGCAAAAGCTAAGCAAAAGCAAACAATGACCGGCTATATAAAATTAGAAAAAAAGGTGAATGTGTTCCTTTGAGTGAAGAGAGTAAATAACTTGGAAGCCAAGTGATCCTGTGCTCAAATGCCGATCTGTTTGCATTCTCCGACATGTTTCCAAATAGTATGTTTGCATATCGACTGCAAATACTAGAGGGATGATTATGAAATGTTGAGTGGAGTTATTCATTCCATCATGACAGATTTCTGGTTGGGAGTGTGAAAGACTGACATACACCAGGCGAATGTCAAATGGAGCAAAGACAGCGGCCCCAGCTCGGGAACTAAATATTCTTCGCTGCTGCCGTCTTTTCCTTCCATAATCAAGTAATAGTATTTGCAAAGCACAAAATTACTAATTCCATAATAATATGTATGTGTACGATATATCTGTATACACACAAAGATGACAACTTACACGGGTTCTCACCTGAATGTGTATTTACAAAATCTGATTAACAAGGTTTTCCTCATTTACTCTTTATGGGATCAGCTTCTGTTTTTAACAAGAATTATATGAAATGAACACAACCTGAAAAAATATCCACATTGATGCAGTCAGAAATGTTTGAAGAAATGTACCGGTAACACATAGGGGATGAGCGTATTACTGACAGTACAAAGTTTACAGAAAGGAGTTCATAATATATCATGTCATTGAGGTAACCTACTACAGATCAGTTAAAAGGATTATTCACACACACACACACACACAAACACACACACACACACACACACACACACACACACACTTCTGTACAGAAAACGTTTCAGCAGTCTCATTGTCATCACAGACAGGGTTACAATGAAAGGCAACTCCTCTTTATATACAGTGGCTTGGAAAAATATTCAACCCCACACCCCCTGCAAGTCGCTTTGCAAAAATCTCTAGTAGCTTTCCACATCTTTCCACTGGGATTTTTGCCCATTCCTGAAGGCAAAACTGATCCAGCTCCTTCAACTTACATAGCTTTGACTAGACCACTCCAAAAGATTTACGGTACATGTTTCCCCTTAACCCCTTACCGACCTCCGCCGTACTATTAGGCTGGAGTCACACTCAGCGTAAGACAATACGGTCCGTTTTTTACGGCCGTAATACGGAGAAATGTTCCCAAAATAGTGATCCGTAGGCAGGGTGTGTCAGCGTATTTTGCGCATGGCATCCTCCGTATGTAATCCGTATGGCATCCGTACTGCGATATTTTCTCGCAGGCTTGCAAAACCGACATCTAACGGATTTATGTGCTCAAATGTTCGGGAAAACATATATACAGTATATATACAGTCATATGAAAAAGTTTGGGCACCCCTATTAATCTTAAGCTTAATGTTTTATAAAAATTGCTTTTTTTGCAACAGCTATTTCAGTTTCATATATCTAATAACTGTTGGACACAGTAATGTTTCTGCCTTGAAATGAGGTTTATTGTACTAACAGAAAATGTGCAATCTGCATTCAAACAAAATTTGACAGGTGCATAAGTATGGGCACCCTTATCATTTTCTTGTTTTAAATACTCCTACCTACTTTTTACTGACTTACTAAAGCACTTTTTTTGGTTTTGTAACCTCATTGAGCTTTGAACTTCATAGCTAGGTGTATGCAATCATGAGAAAAGCTACTTATAGTGGCCACTTGCAAGTTGTTCTCCTGTTTGAATCTCCTCTGAAGAGTGGCATCATGGGCTCCTCAAAACAACTGTCAAATGATCTGAAAACAAAGATTATTCAACATAGTTGTTCAGGGGAAGGATACAAAAAGCTGTCTCAGAGATTTAACCTGTCAATTTCCACTGTGAGGAACATAGTAAGGAAATGGAAGAACACAGGTACAGTTCTTGTTAAGGCCAGAAGTGGCAGGCCAAGAAAAACATCAGAAAGGCAGAGAAGAAGAATGGTGAGATCAGTCAAGGACAATCCTCAGACCACCTCCAGAGAGCTGCAGCATCAACTTGCTGCAGATGGTGTCACTGTGCATCGGTCAACTATACAACGCACTGTGTTTTTTTGCTGCCATGCATAATGCCTTTTTGTATTACCAAACAACTCAATCTTGGTTTCATCAGTCCACAGGACCTTCTTCCAAAAAGAAATTGGCTTCTCCAAATGTGCTTTTGCATACCTCAGCCGACTCTGTTTGTGGCGTGCTTGCAGAAACGGCTTCTTTCGCATCACTCTCCCATACAGCTTCTCCTTGTGCAAAGTGCGTTGTATAGTTGACCGATGCACAGTGACACCATCTGCAGCAAGTTGATGCTGCAGCTCTCTGGAGGTGGTCTGAGGATTGTCCTTGACTGATCTCACCATTCTTCTTCTCTGCCTTTCTGATGTTTTTCTTAGCCTGCCACTTCTGGCCTTAACAAGAACTGTACCTGTGTTCTTCCATTTCCTTACTATGTTCCTCACAGTGGAAATTGACAGGTTAAACCTCTGAGACAGCTTTTTGTATCCTTCCCCTGAACAACTATGTTGAATAATCTTTGTTTTCAGATCATTTGACAGTTGTTTTGAGGAGCCCATGATGCCACTCTTCAGAGGAGATTCAAACAGGAGAACAACTTGCAAGTGGCCACTTTAAGTAGATTTCTCATGATTGCATACAGCTAGCTATGAAGTTCAAAGATCAATGAGGTTACAAAACCAAAAAAAGTGCTTTAGTAAGTCAGTAAAAAGTAGGTAGGAGTTTTTAAAACAAGAAAATCATAAGGGTGCCCATACTTATGCACCTGTCAACTTTTGTTTGAATGCAGATTGCACATTTTCTGTTAGTACAATAAACCTCATTTCAAGGCAGAAACATTACTGTGTCCAACAGTTATTAGATATATGAAACTGAAATAGCTTTTGCAAAAAAAACAATTTTTATAAAACATTAAGCTTAAGATTAATAGGGGTGCCCAAACTTTTTCATATGACTGTATATATATATATATATATATATATATATATATATATATATATATATATATGTCATTGAGACATTTATATTTAATTCAGCGCGATATATGTTAAAAGCCGGTAATTCAATTGCCGGCTTTTCATTTCTCCTTCACAAACCCGACAGGATATGAGACATGGTTTACATACAGTAAACCATCTCATATCCCCCTTTTTTATGCATATTCCACACTACTAATGATAGTAGTGTGTATGTGCAAAATTTGGGCGCTGTAGCTGCTAAAATAAAGGGTTAAATGGCGGAAAAAATTGGCTTGGGCTCCCGCGCAATTTTCTCCGCCAGAGTGGTAAAGCCAGTGACTGAGGACAGATATTAATAGCCAGGAGAGGGTCCATGGTTATTGGCCCCCCTGGCTACAAACATCTGCCCCCAGATACCCCAGAAAAGGCACATCTGGAAGATGCGCCTATTCTGGCACTTGGCCACTCTCTTCCCACTCCCGTGTAGCGGTGGGATATGGGGTAATGAAGGGTTAATGCCACCTTGCTATTGTAAGGTGACATTAAGCCAGATTAATAATGGAGAGGCTTCAATTATGACACCTATCCATTATTAATCCAATTGTCTGAAAGGGTTAAAAAACACACACGTTATTAAAAAGTATTTTAATGAAATAAACAAACAGGTTGTTTTAGTATTTTATTGCTCTCTCAATCCATCCGGAACACCCTCGCTTGGCAACATAATAAACCCACAATATACATACCCTCTGATGAACCGTCAGGTCCCACGAGGTAATCCATCTGAAGGGGTTAATTATTTTACAGGCAGGAGCTGCGCTAAAGCACTCGCTCGTGCCTGTAATCCCCGGGTGATGAAAGGAAAGCTGGGTGATCTTCACTTACATTGAGTTGCGGTGAGGCGCCCTCTGGTGGATGAACTCATATGAACTCGAGCGTGGGAACTTTTCCAAGGCTGCAGTTCATGAGTTCATCCACCAGAGGGCGCCTCACCGCAACTCAATGTAAGTACAGATCACCCAGCTTTCATTTCATCACCCGGGAATTACAGGCACGAGCGAGTGCTTTAGCGCAGCTCCTGCCTGTAAAATAATTAACCCCTTCAGATGGATTACCTCGTGGGACCTGACAGATCCTCGGATGGTATGTATATTGTGGGTTTATTATTTTGCCAAGCGAGGGTGTTCCGGATGGATTGAGAGAGCAATAAAATACTAAAACAACCTGTTTGTTTATTTCATTAAAATACTTTTTAATAACGTGTGTGTGTGTTTTTTAACCCTTTCAGACAATTGGATTAATAATGGATAGGTGTTATAATTGACGCCTCTCCATTATTAATCTGGCTTAATGTCACCTTACAATAGCAAGGTGGCATTAACCCTTCATTACCCCATATCCCACCGCTACACGGGAGTGGGAAGAGAGTGGCCAAGTGCCAGAATAGGCGCATCTTCCAGATGTGCCTTTTCTGGGGTGGCTGGGGGCAGATGTTTGCAGCCAGGGGGGGCCAATAACCATGGACCCTCTCTAGGCTATTAATATCTGCCCTCAGTCACTGGCTTTACCACTCTGGCGGAGAAAATTGCGCGGGAGCCCACGCCAATTTTTTCCGCGATTTAACCCTTTATTTTAGCAGCTACAGCGCCCACATTTTGCACATACACACTACTAACATTAGTAGTGTGGAATATGCAAAAAAATGGGGGATATGAGATGGTTTACTGTATGTAAACCATGTCTCATATCATGTCGGGTTTGTGAAGGAGAAATGAAAAGCCGGCAATTGAATTACCGGCTTTTCAATAACACCGGTGCGTATTTCTCGCAGGTCACACTGCTGGTCCGTGTGGAATCCGTATTTTTCTCGCCCTCATAGACTTTCATTGGCGATTTATTTGCGCAATACGCTGACAAACGCAGCATGCTGCGATTTTGTACGGCCGTAGAGGACCGTATAATACGGATCAGTAAAATACGGCTGATAGGAGCTGGGACATAGGGAATCATTGTGCCGGGTGTTATGCGTATTTTACGGACGTATTTTCTGCGCTCATACGTCCATAAAACTCGCTAGTGTGACTCCAGCCTTACTGTGAGCCCACATTGCATCTCATTACATTACGGTGAGCCCACATCAAAGCCACGACATGTCAGCTGTTTTGAATAGCTGACATGTGCCCGCAATAGCGGCGGGTGGAATGGCGATTCACCCGCCATTAACTAGTTAAATGCCGCTGTCAAACGCTGACAGCGGCATTTAACTACAGCCATTGGGCGAGAAATGAGTGCATCGCCGACCCCATCACATGATCGGGGGTCAGCGACGCATCGGCATGACAACCTGAGGTCTCCTTGAGACCTGTATGGTTGCTGATGCCGGATTGCTATGAGCGCCACCCTGTGATCGGCGCTCATAGCAATGCAGTAAATCTACTACATAGGAGCGATCTGATGATCGCTCCTATGTAGCTGAGCCGATCGCGTTGTGCCAGCTTGAAGCATGGCAAAAGTAAAAAAAAAAAAAAAAATGTTTTAAAAAATCTGAAAAATATAAAAAAAAATAAAAGTTTAAATCACCCCCCTATTGCCCATTCAAAATAAAAAAAAAATAAAAAAATAAAAGAAAAAATCAAACCTACACATTTGGTATCGCCGCATTCAGAATCGCCCGATCTATCAATAAAAAAAAAAGATTAATCTGATCGCTAAACGGCATAGCGAGAAAAAAATTTGAAACGTCAGAATTACATTTTTTTGGTCGCCATGACATTGCATTAAAATGTAATAACGGGCGATCAAAAGAACGTATCTGCACCAAAATGGTATCATTAAAAACATCAGCTCGGCACACAAAAAATAATCCCTCACCAGACCCCAGATGACGAAAAATGGAGACGTTACGGGTATCAGAAAATTGCACAATTTTTTTTTTTTTTTTACCACTTAGATAAAACATAACCTACACGTTTGGTGTCTATGAACTCGTAATGACCTGGAGAATCATAATGGCAGGTCAGTTTTAGCATTTAGTGAACCTAGCAAAAAAGCCAAACAAAAAACAAGGGTGGGATTGCACTTTATTTGCAATTTCATCGCACTTGGAATTTTTTTCCCGGTTTCTAGTACATGACATGCTAAAACCAATGATGTCGTTCAACAGTACAACTTGTCCCTCAAAAAACAAGCCCTCACATGGCCATATTGACGGAAAAATAAAAAAAGTTATGGCTCTGGGAAGGAGGGGAGCAAAAAACGAAAACGCAAAACCGAAAAAGGGCAAGGTCTTGAACAGGTTACACTACGAGAGTGTTGCTTTAACAGTATGCTTTGAGTAACTTTCTTACTGGAAGGTGAACCTTTGTCCCAGACAAACAGGTTTTGCTCAAGAATATCCCTGTATTTCGCACCATCTTCCCCCTCAACTCGGACCATTTTTCCTGCCGATGAAAAACAACCCAACAGTTTGATGCTCCCACCACCATTTTTCACTGTGAGGATGGTGTTCTTGGGGAGCTGTGTTAGTTTGGCGCCATACATAGCATTTACCTTGATAGCCAAAAAGTTCAACTTTGGTCATATTTTACCACAGACAGCACCTTCCTCCATACATTTGGGGATTCTCCCACATCTTGTTTGCAAGCTGAAAACAAGCCTTATATTTTTTGTGTGTAAGTAAAAGCTTTTTTCTGCCTGCCCACTTTTCCATAAAGGCCACCTCTATGGAGTGTACGGCTTATTGGGGTTGCATGGACAGATACTCTAGTCTCTGCTTGGGAACTCTGCAGCATCTTCAGCGTTACTTTTGGTCTCTGCGCTGCCTCTCTGATTAATACCCTCCTTGCCCTGGCTGGGAGTTTTGGTGGGTGGCCCACTCTTAGTAGTTTTGTTGTTGTACCATGCTCTTTCCATTTGATGATAATGGATTCGATGGTGGTCAGTGGGATCATGAGAGATTTGAATTGTTTTTTGTTTTTTTTAATAACCCAACCCTGACTTGTACTTCTCAACAACATTGTCCCTGACTTGATTTGGAGATCTCATTGGTCTTCATGGTGTGGTGTGGTTTGGTTAGTGGTGCCTCTTGCTTAATGGTGTTGCAGCCTCTGTGGCCTTTCAGAAAAGGTGTGTATATACTGGCAGACCATGTGACACTTAGATTGTATACAGATGGACTTCCTTTCACTAAGCATGACTTATGAAGGTAATTGCTTGCACCAGAAATTTTTAGGGCCTTCATAGCAAAAGAGTTGAATGCATATGCACATGCAAAATTTCAGTTATTTGATCCCATAAATTAAAATGTATGCCTATGATTTTCTCACTTCGCTAATGTATACTACTTAATGCTGATGCATCGCACACAAATCGGATTACAAAAATATTTAAACAGGTTTCAATATAACAAAATAGGTAAAAATCCAAGGGTGTGAATACTTTCACAAGCCACTGTAGTAGATAACACAGGATTCACCATTCACAATAAGTGTCAACACAGCTCACCTCTTCTTCCTCCCTTTATAAGGACCTTTGCTTAGATTAGAGTCTCCCAAGATAAGGCTTATATACAAACAATTAAGTTCTGAGTCAGTATATTGTGGTTAATGGCACAAGAAGAAGGAGTCTTAAATTTTGAGTAGTTATCTTGGGTGAAAGCCAAGTATATTTTAAAAATTACATAAATTAACAAAATTTAAAAAAAAAACACTGAACTTAAAAACTTGATTCAAACATCTGGTCATTTTCTGATGACACATTGCCTTTAAGTCCACATATTAAAATGGGCAGAACCCGTTAAGATTAGCGAGACGAGTGACCATTTTATATATTGTTGGTGATTTGAAGCAGCGTATTTCCCCTATTGAAAACATATGAATGCTTGGTCATTCAAGTGTATGGGAAAGCCAGGAGACACCGTCCACAGTTAAGATGTATAGGCACCTTTAGATTAAATCAAATGTTTAGCTGACTGGCAAAGTAGTTTATCTATAGGTATAATCTATACACAATAGATAAAAGGAAACTGTTCATGTAACAAACGCTGCATAAATCAATAACACATGTGGATAAAAGAAACTTTGTAATACATCTTATCAAAGAATTCTTCTTCCTTCTCCACTTCTTCCTCTGCCCCTTGCCTCCTGAACTGAATTTCCACTCTGAAAAAAAACAGCTCAATTCCATTTTGCTCAAGGCAATGTGGACTGGCACAGCAGTGAGATGTCAGGTTACACAGCCTATTATCCTGGATGGAGAGGGCATGTAGTAGTAGGAGTGAGAAAACGGGCAGGGAAACATATAGAAAGAATGACCTAAGCTTTCTAACAAACCATTTACTTAACCCCAGAGCTGGATTCACAGTTAGACTGCTCAGTACTGGTGTACCATTCTTCCATGCTGCGTCTGCCACCTCTGTCTGTGTGCTAAGGAGTGAAGAATAGGAATTCATACCTGCATGCTATGATGGGTATGGGAGCCATGGTATAAGCTATTGTTCACACACAAGCTCAGATTTGACTGCAAATATAAAGACAGAGCCTGCAGAGGGGAAATTTGGTGAAAATGAAGGATACAAATCATATCATAGCCCAAGATTGTTTTATTTCTCATGCATACAGACAAGAAGACTTATTCAGAAAAATTCCTGGAAAGTACCGTATTTTTTGGATTATAAGACGGACTTTTTCCCCAAAAAATTTGGTGGGAAAATGGGGGTGCGTCTTATAATGCAGATATACCTTACTGGCCGCAGGCACGGCCGGCAGCCATTTTCCCGGAGTCCAGTCCACTGCATAGGAAACCATGTGACTGAAGGGGCTCTGGGCTTTCACAAGATGTCGGCAGAGCACCCGCAGCACCGAGCACCCGCAGCGGCGCGCCACACTGCACATCCGAACACCCCCTTATCCCAGGTTGCGGCCTGCAGCAACACACCACTCCTGCCACCGCCAGCAGCAACCCTGGGACCCCGCTTCACCGCAGCCACCACCCGCAGTAAGCAATAAGACGCATGGATTTTTATTTTAAAAGGACACCATCATCAGAAAATAACCTATTGTTTAAATCAGGTTTTTGTGCTAAATGTTTGTTTTTTTCAATTCAGTTTTGGCAGTGCTATTTTTCCATATCAAGACCTACATTAAAATAAATCTTACAATTTTTTCATGTGTCTGCTTTTTTTGTACAGACTTTTTCATGCTTTTTGTTGACTTTTAGTACGCAGCATGTTTCAATAGATCCATATTTGTACTGTTTAAAACCCTTGGAAGCCAAAAGTTTAGGGTTTTTATACAAATGCAATAACCCAGTTTGCATAGTTTTATGCTTATTACTTTTTATCAGAAGTATTTCTGTAACATTACAAAAACAGCAAAAAAAAAAAGTCATACATAAGTGTAAAAGAGCCCTATTGCTGGTCGTCATTGGTCAAAGACCACAAGCTTGTCAAAGAAACGTGCAACTTCTATGTGTAATAGGACAGACACATTAGTGTATTTTCACTGAACAGTGCCTTGTGAAAAGTCTACACGCCCAAGTGCCAGACCCCCACCGGTCTCACCCTCCCACTATTCGCGTGGGCCATTTTGTGTAATACGTTACATTACGGACAGATGTCTGGCTATATGTAAATAAAACTAAAGTATGGAAAGACCCAAGGAGAGTACATGATGCCAACCTTTTAGTAACAGAGAACTGCTGAGACTGGGCTTTAGAGCCCAGCACGTTACATAATGACCTATTAGGGTGAAACCATCTTGCATTTAGCTGCTAATCCATTAACTTTTTTTTAAACCATATTTATAGCAGGAGTAGGGAACCATCAAACAAGAAATTTCCTGTTCTCCTACATCACTCCGCCTGCCTCGATTCATGGATGCTATTTATAATTTCGAAAAACCACAGCAAGTGAGAAGCAAGGGCTAGCCAGATCTGACTATGCAAGACTGACATGGAAAATCTTTATGCTATGAATCACTAACATATGGCAGAGGAGGGAAAAAAAACGAAGCTAAACAGCGCAGTCAATAAAGGACACACTGTGAAATTAACTAGGTTTCTAACTCATGTAGAAAAGCGGAAACAAGTACGATTTTATGGGGGGCTGAGCGCAGCCAATAAGTGCAGCTGTGGAAAACATCTATATTTGGATAGTACATGACCACTTTGCTTTCTACATATATTAAGTGCTCAAAAAAACTGCAATGTCATTAATGTGATCTCTGGAAATTCATATTTGGGCTTAGAGATTCTTAAAACTCAATTACAAAAATGCCAAACCCAACAACTGGATATGGAGCTTGTGAGTAAAAAAAGGATGTTTTTATAGAATTCTGCATTTTGTACATTTAATAATGTTTTCCTGTTATTAGCCAACATGATCTGGTCAATGCAGCTGTCCATAGTTAAAGGCAACAGCCAAACTAAACAGATGGGTCGCCACTAACAGCATGTCTGTAACCTCGGCATAGTTATAGTAAGTGTGAGGCAAGGAGCATCCAATAAAGATCAAATTATCCACTAAAAGACGCCAAAATCATAGGACTTCTCTAATGATTGTGCTCATACAAACACGTGCCTGTATCAGAAGGGACCTGGAACATGACAGAGGTCATCAGCGATCAAAGGGTGACTAGACTGATGCTTAGCGAGTATACACAACTCACTACACGGCCATAAGGCTTAGGCCGGTTTCACACGTCAGTGGCTCCGGTACGTGTGGTGACAGTTCTCTCACGTACCGGAGACACTGACTCACGTAGACACATTAAAATCAATGTGTCTCTGCACATGTCAGCGTGTTTTCACGGACCGTGTGTCCGTTTGAAAAACACGGAAACATGTCAGTGTTCGTGGGAGCGCACGGATCACACGGACCCATTAAAGTCAATGGGTCCGTGTAAAACACGTACCGCACATGGATGCTGTCCGTGTGCCGTGCAGGAGACAGCGCTACAGTAAGCGCTGTCCCCCCAGCTTGTGGTGCTGAAGCCGCCATTCATTTCTTCTCTAAGGCAGCGTTCGCTGGAGAGAAGAAATGAAATCTTTTTTTTTTTTTTGCGGTTGAAATAAAGATATTTGTTACCACCCCCCTCCCACCCCGTGCGCCCGCCCGCTGGAAATAAAATACTCACCCAGCTCCCTCGATGCGTCCTCTCAGCGCCGCAGCTTCTCCTGTATGTGCGGTCACGTGGTGCCGCTCATTACAGTGAAGAATATGCGGCTCCACCTCCCATAGGGGTGGAGCCGCATATTCCTCACTGTAATGAGCACACCACGTGACCGCTCATACAGGAGAAGCTGCGGCGCTGAGAGGATGCATCGAGGGAGCTGGGTGAGTATTTTATTTCCAGCGGGCGGGCGCACAGGGGGTGGGAGGGGGGTGGTGACAAAGATCTTTATTTCAACTGCAAAAAAAAAAAAAAAAAACGATTTTTCATTTCTTCTCTCCAGCGAACGCTGCTAAAGTGAAGAAATGAATGGCGGCTTCAGCACCCAAAGCAGGGGACAGCGCTTACTGTAGCGCTGTCTCCTGCATGGTCCGTGTGGTACCCAGTCGGCACACGGCTGCCGCCCGTGTGCCACACTGATGTGCCACGTGAGCACACGGACACGGATAACTCCGGTAACGATTTTTCCGGTACCGGAATTATCTGGACTTGTGAGACTTGCCTTAGTATAGGAATACATAGAAGAGCAATTGTAACAATAACTACAAGACTTCCATCATGGTTTTGCATGTAGAAATAAAGGCTACCATAGATTTTCCAGTGTTAGGATACCATAGCATGGTACAATGTATTAAAGGGAACCAGTGACCAAACATGTGGTTATTAAGCCACCGCAAGTATTCTACCGGGGTGATAGATACCTTCCTACATGACTAGAGGGAGCAGCACACCATGGTTTTATATGTTCAATTTTTCCCTCCTTATAAAAGTTGAGATTTAAACACGGAGATGACTGGAACTTTGCTTTGATTGCTCCAAAGTGGGTGCAGAACTTCAGAAGGCTGGAACCTAAATCTCCGCACCAAATCCAAAAAAAGGAAGGATGGGTCATAGAGCTTTCATCATATCCATCATGGATGCCATAAAAAACAAGGCCATCACAAAAAAAAAGGCAATGCTTACTTTGGAAATGATGGCAAATAATGGCAGGTTGGAAGTAAGTAGGGCTGCAGAGAAGTCTCTTTCTTCTGAAGGAGAACCAGTTGCACATTGTGAGGTAAGTACTGGTGTATTCACCATTACTCTATGAAGCAACTAGTATTTTATAGGAAAGATTGTGGCAAAAAGAAAGATGACTTATTCGCCTTTTTCCATCTAGAACAAATGCATTCTCGGCAGAGTTACACATGCATGTATACGTGTTAGCTATTCCCTCAAGATGGCTGGACCATCATTGTAAATACGCTCCTGTACTTTGTGTCTTCCCCACCTCATTGTAGACTGTGAGCTTTCACGAGCAGGGTCATCGGAGTTTGCTTTAATTATTGTATTATTTTAAATGTTGTTACTTATGACTTGTGTATGAACGGTTAAACTTTAAAGTGCTGCTGAATATGTTGGCGCTATATAAATATAGATTATTATTTAACTGTTGGCCAAATGCTTGTTTGCTTCCAGAACATGTGGCATCAGTCTTTTTTTACGGCTACAACACGTACCCATTATTACCTATGGTGATCTTCACATGTCTGTGTTTTCACACGCACTGTGTATCCATATGACCCAAGCATCGACAAAAACCCCAGATGGCATCAGTGTACAGTTCATGTGCTGTACATGTTTAACATTGCAAAGTATAGGAGAATCTGTGCAATTTCATTCTTTCTTTATCAATAGTGGAAATACACAGATGGCACACTGACGACACGGTCATGGCACGCTGACGACACGGTCATGGCACACTGACGACACGGTCATGGCACACTGACGACACTGTCATGGCACACTGACGACACGGTCATGGCACACTGACGACACGGTCATGGCACACTGACGACACGGTCATGGCACACTGACGACACGGTCATGGCACACTGACGACACGGTCATGGCACACTGACGACACGGTCATGGCACACTGACGACACGGTCATGGCACACTGACGACACGGTCATGGCACACTGACGACACGGTCATGGCACACTGACGACACGGTCATGGCACACTGACGACACTGTCATGGCACACTGACGACACTGTCATGGCACACTGACGACACTGTCATGGCACACTGACGACACTGTCATGGCACACTGACGACACTGTCATGGCACACTGATGACACTGTCATGGCACACTGATGACACTCAGGGCACACTAAAGGAATACCTTGACGACACTGGTACTGTTTTTTCACATACATGTGTTATACGGACATGGAGGAAGCCTAAGAGAGAGCACAGCCATAGTCATCTGGTAGTGACTTACCTCCAGGGAGGACAACAGGATTAACCGCTGAAATCATCTGTCGGGTACGAGTCGAGAAGCCCCCATACAAATAAGACAGTCGGCTGGTCCAACCAATATCAGAGTGTTTGGCTGACTTTAGGGTACTGTCACACAGTGCCATTTTGATCGCTACGACGGTACGATTCGTGACGTTCTAGCGATATCGTTACGATATCGCAGTGTCTGACACGCAGCAGTGATCAGGGACCCTGCTGAGAATCGTACGTCGTAGCAGATCGTTTGGAACTTTCTTTCGTCGCTTGATCACCCGCTGACATCGCTGGATCGTTGTGTGTGACAGCGATCCAGCGATGTGTTCGCTTGTAACCAGGGTAAACATCGGGTAACTAAGCGCAGGGCCGCGCTTAGTAACCCGATGTTTACCGTGGTTACCAGCGTAAACGTAAAAAAAACAAACAGTACATACTCACATTCCGGTGTCTGTCCTCCGGCGTCTCAGCTTCTCTGCACTGTGAGCGCCGGCCAGCCAGAAAGCGAGCACAGCGGTGACGTCTGACGTCACCACTCTGCTTTCCGGCCGCTGTGCTTACACAGTGCAGAGAAGCTGAGACGCCGGGGGACAGACACCGGAATGTGAGTATGTACTGTTTGTTTTTTTTTACGTTTACGCTGGTAACCAGGGTAAACATCGGGTTACTAAGCGCGGCCCTGCGCTTAGTAACCCGATGTTTACCCTGGTTACCCGGGGACTTCGGCATCGCTCCAGCGCCGTGATTGCAACGTGTGACCGCAGTCTACGACGCTGGAGCGATAATCATACGATCGCTGCGACGTCACGGATCGTGCCGTCGTAGCGATCAAAATGGCACTGTGTGACGGTACCCTTATTAGTCTCATGTGTAAGGAGACCATAACACACCAAAGGTTGTATCAAGCATATGGCCACCTTGCTGACACGCCTCAACACTAGGTCATGTACTGCCTAGTCCGTGAGATTTTAGAATATGTGTATACGTGTAAGTAAGAAACCTAAGATGATCACTAACCTTTTAGGGATAGGCACGAGTAAGAACATTTTGTCCAATATTTAACAAATATTTTTTTAATTCCATCAGTGGGTAATAGCTTTAAAAAAATGAGAATCTCATCCATATGAATCGATATGTAAATTACTGCTATATTAATGGATTCACAAATGTTATGTTGATTCTGCCAAAATGGAAAAAAAATAGACTAAATATCACAGCTTGGATCCGGCTCCACATGTCCTGATCACGCTGCTTAGATGTCACACATTTTCTTAACTTAGCTCCCGCCTTCCATCCAAACAGATCTGAGGCACCTTCATGTGACACACATTATCAGATCCCGCTATTAGGTCTATGTCAGCGAGGTGGCGACTAATTCACTGCTGCATTAAAAATAAATGGGTACAGGGCTGAGACAGCAGATAAGTGCTTTTATAAGGCACCAGCAACTTTACGCATACATTTCTATTACTGCTGCATTAAACTTTTTATTTAATTATTCTGCTAACAAAAACTGAATACGGCTATTCTGAATATCAGAAATAAAAAAATCTTCGGGCATGATAGAAGTAGGGCACGGCTTTACAAATTATTTCTGATTTATTTTACATACTTATGGTTAAAACAGTTAACTAAAGGGTACCTATCATTTTACTATTTATTCTATGTTATTGCCAAATAGACATCCTACAGATCGGTGGAGGTCTGGTTCTGGGACCCCCATTATTCAGTCATCTCATTTTAGCAGCGCTCCGCTCCCGCATGAGTGAACCTACTAAGCAGTACATGGACAGTTTATAGGTCTGTACACTCATGTGGGAGCAGAGCCCTAAAACTTGCTGAAGTGAGCACTTGTGAGCAGTCTGATGAGCCATCAGTAAGGGGTCAGGACCAGACCCCCACCGATCTCTTAATGGGAGACCTGTCAGCTGATTAATGTTGTCCATAAAAGGGGAACATGAATCAGAGTCCGACAGTCATTTCAGCCAGGTAGGTTTTACACTAAAAGGCTGCAGCATGTCAGAGAAGACATACATTTAGAACCATCCAGGGAACATGTCGCCCAAGTGGTTAGTCCAAGAGAGAGAGGTCCTCGGGTGGCTTCTCCCTGCTCCACTCTCCAGACTGGTCTATCTCTGTAGGGGACCAGAGACCATCTTCCTGGACTAATCGCCTGAGCGACATCATCACTGGCTGGGTTATAAATGGATGCTTTTGCTAAAACACCGCAGTGTTTAATAGCAGGGCTATGTTCACACGTTGCGTTCTTTCTGCTGCCTTTTTTTAATGCAAATTTTAAGCTGTATTTTACAGTACTAGCAAAAGCTAGGAGATTTCAGAAATCTCATGCAACACACATTTGTTTTGTTTTTCCTGACTTAATTTGAAAACTGCTGTGTTTTTGCAAATTAAAGAATGCCACTTCTTTAAGAAAGCAAAATAAGCAGCAAAAATCGCAGGCATCAGGTTTTGCTGCGTTTTTGGTGCAAAAACCTAAGGAAGTTGCATCATTTTTTTTTTGGGGGGGGGGGGCACTAAAGTTTATCAGCATGCTCAAGATGTAATGAAAATGCAGAAAAAACAATATAAAACACAGCAAAAACGCAACATGTGAACATACTGTAGTTGCTGACCGATTCATGCTGCCCGTCGCTCCTCATGACAGGTCCACTTGAAATTCTATGCTCTGGTTGCACGAGCTTCTTGGGGAATTGATGGTGGATAGATGTCATATAGACATAACCTAGCTATACAAGTACAATGACGGGGGTTGTGTTAGGAGTTACCCTCCTATATCGTGAGATCGTGTAAGAAAGTCTCCATCAGCAGAAGAGCGGGGTTTGTACTCTGTATAACGCATAATATTATTATAGAGGGTTTTACAGTATGTAGGAGAGCAGAAATCCTATACTCGATTAACACAAGATAGTTGTAGTACTAAAACACACTAAACAACTGAGCAAATAATGATGCAAAATGTCTGCACGTAATTATTTCATTATGAATCTGATGTCAGGTTCCATTAAAGGCAGAAGACTGTGTGATCTTTAACTTACTGTAGATAAAAAAGAATAAAAAACCATATAGTGTGTGAAAGCACCCAATGGAGGAATCCCCGCTGCTCGTTCTGAGCGGTCACATTGCTGCAGACCAGCTTCAAAATCTGCACGTGTACAAAACGCTGCAGTGTAGAAACCTGAGTGCCGAGAGCTACAGGTCCGCAGGGATCACGTGGATTTCACTGGAAATTTAGTGAAGTCGATGACACAAATCTGCACAAAGAAACGACTTTGCTGTGGATTTCAATTTTCACCCCAAAACATTTCCACAATTATTAGAAATGTTATCTCCTTTGTTGGCCCTTTTTTGGGGGGCAAATTTGGGGCAAGCAAATATACACAGAAGGCAAATATGCTGCATGTGCTCAGGGCCGTACTAAGGGTTTCTGCTGCCCTAGGCACTTTTAGTGCTGCCTCCCCCTTTGGTGAGTATGACACTATCGGCAGTGACTTTAGAATCGCTGATGTGACAGTCACCTTTTGCAGCAGATCCGGCAGTTTTTCTGCATGTGCCACATAACGGATCACTTACAGCAACACTGCGTTCGGCCTCATTCATTCCCTATGGGATTTGCGGCACTTGCCATGATCTGGCAAATGCGGTACCATACCTCCCAACTTTTGAAGAAGGGAAGGAGGTATAAAGTGTGCGGCGCGCATAGCGCGCCGCGGCAAATTTTAGGCCACGCCTCTGACCACACCCATTTCACAACTAGTCACACCCATATCCACGTCCCAACCACAGCCATTTAGCACTGCTGATCACACTGTTTTATATACAATAATTATAAACGAAACAATATGTCCACAGTGCTCCATACTGTATAATGACCACACATGATGCTCAATACTGTATAATGGCCACACGTGATGCTCCATACTGTATAATGGCCATTGGCCACACATGATGCTCCATACTGTATAAAGGCCACACATGATGCTCCATACTGTATAACGGCCACACATGATGCTCAATACTGTATAATGGCCACACATGATGCTCCATACTGTATAACGGCCACACATGATGCTCAATACTGTATAACGGCCACACACAGTTCTCCATACTGTATAATGAACCCCCCTCCTGTATGCATGGCTCATATTCCCCCCCGTATGCATGGCTCATATTTCCCCCCCTGTATGCATGGCTCATATTCCCCCCCCTGTATGCATGGCTCATATTCACCCCCCCTGTATGCATGGCTCATCTCTCCACCCCCCCTGTATGCATGGCTCATCTCTCCACCCCCCCCCCCCGTATGCATGGCTCATAATTCCCCCCCCTGTATATATGGCTGATGGCTCATATTCCCCCGTATGCATGGCTCATAATTCCCCCCCCCCCTGTATGCATGGCTGATGGCTCATATTCCCCTGTATGCATGGCTCATAATTCCCCCCCCTGTATGTATGGCTGATGGCTCATATTCCCCTGCATGCATGGCTCATAATTCCCCCCCCTGTATGTATGGCTGATGGCTCATAATTCCCCCCCCTGTATGCATGGCTGATGGCTCATATTCCCCTGTATGCATGGCTCATAATTCCCCCCCCCATATGCATGGCTGATGGCTCATATTCCCCTGTATGCATGGCTGATGGCTCATATTCCCCCCGTATGCATGGCTCATAATTTCCCCCCCCCTGTATGTATGGCTGATGGCTCATATTCCCCTGTATGCATGGCTCATAATTCCTCCCCCCCCCTGTATGCATGGCTGATGGCTCATAATTCCCCCCCCCCTATGCATGGCTGATGGCTCATATTCCCCAGTATGCATGGCTCATGATTCCCCCCCCATATGCATGGCTGATGGCTCATAATTCCCCCCCCCCCCCCGTATGCATGGCTGATGGCTCATAATTCCCCCCCCCTATGCATGGCTGATGGCTCATATTCCCCTGTATGCATGGCTCATAATTCCCCCCCCCCATATGCATAGCTGATGGCTCATACTCCCCGGTATGCATGGCTCATCTCTCCACCCCCTCCCCCGCTCCTTCTCCCATCTTGCATGGCTCAAGCGGCTTACCTTCATCCCCCCGCCCCCTGTCCCCCGTCCCTTATACTCACCTGTCAGCTGTCCCACACACCGCGCGGCTGCGCCGACATCCTCCCTCTGGCTCTGTCCCGCCGCAGCGCCTTCTTCCTGAGTGAGCGGTCATGTGGTACCGCTGATTAAGGTCATGAATATGCGCATAGTCATGACCTTAATCAGCGGTACCACGTGACCGCTCACTCAGGACGCGCTACAGACGCTGAGACCAGGCATCGCTGGAGTAGGGTGAGTATCGTCTTCAAGGAGGGTGGGTGGGGCTCGGAGGCGGGCGGGAGGTGGGGGGGCGGGGCGGTCAGTCGCGTTTGTGACCCGGGACTTAAAAAAAATAAAAAAACCTTGCTCAGGTGCCGCCCCCCCGCAATGTCGCCGCCCTAGGCACGTGCCCTCGAGTGCCTAGTGGCAAATACGGCCCTGCATGTGCTATATTATCCCTAAGGCGTCATTCACATGTACATGTTGTATCCAAGTTCTTCGCAGATACCACATGTGCCCATTATAATCTATGCTGCTGTTCACATGTCCATGTTTTTCACGGAACGTGTGTGTGTGTGCAAAACACACAGACATGTCCGTTCTTTTCTGGCGCTGCGGATGACAAAGGCCAATACATGTCTAGGGGTTCGGTGAAAATACACATACAGTACATGAATGGTATCTGTACGCCATCTGGGTGCTGAACGTATATAACATTGCCAAGTAAAAGAAGCTTTCCAATGTATTTACGCATCTGTGACAAACACTGATGTCAAGAAGGACACACGGGTCTTACACTGATCACACACTGATCTACAACACTGATGGTTAAAAAGGACACACGGACCATACACTGATCACACACTGATCTACAACACTGATGGTTAAAAAGGACACACGGACCATACACTGATCACACACTGATCTACAACACTGATGGTTAAAAAGGACACACGGACCATACACTGATCACACACTGATCTACAACACTGATGACACTGATGGTCAAAAAGGACACACGGACCATACACTGATCACACACTGATCTACAACACTGATGACACTGATGGTTAAAAAGGACACACGGACCGTACACTGATCACACACTGATCTACAACACTGATGACACTGATGGTCAAAAAGGACACACGGACCGTACACTGATCACACACTGATCTACAACACTGATGACACTGATGGTCAAAAAGGACACACGGACCATACACTGATCACACACTGATCTACAACACTGATGACACTGATGGTCAAAAAGGACACACGGACCATACACTGATCACACACTGATCTACAACACTGATGGTTAAAAAGGACACACGGACCATACACTGATCACACACTGATCTACAACACTGATGACACTGATGGTTAAAAAGGACACACGGACCATACACTGATCACACACTGATCTACAACACTAATGACACTGATGGTCAAAAAGGACACACGGACCATACACTGATCTACAACACTGATGGTCAAAAAGGACACATGGGCCTTACACTGATCACACACTGATCTACAACACTGATGACACTGATGGTCAAAAAGGACACACGGACCGTACACTGATCACACACCGATATATACAACACTGATGACAAAAACAGACACACAGATGACGCTGATGGTAAAAAAAAGACACACGATGAGACACTGATGGTAATAAAACAAAGTCAGTATATGGCGGTCATGTATGAGTGCTGAGGTGGCAGCCCAAAGGATGAAAAAAGTGTCGAGTACCGCCGCAGCTCCAGCCGAACACCTCCAAGGGAGGAAGGAAGCAGGATCTGCTGATGGGAATCGGTCACAGCAGCACTGAAAGGAAACTCTGACACAGGATAGAGTTTAGCCACAACGCGTTTCGACGGACGTGCCGTCTTCATCAGGTGGGAGTTCTCACTCCGATTCCCATCACCAGATCCTACTGATGGTAATAAGGGACACACAAACGTACACTGATCACAAAATAACCTAAAACACTTATGACACACTGATGGTAAAAACGGACACATGGATGACACACTAATCCAAAACACTGATGGTCAAAAAAGACACACGGACAGTACACCGATCAAACACTGATCTAAAACACTGATGACACTGATGGTAAAAACAGACACACGAATGCGACACTGATGGCAATAAAGCATACACGGACCGTACACTGATCACATACTGATCTAAAACACTGATGGTAAAAACAGACACATGGACCGTAAACTGACCAGACACTGATCTAAAACACTGATGGTCAAAAAGGACACACGGACCGTACACTGGGCACATACTGATCCAAAACTCTGATGACACCAATACAATTTTTTTCACGTACATGGTTAAGCACGGACATGTGAATGAGGCCCAAGACAGCTTTTCTTCATGACCCCGATTATAATCTGTGAACACGCATTTCGTTGGCTTTGTACTGAGGGTTATAGCCTCATTCCCAAGCTTTTTTTTGCCCCAACATAAAACAATAGAAGCAAAAATGGCGATAAAAGATTCTGATGGTTCCAATACTTGTATAAAAATTAATTTCATTTAGACAATTGCTGTCACGGATATAGTGCTAGAAAACCATTGTTGGTGGCAGATGAGCAATTGGGTATAGATACCATGGATGCTGTTGAAAAGTGAAGAAATTGTATATCATGATGATAAATTTGTGGTTGGCATCCCTTTCAGGTTAACAAACAAATGTGTAGCTGTTTTTTTTATTTTATTTATTTATTTATTTATTTTTTTTGATACACATTAACTCCATTGTGCGCTTCTATAAAAGACAAAAGCCTCAATGAGTAGACACATTTGCATTATCTTGCAAGTCATTTGAGTTGCAGAATGGCCCAGGGAGGAAATCGAGGGATTCGTTAACCTCACCTCAGACTCCAATTAGCATTCCTAATTTAATTACGGAAATATAAATGGAAATTTTGTGTTTTCTTTTTGGCTGCACAGAAGAGATAATTCTATAAAAAGGAGTTTTTCAGATGTTTTTCTTTGTGTATAAAAAGCTTTAAACTAAAAAAGTATATATATATTTATCCTTCGGAAAACCCTTTTCTCTCTCATTAAGTTCCAATGCATTGATTTTGTGGACTACATTTTGCAGTAATTGACAAGTATCTGTTTTGTTTGCAGTTACATCGTCTTTATGATTACAACAAAGAACATTAAAACAAGACGCAATCTCGCTATGAAGCTACATGGAGACATCTAGTGTTAAACCAGAGAAAAGCAGAAGATTCGGAGGATTTGCAGGTTTCTGTTGCCTTTTACTTTTTAACAGAAGAAACTAATCTTCAGTTCACCAAGGCCAAATTCCCACATTGAGTATTTGGTGCATTTTTTTCTGCGTATTTTTGTGCAGAAAAAACACACCTTGCTGTAACTGCTGTGTATGTGCAAATTGAGAAACCAGCCTGAATTCTAGTATCATCTACTGGAAGCAGCAATCCTACAAGTCAATATGGACCCTTTAGGCTAAGGTCACACTGGGCGTTATTGCTGCGTTTTTTTATGCTAAACTTCAGGCTGCATTTGACAGTACCAGCTATGTCTATGAGATTTCAGAAATCTCATGCACACATTTTTTTTTTGTCATCAGTTTTTTTGTGCTTTGCTTGTTTTTTTTGGACATAGAGCATGTCATTTCTTTCAGCGTTTTTCACCCATTGAATTGAATGGAAAAAACGCATAAAAAAACCCAAACCAAAAATGGCGCATAAGACGCAGCAAAACCTGCTTTCCTGCAAAGCACTCAGGAAAAAATGCAGCAAAAACGCCTAGTGTGAACTTAGCCTTAAAGAGCCTCGCTATATGACTAGGGATAAAAGCCAAATCTCAATTTGCAGACATTGTGTTTCACGGTATTGCCCCTCGTCAGTGTAAAGCAAGAGATCTGATTTGGTAAATGAGACTGCAATCTAAGGGGTAAGGTTTCTCCTTGTGGAGAGAGACAACACTGACGAAGGGAAATACATCGAAACACCGTGACTGCAAATTGAGATTCTGATTTGGCTTTTATCCCAAGTCATATGGCAAGGCTCGTTAAAGGGTCAATATTGACTTGTAGGACTGCTACTTCCAATAGGTGGCACTATAGTTCAAATCCTCTTCCTCTGGGAAGAGACAATTTGCATATTTAATTTCCCAGAGGAGCAATGCATGGCATTTAAGTCTCCTCATACTGGCAAGCAAGACCTGGCTTGTCACACTGCACAAGCAGAAACCTTACCCCTTAGAGCAAAGTGTACAAGTGCTTCTCACTAAATCAGAAGATCATTAAAAAGTTAACTTATTTCAGTTCTTCAATACAAAAAATGAACCTCATATATTATATAGTCATTACAGACAGAGTGATCTATTTCAAGTGTTTATTTCTGTTAATGTTAATGATTATGGCTTACAGCCAATGAAAACCCAAAAGTCATTATCTCAGTAAATTAGAATACTTTATAACACCAGCTTGAAAAATTATTTTAAAATCTGAAATGTCGGCCTACTGGAATGTATGTTCAATAAATGCACTTAATACTTGTTCGGGGCTCCTTTTGCATCAGTGCGGCGTGGCATGGAGGCGATCAGCCTGTGGCACTGCTGAGGTGTTATGGAAGCCCAGGTTGCTTTGATAGCAGCCTTCAGCTCATCTGCACTTTGAGCCTGGCGTCTCTCATCTTCCTCTTGACAATACCCCATAGATTCTCTATGGAGGAGTTAAGGTCAGGCGAGTTTGCTGGCCAATCAAGCACAGTGATACTGTTGTTTGTAAACCAGGTATTGGTACTTTTGGCAGTGTGGACAGGTGCAAAGTCCTGCTGGAGAATGAAATTTCCATCTCCAAAAAGCTTCTCATCAGAGGGAAGATTGAAGTGCTCTAAAATTTCCTGGTAGACGGCTGCGCTGACTTTGGTCTTGATAACACACAGTGGGCCTACACCAGCAGATGACATGGCTCCCCAAACCATCACTGATTGTGGAAACTTCACACCAGACCTCAGGAAAATAATGCAATTCAACTAATTGGTGCAGAAATACTGCAGAAAATCTGCGGAGCCAGAAACGCACCAAACACTCTTTGTGGGGACAAATACTACAGGTCCTTCTCAAAAAATTAGCATATAGTGTTAAATTTCATTATTTACCATAATGTAATGATTACAATTAAACTTTCATATACTATAGATTCATTATCCACCAACTGAAATTTGTCAGGTCTTTTATTGTTTTAATACTGATGATTTTGGCATACAACTCCTGATAACCCAAAAAACCTGTCTCAATAAATTAGCATATTTCACCCGTCCAATCAAATAAAAGTGTTTTTTAATACCAAACAAAAAAACCATCAAATAATAATGTTCAGTTATGCACTCAATACTTGGTCGGGAATCCTTTGGCAGAAATGACTGCTTCAATGCGGCGTGGCATGGAGGCAATCAGCCTGTGACACTGCTGAGATGTTATGGAGGCCCAGGATGCTTCAATAGCGGCCTTAAGCTCATCCAGAGTGTTGGGTCTTGCGTCTCTCAACTTTCTCTTCACAATATCCCACAGATTCTCTATGGGGTTCAGGTCAGGAGAGTTGGCAGGCCAATTGAGCACAGTAATACCATGGTCAGTAAACCATTTACCAGTGGTTTTGGCACTGTGAGCAGGTGCCAGGTCGTGCTGAAAAATGAAATCTTCATCTCCATAAAGCATTTCAGCCGATGGAAGCATGAAGTGCTCCAAAATCTCCTGATAGCTAGCTGCATTGACCCTGCCCTTGATGAAACACAGTGGACCAACACCAGCAGCTGACATGGCACCCCACACCATCACTGACTGTGGGTACTTGACACTGGACTTCAGGCATTTTGGCATTTCCTTCTCCCCAGTCTTCCTCCAGACTCTGGCACCTTGATTTCCGAATGACATGCAAAATTTGCTTTCATCAGAAAAAAGTACTTGGGACCACTTAGCAACAGTCCAGTGCTGCTTCTCTGTAGCCCAGGTCAGGCGCTTCTGCCGCTGTTTATGGTTCAAAAGTGGCTTTACCTGGGGAATGCGGCACCTGTAGCCCATTTCCTGCACACGCCTGTGCACGGTGGCTCTGGATGTTTCCACACCAGACTCAGTCCACTGCTTCCTCAGGTTCCCCAAGGTCTGGAATCGGTCCTTCTCCACAATCTTCCTCAGGGTCCGGTCACCTCTTCTCGTTGTACAGCGTTTTCTGCCACATTGTTTCCTTCCAACAGACTTACCATTGAGGTGCCTTGATACAGCACTCTGGGAACAGCCTATTTGTTGAGAAATTTCTTTCTGGGTCTAAAGGTACCTTCACACGAAGCGACGCTGCAGCGATAGCGACAACGATGCCGATCGCTGCAGCGTCGCTGTTTGATCGCTGGAGAGCTGTCACACAGACCGCTCTCCAGCGACCAACGATGCCGAGGTCCCCGGGTAACCAGGGTAAACATCGGGTTGCTAAGCGCAGGGCCGCGCTTAGTAACCCGATGTTTATCCTGGTTACCAGCGTAAAAGTAAAAAAAACAAACAGCACATACTTACATGCGTCCCCCAGCGTCTGCTTCCTGACACTGACTGAGCTCCGGCCCTAACAGCACAGCGGTGACGTCACCGCTGTGCTTTCACTTTCACTTTTAGGGCCGGCGCTCAGTAAGTGTCAGGAAGCAGACGCTGGGGGACGCATGTAAGTATGTGCTGTTTGTTTTTTTTACTTTTACGCTGGTAACCAGGGTAAACATCGGGTTACTAAGCGCGGCCCTGCGCTTGGTAACCCGATGTTTACCCTGGTTACCAGTGTAAAACATCGCTGGTATCGTTGCTTTTGCTTTCAAACACAACGATACACAGCGATCGGACGACCAAATAAAGTTCTGGACTTTATTCAGCGACCAGCGACATCACAGCAGGATCCTGATCGCTGCTGCGTGTCAAACGAAACGATATCGCTAGCCAGGACGCTGCAACGTCACGGATCGCTAGCGATGTCGTTTCGTGTGAAGGTACCTTTACCCTCTTGCTTGAGGGTGTCAATGATGGCCTTCTTGACATCTGTCAGGTCGCTAGTCTTACCCATGATGGGGGTTTTGAGTAATGAACCAGGCAGGGAGTTTTTAAAAGCCTCAGGTATCTTTTGCATGTGTTTAGAGTTAATTAGTTGATTCAGAAGATTAGGGTAATAGGTCATTTAGAGAACCTTTTCTTGATATGCTAATTTATTGAGACAGGTTTTTTGGGTTATCAGGAGTTGTATGCCAAAATCATCAGTATTAAAACAATAAAAGACCTGACAAATTTCAGTTGGTGGATAATGAATCTATAGTATATGAAAGTTTAATTGTAATCATTACATTATGGTAAATAATGAAATTTAACACTATATGCTAATTTTTTGAGAAGGACCTGTATAACAGTAAAAGTATGGTAGATAGTTGTAAAGAAAGCTTCCCTTCATCACTGTGCCATTTACCACTTACAGCTTTGTATAGTATCGCTGAGTTTGTCACTTAGCACAATTAGTCATTATACCACATTATATGTTTTACTAGAAGATTTCTGACATCACATGTAAGCTTACACAAACTAAATGTCACGGCTCTGTTGTTGGGTGTCCCAGGACCAAGGGCTCCTTCCCTGTCCCTAACACTAGGGGCACCCTAGCTCACCCTGTTCCCCGGATTACTTCTGATGGTGAAGACGCTGGGGCCACGTACCTTGCCTTAGCTCCTGAATTCACCCTCAGTTTGTACCCTTCCCTCACTCAGGGAAGAGGGGAGTAGTTGTGTACCATAATACACCAACCAGACTAAGAAGGTAACACGAACCGGGATAAATGAAAATACCAATCATACAAATATACACACATAAACAACAGAGGTAAACACTGGGGAGTGGAGGATAGGGTTAAACCAAAGTAGAAGAAAGGGAATTATCACACACTGAAAACCTAGCAACAGTCACAGATAAATCCATCAAATGCGTTCTCCAATAACAAACACCAACAACCTCCAGTCATGCAGCATAAGCTACCTCTGACAATGAGTGCTACCCAAGACCCAGTTTATATAGGAGATGGGAGTGGCTAACAGTGGACAGCTGGGAGCCTAAATTCAGGAAAATTTCCAGGAGCTCTCAAATTGAGCAGAATAACTCCTGCACTGCAGAAAGAAACTTACAGTGTTTAATATGAACGTGAAGTGGGTCCTCCCTGTCGTGGTAAACCCATGACACTAAAGTTATATCTACTGACAGACTGAACACTATTGGTCAAAGCAGCATACTTTCTCATTATATCAGGAGCAAATCTAAAGAAGTGCTCTAAAGGCATATTAGAAATTTAAAAAATCTGTTTATAGAATATCACTGATTACTTGTGCACAAAATAACTGTTCAAACCAAGTCTTGCACAGGCGCTTGGTGCACCCTTTTTGTGGCTGAGCAGTTCAGTACACCTTCCCACCTACCTGTTTGTCCCTTACTGACTTCCTATTCTTTTGCATGTTTGTCACACTTAAATATTTCAGATCACCAAACAAATTTAAATATTAGACAAAGATAATTTGAACTCGGCTTCCCAAAGATGTGATAAACCACAGCTAATTTATGTTTTAAGGGGGGGTAGGGTAATCACTTTTTCACACAGGGCCCTGTAGGATTGGATGTCTTTTGCCCTTAATAATAAAGGCCTTCAATTAAAAACTGCATTTTGTGTTTACTTATGTTATCTTTATCTAATATTGAAATTTGTTTGGTGATCTGACACATTTTGAGTGTGACAAACATGCAAAAGAATAGGAAATCAGGAAGGGGGCAAACACTTTTTCACACAACTGTATCTCTACTCTCTTCTTCCTTGATTGACAGCTCTGGCTTTACATGAGCCAGAGGAGGGCGGTGACACCTAACAAGTAGGTGGGATAGTGCCCCAGGTCACTCAGCCATGGCAACAGTGTAACGAGCTGTGCTTGGTTTGAACAGTCATTTTGTGGTGACAGATTCTCTTTAATAAAACTAAGGGTCTATACTACTCTGCTGAGCACTATATCCCTTCAGATACTCTTACAAAGCTGAATATGGGGCATATACAGCCCAAATTCAGTTTTCCACAAAAAAGATAAAAGTGTGCTACTAACACTTCATCTAGAATTTGGAAGATGTCAAGCAGCAGACCTAACCCACCAATCAAAATTTTTGACATCCATCTAAGATACATCAAAAGTAAGTAGAAACTACGGATTTTTTAAATTACAGTATAATGTGACCAGCTCTACCATTACAGTCTGACCCAAAATGACCTGTTAGGAGGCCAAAAGTACCTGCAGATGTCCTCACCTGATGACTGTGCTGCAGTTTGCCCTGCATGGATTGGCATATCTCAATCATTCGTATTAGCTCTACCCTGGTGACTTGTACGTCAGGAGTGCGGTTTTCACTGGCAAGTAGAGACCTGATTTGCAAAGGTAATTAAAAGACTTTAGACGCTGAATTTGCTTGAAAAGACAAAAATGTATATTTTTAAAAAGATATAATAGATTTGACATAGATTGCACAGATGTGAAATGTATAGTGATAGCTACATTCAATCACTCATATCATGGCAAACGTTATGCGTAAGCAGATCTACAAGATCTGCAAGGAGTCTGTATGTTCTTCCAGTGTTTGTGTGGGTTTCCTCCAGGTTCTCCGGTTTCCTCCCACATTCCAAAGACATACTGATAGGGAATTTAGATTGTGAGCCCCATCGGGGACAGTGATGATAATGTGTGCAAACTGTAAAGCGCTGCGGAATATGTTAGCGCCATATAAAAATAAAGAGATTATTATTTTGTTATCTACATGGAGCATGGAGTCCAATGTACACAGTGGTGCACACGGTTGTCAGTACTTACTGCATCTTCTCAAGAACGGCTTGGAGCGCGTCGCCAAGTTCAAGAAGTACAGACGCTCTGGAGCTGAGCCCTTCGGTCAGCAACATCACCTGATGGTAGACAGGAGGCAACATTCACTCACACCAAAATTATTCTAATATAATATAAAAAGCTATAAACATTGGTCTGGATTTAATTTATATGAACTCAGAAATAGTGATGAGCGAGTGTACTCCTTGCTCGAGTTTTCTATTTGTTAGTATTCGGAGATTTAGTTTTTGCTGACTCAGCTGCTTGATTTACAGCTACTAGCCAGCCTGAGTGCATGTGGGCGTTGCCTGGTTGCTAGGGAATCCCCACATGTAATCAAGCTGTCTAGTGGTCGCAAATCATCTAGCTGAGGCAAGGAAAACGAAATCTCCAAACACTAACAAATACTCAGAGACCACCCGAGCGTGCTCTGGAAAACCCGAGCAACGAGTATACTCGCTCATCACTACTCAGAAATTATTTTTCTCTAAACCATCTTCAAGTATTAAATACATTTCAGTAAGAGTGTTCAATAATTTTTCCTGAGTCATTTCCCATTTTTACACGTAACTTAATTGATGGATATATGTGGTTTGATTCGTCAGCAGGATTTCACACCCCAAAGTATTTATATGTGTAAGTCACTTCTTCCATCACTGACAAATCGGCATTTGAATTGATATGCAGACGAGGCTGAAGTGCTACGTGTAGATCTGAAGCCTCTGTCACTCCAACTCTAGTTTTGTTACATACATTTGTATATATATTTGTATATAGATACATTTGTATCTCTGTAAAAGTCAGACTAATTAAAAAAACTGTCTAAGGGTATGTTTCCATGTTCAGGAAACGCTGCGTTTTTGACGCAGCGATGAGCAGCATGCATAAAAAACGCAGCGTCCAGATGTTACAGCATAGTGGAGGGGATTTCATGAAATCCCGTCTCCACTATGCAGTAAAAGACGCATGCGACACACCCGAGAAAACTCACATGTGGCGCGTCTTTTAAGAACGCAGCATGTCCTTGCATTGCAGAAAAAACGCAGGTGACCTGCCAGTGACCTCAGGTGCAGATTTGGTCAGGATTTTACCTGCATAAAATCCTGACCAAATCCTGAAGCAATCCTGAACGTGGACACATACCCTAAAAATCTATATTTGTAGTGGGCTACATAGTTCTTATCACTGTAACCCTTGTTTGTGCAACATTTCAGCTTATAACCATTACTAGATGGTGGCCCGATTCTAACGCATCGGGTATTCTAGAATATGTATGCGTAGTGTATAGCACAGCCCACGTAGTATATTGCACAGCCACGCAGTACATTGCGCAGCCCACGCAGTACATTTCGCAGCCCACGCAGTACATTGTGCAGCCCACGTAGTACATTGCGCAGCCCACGCAGTACATTGCGCAGCCCACGTAGTATATTGCACAGGCCACATTGCACATTGCGCAGCCCACGTTGTACATTGCGCAGCCCACGTTGTACATTGCGCAGCCCACGTTGTACATTGCGCAGCCCACGTTGTACATTGCGCAGCCCACGTAGTATATTGCGCAGCCCACGTAGTACATTGCGCAGCCCACGTAGTATACTGCGCAGCCCACGTAGTATACTGCGCAGCCCACGTAGTATACTGCGCAGCCCACGTAGTATACTGCGCAGCCCACGTTGTACATTGCGCAGCCCACGTTGTACATTGCGCAGCCCACGTTGTACATTGCGCAGCCCACGTTGTACATTGCGCAGCCCACGTAGTATACTGCGCAGCCCACGTAGTAAATTGCGCAGCCCACGTTGTATATTGCGCAGCCCACGTTGTATATTGCGCAGCCCACGTTGTATATTGCGCAGCCCACGTTGTATATTGCGCAGCCCACGTTGTATATTGCGCAGCCCACGTTGTATATTGCGCAGCCCACGTTGTATATTGCGCAGCCCACGTTGTATATTGCGCAGCCCACGTTGTATATTGCGCAGCCCATGTAGTATATTGCCGAGCCACGTAGTATATTGCCCAGCCACATAGTATATAGCACAGCCCATGTATTATATTGCCCAGCCCACGTAGTATATAGCACAGCCCATGTAGTATATAGCACAGCCCATGTAGTATATTGCCCAGCCCACGTAGTATATAGCACAGCCCATGTAGTATATTGCCCAGCCACGTAGAATATAGCACAGCCCATGTAGTATATTGCCCAGCCCACGTAGTATATAGCAATGCGGGCATCATATCCCTGTTAAAAAAAAAAATAATAAAATAAAAAATAGTTATATACTCACCTTCCGTTGGCCCCTGGATGCAAGCGAAGCGGTTACCGACGCTGCTCGTGCGCTCCGGTCTGAAGAGTGCATTGCGGTGTCGCAAGATGATGACGTAGCGGTCTCGTGAGACAGCTACGTCATCATCTTGCGAGATCGCAGCATGGACCGGTTACCTGAGCGTCGCGAGCAGGAAAGGCCTGTTGTCGATCCGGGGGCCGACGGACGGTGAGTATATAACGATTCTTTATTTTTTTTTAATTATTTTTAACATTAGATCGTTTTACTATTCATGCTGCATAGGCAGCATGAATAGTAAAAAGTTGGTCACACAGGGTTAATAGCTGCGGTAACGGAGTGCATTACACCGCGGCATAACGCGGTCCATACCGCTGCGATTAACCCTGTGTGAGGGCAGACTGGAGGGGAGTACGGAGCGGGCACTGACTGCGGGGAGGAAGGAGGGGCCATTTTTCCGCCGGACTGTGCCCGTCGCTGATTGGTCGTGGCTGTTTTGCCACGACCAATCAGCGACTTGGATTCCATGACAGACAGAGGCCGCGACCAATGAATATCCGTGACAGAAAGACAGACAGAAGGACAGACAGAAAGACGGAAGTACCCCTTAGACAATTATATAGTAGATATTCTTGCTTATTAATCACACTATATACCTTGCCCTACATTTTGGCATAATCTAGCATATAAAGCATTTGAAAAGTGCCAAACTATGAAAAGCTTTCCATTGGCAAAGTCGAAGTAGCGGTCCATAAGGAAACAGTAGATGTCCTACAGGCGGATATATATTACCTGTCTTTCCAGCTGTAAAACCTGGGACTTTAAGAGTTTGACGCGCCGTTCATCTAAGCATTGGTTCTTGTCCTCATCAATTAGCTGCCTGTACTGAAATCTATGGAGAAGATTGAAAAACTCCATTCAGTTTCATTCAGTAGTGCAACTCTGGGGTCCGGGGCTCGAATCCCACCAAGGACAACATCTGCAAGGAGTTGTATGTTCTCCCTGGGTTTGCGTGGGTTTCCTCCTCGTAGCCCTGTTTCCTCTCACACGTCAAAGACACACAGATAGAGAATTCATATTGTGAGCCCCAATGGGGACAGTGATGATGATGTATGTAAAGTGCTGCCAAATATGATGCTGCCTAAATATTTGTGATCACAATATTGTTATTAGAATGTCCTGCTTTTGTGTCTCTTTTTTTATCTAACTTGTTCTAATCTAAGAATAGAAATGTATTTGAATGATTAATAAAATGTATTCATTTATCAGGGACATTGCTTCATCGCTAAGATTGCAGACATTCAGAGGACACAAGTTCCCTTTAAAGTGAATCTGTCAACTGGTTTTTGCAATGTAATCTGACAGCAGCATAATGTAGGGTCAGAGACCCTTATTCCAGCTAATTGCAGCAGTTGCAATTAAATCACAGTTTTCTCTTCTGAAGATTGAACAGAGGCTGCAATGTTGAGTCCTGTGTAACCTGGCCACACCAGTTTTCTGTGTACATTGTCTATAGACAAGGAGCTGCTGGTCAGTAGTGGGGTGGAGTTGGACCAGCAGGCACGTGCAAGCTAGTCATATAGTGATAATCTCCTCCTGATAAAACACTAATTTGATTGAAACAGAAACACGCAACCTACTAAGTGACAAAGGTTTGGAATCAGCGTCTCTGCCTCTAAACTGTGCTGTTGTCAGATCACATAGCAAAAACCTGCTGACAGATTCACTTTAAAACATATAGAAATAAAACTATGACATTTTTGCTCAAAGTTAGTCATTGGATCATTTGAGGAGGATTGGGCTGATGTTGATGTCCACATTAGGCCGGGATCACACATACGCGTGATACGGCTGAGTCTCGCAGGTGAAATCCCTCCTCTGGCACCGGCGCTCCGGAGTGGAGCGTGCAGCCGCACAGCAACACATGGAGCTGCACGCTCCGTTCCGAAGTGCCGGCGCCAGAGGAGGGATTTCACCTGCGAGACTCGGCCGTATCTCGCGTATGTGTGATCCCGGCCTTAGTCTTCTCCTGTTAAACATCCCTGAGAAATAAATAGCCTTGTAAGAAGTTATATATGGCCATTAAAACATTAACTTTAGGCTTCTTTTAAGTAGTTGTGTTGTGACTATGTGCAAATTCCGTAGGGTTACACAGAGTGTAAGCTTTTGCGGGTCCCTTTTTGTACCTATATATGTAACTCTGCATTGTGCCTTTATTTTATTAGACTCTGTAAAATAACATTGATTGAAAGACACAAACCTCAGATCTTCTACTTCTTGTTTAAGTTGTTCATTTTCTTCCTGAAGTTTCTAAAGAAAGAGATTATAAGAAAAAGTAAATCTTATAGATGCAGAAACATCACGACCTAAATCAATCTATAAAAAGTGAAGTTCAGACCTTTATTTAATATAAAAAAAGGGTAAAAAATAAAACAAAATAAACCAAACATAAGTATCTTGATGACAAGATTTATGACACCTATAAATGGTGGAATGTCATTGGTCCCGACTGTCCTCTAATTGAAGTGTTTTCAAAGGAAGGAGAAACCAGGCATGGAGACTCATTGCTATGTAGATGAGCCACAGTCATGTACCCGTAACCCTAAATGACATGTCAGAGACACTACAGAATATAAGAAATGCATCACCTACACAAGAAATCATTACTGGATGTCACACACACTGATCGTATAACGCAAAGGGGTTGAGTTAGTACGTAAAGGTCCTATGAGTGGCCGGGTGGCGTGACGCGACACTCGTGGTCCCAATGCAAACTCTACAACAAAGTCCCAAACTGACATGGGTATTTAATAGTTTCAGTTGTCTTCAATGGGTCCCCCTACACTAGAGTTTGGGTGCTACTGCATTCCCTGCACCCACTGTAGTTACGCCCCTGAAGCCTCGTTATGATCTCGGACTTTGAAGAAGATATTCTTTATAGCAATGAATATTTTTGCAATGAATTTCCCCTTTGCTCTGAATATTTCAAGATTTACTTTTAGCTTATTTTCTTTGGGAAATAGACAGGAACACATTAGGAAACTGACCGCCAATTTGTGCTCATTTCCTGAAGACCTCCTACTTGAGGCATGTGACTGGAACTCATTCTGGCCATCTCCTTTTAATAGCATCTTTCCATGATTCCCGGGGCCAGTGGAAAGATGTGCGCCTGCCGTGGACCGGCGGACGGGCTTCCCAGCCTAGTCAGAAAAGAAACACACAGATGCATGACTGCAAAAATAAGACAAACATTATACAAGAACCAGTGGAAGCATAAACCACTATGGAAAATCCAGGGTGCAGCACCAGCGTATAGAGATGTACTGAAAGACGGCGTGGAATCATTATAACCTCACTATGCTGTACAGTAAAAAGCCAGAATAGTGTGAGAAAGGACAGTGACCACGCAGCTACTTCTACATTTGGAAATGGATATGTGACCTAGGAATGAGAGGGCTCGTCTCTCCTGTTTGATGAAGCATCCTAATCATCTTACATTGTATTACATGAATGAAAACCTAGCTTTTAATAGACACTGTAAGCTCACATCCGTCTGAAGTGTTGTGGATTTGGAAACTGGATAAGATTTTACAACTCCACATGTGCTGACATTTGATCATTCAGAATTGTAAATCAGAAATCAAACGAAAGGTCTCAATTGGGAAAATCCTAATAGGCCAGAAAAGTGCAATCCAGCTCCAATCAATAAAATCACAACTTTATTAAAGAAAGGAGTTAAAATACATAAAGTCAGCAGAAAAAGTAATAGTAAGAAACAGTACCACAAGAAATATCAAGGCACACTGGTGTCAGTATTAAATAGTATCTCTAAGGGCATACGCCAAACAGATCAGATACAGTTAAGTCCATATATATTTGGACAGAGCCAACATTTTTCTAATTTTGGTTATAGACATTACCACAGTGAATTTTAAACAAAACAATTCAAGTTCAGACTTTCAGCTTTCTTTTGAGGGTATCCACATTAAAATTGGATGAAGGGTTTAGGAGTTTCAGCTCCTTAACATGTTGTAGTATATAAATAAAGTTCAAGTGCATAAATCCTCTAAATTCCAATGATAGTAGTCATTGTGAACTATACTGTTAAATAACAATAGCAAATGTTGGAACAGGGGATAGAGATAATAATGAAAGACCTTACTTAACAGGTTTGCTGACCCATATGTGCTGAACCCCAATGTGCGTTTCACCCTGCTTCCTCAGGGGATGTGTCTGGAGCAGAGATACTATTTAACACTGACACCACTGTGCTGAGATATTTCATTAGGTACTGTTGCTTACTATTACTTTTTCTGCTGACTTTATGTATGTTAACTAATTTCTTCAATAAAATTGTGATTTTATTAATTGGAGCTGGATTGCACTTTTCTGGCCTCTTTGCGATTTTCCCAGTCCTACGGTCTGATTTCTCACTGATTGAGTGCATCCATATTATTGTTCATGGATCTACATAAGGAGTAACATTTATACTACGATTTTTAAATCCGCAGCAAATCATTTCTGTTGTGGATAGAAAACAGATTTGTTGTACACATTACGCACAGACTTTAAAGTGGAAGGCTACATTCATACTTCCATTTAGACAATCAGATTGTCTGTTCCATTTTTAGGAATTGAATAATCTAATTGATGCCCAAAATGGATCTATTACATCACTGATGAAACACCATGGTTACTTACCGGTAGCCTGTTTTTCCAGAACCCATGACAGCACACCTGAGAGAGGGGATCCGCCCAGTGAGGGCAGGAACCCTACTGAAAATAAAAGGGCGGTACCTCTCCCTCGCTTCAGTTGGTTTACAGAGCATGAGAAGCCCCCCTGGTTAGTACACATGGCAAAACCATCACCACATTATATCAACTAAAAACACCCAAACTATAGTGCACACCAAAGGAGTGATAAAGGGGGGGGGGGATATATGGGTGCTGTCATGGGTTTTGGAAAAATGGCTACTGGTAAGTAACCTTGGTGTTTTCCCTTCACTCATGACAGCACACCTAAGAGACTTTTGTAGAATGAAACACCTTAGGGAGGGACCACCGCTTGCAGCACCCTTCTACCAAAGGTTAGGTAAGCAGAGGAGGATAGATCTAGCTGGTAGTGTTTGAAGAAGGTTGAGGGTGAGGACCAGGTAGCGGCCTTACAAATCTGATCAATTGATACCTCAGCCTTCTCTGCCCAGGAGGTAGCCACGGCTCTGGTGGAGTTAGCCTTGATGCCTTCAGGAACCGGAGCGCCACTCGCAGAGTAGGATAAACTAATGGCCTCCCTTATCCATCTGGCAATGGTACTTTAAGCTACCCCATACCCTTTTTGTTATCCGGGAAGGCTACAAATAGGGACTAATCTTTCCTCCACTGACTAGTTATGGACATGTATTGTAGCATGGACCTCCTCACATCTAACGTTTGGAACTTTTGCTCCCCTGGGTTCCTAGGATTATAGCAAAATGATGGTAAGGTGATCTCCTTACTCCTATGGAACTTAAAGACTACCTTGGGGAGATAGGCCGGATCTGGTCTTAGAACTACTCGGTCTTCAAAAATATGAGTATATGAAGGGCATATAGACAGGGCCTGTAAGTCGCCCACTCTACGGGCTGATGTTAAGGCTACCAGCAATACTGTTTTAAGTGTGAGTAACTTAGGTGATAACGTCTGTAAAGGCTCAAAGGGGTTTCTGGTTAAAGCCTCCAAGACCAGATTCAGGTCCCAGGGAGGGATCTTCGGAACAATGACCGGCCTATACCTACTACAAGACTTCATGAACCGGGACACCCACTTATTGGAAGCTAGGTTGCAGTTATATAGGGCCCCCAGGGCTGAAACTTGACCCTTGAGGGTGCTAGTTGCTAACCCGAGTTGCAACCCTGCCTGTAGAAATTCTAGGATAGGTCCCACCGGCACTACATCCTCTAACGGTTCCCCCAGAAAGTCTAGGAACGTCTTCCATGTTCTACCATATATTCTGGATGTGATAGGTTTTCTACTCTTCTACAGGGTGGAGACTAACCCAGGTGAGAATCATTAGCAACTCAGTAGTGCCCTCTCAAATTTCAGGCTGCCAGATGGAAGCCCTTCACGTGAGAGTGGCTCACTGGTCCCTGGGTAAGCCGGTCCGGAACTTCTGGCAAGATCCATGGATCTGTAACTGACATCTGCCTTAGAAGGGAGAACCATAGCCTCTTCGGCCACAATGGAGCTTTGAGAATTACCCTCGCTTGATCCTCTCTGATCTTCCGGACTACTGTCGGAATCATTGCCATCGGGGGGGAACACGTAGGCCAGGGAGAACTTCCATGGTATTTGTAGGGCATCTACAGCAAATGGATGTTCCCTTGGATTTAGGGAGCAGAACTTCCTGACTTTTTTGTTGTGTGAGGTGGCAAACAGGTCTATCTCTGGTTTGCCCCAAGCTTGCACTATTTGTTGGAAAACCTGAGGATTTAAGGACAACTCCCCGTCTCAAGTCTCTGAGACTTAAGAAGTCTGCTTGTATACTTTTGACGCCCCTTATATGTAGAGCCGTGAGAGATAACAGGTGTTGTTCCTCTAACTGGAATAGTAGATCTGACACCTCCACCTCGTCCCCCCTGGTGGTTGACATAAGCCACCACTGCTCGATTGTCTGACATGACTCGAGTATGGCGGCCCCGAAGCAAGGGGAGAAAATGTCTCAAGGCCTTTTCCACTGCCCACAGTTTCACATTTGAACAGTGACTCCTGTCTAGCGAGGACCAGGTCCCTTGTACTGAGTGGAATCTCAGGTGTGCTCCCCAACCTGTACCACTTGCATCAGTTGTGATAATGTCCTCGACTGGTTTTTGCCGCAGGACCCCCAATGTCAGATGCTCCTTCACAGTCCACCAGATTAGGGAATCTCTTACGGTCAAGGAAAGATATAGTTTTCCTTCTAAATGTCCTTTCAATAATTTCTGTGCTGACAGAACTTCCCACTGCAGCTGTCTTAGGTGAAACTCTGCCCACCCTACAGCTAGTATGCATGATGCTAACGAGCCTAGTAGGGACATTGCGTTCCTTAGTGTCATTGCTGGCTGTTGCATTCCTGTACAAACCGGGCTCCTTATCTTGATTATCTTGCTCGGAGTCCAGTATTAACCCTAGGAAGGATTGCACTTTTTCTGGCGCTAATCTCGACTTGGGGGTGTGATGGTGTGATATGCTACATGGGTATCATTTTTGTGTATATTTCTATTTTACTTATTTTCATGGTGTTCTCTTGTAGGATGAGTTGTATTTGCCATCTGATATTCTCCCCACAGTTCTGTATTGTTATCTCTCCACAGGGTCAGTGAATAATGCTGTTTGCTAATATGCTAATGACATGTTGACCTAGCTTGTTGAAACAATGAGCGCCTGGGAACCACCCCATCCTGACCTGAGGAGAGGGACTTGTAAATATCACGGAGGTGAGACACAGATCAGTCTGGCGTGGAACCATGATGTGAAGAGGATATCAGAGAGAAAGAAGAGTATATGGACTATGTTATCCTCTCTGCTGGATTGTTGGACTTTTATCCTGTTACTGAACTGCATTTGTGTTCTGGACTGTTGTATCCTCAGTGTGGTGGATTATATGGACCTTTCGTGTTTTGCCTAAATAAAAAATCTGGAATTGTTCACTATTCTCTTGCTCTGTTGATTGTGTGATATCGGAGAAGGAACCTGTGACGGGGTATTTATTATCCATCCCAACTCTATTAGAGTTGACATCGCTTCTCTTACTTGGTGTGTGCAGTGGGTCTCTGACCTCCCTACCTCAAGGAAGTCGTCCAGGTATGGGACAAATCACTGGGACGGATGAATTATATTTTTAAATGGTCTTTGATTATGTTTAATACCCATAAACTGGGGGAGATGTTTACCCAGGCAGGGAGGAAGAGAGAGAGCCTTCCCCCTACCTCCGATCTGATGTCATTGGGGAGATTTTTTTTATGATGCAGAGGGCTCTTTGAAAATGTAGCCCAACCCTCTTTTTTCTTTAAAGTCCCAAATTCTCCTACCTCCTGGGGGTCAACCTCTATTAAATCTTCTCCTCCGAAAGGAAGGCTTTTTGGACTCTACAGGAAAACGGCGAAAGCCTTTCTTTCTATCCCCTGCTTGTTCCAAAATTTCTTCCAATTTTTTACCAAAAAGGAATTGACCATCACACGGGATGGAGCACAGTCTATGTTTAGATGGTAAATCCCCCAGACACCCTTTGAACCACATTGCTCGTCTTGCCGCATTGGACAAGCCCGCTGCTCTGGCTGTTAATCTTGCAGAATCCGCTGAGGAATCGGCTAAGAAAGCTGCTGCTCCATGCACTAAGGTCATATTTGCTAGGATATCGTCTCTTGGCACTTTATCCCTCAGCTGATCTATCTGCTGTAGCCAGATCATGATAGCACAGGCAGAAAATGTTCCAGCTATTGCTGGTTTTAATCCCTCTGCAGTCGCTTCCCAGACGTGTTTTTAAAAGCCGTCTGCCTTTTTATCAAGCGGGTCCTTTAGTACGCCTGAGTCCTCTAATGGTAGGGATGATCTTTTTAAGGATCTAGCCACAGCACCATCAATTTTAGGGATTTTTTTTCCCAAGCTTCAGAGTCATTCTCCTCAATTGGGTACCTTCTTTTTGATGAAGAAGGTAAAGTACCAGGCCTCTCAGGCCTTTTCCATTCTTTATCAATCAATGCCTTTATTTTCGCAATGACAGGGAACGTGCGTTTCCTTTTTTCCTGCAACCCACCGAACATAACATTCTCTAATGACCTAGGTGCTTTTTCTTCCTTAAGGCCCATTGTAGACCTGACTGCTTTGTCTTTCTACATCCTCAGTTGGGAAACATGGTCGGTCCCCTATATCACTGTCCGAGGAGGATTCTGAGGACTGGAGAGAGGAGGCGGCGGCAGAGGAAGACAGGGATCTTTCCCGACCTTCTTGCTCTAGAGAGGCCTCTGAATCAGTAGGCACCTTGAGGCTTCTTTTTCCAGCTTTTTTGATGGCTGCTTTTAAGGAGCCCTTTACTTCTGCTGTTATTATAGCCCTAAGGCTAGTGGCGAAATCAGGGGTCTCTTCCTGTGTGGTCTTATTAATACAGTCAGCACAGAGATTTTTCTGCCACTGAACTGCCAGCGGTCTTTTGCAAAGGACACATTCTCTGTTCTTTGTTTTACCGCTAGACTTCCACGACCCCTAGTGATCAAGCAGAAAAAATGGACCCTGTTACCATAAGGTAACATTCACGAAGATCACTCACCACCGCTGTCAGTCAAGGGTACCGGTTTCGGAGGCTGATCAGATTAATGTACAACGTCCCTTCTGGACGTCGAGGAGTCTTGCCGGACAGGACGACTGCCACTCTTACCACTTGAGTGGCTACTCTTCCTGGTATGCTGGTGGCTCGGCAAGGCATCTGGTGAGAGCTCCTGATGCTGTAACGGCGGTGGCTGCTGCTGCTCTTGCCCTACTTCCATGATGAAATTCTGGGCATGAGTGAGTCTTCTGTGGTCATCCCTCTTTATGAGGGATCCACTGCACTCCGCGCCTCCTCCGGTGCCCATCGATAGTCCCTACCCCCTTCTGACACGCCGCTTTGCTAGTTTAGCCGGTCGGCATTTTTTCTTCATGGGCGCCACCATTTAGGATCTGGTGCCCGCCCCGACGTCACGCAGACCCCCCATTCCCAGCGTGCCTTGCGTGTGACATCAGACGCGCGCGACGCGGAAGCGGCCGCCCCTCCTGGAGCTCCTGGATGCCGGCAGATGGGGGAGGGTGGCGCAGCAGCCACAGAAGAGCCCTGGACTCCTGACTGTGCTGCATACACGCCCACTCGGACGGCGCCTCCATCACCCAAAGACCGGCGCACAGGCCCTGGCTGTTCCTCCACGCTGGGACGGGAGAGGGTAAGTAGACTGTGACCGCCGTCTTCAGCATGTCCCTGTCAGGACAGGAAACCCAAGCGAGGGAGAGGTACCACCCTTTTATTTTCAGTAGTATTCCTGTCCTAACTGGGCGGATCCCCTCTCTCAGGTGTGCTGTCATGGGGGAACGGAAAAATGAAAGTAGATCAAACTCAGATTAATATGGGATTGAAGAAAATGTGCTTCATCCATGACTTTTTTTTCCGTTCTAAATGAAGAAACATAACGGAAGCCAGACAAAGCACATAATCATCGATGGGGTCCCTCTTCTTCCATCTGCATCAGTTCTGCAAGGGATCCAAATGGACATTGAAGCCATTATTCCCCTCAAAAAATAGGACAGAAAAACAAAATGTTTTAACACAGTCTTACACACATCAGCCAATCACTGAGCTTAGCGGCCGATGACATCTACTTCATCACAGCTGCTGAGATCTTTGACTGACTGCAGTACTGTTGACATGACATCAGCGCTGCAGACAAACAATAGATACTATGGTCAACAGTGCAGAGACAGTGCTGGACCCAGGTAAGGTAAGTAAAGCACATTTTGGGGGTTGTTTTTGCTTGTTTTTTTTTACATTGAACTGTGCTTGGGAACAATAGTTTGCTGAAACCCCATGAATATTATGGCAACCGGTCATCAGAGATTTGGGTTTTCTATTCAGATCCCACCTCTAATTAGTCAAACCTAAAAGAGGCAGCAAGCAATCACCACTTCATTGGCATGGATGTCATGTGATACCAGTGTTTTTATACACTAGCTGGGTGGTTTCAAGTAGGGCAGCACGGTGGCTCAGTGGTTAGCACTGGCCTTGCAGCGCTGGGGTCCTGGGTTCAAGTCTCATTAAGAACAACATCTGTATGTTCTCCCCATATTTGTGTGGGTTTCCACCAGGTTCTCCGGTTTCCTCCCCCATTCCAAAGACATACTGTTGGGGAATTCAGATTGTGAGCCCCATCGGGGACAGCAATGAAAATGTATGTAAAGCGCTGCAGAATATGATGGTGCTATATAAACAATGCATAATAAATACATAATAAGTGCCGAACCAGCAGTGATTGTACAGATGGCACAACTTCTATAATTCTCATACAGTATAGGGTTAGGTACTCCATGATAACACAAGCCCCACTATTGACGGTAAATAAAAACAAGGACACAAGATATACGTTTTGGAATAAATATTTTCTTGGCCGTGACGTTTATTTTTTGAGTAACATGAATAATAATTTAAATAAATTATAACCAAATAAATCTTTATAAAAATTTTCCCATACTTGAATACCAACTGACCATGAACTGTCCAAATCCACCCGAATCCGGGCGATTTTCCCACAAAATTAAAGGGAACCTGTCACCACATTTTTGGAAGATGGGATAAAAATAGCGTTAAATAGGGGCAGAGGTGGGCGTTACATTAGTGTGTTTGTTATGCGTTTATTACCCACCTAAGTTGCCGAAATACCTTTGCAAAGTCTCCGTTTTCGCCTGTCAATCAGGCTGGTCTGGTCAAAAGGGCGTTGTCTTCCCCCAGATTTTGCGTAGTTTTCCGTTGGTGGCGTAGTGGTGTGTGCATGCCCAAGGTCCCGAATCCTCTGCCAGGGGATTTAAAAGAGCGCGCTGTTCGTTTTCATTGGTGATCGGTGGGCGCGGCCATCTTCCTTTGGCCGCGCGTGCGCAGAAGCGGCGCTCTGCTGGCCGCGGCTTCAGGAAAATGGCCGCCGCGATATCCATCTGCGCACGCGCGGCATCCCGCGGCCATTTTCCTGAAGCCGCGGCCAGCAGAGCGCCGCTTCTGCGCACGCGCGGCCAAAGGAAGATGGCCGCGCCCACCGATCACCAATGAAAACGAACAGCGCGCTCTTTTAAATCCCCTGGCAGAGGATTCAGGACTTTGGGCATGCGCACACCACTACGCCACCAACGGAAAACTACGCAAAATCTGGGGGAAGACAAGACGCCCTTTTGACCAGACCAGCCTGATTGACAGGCGAAAACGGAGACTTTGCAAAGGTATTTCGGCAACTTAGGTGGGTAATAAACGCATAACAAACACACTAATGTAACGCCCACCTCTGCCCCTATTTAACGCTATTTTTATCCCATCTTCCAAAAACGTGGTGACAGGTTCCCTTTAAACGACACGGCAAGAGGATTAACAGTCGAAAAAGCGGGAGGGCGGGTGGGATCTTCAAATCTTCTTGTGGTCGACTGATGACAGGACCCAGGAAACAGCTGGTTATATAAACAAATTTCTTCCCTCACAAAACTTGTTAGCCAATCAGGATGCCGCAAAATTGCGGGAAGAACACAGAAAATGAACCTGTAAAAACTGGTTAGAACCTGCTCGTGCCTCGCACAGCTGACTGAGAGAAAACATATTAACCCTTTATTGTTTACCACCTTAAAACACCATTACCTTTATAAAACTGGGGTTGTATCAAACCATCAAATATAAAAATTGGGGGCTGTGTTCTCATGCGACCCCCCTAAGATAAACTCAGGGGAGGGCGTTCATTATGTCTGTTTTCCAGTAATTTCCTACGCAAAATAGAGGAAATGTTGTAGACTGATCTAGTTTCAGGCCAACTGTCTATTATTAATCCTTCATTAGCAGTTCACCTGAGCTGCATGGGGGCATATAATCAGAAAGTAATTCATATCTCATTCATAGTCTACACTTCAAATAAAATGTAAAACAAATCACAGATTAGTAAGCAGAAAATCCATGTCGCAACTTGTGCATTGTGCTCAAAACAAGATTCCCTAATGTGCAAGTCAGACAGAAAACTGACAGATGCCACTATATAGCCATACATAACTAAAAAAAAGTGAAAAAATGTCAGACAGATGTAAACACATAATAGCCACCAAACCATTACATATGTAGACACTTAAATATAGGAAGCCCCACCAATAAGCAAGATAGTAAACATCAGAATCCTCAGATGAACTGTGATTCCTGTTATGATGTAATGTCTATTGTCTGTACAAGTCCCCTATATAATTTGTAAAGCGCTGCGGAATATGTTGGCGCTATATAAATAAAAATTATTATTATTATCATTATTATTAGATGAAGCCCCAGCTAGATGCATGTCGGGTGTGTTTCTTTGGGTGGAAGTATGTATACAATTTCTTTAATCATGGCAACTTAAAGCTGTTTTTTTGAAATATATTTTTGCTTTTCTTATGGCATATGAGGTATTCATCTTTTCTACATTGGCTGGATTTATAACACTGATGTGTATCATCTTGCTCATCGGTGGTGTATTTCTATATATACCCGTGTCTACATATTGTAGCAAAGCCAGGTAGGACTGGGTTAAATCCTAGAACCACAGGTCTTGATTAGATGCACCTGACTAGCTTTGACTAAGAACCAGGGCCTGTGGTCACAAGGGGACAGTCTGCTGAATGAAGCACAGTTGAGGGTGGTGAAGCTGGTGAGTGACCTGCTAAAATGTGAGCTATAGCTGGGAGAGACATGCCATGCCAGAGCCTCTCTCTGAATGGAGACTGAATGGGTCAGCTAGAAAAGCTGAGTAGTCTGTGTGTTTGAGCTGAAGAGAACTGTGTAGAGGCTGCAGCCTGTTCAGTATGAACTGTACCCAGAGTTGAACATTTCTGTTTGGCGCTGGAAGCTGCTGGAGCTCGGGCTGAAAGGGATACAAAGATGGGAAGGATAGTGCCTCTTCTGTGTATGAAGTTTGCTTCTAGAGAAAGGAATGTAATCTGTTCGGGTGAGCCCGCACTGACATATGTGCCCTGCTAAATTAACTTTTTTTTTGCCTTTATACCTTTGTGCCTAGAAGAGACTGTTTATGGTTTTGAATCCCTTGGTGTTTTATGAATGTAATAAAAGGCATGTTTGGACCAAAAGACATTGTCTGTTTGCTTTTTTTGGTGTTATAATATTGTTAATGCTTTGGGACACTTTACGTTACCAGCATTTTCCTTACAGGATTGGTATATAGTCATACAGAGCCATACACCAGCCATTGACTCCAACTCAAGAAGAAACAAAAAATTTGGGTAACCACACAGTGTCACAGTGTTTGTTATTACGTATTGCGTTGGGGTACTCTGTATAAGAATTGCTGGAAGACAAGAGGAAGAAAAGGTACACCAGTCCGACAAGAGGCCAAACAGACAGGCCAAGTGGCTAGAGCACTATGGAGCTTGTAGCTTTGTCACATCCACACCAAATGTAAGGTTTCAACACAAGGTGCACAGCGCCTAAATGGACTAACAGATTTGAAGGGGTTTTCCGTGCTTAGATTTTTTAGTCCCAGTTTGTTCTGTCTAAAAATCACTGGGTTCAACTCTCTTGTGCCACCTACCTTGTCATGACCACTGAGTTCAGTGATTGGCAGCAGCGATCACTCTATCATCATGATGTCATTGCCGTTGCCCTGTCAACAAAAAGCGGCAACAAAGCAATGGCAGTAAAGGGATAGAAAGCCCTCGGTCAGACAAGTTTGTTTTTGTACACAAGTTTTCCATTTTATAAAAAAGGATGCCATACTAACACCAGCCACTTGTTTTTAAAAGATCCATAGCAATGATTACATAAGAAACAGAATTCGGCCTTTTATTATTTTTTTATTGAGAACATTAATCAAACTGATGCCGAAGCACAAGCATGACATATGGACATGACAAAATACTGCCATACATTCAGTATGAAACGCTCACTTTAACTCATCCTTAGATTTCCTATCTGTACACAGACTAAGCCAGTGCACTAAAAAATAAATAAGTCTGGAGAACCCCTGAAAAATGGATTGGGTAAAGGGTAACAAAAATAATTACACAAACAGCAATTTTGATCGTATGCACAGAAGACAAACAGCAGAACTTTGAAAACATCGATAGGGATTAAACCCATATTAGTAATGAATACAGATGATGGTTCCCCTGTTTGGGGGGTTCAGAGGTTTTAGTAGCTTACGCTATGTCCAAGCAGCAGCTGTTTTCATCCACTGACACTCATGTCCATTGTCCTGTTATAATAGGAGAAGTTGAATAGAAGTGATCGCAGTAGGAAAGCTCGCAGGCACCACACGTTCAGTGCCAAGCGCCACACTCTAATTAGTGAGCAGTTCCGGTCTGACAAGAAGGCCTTAACCTTCTGGAGGGCATAATGAGCCAGGCAATGTTTGAAGCTTAAAACTAAGCTGCAGAGAACAAGAAGGGAGCTGAGAACTACTTTAAAATGTGCTAAACCAACAGATACAGGTGACCGAACACTGAACTGTACACTTGGCAAAGGCCAGTGAAGCTCTGGGGGTAGAGAGGGGTCGCTGGGGCTTTGTTGGTCCTTTTGTTTACGAAACAAGTGACACAATCGGAGCGATCACAGCTCCTCGCTGATAGTTATGTGCAGCAAATTAGAAGCAAAACTAACTTAGCGTTAATAAAAATGAAGAGAGACAAATGAAAAGGACTGAAAAGTGTAAATTGCTGCCGAGCTTTGTTTAAATATTTAACAGGCCAGGAGGAACACGAGTATACATATATCCAAGCCTGAGTGCAACACAATTATTGGCTTGTTATTTTAAGCAAGATGTTTCACATTAGTCCAAGTTCAGATTGATTTTTTGTTGCTGACCACAGAGGAAAAAAGTCCTCCTGGATTGTCAGTGTCTTAGGCTACTTTCACACATCAGTTTTTTGCCTTCAGGCATAATCTGTCTATTTTTGAAAAAAACGGATCCGATGCAAATTGTGAAAAACTGATGCGCCGAATCCATTTTGGTTTATCAGGCATACAATCCTGACTTCCTGTTCCAGGGAAAAGAGAGAGAGAGGTAGAGAGAAAGAAAGAGATAGAGAGAGGTAGAGGGAGAGAGAGAGACTGACTACAGAATTGAAATGCAGGAACGGGGCATGCTCAGTGCGGAAAAAAAGGAATCGGTAGCTGGATCCATTCAATACACCACACGTTTCATCCGTTTATCACTGGAACCGTCGCTGGGCGTTTTTTCTCCGTACACAAAAAACATTCATATGGACGTTTTCTCCGTCCGCTGGAAAAGAAATTTTGGACAGATCCGTCAAAAAACGGATGAAACGTGAGGCCATCAGGCACGATCCGGCGCTTATACAGCTCTATGAGAAAAAAAACGATCCTACGGGGAAAAAAAAAAAAGGATCCGTTTTTTTCAAAACTCGCCGGCAAAAACCTGATGTGTGAAAGTAGCCTTATCTCTATCTCCGTAAAAGCTAGGTTCTAAAGTTGAGCAAAACGTTTGACAAGACTCTGGTCCAGCGGCCATGTTAGAAGTCTGTGCACACCGGACCAGTGCCCTGCTAACTTCCTTCAGCCTCCAGTGTCTCTTCTGAAGGAACAATGACCTGTATGTTAAGAACGGCCTACAAAGAAGAGATGATGATGGGAATGCTGCAGATACTAGGATGTTCCCATGGTTATGGTCCAGCGGCCATGTCAATAGTCTATGCATGGCGGACCAGAGCTCTAACTTCCTACTACCTTCTGCAGGCACGATGACCTGGAGTTACAGACTTTGTGCAGCCTATTAGCCAAAAGAGACGCTCTGAACGCCGGCTACTAGGACATTCACAGTTCTTTGGTCCGGCGGCCATGTCAGTAGTCCGAACACGTCAAACAACAGCTCTACCAACTTCCTACTACTCCATCTATTCTGGCGGCACAATGTCATGTGAGTTAACCCCATCACGACATGCGCCGCAATAGTACTGCGCATGTCGTGTCTCCCCCTTTGATGTGGGCTCCGGCGGTGAACCCACATCAAAGTCGCGACTTGTCAGCTGTTTTGTACAGCTGACGTGTGAGCAATAGCGGCAGGTGGAATCGCGATCAACCCGCCGCTATTAACTAGTTAAATGCCGCTGACAGCTGCATTTAACTAGTTAATAGCGGCGGGTTGATCACAATTCCACCTGACATTTAACTACCGCTTCCGGCCATCGGGCTGGAAATGAGCGCATCACCGACCCCGTCACATGATCGGGGGTCAGCAATGCGTCAGCATGACAACCTGAGGTCTCGAGACCTCTATGGTTCTTGATGCCGGCTGGCTGTGAGCGCCACCCTGTGGTCGGCGCTCATAGCAAGCCTGTAATTTTGCTGCATAGGAGCGATCTGATGATCGCTCCTATGTAGCTGAACCGATCCAGTTGTGCCAGCTTCTAGCCTCCCATGGAGGCTATTGAAACATGGCAAAAGTTTTTTTAAAAATTTTTTTTTAAAGATATGAAAAAAAATAAAAAAAATATAAAAGTTTAAAGGGAACCTGTCACCCCCCCCAGGCGTTTGTAACTAAAAGAGCCACCTTGTGCAGCACTAATGCTGCATTCTGACAAGGTGGCTCTCTTAGTTCTTGTTCCTGGCACTGCTGCAATAATTGTTTTTGAAATTTGTCCCTCATACCTTGAAATCGCCACGGTGGGCAGGTCTTTCCCCCCTAATCCAGACGCCTCACAGCCGTCACTCATGGCCTCTGCGCGCCGGGTGCCGCCTCCTCTTCCTTCATTAGTGTCCCCGGCGCCTGCGCTGTAAATTCGAAGGGCAGCGCAACTGCGCATGCCCGGAAAAACAAATAACAGCGCAGGCGCCGGGAAAACTAATAATAATAATAATAATTTTATTTATATAGCGCCAACATATTCCGCAGCGCTTTACAACTTATAGAGGGGACTTATACAGACAACAGACATTACAGCATAACAGAAATCACAGTTCAAAACAGATACCAGGAGGAAAGAGGGCCCTGCTGCTCGCAAGCTTACAATCTATGAGGAAAAGGGGAGACACAAGAGGTGGATGGTAACAATTGCTTTAGTTATTTGGACCAGCCATAGTGTAAGGCTCGGGTGTTCATGTAAAGCTGCATGAACCAGTTAACTGCCTAAGTATGTAACAGTACAGACACAGAGGCTATTAACTGCATAAAGTGTATGAGAACATGATGGAGGAACGTGATTATGTTGTTGTTTTTTATTAATAGGCCACACAGGGATAATTAGGTTAATGCGTTGAGGCGGTAGGCCAATCTGAACAAATGAGTTTTTAGTGCACGCTTAAAACTGTGGGGATTGGGGATTAATTGTATTAACCTAGGTAGTGCATTCCAAAGAATCGGCGCCGCACGTGTAAAGTCTTGGAGACGGGAGTGGGAGGTTCTGATTATTGAGGATGCTAACCTGAGGTCATTAGCAGAGCGGAGGGCACGGGTAGGTTGGTAGACTGAGACCAGAGAGGAGATGTAGGGTGGTGCTGAGCCATGGAGTGCTTTGTGGATGAGGGTAGTAGTTTTGTACTGGATTCTGGATTGGATGGGTAGCCAGTGTAATGACTGGCACAAGGTAGAGGCATCAGTGTAACGGTTGGCGAGGAATATGATCCTGGCAGCAGCATTCAGGACAGATTGGAGCGGGGAGAGTCTGGTAAAAGGTAGGCCAATTAGTAGAGAGTTACAATAGTCCAGACGAGAATGAATAAGTGAGACAGTAAGAGTTTTTGCAGAGTCGAAAGTAAGAAAAGGGCGAATTCTGGAAATGTTTTTGAGATGCAGATAAGAAGAGCGAGCCAGTGATCGGATGTGGGGGGTGAATGAAAGCTCGGAATCAAGGATGACTCCAAGGCAGCGGGCATGTTGCTTTGGAGTAATGGTGGAACCGCACACAGAGATGGCAATGTCGGGCAAAGGTAGGTTTGTAGAGGGAGAGAACACGAGGAGTTCAGTTTTTGACAGGTTCAGTTTCAGATAGAGGGAGGACATGATGTTAGAGACAGCGGTAAGACAATCACTGGTGTTTTCTAAAAAGGTCGGCGTGATAACAGGAGAAGAGGTATATAATTGGGTGTCGTCAGCATAGAGATGGTACTGGAAACCAAATCTACTGATTGTTTGTCCAATAGGGGCAGTATACAAAGAGAAGAGGAGGGGGCCTAGGACTGATCCTTGAGGAACCCCAACAGTAAGGGGAAGGTGAGAGGAGGAGGAACCAGCAAAACAAACAGTGAAGGATCGGCCAGAGAGATAGGAGGAGAACCAAGAGAGAACGGTGTCCTTGAGGCCGATGGAGCGGAGCATAGTGAGGAGGAGCTGATGAGCCACAGTGTCGAATGCTGCGGAGAGATCCAAGAGAATTAGTATGGAATAGTGACCATTAGATTTAGCTGTTAGTAGGTCATTAGAGACTTTAGTGAGGGCAGTTTCAGTAGAGTGTAAAGAGCGGAAACCAGATTGAAGAGGGTCGAGAAGAGAATTATCTGAGAGATAGCGGGTAAGACGGGAGTGGACCAGGCGTTCCAGGAGTTTAGAGATGAAGGGAAGATTAGAGACAGGTCTATAATTAGCGGCACAATCTTGATCGAGGGAGGGCTTTTTAAGTAGTGGATGTATGATGGCATGCTTAAATGAGGAGGGAAAAATACCGGAAGTGAGGGAAAGGTTGAATATTTTTGTTAGGTGAGAGGTGACAGCCGGGGAAAGGGACTGGAGGAGATGCGACGGAATGGGGTCGCTGGTGCAAGTGGTCGGGCGAGAAGATGCAAGGAGCCTGCTTACTTCTTCTTCTGTAACTGGTTCAAAGTCAGAGAGTGAACTAGATACAGTGGGGGAGGGAGGACAGTGCTTGGTATGAAGAGATTGGGAAATGATTTCCTGTCGAATGTGGTCAATTTTTTCTTTGAAGTAATTGGCCAGATCGTCAGCGTGGAGATCTGTGGTTGGGGCCTGCTCTCTTGGGTTGAGTAGGGACCGGAAAGTGTCAAAGAGACGTTTAGGGTTATGAACTAATGAAGAGGAGGCGGCGCCCGGCGCGCAGAGGCCATGAGTGACGGCTGTGAGGCGTCAGGATTAGGGGGGAAAGACCTGCCCACCGTGGCGATTTCAAAGGTATGAGGGACAAATTTCAAAAACGATTATTTCAGTAGTGCCAGGAACAAGAACTAAGAGAGCCACCATGTCAGAATGCAGCATTAGTGCTGCACAAGGTGGCTCTTTTAGTTTCAAACGCCTGGGGGGGGGGTGTTAGAGTATTGTTCCCCACATCTAGTGTAGATTTATTCAGAGCGCACAATAGGGTGATACCCCAGGGTGGGAGAGTGGGTAAGAGCAGGTTACACTCACCTGGTGGAGATGTGACAGGAACAACTCACATGTAGACATGAAGAAGAACAGCAGCTGCTGCCCCGGGGCTGGTGGATAAATCCTCCAGGAGATACCGGATCCATTTGGATGAACCAGTAGGTGTTTTTTTTTTTTTACTTGTTAAAGATAATTGTACAGTGTAAAAAACGTTGTGAATAAAAAGCAAAAAAACGTATTTCGCATCATCATCTCTGAAGAATTAATTTACTCCACCTACGCGTTCATCCAACTGGATCCAAAGTTAGAGGATTAGCACTCAGAAGGGACTTGGATGAAATTGTTGAGTGCAAAAGTCCTAAGGACTTCAGTGAAAGCTATTTTTGCCCTAAGATGTTAACTAGGGTTAAAGAAAAATAGCCAATACAAAGAACTGGCACATGATTTTTTTTCTTAAAACACCTAACAAAGAACTCGGGGATATTCATTACATGTGGAGGAAAGACAATTAAGAAAGGGTTCTTTACAGTTCAAGCAGTCAAGAGTTAGTAATGGCAGAGAATTTATTGGCATTTCAAAAAGGACAGGATGCAGTTCTTATAGCAAATGCTACTGTAGTTTACAAATTATCTCATGACAGATTACATATAATTAATAGAGCATTGTTGAACTTCGATAGATTTATGTCTTTTTTCAATGTAAAAAGGCAGCACTTCAAAATAACACCTTCATGTATTCCCCTTGCAACAATTCAGCTATTTTAGCGTTTTTTAAGCATTTCCTTTTTTAAATTTTATGTAATAAATGAGGTAGCACCCCGAGTACGGATAGGCTGTAATTATGCTCATACTTGCAACCATTGAAAGGGAACCTGACAGGTCCCCCATGCCGCAAAACCGCCACCATGTGTTTATTGTTATGGTAACACCCTGCCTGACAAGCCCTTTGTACAGCATAAGTGATTGCAGTGTATGACAAATAAGAATGTGGAAAATCTGCTCTCGCTATGCTAATTAGGCTCAGACTAGTCCAGAGGGCGTTGGTTTCCCCAATGTGAAGTACACCCGTCACACAGTCACGGGCATATGTTAGAGCTGGCGGAGACAGGGGCACAGCAACATGATTAGTAGGACAACTATTCTGGGAATACCAAAGTCCCCTCGAGCAGTCAGAGACTAATTAACATAAGTGAAATTACCCCACAAGTGACTCTTACTACATGTATATATATATCCTGTAATATGAAGGACAGTATCTGTAAAGCGCTATGGAATATGATGGCGCTATATAAGTAAGCAAAACAAATCACAAGGGCAATTCTATCATTAGTCCTCCAGGGGGCTCCCACACTCATCACAGCAAGCTGCTAACGACATGATCCAGCTTTGACAGTCTTAAGTGGAAACTTGCTGACATCTAGTGGCCTACATGAGAACTGCAAAATGTATGCTTTAAATATTAAAAAAAAAGAGATTATGTAGAATTAATTAAAAAAAATAATAAATTTAAAGTAGAAAAAAGAGGTTTTATTTCTAAATATTAACTTGTAGCTTTGTTTACAAAATAATAACTAAAAAAACCCTTGGGGCCTGTAAAAATGAATAATTGTACCTGTCCCTGTGTACTACTCAGTAGCAGTCTTAGACATCAAGGGTCTCTCTAGACATCAGGTCACCCTGAGTCAAGAGTCTTTGTGATATATGTCCCCGAGGACACGCAGTCAGGAAATACTTGAAATGTTGTAATATTGTGTGTGAAACATTGCTTAGGGATGCTAGAATTATCTGTTAGGTGGAGGTGTGAACACTGGGACCCCCAAAAGATCCCAATAATGGGGCTGCCTAGTCGTCGATTACCTTTCTCCATTTAAGCCTATGTGATATACAGCCAGCGCACTTACAGACTATAGTGGGGTCTCAGACTTCTATCTTCTGGGATCAGATATTAGAGAAATATCAAACTGAAATATTTTGAGGGAAAACTTCATTTAAAGAATCATTACTCCATGAAATGCCAAATCAACCCAGTCATTTCACATTTTGGGGGACTTGGGCAAAACTGACCTCAAAATTCCGCATTGCCCAAAAATTCAGTGACTTTTCAAAGCGATTTATGCATAAATCTCTGCTGAATCGGGGTCAGAGTTTCATCAGCTAATTAGATCAGGTCTGTATGCGGCAAAGAATGAAAAATGTTATGTTTGTGCTATTACATAAAAAAAACGGCAAAATCATAAAATGCAGAAAGAAACAAAAAATCTACTATATAATTGTCTAAGGGTCACTTCCATCTTTCTGTCTGTCCTTCTGTCTGTCACGGATATTCATTGGTCGCGGCCTCTGTCTGTCATGTAATCCAAGTCGCTGATTGGTGGTGGCAAAACAGCCACAACCAATCAGCGACGGGCACAGTCTGGCGGAAAAATGGCCGCTCCTTCCTCCCCACAGTCAGTGCCCGGCGCACGCATACTCCCCTCCGGTCAGCGCTCACACAGGGTTAATGGCAGCGTTGACCGCGGTGTAACGCACTCGGTTAACGCTGCTATTAACCCTGTGTGATCAATTTTTCTAAAGATCTAATGTTAAAAATAATAAAAAAAAATCATCTCATCATCTCGCGAGACCGCAATGCACTCTTCAGACCGGAGCGCGAGGAGCATCGGTAACCGGCCGCTTCGATCCGGGCGCCAACGGAGGGTGAGTATATAACTATTTTTTATTTTAATTCTTTTTTTTAACAGGGATATGGTGCATACTACGTGACTGGCCAATATACTATGTGACTGGGCAGTATAGTATGTGGCTGGGCAATATACTATGTGGCTGGGCAATATACTATGTGGCTGGGCAATATACTATGTGGCTGGGCAATATACTATGTGGCTGGGCAATATACTATGTGGCTGGGCAATATACTATGTGGCTGGGCAATATACTATGTGGCTGGGCAATATACTATGTGGCTGGGCAATATACTATGTGGCTGGGCAATATACTATGTGGCTGGGCAATATACTATGTGGCTGGGCAATATACTATGTGGCTGGGCAATATACTATGTGGCTGGGCAATATACTATGTGGCTGGGCAATATACTATGTGGCTAGGCAATATACTACGTGTCTGTGCTGTATACTACGTGGCTCTGTGCTGTATACTATGTGGCTGGGCAATATACTACGTGGCTGGGCAATATACTACGTGGCTGGGCAATATACTACGTGGCTGGGCAATATACTACGTGGCTGGGCAATATACTACGTGGCTGGGCAATATACTACGTGGCTGGGCAATATACTACGTGGCTGGGCAATATACTACGTGGCTGGGCAATATACTACGTGGCTGGGCAATATACTATGTGGCTGGGCAATATACTATGTGGCTGGGCAATATACTATGTGGCTGGGCAATATACTATGTGGCTGGGCAATATACTATGTGGCTGGGCAATATACTATGTGGCTGGGCAATATACTATGTGGCTGGGCAATATACTACGTGTCTGTGCTGTATACTATGTGGCTGGGCAATATACTACGTGGCTGGGCAATATACTACGTGGCTGGGCAATATACTACGTGGCTGGGCAATATACTACGTGGCTGGGCAATATACTACGTGGCTGGGCAATATACTACGTGGCTGGACAATAGCATATTCTAGAATACCCGATGCGTTAATATCGGGCCACCATCTAGTAAATAAATATTCATCCCAATTACGCAACAATAACGGAGTCCTATAGAAGATCCTCATCCCATCAGATGAGGGCACATCAGTGAATAATGGAGATAGAAGTAGAAGGAAGAGTTTTCAAAGTGTAACACAACACGCCAGGACGAGGCTCTCAGAGACTAACACAGAGAGCTCCCGGTCAGTCAGAAGTTGTGTTCACAAGATGGTGGCGAGGGACCGGAGCGGTGCCAAGAACAGATGAAGATGGCGGCTGGGGAGTATAATGCTCGAAACAGGGGATTTACATTAGTAGCACCACCCCAACACTAAAATGCTGGAGTGGTGCTTCATATTGGCATCTTGTTTGGAGCGGTTATGTGCCCCCTCTCCAATGTTGTGACTGGCCGTGCTTACCTGTTACATGGTACACATTACTTCAGACATGTAGACAGGAACTCCCTGACCAATGACATCCAGCTTTTGGGTGTGACTGTGTGCGCGTGCAGGGACTGTTTGTGAAAAAGCTATCCAACAATAACCCAGTGACGAATGAGGCAAATTCAATCAGTAGTGACAGATTGCTCTAAGGCCTCATTCACTCATCAGTATTTAAACACGTATGTGAAAAAAATGGTACCATTCATTTGCCTCCAAGTGTCTGTTTTTCCTAATTGTGTGACAGCAGTGTTTTTCTGTTTTTTTTTTACAGATGGATAAAGAAAAATAAATTAAAGCTTCTCCTAATGTTAAACTTGGACTGCCCATGGACAAAATGCAGATGCCATTCGTCTGCTGAACATTTAATACACGGACCCATAGACTTGTACTGGCGATAATCATCCAATTTCCCAGAAAGCCGGACAGGTCTCAGTGTTTTGCATGGACATATAAGAATCAGGGACAAGTGAAAAGCACTATAGTTTATAATGGGTACATGTGGTATCTGTGGGAAAAAAATGATGTCTGAATGAGGCCCATGGCAGTGGTCCTCAACTTTTTCTTACACTGAGAGCCACATTAAACTCTGCAAGATTGTCAAGAGCCACATCCAGAGCCCCCAGAGCAGTGACCACCAGCTCCTGCCCTCTCTCTACACTTCCCATTACTAGTGACACCCAGAGCTCCCATTACCAATATAATGACAGCGAAAGCTTTCACACAGAAATCACACTGAGGCAGTATACCTACCCCTAGGGGATCCCAACTATCCCCAGGAGTTACCACCTTACAACCATGTGTAGCCACCTTACTCCCAAGGGTTCCCATCTTACCCCCAGGGGTTCCCACCTTACTCCCATGGGCAAGCCATCTTACTCCAAGGGGTTTTAACCTTACCCCCAGGGGTTCCCACCTTACCCCCATGGGTAGCCACCTTACTCCAAAGGGTTCTAATCTTACCCCCAGGGGTTCCCACCTTATCCCCATGGGTAGCCACCTTACTCCCAGGGGTTCCCACCTTACCCCCATGGGTAGCCACCTAACTCCCAGGGGTAGCCACCTTACCCACAGGGTTTCCCACCTTCCCCTATGGGTAGCCACCTTACTCTCTGGGGTTCCCACCATACTCTCATCGGTATTCTTTCATCAGGTCCTCCCACCAATCTGTAACATCCAGCTTCAAGCACCTCCTAAGACTGGAAGTACAATCCTATCTACAGCTTACCATACTTCATTTATCCTCCACCCCCCCAGGCCAGTATATATGTGCATGCAGATCTGCTCTTCTATGTGAGGCTACTCACAAAAGTCATCATCTGGAGACCTGTTCTTCATAGCTGTTTGCTAGACACGCACCAAGCTGGCAGACGGCAAGTCACAATGGTTCCCGAGCTACATGTTGGGGACTCCTGCCCTAAGGCAACTAGAAAGATGACTGTTACTGCCCCATACCAAATAAAAGATAGCTTTATTGTATATGCTTCCACTGTAGATCTTGGTATATTCCTTCAGCTAAAAAATGATGGCTGTCGTGATTGTGTAGATATCCGTCATGTGATGGATCAATAGTGTCCTGGAAAAATACAATGCAAATAAATAGGGCAGATGTGAACACGGTCTCCGTAACATCAAATATCACTTATAAAATGGAGAACGTTTGGAAAAAAAATTAAATGTAAAATGAAAAATAAATGTTACGAAATACGCTACAAATATTTAGTCCCTGTACTGAAGTTCTGTCCTGGAAACAAGCGCTGGATTATCACATTCTCTGGGTGACGCGGAGGTCTGGCCAAGTCTAGAAAACCAGAAGGTATGAAAACATGGAACTAAACCAAAAAAGAAAAATCTGTAACAGCAAGGAGTGATTTCATAGTGAAGGCTTTGCCACAAGATGTCTGAGAGGCGCAGTCACCGCCCCTACACTGCCACACAGACACCCTACCTGCTGCTATTAAATGCTTTATAGCACCTACCTCTGTGCAAGCACTGTGCCGACAAAGGGATTCTGGGAAATCAGCAGTGGAAAGTGAAGGGGGTTTTTATTATTTGACTATTTTTCTTACATTTTCCAGGAATTCGTTAGCTGAAATAACATAACTGCTATCCAAATGTAGTGGAACGTCATTTAGTGAAAGAGTTTTTAGGAACCGTATAAATTAACTGGAATATTGAAATCTCATGTTAAAGGGAACCTGTCACCCCGTTTTTTCCGTATGAGATAAAAATACCGTTAAATAGGGCCTGAGCTGTGCATTACAATAGTGTATTTTGTGGACCCCGATTCCCCACCTATGCTGCCGAAATACGTTACCAAAGTCGCCGTTTTCGCCTGTCAATCAGGCTGGTCTGGTCGGATGGGCGTGGGGACATCGCTCTTCCTTCCCCCAGATCTTGCTTATTTTTCCGTTGGTGGCGTAGTGGTTTGCGCATGCCCAAGGCCCGAATCCACTTCATAGGTGTGGAAAAAGAGCGCGATCTGCGCTATTCCCCTGGTGATCGGTGGGGGTGGCCATCTTCCTGTGGCCGCGCGTGCGCAGATGGAGCGCTCTGCTGCCTGGGGCTTCAGGAAAATGGCCGCGGGATGCCGCGCGTGCGCAGATGGAGATCGCACCATCTTGCTGGAAAAACTCTGGGAATGTGCCATCTTGAGTGCATAACTGAACAGTTTCCCTGGAAAGTGGATTGGTCGTTGTGGGCCAGTTGAATGGCCACCAAGGTCTCCCAATCTGACCCCATTAGACTTTTATCTATCTTTGGGGTCATCTGAAGGCAATTGTCTATGCTGTGAAGATAAGAGATGTGCAGCATCTGAAACAATGGATACTGGAAGCCTGTGCTAGTATTTCTTCTGCGGTGTTGCTATCAGTGTGTCAAGAGTGGGAGAAGAAGGTTGCATTGACAATCCAACACAATGGGCAGCACTTTGAACACATTTTATAAGTGGTCATAAACTTGTAAATAACTCATGACAGAATAAGGTTACATTAAAACCATGCACACTATTGTTTTTCTTGTGAAATTCTCAATATGTTGGATGTGTCACATGACCCTCTTCCCATTGAAAAAAATAAGGTTGGATCCAAAATGGCTGCCATGGTCACCATCCATCTTGAAAAGTTTTCGCCCTCCCATATACAGGTCCTTCTCAAAAAATTAGCATATAGTGTTAAATTTCATTATTTACCATAATGTAATGATTACAATTAAACTTTCATATATTATAGATTCATTATCCACCAACTGAAATTTGTCAGGTCTTTTATTGTTTTAATACTGATGATTTTGCATACAACTCCTGATAACCCAAAAAACCTGTCTCAATAAATTAGCATATTTCACCCGTCCAATCAAATAAAAGTGTTTTTTAATAACAAACAAAAAAACCATCAAATAATAATGTTCAGTTATGCACTCAATACTTGGTCGGGAATCCTTTGGCAGAAATGACTGCTTCAATGCGGCGTGGCATGGAGGCAATCAGCCTGTGACACTGCTGAGATGTTATGGAGGCCCAGGATGCTTCAATAGCGGCCTTAAGCTCATCCAGAGTGTTGGGTCTTGCGTCTCTCAACTTTCTCTTCACAATATCCCACAGATTCTCTATGGGGTTCAGGTCAGGAGAGTTGGCAGGCCAATTGAGCACAGTAATACCATGGTCAGTAAACCATTTACCAGTGGTTTTGGCACTGTGAGCAGGTGCCAGGTCGTGCTGAAAAATGAAATCTTCATCTCCATAAAGCATTTCAGCCGATTGACCCTGCCCTTGATGAAACACAGTGGACCAACACCAGCAGCTGACATGGCACCCCATACCATCACTGACTGTGGGTACTTGACACTGGACTTCAGGCATTTTGGCATTTCCTTCTCCCCAGTCTTCCTCCAGACTCTGGCACCTTGATTTCCGAATGACATGCAAAATTTGCTTTCATCAGAAAAAAGTACTTGGGACCACTTAGCAACAGTCCAGTGCTGCTTCTCTGTAGCCCAGGTCAGGCGCTTCTGCCGCTGTTTATGGTTCAAAAGTGGCTTTACCTGGGGAATGCGGCACCTGTAGCCCATTTCCTGCACACACCAGACTCAGTCCACTGCTTCCTCAGGTTCCCCAAGGTCTGGAATCGGTCCTTCTCCACAATCTTCCTCAGGGTCTGGTCACCTCTTCTCGTTGTACAGCGTTTTCTGCCACATTGTTTCCTTCCAACAGACTTACCATTGAGGTGCCTTGATACAGCACTCTGGGAACAGCCTATTTGTTGAGAAATTTCTTTCTGGGTCTTACACTCTTGCTTGAGGGTGTCAATGATGGCCTTCTTGACATCTGTCAGGTCGCTAGTCTTACCCATGATGGGGGTTTTGAGTAATGAACCAGGCAGGGAGTTTTTAAAAGCCTCAGGTATCTTTTGCATGTGTTTAGAGTTAATTAGTTGATTCAGAAGATTAGGGTAATAGGTCGTTTAGAGAACCTTTTCTTGATATGCTAATTTATTGAGACAGGTTTTTTGGGTTATCAGGAGTTGTAGGCCAAAATCATCAGTATTAAAACAATAAAAGACCTGACAAATTTCAGTTGGTGGATAATGAATCTATAATATATGAAAGTTTAATTGTAATCATTACATTATGGTAAATAATGAAATTTAACACTATATGCTAATTTTTTGAGAAGGACCTGTACTAATGTGCCACACACAGGAAGTTGATATCACCAACCATTCCCACTTTATTTAGATGTATCCATATAAATGGCCCACCCTGTATATCAAATAATTATATATCCAGTAAAATAAAAAGCAAACAATAGCGTTCCACACAACTAAAGATACCTGGAGACGTTCTGAGGAATTCATGAATGACATGTTTCTATGAGCAGATGTCTGAAGGTCAATAATTCTGGAATTAAAAAAGGAAATGTTATAGGCTACAATACAGGAAAGCTATATATCTTGGTAGCGTGTTAGCCAGTAGATAGAAAAATATTTAGAATTGAGAGTCCACAGTGGTTGAAACCTTTTAACAGCTAACTGAAAAGATGGTAACAAATTCAACAAGGTCCCTTCATCAGGCAGAGACTAATAAAAATTCTGAAATTCTGAATTTTTTTCAGAATTTGTATTAGTCTACGCCTGATGAAGGGACCTGTGTAGTCTCGAAAGCTTGCAATTTGTTGCCATCTTTTCAGTTAGCCATTTAGACTGTGTGCACACGTTCCGGATTTTTCACGTTTTTTTCACATTTTTTCGCTATAAAATGCGATAAAACCGTGAAAAAAACGCATCCATTAAGTATCCTATTAATAGAATGCAATCTGCAATTTTTGTGCACATGTGTTTTTTCGGCGAAAAAAATGCATCACGGTAAAAAACACAGCATGTTCATTAATTTTGCGGATTTTTCACGGATTTCCCACTATTTAATGCATTGGGATGCTCCGGGAAAAAAACGTGAAAAATCCGCGCAAAAAAACGCATGCGGATTTCCTGCAGAAAAAGTCCGGTTTTGTTCAGGAAATTTCTGCAAAGAATCCTGACGTGTGCACATAGCCTAAAAGGTATCAACCACTGAGGACTCTCAATTCTAAATATTTTTATAGGTTACAAGGTTTATAGGTTGGACCTATGGCTTGTTTACTTTTTTCTTTAACAAAAGTTATAAAGCTGTGCTGGATCTGATATTAAGAGAGACCCAAGGGGTGCCAGAAACCCCCCTGCCTTATAATTGGGAGCATTGCCAACTTTGTAAAACATCGGCAGAGCTAGGCAGTGCTGGAATAAAAACGCCAAAACTCACAACATTTGCGACATTACAAACAATTTTTTTGTCTGAAGTCTGCGGAAAACAGTCTAATATGTCGGAGCAGTTTCTTCTCTTATTACATGGTGTTAAAGGGAACCTGTCCCCCCCCTCCTGGTGTTTGTAACTAAAAGAGCCATCTTGTGCAGCACTAATGCTGCATTCTGTCAAGGTGGCTCTTTTATTTGGGGTCCCTTCCAACGCTGAAATATTCGTTTTTATAATTTGCCCGCCATACCTGTAGTCTGTCTGGGGGGCATGTCTTTTCCCCCTGGACACAAAAGCCTCCCAGCCATCACTCCTTTCCTCCGTGCGCCACCTCCTCTGCATCCATTATGTCCCCGACGCCTGCGCTGTAAGGTTTTTTTCGGGCATGCGCAGTTTGCCCTGCCCTGCGACTCACATCACATGATGTCTTTGTACACGCGCCCGCGTGTACCCGCGGCCCGAGATCCCGCCCCGCAGTGAGAATAAATCAGAAGAGACTGCAGGGCGGGATCTCGGGCCGCAGGTACACGCAGGCGCGTGTACAAAGACATCATGTGATGCGAGTCGAAGGGCAGCACAAACTACGCATGCCCGAAAAAACCGTTACAGCGCAGGCGCCGGTGACGTAAATGGATGCAGAGGAGGCGGCGCCCAGAGGAAATATGTGATGGCTGGGAGGCTTTTGTGTCCGGGGGGGAAAAGACATGCCCCCCGGACAGACTACAGGTATGCGGGCAAAATATAAAAACGAATACTTCAGCGTTGGAAGGGACCCCAAATAAAAGAGCCACCTTGACAGAATGCAGCATTAGTGCTGCACAAGATGGCTCTTTTAGTTAAAAACGCCGGGGTGGAGGGGGGGGGTGACAGGTTCCCTTTAAAAATGATGAAACACTTGGAAAAAATGTGAACAGTTTCCCTTTACTCACCAGCCTTTTCTCCTGCTGCCTTTCACAAGGACATGAAAACACATTTCTTTTTCTATATACTGCCCTGGACTCCCTCATTTTCACCTCATGTCGCAAGCAGGGACACAAGGGGAGCGCAGTACAGGGGCTCTGGAGGGGCTCTATTAACACCTTACATGCTAAAGTCAACCGTGATCACAACAGGTAAGAAGTTTAGGGAAAGCGTTGAACCCACCGTCCCCCACAGCTAATCACAGTATGCGGATGTGGTGCTATAGATATTGTAGGGGTCTGCCATAGATTAAAGCATATCAACAACAAAAGTGACCCCCAAAAAAGACACATATTTGGAATTGCCATGTTTGTAGAAACCCGTACAAACAGATATTAGCAAAATTAGGATTATTTAGTCTAGAAAAAAGATGACTGAGGGGCGATCTAATAACCATGTATAAGTATATAAGGGGACAATACAAATCTCTCTCCGAGGATCTGTTTATACCAAGGAAGGTGACTGTCACAAGGGGGCATTCTCTGCGTCTGGAGGAGAGAAGGTTTTACCACCAACATAGAAGAGGATTCTTTACTGTTAGGGCAGTGAGAATCTGGAATTCATTGCCTGAGGAGGTGGTGATGGTGAACTCAGTTGAGGGGTTCAAGAGAGGCCTGGAAGTCTTCCTGGAGTGTTACAATATTGTATCTTACAGTTATGAGGTTCTTTAGAAGGACGTAGATCTGGGGGTTTATTCTGATGGAATATGGGCTGAACTGGATGGACAAATGTCTTTTTTTCGGCCTTGCTAACTATGTACTGTAAAACTCTATCAATATTCATCTTAACAGTTTGAAAACCGCAAAAAAAATAAATAAATCCGGCAAAAAAGATGACATAAGTGCAGTCTTATTCCACCTTATACAAACAAGATAAATGTCTCACAAAAGTGATGTTTTCATGGAATCATGCAGGGTTTTTATCTGGTGAATTTGTAGAGAAAGAAAAGTATCGTATTTTTCAGATTATAATACGCACTTTTTTCCCTAAAATTTGGGGGGCGTAAAGGGGGGGCATTTTATAATTTGAATATACCTTACCGACTGCGGTGGAGCAGGGTCCTTGCTGGCGGAGGAGGTAGTGGGGCAATGCTGTGGGCCTCAGGCTGGGAGGAGGGGGGGGGGGGGGTTGGAGGTGCAACGATGAGGGTGTTGGTGGTGCGGAGGCTCTGTCGACATATTTCAAAAACCTGGAGCCTCCGCACTTCTATGATTTACATTGCAGTGAACTCCAGGAAAATGGCCTCTGGGGCGGCACTTGCAAAGTCCACTACAAAGTAAACCACGGAATTGCGGGGGCTCCGGGTTTTCACAAATTGTGGGTGGAGCTCCCGCACCTCTGAACACCCATTCCCTCCAGCCTGGGGTCCACAGCATCGCCCCACTCCTATCTGTGACAACAGCGACCCTGGTACCCCTTGTAGCAATAAGACACACATATTATAAGAAGTACCACCATTTTATTACAAAGTTTTGTTCCTATTTTTCTCCCCAAAATTTGATTTGGGGTGCATATTTTAATCCGGCGCATCTTATAAACCGCAAAATACGATTGAAAGGACACGAACTGCAAAGCTTCTGAACACAGAACTAGGTATACAGACACAAGCCTCCTAGATATGCACCCAAAGTTTGTTTGTTGGCATATATGTGACAGAATGAAGACATATTTCCCCAGAAGCCAACATTACTGCCAGGACTGGTGTACAGAGCCTAATAAAGAAGAGCACCGACACACACAACTCGAGAGCAGCTCATGGGGCCACACACAGCTCTGCACTGACTCCTGGAAGGTTTATGTCTCAGTTCTCTTTTTCCAGTATATCAAAAAATAAAAGAACAAAAAAAAAAAAAAAATGGTCACTTCCTATTTAAAGGGAAGCCATCATTAGAACATGGCCTTGTTTAAATCAAGTTTTTGTATTAATTGTATATTTTTTTCAAATTTTTTTTTTTTACATCTCACAATGTGTATTAAAAATAAAAAAGAGAAATCATGCAATTTTCACACTGACCACTATGGGGTTCTTTTAGACTAACTTCCTTTTGTTTTGGTGAACCTCACTTTTACATTATCAGCAATGAACAGAGCCTGACCCTCTTTTTGTATTGAACCATGAGCGTGTGCAAATGTTATTGTGAAGGGAAAGGAGCAAAGTCAGCAGAGTCGGCTATTGTGAATGACAGCTCATGTGTTATCTGCTGTGTATAGAGATGTTACCTGTCACTGTATTCCTGCCTCTGACAATAAGGATTCTGTTGAAATCTCTTCCTGAAAGGACAGGAAGTACCATATTTTTCAGACTTTAAGACACACTTTTTCCCCCAAAAAATTGGGGGAGAAAATAAGGGGTGCATCCTATAGTCTGAATGCAGGCTTACCGGGTGGTTGCGGCAGTGGCGCAGCAGAGTCCCTTCCTCAGGGTCCCGTCGGTGGCATAAGTGTGGCAATGCTGAAGCTCGGTGTCGGTGGTGAGCAGTGCGGAGTATATCATTCGTTTCCCTACGGCCACCTTCCTAAAGCCGTGGGCCGCAAGAGACAGCGCGTGCGAGGATTGAGATCTCGGCTGGGCCTCTCGCGCTCCATTTTCCTGAGGAAAATAGCGGTCGGAGGCCGCCCTCGGCTTCAGGAAAATGGACAACGGAGGCCGCGCGTGACCAGATTGAGATCTCGGCAGCCCTCGGCTTCAGGAAAATGACCGCCGAGAAACCAATGATGCACTTGGCTCTGCTCACCGTGGACACCGGGCCGCAGCATCACCACATTTCTGCCGCTGGTATCCTGAGGAAGGAACCCTGCTCTATGCAACGCACTCTGCTCTGCCTCATCGCCGACACTGGACCCGCAGCATTGCACAGCTGGGATAACCCAGGGGATGCAGCATCGCCCCACTTCTGCCGCCGCCGGCTTGCTGCGGAAGGGATCATGCCTCCTGTGACCCGACTCTACCATCGCTGACCCTCAGGTAAGATACCTTAAATTCGGACAACAAGACGGACCCCATCTTACAAAAATCTTTTTCTTGCTATTTTCGACCTCAAAATTTGGGTGCATCTTATGGTCAGGTGCGTCTTATAGTCAGAAAAATACGGTAGGAGTCTGAAACAGCCACAGTGGCCAGTGTGAAAATTTAAAGATTTATTGTTTTCTGTATTTTTTTTTTTTTTTTTTTTAAGGAATCATTTAAAAAATACACAACACAAAAACCCGATTTAAACGATAGATTTTTTTTTCTATTGACACATTCCCTATAAAAATTATACAGTATGCCATTATTGTAGATTTTTGCAATATATATTTACTGTATGCTCATGAAAAAGGGAGAAGTGATATGAATGTAACCTTACAACGTACAGTGCCTTGAAAGAGTATTCATAACCTCTGATCTTTTCCACATTTTTTTACCCACAACCTTAAATGTATTTTATTGTTTTATTGGGATTTTGTTTGACCTACTAACATACAGTAGCAAGTATGTGTGAAGTGTAAGGGAAATGATACAAGGTTTTCTAAAAACGGTAAACAAAATTACCTGAAAGTTATGACCCCTTGCAGTCTGATACCCATAAATAAAATCCTGAGTGACCAATTGCCTCCAGAAGTCACAAAATTAGTAAATTGAGTCCACTTGTGTGTAATTTATTCTCACTATAACTACAGCTGTTCTGTGAAGGCCTCAGAGGTTTGTTTGAGAAAATTAGGGCTCAAACAGCATCATGAAAACTAAGGAACACACCAGACAGGTCTGGGATAAAGTTATGGCGAAGACTAAAGCGGGGATAGGTTATAAAAAAAAAAAATAGCACAATTTCTGAACATCTCACAGAGCACTGTTCAATCCAACATCCAAGAAAAAAAAAGCTATTTTTTAAATCAAGCAACAAGAAGTCCTATTTGTGGTCAGGAAAACACCATGTAGTGGACCCAGCTAGCATGTGGAAGAAGGTGCTCAGGTCAGATGAGGCTGAAGAGAACATTCTGAGCTAAATGCAAAACGCTATAAGTGGCGGAAAACTAACACTGCACATCACCCTGAAAACAAACCCTCACGATCAAACATGGTGGTGGCAGCATCGTGCTGTTGGGAGGCTTTTCTTCAGCAGGGACAATGAAGCTGGCTAGAGTTGATGGGAAGATGGATGGAGCTAATTACAGAGCAATCCTGGAGGAAAAACCTGAAAAAGACTAGAGACTGCGGTGCTGGTTCACCTTCCAGTAGGACAACGACCCTACACATACAGCCAGAGCTATAGAGGAATGGTTTAGAGCCAACCATATTCATGTGTGTGAATGTCCCAGTTATGGTGCTAAGCTAAATCACATTGAGAATCTGTGGCCAGACTTTAAAGGGAACCTGTCACCAGGTTTGGCAGATATAAGATGCGGCCACCGCCTTTCAGGGCTTATCTACAGCATTCTACTGCTGTTGAGGGCATAGTGAGGTCCTGCAGTGCGCAGGCACTGGGCCTTTCCCGGTGCCTGCACACTGCAGTACTTTGCTCTGACATCAACAGGGCAGAGACGTATGCCTGGGCAGGAGTGTGAAGTGGGGGACTGATGAAGCAACAGGAGGGCGGCGGCGCAAGAAGACAGGAGGCGAAGGACCTGGACCTGCGACAACCATTGGACAGGACCGCCCCCGGGGTGAGTATAATATAACTTATTTTTCTTATTTCAGGTGGGATCGGGGCTTATGTACCGCATTACAGAATGCTGTAAATAATAATAATAATTTTTATTTATATAGCGCCAACATATTCTGCAGCGCTTTACAGATTCTAGAGGGGACTTGTACAGACAATAGACATTACAGCATAACAGAAATCACAGTTCAAAACAGATACCAGGAGGAATGAGGGCCCTGCTCGCAAGCTTACAGACTATGAGGAAAAGGGGAGACACGAGAGGTGGATGGTAACAATTGCTTTAGTTATTTGGACCAGCCATAGTGTAAGGCTCGGGTGTTCATGTAAAGCTGCATGAACCAGTTAACTGCCTAAGTATGTAGCAGTACAGACACAGAGGCTATTTACTGCATAAAGTGCATAAAGTGCATAAACTGCATAAAGATAAGCCCTGAAAGGAGGTGGCCGTACTTATATAGGCCTAAACTGGTGACAGGTTTGCTTTAAAACTGCTGTTCACAGACGTCTCCTTCCAATCTCACTGAGCTAGAGCTTCTGGTCATCATGTGACCTCAAAGTATGCCAACTAGAGTGTCGGCCACCGAGCTGCAAACTGAAAAACACGACAACCACTGGAGCCTGCAAGAGAAGTTGAATCCAAACAGTGAGTTCATTACACACCGCTAGGATTGTGCAAATGGCAGTGCTTGCCAAAAATGTCTGCAGGTTAGACAACCCCTCTAATGGAAACCTGTCATCAAATTCATGCCGCCCAAACCGCAGGGAGCATGAACCATAGCAAGGTAGATTATTCTCTGGCTTTGAAGATTCAACCGTGGACCATAGCCAGAAACCAATGTTCAGCATCGTCCTCGTCCGTCTCTTCCCAGCACCGCGGCAGGTGACTGACACACAATGGCGAGACCTGGCAATTACATGCAGCGGTGCTGGGAAGAGCCGGCCTGGTCCGATCTCTGGCTGGATCTGGACAGTATATTTTCTCTGGAATGTCGCAGTGTTGCAGAGTATATGGCTGCGCTTCAGGTCAGGATCGCTTTACAGGGAACTTTCACTGGGTTTTTTACATTTAAACTGAGCACTTCCTCCAATTTCCGCTGATTCTGGGGCAGTTTATTTTCTTCTGCGACCCTCCATTCCAAAGTTACACCCCCAGTAATAATGAGGCAAAGTTTCTGCCATAGGGAAAAAGCCGACAATGTATTGTATATGCACGCTGTGTAGATCTGTGTCAGTCATAGGCTGGTTTCACACTTGCGTTTTGATCTGCAGCGTTTTAGCGCTAAAAAACGCATGCATTTTTTTTTCTATACTTAACATTAAAAAACGCATGTGTTTTTTAGCATGCGTTTTGACGCGTTTTCGGCAACGCATGCATTTTTTGACGCGTACGTTTAGTTGCAGAAATGCAACCTGTAGTAATTTCTAGCGGCGTTTTTTTTGCCGCAAAAAAACGCATGCGTTTATTTGCGGCAAAAAAATGTATTGCTGTCTATGTAAACGCATGCGTTTTTATAGAAAAACACAAGAAAACAAGAAAACCCTAACCCTAAACACAAGAAAAAAACAAGAAAACCCTAACCCTAACCCTAGGGTTACTAGGGATCCTAACCCTAACTCTAACCCTAAACCTAGGGGTTAGGATCCTAACCCTAAGGGTTAGGATCCCTAGAATTAGGGTTAGGATCCCTAGGGTTACTAGGGATCCTAACCCTAACCCCAGCTATTTCTGTTTATAGTGGGTTTTCTAGTTGATTTTGATGATTGGCAGCTGTCACACACTTCTCAGCATGCGTTTAAAAAACGCAAACGCAGGAAAAAACGCATGTAAACGCCGCGGGTTTTTTTCTGCATGCAAAAACGCATGCGTCTAAAAACGCAGCGTTAAGCCGCGTTGTCATGCGTTTTTTCACAACATGCGTTTTAAAAAAAAAAAAAAACGCTGCAGATCAAAATGCAAGTGTGAAACCAGCCATAGAGCGTACAGAGCGTCAGTGACGGGGACTCGTAGCCCTGGGGCTCACATCACAGGGCAGTAAGGAACTACTGTACCTGCAGCAGTACTATAACTCCCAGCAGTGCCACCACGTCTGCCTGCGGCGGGTGTGATGCCCAGCGCTGCTGCTCCGCGCCCCTGTGCAGGGTGAGACCCGGCTGCGCTGCTCCCGCCCACTACAAACTTTACAGTTTTCTCCTAGGCAGCCAAGGTCCTGGAAGGGCGATAAAACCAACAACTCAGCTGGCGCCTATTCCGGGGCTGCACGTCATGGCGACCGACACCGGATTCCCTATATGAGCATTGTATACAGTATGTTACCAGGACGGAGCGGTGCACGGTCACAGTACAGCGCTACACGGCACCGGGCGCCACACAGCAGCCAGGACCGCCCAGCATGCTGTTCGGCAGCAGTGTAGTGACGCAACACGTACTGTTGGAACGCACGTGGGAGAGTTCTGCGTTCCAGGCGGCCAGGTGGTCAGCATGGGGAAGCTGAACGTGGTGCTGCTCCGGTACTTGTCCAGAGATGACTTCCGAGTGCTAACCGCGGTATGTACGGGGCCGGGCTGCTGTACTAGTGTGTGGGCTGTGTGCAGGGGGAAGCTCGGTATGTCCTACAGGCCGGACCCGCAGCTGCCATCACCGCAGTGCTACAGGCAGTTCATAGGCTTCATACAGCTGAAGGACATGAAAACCTGCTGCCCCGTGCTATCGACTCTCTTCACCGTGCCCTGGCATATGTGCTCTAGTCTCTCTTCACCACGCCCTAGCCCCGATCCCCATCCCTTGGCCCATCTGACCGCGCGCTCGTGGGCCCCCCCCCTTCTGACCGCGCGCTCGTGGGCCCCCCCCCTTCTGACCGCGCGCTCGTGGGCCCCCCCCCTTCTGACCGCGCGCTCGTGGGCCCCCCTCCTCTGACCGCGCGCTCGTGGGCCCCCCTCCTCTGACCGCGCGCTCGTGGGCCCCCCTCCTCTGACCGCGCGCTCGTGGGCCCCCCTCCTCTGACCGCGCGCTCGTGGGCCCCCCTCCTCTGACCGCGCGCTCGTGGGCCCCCCTCCTCTGACCGCGCGCTCGTGGGCCCCCCTCCTCTGACCGCGCGCTCGTGGGCCCCCCTCCTCTGACCGCGCGCTCGTGGGCCCCCCTCCTCTGACCGCGCGCTCGTGGGCCCCCCTCCTCTGACCGCGCGCTCGTGGGCCCCCCTCCTCTGACCGCGCGCTCGTGGGCCCCCCTCCTCTGACCGCGCGCTCGTGGGCCCCCCTCCTCTGACCGCGCGCTCGTGGGCCCCCCTCCTCTGACCGCGCGCTCGTGGGCCCCCCTCCTCTGACCGCGCGCTCGTGGGCCCCCCTCCTCTGACCGCGCGCTCGTGGGCCCCCCTCCTCTGACCGCGCGCTCGTGGCCCCCCCCCCCTTCTGACCGCGCGCTCGTGGCCCCCCCCCTTCTGACCGCGCGCTCGTGGCCCCCCCCCCCTTCTGACCGCGCGCTCGTGGCCCCCCCCCCCTTCTGACCGCGCGCTCGTGGCCCCCCCCCCCTTCTGACCGCGCGCTCGTGGCCCCCCCCCCTTCTGACCGCACGCTCGTGGCCCCCCCCCCCTTCTGACCGCGCGCTCGTGGCCCCCCCCCCCTTCTGACCGCGCGCTCGTGGGCCCCCCCCCCTTCTGACCGCGTGCTCGTGGGGCCCCCCCCCCCTCCCCTCTTTCTGATCGCGACTACTTATTACATTCTCTAAATAGGAAAGCCGGATGAGTCTAATCCAGGCGTAACAAGTGGGCGAATCTCAGGGGTTCAGTCACTGGCAATGCTGGAGCGTTCTGTGTGTGCACCACATGCCACAGAGTGATTGAAGAGTTTTCTTTCTAGCCCGGACAACGCCTTTAAGTTTCCGGTAGATTTCACAAGGAATCTCCATCAGAGGCGTGACATTAGCTTATTCTCTTCCTCAACAAGGGTTTCTCAATTTTGCTGGATATAAAAAAAAAAAATAATCCGATATGGACGGCAACTGAATTGATAAAGTATTCAAACATATATGAGCCATTTCTTCATGTGTATGGTAATGTGGATCTTCTTCAAAGTCAAATAACTTTGTGTCCACGAACACTTCCATGTTAATGCTCCATTAGTGTCTGACCACGGCGAAAACCCAACAGACTGGACTCTAGTCAGTGGGGTACGGACATAACCTCATACACGTGTTCTTACTGATATGTGCCATCCTCCTGTCAGACTTCTCAGTGGTTTTTCTTTTGATTTTCCCCAAAAACTGGAAACCTGACAGCAATAAAGTTCATAGACTCGTTACCGTCCTGGATGCTGACATGAAACAGGCCAAGGTAGGGTGAAGGTAGCCAGGAGTTATGGAATCCTGGTGGGAAATCTCTATATACGTGCCCAGATTCATTACACCCTGTGGAGGTTTTAACTATTAATCATCTAGACATGAGATGCCCCTGGTATGTCTGTATCTAGGGTTTGGGTTTTTTGTGAAAATTGCAGAAAACATTTAGTCCTCTCTTGTATAACTGCTTTGTCTTTAATACCCATTATTGTTTTCCTTTTAGGTCGAAATGGGCATGAAGAACCACGAGATCGTGCCTGCCAGTCTGATTGCCTCAATAGCCAGCCTGAAGCATGGCGGATGCAACAAAATCCTGCGAGAGCTTGTAAAGCATAAACTAATAGCGTATGAGCGGACAAAGAGTAAGAATAAGCTGCCTTTCTAGTAGTTATATTTTTCAGTGTGTTTGCATTATAAATCACTTATGTAAATGTAGACAAATCACTAGAAGTTTTTAATCATAGTTTTCATTTTTAGTTTCCCCCTGTGCTTAGGACCAGTCCTAGCATGTGCTTATAAATACTGATGGTAAATTACTGATCTACGCCTGCACTCTGGTGCCGCTATTACACATCTGACATTTAGAGCTGGGAACATCAACATTTTATTTTTCTTATAGTATATATAATTTGATTCCATAATTTGAGGTCTTAAATGCTTAAAATTGCAAAAAATGCTTCTAAAAAAATAAGCAATTCTACAATGTACTTTTTATTAAATCCCCTCTGTTGCCAAGAACAGAGGGATTTAGTTCTGCAGTATACTTCTCTTTGAGACTGTAAGGTGGCCGGTAATCTAGGCAAAGTGGCTAGCTAGCTATGATATATTCCATTGCGCTCCTGTGCAGCATGGGAAAGCTCTCTGTTCGGGCCAGCAGTACGACCATGCTGCCTGCCAAGACTCAATCTTCAGCAGCGTAGTGCTCAGTGTAAATTAGGAAGGCAGGAAGGGGGGTGAGCGGTGAAACGTGCAGCACTTCAATCAGCTGCAGGAGCCCAATGGATACATAGCCAGCTCCTGCTGTAACCTCTAGGATCGGTATTCTCTCCAATCCCAGCAGTTTATCCCCATCATACACCACTGTCAATACTGAAAGTGGCCCATGGGTTTGGCAGAGGGAGCTGGGCTGCTGATGGGATGCTTTGGTAGCTGGAGGCCTTATAATTGTCTCCGGCTATGCCGTTGGAGCCCTCTGGAGGACTGATAATCTACTTGTCAGTCATAGGGCTTGTTTACACCACCATATTTTTGGTCCGAGTGCTGGCCACAAAAAAAAAAAAAACGCACAGCACTCAGACAAATGTTATTCAATGGGGCAGTGTAGATTAGCAAATGTTTTTATCCTTTGTTTTCACTGAACAAATCTGCGTGAAAAAAATCGCAGCAAAAAGTTGGATGCCATACGGAGGCATAGTACAGAATCTGATTTTTTTTTCGTATACATTTCGTATCAATTCTTTAACATGGGAAACCAAATGGTCCTGTAAAAGATTAATAGCTGCCGCTGTAAGAGAGCGTATTGTACACTCATAACAAGCAAGAAAAAATCATCCCACTTTTCTGAATGAATGTTATTTATTTATTTTTTTTTACACATTCATGCAAGTGATTCTCGGTGTTTTCACAGATAGACAATCACAGGTACAAGTGCTATGGGGCCATTCACATGTCTGTGATTTTGAAATATGTCCGATTCTCATCAAAAGGTTGGATCAAAAACAGCAACGCATGTCTATAGGTCTTTAAAAAATGTCACATGGAGAACTTCTGAATGTACGAAAAGAACGGATGACACTCGGACCACACTGATTACAGTGTAATCTTAATATTCGGTCTGTTTTTCTCGTATGGGAGAAAAATCTAATGTCTGAGGTCTTACACTGATAGGATGAGGCAATCCGTAGTGCAGTGTATTCCCTACATGGTCATAGGGTCGCGTGTTCATGCTCCTTTTGGAAAATAATAAATATAGTAAAAAAAAAAAAAATGCTTTACATATTTAAATAAAAAGTAAAAACACCCTCTCCAAAATCCCAGTTTTTACAAAACAGATATGGGAAAAAAAAAAATCTACCGTAAGTCACAAATGTGATATCGCCACATAGTATAACGCTATATCATTATTTATTCTGTACAGAAAATGCCACAAAATATAAAAAAAAAAGTTGCATTAATGCCAAAATGGTGCCAATAAATGCTACAGCTTATGTTAAAAAAAAATAAAAAATAACTCCTCCTACTCGGGAAAGAAAATTGCGTTTTTACTCAAAAAATGGTGCAAAACATTTTTCATGAAAATGATTTCCTTGTGCAAAAGTGGTTTATATGTACAGTCATATGAAAAAGTTTGGGCACCCCTATTAATCTTAAGCTTAATGTTTTATAAAAATTGTTTTTTTTGCAACAGCTATTTCAGTTTCATATATCTAATAACTGTTGGACACAGTAATGTTTCTGCCTTGAAATGAGGTTTATTGTACTAACAGAAAATGTGCAATCTGCATTCAAACAAGTTGACAGGTGCATAAGTATGGGCACCCTTATCATTTTCTTGTTTTAAATACTCCTACCTACTTTTTACTGACTTACTAAAGCACTTTTTTTGGTTTTGTAACCTCATTGAGCTTTGAACTTCATAGCCGGGTGTATGAAATCATGAGAAAAGCTACTTAAAGTGGCCACTTGCAAGTTGTACTCCTGTTTAAATCTCCTCCGAAGAGTGGCATCATGGGCTCCTCAAAACAACTGTCAAATGATCTGAAAACAAAGATTATTCAACATAGTTGTTCAGGGGAAGGATACAAAAAGCTGTCTCAGAGGTTCAACCTGTCAATTTCCACTGTGAGGAACATAGTAAGGAAATGGAAGAACACAGGTACAGTTCTTGTTAAGGCCAGAAGTGGCAGGCCAAGAAAAACATCAGAAAGGTAGAGAAGAAGAATGGTGAGATCAGTCAAGGACAATCTTCAGACCACTTCCAGAGAGCTGCAGCATCAACTTGCTGCAGATGGTGTCACTGTGCATTGGTCAAGTATACAACGCACTTTGCACAAGGAGAAGCTGTATGGGAGAGTGATGCAAAAGAAGCCGTTTCTGCAAGCACGCCACAAACAGTCGGCAGAGGTATGCAAAAGCACATTTGGAGAAGCCAATTTCTTTTTGGAAGAAGGTCCTGTGGACTCATGAAACCAAGATTGAGTTGTTTGGTAATACAAAAAGGCGTTATGCATGGCGGCAAAAAAACACAGTGCGTTGTATAGTTGACCGATGCACAGTGACACCATCTGCAGCAAGTTGATGCTGCAGCTCTTTGGAGATGGTCTGAGGATTGTCCTTGACTGATCTCACCATTCTTCTTCTCTGCCTTTCTGATGTTTTTCTTGGCCTGCCACTTCTGGCCTTAACAAGAACTGTACCTGTGTTCTTCCATTTCCTTACTATGTTCCTCACAGTGGAAATTGACAGGTTAAATCTCTGAGACAGCTTTTTGTATCCTTCCCCTGAACAACTATGTTGAATAATCGTTGTTTTGAGGAGCCCATGATGCCACTCTTCAGAGGAGATTCAAACAGGAGAACAACTTGCAAGTGGCCACTTTAAGTAGCTTTTCTCATGATTGCATACACCTGGCTATGAAGTTCAAAGCTCAATGAGGTTACAAAACCAAAAAAAGTGCTTTAGTAAGTCAGTAAGAAGTAGGTAGGAGTATTTAAAACAAGAAAATGATAAGGGTGCCCATACTTATGCACCTGTCAAATTTTGTTTGAATGCAGATTGCACATTTTCTGTTAGTACAATAAACCTCATTTCAAGGCAGAAACATTACTGTGTCCAACAGTTATTAGATATATGAAACTGAAATAGCTGTTGCCAAAAAACAATTTTTATAAAACATTAAGCTTAAGATTAATAGGGGTGCCCAAACTTTTTCATATGACCTGTATATGTGTGCGTTTATATGTATGTGTGCACGCACGCACACTGTATTTACTCTGTCGCCTCATTGGGGGACACAGGACCATGGGTGTTATGCTGCTGTCCACTAGGAGGCGACACTATGCATAATCTGAAAAAGATTAACTGTGGCTCCTCCTGTGCAGTATACACCCCTGGACGGCATCAGCCTTCTCCAGTTTTTGCTTAGTGTCGCATAGGAGGCACACCTAAAAGATTTTTACTCTGTTTTTTCCGACGGGATTACAGATGAAGAAAACAGGGTCTCCTGTGAGACTCCCGGCATGGCTCCTTCCTCGGCCCCCTATTATGGGGTGCCCAGTTGAAGTAGAGATGGCTATTCCCCATGTTGCTCCTTCCCCAGTCCCTCGGGTGCTGGTTCGAAGTCGAGACCCCCCCTCCTTCCCCAATTCCTTTTGGTTTCTGGGTTGAGGTCGAGGCGAGGATAAAGGCCCCTGAAGGTGACAACAGCACCCTCCCTATCCCCCTCTGGGGGTATTAGGTTGAAACACCTCAGGTAGGGCCTGTACAGGCAGCATTCTACACCTCCCAGCAATGGGCCAGCACACTGCGCCTGCATCCAGGGACCCCAGCCCAGCTGCGGGCTCCTGTTGGGGCCGGGGGGAGTGCAGGCAGGCATGGCACATACAGACACAGGGCTCCCTGCGCCCCTGTCTCTGCGGCAGCACCAGCTCTATACTGCCTCAGGGAGACCCCTACCGGGCTCCCCCTTCCGCTTATAGCCCCTCCGCCATCCTTCCTTTAAATCCGGAGGGGTCCGGTTCAGATCCGACCCCCTCCCGGACTTTCGCGCCGGCCTGGAGCCCTTCTGGGCCTCAGGCATCTAATTTAGGCCCCGGCTTTGGCCTAGCTGAAGCTACCGCCTCCTCTCCGCCCCCCGGCCCGCCCCCCGGATGACAAATATGACACTCTACAGTGTCATAAAGTGGGTGGATCGAGACAGAAAGGGCGTGTTTTTACACAGCCTTGCCGCCTTTTTTCCAGCTCTCCGCCCCCTTCTGCTCCTTTCCTCTCTATCTCAGCAGCGATTTTCGGCTGCAGATTAACCCTGCATCTCCCGGTCTGCAGGACCAGGCAGCCAGTCTCCGGGGGGCACAGGACTGTGGATCTTCGGCGCTGGACCTAGGGGCACACTGGTGGGGTAAGATCACAGCTGGGTTTTTTTACTCGGCTGTGAATCCATATTACCTATAAGGCTCCCCTATAGGTTTCTCTACCCCTGTAAGGTCCTCTGCCGGCATCTGGGCACTATGCCGGGCTCAAGGTCCAAGAGAACCAGGCAGAACTGCTATTATGCATTCTGCACAGCCTGCGGGACCGCTCTCCCCAGTAGTAGCACGTACCCGCATTGTCAGAACTGTATACAAACTAATGTGTCAGAGCCCCAAGAAGCCCCTGCCAATGCCTCGGTGTCTAATGCCACGCCGGAATGGGCTACTCAGATATCGCAATCTATGACGCAGTCTATAGATAACCTAACCTCCACATTGCTTCAGGCTCTGCAGGGTCATGCCCCGGCTATGACCGTTACCCAGCAAAGGGAGAGCTTGACTCAGGAACAAGATGATCCTGGCACATCCACGTCTAGGTCAGGACGCAAGCGGACCCATAGATCAAATCCATCTGCGTCATCCCATAGCACACGGTCATCCCCCTCTAGGGAGAGACACCGTAGCTCCAGGTCATCTAGACCGTCCCATTCCAGGGACAGACAATGCAGATCTCCGCAATCCCCGACCAGAGAAGGCCTCCTCCCCGGCCCACTCAGCAGAGGACGCCTCAGTGATACACAGGATTCGGAAGGCATCTGCGACTCTGACTCAGACAGAGAAACGGAGGGGTCCCTGATCCCAATCCCTCCTAGCAATACAGCGCTAGTTGAGGACATAATTTCATCCATCCATCGGGTGCTGGACATTTCTGATCCGCCACCAGAGGCCCCAGAACATAAGATTTCCTTTGAAGGACCTCTGAAGCCGCCTAAGGTTTTCTCTAACCACCCAGAGTTTAAGGCGATCCTTAAAAAGCAGCTCTCACAGCCTGAGAAAAAATTCGCTAATCGCAAATATCTGGAGGCGAGGTACCCCTTCCCACAGAAGGACACCAAGGAATGGACAGATCCACCTGAAGTGGACCCCCCAGTCTCTAGGCTAGCAGCACAGACCCTCCTTTCACTGCCAGATAGCTCAACCCTCAGGGACGCAGCAGACCGGCAGGTAGAAAGCATGGCTCGTTCAGTTTTCGAGGCAGCAGGGGCATCCCTGGCTCCCGCGTTCGCCTCAGTTTGGGCTGCCAAGGCCATTCTGGCCTGGGCAAAGAATTTACAAGTTCTCCAAGCATCCGCTCCTGAGCTGTCGGACCAAGCGGTTCAAATAGCAGTTGTAGCAGACTACATGCTCCAGGCAGCTCTGGATTCAGCAAGGGGAGTAGCGGGGATAGCATCAAACGCCATCACGATTCGGCGTATCCTCTGGCTGCGGGAATGGAAAGCGGACGCAGCCTCAAAGAAGTCCCTCACGCACCTCCCCTACCTCAGTGGGAGACTTTTCGGTGAACAGTTGGACACTATGATATCCAACGCCACCGGGGGTAAGAGTACTTCTCTTCCCCAACTGAAACCTAAACGCACTTACAAGAAGCGTAACCAAACTCTATTCCGATCCTTTCGGAATTCCTCCGGCTCGTCCGTCTCGCGTCCAGCACAAAATCGTAACCGTTCCCCACGCAGGGACAACTCACGATCGACGCAAAGGTCGGACAAGACCTGGCAGTCAAAAGCAGGCCAGCCTAAGCCCAGAGGAGGAAAATCTCAGACTTTCTCCTCATCATGACTCACGGACTCCGGAAGACACCACACCAGTAGGCGGCCGACTTTTGCTCTTTAATCAAGTCTGGCTGCCTATTACAGAAGACAGGTGGGTCAGGGAACTAGTGTCTTCCGGATACAAAATAGACTTCGCCTCCAACCCACCGGACCGATTCTTCCTCTCTGTCCCCCCAAAACCGCCAGCCAAGGCTCGTGCCTACCACCAAGCGGTCTCCTCGCTGTTTCAAGCAGGAGTCATAGTACCGGTACCAGGGCCGGCGTCGGCACCCGGCGTACCCGGGCAAGTGCCGGGGCCCTGGCAAGACGGGGGGGGCCCATTTATGGTAGTAACGTACAAGTACTGAGTCTGTACACACTCATGCGCAGCGCTCCTGGGGGGGCCCCGCAGCCGGAATACATCCCTGCTGTGTGTGACTCTTACATACACGCAGTCATTCAAATCCCTCTCCCAGCCAGGTCTCGGAGCCTGGAGGAGCACATCCATCATCCGCGCCAGCGCCCCGGCAGCAGACGGCACAGAGCTCTCTGAGGGTTTCGCAGGCGCTGCGCAGCTGCAATACTCACCTCCGCCGTCACCATGGATACGAAGAGAGTCACTTCCGGGCCGGCGGTCATTTGTCCTGTGTCACTTCCGGTCGGTGAGAGTGTCTAGAACTCAGAGATGCAAATTGCCTCTTCTGAGAAAAAGAGGACTTAAACTCTACAGCGCCACCTATTGGAAGTAGCGATCCTACAAGTCACAATCAACCCTTTAACGAGTCGTACAATATGACTTAGGATAAAAGCCAAATCAGTATCTCAATTCGCAGACACGGTGTTTCGGGCTGTTGGCCCTCGTCAGTGCGAAGCATGAGAACTGATTTGGCTAGGTGAGAGGCTCTGGACATGGGGTCTAAGGGGTATCGTTTCTCCTTATGGAGAGTGACATACCATCTCTGGCTTGTCAAGGTAAGGAGGCTTATTTGCCGTACAATGCTCCTCTGGGAATTTAAATATGCAAATTGCCTCTTCTGAGAAAAAGAGGACTTAAACTCTACAGCGCCACCTATTGGAAGTAGCGATCCTACAAGTCAAAATCAACCCTTTAACGAGTCGTACAATATGACTTAGGATAAAAGCCAAATCAGTATCTCAATTCGCAGACACGGTGTTTCGGGCTGTTGGCCCTCGTCAGTGCGAAGCATGAGAACTGATTTGGCTAGGTGAGAGGCTCTGGACATGGGGTCTAAGGGGTATCAGATATATAGAGCTCAGGGTATAGAGCTCAGAGAAGAATTCCACGTCCACCATCCAGGACAGGTCCAGCGGCAGCGCCAAGCAGAAGATGAGCTGCAGTCAGGTGCGGACGGTGCACGGTCGGTGCATGCACCCTGTCCCTGTGTCCACAACGTGGGCAGCAGCGCCACGTGAAGCAGTGAGTGAGTCTTCGGTCCCAACACATTGCAGGGGCAGGGGGGATGCAGCCTGCTATCTATGGTATTGGTATGTTAGCAATGCTGGGAGTGCGACTTGTAGTTATAGTCATAGACTCACTCACTACTGTATATATATGGCCGGCTGTGTTATATACAACGTCACGGGGCTGTGCTGTACTACGTGCGCTGTGCTGTATACTACATGGGCTGTGTTATATACTACTGGGCTGTGCTGTGTACTGCATGGGGCCATGGGCTGTGTTATATACTACGTGGCTGTGCTATGTACTGCGTGGGCTGTTATATAATGCGTGGGCTGTGTTATATATTGCGCGGGCTGTTATATATTGCGCGTGCTGTTATATAGTGCGCGGGCTGTGTTATAGTGCGCGGGCTGTGTTATATAGTGCGCGTGCTGTGTTATATACTGCACGTGCTGTGCTATATAGTGCACGTGCTGTACTATATAGTGTGCGTGCGGTGTTATATACTGCACGTGCTGTGCTATATACTGCGCTGTGTTAAAGGGGGGACCGCTGAGACTCTTTCGCCCGGGGCCCTCAAAAACCTGGAGCCGGCCCTGACCGGTACCCACGACCGACCGCTTCCGAGGGTTCTACTCCAATCTGTTCGTAGTTCCCAAGAAAGGAGGCAGCGTACGGCCCATACTAGATCTAGAACAGCTCAACAAATATGTACGGGTCCGTCATTTCCGCATGGAGTCCCTTCGGTCCATCATTGCGTCCATGGAGAAGGGAGAATATCTCGCCTCCATAGACATACAAGACGCATACCTGCATATACCCATTGCACCTGCCCATCAGAGGTTTCTCAGGTTCGCAATAGGCCAGGACCACTACCAATTCGTGGCTCTCCCTTTCGGACTCGCCACGGCTCCCAGAGTGTTCACCAAGGTCATGGCAGCCACCATGGACGTCTTGCACTCCAGAGGCATAGTAGTCGTTCCATACCTGGACGATCTACTCATCAAGGCTCCCACCTTCAAGGACTGTGAGCTCAGCGTCTCAATCACAACCGATACTCTGTCGCATGGGCTGGTTAATCAACCTACAAAAGTTATCACCAACCCCGAGTCAGTCCCTGACCTTCCTGGGAATGTTATTCAGCAAAAATCTCCTTTTTCGGACTATATGATGCCCTTTTTTTTTTCCCAAAAATTTTTGGAGAAAATGGGGGTGCATCTTCTAGTCAGAATATACTTACAAGTGTGGCGGCAGCATGAGTCGGACAATTCTGTGGCGGTCCGACGCTGCAGGGCGATGATCACACTCCCTTCCCAGGCTGGTGCAGCGGTAATGTGGGGGCTCCGCCGACATTTTGTAAAAGCATGGAGCCCCCGCACTTCCATTGCTACGATGCGGTGGTCTCTGGGAAAATGGCTGCCGGAAGCGGCGCATGCGGAGATGAGATCTGTGCTGAGATCTCAATCTGCACATGCGCCGCCCCCAGTTGCCATTTTCCCAGAGACCACCGCATCGTAGCAACGGAAGTGCGGGGGCTCCGTGCTTTCACAAAATGTCAGCGGAGCCCCGGTACCACCGAACCTGCCGCATCAGCCTGGGATGGGATTTCCCGGAACCTGTCGTATCATCATATCATCGCCGGAACACCCCCCGTGACCACGCTCCACCAGTGCTGCAAATTAGTGAACGGTGTTTGTATTTTCCATCTCCAAAAAGTGTAATATAAAGTTGTCAGTCTTGTGCCAGAAAATGGCACCGCTAAAAACTACATCTTGTCACGCTACAAAAAGTCCTCATTCGGCTCCATTGATTGAAAAGTGTAAAACGTGTGGCTTTTAGAATATGGCAACACAATAACAAATGGTCATGATTCTTTTAGTTGTATATACTGTACAAACGTCATAAAATATAATAAGATGACATATCTGGTAGTAGCGGGCAGCCTCTTTGACCCCTTAATGACCGCCAATACGTCTTTTAACTGACCTGAGATATAAGAGAATAGCCTCCCCATAAAAGGTGACAATCCGGCAGCTGTCGGCTGTCCACTATAGCTGACAACTTGCTGTATCAGCCACAATCAGTGTTTGCACCGTCCATATCTGTTTAACCCCTTAGATGCTGCTGTCAATAGTGACTACATCATTATAAATGGTTAAGTGTGGGGGCTTCCTCTTTATCCCCATTGGTGCCCTCAGATCATGATTGTGTGGTCCTGGTCTTTGCGATGGCAATTCATGACCAAATAGCGGCCTTAGGCTATGTGCACACTTTGCGGATTCCACTGCGGATTTTTCTGCAGCGGAATTCCAAAATCCGCAGTGAAAACGCGTCGCGGTTTTTACTGCGGATTCTTTTGCAGGTTTTCATCTGCATTTTCCTATTGGAGCAGGTGAAAATCCGCAGAAAAGAAGTGACATGCTGCGGAATGCAATCCGCTGCATTTCCGCGCGTTTTTTTCCGCAGGATGTGCACAGCGTTTTTTGTTTCCCATAGGTTTACATTGTACTGTAAACTCATGGGAAACTGCTGCGGATCCGCAGCAAAATCCGCAAAGTGTGCACATAGCCTTAGAGTCTGCCGGCTGTTGTAATCTGTTCAGAAGTTAGAGGCATTTAGGTGGTAAAAATACACATTTTCATTTGTCGTACCACTTTGCATTAATTCCTGTAAAGCACCTGAAGGGTTAATAAACTACCTGACTGCAGTTTTCAATATGTCAAGGGATCCTGTTTTTAAAATGGTATCACTTTTGGGCGTTTTCCCATATATAGGACCTCTAAAGTCTCTTCAAACATGGATAGGTCCTTTAAAAAAATAAATTTTGTAAATTTCCTTGAAAAAATTAAAAATTACTGCTACATTTTTAAACCTCCTAAAATGCTAACAAAATAAAATAACATTTTACAAATGGTCCTGATGTAAAGCAGACATGTGGGAAATTAGTCACTCTACAGAAAAACATTAATAAATACTATCGGGATTAAAGGGATAATCATTCAAAGTTTTAAAATTGCTATATTTTTTTTTTTTTTTTTACATTTTTCTCAAGTTTCTGATATTTATTTACAATTAAACACAAAACATATTGACCTAAATTTACCATTATCATAAAGTATAATGTGCCACGTAAAAAAACAATCTCAAAATCACTGGAATTTGTTGGCGAATTTCAGAGTTATTACCACATAAATGGGACACTGGTGAGATTTTAAATATTTGGCTCCGTCACTAAGGGGTTAGAGGGTTCATTCCGGTAGTTGCTCTTACAGTAAATGAAGACTAAGATTTGCGCCTCTGACGTTTCTGTATTCTGTTCAGCTGTGCAGGGCTACCGGCTCATTTATGGCGGATATGATTACTTGGCACTAAAGACCCTCTCATCACGAGACGTCATCACTTCAGTCGGCAACCAGATGGGTGTGGGCAAAGAGTCAGGTAAGAAAGGTCCTTTATTAACCCTTTCACGATGGGGCCCATTTCTGGGTTTATTCCCCCTTTTCACAGAACCATAGCTTCTTATATTTTCTGACCACATAGCCGTATGAGGACAATTAGCACCGTTAAATGACACTATTCATTTTACCACATGGTGTACTGGAAAACAGGAGAAAAATTCCAAATACATAGAAATTGTGGGAAAAAATGTACCGTAATTCTGACTGTTTCTTTGGGAATTGTTTTTATAGTGTACATTATGTGGTAAAATGACCTTGCAGTGTGATTCTCCCCATCAATACGATTACGGTAATACCAAATATGTCCAGTTTTTTTATTTTAGTGGTGAAAAAAAAAATCTGAAGTTTGCACACAAAAAAAATGTTGGTGTTGTCGCCATCTTCCAAGAACTGTAACGTTTTCATATTTCAGTTGATGGAGCTTGGCGATGTCTTCCTTTTTTGGTGGGGCAAGACGCCGTTTTTATTGATACAATTATGTGATAGATGTGACGTTTTGATCGCTTGTTAGAGTATTTCTGTGGAATTGCAGCAACCAAAAAAATTTAAATTTGGTGTTTTTGAATGTTTCACTTTTACGGTGTTTACCGATCGGGTTAATTATTTTTACATTTTGACAGATCAAACTTTTATGAGCACGGCAATACCACATGTGTTTTTTAATCCTTATTTTCTATGTGGGAAAAGGGGGTGATTTCAACTTTTTTTTTTTTTCTTATTTTTGGGAGAAATATATATATATTTTTTTAATCTTTTCACTGTTCAATACTGCAGTATTTCTGTATATATCAGAAGGTAAGGTCTCCTTTGACGCCTGGCCACAGAGGTCTTCATGAGACACCCTGCTGTCATAGCAATGCATCAGTGACCCGCGATCCTGTCACGGGTGCTCCAATGGGCCCATACCGGCACATGTGAAATGTCGCTGTCAGAGATATGTCTAACCACAAAATTAAAAAACTTGATGGGCATTGCTATAATTCAGAGGGGGCCGTTGTCGCCCATTGTGGGCTAGATCTGGCACTGCATTGTGGTCTCCATTATACATGGAGCCACTGCACCAATGTGACCAGGGCCTGTTATTTTACCTCTCCTCCACAGTGGCATTCTCCTTTTTCCTCCATTCAGATATCTATATTGTTGCAAATGAAGACGATAAGCAGCTCGCATTAAAACTTCACCGACTCGGAAGAACGTCTTTTCGTAACCTTAAAAACAAGCGTGATTATCACAAGCACAGACACAAGATGTCCTGGCTCTACCTGTCCCGTCTGGCTGCGATGAAGGAGTTTGCATACATGAAGGTAACATACTGCTGGGTGTGAGGATCACAGTGGCTTTAAGGTGGTTCTCTTATGATGCTGATCAGAGTATAGGATGGTATAAAGGATTTCTATCATCTGTGTATATATGTTACTATGTTATTTTTGACTTTTAATTAATTTATTTCTTTCAATGCTTTATACATTTCACTGTGTATATTATTAAAAAAAAAAAAATAAAAAAAATAACTATCCATGTCCTCATGCAATATTAGTGCTCATGTGGGTTATAATTCAGGGGTCCCCTCTTACCTAGTCCCGAGAGATACTACCAAGCTCAGTGCCCTCTCTGGAGTACCCTGCGTGCCCACATGTGAAGTCCATAGTCACCATGCCATATGGCTGCTGGCAGTAAAATGATCACTCAGTGTTCTCTGCTCTGGGCTCCTAACTATTCCTTATTCTTCAGTTTGTAGGCTCTGTTCTTGTCTTTGCTATATTCTCAACACCTAAAGGGATTAACTATCAGGTCACAAAACTCTAATTGTGATCCTAAAAATTCTCATACATTCACCTTACTGCTAATGGAAGCCTGCCCCTATAGATTTCTGGTGGAAGTGAGGGCGAAGGCTCAGCCTCCGTGCGGTGGCCAGCGCTCCTTCACTTCAGCGCCTTCATCCAAATTGTGGGCTTTCCTTGGCAATCCGTATACAGAGGGAGGTCTACATAGGCTGCAACGTATGTTTATTTCTGGATAGCTGTCATCAAGAAAAAAAAAAATCATCTCTACACTGAGTGCCAAGAATTGTGTATGATCAGGCTGATTTGGTTCCCGTCTTGGTCTGTTGTTTGCCTCGGTGACCACAAGCTGACACATTCTACTATTAGCAGACAAGAGTAAGAACTGGCCAAAATGTTCAATGTCCTCCCTGACTATGGCGACGGTGGATTGAGCACCGGCCCACCACATCTACCGTGAGTACACCTGCGGGGCCGAGGCGCTGGGAGGTCCTGGGATAAGGGAGGTCCGCATATACCTTAAAGCCCTGGTGCGTGGGTCATGTCGGTCTGCACAAATAGCGGCCGTGGCGCTTGGCCGCAACCACAAGCTTAAAATTCAGCCCCCGGCTTTTCTCTCGTCCAGGCCGGAACGTTGGCTCCACCCACCGGCGGTTACCGGCGCCCACTCTCTGGCACTTCTCGTTCTGCGAGAAGCGTCTTCTGTTCCTGATCTCGGCAGCCATCTTTGGACACCCACAGGGCTGATGCTGCAGCGCTGCTCCAGCGTTCTGAATCACAGCTTCAGGGATTAGTGATTTCGGTGGACACATTGCGGATCTCCCCCGGGGACTCAAGACACAGGACCCCTGGGTAAGCTGCAGAAACATAGCTTAACCCTTCCCCTGCTAGTAAGCGCTCTCCTCAAGGCTACACTATGTCTCAATCAAAGCCTAACTAAAAAATCTGGGAAAACCCACACTGTGTTTTTTGCTGCTTGTACCTCTTGTAAGGTATCTCTACCCCAGGGTCACAATACTGCGTTATGCTCAGCTTGTGAACCGGTGACTGCTCAGGAACCACCTGTTACTGATACCGAACCCCCTAGTCCCCCTGAGTGGGCTACCTCCCTTACCCGGTCTATGGCATCCCTGGCCAAAGCATTGGACTCGTTCCGAGTCCCCTCCTTTAACCAGGGCACTGTTACGGACAATGCTTCTGATGATCAGAACCCCTTGTACACTAGGGGTCGTACCTTACCAAGGAGCTCTCGCTCTTCCAGGAAAAGGACTCATGCCTTGTCCCCAGACCATCACCGGAAGTCGGGTTCTGAGAGTTCCTTTTCTCGCTCCCCCTCCCTTGGGGCTAGTAGAGAACCTGGCTCAGAGGACGATTCTGACACGTTCCTAGATCAGGAATTTTAACACGATCAGGAGACTCTCGACTCTCTCATTGAGTCAGTAAACAAGGCCCTGAAGCTAGATAAAGAACCTTTATCTAAAACGGATCATGCTGTGTCCTTTAAGAGGACCAAGCAGGCTCACAGAGTGTTCGCCAATCATCCCGAATTTAAGGAAATCGTTGAATCTCATAGGATCCGTCCAGATAAATGCTTTACAGGGCGAAAGCCCATGGAGTCAAAATATCCCTTTGCTCCTGATCTAAGAAAAGATTGGTCACTGTCTCCTCCGGTAGATCCTCCAGTATCGCGCCTAGCTGCTAAATCTATTTTATCCTCTTCAGAGGGCGCCTCGATTAAAAACCCCACCGATCGACAATATGGCTTGTTCAGTTTTTGAAGCCTCAGCAGCCGCACTCTTCCCATCTTTTGCCGCTACGTGGGTGGCCAAGGCTATGACCCATTGGGCTGAGGTCTTGTTTTCAGCTGTTCTGGATACCAATCTTCCCCCCGAGGTAGCAGACCTCGCTACTCAGCCAGAGCTGGGGATTTTCTAGTGACCGCGTCTCTGGATGCCGCTGACTGCGCTTCTCAAGCAGCAGAAAACGCCATCACCATTCGGAGGTCCTTATGGCTCAGGGACTGGCGTGCGGATTCTGTTTCCAAAAAGTCATTGACTTCTTTACCATATCCTGTTGAACAAACCTGATTTATATAGATAATCTCTAAAAGCAGCATGTTCCTGACTTGTCTCTAGTCACACAGATGGAAAAAAGACCTGGGTCCATCAAGTCCCACCTTTGTCTTATTCTGTATACATTTTGTCACTAACTTAACTATAACCCACAATGCTGTGTACAGAGGAAATGATCCAGACCTTTAAATGGAACCTGTCATGTCACTTCACCCATGTAACCTGTCCCCAGTGCGTTGTGTTGCAATGTGCATAAGTTAGTGTTTTTCCCTTAATCCTCTCTGTGATGTCCAAATAGTATTTTATATAGTTACCGTGTGTCGAACCTGCTCATTTACTCACAATTTGAATGATTTCCTTGGGTGTGGCGATGTCACTGGAATTCCGCACCTGCCCAGTGCGGCGCCTGGAGCCGGCCACTCTGTCCACACTGCACAGGTGCGGGAATCCAGTGATGTCGGCACGACCAGGGAAATCATTCAAATTGTGTGGATGACGACGCTTGTGACTGAACAGCAAAGGAAGCCCACCCCTATGACTAAATGAGCAGGTACTGCATAACTATAAAGTGCTCTTAGGACATCACTAACAACGCACTGGGGACAGTATAGATGTTTGAAATGAAATGACGGGCTCCCTTTAAAGTTTCTCCTTTTTTTTTTTTTTATGTACCGTATTTTTTTAATAAGAAATGGTGAGTCATGATTTCCTTTAATACAACCCAACGTAAGAGCAGAGAGTCAGTAGTGCAGCATCTATGGGGATCAGATTGTGTTAGGGGGAATCTGTCAGCAGATGTTTGATGCCTCATCTGAGAGCAGTGTAATGTAGAAACCGACCCTAATTACAGTGATGTGTCACTTACTGAGCTGCTTGCTGTAGTTTTGACATTGTTTCCTCTACTGTATATCTTGCTAATCCGCCCAGTGATGAGCTCTGTATAACCCCGCCCACGCTACTGATTGGCAGCTTGCTGCATAGGCAGAAAGCTGCCAATCGGTGACGGGGGGTTATACAAAGCTCATTAATGTGAAGGACTACTTTGCTGCCAAAACTAAATATCTCCTGCCAAAAGTGTTTTATCTAAACAAGCAGTTCAGGAAGTGACACATCACTGGAATCAGTGTCTCTGCCCCTACGTCATATTGCTCTAAGACAAGGTGGCAAAAATGTGGAGAATGAATCTCAGCAGGAGGGGAGGGAGCCAAAACATGAGATAAACTTGTATAATCAGTTATTACAACTATCTGAAAACCGCATACGGTGCCTGTTATTCTCCGGATCAGAGAAGCGGTAGCTGAGCATGCCCGTGCACCCTGCTCTACTGTGCGGGAGAGAACACAAATTCTACTCCATCCGCCAATCCTCTGTCTTCCATAGAATGTAATGCTTCCCATACATCCCTATTTGGTATGTGTCACTGAGTTTGACATCTGTCCTGTCCTGTCCGTACAGGGGTGGAAGGCCATTTTAAAGAAATGGATGTATTGAATGTAGTGTACTGGAGGAGCACACTGGTTGTCGGTAGACTATTAATATGTAGTTCATTTCCCTATCCCCCCTATAAGAATATTTCGATAGTAATCAAATGTAAGTGTCCTCCTCAAGTAAAGAACGCCAGTGTTCGCCTTCCTCATAGGAGCCATAATGTAGATGATGGCTGTGTTGTGTAACCGATCACATAGGTTCCTCATTCACGTCGTTCTTATGCCCCAGTCACACCAATATTCTAATCTCTGTTACATTAGTCCCCATCCGGAACAGAATAATACATTTCAGTGCGTGCACTGATTCATGATGGGACACAGTTGGCCCCTAATGGATCCTATTGACTTGTTTTGCAGTCAGATTTCCATTCTTGTGTCTGTGTGTAATATCCAGTGATAGACAGAGCTCCAACGCGGGTGTGCACCTAGCCTGAGCGCAGAGGTTCATGCTCGAGAAACGTCATCTAGTGCTCTTTCTTTTGGTGAAGCCGTTTTACAGCATGGCTGTGTCCGGAAATGACTGCGACATCCCAGGACCTAAGATGTTACCTGCAGCCATACTCTTTCGGTTGCTCCCAGTGCAAACCTATGGGGTGACATTATCATCTATTCCCATGTGCATATGTAGAGAACTCCTCTCCTGTCGGAGACGTCCTGTGGCACGAGGCATGGTGGCGCTTATCCGGTGAAGCTGCCATCTCGTCCACCCTTTGTGGAAAGACGTGACCTTCCTGTACGTGTAGTTGCTCTAGACGTGGCACAGCGATCAATCATACCTACCCTTATTAAAATAGTTAGTGAGGGCATCTTCAGATGCCCAAATTGTGGAAATCCATCCTCCCGGCAGAGTGCGTGGAGTCACACAACTCAATCATATCCTACGCAGTTTTGTCTGGTAAATGCGCAATTAAGTGTAATTTGACTAAAACTAGGTTTTTGCTCAAGTTAAGTCTCATTTCCCGCCTAAATGCTTATTCCTTTGGAGAGCGGAAGGGCTCCCAGTTTTTTCTTCTAGACTATGTATAGATCTGTGTATACTATCAATGTAGAGTCACTTCTGTAATACAATGTTATATTCTATTATACCAAGTGAGAAGATACTCCTGATGATTCTTATATCATCTTCTGGTTTTCCATGCTCGGAGCCTGGGATTATGCAGTCATGAATGTCTTACATTGTTACAGGGATTACTGGGTCGACCAATGTATACAGGACCCCTAAGTAGTAAAGTCACGAGTGGGACATTACCCCAGGACCTTAACAAATCCTTCTCCATTATTCAGCAGATTGGATATCTGGGTTATTCTGTGGAGAACAGGCGACTTGTTGCTTCCTCTGTATCTCTGATTCCCTTCTGGGGGCCGCAGACACATGGAAAGCCCGGGCTCTGCAAGAAGTGTACTAAATTGCTTCTGCTGTTCCCACGGAAGAATGTCATCCTTAAGCTGGAAATTCCACAGTCTAATTGGTTTTCTGTATATCCATCAACCAAATGCCTGCAGATCAAAGCCTGCCTGATCCCGGGCACAGCCATCTCTTGTGTGCCTTGGTAATCGCTAATATTCTGAACTGTGAATGGCGCATCGGCTGGGGGTCTCACTGTATGCTGGCTCCGTACAGCATGAATCCAGGGTTGAGACTTTCAGCTGGCTGGTACGGGACCATTATCTGTTTTGCAATTTTGTGTTATTATTTTAAAATTTTCTGTTGGTCATGTGCTGATTAAAAACTGTATGTATTGTGTTATGCTTTTGTGTTCCACTTCTAGCAGAACTTCTTCACTTCTCAGCCCTTAAAGGGAACCTGTCACCCCCCAAAATTGCGGGTGAGGTAAGCCTACCAGCATCAAGGGCTTATCTACAGCATTCTGTAATGCTGTAGATAAGCCCCCGATGTATCCTGAAAGAGAAGAAAAAGACGTTAGATTATACTCACCTAGGGGCGGTCCGGGTCCGGCGCCTCCCATCTTCATCAGATGAGCTGAGAAAAGTCAGAGAGGCCAGGTGCCTGCTCACTGCAGTACTTTGCTCTGGGAGGTTCCGGACCAGTACCAGCAGCGGGACCGCCTCTGGGTGAGTATAATCTAACGTCTTTTTTTAATCTTTTAGGATACATCGTGGGCTTATCTACAGCATTCCAGAATGCTGTAGATAAGCCCCTGATGCCGGTGGGCTTAGCTCGCCCGCGATTTTGAGGGTGACAGGTTCCCTTTAATTTTATTTTTGTATTTATTTTTTATAGGAAGCTCTGTCATAAAAGCAGAGTAATTGTATAGACGACCCTTCCTGTCATGATCTCCATGGCTAGAGAACATAGCATAAGCCTATATAGGAACAAGCTCTTGGAAGATGGGAACTGTACTGACCATGAACTAAACCTACCGCACAACTAGAAGTAGCCAGGTAGCATGTCCTACTTTTTATCCCTATATGCCCAGCGCCGGCCGGAGAACTAAATAATGCTAGCAGAGGGAAATATAAGACCTGGCTCACCTCTAGAGAAATGCCCAAAAAGGAGACAGAGGCCCCCCACATATATTGGCGGTGATTTTAGATGAAATAACAAACACAGCAGGAAAATAGTTTTAGCAAATTTGAGGTCCGCTTTCTAGATAGCAGAAGACAGAAAGAACACTTTCATGGTCAGCAGAAAACCCTAACAAAACACCATCCAGAAATTACTTTAGGACTCTGGCATTAACTCATAATACCAGAGTGGCAATTCCTGATCAACAAGAGCTTTCCAGACACAGTAACGAAACTGCAGCTGTGAACTGGAACCAAAAAGCAAAAACAAACATGGACGAAAGTCCAACTTATCTAGTAGATGTCTGGGAGCAGGAACAAGCACAGAGAGGCTTCTGATAACATTGTTGACCGGCAAGCAACTAACAGAGAAGCCAGATTATATAGCGACACCCAGATCTGATGAGAACAGGTGAACAGGAAAGATGATGACACAAGTTCAATTCCACCAGTGGCCACCGGGGGAGCCCAAAATCCAAATTCACAACAGTACCCCCCCCTCAAGGAGGGGGCACCGAACCCTCACCAGAACCACCAGGGCGATCAGGATGGGCCCTATGAAAGGCACGAACCAGATCGGAGGCATGAACATCAGATGCAGTGACCCAAGAATTATCCTCCTGGCCGTATCCCTTCCACTTGACCAGATACTGGAGTCTCCGTCTGGAAACACGGGAGTCTAGGATCTTCTCCACAACGTACTCCAACTCACCCTCAACCAACACCGGAGCAGGAGGCTCAACGGAAGGCACAACAGGTACCTCATACCTGCGCAATAACGACCGATGAAAAACGTTATGAATGGAAAAGGATGCAGGGAGGTCTAAACGGAAGGAAACAGGGTTAAGAATCTCCAATATTTTATACGGACCGATGAACCGAGGCTTAAACTTAGGAGAAGAGACCCTCATAGGGACAAAACGAGAAGACAACCACACCAAATCTCCAACACAAAGCCGAGAACCAACACGACGGTAACGGTTGGCAAAAAGCTGAGTCTTCTCCTGGGACAACTTCAAATTGTCCATCACCTGCCCCCAAATATGATGCAATCTCTCCACCACCGCATCCACTCCAGGACAATCCGAGGACTCCACCTGACCGGAGGAAAATCGAGGATGGAACCCCGAATTACAGAAAAACGGGGACACCAAGGTGGCAGAGCTGGCCCGATTATTGAGGGCGAACTCCGCCAATGGCAAAAAAGCAACCCAATCATCCTGGTCAGCAGACACAAAACACCTCAGATATGTCTCCAGGGTCTGATTAGTCCGCTCGGTCTGGCCATTAGTCTGAGGGTGAAAAGCAGACGAAAAAGACAAATCTATGCCCATCCTAGCACAGAATGCCCGCCAAAATCTAGACACAAATTGGGTTCCTCTGTCAGAAACGATATTCTCAGGAATACCATGCAAACGAACAACATTTTGAAAAAACAGGGGAACCAACTCGGAAGAAGAAGGCAATTTGGGCAGGGGAACCAAATGGACCATCTTAGAAAAACGGTCACACACCACCCAGATGACAGACATTTTCTGGGAAACAGGCAGATCTGAAATAAAATCCATCGAGATGTGCGTCCAAGGCCTCTTAGGAATAGGCAAGGGCAACAATAATCCACTAGCCCGAGAACAACAAGGCTTGGCCCGAGCACAAACGTCACAAGACTGCACAAAGCCTCGCACATCTCGTGACAGGGAAGGCCACCAGAAGGATCTTGCCACCAAATCCCTGGTACCAAAAATTCCAGGATGACCTGCCAATGCAGAAGAATGCACCTCAGAGATGACTCTACTGGTCCAATCATCAGGAACAAACAGCCTATCAGGCGGACAACGATCCGGTCTATCCGCCTGAAACTCCTGCAAGGCCCGCCGCAGGTCTGGAGAAACGGCTGACAAAATAACTCCATCCTTAAGGATACCTGTGGGCTCAGAGTTGCCGGGTGAATCAGGCTCAAAACTCCTAGAAAGGGCATCCGCCTTAACATTCTTAGAACCCGGTAGGTATGACACCACAAAATTAAACCGAGAAAAAAATAATGACCAGCGCGCCTGTCTAGGATTCAGGCGCCTGGCGGTCTCAAGATAAATCAAATTTTTGTGGTCAGTCAATACCACCACCTGATGTCTGGACCCCTCAAGCCAATGGCGCCACTCCTCAAACGCCCACTTCATGGCCAAAAGCTCCCGATTCCCAACATCATAATTCCGCTCAGCGGGCGAAAATTTACGGGAAAAGAAGGCACAAGGCCTCATCACGGAGCAGTCAGAACTTTTCTGCGACAACACTGCCCCAGCTCCGATCTCAGAAGCGTCGACCTCAACCTGAAAAGGAAGAGCCACATCAGGCTGACGCAACACAGGGGCAGAAGAAAAACGGCGCTTAAGCTCCTGAAAAGCCTCCACAGCATCAGGGGACCAATTAGCAACATCAGCACCCTGTCTAGTCAAATCGGTCAATGGCTTAACGACATCCAAAAAACCAGCAATAAATCGACGATAAAAGTTGGCAAAGCCCAAAAATTTCTGAAGACTTTTAAGAGAAGAGGGCTGCGTCCAATCACAAATAGCTTGAACCTTGACAGGATCCATCTCAATGGAAGAGGGAGAAAAAATATATCCCAAAAAGGAAATTCTCTGAACCCCAAAAACGCACTTAGAACCCTTGACACACAGAGAATTAGACCGCAAAACCTGAAAAACCCTCTTGACTTGCTGGACATGAGAGTCCCAGTCATCCGAAAAAATCAGAATATCATCCAGATACACTATCATAAATTTATCCAAAAAATCGCGGAAAATATCATGCATAAAGGACTGGAAGACTGAAGGGGCATTAGAAAGACCAAAAGGCATCACCAAATACTCAAAGTGGCCCTCGGGCGTATTAAATGCGGTTTTCCACTCATCCCCCTGCCTGATTCGCACCAAATTATACGCCCCACGGAGATCAATCTTAGAGAACCACTTGGCCCCCCTTATGCGAGCAAACAAATCAGTCAGCAACGGCAATGGGTATTGATATTTAACCGTGATTTTATTCAAAAGCCGATAATCAATACATGGTCTCAAAGAGCCGTCTTTTTTTGACACAAAGAAAAAGCCGGCTCCTAAGGGAGATGACGATGGACGAATATGTCCCTTTTCCAAGGACTCCTTTATATATTCTCGCATAGCAGCATGTTCAGGCACAGACAGATTAAATAAACGACCCTTTGGGTATTTACTACCCGGAATTAAATCTATAGCACAATCGCACTCACGGTGCGGAGGTAGTGAACCCAGCTTGGGTTCTTCAAAGACGTCACGATAATCAGACAGGAACTCAGGGATTTCAGAGGGGATAGATGATGAAATGGAAACCAAAGGTACGTCCCCATGAGTCCCCTTACATCCCCAGCTCAACACAGACATAGCTCTCCAGTCAAGGACTGGGTTGTGAGACTGCAGCCATGGCAATCCTAGCACCAAATCATCATGTAGATTATACAGCACCAGAAAACGAATAATCTCCTGGTGATCCGGATTAATACGCATAGTTACTTGTGTCCAGTATTGTGGTTTATTATTAGCCAATGGGGTGGAGTCAATCCCCTTCAGAGGAATAAGAGTCTCCAAAGGCTCTAAATCATACCCACAACGATTGGCAAAGGACCAATCCATAAGACTCAAAGCGGCGCCAGAGTCGATATAGGCGTCCGTGGTAATAGATGACAAAGAGCAAATCAGGGTCACAGACAAAATAAACTTAGACTGTAAAGTGCCAATGGAAACAGACTTATCAAGCTTTTTAGTACGCTTAGAGCATGCTGATATAACATGAGTAGAATCCCCACAATAGAAACACAACCCATTTTTCCGTCTAAAATTCTGCCGCTCGCTTCTGGACAGAATTCTATCACACTGCATACTTTCTGGCGTCTTCTCAGTGGACACCGCCAGATGGTGCACTAGTTTGCGCTCCCGCAGACGCCTATCGATCTGAATAGCTATTGTCATGGACTCATTCAGACCCGCAGGCACAGGGAACCCCACCATAACATCCTTAATGGCATCAGAGAGACCCTCTCTGAAAGTAGCCGCCAAGGCACACTCATTCCACTGAGTAAGCACAGACCATTTACGGAATCTCTGGCAGTAAATTTCAGCTTCATCTTGCCCCTGAGATGGGGACATCAAAGTTTTTTCTGCCTGAAGTTCCAAATGAGGTTCGTCATAAAGCAACCCCAAGGCCAGAAAAAACGCATCTACACTGCGCAACGCAGGATCCCCTGGTGCCAATGAAAAAGCCCAGTCTTGAGGGTCGCCACGGAGCAGAGAAATCACAATCCGAACCTGCTGTGCAGGGTCCCCGGCAGAACGAGATTTCAGGGACAAAAATAACTTGCAATTATTTCTAAAATTCTGAAAACCAGATCTATTCCCCGAGAAAAATTCCGGCAAAGGAATTCTCGGTTCAGATACCGGAGCATGAACAACAAAATCTTGCAAATTTTGTACTTTCGTGGTGAGATTATTCAAACCTGCAGTTACACTCTGAAGATCCATAATAAACAGGTGAACACAGAGCCATTCAAAGATTAGAAGGAGAGAGAAAAAAAAGAAAGACTGCAGCATAGACAGACTGGCAAATGATCCAATTAAGAGCACAAAAAAAAAAAAAAACTCTCAGCAGACTTCTTATTTCACTCCTTTCTCAGCCAAGGAATTAACCCTTTAGTGGGCCGGTCAAACTGTCATGATCTCCATGGCTAGAGAACATAGCATAAGCGTATATAGGAACAAGCTCTTGGAAGATGGGAACTGTACTGACCATGAACTAAACCTACCGCACAACTAGAAGTAGCCAGGTAGCATGTCCTACTTTTTATCCCTATATGCCCAGCGCCGGCCGGAGAACTAAATAATGCTAGTAGAGGGAAATATAAGACCTGGCTCACCTCTAGAGAAATGCCCAAAAAGGAGACAGAGGCCCCCCACATATATTGGCGGTGATTTTAGATGAAATAACAAACACAGCAGGAAAATAGTTTTAGCAAATTTGAGGTCCGCTTTCTAGATAGCAGAAGACAGAAAGAACACTTTCATGGTCAGCAGAAAACCCTAACAAAACACCATCCAGAAATTACTTTAGGACTCTGGCATTAACTCATAATACCAGAGTGGCAATTCCTGATCAACAAGAGCTTTCCAGACACAGTAACGAAACTGCAGCTGTGAACTGGAACCAAAAAGCAAAAACAAACATGGACGAAAGTCCAACTTATCTAGTAGATGTCTGGGAGCAGGAACAAGCACAGAGAGGCTTCTGATAACATTGTTGACCGGCAAGCAACTAACAGAGAAGCCAGATTATATAGCGACACCCAGATCTGATGAGAACAGGTGAACAGGAAAGATGATGACACAAGTTCAATTCCACCAGTGGCCACCGGGGGAGCCCAAAATCCAAATTCACAACACCTTCCCTAATGTAGTATGTTCTAATATAACCATATAAATTCTCCCTTTATCCCCCCACACTCCGGCTAAGTTCCTACAGTGCAGAAAGACGGATTTACTCTGTCGCCTCATTGGGGGACACAGGACCATGGGTGTTATGCTGCTGTCCACTAGGAGGCGACACTATGCATAATCTGAAAAAGATTAACTGTGGCTCCTCCTGTGCAGTATACACCCCTGGACGGCATCAGCCTTCTCCAGTTTTTGCTTAGTGTCGCATAGGAGGCACACCTAAAAGATTTTTACTCCGGTTTTTCCGACGGGATTACAGATGAAGAAAAGAGGGTCTTCTGTGAGACTCCCGGCATGGCTCCTTCCTCGGCCCCCTATTATGTGGTGCCCAGTTGAAGTAGAGATGGCTATTCCCCATGTTGCTCCTTCCCCAGTCCCTCGGGTGCTGGTTCGAAGTCGAGACCCCCCTCCTCCCCCAATTCCTTTTAGTTTCTGGGTTGAGGTTGAGGTCGAGGCGAGGATAAAGGCCCCTGAAGGTGTGACAACAGCACCCTCCCTAATCCCCCTCTGGGGGTATTAGGTTGAGACGCCTCAGGGCCTGTACAGGCAGCATTCTACAGCTCCCAGCAATGGGCCAGCACACTGCGCCTGCATCCAGGGACCCCAGCCCAGCTGCGGGCTCCTGTCGGGGCCGGGGGGAGTGCAGGCAGGCATGGCACATAGAGACACAGGGCTCCCTGCGCCTCTGTCTCTGCGGCAGCACCAGCTCTATACTGCCTCAGGGGGACCCCTCACAGGGCCCCCCTCCCGCTTACAGCCCCACCCCTATCCTGCCTTTAAATCTGGGGGGGGGTCCGGTTCAGATCCGACCCCCCCGGACTTCCGCGCCGGCCTGGAGCCTTTCTGGGCATCAGGCATCTAATTTAGGCCCCGGCTTCGGCCTAGCTGTAGCTGCCGCCTCCTCTCCGCCCCCCCGGCCTGCCCCCCGGATGACAAATATGACTCTCTACAGTGTCATAAAGGGGGTGGATCGAGACAGAAAGGGCGCGTTTTTACACCGCTTAGCCGCCTTTTTCTCAGCTCTCCGCCCCCTTCTCCCCCTGCCTCTTCTCCTCGGCGGCCATTTCTACTGCAGCAAGGATTAACCCTGCATCTCCCGGTCAGCAGGACCAGGCCAGCCAGTCTCCAGGATACACAAGACTGTGGATCTTCGGCGCTGGACCTAGGGGCATACTGGTGGGGTAAGATCACAGCTGGGTTGTTTTACTCGGCTGTGAATCCATATTACCTATAAGGCTCTCCTATAGGTTTCTCTACCCCTGTAAGGTCCTTTGCATAGCAGCCCTTCTACACTCTGTGCACTATGCCGGGCTCAAGGTCCAAGAGAACCAGGCAGGACTGCTATTACGCATTCTGTACTGCCTGCTGGACCGCTCTCCTCAGTGGCAGCATTCTACAGCTCCCAGCAATGGGCCAGCACACTGCGGCTGCATCCAGGGACCCCAGCCTAGCTGCGGGCTCCTGTTGGAGCCGGGGGGAGTGCAGGCAGGCATGGCACATACAGACACAGGGCTCTCTGTGTCCCTGTCTCTGCGGCAGTACCAGCTCTATACTGCCTCAGGGAGACCCCAACCGGGCTCCCCCTTCCGCTTACAGCCCCACTGCCATCCTGCCTTTAAATCCGGAGGGGTCCAGTTCAGATCCGACCCCCTCCCGGACTTTTGCGCCGGCCTGGAGCCCTTCTGGGCCTCAGGCATCTAATTTAGGCCCCGGCTTCGGCCTAGCTGAAGCAGCCGCCTCCTCTCCGCCCCCCGGCCCGCCCCCCGGATGACAAATATGACACTCAACAGTGTCATAAAGGGGGTGGATCGAGACAGAAAGGGCGCGTTTTTACACAGCTTTGCCACCTTTTTCCAGCTCTCCGCCCCCTTCTCCTCCTTCCTCTTTTTCTCAGCAGCCATTTTCTGCTGGAGATTAACCCTGCATCTCCCGGTCTGCAGGACCAGGACCAGGCAGCCAGTCTCCGGGGGGCACAGGACTGTGGATCTTCGGCGCTGGACCTAGGGGCACACTGGTGGGGTAAGATCACAGCTGGGTTTTTTACTCAGCTGTGAATCCATATTACCTATAAGGCTCTCCTATAGGTTTCTCTACCCCTGTAAGGTCCTCTGCCGGCATCTGGGCACTATGCCGGGCTCAAGGTCCAAGAGAACCAGGCAGAACTGCTATTATGCATTCTGCACAGCCTGCGGGACCGCTCTCCCCAGTGGCAGCACGTACCCGCATTGTCAAAACTGTATACAAACTAATGTGTCAGAGCCCCAAGAAGCCCCTGCCAATGCCTCGGTGTCTAATGCCACGCCGGAATGGGCAACTCAGATATCGCAATCTATGACGCAGTCGATAGATAACCTAACCTCCACATTGCTTCAGGCTCTGCAGGGTCATGCCCCGGCTATGACCGTTACCCAGCAAAGGGAGAGCTTGACTCAGGGACAAGATGACCCTGGCACATCCACGTCTCGGTCAGGACGCAAGCGGACCTATAGATCAAGTCCATCTGCGTCATCCCATAGCACACGGTCATCCCCCTCTAGGGAGAGACACCGTAGCTCCAGGTCATCCATACCGTCCCATTCCAGGGGCAGACAATGCAGATCTCCGCAATCCCCGACCAGAGAAGGCCTCCTCCCTGGCCCACTCAGCAGGGGACGCCTCAGTGATACACAGGATTCGGAAGGCATCTGCGGCTGACTCAGACAGGGAAACGGAGGGATCCCTGATCCCAATACCTCCTAGCAATACAGCGCTAGTTGAGGACATAATTTCTTCCATCCATCAGGTGCTGGACATTTCTGATCCGCCACCAGAGGCCCCAGAACATAAGATTTCCTTTGAAGGACCTCTGAAGCCGCCTAATGTTTTCTCGAACCACCCAGAGTTTAAGGCGATCCTTAACCCCTTCCCGACCTGTGACACAGCGTATGCGTCATGAAAGTCGGTGCCAATCCGACCTGTGACGCATATGCTGTGTCACAGAATGATCGCGTCCCTGCAGATCGGGTGAAGGGGTTAACTCCTATTTCACCCGATCTGCAGGGAGAGGGGGAGTTGTACTTCAGCCTAGGGGGGGTGGCTTCACCCCCCCCCCCCCCCGTGGCTACGATCGCTCTGATTGGCTGTTGAAAGTGAAACTGCCAATCAGAGCGATTTGTAATATTTCACCTATGAAAATGGTGAAATATTACAATCCAGCCATGGCCGATGCTGCAATAGCATCTGCCATGGCTGGAGACCCCGATCTGCCCCCACCCCACCGATCGCCCCCCCAGTCGTCCTTTTTGCCCCGATCTCCGTTCCGCTCCCCTCCTCCCTCCTGTCGGCTCCCCCGGTCCTCCTGTCCGCTCCCCAGGTCCTGCGATCCCCCCCCCCCCCCCCCCCCGTGTTCCGGTCCCACCCCCCCCATACTTACCTAGCTCCGATGTCCCTCCCGGTGTCCGGCCGTCTGCTTCATGGGCGCCGCCATCTTGGAAAATGGCGGGCGCATGCGCAGTGCGCCCGCCGAATCTGCCAGCCGGCAGATTCGTTCCTGCACATTTTGATCGCTGTGATAAGTTCTATCACAGCGATCAAAATAAAAAAAATAGTAAATAAATCACCCCCTTTATCACCCCCATAGGTAGGGACAATAATAAAATACAGAAAATATAATTATTTTTGTTTTTCCATTAGGGTTAGGGGTAGGGTTAGGGGTAGGGTTGCACTTAGGGTTGCACTTAGGGCTAGGGTTGCACTTAGGGTTGCACTTAGGGTTGCACTTAGGGTTGCACTTAGGGTTGCACTTAGGGCTAGGGTTGCACTTAGGGGTGCACTTAGGGTTGCACTTAGGGCTAGGGTTGCACTTAGGGTTGCACTTAGGGTTGCACTTAGGGCTAGGGTTGCACTTAGGGTTGCACTTAGGGTTGCACTTAGGGCTAGGGTTGCACTTAGGGTTGTACTTAGGGTTGCACTTAGGGCTAGGGTTGCACTTAGGGCTAGGGTTGCACTTAGGGCTAGGGTTGCACTTAGGGCTAGGGTTGCACTTAGGGTTAGAATTAGGGTTAGAATTAGGGTTAGGGTTGGAATTAGGGTTAGAATTAGGCTATGTGCACACGGTGCGGATTTGGCTGCGGATCCGCAGCGGATTGGTCGCTGCGGATTCGTATCAGTTTTCCATCACGTTTACAGTACCACGTAAACCTATGGAAAACCAAATCCGCTGTGCCCATGGTGCGGAAAATACAGCGCGGAAACGCTGCGTTGCATTTTCCGCAGCATGTCAATTCTTTGTGCAATTCCGCAGCGTTTTACACCTGCTCCATAATAGGAATCCGCAAGTGAAATCCACACAAAAAACACTGGAAATCCGCGGTAAATCCGCAGCTAAAGCGCAGTGCGTTTTACCTGCAGATTCTTCAAAAACTGCGGAAAAATCCACACAAATCCGCAACGTGAGCACATAGCCTTAGGGTTGGAATTAGGGGTAAGACTAGGGTTAGGGGTGTGTTGGGGTTACGGTTGTGGTTAGGGTTGGGATTAGAGTTAGGGGTGTGTTGGGGTTAGTGTTGGAGTTAGAATTGAGGGGTTTCCACTTTTTAGGCACATCAGGGGGTCTCCAAACGCGACACGGCGCCACCATTGATTCCAGCCAATCTTGCGTTGAAAAAGTAAAATGGTGCTCTCTCCCTTCCGAGCCCCGACTTGTGCCCAAACAGTGCTTTACCCCCACATATGGGGTACCAGCGTACTCAGGAGAAACTGATCAACAACTTTTGGGGTCCAATTTCTCCTGTAACCCTTGGGAAAATAAAAAATTGCGGGTAAAAAATTATTTTTGAGGAAAGAAAAATGATTTTTTATTTTCACGGCTCTGCGTTATAAACTTCTGTGAAGCACTTGGGGGTTCAAAGTGCTCACCACACATCTAGATAAGTTCCCTTGGGGGTTTAGTTTCCAAAATGGGGTCACTTGTGGGGAGTTTCTACTGTTTAGGCACATCAGGGGCTCTGCAAACGCAACGTGACGCCCGCAGAGCATTCCATCAAAGTCTGCATTTCAAAACATCACTACTTCACTTCCAAGCCCCGGCATGTGCCCAAATAGTGCTTTACCCCCACATATGGGGTACCAGCGTACTCAGGAGAAACTGATCAACAACTTTTGGGGTCCAATTTCTCCTGTAACCCTTGGGAAAATAAAAAATTGCGGGCTAAAAAATTATTTTTGAGGAAAGAAAAATGATTTTTTATTTTCACGGCTCTGCGTTATAAACTTCTGTGAAGCACTTGGGGGTTCAAAGTGCTCACCACACATCTAGATAAGTTCATTTGGGGGTCTAGTTTCCAAAATGGGGTCACTTGTGGGGGGTTTCTACTGTTTAGGCACATCAGGGGCTCTGCAAACGCAACGTGACGCCCGCAGAGCATTCCATCAAAGTCTGCATTTCAAAACGTCACTACTTCCCTTCCGAACCCCGACGTGTGCCCAAACAGTGGTTTACCCCCACATATGGGGTATCAGCGTACTCAGGAGAAACTGGACAACAACTATTGGGGTCAAATTTCCCCTGTTACCCTAAATTAGTTCCTTGGGAGGTCTAGTTTCCAAAATGGGGTCACTTATGGGGAAGCTCCAATGTTTAGGCACTTCAGGGGGTCTCCAAACGCGACACGGCGCCACCATTGATTCCAGACAATCTTGCGTTGAAAAAGTAAAATGGTGCTCTCTCCCTTCCGAGCCCCGACGTGTGCCCAAACAGTGCTTTACCCCCACATATGGGGTACCAGCGTACTCAGGAGAAACTGATCAACAACATTTGGGGTCCAATTTCTCCTGTTACCCTTGGGAAAATAAAAAATTCTGGGCTAAAAATCATTTTTGAGGAAAGAAAAATTATTTTTTATTTTCACGGCTCTGCGTTATAAACTTCTGTGAAGCACTTGTTGGTTTAAAGTGCTCACTATGCATCTAGATAAGTTCCTTGGGGGGTCTAGTTTCCAAAATGGGGTCACTTGTGGGGGAGCTCCAATGTTTAGGCACACAGGGGCTCTCCAAACGCGACATGGTGTCCGCTAACGATTGGAGCTACTTTTCCATTCAAAAAGTCAAATGGCGCGCCTTCCCTTCCGAGCCTTGCCATGCGCCCAAACAGTGGTTTATCCCCACATATGAGGTATCAGTGTACTCAGGAGAAATTGCCCAACAAATTTTAGGATCCATTTTATCCTGTTGCCCATGTGAAAATTAAAAAATTGAGGCTAAAATAATTTTTTTGTGAAAAAAAAGTACTTTTTCATTTTTACGGATCAATTTGTGAAGCACCTGGGGGTTTAAAGTGCTCACTATGCATCTAGATAAGTTCCTTGGGGCATCTAGTTTCCAAAATGGGGTCACTTGTGGGGGAGCTCCAATGTTTAGGCACACGGGGGCTCTCCAAACGCGACATGGTGTCCGCTAAAGATTGGAGCCAATTTTTAATTCAAAAAGTCAAATGGCGCTCCTTCCCTTCCGAGTTCTGCCGTGCGCCCAAACAGTGGTTTACCCACACATATGAGGTATCAGCGTACTCAGAACAAATTGGACAACAACTTTCGTGGTCCAGTTTCTCCTTTTACCCTTGGGAAAATAAAAAAATTGTTGCTAAAAGATCATTTTTGTGACTAAAAAGTTAAATGTTCATTTTTTCCTTCCATGTTGCTTCTGCTGCTGTGAAACACCTGAAGGGTTAATAAACTTCTTGAATGTGGTTTTGAGCACCTTGAGGGGTGCAGTTTTTAGAATGGTGTCACTTTTGGATATTTTCAGTCATATAGACCCCTCAAATTGACTTCAAATGTGAGGTGGTCCCTAAAAAAAATGGTTTTGTAAATTTTGTTGTAAAAATGAGAAATCACTGGTCAAATTTTAACCCTTATAACTTCCTAGCAAAAAAAAATGTTGTTTCCAAAATTGTGCTGATGTAAAGTAGACATGTGGGAAATGTTATTTATTAACTATTTTGTGTCACATAACTCTCTGGTTTAACAGAATAAAAATTCAAAATGTGAAAATTGCGAAATTTTCAAAATTTTCGCCAAGTTTCCATTTTTTTCACAAATAAACGCAGAAATTATCGACCTAAATTTACCACTAACATGAAGCCCAATATGTCACGAAAAAACAATCTCAGAATCGCTAGGATCCGTTGAAGCGTTCCCGAGTTATTACCTCATAAATGGACACTGGTCAGAATTGCAAAAAACGGCAAGGTCATTAAGGCCAAAATAGGCTGGGTCATGAAGGGGTTAAAAAGCAGCTCTCACAACCTGAGAAAAAATTCGCTAATTGCAAATATCTGGAGGCGAGGTACCCCTTCCCACAGAAGGACACCAAGGAATGGACAGATCCACCTGAAGTGGACCCCCCAGTCTCTAGGCTGGCAGCACAGACCCTCCTTTCACTGCCAGATAGCTCAACCCTCAGGGACGCAGCAGACCGGCAAGTAGAACGCATGGCTCGTTCAATTTTCGAGGCAGCAGGGGCATCCCTGGCTCCCGCGTTCGCCTCAGTTTGGGCTGCCAAAGCCATTCTGGCCTGGGCAAAGAATTTACAAGCTCTCCAAGCATCCGACTGAGCTGTCGGACCAAGCGGTTCAAATTGCAGTTGTAGCAGACTACATGCTCCATGCAGCTCTGGATTCAGCAAGGGGAGTAGCGGGGATAGCATCAAACGCCATCACGATTCGGCGTATCCTCTGGCTGCGGGAATGGAAAGCGGACGCAGCCTCAAAGAAGTCCCTCACGCACCTCCCCTACCTCAGTGGGAGACTTTTCGGTGAACAGTTGGACACTATGATATCCAACGCCACCGGGGGTAAGAGTACTTCTCTTCCCCAACTGAAACCTAAACGCACTTACAAGAAGCGTAACCAAACTCGATACCGATCCTTTCGGAATTCCTCGGGCTGGTCCGTCTCGCGTCCAGCACAAAATCGTAACCGTTCCCCACGCAGGAACAACTCACGATCGACGCAAAGGTCGGACAAGACCTGGCAGTCAAAAGCAGGCCAGCCTAAGCCCAGAGGAGGAAAATCTCAGACTTTCTCCTCATCATGACTCACGGACTCCGGAAGACACCACACCAGTAGGCGGCCGACTTTTGCTCTTTAATCAAGTCTGGCTGCCTATTACAGAAGACAGGTGGGTCAGGGAACTAGTGTCTTCCGGATACAAAATAGACTTCATCTCCAACCCACCGGACCGATTCTTCCTCTCTGTTCCCCCAAAACCGCCAGCCAAGGCTCGTGCCTACCACCAAGCGGTCTCCTCGCTTTTTCAAGCAGGAGTCATAGTACCGGTACCCACGACCGACCGCTACCGAGGGTTCTACTCCAATCTGTTCGTAGTTCCCAAGAAAGGAGGCAGCGTACGGCCCATACTAGACCTAAAACAGCTCAACAAATATGTACGCGTCCGTCATTTCCGCATGGAGTCCCTTCGGTCCATCATTGCGTCCATGGAGAAGGGAGAATATCTCGCCTCCATAGACATACAAGACCCATACCTGCATATACCCATTGAACCTGCCCATCAGAGGTTTCTCAGGTTCGCAATAGGCCAGGACCACTACCAATTCGTGGCTCTCCCCTTCGGACTCGCCACGGCTCCCAGAGTGTTCACCAAAGTCATGGCAGCCACCATGGACGTCCTGCACTCCAGAGGCATAGTAGTGGTTCCATACCTGGATGATCTACTCATCAAGGCTCCCACCTTCAAGGACTGCGAGCTCAGCGTCTCAATCACAACCGATACTCTCAGTCGCATGGGCTGGTTAATCAACCTACAAAAGTCATCACCAACCCCGAGTCAGTCCCTGACCTTCCTGGGAATGTTATTCAACACCTCCAGGAGTCTAGTGCTCCTTCCCAAGGACAAGGCACTGGCTCTCCGACTAGCAGTTTGCACCCTCCTCCGCAAACCCCCTCGATCTCTCCGGTTTGCCATGAGTCCTCGGCAAGAGGGCAGCAGCAATAGAAGCGGTCCCATTTGCCCAGTTTCACCTCAGACCTCTCCAACTAGCCATTCTCAAGTCCTGGGACAGGAATCCCTTTTCTCTCGACAGGGAGTTCCAGCTAAAGTCGTCAACCAGGAGGTCCCTGCACTGGTGGCTCAAGCCAACCTCGCTAGCAAAGGGGAAATCCTTCCTCACAGGTCAATGGAAGGTTCTGACCACCGAAGCCAGCCTGACGGGTTGGGGTGCGGTGCACCTACACCACAGGGCACAGGGCAAGTGGTCCCCAGTGGACGCGACCACGCCCATCAACATCCTGGAAATTCGTGCCATCCTTCTGGCATTGAGGGCCTTCCATCACTTACTGGCAGCCTCTCACATCAGAATACAGTTGGACAATGCCACGGCTGTGGCATATGTGAATCGCCAAGGGGGGACCCGCAGTACCCAGGCGATGCGAGAAGTGTCACACATCCTCCGCTGGGCGGAGGACACAGGGTCGGTTCTTTCGGCAGTCCACATTCCGGGTGTGGACAACTGGGAAGCAGACTTCCTCAGCTGACAAGGTATAGACTCGGGAGAGTGGTCTCTCCATCCTGAAATTTTTCACCAGATCTGTCTCCGCTGGGGGACCCCGGATGTGGACCTAATGGCATCCCACTTCAATGCCAAGGTCTCCAACTTCATGGCCAGAGCACACGATCCGCGGTCGCTCGGAGCAGACGCTCTGGTTCAGGACTGGACCCAGTTCCAGCTTCTGTATATTTTTCCACCTCTCCCCCTGATATCCAGAGTGGTGAGGAAGATCAAACAAGGAGTTCCAACCATCCTAGTTGCACCGGACTGGCCCAGACGCACATGGTACGCCGACATCGTACAACTCACAGCAGACGCCCCCTGGCGTCTCCCCGACCGCCACGATCTTCTATCACAAGGGCCGTTCTACCACCAGCACTCAGAGGCTCTCAATTTGACGGCGTGGCCCTTGAGACCTGGGTTCTAACCCAGGCAGGGCTCGCGACGGACGTCATTGCAACCATGATCAGGGCACGGAAGCCAGCCTCTGCCAAGATTTATTACCGTATCTGGAAAGCTTTCTTTACCTGGTGCGAATCTCGTGGCCAGATCCCACTCCCTTATTCCCTACCCAAAGTACTTGGTTTTCTCCAATCGGGTCTGGAGGCCAGGCTGTCATTGGGCTCGCTTAAGAGCCAGGTGTCAGCCCTCTCAGTGCTTTTTCAAAGGTGCATTGCTACCAAGCCGCAAGTAAGGACTTTCCTTCAGGGGGTTTCCCGATTTGGTTCCCCCCTACAGACGACCACTAGAAACGTGGGACCTCAACCTGGTCCTGACAGCATTGCAGGAACCACCCTTCGAACCCCTTAAGGAGGTCCCGCTCCGCCTTCTTTCCCAGAAGGTGGTTTTCCTGGTGGCAATCACCTCGCTGCGCAGGGTGTCTGAACTGACAGCACTCTCCTGCAGACGGCCCTTCCTGGCTTTTCACCAGGACAAGGTAGTTCTTCGTACGGTCCCATCCTTCCTTCCGAAGGTTGTGTCCAACTTCCACCTCAATGAGGAAATTTCACTACCATCCCTTTGTCCGGTTCCGGTTCATAGAGTGGAGAAGGCTCTGCATACGCTTGACCTTGTCAGGGCATTGCGTATATACGTGTCTAGGACTGCGCCCTTCCGGAGGTCTGATTCTCTTTTCCTCCTTCCGGAAGGCGCCCACAAGGGTCTGCCAGCTTCCAAAGCTACCCTTGCTAGGTGGATCAAATCCACCATACAATAGGCCTACCGCCTTAAGAATTCTTCTCTTCCAGCCGGTATTACGGCACACTCTACACGGGCGGTAGGGGCCTCCTGGGCCATTCGGCACCAGGCTTCGGCACAACAAGTGTGTAAGGCGGCCACTTGGACTAGCTTACACACGTTTACTAAACACTACAGGGTTCATACCCAGTCCTCAGCGGACGCGAGCCTGGGTAGATGTGTCCTGCAGGCGGCGGTGCCCTAAGTATAGGGGCCTGTCTGCACAATATTCGTCCATTGCTTCCCACCCAGGGACTGCTTTAGGACGTCCCATGGTCCTGTGTCCCCCAATGAGGCGGAAGAGTAAAGGAAATTTTTGTGTACTCACCGTAAAATCTCTTTCTCTTAGCCTCTAATTGGGGGACACAGCTCCCACCCTGTTGCCCTTTCCGGGCCGTTGTAACTGTTGAGTTCTCATATTGTTTGCTTGAGCTCGTACATAGTTGCCTTTCTTACAGGCATAATTATGTTATTCATGTTACGTTCCTCCTACTGCTTTTGCACAAATCTGGAGAAGGCTGATGCCGTCCAGGAGTGTATACTGCATAGGAGGAGCCACAGTTAATCTTTTTCAGATTATGCATAGTGTCACCTCCTAGTGGACAGCAGCATAACACCCATGGTCCTGTGTCCCCCAATTAGAGGCTAAGAGAAAGAGATTTTACTGTGAGTACACAAAAATCTCCTTTTTCCTCTGCTTGCAGACAATCCGTTGCTTTACAGTGCCAGCTTAGTGCAAGAGATATTAAGAAATCTATACAAGGGCTGCAAAAAATATCCCCAGTGTAACTTGATAAGCGCTAAGTGTGTAATATCTGTAACATGTGAATGTTTTCCTCCTCCTTCATGATGAGATCGTCAGCAGCTCCATTGTGGGAGCTCCGCAGCAGAGATGTTACGTAGGAGCAGCCGTACAATAGCTTGTCAATACAAGGGTCTTGTGCCCTTACATATTGTTGGCACATCTCAAGAGCATCCCATATGTAGGTGATTGGGGCTATGGTGCTTAGTAATGCACTTTTAGTAGAAAGAATCAGCGGTGGTCCGAAATGTCCAACCCCCACCAGCACATTCAGGCTGTGTCCTAGCGGTGCATTTAAAAAAGACAAAACCCATTAAAAATATATATATTCACGTTGTTAGATTGCGATTCATGCATTTCTGTTCCATGATTGAAGCAGGTGCTGGAGATGACGCCACGCTTTACCTTCTCAGGATGCTTATTGCACAGCGGGCGGCTCATCAAGACAGTGAATTAAAGAGGAATCATTTTTGGTCACAAAATGAACCATGTTACCAAATGTGTAACCCATATATGTGCCGCAGGGCAGGGTCGAATGTCCCCCCACCTACCAAGAAAAAAAAATATTTATTATAAAATATATAATTTTTTTTTAAATATAAATATAATTTTTTCCTTTTTTAAATGTATAAAACTAAAGTATACTGATTTTGACAGATTTCCCCAGCACTCTTCATCCTACGCTTCCCACGTCCCCCACTGCACCCAGTCGCAGCAGTCACATACACTCTGGACAGTCCTGGCTCTGTACACACTGAATGGTCTGGACGGAATAGGACATCACTGAGGCTGGTGGTTAGCTGCAGGGTCACATGTGTCCAGCTGATACAGGGGGTCCAGAGATGATGATTTATTTTATATTTTTAGATACATGTTAGGGTGACGGCCCTTTTTTAAGTAATTCTCAGACTAACACAATATTTTAGTCATTTCTGTCATCTATAAATGCAAGGTTAACATTTTTGACTTTTATAAGCCCATTTTGCTGACCAGCGTTTCTACATTTTTGTTTTCTAGGCTTTGTATGACACAGGATTCCCCGTACCAAAACCCTATGACTACAACAGGCATGCTGTGGTGATGGAGCTCATTAATGGCTATCCCCTGTAAGTAACGAGTAGATTTAAGATCTCTGATGCAAGTGTAATGTTGGCTGACTGATTCTGGGCTGCGGGGCAGTGAGAAAACCGGACAATCCTCCCACCCTGCACTGTTAGTTGGGTCGTGTGAGATGGGAAGGGTCCTTATAAAAACGAATACTGGCATTGTCAGATTTACTCTTTCACATTACTCCTTTCTGTAAATGCTCATCTGAAAAAATGACTAGGCAAATTGGCATCAGGCAGCATAAAATATTTAAAGGGGTCCTCGGGCATCACTCTTTTCTGCTTCGGAAGTGAGCGGGGTTAATGATGTTATGACACCTGCCAAGGCTTTTATCTGGTCGGCAGGTATCATGCACATGTCCAGTTATTAGAATATCTGCTGATCGTGCACATGATATTGCTGATGGGGTTATAACCTCACTGGCACCTAAGAAAATGGTGCATATAAGTCCTTTAAAGTGGTTGTATGCCCCAGAAATCACCTGAGCACTTCAGAGACCACCAACAATCAGCCGGTGGAAGCTGCGGCCATGATATTCCCCTGCAATGATGACTGATCATCTGCCTATCCATGGAGTGCATGGACATGTCACTCTAAGGCTTGTCCCACCTCCAGGGCCGGACTGGCCATCGGGCAGTTCTGGCAAATGCCAGAAGGGCCGGTGGCAGTAGTGGGCCGCTCGAGTGTGCCGCTGTCGGCACACTCTCCCCGCTGTCGGCGCACTCCCGGCCCCGCATTCAACTATAACGGTGTCATAGACGCCGGTTCAGTTGAATGCAATGATGGAGGAGAGAGCGTCTGCTGATGCTTCCTCTCCCATCATTCCCCGCTCTGCCTGCCGCTGACACTGCGGGTGCGCGATGACGTCATATCATCGCGCACCTGCTGTGTGACCGGGCGGGCAGACTGCGACTGCTGAGACCAGAGCCAGAGCAGCGCGGGGCAGGAGGAAAGGTGAGTAGAGTGTTTTGTTTTTTTTTGTTTTTTTTTGATCAATGAGTGATGACTGGATTGTGGAGCTATTGGGGGGGGGGGGGGGGGGGCTGTGCTGCATTCCATTCTATGGGCCTCTGCTGCATTATATTCTATGGGCCTGTGCTGCATTCCATTCTATGGGCCTCTGCTGCATTATATTCTATGGGCCTGTGCTGCATTGTATTCTATGGGCCTGTGCTGCATTCCATTCTATGGGCCTCTGCTGCATTATATTCTATGGGCCTGTGCTGCATTATATTCTATGGGCCTCTGCTGCATTATATTCTATGGGCCTGTGCTGCATTCTATTCTATGGGCCTCTGCTGCATTCCATTCTATGGGCCTCTGCTGCATTCCATTCTATGGGCCTCTGCTGCATTCCATTCTATGGGCCTGTGCTGCATTATATTCTATGGGCCTGTGCTGCATTCCATTCTATGGGCCTGTGCTGCATTCCATTCTATGGGCCTGTGCTGCATTCCATTCTATGGGCCTGTGCTGCATTCCATTCTATGGGCCTGTGCTGCATTCCATTCTATGGGGCTGTGCTGCATTCCATTCTATGGGCCTCTGCTGCATTCCATTCTATGGGCCTCTGCTGCATTCCATTCTATGGGCCTGTGCTGCATTCCATTCTATGGGCCTCTGCTGCATTATATTCTATGGGCCTGTGCTGCATTCCATTCTATGGGGCTGTGCTGCATTCCATTCTATGGGGCTGTGCTGCATTACATTCTATGGGGGCTGTGCTGCATTACATTCTATGGGGGCTGTGCTGCATTACATTCTATGGGGGCTGTGCTGCATTACATTCTATGGGGGCTGTGCTGCATTACATTCTATGGGGGCTGTGCTGCATTACATTCTATGGGGGCTGTGCTGCATTACATTGTATGGGGGCTGTGCTGTATTACATTCTATGGGGGCTGTGCTGTATTACATTCTATGGGGCTGTGCTGCATTCCATTCTATGGGCCTGTGCTGCATTATATTCTATGGGGCTGTGCTGCATTACATTCTATGGGGCTGTGCTGCATTACATTCTATGGGGGCTGTGCTGCATTACATTCTATGGGGGCTGTGCTGCATTACATTCTATGGGGGCTGTGCTGCATTACATTCTATGGGGGCTGTGCTGCATTACATTCTATGGGGGCTGTGCTGCATTACATTGTATGGGGGCTGTGCTGTATTACATTCTATGGGGGCTGTGCTGTATTACATTCTATGGGGGCTGTGCTGTATTACATTCTATGGGGGCTGAGCTGTAATGCTGGATACAGCTGTGATTATATGTTATATAGTCGTGTTACACTCCCCTCACTTCTTGTAGCCTACAAGTGTACAAAGATATTATACAGTCACCATGTGACAAGTGGGCCTGTGTGACTTCAAATGCCAGGCCCGAATTTTAGTCCCAGTCCGGCCCTGCCCACCTCTGTGGGACACATGGGAGGGGGTTGTCTGCCTACTAAATTATTTTTTACCTTGTGCTGGCTGAAACCTCCAAACTATTTATCTGTCTCTCGACCAGAACTTGCACCCATCATCCTTCTCGGTAATGTAGACCTAAAGTATAATTGTTCTTTTTTTTTGTTTGTTGTTTTTTTTTTTTTTTTTTTTTTAGTTAAGAGCAATTATTTTACACCATTCATCAATGGGATTTCACAAATGTCTGTGGGAAACCTCTTGTATATATTGTAGTTTACACTACAGAACATCTTATGAAGTATTTCCTTCTCTTGCCACAAGGTGGCAGTGCAGCCATGTCCGCTGCCTTCTCCCACCAGCACAATGGCCTCCTTTGTAGAGAGCCATATTGCTGCATGTAATAGGAGCCAAGGCTGAGAAAGCAAACCTTGCATCCAGCAGTTCAGATCCAGGGACTTGTCATACGGTCAGCCAATAGGTCTGCTGATGGTGAATGTGCCAGGTCCATGATTAGTGTCGGAGACCTCTGCAATAGCCCACCCCTCTGTATACTGAATGAGTACATACTACCAAGACACAATTGTAGTGATGGACACATGATTCTTCTCATGCCTGTTTTGTTGATTTTTGTTTTTTGTTTTTTTTATTCATTTTACTACTCTTGCAATTAAATGTTTTTAGTTTGTTAAACTTGTTTTATTGAAGATTATACAACATAACAAGGTTACATCATAGAACAAAATAACAATCAGCATTTCTCATTGCTTATTAAAGGGAAGGTGCCATCCATAAAAAGTTTTTTACAGAAATTGTAAAAATGTAAAGAATTAATGTTTACATTTTCTTAAATATTATTATTTGTTTATAATTAAGTAAAATATGAAAAATAATTTGAAAAGTTTTGGAATTTCCACTTTTAAACACTAGGGGGAGCAGCTGCTGAAATTTCAGAAAAACCTAGTGTACAACTAGCTCACATTACAGCACTGCAGTAATTATGGGCGGAGTCTGCTGACCTGTGTGATGTCTCCTCTCCTTCCCTTCTGGGTGTCTGCTAAGGGATAAGAGCGGATGATATTCAGGAATCCAGTGAGCAGCCATTTTGTTGGTGACTGCAGAGTAAGGCTGCCGTCACACTAGCAGCATTTGGTCAGTATTTTACCTCAGTATTTGTAGCCAAAACCAGGAGTGGAACAATTAGAGGAGAAGTATAATAGAAACATATGCACCACTTCTGCATTTATCACCCACTCCTGGTTTTGGCTTACAAATACTGAGGTAAAATACTGACCAAACACTGCTAGTGTGACGGCAGCCTTAGGCTACTTTCACACTAGCATTGTTGGCTGTATGTTGCAATGCGTCGTTCAGGAGAAAAAACACATCCTGCAAAGTTGTCTGCGGGATGCGTTTTTTCCCCATAGACTAACATTACCGACGCATTGCGACGTATTGCCACACGTCGCAACCGTCGTGCGACGGTTGCATCGTGTTTTGGCGCACCGCCGCCACAAAAAAATATTACATGTAACTTTTTTTGCGCGTCGTGTTCGCCATTTTCGACCGCGCATGCGCTGCCAAAACTCCGCCCCCTCCTCCCCAGTCCTTACAATGGGGCAGCGGAAGCGGCGTAAGACTGCTTCCGCTGCCCACATCGGGCATTTCTTTCACAGCATGCGTTGGTACGTCGGCCCACGTATACACGTGGATGGACCGTCTGCTCCACAGAAATCCAGGAAACATTTCTGCGGATTGATGGCCTGTCCTGATCCAGACTTTGCATGCAGACCCCATTCCCCTCCTCAGATCCTGTCTTCCCCATCCTGTCCTGGCGATGTGTGAAAGCGAGATGACAGGCGCAGTCCGGGGTGACGCTGGAAAGGAAATGTAGCCATATAGTAGCGATAAATGTGAGACCCCTCTCTTCAGCTGCCTCACCAGCCTTCCCCTGACTGCACCTAACTGGAGGTCATGCTGCCCCCTCTATTACCCCAGACCCGCGTGCAGGTGCTCATCCAGAACCACCATAGAATGGGTCCGCTTTCTGAAGATAATACTGCCATAGTGTTCTCACATAATACCGCCATATAGATCACACACAATACTATGAAATAGATCACACAATACTGTCATACAGTTCTCACATAATACCGCCATATAGATCACACATAATACCGCCAGTGTTCTCACATACCGCCATATAGATCACACATAATACTGCCATAGTGTTCTCACATAATACCGCCATATAGATCACACACAATACCACCATATAATTCTCACAATACTGATCAAGCATAATACCACCATACTGATCACATAATACCGTCATATAGATCTCACATAATACCGCCATATAGATCACTCATAATACCGCCATATAGAGCACACATAATACTGTCCTATAGTTCTCACATACCATCATATAGATTGCAAATAACGACGCCAGTGTTCTCACATAATACCGACATATAGATCTCACATAATACCGACATATAGATCTCACATAATACCGCCATATAGATCACACATATCGCCATATAGATCGCTCATAATACCGCCATATAGATCACACATATCGCCATATAGATCACTCATAATACCGCCAGTGTTCTCACATAACGGGGGAGAGGAGTGCATAGGAGAGGATTAGATACACAGCTCAGCAGTCAGTATCACACAGGACAGTATTAGATACACAGCTCAGTCAGTATCATACAGGATAGGATTAGATACATGGCTCAGCCGTCAGTATCACAAAGGATAGCATTAGATACACAGCTCAGCAGTCAGTATCACACAGGGGAGGATTAGATACACATCTCAGCACAGTAACGCACAGAATAGGATTAGATACACGGCTCAGCACACAGTATCCCACAGGAGAGGATTAGATACACATCTCAGCACAGTATCACACAGAGGAGGATTAGATACATGGCTCAGCAGACAGTATCACACAGGACAGGATTAGATGCATGGCTCAGCAGACTGTATCACACAGGAGAAGAGTAGATACACAGCTCAGCAAAGTATCACACAGGAGAGGATTAGATGCACAGTAACACAAGGGATAGGATTAGATGCATGGCTCAGCAAAGTATCACACAGGAGAGGATTAGATACACAGCTCAGTTAGTATCACACAGGACAGGATTAGATGCATGGCTCAGCAGACAGTATCACACAGGAGAGGATTAGATACACAGTCAGCACAGTAACACACATGGGAGGAGATAACTGCTCAGAGTCAGCACCACAAGGGATAGGATTAGATTACCTCTCCCCCTCCCCACTGATACTTACTTCACGGCTCCCTGCTGAGTCCTTTCTCCCTCCCGTCCTTGGTCTCCTCCTCCTCCTCCTCCTATAACTGCAGGGCTCCTGCCATTATCCTGGGAAGCTGGAGCTCACAGATTCACTGTGAGCTCCAGGAAGATGGCGCTGATCCTCTGCTGTGATGTGGACGGCTCAGGGGGCGTGGCCACATCACAGCAGGGAGCATCTTATAATGCTAGGTATGGGGTCGGGAGCCGACCGCAGATGTCTATGCCCAGGGCTGCCGTATTTGCAGAGTGTAAGCGTCGTGCAGCTACACTTACACTCCTTCAAAGCAAAATGGCGGCGCCCAGTGGCTGAAAAAAAAAATTAATAATAAAAAAAAATGTTAAAGTTAAAAAATGTAAATTTGTATTAAAAATAATTGTTTATATAAACAATCATTTTTAATGCAAAAAATAAAATGCGGCACCTTTCCTTTATTACTGTCTGGCAACATCAACCTTGCCCCTAACATATCATAGGTCTAATATCTTAACCAAAAGCATAAGACACCCATGTCAGACACCAAATATCACATCCTTTAATCATGAGAATTGAGGCAAATGAGGTTTAATGTAGAGTAATGCACCTAGGACGGAGGAATACTAAGCAGCAGTACTCAATGTCAAGCAGCAGCCACAAAAGCAAACACGATGGGAGAGGGGAAGAGAAGGGAGGAGCTTTCGCTATCTCCTCTCCTCTATACAGTCTTATCATCGTAGCATCCGCCATCTCCTATCTCAGTAATGTAAGGGTACCGTCACACAGTGCAATTTTGATCGCTACAACGGCACGATTCGTGATGGAGCATTGATGGAGCTTCTTACTGTATCACTGCAATATTTTTCTACATCGTGGATCCCAAAATTCAATTCAAAGAATGTCTTTGTTTTACTTGTAACAAAATCGCTGAGGTCTTTGCCTTCAAAAACTAGTTTTTTACCTTCCAACTGTTTCAGCTCCTTTTTCTTTGCAGGTTTGATTCTTACATTTTCAAACATCTTATCCTTGTCAGCCTGACTGATACGTTCATCCAAAAATGCCAATCCTATGTTAGTTTCTGACAGATACCAAATGTGACTCTTAGGGTACCGTCACACAGTGCAATTTTGATCGCTACGACGGCACGATTTGTGACGTTCCAGCGATGCATTTACGATATCGCTGTGTCTGACACGCTACTGCGATCTGGATCCCCGCTGAGAATCGTACGTCGTAGCAGATCGTTTGAAACTTTCTTTCGTCGTCTAGTGTCCCGCTGTGGCGGCATGATTGCATTGTGTGACACAGGTTGTATACGATGTGCGCACAGTAAGCAATGGCTTCTACATCGCAAATACGTCATGAAATTATCGCTCCAGCGCCGTGTATTGCAACGTGTGACCGCAGTATATGACGCTGGAGCGATACTTATACGACGCTGCAACGTCACGAATCGTGCCGTCGTAGCGATGAAAATGGCACTGTGTGACGGTACCCTAACAGTCTGTCTTCACTGAATACATGGTTTACCCAAATTTCAAAATGGATGATCAGTCCAGGAGGAGAAAGTACCGTATATTCAGACCATAAGACACTTTTTTTCCTCCAAATCTGGGAGGAAAGTGTGGGCTGCGTCTTATGGAGTGAATGTAACATGTGCGAAGGGGGCAGCAGCGGAGTGGGATCGCAGGAGGCAGGAAAATGTCGCCACTGAAGGAATCTGGCGCTGGGGAAACCACGTGGTCCCGATGTTTAAAGTGAAGGAATATTCATTAGCCACTTCCCTGCCCACCTGTCAGCGCCGAGCAGTGGGCGGGGAGCAGAAAATGAATATTCCATCACTTAAACAGCGGACTCACACGGTTTCCCCAGCACCGGATTCCTGCAGCGGCTGGGAAGATCGTGTGTCCGGTGGAGAAGGAGGCGGCAGGAGCACGGTGCCACAGAAGGGATCGCCGCTGTCACATACCTGTCAGCTCCCCTGTCAGGACCTGCGGTGAGGTAATGAAGACTGCGGGCTGGAGCATCACATGGCCGCACAGAGCCCTCCCTCTTCATTATTATGTCACCACAGGTCCTGCAGACACCGCACTAGAAAAAATGCAGCTTCCTATTACAGGACCTGTGGTGAGGTAAAAAAAGGGAGGGCTTTTCAGTCATGTGATGCTCCAGCCCTTCATTACCTCCCCACAGGTCCTGTAAGCTGCAGAGAGAGATACTTTTGGTTTTCCAGCGTGGCTGGCTGCAGGACCTGCACTGATGTGAGCACAGCCTGTACAATTAAGAACTAGTAAGATTAGTAATTACAGCTCATAAAAAAAGCACTTTGCCACTCCTGTGGTGAACTGCCAGCATGCCATAGGATCTGCAGGACATGCTGGGAGTTATAGTTCTCCCATGGGATCTTTAAGCAGCACTCCAGTGTTATTTTTCAGTTCTGGAGTGGTGCTTTAAATATAAGCCCTGTGCCCCCATTCTTATACTCACCCTCCAGCGTCTTCATATAGTACTTTACAGACACCACACTGGTCCCGCAGCACCATCTTCTACCCGTAGCTTTCGACATAATAACATACTATTATATATAACACCACATATAATAGTGTGTTATTTATGTTATTAAATATTTTACCATATTTAGCTTCAAAAAATTTGTTTCCCTATTTTCCACCTCTAAAACCTGTGCGTCTTATAGTATGAAAAATATGGTAGCTTTTTCTGATAAGATATGTTAGAATTTCTTATTTTAATGTGTACTTTTACTAAATAAAACTTGAAAGAATGTGTACTCTAATTCAGTATCAATGTAAAAGGTTATTTCCACTAGAGCAAGTTATCTCCTGTCCACAGAATAGATGCTGATTGCACAGACACTGAAATACCCCAGTATAGTGTATGAGCGTGACCATGCTATTCATTATCCATGAGACATCACTTTGAGAGAGGTGATAACTTGGTAAAGGGAACCAGTCATAAAATGCTGTCCACCTGCACATGTGGGGGGTTAATAGCATTTTAAAGGGCCACTGTCACCCCCTCCAGCCGTTATAAACTAAAAGAGCCACCTTGTGCAGCAGTAATGCTGCAGTCTACCAAGGTGGCTTTTAGTTTTTGATTCATTTATTACCTCAATAAAGCGTTTTAAAAATTGGCCACAAATACCAGATATTGTACCTGGAGGCGGTCCGAATCGTCCTCTATGAATCTCCCAACTGCCGTCACTCTTCTCTTCAGGGGCGATGGTCGCCGCCCCCTTCGCGCTGTTTCTTCTTAAATCCGGCGCCTTCAGGGGCGACCATCGCCCCTGAAGAGAAGAGTGACGGCAGTTGGGAGATTCATAGAGGACGATTCGGACCGCCTCCAGGTACAATATCTGGTATTTGTGGCCAATTTTTAAAACGCTTTATTGAGGTAATAAATGAATCAAAAACTAAAAGAGCCACCTTGTTAGACTGCAGCATTGCTGCTGCACAAGGTGGCTCTTTTAGTTTATAACGGCTGGAGGGGGTGACAGTGGCCCTTTAAAGCTGTGTGGCCACTACACTGAAAGCTCCGCTGCCTGGTGGAAAAGCACTCTATTCCTCCCGGCAAAACCAGCCGTACAGTGAGAGCAGAGCGCAGCACCGCTGTGATCTGCTCTCACTTTCCGGCCGGCACTCAGAGCAGGAAGCAGACGGCAAGGGACCTGAAGGACACCGACGGGTGAGTATGTACGGTTTGTTTTTTTACGTTTACGCTTGTAACCAGGGTAAACATCGGGTTACTAAGTGCGGCCCTGCGCTTAGTTACCCGATGTTTACCCTGGTTACAAGCGAAGACATCGCTGTCACACACAACGATCCAGCGATGTCAGCGGGTGATCAAGCGACGAAAGAAAGTTCCAAACGATCTGCTACGACGTACGATTCTCAGCAGGGTGTCTGATCGCAGTAGCGTGTCAGACACTGCGATATCGTAACGATATCGCTAGAACGTCACGAATCGTAACGTCGTAGCGATGGAAATTTCAATGTGTGACGGTACCCTTACCCTATTGAGTAGATCATAAATATTTGATCACTCGGGATCCTACACCTGATACCCCAAACAATGAGCTCCAGTGGCTGCTAGGATGTATACAGTGAATTGTGCAGGAGCTGAGCGGCAGTTCTCTATACACAGTGTACGTAGCAGTGCTGTACCGCTTCATTCATTGATTCATCTCTGCACTACAGGAGCTGATGACAGACGATCAGTGGAGGGTGCAGGGTGGCGGACCCTCACTGATCTAGTATTAAAGCAGAACACAAACCCCTTTTAAAGGAACTCTAAACTTGCAAAATGTATAAAACAAAATCCCAGCAATGTCTCCATTAATCTACTCCTTTTCTTTGATCCTAATTTGTTACAATTTAAACTGCCAAATATTTTAACAAAATCTTGCGTACACCTTAGGTGATCAGCCTTGTTTCCCATCAGATTAAAACACACATTAAAGGGAACCTGTCACCCCGTTTTTTTCCGTATGAGATAAAAATACCGTTAAATAGGGCCTGAGCTGTGCATTACAATAGTGTATTTTGTGGACCCTGATTCCCCACCTATGCTGCCGAAATACGTTACCAAAGTCGCCGTTTTCGCCTGTCAATCAGGCTGGTCTGGTCGGATGGGCGTGGTGACATCGCTGTTCCTTCCCCCAGATCTTGCTTATTTTTCCGTTGGTGGCGTAGTGGTTTGCGCATGCCCAAGGCCCGAATCCACTTCGAAGGTGTGGAAAAAGAGCGCGATCTGCGCTATTTCCCTGGTGATCGGTGGGGGCGGCCATCTTCCTGTGGCCGCGCGTGCGCAGATGGAGCGCTCTGCTGCCCGGGGCTTCAGGAAAATGGCCGCGCGTGCGCAGATGGAGATCGCGGCGGCCATTTTCCTGAAGCCGAGATGCGAACTCTGCTTCAGAGAAATGGCCGCTGCGATCTCCATCTGCGCACGCGCGGCCACAGGAAGATGGCCGCCCCCACCGATCACCAGGGGAATAGCGCAGATCGCGCTCTTTTTCCACACCTATGCAGTGGATTCGGGCGTTGGGCATGCGCAAACCACTACGCAACCAACGGAAAAATAAGCAAGATCTGGGGGAAGGAACAGCGATGTCACCACGCCCATCTGACCAGACCAGCCTGATTGACAGGCGAAAACGGCAACTTTGGTAACGTATTTTGGCAGCATAGGTGGGGAATCAGGGTCCACAAAATACACTATTGTAATGCACAGCTCAGGCCCTATTTAACGGTATTTTTATCTCATACGGAAAAAACGGGGTGACTGGTTCCCTTGAAACACTGTACCTTAAAGTCCCAGTCCCACCAATTGTTGGGGAGGGGGGATCAGCTGTACTTTGCAGGATTTTCTACATGTTTCTGATATACATAGAGTAATACATTGCCTCTCCAGTTATTTTTATCATTCATGTCTTGGTTTAGTTGATTACCTGTCTGTGCCTGTCTCCAAGGCCATGTTTAGTGATCCATCTAGTGAGATGAACCGTCATTGTCCATGAGGGTCACTGTCATGCGCTGAGATCTGTCTGGGTTACCATCAAGGCATCGTGTTCTCCCAACATATTCATGTATCCCAATTGTAATTTGTGTGAAACTCCCCTATTAGTTTATTTTAACCATTTTTTTTTCTTGCCTTAGATGTCAGGTTCGTCATCTTGAAGATCCAGCAGCGCTGTACAATGAAGTAATGGAGCTTATCATCAGGCTTGGCAATCACGGTCTGATCCACGGTGACTTCAATGAGTTCAATCTAATGCTGGATGATGAGGACCACGTCACCATGATTGATTTCCCACAAATGGTGTCTACATCTCACGCAAATGCAGAATGGTCAGTTTCCAGGCTGAATACAATCTATTACCCAAAGTGTCATGTACAATTATTGCTGTAAATCCCCTTGCAGAGTGATCCCATGCACACCGCAACCTTGAATTGATTGATAGAGCATATGCACTAATCTTGGCTCTGATCCTAATGTCCTTAATGCTGAATTATTCATAGGCACATCAGCTACCTACTAATAGCAGCATTCTCCTTCGTCTGCTCGTACATTGATAGAGACATGCATTGACCAAGTGCGGCCAAGAACACGTTCAAGTGATTTATTGGTTGAGATTGTAAATGCAGGAAAGTATTTTAATGTGTGATCTCAGCACAGATAATAGGCCTGATATTTGAGCAGCGTATGTGCCCAGAGCTGAAGGTGGATGCAGAGACACTGTATCAAATGTTATACTAAGTGTCATGTCACGGCTCTAAACAGATTTTCTTTTCTTGTTTTTTAGGTATTTTGACAGAGATGTAAAATGTATTCGAGATTTTTTCTTAAAACGCTTCAACTATGAAAGTGAACTTTTCCCCACCTTCCATGATATCCAGTAAGTGATGCCGTACGGATAATGTCTTGTGATCTGCAATGTGGCGGCTGCTTCATTTGTATGATGAATTAGATATGCTATAGAGAAGCTGTGGTATAGAGGGGCCGTGGAGAAGCTGTAGCGTACAGAGGGGCCGTGGAGAAGCTGTAGCGTACAGAGGGGCCGTGGAGAAGCTGTAGCGTACAGAGGGGCCGTGGAGAAGCTGTAGCGTACAGAGGGGCCGTGGAGAAGCTGTAGCGTACAGAGGGGCCGTGGAGAAGCTGTAGCGTACAGAGGGGCCGTGGAGAAGCTGTAGCAGAATCATAATGACAGGTCAGCTGTAGCATTTAGTGAACATGGTAAAAAAAAAAAAAATCCAAAAAACTGTTGTGGAATTGCACTACTTTTTTTTTTTTTGCAATTTCACCGCACTTGGAATTGTATTCCCGTTTTCTAGTACAAAGTGTCCCAGTGTCATCTCTGGGACACTTTACAGGATGCCGCTCACAATTACAGAATGAACCCTTGAGAAAGGCCATTAGGCCGAAATAGGCCGAAACGTTGGGTGAAATAACTTCCTGTTGCATTCCTCATCGGCTGTGAATCCCCAGAATAATAAAGATTTCATTTTTGCATGACAAAAGATTTTTTTTCTTTTTCTCTTGCTTTGAGTGCTGGAGGTTGTTCTATAATACTGACATTATTTTTTCCTCTGAAGAACCATATCCTAATCTGGTGTGTGCAGATTATTCCTTGTATTTATTCTAGGTTATATTTGTAGATTGGGATATCGGAGTGCAGATTCTGCACCAAGGAAATTTATTTTCATATAAATGGTGTCTTCTTCAGCTTTCATTAAGCACAGTATCGGGTGACTGCTGTATCCTCTGATTAATCATCCATGGTCCTCATTGAACCCTTGGGGTAGAGCACCATAGGTACTGTCTGCTACTCCTCTCCACTTGTTAGCTATTTATGACGCAGGCACCATTGCTGGGCTGCACCGCTTTTTCCCTATTCTGCCATTTTTATGCTTTCTGCCACCTTTCTGGTATATCCTGTGGTTCTGCAATGCTTTGTTATAGGGATTCAATTGATTGAATTGTGAGGATGTATAAAAATCATTGCTTCACTTGTGCACCTACCTCCTCACTATTTCTATGGTGGCAAACCTCTTCACTCACAGCCTTCCTCTAGTGTGGCAACTCATTGGCTCTTTATTCGTTGCTCGGGTTGTTCTCCAAGTATTTGTGAATGCTCGGAGACTTAGTTTTCACTGCTGCTGCATTATTTGCGACTGCTTGACAGCCTGAAAACATGTGGGGGTTGCCTGTTTGTTAGGGAATTCCCACATGTACAGTATTCAGCCTGTGTAGCAGTCGTAAATCATGCAGCTGAGGAGATGAAAACTAAATCTCCGAGCAATAACAAATACTCGGAGACCACCCGAGCATGCTCTGGAAAACCCGAGCAATGAGTATACTCGCTCATCACTACCACTTACCGATGGAAACACTCTTCACTTCCCAGCCACTTTGCTCTTGTTTCTCTTGTGGCAAGCCTCGCCCTGTCTTTGTATTGCATGTACGCTCCTACAGGTGGACTGGCCTCCTCCACTCAGGACTGAGTACACGGACAATAATACTTGTTGTATCTCTTCACACTCGTCTGTGACCCTCTCCAACTCATTCATTGTCTTAGTGCACCATATTAACAGCGTTACTCACAACAACTTGCTAGTTTTCTAAGATGCAAACTGGAGCCTTAATTAATCAAGACTGGCGTTTTGTGACATTTTAAACCATTTCACTCCAGAATTATCACAATGTGTCGTCTGAATCGGTGCCTTCATGTTTAGTGCACATTACAGCAGGCTATATCTACACACTGCCTTAGTAGCCATGTAGGTAACATTTTACACGATGCACATCTCGCCTCTTGGTTTAGCTCCTCACTCTTGACATATCTGCAATGGTTTCGTTTCAGAAAAGAGTGCTCCCTTGATGTAGAAATTGCAGTCAGTGGCTATACCAAAGAAATGCAGGAGGATGATGAGCTCCTACAGCCAGCTGGTCCAGATGATACCGACGAGGAGGGTACAGTAACCAGCTGTACTCCGCCTAACGGAGGTGGGGAGCAGGAAAACAAAAACTACCAGAAAGAAGACACAAGACTATTAGATGCCACAGACACCTCTTCTACTAAAGACTCTGAAACCAAACAGAACAGTGACCCTCATAGACCGGGCTTAGACATGACAGAATTCAATAACGCTTTAGCTGAACTGGAAGGAAGGGCTGTTGAAAAGACTGACCAGAAAACCCCTGAAATCTCTGAACATGGTGGGGACGAAGGTAGCAGACTGGGGAATGAAAAGCTAAGCTCAGATGAAGATGCTCAATGTCACGAAAGTGAGGAACTTGAGGATTATGAAGATAAATGTCCGGACCTGGTGGATCTTTCTGGGGAAAACAAAGAGTACAGACCATTCAGGTAATTCAGAAAAATGTACAAGATTTATTGTGATATGGCTTTGTCTGAAGAAGAATATTTCCAGTCCTGTTCTTGCCATACCCTTCATTGTGCTGGTTGCCTGGGATTGCAGAAGTCACACCTTAGAGATCATACATTGAAGCTGTAGTTTCATCAGTGTTATAGTCCAGGAGAACATAGAAATGAGCAAATCGATTTGCAAGTTCCCTGATCTAGCAGCCTCATCAATAATCCCTGGCCGTCAGACAGGAGGCCTGAAAATTGCCTCCTACCTATGGGCATCCCCAGCTGCTCTTTTGATCAGCCGGACTGAGGCAACATCATTGTTGATTTGAGAAGCACACAACGTTGTGCCAGGCCGGCCACTTAAAGGGAACCTGTCACCCCAAAATTCGAGAATGACCTGCGGCCACCGGCATCAGGGGCTTATCTACAGCATTCTGTAATGCTGTAGATAAGCCCCCGATGTACCCTGAAAGATAAGAAAAACGAGTTGGATTATACTCACCCAGGGGCGGTCCCGGTTCGGGTCCTATGGGTGTCACGGTCCGGGTCCGGCGCCTCCCATCTTCATGCGACGACGTCCTCTTTTTGTCTTCCTGCCGCGGCTCCGGCGCAGGCGTAATCATTTGCCCTGTTGAGGGCAACATAAAGTACTGCAGTACTGCCGGCCTCTCTGACCTTTCCCAGCGCCTGCGCACTGCAGTACTTTGCTCTGCCCTCAACAGGGCAGATAAAGTACGCCTGCGCCGGAGCCGCAGCGTGAATACAAGAAGAGGACGTCATCATATGAAGATGGGAGGCGCCGGACCGCGACACCCATCAGACCCGACCCGGGACTGCCCCTGGGTGATTATAATATAACCTGTTTATCTTTCAGGATACATTGGGGGGCTTATCTACAGCATTACAGAATGCTGTATATAAGCCCCTGATGCCAGTGGCCGCAGCTCATACTCGAATTTCGGGGTGACTGGTCCCTCCAACCTACCAGCATATGTGTATTTATTGCTAAATGTTCTGCATAATAATAATAATAGTAATATTATTATTAATAATAACTTTATTTATATAGCACCAACATATTCCGCAGCACTTTACATTATAGAGGGGATTTGTACAGGCAATAGACAATACAGTATAACAATAATCACAGTTCAAAACAGATACCAAGAGGAGTGAGGACCCTGCTCGCAAGCTTACAATCTATAGGAAAAAGGGAGACACGAGAGGTAGATGGTAACAATTGCTTTCGTAGCCATAGTGTAAGGGTACCGTCTCACAAAACGATTTACCAACAATCCCGACCAGCGATACGACCTGGCCGTGATCGTTGGTAAGTCGTTGTGTGGTCGCTGGGGAGCTGTCACACAGACAGCTCTCCAGCGACCAACGATGCCGAGGTCCCCGGGTAACCAGGGTAAACATCGGGTTACTGAGCGCAGGACCGCTGTGCTGTGCTTTCACTTTACGGCCGGCAGTCAGTCAGTGCGGGAAGCAGACGGCAAGGGACCTGACGGACACCGGAATGTGAGTATGTACTGTTTGGTTTTTTTTACATTTACGATGGTAACCACGGTAAACATCGGGTTACTAAGCGCGGCCCTGCGCTTAGTAACCCGATGTTTACCCTGGTTACAAGCGAACGCATCGTTGGATCGGTGTCACACACACCGATCCAACGATGACAGCGGGAGATCCAGCGACGAAAGAAAGTTCCAAACGATCTGCTACGACGTACGATTCTCAGCGGGGTCCCTGATCGCTGCTGCGTGTCAGACACAGCGATATCGTATGGATATCGCTGGAACGTCACAAATCGTGCCGTCGTAGCGATCAAAGTGCCACTGTGAGACGGTACCCTAAGGCTCGGGTGTTCATGTAAAGCTGCATGAAGCAGTTAACAGCCTAGTACGTAGCAGTACAGACACAGGCTATTAACTGCATGAAGTGTATGAGAACATGATGCGAGGAATCTGATTAAGGTTTAAGGGGTTTTTTGTTTTTTTAAGCCCTTTACCCTTAGTCACCTAATCATATGCTGAAAAAAAGTATTTCTAATTTGATTTTTTTTTTTATTTATGCAAATGAATCCTTAGACTAGTTGATGCGGTGTTAGTTTCCCTAGACTAGCCGTCCCTCTCTGCATGTTATCATGCCCACAGAGACATGACATGGTTTACAGGAGCCAGCATCATCGCCAGCCCTCTGCAAACCTTGCACGTGTTCACATACATCTTCTGGACCTCCAGTCATGCTCCGTGCGCCTTTGAAGCCAGAAAGAGTACACCCGTCGTCAGGGGTGCCATGAGGTGCCTGAAGAAAGCCGCATGCATGCACGATGTTTGCAGAGAGCTGGTGATGACGGAAGCTCTTGCAAATCATGTTATCATGACCCTGTGGCCATGATGACATGAAAAGAGGGACGACTAGTCTGTGGGGAAACTTAACGCCCCATCGACTAGTCAAAGAACTGATATGCATGAGAAAAACAGTTTATAAATCCTTTTTTGCAGCATGTATTTAGGTGACTAACAGGATAAAGGGCTGGTTAGGCAGGGAATTAATCAATAAATGCACAAATGCCGGTGGGTTTCAGGGCATGGGGAACTGTCAGGTTCCCTTTTAAAACAGGAGCCAAGGATGGCAGGATGCAGTTTGCAGGGCTTATAGTCTGCAGCCATCCTTACTGCTATGGCTACTGGACAAGGTCCTGGGAATTCTTTTACATGTCTGAGAACCTGTTTATTTTTTAATGAGGATTTACAAGGCATATAGAAATGATAAAGGGGTTATCCAGCCTCTGTGAAAACCTTCAGACACCAAAGATGGGGCAAAAATAAAGTGATTTATACTCCCTTGTCCCCAACATAGATCCAGCGCAAGATACTCTGATAGTCTTGACTAAAACGGGGCCCCATCGCCGATTTATATACGATTGGGCCTTTCATGGATGTTATGGCTTTTGGTGCAGACATATAGACCACCAGAGCACCCTGCGCTGGATCCCCGGGCTGACAGTGATGCTGCACAATCTCTTGAAATATTACTTCATGATATCCGATATTTTCAGCCATGGTGGACTGCATGTGCCATTAGCTGTGGTAAACGCACGCCTACAACTTCACAAATCCTAAATTGTAGTTAGTCTGGATTCTCACTAATGTGACTCGACATGGGGAATGGCAAAACCTTTTTTCCCAATACTTTTGTATATTTCTTTGAGGATTAACAAAGGTACAACATAAGGTTCTGAAAGTAAAAATGGTTTGGCCTTGCTGTTTCATAGATAATACAAGACGGTCCTGTCAGAAGAGCCCACGGGTCCTCTTTAATCATGCTGTGTGTTGGCATGTTAGTGGGGCATTTCGTTGAACGCTTTGCATTGTTTCCTCATTTTGTATTTTATTTCTAGGGATGAAGACAGTTTACAACACATTAACCAGCACCGTACACGAACAACCAGCGTGACGTCCATAGGTACAGTCGGCAGCTGTTCCACGATCCCACCGGTCAGTGACATCTTATCTCACAGATTTTTATAGTCGCTCTATTAAATTAACATTTACTATATTTCTCTTCCAAAGTTTTGTGTCTGAAGCACAATTCTCTCCTCTTATGAAATGTATCCACAAGTATGATACATCTCGTATATAAAACTCCATGCTGGCACTGGGTCATAGCTGGTTATTGTGGTCTGGACTTATGCTTTCTGAAAAGAAGCCTCCTACATTGTCCATATTCCTGAAATAATATCTTAACTGAGAGAAGCCCTTCTACATGACATAAATCATACTTGGCTCTGGAAGAAGGTATTTCTTGTGTGTTTTCTGTTCTTTGCTCAGATATAGAGTAAGTTACTATATATACAAAAACAATTGTTGGACCGGGCAGTAGGTGGGTCGGTATATAAACCACACTACTTGTCAATTGTCCTATTGAATACATGATTCCTCACTTCCACCAAAATATATAAAATGTAACTTTTTTTATAAATTAAATCATCTGTCTAGCTATATTGTTTAAAATTAGCAGTCACAGTAACCAAAGGTATATTGCTAACAAGGGCCAGTATATAGACAACGGTGCCCCACTAAATTGGCTATGATTAATGAGCGAATATACTCGTTACTTGAGATATCCCAAGCACGCTCGGGGGTCCTCCGAGTATTTTTTAGTGGTCGGAGATTTAGTTTTTTTTTATGCAGCTGCATGATTTACAGCTACTAGCCTGCTTGATTACATGTGGGGATTCCCTAGCAACCAGGCAACCCCCACATGTACTTAGCATGGCTAATAGCTGTAAATAATTCAGCTGCTGCCTTTAAAACTAAATCTCCGAGCACTAAAAAATACTCGGAGGACCCCCCAGCGTGCTTGGGAAATCTCGAGTAACGAGTATATTCGCTGATCACTAGCTGTGATCCATCTGTATTTGCCTACCGGCTGATGTCTAGATGCAATGTCATCTGTAAAGTAATCAGTAATAGGTGGTGAGTAGTAAATGGCGTGCCTGCAGTTCTGCACATAATGTCCATTTTACCAGCAACACTGGGGCCAGTTACAGCCCACAGCATTTTATCATATCCACAGGATAGGTGATAAATATTAGATAAGGGGTGAACTGTCCTGTGGGAACAACACAATCTTTTAAAGGGAATCTGTAAGCAGGTTTTTCCTACTTCATCTGAGAGCAGCCTGATGTAGGCAAAGAGATGCTGAATCCAAGGATGTATCCCTTAGTTTACTGGGTGTAGCCGTTCTCGCACAAATTGGACATTTTAAATTTTAAAATGAAGAACAGCTGAGAAAGCAGAGCCCGCAGCACAGCCGCAGCGGCTGCCCACAGCGCAGCCGCCCTCTGTGTATGTGTATGTTGTGTTTCTATTATGTTTTGCGGGTAGTTTAACTGAAAGAGTACTAGAAAGGGAATTTGGTTAATTGAAAAGGTGCCTGGTGGTGAATTTTTGGGAGCTCAACTCCCTTCCAAGGAACAAGTGCTTTTAGTTTTTATTTACCATCACAAGGAAATGAAAGAAACACTCTCGTGTGCTGCTAAATCCACAAGTATTAAACTACAGGAAGTGTGGAAGAAAGCAAGTATCTCTGTTATGACAGAGGAGAATATCCCAACGCGTATACAGAAGTTATACAAGGAATATCAACATCTGGGTAAAGAGAAATCAAGAAACATTGACAAAGTAAATATGAAGCGGCAGATTTGGAAAGGTGATTTTGTTGAGCTATTTGATATTGCCAGGCAAAATGTGATCTCCATGAATAGCGTACTAGAAGACGATAAAGCATTCCTTATGTCACAAAGAGAGGATTATATGAGTTTATCAATGAGTGGTGTAGATAAGGTTCTTGCCTCACAAATTAAAAAGAAGAAAATAAATGCAGAAAAAAAGGAGGCATACAAGGAGAAACATTATAAAGAAATCCCCAAAATGAACAGTGGAACACTCAGTCTCATCTCCATCATCATCAATTCACGAAGAGGACAAACTTTCTGCACCACCAGTGAAAAAATCGTGTGCAGGTCGTAGATTAAAACCTCTTGATCACACACTCACGGCTACATGGGATTGAGAACAACTCTCCATTCGACAAGCAAGTACTTCATTTATTGCAACTGCAAAAAGCTTTGGTCATGATGTTTCATGCATTTCCATATCGCCATCGACCGTTTTCCGAGCTCGGGCGATTAACAGAAGACAAATGGCTGAGAACATGGAAGTCACTGTTTGAAAATCCTCCTCATTTAGTCTTACATTGGGATAGTGAATTGCTGCCTGAGGGAGTGTCAAAACTCTAGAAGATAGAGCTGCTGTTCTTGAAACTGGAAAGGATTTTGAGCATTTGCTTGGCGTACCTGTTGCCCAGAAAGGTACTGGTGAGCTAATGGCTGAAGTTGTTATTCAGGAGGTAGACCGATTCGCACTACGTGACCTTATCATTGGTATATCTTTCGATACAACTGCATCTAATACAGGAATGATCGAAGGAGCATGTATCAGAATTGAAACTGAATTTGGGAGACCATTGTTGTGGTTGGCTTGCCGCCACCACACCCACGAATTAATCTTGAAAGGAGTGTTTGGTAACTGTTGTAACATCCCATCAAGTTGTCCTGACATCCAGATTTTCTGAAAGTTCCAAAATCAGTCGAATTCATTTAATAAGAAGTCCTATTTCATGATGTTAGATGAAGAAAATCCCATTCAAGGTTTTCTAGAAGAACAACATGTGAAAATAATGGACTACCTCAACAATATCTTGCAAGATGGCAGTCATCCAAGAGAAGATTACAAAGAGCTATTAGAACTATCATTTCTATATCTTGGAGTCTGGGATGAAAACTATTTCGAATTTAGGGTTCCAGGGGCTCTGACTGAAGCAAGGTGGATGGCAAAGGCCATATATGTACTCAAAATTGTGTTATTCACTAAACAATTGCATATTTCTAATACCGAATTGAAAGGAATAAGAAAAGTAGTGCGTTTTGTCTAATATATGTCCGCTTTTGGCACGAGGCAGTTGTAAGTCGATGGGCTCCAAAGAATGATTTGGAGATGCTACAGCTTTTGCAATATTATCCAGATAAAGATGTCAGAGAAAGTGCCCTCACAGTGGCTAAGAGTCACATTCGGTATCTGTCAGAAACTAACATAGGATTGGCATTTTTGGATGAACGTATCAGTCAGGCTGACAAGGATAAGATGTTTGAAAATGTAAGAATGAAACCTGCAAAGAAAAAGGAGCTGAAACAGTTGGAAGGTAAAAAACTAGTTTTTGAAGGAAAAGACCTCAGCGATTTTGTTACAAGTAAAACAAAGACATTCTTTGAATTGAATTTTGGGATCCACGATGTAGAAAAATATTGCAGTGATACAGTAAGAAGCTCCATCAATGCTTTTAAGGTGGTGATAAAGAAGTTTAATAATTCAATCAGAGATGAACAACCGAAACAGTTCTTAAGAGTTGTCGAGTATCCTAGAAAAGCCATCACCAAGCAAACAAAAGGAGTTGCATCTTTCACAGCACATTAGTGTAAATCATTTAATACGTATGATACTGCCTATCAATACTATTTATTGTCACTATTATTGTAAGTTTTTAATTGTTTGAATTTCTAATAAAAAATACTTAACATTGAAAATCTGTTTTTTTGCGTGCTTTTATTAAACTGATAAAAGTGTGCAACCTCTAAACATAGTTCGATCATCTTGAAAATTGGCATATATACTTTTTACATTAGTGAGACTCGGGGCGTAAGCAAAGTCTGCAAAAATTTGACATTTTAATTTTTACCATACAAAATGAAACACCCTATAATGTAACCTCACTTTTTGTCCTTTTATTGGTACATTCCATAAAGGACTATGTTTATTAGAAATAAGACGTGACCAGTTTGTTTGCCTACAAATTATTATTATTATTTTTTTTTTACTGACCAGTTATGTGCCTGCTCTTTGAGGCACCACAACAATTTTTACTTGTTCCAATTAAAGCCTCCCTTTTAATAGTGACCTAGTCTTCACAAGTAAGTGTACAGGTCCTAGCGATGTCCTCTTCTACTGGTTGACCATGTAGGCTGGGCAGTCAGTGTATCATAGAGTGATAATGTAGATATTGTAGCCAAAAATCATGTAAGTGAACGTATAAATTTTATGAACTGCCTCTTTGGTTAATCAGAATAACTTTTCAACATGCATGGCCACTAGATGGCGCCACAGTTGATATAATTGATGCCCAAAACAATTCTAAAATAAATTGCGGTCTTACATGTTGGAGATGATTTTGGCTCATATTTTATCAGTAAGGTTAAATAGTTTTCTTGTACCAGGAACTGACTGTGCTGAGCAAGTGCCAAAGAAGATATAAAGTTATACTGATAATTGCACTGAATATTGTGTCCGGATATGATATGATCTTTGGGAGCCATATCCCAGAAAATAGTTAAAGACCAGGTTTCCTTTAATAGAGCTAACGAAAAATGCATGCTCTGCTGTGAAAAAAAAAAAAAAGTGAGCAATAGGTAATAATTAATGATGAGCGAACGTGCTCTGATAAGGTGTTATCATGCTCGTGTGCTAACAAAGTGTCTTCGGCGTGCTTGAAAAATATGCTGCTGCATGTCTCGTAGCTGTTAGACAAATGTCAAATGTGTAAAAATTGGCATGTGCATATATATTCACCTTTTTTGCTATGAAGCCCCTAAAAAAATTCTGATGCCAGCAATTGCCTTCATAAGTCACATGCTTAGTGAAATGAAGTCCGCCTGTGTGCAATCTAAGTGTCACATGGCCTGCCAGTATATATACACCTTTCCTGAAAGGCCACAGAGGCTGCAACACCATTAAGCAGGAGGCCCCAATAACCAAATACCATGAAGACCAAGGAGATCTCCAAACAAGTCAGGGACAAAGTTGTTGAGAAGTACAAGACAGGGTTGGGTTATTTAAAAAAAAATCCAATCTCTGATGATTTCCCTGAGCACCATGAAATCCACAATTATCAAATGGAACTACAACAAACCTACCAAGAATGGGCCGCCTACCAAAACTCTCAAGCTCGGTCAAGGGGGCATTAATCAGAGATTCAGCACAGAGACCAAAGGTAACCCTGAAACGGCAGCAGAGTTTCCAAGCAAAGACTGGAGTATTTGTCCATATGACCACAATAAACCGTACACTCCATAGAACAAAGCCTTCACTTGCACATAAGAAATGTAAGGCTCATTTGAATTTGCCAAAAGACGCGTGAGACTCCCCAAATGTATGGAGTAAGGTGCTGTGGTCAGATGAGACCAAAATTTAACTTTTTGGTTACCAAAGTAAATGCTTTATCTGATGCCAAACCAACACAGCTCATCACCCCAAGAACACCATCCCCACAGTGAAAGATGGTGGTGGCAGCATCTCACTCTGAGGATATTTATGGGCAGCAGGCACAGGGAAAAATGGTCCAAGGCGAGGCAATGAGGAAAAATTCCAGTAGCAGAGACTTATCCAAAGTGACTTGCAGCTGTAATTGCCACAAAAGGGCGCACTACAGAGTACTGACTTTAAGGGGTAAATAGTTATGCACACTGAAGTTTTGCTATTTTGTCCTATTTGTTGTTTGCTTCACAATAAAAAGAAAGTCATATGTTCAGTTTTATACATGTTCTTTACATGACCTGATGGAAATAACCAAAAAAAAAAGTGAAATTCCAGGTTGTGAGGTAGAAAAACAAAAAATGCCAAAGGGGTGAATACTTTTGTAAGCCATTGTATGTGCTTCTGATAACATGAGTCTACGCATAAAATGTTCATACTAGCAGTGGAGAAGTGTGTAAGCAGGCTTTTAAATGACTGATGATCAGATTATGGCCATGGTAAGCCTACTTAAATGGGTTATCCACTACTCTTACTGCTTCGCAATATCTATGGACTGAAGTGGCAACAGGGCTAGAGGCGAGTATAAGGCTATGTGCACACGTCCGGAATTGCCAATTCCGCCACTGTGACGTGGGTAAAACGTATGTGGAATTGGCATGTTTTTTCCCGATAAACACTAGCGTTTTACAAGCGTAATTAGCTTGCAGAAAGCTAGCGTTTTACAAGCGATCTGTAGCATCGCTTGGAAAACTGATTGACGGGTTGGTCACACTTGTCAAATATAGTGTTTGACAAGTGTGACCAACTTTTTACTATTGATGCTGCCTATGCAGCATCAATAGTAAAAAGATAGAATGTTAAAAATAATAATTAAAAAAAAAAATCGTGATATTCTCACCTTCCGGCGGCCCCTGCAGCCTTCCTGCTCCTTGCGATGCTCCCGGCAGCGGCAATGACCCCAGATGATGTAGTGGTCTCTTGAGACCCATACATCATCACAAGCATCCCTGGGAACGGGAGCATCGCGAGGAGCGGGAAGGCTGCCGGGGACACCGGATGGTGAGAATATCACGATTTTTTTATTGTAATCCTTTTTTTTTTCTGTTTACAGGTATATGGTTCCCAGGGCATGGAGGAGAGTCTCCTCCTCCTCCATCCTGGGTACCAACCGCACATGATCCGCTTACTTCCCGCATGGTGGGCATAGCCACATGCGGAAAGAAAGTGGATCAATGCCTTCCTATGTGTGCAGAATCCCCGCGATTCCGCACAAAGAATGAACATGCTGCATTTTTTTTTCCGGAATGCGATTCTGCCGTGGAAAAAAACGTAACGTGCACAAAAATTGCGGATTGCATTCTAATAATAGGATGCTTTAATGTATGCATTTTTTTTCGCGGTTTTATCACATTTTTATAGCGAAAAATCCTGAATGTGTGCACACAGCCTTAGTGTTATTTTACAAGAGGGAAACTAAGGAATTAAGAAGGAGTTGTCTGAGTAGTAGACAACCCATATAAATGCAACCTTACGCTAAATGTGCACATCCATGTTTCATTTGTCTGTGAACTAACCGTGATGCTTGGATCAGTTGCAGGTCTGCTGATTTGAACTCAACAGTTTCATATACCCCCTGTGAGTCTCTTGAGTTTGGGTTAGGAGACTCACAGCTGGTCCGGACATCATAGGCCACATGACACCGATGTGTGAATGTTGCCTAGATTTGCACAATTTTAAAAATTAAAAAAGAATTAATAAATTATGTGCCAAAATGTGCTACCTTAACGAATTAACATTTGGCCATAAAATATTTTTCCAGGACGTCCCTCCTGACAGCACCATGGAGGACGTCCTCCTCCCCCTTGCTGGGACAGGAAACACATGAGAGTTTAAAGGTCATGTCCCACCCCCAAATCCTCAGTGTTTTTCCTGTCCCTGCAAGGAGGGACGCACGAGAGAAGCTGTGTACGCTTACCGGAGCTCAGGGGGATCGTGCGGCTTGCCAATACACTTCCCCCTCTCAAGAGGCTCAGGGCAGAAACTCTCCGGTGGGGAGTCCCTCTGCTCCAAAGACCAGGAGCAGGACGAGGCTCCTGGTGGCAGCCGCTCCTCCCGGGGGGAGGCTCTCGGCTGCGGATGCGGTGCCATGTGACAGCGGGGCACGGCATACTGAGCAGCGTCTCACTCTGACCAGCGTCTTCCGGATCTCCGAGGGAACCGCGTCACTTCCGGTGACGACGCATCCGGCAAACGTCACTTCCGGTGACGCGGCAAAAGCGGGGAAGTGCATGCGCTCCAGTGGTGGAACGCATAGCAGCACGGGCGCTCCTCCACAGCGTTAGGAACGGCTGGACCTTCGGACTACTATGGCGGAGGTACCATGGAAGGAGACATGCCCGGCGATGAAGGGGTAAGTGCGCATAGCGCAGTCTAACCTCACGGCTCTTTTAGACTCATCCCCTATCTTATGTCGTTTAAGGATAAGGGAACCCCCGCTGCCCCCCCCCCTGCTCCACCTAAGAAACTCGGCAAGGTCTCTGCAAAATCCATCAGATGCCCCATATGTCATGTGAGGCTCCTGGACTCCCATGACAAGACCTTGTGTGCATACTGCACATCTAAGGTTGTGAAGGATGAACAATCTTCACTTCTTTCAGAAATGAGATCCCTAATCCGGGAAGAGGTCCAGGCTTCTATGTCCAGTCTTTCAGGGCAGTTCAGCCCCATCCCTCGCCGCAAGAGAGCCAGACGGGAACGAGACCTGAGAGAGCCAGAGTTTAGTTCTGAGGACAGGTCCGACCCAGAGGACTCAGTCTCAGAGGAGGAGGGGGAGCTCCCCTCAGGGAGCCAAGATCACCATAGGAAATATCTCTTCTAGGCGGAGGAGACGAACAACCTTGTCCAGGCTGTGAGAAGCACGATGCAAGTAGAAGAGACAACCAAGCCGCAGTCCAGATAGGACTTGATGTTCGGGGGACTTATGTCACGTCGACAAACAGTCTTCCCCGTTAGTGAGCATATTAAAGCCATGATACTGGAAGAGTGGAAGGAGGCTGAACGTCGGCTGGTACTGTCTCGTGACTTTAAGGGTCGCTTACCATTCGACCCTGAAGAAGTCAAACTATGGGAAGAAATTCTCAAGATAGACGTCCCGGTGGCAAAGGTCGCCAAAAAGACTCATACCATTCGAGGACTCATCTAATTTGCGTGATCCTATGGACAGAAAGGCTGATATACTTCTTAAAAGGGCCTGGGAATCTTCCGCGGCCTTAATTAAGACTAACATAGCAGCCACTTCGGTGGCCAGATCTATGTATCTATGGTTGGGTCAGTTGGATGAGCATCTGTCTAATAGAACCCCGAGGTCCGACATTATAAGCTCCCTTCCCATTATGAAATCTGCCATGGCATTCCTATCTGACATGACGGCAGAGTCAGTTAGATTTTCAGCCAGGTGCGGCTCTTTATCTAACTCAGCTAGAAGGGCGGTCTGGTTAAGATCCAGGTCAGGAGATAGTGCCTCTAAATCCAAGCTCTGCTCAATCCCCTTTTCAGGGTCAAGAGTATTTGGACCCTCTCTAGATACTATTCTAGAGTCTGCCTCTGATAAAAAGAAAGGGTTCCCAGAGGACAAACCAAAAAAGCCTCAGTCCTTTCGGAAAGGATTTCCCTTCAGGAAGCAGTACGATTTCAGAGGAGGTAGATCCAATAGAGGATCATACAGGGGTTCCCGTAGCCAGGGCAATAAGAACAGAAACTTCTTCTTTAGCCCATCCTCTAGATCTAAAACACAATGACACCACTTATATCAGGGGGAGTCTTCGACACTTTGCGGGAAGCTGGACCCAGATCACTCAGAATCAGTGGGTCCTCCGAACCGTGGCAGAGGGATACAGCATCGAGCTCTATTCCCCTCCTCCAGAAAGATACATCGCTCCTACTGTGGTCAGAAAAGGCTCTGCCATGCTGATAGATCTGCAGGATATGCTCTCTTCAGCAGTCATAATTCCGGTCCCTCCACTAGAGGTAGGCCAGGGACACTACTCTTCTCTATTCTCCATCACAAAACCGTCCGGTGACTCCCGGACGATAATAAATTTAAAACCTTTGAACGGCTGGGTCAGGTACAAAAGGTTTCGTATGGAATCCATACGTTCAGCAATTCACTTCATAGATCGGGACGCTGTGATGTGCACTCTCGACCCGAAGAGTGCCTATTATCAGGTCCACGTCCACCCCTCATCTCAGAGGCTTCTGAGGTTTGCTGTGGCTCTGCCGTCCCGGACCTGTCACTACCAGTTTCAATGCCCTCCCTTCGGGCTTGCCTCGGCACCTCGTGTATTCACAAAGCTAGTGTCGGAGATCGTCGCCTTCCTGAGAAGCCAAGGGGTCATAATAGTTCCATATCTCGACGACTTTCTACTTGTAGCAAGATCGCCAGAGACACTATTAGTCCACAGGAGCCAGACCATTTCGGTAATGGAACAATTAGGATGGGTCATAAACTGGCAGAACTCCGACCTAACCCCAGAATACAGGAAGACCTTCTTGGGAGTATGTCTAGACTCCAGAAACAGAATATCTCTATTGCCCGAGAACAAGCTGGAGGCAATCCAGACTCAGATCAGGCTCCTTTTACAGAACAGAGCCTCCATAAGGACGGCCATGAGAGTACTGGGTCTAATGACAGCCTGCATACCTTGTGTCAGATGGGCACAGTCTCACTCAAGACCTCTGCAAAGACTAATTCTCTCCAGATGGGACAGTCGCCGGTTTTCACTGAACAGTATTCTGAAGCTAACGGTTCCAGTACGACGGTCTCTCCTCTGGTGGACACAGCCGGAGAACTTAAGAGTCGGAGTACTATGGTCTACCTCCCCCTAGTCACTACAGACGCCAGTGCATGGGGATGGGAAGCCCATCTAAAGGGCAAAATCCTACAAGGAAGGTGGCCAGCAGGAGTCATTCAGAGCTCCTCCAACTTCAAGGAGCTGTATGCTGTCTGGGAAGCCTTGAGAAGAAATCGACACACTCTTGCAAATTGCCACGTCCGGATACTATCCGACAATGTGACAACGGTCTCTTTCCTGAAACATCAGGGGGGCTCAAGACACCATCTGCTCCAGGATCTAGCGGGAAGAATATTTCGATGGGCAGAGAGTTCGGTTCTATCCATTTCTGCAATTCACCTAGAGGGCTCTCAGAACGTGATAGCAGACTATCTGAGCAGAAAGCGGGTGTTTCCAACAGAGTGGGAACTCAACCAGGATATCTTCCAGGAGTTATGCCTTCGTTGGGGAACTCCCTGTATAGACCCGTTTGCAAACAGAAGAAACTCGAAGGTCTCAAGATTCTTCTCTCTGAACCCACGGGACCTCCCGGAGGGGTTAGACACCCTGAGCCAGGGCTGGACGGAACCTCTCTCATACGCATTTCCTCCTCTGGCACTGATCCCAGCCGTTCTCCGAAAGATCAAGGAGGATCGAGCCCAGGTTATCCTGATCGCTCCATATTGGCCAAGAAGGAGCTGGTTCTCTCTGCTAACAGACTTGGCGATCGAGAACCCAATAGAGCTTCCTCTCAGGGAGGATGTAATCCAACAAGGTCCAGTTTATCACCCGAATCCAGAGAAACTCCATCTCTCGGCATGGATCCTGAAAGGGACATCCTGAAGGCGAGGGGCTTATCAGACCAAGTGATAGCCACTATTAAATCCAGCAGGAAGCCAGTCACTTCGGCAATCTATTTGAAGATCTGGAAGCGCTTCTGTCTGGAGGGTGGCAGGTCTGAGGTTGCGGCAGACACTCCTGACATACCTGGAATCCTAAACTTCCTGCAGGCTGGATTCAACAAGGGTCTTAGACCAAGCACCTTGAAAGTGCAGATCTCAGCACTTAGCTCTTTTTTTGACTATCCCCTAGCATCTTACCCGTGGGTGGTCAGATTTATCCAAGCTACTCAGAGGTTGCGCCCCACCATTAGGCAACTAACGCCTCCCTGGGACCTCAACTTGGTCCTCAGATTCTTATGTAAAGACGCATACGCCTCGGCTGATAATATGCCCATATCAATCCTCACACGTAAAACAGTATTCTTAGTGGCAGTAACCACGGCTAAGAGGGTGGGGGAAATTCAAGCCCTGTGTACTAGGGACCCGTACCTACAGATTAGAGAGGATAGTTTAATCCTTAAACTAGACCCCTCATTTATTCCAAAAGTAGGTTCCGCAAAGAACAGAAATCAGGAGATCGTGTTACCTTCATTTTGTAATAGCCCTGCTAATGCAAAAGAAAAAGCCATTCATTCCCTCAACGTCAGACAGGCAGTCTTAGATTACCTAGCAGCCACTAGCTCATGGCGGATAGACCCAAATTTGTTCATTCTATTTGGGGGAAAGAAAAAGGGAAAGAAGGCCTCTAAGGCATCTATTGCTCGTTGGATCACTTCCGTGATCTCTGAGGCCTAACTGTCTGAAGGGGTCCCACCTCCGGAGGGCCTTCATGCACACTCTACTAGAGGGATATCTACTTCCTGGGTGGAGAGAGCAGGCGCCTCTCTGGAGCAGATTTGTAGGGCTGCAACATGGGCCAGTGCCAATACCTTTTGTAAACATTATAAACTTGATGTTTTGTCTGGTCAACATACTGCATTTGGGAGGAAAGTTCTCCAAGCGGTAGTCCCACCCTAAGGAGGTGCTTTGGTACTCTCCATGGTGCTGTCAGGAGGGACGTCCTGGAAAATAGGCATTAGTCCTACCGGTAATTATGTTTCCAGGAGTCCATCCTGACAGCACGGGTAGTTCCCCCCCTGGTTTGATGTGATAACATAACATGTAATGTGCTGACATATGATGTAATATGTTTTTTTGTCATTAAAGTCTTATTTGCATTTCCATGAAGCGGTTCTTGTTACAACACTGAGGATTTGGGGGCGGGACATGACCTTTAAACTCTCGTGTGTTTCCTGTCCCAGCAAGGGGGAGGAGGACGTCCTCCATAGTGCTGTCAGGATGGACTCCTGGAAACATAATTACCGGTAGGACTAATGCCTATTTTTGTGGCCCACCTGAGTTATTCCTAGTGGTCTTTGGGTAGTGGGGAGCCAGTGCAGGGATTGACAAAGGGGAGAGGCCGGGGAATAGCGGGGGGGACAGGTGGATTAGTCGGGCAGCAGAGTTTAGAATAGATTTGAGGGATGCACCAGAGTGTTCAAGGGGAGGCCGCAGAGCAGGAGGTTGCAGTAGTTAAGGCGTGAGATGATGAGGGCATGGACTACGGTTTTTGCAGATTCTTGGTTGAGGAATGTACGGATCCATAAAATATTTTTGATTTGAAGTCGGCAGGAAATGGAAAGCGCTTGTATATGTGGTTTGAAAGAGAGATCCGTGTCAAGGATTACCCCAAGGCAGCGAGCTTGTGGGACTGGGGAGAGTGGGCAGCCGTTTACTTTAATGGATAGGTCCGTTGGGGGGGGTTTGTGTGAGATGAGGGAAAGATGATGAATTCTGTTTTGTCCATGTTAAGTTTTAGAAATCTAGCGGAGAAGAAGGATGAAATAGAGGACAGACATTGATGGATTCTGGTTAGTAGGGTGGTGATAACTGGTCCAGAGATGTAGATCTGTGTGTCGTCAGCATAGAGATGATACTGAAAGCCGTGAGATTCTGAGCTGTCCAAGGCCGAAGGTGTAAATGGATATGAGCAGTCGCCCTAGGACTGAACCTTGCGGGACTCTGACAGATAGGGGGCGAGGTGAGGAGGTGGTGTGCGAGTGGGAGATGCTGACTGTCTGGTCTGTTAGATATGACGAGATCCAGGATAGGGCCAAATCTGTTATGCCAAGGTATGAGAGGGTCTGTAATAATAGGGAATGGTCCACTGTGTCAAAGGCAGAGGACAGGTCCAAGAGGAGGAGGACAGAGTAGTGTTGCTTGGCCTTGGCGGTTAATTGAAAATCTTTATTCGAGGAGTGCATTGAGAACAATAAAACCTAAAAATGATTAATGCAAATCAAAATTAATATCCCATGGTGGTCTGGATTTGGAATGATACTCCAATTCAAAGTGGAAAATCAAATTACAGGCTGATCCAACTTCAATGGAAATGCTTCAAGACAAGAAAATGATACTTGGCATGGTCCTATTGAGGCGGTGGATGTCCTCCACAGTGATCTCTTCCCAGACCTGGATTAAAGCATCAGTCAACTCCTGGACAGTCTGTGGTGCAACGTGACGTTGGTGGATAGTGCGAGACATGATGTCCCAGATGTGTTCGGTTGGATTCAGGTCTGGGGAACGAGCAGGCCAGTCCATAGCATCAGTGCCTTCATCATGCAGGAACTGCTGACACACATCAGCCACATGAGGCCTAGCATTGTCATTCACCAGAAGTAACCCTGGGCCCAGTGCATCGGCATATGTTCTCACAATAAGGCTGGGGTCACACTTGCCTGTGCAATGCGAGAAACTCGCACGAGTCTCTCGTATCAATACCCGGCACTCGGACCAGAGCGTGTGGCTGCATGTATTTCTATGCAGCTGAACACTGCGGTCCCGAGTGCCGGGGTCAGTGCTGGGAATTGATGCAAGAGACTCATGCGTCTCCAGACTCTCACGTCTGTCGCATGTGCTCAGTCTGAACTTTCTCTCATCTGTATAGAGCACAGGGCGCCAATGTTGAATCTGCCAATCTTGATGTTCTCTGGAAAATGCCAATCACCCTGCACATTGTTGGGCTGTAAGGGCAACATCCACTTGTGGATGTCGGGCCCTCCTATCACCCTCATGGAGTCTGTTTCTGACAGTTTGAGCAGACCATGGATGTTAGTAGCCTGCTGGAGGTCATTTTTTTCAGGACTCTGGCACTGCTCCTCCTGTTCCTCTTTGCTCAACGGAGGAGGTAACGGTCCTGCTTCTGAGTTGTTTCCATCCTACTGCCCCCTCCACGTATCCTGGTGTACTTGCATGTCTCCTGGTATCTGCTAAATGCTCTGGACACTGCTGACACACAGCTACCTTTCTTTCCGCAGCTCACATTAATGTGCCATCCTGTATGAGCTGCACTACCTGAGTAACTTCTGTGGGTTGAACAGTAGACACCGCTTCATGCTACGATACAGTACCTCTAGGAGTGAGAGCAATGACAAAATGCAAAATTGACCAAAACAGCCAAAAAGGATGAGAACAGAGAAATGGTCTTTGGTCACTCCCTGCGGAACCACTCCTTTATAGGAGTTGTCTCCTAAATTGCCTATCCTTTCTTCCTGTTGTCTGTCCCTTTTGCACAACAGCAGTAGAAATTGATTCCCAATCTGTCTTGCTTCATAACTGGACAGGTTGATTTCACAGGAGTGAGATTGACTTGGAGTTACATTGTGTTGTTTAAGTGTTCCCTTTATTTTTTTTAAGTGTACTGTATGTGTATATATAATTGTGTGTTCCTTCCTATAGGTATCTGGAAAAAAACCATCAAAGTGGCATTAGATTTTGTCCAGCATTTTTGTCATTATCAGCCTGATCTTTTACATTGGGTTGAAGTATAAAACTTTCCTTCTTTTAATTAGTGAGTAACATATATAGTTGGGTAGATAAGGGCACAGATTGAAAATGTGTGTTTTGAGGTAAGGCTAGGTTCCAACATTGCATCTACGTTCTGTTTTCCAGCGCACAGGTTGTACTGTGATTTAATCAAGGAAAGAAAACCACTCAAATGAGCAAAAGATTTGAAGGATGCTGGTGTAGTAGCCACCAGACCAGAGCTCTGTGAACTCCTACCTGTTTGCATGTTTGATTAGTAGGCGCCTGCGATGTAATGCATACTTAATTCCTCAATGATGTCTCCTCGGTCATATTAACGAGTAGAGATTCCGGGGATGCCAGCAGGTTGGAGGTAGTTCTCAGGACTTGTGTCCCGCTGCCATGGAGTATCGATTTGGCCTGTTGGAGTAGTTTCCTGCTAATCTTTTTGATCATCTCCAACTTATTCCTTAATAAATTACACCAGGAGTGTATTAAAAAAATGCTTTTATATTTTTTTTTTCCTATCTAGGATCCTCTCCTGTTTGGAAATATTGCTTAAAGGGAACCCATAATCAGGATTTTATAGCCCAAACTATTAGCATGTATGTAACAGATCTTTAATGCTGATAAAATCCTTCGCTTTCTTGTAGAAATTCATTTTAGAGAAATTGTAATCTAGCGAGTTGCCAGTGCAGTGGGGTGGGCGCTACACTTACAGCTCTTCTGCCTCTCTCCCTTCTCCCCATCCGCTGCTGCCTCCTGTCTGACTGACAGCTCTCTGAATCATGAACCTCAAAATCATCAACTGTGTGAGCAACACCCAACGGTGGCGGGAAAGTGATGCTGCCAGAGACTGATGATGGGGAGAGGTGGCGGTAATGGACAGCTGGCTACAAACTCCAATCCCCTTGTCTGTATGTGTGGAGATTTTGTTCCTTTTTCCCTTTTTTGTTTACTTGGCAGCTTAGTTTTTATCCTCTAAAGTTCTTCGTTCTTGCTTTTCTTGATCAGTTAAGAAATGGATAAAAAAAAAAACAACATATCTTAACTAGATCAACTCCGTGTGTGGCCGGCCAGTTTTCTTCCTCCAGCTGAGCAATAGCTGCCAGGATGCTCCTGCATCTGGTCTGCAGGATGGAAGGCATTATATCATGAGTTTCTTTGGGAATTCATAACTCACCATGTTCTCAGAAAAATATAGTGTAGGAGGAGGTGAGACAATGCTCCAGATCTCTGCTGTTTACTGCTATACACACATCTCTCTTCCTAGCAACAAAGCAGCATTCTTTAATTGAAATGGATACAATACTTGCAAGGAACGTTCTCTCCTCTGCTATACTTACAAACAAAGCATTATTAGCTTCCTCTTAAAAGGGAAGCTCTTTTTCCTATTTGATGCGTTGTCTCTGAGTGTCAGACTTCTTTGCTTTTTGTGATTTGTTGGTTTTGCTCTCCATAGGAACAGGTGAAGCAGAAGGTGAAGAGGCAGCTGACAAAGCAGCAAAAATCTGTCATCAGAAGACGACTGCAAAAGGGAGAAGCAAACGTGTGCACCAAGCAACGCCGCGAGAACATGTTCAATATCAAGTGCAGTGTGGATGCCGCCAGCTTCTGGGGATAATGTCTGCGGCCCTTTTACTTTTACATCTATGCAGTTCCTTCACTTTCTAATATTGATATGTGTTTTTACCACTTAAAGTTAACAAATGTAATTCTTCTGGATTTCCTGTTTTTCTGCATTACTTTCATATAGAGTCATACTAAGATTTTACAGCCTATGCAGTTCCAAATGTAACAACTGCTCTAAAGCAATGGCCAGAGACTGGTGACTAATGGATGTAAAAGACACATGTGGATGAAAAAATGCTGCTAAAGAGCTGAGTAGTTATATTTTTAAGAAAAATATATGCAGTTTAGGCAGAGATTTGTCCCATTAGTGTGCATCCTTTGTGGCATAGTTCTTCACTTGTACAAGAACACAGGAGTTGTATACCAACCTCTGTATATGTCTGGTTAACTCCTTCAAGACCTTTGACATGAGTCCCTGCATTTGATGTGGACTCACACGCCGAGCCCACATCTGTCCCTGCACTTGATGGCTGATTTCGTTAGCCATCAAGTTCCTTTAGCAGCCGAGGGTGAAGCGGTGCTCTGCCCCCGATTGAACCTGTTAAATCCCGCTATTAGTCACTAACAGCGGGATTTAACACGTTGGCAGGAAGTGCTTCATTAATCCTGCCCATCGGCGCCCCTGTCACGTGTTTGCTGATGACCACCAGGCCGGTCATTGTGAATCTCCTGTGACCAGCGTTCAAAGGAGATTGTGATTTCTGCTATACATAGGACAAGCGATTGGATTATCCAAGCTTCAAGTCTCCTAAGGTCCACTTGAAGTCAGTGAAAAGTGTGGGAAAAAGTTTTTAAAATTATGACGAAGAAAGGAACCGAAGTTCAAATCACCCCCTTTTTTGCCCATTTAAAAAATAAAAACACATTTGCTATCGCTTCTTTCAGAAATGTCCGATCTATCAAAATATAAAAACAATTAATCCGACTGGTAAACGTCAGAAGCAGATGTCTCTGATAAAATATATTGCAAAGTATCATATGATCCTGCTTCTCTCTCCTCGATTGATGTCATTTTCAAAATTCTCAATTCTCTGGTAAAATCTGTATCCAATCAATACAGACTTCTTCACTACAGAGAGAGAATCTTATCAGTAGTAATAGTCATCACCTATGCGAAGGAGAGAAAGGAGGAGAAAAAGACAGAGCTCCTCTCCCTCTAGTCTACATAGTCTTATCAGAAAAAAACGTATTTTTCGGACTATAAGATGCACCTAGGTTTTAGAGGAGGAAATTAGGAAAAGAAAATTGAAGCAAAAATGTGGTCAATTCTGTACTTAATATTGCCTATCCTGGTATTGTTAATATCCCCAACCTAATACACATGGATCGCTCATCCCTATCCTGGTATGCATAGCCCCCTCATCCCTATCCTGGTATGCTTGGCCCCCTCATCCCTATCCTGGAGTGCATGGCCCCCTCATCCCTATCCTGGTGTGCATGGCCCCCTCATCCCTATCCTGGAGTCCATGGTCCCCTCATCCCTATCCTGGTAGGAATGGTCCCCCTTCATCCCTATCCTGGCAGGATTGATCACTCTATCCTAGTATGCATGACCCCATCCCCTATCCTGGTATGCAGGGCCCCCATCTCGTCCTAGTAGGCATATCCCTATCCTGGTATGCAGGGCCCCCATCTGGTCCTAGTTTGCATGGCCCCATCCCTATTCTGGTATGATTGGCCCGCATCAGAAAACATAAAAACAAAAAATCATTACTTACCTTTGCAGTGCTCCCTCGCAGCATCTGGTTCTGATGCTAGCAGCTGCTTTATGCTTGTAAGCAGCGCATGGCAGGGACCTCATGCTCTTCAGTAGCGCGCACAGTGTCAGCCGCCGGCTTCCTGCTGCTGCCGGCGGTCACATGTGCTGCTACTTTTAAGAGAAATGAATATTCATCTCTCTGGATGTGGAGAGAGGTGACTATTCGTTTCTCTTAAGTAGCTGCACACGTGACCACCAGCAGCTGACACTGCACGCTACTGAAGAACAATGAATGCTCTCTGCGTTCACAGTTCTGCCGTGGGGAGCAGTGAGTATTCCTGCAGCTGCCCTTCGGCTTGCAATGATGTCCCTGCCATGCGCTCCTTACAAGCATAAAGCATATGCTGGCAAAGGAGCAGGATGCTGTGAGGGAGCGCTGGGAAGGTAAGTGTAATGGTTTGAATTTTTTATGTTTTCTGATGGGGCCATGCATACCAGGATGGGGGTGGGGGCCAATCATACCAAGACGCTATTAAAGAGAAATGAATGTTCATTGCCCTCCACGCCCATGGGCGTGACATGCAGTGAATATTCATTTCTCTTTAGCAGTGGGCACAGGAGTTAGCCGCAGGCTCCAGCCTCCTGTGACTCGCTGCTCCACCGATGCTACTCCCCCACCTACCCACCACAGCCAGAGCCGGTACATCCAGACTATAAGACACATACTTCATTTCCCTCCACATTCTTATAGCCTGAAAAATACGGTAATCGTCATCTCTTACTTCATTAATGCAAAATCTGTTTTCACTGAATACAGATTTTACTTGAGAATTTTGAGACCGAATGAGTCCTTGTGGACAAAGCAGATTTCTCTGATAAGATATATTACAAAGTTGTTTATTTTCACGTGTACTATCGATTTAGGAAATAAAAACTAAAAGTAGTTATATTTTAACACTTTCACCCCGAGCCTGTTTTCACCTTCATGACCATGTCAAATTTTACAATTCTGTCCAGTGTCACTTTATGTGGGTATAACTCTGGAAAGTGTCAGCATATCCCACTGATTCTGAGATTGTTACGAAAAACCATATTGTACTTCATGGTAAAGTTTGTTCAATATGATTTGCGTTTATTTGTGGAAAAAATGGAAATTTGGTGATTTTATTTTGAAAATTTTGTAACATTTTCAAAGTTTTTAATTTTTATGCTCTTAAATCAGTTATGTCACACAATAGTTTAATAAACAACATTTCTTACATGTCTACTTTACATCAGCACAATTTTTGAAGCATAATTTGTTGTGTTAGGAAGTTAGAAGGGTTCAAATCTGATCAGCAATTTCTAATTTTTACTACAAAATTTGCAAAATCATTTTTATGGGCTACATCACATTTAAAGTGACTCTGATGGGTCTATATGATAGAAAATACCAAAAATTTACACCATTCTAAAAACTGCACGCCTTAAGGTTCTTAAAACCACATTCAAGTAATTTTTTTTTTTACTTTTCAGGTGCTTCACAGGAGTAAGTAAAAAATTAACATTTAATTTTTTTTTCACAAAAACTTTACTTAAGACCCAATTTCTGTTTATTTTCACAAGGGTAACAGGAGAAAATGGACCCCAAAATTTGTTGTGCATTTTCTCCTGAGCAGGCCGAAACCCGATATGTGGGGGAAAAGTACTGTCACGGCATTTCTTGGAAGGGCGCACCTTTTGACTTTTTGAATGCAAAATTTGCTGAAACAATTAGTGGACTCCATGTTGCGTTTGGCGAGCCAATGATGTGCCTAAACGGGAAACTGCTGACAAGTGACACCATGTTGAAAACTAGTCCTCTCAGGGAACTTATCTAGGTGTGTGGTGAGCATCTTCCCAAGTGCTTCACAGAAATTTATAACGTTGAGCCGTGAGAATAAAAAATTACATTTTTCACACAAATGTTTTTTAGCCCCAATTTTTGCATTTTCACAAGGGTAACTGAAGAAATGTGCAATTTCTCCTGAGTATGCTGATACCTCATATATTCAACCCATTTCTCCCACAAGTGACCCCATTTTGGAAACTAGGTCCCTCGAGGAACTTAACTAGATGTGTAGTGAGCACCTTAAACCCCCCAGTTGCTTCACAGAAGTTTATAACGTTGAGCCGTGAAGATTAAAAAAAAAAAAGTAAACATTTTTCCGGTAAAATGTTTTTTCAGCTCCATTTTTTTTTTTTTTACTTTCACAAGGCTAACAGGAGAAAAAGCACCATACAATTTGTTGTGAAATTTCTCCTGAGTATGCAGATACCCCATATTTGGGGGAAAACTACTGTTGGGCACACGCCAGAGCTCAGAAAGGAAGTAGTGACGTTTTGGAAAACAGACTTTGATGGAAAAGTCTGCTTGTGTCCTGTGACGTTTGGAGAGCCTCTGATGTGCCCAAACAGTGGAACCCCCCCACAACTGACCACTCAAGAAATTTATCTCGATTTGTGGTGAGCAACTAGAACCCATGGGTGCTTCACAGAATTTTACGACGTTGATCAGTAAAGATTAAGAAAAAAACTCCCACAATATTTTTAGTCCCAAATTTTTTAATTTTCACAAGGATGCCAGGAGAAAATGGACCCCGAAATTTGTTCTGCAATTTCTCCCGAGTACAGAGATACCCCATATATGGTCAAAAACGACTTTTGTTACACCGTGCAAAGCTCAGAAGGGAAGAAGCGCCCATATTGAAGTTCAGATTTTGCTGAACTGGTTTGTCACATTGACAAAGCCCCTGAGGTGCCAGAACAGCAGAACCCCCCCCCCCCCCCCTTCATAAGTGACCCTATTTTACCAACTTCACCTCTCAATGAATTCATCTAGGGGTACAGAGATCATATTGACACCACAGGTGTGTCACAAAACTTTTTAGCAATAAAACTTTTGTTTTGGCCTCAGATTTTACATTTTCACAGTGGGAAATAAGTAAAAATGGCACCAAATTTATTTATTTTTTGTAATTTCTGCTGAATGTGCAAATGCCCCATATGTGGCTGTACAGTACTGCTTAGCCACATGGCAAGACCCATGAGGGACAGAGCGCGACTTTCCTCCTGGAGCGCAGATTTTCCTATAATAGTTTGTGGATTCCATATACAGAGTCCCTAAGTGCTAGAAGAGCACAACCCCCCCCCCCCCCCCCAAGTGACCCTATTTTTTTTTTAAATCATAACCCTTTGAGAATTTATCTATAGATGTAGTAATGATTTTGTCTCCATGGGTATTTTCCAGAAACAAGCAGCAGTGAATGTTGCAGAGTAAAAATAGCAAAATGTCACACTAGTGACCAGTATGTTCTTATGCCATATCCATAATTAGCAATAAGTGACAGCTGTGCAACATTCATTAATAATGCCCGGGCAGCGATGCCCCTGCTCCAGTCACAACGTACAGATGCGTTGCCCCTGCTCCAGTCACAACGTACAGATGCGTTGCCCCTGCTCCAGTCAAAATGTACGGGCGTGCTCCACCTGCTTCAGTCACAACGTACAGATGCGTTGCCCCATCTCCAGTCACAACGTACAGATGCGTTGCCCCTTCTCCAGTCACAATGTACAGGCGCACTGCCCCTGCTCCAGTCACAATGTACGGGCATGCTCCTCCAGCTCCAGTCACAATGTATGGACACGCTGCCCCTGTTCCAGTCACAATGGATGGGTGTTGCTCCTCCTGCTCCAGTCACAATGTATGGGCATGCTCCACCTGCTCGAATCGCAATGTACAGACGTGCTGCCACAGTCACAATGTATAGGCGTGCTCCTCCAGCTCCAGTCACAATGTACCGACACGCTGCCCCTGCTCCAGTTACAATGTATGGATGCGCTGCCCCTGTTCCAGTCGCAATGTATGGGCATGCTCCACCTGCTTGAGTCACAAGGTACGGACACGCTGCCCCTGCTCCAGTCACAATGTATGGGCATGCTCCTCCTGCCCAAGTCACAATATATGGACATGATGCCCCTGCTCCAGTTACAATGTACGGATGCGCTGCCCCTGTTCCAGTCACAATGTATGGGCATGCTCCACCTGCTTGAGTCACAAGGTACAGACGTGCTGCCCCTGCTCCAGTCACAATGTACGTGCTGCCCCTGCTCCAGTCACAATGTATAGGCATGCTCCACCTGCTCCAGTCACAATGTATGGACGTGCTCCCCCTGCTCGAGTCACAATGAACGGGCAAACTCCTGCTCCAATGCACCCATATGTGGCATTGTAGTAATCAGTGGGATCCCAGAGTCCCATCTTCCACCAATCAATATATTTGCCACCTTTCAACATTGGCCAAACTAGAGCAAATACTGGGGTAGTACATCATTACACCAAACCTTCAAAAGAATGTGCTATTCTATATGATGCCCATATAATTTGCTTTATTCTAACCAGTATGCAAATAATTATCAACATAAGATCATTTAAGATTTTACAGACACATTAACATATCTATGTTTTACTGCCACAATTATATTGCCAATTGGTGTGGTTCAGGGTCTTGAGACCCCAATGATTGCACAAAAGACTCAATGTACATGCTCATAGACTTTCTATTAAGCCAACGCACACTGATGGAAGAGGTGAGCTCTGCCGCTAGCAGAAGTAAGCACTTCAGAGCCATGTTTTGAGAATTCTGTGGCAGTCTCTGGACACAGACCCCCCACCAATCAGCAACACGTTTAGGTCTGTAAAACAGAAAAACTAATTTTAAACAGTCACTTTTTAAATACTTTACATAAAGAGAGTCAGTCAGTACGAAATGACTTCACACTTGGTGGAGTCAAACAGTTTAGTTCACCTTCCCACCCACTTATTTCCATCCATCTCCGCTCTACTCTTCCTTGATTGACAGCTCTGACTGTACAGGAGGCAGAGGCAATAGATGGGAGACAAGTAGGTGGGTAGGTGCACTGAACTGCTTGGCCACACTGGGTGTACTTCACTGCCTGTGCGTACACTGCCTGTGCTTCATTTGAAAGTCATTTTGAACGGACAGACAGACATGCCTATTGATTCCATGATAGCTCAGTACGGTCCCATCACAGTACAAGTGGAATAGTCATACAAGTAGCAATAGCGTTTTTGCTTTAATAACTTAAAATGTCATTTTACCACACAGGCAATGTATTTATAGTCCTTTCTGCCATTATACTGTGGAGTAGAATAAGAAAATTGGATGTGTACTTCATTTTTTGTGGGTGGAAGTCATCATCCCAGCTATCATTTATGTGAGCTAGGTGAGTGCGTTTGTGTGTATACAGATGCACAGGCTGTTTTGTTCAGCCCAACCCAAGGAGATTTCTTTCTTTATACCCCATGAGCAATCTTAATAAATAGTAATCTGTGAGTGTGCCCGACTGAGTACATGTGACGCCATATTTTGGCTGTGCGCTCCATGGGTGTAGACTAGAAGTGCATACAGCGTGCAGAATAATTCCTATACTAAAGTACTAGCATTTCTAGCAGAAGGGGATTTAAGCTGAACTAATATATGTTTGGTACATAGAAACAGTACATACTAATATCACACTCATTATACAAAACTGGGCATTATTCTGCAGGACACCTGGAAATATGAAGTGTTATAATCAGCGACTGCTGTAACATCCTGCTTTATCAGGCAAAGCAGTGAATGCATGAGCAGATCATTGGACTAGGCAAAAAAAAACATTTTTGGAGCTTAACCCCTTCACAGTGAAGCCTGTTTTCACCTTCATGACCACCCACATTTTACAATTCTGACCACTGTCCCTTAATGAGATCACTAGATGGTGTCCCGATTGTAACGCATCAGGTATTCTAGAATATGTATGTAGTTTATTTATGAAGTTTTCAGAATAATGCAATGAATACACGTTTTGGCCGTCCGGGCGCGACCAATTAGCGAAGCGTGGTTCAAATTCCGTGCCAATTCGTGGCCGGACTGCGCCTGTCGCTGATTGTGCGCATCTGGCCGGGGGGCGTGACCAATCAGTGAAGCCAGGGCCGGCTCCAGGTTTTTGAGGGCCCCGGGCGAAAGAGTCTCAGTGGGCGCCCCTCTTTAACACATACCATGATTCATGATGCACAAATACAGCAGAGAAATATAGCACAGCCACATAGCATATAACACAGCCCACGTATATAACAGCCCACGTAGCATATAGCACAGCCACGTAGCATATACCACAGCCCACGTAGCATATAGCACAGCCCAGGTAGCATATAGCACAGCCCAGGTAGCATATAGCACAGCCACGTAGTATATAGCAGCCCACATAGCATATAACACAGCCCACACAGTATATAGCACAGCCACGTAGTATACAGCACAGCCACGTATATAGCACAGCCACGTAGTATATAACAGCCACGTAGTATATAGCACAGCCCACGTAGTATATAGCACAGCACACGTAGTATATAACAGCCACGTAGTATATAGCACAGCCGCGTAGTATATAGCACAGCCACGTAGTATATTGCACATCCACGTAGTTTATAGCACAGCCCACGTAGTATATAGCACAGGCCACGTAGTATATAACAGCCACATAGTATATAACAGCCACGTAGTATATAGCACAGCTATGTAGTATAAAGCACAGCCAGCATAGTATATAGCACAGCATAATAGCCGACATAGTATATAACAGCCACGTAGTATATTGCATAGCCATGTAGTATATAGCACAGCCCACGTAGTATATGACAGCCAAGTAGTAGATAGCACAGCCACGTAGTATATTGCACATCCACATAGTTTATAGCACAACCCACGTAGTATATAGCACAGCCCACTTAGTATATAGCACAGGCAACGTAGCATATAGCACAGCCCACGCAGTGTATAACACAGCTCATGTAGTATATAGCACAGCCCACGTAGTATATAACAGCCCACGAATCTGTGGAAAGAGCTGAAAACTGCTGTTCACAAACGATCTCCATCAAACCTCACTGAGCTCGAGCTGTTTGCCAAGGAAGAATGGGCAAGAATTTCAGTCTTTTGATGTACAAAACTGATAGAGACATACCCCAAGCGACTTGCAGCTGTAATCGCAGCTAAAGGTTGTGCAACAAAGTATTAAGTTAAAGGGGCCGAATGATATTGCACGCCCCACTTTTCAGTTTTTGAATTTCCACAAAAATCTAAAATAACCAATAAATTTTGTTCAACTTCACAGTTGTGTTCCACTTGTTGTTGATTCTTCACCAATAAATTGCATTTGGTATCTTTATGTTTGAAGCATGATATATGGGAAAAGGTTGAAAAGTTCCAGGGGGCCAAATACTTTCACAAGGCACTGTATATAGTGCATTTAATACAAATGTATGTAAGTCACCTTCAGATGCATCTCTATACAGAAAAGGTGCTATATCAAACTTAGTTCTTTTTAAATTCAAAAGAAAGATCACAATAGATCACTTAGCTTATTTTAGTAACTTCCAGTATTGACATCTCTTGTCCCTACACGTTTCATCCCCTCCTGTTATCGGGGCTCATCAGGAGACCACAAATAGGCATGTGCCATAATAGCAAAGGGAGAGCACACTCCTATTTGTGGTCCCCTGATGAGCCCCAATAACAGGAGCGGCGAAACGTGTAGGGACAAGGGACATCAATACTGGAAGTGACTACAACCAGCAACGTTCTTCCTCTGGGGTCCTCCTCTTGCCAGTGATTGACAGGTCATTCTTCTGTCACCTGCTACCTCAGCTGACATCTTGCACAGGTGCCGTCATGACGCTGTGGGGAATATCCATCTGCGCATACACCACTCTCGGGAATGAGATCTCAGGAAAGCTGGTTGCAAAGACTTAAATCTCACTTATGCCAAGCTCATTTTCATAGGAAATCGCCAATGGATTATGAGAGAACGAAGAAATTGATTTGTATTGTAAATATATGAAAGTTATCTTTACTGTACTGTGATTACGTTTCTTTGGGGTCTAAAAACCTGCCAACAGGTTCAGTCTAAGCTCCGCAAACTCCACTTTAAAAAGTCAATGTACTTTCAACAAACTTTGCATAAATCAGCAGTACTAATGAATATAAGAAAATGTATAATATTTCTTGTCAGTGAATTTTTTCTTAACTTATGAGCCATTTATTCCCCAACTCCTGAACTCGCCATCCATTGTGGAAAAAAAAAACATCTCAAATTTGTCTTAGGCCCCCTTCACACGTCCATATAAAAAAAATATTGCGGTGTCAGTGTTTTGAATCAGTGTTTTTCCGTTATGGCAAAAGAAAAAGAAATTACACACAGGACACCATATTCTGAAAAGTTAACTGAAACAGGTATGCTTTTATTTTCAGGCACATAATCAGCATGAAGGTCGAAGGGAAGACTCATTGCACATGACTGCTGCAGATGAAAGTTATCCTGGCCAGCCTGACCATTCTCTAAGGGTTTATTCACAAATTACGATTTTTGCTGTCATATTTCCAATATAGTGCCAATACCACAACATTTTGTCTGGGGGGATCTTTTTTTGTAAGAAAAAAAGTGTAAAAAATATTTTATTTGTGACCATGACATATGAGAATAAGTTCTTATTAATATAACATTTTTGATTCATGATGTCTACAGACATTTGTGATTGTCATGATATTCCTAAGAAATCCAGGCTCCAGAAGAACTTTCTTTCTGCCTTGCCAAGGTAGATCCAGCACATAGACTGTCCAAGTAGTCCTATTACAGTCATAGTTAGTTAGTAATGGGTCAGTAATTGTTGCCATTAATCGAAGAAAGATTATAATCTACTTGCTGACAGCATTGCTAAACATGTGAACATCGCAGCCACAAGTCATGAATTCACGGTAGCCTGGTAGAATTCCAGACTGATTTTTGGGCTATTTTCGGTTCAGATATGTCCTAAAGTCAGGAAAAGAAATTACAAATCGGGCTTTGTTGAGCAAACTCTATAGAACAATGATAAGTGATGGGTTTTAATTGGAAAAGATCTTAAAAGAGCATATAAGATGTTCATGGTATATACTGTATTTGTAGGTATATGAACTTGGCAAGATAACAGCTCAAGAATGCAGCCAAAAGTGTCAACTATTACACCAAACTAATGGGGTCATATAAACTTAATAAAATATGAGCTGTTTCTTCAAGATTTTTTTGTATTTTGAAGTTGGAAACGTTTTCTAAGACTTAGTCATTGAGGGGATGGATAATGTTAGACAGTCCAGCTGTTCCTACAGTCTATCTTCCCGGATGAATATATGGTTCTCATGCCAAAGATTGCCCATCCTTTTATTAAGAAATTAAAAAGTATGATTACTGGAATGATATACTGCCGAGCCACTAACATTAATGATAAATCCAACATTCCTGATGACACATTGTACTGGGAAATCATAAAATAGGTCAAAGTGTTAGAAAAAAAAAAGCAGCCAGTGTAATGAGAGAATTTGATGAATTATTAAAACGACTAAAAACTTGGCAATCTGCTACATTTCTGGGAATACTATACTTCGAAGTGAATTAGAAATCTGGAAAGACGTTGTTGAAAGTGTCCTCCACGTGAAGCTTTTGTTAGTACTGGATATGGTTCCATCCGGGGTTTTAAACTGCTGCCTGCTTTGATCCATCAGAAGATAATATCTAAAAGAAAGGAAATGTTTAAATACATGTAATTAAGGAGACACTATTAATTAAGTAGAAGGTCAGATGAGTGGCAGCTGCTCCAGTTGTTTCATTGAAAATGTTAAACCGCACCATTATTAAGCATGGAGTCTAAATAAGGAATGGCCAATGAGACTGGAAAGGAACCATCAATGGAGGATTAGTTGGTGCTGCCGTGAGGAAATGCTTTTGGGGAAACGTTCTTTGATGGTTCAGTGAAACAATATCCTTAAGGTGCCGTAAGCGACGCTGCAGCGATAGCGACAGCGATCCCGATCGCTGCAGCGTCGCTGTTTGGTCGCTGGAGAGCTGTCACACAGACCGCTCTCCAGCGACCAGCGATGCCGAGGTCCCCGGGTAACCAGGGTAAACATCGGGTTGCTAAGCGCAGGGCCGCGCTTAGTAACCCGATGTTTACCCTGGTTACCAGCGTAAAAGTTAAAAAAACAAACAGTACATGCTCACCTGCGCGTCTCCCAGCCTCTGCTTCCTGACGCTGACTGAGCTCCGGCCCTAACAGCACAGCGGTGACGTCACCGCTGTTGCTTTCACTTTCAGTTTAGGGCCGGAGCTCAGAGTGTCAGGAAGCAGAGGCTGGGGGACGCGCAGGTGAGTATGTACTGTTTGTTTTTTTAACTTTTACGCTGGTAACCAGGGTAAACATCGGGTTACTAAGCGCGGCCCTGCGCTTAGTTACCCGATGTTTACCCTGGTTACCAGTGTAAAATATCGCTGGTATCGTCGCTTTTGCTGTCAAACACGGCGATACACGGCGACCTAGCGACCAAATAATGTGCAGACCTTCTAGCAGCGACCAGCAATTTCACAGCGGGATCCAGATCGCTGCTGCGTGTCAAATACAGCTATATCGCTATCCAGGTCGCTGCAACGTCACGGATCGCTGGCGATATCGCCTAGTGTGACGGTACCTTTAGTTCCTTGAAAGATTAAATAAGACTTGTTTCAAGCTGTTTGCTTCCAGCTCTGGAAAGCGTAGCACAATCCCGGGAAAAGACTTCTTCATGTTCCCTTCTCCGGTAAAGACTTTAGCCTTGAGCAGAACAGCATTTCCTGTGTCCATTGACTTTAGTAATTCCCTTGCATCCACTTATCCTACATCTGCATGTTCTCTCCTTTCCGTCTGTAAATACTGTTCAAGGAGTAGGTGGTCACATTGGCAACCAGGACTCAATTCTTATACTTCTGCCCACCACCAAAGAACGCAGGACCTTACAGAGCAAAGGCAGCTTGTACATTGTGCTTATCGGAGACAGATGCTGAATGTGACAGCTGCATTGCTACATTTGGATGCTACCGCATAGCAAATCTTTATAGAATATGTATGAAATATTAAATAGTCTCAGTCGTGTGCACCCAATGGTAAGACATATCCTTCCGGATGTCTCTGTCCAAAACTTTCCTGCTGGAAATATTAGGGGTTTTTCGGCTTCTGTTCTGGAACATATATACAAGAATCTATACATAAAGAATTTTCCTTGCACTCCATATTTGCCACAAGCCAGCTGCTGAATTCAGCCAATTATGAATATTGTAACAATTACTGGTCCTTAATTATAGGAACTAAATCTTATATGCTATTTCCATGTGTTTTATAGACTGGTACCCCAGATGTCCTCCAGAAACAGTTGCTGCTTTGGGCATTTGGAAAAAGTTATGCGACTAGTGTATGTAACATCCATTCAGAAACTAAAATATAGATCTTAGCCAGTATTAAGGGAAGACATACTGTATATATAAATTCATAACTATAAAGCCACTAACAGATGAACCGAGCACAATTATTTTGTTTGCATGGCATCTTTAGTGGGGTTGGATATAATAGGCTGTATGTGAATAATTAATTCTGAAAGTTTTGCTGGAGAAAAGAAAAATTGATTAAAAAAGGTTCTGATTGGCATTGACAAGAACCATTTTGCAATGGCTAGGTTGCTGTGCCAGAGCATTTTGAGAATGCCAGGTCTTTTGGGTTGTTCTTGGTTTACAAAAGTCAAAGAAAGGACAACTGGACCTTGACACTTTATTGGGCTCCCAATGTTAAATAATGCCTTTGGTTAGCCTGTCTGGTCCAGGCACTCAGAAAAGCTAACCATGACAAATATTACTGAAAAAGCTAATGGTAACGCCTCTTTCACAAGCATGATTTTCTCGTATACATTCCAGTCCTTTTTTCCATGGCTAGAACACTTACCCATGGGGCTGGGTCCGGTTTTTGCCGACCAAGTGTGTACAAAAAAATAAAAGCCGAGATGTCCAATGCAATTCCATGGGTCAGTGAAAAACACATCAGCACACTGATAGCTTCCTAGTTGTATCCTGTTGCTGTCCATTTTTTATTGTTTTCTTGACAATGCTTGCTACAGAAATCTTTTTCTGTTTTTTTTTTTGCATGATAGAAAATGGATGGAACACTGATGGTAGAACTGAAACACAAATCAAACATTGGTGAAAATCCGATCCAAAACACTTGGTCTGTTGGAAATTGGTCTGTTTTTCACAGATGCAAAAAAGGAAAAACTGACATATGAAACTGGCCTAACTATGATGGGATGGTGCCAGAACAACCAGTTCATCACAGCTTGTTGTATACGAGGTTGCGTAGATCCAGAACTGTCAGAGTGGCCATGCAGATCCTTGGCCCAGACAGTGTTCTGGTCAGACGAATCGTGTTTTATTTTACATCATTTGGATCGGTCACTTACATGTTGAAGACATGGCGCTTAGACACTGGAAATAAGCAAGCTGACAGAGACAGTGTGATACTGTTAGCAATGTTATGCTGGGAAACCTTGTTTGTGCAGCGCCCCAGAGTTCTGGTCGTTGCAGTACTGTGGCTTCGCCGCTAAGGGGAGCCATGGTACGTTCGATGGCACCGAAGGAGTTCCTCCAATCAGGTATCACAGACACCAATATGTTTCACAGCTGGGCCTCCGGGGGGAGCTAAGGGTGCTATTCATTAGGCCACTCCCCACCATAGTGGGTAAACTGGGGGTCAGGCAGAAAGTTAGAGAGAACGCTGACGGGATTGAACGGAGCAACACCCTGTGGCAGGGGGTGTTGTGAAGGGAGAGACTGTAGGGTCTCTGCCAGGGGTGGGATCCTGGCAGAGGCTTGGCATTGAAAGAACGTAACGGGTCCGCGCAGGCTCCTGGAAGCGGCGGGACTCAAGGAAAGGACTAGAAGCGAGACAGATTGTGCTGAGTGAGAAACGAGATCAAGCAGAAGGAGAATACCAGCAGGGGTTTTGTTGAAAGAGGCAGCACCCTGCTGAGGCGCAATACCGGTGGCCGGAACGCCGAGGGAGTGGATTAGAATACAGCTTCAAGCCATACTCCAAACAGCGGCAGGACAGTCAGTCTCAGGCGGGCTGTCTACCACATATCACCTATGAAGTCTTGGGGGGCAATTGCGGGAGAGGGGCGACTCTAGGGTCCCGGAAGAACTCCAGGCCTACCTGACAAACGGGTGCCATTCCAACCTGAATACAGGGAAGGGGTGGATTACAGAGGAACATCAAATCGAGTTGTGAGGGAACTTAAGAAACAGACACAACCGTTGTGGGGTTACTTTCCGTAAGCACAGCAGGGAAGGACTACAACACATAGCGCTAGAAGGAAGGCACAGATTTCCACCTGAGAGGAGAACTCTGGAGGTGCCATTGGACCGGCCGGACTTGCGTAGCCTGGTGAACCGTGTTCTGGACTGAGGACTCAGAGATCTCCAGTAAAGAGGTAAAGAGACTGCAACCTGGTGTCCTCGTTATTTACCGCGACTTACACCCCACAACTGCACCGCTCCATCGCTACCATTACTACCACCTATTACACCGGACGTCCCCCACTGACGGACAGGGCCACGGACCGGGTCTAGCCACCGTGACAACCCCGAGACTGAGAACTAGAGGCCCGGCTCCGGGTACCCCTCGGCCCTGCGGCGGTGTGGGGGCGCGCCGCAGACTTGGCGTCACGAACAGGATCTACTTAAGCCTGAAGAATCAGGTCATGTGTGCCTTGGAACTGTGATTTATCGTGCTTGGACTGTGCTTTATTACAAGGACTGTGTGTTGCCACTTGCCGCCAGAAGTTCCCGCCAAAACCGCCGCCATTACAGCGCTAAGGAGAGCGCAGGAGAAGAAGAAGGGCGTGGAAGTGGGCGTGAACAAGCTGAAGAGTGCGAAAGACAATGGCCGCCCAGTCTAAATATCTCGGCCCCTTGAGGACGTGTCCGTCAGCAGCCGAGATCCGCCTCCTGATCCTCAATGGTGGGCAGAGACAGAGAAAACGAAACCGCCCACGAAGGAGAGAGCGGGAAAAGGACCAGGAAGAAGGAGCGAGCGACATGGAGGATGCCATGGCGAGCCGCCCGGAGCCGGAGCGTGGGGTCGGAGCAGAGGACTCCCCCAGCCACCCGGAGGGGCACCGCAACCAGGCGTCCACCGCTGATGCTGAATTCCTGCAGGCCGGAGTGGACGAGCTCAGCGACCGACCCCGGCGGACGCAGCTGAGCACTGAGGCCGGGTGGAAGAAGGCCATCATCAGGAGCCTCACCGGACATCTGTCGGCAGCCTCATCTGGTCCGGAGCAGGAAAGAAGTCCCAGCGCTACGAAGCTGGAAAGCAAGGCCCTGCCGGAAAGCGAGGTGCTGCAAGCAGAGATGACAGCGTCGCAGCACAAGGCCCCGCAGCCAGCATTCCAGACCCCAGCGGAGGCAGAGCAGACCGGCACCGAAGGGACCGCATCTGAAGCAGGTATGAAAGACGACCCTGCCCTGACGACCGACACCACTCCAGTGACTGCTAGTGCCACAGCTGCTGACTCGGTTCCAGTGACTGATCTTGCAGCAGCCGCTACCTTTGCTGCCACAAATGCCCATACTCAAGCTGCGCAGACCTCCATCGCTGCGCATGATTTAACCATACATGAAAGACGGATTAACGGCGTGTGTCCAGCACTGGGTGTAGCCCTGGACCTCACTTTTCCCAGGCCAGGAAGGGTTAAGTGCCAGGTGCTGCCCTGGAAGCCGTCCAACTAAGCCTCGGAAACCTGAAACTGTAAATAGTTAACTGTTTATTTCCTTGCTGTTTTGCTGCTAAAACCCGTCCTGGGTTAACTCTTAAAGGGATCCCTTTGTTTACCCGGGATCCCTATTGCTTTTTATTTTTGCTTTCACTTTCATTTTTGCTTTGTGTTCCACAATGTTATAAAAACTGCTGAATCATGGACTGTGCATGATTCGAACTTTCTTTTGTAAATAGTTTGCACCTTCTTAAAGGTGCTCCCTACTGGTTTTAGCCAAAGACACTTTGCGAAGATATTTGCCCTATTGGTTTGAGCCAAAGACACTTTGTGAAGATACCTTTCCTACCGGTTCTAGTTAAAGACACTTTGCGAAGATACCATGCCGGAACCTTTGCATGGGCCGGTAGGCTGAGAAGACGAGCTACCTTAGAAAGACTTGGTCTCCTCTTAAAGGGGATGTGAGAAACTGAACTTGAGAGAGATACTGTTGCAGAACAGTAATGCCATAATGATGCCTTGAAAAGAAATGTAACTGTTTTACATGCTAAGTTATATGTGTTGAATTTGTTGAAATGTGAAATCTAAAGTTTTGCAGAAAGAAAAGATGCAGAGAGCCCGTAGGGGTAGAGATAGAGACCTGCATAGCTGAAAGTAAGCGAAGTAATAATGAAGGTGAGGATAGAAGGTAAACCCCGCGTCCCCATTGAAAGTTACTTTGTTACTAAGGACAGAGAGTGAACCCGTAGGGGTTAGAGAGTGAGTCCTTAAAGGAGCCGAGTAGAGCTGGCTCAGAGTTCTTTAAACGAAAGGAATGTTATGTCTATACCATGTATAGTAGAGAAAGGCAGTAGGCCCTGGATGAACAGGGCGGTCCTGTAAAAGAAAGGAGAGGCAGTAGGTCTGGTGCCATAGGGACAGGCGGTCCTGCAGGTTCAAAGTAGGAGAATGTGAAGTTACCTTACCCTGTAATGTGATTATAGGAAGGCCTTTGGTAAACTAAGAGTGTATGTTTCTTAAAGGCAATGTTAATTTATTGTTCCCGAATTTGCACTAAGTAGAATACCCGGTTGGGTAACAGGAGTTATGCATAGCCTGTAATTTATAATGTTGACTATGTTTGTAACGTTAAAAGTGTCCTCACCTCCCATAAAGGGAAGCCTGTTCAAGTATACTTATTGTTTTGCACTCAACAAAATTGTATGTCTGTTTACTAATCTGTATTGTTGTTTTTCTTCCCAGTCCCGGAGTACTGTGTTTAACCAGGGGGGAGTGCAGCGCCCCAGAGTTCTGGTCGTTGCAGTACTGTGGCTTCGCCGCTAAGGGGAGCCATGGTACGTTCGATGGCACCGAAGGAGTTCCTCCAATCAGGTATCACAGACACCAATATGTTTCACAGCTGGGCCTCCGGGGGGAGCTAAGGGTGCTATTCATTAGGCCACTCCCCACCATAGTGGGTAAACTGGGGGTCAGGCAGAAAGTTAGAGAGAACGCTGACGGGATTGAACGGAGCAACACCCTGTGGCAGGGGGTGTTGTGAAGGGAGAGACTGTAGGGTCTCTGCCAGGGGTGGGATCCTGGCAGAGGCTTGGCATTGAAAGAACGTAACGGGTCCGCGCAGGCTCCTGGAAGCGGCGGGACTCAAGGAAAGGACTAGAAGCGAGACAGATTGTGCTGAGTGAGAAACGAGATCAAGCAGAAGGAGAATACCAGCAGGGGTTTTGTTGAAAGAGGCAGCACCCTGCTGAGGCGCAATACCGGTGGCCGGAACGCCGAGGGAGTGGATTAGAATACAGCTTCAAGCCATACTCCAAACAGCGGCAGGACAGTCAGTCTCAGGCGGGCTGTCTACCACATATCACCTATGAAGTCTTGGGGGGCAATTGCGGGAGAGGGGCGACTCTAGGGTCCCGGAAGAACTCCAGGCCTACCTGACAAACGGGTGCCATTCCAACCTGAATACAGGGAAGGGGTGGATTACAGAGGAACATCAAATCGAGTTGTGAGGGAACTTAAGAAACAGACACAACCGTTGTGGGGTTACTTTCCGTAAGCACAGCAGGGAAGGACTACAACACATAGCGCTAGAAGGAAGGCACAGATTTCCACCTGAGAGGAGAACTCTGGAGGTGCCATTGGACCGGCCGGACTTGCGTAGCCTGGTGAACCGTGTTCTGGACTGAGGACTCAGAGATCTCCAGTAAAGAGGTAAAGAGACTGCAACCTGGTGTCCTCGTTATTTACCGCGACTTACACCCCACAACTGCACCGCTCCATCGCTACCATTACTACCACCTATTACACCGGACGTCCCCCACTGACGGACAGGGCCACGGACCGGGTCTAGCCACCGTGACAACCCCGAGACTGAGAACTAGAGGCCCGGCTCCGGGTACCCCTCGGCCCTGCGGCGGTGTGGGGGCGCGCCGCATTTGCCCATGTAAACATACAGTTCGGTCCTACCTGCCCATGGTATTCCCTAATGACAGGGGTCTCTTTAAACCGGATAACGCAGCAAAATGTTGACCTGGCCTCCAAATTGTTGTTATTATTTATTATTATAGCGCCATTTATTCCATAGTGCTTTACATGTGAGAAGGGGTATACATAATAAAAAAACAAGTACAATAATCTTAATCAATACAAGTCACGACTGGTATATGAGGAGAGAGGACCCTGCCCGCGAGGGCTCACAATCTACAAGGGATGGGTGAGGATACAATAGGCGAGGGTAGAGCTGGTTGTGCAGCGGTTTGGTCCATTGGTGGTTACTGCAGGTTGTAGGCTTGTAGGAAGAGGTAGGTCTTCAGGTTCTTTTTGAAGGTTTCCATGGTAGGTGAGAGTCTGATGTGTTGGGGTAGAGAGTTCCAGAGGAGGGGGGATGCGCGGGAGAAATCTTGTATGCGTTTGTGGGAAGAGGAGATAAGAGGGGAGTAGAGAAGTAAATCTTGTGAAGATCGGAGGTTGCGTGCAGGTAGGTACCGGGAGACGAGGTCACAGATGTATGGAGGAGACAGGTTGTGGATGGCTTTGTATGCCATGGTTAGGGTTTTGAACTGGAGTTTTTGGGTAATGGGGAGCCAGTGCAGGGATTGACAGAGGGGAGAGGCTGGGGAATAGCGGGGGGACTGGTGGATGAGTCGGGCAGCAGAGTTTAGAATAGAGTGGAGGGGTGCGAGAGTGTTAGATGGGAGGCCATAGAGCAGGAAGTTGCAGTAGTCGAGGCGGGAGATGATGAGGGCATGGACTAGGGTTTTTGCAGATTCTTGGTTGAATGTGAGGCTGTCTTAAATAGAGGTTCATATGTGCAGATTTCTTGAAATCCCTAATTTATGTACACCTAACGGGATATTAGCTAGATTCCTGACCTGGAAACATATATGCACAATCAAAAACCATATTTATTGAAATGGGAGCCCATTAAGACACGACGGAACCTCCACTACAAAAAATATTAAAGAAAAGATAGAAAAGGAGTGACCCTCAACGGTATCCCTACAGGACCCAATGGGCTCCCATCTCAATAAATATGGTTTTTGATTGTGCATATATGTTTACACCTCCCAGGTATTCCAATATATCCAAAAGAGATAAAATGCATTGAATGAGTGGTATCCTATTATGAATGACTACCCTGAATGAGGTCAGGAATCTAGCTAATATCCCGTTAGGTGTACATAAATGAGGGATTTCAAGAAATCTGCACATATGAACCTCTATTTAAGACAGCCTCCATGGTGGTGAATGAAAAGCATCCACCTGGATGATTGTGGAATCGCGACAGCACAATTTGTGTCTGCCACATTATTGTAATGCACCGCTGCGGGTCACATGATCCGAAATCCGGGCATTACGTCAGCGGTATACTACATCCCCCTATGCATACCAGCAGCCGGAGATGACATGAGCGTTCCAACGCTCACCGCTTGCGGCTCAAGACCCGGATGTGACGGTGACATCACGGGACATGAGCACACCGAATACCATAAGTGATTCACCGGCGTCCGGAACCACGCGATGTGGGAATACGCACAGAGTCTATTTAAGGCAAGTAAAATGATCATGAGCTCAGCCCGTTTACTGTAGGTTTGATGTCGCTACCCCCCTGATGAGTCAAAAGACGAAACGCGTAGGGAGACACCGATTGCTGAAGGGATAAGACGGCATGGCAAGCACAGACCAATGCCCGACATGAGATCCTGGACACTCAGATAAGGCACCGTTTGAATATCAGGTCCCGCAGATGAGTATAAAACCCTTTCCTTGAGAAGTATACCCATTTGAGTCATGTATTGAACATGCCTGCCCCTGGTGGGAGGTATTTATGTATTCTGGTGACGTCTTTGGGTAATATACCACGATATGGAGAGTTTGTAATCTCTGAGCATGTTGCACTACCACTAAATGCTACCATAGGAGGCACTTGCTATATTGGCGGTGACCATTTGACCACATAACAAAAGTGCAATTGAGGGTCAGATATTGACTGCACTGATACCTATATGCAGAGAGGCGTCGTCTGTGGTCTTGTTGTATATTTAATGCGGGTATAAATGAAGTGGTATTTCTATGGTGATATGACTGATCGTATAAAGATCTGAAAAAGAAGGATCGTTGATCTACAAGAGACATATTAATTTTGCATGATATCTAGGGGCGACAAATGATTTATACATAATAGTCCTAATCATTGTCTCTAAGAAATTGAGATACATGGTATGTACAACTGTTATTTGTTTGGTTTTTATTTTGCACTTATGGCTGAAGCACAAGCACTTCTTTGCACTATTTTCCCGCACTTTATAGATTTTAACCTGTTAATTAAAAGTCAAGTTTTACTATTACCCTCCAACCAGCTGATAACCACAAACTCATCTGTCCTCAACCCCATAGAGAATCTATGGAGTATTGTCAAGAGGAAAAAGAGAGATATCAGACCCAACAATGCAGACAAGCTGAAGGCTGCTATCAAAGCAACCTGGGCTTCCATAACACCTCAGCAGTGCCACAGGCTGATTACCTCCATGCCACACCGCATTGATGCAATAATTGATGCAAAAGGAGCCCCGAACAAGTACTGAGTGCATTTACTGAACATACATTTCAGTAGGCCAACATTTCGGATTTTAAAATAATTTTTCAAGCTGGTGTTATGAAGAATTCTAATTTACTGAGATAATGACTTTTGTGTTTTCATTGGCTGTAAGCGATAATCATCAACATTAACAGAAATAAACACCTGAAATAGATCACTCTGTTTGTAATGACTCTAATATACGAGTTTCACTTTTTGTACTGAAGAACGGAAATAAATTAACTTTTTGATGATATTCTAATTTTGTGAGAAGCACCTGTACTTATCCTAAAATCACAACCAGTAAAAAGTCTTCCTGATACATTAGAAGAAAAATCAATGATAATTGACTATAATAGCAGAAGTTCTCTTTTTTCCCGTCTCTACAATGCAGCACTGTCAGAGCCAAATTCCCTTCACTGGCCTCCGATACAATTGCCATGCCAGGCTCCTGATGCCTTCTTTGCCCTGCACCTCATGAATTCAGTTCTTTATGAATGGCCATCATTTATTCACATTGTTTACTATTTTACTGCTAGAAGAATGCAAAATAAAGGAAATATCCTGCTATATTAGCAATAATTATATTTATCATGATTGGTACAGAAATAAATATAAACTAGAAAGAGAAAACATTTCCAGTAAAGTGCACTAAAGGCTGGTTGTTTCCTGCTGAATACACAGAAGGGTTGTGGGAGGGGATGAATGGAGGAATGCCTGGGATTTTGCAGCCTGCTCTGGCTGGCCTGTAGGTGGGTGTGTTTCACAGAGGGAAGCAGTGGGAATGGATCTGTCAGCCCAGTCATACAGCTAATTAGCTCAGCCTACAACAAAGATAAGCAAGCCAGGGAGGAGGACCCCCTGAGGGGCTTTAGATTCTGGCCAATGCCTGATTGGCAGATGTTAAAAGAGAGTTCTCCTTAATCCACTGCATCAATGAGCTGCACACACTGAGTGCAGAGATGGGATAATCCAGGCATGAGGACAGTGTACAGTGCATGCAGCTGCAAGAAGGGGACCCAGCTATCATGGACAGGACCTTAGACTCCCTGCAGATCCTGGTCACCCAGGTGCTGCCACAAAGTGACCCCGGCATGGTGTTCAAAGACTGTAAGTAGGACCTAAAACTTCTCAGACCTCTTGTGGGATCATGGCTGCACTCACATGGAGGTGCTTATAGGAACTGGCAAACTGATGTGTCAGTAATTTATAGCAGTCTCTTACTATAAATTCAGTTTGTTTCATGTAATTAGATTTGTTGCTTAGTGGGATACTCGTTATTTTGGTTATTTTCTTAGCACTGCATGAAAAGTATGTATACCCAATTATCACGAAAGCCGCAAGGGTAGAGCCCGCTCCCCTCTGTACCTGTCTGTCATTGTTCGTTCATTCTCTGTCATTTATGTTTATGTAACCTCCTCATGTTCAGCACCATGGAATCAATGGGGATCTAAAAAGAAATAATATATGTCATAATCTCAGTAGTGTGCAGGTAGGGTGTGCAGAGGTGGAGACAGGCACAGGTGCTCAGAATGCACCGCACACCGTGTATATGTCCACATGTAGAGCACTATTGGTTTACATTATAGAACATGGGATTATAACTATGGTTTCTAATGATTTTATGTTCTTATATCTGCTGTACTGGCTTAGGAAGAAGTTATGGACGTCTAGTCCCACCAGCTGCCTGCTCAGACATCCTACATCTGTAGACTTCTGATAAACTACAAGGGCCAGCATGCCCTGCCTGCAGGACTCACAGCAATACTGAGCAAAACCAATCCCCGCACTGTATACATACTCCAGTTGTTTATTTACGTGTCCATAGTGTTATATAGCAATCATTCTAGCTGCGGTTTGTGGTGGTTTGTTGTGTTTCCGAGGGTCTCATTTTATAATCATTTTGGACACGGTGTAGACACATTTCTGGCTCCTAGGTTCATACATGATATAATTGTCCAGGGAGCAGAGCAGCAAGCTGGGGTTGACAGGTTATGCTGGTACTTGTAGTTGAACCGCAACTATACATAGTTTAATTATTGTGTGTTCTAAATTGTGTGCTTTGAACTTGGTGATCATGTAGATGTGAATGGTGTAAATTGGTGGAGATCATGTTTATGCGGGTAATGGGAATTGGTGGAGATCATGTAGATGGGGATGATGGAAATTGGTCAAGATCATGTATATGGGAATGATGGGACTTGGTGGAGATGATGTATAAGGGGATGATGGGACTTGGTGGAGATCATATATATGCGGATGATGGTAGTTGGTGGAGATCGTGTATAAGGGGATGATGGGAGTTGGTGGAGATCATGTATATGGGGTTGGTAGGACTTGGTGGAGATCATATATATGCGGATGATAGCGCTCCTCTTAAACCAGTGAAAGATGAAAGATTCATTAAAGTATCTTAACTAAGTGAGCTTGTTCTGGTGTCCTCTTGCCCCAGAGCTCAGAGTGGCAGACGGTCGTTACAGTTTACACAGCCAGTGAAATCCGTACAGGATTCCCACAGTGTATACGGGGTTACAATAAAAGTGAGCGTAGAATTGGAAATGTATGAGTCAGTGAATGTATTGGATCGTGATGTTGCACTTGTAGTACGTAACAGCTAGAATTTCCCTTTAGGACGATATTACATTGTAATGCTCTGACTGGAGACATTTTTGCTATGGATAATAACAAAATATCTTTATTGTGGTTTGCAGACACATGTGCTGAATGCTCTGTCTGGTGGCGGCCACTTCTGGGAAAATCTCTGTACAGTACTGCGGAATATGCTGGACCTCAGAATTAATGTAAAGCTGCCTAATGCTGTCCTTTGGGGTAACCATAGATGCAGTGATCTCATTCCATAATTATATAGATACTAGATGGTGGCCCGATTCTAACGCATCGGGTATTCTAGAATATGTATGCGTAGTGTATAGCACAGCCCACGTAGTATATTGCACAGCCACGCAGTACATTGCGCAGCCCACGCAGTACATTGCGCAGCCCACGCAGTACATTGCGCAGCCCACATAGTATATTGCGCAGCCCACGTAGTATATTGCGCAGCCCACGTAGTATATTGCGCAGCCACGTTGTATATTGCGCAGCCCACGCAGTACATTGCGCAGCCCACATAGTACATTGCGCAGCCCACGTAGTATATTGCGCAGCCCACGTAGTATATTGCGCAGCCACGTTGTATATTGCGCAGCCCACGTAGTATATTGCGCAGCCCACGTAGTATATTGCGCAGCCCACGTAGTATATTGCGCAGCCCACGTTGTATATTGCGCAGCCCACGCAGTATATTGCGCAGCCCACGTAGTACATTGCGCAGCCCACGTAGTATATTGCGCAGCCCACGTAGTATATTGCGCAGCCCACGTAGTATATTGCGCAGCCCACGTAGTATATTGCACAGCCTACGTTGTATATTGCGCAGCCCACGTTGTATATTGCGCAGCCCATGTATATAGCAATGTGGGCATGATATCCCTGTTAAAAAAAAAAATAATTAAAATAAAAAATAGTTATATACTCACCTTCCATTGGCGCCTGGATCCAGGAAGCGGTTACCGACGCTTGGGATCCACCGAAGCTCTGCCGAGCCGCTCGCGCCGGCCGCCATCTTCCGTTCCCAGGATGCATTGCGAAATTACCCAGATGACTTCGCGGTCTCGCGAGACCGCTAAGTCTTCTGGGTAATTTCGCAATGCATCGCCGGGTACGGAAGATGGCGAACGGCGCGAGCGGCTCGATGGACTACGGAGTGTGAGTATAGCAGGTTTTTTGTTTTTTTATTATTTTTAACATTACATTTTTTTACTATAGGCTGCATCAATAGTAAAAAATTGGGGACACACACAGGGTTAACAGCAGCGGTTACGGAGTGCGTTACCCGCGGCATAACGCGGTCCGTTACCGCCGGCATTAACCCTGTGTGAGCGGTGACTGGAGGGGAGTATGCGGGCGCCGGGCACTGAGTGCGGGGAGTAAGGAGCGGCCATTTTCTTCCGGACTGTGTGCGTCGCTGATTGGTCGTGGGCGTTTTACCACGACCAATCAGCGACTTGGATTCCATGACAGACAGAGGCCACAACCAATGAATATCCGTGACAGAAAGAAAGACAGACAGACAGAAGGACAGACAGAAAGACGGAAGTGACCCTTAGATAATTATATAGTAGATGGTATAGATATAACATAGTTATTCTATAATTATTATTCCGTTATTTAACGAGTTTTTCCTGGAATGATTTTTTTTTCTTCATAGACATCCACAAATAACAAACATAGCTTTACCTCACCCTCTCTTGCCCCAGCTGCGGCTTTTTACCATTGCCTCGTACATTTAACATCCCAGCAGCTGCTCTGCCAGTGTAGACGAACAAGCGGCTGAACCCAGTGATAGGTTGCAGCAGTGACCCCATGTCAACAACGCTGCCGCCAATCAGCCAACACCAGAGGCAGCTGTGAAGAGCTGGAGCAGGGGATGGTAAAGAAAACTGCATTTGTTATTTTCACCCTCTGTGAGCCCATGAATTAATAAAACAAGTTAAACCCCTTAACTGAGCAATGATTGCATCTCCCAGGATAGTGGGGTTTCTTGTGTAATAAGGTTGATCCTTTTAGGGGGAGTCAGCTGCTGACAGCACTAGATAGGAGACCTGAAAACTTTCTGTCCAATCTGCAAGACCAAGAAGTGCCTCAAAGGCCGTCCCTTCATGTTCATTGCCTCAGGCTCTCTGCCCTGTACTCTCCCCAGTCCATCTCATTTTCTCTATGAGACTATATTAGGAGAACTTGTTTTTTTCTGCACATCTCTTTGCTGATGCTAAGAACATACGCAAAAGTATGTTTAAATACCCTTTTAGGTCTCCTGTCTGGTGATGTCAACTGTTTTGACCCTGCAAAACATACTCCCTTTAAAGAGTGGTCAGAGAATCACAGTCAGGCAGGGAGGAGAAGACCCCGTGTACAGTCCGGCCCCAGAGCACCGAAACCTAATTAGCAGAAAACATCAAATAGTGATTAAAGAAGAACAACAAAGTGGATTTCTTCACCAAAGGCATCAATGCAATCAGATTACAGCGCCATTACAACCACGTCTGTACTTTACAAAATCATGCTGTTAGGTTCTCTTTAAAAGGTTATTTCTATATTATCCGTTTATGGCATATCCGTAGTTTGTGCCATAAGTGTACAGTAGATGCAGAGCCCACAATAACCTGCAATAATATTAAGCACAGAGCCCCGTCATGAATTCAAGTTCCTCCCACCTCTCCACTGATAATGGCGCTCTGTTCTCAAGCTGAAAGTCGATCTGATTAATAGGGTCTGCAGCTACTGTACATTTATGGCATATCCTATGGATATGCCATAAATGGATAAAATGGGAATAACCATTGAAGTACCTTTGGCAACCAACTGTAGTACAGTAGAAACAATATTACTTTAATAACTCACTCGTGCCCACTGACCATCGGTATGTACTGTATAATTCATACATACCTTCTGGTCCGGACTCAAATAACAGCAAATCCCCGCATTGCACAGTGCTTGCCCTGGGGGGGATTCATAAGTCTGCAGAGTGACTGCAGACTTATCGATTTCGACCGGACAACCTCTTTAAGTCATTTGCTCTTGGACAACAACACTGAAGTTGACCTGTCACCAGGTCAAAAGTGGGCTGTTTTTTGTGGTTTCCATGAGCACTTTTTTTTTTCAAATTTAGCAATTCTAAAACTCAATATCAACTATTTAAAGGGCCATACCTCATGATTTAGGATAAAGGCCTGGCACTGATGAGGGGCAAACACCTCGAAACACACGCCTGAAAATGTAGTCTGATTTAGCTTATTATCTTAAGTCTTATGGCAAGGTCAGTATTGACTTTTAGGATTGCTGCATTCAATAGGTGGCACTAGAGTTCCTGTTCTCTTCCTCTTTGAAGGGGATATTTGCATATTTAAATTCACAGAGGAGCATTGCATGGCCTATATGTCTCCTTACGCTGACTTGGTACTGTCCACATCCACAAGGATGAAACTTTACCCCTTAGAGCACCATGTGGCACTGGAGACTAGCAATAGCAGAATAATGTAAAACATGTAAGTAAAAGAACATTCAGTATTTCAGTTAAATGGCTGTAGACAGCATATGTGTCATGTATTTGAGCTACACCTATCCACTATATTTAATCTCCACAAGGAGGCGATGAAGGTTTTCTTGCAATCCAGTAGCAGACATACTAAAACCTCTTGTCCACCCAAAACTGCAAAAAATATGGAGTTTCAAGTGGATGGTCCTCTCAACAAAAAATAAAAAGTATGAAGAATGATAAAAACATGAACAATACACAATGACACATAGAATATATAAAGGTTTATTTCTAAAATAACAAGTGATCCCCTATCATGGAGTTAGAGAATTACTGGCTGATCTTTGTGGGTCAGACAACTAGGACATCTTGCGATCCTGAGAACCGGGCAATATAGAGCCACATCGTTAATGGAGTGGAAATGTGCATTCTTGATCTCAGTTACATTAATTATGTATGGGTCTGTCAGAGAAAGCAGACTATATTGTTATTTTATAAAATTTTTCATTAACGGGGTTGACTGGTACAAGAAAAATATGTTTCATTAAATGTGAAATATATACTATTTTTGAACATCCTAATATACTATATTTTTGGTATCTGCAGCCATGTGTGCCGCACCCTCTCTCTTCTCCCCGGCAGCTCCACTTCTGCCTTCTCTTCAGCACATAAAGGGAGCTTTCCAGCCCTCGCCCGCACATGACCAGTGATGGTTAGCTAAGCCAGTCTCTTCTCTGTCATGGCTGACAGAGAGACATAGAAGGGAGCTGGCATAGCTAATAAACAAGCTTTACAGTCTGCCCCCTCGATATATTTTACTGACGTGCAGGGAGGACACTTTCCTTCTATCTCCCTTTCAGTCTCCGCATGGAGGACATATAGTTATGTGTCACCTGTAAGCTGAATATCCAAATAATATACTGTGGTGGTCTTCCACCTGTGACTTCCCAGGATACCCTGTTAACAGTTTGTACTTCATGCTTTGAGCATTGGTTTCCTAACAGCTGGAGTACTGTAGTCTTCTCTGCCCCTAGCATGGCCTCCTTGCCTTCATTACTTAGTAAGGTCTTCCCAATTATTCTACCCAGGTTGGCTAACTTGTTTTATTCCAAATAATGGCAACATTTAGTGTTAATGGGAACAGAACTGTAGAGAAGGGTAAGCAAGTGACACGTGGTCTTTACAGGGGAAACCCAAGCAAATAAAGAGGCCCAGTGTGGGTGAACATTGATGACAGCCTCACAGTGGATTACATGGACTATGTTATAATTACAACTCTTGTCACAAATAAACAGCTGTTCTTTATAGGAGGGATCCTGATAAAATCGGTGGTCTTAAGGGGAAGTGTTAGTGTATGACATATTGCTGCAAATTTTAATGCAAAATTTCTGTTTATTTGCTGGATTCATCACAGTGGAAAATGGAATCTAACATTTGGAAACTTCTAAGCATTGGATTTCACCAAATAGAAAAGAAGCCGGCGCAGAAAAGTTGTTGGATATTGCAGCAAGTCAATGATCCAAAATATACACTGCTAAAAAAAATAAAGGGAACACTTAAACGACAGAATGTAACTCCAAGTAAATCAAACTTCTGTGAAATCAAACTGTCCACTTAGGAAGCAACACTGACAATCAATTTCACATGCTGTTGTGCAAATGGAATAGACAACGGATGGAAATTATTGGCAATTATCAAGACACCCTCAATAAAGGAGTGGCTCTGCAGGTGGGGACCACAGACCACATCTCAGTACCAATGCTTTCTGGCTGATGTTTTGGTCACTTTTGAATGTTTGTTGTGCTTTCACACTCATGGTAGCATGAGACGGACTCTACAACCCACACAAGTGGCTCAGGTAGTGCAGCTCATTCAGGATGGCACATCAATGCGAGCTGTGGCAAGAAGGTTTGCTGTGTCTGTCAGCGTAGTGTGCAGAGGCTGAAGGCGCTACCAGGAGACAGGCCAGTACACCAGGAGATGTGAAGGGGGGTGTAGGAGGGCAACAACCCAGCAGCAGGACCGCTACCTCAGCCTTTGTGCAAGGATGAACAGGAGGAGCACTGCCAGAGCCCTGCAAAATGACCTCCAGCAAGCCACAAATGTGCATGTGTCTGCACAAACGGTTAGAAACCGACTCCATGAGGATGGCCTGAGTGCCCTATGTCCACAGATGGGGGTTGTGCTCACAGCCCAATACCGTGCAGGATGCTTGGCATTTGCCACAGAACACCAGGATTGGCAAATTTGCCACTGGCACCCTGTGTTCTTCACAGATGAAAGCAGGTTCACACTAATCACATGTGACAGAGTCTGGAGACGCTGTGGAGAGTGTTCTGCTGCCTGCAACATCCTTCAGCATGACCGGCTTGACAGTGAGTCAGTAATGGTGTGGGGTGGCATTTCTTTGGAAGGCTGCACAGCCCTCCATGTGCTCTTTAGAGGTAGCCTGACTGCCATTAGGTACCGAGATGAGATCCTCAGACCCTCTATGAGACCATATGATGGTGCGGTTGACCCTGGGTTCCTCCTAATGCAAAACCATGCCAGACCTCATGTGGCTGGAGTGTCTCAGCAGTTCCTGCTAGATGAAGGCATTCAAGCTATGGACTGGCCCGCCCATTCCCCAGACCTGAATCCGATTGAACACATCTGGGACATCATGTCTCACACACCATACACCAACGTCACGTTGCACCACAGACTGTCCAGGAGTTGGCGGATGCTTTAGTCCAGGTCTGGGAGGAGATCCCTCAGCAGACCATCCGCCGCCTCATCAGGAGCATGCCCAGGCATTGTAGGGAGGTCATACAGGCACGTGGAGGCCGCACACACTACTGAGCATCATTTCCTTGTCTTGATGCATTTCCACTGAAGTTGGGTCAGCCTGTAACTTTTCCACTTTGATTTTGAGCATCATTCCAACTCCAGACCTCCGTGGGATATTAGTTGTGATTTACGTTGAGAATTTTTAGGTTTTATTGTTCTCAACACATTCCACTATGTAATGAATAAAGATTTACAACTGGAATATTTCATTCAGTGATATATAGGAAGTGGGATTTTGGCGTTCCTTTTATTTTTTTGAGCAGTGTACTTTGAAATCCACTATGAACTACTTAGAAAAAAAAAAAGATTAAGGTTCTGGAATGATCGTCACAATTCTCAAACTTGAATGTTATTGAGAGGTTGTGAGTAGATCTTATATTTGTTGTATATGGAGGATGACCAAAGAATATTTCTGAGGAAAATAATAAAATATTCCTACAGCAAGAATACAATCATTGATAGATATCTAGAAGGCCTCATTACCATGATTTACAGTGGGAGAAATAAGTGTTTGAGCCCTTGCTGATTTTGTTTGCCCACTCACAAAGACATGAACAGTCTATAATTTTAAAGGTAGGTTAATTTTAACAATGAGAGATAGAATATCAAAAATAAAATCCAGAAAATCACATTGTATAAATTATATAAATTTATTTGCATTTTGCAGTGAGAAATAAATATTTGATCCCCTACCAACCATTAAGGCTGTGTGCACACGTTGCAGATTTTTTGCTTTTTTTCGCTATAAAAACGCGAAAAAAACACATACATTATGCATCCCATCATTTAGAATGCATTCTGGAATTTTTGTGCACATGATGTTTTTTTTTCCGCGAAAAAACGCAGCATGTTCATTAATTTTGCAGATTTTTTGCGGGTTTCCCACTATATTATTGCATTGGGAACCTCCGGAAGAATCTGCAAAAAAAATGCACCAAAAACGCGGTAAAAACGCATGCGGATTTCTTGCAGAAAATGCCCTGTTTTGCTCAGGAAATTTCGGCAAGAAATCCTGAACGTGTGCACATAGCCTAAGAGTTCTGGTTCACCCACTCCTGATATGGGCTTTCAGCGCAGAATGGATAGAAAAAGCAACAACAAATATATAAATGGTGTATTACGGGCAGTAAGGAGTTAGTTACTGAGCCCAGATCTATCTATTCTGTATAGTACGTTTGGTGGCTTTTCTGTTCGCATTGGATAAATATTAAATGGCATGTAGGTCCAGAGAACAAGTCTCACACTGGTAACTGGTCATACGGAGGTAAAAGGCAATGATTAGCTGCAATAAAAAGAGGTTAATGGCATATACAATAATGATGGGTGAGGCCAGTGAGAGTGAACAAGTGCTGTGGGCAAGTGCCAGCTCCCATTACAGCAGTTTGACCCCCTAGATGCCACTGTCAGTCATAGATGTGGCATGTAAGAGGTTGGAAATGGGTGGAGGTGTCCCTTCCAATGCCCACTTCCCACAGGATGATTACAGGGAGGCGATAGCCTTGTCACAGCATACTGTTTGTATATCTATGAAATGGTAGAATCTCTGATTATTTTTGGTCACTTCACTTCCGAAGAGAAAGATCAGTATTTTGTATGCATCCTAATATGATAATGATAAAAACTGCAGCTGGTACATGAAAAATCCTAAAAAAACCTCCTAATACTGCTCTATAGGTAAAAAAAAAAAGTTAAAGCTCTTGGAAGGTGAGGAGGAGAATTCGAAGACCTGAAGTCAGACCTGAGAGAGGGTTCCACATCTGGGGGTTCATTGCTCCCCTGTTTCATTCCAGGGAAAAGCAGACTTTCATATGTGCAAGCAATCTTTATTAGGGTATGTTTCCACTGTCCGTATCGGCAGCGCTTTGGACGCAGCACATGCCCGCCCCATCCAAAGCGCTGTCGGGTTTTGTAAGCGCAGTGATTCCTCATGTGTTCACTGAATCATGCGAAATCACTGCATCCTATACATTGGACTGTGATAATTACAGTGCCTTGCGAAAGTGTTCGGCTCCCTGGAACTTTTCAACCTATTCCCACATATCATGCTTCAAACATAAAGATACCAAATGTAAATTTTTGGTGAAGAATCAACAGCAAGTGGAACACAATTGTGAAGTTCAACAAAATTTATTGGTTATTTTAAATTTTTGTGGAAATTCAAAAAGTGAAAAGTGGGGCATGCAATATTATTCGGCCCCTTTAACTTAATAATTTGTTGTGCCACCTTTTGCTGCAATTACAGCTGCAGGTCGCTTGGGGTATGTCTCTATCAGTTTTGTACATCGAGAGACTGAAATTGTTGCCCATTCTTCCTTGGCAAACAGCTCAAGCTCAGTGAGGTTTGATGGATATCGTTTGTGAACAGCAGTTTTCAGCTCTTTCCACAGATTCTCGACACATTCTAACACCTGGATACGTTTATTTGTGAACCATTCCATTCCAATCTCCGTCCCAGTCTCAGGTCTTTTGCAGAATCCAACAGGTGTTCTTCAAGAATGGTCCTGTATTTGGCTCCATCCATCTTCCCATCAATTTTAACCATCTTCCCTGCCCCTGCTGAAGAAAAGCAGGCCCAAACCATGATGCTGCCACCACCATGTTTGACAGTGGGGATGGTGTGTTCGGGGTGATGAGCTGTGTTGCCTTTACGCCAAACATATCGTTTGGCATTGTTGCCAAAAAGTTCGATTTTGGTTTCATCTGACCAGAGCACCTTCTTCCACATGTTTGGTGTGTCTCCCAGGTGGCTGGCTGCAAACTTTAAACAACACTTTTTATGGATATCTTTGAGAAATGGCTTTCTTCTTACCACTCTTCCATAAAGGCCAGATTTGTGCAGTGTATGACTGATTGTTGTCCTATGGACAGAACTGTCCCACTTCAGCTGTAGATCTCTGCAGTTCACCCAGAGTGATCATGGGCCTCTTGGCTGCATCTCTGATCAGTCTTCTCCTTGTTTGAGATGAAACTTTAGAGGGACAGCCGGGTCTTGGTAGATTTGCAGTTATATCATACTTCTTTCATTTCAATATGATCGCTTGCACAGTTCTCCTTGGGATGTTTAAAGTTTTGGAAATCATTTTATATCCAAATCCTGCTTTAAACTTCTCCACAACAGTATCACGGACCTGCCTGTTGTGTTCCTTGGTCTCCATGATGCTCTCTATGATGCTCTCTGTTCTTCAAACAGAACCCTGAGACTATGACAGAGCAGGTGCATTTATACGGAGACTTGATTACACACAGGTGGATTATAGTTATCATCATTAGGCATTTAGGACAACATTGGATCATTCAGAGATCCACAATGAACTTCTGGAGTAAGTTTGCTGCACTGAAAGTAAAGGGGCTGAATAATATTGCACGCCCTACTTTTCAATTTTTGAATTTCCACAAAAATTTAAAATAACCAATACATTTCGTTCAACTTCACAATTGTGTTCCACTTGTTGTTGATTCGTCACCAAAAATTTACATTTGGTATCTTTATGTTTGAAGCATGATATGTGGTAAAAGGTTGAAAAGTTCCAGGGGGCTGAATACTTTCGCAATCCGTATCTTGCGGAGACTGAGCATTTGTGCAAAGTAAATAGACATGCTGCGGTCTAGAAAGATGAGCCGCAGGGTTTCATAAAATCCCATGCACTATCCTGTAACATCTGCACGCTGCGTATTGAACACTGCGGCTGTACACAGGGTTCAATCCTCAGCGTTTACTGACCGTGGAAACATACCCTTATAGTTTATGGGAGTTATGCAGCATTTTCCAACTCCCATAAACTGCTATGGAGAAACAGCATGGATGTGTAACCAAAGCTCTACCTTTTCTCCTCCATCGACCGGAGTGCTGAACCTATCAGATGTGTGGCATATCCATTGAGTGCTCAAATGTAAGGATATCCTTTCTGTCATGCACTGAAATTCAAGATCGGGGCCATGAAAAGTGAACAGCACTGCCACTAATATGCCATCTAGTCTCTATAGACAGCTGGATCTTTCTGAACATCATGTCATAGACATAGCTGTATATGTGTCCAGTTGGTTGGCGGCCGCACAGAATGCATGTGACCACAGAATCACTAGCTGTGTACCCTTGATCACAGCCCCCAACATTGCATTCCTATAACACACAGATCTGTCAGCAGCATCTTGTTGACAGGTTTTTTGAAAGCAAAAACATATTTAAAGAAAGCTGAAGAGAAGTTAAAACCACAAAATAGGTACAAAAGTGCAAGATTTTACATGTGCTGACACTAAAGGCCGACATAACTTATATGAAATGGAGCAGCACGTTAAGTTTAGGCAACACTGGTGATATGGTTGCTGTGTATGTCCAAGACCATGCCAAGGTTGTCAGCGTATCTGCTCCAAAAATACATTATTTTGAAATGCAAATTTGCTGAACAAGGATGTATCCTCCACACTCCAAATCATCTCCATATGCCGTGCCGCCCACAAAAGGGAAATAAACCCTACTTATAAACAGATTATTATATTCTCCCTGTAATGAAGCACAGTGTGATTAGCGCTAATGGAACATCTGTCAGGCTCTATCTCCAGCCTTTTCCACTGATGCAGATTATGACCAGGAAACATTCCAGTTGTGGTCTGCACAAGGCTTCGTCCAAGGATCTCGCTTTTTGGGAATGTGACATATCGTTATTAGTGCCTGATGACTACGCGCACCAGCAGTAATCATGCACGATAACTGCTGTTTTTTAATACCAGGGCAGAGGCCAGAACATCATCATTAAACATTATAAATTCACTGAGTACATTCAATGTCTGGGCAGCTAGAAACCCTGGTACCATAAATTAAATTGAAAGCACCTTCTATATAAATTCGGAAAAGCTTCAAAGGTTTGTTTCCCATTGTTCTTATGAAGCCAGATATGAGCGGCCCATGTGCTTTTGATTTTCAGTAGAAGACTGTGTAAATGCAGAACAGGCGTTGCAGGGAAGTAGATCTGCATTTAGCTACGCGCTGTCTAGATTAAACTACCTGTTAAGCGGTAATTGTTTGTTCCTGCAATGACTTGTTATGTTTCATGTGTTTCTTGTATACTCCTACAATCTCTATTTGGTTCGGCAGGTCTGCAAACTGGATCTCCAAAGGGTGGGGTTAGCAAAGGTGGCGAAAGTGGATGTTTTGGGGTTTTCTGGCTGTTTTTGGGTACGCGTCATAGTGTTTGTAAATGGTGGTAACGATGTATGATCTTATTGCTTAGATTATTTTTATCACTATTTCAGTTATACTCATCTGTAAAAAAAATTGATCTGTGCAGTTTCTTTACGGTTGAATGATCATATAATGTATCGAAGAACTGGATTTGCCACAAGTAAAGCATCTTTTACAGAGTAGCTTTGTGCTCTGGCTAATTGTTGGGAGTCTCCTCTGTCTAATGGGACAATCCCTACACTAAATGTATATCGCTCCTTTCAGCTGATACTAACTCTATACATTTGCATTCATCAAGGGAGGATTTGCTTTTACTGTATACTAAAGCAGGCATCTCCCATACAGCAGTCCATGTAGGGACTATGGCTCCAATTCATCAAGCAGTTTACCCTAGAATTATGGTGAATAATTAATTGCAATATTGCAAAATTGAAAATATAACTTTTGATGTTTTTACGCTCAGCCAGTTCCAGCTAGTTTGTAAAAGGTGGCCAGAGATTGGGAAGGACAGGATGTTATCAAGTGCTTCTTACAAATTCATCAAACCTTACACCACCAAAGTGGAGTACATTTCTGGCTGTGGCACACTCCACTTCATGAATTTGGCATATCTTACTCCAGCGCTTCCTTCATTAAACTGGCATATAAAGTGTCAGTTTTAATGAATTGGGACCTATACCCAAAAAACAAAGCAGGAAAATCAGGGACAGTCTTTCATATCTAGAAGCTGTGTAAATGAATAAAGCACATCATTATTCTTTTTCTACATCATTCTGAAGGCGAAAGGATATAAAGATTTACCTCTCAGAGAGTTTACCTTTTTGTGTCACGATTCCACCCGTCAATGTGTCTGGCTGGCATGCAGTTACTGATTGCAGTTTGACAGCTCAGTCGTCCAGTTTGGTTCAGGGGCATGCTGAGTTGTCGGAGTTTTGATTGACATCTGGGACTGGGAGGTTTTGGTCTGCCTTCAGGTGTTCCCTATTCCAGGTGGTTGCCCAGCTGCTTTGCTGGCTGTCAGTCCAAGACCTCTGCCAGATGTACATTTAGCTCTGTGTGGTTTGTGTCTTTGTGCCTTGTGTTCTGCTTGTAGATCTTTTTGTTGCCTGACCTTGGACATCGTTCTGACCATCTGTTTAGCCTGCTCCCTTTGCTCTGATCAGCTTTTCTCCTGGTATTCTGACCTCGGACTGTTACCTGACAACACTTTTGTCTCTTCCCTCTGTTCATGTCATGACGTACACTCCTGGTTTTTGACCTCGGACTCTTTGACTACCCTGATTCTCGGCTTGTCTGCGAGAAGTGATTCAAAGTCACAATTTCCTGTCATATGGGAAATGACAGCAATTCAGCCTGGAGCATATTTACTCCCATGGAAAAATAATAATGAATTAATAAAACAATAATTCTTTGAGGCACATACTGTTACACTTAGGGATTATTGTCTTCTGACCAGCAACAGCTTATAGGGGGTGGTAATTCGCAGGAGAGCACACTGAAGCAAAGACTTGTTGACAAAGTTTATTCCTTTTAAGGCATTTTTTTATTACTTACTGCAAAGTTAAACATTTACATACATTTCATTAATATTTGGTACAATTGCCCTTAAACTGAATGACTTGGGTCAATGGTTTGGTATATCCTTCCACAAGCTTCTCACAATAGTTGGTCAGAATTTGGGCTCATTCCTCCTGATAAAACTGGTGTAACTGATCCAGGTTTGTAGGTCGCCTTGCTCACACCAGCCTTTTCAACTTTGCCCATAAATTTTCAAAGGGAATAAGATCATGCCTAGGTGATGGCCACTCCAAAACATTGACGTTGTTATCCTTAAGCCACTTTGTTACCATTATGGCAGTATGCTTCGGGTCATTGTCCATTTGGAAGACCTATTTCCGCCAAAGCTTTAACTTCCTGGCTGATGTCTTGAGATGTTGCTTCAGTATTGCCACATAATCTTTTCTCATGAGGCAATCTATTTTGTGAAGTGCACCAGTCCCTCCTGCAGCAAAACAACCCTACAACATGATGATTGGGGCGGAGGCAAGTTCGTGTAAGGTCCCTGCACTGCGGTGGGTAAGCCTAATGACTATCTATGTACTGACTTTGTTATGAACACAGTATTATTATGCAAGTGGTATATACAGCGGCAGCATAACCATTTGGGATTATATTTGCTGACCGCTCCTATATATATTATGTTCGGTGATTACCCTGCATGTTGCTAGATTTGGCAACCTCTGTTTTTACCACTTTCCTCCAATGTTATGGGAGTGGGTGTCCCGCCGTTCGTAGTAGTCATTATGTGAGGACTTTATTCCTTCTATTGTTGGATCATGTATTAGGACCTCTCACTAACCTGCCTCCTGCCATTGTTGTGTGACACTCACCTGTTTTTGTTCGTTTTATTGTCTCCAATCATTAGTGGTTACTCATATTTTAATCAATAAAGTATTGTTTTTTTATACTCGATTTTTCCCCTTATGTCATCTTTTTTTTTGGAATGAACATGATGATGCTGCTACCACCGTGTTTCACAGTTGGGATGGTGTTCTAACTTCTCTCTTTTCTCTCTTTTCTCCAAATGTAATGATGGTCATTATGGCCAAAAAAGGCCATAAATTTTAGTTTCATCAGACCACAGGAAATGTCTCCAAAAATTAAGGTCGTATTCCTGTGTACATTTGCAAACATTAATCTGGCTTTTTTATGTTTCTTTTGGAGTAATGGCTTCTTCTTGGCAAAGTGGCCTTTCAGCCCATGTTGATACAGTACTCATTTCACTGTGGATATTGACACAATCTTACCAGCTTCCACCATCATCTTCACAAGGTCATTTTCTTTTGTCCTTGGGGTGATATGCACTTGTCGGACCAATGCACATTCATCTCTGGGACACAGAACCAGTCTCCTTCCTGAGCAGTATGATGGCTGGTCATTCCCATCTTGTTTGTACTTCCGTATAACTGTTTGTACAGATGAACGAGGCACCTTTAGGTATCTTGAAATTGTACCCAAGGATGAGCCAGACTTGTGCAAGTCCACAATTCTCTTCCTGATATCTTGGCTGATTTCTTTAGACTTTCCCATGATGCTACACAAAGAAGCAGTGTGTTTTAGGTGTGTATTAAAATACATCCGCAGGTGTGTTTCTAATTAACTCAGATGTTACTGCAAAAACAATCAGAAGCTTCCAAACACATGACATGATCATATGGACAGTCCAGAATTGTTTAAAGGCATAGTAATCTTAGTGTATGTAAACTTTTGACTTTGCAGTAAGTAATAAAAATGCCTTAAAACATTCTCTCTGTCATTTTTATGGCATTTGGCAAATCCTTCTATATTATTTCAAAACACTCTTTTTCGGTGATTCCTTTGTATCTCCGTTCATACGGCACCCACGCACACAAATGACACACCTTCAGCAAGAAAATAGCCAAGCAAACCACACATCAACGGTGTTATCACAAAATACATTTTAAACATTAATTTTCATAAAACTGCAGTAAGGACCTGCAGGTGGCATCACACTACCCCAAAGCAAACTAATACAAAGCTGAAACAAATCCTAACATTTGCCTTGGGGACTTTCCAGCTTGCCAAACTCCTTGCCAAGCCAATTTCAGGCAGGTACTTATAAAATATTTGCTACATATTTGGAAGCAGAATAAAAGTAAAACTTTACCTTTACCTTTTAGACTTCAGCTTTAAAACTGAAGATATAAATGAATGCAGTCTAAAAGGGACCGGACAGGTTCTGAACCATCAGATTTTCCGTATTATTGGACAGTCATTGAGAAGTTTATCTTCTTTCTAAGGCTGCAGCTTATTGGTGACCTGAAGTCACCTCTGGTTCCAAGTAAAAAACTGCAGCGTTGACATAACTCAGACTGTACATTGTTTCCCGATGGGAGAGATTGGTGGAAACAGCCTTGCAAAAATTGAAAAAAAAATCCAACCGTAGGGAAAAAAAAGGTAAAATAATCTGCAGATATTACTATTCCCAATACAATGGTGTATATACGCTCAGTCATTAGGTCAATTCTCCTTCATCTTTTTACTGTCAAAGTAGCACTGCTGTACAGTGAGCTACTTCGTTCACATACAAAGGGCTGTGTTGCACTTCCCTACACTGCAGATAGATGGCAGTGCTGCTGTAGAGGGGAAAAAATGCTGCTGACCCTGTTCGTTTGCAAGGTCCTGACAATCAGACCCCTTCTGATGAGTAAGTAAAATGCCATTAGGTTTAATGTTGGGGGATCTCCTTTAGGCTTGAGTCACACACAACGTATAAAAAATTGGTCCATTTTACACGGACGACAATAGCAGAAATGTTTCCTGAACAGTGATCCTTATGTAATCCGTGTGCAGTGCGAGGATGCAACTTTCTCACATGTAAGCATCCTTGTGACATCCGTATGGTGAGATTTTCTCGCCGGCTTGCAAAAAGGACATATAATGGATCCATGGGCTCAAATATTCGTGAAAACATTTATATACTGTACATGTAATTGACACACATACCTCTCTGTGTTCATCATCTCATTACATACATTTACATTTGACCAGCTTAATTTTCCTGAAATTGCCTGCGCCCCCGACAACCAATGTGTGAAAATTTTGCATGAGCCAACTAGTATTAATAATTATGGTAATCCTAATTGACCTAAAACGGAAAAGTTTATTGTCAATCCCTTCACTGGCTCCCCATTACCCAGAGACTCCAGTACAAAACCCTAACCATGACGTACAAAGCCATCCACAACCTGTCTCCTCCATACATCTGTGACCTCGTCTCCCGGTACTTACCTACACGCAACCTCCGATCCTCAGAAGATCTCCTTCTCTACTCCCCTCTTATCTCCTCTTCCCACAATCGTATACAAGATTTCTCTCGCGTATCACCCCTACTCTGGAACCCTCTACCACAACACATCAGACTCTCGCCTACCATCGAAACCTTCAAAAAGAACCTGAAGACCTACCTCTTCCAACAAGCCTACAACCTGCAGTAACCACCGATCAACCAAACCGCTGCATGACCAGCTCTATCCTCACCTACTGTATTCTCACCCATCCCTTGTAGATTGTGAGCCTTCGCGGGCAGGGTCCTCTCTCCTCCTGTTCCAGTTATGACTTGTATTGTTTAAGAATATTGTACTTGTTTTTATTATGTATACCCCTCCTCACATGTAAAGCGCCATGGAATAAATGGCGCTATAGCAATAAATAATAATAATAAATAATAATAATAAATTGTGATTTAATGTCAGATATTGAGAAAAACATGCATATGTGTCTTTTTATATAGTGTATGTAAACTTCTGGTTTCAACTGTAGGTTACTTACATTTGTTTGAATGTACGCAGCATACAAAACTCACCAAAAACTTCAAACGCTGTCGTTATGCTTTAGCTGTAATTTCCTGGAGAACTTCTTGAAAAATGGCAGTAGCCATAAGAATTATTTTGAACATTCCTTCAATAATTCTGTCAACCATAGCTTTACCTTGCCTATAAAAACCAACGTCACCCCACTGTTTGGACTTGAAGAATAATATTGAAACTCTCTAGAAGAAGCTTGTGGCTACCAAATCGCACTGTTATAACACGGACTCTCGCAATCTGTTCTGTAGTCTAAAGTCGGTTTTTTAACAACTTTCCCGAAAACTTGCCTTAAGTTACAACTTGTAATGGGAGCCAGCTGTAGCAGGGTGCACTTATGATTTTTATGTTTAAATGATATGGTTTTACTGATTACGTGCCATTGATTGATTTAAGAAATGTAATCTAGCCTTAGGAGCCCTTTCACAATGGAATTTCTCTATGTAATAGATTTCATATTGGATTTTCAGCCTCAAATACTTCACTTGTGGTCTCTTCTTTATCACTCCGGTCTCCATTGTAAATTTTTGGGTTGTGGCTTCTCAAAGAGAGATATAAATAATCCTGCTTGGCATGTATGCTGTGTATGATGGATAGAATGAGCCGAGGTGTTTTATTATGCTTGCACCTCTTGTACATAAATCATTTGTGTCACTGATAAGAGTCCTATAGTACATCTCCGGCACAAGGGGATAATATATGTCAGAGGCCGGATCAGCAACTTCTGGAGTTCATGTATATTTCCCATCTTTAATAGATGCTTATTTCAATATGTCATCAAATACTGTCTCTCTTCTGCGTCCTGTACATACGTCACTGTATTTTTCATTTATGACATGTAATCCATTGCGCTGTAATAGAAATATGTTCCATAAATGCTATACAATGGAGCTATTTGTTATCATTTTAAGCAAATACAGCTACATTGGCATAAGCTACAGTTGGAAAATTGTGTCTGGAGACATGAACTTCTAGCAGCCATACTAAAGGGTGTTGTCTGGTTTAGAAAACCCAATTTTATACACCTTGTAAAAATATTCTGGGGGTAATTTATTACAACTGACGGTTTACACATCAAAGTTAGGTAGAGGCTTACACTTTGTTAAATATTAATTATTAATTGAATTATTATTATACTCAATTCTGTACTGAGCCTCGTGGAAGGTTTTGCTGACATTACAAAAAGTGATTTCTGTATATTTAGCTCAAAGTAAAAGTTAGCACCATATAGAGAGAGCACGTGCTCTATGGGACATATATTATCACATGGGGGCTGTTACTTTGGGCCTCCTGCCTGCTCCTTCACTCTCGATGGACTTCAGACTTCACATAGACAGAATGAACAGCTGGTATGTAAGTGAGCAAGGATGACTAATACCATACTCCATGACAGGGACAAGTATAGGAAAAATCAGCCGCACTCAATTGGTTGAAAGTTCAGCAAACTGTGTAGTTTCTTTATTAACATATACAATAAACATCACCAGGTGCTTTTTTAGGAGGTAAATGGGTGGCGGACTATTAAATTCGGGTAACGTTTCGACCTCAGCGGGTCTTTATCAAAACCTCACTTACCTCATCTACATCACCCACCAGGCGGACGCGCTTCCACACAACTCCACCAGAGCTGCCCTATGGGAACTCGGCTCTTTCTCCTCTCCTCTACCTCTTTGGCATAAGTGAGGTTTTGATAAAGACCCGCTGGGGTCGAAATGTTACCCGAATTGAATAGTCCGCCACCCATTTACCTCCTAAAAAAGCACCTGGTGATGTTTATTGTATATGTTAATAAAGAAACTACACAGTTTGCTGAACTTTCAACCAATTGAGTGCGGCTGATTTTTCCTATACTTGGACTATTTTTGTTCATGCCTGCACCAACCCAGTGACAGTGTGCACATCTTTTTCCTGGATTTCCATGACAGGGACAGACACCATTTGCCATTCAGAATCTCAGGAAAGATGGGGAACAAATAGAGAATCTATTTGCAACTATTTCACCTATTTTATGTATTGCCGAAATTATGTTTTTTGATGGACAATCCAATAAACCACTACATTTTTTATGAGGCATCTGGTAAAGAATCCTGATTAAATAAATATACGAAATAAGGATATTTATCACACTTATTAATAATTTTGGTGCACTTCTGGGCGATCATAAGCCAGAAAGTCAAATTTACACCAAATATGGTTAAAGTAAATATATCAACCCAATGAAGACATGGTTCTTTTATGCAGAACCTCACCTATTTTTTTTTTTTTTAAAGTTGCAATAATGTTGGAAAATCAAAGAAATTGGACATTTTTATCAAAAAAAATCAACGTTTTTCCAGTACAGTTGTGCTAAACATTCCTTAATAAATTTTTCCTTCACAGTTGATCAATGTGAGTTTTATGCATAAAGGCCTATTTACAATAATTGGCAAACCAGCATACATAAGAACTCTTGTTCCCGATCCTCTTTCTATTTCAACATGTCGCTAATCCGCCAACAATAAAAATATACAAATCACAATAGGGCTTCACCTGGGTAATGAGGTTAAGAATTTGATATAATCTGCTCACCTGCAGGGTGACTTCAATAGCGTTGCTGATTCAAGAACAGATCAGAAGACTGATTAAAGGTGGTTTATTGTCCAAGGGTTTCAGAGTCAAATCCAACTCTTTCGTCAGGACAACCACATGTGAAAGTCTGTTGATGAGACCCTATTATTCTTTGTATCTTTTGATTGTTGGCTGATTAGTGACATGTTTAAATGGAATGAAGATCAGGAACAAGAGTTCTTATAAATGCTTGTTTGCCAATTATTGACTAGTATAAATAGGCCTTCATGCATAAAACTTCTGATCTGTTTTTGAGTCAGCAGCCAATCTGCCAATAAACAAGCAAAATGCTAGTTTCTCAATTTTTCAGATCCTTTTTGCGTGCCAAAAATCATGAACAATAGTATTAACAATTGTTCTGTCCCCATCAGTTTGTTTTGGTCCCTGAAATTAGTCATTAAAAGAGTAAAGGCCCCGTCTCACATAGCGATTTACCAACGATCACGACCAGCGATATGACCTGGCCGTGATCGTTGGTAAGTCGTTGTGTGGTCGCTGGGGAGCTGTCACACAGACAGCTCTCTCCAGCGACCAACGATCAGGGGAACGACTTCGGCATCGTTGAAACTGTCTTCAACGATGCCGAAGTCCCCCTGCAGCACCCGGGTAACCAGGGTAAACATCGGGTTACTAAGCGCAGGGCCGCGCTTAGTAACCCGATGTTTACCCTGGTTACCAGCGTAAATGTAAAAAATAACAAACAGTACATACTCGCCTTCTGATGTCCGTCAGGTCCCTTGCCGTCTGCTTCCTGCTCTGAGTGCCGTACAGTGAGAGCTGTCATGAATCAAGGTAAGGTACAAATATATAACGGACGAGCTCTAGGGTGATGGAACCTGGGCTGACCGCTGCCCTACGCCTGACAAACGCAACTAGAGATAGCCAGAGAGCGTGCCTACGTTGGTTCTAGACGCCACGCACCAGCCTAAGAGCTAACTAGTACTGCAGAGAAAATAAAGACCTCACTTGCCTCCAGAGGAACGAACCCCAAAAGGTATAGTTGCCCCCCACATGTATTGACGGTGAAATGAGAGGAAGGCACACACATAGAGATGATATATATATAGGTTTAGCAAATTGAGGCCCGCTGTAAACTAGAAAGCAGAACGATACAAAAGGGGTCTGAGCGGTCAGCAAAAAACCCTAATCAAAAAACCATCCTGAGATTACAAGAACCCATGTGCCAACTCATGGCACATGGGGAGAACCTCAGTCCACTAGAGCTACCAGCTAGCATAGAGACATAATAAGCAAGCTGGACAAAAAACCAAACAACTGAAATTCAGCACTTAGCTTATCCTGAAAGATCTGGGAGCAGGTAGGCAGGAACAAAACAGAGCACATCTGAATACATTGATAGCCGGCAAGGAAATGACAGAAAGGCCAGGTAAAATAGGAAACACCCAGCCTCTGATGGACAGGTGGAAACCAAAGGCCGCAACCCACCAAAGTCACCCAGTACCAGCAGTAACCACCAGAGGGAGCCCACAAACAGAATCCACAACAGTACCCCCCCCCTTGAGGAGGGGTCACCGAACCCTCACGAGAACCCCCAGGGCGATCAGGGTGAGCTCTATGGAAGGCGCGGACCAAATCAGTCGCATGAACATCGGAGGCGACCACCCAGGAATTATCCCCCTGACCATAACCCTTCCACTTAACCAAATACTGGAGTTTGCGTCTGGAAACACGAGAATCCAAGATCTTCTCAACAACATACTCCAATTCTCCCTCCACCAGCACCGGAGCAGGAGGCTCAACCGAAGGAACAACGGGCACCTCATACCTCCGCAACAACGACCGATGGAACACATTATGAATAGCAAACGATGCTGGGAGATCCAAACGAAAAGATACAGGGTTAAGAATCTCCGAGATCCTATAAGGACCGATGAACCGAGGCTTGAACTTAGGAGAAGAGACCTTCATAGGGACAAAACGAGAAGACAACCACACCAAATCCCCAACAAGAAGTCGGGGACCCACGCGGCGACGGCGATTAGCAAACTGCTGAGTCTTCTCCTGAGATAACTTCAAATTGTCCACCACCTGATTCCAAATTTGATGTAGCCTGTCCACCACCACGTCCACTCCAGGACAATCCGAAGACTCCACCTGACCAGAGGAAAAACGAGGATGAAACCCCGAATTACAAAAAAAAGGAGAGACCAACGTGGCAGAACTAGCCCGATTATTAAGAGCAAATTCGGCCAGTGGCAAAAAAGCAACCCAGTCATCTTGGTCAGCAGAAACAAAACACCTCAAATAAGTTTCCAAGGTCTGATTAGTTCGCTCCGTCTGGCCATTCGTCTGAGGATGGAATGCAGACGAGAAAGACAAATCAATGCCCATCTTGGCACAAAATGTCCGCCAAAATCTAGACACAAACTGGGATCCCCTGTCAGAAACGATATTCTCCGGAATCCCATGCAAACGAACCACGTTCTGAAAAAATAAAGGGACCAACTCAGAGGAGGAAGGCAACTTAGGCAAGGGCACCAAATGAACCATCTTAGAAAAGCGGTCACACACAACCCAGATAACGGACATTTTCTGTGAAACCGGGAGATCAGAAATAAAATCCATGGAAATGTGCGTCCAAGGCCTCTTCGGGATGGGCAAGGATAACAACAACCCACTGGCCCGAGAACAGCAAGGCTTAGCTCGAGCACACACTTCACAAGACTGCACAAAGGTACGCACATCCCTAGACAAGAAAGGCCACCAAAAAGACCTGGCCACCAAGTCTCTAGTACCAAATATTCCAGGATGACCAGCCAACACAGAAGAATGGACCTCGGAGATGACTCTACTGGTCCAATCATCCGGAACAAACAGTCTTTCTGGTGGACAACGATCCGGTTTATCCACCTGAAACTCCTGCAATGCACGTCGCAAGTCTGGGGATACGGCGGACAATATTACCCCATCCCTAAGGATACCAGTAGGCCCAGAGTCTCCAGGAGAGTCAGGCACAAAACTCCTGGAAAGAGCATCTGCCTTCACATTCTTTGAACCTGGCAGGTATGAAACCACGAAATTGAAACGAGAAAAAAACAACGACCAACGAGCCTGTCTAGGATTCAAACGCCTGGCAGACTCAAGGTAAATGAGATTCTTGTGATCAGTCAAGACCACCACACGATGTTTAGCACCCTCAAGCCAATGACGCCACTCCTCAAATGCCCACTTCATGGCCAAAAGCTCCCGATTACCCACATCATAATTGCGCTCGGCGGGCGAGAATTTTCTAGAGAAGAATGCACATGGCTTCATCACCGAGCCATCAGAACTTCTCTGTGACAAAACCGCCCCCGCTCCAATCTCGGAAGCATCAACCTCAACCTGAAACGGAAGTGAAACATCTGGTTGACACAACACAGGAGCAGAAGAAAACCGGCGCTTAAGTTCCTGAAAGGCCCCCACAGCCGCAGGAGACCAATTAGCAACATCAGCACCCTTTTTAGTCAAATCAGTCAAAGGTTTAACAATACTGGAAAAATTTGCAATGAACCGACGATAAAAATTAGCAAACCCCAAGAACTTCTGTAGGCTCTTAACAGATGTAGGTTGTGTCCAGTCACAAATTGCCTGAACCTTGACGGGATCCATCTCAATAGTAGAAGGAGAAAAAATGTACCCCAAAAAAGAAATCTTCTGGACTCCGAAGAGACACTTTGAGCCCTTCACAAACAGAGAATTGGCCCGCAGAACCTGAAACACCTTCCTGACCTGTAGAACATGAGACTCCCAGTCATCAGAAAACACCAAAATATCATCCAAATACACAATCATAAACTTATCCAGATATTCACGGAAAATATTGTGCATAAAGGACTGAAAGACTGACGGAGCATTGGAGAGTCCAAAAGGCATTACCAAATACTCAAAATGGCCCTCAGGCGTATTAAATGCGGTTTTCCACTCATCACCTTGTTTTATCCGCACCAGATTATACGCACCGCGAAGATCTATCTTAGTGAACCACCTAGCCCCCTTAATGCGAGCAAACAAGTCAGTCAATAATGGCAATGGATACTGATATTTGACTGTAATCTTATTCAGAAGGCGATAATCTATACAAGGCCTCAGGGAACCATCTTTTTTTTGCCACGAAAAAAAAACCTGCTCCCAGAGGGGACGAAGATGGACGAATATGTCCCTTTTCCAAGGACTCCTTAATATAATTCCGCATAGCAGTATGCTCTGGCAGTGACAGATTAAATAAACGACCCTTAGGGAACTTACTGCCAGGAATCAATTCTATAGCACAGTCACAATCTCTATGAGGAGGGAGCGAATTGAGCTTAGGCTCCTCAAAAACATCCCTATAGTCAGACAAAAACTCAGGGATCTCAGAAGGAGTAGATGAAGCGATTGAAATCGGAGGTGCATGATCATGAACCCCCTGACATCCCCAGCTTAACACAGACATTGTTTTCCAGTCCAGGACAGGATTATGAGTTTGTAACCATGGCAGCCCCAGCACTAGTACATCATGTAAATTATACAGTACAAGGAAGCGAATCACCTCCTGATGAACGGGAGTCATGCGCATGGTCACTTGTGTCCAATACTGCGGTTTATTCATAGCCAATGGTGTAGAGTCAATTCCCTTCAGAGGAATAGGAACTTCCAGAGGCTCCAGACTAAAACCGCAGCGTTTAGCAAATGACCAATCCATAAGACTCAGGGCAGCGCCCGAATCCACATAGGCATCAACGGAAATGGAAGACAGTGAAAAAATCAGAGTCACAGACAAAATGAACTTAGACTGCAGAGTACTAATGGCAAAAGATTTATCAAGCTTTTTTGTGCGTTTAGAGCATGCTGATATAACATGAGCTGAATCACCACAATAAAAACACAATCCATTTTTCCGCCTATAATTTTGCCGTTCACTTCTGGACTGAATTCTATCACATTGCATAGTCTCAGGTGCCTGTTCAGAAGACACCGCCAACTGGTGCACGGGTTTGCGCTCCCGCAAACGCCGATCAATCTGTATGGCCATAGCCATAGACTCATTCAGACCTGTAGGCGTAGGGAACCCCACCATAATATCCTTAATGGCCTCAGAAAGACCATTTCTGAAGTTTGCAGCCAGGGCGCACTCATTCCACTGAGTAAGCACCGACCATTTCCGAAATTTTTGACAATATATTTCCGCTTCATCATGCCCCTGAGAGAGGGCTAACAAAGCCTTTTCAGCCTGAATCTCCAGGTTGGGTTCCTCATAGAGCAATCCCAATGCCAGAAAAAACGCATCCACACTGAGCAATGCAGGATCCCCTGGTGCCAATGCAAATGCCCAATTCTGAGGGTCGCCCCGCAGGAAAGATATTACAATCCTGACCTGTTGAGCAGGGTCTCCAGAGGAGCAAGATTTTAAAGAAAGAAACAATTTACAATTGTTCCTGAAATTCAGGAAGGTAGATCTATCTCCAGAGAAGAACTCTGGAATAGGAATTCTAGGTTCAGACATGGGAGTGTGAACAACAAAATCCTGTATGTTTTGAACTTTTGCCGCGAGATTACTCAGGCTGGAAGCCAAACTCTGGACATCCATGTTAAACAGCTAAGATCAGAGCCATTCAAGGGTTAAGAGGAGGTAAGAAGCAGCTAGACAGCAATTAAGGGCTAGGCAGCAAACTCTGAAGGGAAAAAAAAAAAAAAAAAAATTTCCCTTAAACACTTCTTTTAACTTCTTTTAAGTGTTAAACAATTAACACTTTGTGGGCCGGCTATACTGTCATGAATCTCAATGGCTAGGGATAGCACAGGACAAGCAAGGTACAAATACATAACGGACGAGCTCTAGGGTGATGGAACCTGGGCTGACCGCTGCCCTACGCCTGACAAACGCAACTAGAGATAGCCAGGGAGCGTGCCTACGTTGGTTCTAGACGCCACGCACCAGCCTAAGAGCTAACTAGTACTGCAGAGAAAATAAAGACCTCACTTGCCTCCAGAGGAACGAACCCCAAAAGGTATAGTTGCCCCCCACATGTATTGACGGTGAAATGAGAGGAAGGCACACACATAGAGATGATATATATAGGTTTAGCAAATTGAGGCCCGCTGTAAACTAGAAAGCAGAACGATACAAAAGGGGTCTGAGCGGTCAGCAAAAAACCCTAATCAAAAAACCATCCTGAGATTACAAGAACCCATGTGCCAACTCATGGCACATGGGGAGAACCTCAGTCCACTAGAGCTACCAGCTAGCATAGAGACATAATAAGCAAGCTGGACAAAAAAACAAACAACTGAAATTCAGCACTTAGCTTATCCTGAAAGATCTGGGAGCAGGTAGGCAGGAACAAAACAGAGCACATCTGAATACATTGATAGCCGGCAAGGAAATGACAGAAAGGCCAGGTAAAATAGGAAACACCCAGCCTCTGATGGACAGGTGGAAACCAAAGGCCGCAACCCACCAAAGTCACCCAGTACCAGCAGTAACCACCAGAGGGAGCCCACAAACAGAATCCACAACAGAGAGCAGAGCGCAGCGGTGACGTCACTGCTGTGCTGCGCTCTCACTGTACGGCACTCAGAGCAGGAAGCAGACGGCAAGGGACCTGACGGACATCAGAAGGCGAGTATGTACTGTTTGTTATTTTTTACATTTACGCTGGTAACCAGGGTAAACATCGGGTTACTAAGCGCGGCCCTGCGCTTAGTAACCCGATGTTTACCCTGGTTACCAGTGAAGACATCGCTGGATCGGTGTCACACACACCGATTCAGCGCTGTCAGCGGGACCTCAACGACCAAAAAAAGGTCCAGGCCATTCCGACACGACCAGCGATCTCACAGCAGGGGCCTGATCGCTGGTACGTGTCACACATAGCGAGATCGCTACTGAGGTCGCTGTTGCGTCACAAAACTTGTGACTCAGCAGCGATCTCGCTAGCGATCTCGCTATGTGAGACGGGGCCTTAACTTGTATTTATCTGTCAGTAGGATCAACCTTCCTTTTAACCATCTATATATGTATAGAATAACACAAAATCTGAAGAATCACATATTCATGCACAACAGAGCACAGGAATAATGCAATAGATAAGACAAGTGACGTGAAGCAGAGCTATCATTATGGGAGAGGGATAAACATTTGTGGCCACAAATATTAGAACAGTTCATAGATAAGGAAAGCTTTATTGTCCTGTGATTTAGGTTTCGTCTATAATTATGAAGCCCCCAAATGGTCTGAAGAGCACATTCCTTAGTTGTCCTCTTTTGCATAAATATCAGATTTTTAGTCTATGGGCTCATACTCACTTGTGAGAAACTCGGATGAGTCTCGCATGTTATTACCCGGCGCTGCTGCCTGCACTCAGATTGGAGTGTGCGGCCGCATAGGAATACATGCAGCCGCACTCTCTGCTCCTGAGTGCCGGGTATTGCCGTGCGAGACTCTTCCGAGTTTCTCGCAAGTGAGTATGAGCCCTAAGCCTGATGAAGAGACCTGAGTATCCTCGAAAGCTTGCAATTTGTTACCATCTTTTCTGTTAGCCATTAAAAAGTATCATCGACTAAGGACTCTCAAATCTCAATATGTTTCTCTTTTTTATGTAATTAGCAAAATAAATTATAAAATATTTAAATTATATTCCCAGGCCAACATGTTTCTTTCTTTACTAATATATAACCAAGGGCAAGAAATGTAAAAGCACATAAATAATATGTGGCACCCCAGGAGTCCGGTTGCTACAGTGGCATTGCCTCCCTCACAGGGGGTGATGTCATGCCTGGAAGCAATAAGGGATCCCCTTAGCAGGTAACACTGGCATGCAACACTTTCCTGACTCCAGACTAGAAGGGGGGGCTCTAAACCCAGTTTCAGGGGAGCTGCTCTATAAGTTCTGGCCTGGAGGTGGGGTGAGTCAGTTAGTCTGAGAGCAGACAGAGAGGAGAGAGGAAGTCAAGGAAGAACCTGAGGAGAGGATCTGTAGATAAGCTCACCTCAGGGCCAAGTCTTAGAGACTGGATGCCGGAGTCTGTGGTTGTGCGGGTACTGAAGTCACGGCAGCTAAATCCGGAGGGCAGTGGACTGCAGGTCTCCTGGCCCATCACAACATCTGAAGGCACAGCAGCAAATGAGAGCCCGGAGCCACCACAAATGAGTGACACCTGCAATATACTCAAGCTGTCTGCCATACAGACAAGGACTAAAGAACATGAAGAAGCAGAGGACTGAGCACAGCTTTAGGCAGCAAGGACCTCAAAATACAGCACAATAGGAGGGTCTTCTCTGAACTCACCTGGTTAGGTGGATCCCAAATTGCTTCCAGGCTGCCCGGATCTTCATAACCATCTGTAATCAGTGCCATGGACTGCACCACAAACTGTGAGTAAAAGTGTGGAAACTACACCCTGCTGTGTCCTCGGACGTTATTTACTGCACCATCCACTCTGCACTACAAACATCACTACTATCTTTCACATCATAAGTGCCCTGGGACTTAGCTCTACCTGTGGAGAGCTGTACCAACTCTGCTGCATCACCAGCTGCCCAAGCGGTGTCTTTAAGCAGCGTCGGCTATCCCTTGCCCAATACCACAGGCTGCGTCACAAACAATTCCCCTATAAACTATTCCCCTTTCATTACATTGACTCTTTTATTGGACGCCCAGGGCCACGGACCGGGTCACTGCTGCCGTGACACATCCCTTTAAGAACCTGCCCGGTATCGAGTAGCCCCACGGCCCTGGCAGGCGCTCCAAATACATAATGGTATTTCATGACTGAGAACCAAAAGGTTTTTTTGGCCAACACATGAAAGCTTTTGCTTCAAAAGAAACTATTTTTATGGTAAGGAATCTATACATTAAATGTATTTAGAGAATAAACTAAAGAAAAGCAGAGCCAAGATTTTCTAAATACAGTAACTAAAGACGTTATCTTCCATAATCAGATCTTTATAATTTCATGGAGACAAAACACATCCTCTAATGTGCACAAGACTACAATAGAGCTAGTGAAGAACAGCCAAGATTTAGATTTGATGTATATGTAGTCAGGTATGTATAATTTAATTTAATGCTACCTCCTCTTATAAAGTAATTTTTGTAAGCTAATAGCAATGGCATACCTTTCAGCATGAATAAAATGTGACGTTACTTTAGACAGGGTGACGGCGCACCTAAACATTTTTTGGCATTGATAGTCCACCTTTCGGAATGGTCCTCAATTTTTGGTCTTTGAGGATTACTTTTCTCATTCTTTTTTTAATTCTAATTTGTCTTTTATTGCTGTATCTCTATGAAATTAAGATGAGCAGATCAGGCAAATTTCACATTTGTCAGTTCTTGTGGATTTTCCCAAAAAATTCAGTTTGCAGAGAAATTATTATCTGTGATTTGAATGTATCTTATTATGCTCTGGGGTCTCTCCAGACCCCAAAATATAATAAACGTCACATGTAAAAAAGGAAATACTTCTACTTACCTGTTTGGCTCTTCCGCTTCCCACGTCACCCAGCTGGTTCCTTGTTACATCTTCTTATCATTACCATTAGTGCTGAGTCCTCTGGTCTCTTCACACCAGGCTGGGACTTCCAGGTCTGATGAGGCCTGGGACAGTCCTGCACAAGCGTGGGTAAGGTCCCAATGTAATGAAGTCATGACGTGCACCATGACCTTGCCTGTGCATACGCAGAACCGGGAAGTGAATTCATGTCATGACATCATGACCTTACACACACTTGAAGTTCTGGCCTAGCGTAAAGAGACGCAGGGATTCAGTTCTCGCGGCTATGATAAAAATATGCATCAATAACCGGATCGGTGTTGGTCAGGAGCAGAGGGTCCTGGGAGCTGAGCAGTGAGATAAATATAAGTTTAGGGTTTCTTTCAACTTTTGACGGCACTTTACACTATTGGTCAACTTATTGCAGAAGCAAATTACAAAAAAAAATCTGAATTTTGGCAAATGTGTACTTTTGCAATATTCAAAAAGAATTCAATTCCACTGAAATATATTTGCTCATCTCTATTTATAAAGAAATATTTTTTTGTGTCTCGCATAATGATGCCACGTGGTCAGGTATCCTCCTTCCTTCATCGCACTATTGTTTGGCAGGCTGTAAGACAACTGGCTGCAGCAAGAGCTTCCCACCTCGGCCTTGTCCGCTGTAGGACACAAAGATCTTTAGTCCCCTTCTCGGCAAAGACCTGCCCCATCAGCTGATTAGCTATGAAATAGAACTGATCTGGAAAAAAAAATGCTATTTTTTTTCTATAGCATTGCTACCCAACTGTCTAAGGATCTAACACAAGACCCTACACATGAACAGATATTTTAAGTTTATTCTGTTTACTTATTATTTAGTTTTCTTTAAAGGGAATATGTCAGGTCATTTTTGTATAGTATGCTAATAGTATCCTGAAATAGTGCTTGGGTATCCCTTTTAGGATATGTACCCTTTATTTCTCTACGGGGCCCTGTTGTGCTGCTGTAAGCCCCGGACAAATGTATTGTCTCATGCCGGCAAGTCAAGCAAATGTAAATTGCAAAATAAATATTCACCCCTTTCCAATCACATATGCACCCACCCCTCCTATCCATCGTCACTTATTGGATGCAGTCAGACGTCTGTGTTACTCTCCTGAGGATCGTATCTCAATCCGAGGACTGGTCGTCTGCTCTCGTGAGGGTGACAGCATGTATTTCTATGCAGCCGTCACTCTCAGGTCAGGAGAGCAGACGGTCAGTGCATGGATTCTGATGTGATCCTCGGGCCTACGGCAGCTAGGCTGAAGTACGGACACCAGCAGAAGGTGGACGGGGTTATGGAAGGAGGAAGGGGTGAATATTAAGTTTCAATTTACATATGCCTGACTTCCCGGCATGAGACGATACATTTGTCCGGGGCTTGTAGCTACCGCACAGCACAGGAGCATCGGGATCCCACCGATCGACTCACCTACAGATATCCTTGAGAAAGGCAATACTGCCGAATCGTTGGATGGATTAAATGTCTGTAATATTCTCAAAAGTCGGCTGAGAACCAAACTGCAACTTTTTTTTAACTATAATTGTACGTGACTTATTGAGTGCCAAAGGATAGCATCTTATATCATGACTCTACTTTCCTTCAGAACACCGCCCTTGCATTTTTGAGTGCACCACTCTTGGAAGCCCTCCCCTGAAGCCAAGTATGCGGGGAGGTTTCATGGGAACACAGACCCTACAGTTTAATTTTCATTTCTTACTTTAATTATCACTTTGGTTCTATATTAGTTGGTTTCTGATATGAATTTTTAGGGTTAAATGAGTAATGTGTAAAGCTGTGGTAACACGAGCTGGTTATTTCTGTTTTTTGTTGGCGCTCTTTTTATGCCTTTTCATTGGTCAGCTGTAAAAGAGCGGGAAGAATTCTGTCTATAAATAGGCAGCTTTACCTCAGTTTATCTCATATCGTTAATGAAGAGAGAAGATCCCGCCCGCCCTCCCTATTTTGTTGTGTTCCTTTCCTTGTCGTGGTTGTTTATTTGAGGGTAAAATCGCCCAACTATTGGGTGGATTGTTTCAGTTATGTATTGGTGTTATTTAATTAATTTATGAAATTCTTGGTATTAATTTATTTATTAAAATATTTATTGGTAATATTCAATTAATTTATTTCATGTCACCCTAAATAAACACCACCGCCATTGATTTCCAATTTGAGGCTTTGTGTCTTTATTTTAATTAAGAATGGGTTTTGTGTTACCATGACTGACTTGACAATAGTATTAGTATTGACAAGGGTCCCTGAGGCCAGACCCCCTTCAAGACTCTGTCAGTGAAAAAATCGGCCATCAGGGCTGTCCCATTGAATAACATTGGGGTTAGCGAGCTCTAAAAATGGATTCCAGTCAGAAAAGGACCAAGCATCAGTTCAGACAGAACCATAACGAGGTTCCCATCTATTCTATCAGTATGGTACAGTTTCAGATGAGACATTTGTAACCACCTTTATTCTATAAATAATATCTGCCTCCCCTACTTGTTTTGTCACAGTGTTAGAAGTTAGAACACTGCACACCCGTGGAAATGTCATGGTAAAATGTCAAAACAAAAGCCTGGGTCATTTCTGGGACATTATCTAACAACATGTTATCCTTAGAACTGTCTTCTCTTATTTTCAAAAATATGAATCTCTTGTTGTGACCCTATTTGGCCTTGATAAATGTGTCCGTGTGTTCTTTGGCCTCATCTTTCACGATGCTGTAATGTTAGGTATGTAAATTGTTTTGACATTTGGAGATAACAGAAAATGAGACGTGATCTAAATCATACGCACCATAGGGAATATTTATGAAATGTTTCCACAGCAGAAAACGAATGAGGTAAAGTTCCCAGCAATTCTGGAGATAAACCTGCACCTTATATGAAGGTCCCTTATTTAGCACTTTGTTATGGTTGGGTTGGAACTGCAGAAGCTTTCTAAATGTATTGTCCAGTGTGTGTCAGGTCCCACACAGCAATGGGGATGAGTCCTCTCTGATGCTTTTAAAGGAAATCTGTCAGCAGGTTTTTGTGACCTCCATCTGGGAAGAGAGACCCTGATTCCAGCAATGTATCACTTACTGGGCTGTTTGCTGTATTCTTTACAAAATTATTTTCTCTGCTGCAGATCTAGCAGTTCTCTGCTGAGCTCTGTAAAACCCTGTTCACACCACTGATTGGCAGGTCTTTGTGTACACTGTGCATAGGCAGAAAGCTGCCAATCACTGATGAGGGTAGGGTTATATAGAGCGCATAAATATGGAGAACTACATGGCAGGAGGTTTACTATTCTTCTAGTCAATCTCCTGCTGATAAAAAAGTAATGTTATAAAAGCTACAGACAGCAGCCTAGTAAGTGATACATCACTGGAACCTGGGTCTTTGTTCCTACGTTGTGCTGCTGTTGGATTAGGTGGGAAAAACCTGGTGACAGATTTCATTTAAAGTGTCAATGTCTTTGAAGATGTGTATGGCAATTGTCATTATTTAGTTCTTAGATGTAGAAATTTGGCATAGAAATAGGATGTTATTACTACACTGTTATTGATGTGGTGTTCCTGATGAAGGGCTAAATCTGAGCCAAAAACACGTTGTATTTATACATCATAATAAAGGATTTTCGTTTGGACTATTAATCAATAGCAATGCAGGCATTACATCCTATTTCTGTGCCAACTGCCTACTTCTGATACTTGTATGTGGCGTACCCTCCATCCTTCCAGGATTCGCAGCAGCAGATGGATCACATTGGTACTTTCTAAAGGTGTTATGCCCTTTACACAGAATCCTAATGTGAGCGTGCCACTTCATAGGGGATTTGGTCCCATTTTTTGTGTGAACAATATTACCCTATTAGCGCTTTTTCTCTCTATTCGCACTGCTCGTCATGGGTGGCGGCAGTTGCTTTTAGAATCAAATGGATTAATTAGTCAATTATTACAAATTTTCTTAACTTTAATCATTTCTGGTAAATGCAAAAAAAAAAGTTATTCTTATAGAATCTAGTTTGCTTATTTATATTCTCCTCTGTAGGTTTATTTGTATCTGATTATTAAAAATTCTGTCGAGCTGGGTATTTTTCCTAATTAATGCCGTTGGATGAGTTTTTTTTTGCTAGGATATGTTTTTTCATATTGGAAGTCAATGCCCGATAGACTGTATACAGCTGTATAAGCGCTTACAGATTTATTACATTTTTTTCTTTTTACAAACGTAAATGTCATCTGGCCCATATGTGGTGTGTACTAAGAGAGGTACATGAAGATTTTTAATGGACTCCAGACAAATACGGAAACTTTGACAAACAACTAAAATGCCACTGATTTCACTACATACAAATGTGTATTAGGACAGTAATTCACAACAGAAGTGCAGTAAAAGGGAAGTCAAGTTCAGTTCCAATGTAATATTATTGATATCACCACCCAGTATGAATGTAGCTTTGAACCGCCAACATTACAATCCTCCTCGCTTATAAAAAATTTGTATGGATTGTATAGGTTGGCATATGGGAGAATAAAGAATACATAAGCTGAATAATTGTCCACATTAATGTATAATTATGAATGCAGTGCCAGCATACATTCTCTATAGTCGGAGTGAAAATCTCTCACTAAGAGCCAGCAGTGCACAAGTGGTAAAAACAAGTTTTAAAATGTTTTCAACATGTTTAAAAGCCGTAGAATGTCTTCCAGTGTATAAATTCATCAATGAAATCCAGAGAAGCAAAAATCTGCTGATTTCATTGCAAAAACTTCTGCATATATACCAGATCAGCAAATAATTATCGTTCTAGACGGTCCATATGAAAACCACGTAGACATTTAGGCCTGCGCAGAGCTCACCTCATCATGACTATCTCACAGCTCAGTTTTGGCAATTCATAGATCCCTACACTAATATTAATAGAAACAAATATTCAAGAATCATAAAAGAATAGTAATGCTGGCTACAGACATATCTATATTTGTCTCTCCATTAACACATAGTTATTTACTTATAGTGGAATGAATCATATATCACCTAGAGAAGAATACAAAGTATCCATAAACCACTAATACCCAAGAATTATTATTATTATTATTATTATAGCGCCATTTAATCCATGGCGCTTTACATGTGAGGAGGGGTGTACATAATAAAAACAAGTACAATAATCTTAAACAATACAAGTCACAATGGTACAGGAGGAGAGAGGATCCTGCTCACGAGGGCTCATAATCTACAAGGGATGGATGGGGATACAGTAGGCGAGGGTAGAGCTGGTCGTGCAGTGGCTTAGTTGACCGGTGGTTAATGCAGGTTGTAGGCTTATCAGAAGAGGCAGGTCTTCAGATTCTTTTTGAAGGTTTCCATGGTAGGCAATAGTCTGATATGTTGTGGTGGAGAGTTCCAGAGTAGGGGTGATGCACGGGAGAAATCTTTTATGCGATTGTTGGAAGAGGAGATAAGAGGGAAGTAGAGAAGGTGATCTTGTAAGGATCGGAGGTTGCACGCTGGTAGGTATCGGGAAATGAGGTCACAGATGTATGGAGGAGACAGGTTGTGGATGGCTTAGTATGCCGTGGTTAGGGTTTTTTAACTGGAGTCTTTGGGTAATGGGGAGCCAGTGCAGAAATTGACAGAGGGGGAGGCCGGGGAATAGCGGGGGGACAGGTGGATAAGTCGGGCAGCAGAGTTTAGAATAGATTGGAGGGGTGCAAGTGTGTTAGAGGGGAAGCCACAGAGCAGGAGGTTGCAGTAGTCAAGACGAGAGATGATGAGGGCATGGACTAGGGTTTTTGCAGATTCTTGGTTGAGGAATGTACGGATCTGTGAAATATTTTTGAGTTGAAGTTGGTAGGAATTAGAAAGGGCTTGGATATGTGGTTTGAAGGAGAGATCAGTGTCAAGGATTACCCCGAGGCAGCGAGATTGTGCAACTGGGGAGAGTGGGCAGCCATTTAATGGATAGGTCCATTGAGGGGGTCTAGTGAAATGGGGGAAAGATGATGAATTCTGTTTAGTCCATACTAAGTCTTAGAAATCTAGTGGAGGAGAAAGATGAAATAGCAGACAAACATTGAGGGATTCTGGTTAGTAGGGAGGTGATATCTGGTCCAGAGCTGTAGATCTGTGTGTCATCAGCATAGAGGTTATACTGAAAGCCGTGAGATTCTATGAGCTGTCCGAGGCCGAAGGTGTACATGGAGAAGAGCAAGGGCCCTAGGATTGAACCTTGCGGGACTCCGACATATAGGGGGCGAGGTGAGGAGGTGGTGTGCGAGTGGGAGACACTGAATGTCCAGTCTGTTAGGTATGACTAGATCCAAGATAGGGCCAAGTCAGTGAAGCCAAGAGATGAGAGGGTAATATAATAGGGAATGGTCCACTGTGTCAAAGGCAGAGGACAGGTCCAGGAGGATGAGGACAGAGTAGTGTTGCTTAGCCTTGGCAGTTAATAGGTCATTGGTGACCTTAGTTAGGGCAGTTTCAGTGGAGTGTTACGGCTAGAAGCCAGATTGTAAGCGGTCAAAGAGGGAGCAAGAAGAGAGGTGGGCGGACAGTTCAAGATGGACGTGTTGTTCCAGTAGTTTTAAGGCATAGGGGAGAAGTTATATAGGGCGATAGCTAGATACAGAGGATGGGTCAAGAGACGGCTTTTTGAGGATAGGTATGATTGAGGCATGTTTAAAGATTGAGGAGAAAACACCAGTTAGTGATGGGTTGAAGATATGGGTTAGGGTTGCGATGAAGACTGTGGTGAGGTTTGGGATGAAGTGGCATGGGATCGGATCAAGTGCATAGGTGGTGAGATGTAATCTTGAAGGTAGAGTGGAGAGTCGATCTTCTGTAATGGTGGAGAAGTTGGTCTTGTAGGCGGAGGGCTGAGCAGTTAGCGGGAAGGGCTCTGGGGGTTGCCGACCAAAACTGTCTCTGCCTCATTTCTCAAGCAGAAGGTTGATAACCTCAAAGTCTTCAGCTGAGATGAGTGGAGATGGAGGAGGTGCTGGGGAACGGAGGAGAGAATTGAAAGTTTTGAATAACTGTTTAGGCGGGTGAGACAGGGAGTATATGAGAGATGAGAAGTAGGTGTAATGCTCATTCCCTGACTGAGAGGAGCAAGACTGGGATTGTGGCCCCAATGTGCCACAAACCAGACTACTCTGGAAGGGGCATGACTAAGCAGCTACCTTGATGTTCACTGGAGCGTCTGTGTCATGATTCTCAATGGCTAGAGAACATAGCCCAGCATATATAAGAACTAGCTCTTGGAAGATGGAATCTAAACTGACCATGAACTAAACCTGCCGCACAATTAACAGTGGCCGGGTAGCGTGCCTACGTTTTATCCCTAGACGCCCAGCGCCAGCCGGAGGACTAACTAATCCTAGCAGAGGAAAATACAGTCCTGGCTCACCTCTAGAGAAATTTCCCCAAAAGGCAGACAGAGGCCCCCACATATATTGGCGGTGATTTTAGATGAAATGACAAACGTAGTATGAAAATAGGTTTAGCAAAATCGAGGTCCGCTTACTAGATAGCAGGAAGACAGAAAGGGCACTTTCATGGTCAGCTGAAAACCCTATCAAAACACCATCCAGAAATTACTTTAAGACTCTAGTATTAACTCATAACACCAGAGTGGCAATTTCAGATCACAAGAGCTTTCCAGACACAGTAACGAAACAGCAGCTGTGAACTGGAACAAAATGCAAAAACAAACAAGGACGAAAGTCCAACTTAGCTGGGAGTTGTCTAGTAGCAGGAACATGCAAAGAAAGGCTTCTGATTACATTGATGACCGGCATGAAACTGACAGAGGAGCAAGGTTATATAGAGACTCCCACATCCTGATGGGAACAGGTGAACAGAGAGGATGATGAACACAAGTTCAATTCCACCAGTGGCCACCGGGGGAGCCCAGAATCCAATTTCACAACACGTCTGATGGTGAGGTCATGCTTGTGCGGCAGGTAACTGCAAGGTACCACTCCAGGGCAGTGTCTGGCTGTAGCAGCTGATCCCACTGAGGGACGAAACACTAGTGACAGGTGCAAGCAAGTACAGACGAGCTTGACTGGTACTCTGGTGGGCACGGCTGGCACTCTGGCGAGCACACCTGGCACTCTGGCAGGCGGGCACGGCTGGCACTCTGGCAGACAGGCGGACACGGAGCCCACTGAAGGAATCGGGATCTTAACGGGTAGGGCAGGAACACAGGCAGGTACGAGTAGGGAACTGTTAGGAACTAGTTCAGACTGGAGGGACAGGAACTGTAAGGAACCAGTTCAGATTAGGCCCCTTTCACACATCAGCTTTTTGCCGTCAGTCACAATCGGTTGGCTCGACGGATCAGTGAAAAACTGATGTGATGGATCCATTTATTGGACGGACCTGACTAGCGGATCTGGCTAATTGGATCAGAGCATGCTCAGTTAAAAAAAACGGAATCCGTCGCCGGATTCCATCATTTGACAGATCCGGCACCATAGGCTTCCATTCTAGCAAACGACGGATGGCGATAGATCCGTCGCTGTCCTTTTTTGCGACGTACACAAAAAATGTTTCTTTGTCCGTTGTCTCCGGCCGCCGGACAAACAATTTTCGACGGATCAGGTGAACGACGGATGAAACGTGAGGCCATCCGTCGCTAATACAAGACACTGGATCCGTTTTTTTCATAATTCAACGGATTGCGACTGATGGCAAAAAACTGATGTGTGAAAGGGGCCTTAGAAGGACAAGGACACACAGGGCACGGAACGGGAGCAGAGCAAAGCCAAAGAATGCGGAGAGAAGGGCAGAGCCACAGGAGGTGAGATGGGTGTAGAGCAGAACCGCAGAATGCGGCGAGCAGAGGGGAACCGCAGGTTGCGGTGAACAGAGCCGAACCGCAAGGTTCGGAGCAAAGAGCAGAGCCACAGGTTGCAGAGCAAAGAGCAGAGCCGCAGGTTGTGAAGCAAAGCGCAACGCCGCAGGTTGCGGAGCAAAGAGCAAAGGGAGTGAACACAAGGAAACACACAGAGGGATAGGGAACGCTATAGACAGGGGTACAAACGGACACAGGTATAAGACTCAGTTCAGACAGGATCTGGTACAGGTACAGGTAAAGGACCAAGGATTCATGCCAGGGAATGCAGCCTCCTGGAAGGCAGAAACGAGGGACACAGAACACAGGCACCGGGGCAAGGGTACGAAGCCCCCTGGGTGGCAAAGAGAAATAGCAGGACGGGACCTGGCAACTCGGTAGCCAAAGACAGACTGGCAGAGTTTGTTGCTCAGGCATCCCCCTAGGGGTGGGAATGCCTTTAGTACCTGATGTCTCCTGGCAATTGGCAGAGGACACCTTAGGAAGGTGCACACAGTCTCTATAAGAAACAGGAAGTGCCGGGGCCGCGCCCTAAGCATACTGACATGAAGTATGCAGCAAGCAAGGATATGATGCCCAGAACATGGACATGGAACATAGAGCCGGCAGAGGACAGAACTCACAGCATGGCCCGGAGTGGTGAGTAGGAGGGGAGATGGGAAGCCATGCAGTGAAGCCGGCAGGGATGTTAAAGTAGGTTTGTATTGCTGCAGCAAGTATGGCCTTGAAAGTAGTGAGGGACTGTTTGAATGCGATGAAGTCCTCATTGGAGTGGGATCTTTTCCATCTCCGCTCAGCAACCCTGGAAGCCCGTCTCAATTCTTTGGTCAGACTGGTATGCCAGGGCTGTCTGTTGATTTTTGCGAGCTTTGGTATGTGTGAGAGGGGCAACCGATTCCAGAGCTGCAGCTACTGTGGTGTTATATATGCAAGTTTGTGGAGTGGGGTTGGGATTGTGGACCTGGAGAGGAGAGGGAAGAGAATAAAGAATAAAAGAATACAATCATTACATTTTATTGATCATATATTTAAAAGACATGCAGTATATCACAAAAGGAAAGGGCATATGCATGCCAAGTGAAAGAGAAGCAGTGTTGATAAGTCAAAGGTCAAATAGGGTAATGGTGCCACATTGGAACCTAGTGTGGATCAGCTAATCGTCATGTAGTTACAAACAAACATTTCAAGGATTTGTCACCAGTGTAATGTATGAACAGATCACTCAGGCCACAAATGCGGCGCTAGTACAGACTTCATGCTTACCCGTGATGTAAACTGCCAGGTCACAAACACCACCACAAAAAACGCCCGACGCGTGTTTCGCACCCCGTGCTTTCTGAAGGGGAGTGTCAAAGCACGTGGGCGAAACACGCGTCGGGACATTTTTTGCTGTGGTGTTTGACAGTTTGCATGGGTAAGCATGGAGTCTGTACTAGTGCCGCCTTTGTGGCCTGTATGATCTGTTCATACATTACACTGGTGACAAATCCTTCAAATGTATGTTTGTAACTACATGATGATTAGTTGATCCATACTAGGTTCTTATGCAGCACCATTACCCTATATGACCTTCTTTGACTTATCACCACTGCTTCTCTTTCACTTGGCATATCCTCGTTATTCTAAAATACTATTATTAATAGGTAGATTTATACCCTGGCAGGTATCTCTTCTGACAAAAATGCATAGTTTGATGTAGAAAACCCCTATAAATCCCTCTAATAGGGTTGTAACAAAAAATGCTGCCCCAATAATCAGATAATTTTAATGGGCCCTGTTTTTGAAAGCTGCACACTAACACTGGAGCCTCCGGGCCAAGTCCATCAGAATGGAAACCAGTATTTCTTGGGGCTTGTGCACATGACTGATTTTCTCAGACAAGTGCTATCTGTGGTTTTTATGGGTAGCACTTGTACCTATGATATTCTATGGGGCTGTGTACATGTTCGATTTTATTTTTGTATCTTTTGGACTGAGTGGAAATAATCAGAGACATGTCCAATCTTGATCTGAGTGTTGAATCAAAATTGGCAATGAAAGTAATGACAATATGGAGAAACATTTTTTCTTTTTTCTTTCCACATCCAAGAAAAATGGATGTCAAAGTCTGATCTGAATAATCAGACCATTTTTGTCAGATGAGGAGAAAACGATCTTGTGCCACTACCCTTAGGCCACCATGAGCTTTTGTTGAATTTTTTGACACAGCAGAATTTATGCACCTATTACTTAAATTGCTGTTTTTCATTGTGTTTTTGTGTTCGTTTTTTTTTAACATGCGTTTTTGAGGCTGCTCTTTTGTCTGTTTTTGGTGTGTCATGTTTTAAATAAAGCTGCTCTGTTTTTGATACGTTCTGGTATTTTGATTTGACTATGCTTTTTCTTATGCGTTTCCGCCTTATGTACATTTTTACCTGTGAATTTTACCTGTGGAAGTCAAGGGGAAAATCCACACAGGAAACTCTGCATATCCGCAAGAGAAATGACATGTTGCAGATTTGAAACACGCACCGCAGGTCAGTTTATTCTGAGTACATAAAAAGCACGGTGGAAATGAAATTTCTATAACAAGTCTGTTTGTTATGTTCGTATGCGGTTTTAAGGACTACAAATGCAGGCATACACACACCCATTGTATTCAATGGTGGTGCACACAAACAAGTCCTTTGTTTCATGCAGCATGGACAAAATGCGTGCTACACATGTGCACATAGATGACATTCGTGTTTCATCAGTGTGACACGTAACGGCACCAGGGAAAAGCAGTAGAATTTGCACTGTTTCCAGGTAATGGCAGTAGGAGACCAGGCGACGCTGATGGCAGTTGGAGGCAGCATCCGCTGTCTGTGTAGCATGTATTAAATAAATAATTGAATTAAAAACCGGCATGGGGTCACCCTTAGTTTTTATAACCAGCTGAGGGAAAGTCGACAGCTGGGAACTGATAGTAATATTCTGGGAAGGGACCAATAGCCAGAAAGGATTCCAGGCTATTCATATAAGCTCCGGTGTTCTGTGCCTAGAGAGGATGTGTGATGTCCCATTTTTTTGGTCAGCTGATTGCTGAGACCTATGATTGACTGCAATAATTAAGTAACTGAAATAGCACGTTATCAGAGGCAAATGCAATTATGCGCCAGTGAAGTCACCTGATCACTGCAACCAATCACAAGCCTCAGCAGTAAGGATACATTATATCAAAATACCCTAAAAATCCTAATGGCATAGATATGCTATAGCAAAAGGGAAGAAGGTACAAATTCTTATTTTTTTATAGCAGACACCCAGCATCGAACTGGAGCACCTTGAGCCCACCAGAGAAAATCATTCTTGGGGCCCACTAAGTAGCTACATAGAAATAGATACAAGACCACCAATTGTGCAGTTTATCCCCTTAGTGACGGAGCCAAATTTTTGAAATCTGTCTAGTGTCACTTTATGTGGTAATAACTCTGGAATGCTTCAACAAATCCCAGTGATTTTTAGATTGTTTTTTCATGACATATTATACTTTATGATAATGGTAAATTTAGGTCAATATGTTTTGTGTTTATTTATAAAAAATATCAAACATTTGAGAAAAATGTTAAAAAATTAGCAATTTTCAAAATTTTAATGATTATCCCTTTAATCCAGATGGTCATACCACAGCAAACCATTAATAAATAACATTTCCCACATGTCGGCTTTACCTCAGCACCATTTGTAAAATGTTATTTTATTTTGTTAGCATTTTAGGAGGTTTAAAAATGTAGCACCAATTTTTCATTTTTTCAAGGAAATTGACAAAAAAAATTTTTTTTAGGGACTTATCCATGTTTGAAGTGACTTTAGGGGTCTCATATATTGGGAAACCCCAAAACATGATACCATTTTAAAAACAGCACCCCCTGACATATTGAAAACTACTGTCAGGTAGTTTATTAACCCTTCAGGTGCTTTACAGGAATTAATGCAAAGTGGTATGACAGAAATGAAAATGTGTATTTTTATCACCTAAATGCCTCTAACTTCTGAACAGATTACTAGAGCTGTCAGACTGTAAGGCCGCTATTTGGTCGTGAATTGCCATGGCAAACATCAGGACCACACAATCATGATCTAAGGGCACCAATTTGGATAAAGAGGAAGCCCTCACACTCTGTTAACCATTTATAATGATGTTGTCACTATTGACAGCAGCATCTAAGGGGTTAAATAGATTTGGACGGTGCAAACACTGATCATGGCTGATACAGCAAGTTGTCAGCTATAGTGCACAGCTGACATCTGCGGGATTGTCACCTGTATGGGGAGGCTATTCTCTTATATCTCAGGTCAGTTAAAAGATGTATTGGCTGTCATTAAGGGGATAAGCGCTAATATCAGGGTATAATATAAGGTAGTTCACATCTTAATTATGTAGCAAGGGTTGGGGTAGCCCCCTCGCAGAATATAATTTAGCCCCCTCGCAGAATATAATTTAGCCCCCTCGCAGAATATAATTTAGCCCCCTCATAAAATATAACGCAGTCCCCTCTCATAGAATATAATGAAGCACCCCACAAAATATAATGCAAACCCCTCAGGCAGTCCCCACCATAGAATATAATGTAGCACCCTCATATAGTATAATGCAGCCACCACAGAACATAATGTAGTCAACTGAGAGAATGCAGCCCCACCACAGAATATAATGCAGCCCCCCCATAGAGTATATTGTAGCCCCCTCACATAGTATGATGTAGCCCCCAAAATATAATGTAGTCCCCTGAGAATAATGCAGTCCCCTCACAGAATATAATGTAGCCCCTCTCCACCCCCATCATTGTCCTCATCACCACCTCCATCATTCTCCCCACCACCTCCATCACTGCCCATTCCACCACCTGCATCATTGCCTCCTCCCTCACCATCATTGTCCATTTCATCACCTCCATCATTGCCTCCCCCACCACCATCATTGCCCATCACCTCCATTGCCTCCCCCACCACAATCATTGCCCATCACCTCCATCATTGCCTCCCCCCACCACCAGCATTGCCCATTTCATCACCTCTATCACTGCCTCCCACCACCATCATTGCCCATCACCTCCATCATTGCCTCCCCCACCACCATCATTGCCCATCACCTCCATCATTGCCTCCCCCCACCACCATCATTGCCCATTTCATCACCTCCATCACTGCCTCCCACCACCATCATTGCCCATCACCTCCATCATTGCCTCCCACCACCACCGTTGCCCATTTCATCACCTCCATCATTGCCTCCCACAACCACCATTGCCCATCACCTCCATCATTGCCTCCCCCCACCACCATCATTGCCCATCACCTCCATCATTCCCTCCCCACCATCATTGCCTATCACCTCCATCATTGCCTCCCATACCATCATTACCTATCACCTCCATCATTGCCTCCCCCACCATCATTGCCTCTTCTCACCCTCATTGCCCATCACCTCCATCATTCCCTCCCTCACCATAATTGCCACTCACCTCCATCATTGTCTCCCCCACCATCACTGCCCATCACTTCCATCATTGCCTCCCCTCACCTCCATCATTGCCTCACCACCACCACCATCATTGCCCATCACCTCCATCATTGTCTTCCCCCCCACCATCATTGCCCATCACCTCCATCATTGTCTCCCCCCACCACCATCATTGCCCATCACCTCCATCATTGCCTCCCCCACCAATATCATTGTCCTTCACCACACACACACAGCTCACCGCAGCTCATCTCACACACACACACACACACTCTCTCACACACACACACTTTCACTCACTCACACACACTCTCACTCACTCACACACTCTCACTCACTCACACATACACACACACACACACTCACATACACACACACACTCTCACTCACTCTCACACACACACACACACGCAGACACACCGCACAGCTCACCTCACCGCAGCAGCAGCTCATTCCAGCAGCCTCTTCCTTGCTGGATTCCTGGAAGCTTTCTGACTGAGACAGCAGCATGCTGGATGATGTCATCCAGCTGGGCTGTCTCAGACAGGAAGCAGGACGCCGGGAGGAGAGCTGCTCTGTGAGTCTGTGTGCCTGCGTGTGTATGTGTGCGGTGCGGTGCTGTGTGGGTGTGCGGTACTTTGTGAGTGTGTGTGTGTGGGCGGTTTTACATGCGGGCAGTGTTAGCTGCACCCTGCGGCTAACGCTGCCCGCTATTAAAGAGAAATGGTATTCACGCCTCTCCACGCCCATAGGGGCGTGGGGAAGCGTGAATATTCATTTGGATTTAGCAGCAGGGACTGGAGCCTGTCTCCAGCTGCTGCTACTGGCACAGGGCTTGCCCCCTTGACTCAGGGGCCCTATAGCCATGGAGCAGTGGGGGCCCTAGGCAGCTGCTGGCCAGTATGCCAGCAGGTGTCAGTGCCTGGTGCCAGTCCGAGCCTGCAGACATCTATATTGTTTATTTCTTGACTATTAGAAATGAGCAAATCATTTTAAATGAGAATTGAATTTGTGTTGAACTTTTAGGAATTTGCTGAATCTGTAGAATTTGAATAATTTGCGATACGCTTTTCACGAATTGCCTAAAATAGCCATCGCCATTTTACTCATTGCAGAAGATTTTATTAGCCAAAGAGAGCTCACGTGACCTGGACTGAGCTGTGTGTGCTTCCCCATAATGCCTTTCAGCTATCAAGTGAGATGGTACAGCATAGCCAATCAGGAGGGACTATCATTGCTTGTATAAAAGCAGATGCAGGAAATGCAGCAGTCATTTTGTGGTGAATCTGGATTGTGAGAAGACGTCACATCTCATAGCATAGCCATAAAGAAAGATAAAGGTATAAAACACTGAACAAACTCTATAGACAGTACATAGCCAAGTATGTAGTCACTTTGGTGACATTACTAAGATCATGTTTGTGTTAAAGAGTTTGAAATTAGTTGGACACAGGAGACCGTGTCATATGCATCTTTTTAGGACAATTGTAGACTTTGTAGTACTTTCAATTCACCACAAATCGGTTTGCCACAAGCTGCATGTTTTTAATAATTCAGTAAAGCTGGTCGAATTCGAATTTCAAGCAATTCTTCTCTATTACCTATATTTCTACTGCAACAGTTCTGTTTATTTATATATATATATATATATATATATATATATATATATATATATATATATCTATATATATATATATATACCATAAAAATAACCATGCTCTGCAGAATAAGGCTGAATTCAGGTATAATATGTTCCATAATGTACCCTAGAAAAGAAAGCCTGACAGCTGAAGTTGATTTAAATGGACTCTAACTTCTGCTTCGCAGACTTGGGCTGGAGTTTATTTGACATTTTTATAGAATATCCTTTGATGTTACAGGTGATTGAAAGGTTTTAAAAACTGAATCTTATGTTCTGTGTAGATTGACTAAGATGCTGTATTCCTGTAGAACAGCCAAGCCAAAATCACTCCAACAGGGATTTTGTAAGACTTTGTGAATGTTTGCAGCTCAGGGCTGTTCCAATCATTCATTACTTTCTGAGATCCAAACCGAAAATGTACGGTAATAGTTTATTTGACATCATCAGTATGAGATGTTAACTTGCTAGTTTGATATTTCCCATTCAGCCATCTCCCCTGTAGAAATATAAGCCGCTCAGTAGAGCCAAGGGTGAAATAAGAAATCATGATGTAGCAATATTATATAGTACATATCTGGAGAGAAACCAATGCTGTGTCTATTACAGAAATGCAAAAAACAATGACAGCTATTCAAGCCTTGTACTAACATTTTCCAAAGTGCTTGGTATATTTTGGAAAACTCTGACCCCAACATTTTTCCTTCACTCCGCACCCCATAAGTTATAAATGTCCTACCAGGATTTCTAGCACACAACGCCTAACTGATTGGCCCTTCAGCTCACCCCAGAGCATTATGAGCTATATACACAGCTGCCACTAGGAACAGCTTGCTGCTTAGAGATGTATACAGCGCTTATTAAAACAAAATCATCCAATACCTTCACATAGCGGTGGCTACAAAACAGTGTTTTGGGTTTTTTGGCTCTTTATTTATTTTTTTTTTACCAAAAAAAGATGTTCTGCCCCTTTTAACATTATCTCCTGAAATCCGAATATAGTTTTAGACCTATTTACATTTATAGCGGATGTGTCACTAGAACGGCGATAGGTAAATCCTGTAAGGTGGGTGGTTTAGCAGGCATGTGCTTCATCAATATTTAGTTTCATCTTCTTTTTCCTGCCCCCAGCGCTATGATTGACAGTCAAAAGTTTCCTGAAGTCAGGGAAAATCTACTGCTGAAGTCATGCTGATTGACAGCCACCTCTCCTTAGTTATACAGCAGGGGGTCGGCTGTCAATCAGCATCACATCTACAATTACGCCTGTCAACAGCAGAGTGGAAGATAACCAGATGCTCTGTCGAAGTGACATCACTATAAGCTACAAGAGGGGCCCGTGACCACTTTGAGCTAGCAGAAATCGGCGCTAGGCATAATAATTTTTATTTATATATCGCCAACATATTCCGCAGCACTTTACAATTAGGCGGGGACATTTACAGACAATAAATTCAATACAAGTTAAGACAATTTAAACAGTGACATTAGGAGTGACGTCCCTGCTGGAATGGGTAGCCAGTGTAATGACTGGCACAAGATGGAGGCATCGGTGAAGCGGCTATACAGAAATATGACCCTGGCTGCCACATTCATGATAGATTGGAGAGGAGAAAGTTTGGTAAGAGGGAGACCGATCAGAAGAGAGTTGCAGTAGTCCAGACGGTAATGAATAAGAGCGACAGTAAGAGTCTTAGTAGTTTCAAAGGTGGGAAAAGGTCGGATTTTGGAGATGTTTTTAAGATGCAGGTGCCAAGGGCGAGTGAGTGATCGGATATAGGGAGTAAAAGAAAGTTCGGTGTCGAATGTGACCCAAGACAGCGGGCATGCTGCTTAGGAGTTATGGTTGAACCCTCCAGGGTAATTTTGATGTTGGGTATAGTGAGCTTAGTAGAAGGGAGAAACACAAGAAGTTCCGTTTTGGAGAGATTTAGTTTCAGATAGAGGGAGGACATGATGTTAGAGACAGCAGACAGACAATCCTTGGTATTTTGAATTAGGGTAGGTGTGATGTCAGGGGAAGAAGTGTATAATTGGGTGTCATCAGCATAGAGATGGTACTGGAACCCAAATCTGCTGATTGTCCAATAAGGGCAGTGTATAGAGAGAAGAGGAGAGGGCCTAGGACTGAGCCCTGTGGAACCCTGATAGTAAGGGGACGAGGAGAGGAAAAGGAACCAGAAAAAGATACAGTGAAGGAGCGGTCAGAGAGGTAGGAGGAGAACCAGGAGAGGGCTGTGTCCTTGAGGCCTATAGAGCGGAGCATAGAGAGGAGGAGCTGATGATCCGCAGTGTCGAATGCTGCGGAGAGATCCAGGAGAATCAGCAGGGAACAATGACCTTTGGATTTAGCTGTTATTAGACCATTAGAGACTTTACTGAGGGCAGTTTCAGTGGAGTGTAAAGCGCGGAAACCAGAGTGTAAAGGGTTGAGAAGAGAGTTATCCGAGAGATAGCGGAATAGATGGGAGTGGACCAAGCGTTCCAGGAGTTTAGAGATGAAGGAAAGATTAGAGACAAGTCTGTAGTTAGCAGTGCAGTTCTGGTCCAGGGATGGCTTTTTAAGTAAAGGGGTTATGATGGCATGTTTACATGAGGAGGGAAAGACACCTGAAGAAAGAGAGAGGTTAAATATTTTAGTCAGGTGAGTGGTGACCACTGGTGAGAGAGACTGCAGGAGATGTGAAGGAATAGGGTCACTATTGCAGGTGGTAGGCCGAGCAGAAGCGAGGAGCTTGGAAACTTCTTCTTCTGAAGCAGGCTCAAAGATGTCTAGTGAGCTTGAGGTGCGGCAGGGCAGGGGCTCCAAGCACTGAGGAGATTGGGCTGAGATATCCTGATGGATGTGGTTGATTTTTTTCTAGGAAATAAGTGGCCAGATCCTCACCGCTGAGGTTGGTGATGGGGGGCCTGTACTTTAGGTTTCAGGAGGGAGTTTAAAGGTTTCAAAATTTTGGGTTGTTGGATAGTGAGGTAATGAGTGTGGTGAAGTAGGATTGTTTGGCCAGATGAAGGGCAGAGTTATAGGTTTTGAGCATGAACTTATAGTGGATGAAGTCTTCTGCTAAGAGAGATTTTCTCCACTGCCGCTCTGCACACCTTGATCAACGCTGAAGAAAGCGTGTTTGCATAGTGTGCCAGGGCTGCCATTGTCGGTGTCGGGTCTTTCTGCGTGTAGAAGGTGCTGCTTCATTTAGGGCATTCTTCAGTGTATTATTGAAGTGTGACAATGCTAAGTCTGGACAGGAGAGGAGGAGATGGGGGCTAAAGATGTGTGGAGATTGTCCATAAGCTGCTGGGTATTAATGGTACGTGTATTCTGATAAGTGTGGTAGTTGGGGGTGTCCCGGGTGAGCAGACAATTCTTGACAGAGAAGGAAAGATGGTTGTCGTCCGAGAGCGGGAGAGGGGAGTTAGTAAAGTCGTGCAACGAGCCGGGATGGGAGAAAACCAGGTCCAGAGTATTCCCGTCCTCATGCGTAGGAGAATTAGTAAACTGTGAGGCCAAATGAAGAAGTTAGAGAAAGAAGATGAGAGGCAGATTGGGAGAGGGGATCATTGATGGGGATGTTAAAGTCTCCCATGATGAGGGCGGGTATGTCACAGGATAGGAAGTGAGTAAGCGAGGTGGCAAATTGGTCTAGAAACTGGCGGGAGGAGCCTGGAGGGCGATAAATGACCACCACTCACAAGGAGAAGGGCTTAAAGAGTCTGATGGAGTGGACTTCGAAGGAAGGAAATGTAAGTGAGGGAACCGGGTGGATGACCTGGAAAGCACATTGTGATGAAAGGAGCAAACCCTGTCCTCAGCTCTGGCGGTATGTGAAAATTTCAGCCCACCAAACAAGAGAGCAGCAGCGGCGGTGGTGTCTGAATGCTGGATCCAGGTTTCTGTAATAGCCAGAAGGTTAAGGGAATTAGAGAGGAAGAAATTGTGAATGTAAGTTAGTTTGTTACACACAGACCGTGCATTTCAGAGAGCACAGTGGAAAGCGATAGGAGAAGGCATGCACTGAATGTTAATAAGATTAGCAGGGTTTTTATATGCAGCTGGAGGAGAGTAATGTATGCTGGTGGAGGGAGGCCCAGAGTTGGGGGAGATGTCGCCTGCAACTAGTAAAAGGAGAAAAACACAGAAAGAGCAGGAGGTGGGATGATTTGTATGAGCGTTTTGAGTGCTGCATGGAGCTATTCGATGGTTTGGAGTGGGTAAGAAATGTCAGTAGAGCCTCAGAGTTATACATGGGAGAGGGGAGAAGGGAGGGGTGGATATGGAGAGAGTGCATAAAATGTGTTGAAGGGCGGGCGAGTTGTGAGAAAGCAGAAGTAAAAACAAATAAGAAGCAGATTGACATGATGAGGCATAACAGAGGATCCAGCAACTACCTGCTTTCAAGCTGTTAGGCACATAAGAAAAAAATTAAATATTACTGGGTAAACCCTTTAAGTATTATAATGTGCAATTACTTTATAAAGAAAAGTACACAGATGTCAAAATGCCACATATTACATTCAATTAGCTAAGGTACCATATAGGATCTTTGGGTTTCTATTATGATATATCTGTAATCTGTCTGGTGACATATTTGGAATTTGACTGCATCATACAATAAAAACTGCATCAGCAAATTTTCATTTATGCAAATTAATTTCACATAAGAATAAACTTACAAAGTGTCTGCTGTTTTACATTAAACATTGCAGTTTCTTTCTTTCTTGCATCTTAAGTATAAAATTATATAGAATCCAATCACTAAACAAAGTAACAGAATTAACCCCTTAACGACCGCCGATACGCTTTTTAACGGCGGCCGCTAAGGGTACTTAAACCACAGCGCCGTTAATTAACGGCGCTGTGGAAAAAGTGAATAGCGCCCCCCAGAATCGGATTTTCTCTGGGGTCTCTGTTGCCGAGGGTAGCCGAGACCCCAGAGAACATGATTCGGGGGGTTTTTACCGACCCCCGAGTTGCGATCGCCGGTAATTAACCGTTTACCGGCGGTCGCAACAAAAAAAAAAAAAATGCGATTTGCCATTTAATTTCTCTGTCCTCCGATGTGATCGCACATCGGAGGACAGAGAAATAGGGTCCCCGATGGCCCCTGATAGCCCCCCAATACTCACCTATCTCCCGCGGTGCTCCTCGTGGCTCCCGATGGGCGCCGCCATCTTTTTCCGGGGAAAAAATGGCGGGCGCATGCGCAGTGCGCCCGCCACCCGGCCCCCGGAAGATCTTTGGGGTCTCGGCTGCCGGGGGTAGCCGAGACCCCAAAGAACATGATCGGGGTCGGTTTTTACCGACCCCTGTTTTGCGATCACCGGTAATTAACTTTACCGGCGACCGCAAAAAAAAAAAAAAAGCGATCTGTAATTCTCTGTCCTCTGATGTGATCGCACATCAGAGGACAGAGAAATGGGATTCGGGGACCCTATCATACTTACCGGTGTCCCTGGGTCCTCCTGCGTCTCCTCCTGCCGGCCGGCTTCTTCCTCGGGAAAGAAAATGGCGGGCGCATGCGCAGTGCGCCCGCCATCTGCTGCCATCTGCCGGCCAGCAGGAGAGACGAGTTGGAGCTAAAATTAGGGTTAGGGTTAGGGTTGGGGCTAAATTTAGGGTTAGGGTTGGGGCTAAATTTAGGGTTAGGGCTAGGGTTAGGGCTAGGGTTAGGCTACTTTCACACTAGCGTTTTTTGGCTTCCGTCGCAATGCGCCGTTTTGGAGAAAAAACGCATCCTGCAAAAGTGCTTGCAGGATGTGTTTTTTCCCCATTGACTTGCATTAGCGACATATTGCGACGGAGTGCCACACGTCGCATCCGTCGTGCTTTGGCGGACCGTCGGCACAAAAAAAGCTACATGTAACGTTTTTTTGTGCGACGTGTCCGCCATTTCCGACCGCGCATGCGCGGCCGGAACGCCGCCTCCGCCTCCCCGCACCTCACAATGGGGCAGCGGATGCGTTGAAAAACAGCATCCGCTGCACCCGTTGTGCGGCGCTTACAACGCTAGCGTCGGTACATCGGCCCGACACACTGCGACGGGCCGAGTACGACGCTAGTGTGAAAGTAGCCTTAGGCTTCTTTCACACTTGCGTCGGTACGGTGCGGTCGCAATGCGTCGGCCCGACGTACCGACGCACATTGTGAAAATTGTGCACAACGTGGGCAGCGGATGCAGTTTTTCAACGCATCCGCTGCCCAGTCTATGTCCTGGGGAGGAGGGGGCAGAGTTACGGCCACGCATGCGTGGAAATGGCGGACGCGACGTACACAAAAAAGGTTACATTGAACTTTTTTTGTGACGACGGTCCGCCAAAACACAACGGATCCAGTGCACGATGGACGCAACGTGTGGCCATCCGTCGGCAATACAAGTCTATGGGCAAAAAAGGCATCCTGTGGGCACATTTGCTGGATCCGTTTTTTGTCCAAAACAACGGATTGCGACGGATGCCACACGACGCAAGTGTGACAGTAGCCTTAGGGTTAGGGTTGGGGCTAAAGTTAGGGCTAGGGTTAGGGTTAAATTTAGGGTTAGGGTTGGGGCTAAATTTAGGGTTAGGGCTAAAGTTAGGGTTAGGGCTAGGGTTGGGGCTAAAATTAGGGTTAGGGTTGGGGCTAAAGTTAGGGTTAGGGTTGGGGCTAAAGTTAGGGTTAGAGTTAGGGTTAGGGTTTGGATTAGGGTTGGTATTAGGGATACGTTTGGGATTAGGGTTACGTTTGGGATTAGGGTTAGGGTTGGGATTAGGGTTAAGGTTAGGGTTGGGATTAGGGTTAGGGGTGTATTGGGATTAGGGTTAGGTTTGAGGTTAGGGTTGAGATTAGGATTAGGGGTGTGTTGAATTTAGGGTTTTGATTAGGGTTATGGTTAGGGTTGAGATTAGGGCTGTTTTGGGGTTAGGGTTGTGATTATCGTTAGGGTTGTGATTAGGATTATGGATCGGGTTGAGATTAGGGTTAGGGGTGTGTTGGGGTTAGGGTTGGAGTTAGAATTGGGGGGTTTCCACTGTTTAAGTACATCAGGGGGTCTCCAAACACGACAGCCAATTTTGCGCTAAAAAAGTCAAATGGTGCTCCCTCCCTTCTGAGCTCTGCCATGCACCCAAACAGTGGTTTACCCCCACATATGGGGCATCAGCGTACTCGGGATAAATTGGACAACAACTTATGGGGTCCAATTTCTCCTGTTACCCTTGTGAAAATAAAAACTTGGGGGCTAAAAATCTTTTTTGTGGAAAAAAAAAATATTTTTTATTTTCACTACTCTGCATTATAAACTTCTGTGAAGCACTTGAGCATTCAAAGTTCTCACCACATATCTAGATAAGTTCCGTAGGGGGTCTAGTTTCCAAAATTTGGTCACTTGTGGGGGGTTTCTACTGTTTAGGTACATCAGGGGCTCTGCAAACGCAACATAACACCCACAGACAATTCTATCAAAGTCTGCATTCCAAAATGGCGCTCCTTCTCTTCCGAGCTCTGCCGTGTGCCCAAACAGTGGTTTACCCCCACATATGGGGTACCAGCATACTCAGAACAAATTGGAGAACAAATATTGGCGTCCAATTTCTCTTGTTACCCTTGTGAAAATAAAAACTTGGGGGCTAAAAAATCTTTTTTGTGGAAAAAAAAAATATTTTCTATTTTCACTACTCTGCATTATAAACTTCTGTGAAGCACTTGGGCATTCAAAGTTCTCACCACATATCTAGATAAGTTCCTTGGGGGGTCTAGTTTCCAAAATGAGGTCACTTGTGGGGGGTTTCTACTGTTTAGGTACATCAGTGGCTCTGCAAACGCAACATAACGCCCGCAGACCATTCTATCAAAGCCTGCATTCCAAAATGGCGCTCCTTCCCTTCCGAGCTCTGCCGTGCGCCCAAACAGTGGTTTACCCCCACATATGGGGTACCAGCATACTCAGGACAAATTGGACAACAACGTTTGGGGTCCAATTTCTCTTGTTACCCTTGTGAAAATGAAAATTTGGGGGCTAAAAAATCTTTTTTGTGGGAAAAAAAAATATTTTTTATTTTCACTACTCTGCATTATAAACTTCTGTGAAGCACATGGGCATTCAAAGTTCTCACGACATATCTAGATAAGTTCCTTGGGGGGTCTATTTTCCAAAATGGGGTCACTTGAGGGGGGTTTCTACTGTTTTGGCACATCAGGGGCTCTCCAAACGCGACATGGCGTCCGATCTCAATTCCAGTCAATTTTGCATTGAAAAGTCAAATGGCGCTCCTTTGCTTCCGAGCTCAGCCATGCGCCCAAACAGTGGTTTACCCCCACATATGGGGTGTCGGCGTACTCAGGACAAATTGTACAACAACTTCTGGGGTCCATTTTCTCCTGTTACCCTTGGTAAAATAAAAATTTGGAGGCAAAAAGATCATTTTTGTAGAAAAAATGCGATTTTTTTATTTTCACGGCTCTACGTTATAAACTTTTGTGAAGCACCTGGGGGTTTAAAGTGCTCACCACACATCTAGATAAGTTCCTTAAGGGGTCTAGTTTCCAAAATGGTGTCACTTGTGGGGGGTTTCCACTGTTTAGGCACATCAGGGGTTCTCCAAACGTGACATGGCGTCCGATCTCAATTCCAGCCAATTCTACATTGAAAAAGTAAAACGACACTCCTTCTCTTCCAAGCTCTGCGGTGCGCCCAAACAGTGGTTTACCCCCACATATGGGGTATCGACATACTCAGGAGAAATTGCACAACAACTTTTGTGGTCTAATTTCTCCTGTTACCCTTGTGAAAATAAGAATTTGTGGGAGAAAAGATCATTTTTGTGTAAACAAATGCGATTTTTTATTTTCACGGCTCTACGTTATAAACTTCTGTGAAGCACTTGGGGGTTCAAAGTGCTCACCACACATCTAGATAAGTTCCTTAAGGGGTCTAGTTTCCAAAATGGTGTCACTTGTGGGGGGTTTCCACTGTTTAGGCACATCAGGGGCTCTCCAAACGCGACATGGCGTCCGATCTCAATTCCAGCCAATTCTGCATTGAAAAAGTCAAACGGTGCTCCTTCACTTCCAAGCTCTGCGGTGCGCCCAAACAGTGGTTTACCTCCACATATGGGGTATCGGCGTACTCAGGAGAAATTGCACAACAAAATTTGTGGTTAAATTTCTGTTTTTACACTTGAGAAAATTTTAAAAAATGGTTCTGAAGTAAAATGTTTGCAAAAAAAAGTTAAATGTTCATTTTTTTCTTCCACATTGTTTCAGTTCCTGTGATGCACGTAAAGGGTTAATAAACTTCTTGAATTTTTCTCTCATATAGACCCCTCAAAATGACTTCAAAGGTGATGTGGTCCCTAAAAAAAAGATGGTGTTGTAAAAATGAGAAATTGCTGGTCAACTTTTAACCCTTATAACTCCCTAACAAAAAAAAAATTTTGTTTCCAAAATTGTGCTGATGTAAAGTAGACATGTGGGAAATGTTATTTATTAACTATTTTTCATGACATATCTCTCTGGTTTAAGGGCATAAAAATACAAAGTTTGAAAATTGCAAAATTTTAAAAATTTTCGCCATATTTCCACTTTTTTCATAAATAATCGCAAGTAATATCGAAGAAATGTTACCACTAACTTGAAGTACAACATGTCCTGAAAAAATAATCTCAGAATCAGCGGGATCCGATAAAGCGTTCCAGAGTTATAACCTCTTAAATTGACAGTGGTCAGAATTGTAAAAATTGGCTCGGTCATTAAGTACCAAATTGGCTCTGTCACTAAGGGGTTAATGGAGATTTATGTAATTCTTCCTATTCTCTTTATCCATTGCAGTGAACGTAGTTGCATTACTTCAAGAGTTCTGGGAGAAAAAAGAGAAAAGAAGGGCAATATTCCCCAGTGAAAGCTTGGTGGCCTATGAGTCTGTCCCATCTCCAGATCCACCATTTGTTTGTTATGTCACTTTACCTGGAGGAAGCTGTTTTGGAAATTTTCAGGTAAGAATGATTTTCCTTTTTATTGTAACATTGATACTTAGGATCTCATTATTAAAGAGGTTGTCCCATGAACAAAGTACATTTTAATCAATAGATCTTAGAATAAAAATAGATTTCACTATTTGGTATGTTTAAAAAATAAATGTTTTTGTGCTGAGATTTTTCAAATGTGCCCCTGCTGTGTACTGTATAATGAGTGCGTTTGGTTGTGCAGGAACATAATCTGATCATACCACATCTTCTGGCCAGAGGAAGAAGAAAAAGTGAGTATACAGATGACATACTGTAGCAGTGGCTTGCAACTGCTGCTCTATGTGAGGTAACACATTTCCCTGCCTGTTTTATCACAGCAGTGAGTGTTTCTGCCACGTCTCCAACCCACTGAGCTCAGCATAAATCAAGTCAGTGTTGTAAGCGCTTCGGCAGCCGCTGAGCTCATGTGTCACTGACTTGATTTATTATGAGCTCAGAGGGCTGGAGACGTGGCAGAAACACTCGCTGCTGTGATAAAACAGGCAGGGAAATGTGTTACCTGAGAGAGAATCCGTTGCCACCCTGTGCTGTCCTGTCTTTCTACATTTTTGCTTCCTCCCCTGACTAGGAGCTGTGGTGTGTGCTAACCATGTTCTTTCAGCCATTGCACAGTACACAGCAGGGACACATTTATAAGATTATCTCAGCACTGGAATATTTTTTTTTAACACATCCAATTGTGGAGCTTATTTTTATTCCAAGACCTATTGAAAATGTACCACTTTAAGGTTCATGTGCCTGTATAGTTCTACCAATTGCCTCATATTTTTAACTTTTTTAGCTTTATGGTGAACTTGTGCTTATACACCACAGCATTTATGCACAGGTGGTGCTCCAGTGTAAAGCATAGTTTGGGTCAAAGCAGAAGCCAAGGTCTCTGAAAATGGAGGAAGTGAATTTCAGACATAAGCTTTACCCGGTGCAACAAGTCACTGGTCATAATGATGGCATAATGCGACCAAGTAGTTGACAATATGGGAAATAAATGACAGGCAAGCATAAGCTAAGACACAGACTACTTGTGCATTAAAGGGGTTGTCTACTACTGGACAGCCTCTTATAAATAGCTCGACTCCTTCCCAAAACAGCTCCATTCCTCTGATGTCGGTGCTGTGCCTCCTGGTTGGCACACGATATCATAATCGGCATTCACTGATCAGCTGCAGCCTTTAATATTCCATGACAGAGTATTTTCTCTCTGATGGAATAGTGAAAGCTGCAGCCAATCAGTGTCTGATGATGACATAACCACATCTCATGACGGCCAAGAGACACAGCACGGACAGCGGAGGAACGGCGCTGCTGCAGGAGGTAAGAAGTTGTCTTTTTATTTTAGGCTGCACCTTGGAGCTCTTCCTAAGGTGTCATCCGGTAGTGCTTATATTCTACCTGCAGTAATTTGCAATGTTTGATCTAAATCGAGCCAATGGCTACAGAACAATATTCCTTTCTCTGGAGACATTTTTCTTTAGAAAATACAGCGTCTACGTGAAATTGGTCTCATTATTACAGTCATCTCTGTGTGTGAAAATATGTCAAATATGCAGCACGATGTATAAATATTTATCTATAGATTTCCCTGCATACTAATGTGATCTCTCTGATGAAATATGCTGATAGAAAGTCACTTAGCCAAATATTTATGTTTGTGTTCCACATCTGCTGCGTTCTTATCCACATTCTGCAGTGTTTTTAGTCTCCCATGTTCCCAGGACTTTTCCCATATTATTTCCATTTTTAGGCCATGAAATTGTTTTGATAGAATGTAAATATTGGTTCTGTGTATCCCATGTGTAATACTGTGCAAATTATTGTCAGGCGTTCCCCTATGGTATAATGTTGCATAATACACTTGTTGAACTTGGTCAGATGATTTCGTAGCTGTGCTGGTATATTACACATCATAGAGAGAGCCCCACCGTGTTCCTGGAAAATCACACTTTTGTCTCATATATTGATTACCTCAATCATTAATTTACTGTATGTTACCGCTAATTAAAATTGCACTTAATGTTTGTTTGGACACATTTTCCAAATATAAGTAATAGTTGCCAGAAAAAAAATGTTTGTATTCAAGCTGAATATAGTTACATTTGCATCATTTATCCTTTTTAAAATATTGTGGGGCTTTGTATATTCTTTAGTATTTTTTATCTTTATTAGCACACCCTGTTATTTCACATATGGTCAAAATGTTGGTGGATAGTGGTGGACAGACATGTAGGCTCTTCAGTGACTTCCTTATTATGTCCTCCCCTTTCATGGATAGATAGATAGATAGATAGATAGATAGATAGATAGATAGATAGATAGATAGATAGATAGATAGATAGATAGGTAGGTATGATTGTGCTGCTTGCCCGTAGTAATTGAACAGACAAGCGCTGCAGAGTGGTGAGTAGAAAGATTAAAAGGGATAAAAATACACTGGAGAGTCATGTTTTTTTCCATCAATAAAGCTAAAATAATGTTGTACAATACTGCAGGGATTTTTTCATATAATAACCCATTTAAAGAGGAGCAATTGTCACGGGTGTGACAGACAGTCATCCTGGATCCAGCTGTAGAAGGTCATTGCGTTTAGCTCTGCAAGCACCTTCTTGATTTTTGTATCTCTGTTATGGAGTGATATCTGTCATGGTTCTCAATGGCAAGAGACCGTAGTAAAGCATACAAAAGGACTAGCTCTTGGAAGATGGGAACTCGAGCTGACTGTGAGCTAAACCTACCGCACAACTAACAGTGGCCGGGTAGCGTGCCTACGTTTTATCCCTAGACGCCCAGCGCCAGCCGGAGGACTGACTGACCCTAGCAGAGGAAAATACAGACCTGGCTTACCTCTAGAGAAATTTTCCCCAAAAGGCAGACAGTAGCCCCCACATATATTGTCGGTGATTTTAGAGGAAATTGACATACGAAGTATGAAGATAGGTTTAGCAAATTGAGGTCCGCTTACTAGATAGTAGGAAGACAGAAAAGGGAACTTCACAGTCAGCTGAAAACCCTTTCAAAACACCATCCTGAAATTACTTTAAGACTCTAATATCAACTCATGACACCAGAGTGGCAATTTCAGCTCACAAGAGCTTCCAGCCTCAGAAATATTCAAACACAGAGAACTGGAACAAAAATGCAAAAACAATCTTAGGACTACAAGTCCAACTTAGCTGATAGTAGTCTAGGAGCAGGAACATGCAACAGAAAGGCTTCTGGTAACATTGTTGGCCGGCATAGAAATGACTGAGGAGCAAGGCTAAATAGAAACTCCCACATCCTGATGAAAACAGGTGAACAGAGGAGATGAAGCACACAAGTTCAGTACCACCAGTAACCACCGGGGGAGCCCAGAAACCAAATTCACAACAGTACCCCCCCCTCAAGGAGGGGGCACCGAACCCTCACCAGAACCACCAGGGCGATCAGGATGAGCCCTATGAAAGGCACGGACCAAATCGGAGGCATGAACATCAGAGGCTGTCACCCAAGAATTATCCTCCTGACCGTAGCCCTTCCACTTGACCAAATACTGAAGTCTCCGTCTGGAAACACGGGAGTCCAAGATCTTCTCGACAACGTACTCCAACTCACCCTCAACCAACACCGGAGCAGGAGGCTCAACGGAAGGCACAACCGGTACCTCATACCTGCGCAACAATGACCGATGGAAGACATTATGAATAGAAAAAGATGCAGGGAGGTCCAAACGAAAGGACACAGGGTTAAGAATCTCCAATATCTTGTACGGGCCGATGAACCGAGGCTTAAACTTAGGAGAAGAAACCTTCATAGGGACAAAACGAGAAGACAACCACACCAAGTCCCCAACACAAAGACGAGGACCAGCACGACGACGGCGGTTGGCAAACTGCTGAGTCTTCTCCTGGGACAACTTCAAATTGTCCACCACATGCCCCCAAATCTGATGCAACCTCTCCACCACAGCATCCACTCCAGGACAATCCGAAGACTCCACCTGACCGGAAGAGAAACGAGGATGAAACCCCGAATTACAGAAGAAAGGAGAAACCAAGGTGGCAGAACTAGCCCGGTTATTGAGGGCAAACTCCGCCAAGGGCAAAAAGGCAACCCAATCATCCTGATCCGCAGACACAAAACACCTCAAGTAAGTCTCCAAGGTCTGATTAGTTCGCTCGGTCTGGCCATTAGTCTGAGGATGGAAAGCAGACGAAAAAGACAAATCAATGCCCATCCTAGCACAGAACGCTCGCCAAAATCTAGACACGAATTGGGTTCCCCTGTCAGAAACGATATTCTCCGGAATACCATGCAAGCGAACCACATTTTGAAAAAACAGAGGAACCAGCTCGGATGAGGAAGGCAATTTAGGCAAGGGGACCAAATGGACCATCTTAGAGAAACGGTCACACACCACCCAGATGACAGACATCTTCTGAGAAACAGGGAGATCAGAAATAAAATCCATGGAGATGTGAGTCCAAGGCCTCTTCGGAATAGGCAAAGATAACAACAATCCACTAGCCCGAGAACAACAAGGCTTGGCCCGAGCACAAACATCACAAGACTGCACAAAACCTCGCACATCTCGCAACAGGGAAGGCCACCAGAAGGACCTAGCCACCAAATCCCTGGTACCAAAGATTCCAGGATGACCAGCTAACGCAGAAGAATGGACCTCCGAGATGACTCTACTGGTCCAATCATCCGGAACAAACAGTCTACCAGGCGGGCAACGATCAGGTCTATCCGCCTGAAACTCCTGCAAGACCCGTCGCAAGTCTGGGGAAACAGCAGATAATATCACTCCATCCTTAAGGATACCTGTAGGTTCAGAATTACCAGGGGAATCAGGTTCAAAACTCCTAGAAAGGGCATCCGCCTTCACATTTTTAGAACCCGGTAGGTAAGAAACCACAAAATTAAACCGAGAGAAAAATAACGACCAGCGCGCCTGTCTAGGATTCAGGCGCCTGGCAGACTCAAGATAAATCAAATTCTTGTGGTCGGTCAATACCACCACCTGATGTCTAGCCCCCTCAAGCCAATGACGCCACTCCTCAAAAGCCCACTTCATAGCCAAGAGCTCCCGATTACCAATATCATAATTTCGCTCAGCGGGCGAAAATTTACGAGAAAAGAACGCGCAAGGTCTCATCACGGAGCAGTCGGAACTTTTCTGCGACAAAACCGCCCCAGCTCCGATTTCTGAAGCGTCGACCTCAACCTGAAAAGGAAGAGTAACATCAGGCTGACGCAATACAGGGGCGGAAGAAAAGCGGCGCTTAAGCTCCCGAAAGGCCTCCACAGCAGCAGGGGACCAATCGGCAACATCAGCACCCTTCTTAGTCAAATCAGTCAACGGCTTAGCAACATCAGAAAAACCAGTTATAAATCGACGATAAAAATTAGCAAAGCCCAAAAACTTCTGAAGGCTCTTAAGAGAAGAGGGTTGCGTCCAATCACAAATAGCCTGAACCTTGACAGGGTCCATCTCAATGGAAGAGGGGGAAAAAATGTACCCCAAAAACGAAATCTTTTGAACCCCAAAAACACACTTAGAACCCTTTACACACAAGGAATTAGAGCGCAAAACCTGAAAAACCCTCCTGACCTGTTGGACATGAGAGTCCCAGTCATCCGAAAAAATCAAAATATCATCCAGATACACAATCATAAATTTATCCAAATATTCACGGAAAATGTCATGCATAAAAGACTGAAAGACTGAAGGGGCATTTGAAAGACCAAAAGGCATTACTAAATACTCAAAATGGCCCTCAGGCGTATTAAATGCGGTTTTCCACTCATCCCCCTGCTTAATTCGCACTAAATTATACGCCCCACGAAGATCAATCTTAGAGAACCACTTGGCCCCCTTTATTCGAGCAAACAAATCAGTAAGCAGTGGCAAAGGATACTGATATTTAACCGTGATTTTATTCAAAAGCCGATAATCAATACACGGCCTCAAAGAGCCATCTTTTTTAGATACAAAGAAAAAACCGGCTCCTAAGGGAGATGACGAAGGACGAATATGTCCCTTTTCCAAGGACTCCTTAATATATTCCCGCATAGCAGCATGTTCAGGCACAGATAGATTAAATAAACGACCCTTTGGAAACTTACTGCCCGGAATCAGATCTATAGTACAATCGCAATCTCTGTGCGGAGGTAGTGAACCAAGTTTAGGCTCCTCAAAAACATCACGATAATCAGATAAAAATTCCGGAATCTCAGAGGGAATAGATGACGAAATGGAAACCAAAGGTACGTCCCCATGAATCCCCTGACATCCCCAGCTTAACACAGACATTGCTTTCCAGTCGAGGACTGGGTTATGAGATTGCAGCCATGGCAATCCAAGCACCAACACATCATGTAGATTATACAACACAAGGAAGCGAATAATCTCCTGGTGATCCGGATTAATACGCATAGTTACTTGTGTCCAGTATTGTGGTTTATTACTAGCCAATGGCGTGGAGTCAATACCCTTCAGAGGTATAGGAACTTCCAGAGGCTCTAAATTAAACCCACAGCGTTTGGCAAAGGACCAATCCATAAGACTCAAAGCGGCGCCAGAGTCGACATAGGCGTCCGCGGTAATAGACGATAAAGAGCAAATCAGGGTCACAGATAGAATAAGCTTAGACTGTAAAGTGCCAATTGAAACAGACTTATCAATCTTCTTAGTACGTTTAGAGCATGCTGATATAACATGAGTTGAATCACCACAATAGAAGCATAACCCATTTTTTCGCCTAAAATTCTGTCGTTCGCTTCTGGACAGAATTCTATCACATTGCATAATCTCTGGCGCCTTCTCAGTAGACACCGCCAAATGGTGCACAGGTTTGCGCTCCCGCAAACGCCGATCAATCTGAATAGCCATTGTCATGGACTCATTCAGACCTGTAGGCACAGGGAACCCCACCATAACATCTTTAATGGCATCAGAGAGACCCTCTCTGAAATTCGCCGCCAGGGCGCACTCATTCCACTGAGTAAGCACAGACCACTTACGAAATTTTTGGCAGTATATTTCAGCCTCATCTTGCCCTTGAGACAGGGCCATCAAGGCTTTTTCAGCCTGAATCTCTAAATGAGGTTCCTCATAAAGCAACCCCAAAGCCAGGAAAAACGCATCCACATTGAGCAACGCAGGATCCCCTGGTGCCAAAGCAAATGCCCAATCCTGAGGGTCGCCCCGGAGCAAGGAAATTACAATCCTGACCTGCTGTGCAGGATCTCCAGCGGAGCGAGATCTCAGAGACAAAAATAATTTACAATTATGTTTGAAATTCTGGAAGCGAGATCTATCCCCGGAGAAAAATTCAGGTAAAGGAATTCTAGGTTCAGATATAGGAGCATGAATTACAAAATCCTGTAAACTTTGAACCTTCATAGCGAGATTATTCAAACCTGTAGCTAAACTCTGAGAATCCATTTTAATCAGGTGAAATCAGAACCATTCAAGGATTAGAAGGAGAGAGAGACGAAGGCTGCAGTAAGCAGAGATGCAAGTGAATCAACTAATGAGCAAACTCAGAAAAAAAAAAAAAAAAAATTCTCTGCAGACTTCTTTTCTCTCCTTTCTTCTGCCAATTATTTTAACCCTTGGCCGGCCAAACTGTCATGGTTCTCAATGGCAAGAGACCGTAGTAAAGCATACAAAAGGACTAGCTCTTGGAAGATGGGAACTCGAGCTGACTGTGAGCTAAACCTACCGCACAACTAACAGTGGCCGGGTAGCGTGCCTACGTTTTATCCCTAGACGCCCAGCGCCAGCCGGAGGACTGACTGACCCTAGCAGAGGAAAATACAGACCTGGCTTACCTCTAGAGAAATTTTCCCCAAAAGGCAGACAGTAGCCCCCACATATATTGTCGGTGATTTTAGAGGAAATTGACATACGAAGTATGAAGATAGGTTTAGCAAATTGAGGTCCGCTTACTAGATAGTAGGAAGACAGAAAAGGGAACTTCACAGTCAGCTGAAAACCCTTTCAAAACACCATCCTGAAATTACTTTAAGACTCTAATATCAACTCATGACACCAGAGTGGCAATTTCAGCTCACAAGAGCTTCCAGCCTCAGAAATATTCAAACACAGAGAACTGGAACAAAAATGCAAAAACAATCTTAGGACTACAAGTCCAACTTAGCTGATAGTAGTCTAGGAGCAGGAACATGCAACAGAAAGGCTTCTGGTAACATTGTTGGCCGGCATAGAAATGACTGAGGAGCAAGGCTAAATAGAAACTCCCACATCCTGATGAAAACAGGTGAACAGAGGAGATGAAGCACACAAGTTCAGTACCACCAGTAACCACCGGGGGAGCCCAGAAACCAAATTCACAACAGATATCTTACTCCCTCTAGGACCCAACCGTAAACTCCACGTTCTGCTGCTATTTAACACACGCTTGCTAAAGGTTTAACCCCTTTCTGCCATTGGACGTACTATTCCGTCCATGTGGGGTGGGCCCTACTTCCCAAGGACGGAATAGTACGTCCAGCGCTATCGGCCGTGCTCACGGGGGGAGCGCGGCCGATCGCGGCCGGGTGTCAGCTGACTATCGCAGCTGACATCCGGCACTATGTGCCAGGAGCGGTCACGGACCGCCCCCGGCACAATAACCCCGGCACACTGCGATCAAACATGATCGCAGTGTGCCGGTGGTATAGGGAAGCATCGCGCCGGGAGGGGGCTCCCTTCGGGCTTCCCTGAGACGATCGGTACAAGGCGATGTGCTCACCTTGTACCGAGCGTCTCCTCCCTGCAAGCCCCGGATCCAAAATGGCCGCGGGGCTGCATACGGGTCCTGCAGGGAGGTGGCTTCACTGCGCCTGCTCAGAGCAGTCGCCGGGAAGCCAGGAGAAGTGCACGTCAGATCGCCGATCTGACACAGTGCACAGCAAAGTGTCAGATCGGCGATCTGTCACTTTACTGTGATGCCCCCCCCCCCCCCCCCCCCCGGGGCAAAGTAAAAAAGTAAAAAAAATAAAATAAATTACATGTGTAAAAAAAAAAAAAAAAAAATTCCTAAATAAATAATAATAATAATTATGTTCCAATAAATATTTTCCTTTAGCTAAATAAAAAAACAATAAAAGTACACATATTTAGTATCGCCGCGTCCGTAACGACCCGACCTATAAAACTGTCCCACTAGTTAACCCCTTCAGTGAACACCGTAAAAAAATTAAAATAAAATAAAAAACGAGGCAAAAAACAACGCTTTATTATCATACCGCCAAACAAAAAGTGGAATAACACGTGATCAAAAAAACAGATATAAATATCCATGATACCGCTGAAAACGTCATCTTGTCCCGCAAAAAACGAGCTGCCATAGAGCATCATCAGCAAAAAAATAAAAAAGTTATAGTCCTCAGAATAAAGCGATGCAAAAATAATTATTTTTTCTATAAAATAGTTTGTATCGTATAAAAGCGCCAAAACATAAAAAAATTATATAAATGAGGTATCGCTGTAATCGTACTGACCCGAAGAATAAAACTGCTTTATCAATTTTACCAAACGCGGAACGGTATAAACGCCCCTCCAAAAAGAATAGCTGGTTTTTGGTCATTCTGCCTCACAAAAATCGGAATAAAAAGCGATCAAAAAATGTCACGTGCCCGAAAATGTTACCAATAAAAGCGTCAACTCGTCCCGCAAAAAACAAGACCTCACATGACTCGGTGGACCAAAATATGGAAAAATTATAGCACTCAAAATGTAACACAAAAAACATTTCTTGCAATAAAAAGCGTATTTTAGTGTGTGACGGCTGCCAGTCAAAAATAGTAAATCAAACCCCCCTTCATCACCCCCTTAGTTACGAAAAAATAAAAAAATGTATTTATTTCCATTTTCCCATTAGGGTTAGGGCTAGGGTTAGGACTAGGGTTAGGGCTAGGGCTAGGGTTAGGGCTAGGGTTAGGGTTGGGGCTAGGGTTAGGGCTACAGTTAGGGTTAGGGTTGGGGCTAAAGTTAGGGTTGGGGCTAAAGTTAGGGTTAGGGTTTGGATTACATTTACGGTTGGGATTAGGGTTAGTAGTGTGTCAGGGTTAGGGGTGTGGTTAGAGTTACAGTTGAGATTAGGGTTAGGGGTGTGTTTGGATTAGGGTTTCAGTTATAATTGGGGGGTTTCCACTGTTTAGGCACATCAGGGGCTCTCCAGATGCGACATTGCGTCCGATCCAATTCTGCGTTGAAAAAGTAAAACAGTTCTCCTTCCCTTCCGAGCTCTCCCGTGTGCACAGACAGGGGTTTACCCCAACATATGGGGTATCAGCGTACTCAGGACACATTGGACAACAACTTTTGGGGTCCAATTTCTCCTGTTACCCTTGAAAAAATACAAAACTGGGGGCTAAAAAATAGATTTTCTGGGGAAAAAAAGAGTTTTTATTTTCACGGCTCTGCGTTATAAACTGTAGTGAAACACTTGGGGGTTCAAAGTTCTCACAACACATCTAAATAAGTTCCTTGGGGGGTCTAGTTTCCAATATGGGGTCACTTATGGGGGGTTTCTACTGTTTAGTTACATCAGGGGCTCTGCAAATGCAACATGACGCCTGCAGACCAATCCATCTAAGTCTGCATTCCAAATGGCGCTCCTTCCCTTCTGAGGTCTGCCATGCGCCCAAATGGTGGTTCCCCCCACATATGGGATATCAGCGTACTCAGGACAAATTGGACAACAACTTTTGGGGTTCAATTTACACTGTTTTCCTTAGAAAAATACAAAACTGGGGCCTAAAAAATAATTTTTGTGGAAAAAAAGGATTTTTTATTTTCACGGCTCTGCGTTATAACCTGTAGTGAAACACTTGGGGGTTCAAAGCTCTCACAACACATCTAGATGAGTTCCTTAGGGGGTCTACTTTCCAAAATGGTGTCACTTGTGGGGGGTTTCAATCTTTAGGCACATCAGTGGCTCTCCAAACATAACATGGCGTCCCATCTGAATTCCAGTCAATTTTGCATTGAAAAGTCAAATGACGCTCCTTCGCTTCCGAGCTCTGCCATGCGCCCAAGCAGTGGTTTACCCCCAAATATGGGGTATCAGCGTACTCAGGACAAATTGTACAACAACTTTTGCGGTCCATTTTCTCCTGTTACCCTTGGTAAAATAAAACAAATTGGAGGTGAAGTAAATTTTTTGTGTAAAAAAGTTAAATGTTCATTTTTATTTAAACATTCCAAAAATTCCTGTGAAACACCTGAAGGGTTAATAAACTTCTTGAATGTGGTTTTGAGCACCTTGAGGGGTGCAGTTTTTAGAATGGTGTCACATGGGTATTTTCCATCATATAGACCCCTCAAGATGACTTCAACTGAGATGTGGTCCCTAAAAAAAAATGGTGTTGTAAAAATGAGAAATTGCTGGTCAACTTTTAACCCTTATAACTCCCTAACAAAAAAAAAATTTTGGTTCCAAAATTGTGCTGATGTAAAGTAGATATGTGGGAAATGTTACTTATTAAGTATTTTGTGTGACATATCTCTGTGATTTAATTGTATAGAAATTCAAAGTTGAAAAATTGCGAAATTTTCACAATTTTCGCCAAATTTCAGGTTTTTTTTTACAAATAAAGGCAGGTAATATCAAAGATATTTTACCACTATCATGAAGTACAATATGTCACGAGAAAACAGTGTCGGAATCACCAGGATCCGTTGAAGCGTTCCAGAGTTATAACCTCATAAAGGGACAGTGGTCAGAATTGTAAAAATTGGTCTGTTCATTAACGTGCAAACAACCCTTGGGGGTAAAGGGGTTAAATACCAGGTGCTGGTGTGAGCTCAATTTTCATCTGTCTGGTTGGAAGTACTAGCAGTTGGCTAGGGTCTTCTTGTAGTATTCTTGGAGGATTGTTGGCGTGATATCTCGGTGGTCTTCTCGAGCTAAGTGTATCTCCTCGTTTGTCCACCCTCTCTGTCTTTAGTTGTAGTGGGGGCTGACTAGCACAACCCCATCCCCTCCCTTTCCAGGGCCTATCGCTAGGGTCAGGCAGGGACTAGGTTCCTGCTCGGCGATAGGTGCGGAACCTATTTAGGGACGTCAGGCGAGACAGGGTGTTGTTAGATCTGTCTAACAGTCTCCACTCCCCCTTCCCTAGTGTTTGGGATTCCCCTCCCTCTCCCTGTTGCATGTATGCAATATACATACTCCTGGCCACATCCCGACTTGACATGCACGGCCTCGCTCAATACAAGTGAATTGACATCCTGACCGTGCGCTGTGCGTGATGTGAGGATTCACAAATCTGCAGTCACATAGAGTAACTGCAGACTTTTGTGTCAAACCTGGACCACCCCTTCAACATAGTTCTCCAAGTTATCAATGAATACAAGTTTGAAATATCATTTTGTGCACTGAAATCCATACATGCTGACTGGAGGAATGTTGAATACTTAAGTGGTCTTTATTTTTTATATGTCTAGGTTTGGACCTTTATTATATAAAGTAAATCACAGCAGCTAGTTTGTTTATCCGTAATCACAATCCAAAATCCTATAGATGCAGAGTGTTGTGACTGTTATATAACTCATACAGCGCAATATAATTGTGAGTCTGTAAAAATATATTTCTCATTAAAAGCTCTATTTTCCATGATCCTGTAAACCATATATTTTATGGTGGGCTTATTAAAGTTGGATTGGCCCTAATCATGGTTATAGCATTTCTGGTATTCTGTCTGCGGACTGCGCATTGTCCTGGACCCTGGGAAAGTCATGGAGGTGCTGTGCTGCATTTCAGATAAACATGATAAGCCTGCAATATATTATATTTAAGGAATTCCCCGGAGTGCTTTTCCCTTCAGGATAGATCCAACTTTGCTGATATATGAAAAATAACATCCTCATAGGAGTTATTAACATACTTGACCAGCATCAAGATATAACAAGAATACAAACCAATCCAACCCCCACTCCTCAAAACAGCTGTCCTCTAAATTCTTCATTATAAAACATGGAAGCAATAAAATCTGACCTATATGGAGTAATGCAATCTTATGAGGAAGTACCATTATCACCAGATTCAATTTCACTGTTTAAAACATTAAAGGGCTTGTCCAGAAATTAAAATATATTTCTATCACTTTTTTTTCCTGGAATAGTGCTACTCTTGTTCATGGTAGTTTCTGGTATTGCAGTCCATCCCCAATCACTTTAATGAGAGAGCTACAATTCCAGACACAGCCCATTAAAGAGAATATCTCACCAGGTTTTTGCTACCCTATCTGAGTGAAGCAAAATATAGGGGAAGAGACCCTGATTCCTGTGATGTGTCACTTATTGGGCTGCTTGCTGTCATTTTAATAAAATCACTGTTTTATCTGCTGCAGATGTAGCAGTTCTCTGAAGGCTGAGCTCCTTCTAACCCCACCCACACCCCTGATTCTGCCCATGCACAGTATACACAGAAAGCTACCAATCAGTGGTGGGGGCGGAGTTATACAGAGCTCATAAATATGGAGGACTGTAGAGTAGCAGGTTTACTGATAAATTCCTGCTGATAAATCAGTGATTTTATCGAAACCATACTAAGCAGCCCAGTAAGTGACACATCGCTGGAATCAGGATTTCTGTCTCTACATTATGTTGCTCTCAGATTAGGTGGCAAAAACCTGGTGACATTCCCTTTAAGAAAAGTATCAAACAGCTTATTTTATGTACAATTGGACAACTTTTTTTTAATCGTTATCACAACATATGGATTATCAATATGGATAAACTTAAGAAACTTTATTACATGCAGGAGAAAAACACTCGGAGTTTATAATGCTTAAATTTTAACAAATTTTATTATAAAAAAAAAATAAAGAAAATTACAAACATTATTAAAAAGATAGTGAGAACAGAGCAGTATTGATGTCCACATACTGTGGAAATATACAAAGTGAAGGTGTACTACAGGAGTCCCGTATAACACAATGTCTGGTAGAATCATGTTATTAGTCAATTGTATCTGTGCTAATGCTGGAATCCAACATGTTACATATCTACACTAATGAAAGATATAAGGTAGATAGAAAGCAGTAAAGGGGTGGTCAGTCTGGCATATGGGACCCCCTTAAGACATTGTCATTTTTCCATGTATTTTTGTTACTTTAAGCGTTGTAAACTCCCAAGTGTTTTCTCCTCTATTCCATGGAGTTGCTCCGATGATCGGCTTGGACACCACATTTGCCCTTCTTTGATCTCGTTAACATGAATTGGATGTAACTAGTGGATTTTGGTTTAACCTAAAGAACTGTGCATCAAAAACATGGAGAAATGACATCATAGTGGTGACGGTCACTGATTTGGTTGATAGATGGGAACTCGTCCACTGGACGTGTAAGAAGAAAACTGTGTTCTTTGTGTTTGAGGATTGAGATCAATTTCAAAATGTGGAACTCCATCTGGGCCAATATTTTGCTTTTGGATGTTTTTAATGGTTCTTGTGCTTTTATGTTTCTGATGAAAACCTTTTTTTATGTTCTAGTGTTCGCTTTTGCTTTTCTAGCTTGTAGCTTGATGTTTCATGAATATCAAATACTTTATTTGTGGTTACGTTGTGTTGGGTGGGTGACTTATCCGCTAATCCTTCCATCTTCTACTGACAGTATATATTATATGTCTATGCTTTTAAAAATAGTTCTGTGCCATTTTTGGCTGTCTAGTAAATCCTCAAAACCACATGGTATGGTCATGAAAATGTTCAACAATTTCCATTTCCCACAGTAAGACCTATGTTAGCCCCAACTGATCTGACATTTGGCTCCCCTCTTCCTGAACTCAGCCACTCCGTGCTTTATGGTTTCCACAGATGTTTTTACTTTTAATAACACTGGGGACTTTTTTTTTATATTATCTTTCTTTTTTTCTTTTCTTTGAGATAATCTCTTCCTATATGGATATTATCAGTTTTATGCCTCTTCAGACATCAGATAAACATCCGGTTTGCCTTCCATGAATATAAGAAATTCATTTATTTTGTTTTGTGTCGCATGCCTTGTCTGGTATTCAATAAATTTCACATTAATCTAAAAATTTTGTCCCGTCAACAAAAATATATGACAAGTATTGGAGATCAGTAAGCAACAAGGAAACAGTCGCCTATTTTGGCTTTTGAACCCCTTAGTGGAAATGTAATTGATACATACTCTTCTTAACATTGAATTGCAACGCCAAAAAGAAGTCGTGGAATTATAAAAATCACAGGCTGGATAGACAAGTTAATGATACGCAAATGATGAAAAAATAGAAACAATTTTTTAAAGCATGTCCATTTATTCAGTATCGAGTATGAGCTACGCACGCAGAAATCCCTGCACTTACAGCCTTGGCTGCTACCATGCTGAAGGCACTTGGGCACACAAATCATCAAGTTCCACTGGTCCGGAGATGTTGCAGGTTATGGTAGCATGTTTAGTCCACCCAGGTTGCTCACAGTAACCTGGGTGGACTCCTCCCAGGTTGCTCACATTAACCTGGGTGGACTCCACCCAGGTTGCTCACAGTAGCACAAGTAACATGGGAAGTGGTCTTCCAACTGGTTCCAAGATTGATCCATTCTGTAATACAAGATTAATTGGACATCACATACTAAGCTTAAAGCAGCAAATAGAGTCTGCAAAAACCTTCGGAAAGCATTTGCACCACATTGTGCTTAAAGGTGGTGGAGCTCTGAGGTCACGGTCTCAGGTCCATCACCATGGCTAAAGGTAATTTCTAACTGATCTTTTTTCTCTATTGCTTTGCTATGGGACCTCGATAATATCTTCATATATTTACATTTTCTATACACATCTACAGTAAATGCTTGCATTTACAGTATCTAGTCTTTTGGCCTGTATTTGTATAGTAGGCGATACCTCTCAATTTTACTCTTCACGTCAAACAGTCCCTTGGCTCCATGGTGGGCATCTTTCCTCCCTTCCCCTTCCTTTTCTTCATACAGTATAATATGCATAGTATTTTATTGGATTTTGCATTGTATTTAATAAACTTTAGAATATGTACATTATTATGATTCCCTGTAGGTTTTAGACATTGTAAGTGCAGCCTGCAGAATTATTACTATTGTGGTGGACACCATGACCAGGGAACTTCAGTTTTCACAATTTTGGGTTAGAGTAGTTGGCACGGTCAATGAGCACCATGGCCTGCAGGGACATAGTTATAGTAAGTGCAGGGGTAACCATCACATCTGGGCCTTAGAGCCTACAAGGCCCAAAAGGTCCATTTTTCTGCAGGTGAAAAATCCAACACTATTAAAAATGTGTGATACTTGGGGACTTGTTGGTAATTTTGCATTGGGAGTTTAAAGCTACACCATTGGTGGATTGGCAGTATTCAAGGGGCAGAGGCACTGTGGATGGTACTCGTATACACTGGCTTATAGGCACTTTTAATGGCTGTATTGCATGGACCCTATGTCTGACATTATTCTATAGGAGCAAAAACTAGAACTATTAAAAGAGGATACTGTGGTATATGCCCTTTTACTGCTTGTATTTAGGCACGATGTGGCACTACTATGTGTGTCCTTAGTTGGACATTTAATCACCATATGGCTGCATTATTATGAGCAATTTTGTGTCTTTCTGTCCTGAAAGATTACATGAGAACTTATGGAAATATTTAAGCACCGAAAGGTGGGCAAGGTATAAAACATTGATGTGCTGTATATAGGAACATGTATGTTTGTATTACTTGTATACAGCAGTATTACACACAAACTGTTTATTAGGATAAATTTGTGTTTCTTTACACAGGGAAAACGTTTCACATATTGATCTATGGTGCTTAAATTTGTTTTATATCTGCAAATTCCTACAATAATATATTAGGCACAGTGTACAATCTTTGTTTCCTTTTTTCCAAGAACTACATGGTAATCACGTAGAAAATGTTTTATTTTCAGACAAATATTTTTTGTGCATTACAAGTCTTACCACATTTCACGCTGACATTTCCACTGTTGAATGCATCCGGCTGTACCTGTTGGAAGGACCGATCAATGCGACATGTTGTATTTTATGTAGCACTTGCTCACCCGGGGAGACATTATGTATTGGCTGCACATTCCCTCTCTCGGAGGTTTGTACTGTGCTTCCTGAGTCCGGAGCAGTAAATCTCTCTGATGGTATTAGCAGACAGATTAAGTAAAAGATATGGACAAATTCCAAGTGGGACCATGGCTTCAACGTCCTTACAGTATTATACTCTGTTGTGTCCAAAATGTTCAGTCATAAGAATACAGACAAAGTTCAATCTAATCTTCCCATTTCTTAGTTACTGTCATCTTGGAGTTTTGGAAATTCTAATGGAATATTGTGTTTGTTCTTTGAAAATGATAAGGCCATTTATACGTAGAATATATTATGATTAGTGATGAGCGAGCGTGCTCGGACAGCGTTATCCAAGCATGCTCAGGTGTTATCCGAGTATCGCGGATGCTCAAGTAATATGTTCTCGTCACCACGGATACATGTCTCGCCGCCACATGCGGTCATTGCCTGTTTGATAACACTATATCTGAGCACGCTAGCTCATCACTAATGTATGATACATCTCTAAACATGGACAATCGTTTAAAAAGAACATAAACTCTCTATGTATTTGAGCTTTTCCGACTATAGATGTGACCTAGGGCCAAACAGGGAAAAAGTGATAGGACATCTAATTACGCACAGTCTCTGATACAGGCTACTTTCACACAAACTAATTTTTGGTCCATGCTATGCATTTGGAAAATGAATATCACACATGGATAGCACACAAACTCTTCCGTTCGACATCTATTTTCAATGGGTCAATTACCATTATTATTATTAAAAGAAACTGTACTCCGCTTTGTCTAGTTTTATTGATGTATAAAAATAGAAGGCATATGGATGTTAAAAAAAGGACATATGAACAACAAATGGTTGACTATACGGTACGGACAAAAAAATATCTATTTATTATGAATGAAAAATGGGCAATTTTTCATAGCACATGTCAACTTAGGCTAAGGCAAGTTCTCGGTCTCTTTGATGTCCATGAGTGCGAAGGGCACATGGACAGCACAAAAAACAGTGATAATTGATGTGGTTTTTAACTGATCCATTGCAAACATTACATAGGAAACTGTATTAAACTTTTTTTTTTTTAGTTATGGATGTAAAAACGGATGTTGCATGGATGTAAAAAGTGGAATTACGGATGACAGATGGACTACTCTACAGATAAAAAATGGCCATTTTCCTTGATATTCCTTTCATATTCATATTCTTCTGGAAATTTAGCTATTGAGTTCAATCAGACGATCATATTATAAGGATGTGTGCTATCCAAGTTAAAATTGGCTAGCAAAATGACAGCACACTGACTGTCATTTAAAAAGGCTGATCAGATGATATTTTTTTTCACTTGGACCAAGTGTCCATGTGAAAAGAAAACCATAGCATGCACTAGTTTGTTCTGTATTTCAGATGAGACTCACCTATTAAAGTCTATAGGAGCACAAAAAAGTCACATGCCATGAGGAACATCCATGCTGCATCTGATTTTTATGGATACATTATACGCCTTTACCATTGCTGCTATTGTTTTACTTGGGGGGAACGTAGTGGTTGAGGTGAGGTGGTCTGAGTGGTGGACAACCGCTTTAACTACAATCTCTTGTAGATGTTTCACAAAGTTTTGCATCAAGAGAAATATAAGGAAAGACTGAGCAATGTACAATAATATTTATGGATGAGATTCTAGGCCTAGAGAAGCTGATTAAATTGCTGAAATGTAACCCTGCAAATTGCTTTCTTTAGCAGTGGTTTAGTATATTTTTAGATTTAGTTTTCTTTAATTGTTTTAAAAATTAATTTGTTCTGTCATTTTAGATAATTTATCAAAGGCCTTAGTACAATATTTCTTCACCTCTAATTTTTTTTTTTTACCACATGTGCAGCCCTTTCAGTTGCATCAGGACCCATAAAGGAGGGGGTCCCTTTTGCACAGTATTCACTTTTTTAATTTTTATGTGATCTGTGCAAACTCTCAATCCCTTGCATGGCAGGCAGAAACTTTAACAATGACTAGTAATGAGCTACAGGGTGCACTGCAAAATATATGATGATTTTTAAGAGGGTATATACAGCTGAATGGTCTTTTCAGCCACTACACCAATGCCTCCACTCTGTGCCAGTAATTGCACTGGTTGCCCATACTCTACAGAGTGCATTTTTGAACAATGTTGGCAAGACTGTGGTGGGTGCTAACCAAAATGTTAATTGTCAACAGATTAACAAACTGGCAGACTCCATAGATGGAAGGCTTATGACGATTATTTGAAAGAAGGGCAGCTATTGGTCACTGGTATTTTTTTCTTAAATGTCAGAAATCATTTTTGCACAGTTTTTAGTTTTTCATTAATATTTTCACTTTAACACATGAAAATAAACAATTAAGATGGAGAAATTTAGGTTTTTCACTTAGTTGTATAATAATTTTGCATAGTAATAGTTAGCCAATAATTCTACATACATAGACATTCTCCTAAAAAAGGCAAAACCTCAGTTCAACTTTCTTAAATATTCATGTTTCATATTTATTAACCTTTTTTTTTACCAAATAGCACTGTTGTTGTTCAATATTTAAATTTTCATGCCAGTTTTGATGAGGGGACGTGATGGAGTCACTCCTGATTAATGAAGAAACTTACTCTTAATGAATCAGGAGTATCTATTATTACTATTATTATTATTATTGTTTTTTAGAGCAGCATTGATTCCTTGGTGCTTTACACCAAGAGCTGACTAGCGGTGGATGCCGTGTCTTTGCCATACACGCCGACACACCTCTCTGGGCCTCCAATTATTCCCGGACACACCGACTTGGACTTTTTTACCTTCACGCAGTTGTTACTGTTCATGTGCCGATGCTGTTTCACCGCGTTCACTAAACGCTTTTATCTTCCTGAAGGAATTGTTACTGAAGAAGGCCGTTCATTGTAGCCGAAACGTTTATTTGATGACCACAATAAATTGCAAAAAACTTCGCATAAGTTGAGTGCCTAAGTTAATTTACTCTCAGTATTAGCAGTTTAAACTGGATACGTTGGGGAATTGGGAGCCAATAAAGGGATTAGCAGAGGGCAGAACCAGAGTAGCGTAGAGAAAGGTGTCTTAGTTGGGAGGCAGAGTTAATGACGGACTGGAGAGGTGCGAGAGTGTTAGTAGGGAGGCCACAGAAGAGGATTTTGCAGTAGTCGAGGCGAGAGATGATGAGGGCATGTACTAACATTTTAGTAGCTTCAGGGTTGAAGAAAGGACAGATTCTTTAAATATTTTTGAGTTGCAGGTGGCAAGAGCTTGGATGTGTGGTTTGAAGGACAGGGCAGAGTCGAGGGTAGCTCAGAGGCACAGACTTCTGGTACTGCGGAAAGGGTGGTATTGTTAATCTTGATAGATGGATTGGGTAGGGAGGTTAGGCAAGATGGAGGAAAGATGTTGAGTTCTCTTTTGTCCACTTTGAGTTTTAGGAAGCGAGAGGAGAAGAAAGAGGCTATGGCTGATAGACATTCTGGGATTCAGGACAGCAGAGAGGTAGTTCTGAGTGCCATCAGCGTATAGGTGGTAATGGAAGCCATGAAACTTTATGAGCTGTCCTAGGCCAAAGGTATAGATTGAAAAGAGTAGAGGTCCCAGGACAGTGCCTTGAGGGACTCTGCCATTCACGAGTGAGGTGACAAGTCAATAGCTGATGCGAGTGTGGCGTTGTAGAAAATGGTGGCACTGTCTGTGTTGTGGAATGAAAATATGGAGGACAGTGATAGAATAGATTTGGAGACTGGTTTAACATGTAAGTGTGCAAGGTTTCTGTGGGAGTGTACTAGTTTGAAACATGGGGGCAGGTGAGGAGAACAGGTATGAGAGGTGAGGTTAGATAGGGAGCAGAGGCAGATGAAGATGAGGTCTAATACATGTCTGTCTGTGTGGGTGGCAGATCAATGGATAAAACCATAGAATGAAGCAAATGACAGGAGTTTGGAAGCTGTAGGCTGGCAGGAGTCATTGGGGATGTTAAAGTGGCTGGGACAGGGGTCTGTATATGGCCACCAATTGGAGGTTGGAGGGAGAGTAGATACAGACAGAATACACTTCAAAAAAAGGGAGGACGAGGGAGGGTAGAGGTGGGAGTGGATTGAAGGTGCAGTTGTTAGAAAGAAGACGACCAATTACTCCACCATGTCTATTGCCAGGGCATGGAGTGTGAGTGAAGTGAATTCCATCGTAACACAGGGCAACGGGTAAGGCCGTGTCGGGGGGCATCAGCCACCTTTCAAGGAGGCCCAAGAAGGATAAGGTATGAAAGGTAAAGTGGTCGTGGATGACATGGAGCTTATTGCAGATGTAAAGGGCATTTCAAATCGCTCCAGAAAAAGAAACTGGCGGAGGTGGCGTCAGAAAAACGGGTTTTATATTGGAGAGATTGCGATATTTTCTGACAGGTGGTGTGTGATAGGAGGGAGAATTAATGGGGCTGTGGAAGTCTCAGATTGGGAGTTACAGTGCCTTGCGAAAGTATTTGGCTCACTGGAACTTTTCAACCTTTTCCCACATATCATGCTTCAAACATAAAGACACCAAATGTACATTTTTGGTAAAGAATCAACAACAAGTGGAACATGATTGTGAAGTTGAACGAATTGTATTGGTTATTTTAAATTTTTGTGGAAATTCCAAAACTGAAAAGTGGGGCGTGCAATATTATTCGGCCCCATTAACTTAATACTTTGTTGCACCACCTTTTGATGCGAATACAGCTGCAAGTTTATTGGGGTATGTCTCTATCAGTTTTGTACATCGAGAGACTGAAATTCATGCCCATTCTTCCTTAGCAAACAGATCAAGCTCAGTGAGGTTTGATGGAGATCATTTGTGAACAGCAGTTTTCAGCTCTTTCCACAGATTCTCGATTGGATTGAGGTCTGGACTTTGACTTGGCCATTCTAACACATGGATATGTTTATTTGTGAATCATTCCATTGCAGATTTTGCTTTATGTTTGGGATCATTGTCTTGTTGGAAGACAAATCTGCATCCCAGTCTCAGGTCTTTTGGAGACTCCAACAGGTTTTCTTCAAGAATGGTCCTGTATTTGGCTCCATCCATCTTCCCATCAATTTTAACCATCTTCCCTGTCCCTGCTAAAGAAAAGCAGGCCCAAACCATGATGCTGCCACCACCATGTTTGACAGTGGGGGTGGTGTGTTCGAGGTGATAAGCTGTGTTGTCTTTACGCCAAACATATCGTTTGGCATTGTTGCCAAAAAGTTCGATTTTGGTTTCATCTGACCAAAGCACCTTCTTCCACATGTTTGGTGTGTCTCCCATGTGGCTTGTTGCAAACTTTAAACAACACTTTTTATGGATATCTTTGAGAAATGGCTTTCTTTTTGCCACTCTTCCATAAAGGCCAGATTTGTGCAGTGTACGACTGATTGTTGTCCTATGGACAGACTGTCCTACCTCAGCTGTAGATCTCTGCAGTTCATCCAGAGTGATCATGGGTCTCTTGGCTGCATCTCTGATTAGTCTTCTCCTTGTTTGAGATGAAGGTTTAGAGGGACGGCCGGGTCTTGGTAGATTTGCAGTGGTATGATACTCCTTCCATTTAAATATGATCGCTTGCACAGTGCTCCTTGGGATGTTTAAAGTGATATGGAAATTTGGGTTGGATAAATTTATCCCTGTGTGTGTGCTGCTGCCGTTCCCAATAAGACTGAGTATTTTGAGCGCTCATCAAGAATGGACTGTACACCATTGTGACAGAACAACATTCCATCAATACTGATACTTTATTATACATACATAGTTTTATATTTTCATATAGAAAGGAGTGGTTAGGGGTTGTTAGGGGTGGTTAGTTAATTACCATATTGTCTAGCTCCTCTGTCATTGGTTATCTAAACATATATGGAATATTATGATTAATGCACATATGACTGCTGATTAAGCAACTAAAATTGAGCTCTCTGCATCTAGGACAGAGTTGAGACATCTGATCAGCACTTAATACATCTGGCGTTGTTCCGCTTTTGAGATGGAAAACCCCATACAATCTGTCTGGCTTATATAAGTTTATGTCAGCCATTTTAAGCCATTGATTATAATGTATATATTAGCTGTGAGTATATGAGTATATATGATTATAGAGCAGTATACATGCAAGTGAGATCTACATGATATATATATTTCTATCACAAAAGTTTTGGAAATCATTTTGTATCCAAATCCGGCTTTAAACTTCTCCACAACAGTATCACGGACCTGCCAGTTGTGTTCCTTGGTTTTCATGATGCTCTCTGTGCTTCAAACAGAACCCTGAGACTATCACAGAGCAGGTGCATTTATACATGCATTGATTACACACAGGTGGATTATATTTATGATCATTAGGCATTTAGGACAGTATTGGATCATTCAGAGATCCACAATGAACTTCTGGAGTGCGTTTGGTGCACTGAAAGTGAAAGGGCCGAATAATATTGCACGTCCCACTTTTCAGTTTTTGAATTTCCCAAAAAAATTTAAAATAACCAATAAATTTCGTTCAACTTCACAATTGTGTTCCACTTGTTGTTGATTCTTCACCAAAAATTTGCATTTGGTATCTTTATGTTTGAAGCATGATATGTGGGAAAATGTTGAAAAGTTCCAGGAGCCGAATACTTTCGCAAGGCACTGTATATTGTCAGCAGTGAGGAGAAACTGAGAAAGGGAGAGGAGATGGGAAATGGAGAGTGGCTGCTTTTTTTGTGTTTTAGTAACAGGGATCTGAGGTTAAGGAGCAGGTATGCAGATGAGGTTTGGTGTGGAGGTAAGATGGAAGGTGAGATAAACATTTGTTTGGAGATGGCTGGGATATGGGGGTAGAGAAGGAGAGTAAGGATTAGTGAAACAAAAACTATAAAGGCATAAGTAAGCATGGTGAAAGTAAGTGTGAGCGATAAAGAGGTAAGCACAGTTAACATTGTTTTTTCTTACCTGCTGTCATTTCTGGGACATTCCAGGTATATTTCTAATGTGCACTTAAAAGCTGCATTTGAAGATGCACTAAGAGACTGAGGTCAGAGACCTCTTGGTCCAAATATATACACATTTATTTGCACATAAAAGAGACCAGAGGGGAGGATCCATTGGGAGGCAGGTAAGGCAATTAGAGAAATTTCTGGTGTAAGGAGCTACACAGCTCTTCGTGAATTAGATGAGCTGTGGCAGTGCCGGCGTCAGCACCCGGCGCACCCGGGCAAGTGCCGGGGGCCCTGAGCAGGCAGGGGGCCCACTCGCCGTCGGGGACACTGGCGCGCTATAGTTATACTTACCTCTCCCGGTTCCAGTGCTGCAGTGTCTTCCATCCTCTGACTGTGACATTCAGATCATATGGAGCATTTTATATGGCCAATTATATATGGAGCATTATATGGCGCCCATTACACATGGAGCATCTTATGAGGCCAATTATTTTTGAAGCATTATATGGGACCCATTCTGTAAGGAGTATTATATGGGGCCCATTCTGTATGGAGCATCATATGGGGCCCATTCTGTATGGAGCAATATATGGGACTCAGTATGCTGTATGCGGCCGATCATAGACTGTATGGAGCATTATATGAGGCCCATTATATATGGAGCAATAGATGGGGCCCATCATATACTGTAAGGAGAATTATATGTGGCTCACTATACTGTATGGAGCATTATATGGGGTCAATTCCGTATGGAGCAATATATGCGGCTCATTCTGTATGGAGTACTCTGTGGTGCCCATTATACTGTATGGAGCACTATATGGGGCCATTATACTGTATGGGGCAATATATGGAGCTCATTATTCTGTTTGGAGCAATATATGGGGCACATTATTCTGTATAGAGGACTATACTGTCCGGTTTCTGAGCTAATGTAGAATGCACAATGGATATCACTCATGTAATGTAAGAAGTAAGTGAAATCTTTGACATTGTACTATACCTACATTTCTCTGCCGTATCCGTACATTATGAATTGTGGTATGTGTTAAAGGGGCCCACCTGGACTCTTTCGATGAGGGCCCATGAAAACCTGGAGCCGGCCCTGAGCTGTGGCGTCATGCCTTCATCATGCTCAGCCCCCCTGAGCTTTGCCCATTTTTATGGTGCTGGGAGAAACTGGTGTGAAAATGCCAAACGTCACAACATCTGCGCCCAATTCTGAAGTTGCACAAAATTTTTATGGCTTATCAAAGCTTTACACACCAGTTTAATGGCATAAAAGGTCAGTTTCTGTCTAAATGTCAGAAACTAAAGATATTTTGAAGTTTTGGTCCTGATTGTGCATTTCATTGATGTCAAATAGATGATCTTTCTGCTTTTGACTAAAATAATTAAATATAGTGTCTCTCTGTATGTGGTAATAACATCTAGTTGTAAGCCATTACGTTATTCCCCAAATGATCGTATTGCTGTTACTTTCATGTTTTTCCACGAATGGTGACAGTATTTCACAATGCAGCGCAGCAGGACGATCAGGGGGAAGGTTTCTCATGATGATTTAAACCAAGCATTCTCCGCACAGCTGAAAGCCCAAGACCTTCTGACAAACGGCTGGGAAGCAAAACCACTGCATCCTGCTGCTACTGTGTAAGACAAAGTGCTTCATGAAACAGAGACCTTCAAATTAATTTGTGGTTTTAAACTGCACCATAGGCGAAACAATAACAAATGAGTATATAAAATGGCTCGGCTCATAGCACAGATTGCACAACTGTTGATTTTGCCAAAATTGCTCTATCAAAATCATATAATATCTCAGTGACAAAAGCGGCAGGTGGCTTATGTTGAAAACAAGATTCTTTGTCTCTGTTTGAGTCTACAAGTTCATGAAATAGTCATGTGGATAGAGTACATGTCTGGTTTTCGAATATATTTAAATGTTTGTATCATGATATCCAGATCTCTGTCTGCAGGAGGAACGATCATAACCATGGTATATGAAAAGAGTCAGGCAGAACTACCGCACCTGAACTACAACACCCATCATGTACTGATTGCCTCTTTCTGGCAACTGAACTTCAGCTTCTACCAACATATTTAGACCTGACACCCACTCTTAAATAAGTTTTTTTTACATGGGTATAACATCCATTTTATATATCAATAATTTAAACATAAAAAGGCCAAATACAGTTTCCTGTGTTAATAATTTTAATGGATCTGTAAAAAGCCAATGTTATATGGATTATGTCCATATGACATCCATTTTGTTAGCGTGCCCAATGGATGAGTCTGATCTGATAATTGTGTTAGAATAGTGCATGCTCAGGGCGGTGTACTGTCCATAGCTTCACTGGGGCCTATGTGTCGTGTTGGCCAGTGCCGTTCAGCACCGGACTCCCTCTCCTCCCCTTGTCATCACTGTGTGAGGGCTTGTGGGGACCGTCATATTTAAAAGTGTGCTATCATACTTTGTGTGCCAAAATACTGTGTCTATGTGGCGGGACTATGGGGATATCATATTATAGGGGGCACTTGCTGTGGAGGTATTATACTGTTTTGGTGGCACTGTGGGAACATCATACCTTGTATAGAAATTATGTGGCCATCACATTGTATACTGCACGTGTGGGGTAAAGCTGTGTGTGTGGGGATACCATACTCAGTGTGCAGGTGGGAAGCATCATACTCAATAAGGCCGGTTTCACACGTCAGTGGTTCCGATATGTGAGGTGACAGTTTCCTCATGTACCGGAGCCACTGACACACGTAGACACATTGAAATCAATGCATCTGTGCAGATGTCATTCATTTTTTTGCGGACCGTGTCTCCGTGTGCCAAGCACGGAGACATGTCAGTGTTCGTGGGAGCGCACGTATTACACGGACCCATTAAAGTCAATGGGTCCGTGTAAAACACGTACCACACACGGACGTTGTCCGTGTGCAGTCCGTGTGCCGTGCAGGAGACAGCGCTACAGTAAGCGCAGTCCCCCCCACATGGTGCTGAAGCCGCCATTCATATCTTCTCTGCAGCAGCGTTTGCTGTAGAGAAGATATGAATAATCCTTTTTTTTTGTTTGTTTCTCGTGTTTAACATAAAGATCCATGTCCCCACCCCCCTCCCACCCCCTGTGCGGCCGCCCGCTGTTATTAAAATACTTACCCGGCTCCCTCGCAGTGTCCTGTCCTGGCCGCAGCTTCTACTGTATGCGGTCACGTGGGGCCGCCCATTACAGAAATGAATATGCGGCTCCACCCCTATGGGAGGTGGAGCCGCATATTCATGACTGTAATCGGCGGCCCCACGTGACTTCTCATACAGTAGAAGCTGCGGCCAGGACAGGACACTGCAAGGGAGACGGGTAAGTATTTTAATAACAGCAGGCGGCCGCACAGGGGGTGGGAGGGGGGTGGGGACATGGATCTTTATGTTAAACACGAGAAACAAACAAAAAAAAGGGTTATTCATATCTTCTCTACAGCAAACGCTGCTGCAGAGAAGATATGAATGGCGGCTTCAGCACCACGTGGGGGGAACAGCGCTTATCTCTAGCGCTGTCTCCTGCACGGTGCGTGTGGTACCGAGTCGGCACACGGGCGGCACACGTGTGCCGCACGTGTGCCACACTGATGTGCCGCAGAAACGCATGGGCACACGGACACGGATAATTCCGGTACCGATTTTTCCGGTACCGGAATTATCTGGACGTGTGGGACAGGCCTAATGGCCATAACAGGGGTATTGCTGGCGAGAATACTAAGGGGCTTCAATAGGGACATAATTACTGTCTACATGTCCCAATACATATCCTTCTCCTGGTTTATAAAAGTTTGGAGATATGACTCCACAAAATAAATAAAAGTATGCATGTATATCTATCTATCTGTCCATATGCTAATCTCCCGCTAGCTCCTTCCTCTTCTCCCCTTCCCCTCTCCATAGACTGTCATGAGCACCAGCTGCCATCTCCTACCTCAGATTCCTCCCGCATGGCAACCGTTGAATGCCGCCAGCCAAACACAGGCCAGCAGGCACGTCGCCGGCGTATGACATCACTGTCATACGATGGTACACGTCTCAGATGTATCGAGTGGTGGACATCGCTGGACCCCGGCCACTTGCAGGAGATTCCTCCCGCATGGCAACAGTAAACAGCCGCCAGCCAAACACAGGCCGGCAGCTGACGTCAGCGGGCACGTCGCCGGCATATGACGTCACTGTAATACGATGGTATGCACCTCAGATTTATCAAGTGGTGGGCATCGCTGGACCGCTGCCAGGTAAGGAGAAACTTATGTTTTGTAAAGCCGCAGTATGGGGCTGCATTATCCTGCTAGGGGGGTGCATTATACTCTTATGGGGGTGCATTATATTCCTATGGGGGTGCATTATACTCCTCTGAGGCTACATTATACTCCTATGGAGTGCATTATACCACTATGGGGGTGCATTATACCGCTATAGGGTGCATTATACTATGAGGTGTATTATACTATGGGGCTGCATTATACTATGAGGTGCATTAGACTACTATGGGGGTGCATTATACTATGGGGGTGCATTATACCACTATGGGGTGCATTATACTACTATGGAGCTGCATCATATTTCTATGGGGGTGCATTATACTGCTATGGGGGTGCATTATACTACTATAGAGTGCATTATACCACTATGGGGGTGCATTATACTATGGAGCTGCATTATACCACTATGGGGGTGCATTATACCACTATGGGGGTGCATTATACTATGGAGCTGCATTATACCATTATGGGAGTGCTTTATCCTATGGGGCTGCATTGTACTATGTGGCTGCATTGTACTATGGGGCTGCATCATACTGCTATGAGGGTGCATTATAGTGCTATGGGGGTACATTATACTGCTATGGGGGTACATTATACTGCTATGGGGCTGCATTATACTACTTTGGAGTGCATTATACTACTATGGGGGTGCATTATACTACTATGGGGCTGCATAATATTGCTATGAGGGTGCATTATACTGCTATGGGGCTGCATTATACTGCTATGGGGCTGCATTATGCTGCTATGGGGATGCATTATACTGCTATGGGGCTGCATTATACTACTATGGATAACTATGGGATGCATTATACTATTATAGATTACTATGGGGGCAATATGGAGAGACATGAGGCAGAATGGGAGGACATGCGGGGTCCAGAATGGGAGTAAACGTGGGGTCCAGAATGTAGGATATTATTACTGCAGGTGCTAATTAAAGGATATTATTTTTGAGGATACTGTTTTCAGTGTGGGGGAGGAGAGGTTCTGTTACTGTGCAGGGTGAGTTGCTTTTTTTCTTCATCTGGCGTAGTGTAGAGCTTGAGCAAATATTGGGGAATGTGCTCTAGATAACTATTATTGTCTGCAGAGACGAGTCCTGGCTGGAAGAAATGATGGTGGTCTGAACTGGATGAAGAAGAAGAAAGGCAAAGATGAAGGACTTCAACTAGAGACATCACCGGTGAGTCAGTGTGTAACCTGTACACTGACACTATTTACTGTATACTGTATACTATATACAGAGCTCCTGTGTATAATGTCACCATTGATCACTGTATTATCTGTACAGTGACACTATATACAAAGCTCATGTATATGTCAACAGTGATCACTGTATTACCCATACACTGATACTATATACAGAGCTCCAGTGTATAATGTCACTGGTGATCACTGTATTAACTATACATTATATACAGAGCTCCTGTGTTTGTCACTGGTGATCACTGTATTACATTTACACTGTTACACTGACACTATATACAGAGCTCCTGTGTATAATGTCACTGGTAATCGCTGTACTACCTGTACACTATACACTATATACAGAGCTCCTGTGGATAATATCACTGGTGATCACTGTATTACCTGTTGTGAATTCTGTTTTTGGGCTCCCTCTAGTGGTCGCAAGCGGTACTGTGTAGTGTTGTCTTTCTGCAGGTTGGCTGCATCAGCTGGTTCGTTATCCTTGGTTGGTTTCCTATTTAGCTCACCTGGAGACTCAGTTCCTTGCCTGCGATCAATGTATTCAGTGCTCTTCAGATTCCTTGTGTCTACCTTGCTCCCAGTCTCTCCAAGACAAGCTAAGTTTTTGTTTGATCATTTTTTGATTATCAGTGTTCATTATGTTTTTAGTCCAGCTCGCTAAAATGTGATTTCCTCGCTTGCTGGTTGCTCTAGGGGACTGAGTTTCTCCCCCCACACCGTGAGTTGGTGTGGGGGTTCTTGAACTCTCAGTGTGGATATTTTGTAAGGGTTTTTTACTGACCGCATAGATTCCCTGTTCTATTTTCTGCTATCTAGTATTAGTGGGCTTCATTTGCTGAATCTGCTTTCACCCCTGTGTATGTGCCTTCCTCTTACCTCACCGTTATTATCTGTTGGGGGCTTCTATATCTTTGGGGATTATTTCTCTGGAGGCAAGAGAGGTCTTTCTTTCACTCTAGGGGTAGTTAGTTCCTCAGGCTGGCTCGAGACGTCTAGGATTTTTTAGGCACGTTCACCGGCTACTTCTAGTGTGTTTGGATAGGTTCAGATTTGCGGTCAGTCCAGTTTGCCACCTCCCTAGAGCTTGTCCTATGTTTGTTACTTAGCTGGAGTAATTTGTGATCCTCAACCACTAAGGATCATAACAGTATCGCAGGCCAAAAAGTGTTTAATGCATCGCAGAAGTGGGATAAAAAAGAAGACCTGAGTACATTTTTTTTTTTTCCTCCCGCTTTTCCTTTGCTGCAGTCTGTTTAGCTTCTTTCATCCCCTTGAACTCTGGGTGGTTTTGAGCTCAGCTGCAGGCATGAATGTTCAGACTCTGACTTCTAGTGTGGATCATCTTACTGCACAGGTGCAAAGTATTCAGGATTTTGTTATTCATAGATCTATGTCAGAACCAAAGATACCCATTCCTGAGTTGTTTTCTGGAGATAGATCTAGGTTTCTAAATTTTAAGAATAATTGTAAGTTCTTTCTATCTCTGAGACCTCGTTCCTCTGGTGATTCCGCTCAGCAAGTTAAAATTGTTATCTCCTTGTTGCGTGGCGACCCTCAAGATTGGGCTTTCTCTCTGGCGCCAGGAGATCCTGCATTGCTTAATGTAGATGCATTTTTTCTGGCTCTTGGACTGCTTTATGAGGAGCCTAATCTTGAGAATCAGGCAGAAAAAGCGTTGCTGGCTATCTCTCAGGGTCAGGATGAAGCAGAGGTGTATTGTCAAAAATTTCGGAAATGGTCGGTGCTTACTCAATGGAATGAGTGTGCCCTGGCTGCAAATTTCAGAGAAGGTCTTTCTGAGGCCGTTAAGAATGTTATGGTGGGGTTTCCCACCCCTGCAAGTCTGAGTGATTCTATGGCTTTAGCCATTCAGGTTGATCGGCGTTTGCGGGAGCGCAAATCTGCTCATCCTTTGGCGGTATTTTCTGAACAGAGACCTGAGTCTATGCAATGTGACCGAACTCTGACCAGAATTGAGCGTCAAAGTCATAGACGTCAAAATGGGTTGTGCTTTTACTGTGGTGATTCTACTCATGTTATCTCAGCATGCTCTAAACGCTTAAAAAAAAAATTGCTAAACCTGTCACCATTGGTACTATACAGCCTAAATTTATTTTGTCTGTTACTTTGATTTGTTCTTTATCGTCCTACCCGGTTATGGCTTTTGTGGATTCGGGTGCTGCCCTGAATCTGATGGATTTGTCGTTTGCCAGGCGCTGTGGTTTTGTCCTGGAGCCTTTGGAATTTCCTATTCCTCTGAGGGGAATTGATGCTACGCCATTGGCTGAGAATAAGCCCCAGTATTGGACGCAAATGACCATGTGCATGACTCCCGTACATCAGGAGGTGATTCGCTTTCTCGTTCTGCATAATTTGCATGATGTTGTCGTTTTGGGTCTGCCATGGCTGCAAGCTCATAATCCAGTTTTAGATTGGAAAGCTATGTCTGTGTCAAGTTGGGGTTGTCAGGGAATTCATGGCGATACTCCGTTGGTGTCTATTGCTTCTTCTACTCCTTCTGAGGTCCCTGAGTTTTTGTCTGACTACCAGGATGAATTTGATGAGCCCAGGTCATGTGCCCTGCCTTCTCATAGGGATTGTGACTGTGCTATAAATTTAATTCCTGGTAGTAAATTCCCTAAGGGACGACTATTTAATTTGTCTATACCAGAGCATGCCGCGATGCGGAGTTATATAAAGGAGTCTTTGGAGAAGGGACATATTCGCCCATCCTCTTCCCCTCTTGGTGCAGGATTTTTTTTTGTGGCCAAGAAGGACGGTTCTTTGAGACCTTGTATAGATTATCGTCTTCTGAATAAAATCACAGTCAAATTTCAGTTTCCTTTGCCACTATTGTCTGATTTGTTTGCTCGGATTAAGGGTGCCAGTTGGTTCACCAAGATAGATCTCCGTGGTGCATATAACCTTGTGCGCATTAAGCAGGGAGATGAATGGAAAACAGCATTTAATACGCCCGAAGGCCATTTTCAGTACTTGGTGATGCCTTTTGGACTCTCTAATGCTCCTTCTGTGTTTCAGTCCTTCATGCATGACATCTTCCGAGAATATCTGGATAAATTTATGATTGTTTATCTGGATGACATTTTGGTCTTTTCTGATGATTGGGAGTCCCATGTGAAGCAGGTCAGGATGGTGTTTCAGGTCCTGCGTGCTAATGCTTTATTTGTGAAGGGCTCAAAATGCCTCTTCGGAGTACAGAAGGTCTCCTTTTTGGGTTTTATTTTTTCTCCTACTGTGGAGATGGACCCAGTCAAGGTCCAGGCTATTCATGACTGGACTCAGCCCACGTCTGTTAAGAGTCTTCAGAAGTTCTTGGGTTTTGCTAATTTTTACCGTCGTTTCATCACTAATTTTTCTAGCGTGGTTAAACCTTTGACGGATTTGACCAAGAAGGGTTCTGATGTGACTAATTGGTCTCCTGCGGCCGTGGAGGCCTTTCGGGAGCTGAAGCACCGGTTTTCTTCAGCTCCAGTCTTATGTCAGCCAGATGTCTCTCTCCCCTTCCAGGTCGAGGTTGATGCTTCTGAGATTGGAGCAGGGGCTGTTTTGTCGCAGAGAAGCTCTGATGGCTCTGTGATGAAGCCATGTGCTTTCTTTTCAAGAAAGTTTTCGCCTGCCGAGCGGAATTATGATGTTGGTAATCGGGAATTGTTGGCTATGAAGTGGGCATTTGAGGAGTGGCGACATTGGCTCGAAGGAGCTAAGCATCGTGTGGTGGTCTTGACTGATCACAAAAATCTGATTTACCTTGAATCTGCCAAGCGCCTGAATCCTAGACAGGCTCGTTGGTCGTTGTTTTTCCTCCCGTTTCAACTTCGTGGTCTCATACCTGCCTGGTTCGAAGAACGTGAAAGCTGATGCACTTTCTAGGAGTTTTGTGCCTGACTCTCCAGGAGTTTCTGAGCCGGCTGGTATTCTCAGAGAGGGAGTGATTTTGTCTGCCATTTCCCCAGATTTGCGACGAGTGCTGCAGAAATTTCAGGCGGATAGACCTGACCGTTGTCCACCAGAGAGACTGTTTGTCCCGGATAGATGGACCAGCAGAGTTATTTCCAAGGTTCATTCTTCGGTGTTGGCGGGTCATCCTGGGATTTTTGGTACCAGAGATTTGGTGGCTAGGTCCTTCTGGTGGCCTTCCTTGTCGCGGGATGTGCATTCCTTTGTGCAGTCTTGTGGGATTTGTGCTCGGGCTAAGCCTTGCTGTTCTCGTGCCAGCGGTTTGCTTTTGCCTTTGCCTGTTCCGAAAAGGCCTTGGACGCACATTTCCATGGATTTTATTTCGGATCTTCCAGTATCTCAGAAAATGTCTGTCATCTGGGTGGTGTGTGATCGTTTTTCCAAGATGGTCCATTTGGTGCCCTTGCCTAAGTTGCCTTCTTCCTCCGATTTGGTTCCTCTATTTTTTCAGAATGTGGTTCGCTTGCACGGCATTCCTGAAAATATTGTGTCTGATAGAGGATCCCAGTTTGTGTCCAGGTTTTGGCGGACTTTTTGTGCTAAGATGGGCATTGATTTGTCTTTTTCGTCGGCCTTCCATCCTCAGACTAATGGCCAAACCGAGCGAACTAATCAGACGTTGGAAACTTATTTGAGATGTTTTGTTTCTGCTGATCAGGATGATTGGGTGACTTTTTTGCCATTGGCCGAGTTTGCCCTTAATAATCGGGCTAGTTCTGCTACTTTGGTTTCGCCTTTTTTCTGCAATTCTGGTTTCCATCCTCGTTTTTCCTCGGGTCAGGTTGAGCCTTCTGACTGTCCTGGGGTGGATTCTGTGGTGGATAGGTTGCAGCAGATTTGGAACCATGTGATGGACAATTTGAGGTTGTCACAGGAGAAGGCTCAGCGCTTTGCCAACCGCCGCCGCGGTGTGTTTCCCCGACTTCGTGTTGGGGATTTGGTGTGGCTGTCTTCTCGGTATGTTCCTATGAAGGTCTCCTCTCCTAAATTCAAGCCTCGCTTCATCGGTCCTTTTAAGATCTTGGAAATCCTTAACCCGGTGTCTTTTCGTTTGGATCTCCCAGCATCGTTTGCCATTCATAATGTGTTCCATAGGTCTTTGTTGCGGAGGTATGTGGTACCTGTGGTTCCTTCTGTTGAGCCTCCTGCTCCGGTGCTGGTCGAGGGCGAATTGGAGTACGTGGTGGAGAAGATTTTGGATTCTCGTATCTCTAGACGGAGGCTTCAGTATTTGGTTAAGTGGAAGGGCTATGGTCAGGAGGATAATTCCTGGGTTGTCGCCTCTGACGTTCATGCGGCCGATTTGGTTCGTGCCTTCCACGCGGCTCATCCTGATCGCCCTGGGGGTCTTGATGAGGGTTCGGTGACCCCTCCTCAAGGGGGGGGTACTGTTGTGAATTCTGTTTTTGGGCTCCCTCTAGTGGTCGCAAGCGGTACTGTGTAGTGTTGTCTTTCTGCAGGTTGGCTGCATCAGCTGGTTCGTTATCCTTGGTTGGTTTCCTATTTAGCTCACCTGGAGACTCAGTTCCTTGCCTGCGATCAATGTATTCAGTGCTCTTCAGATTCCTTGTGTCTACCTTGCTCCCAGTCTCTCCAAGACAAGCTAAGTTTTTGTTTGATCATTTTTTGATTATCAGTGTTCACTATGTTTTTAATCCAGCTCACTAAAATGTGATTTCCTCGCTTGCTGGTTGCTCTAGGGGACTGAGTTTCTCCCCCCACACCGTGAGTTGGTGTGGGGGTTCTTGAACTCTCAGTGTGGATATTTTGTAAGGGTTTTTTACTGACCGCATAGATTCCCTGTTCTATTTTCTGCTATCTAGTATTAGTGGGCCTCATTTGCTGAATCTGCTTTCACCCCTGTGTATGTGCCTTCCTCTTACCTCACCGTTATTATCTGTTGGGGGCTTCTATATCTTTGGGGATTATTTCTCTGGAGGCAAGAGAGGTCTTTCTTTCTCTCTAGGGGTAGTTAGTTCCTCAGGCTGGCTCGAGACATCTAGGATTTTTTAGGCACGTTCACCGGCTACTTCTAGTGTGTTTGGATAGGTTCAGATTTGCGGTCAGTCCAGTTTGCCACCTCCCTAGAGCTTGTCCTATGTTTGTTACTTAGCTGGAGTAATTTGTGATCCTCAACCACTAAGGATCATAACAATTACCTGTACACTGACACTATATACAGAGCTCATGTATATAATGTCAACAGTGATCACTGTATTACCCGTACACTGATACTATATACAGAGCTCCTGTGTATAATGTCCCTGGTGATCACTGTATTACCTGTACACTATAGACTATATACAGAGCTCCTGTGTATATTGTCACTGGTGATCACTGTATTAACTGTACATTTTACATTATATACAGAGCTCCTGTGTATGTCACCGGTGATCACTGTATTACCTGTACACTGACACTATATACAGAGCTCCTGTGTATAATGTCACTGGTGATCACTGTATTACGTGTACACTGATGACACTCCTGACACTATACACTGTGTACTATATACAAAGCTGCTGTGTATAATGGCACTTATGGTAAAATTAGTATTGTGGGTTTTTTTTAATTAATGATCAGTATTGTAGTATTCGGTCACTATGTGGTATATGTGGTTTGGTCATGGTGTGTCCGTATTTGTCCCTTGTATGTGGTATTATTCGGTAACTATGTGGTGATAATATGAGGTCTTGTCATGGTGTGGTGGTATTTGTCCCTTTATATGTGGTATTATTCAGTCACTGTGATGATAATGTGGTCTGGTCACAGTGTAGCGGTATTTGTGCCTTGTATGTGGTATTATAGGTCACTATGTGGTGGTAATATGTGGTCTGGTCATGATGTGGCAGTATTTGTCCCTTATATGTGGTATTATTGTTCATTTTTAAAATATATTTGACACATTCCCTTAAAGAAACATAAATAGAAATATACCTAAAAAGAGTGTTGGATATTTTAACAAATATTTAATAGGTTAGAGTAGACTACGGCCCTGCCAAAAGTGTCTACCTTATCGTGGTGGCGGCTTCAAAAAATCTTTTAGCCAAAACAAAAGCTGCTGGGTATGTATGTGATCTGGTGTTAGATGGAATCTGTTAATGTGTGATTGATGAGGATGTGGTGTAGATGTGGAGTTTTTCTGAGTGGGTGATAGGACTGTGAAAGGTTTGAGAGTTGGAGGCGGAGATGGGGTGGAGCCTGGGTGGAGTCCCAAGGGGGCCCCAAAATTTTGTCAGTATGGGACCCTGAAATACCTTGTGGCAGCCCTGAGTGCGGTTACTGCAGCGCCGCCCCTGTGACTGAAACTGGAACACTGCCGGCTGAGTATAAAGTTCATTTTCTACTCGCAGTGTTCAGCTAAGTGCGAGCCCTGGGCACATTATTAACGCTATTGCCTGCAGATTAACCCCATATCTGCAGGTTAATAGTATTTTTTCTGGTGAAAGGTTCCCTTTAAGTCTACCATATGATCAGTGTAACAAATACTCCTACTGAAGAGAATAGAAGCTGAATTGCATTTCTGCGCAGCGCACCTCCATTTAGTGTATACATGCGGTGGCTACTGGAGCTCATAACAGCTGATAACTGGAGGGGCTAGATGCCAGACCTCACCAATATTGCTTTGATGCCACATCCAAAAGATAGGCCATGAATAGTATATGTCTGTTATGTACCTGGAGAATCTCTTTATTGTAATTCCTAGCTAATTAATCTAAATTGTAATGTGCTGCGGAATATTTTGGTGCTATAGAAATAAAAATTATTAATAAAAATGATAGTTAACTACTCTTCTGTTTCTGTTCTGAAACATTGAAAGGAGTTGTCCGAGGTTTGAAAACCATAGGCTGCATTCTACCAAATTAATGGCCACCAGTCCATATTGAAGAATATTCCTGGTCATTCATTTTCACTCTAATAGAGCTGGACAACCCCGTCAATAAAAACATAAAATAATATATTTTTGTCTCAATATGTCATATTTCATTACATTCTAAATGCAATGACTAAATGTGCCGGTCATGTATATGTCCAGCCACATTATTTTTTCTCTCTCTCAGACTATAAAGTAACGGGTTTGGTTGTCTTCCAGCTAGTATAGTATCACAGGTTCATCCTTAAATAATATTTGTTTGGGATAGAAACGTTATGAATGGTTTTCATTAAAGTTCAACATCATAAACCAGATCAATATGTATCAAATAAATTCATCAACAAGGCACGTCCTACTCAGCAAAATGAGAGAATTCATACTTTGTCACTAGATCAAAGGACCAGAGGTAAGAAAAAAATCAGCCCTGATTTTGAAACTCAACATGTTGAGTGCAGGTCCCGGGTCAAGATATTGTATATAGTGATTAGTATCATGTGTCAACAGCTGGAGAATCTGCAGATCTGAAAGCAATAACCTGAGCAATATTTGGAATGTGTCTTATATGCTGATATGAAGAGGAGTGAGGGAAGAGATCCATAACATAAAGGGAGGAAATAGGACGAGCGTGTAAAGTTCAAAGCAAATGAAAAGGAAGTCAAGGTGGAAATGGAGTAATAGTGTAAAATATGAGGCACACGTTTCTACTTCTGTATGCAAAACCATACTTACCTAGCATATGTCATATCATAAATCAAGTGGTCTTGTTGTAATGTGCTCATGGCCAGAAATATCATTAGAGCCTATAGATACAAAGGGTCTGATTTTCCATGTGTTTGCCACAATTTTTAAAACCGATTTCACAACTTTTGGCATTTTTACGCCGCTCACAGACAGCTCTGCTAAATTAGAAAAGTGAGTGTAGCTCGGGCAAAACAAGCATCACCAAGTGATATAACCAAGTGAAATAATTCATAATTAAAAACCGTGTAAAATACGCTAGAGATGTACTTCAGTCACTGACTAGAATAACTTCACTGGCAGTGGCGCACCACAGTTGAAAGATGTTCCACATTCATTAAGAGTTGCATGCTTTTCAATGAATTTGGTGCATCTTACTGCAGTGAACAGTTCATCACAACTGGTGTACAAAATGCTAGTCTTTATGAATTCGGCCCAAAATTCTTTTTAGCAATACAGCTCTTTTCTTATTTCTTTCCATTAATCCATCAATGGGATAATGTACTACAATTGCAGCCATTTGGAAATAGTTTACATTTGGCCTCAACCAATAAGTACAGAACTAATGCTCAATCAACTGTGTCATTGGTAAAAAGCTATGGTTAAATGGCCTATTAGCAAGTGGACCAAATAACCAACCAATCAGGACATAAGAATGCAATCTACTTGAGTAAAACCTTAAAGGGGTTGTTTATTATTTGGACAACATCTTCTCAACCACTATGTTTTCCCCCAGCAAAATTCACTGCTCAAAAAAAAAGGGAAGACTAAAATAGCACATCATAGATATCACTGAATGAAATATTCCAGTTGGAAAAATGTATTAATTACATAGTGGAATGCGTTGAGAACCATAAAACATAAAATTGATCAATGTAAATCAAAATGTATATCACATGGAGGTCTGGATTTGGAATGATACTCAAAATCAAAGTGGAAAATCAAATTACAGGCTGATCCATCTGCAGTGGAAATGCTTCAAGACAAGGAAATGATGCTCTGTAATGCGTATGGTCTTCACGTGCCTGTATGATCTCCTTACAACGCCTGGGCATGGTCCTGATGAGGTGGCAAATGTTCTCCTGAGAGATCCCCGTCATATTAAGGCATCATTCAAGTCTTGGACAGTATGTTGTGCTATGTGGCATTGATGGATAGAGCGAGACATAATGTCCCAGATTTGCTCGATTGGATTCAGGTCTGAAGAATGGGAAGGCCAGTCTATAACATCAATGCCTTCATCATGCAGGAACTGCAGATACACTTCCGCCACATGAGGCCTAGCATTGTCATGCATCAGGAGGAACCCAGGGCCCACTGCACCTACATTTGGTCTCACAATGGGTCTGAGAATCTCACCCTGGTACCTAATGGCAGTCAGGGTACCTCTCGCTAGCACATGGAGGGCTGTGCGGCCCTCCAAAGAAATGCCTCCCCACACCATTACTGACCCACTGCCAAACCGGTCATGCTGGAGGATGTTGCAACAGAACATTCTCCAAGTGTCTTCAGACTCTGTCACATGTGCTCAGTGTGAACCTGCTCTCATCTATAAAGAGCACAGAGTACCAATGTCGAAATCTGACAATCTTGGTGTTCTCTGGCAAATGCCAATCGCCCTGCACGATGTTGGACTGTAAGCATAACACACACTTCTGGGCATTAGGCCCTCATACCACACTCATGGAGTCTGTTTCTGACAGTTTGATCAGACACATGGATGTTAGTGGCCAGCTGGAGATAATTTTGCAGGGCTCTGGCACTGATCCTTCTTTTCCTCCTTGCACAAAGGAGGACTTAGTGGTCCTACTGCTGAGTTGTTGCCCTCCTACGGCACCCTCCATGTTGCCTGGTGCACTGGCCTGTCTCCTGGTATCTGTTCCATGGTCTGGACACAATGCTGACAGAAACAGCTACCCTTCTTGCAACAGCTCACATTGATGTGCCACCCTGGATGGGCGGCACTACCTGAGCAACTTCTGTGGGTTGTACAGTAGACACCGCATCATGCTACTGTACTTCTAGGTGTGAGAACAATGACAAAATGCAAAAGTGACCAAATCAACAGCCAAAAAGGATGAAAACAGAGAAATGGTCTGTGGTCACTACCTGCAGAATTACTCCTTTATAGGGGTTGTATTGCTATAATATATACTTGTTGTCTGGTCCAAATTGCACAACAGCAGGAGAAATTGAGCTTCCATCAGTGTTGCTTCATAACTGTACAGATTGATTCCACAGAAGTGTGATTGACTTGGAGTTACATTGTGTTGTTTAAGTGTTCCCTTTATTTTTTTGAGCAGTGAAATAACACTTATACTCACATTGTTAGCATTGGCTCTCCCAGGGCATGCATGACATTACGACGTTATCAAACAGTTTTCACTTGGGGCGTGTTCTTCTCCCTGTATAATGTTGACCCATCATAAGCAGGCCGCAATACTCAAAAAGACAGAAAAGCAGGCCCTCACCATAGCTTAATGCAGATTTTTGAGTGTATAAAACATATGACATACAGTCTGATCTCCTGGTCCAACCTTTTGCATGACTAGAAAGGACAGATGAGTAACACCTTTTAGCTAAGGTCCTTGCGGGACAAGGGGCTGCATAATTGAGTTTAACTGTTTCACATTACAAACCCTTCTATCAGCTCTCCTCCTCTCATAGCATTATCAGATCTGCTGTACTGTCCCTCCTATACACTGTCTGTGTAAACGTATCTGGGGTGGTAGCCGTAGTCGAGTGTCATAATCAAAAGACCAAAGGAAAAAGAAGCAGCATACAGTCCAGATAAATATGTAAACAAACTTTATTAACAATTATTACAAGTTTAAAATGAACAGAGGGGGATGGTCCCCGTGCTGTACTCAGCACGCACCTACAAGAGCAGGGGATATGTGCCTGTAGTATACATATGTCCACATTATAACCAAGGCTAGTATAGCAGAGGATTAAAGTGACTGTGCATAGGATTCAAAAAAAAGCCTGCATTGGACACACAGGTCCATGAAATTAGCTAACAAGCACATTTCATACTAAGTATATAATATATTATACATACCAGGTAATGTGGAAACAAGTCACGGCGTGGATTGGCACTGTACCCCTGTATCCCCCGACGCGTGTTTCGGCTATCGCCTTTCTCAAGGGCTATCGCCTTTCTCAAGGGCTATCGCCTTTCTCAAGGGCCCTTGAGAAAGGCGATAGCCGAAACGCGCGTCGGGGGATACAGGGGTACAGTGCCAATCCACGCCGTGACTTGTTTCCACATTACCTGGTATGTATAATATATTATATACTTAGTATGAAATGTGCTTGTTAGCTAATTTCATGGACCTGTGTGTCCAATGCAGGCTTTTTTTTGAATCCTATGCACAGTCACTTTAATCCTCTGCTATACTAGCCTTGGTTATAATGTGGACATATGTATACTACAGGCACATATCCCCTGCTCTTGTAGGTGCGTGCTGAGTACAGCACGGGGACCATCCCCCTCTGTTCATTTTAAACTTGTAATAATTGTTAATAAAGTTTGTTTACATATTTATCCGGACTGTATGCTGCTTCTTTTTCCTTTGGTCTTTTGATTAATTTAAGGCAGTGGTCCTATATGTTCCTGCTTTTGGTCCCAGTTTCTCTGTACTGATTATACCCTATTTGGGTTTAAATACTATGTTGGTGACCTTCTATTGTTCCACCTTAGTGTTTTACTCGAGTGTCATAAGTACGACACCCCGGCACATTACAGAAAAACAAGATCCTTTGTTAAAAACAAAGTCCATTTTACTAGTCAAACAACCGGCACACAAAGAATAGCAGGAATTACACTTCTGCACCAGAGTCGTGTTCTTTATGGTTATTAGCAACGGCACAATACTTAAACGTTGTTGACAGTTCAGTTTAAGCAAGGGATCTCCATATTACTAGTGTAGTGCCACCCGGGTCAAAATGTTTCGCCCTGAACTGCACTCTGACCAATCTTTAATTGGGAACAGAAGTAAAGTAGATTCTCCCACTATCTTCATCCTATACGTGCCCAGACCCGCTGACATTGTCTCACTGACTGCAGGTCTCAAGCCTGTCCAGCACTAGGGCCGTTTCCACCAAGTCTCTTAGAGATGTTCCTCTCTTCTCTCACCGCAGGTCCCCCAACTTGACTGTGGCAGGTAGAACACCGCTGCTAATTAAGTTTTGTTGAGGACACTTTCTTCCTTTTTCACTGATTCCCACAAACACCTAACAATGATCTTTTTCTTTTCTGAGGTTAACCTGTACTTCTTTCCTTGCTAACACTTAATACTTAACTGCCTGAACTTCCTATTACTGTCACTAACCCACGATCCCCAGTATTGGTCGGACCTACAATTAACCCTGTATACGAACCCCACAGAGACTGTGCCACAAAGATGACTATTAAATTAACACTACTGTCTGGTGACCTATAAATGTACCACCATACTGCAGTTTAAAAAACATTCACACACTGTAAAACAACAGAGCACTCCTCAGGTGGGTGCAAGATCCTCCAATCACCATCTTACACGTGTCCTCAGATGTGTCAGCAATCACACTCAGGGTTGGACTGGCCTACCAGAGAACCAGAAAATCCTCAGTTGCACCCTGGCTTCTCCTTCAGGAGAGTTCATAGGGCAAACCTTGCATTTGCTATGGGGTTCTTCAGCGGGGGAGAAAGGTGGGCACTCAGAATCAAATCCTCCGGTGGGTCCAATGTTCTGCAGTCTGACACTGATCACACTTATGTCTGTTGTACTGAATTTGTACTCACTCTGTTATAAGATCAGAGCAGGGAGTCATCATATCTCACAAAGGAGTAATCCAGAACAGGCAGGATGCTCCTGTGTGAGACATAATGACAGCCATGATCTCACTGCAGAGCAATTACAGATTGCTTGAGCACAGCAGACATAAGTGCGATTACTGACACACTCAGTAATAAGGAAAGCTGATAGAAAGGTTTGTAATGTGACACATCTAAACTCAGCTGTGCTGCCCCTCCCTGACACTGAGTCTTGCAGTAGGTTACCCAACAACAAAGTAGTCAGCTCACCTGTTTTCAGGGTTTCACTGTATTACATTTGTTTCTTATGCAGGAGGTTAAGGCAGGAAATCAGGGAGAAATCTACTCTAAGCAATGGTGAGGGCTTGTTCTTATGTCCGTTTGTGAAAACACTGATAACATACACTTGGACTTTAAAAATGTTAATTCATTAGGTGCCAAATACCTTGATTGCTATTATCTCCTCAACAGAGAGGTGAATTTAAGGGGAGTCTCTCAGCACCAAATGACTGCACCTTGTAGGGGACATAGCCCTAATACAAATCCTACCTATGGTATCCACATTTGTTGTTGTTTACCAGAAATCATTTTTATTCAAATATGTTAATGAGGTGCTCAGTGAACCCTACGTGTGGCCAGCCAACTCAGTGCACTTTTTCAGCTACTTTCTTTAGTTCTATCTTCAACCCCTTTTTCTTTGATTGGCATCTCTGGATTTACAGCTGCCCCAGAAGGGCAGAGAAAGATAAAAAAACAATAATAATAATAATAATAATAATCTTTATATAGCGCCAACATATTCCGCAGCGCTTTACAGTTTAACAGTTTCAAACACAACAGTCATAGGTAACAACGTTAACAATACAGTAATAAAGCAAAATAAGACAAAATAAGACGACCCTGCTCGTGAGAGCTTACAATCTACAGTAAAGGTGGGGAGATACAAAGTACAGGTGTGTATTTACAATGATGGTCCAGCCATCTTCAGGGGGTGGGGGGTAGATGGAGATAGTGAATGGGCTACACACACACAAACATAAAATGTCTTTGATTAGTTAATGTGGTAGGCAACTCTGAACAAATGTGTTTTGAGCAAGCGCCTAAAACTATGCAAGTTGTGGATGGTCCTAATATCTTGGGGTAGAGCATTCCAGAGGATTGGCGCAGCACGGGAGAAGTCTTGGAGTCGGGAGTGGGAGGTACGGATTAGTGCAGAGGTTAGTTGAAAGTCGTTTGCAGAGCGCAGTGGTCGGCTAGGCCGATAGACAGAAATGAGGGAGGAGATGTATGGGGGTGCCGCACTGTGGAGAGCTTTGTGGGTGAGAACAAGTACTTTGAATTGTATCCTGTAATGAATGGGCAGCCAGTGTAACGACTGGTGAAGAGCGGACACGTCCGAGTAACGATTAGCCAGATGGACGACCCTAGCTGCCGCATTAAGGATAGACTGGAGAGGGGAAAGTCGAGTAACAGGGAGGCCAATTAGTAGAGCGTTACAGTAGTCCAGGCGGGAGTGGATTAGGGTGACAGTGAGAGTTTTTGAGGTCTCCATGGTGAGAAAAGGGCGGATTCTGGAGATGTTCTTTAGGTGTAAGCGGCACGAGCGGGCGAGAGGTTGTATGTGGGAGGTGAAGGAGAGATCGGAGTCAAACATAACACCCAGACAGCGCGCCTGCTGCCGGGGTGTTATTATGGTGCCACCCACGGAGAGGGAAATGTCAGATTTAGGGAGGTTAGTAGAAGGCGGGAGCAGAAGAAGTTCAGTTTTGGAGAGGTAAAGTTTCAGATAGAGAGCGGACATGATGTTGGAAACTGCAGACAGACAGTCAGTGGCATTCTGTAGTACAGCGGGGGTAAGGTCAGGGGATGACGTGTATAGTTGTGTGTCATCAGCGTAAAGATGGTACTGAAAGCCAAATCTGCTGATGGTCTGTCCAATTGGGGCTGTGTAGAGGGAGAAGAGAAGGGGGTCAAGGACTGAGCCCTGAGGTACCCCAACAGTGAGAGGAAGAGGAGATGAAGTGGAGCCAGAAAACAGAACACTGAAGGAGCGTTCAGAAAAGTAGGAGGAGAACCAGGAGAGAGCAGTGTCCTTAATGCCTAGTGACTGGAGCCTAGAGAGTAGGAGAGGGTGGTCAACAGTGTCGAAAGCTGCAGAGAGGTCGAGGAGAATGAGCAGAGAGTGGTCACCATTACATTTTGCTGTCAGAAGGTCATTGGTCACCTTGATGAGTGCAGTTTCTGTCGAATGTAGGGGGCGGAAACCGGACTGGGAAGGGTCTAGGAGGGAATGAGTGGAGAGGTAACGGGTAAGGCGGGAGTAGATCAGGCGCCCCAGGAGTTTTGAGATGAAGGGGAGATTGGAGACCGGTCTGTTGTTGTTTGTGCATGATGGGTCAAGGGTGGGTTTTTTTAGTAATGGAGTAATGATAGAGTGTTTGAAGGAGGAGGGGAAAATGCCAGAGGAGAGGGAGAGATTAAAAATTGTAGTTAGGTGAGTTGTAAAAAAACTGTAATATGCAGTATCCCTTCTGCAGATTGCATACTATGGTGTAGTAGCTGGTGATGCCATACCCTGTCATAGTAACATGGCAGTTTCTGCTTGCTTTCAGAATATGGTGCTATCAGCGCAGCCTAGGGAGAGCTAGATAGTGACGTAGGTCGGTCTGTTGTGGAACTTAAGCCTTGCCCCCAAAGGTGATAGGAGGGAGCAGAGGCTGGTCTATGTAGGGTTAGTTTCATTTTGCCCTAATTGGGTATATAGTTAAATTGTTATCCTAATCTAGACAACCCTTTCATGTATTATTAAAAATATTTTGTGGTCACAACCTTACAAAAGTTCTTACCTACTTCTGTTATATATGTATTATTGGTTCAAATTTTTATAGCAATGCTGAACTTTCAAATTTCTGTTCTTCACAATCCAAGTACTGATCACAAAATTCGGACTGTTTGCATGCCACTGGAGTCGAATTCAATAGCCTCATGTATGCCTATGAGGCTGTTGAGTTCGTGTCAGTAGACCTGCAGTTGGTCCACACATTGCTGTCTTGGACTGTGAATGATGGATCAGTGAAACTAACTCAGGGTACGTTCACACAGGACTTTTTTGCTGCTTTTTTTGCTGCTTTTTTTTATGCTAATTTAGGTGCATTTTTTTGGTGCGTTTTTGGTGCGTTTTTTGGGTACGTTCACACAGGACTTTTTTGCTGCAGATTTTTGCTGCAGATTTTTGCTGCTTTTTTTATGCCAATTTTCAGCTGCTAGGACACCTCACAATGGCTCTTCACACCTTACTACCAGGAACTCCCTCACAATAGATCACAATCAGGACACCTCACAATGGCTCTTCACACCTCACAATGGCTCACAATGGCTCTTCACACCTCACTACCAGGAACTCCCTCACAATAGATCACAATCAGGACACCTCACAATGGCTCTTCAACCTCACAATGGCTCTTCACACCTCACTACCAGGAACTCCCACACAATAGATCACAAACAGGACACCTCACAATGGCTCTTCACACCTCATAATGGCTCACAATGGCTCTTCACACCTCACTAACCACACCCCTAAGCTCTTGGCTGTGAGATCCCTTCCTGCTGGCCATGATTTTGTGCACAAAAAACGCAGCAAATAATGCTACATGCGTTTTTTCAGCGTTTTTGCAGCGTTTTTTTCATCACCCATTCAAGTCAATGGGTGAAAAAACGCTGCAAAAACGCAGCAAAAACGCTGAAAGAAGTGACATGCCCTATGTCCAAAAAAAGCAGCAAAGCAGAAAAAACTGATCAAACAAAAAACCAACGTGTGTGCATGAGATTTCTGAAATCTCATAGGCTTTACTGGTACTGTAAAAAGCAGCTGAAAATTAGCATAAAAAAGCAGCAAAAAAAAGCAGCAAAAAAGTCCTGTGTGAACGTACCGGAAACTGTTTATTAGGGCCCCTGTGCAACTCTTGTTTAACCATATGGGTCACAATGTCTAAATGCCATGCCACACAGTAACTCATGTAGGTTAATGTTAATCTTGTGTGTCTTTATTGTTTCCTCAGTGTTGCACAAGTAGAGCAGAAGCACGGAGAGATGCAGCTAAGGTTGCCCTAATCAACTCCCTTTACAATGAATTACCCATCCGGAGAATCACGCACGAATTCATCATGAAAAGTGTTCAAGAAGCTGTTTCCTCTACAAGTGTAAGTCGAAAGCTGTCTTCATAGCTGCTCATTCACCAAAGCTCGACAAACACATAGATGTGTAGAATGGCTAAATTTGTGATAAATGCATCACAGTAACCTTTTGCATTATTTTCCAAATTTGTTAATCTGCAGTCCCATGCGAAATCGTAGTTATACCACAACGACCTTTGCCAAATACTAAACTATGTCAAATCAACTTTGTTCATATATGTCAGCAGTTGGCAGCTGTAACACTCATTGACAAAAATGGTCTAAATTACGCTTTTAAGTCAACTGAAATCTGTACTGTGCAACCAGCCTTAGAGGAGTTTACAAAATTGCGGGCCTACACTCAGTAGGTAAAGCTAAATCATTGCATTATCACATGTATTGAGTCAGCTACGAAATGTAACATGCTGGATGGTGTTGCCTCATCTGCACTATATACATACAAATTATTGCCAATCATAAAATATTAATAGTAGTAGTTAATGCTACAAAATTAGGTCCCCAACACAAAATGGCTGCTGCTCCTCCAGCATGTGACCAGACTTGTCCATCAGTCTCCTCCAATTAAAAAAAAACAACTTTTCCATAGACAATGGTTTTGATTTGGAAAAGCTAATGAACAAGTTTAGTCACATGATCCTCCACTAGCATCCATTTTGAGAACAGGAAAGATGTGCAGTATGTGAGGAACAAGCTTAGGAGGAGTACATGTAATACTACTAAAATAGTAAGTTAATGCTACAAAATTAGGTTCCTAACACAAAATGGTTGCTGGTGGAGGAGCATGTGACCAGAACTGTCCAGCAGCCTCCTTCAGTTCAAAATCTGTTTTCCCAGGAGCAGTAGTTTTCATTTGGAACAGCTGATTGACAAGCCTGGGAATATGTTCCTCCACTAGCAGCCATTTTGAGAACAGGGAAGTCTGTGAGGCTCAAGTTCAAGAGAAAAACATGTAATACTTACATAATAGTAAGTGGATGCCACAAAATCATGTTCCAAACACATTTGTTAAGATAAAGATAAAGTGGACAACCATTTTTAGATATGGCATTTCCTAGCCATCACAAAGATTGGAAAACTACATTTCTGATTCCTTTCAAGTGAATCAATAGTAAAAAAAAAATATGAGATTGTAAGTTAGATGAGGAGAAATCTCATCTGTATTTACCGCAGTAATGCACAATGATTTAACCTTGTAAATGCTCCCTTACAATAGTTTATATAATAGACATTTTGCGGTGCGTATGAAAAAGAAACTTTAAGTCTGCATTCCTGTGGTTTCTAAGGACCTCTAATTTGCTCATCAGAGAACTGTGAAAAGTGCTTTACAAATCTACTCTCCTAAGAAGTAACAGCCGCAAGGAACCAACATCAGTCACTGCTCTTATTTGTGGAACGTTTCTCAAGGTGGAAATAGTTTTGTTTTAATCTCCAGAACAGGTCGTCCAGACTTTGCTGCTTTCTCTCAAATATAAATCATCAAATAGGATCAGAACTGAGTGTCTCCTAAACACTGATGAAGTTATACAAACCGAAGGCAGGATCGTGCCATGAAAATATTCTTGGTCTTCTGCTAAACTTGTAAATCTTCCCATTCTTCTCTCAGAGGACCTCACTTTATGTGTTTTGTGATCTCAAACCTTCAGTTTATGGTTTTTCCTTTAAAATACATCTAGATAATGTTAAAAAATGTCACAAACAATTCGGGTGTGTGATATAGAACAGACATCATCTCTTTTTGCATTCAATTTAAAAAAAAATGTAATTTATCCGCAGAGTGATCAGTTATAGCTGTATTCCCTGTTCAGGAATGATTTAACCTGTTAGTGACGGGGGCTCATTTTCACCTTAAAGGGGTTTTCCCACGCAAAAAAAAGTTAATTTTAATCAATAGTTCTTGGAATAATAATAATTTCCACAATTGGATGTATTTTAAATTTTTTTTCCTGTGCTGAGATAATCTTATAAATGTGCCTCTGATGTGTACTGTGTAATGGCTGTGTCTGACCATACAGGAACATGGTCTGATCATGTCACAGCTCCTGGGCCCGTAGGGAGGAAAGGGGTGTACAGACATTACAGCATGGGATGACAGCTTGTTCATTCTTTGAAGTAAAACATTGTTTAAAAGCAGTCAGTGATATGTTTTACCTCCCAAATAGAATCATTACACAGCACATACAGGGGCACATTTATAAGATTATCTCAGCACAGGGACGTTTTATTTAAAAACATCCAGTTGTGGAACTTATTATTATTCCAAGATCTATTGATTAAAATATTATTTTTGTTCGTGGGAAAATCCCTTTAACCCCTTAACACCCAAGGGTGGTTTGCATGTTAATGACCGGGCCAATTTTTACAACTCTGACCACTGGCCCTTTGAGGTTATAACTCTGGAACGCTTGCATGGATCCCAGTGATTCTGACACTGTTTTCTCGAGACATATTGTACTTCAAGATAGTGGTAAAATTTCCTTGACATTACTTGCGTTTATTTGTGAAAAAACTGAAATTTGGCGAAAATTGTGAAAACGTAGCAATTTCCCAAATTTGAATTTTCATGCCCTTAAATCACAGAGATATGTCATACAAAATACTTAATAAGTAACATTTCCCACATGTCTACTTTACATCAGCACAATTTTGGAACCAACATTTTTTTTTGTTAGGGAGTTATAAGGGTTAAAAGTTGACCAGCAATTTCTCATTTTTACAACACCATTTTTTTTAAGGACCACATCACATTTGAAGTCACTTTGAGGGGTCTATATAATAGAAAATACCCAAATGTGACACCATTCTAAAAACTGAACCCCTCAAGGTGCTCAAAATCACATTCAAGAAGTTTATTAACCCTTCAGGTGTTTCACAGGAATTTTTGGAACGTTTAAAAAAATGAACATTTAACTTTTTTTCACAAAAAATTTACTTCAGATCCACTTTGTTTTATTTTACAAAGGGTAACAGGAGAAATTGGACCCCAAAAGTTGTTGTACAATTTGTCCTGAGCACACAGATACCCCATATGTGGGGGGAACCACTGTTTGGGCGCATGGCAGAGCTCGGAAGCAAAGGAGCGCCGTTTGACTTTTCAATGCAAAATTGACTGGAATTGAGTTAGGAAGCCATGTTGCTTTTGGAGAGCCCCTGATGTGCCTAAACAGTGAAACCCCCCACAAGTTACACCATTTTGGAAAGTAGACTCCCTAAGGAACTTATCTAGATGTGTGGTAAGCACTTTAAACCCCCAAGTGCTTCACAGAAGTTTGTAATATAGAGCCGTAAAAATAAAAATCATATTTTTTCATAAAAATGATCTTTTCGCCCCCATTTTTTTATTTTCCCAAGGGTAACAGGAGAAATTGGACCCCAAAAGTTGTTGTGCAATTTGTCCTTAGTACGCTGACACCCCATATGTGGGGGTAAACCACTGTTTGGGCGCATGGCAGAGCTCAGAAGGGAAGGAGCGCTGTTTGACTTTTCAATGCAAAATTGACTGGAATTGAGATAGGACGCCATGTCGTGTTTGGAGAGCCCCTGATGTGCCTAAAGAGCGGAAACCCCCTACAAGTGACACCATTTTGGAAAGTAGACCCCCCAAAGAACTTATCTAGATGTTCTGTGAGAACTGTGAACCTCCAAGTGTTTCACTATAGTTTATAACGCAGAGCCGTGAAAATAAAAAATATTTTTTTCCCACAAAAATGATTTCTTAGCCCCCCAATTTTTTTTTCACAAGGGTAACAAGAGAAATTGGACCCCAAAAGTTGTTGTCCAATTTGTCCTCAGTACGCTGATACCCCATATGTTGGGGTAAACCCCTGTTTGGGCATATGGGAGAGCTCGGAAGGGAAGGAGAACTGTTTTACTTTTTTAACACAGAATTGGCTGGAATTGAGATCGGACGCCATGTCTCATTTGGAGAGCCCCTGATAAGCCTAAACAGTGGAAACCCCCCAATTCTAACTCCAACCCTAACCCCAACACACCCCTAACCCTACTCCCAACCCTAACCACACCCCTAACTCCAACACACCCCTAACCCTAATCCCAACCATAACCCTAACCACACCCCTAACCCTGACACACTCCTAATCCCAACCCTAATGCCAACCGTAAATGTAATCCAAACCCTAACTTTAGTCCTAACCCTAATGGGAAAATAGAAATAAATACATTTTTTTAATTTTATTATTTCTAAGGCGTTGATAAAGGGGGGTTTGATTTACTATTTATAGCGGGGGGTTTTTATGTTTGGCAGTTGTCACACACTAAAAGACACTTTTTATTGCAAAAAATAGTTTTTGCTTTACCACATTTTGAGAGCTATAATTTTTCCATATTTTGGTCCACAGAGTCATATGAGGTCTTGTTTTTTGCGGAACGAGTTGACGTTTTTATTGGAATCATTTTTTGGCACATGACATTTTTTGATCGTTTTTTATTCCGATTTTTGTTAGGAAGAATGAACAAAAACCAGCAATTCATTAATTTCTTTTGGGGGCGTTTATACGGTTCCACGTTTGGTAAAATTGATAAAGCATTTTAATTCTTTTGGTCAGTATGATTACAGTGATACCTCATTTATATCATTTTTTTAATGTTTTGGCGCTTTTATACAATAAAAACTATTTCATAGAAAAAATAATTATTTTTGCATCGCTTTATTCTGAGGGCTATAACTTTTTTATTTTTTCGCTGGTGACACTGTATGGCAACTCGTTTTTTGCGGGACAAGATGATGTTTTCAGCGGTACCATGTTAATTTATATCCATCTTTTTGATCGCGTGTTATTCCACTTTTTGTTTGGCGGTATGAGAATAAAGCGTTGTTTTTGCCTCGTTTTTTTTTTTTTACCGTGTTCACTGAAGGGGTTAACTAGTGGGACAGTTTTATAGGTTGGGTCGTTACAGACGCGGTGATACTAAATATGTGTACTTTTATTGTTTTTTTTTATTTACATAAAGAAATGTATTAACTGGAACAATATTTTTTTTTCTTTATTTAGGAATTTTTTTTCTTAACTTTTTTACTTTGTCCCAGGGTGGGACATCATTGTATAGTGTCAGATCGCTGATCTGCCATTTTGCAAAGCACCATCTTGGATCCAGGCCTGCAGGGTGGAGGACAGAGGAGATGCTCGGAACAACGCGATCACATCTCGTTGTTCTGAGGGTCACATGTTGTCAGAGCTCAAGTTGCAGTTCAAGTGAAGGTCTGGGGTGCTGGGTTTCTTTTTATACACACACTAATTAACCGATCATTTACTGAGCACAGGTGAGGATGTAGACTAGGATTGGGTGCATTATCTGACCAGGCGACAAAACTTTTGTCTTGCCAAAATCTGTCCATTCTGTGTCCATTAACCCTAGAACGCATACCCATAAAAATCTACACATTCACGCACCTGGGGCCTTTTAGGCCTGTTTACAATTATCATGGAATAACTCAAATAAAAATACTTTTCAAAATGTATTTTACAATTGCAAGGTAAGGATGCATTCCAACTAGCACTGGGGTCCGCCAGGAGGGGATCCGTAATGGATCTGACCTCCTGGTGACCCCAGCTAAGGCTGGCGGAATCCTTGAGTTACCAGGAGGTCAGATCCATTATGGATCCCCTTCTGGCGAACCCCTGGCTACTGGGAACACAGCCTAAGATGTGCATATTTCAAAACATAATTATGTGCATAAAACAACAAAAAAGTAAGTAAACGGGCACGCCAAATATAGGCATTCTATATGCAATTTTTTTATGAAAACATTTTTTGGTTGTAGCAAACTTGGTGCAGGAATATTTATTTGTAACTTTACATATTCCCCCGACAATTCTCGCATATTATTTTTTCGGCTGAATGTTCCTTGCATACATTTTGTCCGCAAGTAGAACAGAAACGCTCCGATTTTCTTTCCTTCTTTGCTGGACAAATATAGCAGCGCTTTCTTTTTTTTTCTCTTTGCTCTGGATGTTCCAGAAAGCGTATTCCACATCGGATCATTGCCTCCGTAATTTGCCTTGATAAGCAAATCTGTGTATCACATGTAAACCTAGTACAGGCCTAAAAGGCCCCAGGTGCGTGAATATGGGGTAGTCCCAAAAAAAGGTTGTTATACCGAAATGTCTGTAACATAAAAATATATGAATAACTGGAAATTACTAACAACTATATACCTGAGGATTACCTAGATTTTCAAAATTCTAACTAAAGTACTTTTGCAGAAAATAGAAAAAAGTAACCTGGCAGGCCTGCGAGGCCCCAGGTATGCGTTCTAGGGTTAACTGATCAATATTTCTACATTGATGCCAACTTATTTTCTTTACCTAAACCACATTTCGGAGGGTTTCAGCTTTCAAAAGAATAATTTATACATCCAATGGATGAATTTAACGTCAGGTTATAAGCTTTTATTTACATAACATGGATAAGTGACATCACTTCTGTCAGGGAGTGTAGTCCCAAAATGGCCATAGACGTCATTGACCCAATGGTAAACATGTCTTTAAAATGCGAAGCTGTGTGTTATTTTCGGCTATATGCCATAAAGCCACACATGTCTGGAGATTTCTCAGGAATATAAACCAAATGTGACACCAAGTAAAATATCAACAGAGCCTACGATATAGGAAATAAACCTCTAATAAACCAAGTTCCTCCTCTTGATAGTACTCAATATCATGTGTTGCATTTTGACGCACTAAGCCTAGGGGTTAGTAAGGATTACACTGCATTCAACCACAAAACAGCCTCATTTTAAAATGGTTATTAGAGGAAATATATCATTTCTTCTACAATGGTTGAACGGGTTGGAATGGGTTCAGGTGGGCTATTGTACGCTTTAATGATTGTAGTAGACTACAGGAGTCAAGTACAAACCATGCATACGTTAAGATGAGATAGGAATCAGCCCTTCCTAGCTGAATTCTTATATTTACCTAAGTCATGCTTATATTTCAGGTAAAGTTTCTGCTAACCAGCCTTCCCTGATTTTCTTCCTTTATTTTCTATGGCACGACATGACTCATTCTTGACTTATATTCTGTATGGTGGTGGCACTTGGCCACGAAAACAGATTTTCCTGATACGTAGCATTTCTAAGGTAGCCAAACAATTTAAAACAACAGCCCGTACTATGGTTTGTAATGTAATTCAGGCTCCTTGATGGACAGGATGATAATTTTGTTCGGGTTTAGTTTTTGTTGAACTTAGGCATTAAAATCAGCTTTGTTCTTTAAGAAGGAAGGTTTGCGCTAGCTTAACATAACACAGGTTTTTCCTTGCTACTTAAAAAATGTCAGAGAACTGGGCATCTTTGTTCTTGTTCACAGAGCAACAGATTTATTAAATAATGAGCAGTTATTTATTAAATTGTAGACTTCTTTGCTTTTGGAGAAAATGACCCATGACTAACAAAAACTCTAATATTAATTTAGTCTACCTTAGCATGACCACTGAGCCCAGTGATTGGCTGCAGTAGTCACATGTAAGACAGGATTATAGAAAAGAAGGTACACTTTCCAGGAGGACACAGAGTCCAAAATATCGAGGAGACCCTTTGGAAATGATAATGTATGCACTCACAGTATTTTTTTCTGGCATAGATAGGCGCAATACAACTTTTCAACCTGTGTTGGGTCTTTGTGAAGTATTTGATCAAGACCTAACACAGGTCGAAACGAAACGTTGTATCTTGTATATCTATTTCAGAGTAAAGTATGTTTTAAAATGTCAGCTGAGGTTTGGACGCTGTCTACTGTGATTGCTTGTAAGACAGATGTTACCGCTGCTGTGAAGGAAGAACTGTGGAGGTGCTGGAGCTTCAGAGGCTTCAGCAGGTAAGTAATGCATATGTTGTTATTTTCAAGCAACATCTACCTTTTTCTCCATTTTTTTCAAGAAAACCCCTTTATGTAGGGGTATCTAGAACAGGGGTGGGCTACTTGCATGCTGGGTACTACATTAAGCCCTTAATCCTTCTGTGTGTAGGCAGGCAGGACAGCAGAACTTATGCATACAGTTATTTGCCTATAATGTAAAAAATATATATCATTAACAGGCCCTAGAGCAGGGGTGGAGAACCTCAAGCCTGCAGGACGTTTACGGCCCTCGATAACCTATTATCCGGCCCCCAGACAGATTTCCGGGGACCACAATGCTTGGGCCAGCAGCTGTATTTTGACTGCCGCTAACCCTTTAACTTTTTCTTGTGCATGCAGTTGTTCCCTACTGAATGCTGAGGTGTGTGCAATTAACGATTACATCCAGACATCGGTGCCAGCATCAGGAGGGCAGAGTTAGCGCATGCTTTGTGCAGGCCCCGAAGAATGGTATAAATATCCTAATGGTCCTTGGCAGAAATAAGGTTCCCCACTCCTGTCCTTAGAGTCTCAGACACTAGAAAGTAACCGCAACTAAATGTTTGTAAAGAAAGGGTTGGCCGCATACAATTGGTTGCACGTCGTTACAGAAAATCAGGGGTATAGAAACAACTGAGGACACTCAGAGTTGTTGTTGTATATTCCATAGAAGATAATGAAGAGTGACAGCACGTGTGTGGCCACTTCTCCACTGCAAAATGATGACAAGAGACATTGCAGATCATCTACAGCTCTCTAATACAAGCAAGGCCACATCTAGAACTCCCATAATGTGGTAATGAGAGTTGACGTCTTGTCCATTCCAATGCTTCTTCTCCTGGCAGTCTTGGTCATAAGCATGATTTTCTGTTTACTGGACAGCTTTGCTCATTAAGTGTTACCAACTGAATGTGGAAAACTATTTTCCTTTGAAATCTATTTTATAGTTTTTCCTTTTGTTATTATTTACTGGCCCAGTGCTGAGTAGTTATTTTTTACTGCACACTTTTTAGTGTATAGCACTTAGCTGGCACCATAGATTACTCTTCAGTTGATCAAAGCATCTTATTATTCTTAGCCAAACATCCTCATGCTGAGTTCTGCCAATAAGCAAAGAATTATTCCATCCAAGAATCAAAAGAAAAACAGTGAGCTGAATCTGCATAAATGTTCTCCAAGTAGACTAGCACAAACTATTGCACTCACATGGAAATAAACACTGATCATCCACATTAAAGGGAATGTGTGGCAATTTTTAAAAAATGGATAATATAATCAATTATTTTAATACAAAATAGTATGTACAGTTTTAACTTCAATTTATTTATAACAAATAATTCTGCTCCTGCTTGGGGCTGCCATTTTTATTTGCTGATGTGGAAATGTTTAAGCACGACATTGACACAATGGAAATACAGCAGGCACTGGTCATAGGAGCATCTCCAACACTGTGGCTGCTCAGCTGTCATCTGAGCACACTCCCTAGGCTATCCAGTTATTAGCTGAGGGAGGAGTTGGGTTATATTTTATTGTAGCCCAGAGTTGTGCTCTGAACTACAATTTAACTATCATTGTTCACACAGAGTTCAGTGGTGAATGATGACAGGAACGTGACAAGAGTGGTGAGCGGTGACAGGGTAGAGGCGGTGAGCACAGGTTGGCCAGCGGCAGTGACAGGAGCTCCAGGGCAGGGGTGGTGAGTGCAGGTCAGACATACTGATATTGTACGACTAATACCAGGCTACCAAGCTTTTCTCACCGCTGGGAGAAGTTACCGCCAAAGGACTGCTCTTAACGAGGAGAGCAGTGCTGCAGCAGTACCCTCTTCCAGTGATGACAGGACAGGGACAAGTGTGATACTGCTGGAGCGGCAGTAATTGGTCTTCTCAGACAGTTCAGTGATGTCCCCAGGAGCAGTGGTGGTCTCTCTTCTCACTGAGAGATTTCACCGCTCAGTGATAGATGAGAAACTAGGAAGTGTTCTCATACAGGCAGCTCCCTGGGACATCTCTGCACTTGCTTAGAAGCTCTGGTAGCAATATATATTATTACATTTGTTCCTGCTCGTCAGCAGCTTCGTTATCAATCACTATTGCAGTGGTCTTTACTCTGATATGAGCGTTTTCACTCTGATCAGAACACAGACAAGTGTGGCCATAGTATATAGTGAAGTAAACAAGCAAGGAAAAGCCTCTCAATAAAATAGGAGTATGTCCCCTGGAGCAGCGAAGACACTCACTCCATAACAATGACGATGCCATCTGCTCTCACACACCATGCTGCTCGGAATAGATGCGTCACTTCGGTGCTAGGTATGTCAGGAAATGGCAGAAACGTTTTACTGGAAATTAAATTATCAAATCATTTGCATATTTTTCCTACATTAAAAAAGCTCTTTCCTCACAGTTTTTTAAAAATGACATTTAAAAATCTGTTTAGTTTTTACTAGTAATATAAAATTAAAAAGGCAGAGGTAATTTTTGGTGATCTTTAACATTTATTCAGATCTGCATTAAAAAACAATTAAAACACATTTAGACAGACAAACAAACGGAAATCCATACTCAAAATACTGAGGGGGTATGTAAAATTGCCTCTACAAAACCAACCACTGGCAGATGCAGACAAAAAAAGTCCCTGTGCAAGAACAATATATGGACACTTTGCAGCCAAATAGTTCATCATGATGCCCAATTCCATTTGCTTTGGAGGTAAAAATGGGCCCCCTCACGTATTGGGCCCCTGTGCGGCTGTACAGGTTGCGCCAATGATTTGTCTGTCCCTGAAACCAACACATATACAGTGGAGAAAAAAATAAATTTAGTCAGCCACCAATTGGTGTAAGTTCTCCCAATTAAAAAGATGAGAGAGGCCTGTAATTGACATTATAGGTAGACCACAACTATGAGAGTCAAAATGAGAAAACAATCCAGAAAATCAACTTGTCTAATTTGTCAAAATTTATTTTGCAAGTTTTGGTGGAAAATAAGTATTTGGTCATTAAAAAAAGTTCATCTCAATATTTTGTTATACAGGGTGGGCCATTTATATGGATAAAACTAAATAAAAAGGGAATGGTTGGTGATATCAACTTCCTGTTTGTGGCACATTAGTATATGGGAGGGGGAAAACTTTTCAAGATGGGTGGTGACCATGGCGGCCATTTTGAAGTCTGCCATTTTGGATTGAACTTTATTTTTTTCAATAGGAAGAGGGTCATTTGACACATCAAACTTATTGAGAATTTCACGAGAAAAACAATGGTCTGTTAGGTGTCGAGTTTCCGCCGCTGCACAGGGGGAATCTCGAACTATGTCTGCTGCGATCTCCCATTCTCCTCCAGCTGCAGTGGAGCCTGCTCAGTGGAGACGTTGGTCCCAGCGTCAGGCTCAGGCTGATACTGGACGACTGGTTACTACTGCCCTTCCAGGCTCTGTCATTGTAGCCAGCAATGTTCAGCAGTGAGCAGGTCTTTCTGGGACTAAGTCCCGCTTTTCCCATACTGAGCATGCCCACGGGACGACCTCCCATTGGAGTTCTGGGGTCACATGCTCAGGTCCTGTAGCAGCTCCTATTGGACCACCAGGAAGGTCCTTGTCTGCTACAGGTTTTAAAGGTTTGCATAGCCGCACGGCCATGCGCTAGTATCAACCTATGTTTTGAGCCTTGCTACTGTGTGGTTATGTTTGAACGAGGTCAGCGTTGGCTGAAATAAGCCCCTAGAATACCAGCACCTCCGGTGAGGAGTTTTGTGTGTTTGGATTCAGGTCTTGGCTGAAATAAGCGCTAGAATACCGGCATCTCCGGTGAGGAGTTGTTTGTGTACTATGTTGACTGCATGACCACAGTTTTGCTCTATTTGGTAGCTGTGTTCCTCTGAGAGGTTAACAGGGCACAGCGTTTCCCTATCCTAGCGATTCTGTGAAGTAACAGAGTTCGCTAATACCACCATATAGCGCCGCCAATTACTAGCAGCAGGTTCCTCTCCTGCACAGTGGATCCCGGGTTGCAAAAGCACCTATTATTACATATTTTTATACTCGGTGCGTTCCGCCAACCCTAACATGGTGTGCTTGGTTGTAACGTAACTTTATTCTTTCATGAGTTATTTACAAGTTTCTGAACACTTATAAAATGCGTTCAAAGTGCTGCCCATTGTGCTGGATTGTCAATGCAACGCTCTTCTCCCACACTGGACACACTGATAGCAATGCCGCAGAAGAAATGCTAGCACAGGCTTCCATTATCCATTGTGTCAGATGCTGCACATCTCATATCCTCACAGCATAGACAATTGCCTTCAGATGACCCCAAAGATAAAAGTCTAAGGGGGTCAGATTTGGAGACATTGCTGGCCATTCAACTGGCCCACGACTACCAATCCACTTTCCAGGAAACTGTTCATGTAGGAATGCTCGGACCTCACACCCATAATGTGGTGGTGCACCATCTTGCTGGAAAAACTCAGGGAACGTGGCATCTTCAGTGCATAAAGAGGGCAACCCATCATGATGGTCATCGTGGGCCAGTTGAATGGCCACCAAGGTCTTCCGACCTGACCACCTTAGACTTTTATCTTTGGGGTCATCTGAATTCAATTGTCTATGCTGTGAAGATGCGAGATGTGCAGCATCTGAAACAACGGATACTGGAAGCCTGTGCTAGTATTTCTTCTGCGGTGTTGCTATCAGTGTGTCAAGAGTGGGAGAAGAGGGTTGCATTGACAATCCAACACAATTGGCAGCACTTTGAACACATTTTATAAGTGGTCATAAACTTGTAAATAACTCGTGAAATAATAAAAGTTACATTAAAACCAAACACACCATTATTTTTCTTGTGAAAATCTCGATAAGTTTGATGTGTCACGTGACCCTCTTCCAATTGGAAAAAATAAAGTTGGATCCAAAATGGCTGACTTCAAAATGGCCACCATGGTCACCACCCATCTTGAAAAGTTTTCCCCCTTCCATATACTAATGTGCCACAAGCAGATGGTAGCCTTTGTTACGGTGGTCCCAGCTCTATGCAGGTCATTCACTAGGTCCCGCTGTATGGTTCTGGGATTTTTGCTCACCGTTCTTGTAATCATTTTGACCCCACGGGGTGAAATCTTGCGTGGAGCCTCAGATCGAGGGAGATTATCAGTGGTCTTGTATGTCTTCCATTTTCTTATTATTTCTCCCACAGTTGATTTCATCACACCTAGCTGCTTGCCTATTGCAGATTCAGTCTTCCCAGCCTGGTGTAGGGCTACTATTTTGTTTCTGGTGTCCTTCGACAGCTCTTTGGTCTTCACCATTATGGAGTTTGGAGTGTGACTGTTTGAGGTTGTGAACAGGTCTATTTTATACTGATAACAAGTTGAAACAGGTGCCATTACTACCGGTAATGAGTGGAGGATAGAGAAGCCTCTTAAAGAAGAAGTTATAGGTCTGTGATAGCCAGAAATCTTGCATGTTTTTAGGTGACCAAATATGTATTTTCCACCAGAATTTGCAAAATAAATCTTGCTTAACCAGACAAGGTGATTTCCTGGATTTGTTTTCTCATTAGTTGTGATCTACCTATGATGTCAATTACTGGTCTCTCTCATCTTTTTAAGTGGGAGAACTTGCACAATTGGTGGCTGACTAAATACTTTTTTTTCCCCACTGTATCTCTACAATACAACAAAAGAACATTAACCATGAAATGCATTTCTAACGAACAACTGTACTTGACACCCTGGTGCACGCAGTAATTACTCAACAGGACTAAAAACAACAGTAGCAGAATTAAACATTGTCGTCTGTATGTGTAGGGAGGAGAGCCAAGCTAACTGTCTCTCCTGCATGTCTGGGCCGGAGCCGTCGGGGCTGTCACCAGTGTTTCAGGGTGAAGATATTGCTGACCAGAGCAGTTCAGGGCACCTGACTGATGGGGGCGGGTCTGACATAAATAGCAGTTTGAGCGGGAAGATGGGACACTTGGCAGGGAATGAGCTTGTGAGTAGTGAGACGGTTAACTCCCTCTCCACGGACCCACGCCTGCTAGCTGTGCCTATACCTCCAGCTAGCCAGACTGCCGAACACCCTACCCTCAGTTCAGAGATACTTCCGCACTGGGTAGTGACCAGGATAGAGTACGTACCTTGGCTCCGCTCACCACCGCGGAGGCACAGCTTAGTCCCATCCTTGCAGTGCCTGCTAAGGACCGGCCCGTGCCTGTGGCTGTGTCCGCTGGACTGTGTGCTTCTGCTGTGGCCTTGCCTACTGAACTTTCTGCTTCTTCTGTGCCACCGACCATCACTTCTACTCCACCGTGTGCAGGGATCAGGAGATCACATGCCGAAGGACCCGGAGGATTCGTCGTCGCAAGGAGAAAGTGCATCGCTCATCTGCGGAACCGGATCGGAGACATCTCGCGCCGCCGAGGGATCTTCCAGCCTCCTTCCTCCAGCGCACAGAGACTGATACGTTAACCTGTTACATTCTATTGCATTTGACTTTCCCCATCTTCCAGTCACATCCTTTACCCCCCTCCTTGTACCATTACTATTCTATATATAAAGAACCTGTTAACCCTTGCTCTGCTTCCTGTGTGTCACTGCATCCTACGCACCTGTTAGCATCCTACATATGTATCATCAAAAAATCAACAAAAGAACAACTGATTGGCTTAGAGGTAAATTGGATTTGCCTTACTGCTCTTGTTGTACAGTCACAAGATAAGGGTCTAAGTTCCATCAAATGGCGCTTGTGATGAGTGAACCCTCTGAATGTTGGGATTAGCTTCTATATACTGTGTGATAATTATTAGGCAGTTTATATTTCTTAATGATTAATTTTATTATTAAACAGCTACAGTGCTGCCGGTCAATCCAAAAGGTTAATAAACCTAAAACCTGAATATTAACTCCTTCACGACCAATGACATAAGTGACTTGTCCATGCCTTTGATGCTGACTCACATACTGAGCCTGCATCATTCCCCGCACTTGATGGCTGATTTATCAGCCATCAAGTGCCTCTAACAGATGCGGGTGGGGCTGTTAACATGTCTAATGCTGCTTTCACTGATGGCAGCTTATAATATGTGCAGACAAGAAGCACCTCAATGATCCCGCTCATAGTCGTGCCTATCACATGATAATTGGACGTCAGCAGATTGTCATTAACAGCCGGGGGTCTGCTGAAGATTGTGATTTTAGCTATACATTGCAATGCTTAAGCACTGCTATGTGTAGCACAGGCGATGAGATGATCACAGCATCAAGTCTTCTAAGATGACTATTAAATACAGTAAAAAGTAGAAAAAAAATTTTGAAAAAAATATTTAAACAATTGAAAAAACGCAAAAGTTCAAATCACCCCCCCTTTTTGCCCCATTAAAAATAAAACATTGAGAAAAAAATAAACATATCTGATATAGCTGCGTTGAGAAATGTCCGCGCTATTAAAATATAAGGTAAATTAATCCGATCGGTAAATGGCGTAACGAGACAAAAAATGTAAATGCCAGAATTATGTTTATGTGGTAAACGCAACATTGTAATCAAATGCAATAACAGGTGATCAAAACATCGTATGTACCCCAAAATGGTATCAGTAAAAATGTCAGCTCAGGGCACAAAAAATAAGCCATCACACAGCGCCAGATGCTGAAAAATGAGAACGTTCCGGGTCTCAGAAAATGGCAACAAAAGCAAATTTTTTTGACAAGCTTTTAATTTTTTTTCAACACTTAAATACAAAAAAAAAAAACATACATGTTTGGTATATGCGTACTTGTACTGACCTGGGGAATCTTATTGCTAGGTCAGTTTTACAATATACACTATGTTCCAAATTATTATGCAACTGACATTTTTATCTGATTTTCCTAAATGGTTGGTGCAAATGACAGTCAGTCTAATAAAAGTAATCACCCATTAGAGTATACATCAAATTTTATTGAAGAAACCTCCCAATGATAACAGTATAATCTCCAAAATGAATAAAAACTTAAAATGCGCTGTTCCAAATTATTAGGCACAGCAGAATTTCTAAACATTTGATATGTTTTAAAGAACTGAAAATGCTCATTTGTGGAATTAGCAGCATTAGGAGGTCACATTAACTGAATAAAAAATCTATTTAACTCCAAAACATCCTAACAGGCCAAGTTACATGTTAACATAGGACCCCTTCATTGATGTCACCTTCACAATTCTTGCATCCATTGAACTTGTGAGTTTTTGGAGAGTTTCTGCTTGTATTTCTTCCCTCCCTGAGCTGCTGGTTTGATGTGAACTGCCTCCCACACTCCTAGATCTTTTGCTTGATGATACTCCAAAGGTTCTTTATAGGGTTGAGGTCAGGGGAAGATGGTGGCCACACCATGAGTTTATCTCCTTTTATGCCCAAAGCAGCCAATGAGGTATTTTTTGCAGCATGAGATGGTGCATTGTCATGCATGAAGATGATTTTGCTCCTGAAGGCACATTTCTGCTTTTTATACCATGGAGGAAAGTTGTCAGTCAGAAACTCTATACAGTATACTTTGCAGAGGTCATTTTCACACCTTCAAGAACCTTAAAGGACCCTACCAGCTGTTTCTCCATGATTCCGGCCCAAAACATGACTCCTCCACCTCCTTGCTGACGTTGCAGCCTTGTTGGGACATGGCGCCATCCACCAACCATCCACTACTCCATCCATCTGGACCATCCAGGGTTGCCCAACGCTTATCAGTAAACAAGACTGTTTGGAAATTAGTCTTCATGTATGTGTGGGCCCAATGCAACCATTTCTGCTTGTGAACACTGTTTAAGGGTGGCCGAATAGTAGGTTTATGCACCACAGCAAGCCTTTGAAGGAGCCTACACCTTGAGGTTCGAGGGACTCCAGAAGCACCAGCAGCTTCAAATATCTGTTTGCTGCTTTGTAATGGCCTTTTAGCAGCTGCTCTCTTAATCCGATGAACTTGCCTGGCAGAAATCTTCCTCATTATGCCTTTATCAGCATAAACACATCTGTGCTCAGATACAGCCACAAATCTCTTAACACTACGATGATCACGCTTAAGTTTTCGGGAAATTTCTAATGTTTTCATCCCTTCACCAAGGCATTGCACAATTTGATGCTTTTCGGCAGCAGAGAGATCCTTTTTCTTTCCCATGTTACTTGAAAACTGTGACCTGCTTAATAATGTGGAACATCATTTTTAAGTAGTTTTCCTTTAATTAGAATCATCTGGAAAACCAATTATCACATGTGTTTAAGATTGATTTCAGTGATACATTGAGCCCTGAGACACAATACCATCCACGAGTTTATTTGAAAAACAAAACAATTAAATCTTTATCACACTTAAATCCAATTTGCATAATAATTTGGAACACAGTGTATTGAACTTGGTAATTTAAAAAAACAAAAAACAAATGTGTAATTGCATTTCTTTTGCTATGTCACCGCACTTGGAATTTTTTTCCTGTTTTCCAGTACACTTTTTGGCAGAACGAATGGGGTAATTCAAAAGTACAACTTGTCCCACAAAAAACAAGCCACTTTACGGTTATATGGCTGGAAAAATAAAAAAGTTATGGCTCTTGCAACAAGGGGCGGAAAAAAAAATGAAAAACAGAAAATCACCCGAGAGTGAAAGGATTAAATAAAGTGAAAGTTAAGTTTTGTTTTTCTTAGTAGATCTATGGGTGCAGAATTTTTGGACATCTATTACTGTGAAGAATTATTATACTACTAAATAAAAATTGTAAATTCCCCATCTCAGTTGTTTGTTTTTGTCTGAGAAAGTGAGAATAATAAAAAAAAACAACTCAAAATGTACAAAACTATATTTAAAAAAAATATCAGTGACCAATATAGTCTCCCTTCTTTTCAATATCAGCTCTAAAGGTACCTTCACACGAAACGACTTTACAACGAGAATGACAACGATCCGTGACGTTGCAGCGTCCTGGCTAGCGATATCGTTGTGTTTGACACGCAGCAATGATCTGGATCCTGCTGTGATATCGCTGGTCGTTGAATAAAGTTCAGAACTTTATTTGGTCGTCAGACCGGCGTGTATCGTCAGGTTTGACACCAAAAGCAACGATACCAGCGATGTTTTACGCTGGTAACCAGGGTAAATATCGGGTTACTAAGCGCAGGGCCGCGCTTAGTAACCCGATGTTTACCCTGGTTACCAGCGTAAAAGTAAAAATAACAAACAGTACATACTCACCTGCGCGTCCCCTGCCGTCCGCTTCCTGCTCTGACTGAGCGCCGGCCCTAAAGTGAAAGTAAAAGCACAGCGGTGACGTCACCGCTCTGCTGTTAGGGCCGGCGCTCACACAGTGCAGGAAGCGGACGCCAGGGGACGCGCAGGTGAGTATGTACTGTTTGTTATTTTTACTTTTACGCTGGTAACCAAGGTAAACATTGGGTTACTAAGCGCGGCCCTGCGCTTAGCAACCCGATGTTTACCCTGGTTACCTGGGGACCTCGGCATCGTTGGTCGCTGGAGAGCGGTCTGTGTGACAGCTCTCCAGTGACCAAACAGCGACGCTGCAGCGATCGGCATCGTTGTCGCTATCGCTGCAGCGTCGCTTCGTGTGAAGGTACCTTAAGCCTTCCATCCATAAAGTCAATACCAACCACAGCCTTCCAGACATTTTTCAGACAGGTATTCTGTTTTGCTTCACCATAAATCTCCCATTTAACTAAGTCCTACAAGTTCTCACTAGGGTTTAAGTCAGGTGAGGAAGGGGCCATGTCATTATACTTTCATCTTTAGGCCATGTGCACACGTTACGTATTCTGCTGCGGATTTTTCCGCAGCGGATTTGGAAAATCCGCAGTGCAAAACCACTGCGGTTTTCACTGCGGATTTTCTCGCGGTTTCTTCTGCGGATTCCTCTGCGGGTTTTCAACTGCACTTTCCTATTGGTGCATGTTGAAAACCGCTGCGGAATCCGCAGAAAGAATTGACATGCTGCAGAAAATAATCCGCTGCGTTTCCGCGCGGATTTTTCCGCAGCATGTGCACAGCGTTTTTTTTTTCCCATAGGTTTACATGGTACTGTAAACTTAGGGAAAACTGCTGCGGATCCGCAGCGTCAAATCCGCTGCGGATCGGCAGCAAAATCCGCAGCGTGTGCACATACCCTTAAGGCCTTTATTGGCAGACAAGCAGTGGAGACTTTGATGCCTGAGATGGAGCATTGTCCTGCACAAAACAAAAACTTCAGTCTTTTTCCTGTACTGCTGCTTGAAGAAAGTATCTTCTAAAAATTTTAGGTTTGAGAATTATTGTTTTTGAGTCCATCTTCAATCCAAAATATAATACCATCTCAGAGCAGCACCACTATTCCACCTTGCTGGTGTCTGATGCAATGTGTAGGTCATCCATCTGATCCATCAAGAGTCACTTGCAATTCATCAGTCCATCTTTGATATTCCTTGTCCCTTTCTTGACATTTTAACTTATGTGTCTTGTTCAGTGTTTGTTGGGTTTCAGCCTCCTTTACCTCGGCCATGTCTCTGAGGACTTAACAACTTGTACTTCTGGGCACTGCAGGGAGGCTGCAGTTCTGGTATATGACTGCTCTGGAGAATAATGGCTCCCTGGTCACTTCACTTTTGAGTCTTCTGAAATATTTGGGAGTTATTGTGCGTCATTTTTTTCTCAACAAAAAAAAACTTTCAAAAGTTTTTTTTGTGACCCTGTTGACTATTTGCAACAAAACTTTTGATGGTTCTGTGATCACACCCCAATATCTTAGCAATTTGATGAGTGCTGCATCCCTGTGTAAGACGTGACAATTGTTGATTTTTCCGAGTCAAATAAATCCCCTTTTGGCCCATTTTGCCTGTGGAAAACAAGCTGCCTAATAAGTCTGCACAACTTGATCAAGGGTGTTGATATTTGTAGACCTCACCCTCCCTTGTTACACAAATACACATCACCTGATCGGCGTCATCCAATGAGCATTCAAGTTTATACAGGTTAGAGTTGAAACGTTTATATACAAATAATATGGTCAAAATACTCACCTGATAATTGTGTACACAGTTTACCTATTATGCCCTAACAAGATGAGACTTGCCACCAAACTTAGCCCAATCAGATGAAAGGAACCGATTTTTAGTCCCAGAAATCTTCTGCACATGTATCCACCTTATCCTATGTCTTTTATAGCACAGCATCATGTAGGACTTATAGACCTCATTCCTTCAGTATCCATCTGCCTTTTTTGTAACCTTTTTTCCCTCAATGTGTTACAGGTGCCATCTCAGCTCTAAGGAGTCTGAAAATGAATAAACTTATTTTCCTCCGAATAACCATTTTTGAGCTTTCATCAAAGCCCATCGATGTGTTCTCCAAAGCAAATATACCCCTTTGCTTAAAGTTGTTCTCATGGTTTGCCAACTGTTTGAAATCTTCGTCAATCAGGGCCAACGAGTGAAAGGTTTAGTGTGAGAACTCAAGTTTTGCTAATTGTCTAGATATTCCAGAAACCTTTTCTAAATCAGAGGAATAATCTGTTTCCTGGCACAGGAAACATATATTGACAGACCTGATAGAACAGAACTTTTTACCTCTTAGATACAATGACTGGCCTCGTTTCCATGTTGTCTAGGGCCCAAAATAGTTTACATACTGTTACTGTATCTTAGATTTTGTCCCCAAAATTATTTGACATACTTTATTTTTCTGGACACATGAATATTTACTAACGGAGGAAAGAGCGTGGCATGTAAAATAAAAGCTAAAAGTTTTGACTGCAAAGATGGAAAATATGATGGAAAGCAGAAATGTAATCGATAGTTGTTTTAATATGAATTTGCAGGAATGCGGAGACTTTCTAAGGACAGACATAGACATACTTCACCTCAAAGTAATTCATAACAGGAGTATCTCCTGGAGCTTTAAATATTGCACATTTGCCAAAGTGCACTTATGCCTCGGGGTAATTGTAATTTACATATAGATTATTCTTTTTCTGGCATTTCTACAGTTTGAGTTTGGGCACAGAGATGTTTTGCCTGGTTTTGTATAGACTTGTAATAGAGCGTGCATACAATGTAAGGGCCATTAGTGTAACTATATGTCACTGCCTTCATATGGAGGAATACCTAGTTTTTTGGTGTGAATTCCAAATGATGCCACCAGCTACCAAATAGTGGTGCTCTCTATAGTATACTCCATGTTCAGAGCTTTTCTCCCCTAAAAGATACTGTACATAAGGGTTGTACATATAGGAAGTAATGAAACATTATACAGTGGAGTCACGCTACATCCTCTAGGTCCTGTGTATGAGGCCTAAGGTTATAGGTTGGTTTTACACATAGAGATCTGCTACATCGTAAATGTCGGTAATAATTACTATATTTTAAAAATAGTCCATATAAATTGGTCAATTAGAAATTATTATCATCTGACCTGTGGAAAATTGCTTCCATCAGTTAAGCTTGTTCCTCCAACTAAATACCAGAAAACAAGATTGCAGTTCTATCCTAGTTTGGTTTGTATTTTGGCAACAGGCAGCACACTCACCTCCAGTCTAATTTCTACACCACAACCATTTATTCTAGCCATAAAGTGAGACAGGAGAAGAAACTCTGGCAAAAAATAATTTCAAAATTGTGTATGTACTTTAATAAGAGGATTTGTGACAAGTTTTAACAACACAAATTGCTTGCATTAGTAAATAGATATACAGTAGACCTGTTGACATTGCTGTACTGGCTTAAAAAACCTAGAGCTGTATAATTCTAATATTAGAATAAGCATTGCATAAGCTCATTTTATATGATGTGGGCTATAAAAATGAAAGGATATAGGATTTTCAAAGTACAATATTCTCACTGGTTCTAATAAATCTATTTGCTAATAAATAAATAACTTAAGACTGGAATACTTAGAAATTCTCACCATAAGGATGGAATGATTGAAAGATTCCTTTTTCAAAATGTTTCTTCATTCAAAGATAGTATACATGAAGCAGGTTGGAGCGGGCTCCCTTCCAAGTATACGGCACTACGACCATTTTTTGTCCTTCTTGACGCTTCATCCAGGTGCCTCACATGACCCTACCTTTCTTCCTTCATTCCAATGAGTTGAATACATAATGATTAAAAACATGAATACAATTCTTAATAAAATACAGGTAGAAAAGAATGAAATAGCAGTGTATTAATAATAGAAAATGACTGAGATCATTGCGATCATTTAGGCCCAGTGGACCCAATGCTTCAGTGTATACGATCTAGAACGACTCCTGTGATAGTCGCGAATGTGTTTTAGCACCTGTTTCTCCTGTCTCTTCGTAAAAGGCCTTATATATCGTGTAAATAATACGTTTGCTTTTTCTAGGTTTGAAATAGATTTTTATAAATCTCTAAGAAAATTTCAGTTCTATAAATTTCATAAACAGAAACTACAGATTACTGAATGAGGAAAAGATAATGTCGGTATATTTGAAGGCAAATCAGATTTTTACTATAACTACGCCTAATGCTTTGAGTGAACTGGCAAAATGACACCTCATCGGAGGCTTAATTTGAATGTTTTAAGGGTGGAGTTAAATCTGCAACAATGGTGTGAAATAATATTAGGGTCTTAATTTATAATTGAGACACCACTTAATTTGAATGACTGAGAGAGGAGGGCACTAAAGTGGCTCAGAAGTCGTCAGGATTTCATAATCAATTATGCTGCCAATGGTGGAAATGTAATTTCTATATGTCCAAATGATAAAGTAATTGTTAGACATTTCCACCATTATACAGTTGTGCTCAAAATTTTACATACCTCGGCAGAATTTTTACTTTATTGGTCATTTTTCAGAGAATATGAATGATAACACCAAAAATTTTTCTCTACTCATGGTTAGAGGTTGGGTGAAGCCATTTATTGGCACACTACTGTGTTTTCTCTTTTTAAATCATAATGACAACCTGAAACATCCGGATGACCCTTATCAAAAGTTCACATACCCTGGTGATTTTGGTCTCATAACATGCACAGAAGTTGACACAAATGGGTTTGAATGGCTACTAAAGGTAACATCCTCGCCTGTGACCTATTAGCTTGTAAACAGTGTGCATAAAAGCTGAGTGAGTTTCTGGGATCCAGACAGACTTTTGCATCTTTCATCCAGCCACTTTTTTTGGATTGTGAGTCATGGGAAAAGCAAAAGAATTGTCAACAGATCTACGGGAAAAGCTAGTTGAACTGTAAAAAACAGGAAGGGGATTCATAAAGATATCCAAGAAAATGATAATGCCAGTCAGCAGCATTTAAACTGTGATTAACAAATGGAAAATCAGGGGCTCTGTAAAAACAAAACCAAGGTAGACCAACAAAAATGTTGTCCACAATTGCAAGGAAAATTGTTCGGGATGCAAAGAAAAACCTGCAAATAAAATCAGCTGAAACACAGGACTCTCTGAAAACTAGCGGTGTGGCTGTTTCAAGATGCACAATAAGGAGTCACTTGAAGAAAAATGGGCTGCATGGTCGAGTCACAAGAGGAAAGCCATTACTGCACAAATGCCACAAAGTATCTAGCCTACAATACGCAAAACAGCACAGAGACAAGCCTCAAAACTTCTGGAGCAAGGTAATTTGGAGTGATGAGACCAAAATTGAACTTTTTGGCCACAATCATAAACGTTACTTTTGGAGAGAGGTCAACAAGGCCTATGATGAAAGGAACACCATTCCTACTGTAAAACACGGAGGTGGATCGCTGATGTGTGAGCTACAATGGCACAAGAAACTTTGTAAAAGTTGAAGGAAAGATGAATGCAGCACATTATTAGCAAATACTGAAGGCAAATTTGCACTCATCAGCCTGGAAGCTGCGCATGGGATGTACTTGGACTTTCCAATATGACAATGATCCAAAACACAAGGCCAAGTTGACCTGTCATTGGCTACAGCAGAACAAAGTGAAGGTTCTGGAGTGGCCATCTCAGTCTCCTAACCTCAATTTAATTGAGCCACTCTGGGGAGATCTCAAGCGCGCAGTTCATGCTATACAGCCCAGGAATTTACAGGAACTGGAGGCTTTTTGCCAAGTAGTGGACAGCTTTACCATCTGAGAAAATAAAGAACCTCATCCACAACTACCACAAAAGACTTCAAGCTGTCATTGATGTTAGAGGGGGCAATACACGGTATTAAGAAATGGGGTATGTGAACTCTTCATCAGGGTCATTTGGATGTTTTGGGTTGTCATTATGATTTAAAAAGAAAAAACACAGCAGTTTGACACTAAACGGCTTCACCCAACCACTAACCACGAGTGGAGAAAAAGTTTTGGTGTTATCATTCATATTCTCTGAAAAAAGGCCATGAAAGCAAAAATTCTGCAGGATATGTAAATTTTTGAGCACAACTGTACATCAAAACGGTCTATTGCGTTTAGGATACCGCTAGACAAGAAGCGATTCCAACTCCAAAATATAAGATTTAAAGGTAAATTTTATTTATATAGTGGTTGTCCCGCAGGTGATGTATATATTGATGGTCCCAGCATATTGAATATTAATCCTGTGCATTTCCCTCCCTCTTTGGAGGTTTTTTTAGCCCTGTCTTTTTTAGAATTTATTTTTTATTATTGTTTTATTTCCTGATAAATAAAATGTACTTTTAAATCTTATATTTTGGAGTTGGAATTGCTTCTTGTGTAGCAGTAGCCTACCCGCAATAGACTATTTTGATGTATAATGGTTGAAATGTAGTAGTAAAGTCGAGGCCCATTGTCCGATTGGGAATTATATGTGGTTTTATCTGAGAATTCAACATTGAAGTTTGCTAACAAATTGCATTCTCTTAAACAAATGGAGTCTAAAAAAGTTTTTTTTCTTGACGGATGGGTAAACTTTTATATCCAGTGAATTCTATGCCTGCTAAATGGTATTTTTTACCTAAGATCCCCCAATTTAAAGGAAATGTGTACCTGAATGGGGGCCATATACACTTGGATGGGGAACCATATATACCAAGATGGGGGCATATATACCAGGATAGGGGGCCATGTATACCAGGATTGGGGTCGTATGCGTCGGGTATGTATATGTTTGTATGTTAGCCACGTGGCGTAGTTGTGCTCTTTTGCGTTAATTTAATACTAAACGTGTGTGGGTCCTATTTTTTCTTTTTTATAGTACATATTGGAGTTAGGGCCCCCTCCAGGACTCGGCACTCTGATCTACCCATCTTCATTATACACTTTTTAAATGTGAGCTATGCCTGGTGTCCTTTTCACTCCCCACTCAGATGAGGCCTGGATGGTTACATGGAGAAGACAGGACATACAGTGGCTTGACTGAAAAAAAACAGAAATGTAGAAATTTTTGCAAATTTAATAAAAAAGAAAAACTGAAATATCAGTCATAAGTATTCAGACCCTTTGCTCATACTCTCATATTTAAGTCTCATGCTGTCCATTTCCCTGTGATCCTCCTTGAGATGGTTCTACTCCTTCATTGGAGTCCAGCTGTGTTTAATTAAACTGATAGAACTTGATTTGGAAAGGCACATACAGTACAGAGCAAAAGTTTGGACACACCTTCTCATTTAAAGATTTTTCTGTATTTTCATGACTATGAAAATTGTACATTCACACTGAAGGCATCAAAACTATGAATTAACACATGTGGAATTATATACTTAACACAAAATTATGAAACAACTGAAAATATGTCTTATATTCTAGGTTCTTCAAAGTAGCCACCTTTTGCTTTGATGACTGCTTTGCACACTCTTGGCATTCTCTTGATGAGCTTCAAGAAGTAGTCACCGGGAATGGTTTTCACTTCACAGGTGTGCCCTGTCAGGTTTAATAAGTGGGATTTCTTGCCTTATAAATGGGGTTGGGACCATCAGTTGTGTTGTGCAGAAGTCTGGTGGATACACAGCTGATAGTCCTACTGAATAGACTGTTAGAATTTGTATTATGGCAAGAAAAAAGCAGCTAAGTAAAGAAAAACGAGTGGCCATCATTACTTTAAGAAATTAAGGTCAGTCAGTCTGAAAAATTGGGAAAACTTTTTGAAAGTGTCCTCAAGTGCAGTTGCAAAAACCATCAAGCGCTACAAAGAAACTGGCTCACATGAGGACAGCCCCAGGAAAGGAAGACCAAGAGTCACCTCTGCTTCTGAGGATAAGTTTATCCGAGTCACCAGCTTCAGAAATCACAGGTTAACAGCAGCCAAGATTAGAGACCAGGTCAATGCCACACAGAGTTCTAGCAGCAGACACATCTCTACAACAACTGTTAAGAGGAGACTTTGTGCAGCAGGCCTTCAGGGTGAAATAGCTGCTAGGAAACCACTGCTAAGGACAGGCAACAAGCAGAAGAGACTTGTTTGGGCAAAAGAACACAAGGAATGGACATTAGACCAGTGGAAATCTGTGCTTTGGTCTGATGAGTCCAAATTTGAGATCTTTGGTTCCAACCACCATGTATTTGTGCGACGCAGAAAAGGTGAACGGATGGACTCTACATGCCTGGTTCCCACCGTGAAGCATTGAGGAGGTGTGATAGTGTGGGGGTGCTTTGCTGGTGACATTGTTGGGGATTTATTCAAAATTGAAGGCATACTGAACCAGCATGGCTACCAAAGCATCTTGCAGCGGCATGCTATTCCATCCGGTTTGCGTTTAGTTTGACCATCATTTATTTTTCAACAGGACAATGACCCCAAACACACCTCCAGGCTGTGAAAGGGCTATTTGACCAAGAAGGAAAGTGATGGGGTGCTACGCCAGATGACCTGGCCTCCACAGTCACCAGACCTGAACCCAGTCGAGATGGTTTGGGGTGAGCTGGACCGCAGAGTGAAGGCAAAAGGGCCAACAAGTGCTAAGCATCTCTGGGAACTCCTTCAAGATTGTTGGAAGACCGTTCCTGGTGACTTCCTCTAGAAGCTCATCAAGAGAATGCCAAAAGTGTGCAAAGCAGTCATCAAAGCAAAAGGTGGCTACTTTGAAGAACCTAGAATATAAGATATATTTTTAGTTGTTTCACACTTTTTTGTTAAGTATATAATTCCACATGTGTCAATTCATAGTTTTGATGCCTTCAGTGTGAATGTACAATTTTCATAGTCATGAAAATACAGAAAAATCTTTAAATGAGAAGGGGTCCAAAATTTTGGTCTGTACTGTCCTTGTCTATAAAATACCTCACAGATCACAGTGCATGTCAGACCACATGAGAATCATGAGGTCAAAGGAACTCAGAGACAGAATTGTGGCAAGGCACAGATCTGGCCAAGGTTGCAACAGAATTTCTGCAGTACTCAAGGTTCCTAAGAGCACAGTGGCCTCCATAATCCTTAAATGGAAGAAGTTTGGGACAACCAGAAGTCTTCCTAGACCTGGCCGTCCAGCCAATTTGAGCAATCGTGGGAGAAGAGCCTTGGTGAGAGAGGTTATGAAGATCCCCAAGATCACTGTGGCTGAGCTCCAGAGATGCAGTAGGGAGATGGGAGAAATTTCCAGTCAACTCTCACTGCAGCCCTCCACTAGTCGGGCCTTTATGGCAGAGTGGCCCAACGGAAGCCTCTCCACAGTGCAAGACATATGAAAGCCCGCATAGAGTTTGCTAAAAAAAAAAACACACAAAGCACTCCCAGACTATGAGAAATTAGATTCTCTGGTCTGATGAGACGAAGATAGACCTTTGATGATAATTCTAAGCAGTATGTATCAAGAAAACCAGGCACTGCTCATCACCTGCCCAATACAATCCCAACAGTGAAACGTGGTGGCAGCATCATTCTATGGTGGTGTTTTTCAGCTGCAGCGACAGGATGACAGGTTGTCATTGAAGGAAACATGAATGCGGCCAAGTACAGAGATATCCTGGATGAAAAGCTCTTCCAGAGTGCTCTGGACCTCAGACTTGGCCGAAGGTTCACCTTCCAACAAGACAATGACCCTAAGCACACAGCTAAAATAACAAAGGATTGGCTTCAGGACAGCTCTGTGACCATTCTTGACTGGCCCAGCCAGAGCCCTGACTTAAACCCAATTGAGCATCTCTGGAGAGACCTGAAAATGGCTGTCCACCAACGTTCACCATCCAATCTGACGGAACTGGAGAGGATCTGCAAGGAAAAATGGCAGAGGATTCCCAAATCCAGGTGGTGTGAAAAACTTTTTGCTTCATTCCCAAAAAGACTCATGGCTGTACTAGCTCAAAAGGGTGCTTCTACTCAATACTGAGCAAAGGGTCTGAATACTTATGACCATGTGATATTTCAGTTTTTCCATTTTAATACATTTGCAAAAATTACTATATTTCTGTTTTTTTTCAGTCAAGATGGGGTGCAGAGTGTACGTTAATGAGAAAAAAATGAACTTTTTTTGAATTTACCAAATGGCTGCAATAAAACAAAGACTGAAAAATGTAAAGGGATATGAATACTTTCTGTACCCACTGTAGGGAAAATCCCCTTTGACAAAGGGAATGATAATACCCATTTGACAATTTATTAATTTCTAAGAGGAATAACAAAGTGTGATACCGCACAGAGCTCTAAAATATTGTTCTTTTTAAGTTATCAGAAAACACATTTCCATGGGACTTAAACATTGCACTTTTAGGAAACCTCAAATTTGGGGTTATTTGTAAAGCTCTGACCTTCTATAAAGCTTCAGAGCAAATTTCTACCTAACAAGTTTTGTGGCTTTAAAGAAAATATGTCATGTTTTCCTTAGTTTTAATAGTTACAGCAAAAATCTCCAAACAAACCCAGCGTCATTTGTCTTCACATTCTCCCTATCACTGGCCTATAATCATCAATACATTTGAAGGAGCCATTGTAATCCTTCCCTTGTTATGCGGGTTCCTGTGAGGTTTGCAGTTCACTGAAGCAGTTGGCAGTGCTTTTCATTCCAGCTACATTTAAGTAATTTGACCTTACAGTAATAACGTTTGGATGGGGAGCAGTGTAGAGAAATAGATTTAACTTCTGGGTGGCAGGTAAACAAAATTCAACCTCAAAACTGACTTACAACTTGGAAGATTAATGGAAGGCAAGAGATAGTGTATACCTCATATAATTAACTGCTTCCTTGCTTTTTATATTAGGTGCCATTTGTAGATACAATACATTGAGTAATTTAATATATTCATCCATTAAGGTGTTTTTTAAGTTTTATTTGAATTAGTTATACAGATCTTTTAACCATATACTCATTCCTTGGACATTTTATAGACTTGTGCTGTTCTTTTTACCGAGTTAGCCTAGCAAGGATGGTTGCTGGCAGTAAGAATTTTATTATTAAAAAGGTTTCCTGGTTTTCTGGTATTGATAGCCTATTTATAGGATAACTATCAATATCAAATCAGTTGGGGTCTATGCCCAGTTAGGACTACTACATAAACAGGTCAAAACTGTTTCCAAAACACAGTCACTGAAAGTTGAGAACAACTTTTCTGACTTAATTAGGACAGGGATACCCAACATGTGGCTCGGGAGCGATATGTGGCTCATGAGCCCTTGAGTTGTGGCTCGCAGAAGAGCAGGTCTCCAAAAGGTGACATTTGTGAGTAGCCCCGCATCGAAGAGCAGATCTAGATGCGCATATTCTGGCCATAAGCGTGGAGAGGTAAATATGGTAAACTGGAGATAGTATGATAATGCTGGATGGGATTGTGTGGTGAGAGTGATTTAGGCAAGAATACAAAATGGAAGTAAGGTGGGAACCCTTGGCTATAAGTGTGATGCCTTTATGGAAAGTCGTCACAAGATCTCAATGTTATATCTGGGGGGAAAGCTTTGACTGTCATTTTACCAGTAATGGTGAGCTCTGGGTGTCACTAGTCACTGCTACGGGTTGGCACCGAATTTCACTACTCAGAACGTGGCTCCTGACCATCTGTCAGAGCTGACTATGGCTCTTAGGCTAAGATAGGTTGGAGACTACAGATACAGGACATTCTAAAGAATTGTAGATTCATAAAACGAGTATCTTAACCAGTAAACTCTTAAAGTATTTACCTGGGATCTTTAGAATAGGCCATCAAAATCAAATTAATTGGCATCCAACTCCTGCGAACCCCATCAATCAGCTACTTGCCAGTTCTTATAAACCACATACACATGATAATTATAGCTATGATCTTATACACATGACGCATAAACAGGTAGAACTACATCTACTCAGCTTTCCCTGGCACCTGACTGTCTCATAGAATCATAGAATGGTAGAGTTGGAAAGGACCTCCTGGGTCATCTGGTCTAACCCCTCGCTCAAAGCAGGATTCACTAAATCATCCCAGACAGGTGTCCGTCCAGCCTCTGTTTGAAGACTTCCATGGAAGGAGAACTCACCACCTCTCGGGGCAGCCTGTTCTACTCATTTATCACCCTGTCAAAAAGTTTTTTCTAATATCTAATCTGTGTCTCCTCCCATTCAGTTTCATCCCATTGCTTCTAGTCTTTCCTTGTGCAAATGAGAATAAAGATGTTCCTTCTACAATGTGACAGCCCTTGAGATATTTGTAGACAGCTATTAAGTCTCCTATCAGTCTTCTTTTTTGCAAGCTAAACATTCCCAAATCCTGGAACCGTTTCTCATAGGACATGGTTTGCCGACCGGTCACCATTCTAGTCGCTCTTCTCTGAACTTGCTCAAGTTTGTTGATGTCTTTTTTAAAATGTGGTGAGGTCTGACCAAAGAGGAGTAGAGGGCAATAATGACTGTATGCTACTGTTAATACATCCCAGAATTGCATTTGCCTTTTTTTGCTGCGGCATCACTCTGTTGACTCATGTTTAGTTTATGATCTATAAGTATACCCAAGTCTTTTTCACATGTGCTGTTGCTTAGCCCTATTCCTCCCATTCTGTATATGTTTTTTTTTCATTTTTATAGCCCAGATGTAGTACTTTGCATTTTTCCCTGTTAAAAACCATTCTGTTGCTGCCCACTGCTCCAGTTTATTTATATCCTTTTGAATCCCCTCTCTCTTCTCTAGTATTAGCTATCCCTCTTAGCTTTGTGTCATCAGCAAATTTAATCAGTTTACCCTGAATTCCTTCATCTAAATCATTGATAAAGATGTTGAACAATACAGGGCCCAGGACGGAACCCTGTGGTACCCCACTTGCGACATTCTTCCAACTGGATGTGCAGCCATTTACGACCACTCTTTGGGTCTATGTGCAGCGCATATAATCTTTTTCTGGTATGCTTTATATATACTCAGTTTTCCCTGGCTTCTGAGTGTCTATGTGCAGCGCATATAATCTTTTTCTGGTATGCTTTATATCTACTCAGTTTTCCCTGGCATCTGAGTGTCAATGTGCAGTAGGGTGCCAAGGAAAAATGAACTTTGTAAATTGGTAAGTCTTTCCCGTCAAATTTGTTCCTTTTGGCATAAGGATTCACCATGTAAAGTATGTTGACATTAAATTTAGGTTTACCACTTGCTCAAGGCATGTGAATTATTCCATGTTTCTCATTTTCCACAATATTGTACACACAATAACCACTCAGTTTGTCATCATATCTTTAACTGGATATACTATTTATAATTAAAAAAACATAGAATGGCAGTAAGCATTATATTACAGTAAAATATGCATTACACAATTATGTACTGTACATTGTACATAAAAAAAACACACATTTGGTATCGCCGATTTCAGAAACGCCCGATCTATCAAAATATAAAATCAATTAATCTGATCGGTAAACGGCATAACATACCATACATAACGCGGAATATGCATGACCATAAATACTAAACAAACATTTAAAACTGCAATATGATGTGCCATTGAGCAACCAGTAAATGATAACTAATCTTAAAAAAAGAAAATGATAAAATATCTATGACCAAAAAGAAATAAAATTAGGAGGTAAGACCTTCAAAAACTTGCTACTTAATTTTTACCATGCATTTCCTTGGCACCCTAATGTGCAGCGCATATAATCTTTTTCTTGTATGCTTTCTTACCTATCATCTTGTTTCCATGACCTGTTTCATGTCTCTCATTATGTTATTCTGGCATATCTTTGAGTGGTCACTCCAACCCCTCCCTCTCTTTATGACCTTTGCTTAACACTCTACATCTGGTCTCGCCATACCCACCCACCTCCTCATTCACACCTGATTGCCCTTAACTGGGGATATATTCAGACCCAGGAGTCTGATCCATGTATCTTTCAAATTACAGATTTCTAATTACAATACTTTGAATTAGACTTGAATTGGACTGAAATTGACTGTAAGGTAATGGAATATAAAACCACTACAATATTTCTGTTTCTTTTCACTTTCACCCCCATACTATTTTCCTTCTTACAATCTCCTGCAATCCCTCCACCTAGTAAAGAACTACTCATTTTTTCCTCCATACTCCCCAGCCATCTCACCTTCTCCTCAGAACTGTTCCTCCACATACAATCCTTTTTCTCCAGACACACACGGCCGTATCATGTCCTATCCTGCTCCCACCTTCTAATGCTCTGTCTGCTACTCCTCATTGCCGGTGACATATCCCCAAATCCTGGCCCTCCTCAACACATCCCCACACTCATTTCTAACACCCTGCCTCGATCCTCTACAAGCTTTTGCAATGATGCTAACCTCATACCCATTGATCCAGCCCCCACTCCCCCGATCCCCAGACCTGGAGCATTATGGAATGCACGCTCTGTCTGCAACAATCTGTCGTATATCCATGACCTCTTTATCACCAGCAAACTCTCCTTCCTTGGCATCACTGAAACCTGGCTCACCCCCTCTGACTCAGCCTCTCCAGCTGCACTTTCTTATGGCGGATTCCATCTCTCTCACACCTCTCACCCCAGCAACAAACGTGGTGGAGGAGTTGGCTTGCTCCTGTCTGATACCTGCTCCTTTGCCCCAATTACCGCTACCACCCTCTGCTACCTCTGCTACTCTTCCCTCGATTGAGGTGCCCTCTGTCCACATCTACTCCCCCTCCAACCTCCAGCTTGCTGTCATCTACCGCCCGCCAGAGCTAGCCATCTCCACCTTTCTCGACCACTTCAACATCTGGCTACTTCATTTCCTTTCTGCTGACATCCTCATTATCATGGGTGACTTCAATATCCCCATTGACACTTCCACCTCAGCTGTCTCTAAACTTTTAGCACTGACTGCCTTCTTTGGCCTCATTCATTGGTCCTCTGTGGCCATTCACAAAGATGGCCACATGCTGGACCTTATCTTCACCTGCCTCTGTTCCCCTACTAATCTCACTAACTCACCCCTCCCCCTGTCTGACCACAACCTACTGACATTTTCTTCCCTCTCCTCCTAGTGTGCAACCCCCACTCCACAAACTCACCCACTCTCGCAGAAATCTCAAACACATCAATTTACACTCAATCTCTGAGTCCCTTTTCCTTCTTACAGACATATCTTCCTTACATGACACAGATGCTGCTGCCACTTTATACAACACCACAATAACAGCAGCATTTGATTTGGCCGCCCCCCTCACGCACAGCAAAACTCGTACAATCAACAGGCCTGACCAAAGAACAGAACGGGCTTCCAGGGTTGCTGAGCGGAGATGGAAGAGATCCCATTCTGCTGAGCACTTTATCGCATACAAGCAGTCCCTTGCCAATTTCAGATCTACACTCACTGTGGCAAAACAAACTTCTCATCTCTCATATCCTCCCTGTCTCACAACCCTAAATATCATTTCAACACTTTCAATTCTCTACTCCATCCCCCAGCACCACCTCCTTCTCTCATTTCTGCTTTGCCTCTTTCTTTAAGAAGATCGATACAATCAGAGAAAGCTTTGGCCCGCAGCCCCTAGTGCCCCTCCTTTTAACTGCTCAGCCCTGTTCTTCCAAAACTAGCTTCTTTGCCATGACAGCAGGGTGGAGAGCTGATCTTCTGTCAAGATCATATCTCACCACTTGCACGCTTGACCCGCTCCCATCCCACCTCATTCCTAACCTCGCCACAGTCTTCATCCCAACCCTAACACATCTCTTCAACCTTTCACTTGCAAATTGTGTCTTCTCCTCATCCTTCAAACATGACTCAATCACACCCATCCTCAAAAATCCCTCCCTCGACCCATCCCCTGTGTTTAGCTATCGCCCATTATCACTTCTCCCTTATGCCTCAAAACTACTGGAACAACACATCCTTCATGAACTGTCTGCCCACCTCTCCTCCTACTCCCTCTTTGACCAGTTACAATCTGGCTTCCGACCGCATCACTCAACTGAAACTGCACTAACTAAAGTTAACAATGACCTACTAACCACCAAGAGCAAGCAACACTACTCTGTGCTCCTCCTCCTGGACCTGTCTTCTGCCTTTGATACTGTGAACCATTCCCTCTTGCTACAGATTCTGTCATCTCTTGGTATTACAGATTTGGCCCTATCCTGGATCTTGTCATATCTAAGAGACCGAACATTCAGTGTCTCCCTCTCCCACACCACCTCCTCACCTCGCCCCCTGTCTGTCGGTGTTCCCCAAGGCTCAGCTATAGGACCCCTGCTCTTCTCCATCTACACCTTTGGCTTGGGACAGCTCATAGAATCCCACGGTCTGCAGTATCATCTCGATGCCGATGACACGCAGATCTACCTATCTGGACCTGACATCACCTCCTTACTGACCAAAATCCCACAATGTCTGTCCGCTATTTCATCTTTCTTTTCTACTCGCTTTCTAAAACTGAACATGGACAAAACAGAATTGATCATCTTTCCCCCATCTCACTCTACCCCTCCACAAGACCTATCCATCAATGTCAATGGCTGCTCACTTTCCCCAGTCCCACATGCTCGGTGTCTCGGGGTGTTCCTCAACTCTGCCCTCTCTTTCAAGCCACATATCCAAGCCCTTGCCTCCTCCTGCCGACTCCAACTCAAAAACATTACCCGGGTCCATACATTCCTTGACCAAGAAACTGCAAAAATGCTTGTGCACGCCCTCATCATCTCCCGCCTTGACTATTGCAACCTTCTGCTCTCTGGCCTTCCCTCTAGCAATCTTGCACCATGCCAATCTATCTTAAACTCTGATGTCGATTAATCCACCTTTCTGCCCATTATTCCCCAGCCTCTCCTCTCTGCCAAGACCTTCACTGGCTTCCTATTGTCCAGAGACTCCAGTTCAAAACCCTAACTATGACATACAAATCCATCCACAACCTGTCTCCTCCATACATCTGTGACATGGTCACCTGGTACTTGCCGACACGCAACCTTCGATCCTCTCAAGATCTCCTTCTCTACTCCCCTCTTATCTCTTCTTCCCACAACCGCATTCAAGACTTCTCCTGTGCTTCCCCATACTCTGGAACTCTCTACCACAACACATCAGACTTTCGCCTACCACGGAAACTTTCAAAAAGAAACCTGAAGACCCACCTTTTCCAATAAGCCTACAACCTGCAGTGATCCTCAGTCTACTGAACCACCGCACAACCAACTCTACCCTCTCCTAGTGTATCATCACCCATCCCCTGTAGACTGTGAGCCCTAGCAGGCAGAGTCCTCTCTCCTTCTGTACTTGTGTGTGTTAGGAGTCGAATTCCCGCCGCTGCACAGGGGGAATCTCGAGCCATGTCTGCTGCGGTCTCCCATTCTACATCGAGCGCAGTGGAGCCTGCTCAGTGGAGACTTCGGTCCCAGCGCCTCACTGAATCTGATACTGTGCAAAGGATTACTGCTGCCTCTCCAGGCTCTGCTATTGTACCCTGCACTGGTCTGCAGCGAGCAGGCTTTTCTGGGACTAAGTCCTGCTTTGCACACACTGAGCATGCCCAGGGTAAGATCTCTCAATGGAGATCAAGGGTCACATGCTCAGGTACTGCAGCAACTTCCATTGGTCCTCCAGGAAGGTCTTGTACCTGATCAAGTTCTGTGGCAGCCTTCCATTGGTCCTTCTGTGGAAGGTCCTGAAGTTGCTGCAGCTATAAAAGGTTTTCATGACTGCACGGCCATGCGCTAGTATCAAATATGTACGAGCTCAGCGCCAGTGTGGTCGTGTGTGTGGTCAGGGACCCAGCTGAAATAAGCCCCTGGAATGCTGGCACCTCCGGCGAGGAGTTTTGTGTGTATGCAGTCAGGCACTCGGCTAAAATAAGCCATTAGAATTCCAACTCCTCCGGAGAGGAGCTGCGTATTTGGTTTGGACTGCATGACCACTGTCAGCTCTACTCAGTAGCTGTGTCCCCTGTGAGCTAAACAGGGCACAACGTTCTCTTTACTACGGGCTCTGTGAAGTAACAGAGTTCGTTTATACTAATTTACTTCACCGCCTTACTTAGCAGTAGGTTCTTTCCTGCACGGTGGATCCCGGGTTGCGAACGCACCTATCTCACCTAATAAATATATTCGGTGCGTTCCGCCAACCCTAACAGTATGTTCATTGTATTGCTCATGTTGATTGTACTTGTCTATGTATGCCTCTTTTATCACATGTAAAGCACCATGGAATAAATGGCGCTATAAAAAGGAATAATAATAATAATGACTATATAAATTAGCAAAACTATATGCTAAAGACAGCCAATAAAAGTTGAGAACACACCTTCTGATCCTATATTATTATGCAGGATATATTAAAGAGTTGTGTTGTGCTTTTTATTAATTTAATTTATCATGAATGTATTCAAGGGTTCACCAGTTTTGGGGGATTTTTATGAGAGGCCATCAATATCAAATTAGTTGGTGTCCAAGTTCCACCAACCCCTACGATCAGCTGATCACCATTTCTTATGGACGGACCACATGAACTTGGTGACTATAGCTCTAACCTAACAGCTATGTATATCCTGTTAGAGTCCATGCCAAATTTTTCACATCTAACCTGTCACTTTATGTGATAACTCTGAAACGTTTAAACACTTCACAGTGATTTTGAGATTGTTTTTCATAACACATTACATTTTATGATAATGATAAATTTAGGTCACTATAATTATCATCTATTTATAAAAATATCAGAAATTTTGACATTTGCAATTTTCAAACTTTGAATCATCCCTTAGATAATCATTAGACCGCAGTGTCTGATTTCTCCTACTCCTGCACTGATTAGAAGCACTTCACCTTTATAGTAATCGCTCTAAGTTTATTTTAGCAGTGCATGGGTTAATCTGCTCAGTTGAGAGTTCCTGGAAGATTTCCTGCGTTAAGGCTCTCAGCTTTGCATTGTTAGCCACTCCCATGTCCTATATATACCAGACCCTGGCGAGCACTCGTTGTCAGAGATAGCTTATGCTGCATGGCTGGTGGTTGTTGGTGTTTTTTATTGGCGAAGGTGTTTGGTGGGTTTAACTGTGACTGTTGCTAAGTTTTGAGTGTTTGATATTTCCCTTTTTTCGCCTACTTTGGTTTAACCCCATCCTCCACTCCCTGGTGTTTACCTCTGTTGTTTATATGTGTATTTTTGTATGATTGGTATTTTCCTTTATCTCTTTTCGTCTTACCTTGTTAGTCTGGTTGGTGTATTATGGTACACTACTATTCCCCTCTTCCCTGGGTGGGGGAAGGGTACAGACTGAGGGCGGATTCAGGAGCTAAGGCAAGGTACGTGGCCCCGGTGTCTTCACCATCAGAAAAAGTCCCGCGCCCTTAGCACCCTTCAATACAGTCGTGACACAGTCATACCACACAAAAAATTAACAAATAACATTTTCCCTCATGTTAGCACCATCTGTAAAATGTTCTTTTATTTTGTTAGGATGTTAGAAGCTTTAAAATTGTAGTAGTAATTTTTCATGAAAATTTACAAAACTTCTTCTTTTTTAGGGACCAATTCAGTTTTGAAGTGACCTTGAGGGACGTATATATTGGAAAGCCCCAAAATGTGATACCATATTAAAATCAGTGCCCCTCAACATATTCAAAACTGCTGACATGTAATTTATTAACCCTTCAGGTGCTTTTTAGGAATTAATGAAAAGTGGCATGACATGAAAGAAAAATGTTATTTTTACCACCTAAAAGTTGCTAACTTCTGAACAGGTCACTATGGCCGGCAGACTCTAATGCTGTCTTTTGGCTATGAATTGTCATAATAACCATTAACACCACACGATCATGATCTCAAGGTGCCGATGGGTTAAAGAGGGACCCCCACACTCTGTTAACCATCTAAATGCTGTATTAAATAATGACAGCAGCATCAAAGTTGTTATACGGCCGTGGTTGGTGCCAACACCAATCGTGACTGATGCAGCAGGGTGTCAGCTATAGTGTACAGCTAGCGGTTGCTGTATTTTCGCCCGTTGGTGGATGCTATTCTCTTACATCTCAGGTCAGTTTTAAGTCGTATTGGTGGTCACGAAGGTGATATACAGCTCCAACATATGCAGCTCATCCTGAGAGATCCCTAAACAGTTGGGACTACATAAACAAGCAAAACTCTTTCCCAGTCCTGGTCCCCGAGATCTGAGAGTTGAGAACTCTTGAGTTGAGAACTCTTAATAGGGCATAAAGTCAACATTTAAGTATTCCGTATAATAGGCCTTTGTTTTTTAAAGGAAAGCTTACCCTTTAACACCTCTCGCCTTTCCACACAACATATACACTGTACCAAATGCTGACTGTTAAATCTAACATTTCAGTTAAGAACTTCATAAGCATAGAATGGTTTTTCTTATCCATGTTCTAGAAGTAATAACCCAAGTAGAATACATTGTGTAGTGTTATATGTAATGATGTGATTTATATGCAGCCATACAATTAGGCTGTAGGTTACATTGCCCAGTGACTGGGCAGCCTCTGACAAAAGTGCCTTGGTGAAAAGATTTCATATTAGTAATCATGGCCATGGACTATAGACCCCGTAGTTACAAATATTGTAAGGTCATACACACTTTTGTCAGTATTTTTTTTAACTCTAAATGCATTGGAAAATTTATAGCATCTGAATCCAGCAACATTAACGCAGTGCCGTTGAAATATTTATGCTGGCTTTTAGATATCCCAGAGGAAAGTCGCGCCCAGAAGTCTACAAAGGGTATTCCTTTTAAGCATAGAAATCTTCATAAAAATGATTCATTACTTAAAATCGCCATCCAATATCAAGCAAGAATAAATCAGCAGTTAAATAGAGGCCATGACGTTAGTGTTTAGCTTATTTAATTCATATGATGTGATTTAATAGGTAAGGCGATGATTTGGAAGGAAGCAAGTGCTGCAAAACAGAAGACCGTCTATGAGTGGGTGCAAATCATTTTCACTAAAATATAGCATGAGAACTTTGTTGTTACCTCTATAGTATCAAGATATACTGTATATCCTTGTATGTGAACCGGGGGGTTGGACATATTAGTGGTGTAACCTGTACAGCAGCACCTTGGTTCAAGAGGAAAGGGGGCCCTCTTCCCTCCCCAAAGCAGGTGAAATTGTGCATTATGCTGAGCTTTTGGATTGCAAAGAGCCCAAGTATTTTTCTTGCATAGGGGCCCTCTTCTGCATGTGTACGCCCCTAAACACTATACCTTAGATATGTATTATCCAACCACCAGGGGCGTAACTACAACAGGTGCAGGGGTTTCAATCGCACTTGGGCCCTGGAGCCTTGGGGGCCCTAAAAGTCCCTTTGGCCTATAGAAAAAGACTATTACTGTTAAAGATTTAAAATATTTGGGGGCCCCGTTGGAGCTTTCGCATCGGGGGCCCATGAGTTTCAACTTACGCCACTGCCAACCACTAGTTTGACCTGAAACTATTTCTCCTGACTCTCCTATACAAATGTACAATCTTCTCCAGCATGAGTGTCATCATATTATACAGCACTGTGTACTTACAATTCCTCGTTTTGCACTTCTACTCAATTCTTCTTTTTTCCATTAGGTCTATGACATCACGTGACTAAATAGTGAACCGAAGAACTATTGGACAGGATAAAAACAGCAAATGGGTCTTATCTCTGTTAAAATCGTCATGAGACCATGCACAGTGGTGGTTTGGTTGTGTGCACACAACCACTGATATAGTTTATGTCTGCTGCAGACCCATGAGGAGAATCAGAAGATAGAAACTGGAAACAAATGGATCAATCTGCACTGCCGTTGAAGAATGAGGAGCTGTAGAATCCAAATGTAAGCGGTTTATTCGTCCATGTGTTTCAAAGTTTTGCAAACCACATGGTTTGTCCTGATGAAGAAGTTGTAAAACTTTGAAACACATTGATGAATAAACAGATTACATTTGCATTCTACATCTCCGCATTCTTTTGCAATGGCAGGAGCAGAATAACCCTCTTGTTCCCAGTTTTTATCACGGGATTAAAAACTGACTAGCTGAGTCCTTCTAAGCTCTATAACAGTAGAAACATGAAATCTCTTTTCATGCATGAGTCAGCATTAGAACTACAATTCTGTATTCCTGGCAGGGGGAGGAGTGGAGCGGCTGGTCCAGAAGTTGAAGAGGAGGATGCCTCATGCGGGGAAAAGAGACTTCCTATTTCTACGTAAAGCAGAAAAAAGTGAAAAGAGAAAAATTAACTGGGTAGAAAGGCAAAATGAGCAATTGTAAGTACACAGTGCCATCTAATATGATGATTGCAATATATTAAGAGGATACAAACTTTGATGGGGGTGCTTCTTTAAAGCAATGTCTTAGATACAGGGGTGTAGAAGTAGCAGTCACACCAGTGACTTGATGCGTGAGAGTTTTAATGGGTTTTCTACCACAGAATATATTATTCTAAATGGGGTGCCCTGTTAGTTTTTGCTTAAGGGACATAGAGCTTTAAATTACATGTGTGTGAAGAGAACGAGATTGGATTTTGCAAGTCACAATTTTCAAGAGTAATACAATATTACAGTGGAACAAGCACTAGCAGACAATAGTCATTCCCAGAGGCCCCACAGCACCGCGGGAGTCCAAATATATGAGAACAAATATGCTGCGGAGGAGTGTTTGTGTACAGGAAAATCTAGGCCAGTTTGTATTTTAATGCGTTTTCCATGAAAAATATCATTTTAATATGGAAGGAGTGTTCCACATTTAATGTCCCAATACTATCCGGTGGAATGCTATTTGATGTTTCAGATACTGGCGTAGTTTCTGACAGATCAAGGGAATAATACATGCATTTTAATGGAAGAATACTATAATCACACTGGAACAGAAAGATATTGTACATGAAGCATCTTTCACTAAGTTTATATAGTACAAGTTTTTTGTTGTTCCAGGATGGATTTGTTTCCCGTACTGCTGGCGAGTTGCTAGTTTGGCTTACATTTAAAGTAAACTGGAAAAAATAATATTTCCAAAAAAGAGAACTGAATTTACAAAGTAAATGTTTGGTTTTGAGGCCACCTCACAGACTACATTTGAGAACGGCACAAATTGATACAGAAAAAAATCATATAATCATTGACAGGGCTGTTATGATTACTGATGGGTGAACCCGAACAGTAAAGTTTGGGGTCCGTACCGAACACTTATCACTGTTCAAGTTCGGCACCCCAAACATCGGGTGTTTCCCATGCTGTCATTTGCATTTTTTTTTTTAAGAATAAAGAACTTTATTGTGGGTGTTTTTTTATTTACAATACAACTGTAGAATTAGCAATGGATAGTTGCATTACAGACCCTTTTCCATTACTAACTGCTGGGCTTGTTGTCACCTTACAATGCAAAGGTGACATCAACCCCACAAATATTACCCCACTTACCAGCGCCACAGGGCAATTGGGAAGAGCCTGGCAAAGCGAGAGAATCGGTGCATCTAAAAGATGCTCCTTTTCTGGGGTGGATGCAGGCTGCTCTTTTTAGGCTGGGGGTGCCAGTACCCATGGCCCTGTACCAGCCTGGGAATACCAGCCCCCAGCTGTCTTCTTTAGCTTGGCTTGTTGTCAAAAATGGGGGGGAACTCGCACAGTTTTTTTAAAGTTATTTATTTAAATAATTTAAAAAAACAGCGTGGGGACCCCTCTATTCTTGATAACCAGTTATGATGAAGCTGACAGCTAAGGGTTCCAGTCCATTGCTGTCAGTTTTACCTGCACTGGTTATTAAAAATAGAGGAGACCCAATGTCGTTTTTTAATATTTATTTATTTATAGTACAGGTGCCGGCTGATGAATACTCCCATCAGTGATGCCTGTTCTGTTATCAGCGACAGCAGGCGTAAGATGATGGGAGTAGTACTCACATCAGCCGACGCCTCTGTGATTGGCAGTGAACTTTTTACCATCAGTAACAGCTGCTGGCTCACGCAGCTCTCTGACCAGCAGTAATAATCTTACTGGCAATTAGAGGCAGTGTTTTCCATTCTGTCATGTAGATGACAGCGTGGCAAACAACAGATGTTCGGGGCCCCCCATTCATCTGGGTTTGGGTACTGTTCTGATACCCGAGTCAAACTTTTTTAAAATGTTCAGCCAAACCTAAACATCCAGGGGTTTGCCCATCACTAGTTATGATACGTGGGTTCACAACAGACCCATCAAATACCACAGGTTGCTTAAAACCAAAGAAAATCAGAGTTTCGTTTAAATCTACAACAAACGTTTTTCTTTGTATGAAACTGGAGGCTTGCCTGCATAGTACTTGAACCATTGTGAGTGCCATAATTTGGCTCTGTGCAACTTGACAAATTAAGTAAAATTGTAATATAATAATGGGCTTGAAGCATAAAGCCCAGAGAACTAACTGCATAGTATTTTTTACACAGACCTTATAATTCTTATCAATTTGCTTTTATGGGCATTTTAAACCTTCCTACGTTATCCTAAGTGATATTGCACGACTCGTTAAAGGGTTGATTGTGACTTGTAGGATCACTACTTCCAACAGGCGGCACTATAGAGTTAAGTCCTCTTTTTCTCAGAAGAGGGAATTTGTATATTTACATTTCTATAACCTTTCTTATGAGACATTTAGTTTCTGCTCATTTATGCTATTTTGGTCTTTTTTAACTTTTTATGGTTTATTATATGGTTGGACCAGGTATATTTGTAGTATCAACCTTTTCTTTTTGACAGTCAAAAAAGTGGGAATTAGGTACATGTAAGGAGTGGTTGGTTGGTGAAGTGTCTCTTATGAATGCAAGATACAAAAGGCCTTGGTGGTATAGTGCTTTTTTGTGTCTGCATCTAGGTATGGTAGAAACAATACATTTAAATGCACACTGGAAGATCAGAATGACCTTACTCACGGTGAAGCAACAAGCCTGATGGTTAGAGTCTTCAGAAGGGTAACCTATTTTATGATTGCAATTTGCAAATGTTCTCCCAAGAAGAAATAGTTTGAAAAGAGGTGGAATCTTGGAACAGCACCCTCTATTTTTCATCTCTTTTGACAGCAATATACTGTAAAATCAAATCTGGCAATCTTGGGCAATTCTATGTACTACTCACAGTTGCCATGTTTTAGTCCCTCATACTCAAGCACCAACCCCCTTGCTTTCTTTTTGTTGGCAAACATCTTCACTCCCAGGCATCATCAAACATACTCTCTACATTTTGGCATTCTCATTGCTTGATGTTGTGGGCAGCTAATATTCTGGCAGATGCAATGTTCATTCACAGGAATAATGATGCATAATAAATATGTTCACACTATTTCAACAATGGCAGTACTCTTACATTTGACAGACTACAAGACAGCAGTTCAAGTTTGCTCTTTGGTGGTCCCTCAATGTATAGTAAATAGTGATGAGTAACTTTCACTCCACTACTCGGTACTTGCCCGAGTATCACTATGCTTGGTGTACTCGGCGAGCACCGAGCATTTCTGGGATTATTCGGCTGTAGCTCTGGTCTCGCCTTTAAATTTTGGTGCTTTTTAGAGCGCCAATGAACATGCAGAGATTGTCTGCCATGCACTGTAATGCCACAGACATCTTTGTTGTGATATTACAGTGATTGGCTGGCCGCACAGCGTCATCAGGTCTAAAAGAGACCTGGCGCCACCCTGCTCGGCACATTCAGCTTCAGAATCAGCTAGTGTAGGGAGTACTGCTGCTGAGATAGGGTCAGATTCGTTCTTTTATTAGTTAGTGTGGATCTACCATTGTTCAATCCACAAATCCTGATAAGCTAACAGTCCTTTTTAGGGCTAATTCAGGGGTATATAGATTGCAGTGTTAAGTATGCAGGGGAGTTTATGTGCACATATCCACATCAGTGCAAGGCATGCAGACACTGTATGTGAGTATATAGATCTCACTGCATACATCAAAAGGCTCCATTACTGTCTGCTGCTGCGTATTTTATATGCACTCCCGGACAGAAGTTATGTCGCTTATCCATGTTATGTAAATAAAAGCTTATAACCTGACGTTAAATTCATCCATTGGTTGTAAAATTATTCTTTTGAAAGCTGAAACCCTCCGAAATGTGGTTTAGGTTAAGAAAATAAATTGGCATCAATGCAGAAATATTGATCAGTTAACGAACACAGAATGGTCAGATTTTGGCAAGACAAAAGTTTTGTCGCCCACAGAAATTATTGTTATATTCAAACAAGTAATTAACTTGAAATACAAATATATGTTGCATAACATTGGTGAATGAAGTTGTGGTGCTATTAGAGTCATATTTAATATTTTGTGTGACTTCCATGAGCTTGAAGGACTGCATCTATGCGGTTCAACAATGATTCATACAATTTATTAATGAAGTCATCAGGAATAGCAAGGAATGCAGTCTTACATGCCTCCCAGAGTTCATCTAAATTCTTTGGTTTTGTCTTCCAAGCTTCCTCTTTCATCCTGCCCCAAACATGCTCAATGATGCTCATGTCTGGTGACTGGGCTGGCCAGTCCTTGAGCACCTTGATCTTTTTTTGCCTGGAGGAACTTTGTTGTAGAGATGGATGTATGAGATGGAGCACCATCCTGCTGCAGAATTTGAACCCTTTTATGATTTGGAATATAAGAGGTAGCTAATACTTATTGATATTTTAGGCTATTGATATTGCCTTCCACCTTGCAAATGTTTCGCACACCCCCATACTGAATGTAACCCCAGACCATGATCTTTCCACCACCAAATTTAACTGTTTTCTGGGTGTATTTTGGATCCATACGGGCTCCAGTAGGTCTCCTGCAGTATTTGCGTCGGCTGTGGTGTTATTCTACTGAAGATTCATCAGAGAAATCCACCTTCTGCCACTTTTCCAGCTTCCATCTGTTTAGCAGGCTGTGGGACTTTGCAAATGCCAAATACCACACGGTTTTTTATTTGCCTTTTGTTTAGTGCTGGCTTCTGGGTAGTGATTCGACCATGGAGGCCATTTCGAGTCAGAATCCTACAAACTGTTCTAGTTGACACAGGGACTTGAGGTGACCAGGCCTGTTGGAGCTCTGCTGCAGTGGAAGAGGGGCTTGCTTTTGATTTTCTATCCAACAAACGTGACTCCTGAGCAGTTGTCTTGCTGGTCTGCCGGACCTGGGCTTGTCAACCACATCTCCAGTCTCTGCAAATCTTTTTTTAATTCTTTGTACTTGATGCTGAGACACATTAAAGGTGCCAGCCACCTCTGCAGTGGTCTTCAGCCTCTTCATAATTCAGGCTTTGGTCGCAGGGTGGATTTTTGGCATGTTGTCAGAGCTCAAGTTGCAGTTCAAGTGAAGGTCTGGGGTGCTGGGTTTCTTTTTATACACACACTAATTAACCGATCATTTACTGAGCACAGGTTAGGATGTAAACTAGGATTGGGTGCATTATATGACTAGGCGACAAAACTTTTGTCTTGCCAAAATCTGACCATTCTGTGTCCATTAACTGATCAATATTTCTTTATTGATGCCAATTTATTTTCTCAACCTAAACCACATTTCAGAGGGTTACAGCTTTCAAAAGAATAATGTATACAACCAATGGATGTATTTAACGTCAGGTTATAAGCTTTTATTTACATAACATGAATTTGTGACATAACTTCTGTCAGGGAGTGTATACCTAGCTGCAGGTATCCGTGGCCAGGATTTTTTTTTTGCACCTTATATCTGCTAATTTTATTACAAAGCAATCCATAGACCTTTTTTCTACATTTATTTACTTGGTCACACTGCAGACTACAGCCAGGTCATTTAAATGCAAGAGCGTGAAAATCTAACAATTTAAAATGTTTTTTTTTTTGTCCCAGGCATCAAATGAGAATGCGCAGAAAATTCTGGCTTTTTTTTTTGGTACTAAAGTATTTTTTGGAGTGTTTTACAACATTTTTGGACACCATTTTGCTGACCAAAAAATCTTTAGCTGGCCCAAAAATATTTAGCTACAGTTCTTATATTTATCACTGTGATTTGTACGCCACACGCATATCATTGCACTAAATATCTTACAATTTTAGTACTCCAATTTTTTTTTGTCTCATAGCCTACTTATTGACACAATTTTGGTGGGCCCCCCAAAAAAATCAAGGCCACATTTTGATCAGTTTGTTATCTCTGTCAGACGCCCGGTCTATCTGTGGTCTACAAATACTTGCTTTTCAGGCATACATTCCACTTTTTTGTTTGTCTGCTAACTTTGGTCTATACAGTATTTTGGGTTAAAAAAAATTTTTTTTAAACTCCAGGCCACATATTGAAACAGTCTGTTATCTCAGTCAGATGCCTGGTCTATCTGTGCTCTACAAATACTTGCTTTTCAGGCATACATTCCACTTTTTTAACGTGTTAGCCTACCTCGTGACAGTAATTTTGTTTTCAAAAAATAAAAAAAGGCCACATATTGAACATTTTGGTTTCTCTGTCAGACGCCTCCTCTATCTGTGGGTTAAAAATTGTTGTATTTGAGTGCTCATTTGAACTGGTTTTGGTGTGTCTTACCTTAGTTATTAATAAAACTTGTTAAAAACTTAATGTAAAAATTACCAACATTCCATTGAATTAAAAGTGTACTTTTTCGGCACACTGATCACATATAAATTTTCTCAAAATTAATCCATTTGCATTGAACTTTTAAAATATTTCAGTAGTCCATTTAAAATGGGCAAGGCAAGGGACAAGGAAGTGGACGTGATGCTGATGGTTCATGCAGAGGACAAGGCCGTGGCCAAGCTGAAAGCTGGCCACAACAAAGACCCACATCTTCTCGCTCGACCTTCTTGTCCCAGTTTCTAGGGGACCGCAGCACACCACTACTGAAGCCAGAGCAGTGTGAAACAGTTGTTGGTTGGATAGCGCATAATGCTTCCTGTCACTATGCCACCACCACCACGTCTTCCACATGGTCAAGTCTGAGTAGCCGTCAGTCTGGACCGCATATTACTCACCCTGATCCTCCTTCCTCCCACCATGCCGAGTGCCCTGAGACAGCTAATCCCACACTTGGACACTCCGAAGAGCTGTATACTTTTCCCTTTAAAGATTCCGGACTCTCGGCCGGTCAACTTGAAGTGGGGACAGATGAGATCGCATGTAGCAATGGCCAAAGATTTGAGCAGCCACGGTCACACGAAGGCAATGGTGGGAAAGTGTCACAAGAGGTGGACGATGATGAGACACAATTGCCAGAAAGTCAGGAGGAGGAGCAGGGTGCGGATGTGGAAGACGAGGTGGTGGATGACATAGTAACTGACCGAGCCTGGCAGGAGGACATGCAGAGTGAGGACAGCAGCACACATGGGGAAGGAGGCATAGCACCCCAACAGGCAGGAAGAAGCAGTGTGATGGCCACAGACAGAAGGCGTGCATCCGTTCCCCGTAACACCAAGATGACGGAAGTTGCCATTCCAACTGTTAGATCTTCTCGAGTCTGGTTATTTTTTAAAGAGTCTGACGATAACCTTTAACAGGCCATTTGCAGCACCTGCCATGCTTGCATCAGCAGGGGTAGCAAAACTACCAGCCTGACCACCACCAGCATGATCAGGCACATGGCAGCAAAGCACCCGACTTTGTGGGTCGAACCCCAGGCTCCAGGATCACTGTCTGAAGGTGACATCACTGCTTCTTCCACTATTAAATGGATCCGTCACAGATTGTGAAAAACTGATGCGACGGATCTGTTTTTTTGCCGGATCCGACTAGCTGATCCAGTTAGTTGGATCCTAAAAAAATTGGAGCATGCTCAGTTAAAAAAAATGGAATCCGTCCCCAGATTCCGTCATTTGACAGATCCGGCGCCATAGGATTCCATTCTAGCAAATGACAGACGTCGCTGTCCGTTTTTTTGATGGACACACTAAAGTTACTATGTCCGTTTTCTCCGACCACCAGATAAACAATTTTCGATGGATCCGGCGACCGACAGATGAAACGTGAGGCCATCCGTCGCAATCCATTGCTAATACAAGTCCATGGGAAAAAAACGGATCCGGGGGCAACATTCGCTAGATCCGTTTTTTTTTTAAATTCGCTGGATTGAGACTGACGGCAAAATACTGATGTGTGAAAGCAACCTTAGGCTCTTTGAGATGGAATCTTTCCGCAACCTGATGGCAGCGGCCATCCCAAGGTACTCGGTCCCCAGTTGCCACTATTTCTCCCGGTGTGCTGTACTGGCATTAGACCAGCACGTGTCCCACAACATTACCTGTGCCCTCAGCAATGCTGTTACTGGGAAAGTCCACCTAACCACGGACACGTAGATAAGTTCTTGTGGGCAGGGACGGTACATCTCCCTGACAGCACACTGGAAGCCGGGACCCAGTCGGACCTTGGGATGGAATACATCCTCCCGACGCCGAGGATTGCGGGCCCTACATCAATCAGGGTAGCCCCCACAGTCTATAGCTCCTGCACCTCTTCCTCCTCCTCTTCAGCCTCCATCAGCCAGGCGGCAATAGAATGTGCTGAAGCTAATCTGCTTAGGTGACAAACCGCACAATGCTGAAGAGTTGTGGACAGCGTTGAAAGAGCAGTCAGATTTTTGGCTGACACCGCTGAACCTACAGCCAGGCATGGTCGTGTGTGACAATGGCCAGAACCTGGTGGCGGCTCTGAGGCAAGGTGAGGTCATACATGTACCTTGCCTGGCCAATGTGCTTAACCTCGTCGTTCAACATTTTCTCAAAAGCTACCCGGAGCTACCGGGTCTGCTAGTGAAAGTATGCCACCTGTCTGTCTATTTTAGAAAATCAGCTACAGCTTCAGCCGCCCTTGCTGTGCTTCAGCAGTGTTTGCAGCTTTTGGCTCACTGACTGGTGTGTGATGTCCCCATGCATTGGATCTCTATACTGCATATGTTGGAAAGGATTTGTGAGCAGAAGAGGGAAGTTGTTGACTACCAGCATCAACAAGGTCATCATTATTCAGTTCAGACTCCACACATAAGACCTCAGGAGAGGACATGGATGTCAGACATATGTACCATCCTCCAAAACAGGACTGCACCAAGATGGTGAGCGGCGATGACGCCATAATTAGCGTCACCATCCCGCTTCTCTGCATTCTGAAAACCTCTCTGCTCACAATTAAAAAGGATGCATTGCAGGCGGAGCATGAGGACATGGAGCAAAGAACCATATAGGGTGATTACACACAGTCCAGCCTCATGTCGTCCCAACGTGGATTGGTGGACAATGAGGAAGAGGAGGAGGAAGAAGAACAGGAGTTACTTTCATGCGCTTTAGACGGTACTACAAGCACAGCTGTCATACCATCTGTTTAGCGCTTATGGCCTGAGGACAGGGAGGGGGAGGAAGAGGAGGACAGCATGGTCAGTCATCCTGTTGTTGAGGACATGGAAGTCTTGCCTGTTAGCAGTCTGGCACGCATGGCTGACTTTATGTTGCGCTGTGTTTCCCGTGACCCTCGCATTATTAAAATTTTCGGTGACACTCATTACTGGTTGGTGACACTTCTAGACCCACGCTACAAGGATAACTTTCAATCTCTTCTTCCAGAGGCAGACAGATGTACTAAAATGGTGCAGTACCAGAGGGCCCTTGGAGCGGAATTACTTAAAAAAATTCCCATCTGAGAACTCTGGCAGCAGATGTCAGAGTTTGTTGTCGAACCAAGGAGTACAGGTGAGAGAGACAGAAGTACAATCCAGCACAGGCAGGGGAACAATGGCAAAGTTCTGGGACAGTTTTCTCAGACCCTCCCATCGTGCCGGCACAGAGGCAAGGGGTGCTGTCACAAGAAGTGCAATGTTTGGGAGGAAGCTGAGGGAGTACCTTGCTGATCATACAAACGTCCTCCGTGATTCCTCTGTGCCTTTTAATTATTGGGTATCCAAGCTGGACACGTGGCATGAACTGGCTCTCTGCGCCTTGAAGGTCCTGGCCTGCCCTTCTGCTAGCATTCTGTGAGAGCGGGTTTTTAGTGCCGCTGGTGGAATTTTAACTGATAAGTGCATCCGCCTGTCAACTGAAAATGCTGACAGGCTGACTCTTATAAAAATGAACAAGGGCTGGATTGGGCAAGACTTCTGTACACCACCGAATGAAAACAGCGAAACATAACCTCAAATGCATTGTCTTTTTTGGGGAGGTGTATTGTCATGCACCTCTTCACAACCACACATGGGTATACGCTTCTTGATTTTGTCTATTTGGAGTTATCCTCCTCCTTATCCTCATCCTCATCATCCACAACCACTAGAACACCAGGGTGAACGTATTCTGTGATGCAAAAGTCACTCAATTTTTGTGCAAGGGTGTTTTTAGGATGCCCGTTACTAATTTGAAACAAAAAAATTTTATTCCCCCAGGGGCAAATGTTTGTCAGCCAATACACTTAGTGTATGGGTATTCAAAATGTAGGAGACCCGCTCCTTTAAATTGGGAATAGAGACATATGAGGACATCCTCCACGTCTCTTCAGGCACCACCACTAGAACACGAGGGTGAAGGGATTCCGTGATGCAACAGTCACTCAATTTTTGGGCAACGGTGTTGTTATGATGCCCGTAAATACTTACCAAAAATAAACATTTTGTACCCCCCAGGGGGAAATGTTTGTCAGCCCATACACTTAATGTGTGGGCATTCAAACTGTAGGAGATCTGCTCCTTTAAATTGGGAATAGAGACATATGAGGACATCCTCCACGTCTCTTCAGGCACCACCACTAGAACACGAGGGTGAACAGATTCAGTGATGCAACAGTCACTCTATTTTTTGGCAAGGGTGTTTATGATGCCCGTAAATAATTTAAAAAAAAGGGTACCCCCAGGGGGAAATGTTTGTTAGCCCATACACTAAGTGTATGGGCACTCCAAGTATAGGTGAAGCGCTCCTTTTTAATGTGACAATTTTTTTATGAGACCCTCCTCCACGTTTCTTCCAAGGGGGATTGTGGTGCATGCAAATTACGGCCAGGCCTTGCATTCACTTCGTGGACAAAATTTATGGTAATAAAAAAATTAATAATAATGTAAACTTTTGTTTCATGTGGCCATCCAGTACGTGGTTTCAAAGGGTTATTGGGATGCATGTAACATTGGTGCGGGGCAGGCCTTGCATTCAATGCATAAGCAAACAGTATGGGACACACACACTCTTCTAATGGGAACAATTTTGTCATGAGGCGGTAAAGTACGTCTGCTGAAACAGTTATTGGGGTGCATGTAACATTGGGACAGGCCAGGCCTTGCATTCAATGCATAAGAAAACTGTATGGGAGACACACTTTCTTCTAATGGGAACAATTTTGTCATGAGGCCGTAAAGTACCTCTGCTGAAAGGCTTATTGGAAAGCATGTAACTTTGTGACAGGGCAGGCCTTGCATTCAATGCATAAGAAAACAGTATGGGAGGCACACTTTCTTCTAATGGGAACAATTTTGACATGAGGCCCTCAAGTACGTCTGCAGAAACGGTTATTGGGGTGCATATAACTTTGGGGCACGGCAGGCCTTGCATTCAATGCTACATTTTTTCAGGAGGCCCTCCTGTACGTCTCGTGAAAGGAGTATTGGAGTGTGTCATAATTTTTGGCAGCCCAGCCACTCACTGCATAGGCAATAACAGTATAGGAGACCCACTGGCCCTTTAAGAACGTTAATGCCATTTTTGGTTGGGGTTAGTTATTTTGCTTTATATATTTCATTTCCCTGGAAAAGATGTTCCTTAACATATTTCCCAGCAAAATCCATTTTGCTTTAGTTTTTGTATGTTTTTTGGTGCGCCTGTAAAAATGGCGTGAAACTCTGACAATATTGCTTACAGCTGTGACCTAGGGGTCAGAAATGCTTCCAGGGACATTTGCCATGATGCTCCCAAGCATCTTAGGAGACCATGATTCAGTCTATATACTGTAATATTGTGACACTGTGGAGACAGTCAGAGATCACAGGTTCAAGTCTCCTTAGGAGACTAAATAAGAAAGTAAAAAATATAAAAAAAATGGTTTCATTATATAAAAATTGAAAGTGAACTTCACCCACATTAAAGGGAATCTGTCACCGGCATCAGGGGCTTATCTACAGCATTCTGTAATGCTGACCGGACCACAGCGGGACCGCCCCCGGGTGAGTATAATATAACTTGTTTTTCTTCTCTTTCAGGTAACATTGGGGGCTTATCTACAGCATTACAGAATGCTGCAGATAAGCCCCTGATGTCGGTGGCCTTATCTCATATACGATTTTTGGGATGAAAGATTCCCTTTAAAAATTATGGATTTTAAGAATTAATAAAATAAACATATCTGGTATCACCACGTCCATAAATGTCCAGTCTATCAAAATATAAATTTAGTGAATCTGTATGTTACATCTGTAATGAGATAAAGGAAAACTCACAATGCCAGAATTGTATTTTTTGTTCATCACTCGTCTGTAAAAAAAAAAATGCAATAAAAAGTGATCAAAACGTCGTACTTACTCCAAAATGGTTTCAAGGAAAACATGAGCTTGCCCCACAAAACAAACCTTAATACATCTCCATCAACAGAAAGATAAAAACATTACATGTCTCGAAAAAATTGCGACATAAACCACATTTTTTCACCACTTAAAAAAAAACCTCTGCAAGTTTGACATTATAGTAATTTATACAAGTCATCATCCAAATTCATAACTCACATTGCAAAAAATATGCCACCATGTACCGTAGCTATATCAGTGGAAAAATGAAAAAGTTATGGTACTTAAAATGAGAGGAAGAAAAAACTTAAGTGCAAAAATGAAAAATTGCCGGGTCCTAGAGGTTATTAATTAGCACAAGTGCTTACCAGTAGTTCTATAAGAGGGAGATGTACTCTGAATGCTCTTACATGCATATTTTTGATATTATGATAGGATTCAGTTAACTTAGAAATCATAGGAAGGGTAAAGGAAATGTTTATTATCTGATGTTCATGACCTTTTTGGACGGGTTTTTAATTCTTTGTAATAGTTTTGCCCAACTTGAGTCACAATACTGTATCTTTTGTATACTCAGATACATATACCGTAATTGTATTTCTACTTTTTGCGTCCCACAGGGTAATGAGGATGATGCTGATGATCCTAGTACAAGCATTGGTTCCTATCATTATATGTTGGAGGCTAACATTGGAAAAACTATGCTGGAATTTCAGGTCAGTATCATAAGTAATACCATTTGTGTATTTCTCAATTTTCATAAAAGTTTCTTAACATCAGAATTGTCTGATATAGTATAGAGATATAAATGAATATAAATGATATATGGAGGTTTCAGGAATGTATAAAACACTAAATTGTTTAAAGATGCTGGATATATTTCAGATGTGTGAGCAGGAATCTTGTCTGTGCTGCATCCGATTTTCATTATATAATTGTAAAAATATGTCTGAAGGTCGTGGATATCAGTCAGTGCAGTGTAAAATGGTGTAAGGAGGACATGATGGAGTGTCAGAAAGGTGTTTTTGGAGTCTGGCATAGGATAATGATTTATATCATGCACAGTCTCCCAGTGGCTGAAACAGGTCTTTGTACAGGGGAGAACTCTACATACTGTATGTACATGTTGTTAATAAAGGGGTTATCCAGGATTTGTAATATTTTTGCTTGAGAGTCTAAGAGCTAACAGGCCGGTACTCGCTAACTGTTCTGCCCGGTTCCCCTCTCCGTTGACTCAGAGTGGTCACGGACCGCTCCTGACGGCGATTCTTTGACTTCTGCTATCTACTTCATGTCGTCAGAGCAGCGTCTTCTCTTCCATTCTGCTCTGTTGACGGGGTGCTGAACCGATGTCATGCTGATTGGCAGCAAGATCCCCGCTGTCTAACTGCGGGGAGCGAGCCGGCTGTCAATCAGTCTGCAGCAATGCCCCATCATGCCTCGAACCAGAAGAAGAAGAGCTGTTGCGTTGATGAGTGGGGATTGCCATGCAGGAGGATTGCCAAGCTAAGCTGGCAGAGGTCATCCCCGTGCAGAACAGGCATGCAGTTGGCAACTGTCTGCCTGTATATTCTTAACCCCATATACAGAAATATTAAAAGTCCTGGTTAACCCCTTTAAATGATTTGTACTATCCTCAGCAAGTACTTGTAATAGTACTCAATCATGTCCAACCTTGAAATAAATACTATATCTCAATAGATAAGTCTGTCATCATGAACCACCATACATTTCCAAAATGTGTATAGATGACTGAAACCCATTTGGCCCTGCTCAGTCTCCTAATCTCCAGTATCCAGTAAAAATGCCAGTGCCGTATGGTCACATTACCGGATAAAGAAACGTACAGTCAAAGACAAGGGACGACGATCTGTCTCCTAGTGCATAGATGTTAGCAGCCCCTAGTAAAGGCTGATGCTAGTCTTTACTGCACCCCCATAGTTGGAGGTACACTCTCAGAACATTCTAAGTTAGAATCCATTTAAATCAGTGGTAGTTTTCTTTTGAACATGGTACTACCATTACAGTGGCACTTGCTGGCAGCCAGACTCTGAACTTATTAAGGTGTTATATAGCAAGCAAAATGCCTGCTGATATTCTTTACTAGGATGTAACTAATGAAAAATTATCAGGCTAAATATTTTTTTTCACTAAAGTTTCTCTTTAAAAGTTTACCAGTTAAGTGGTTATAAATCCATCCCAAATTCTAACTGAGTCTATGAGGGGAAAAGTGGTATGTCTCTTTATGTGACTATGTTTTATAGAGAAGATAATAGTGTGCTCATTCTGGTCTCTAAAATCAGAGCTTAAAAGCTAAATTTTTAAAGTTATTTTATTTCCTTAGTGGTGTACTAAAGAGGTTGTCTACTATTCGGATAACCCATTTTCAATTCCTATATCCCCCTTATAAAATATAAACAGCCTGTACTCGCATCGGGTGCCAGTGTCACCCAGGGCTTGTGTGACGTTGTTGCGTCACATGAGCCCTGCAGCCAATCAGCGGCCAATCACCTGGAAAAAGTGCTGCTGCTCTCTGATTACATCCGAATGTCCGAAGGAAGTAAGAGTGAAGCAGCTGCTGATTGGCTTCAGAACTCACATGACATAACAACATCACACACGGACAACCCCTTCTCAATTACTATATTCCCCTTGATGAAATAACGTCCTGTACTCACGTCCGGTGCCAGCGCCATTCCAGCAATACCGGCGCCAGGCTTTCTGGGGCTCGTGTGATGTTGTTAAGCCATGTGAGTCTTTAAGCCCTTTTTTTAACAGTGTTTGTTCTTGATTCAACTCCTCTTCCAGTGACTCTCTTGAACCAGACTTCCCACATTATAGAGTTGTAATATGGTGCTATAGATTTGATTCAACAGAATTGCAGGAAGTCAGTGTTACATCCATCCATTCATTTTTTTGTGTTCATAAATTTTTAACATGCATTTTTTGGAGTGTTTTTCTTCCTATAGAGAAACCAATACCTGAAAAAATAAATGCCATGGCCAGAGCATGAAAAATGCCACAAAAATGTACTGCTTGTAGTTTCAATTGACTTACAGTCAACATCTGGTCACAATGGGTTTAAAAAAAAGCTGCAAAAACAGCAGGAAGAAGGCAACATTGTTTTTAAAAAAATTATTAGGTGTAAAATTATCCAGGATTTTTTTTTTCATTGAGTTATTGATTCCGTAGTGGCAGCGCATGTTTAGTTTTTCTTTGTCGAAGAAGGTGTAATAATACATTCATGAAATTCAAGACATCAAAGAAGGAGCTGCCAACAATGTCTGAAATTTGCTGTACATTGGGGAAATATAAGAAGGCAAAAAAATAGCTGTGCAGTTAGCATAACAAATTGAATTCAACACAAGCTTTTTACTGTGCCCCAATACTAAACATTTCCCCATACACCACATAAAAGAGAAGTAGATGGTGCCAGCAGAAAGCAAAGGGACCAGATGATTGTAAATGGGAGGAAAGTCAAATCCAAACATGCATTGGCCAATTATCAGAGCAGATTAAATAAACATTTCCAATGCTTAGATGCTGATTATTTAGGGTGTGATGAGTGTGTCCCCATAGAGCTTGTTAATGCAAGTAAATTTATTCTACGCGATCAGATACCCATGAATAAAACATACAACACTACAAAGAAAAATAAAATATCCTCTAAGGTAAACGAACCTACCATATTTTTTTTTCCAGCAGGAAATTAGTTCTTTCCTCACCTCCAAACATTAATAGGTGAGAACAGTGAGTGGCCAAAAAAAAGACTCCGAAAACAACTCTTCGGGGACGGTTGAAATGAAACACAGCAGGCGGTACGGTTACAGCATTTGCCCACACTTATACTTCCATGAGAAATGGATAGATTTGCTGTACCAGGTTTAAGTCAATCAAAATTGTTAATTAAATTTTGGTTTTGTCCAATTATTACCCAATGGAATAGTTTTTTCTCTATTCCATTGGAAGTGGAATTACAGAATATTTGTTTTAGATGACCGCATTAAAGGTTGGCTATAGACTTGGCTGTAGAAGTTGTATTTGAAAACCATTACATAAAAGAAATAATTGAACATGACTTGCTTTATTGAAGACATTATTTCATTACTTCAGAGATTTAGCAGTGAAGGGAATCTATCAGCTGGTTTTTGACATACACGTGCTTCTCACAAAATTAGAATATCAAAAAGTTAATTTATTTCAGTTCTTCAATACAAAAAGTGAAACTCATATATTATATAGAGTGATTACATACAGAGTGATCTATTTCAAGTGTTTATTTCTGTTAATGTTGATGATTTTGGCTTGCAGCCAATGAAAACCCAGAAGTCATTATCTCAGTAAATTAAAATACTTTATAACACCAGCTTGAAAAATGATTTTAAAATCCGAAATGTTGGCCTACTGAAATGTATGTTCAGTAAATGCACTCAATACTTGGTCAGGGCTCCTTTTGCATCAATTACTGCATCAGTGCGGCGTGGCATGGAGGCGATCAGCCTGTGGCACTACTGAGGAGTTATGGAAGCCCAGGTTGCTTTGATAGCAGCCTTCAGCTCATCTGCATTGTTGGGTCTGGTGTCTCTCATCTTCCCCTTGACAATACCCCATAGGTTCTCTATGGGGTTAAGGTCAGGCAAGTTTGCTGGCCAATCAAGCACAGTGATACTGTTGTTTTTAAACCAGGTATTGGTACTTTTGGCAGTGTGGACAGGTGCCAAGTCCTGCTGGAGAATGAATTTTCCATCTCCAAAAAGTTGGTCGGCAGGTGCTCTAAATTTTCCTGGTAGATGGCTGCGCTGATTTTGGTCTTGAAAAAACACAGTGGACCTACACCAGCAGATGACATAGCTCCCCAAGCATCACTGATTGTGGAAACTTCACACTAGACCTCAAGCAGACTCCAGCAGCAGTCCACTCCTTGTGAATCTCCCCCAAATTTTTGAATGTTTTTTTCTTAACAATCCTTTGGAGGCTGCGGTTATCCTGGTTGCTTGTGCACCTTTTTTTAACACACTTTTTCCTTCCACTCAACTTTCCATTAATGATTAATGAATACAGCACTCTGTGAACTGCCAGCTTCTTTAGCAATGACCTTTTGTGGCTTACCCTTCTTGTGGAGTGTGTAAATGACTGCCTTCTGGACATCTGTCAAGTCAGCAGTCTTCCTCATGATTGTGGAGCCTACTGAAACAGGTTAAGGGACTTTTTTAAACTCTTAGGAAGCCGTTGCAGGTGTTTTTTGTTAATTCTAATTTACTGAGATAATTACTTTTAGGTTTTCATTGGATGAAAGCCATAATCATCAACATTAACAAAAATAAATACTTGAAATAAATCAATGTAGTGACTCTATATATGAGTTTAATTTTTTGTTTTGAAGAACTGAAATAAATGTACTTCTTGATGATATTCTAGTTTTGTGAGAAGCACATGTATATGAATTAGTGCTGTATACAGTTGCCCTGCAGTACAACAGTGAGAGAACTCTCTGATCACTGGGGTTTCCACCATTAGTCCCAAGAATGAGGCTTTGCAGAGATCTGTCTGAATGCAGTAGAGGTCAATCATGCACACCTCTTGTCCATTCATTCTCTATGAGACTGTCTGACAAAACCGAGAACAGCACATGTTGATTTCTGGCAGTTTTCAATTTTTGACATATTTATTTTAAGGGGAACTTGTCAAGCGATTCCTACTGCCCATGGTGTGGTCAGCATGAATCGCAGCCTGGCTATGGCATTTTAGATAAAATATAGTTTGAAGATTCGGCCTCGCTCAATGATGACTTTTCTAAGCGCTGCTGGTGATTGACGGTACTTTTCCTTGCATATTAATGCAGTGAGATCTGCCAATTGTCTTGTAAGCATATTTTCTCTAAAAAGAATGGTATATACCTGGCTACAGACATACAGTGATTCATGCTGCTTGTGATTTGGGCAGCATGAATACCCTGAAAGGTTCCCTTTAAGGTTAATAGTCATTGACAATACAATACTCTTTCTACTGCCCAACCAGACTATCACACAGCAGATCTACACTGAAGGAGCTGCACCCACTCCATACAGCATGGGAGATGGCTGCTTTTACAGCCAGCAACCGAGAGTGACTGCTGTGATCGAGCTAGCTCAAAGCAACATTTTGACCTCAATTGTGACAGCAGAATTAAAGAGGTCAGGACTGATGAGAGGAGCAGTTATTTCTTGACCTTCCCTGTACACGATATGTTCGTGGGGCGTAGAAGGACAATTATGGGCCTACCGAAGGTCCCTGTGTCTGCCATCTTACCACACCTATGAAGCCCGGTCCATGGCTGGGCTTCATAAAGACCTTTAATTTTCCAATACACCAAAATACCACAGTATATTAAACAAAAAAAATTAAAAATGTTAAAAACTTAAATATTTAAATCACCACCCTCTCTCCAAAGTTAAATAGCAAACTCTATAAATAAACATTTGGAATTTCTCTGGGCGCATTTGTGAAAAATAATAACTTATTAAATATTTTCCCATACTGTAAAAAATAAATCACCATAAAAAGAAATGAAATAAAAAGAGATCACAAAGTCATATTTACTCTAATATAAACTGGAGCGTGCGCTGCAGAAATACAAGCTTTTGTACACTGATTACGACGGAAAAATAAAAAGTGATGGCTCTTAGAATATTTCTTTCAAGTAGTACAACAAAAAATAGAAATTTGGTATCACTATAATTATATTGACTGTTATTTTTACTTTAAAGTGATCATTAAAAAAAAACAAAAGTAGAATTATTGTTATTTCTAAATTTTTTTGTGTATGGGTAAATGACTGCGACTCAGCCCACCAATAAAAAAAAAAAGCCCTTATATGGAATTGTCAATGGAAAAATAAAAAATTTAATTTCTTTTGCAAGACGAGAAGGAAAAATAAAAGGGCAAAAACAAAAAAAGTCAGCATTTCCAAGGGGATTTTCAGCATTTCCAAGGGGTTTTTCATACTTTTTTTTTTAATTCATTTTGTGGTTTTACTTTTTTTGAAAAATCAGAATATAATAATAGTCCACAAAAAAGTGTGTAGTACAGAATTACTTTTTTTTTTTTATATGAAGCCAAAAACTAATCGTGTTCCTTTGAACTTCTGCATAACAAAACCAGCTCTTCCATGTATGGAAGAAAACCCCTATCCGCAATTCAGTATGAATTAACTAAACCTGTAATCTGCTGCAAAACATTAGAAAGGGCAGCAGATAAGACCTCACCACTTTAGTGCTAGCCGTAAAAAAATCATTTCGTAATGTGTTTGTGCTCTTAGCCATAAACGTGTCACTTCCTTCCCCATTTGCAGGCCACCCACGATTCCAATAACCCATTTTATGTTCTTTAAACCACAAGTGAAGCATGGTTACTGAACACATGTGACATGGGCAGAGTTTATGATCTGCTCAACTCTCCAATATCTAGCACTTTGTAATATGTTATTTCAGGATTGTTTACTGGTGGCAAGACGGCATTTTATAACGAGCACGATCTGTAATAAGTGTTCTGTAAGAGCAGATTTGTTTCTTTCTCTATGTACCATATTGGTTCTGGCAACCCAATTCAGGTCATACTAACCCCCTCACTGGCGCTAGCGCTGACAATCTTAAAGAAAACACAATTAGAATAGAAGAAGTAACAGACCACCACCTCATCACACAGAAATTCACCATTTGGGCCAAGGAGTATTGGTTTCAGGAAAGGCTGTGGCAGGTTTCAGAACCGGGGTTTTGCGGCTGCAGTGAGTTTGTAATGAAATAAAGAAGTAACATTTCTTTGAAGAACAGACGCACTGAAATGCGTTGGCATCTGATTCTTCTTTTTATTATATTATCCACTTTAGACAGTTTTATTTACTTTTTTTGCCATTTATAAAGCAGTAACTTTGTTGGGAATGAAAGCATTTTTGGATAATAGTTATGCTGAAAAAAGTTGTATAAGCAGTAATGGATAGTGATGTAATCTATTGTATACTAAAGACAAACAAGGATACATTTGTCATTTAAAGGGTTTTTTCTCACAATCACATTATTTTTCATAACGCACAGATAAAGCATACTTATTGCTAATATACAGAGTAAGTGTAGCGCCCCCACTGCCGCAGGGCCGAGGGGTACCCGGTACCGGGCCTCTGAGTCTCTGCTCTGGGGTTGTCACGGTGGCTAGGCCCCGGTCTGTGACCCTGCCGAGGGGCGCACAGTTTATGAAGTGACAGATGTAGATAGTGGTGGTGGTGCGGTGCAGTAAATAACGAGGACACCAGGTTGCAGTCTCTTTACCTCTTTACTGAAGATCTCTGGGTCCTCAGTCCGGAATCCGGATAACCAGGCTGCGCAAGTCCGGCCGGTCCAATGGCACCTCCAGAGTTCTCTTAACAGGTGGAAATCTGTGCCTTCCTTCTAGCGCTAGGTGTTGTGGTCCTTCCCTGCTGTGCTTACGGAAAGTCCCCACAACTGTTGTGTCCGTTTCTTAAGTTCCCTCACAACTCGATTAGATGATGTTCTGCTAATCCTCCGTCCCTCCCTGATGTTGCGGTCAGGACGGCACCCGTATGACGGGTAGGCTCGGAGCTCTTCCGGGACCCTAGAGTCGCCCCTCTCCACAAGTTGCCCCCCAAGACTGCATAGGTGATTTTGGGTGAGACAGCCCGCCTTAGACTGACTGTCCTGCCGTTGGTTTAGAGTATTGCCTGAAACTGAATATTGTAATACTCCCTCGTTGTTCCGGCCGCCGGTTGTGCGCCTCAGTAGGATGTTGCCTCGGTCTTACAGCACGACTCCTACTGGTATTCTCCTTCTTGCTTTGATCTCGTTTCTCACTCAGCACAATCTATCTCGCTTCTAATCCTTCCTTGGGCACCGCCGCTATGCTGAGCAGGCACGGTCCCGTTACATTCCTTCTTGTAGCCAGGCCTCTGTCAGGATCCCACCCCTGACAGGGACCCTACCGAATCTTCTCCCACAACACCCTCTGCCACAAGGTGTTGCCTGGTTCCAACCCAGTCAGCTTTCTGAACTAACTTCCTGCCTGACCCCCAGTTTACCCACAATGGTGGGGAGTGGCCTAATGAATAGAACCCTTAGCTCCCCCTGGAGGCCCGGCTGTGAAATGTATTGGTGTCTGTGATATCTGGTCAGATTAACTCCTTCAGTGCCATCGGACGTACCATAGCTCCCCTTAGTGGCGAAGCCACAGTACTGCAACGACCAGGACTCTGGGGCGCTGCACTCCCCCCCGGTTAAATCCAGTACTCCTGGACTGGGAAGAAAACAACAATACAGGTTAGCAAAAAGACATACAATTTTGTTGAGTGCAATAACAATAAGTATGCTTGAACAGAGCTTCCCTTTATGGGAGGTGAGGACACTTGAACGTTACAAACATGGTTAAATACTTTTAAATAACTTTTCTATAAATAACTCTCTTTACCCAACCGGGTATTCTACTAAGTGCAAAGTTTTTAGACATTAATTCAACGTTGCCTTTAAGGATGTACACTCTGAATCCACTAAAGACCTTCTTATACACATTATAAGGCTTAAGCAACTGTGCTACATTCTCCTACTTGATGTCTGCAGGACCGCCTGTCCTAACGGCTCCAGACCTACTGCCTCTCCTTTCCTTACAGGACCGCCCCTTTCAGCCCGGGCCTACTGCCTTTTCAACTACTATACACAGTATAGAACATAACTTTTACTTTCAGTTTGAAATCACTGAGCCATCTCTATCTGGCTCCTAAGAGGACTCACTACTAACCCCTACGGGTTCACTTCCTGTCCTCGTTCTTCCATCAACATTATCAAACACTTTTCACATTTAACTAGTTAGGTACATTTAACGTGTTCATATCAACATTATTACTTTCTCTTTCCAAGACATTATTGCCACCCAACTGTCTTAAGGCAATACGGTTCATCAGCGCAATACGTGAACATCCCCTTTAAGAGGGGACCAAGTCTCTATGAGGTAGCACATCTTCTCAAGCTACCAGTCCATACTTAGCAAAAGCTCCGGTGCGGTATCTTCACAAAGAGTCTCTCTTTAAGTAAAACCAGTAGGGAGCACCTTTAATAAGGTGTGAACTATTTACAAGCAGTTTGTATCATGCACTGTTCATGATTGCGGCAGTTCTTTTCAACAGGAACAAAAAGTGGAAAAACAACCAAAAAGCAATAGGGATCCCGGGTCAACAAAGGGATCCCTTTAAGAGTTAACCCTAGACGGGTTTAGCAGCAAAACAGTAGAACAGTAACTATTTACATTTATTAAAGCATTCCTGCTTACTCAGTCTTGTAGTGTAGGGGGTGGTCTTTGGTTCCCGGCCGATGCAGCACCTGTGCTGGTAGTTGGTCTCTCAGATGCCATCAGATCAGCCGGTGTCTGGATTTGGAGGCTAACCCTGCTTGCAAGTTCAGCAGCCGCTACAAGGCGTACAGTGGTGACAGTAACAAGATCTGGCAAATCTGGATCAATCATGATCGGGGCAACAGGCGACGCTCCCGCAGGCTCACACCGGTGTACGTTCCGAGCGCACCATCCTTGTGCATTCCGGTGGCGAGTGTAAGTCACCTGATCCCCCCTTTGCAATGGGTCACCATCTCGACTGCAGCAGGGAGTTTTCACGTTGTAACTAGTAACAAAGACATCAGTTGGTAGCCCCGGTTCCTGTATGGAGCCCCATCCCCTCTTCGGGTGCTAGGCCAGCACAGTTCCCCTCTTTACCACGTCTTTCCTGCCGTGCGCAGACTTCCTACGTTGTGTGTCATGTTGTTCGGTCTCGTCTCGATCTTTCCAGTGTTGTATTAGACATTGCTTATACTGTTCCCAGGTAAGTACCGCAAGGGTGAGGCTCTCCCCCGGAGCTCCATACGGCTCATTCCAGGGGGTGTCCCACCGGAGGATCACCCCGTCCGGGCCTACATCTATGGGTTCCCCCACCTTGGTCGGTAGTGGAGGTAACAGCTTCCCCATCGCGTCGGGGGTGAGGACTACCCGCTCCACTGCGCCTGATGTGATTCCACCGATGTCGCTCCGGTCCGTTGACAAGGACACTGGAATCGGCTGCAGCCCGGACCGCGGCCCTTCCGGAGTGGTCTCTGGATGTGGCTCCGCCCTCCACGGCTCCGTGGCTGGGATAGGTAAGCTCGGCTCCTCCACTGGCGGCTCCAAGGAGTTCAGGTCCTTCACCGGCGGTGGACGCAAGCCCGTCTCTGATGGGCAGGGGCAGGCCAGGATCACCTCGCTGTGGCTCGGGCACTTGCTGCTCATCGTCGCTGTCGGGCATTCGGCGGCAACGCATGCACCTGGCTCCGCCATTTCTCCAAGGTCGGGCTCCTCCTTCACCTCGTTCCCGCCGTTGCAAGTCAGGGGGCGGTTCTCTTCGGCTGCTGGGTAAGTCGTCCTCTCGCAGCAGGAGTTGGAGGGGGCGGTCGCTACTTCTGGCGCCACTTTGGTAGTCTCCTCCCATGGCACGCCCCTCTTCTTCCTCCGCGCTCCCTGGGACGCTGCAATGGCGGCGACTTTTGGCGGGAACTTTTGGCGGTAAATGGCAACACACAGTCTTTGCAATAAAGTACAGTCCAAGCACAATAAATCACAGTTCCAAGGCACACATGACCTGATTCCTCAGGCTTAAGTAGATCCTGTTCGTGACGCCAAGTTGTAGCGCCCCCACTGCCGCAGGGCCGAGGGGTACCCGGTACCGGGCCTCTGAGTCTCTGCTCTGGGGTTGTCACGGTGGCTAGGCCCCGGTCCGTGACCCTGCCGAGGGGCGCACAGTTTATGAAGTGACGGATGTAGATAGTGGTGGTGGTGCGGTGCAGTAAATAACGAGGACACCAGGTTGCAGTCTCTTTACCTCTTTACTGAAGATCTCTGGGTCCTCAGTCCGGAATCCGGATAACCAGGCTGCGCAAGTCCGGCTGGTCCAATGGCACCTCCAGAGTTCTCTTAACAGGTGGAAATCTGTGCCTTCCTTCTAGCGCTAGGTGTTGTGGTCCTTCCCTGCTGTGCTTACGGAAAGTCCCCACAACTGTTGTGTCCGTTTCTTAAGTTCCCTCACAACTTGATTAGATGATGTTCTGCTAACCCTCCGTCCCTCCCTGATGTTGCGGTCAGGACGGCACCCGTATGACGGGTAGGCTCGGAGCTCTTCCGGGACCCTAGAGTCGCCCCTCTCCACAAGTTGCCCCCCAAGACTGCATAGGTGATTTTGGGTGAGACAGCCCGCCTTAGACTGACTGTCCTGCCGTTGGTTTAGAGTATTGCCTGAAGCTGAATATTGTAATACTCCCTCGGCGTTCCGGCCGCCGGTTGTGCGCCTCAGTAGGATGTTGCCTCGGTCTTACAGCACGACTCCTACTGGTATTCTCCTTCTTGCTTTGATCTCGTTTCTCACTCAGCACAATCTATCTCGCTTCTAATCCTTCCTTGGGCACCGCCGCTATGCTGAGCAGGCACGGTCCCGTTATATTCCTTCTTGTAGCCAGGCCTCTGTCAGGATCCCACCCCTGACAGGGACCCTACCGAATCTTCTCCCACAACACCCTCTGCCACAAGGTGTTGCCTGGTTCCAACCCAGTCAGCTTTCTGAACTAACTTCCTGCCTGACCCCCAGTTTACCCACAATGGTGGGGAGTGGCCTAATGAATAGAACCCTTAGCTCCCCCTGGAGGCCCGGCTGTGAAATGTATTGGTGTCTGTGATACCTGGTCAGATGAACTCCTTCAGTGCCATCGGACGTACCATAGCTCCCCTTAGTGGCGGAGCCACAGTACTGCAACGACCAGGACTCTGGGGCGCTGCATAAGCTCACTTGTAGTTTTTCTTGTTTCTTTCTATATTTCCATCGCTATCTGCCCCTTTGTGCATTCAGATTTACATAACTGAATGGATGGTCCAATTCATATACTATTCTTATACTGCAAAATCAACATTTCCCAGCAGCACCCTGCTTGTCCTCAGTGTTGCAGAGCCCTCACTCTCTCTCCGGAGTTCTCTTGTCTAAGGCCTGTTTCACACGTCAGTGGCTCCGGTACGTGTGGTGACAGTTTTCTCACGTACCGGAGACACTGACACATGTAGTCACATTAAAATCAATGTGTCTCTGCAGATATCAGTGATTTTTCGCGGACCGTGTGTCCGTGTGCAAAACACAGAGACATGTCAGTGTTAGTGGGAGCGCACGGATCACACGGACCCATTAAAGTCAATGGGTCCGTGTAAACACGTACCGCACACGGATGCTGTCCGTGTGCCATCCGTGTGCTGTCCGTGTGCGTTTTTCCTGTCATAGGGTTAAAATTGTAAAAATTGTTGCAATACACGGACACGGACACACGGACAGCACACGTACAGCACACGGACAGCACACGGACCTTAAAAACGTACTCACGGACATCACACGGATCCCACACGGATAGTCTACGTGAGCACACGGACACGGATAACTCCGGTACCGATTTTTCCGGTACCGGAATTATCTGGACGTGTGAGACTGGCCTAAGTTGGTGATTAAGATCTGTGCTAGAAGCTCCTCTGACTGATGAATGTTAGCTTTGCAGGCTATGCTCAGCTGCACATACCACAGATATTTGGTACATTGTGAAGCTAATCTCTCTCTGTTCTTTTGTGCACTGTATGTGGCTGTCCGCAACTCTGCCAGCCTGATTTTATATTCTGACAGCCAGATTTTATATTCTGCCAGTCTGATTTTATATTCTGTCACCTGTATCAATGAAACTGCTTGTGTTTTTTTACATTATTGCCTGTTAGCTGTTTTCCACCAGAGCACAACTGTATAGTGTAGGACCTACATTCCAACAGCTAAATATGAAAGGGTTCTTTACAGTTAGAGCAGTCAGAATGTGGAAAGCCCGACCACAAGAGGTAGAAATGGCAGACACTATAACATTTTTTTTTGTCTTAAAAAAAAGGGCTGGATTATTTCCTCAGTACACATAACATTGTGGGTTAGAGTTAATTTAGTGACAAAATAAAAAATTGGTGGAGAAAGGTTGAACTTGATGTACCTAGGTCTTTTTTCAACCTTTGTAACTATGTAACACTCGGTTCTGCTCTGCCTGCAACAGAGAGCTTGTAATAACTAGGTAATTCAAGGCTAAGAAACCAAGGCTGAGCTGTGTTTGAAGCCTGCAGCAGACAGATATTGATGCATATAACAGAGTATTATCTTCTGCCATATGCATCAACAGAGCAGTATTTGCAGTTTCGCTTCACTGATCTGTCTGCTGCAGGCACCAACATAGCTCGTCTCTCTTTGTGTCTAAGCTCTGCATTGCCTGGTTATTATAAGCGCCATTGTGCAGTCAAAGCAGAGCGCAGGATAGTTGATCTATTCTGGAAAACAGCTAACAGAGCAATGAAGTACAAACACAGTGCACAGAAACTTTTTTTTTTGCAAATGTAGAATAAAGGAGCGCAAGATAAGGTATTATCCAAAATATAGGCGTTTTTCTACTGCAGTACCTGCTCACCTGATAGTTGTGAGAAAGCACGCCATCTCTCTCTGCTACAGTATGTATCCTAATACGGTATAAATGAAATATACAACCTGCCCTACAAAAAAATTAAACTTAGAATTTATGGCTCTCAATTTGCAATGGTGGAAAAAAAATACTTTAAAGGTCAAAGCTAGCAGTGTCCTTAAAGCCTCATTCAGATGTCCTTGAATCACACACTTGTTCTGTCGGTCAATAAAATTACCTATGCAGGTCTATGATTCTGTGAAAATCACAAACTGCACACCGATGTCATCAGTGTGCAGTCCGTGTGCTGCCCATGATTAACATTGCAATGAATATGAAAAGCGTTGTAATTTTTTTATTTTTCCATACATGAAAATCACTAGTGAAACACTCATAGTAAAAAAAAGTTAAACACAGATGAAACTTGATCCAAAACACTGTTGAACAATGGTCTTTGTTAAAGGGAATCTGTCATCGTCAGTACTCAAGTTAAAACATTTATACATTCACATTGGGCACTTAATCCCTTTAAGCATCATACCTGTGGTACAGGTTTTAATTATTTTGTTTTAAGTAAAAACAGTTTTAGAACATTTGTAATTGAGAGGTGCTGCCTTAGCGCACCATTCCACCCCCCAGTTACCACCCTCCACCCCTCCTATTGTTATGATTGACAGCATTACAAGGAGCACTGCCTGTATTAAATCCACAGCTCTGCAAACACTGACATTGCAGAAGCTGAGCACTCACACAATGTTAGCATGCTCTCATCTCTTGTCGGCATTGACCATCCTGTGTCCACCAAATGGCTGCTGCAGACAGGACAGGGGGGATCAGTGGGTTTCGGCATGCACATTGTTTAAGGGCTGAAGTTTCAATACAGACAACAATGCTGTCAATCATTACAAGTTGAGTGGTGGAGATGGAAATTGAAGGGGGGCACTAAAGCCTCCTCAATTACATATGAAATTAAACTGTATTTACACCCAATAAAATAAAACAAATCTGTACCATAATACCATAAGTATGATTTTTATAGGAGGTGACAGACTCCCTTTAAAGAGGTTCTCCAATAATGAGATAAATTGTATTCCTTGATATTCCTCCCTATTCATGTGTTAGTACAAGCTGCAGACTGAAGACATACAGCTCCCCAGAAGTGTGTCTCAACTGACAAGAGCTGTATCACACAATACCTCAGTCGGCGAGCGGGAGCATGGCTGCAATATGTGAAGAAACATGTTTTAACCCATGTTGTGCTTGCTTAGGAGTTCTCCAGCTTCATCCTCTTCATCTGCAATCAATTTCACAGCTTTATAACATTGCACAGAGACTAACTTCACCGAGGTGAAAACAAATAAACATTTGAGGTGGATGACGCTGGAGATAATGTCCTTTGTGCTCAGCGAGGAATAGATTTATTTCTTCACATCTGACAGTCGTGCTCCTGGCTGCACACTGAGGTATATATAACACAGCTCATGTCAGTTGAAACGGAGGTTTCAGGAGCTGTGTAACCTTCAGTATGCATCCTGTCCTGACACGTGACTAGGATGGCCTGCAGTTTGAATTACCGCATTTTTCTGTCCATAAGACTCACTTTTTTCCTCCAAATTTGGGAGGAAAGTGTGGGTGCGTTTTATGGTAGGGATGTAACGTGGGGAAGGGGCAGCAGTGAGTGGGATTGCACTGGGAGGCAGGAGGCAGAAAAATGTCCCTGCCAGGCTTCAGGAATCAGCACTGGGGAAACCACATGGTCCCGATCATTAAAGTGCAGTGAATATTCATTAGCTGCTTCCCCGCCCACCGGTCAGCTGAGCAGTGAGCCAAGCAGCAAATGAATACTCCGTCACAGGGACACACATGGTTTCCCTAGCGCTGGATTCCTGCAGCAGCTGGGGAGATCTGTGTGTCTGGAGGAGGAGGCAGCAGCAGGGGCCAGAGGGGACAAGATTGCTGCCTACCTGCCTGCCGGGGCTGTGCTGGATGCTGACTGCTCCAGCACAAGGACCTGTGTTATGTCATGAAGAGGGCGGACTGGAGCATCACATGGCAGCACAGAGCCCTCCCTCTTCTGATGTCATCACAGGTCCTGCAGACACCACACTACAATTTGCAAGCTTACTCCTGTGCTGTGGAGAGGCAACAAGAGGGAGCGCTCTGTGGTGTCATGGGATGGGATGCTCCAACATTTTACCTCACCACAGCTGGCTGGCTGCCACAATTAAAAGGTTAGTCACTACAACACACAATAAAGCATTCTGCCACTTCTGTGGTGAACTATAACTCCCAGCATGCCATAGGATCTCCAGGACATGCTGGGAGTTATAGTTCTCCCAATGGGATCTCAAAGCAGCACTCCAGTGTTATTTTTCAGTGCTGGAGTGGTGCTTTAAATATAAGCCCTGTGCCCCCATTCTTATACTCACCCTCCAGCGTCTTCATACAGTACTTTACAGACACCACACTGGTCCCTCAGTGCCATCTTCTACCCGCAGCTTCCAACATAATAACATACTATTATATATAATAATACATATAATAGTATGTTTATGTTATTAAATATTTTACCACCTTTTTTGCTTCAAATATTTTTTTCCCTACTTTCCACCTCTAAAACCTGGGTGCGTCTTATAGTCCGGTGCGTCTTATAGTCCGAAAAATACGGGTATATCAGGGACGACATGTTATCTCATTCTTGGAGAACCCCTCTAAAGATTGTTGGATTTAAAAAAAAAGAACTATGTAATTGATTAGTTAAAGTTGACATATATTACTTTTTAACTTAAAGAATAATAATATTCAAAGCTAATTGTTCTTGTCTGCATCGTACATATTCAACAACTGTTTTTAAATCAAGCAGGATTTGCAGAATTTATGCTTGCTCTTCTCAGTTTTTCTTTAGTGCTCTCCACTTAGAACAGGCAGAGAAAAAAAGTAAAAAAAAAACACTTAGGGAGGATTGAAGGACTATTGAGCAGGTCTCTTGAGAATGTGATACACTCGTCATTAGAGATGATCAAATAGATTTGGTGCAGATCAAATTTGTGTTGAATTTTCTTGAATTCGATTTGTGTAAATTATTTAAAAAAATGGCCACTGTCTTTTTACACATTGCAGTAGATTGCATCAGAAAAGGCTGACATGACCTCAGGGCTTCCCATAATGCCTTGCATCTATCACTTCACATGGTATGGTGCAGCCAATCAGGAGGGACTATCATAACCTGTATAAAAACCTAGTCAGGGAATGCAGAAGACATTTTAGGGTGGTTTTAGATTAATAAAAGTATGTTAAAGCTTGTAACTTTGCAATAGAGAGAGTAGGAGAAAACCCTAAAATATTGGACAAATGCTCCAGTCAGTAATATGTTGTATAATTGTAGCACTGAAGAAAATGAGAGTGGTAGACTGAAAAATTCATGAAATTCATGAAAAAACAGAAGTAGCTCAGACAAGAATGAAAACATTATTGGAAAGGACCAAACTGAGTGCAGAAAGGAGTCCATCACTGCTTGACAATGAAAACACAGATCATCCAGAGCCATCCCAACCTCCTCTACCTTTCTTTTGTGTAGTTAACTTTGTTTAGAAATTTTGACTGAATCAAACAGTCCCTAGCACTCACCATTGAGGAATAAAATGTATGTTACACCTCTCCCCATTCCTCCACAGTCAAGTCTGGTATATCCGCCACCCATTTCACATAAGACTTATCATAAGGTTTGACAACAGATGACTTTAGAAGAGAATATGGTTGTGTAAGAGGTTTAGGTAAATCAGAGGTCCCCAAGAGCCCCTCCAATATAAAAAAGCCTAGGGACACTGGTTCTTTTCCAAACTGCGAATGCACTGCATGAGTCAGCACAAATGTTTTTACAGAAAAAATCTGAAATCAGTGTCAGACGTTGAGTTTTTTTTATTTGCATTTTTGAGAAGAGAGAAAAAATAGTTTAAAAAAATGCAAAAGCTAATTCCCCACAATCTAGGTTTTTAATTACAACTGTTAGTAAAAGTCTACCCAAATTTTCAAAAAATCTAGACATTTAACATTACATGTCTGTTTTTGCGAACCTGTTTACTAGTCCAATTTGACAACCATACATACCTATACTGACGCCTGCTACTACATTTTGCTTTCTGCATGTTTACCTATCATTTTTTATTACATCCTTTTTGGTGTAACAAGGGTTAAATAATTGGGGTTGAAATTATTGTCAAAAGTTAATTAGTATTGTACAAAATTTATGGAAAAATATGGTAATGGTAATAGACAGGGTAAAAAACATAGCAAAAAATGTGGGAGCCACTATCAAAAGCACCACTACCACTAAAAGCATCAGCCATCTGGGCAATAGCACTACGAACTACGGATGCACTTGGCCTACTTTGCCTCCAGCAATCATATTAGTGGGGAGGAAGTAATATATGTCACATTACTTGTCTCAGTCACAGCAGTATGATGTTACCTCTTACAGCAACACCATCAGCTTGAGTAAATTTTCTGTGCAAATGTCTAAGAAAGATAATTTTTGGACCCTGTTTTAATTAAAAAAAAAAAAAAAAAAACATGGAAATCCTGTTGTTAAATGGGCTGGAGCTACCATCTGTTTCTATTGTGATGTCACTTTGACTTTACTAAGGCTATCTTTGCATTAGGAAGATTAAAAAGGTTTTATGCAATCCTGGAAGACCTTTGAGTGTTATACACAAATATTCAGAGCAATTGGAGAACCTGCAATTCAAATTTTGTTGAAAAATCCTCCGAATCTAGCTAATTAATTTGGATTTTAAAAAATTCAATCATCTCTAGTCATCGTACATTATGATTTGTGTGTATATTCTGTAAAACTAATTGGTGCATTGAACTCCAAAATCAAAAACACATGCACAGATTCTACCTTGTACTCAGGTACTATCCTACCGTTATAAGAATTCTGTCAGATGTTTTATGCCTACTAAACCATGTACAGTTTTGTGTTGAATTTTTACTAAAATAACATAGAGAAAATCAAGTTTGTAAACTATTTGGCGTGCTTTGAGGGAGATCCCAGTCATGGACAATTGCCCCAACTTTTCATGCTAAACCCCACCTAATGTTGTCCCCCTTGGCCTTAAAGGGGCTTTCCCAAGTATAAAAGTTCATTTTGGTCAATAGATCTCTGGGGTGGGAGGCAAAAAAGAGTATACAGACGTTACAGCACAGGGTCACAGATGATTGTTTCTGTGAGGTAAAACATTTCCCTGCCTGTTTTTAAACAATGTTTTAATTCAAAGAAAGAATCAGCTGTGATCCCGTGCTATCCTGTCTGTATACTCTCTTTTGCTTCCCTGCTGCCCAGGAGCTGTGATATGATCAGACCATGTTCCTCTATGGTCAGACACAGCCATTACACAGTACACATCAGGGGCACATTTATAAGATTATCTCGGCACAGGAAGATTTTATTTAAACACATCCAATTGTGGAGCTTATTATTATTCCAAGATTTATTGATTAAAATGAACTTTTGTTTGTGGGAAAGCCCCTTTAAGGGTAAGGACTATACATAGCTATGTATAATGTACTGTACATGCTAAGTAAATAATGTAGTGTAATGAAATGCATAGATCATTCCAAGTTTTACCCTCTTTGTTACAGGAACTGATGATAGTCTTTCAGCTTCTACACTGGAATGGAAGTCTTAAAGCCCTGAGAGACACAAAATGCTCTCGTCAGGTAAGAAATATCTAGCACATTACCCAGTCCATGCGCTTAAACCATAAACACTTACCCAGCATGAGTTTTTTCCTAATTCTGGAATCTTATGGCTTTACTAAGAAACATCTGTGATTTTTGCATTCAGAGTCATCTTCAATGCCAATTCTTGTTCTCCATTACGCTGCCAATAGCAAGTAAACTGTTGAGCGTGTGATTAAATACAGAGCTGGGGAAAATAAAGTAAGCTTTCTGTGCACAATTATATCAAATTGCATTTGTTAATAAATGATATGGGTTGTATCAACTCAATGAGAAACATTGCTGAAAACTGGCAAATACATCATTGACGCTGACAGGCTGTGAGACATTTTCCCATGTCTAAGGCCGCTGGAGTTCCCATTGTACTGTGATAATGATCTCACATAAGTAAAGGGAAAATATATTTCATTGCGCTCGTCAACATGTGAAAGCATATGTGTGTGTATTAGTGAGTGATTACAACAAATGGAAACGGACGCATATTGTTCACTGATTGTTGGGTCTTATGTCTAATGGGTCAAGTATCATAAGTTCCATTTGACTAAATTGTTAAAGTATGGAAAATATAACACAGTCATTCAGGTTCTTGTTTTCATTTTCTGATATTACCCCTAAAATTACAATCTTTTGACCCATCATGCTCTGCTAATTACCAACCCATCCCTTATCCCATAGCCTTAATTTCCAAACTCTTGAAATGTTAAGTCTGTTCTCAAATATTCAGCTGTCTGTCTCCTTGACCCCTTACAATCTGGTTTTCACACTCTACACTCTAAAAAAAACTGCCCTTACTAAATTCTGCAATGATTTCCTTATGGCTAAATGTAACAAACACTATTCTATATTGCTTCTTCTGAATATCTCAGCAGCATTTAACACCATAGATCATCAATTACTACTACGTTTCATCTATTCGATTAACCTCAAGGTTACTGCACTCTTGGTTCTCATCCTAAGGCTTCTTTTACACTAACCGTGCTTTTTGCAGCCCGTTATTGCGGGCTTTTTTGCGGGCCGTATCGTCGCAATTTTCACGGTCTGCCGCAATATCGGACTGCAAAAAACTTGCTGATCGCTGTTTTTCGGGTTTCTAATACTATGGAAAAATATTGGAAAAAAATGGCGTTCCACACAACCGGAAGTCACAGTGCACAGTAAAAATAAGCTTCCATTGTTTTTGCGGCCCCATTGATTTTCAGTCGATATATTTTCACGGCCATACGGCGCTCCGTTGAATTATTGTAGTCCGTGTTTGCGGCCCTATAGAAATCTATAGGGGCCGCAAAAATGGGACGCAATGCCACGGTAAGTGTAAAAGAAGCCTCATTCAGTGAATCATTTTGGAGCTACTTCTTCTCCTTTTCCTGTTATTGCTGGAGTTCCTCAGGGTCCTATTCTAGGATCTCTTTATTTTATGGTGTACGAAGTCCCCACTGGACAATCAGTCCCATCTTTATACTGATGACACCCAGTTATATTTTCCTTTCCATGACATCACCCATGCGCTACTATAAAACACTAATGTAATTTGTCAGTTTCTCTGACATCATGTCTTCCCTGTACCTGTAACAGAATCTTTAAAATGTTAAAACTTTTTGAAAACCTGATATTTCTATGTAAGTGTGTGGATTCCAACCTTCCATTACTCACAACATTAAAAATCATCTGCAGAATCCTCTCTTTTCTTTCTGTTACTCTAATTCCTTTCTGCCTTGATTACTGTAACTCATACTATTCAGACTTCCCTCTCTCCAATCTTTGTCCTCTTTAATCAGAATGCAGCAGTCAGGCTCATCTTTCTATCCAACCACTACAGTGATGCCCACACACTGTGCCAGACACTTGTTGCCCATATACAGTCATGGCCAAAAGTGTTGGCACGCTTGAAATTGCTCCAGAAAATGAAGTATTTATCCCAGAAAATTATTGCAATTACACATGTTTTAGTATATGCATGTTTATTTCCTTTGTGTGTATTAAAACAACACAAACAAAACTGAGAATAAAAGTCAAATTGGACATAATTTCACAAAAAACCCCAAAAATGAACAACATTGTTGGCACTTTTCCAAAAGTGTGGATATACAACTTTGTTTCAAGCATGTGATGCTCGTTCACCTGTAGCAAGTAACAGGTGTGGGCAATTTGAAAATCACACCTGAAACCAGATAGATAGGATTGAAGTTTACTCAATCTTTGCATTGTGTGTCTGTGTGTGCCACACTAAGCATGGAGAACAGAAAGAAGAGAAGGGAACTGTCTGAGGACTTGAAATCCAAAATTGTAGAAAAATATCAACAATCTCAAGGTAACAAGTCCATCTCCAGAGATCTTGATGTTCCTTTGTCCATGGTGCACAACATAATCAAGAAGTTTACAATCCATGGCACTGTAGCTAATTTCCCTGGACATGGATGGCAGAGAAAAATTGATGAAATGTTGCAACACAGGATAGTGCGGAAGGTGGATAAGCAACCCCAATCAAGTTCCAAAGAAATTCAAGCTGTCCTGCAGGCTTAGGGTGCATCAGTGTCAGTTCAAACTATCCATCAACATTTGAATAAAATGATACGCTATGGCAAGAGACCAAGGAAGACACCACTGCTGACACAGAGACCTAGAAAAGCTAGACTGCAGTTTGCCAAAATGTACGTGTGTAAGCCAAGATCCTTCTGGGAAAGCATCTTGTGGACAGATGAGACCAAGATGGACCTCTTTGTAAAGCAGATCATTCTACTGTTTACTGAAAGCAGAATGAGGCTTACAATGAAATGAACACAGTACCTACAGTCAAATTGGGTGGAAGTTCATAGATGTTTTGGGGTTGTTTTGCTGCCTCTGGCACTGGGTGCCTTGGTTGTGTTCAAGACTTCATGAAATCTGAAGATTATAAAAGAATTCTAAGTCACAAAGTAGTGCCCAGTGTCAGAAAGATGGGTTTGCATCCTTGGTCATGGGTCTTCCAGCAGTACAATGACCCCAAACATACTTCATGAAGCACCCAGAAATGGATGGAAACTAAGCACTGGAGAGTTCTGAAGTGACCGGCAATGAGTTCGGATCTAAATCCCATTGAACACCTGTGGAGGGATCTTAAAATTGCCGTTGGGAGAAGGTGCCTTCAAATATGAGCGACCTGGAGCAGAGTGGTCCAAAAGACAGTTTAAAGGGAACCTGTCACCACGTTTTTGGAAGATGGGATAAAAATAGCGTTAAATAGGGGCAGAGGTGGGCGTTACATTAGTGTGTTTGTTATGCGTTTATTACCCACCTAAGTTGCCGAAATACCTTTGCAAAGTCTCCGTTTTCGCCTGTCAATCAGGCTGGTCTGGTCAAAAGGGCGTTGTCTTCCCCCAGATTTTGCGTAGTTTTCCGTTGGTGGCGTAGTGGTGTGCGCATGCCCAAGGTCCCGAATCCTCTGCCAGGGGATTTAAAAGAGCGCGCTGTTCGTTTTCATTGGTGATCGGTGGGCGCGGCCATCTTCCTTTGGCCGCGCGTGCGCAGAAGCGGCGCTCTGCTGGCCGCGGCTTCAGGAAAATGGCCGCGGGATGCCGCGCGTGCGCAGATGGATATCGCGGCGGCCATTTTCCTGAAGCCGCGGCCAGCAGAGCGCCGCTTCTGCGCACGCGCGGCCAAAGGAAGATGGCCGCGCCCACCGATCACCAATGAAAACGAACAGCGCGCTCTTTTAAATCCCCTGGCAGAGGATTCAGGACTTTGGGCATGCGCACACCACTACGCCACCAACGGAAAACTACGCAAAATCTGGGGGAAGACAACGCCCTTTTGACCAGACCAGCCTGATTGACAGGCGAAAACGGAGACTTTGCAAAGGTATTTCGGCAACTTAGGTGGGTAATAAACGCATAACAAACACACTAATGTAATGCCCACCTCTGCCCCTATTTAACGCTATTTTTATCCCATCTTCCAAAAACGTGGTGACAGGTTCCCTTTAAGATGTGTAAGAAGTTTATTGATGGCTATAGGAAACAATTGATTGCAGTTGTCCAGATGTAACTACCCTGCACTTTTGTGATCAAGTGTTGAAGATTCCGGAAAAAGAATACATTATTATTAAAAGTGATGTCTCACTAGATAATTCCTGTCCTATTCAGGCATATGAAAACCACAGAATGGAAAGTCACACTGTGGAATGACACCTGTTCTGATTTGAGACACCCTGGTAGCTTATAGATAATCATTCATATAAATATAATGCTACATTTCCTGGCAGGTCCTGGTTCCCTTTGATAAACTCAGCCATTTTGGGGGCCTCTTTAGGATTTGGCAACTGATCTCTAGGCAACTGCGTTTTAAAAGAGGCTGTCAATGAGGATTTTAAAAAAGGTTGTCACCCCTATAACTCAGAATTCCTAATAAAGTATACAAAAATGGGATTTCTAAGTGAGAGACAAACCATTTAAAGGGAATCTGTCACCAGATTTTTGCTCTGTAATCTAAGATAAGCATGATGTCTGCATGTTGTCATTTTGAAACAAAAAACAAAGGTATAAACTGGTGTGCATGCCACCTGTAAGCGCATGTTCACACTAGCCACTGAACAGAGAATCAAAGACAGAAACATAATGAATAAATATGCTGTCATTTTGATTGTTTTCTGATTGACCGCTTTCTTTGTACACTGTATATTGACAGAAAGCTGCTAATCAGTGTTGAGAGTGTGGTTACACAGAGCAGTTGACTAGGAGGCACAAGACACCTAGTCCTATAGTGATAATCTCCAGTTGATAAAACACCGATTTTGTTGAAACAACAAAAAGTTTAGTAAGTGACACATTACTGGAATTAGTGTCTCAGCCCTTACATTATGCTCTACAGATTACATAGCAAAAAGTAACAGATTCCCTTTAAAGAAGCACATCCATCAAAATGTGTATCCTCTTAATACATTGTAGTCATCATAGTTATCATATATAGCACTATGTACTTACAATTGACAATTTTGCCTTTCTACCCACTTAATCCTTTTGTTTTCCATTAGGTCTATGACATCATGTGATTAAAAACAAACTAGCTGAATCCTTCTAAGCTCTTTGTAGAAACAGGAGGACAGTTTTCCATGTGTGAGTCATCATTAGAACTACAATTCTACATTGCTGCTAAAGTCCCTGGCGGGGTGAGGGCGCAGAGCCGCTGGGTCAGGAGTTGAAGAGCGGAATGATTTCTGCAGGGACAAGAAACTTCCTGTTTCTACATAGAGCTTAGAAAAGAGAAGAATTATCTGGGTAGAAAGGCAAAATGAGCAATTGTAAGTACACAGTGCTATATGATGATGGCACTATATTAATAGGATAAAAACTTTGATGCGGCACTTCCTTAAGTGTTTTGTAGTGTGCATTCAACATGATCAAGGAGTTTGTGTTAAACCCCATTAATTGTAATAAATAAGATAAAACTTAAGATGAACACAAAATATAAAGGGTGCATTTCCCCACTCCTGAGAGGGAATCTGAGAATGATATGACACTACTGAGACAGCAGAGAACACAATTGTTTTGACATTTTCACAGGCTGCAGTGAAAATATTTTTGCCACAAACTGTCCTAAGCGCAGTCTGTGTGTGTTGTGGCGCTGAATACTTTTTTCCATTATCTGCTTCAGTAAGATCTAGGCCAAGTGTTTAGGTTTCTTTCCTGCCAGTGCCAGTAACTATTTCTTCACAATGATTTGTGTACTTAACTTTACCATCTGCTTTGAGAACTACTTTCATATGATATTCCCTTAAGAGTATTCTGTAATTACTTGGGTTGTATGTTGAAAAATAGCAACATATAAAATATAAGCAAGTCATGACTTTCATCCTAGAGGAAACATTAAAGTAACTACAGGAGACTTCTCCATAATGAACTAACATGCTGGCCACCTTCCTGTAGATGCCACCATAGTGGATCTCTCGCACATCACCTGGCTCCCCCTAAGAGGCACTTATTGTGCTCAGTCTCTACTCAGTCTCAGTACTACTCCAGACTATTTTTTTTTAACTCTTTGCTAGGAATCACATTGAGTGCTCAGCATAAATGAGTACACCCCAACCCAACATTTTTTTTTTATGGGATACCATAACAAGATTTAAAAGAGTGATTGCCGCTTCGCATAACAACCAATGTGTGATTCGACAGGTCAAAGCCGCAATCATGTAGCGCCGAAGAGGGACTGTAAATTAGTCAAGACCGCTACCGGTGAGTGTGCGACTACATGTATTACACTCACATACGTGATCCCTAACAAAAGGATAGAAAAAACTGGAGTAATACTGTAAAGGGCACAATCTATACTTCAGCATCCCTGAGAACAAATTAAACTGAGCCCAATCATCTGATCCTTCACTAAGCAACAAGGTTCCTTGGTTGCTTTTGAGCATTAAAGTATATTGTTTGCTACTTTTGGATTGAGCCAGACTGATGCTTGATTACATTAGGACTACTACTAGTCATAGGTGGGATTCGGCTGGTTCGCTTTGGTTTGGGGGAACCATTTTTCTATCACTCAGCAAGTTCACCACACCAGAGAGGAAACAGCCACTATATGGTTATCTTTATGAAGTGGGATGTTACAGTAAATAGGGGGCTGAGAGGAATTATATAATGGCTTCATATTTAGGGTCTAGGAGGAAGCTGTATATAGAAGAGGCTGAAAGTGATGTAAGAGTGGTGGACTATGCTGTCGCATTCCTGCTCCTGAAGACACCAATCACATTATGTGAATAATGTCATGCGTTTTATACACATAGGTTGTGTAATGTGAAGTCTAAGTTATGTCCTGCTGTGTTTAGTATGTATTGTGATATAGATAGGACTGTATTTAGAGATGCTGAGAGAAATGATATATTGTACGATTGGATGGTATAATAATGAGTGTATACAGGCAACAGTGAAGAATAGTGGAGGTTACTGGCAAGTTTGAGGCTGCATTTTAGCAATACGAACATCAAAGAACCCTGGAAATTATGATATCGTTCCCACAGAGCACAGATGCCAACATTGTTGAGTCTGTGTGGCATTGCATGAAGAGACAGAAGGATTTGCACAATCCTGCATCCACAGAAGATTTATTGTTAGTTTATTTAAGATTTTGGGGACAAACTCTGTGATGAGTTTCCTCTAAAACTGTGCAAGTATACACAGTGGCATGTAAAAGTTTGGGCACCACTTGTCAAAATTACTGTTATTGTGAACAGTTAAGCAAGATGAAGATGAAATGATCTCTAAAAGGCCTAAAGATGCACACTGTTTCCTTCCTCATCCAGGGAGGTATGGGACAGAAGGGTATAGAATAACAGAAATTTGACAGATTGGGAAAACAGACAGGGGTAAAAGAAAACTACAAGGGAATCAAGGGAACTGAAGAAGGAATAAGCTAAATGGGAAGGGGGGTTAGGCTAAAACACACAATACCAAATCCACACAGATATCTACTGAAACAACAACAACCACCTGCTACTAAATCAGACTACTCCTTCACCATCAAACCAGGAAGTTGAAAACTGTCACCAGCAAATCCCTGGTGCAAGTGGTGAATATATACAGTATATACTAGAAATAGGCCTGACACTATCGCATTGAGGCTATGTGCACATGTTGTGTATGCGTTGCGAAAATGCATGCACAACACAACCCATGTTAAAAATAAAAAATTGCAGTATTCTCACCTTCCGGTGTCCTGCGCAGCGTTACCAATGCTCGCGATGCTCCTGGCAGCTGGTGTTCCAAGTAGTGCCTTGCGTTACAATGACCTCTGATGACATCGCGGTCTCGCGAGACCATGACATCATCGGGTCATTTTGTAAGGCATTACTGGGAACGGCATCTGCCAGGAGCATCACGAGCATCGGTAGCGCTGCGCGGGACGCCGGAAGGTGAGAATATTGCGATTTTTTTATTTTTAACATTATATCTTTTTACTATTGATGCTGCATAGGCAGCATCAGTAGTAAAAAGAGAGAGCGAGAGAGAATTTTCCAGACGGAAAATTCTTCCATGCATGCTCGGTTTGAAAAGACGGCATCCATCGCTGGATTCCTGCTTTTCACAGTCATCCGTCGGTGAGCAATTTTCCGACGTGCAGAAAAAATGTTCCTCTCTACATTTTCTCTGCCCGACGGACAGTAATTTTACGACGGATCCAGTGCACGACGGATGAAACGTGTGGCCATCCGTCACAATCCGTCGCTAATACAAGTCTATGAGAAAAAAACGCATCCTGCAGGCAAAATGAATGGAATGACTGATTCTCTAGCAACCAGGCAACCCCCACATGTACTTATGCTGGCTAACAGATGTAAATCATTCAGCTGCGGAAAGAAAAACTACGGTAAATCTCCGAGCACTAAAAAATACTCGGAGGACCCCTGAGGATGCTCGAGAAATCTCGAGTAACGAGTATATTCTCTCACCACTAATCAGAATACCTTTTTGATCATCTCCATGTGTTTTTATCTTGTTGTTAGTACTATCTATTTGATGGGAAAAATGTGGGTGAATGTAGATTTTAGGCGATGATAATAGGCTTAGTGCTGTAACCAAAGCTGGATTGATGCATACGTACAATGATTAGATTATCAGCTAAGGATTATGTTCATATTTAATTGGATTTATTTGGACCTGAGAAGAAAGCCAGGGAAAATTGGAAAGTGATTAAACAACATATGGCAATGATTATATTTGTTAGGGATCTGCTTTGTAGTTCAAATATGATAAATTAAATTAGATTGTACATGGAAGTTATTGAGACAGTAGAATGACAAAAACTGTAAAAGTAGTTTTTCCAAAGAATTACTTAAGCTTTTATATTAAATTTACAATTTCCTAGAAAATATAGACACGAATTTGGGATTAAAATTCTTGGAAATGCTGAAATTTAATGGCAATGATAATTTGATAATTACATTTGTTTAAATCTAACTTTAGGATATAAAAAATGTCTGAAATTACAGAAACATGTCTTAGTGGTTTCCTTTGGAGGGTGTCTATGAGCGAGATCACCCTCAGATTTGTAGTCCTAAGTGCTCTTCAAAGCTATATACCGTAAATTTGTAGCATCCAGAACTCTGAAGGGTCTGTTACCAGGATGAGATGTTGCAAAGTTAAAGAGGTTTTTGTGGGCCTTTCATATTAATTACCTATTCTAGACTATTAAAGGAGCACTCCCATGTATGTTATAATTTACCATGTGCAAACTATTATGTATGTAAGTGTAATTTGTGTAATCACACATTCACCAGATGATGTCTTCTCCTGGGTTGAGCCCCGTTCCGCTCCGCTTTGCCTCCACGTGACCACTTCTGTAACTTGAGAGATAACTGCATTGGTTACAATCTCAAAGTTACAAAGCCTCGTTCAGAATTCCCATAGACTTATATTGAGAACATTCTGAAAGTGACCTCCGCTCCACGCAGTAGCCACTGTGTGATTCAGGAGGTCACAAATGATGTGACATATTGCTGGAGCAGACTAGAGTGGGGCTGATACTGGGAGAAGACAGCGGCCCACTGCTATCACATGGAAAAATAAAAATAAAATAATTGGAGTGGTCCTTTAATATTAAGGCTGAGTCACGCATAACGATATCGTTAACGATATCATTGCAACGTCACGCTTTTGGTGACGTAAGCAACGATCCCGCTAACGATCTCGTTATGTGTGACAGCGACCAACGATCAGGCCCCTGCTGGGAGATCGTTGGTCGATGGGAATGATCAGGACTTTTTTTTGGTCGCTGATCACCTGCTGTTATTCCTGGATCGGCGTGCGTTACGCCGATCCAGCGATGTGTTCACTTGTAACCAGGGTAAATATCGGGTTACTAAGTGCAGGGCCGCGCTTAGTAACCCGATATTTACCCTGGTTACCATTGTAAAAGTAAAAAAAAAAAACAGTACATACTCACATTCTGATGTCTGTCACGTCCCCCGGCATCCACAGGGTTAAAACTGCTTTCGGCAGGAGCGCTGGTAATGCACGCGCTGCTGCCGAGAGCTTCCCTGCACGGAATGTGTCAGCGCCGGCCGTAAAGCAGAGCACAGCACCTGGTTACCCGGGTGCTGCAGGGGGACTTCGGCATCGTTGAAGACAGTTTCAACGATGCCAAAGTCGTTCCCCTGATCGTTGGTCGCTGGAGAGAGCGGTCTGTGTGACAGCTCCCCAGCGACCACACAACGACTTACCAACGATCACGGCCAGGTCGTATCGCTGGTCGTGATCGTTGGTAAGTCGTTTAGTGTAACGGTACCTTTAGACCAATGTTATCAGACTCCCAGAACCCCTGCCAATCAGCCAACTAAAGGGCCTACAGTGCAAGCATTGCTTTATCTTCATTGCTTGTCAGACACAGCACTGTACAATTTGGTTGGTTTGGTTGGAGATCATTGCTGAAGAAAGGGGGAACCCAACTGTGATTACAGGGGAAGATGAGCAAGTAATGCTCTGAATACTGGGGAAACATACCCATTTGTGCTTTGACCAAGCAAAGTTAGTGAACAAACAGGGAGTGCCCTGTTGTGATCACCTAGACCCTTGCTGTATTAGAAGGTGGTTGGAGTTTCTGTAACGTCTTGGGAAATGAAAGGACTTGCTATGGATACTGGGGAAATATAACAAAGACATTTATGGCATCACTGGAGTAGGGGGACTTCTGTAACTATTGTGGTAGGGGCTGCTGGGAGAAAGTCACTGCTGTGATCCCTGGAGAGAGCAGTGGTTGACACAGTGCTCTGCAGTGATGTATCTTCTGGGGAAAGGTGTGGGCTACTGTGACTATTAGTTCAGAAATTTAGCATTGCAGTACATTTAAAAAAAAGCACCCGGCCTATCGTCTGTATGTAAACCTACCACTGTGAATTATACTAAATAATTTCCATACTAACAAAATGCATCTGCATAAAAAATAACTAAGTTTTTCAATCCTTGACTATAAACTGCTTCTACAGCGTGACTCACTCACTACTTTACCCGGAAAAATTGCTGTAACTTCTAAAAGAAACGGTTGTCCGTACCGAAATTTGTACTGTACATATCTTTGGTTCATGAGAAGTGAGAGTAAAATGAAAAACATTGTACTCTCACTTCTGAGAGTGATTCTATCTGGTTGTCTCCACTGCAAGATAGAACTAGCTGCGCGGCGGTAGTTTATATGTGCCGCTTGCATTTCACTCCTGCTGAATTCCTTCTTTATTTGTTAACAATGTACAGATATAGTTTGGAGGAACGTGTTTTCAGTGTGAAAACTGAGTCCTTACAGAGGTGCCAAAGTGAGTTTCTAAAGACGTTTGGAGGTTCTGTTCCACCATTCAAACCGTGTATTCTGTCATTGGCGAATAAGCTGGAACATACAGGAACATTACTGGATAGGCATGATGGAGAATGTCTTAAAATTTCTGAGGAAACAATTCAATATGTGAAACAGCGACTTCTGGAATCTTTACGGAAATCGTTGCACAGGCTTTCCAAGGAGACAGGCCTGTCATATTCCACATGTCAACGAGCGGCCAAGAAAGGTGGTGTTCACCCATACAGTGACTGTACTGATTTAGCACTGCCGGATTCTTTTTTCGGGGCCATTTGAAGGGTCGGCTGTACAATAACAAGCCATGAACATTACAGGGACGCTAAGATAACATACAGCGAGAAATTCAGGCTATGACCACAGACTTCCTCCATAATACATTCAACAACATGGAATGGCGTGTGCAGGCATTCTTAAATTTGGGAATTTTCAACACCTGCTTTAAAATATCAGTTTCTCATGAACCAAGGTATGCACAGTCTTTATGTCTGTATGATAGATCATCTCTTTTAGAAGTTACAGCAATTTTTGCTGGTAAAGTAGTAAGTGACTCACTCTGTAGTCATGTTATCATCACTTATTGCATTCCTAATACTAATAACACCTTTCCATCCTTCATTAATTCTGTCAAGTGTTTCAATGTTTTGTTACAGTCCTGTAAATTATTGAATAGCAGAAGAGCAATATTTTTTATATGGACGGAAATATAATGTTAAAACCATTATAAAGTCTATGGTTTAACCAACAGCTTCTCTAACAGGCTACAATTATTCTTTCTATATACTTGATGTATATTATTAAGTCATTTTGTGCCAATTTTTGTATTTAGTGATTAGTCTTAATGTGGATTATTTATTTATCTAATATTTTCTTCTAATAACAATAATATCACATTTCAGAATCCTAAATCACAGTTTTGTGGATTGAATGGGGCGCATTGTCTTATTCGTGCTGGGCTACGGTCTTGACATCTGCTTTCTGTGTCACACTATTTTATACCATGTTTTATACGTGTTGGCTCCATAACTTTGCAACCAATTTCAGACCAAGAAGTAGCCAAACATGCATTCTTAATGAATTACCAAATCCTCGGCTTGCCATTTCACTCTCATTCTGGATTTATAAAGTAAACCTTTTGCAGCATATCCTGTGTTCTAGTTACCGAATCACCATTGTTCTGAATCTGTTTGAAAATGTGAAATAAATACCATGTGTTACGTGGAAGAATGCCGTACACAAACCATGTGTTGGGAAAGTTCCGCTCTCAATTCTCTTTAGTTAGATCTGTAACTAAAAATATATTCTCTCTTCACTTGTTTATTATTCCAACAAAGAGGGCTAAATTAAGAATTCACATGTTACAGAAGCCCATTCCAACAGTTTTATCATGATTTCATCCACAGTATATGTATTACAAGTGATATCTATATGTCTGTGCAAAGACAATCCCCTTTCGAATCCAGCCACTGTGACGATCAGCTGATTGCTGTGGGTCTGACTCCCGACACACATAGGAAACAGGCGACATCTAGGATTACAAGGTGGCCAATCCATGGCTTAAGTCTGCCAGAGCGGGACTCACTCTTGAAGATATTGCTAGGACTTGTATATTACGTCATATGGATAGGGATTGATCTCATGAGACAAATTCTTTAATATAAATACCTAAGTTTAGTCCAAAGAGATTTTTTCAAAAAAACTGGCACTTCCTAAACAGTATATAGCCAAAATGCGGACTGACACTCTTGGAAGCTGCACGAAGAGATCCAGATTAAATTAAGAATTAAAATAATATTTTATTAAAGTATTTTAAAATTTAGACAAACATATCTAAAATATATACAGGTACCCCAACTAGCCAAAAATACTCAATGGAATACATGGTCTGTTTGTTCACTCCATTATTTTGATGTAATCGTCATATTTACTAAAACAGACTAGGACCATATTTGGACAACTGCACATATACCATAAATATACTTAAAGCACCAAAAAAGCAGTCTGGAATGTCCCAATTAATACAAACATACAAAGACTTTATTCATAAATATAGATAAAACACAGGTATGCAGCATGGCAGGCAAACGAATCCCCCCTACAAAACCCGCACACACATCAAATAAAGACCGGATAGGGTGCACATAAATATCCTAGACGGCGACTACAAAGTAGTCTGCATCATGTATATCAATTGAAATGTAAGAACGCCTGTCATAGGTACATGTGACTATGCTTACACGTATCGTTCAAATACATACCACAGTAGGGGGTCACAGTATATGTGCACACCAATCTCGTCCACCCCGACGCACGTTTCGGCGACTACCTTCCTCAGGGGTTGTGACCGATGTGGGGGGCACAGATTAAATACCTTTCCGCCCGGAATTCGCAGTGATCGCGCTCGCCAGCGCGTCGCATCATCTTGGATCCAGCCTGCACGGCCTGCGGGACCAGAAACACACGGGCCCCATGTGATCCGCCCCACAAGGCACCGCAAAAGCCGAAAACAGCGATGACGCCACTGCGCATGCGCGAAAAACACTAGCGGCCATCTTTGAATACGGCACATTTACTGGCATGCAAAAAAACATATAAAAACATACACTACGTAATTCACGTACATCAAACCGCTGCGAAAATACATAACAACCATTTTTAAACTAATCAGCATTTGCTTATTAATATAATTAAGAATACTACCCGCTCTTGTGACTAATATTACAGCAAACATATCCCCATACGTATCCCACACACCAATAGAGATACCCATAATTTTCTAGCATTAACCACGTGTGTAAGACGACTACAAAAACAGACCCCAACTAGGAGGGATTCTAAGGCTAAATATAAGTACACCCAAATACTAGTGTATGGTTAATAGAAAGCATAATAACACTTAGAAACCGCTAAACACAATATCTAGTCCATAAGTATCCCTATTCAGAACACGGCAAGGGTGATTACATACTAATAATATCATAGTCGCGTGACCTAAATTCTTTCTCAACAATCCCGGCCAATGCTGAAGGGATAAATGCCCATTTACATGTAAAAAAATTCTTAATTATTTAATTATTACCCGGTTATTCCAGTGCTGCTCCAATGCCCAGTGGGTGACCAGAATCCCTCCTCACCCTGACGCACGTTTCGCTTCTGCTTCTTCTGGGTGCATTTCATCCACAGCATATGTATTAAAATTGATATCTGTATGTCTGTGCAAAGACAATCCCCTTAGGAATCCAGCCACTGTGACGATCAGCTGATTGCTGTGGGTCTGACTCCCGACACACATAGGAAACAGGCGACATCTAGGTTTACAAGGTGGCCAATCCATGGCTTGAGTCTGCCAGAGTGGGACTCACTCTTGAAGATATTGCTAGGACTTGTATATTCTGGAATACGTCATATGGATAGGGATTGATCTCATGAGACAAATTCTTTAATATGCTTCAGTTATTTCATATAATCATTAAAATATTTTTTTCTGGCTTCATATATTAATGATTTAGCCTTAGAGTGCATTTACAAAGGTTGATTATTGTGAACTAGCTGATCGTTAATGATCATTTCATGATAATTGGTCAGTGAAAACAGGTTGCAAGTCACCTGACAAAAGAGCAAAATGCTTGTTCATCAGGTGAAATGATTTTTAAACTTGCTTAAAAATCATGATTCTGAGCAGCACATTGTCCTGTGCTGCCAAGAACGATGGCAGTCTACAATTATGGCACAATCTATTAACAAGATTTCTGAGTGCATGGAAAGTGCAGTTGGCTTGTCTAAACAGACTATTAACCCCTTTCCGGAGATGGGTATAATATTACTCCCATGTTGGAATCCCTCTCTTTGATGTGGGCTCACATCTTTCCCGGCACATGTCAGCTGTTTTGAACAGCTGACATGTGCCTCTAACAGCTACGAGGGGAATCGCGATGGGTTGGGATGGAAACGTGATTGCGGGTCACCGATGGGTTTGGTATGGCATCCAGACGTCTCCAGGAGACCTCTATAGTTGTCATAGATGGTCGGCGCTCATAGCAAGTGAGCATTTCTGCTACATACAGGGGATCTGATCATCGCCTGTATATAGCAGAGCCAATCAAAGTACTGCGGCTTCTAGTCTCCCATGGAGACTATTGAAGTATGCAAAAAGTGTTTTTAAAAATATTTAAAAATAAAAAAATATATGAAAGTTCAAGTCATCCCTCTTTCGCACCATTCAAAATAAGACAATACAAAAAAAAAATCAAATATACACATATTTGGTATCACCGCATTCAGAATCGCCCGATCTATCAATATTTAAAAATAATTAACCCGATCGCTAAATGACGCAGCAAGAAAAAAATTTAAAATGTCAGAATTACATTTTTTTGGCTGCTCCTACATTGCAATAAAATGCAAAAATCAAAAGATTGAATCTACATCAAAATGGTAACAATAAAAACGTCAGCTCGGCATGCAAAAAATAAGCCCTCACCCAACCCAAGATCACGAAAAATTGAGATGCTGCAGGTCTCGGAAAATGGCGGCTTTTTTTTTTACCAAAGTTTGAAAAGTTTTTTCACCACTAAACAACCTAGACATATTTCCTGTCTATGAACTAGTATGAATATTGCCTTGCGCTGGCGTGTACTCCGGAGGACAGAGAATTAACTTCAATCCAATATTGCGGCCAGCATGCAGCCAGCAGGTAAGGAAAGGGTGAATCAAACACCCGAAAACCACACCCATATGACCCAAAACTGGTCCCGCCAAATTCAGGTGACAGAATCCCTTTAACTGTTTTTTTGTGAATGATATATAACCATTATTTGAGCAGTGTAGGCCTTAGTATGTATCCGCTATATTACTAAGTGTTCCTATTAATATTACCTTGTGATGCCTGCATAGTACAATCATACAAAGTATGAGGCACGGCTTTGCACGTTACACCAGTTTCACCCACATGTCTATTATGGTCCAACATCTGTGAATTGATTCTAAACTAACAATACACAATAACATATATATATATCGGTGGTAAACCTAATATTCTTGTCTTTGTTTTCTAAACAGGAGGTTATTGCTTACTATTCCCAATACTCCTTAGATGAGCGAATGAGGAGCCACATGGCCTTAGACTGGATAATGAAGGAAGAAGAGAGTCCTGGAATCATATCTCAGGAGCTTCAGCTTGCTCTCAGGGAATTGGAAGAGTCGAGAAAAGCCGGGAGAGAGCTGCGATTCTATAAAGAAAAGAAGGAAATCTTGAGCTTAGCTCTGAGTCACATCTACAGCGACTGCATTACTTCACCTACACATGTTGATCATCTGAACTTTACTCTAAATGGTTATCACTAGTAGATCTATGGCGCTAAGTCTTCTGATAGAAACAAGTTCTTGTTCATAAGACCACCCAGGCTCAACAACAAGGAAACTTTTATGGACATTGTTACTGAGTTGTGTATTTCCTAGTGATTTACAACACATTCTTGCCTTGTACTGTAACAAAACGGCAAGTTTTTTTGGTAGAAGCTTCATTTTTGTATTTTGTATATCAGCTCTGTATCTGTACAATATGGTACTAATACTATAATCTTAATTCATTATGGCCAACCTGAGGCCTTTACTGCATCATTCATGGTCCCGGATGCCCAAAATGATCACATAATGCACGTTCTAAACAGACATGTACAATATGCTTTAGTTTTTTGCATTGTATGATTTCTGTTCATTTAAAGAACTTTCACTAGTAATTCAAGATCATGAAATATACAGTATAATATCCTGACTCACAAAATGTCATGTCACATGGCTGCCTCGTCCATTGTCTCCTTCACATGGATGAAATATCATAAGACCTACATCTGATGGAGAAAGCAGCCACATGACAGAGCTCATTGTCGCTACAGCTGGAGCAGACAGGATCAGTATGAAATTGTGACAGTAATTAGAAACTTTTTTTCTTCATTAATACTTCAAAGTGGCATGTTGTTTGTGTTCTCAACGTTACACAATCTTTTGTGTTGCGCAACACAAAGATCTTAAATTTTTCTTGTCATTTCAGGAGAACTTTAAAGGGGTTGTCCGGTTTAAAATTAAAAGTCTGCAGTCGCTCTGTGTGGCTGCAGATTTGTGAATCCCCCAGGCTCACACACTGTGTGCTGTGAGGATACGCCGTTGTATGTCCAGGAATGGCGGTCAGGTATGCGATACGATATGCATACTCCCGGGCATAACCCGTCTAGTGGACGCGGCCTCATTCAGTATACTTGTACTGAGCGAAGCCGGGCCCACTAGACAGGGCACGGCCTCCCTTACTTCACTTGTATCGAGGCCACGCCAACTAGACGGGTTCTGCCCGGGAATATGCATATCGCATACATGACCGCAGTTCTTCTACAGGCAACCATGAATCCTCGCAGTGAGATTCACGCAGAGTGACTGCAGACTTTTCATTTTAGACTGAACAACCCATTTAAGCAGAAAGTCTGAGTCTGCCCCTGGCCCTTCTGTCCTTCTTTCTCCCCTATTCATAGTATTTTATCACCAGCAACTGTCATCAGTAATTGGAAAACCTGAACACACCATGTGAGATTGTACCTGTAAATTAGGAGTGAAAAATAAGTCCAGGAGGAAAAAGATGCAGATTTCTATTACATGAGATATTACAAAGTTTCTTATCTTTACTTGTATTATTGATTTCTAAAAAAAGTTCCTCTATTGTGAATAATAACATAGCTCCTATTGACTTCATCTGAGTTCCTGTGGTCCTCCTATTGATCTGAGATGGTTCCAATTCCCCAAATGGTCAGACCATCTCTTATGAGGAATAACCCTACCCAACTCTTGAAATGAGCCCGACCATGGAGATTTTGTTTTACTAAATCTGTGTACATATGTGTGTAGTGTAGTGGGAGTGTGTTAATATACTCATCCACTGCCACCTTCTCCAGGATCCAGCGCCTTTAGGCTCTTCTTAGACTTGTCACTTCCGCTCCTCAGACTCTCCTGCCCACTCTATGCCCTATGACCTCTTTTAAAATGAAAGTCTATGGAGTCTCATTCTGACGCTCCATAGACTTGTAGTGTAACAGCCACTTCGGGGTCAAGCAGTGCGCAACGAGTCTGAAGAGAGTCTGAAGAGCGGTGATGTCACTCTGAAGAGGAACGGAACGGCGCTGGACACCGGAGAAGGTGACAACAGTAGGTGAGTATAGTCACACATTGACACTACACTACATACACAGATTTAGTAAAAAAAAATCTTCACAGGAGGGCTTCAGGCTTCTTTAAGTAGATCATGGCATGTTACTTTGGAACAAGGCCATTCATTGTGGATTGCCTTCTAGGATTCATAGAATAGCTGATAACATCAGTAGGTACAATCCTATAAAAAAAAAAAGTTTGTCATGTCTCAGTAATAGGAATGATTTTGTAATAGAAGTTTCATATTGATGTGACTGTTGTAAATCTAATGGCCACACTGGTGGAGATGACGCTAAGTGCACTTGCTTTCCTTATGCCCGATCCACATTACTGTGACAGCTGTGTATGATTTCTTCATAGAATCCCAGTTAAGATCATCTAATCTCTATAGTTTATTTGCTTTTAGTGTTTTGCACTTTTTTACTAAACCTTTTGAAGTGACTACAACGTTTTTTGCACTTAGTATTTTGCACTTTTTTCTTACTTTATAACTTGCTAAACTCTTGTAGCTTTTGTATGTGAACAGTTCTGAAAATAATTTATTACAGGGATTCATCTTGTGTTAACTTTTTCCAAACTTTCACTGCTACAATAAGAATACACATGTTCAATAATATTATTTAGACCCCTAAGTTTTGTGACCAATAATTGTCCTTAGAGAGGTCGGATTCTTTTTCTACAACACTGACATCTGCAGGCTAGAAGAAGCACTACACTAAATTTAACATTAATGCCAAGTCACAAGAAAACAAGGCATAAATTGATATTTTTTTGTTTTACAAAAATATGATTAAGAATTAAAATCCACCCAAAAAGCATTTCAAATTGCAGATCTGCAAGTCTGTAAATAATAAATTTTAATAAAGCGTTTAGATAAAAACATGATAATGTGACCTGTTTTGGTTCCACTCTGCAGTTGCAGTTCTAGCTATTACTGATATACTACTGTGTTATAGTTATATAATTTAACAGATAAAGGGAACCTATCATTAGATGTGTAGAACGTGGCAATATTATATGGGATAACAGTCTCCCTCTCTGAAATTTCCCTAGCAACTTGAAGGAAATATTAAGGTTGTACTTAAAGCTGAGCAAATTTTTCAAAATTCAGTTCTGATTGCGATCGGTGGCGAATAATGTATGTGCAATATGAGCCGTACACAGCCAAACGTCATTGGAGTCAATGGGAGTAGAAATGAACAAATATGTTCAGAATCGATCGTCAAACATAAATTCTGCACGAATAGGGCACCAATATGGCAAAAATATGGCAAATTCAGATTCGGTGACCGATTCCGAATATATTCGCTCAACTCTAGTTGTAATGTCATTAGAAAGGAGAAAAAAAATTACTTTGCATGAACCTACAAATCAGAAGAGGAACTGGATATTCAGGCGCATAGGAGGCCATGAAACACTAATGTGGACAATGGATTAGGGGCCTACGAATCGACTCATTGTTAACATATAGTGTTGTAATTGTGCATTTTCTGCCACCACTCCAAGACCGCAGTGGTGGTGGCCGATTCCCTTGGCTACAAGATGTAAACTATAAAACTTACAGCATGTTTGCTACCAGTTAATAGTCATTGGGTGGGTCCATCTTCACAAGCAGTCAATCATTTCTACCTTGCAGGGCAGCTCCAGGCACGCTCGGGTGTCCTCCGAGTATTTGTAAGTACTCGGAGAATTAATTTTCAGTGCCGCAGCTGGATGATTTACATCTGTTAGCCAGCATAAGTACATGTGGGGGTTGCCTGGTTGCTAGGGAATCCCCACATGTAATCAAGCTGGCTAAGAGATGTAAATCATTCAGTTGAGGTGAGGTAAACTAAATCTCCGAGTACTTACAAATACTCGGAGGACACTCGAGCGTGCTCGGGAAATCTCGAGTACCGAGTATATTCGCTCATCACTAATCCTAATATCTATTTTCAGGGGCGCACCATATCCCAATCTCGCTCCATTTTGATTAACAGTTCAAACCAGCAGCACTATCACGTCGCTGGCCTGAACTTGCTTGCTTCAGTTGCGGCAATTTAGACAGTATTGGAAGTGCTAGGATCATATCAACCTTCTTCAATAAGCAGGTGCCACCATCATCCCAGCAATGGGTGACGTGGAGGATGGCTCTACTTCTGCCACTAACACGCACAGGGTGGTAGGAGGTGAGCAGTGGTGACAAACTTCTCTAGCCCAGACACTGAGGAAGAAGGGTCCAGATTAGCTAGTGACATGGGAGAGGAGCATCTCTGCGTGCTTTCGAGATGTTTGCTCACATCTTGTTAACATGTTCATGTTCTCAGACATCAGTCGTGGTCCATCCCATAGGCTCCGAGCTGTAAACCATAAAGCTCAATAACTCAAATTTCAGGTGAACTGTGCATAGAAAAAGCTAATTAATTAAACATGTGCTTAGTTTTACAGGGTCTACCTATTTATACCTACTTAAAAACATAGGAATAACACTTTAATGGATGGATGTATTAAAATAGTTGACATCTACAGTATGTTATTATTATAATGAAATCCCACCAAATTCTTGTGTTGATTTTACATGTTTAGCCAGGATTGGTTAGGATGGATTGATGATTTTTTAGCAAATGTACACTTGTACAGTATCTGATTTTGATAAACTTTTCCTACCTGAACCCTTGAAAAAAACATCACACACATGACACACAAATATCTACAGTCGTAGTGGTACTGCCTATAAATACTGTTGGAATTGATTGAACACTTTTGTTATTCTTTGGTTTTGTGCATTTTTATAACACAAGATGTAATTTTTGTTGCATTGTTCTAAATGACAATTTAGTTGATTAAATAAAGATGTACAGTCAATTTTAAAAGATTCAATTTTTTGCTACATTTTCAATTGTATATTAAAAGGGTCGTCTGCCTATATCACTGCCTATATGTCTAGTTCATAAAAGAGATCTGCCACTTTGGACTTTTCTAGTATAAGTCAGAGCAGAGAGTTGCTACTATCATCAATTCCCACTTTAGAGAACCTCGTGTTAAGATGTGATAGTAGATTGTCAGGGAGTGGTGCTGCATTTGGACAGAAGGTTGTCCTTGAAAACCCCTCTTAGTAAAACTATATGGTTCACATGATGATAATGCTAAAACATAAAAAAACCTGTTAAAAAAAATATAAATGTAACAACAATGATAAATGTAACAAGAATGCTATAAGCTAGATTTCACATTAGCTGGCTACTAGATTGAGTGGCTCTTTTGAAAGTAAAAATTTGTAGACTTCACAAATCTTCCCCAAAAATTTGATTCAACACAAATAAATTTGCTCCAATCTCAACACTAGAGATTCGCTCAACCTTTCAAGGTTCAATAAAAGGCCCCGAACGCCATTAGATTAAATGGGAGGCCAAACCAAACGTATACACAACACCATCAGGGGTGACAAAAAGCTTCCCAAATAGTTAAAATTAGATTCAGACACCATGAAAAGTGGCATCAATTGACCCACTGTAAAAATTTGCAAATGGCACAGCCGCAGTCAGCCATGAGCCAGGCATGAAGTAACAGGGTCTGGCCCAGCATTCACAGCTTGGAATTGAAATTTCAATGAGGACCTGGTGGTTAAGGGAGTGGTGTAAGCCTTCTTAGCTGGAAAACCTGATACCTCCATTTTTTTTTATTCCAGCCACACTTAGATGGCACAAACATCAGTTTTATACTGTAATAATGTTAGAAAAAGGTAAGGAAAGTAACACAGGTAGTTGACAGAAAGTGTTGGCCTTCCTGTCTGGGAGCCCTACTTACACAGGCAACCCTCTAGATGGAAATAGAAGACTTCTGGCATATGAAGCTTTTTCAGTAAAAAATGATTTCTTTATTTAAACATCTTCAGCGATAAAAAACAACATCATGGGGACCCCCCATAGGCCTGACATGTTTCGGACCCAGTAAAAACAGTCCTTTCTCAATAGAGGGTGGCATTAATTTCCCCAGAGTAGAAACAGTATAGTAGGCCTCTGACCAGGGCCGGACTGGCCATCTGGCAAATGCCAGAAGGGCCTGTCTGGTCATGGACCGCCTTGTCTGCAATGTTGTTAACAGAATCGGTGTTCTAAAGACACCCATACTGTTAAGAGTTGTGACGGAGCACAAAGTCGCTGACTCCGTCACTTACATCAGCAGCCACGGGTATCATTAGAAATATTGGTCTTGTAGTAAATCTTGCTTTCCTCCATCCATGGTAATATTAGTAATAGATTCCACCTAGTGCTTGGGGACGGGGACAACATGGGCCTGTGTGATTTCAAATGCCAGGACTGAATTTCAGCCCCAGTCTGTACCTGCCTCTGACACACCTTCCACTACAGGCAACCAACCAGATGGACACATAACTTGCAGTCTCCACTTTTCAAAAAATAATTGTCACACACCACTAAAGTGGCATCAATTTCCATAGAGTAGAGGCAGTATAATAGGCCTCTGACACACCTTCTACTACAAGCATCCCAACAGATGGAGACACAACTTGAAGTCTCCACATTTCAAAAAATTGTCACAGCAGCAGTAGCTACAGCAGGCACAGAAGACACCACAAAGATGGCACAGACTGCAATAATGCGAGATTGATGTACGACAGTAAAAACAACACCATCGCCTAGTCTGACCTTTCTGGGACTGGTGTGCAAAGGCCATTTGAGATCCATGACTTGTTCATTTTGATGAAAATTAGGCAGTCTACATTTTCAGGGGACAGCCAGATGCACTTTCTGTCAGGACAACACCAGCAGTGCTGAAAATATTTTCTTAGAGAACGCTGGCTGCCGGGCATGACAAAACATCCAAGTCATGACAGGCGAGCTCAAGCCACTTATCCATTATTGAAGCCCAAAATGCAAAAAGGTCCAACCCCCCCTGATGGTATTGACATTGAGCTCCAGATACTCCTGCATCATCCTCTCCAGTCATTCATAACGTGTCAGACTTGTACTCTGTTCTGCTGGTGCACGGGCTGGTCTAACAAATGTGTGAAACGACTCACAGAAATTGCCTATGCCACTTCTGCTGCCCCTACTGCTAATGTTTTTGCAATGACGACTTGACATTTCCGGGGTTGGACATGTAAACTGGGATGCACACTGTGTGCCCCACTGGTGTCTTAGGGAAAACCACTCTTAATATTGTGTAAAAAAAAGTGTTGCCATACTCCAGCATGCGCGCATCCCTTTACAGGAAGGGGGAATGCATCTGGCTAAATTTACTCTTGTACCATGGATCTAACAGAGTGGCAACTCAGAAGTCAGCACTGTTTCTAACCCTAAGAATACGGGCATCATGTTGAAGATAGTGCAGCAAGAAGGCGCTCCTGTGTCGGGCGCTTCCATGATGTCCAAGTCCATGGTGTGTTGGTGGTGGGGTAACACTCAAAGTTGCTTCCTCCATTCTCTCGCCAACCACGGACAACAGAGAGGGGATCATTATCCTCATCATCTCCTGACTGTTGCACACCAATCACCTCATCCTCCTCCATTTGTTCCTCTGCTACTGCACCTTCACTAACAGATTTTCTGGTACCATGAGCCCCCTGGATCACTGAAAGACACCCTCCCATGGCACCCGCCTGTGCGATGACAGTCTGGAAATTTGAGAAATTGTTATCCCTTCCGCATCCTCCTCTGCTTCCACTTCCTCTGGAACCACTACCTCCTCTCGCAGATTATTCAAAGTGTGCTCCAGCATGTAGATGACCAGAATAATGATTCTGATTATGGCATAGTCAGCGCTAACTATCTTAGTAGCCATTTCAAAACTGTGCAGAAGGGTGCAGAAGTCCTTCATCTTTGTCCACTCTGCAAGCATGATTTGCATCACGTCCGGACTGCATTGGCCCAGGCTATGCAAAAGGACATACTACACCATGGTTCATTGTTGCTGCCACAGTCGCTGCAACATGTGCAGAGTGGAGTTTCACCACATCACAAATCAAATGTTTCACCGGTAGGCCGAAAGACTTGTGTAGCGATACAAGTCGATGAACTGTGGGGGTGCAGTCACTGGAAGTCAGCACACAGCAACCGTGCTTTCTGTAGCAGCGCATCCAGGCTGGGATAGTGGCAGAGAAAATGCTGTACCACCAGGTTGATGACATAAGCCATGCAAGGCACATGTGTAAGGTTGCCCCAGCGTAGGACCGCCACCAGGTTTGCACCATTATTGCACATGGCCTTCCCTGGCTCCAGGTGCAGTGGAGACAGCCATTGCTCTAACTCGGCCTGGATAGCTGTCCACAACTCTTGAGCTGTGTGACTGTGATCCCCAATGCATATTAATTTGAACACTGCCTAATTGCAGTGATCCCTGCCTTCGCAGTACGGAGCATGTCGGATTGGGGAAGAGGTTGAGGGCACAGGTGTAGGCCCTAAAGGAGGTGCAGAAGCCAGAAGCAGTGGAGTAAGTGTTAGATACAGAGGTTTGTCTCGCAAGCCTTGGGGATTCTAAGACTTGTGGAGCAGCCCCTTGACCCATCTTCCCCCCACAGCCACCCAGTGCCAGTCAGTGAGATGTAACGCTCCTGCCCATGTTTGCTCGTCCAGGTGTCAGTGGTGATAGGCACGCTGGCAGACATAGATTTTTTCAAGGAATGGGTGATATTATTGGCGACATGCTGGTGTTGCGCAGGCACAGCTTTCCTAGAGAATTAATGGAGACTGAGTAACTGGTACGGGGGAACTGTGACGTCCATCAACTTTCGGAAACCATCCGTATCCACCAAGCAGAAAGGCAGCATTTCCATGGCCATCAAATTGGAGATGGTGGCACTCAAGCTCTTAGCTTTGGCATGTGCAGATACTCTGCATGTTATGGACTGACCAGGTTTGGAGTAGTGATAATGTAACCACTAGGGGCAGCACCGTCAGGTAGCGTAGTCATGGATAGCCAAGGAGTCAGTACACAGACCAGCAATACCAATAGGGTATTCGGCCATGACCAGTTCTGGATGGCTTCCATCTTGCTGGCAACCAGTTGTACCCTCTCCTGGGTGACAACATGTACTAAGTACTCTACCCGGGGTTGGAACAGTTGGCACTTCCTGGGCTTTGATCTAGAGGCTGTGGTCTTGCAGCTGCCCTAGGACCTGCTGCAGTTTCTGGGGGTGATCCACAAAGGAGGTACCGAACATCCAGGTATATCAATACCAACTCAAACTTGAGATCACCAGACAGTGCTCCATCAACCGCTGGAATGTTTCTGGTCATTAGACAGGCTTAACAGTATCCAATTGAACTCGTAAAGTCCCATGGGTAGGATGAAAGCTGTCTTCGCCTTGTCCTTCTAGGCCACCAGTACCTGCCAGTACCCACTGGACAGATCAAGAGTCAATAAGAATTTTGCATGACTCAAGGCGGACAATGACTCTTCGATCAGCAGAAGAGGGTAGGTAACCTGAATGGTCTGGACATTCAGTTTCCGGTTGTCTACACAGAATTGGAGGGACCTGTTTTTTTCTGCACCAAGACCTCTGGAGCAGCCCAAGAACTTTGATTCTCCTGGATCACCTGACTCTCCAATATGCTGGCCACCATGTCTTTCAACTCCTGGTACATCTTGGGTGGGATTTGCCAGGACTGTTCCCGAATTGATGTGGCACCACCAGAAGGGATTTCATGCTCAATGGCGGAAGCACACTCTAAGTCCTCATCATGTCTCAAGAATGCCTCCTGGAATTCTCACAGTATCTTCCAGAAGCTTTTGATGTCCCGGAGTCAGGATCTGGCAGTCCACCCCCATCCGGCCCATGATCACTCGGCCATTAAACTCTTCAGTCAAGGTCTCTTTCTGCTGGACATCTACGGCATAGGTCCAGGCTGACCTTTTATCTGGCTGTAGCGTGAAGTTTTCCTGGTGAAGCATTTCTCTATCGGCAACATAAATTTTGGTTAGCAGGCTATTTCTCGGAACAATTAACTCACTATCTAAAACATTAATGCAATGTATGAGGTAAAACACCCATTCGCAGTGGCGAGGACCCCGGCTACCAGTGGTCGAATCAGCGTTTCTCCCTGAGTGTCAGGCTCGATCGGGACCTTCAGCCCATTCAGTTGTTATCGAGCCCCCACCGGCAGCATCAATATCTGTTCCTGTTGTGGTGGGATCTTAACCAGGGTCTTCATCAGCATCTTTACTCATCCAATGGACTAACCATACATGGTGTTCTTTTACAGACTACCACTCCTCACCATTTGTTACAGAACCTTCTGGGTCGGCCAGTATGTGGTGGCCCACTGCCAATATTTAGGCTCTTTTTCTAGAGTTGAGGGTCTCAGCATGTTCATACTTAGTGTTACATCTAATCCTCTTTGGGGCAGATAGTCTACCAGCACTACTTCCTTTTTGCCAATGTCCTGCCCAAACCGTTGAACCCGCATCCAGACTATCTGTCACGATTCCACCCCACAGTGTGTCTGGGATGCAATTGCTGACTGCTTGGCCATCCAATCTGGTACAAGGGCATGCTGAGCTGTCAGTGTGTTAATTGATAGCTCGACTATCCATTCTGTGGATTCCTGGGTTCAAATCCCACCAAGAACAACATCTGCAAGGAGTTTGTATGTTCTCCCCGTGTTTGCATGGGTTTCCTTCGGGCACTCTGGTTTCCTCCTACATTCCAAAAACATACTGATAGGGAATTTAGATTGTGAGCCCCATCGGGGACAGTGATGATAATGTGTGCAAACTGTAAAGTGCTGCGGAATATGTTGGCCCTATATAAATAAAATATTATTATTACCATTAATATTATTCTGCTGTGATCCATTATCCTCCTGGTATTCTGACCTCGAAACATTATGTGACCATGCTTTTGTCTCTACCTTCTGTGTATAATGTACTCTCCTGGCTTCTGACCTTGGACTCCTTGACCGTTCTGACTCAATGCTTGGCCGTGATAAGTGACTAGCATCACACTCCCTTGTATATCATCTTAGGCTGGAGTCACACACAACGTACAAAAAATCGGTCCGTTTTTCACGGAGGTGAATCGCACAAATGTTTCATGAACAGTAATCCTTGTGCAGTGCGAGGATGCGATTTTTTCTCCAAAAAATATCCATGTCATCCATATGGCATCCGAATGACATCCGTGTGGTGAGATTTTCTCGCCGGCTTACAAAATGGACACATAATGGATTCATGGGCTCAAATATTCATGAAGACAGATATATAGTCTATATATACACATATATATATGTCAGCGGGACATATATGTGTGTATATATATATATATATATATATATATATATATATACAGTACAGATCAAAAGTTTGGACACACCTCATTTAAAGATTTTTCTGTATTTTCATGACTGAAAATTGTAAATCCACACAGAAGGCATCAAAATTATGAATTAACACATGTGGAATTATATACTTTACAAAAAAGTGTGGAACAAATCAAAATATGTCTTATATTCTAGGTTCTTCAAAGTAGCCACCTTTTGCTTTGATGACTGCTTTGCACTCTTGGCATTCTCTTGATTAGCTTCAAGAGGTAGTCACCGCTAATGGTCTTCCAACAATCTTGAAGGAGTTCCCAGAGATGCTTAGCACTTGTTGGCCCTTTTGCCTTCACTCTGCGGTCCAGCTCACCCCAAACCATCTCGATTGGGTTCAGGTCTGTTAATTGTGGAGGCCAGGTCATCTGGCGTAGCACCCCATCACTCTCCTTCTTGGTCAAATAGCCCTTACACAGCCTGGAGGTGTGTTTGGACTCTTCAGTCTTACGGCTCCATTATATGCCCGAAATGTCTCTCAAAGAACTCCAGAGGCAAAATAGTGCACTCCAATCCGGTGTGTCGACTAGGCAGCATAACTGCTGACCTTCCGACTCGGGTTCCATAATGGGGCTACTGGCATATAGGTTGTATTCATTGCACATGGGGCTTGGCGTTTGGTGAACTGCCATAGAAAACCCAGCTACTGCGGCGGGAGAGAGTTTAAAGCGAACTGAGACCTCCGCTATACAGTACACTCTCTGGCGATATAGTCATATCATAGGCAGCACCACTATTGAGTCCTCCAGAAGGGTCATGGTTTTGATTGGTCATGAATCACGAGATCCTGCTTCCTGGCTAGCCCTGTCGTAGGAGCCCAGGGTCACGGTGCTGTTGGCAGTGTATAAAGTGACTGAGTCCCCATCTGAGCCATTTCTAGACAGAATCCTGCATTTTCTCCTGTAGTGCTGTCGTCAAGGTCTGAACTGCTTCCCTCAGGACTGCCGCCTCTTCAGATACTGTCCGAGCTTCTGTGATTTGGGCATTGTTCACTGACTTCTTGATCACCAAATTTGACTCCTCATCCCGTTCTAGAGTGACCAAGTAGCTGTCGTCGAATGTCAATAGGTGCTTGTCTTGTAAAGACATTAACTATTCTATCAGTGAACTGGTGCCTCAAGAGCCAGTCCAGCTCCAGAAAGGTGCCCATGCTCGCTGGGTCGCGTCTCTGAACCTCCTGGGAGGCGTTCATAAACCGCATTAAGGTTTCTTCCTCATGCTGTGGCCGATTGAAGGATTCGCTCCTCAGCTGCGCCACCTGCACACGAGTCCCATGGACCCTGTCCAGCAGGGCAAATATCTTTTCTATGGAGTCTCTCTTGGATTCAGGGCCCACAATCACTGAGCACCCTCTAGTGCTTTCAGAGCTACCTCTGCCTGTAACTCTTGGGTCAGAGCATACACCTTGACTGCACTGCAAACCCTCTCGATTCAATTCTGAAGGCCCATGTTGCTACCGTCAAACTTGGCCATGTGGTGAAACAGAGTACCCGCTGGAAGGTACCCTACCAGGGTTGTCATAGCTGGGCAGGCTGCATTGGCGACACTGGGGCTGGTTGAGCCCGGACAAGCTGGCTCTGCTGACAGAGGGCACCTTGAGCTGGAGCATGGGCAAACACTGGAGGATTACTTCCCTCCATGTTCTTGTCCGTAACGATCACTTTATCCTGCCGATAATGCCAAGTTGTAAGCGATGGACTGGGGTGGACTCCCCAGGATACAACAAAGCTGTGGACGAGGAAAGCAGTAAACACTAAACTGGTCATATGAACTTTACATTACTAATAAAATAACTCAGCAGCAAATTACATGAAAACGGTTAATGATAGGTGACGGTCAGCAGCATGGTCCCAATCACCTCACAGGAAGACAATGTAGCTGCCATAAACAGAGCAGGGTTGTGGTCATAGTTCACAAAAGATGACAATGTGAAGACACATGATTTCTTATTATCTAGAGCAGTCATGTAGTTTTAATTTCTTATATTTCATGTTTACATGCTATAGCACTACAGAGTGCAACTTTATTTTTGTTAGTTACTGTGTAGGCGATGTATCACACAATGGACATTGTATGGTCATATTCTGTGCAGAAAACAGTATGCATATCTGCAGAAGTGATTTAGGGGTGACAGCCTGTTTAAAAGATTGAGCTTTAGCTACAGAGAGGATATGTTGTTAAAGGGAGCAGGCAGGCAATCACTAGTGTTCAGCAGTAGTGCAGTTGAAGACATTTACTGTATACAATGATTGGGTGTCATGTCATCAACATAAAGATGGTTCAAATCTGTTGATAGCTGCTTCAATAACATAGAGAACTCCAACAGTAAGGGAAAACGGAGAATAATTAAATGAAAGATGACAGAGGCCATGAAATAGAATTATCCTTAAGGCCAAAAGCATACTGAGAGAAACATAGAGAGACCAATGGATGCCAGAGTATTAAAAACTTTAATATTCCTCTAAATGATGTCACCAAATCTAGAGCCATGAAGAATAAGCACACTTTGTACCATAATCTTCAATATCAAACTTAATTTACAGATATTTAACACAGAGCAAGGTAAGCAGGGCTCGAGTTGCCTGCCTCCTCTTCTTAACAAAATGTTTGCAACATGATTCATTGTTGAATTTGATCACATAAAAGAACCTTGTTTTGCGCAGACCGAGACATCAAAATAATTACTTGACAGCTGACATGTTTTTTAGAAGCCAAAAACTGGGCAGCAGCCTAAATAAATAGAAATTGTGGGAAGTAAAATCCACAGAGCAGAAAAGAAAAATACAATGAAGATCTTTTTACTTTTTTGCAACCATGCGAAAAACACCAAATAACTTATTATTAATACAGTATTAACAGAGCCAAATGGGAAAAACTGTGCTATTGATATACCATGAATATAATGTGTAATGTATAACAAATAAACACTATTCTCATAACAGTTAGATAATAATAACTATAAGTAAAGTGTTACCTTCGAATTTGGCAGGGAAATAATGCGGCTTCTATTTATACAGCAATTAATAAACAAAATTTAGCAACTGTTGAAATAAAATTGTATGTTAAATACATAGGTCGAAATTTAACCAAATTGTCTCTTCAAAGAGGTCTAGAACTCTAGTGCCACCTATTGGAAGTAGCAATCCTAACAGTCAATGTCGACCCTTTAACAAGCCTTGTCACATGACTTAGATAAAAGCCAAACCAGAATCTCAATTTACAGACACTGTGTTTCGGGGGAACTGCCCTTCGTCAGTGCAAAGTGGAGATCCACTCAGCCAAACCAGATAACACTCAAGCATTCTCAGATAACACGATATCTGAGCAGGTTAGCTCATAATTAGCAAAAAGAAATCTATTCTTGTGTGGGTGCGGTGCAGGGGATAGACGAAAGAGTAACCCCTTTACCCTGAATGATCTAGATATTTTCCAAAGGTCAAACAAAGAGTTTGATCTGATTCATTTCCTGAATCCCATTGCCAGTTTAGACAAATGTGTTGAGGGAGTAATACCGTCTATTGACTGCCCATCAAAAATTTCCAAAAAGGGCACATTGGAGTCCCCACCAATTAGTAAGGGTGATGGAGTTAATTTCTGAAGAAGGGAAAAAAAACCTGGGTAAAAATCTGTCTAATATTCAGAGCGTAAATGTTGGAAAAGTAATGGGTTTACTCCTCAGAGTTGCCTCAGTGGTTACAAATCTTCCCCTGGGCCTATAAGCGATTTGGACACCTGTAAAGGGCAGTTTGAGGAAATTAATATCACCACTTCTCCTCTCTTATTATTGTTTAATGTTTAAAAAATGAAGGGAAAGTGCGGTAGCTAGCTGCAAATTGGAAAGTGCCAGTCCTATCATGAGTCTCCTGCAAAAAAACTATGTCTGCTCTGTGAGCCCTAATCTCTTGTAGAGTTAATGATCTCTTCCTTTGGGAGATGAGGCTCCTTACATTAAGTGAAATTGTATGTATCATGATGAGTGTCTGATGAATGAAAAAAGCTCAATTCAGAGTTGATACTCACTCGACGATCCCATACAGATTCCCTGGGTCCTGGGTTGGGACCGAACTTCTAACTGCTCATAGGGCTCCGTTACATTCAAGGAAAAGGAATAAATTAGTGGAGAGTAGATGGATGGATACAAAAAGGAGACATTTAGAAATAGACAAGAAAAAATGTAATTTCAAACATAGAGAACAATATTACAAATAATGTCTTCCCAGAAATAATCCTGGAAAGGGGTTTCTCCTGTGGCATCCAATGGAAAAAAAAAGAAGTAAACTGCTCTTATATCAGAGCAAATGGAAAACCCCATGTATATGAAATTTGCTGATCCATCAGAATCCTCAATAATGGCTTGAGTAGTTTCTTCTTCTGAAGAGTTATGTGAGAGAGCGGTCAGGATGCAACTGAAGCTCATTGTTCATTTATGACATGGATTTTTGGGTCCTAGCTTTAGTCATTAATCTTTCCTTGGTTTCATAGTCAAGCAGGCAGCAAATAATGTCCCGGGGTGAACAGTGGAACCTTTAGACTGCAGGACCCTGTGTGCTCTATCCAGTTTAATGATTGAGGTAGGAGGGTCCCCCTGAATTGTATTAAAGATTGTTTGAACTATATGCAGCGCCCCAGGGTCCTGGTCGTTGCAGTAATGTCATTTTCCTCCAGGGGGAGTGATGTTACGTTTGGAGGCAATGAAGGAGAGCTCTTTACCAGGTATCATAAACATACAACACATTTCATACTCCAGTCCACCAGGGGGAGCTATGCTCCTATTTATTAGGGCACTCTACACACTTAGGTAAAACTAGTTGCCTGGAGAGGAAGTTAGGCAGTTGCTGGCTTTGCTCAGGTAGTTGGTCCCTGGCAGGGGTGGGAGCCTGTCAGAGGCCTAGACAGAAGGATACGGAGCTGCGCCTGCCCTAAGTGCGGCAGTTCCTAAGAAAGGACACAAAAAGAGAATTGCATTGTAGAGAGGGTGAAGAAGTCATAGTGGAGCGCCCCCACTGCCGCAGGGCCAAGGGGTACCCGGTACCGGGCCTCTCTGTCTCAGTTCTGGGGTTGTCACGGTGGCTAGACCCGGCCCGTGACCCTGCTAAGGGGCGTCCAATGAAGGTGGAGAGTGATGCTGTTGTGGTGTGATGCCGGTCGCAGTAAATAACGAGGACACCAGGTTGCAGTCTCTTTACCTCTTTACTGAAGGCTTCAGGATCCTCAGTCTGGAATACGGTTAACTGGGCTGCGTGAATCCAGCCGGTCCAATGGCACCTCCAGAGTTCCCTTTGCAGGTGGAAATCTGTGCCTACCTTCTAGCGCTTGTGTGTTGTAGTCCTTCCCTGCTCTGCTTACGGGATAGTCCTCACAACTGTTGTGTCTGTTTCTGAAGTTCCCTCACAACTCGATTATGATGTTCTGTTTCGTCCCCCAGATGATATGGCTAGGACGCACCCGTATGACGGGTAGGCTCGGAGGTCTTCCGGGACCCTAGAGTCGCCCCTCTCCAGATGTTGCCCCCTGTGTCTGCTTAGGTGATGTTGGGTGAGACAGCCCGCCTATAACTGACTGTCCTGCCATAGGTTTGAAGTAAGGCCTGGAGCTCAATACTTCCTCGGCGTTCCGGCCACTGGCTACGCGCCTCAGTAGGATGTTGCCTCGTCTTACAGCACGACTCCTACTGGTGTTTCCCCTTGTTGCGTTGATCTCGTTTCTCACTCAGCACAATAAACCTCGCTTCTTGTCCTTTCTTGGGGTACCGCTGCGATGAAGTGCAGGCGCGGTCCCGTAACGTTCTTTCTGTTCGCTAGGCCTCTGTCAGGATCCCACCCCTGACAGGGACCCCCCTGAATCTTCCCCTGCAACACCCTCTAACTTCCTATCTAACCCCGTTTTACCAGATTGTGAGGAGTGGCCTAATACATAGCACCCTTAGCTCCCCCTGGAGGCCAGACTGTGAAGTGTATTGGTGTCTGTGATACCTGGTCAGGTGAACTCCTTCAGTGCCATCAGACGTACCATAGCCCCCCTTAGCGGCGGAGCATCAGTACTGCAACGACCAGGACTCTGGGGCGCTGCAATAGCAAAGGAGTGAATACCAGGAGGAGTTCTGCCCTACACAGGCTGCCTCCTTCTGAGGCGCAGGATCCCAGTAGCCGGAACACCGAGGGAGCAACAGTCCTTTATGCCTTGCTCCAGAGACCGGCAGGACAGCTAATTGCAAGTTACTGATCCGCCTTTACATCCAGGAGGCAAGGTGGCAGCGCTTAGAGGCTGGGGCATGATAGAGTCCCTGTAAAAAGCCTAAAGCCACCGGTCATACGGGTTTGTCCTATCCATCTGGGGGACAGAGAGAAAGAGATAACATCAATAACATCTACAACATCTATGAGAACCTTATGAGAGGCTTAGCAGTAAGGTACTACAACACCAAGGCGCATGAGGAAGGCTACTGATTTCCACCTGGATAAGGGGACTCTGGATTTGCCTCCGAACCGGCCGGACTCTGCCTGCCTGTGATCTGGTGCCATGGACTGTGGATGCTGAAGCCTTCAGTAAAAGGTAAAGAGACTGCAACCTTGTGTCCTTGTTCTTCACTGCGCCTCTCACCATCCACCAGCTACACACTGGGAAGCCCTGGGGACATACTTCACCTGTGGGAAGGTATACCATCTAGCTGCCATAACATCACCCCAGAGGACCCCTTAACCCCTTCATGACCTTGGGATTTTCCATTTTTCCGTGTTCGTTTTTAGCTCCCCTCCTTCCCAGAGCCATAACTTTTTTCTTTTTACGTCAATATGGCCATGTGAGGGCTTACTTTTTGCGGGACGAGTTGTACTTTTGAATGACACCATTGGTTTTAGCATGTTGTGTACTAGAAAACGGTAACAAAATTCCAAGTGCGGTGAAATTGCAAAAAAAAGTGCAATCCCACACTTGTTTTTTGATTGGCTTTTTTACTAGGTTCACTAAATGCTAAAACTGACCTGCCATTATGATTCTCCAGGTCAGTATGAGTTCATAGACACCTAACATGACTAGGTTATTTTTTTATCTAAGTGGTGAAAAAAATTCCAAACTTTGGTAAAAAAAAAAAAAATTGCGCCATTTTCCGATACCCGTAGCATCTCCATTTTTCATGATCTGGGGTCGGGTGAGGGCTTATTTTTTGCATGCCGAGCTGTCGTTTTTAATGATACCATTTGGGTGCAGATACGTTCTTTTGATCTCCCGTTATTGTATTTTTGCTGTGCAGCAGAAATGCAGGTGTGCTATGAGCGCCGACCACAGGGTGGCGCTCACAGCTACCGGCGATCAGTAACCATAGAGGTCTCAAGGACCTCTATGGTTACTCTGCAGAAGCATCCCTGACCCCCGATCATGTGATTTCACCCGCCGCTATTGCGGGCACATGTCAGCTGTTCAAAACAGCTGACATGTCCCGGCTTTGATGCGGGCTCACCGCCGGAGCCCTGCATCAAAGCGGGGTATCTGACCTCGGACGTACTATCCCGTCCGAGGTCAGAAAGGGGTTAAAGCAGTGTCGGTCACCCTGACCGAATACCACAGGTGGCATCACGAACATTATCCCTTTAAAGACCTTTCCCTTTTTCACAGACCTCCAGAGGGCCACGGACCGGGTCAGCCACTGTGACATCCCCCCTGTGAACCGAAGGACCCGATACCGAGTACCCCCCTGCCCTTGGGGGTGCTCCATATATTCTTGGAGGTTTCTTGGTCAATAGTTTCAGGTATGCTCCTTACCCATATATTGCATCTCCTGCCTCTATTATCAAGGTCTTCTAAATGGGTATGCAGGTCTTTTTCGGTTTTATGTTGCGTTATGAGCTGTTGCAGAGCAGCTACATGAGATCTAGTTGCATCATGTTCCCATTCCAGAAAGTCCATACTTCCTGCAAGATGCTGCAGGTCCTGTCTCACACATGCTTTTTCTCACCTGTAAGCCTCTTTTACCTCTGCAATTAAGGTTTTAAAATCCTCTTTGGAGGGTATCTGAGTGATTAATTTACTCCAAGTTGAAGGGAAGATGGGTGGTAATGCATCTGCCATTCATCATCATATGGATTTGTTATTGGTGTATGTTGTTGGAGTACCTCCAGTCTGAGGAATCTCATTTGCACCATTCTGTCTGAGACCTTTTTGATGGAATTCTTCCTGGTCTAGGGGAAGCTGGGGTTTTGGATTGTGCTGTAGATGGGTATGGAGCACCCCCAGACGCAGGGCCGCGGGGTACTCGGTACTGGGCCTCTCTGTCTCGGTCCTGGGGTTGTTACAGTGGCTAGACCCGGTCCGTGACCCTGCTAAGGGGCGTCCAATGAAAGGTGTGATGATGGTGCGTGGTGCAAGGTGCGATGAATAACGAGGACACAGGGTTGCAGTCTCTTTACCTCTTTACTGAAGGCTTCAGGATCCACAATCCAGAGCACTGCTAACAGGGTTAGCTGAGACCAGCCGGTCCGAAGGTGAGGCGCCCTCCCCGGGAGTCGCGGCACTGAATAACCTCGCTTGAGGTAACCCCTCCGGCGCCACTCCACTCTCCTGAGGGAGGTGTACGGACTGGGGACCGTTCAGGCATGGGATGCCCCATCGGCAGCTCCCACGGGTCGAAATCCTCCAACGAGGGCATGTCAGAGTAATCCTCCGGTGACGGGGGTCGGTGCAGGGCCATTCTTTTCCACAGGCCTTCTCTGGTCTCCAGTCCCACCTCATCTGAGTCATAGTTTCGTTTCTTCGGTCTCCGCCCGCCATAGAAGATCAGGAGGCGTGTCTCAGCTGCTGACGGACACGTCCTCAGGATACAGAAATATTCAGACTGGGTGGCCATTGTCTTTCGCGCTCTCCAGCTCGTGTACGCCCACTTCACGCCCCTCTTCTTCTCCTGCGCTCCTCGTAGCGCTGTAATGGCGGCGGTTTTGGCGGGCATTTTTGGCGGCCAATAGCAATACACAGTTTTTGAAATAAATCACGATTCAAGCACAATTCAATCACAGTTCCAAGGCACACATGACCTGATTCCTCAGGCTTAAGTAGATCCTGTTCGTGACGCCAATTGGAGCACCCCCAGACTCAGGGCCCCGGGGTACTCGGTACTGGGCCTCTCTGTTGGAGTACCTCCAGTCTGAGGAATCTCCTTTGCACCATTCTGTCTGAGACCTTTTTGATGGAATTCTTCCTGGTCTAGGGGAAGCTGGAGTTTTGGATTGTGCTGTAGATGGGTATGGAGCACCCCCAGACGCAGGGCCGCGGGGTACTCGGTACCGGGCCTCTCTGTCTCGGTCCTGGGGTTGTTACGGTGGCTAGACCCGGTCCGTGACCCTGCTAAGGGGCGTCCAATGAAAGGTGTGATGATGGTGCGTGGTGCAAGGTGCAATGAATAACGAGGACACAGGGTTGCAGTCTCTTTACCTCTTTACTGAAGGCTTCAGGATCCACAATCCAGAGCACTGCTAACAGGGCTGGCTGAGACCGGCCGGTCCGAAGGCACATCCTGAGTTTCCTTTGCAGGTGGAAATCAGTGCCTACCTTCTAGCACCTGTGTGTTGTAGTACCTCCCTGCCGAGCACCACGGGATAGTCCTCACAACTGTTGTGTCTGTTTCTGATGTTCTTTCTCACAACTATCGTTTCTGTTCTGATGTTCTTCTCCGTCCCCCAGATGATTTGGCTAGGACGCACCCGTATGACGGCTAGGCCTGGAGTTTTTCTAGGACCCTAGAGACGCCCCTCTCCCACAATTGCCTCCTATGTCTGCTTAGGTGATTTAGGTGAGACAGCCAATCTATAATTAACTGTCCTGCCGCTGTTTGAAGTAATGCTTGGAGCCCAATACTTCCTCGGCGTTCCGGCCACCGGCTACGCGCCTCAGTAGGATGTTGCCACGATCTTAAGGCACGACTCCTACTGGTTCTATTCTCCTTTGTGCTGTGATCTCGTTTCTCACTTCTCCACAATAAACCTCGCTTCGTGTCCTTTCTTAGGATGCCACCGCAACGGGTGCAGGTGCGGCTCCGTAACGTTCTGTCCTTTTCGCTAGGTCACTGTCAGGATCCCACCCCTGACAGAGACCCCCCTGAATCTTCCCCGCAACACCCTCTGCCACAGGATGTTGCCTGGATCAAACCCAGTCAGCTTCTCCCTAACTTCCTATCTAACCCCCAGTGTTACCAGATTGTGAGGAGTGGCCTAATACATAGAACCCTTTGCTCCCCCTGGAGGCCAGAGTGTGAAGTGTAATGTGTGACTGTGATACCTGGTCAGGTGAACTCCTTAAGTGCCATCAGACATACCATCACTCCCCTTAGCGGCGAGCAACAGTACTGCAACGACCAGGACTCTGGGGAGCTGCAGGTATACTCTTGTGTTCCCCTTTGTCTACTTTCCCCTGGCCTTGCTCTTTCCTTTTGTGATTCCTGCAGGGAGGCTGAACATCGTTTAACCTTGCCCTTGTTGTGTGGACTGGCAGGGATGTCAGATCCTTTATTGTGAGTTGGGTCCCCGATGTGTCCAACCCCTCCGCCCCTGCATTGAACTGAGTATCCCCTACCTCTGTGCCACCATTTGCTTTATCCTCCACTTAGAAAACAGGGTCCTGCACCTCGAGGCAAAAATGGAGCCGAAGCGTATGAGCCCACCGATTCCATAGAGAGGAAAGCATCCAGAGCCATGGTGTGAATTGTCGCAATGGCTCCTGCTGGCCCTGCAGTCCTCCTGACTCTATGGGGATCCATCAGAGAAGATCAAATAACCGATAAAGCTGTGGGCAAGCCCGAGGGATAAGCGGTGCTTGGCGGGAGAACCTCTTAATGCTCAGGACGGCATCGTGGTCATGCCCTTCCTGATTTGAGTTTTTAGTTTGTAAGCTAATAATAGAAAGTTTATTTTTCTGCCATATTAGTTTAACATATTCTGTTGATTTCTGAAACTCTTAGATTATTAAACCATGACATATTCATCTCAACAATTTCTAAAAGCATTTCTTTTTATTTTTCATTAACGTGCCTTAATCGAAGTCTCTAAGCAAAATATTGAAACATGATTTCTATCTGCTTGAATTATGCAGTCATGTTTTTCATCATACAATAAAACAATGTGCCATATTGTCAATGTCACTTGTCGTTGGTAAATACTTCTTATGGCAAAATCCCGATATTGAGACCAGCATACCCCAGTCAGAATGTCACCATGCAATCGTCTACACCCACAGTCATCTGCTCCCTATCAGCCGATTTTTATACAGAAACACATTTATTTACATTATAAATACATTAACTCCACAAAATAATGGAGTTATGAGTTTGGATCCAGAATGTGGGATTATTTTTAAGTCCTTGATGCAGAAACAAGAATATTTATGCCAGTTATGTCCACGTACAGTGTAGCACAATTCTTTGCCTTTATGGAGATTTTCCTGTGTGCAGAAAATTTAACATCATCCTCAGCTTTTGCATAACATATATACAGTGTATATATATATATATATATATATATATATATATATATATATATCAGTCTTGAAGAATATCTTGCTCTTTCTGCACCACACCTTTTCCTCTAAAAATGCAATGTCTGTTTCTGCCATCTCCAAAGACAGCTGATAACGGAAGGTTTCAGCTGCCATACTAATGGCAATCAGATGACCACAATGATGATTGTTTGAAGCACCACTCCAGCATTTAGCTTTTTCTTTCGAGACCTTTGTTAGAGATCACGTATGTAAGTTCATTGCATGTAGTGATGAGTCGCCCACCAGGGCAGGGTACTCGGTACCGGGTCCGGTCGGCTATTAAAGGGGATGTCACAGTGGCTGAGACCGACCCGGTCCATGGCTCTGGCACTCACTGTAAAGGGGAATGGTCTTTAAAAGGGAATTGTGAATAAGTCTTTCGCGACATCACTTGTGGTGTTCGGTCAATAGGGAGACCGACGCTGCATTAAAGGGGTCCTCTGGGGGATGTTGTTGCAGCAATGATGGTGACACTTCCTACAGGTGAAGTGGGGTCCCCAGGGGTCCTAGAGTGTATGGTGATGATGGTGTTTGCCGGTCAATGAGTAAAGGACACAAGTTGTAAAGTCTTTACCTGGTTTACTGTAGTTGGCAGGCCACAGTCCAGGGTACTGGCAACAGGTACATTAGGAGTCCAGGCAGCCCAGAAACAAGTGGAATCCCCTTGGCAAGTCAGGTTGGGAGCCTTCCACTGCACGCTTGCTATAGTCCCATGCTGTCTGTAATGTCCTAACAAGGTCCTGGTTCTTTCCCCTGTCCTGGGACAGGTACCTGTATGGTAGGTAGCTTGAGCCGTTCCTTCTGGGGTCTCTGCACAGTGATTCCAGGCTCCAGGGTGCTGCTGTACCACAGGCTTAAGTTGGGCAATGTCCATGTAATGCTATGCCCTCCGGTTCTGCTATGGGGCTTGCAGCTCCCCACAGCCTCGGGCTCCCGGTACCCGGTTTCTGCGCTTTGGCACCTCAGAGGCCTACTTGTAGCCTCCTTGAGCCCTGATATCTCTCCTCTGCTCCTTTCCTGGCTGCTCTCCAGACTGTCTGATCCAGACTAAACTAACTCCTCCTCCAAACCAGGATCTTTATTCAGGGAAGTTCCCCTAAAACAGGGTTTTGAGCTCCCCCTCCTGGCCTGGATTCAGAAGGTGTTGTGTGTGTGATTTACCTGCCAAAGAGATCCCTCTTGTTTCCAGGCATAGCACTACCCTGCCCGAGAGGAAGGCAGCACTACTGTGGTACCCGAACTCTTGGGGTGCCACAGTTACATACTCATCAGTCGGCATCGTCATCTGTTTTCAGCCCACTCCTGTTATTATTATTATTGTTATTATTATTTATTTATATAGCACCATTGATTCCATGGTGCTGTACATGAGAAGTGGTTACATACAAATTACAGATACCACTTACAGTAAATAAACTAACATTCACAGACTGATACAGAGGGAGAGGACCCTGCCTTTGCGGGCTTACATTCTACAGGATGGTGGGGAAAGAGACAGTAGGTTGGGTGGTTGCAGCAGCTCCGGTGTTGGTGAGGCAGTAGCTCCGGTAGTGGTGAGGAGGCAGCGGGGTCATTGCGGGCTGAAAGCTTTCCTGAAGAGGTGGGCTTTCAGATTCCGTCTGAAGGATCCAAATGTGGTTGATAGTCGGACGTGTTGGGGCAAAGAACTCCAGAGGATGGGGGATATTTGGGAGAAGTCTTGGAGGTGGTTGGGTGAGGAACAAATAAGTGTAGAGGAGAGAAGGAGTTCTTGGGAGGACCATAGATTACGTGATGGAAGATATCGGGAGATTAGTTCAGAGATATATGGAGGAGACAGGTTATAGATGGCCTTGTAGGTCAGTATTAGTCATTTAAATTAGATACACTGAGGGAATAGGAGTCAGTGAACAGATTTGCAGAGGGGAGAAGCAGAGGAGTAGCGAGGAGAGAGATGAATTAGTCGGGCGGCAAAGTTAAGGATGGACTGGAGAGGTGCAAGGGTGTTAGCAGGGAGGCCACAGAAAAGGATGTTGCAGTAGTCGAGGCGGAAGATGATGAGGACATGCACAAGCATTTTAGTAGATTGAGGGTTGAGGAAAGGACGGATTATGGAAATATATTTGAGCTGGAGGCGACAGGAGGTGGAAAGAGCTTGGATGTGCGGTTTGAAGGACAGGGCAGAATCAAGAGTTACACCGAGGCAGCGGACTTCTGGTATGGGGAAAGCGTGATGTTGTTAATTGTGATAGATAGGTCAGTTAGGGAAGATCTGTGAGATGGAGGAAAGATGATGAATTCAGATTTGTCCACATTGAGTTTGAGGAAGCGAGAGGAAAAGAAGGAGGATATGGCTGATAGACACTCCGGGATTCTGGACAGCAGAGAGGTGACGTCTGGGCCAGAGAGGTAGATCTTAGTGTCATCAGCATAAAGGTGATACTGGAATCCATGGGACTTTATGAGTTGTCCCAGGCCAAGTGGATAGATTGAGAAGGGTAGGGGTCCTGGAACAGAGCCTTGGGGAACTCCAACAGAGAGAGGCTGGGATGAGGAGGTAGTGTAGGAGTGGGAGACACTGAATGAGTGGTTGGTAAGGTACTAGGAGGTCCAGGATAGGACAAGGTCTTTGATGCCAAAGGAGGAGAGGATATGTAGTAGGAGGCAGTAGTCAACTGTGTCGAAAGAAGAAAACAGGTATAGAAGGAGGAGTATAGAGTATTGTCTGTTAGCTTTGGCTGTAAGTAGGTCGTTAGTAATTTTGGTCAAGGCTGTCTCAGTGGAGTGATGGGGCAGAAACCAGATTGTATATTGTCAAAGAGCAAGTTAGATGAGAGGTGGGAGGAAAGTTCAGCAAGAACGTGCTGCTCCAGGAGTTTGGAAGCAAATGGGAGCAGCGATATTGGGCAATAGCTGGACATAGCGGTTTGGTCGAGGGTTATCTTTTTAAGGATAGGCGTAATTGTGGCATGTTTGAAAGCAGAAGGGAAGGTACCATAGGTTAGTGATAGGTTGAAGAGGTGGGTTAGGGATGGGACAAGAGTGGTGGTGAGGTTGGGGAGGAGGTGGGATGGGGTCGAGTGCACAGGTGGTGAGGTGTGATTTGGAGAGGAGACAATTAAACTCCCCTTCAGTGATGTTGGAGAGGGAGGTTATGGGGTTTGGGCATTGGTCTGGTATACAAAGGGGTTGTGGTGGTTGAACAATGAAGACTTGCCTTGCTTGGTCAATCTTATTTTTGAAGTGTGAGGCAAAGTCCTCAGCAGAGGTAAGGGAAGCTGGATGGGGCAGTGGTGAGCAGAGGAGGGAGCTAAAAGTTTTGAATAACTGCTTGGGGTTGTAGGATAGGGAAGATACAAGGGTTGTGAAGTAGGCCTGTTTAGGAGAGGTGAGAGCAGATTTGAAAGTGAGTGTTGCCTGTTTGAATGCAGTCAAATCATCTTGTGAATTTGTTTTCTTCCAACGCAGCTCTACAACCCTGGACACTTGCCAGAGCTTTTTAGTAGTGTTATTGTGCCAGGGTTGTCTGTTGATACGTCGCACTCTGTCTGTTGCCTCCACATCGTAAGTCACCAGATGACAATGTGTTCTGAAAGTCACTTTTCTCAATGCAAGTGCATGTAACTCAGATCAAGGCTAGAGGGCATGATTCTGAATTCCCATAGACTTGCATTAAGAAGTTTTAAGGGAAACCTGATGTGATAAAACCGCTATTAATAGCGTTCTAAACCTGTGTAGCCACCATATTGAAAGCCCAGAGGAAATTAACTTAATTCCTCTGGCTTTTAGATATTGGAGAGCTACAGTCACTGTTCAGTATGTACTGTCATGCTGTGACTGCATGTGAGATAGGTAAATGGGCCCTTCACTGTCCCTGTTTGTAAAGGTACCTCTGAAGGTGGGGAGGTTTGGGCCTCACTGTTCTGTTATTTCCTCAGCTGTCTCCTTCTCCCTCAGCAGGCCATGGATAAAAACGCTGGTGTATCACAACATAAGATAAACAGGGATAACAGAAAAGCCACTAATATACAAAGACACTTACCAAAGGCAGAAAAGTATATAGGCAAGGGGAGGAATGTAACAACCAAATAGGAATAGGACAAGGAGAAAAGCATACGCCCAAAAACAACATACAAAAATCTCCAGCAATAACAAACAATCTCCAACTCAGCACAGCAACTCCAGGGAACCAGAAAGTAGAACTTTCACTGGCAAGGAAAGCCTGGCCATTTTTTATAGAGAGAGGGAATAAACAGAACAAGAGCAGCTGAGAGATGAGCTGCATGTTTCTAACCAAGAATTAAAGGTTTGTTAACCTCTTCAGCACCAAAGGAAACAAAATTAATTTAATATGGGACACAAAACACACAGGCTAAATGGATTACCTTCAATTCACAATATTTAATAACTTTCTAACTCCCAATTTCCCAGGAGGAAGTGACACACTCTGGACACATGATGAGCGGCAGCTGTAACTACGCCACGACACTGACTGACAGCCGGCTCAGCAGTGTATTAGTGCAGAAACAACTGTCAGTCAGTGCGGTTCAGCCTCCGCTTACTATCTACTGAGCAGTGACTGGAGCCACACCAGCTACACCTCTATGACTGAAAGCTATAGACTGCCCAGAGGAATAAAGCTAATTTCCTCCCTGTAGCTGGGCATTCAGTGCGAAAGCCAGGCAACTATAAAATACTATTCACCTGTAGATGAACTACACATCTGCAAGTTAATAGCATTTTTTTTACATGACTGGCTCTTTTTTTTTTTTTTAAAGTGACTTCCGCTTCACACAGCACTTGCTTTTTTGCTCTTGTGCTGGCTTTTTGGGTGTTGGCTCCAAGCCTTGTTCTCTACAAAGCATGGTCTGAATGTGAGCTAGTATCTATGACCAGCTGAGTCGGTATATCTCTCAATAAAGATGGCTTAGGGTAACATTTAATAATTAAAACGGAACACATTTAACATAAAAGCTTGATATAAACAATAGGTCATTTTCTGAAGACACATTCCCTTCTGGACCACCCATAGATTATAAATGTCCTAGCAGTCCGTGTTCTACTCTGCACTGATGCTCTAAAACATCACTGCACAATAGAGCAGCTGCACAATGATCATGCACCTGCAGAAGTGGGGATCTGACTACATCTGGACCCATACAGAGAAGACAGAGATGGTTTATTAATGTCTTGGGAGTAGAACTGAGCTTAATACAGAGATATGGGAGCAGAACTGTGCTTACAGCAGAGACATGGGAGCAGAACGGAGCTTACTACAGAGATATGGGAACAGAATGGAGCTTACTACAGAGATATGGGAGCAGAACCGAGCTTAATACAGAGATATGGGAACAGAACGGAGCTTACGACAGAAATATGGGAGCAGAACCGAGCTTACTATAGAGCTATGGGAGCAGAATGGAGCTTACTACAGAGCTATGGGAGCAGAATCGAACATTCTACAGAAATATGGGAGCAGAAACGAGCTTACTACGGAGATATGGGAGCAGAACGGAGCTTACTACAGAGATATGGGAGCAGAATTGAACATTCTACAGAAATATGGGAGCAGAAACGAGCTTACTACAGAGATATGGGAACAGAATGGAGCTTACTACAGAGATATGGGAGCAGAACCGAGCTTACTCCAGAGATATGGGAACAGAACGAAGCTTACTACAGAGATATGGGAGCAGAATCAAACATTCTACAGAAATATGGGAGCAGAAACGAGCTTACTACGGAGATATGGGAGCAGAACGGAGCTTACTACAGAGATATGGGAGCAGAATTGAACATTCTACAGAAATATGGGAGCAGAAACGAGCTTACTACAGAGATATGGGAACAGAACGGAGCTTACTACAGAGATATGGGAGCAGAACCGAGCTTACTCCAGAGATATGGGAACAGAACGAAGCTTACTACAGAGATATGGGAGCAGAACCGAGCTTACTACAGATGTAAGGGAGCAGAACAGAGCTTACTAAGAGATATGGAAACAGAACGGAGCTTACGACAGAGATATGGGAGCAGGACCGAGCTTACTATAGACCAATGGGAGCAGAACGGAGCTAACTACAGAGCTATGGGAGCAGAACCGAACTTACTACAGAAATATGGGAGCAGAACTGAGCTTAATACAGAGATATGGGAACAGAACGGAGCTTACGACAGAAATATGGGAGCAGAACCAAGCTTACTATAGAGCTATGGGAGCAGAATGGAGCTTACTACAGAGCTATGGAAGCAGAATCGAACATTCTACAGAAATATGGGAGCAGAAACGAGCTTACTAAGGAGATATGGGAGCATAATGGAGCATACTACAGAGATATGGGAGCAGAATTGAACATTCTACAGAAATATGGGAGCAGAAACGAGCTTACTACAGAGATATGGGAACAGAATGGAGCTTACTACAGAGATATGGGAAGAGAGCAGAGCTTACTATAGAGCTATGGGAGCAGAACCGAACCTACTACAGAAATATGGGAACAGAACCGAGCTTACTATGGAGATATGGGAGCAGAACTGAACTTACTACAGAAATATGGGAACAGAACAGAGCTTACTATAGAGATATGGGAGCAGATCGTAGCTTACCACAGAGATAAGGGAGCAGAACCGAGCTTACTATGTCTACTACAAGATATGGAAACAGAGCCAATACATATCGTTCCAGAATCTAGATTACTACATTGATACAGTACCAGAACCAAGGTTTCTGCTTAGATATGGTACCATAACTGAACTTACTTACAAACATACATACAACTCCAGAAACACGGACATGTAAACACACAGTATGGCAGGAGCATTGCTAGGGTCCTTAAAGATCAAGGGCCCAAGCCCCAAAGTGCATGTCTCCCCATACGACCAACCTTTAGCCATTTACAATAGCATGTATATATAATTACAGTATACCACTGTTGCTAACCAAAAACACACAATGCAAAGATCAATATTATCAATATTACAACTATAAAAGGACAAATAAAACAGCTGCATAATGCCCACTACCATCACCACCACACCGCGAAAACATAATATAATATGACCATTACCTCTACATAACAAAACACTCTATACAAAGACCAATGACACCACGATACACCTTCTACTACATAGTGACCGAAACACATTAAGCTGTTACTAGATAAATAATTTTAAAAAAGCTACTAAAAAGAGCAATATTCCCACCTTACAGGAACCGTATATTGGTAGATACCAGTCCTGCAGAACATACACATGATTACAGTACAGTTATATATAGTAACTTACAGCTGACGATCTTTCTGTTTTGGGTCGCTCACTTTTCTCATCCTTTCCATCTGGCCCAGACCGACATGACAACTTCTCCAGCCACAACTCGTCTGCACAGATTACAACAAAAACACATCGGACTTCTCACATTTCCATCGACGTCTCCATCTATTACCAACCTACAAAAACTCCCCACTCTGCATGCACTTGAGGAGAGGAACAGTGACCCCAATATTTAAAAAACTGTGTCATTACTATGATTACTCCCTCCCCAAAAAAATTAAAGTGTGCCATAGAAAGTACTAATGCCCATACTGTGCTACATAGAAAAGCCCTGTATGTTCCTTTGAAGACTATAATATCCCAAATGCCCCCCCTTCTAGCAACAAACACCCTTGAGTGTCCACTTAAAGATAACAATGCCCCCAAGAAAAAATAATGGAACTTGAGTGCCCCTATTAAAACTAATAATGTCCCCATTTATAGCAAAAAATGTCCTCGGAGTGCCCACACAGATCTGAATATACAGAATAATGGTCCTACAGACCCCAAAACACAGTATGATGGTCCCCAAAGCCCTGTATTATACATTGAGGGTCCCAGAGCTCCCTATATATAGTAAAATGGCTACATAGCACCTATAAAAAATATGATGGTCCCCACTGCCCCTATATACAGCATGAAGGTCCCCACTGCCCCTGTATATAGTATGAAGGTCCCCACTGCCCCTATATAGTATGAAGGTCCACACTGCCCCCTGTATATAGTATGAAGGTCCCAACTGCCCCCTGTATATAGTATGAAGGTCCCCACTGCCCCCTGTATATAGTATGAAGGTCCCCACTGCCCCCTGTATATAGTATGAAGGTCCCCACTGCGCCCTGTATATAGTATGAAGGTTGCCACTGCCCCCTGTATAGTATGAAGGTCCCCCTGTATATAGTATGAAGGTCCCCCTGCCCCCTGTATATAGTATGAAGGTCCCCTGCCCCCTGTATATAGTATGAAGGTCCCCCTGCCACCTGTATATAGTATGAAGGTCCCCCTGTATATAGTATGAAGGTCCCCCTGTATATAGTATGAAGGTCCCCCTGCCACCTGTATATAGTATGAAGGTCCCCTTGCCCCCTGTATATAGTATAAAGGTCCCCATGCCCCCTGTATATACTATAAAGGTCCCCACTGCCCCCTGTATATAGTATGAAGGTCCCCCTGCCACCTGTATATAGTATGAAGGTCCCCCTGCCACCTGTATATAGTATGAAGGTCCCCCTGCCCCCTGTATATAGTATAAAGGTCCCCATGCCCCCTGTATATACTATAAAGGTCCCTACTGCCCCCTGTATATAGTATAAAGGTCCCCACTGCCCCCTGTATATAGTATAAAGGTCCCCATGCCCCCTGTATATACTATAAAGGTCCCCAATGCCCGCTGTATATAGTATGAAGCTCCCCCTGCCCCTATACATAGTATGAAGGTCCCCACTGCCCCCTGTATATAGTAAGAAGGTCCCCACTGCCCCTTGTATATAGTATGAAGGTCCCCTTGCCCCCTGTATATACTATAAAGGTCCCCAATGCCCGCTGTATATAGTATGAAGCTCCCCCTGCCCCTATACATAGTATGAAGGTCCCCACTGCCCCCTGTATATAGTAAGAAGGTCCCCACTGCCCCCTGTGTATAGTATGAAAGTCCCCCTGCCCCTATATATAGCATGAAGGTCCACACTCCCCCTACATATAGTATGAAGGTCCCCCTGCCCCTATAAATAGTATGAAGGTCCCCCTGTCCCCTGTATATAGCATGAAGGTCCCCACTGTCCTCTGAAGCTGAAAAAGGTGGTGAGAACAAAGCGACCTACATACCTGGATCAGTTACACCAGTGCTGTCAGGAGGAATGGAGGCCCAAATTCTGACCAACTATTGTGAGAAGCTTGGAAAGGAGATTCTAAACATTTCTCTACGTGTGCATGTATCTGCAGATGTTATAGGCTAGTGTGAGCGAGGACTAAGGGTATGTGCACACGTTGCGGATTCTCTGCGGATCCGCAGCGTTTTTTGAGGTGCAGAAACGCTGCAGATCCGCAATTGATTTACAGTACAATGTAAATCAATGAGAAAAAAAAAATGCTGTGCATACTTTGCGGAAAATCCGCTGCGGAAACGCTGCAGTTTAAAAGAAGTAGCATGTCAATTCTTTTTTGTGAATCTGCAGCGTTTTTGTACCCACTCCATTATAGAAAACCGCAGGGGTAAAAAACGCAGCAAATCCGCAAGAAAACCGCAGCAAAAACGCACAAAAAAGCGCTGCGGAACCGCACAAAAACCGCGATAAATCCGCAGGTGCGTTTTCTGCCAGGAGAGGCAGAATCCGCACCAGAAATTCCTAAGCCTAATCCGCAATGTGTGCACATAGCCTTAGGGTATGTTTCCACAGTCAGTAAATGCTGCAGATTGGACGCTGCGTACAGCCGCAGCAGCCAGATGTTACAGCATAGTGGATGGGATTTTATGAAATCCCATCTCCACTATGCATGCAATGACGACTCCTGCTTCCCTGCGTAAACGCACATGCTGCGCGTCTTTCCAGACCGCAGCATGTTTATTTCCGCAAGATAACTATCACCCGTAAAATGTATTTTGTGAGGAGATTCCTCACGGTTCAATGAACACATGTGGAATCACCTGCATTCAAAAGCCAGCAGCACTTTGGACGGAGCGGACATGTGTTACATGTCACAAAGGTCAGGACATAGCAGCATCCTCTGTGAGTGTGGCTGCTGTGCTGACACTGGCTGGCTCACTGATGATTCATCTGCTGCAGGGACTGGACTGGAGCCTGTGATCACACCGTCCATACACTTTCACCAGCACAGGCTCACACACTCACCCGGCGCTGCGCTGCTCCTGCTGCTCACTGACAGGGGAGAGATGCTGCACTGAGACCGCGCTCAGCAGGGATTGGATGGTGGAGTCCGGCCCTCTTTTGGCTCCGCCCTCCTGTGGCTCAGTATTGGCTGCCTCAGCCCAGTGGTCTGTCTGTCACAGTGACGCTCCTCCTCCTGCTCCCTCCTCACACCGCTCTGGCTTATGAAAACTGATGCTGCCCCCCCAGCTCAGGGGCCCCATACACCAGTAAGGATAATAATGACCTGATGGCGGCCGTGTCACATGCCCACTACACAACCTCGCTGGCCCGCACACAGTTTGCTGTGGACGGCAATCAGGAAGCCCTGCACAGCTGCTGGGGGAGCGGCCCGGGGGGCATTTGCCTCACTGCCACCCAGCCCAGTCAGACCATGCACCCGGCCCAGCACACCCCTGGACTTAGTTAGCTCTGCTATGCAGCTAGGAGACTGAATTTCTCCTGGAACTGGGGCTAATATTCCAGGGGAAATCAGATTTAAAAAAGTATTTATCTGTTGAAATACCCCTCAAAGGTCTTTGATATCCTTAATGGGGAGCATAATATCTGAAATAAATGAAAATATGTAAATAAAAAAAGGAAATAAATAAAATGTAGGAAAATAAATGATTAAAAATAAAAGCCACTAAGAAATTAAAATTCCTGTTACTAGCTCCACCCTCGACAAAAAAAGGAGAGAACAAAATTTAAAATATATATAAGTGGCAAAAAAAGAAGAAAATATGAAAATAACATAAAAATTATTCCCCTTGTATCACAAAAAAAAAGATGCAAAAATGATTTGAATGTCCAAGCTAGAATTTTTTTTACAGCTCTTTGAGTTGCATATAAGGAAAAAAACTTGGCTTTGTCCTTAACGAGTTAAGGTTTGTAAAGTGTTAGCATTAATAAAAAAAAAAAAAAAAAAAAACTTGGTCAGGAAGCAGCATTTATAACAGGGATGCACATGTTTTTGGTCAGACAACTGCAAAAAAATTACGTGAAAAGTAAGAGGAAATGAATGAATTAATTTTTTTAGTAAAAGCTAGAGTGCCTCTAAACAGGGCCGTATTTGCCACTAGGCACTTGAGGGCACGTGCCTAGGGCGGGGACAATGCAGAGGGCGGCAACTGAGCAAGGTTTTTTTTATTTTTTTTTATAAGTCCTGGGTCACCTCCCGACCGACCCAGGACTTATGCGCCATGAATAGGGGGGGGGGGGGATATGAGCCATGCATACAGGAGGGGAATATGAGCCATGCATACAGGGGGGGAATATGAGCCATGCATACAGGAGGGGAATATGAGCCATGCATACAGGGGGGGAATATGAGCCGTGCATACAGGGGGGGAATATGAGCCATGCATACAGGGGGAATATGAGCCATGCATACAGGGGGGGAATATGAGCCATGCTAGAGGGGGGGAATATGAGCCATGCATACGGGGGGAATATGAGCCATGCATACAGGAGGGGAATATGAGCCATGCATACAGGGGGGAGTATGAGCCATGCATACAGGGGTGGAATATGAGTCATGCATACAGTAGGGGAATATGAGCCATGCATACAGGGGGGGAATATGAGCCATGCATACAGGGGGAATATGAGCCATGCATACAGGGGGGGAATATGAGCCATGCATACAGGGGGGGAATATGAGCCATGCATACAGGCGGGAATATGAGCCATGCATACAGGGGGGGAATATGAGCCATGCATACAGGAGGGGAAATATGAGCCATGCATACAGGGGGGGAATATGAGCCATGCATACAGGGGGGGAATATGAGCCATGCATTCGGGGGGGGGAATATGAGCCATGCATTCAGGGGGGGAATATGAGTCATGCATACAGGGGGGGAATATGAGCCATGCATACAGGGGGGAATATGAGTGATGCATACAGGAGGGGGGGATATGAGCCATGCATATGGGATGGGAGGGAGATGAGCCATGCATATGGGATGGGAGGGAGATGAGCCATGCATACAGGAGGGGGGTCATTATACAGTATTGAGCATCATGTGGGATCATTATACAGTATGGATAACTGTGTGTGGCCATTATACAGTATTGAGCATCATGTGTGGCCGTTATACAGTATGAAGCATCATGTGTGGCCATTATACAGTATTGAGCATCATGTGGGATCATTATACAGTATGGAGAACTGTGTGTGGCCGTTATACAGTATGGAGCACTATGTGTGGCCATTATACAGTATGGAGCACTATGTGTGGCCATTATACAGTATGGAGCATCATGTGTGGCCATTATACAGTATGGAGCACTGTGTGGCCATTATACATTATGGAGCATCATGTGTGGCCATTATACACTATGGAGCATCATGTGTGGCCATTATACAGTATTGAGCATCATGTGTGGCCATTATACACTATGGAGCACTGTGTGGCCATATTTTTTTTTTGTTTATAATTATTGTATATAAAACAGTGTGATCAGCAGTGCTAAATGGCTGTGGTTGGGACGTGGATATCGGTGTGACTAGTTGTGAAATGGGTGTGGTCAGAGGCGTGGCCTAAAATTTGCCGCGGCGCACTACGCGCGCCGCAAACTTTATACCTCCTTCCCTTCTTCAAAAGTTGGGAGGTATGGTACCGCATTTGCCAGATCACGGCAAGTGCCGTAAATCCCATAGGGAATGAATGAGGCCGAACGCAGTGTTGCTGTAAGTGATCCATTACACAGCACATGCAGAAAAACTGCTGGATCTGCTGCAGAAGGCGACTTTCACATCAGTGATTCTTGCCAAAGTCACTGCCGATAGTGTCATACTCACCAAAGGGGGAGGCAGCACTAAAAGTGCCTAGGGCAGCAGAAACTCTAAATACGGCCCTGCCTGTAAAGGTATGTTATCACACAGACTGTTTTTGGAATTGGTCCACTCCACAACATTACTGAAAAAAATGCTCAAAAGACTCACCAAAAAAAAAGACTATTCCTATTTATTTCTATTGTAAAATGTCCCTTGTTTTGAGCGTTTCCTTCTCCAGATTTTGATAAATTCCCTGTGAATACAAAAAAAGTGAATGTCACTCCTTTGAAGTGGTTCAAGAAATTCACTGCAAACTAAACACTGTCCAATCCAAAGGCTGTAAAAAATGCTGCAGGAAAAAAAATCCAAAATGCTTGAAAATTCTGAAATACAACTTCAGTAAGTGAAAAAATCTTCTAAAAACTTTTCGAAGATAGAGCACTTCCCGAGATCTTTCCCACTCAAAAAGTCTTTTTTTACCACCTCTAAAAAACTCAACATGGGAATCAAAAGATCATGATGCTATACAGATTATTCTCTTTACAAGATCATATTTCCCAAATAATATAGTAATTCTTAGTTTGTGTTGTTAGCAGAGCAGTTCTTGACTAACGTGTCAATGTCATAAACCTAAAAGACATTTACTATTTATTGCATACCCTTTTTTCAATGTTCCAATACATTTCAAGCAGATTTGCCGATGCACCATTCTTTTGGCCTCCACGCGTAAAACGGATTTAAGAGCAGCGTATGACCAGAAGTGTTCCTAGTACTTACACCAAACATGGACAGAGTCTTTGAACATTTTTTTCGTGGCATTGACCTTCAAGAAAAAATATAACATTACATTGGGGGAAATAACCAAATTGTCTGAAATGTATTCTGCTTTCATTCTCGTCCATAGATGTCTATCTTTCTGCTACGTATGGCTGAGTTTTCATGCTCCCTCATGCAATTTACATAATTTTAGCTATAGTTTTCATACGGTATAATCCTAAATACCTTACTAGCAATTACGATTCTAAAGCCACAGGGAAGGCTGTAAAATATTGGTTTCCAACTCAGATGCCAGATGTAAATTAAAGTGAGCTTGAGTGTATAGGATGACGGTAGTCTGTGGAGCCTTAAAGAATAGATTTCAAGATTAGCGCACAAGTACCAGTGTGGAATAATTAGAAGTGATGAATATGAAAACATACCTGTCTGCCGGGTAACTGAAAACACACAAAAGCTTTAAGCTACGTTGCTCTTAGTCGCTGTGTACATTGCCAAGTTGTTTGAAGGGAACCGGAGTTGACATTCATGTTGGCTTACATAGAAAACTTGCTTCATGTTTAACATAAAACCTTGAACCTTAATTCCAACAGAAGATCTGAATCCTGCCTGATCTGGAGACCAGAACAGTATCATTTTCATTAGGATTATGACCTATGTATAAAAAAAAAGAACAGACTGACAGTACCTGCTTAAAATAATGGTCATCAAGAAATTTCCAACCACGTGTCCTCAAAAATTAAATGGAGACATGTCCATTTTTGAAAACCACATATCCAAGTCTATGGGTCTGAAAAAACTTGGACTGCACAAAGTTGCCAACCTAGCTGCATCCTAATGCTTTTTGTTTGTCACTACCTGTTAGATGGGAGAACCTTCAGCGCCCCAGAGTCCTGGTCGTTGCAGTAATGTCATTCTTCCACCAGGGGGAGTGATATTATGTCTGGAGGCAATAAAGGAGATCTTCTGTCCAGGTATCACAACCACACACAACACACTTCACACCCCAGTCCACCAGGGGGAGCAAAGGTTCTATCTACTAGGCCACTCCTCACAGTTAGGTAAAACTGGTGGGTTGGTTAGGAAGTTAGACAGAAGCTGACTGGGCTTCACCCAGACAGTTAGAGCTCGACGGAGTTTGGCAGAAGCTGGCTGGAGTGGGTTCCAGCCAGATGCAGACTGCGGTCTGAGGAGTACGAGGGTCCACAGAGCTGCGCCTGCCCCACGTGCGGCAGCATCCCAGAAAGAGACATTGAAAGTAAGTGTGTTGCAGTGAGTGAGAAACGAAGGCATAGCAACAAGTGGATACCAGAGAGGATAGTGGCCAAGAGAAGCGGCATCCTTCTGGTGCGCGATCCGGTAGCCAGAATACCGAGGGAGTAAAGTGCTCTACGCCTTGCTTCAGAGACTGGCAGGACAGTCAATTCCAAGTTGGCTGCCCGACCTTAATACTTAGGAAGACACGGTGGCAACTTGTGGGGGTAGGGGCATCTCTAGGGTCCCTATAAACAAGCCTCAGGCCATCAGTCATACGGGTTTTGTTCTATCTGACCACGGGGAACAGTGAGAAGAGTAACAACAGTGAGGCCCTCATTAGAGCTTAAGCAAGTGGGAACCTACTGTGTCACCGGGCGCATAGGAAGGCTATTGAATTCCACCTGGACAAGGAGACTCTGGATTTGCCTTCAGACCGGCCGGACTCTGCCTACCCTGTGATCCAGTGCCCTGGACTGTGGACACTGAAGCCTTCAGTAAAAGGTAAAGAGACTGCAACCTTGTGTCCTCGTTATTCACTGCGCCTCACATCATTCACCATCTACACCTCTGGGAAGCCCTGGGGATACACTTCACCTGTGGGAAGGTATACCATCTAGCTGCCATAACATCACCCCAGCGGACCCCTAAGCAACGTCGGTCACCCTGACCAAATACCGCAGGTGGCGTCACGAACATCATAATAACTTTTCCTTTTATTGGACACCCCTCAAAGGGCCACGGACCGGGTCAGGCCACCGTGACATCCCCGCTGAGAACCGAAGGACCCGGCTCCGAGTACCTCATTGCCCTTAAGTGGGGGCGCTCCAGAAGCTATGTCTGACCGTGCAGTGGTCTGATCATACCACATCTCCTGGACAAGGGAGGAAGCAAAAGAGTATACAGACAGGACAGCACGGGGTCACAGCTGATTCTTTTTGTGAGGCAAAATATTTCACTGCCTGTTTTTAATCAATGTTTTACCTCACAGAAACAATCAGCTGCGATCCCCTGCTGTAATGTCTGTATACTCTCTTTTGCCTCCTTGCTTGCCCAGAAGCTGTAGTATGTTCAGAACATGTCCATGAATGGTCCGACACATATCTCAAAGTCCCGTGGAGGTACTTATTAGAGATGGGTGAACCCGAATGGACACCGAACATGGACTTCACCAGGAGGTCCGTGTTACTGTTTGGGTTCAGCTTCCCAAACTCCGGGTGTTTGTCGTGCTGTCATGTGCATGGCAGCGCAGCAAACACCGCTTCTGAACGGCAGTGAAATCATCTCCGCTGGTCAGAGAGCCGCAGAATTTGCTCATCTAATAGACGTGCCTTTTCTGGGCAGCTACGGGCTGCTGTTTTTAGGCTGGGGACCAGCTTGAGAATACCAGCCCCAGCTGTCTGCTTTAGTTAGGTTGGTTGTCAAAAATGGGGGGACCTTACACCGTTTTTTTCAATTATTCATTTAAATAATTAAAAAATGTGGCATGGGGACCCCTCTATTCTTGATAACTAGCCTTGCTGAAGCTGACAGCTGAGGGTTGCAGCCCCCAGCTGTGAGTTTTGCCTGGCCGGTTAGCAAAAATGCAGGGGAACCCATGGCTGTTTTTTTTTTAAATGATTTATTTACAGCGCAGGAGCGGCTGATGAATACTCCCATCCACCACTCTTGCTCTCGCTGTTATTAGCGGCAGCAGGTGTCAGATGATGGGAGCAGTTGTCCCATCAGCTGCCACCAGTGACCGGAGGTAAACTTTATACTTCCAATCACAACTGAGCACTCATGCTGTCTTTTGACAGCATGCGAACCGCTGCTCTCTGACCGGCGGAGATGATTTCACCGCCAATTAGAAGTGGTGTTTGCTGCACTGTCTTGCACAGCAAACACTGGATGTTTGGGTCCCCCATTCAAGTGAATGGGATCGGGGTTCGGGTCCAGGTACTGTTCTGGTAGAAAGCAGAAAATTCCAGCTCACAGATGAAATCCAAAAAAATGCATTTTATTATCCAAGGTACAAGAAGCAAAGATTAAAATTATGTGTTCACAAAAAAAGAGAATACAGGCATCTTTTGATGCGTTTCGAGTGACGTGCTCTTTGTCAAGAAGATCTTTATAATTTTCACTATGCCATATGTCATTAAGGAATTAAAAATATGGTAATTTTTCAATGATAGCTTCACTTTAAGACACCGTACAGAGATTCCATGGCAGGTTTTGACAGATTTTATGGGAACAACAAAGCAATCTATTCAAAAAGATTATAGGTAAATGAGGTCAGTAATCAGTAATATGCAATAATAAATCATGGTTTCCATTATAGGCTGTAGGAAAGCCAGGTAGATTACGGTTAAATTCTCGCACTATAGGTCCTGATTAGGTGTACCTGGAAAGCCATGAATAGAACCAGGTCATGTGTTCATTGGTCAGTCAGCTGAGGGAAGATGAGCAGAGTGGGCTGTGTTGGAGCAGTAGAGAGACAAGTCAGCATCTTTCTGAGAAAAGACTGCACAGGCCATGTGCGCCAAACTGCAAGTATTCCTGGTTACTATGGAGGATAGCTCTTCTGTAATACCAAACTGATACTAGCTCAACTAGTGGAAATAAATAGAGATGAGCGAACTTGTCCGGAAAACGTTCGCCAATCTTAAATTAAGCACGAACATTGCACATTTGGATTCGTGCTCGGATTCTCAAGCTTTTTTCCTAAAAATCAGCAAAAGTTGGCCAAAGTTCGGTAAATGACCAAGTTCATTTCAGGCGTCGGTGATTCCAGTAGTAGCACGGGCCGCAAAACGTCCCACACACGTTCAAACTGATGACACACAGATGACATTCTCAGTGTGACATGTATTGGCACCTGGGAATCAGCAGTACTGTTCGCGCTGTTCCCTGCCGCCGGGTTCTGAAGAGAATACAGCTCACATTCCTGTCCCCTGTGACTTTTTCTCACTGTGCTAGCAGTGATCTCACTGAGGTCACAGTAGTTCAGGGACCCGGCTGGGAACGCTGCCTCAGTGACTGGCGGAAACCTTGATGACATCACATCTAGTCACTCATTCCTCAGTGGTTCTCAGCCTGGACAGTCACATCTTGGCACCGTCCAGGTTGAAAACTGTTTATCCCCAGACATGGATTACAGCGTGGGACAGAACGAGGGACAGGTTAGGGATATGGTTTTTTTTTATTTTTGCTTTATTACAAGAGACCATGTCTTCAGTGGAATGGGTGATGACGTGAGTATGGTTTAATTTAGATTCATTAAAGGAGTCTGTGTCATTCTTTCAATTAACCCGTTAAGGACTAGGGGTATTTCTGTTTTTGCGTTTCCATTTTTTGCTCCCCTTTTTCCCACAGCCATAACTATTTTATTTTTGTCAATATGGGCATGTGAGGGCTTGTTTTTTGCGGGACGAGTTGTACTTTTGAATGGCATCAGTGATTTTACCATATTATGTACTGGAAAACTGGAAAAAAATTCCAAGTGTGGTGAAGTTGCAAAAAAGTGCAATTACAATATTGTTTTTTGGATTTTTTTTTTACCATGTTCACTAAATGCTAAAACTGACCTGCTATTATGATTCTCCAAGCCATTATGAGTTCACAGACACAGGGATCTAGGACCGGGTGAGGGCTTATTTTTTGCATGCAAATATGACGTTTTTATTGATACCAATTTGGTGCAGATACAATCTTTTGATTACCCGTTATTGCATTTTATTGCAATGTTGCAGCGAATAAAAAAACAATTCTGGCGTTTTTATTTTTTTTCTCCGTATACCGATAAAATTTATTATCTTTATATATTGATAGATCTGGCGATCCTGAACACGTCGATACCAAATGTGTGTATATATGATTTTTTAAATTTGAATGGGGCGAAAAGGGGGTGATTTGAACTTTTATATGTTTTTAATTTTTGCATATTTTTAAAAACTTTTTTTCTACTTTTTACTTGCTTAAATAGTCTCCATAGGGACTAGAAGCTGCGATCATCTGATCGCTTGTGCTACATAGAGCAGGGCCGATGGGAGAGGTTAATGATGTGCTTCCTGCGTGTGCATGCTAAATACCGCTATCAGAGTTTGACAGGGGCATTTAACATGTTAACAGCCGCTAACATGTTAACAGCCGCGGGTGGATCGTAATTCCATCCGCGGCTGTTAGGAGCACATGACAGCTGATCAAATCAGCTGTCATGTGCCGGAAAAGGTGGAAGGCTCATCGCCGGAGCCCGCACCCAACAGTGGGAGGCGTCCAATGTCGGATATACAGTATACAGGGGTTAAAGGACTTAATTCAGGCTATGTGTTTATTTACAGTGCAATATACACTCACCGGCCACTTTATTAGGTACACCATGCTAGTAACGGGTTGGACCCCCTTTTGCCTTCAGAACTGCCTCAATTCTTCGTGGCATAGATTCAACAAGGTGCTGGAAGCATTCCTCAGAGATTTTGGTCCATATTGACATGATGGCATCACACAGTTGCCGCAGATTTGTCGGCTGCACATCCCAAAGATGCTCCATACAAGGCAGGATGGATCCATGCTTTCATGTTGTTTACGCCAAATTCTGACCCTACCATCCGAATGTCGCAGCAGAAATCGAGACTCATCAGACCAAGCAACGTTTTTCCAATCTTCTACTGTCCAATTTCGATGAGCTTGTACAAATTGTAGCCTCAGTTTCCTGTTCTTAGCTGAAAGGAGTGGTACCCGGTGTGGTCTTCTGCTGCTGTAGCCCATCTGCCTCAAAGTTCGACGCACTGTGCGTTCAGAGATGCTCTTAGGCCTACCTTGGTTGTAACGGGTGGCGATTTGAGTCACTGTTGCCTTTCTATCAGCTCGAACCAGTCTGCCCATTCTCCTCTGACCTCTGGCATCAACAAGGCATTTCCGCCCACAGAACTGCCGCTCACTGGATTTTTTTTCTTTTTCGGACCATTCTCTGTAAACCCTAGAGATGGTTGTGCGTGAAAATCCCAGTAGATCAGCAGTTTCTGAAATACTCAGACCAGCCCTTCTGGCACCAACAACCATGCCACGTTCAAAGGCACTCAAATCACCTTTCTTCCCCATACTGATGCTCGGTTTGAACTGCAGGAGATTGTCTTGACCATGTCTACATGCCTAAATGCACTGAGTTGCCGCCATGTGATTGGCTGATTAGAAATTAAGTGTTAACAAGAAGTTGGACAGGTGTACCTAATAAAGTGGCCAGTGAGTGTATCTATAGGATTAATAATGGATAGGTATCTATGGATGGCTATTCATTACTAAGCCATAGTCTTGATGTCACCGGACAATACAAAGGGGACATCAATCCCACAAATGTGAACCCCACTTGCCACCGCCACTGGAAAAGCGGGAAGAGCTGGGCAAAGTGCCAGAATTGGCACATCTGATAGATGTGCCTTTTCCGTGGTGGTGCTGAGCTGCTATTTTTAGCCTGAGGTGCCAAGATCCATGGCCCCTTACCAGCCTGAGAATACCAGCCCCCAGCTGTCAGCTTTAGCTTGGGTGGTTGTCAAAAATGGGGGGGCCCCCATTCCGTTTTTAAAGAAATGTATTTAAATAATATTAAAAAAAAGGGCATGGGGACCCCTCTATTCTTGATAACCAGCCTTGAAAAAGCTGAAAGCTGAGGGTTGCAGCCTGCAGTTGTCATTTTTGCCTGGCTGTTATCAAAAATACAGGGGAACCCACATCAATTTTTTTAAATATTTATTTATAGTGCCATTGATGGGTCAATTGATGAAACTTTTCCTGGTGTCTGCCCCTAATTGTAGCAGCTTTTTGGCTCCCCTGAAGGTGTTGTCTATGTGAAGCGATGGCCGGGGGACCACCACTGTGCAGGAAGACTACTGTACACAAGATGAGGTGCAAACAACAAAGGGTAGATTTATTGGGAGGCAAGGAATGAAGGGAATGAGGAGGATGCAAACAGGGGTTAACAATAGCAAAAGACAATATAAATGAGTAATCTTGTCCGTAAAATAGCACGGTGCTCCAACAATTACAGACTCAGAATTTGTCTCACAAGCAACTTTAAACAATAAAACCAGTAACAAAGCTACTCTATGTATAACCTACCTGGCCTTTACTAAGCAGGCCACACGGCTCCCGTGTTCTGACTACTGAAGCCTGCACTAGGCCCTAACTGGTGAACCATACAGGAACAGACTCACGGTGATGTTGGGGACTCAGGTCCAGTCCCAAGGGGGCCCCCAGCAGTCTATACGGTGGTGCGCACGGCTTTCTGTCAGCTCTGTGAAGCGTGGTCTTCTCCTTGATTCTGGAAACTGTAAGTCCCCTTCTCAGTATCTTCGTGGCTTCACAAACTAGCACAGAACAGCCACCTTTGCTGCAACCCGGAAAAGTCTTGCAAATTTCAGAAGTAAACTCTGTCCCAGCCTGGGATCTTTCTTGTAGCAAACAGCATGCAGTTCTCTCTCTCTAGAAGCTTCTGCTAACACACGCAGTCCAGGCTCAACTCCTCCCCTAAAGCTAGGGCAGTTCATCTTCACTGCCTAAAGCAGGGGAAAAGCAGAACATTCCATCTCACACCAGACAAGGGGGTGCAGTCTCTTAAAGTGACAGCGTGTTCCTTACTGTCCATAACAGCACCACCCTCTTACATATGCGTTTGGTTTTGCCTCCCATTGAAGTCAATGGGGAACGGGTATTTCTGTCAAACCGTTCGGTGAACATGTTCTGTGAACATCGGGACGTTCGCCAATCCAAACTGAACCAAACCTTGAAAGGTTCACTCATCTCTAGAAATAAACATTATCTTGTTTATGATATAAAATCCCTATGGCTTCGTGTTCCAAGTGGCTACCTGAGAGAGTGAACCCCTACAAGACTTAAATCACAAATCAAGTATAAACAGAAGCTGTTGAAAAAAATAAAATTAAGTAATTAAGTAAGGGAGGTTGGATGTCAGCAGGTGGACAAAAAAAGCCAGTCTACCTTAGGGCTCATTCACAAGAGCATATACATCAGACGTGTGATATCTGATGTTTTATCAGATAGCACTTTGACCTACGGGGCAGTGCTGATTTATTTTCTCATACTGATTTGGCATGAGGAAAAAAATAGCAGCTTGCGGCGAGTGGCTCCCCAAATTGGATTGTTCTCATCCATTGAAGGCTATAGGAGCGTGTAAAACATTGGACTGCACTCAGATGTCAAAAATGCAGTCTCATTTCTGAGGACTCACAAAATGGAGAAGAGGCAGACATTTTGTTAATCTTCTCCTCACTTATGCTATGATCATATGCTATGATTCTCTTATCAGAGTGAATCAGATCACACTAAGCTGACACTCTGATCAATCTCGGATCCGAGTGTCATTAAGATATTTGATCCAATTCTCTCATATAACATAATCTTATCCAGATTATTTAGATACAAGTCTAGGGAAGCAAACTGTATACTTTTTCCTGCGTATACTGCGTATACTCAATGAAGCAACCGGGCCTCATTTTATTGGTATCCTGGCTTATTTCATAGAACGCATAGTCAATTATTTGAATATTTCATGGATATGTCTAAACCTTAGCAGCAATTCTTAATATTTCCAATATATAGTTATATGTTTATTTTTGACACTACAGAGGTGTATCTAGGTTTTCTGGCACCTGGGGCAAGAATTCAGTTTGATGCTCCCCCATGAGGTTTGAGTAGTCATCATATGACCACTCATTCATCTGCGATTTGCACACTTAAATTCACATGTCAACTAGCTGCTCTTCCTATTTCTCTTAATTTCAGTGAAAATCTGAGAAAAGCAAAAAGAAAAGCTAGTCGTCACGTGACCATAAGTATAAAAAATTTAATATGAATGCAGTGGCGATGTGATAACTGCTGTAACTAGCAAGCAGAGCTACATCCTGACGATCAGTATATTACAAGCCTGTTAGAACTGACATTCTCCGAGGCCTAATTTTATAATTGTCCAGGTTTGTAATGAAAGTCTGCAGCGCAATCATACGATTTACAAACTTCCACCTACATTCTGACTAGATGTGTCCTGCCTCACTCAATTCATTTTCATACTTGCAGTTTCATGATCTCCCATTCTCACCACCAGCAAAAGAGAATCCTGACAGCGTGCGGTACATGCTGTGAGAATTCACAAGTCTGCAGTCACCTAGACTGGAGACTTTCATCACAAACTTGGACAACCCCTCCTAACATAAATAAAAACATAACAACACGTATTACTTGTTAACTTGCTGGACGACAAAACATTTTATTAACATACACATGTATCATGTATTCAGGGCCAGCTCCAGGTTTTTGAGGGCCCCGGGTGAAAGAGTCTCAGTGGGCCCCCACCTTTAACACATACCCCGATTCATGATGCCCAGATACGGCAGAGAAATGTATAGTACAATGCCAGATTTCACTTCTTACATGAGTGACAGCTATTGTAAATTCTGCAGTGTATATATACAGGAGGAGTGGTACTGTGCAGTGTATATACACTCACCGGCCACTTTATTAGGTACACCATGCTAGTAACGGGTTGGACCCCTTTTGCCTTCAGAACTGCCTCAATTCTTCGTGGCATAGATTCAACAAGGTGCTGGAAGCATTCCTCAGAGATTTTGGTCCATATTGACATGATGGCATCACACAGTTGCCGCAGATTTGTCGGCTGCACATCCCAAAGATGCTCCATACAAGGCAGGATGGATCCATGCTTTCATGTTGTTTACGCCAAATTCTGACCCTACCATCCGAATGTCGCAGCAGAAATCGAGACTCATCAGACCAAGCAACGTTTTTCCAATCTTCTACTGTCCAATTTCGATGAGCTTGTGCAAATTGTAGCCTCAGTTTCCTGTTCTTAGCTGAAAGGAGTGGTACCCGGTGTGGTCTTCTGCTGCTGTAGCCCATCTGCCTCAAAGTTCGACGCACTGTGCGTTCAGAGATGCTCTTAGGCCTACCTTGGTTGTAACGGGTGGCGATTTGAGTCACTGTTGCCTTTCTATCAGCTCGAACCAGTCTGCCCATTCTCCTCTGACCTCTGGCATCAACAAGGCATTTCCGCCCACAGAACTGCCGCTCACTGGATTTTTTTTCTTTTTCGGGCCATTCTCTGTAAACCCTAGAGATGGTTGTGCGTGAAAATCCCAGTAGATCAGCAGTTTCTGAAATACTCAGACCAGCCCTTCTGGCACCAACAACCATGCCACGTTCAAAGGCACCCAAATCACCTTTCTTCCCCATACTGATGCTCGGTTTGAACTGCAGGAGATTGTCTTGACCATGTCTACATGCCTAAATGCACTGAGTTGCCGCCATGTGATTGGCTGATTAGAAATTAAGTGTTAACAAGAAGTTGGACAGGTGTACCTAATAAAGTGGCCAGTGAGTGTATACAGGAGGAATGGTGCTGTGCAGTGTATATATACAGGACACGAGGAGCGGTACTGTGCAGTGTATATATACAGGGGAGTGATGGTACTGTGCAGTTTATATATACAGGACAGGAGGAGTGCTACTGTGCAGTGTATATATACAGGACAGGAGGAGTGGTACTGTGCAGTGTATATATACAGGACAGGAGAAGTGGTACTGTGCAGTGTATATATACAGGACAGGAGGAGTAGTACTGTGCAGTGTATATATACAGGACAGGAGGAGTGTTACTATGCAGTGTATATATACAGGACAGGAGGAGGGTACTGTGCAGTGTATATATACAGGACAGGAGGAGCGGTATTGTGCAGTGTATATATACAGGACAGGAGGAGTGGTACTGTGCAGTGTATATATACAGGACAGGAGAAGTGGTACTGTGCAGTGTATATATACAGGACAGGAGGAGTGGTACTATGCAGTGTATATATACAGGACAGGAGGAGTGGAACTGTGCAGTGTATATATACAGGACAGGAGGAGTGGTACTGTGCAGTGTATATATACAGGACAGGAGGAGCGGTATTGTGCAGTGTATATATACAGGACAGGAGGAGTGGTACTGTGCAGTGTATATATACAGGACAGGTGGAGTGGTACTGTGCAGTGTATATATACAGAAGGAAAGGTGCTGTGCAGTGTATATATACAGGAGAGGTGCTGTGCAGTGTATACATACAGGAGGAAAGGTGCTGTGCAGTGTATATATACAGGAGGAAAGATGCTGTGCAGTGTATATATACACAGGGGGAGAGGTGCTGTGCAGTGTCGTGAGCAGGGCGTTGTTGTATCAGAAAATCTTTTGTTTTGAGTTTTTCTATAAAACAAAGACTTTTCTACATAAACAACGTTGTTTGGTTTTGCGGCCCCGACAGATCTGTGCTACAAAGTAACAGGCGGCTCGGGCATTAATGAGGGACCTGATGCTGAATCCTTTCCACAAACCCTAATGATCCAATTAGTGCCCCCTCATTAGAAGCTCATTAAAAGCCTCCCTGTCCCGAGCAGTCATGTACAGTATGGGGGGATCCTGCAGCCCACCCCCTGACTGCTCCATACCATACACTGCTCTCTGTTGCGCTCACTATTATCCTGTGCATTTCTCCTTCATCGTTACCCTTGTCACCCCCCACTACAGAGTAGCAGGGCAGCCAATGTCACAGGTCACCTCCTCCCAGACCCTAATGGCAGCAGGAAATGTCTGCTCCTCTATTGGGTTGGAACCTGATTTAATCAAGGATTAATGTGGATTTGTTGCCGGTGGCCGCAGGGGAAGGGTTAAGTAATGCCATGTCCGTGGTGGGAGCGGTGGCAGCTGCTGGGACCTGGACAGACACAACCAATGTTGCTGTAACTGCACAGTGTGATGTGGAGAGAAGCTGAGACTCCGGAGCAGAAATCACCCACATGCCAGCACTGGGCAGAGTCCCTCCAGTCACCGGCCTGGGGCCACGGGGGCCCCAACATACAGCTCAGTTTTATCCATGGCAGCAGCTCCCTTTCCTCCTGGCATCTGGTTAACCCCATTTATGCGGGTCAGATTGTTATCTTTAAGGTTCAGCAATAACCTTCATAGAGATGGGAAAGGGTTAAGCTTCTTCCTACCCCACTGGTGCAGGTTCGGGGGCGGCATGCAGGACTGGCATGCCATGGGTTCATCAGCAGTGGTTGCAGTTGGACTTGTGGCTCAGTCTGCTGCTCTCTGTCTCGCTGCCTAAAAATGTGGGTGATGTCTGGAGGAGCTGGTGGGGTGCAGCCTGCAACCTGCAGCCGCCCAGCTCACCCAGAACCCCAGAATACAGGGATACCATTGCACTCATTCAGGTGCCGGTAGGAGCTCCTCCGGATCCACAATCTGCCTGATAAGTTCAAAACTGCAGCCAGCCAGGGGCGGAGAGCAGAGCAGGAGAACATGCTCTCTCTGCCCACAAAGTCGGCTGGCTGCGTTCTCTTAACCCCTATGTGCCTGCTGCCTGGCTGCACTGAGTGAGTGAGAGGATGCTTGTGCCAGCAGCTGTATCTATGACAGCGTGAGTGGGCCCCCCTCTCTCGCCAGGGCCCCGGCACTTGCCCGGGTACGCCGGGTGCTGACGCCGGCCCTGCATGTAATCTTACACGTTATTGATTACTACTAGTGATAAGCAAGCACTAAAATGCTCGGGTGCTCATTGCTCGGGTCGAGAAAATTGGAATACTTGGGTACTCGACCCAAGCAACGAGCCCAATGTAAGTGTATGGGAAACCCGAGTATTTTTACCACAATCTCCCCTGGGGGTCTTTTTAAGGTCTAAAAAGTCTGAAAATGATGGAAACACTGCTCAAATGACATGGGAAAATCATGGGGATCGCCCCTGGAAGTATTTCTGACTCCAAGGTCACAGCTGTAAGCAATGTTGTCAGAGTTTCACGCCATTTTTACAGGTGCACCAAAAAACATACAAAAACTAAACCAAAATGGATTTTGCTGGATAATATGTTAAGGTACATCCTTTCCAGGGTAATGACTTGTATATAAGGCAAAATAATTAACCCCAGACCAAAATGTTCCTCCACCACTTTGGCCATGTTCACAAGCAGCGTTTTTTATGCGTTTTTCAACTTTAACATTGCTTTCAACCAATACAAATGCATTCACTAGGAAATGTCATTGCAACATTTAACAACCCTAGCTGGCCATGTGGTGTGTGACACATAAGGAGACACATCTTGTTTCTTTTATGAATGAGGGACTCTTAAAGTCACAAAGCCTATTTTCAGAGGGGCATCAGGCGGCATTAATATTCTTAAAAATCCATTATTAAACAGTGGGTCTCTTATGCTGTTATTGCCTATGCAGTGAGTGGCTAGGCTGCCAAGAATTACAACGCACCCCTTTCACGAGAGGTACAGGAGTGTTGTGGATTCTGTTTTTGGGCTCCCTCTGGTGGTTACAACTGGTACTGGGTGACTTTGGTGGGTGGCGGTCTCTGGTTTCCACCTGTCCATCAGAGGCTGGGTGTTTCCTATTTAACCTGGCTTTCCTGTCATTCCCTTGCCGGCTATCAATGTATCAGTGTGTCTCTGTTACCTGCTCCTAAAGCCTTCAAGACAAGCTAAGTTCTGATTTCCCTGTTTCATGTTTGCTTTCATGTTTTTAGTCCAGCTTGCAGATATGTAATTCTCTGCTACTGGTTGCTCTGGTGGGCTGAAATTACCACTCATGTACCATGAGTTGGCACATGAGTTCTAGTAATTTCAGGATGGTATTTTGAAGGGTTTTTAAGCTGACCGCGCAGTGCACCTTTTGTATCCTCTGCTATCTAGCTTAAAGCGGGCCTCATTTTGCTGAATCTATTTTCATAACTACGTTTGTGCCTTCCTCTCATTTCACCGTCATTATATGTGGGGGGCTGCTATTTCTGTGGGAATATTTCTCTGGAGGCAAGATAGGTCTGTGATTCTTCTGATAGGGGAAGCTAGATCTCCAGCTGGCGCGAGGCGTCTAGAGTCCCCCCAGGAACGCTCCCCGGCTACTGTTAGTTGAGTGTTGAGGTTCAGGATCGCGGTCAGCTCAGGTTCCATCACCCTAGAGCTCGTCCTGTTTTTGCCCATGTTATTTGTTAAATTCCCTGCCATTGGGAACATGACAGTATAGCCGGCCCACAGAGTGTTAATTGTTTGGGCTGAAGCAGGAGGAAAAGAAGTGTTGAAGGGTAATTTTTTTTTTTTTTCCCTCAGAGTTTTGCTGCCTAGCCCTTAATTGCTGTCTAGCTGCTTCTTACCTCCTCTTAACCCTTGAATGGCTCTGACCTTAGCTGTTTAACATGGATGTCCAGAGTTTGGCTTCCAGCCTGAATAAACTTGCTGCAAAAGTTCAAAACATACAGGATTTTGTTGTTCACACTCCTATGTCTGAACCTAGAATTCCTATTCCAGAGTTTTTTTCTGGAGATAGATCTACCTTCCTGAATTTCAGGAACAATTGCAAATTGTTTCTTTCTTTGAAATCTCGCTCCTCTGGAGACCCTGCTCAGCAGGTCAAGATTGTAATATCTTTCCTGCGGGGCGACCCTCAGAATTGGGCATTTGCATTGGCACCAGGGGATCCTGCATTGCTCAGTGTGGATGCGTTTTTTCTGGCACTGGGATTGCTCTATGAGGAACCTAATCTGGAGATTCAGGCTGAAAAGGCTTTATTAGCCCTCTCTCAGGGGCAAGATGAAGCGGAAGTATATTGTCAAAAATTTCGGAAATGGTCGGTGCTTACTCAGTGGAATGAGTGCGCCCTGGCTGCAAACTTCAGAGATGGTCTTTCTGAGGCCATTAAGGATATTATGGTGGGGTTCCCTGCGCCTACAGGTCTGAATGAGTCTATGGCTATGGCCATTCAGATTGATCGGCGTTTACGGGAGCGCAAACCTGTGCACCAGTTGGCGGTGTCTTCTGAACGGGCACCTGAGACTATGCAATGTGATAGAATTCAGTCCAGAAGTGAACGGCAAAATTATAGGCGGAAAAATGGATTGTGTTTTTATTGTGGTGATTCAGCTCATGTTATATCAGCATGCTCTAAACGCACAAAAAAGGTTGATAAATCTTTTGCCATTAGTACTCTGCAGTCTAAGTTCATTTTGTCTGTAACTCTGATTTGTTCACTGTCATCCATTTCCGTCGATGCCTATGTGGATTCGGGCGCTGCCCTGAGTCTTATGGATTGGTCATTTGCCAAACGCTGCGGTTTTAGTCTGGAGCCTCTGGAAGTTCCTATTCCTTTGAAGGGAATTGACTCTACACCATTGGCTATGAATAAACCGCAGTACTGGACACAAGTGACCATGCGCATGACTCCCGTTCATCAGGAGGTGATTCGCTTCCTTGTACTGTATAATTTACATGATGTACTAGTGCTTGGTCTGCCATGGTTACAAACTCATAATCCAGTCCTGGATTGGAAAACAATGTCTGTGTTAAGCTGGGGATGTCAGGAGGTTCATGGTTATGCACCTCTGATTTCAATCGCTTCATCTACTCCTTCTGAGGTCCCTGCGTTTTTGTCCGACTATCGGGATGTTTTTGAGGAGCCTAAGCTCAATTCGCTCCCTCCTCATAGGGATTGTGACTGTGCTATAGAATTAATTCCTGGCAGTAAGTTCCCTAAGGGTCGTTTATTTAATCTGTCAGTGCCAGAGCATACTGCTATGCGGAATTATATTAAGGAGTCCTTGGAAAAGGGACATATTCGTCCATCTTCGTCCCCTCTGGGAGCAGGTTTTTTTTTCGTGGCTAAAAAAGATGGTTCCCTGAGGCCTTGTATAGATTATCGCCTTCTGAATAAGATTACAGTCAAATATCAGTATCCATTGCCATTATTGACTGATTTGTTTGCTCGCATTAAGGGGGCTAGGTGGTTCACTAAGATAGATCTTCGCGGTGAGAGGATGCTTGTGCCAGCAGCTGTATCTATGACAGCGTGAGTGGGCCCCCCTCTCTCGCCAGGGCCCCGGCACTTGCCCGGGTACGCCGGGTGCTGACGCCGGCCCTGCATGTAATCTTACACGTTATTGATTACTACTAGTGATAAGCAAGCACTAAAATGCTCGGGTGCTCATTGCTCGGGTCGAGAAAATTGGAATACTTGGGTACTCGACCCAAGCAACGAGCCCAATGTAAGTGTATGGGAAACCCGAGTATTTTTACCACAATCTCCCCTGGGGGTCCTTTTAAGGTCTAAAAAGTCTGAAAATGATGGAAACACTGCTCAAATGACATGGGAAAATCATGGGGATCGCCCCTGGAAGTATTTCTGACTCCAAGGTCACAGCTGTAAGCAATGTTGTCAGAGTTTCACGCCATTTTTACAGGTGCACCAAAAAACATACAAAAACTAAACCAAAATGGATTTTGCTGGATAATATGTTAAGGTACATCCTTTCCAGGGTAATGACTTGTATATAAGGCAAAATAATTAACCCCAGACCAAAATGTTCCTCCACCACTTTGGCCATGTTCACAAGCAGCGTTTTTTATGCGTTTTTCAACTTTAACATTGCTTTCAACCAATACAAATGCATTCACTAGGAAATGTCATTGCAACATTTAACAACCCTAGCTGGCCATGTGGTGTGTGACACATAAGGAGACACATCTTGTTTCTTTTATGAATGAGGGACTCTTAAAGTCACAAAGCCTATTTTCAGAGGGGCATCAGGCGGCATTAATATTCTTAAAAATCCATTATTAAACAGTGGGTCTCTTATGCTGTTATTGCCTATGCAGTGAGTGGCTAGGCTGCCAAGAATTACAACGCACCCCTTTCACGAGAGGTACAGGAGTGTTGTGGATTCTGTTTTTGGGCTCCCTCTGGTGGTTACAACTGGTACTGGGTGACTTTGGTGGGTGGCGGTCTCTGGTTTCCACCTGTCCATCAGAGGCTGGGTGTTTCCTATTTAACCTGGCTTTCCTGTCATTCCCTTGCCGGCTATCAATGTATCAGTGTGTCTCTGTTACCTGCTCCTAAAGCCTTCAAGACAAGCTAAGTTCTGATTTCCCTGTTTCATGTTTGCTTTCATGTTTTTAGTCCAGCTTGCAGATATGTAATTCTCTGCTACTGGTTGCTCTGGTGGGCTGAAATTACCACTCATGTACCATGAGTTGGCACATGAGTTCTAGTAATTTCAGGATGGTATTTTGAAGGGTTTTTAAGCTGACCGCGCAGTGCACCTTTTGTATCCTCTGCTATCTAGCTTAAAGCGGGCCTCATTTTGCTGAATCTATTTTCATAACTACGTTTGTGCCTTCCTCTCATTTCACCGTCATTATACGTGGGGGGCTGCTATTTCTGTGGGAATATTTCTCTGGAGGCAAGATAGGTCTGTGATTCTTCTGATAGGGGAAGCTAGATCTCCAGCTGGCGCGAGGCGTCTAGAGTCCCCCCAGGAACGCTCCCCGGCTACTGTTAGTTGAGTGTTGAGGTTCAGGATCGCGGTCAGCTCAGGTTCCATCACCCTAGAGCTCGTCCTGTTTTTGCCCATGTTATTTGTTAAATTCCCTGCCATTGGGAACATGACAGTATAGCCGGCCCACAGAGTGTTAATTGTTTGGGCTGAAGCAGGAGGAAAAGAAGTGTTGAAGGGTAATTTTTTTTTTTTTTCCCTCAGAGTTTTGCTGCCTAGCCCTTAATTGCTGTCTAGCTGCTTCTTACCTCCTCTTAACCCTTGAATGGCTCTGACCTTAGCTGTTTAACATGGATGTCCAGAGTTTGGCTTCCAGCCTGAATAAACTTGCTGCAAAAGTTCAAAACATACAGGATTTTGTTGTTCACACTCCTATGTCTGAACCTAGAATTCCTATTCCAGAGTTTTTTTCTGGAGATAGATCTACCTTCCTGAATTTCAGGAACAATTGCAAATTGTTTCTTTCTTTGAAATCTCGCTCCTCTGGAGACCCTGCTCAGCAGGTCAAGATTGTAATATCTTTCCTGCGGGGCGACCCTCAGAATTGGGCATTTGCATTGGCACCAGGGGATCCTGCATTGCTCAGTGTGGATGCGTTTTTTCTGGCACTGGGATTGCTCTATGAGGAACCTAATCTGGAGATTCAGGCTGAAAAGGCTTTATTAGCCCTCTCTCAGGGGCAAGATGAAGCGGAAGTATATTGTCAAAAATTTCGGAAATGGTCGGTGCTTACTCAGTGGAATGAGTGCGCCCTGGCTGCAAACTTCAGAGATGGTCTTTCTGAGGCCATTAAGGATATTATGGTGGGGTTCCCTGCGCCTACAGGTCTGAATGAGTCTATGGCTATGGCCATTCAGATTGATCGGCGTTTACGGGAGCGCAAACCTGTGCACCAGTTGGCGGTGTCTTCTGAACGGGCACCTGAGACTATGCAATGTGATAGAATTCAGTCCAGAAGTGAACGACAAAATTATAGGCGGAAAAATGGATTGTTTTTATTGTGGTGATTCAGCTCATGTTATATCAGCATGCTCTAAACGCACAAAAAAGGTTGATAAATCTTTTGCCATTAGTACTCTGCAGTCTAAGTTCATTTTGTCTGTAACTCTGATTTGTTCACTGTCATCCATTTCCGTCGATGCCTATGTGGATTCGGGCGCTGCCCTGAGTCTTATGGATTGGTCATTTGCCAAACGCTGCGGTTTTAGTCTGGAGCCTCTGGAAGTTCCTATTCCTTTGAAGGGAATTGACTCTACACCATTGGCTATGAATAAACCGCAGTACTGGACACAAGTGACCATGCGCATGACTCCCGTTCATCAGGAGGTGATTCGCTTCCTTGTACTGTATAATTTACATGATGTACTAGTGCTTGGTCTGCCATGGTTACAAACTCATAATCCAGTCCTGGATTGGAAAACAATGTCTGTGTTAAGCTGGGGATGTCAGGGGGTTCATGGTTATGCACCTCTGATTTCAATCGCTTCATCTACTCCTTCTGAGGTCCCTGCGTTTTTGTCCGACTATCGGGATGTTTTTGAGGAGCCTAAGCTCAATTCGCTCCCTCCTCATAGGGATTGTGACTGTGCTATAGAATTAATTCCTGGCAGTAAGTTCCCTAAGGGTCGTTTATTTAATCTGTCAGTGCCAGAGCATACTGCTATGCGGAATTATATTAAGGAGTCCTTGGAAAAGGGACATATTCGTCCATCTTCGTCCCCTCTGGGAGCAGGTTTTTTTTTCGTGGCTAAAAAAGATGGTTCCCTGAGGCCTTGTATAGATTATCGCCTTCTGAATAAGATTACAGCCAAATATCAGTATCCATTGCCATTATTGACTGATTTGTTTGCTCGCATTAAGGGGGCTAGGTGGTTCACTAAGATAGATCTTCGCGGTGCGTATAATCTTGTGCGGATAAAGCAGGGTGATGAGTGGAAAACCGCATTTAATACGCCTGAGGGCCATTTTGAGTATTTGGTAATGCCTTTTGGACTTTCTAATGCTCCTTCAGTCTTTCAGTCCTTTATGCACAATATTTTCCGTGAATATCTGGATAAGTTTATGATTGTGTATTTGGATGATATTTTGGTGTTTTCTGATGACTGGGAGTCTCATGTTCTACAGGTCAGGAAGGTGTTTCAAGTCCTGCGGGCCAATTCTCTGTTTGTGAAGGGCTCAAAATGTCTCTTCGGAGTCCAGAAGATTTCTTTTTTGGGGTACATTTTTTCTCCTTCTACTATTGAGATGGATCCCGTCAAGGATCAGGCGATTTGTGACTGGACACAACCTACATCTGTTAAGAGTCTTCAGAAGTTTTTGGGTTTTGCTAATTTTTATCGTCGGTTCATTACTAATTTTTCCAGTGTTGTTAAACCTTTGACTGATTTGACTAAAAAGGGTGCTGATGTTGCTAATTGGTCTCCTACGGCTGTGGAGGCCTTTCAGGAACTTAAGCGCCGGTTTTCTTCTGCTCCTGTGTTATGTCAACCAGATGTTTCACTTCCCTTTCAGGTTGAGGTTGATGCTTCCGAGATTGGAGCGGGGGCGGTTTTGTCACAGAGAAGTTCCGATGGCTCGGTGATGAAGCCATGTGCGTTCTTTTCTAGAAAATTCTCGCCCGCCGAGCGCAATTATGATGTGGGTAATCAGGAGCTTTTGGCCATGAAGTGGGCATTTGAGGAGTGGCGTCATTGGCTTGAGGGTGCTAGACATCGTGTGGTGGTCTTGACTGACCACAAAAATCTGATTTACCTTGAGTCTGCCAGGCGTCTGAATCCTAGACAGGCTCGTTGGTCGTTATTCTTTTCTCGTTTCAATTTTGTGGTTTCATACCTGCCAGGTTCAAAGAATTTGAAGGCAGATGCTCTTTCCAGGAGTTTTGTGCCTGACTCTCCTGGAGACTCTGGGCCTACTGGTATCCTTAGGGATGGGGTAATATTGTCCGCCGTCTCCCCAGACTTGCGACGTGCATTGCAGGAGTTTCAGGCGGATAAACCTGATCGTTGTCCACCAGAAAGACTGTTTGTTCCGGATGATTGGACCAGTAGAGTCATCTCCGAGGTCCATTCTTCTGTGTTGGCTGGTCATCCTGGAATATTTGGTACTAGAGATTTGGTGGCCAGGTCTTTTTGGTGGCCTTCCTTGTCAAGGGATGTGCGCACCTTTTTGCAGTCTTGTGAAGTGTGTGCTCGGGCTAAGCCTTGCTGTTCTTGGGCCAGTGGGTTGTTGTTGCCCTTGCCTATCCCGAAGAGGCCTTGGACGCACATTTCCATGGATTTTATTTCAGATCTCCCTGTCTCACAGAAAATGTCCGTTATCTGGGTTGTGTGTGACCGCTTTTCTAAGATGGTTCATTTGGTACCCTTGCCTAAGTTGCCTTCCTCCTCTGAGTTGGTTCCTTTGTTTTTTCAGAACGTGGTTCGTTTGCATGGGATTCCGGAGAATATCGTTTCTGACAGGGGATCCCAGTTTGTGTCTAGATTTTGGCGGACGTTTTGTGCTAAGATGGGCATTAATTTGTCTTTCTCGTCTGCATTCCATCCTCAGACGAATGGCCAGACGGAGCGAACTAATCAGACCTTGGAAACTTATTTAAGGTGTTTTGTTTCTGCTGATCAAGATGACTGGGTTGCCTTTTTGCCACTGGCCGAATTTGCCCTTAATAATCGGGCTAGTTCTGCTACTTTGGTTTCTCCTTTCTTTTGTAATTCGGGATTTCATGCTCGTTTTTCCTCTGGTCAGGTGGAGCCTTCAGATTGTCCTGGAGTGGACGTGGTGGTGGACAGGCTACATCAGATTTGGAATCAGGTGGTGGACAATTTGAAGTTGTCTCAGGAGAAGGCTCAGCAGTTTGCTAATCGCCGTCGCCGCGTGGGTCCCCGACTTCGTGTTGGGGACTTGGTGTGGTTGTCTTCTCGTTTTGTCCCTATGAAGGTCTCTTCTCCTAAGTTCAAGCCTCGGTTCATCGGTCCTTATAAGATCTTGGAGATTCTTAACCCTGTATCTTTTCGTTTGGATCTCCCAGCATCGTTTGCTATTCATAATGTGTTCCATCGGTCGTTATTGCGGAGGTATGAGGTGCCCGTTGTTCCTTCGGTTGAGCCTCCTGCTCCGGTGCTGGTGGAGGGAGAATTGGAGTATGTTGTTGAGAAGATCTTGGATTCTCGTGTTTCCAGATGTAAACTCCAGTATTTGGTTAAGTGGAAGGGTTATGGTCAGGAGGATAATTCCTGGGTGGTCGCCTCTGATGTTCATGCGACTGATTTGGTCCGCGCCTTCCATAGAGCTCATCCTGATCGCCCTGGGGGTTCTCGTGAGGGTTCGGTGACCCCTCCTCAAGGGGGGGTACTGTTGTGGATTCTGTTTTTGGGCTCCCTCTGGTGGTTACAACTGGTACTGGGTGACTTTGGTGGGTGGCGGTCTCTGGTTTCCACCTGTCCATCAGAGGCTGGGTGTTTCCTATTTAACCTGGCTTTCCTGTCATTCCCTTGCCGGCTATCAATGTATCAGTGTGTCTCTGTTACCTGCTCCTAAAGCCTTCAAGACAAGCTAAGTTCTGATTTCCCTGTTTCATGTTTGCTTTCATGTTTTTAGTCCAGCTTGCAGATATGTAATTCTCTGCTACTGGTTGCTCTGGTGGGCTGAAATTACCACTCATGTACCATGAGTTGGCACATGAGTTCTAGTAATTTCAGGATGGTATTTTGAAGGGTTTTTAAGCTGACCGCGCAGTGCACCTTTTGTATCCTCTGCTATCTAGCTTAAAGCGGGCCTCATTTTGCTGAATCTATTTTCATAACTACGTTTGTGCCTTCCTACCATTTCACCGTCATTATATGTGGGGGGCTGCTATTTCTGTGGGAATATTTCTCTGGAGGCAAGATAGGTCTGTGATTCTTCTGATAGGGGAAGCTAGATCTCCAGCTGGCGCGAGGCGTCTAGAGTCCCCCCAGGAACGCTCCCCGGCTACTGTTAGTTGAGTGTTGAGGTTCAGGATCGCGGTCAGCTCAGGTTCCATCACCCTAGAGCTCGTCCTGTTTTTGCCCATGTTATTTGTTAAATTCCCTGCCATTGGGAACATGACACAGGAGGGCTGTTGTGAATTTACTTTTTGGCTCCCTCTAGTGGCTACTAGTGATTTGACTCTGGGTATGTCAGTCATTCCTTTTATGCTCACCTGGGTCGTTAGGTCAGGGGTGTTGCTATATAAGTTCCCTGGACCTTCAGTTCAATGCCTGGCAATGTTGATATCAGAGCTAATCTGTAGTGCTCTTGTCTACTGATCCTGGTTCCTGCTTGATTAAGCTAAGTCTGCTTTTTGCTTTTTGCTATTCGTTTTTGTTTGTATTTTTGTCCAGCTTGTATATAATCTGTATCCTGACCTTGCTGGAAGCTCTAGGGCGGCTGGTGTTCTCCCCCCGGGCCGTTAGACGGTTCGGGGGTTCTTGAATCTCCAGCGTGGATTTTTTGATAGGGTTTTTGTTGACCATATAAGTTATCTTACTATATTCTGCTATTAGTAACTGGGCCTCTCTTTGCTAAACCTAGTTCATCTCTGTGTTTGTCATTTCCTCTTACCTCACCGTTATTATTTGTGGGGGGCTTGTATCCTACTTTTGGGGTCTTTTCTCTGGAGGCAAGAGAGGTCTTTGTTTTCCTCTTCTAGGGGTAGTTAGCTCTCCGGCTGGCGCGAGACATCTAGCGACCAACGTAGGCATGTTCCCCGGCTACTTCTAGGGTTGGCGTTAGGAGTAGATATATGGTCAACCCAGTTACCACTGCCCTATGAGCTGGATTTTTGTACTTCGCAGACTTGCTGATATCTCTGAGACCCTCGCCATTGGGGTCATAACAGTTTGCCAGGCCAGTATTAAATGTTAAATGCATTGCAGAAGCGGGATTATAGGAAAGAAAGTTCTGAGTTTTTTTTTTTTTTTTTTTTTTCTCTCATTTTTTTTTCCTTTCCCCTTTACCACTGAGTGGCTTGTGATTGCTGCAGACATGAATGTCCAGACCTTGATTACAAGTGTGGACCAGCTTGCTGCTCATGTGCAGGGCATACAAGATTATGTTACCAGAAATCCTATGTCAGAACCTAAGATACCGATTCCTGAACTGTTTTCCGGAGACCGATTTAAGTTTAGAAATTTCAGGAATAATTGTAAATTGTTTTTGTCCCTGAGACCCCGTTCCTCTGGAGACTCCGCTCAGCAAGTGAAAATTGTTATTTCTTTTTTACGGGGCGACCCTCAGGATTGGGCTTTCTCGCTGGCGCCAGGAGATCCGGCATTGGCGGATATTGATGCGTTTTTTCTGGCGCTCGGTTTGCTTTATGAGGAACCCAATCTTGAGATTCAGGCAGAAAAAGCCTTGCTGGCTATGTCTCAGGGCCAGGACGAGGTGGAAGTGTATTGCCAAAAATTTCGGAAGTGGTCCGTGCTGACCCAGTGGAACGAGTGTGCATTAGCTGCAAATTTTAGAAATGGCCTTTCTGAAGCCATTAAGAATGTGATGGTGGGTTTTCCCATTCCCACAGGTCTGAATGATTCCATGGCCCTGGCAATTCAAATTGACCGGCGGTTGCGGGAGCGCAAAACCGCAAATTCCCTCATGGTGTTATCTGAACAGGCACCTGATTTAATGCAATGTGATAGAATCCTGACTAGAAATGAGCGGAAAATTCATAGACGCCAGAATGGCTTGTGTTACTACTGTGGTGATTCTGCACATGTTATCTCAGCATGCTCTAAGCGTCTTACTAAGGTTGTTAGTCCTGTCACCATTGGTAATTTGCAACCTAAGTTTATTTTATCTGTAACTTTGATTTGCTCACTGTCATCGTATCCTGTCATGGCGTTTGTAGATTCAGGTGCTGCCCTGAGTCTTATGGATCTGTCATTTGCCAAGCGCTGCGGTTTTGTTCTTGAGCCATTAGAAAATCCTATCCCTCTTAGGGGTATTGATGCTACGCCATTGGCAGAAAATAAACCGCAGTTTTGGACACAGGTTACCATGTGCATGACTCCTGAACATCGGGAGGTGATACGTTTTCTGGTTCTGCATAAGATGCATGATTTGGTTGTTTTGGGTTTGCCATGGTTGCAGACCCATAATCCAGTCTTGGACTGGAAGGCAATGTCAGTGTCAAGTTGGGGCTGTCATGGAATTCATGGAGATTCCCTGCCCGTGTCTATTGCTACTTCTACGCCTTCGGAAGTTCCGGCGTATTTGTCTGATTATCAGGATGTCTTCAGCGAGTCTAGGTCAAGTGCATTGCCTCCTCATAGGGAATGTGACTGTGCAATAGATTTGATTCCAGGCAGTAAGTTTCCTAAGGGAAGACTGTTTAATCTGTCGGTACCTGAACATACTGCGATGCGTTCATGTATCAAGGAGTCTCTGGAGAAGGGGCATATCCGTCCTTCTTCTTCTCCCCTTGGTGCGGGATTCTTTTTTGTGGCCAAAAAGGACGGATCTTTGAGGCCTTGTATTGACTATCGGCTTTTAAATAAGATCACTGTCAAATTTCAGTATCCTTTGCCGTTGTTGTCAGACTTGTTTGCCCGGATTAAAGGTGCCAAGTGGTTCACCAAGATAGACCTTCGCGGTGCGTACAACCTTGTGCGCATTAAGCAAGGAGATGAATGGAAAACCGCATTCAATACGCCCGAAGGTCACTTTGAGTACTTGGTGATGCCATTTGGGCTCTCTAATGCACCTTCAGTTTTTCAGTCCTTTATGCATGACATTTTCCGGAAGTATCTGGATAAATTTCTGATCGTTTATCTGGATGATATTCTGGTTTTTTCTGATGATTGGGACTCGCATGTGGAGCAGGTCAGGATGGTTTTCAAGATTTTGCGTGAAAATTCTTTGTTTGTTAAAGGCTCAAAGTGTCTCTTTGGTGTACAGAAGGTTCCCTTTTTAGGGTTCATTTTTTCTCCTTCTGCTGTGGAGATGGACCCAGTCAAGGTTCGAGCTATTCATGATTGGACTCAACCCTCGTCAGTTAAGATTCTTCAGAAGTTCTTGGGTTTTGCTAACTTCTACCGTCGTTTTATCGCTAATTTTTCTAGCGTTGTTAAACCGTTAACGGATATGACCAAGAAAGGCTCTGATGTGGCTAACTGGGCTCCTGCTGCCGTGGAGGCTTTCCAGGAGTTGAAGCGCCGGTTTACTTCGGCGCCTGTTTTGTGCCAGCCTGATGTCTCACTTCCCTTTCAGGTTGAAGTGGATGCTTCGGAGATTGGGGCAGGGGCCGTTTTGTCGCAGAGAGGCCCTGGTTGCTCTACTATGAGACCTTGTGCCTTTTTCTCTAGGAAGTTTTCGCCGGCAGAGCGAAATTATGATGTGGGCAATCGGGAATTGTTGGCCATGAAGTGGGCATTTGAGGAGTGGCGTCATTGGCTCGAGGGTGCTAAGCATCGTGTAGTGGTCTTGACTGATCACAAAAATCTGATGTACCTCGAGTCTGCTAAACGCCTGAATCCTAGACAGGCCCGCTGGTCATTGTTTTTCTCCCGTTTTGACTTTGTGGTCTCGTATTTGCCAGGTTCTAAGAATGTGAAGGCCGATGCTCTGTCTAGGAGCTTTGTGCCTGATGCTCCTGGAGTCGCTGAACCTGTGAGTATTCTTAAGGAAGGAGTTATCTTGTCAGCTATTTCTCCAGATCTGCGACGTGTGTTGCAGAGATTTCAGGCTGGTAGGCCTGACTCTTGTCCACCTGACAGATTGTTTGTGCCTGCTAAATGGACCAGCAGAGTCATTTCCGAGGTTCATTCCTCAGTGTTGGCAGGGCACACGGGAATTTTTGGCACCAGAGATCTGGTGGCCAGGTCCTTTTGGTGGCCTTCCTTGTCAAGGGATGTGCGGTCATTTGTGCAGTCCTGTGGTACTTGTGCTCGAGCTAAGCCTTGCTGTTCTCGTGCCAGCGGGTTGCTCTTGCCCTTGCCTGTCCCGAAGAGACCTTGGACACACATCTCTATGGATTTCATTTCAGATCTTCCGGTGTCTCAGGGCATGTCTGTCATCTGGGTGATATGTGATCGTTTCTCCAAGATGGTCCATCTGGTTCCTTTGCCTAAGCTGCCTTCCTCTTCTGATCTGGTTCCTGTGTTCTTCCAGAATGTGGTTCGTTTGCACGGCATTCCTGAGAATATTGTGTCGGACAGAGGATCCCAGTTTGTTTCCAGGTTCTGGCGATCCTTTTGTGGTAGGATGGGCATTGAATTGTCGTTTTCGTCCGCTTTTCATCCACAGACTAACGGACAAACGGAACGAACTAATCAGACTCTGGAGGCGTATTTGAGGTGTTTTGTCTCTTCTGATCAGGATGATTGGGTGACCTTCTTGCCGTTGGCTGAATTTGCCCTTAATAATCGGGCTAGTTCTGCCACCTTGGTTTCGCCATTTTTCTGCAACTCTGGTTTCCACCCTCGTTTTTCCTCGGAACATGTGGAGCCTTCTGACTGTCCTGGGGTGGATTCTGTGGTGGATAGGTTGCAGCGGATCTGGAATCATGTGGTGGACAACTTGAAGTTGTCACAGGAGAAGGCTCAGCGTTTTGCCAACCGCCGCCGCGGTGTGGGTCCCCGACTTCGCGTTGGGGATTTGGTATGGCTGTCTTCTCGATTTGTTCCTATGAAGGTCTCCTCTCCCAAATTTAAGCCTCGATTCATTGGTCCTTACAAGATATTGGAGATCCTTAATCCTGTATCCTTTCGCCTGGATCTTCCGGTGTCGTTTGCCATTCACAACGTATTTCATAGGTCCTTGTTGCGGCGGTACGTTGTGCCTGTGGTTCCTTCTGCTGAGCCTCCTGCTCCGGTGTTGGTTGAGGGCGAGTTGGAGTACGTGGTGGAGAAGATCTTAGATTCTCGTCTCTCCCGGCGGAGGCTTCAGTACCTGGTCAAGTGGAAGGGCTATGGTCAGGAGGATAATTCCTGGGTGGTCGCCTCTGATGTGCATGCGGCCAATTTAGTTCGTGCCTTTCACGCCGCTCATCCTGATCGCCCTGGTGGTCTTGGTGAGGGTTCGGTGACCCCTCACTAAGGGGGGGGTACTGTTGTGAATTTACTTTTTGGCTCCCTCTAGTGGCTACTAGTGATTTGACTCTGGGTATGTCAGTCATTCCTTTTATGCTCACCTGGGTCGTTAGGTCAGGGGTGTTGCTATATAAGCTCCCTGGACCTTCAGTTCAATGCCTGGCAACGTTGATATCAGAGCTAATCTGTAGTGCTCTTGTCTACTGATCCTGGTTCCTGCTTGATTAAGCTAAGTCTGCTTTATGCTTTTTGCTATTCGTTTTTGTTTGCATTTTTGTCCAGCTTGTATATAATCTGTATCCTGACCTTGCTGGAAGCTCTAGGGCGGCTGGTGTTCTCCCCCCGGGCTGTTAGACGGTTCGGGGGTTCTTGAATCTCCAGCGTGGATTTTTTGATAGGGTTTTTGTTGACCATATAAGTTATCTTACTATATTCTGCTATTAGTAACTGGGCCTCTCTTTGCTAAACCTAGTTCATCTCTGTGTTTGTCATTTCCTCTTACCTCACCGTTATTATTTGTGGGGGGCTTGTATCCTACTTTTGGGGTCTTTTCTCTGGAGGCAAGAGAGGTCTTTGTTTTCCTCTTCTAGGGGTAGTTAGCTCTCCGGCTGGCGCGAGACATCTAGCGACCAACGTAGGCATGTTCCCCGGCTACTTCTAGGGTTGGCGTTAGGAGTAGATATATGGTCAACCCAGTTACCACTGCCCTATGAGCTGGATTTTTGTACTTCGCAGACTTGCTGATATCTCTGAGACCCTCGCCATTGGGGTCATAACAGAGGGCCTGCTGAAAAAATGTTCAGGCCTGCCCTGCTATCAAGTCATATGCACCTCAATAAGCCTTTGAACCCATGTACTGGATGGCCACAGGAAAAGCCACTTCACATTCTTCAGTTGGTCCTGCCATACTATTTTCTTCTGTATTACCTGCAAGGCCTGCCCTGCTGTCAAGTCATATGCACCTCAATAAGCCTTTGAACCCAGGTACTGGGTGACCACAGGAACCCACTTCACATTCTACAGTTGGTTCTGCCCTACTGTTTCCTTATACATTGAATGCAAGAGCTGCCTTGACCCAAATTTACATGCACCCCAATCCCCCTTGGAAGAAACATGGAGGAGGGCCTCATAAAAAACTGTCCTATTACAAAGGAGCGGGTCTCCTAGACTTGTAATGCCCATACACTAAGTGCATGGGCTGACAAACATTTCCCCATGGGGGGTACATTTTAAAAATATAATTTATGGGCATCGTAGACACCCTTGCCAAAAATTAGACTGGCTGTAACAGCACGGAACACGTTAACCCTGGTGATCTAGTGGCGGAGAATGATGAGACATTGATGAAGGCCTCATTAAAAAGTAGGCCCAGTGTAAAGGAGCAGATCTCCTAAACTTGTAATGGCCATACACTAAGTGCATGGGCTGACAAACATTTCCCTATGAGGGATCAATTTTTAAAGAAAAAAATTGTTTACGGACATCATAAATACCTTGCAAAACTGTAAAGTGGTTTCCTACACAGCTGCTGCTGGCAAGGTGCAGGTTTTTAGTAAAAATATGGCAGACGAATCGTTGGATGAAGTGATCAGGAAAAGGGGCATGGTGATGACAGGAATGGGAACGTACATGATTAATAACAACGGTGACCAGAATATGTTTCATGCCGTCAGAAGATCAGTGTAACAGATGCGCGTGTTAGACTTGGCCTAAAAGATGCCTGTCAAAAATATGTTGCCAAACACGCACGTGTCTGTCTAAAGGGCAAAGTGCAACGTGTTCGTGAGATGCTAAATTAGAGAAGGCAGATCAGTGTTGGAGACAAACCAAACAAACTGATGGATGCTTGTGAAAAACTAAGTTTACAGAGGAGTGCACCATCCGTAACTGCCGTATAAACACACCCGTAGCACAAGCTTCTTCATCTTCACCCATACATATTACCAATAATATCCAAATGTCACAGTCAAAAATTATTTGTTCTAGTGTAATGAACACTGTTAAAGGAATGCCACTAAACCTAGATAACCACAACCCCAGGAAACACAAGATTTCCTCTTAACAAGATATGGATGATGATGGTTTTGATGACGACTTTGAAATTTACCACATCCACATCAAGAAGATGAAGATCACAGCTGCAAAAAATGTGCAAAAACAGCCATGAATGTCTGGAAAATCATTTTGTCTTGGGCAAACTGTCCCTCTTACTAAAGTGGTACCGAATGATGCATACTCAGCTCTCATGTCTATTTAGTGTGAGATGGTTGAAAGATGATGTATTCTGTTTTGTCCATGCCAACTTTTTGAAAGTGAGCAGAAAAGAATGATGAAATAGCGGGAAGACGTGTGATTTTGGTCAGTAAGGAGGTGATGTCAGTTACAGATAGGTAGATCTGCATGTCATCGGTGTACTGATGATATTGCAAACCGTGCCATTATATCAGCTGTCCCAGGCCGAAGGTGGAGATGCAGAAGAGTAGGGGTCCTAGAACTGAGCCGCGGGGAACACCAAAAGACCAGGGTCGAGTTGAGGAGGTGGTGTGGGAGAGAGTGAGACACTGAATATCCCCGTAACAGCCTGGTTGTTTTTTAAAGACTCTGTCGATAATCCCAAAGAGGCAATTTGCACCACCGGCCATGCCCGCATCAGCAGGGGTAGCAAAAACTCCCATCCTAACCAACACAAGCATGATCAGGCACATGGCAGCAAAGCACCCGACTTTGTTGGTTGAACACAAGGCTCCATGAACAGTGTCTGCGGGTGATACTACCGCTTCTTCCGATGTTGTGAGTGCAAGCCAATCCCCTGTCCATGGTGCATGCAAAGATGCCTCATGCCCTGCATCTGCAGTTGCACACAAACTCAACTAGCACCATCAACAAGCACTTCCACGTCCTAGTCCCAGCGGAGCGTTCAGTTGTCCATACCCCAGTCCTTGGGACGCAAGCGGAAATACGCAACCAGTGCCACAGTACTAAATTCATGTCTGCTTGCTCTCGAAATGTTGCATTTTAGGCACGTGGGAGACATAAGCTTTCCGCAACCTGATGACGGTGACCATCACAAGGTACTCATTACCCAGCCGCCGCAATTTTTCCCGGTCTGCCATCACGACATTACACAAGCAAACACGTATCCCACAACATTACCCAGGTCCTTAACAATGCTGTTACAGGGAAAGTGCATCTAACCACGGACACGTGGAGAAGTGCTTGTGGGTAGGGACGATACATCTCGCTGACGGCACTCCGGGTCAGCGTAGAGGAAGCCATCACCAGTCTGACATTGGAAGACCATGTTACAGATGCATGGGGACAGGTTGTGGAAGGCTTTGTATGTCAAAGTTAGGGTTTTCAACTTTATCCTCTGGGCAATCGGAAGGCAGTGAAGGGCCTGGCAGAGAGGAGAGGCTGGGGAATAACAGAGGGACAGTTGGATTACTCGGGCAACAGACTTTAGGATAGATTGGAGTGGTGCAAGAGTGTTACAGGGGAGGCCACAGAATAGAAGGTTGCAATAGTAGAGGCGGGAGATCATGAGGGCATGCACAAACATTTTTGCAGTTTCTTGGAATGTACGGATCCTGGAAATGTTTTTGAGTTGTAGTGGGCAGGAGAAGGCAAGGGCTTGGATAGGTATCTTGAAAGAGAGGGCAGAGTCAAGGATCACCCCGAGGCTCCGAACATGCGGGACTATTTGTACCGGTGTGCCGTCCCAGCATTACACAGGCACGTGTCCAACAACATTACCTGTGCTCTCCACAATGCTGTTGTTGGGAAAGTCCACCTAACCACAGATACGTGGACCAGTGCTTGTGGTCAGGGATGGTACATCTCACTAACGGCACACTGTGTTAACATAGTGGAAGCCAGGACCCAGTCCGACCGACCTTGGGATGGTGCACGTCCTCCCAACCTAAAGTATTGTGGGCCCTAAGTCAATCTGGGTTGCCTCCACAGTCTACAGCTCCTGCACCTCCTCCTTCTTCGCGTCCTCTTCAGACTTCATCTCCACTTCAGTCCCAAGCTGGAAGCACTGCAGCACTGCTGCAGCCAAGCGGCAACAAGCTGTGCTGAAGCTAATATGCTTAGGTGACAAACCGCACAATGATGAAGCATTGTGGACACTGGACAGCTCTGAAAGAGCAGGCAGATATGTGGCTGACACCGCTGAACCTGCAGCCAGGCCAGGCATGGTCGTGTGTGACAATGGCTGGAACCTGGTGGCTGCTCTGTATCGAGGCGAACTCACACACGTGCCATGCCTGGCCCATGTGCTTCACCTCATTGTTCAACGTTTTCTGAAAAGTAACACTGAGGTGCCAGATCTGCTGGGAAAAGTACGAGGCTCTGCATATCCATTTTAGAAAGTCAGCTAGAGCTTCATCAGCCCTTGCCGTGCTTCTACAGCGCTTGCAGCTTCTGGCTCACCGACTGGTGTGTTATGTCCTCCCCATGGATTGGAACTCTACATTGCATATTTTGGAAAGGATTTGTGAGCAAAAGAGGGCAGTTGTTGACTACCAGCATCAACAAGGCCGTCAGCATTCAGTTCTGATTTCACACTTAAGATCTCAGGAGTGGACATGCATGTCAGACATACAGTATAGACCAAAAGTTTAGACACACCTTCTCATTTTTCTGTATTTTCATAACTATGAAAATTGTACATTCACACTGAAGGCATCAAAACTATGAAATAACACATGTGGAATTATATACTTAACAAAAAAGTGTGAAACAACTGAAAGTATGTCTTATATTCTAGGTTCTTCAAATTAGCCACCTTTTGCTTTGATGACTGCTTTGCACACTCTTGGCATTCTCTTGATGAGCTTCAAGAGGTAGTCACCGGGAATGGTTTTCACTTCACAGGTGTGCCATGTCAGGTTTAATAAGTGGGATTTCTTGCCTTATAAATGAGGTTGGGACCATCAGTTGTGATTGTGCTGAAGTCTGGTGGATACACAGCTGATAGTCCTACTGAATAGACCGTTAGAATTTGTATTATGGCAAGAAAAAAAGCAGCTAAGTAAAGAAAAACGAGTAGCCATCATTACTTTGAGAAATGAAGGTCAGTCAGTCCAAAAAATTGGGCAAACTTTGAAAGTGTCCCCAAGTGCAGCGGCAAAAACCATCAAGCGCTACAAAGAAACTGGCTGACATGAGGACCGCCCCAGGAAAGGAAGACCAAGAGTCACCTCTGCTTCTGAGGATAAGTTTATCCGAGTCACCAGCCTCAGAAATTGCAGGTTAATAGCAGCTCAGATTAGAGACCAGGTCAATGCCACACAGAGGTCTAGCAGCAGACACATCTCTGCAACAACTGTTAGGAGACTTTGTGCAGCAGGCCTTCATGGTAAAATAGCTGCTAGGAAACTAGCTGCTGTGTCCTCTTACACTTTTCTCCCATCATACTGTCTCCTCACATTACTTTTCTCTCTCGTCTCCTCACACATTTCCCCCCTCCCTCACACTGTCTCCTCACACATCCTCCCCCCACAAACCATACTCTCTCCTCACATATTTAACCCCTCGGTGTGTATTCTGTCTCCTCACACATCTCCCTTGCTACCAATACTGTTTCCACACTCTTGCCATCCCCATCACTCCCCGTACTGTGTCGGCACCCTTCCCTGTCCTTTGCTCACCTCACTGTATCCACACCCATTGCATCATCATACTGTTTCCTCAAATTCCCCCCTGTTGCAATAATGTATCTTCACCCATCCCCCTCACTCTGCATACTGTGTCTGCACACATCCCCCTTTCTCGAAATACTGTGTATGCACTCACCCCTCGCTCACCATACTGTGTCTGCACCCACCCCCTCACTCCTTATGTGTCTGCACCCATTCCCCCCATTTACAATACTGTCTCTGCACACATTTCCCCTTTCACTCCAAGTACTGTCTGTACCTATCCCCACTTCACTCCTCATACTGTGTCTGCACCCATTTCCCCTCCCTCACTCTCAATATTGTGTCTGCACCCATCCTTTTGCTTTCCCCATACTGTGTCTGCACCCATTTGCCCTTGCTTCCCATACTGTGCCCACACCCATCCACTCTCCCTTGATCCCCATGCTGCATCTGCATCCATCCCCCTCGCTCTCCATACTTCATCTGATCTCATCCCCCCTCGCTCCCCATACTGTGTCTACACCCATCCCCCCATTGTTCCCCATACTGTGTCTTCCCATAGTGCAACTGCAATCATTCCCCCCTCTCACTCTCCATACTGTGTCTCCACCCTTCCCTTCATCACCCCCGATACTTTAAATTTTCAATGCCATGCAATAAATCTTCGGTGTCTTCAGCTCCACTGGAGCACTTACCAACAATGTTGTGTGAGCCTCCATGGCACCGACAAGTGAAATCAGCAGTGTGATCAGCTGATCTGATCATGATGCTGACTTCGCCCTGACTTAGACGTGCTGGCTGTCAGGGTTTCATTTGTACTCGGACCTGAAAAAATGCAAATACAATTGATTGCTGGGAACTGGCGGGCTGCACCTTCTCTGAGGCCGCTGTTCCCGTTAGCTTGACAGCCAGCTCAGAGAACGGCTGACTCCCCTTATAGGGGGTTGGCAAAATGCATCTACCAAGGAGACACCTCGGACCGCCCCATCAGGCTGCCCAAAGGTGCCCCACTGCCAGTTGCACTCAGGGTAAATGCCCTGCATGTCCCCCAAGATATGCCCTTGGGCAGTATTCATAGCGAGTGATAATTTTTCAGACTAGACGCTGTTTAATGTTTTTATCATTAAAAGCTAAATACATTGCACCTTTCTAAGTAAAGTTACATTTCTGATGAAGGTTAATATATATGCATATAAAATACACGTATAGTGATTGTGTTTCCACCATCCGGTTAGATCTCGGATAGAGACTGCTATAATATTTTCTTTCTTTATTTTACAAGAACAAAGTACTTTGGTTCTATACATCTGAAAGTCATTTCTAGAACAGTTACTGTCCAGCTGGATTTTTTTATAAGCCTGTTCTCTATTACCTGTAGGAATGTTGGCAGCGATCAGGAATGACACCGTACTTATTCATATGAACCTGGACATCCTAGGCACCAGAATAAAGCAAGGAAAGATGTTTTAAATCACAAGCCCACTTGATCAGATCTTGCATAAGGTGAACGGCTGGCACATAATGAATTTGTTTGATATCAGGCTTGGGACGTATTTTCACAATTCGCCTCTAGCAATGATTACAGGTTATGGCACCTTTCTAAAGTAGCTCAGATATAAAGTTGAATAGTATTACAACATATTATTCAGTTAATAAAGTTTCCAAATACCCGTACTTAGAATAACACCTACTGCCGGACCGAAATGCTGCACTTTTTACATCGTATATTGTGCAGTGAGTGTTAGTAGTTATATTGGACACGTTATTATAATAGGATGCAATACCCGCTATATAAATAAAAAATAAAATCTTAGACTAGACAGCCACACCGCACTTCCACCTCCTTAGCAAAATGTATAGATAGAGCAATAAAACTGAAGACAATTTTTCATATATTGCAACATCAAGAAAAGGCTCCGCTCACTTTGTTATTTTCCATTAGGATTCTCATTGCTTTTTGTTGATAAGAATAGCAATACAAAACATGGACACTGATTGACCCATAATATATCAATAGGGTTGAAAGAAAAGTCCCAACAGATCATGGAAAATCATAATAGATCCAACAACCATCCTCATTCCCAAGTCATCATATCAATCTTTGATCTTGTAGAACTGAAAGCCACTAAAGGTGTATAGTTTACATGTACAGAATATATTGAAAAGTTGTACAGATTGTGAAAACCTTATTAACCACATATTTTGTAAATTCACCTGGTCTTATATAGGTATATATAATTTACCCATTTGATCCATGGGTCACACAACTTGTTAAAAAGATAGATAGGTAGGTAAGTAGATGGGCTGTCTGCATCACGTACTTCATTTGTTCAGAGACTTGGGCAGGTAAGCGGTGCTGCCCCTTTTTCAGCTGTATTTTTTCATACCTGTGCTGTCCATATGTAGCATTTCTAAGGATTGGAAAAGCTTTGTAATTCATTTATTTATTTATTCATCTGTCAAAAACAGTGATGGTAAAAACGGACAGACAGACTGACACACTGATCCAAAACACTGATGACAAATGTACCATTTTTTCACGGATGTGTTTAAACACGGATGTGTGAATGAGGCCTAAAAGAGAACCTCTATTCATGCTGCCCAAATCATGGCCAACGTGAATCAGAGCATGGATGCACAAATGCACACACATGGGAGAGACCTGTCAATCAACTGGAGCAGTGCAGTGAGAAGCCCATCGGGGGCTGCACAAGACTAGTCAGGCTCTCCTATAGTCCCTGGTTTTTCAAATTATGCTTTCTCTGAAACACCACAGTACTCCAGAATAAAGCACACAGCCAACATTCTGCCCATGGTTCATGCAGCATGAAACTAGTGACAAGTTTCCTTTAACCCCTTTCCGACATTGAAATACAAAAACACACAAGAGGTCAGATCACCTGAGGATCTGCTACCTCTCATCTGCTCCTGCACGGAAGGTGGAGCACACAGTCCATAGAAAAAGATACGAAAAAATCCAGTAGGAATTTGAAGTAAAATTTTTTAGTTTATTTCTTCATTTTAAAAATAATTATTATGGTAATCCACTCAAAGAAAATACAAGATAAAACTTATCTTACAGCTTCATGCACAAAGAATTCATGGAGTAGCAGCGAACAACCCTGACTCCAACAGGCTTTCTTCAAGAATGGTCCTGTATTTGGCTCCATCCATCTTCCCATCAATTTTAACCATCTTCCCTGTCCCTGTTGAAGAAAAGCAGGCCCAAACCAAGATGCTGCCGCCACCATGTTTGACAGTGGGGATGGTGTGTTCAGGGTAATGAGCTGTGTTGCTTTTACGCCAAACAGTTCGTTTGGCATTGTTGCCAAAAAGTTCGATATTTGGTTTCATCTGACCAGAGCACCTTCTTTAACATGTTTGGTATGTCTCCCAGATGGATTGTTGCAAAATTTAGACCATATAAATTAAACCAGGCCTATTTAAATGACACTTCCCAAAATTCATAAAAATACCAAGAAAGAAGAAAACCACCGGAAGCACATGTCAAAGGTATCCAAAATCAGCAAAATTTTATTAAATGTTACTTAAAAAGACAACTATCTTTTAATATATACAAGAATATTCTATACCGTCCTCTAGGGAATACACATACAATATGTAACCGCAGGTGCAAGGCTAAATACAACAACCATACTACGTATTTGAAAAATCAATATGCACAGAGACACTTATCATGGTGATAAATGGACAGAGTATTTTACTGTTGGAGATCAATCCAGACTATTTACCATGTGTAATTTGTTAGTAGGGGTCACCACCCCTTACCATACTATGCATGGACCGATACCAATCACAGGTAGCATAAGATAAAGTGCTTAGTGCTTTGTAAACTAGTTAACACTTACTGCCATGAATCATAAGAGTGCTGTGCATAGGGGGTTGGTGAACACACCATGCCCCATATAAAGCTCATATTAACAATAACAAAAGATGGATGCAATACATAACCTGCACGTGCAGTCCTGAAAGCCCCAACGCGCGTTTCACGCCTTGCTTCTTCCGGGGGAGTGTATATGTGGTTATCAGTGTCAGGGCCTTTTATAGCCCTGTTTTACATTAGTGGCAGCGGTGTTGTAATGGCGCTCACATCGCTGAGTAGCACTACAGCGCACGCGCAGATCAGCGTCCCACGTCACTGCTCCGCTTCCCCGTCTGACTCGTCAAGCCGGGGGGTGGAGTCAGCGACGTCACTGGACGCGTCTCCATAGCGACGCGGTAAACCAACAGCGATGGAGCGCACACACCGCTCAGTAAGTGACAACGAAGGGGAGTGTCTGCCATGGCATCAGGGAGGCGGGGATAAGGAGGGAAGGATTTGTATCGCACCAACTACCTGTTAAAGGTGAAAAACTATATAAATCTGAATAGAGCTATATGGGCTTAGTATAAATCCATCAGGTACAAGGACAGCACGTGCAGGTCATACACCACCCTAAGATTAAACTAATTAAGCTAGTAAATTTGTGATTAGTGGTCAATGCATATTAAGATAAATGATAAATAAAGTGCTTCAGTGCAATACATATTAAAAAAATGTTAACAGCCTAAGAATGAATGAAGCTGTTAAACAGTAATTATTTGTGACAATAAGGACTAGGCCTCAAAACAAGCTACAACTCATATATAAAGTGACAGGTGCTTTCTAATTAATATATCTCATTATTAATATATATAATACATCCATAGATGCTTGCTCACTAACCCAAAATAGTGCTCAGTGTCAGCACATACTACATAAGACATGAGGGCTATGCCTCAAAACAAGCTACAACTCATATTATAAAGTGACAGGTGCATTCTAATTAATATATCTCATTATTGATATATATAATACATCCATAGATGTTTGCTTACTAACCCAAAATAGTGCTCAGTGTCAACACATACTACATACTTGTCCATATACTCCAATTATTACTATTCAAAAAATTTTTACATATAAATACACAAAATTATACTAGAATCTTGAGAGTCAATGCCTTCTCACTAAAACGTCTTTGTAAATAATTTTGATTTTTAGGTTTTTCCAGAGAGTCCCAGCATCCTCCAACGATGATCCCGCTTCAAATCCTCTGAAACCCATCAGACATCCAGACTCTCCAGACCTCCAAAACCGAAGACCACCAATCAACCACCAGTCGGTAAGTATAGTCTAAAAAAACTAAAAACAATACTATTAAAAACTGGCATAATATACATTAATTATATGACACAAAAACAATAAAAACCACAAAGTATTAAAATTAAAGAAAGGGGGCAAAGCTCAACTTTTCATTTAAACCCTTTGGATGAACACAGTCGATCTTCTTTATCCATCTGGTTTCCAGTTGAGCGAGGTTCTTCTTCCAATTTCCACCTCGTTGGTCAGTAAAGACTTTGTCAATTCCTGACACCAATAGGAGTTTGGCGTTACAATCATGTACTTGCTTAAAGTGCCTAGGTATTGGTTTCAATTCCGTCATGTCTGTTGTCTCTCGTGCATTCACTATGTCTCTAAAATGTTCCCTGACTCGTATTTTGAGTGGCCTGGATGTTAGGCCCACATAGATTTTACCGCACGGGCACTTAGCATAATATATCACGCCAATCGTATTGCATGTTATATGTTGTGTGATGGTAAAGTTTTTGGTTCCATCACTTGATTTAAACGCTGAGGCTTTCTGCATATTTGGACATGCAATACAATCATTGCATGGGAAGAAGCCCCATTTAGGTCCTTTCGAACCGAACGCTCTACTTGGATCTTCACCTGGATAATAACTGTGTACTAAAATGTCCTTTAGGTTTCTTGACCTTCTATATGTGATGGATGAGGTCTCACTGATGTGCCTAGTTAAGGTTTGATCAGTTTTCAATATTGCCCAATATCTGTTGTACGTGGATATGAATCTGATCATAGGGTCCTGTGCAATCTTTTTGTCTTTTGGCTGAAAAAGGTTTATCCTGTTTGCTGCTGCAGCTCGTTTGCGGCCTTTTTTAATACTCCGATTGGAGTATCCCCAACTTCTAAATCTTCTTGTTAATTCATCAGCTTGTTTATTGAACAGCGAGTCATCGGAGCAGATTCTTTTGATCCGCAGAAATTGGCCCATAGGTATGGCATTCACCACCTGTTGAGGGTGGGAAGAAGAGGCGTGAAGAAGTGAGTTCACAGCAGTTTCCTTACGGAACACATCAATTACCAGGGCATTGGACTGTCCCTTTGATATAAGTATGTCCAGAAACTCAATGTTAGTTTGGCTGTACTTGCATGTTAATTTTACATTAATGTTGTTGCTGTTCAGTGTATCTACAAATGACAGGAGTTCTTCTTCTGTGCCCTGCCAAATCATCAGAATATCATCGATAAATCTCGCCCAGAAAAGGACTTTTTCAATATCGGCTATTGGGTTGGTAAAAAATATTTTCCGTTCCCACGCCCCTAAAAAAAGATTTGCATATGAGGGGGCAAATGCCGCCCCCATAGCTGTACCTTGCTTTTGCAGATAAATGGTGTTTTTAAAAATAAAATAATTATGCTCTAATGCAAATCCTAGAAGGGACATCAAAAGTTTAGATAACTTCACATCATAGTCAGACATTGACAAAAACATTTGCACAGCCTGCATACCATCTCTATGCTGGATTGATGTGTAAAGAGATTCTACGTCTAATGTGACGAGCCACATATCATCTTCCATGGGGATACCTTCCACTTTACCCAGATTTTTCATGGTATTTTGAGTCTTATGTTTTTTGTGGACAACCACACCCAGTCACCCACACTCAGGTCCGGACCTGGCACACGTCTACTGTCAGCCACACGTTTGTACCTTGCACCCACACTCAACAGGCGCTGTTTCACTTTCCTCCAGACAGAAGACAGTTGTGCTCCTAACAGGTCCTCCTCTAGGACACCGGAAGAGCCCCCCTGACTCAAAGTACAAAATTGAGGGTGGTGCCCGTAAACACAAAAGAACGGAGACTCACCAGAAGATTCCTGGCGGTGATTATTTATGGCAAACTCAGCCAAAGGAAGGAACGTCGACTGTTATGATCCTAGTGGCTGAGGATCACAAAACGGACTAGCTAAGTTTATGAACATAGACACGAGCTCTAGGGAGGTGGTAACTGAACTGACCGCAAACCTGATCCTAACCAACACACTAAAGGTAGCTGGTGAACGTGCCTAAAATCCTGGACGTCTCGACGCAGCCTGAGAAACTATCTACTCCTGGAGGGAAAGTAAGACCTCGCTTGCCTCAAGAGAAATCACCCCAAAGATATAGGAAGCCCCCAACAAATAATAACGGTGAGGTAAGGGGAAAACACAAACGTAGAAATGAAAACAGATTCAGCAAATGAGGCCCGCTAATACTAGATAGCAGAAGACAGATAGTGAACTGTGCGGTCAGTAAAAAACCCTATGCAAAATATCCACGCTGAGAATACAAGAACCCCCACACCAACTAACGGTGTGGGGGGAGAAACTCAGCCCCCTAGAGCTACCAGCAAACAAGGAAATCATAAATTAGCCAGCTGGACAAGAAAACAAAAATAAACCAAGAAACATATGACCACTGATGGTCAAAAAATGAATCAAGCAAAACTTAGCTTCTCTTGAAGAGACTGATAACAAAGGACTGCAGGAGAGCTCCAAAATAGCACTGAAGACATTGACAGCAGGCAACAACTGAGAGTCCAGGTGAACTAAATAGGAAACCAGCTAAGAGATAACGAGACAGCTGATCCTGCCTCAGACCTGCAGAATGACACAAAGAACCACCAGAGGGAGCCCAAAGACAGCACTCACACAGTACCAGTTGTGACCACAAGAGGGAGCCCAAAAACAGAGTTCACAACAGTACCCCCCCCTTGAGGAGGGGTCACCGAACCCTCATCAAAACCCCCCGGGCGATCAGGATGAGCCACATGGAAGGCATGAACCAAATCGGCCGCATGAACATCAGAGGCGACAACCCAGGAATTATCCTCCTGACCATAGCCCTTCCACTTAACCAAATACTGAAGCCTCCGTCTAGAAATACGAGAATCCAAGATCTTCTCCACCACGTACTCCAATTCACCCTCAACCAGCACCGGAGCAGGGGGTTCAACAGAAGGAACCACAGGCACCACATACCTCCGCAACAAAGACTTATGGAACAGGTTATGAATGGCAAACGACGCTGGGAGGTCCAAACGAAATGACACTGGGTTAAGGATTTCCAAAATCTTATAAGGACCGATGAAGCGAGGCTTGAATTTAGGAGAGGAAACCTTCATAGGAACATACCGAGAAGACAGCCATACCAAATCCCCAACAAGAAATCGGGGACCCACACCGCGACGGCGGTTGGCAAAGCGCTGAGCCTTCTCCTGAGACAACTTCAAATTGTCCACCACATGGTTCCAAATCTGCTGCAACCTATCCACCACAGAATCCACCCCAGGACAGTCAGAAGGCTCAACCTGACCCGAAGAAAAATGAGGATGAAAACCAGAATTGCAGAAAAAAGGCGAAACCAAAGTAGCAGAACTAGCCCGATTATTAAGGGCAAACTCGGCCAATGGCAAAAAAGTCACCCAATCATCCTGATCCGCAGAAACAAAACATCTTAAATAAGTTTCCAAGGTCTGATTAGTTCGCTCGGTTTGAACATTCGTCTGAGGATGGAAGGCCGACGAAAAAGAAAAATCAATGCCCATCTTAGCACAAAAGATCCGCCAAAATCTGGACACAAACTGGGATCCTCTGTCAGACACAATATTTTCAGGGATGCCGTGCAAGCGAACCACATTCTGAAAAAATAGAGGAACCAAATCGGAGGAGGAAGGCAACTTAGGCAAGGGCACCAAATGGACCATTTTGGAAAAACGATCACACACCACCCAGATGACAGACTGTCATGATCTCTGCAGGCAGAGATCATAGCAAGCCTATAGAGGGACAAGCTCTCGGAAGATGGAACTATACTGACCATGAACTAAGCCTGCCGCGCAACTAGAAATAGCCAGGTAGCATTTCCTATTTATCGCTAGATGCCCAGCTCTGGCCTAAGACCTAAATAGCTAGCAGAGGGAAATATAAGACCTGGCTCACCTCTAGAGAAATATTCCAAAGAAGACAGTAGCCCCCCACATATAATGACGGTGAGTTCAGATGAAACTACAAACGCAGCAGGAAAATAGTCTTAGCAAATTTGAGGTCCGCTTACTAGATAGCAGAAGACAGATAGTATACTTTCATGGTCAGCAGAAAAACACTAACAAAACACCATCCAGAGATTACCTTAAACTCTGGCATTAACTCATAACGCCAGAGTAGCAATCCCTGATCAACGAGAGCTTTCCAGACACAGTAACAAAACTTCAGCTGTGAACTGGAACAAATAGGCAAAACAAAACATGGACAAAAGTCCAACTTATCTAGTAGTAGTCTAGAAGCAGGAACAAGCACTGAGAGGCATCAGATAACATTGTTGACCGGCAAGAAACCACCAGAGAAATGAGCTTAAATAGCGACACCCACTACTGATGGAACCAGGTGAAACAGGAAAGAGGATGACAAGTCCAATTCCACAAGCGGCCACCGGGGGAGCCCAGAATCCAAATTCACAACAGTACCCCCCCCTCAAGGAGGGGGCACCGAACCCTCACCAGATCCACCAGGGCGACCAGGATGAGCCCTATGGAAGGCACGAACAAGATCAGAAGCATGAACATCAGATGCATTGACCCAAGAATTATCCTCCTGGCCGTAACCCTTCCAGTTGACCAGATACTGGAGTTTCCGTCTGGAAACACGAGAGTCCAAAATTTTCTCCACAACGTACTCCAACTCACCCTCAACCAACACCGGAGCAGGAGGCTCAACTGAAGGTACAACAGGTACCTCATACCTGCGCAATAACGACCGATGAAAAACGTTATGAATGGAAAAGGACGCAGGGAGGTCCAAACGGAAAGAAACAGGATTAAGAATCTCCAATATTCTATAAGGGCCGATGAACCGAGGTTTAAACTTAGGAGAAGAGACCCTCATAGGGACAAAACGAGAAGACAACCACACTAAATCTCCAACACAAAGCCGAGAACCAACACGACGATGACGGTTGGCAAAACGCTGAGTCTTCTCCTGGGACAACTTCAAATTGTCCATAACCTGCCCCCAGATGTGATGCAATCTCTCCACCACCGCATCCACTCCAGGACAATCCGAGGATTCCACCTGACCGGAGGAAAATCGAGGGTGAAACCCCGAATTACAGAAAAACGGGGACACCAAGGTGGAAGAACTGGCCCGATTATTGAGGGCGAACTCTGCCAATGGCAAAAAAGCAACCCAATCATCCTGGTCAGCAGAGACAAAACACCTAAGATATGTCTCAAGGGTCTGATTAGTCCGCTCGGTCTGGCCATTAGTCTGAGGGTGAAAAGCAGATGAAAAAGACAAATCTATGCCCATCCTAGCACAGAATGCCCGCCAAAATCTAGACACAAATTGGGTACCTCTGTCAGAAACAATATTCTCAGGAATACCGTGCAATCGGACAACATTCTGAAAAAACAGAGGAACCAACTCAGAAGAAGAAGGCAACTTGGGCAGAGGAACCAAATGGACCATTTTAGAGAAACGGTCACAGACCACCCAGATGACAGACATCTTCTGGGAAACAGGCAGATCTGAAATAAAATCCATCGAGATGTGTGTCCAAGGCCTCTTAGGAACAGGCAAGGGCAACAGCAGTCCGCTAGCCCGAGAACTACAAGACTTGGCCCGAGCACAAACGTCACATGACTGCACAAAGACTCGCACATCTCGTGACAGGGAAGGCCACCAGAAGGATCTTGCCACCAAATCCCTGGTACCAAAAATTCCGGGATGACCTGCCAATGCAGAAGAATGTACCTCAGAGATGACTCTGCTGGTCCAATCATCCGGAACAAACAGTCTATCAGGCGGACAACGATCCGGTCTATCCGCCTGAAACTCTTGCAAGGACCGCCGCAGATCAGGAGAAACGGCCGACAAAATTACTCCCTCCCTAAGGATACCTGTGGGTTCAGAATTACCAGGAGAGTCCGGGTCAAAACTCCTAGAAAGGGCATCTGCCTTAACATTCTTAGAACCCGGTAGGTATGACACCACAAAATTAAAGCGAGAAAAAAATAAAGACCAGCGCGCCTGTCTAGGATTCAGGCGTCTGGCAGTCTCAAGATAAATCAAATTTTTGTGGTCAGTCAATACCACCACCTGATGCCTAGCCCCCTCGAGCCAATGGCGCCACTCCTCAAACGCCCACTTCATGGCCAAAAGCTCCCGATTCCCAACATCATAATTCCGCTCTGCGGGCGAAAATTTGCGAGAAAAGAAGGCACAAGGCCTAATGACGGAGCAGTCGGAACCTTTCTGCGACAACACTGCCCCAGCTCCGATCTCCGAAGCGTCAACCTCAACCTGAAAAGGCAGATTCACATCAGGCTGACGCAACACAGGGGCAGAGGCAAAACGGCGCTTAAGCTCCTGAAAGGCCTCTACAGCATGAGGGGACCAATTAGCAACATCAGCGCCTTGTCTGGTCAAATCAGTCAGTGGTTTAACGACATCCGAAAAACCAGCAATAAATCGGCGGTAAAAGTTGGCAAAGCCCAAAAATCTCTGAAGACCCTTAAGAGAGGAGGGCTGAGTCCAGTCACAAATAGCTTGCACCTTGACGGGATCCATCTCAATGGAAGAGGGAGAAAAAATATACCCCAAAAAGGAAATTTTCTGGACCCCAAAAACGCACTTAGACCCCTTCACACATAAAGAATTAGACCGCAGAACCTGAAAAACTCTCCTGACCTGCTGGACATGAGAGTCCCAGTCATCAGAAAAAATCAGAATATCATCCAGATATATTATCATAAATTTATCCAGAAAATCGCGGAAAATATCATGCATAAAAGACTGGAAAACTGAAGGGGCATTAGAAAGACCAAAAGGCATGACCAAATACTCAAAGTGGCCCTCGGGCGTATTAAATGCGGTCTTCCACTCATCCCCCTGCCTGATCCGCACCAAATTATACGCCCCACGAAGATCAATTTTAGAGAACCACTTAGCACCCTCTATACGAGCAAACAAATCAGTAAGCAATGGCAATGGGTATTGATACTTAACAGTGATCTTATTCAGAAGCCGATAATCAATACATGGTCTCAAAGAGCCGTCTTTTTTTGAGACAAAGAAAAACCCAGCTCCCAAGGGAGAAGAAGATGGACGAATATGTCCCTTTTCCAAAGACTCCTTTATATATTCCCGCATAGCAGCATGTTCCGGCACAGACAAATTAAACAGACGACCCTTTGGATATTTACAACCCGGTATCAAATCTATGGCACAATCGCACTCACGGTGCGGAGGTAACGACCCAAGCTTGGGTTCGTCAAAGACGTCTTGATAATCAGAGAGGAACTCAGGGACTTCAGAGGGAATGGACGACGAAATAGAAACCAAAGGTACATCCCCATGAATACCCTTACATCCCCAGCTCAACACAGACATTGCTCTCCAGTCCAAGACTGGGTTGTGAGACTGCAACCATGGCAATCCCAGTACCAAATTGTCATGTAAATTATACAGCACCAGGAAACGAATAATCTCCTGGTGATCCGGATTGATACGCATGGTCACTTGTGTCCAGTATTGTGGTTTATTATTAGCCAATGGGGTGGAGTCAATCCCCTTCAGAGGAATAAGAGTCTCCAAAGGCTCTAAATTAAAACCACAACGATTGGCAAAGGACCAATCCATAAGACTCAGAGCGGCGCCAGAGTCAACATAGGCGTCCGTGGCAATGGATGACAAAGAGCAAATCAGGGTTACAGACAAAATAAACTTAGACTGAATGGTGCCAATGGAAACAGACTTATCAAGCTTCTTTGTACGCCTAGAGCATGCTGATATAACATGAGTAGAATCCCCACAATAGAAACACAATCCATTCTTCCGTCTAAAATTCTGTCGCTCGCTCCTGGACAGAATTCTATCACACTGCATACTTTCTGGCGTCTTTTCCATAGACACCGCCAGATGGTGCACCGGTTTGCGCTCCCGCAGACGCCTATCAATCTGAATAGCCATTGTCATGGACTCATTCAGACCTGCAGGCAAAGGGAACCCCACCATAACATCCTTAACGGCATCAGAGAGACCTTCTCTGAAAGTTGCCGCCAAGGCGCACTCATTCCACTGAGTAAGCACAGACCATTTACGGAATTTTTGGCAGAAAACTTCAGCTTCGTCTTGCCCCTGAGATAGTGCCATCAAAGTTTTTTCTGCCTGAAGTTCCAAATGAGGTTCCTCATAAAGCAAGCCCAAGGCCAGAAAAAACGCATCCACATCGCGTAACGCAGGATCCCCTGCTGGCAATGAGAAGGCCCAATCTTGAGGGTCACCCCTGAGCAAGGAAATCACAATCCTAACCTGCTGAGCAGGGTCTCCAGCTGAACGAGACTTCAGGGACAAATAAAGCTTACAATTATTTCGGAAATTCTGGAAGCTAGCTCTATTCCCTGTGAAGAACTCCGGCAAAGGAATTCTCGGCTCAGATACCGGAGCATGTACCACAAAATCTTGTAAATTTTGTACTTTCGTGATGAGATTATTCAAACCCGCAGTTACACTCTGGAGATCCATTATTGTCAGGTGCACACAGAGCATACAGAGATTAGGAGGAGAGAGAGAAAAAAGACTGCAGCAAGGCAGACTGGAGGAAAAAAAAAAAAAAAAAAAAATTCCAGCAGACTTCTTATAACTCTCCTTTCTCAACCTGGGTCTTTAACACTTTATTGGCCGGTCAAACTGTCATGATCTCTGCAGGCAGAGATCATAGCAAGCCTATAGAGGGACAAGCTCTCGGAAGATGGAACTATACTGACCATGAACTAAGCCTGCCGCGCAACTAGAAATAGCCAGGTAGCATTTCCTATTTATCGCTAGATGCCCAGCTCTGGCCTAAGACCTAAATAGCTAGCAGAGGGAAATATAAGACCTGGCTCACCTCTAGAGAAATATTCCAAAGAAGACAGTAGCCCCCCACATATAATGACGGTGAGTTCAGATGAAACTACAAACGCAGCAGGAAAATAGTCTTAGCAAATTTGAGGTCCGCTTACTAGATAGCAGAAGACAGATAGTATACTTTCATGGTCAGCAGAAAAACACTAACAAAACACCATCCAGAGATTACCTTAAACTCTGGCATTAACTCATAACGCCAGAGTAGCAATCCCTGATCAACGAGAGCTTTCCAGACACAGTAACAAAACTTCAGCTGTGAACTGGAACAAATAGGCAAAACAAAACATGGACAAAAGTCCAACTTATCTAGTAGTAGTCTAGAAGCAGGAACAAGCACTGAGAGGCATCAGATAACATTGTTGACCGGCAAGAAACCACCAGAGAAATGAGCTTAAATAGCGACACCCACTACTGATGGAACCAGGTGAAACAGGAAAGAGGATGACAAGTCCAATTCCACAAGCGGCCACCGGGGGAGCCCAGAATCCAAATTCACAACAACAGACATTCTCTGAGAGACTGGAAAATCCGAAATAAAATCCATGGAAATGTGCATCCAAGGCCTCTTCGGGACAGGCAAAGGCAAAAGCAAACCGCTGGCACGAGAACAGCAAGGCTTAGCCCGAGCACAAATCCCGCAGGACTGCACAAAGAACCACCAGAGGGAGCCCAAAGACAGCACTCACACAGTACCAGTTGTGACCTCAAGAGGGAGCCCAAAAACAGAGTTCATAACAGTAATAAAATCCATGGAAATGTGCGTCTAAGGCCTCTTCGGGACAGGCAAAGGCAAAAGCAAACCGCTGGCACGAGAACAGCAAGGCTTAGCCCAAGCACAAATCCCGCAGGACTGCACAAAGGAATGCACATCCCGCGACAAGGAAGGCCACCAGAAGGACCTAGCCACCAAATCTCTGGTACCAAAAATCCCAGGATGTCCTGCCAACACCGAAGAATGAACCTCGGAAATAACTCTGCTGGTCCATCTATCTGGGACAAACAGTCTCTCTGGTGGGCAACGGTCCGGTCTATCCGCCTGAAATTTCTGCAGCACTCGTCGCAAATCTGGGGAAATGGCAGACAAAATCACTCCCTCACTGAGGATCACAAAACGGACTAGCTAAGTTTATGAACATAGACACGAGCTCTAGGGAGGTGGTAACTGAACTGACCACAAACCTGATCCTAACCAACACACTAAAGGTAGCTGGTGAACGTGCCTAAAATCCTGGACGTCTCGACGCAGCCTGAGAAACTATCTACTCCTGGAGGGAAAGTAAGACCTCGCTTGCCTCAAGAGAAATCACCCCAAAGATATAGGAAGCCCCCAACAAATAATAACGGTGAGGTAAGGGGAAAACACAAACGTAGAAATGAAAACAGATTTAGCAAATGAGGCCCGCTAATACTAGATAGCAGAAGACAGATAGTGAACTGTGTGGTCAGTAAAAAACCCTATGCAAAATATCCACGCTGAGAATACAAGAACCCCCACACCAACTAACGGTGTGGGGGGAGAAACTCAGCCCCCTAGAGCTACCAGCAAGCAAGGAAATCACAAATTAGCCAGCTGGACAAGAAAACAAGAATAAACCAAGAAACATATGACCACTGATGGTCAAAAAATGAATCAAGCAAAACTTAGCTTCTCTTGAAGAGACTGATAACAAAGGACTGCAGGAGAGCTCCAAAATAGCACTGAAGACATTGACAGCAGGCAACAACTGAGAGTCCAGGTGAACTAAATAGGAAACCAGCTAAGAGATAACGAGACAGCTGATCCTGCCTCAGACCTGCAGAATGACACAAAGAACCACCAGAGGGAGCCCAAAGACAGCACTCACACAGTACCAGTTGTGACCACAAGAGGGAGCCCAAAAACAGAGTTCACAACAGTCGACCACTCCTCCTGGTTGTCAGAAACAAAACAGCGTAAGTACTGCTCCAAATTTTGGTTTATACGCTCGGTCTGACCATTTGACTGAGGATGAAATGCCGAAGAATGCGACAACTTGATCCCCAGCCGTGAGCAAAATGCTTTCCAAAATTTTGCCACAAACTGAGTACCCCTATCAGACACGATGTCAGACGGGACCCCGTGAAGTCTGACCACCTCCTGCACAAATACCTGAGCCAGAGTCTTAGCGTTAGGCAACGAAGGCAAAGACACAAAGTGCGACATTTTTGAGAACCGATCAACAATCACCAAGATGACCGTGTTCCCAGCTGAGGAGAGCAAGTCCATGATAAAATCCATGGAGATCTCGGTCCATGGCCTACTGGGTACCTCGAGAGGAAGTAGTGTGCCAGCAGGACGGGAGCGGGGTGTCTTAGCCCTAGCGCACGTGGTGCATGCTGACACGTATGAGACCACTTCCTGTTGGATTTTGGGCCACCAAAACAGACGCGACACCAACTCGAAAGTACCCCTAACCCCTGGGTGACCAGCCAGGACAGCATCATGATGCTCTGCCAATATCTTTAGGCAAAGATGGAGCGGTACAAACGATTTGTTAATGGGAAGTTCTGGTGGTACTTCCTCCTGAGCCTCGGCAATCTCAGCCTCAACCTCTGTCATGAGAGCCGAGACCACTACACCTTTTTGGAGGATGGGTACCGGTTCTTCCCGAGGTTCTCCCCCCGGAAAACACCTGGACAAAGCATCCGCCTTAGTGTTCTTAGACCCAGGTCGGTAAGTAACAAAAAAGTTGAACCACGTGAAAAAAAAATGCCCAGGGAGCCTGCCTGGGGACAGACGCTTGGCTGACTCCAAATGAAGCAAATTCTTATGGTTGGTAATAACAGTAACCTGGCGAACCGACCCCTCCAAAAAGTGTCGCCATTCCTCAAAAGCCAACTTGATAGCCAACAACTCCCTGTTGCCGATATCGTAGTTACGTTCGGCGGGCGACAGTTTCTTGGAGAAATAGGAGCATGGACGCAACTCTCGCAAGGATGAGCCTTGAGACAGCACCACCCCCACTCCAACCTCAGACGCATCGACTTCCACGGTAAATGGTTTCTATACATCCGGTTGCACCAGAATGGGAGCTGAAGCAAAACTGTTCTTCAGAAACTCGAATGCGCGCACAGCAAGCTCAGACCAGGCGGAGAAATCGGTACCTTTTTTTGTCATGTCAGTGAGCAGTTTAGCAATGTTAGAAAAGTTTTTGATAAACTTTCTATAATAGTTAGAAAACCCAAGGAACCGCTGGAGCGCTTTTAGGTTATCAGGTCGTTCCCAACGCAGCACCGCTTGCACCTTAGCGGCGTCCATTTTAAACCCAGAAGCGGACACAATATAACCCAAGAAAGGCAACTCCTGAACCGAAAATACACATTTCTCCAATTTATCATAGAGCTTATTCTCTCTGAGTAGCTGTAACACCTGCCTAACATGCTCTAAATGAGTATCACAGTCGCATGAATAGATGAGAATATCATCAAGGTACACAATAACGAATTTTCCCAGGACATGAGAGAACACATCGTTTATGAAATGTTGAAATACAGCAGGCGCGTTTGTCAAACCAAATGGCATCATCAGATTTTCAAAATGACCCTCAGGAGTATTAAAAGCCATTTGCCACTCATCCCCTTGACGCACTCTTATGAGGTTGTACGCCCCCTGAGGTCAAGCTTAGAGAACCACCTAGGACCAGCCACCTGATTGAACAGATCGGGTATCAGCGGCATAGGGTATGGGTCACGAACCGTAATCTGGTTTAACTCCCTGAAATCCAGACACGGCGTAAACCGCCATCTTTCTTCTTAATGAAGAAGAACCCCGCTGCCACAGGCGAGGACAAAGGCCTGATGTGCCCTTTGCTCAAACTCTCAGCGATGTAGTCTTTTAAGGCTTGCCTCTCAGGACCAGAGATGTTAAACATCCTAGCTTTCGGCAATTTGGCCCCTGGTTTTAACCTAATAGTGCAGTCATAGGGACGATGTGGTGGCAATTCTGAACAACCCTTCTCAGAAAACACATCTGCGAAATCCAGCAGAGGCTCAGGAATACTAGGAGTCACAGCGGACACACACGTGGCCAGGCAATTCTCCTGGCAGAATCACATCCACTGGATGATGTCCTGGGTTTTCCAGTCAATCACCGGGTTGTGCATAGCCAACCATGGAAAACCCAGAACCATTTGTGCAGGCAGATTACTTAGCACCCTACATGTAACTTGCTCCGAATGTAGGTCTCCAATGTGGAGTTTAACCTCAGCCACAAACTCAGTAATCTCCCCCTGTGGGAGAGGAGCGGCATTGATGGTAACCACCCGGATAGGATGAGGCAGTTTTTCGATCCTATAACCGGCTGTGCGCGCAAACTCCTCATCAATAAGATTAGTGGCAGAACCACTATCCACAACACACAGTGATTGGCAGCTCTCTGCCAGCGACCATAACTTTGGCAGGGAGCATGCATTGAGAAACCACAATGGAGGATATGCATAAGTTCAGATTGGCCTCCTCCACACCCTCTGAGCTTAGTAGTTTTTCCGCCGTTGTGCTTTTCTTAGATAGCAGAGGACAAGTATTAACATAATGACCAGTTTTACCACAGCAAAAACAGGCTCTCTGCTTCCTGAGCAAAGGGGCACGATGCTTCACATGTGACACCCCTGCAGCAACCTCACGTGTACCTACGCTCTCTCCCATAGGCGGCGTCTCTTGCACCCCCTGACGCAGACGGCGATCAATGCAGATAACAAGACTCATAGCGGATTCTAGAGAAGCAGGAGTCTCGTACATCAGAAGGGCTTTTTTAACCTTTCCTGAAACCCCATGAACAAACTGACTCCGCAGTGCGGGATCATTCCACTGTGTATCTACCGCCCAGCGGCGAAATTCAGAACAGTAATCCTCCGCCATACGCTCCCCCTGGCGGATAGCGCGAATTTTAGATTCTGCTAGACCCATTCTGTCAGGATCCTCATAAATGAGTCCAAGAGCAGAAAAAAAACTCTCCACTGAGTTATATGCAGCAGAATCAGATGGTAAAGAAAACGCCCATGCTTGAGGATCCCCGCTCAGTAATGACAACACCAGGCCCACACGCTGAGCCTCATTACCTGAGGAGATCGGGCGCATACGAAAATATAGATTACAAGATTCACGAAAAGTAACAAATTTACTGCGTTCCCCAGCAAACCTTTCAGGCAAAGGAAACTTTGGCTCAGCAACTCTGCCTGCAGATTCAGCTTGCACATTAGATACTACTAGACCCTGTTGCTGAACTGTCCCCTTCAGCTCAGTGACCTGCAGGGACAGCGCCTACAACAGGCAGGTTATGGAAGTCATGGGATCCATGGAATACAAAAAATATGGCCGATTATAATGTCACGGGGGTACTGGGTAGACTAGTTTAGAATAAGGATTAAATTTCATTCAACTTCACAATTGTGTTCCACTTGTTGTTGATTCTTCACCAAAAATGTACATTTGGTATCTTTATGTTTGAAGCATGATATGTGAGAAAAGGTTGAAAGGTTCCAGGGAGACAAATACTTTCACCAGGAACTGTAACTAGAGAGGATGGTACATAATAAGGGATGGTGTTATACACGATAAAAGAAGAAACTATGTACAGTGGGGCAAAAAAGTATTTAGTCAGTCAGCAATAGTGCAAGTTCCACCACTTAAAAAGATGAGAGGCGTCTGTAATTTACATCATAGGTAGACCTCAACTATGGGAGACAAACTGAGAAAAAAAAATCCAGAAAATCACATTGTCTGTTTTTTTATCATTTTATTTGCATATTATGGTGGAAAATAAGTATTTGGTCAGAAACAAACAATCAAGATTTCTGGCTCTCACAGACCTGTAACTTCTTCTTTAAGAGTCTCCTCTTTCCTCCACTCATTACCTGTAGTAATGGCACCTGTTTAAACTTGTTATCAGTATAAAAAGACACCTGTGCACACCCTCAATCAGTCTGACTCCAAACTCCACTATGGTGAAGACCAAAGAGCTGTCAAAGGACACCAGAAACAAAATTGTAGCCCTGCACCAGGCTGGGAAGACTGAATCTGCAATAGCCAACCAGCTTGGAGTGAATAAATCAACAGTGGGAGCAATAATTAGAAAATGGAAGACATTCAAGACCACTGATAATCTCCCTCGATCTGGGGCTCCACGCAAAATCCCACCCCGTGGGGTCAAAATGATCACAAGAACGGTGAGCAAAAATCCCAGAACCACGCGGGGGGACCTAGTGAATGAACTGCAGAGAGCTGGGACCAATGTAACAAGGCCTACCATAAGTAACACACTACGCCACCATGGACTCAGATCCTGCAGTGCCAGACGTGTCCCACTGCTTAAGCCAGTACATGTCCAGGCCCGTCTGAAGTTTGCTAGAGAGCATTTGGATGATCCAGAGGAGTTTTGGGAGAATGTCCTATGGTCTGATGAAACCAAACTGGAACTGTTTGGTAGAAACAGAACTTTTCGTGTTTGGAGGAAAAAGAATACTGAGTTGCATCCATCAAACACCATACCTACTGTAAAGCATGGTGGTGGAAACATCATGCTTTGGGGCTGTTTCTCTGCAAAGGGGCCAGGACGACTGATCCGGGTACATGAAGGAATGAATGGGGCCATGTATCGTGAGATTTTGAGTGCAAACCTCCTTCCATCAGCAAGGGCATTGAAGACTGGGCATCATAGAATATAATGTGTCAGTTTGTTGCCAGAGCACATGTATGTGAAAAACTGACTTTAGAAAATGTTCATACCTTGTTTTCAGCTTATGAATAATGATCATTCAACATCTGAGGGATAACTGTGACCTATATCACTATACAAACATACTGTGGGATATGCCGCCAAGATGAGAAAAAACACATGCTACAGTATTACATAGTAGACTGCACTTTTGTATATAGTAAAACAAAAAGTCTTAATTGTGCATATCAGCCTATTGTGTGACAAAAGGGCACTCTTGGTACATGATGAATGGCTAAGGACATGGGAAAGATAAAAACTCCAAACATATACCGCTGTTAAATGAGATATGAATATAGCCTTATATTATTGTAAGAAAATGCTACAGTTGGGTACTGGCAGTATGTGCTGGACTGTATCTTTGCCTGTGAGAATAGCAGTTCTAGAGGTAATCTTGGGACATTTCTCTCATTGTGCATTTCTTATTAAAAAACAGCCTTGAAGTCTTGGACTTTTCCTCAGGATTCTTACATAACCACTATTTGCACCCTGTTGTTCTCAGCTTGCTGTTTGTTTTCCTGGAGAGTGTTCATTTCTGTCTTGGTTTCTTTGCTGATTTATATGTCATTTCAGGATATGATGCTTGAAATTCCAAAGTGTTCTTCAATTTAATTAAAAAAAACCTTTTGCTTCAGTTCTCACTGTCTGTAAAAAAAAATCCTGATTTACCTCAGTCTTGTAGATTCAATGATAAGCATTGTAAGTAGCATGGCCTTTGAGCTGTTTATGTACATGATATTGTAGAGTAAATTTACATGTGAATAAGTAACTTAGGGTACCGTCACACAGTGAAATTTTGATCGCTACGACGGCACGATCTGTGACGTTTCAGCGTCGCACGAGAATCGCTCCAGCGTCGTATACTGCGGTCACACTTTGCAATGCACGGCGCTGGAGCGATAATTTTGTGACGTATTTGCGATGTAGAAGTCGTATGGGACAGTCGTACTGGTCATGTCACACAAGAAGATTCAGAGACAATTCAGAGCACTTAATTGAATTATCTGTGCGTGACGTTCACTAGGGGCGTGTTGTGCTGCTACAGAGTGTGCTGATAGGCCATAGGATATGTGCACACAATTGGTTGGAAAATTTGTCACCTGAGCACTATTGTTCCCGACACCACCTCACAGTTTTAAAAATTTACTTTCTTCAGTTTGTACTTGCACAGTTGGTGGACCTGGACGTCGCTTTTTGTGTTTCCCAGGCCATTCCACACTTGGCACCGCAGTTTTCCAGAGCATTCCACGCTTGGCACCACAGCTTCGAGGTATGAAAAGACCGCTTGGGCGAGGCGGATGGTACGCTGTTGTGGGTGGTGGGCTAGAGAGTGGCGGATGGAACAATGTATGGTCAGTATGTGTGCTTATGGTGTGCTAGAGCGTGGCGGATGGAACAATGTATGGTCGGTATGAGCGCCTCGTGCTCGCCGCTGAAGCGATGCGGATGGTACGCCCCCCCCCCCATGTATAAAAGATCTCTGGCAGCCATCTTGTGCATCTGGCAAGCGGACGTACAAGATGGAGGCACTTTAGGATGCGTTTTGCAAACTCTTTAGCGCTGTCTACATTTTTTTTCTCTTTTGTCTGTGCCTTGGCTCGGCTGGCCCAGGCCTGCTCCCCTAGTACATTAAAACATAACACAAAATAAAGGTAAAAATAACTGTGTTTTAAACTACAAACTTTTTATTTATTTATTTATTTTTTAACCCAAAAAATATTTACATAGTCCCACGGCGGTGGGCTAGCAGTTGGCGCAGCATGCGTCCATGATCTTTAACCTGCTCCTGCAGGCATGCTGCTGTCCCCTGAAGGCGCGCTGCTGTCCCCTCCAGCCGCCTCTGCTTGGCCAGCAGGTCTCTCACGGTGGTCGATTCTGTGGATAGAAGAGGTCGGAGAACGGACGGTGATTACTCTGCAAATACGGCATGTGTGAACATACCCTGAGATTTACTATACACTCAATTTGGTCCTGTCCCAGAGGTCGAGCCCTTTTTTTTAAATTTAAATATTTTTTTTTCCTTCTCGTCGTTGTCAAATGTGACATCCCACCGATAACCCCTCCCACTGTCTGTATACTTACGGAGAAGGGACGCCGGTTGGTCATCCCCAGAAGAGGTGGAAGAGCTGCTCACCTCCCATCCCCTCGCTTGTGCACCAGCTGCCGCAGCTAAAAGGAAGCAAATACATATATGGTTAACAGTTGGACACGCTGTGGGGAAGCGCTCGCAGTTTTGGTCACTTACGAAGGGTGGCCTCTGGTGAGAATGCCGCCGACCCGGGGGAGGAAGATGAGTGGCGGAATGGTGGTGTTGTGGCCTGCGGTGGGGTGCTAGAGCGCCTGATCCTTACAGCGTCTGTAATGTATACAGTATTTCAGCTCCCCTCTAATTTCCCGTATGCAGTAATAAAATTGCAATGAATGATGTTTAACATACGTGATATCCCTGGCTGTGGGCTGCCGCTGGTGGCGGATGAAGGCGTGCCTGCTGTTGCTGATGGCTGTTGCCGGCGCCTTCTCCCTACACAAACATTAAAGAACGGTAATATTTAGACACCAAAAGTACAGGGCTCCAGAATTAATAAAAATACCTAGGCACCAGTGGCGGGAAAAAATAGGAGCCAAAAGAAATGTTCCCCTCTAATGTCCCGTATGCAGTAATAAAATTGCAAATTGCAATCAATGATGGTTAACATACGTGATGTCCGGGCTGTGGGCTGCCGCTGGTGGCTGTTGCAGGCGCCGTCTCCCTACACAAACATTAAAGAACCTTAATATGTTGACAACTAAAGTACAGGGCTCCAGAATTACCAACAAATACCTAGGCATCATTGGCGGGAAAAGTTAGGAGCCAAATGAAATTTTTAGTCGCCAAATGTACGTACATATATAGAAAATAGAGATCACTCTTCCCTGTGATGCTAGACTATGCATTGGGTGGGGGCTCTGGTGTTTAATGGTCAACCTGGCCTGAGACACGTATTTTTGCATAACAAGGAAGCGCCTCACGGCAACGCGCGTCTCCTGATTCTCCCCCTCCCGGCAATCACTAAATTGTATATCTCGGTGGAGATTCCGGAACCCCTGACCTGAGCATGTTTCACATTCTTAACCTCCCGGCAGCGTGCGTGTCCCGATTCCCCCATACTGGTACTTACCACGCCTTGGCTCCGCACGCAACTCTGCCAGAAGCTGCGGGGTCTTATAGCGGAGGTCTGCCCACTTTTTCTGCAGCTGCTGCGCACTGCGTCGGACGCCAAACCTCCTCTCCATCATGCGCCCAATGCGGCGCAGCACCTCCTGCTTGTGGAGGTTCGGGTGCGCAGGTCGACTCTCCCGGCCCTCATAGTCCAGGGCATACATTCCATTTACAAAAAATGCCATCTCTGGCCGCCCCAGAGGAGCTGAACGCTGTCGCGCCGCCATTTTGCCCTCAAAAACGCTCAACCACCTAACCACGCCCAGAGGAGGTCCTTGACTCATGCCGCGCGATCAACATCGCTATAGCGTCTCCGTTTCAGCACTGCGTCGCGATTGTGACGCCGACTCCAGAAATACCTTTTTGGCGTTCTCGTTATCACGCCGCAGCGCTCATCGTCCTTGTTTCAGTGTTAATGTGGCTTGGGCATCCGTGGGGTACGGCTGTTGTGTCAACACTGTTTATTTGACATGTACATGTATAGAACCTTAAATTATAATGTTTACATTTTTGGTGAGCGATGCAGCTTTGGACACGCAATGCAGAATGCAAATGTTAACGCATTACCTCTGCAGCGTTTTGTGACACATGCATTAACTTTTTAAATGTTTTTAGGGGCACCAAAAAAACAGCGTCGTGCGGTGTCCTCTGCACAATCGCGACGCAGTGCTGAAACGGAGACGCTATAGCGATGTTGATCGCGCGGCATGAGTCAAGGACCTCCTCTGGGCGTGGTTAGGGAAGAGTGATCTCTATTTTCTATATATGTACGTAGATTTGGCGACTAAAAATTTCATTTGGCTCCTAACTTTTCCCGCCAATGATGCCTAGCTATTTGTTGGTAATTCTGGAGCCCTGTACTTTTGTTGTCAACATATTAAGGTTCTTTAATGTTTGTGTAGGGAGAAGGCGCCGGCAACAGCCATCAGCAACAGCAGGCACGCCTTCATCCGCATAGTGGCTCTGCAACGTTCAAACTGTCCCATAGTTGTGCCACATAGTGGCTCTGCAACGTTCAAACTGTCCCATAGCTGTGCCACATACTTTTGGGTACCTGCGTACTGACCTCTGCGAATCTCCTTGCGTAGCTCCTGCAGGCGCTCTGGCCTTTTGGACTTGAGATCGCCCCATTTTTTTACAATCTGGGCCTTGCTGCGAGTTATCCCAAACCGCTTCCTGAGGCCCTCAGACACCACACGGACAACTTCCTCCTTGTGCTGGTTGCGGTGCAGCACCAGCCCTGTTGTTTCGTACTGCATCCGATCCATTGTTCCAATAAGGAACTTAAGCTCTGGGATAAAATAAAAAAATTATATACAAAATTAAACTACTCCATACAATTTTTTTATTTTTATTTTTATATATATTTTATTTTTTATATATTTTTTTATCTTTTTCATATTCTGTACAATAATTCCTGAGTAATGCAGAGTTCGGGGTTACTAGGATCGCTATTGTATTTTTTATATTGCTATTGCAATAGTTATGTGGTCCTGTCCTCCGTGTGGGCAAAGCCGCCCCTAGCTAATATGGCGCCATGGTCCTCGGATGGCTCTGAGCAGCTGCAGGGTAGAGCATTGTGGGTCCCTGACTGTGATGTCACGGATATGTGCAGTAGGCACGTGGGAACGCCGTGATCATGGCTGCCATTACTGAGCTGTGTATGTAAGTGTACTCGGATTATAATATCGTTAGTAAGGACACCTGATTTGTTTTTAATAACAATTGGCTATTAAGCTATTTTTAATTATTTTCACGCAGTATAGTATTCATAATACCCATCAATAGCTGTGGTTTGATGGGCTGAGTAACTTGCACAATTGCACTGTTACACTGATGATGCACAATAACACTGTTTAATACTATTGACTTTATTATATTTAATGATTTTCTAATGAGATATGTATGTGTTGGATATAAAATGTGGTCTCACCCTTGTATTCATTGCTTGACAAAGGATAACACATCCGAAACGTTGCCACGCCGTTCAGGCATTAAAGTCCACATTTTTTCAAATTATTTTGTGCTGCTTTTCCTTTTTTTTGAGTATATATATATATATATATATATATATATATATATATATATATATATATATATATATATATATATATATATATCACTACTCAAAAAAATAAAGGGAACACTTAAACAACAGAATATAACTCCAAGTAAATCAAACTTCTGGGAAATCTAACTGTCCACTTAGGAAGCAACACTGTTTGACAATCAATTTCACATGCTGTTGTGGAAATGGAATAGACAACAGATGGAAATTATTGGCAATTATCAAGAGACACTCAATAAAGGAATGGTTCTGCAGGTGGGGACCACAGACCACTTCTCAGTACCAATGCTTTCTGGCTGATGTTTTGGTCACTTTTGAATGTTGATTATGCTTTCACACTCATGGTAGCATGGGATGGACTATACAACCCAGACAAGTGGCTCAAGTAGTGCAGCTCATCCAGGATGGCACATCAATGCGAGCTGTGGCAAGAAGGTTTGCTGTGTCTGTCAGCGTAGTGTCCAGAGGCTGGAGGCGCTACGAGGAGACAGGCCAGTACACCAGGAGACGTGGAGGGGACCATAGGAGGGCAACAACCCAGCAGCAGGACCGCTACCTCAGCCTTTGTGCAAGGAGGAACAGGAGCAGCACTGCCAGAGCCCTGAAAAATGACGTCCAGCAGTCCACAAATGTGCATGTGTCTGCACAAACAGATAGAAACAGACTCCATGGGGATGAGTACTCGACGTCCACAGATGAGAGTTGTGCTAACAGCCCAACACTGTGCAGGATGCTTACATCAGGGCAAGTGGGAAGAGGGAGGCTAAGTGCCGGAATTGGCCATCTTACAGATGCGCCTTTTCTGGGGTGGCTGAGTGCTGATGTTTTTAGCCAGGGGGGCCAATATCCATGGTCCCTTCCTAGGCTATTAGTATCAGCCCGCAGCTGTCTGCTTAGCCTTTGCTTGTTATTAATTATGCAGGGACCCCACGTCTTGTTTTTTGGGGGGTCCACTATTTTAATAGCCAGTAAAGGCTAAGTATACAGCTGTGAGTTGATATTAATAGCCTGGGAAGCTATGAACATCTGCTCCCAGTCACTGGCTTTTCCATAAAATAATCGTTTATTAATTACAGTACATACATGTCCGATAATTTGCACACACACTGTACTAATTGTATTTGTCACTGACATCTATATTTCTACCTATTCTATATGTATTTACTGTATGTAATCCATCTCTTCTATCCTGTGGGCTCCTGCAGTGAATTTACAGAACCCGGCAAATGAATTACCGGCTATTCTTCTATCTATCTCTCTATCTATGTAATATAAATACATATATATGTGTGTGTTACTGACATGTACAGTTAGGTCCTTATATATTTGGACTGAGACATCAATTTTCTAATTTTGGTTATAGACATTACCATAATGAATTTTAAACAAAACAATTCAGATGCAGTTGAAGTTCAGACTTTCAGCTTTCATTTGAGGGTATCCACATTAAAATTGGATGAAGGGTTTAGGAGTTTCAGCTCCTTAACATGTGCCACCCTGTTTTTAAAGGGACCAAAAGTAATTGGACAGATTAAATAATTTTACATAAAATGTTGATTTTTAGTACTTGGTTGAAAACCCTTTGTTGGCAATGACTGCCTGAAGTCTTGAACTCATGGACATCACCAGACGCTGTGTTTCCTCCTTTTTTGATGCTCTGCCAGGCCTTCACTGCGGTGGTTTTCAGTTGCTGTTTGTTTATGGGCCTTTCTGTCTGAAGTTTAGTCTTTAACAAGTGAAATGCTGCTCAATTGGGTTGAGATCAGGTGACTGACTTGGCCATTCGGGAATATTCCACTTCTTTGCTTTAATAAACTCCTGGGTTGCTTTGGCTTTATGTTTTGGGTCATTGTCCATCTGTAGTATGAAACGATGACCAATCAGTTTGGCTGCATTTGGCTGGATCTGAGCACACAGTATGTCTCTGAATACCTCAGAATTCATTCGGCTGCTTCTGTCCTCTGTCACATCATCAATAAACACTAGTGACCCAGTGCCACTGGCAGCCATGCATGCCCACGCCATCTCACTGCCTCTGCCGTGTTTTACAGATGATGTGGTATGCTTTGGATCATGAGCTGTACCACGCCTTCACCATACTTTTCTCTTTCCATCATTCTGGTAGAGGTTGATCTTGGTTTCATCTGTCCAAAGAATGTTCTACCAGAACTGTGCTGGCTTTTATAGATGTTTTTTAGCAAAGTCCAGTCTAGCCTTTTTATTCTTGATGCTTATGAGTGGCTTGCACCGTGCAGTGAACCCTCTGTATTTACTTTCCTGCAGTCTTCTCTTTATGGTAGATTTGGATATTGAAACGCCGACCTCCTGGAGAGTGTTGTTCACTTGGTTGGCTGTTGTGAAGGGGTTTCTCTTCACCATGGAGATTATTCTGCGATCATCCACCACTGTTGTCTTCCGTGGGCGCCCAGGTCTTTTTGCATTGATGAGTTCACCAGTGTTTTCTTTCTTTCTCAGGATGTACCAAACTGTAGATTTTGCCACTCCTAATATTGTAGCAATTTCTCGGATGGGATTTTTCTGTTTTCGCAGCTTAAGGATGGCTTGTTTCACCTGCATGGAGAGCTCCTTTGACCGCATGTTTACTTCACAGCAAAACCTTCCAAATGCAAGCACCACACCTCAAATCAACTCCAGGCCTTTTATCTGCTTAATTGAGAATGACATAACGAAGGGATTGCCCATACCTGTCCATGAAATAGCCTTGGAGTCAATTGTCCAATTACTTTTAGTCGCTTTAAAAACAGGGTGGCACATGTTAAGGAGCTGAAACTCCTAAACCCTTCATCCAATTTTAATGTGGATACCCTTAAATGAAAGCTGAAAGTCTGAACTTCAACTGCATCTGAATTGTTTTGTTTAAAATTCATTGTGGTGATGTCTATAACCAAAATTAGAAAAATATTGCCTCTGTCCAAATATATATGGACCTAACTGTATATATATATGCATTCTATGTGTATATATCTATTCTACCTTTTCTATTACCTGTCAGTGTGATTTTTACAGTAACCACATATGAATTGCCGGCTTTCCAAAGGACACCCGTGCGTAAAAAATGGACAGCACTCGCATGGTGCGAGTGCTGTGCGTTTTTTTCTCACATCCATTGACTTGCATTGGCGACTCTTGGCCGAGGTACGCAGCAAAAAAATCGCAGATGAGATGTCACCCATTGAATAGCATTGGTCCGAGTGCAATTCTATTTGTTTTTCGGATTGCACTCGTCTGTTTTTCTCGCAAATGAGTATGACCCCTAATGCGAAGTTCCCATGATGAGGATTTGGTGACTTTTTGATCTTGCATATTTTTTGCAGCATTTCAAAACCCTGTTAGCTAAATGAGTTTACTAATTCTTGTTACTTTCCATTGATATATCTTCATTAATAAAGTAATGTGCAGTTTACATGCACTGTAATTGTGTTTCCACTGCGGAAATGCACTAAAAACTTATCTTTTTTTTACCTGCAGATTTTTCTCATCTTATTCAAGTCTGTGGTTAAAATCTGCAAACAAAATGCACATTTACTGCAAGAGAAATTGACATGTTGCAAATGTTAAAGTTGCACCGTAGGTCAGTTTCCTCAACGTAAAAAGCACAGTGGACATGAGATTTTTATAAACTCATACAAACCAAATATTCACAATGGGAGCTAGCCTAATTTGTTTTGATCCCCATAACAGATAATTGCCGGAGGAGCTATGGAGCTAAGGATCTGGCAAGTCCATTATCAGACTGCCAATCCTTTTGTTCTGTAAGGGTCACACTAGCGATGAATACAGACGAGTGCTATGTGATAAAACATCGCATAGCACTCGGACCAGTATTCATCTATGGGGCAGCTCACATCACTGTTTTTTTCCTCGGGCATATTGTACATGTGAGTGAAATGGCAGCATGCTGTGATTGTCACCGATACTCGGCCGAGTCTCGGCTCACTCACACCCATATAAGCCTATGGGGGCGAGTGAGACAACGCACATCACTCTGATATCATCCGAGTGATGTGAGTTATACGCTGACCCCGGCAACGGAGGAGATGGAGGAAATCATTTCTCCGCCTCCTCCGCTCTGTGCTCCGATCCGCTCTGTGCGAGAGGCTCGGAGCACAGACGCATGACACTTGGGTCCTGCTCACAGCAGAGCAGGAGCCGAGGGTCATTAGCATATCGCATCACATGCCATACGCTAGTCTGACCACGGCCTTAGACTGAATCTGTCTTACAAAAAGAGAGATCCTTTTAAAAATGGACACTTTGGTTTCCATTTTGCCTCTATTACTGTTCAGTTTGAAACAAATTGGAACAGATTGTAAAGGATCTATTAACAGATAAAATAACAGATGACCATGTGTTATGATCCGCTACCCATAGACTTCAATGTTAAAGAGTACATAGATCTAGTTGCTATTTTCTTGGTCAGACAAAAAAGTTGAACTAGCGCTTTTCGATCCAGCTAAAAAATGGATTGCAGCTGCAAAGGAGGCAATCCGAAGTCATTTTAAGACATTTCAGTCCTCATTCAAATGAATGGATCCTGTATTGGATTGTTTTGCTTCCATTTTTTTTATGACAAAATGGATCTAAAAATGTAAATAATTACTGGACGTGTGAATATAGCCTTAACATTGAGCGACACCCTGGAGCAGTGTGCATCAAATACTGTATAAAATCACAACCTTAATACATTATGATAATAGAATTCATTACATTTTATTACATCTATTTTCCGACATTCCGCATAAATAGCCACAAAATGCCTTTATGTAAAATATATTGAACATTTTCCACAGGTTTACCATTTGCCATTTTAAATCATTCTTGTTAAAGAAAGACAAGGGTTAAACTTTCCAGACGGCAGGTTTTCCTTCCGCACTATACCTGCTTTCAATTTAAAATATATTGTATCTGCCTGGAATAATTTCTGAGTCTGAGATGACTGAACATGAATTCTGTTCTTCCCAGTAAAACCAGCATTTGGCCTCAGGAGACAGACTTGGACAAATTCAGTTTATCATAATATAAAGCAAACATCCATTTGAATGTAAACTTGTAGGAATGAGAAGATAGTTTCCTTAGTTGTATTACACAGAGCAGATGGGCAATAATATAAAATACCTTTGATCATATTGGTGGGATCCAGCCGGGTTTGGAAATCTTCCCACCTCTTATGGTCCTGTATGGATTTACTGGAAGGGTTCTGAAGGATTTTAACACATTTGCAAGACAATCTATAAAAGTGATAATTACTACCCTAAGGCATGACAGTGGTCATTACTATTCTTTCATGGAACTTGGCCAAGGGCGGATTTGACATGTGAACAGGTGGGCATATGCCTCCTCCTGGCCCGGGATCCTAGTAACTACAGGATAGGACTGTATCTATAGAGGCGGAGGAGCAATGTACTGAAGGATAGGGCTGAGGAGCAATGTAGTGTAGGAGGGGACTGAAGAGGGATGTGTTACATAATGGGGCTGAAGAATGTTGGACCTCAGGAGGGGCTTGAATAATGATGTACTGTAAGAGATTGTTTAAGAGCGATGTAGTGCAGGGGGGCTGAGGAGCAATGTACTGCAGAAGAGGGATGTATACAGTGGACTGAGGGGAGCTATGTACTGCAGGATGGGGCTGTAGACAGCAGGCTGAGAGAATTTATGTACTGCAGGATGAGGCTGAGGAGTGATGTACTGCAGAAAGGGGCTATGTATCTGGAGGAGTAATGTACTGCAGGATGGGCTCTAAATAGAGGGGCCAAGAGGACATATGTATTAAAACAGCGATTTGTATATGGAGGGGCTGAGACAAGTGATGTACTGCAGGAGGAGGTCAAAATGAGTGTGGGGGCTGTGTAAAGAGGGACTGAGAGGAGTGATAAACTGAAGGATGGGAATTTGTATAGAGATGGTGGAGAGAAGCGATATATTGCAGGATGGGGTTGTATATAGAGGGAGCTGAGAAGAATGTACGTACAGTACAGACCAAAAGTTTGGACACACTTTCTCATTTAAAGATTTTTATACATTTTCATGACTATGAAAATTGTACATTCACACTGAAGGCATCAAAACTATGAATTAACACATGTGGAATTATATACTTAACAAAAAAGTGTGAAACAACTGAAAATATGTCTTATAATCTAGGTTCTTCAAAGTAGCCACCTTTTGCTTTGATGACTGCTTTGCACACTCTTGGCATTCTCTTGATGAGCTTCAAGAGGTAGTCACAGGGAATGGTCTTCCAACAATCTTGAAGGAGTCCCCAGAGATGCTTAGCACTTGTTGGCCTTTTTGCCTTCACTCTGCGGTCCAGCTCACCCCAAACCATCTCGATTGGGTTCAGGTCTGGTGACTGTGGAGGCCAGGTCATCTGGCGTAGCACCCCATTATTCTCCTTCTTGATGAAATAGCCCTTACAAAGCCTGGAGGTGTGTTTTGGGTCATTGTCCTGTTGAAAAATAAATGATGGTCCAACTAAACGCAAACCAGATGGAATAGCATACCGCTGCAAGATGCTGTGGTAGCCATGCTGGTTCAGTATGCCTTCAATTTTGAATAAATCCCCAACAGTGTCACCAGCAAAGCACCCCCACACCATCACACCTCCTCCTCCATGCTTCACGGTGGGAACCTGGCATGTAGAGTCCATCCTTTCACCTTTTCTGCTTCACACAAAGACATGGTGGTTGGAACCAAAGATCTCAAATTTGGACTCATCAGACCAAAGCACAGATTTCCACTGGTCTAATGTCCATTCCTTGTGTTCTTTAGCCCAAACAAATCTCTTCTGCTTGTTGCCTGTCCTTAGCAGTGGTTTCCTAGCAGCTATTTTACCATGAAGGCCTGCTGCACGAAGTCTCCTCTTAACAGTTGTTGTAGAGATGTGTCTGCTGCTAGAACTCTGTGTGGCATTGACCTGGTCTCTAATCTGAGCTGCTGTTAACCTGCGATTTCTGAGGCTGGTGACTCAGATAAACTTATCCTCAGAAGCAGAGGTGACTCTTGGTCTTCCTTTCCTGGGGCGGTCCTCATGTGAGCCAGTTTCTTTGTAGCGCTTAATGGTTTTTGCCACTGCACTTGGGGACACTTTCAAAGTTTTCCCAATTTTTCGGACTGACTGACCTTCATTTCTTAAAGTAATGTTGGCCACTCGTTTTTCTTTACTTAGTTGCTTTTTTCTTGTCATAATACAAATTCTAACAGTCTATTCAGTAGGACTATCAGCTGTGTATCCACCAGATTTCTGCACAACACAACTGATGGTCCCAACCCCATTTATAAGGCAAGAAATCCCACTTATTAAACCTGACAGGGCACACCTGCGAAGTGAAAACCATTCCCGATGACTACCACTTGAAGCTCATCAAGAGAATGCCAAGAGTGTGCAAAGCAGTCATCAAAGCAAAAGGTGGCTACTTTGAAGAACCTAGAATATAAGAAATAATTTCAGTTGTTTCACACTTTTTTGTTAAGTATATAATTCCACATGTATTCATTCATAGTGCCTTCAGTGTGAATGTACAATTTTCATAGTCATGAAAATACAGAAAAATCTTTAAATGAGAAGGTGTGTCCAAACTTTTGGTCTGTACTGTACGTATATGGAGGCGCTGAAAGGAGTGATGTACAAGAATAGGCTTTATATAGAGGGGACAGTAATGAATTAATGAACCTCCTCCCTCCCCACTCATCTCAGCTGGACTTTGTCTCATTTTTCAAGCAGAAGATTGAGAACATCAGAGACAGTTTTAGTCGACAACCCCCAGAGCCCTTCTTTCTAACTACCCAGCCCTCCACCTCCAAAACAAACTTCTCCACCATTACAGAAGATCGACTCTCCACTCTACTCTCAAGATCGCATCTCACCACTTGTGCACTTGACCTGATCCCTTCCCACTTCATCCCAAACCTCACCACAGTCTTCATCCCAACCCTAACCCATCTCTTCAACCTATCACTCACAACTGGTGTTTTCCCCTCCAGCTTTAAACATGCCTCAATCACACCTATCCTCAAAAAGCCCTCTCTTGACCCATCCTCTGTATCTAGCTATCTCCCTATATCACTTCTCCCCTATGCCTCAAAACTACTGGAACAACACATCCATCTTGAACTGTCCTTCCATCTATCTTCTGCTCCCTCTTCGACCTCTTACAATCAGGCTTCCGGTCACACCACTCCACTGAAACTGCCCTAACTAAGGTCACCAATGACCTATTAACTGCCAAGAGCAAGCGACACTACTCTATCCTTCTCCTCCTGGACCTGTCCTCTGCCTTTGACACAGTGGACCATTCCCTGTTGCTGCGGACTCTCTCATCCCTTGGCATCACAGACTTGGCCCTGTCCTCGATCTCGTTATACCTAACTGACCGGACATTCAGCGTCTCCCACTCACACACCACTTCCTCACCTCACCCCCTATCTGTCGGAGTCCCGCAAGGTTCAGTTCTAGGACCCCTGCTCTTCTCCATTTACACTTTTGGCCTGGGACACCTCATAGAATCTCACGGTTTTCAGTATCATCTCTATGCTGACGACACACAGATCTACATCTCTGTACCAGATATCACCACCCTACTAACCAGAATCCCTCAATGTCTATCCGCTATTTCATCCTTCTTCTCTGCTAGATTTCTAAAACTTAACATGGACAAAACAGAATTCATCGTCTTTCCCCCATCTCACGCGACCCACCCAACGAACCTATCCATTAGAGTAAATGTCTGCTCACTCTCCCCAGTCCCACAAGCTCGCTGTCTCAGGGTAAATCCTTGACACTGATCTCTCCTTCAAACCACATATCCAAGCCCTTTCCACTTCCTGCCGCCTTCAGCTCAAAAATATTTCATGAATCCGTACATTCCTAAACCAAGAATCTGCAAAAACCCTAGTACATGCCCTCATCATCTCCCGCCTCGACTACTGTATCCTCCTGCTCTGTGGCCTTCCCTCTAACACTCTCGAACCCCTCAATCTATTCTAAACTCTGCTGCCCGACTAATCCACCTTTCCCCCCGCTATTCCCCGGCCTCTCCCCTCTGTCAATCCCTTCACTGGCTCCCCATTACCCAGAGACTCCAGTACAAAACCCTAACCATGACATACAAAGCCATCCACAACCTGTCTCCTCCATACATCTGTGACCTCATCTCCCTGTACTTTCCGGCACGCAACCTCCGATCCTCACAAGATCTCCTTCTCTACTCCCCTCTATCTCCTCTTCCCACAATCACATACAAGATTTCTCTCGCGCATCACCCCTACTCTGGAACTCTCTACCACAACATATCAGACTCTCACCTACCATCGAAATCTTCAAAAAGAGCCTGAAGACCCACCTCTTCCGACAAGCCTACAACCTGCAGCAACCACCGATCGACCAAACCACTGCACGACCAGTTCTATCCTCACCTACTGTATCCTGTCCCATCCCTTGTAGATTGTGAGCCCTCGCAGGCAGGGTCCTCTCTCCTCCTGTACCAGTTGTGACTTGTGTTGTTCAAGATTATTGTACTTATTTTTATTATGTATACCCCTCCTCACATGTAAATAATAATAATAATTATGTACTGAAGGAGGAACCTGCATACATAAGGGGCTGGTGTACTGCAGGATGCGTCTGAATATAGATGAGTGGAGCAGAGTACTGCAAAATGAAGCAGTACAAATAAATAAATACATAAAATAAAAAAGATAAATGAATTAATTGTTAATTATATGTTTTTTATTTGCATTTTTTGTTATTTTCCATATTCAGACAGGATGCAATATATCCCTTACTATGCGAATGGTTAAGTCTTAACCCCTCAACCCTCTGAGCTTTTTCCAGTTTTGCGTTTTTGTTTTTCGCTCCCATCCTTCCCAGAGCCATAACTTTTTTATTTTTCTGTCAATATAGCCATGTGAGGACTTATTTTTTGTAGGACGAGTTGTACGTTTTAAATAACACTATTGGTTTTACCATGCCGTGTACTAGAAAACGGGAAAAAAATTCCAAGTGCGGTGAAAAAATGCAATCCCACACTGGTTTTTTGTTTGGCTTTTTTGCTAAGTTCAATAAATGCTAAATCTGACTTGTCATTATGATGCTCCAGGTCATTACGAGTTCATGGACACCAAACATGTCTAGGTTCTTTTTTATCTAAGTGGGGAACAAAAATTCCAAACTTTGCTTTAAAAAAAAAAAACAATTTGCACAATTTTCCGATACCCGTAGCGTCTCCATTTTTCGTGATCTGGGGTTGGATGAGGGCTTATTTTTTGCGTGCCAAGCAGATGTTTTTAATGATACTATATTGGTGCAGATACGTTCTTTTGATCACACATTATTGCATTTTAATGCAATGTTGCGGCGACCAAAAAAATGTAATTCTGGCGTAGTAGGCTAGAAGCTGCCACAACTTGATCGGCTCTGCTATTGTGGGCACATGTCAGCTGTTCAAAATAGCTGACATGTCCCGTCTTTGATGCGGGCTCACCGCTGGAGCCCACATCAAAGCAGGGGATACTGCCATCGAACGTACTATTCCGTCCGATGGCAGTAAGGGGTTAAATAAGTAGAGCACTCAGGTGTTTGTAATCTTGATTTTTAATTTATCTCCTCCCCAGTGGGCTTATTTTAAAAATGTGTGTGTGGATATTAAAGTTTGCTTTTGAGGTGAACACTGTATGGCACGATTAAGAGCGGGTTAACCGCTCAAAACTAGTAGACTCAGAATCTCATTTTATGATGTTACTCTGTTCCAACATGTTTTTATGCAACATTCAATAAAGAAGATTTTATGCTTTATCCATGTGGCTGGGATAAAGATGAAGTTTTATATTCAGTCTCTGCCCATCCAACTTGACTAGGTAGGAGGATATTGAGTTAAACTTTCATAAATGATTACATAGAATGGATTGTCAACTTAAAAGCACAGTCTTTATCTGGTCTAAAACATAAATATTAATATATGTCTCTGCTGTGAAATCTGGTGACATATATACTTTAAATTTAATTTTTTGTTAGAAGCCCTTTAGATACTGCGGAATCTAGAGAGAGAATCTAGAGAGAACGGAGCTGTGGACTGCAGTTCCAGCTGCCATGTATATCCTCAAACCACATTGCTCGTTAACAAGCTACAACGTGATTAAGGCAAGTTTCACCAATATCAGTGGTCATTCCCTAGCATTGGTGATAATTACGTTTACTACGTCAGAGGACTCCTTATGAGCTGCCCTAGAGGATTTGAGCTTTTACTTCTCAGAGGACCTGATTCACGTTTGCTTGTCAAGGTTGAAGAGAAAACAAAAACATCTTAGGGGTGGTTCTATGTCTCTTCTGAGGCAAATCTCTACAATTTTGTAGCAATCCCAGCGCAATATAGTGAATTTAAGACAGTTGACCTCTCTTGATAACATGGAGGCCAAGTTTACGGGCATCACCATCCTCCATCCTTGGTCAGCACCAGGCTTATCCTGGGCTTTGTGATTCCTCCCTAAACATTCCTATTCGTTGTGCTGCTTCTACAGGGTATTCAATGAGATAATGCGTTTTTATTAATAATACCTATTGATGAAATTGTGATAATGATTGAAGGTACAAAGTAAATGATCTTAAATTAATGAGAAGTAAAAACATATCCTGTGACTAGAGATGATGAATATATTCAATTGGAATTGAATTGTATTGTGTAATTTGACAAATTTTAAAGCCTGTATATCCGCAAGGATTGTATTGGTGACTTCACACAATACCTTTACGTGAGCCTCCATCTTCCCAGATCCTTTAAGGCAGAAGTGCTGGAAAAGGAAAAAGGTGCACAATAGGGTTTACCCGTGGTAACACACCTGACTGGAAAGAAGGGAATGTGCTCACCTGAATTGGTTGTGAGAAGTCACAACCACTGTCATCACAGAATGTATAAATGAATATCTTCCTAGATCCTCTATGGCAGAAATTCTGGAAGAGAAACAAGGGCGCACAATAGTGTTTACCTGTGGTAACACACCTGGCTGAAAAAGAAGGGAATGCGCTCACCTGAAATGGTTGTGAGAAGTCACAACCACTGTCATCACAGAAGAAATAAAGGGATGCACGGTCCACAGCAGACTCGGCGTCCTCAGACCCAGCAGACACTAAAGTTGGCTTCTGAATCTTGTAAAGTTTAGTACACAGTCTAATTAGAGTCTTGTGCTTGGGTGCGAGGAAGACACAGGAGACATAGTTTTAGTTAGGACTTGCTTGTATTACTTCATACAAGTATGCCACAGAGAAACAGGTTTTACATAATTGCAGGTACAAAGGTACAGAGGCAGGAGACATGGCGGGCGACACAGCAGCCCAGAGTAAACCTGAAGTTCAGCATTAAGCACAAAACAGGTTCAGAATCTCTGTTACTTCCCTGGTAAATGTTGTTTAACATGCAGCAGAGTTCCAGTGTCCACAAGTGTTCCAGAGATCCACAGTAGGAGATGGCTGAATTACTAAGTCCAAGACCCCAATAAGTTTGCTAAGTTGGCAGATGAGGGGGGTGCCAGTACAGGGGTAGCACTGCTGCAGCCAGGCATGTCCTCTGAAAGCCGGAGGAGTGACTGCTCCAGTAAGGAGGGAAATAGGAGAGCAGGGCAGGCCAGACAGGTGCTGGTAGTGGGGGACTCAATTATTAGGGGAACAGATAGGGCAATCTGTCACAAAGACAGGGATCGTCGGACGGTGTGCTGCCTACCTGGCGCTCGAGTCCGACACATCGCTGATCAGGTGGACAGATTACTGGGAGGGGCTGGTGAGGACCCAGCGGTCATGGTGCACATTGGCACAAATGACAAAGTTAGAGGTAGGTGGAAGGTCCTTAACCACTCGCATTTTGCAATTTGAATTTTGTAATTCACTTTCATGCAAATTCAACAAATTGCCACCCATTTCTCTAAACCATAAAGGGCCATCAAAAGGTTAAAAAAATCCTTATACTCACCTCTGGCTCACCTCTCTAGCCATTCTGCTCCTCATAATCACCTGTCTGGTCCTTGCCACATCATTTTATCATCACAGTTCACTCAAATTCTCATTACATGCACGCATAAAGTCATGACGTATGTCATGACATCATGAAGTCATAATATTCTACAGCTTTCGGCACGAGTGACGATGATCAAAAGACGCACTTAGGCCCAGAAGAGTGACAGTGACATGCGGAGAGGCTAGACAGGTCTTGATAGACCCCAAAGCATAATAAGAGACATTTTGGCTGATCCGATTGTAATAAGGTGGCATGGGGTGGTAGTCATGGACGTGTCCACTAGGTCACAGTCAGTGAGCACTCCGGCCCCTTGCACATGAAAAGACAGTTCCAATCCCAGCCCAGTGAAATTACTTTCAGCAGTCGGTTGCTCTCCACACAGTAACGGTGTTCTCCATATGCATCACACGGCACGCTCCGGTTCCAACAGTAGAAAACTTGTTTATTAAACATGAAATGAAGGAGATATGACTTCATGTGCGTTCCCTAGCAAATTCTATCACATCAGCAACAGCAGCAGCAGCTGCAGCTCCCTTTTGGCTCCTGAGAGCTAACAGTCCCTTAGTGGGTACTTGCACAGTCCTAGTGTCCATTCCAGCTACCTAGCAGTCCTTTGGCAGCACTTTCTTCCCTCCGGGGGTATCTCATGCTACCATCAGAGGAGCACCTCTTGCCAGGGGCAATCCTGCCTGGGCTCTGCTGCAGAAGCAGGAAATTGCTGCTGCTTCCAGGCTGCTAACCCAGCCCTTTTTTGTTAACCCTTACTGTCCCTGAACTAATTATGTTCGATTCAATGCAGTACAATACAGGAACATGAAATAAAGAGAACAGTCACACAGTACATATACAACAATAAAACAGCAGTACATGACAGTAATACGTCAGTACATAGCCAAACTATCAAAACACCGCTGGGGGACACGTGCTCAACATAAAAGAGAGAGGGAGCACTGAGGGTCTCCGCCACCTCCTTACACGCTCATCACAAACTGTGACCATTTAGAACTGATTAAAGTAAAAAGAAAAAGACCACAGATACCTTTTAAATAAAAATTTTAAGTGACTAATTCCAATAAGTTCATAATGCTACACTGCCCCTTTAAATCACTACAACTCGTCAAATACCTTAATGGAAACTGCAAACTATATCCTGTCTCCCACAGTGCTCAGACCTGAGAGTTCTTGGCTCAGAGCAGACATATTTTTGCTGTCAGTCACTTATTCAAAGGTAAACATTCAGAACATTACATTCATTTGTTACATAGTGCTTCATGTTCATGGCTGACAAGTACAAGTTGACCTGTCATAGATTAAGTTGCAAATATCTGTCCCATAGTTACAGTACTTTAGGTCATTGTTAGGAAGTACTTAGAGCCGATTCAATATTGCATTTTAACTTTTTTATCTAGTTTTTGTTTTTTCCATGTTTTTTTATTTCACCTTTTTCTTCTTTTAATGCATGCTTTTTTATATGCGTTTTGTCTGTTTTCTTATATGTTTGCCATTGATTGGGGTTTTAGGTTTCTAGTTGTTTTTGGCTGATACATAAAAAGTCAAAACATTTGGTGCAAATGTACTTCAGTCCCCTGCCACCTGAGTGATTTACACCAGATATTTTGTTGAACTTTTTGCGTCATTTTGCGAAACGTGCACATTTTTGTGCTAAAAAGTGGCAAAAAAACAATAAAGACCATCTTTGACTCTTCGAAAATTTCATTCAAAATTTTCATGTGTTATTTTGAAGGATTTGGACTGAAAAACAGCAATGAATACCCCAAGACAAAAAAGAAAATTGACTTACAAACACAAATGATGAAATGGGGTCTTTCACTTAATGTTGGTATGGATTTATTCTTCAGTATCTTGAGGGATATTGTAAAAGTTACTACATGGGTGGTAAGTCTGAACATAAAGGATACAGATGGAATGTAACATTACATGACACCCTTATGTTTTGTTTTCAGAGTTTCTGGGCATTTTGCCCTAAATTTACTTTTGGCAAATCCTTAAATATTGATTTCATTTTACCACACACATACAACACATGGATATAACCCAACTGCTGTCCTACAAAATCCCAAATCTACCCACACTGCATGCATATGGATGAAGTCAACTCAAGGCCTCTGTCGGTTTTTGTCTATTGTCATCTGTTGGCAACTCCAGGAAAAAAGAAAATGCAACCAAAACATTCCTTCCGCATAAATTACAGCCATTAGCTCCCTGTCATTACTCTTACTATTCATTGGTCCTGTTTTCCAAAAGAACTTAGCAAGTCAGTGACACCCAAAGAGAGTGACTCGAGCTGCCACCTACACTGATACTTCCAAGAGATTTTCTATGAAATGTGCAGTAGTCCATGAGATGATGCCAAAACTGACACCTGTTTTATGATTTTGGGCTCAGGCCAAGTATTTGGATTACCTCATCCTTATTCTTGTTTTCAACTTTATTACTATTTGAACACACATTATAGAGACAGTTATAGGTTTTTTTGGAGCATTACTTTTGCAAAAGTGCTGCATTATTTGTGTAAAAAACTGCAGCCAAATATGGGCTGTAAGTCAAAAGAAAAATATTAAACTTATTACAATACTTTTTCCACACTTTTCAGACATTGGGAATCTTTTGTGTTTTTTTTTTTCAAAATGCATCTTGCTCTAGTTATGTTTTTCTTCATACATTGGCACTGAATTCTTCATACTGTGAGGGATTGGCTCTGCAGGCGGTTTATCAAAAGAAATTCCTACCAGGTAAACAAAGGTATCACAGAACAAAACAGAAAATAACCAGTCAATATAACACACGGGCTCAGCCGTGAATCTTTTCCTCTCAGACTCCAAGTCTGAGCAGCACATACAAAGCTTCCTCACCTTGCAAAACCAAAGGGAGCCAGCCCCAGCTGCCCTAAATCAAACCATCAAAGACCTGGACTGGAGGAAAGTCAGCAGCCCATCTCACCCTGCTCTTTCAGCTGTTCGTAAAACCCGGACCCATAATCCAGGCTCATAAAAGTACCTCTCAGCACTATATGTGCTGGAGCCTGCTTTTCTGGGTCCTACATCACCGAGGTTTGGCACCTGGGAGACACATACCTCCCATTCACGACCTTTGTAGCTGCCACCTTACAACATGTAAAAAAGCATGAAAAAAATAATGATTATTATTAAAAGAAAAAGAAAGAAAATTAAAAAAACATGAAAATCATAATATTTTTTTTAAATCTCAGTTTATTCAGTAGTGAGTATGAGGGCCACAAACAGAAATACATTCACTTACACACCTTAGCTGCTATCAATGAGGTTATTAATGGTAGTCAGAGGAATGTTCAGCCATGCTGAATGCACTTCGGCAAAACAACAAGATCTGCTTCTGGGACCTCCCTTTGCAATTGTCACCAATAATGTCATGGATGTGCTCAATGGCAAATAAATCCAAAAATACTCCAGGCCATGATAGTAACAGGTGACCTGCTTTTGTCATTTTGAAAAATGGCTTCTGGGACACTTTGGAAGAATGGCTGAACCACTGGTTCCCCAAGAATATGAATGTAACGCCAAGCTGCTAGTATACCTGGAATGAAGATTAAATGGGTCTGGCTATTATACATTGTGCCACAGAATAATCCCAGGAGTAGGACCAGTGTTATGCTACCTAATAAAGGTCTCCTCATGGCATTGCCAACATGGTACCAAGACCAATCTCTGGCTATCATTGCATCCAAGACAAAACCAGGACTTATTACCGAAGAGTATAGACCTCCATTCCCATCACCATTGCCATCTTGCTGTGTATGATAGCCTTTGAGAGCTGTGGTGTGAGGTCAATACAACACCTATAGCTTGACATCTGACGCGTGACCCAGTGATGTGCAAATGTCTTCTGATGGTTTTTGTAGACACTGTTTGATGCCTTAGATTTGGTCTGTGTCCATTTTTGCAGAGGTTCACCTCTGTGGACCTCTTACTGTTATTTCAGTTTTAATGTTGTTCTCCCAACCACTGGGGTACACAAAGTTGACTTTCTCAACCTACGCATGTAGCAGTCTGCCACAATATTTCTCAGTTCAAGCTTTCTGTCCCTCTCAGTTTGGGACACGTGGCAATTACTGGGATATCAATGAGCAGGAGGCAGCGCACAATCATCCCACAACACTTGATCCAATTATTGAGGTTTCATGTGGCTAAGAAAAAATTTGCTTTCAATATGACTTTTATGTCCCTCCCAAATGTAACAGATTTGGGGCTAGGTGCTTAAAAATGTGATCATTTGCAGATCTTAACAACACCTGCTACTTCTTCTATTTGCTTTATTACAAAAACTGACCTTGCGGATATAGTTATTAATATAACAATCCCTTCTACAGAAAGTGCCCTGTTATGGACTGGTAATTTAGGAGCGACATGAGACTAGCTCTGGGCAGATGGTAACTATACAGACCGCAGTCCCTGATCTTAACACAACACTAGCAGTAGCCGTGGAATGTTCCTGTCACTCCCTGGACATCTCGTCACAGCCGGAGAACTAGCTACCCCTAAAGGTAGAAACAGGAAAGCTATCTTGCCTCAGAGAAAATCCCCAAAGGATAGGACAGCCCCCCACAAATATTGGCTGTGAGAGGAGAAGGAAATGACATACGTATTATGAAACAAGATTCAGCAAAGGAGGCCAATTCTAGCTAGATAGACAGTAAGGAAAGAAACACTGTGTGGTCAGTAATAAAAACTAGAAAAAGTCCACCGCAGAGATATGCAAAAATCTCCACACCTGACTAAAGGTGTGGAGGGCAAAATCTGCAGCCCAGAGCTTCCAGCTTAGCTAAATAGATACATACTGATAAGCTGGACAAATGAACAAAACATAAATGTGCTGAACAATAAGTCCACAACAAGTGGACTGCAAAAGGACAAGCAAGGACTTAACTTAGCTGAACGGGTCAGAGTGTCAGGGAAATCCAAGAGCCGTGCCTCCAGGCAAGAACAATTGGCAACTGGCATTGATTGAGGGATAAAGCCAGACTAAAATAGCCGAGCAGAAAGAAGATCAGTGGAAGCAGCTGCTGATACTAAATCCAAGAAGCAGCTATACCACTCAAAACCACAGGTGGGAGCCCAAGAGCAGAATTCACAAAAGTGCTACTTACAACCACCGGAGGGAGCCCAAGAGCGGAATTCACAACAGTACCCCCCCCTTGAGGAGGGGTCACCGAACCCTCACCAGAGCCCCCAGGCCGATCAGGACGAGCCAAGTGAAAAGCACGAACCAAATCGGCGGCATGGACATCGGAGGCAACCACCCAAGAATTATCCTCCTGGCCATAACCCTTCCACTTGACAAGATACTGAAGCCTCCGCCTCGAAAAACGAGAATCCAAAATTTTTTCAACCACATATTCCAATTCCCCCTCAACCAACACCGGGGCAGGAGGATCAACAGAGGGAACCACAGGTACCACATATCTCCGCAACAACGATCTATGGAAAACATTGTGGATGGCAAAAGAGGCTGGAAGGGCCAAACGAAAAGATACTGGATTGATAATCTCAGAAATCTTATAAGGACCGATAAACCGAGGCTTGAACTTAGGGGAAGAAACCTTCATAGGAACATGACGAGAAGATAACCAGACTAAATCCCCCACACGAAGCCGAGGACCAACACACCGACGGCGGTTAGCAAAACGCTGAGCCTTTTCCTGAGACAACGTCAAATTGTCTACCACATGAGTCAAAATCTGCTGTAACCTGTCCATCACGGAATCAACACCAGGACAATCAGAAGGCTCAACCTGCCCTGAAGAAAAACGAGGATGGAAACCAAAATTACAAAAAAAAGGCGAAACCAAAGTAGCCGAACTGGCCCGATTATTAAGGGCAAACTCGGCCAACGGCAAGAAAGCCACTCAATCATCCTGATCAGCAGACACAAAGCATCTCAAATAGGTTTCCAAGGTTTGATTAGTTCGCTCAGTTTTGCCATTTGTCTGAGGATGGAACGCCGAAGAAAAAGACAAATTAATGCCAATCCTAGCACAAAAGGAACGCCAAAACCTGGAGACAAACTGGGAACCTCTGTCAGACACAATATTCTCCGGAATGCCATGCAAACGAACCACATGCTGAAAAAACAATGGAACCAAATCAGAGGAGGAAGGCAATTTAGACAAAGGTACCAAATGGACCATTTTAGAGAACCGGTCACAAACCACCCAGATAACAGACATCCTCTGAGACACAGAAGAGATCCGAAATAAAATCCATGGAAATATGCGTCCAGGGCCTCTCAGGGACAGGCAAAGGCAAAAACAACCCACTAGCGTGGGAACAGCAAGGCTTAGCTCGGGCACAGGTCCCACAGGACTGCACAAAAGAACGCACATCCCGCGACAAGGAAGGCCACCAAAAGGACCTAGCAACCAAATCCCTGGTACCAAAAATCCCAGGATGACCGGCCAACACAGAACAATGGACCTCAGAAATTACCTTACTTGTCCATCTATCAGGAACAAACAGCTTCCCCACAGGACAGCGGTCAGGTTTATCAGCCTGAAATTCCTGAAGCACCCGCCATAAATCAGGGGAGATGGCAGAAAGAATCACCACTTCTCTAAGAATGCCAACCGGCTCAAGAACTCCAGGAGAATTAGGCAAAAAACTCCTAGAGAGAGCATCCGCCTTAACATTCTTAGATCCCGGAAGATACAAGACCACAAAATCGAAACGGGAGAAAAACAGGGACCATCGAGCCTGTCTAGGGTTCAGCCGCTTGGCCGACTCAAGGTAAATCAGATTCTTATGATCGGTCAAGACCACAACGCGGTGCTTGGCTCCCTCAAGCCAATGTCGCCACTCCTCAAATGCCCACTTCATAGCCAACAACTCCCGATTGCCGACATCATAATTGCGTTCCGCAGGCGAAAACTTTCGGGAGAAAAAGGCACATGGTTTCATCAAGGAACCATCAGAATTCCTCTGTGACAAAACGGCCCCTGCCCCAATCTCAGAAGCGTCAACCTCAACCTGAAAAGGAAGAGACACATCAGGCTGACGCACGACCGGGGCAGAAGTAAATCGGCGCTTAAGCTCCTGAAAGGCCTCCAGAGCCTCAGAGGACCAATTTGCCACATCAGCGCCCTTCTTCGTCAAATCGGTCAGGGGCTTAACCACACTAGAGAAGTTGGCAATGAAACGGCGATAAAAATTAGCAAAGCCCAAAAATTTCTGAAGGCTCTTCACAGATGTGGGTTGAACCCAGTCATGAATGGCTTGGACCTTAACAGGATCCATTTCTATAGACGAAGGAGAAAAAATAAACCCCAAAAAAGAGACCTTCTGGACCCCAAATAGGCACTTAGACCCCTTCACAAATAGAGCATTATCACGAAGGATCTGGAATACCATCCTGACCTGCTTCACGTGAGACTCCCAATCATTGGAAAAAATCAAAATATCATCCAAATACACAATCAAGAATTTATCAAGATAATTGCGAAAAATATCATGCATGAAGGACTGAAATACAGAAGGAGCATTAGAAAGCCCGAAAGGCATCACCAGGTATTCAAAGTGGCCTTCGGGCGTATTAAATGCAGTTTTCCATTCGCCACCCTGTTTAATACGAACAAGATTATACGCCCCTCAAAGGTCAATCTTGGTAAACCAACTAGCCCCCTTAATCCGAGCAAACAAATCAGAGAGCAAAGGTAAAGGGTATTGGAATTTGACCATGATCTTATTAAGAAGGCGATAATCAATACAGGGTCTCAAGGAGCCATCCTTCTTGGCAACAAAAAAGAATCCTGCTCCCAATGGTGATGAAGACGGCCGAATATGCCCCTTCTCTAAAGACTCTTTAACATAGCTCCGCATAGCGGCATGCTCTGGCGCAGACAGATTGAAGAGTCGGCCCTTAGGGAACTTACAGCCAGGAACCAAGTCGATAGCACAATCACAGTCCCTATGAGGAGGAAGGGAACTGGACTTGGGCTCATCGAATACATCCTGGAAGTCTGACAAAAATTCAGGAACATCAGAAGAGGGGGGAAGAGGAAATTGACATTAAAGGAACGTCACTATGTACCCCTTGACAACCCCAACTAGTCACAGACATCGATTTCCAATCCAACACTGGATTGTGTACTTGTAACCATGGAAAACCCAGTACAACAACATCATGTAAATTATGCAACACCAGAAAACGACAATCTTCCTGATGTGCTTGAGCCATGCACATAGTAAGCTGAGTCCAATACTGAGGTTTATTCTTGGCCAACGGTGTAGCATCAATACCCCTCAAGGGAACAGGACTCTGCAAAGGCTGCAAAGAAAAGCCACAGCGCCTGGCAAAATCCAAGTCCATTAAATTCAGGGCAGCGCCTGAATCCACAAATGCCATGACAGAGAAAGATGACAATGAGCAAATCAGGGTCACAGACAGGAGAAACTTAGGCTGTACAGTACTAATGGTAACAGATCTAGCGACCCTCTTAATACGCTTAGGGCAATCAGAAATAGTATGAGCAGAATCACCACAGTAAAAACACCGCCCATTCTGACGTCTGTATCCAGGGCCGGCGTCAACACCCGGCCTAGCCGGGCAATTGCCGGGGCCCTGACGAGACAGGGGGGCCCACTCACACAGTCATAGAGCCATCTGGCTGCTTTAACCCTTTCTACCCTTTCAATTTGCGCTGGCACAAGCATCTTCTCACTGTCAGTGCAGGGCCAGGCACACATAGGGGTTAATTAAGGACACAGCCAGCGTGACATTGTGGGCGGAGAGTTCTCCTGCTCTGTATCTCCTGACTGTGTGCACTCCTGAACTTATCAAGGAGACCGAGCTCCTACCAGCACCTGAGTGAGTGCAATGCTATATCGCTGTATGTTCTGACAGTCTGGGACTGGGTGACCTGGGGCGGCCATGGGCTGGGCGGCTGCAGCTGATATATATATACTACAGCAGCCTCCCAGCCCAGGCCCCCAGCACAGCCTGTATAGATACAGTGTATATAATATATATACAGGACAGGTGCTGGGGGCCTGGGCTGGGCGGCTGTTGAAGTATATACACTGCACAGTACCACTCCTCCTGTATATATACACCGCACAGTACCACTCCTCCTGTCCTGTATATAGACACTGCACAGTACCACTCCTCCTGTATATATACACTGCACAGTACCACTCCTCCTGTCCTGTATATATACACTGCACAGTACCACTCCTCCTGTCCTGTATATATATACAGTGCACAGTACCACTCCTCCTGTCCTGTATATATATACAGTGCACAGTACCACTCCTCCTGTCCTGTATATATACACTGCACAGTACCTCTCCTCCTGTATATATACACTGTACAGTACCACTCCTCCTGTATATATACACTGCATAGCACCACTCCTCCTGTATATATACACTGTACAGTACCACTCCTCCTGTATATATACACTGCACAGTACCACTCCTCCTGTATATATACACTGCATAGCACCACTCCTCCTGTATATATACACTGTACAGTACCACTCCTCCTGTATATATACACTGCACAGTACCACTCCTCCTGTATATATACACTGCACAGTACCACTCCTCCTGTATATATACACTGCATAGCACCACTCCTCCTGTATATATACACTGTACAGTACCACTCCTCCTGTATATATACACTGCACAGCACCACTCCTCCTGTATATATACACTGTACAGTACCACTCCTCCTGTATATATACACTGCACAGTACCACTCCTCCTGTATATATACACTGCATAGCACCACTCCTCCTGTATATATACACTGCACAGTACCACTCCCCTGTATATATACACTGCACAGTACCACTCCTCCTGTATATATACACCGCACAGTACCACTCCTCCTGTCCTGTATATAGACACTGCACAGTACCACTCCTCCTGTATATATACACCGCACAGTACCACTCCTCCTGTCCTGTATATATACACTGCACAGTACCACTCCTCCTGTCCTGTATATATACACTGCACAGTACCACTCTTCCTGTCCTGTATATATACACTGCACAGTACCACTCCTCCTGTATATATACACTGCACAGTACCACTCCTCCTGTCCTGTATATATACACCGCACAGTACCACTCCTCCTGTCCTGTATATATACACCGCACAGTACCACTCCTCCTGTCCTGTATATAGACACTGTACAGTACCACTCCTCCTGTATATATACACTGTACAGTACCACTCCTCCTGTATATATACACTGTACAGTACCACTCCTCCTGTATATATACACTGCACAGTACCACTCCTCCTGTATATATACACTGCATAGCACCACTCCTCCTGTATATATATACCGCACAGTACCACTCCTCCTGTATATATACACTGCACAGTACCACTCCTCCTGTATATATACACCGCACAGTACCACTCCCCTCTATATATACACCGCACATTACCTCTCCTCCTGTATATATACACTGCACAGTACCGCTCCTCCTGTATATATACACCGCACATTACCTCTCCTCCTGTATATATACACTGCACAGTACCGCTCCTCCTGTATATATACACTGCACAGTACCTCTCCCCTGTATATATACACTGCACAGTACCTCTCCTCCTGTATATATACACTGTACAGTACCTCTCCCCTGTATATATACACTGCACAGTACCGCTCCTCCTGTATATATACACTGCACAGTACCTCTCCCCTGTATATATACACTGCACAGTACCTCTCCTCCTGTATATATACACTGCACAGTACCTCTCCCCTGTATATATACACTGCAGAATTTACAATAGCTATCACTCATGTAAGAAGTGAAATCTGGCATTGTACTATACCTATATTTCTCCGCTGTATCTGGGCATCATGAATCGTGATATATTTTAAAGGGGGGGGGGGGGCCCACTGAGACTCTTTCGCCCGGGGCCCTCAAAAACCTGGAGCCGGCCCTGTCTGTATCCTCTCTGTTCCGCTCTAGTCAGAATCCTATCACATTGCATAGGCTCAGGATTCTGTTCAGAGGACGCTGCCATATGGTGCACCACTTTACGCTCGCGCAGGCGCCGATCAATCTGAATGGCTAGGGACATAGATTCGCTCAAACCAACAGGCGTGGGGAACCCACTATAACATCTTTAAGGGTTTCTGAAAGACCCTTTCTGAAAATTGCTGCCAGAGCATCCTCATTCCATTTAGTGAGCACAGACCATTTTCTAAATTTCTGGCAGTACAATTCTGCCGCTTCCTGACCCTGACACAGGGCCAAAAGTGTTTTCTCAGCATGCTCTACAGAGTTAGGTTCGTCATACAATAATCCGAGCGATTGAAAAAAATGCATCTACATTAAGCAATGCCGGATCCCCTGACTCAAGGGAGAATGCCCAGTCCTGAGGGTCACCACGCAGCAGAGAAATAACTATTTTAACTTGCTGAGTGGGGTCACCAGAGGAACGGGGTTTCAGAGCAAAAAACAATTTGCAGTTATTTTTAAAGTTCAAAAACTTAGATCTATCCCCGTAAAACAAATCTGGAGTAGGAATTCTAGGCTCTAAGGCTGGAGTCTGAACAACATAATCTTGGATACACTGAACTCTTGCAGCAAGCTGATCCACACGAGAAAACAAACCCTGAACATCCATGTCTGCACCCAAATCCACCCAGAGATTAAGAGGAAGGAAAAAGACAAAACAGACTAAAGAAAAATAAAATGGCTCAGAACTCTTTTTCTTTTCCTTCTTTTGAGATGCATTCAACTCATTCTTGGCCAGTTGCACTGTTATGGACTGGTAATTTAGGTGTGCTGTTCAGTTTATTCTGATAGACTTTCAGTCATACATGGACATTTATGTAGTGCTAATATACCTAGTTATTTCATTTATTGTATTTGTTGTACTTTGCTGCCATCTACTGGCCATTGCTCTATCACACTGTAATATTCGTTATGGAACGCCTTTCTGTCTTTAGCTCCTCCTATCTTCTTCCTTCTTTTCCTGTTTTGTACTCCGTGCCATCTTAGATCTTCACATGTGCTGCAGAGCTGGAGAAAGGATTCTCTTGTTACCTCTAACCTGAAGCTTCTATTATCTCTATCTGGTGATTCTGTAACAGCTCTAACCTACAGTCCTCACTCTCACCAAGGTACTGTAAATAAAACCTGTTGAATGTATCACTGCATCATCTTTCCGGATCACCACGCGCAGCTGATAAGGACTAGGAGCACAGTTAGTGAGTAACGCTGTCCGCCATTGTTTATACGGAGATTCGTAATCACATCCCTCAGACACATCTCATCCACGTATATCGGTGGCAGAATAGTAACAAGAGACCTAAGTCTACAGTGTCTGTGTGCATATGCATTGTCTGCTAGCAAGTCTTAACCGTCCGCCATCTTAGCTAAAACATGTCCACAAAGGGCACCGTGGACCCATCTGCAAGCGAAGCACATCAGGTTCCCGACACCATAGATGCTGCAGGAGCAGAGTCCACACTTACTGCAGAGCAGGACGTACGACCCAGACGTGTAACCAAGCCGACACAAAAGGTCAGAGAGAACTTTGAGACTACTAGAGACGAGTTCCATGATAACCTAGAACATTTATGGGGCAGAGTGGATCACTATTTAGCAGCTCTTCCACGCTATCACAGTGACGCCGCAGGTTTAACCGCCACATTGAAGAGTTTATCTGCCGCCTATGATCGCTACCAGAGACTGTCTGCAAAGAACATCACATTCCTGAGTAACTGTGACATGGAAGATGCCCCAGCAGAACTAACTGAAAGGGAAACTCTTCTCCAAGAAAAGACCTCATTAGTCCGAGATGCTTAGGATAAAGCAGAACTCCGCATCGCTCACCTCCAAGAGGTTAGGTCACATCGCACAACATCGACCAAAATCACAGCTCGGTCTTCCAGATCATCTCACTCCAGGAAGTCAACATTGTCCAACAAGCTACTGGAGATCCGTGCGGCTGCAGAAGAAGCTAGAGTAAAAAGCTCCTTTGCTAAGAGGGAGGCTGACGTGGAAGTAGAAGCTCAAAGAAATGAGATGGAAGCTCAAAGAAACAAAATGGAAGCTCAAAGAAACAAAATGGAAGCTCAAAGGAAATTAAAAATACTCCAAGCAGAAAGGGAAGAAGCAACAGCCCTTGCTAAACTGAAGGTCCTTGAACAAGCACTGGCACAAGATGATAATTCGGACTGTCTTATTCCAGAAGAAATGGAGGATGCAGCTGATCGCACTACTGACTACGTGCTAAGACATTCAACATCTGCACCAGCGCCACCTCCAGTTTCTAACACGGATGTGCCCGCAAGTCAAGAAATGTCGCCACCTACTGCCGACAAGGTAACTTCCAGCACTAACCCACAATTTAGGCAACAGCCAACAGAACCTTTAGAGACTAAACTGCAGTTTAACCTTTATGCCGCATCATTTCGTCCTGATTTGTCGCAGTCATATAAGCCAGAGAACGTACCTTCCCTATGGATACCACAAGTTCATCCTGCAACAATGACCGGGAGATCGGACATGTCTGACTTCGCCAGATACATGATTCGCCGGGAGTTAATAAACATTAGTCTCTCAAAGTTTGATGATCGTGCTGAGAATTATCCAAGACCTTAATCTCACCGGCAAGGAACAACTGGATTTGCTTGTTAACTGGTTAGGCCCTGAATCAGCAGAGTGCATAAAGACAATAAGGGCAGTTCATGTGGACTATTCAGATGCAGGTCTTATTGCAGCCTGGGAGAGACTGGAACAAACCTACGGCAGCTCAGAAGCAATAGAAGGTGCCTTATTTAAAAGACTGCAAACCTTCCCAAAGATAACTAACAAGGACAATAGAAAACTTCAAGATTTGAGCGACCTGCTAAAGGAAATAGAATTGGCAAAATTAGACCCACGTCTTTCAGGACTGAGCTACCTAGATACTGCTCATGGCGTTAATCCAATAGTGTCCAAGTTGCCACACGGCATGCAGGATAAATGGGCAGACCACGGCTCACGGTATAAAAGGCAGTATGATGTGTCCTTTCCCCCCTTTTCATATTTTTCCAGGTTCATCAGTGACCAAGCTCGGAAGAAGAATGATCCCAGCTTCAACTTCACTGAGCCTACTCCACCAGCATCATCATCATCTACAAGGTATGATAACATTGCCAAACGTAGAGATTCAAGGAACACAGTATCTGTGAGAAAGACTGACGTTCCACTTACTACACCTGCCTTCACTAAAACAAATAATGTTGCTCCTAAAGTCATGGACAGTAACCGTATGTGCCCTATCCACAAAAGGCCTCACCCACTTAAAGAATGCCGTGGATTCAGAGCAAGAACTCTGCAGGAGCGTAAAGACACCCTCAAGGAGCTAGGGATATGTTATAAGTGTTGCGCCTCCTCAGACCACCTCGCTAAGGACTGTAAGGCCGTCATTAAGTGCACTGAATGCAGCAGTGATAAACACATCACAGCCATGCATCCCACGCCAGCTCCACACAACTCACAACCTTCTGCAGCATCCAATCCTGCTCCAAAGCATGGCGGGGAGCCACAGGTCCCTGACCCAACTGCAACTGCTGTTTCCTCCTCATGTACTGAGGTATGTGGAGAAGGGATTGTTCCTAAATGCTGTGCCAAGGTATGTCTGGTTAAGGTCTATCCAGAAGGACAACCCGATAAGGCCTCTAAAATGTATGCCATAATAGATGAGCAAAGTAACCGATCTCTAGCAAGGCCCAAATTCTTTCAGATCTTCAACATAAAGGGACAAACGACTCCATACACCCTCAACACCTGCTCTGGTCGTATTGAGACTTCTGGCAGGAGAGCCTCTGGGTACATAGTCTCTTCAATCAAGGGAAACGTGCATATACCCTTGCCAACCATAATTGAATGTGACCAGATACCTGATAACAGGGAGGAGATTCCCACTCCGGAAGCCGCACTTCATCATCGCCACTTGAGGCACCTGACTAATGAAATTCCTCCTCTGGACATGAATGGTGATATTCTAATCCTACTCGGAAGGGACATTCTGAAGGTCCACAAGGTACGCCAACAATGCAACGGCCCAGATGATGCTCCATACGCCCAAAGACTCGACCTAGGCTGGGTAATCGTGGGCGATGTATGTCTGGATAGGAGTCATAGGCATCCGAAGTCAACGCCTGTAAAACGTATGTGCTCCAAAATGGTCGCGCAACTCACTTTAAGCCATGCCTTCATCACTACAAAGTGAAAGAAAGGTTCTCTGATTGCATCCAGGAGCCTGACATCATTCCCACTCCCTACGGTGATGACTTAGGGAGAACAGTGTTTCACACAACAAAGGATGATAACAAAGTCGCCTTATCCATAGAAGACAAGGAGTTTCTTAAAATCATGGACAGTGGATTCTTCAAAAATGAATCTGACCGCTGGGTTGCTCCCTTACCCTTCAAGGCTTCAAGGACCAGGCTTCCTAACAACAGAGAACAGGCCTTATCTAGATTCATCTCACTACAGAGAACATTAAAGAACAAGCCTGAAATTAAGGAACATTTCATAGCTTTTATGGACAAGATATTTCGCAATGATCACGCAGAGCCAGCTCCACCATTGCAAGCTGATGAAGAATGCTGGTATCTACCTTCCTTTGGAGTGTATCATCCAAGAAAGCCGAAACAAATCAGAGTGGTGTTCGATTCAAGCGCCAAACATGACGGCGTATCTCTGAATGACGTTCTCCTCACTGGTCCGAACCTGACTAATAACCTGGTGGGAGTGCTCATGAGATTCAGAAAGGAACCTGTCGTCATTACCGCTGACATCAAACAAATGTTCCATTGTTTCATCGTGCAACAAGATCACAGAAATTATCTCCGTTTTCTATGGCACCGAGACAATGACACCAACAAGGAAATGATCGAATACCGCATGAAGGTGCACGTTTTCGGAAACAGTCCTTCTTCTGCAGTCGCTACATACGGCCTACGTAGGACCGCCTCCGATGGTGCTGCAGAGTTCGGGAAGGATGCCCAACAGTTCGTTGAAAAGGACTCCTACGTGGACGACGGTCTTAAATCCCTGCCTACAGCGGAGGAAGCCATAGATCTGCTCAAACGGACACAAGGTATGCTTTCTAAAGCTCATTTAAGATTGCATAAAATTGCCTCCAATAGTGCTGTTGTCATGAAGGCCTTTCACCCTAATGATCATGCCGCAGAATTTAGGGACTTGAACCTAGGCTCAGAAAATCCACCAGTACAGAGAAGCCTAGGCCTGAGGTGGAATTTGCTAAAGGACTCCTTCAGCTTTCAGGTTAATGGTGCAGAAAAACCATTTACTAAGAGTGGGGTTCTGTCAGTGGTGAACAGTCTATATGATCCACTTGGGTTTGTCGCACCCCTGACTATACAAGGCAAGCTCCTGCTGAGACAACTCTCAGAGTGCATTAAGGACTGGGATATACCACTCCCTGCGGACAAACAACTAAAATGGAAGTCGTGGAGAGAATCTCTTTGCGCCTTGGATAAGATCCACATACCACGTTGTTACACTCCGGCATCCCTAACTACGAGTCAAAGGAAAGAGATTCATGTATTCGCTGATGTCTCCACTGAAGCTATTGCCGCTGTCGCTTACTTGAAGGTTGTAGACTCTAACAATGAAGCCCATGTTGGATTTCTGTTTGGAAAGGCTAAACTGGCTCCTAAACCCGAGCACACCATACCCAGACTCGAGCTCTGTGGGGCTGTACTAGCCATAGAGATTGCAGACTTCATACAGAGTGAACTAGCTATTCACGTGGATGACACAAAATTCTACACAGACAGTAAGGTAGTTCTGGGCTACATATACAACCAGACGAAACGCTTCTACGTCTATGTCAGTAACCGAGTGGAAAGAATCAGGAAATCCTCCAAACCCCAGCAATGGCAGCACGTCCCATCCCATCTTAACCCTGCGGACCTTGCTACTAGACCAGTGTCTATTGGTGCCTTCGCAAGCTCTTCTTGGTTGACAGGACCAGAGTTCCTTCATGAACAGTGCGAAGAGACTGCCGTTGAAGACAGCTTCAGCCTTCAGGATCCAGATGTCAACCCAGAGATCCGTCCTGATGTCAGCACCTTCATCACCAAATTCAAGGAGAAGGTTGGCTTGGACTGTCGGCGTTTTGATCGCTTCTCAAGATGGACGAGACTGGTTCATGCCATTGCAAGGTTAGTACACATTGTACAATGCTATCGCAATAAGGACAGTAACACTGATTGTCACGGTTGGCATATCTGCCATAAGCCTCTCTCTGCAGAAGACATTGCTCTGAGTGAACTCATTGTGATACGCAATGTGCAGCAGAATGTTTTTCACAAGGAACTGGATTGTATACGTAAAAAACAAGACGTTCCTAAAAACAGCCCCATTGTCAACCTAAACCCAGTAATAGACGAGAGGTGTTTATTGAGAGTTGGTGGTCGTTTAAACAAAGCTAAATTGGATGAGGCAGAAAGGAATCCTCTAATTGTTCCTGGTCATCATCATATCACCACTCTACTAATACGACATTACCATGAAAAAATCAAACATCAAGGCAGACACTTCACTGAAGGAGCCTTAAGAGCTGCAGGCTTCTGGATTGTGGGAGCAAAGAGACAGGTTTCCCATTTAATTCATTATTGTGTTCAGTGTCGTAAGACAAGAGGAAAACTGCAACAACAACAGATGTCCGATTTGCCTGCTGATAGGACAAGCACAGAGCCTCCATTTACCTATGTTGGCTTGGATGTTTTTGGCCCATGGGCAGTCGCTGCACGTCGGACCAGAGGCGGGCATGCGGAAAGTAAACATTGGGCAGTGTTGTTCACGTGCATGAGTATACGAGCAATACACATAGAAGTGATAGAGTCCATGGATTCCTACAGTTTCATTAATGCCCTAAGACGATTCTTCTCCATCAGAGGACCAGTAAAACAACTAAGATCTGATTGTGGAACGAACTTTGTAGGTGCCTGTCGAGAACTACAGCTGAATTCAACACCAGTCCAGAACTTCTTGACAACCAATGGCTGTTCCTGGGTCTTCAATCCTCCTCATGCTTCCCATATGGGCGGATCATGGGAAAGAATGATAGGCATTACTTGTCGGATACTGGGATCTATGCTGAGTGACTCAAATCTTTCAAGACTCACTCACGAGACCTTGACCACTTTCTTAGCAGAAGTCTCTGCTATAGTAAACTCAAGACCTCTTGTACCCATATCTACGGATCCAGAATCTCCTACAATTCTCACTCCGGCAACTCTCCTCACCCAGAAACTTGGAACTGTTCCTAACCCGCCTGAAGACTCTGTGTCCGGTAACAAATATCAGAGACGGTGGAAATATGTGCAACATCTGGCTGATTGTTTCTGGAATAGATGGAAGAGGGAGTACTTGACACTTCTCCAAAAACGAAGAAAATGGCAACAAGTAAAGCCAAATTTACAAGTAGGAGATATTATCCTCATGAAAGACCAGAAGGAGGAAAGAAACGCATGGCCTATGGGACTTATATCTAAAACCATTCCAAGTGACGATGGTAAGGTACGTAAAGTAGAAGTGACAGTTACTAAGCAAGGTGACTCCAAATCTTTCATTAGGCCTATAACAGAGATTATCTTACTCATACCGGTTGAGGATTGATTATCCATCCAAACAGTAGGAACTCTTTCAAAGAACTTCAACCTTTGGATTACAAATGGGTTGGAGACAGTTTGGCCTAGCGCGGCTTCTTCAATCCGAAGATGGGTTATCCGTTGGATTACTTCAGGAACTCGTTATAGACATTTGTCTATCTTGTTATACAATATGTTATTGTTGCATTGCATGCATTGTTTTTATCTTACAGGTTGAGGTATCCCTCCATGCACTTCTGGTTAACACTCCCAATTCGAGACTTATGGTATAGAGAAATCCAAGGATTTCAGATGGGGAGTGTGCTGTTCAGTTCATTCTGATAGACTTTCAGTCATACATGGACATTTATGTAGTGCTAATATACCTAGTTCTTTCATTTATTGTATTTGTTGTACTTTGCTGCCATCTACTGGCCATTGCTCTATCACACTGTAATATTCGTTATGGAACGCCTTTCTGTCTTTAGCTCCTCCTATCTTCTTCCTTCTTTTCCTGTTTTGTACTCCGTGCCATCTTAGATCTCACATGTGCTGCAGAGCTGGAGAAAGGATTCTCTTGTTACCTCTAACCTGAAGCTTCTATTATCTCTATCTGGTGATTCTGTAACAGCTCTAACCTACAGTCCTCACTCTCACCAAGGTACTGTAAATAAAACCTGTTGAATGTATCACTGCATCATCTTTCCGGATCACCACGCGCAGCTGATAAGGACTAGGAGCACAGTTAGTGAGTAACGCTGTCCGCCATTGTTTATACGGAGATTCGTAATCACATCCCTCAGACACATCTCATTCTCGTATATCGGTGGCAGAATATTAGGAGCGACATGAGACTAGCTCTGGGCAGGTGGTAACTATACAGACCGCAGTCCCTGATCTTAAAACAACACTAGCAGTAGCCGTGGAATGTTCCTGTCACTCCCTGGATATCTCGTCACAGCCGGAGAACTAGCTACCCCTAAAGGTAGAAACAGGAAAGCTATCTTGCCTCAGAGAAAATCCCCAAAGGATAGGACAGCCCCCCACAAATATTGGCTGTGAGAGGAGAAGGAAATGACATACGTATTATGAAACAAGATTCAGCAAAGGAGGCCAATTCTAGCTAGATAGACAGTAAGGAAAGAAACACTGTGCGGTCAGTAATAAAAACTAGAAAAAGTCCACCGCAGAGATATGCAAAAATCTCCACACCTGACTAAAGGTGTGGAGGGCAAAATCTGCAGCCCAGAGCTTCCAGCTTAGCTAAATAGATACATACTGATAAGCTGGACAAATGAACAAAACATAAATGTGCTGAACAATAAGTCCACAACAAGTGGACTGCAAAAGGACAAGCAAGGACTTAACTTAGCTGAACGGGTCAGAGTGTCAGGGAAATCCAAGAGCCGTGCCTCCAGGCAAGAACAATTGGCAACTGACATTGATTGAGGGATAAAGCCAGACTAAAATAGCCGAGCAGAAAGAAGATCAGTGGAAGCAGCTGCTGATACTAAATCCAAGAAGCAGCTATACCACTCAAAACCACAGGAGGGAGCCCAAGAGCAGAATTCACAAAAGTGCTACTTACAACCACCGGAGGGAGCCCAAGAGCGGAATTCACAACAGTGCCCATTGTACAGAACTCCCACATACATATAGTCCTATAATCAACCAAGAGCATAATGCCCCATAAATATTCATGACATCAACAATTTCATATGAAACGTATAAATTTTATTCACATAAATGCAAAAACAAAGGGTAAAACAATCCAATGATACCAGTGATGAGGAAAAGGTAGATGACTGAAAGACACCAACTACATGAAGACACACACATTACATATGTAAGGGTGCCAACACGAACAGCATATGAGGTAAATATTTAATTAAATAGAGCAAGAAACAGTGCAAACACTAATAGGGTAGGAGGGGATGCAGTAGTCTTAGGCTAAGTAGCCGGTAACCCATAAGCATTGCTCTGCCATATCCCTTCTAAATCCACCCATATTGCAATATGCCCATAAGGTGCAAGTCTAACTAAGTATCATGCAGCATGTTATGCTTACCCATGTGTGTGGTCTCCTGCTGGATGTATCAGACAAATAGCCCCGACGCGCGTTTCGCGTTCTGAGCTTCCTCGGGGGGCTGTGTGGATACTGGTGAAAAAGGGGGTTTTATATATCTATGCTCCATTTGCTACTAATTACCGCACGAGTCATGTGGCGCATGAGGGGGGGTCCTCCTGTCAGTACCGCGCTCCTTCCGGCCATCACAACATCGCACAGAGAGGGAGAAAAGCTCCCGTGATGTCAGAGGTCTGGGCGTCGCTGTTTACAGATGCCTTTGGGGGCACGGTCTGCTCGGGAGTCCATCACGCATGTGCACTACTACGGCGGCCATTTTGGACCAGGGAAAAGATGTTGGCAAGCCAGAGCTACAGGTACCGTATGTTACAGGCATTACAGATATATAGTTATACGCACTAATCCTCAGGGACATGCAAAGCATGCAAGTGTTTTTTCTTCCAACACCACACCAATGAAGATCGGCAAAGTGCAACGTGCAATATCAGAATAAAGTCCATATCTTCATATGTCACAGCAGTGGTGTCAAAATCTCTGTGATGACAATAATAGAAGTTTTAATGTCGCATCTTCTTTAACTGATTGTACAGTCCACAAACGTCCATGAAGCAAATGTATCAATACAGGATAATGTGAATACGAATTCATCAATGCAGGGTAAATATGAGTACAAATTAGAACAACTGAAAAAAAGAGACAAGACAAATTAATAAAACCACAAAAATAAATAAAAAGTAAAAGATAAGAAACAGAGGAGATGATTAGTATTAAACCACATCTATAGGAATGGAACAAAGGACAATTTCTTGTTAAGACCATTTGGGGCCATCGTCCCCAATGATACGATCCACCGGCATTCTATTTGTGCCAGTGTGCGTTTGAGGTCCCCACCCTTAATACCGGAGTGGACCCGATCAATTCCCCGTACTTTGAGTGCATCTGGATTACAATCATGATGCAGCCTGAAATGTCTCGGAATGGTCTTAAGTTCCAAGACATTGCCGGCATCCCTCGCAGCCATAATATCTCTGACATGCTCCCGGACCCTGACACGGAGTTCACGAGAGGTGAGGCCAACGTAAATCAAATTGCAGGTACATGTAGCATAGTATACTACATAAGCAGTACTGCATGAGATGTAACTCGTGATCCGATACTCCCTACCGCCACCCGCCGCCGAAAAAGTAGTGGCCCGCAGGATGTTCCTGCACGCCTTGCAAGAGCCGCATGGAAAGCAGCCCCACCTCTGTAGTCCCGATCCAAACATTCTGGGGGGAGCTGGGACATAATGGCTCCTTACCAACTGATCTTTAAGGCTCCTCCCCCTTCTAGCCGTAAGGAGGGGTCGGTCAGGCAAAATCTTGTTTAGGGTGGGTTCTGTTTTTAACACCGACCAATGTCTCTGCAGGACCTCCCGAATGCTATCCCACTTGTCGTTAAATGTGGAGATAAATCTAAGTCCCTATTTGCTTGTCCTTTTTGGCGTTACAATTTCAATGTTGAGAATTGCATTATCTGTTCTATTGCATGAGCTGTGACTCACCTAACACTAATAACCTGACAGTAATAAAGTCATAAAGGCTCCATATCCTTCGACCTCCTGATATACATACACACTCGATTGGTTTATTCCATATGAGAAGGAAACCAACACAGGAGTTTACTTCTCAGTAGAGACAGTGTGGTAAACCCTTGATTTTCATTTCACCAGATATCTTCAATAAGTTTAAATTCTAGCATTCTCCAACTTTGCAATGTACCTACTGCAAAAAACACAGACTTACAGTTTGAACAAGCAGTTATTTGGTGATTACACGGGATGTTCATGTGATGTTCCCTAGCAGGCCAACTCCCAAAATCTACGGAATGTATATAGTGAAGTCTCGCTGGTCTCAAAAGTGCTCCTAATACATATGCATGATTATTCCTTATTATATGGACCAGGAGGCTCTGACAACAGCAGTCCTTTGTACTCTGAGATCTTGGCCCAAAGCATGTGATAAGGAAAAGAGAGGCAAGGTTTGCATTGCATTGTAGGAAATGTACTTTTGAGCAGTAGACTCACTAGGCATGTCCCTTCAGGGAAGTTCAGTTGACATTAGTCATCATGTGGCATAAATATTGGGTGCTGGGAAAGATTAAGAATTAAAATATAGAAAAAAAGATAGTCAACTGATTTCTTAAACACATAAAAACATTTTTAATTGTGGATTTTGATTTTCTTAATCCCTGTAAAACTCATTTAAATCTATAAAAGCTATATTAATAAATAAATGTCATATACTGTTAGTAGGTATAGAGGGTTGTAACCTTCATCACTAGACTCCATGAGTATGTAAATTTAGCATTCGTAACTAATGTCTTGTCACTAAAGTAAAATGTTACTTAAGCCCTGTAATTATTACATACGGTACTTAAACGTCAAGACAGTATGTCCTTTCAATTTGTTGGCGTAAATCTGTTCATGAACTATATCCAGGCCAATATTAAGCTTTGGCAGATAACACTATGACATGTCCCATGCTTGGACTGCGCTGATGTTTTCTTCTCATCCAGAACTCAGCGGTTAGCCAGATAGTGGAGTCTGGCAAACAATATATCACGTTGTATCTTACACTCCTAAAATGGAAAAATAAAATAAACTGGCAAGTAGCGAAGTCCAATACAGAAAACCTACAATCAGGCCATGCTATTGGCAAGGCCAGTTTTATAAAAAGTGGGGCCCTAAATGCTAACATATTGCACCATCACAAGCAAACATTTACATGTGCTGAGTTCAAGCTATTAAATGAGTGTGAGCGACAATATTTAAGTTGTTGGATGCTTGTTTACTCTCCTCTTTACACAGGATGACGAAGAATGATGGCCACAGAACGATCATTAGTAAGGCTGGTTTCACACTTGCGTTTTGATCTGCAGCGTTTTTAAAAAAAGGCATGTGAAAAAACGCATGTAAACGCGGCAAAACGCCGCGTTTTTTAGACGCATGCGTTTTTGCATGCAGAAAAAAAATGCGGCGTTTTACGGCGTTTACATGCGTTTTTTCCTGCGTTTGCGTTTTTTAAAGGCATGCTGAGAAGTGTGTGACAGCTGCCAATCATCAAAATCAACTAGAAAACCCACTATAAACAGAAATAGCTAGGGTTAGGGTTAGGATCCCTAGTAACCTAGGGATCCTAACCCTAACACTAGGGACCCTAACCCTAACTCTAGGGATCCTAACCCTAACCCTAAGGGTTAGGATCCTAACCCTAACCCTAAGGGTTAGGATCCCTAGGGTTAGGGTTAGGATCCCTAGGGTTACTAGGGATCCTAACCTTAGGGTTAGGGTTAGGGTTAGGGTTAGGATCCCTAGTAACCCTAGGGTTAGGGTTAGGGTTTTCTTGTGTTTAGGGTTAGGGTTTTCTTGTGTTTAGGGTTAGGGTTTTCTTGTTTTTTCTTGTTTTCTTGTGTTTTTCTATAAAAACGCATGCGTTTTTAATGCAAGCAAACGCATGTGCTTAAAAACGCATGCGTTTACATAGACAGCAATGCATTTTTTTGCCGCGAATAAACGCATGCGTTTTTTTGCAGCAAAAAAACGCCGCTAGAAATTACTACAGGTTGCATTTCTGCAACTGAACGCACGCGTCCAAAAACGCATGCGTTGCCGAAAACGCGTCAAAACGCATGCTAAAAAAAGCATGAGTTTTTAATGCTAAGTATAAGAAAAAAACGCATGCGTTTTTTAGCGCTAAAACGCTGTGGATCAAAACGCAAGTGTGAAACCAGCCTAAATCAGTCTGTTTTTATTACAAAATCATCAGCATATCATCAGTTTACATTGGGTTATGTGCTGTTGAGAACAGTGATTTTTGCTCTGCCATAAACAATTCAATCACCCAATGAATAAGCAGCATTTTGTTGACATGTTTACACCTATGAACTCTTGTCTACGCTGCCAGGATTTATAAATGTGGATGCTACATACACAACAGTATGTGACACACACAGTGTATTTAATACTCACACACATTTGTATACACACACATAGTAAAGATGCACAGAGTCGGACTGGCCCACCAGAGAACCGGAGGATTCTCCGGTGGGCCCAGGCACTGACACCTGCTGGCATACTGGCCAGCAGCTGCCTAGGGCCCCCACTGCTCCAGAGGCCCCCAGCCAGTGGTGTGTCGCAAATAGTAGCACACCCAGCAGCTATATGGCCCCTGAGTTAGGGTGTCAGCTGAGCAGCAGCTGGAGACAGGAACCTGTCCCCGTTGATAAAGAGAAATTAATATTCACACTTCCCCAGGCCCCCATGGGCGTGGAGAGGAGTGAGTATTAATTTCACATAGCGGGCAGTGTTAGCCGCAGGCTGAGGCTAACACTGCCCGCATGTAAATCCGGAGTGGCTGCATTGGGGCCATGGAGGTGGGCCCCTGCAGGGCGGCTAATCCCTGCAGCTTGGCAGCGAAGTGGAGCTTCAGGGATCCGATGCCATCCTGCTTCCTGTCTGCTGCCCGGCACTTCCTGTCTGACAAAGCATGGCTGGATTACATCATCATTCAGCGCTGCTGTTTCAGAGATAAAGCTGCCAGCGCCGAAGATGCTTCTTCCTGGATGTGCTGCAGCTGCAGGGAACGTGCGGATAGGTGAGTGTTGCTGTGTTTCTGTTTGCCTGCGTGAGTGTATGTGATGTGGTGCTGTGTGTGTGTGTGTGTGTGTGTGTGTGTGTGTGTGGTGCTGTGTGTGTATTAGAGATTGGAAATGATGTGGGTGATGGAGTGAGCAGTGATGGGAATGGTGGGGGAGAATGCAATGTTGGTGGTGGTGGAAAGGATGTTGGGGTGGTGGGGGAGGAGGCAATGATGGAGGTGGTGGAATTGGGCAATGATGGGGTGGTGGGGGAGAAGGCAATGATGGTTGTGGTGGAAAGGACAATTATGGTGGTGGTGGGGGGAGGCAATGATGGAGGTGTTGGAATGGGCAATGATGGGGTGGTGGGGGAGAAAGCAATGATGGGTTGGTGGAAAGGACAATGATGGTAGTGGTGGAAATGACAATGGTGGTTGTGGGGGAGGAGGCAATGATGGAGGTGGTGAAATGGGCAATGATGGGGTGGTGGAGAAGAAAGCAATGATGGAGGTGGTGGAAAGGAAAATGATGGTAGTGGTGGAAAGGACAATGGTGGTGAGGGAGGATGCAATGATGGAGGTGGTGGAAAGGGCAACGATAGAGGTTGTAGGTGAGAAGGCAATGATGGAGGTGGTGATGATGACAATGATGGAGGTGGAGGGGGGCTGCATTATACCCTATGAGGGGAGATGCGTTATACTTTGAGGGGCTGCAGTACGTTCTGTGGGGGCTGCAATATATTCTGTGTGGGGGCTGCATTATTCTCTTAGGGGGCTACATTATATTCTGGGGGCTACATCATACTATATGAGGGGGGCTGCATTATGCCCTATGAGGGGGCGACAGTATATTCTATGGGGGGCTGTATTATACCTTATGAGGGGGTTGCATTATACTCTGAGGGGGCTACATTATATTCTGTGTGGAGGGGCTGCATTATACCCTATGAGGGGGGCTGCACTATATTCTATGAGGGGCTGCATTATATTCTGTGAGGGGGGCTACATTATATTCCACGAGGGGGGCTACACTATATTCCATGTGGGGGTGCATTATATTCCATGAATCAAAGAATGGTAGAGTTGGAAGGGACCTCCTGGGTCATCTGTTCCTACATATTATCTATAGTCATTAGACAGAGTGATCTATTTCAAGTGTTTATTTCTGTTAATGTTGATGATTATGGCTTACAGCAAATGAAAACCCAAAAGTCATTATCTCAGTAAATTAGAATACTTTATAACACCAGCTTGAAAAATGATTTTAAAATCCAAAATGTTGGCCTACTGAAATGTATGTTCAGTAAATGCACTCAATACTTGGTCGGGGCTCCTTTTGCAATCAATTACTGCATCAATGCGGCGTGGCATGGAGGCGATCAACCTGTGGCACTGCTGAGGTGTTATGGAAGCCCAGGTTGCATTGATAGCAGCCTTCACCTCATCTGTATTGTTGGTTCTGGTTTCTCTCATCTTCCTTTTAACAATACCCCATAGATTCTCTATGGGGTTAAGGTCAGGTGAGTTTTCTGGCCAATCAAGCACAGTTATACTGTTGTTTTTAAACCAGGTATTGGTACTGGAGGAGGTGGCGGGGACCCTCAACTGCCTTCTTCCTCCTATATATGTTGGGCACTTGTGTTGTCCCATGTGGTGCCCTTATAGTTTGGCTATATATGTATACATGGTGCTGCTATCTATTACCATTTGATTAATGTGTCTGTATGTTTGATATTGCACTACTGTTTTACTATTGTGCATGTACTGTAATATGCAACATGTATGTGATTAGTTCAGGGATAGGAAAAGTTAACTAAGGGGCTGGATTAGCAGCCTCAAAGAAGCAGGAAGTCCTACTTCTGCAGAGAGCCTGGGCAGGATTGCCCATGGCAAGACGTTTGTCCCTGTCTGGGACAGAAGGGAATGTGTGTGTCCCTGTTTGGGATAAAAAGGACCCCTGGCTGGAGAAAGGATTGCAACAGGACTGTCGGGTAATAAGAACGGGCACAAGGACTGTGAAAGTGCCCTCCAAGAGACTGTTAGCTCCCAGGAGCCATTTGGGAGCTGATGCTTCTGCTGCTGCAGCCTTTGCTGTGAAATAGGGACAGTTCTCTTACTTATCTTCGTTAAACAAGTTGCCACTGTTGGGCCCTAAAGAGTGCGAAGTGTGGTGCATCTGTTCCAGCATGGAGAGCAGCCGTGTGACAGAGGTAACCAACTGTGACCTAGGCCTGGGATTAGAACTATCTTTTCATGTGCAAGGGGCTGGTGTGATCACTGACTGTGATCTAGTGAACCCGCCGCCCATGACGACCACCCCCGTGCCACCTTGTTACAGTACTTTTGACAGTGTGGACAGGTGCCAAGTCCTGCTGGAGAGTCAAATTTCCACATCCAAAAGCTTGTTGGCAGAGGGAAGCATTAGGTGCTCTAAAATTTCCTGGTAGACGGCTGCGCTGACTATAGTCTTGATAAAACACAGTGCACCTACACCAGCAGATGACATAGCTCCCCAGACCATTACTAATTGTGGAAATTTCACACTAGACCTCAAGCAGCTTGGATTGTGTGCCTTTCCACTCTTCCTCCAGACTCTGCAACCTTGATTTCCAAATGAAATGCAAAATTTACTTTAATTTGAAAACAACACCTTGGACCACTGAGCAACAGTCCAGTTCTTTTTCTCCTAGGTCAGACACTTCTGGGGCTGTCTTTTGGTCATGAGTGGCTTGACACAAGGAATGCGACACTTGTAGCCCATGTCCTGGATATGTCTGTGTGTGGTGGCTCTTGAAGCAATGACTCCAGCAGCAGTCCACTTCTTGTGAATCTCCCCCAAATTTTTTTCTTAATTCTTTCAAGGTTGCGGTTATCCCGGTTGCTTGTGCACCTTTTTCTACCACACTTTATCCTTCCACTCAACTTTCCATTAATATGCTTGGATACAGCACTCTGAACAGCCAGCTTCTTTAGCAATGACCTTTTGTGGCTTACCCTCCTTGTGGAGTGTGTCAATGACTGTCTTCTGGACATATGTCAAGTCAGCAGTCTTCCCCATGATTGTGGAGCCTACTGAAACAGGTTAAGGGACCTTTTTAAACACTTAGGAAGCCTTTGCAAGTGTTTTTTGTTAATTATTCTAATTTACTAAGATAATGACTTTTGAGCTTTCATTGGCTGTAAGCCATAATCATCAACATTATCAGAAATAAACACTTGAAATAGATCACTCTGTTTGTAACATACTCTGTATAATATATGAGTTTCACTTTTTGTATCGAAGAACGGAAATAAATTAACCTTTTGATGATATTCTAATTTTGTGAGAAGCAACTGTCTATACCATCAAGAGTCCATACATTCTAGGCTCAACCACACACACAGAAATATACAGACGGACAAAATCAGACTGAGACACACACACGTCCATTCACATCATTGGGCTGTCTGTGTCATGCAGGAAATGCCCTCCAGAGAGAGACGCTCTTTATAACCACTTATACTCTGACCAAGAGATGAGGATTCTGAATACAGGACTCTTTATATTAATTATGACATAAAAATGTTTAATAAAATAGGTTTTACAAACTGGACAGTCAGTAAGAACATTTTTATAGGATCATCTTCTTAAATGTAATTTTTAGCAAAAAGTTCCTATATACTTCATACTAAAGTCTATTTTAACCCATAAAAAAGTTACATTTTAATTATTAAGCACCATTCTGGTATTAAAAAATTCCTATGACAACACTTCCTGTTGCAGTGTGCAAGCCTGGCTGGGACATCAGACGGCCAGAGCTTACTGCGTCTGCGCAGGACACCAGTACACAGGCGCCGGTTTTGAAACGATAACAGCGCTGAGGGGGTGGCGCCGAAAGCGCAGGAAGATGTGAGTGACGGCAGAGGAGCTGGCCAAGCTGGGGAGTGAGGACCCGCCTACCTGGCTAGAGACAGGAATTGTGGCTAAGTATAAAAACGCTTTATTTGGGGTATGCTTGAACCTAAAACTAAAAGAGCCACCTTGTTAGAATGCAGCATTACTCTTTTAGTTTATAACGGCTGGAGGGGGTGACAGTGGCCCTTTAAGGAGGTACCCTGATACTAATTACATTTTATAGATATGATTATTTTTAGTTAGTAAATGCATCATGAACATCCAAAGAATGAAGCCTGCAGGGAGCTCCCATGCTGCTATTTTATGGCTATTACAAGGATTTTAACACCTTCACCCCAGATCGAATTTCCATTTTTTCGCTTTTGTTTTTCCCTCCCCTTCTTCCAAGAGCCATAACTTTATTTTTCCATCCACATAGCCGTATTAGCTTTTTGTTTTTTTGCGGGATGAACTGTGTTTGGAATGGCACCTTTCATTCTACTGGAAAACGGGAAAAAAATTCCAATTTGTTGAAATTGCAAAAAAAAAATGCATTTCCACAATTGTATTTTTTTAAATTAATTTACCATTTTCACTATATGGTAAAACTGACCTGGCACTAAGACGTATAGTTCTATTTTATTTAAGTGGTGAAAAAAAATCAGAAATTTGTAAAAAAAAATTATTTTGCTTTTGTAATCATTTTCCGAGACATATAACATTTTCATTTTTCGGGATCTACAGCTGTGTGAGAGCTTATTTTTGGTGCCCTGAGCAGATGTTTTTACTGATACCATTTTGGGGTAGATGCGATGTTTTGATTGTCCCTTATATTGCATTTTATTGCAATGTTTTGGCTGTCAAAAAAAAAGTAATCTGGCTTTTCAATTTTTTTTTCTCTATGTCGTTTACCAGCTGGATTAATTTATTTTATATTTTGATAGATCAGACTTTGCCAATCACAGCGATACCAAATATGTGCATTTTTTAAATTGTTTTATTTTTAATGTGACAAAAGGGGGGATTTGAAATTTTGTGGGTTTTATTTTTCCATTTTAAGAACTTTTTTTTCTATTTTTTTGCTGGATTTAATAGTCCCCTTAGGAGACTTGAATCTGCATTCGTCCAATCGCTTGTGCTATACAGTATATTGCAGGGCATGAGCACTAATATGTATAGTGAAAATCACAATCTCTTGTGAACGCCAGCCACCGGCCAACAGTCACAGGAGAATCATAAAGATGGGGGCTGGAACAAAGCGCAGCTGGGTGGAGGCCCCCCATGACTGCTTTGAGCCGGGCGGTCTTTTTAACCCCTTCACCCCCAAGGGTGGTTTGCACGTTAATGACCGGGCCAATTTTTACAATTCTGACCACTGTCCCTTTAGGAGGTTATAACTCTGGAACGCTTTAAGGCATCTTGGCGATTCTGACATTGTTTTCTCGTGACATATTGTACTTCATGATAGTGGTAAAATTTCTTTGATATTACCTGCGTTTATTTGCAAAAAAAATGGAAATTTGGCGAAAATTTTGAAAATTTTGCAATTTTCCAACTTTGAATTTTTATGCCCTTAAATCACAGAGATATGTCACACAAAATACTTAATAAGTAACATTTCCCACATGTCTACTTTACATCAGCACAATTTTGGAACCAAAAATTTTTTTTGTTAGGGAGTTATAAGGGTTAAAAGTTGACCAGCAATTTCTCATTTTTACAACACCATTTTTTTTTTAGGGACCACATCTCATTTGAAGTCATTTTGAGGGGTCTATATGATAGAAAATACCCAAGTGTGACACCATTCTAAAAACTGCACCCCTCAAGGTGCTCAAAACCATATTCAAGAAGTTTATTAACCCTTCTGGTGCTTCACAGGAATTTTTGGAATGTTTAAATAAAAATGAACATTTAACTTTTTTTCACAAAAAATTTACTTCAGCTCCAATTTGTTTTATTTTACCAAGGGTAAGAGAAGAAATTGGACCCCAAAAGTTGTTGTACAATTTGTCCTGAGTACGCTGATACCCCATATGTGGGGATAAACCACTGTTTGGGCGCATGGGAGACCTCGGAAAGGAAGGAGCGCCGTTTGACTTTTCAATGCAAAATTGACAGGAATTGAGATGGGACGTCATGTTGCGTTTGGAGAGCCACTGATGTGCCTAAACATTGAAACCCCCCCACAAGTGACACCATTTTGGAAAGTAGACCCCCTAAGGAACTTATCTAGAGGTGTGGTGAGCACTTTGACCCACCAAGTGCTTCACAGAAGTTTATAATGCAGAACCGTAAAAATAAAAAATCATATTTTTTCACAAAAATTATCTTTTCACCCCCAATTTTTTTTTTTCCAAGTGTAAGAGAAGAAATTGGACCCCAAAAGTTGTACAATTTTTCCTGAGTACGCTCATACCCCATATGTGGGGGTAAACCACTGTTTGGGCGCATGGGAGAGCTCGGAAAGGAAGTAGCACCGTTTGACTTTTCAATGCAAAATTGACAGGAATTGAGATGGGACGCCATGTTGCGTTTGGAGAGCCACTGATGTGCCTAAACATTGAAACCCCCCACAAGTGACACCATTTTGGAAAGTAGACCCCCTAAGGAACTTATCTAGAGGTGTGGTGAGCACTTTGACCCACCAAGTGCTTCACAGAAGTTTATAATGCAGAACCGTAAAAATAAAAAATCATATTTTTCACAAAAATTATATTTTCACCCCCAATTTTTTATTTTCCCAAGTGTAAGAGAAGAAATTGGACCCCAAAAGTTGTTGTACAATTTGTCCTGAGTACGCTGATACCCCATATGTGGGGGTAAACCACTGTTTGGGCGCATGGGAGAGCTCGGAAAGGAAGTAGCACCGTTTGACTTTTCAATGCAAAATTGACAGGAATTGAGATGGGACGCCATGTTGCGTTTGGAGAGCCACTGATGTGCCTAAACATTGAAACCCCCCACAAGTGACACCATTTTGGAAAGTAGACCCCCTAAGGAACTTATCTAGATGTGTTTTGAGCGCTTTGACCCACCAAGGGCTTCACAGAAGTTAATAATGCAGAGCCGTAAAAATAAAACAAAAATTTTTTCCCACAAAAATTATTTTTTTAGCCCCCAGTTTTGTATTTTCCCGAGGGTAGCAGGAGAAATTGGACCCCAAAATTTGTTGTCCAAGTTGTCCTGAGTGCGATGATACACCATATGTGGGGAGAACCACTGTTTGGGCGCATGGGAGGGCTCGGAAAGGAAGGAGCGCCATTTGGAATGCAGACTTAGATGGAATGGTCTGCAGGCGTCACATTGCGTTTGCAGAGCCCCTAATGTACCTAAACAGTAGAAACCCCCCACAAGTGACACCATGTTGGAAAGTAGACCCCCTAAGGAACTTATCTAGATGTGTGGTGAGCACTTTGACCCACCAAGGGCTTCACAGAAGTTTATAATGCAGAGCCATAAAAATAAAAATAAAAATTTTTCCCACAAAAATTATTTTTTAGCCCCCAGTTTTGTATTTTCCCGAGGGTAACAGAAGAAATTGGACCCCAAAAGTTGTTGTCCAATTTGTCCTGAGTGCGCTGATACCCCATATGTGAGGGGGAACCACCGTTTGGACGCATGGAAGGGCTCGGAAGTGAAGGAGCGCCATTTGGAATGCAGACTTAGATGGAATGGTCTGCAGGCGTCACATTGCGTTTGCAGAGCCCCTAATGTACCTAAACAGTAGAAACCCCCCACAAGTGACACCATGTTGGAAAGTAGACCGCCTAAGGAACTTATCTAGATGTGTGGTGAGCGCTTTGACCCACCAAGGGCTTCACAGAAGTTTATAATGCAGAGCCGTAAAAATAAAACTAAAAATTTTTCCCACATAAAATATTTTTCAGCCCCCGGTTTTGAATTTTCCCGAGGGTAACAGGAGAAATTGGACCCCAAAAGTTGTTGTCCAATTTGTCCTGAGTGCGCTGATACCCCATATGTGGGGGGAACCACCGTTTGGATGCATGGGAGGGCTCGGAAGGGAAGGAGCGCCATTTGGAATGCAGACTTAGATGGAATGGTCTGCAGGCGTCACATTGCGTTTGCAGAGCCCCTAATGTACCTAAACAGTAGAAGCCCCACACAAGTGACCCCATTTTGGAAACTAGACCCCCCAAGGAACTTATCTAGATGTGTTGTAAGAACTTTGAACCCCCAAGTGTTTCACTACAGTTTATAATGCAGAGCCGTGAAAATAAAAAATCTTTGTTTTTCCCACAAAAATTATTTTTTAGCCCCCAGTTTTGTATTTTCCCAGGGGTAACAGGAGAAATTGGACCCCAAAGGTTGTTGTCCTATTTGTCCTGAGTACGATGATACCCCATATGTTGGGGTAAACCCCTGTTTGGGCACACGGGAGAGCTCGGAAGGGAAGGAGCACTGTTTTACTTTTTCAACGCAGAATTGGCTGGAATTGAGATCGGACGCCATGTCGCGTTTGGAGAGCCCCAGATGTGCCGAAACAGTGGAAACCCCCCAATTATAACTGAAACCCTAATCCAAACACACCCCTAAATCCCAACAGTAACCCTAACCACACCTCTAACCCTGACACACCCCTAACCCTAATCCCAACCCTATTCCCAACCGTAAATGTAATCCAAACCCTAACCGTAACTTTAGCCCCAACCCTAACCCTAACTTTAGCCCCAACCCTAACTGTAGCCTTAACCCTAGTCCCAACCCTAGCCCCAACCCTAGCCCTAATGGGAAAATGGAAATAAATACTTTTTTTTTATTTTTCCCTAACTAAGGGGGTGATGAAGGGGTGTTTGATTTACTTTTATAGCGGGTTTTTTAGCGGATTTTTATGATTGGCAGCCGTCACACACTGAAAGACGCTTTTTATTGCAAAAAATATTTTTTGCGTTACCACATTTTGAGAGCTATAAATTTTCCATATTTTGGTCCACAGAGTCATGTGAGGTCTTGTTTTTTGCGGGACGAGTTGACGTTTTTATTGGTAACATTTTTGGGCATGTCACATTTTTTGATCGCTTTTTATTCCGATTTTTGTGAGGCAGAATGACCAAAAACCAGCTATTCATGAATTTCTTTTGAGGGAGGCGTTTATACCGTTCCGCGTTTGATAAAATTGATAAAGCAGTTTTATTCTTCGGGTCAGTACGATTACAGCGATACCTCATTTATCTCATTTTTTTATGTTTTGGCGCTTTTATACGATAAAAACTATTTTATGGAAAAAATAATTATTTTTGCATCGCTTTATTCTCAGGACTATAACTTTTTTATTTTTTTGCTGATCATGCTGTATGGTGGCTCGTTATTTGCGGGACAAGATGACGCTTTCAGCGGTACCATGGTTATTTATATCTGTCTTTTTGATCGCGTGTTATTCCACTTTTTGTTCGGCGGTATGATAATAAAGCGTTGTTTTTTGCCTCGTTTTTTGTTTTTTTTTCTTACGGTGTTTACTGAAGGGGTTAACTAGTGGGCCAGTTTTATAGGTAGGGTCGTTACGGACGCGGCGATACTAAATATGTGCACTTTTATTGGTTTTTTTATATATTTAGATAAAGAAATGTATTTATGGGAATAATATATTTTTTTTTTTCATTATTTTGGAATATTTTTTTATTTTTTTTTTACACATTTGGAAATTTTTTTTTTTACTTTTTTACTTTGCCCCAGGGGGGGACAATACAGATCGGTGATCTGCCAGTTTGCATAGCACTCTGACAGATCACCGATCTGAGAGAAGTGCAGGCTGCTTCACAGTGCCTGCTCTGAGCAGGCTTCTGTGAAGCCACCTCCCTCCCTGCAGGACCCGGATCCGCGGCCATCTTGGATCCGGGTCTGGACCAGGCAGGGAGGGAGGTAAGACCCTCGCAGCAACGCGATCACATCGCGTTGCTCCGGGGGTCTCAGGGAAGCCCGCAGGGAGCCCCCTCCCTGCGCGATGCTTCCCTGCACCGCTGGCACATCGCGATCATGTTTGATCACGGTGTGCCAGGGGTTAATGTGCCGGGGGCGGTCCGTGACCGCTCCTGGCACATAGTGCCGGATGTCAGCTGCGATATGCAGCCGACACCCGGCCGCGATCGGCCGCGCTCCCCCCGTGAGCGCGGCCGATCGCATATGACGTACTATCCCGTCGGTGGTCATACGGGCCCACCCCACCTCGACGGGATAGTACGTCAAATGTCGGGAAGGGGTTAAATAATGCTGCGGCTGGGGATAGGAGGATGGCAAGTGGGGGGAGGAGTTAGGAAGGGGGGAGGTAGTAGGGAAAGTGCGGGAAAACCGCCATTTCCTACCTTAATTCAGGAAGAAGAAGATGTGCAGGATGGCGTCGGCTGAATCCATGATGTCACAGCTTCGAGTGATGGCCAGGTCCAGGAGAGGGGGCTGGCTTGAGGCCCAGCTGGCCTCCATCATCGGTGCTGCAGGAGGATCCGGGCAGAGCTCACGGGGCAGGAGGACCAGGCCCCCAGAGAGACTGTCTCCCGAAGTCCCGGCGCGTGGCAGGCGCAGGCTCCGGAGCCCCTCCAGGGACCCTGCGGGCGGTGAGTCCGGCGGCACTGCCCCCTCCGGTCGCTCCCGCTCCGGCAGGAATCCAAATACCCGGCCTGCAGGCGCCGGGCGTCGGGCCCAGGACACCACCGCTGCTGCCGGGAGCGCCGGACCGGAAGTGCGGCCTGCGCAATCCAGGCAGAGCGCAGCCGCAGCTTCCCCCGCTCCTGTCAGGTCCCCGCTCCAACGGCTTCTCCTGTTGTACCGGTGTCCAGAGGGAGAGCGGCCGCCGTTCCCCCTGCTCCCAGCAGATCCACAGCGCTCAGGGGGCGCGCAGCGGCAGGAAGAGGCAGAGCAGCGCTGCCAGGAAGAACAGCACAGCCAGGAAGAGCTGCACAGCCAGGAGGAGCAGCACGGCCAGGAGGAGCAGCACAGCTAGGAGGAGCAGCACGGCTAGGAGGAGCAGCAGCAGCCGGGAATCCGGACCCTTTACCTGCTGGGATGACCACGAGGAGTACACAGGCGGCGGACGGTCAGCGGTCGGGAGATCTTCTACGTCCCGCTTGTACGGAACGGCGCAGCGGAGGGAGAGATGCAGGCAGCAGTGTCGAGCTGCCTGACCGGGAGCGAAGAATGTTACACGACCGGGCGGGCCCGCCCGGGTTGGAACGCGGGGATCGGTCAAGGTCGCCCAGGAGGTCTCCGGAACACAGAGCAGCGTTTACCCGTTACCCATCGGATGGTGGGGTGGCGGGGGACACCGACCACAGACGGAGGAGTGGGTCGGTACAGCAGCTACAGCACGCTCGGGTCCCCCCTGGTGACGAGGAGGCCAGGGGCACGGGCCTGGGGCAGAGAGGCTTAGCGGTGCAGCAGTTCCAACACGCTCGGGTCCCCCCTGGTGACGAGGAGGCCAGGGGCGCGGGCCTAGGGCATCGATGCGGCGACGAGGTGGCGGAGTCCAGCGGTGGTCGTCAAGTGAGGTCGGAGCGACAGGGATCCGGAGGTCCGGCTGGCGGGGACACAGCACCCGCGCAGCGTTGTGAGTCTGAGTCTATGTCTGGTTTGTCGCCCGCAGGGGCCGGGTTGCAGGAAACTAGGAGGGGTCGGGTGGCGGTGTGTGAGGACCGGCAGAGGAGTGGGCCGATTGTGGCAGAGGTGCCAGGTATGCAGGATATGTCGCAAATTTTGCGTAGATTAGAGGGAGGGTCGGCAACTGGGGTTGCCGCATCGCCGGTTGAGGCGTGGTTGTCTGGGCGAGGGGTGGAACCCCCGGCGGGGTGTGGGTTGTTAAGCCCTGGTCGGGTATTGGAGGTTGCATCGTTGTCGGGGTCGTAACGACAAATACCCTTCCTTCACCAGTCATTCCAAATTAAACTATAAGCATGTGGTACCGGGTAAGAATGAGTCAGGCAGGTAGCTGGTTCAATCTTAGTGCATGCTCGTGGATCCACACACATGTGTGTAACCGTCACAGCAACTGAACTTTATTTTAGAATACACAATACTAAAAAGGAATGCAATAGGCGGGGTTTCAGCAGCATACGTCCAGTGCTCAATCTCCTCCTGATTCGCTGGACGTCTTCTGGTGGATTCCTCCTCTTCTTTACTTCTCTAACTTTCGATTTCCAAAGTAATGAATCTTAACCCTTCGGTCACTAAACTGAAACGAAACTGAACACTGGCGGCCATCTTTAAATACAATTACATTTGCATTAGCAAGGAATTAGGAAAAACTTATTGTTTCACAGTATAAGAGTATAAAAGTACAAAAGTATATAAGAAAGTATATTTTCACCTTGACATCGTCAGGTGTATCGGTTTCGGTTCAGACAGAGAAGGAAAAAGGCGATACGGTCAAATTAGATGACAGAGCGAAAGGGGAAGTTTATGTGTGCTTTGAAGGGCCGTTGGGAGCGCATTTAAAAAAGGAGGTGAAGGAGAAGATTTGGAGAGACGAGTACGTGGAAATTTTTTCCCTGCTTCCATTGGAGAAGTTTAACTTGGATAAAGGGAAAAAAGACGATAGCAAAAAAGGAGGAAGAAAAGCGGAGGTGGCGGCTAATTCCGCAGACATTTGTAAACTGGTTGCAGGCATTTGCAATATTGGCGAGCGTAGTGGGGGAGAAGGCGCCTGAGAATTGCTCGGGTTTGTTTTGCTATTTAGACTCGATTGGGGAGGCGCATCGTACATATGGCGGTCAGACGTGGCTGCGGTATGATGAGCAGTTCAGGCAGCGAAAGGCGGTAAGGCCGGAAATTAGGTGGGACCAGAAGGATATAGGCCTTTGGCTGAAGGTTATGGCCCCAGCTAGACATGGGCAGTCCTTTCATGGGTCCGGGGGTGGTGGCAGCCAGCAGGCGGGATACGGAAGCAGTAGTCAGGGTGCACAGGGAGCAAAGGAGAAGTCTGGAACCTGCTGGCAGTTTAACGACGGTCAGTGCAAATACGGTAACACCTGTAAATTTAAGCATGTGTGTTCCCACTGTAATGGAAGTTCACACGGGGCTTCAAAGTGTTTCAGGAAGGGAAAAGGAAAGCCAGCTTTGGGTGCCGGTCAAGGGGGAGAGCCCGGTGAGGCTTCACGAGATGGCCCCCTTTCTAAATAGGTACCCCGATCAGGTGAAGGCGGGTATTATTTTTAATGGCTTTGCGGATGGTTTTAGGATTCCTCCACCGAGTCACGAGGTTCCTTTTTCGATTAAGAATTTGCGGTCGGCAATGTTGCATGCCGAGGTTGTTGATGTTAAACTCAAGAAAGAAGTGGAGTTGGGAAGGATGTCGGGGCCTTTTTTGAACCCGCCGACTGAGGGTATGGTGGTTTCCCCTTTGGGGGTGGTGCATAAGAAAGAGCCGAATAAATTTCGGTTGATTCAACATTTGTCGTATCCAAAGGGTCGGTCCGTAAATGATGGCATCGCCCAAGAGCTGTGCTCTGTTGAGTATACGTCATTCGATGCAGCGGTGCAGTGGGTGAGAAGGCATGGCCCGGGGGCGCTGTTGGCAAAGACGGATATTGAATCGGCCTTCCGTTTGCTTCCGGTGCATCCGGACAGCGTTCCGTTGTTAGGTTGTTTTTTGGAATGGTGGTTACTATTTGGATAGATGTTTGCCAATGGGCTGCGCCATTTCTTGTTCCTTGTTTGAGACGTTTAGTACTTTTCTGGAGTGGGTGGTTAGGGACGTGGCGGGAGTTCAGTCGGTTATCCATTATTTGGATGATTTTTTGTTTATCGGGCCGCCTGATTCCGCAGTATGCCGTAATACGTTAACGGCTATGTTTTGGGTCGCTGAGCTTTTTGGAGTTCCATTAGCGGCGGATAAGACGGAAGGTCCCACTACGGTGTTGAGTTTTTTGGGAATTTTAATTGACTCCGAGAGAATGGAGTGTTGGTTGCCGGAGGATAAGCTGGCCCTGCTGCAGCAGGAGGTTGATAGAGCTAGAAGGAGGCGGAAGCTGACTTTGAAAGAGTTGCAGTCTCTTTTGGGTAGATTGAATTTTGCATGTCGGATCATACCCATGGGCAGGATATTTTGTCGCAGGTTGTCGGTCGCGACGGCAGGTGTGAAAGAGCCGCACCATTTTATTCGCCTGAGCAAGGAACACAAAGACGACTTGCTAGTGTGGCAACGTTTCTTGTGCAATTACAACGGACGGTCGTTGATTCAGCAGGAGGTCCTAACAAACTTTGATGGCGAGATATATACGGATGCAGCCGGTTCGGCTGGTTACGGGGCCTATTGCGGTGGTCGTTGGTGTGCCGGACGGTGGCCGGGCCAGTGGAGGGAGTTGGGCCTTACAAAAAACCTGGTTTTGTTGGAATTGTTTCCTATCGTGGTGGCAGTTTTCATTTGGAGGGAAATGTTTGTTAACAGGAGGATTCGTTTTCATTGCGACAACATGAGCGTCGTGTCTGTGATGAACAGTTTATCGGCCTCATCCCCCCCGGTGATTAAGTTGGTGAGGGAGTTGGTTTTCCGATGCTTGGAGCTGAACGCTTGTATTTCGGCGGTGCATGTGCCGGATGTGCAGAACTCAATAGCTGATGCATTGTCTCGTTTCCAGTGGGACCGTTTTCGGGAATTGGCGCCGGACGCGGAGATCTCGAGAGAGGAATGCCCTTTGCATCTTTGGAGCGTGATTATGGACGAGCGGGCCGGTTGATTTGGGAGTCTGTTACGAGCCAAACCTGGGCATCATACGAAGCCTCCTGGCGGGTATGGCAAAGTTGGTTGTCGGTGTGGGGCCAGTTGGTGTCTGACGAAGAAAGGATGTTGGCGGTGTTATTCTTGATTGGTAAGGCGGCCGAGGAAGGTTGGTCGATTTCGAAGGTAAATAAATTTGTTGCTGGATTGGCTTTTGCTTTTAAGTTACAGGGGTTGGTTGACGCGACGAAACATTTTTTGGTCAGACAAGCACTTAGGGGTTTTAGGAGAGGTAATCAGATGGTTGACCGTCGCCGCCCCATTTCGTTTAGCCTTTTAGAACGGTTGGGCAGAGTCTTGGAGATTATTTGTGGTTCGAGTTTTGAGTTGGCGTTGTTTCGTCTCGCTTTTTCATTAGCATTTTTTGGGGCAATGCGCGTTGGGGAGCTGGTGTCGAGGTCTAAAGTTAGAGCAGGGGGTTTGTTGGCGGAGGATGTGGAAGTATGGACGGGGGGTATCGTTTTTTGGATTCGGCGTTCAAAGACTGACCAAATTGGGAGAGGAAAACGTGTGGTGCTGGGGAGGGTTAACGGGTCTCGGATGTGCCCTAGAGGTTGTCTGGAAGCATACTGGCAGTTATGGTCAGGCAGATCCGGCCCTTTGTTGTGTCACGCAGAAGGGTCCTTTTTGTCACGCTTTCAGTTCATTGCGGTATTAAGAAGGGGCTTGCGGGAGTTGGGCCTTTCTCCGGATTTGTTTGGGTCGCATTCTTTTCGTATCGGGGCGGCATCAGAAGCTGATAGTTTGGGTTTGGGCGTGGAGGACATTTGTAGAATTGGCAGGTGGACTTCCAATCGTTACCTAAGTTACGTCCGTCATTAATTTAGTGGTGTGGTTATGATTTTGTATTTGACCTCAGTGTTTTTTCTTCATGCATCTTGTTGCAGGTGTGTCCCCTTACTTAGCCTGGATCTTCGGACATTCGTTCGTTCATTGGGGGGCGCTGCGGGCCGAGGTCAGGCCGGACGGTAGGCAACTGGGGTTTAGTAGGCGTCAAGTTGTCATTCGGTGGTTGGGATATAGGGGGATGGTGTGGAGCAGGGCCCTTCCTGAATTTTCCAAGGCGGTTCGTTTAGATAGACAACCTGACATTTTAATTGTGCATTTGGGGGGGAACGACTTGGGCGCGCGGCCTGTCAGGGAGTTGATTAGGGACATACGGTTCGATTTGTTGAGGTTGCAGGTATCATTTCCTGGGGTGTTGATTGTGTGGTCAGATATTGTGCCTAGGAAACGGTGGAGGGGGGCTAGATCTTTGAAGGGTATTAATAGGGCTAGGGTCAAGTTGAATAGGGCAATAGCAGGTTTTGTTTCCAGAAACGGGGGGATTAGCGTTAGACATTTTGAATTGGAGTCAGGGCTTGGTAACTACTGGTTGGAGGACGGAGTTCACTTAAACGCGATTGGGATTGATTTGTGGACTTTGGCATTTCAAGAAGGAGTTGAACGGGCGTTGGTGGCGTTGGGGCACTCACGAGCCTGAGGTGGTCAGGGCTGTTCGTGTGTGGTGGGGGGGGTGGGGGTTCTTGGAGTTGACGCTGATTGGTTGGGGGAAGGAATTGGAGCATAATTGCAGGCAATTTAAAATGTGGTGGGGTTGGATCTGGCATTTTGGTATGGGCTCTGGACGGGGTTTTACCCTGGGAGCTGTTGGTGGTTTTTCTCTTCCCGGAACGGGATGTACGGTGCCCTCGAGCTGGTTTTCACGGCTGAGGGTAATATGGTGGTCGATCTTCTTTTGTGGGGTTTTGCCAGATCTTTTTAGCTCCAACAACCATCCCCTCGAATTTATACTGTTGTATTTATGTTTATGTTAATTTTGTTAATAAAAGTTGGCCGCTGTGGCCAAAATATCCAAAAGAATAATTGGTTATGTTTTTATTTAAGGAAAGGGTTGGGTCGGTGGGCAGTTTCTGGTGGTTAGGTTACATACGTAGGAAAAGACCGTACTCGGCATACGTGGTCATGACAGGCATGGAGGTCATAGGCAGATACCCCCGCTGTCATGATAATCTATCAGTGCCGCGCGACCACGTCACAGGCACGCTAATGGGAGCGTGGAACCACGTGCACCCTCCAGTGTGTGATAAATGCTATTGCCACGGATTGACAGTGGGATTTTAACAGCCACGGGCAGAGCACCCGCAGCTGTTAGCGGTACATGATGGCCCGCATCAAAGTCATGGACAAGACATATGACGTAAATGTATGTCAAAGGTCGTAAAGGGGTTAATTTTAGTAATTGAAGAACATCCATCCACAGGTATCCATCTGTATGAGAGGACCTACGAGGAGTCCATACATTCTAGGACCAGCCACACACACAGAGAGCCACACAGACTTACCACCAGTCAGTCACATGACTGCTCACATAATCGTGATTTCACCAAAGATCCTGAATCAGTCTCCACATCGGAAGCTTCACTGATAATGCTATTATCAGTAAAGCTCCTGCTGTGGACGCTGGGGGCCCTCAAGGGAGTGGGAGCCCTTGACAATTGCCCAGTCTCATCCCCCTAATGTCAGCGCTGGCTATGAGTAAGGAAGTTATGCAACAAAATGAAGGAAAACTATCTACTTTAGGGTGAAATGTGCCCAAAAGCCAAATATGATGGACTCTTTTTATGATGGACTCTTTTTGTTATAGAAGCCAAAAGAAGACCCAATACCTAGTTTAGTTCTTGAGAAATGCTGCTTTTTACTCACAGTGTAGCATGGAGTTAAAGTTTCAGTTTAGAATTAGTATTAAGAAAGCTGAGGAAAAGACTATCTTTTCAACCAGTGCTAAATCAGATGTCAATGGTTCAACTATGCCATGTACCTTAATATGATCTATGTTATCAAATTTCAAAATTGCTTCCTAGCAGATGAGAAATTTGAGGACAAGAAATTTTTTATTTGCATATTAATGTCTTATTCCATACTCTGAATACGTCTCTGGATGCTTGGCAGCCAATCAAGGAGGTTGGGTGATCGGAATTTTTTATAAGATTCTGGGAGGCTTCTGTGGTGCCTGGGAGATTTTCCAACTCTTTAGAGAAGTTTCCTCTTTTTCCACGAGTGCTAGCATGACATATTCTTCTCATACACAACTCATGTATTTTATTCACCAATTCAATGTCATTTATAACTGTACTATGCTGTTTAAGTGTATAGTAAAACAAGATCCTCATTACAATGGCATGCATAAAAAAGTGCATCCTTCAAAGAGAAAAGTAGTGAAATATACAGTGCCTTGCGAACGTATTCGGCCCACTGGAACTTTTCAACCTTTTCCCACATATCATGCTTCAAACATAAAGATACCAAATGTAAATTTTTGGTGAAGAATCAACAAGTGGAGCACAATTGTGAAGTTGAATGAAATTTTTTGGTTATTTTAAATTTTTGTGGAAATTCAAAAACTGAAAAGTGGGGCGTGCAATATTATTTGGCCCCTTTACTTTCAGTGCAGCAAACTCACTCCAGAAGTTCAATGTGGATCTCTGAATGATCCAATATTGTCCTAAATGCCTAATGATGATATATACAGTATAATCCACCTGTGTGTAATCAAGTCTCCGTATAAATGCACCTGGTCTGTGATAGTCTCAGGGTTCTGTTTGAAGCACAGAGAGCATCATGAAGACCAAGGAACTCAACAGGCAGGTCCGTGATACTGTTGTGGAGAGGTTTAAAGCTGGATTTGGATACAAAATGATTTCCAAAACTTTAAACATCCCAAGGAGCACTGTGCAAGCGATCATATTGAAATGGAAGGAGTATCATACCACTGCAAATCTACCAAGACCCGGCCGTCCCTCTATACTTTCATCTCAAACAAAGAGAAGACTAATCAGAGATACAGCCAAGAGGTCCATGATCACTCTGGATGAACTGCAGAGATTTATAGCTGAGGTGGGACAGTCTGTCCATAGGACAACAATCAGTCGTACACTGCACAAATCTGGCCTTTTAAGGAAGAGTGGCAAGAAGAAAGCCATTTCTCAAAGATATCCATAAAAAGTGTTATTTAAAGTTTGCAACAAGCCACCTGGGAGACACACCAAACATGTGGAAGAAGGTGCTCTGGTCAGATGAAACCAAAATCGAACTTTTTGGCAACAATGCCAAACGATATGTTTGGCATTAAGGCAACACAGCTCGTCACCCTGAACACACCATCCCCACTGTCAAACATGGTGGTGGCAGCATCATGGTTTGGGCCTGCTTTTCTTCAGCAGGGACAGGGAAGATGGTTAAAATTGATGGGAAAATGGATGTAGCCAAATACAGGGCCATCCTTGAAGAAAACCTGTTGTAGTCTGCAAAAGACCTGAGACTGGGACGGAGATTTGTCTTCCAACAAGACAATGATCCCAAACATAAAGCAAAAGCAAAATCTACAATGGAATGGTTCACAAATAAACGTATCCAGGTGTTAGAATGGCCAAGTCAAAGTCCAGACCTCAATCCAATCGAGAATCTGTGGAAAGAGCGGAAAACTGCTGTTCACAAACGATCTCCATCAAACCTCACTGAGCTCGAGCTGTTTGCCAAGGAATAATGGGCAAGAATTTCAGTCTCTCGATGTACAAAATTGATATAGACATACCCCAAGCGACTTGCAGCTGTAATCGCAGCAAAAGGTGGCGCAACAAATATTTAAATTTACATTTGGTATCTTTATGTTTGAAGCATGATATGTGGGAAAAGGTTGAAAAGTTCCAGGGGGCCGAATACTTCCACAAGGCACTGTAAGTGCCTGGAATGTGTTTCCCCTCTTAACCACTTCTATATCCCTTGTGCCTGATATAGAAAGGATGATGGGACTAACCAGAGATGTGGATCCGGTTCTGAAGTGTCTTATAATGGCTGCACAGGGTGCCACTAAGGTATCTTCGCCTTTTCATTTTTTGAGATATCTGTGGTTATAATTTACTTGTACATCATTACAATCTCTTTTTCAAAGAGTACTGTTTCTCTTATGCTTTATCATGTACCTTTCCACCTTGGTCACTAGGAGGTACCACACTTTGTTGCAGGTGACACAGGACAGCGACTTGGCAGTACTATATAAATCTTTGGTCTCTTGGCACTACACAGTCAGGAAGCTATGGGGTTTATTCCTGAATCCTTTCTTTGAGCACTGGGTAGGTCTGTATTCTATTTAATGGGGTTGTCTTGTCTTAAACTACAAGTCTGTAGTCAGTACACGCTGTGAAGATTTTCTGGGGCCAGGAGAGGGCAATCATGTGACTGGAGGTAAGTGATATGCATACTTCTGGCCACAATCCTTCTAGACTATTTCCAGCTTCAGACAAAACACTTGAATAGAGCAAGAATTGTGCGAGACCATGCCCATCTAGTCAGGAAGTGGCTGGGAGTATACATATTGCATACTTGCGGTAACATGACCACATGCTCCGGGCACCGGAGAATCCTCACAGCATACAGTGCATGTGATTTGAGGATTCAGAAATCTGCGGTCACAGATTGCCTGCAGACTTGTAGCTTGAGACCAGACAACTCCTTTAAACTCCTGGATCTCTGACTCTCACCGCCAGTTATAGTTTATCTACTCTGGTTCAGTCACTATCCAATCTGTTCTGCTTTCCATGTTTGAATTCTTGTTGATTGACCTTGGCGTGTATCGTGTCCATTCTTTTATCTTCTGATTTTGTGCCATGATAGCTCTCCTGGTTCTGATCAGCTACCTTGACTTCTCTTACCTCTGGTTCACTCCTCCAGCCATCAGCCCTTCCGTGGACGCAATTCAGTGGACCCCATTTTAAGACCAAATTCCTGTACAAGGATTAAAGTGCAAAGACCCAGTTTCCTATGGAATCTGCCAAATGAATTGGCTAGCACAAAGTCTGATCATGGTACCCTTTTTGAGCCTATGCCTCTGACAGACGTTACAATTACGGTAATTTTTCCCTAATTCCCACTAACAAATTATTTAATAATACTAAGAACATTTGTAGTGCAGAAAGTGAGCATAAGTCATTGGAATTAAAATCTTAATCCCTTGAATTCTCTGTAATGCATCAAATAAATGAAATAGCTTGCCTGATAACTTGCCTGATTGTTCCGTTTAGATTGGGATTTCGGCTCATTGAACAGCATACACTTGTGGTGCCGATGTGGAATGAAAGAATAATACAATAATTAAAAGCAGTTTCATACGTGGGATCAATTTATTTCTTACAGAAGAATAAAGGACTCATTATCACCAGCGTGACAAACTGACAGCCTTCAGATTGTACAGCTGGAATCATGCTGGGAACCATAAATCAATGTCGATGGCATATTGCCAAAGCATATACTCCTGAAAATACTGTCAGCTATTGAATAGTGAAGTGTTGAATATCACACAGTATAAAACTACTAAAAAATTGCTTTTAAATTAAAAAAGAAGACAATAAATTATCCAAAAATACCTCTAAAGTTTTATAGACCTAATTTAGTACAATTAAAACTTCTGTAACTTTTATGTATGCAGCAATGAGAATCCCATGAAGAGTATGGTGGGTGTGAGGAAACTACACACATTTGAACTGTACAAATGAAATTAAGCTCAAACTCTGTCAGAGTTTGATCCGAGTGTCAGTGTGCTGTGCTCCAATTCTCTCTAACAACATATGTGCGGAGGAGACCGAGAAAGTAATTTCTACATCTCCTCCATTGCTAGCATCTATGGTAATCGGACTGCACTCGGGTAACATCCGAGTGCAGTCAGATGTTTCACACACACCCATAGACTTGTATGAGTTTGCATGATCTAATTCTCAGATGCGCAAGTGGCAAGCTGCAATTGGTTTCTCATGCCAAATAGGATTGCACACTGCTGGTAAGGCTGGTTTCACACGTCCTGATATCTCCGGTACCATAAAAACCTTTTGTATTGTCAGGTGACATCAAGCCCACGGATTAGTAATGGAGAGGCATCTATAAGACACCCATCTATTACTAATCTTGTAGTTATATGGTAAATAAAGACACAGCCAGAACAAAGTATTTTATTAGAAATAAAACAAAACACAGTTTTCCATTTTTATTTAAAAATAACAAACACAGTTATACTCAGTTAACGCCTATTCCACCGAAGCCATAGTTCTCCTGTATTAAAACTGAAATTAAAAAAACAATATCCCTCATCGGTTGGTCGTTCTGTCCCACACCGTAATCCATGTCTCGGGGATAAATAGTTTTCAACCTGAGCGGTGCCAAGAAGCGACCGTCCAGGTTGAGAACCACTGGGGAATGAGCTGCTGCGAGTGCAGCATCATTGACCAGCAGTAACATCATCTTGGTTACCGCCAGTCAGTGAGGCTGCCTTCCCAGCCAGGCTGAACTACGGTGACCTCAGCAATGTGGGAAAAAGTCAGTGGTCAGAGGTCACCTCAGTTCAAGCTCAGTGACTTCACAGCAGATCACATTGAGTTATTCAAGACACATTCACTTGAATGGGTCTAAGTGTGTAAGTGTCTCCGGTATGTGTGAAAACTGTCACCATACATGCCAGAGACACTGACGTGTGAAAAAGGCCTAAAGGTGCTGGACTGGATAAACATGTCTCTAGACCTAAACCCCACTGAGCATCTGTGGGAAATCCTCAAATAGAAGGTGGAGGAGCACAAGGTCTCTAAAATCCACCAGCTCCGTGATGTCGTCATGGAGGAGTGGAAGAGGATTCCAGTGGCAGTTTACACCTTTAGGCCATGATCACACTAGCAGTATTTGGTCAGTATTTTACCTCAATATCTGTAAGTCAAAACCAGGAGTGAGTGATAAATCCAGAAGTGGTGATGTGTTTCTATTATACTTTTCCTCTGATAAAATATTTACAAAAATGTGAGAGGTGTACTCACTTTTATGAAATACTATATTTAACTGATTATATACTTCATTTAGCACTTGTTTGGTTGCGTGTTAAATTTTCTTATTTTTACGTAGATAGAGCTTAATAACTATTTAATAGTACCCTATAACATACGAACTGTATAAGCCAAATTTATCATAATTTATGCCACAAAAGTGGCGTAAATTACAATAGACATATACTTCTGTCTGGACAATATTGATAAATATATTAATGGCATGTAAAGTATGAAAAATGGAAAAAACATTATGATTAATTCAGTATTGAGTATGAGCACCTTGTGCAGATATCCTCGCACTTACACTCCTTGGCTGTAATCAATGAGATTATTTATGGTTGTCTGAGGAATGTTCTGGCCTACCGCCTCAACGCATTAACCTAATTATCCCTGTGTGGCCTATTAATAAAAAAACAACAACATAATCACGTTCCTCCATCATGTTCTCATACACTTTATGCAGTTAGTAGCCTCTGTGTCTGTACTGTTACATACTTAGGCAGTTAACTGGTTCATGCAGCTTTACATGAACACCCGAGCCTTACACTATGGCTGGTCCAAATAACTAAAGCAATTGTTACCATCCACCTCTCGTGTCTCCCCTTTTCCTCATAGATTGTAAGCTTGCGAGCAGGGCCCTCATTCCTACTGGTATCTGTTTTGAACTGTGATTTCTGTTATGCTGTAATGTCTATTGTCTGTATAAGTCCCCTCTATAAGTTGTAAAGCGCTGCGGAATATGTTGGCGCTATATAAATAAAATTATTATTATTATTATTATAATCTCAATGCACTTGGACACAAATCATAGAGATCCGCTGCTGGCGGCTCCCTTGGCAATTGCCAAAGAATAATGTCCCAGATTTGGGAAATGGGAGACGAGTCTAGAGACGCTGCAGGCCATTGTAGCAGGTTTATGTCACTCAGGCCGCTCACAGTAGCACAAGCAAAATGTGACCTGGCGATATCATGTTGAAAAATCTTTGGAGATTTTTTCCATTTTTTCATCTGCATATAAGTTCATTAATTCCTTGACTTTTCTCTTTTGGTGTTGCAATTTGAATATCGATGAGTGTATTTACTGGCCTATATAGAACAACCTATCAAAAACAGCAAAGGTGCCGCCATTGACTGTGGAAACATCAGACATTTTCAGGTTTTGATACACATTCACATTTTATACTGTGCAATGTAGCTGCATGCAGCAAAATTCTCATGTTATACAGTGGAGACCAAAACTTTAGCATTTTTTTAAGCATGATTACTTCTGTCTGGTTGTTGTGATGCCCTTTTCCTGGAGATTAATTGAAATTGCAAAATGTTTTAGAATATAGATATGGTCATTTAATTATATATCATATACTATTTATTGATCACAACATAGAGAGTAATTCATTGCTTACAATGCCAGAACTTAATATTTTGTAGCACCACACCGACAGGGCTTGAAACCACTCAGGTACTCAAGACATCCTGAGGGATCTTGCTCCATTCCATTTGCAAATCTGCAAGAAATTCATCTTTATTGCTATGGGTACGGGCCCCAACTCATTGCCCTAACTCATCCCAAGGGTGCTCTGTAGGGTTGAAATGAGGTGATTGGCTTGACCATTGCAACACGACAACATTTTTTTTTGTTAACCAATTTTTTACTAAATTGGATGTGCGCTTAGGATCATTGTCTGGCTGGAATTTCCAGCCCCTGCCTACTTTAGTTTTACCATGTGGCAGCATTACATTCTCCAGTTTATCCTTGTACATGGTAGCATTCATATTTCCATCAATTATAAGCCAAGGGCCAATGGCACATGCAGAAAAGCAACCCCAAACCATGAAATAGCCACCACCATGTTTCACTGTAGGTGTTTGGTACATTACATCATTAAATTTTCTAATTGGGCGGTCTATATAGTGCTTGCCATCACTGCCAAACAGATTAAACTTGGATTCATCCGACCACAACACCTTAGACCAATCTGTCTCTTTCCATTGGCTGTGTTCTTTAGCAAACTCAAGTCGGACCTTTCGGTTCTTTGCAGAGATGAAAGGTTTCTTGACTGGAAATCATGCATTCAACCCTACTGCTCTTAGCCGTCACACCACAGTATGGCGACTCACTTTGGGGCAATGAAATACACAATTCACTTTTACAAGGTGAAATTTGCAAAAACCTTCCACATATTTATTGGAACTTTCTAAGACAAACTATGATTACATGGACCAAAGTACATAGTAAATAACCAAATAACTACATTTAATGCAATTTCAAGTTACACGCTTTTGTGGCGCCCCTGCGTTCTGCTGCCTCAATTATTTTGCCTCCTGTTGTGAATTCCGTCTGGGCTCCCTCTGGTGGCCTTTAGCGATACTGCGGGTCTGGAGCTGGGCTCAGCTGCCTCATTTCCTGCTATGCTGGTTCCTGTTTAACTCCACCTGGACCTTTACTTGTTGCCTGCTGTCGTTGTATTCAGTACTGGTTCTGACCTCTCCTGGATCTCCCTGGTGACCTGTCTCTTTCTGAGAAGCAAAGTCTTGCTAGTTCTTTTTGCTCATAGTTTCCTTGAATATGTTTCTCAGTATATGATGTGTTCAGTCCAGCTTGCTTATATGTGATTTTTCGCTTGCTGGTAGCTCTGGGGTGCAGAGTGCGCCCCTCACATCGTGAGTCGGTGTGGGGGTTCTTGTACTTTCTGCGTGAATAGTTTTTGATAGTTTTTGTTCCGACCGCACAGATCCCTTGCTTTCTTCTGACTATTTAGTGTTAGCGGGCCTCATTTGCTTAAACCTGTTTTTCATTCCTACGTTTGTATTTTCCCCTTAACTCACCGTTATTATTTGTGGGGGGCTGTCTAAACTTTGGGGTTATTTCTCTGAGGCAAGTGAGGCTTTGCTTTCTCTCTAGGGGTAGCCAGTTTCTTAGGCTGTGAAGAGGCGTCTAGGTTTTTAGGTAACGCTCCACGGCTGCCTTTAGTGTGTGTGGATAGGATCAGGATTGCGGTTGGTATAGTTCCCACATTCCCGGAGCTTGTCCTACAATTCAGGTTTACCTATCAGGTCAGTTTTGTGATCCTACCACCGGATCATAACAGTACAGCAGGCCAGTAAAGAGTTAATGCATCGCAAAAGAGGGATAAGAGAAATCCTGAGTTCATTTTTTTTTTTTTTTCCTCTGCAGTGTGTCTAGCCTCTCTCCTCCCCTTAATCTCTGGGTGGTTCAGAATTCAGCTGCAGCTATGGACCTTCAGAGTCTGTCTTCTAGTGTGGATCATCTCACTGCTAGGGTACAAGGCATTCAGGATTATGTAGTTCACAGTCCTATGTCAGAGCCTAAGATACCTATTCCTGAGCTGTTCTCCGGAGACAGATCTAGGTTTTTGAACTTTAAAAATAATTGCAAATTGTTCCTTTCTCTGAGACCTCGTTCCTCTGGTGATCCGGTTCAGCAAGTCAAAATTATTATTTCTTTGTTGCGTGGTGACCCTCAAGATTGGGCATTCTCTCTGGCGCCAGGAGATCCTGCATTGCAAAATGTGGATGCGTTTTTTCTGGCGCTTGGAGTGCTTTATGAGGAACCTAATCTGGTAGACCAAGCAGAAAAGGTTTTGCTGGCTCTCTCCCAGGGTCTGGATGAAGCAGAGGTTTACTGTCAGAAGTTTAGGAAATGGTCTGTGCTCACTCAATGGAATGAGTGTGCCCTGGCAGCGATTTTCAGAAAGGGTCTTTCTGAAGCCATTAAGGATGTTATGGTGGGGTTTCCCACGCCTGCGGGTCTGAATGAGTCAATGTCTTTGGCCATTCAGATTGATCGGCATTTGCGGGAGCGCAAACCAGTGCACCATCTGGCGGTATTTTCTGAGCAGAAGCCTGAGTCTATGCAATGTGACAGGATTCTGACCAGAATTGAACGGCAAAATCACAGACGTCAGAATGGGTTGTGCTTTTACTGTGGTGATTCTGCTCATGTTATCTCAGATTGTTCTAAGCGCACAAAAAACTTTGCTAAGTCTGTCACCATTGGTACTGTACAGCCTAAATTCATTTTGTCTGTTACTTTGATTTGCTCTCTGTCATCCTACTCAGTTATGGCTTTTGTGGATTCAGGTGCTGCCCTGAATTTGATGGATTTGTCTTTTGCCAGGCGCTGTGGTTTTATCTTGGAGCCTTTGCAATTCCCTATTCCACTAAAGGGAATTGATGCCACACCATTGGCCAAGAATAAACCTCAGTACTGGGCTCAAGTGACCATGTGCATGACTCCTGCACATCAGGAGGTGATTCGCTTTCTTGTGTTACATAATTTGCATGATGTTGTCATGTTAGGTCTGCCATGGCTGCAGGCTCATAATCCAGTCCTGGATTGGAAAGCAATGTCTGTGTCAAGTTGGGGTTGCCAGGGAATTCATGGCTATGCTCCTTTGGTGTCAATTGCTTCTTCTACTCCTTCTGAAGTCCCTGAATTTTTGTCGGACTACCAGGATGTATTTGATGAGCCCAAGTCCAGTGCCCTACCCCCTCATAGGGATTGTGATTGCGCCATAAATTTGATTCCTGGTAGTAAGTTCCCTAAGGGACGACTTTTTAATTTGTCTGTACCAGAACATGCCGCTATGCGGAGTTATATCAAGGAGTCTTTGGAGAAGGGGCATATTCGCCCGTCCTCGTCCCCTTTGGGTGCGGGGTTCTTTTTTGTGGCCAAGAAGGATGGTTCTCTGAGACCCTGTATAGATTATCGCCTTCTAAATAACATCACGGTCAAATTTCAGTATCCTTTGCCACTGTTGTCCGATCTGTTTGCTCGGATTAGGGGGGCCAGTTGGTTCACCAAGATAGATCTTCGTGGAGCGTATAATCTTGTGCGTATAAAGCAGGGCGATGAATGGAAAACAGCATTTAATACGCCCGAAGGCCATTTTGAGTACTTGGTGATGCCTTTTGGGCTTTCTAATGCCCCTTCTGTGTTCCAGTCCTTCATGCACGACATCTTCCGAGAGTATCTGGATAGGTTTATGATTGTGTACCTGGATGATATTTTGGTCTTTTCTGATGATTGGGAATCTCATGTGAAGCAGGTCAGGATGGTATTTCAGGTCCTGTGAGCCAATGCCTTGTTTGTGAAGGGCTCTAAATGTCTCTTCGGAGTCCAGAAGGTTTCCTTTTTGGGCTTTATTTTTTCTCCTTCTACCATTGAGATGGATCCAGTCAAGGTCCAGGCTATTTATGACTGGACTCAACCTACATCGGTAAAGAGTCTTCAGAAGTTCTTGGGTTTTGCTAATTTTTACCGTCGCTTCATCACTAATTTTTCCAGTGTGGTTAAGCCTTTGACGGATTTCACCAAGAAGGGTTCTGATGTGACGAATTGGTCTCCTGCGGCCGTGGAGGCCTTTCAGGAGCTCAAACGTCGGTTCTCTTCGGCTCCTGTCTTGCGTCAGCCGGATGTCTCTCTGCCCTTCCAGGTCGAGGTTGATGCTTCTGAGATTGGAGCAGGGGCCGTCTTGTCACAGAGAAGCTCTGATGGCTCTGTGATGAGGCCATGTGCTTTCTTTTCAAGAAAGTTTTTGCCTGCCGAGTGGAATTATGATGTTGGTAATCGGGAGTTATTGGCAATGAAGTGGGCATTTGAGGAGTGGCGACATTGGCTTGAGGGAGCCAAACATCGTGTGGTGGTCTTGACGGAACACAAGAATTTGACTTATCTCGAGTCTGCTAAGCGGCTAAATCCTAGACAGGCTCGATGGTCGCTGTTTTTCTCCCGTTTCGATTTCGTGGTTTCATACCTTCCGGGTTCGAAGAACGTGAAGGCTGATGCTCTTTCTAGGAGCTTTGTGCCTGACTCTCCGGGAGTTTCTGAACCGGCTGGTGTCCTCAAAGAAGGGGTGATTTTGTCTGCCATCTCCCCTGATTTACGACGGGTACTGCAGGAATTTCAGGCCAATAGACCTGATCGTTGTCCACCGGAGAGACTGTTTGTCCCAGATAGATGGACCAGTAGAGTCATTTCCGAGGTTCATTCTTCGGTGTTGGCGGGTCACCCTGGGATTTTTGGTACCAGGGATTTGGTGGCTAGGTCCGTTTGGTGGCCTTCCTTGTCGCGGGATGTGCGTTCCTTTGTGCAGTCCTGTGGGATTTGTGCTCGGGCCAAGCCTTGCTGTTCTCGTGCCAGTGGATTGCTTTTGCCTTTGCCTGTCCCGAAGAGGCCCTGGACGCATATTTCCATGGATTTTATTTCGGATCTTCCAGTCTCTCAGAAGATGTCTGTTATCTGGGTGGTTTGTGATCGTTTTTCTAAAATGGTCCATTTAGTGCCCTTGCCTAAGGTGCCTTCTTCCTCCGATTTGGTTCCACTGTTTTTTCAGAATGTGGTTCGTTTGCATGGTATTCCTGAGAATATTGTGTCTGACAGAGGATCCCAGTTTGTGTCCAGATTTTGGCGGTCCTTTTGTGCTAAGATGGGCATTGAATTATCTTTTTCATCGGCCTTCCATCCTCAGACGAATGGCCAAACCGAACGAACTAATCAGACCTTGGAGACTTATCTGATATGTTTTGTTTCTGCTGATCAGGATGATTGGGTGACCTTTTTGCCATTGGCTGAGTTCGCCCTCAATAATCGGGCTAGTTCTGCTACTTTGATTACGCCTTTTTTTTGCAATTCTGGTTTTCATCCTCGTTTTTCCTCAGGTCAGGTTGAGCCTTCTGACTGTCCTGGGGTGGATTCTGTGGTGGATAGGTTGCAGCAGATTTGGAACCATGTGGTGGACAATTTGACGTTGTCACAAGAGAAGGCTCAGCGCTTTGCTAACCGCCGGCGCTGTGTGGGTCCCCGACTTCGTGTGGGGGATTTGGTATGGTTGTCTTCTCGTTATGTTCCGATGAAGGTTTCCTCTCCTAAGTTCAAGCCTCGTTTCATCGGTCCTTATAAGATTTTGGAAATCCTCAACCCTGTGTCATTTCGTTTGGACCTCCCAGCATCATTTGCCATTCACAATGTGTTCCATAGGTCATTGTTGCGGAGATATGTGGTGCCTGTTGTTCCTTCTGTTGATCCTCCTGCTCCGGTCTTGGTCGAGGGAGAATTGGAGTATGTGGTGGAGAAGATCTTGGATTCTCGTGTTTCGAGACGAAAGCTTCAGTACTTGGTTAAGTGGAAGGGCTATGGTCAGGAGGATAATTCCTGGGTTGTCGCCTCTGATGTTCATGCGGCCGATTTGGTTCATGCCTTTCATTCGGCTCATCCTGATCGGCCTGGGGGCTCTGGTGAGGGTTCGGTGACCCCTCCTCAAGGGGGGGGGTACTGTTGTGAATTCCATCTGGGCTCCCTCTGGTGGCCTTTAGCGATACTGCTGGTCTGGAGCTGGGCTCAGCTGCCTCATTTCCCGCTATGCTGGTTCCTGTTTAACTCCACCTGGACCTTTACTTGTTGCCTGCCGTCGTTGTATTCAGTACTGGTTCTGACCTCTCCTGGATCTCCCTGGTGACCTGTCTCTTTCTGGGAAGTTAAGTCTTGCTAGTTCTTTTTGCTCATTGTTTCCTTGAATATGTTTCTCAGTATATGATGTGTTCAGTCCAGCTTGCTTATATGTGATTTTTCGCTTGCTGGTAGCTCTGGGGTGCAGAGTGCGCCCCTCACATCGTGAGTCGGTGTGGGGGTTCTTGTACTTTCTGCGTGAATAGTTTTTGATAGTTTTTGTACCGACCGCACAGATCCCTTGCTTTCTTCTGACTATTTAGTGTTAGCGGGCCTCATTTGCTTAAACCTGTTTTTCATTCCTACGTTTGTATTTTCCCCTTAACTCACCGTTATTATTTGTGGGGGGCTGTCTAAACTTTGGGGTTATTTCTCTGAGGCAAGTGAGGCTTTGCTTTCTCTCTAGGGGTAGCCAGTTTCTTAGGCTGTGAAGAGGCGTCTAGGTTTTTAGGTAACGCTCCACGGCTGCCTTTAGTGTGTGTGGATAGGATCAGGATTGCGGTCGGTATAGTTCCCACATTCCCGGAGCTTGTCCTACAATTCAGGTTTGCCTATCAGGTCAGTTTTGTGATCCTACCACCGGATCATAACAGCCTCCCTAACCAGTAGTGGTATCATGTCTGGAAGTAAGTGGAGCTCCCTACACTAAGTAAACCACACATCCACACACAAGTCTGATCCCTGACCAGAAGGGGGAGCACAAGCCCCTAGTTTGTAGGGTGACTGCCTCTTCTAGCTGGGGGGAGGAGTAATAGAGAGAGTAGAGTGTAGAGTGAGTGTGAGGTAGGGAGGAAGGAGCAAATTGAGTTTCCAGGGGTTGGAGCTATGGAAAGCTAACCCTAGGATTACAATGAGAACAGGGCACCAGAGCCCTAGGCTACCAGGGACTGCAAGTCCTGGGAGCAGAATCTGGAGACCGGAGGGACTGCAGGTCCTGTGGTGGTCACCCCTGCAGCACCAGAAGCACCACATCACAGAAAGTTCAGAGCTGGGAGAGAGAACAGATTCCAAAAGAGTTCGCAATGTATGCTGGCTGTAGCTGCTGCAGAATAGACAAGCAGGGAGTACAGATTAGCTCATAAGCTGTTGAATCTCCAAAGAGACAAGCACAGAAAGGAAGGCTCATTATACCCACTGGGTGGAGTGGACTCCAGTTGCTTTCAGACTGGCTGGAGCCTGTACTTAGAGACCAGTACTCCTGGATTCAACCTGCATCCATCATCAGTAAAGGTAAAGACTGAATTCCTTTGCCTCCTTGCTTCTTAATGCTGCACTGCTCACTACAATTCCCATCATTGCCAACGGACATGCTCCTACTGAGGGGAGTGATCCATCTTGCTGCATTACCATCTATCCCCTGGGGATCCCACTTGCAGTGCTGGCCATCCCTGGCCAGACACCTCAGCTGCCGTCACGATACAACCATAAACTATGATCCTCTGTAAATATTCCCCTTTTCTTTTGTCCGGTCAGGGCCACGGTGCTGGGCAATCACCACTGTGATATCCCTGATAGACTGCCTGCTTGGCTACCGAGTACCCCGGCCCGCTCGACCGAGGCACTTTCTCTTGGCTTACCTTTTGTAGTGTAGAGTTTGGAGCATCTTTCTTGATTGTCCAGCAGTAGTGTCCTAACATTTCTAGGTTCCCTTTCCCTACATACCTTTTCTCAATGGCAGCAATGTCCTGATGGAATCACTCACAGTGTTCATCACTGACGGCTCCACAGTTCTATAGGAAGAAGTCGAGGTGTGAATGGAGAAAGTGAATCTTCAGAAACGTGTACTTAAGCATCTCATCCACCTGCTCTTTGAAATTGGATGTACGTTTGTTTCCCAAAAATCCTGAACAAATACTCATAAAACTGTTCCGCCCTTCCTTCTCAACAGCCTGAAGTTCATCATTGAAATGAATGTCCTTGTAAGGCTCATTAATTTGTGGGCCAACAAAGAAACCCTCTTTCAACTTTTAATTGCCAACCTAGTTTGAAAACATGTCTTCGCTTCCATACATTTACTGCATTAAAATTTTCCACGATTTAACGGAACAAGATAGCTGGCGCACTACAATATAGTAACTAAATAATCCAAACGGGGGGGGTGGGGTGCAAGAAAGTGGCTAACAGCAGTATCAGTAAAAAAGAAGAAAAGAGAAGCCACTAAACAATCTGCACACCGCCAATCAAACATATGAAAAAAGGAACAACTTTATTGGTAACAAAAGTGTTAAAACCAATTAAAAACAATACACAGACAAAACTCCCCCATGAGGCCTGTTCAAGAATGATTTCTGCATAAATAGCATGAATAACATACACGGTGCTGAGCACAATTGCAGATCCTCAAACAACACACTGCTGGGAACAATCTAAAGTGCATATATATACACTGTGTTCCAAATTATTATGCAAATAATATTTCCTCATATTTTTTCTAAACTACCTATCTGAATTGCAGTCATTGTTATTTTCCAGTCATCTACTATTCTAGTATAATTGCAATGTTTTGGAAAAAACTGCCTATGAAAACAGTATCTTTTAAAAAAAAATAAACACTCAAAATGCATGTTCCAAATTATTATGCACAGCAGAGTTTTCAACCTTTTTTTTTTATTTTGAACCAAAAAATGGTCAATTGTGAAGTTATAAGCATTATCAGCTTATTACAAAATGAAATCAAACAGTTTTCAAGTGAAAACTTTATTCTAGGTGATGTTACATTTGCACATAGGACCCCTTGTTCGAAAGAAGCTTCTGAACTCTCTCGTCCATTGAATTTGTCTGTTTTTGGATGGCTTCTGCTTCAATTGTTTTGCATGTGCACAGAATACCCTCCCAGAGCTGTTGCTTAGATGTGAACTGCCTCCCGCCATCATAGACACTCCTTTTGATGATACTTCAGAGGTTCTCAATGGGGTTGAGGTCAGGGGAAGATGGTGGCCACACCATAAGTTTGTTCTCTTTTATGCCCATAGCAGCCAGAGATGCAGATGTGTTTTTTGCAACATGAGACGGTGTATTATCATGCATGAAAATGATCTTGCTGCGGAAAGCACGGTTCTTCCTCTTGAACCATGGCAGGAAGAGTTGTTTTAGAAACTCCACATAGATTATGGAGTTCATCTTTACCCCTTCAGGGATCATAAAGGGGCCGACAATCTCTCTCCCCATGATTCCAGCCCAAAACATTACTCCACCTCCTCCTTGTTGGTGCCTTAGCCGTGTTTTCATGGGGTGTACATCCTCCACTCCATCCATCTGGACCATCGAGCGTTGCACGGCACTCATCGGTGAACAAAACAGTTTGGAAGTCAGTCTTCATGTATCGTTTGGCCCACTGGAGCTCTTTCTGCTTGTGTGCAGTGGATAGAGGTGGTCGACAGGATGGCTTACGCACAGCTGCAAACCTCTGAAGGACCCTGCATCTTGTTGTTCTGGGGACGTTGGAGGCACCAGCAGCTTCAAAAACTTGTCTGCTGCTATGACAAGGCATTTTTGCAGCTGCTCTTTTAACCTTACGCAATTGCCTGTTGGAAAGAGTCCTCAATTTTTCTTTATCAGCACACACACGTGTGTGCTGGGAATCAGCTACATACTTCTTGATTGTGCGATGATCACGATGAAGTGTCTTGGCAATGTCGATTGTAGTCATGCCTTGACCTAAATACTCCACAATTTGTTGCTTCTCAGCAGCCGACACATCCTTTTTCTTTCCCATTTTGGCAAAAAAAGTAGGCTGCTTAATAATGTGGAACAGCCTTCTTAAGTAGTCTTGCCTTTATTTGGACACACCTGCCAAACTAATGTGCACAGGTATCTGCAATTGCTTTCAGTGATATAAAGAGCCCTGACACACATCACCATCAATGAGTTTAAATGACAAACCAAAAAATTCTAACCTTATCACTCCTAAACTCTATGTGCATAATAATTTGGAACACAGTGTGTATATATATATATATATATATATATATATATATATATATATATATATATATATATATATATACTTATAGTTACAAATGTACATACGTTTGTATATGAAAAGATGTACTCACTCCTAGTAAAGAAATAAATAAATGCAGGGGCCCGGTCCCTAATCCACTGCTAATGTACGGACATAAGTCCTAAATATAACAGAGCATCAGCCCCAATGCATGATGAAAGGGTATAGCAACCGCTGCCCATGGCCAAAAACCACAACCAAGGACCAAACGCCACCCCAGCAGTGTGCAAAAAGTTACCCTATAGTCACCTACAATAAGGAGGGTAACCCAGCGACCAGTGTACAGAACAGGACCAGATGGTGGGAGAACCCAACGCGAATCGCGGTTACAGGGACCGATTCGTCAGGGGAAGTAGCTTACCGCAGAAAGCAGCATCCTTTTATATCAAATGGTACGGTCGTAAGTGAGCACCGATGTGTGTCCTGCCCTGGACCGGAAACAATGAGGCAGGAAGTAAAAAGTAGAAGAGGTCAGGAACATCAGGATAATAGCGCCTGCGCAGAGAGCAGAGGATGCTGGAAGTGGGCATATGTCTCTGCCCACACTGTTCCAATGCGCACGCGCCGACTGTAAAGCCGGCGGTCCGCATAGAAACACAGAGGAAGGAGCCACAAGCCAGAGAGAAAGATCGCCAGGGCGGGCAACAGGTGACACATAGCCAATGTATGCATATCCACATAGGAAGGGGGGAGGAGGAGGAAGGAGGGAGGAGGGGGAAGGGGAAAGAAAGGGGAAACATGGCCAGTCAAAGTGAGCCTGGAGATACGGTCCCACTTAAAGGGGAAGTAGTGCTGGAAAGGAAGATATATGCATGGATAAAAATAACAAATCACAAACAAAATAAAGATAAAACAAAATAAAAATATGAACAATGATAGAAACCCACATAAAGAAATAATAATACAAATGAACAAGTAACAAAAAAAAAAAAAAAAAAAAGGGAAAATCACAATATAACACACATGAAACAATATGACACATATCAAATAAAACATAAATGAGAACATGTATATCTATACAAAATCATAACACATAATGCAAAATAAGGAAGATAAGAAGGGGCCCATACAACATAGCCTTCCATCCCAGGTGAAGATCGCCGACTTCTCCATATTACTCTTGGTGTCCATAAAGATAAACAAAAGTCCATGTCTCCCAAGTCTTATCCAGATTCCCCGGATAGAAGTGCTGCATGGAACATCCAATATGCCCAGCCATAAAGGTGAATCCTCTCATAATAACCATATATATACGAAGTCCTGTCCCAAATGTTATCCGTCAAGGTAAAGAGAGATGGGACCCGCAAACAGAGGTTTTAGCCCAGGAAGCCTGTGAAGAGGAGATCCTCATTAATCCCCTGAGGCGCTATGGAGTGGAGTAGATAAATCCATCGAGACTCCACTTGCAGAAGCCGCTTATATAGGGAACCACCCCTGCCAGAGCTCCTAACGTGCTCCAAACCAACTATCCTGGTGTTGGCGCAATTGCCCCCGTGATGAAGTAGGAAATGTGAGGCTACTGTAGTGAGCGTCTTACCCTTCCGACTGTCCGCAGCAGCTGTATTAATGGTAGACAAGTGACCTTGCATTCTCCGACGCAGTTCTTGCAAAGTCTGGCCTACATAAATACAAGGACACGGACAAATCAAGGCATAAATGACATGAGAAGTTTTGCAATTGATATATGCCTTTAACTTGTGCTGCGTCTGATCAATGGGATTACAAAAAACGTCACGAACGGGGTGCATGTATGGACATATGTTACAGTCACCACATGGAAATGAACCTCTCAAAAGTATTCCATGATTAAGCCTCCATGTGGGTCTCCTATAGTGACTCTGGGTAAGTATATCCCTAAAGTTAGGCGCCCTCTTGGCCGTCGTCAATGGCCGGGCACTGACAACCTGGGATGTTTGTGTGTCTGTAGTTAGAATCCTCCAGTGGTCATTCAAAATCCTACTCACCTGAGGCCATTGGGTGTGATATCCCGTAATGAAGCGCACATAACTGTCCGGTCTCCTCCTACTAGTGACAAGTAAAGAATCTTGTGTCTGCCGGCTGGCCCTCTGGTAGGCATGGGAAATACATTTTTTAGGATAGTTCCTGCTTTTGAATGTTTTAGTAAGATCCTGGGCTTCCCTCCTGAAGTCAGAGTCCTGCATGCAGTTCCGCCTTGCCCTGAGGAACTGACCAGTCGGAACCCCATCCCTCATATGCTTAGGGTGAAAGCTCCGATATTCCAATAAATCGTTGACAGCTGTGGGTTTCCGATATAAACATGTGGATAGTGTGCCGTCCTGATATTTGACCTCCAGATCCAAAAAAATGACTGTAACAGAAGAAAAATGATGAATCAAAAAGATATTAAAAGGGTTATTATTGAATGAAGTCCAAAAACTGGAGACATTCCTCCAATGAACCCGACCAAATGAAAAAGATGTCGTCTATGAAGCGCGACCACTGTCGCACTCTGTTGTTAAAAAAATCAGATACATAGACGATAGTAGACTCCCACCACCCCAAAAAAAGATTTGCAAAGGCTGGGGCACAACGCGCACCCATAGCCACACCAGATGTTTGTAAAAAATATGCCCTGTCAAATAAAAAGAAATTGTGCCTCAAAGCAAAATTGAGTAAATCAATGATGAAAGAGTCATGCATTCTGCCTGAGTTTACCTGTTGATCAAGAAAGAATAGGACTGCACGCATGCCGTCATCGTGGTTGATATTTGAGTACAGAGACTCAACGTCGCAGGTAACCATGAACTCGCCCGGAACTAGCGTAACTCCTTTTTAGACACTGATAAAGTGCGAGGAATCTCTCGTATACGAAGGAAGTGTGATAACAAGTGGCTGCAAGAAAAAATCAATATAGGTACATGCCCTCTCACACAAACTGCCGATACTGGAGACTATTGGATGACCAGGAGGCTTGATGGTACTCTTGTGAACTTTGGGTAGCATATAAAAAGTTGGTGTAATCGGTTGTTCTACCCAAATAAAGACCCGCTCATGCACATTAATGATCCCCAGTTCAAAAGTTCTATCTATGAGTGCTCTCAATTTGACAGAATAGACCCCTGTGGGATCAGAGGGGAGTTTGCGGTAAAAGCGTGAATCGTCCAATTGTCTATGGGCTTCTTCTAGGTACATATGATGGGGCCATAAGACAATATTGACCCCCTTATCAGCCTCTCTCATCAGGAATTCCTTGTTGTTCTTAAGGCTAAGTAAGGCCTTACGCTCCTGGACCGTGAGGCTCATACCAGCACCAGACCTGTCAGGCAATGCCTCTATGTCTTGTTTGACCATCTCGAAAAAGATTTTAACAGCTGGAACGGTAGAAAGGGGGGGCATACCATAGACCTATTTTTGTGTGGGAATCGTGGCCTACCTGTAGGGGAATCCCCCTCTTGTAGCAAATCCATGAGATCCTGAAACGCTCTCTGTTCTGTTTGGTCAGGGACTGGCGTGGATTGTGGATGATCATGCAAAACCTGTAAAATAATCTTTCTACAGAAAAGAAAAAGATCCTTGATTAGTGTAAACTTATCTGTCAATTGTGATGGTGAGAAGGTCAATCCCCTCCTTAGTACAGATGTTTCAGTAGTAGTTAACTGATACTCAGATAAATTAATAATTTGCAGAGTATCAATGTCATTGGAGTTATCATACTTACGGGCGTTATCGATGGACTGTGTGGTTACTTGCGGTTCTTCCTCCGTTGGTTCTGATACACTGGCCTGTAGTTCCTGTTCCTGGTGACGCGAGTAAAGAGACTTGTGTCTCCTACGCCCTCGCCTGGTCCTGGCCCTGCTTCTGATTCGCTTTCCGCGGAGGATAAAAAATCGCTTGATATATGTCCGTCCATAGTCGAACTGTTACGTGCTGGCTCACTGGGGCTAGATCTAGTGTTCATACCCCGACGCTGGTTCCCTTGATGTTTCCAATTAAAAGCTACTTTCCGATCAAAATCTGACTTGTCTCTCAGGAATTTAGACCTCTTTTTATCCATAATCTCTTTATCATATTTATCAAGGACCTCCTTTAATTTTGCCTTGAAGGGCTGGATCTGTGACGCCTCATCAAATTTACTGAGATCATTCTCCAAGCTCTTAATTTCAGATTTGACATGACTCAAAAGCTCTCTATCAAGTGTAATCAATAGATTGATCAGGATATGTGAGCACCGTAGCAAGCCCTCCTCCCATGTGGTACGGAAGGCATCAGAGGGTTCCCATGCGGGAAGATAGGGATTCTCAAACCTCTTGGTACCAAATTCAGTTTAAGGTACTCTTCTAGGCAGCGAACATTCCATAATAATTTAATCCCCTGTTTTTGTGCCGCCATAAGTTTAGTCGTCCCCGTGAAAAGTCAGAATCTGGGCAATTCTACGTGGTATCAATAAAAACAGCGGAAGCTGAGGCCCTCCATGCAGCCTCTCTAATATTCCAGTCCATCACAAAACACCAAGAAAATGCCCACCTAAAGACCGTAAATGCAAAAATTAAATACAGATATGAGATAAGATCCTAATAAACCATGTGCAGCCAAGCTAAGAAAAACATCTATAGGATGCTTGAGGAGGACAATTTAACGGAACAAGATAGCTGGTGCACTACAATATAGTAACTAAATAATCCAAACAGAGGGGGGGAGGGGGGGAAGAAAGTGGCTAACAGCAGTATCAGTAATAAAAAGAAGAAAAGAGTAGCCACTAAATAATCTGCACACCGCCAATCAAACATATGAAAAAATGAACAACTTTATTGGTAACAAAAGTGTTAAAACCAATTAAAAACAATACTCCAGGCTCACTTTGACTGGCCATGTTTCCCCTTTCTTTCCCCTTCCCCCTCCTCCCTCCTTCCTCCTCCTCCCCCCTTCCTATGTGGATATGCATACATTGGCTATGTGTCACCTGTTGCCCGCCCTGGCGATCTTTCTCTCTGGCTTGTGGCTCCTTCCTCTGTGTTTCTATGGGGACTGCCGGCTTTACAGTCGGCGCGTGCGCATTGGAACAGTGTGGGCAGAGACGTCTGCCCACTTCCAGCGTCCTCTGCTCTCTGCGCAGGCGCTATTATCCTGATGTTCCTGACCTCTTCTACTTTTTACTTCCGGCCTCATTGTTTCCGGTCCAGGGCAGGACACACACCGGTGCTCACTTACGACTGTACCATTTGATATAAAAGGATGCTGCTTTCTGCGGTAAGCTACTTCCCCTGACGAAGCGGTCCCTGTAACCGCGATACGCGTTGGGTTCTCCCACCATTTGGTCCTGTTCTGTACACTGGTCGCTGGGTTACCCTCCTTATTGTAGGTGACTATTGGGTAACTTTTTGCACACTGCTGGGGTGGCGTTTGTAGCAGGGTCTCCTTGGCTGCGGTTTTTGGCCATGGGCAGCGGTTGCTATACCCTTTCATCATGCATTTGGGCTGATGCTCTGTTATATTTAGGACTTATGTCCGTACATTAGCAGTGGATTAGCCTTTATTGCCTTTATTTATTTCTTTACTAGGAGTGAGTACATCTTTTCATATACAAACGTATGTACATTTGTACTATAAGTATATATATATATATATATATATATATATATATATATATATACAGTATATATATATATATATATATATATGCACTTTAGATTGTTCCCAGCAGTGTGTTGTTTGAGGATCTGCAATTGTGTTCAGCACCGTGTATGTTATTCATGCTATTTATGCAGAAATCATTCTTGAACAGGCCTCATGGGGGAGTTTTGTCTGTGTATTGTTTTTAATTGGTTTTAACACTTTTGTTACCAATAAAGTTTTTACTTTTTTCATATGTTTGATTGGCGGTGTGCAGATTTTTTAGTGGCTTCTCTTTTCTTCTTTTTTACAAAAATTTTCCACGATTGACACTTGTAACAAATCAGAAACAGACAAAGATTCACAGTCTGGACTCGCTCACATGAGCGTATAACACGACCGAGTGCTATCTGATGTTTTATTGGATAGCTCTCGGCCCAATGCTATACTGTGGGGTAGTGCAAATCAGCAATTATTTTATCATGCCAATCTGGCATGAGAAAACAATAGCAGTATGCTGCAATTGGCAGTGAGACTCGGCTCCCTCGCACCCATACAAGTCTATGGGTGCGTGTGAAATATTGGATTGCACTTGAATGTCATCCCAGAGCAGTCTGATATATGCCGAGTCAGGTAATGGAGGAGATGAAGAAATTACTTCCTCCATCTCCTCCGCACCTGTGCTGTGATTCTCTCATGTGAGAGGATCGGAGAACCGAGCACCGACACTCGGCTCACGGTTGTAGCAGACCTGAAGCCGAATGTTGTTAGCATATCACATCTGATGTTATACGCTCGTGTGATTCCAGTCTTAGTCTGATAGCTAAATTATATAGAGATCAAATACATCAATGACTTGTTCCATCAATAACAAGGTGGTATTACCTTTCTTGGGGGATAGGTAATAACTGGTAGATCAGTAGGAGCCCAAATGCTGAGACCCCAACCGATCATTAGAATAGGAGACTTATTTCTCCTGTTGAAATGGAGCCATGGTCAGCCATGGTCAAATCATTATCTATGGGATTGACAGAGATAGCACTATACCCACATGGTTCATTCAAACAAAGGAAAGAAGTGGATATCCTGTGGATAGGTGAAAACTAGGGATGGGCAAACCCGAGGGACCCAAACATCCACAGGTTCGCCCATCCCTAGTGATAGCTTGTTCTTACTGGAATAACTGTCCACAGAACAGGATAAATCCAGGGCTATGCGCTCCCTCCTGCCACTGTTCAGCATATGACATTGATGTAATACGGACATGTTAACACCACGGCAACTCTTTACATTGTTAAGCAGTTTTTGTGGGAGCAATATGAAATCACTCAACAAGGTCATTAAGGGAAAGTTAGTAAGCAATGAGCTTAGGCTGAGCAAAGAGAGATTTCCATGACATATGGCAAATCTGTTATAGTTGTTGGGAACTGGAACAAATTACCATGGGACGTGGAGAGGAATCTCCAACATTGCCTGAGTATAGGAATAAAACCAAAAATCATCCCTCAAACATGATTTAGGAATAGATGAATCTGTGTGTATTTGTAAGTAGAGATCCCTGTGGGAACCTGACTGCACCAGATGATTGATGCTCCTTCTGGCCTTGTAGAACATGACTGTTTCATAAAATCCATTCAATTCTAACATTAATGGACAATCACTCTTTTACTGTGCAACAGGCAGGTCTCCTATTTATTATTCAATAATACCAAGTAATTCTCAGCAGAAGTTCAATTCTCATTTAACATTCTGTTTCTAATTTCAGCATGAAGGCAATTTTATAAAACATTCATGCACTAATGATACTGAGCATAATGAGAAAACTGCTGGGTGCTGGGGCTCCAAATGAGCAGATGTACTTTATAGAAACATATTATTTACCTGTTTTTTAGAATGTTAGTCAGCCTTGATTTTCTAAACATTTTATATTTGAGGAAGAGCATATCACGTGTACAATTTACTACTGCTTATTAGTCACAGGAAAAAAGTTACACTCATTCTCAGTCCATTTTGCTCAATTACTGGTCACTTGGGTTGGCTAAGGAATTTTCGGGATGAGATGGTCTATGACTAGCACACCCACAGGTACAATGGCATTTAAAAGTTTGAGCACGCCTGGTCAAATTTAGTGTTATTGTGAACTGTTAAGCAAGTTGAAGATAAAATGATCTGTAAAAGGTTTGACGTTAAAGATGGCACATTTCCTTTGTATTTTAGGCAAAATATATACAGTGGGGGAGATAAGTATTTGATCCCTTGCTGATTTTGTAAGTTTGCCCACTGACAAAGACATGAACAGTCTATAATTTTAAGAGTAGGTTAATTTTTACATTGAGAGATGGAATATCAAAAATAAAATCCAGAAAATCACATTTTATAAATTATATAAATGTATTTGCATTTTGCGGTGAGAAATAATTATTTGATCCCTCTGGCAAACAAGACTTAATACTTGGTGGCAAAACCCCTGTTGGCAAGCACAGCAGTCAGACGTTTTTTGTAGTTGATGATGAGGTTTGAGCACATGTCAGGAGGAATTTTGGTCCACTCCTCTTTGCCGATTATCTCTAATTCATTTTGATTTTGAGGCTGTTGCTGGGCAACTAGGAGCTTCAACTCCCTCCATAAGTTTTCTATGGGATTAAGATCTGGAGACTGGCTAGTCTGGAGACTCCTTTGTTGCCTTGGCTGTATGTTTTTGGGTAATTGTCTTGCTAAACGACCCAGCCACGACCCATTTTAAATGTCTTGGCAGAGGGAAGGAGGTTGTCACTCAGGATTTTACGGTACATGGCTCTATCCATTCTCCCATTGATGTGATGTGAAGTAGACCTGCGCCCTTAGCAGAGAAATACCCCCAAAACATAATGTTTCCACCTCCATGATTGACAGTGGAGATGGCGAGTTGCGTTAATGCCAAAGAGCTCAATTTTTGTCTCATCCGACCACAGCACCTTTTACCAATCACTCACAGAATCACCCAGGTGTTCATTGGCAAACTTCAGACGGGCCTGCACATGTGCCTTCTTGAGCAGGGGGTGCAGTAAAGGGTGATAGGAGTTAGGGAGTGCAGTCAGTGGTGATATAGGGAGAGGGGGCTCAGTCAGGGGTGATATGGGTGAGTGGTGCAGTCAGAGATGACGTAAGGGGACTTATCTTCACTGTGCCAGCAGATATCTGTGCTTGGGCCCGCTGGAGAATCCTCCGATCCTCTGATGGGCCAGTCTGACCCTGGGAACATTGCATTTTATTTCCTATCAAACAGAGAAACCACATATGACACCCCAAAACAGAAACTGGAGCATGGGGAGGTGAGTAAACTACCAGACTACCCCAGTGAAGAAAATATATAGTTCATCATATTAACCTCTTAATGACCACCAATACGTCTTTTTACTGACCTGCGATATAACAGAATAGCATCCTCCGACAGGTGACATTCCAGCAGCTGTCGGCTGTACACTATAGCTGACAACTTGCTGCATCAGCCACGATCAGTGTTGGCGCCAAACATGGCCATTTAACCCCTAAGATGCTGCTGTCAGTAGTCACTACAGCATCAGAGTGTGTGGGCTCCCTCCTCAACTCCATTGGCACCCTGGGATCTTGATCATGTGGTGCTGATGTTTGTCATGGCCAAACAACGGTCTTAAAGTCTGCCGGATGTAGCGGCCTGTTCAGAAGTTAGCAACATTTAGGTGGTAAATCAACTTTTTAAGTTTCTGTCATGTCACTTTGCATTAATTCCGGAAAAGCACCGGAAGGGTTAATAAACTACCTGAAAGCAATTTTAAATACATTGAAGGGTGCAGTTTTTAAAATGGTATCACTTTTGGGGTATTCCAATATATAGGACTCCCAAGGTCAGTTCAAAACTGAACAGTTCCCCAAAAAAATAAGTTTTGTAAATTTTATTGAAAAAATGAAAAATGACTTTTACATTATTAAACCTTCTAAAATGCTAACAAAATGAAACAACATTTCAAAAATGGTGCTTATGTAAAGCAGACATGAGGGAAATGTTATTTATTAATGTTTTTCTGTGGTGTGACTGTCTGGATTAAAGGGATATAATAATCTTTATAATAATCTTTATAATAATTATTCAAAGTTTGAAAATTGCTCATTTTTTATTTATCATGTTTTTATAATAAAACATAACACATATTAATTTACATTTACCATTATCATAAAGTATAATGTGTCACGAAAAAACGGTCTGAAAATTAATGGAATATTTTGAAGCATTCCAGAGTTGTTACTAAATAAAGTGACAGATGTCAGATTTAAAAAAACTGGCCCGGTCACTAAACCAAACAACCAAGTATTTGCAACCAGTTTTATCATTGACCCTCTACTTACCTTTGGATCACCAGGGAGGGTTTAATTAGTAAAAGCCTTCCTCAGTGTCATTGTGCTACTGCTCCCATGCTTCAGAGGCAAAACTGCCTCTTCCAGCCGCTTGGGAGAGTGTAAAGTTTGGGCCAGCATCTCTAAACTGTCGATCTTTAAGAAAAGCAGGAGAATGGTGCTCTTTTAAACATAAGAACCTCTTTAAGTAAGTTAACCTGACAAATGTTTTAGTCAAGTAAGTTGTTCTGACATTACAATATTTTCTTAGAAAGCCTGCTGTTGAATCACAAATGGGTTTTGAGTGAGATAAGCTATTGAGACATTGTAAATATGTTTATTTTAAAGGGGTGGTCTGAAACTAACACTGATTTAAAGGCCCCGTCTCACATAGCGATTTACCAACGATCACGACCAGCGATACGACCTGGCCGTGATCGTTGGTAAGTCGTTGTGTGGTCGCTGGGGAGCTGTCACACAGACAGCTCTCTCCAGCGACCAACGATCAGGGGAACGACTTCGGCATCGTTTAAACTGTCTTCAACGATGCCGAAGTCCCCCTGCAGCACCCGGGTAACCAGGGTAAACATCGGGTTACTAAGCGCAGGGCCGCGCTTAGTAACCCGATGTTTACCCTGGTTACCAAAAAAAACAAACAGTACATACTCGCCTTTCGGTGTCCGTCAGGTCCCTTGCCGTCTGCTTGCTGCTCTGACTGAGCCGCCGTACAGTGAGAGCAGAGCGCAGCGGTGACGTCACTGCTGTGCTGCGCTCTCACTGTACGGCGGCACTCAGAGCAGGAAGCAGACGGCAAGGGACCTGACGGACATCAGATGGTGAGTATGTACTGTTTGTTTTTTTTTACATTTACGCTGGTTACCAGGGTGTAAACATCGGGTTACTGAGCGCGGCCCTGCGCTTAGTAACCCGATGTTTACCCTGGTTACCAGTGAAGACATCGCTGGATCGGTGTCACACACACCGATTCAGCGATGTCAGCGGGACCTCAACGACCAAAAAAAGGTCCAGGCCATTCCGACACGACCAGCGATCTCACAGCAGGGGCCTGATCGCTGGTACGTGTCACACATAGCGAGATCGCTACTGAGGTCGCTGTTGCGTCACAAAACTAGTGACTCAGCAGCGATCTCGCTAGCGATCTCGCTATGTGAGATGGGGCCTTAATCCTTTTCCTGCTCGCCTTGTTATCTCCTTACAATATGCACTGACAGTGCGCTCTATTGCCAGTTCGTCACTACTGATCAGAGTCGGTGTGGGAAGCGCACTGTCACTGTGCACTAAAGGGAATCTGTCAGCAGATATTTGCTACCTCATCTGAGAGCAGCACAATGTAGGCAAAGAGACCCTGAATCTAACAATGTATCACTTAGTTTACTGGATGCAGCGGTTCTGACACAATTAGAGCTTTTAGATTTAGCAATGTTGCAGAGCTTACAAAGTTAACCCTGTCCACACCAGGCTCTCTCTACAGCCAGTGAGGTGCTTATGACAGAATTGCGGAATCGGGCCAGGACTCATGTGACCAGCTAGTCACAGCAATGTTAATCACCAGGTGATTAAACCTTCAGTCCAAGTAAACAACAGCACACCACCGGACATGTGACACATCGTTGAGTTCAGGGTTTTAACCTCTACCTCATGCTGTCCTCAGATTACATAACGAAAACCTGCTGACAAATTCACTTTAAGTAGAATACTGCACAATGACAAGATCCTATTAAGCATATGTTGGAATTGACAAGTGACGCATCCTCAGTAGACTGGAATAAGCTCTCTGACAGGCGCACAGAGGTGCACACCACTTGTAAGATGCACCTGATTCCTTAAGAGCTGGGACGTCTTACTCCACCATGCCTTCATTGAGACCGGTGTGTACAATGCCAATCTTGATGAAACCCAGTCAGTGTGTTTTATGTATATATTTTACATCCATGTAAGGCCGTCCGCAGCAGTATGTTCCCATGCACACATACCCTGAGAGTTACATAGTTACATAGTTATTAAGGTTGAAGGAAGACTGTAAGTCCATCTAGTTCAACCCATAGCCTAACCTAACATGCCCTAACATATTGATCCAGGGGAAGGCAAAAAAACCCCATGTGGCAAAGAGTAACTCCACCATGGGGAAAAAAATTCCTTCCCGACTCCACATACGGCAATCAGACTAGTTCCCTGGATCAACGCCTTATCAAGGAATCTAGTGTATATACCCTGTAACATTATACTTTTCCAGAAAGGTATCCAGTCCCCTCTTAAATTTAATTAATGAATCACTCATTACAACATCATACGGCAGAGAGTTCCATAGTCTCACTGCTCTTACAGTAAAGAATCCGCGTCTGTTATTATGCTTAAACCTTCTTTCCTCCAGACCTAGAGGATGCCCCCTTGTCCCTGTCTCAGGTCTATGATTAAAAAGATCATCAGAAAGGTCTTTGCACTGTCCCCTCATATATTTATACATTAACATAAGATCACCCCTTAGTCTTCGTTTTTCCAAACTAAATAGCCCCAAGTGTAATAACCTATCTTGGTATTGCAGACCCCTCAGTCCTCTAATAACCTTGGTCGCTCTTCTCTGCACCCGCTCCAGTTCAGCTATGTCTTTCTTATACACCGGAGACCAGAACTGTGCACAGTATTCTAAGTGTGGTCGAACTAGTGACTTGTATAGAGGTAAAATTATGTTCTCCTCATGAGCATCTATGCCTCTTTTAATACATCCCATTATTTTATTTGCCTTTGTAGCAGCTGCCTGACACTGGCCACTGAATATGAGTTTGTCATCCACCCATACACCCAGGTCTTTTTCATTGACGGTTTTGCCCAGAGTTTTAGAATTAAGCACATAGTTATACATCTTATTACTTCTACCCAAGTGCATGACCTTACATTTATCCCCATTAAAGCTCATTTGCCATTTATCAGCCCAAGCTTCTAGTTTACATAAATCATCCTGTAATATAAAATTGTCCTCCCCTGTATTGATTACCCTGCAGAGTTTAGTGTCATCTGCAAATATTGAAATTCTACTCTGAATGCCCCCTACAAGGTCATTAATAAATATGTTAAAAAGAAGAGGGCCCAATACTGACCCCTGTGGTACCCCACTGCTAACCGTGACCCAGTCCGAGTGTGCTCCATTAATAACCACCCTTTGTTTCCTATCCCTGAGCCAGCTCTCAACCCACTTACACATATTTTCCCCTATCCCCATTACTCTCATTTTATGTAACAACCTTTTGTGTGGCACCGTATCAAAAGCTTTGGAAAAGTCCATATATACTACGTCCACTGGGTTCCCTTGGTCCAGTCCTGAACTTACCTCTTCATAGAAGCTGATCAAATTAGTCTGACATGATCGGTCCCTAGTAAACCCGTGCTGATACTGGGTCATGAGGTTATTCCTCTTCAGATACTCCAGCATAGCATCCCTTAGAATGCCCTCCAGGATTTTACCCACAGTAGAGGTTAAACTTACTGGCCTATAATTACCGAGTTCAGTTTTTGCCCCTTTTTTGAATATTGGCACCACATTTGCTATACGCCAGTCCTGTGGTACAGACCCTGTTATTATGGAGTCTTTAAAGGGAACCTGTCACCACGTTTTTGGAAGATGGGATAAAAATAGCGTTAAATAGGGGCAGAGGTGGGCGTTACATTAGTGTGTGTGTTATGCGTTTATTACCCACCTAAGTTGCCGAAATAACTTTGCAAAGTCTCCGTTTTCGCCTGTCAATCAGGCTGGTCAGGTCGCATGGGCGTTGTCTTCCCCCAGATTTGGCGTAGTTTTCCGTTGGTGGCGTAGTGGTGTGCGCATGCCCAAAGTCCGGAATCCTCTTCCAGGGGATTTAAAATAGCGCGGTGTTCGTTATTGCATTGGTGATCGGTGGGCGCGGCCATCTTCCTTTGGCCGCGCGTGCGCAGAAGCGGCGCTCTGCTGACCGCGGCTTCAGGAAAATGGCCGCCGCGATATCCATCTGCGCACGCGCGGCATCCCGCGGCCATTTTCCTGAAGCCGCGGCCAGCAGAGCGCCGCTTCTGCGCACGCGCGGCCAAAGGAAGATGGCCGCGCCCACCGATCACCAATGCAATAACGAACACCGCGCTATTTTAAATCCCCTGGAAGAGGATTCCGGACTTTGGGCATGCGCACACCACTACGCCACCAACGGAAAACTACGCCAAATCTGGGTGAAGACACCACGCCCATGTGACCTGACCAGCCTGATTGACAGGCGAAAACGGAGACTTTGCAAAGTTATTTCGGCAACTTAGGTGGGTAATAAACGCATAACAAACACACTAATGTAACGCCCACCTCTGCCCCTATTTAACGCTATTTTTATCCCATCTTCCAAAAACGTGGTGACAGGTTCCCTTTAAAGATTAAAAATAATGGTCTATCAATGACTGTACTTAGTTCCTGCAGTACTCGGGGGTGTATCCCATCCGGGCCCGGAGATTTGTCAATTTTAGTTATTTTTAGACGCCGCTGTACTTCCTGCTGGGTTAAGCAGGTGACATTTAATGGGGAATTTTTATCACTAGTCATTTTGTCTGCCATGGGATTTTCTTTTGTAAATACTGATGAAAAAAAGTCATTTAGCATATTGGCTTTTTCCTCATCCTCATCCACCATTTCACCCAGACTATTTTTAAGGGGGAGTGGTGCTAGTTTCTACAAGTTGCAGGGAATATTTGCCTCCACCAGTCAACCAACCTCTGAAGTTGCGTCTTCTTTCCTCAACAACAATTGTCTTCTTCTAGTTCTTACCATATCTTGGTCATTATGTTTTATAAGGAGTAATTGCTGCATCAACAAGATAAGACTCCCTATGAGGACACAATGCGAACACATGTTTTAAGATCACACAAATCAGTTGACACATTAAAGCCAATATGGCAGAAGCTTCATAGTAAATCTGGAATGTTTATTAAAACATACAATACAAAATGACAACCGCAACGCTGTAGATTAGGCCATGTGGCTCTTGAACTTCTCTGCACTTAGTTCAAAGAACAAAAGAAATGTATCTGAAGCAGAAGTCTAATTTGTCATGCAATATGCAACAATATATTGAGACGTGTGTAACACACAGCAGATAAGACTGGAATGAGACTGTAGATCTCCCAGTGTGAAATCGGATATTCTTATGGTACCTCGTGTGCAAAATGTTTAACCTGTCATAGTGAATTGGGAGGGAAGCAGAGGCGTAGCTAAGGGTTCAGGCTAGGGGGGGCGAAACACATCTGAGTGGGCCCCCTAACCTGAGTAACGTTTGTTTACATAATTATGGTGGTTTTAAACACTGTTGTGGGCATCTCAGTGGAATACTGTGCATTCCAAATGGGCAAGATTATATTCTGCTACATCGCTACACATGAATAGATACTACATAATGCATAACATATATTAAATATCATGGTTCTAAACCCATAAATACAGAGCAGCTACAATCACAACCACAGATATACCTAAGGAATGTAAATCTTTATTCTCTGGCAAAAAGCTGTCAAACATTTTTCTGTTAAATACCACTACATACTCACCCTCTGATGTCTGTCATGTCCCCCGGCGTCCGCGCTGCTGCTCAGAGCTTCCTGCACTGAATGTGTCAGTGCCGGCCGTAAAGCAAAGCACAGCGGTGACGTCACCGCTGTGCTTTAGGGCCGGCGCTTACACAGTGCAGGGAAGCTGAAGGCGAGGGACACGACAGACATGGCAATGTAAGTATGTAGTGTTTGGTTTTTTTTACATTTACACTGGTAACCAGGGTAAACATCGGGTTACTAAGCGCGGCCCTGCGCTTAGTAACCCGATGTTTACCCTGGTTACCCGGGGACTTCGGCATCGTTGGTCGCTGGAGAGCTGTCTGTGTGACAGCTCTCCAGCGACCACACAGCGACGCTGCAGCGATTATCACTTAATAATAATGTGACGGTACCTTTACAGGTGATGGTCTTTCTTATGGAGTCATTCACTTTTCCAGTCTTTTAAACCAGGCACAGATCGCCACCACGCGGCTGCAGAGATTACAACAAAGACACATTTGACTTCTCACATTCCAGCACCGTTCTTGTCTATTCCCAACCTGCACAACTTCCACATCTTGCTGATACCCCAATACTGAGCCGCTGCTGCCGTATGTGTCCCTATTACTGATTCTCTTAGTACTCCATATAATAATGCCACCACTGTTCCCCACATATTAATGCCCGTCACTGTGCCTCTTACTCTCATGGTGATTGCCTGTGAAGAAGACACTGAGCTTGAACTGCCGTGACCTCATCACTGGCATTTTCTCACGGTCGTGATGTCACAGCAGTTCAGCCCGGCTGCGAGCAGACTCAGTGACGTCACCGCTAGTCATTGAGGCTGCGCAGGCAGCATCTCAGTCACCAGTGGTTTACAGCTGGGACAGTCGCATCCTAGCACCATCCCGGTTGCAAACTGTATATTCCCATGATATGGATTACTGCTTAGAACACAACGATGGACAGGTATGGTATATTGTTGGTTTGTGATTTTACTTTTATTACAGGAGATCGAGGGCTTCACATGGATTAGACGTAACAATAAAAATGGTAAACTGTGTTTTGTTTTATTTCAAATAAAATACTTTTTTCTGACTGTGTCTTTATTTTACATGTAGCTATAGGATTAGTAATGGATAGGTGTTTTATAGACACCTCTCCATTACTAAGCTGTGGGCTTGATGTCACCTAACAAGCAGAGCAGGGGAGAATGATAAGAGCCACTTTCAGCCCCTGCTGCCGGGGAACAGCGCTTACTGTAGCACTACTTCTCTGGTGGCTGTCCGTGTGGTACTGATGCGGCACACGGATGGCACATGGTTGTTACATGTGTGCCGCACGTATTACACACATGGACATGGATATGTCTGGTACCGTTTTTTTTGGTACCGGAAATAAATGGATGTGTGAAAATGTTATTGAGTGAGGCTGCACAGTTAGAACATGGCCAGGAGTATGCAAATCGCATACTTGTTGATATGGGCAATAGCGAATCCTTAGTATGCGAGATGTGAAGTTTCACAATTTTGCAGCCACATAGGAGTATCTGCAAACTTGCAGCATTAGATCAGACAATCCCTTTAAATAAAGTGCAGCTAGAGCCATGGCTTGTTGTATGGGGGCTTGTTATACGAAGGCTATGTTTCCATGGTCATGAAACCTTCCGGATTTGCTGCGGATTGGACGCTGCGTATAGCCGCAGCATCCAATCTGCAGCTTCCAGATGTTACAGCATAGTGGATGGGATTTTATGAAATCCCGGCGTCTACACTATGCATACAAACACCCAGGTGGCAGACCTGCGTAACCGGGCATGCGGCGCGTCATTATAGACCGCAGCATGTCTATTTATCTTGCGGAGACGCTCCGTCTCCACAAGATGAATAACCCAGTCTATGAATACGATGCGGTGATTCCGCCTGTGTTCAATGAACACAGGCGGAATCACCGCGCGTATAACAGGGAGCAGCACTTTCGGCGGAGCGGGGTATTTGCTGGAAATCCTGAACGTGGAGACATAGCCTAACAGGCTGGGGCTTATTATAAGACCTAAGCTGTAAATATAATAAGCCCCCTACCTGCACCCACACAACTATTAGATAATAATACTCCAAGAAATGAAATACAGCAGGCCCCCTACAGCGCCACCCACCCCCACTACCCTAACTCGGCTCCCCCTCTCACCCTCACAGTCACCTCACTCCCACAGTAACATACTAATATCATGTGCAGTGTGCTTTAATTTATTTTAAAGAACGAACATTCCACTTCCACAGCAGCCCTTACATTTATGAAAATGTCCGTCCTGACTCCCGTCTCTCTCTCCTGTCCGTCAGTTTGACTTTGTCCAGGTGGCAGGTCAGGCACTATCTTGGGCTCTGTCCTCCTGGCACACTAATAATAACAATTAGAGATGCTGCTGCTGACTAGGACCTGAGAAGAGTGTGGACCAATAGGAGCAGACCTGGGGTGGAGCTATCTGCAGCGCTGCCAGCCTGTCAAGATACTATCAGGTTAGCAGCAGCGCTCCAGCTCCAGCCCGCACCGTGCGCTCACAGTGAGACTCTGCTATTGGCTGCTGTGCAGCGTGCAGAGTCTCCATCTGTGCGGTGACCAGAGAGCAGCGCGTCGCCATGTCTGGACTGTCAGAGAGCCGCGGCCGCAAGCGGCTGCGGCTCTGGATGGGTCGTGGGTGGGTGGCCCCTCCTCCTCCATCATGTGACAACGGCAGGCCAGGGGCGACGCTGCAGCTTGCGATCCTGTGTGTCTGGTCTGGACTCTGAAAACATCAGAGAGCCGCGGCCGCTTATTACTGCCTAAGCGGCCGCGGCTCTGTGGGCCCCTCCATTTGACTGGGCCCGGGGCGATGGCCCCCTCTGCCCCCCCGGTAGCTACGCTACTGGAGGGAAGGTTTTCTTGAAGGATTTCAAAACTAACATCAAGGTTACGTGAAACGAGCTGCCGGCATTAGTCACATTCACTGTATGTTTATGTCCTCGTACTGCTAAGACAAGCAGTGTGTCAACAGTGACAGTGCAAAATGATATTCCAAGTTTTAAAAAAGTTTTTTTAGATGTGCATATTGACAAGAAGGTATAGAATGTAGAATAGAAAATACTTAAAGGGGTTTTTCCCAAGAATAAAGCACATTTTAATGAATAGATGTTGGACTGATAATAACGTCCACAATTGGACGTGTTAAAAAAATGCTTTTGTGCTTAGATAATTTTACAACTGTTCCCCTGCTGTGTACTGTGTAACTGCTGTGTCTGACCGTGCCGGAACATGGTTTGGTCATACTACATCTCCTGGACAAGGGAGGAAGCAAAAGAGAGTATACAGACAGGTCAGAACTGTTTAAAAACACATTATGAAATTTTGCAAAAACATTTATATTCCAAGATCTATTGAATAAGATATACTTTGTTTGGGGACAAACCCTCTAACTGTAGGCAGGGTGTTTACTGGAAGCCGTTGTCTATGAGGAATTTCCTTAGAAATGCTGTTTAAAAACAGGTTGTTAAATGTTTTAACTCACTAAAAGAATCAGCTGCGATCCCATGTTGTCCTGTCTGCATACTCTTTTTTGCTCCTTCCCCTGCCCAGGAGATGTGGTATGATCAGACCATGTCCCTGTACGGTCAGACACAGCCATTACACAGTACACAGCGGGGGCACATTTATAAGATTATCTCAGCACAGGAACATTTTTATTAAACACATTCAATTGTGTAAGTTATTATTACTCCAAGATCTATTAATTAAAAGGTACTTTGTTCATGGGACACCACTTTCAAATGTACAAAGTAGCAAATTACAATTTTTCATAGCATAGTAATGTCATTCGCAAGATTGTATGTTTCACATATTCCCCTGATATAACACATAGATTACTTTTTGTGATCATTAGTGATGAGCGAGCACTAAAATGCTTGAGTGCTCATTACTCGAATCATGCAGGTCAGAAGTTCGGACGGTCTCAGCTCGAGTAACGAGTAAATGGAAGTCAATGGGAAACTCGAGCATTTTTCCAGAAGACCCTAACAGGAGGGCTTTCTTGTATAATGACTTCTATATAAGGTAAAATAACAAAGAGAAAAAATAAAACCGCCTCCTTTACAATGTAGGATATGTTCACACTTAGCATTTTTGGTGCATTTTTCAACTTTCTCATTGCTTTCAATGGTGAAAAAACTTTTCTATGGCTACTAATAGCACAGCTGCACTTTTATCCACCTAAATTCCTATTTCTGATTTGTATTTTTCCTGTGATTCATATTTTTTGCAAGCATTCATAATTTTTGTGCTGCCTAATATGTAAAATTTTTTTTACTTGATGTGTGCGCCTCTGTGCCACCACTTGCCCTCATACTTGCTTCCAATAAACTCTTTTTATCATTAATTACCTCTATTTATTTTTTGCTCCTTAACCTTTAGTTGAGGTTGAGAATAGAATCGATAGAGTCCTGGAAAGCACTATTTGGTAATAGGTTTCAGCAGGAAGGACTGTAAGGCAATACAGTCCCTGACTATAGACCTGTAATGCAAACTTTCCCTTCTGCAGCAGCTATTCTTACTCTGTTTCCGGGGTACAGTGTAGTGAGAATCACGTCACCGGGTCTTATATAGCCAATCACAGTAATAGCAGCAGCCAGCATGGCTACGACATTACCGTGATTGGCAGGTCCATTATTTTCAATGTGGTTTGGGTGGAACTTTCTAAAAAGTTTGGGTCCGGTATCAGAACCCGAACTTCCATCGACCCACCCATCCCTATTGGCAGGCAATCCCCACATGTTTAGTAGCTGATACAAAGAAGCAAAACATGCGGGGTGGGGACTTGCGTATGGCAAGCTCCATGGCATACACGAGCACCAGGGATACTTGAGTACAGAGCATGTCCGAGCATCCTGATACTCGATTGAGTATTGAGCAGTGCCGAGCATGCTTGCTCATCACTAGTGATCATGTGTAACTTACACTCTACACCCCACATAGAGCCAGTATTTACACGATTGTGTGGTTGTTACATGCCAACAGTATTACACCTCAAAGAAGTCATTGTAAAGTGTTCCATCAGAAGTCAATAACAGAAAAAAATGTGCCTTCTATATCTTTGAAAAAGTAGTTGTGTGTCTGGAATCATGTAGAAAGTAATGACACTCAGCAGAAGTCACTGTACAGCCAGATGTAAAATCTCATGCACACAGCAATACAGCTCTTCAATACTTCCAATTTATTCGGAGTGTGATACAGCTCCCATAGCGGTCTATAGAGCCTGTTAAATGTCTCCAATTTACTAGGCGCATGCCACTTAATAAATTAGGCACAAATCTTATCAGTGGCATGCTCCTTACCAGAAATGCTGCTCCGGTCAGGGACTTGAGTAGCATTTCTGGCTTCCGAAACACCACCACTTCCAAATTTGATGGGGAGGTCACTGTCACCACATCCAAGTCCCGACCCGGTTTCACCCTACTTCCGTCCATTTTGGTGGAACTGGTTGAAGCTGGTGAAAAAAACATCAAAAGTAGCAACAAATAGTGTAAAGCTCTTTGATATATAGACCCCTATGACTATACACTGACTTCACAGACCACAGGGATTCTGCATGTTTCAGTACAGTTAAGTTTTTTTTTTGCAATGGATAATATATACTGAAATATTTGTAAAGATAGCCACACTACTGATCCATCTGGCGCTGCTAATTACGTTTATATTAGCTCTTTCCTACTCTTAGCCAATGCAATATACTGCTGAAAATTCTTAAGTTTCCAGTCGGAGTTATGACCAATTTTCATAACTGCCGTAAGCTATGAAGTTCATGTTATTAAAAATCCAATACATGTGTGATTATAAAAGGAAATTTGGATTTGTTTTCATTATTTTTAGACTTTCAGCCCCACCTGTAGAGGTCATCAACAAACAGCATTTCCACCTCCAATAAAAACGTCATATGCTCAATAAATTAAGGGGCGCACATGTACAATAACCGTGTCTATAAACAATCTCAGCCTTCATCCTGTACTTAAGCTCCATAAATCAATGCAAATAAATTTTATTTGGAACGAAAACTATCATTTAAAACATTCAAGTAGGTGTTTAATTGAACTTCATTCTGTCTGAATCCAGTTTTGACCTAACAATAGTTACGGGCTGCTTTTCCTAACAACAGAGAGACCTGAGCCAAGATATAAAGGTGTTTCCTTGGAAAATGAGCATTGGTATATAGTGTATCATAAGGCAGGTGTTGATAAGGATACACCAATGCCAATGATCCATTCTAGAATAAGAATTACTCGATCCTTGCCAGGAAAATGGAAGAAATGCTACAGGTGCGGCCACAAATCTAAATTACAGACTCCTAGAAATGGACTATGGTGATCTGTGTTTCCACTTAAGCATCATTATGTTGTAAGGATGTGAGATAAGTTAACGTTTATGGACACTGTATCGCTATCATGTACACATTTGTAGGAGAATATAGTCTAGTGTGAGGTGGTGGAACAGATGTACCTGTCCAGGCTTCCAGCATTCATAGCAACAGCTTTTATAGCAAAATGAACTCAAGATGTTAAGAAGTTGGACTTCAAAGGTGGCTGCCTGGCAAAGACATTCACTAGTGTTCACAACTACTGCCTAAGGGAAGGGGAAGTTTTATATTGTGTAATTGTCATTGCAAGTAAATTCAGTAAGGAAAGCAGCAATGTGCACAGAGGAGAACTTGTGATTCCGAGATGAAACGATAGTTCCAGAACAGAGACACAGAGAGTAAGCCAAAGCAAAGACCATGATGACGACAGATATTGTATATAAATTGAGTCGATCAACTAAGGTGGTTTGCCTACAGTTTACTTACTATATATCATGGTGATGAACTGGTTAAAATATTCCCTAACTAATAATTGATTTATGTAGTGTCTTTTAATGTAGTAGTCCTCTAATGGTGATACTTTGCTAAACTATCATACTAAAAGGCTTTCTTAGGGATAATTTGGTGCTTTGTAAACTGCTTATTATTATGCGATACATTAAGGGATAATTTGGTGCTTTGTAAACTGCTTATTATTATGTGATACATTCATCATTTAGTCTAAGGACAGCTGCTGGAGAGTGGTGAATACAGCCTCTAGGCAGGGCTTAAGGCTTTGCTGTCCTTTGCTAAACATACAGCTACTGCAGCTGACCACATTTTTTTATTTTTTGCTGGTGAAAATATTGACTGTATTGTCATCCACACACTTTAACATGCTTTGTGTGAAATTACAGTGGTTTGAAATTTTTAAAAACCGCTTGGTCTGCTACAGGTGACCAATTTATCTTGTTCCAAAAATTGACTATTTTCATCCATACTATTTAACGTGCTTTGAAATTTTTAAAAGCTGCTTGGCTTGCTACAGATGACCAAATTTTTCTTATTCAAAAAATGGACTATTGTGATCCATACAGTTTATCCTGCTTTCTGTGATGTTGCGGTGGTTTGAAATTTAAAAATCTCTTGGCCTGTTACAAGTGGACACTTTTTGTTTTTAATTAAAAAATGTTAGTTTCAATTTATGAAGGAAACTTGGTTTCCAGAGATCTAGTAATTAGAAAATGCATAAGGCGTGCGGTAAGGGACCGTGAAGTGGAAGTGCTGATGATGGTACACGCACACCTCGAGGACGTTGGGCAGGTGAGACTATGTCTGTTGCTGGAGCACAAGCAACTTGCCCTTACATGACACATAGCTTCACTTTGCAAGGAGGCACGGGGAACCAATTCTGGAGCCACACTAGGGTGAACAGGTGGTTGATTGGATAGCAGATAATGCTTCAAGCATGCTTGCCAGCATCACCCAGTGTTCCACATGTTCCAGTCTCACCAACCAAGAGTCTGGATCACTTAATCCTCATCCTGATCCTCATTCTTCCCACCATGTTAAGACCCAGGAGACCAGTGATTCCACACTAGAACACTCAAAGGATCTATTTACATTATCATTTCTTGATTGTGGCCTCTGCATGTTCCAAGCAGGACAGGAGGACATGCTGTTTAGTGATGCACAAAAATTAGAGCAGCCACAGTCACAAGAGGATGATGGTGGGGAATGGTAAACTTTGTCTAAGGAGGAAGATGATGATGAGACACAGTTACCAATAAGTCAAGTTGCTGTTAAGTCGCCAAGTCATCGAGACCAGGATGCTGCGGTGGAAGACGAGGTGGTGCTAGGTGGTTGCCATTCCCCTGCCCATGACACTGACGCAGATGTCTCCCGCCTTGTACCTGTCCTTCCACATTCTGAGGCACCATTATCATTAACAATGCACTTACTAGAATTGTTCACTTAACGATCGACATGTGGACAAGCTCTTGTGGCCAGGGATGCTACATTTCCATGACAGCACACTGGGTGAACATTGTATAGGCTGGGGCTGACTCCCACCCTGGTATGGCACATGCGCTACTAACGCCTAGGATTGCTGGCCCTACTTCTACTAGTGTTTCATTCACCTCCTACACCAGTTCCTGCACCCCCTCCTGAGCCTCCTCATCCTCCATCTCTGATTTGGTATCTCAGAGCACATTGTCCACATTAGCTAGAAGCTGGAAGCTCTGCAGCACTGCCTCAGCAAAGCAGCAACAGGCTCTGCTGAAGCTAATTTGTCTAAGAGACAAACCGCACATAGCCGCAGAGTTTTTGAAAGGAATAACAGATCAGACAGATCTGTGGCTCTCGCAGCAGAACTTACAACCAGGCATGGTCGTGTGTGATAATTGCCGTAACCTAGTTGCAGCTGTGAAGCTTGGCAAGCTCTCACACGTACCATGCTTGCCCACTTGCTCAACTTGGTAGTTCAACGGTTTCTGAAAATCTAGCCAGATTTGCCAGAGCTTCTGGTCAAGGTACTCCGTGTCAGCGTCCATTTCTGCAAGACAGCTACAGCTGCCACTGCTTTGGCAGTGCTGTAGCAGTGCATGCAGGTGCCAAGTCACTGAATGGTGTGTGACGTGACCACGTGCTGGAACTCCACTCTAGACATGCTGGCAAGGCTTGGTTTTGCAAGCAGCAGAGGTCTGTTGTAGTTCACCAGCTCCAAAATGCCCGTTGGTATACTGATCAGCTTCCATAAAGACTGAAGAGTGGGCATGAATGTCTGATATTTCTGCGGTTCTCCAACACTTTAAACTTTGAGTACGTCACAAAGATAGTGAGCTGCAATGATGCCATAATGTCACGGGAAGACTAGGTGAGCGAGAGCTAATAACCCGGGCCCCTGCAGTTTCCCTCAGACTAGGGAAATCCTGACTGACCCTCTACCTAGAGTTTACACTGATGGTGTGCATGTCCAGGCCTCGAACCTCACCCTGACTCCTGTTATAACCCTAGGCTGATACCTCCGCGCTCCACCCAGTGAAGAGGTAATATTCCAATACCCACAGTTAGCACAGACAAGGATAAAGGAAAATATACACCACGCCGCAGTCACTCAGGAATACACTATAAATGTGCAGGGCAAAATAAATACAAATATAGGAAGGAGTAAATAAGACAGAGGAAAATACACCACCAGCAACGAATCTCCAACAACCAGCTCTCCACTCCAGACTGAGATAACAACGCACAAGACAGAAGCTATAATCGGCGACGCCCAATGAACAGGAGAACTATTTAAAGGCCATGGGAATGGCCCAGCTTCCAATCCGAGGATTAGGAAAATTAACCCCGGAACGGCTAGATAAAATCTAGCAGACGCCAATGAGCAAATAGTGGTCAAAAGCGGAATTGCCGCTGTCTGTCGGACGACCTGGTCTGAACAGCGTCCGACATGACAGTACCCCGCCTTCTACGAGGGACCCCAGGGCCCTCAGGGCTTATAGGACCCGGCTTGTCTGGATGGCGACGATGAAAAAACCTGACCAGCCGATCCGCATGAATATCCAAGGCTGGTATCCATGACCTCTCCTCAGGCCCATAACCACGCCAGTGTACCAAGTACTGTAAAGTGCGATGCACTACAAGAGAGTCAACCACCTTGGAGACTTCAAACTCCAAATTACCATCCACCAAGACTGGAGGTGGCGTAGGCGCCGCGTCCACAGAACCCACCACCTTCTTTAGAAGAGACCTGTGGAACACGTTGTGTATCTTATACACCGTAGGGAGCTCCAATCGGTACGCTACTGGGTTAATGACGGCGGTGACTCTAAATGGACCAATAAACCGTGGACCCAATTTAAGGGACGGTATTTTGAGTCTTATGTTTTTTGTGGATAACCACACCCAGTCATCCACACTCAGGTCCGGACCTGGCACACGCCTACTGTCAGCCACACGTTTGTACCTAGCACCAACACTCAACAGGCGCTGTTTAACTCTCCTCCAGACTGATGACAATTGTGTTCCTAACTGGTCCTCCTCCGGAACGCCGGTAGAGCCCCTCTGACTCAAGGTACAAAATTGAGGATGTAGCCCGTAAACACAAAAAAACAGAGACTCCCCAGACGACTCCTGGAGGTGATTATTGATAGCAAACTCAGCCAAAGGAAGAAAGGTAGACCACTCCTCCTGGTTATCAGAGACAAAGCAGCGTAAGTACTGTTCCAAATTTTGGTTCATACGCTCAGTCTGACCATTTGACTGAGGATGAAACGCTAAAGAATGAGACAACTTGATCCCGAGCCGTGAGCAAAATACTCTCCAAAATTCTGCCACAAACTGAGACCCCCTATCAGACACGATGTCAGACGGAACCCCATGAAGTCTGACCACCTCCTGCACAAATACCTGAGCCAGAGTCTTAGCGTTAGGCAACGAAGGCAAAGACACAAAGTGCGACATTTTAGAAAACCGATCAACTATCACCAAGATGACCGTGTTCCCAGCTGATGAGGGCAAATCAGTGATGAAATCCATGGAGATTTCTGTCCAAGGCTTACTAGGTACTTCAAGAGGAAGTAGTGTGCCAACAGGACGGGAGCGAGGCGTCTTAGCCCTAGAGCACGTGGTACAAGCTGACACGTATGAGACCACGTCCTGTCGGATCTTGGACCACCAAAACCGATGTGACACCAACTCCAAGGTACCTCTAACCCCTGGGTGGCCAGCCAGGACAGCATCATGATGCTCTGCCAAAACCTTTAGGCGGAGATGAAGCGGTACAAAAGATTTGTTGATGGGAAGCTCAGATGGTACCTCCTCCTGAGCCTCGGCAATCTCAGCCTCAACCTCGGTAGTGAGAGCCGAAACCACAACACCCTTTTGGAGGATGGGTACTGGATCCTCCCGAGGTTCTCACCCCGGAAAACACCTGGACAGAGCATCCGCCTTAGTGTTTTTAGACCCCAGTCTGTAAGTGACCACAAAATTGAACCGCGTGAAAAACAATGCCCAGCGAGCCTGCCTGGGGGACAGACGCTTGGCTGACTCCAAATACAGCAGATTCTTATGATCGGTAATAACATTAACCTGATGTACCGACCCCTCCAAGAAGTGTCGCCATTCCTCAAAGGCCAACTTAATAGCCAACAACTCCCTGTTGCCGATATCGTAGTTACGTTCGGCGGACGACAGTTTCTTGGAGAAATAGGCGCACGGACGTAAACCACTCAAAGATGAGCCTTGAGATAGTACCGCCCCCACACCAACCTCAGACGCATCGACTTCCACAACAAAGGGTTTAGATACGTCTGGCAGCACAAGAATGGGGGCTGAAACAAAACTGTTCTTAAGAAATTCAAATGCGCGCACAGCAGCCTCAGGCCAAACGGAGAAATTGGTACCCTTTTTAGTCATGTCAGTTAGCGGTTTAGCAATGATGGAAAAATCCTTGATAAATTTCCTATAGTAGTTAGAAAACCCAAGGAACCGCTGAAGTGCTTTCAGGTTATCAGGACGTTCCCAATGCAGCACCACTTGCACCTTAGCGGCGTCCATTTTAAAACCAGAAGCAGATATAGCGCCCCCACTGCAGCAGGGCCGAGGGGTACCTGGTACCAGGCCTCTAAGTCTCTGTTCTGGGGTTGTCACGGTGGCTAGACCCGGTCCGTGACCCTGCTGAGGGGCGTACAATAAAGGTGGAGGGAATGGTGTGCGTGATGGTGATGATGTTGTGGTGGTGCGGTGCAGGTTGCCGTAAATAACGAGGACACCAGGTTGCAGTCTCTTTACCTCTTTACTGAAGGCTTCAGGATCCTCAATCCGGAATGCGGTTAACCGGGCTGCGCAAGCCTGGCCGGTCCGATGGCACCTCCAGAGTTCCCTTTGCAGGTGGAAATCTGTGCCTACCTTCTAGCGCTTGTGTGTTGTAGCCCTTTCCTGCTAAGCACCACGGGATAGTCCTCACAACTGTTGTGTCTGTTTCTCATGTTCCCTCACAACTCGATTCTGATGTTCTTCCACGCCCCCCAGATCTTATGGTTAGGACGCACCCGTATGACGGGGAGGCTCGGAGCTCTTCCGGGACTCTAGCGTCGCCCCACTCCTGTTGTTACCCCCCTGTGTCTTCCTAGGTCAATTGGGTGAGACAGCCTGCCTATAACTGACTGTCCTGCCGTAGGTTTGAAGTTTGGCCTGGAGCTCTATACTTCCTCGGCGTTCCAGCCACCGGTTATGCGCCTCAATAGGATGTTGCCTCGTCTTACAGCATGACTCCTACTGGTATTCTCCTTGTTGCATTGATCTCGTTTCTCACTCAGCACAATGAACCTCGCTTATCATCCTTTCTTGGGGTACTGCCGCTATATCGTGCAGGCGCGGTCCCGTAACGTTCTTCTCTGTTTGCTAGGCCTCTGCCAGGATCCCACCCCTGGCAGGGACCCCTCTGAATCTTCCCCTACAACACCCTCTGCCACAAGGTGTTGCCTGGTTTCAACCCAGTCAGCTTCTGTCTAACTTTCTGCCTAACCCCCAGTTTTACCAGATTGTGAGGAGTGGCCTAATACATAGAACCCTTAGCTCCCCCTGGAGGCCAGACTGTGAAGTGTATTGGTGACTGTGATACCTGGTCAGGAGAACTCCTTCAGTGCCATCAGACGTACCATAGCCCCCCTTAGCGGCGGAGCTCCAGTACTGCAACGACCAGGACTCTGGGGCGCTGCACAGACACAATATAACCCAAGAAACCCAACTCTTGAACAGAAAATACACATTTCTCAAGTTTAGCATACAGCTTATTCTCTCTGAGAAGCTGTAACACCTGCCTGACATGATCTAAATGAGCATCATGGTCGCAAGAATATATGAGAATGTCATCTAGATACACGATAACGAATTTCCCCAAAACATGCGAGAACACATCATTGATGAAATGTTGGAACACTGCAGGTGCGTTAGTCAACCCAAACGGCATCACCAAATTTTCAAAATGACCCTCAGGGGTATTAAAAGCCGTCTTCCACTCATCACCTTGACGGACTCTTATGAGGTTGTACGCCCCCTGAGGTCAAGCTTGGTAAACCACTTAGCACCTGCCACCTGGTTGAACAAATCTGGTATCAGAGGCATAGGGTATGGATCACGAACCGTAATCTGGTTCAACTCCCTGAAATCCAAACACGGGCGTAATCCGCCATCTTTCTTCTTCACGAAGAAGAACCCTGCTGCCACCGGCGAGGATGACGGCCTGATGTGCCCTTTGCTCAAGCTTTCAGCAATGTAATCTTTTAACGCTTGTCTCTCCGGACCGGAGATGTTAAACATCCTTGCTTTAGGCAATTTGGCCCATGGTTTAAACCTGATAGAACAGTCATAAGGACGATGTGGCGGAAACTCTGAACAACCCTTCTCAGAGAACACATCCACAAAATCCAGAAGTGACTCCGGAACGCTTGAAGTCACCGCAGCCACACATGTGGCCAGGCAATTCTCCTGGCAGAACTTGCTCCACCAAATTATGTCCTGAGTTTTCCAGTCAATTACCGGGTTGTGCATAGAGAACCAAGGAAAACCCAAAACCACCTGAGCAGGAAGATTCCTGAGCACCTTACATGTAACCCGCTCGGAATGTAGAACTCCTATGTGGCGTTTCACCTCAGCCACAAATTCAGTTATCTCCCCCTGAGAGAGAGGAGCAGCATTGATGGTTACCACGCGGATAGGATGAGACAGTTTTTCAATCCTAAAACCTGCTGTGCGCGCAAACTCCTCATCAATGAGATTTGTGGCTGAACCACTATCCACAAAAACAGTAATTGGCAGCTCACTGCCAGCAATAAAAACCTTAGCAGGGATCATGCATTGAGAAACAACCATGGAGGATATACATAAGCTCAGATTGGTCTCCTCCACACCCTCTGAGCCTAGAAGTTTTCCGCCATTGCGTTTTTCTTAGACAGCAGAGGACAGATGTTAATAAAATGACCAGTTTTACCACAGTAAAAACAGGCTCCCTGCTTCCTGAGCTCAGAGGCTTGACGCTTGACATGTGTCACCCCTGCGATTTGCATAGGTTCCGTGGGCTCACCTGCAGCAACCTCATGTGAACCTAAACCTTCTCCCACAGGCGGCGTCTCATGCCCGCCCTGACGCAAACGACGATCAATGCGGACAACCAGACTCATGGCGGAATCAAGAGAAGCAGGAGTCTTGTACATTAGAAGGGCTTTTTTAACCCTTCCAGAAATCCCATGAATAAACTGACTCCGCAATGCTGGATCATTCCATTGTGTATCGATCGCCCAGCGACGAAATTCAGAACAGTAATCCTCTGCAACTCGCTCCCCCTGGTGAATAGTGCGTATCTTAGATTTTGCTAGAGCCATTCTGTCAGGTTCATCGTAGATTTTCCCAAGAGAAGAAAAAAACTCTCCACTGAGTCAAATGCAATAGAATCAGATGGCAAAGAAAACGCCCATGCTTGGGGATCCCCGCTTAACAATGACAACACCAGGCCCACACGCTGAGCCTCATTACCCGAGGAGATCGGGCGCATGCGGAAGTATAGTTTGCAAGCTTCACGAAAAGAAACTGCGTTCCCCAGTAAATCTTTCAGGCAAAGGAAATTTAGGCTCAGCAACTCTTCCTGTCGCTCCAGCCTGCACATTAGATACTGCTAGTCCCTGTTGCTGCACTGCCCCCCTCAACTCAGTGACCTGTAGGGACAGCGCCTCCAACTGGCGGGTTATGGAAATCATGGGATCCATGACAAAACACACAAAAAAAGAAACCCCTGTTGGGCCGATTATAATGTCACGGGAAGACTAGGTGAGCGAGAGCTATTAACCCGGGCCCCTGCAGTTTCCCTCAGACTAGGGAAATCCTGACTGACCCTCTACCTAGAGTTTACACTGATGGTGTGCATGTCCAGGCCTCGAACCTCACCCTGACTCCTGTTGTAACCCTAGGCTGATACCTCCGCCCTCCACCCAGTGAAGAGGTAATATTCCAATACCCACAGTTAGCACAGACAAGGATAAAGGAAAATATACACCACGCCGCAGTCACTCAGGAATACACTATAAATGTGCAGGGCAAAATAAATACAAATATAGGAAGGAGTAAATAAGACAGAGGAAAATACACCACCAGCAACGAATCCCCAACAATCAGCTCTCCACTCCAGACCGAGATAACAACGCACAAGACAGAAGCTATAATCGGCGACGCCCAATGAACAGGAGAACTATTTAAAGGCCATGGGAATGGCCCAGCTTCCAATCCGAGGATTAGGAAAATTAACCCCGGAACGGCTAGATAAAATCTAGCAGACGCCAATGAGCAAATAGTGGTCAAAAGCGGAATTACCGCTGTCTGTCGGACGACCTGGTCTGAACAGCGTCCGACATGACACATAATCAGCACAACAATGTTGCTTCTTTGCCTACTTAAACAGTCGCTGCTCACAATTAAACATGAAGCTTTGCAAGCATACCAGGTGGAGATGGAGGAAGACACCTGACAGGGAGATACTACCCAGCTCAGCCTCATCTCATCTGCTCCCGCACGGATTGGATAACAATGAGGATGTGGAGGCTTTGGAGGAGGAGGAACAGGATCTACACTCACTGGCCACTTTATTAGGTACACCTGTCCAACTTCTTGTTAACACTTAATTTCTAATCAGCCAATCACATGGCGGCAACTCAGTGCATTTAGGCATGTAGACATGGTCAAGACAATCTCCTGCAGTTCAAACCGAGCATCAGTATGGGGAAGAAAGGTGATTTGAGTGCCTTTGAACGTGGCATGGTTGTTGGTGCCAGAAGGGCTGGTCTGAGTATTTCAGAAACTGCTGATCTACTGGGATTTTCACGCACAACCATCTCTAGGGTTTATAGAGAATGGTCCGAAAAATAAAAAAAATCCATTGAGCGGCAGTTCTGTGGGCGGAAATGCCTTGTTGATGCCAGAGGTCAGAGGAGAATGGGCAGACTGGTTCGAGCTGATAGAAAGGCAACAGTGACTCAAATCGCCACCCGTTACAACCAAGGTAGGCCTAAGAGCATCTCTGAATGCACAGTGCGTCGAACTTTGAGGCAGATGGGCTACAGCAGCAGAAGACCACACCGGGTACCACTCCTTTCAGCTAAGAACAGGAAACTGAGGCTACAATTTGTACAAGCTCATCGAAATTGGACAGTAGAAGATTGGAAAAACGTTGCTTGGTCTGATGAGTCTCGATTTCTGCTGCGACATTCGGATGGTAGGGTCAGAATTTGGCGTAAACAACATGAAAGCATGGATCCATCCTGCCTTGTATGGAGCATCTTTGGGATGTGCAGCCGACAAATCTGCGGCAACTGTGTGATGCCATCATGTCAATATGGACCAAAATCTCTGAGGAATGCTTCCAGCACCTTGTTGAATCTATGCCACGAAGAATTGAGGCAGTTCTGAAGGCAAAAGGGGGTCCAACCCGTTACTAGCATGGTGTACCTAATAAAGTGGCCGGTGAGTGTAATTGCTAGCGCAACATAGACTAGTACCCACACAAGCTTTGTACCATCTCTTCTACATGGATGGGCTGAGGAGGGGAAGGAGGAGGTAGAGAGGGAGCAGGAGGAGATGGAGAGTCATCATCATAGTGGAGACAGGGAAGTGCTGGCTGTAGGGAGCTTGACACATACAGTTAAGTCCATATATATTTGGACAGAGACAACATTTTTCTAATTTTGGTTATAGACATTACCACAATGAATTTTAAACAAAACAATTCAGATGCAGTTGAAGTTCAGACTTTCAGCTTTCATTTGAGGGTATCCACATTAAAATTGGATGAAGGGTTTAGGAGTTTCAGCTCCTTAACATGTGCCACCCTGTTTTTAAAGGGACCAAAAGTAATTGGACAGATTAAATAATATGTTCATTTCTAGTACTTGGTTGAAAACCCTTTGTTGCCAATGACTGCCTGAAGTCTTGAACTCATGGACATCACCAGACGATGTGTTTCCTCCTTTTTGATGCTCTGCCAGGCCTTCACAGCGGTGGTTTTCAGTTGCTGTTTGTTTGTGGGCCTTTCTGTGTGAAGTTTAGTCTTTAGCAAGTGAAATGTATACTCAATTGGGTTGAGATCAGGTGACTGACTTGGCCATTCAAGAATATTCCACTTCTTTGCTTTAATAAACTCCTGGGTTTCTTTGGCTTTATGTTTTGGGTCATTGTCCATCTGTAGTATGAAACGACGACCAATCAGCTTGGCTGGATTTGGCTGGATCTGAGCACATAGTATAGCTCTGAATACCTCAGAATCAGATGCAGTTGAAGTTCAGACTTTCAGCTTTCATTTGAGGGTATCCACATTAAAATTGGATGAAGGGTTTAGGAGTTTCAGCTCCTTAACATGTGCCACCCTGTTTTTAAAGGGACCAAAAGTAATTGGACAATTGACTCCAAGGCTATTTCATGGACAGGTGTGGGGAATCCCTTCATTATGTCATTCTCAATTAAGCAGATAAAAGGCCTGGAGTTGATTTGAGGTGTGGTGCTTGCATTTGGAAGGTTTTGCTGTGAAGTAAACATGCAGGAGCTCTCCATGCAGGTGAAACAAGCCATCCTTAAGCTGCGAAAACAGAAAAAACCCATCCGAGAAATTGCTACAATATTACGAGTGGCAAAATCTACAGTTTGGTACATCCTGAGAAAGAAAGAAAGCACTGGTGAACTCATCAATGCAGAAAGACCTGGGCGCCCACGGAAGACAACAGTGGTGGATGATTGCAGAATAATCTCCATGGTAAAGAGAAACCCCTTCACAACAGCCAACCCAGTGAACAACACTCTCCAGGAGGTAGGCGTATCAATATCCAAATCTACCATAAAGAGAAGACTGCATGAAAGTAAATACAGAGGGTTCACTGCACGGTGCAAGCCACTCATAAGCATCAAGAATAAAAAGGCTAGACTGGACTTTGCTAAAAAACATCTAAAAAAGCCAGCACAGTTCTGGAAGAACATTCTTTGGACAGATGAAATCAAGATCAACCTCTACCTGAATTATGGAAAGAGAAAAGTATGGCGAAGGCGTGGTACAGCTCATGATCCAACGCATATCACATCATCTGTAAAACACGACGGAGGCAGTGTGATGGCTTGGGCATGCATGGCTGCCAGTGGCACTGGGTCACTAGTGTTTATTGATGATGTCACACAGGACAGAAGCAGCCGAATGAATTCTGAGGTATTCAGAGCCATACTGTGTGCTCAGATCCAGCCAAATGCAGCCAAGCTGATTGGTCATCGTTTCATACTACAGATGGACAATGACCCAAAATATAAAGCCAAAGAAACCCAGCAGGTTATTAAAGCAAAGACTAAATTTCAGACAGAAAGGCCCACAAACAAACAGCAACTGAAAACCACCGCAGTGAAGGCCTGGCAGAGCATCAAAAAGGAGGAAACACAGCGTCTGGTGATGTCCATGAGTTCAAGACTTCTGGCAAGTCATTGCCAACAAAGGGTTTTTCAACCAAGTACTAGAAATGAACATTTTATTTAAAATTATTTAATCTGTCCAATTACTTTTGGTCCCTTTAAAAACAGGGTGGCACATGTTAAGGAGCTGAAACTCCTAAACCCTTCATCCAATTTTAATGTGGATACCCTCAAATGAAAGCTGAAAGTCTGAACTTCAACTGCATCTGAATTGTTATGTTTAAAATTCATTGTGGTAATGTCTATAACCAAAATTAGAAAAATGTTGTCTCTGTCCAAATATATATGGACTTAACTGTATGGCAGACTTTATGTACTGCTGCCTTTCCCATGACCCTTGCGTTATATTCATCTTGACCAAAAAAGAGTACTGGTTGTTCACTCTGCTAGACCCACGCTGTAAGGAGAATCTTGCAACTCTCCTATCTGAGGTGCAGAGGTCTACTAAAATGGTGCTATACCAGAAGGTCATTGTCGAAAATATGTTGAAAAAAATCCCATCAGCAAATGCTAGTGGCAGAAAGCAATCTTCCTTGCCCGACCAAGGAGGAGATGTGAGGTAAACACACACCAGGTACAGCAGAGACAGGGGCACTCCAGTTGTTGCCTTCAATTGTGTATTGATGACCCTCTTTATAATTTATTTCTGGCTTTGCATTGTGTGCAGATCCTTTATAAGTGTAGAAGTACCACAACTGTACTTTCTTAATATTTGAATGAGCCACTTCAGTTGTTCCCTTCAAGGGTGTATGGATGACCCTGCTTGTAATTTTTTTCTGGCTTTGCACTGTGTGCAGAGCTTGTATGAGAATAGGAGTACCATAACTACATTTTCTTAACATTTGAATGAGACACTACAGTTAGTGCCTTCAAGGAAGTATGGATGAACCTGACTGCAAGTTTTGTCAGGCTTTGCACTGTGTGTGAACTTTTATGCGCCTAGGAGTACCACTACATGACAATTTGAAAAGAATGTGTATGAGGCCCTCCTTTATGTCTAATACAGAGTGTCTAATACAGAGTGTCAAATTTTTGGCAGTTCTTGCTTCCTTCATAAATTACACTGAAATTGCCATTTTTTTACTAAAAATTTTAATTTTGGTTTACTTAAATTATTTTTTTTTTAAAATGTCATATACAATTCACTATACAGGAAAAAATGTTTCTTAACATTTTTTTCCCTGAAAACTCCAATTTCTCTTCACTTTAGGATGTTTTATTGTCAGTTCTTAAAGTGGAATATAAGTGTGACACCAGTGATCTCCGCTGTGATTCTGGAGTCAGAGATGCTTCTAGGTGTCTTACCCATGCTGTTCTCCTTCCATTCAGAACTTTTTCCATCCATTTCACTGCCCTCCAGACATCCTTGTAGGGTCTGCCAGAAAAATGCTTGGATTTCCCATTTTCTCCCATTATACTCATTACTCGAAACGAGTGTCTTAGTGCTCTGTCATCACTAGTAAAGAAACTTTTGTGTTTCATGCAATACTAACAATGGAAGAAAAAGCAGTCACTAGTCGGTGTGAGCTTCAAGTCTATATACTGTAAACTTTACTTAGATATTTAATATCACATCATTAAAAATGTAAAGGTAAAGTTTGACACATCTCTAAATTGAACCTTCAATAACAGTCAGAGTGGGTCCCCCATATACAGTTATACAATTAGAAACCAAATTATTCAAGCCCCATTGCAAATTAGACTTAGTAGAAAAATTATCTAACTTTCTGCCAATACAATAAACCAAACAAGAATAATTTAAATAGTTCAACACAAATAATTTAGCAAGTAGTATCTACAAATTAAATACAAAAATCAGTATTATTCAAACCCTTCATGACAAACATCTTTAGTACTGAGCGGAAATTCTTTTGCTGTAATGACCTGCTGAAAACATAAAGCAAACCCAGAAACCAGATTCAGGGAGAGTTCCTGAGGAATCTTAAACCAATTCCTCATGGGCAACGACCTCCAGTTCGCTAATATTCTATGGTTGTCTGGGTGTGGTCCAAAATGTTAAGAGATGAGTTCTCTGCTTTGCACAAGGAAAAGGATTTAGAAAGTTAGCAAACGAATTCTGAATGTTCCCTGAGAAACAGTTGGAAGCAGAGTTCACAAGTTAAAAGTTAAAGGAACTCTGGCTACACAACCTAAACGTGGCAGAAAAAGGAAGCCATCACCTGCTGCCACAAGGTGATGACTTCCCGATGATGGAGATGATAAAAAAAACTCTGAGTAATTGCACGAAACCTTTAGCAAGATTTAAAGTCAGCAGGTACTGAGGTGTCAGTTTGAACAGTAAGGAGAGCACGTGTGGGATAAAATATAATTTTTACTTGATATTTAAAAGCAGACTAACACAAAGTGCAAAGTGCAAAACAAAAAACAAACATACACATAGCTATGTGGGTTGCGCTATAGAAGCCACTCCTATAGTATATATTGCTGCTAGATACAAACTGTCAGTTTACTAGCCTATTTTCAAGCACTATATTAGGATATATCTGCGCAAGCCCTACTGCAGAGACCCGTCCTCAATATATTCGGTGCAGAGAAACATTTATCTTCACCATTAAGGTACAAACATCTGCAACACCATTACAGGATTTTATGTCTAGGTGCAATTAAATCGTATATCCATATATGATGCACCCTAGAGTAAATCCTTCTCTTTTTCAAATGCCAATATTGTATCTTATTCAGTCCACCTGAGACTGTGCATACAACTAATTCAGCATAATAGAGAATCGAACAGATGTGGCTGGTATATATAGAAAAATGTGGAACGATAAATGTTTCTCTGCACTGAATATATTGAGGACGGGTCTCTGCAGTAGGGCTTGCGCTGATATATCCTAATATAGTGCTTGAAAATAGGCTAGTAAACTGACAGTTTGTATCTAGCAGCAATATATACTATAGGAGTGGCTTCTATAGCGCAACCCACATAGCTATGTGTATGTTTGTTTTTTGTTTTGCACTTTGCACTTTGTGTTAGTCTGCTTTTAAATATCAAGCAAAAGTTATATTTTATCCCACACGTGCTCTCTATATATAATTTGGGAATATACCACTGGCTGCAGAATTATGAACAGTAAGGAGCATGCTAAATGTTGAATGCCCATAGTCCACGACGTACACCTCTTGAATATGGATGAGTGGATCTGGCAAAAAATTTGGGCAGCTAGCAATGATCTGCCGCTAAGTTCTTAGTCCCATAGGGAAAAAAATGTCCTGGATAAACACTTTAACTTTTTTAACTCAGAATACTAAGGAAACTACAGAAACAGTAAATAAAGAGAAATAATAGTAATGCTGGCTTCCCTGAATTCCCCTTCCTCCCCCCGGCAGGGACGCCAACATGCTCACCGCTATGGCCACTTGGCAGCTCTTAGTTCTCCGGCTCCCGCTTTGGCTCCCAGGTCCCAGCACCCATGCACGTCTTGCAGGTCTCCCGGCAATGCACTTAGGGCACACATGCTTCCCGCTTCTTAAATGTGCAGTGCACATACTCCAGAAATGTCCCCAGTTTATAGCTGGGAGGCATTCGGTATTTAAGGCACCCTCCCTTGAGGTGCCTGAGCAACTTTACTATCTAGTGTGCTTTCAGCTTACAAACTAGTTGTCAGGTCCCTGATCCTGAATCTGTTTTGTGACCCTGCACCTAGTCTATCCCATGTTCCTGAATCTGTCCTGTTAACCAGAATCTGAAACCATACAGTCTGTACCCGAACCTGATCTAGATCCTGTCCTGCCTGATACTCTGAGTCCATTACCTCATCCCTGACCCCTGGGGTCAGCTGCTGCAGTACTGGGGACTACCCTGGAGTGGTACCTGGCCTAACCTCACCATCAGAGGCTCTAGTGAAGACCAGGTAGCCGCTTAGTTACACCCCTCCAGGGTAAGCCCGGTCCATGCGCAGTGGGTACACACCCATCAGCATGAAAGTTTGTTCAGGCCATGGACCCCACTGACTCCAATACCCCTCCACGCTCTGAGTTGTTTCAGGAGATGACCAGTCAATGAGATCAGCAAGATCAAATCCTGACCTACTTGTGGTCGGTGAACTCCTGTTTAAATTCTCTGACACCAGCTGAACACCAGGATTGGCAAATTTGCCACTGGCACCCTGTGCTCTTCACAGATGAAAGCAGGTTCACACTGAGCACATGTGACAGAGTCTGGAGACACCGTGGAGAGCGATCTGCTGCCTGCAACATCCTTCAACATGACCGGTTTGGCAGTGGGTAAGTAATGGTGTGGGGTGGCATTTGTTTGGAGGGCCGCACAGCCCTCCATGTACTCGCCAGAGGTAGCCTGACTGCCATTAAGTACCGAGATGAGATCCTCAGACCCCTTGTGAGACCATATGCTGGTGCGGTTGGCCCTGGGTTCCTTCTAAGGGCAGGACAATGCCAGACCTCATGTGGCTGGAGTGTGTCAGCAATTCCTGCAAGATGAAGGCATTGAAGTTATGGACTGGCCCGCCCGTTCTCCAGACCTGAATCCAATTGAACACATCTGGGACATCATGTCTCGCACCATCCACCAACATCACGTTGCACCACAGACTGTCCAGGAGTTGGCGGATGCTTTAGTCCAGGTCTGGGAGGAGATCCCTCAGGAGACCATCCGCCGCCTCATCAGGAGCATGCCCAGGTGTTGTAGGGAGGTCATACAAGCACGTGGAGGCAACACACACAACTGAACATCATTTCCTTGTCTTGAGGAATTTCCACTGAAGTTGGATCAGCCTGTAAATTTGATTTTCCACTTTGATTTTCAGTATCATTCCAAATCCAGACCTCCATGGGATATTCATTTTGATTTACATTGATCATGAAGATTTGCAACTGAAATATTTCATTCAGTGATATCTAGGATGTGGTATTTTAGTGTTCCCTTTATTTTTATGAGCAGTGTGTGTGTGTGTGTGTATATATATATATATATATATATATATATATATATATATATACTAGATTGTGGCCCGATTCTAACGCATCAGGTATTCTAGAATATGCATGTTCCCGTAGTATATGGACAATGATGATTCCAGAATTCGCGGCAGACTGTGCCCGTCGCTGATTGGTCAAGGCAACCTTTATGACATCATCGTCGCCATGGCAACCATTATGACATCTACGTCGATACTGTGCCCGTCGCTGATTGGTCGAGGCCCAGGCGGCCTCGACCAATCAGAGACGCGGGATTTCCAGGACAGACAGACAGACAGACAGAAAAACCCTTAGACAATTATATATATATATATATATATATATATATATATATATATATATATATATATATGTGTGTCATTGACACACATATATACATCTTTATATTTCATAGAGAGTTAGATAGCAAAATAGCCGATAATTCAATTGTCAGGTTCTGTAAAATCATTGCAGAGCCCGACAGGATATGACACATGGTTTACATACAGAAACCATTGTATAGCTGTTAGATGTATATATGTAAGTCCAAGAAAAAAATAAGTATCCAATAAACAAAATAACAATATATAAACTTTATTAAATAATAACATTTTAAAAACATGATTGTACAACATAATTAAAAAGCATGTATAACATGCTCAAACAAGACATAAAATCAAATCATGGAAAAATATGTGAGGGATAGGTGTGTCAAACGGCCAGCAGAAGTAATTAATCAGAAGGTATAAATTTAATGATTAAATAAATAATCACAGGAACCATAGAGGGTAATAGTAGTAAGTATCAATTATACTGGCTAGGTATAAATTATATTTGATGTATGGAAAAAATTCATATATAAATATATATCTGATGGAAACAAGTTCATATATAAATGTCTCTCAATGCATAGTGCATATATAAAGTAAATAGAGAAAATAATGGTAACTGTGCCAACAGACAATATTAAATTGAATAAATATCAAATATAAACGTCAAATTTCCCAGTACATGATAAAAATAAGAAATGATTGGAGTGCAGTGAGGGGGTGGTTTGTGCATCCTGGTCAGTATTGGAACATGGAAAAACATTTGGACTTCATACCCTATCTGTTTTATGTTGTCTACCCTGATTGTTATATGATGGTTATCATGGTTTGCATTATGCATTTTTATCACTATGTATATATGGATTTGATATCTATTTAATTTATTGCCATCTTTTGTTATAGTCATTAATGCTTTCCTGCAATCATTTCCTATTTTTATCATGTACTGGGAAATTTGACGTTTATATTTGATATTTATTCAATACCTTCTGATTAATTACTTCTGCTGGCCGTTTGACACACCTATCCCTCACATATTTTTCCATCATTTGATTTTATGTCTTGTTTCAGCATGTTATACATGCTTTTTAATTATGTTGTACAATCATGTTTTGTAAATGTTATTACTTAATAAAGTTTATATATTGTTATTTTGTTTATTGGATACTTATTTTTTCTTGGATTTATTTGTTCTTCTAGTATCCTATTTTTTCACTCATTAGTATTATTGGTATTTCTTTTCTATGTAGGTTTACTAGATGTATATATGTCCCTGACTAATAATGTTAGTAATGTGTGTGTGTAAAATTTTGGAGCTGTGGGTGTTAAATTAAAGGATTAATTCACGGAAAAAACTGTCGTGGGCTCCCATGCAATTTTCTCTGCCAGAGAGGGAAAGCCAGTGACTCAGCCACCCCAGAAAAGGCACTTAGTCTCTCTCTTCTTATTGCCCTGTGGCGGTGGCATATGGGGTAATAAGGGGTTAATGTCACCTTGCTATTGTAAGGTGACATTAAGCCTGGTTAATGATGGAGAAGTGTCATCACCGGAGCTGACGCACCCCCGACCTTCTGTCTCTTTCCCATTATCCCGTAGAATGTAAGCACGCAAAGACAGGGTCCTCTCCCCTCTGCACCAGTTAGTCATTGTAAATTTGTTTACCGTAAATTATATCTATAACTCTGTATTTTACCCCTTTCTCATGTACAGCACCATGGAATTAATGGTGCTATATAAAAAAAATAATAATAATAGTAAAAAATTGTAAAAAAAATCCAAAATAAAAAAAGCACCAATATCCCATACCTGTCCGCCGTGCAGTCAAGTCCCACGCTGCAATTCATCTCAAGGGGTTAAATAGTTTACAACCCTGAGCGGTACTAATGCTACTGGCCAGGCTGTAAACCACGAAGGAATGAATGAAAATCTGCCTGCTCAATCTCCCTGCCTGACTGGACATTAACTCATTAGCGTGGGAAAGTTTCTGAACATTTTCCCATGTTGTCAAGTTCACCACGTCAATCGGGGAGTCTGCGCAGCCTCAGTGACTACCTCAATCATTGTATTCAGCTAGATCAGCATCCAAGTTGCTGAAACAGTTGAATGTCCGATGAGTCCCATAGCAGCTGCATGCTCTTCTGCCATTGGTGGTACGCCACTAATCTTGGCACGCAAATGGAGCGTCCCCGTACGGCAATGGGGTACTCGGTACCGGGTCCTTCGATTCTCAAGGGAGATGTCACGGTCCGTGGCCCTCGGGTGGTCAATTGTAAAAGGGAAAGATCTTTAAAGAGGAAATATTCGTGACGCCACCTGTGGTATTCGGTCAGGGTGACCGACGCTGCTTAGGGGGTCCGCTGGGGTGATGTTATGGCAGCTAGATGGTATACCTTCCCACAGGTGAAGTGTGTCCCCAGGGCTTCCCAGAGTGTAGATGGTGGATGGTGTGAGGCGCAGAGAAGAACGAGGACACAAGGTTGCAGTCTCTTTACCTTTTACTGAAGGCTTCAGCATCCACAGTCCAGAGCACCAGATCACAAGGCAGGCAGAGTCCGGCCGGTCTGAAGGCAAATCCAGAGTCCCCTTATCCAGATGGATATCAGTAGCCTTCCTCTAGCGCCTGGGTGTTGTAGTACCTTCCTGCTGAGCTTCTCATAAGGTCCTCACAACTGATGTTGGTGTTCTAGATGTTATGTCTCACTCTGTCCCCCAGGTGGATAGGAACAAACCCATATGACTGATGGCCTGAGGCTTTTTACAGGGACTCTAGCACGCCCCAGCCCCCACAAGTTGCCACCGTGCCTTCTGGGTATAGGGCGGATCAGTAACTTGGAATTAGCTGTCCTGCCGGTCTCTGGAGCAAGGCATGGAGACTGTTGCTCCCTCGGTGTCCCGGCTACCGGATCCTGCGCCTCAGAAGGAGGCAGCCTTTGCAGGGCAGAACTCCTTCTGGTTTCCTCTCCTTTTGCTATAAGTTCGTTTCTCACCCTCCACAATACAATTTGCTGTTCGTGTCTCTTTCTTAGGATGCTGCCGCACGTGGGGCAAGCGCAGCTCCGTGGCCTTCTGTCTAGGCCTATGACAGGATCCCACCCCTGTCAGGGACCCACTCTGTCTGCAGCTACTCGATGTTCCTCCTTCCTCTCTGTCTGCTTGACAGGAACTGACCAGCTTCCTATCCAGGCCACCAGTTTTACTTAATTGTGAGGAGTGCCCTAATAAATAGGAGCATAGCTCCCCCTGGTGGACTGGAGTGTGAAATGTGTTGTATGGTTTGTGATACCTGGTAAAGAGATCTCCTTTATTGCCTTCAAACGTAACATCACTCCCCCCTAGAGGAGAGTGGTATTACTGCAACGACCAGGACCCTGGGGACCTGCACAAATCATCAGAATATGTGTGTCAAATGCATTCAGTGTGGCAAAACAACCAGTAATAACCTCATTGATAACAGCCAAGGCATGTAAATACAGGGATTTCTGCACGTTGTGCTCATACTCAATTCAATGAAATGTTTTGAAAATGTCTCAATTTTTACAACATTTGCATATCAATGTCTGTTGATTCTGTGGGTTCCATAATACCACAACATTTCCTTCTGGATGTTGCAATTTCAATGTTGAGGAGTGTATGTGATACACTTTACCTTTTCTATATTCACTTTTCTGTATGACAATCTGATTGGTTGATTGTGCCTTTCTAAATTTTGTCATCCTGACCTGTTGTATATAGCAATATATGTTGTACAGCGGATCTGAGAAAGGTTGTGCTTAAGGTGAAACTGTCAGAAGGAATCAGCCCTCCTAAGCCGTCTATATGGGCATGTAGGTCTCAGGAAGTTGAATACAATGATACCTTGATATCTGCAATACAATAACTTATTCCAGAGAAAACCATGTTTTCTCTAACATGTCAATGAGCTGTTAAGATCTATGGGTGGGTCAATGTTTCTCTTTAATGATGTGCAACTTGTTTCCACCTGTGTAGCTGTATAAACTACCAGACAAACAAGAAAGTCTTAAAACAGTGAAGGTTAACTGTACATTTGGTCCATGTGCTGCACCAGTCCAAAAGAGACTGCAGATAGTGCACTGACCCAATTTACATGATTGATTTTCCCCTAAGGCCAGGTGCCCATGATGCGGAACTAGCAGCGCTTTGGACACAGTGCATGTTTGCTTTGTCCAAAGTGCTGCCATCTATTGAACACAGGTGAATCCGCATGTTTTCAATGAATTGTGTGGATTCACCGCGTCTAATACGTTCTATTGGTGAAATACATGCAAGTCTCTGCAAAAGAAATCGACATGCTGCCGTCTGGATAGACACAACACATATCATTCTCTGCGGATGAGCCTCGAGCATCTGTGGACGCATAGTGGACATGGGATTTCTAGAACTCCCGTCCACTATGCTGTAACATCTGGCCCCTGCGGGTTTGATGCTGCAGAAGTATGCAGTGTCCAATCTGCAGCAACTCCGATCATGGGCATGTACCCTAAGACTCAGGGCCTTGTGCAAAAAAATTGCAGTAGGATGTGTTGAAGAAAAAATATATAAACCAGCTCACCCGTAATGCATTAGCTGAGCTCCTGGAGCACGGATCTGCTGAGTCCAAGCGTATATAATCCATAAGAAGAAAGATGTCCAGCTCCACCGAATAAGTGAAGAAAAAGTTTCTTTATTCACAAACTTTAACATAGAGGGTACAAACTTCAGCACAAGCCATATGGGTGTAGCTGGACATCTTTCTTCTTTTGAGTAGGATGTGTTACATTAACCCCTTTCTATTCTGACCACGGACGGGATAGATGTGTCCGAGGTCTTAACCCCCGCTTTGATGCGGGCTCCGGCGGTGAGCCCGCATCAAAGCTGGGACATGTCAGCTGTTTTGAACAGCTGACATGTGCCCACAATAGCGGCGGGTGGAATCGCGATCCAGCTGCTGCTATTAACTAGTTAAATGCCGCTAACAGCGGCATTTAAAGAAGTTGTCCACTACTATAATTTTGCATGTGCATTTTTTCGCCGGACAGAAAAAACGTTCCTCTGTATGTGTTTTCCGTCCGGCGGAAACAGCTTTTTTGACGGATCCGGCAAAAAAACGGATGAAACGTGTGGCCATCAGGCGCAATCCGGCGCTAATACAATTATATGAGAAAAAAACGGATCCGGCGGAAAAAAATGGATCCGTTTTTTTCAAAACTCGCCGGATTGTGCCTCACGGCAAAAACCTGATGTGAAAGCAGCCAAATATATGGATAGATACATCTATGTATCTGTAGATATATCTATCTATAAATATAGCTATGGATAGATATATCCATAGATATATAATAGAAAGGCCGATGTTTCTAAGGCTATTTTCACACTAGCGTCGTGCAATGCGTCGTTGTGGAGAAAAAACGCATCCTGCAAAGTTGCCCGCAGGATGCGTTTTTTCTCCATAGACTTTTATTAGCGACGCGTTGCGATGCAGTGCCATACGTTGCAACCATCGTGCGACGGTTGCGCCGTGTTTTGGCACACCGCTGGCACAAAAAAAGTTACATGTAATGTTTTTTGTGCGTCTAGTCCGCCATTTTCGACGGCGCATGCGCGGGCGAAATGCAGCCCCCTCCTCCCCGGACCTTGCAATGGGGCAGCGGAAGAGTCTTAAGATTGGACCAGTATGCGTCGGTATGTCGGGCCGACGCAGCGCTACGGCCCCTTACTGACGCTAGTTTGAAAGCAGCCTAAGGCTACTTTCACACTTGCGTTTTTAGCAATCCGTCTTTTTGGGGAAAAAACGGATCCTGCAAATGTGCTCGCAGGATGCAATTTTTACCCTTAGACTTGTATTAGTGACGGATCGCGACGGATGGCCACACGTCTCGTCCGTCGTGCAACGGATGCGTCGTGTTTTGGCGGCCCGTTGGGACGAACAAACTTTCAATTGAAAGTTTTTTTGTCTGTCGCGTCCGCCATTTTCCCTGGACTTCAGAATGGCCAGCGGATGCGTTGAAAAACTGCATCCGCTGCCCACGACGTGCACAAATTTCACAACGTGCGTCAGTACGTAGGCCCGACGCATAGTGACGGACCCGTACCGACGCAAGGGTGAAATAGGCCTTTATGAGCGTTTAATTTAATAAAAAAACGGAAAAAAACGGCGTGGGCTCCCGCGCAATTTTCTGCACCAGAGGGGGAAAGCCGACGGCCGAGGGACAATATTTGTAGCCTGCTAGGAATATCAGCCCACAGCTGTCTGCGTAGCCTTTATTGGCTATTAAAATAGGGAGACCCCCCTAAAATAATGGCATGGGATCCCCCTATATTTTATAGCCAGAAAGGCTACGCAGACAGCTGTGGGCTGATATTCATAGCCTAGAGAGGGGCCATGGATATTGGTCCCCCCCGGCTACAAATACCAGTCCGCAGCCGCCCCAGAAATGGCGCATCTGTAAGATGTGCCAATTCTGGCACTTAGCCCCTCTCTTCCCACTCCCGTGTAGCGTTGGGATATGGGGTAATAAGGGGTTAATGTCACCTTGCTATTGTAAGGTGACATTAAGCCGGGTTAATAACGGAGAGGTGTCAATAAGACGCCTATCCGTTATTAATCCAATAATAAGAAAGGGTTAATAAAACACACACACATTAGGAAAAAGTATTTTAATATTCTTCATTTCATCATACTTACCATACTTCAGCGCCTGCAAAAACCGTAAAATAATAAACCGTATACTACCTGTCCGCCGTAGTCCAATTAATAACGAGTGTCCCACGACGATCTCCCCTATAGAACAGTGACATCGAGTGATGTCACTGCTCTATAGGACCCTCAGTGACACACTGACAGGAGACAATGGCTCCTGCAGTGCATCACTGAGAGGTTACCTGAGTTCAAAGTCTCACTTTATGGCAATTGCTGCCTGGGAAAATGTCTCATACAGCAATGCCATAAAGTGAGACTAGGGACTATTTTCTCACAGGGGAGTAGGAATACATTGTGAGGAATACATTGTGGAAGGATACCTTCCATCATTGTGTTCCTGGAGTCCCTGGAGAGCAGTCGCATCAGCAGATGCTCCTGCTCTCCACGGGAGATCGTCGAGAGACATTCGTTTTAATTGGATTTCTGCGGATCAGGGAGTATATTGGTTGTTTATTATTTTAATATTTTTTACAGATGACAATGGCTTCGGGGATCAAGGTGACAAGTGATGGTGAGTCTGTACTGTATGTTACATGTACTGTATGTCTGTATGTATGTTGTATGTATGTGCGTACTGCATGTGGCATGTCGCATGTCACATGTTGCATGTCGTCGCATGTTGCCGCATGGTGCATGTTGCATGTCGTCGCATGGTGCATGTCATCGCATGGTGCATGTCATATGTTGCATGTTGTCGCATGTTGTCGCATGTCATATGTTGCATGTTGTCGCATGGTGCATCTCGCATGTTGTCGCATGTATGTATGTTGTATGTATGTGCGTACTGCATGTGGCATGTCGCATGTCACATGTTGCATGTCGTCGCATGTTGCCGCATGGTGCATGTCGTCGCATGGTGCATGTCATCGCATGGTGCATGTCATATGTTGCATGTTGTCGCATGTTGTCGCATGTCATATGTTGCATGTTGTCGCATGGTGCATATCGCATGTTGTCGCATGGTGCATGGTGCATGTCGTCGCATGGTGCATGTCGTCGCATGGTGCATGTCGTCGCATGGTGCATGTCGTCGCATGGTGCATGTCGCATGTCGTCGCATGTCGTCGCATGGTGCATGTCGCAGCATGGGGCATGTCATCGCCTGTCGTCACATGGTGCATGTCGTCGCATGGCGCATGTCATGTTGCATGTCATCGCATGGTGCATGTGGACGCATTGTGCATGTCGCATGGTGCATGTCGTCACATGGTGCATGTCGTCGCATGGTGCATCCCGCCGCATTGGGGCATGTCGTCGCATGGTGCATGTCATGTTGCATGTAGTCGCATGTTGCATGTCATCGCATGGTGCATGTCGTCGCATTGTGCATGTCGCATGGTGCATGTCGCCGCATGGTGCATGTTGTCGCATGGTGCATGTCATGTTGCATGTCGTCGCATGGTGCATGTAGACGCATTGTGCATGTCGCATGGTGCATGTCGCCGCATGGTGCATGTTGCATGTCGTCGCATGGTGCATGTCGTCGCATATCGCATGGTGCATGTTGTCACATGTTGTTACATGTCACTTGGTGTGTGTTGTATGTATGTATGTACTGTATATGTGTATTTTTTTTTACATTCAACACATTAGCCGGATGATGGGACTACTACTGTCCCATCATTGGCTAATGTGTCACTCACTGTCACTGTAGCAGGCATAGCCCGATGGGACTTGTAGTCCCATCGGACGATACCTGCACACAGAGACACACACCCCAAAGACCATCCCCCGCAGCAGACCCCAGCACATACCGGCGCCGGCACGCAGAGCCCCGGCCCGCACATACCGGCGCCGGCCCGCACATACCGGCACCGGCACGCAGAGCCCCAGCGCCGGCCCGCAGAGCCCTGGCGCCGGCACGCAGAGCCCCGGCACACAGAGCCCCGGCCCGCACATACCGGCGCCGCACGCACAATCACAATCATCCCTTCACAGCCCCGCCCACCCCAGCACAGCCCCGAGCAGCCACCAGCCCCGCCCACAGCCCAGTCACTCTTGATGAGTGACTGCTGACTGTGAGGCTGGCTCACGCCTGCTGCTGACGTCACGTCAATTTCCAGAGTCTGGAAATTGACGTGACGTCGGCGGAAATAAGCGGCGGCTGCAGCCTGGGGGTCACGTGACCCGGACTCAGCCGCTGGCATAGCACCGCTCACAGGCGAAATCGGCAACAGAAGGTATTTGCACAATTCATTAGGGGCCCCAGGGGATACATTGGGGGGTTAACTGAAAGTAGTGGACAACCCCTTTAACTAGCGCTTCCGGCCATTGGGCCGGAAATGAGCGCATCGCTGACCCCCGTCACATGATCGGGCGTCAGCGATGCATCGGCATGACAACCAGAGGTCTATTGAAGACCTCTATGGTTGTTGATGCTGAATTGCTGTGAACGCCACCCCGTGGTCGAAGCTCATAGCAATGCAGTAAATCTACATAGGAGCGATCTGAGCATCACTCCTATGTAGCAGAGCCGATCGGGCTATGCCAGCTTCTACCTCCCATGGAGGCTACTGAAGCATGGCAAAAGTAAAAAAAAAAAGTTTAAAAAATATGAAAAAATAAAAATATAAACGTTTAAATCACCTCCCTTTCGTCCCATTCAAAATAAAACAATAATAAAAAAAAAATCAAACCTACACATATTTGGTATCGCCGTGTTCAGATTAACCTGATCGCTAAACAGCGTAGCGGGAAAAAAATGTGAAGCGCCAGAATTACGTGTTTTTGGTCGCTGCGACATTGCATTAAAATGCAATAATTGGGCGATCAAAAGAACGTATCTGCACCAAAATGGTATAATTAAAAATGTCAGCTTGGCACACAAAAAATAAGTCCTCACCCAACCCCAGATCACGAAAAATGAAGACGCTACGGGTATCAGAATATTGCGCTTTTTTTTTTTTTAGCAAAGTTTGGAATTTTTTTTTACCACATAGATAAAAAAGAGCCTAGACATGTTTGGTGTCTATGAACTCATAATAACCTGGAGAATCATAATGGCAGGTCAGATTTAGCATTTAGGGAACCTAGCAAAAAGGCCAAACAAAAATCAAGTGTGGGATTTCACTTTTTTTGCAATTTCACTGCACTTGGAATTTTTTTCCCATTTTCTAGCACACGACATGCTAAAACCAATGATGTTGTTCAAAAGTACAACTTGTCCTGCAAAAAATAAGCCCTCACATGGCCATATTCACGGAAACTTAAAAAACCGTAACCGCAAAACCGAAAAAAGCTGGGGTCATGAAGGGGTTAAGCCAGATGACACAAAACGGGCGCACTGCGGACATTTGCACCAAACTTACTGCTGACGGCGACTTGTCTGCATTATCCAGACGCAATAAGGCCAATGACTGATGTGGCAGTGTGAATTCCTCCAAAGATCATAAAAATAAGAGAAAGAAGTAATATGTTCCATCCTGAGTTTTATACAGTACATGTCCTTGGGCATTGTATAGCATTCCAAAATAGCAGTGAAGACATTAATAACAATGATATTATACATAGACCAATTACTTTGCTGTCGGCGTCGGATGATACGTAAAACACACGTAACTGTCTGATCGCGGCTGTAACTTACTGTCTATTACTGTGACAATGTAAAATAAAGCTTTTTCTCTGACATGCATCTGACTTTAATATCCTTTTGCTTTTAGCCATAGACACATGAAACAAGTTAACATCCACTGTGCGCTTTGATTTAAATCATTAACATACTTTTTTTGAGGAGCGTGCATATTTATACTGATGACATAAACAGAAACTACATACCGAGCAAATAAATAACAAGCAAAAGTGTCTGGAATTAAAAGAACTGAGAATCTAGAGAACTGGAAGAGGGCGACGGAGCGGCAGCAGCGCGGTTGATGTGGGTTTGGGAAGAGAAATCTCTGTCTGGACAATATTGGAACGGAAAATGAAAGATCTGTAAGATGTGAGACTGGAAACATCTACATAAGGGTTTGGTTTGGTCCATATTATCTCCTGCTAACCAAACTAAATCTGTCCATTATCTTTAAAGATATAATAGAATAAAGGGACACAACAGGATGTGACTAGCAAGTCTATGTGTAAAGTCCTTAACAGCCAAGCAAATAGCACCCCGTACCTATGTATTAATGTAAAAAACGCTGGGATCTGCTTCCCCCCAACAGGTGCCGGAATACTGTGCGGATTCCTCAGCATTGATATGCCGCACAGGTTCTTGTGTTTGCACAGACTAAATTTCAAAGCATCTCAAAACTGCTTCAGGTCTCATTCAGACGTCAGTTTTTTGCATTTATGAGAAAAACAGACAGTATTTCATCAGGGATTTTCATCAGAGTTTCATCGTATTTTCCTCAAAGTGTCATCAGAGTGCAATTTTCATTAGTTTTTCTTGTATGTAAGAAAATTTTGCGCCCCACTTTTCAGTTTTTGAATTTCCACAAAAATTTAAAATAACCAATAAATTTCGTTCAACTTTACAATTGTGTTCCACTTGTTGTTGATTCTTCACCAAAAATTTACATTTGGTATCTTTATGTTTGAAGCATGATATGTGGGAAAAGGTTGAAAAGTTCCAGGGAGCCAAATACTTTCGCAAGGCACTGTATATATAAATATGCAGTGAGGAAAATAAGTATTTGATACACTGCCGATTTTGCAAGCTTTCCCACCTACAAAGAATAGAGAGGTCTGTAATTGTTGCTGCAGGTACATTTCAACTGTGAGAGACAGAATCTAAATTGCATGAAATAAGTATTTGATCACCTACCAACAAGCAAGAATTATGGATCTCACAGACCTGTTTCTCTTTGGCCGGTTTCACACGTCAGTGGCTCCGGTACGTGAGTTGACAGTTTCCTCACGTACCGGAGACACTGACACACGTAGACCCATAAAAATTAATGCATCTGTTCAGATGTCATTGATTTTTTGCGGACCGTGTCTCCGTGTGCCAAACACGGAGACATGTCAGTGTTCGTGGGAGCGCACGTATTACACGGACCCATTAAAGTCAATGGGTCCGTGTAAAACACGGACCTCACACGGACGTTCTCCGTCTGGGGTCCGTGTGCGTGCAGGAAACAGCGCTACAGTGAGCGCTGTCCCCCCCACATGGTGCTGAAGCCGCGATTCATATGTTCCCTGCAGCAGCGTTTGCTGCAGAGAAAATATGAATAATAGTGTTTAAAATAAAGATCTATGTGTCCCCCGCCCCCTGTGCGCCCCCCCGCTGTTCAAAAAATTGTAGACATGCGGAAGGCTGGGATGGCTTACAGGACAGTAGACAAGCAGCTTGGTGAGAAGGCAACAACTGTTGGTTCAATTATTAGAAAATGGAAGAAACACAAGATGACTGTCAATCTTCTTCGGTCTGGGGCTCCATGCAAGATCTCTCCTAATGGGGTAAGGATGATTCTGAGAAAGGTCAGGAATCAGCCCAGAACTACTCGGGAGGACCTGGTCAATAACCTGAAGATTGCTGGGATTTCAGTCATTAGCGTTAACACACTATGCCATCATAGATTAAAATCCTGAAGGGCAAGCAAGGTTCCCCTGCTCACACCAGCACATGTCTAAGCCCGTTCGAAGTTCACTAGTGACTATCTGGATGATCCAAAGGACATGTGGGAGAAAGTCATGTGGTCAGATGAGACCAAAATAGAACTTTCTGGTATCAACTCCACTCGCCATGCTTGGAGGAAGAACAATGATGAATAAAACCCCAAGAACACCATCCTAACTGGGAAACATGGAGGGGGAGACATCATACTTTAGGGGTGCTTTTCTGCAAAGGGGACAAGACGACTGCACCTTATTGAAGGGAGAATGGATGAGGTCATGTATCGCAGGATTTTGGCCAACAACCTCCTTCCCTCAGTAAGAGCATTGAAGATCGGTTGTGGCTTGGTATTCCAGCATGACAACGATCCGAAACACACAGTCAGGGCAACTAAGGAGAATTTCGCTTGCGTAGTGGACAGTTTTTTTTAAGCAAATATTGGTGGACATCTATCAATTGGAGAGTGAGATTTTAGAATAATCATTTGCTGAACAATTTCCCCATTCTAACATTTCTCACCATACAGACCCATCATATTATGGTAAATGGAACAATATTATACATCCAAACATATGAAAGCAAAGCAGCAATAAAGCCACAAAATCTCATGTATGGGATTACGAGACACATTGTCCATGTTGCCTCTAGTACGTTAGCATCTTAAAAATGAAGAAAAAAAACAGAATTCAGAATGAAGTGTTTGTAGATGGGTGAATCTATAAATTATACGTACAGTGATATATATGGAACTCATTACATCTCTGTTTTCTAGGGATCTGTTATTATTAAAATGTGAATAACTGAGTAAATCTAATAATTGTTTGGAACAATAGTACTCTATGGAAATGGCAAATCTAGACTTTATCTATGCGGTAGGGAAAGTACTTGTGACTGAGACGTTTCTAGGATGTATGGGGTCCAGATGTATGATATTTATGTAAAATGTAGAAATAATGAAACAGCATTTTATAAACTTCAGACCATGAGGTTAGATAACATCTTTCATTGAGAAGAAGCTAAATCTTCTTGAAATGTGGACATTTCTTACATTAACATGAATACGATCGCACAGTATGTTTAGTCATAGGGGAGATTTGCTTTCCCAAAAATAATGAATACGTTAATGAAAAGCTGACATGACAGTGATTAATAGGGAGTTCTCATGCATTTTTTGCCCCTAAATGATGAGAAATCAATACATTTGGCTGGGATAGGATCACACCAACAAGAATGCCAGTAATTTTCTACTTTTCCCGGGATGGTTGTCAACAGCAGACTATACAGTGGGGAAAATAAGTATTTGTTCCCTTGCTGATTTTGTAAGTTTGCCCACTAACAAAGACATGAACAGGCTATAATTTTAAGAGTAGGTTAATTTTAACATTGAGAGATAGAATATTAAGAATTCTGGCTCCTACAGACCAGTTATACTCTCCAAATCAACTTGTTACCTGCATTAAAAACAGCTGTCTTACATAGTCACCTTTATAAAAGACTCCTGTCCACAGACCCAATTAACCAGGCAGACTCTAACCTCTACAACATGGGCAAACTCCCCCCCTTCCTTTGAGCAGAGCACCACCCTTTGCCGGTATGTGCACTGCCTGTCCTGAAAACAGTCTATTGCCGCAGCAGCACACAGTCTGTGATGCAGTCCAAGGATCCGCGCCTCCGCAAGGGCAAAGTCCTGCCATCCAGCAGAAGGGGCGCAACAAGCGCAACAAAATTAGGGTGGTGGTAAAACTTGGACAAAACACTATGGCCCAGGCTGGCCACACTGCACCCGTCTCTGGAGTGCTCCAGGGCTCCTTCTGCCCCTAGCGACGCTGAACAGTCCCGTACAAATGGATAGTGGAACAAATACAACATCCTTTAATCAGCACAAAGCAATATCAGTTCAACGACACCCGCCCCGTGCGGCTTTGTCAGCTTTTGGGCTCCATGCCCAAGTTCGGGCTGATGACTCTGCAGCCGCAGATGTCGTTGGTTGCCAGGACATGGCAGGGGTAGTGTCTGACTGGGCAGCATTCATGGAACAGGGAGCTGACCGAGCCTGTTCCGGGGCCGTGCACAAATCCAGGTCTTCCTCCTGGGACAAGGTAACTGCCACTGCAAAATATCCTCAGGGGCTGTCCTCTTTATAGAAGGAGACTCAATCCCCTTCGTGCAGGGGTCTCCCAAACTTCACGGAGGCAGCGTTGATATAGATCTTATCGTTGGTGCCGATCTCCATTATGAACCCGTACCCGTGGTCTCTGTCCATGAATACGAGTTCACCGCATGTGCGATGGCCAGCCATAGCGCCTCCTCCGGGTCACCGCAGCTCTGCCCACACACCCTTCTCCTGCTGTTTTTTTCTTTGGATCACCCCTTCAATCCAGGCGGCCTGCCCAGGGGAGGGAAAGGGGCCCTCCACCGTATGATGGAACCGCAAGGCACCGAGGACTGACGCTTTACGGGGTGTGGGCCTGGGTTCTGGGATCGAGGAGAGGACCGATCTTCCGGGGTGAAGGGCTGAGCAACAGCTCCAGAAGTGAAGGGCCGAGGCATGGACCAAACCTCCGGGAACAAGGGCCGAGCTGCACTCACCCTCTTTTGCTCCAGGACACCGAAAACGCCCATCCAGGGTCCGCTGTATCCCTCCGCTGTTGCATCTGCGCACTCCAGTATTTGCTGATAAAGGTCTGGCTCTGCCTCCATCTCTGACGCAGACTCTTCCAGGGCAGTTGCTGCCCACAGTCTCCCATCTCCAGCTCCTGATGAAAAGGTTCTGTCTCCCGATGACCTGGAAGCTCTGTCTCTGCTGTCTGCTGGCTCCGCTCCTCTGCTTGTACCAGGAAACGGTGAGTCAAGAATGATTCCTTTCAGTCTTTTGGGTCGGTTCTTTTCTTCTTCTTGCTACCATCTCCACTCCATGCAACCTACACCCCTGCAGTGATGGGTGCATGAGTGGTCCATCGCTGCTGGTCCTGTGTCGCACAATGGCGCCATGCAGCTGAACACAGGGTCTTCTTCCAGACCCCACCCGTTCCAAGGTGGGGGCCACTTCCAACCACTTCACCCATTTTTCAGTATTCTGCAGGGAGGGCCAGGATTTCTTCAGCCTCGAATGCGCCCACCATGGGCGACCTGGGGGTGTTGCCAGACAACCTTTCACGCCATCTCTGCGTCAGACCGCCCACGAAGGGTGAGCTCACAGTCATCGTTCTCTGTTTTGGCGCCATTTTCCACCATCTTCATGGCCGCCATCTTAGTCAGAAACAAGGTGTCAGTCAAATCCAGGATTTCTGTCACATCCGATAAACAAGTCACTTTCGGGGTATCAGTTTCTTCTTTCTTCATGGCATCCCTGCTTTGCAAGGCTGCAGGATCATGCTGACTACACCAAGTGTGAGCGACAGCCGGGGCTGTAGTCATGGCCTGCATAGGTGTCTGCACAAGTGCGCGCCGCCACCCGCATCACATAGATAAAGTCCCACTACCTTACTTGCTTGGTTTCCCGAGTGCTCCCTGGGACACAGAAGTACTACTTCCGACTTAGTACACAAAGCATCAGAGTCTGATTCCAACTTTAACCAAAAAACTTTACTTCTTTGCATACACAGCACACCCATGTCAGTAACAGCATCAACATAGAGGTCCACACAGCTCACTTCTTTGTCTTTCCCTGTGCTCTTCCCTACCTCCTTCAGTAGGTCCCCGGGTACGTGTCATTTTGACTGGCACTGCAGCGTCCTCCCTGTTCAGCTTCACTACTTTCAGGATTCCCCTGTCCATTTTGCACCGGACATGAGGGCATCAGCCCATGCAGCAAGCTGCCACATGATGAAGCAACCTGCGTCCCTTTGCTTCTGCACAGCGTCCTTTCCTGCTGCACTGCTGTACTTCTGGCCCTCCCGGCCCCTGGATGGCTGGGCTTCTCACTTCAAACGTTACGAAGCCATCCGCCCTGTACGGGCTCTCCGGCCCTTCTGCTCCAAAACAGGAAAACCCTCTATCCTATACACGGTTGGCTCCTCCTGTAACGTTTTACAATGCTAAATACTGCCATGTCCCCATCTAGTGGACTAATTATATGCTGCATACCTATCACACAGAATATGCATATGTTCATAACAGATTAATGACGACATAACCATAAGTTAGATGTACAAGTCATTAAAACGGGACGTATTAGAGGACACAACAGTTCTATAACCCCCCATTACAGCAGTACAGCTGCTAAAAGGCAAGCTTATGTTCAAGCCACTAGAGTGTATCATAGTAGAGAAAATGTCCTGTTTTTTCCTTTGGTTTGTGAAGGAAAAATGGAAAAGAGCCTGTTTGCCAGAGTGAGAAGAAGAGAGAAGGTCTAACAGCTGATCAATGGCGATTCAGGGTATCGCACCCACCCCTCATCTATCTAAGTGATTTGGCCAAATATGATAACCACACTTTGATCACAGTTTTATCAGAGTCTGATCATAGTGTGCTCAGCTTCAATCGGATGCATCTTCTGCATCTTCTCCATTGTGTCAGTCCGTGAAAATCAGACTGCACTCAGATGTTATCCGAGTGCAGTCAGATGTTTTACATGGACTCATTGACTTGCATAGCCGAGTGCAATCTGCTCAATCCAACTCGGCATGCTGAGAATTTTTTTTCTTGGTCTTAGGAATTAAGCTGACAAATGCACGGCCCCATAGAATAACATTTGGTCTGGGTCAGATTTGATGGTTGTTGGATTGCACTCTGACCAAACATATGATCATCTGCACAAGCTTTAAGATTGACCTATCCTAAGGCGAACGAGAGAAATCCTTTGAGAATGGAGTGATCTACTCACTCTGGGTCCACTGCCTGGAGATCAAACAGGTGATATCACCATGTGGGGGTCATGGATAGTGGTGTGGAAATGATTGCTGTTTTTATGTGCTAAGTTTATTTGAAAATTGCTATTATCAGAATTTTTCATGTTCCATTCCTGCTGCTGTGGGCGCACCACCCACAATATCAATCTATTAAAGGTACATTTCTATATTATTTGCTATTACGGCACATTTCCCTAGCTGCAGAGAGTGCTGGTGGCCTTTTCATATGGATTCTAGCCAACACTAAGTAATGATTTAAGGCGGCTTAGTCTCACTTCCATTATTGTTCAAGAAGAAAGGCTTGCTTTTAGTTAATAAAGGGCAACCGAGGGTCTGCAACGCCATGAGGAATATTAGATGCTTGTATATAATGATGCATATAATAAATCTAGTCACTTCCACTCTTTGTGTAACACCCATCTGTTTGAACAAGCTGAAATCCAGACGTAGCATGAGAAGAACAATCGCTATAGCTGCTACTGAGACAAAGCACACACATGTGCCGGTAGGGTTGTAAAACGGCCATCTTTGAAGGAATATGGTCCATAGGTGTAATGTGATTGGGTGTTATGAGTGACTGCTCTTGTATGAATTTCAGAACACACCACACCTGTCTTCACTTATTCTCCAAATCAAGCAGATGCTTTATGTCACATTGCAATGTTAAACTATTGACATAGCTCAAAAGCCTAGGATCCATAAAGTCCGCCATAAGAGAAGCAAATATCAGAGGTATGCATAAACACTAAATATCTATATACATTTTCCATATTGCATAGAAAATATATTTTGCAGGCAATATCAGGCAGAGTAGAACAGTTTAAATTGTTGCACAGACACTTAAAAACATACAAAGAGCAGTGCCAAAGGTGAGTTTTAATCATATTTCCACTATGCAATAAAGATCTAAATCCGCAGCAAGCCAATGCTGAATATTATTAGAATTTCAGCTGAATTCTAACACTCAGACATATAAAACAGAGATACTAGATGAAAGGTGCAAAAAATATTATGGAGTGACCCCACTTTGCCCCCCCTATGAAAAAAAGGAAACAAATGTCTGGGTCATGTTCTGGGCCTCAGACCCTGCTCCCCGGCAATAATTGGCTGACACTGCAGGTAGCAATAAGGGCAACCTGAGGCATAACGTAGGTTCCAATGCAATATCTAATACTGGAGGCTTATTTTTTATTAAAGGGGTTGTCCACTCCATTTTTTTTTTGATGGCCTATCCTTAATACAGAAATGGTACAGGTTTGACACTTGGCGCCCCTACCAATCAGCGGTTACTACTTCCAGCTGCTAACAGGCACTGCAGATAAGCTTCTATTTTCCTCAATTTGAGCAGATCTGCAGTACCTAGCAACACATGGATCCACTTTGAACCCAGCCCCAGTTATGCTCCACAGAATTAAGATCTGGGGACGTCGAAGTCCAGGGAAGCAAGAAAAAGTCACTGTCATGTTCCTGGAACCAATCCATGACTATACAGCCTTTGTGGCATAATGCATGATCATGCCAAAATCAAAATGACCCTTCTGGCATTGGTCAAGCAGCTGTCATATAGGGATACACTCAGTTGGATACAACGACTAGGTAAGCTCTACTATCCAATTGTCTATCCACATGAATAAGAGTGTTGTGATGAAACATTCTCCACACCATTACTCCACCTCTACCACCTTTAACTGTTGACCCCTGTCATGAAGTGTTCATCTATTCCCATCTATTCACACTGCTTGCGCTAAATTTTTATTCCCCCATCAGCGTGGGTCAAAATAAATTTGGATTTATTTTACCAGATGTGTTTTTCCATTGCTTGGTGATCCAATTTTTGCACTCAATTTCCCACTGGAGCTTTGTCTTTGTTTCTCTTTGACAATAATGGCTATGATAAGGTAAAGAATGATAATTTGTGCTTTTAGACAAGTTGGTTGGAGCTCCAGTGTTGTATTCAGGTGCTGTCACGATTCCTCCACTCAGTGAGTGAGTGTTTTGCTGCCCTATGGAATCTGGGTCATGCTGAGTTGTAGGTGATTGACAGCTCGGTTGTCCCGTTTTGTGATGGGCGTTCTGAGCTGTCAGTATTTTGATTGACTGCTCGGTCCACCAATTTGTGACTGGGAGGTGGTGGGCTTTTCTCCAGGTGTTCTCTGCCTCTGATCCCTGTCAGACGTACTTTGTGCTTCCTGGTGACTCTTTGCCTGATTCTGCTGAGTTCTGCTCTTCCGCTGCTGCCTTTGAACCATGTTCTGACTATCCCTTTGTCTTGTCCTTCTGCTTTGATCTGCTATCTCCTGGTATTTTGACCCCGGACCGATACATGACTTACGCCATTGTCTTTCCCCTTGGTTTTCTATGCCCTCTCTTGGTACTGGCCCTGAAACATCTGACTTCTCTGCCTCACAGTGTGTCTGTCAGTAGTGACTAGCGTCACAGCTGCAATTTGCTTGACTGTGCACCTCCCGTTCATTACAATGATTCCTGACATGGCTCTGAGCCCTGTTATTGACAAATTATTTACATGCACAGGGACCCATTTTGTTGGATGTTTTTTCTCAATCACATTACTCCTGGTAGACTAATAACATCGATGCACGTGAAAACCCCATAAGGCTGGCATTTGTTTAAACAATGCCTCCAGCTAGTTTTGTACCAATGACTAGGTCTAATTTAAAGGGACTCTGTCAGCACACACTGACTGTTCAAACCAAGTAAAGGCACTCAATGATGAGTCAATCACTTAAATACACCTTCACATCTGCTTCTTTTCAATGTTTCCCCACCCCTCCCTGGTTTTATTTAGTCAGAGTTATCAGTCAAAGAAGGGGATGGAGATATAGAGAAAACAAACAGGTGGAAAGGTGTATTTAAATGAATGGCACCCCCATGAAGCACCGAGCAGAGGGACTTAATTTGAATAGTCATTCTGTGCTGATAGAGTCCCTTTACATATCTGGGATCATTTGATTTTCCTAATGAGGATTCACATGGAAAGTGATCCATGGAGAACTTATTCATTTGATTTTTTTTGCTACACTCCTGGGTCATGTGCTTAATTTCCATACAGGAAAACTCCAATAGTAAAAAGGGCAGGTGTCTCTAATAAAGGGGTCATTAAGTGAATAAAGATTTACTACCAACAGAAGAACTAGAATTTCCATTTGTGTGGTCTCCTAATAAGTAAAGAGTGAATAACCTTGTACATTGGAACCTCAGGGCAGCGGTGCTAGACGTGACCTTCATAAGGTTAAATACACCAGTGTGCGGCGGGACAGCAGTGCGCGTCACTGGGAAGATCAGGGGGGTTTACTGCCCAAAAAATATTTGGAAAGGAAATTGTGTAATGAGTTTGGTCACTTTTACTTATATGTAAAAGATTTTTTATTTTTTCACATGCTGTGGTGATGAATATTGTCACTTTTCTCAATGGAGATAACATCCCACTCGTCTATTCTTTTTTTTTTCCAAAATGACCACGATAATTTTTATATCAGTCAATGTATAACAAGCATAGAAAATGTAATAAACATAATCATGGAATAAGAGGCATAAACTATGTTTATGTGTTCATTAAGCGCTTTGTGGTTCTTTTATGGCACAAACTGTGATGTGGCTGTGATATAAGGCAATGAAAAGCAAATAAAATGGGCAATAACTAGATCCATGGAACAATTATGTTACAAGTTCTTAACAACTTGTTGGGTTGGATTTCTCATACAGGAATAATTTGTGGTCAACAGTTAAAGTTACTCCACCCTAGACACAATGAGGAGAACAATTCTGAAAATAAAATTGGCTAAAAAACTGCAAACCTGAAAGGGTGAGTCCACCCATCGAGTAATTACAGTACGATATTAGAGAATGTGGTTTTGCAAACTATGGAGGCATAATGAGGTACAGAATGAGAAAGTACACATCTATGGATGCTACATAATGGCTCCATACTTGATTTAAGCTCGTAAGCAGCTATATTGGAGCCGAGAGCATGAAACATTCATTTGTGGTTTAATTCTGCAGAAATTAAAGGAATTCTTCTTTTACATTAAAAGTGTTGTCTACTACTTTTTTTTGATAACCTATCCTTAGTATAGGTCATCAATATAATAAATGGTGCAGATTTGACACCTGGCACCCCCACCAATCATCTGTCACCTCCAGCTTCTACCAGACAAGGCAGATCAGCTTCTATTCTCTTCACCTGATCCCAGATATGCTCCATGGAATTAAGAACCATGTTTTTGCCACTTAATCTGAAAAAAGCATAACGTAGACAGAGACCCTGATTTCAGTGATGTATTGTGGTGCCCCTGAGGGTCCAGTTCCCACAGAGTACTGCACCACACCCAGAGGTGTGGTATTCTGCTCTCAGGTAAGGAGGGGGCATGGCACAGAACCCTACACCTGCATCCAACACTAGACACTTCAGTCAGGGCACCTGGGCGTACCCTAAGGGAGGAAGGCCTCATCCCAGGCTGGATAGGAAAGGGTATTGGAGAAGTGGGTGTGGTAGGTAGAGTAGGGGAGGAGCTAATTAGGAGGGAAAATTAGATAGTGAGAGAACTGGAGCTGAGCAGAGGTGTGGGTCTGCAGCTCCTGAGAAGGCAGACAGAGAGTCTGCAGAGAGTGAGAGGAAGCAGAAAGATCAAGACAGACAGAAAGGAGTTCCCAGAGAGAGCGGGAGCTGAAGGAAAGTGAAGCTGAAGGAAGGGGTCCTAGAGGCACGGGTAGTGAGAAATTCACCTGTGTGGCTCATATTCACGCTGACTATAGTCAGGTGGAAGAACCAGGTTGCAGTCAGGGGACCGGCCCCATTCTAGTGGAGAAACTAAGGACTCAGCTAGAAAACTGGAGGCTGTGGCTTTTGCAAGAAGCATAGCCACATCTTCACACATTTGCTGAAAAGGCAGCCATATAGGATCCAGGGGGACTTAGAGCTCACTGCCTGACAAGATCCGTGGCTGCTGGCTTGGGACACTGTGTGGCAGGCGCAGGGCAGGAGAGGCAAAGCCAGCACAGAGAGACAGCCAGGAAAGGAACATATGAAAGAGGGTTCTGGAAAGGTGCATCCCAATTTGCCTGGGAGTTTGGTGGACCACTAACCTGAAAAATACAGCATCAGGCTTGCGTTTGTGGACTGGAGAACTGTGAGTAAAGTATTGGAAACTGCACCTCGCTGTGTCCTCACACTTATTTACTGAACCATCCACCCTGCACTACATCCATCATCAGCATTTTTGACTACTAAGTGCCCTGGGACTAAAGCTCTACCTGTGGAGAGTTCTGCCAACTCTGCTGCATCACCATCAGCCCCAGTGGTCTCTTTAAGCAGCGTCGGCTAATACCTTTGTTGCTGAGTACCACAGGTGGCGTCACAAACACTTTATCCCATAAACTTTTATTCCCTTTCATCATCACTTTTATTGGATGCCCAGGGCCATTGACCGTGTCACTGCTGCCATGACACATCACCTTTAAGAACCGGCCCGGTACCGAGTATTCCCACGGCCCTGGCGGGCGCTCCAACTTGGCGTCATGAGCAGGGTGGACCGACCCGATAAATGGGTCCTGTGCGCAATAGACTTTGTTGAACCGTGCAAAACTTGTCGCCATTACAGCGCCACGAGGCACGCAGGAAAAGAAAGGTGTGTCATCTTGGGCGGAATCCAGCTGTGAGGCACGAAGACCATGCCCTCCCACTGCCAGCACTACTGTTGTGAATTTGCTTTTTGCTCCCTCTAGTGGTTACTAGTTTTTTGACTCTGGTTTTTCTGTCATTCCTTTTATCCGCACCTGGGTCGTTAGTTAGGGGTGTTGCTATATAAGCTCCCTGGACCTTCAGTTCAATGCCTGGCAACGTAGTTATCAGAGCTAGTCTGCTGTGCTCTTGTCTACTGATCCTGGTTCCAGTTATATCAGCTAAGTCTGCCTTTTGCTTTTTGCTATTTGTTTTGGTTTTGTATTTTTGTCCAGCTTGTTCCAAATCTATATTCTGACCTTTGCTGGAAGCTCTAGGGGGCTGGTGTTCTCCCCCCGGACCGTTAGACGGTTCGGGGGTTCTTGAATTTCCAGTGTGGATTTTGATAGGGTTTTTGTTGACCATATAAGTTACCTTTCTTTATTCTGCTATCAGTAAGCGGGCCTCTCTGTGCTAAACCTGGTTCATTTCTGTGTTTGTCATTTCCTCTTACCTCACCGTCATTATTTGTGGGGGGCTTCTATCCAGCTTTGGGGTCCCCTTCTCTGGAGGCAAGAAAGGTCTTTTGTTTTCCTCTACTAGGGGTAGCTAGATTCTCCGGCTGGCGCGTGTCATCTAGAATCAACGTAGGAATGATCCCCGGCTACTTCTAGTGTTGGCGTTAGGAGTAGATATATGGTCAACCCAGTTACCACTGCCCTATGAGCTGGATTTTTGTATTCTGCAGACTTCCACGTTCCTCTGAGACCCTCGCCATTGGGGTCATAACAGTTTGCCAGGCCAGTATTAAATGTTTAATGCATTGCAGAAGAGGGATTATAAGAAAGAAGATTCTGAGTTTTTTTTTTCTCCTTCCCCTTTACCTCAGAGTGGCTATGCTTGCTGCAGACATGAATGTCCAGACCTTGATTACAAGTGTGGACCAGCTGGCTACTCGTGTGCAGGGCATACAAGACTATGTTATCAGAAATCCTAGGTCAGAACCTAAAATACCGATTCCTGAACTGTTTTCCGGAGACAGGTTTAAGTTTAGGAATTTCGTGAATAATTGTAAATTGTTTTTGTCCCTGAGACCCTGTTCATCAGGAGATTCTGCTCAGCAAGTAAAAATTGTTATTTCGTTCTTTCGGGGCGACCCTCAGGATTGGGCTTTTTCGCTGGCGCCAGGAGATCCGGCACTGGCTATTCAAATTGACCGGCGGTTGCGGGAGCGCAAAACCGCAAATTCCCTCATGGGGTTGTCTGAACAGACACCTGATTTAATGCAATGTGATAGAATCCTGACTAGAAATGAGCGGAAAATTCATAGACGCCGGAATGGCTTGTGCTACTACTGTGGTGATTCTACACATGTTATCTCAGCATGCTCTAAACGTATAGCTAAGGTTGTTAGTCCTGTCACCGTTGGTAATTTGCAACCTAAATTTATTCTGTCTGTAACTTTGATTTGCTCACTGTCATCTTATCCTGTCATGGCGTTTGTAGATTCAGGTGCTGCCCTGAGTCTCATGGATCTCTCATTTGCTAAGCGCTGTGGATTTACTCTTGAACCATTAGAAAATCCTATTCCTCTTAGGGGTATTGATGCTACACCATTGGCAGCAAATAAACCGCAGTATTGGACTCAGGTTACCATGTGCATGACTCCTGAACACCGCGAGGTGATACGTTTCCTGGTTTTACATAAAATGCATGATTTGGTCGTTTTAGGGCTGCCATGGTTACAGACCCATAATCCAGTCCTGGACTGGAAGGCTATGTCAGTCTCAAGTTGGGGCTGTCGTGGTATTCATGAGGATTCCCTGCCTGTGTCTATTGCTTCTTCTACGCCTTCGGAAGTTCCGGAGTATTTGTCTGATTATCAGGATGTCTTCAGTGAGTCTGAGTCCAGTGCACTGCCTCCTCATAGGGACTGTGACTGTGCTATAGATTTGATCCCAGGCAGTAAATTTCCTAAGGGAAGACTGTTTAATCTGTCGGTACCTGAACATACCGCTATGCGTTCATATATCAAGGAGTCTCTGGAAAAAGGACATATTCGTCCGTCTTCTTCCCCTCTTGGTGCGGGATTCTTTTTTGTGGCAAAAAAGGACGGATCTTTGAGACCTTGTATTGATTATCGGCTTTTAAATAAGATCACTGTCAAATTTCAGTATCCTTTACCGCTGTTGTCTGACTTGTTTGCCCGGATTAAGGGTGCCAAGTGGTTCACCAAGATAGACCTTCGTGGTGCGTACAACCTTGTGCGCATTAAGCAAGGTGATGAATGGAAAACCGCATTCAATACGCCCGAAGGTCATTTTGAGTACTTGGTGATGCCTTTTGGGCTCTCCAATGCGCCTTCAGTTTTTCAGTCCTTTATGCATGACATTTTCCGGAAGTATCTGGATAAATTTTTGATTGTTTATCTGGATGATATTTTGGTTTTTTCTGATAATTGGGATTCGCATGTGGAGCAGGTCAGGTTGGTCTTTAAAATTTTGCGTGAAAATTCTTTGTTTGTCAAGGGCTCAAAGTGTCTCTTTGGTGTACAGAAGGTTCCCTTTTTGGGGTTCATTTTTTCCCCTTCTGCTGTGGAGATGGACCCAGTCAAGGTCCGAGCTATTCTTGATTGGACTCAGCCCTCGTCAGTTAAGAGTCTTCAGAAGTTCTTGGGCTTCGCTAACTTCTACCGTCGTTTTATCGCTAATTTTTCTAGCATTGTGAAACCTTTGACGGATATGACCAAGAAGGGCTCCGATGTAGCTAACTGGGCTCCTGCTGCCGTGGAGGCTTTCCAGGAGTTGAAACGCCGGTTTACTTCGGCGCCTGTTTTGTGCCAGCCTGACGTCTCACTTCCCTTTCAGGTTGAGGTGGATGCTTCGGAGATTGGGGCAGGGGCCGTTTTGTCGCAGAGAGGCCCTGGTTGCTCTGTTATGAAGCCTTGTGCCTTTTTCTCTAGGAAATTTTCGCCTGCCGAGCGAAATTATGATGTGGGCAATCGGGAGTTGTTGGCCATGAAATGGGCATTTGAGGAGTGGCGTCATTGGCTCGAGGGTGCTAAGCATCGTGTGGTGGTCTTGACTGATCACAAAAATCTGATGTATCTCGAGTCTGCTAAACGCCTTAATCCGAGACAGGCCCGCTGGTCATTGTTTTTCTCCCGCTTTGATTTTGTTGTCTCGTATTTACCAGGTTCAAAGAATGTGAAGGCCGATGCTCTTTCTAGGAGCTTTGTGCCTGATGCTCCTGGAGTCGCTGATCCTGTTGGTATTCTTAAAGATGGAGTTATCTTGTCAGCTATTTCTCCGGATCTGCGACGTGTGTTGCAGAGATTTCAGGCTGATAGGCCTGAGTCTTGTCCACCTGACAGACTGTTTGTCCCGGATAAGTGGACCAGCAGAGTCATTTCCGAGGTTCATTCCTCGGTGTTGGCAGGTCACCCGGGAATTTTTGGCACCAGAGATCTGGTGGCCAGGTCCTTTTGGTGGCCTTCCTTGTCAAGGGATGTGCGGTCATTTGTGCAGTCCTGTGGGACTTGTGCTCGAGCTAAGCCTTGCTGTTCTCGTGCCAGCGGTTTGCTCTTGCCCTTGCCTGTCCCGAAGAGACCTTGGACACATATCTCCATGGATTTCATTTCTGATCTTCCGCTATCTCAGGGCATGTCCGTTATCTGGGTGATATGTGATCGCTTCTCCAAGATGGTCCATTTGGTTCCTTTGCCTAAGCTGCCTTCCTCTTCCGATCTGGTTCCTGTGTTTTTCCAGAACGTGGTTCGTTTGCACGGCATCCCTGAGAATATTGTGTCAGACAGAGGATCCCAGTTCGTTTCCAGGTTCTGGCGATCCTTTTGTAGTAGGATGGGCATTGATTTGTCGTTTTCGTCTGCTTTCCATCCTCAGACTAATGGACAGACGGAGCGAACCAATCAGACTTTGGAGGCTTATTTGAGGTGTTTTGTCTCTGCTGATCAGGACGATTGGGTGACATTCTTGCCGTTGGCTGAGTTTGCCCTTAATAATCGGGCTAGTTCCGCCACCTTGGTTTCGCCTTTTTTCCGCAACTCTGGTTTCCATCCTCGCTTTTCTTCGGGTCATGTGGAGCCTTCTGACTGTCCTGGGGTGGATTCTGTGGTGGATAGGTTGCAGCAGATCTGGAATCATGTGGTGGACAACTTGAAGTTGTCACAGGAGAAGGCTCAGCGCTTTGCCAACCGCCGCCGCGGTGTGGGTCCCCGACTACGCGTTGGGGATTTGGTGTGGCTTTCTTCCCGCTTTGTTCCTATGAAGGTCTCCTCTCCCAAATTTAAACCTCGTTTTATTGGGCCTTACAAGATATTGGAAATCCTTAATCCTGTATCTTTTCGTCTGGATCTTCCTGTGTCGTTTGCTATTTACAATGTATTTCATAGGTCCTTGTTGCGGCGGTACATTGTGCCTGTAGTTCCTTCTGCTGAGCCTCCTGCTCCGGTGTTGGTTGAGGGCGAGTTGGAGTACGTGGTGGAGAAGATCTTGGATTCTCGCCTCTCCAGGCGGAGGCTTCAGTACCTGGTCAAGTGGAAGGGCTATGGTCAGGAGGATAATTCCTGGGTGGTCGCCTCTGATGTTCATGCGGCCGATTTAGTTCGTGCCTTTCATGCCGCTCATCCTGATCGCCCTGGTGGTCGTGGTGAGGGTTCGGTGACCCCTCACTAAGGGGGGGGTACTGTTGTGAATTTGCTTTTTGCTCCCTCTAGTGGTTACTAGTTTTTTGACTCTGGTTTTTCTGTCATTCCTTTTATCCGCACCTGGGTCGTTAGTTAGGGGTGTTGCTATATAAGCTCCCTGGACCTTCAGTTCAATGCCTGGCAACGTAGTTATCAGAGCTAGTCTGCTGTGCTCTTGTCTACTGATCCTGGTTCCAGTTATATCAGCTAAGTCTGCCTTTTGCTTTTTGCTATTTGTTTTGGTTTTGTATTTTTGTCCAGCTTGTTCCAAATCTATATCCTGACCTTTGCTGGAAGCTCTAGGGGGCTGGTGTTCTCCCCCCGGACCGTTAGACGGTTCGGGGGTTCTTGAATTTCCAGTGTGGATTTTGATAGGGTTTTTGTTGACCATATAAGTTACCTTTCTTTATTCTGCTATCAGTAAGCGGGCCTCTCTGTGCTAAACCTGGTTCATTTCTGTGTTTGTCATTTCCTCTTACCTCACCGTCATTATTTGTGGGGGGCTTCTATCCAGCTTTGGGGTCCCCTTCTCTGGAGGCAAGAAAGGTCTTTTGTTTTCCTCTACTAGGGGTAGCTAGATTCTCCGGCTGGCGCGTGTCATCTAGAATCAACGTAGGAATGATCCCCGGCTACTTCTAGTGTTGGCGTTAGGAGTAGATATATGGTCAACCCAGTTACCACTGCCCTATGAGCTGGATTTTTGTATTCTGCAGACTTCCACGTTCCTCTGAGACCCTCGCCATTGGGGTCATAACACACTACTATACGATGAGGAGGTGTCCGTCACAAAAAGAGATCCGCCTCCTGATCTGGTATGGCGGGAATAGGAAGAAGGACCGTGGAGTGGCGTGCAGGCAGGCAAGCTGCAGACATGGCAGCAAAGCACCCGGGGGACGTCGCGGAGAGCAGAGGTCGCAAGGCGCAGGAGCGCAGGGTGGAAGCAGAGGGCTTCCCCGGCCTGTGTGAGGAAAACCCAGACCCGTTGCCTATGGTGGACCCGGTGCTGCTCGGTGCAGAAGTAGACGAGATGACCCGCCAACTGCTGCAGCTGCAGCTTGTGACGGTAGCTAAATGGAAGGAGACTTTGATGGAAAGGCTGACCAGACAACAGCCAGCCTCGCGTCCTTGGGTCTCGACTCCGGAGATGGAAGCAAAGACAACCAGTACCGGAAGATCAGGTACAGTCACCCCTCCAGTGGCTGAGGAGACCCTGCTAGGCCCCTTTAAACCCCCGCCAGCCCCAACACCCAGTCAGCTGTTAAATTATATAGTCTGGGACCGGAGGGCAGACATTAGAGGCAAACTAGCTCACCCACTGCTGCCTGTACCGACATCACAGATGGACATGATGGGGTTTGCAGAGCAGACCCGGGTGGGAGAAGCCCAAAAGGGGGTCTTCAGCAAAGAGGAAATATGCCAGCAGTAGCTACTAAAGCTGGAGGCAGAGGAACAGGAGCGGGAAGTCCGGCAGAAAGAGATGGAGCAACGCAACCTGGCGCCTAAAGCCAGGATCCACAAAATCAGACCCACTGATGGGGCCCAAGGAGACAGGGAACTGTGATCTCCTTTGACCTTAATAAGGGATGGGAGTTTATTACGGAGCCTGAGATGGCTAAGAACCTTTTTGTGACTCGCCGTGAGGTACAGTCACATCTCCTGGAAGGGCACCTGTTGTGAAATTGGATTCTGGGCTCCCCCGGTGGCCACTTGTGGAATTGTACTTGTGTGCATCATCCCCTCTGTTCACCTGCTCCTATCAGGATGTGGGAGTCGCTATATAACCTTGCTCCTCTGTCAGTTTCATGCCGGTCAACAATGTAATCAGAAGCCTTTCTGTGCATGTTCCTGCTACTAGACAACTCCCAGCTAAGTTGGACTTTTGTCCTTGTGTGTTTTTGCATTTTGTTCCTGTTCACAGCTGCTGTTTCGTTACTGTGTCTGGAAAGCTCTTGTGAGCGGAAATTGCCACTCTGGTGTTATGAGTTAATGCTAGAGTCTTAAAGTAATTTCTGGATGGTGTTTTGATAGGGTTTTCTGCTGACCATGAAAGTGCCCTTTCTGTCTTCTTGCTATCTAGTAAGCGGACCTCGATTTTTGCTAAACCTATTTTCATACTACGTTTGTCATTTCATCTAAAATCACCGCCAATATATGTGGGGGCCTCTGTCTGCCTTTTGGGAAAATTTCTCTAGAGGTGAGCCAGGACTGTCTTTTCCTCTGCTAGGATTAGGTAGTTCTCCGGCTGGCGCTGGGCATCTAGGGATAAAAAACGTAGGCATGCTACCCGGCCACTTCTAGTTGTGCGGCAGGTTTAGTTCATGGTCAGTATAGTTTCCATCTTCCAAGAGCTAGTTCTCATATATGCTGGGCTATGTTCTCTCGCCATTGAGAATCATGACAGTTTGACCGGCCCAAAAAAAAGGGTTAAATTACTGGCTGAGAAAGGAGAGAAAAAAGAAGTCTGCTACAATTTTTTTTTTTTTTTTTTTTTTTTCCCTCTAGTTCTGAGTGTGCTCTTAATTGAATCACTTGCTAGTCTGCCTATACTGCAGCCTTCCTCTCTTTCTCTCCTTCTTATCCTTGAATGGCTCTGTGTTCACCTGTTTCAAATGGATCTTCAGAGTGTAGCTACAGGTTTGAATAATCTCGCCACAAAGGTACAAAATTTGCAAGATTTTGTTGTTCATGCACCTATGTCTGAGCCTAGAATTCCTTTGCCTGAATTCTTCTCGGGGAATAGATCTCACTTTCAAAATTTTAAAAATAATTGCAAATTGTTTTTGTCCCTGAAGTCTCGCTCTGCCGGAGACCCTGCACAGCAGGTCAGGATTGTAATTTCCTTGCTCCGGGGCGACCCTCAAGACTGGGCTTTTGCATTGGCACCAGGGGATCCTGCGTTGCTCAATGTGGATGCGTTTTTTCTGGCCTTGGGGTTGCTTTATGAGGAACCTCATTTAGAGCTTCAGGCGGAAAAGGCCTTGATGTCCTTGTCTCAGGGGCAAGATGAAGCTGAAATATACTGCCAAAAATTCCGCAAATGGTCTGTGCTTACTCAGTGGAATGAGTGCGCCCTGGCGGCGATTTTCAGAGAAGGTCTCTCTGATGCCATTAAGGATGTTATGGTGGGGTTCCCTGTGCCTGCGAGTCTGAATGAGTCCATGACGATGGCTATTCAGATCGATAGGCGTCTGCGGGAGCGCAAACCTGTGCACCATTTGGCGGTGTCTACTGAGAAAACGCCAGAAAATATGCAATGTGATAGAATTCTGTCCAGAAGCGAGCGGCAGAATTTTAGACGAAAAAATGGGTTGTGCTTCTATTGTGGTGATTCAACTCATGTTATATCAGCATGCTTTAAGCGTACTAAGAAGCCTGACAAGTCTGTTTCAATTGGCATTTTACAGTCTAAGTTTATTCTATCTGTGACCCTGATTTGTTCTTTGTCATCTATTACCGCGGACGCCTATGTCGACTCTGGCGCTGCTTTGAGTCTTATGGATTGGTCCTTTGCCAAACGCTGTGGGTATGATTTGGAGCCATTGGAGGCTCCGATACCTCTGAAAGGGATTGACTCCACCCCATTGGCTAGTAATAAACCACAATACTGGACACAAGTGACTATGCGTGTTAATCCGGATCACCAGGAGGTTATTCGCTTTCTGGTGCTGTATAATCTACATGATGTTTTGGTGCTGGGATTGCCATGGCTGCAATCTCATAACCCAGTCCTCGACTGGAGAGCTATGTCTGTGTTAAGCTGGGGATGTAAAGGAACTCATGGGGACGTACCTTTGGTTTCCATTTCATCATCTATTCCCTCTGAGATTCCTGAATTCTTGTCTGACTTTCGTGACGTTTTTGAAGAACCCAAGGTTGGTTCACTACCTCCGCACCGGGAGTGCGATTGTGCCATAGACTTGATCCCGGGTAGTAAATACCCTAAGGGTCGTTTATTTAATCTGTCTGTGCCTGAACACGCGGCTATGCGAGAATATATAAAGGAGTCCTTGGAAAAGGGACATATTCGTCCTTCGTCATCTCCCTTAGGAGCCGGTTTTTTCTTTGTGTCTAAGAAAGACGGCTCTTTGAGGCCGTGTATTGATTATCGACTTTTGAATAAAATCACGGTTAAATATCAATATCCGTTACCACTGCTTACTGATTTGTTTGCTCGTATAAAGGGGGCCAAGTGGTGGTATTGACTGACCACAAAAATTTAATTTACCTTGAGTCTGCCAGGCGCCTGAATCCTAGACAGGCGCGCTGGTCGTTGTTTTTCTCTCGGTTTAATTTTGTGGTGTCTTACCTACCGGGTTCTAAGAATGTTAAGGCGGATGCCCTTTCTAGGAGTTTTGAGCCTGACTAACCTGGTAATTCTGAGCCCACAGGTATCCTTAAAGATGGAGTGATATTGTCTGCCGTTTCTCCAGACCTGCGGCGGGCCTTGCAGGAGTTTCAGGCGGATAGACCTGATCGTTGCCCACCTGGTAGACTGTTTGTTCCTGATGATTGGACCAGTAGAGTCATCTCTGAGGTTCATTCTTCTGCGTTGGCAGGTCATCCTGGAATCTTTGGTACCAGGGATTTGGTGGCAAGGTCCTTCTGGTGGCCTTCCCTGTCACGAGATGTGCGAGGCTTTGTGCAGTCTTGTGACGTTTGTGCTCGGGCCAAGCCTTGTTGTTCTCGGGCTAGTGGATTGTTGTTACCCTTGCCTATCCCGAAGAGGCCTTGGACGCACATCTCGATGGATTTTATTTCGGATCTGCCTGTTTCTCATAAGATGTCTGTCATCTGGGTGGTGTGTGACCGTTTCTCTAAGATGGTCCATCTGGTTCCCTTGCCTAAGTTGCCTTCTTCTTCCGAGTTGGTTCCTCTGTTTTTTCAAAATGTTGTTCGTTTGCATGGTATTCCGGAGAATATCGTTTCTGACAGAGGGACCCAATTCGTGTCTAGATTTTGGCGGGCATTCTGTGCTAGGATGGGCATAGATTTGTCTTTTTCGTCTGCTTTCCATCCTCAGACTAATGGCCAGACCGAGCGGACTAATCAGACCTTGGAGACATATTTGAGGTGTTTTGTGTCTGCGGATCAGGATGATTGGGTTGCTTTTTTGCCTTTGGCGGAGTTCGCCCTCAATAATCGGGCCAGCTCTGCCACCTTGGTGTCCCCGTTTTTCTGTAATTCGGGGTTTCATCCTCGATTTTCCTCCAGTCAAGTGGAATCTTCGGATTGTCCTGGAGTGGATGCTGTGGTGGAGAGGTTGCATCAGATTTGGGGGCAGGTGGTGGACAATTTGAAGTTGTCCCAGGAGAAGACTCAGCTTTTTGCCAACCGCCGTCGTCGTGTTGGTCCTCGGCTTTGTGTTGGGGACTTGGTGTGGTTGTCTTCTCGTTTTGTCCCTATGAGGGTTTCTTCTCCTAAGTTTAAGCCTCGGTTCATCGGCCCGTACAAGATATTGGAGATTCTTAACCCTGTGTCCTTCCGTTTGGACCTCCCTGCATCCTTTTCGATTCATAATGTTTTTCATCGGTCGTTGTTGCGCAGGTATGAGGTACCGGCTGTGCCTTCCGTTGAGCCTCCTGCTCCGGTGTTGGTTGAGGGTGAGTTGGAGTACGTTGTGGAAAAGATCTTGGACTCTCGTGTTTCCAGACGGAAACTCCAGTATCTGGTCAAATGGAAGGGATACGGTCAGGAGGATAATTCTTGGGTCACTGCCTCTGATGTTCATGCATCCGATCTTGTCCGTGCCTTTCATAGGGCTCATCCTGATCGCCCTGGTGGTTCTGGTGAGGGTTCGGTGCCCCCTCCTTGAGGGGGGGGTACTGTTGTGAAATTGGATTCTGGGCTCCCCCGGTGGCCACTTGTGGAATTGTACTTGTGTGCATCATCCCCTCTGTTCACCTGCTCCTATCAGGATGTGGGAGTCGCTATATAACCTTGCTCCTCTGTCAGTTTCATGCCGGTCAACAATGTAATCAGAAGCCTTTCTGTGCATGTTCCTGCTACTAGACAACTCCCAGCTAAGTTGGACTTTTGTCCTTGTGTGTTTTTGCATTTTGTTCCTGTTCACAGCTGCTGTTTCGTTACTGTGTCTGGAAAGCTCTTGTGAGCGGAAATTGCCACTCTGGTGTTATGAGTTAATGCTAGAGTCTTAAAGTAATTTCTGGATGGTGTTTTGATAGGGTTTTCTGCTGACCATGAAAGTGCCCTTTCTGTCTTCTTGCTATCTAGTAAGCGGACCTCGATTTTTGCTAAACCTATTTTCATACTATGTTTGTCATTTCATCTAAAATCACCGCCAATATATGTGGGGGCCTCTGTCTGCCTTTTGGGAAAATTTCTCTAGAGGTGAGCCAGGACTGTCTTTTCCTCTGCTAGGATTAGGTAGTTCTCCGGCTGGCGCTGGGCATCTAGGGATAAAAAACGTAGGCATGCTACCCGGCCACTTCTAGTTGTGCGGCAGGTTTAGTTCATGGTCAGTATAGTTTCCATCTTCCAAGAGCTAGTTCTCATATATGCTGGGCTATGTTCTCTCGCCATTGAGAATCATGACAGGCACCCATATCGGGACCTACACCCGGGGGATCAAGTGTCCTTCACATGGCACAAGGGAGAGAGGGGGTGGTATGCCCCCAATGTCCGCAAGTGCAGAGCCACAGAGGCTTCTATCCCGGAAGCTGCTCCTGAACCAGTGAGCAAACAGTCCATGAGGACACAAGCCACCCAAACCCTGATGGTGGGACTAGTCCTATATGAACCAATTGGAGTAACCCCAGAGCAGGAACTTCCCTGGCTAGGAGGCATGGACCTCAGGACCTGCCTTGGAGGAAAAAGTAAGAGAGCTATGCTGATTGTTTCTGAAAGTTAAAATGACTGTTTGATAAAGTTTGAAAGTTATTGTTGAAAAAGTTGAAGAGACGATGTGATCATGAACAGTGAGTGATCTGAACTAAATTGTACATAGTTTGCACATCTTAATGTGCACCTTCTTGGTTTTACATAATCCCTTTAAGAGTGCAAGTAGGACACTATCTCTTTAAAACAGACCACAGAAAAAAAACCGTCTGGTGTGGCTGAAGAAGTGGTACAACGTGGAGACCAGCTATGCCTTGTAGTCACGCCCAAGACCTACATTGGGGGTTTGAGACGGGTCCCCCTTATTGCACTAAGTTTTATGGAGCTTGATATGAAAATGTCTTATTGAGAATGTTTAATTGCATTATTGCACTTGATTTAGCACTGGTTTATTGCACTTAGGGAGAAAAATGTTGCACTCATGTCTTACTACCTCTTACTATGCTAAAGCTTTAAAGGTTAATGACAATGTTTTTTATATTGTTATTTAAATTGTAACGTTAAATTTGGAGTGCCTCCCATAAAGGGAAGAAAGTCTTACCTATTAAAATGCATATGCAGAAAAATGTTTGCACGTTTTTAAATTATGTTTTGCTCTGTTCCAGTCCAAGGATGTGCTGTGTTTAATGGGGGGGTATGTGGCGCCCCTGTGGATTCAGTCACCACAGAGTACTGCACCTCACCCAGAGGTGTGGTATTCCATTCTCAGGTAAGGAGGGGACACAGCACAAAACCCTACACCTGCATCCAACACTAGACACTTCAGTCAGGGCACCTGGGCATACCCTAAGGGAGGAAGGCCTCATCCCAGGCTGGATAGGAAAGGGTGTTGGAGGAGTGGGTGGGGTAGGTAGAGTAGGGGAGGAGCTAATTAGGAGGGAAAGTTAGTGACATGGTGAGAGAACTGGAGCTGAGCAAAGGTGTGGGTCTGCAGCTCCTGAGAAGGCAGACAGAGAGTCTGCAGAGAGAGTGAGAGGAAGCAGAAAGATCAAGACAGACAGAAAGGAGTTCCCAGAGAGAGGGAGCTGAAGGAAAGTGAAGCTAAAGAAAGAAGAGAAGGAAGGGGTCCTATAGGCACGGGTAGTGAGAAGTCCACCTGTGGGGCTCTTTTTCACGCTGACCATAGTCAGGTGGAAGGACCGGGTCACAGTCAGGGGACCGGCCCCGTTCTAGTGGAGAAACTAAGGACTCAGATAACCGGAGGCTGTGGCTTTTGCAAGAATCACAGCCACATCTGCTGAAAATAGTTCATGCAGCTTTACATGAACACCCGAGCCTTACACTATGGCTGGTCCAAATAACTAAAGCAATTGTTACCATCCACCTCTCGTGTCTCCCCTTTTCCTCACAGTTTGTAAGCTTGCGAGCAGGGCCCTCATTCCTCTTGGTATCTATTTTGAACTGTGATTTCTGTTATGCTGTAATGTCTATTGTCTGTACAAGTCCCCTCTATAATTTGTAAAGCGCTGCGGAATATGTTGGCGCTATATAAATAAAATTGTTATTATTATTATTATTATTATTATTATTAAAAGGTAACCGTATAGGATCCAGGGGGACTTAGAGCTCACCACCCGACAAGATCCGTGGCTGCTGGCTTGGGACACTGTGTGGCAGACGCAGGGCATGAGAGGCGAAGCCAGCGCAGAGAGACGGCCAGGAAAGGTAATATGGAAGAGAGTTCTGGAAAGTGGACCTAAATTGCTTGAGAGCTGGCTGGATCACCTACTCGGAGGACACAGCACCCCGGCTGGGCAACTAAGAACTGTGAGTAAATCATTGGAAACTGCACCTCGCTGTGTCCTCACATTTATTTACTGAACCATCCACCCTGCACTACATCCACCATCAGCATCTTCAGCTTTGACTACCTAAGTGCCCTGGGACTAAAGCTCTACCTGTGGAGAGCTGTGCCAACTCTGCTGCATCACCATCAGACCCAGTGGTCTCTTTAAGCAGCGTCGGCTAACACTTTTGTTGCCGAGTACCATAGGTGGCGTCACAAACACTTTATCCCATAAACTTTTATTCCCTTTCATCATCACTTTTTATTGGATGCCCAGGGCCATAGACTGGGTCACTGCTGCCGTGACACATCCCCTTTAAGAACCGGCCCGGCACCAAGTATCCCCACGGCGCTGGCGGGCGCTCCAGTGTCAACTACTGGGCTACTTAGTGTAGTTTTGATAAAATCACAATTTTATCAGCAGGAGATTATCACTAAAGGACTAGTAAACCTGCTGCCACATAGTCAAGCATATTCTGTATAACCCTGGCCCATAACTGATTGGCAGCTTTCTGCCTATGCACAGTGTACAGAGAAAGCTGCCAATCGGTGGTGTGGGTGGGGTTATACAAATCTCAGCATTTAGAGAACTGATAGATCAGCAGTAAATAAAACAGGGATTTTATGAAAATTACAGTAAGCAGTCCAATAAGTGACAAACAGCTGGATTTAGGGTCTCTGCCACTACATCATGCTGCTCTCAGATGGATAACAAAAATTTGGTGATTTGGTGACAGATTCCCTTTAAGATGGCAGGATATAGCTAAAAATCAAACGTGTATAGGAAACACCTTGTCTCTAATTGTGAGATGGTCTCTAAATCCCATACATAATACATGCTCAGAGTACTTACAGCGTTTTAGGGTTTTATTTTCATCTACTTACATAATTTTTAGAATTAATTTATACTGATGGGAGAAAATGTTACATTATTTATCAGCCTCCTGCTAAAATCCCCATATATTTTAAAGTGATTATGCTAAAAGTAAAAAAGTAGCGTCAGCCATCGCAGCTGTGCATAGACGAAAGCATACCGTCTATAGTGGGTGGTCTTGGAACCTCACTTGAAACTTTATGTGGGTCAAATATTTCATGTCAATGGCATAATCTTCTATCACAGTATGGTAACATGCTGAGAATCTTGATCACATTGTAACTTTACCTCTCACTAGATCACTTGTATAGTTGATATTTATAATTAAAAGTCTTATTCCCATCTCCAAGATCCTATCCCAATATGTAGTAGGTGTAATAATAATAATATTAGAAATGTAGTATAATTTTTCCGATTCACTATGTCTTTAGTCATGCGCAGGCATTGCAGGACCTCAAGTATCCATCATAACGACCACTGATATAGTGACAGTTTGCTAGTTGCTAGTGGTTGTAACTATGGATATCTAAGGTCCTGCAGTGCCTGCACATGAGGAAAGAGACATAGCGAATCAGAAAAACTATACTACGTTTCTAATTGGAGGTATTAACTAATATTATTATTATTACATCTACTTCAGATTGGGATAGGATCTTGGAGATAGGAATAACCCTTTAAACATTGTTTAAATGGTTTTCCTCAAATGAACACTAAAATACCCTGTGTTATATGTGCAATACATAACATTTGACCCTTAGATCAGCTCTGCATTAGGCATAACATTGTCAGATGTCATTTAAAGTGACATTCGCTGTATATAATTGTCGTCAGCAGGTGATATAGGAGAGCTCACCCTTAGGCTAAGTTCACATGAGCGTATAAAAAACATCGTCAGAGTTTCATCCAGAAATCTCACATTATTTTTTTCTTAGGGCTGTCCCACACGTCCAGATAATTCCGGTACCGGAATAAATCGGTACCGGAGTTATCCGTGTCCGTGTGCCTGGGAACTCACGGAGGCCATACCTGCGGCACACGTGTGCCGCCCGTATGGCGAGTGGGTACCACACGGAGCGTGTGGTACCCACTCTGCATGGTGCTGAAGCTGCGATTCATATCCTCTCTGCAGTAGCGTTTGCTGCAGAGAAAATATGAAGAATAGTGTTAAAAATAAAGATTTAGGTGTCCGCCGCCCCCCCACCCCCTGTGCGCCCCCCCGCTGGTCAGAAAATACTTACCCGGGTCCCCCGTCGGCTGTCGCTCCTTCTTGGTCTTGCCGCGGCTTCTCCTGCATGCGGTCACGTGGGCCCGATCATTTACAGTCATGAATATGTGGCTCCACCTCCCATAGGGGCGGAGCCGACTATTCATGATTGTAATTGATCGGCCCCACGTGACCGCATACAGTAGGAGGCGCGGCCAGACCCGGAAGGAGCGACAGCCGACGGGGGACCCGGATAAGTATTTTCTGACCAGCGGGGGGGCGCACAGGGGGTGGGAGGGCGGCGGACACCTAAATCTTTATTTTTAACACTATTCTTCATATTTTCTCTATAGCAAACGCTGCTACAGGGAAGATATGAATACCGGCTTCAGCACCATGTGGGGGGACAGCGCTTACTGTAGCGCTGTCTCCTGCACGCACACGGACCCCAGACGGAGAATGTCCGTGTGAGGTGCGTGTTTTACGCGGACCCATTGACTCTATTGGGTCCGTGTAAAACGTGCGCTCCCACGAACACTGACATGTCTCCGTGTTTGGCACACGGAGACACGGTCCGCAAAAAATCAATGACATCTGAACAGATGCATTGATTTTTATGGGTCTACGTGTGTCAGTGTCTCCGGTACGTGAGGAAACTGTCACCTCACGTACCGGAGCCACTGACGTGTGAAACCGGCCTTACTCTGTATGCAATTTTTTTACAGCAGCTATTATTAATTTCTGAGACCATTTACAGTTTCCTATGTTAAAGAATTTCAGTGTATCCGTAAAAAAAAACAACCAGATACTGTACTGTGGCTCTGTGTGGCATCCGATTTTTTTTTTTACGCACCCCTAGAATTGAATGGGCAAGACTCACCTTATTAACAGAAGAAACTAGTGCAGACATAGATTCAGTCAGTGAAAACAAATCCGTCATCTGCACTGCCCCATTGAATAACGTTAGTCTGTAGGGCTCCCATCCAGCGGCCATAGATTACTGACATGGCCATTGGAGCAAAGAGTTGCCAATAACTTTGCTCATCTCTAATTATACATATCTACCTTATTTTGAGAACTCAAATCCTATATACAGGCAGACACCCACAGTGAGAATACTGGATAAATAATCAGTGTACGGGGGTGAAAGGATCACAAAAGCCAGTTCAGGGCAAAGATAACCCTATGTAATACAATTTTTGTTCCTGGCTTCCAAGTGTAATATTTCAACTGCTTATGTTTAAAAACTATGGAAAAACGACTTCATTCAGCACAAACTTTGATTTTATGACCACAGGCCAGAAAAATGTTGTATATATTGTGTCTAAAAAATGAAATTACACCATAGCAAATTTTTATTTATTTTTAGTTCCTGGGTCCAAAGTGTATTTTCCTATCCGGTTGTACATAAAACAAATAGAAAATAGTTGTTGTTCCACAAAAACTTTGCTTCTGTGATCAGGACAATGACATTTTGAAATTTGTCTGTTTTCGGGAAAATTCTCCATTCATATTCAATACTGAGTAGTCTTCATTCACCTGATCGCAGAAGCAAAGTTTTGTAGAACAACAACTATTTTCTATTTGTTTTAGGCATAATAGGTTAGGAAAACACACTTTGAACCCAAGAACAACAAAAAATAAAATTTGTTACATAGTGCAATAGAAATATCAATACTTGTGGTCTGGCCTGCCGGAATCCTATCTACCAGATGTCAAGGGTCTGTAGTTCTCAAAAGAAGACATATCAAAGGCAAATAGCACCAAAAGAACCAAGTATTAAAAAAATATATAGCTTTATTGAAAAAAAATATTTTAAAACATGTATAAATTCAGATAATAGGATAATGACAGCAGTAAGCCAAAAAAATGGAACCACAACAAAACAGGCTCAAAACTGTCAGAGTACATAATATATAAGATGCTCAAAAGTGCATGTGCATTGTGCAATTAGGTATCCCCATATACAGTGGGGCAAAAAAGTATTTAGTCATTCAGCAATAGTGCAAGTTCCACCACTTAAAAAGATGAGAGGCGTCTGTAATTTACATCATAGGTAGACCTCAACTATGGGAGACAAACTGAGAAAAAAAAATCCAGAAAATCACATTGTGTGTTTTTTTATCATTTTATTTGCATATTATGGTGGAAAATAAGTATTTGGTCAGAAACAAAATTTCATCTCAATACTTTGTAATATATCCTTTGTTGGCAATGACAGAGGTCAAACGTTTTCTGTAAGTCTTCACAAGGTTGCCACACACTGTTGTTGGTATGTTGGCCCATTCCTCCATGCAGATCTCCTCTAGAGCAGTGATGTTTTTGGCTTTTCCCTTGGCAACATGGACTTTCAACTCCCTCCAAAGGTTTTCTATAGGGTTGAGATCTGGAGACTGGCTAGGCCACTCCAGGACCTTGAAATGCTTCTTACGAAGCCACTACTTCGTTGCCCTGGCGGTGTGCTTTGGATCATTGTCATGTTGAAAGACCCAGCCACGTTTCATCTTCAATGCCCTTGCTGATGGAAGGAGGTTTGCACTCAAAATCTCACGATACATGGCCCCATTCATTCTTTCATGTACCCGGATCAGTCGTCCTGGCCCCTTTGCAGAGAAACAGCCCCAAAGCATGATGTTTCCACCACCATGCTTTACAGTAGGTATGGTGTTTGATGGATGCAACTCAGTATTCTTTTTCCTCCAAACACGACAAGTTGTGTTTCTACCAAACAGTTGCAGTTTGGTTTCATCAGACCATAGGACATTCTCCCAAAACTCCTCTGGATCATCCAAATGCTCTCTAGCAAACTTCAGACGGGCCCGGAAATGTACTGGCTTAAGCAGTGGGACGCGTCTGGCACTGCAGGATCTGAGTCCATGGTGGCGTAGTGTGTTACTTATGGTAGGCCTTGTTACATTGGTCCCAGCTCTCTGCAGTTCATTCACTAGGTCCCCCCGCGTGGTTCTGGGATTTTTGCTCACCATTCTTGTGATCATTCTGACCCCACGGGGTGGGATTTTGCGTGGAGCCCCAGATCGAGGGAGATTATCAGTGGTCTTGAATGTCTTCCATTTTCTAATTATTGCTCCCACTGTTGATTTCTTCACTCCAAGCTGGTTGGCTATTGCAGATTCAGTCTTCCCAGCCTGGTGCAGGGCTACAATTTTGTTTCTGGTGTCCTTTGACAGCTCTTTGGTCTTCACCATAGTGGAGTTTGGAGTCAGACTGTTTGAGGGTGTGCACAGGTGTCTTTTTATACTGATAACAAGTTTAAACAGGTGCCATTACTACAGGTAATGAGTGGAGGAAAGAGGAGACTCTTAAAGAAGAAGTTACAGGTCTGTGAGAGCCAGAAATCTTGATTGTTTGTTTCTGACCAAATACTTATTTTCCACCATAATATGCAAATAAAATGATAAAAAAAATAGACAATGTGATTTTCTGGATTTTTTATTCTCAGTTTGTCTCCCATAGTTGAGGTCTACCTATGATGTAAATTACAGACGCCTCTCATCTTTTTAAGTGGTGGATCTTGCACTATTGCTGAATGACTAAATACTTTTTTGCCCCACTGTACATAGTATAGGTGTTGGATGGATCCAAACTCAAGGGTACACAAAGAAGTGGAGAAAGTCCAAAAAGGCTCTATGCCAAATTAGAAGAGTATATTTGGCATAGAGCCTTTTTGGACCTTCTTCACTTCTTTGTGTACCCTTGAGTTTGGATCCATCCAACACCTATACTATGTATATGGGGATACCTAATTGCACAATGCACATGCACTTTTGAGCATCTTATATTTTATGTACTCTGCCTGTTTTGGTGCCCGTTTTGTTGTGGTTCCATTTTTTGGCTTACCGCGGTCATTATCCTATTATCTGAATTTATACGTTTTTAAAATATTTTTTCAATAAAGCTCTCTATATTTTTTTAATACTTGGTTCTTTTGGTACTATTTGCCTTTTATATGATGTCTTTTGAGAACTGCAGACCCTTGACATCTGGTAGCTAAGATTCGGACAGGCCAGACCACAAGTACCCTGAATGAGTCTTTTTTTCCAGCACTAAGCCACCCTTGCACCCACTGAGCCTGCCAAGCTTCCTCCCTACATGGTGACAGAAAAAAAATAGATGTGTGTTGTGTGTCCACCAGACAATATAAACCTATAAATATGACACACTGTGCCCTATCCCCTGCACAGTAGTGTGTTGTGAATTTGGTTTCTGGGCTCCCCCGGTGGTTTCTGGTGGTACTGCACTTGTGTGCTTCATCTCCTCTGTTCACCTGTTTCCATCAGGATGTGGGAGTTTTCTATTTAACCTTGCTCCTCAGTCATTTCTATGCCGGCCAACAATGTTACCAGAAGCCTTTCTGTTGCATGTTCCTGCTCCTAGACTACTATCAGCTAAGTTGGACTTGTAGTCCTAAGTTTGTTTTGCATTTTTGTTCCAGTTCTCTGTGATTGATTATTTCTGAGGCTGGAAGCTCTTGTGAGCTGAAATTGCCACTCTGGTGTCATGAGTTGATATTAGAGTCTTAAAGTAATTTCAGGATGGTGTTTTGAAAGGGTTTTCAGCTGACTGTAAAGTTCCCTTTTCTGTCTTCCTACTATCTAGTAAGCGGACCTCAATTTGCTAAACCTATCTTCATACTTCGTATGTCAATTTCCTCTGAAATCACCGACAATATATGTGGGGGCTACTGTCTGCCTTTTGGGGAAAATTTCTCTAGAGGTAAGCCAGGTCTGTATTTTCCTCTGCTAGGGTCAGTCAGTTCTCCGGCTGGCACTGGGCGTCTAGGGATAAAACGTAGGCACGCTACCCGGCCACTGTTAGTTGTGCGGTAGGTTTAGCTCACAGTCAGCTTGAGTTCCCATCTTCCAAGAGTTAGTCCTTTTTGTATGCTTTACTATGTTCTCTTGCCATTGAGAACCATGACAGTTTGGCCGGCCAAGGGTTAAAATAATTGGCAGAAGAAAGGAGAGAAAAGAACTCTGCAGAGAATTTTTTTTTTTTTTTTCCTGAGTTTGCTCATTAGTTTATTCACTTGCATCTCTGCTTACTGCAGCCTTCGTCTCTCTCTCCTTCTAATCCTTGAATGGTTCTGATTTCACCTGATTAATATGGATCCTCAGAGTTTAGCTACTGGTTTGGATAATCTCGCTGTGAAGGTTCAAAGGTTACAGGATTTTGTTATTCATGCTCCTATATCTGAACCTAGAATTCCTTTACCTGAATTTTTCTCCGGGGATAGATCTCGCTTCCAGAATTTCAAACATAATTGTAAATTATTTTTGTCTCTGAGATCTCGCTCCGCTGGAGATCCTGCACAGCAGGTCAGGATTGTAATTTCCTTGCTCCGGGGCGACCCTCAGGACTGGGCATTTGCTTTGGCACCAGGGGATCCTGCGTTGCTCAATGTGGATGCGTTTTTCCTGGCTTTGGGGTTGCTTTATGAGGAACCTCATTTAGAGATTCAGGCTGAAAAAGCCTTAATGGCCCTGTCTCAAGGGCAAGATGAGGCTGAAATATACTGCCAAAAATTTCGTAAGTGGTCTGTGCTTACTCAGTGGAATGAGTGCGCCCTGGCGGCGAATTTCAGAGAGGGTCTCTCTGATGCCATTAAGGATGTTATGGTGGGGTTCCCTGTGCCTACAGGTCTGAATGAGTCCATGACAATGGCTATTCAGATTGATCGGCGTTTGCGGGAGCGCAAACCTGTGCACCATTTGGCGGTGTCTACTGAGAAGGCGCCAGAGATTATGCAATGTGATAGAATTCTGTCCAGAAGCGAACGACAGAATTTTAGGCGAAAAAATGGGTTATGCTTCTATTGTGGTGATTCAACTCATGTTATATCAGCATGCTCTAAACGTACTAAGAAGGTTGATAAGTCTGTTTCAATTGGCACTTTACAGTCTAAGTTTATTCTATCTGTGACCCTGATTTGCTCTTTATCATCTATTACCGCGGACGCCTATGTCGACTCTGGCGCCGCTTTGAGTCTTATGGATTGGTCCTTTGCCAAACGCTGTGGGTTTGATTTAGAGCCTCTGGAAGTTTCTATACCTCTGAAGGGTATTGACTCCACGCCATTGGCTAGTAATAAACCACAATACTGGACACAAGTAAATATGCGTATTAATCCGGATCATCAGGAGATTACTCGCTTCCTTGTGTTGTATAATCTACATGATGTGTTGGTGCTTGGATTGCCATGGCTGCAATCTCATAACCCAGTCCTCGACTGGAAAGCAATGTCTGTGTTGAGCTGGGGATGTCAGGGGACTCATGGGGACGTACCTTTGGTTTCCATTTCGTCATCTATTCCCTCTGAGATTCTGGAATTTTTATCTGATTATCGTGACGTTTTTGAGGAGCCTAAAATTGGTTCACTACCTCCGCACAGAGAGTGCGATTGTACTATAGATCTGATTCCGGGCAGTAAGTTTCCAAAGGGTCGTTTATTTAATCTATCTGTGCCTGAGCATGCTGCTATGCGGGAATATATTAAGGAGTCCTTGGAAAAGGGACATATTCGTCCTTCGTCATCTCCCTTAGGAGCCGTTTTTTTCTTTGTATCTAAAAAAGATGGCTCTTTGAGGCCGTGTATTGATTATCGGCTTTTGAATAAAATCACGGTTAAATATCAGTATCCTTTGCCACTGCTTACTGATTTGTTTGCTCGAATAAAGGGGGCCAAGTGGTTCTCTAAGATTGATCTTCGTGGGGCGTATAATTTAGTGCGAATTAAGCAGGGGGATGAGTGGAAAACCGCATTTAATACGCCTGAGGGCCATTTTGAGTATTTAGTAATGCCTTTTGGTCTTTCAAATGCCCCTTCAGTCTTTCAGTCCTTTATGCATGACATTTTCCGTGAATATTTGGATAAATTTTTGATTGTGTATCTGGATGATATTTTGATTTTTTCGGATGACTGGGACTCTCATGTCCAACAGGTCAGGAGGGTTTTTCAGGTTTTGCGCTCTAATTCCTTGTGTGTAAAGGGTTCTAAGTGCGTTTTTGGGGTTCAAAAGATTTCGTTTTTGGGGTACATTTTTTCCCCCTCTTCCATTGAGATGGACCCTGTCAAGGTTCAGGCTATTTGTGATTGGACGCAACCCTCTTCTCTTAAGAGCCTTCAGAAGTTTTTGGGCTTTGCTAATTTTTATCGTCGATTTATAACTGGTTTTTCTGATGTCGCTAAACCGTTGACTGATTTGACTAAGAAGGGTGCTGATGTTGCTGAGTGGTCCCCTGCTGCTGTGGAGGCCTTTCGGGAGCTTAAGCGCCGCTTTTCTTCCGCCCCTGTATTGCGTCAGCCTGATGTTACTCTTCCTTTTCAGGTTGAGGTCGACGCTTCAGAAATCGGAGCTGGGGCGGTTTTGTCGCAGAAAAGTTCCGACTGCTCCGTGATGAGACCTTGTGCGTTCTTTTCTCGTAAGTTTTCGCCCGCTGAGCGAAATTATGATATTGGTAATCGGGAGCTCTTGGCTATGAAGTGGGCTTTTGAGGAGTGGCGTCATTGGCTTGAGGGGGCTAGACATCAGGTGGTGGTATTGACCGACCACAAGAATTTAATTTATCTTGAGTCCGCCAGGCGCCTGAATCCTAGACAGGCGCGCTGGTCGTTATTTTTCTCTCGATTTAATTTTGTGGTTTCTTACCTACCAGGTTCTAAAAATGTGAAGGCGGATGCCCTTTCTAGGAGTTTTGAGCCTGATTCCCCTGGTAATTCTGAACCTACAGGTATCCTTAAGGATGGAGTGATATTATCTGCTGTTTCCCCAGATTTGCGACGGGTCTTGCAGGAGTTTCAGGCGGATAGACCTGATCGTTGCCCGCCTGGTAGATTGTTTGTTCCTGATGATTGGACCAGTAGAGTCATCTCGGAGGTCCATTCTTCTGCGTTAGCAGGTCATCCTGGAATCTTTGGTACCAGGGATTTGGTGGCTAGGTCCTTCTGGTGGCCTTCCCTGTCGCGAGATGTGCGAGGTTTTGTGCAGTCTTGTGATGTTTGTGCTCGGGCCAAGCCTTGTTGTTCTCGGGCTAGTGGATTGTTGTTATCCTTGCCTATTCCGAAGAGGCCTTGGACTCACATCTCCATGGATTTTATTTCTGATCTCCCTGTTTCTCAGAAGATGTCTGTCATCTGGGTGGTGTGTGACCGTTTCTCTAAGATGGTCCATTTGGTTCCCTTGCCTAAATTGCCTTCCTCATCCGAGCTGGTTCCTCTGTTTTTTCAAAATGTGGTGCGCTTGCATGGTATTCCAGAGAATATCGTTTCTGACAGGGGAACCCAATTCGTGTCTAGATTTTGGCGAGCGTTCTGTGCTAGGATGGGCATTGATTTGTCTTTTTCGTCTGCTTTCCACCCTCAGACTAATGGCCAGACCGAGCGAACTAATCAGACCTTGGAGACTTATTTGAGGTGTTTTGTGTCTGCGGATCAGGATGATTGGGTTGCCTTTTTGCCCTTGGCGGAGTTTGCCCTCAATAATCGGGCTAGTTCTGCCACCTTGGTTTCTCCTTTCTTCTGTAATTCGGGGTTTCATCCTCGTTTCTCTTCCGGTCAGGTGGAGTCTTCGGATTGTCCTGGAGTGGATGCTGTGGTGGAGAGGTTGCATCAGATTTGGGGGCATGTGGTGGACAATTTGAAGTTGTCCCAGGAGAAGACTCAGCATTTTGCCAACCGCCGTCGTCGTGTTGGTCCTCGTCTTTGTGTTGGGGACTTGGTGTGGTTATCTTCTCGTTTTGTCCCTATGAAGGTTTCTTCTCCTAAGTTTAAGCCTCGGTTCATCGGCCCGTACAAGATATTGGAGATTCTTAACCCTGTGTCCTTTCGTTTGGACCTCCCTGCATCTTTTTCTATTCATAATGTCTTCCATCGGTCATTGTTGCGCAGGTATGAGGTACCGGTTGTGCCTTCCGTTGAGCCTCCTGCTCCGGTGTTGGTTGAGGGTGAGTTGGAGTACGTTGTCGAGAAGATCTTGGACTCCCGTGTTTCCAGACGGAGACTTCAGTATCTGGTCAAGTGGAAGGGCTACGGTCAGGAGGATAACTCTTGGGTGACAGCCTCTGATGTTCATGCCTCCGATTTGGTCCGTGCCTTTCATAGGGCTCATCCTGATCGCCCTGGTGGTTCTGGTGAGGGTTCGGTGCCCCCTCCTTGAGGGGGGGGTACTGTTGTGAATTTGGTTTCTGGGCTCCCCCGGTGGTTTCTGGTGGTACTGCACTTGTGTGCTTCATCTCCTCTGTTCACCTGTTTCCATCAGGATGTGGGAGTTTTCTATTTAACCTTGCTCCTCAGTCATTTCTATGCCGGCCAACAATGTTACCAGAAGCCTTTCTGTTGCATGTTCCTGCTCCTAGACTACTATCAGCTAAGTTGGACTTGTAGTCCTAAGTTTGTTTTGCATTTTTGTTCCAGTTCTCTGTGATTGATTATTTCTGAGGCTGGAAGCTCTTGTGAGCTGAAATTGCCACTCTGGTGTCATGAGTTGATATTAGAGTCTTAAAGTAATTTCAGGATGGTGTTTTGAAAGGGTTTTCAGCTGACTGTGAAGTTCCCTTTTCTGTCTTCCTACTATCTAGTAAGCGGACCTCAATTTGCTAAACCTATCTTCATACTTCGTATGTCAATTTCCTCTGAAATCACCGACAATATATGTGGGGGCTACTGTCTGCCTTTTGGGGAAAATTTCTCTAGAGGTAAGCCAGGTCTGTATTTTCCTCTGCTAGGGTCAGTCAGTTCTCCGGATGGCACTGGGCGTCTAGGGATAAAACGTAGGCACGCTACCCGGCCACTGTTAGTTGTGCGGTAGGTTTAGCTCACAGTCAGCTTGAGTTCCCATCTTCCAAGAGTTAGTCCTTTTTGTATGCTTTACTATGTTCTCTTGCCATTGAGAACCATGACAGTAGTGCGTGTCTCCAGCATTCTATTTGGTTCCTCTAAGACTCCTCTGCTCAGGTGTACCTGACGCTTTTGTGTCGTCTTCAAGAGCTGAAGATAATTTCTGATGAAGGCCTAATTTTGGCCGAAACGTCAACATTTTCAAACAGTGGATGTGCCTATACCAATAAAATTATCTCTATTTTTCTTGCATCTAAATTGGGTGTGCCAAATCTATTTTTACATAATTTTGGAGTAGTATCCTTTTCGTGCACCCCAAGTATTGACGTGCCGCGCAGCCCTTTTTGTACATGAGGCAGATTGTTAGTTCGGCTCTGCAGATGGGTTAATCAGGCCAGCATATGTCATAACAAATATAAAGGGAGCTGTAAATAGAAAAATGAGCAGATGCAGGGTAAACGTGTAACAATGAAAGAGGTGGAACAAAATTTCATACAGTCTAAAAATTTTAGAAATAAGTCAAAATAAATTATTCATGCAGCCATGTAGGATTATTAGATTGCAGCAATACATGTAAAAAGCATATTTTGATAAAGCAAAAGAAACTGTGAAAAGCCTTCACCCTTACATTGGATGTGGAAGGTCAGCAAAATGCATAGCCACCATTTTCCTTTGTCACTAACAATAAATAAAAGCTTTAATATTGTAATCACTTCTGAATTTCTGACTACAGAAAATTTGCAGATCCAAACAAAAGATCTTCTCATTCATGAAAAAATCCAAGTGTCCAAAATTGTCTAAGTTGTTTATACTTCGAAAGAAGTATTATCAGATACGATAACTACTGAAACCCGGGAATATATTGTGAGTTTAAAACTACTCTTACAAGATAAACACAACCCTATCACACATAATCTATGTTCGTGTCTGATAGTAGAAGTAATGCTGCAGTGTTTGGGCTCACGACTATAGTTTGTAAATCCCTATAACTACAGCATGGCAAAATCAATCAACATTTCAAGCAAAAATTTCACTTAACAAGCACTCCCATGACACAGGACTTGTAACTCCCAGTGATCCTGACAAAAGCAATTGTCATTAAGTTAGTGCTTATTTTTGCACATGTCAGGACAATTTATCCGAATGTCACAATACTAGAAATAAAGTCACTTCTCAGTGTTCTGCATGGACCATCCAAAATACACTAATGATTGACTCACAATGACATCAACTTTCCATAGAGCCAGGGAAGCAGTAACGCTGCGAGCACTAGAAGCCTGTTCTGCTTTAGCTCCTCAGGATAAGATACATAAACATTTACAATAGTATTTGCATTTCTGGAAAACTATCAAAGTATTTTGTCGTCCTTTCAAGCTGACCTGTAAAGCAGTTTCTACGAAGAGAAAAGCCATGAGGGAAATCTGCTTCTTTCTTCTGCCCTGTATTTCACATTTCCAGTGATAATCCCTCCTATGAGACAGAATTACTCATTATTTGGTACATTTAGGAATTCTTTTGATTCATTTATTTGCTCGTTTAGGTTTTTTTTATTTATCACACCGAGTTTTGAATAACAAACTTGTATGAGGGCAGAATATATATAGTAGGGTAATTATTGAAAGGACGTTTTATAATATAAATATGTTCTATACACTAAGGAAAATACCGTATATACTCGAGTATAAGCTGACATTTTCAGCCTATTTTTTTAGGCTGAAAGTGCCCCTCTCGGCTTATACTCGAGTCATTGTCCCAGGGGTCGGCTGGGGGAGGTGGAGCGGCAGCTGTCACATCATGCTCACCAGCTCCCGGTGCGTCTCTGCATGTCCCTGCTTCTCCGGCGCCCGCAGCTTCTTCCTGTGTTCCGTGGTCCCGCTCATGAAAGTAATGAATATGGACGCGACTCCACTCCCATAGGGGTGGAGCTGCATATTCATTACCTTAATGAGCGGTACAATGTGACCGCTGAACATAGGAAGAAGCTGCGGCGCCCAGAGACCATCTGTCAGTGAGAAGCTGCCAGGGACCGCGCCGGGAGCAGATGAGTATAACAGGGGAGGGTGAGCATTCAGATATTCACCTGTCCCTGTTTCACCACTGCGCACGCTTTTCGATTCGTACCCATATGGTTTGTGCTGAAATTTGTATCCTCCATGTTTAAGTTTGTGAATAAAGAAAACTTTTTTCACGGATTCGGTGAAGCTGAACATTTTCTTCTTTAGCATTATATGGGGCCCATCATGAACTTTATGGAGCATTATATGGGGCGCATATTGTATGGAGCATCTTATGGGGCCCATCATGAACTTTATGGGGCATTATATGGGGCTCCTGATTCAATATGGATATTCAAAAACACTTAACCTACTGATGTCTCAATTAATTTTACTTTTATTGGTACCTATTTTTATTTTTGACACGTACCGGTAGCTGCTGCATTTCCCACCCTAGGCTTATACTCGAGTCATTAAGTTTTCCCATTTTTTTGTGGCAAAATTAGGGGTCTCGGCTTATACTCCGGTCGGCTTATACTCGAGTATATAAGGTAATAATAATTGTATTTCTATAGCGACAACTAGTGTTGAGCGATACCGTCCGATACTTGAAAGTATCGGTGTCGGAAAGTATCGGCCGATACCGGCAAAGTATCGGATCTAATCCGATACCGATACCCGATACCAATACAAGTCAATGGGACTCATGTATCGGATGGTATTCCTGATGGTTCCCAGGGTCTGAAGGAGAGGAAACTCTCCTTCAGGCCCTGGGAACCATATTAATGTGTAAAATAAAGAATTAAAATAAAAAATATTGCTATACTCACCTCTCCGACGCAGCCTGCACCTTACCGAGGGAACCGGCAGCGTTGTTTGCTTAAAATTCGCGCTTTAACTTCCTTACGTGAAGTCCCGGCTTGTGATTGGTCGCGCGACGCCCATGTGGCCGCGACGCAACCAATCACAGCAAGCCGTGACGTAATTTTAGGTCCTTCAGTATTTTAAAATTACGTTCCGGCGTTGTGATTGGTCGCGTCGCGGTCACATGGGCGACGCGACCAATCACAAGCCGTGACGTCACGGGAGGCAGGAGACGCGCGCATTTTAAAATGCGCGCGTGTCCAGCCTCCCGTGACGTCACGGCTTGTGATTGGTCGCGTCGCCCATGTGGCCGCGACGCAACCAATCACAGCAAGCCGTGACGTAATTTCAGGTCCTTCAGGATTTTAAAATTACGTTCCGGCGTTGTGATTGGTCGCGTCGCGGTCACATGGGCGACGCGACCAATCACAAGCCGTGACGTCACGGGAGGCTGGACACGCGCGCATTTTAAAATGCGCGCGTCTCCTGCCTCCCGTAACGTCACGGCTTGTGATTGGTCGCGTCGCCCATGTGACCGCGACGCGACCAATCACAACGCCGGAACGTAATTTTAAAATACTGAAGGACCTAAAATTACGTCACGGCTTGCTGTGATTGGTTGCGTCGCGGCCACATGGGCGGCGCGCGACCAATCACAAGCCGGGACTTCACGTAAGGAAGTTAAAGCGCGAATTTTAAGCAAACAACGCTGCCGGTTCCCTCGGTAAGGTGCAGGCTGCGTCGGAGAGGTGAGTATAGCAATATTTTTTATTTTAATTCTTTCTTTTACACACTAATGTTGTTTCGATACCGATACCCGATACCACAAAAGTATCGGATCTCGGTATCGGAATTCCGATACCCGCAAGTATCGGCCGATACCCGATACTTGCGGTATCGGAATGCTCAACACTAGCGACAACACATTCCGCGGATCTTTAATTTTTAGAGGGGTCTTCTACAGACGATAAAAGACATTACAGAATATCAATAATCACATAAATAAATACCAAAACAGTATTGGATAATGAGGATCACCATATGGTCAGAATGAGCGATCTTCTGTCATTTTATATTGTGGAAATATTACTGTATTGTGTGCTTGACATTTATTTTAATGGTCAGTAAATTTAGATTGACAATGTAATTGAAAGTTAATATTATAAAAAAAAAATAAAAAGGATTTTCCAGAACTTCCATCCATAAAATTCATCTTTTTATTGGAAATTCATTTAAAACACAAAATAGTAAAGGCAGCAGCCACTTAACTGCCGCAGTCCCGAGATAATACATGTTCACGTGACCCGTTAGGAATAGCGGTGCTGACATTGCTGAAGTGGCACTGCTGCAGGCGGTGGGTATCCATTGTTTTTATTTTATGTGGGGCCCAGACATGATTAAACGGTCCCGTAATGGACAACTTACATACTAGGCAATCATGGCTGACGTAAATGCTTACCATCTAAATGTGCCAAGTTCTCAGAAGCCTGACAAATTCAATTTTCCATTTATTTATTGCTCACGATGTAGAAGTAGATTTTTTTTCGGAGAGTCATTTATATTGTTACTTTTGCGTTACTTGTATCTGGCTTGACATTCCAACTTTAACTCAGCAATGAGTTACTGTGATAATTCTGGCATTCCCGTATGCGCGGATAATCTGTTGTGGAAATATTAGCCAAAGAAAACAACCAGGGATATTGAAGTTCATGTGGGAACCATTAGTAATGTTTCACCAAGTGTTATAGACAGAAATTAATTCCAAACCATTTTGTTTTACTTGAGGAAATCAGAGAGGGCTCTGGATCTAAGAGGGAAGTGTTGGGATTGGTGTGGCCGAGGGAAACGTGTCCAGATCACTCAGACGTTGTGTGTGAAATTAAGTCCGTGTTCATGAAGGTTTATGTCACTGGAAAAGCGGAGTTCGACGAGGAGCTGTGACATTTTTATGCTCTCAGCAAAATCAATGTCAGGTGTGAAGAATCGTGGTCGTGCTCAATAGGACCAAGCAGACTTCAAAGGTTGAATGTAACCGATGCAGTAATGACTGACATTTCCTTAGATTGATGATATTTCAGTTATGCCTCATAAGGTTTACATTATCCACGGGGAACAATCCTAGAAAACGTACAGATTGATTTCAAAGTGTGAATAGTAGAAATAAGGGCAGAAACTTTGTCAAGGTTTTTGGTCGGTAAAACTGAATATTACCCAATGTTCTTTCCCACTGATGTAGCTCTCCACTAAAGGCATTGCCAAAGTATAACTAGAGCCACAACCAATTAAGATAGATAGTATGCACCCGAGAGCAGATGTAGCTCAGTATTCGGGAAATCTTTATCTGAAAGCACAATCACACTGAAATTGGCTAAAATGAGTTCTTAAACTATGCAAAGTCATACATTTCCAAGAGGAAAGATGGAAATTTGCTTCTGGCAGCACCTATCCGTGAAAACCAAAGGTTTGTGCATGTTGAAAATAAAAGTGCCCATTCTTTTCACTTGCAGGGACAGTTGGAGTTCCATCATGCCCATTAAAGAGAACCTGTCAGCACAATTTTATAATGTAAAGTAAAGACATGGCTGTAATGGCGCTGTAATACTGATTACATTGATACCTTTGGTGAAGTAATCCGCTTTGTGGTTCTTCTTTCATCACCATTTAAAGTTTTCTGCTCGTGTGTACTCGTTGCTCGGGTTTTCCTGAGCACGCTAGGGTGATCTCCGAGTATTTATGACTGCTCGGAGATTTAGTTTTCATCGTGGCAGCTGGGTGATTTGCGACTGTTAGACAGTTTGATTACATGTGGGAATTCCCTAGCAACCAGGCAACCCCCACAAGTACTCAGGCTGGGTAGTAGCTGTAAATCATTCAGCTGAGGCGATGAAAACTAAATCTCCGAACACTAACAAATACTCAGAGGTCACCCGAGTGTGCTGGGGAAGACCCAAGCAACGAGTACACTCGCTCATCACTACTAATTAGATTTTGGTGCTCAGGGGCCGGACTGTGCACGGGGTCTTCTCCTCCCTGTCTGAAGATAGTTCTAACACTGCAGTGCTATGCATTAATAAACAAATAAACAACATATGACAGATTATACCATATAATTTTTTTTTAACAAAATACACGGGAAAAATTAAGTACGTCCCATGACTCAACCACTTGACCTTTAGCAGCAATAACTTGCGGAAATCATGTTACGAGTCTCTCATATCACTCTGGAGGAATTTAGCAGCACTGCCTAAAGAGGACCAGGAGAAAACTTTATTATTAATTTATTTATTTATTTACTGAGCTTTGCTTATATAGCCTCATCATATTCCGCATTATCATCACTGTCCCCATTGGGGCTCACAATCTAAATTCCCTATCAATATGTCTTTGGAGTGTGGGAGGAAACCAGAGAACCAGGAGGAAACCTACGCAAACACGGGAAGAATGTACAAACTGCTTGCAGAGGTTGTCCTTGGTGGGATTTAAATCGAGGACCTCAGCGTTGCAAAGCAACAATGCTAACCACTGAGCCACCGTGCTGTCCTATTAGGCCGGTTTCACACGTCAGTGGCTCCGGTACGTGAGGTGACAGTTTCCTCACGTACCGGAGACACTGACACACGTAGACCCATAAAAATCAATGCATCTGTTCAGATGTCATTGATTTTTTGCGGACCGTGTCTCCGTGTGCCAAACACGGAGACATGTCAGTGTTCGTGGGAGCGCACGTATTACACGGACCCAATAGAGTCAATGGGTCCGCGTAAAACACGGACCTCACACGGACATTCTCCGTCTGGGGTCCGTGTGCGTGCAGGAGACAGCGCTACAGTAAGCGCTGTCCCCCCCACATGGTGCTGAAGCCGGTATTCATATCTTCCCTGTAGCAGCGTTTGCTATAGAGAAAATATGAAGAATAGTGTTAAAAATAAAGATCCATGTGTCCGCCGCCCCCCCACCCCCTGTGCGCCCCCCCGCTGGTCAGAAAATACTTACCCGCTCCCTCGCTCCTTCCTGGTCTGGCCGCGGCTTACTGTATGCGGTCACGTGGGGCCGATCATTTACAATCATGAATAGTCGGCTCCGCCCCTATGGGAGGTGGAGCCACATATTCATGACTGTAAATGATCGGCCCCACGTGACCGCATGCAGGAGAAGCCGCGGCCAGACCAGGAAGGAGCGACAGCCGACGGGGGACCCGGGTAAGTATTTTCTGACCAGCGGGGGGGCGCACAGGGGGTGGGAGGGCGGCGGACACATAGATCTTTATTTTTAACACTATTCTTCATATTTTCTCTGCAGCAAACGCTACTGCAGAGAGGATATGAATCGCAGCTTCAGCAGCTTCAGCACCATGCAGAGTGGGTACCACACGCTCCGTGTGGTACCCACTCGCCATACGGGCGGCACACGTGTGCCGCACGTATGGCCTCCGTGAGTTCCCAGGCACACGGACACGGATAACTCCGGTACCGATTTATTCCGGTACCGGAATTATCTGGACGTGTGGGACAGCCCTAAAGCTGACCGTTGTTGCTTTTATTTTTTGCCTTCCTGAACAATCCAGTTATTTAATTTTTTTACATCTGCCATACAGTACCGGAGATATGGGACTTTATATTTGGTGGCTCATGGGATCCTTTGAGGCTTGTCTTTAGGCTACCTTGCATTATTATCCTGTGAGCCACACCCACGTGGTAAGCATTATAAAAGTTAGCACAAAGTACAATGGCCCACATACCGAGAACTGTATGTTGCATTAAAAAAAAAAAATACTCAGATCAGTGGAAATAAATAAGAGCAAAACTGGGCATTTTTGACTAGGTCCTCTTTAAGTTCATTGAGGTTTGTGGGAACTCTTTTGCACACTGCTTTCTTAAGATTCTTTTCTTTTTCAGTAATTTTAATACAGATTTTCTGGTGCACTTTAGATCATTGTCCTTTTTATAACTCAGTTTCGGAAATGCTTTATATCTTGGATGCATTGCCTCACATTTGACTCTAGAATTCTTTGGCATACAGAGGAGATCATGGCCAGCTCCTCGACTGCCCAGGACCTGTGGCTTCAAAATAAGCCCAAATAATCAAACCACCACCGTGATTGCCTTAGATGGATTCATATGTGTAGTTTGTAAAATAGAGTCACTTATGAGAGGGTTATGCTATGCTGGCACCTCAGGGGCTCTCCCGGGTGGGTCATGGCACCCACAACCTGTAAAAGTAAAATCTGAACTAAATTATGGCGCTCCTTCCCTTCTGAGTTTTGCACTGTGCCTCAAAAATAATTCCTGATTACATGTAGGGTATTGGCGTATTCAGGTGAAATTGCACAACAAACTGAGAGGTCAATTTTTTCCTATTAGCACTTTTAAAAATTAAAAATTTGGGACTAAAACAATATATTAGAGGTAAAAATGTAATTATTCTTCCTTCATCACCCAATGGTATAAATTTCTGTGAGGCACAAGTGGTGGCAACATGATCCAATACCCCTAGATGAATTCAATGAGAGGTGTAGTTTGTAAAATGATGTCATTTATGGAGGGGGTTTCTGATGTTCTGGCACCTCAGGGGCTCTGCCAATGTGACATAGCACTCTCAAACCAGTCCAGCAAAATCTGAACTTCTGAGCTTTGCACTGTACCTCAAAAGTAGTTTTCGACCACATATGGGGTATCGGTGAGAAATTGCACAACAAATTGTATGGGTGTTGAAGGGGTTAATCACAATCTAATCTTTTTTCTAATATACTTTAATTAAAAACTCCCTGTCTTTCCTTAACTTCACTATATGGCTATGTGCACACGTTGCGGAGTAGGCTTAGGAATTTTTGGTGCGGATTCTGCATCTATTGGCAGAAAATGCAGGTGCGGATTTGTCGTGTTTTTTGTGCGGATTTGCTGCGTTTTTTACCCCTGCGGATTTCTATAATGGAATGAGTACAAAAACGCTACAGATCTGCAAAAAAGAAGTGACATGCTACTTCTTTTAATCCGCAGTGTTTCCGCACGGAATTTTCCGCACCATTAGCACAGCATTTTTTTTTACATTGATTTACATTGTACTGTAAATCACTGCAAAAAACGCTGCGGATCCGCAGGAAATTCGCAACGTGTGCACATGGCCTATAACGGTTTTATTTTCTTTTATTACCTGCTTTTTGCTGACGCTTTGTTTGAGAATCCACAGCTCATGCTGGGATAGTCAAATGAGACGTCATCGGGAAGCAGACGCTGCGTTCACTGTTGCAGCTGTTGCCCCCACCCTGAAACAAAGCATCATCACTAACATCCATTTCAGGGGCTGGACTAGTCCCTGCGCTACCAAGCATGTGTCAGGTGTCAAGTCTGAAGGATGCTCAGTAGATCCTTGTCATTAAGGAAAGTGGACAGTGCGCTCTCTGACAGGCTTTGATCAGAGGTAACAAATCAGCAAGAAATTGCACTGTTAGGCTGGAGTCACACAAATTGGTCCGATTTTGTTTTTGTAGTATATATATATATATATATATATATATATATATATATATATATATATACACACACACACATAGATAGATATTGATGAAAAGCCGGCAATTTAGCACCCCCGTACAGTAAAGTCACAGTAGGACCTGACAGGATAGAAGAGATAGATTACATACAGTACATACACATAGAATAGATAGATATATTGCTGTCAGTGACATACCATATATAATTAGTACAGTGTGTGTGCAGCTTACTGTACATGTATTTAATTAATAAAAGATTATTTTATGAAAAAAAATCTCATGTGAGCTCCAGCATAATTTTCTTAACCAGCAGAGGGGAAAGCTTACGGCTGGGGGCAGATGTTTATAGCATGGGAAGCGGGTAATATCCATGGAGCTTCCCAGCTATTAATATCAACTCACATCTGTATACTTAGCCTTTACTGGCTATTAAAATGGGGACCCCCAAAAATGATGTAGACTCCCTCTATAAATTTATAACCAACAAAAGCTAGGCAGGCAGCTGCAGGTTGATATTAATAGCCTAGGAAGGGGCCATAGATATGCCACCCCACCACCAGGCTAAAAACATCAGCTCTCAGCCACCTCAGAAAAGGCGCATGTATAAGATGTGCCAATTCTGGCACTTAGCCTCACTCTTCCCACATAATGGTGACTGAAACAGCCGATGCCATCTCTATGACCGGAAGCCGAATTCTACCAGGGAGGAAAAAGTTAAATTCACCCTGGGCTCTCAACACTGGTGTCGGAATGCTATTAACCCCATTTGTGCAGGTTAATAGCATTATTTTACATGACAGGTTCTCTTTAAAAGAATCTGCTAGCAATCAAAAAAAGAAATTTTTACCTGGAAAAGGCAGTTCACCAAGAAAACCTTATGGCAATAGCACAATGGAAGCTGTGAATTGAGTAAGTGTAAATCCTGTAACTACTTGCAATGTAATGCCTCGTAACTGTACTTAGTGGGGACGGTCTACAAGGGACAGATCACTAGAGAAACACACAGTTAATGACAACTCTCCATCAGCACGAGGAGTCACAAATGTTAGTGGCCCACAGCCATGCAATTCATTTATTTTCAATGCTTCATTAATATCTTAAACATGTCAGCGAGTCCTGAAAACCACTCTCCAGAAAGCAGATGTGTATGCGGCACCCTGGGGTAAAGACACCTGCTCTGGAAATGTGTACAAGCAGCACCATGATCATATTAAAGGCATCATAAAACAGTTTTATGTGATCTATACTTGTTTCTGTGCCAGACTAATGCACCATATGCAACTAATGTAGTGATATTGCTTTCAAGACGTTATGTTCTGCCTGTGAACAGACCTCAGCACACCGGAAGCTATGGATATGAAACAGATTATTTTATGTCACGCATGACACTGGATCCTCAGAGTTAAAGGAATTTCCTCCTTATTAACATGGTGTGTCGTTAAGGTGGGATTGCTGGGGGTCTGATTGCAAGAACTCCCACTGAGTACCAGAATGAGGTGGCAGACCATGCACCTATTTTGAAGAAGGTCATAGCAAAGCAAATGGCAATCTCAAGGGCTCATATACGTCATCACTGTTTAAAAAAAAAAGTCTGATATCAGTCCAGAAAAGTGGGAAGAGTGGCATGCGATTTTCTTGTGTGTACAATTCGATTTGTATCACCTAGAATCTGAATGACGTCAGATTTACATGTAAACGTGATCCGATTGTAATGCGATTTTTACATGAGCTTTTAGATAGAGAATTGCTCTATGTCATTTACAGTTTTTCAAGGAAATATTTTTAAAGATATAGATATATATTTATTCGCTTTATAAGACGCACCTGATTATAAGACGCACCCCCCAAATTTGGTGAAGAAAAAGAGAAAAAAAATAATTTTTTATGTTAAATGGGGTCTGTCTTATAATGCCAGTGTCCGTCTTACAAATCATATGTCCCTCATCCTGGTATCTATATAACCCCCATCCTTGTGCCAGCACATGCCCCCCTGTGCTGGCAGACACATGCCCCCATGGGTCACTATATGCCCCCTGTGCTGGCAGACATGCCCCCCTGGGTCACTATATGCCCCCTTGTGCTGGCAGACACATGCCCCCCTGGGTCACTATATGCCCCCCTGTGCTGGCAGGGGCATGCCCTGTGCTGCTGGCAGGCACATGCCTCCGGTCACAATATGCCCCCTGTGCTGCTGACAGGTACAGCCCCCCGGTCACTATATGCCCCCCAGTGCTGCTGGCAGGTACAGGCCCCCCCGGTCACTATATGCCCCCTGTGCTGCTGACAGGTACAGCCCCCACCCCGGTCACTATATGACCCATGTGCTGCTGGCAGGCACATGCCCACCCTGTGCTGCTGGCAGGCACATGCCACCCCCCTGTGCTGATGGCAGGCACATGCCACCCCCCTGTGCTGATGGCAGGCACATGCCACCCCCCTGTGCTGCTGGCAGACACATGCCCTACCCCCTGTGCTGCTGGCACACATGCTTCCCCCCTGTACTGCTGGCAGACACATGCCTCCCCCCTGTGCTGCTGGCAGACACATGCTTCCCCCGTGCTGCTGGCAGACACATGCCTCCCCCCGTGCTGCTGGCAGACACATGCTTTCCCCCCCCTGTGCTGCTGGCAGACACATGATAAAATAACAAACACTTAACTCACCTTCTGATAATGGCTCCGTGCTCCCAGCTCCTCCGTTGTGCTTCCTGTTTCCCAGGCATCGGATCATGTGACCTGGGCACACAGTGATGTCATCACTGTGCTGTGCCGATCACATGATCGGATGTCAGCACAGACACAGGAAGCACAACAAAGAAGCTGGGAACATGGAGCCATCAGAAGGTGAGTTAAGTGTTTGTTATTTTATCATGTGTCTGCCAGCAGCAGGGGGGAAGCATATGTCTGCCAGCAGCATATACATATCCATGATGGGAGGGGGGGGAGATGCAGGCACATGTAATATTCGCTGCTCCCCTGTGAATCATCTCGGCACAGGTTCAGCACCTAGGTGATGGACAGCAGGTGCAGTGAATATTACCTGAGGCTAATGAGCGGGAGCACAGAACCTCCTGCCATCTCAGCAGCCAGCCCACCCCAGCCCCCTGACACCACTCCAGAGCTATCCCCCCCTCCTCTACAGCACACAGATTTGGATTATAAGACGCACCCCCCACTTTCCCCCCAAATTTGGGGGAACAAAAGTGCGTCTTCTAATCATATGTACCGTATTTTTGGATTATATGTGTGAGATATGGCTTGGGATCCCCCTAAATTTTATTAACCAGCAGAGGGAAAGCGGACAGATGTTTATAGCCTGAGAAGGGGGTAATACCCATGGAGCTTCCCAGGCTATTAATATCAGCTCACAGCTGTATACTTAGTCTTTCCTGGTTATTAAAATGGGGGACCCCTCAAAAAATGGCAAACGGTCCCCTTATAATAACCAGCAAAGGCCTAGGAAGGGGCTATGGATATTGCCTCCCATCCCAGTCTAAAAACATCAGCTCTCAACCAGCCCCCAAAAATGGTGCATCCATAAGTTGCGCCAATTCTGACACTTAGGGCTCATTTCCACATACGAGGCACACGTCCGTTTCTCGCATGTGGAAACCAAGCTCTGGCGCCGGCACTCAGGAGCGGAGCGTGCGGCTCCATGTGTTCCTATGCGGCCGCACGCTCCGCTCTGGAGTGCCGGCTCCACAGTTTGGTTTCCACATGCGAGATACGGACGTGTGACTCGCATGTGGAAATGAGCCCTATATCTCACTCTTCCCACTTGCCCTGGTGCGGTGGCAAGTGGGGTGATAGTATTGGAGTTGATGTCACTTTTATATTGTCAGGTGACATCAAGCCCAGGGGTTAGTAATGGAGAGACGTCTATAAAACACCCCCATTACTAACCCCATAGTCAAATTGTTTAAACAAGTAACACCCAGAATAAAGTCTTTTATTTGAAATAATGATACAGACTACTTTAATGAGCTTAAGTATACCAAAAACACGTACACTCACCTCAACTCCTAATCCACTGAAGTCAATGTCCCTTGTAAAAGAATTAAAATAAACCACAATATTCCTCACCTGTCCGACGGGAAGATAATAATCCAATTGTCCTGTGACATGTCTAGCTCTGCTACATTGATATGGCAGGCTGCAGTTTTGCATGATGCGAATATACAGCCTAACCTCCAGCAGAGACACTGAGCTAGCTACGCAAGCACTGTACTAAATTATACATGCCACGAACATCTTTATATCTATTCCTTGTATACATTTATTCTATTTTGTCAGGTCACACTGATTTTACTGTACCCGGCTGCTGAAATATCGGGTTTTCAAAGACATGGGTGTGTAAAAATCGGACAGCACTCGCATAATCTGAGTTCCGTGCAATTTTTTTTATCACATCCATTGACTTGCTTTGGCGAGTCTCGGTTCAGATATGAGGACAATCACAACATGCTGTGATTTTTTTTCTTAGCTCTGATCCGGAGGAGGGACGCGTAGCGTAACATTGGTCAGAGTATAATCTGATTTTTTTATAGGATTGCACTCGTCCGTTTTCCTCGCATATGAGTTTGAGCCCTAAAGTTGACTCTAAGGACTGTAATACCAAGTGCTAAAAGGTAGCTTTGTGAACGCTAGTCAGGTTTTTAGTCTAATAACTGAGCTTTTGTAATACAGTCTGCAGAGTGAATTTTGGAGTTTATATTGGTGTAGAAGCAGCATGTCGAGAGCTACAGGTACAAAAACTAAAGCAATTTCAAGTGATGATTTCACATTAGAAATGTGTTATATAGCGTTAAAACCTGTATATTCTTGTATTAAAGAATAAAGGTGCCGGTACAGATCAGATAGCCAAACTATTCGGGTAACAGGCCTGATCACCTCATTCACCTATAAGCTCAATACGATAATTGGGACGTGAGCATTTTCAGCAGCACATCATCCTATTTAAACAGATGATGTGCTGCTGTTAAAGGGAATCTGTCACCCCAAAAATCATATATGAGCTAAGCCCACCGGCATCAGGGGCTTATCTACAGCAGGGGTGTCAAACTGCATTCCTCGAGGGCCGCCAACAGGTCATGTTTTGAGGATTTCCTTAGCATTCCACAAGGTGCTGGAATCATTCTGTGCAGGTGATTAAATTATCACCTGTGCAATACAAGGAAATCCTGAAAACATGACCTGTTGGCGGCCCTTGAGGAATGCAGTTTGACACCTCTGAATTCTACAGCATTCTGTAATGCTGTAGATAAGCCCCGATGTAACCTGAAAGGTAAGAAAAACAGGTTATATTATACTCACGCAGGGGGTGGTCCCGGTTCGTTTCAGGTCCGATGGGCGTCGCGGTCCAGCGCCTCCCATCTTCATACGATGACGTCCTCTTCTTGTCTTCCTGCCGCGGATCCAGCACAGGCGTACTTTGTCTACCCTCTTGAGGGCAAGTACTGCAGTGAGCAGGCAACGGGTCTCTCTGACCTTTCCCGGCGCCTACGCACTGCAGTTCTTTGTTCTGCCCTCAACAGGGCAGACAAAGTACGCCGAAGCCACGGCAGGAAGACAAGAAGAGGACGACATCGTATGAAGATGGAGGCGCCGGACACGGACCGCGACACTCATCGGCCCGGACCGCAGCGGAACCGCCCCTGGGTGAGTATAATCTAACCTCTTTTTCTCATCTTTCAGGTTACATCGGGGGCTTATTTGCAGCATTACAGAATGCTGTAGATAAGCATTGCCGGTGGGCTTAGCTCATCTTCGATTTTTGGGGGTGACAGGTTCCCTTTAAAAAAATAATTTAAGTAAACCAAAATTTAAATTTTAAGTAAAAAAATGGAAATTTGAAAGAGTCAAAGTAGGTATATATTTTTAGAAATATTTTACTGAACAACACTAGTATTTAAAAAAAAATCTACACACCTCTGTTAACCCCTTAGTGCCAGAGCCAATTTTTACAATTCTGACCACTGTCACTTTATGAAGTTATAGCTCTGGAACGCTTCTGATTCTGAGATTGTTTTTTCGTGTTATATTGTAATTCATGTTAGTGGTAAAATTTATTCTATATAACTTGTGATTATTTATGAAAAAAAATTGAAATTTGGCAAAAACTTTGAAAATTTAGCAATTTTCAAACTTTTATTTTTTGCACACTTACAGTGGGGGAAATAAGTATTTGATCCCTTGCTGATTTTGTAAGGTTGCCCACTGACAAAGACATGAACAGTCGATAATTTTAGGGGTAGGTTAATTTTAACACTGAGAGATAGAATATCAAAAATAAAATCCAGAAAATCACATTGTATAAATTATATAAATTTATTTGCATTTTGCAGTGAGAAAAAAGTATTTGATCCCCTACCAACCATTAAGCATTCTGGCTCCTACAGACCAGTTAGATGCTCCTAATCAACATGTTACCTGCATTAAAGACAGCTGTCTTACATAATCACCTTTATAAAAGACTACTGTCCACAGACTCAATTAATCAGTCAGACTCTAACCTCTACAACATGGGCAAGACCAAAGAGCTTTATACGGGTGTCAGGCACAATATCATAGACCTGCACAAAGCTGGAATGGGTTACAAAACCATAAGTAAGACGCTGGGTGATACGGAGACAACTGTTGGTGCAATAGTAAGAAAATGAAATACAAAATGACTGTCAAATGACATCGATCTGGGGAACCAAGCAAAATCTCACCTCGTGGAGCATCCTTAATCATGAGGAAGGTGAGAGATCAGCCTAAAACTACACGGGGGAACTTGTTAATGATCTCAAGGCAGCTGGGACCACAGTCACCAAGAAAATCATTGGTAACACATTACACCGTAAAATTTTAAAATCCTGCAGTGCCCGCAAGGTCCCCCTGCTCAAAAAGGAACATGTACAGGCCTGTCTGGTTTGTCAATGAACACCTGGATGATTCTTGAGTGATTGGGAGAAGGTGTTGTCAGATGAGACAAAAATTGAGCTCTTTGGCATTAACTGAACTCGCCGTGTTTGGATGAAGAGAAATGCTGCCTATGACCCAAAGAACACCATCCTCACTGTTAAGCATGGAGGTGGAAACATTATGTTTGGGGGGTGTTTCTCTGCTAAGGGCACAGGACTACTTCACCACATCACATCAATGGTAGAATAGATGGAGCCAGGTACCGTAAAATCTTGAGTGACAACCTCCTTCCCTCTGCCAGGGGTTGTGGCTGGGTAATCCAGCAAGACAATGACCCAAAACATACAGCTAAGGCAACAAAGGAGTGGTTCAAAAGAAGCACATTAAGGTCATGGAGAGGCCTAGCCAGTCTCAAGACCTTAATCACATACTAAACCTATGGAGGAAGTTGAAGCTCCGAGTTGCCAAGCAACAGCATCAAAATGTTAATGATTCAGAGATGATCTGCAAAAAGGAGTGGATCAAAATTCCTCCTGACGTGCGCAAACCTCATCATCAACTACAAAAAAAGTCTGACTGCTGTGCTTGCAACAAGGGTTTTGCCACCAAGAATTAAATCTTGTTTGGCAGAGGGATCAAATACTTATTTCTCACTGCAAAATGCAAATAAATTTATATTATTTATAGAATGTGATTTTCTGAATTTTATTTTTGATATTCTATCTCTCAATGTTATAATTAACCTACCCTTAAAATTATAGATTGTTCATGTCTTTGTCAGTGGGAAAACTTACAAATCAGCAAGGGATCAAATACTTATTTCCCCCATTGTAAATCAGAGAGTGGTATCCCACAAAATACTTAATAAATAACATTTCACACGTCTACTTTACAGCACAATTTTGGAAACTATTTTTTTTTTAATTAGGATGTTATAATGGTTAAAATTTGACTAGCAATTTCTCATTTTTCCAAAAAAATTTACAAAACCATTTTTTTTAGGGACCACCTCACATTTGAAGTGAGTTTGGGGGGTCAATATAACAGAAAATACCCAAAAGTGACACCATTCTAAAAACTGCACCCCTCAAGGTGCACAAAACCACATTCAAGAAGTTTATTAACCCTTCAGGTGCTTCAAGAGAACTAAAGCAATGTGGAAGAAAAAAAAAAACATTTTACTTTTTCACAAAAAATTTACTTTGGAACCAATTTTTTTTCATTTTTACAAGGGTATCAGGAGAAAATGGACCACAAAATCTGTGGTGCAATTTCTCCTGAGTACGCAGATACCCCATATGTGGGGGAAAGCCACTGTGCATGGCAGGGCTCAGAAGGGAGGGAGCACCGCTTGACTTTTTGAACGCAAAATTGGCTGGAGTTAATGATGGCGCCATGTCGCGTTTGGAGACCCCCTGATGTCCAAAAACGTGGAACCGCCAATTCTAATGGGTCATTCCAGGTCAAGTGAACCAATGACTTTTTGAGATTTTGTTATTTGGTAATAGTGTGTCAGAGAATGCAAAATGTGAAGAAAAAAAATTCTAGCAATTTTTTTTTTTTTTATTGATTTTCAAAGTTTGTAAAAAGTGTGAATTTCTGTGTTGCCTGCCTTTACATTTCTCCTCATAACTCAGGCTAGAAAAAAGATAAGAGAAACAACATAAACACCATTCTACCATTCAGAACTGTACAGGCTTTCACTAGATATGTCACAACAGTATCTTTTATAATATTTTACCCATGCGAACGCAAAAGTTTAAAACGCATTTCCAAAAAAAACGTTTAATTTAAAAATGTCAAAAACTGCACATGTGCCTGCTAGGCTCCCAGCCACCTCTGTACCAAAATACAAGCTGGGATCGTGATGGGATCATATTTAAAAAAATACAACTATTACAGTGTCAGTTTGAAAATCTTGAATTCAGAGCGGTTCAGCCTGTGGTGTAGAAGTGTGGGGTCCATATTTACCAAATAATCCATGATTTTTAGATATTACTGTATTATTTTATTATGTTACAGCTTAGAAGCAGGAGAGGACAGAGGAGAAAGCTTTGTTAGGGCTCAATCTGAGAATGAGCAGGGGTAGACAGTGAATGCAGAGCAGATGACTGGCCGGCAGCTCCAGCCTCCAGAGGCCATATTCACACCAAATCTTATCACCCAGGTAACTTCTCAAATGGAGGGAGAAAAATATTCTTAACATCCAGTTCATGTATTGTGCAAACCAGGACTACGAAGAGGAGGAGAGATTGTGAAAACCTCGGTTACAGGAAGCAGAACCCATCACAGGGACTCAGCAATACCGGACTGTCATCCCATGTAGGGAAACAGAAATAAAAACAAAGACATTGAAGTCCATGAAGTGGTAGAAGGCGGCATAAGATGATTGACGCTGGTGGCTACAGTACTCGATTGTGAAAATTAATAAGTAGAAGTGACTTTTTTGCACCTTGTGGTCCAGCGCCATCCTTTGTGTATCCAAGAAAACCAGACATTTTAAAAGTGAACAAAAATCAGATATTAACTCAGGTGGAGCCGAACACCATGACAGGCCGCACATTGCTAGTGAGCGCTTATGGACAAGATGACATTTCACCCACTAGAAGGGACACAATGATAAAAGGCAGTTTAAAAACCTACTATTAATTGTTTGATTAGTTCGTATTTTATAGAGCGAGGATTTAACTACTGGACTATTCTTCTTAAACACTTTATAAATTACATGATTAGTTCCATGTATAAATAGGTGGTAAAAATATTGGTGCTTTTAATCTGGTTTTTAACATATAATTAGGATGAGACTGTATTTAGAAAATCACACTTGAGGATATGATCTCCTTTTTTTCTTTTGGTTTGTTCAATGCATTCAGGTTGAAAATGCTGAGCAAGTTGTGCTATGATGATTAAGATTAGTGATGAGCGAGTGTACTCGTTGCTCGGGTTTTCCCCAGCACGCTCGGGTTTTCCCCAGCACGCTCGGGTTTTCCCCAGCACGCTCGGGTGATCTCCGAGTATTTATGACTGCTCGGAAATTTAGTTTTCATCGCGGCAGCTGAATAATTTACAGCTACTAGCCTGCTTGATTACACGTGGGGATTCCCTAGCAACCAGGCAACCCCACATGTACTCAGCCTGGCTAGTAGCTGTAAATCATTCAGCTGCCAGGATGAAAATCTCCGAGCGGTCAAATACTGGGCAACGAGTACACTCGCTCATCACTAGTTAAGATGTATTTATTCTGGCACTTCGGTATTTGTTTTTTTGTGTTTCTTTATTGTTGCATATAAATGTTGAATTCAATAAGTTGCAATTTGAAAAGAAAAAGGGAAGAAACTCACACAAACATAAAATCAGATGATTCAAGGCTTAAAAAAAAAATAAAATGTGATAGGTCCCAAGCTGAATCCCTGTACAAATATAAACAAGAACACAAGTAACACAGGTTACAACAACAACAAATTTAAAACATACTTTTTTTCACAATTGCGCATCAAAATTTGGAATTTCTCCAAAACAAAATATAAAGAAACATAGTCTTGTGACATATCAAATGAAAGCCGGTACCGTTCTGAGAAAAATGATGCCTCTCCCACCTCTATCTTAATTCTAGCCCGAGATATGATAAAAAATGTAAAGCCATACCAGGCCAAAATTTGCACTTTTTCAAAACTTTAGAAGTCTGTAAAAAATTAACTAATGAAGAAAAAAAATTCAAAACTTTTAATTTGTAATTAACTAAAGTTGTACTTCATAAAAAATAAAAAAAATCTAAAGAAGTCAGGTAAAAAAATGTTCATATTTGGATCACTTGATATGGAATGACCCCAACTCCAATCCTAACCACAACTCACCCCTAACCCCAACCATAACCTTAAACACAACACATCCCTAATCCTAACCCTAACCATAACCCCAAAACGTCCCTAACCCTAGTCCCAACCCTAACCCCAACACATCCCTAACCCTAATCCCAACCCTAACCCCAACATATCCCTAACCCTAATCCCAACCACAACCCTAACAAACAACACACCCCTAACCGTAATCCCAACCCTAACCCGGGTCCAACTCTAACCCCAATAGAAAAAAGGAAATATACTTTTTATTTTATTATTTTTCCCTAACAAAGTGGTGATGAAGGAGGTTTCATTTACTATTTTTTTTATTTTGATCACTGTGATAGGGTCTATCACAGTGATCAACATGAACCTATTGTTGCCGGGTGCAGGCCGGCAGATCTCTGTGGGCGCATTGCGCATGCCCTCGCCATTTTATTCCCAGAAGATGCCGGCGGCCCGGGGGACTTCATGGGGGGATGCAGGGACACCGGAGGTACCAGGGGGGATCAGGGGATCCCATTTCTCTCCTCTTATGTGCTATCACATCAGAGGAGAGAGAAATTAAATGGGAAATCAGACTTTTTTTTGCAGTTGCCATTATTCCGTTAAAGGTGATCGCAACACTGGGGTTGGTAAAAACCGACCCGAATCATATTCTCTGTGAAAAATTCTGACTCTGGGGGGTGCTATACACTTATTTCTCCGCACCATTAAAAAGCGCTGCTGAGGCATAAGTACCCTTAACTGCCGCCATTAAAAGGTGTATCCGCGGTTGTTAAGGGGTTAAAGCCAGGTGTTTGGCCTGAAACAAACAAAAAAAAACCTCACACCAAGAAGAATAATTTCAAAACTTTTTCCACTTTTAATATCACCCAAAATCTGTACAAATCCACTGAGAAACAAACTGCAACTGTGCCCCTGACCGTGCATTGACTGACAGCCAGCCGCAATGCAGTGCCAGTCAAGACCAAGGATGCAGTTACAGCCACTGCTCTGTATTCTCAGAGCGGTGACTGAACCGGCACAGACGCTGACCTCGTGACTTAAAGCGGAACTCTAATGGGGGAAATAAAGTTAATTTTCTCCCCACAGCGTTTGGCTAAGTTCAGGCTCCAAACAGGGTAATAATGCCATTAACCCCATTTCTGCAGGTTAATAGCATTTTTTTTGGTGACAGAGCTCCCTCTAAGAGATACAAAAATTTCTAGCAAATGCTGGTTTGGTGCTACATGTGACAACAATCTCCCGTATTCTTCATATGTCTGGCCTGTGGGGTAGAATGGTAAGATGAAATGCTTTTCTTTCTTAGAAAGATCCAAGCCCAGCTATATTTTGCCAAACTCTACATCAAATCTGCCAAAAGCATGTGGGAAAATGTGTTAGTGAGACCAAGATTGAACTTTTAGACCATAATTCCAAAAGGTATGTTTGATGCAAAACCAATGCTGCGCATCACCAAAAGAACACCATACCCACAGTAAAACATGGTTGAGGCTTTTTGGCTGTTTTTTTTGGCAGCTGAAACTGGTGCTGTAACCACAGTGGAGGGAACTACAAACATTTCCAAATACTTCAATTTTGAAAGAACACCTAAAGACCTGTGATAAAAAACTGAAACGGATTTCAACTTTCAGCACAAAAATGATCCTAAGCATACCTCCAAATCAACAAAAGAATGACTTTGCCAGAAGACCAAAGTTTTGGAATGGTCCAGCCAGCAATCAGACCTGAATCCAATTGAAAATCTGTTCGTTGATCTGAAGAGATGCCCACACAATCTGACAGATTTGGAGCACTACTGCAAGAGTGGGAGAAAATTGCTAATTGTCATAATTTCAAACGGTACTTCAACAAAATATTAACCCCTTCCCGACATGCGCTGTACTAGTACTGCTCTGCGGGAACTGCATTTCCGCAAACAGCAGTACTAGTATGGTGGCACGATCATGCGGTCTCACGGTGAGCGTCGCGGCGTGTGCGGGTGTCAGCTGTATGTGACAGCTGACACCCCGCAGCAATGCCCACAATCGGTGCTAGCGCTGATCATGGGCATTTAACCCCTCTGATGCCGCTGTCAGTATTGACAGCGGTATAGAGAACAACCACGCAGGGAGGGGGCTCCCTGTGCGCTCCCAGCAGAACGTGATGCGATCGCGTAGTTGCGGTGGTCTCCATGGAGACCCCCGGCTCCAAGATCACCACGGGGTCCTTTTGTCAGCGCCTGCTCTCAGGCAAGCCTCCTACACTGCATGTCAGATCGCTGACCTGACACTGTGCTATGCAAAGTGTAAGATCAGCGTTCTGACATGATATAGTGATGTCCCAACCTGGGACAATGTTATAAAAATTTTTTAAAAAAATAGAATGTGTAAAAATATATATATATTTTTTTTTTTTTTAAATCCCCAAAGAAAAATAAATAAATATTTTTTAAATAAATCCATTTATGTAAATAAAAAAAACAAACAATAAAATATCCATATATCCACTCATTAAGTTATATCTCTTTTGGGTCCAGCATTTGGGCCGTTTCCACCTCATGCCTAAGGCATGATATACACCACTCTGCACTAAAGTCACCTTATACAGGTATTTAGATTTATTGTTCTACTTCCTGTCATGCATGCTTTTCTGACGTAGAATATACTATGCCTACTCAATTGGGATTCACTACTTTATTTGTATCTTTATTTTTCTATCCCTTGTCCTTTATCTGTTTGCATTATGAATGCCATGTGTTATTGCTGTAGGGGATTCGTCTCCTCTCTGTTCCTGTTCATCCCCTCCTTTATGACTTCTATTTTCACTTGAGGATCTACGAGTAATCCTTTTCTTCTTTTCTCGGGTTTACATACATGACTACTATATACGAGTTTTTGGTCACTGATTTCATGATTTTTCTGTGATAGTTAGTTACATGGATATATACAGCCGCTTGATATATTGTATTATTGGCTGCTTTATGGATCAAGCTTATTTGACGATGTTAATCATAAGTTGTTAATTTTTTTAATGTTCATAGACTTCCTTGACAAAGGCTAATATTGCCGAAACGTTGGATGAAATGATGTCTGTTATCCTATGATGTCGGCTGTTCATGAATAAATCCATAATTATTTGAAAATTGAACTTATTGTTGACCGATTGAGTGCCAAAGGTTACCATTTATACAAAGTACAATATGTCACGAGAAAACAATCTCGGAATCACCAGGATCCGTTGAAGCGTTTCAGAGTTATGACCTCATAAAGTGACCGTGGTCAGAATTGAAAAAAATGGCCTGGTCAGGAAGTATAAACCAGGCTTCGGGGTGAAGGGGTTAAAGGTTGTGCATACCGATGCTCGCACCGGTCAGACTCCTAAGTACAAACATTCATGGTACCATTTGGTGCAAAATTGTATGAAAGCCCCTATTAGTGTAAAATACTGGGTGTCATTTTCACACACTGTCAGGTGTTTTTACTTTCAGAGAACAGATGATTATGAGGGTACAATATTAGTTTTACCATTTTTGATTTCAGGTTTTATCTATATAAAGTAAAAACGTGCGAATTGTCCTAGTAGCAATAGGCGTTACAACCCAAATCTGGTGGCAATATTTTTTTTTTTCCACATATTTTCATTAATACCGCAAATCGATTACCTACAGTGAACACAAAGACGACGACTCTTCCATCTTGCCATTTGAAAGCTCATTTAATAATAAACAGATTTATTGAGATTTTCCTAGATTCGATTAACCCTTCACTGACCTGGTTACATAATTGCAGCACTTCTTCCAACGTAAGTGAAATCATACAATTAGCTGTGGGCTTATTTAATTAGCATTTACAGTGGGTCATGTCGAGGGAGTGCAAATATCAAAAAACACAAGCCTGGTATAAAACATTGTGCATCTCAGCAGACAGTCCGGAAACAGTCATATCTATTGCCTACTACAAAGTCTGAGAATTTCAGCATTCTCTATTATGTTACATTATTTTAACCTGCAAACGTTAATGATTACTCTGTATAAAAAGGAGCAGTGATACGCCATGTACAGCATTGCAGTCTTACTTTTTTTTCACAAGCTAAATGGAAAACCTGAGGGGTAAAGGCAGCGAGACGCTAACAAATTCTTATCAATTGTCAAACAAAAGTCTGTCCAGTGTTAAAACGTAACAAACGATAACAGAAGATCCTGTCTTAGAAGTAGAAATCCCGCGCTCCATGGATGTATTTATTATGTACATAGTTACAAATCCACATTCTCACACAATTTGTGCTGTTGACACACGCATACAATTTCCAAGCCAAATTTTTGCCAACAGATTAAGCACAGTGGTCATAGAAATTGCTTCACCTTGGATGTCTCTCTCGGCCCAGTGCCATAAAGGGTAATAACATTGTGATCGTCACAACCCTATAATAAATACAGTCTTTCTCCATATGACCAGTCACTTATACAAACGGATTTTTATTTTATTTTTGCCCTGAGCGGTCAACCCTCCAAAAGTTCACACGGCACTGCAGGATGCCTGTCATGCGATCTGTGCTTTAAAGGCCTGAAAGTGTGGTCACCCGACACAAATTTTGCAGGGTGATCTACAGCCAGGTAAGGTTGTCACGGTTTTTGTTAATCCACTGGACGTTGAGCTTTATGGTTTCGATGGCCTCTTTCACGCACCACATCTCTCGGCTTTTGCCTTCAGTAGAATTGAAGAAATTTATTACCTGTATTTAAAGAAAAACAGAATGAACGCATGAAAAGTCCAGCGAAAGTGTAAGCAAGTCACATACGGGAAATTCTCAAAAACTCACACTGCCAACTTTCTACATGTACGACTTCACTTATTTTACCAACAGTGTTTTATGGGTTAGTATTAACAATAGTAGTTTTGGTGGTCTATAGTAAAAGGAATTCATATCCATAGTAGACTAAGATGGTTTGTTAGGGACAGAAAACATTTTTCATTTAACTCAATTGGGGAAATGTTTCTATTTTATAACAATAAAGGGTTATAAATGTTGGTACTTCCCTTATTTGTGCTAAAAGTTACAAGTCTAAAAAGTCGTGGGGGGAGTAGCAGGGGTATGATAGGATGTGGCGTGGCCAACAATGACCTAACATATGAAAAGGGGTTGACCAGTGAAAACAAGTCATTACTAGTGATGAGCGAGTGTACTCGGTGCTCGGGTTTTCCTGAGCACGCTCGGGTGACCTCCGAGTATTTATAACCGCTAGGAGATTTAGTTTTCATTGCGGCAGTTGAATGATTTACAGCTAGTAGCCAGCCTGAGTACATGTGGGGGTTGCCTGGTTGCTAGGGAATCCCCACATGTAATCAAGCAGGCTAGTAACTGTAAATCATTCAGCTGCCGCAATGAAAACTAAATCTCCGAGCAGTCATAAATACTCGGAGGTCACCCGAGCAATGAGTACACTCGCTCATCACTAGTTATTACCCATCCATAGGGACCCACACTGATCGGCAGAATGAGAAACTTTCATCCATGTTAGAATGGAACGGGAGTGTGTACGGTCGACTTGTGATCCATTCATTCCATATGGGGCTATCTTGTTTTTTTGGGCAGCCCTGTAGAGAATGAGAGGAGCACCGATTGGGCGTCCAACATGCCACATCATTACCTAACATGGAGAAAACTCCCTGTTCCAATAATCGGTGCAGATCGCATCGACCAGCAAGTTGATAAAGGAGTTGTCCAGTGAAAACAAGTTAAGTTTTAAATCGCTCTGGTGATCTTTGGTATCTTGGAGTAAGAAACGCCATTAGGTAATCTCCCCCAAAGTCTTTTAGTGATATACTCAGAGGCAGGTTTCCTACTAAAAGGAAAGCAACTTAAGTTTTCTATTAGTTGATATGTTAAAACAACATTCTAGAAACATCTGGCAGAGTATAAAAAAAACAGAAATCTCACACAGAGACACAAGTTAGATTACAGACTTGCAATGGATGAAGAGATTGTCAAAAGTAGTAACTTCTCCAAAATAAAAGTAGTTATCGCTACAGAAATACCATAGAGTTCTGAGTGTTGCATCTTAACATGACGTTATTGAATGCAGGGAAAGCACAAGTGTAATATATAGAACATATTTACCCAAGAACCGTAAGGATGACAGCACACCGACATTACACTTGTGGTCGTCTCTATAATATTATTATTTTTGTTAAGATATATACAGGGGAATAATATATGCATCATTGAATTGTGCACACTAGCCCAATTTAGTATCCATCTAATATGTATTATTTAGCTCTCATCCTTGTGCTCATAATCTGATACCTTTACCCACGGATGTCCGTTTGTATTTATTGTATTATCTTGATTCTTTTTAATATGTATGATCTATTAATGATAAACTTTATGCAAAATTACTATATTTCAATTCTTGATGGTGTGACATATTTGTAAGAGTCACAAAAAACAAATAAATAAATATATTTTAAGTATTCTCCATTTGATGGCTGCCCAAACATTATGTTTTTTCTTTTCTTTTTCATTTTTTTGAGATACAATCCATGGTCCACAGGGAATGAGAATGTTCTTGTAGCCCCCGCTATGCCCCCCCTACTAAACTTATCTGAACCCGACAGCCATAGAAGGACACACAACCGAGACCACATTAACATATAAGATGAATATTTAGACACATGTATTTATAAGGTAAGTAACTAACCTCATTTAAGTAAACCTCTGTTCCAAAGTGAGCAGTGGTCTTGGTCACAATGGACTGTATGGGGAACGAACCAGGAACGAATCTAAAGAAGAAAATCATTTTGTATTATTGATAAATCTGTATGTAAACCAAGGAAAACAAAGAAATAGAAACTCGTGTTTCCCCTCTTTCGATGCAGAATATATCATGCACTGGTGATGTGGGGTTATATTTGCAGCACAGAAGCCTATAAAGTAAAGTAACACTACATCCCCACATCCATGTGGCACATCTATGTCCTGCCCATTCTGTTCTCAGACAGCACATGGACTCATAGCTTCATTGATCAATACTCGCACCCTTTTTAAAAACTGATTGACAAGACTCAGAGTATATCCTATTCACCGCCTTTTTGCAGAACAGACTTTTACATTAAGGTCTATGTGGATCCAATAAAAATGGATGAAAACTAGAAGACGCACTTTTAAACTTCAGTGTTTCAACCACTTTGAACTGATCCATTGTTAATATTTAAAAAAATACGGATGTGTGAATGTAGCCAGGGTCTACCTTCACACGTCCACAAGGCACATCTATTTGCTGACTATTATTTAACTTGTAGAGCACACGGGCCTGGGCCCATGGAATTTCATGGAACTATACACAAATCCATAAAAAACATGGATCCCTGTGTGAGATCCGGGAGATTCAGAGTAGATTCTATTCTGATCAGTGTTTGCGGTTCAGAGTCAGCCATTCAAATTATAGGGAATTTGTGAAACATGGACCCAAATCGGAAGGATTATGATTGGCTTATCATTTGCATCCGTGTCCCATGGATCTGTTGGCTAGTGATAGTTAATAGTGATAAACATGTGACTTTCCAGGGGTCTTTTTATTGACTTCGACACAAAGACATTTGTTCAATTAAATAAAACGAATATGGATACAATAGAGGTATCACACCGAGGCAGTATGGGTGAGAGAAGTACAGACAATTTCTCACGGCTGTATGAATGTAACATTCTTCTACCAATTCTCTTTTCACACTATGTCCATAGAATAGATAAAGGTGTGACTAAGGCCGGGTGCACAGGTTCAACAATTGGCAGCACTTTGGACGCAGCACATGTCCGTTCCGTGCTGGTTATTGAACGCAGGTGAATCCTCTGTGTCCACTGAACCGTGCTGAATTACCGCACCCAATACATTGTACTGGTGAAATTTATCTTTCGGAGCATGTGTGTCTGCAAGATTAATAGACATGCTGCAATCTGGAAAGACGCGCCGCATGTCTGTCTCCACGGGTGATCTGTGGGAGTCTCTGGATGCATAGTGGACATGAGATTTCTTGAAATCCCACCCATTATGCTGTAACATCTGGATGATGCGGGTTGGACGCTGCGCAAGTACATAGTGTCCATCCCGCAGAGTTTAATGAATCGTGTGCACCTACCCTTAAAGTTCCTGGATCCTAATGCAATATCTGTAATTGAGCCTTCCACCTACTGGTTATAATATTAGTGTCTTATGCGATAGGGGGCTTTTGGGCTCCATAGGCACCAGGGACAGGGTGACTTATCACCTAATATTCAACAGAATTAGGTACGGTACGTTGACTAGGTGCTACTAGTAAACATTTTACGATATGGCTTATTGTAATATGTATTCTTCTCAGTAGCAAGTAATCAAAGCCATATAATTAACTGCTTTTTAGAAAGTTTATAATCATACTGCTTTTTTCAGCCCTTCTGCCTTGATCAACAGCTCCCAACAAAATGATGACCCCACACAGCTCCTACAGAGTATGATGTCCTCACATAGTCCCTCAACACCATGTCCCCCAAAAGCACCTCACACAATATGATGTCCCAAAAAATCCCCTCACATGGTACCATATACCTCCAACCCCCCAAGTAGTATGTCACCACATAGCACCCCAAAGCAGTATGATGTCCCCACATAGCACCCCAAGGCAGTATGATGTCCTAACAAAGCCCTCTCTGCAATATGATGTCCCAACAAAGCCTTCTACAGTATGATGTCTTCACAAAGTCCCTCACAGCATATCCACACAAAGCCCCTTATACAACATATCTCCACAAAACATCTACATAGTATGTTGTCCCCATACAACCCACTTTCAGTACGACGTCCCAACACCATCCCCCCACAAACACCAGTATGATGCTCCCACAGCTTTACAGAAATACTGAGGATTTAAAAATACTACTACTCCCCTAACCCAGTTTCCCCTATGCGCTGCTCCAGTCTGTGCAGTGCACTGAGGCGCCATACAGCTGGCACACTGTAATGATGTAATTTTGACTGCAGCTTTCTCATATGTATAAGCTCAATAGCAGAAGAAACAGCTGATGGCTCCCTGTGCCATCATTGTATTCACCAGAATCTGCTTCCCGAGGATGCAGATACAGATGAAACAAATGCCGTGAGGAGGCTACAGTGTGGTGAAAAACACCACTTTTCAGTCTCTGGGCTGTCCTGGTCCGTAGACGGCACAGAAACAACCAAAGGATAGCCCTTTGCCCATGTCTGTTCAAGCTGGTTGGTAGATCACTCATGCAATGTCTACATATCATGCACTGTAATCTACAGTAACTATTCGGCAACAATATTTGCAATAGACTAGTTCACACTTACTTCTGAGTAATCGCATTCCAGTTTTGCTTTACAAAATTCCAAGCCAGCAGAAACCCGGGAACATTCTTGCTGATGAGACGAATGACGATGGGAAAGTCCTGTGATTTTATACCATCTCCATGAAGACTGGCGTACATCAACCTGGTGTACAGAATAACAAACATTCAGCGATGTAAGGCAATACAATTATTCCTACAAAGTATCATAGTCCATTAATAAGTCTATTAATATACACAGGACAGTTTTTTAGCATTTCGCAATGACACATTCAGTCCCTGCTGCATCTGTACAAAGGCTGAAATACAGTGGGTAAGTTAAGTATTCAGACCCCTTTAAAAATTTCACTCTGTTTCATTGCAGCCATTTGGTAGATTCAACAAAGTTCACTTTTTCTCATTAATATACACTCTGCACCCCATATTGACTGAAAAAAACCACAGAAATTTAGTAATTTTTGCAAATTTATTAAAAAAAACATTGATTTTTGTGTACTCACAGTAAAGCCCTTTTTTCTGAGCCACTCTGAGGGACACAGGACCATGAGTGTATGCTGCTGCCACTAGGAGGCTGACACTAAGTAAATATATAAAAAATTAACTCCTCCTCTGCAGTATACACCTACCACTGGCTCCTGTCTGAACCAGTTCAGTGACAAAGCAGAAGGAGAACAAAACTATCAAATACTGGTACAACATGTCAAACCGAAGAACGAAAATAGCCATCAGGCCAATAGGGTGGGTGCTGTGTCCCCCAATGAGTGGCTTGGAGAAAAGGATTTTACGAAGAGTACACAAAAATCCATGTTTCTCCTTTGCCTCATTGGGGGACACAGGACCATGGGACGTCTTAAAGCAGTCCCTGGGTGGGGAGCCGACACAGCAGATCAAACCCCATCTACCAACTGTCTATAGATGCACTACTGCCGCCTGCAAGACTCGCCTGTCCAGGCCCGCATCTGCGGAAGCCTGCATGTGAATGTTGTAGTGCTTAGAGAACGTGTGCAGACTGGACCAAGTCGCAGCCCTGCAAACCTGCTCCGCTGACACCTGGCGCCGAATGGCCTAAGAAGCACCCACCGACCGAGTGGAGTGCACCTTAATCCCCTTTGGGATAGGCTTGCCTCTGAGACGGTAAGACTCTTGAATAGCTGAGTGGAGCCACCTGGCTATTGTGGATTTTGAAGCGGCGAGTCACTTCCTGTTACCCTCAGGAAGGATGAATAAAGTGTCTGACTTACAGAAGAATGCCATCTGTGAGACGTACCTCCTGAGAGCCCTCACCACATTCAGAGAGTGAAGAGCCCTCTCCACCTGGAGTACCGGTGCTGGGCAAAACGAAGGTATGAAAATGTCCTCATTAAGATGAAAGGAGGAAACCACCTTGGGTAATAATGAAGGAGTAGAACCATCTCAAGGAGGATCACAAGGAAATGGACAGCATGCGACTTATATATGAGTGTCTGAATACTTATGACCATGAGATACTTCAGTTTTTCTTTTGTTAGAAATTTGCCAAAATTTCTACATTTCTGTTTTTACCAGGCAAGATGGGGTGCAGATTACACATTAATGTGAAAAAATGAACTTTTTTGAATTTACCAAATGGCTGCAATGAAACAAAGAGTGAAAAATTTAAAGGGGTCTGAATACTTTCCGTACCCACTGTAAGTATTGTGTAACAATTGGAATTTAGTAAAGATGTTGTTACAGAACCATTCCAGTGATCTTCTCCACCTTAAAGTGGAAAAGGGCAACCATAGTGAGATAAGATTAAATACAAAGTAGAAAAAAAGCTATTCACCATTGGCAGTCTATAGTTTGAAGCCATTGAAGATATGAATGTTGGAACTGGATGCAATCCAATTCTCTAATATTTAGGACAAGATGACTTACAAGCTTAGCCAGGCTACACTTTAAATATCGTGTCTAAAAATGTGACAGAAGGACAAACATATCACATATATGTAGGATTTGTCCAGGACATTATGATTGACGACCCACCCTTGGGACACCAATATAAAATAAATGGGGGTCTGTAAGGCAGCAGTAGCACTGTACGCAGTGAAGAGGCAGTGACTCACAAACTTCAAACACAAAAGTCTCTTTAATGTGTTACTTCACACATAACATGCATAGCATTTCATAGTACACGACATCAAAGTTCAATACACACAGTTGCATCTCGTCTCAGTGCCCTTTTCATAGCACTACACATCATATGGCTTTTAGATTGCAGTCCCTAAACACGCCGGACCTCTCCTTGTCCAGTATCCTTGGGGCGCCGCACGCCACATTACAGTGTCCAAACACACAGCTTCACATGTTGCAGATACAACACATGGCAGTCCTCCTCTGACTAGTTCCCGTGGGTGTCATGCACCGCTGTATCACAGACTCTTTACTCACACAGCCATACACAGCCCAGGATATCCTCCGGAACGCAGCCGGGCACCATATCCACCTGTTTGCAATCGCTATACATGCCAGTTCTCTTTCGGGCACAGGACATCCACCTCCGATACACCTCCGGGGACAGGACTGTCCACATCCGACTCTTTCGGGCACAGGACATCCACATCCAGTTCACCTCCGGGCACAGGACTATCCACATCTGAGACCAGTTACCACGGACAACTTGTATCGCTGTGTACATTGCGAGTGTCAGGCTATTCAGCTGCCACAGCTGCTGGCTCCGCTGGCCTGTGCCTCCATGCACTCAGCCAGTGCTCAGCAGGCCTCTGCTCTGCACACCAGCCTGACACTGACGTTGCACCTGACACCTGATACCCCCTTACCCCTTACTGCAGGGTTTTTAACAAACAAACCCGTGGCTTTCAGCCACATGGAAAACCCGGACCGGAAATCCGTGACTGCCATGAACACCTATGGACTTCATCCGTCTCCATGCACAACCTAGGGAGAACACACAGCAACCCCTACCTGTGACACGAGTCACTGCCTCATAGGGTCAAACACCCAAAGATCATCGATTACCAGCTCAGCATCAGCCGGATGTACATAATGTTATGAGCTGGAACATCACATCCCAATTGCACCGTGTAGTGGCCACTTTGCTGCGTACTGAACGCCAGCTCCTATTCTCTTCAATAGGAGTTGATTCCTTCTGAACACAGCTGGTTGGGGTGACATTTTGGGACTTCAGAATAAGCTATTACGGTAGTTTTCCATAAAATTATGGTTTCCAGTTATGAGTTGCAATGTAATTTGAGAGAGCACTGTAGTATGATATGTCATCATCCCAAGAGTTAACAGTGAAAGCTTATCTCCTCCGATCCCTCCTATGGCAATACAAAGAGAAGTCTGCACATGAAAAGCTGGAAGAAAGCAAACCTTAGCTTAGGCCTCCGGGCCCCCATTCAGCTCCATAACAGCCTCTACAGCAGTGTTCCCCAACCTGTCCTGTGGCTTGGGAGCCACAAATATTTCATGGTCCAATGATGTCTAGCTTGTGTCCATCTGCCAACTTGGTGCATTAGGACCAGGTCTACCAACCAGGTATGAAGAGCAGGTCTCTTGATGGTGACTTGTGAGTAGCCCTGCACAGAAGAGCAGATCTGGATGTGCGTAGACTGAGGGGGGGAAAATGGTAACCTGGAGATAGGATGATGCTGTCAGTTAAAGAATGGCTTGAAGCTGGATGCAATAGTGTGGCGAGTGTGCTAGATGTGAGAACATCGAACGGGAGTGGAGTGGGAACCCCTGGATGTAAGTATATGAGCTTTACCAGTTTCATAAAGCCCTTGTCACCAAGCATCGCTTGATTTAAAAAAAAATGTGTTTTTCTCACTCAGTGAATATCTGCTGCTACTCCCAGTGTCTGTTGTCTGCAGCGCTGGCCCAGCAGCTGATGGCACAGGCCACTCACTAATTGGACGCAGCGCTGTCAACATAACTGGGAGCAATTGGGGAGACCGGGACTGGGGGATGGGGAGTAAAGCACTTTTTTTATTCAAAAACAAACTGCGCCTGGGGACAGGGATTTTCCAAAATGGGAAAATGTCCAACATTCTAACCAGCTATTCTAACAGAATGTGGTTTGTCCTTTTATCAAACGTCAGGCCTTTAAGTAAGGTGCTGCCTAATTATACTTCATTGCCACCTACACCTCCATTGATAATATACCCTCTATTGTGGACATTTTACAAAGAAAGAAAAGAAAAATCTTGTCTTTAAAAATGGCATTAGTACAATACACACCACTGGAGCTGTTTGCCATTTTCTGTGCAGGCAAGACCTTCCAGCATTTTGATTTTCTCCGCTTCAGACGGCGATGTAGAGTACATTTGGTACAGAAACCCCCATCCGTCATCTGTCTGCGCGCCAACTTTAAATACAATTTTCTTGACCGCTGTGGGGAGACTAAGGAGATAAACACAGTATTTAAAGAGTAACGTCGTATACATTTTTATTTCATCAATCAATATACACATGGAAATAAGTAACTGTGTAATATATCTTATCAGAGAGATCGGCTTCTTTCTCCTCCAGGGCTCAATCATTCTCAAGTCTCAATTCTCGGGTAAAAATCTGTATTCAGTTAAGACTGATTTTCATATTACGAAGATAGAAGATGACTGCGGCTACTGAGAACATCCTTTGTGCTCTGCCACCATCTCCTCCTTCCTCCTACACCCTCCTCTCGCTTCTCCTTATTTCTTCCGCTGGCAGCCTGTCTCTAGCTGCCAATCATAAGTGAGATTTTACCTGGTTTAATAGCTCTGATTTATCTGGTTTGATTTGCATTACATTACTAATCTCAACATCCTCCTGACCATGTCCCGGACTTCTGATTTTGTCCCTGACTGATATGACCAAGCTGGATGATCCTGCTCTCTGCTAGCTCGCCCCACCAGCAAGCAGCCACTCAGTGGATGGAACCAAGGGGTCCCAGCGTAAGTCCAGGTGCCTGTATAGGGGTTAAAGGATGAAGCCCAGGATTCCCCTAGGACTAAGGGTACCGTCACACATTGAAATTTCCATCGCTACGACGTTACGATTCGTGACGTCGCAGCGTCGTATAATCATCGCTCCAGCGTCGTAGACTGCGGTCACACGTTGCAATCACGGCGCTGGAGCGATGCCGAAGTCCCCGGGTAACCAGGGTAAACATCGGGTAACTAAGCGCAGGGCCGCGCTTAGTAACCCGATGTTTACCCTGGTTACCAGCGTTAACGTAAAAAAACAAACAGTACATACTCACCCGTCGGTGTCCTTCAGGTCCCTTGCCGTCTGCTTCCTGCTCTGAGTGCAGCCGTACAGTGAGAGCAGAGCGCAGCACCGCTGCGCTCTGCTCTCACTTTCCGGCCGGCACTCAGAGCAGGAAGCAGACGGCAAGGGACCTGAAGGACACCGACGGGTGAGTATGTACGGTTTGGTTTTTTTTACGTTTACGCTTGTAACCAGGGTAAACATCGGGTTACTAAGTGCGGCCCTGCGCTTAGTTACCCGATGTTTACCCTGGTTACAAGCGAAGACATCGCTGGATCGCTGTCACACACAACGATCCAGCGATGTCAGCGGGTGATCAAGCGACGAAAGAAAGTTCCAAACGATCTGCTACGACGTACGATTCTCAGCAGGGTGTCTGATCGAAGTAGCGTGTCAGACACAGCGATATCGTAACGATATCGCTAGAACGTCACGAATCGTAACGTCGTAGCGATGGAAATTTCAATGTGTGACGGTACCCTTACTCAGTGGAGTGGCTTGTACAAAGCCTGTCCATGGAAGCCCCATTGAGACCTGCCAACCTTCCTCTGAACTGTTACACCAGTACACAGAGAGCCTTATAACACACTTAAAATCTAAATCTAGAAATACATCATAATGTTGTGTAGGCGGGAGCTACTGTGCATGAAAATTGAAAAGGGCCACACAGCAGTTAATCAATGGGCATTTTAAGGATAGGACTGACACTGATGCTAAACTGGTGGCTTAGCCTAAGGTTAGGTCAATGTCCTTTCCCTACATTACCCAGTTTAAATCTTCTTTTAATGGGATGTATAATATTGTTAGATAGTCCCAATTACAATTCATGGCTAACCCTTCTTTTCTGGCCTGAGTTATAAACCACTAGCCTGTTGGACTATATCATGGAGTCCTCAGCTCAACTTCCTGCATGTGACTAGCAGAGAACCTCAACCCTAACTCAATTTGTGGCAAATTGTCAATTGTGCCATCCAGTTGATTCTTTCCCTGCTTATTACAGTCTTAATTAAATTAATCATTTTATAGTAGTAGAGTAAGACGATCTTGCACCTCCAAATGTGTCTGATTAGCCCATCATCTGAGCTCTGTGGACAACAATGGTGTGACATATATGCATGCACAGTAGGACAAGAACCTCACCGTGTTCCATTGGTACGCCAGGTATTGAACAGCTCAGTAGCTGTGCTAATGCAGGTAGCATCGCCAAGTGTACATGCCAAATCTAAGAGCAATGATCTCCGTTCCTGATCAGACAATGTTCCAGTATCAGTCCACTCCTGTTTTTTTATTTGCTTGCTCAAAAGATCAAACATGCGCCTCTAAAATAAAACATATAAGTCAATTAGTTCTAGCTATCTATATACAAAACATGACTGTGAAAAAGGAGAGTTAAGAAAGATTGTTAACTTAAGCTCAAATGTCCACTACACATGGTGAGACAGACATCATCTTAGTCTTTCCGGTGAGACCCAGGGTTTTCACCGTGGTTTGAAAAGCGACGAGGACCCTTCACAGTCTGCCCACCGATAATAGCCACCGTGGAACACTCAATTTATCCTGTAGGGAAATTACACATTGCTTGCCAGGGTCTACTACAGATATAATTTGATTTTTTTTTTTTTTTACCATGTTCACAATGTGGTAAAAAGAGACCTGCCATTATGATTCTCCAGGTCATTCCGAGTTTGCAGATACCAAACATGTCTTGGTTCTTTTTTATTTATTTGGTGAAAAAAATCCAAAGGTTGAAAAAAAAATAGCACCATCTTCTGAGGTCCATAGCGTCTTCATTGTTCGGAATCTGGGGCTAGGTGAGAGCTTATTTTTTGCATGCCGAGCTGATATTCTTATTGATACCATTCTGAGGTAGATATGATGTTTTGATTGCCTGTTATTGCAATGTTGCCGTAGCCCAAAAAAAAAATAAAAAAAGTTAATTCTGGTATTTTTTTTTCGTTGAGGAGGAGACCCTATCAATTTTACAATGCTGCCAAGCTGGCTACCAGGAGAGATGAACTTAATTTGTCTGGAGAGCTCCCCGATTTCAGTCAGAGGCTTGCACGTAGCTATTACAGTCCCCGTATACTGAGTGGCAGCACACCCCCGGCACTTTGATTGACAATGCACTCTGCAGCACAAATATGTGCAGAGTGAGCAGTCAATCAAAGTGACGGGACATGCTGGGAGTCGCCACTCGGTATAGTGAGCGGTGACTATAGCTGCTCCAGGCGCCTCTATGCCAACTCCCGGGAGGAATGACGTTCATTTTGTTCCTGTAGCCACATTTTCAATAAAGCAGCTGGACAGCTTTGCAATGACATTAACCTGCAGATGATCCCTATATATATGCATGTTAATAGGGACTGGACAGGTTCCCATAAAGGATTTTAAAACTATTAGTAGAGGCAAGGTAAACTTTGAATATTTAAGAAAAAAAAGAACACATACCATTAATTGCGCTGCTGGAAAATCAAATCCTTGTTTAGCTAGGAGACTCTGAATGTTGTGGATCTGATGCAGCGCCTGTCTGATGGGGGCAGTGTCCACTTCATTTTCAATGTAGGTCAGAAGGTCAAATGCCTTTGACAGCGAGACCTTTCCAACACTGGTAAAACAAAGCAACAATACAGTAAGTTGTCCAGTGGAAGAGCATACATGTTCATAGTAATCAATAGCACAAAATGACCCCCATAATACAAATATAATCACAACTGTAACATGATATACTCTCAAACAAAAAAGGCAGCACTCTGTGGCGCCATAGCATGTAGTTGGTGACTCTAGGCTAGCACCTGTTCACACTTAGTTTATGTTTGGATGTGACGGTCAGTTTTTTTAAATTTGTATTCATTAGCCTTCTGATTGAGCACTCCTCCACCTCTTAGCCACAGGTGTTTTAATCCCAGCAGGTCTATTACCCCTCCACAGAGATATAGATTTCAGTCTAAGGGTACTGTCACACAGTACTATTTTGATCGCTACGACGGTACAATCCGTGACGTTCTAGCGATATCGTTACGATATCGCAGTGTCTGACACGCAGCAGCGATCAGGGACCCTGCTGAGAATCGTACGTCGTAGCAGATCGTTTGGAACTTTCTTTCGTCGCTGGATCGTTGTGTGTGACAGCGATCCAGCGATGTGTTCGCTTGTAACCAGGGTAAACATCGGGTAACTAAGCGCAGGGCCGCGCTTAGTAACCAGATGTTTACCCTGGTTACCAGCGTAAACGTAAAAAAAACAAACAGTACATACTCACATTCCGGTGTCTGTCCTCCGGCGTCTCAGCTTCTCTGCAGTGTGAGCGCCGGCCAGCCAGAAAGCGAGCACAGCGGTGACGTCTGACGTCACCGCTCTGCTTTCCGGCCGCTGTGCTTACACAGTGCAGAGAAGCAGAACGCCGGGGGACAGACACCGGAATGTAAGTATGTGCTGTTTGTTTTTTTTACGTTTACGCTGGTAACCAGGGTAAACATCGGGTTACTAAGCGCGGCCCTGCGCTTAGCAACCCGATGTTTACCCTGGTTACCCGGGGACTTCGGCATCGCTCCAGCGCCGTGATTGCAAAGTGTGACCGCAGTCTACGACGCTGGAGCGATAATCATACGATCGCTGCGACGTCACGGATCGTGCCGTCGTAGCGATTAAAATGGTACTGTGTGACGGTACCCTAAGAGAGAACTCATATTAGGTTCCCATAAAAATGAAGACTTTATTCTAAGAGAGGATTGGCATTGATAGGTCCTGGTAACGAGAAATGCCTTAAAGGGACTCTGTCACCTGAATTTGGAGGGAACAATTTTCAGCCATAGAGGCGGGGTTTTCGGGTGTTTGATTCACCCTTTCCTTACCCGCTGGCTGCATGCTGGCTGCAATATTGGATTGAAGTTCATTCTCTGTCCTCCGTAGTACACGCCTGCACAAGGCAATCTTGCCTTACGCAGGCATGTACTATGGAGGACAGAGAATGAACTTCAATCCAATATTGCAGCCAGCGGGTAAGGAAAGGGTGAATCAAACACCCGAAAACCCCGCCTCTATGGCTGAAAATTGTTCCCTCCAAATTCAGGTGACAGAGTCCCTTTAACGTGGCTACCAGGTACAAATGAATAGGCCAATTTATACGCTAAGCTTTCTCAATTTGTCATATTTCTAGTGCAATAATACAATTCAATTTTCATATTTCATATTTGCATGCTATGGTGCTACAGAGTGCTACCTTTTTTGTTTGCGTGTATACGAGTTGGTGACTCTAGCTTAGCACCTGTTCATCACACTTAGTTTATGTTTGGATGTGACAGTCAGTTTTTTTAAGTTTGTAACATAATATAAGTCGAATGTAATGTAAGCAGCAAATCATTGCAGCAATCACGAGCAAAGTGCTGGATCTTAATTTCACTTCAAGAATACTAAAAATGTGTAATCATTCTAAGGAAAAAGTACAATATTCTCAAGTAATAGAGCTGTATTTCACTAAAGGGGATGTTCACTGGAAATAAGTCACCACCAATCGGCAGAATTGGGAAAGGTTATCCTCAAATGAAATGGCAGATCGGTTACTCAACTGCCGCTGCATTCATTCACTATGGGGCTGTGTGTGAGAAAAATGCCGAGTGCAGCACTTGGCAGCCCCACAGGGAATGAATGGAGCATTGGTCGAGCATGCACACCGCCTTTCTAACGGGAATAAGGCCAGCGTCACATTAGCGAGTTTTACGGACGTATGAGCGCAGAAAATACATCCGTAAAATATGCATTACACACGGCCCAATGATTCTCTATGGCCCAGCCACCTGAAGACCCTTGTCATCTGAAATTGGTTTTTTTAACTTTATTTCAGGTGACAAGGGTCTTCAGGTTGATTACCAGTATAATAAAATATTAAAACACCCTGTGTCTTTATTTCATTAAAATACTTTTAAATAATGTGTGTGTGTGTTTTATTAACCATTTCGTACTATTGGATTAATAATGGATAGGTGTCATAATTGACGCCTCTCCATTATTAATCTGGCTTAATGTCACCTTACAATAGCAAGGTGACATTAACCCTTCATTACCCCATATCCCACCGCTACACGGGAGTGGGAAGAGAGTGGCCAAGTGCCAGAATAGGCGCATCTTCCAGATTTGCCTTTTCTGGGGTGGCTGGGGGCAGATGTATTTAGCCAGGGGGGGCCCAATAACCATGGACCCTCTCTAGGCTATTAATATCTGCCCTCAGTCACTGGCTTTACCGTTCTGGCAGAGAAAATTGCGCGGGAGCCCACGCCAATTTTTTCTGCGATTTAACCCTGTATTTTACAAGCTACAGCGCCCAAATTTTGCACATACACACTACTAACATTTGTATTGTGGAATATGCAAAAAAAAAAGGGATATGAGATGGTTTACTGTATGTAAACCATGTCTCATATCATGTCGGGTTTGTGAAGGAGAAATGAAAAGCCGGCAATTGAATTACCGGCTTTTCTGCAATCTAGCGCTGAATTAAATATAAGTACAGTATATATAATATATATATATATATATATATATATATATATATATATATATATATATATATATATATATATATATATATATATATATATATATATACACTGTATATATGTTTTAATGAACATTTGAGCCCATAAATCCATTAGATGTCGGTTTTGCAAGCCTGCGAGAAAATATCGCAGTACGGATGCCATACGGATTACATACGGAGGATGCCATGCGCAAAATACGCTGACACACCCTGCCTACGGATGACATACGGATCACTATTTTGGGAACATTTCTGCGTATTACGGCGGTAAAAAACGGACCGTATTTTCATACGCTGAGTGTGACGCCGGCCTAAAAGTTCTGCTGATCGGTGCGGATCTCAGACATGGGACCCCAGCGATAACTTGTTGATCACCTATCCTCTGAATTGACGAAAACTTATCATCCCCAGTTAACCCCTTTAAAAATGGTAAAGTCGGATGGGAAACTGTAATTCTATTGCTCTCTGATACTTTTTTGTAATAGTAATGAGCGAATGTGCTCGGATAAGGTGTTATCATGCTCGGGTGCTAACAGAGGGTCTTCGGCGTGCTCAAATAATATGGTCGAGTCCCCGTGGCTGCATGTCTTGCAGCTCTTCAATAGCCTCAACACATGCAGGGACTGCCTAACAACCAGACACGAGACATGCAACCGTGGGGACTCGAACATATTATTCGAGCACGCCGAATACCCTCTGTTAGCACAGAGAATGCTCGGATAACACTATGTCCGAGAACGCTCGCTCATCACTAGTAATTAACCTTGCATCTTGTAGTTTGCGTTTTAATTTGCTTAATTGGGGATTATTCTCATTTTTTCACAACTCATTCTGTAACAGATATTATGTATGTATTATTGTTTTCTGGGCATGAAACCGATTCCTTCTGTGATATTTTTGCACTAATATATACACACACACATACTGTATCTCCGCACACATTGTTAATTCACATTATTTCCACATTTTCATCACATCATAAGATACTGTCACAGTGAGGTTTTTTTTTTCTGACCACTGTTGTGGATCTCAGACTTTCTTTTCACTCAGCATATTATATATTATTTTCTTTATTGTTTGTGCCCATAGAGACATATTGTAGCCAAAAGTAAGCGTAGGAATTGAGGTGCTTTACCCGGTAGCAACAATTATAAAGTAGTCATTCCTAAAAGGTGATCGGTTGGAGAGGTCATCAATATCTAGCCTGTAGACAACCCCTTTAATCCTTGTAAGTTTAGATTGCATCGGTCCATGTGAGAGGGTCTTTAAACTATCACAGATTGACTTACCAGACTGTTGATTTGCCCTCGTTATGGGCAGAAATCTATGCGTAACTTTAATCATCGGGTGTCTACAATCCAAACGTCTACGTGTTGACAAACGTTTCTCTACCACGATTGGCAAGTCATTAAAAAGATATTTATCAAGTTTAGAGATAACTAAACCTAATACAAATTTGGTTCAGTAAGGCTACTTTCACACTAGCGTCGTCGCTATGCGTCGTTTCGTTGAAAAAACACATCCTGCAAAAGTGCTTGCAGGATGCGTTTTTTCTCCATAGACTAGCATTAGCGACGCAGTGCGACGCATTGCCACACTTCGCAACCGTCGTGTGACGGTTGCATCGTGTTGCGTTGGACCATCGCCACCAAAAAACGTTACATGTAACGTTTTTTGGTGCGTCGTGTCCAGCATTTCCGACCGCGCATGCGCGGCCGGAACTCCGCCCCCGCCTCTCACAATGGGGCAGCGGATGCGTTGAAAAACAGCATCCGCTGCCCCCGTTGTGCAGCGCATTCACTGCTAGCGTCGGTACGTCGCAACGACGCAATTCATCGTGCGTCGTATGATGCTAGTGTGAAAGTAGCCTTAGTCTCCACTAAACTCCGGTTACCGATCTAAAGAATAAAACCCAGAAAGAATTTGTTGCTTTTAATCTTTCTCCTCTATTCTGCACTCTTCTAGTTGCTTTTGGTAACATCCAACATCCGTGAATGTATAACATTGGTACAATAGCTACATTGTTCCCCTAAAATTGCGGCTGAGCAGGTATTTATCTAAAAAGGAACAAGTGATGCGAATCAGAATTTGGGTTACTCGAAATGTGTACATAGTAGAAACCACAAGATGCTGAGATTTGTTCACTTAGCAAGGTCAATAAATCAGCCGCATGCCGAAACATCCAGAGCAATTCTGAGGTCAGGGACTATTTCCTGTCCAGCACAAAAAACAAACAGCATTCCAATAAAACACAGCGCAGGCAGCGGGAGAGAGCCGAAAGTACATCAACACACAGTCAATAAATCAGCGCTTATCATGGGGTTAAAGAAAAACTACACGTTCACTATATTATTAAAAGCTGCCTCTGCCTTCCTGACAAAGTAAAGAAGCCAAAAGAAAAAAGGATCAGTAATTTACCCTGAAAGAATGAATATATCATGGATCAGGTTGGCTCGATCACTAGTAGTAAAGACCGTGTGATCGCTCCGGAGCTGCGTAATCAGCGCGTCCCAACCTTCTGGACCGTAATCCACTATGTAGTAGCCAGTCATCTTCACATTAAACTTCAGCCAGGCCGGCTCGCTTGGCAAAACGATTGTGTCTAAAGAGAAAACAGAACATTAGCCGAAACCACATATTTCCTTTTCTTAGGATGACATATTGTACTATAACACTGTTCACACAGTTCTTGTTTTTTTTAAAAAGTTTTATGGAGTGAATCCAAAATCCTCCCCCTTTTGTGTTAAAAATAATATTATATATATATATATATATATATATATATATATATATATATATAGATATAGATATATATAGATATAGATATATATATAGATATATCTATATCTATCTCAAAACCACTGGGAAATTTATTTATATTCATTTCTATGGGAAATCCACTCTTCTGTTCATCTAAGTAATTTTTTGAGCGTGACATTTCTTTGAAGTGGATCCTTCTTCAGAAAAAGAAAAAAACTCCTTCACACATCAGTGTTTCTGGTACGTGTGGCGAGTTTTCACACTTACACCCGCATACCCATTATAATCTATGGGGCTGTGCACTTGGCCGTATGTCCGTGTGACCCACACGTGGACAGGTCCGTTTTTAACTGTCAGCACAGATGTCAATACGTCCGGCACATGGATGAAATAAAGTGTGACACGTACCGGGACAGAACGCAGAATAGAAATGACAGATGTTTAGGTGTTAAAGATGTGTAAAGATCGATGAATGGACAGATGTAGGGAAGACAGATAGGGTGTCGATAAATAGCTAGATAGATATCCGTGGGATATATACAGTACTTAGTGATTTGCATGGGGCAGCACGGTGGCTCAGTGGATAGCACAGCAGCCTTGCAGCGCTGGAGTCCTGGGTTCTAATCCCACCTCGGACAACATCTGCAAAGAGTCTGTATGTTCTCCCCGTGTTTGCGTGGGTTTCCTCCGGGTTCTCCGGTTTCCTCCCACATTCCAAAGACATACTGATAGGGATATAGATTGTGAGCCCCATGGGGACAGCGATGATAATGTGTGCAAAACTGTAAAGCGCTGCGGAATATGTTAGCACTATATAAAAATAAAGATTATTATTATTATGTGTTGTTTACTATACTTGGATTAAGCTAAGAAATAAATGGATAAAACAAAACACTGGTCTCACTGAGTGCAGCATGAGCCAGTGACGCTGATGAGAGTTGTCGTCAGTACCCGGCGACTGAATAGCAGGGTTAGGGAATGATGGACTACGTCGAAGCCGCGGGAGAACATTTTTTTTTATAATAATTTAGTGAACTGGGGACAGTCTTGAGTTTTTTTCTCTCTTTTTATATGTTTCCATTTCAGGACTACAGCGGACCTCCATGGGTTTGTTTGTTTTTTTCCAATAAATTGGTGAACCAGCAAAAGTGTGGGTGGGTGTTTATTCAAATAAACTATTGGCTGGCTATCAAAAATAGGGGGACCCCACAGATTTTTTTTTTCATTCAGTTATTAGCTTAACACAAGTACATTAAACTACACACACAAGGCATCGATTATATATCTCACAGATCTCTTCCTAGCCATTTACCTACTCCCTATCCATCGATCTCTTTGCACATCTAACAGCTACACATCTGTCATTTTTATTCTGCATTCTATTCCAGTAAGTGTCACCCTGATGGTGCACACGGACAGCACACTGATGATATACAAGTGCACACGGACAACGCCGGGACTGGTTTTTCCAGTACCAAAAATATCAGGACGTGTGAAGGAGGCGTAAGAAAGGAGGATCTCCAGAAGGGATTTCCACTTGAAAAACTCATCTGATTTGTCCACCTCAAAAAACTCACAGTGTTTTCGTAAAGCTGGGAAATTTGCATCACCAGGCCTTTCCATCAATAACAGTGAACAAGCCATAATCCCAACAGGCTAATTAAGGTCTGAAACCTTGGTCAAAGTTAGCTAAGCACACAAATCTCCAAGGGTGCACACACATTTGCATAGGCCCATTTTCCTTTTGGTAATTTGTAAAATGTAAAAAGTACAAAATTATTATTTGGCTAAAATACAAAAGGAAAAGTGTCATCTTTAACTTTTAGGCCTTTTAGAGATCATTTCCTCTTCAACTTGTTTAACTGTTCACAATAACATTAATTTTGACTAGGGGTGCGCAAACTTTTACATAGTACTGTACCAGATCTGCCTCCGGATGAGCATGTGGTAGTGAATGAATGAAGTCAACTCGTATGGGGGCAAGGTAAGTGCTACCCTGGGCTAGTCACAACAGACCCTCCTGACACTGACATGCTGAACATCGGTGAAACCTTTCCTTACTGAATATGATACAGTGAAATATTTTCATCTCAGCACATTGGTTCATTTGCTTTAGGTAAAAGTAATATTTTGAGGAATTCACTTTTCTGGTTACAGACATGAACTAAGACTGAAAAGTAAATTTGTTTCCATACCATGAAGGCAGGTCCACTCTCCTACTAGCCATAACAGGTAGGCGTCTATTGCAGTTCTTAAAGGGAACCTGTCAGCAGGATTGTGCACAGTAACCTACAGACAGTGTCAGGTCGGCGCCGTTATACTGATTATAATGATACCTTGGTTGATGAAATCCGTCTTGTGGTTGTTGCTTAATCTTTATTTTCAGTTTTGAGTTAATGATATGCTCATGCTCCAGGGCGGCCTGTGGGGGTCTTCATGTGGTGCTCTGCTTAGGTATTCACCAGTATGGCTTCTGACAGGCCACCGATCCCTCACTGACCTACCCCTATTTTACATACTGAATCGCCGATTTCTGCTACTGTGCAGGCACAACCAGCGACTTTTTGAGATAAATTAAAAAAAATCTATTTATACGAGCAAATTAAATAATTAAATGCACATAATACATGTGATCATGCTGCAGTGCCGGTGCCTGCCTAAGGCGATTTTCTTTTCACTATACATAATATGCATTATATAAAATAGGGGGCAGGTCAGTGAGGGATCAGTGACCTGTCAGAAGCCATACAGATGAATATCTAAGCAGAGCATCACATGAAGACCCCCTTACAAGCCCACCCCGGAGCACGAGAATCTCATTAAAGGGAATCTGTCACCACATTTAACCTATCTAAACTATTAATATGGGCATACAGGCTATAGAATGCTGAAAACAGCCCTCCCTGTGTGTCTCTTATCACCTGTGGTGTTGCTGAGAAATCCTCTTATCACTTTATATAAATGACCCCTTCCAGGCTCCGGGCCAGATGCTGCCTGGAGATAACTCTGCCTCCAGAGCTTATTTTAAATCTAAGGGGGCGTTACCACTGTGAAATGACATAGTTACCACCGTTACCAGTGTGAAGTGACATGGTTACCACCGTTACCAGTGTGAAGTGACATGGTTACCACCTTTACCAGTGTGAAGTGACATGGTTACCACCGTTTCCACTGTGAAGTGACATGGTTACCACCGTTACCACTGTGAGGTGACATAGTTACCACCGTTACCAGTCCAGTGTGAAGTGACATGGTTACCACTGTGAAGTGACATGGTTACCACTGTGAAGTGACATGGTTACCACTGTTACCAGTGTGAAGTGACATTATTACCATGTTTACCAGTGTGAAGTGACATTATTACCACGTTTACCAGTGTGAGGTGACATGGTTACCACTGTTACCAGTGTGAAGTGACATTATTACCACGTTTACCAGTGTGAGGTGACATGGTTACCACTGTTACCAGTGTGAAGTGACATGGTTACCACTGTGAAGTGACATGGTTACCACTGTTACCAGTGTAAAGTGACATGGTTACCACTGTTACCAGTGTGAGGTGACATGGTTACCAGTGTGAGGTGAGATGGTTACCACAATGCTGACAGGTTCCCTTTAAAAGCTGCTATATGGAGCTGTTCACCTGTATCTTTTTTTTTTCTATGCCATAAAAAAAAAAAATATCCAAATTTCTTTCTATAATGACATTACTTACGTTGCGTTTGATTGAGCAAGACGACCGAAAAACAGGTGGGTTCTTCACAAGGTCCAAATGTGTAAGAAAGAGGCACTTGCCATAATGTGCTGCTACGAAAAACAAGGTGATAAGCGTGGATTCCATCAAACATATAAAACTTACACAACACGCTAAACTTTAATGAATACTGCAAATTAATTAAACCATGACTGGGAAAACCTTTCCTATGTCAATAATATGCGAAGGAATTGCAGGCCTTCACGTTTACTTTAAAGAAGAGGTGGTAAATTTCCAACCAGGGAATCCAGCCCTCAGGCACTATTTCCAGGGGGCAGTGAAGGCTGAAGGCATTTCTGAAGAGATGGCTTTTCAGGTTGCATTCGAAGGTTTCAATTATAGAATCATAGAAAGCTAAAGTTGTAAGGGCCCTCCAGAGTCAGTGTGTCCAACCTCCTGCTCAATGCAGGATTCACTCCACCATCTCCGACAGATGTCTGTCCAGCCTCTGTTTGAAGACTTCTATTGGAGGAGAACTCACCACCTCTCATGGCAGGCTGTTCCACTCGTTTATCATCCCCACTGGCAAAAAGTTTTTTCTAATATCTAATCTGTATCTTCTCCCATTCCAGTTTCATCCCATTGCTTCCAATCTTTTTGTGCAAATGAGAATAAAGCTGATCTCTCTACAGTGTAACAGCCCTTGAGATATTTGAAGACCGCTAATCGTGGAGAGCAATCTGATGCACTAAGTTATCAGATTATGAGGGACACATGGGAAACATTTGTGTCAGGTTCAGTCCAGAAGAGAAGAAGATCTTGTGAGGACAGAATTACATTTGGGGACGTATAGGGAGATTAGGTCAGAGATATATGGAGTAGACAGATCAAGAGCTGCCTTGTATGTCATCATTAATGGCTACCAAATATGAGTACTCCTGTTACCGAAGACTCCTAATAAGTCCCGTGACAGCCTTGAGATAACAGTGATTTGTTAATATTTTGAAGTGAATTCTTTGATGGAAGGGGTAGAAGCGTTACGATGGGAGAGGTGGATTGAAAGGGCAGCAGAGTTTATGATGGACATGAAGGCTGAGAGGGTGTTGGATGGGAAGCTAGAGAGAAGGAGGCTCCATTAGTTTGGGCAGGAGAGAATGAGGGGATGCATTAACATATTGGCTGGATGCAGCAGGAGGTGTTAAAGGCTTGGACTTGTACTATGATGTACAGTGCAACGTCAAAGGTTACACCGAGGCAGTGGACTTCTAAGGGTAAGTTCACACAGGGCGTTTTTGCTGCATTTTTAATGCTAAATTTTCAGCTGCTTTTTACAATACCAGCAAAGCCTATGAGAATTCAGAAATCTCATGCACACACATTGTTTTTTTAGTGTGATCAGTATTTTGTGCTTTGCTGCATTTTTTGGACATAGGGCATGTCACTTCTTTCAGCGTTTTTCCAGCATTTTCCACCCACTGACTAGAATGGATGGTGAAAAAACGCTGCAAATACGCAAGGTTGACTTTTCTTGCAGCGTATTTGCTTCAGAAAAGTGAAGGAGAGCCAGATGTGACGTCACACGCTGCTCTGCTACATCGAGATTGCAGGCTGCATGATGCGTCCATGCAGCCTATCATCCAGCAGAGCGGACCCGAACAGAGCGGACCCGGTCCTGACATTACAGTGTTTGACACGCTGTCATATGCATGACAGCGCGGCAAACACAGCTTCTGATCGGAGGGAAAATCATCTCCCCCGGTCAGAGAGACGTCGTGAGGTCCTCCCCATTTTTAGCCTCGCTAAAAGCTCACCACAGTTGGGGGCTGGTATTCTCAGGCTGGTAAGGGGCCATTGATATAGCCCCCCCAGCCTAAAAACAGCAGCCCGCATCTGTCCAGAAAAGGTGTATCTATTAGATGCGCCAATTCTGGTGCTTTTCAGAGTCTCACAGATCAGACACATGAATCCATTTTTACAATAGATGTCTGTAAGAATCAATGAAACTCTATGGTTTATGGGTCAGTTTGCTGTCCAAATAAAAAAACAGATAGCGCACCGACATGTAGACCATGTTAGATCTCATCACAAAGCCCTAAAAAACATCTGAATGGTATTACGCAAGTCTCTAATAAAACATATTGTGCCAAACAGGCCTCTTATGACAAGTACGCTGACATCTCCAGACCAGAAGTGAAGTACAGCCCATCCCCGAACCGATATCTTAGCTGCATCCAATTCAAAGCAAAAATCAATGAAGTTCTGAAGTTTATCTAGATGATGGAAACCAGTTATGATATTAGTTGAGAACTATATATTTTTTTGCTCCCTAAACAAGTAATTTAATTAACAAGTTGGTTAAATCAAGTTATGTTACATTTTAATAAACATTTGGTGACTTTTTCAGTTTTCCATATCGCAATCTATAGTTTGAATTTATCCTGAATTCTTGCAGGTATCACTTTATCCTCGGACCCTACTAATAAATAGACTGACCTTCAGGTCTGGCCCCAAATAATCTACCATCAGAGGATAAAACTAAAAGTTTAGAACAAAATAATATTGAGAAGTACCTGGTTTTACTTAGTCAACAAGTAACAAAATGTCTCATAGTCCTTGGGAAAAATAAATCACGTGTCACTACTAAAAACTGTTACATAACTTATTTTTTCCAAAGACCTGGAATATCTCCAGGGGATATTCATTATGTGTGGAGAAAAAGGTTCTGGCATCTTGACAGGAAAGGGGTCTTTGCAGTTAGAGCAGTCAGACTGTGGAATGCCGACCACAAGAGGTAGTAATGGCAGACATATCAGCAGGTAAAACAGAGCTGGACGATTTCCTCATAACCAATAGCATTGTGGGTCATAAATCATCTCAAGATAGAACTGATAGAGAAAAACTGAACTTAATGGACCGGTGTCTTTTTTCAACCTATGTAAACTATGACACACACAGTTCCAAAAACTTGTCTTCAACCAAAAACATTTCTAGATAAAATAGTTTTTCAGTTTGGCAAATTCAACAATCTTCGACTCTTTGGGGGAAATTCCTCATTGCTCTTGTGCCAATAATGTCCTACACGATGCGCCAAATCATCAATGTTTGATGTAGTTATGGTTAATGCTTTTGAGTGAAGTATGACGGATATATGAACGTATTTCCATACAAAAGTCAGAAAAAAGTTGCATATTTTACACAGGTCAGGGCCATCTTTCAAATAAATCGTGGCACAAATACGGTACAACATTTACTTTGCATCCTAAATTTTTAACGTGAAAAAAAATTATAATTTCTTCAAAAATCAACAGTAATGTGACATTTGACACTTTGTTCTCCTGCTCTTTTGTAACATTGGAAAGTACATATATTAAACATACTTATATTTGGGGCAGCAAAATATGCCAGAGTAACTAACACAAAGATAGGGCATCAGATAGACCTGGAGTGGGAAAGTTGATGTGAGAACACTAAAGATTATTCTTACACACGTAGAACCTATAACCTGTAAACTCCCTACAATTTGGCAAGTAACATAACTATGAAACAAAAAAAAGCTAAATATTGATCTCAGATATTTGAAGACAAATATGTCCAAAATTCTATTCAAAAGGGGCAAAAATTACATTATAGAAAATTAAAACAGAAAAACACCCACTTGGACATCCCAGTTGCATTGCTGGAGTTTACAGTTCGGAGGAATCGTTCCTGACTCACAAACACCTCCTTCCCTTTCTTTTCAACAGTCACTAGAGGATATCCAGCCTGCTGAGTCCAGGTCTTCATGATGTTCTTCACATCTGCCTTAGATTTTGTGACCTAAAGAGTGAAATGTTTGTCTACTGTCATAACTATATTTAGCAAATCCGATAGCTCCGTTAAATTATCGGTCTACACAACTTCAGTCCTAATTAGATTGGCCCTACTTTATTGTATTTGACAAAAGGAGCCATATAACTCGGGTCGCTCCGTGCAACCTTTATTAGTATTTCTCAAAATGAAGGCTCGAGGAATCATAAATTTATCGTTAGAAATAATTTGGTAAACTCTCCGTGAACCCTTTTTTTTAAAATCAACTTATTTCCTGACTTTTGGACTGGCCATGAATAACCAGAGAGAAATAAAATAGATGTATGCATTAATTAAATATACACAGAGATGGTTAGGCTCTCCCTCAGTCATGGCGCGGCATAAAACAGAACAATGACATGGCGATAGCGCAAATGAAACATGATTATGCCTGTGCGCTAACAAAAGGTGTAAACCTTATAAAACATTAGTGGATGCTTAATATAGTTTGAAAAAGGGTAGATATTTAATTAGTGGAGTCCGAATGTTTGGATTAGGAAATAATAGACCAAATTTTACATACACACACACATATATATACAGTATATACACACATACGTACATACACACATATAATATATATATATATATATATATATATATATATATATATATATATATTATATATATATATATATATATATATAGCGCATCGTGATTACTCGCTAATCCCGCCCCCTGCGCAGTAGCTCCGCCCCCACATCACACATAATCCCGCCCCACACATTACACATAATCCCGCCCCCCACCAAATTACCACACATAATCCCACCCCCCACACATTATTACACACAATACCGCCCCCCACCACATTACCACACAATCCCGCCCCCCCACCACATTACTACACACAATTTCGCCCCACCACATTACTACACAATCCCGCCCCACCACATCACCACACATAATCCCGCCCCCCCCACATTACCGCACATAATCCCGTCCCCCCACCACATTACCACACATAATCCTGCCCCCCACCACATTACCACACATAATCCCGCCCCCCCCACATTACCACATGAGGCTCCGTCCCCACACATTACCACACGAATCCAATTTGATTTTGATTTTACACTGTGAATAAAATGTATTAGTATTATTCTGATTTTTAATTATTATTGTTATTAACTTCATTTTAAGTTAATTTACAACCTGCGTAAGCGCTATTGAATGTTGTCATTATTTACTTTAATCACCAGCAGCGTTAATTAGATAGCAATGAGCATGCCGAGCGTTAGCTGGCTGGAAACAGTGTGTATATATATATATATATATATATATATATATATATATATATATATATATATATATATATATATATATATATATATATATATATATATATCTATCTTAGTGGAAACACCATTAGACCTCAACAACTGTGTCATGTGGTTGCGATTATTATTTTAAGTACCGTAACTGAGGAGTTTCTGCAAAACTATCCATTTAACTGCTCCACCTTGAGATGAAGGCAAAGAAGGTTTCCAAAGATCAAGGTAACGGCAATTCAAAGGGTGATTTGTGCCAGATTTTACAAATACAGTTAAACCTTATTGTCTATGCTCGATACAGTCATGTAGCAGAAATGTTGCCACTACTGGAATAAACATCTGGATTATTTTTGCATCTACTTTTAGCCTCATCTCTGCTATTGTTGGAGCCCTTAAATTTGCAGCTAGACATAGACCTGGCGAAGGGGCTTCATCCAGGAACTGTACTTTTATTCCCTGGAGTGTGGACCACCATTTACCTTTTACTATTTTAAAGAAGTGATTTACACTTCTTATTTGTGAAATCTTCAATATATCACCCATGATTGGCTACTGTAGCACACTAGTCTTCAGATATCTTCCTGCTACACCATACCAGATTCCAGCCTTGGTTGGTTCTCCAGCATATACAGCACCGCCAGGCAAACGTCTTACATGTGCTCATGATATTTAGTCTTCACATGGCCAAGAATGGTGAGCACCTTTGATTTCTTTGTCATTAATGTGAAGAGAGAAGATTCTCCAGCGTGGATCTTCATTAAAATATCAATTTATTGGAGACATATTTAAAACCAAAATTAGGTTATATGGAACATGAAAATTGAGGTCCCTGGTGGTCCAAACCGAAGCATTTCGATTGGAACGCGTCGGTTTGGACCACCAGGGACCCCAATTTTCATGTTGCATATAACCTAATTTTGGTTTTAAATACGTCTCCAATAAATTGATATTTTAATGGAGATCCACGCTGGAGAATCTTCTCTCTTCACTTTTGGCTTTGGACTACGTCTCTGATCAGGGCGGCTCCGTGCGTGGACACATACTGGATTTTGTTTGAGACCGGTGAGCTGACTTTTTCCCCCTTTTCCCCATACCTCCGTTTACTTTGTCATTAATGTGTCATCTCTTGGTTGTGAATAATATCCAAAAAGTTGTCACAGGCGGGCCCCAGATGAGTACGGGTGTGATCCTACTCACTGATCCCCGCTTACCTTTCTGCACCACAATAACTTGGGGCAATGACTCACAATGTAAACATCGGACAACATTGTGAATAATCTACAAATCAGAAGAATATTTTCTATCTATGGCTATCAATAAAAAAGTAATTGTGAAGCCCACTGGATGTGGTAAAGAAATTAAGATGACTAATGACTTCAGAGCGATCTTCTCCCGAAATCCCCCATACATGTGATCTGAAAGGGGAGAATGAATTAAGCTGTTGACAGACCCCTGTACAGTGGCTTCTCTTCCCTTGGAAAAAAAGAATTGGGCGTTGTAATTCAAGAATCCCCATTCTTTTCTCCAAGACCACCTGTCGGGGAGTCAGCAGGCCCTCGCACAGCTGGGCAGGTTTGGCCAATATTGCGTCCCTAGAATGATAACGAGAATGCTGCGGGACACGTACCAGGTTCATGCTGTCCCATAAATCATCGCTCTTTGTGGTTCCATATTCATGATCTTTAAGATATTTAGCAATACAGTCATGAAAGACTTCCTCGGAGAGATAAGCATTCAGCATCTGTAAAAGGGACGCACCCTAAAGAAAAAGGACAGAAAACATTTTATAAATGTAAGATATAAAGGGCACAAGGCTGAAATATATCATTATCTACACTGGTAAGTATTTATTGGGGTCACCTACTTCATCACACACGAGTGTATTGGGTGCATAAAGACGTCAGTAATCGGTGACGGGAGATGTTGGCATACTGGGTAACGTCTGCACGCTGCCAATGTACTGTGCTTTCCACAATATGGCCGGAGATGCCTCTACTCTACCAATGCTTTACTGGCCCATGAATACATGTGGCGTAACCCAAACTAACAGGAGACTTGCCCTGGTCCTGCAGTTTCATTGCTTCCTTCTCTGACAGTAGCAATGGTTCAGCTGGTACGGTGTCTGATAATGCCAAGTAAGGGGGTATAGTTGAGCCATTTATTGACAGATTCAATAATCTCAAAGTGTTTAAAAGGAATCTGTCAGCAGGGGGTTTCCAAGTAATCAGAAGACAGCAGGACAGCCCCTGAGACACATAGTTGAATTATATGTCATATATTACCATGTGTAGTGTGGTTTACTTATAGTGAAGGTTTTATCACCTTGTGATTAGCACTGCCGAACTACAGTAGTCTGACTCCTCCCCCTCCCCCTGTGATAAGCAGCTCAGGGTCTATAGCCATTGGATATACAGAGCCTGGTGTGGGCGGGGTTAGCTTTCTCAGCTCTGCTTCATACTGTATCTAAAAGCTCTGACAGTGTCAGAACCCCTGCACCCAGTAATCTAAGTGATACAACATTGGAATCAGCGTCTCTTTGCCTACATTATGCTGCTGTCAGATGAGGTAGCAAAACCATTAAAGCTCATTTCATAGGAAATGTTATACACTGGAATCATTATATTCAGCCTCCTGCAACCAGGAATGTGACAAGCTGTGGATTAGGGAACGTTGTCAGGTATAATGGGCGATGAGGGGGGTTCAGGGGTTTTCTCCATCAACAAAAGTATGGCATTATGCATCAGTGATTCTGCAGTCAGAAAAACAGAAACCTTGATATATCCAGGCTAACCCCCCTTATAAGTCAATGGGGTCCATTGGGAACAGAGTCCACGATTCAGGTTTTAATCGAGACATATTTAGTTATTTTCCCCTTGATACAGAACAACGAAACCAGAAGAGCATGCCAAGAATGATATGAAGTAACACGGAATGGCAATTACCGTACTTAGGAACACAGACAAGAAAGGGAAAATAAGATCAGCAATCTTACAAGTCCAAAGACATACGTATGAATGGTAAGTATAGATTTGGAAATGGCAAGTTGGACGACTTAAGAACTAACAAAAGAAAATAATCATTCACTTTCCACGATATTTTGGCTTCTATTCAGGTTTTCAATTCATTTTCCCCAGAAAAAAGACAAAAATTAGACTTTCTGCAGATCTATCCTCCATATATAAATTTCCAGTATTTAAAGGGAACCTGTAAGGTGGGCGGCAGCGCGAGAAGATGGGAGGCGCAAGACCCGGACCTGCGACACCCATCGGACCAGACTGCACCGGACCGCTGCCCCTCCCCCCCCCGGTGACTATAATCTAATTTATTTTTCTTCACTTGCAGGTCAGACGGGGGATTATCTGCCGCATTATAGAATGCTGCAGATAAGCCCTGAAAGGCAGTGGCCGCATAGTGGCAAAATCTGCTGACAGGTTCCCTTTAATATACACAATAATGCAGAGAGCGAAAGAGGGAACTGAACACTAAATAACTGGACGCTGTCGCCACCTGCTGGATATATTTTTTTCTGTCGGATGTATTAAAAACTGCTGAGACGTTGTTCACACCACATTTGTGTGCTGGACATACAGCAAGGTAATATACCACTGACTTCCATTGTATAAAATATATACCAAACGGTTTCCACTGTACATCTAGCATATACATAGAGAGGTGTCTCTAAAATAGAGATCAGATGAGGTGTGTACTGCGTCTTAAAGGGGTGGTCTCATGTTCCCATTTTCAGGATCCCCCAACTCCCCTGTCTTCCCAGAGGGCAGTGTGTGTTTTCCCAGGAACAAAGTTAATTTTAATCAACATTTTACTCAATAGATCTTGGAATAATAATTTTCACAATCGGATGTGTTTAAATAAAATGTTCCTGTGCTGAGGTAATCTTATAAAAGCCCCCCTGCTGTGTACTGTGTAATGGCTGTGTCTGACCATAGAGGAACATGGTCCGATCATACCACATCTCCTGGGCAGGGGGGAAGCAAAAGAGTTTATACAGCAGGGATCACAAATGACTCTTTCTTTGAGGTAAAACATTGATTAAAAAGATGCAGGGAAATGTTTTACCGCACAAAAAGTACACAGCAGGGGCACATGTATAAGATTATCTCCGTACAGGAACTTTTTTTTTTTTTTTTTTTTGTAACATCCAATTGTGGATATTAATATTCCAAGATCTATTGAATAAAATGTACTTTGTTCATAGGACAACCCGTTGAGGATGGACATTTTGGGTTGGAGGCAGCTTTCCCCCTGCAGCAGAGGTGGTGTGCAGGAGACTGAAGCAGGCTGGATCCTAAAATCTGGCCAGCTTCAAAGTAGCAGCTTGCAAGCATCTGCCCTTTGCCTAGGAGTTCGGCCACCTCTGAGGTGGTCGGTAACTTTGGCAACAAGCTGTACACTTCTTGTGAATGGAGAGGATTTGTAATGAAGGGTAAATAGCAAAGTTACTTGTTTTATAAGCATTTTGTAATTTTACCCAGAATATTACATACCTTGATGTAGGAGAGTTCATCAAATATCTCTTCAATCTGCTCTGGGGACTGCACATCAGTAGATATAGGATGAGTGGTCTGCAACGAGTCCTTCTCCAAGGCATCACAGCGCGCTTTAAGGAAGTTACTGTCCTGGAGGAAAATAAAAGCAAAATGGTGTGTCAACCACCGGATCTAATATCACAGGGAAGAAATGATTATTGATCAGGAAAAATGAGCACTGACTAATTAGCAGAACTCTGCTCGTTAGGCGTGATCTGTCATCTCTATCCCCGTCAATAAAGGGGAAGCCTGCTTACAACCAAGGGCGGACATACCGTTGGTGCAACCACACAGGGGGCTAAAAGGTAAGGGGGTCACTGCCACCTCCGAAGCAGGAGGAACTGTGCTTTATAGGGAGCTGATGGGTCTACAGAGGGCCCACACATTGTGTTCTGTCTATGCCAAATACAATCAGAGAAAAACTTTGGGGAAAAAATGTGTAATTTCTAGGAACAAAGTGTAGTGTCGATAGAACTATGAGGCATTTTTCTTCTATATACTACTGGATTGCATCGTCCTGTAACTTCTCTCAAAAGAGCAAGAATAAGATCACACATTGCACCGGTGCTGCACTTATTTGGTAGCTGCTCTTTTCCAAAATGCAGAGTTTTGTATGTAATTTATTTTTCTTACTTACATAGTGCCAATTTACAGACATACCTCATGCTCCCCATGGGGGCTCACAATCTAGATTCTCTACCAATTCCCTACCACACTTAGGAATGTGGAAGGAAACTGAAGTACCCGGAGGAAACCCACACAAACACGGGGAGAACATACAAACTCCTTGCAGATGTCGTCCTTGGTGGGATTTGAACCCAGGACCCCAGACCAGCAAGGCAGCAATGCTAACCACTGAGCCATCATGCTCCCCACAAACTTCAGAAAACCACAATAAAAAAAACAGCAGATCCAATGTGTGAACTGGCCTATGCACTGAATGTATGACCTTGTGTTATGTCATGATGACATTGCAGCGATCCGGACTAACATTTCTAAAGAAAAGAGCCCGATAGAGAGCTCAAGCTGCTCCAGCACCTCCCAGACACATTCTGAAGATGACCATCAAATCAGTTTAATGCAAGTAAAAAAAAAAATGTAGCATCACCAATAGTAATGAAAGTCTGTGCAATCTTCTAATGGACTATGTGTACAGACTTCACGCTCCGACATGAGGATTCTCTAGAGGCCCAGCATCTGCCGATCGCACATGGCATCGTCATCAGTGCCGCTCATCTTCCATCAGTCCCATAACACTCCTTTATGGATCTCAGCTTGTGGTCACCGAAGAAGATGAAACCTCGCCCAGATCAACCATGTAATGATGGCACCTGTGCACAGATCTCGGATGACGGTCCTGGATCTCAGCCCACTTCTGCCATAAATGCACCGCGTGAATCACATCGCACAGCATTATTCAGGTTCTGCGTCTTCTGCACGTGTTTAGGATGAGGTCCCATCAGATGATGATGCGGCAGTGTCACAGACTTGGTGCCAGTAACATCAGCAAGTGCTATGGATCACACACATCGTGTATGAGGTGTAACAATGCAATGTTCAGCTGAAGTCCCGGTACTCGGATCCGGGGCTGTGGCCGATTTCTATGGCTGACCTGCAACGTGCACAGACTATTCCATAACCACAACCGGTAATTCCTTCAGAAAAGTGCCGCCTGTGCAAGATCTGGGGAGGACGCGTTACATCTAGAGGAAACACTTACCAATCTTGCTGATGGTTTAGAAGTGTGTGAGATGACAGCAGCTTTTATCTCATTCCCCCTTTATGTCTTTAAAGACATCAGCTGGCATAAATATCAAGGGCACGTAAAAGACAACCAATCACTCCTATACCATGATGCTGAATTATTGATCATGCAGTCATCTTTTGAAGTTGTAAATCCAGTAGTTTATGCTTATATTTCCACTAATTAATAGAAAGCAGGATCTCCGCAGCATGAAAGTCTGCAGAAAATCTGACAAAGGGCAAGTACCAAGCCCCTCACCTGCTGCCTACAGCAAGTACAAGGAGATGAGCAGAAATCAAGACTAATTGTTCCTTTACGCTTCCTACTTGCACAATTACAACTCCCAGCTTTATTACATTCCCAGGTTTACCCTGCAATCTGCCATTCAGGGCTTTCTTCTGATAACTCTTCCATGAAGGCCGTATTTGTGTTGGTGTCTCTGAACATCAGAACAATGTACCACAACTCCAGAGTCTGCTAAATGTTTGCAGTCAAGTGGGGGTTCCGACTTGCCTCTCTAGTCATCCTACAAGCATCTTTCACTAACATTTTTCTTGGTCTTCCAGACCTCATCTTGACCTCCACTGGTCCTGTTAACTGCAATTCCTTAATCACATTTTAAACTGAGGAAAGAACAACTTAATAACATTTTGCTATCTTTTTATAACCTTCTCCTGCTTTGTGGGCCTCTACCACTAGGCAGCTGCTTAGAAGAACCCACGGCTGCTGTTTTCTGGCACAAGGTTAGAGGAGGCCGAGTATTTATTTGGGAAATTTGCATCACCTGGCCTTTCCCAACAATGATAGTGAGCAAGCCATACCCCTAACAGGCTAGTTAGGGTCTGAAACCTAAAGGTACCTTCACACGAAGCGACGCTGCAGCGATAGCGACAACGATGCTGATCGCTGCAGCGTCGCTGTTTGATCGCTGGAGAGCTGTCACACAGACCGCTCTCCAGCGACCAACGATGCCGAGGTCCCCGGGTAACCAGGGTAAACATCGGGTTGCTAAGCGCAGGGCCGCGCTTAGTAACCCGATGTTTACCCTGGTTACCAGCGTAAAAGTAAAAAAAACAAACAGTACATACTCACCTGCGCGTCCCCCAGCGTCTGCTTCCTGACTGACTGAGCTCCGGCCCTAACAGCACAGCGGTGACGTCACCGCTGTGCTTTCACTTTCGGGCCGGCGCTCAGTAAGTGTCAGGAAGCAGACGCTGGGGGACGCGCAGGTGAGTATGTATGGTTTGTTTTTTTTACTTTTACGCTGGTAACCAGGGTAAACATCGGGTTACTAAGCGCGGCCCTGCGCTTGGTAACCCGATGTTTACCCTGGTTACCAGTGTAAAACATCGCTGGTATCGTTGCTTTTGCTTTCAAACACAACGATACACGGCGATCGGACGACCAAATAAAGTTCTGGACTTTATTCAGCGACCAGCGACATCACAGCAGGATCCTGATCGCTGCTGCGTGTCAAACTAAACGATATCGCTAGCGAGGACGCTGCAACGTCACAGATCGCTAGCGATATCGTTACAAAGTCGTTTCGTGTGAAGGTACCTTTAGTCAAAGTTATCTGAGCACACAAATCTCCAAGGGTGCCCAAACTTTTGCATTGGACCATTTTCATTTTTGCAGTTTTTAAAATGTAAAAGATAAAAAATATTTTTTTTTTCCGTAAAATACAAAAGGAAATGTGTCATTTTTATATTTATGCCTTTTAGAGATCATTTCATCTTCAACTTAACTGCTTAACTCTTCACAGTAACAGTCATTTTGACCAGGGGTCCCATATTTTACACGCCACTGTATATCTAGAGATAAAGTAGTACACTAGATATAGACATAACACTCATGCGCTGTACTAAGAGACTGCTGGAATATTCAAAGATATTATTTTAGCTCCATCTTGTGGTCTTCTGGATAATATATTTCAAAGACAAAATTCAGTATACATATTTCAGAGACATGATTTCTACAATGAAATGAGGCTGATATTTACGGATAGGAGAAAAGCTGATATTGGAGGAGAGCGGACAGATCCTACCAAATATACAAAATAGTCTCTTCAGAGAGGAAGAGGACTGGAACTCTAGTGCCACAAATTGGAAGCAGCAATCCAAAAAGTCCATATTGATCGTTTAAGAGGGCTTCTCCAAGACATTTTTTTTCCTTTTTTATTCTACTACGCACCTAAAAACTAAAAGGCAATTAAATTGCGAACTGCGAGGAGTCTGCTGTCAATTAGCAGGACGTCAGTGGTCACGAACCGTCGACAGAGTAGCCTGGAACAGAAAGAGCCGCTCTATAGATGTTGAGCCGCTGAATCAATGGCAGGAGCGGTCAATGACCACCCGGTGCCGGCACCAGGTAGAACAGGCAGGTAGTTAGCAACTCTGTCCATGTAATGTCAGCGGAAGCTGCTGGATTTCCAGCTATCCCAGCAGAACCCACCACCGGGCACAACAGGTAGGTAGCAACCCACCTGCTTGTTTTTTGTTGTTGTATTTTCACTACAGGTATAAAAACGAAGTCCCTTTAACAAGCCTAACCACATGACTTAGGTGAAGATCTGAAAATTGCATGGCCTTTAAGTCTCTTTACACCGACACCGGCACTCTCCACAAGGAGAAACGTTACCAAAAGGGACCTGAAACACTAGCTATAATTGTGACCCAATGCATTCTATAGTTTGAGGAGTTTTCCTCAAGATATTTTAGTCCATTCTTCTCTGTCTTGCTCATACAATTGCTCTCTCTATGAAATCACGGTAATGATACATTTTCGGGTGTGTCTGTTAGGTCTAGTTCTTAAAAATAGCCTGGATTGTTTAGACTAATATAACACTTGTCCTAAATGATGAAATAGATAAATCTGTTGCTTCAATCAAATATACATCCACAAGCCAAGAAGTAGTATTAGCAATGAATACATTATCTTCAAAAATTAGTTGGGCTTCTAAACTATTACCGCATTTAATGCTATATTGTTTAAATCAACATCTTTGGTTGAAAGCTCAATTTGGCAATAGTAAACTTAATGTAATTGCATCTACCCTTTCTAGCCATCAGTGGTCCACCGAAGGCTTCAGGAAAATGGCCGCCGGAGGCCGCGCGAGCGCAGATTGAAATCTCGGCGGCCAGTTCCTGAAGCCGAGTGCCGTCGAGATTTCACACATCAGTTTTTTGCCATCAGTCGTCGAATTTGGAAAAAAACGTATCTGGCGACTGATGCCGCTGGATCCGTTTTGTTCTCATAGACTTATATTAGTGACGGATGGCCTCACGTTTCATCCGTCATTCGCCCGATCCATCAAAAATGGTTTGTCTGGCGGCCGGAGACAATGGACTTAGTAATGTTTTTTGTGTACGGCGAAAAAAATGGACAGCGATGGATCCGGATCCTTTTTTTTTTTTTTTTAACTGAGCATGCTCCGATTTATTTAGCCAGATAAGCTAGTCGGATCCATCGAAAAAATGAATCCATCGGATCAGTTTTTCACAATCTGCGACAGATCAGTTGATCCGTTGAGCCAACGGATTGTGACTGACAGCTAAAAACTGATGTGTGAAAGGGGCCTTAGGCTATGTGCACACGTAGGTTCGGGTCCATGCGGGTTCTCCCGCAGCGGATTTGATAAATCTTCAGGGCAAAACCGCTGCGGTTATCCCTGCAGATTTATCACGTTTTGTCTTGCGGGTTTACTCCTATACTATTGATGCTGCATATGCAGCAATATGCAGCATCAATAGTAATGTTAAAAATAATAAAACACGGTTATATACTCACCCTCTGACGTCCCGATCTCCTCGGCGCTGCACGCGGCGGTCCGGTTCCAAAGATGCTGGGCGAGAAGGACCTTCGTGACGTCACGGTCATGTGACCGCGACGTCACGGTCATGTGACCGCGACGTCACCGCAGGTCCTGCTCGCACAGCAAACCTGAGACCGGACGGCCGCGTGCAGCGCTGAGAGGTGAGTATATCATTATTTTTTATTTTAATTCTTTTTTTTTTTACCACAAATATGGTTCCCAGGGCCTGGAGGAGAGTCTCCTCTCCTCCACCCCGGGTAGCATCAGCACATTGTTCGCTTACTTCCCGCATCGTGGGCACAGCCCCATGCGGGAAGTTAGCGGATCAATGCATTCCTATGTGTGCAGAATCGCTGCGATTCTGCACAAAGAAGTGACATGCTGCGGGTTGTAAACCGCTGCGTTTCTGCACGGTTTTTCCCGCAGCATGTACACAGCGGTTTGCGGTTTCCCATTGGTTTACATGTTAATGTAAACGCAATGGAAAATCGCAGCGGATCCGCGGTAAAAACCGCAACGTGTGCACGTAGCCTTAGGCTCTACGTAAGACCAGATTAGATGTTTCACTAATGCTTTTTAAATTCATATTTCAGGTCCTTTGATTGTGTGGGTCCTAGGACATTCTGTCATATATTGGGATCAGAAGAGAGCCAACGTTAGAAATTACACCGAGAATTTATCATTTTACTGTCTGGTGGCACAGTACGAGGGGAATGAGAGGAAATGGAGAAATTATCGGTTATTTGGCCGGTACCTGACCTGGTTACAGTTCATGCTGGTAATGATTTAGGAAAAGCGGGCACTTTAGATTTGTTGGCGTTAATGAAAAAAAGATTTCTCATTGTTAAAATGTTGTTTCTATTCCAGTTTTGTTTTTTCCAAAATCATCTCCAGGTTGATGAGGTCTAAACCGAGGCTCTTGTTTATCAATCGGATAAGGAAGAGAATTAATAATGTTGAAATTCATGTATTTATTCAATGGTTTTTCTTATAGGCATCTCGATCTAGAGGGTTTTACACCGGGATTATACAGAAAGGACTGTGCCCACTTTTCGGACATAGGCCTCGGTGAGTTGTGGCATGTGGAAAATCGCCCAGCCTTGTTGGGTGAATTTGGTCTTATGGTTGTGATATAATTGTTGTTATATCAATTTACGGTTATTACAATTCAACGTTACTCTTAATAAACATCATGGCCTTTCTCTATCCAATTCTGGGGTCCTGGTGCATTCTTTCTGTTGGTCCTGCCTTAATGGGTTTTCTATTACCATGAGCCATTTCGAGATTTTGCAGTGAAAGTTCATTTAAAAGCCATCACTATACTCACAGCGTTCAGGTCTTGAAATTTTGATTGCAAAGCAAAGTACTCCATGTATGTCGCAAAGCCTTCATTCAACCACAGATCGTTCCACCACTCCATGGTCACAAGATTTCCAAACCACTACAAGACAAGAACCTATCGTTAAGAAGCACACAGGCACGTTCCTGGAGGGCGGGGTCTTTACACATATTTCACAAAGGAATGGATAATAAATGTTAGACTGGGGGGAGTTTCACCACTGCTCCTCCCTATTGTGACTAGAACAGAATACCGGCAGGATTCAGAGCTCGTGTTCACTTTGCGTGACTTTTTTCCAGAAGATTAAATATACAAATTCTGCTTATATCTTTCAACCCATATTGAGTTATTAAAGGCTATATTCACCTTCACACAAAATATTGTTTTTATTGTTCATTAACTTCGTAAATGCAAAGTTAACCAACTTTTTGAACAGTCTTAAAAAATCACTACCAGTTTGCTGCTATAAGTCTTATTTAGCTCAATAATATGGTAAAATGTTACAAGTCTGTCTAAGCTCTTGCTTTTCTGATGGCTCTCTGATTTTCCCTTCCTCCTAGCAATATTAAGAGATAGCACAGCAGGTAGCGAATTGTAAACCAATCTCTACAGTACAGACAGGGAGAAAGCGTGTACAGTCTTAGGGAGGGGAGAAAATACAGACAGTAGGCACATGAAGAAACAATAAGAGCAGTATAGAAGCTGTGCTGATCTAGGAGTTACTGAAGAAAGCAGTACCCTGGATACATACAGAGCTCACATTCAGACCATATTACTGTGAGGGATACTTTCCTTTTCTCAATATTAACAGATAGCAAAGCAGGTATGAAATCGTAATCTGACCTCCATAGTGTGAACAGGGTAGAAAACATGTACAGTATTAGGGAGGGGGAGAGAAAACAGGCTGTAGGAGAGGAGCAAAGCATACGGAAAGACAATAAGAGCAGGATAGAAGCTGTGCTGACGTATGAAGTTAATGAAGAAAACAGCACCCTGGATACACACAAAGCTCACATCCAGCCTATATTACTGAGAGAGATACTACATCAACATTAAAATCGGAAACTTTTATTAGACTACAATCTGCAAATTAGGGGTTTTGAAAATGGATAAAGGAATGATAATAGATGTGAACTTAAAGGGAAAGCAATTTTATTAAATTTGAGAACTAGCAGCATACCCAAAATATTTTTTTTTCCCATATCAAAAGGTGCCGCAAGTCTTTAACCCCTTCATGACCAGAGGTATTTTTGTTTTTGCGTTTTCATTTTTTGGTCCCCTTCTTCCCCAGAGTCAAAACTTTTATTTTTCGATCAATATGGCCATGTGAGGGCTTGTTTTTTGCCGGGCGAGTTGTACTTTTGATCGACACCATTGGTTTTAACATATCGTGTCCTGGAAAATGTGAAAAAATTCCAAGTGTGGTGAAATTGCAAAAAAAGTGAAATTCCACAATGGTTTTTGCTTTTTCTTTTTTTTTTTTTAACTATGTTCACTATATGCTAAAACTAACTTGCCATTATGATTTTCCAAATCATTATGAGGTCATAGACACCAGACAGGTCTAGGTTCTTTATTTATCTGAGTGGTGAAAAAAATTCCAAAGTTTGTAAAAAAAAAAAAAAAAAAAAAAAAAAATGATTGCGAAATTTTCCGATACCCGTAGCGTCTCCATTTTTCGTGATCACAGGTTGGGTGAGGGATTATTTTTTGAGTGCCGAGCTGACCTTTTTAATGATACCATTTTGGTGTAGATACGATCTTTTGATTGCCTGTACTTGCACTTTACTCCAAAGTTGTGGTGACTAAAAAAATGTAACTGGTGTTTTTACTTTTTTCCCTTGTTATGACGTTTAGCAATCTTGTTAATTCTTTTTTTTATATTGATAGATCGGGTGATTCTTAACGCAGCGATACCAAATATGTGCATATTTGATATTTTTTATTGTTTTATTTTGAATGGGGCAAAAGGGGGTGATTTGAACTTTTATATTTTTAAAAACTTTTTTTTTTTTTTTTTAACTTGCCAGAAGTGCGAGTTAAATGCCGCTGTCAGAAATTGACAGCTGCATTTAACGGGTTAACAGCCGTGGGTAGATTGCGATTCCACCTGCGGCTGTTGTGGACACATCAGCTGTACAGATCAGCTGAAATGTGACAGGAAAGGTGCTGGCTCAGCGCCGGAGCCCGCACCAAACAATCGGAAAGGGGTTAATCTTTATATTCAGTTATATTCTTCCTCCAAGATGGTGCCTGCACAGTAGCAGCTCTCGGCTATCTCCGCGGGCGGCGCCCTCTAGGGAGGAGGAATTTTTTTTTCTTCTCCAGCAAGATGGCGCCGCCCACTAGTGCACAGTAGCAGCTATCGGATCACAGCTATATACACCAATAGCTGCTATTGCGCAGGCGCGGCAGGCGCCATTTTCAAATAGATTTTTTTTTTCTAGCTGATCAACATGAAGAACATGTATCATTGCCACACTAAACATGCGATTATGGTGCAGAGCAGATGCCACGGCTTGTACCTGCCTGCAGAAGGTTGTTCTTTTGTTTTTGTACAGATACAGATTTTCATTATGCAAAAAAGGGGTCAGGTCAGTGAAGGATCAGGGACCTGTCATAAGCCATACAGATGAATATGTAAGCAGAGCACCACATGAAGACCCCCACAGGCCGCTCCGAAGCACGAGCATATCATTAACTCAAAACTGAACATAAAGATTAAAGAACAACCACAGGACGGATTTCCTCACCCGAGGTATCATTGTAATTAGTATAACGGTGCCGACCAGACACTGTAGGTTACTGAGCACAATCCTGCTGACAGCTTCCCTTTAAGGGGTTAAATACCCTCAGACTGCTGCATAGGTGTTTTGGGTTATAGGTTTCTTGCATCTAAGGGCCTGGACTGGATTAAAATGTTAAAATCCGATGTTACTTTCCCTTCCTAGGTTAACACTGTCACTCTGCTGCCTCTCCAGTCTCCATTTACTGGCTGCAGTGGTGACGTCACAAGCACAGCAAGTCACCGAGCTCAGCCGCTCATGCCGTCTATAGCGGTAGAGCCATTGTGCTTAGTCCTTGGCATCATTGGTGATATGAGCAGTAGTGGTGATGTCACCTCTGTAGCAGTGGCGGAGATTCAGCACTGGAACTGGGGAGAGTGAATAACATACGATCTTATTATTTTAACCCCGTGTTGCCCCTTAAAGGCCAGAAACCTAGCACAGCTGCAGCGATCAGCATCCGCTGTCACCGGCGGCAGACACTGGCTCAGAGCAGATGAATGGGGCCCGAGCTGGAGTCCAGTACGCCGATTTATTCATTTAATGTATAGGTCTGGGGGTATTTGGGGTTTATGCATTAAGATAATGTAACTCATATTTGTGCATTACTCAACTTATACAAACAGATATTTAGTTTTCGTGGACATGTGGAATAAAGTTTTCTATTGATTTCACCTGCCTGGCTCACAGGTCACGTGCATGAGGCCCAAATATTTTTTCACCAGGCGTAGAGAAGGAAGAGGCTTCTGGAAGAGAATACGCATCCTCTGTACTGTGTGCACCTGACGCCCTTTGCCCATGTTTGCATTCGACACAGAATCAAGATTAATATCTTCAGAATTACATTCAACAACTCTGTCCCGAAATATCAAAACCCAGCTTTCCCCCCCATGTAGGATAGCGGATAACTTGCTGATCGCTGGAGATCTGACCCCTGTGACCCTCCATGATTCAGAGATTGGGGCTTCAGAATGGAGTGGCGCTGCACATCACAGCCTCTGCTCCACTTTATTGTCTACGGAACTGTCGTATGCAAAGATCGGCTGCAGATGGTCCGCGATCAGCAAGTCATTCTCTACCTCAAGGATCAGAGGACAACTAGAGTACAGTAAGCATAACGCACCAAGTTCAATAAAATGGGACAACTATGGAAGCATAAAGTGGGGATCTCCGGACTCTCCCCCAACTCTCCTGAGCTCAGGTCAGCAGTGTGACATCCTGGTGGGCCCCACTGTCAATAATCAGGAGCGCACCGCCACTCAGCGAGCAGGAATCCAGAAGGCATAAAAAACAGCCCCTCTAAATATTCATACAGTCACAACGCTTGGAATTTACAGACTAGCAACACAAACTAATAAACGTTCTCTAGGGCAGGACTGAGCGCATGTACCTGATGGGCCAGTTCATGAGCGATGACCTGAGTGATCAGCTGTTTATCCAGAAGTGACGAGGTGTTCTCTTTGTAAAGCAGTGTGGTCTCCCGGAAGGTAAGGAGACCCCAGTTTTCCATTGCTCCCGCTTGGATATCTGGTATCGCGACTAAATCTACATAACATAAAACAAGAATATTAGTGATCATTCCTAATAATGCTTAATAAGGTCTATGAAACATATGGAACATTTCATCGGAAGGAGGGCAATTAATGGGGTTTCCTTTCAGAAACCCCTAGAAAACAGCAGATTTTACTGGAGGAAGATTCAGATGGTTTTGTAGAATTGTATAAAAGCAATCCAAATAAATGTCTGTCCCCATCTATGGCAACCGTAGGCTCTAATATGGGACAGACCAAATATCTATATGAGGGCTTGTTGTTTTCGGGACGAGTTGTACTTTTGAATTAAACCATTCATTTTAGCACGTGATAAATTAAAAAACTGGAAAAAAATTCCAAGTGAAGCGAAATAGGTGAAATTCTACTATTACTATTTTTATTTTTTTTTTTATTTACCACGTTCACTATACAGTAAAAATGATCTGACAATATGATTCTCCAGGTCAGTGAGAGTACACAGATACCAAAATATGTACAGTTTTAATAATGACATTTTTTGGGGGAAATTTGTCAAAAAAAAAAAAAAATGTTTTCCTTGTGTCACCATTTTTCGAGACCTGTAACATTATCAATTTTCAGGTTAGGGGTCTGTGTGTGGGTTTATTTTTTTGGCACCTTGAGTTGATGTTTTTATTGATACCATTTTGGGGTAGATACGAGGTTTTGATTTCCTCATTGCATTTTTTTGTAGTGTTGCGGGATTCAAAGAAACAATTTTTTTGTTAAGATTTTTTTCTGATTACACCATTTACAGATCGGGTTAATTAATTTTATATTTTCATAGATCGGACTTTTGCTGATGTAGAGATACAAAATATGTGCATTTTTTCTTTATTTTTAATAAGGGAAAAGCAGAGGGATTTCAAGTTTTATATTTTTTTCAAATTCTTAAAAACATTTTTTTTATCTTCTACTGTATTTGTTAGTCCCCTTAGAAGAAATTAACCTGCGATCACCTGATCGTTTGTACTATACACTGCAATACTAAACCTACTGCTGTGTGTAGCGAAAACCACGTCTCCTATGAATGCCAGATGCGGGCTGGCTTCCACAGGGGAACAGTCATGACAGGCATGGGGGGCTTCAGCAGACCCTTGGCCGTCATGACAACCCATTGGTGCATTGCGATTGCATCGTGGCTGTGCTGATGGTAGACTACAATGACATGGCCCCCTGCCGGAGCGCAGTAATTGCCACTGATTGACAGAGGCAATTAACAGTTAAAAGCTGCGGGTGGAGCTCCACTGTTGGAGGCAGATGACGGTGGAATATCACAGGAGACAGCAGGAGATCTCTCAATATAGCGGGAGATTACCACTGCCTGGACTGGTGCCCATGTGAGATCTGGTCCACATCCTCTCCCAGCACTGATTAGCAGCTCACGGTCAATATACAATGTACATAGACTAGTGTGGGCGGGGTTAGCTTTATGAGCTCTGCTTCATGCTACATCTAAAAACTCTGATTGTGTCACAACTGCTTCACCCAATAAACTAAGTGATACATCGCTGGAATCAGGGTCTATTTGCCTACATCAGGCTGCTCTCAGAAGAGGTAGCAAAAACCTGCTGACAGAATCCCTTTAAGCTGAACTAGATCATAGACCAGTTCTTATCCAACATCATGCCTGACTCCATAAATGTTCTTCTGGATGAATGGACAAAAGCTCCCACAGACATACTCCAAAATCTTGTAGAAATTCTTCCCAGAGGAGTGGAAACTATTGTAGTGGTGAAGTGAATAATCCATGTTAACGCCTATAGATTTACATAGCTACAAAGTGAAAATGGTTGAAAAAAAAAGTCTATCAAGGTCAACCGAGGGATGTGAAAGGGCAAAGCGAAGGAGCACATGCACAACCACAATGGCGGATCCAACCCGCCACAAGACAGCTTACTCTTTCCCTCCTGATCCCAATCATCGATCCACAGGACCAACCATTCAGAAAAGAACGTTCCACATTTACATTCACTAGATTTCGAGCAGGATGCCATAAAAGCTTCTGTAGATGTTATGTGTAGGTGCTCAATACATCTGCCCATATTGTGTACATGGCTTTACACTGCACTGGTACAACCTGTAATGTCCTATATCCCAGAGCTGCATTTACAATTCTGCTTGTTGCCATAGAAGACAGCTCATAAACCTGTGGTCATACACATCCAACAACTATATGGAATTACTATAATGCTGTGAAACAAATCTGAACCATAATACTGGAAGATTTCAGCTCTGAAGTCAAAAGAATTGTGAACGTAGATCTAAACTGTAGAGAAGAGCGGATCAGTACAAAGCAATGTATTTACAGACTGTATTTGTAAGGTCGGTTTCATGATTAACATGCAGAGCAGCATTAACAGAAATATTGAACATTCTGCATTCCATTAGGGGTTCCTCCTCCCCACCAGTGAAATACCGCCGGGGAACCTCCGCTCTCCAGCCAGTTATGGACTGATAACAGAATGGCGGCCTGCAGTCAGTCAATTTTAAGCTTTCAAGTTCTCTTATGTCTAAACTATAAAACAGCACTAAGAGAATCTTTGCCTAAAAGCGACAGTTCGTAATATCAAACCGATGACGCCGAGATGTGATAAAGGTTTCCTGATTGTCTCAGCTCATCACCTCAATCATAGCTCCACACATACAGCATGTACATCATCTGCGAGCATCTGAAGCGTTTCCACCTGACTGCGAAAGACAGGATTGTGCCAAATGTTTACACCGAGAACAAGCAACTAATCAAGAGACATGATAATATGGGAACTGGGTAAAAGCAAAAATTAAGCCTGATGCAAATGAGATGCAAATGAAATAATTTGGTTCAGTAAATAAACATAAAAGTAAGCCCTGGGGCACTATAGCATCACAACAAGGGATTAAAGAAAGTACTACCGGGGGATTATTAATTAGGCATGCATTCAGAACTGTGCGGCTTGAAGATAATTTTTAAACCTTTATACAGAACATATCCAATTGTCCCAATTTTTTACATGTAAATATATTTTGATTCAGAAATCCAGGGATAAAAATTAAATTATACAGAACTAGATCATGGCGTCAACTGCTTAAAGAGATATTCCCATTATAGAGGTTTATATCATATCAATTAAGTCTGGTCAGTGGCAGTCTGTCGCCAGCATACAAGCATATGTGATCTTATTTTTTTGGATGAAGGTGTTCTTGCGAAACGCGCGTCAGGTGTGGTGGGACATCAACCTCTACCTTGCTACTGTACTCTTAGAGCCATGTGGGCATACAGTGGGCCTTTTTGTCATACAGCTCAGTTTAGATTTTTTAATTAGATGGGGGTTTATTGTTATTATTGTACGGACTTCCTTTACTCTCTTACCTGCCTATATTATATAATGAATTATTATTTTCAATAAATATACCGTAGTGGCTACAATATCGATCTAGCAAGGTTTCAATTAAGGTTTTATTTTTCCTATGGTGATATTACCTGTGTATTCCATTATTGTGTTTCTGGTTTTATATATTAATAATAAAGATCTTATTGATTTCTTTGGTTTTGATATTGGGGTTTACCAATAATGCATAGATAACAGTATGTGGCTGAGCTGTAGTACCACACAGACACACGGTTGTACCTGGATGAACAGTGATCACCAACGGCGCTCCAGATATTACTTTGTCTTGCCAATCAGTGGGGTCTACAAGATTGTTGCACATTTCTCCCTCATCATGATAATCCACCCTTTAGGAACCAAGGGTCTGTTTATACAAAATGACCAGGGGCACGATATGACCACTGATAAGTAAACTTTTAGCTATCGGGGTTGTTTAATTGCCTGTTTACACAGACAGACCAAAGTAAAATATGCTGAGAGCAGACCAAAAAATCATGTAAAGGTACCTTCACACGAAGCGACGCTGCAGCGATAGCGACAACGATGTCGATCGCTGCAGCGTCGCTGTTTGGTCGCTGGAGAGCTGTCACACAGACCGCTCTCCAGCGATCAACTATGCCGAGGTCCCCTGGTAACCAGGGTAAACATCGGGTAACTAAGCGCAGGGCCGCGCTTAGTAACCCGATGTTTACCCTGGTTACCAGCGTAAAATCTAAAAAAAACAAACAGCACATACTTACATTCACGTCCCCCTGCGTCCACTTCCTGACTGACTGAGCGCCGTACAGTGAGAGCAGAGCGGTGACGTCACCGCTGTGCTGCTTTCACTTTCACTTTGCGGCGCTGAGTCAGAGGAGGAAGCAGACTGCAGGGGACGCAATGTGAGTATGTGCTGTTTGTTTTTTTTACATTTTACGCTAGTAACCAGGGTAAACATCGGGTAACTAAGCGCGGCCCTGCGCTTAGTAACCCGATGTTTACCCTGGTTACCAGTGTAAAATATCGCTGGTATCGTTGCTTTTGCTTTCAAACACAACGATACACAGCGATCGGACGACCAAATAAAGTTCTGGACTTTATTCAGCGACCAGCGACATCACAGCAGGATCCTGATCGCTGCTGCGTGTCAAACGAAACGATATCGCTAGCGAGGACGCTGCAACGTCACGGATTGCTAGCGATATCGTTATAATGTCGTTTCGTGTGAAGGTACCTTAACCCAATGATCGAGCGTCATCGGCAGCCTGTTTACACTGCAGGATAATCATGGAATTAGTGATCATCTCTCAGTGTAGATGCAGCTCAAGCAAGATCTCCAACACTAGGGCAGATTTAAGATTATAGTCCTAAATAAAGACCAGACAGGCCAGATTTATCACATTACTGCACATGAGAAGATAAATTTAAATTGGCAAAGTTCATGTGAACAGCTGGCAAGAAGAATGGAGCAGCAAAGGGATTAAACAGGAAAGTATTGGTTAGTTACATATCTTTAACCCCTAAGGCTACGTTCACATTTGCGGTCAGCGCCGCAGCGTCGGGCGCCGCAGCGTTGCCGCATGCGTCATGCGCTCCTATATTTAACATGGGGACGCATGGACATGCGTTGTGCTGCGTTTTGCGCCGCATGGCCGCAAGCGTTGGACGCAAGAAACGCTTCAAGTTGCATTTTTTTTGCGTCCAACTTTCGGCCAAAAAGGACGCATGCGGCGCAAAACGCAGCGTTTTAGCGTGCGTTTTTGTTTGCGTTGTGCGCTGCGGCGCCGACGCTGCGGCACACAACGCAAATGTGAACGTAGCCTAACGACTGCCGATATGCATTTTAACAGCGGAAGTTAAGGGTACTTATTCCTCAGTGCTGTTTTTTAACGACACTGAGGAATAAGGTTATAGCGCCCCCCAGTTTCTGAAAATCTCCGGGTTCTCAGCTACCGGAACACGGCCACTCTTGTCACCCTGTATGTAGTGCACACGAGTCTTATGTGTCACCTTCAGACGTACTCAAATGTACCCTACTCCCTTTCCTCAGGTACAGAATACATGCATCTCTCTCCGAGATTCTCTACTCAAGAATACAAACCTAATTTTCCAAGTGGATATTTAATGCGGAAGTAGTCAGAGAAAAACTCAAGCAACGTGACTGCGGCGTTCAGGGCGTACTCGGCTTGGTCAATCCTCTGGGGTATGGCGTAGACCGACACCTGTTAGTTAAAGAAAGGGTTAGTTGTGCCACAAGTTGCAGGAAAGAGGAACGCATTCAACATTTCTAGGGTAAATTGGGTCACATACACATATACAGCATATAAATATATATATATAAATATATATATATATATATATATATATATATATATATATATATATATATATATATATATATATATACATACACACACACACACACACACACACACACACACACACGCAGACAAACAGACATCATCAGCTCACCCACTGACTTTTGATAATCCCGGGAGGACAAGGCTTCACTATTGCTGGGGGTTTGTGAGTACTGATGAAATGATAAGTAGTTTCCAGTTCAATGCACAGGTTTATATATCAGTCTTTATTTAAATACCATTAAATTCCATTTTTAATGCGGTATAGCCATCCATCAATGCGTGCGTTCTAATCCTGGTGGATGAAAAAATGAATGACGTGCACTCTGTTGGGATAGTAGGTGCAGGCTGAACCTGGACGGAGTCCAGATAACATGACAGGAAAAGAGTAACAGCCGCACTCAACAAGGTTCTTCGCTTCTGCAAAATAGTGCACAAATTTATTTACAGTACACCACAGAAAAGGATAAGACAGACCAGAATTCTCGCGTTACTTATCCTTTTCTGTGGTGTACTGTAAATAAATTTGAGCACTATTTTGCAGAAGCAAAGAACCTTGTTGAGTGTGGCTGTTACTCTTTACCTTAATCCTGGCGGTAACATATGGAAGGCACACAGAGTCCAAAACGCACTGGCGGATAGCTATACCGCTCTAAACATGCAATATATAATTAAAGGACTGATTTGTAAACCTATGGAATGAACCGGAAACTACTTTCCTTTTCTTTGGCAAAAAATAAGTTAGTGTGGTCATCAGGCATCTGGCTGCTGGCACCTATAAGGACCAGGACAGTGGAGGTCCTTGGCTTCCATTCATTATATTCAATAGAAAAAGGTGTGGGGCTTACATGGCATCATAAAACCCATTCATACAAAAAGACACCAAACACTTTTAATGTGGATAAAAAATGGCCGTGTAGTTTATTAGGGTTACATAAGTTAAATAAATACCAATAAATATACTCATCTCTTAAAACCAAATTACCATACTTCTCCATAAAACCAATCCACCCATACATGGGTGATTTTCCCACAATAAAACTACACGACAATAAATACAAGCATTTAATAAAAGGGAAGGGGGGGTGGGCTTCTTCTTTTCTTCTTTCTCCAACAGAATGATGAAAACCCCAAAGAACAGGGTTTATATAGACAAAATTCAGGCGCCCAAGATTCAAATAACCAATAAAAAACGGCCAAAAAAGGGCGCCAACCAACCAGCCAAAACTGGATAAAACCAGTATCCCTCATCCACAGCTGACCGGCCTGACCTTTATATGACCTCACATTACAAAGCCATATATTAAAAAATAGGGTTTATGAGGCCATGAGACCCCCGCTGTATTACTTTTTGTGCTCACGCGGGGGGGGCTAACATGGCATCATAAAACCCATTCATACAAAAAGACACCAAACACTTTTAATGTGGATAAAAAATGGCCGTGTAGTTTATTAGGGTTACATAAGTTAAATAAATACCAATAAATATACTCATCTCTTAAAACCAAATTACCATACTTCTCCATAAAACCAATCCACCCATACATGGGTGATTTTCCCAACAGGCCAGGTCTCAAAGAGACCTGGTCCCCCCAACACCACACAGCCATCTCTCAATAATCGACTGCAGGTCAAGGTTGAAAATGTCCAATCCAATATCAGAAAGATGAATTAGATCTCTTCTATAAAGACCGGGTAAGAAACCTTCAAGGTCGGAATGCCTGAAAGAAAAACCTGAAACCAAAGGAAAAAATTTCTCCATCGCTTTGTTCACTCTTTTGCGTATTTTCTCCAAGAAAGAAAAACGGTTATTATGCCATAATAGTCTGGGAACGATCTCGGAAAAAACAAAAGATGAATTAGGTAGAATAGACCGAAAACCAATCATATCAGATCTCATAGTAGCTAGCAAGTCCATGGTCCTAATTTTTCCGAGATCATTCCCAGAAACATGAAAAACAATTAGATCAGGAGAAGGGTATTCTTCTAGCCATTTTTTAACTTGAATAACCAGGGAAAACCAACTCAGACCTCGAACAGCGAGCCACCAAACCTGAATAACTGACATATCAAAAGATAAGTTCTCTGTGTAAACTCGCTGACTAGCCCTCTTCTGGGCCCAGAAGACAAAAGAGTGTCCGACTATCCAGATAACTAACGGACCTAAAAGAAAATTGATAATTAATAATCATAAAGATCATGTCTGATATACAGTTTGAATCTTTTAGAGTTCCATCTCCCCAATTCTTTTATCCCGGCCTCAGAAAGCCCGGCCCTAGAGGCCTCAGTAGCTGCTCCTATCCTAAAGGAGTGGGAAGTAATGTTCAAGTGTTTCAATTTCAAAAAGGACAAACATTTCTTCAAAATAAAATTAAATTGGAATACCGTGACCGGTGATAAATCCTTATGAATAAACAGTGGGCCCTGTTTAAAAGGTCTAGTTCGAAACCAAATAGTCATCTTGTTCACAGGGCAAATGGAAGGATCGGAGATAGCATTAATTCTCAACTTAGAGCCTCTTCCTAACTGATCTGTCTTAGATTTCCTAATAAAAAGGCTTCATGAATTTGGATATCTGATAACAAGAGACCAGAAGGATTAGATTTTTTGGCGGAGACTACTTCACCAATCCTCAGTGCCCCAAAAAATGATAAAGAAAAAATGGCGCTAAATAAAAGCGCCTCCTCAGAATTCAAACAAACATGACATAGACTAGAGCATAAATCTCTGAGTAGTGACAGAGATATAGGTCTTCTAGTATCGGGCATAAAATTAGATTTTTTGAGGCCCTTCAAAAACTGCTTCACCGGAAAAAAGTTGGTTAAAGGAATTTTACCTGAAAGTTTCAAGAAAAAGGAAACTCCCGCAAGGCTTTTTGCAATTGCGGAGTACGACAGACCCCTCTGGGCCATTTCAGAAGCAAAATTGAGTGCTGCCGTAGGGTTTGAAACTAAAGGGTCAAAATAATTTAGCTCACAAAAATTACTCCAATTACGCCATGCGGCTGAATAATCAGCCCAAGATCTTTCGGACAAAGAATTCTTAATAAAATGCGGTATTAAAGGGTGATCACTTCCCAGATTGAAGGGGATAAGAGGGTTGCTTCTGAATCCGCATACGGAACCTGTAGAAAAAAATTCAACCACTGACGATTAAGCAAAGAGTCCGTTAAAGCTATAAGCTTACTCTGTCCAAGCTTAGCCTTCAACCAAATATTATTTTTAAGGCATAGAAAAACTAATTGTCTCAAAATTTTGGCTACTAGAGTGTTTTTGGAAGATAACGTATTAATGGCAAACACCACCGCCTGGTTGGAGGAAAGCAACAAAATTCTAGAATTCTGCATTAGAGACCCCCATGTAAAAATTCCGGAAAAAATAGAAAAAATTTCTAAGATTGTAACATTAGAAACAAACCGATCCGACACCCAAATCTCTGGCCAACAAAAACAAGACCAATGGGAGGAAAAAAGGATGCAACCACCGAGATGTTTGTCAACAGAAAAAAGAAACGGGAAAGAGTCCGCAGCTACAAACGATGACTGCCACAAGGATCGACCATTATGCTCCGATAAAAAGGAAAGCCATATTCTTGCATCTTCCTTCAGAGCAGAACGAATCCTAATATGAGAATGGGGTGAAGATAACACCCTTGGTGGCATCATATAAGCTCCTACAAAACGCCCGACCAATAGGAATCACCCGAACTGCAAAATTCAACAATCCTAGTAAGGATTGAATTTCTTTGAGAGTAACCTTCTCTTTAGATAAAAAATTAGTTAAAGCAGTGCAAAGTTTCAAAATTTTATCCGCCGGAAGATGAGATTCCATTTTTTTGGAATCCAGAGTAATTCCCAAAAACTCAATGGATCGAGAAGGACCAACAGTCTTTTCGTGGGCGATAGGGATGCCGAAGTAATCACACATATGAATAAATTTGGAAAGGGCATCCTCACAGATAGAGGAGCCAAAGGGACCAACGAACAAAAAGTCGTCCAAATAATGGAGGACACCCGCTTCTTTACAAGACGTTTGAACGACCCAATGAAGAAAAGAGGAAAAACTCTCAAAATAAAAACAGGACAAAGAAAAACCCATGGGTAAACACTTATCATAAAAGAAACAATCATCAAAATAAAAACCTAAAGAATTAAAACCTGAGGGATGGACGGGAAGAAGCCTGAACGCTGATTTAATGTCTGATTTAGCCATTAAAGCGTTGCATCCAAATTTACGGAGGATCTCCAATGCAGAATCAAACGAAGAATAAGAAACTGAAATTAACGACTTATCAACCTCATCGTTCAAAGATGAACCCAAAGGGTAAGATAAGTGGTGGATTAGTCTAAATGAACCCTCCTCTTTTTTCGGAACTATACCCAAAGGAGATGTACGAAAATTAGAAAACGGAGGTGTGTTAAAAGGGCCTGCGACCCTGCCTAATTGAATTTCACTCAAAATTTTTTCCCTAGCTACTCCCAGGTTGGCCTTTAAAGAAGGTAAATTAGACACCAACAGGCAGCCCTCCCCTTTAAACTGTGGTACAAAAAATCCTTCAGAAAAACCAAAAAACAACAACTTACTGGTCTCCTGATCTGGGAACATGTTTAACCAAGGGGACATGTTTGCTAGTATCACTGGTGTCTGTGCTTTTTGTAGTGTGTTCCCTGGCAGAGGGCTGCTGAGATGCTTGTTTCTTGAAACATTTGGCCACTGGGTGTGAGTTGCCACAAAACGAACATTCGTGGCGGAATCTGCAATTACTATTCCATTTGCAAAAGGAATCATTGAAGGCGAAACAAACGCCACGCTTTACAGTGGTAGCAGAAGTCTGCCTAGAAGTAACGTGTCTTTGTGGAAGCATTAAATTGATCCACAAACCAATATCCTTCACTCCCCAATGGAGCTCAGGGTGAACTGATAGTTTGTGCCTGAAAGCCTCATCATAACTCAGCCAGGCGAACCCGCCAAAGTTACGATAAGCTTCCAGTATAATATCTACGTGCTGAAATAATTTACTGCAGAGATGGGGAGATTTCTCCCCCAAAACTGCAGCAAAAATGGAAAATGCTTGAACCCAATTGTTAAATGATTTAACATTCGTGCGTTTAAATTCCTCAGACTCAATTTTGTCATCTTTTTTATCTGTTCTGACATGCTGATCTTTTTTAGGTAATAAAGAAAAAATATCTACATACTGATTATTCCAAATGAGCTCTTTTACAGCAGAGCTCAAGTGGAATCCCAAAGGTGATAACTCGCATGTCAGAGCTTCTTTAAATGTATTAATAGGAATAGTGTTAGCGGTTACTGCGTTAGAAACCGCAGCGCTAGGCAAATCTGCTGAGCGTGCAGTAGAAGGAATAATTTCCTTTAAAGTATCCGCTAACACTTTCCTTATTAAAATAGAAAGATGTGACTGAGGGACAGACGTAGATATATTAAAAGTCTCACCCCTCGATGGCTGGTGTCCGGTCCTGGGATCTCGGGAGCAGCTGGAGCTCAAGCCCTCCAAGTTAGGCAAGCTCACATTGGAAGCTGCTGCGACCGAGGACTCCTCTTCATCCGACTGGGACGAGACCAGATCTTCATGAACGCTGGTATGACCAGCGGATGCTGGAGCTGATACCGCTGCAGGAGCCGCTGGCACCGCAGCGCTTTTACGGCCGCGGTGGTGTGCGGGCTTCCCGGCCGGAACAGCTGATGAAGAAGACGCTCTAGCTTCAGGCAGGCTGTGGAAGTCTCGCGCTGGGCTGCGAGACTTCCGAGGAGGGCGGCGCCGAGACTTTCCCCTCACTTCCTGTCTGGAGCGGCTAGATGCAAGCGGCGACGCTGAGGGGGAATAAGGAACCCTCTGTCTTCTGAGCCGCCCGGAAGCTGGGGACGCTGGCGCTATCGAGGAAGCTTGACCCGACGGCTGGAGAAGAGCTTGACACGGCGGCTCAAGAGAAGCTTGACACGGCGGCTGGAGAGGAGCTTGACCCGGCGGCTGGGGGGATGATTCTGCCGGAGGAGGGATAGACTCAGCTGCCGCCGACAAAGGTTCTATAGCCAGGCAGCGCTGAAGCCAATCCACTCCACCCTCGGCTCCGGCTCTTGACAGGATCTGCTGAAGGAGGCTTTCCATCTTCAAGGTAGATCTTCTTCTTTTCTTCTTTCTCCAACAGAATGATGAAAACCCCAAAGAACAGGGTTTATATAGACAAAATTCAGGCGCCCAAGATTCAAATAACCAATAAAAAACGGCCAAAAAAGGGCGCCAACCAACCAGCCAAAACTGGATAAAACCAGTATCCCTCATCCACAGCTGACCGGCCTGACCTTTATATGACCTCACATTATAAAGCCATATATTAAAAAATAGGGTTTATGAGGCCATGAGACCCCCGCTGTATTACTTTTTGTGCTCACGCGGGGGGGCTAACATTAGGCGTTCACAGCAGAAAAAGAAACAAAAATGAATAGTTCTTAGACGAATAAATTCTAGAAGTATTTCATTGATGACATTTACTAATATTTGACTCCTGACTCGGCCCACCCAGCCCATTCTCACTGTCGCTCCTCATTCCCTCCTGCCACACTGATTTTGCTTTATTTGGAAGTGCCGACATATTCCCTTACATTTAGTTCATCCACTAGTGCAATCCGCTAAATGGGTTGTACTTAGACAACGCCTTTAATTTGCAATATCATACAGTATAACACCCATAGGCTACTAGTTTGAAAATAAAAAAGTACACGGTGTGGTATACTTATGTAGTGTAAAGCCTCTGCATGGCTGTGTAAGGGCACAGGACTCACGGTAAGTTTTATGTACTTGTGCAAACAGCAAAACCAGATTTAAAGGCAAAAGAACAAAGGTTCTCTATACAGGAATAAGAGCCTTAGGAGAGGTCATCAACATCCAATCATTTCGGGTCTGACGCTTGGTACCCCCACAAACTAGCTGTTACCAGGCCCTGAAATCACAGCTCCATAGCCGTGTAGTGGCCGTTATTGATGGGAGTGACTGAGTGACTGCTGTCGGACCACCTTCAAAGTAATAGGATAGGTCATCAATATCTTACTTCTATACAAATCCTTTTAGAACAATGTTTACTTAAATAGTTCAATAATTTCTGTAAACTTACCAAAGTCCCATTCACGTCCATAGTTACATTTTTCATGTCAGATACTATTATAGCAACTAAATAGGTGCTCATTTTTACACTGGTGGCAAAGTCATCAAGAACAAGACCATCCGGGAGGTCTGTTGTGTTAATCTGAAAAGAAAATGTGTGTTAGACAAAGTTGTTAAAGCCGCAGTGACCTAACGTAGGAAAAGCTTCAATTCCAAAATGCACCACAGGGTGGCGCTACAGCGGCTCGGCCGAGATGTAGGAGTCACTGCTGACAGCTGTGTGTATAAGCAGCGCATATGTGAGTGCGGCTCTTGGCTGTAAGATGCGCTGTCATTTGGGGGATATACAAGATACATCAGCAAAGTATTTACAAATGTAGGAAAGACTATAAATGGCCCTAATGGAAGCCGGCAAAATGTAACACGGTCAAGAAACGCGGCAACACACCAACGTTATCCTGCAAAGATTCACAGAAGGAGGACGCTGAAGATTTATACAACTCATTTAAAACAATATGGCGGCATAGGTTATCGCTGTCTGATCAGTGGTCGCCCAACTGCAGGACTTCCACAACCTCAGCAATAAGGGGACTTTCATTATTGACACTGCATGGTCCCCAGTATTAGCATCCTCACTGATGAGAAAGAAATGGAGGATTTAATATAAAACATAGGGACAAGAAGGAGAGGGACATTTCCATCTTGAAAGCAAGGGGTCCAAATACTATTCTTGCACAGGGGCCCCTCTGCTGTCGATGCCCGGCCCCAAATAGATGACTTCATTGTTCCTACTGCTCCATACTTTTATAAACACCTATGTTTAGTACTGAAGCTCAGATCCATTCACTGTGATGGGACACAGCCATAATACTAAGCACTGCTACCACTAAATAAGCTGCGCCTGGAAAAAAAAAAAAAAGTAAAAAAAAAAAGTGTGAAGAACTATGTAATAGATGAAAATAGTTTATTCATGTTTCAGTCCACAATCTGGTCCTTGGTCAGACCACATAGACTGCAGAGATACAGAAGAAATGAAGATGGTTATAGAACTAAAGAACATTATGGATGGAGCGAGATCCAACAGAGCGACCGGCACATGGCGGGGACCGGCTCTATCCATAGTGCTGGTTACCAACTTCTGGAACCATTTTCATTTCTGTTGTTATCTCTGTTTGGTCTGACGAAGGTCCAGAGTGTGGACCAAAACGTCACCTAATTGATATATATTCTTCATCTACTACATATTGGGAGTGCCGATATCTTTACTTATGTACACAGCACCCAACCATAGACAGGAGGGCAGTATAGCCTCCTACTCATGGTAATAATGAAGGAGACCCTGCACTCAGAGGAGCGCTCCGGCAACTCCACCTAGCTGATCAGCGGAGGTACCTAGGGTGCAAGCCCACCGATGGTATGTTGATGGCTATTATATGTTAGGAAGGGCCACCAATTGTAAAGTATCTGAAATCCCTTTAAGTATGTGCGTTACTTATAATGAATCAACACTACCAGACGGGCTAGAATACCTTCGGCATGTTTGATAGCGCAACGTGTGCTGCACTTCTTCTGATCTTCAGTCGGAAGGTGGATTTAAAAGCCGGTTCATCAAAGCAAGGAAAAGCTTTTCTTGCCGCCAGGGGCTCAAACTGTGTCGCTGCGAGCCACGTGCTGTACGAGACATGGAAGGAAACATTAGCATAATGCAAATTTCACGGTAACCATTCCAAACATTGCCATATTATCACTGTCAGAAAAAGATGATGATGCCAGTAGTGCAATAAAGAGTCTGAAGGCTTGTCCCATCCCTTCCCCACACAATTCTACAGGAGAATGAAGATCTCCAAAGCCTGATCACCTCAGGTTATAACTTGTTCACATTTGTCCCTTTGAATACGAGCAAAAATAAAAGGGGATGTCTCAAGCTCTTAAATTGGTCAGGGTCAGGGTGGTGCAATGGTCGGTTACCCTGTTGAAGAGAATGTGCTGCTTGCAACCCCTATGCTTTATAGCCTGCTCACGTCACTGACGCTGGCTGGATCGTTGGATACACACACGTCGCAATACTCAGGGATCAAAGATACCACAACGATAGTGTCTTTTTGGATTGTACTACACATGTGATCAGCAAAGCTGTATTCTAGTTTTAACAAGCGGTCATCTATGAAGGCCTAAGGGACAATGGAGGTAGTGCTGTAATCGGCCATCTTCATCAGTCCAAAAGACTTGGGACTATATAAGAAGCCCACGTGCACCACACCTGCTCCATTCAAACAGGGGACATGCAAGCCCTGCTAATTTTGCGGTTATTACTATTGATGAGCGAGTGTACTCATTGCTCGGGTTTTCCAGAGCACGCTCGGGTGACCTCCGAGTATTTGTTAATGCTCGGAGATTTAGTTTTAAAGGCAGCAGCTGAATAATTTACAGCTACTAGCCAGGCTGAGTACATGTGGGGGTTGCCTGGTTGCTAGGGAATCTCCACATGTAATCAAGCTGTCTAGTAGCTGTAAACCAATCAGCTGCCGGGATGAAAACTAAATCTCCGAGCATAAATACTCGGAGGCCACCCGAGCAACGAGTACACTCACTCATCACTAGTTATTACCTATTCTGTTTGGCAAATATCTTAGAACTGGCATACCCCTTTAATGTTATGAAGGCCTAAAGCAGTGTTCCCCAACCAATAACTCATGGAGCCAGATATGACTTCTGTGTCCCCTACGTTTGCCTCTATAATAAATACACCTGTACGTACACCCTAAAACTCTACAGATTAAGATGATACCTTGGTTGATGAAATCAGTCTTGTGGTTGTTGTTTAATCTGTATTTGTAGTTTTCAGTTAATGAGATTCTCGTGCTCCTGGGCGGTCTGTGGGGGTCTAAATGTGGTGCTCTGATTACATATTTATCTGTACGGGCTAATGACAGATCAGATCCTTCACTGACCTGCCTACTATTTGACATACTGCATATGATATTGTGTGGTGAAAAAAAAATTAACATTCAAAATGGCGGCGACAGCACCTGCGCTGTAGCATGAAACAATAGCTAATATGCATATATCTATTTATGCTTTAGTTATATAGTATTGTGGGGTTGAAAAAAAAAAATATCTTCATCAAAATGAGGCCAGCTCCGTAGCATCTATCGCATTCTGATATATGCTACTGCGCAAGCGCCACCACCATTTTGCTAGAGAAAAAAAAATTTGGATCCATCAATATTAAGCTGATAGATGCTACTGTGCAGGCGCCAACGACACCATTTTGATGGAGCCAAGTTTTTTCTCTAGCAAAATGGCGCCACCACCAGCCCAATAGATGTTACTATGCCTGCGCCATTTTGATTAACAATTTTTTTTTCCCACAACACTATATGACTAAATCATAAATGGATATATGCATATTAGTCACTGTATCATGCTACAGCACAGGCGCCACCTGCGTGATGAATGTAATTTTTTTTCCAAACAATATGATATGTAGTATGTAAAATAGGGGGCAAGTCAGTGAGGGATCAGTGACCTGTCAGAAGCCCATAAGGATGAATATGTAAGCAGAGCACCACATGAAGTCCCCCACAGGCTTCCCCGGAGCACGAGCATATTATTAACTGAAAGCTACTAATAAAGATTAAACAACAACCACAAGACGGATTTCAGCAACCAAGGTATCATTGTAATCTGTATAACGGTGCCAACCTGCCAGTCTGTAGTTTACTGAGCACAACCCTGCTGACAGGTTCCCTTTAAGTGCACCTTCCCGCCTACTTGTTTTTCCTCTCTCTCTACTCTGACTAAATAAAGCCATAGATGTCAATCAAAAAAGAGGAGGGGATAGGGGGATCCAAATAGACGAGAAGGTGCACTTACATGTTTGTCCATGCCAAGGGTGCATTGAGCGCCTGTCCTTGGTTTGGTCATTCGGTCCCATTAGAGTGTATGGTAAACAGATGCCTAAACATGTGAACAGAGCCATAACCACATATATTGATACACATATATAGTTACCTGTTATCATGTTCATCCTTATATGTGATTTTATAAAATCCATAATAAGAACTTGAAAGGTTTGCCTTGTATTCAATGGAGAGCAAGTATTCGGCTCCTTTTATTAATGTTTCAGGTAAAACCATAGCAATCATCTCAAAAGTGGGATATTCCAAAACGGAAAGGTTATGAACGCTGCCACCCGGTAAAGTGACATTTGCCTGTATGTCGTGAAGACCTGAGCTATGAAGAACTATTGCCTTAGTGGTCCCAATGATATTTAGCTTTATATTAACTTTGCCAGAAAATGTCAAAGTGGTGAGATTGGGAAAAAGAGTAATGTCATATTCCAATGGTTTTATGTAGTTGGGAAGTCTACTTTTAGTCCATGGGAAGAGCTGGCCATTAGTAGCAATGGGGTACACCAGTTCCATTGGACGAGTTTTATTATGGCATCCTTCTTTGGTAAATGTACACTTTGGAAGTAAGTAAATGACAGTCACTATGGAAACTAAAATCACAACGAGCACGACGCCCACAATTACAGTTCTCGCAGAAGGAGCCGGACAAAGTCCCTCTTGAACCTGTCTGTAGTTCCCTGCATTGTTCCGAAGACCTGAACTTCTGTTCATGAACGACATGCCCAGCAGCCTTGCAGAAGATTCATAATCTTCCTCGTCTTCATCCAGCTCGTGTTCTCCTAAACCTCGCACAAGTAGACGAGAGCTTCTTGGTTCGTATTCTACGTCTTCAGATTCCAAGGGATTTAGGTTATGTTCTTTAGCAATATCAACCACATCCGGTTCCTCCTCAAACATACTGTTTTCTATCATATTTCTAGGCAACTGGGCCCGATCTGTAGAAAAAAAAATGAAATTATTATGTCCCTATTCTATTAAAAGCAAAGTATAATTGCCACAATTCTTCATTATTTCAGTATGCAAATTGCCTCTTCTGAGAAAAAGAGGACTTAAACTCTACAGCGCCACCTATTGGAAGTAGCGATCCTACAAGTCACAATCAACCCTTTAACGAGTCGTGCAATATGACTTAGGATAAAAGCCAAATCAGTATCTCAATTCGCAGACACGGTGTTTCGGGCTGTTGGCCCTCGTCAGTGCGAAGCATGAGAACTGATTTGGCTAGGTGAGAGGCTCTGGACATGGGGTCTAAGGGGTATCGTTTCTCCTTATGGAGAGTGACATACCATCTCTGGCTTGTCAAGGTAAGGAGGCTTATTTGCCGTACAATGCTCCTCTGGGAATTTAAATATGCAAATTGCCTCTTCTGAGAAAAAGAGGAGATCACTTGTGGAAAACCTTTACAATTTAATTCGGATTTCATTGAGTTACTATGGCACTACTATAATAATTTAGTTATTAAAGGAATTTATCACCTCAGAAAAGCAGCCATTTTCTAGAAATGGCGCCATTCTTAAGCTCTTCATAGGCCTCAACAAATGAATGGAGCAAAAATGTAATTCCAGACACGCCATGAACAGGAAAAAAAGCAGCCATTATTAGGTCGAAAGAGAATCCACGTCACTCACCATCTATATAATACAATAGCATCTACGAAAGAAGACAAACAATTGAATGCAGTCTATGGACTTTTAGGCATCAAATGATGCTTCTTCAGGGCTATCTAGCCTCCAATCTAGCCTAAGTAGCATACAGTCTACTGGACACAACATAGATATCAAGTAGAGGCCACCGTACACGTTAGATGACTAATGTCGCCAGAGCTCACCAATATGAACGGGTTCAGCTGACAATTTAATGTGTATGAAGGCCACGGAAAACCTATTGTCGAGGGAGATAATGATCCAGTATATCCAATTTTGGAGCATAGATCCTTTTGCTTTCTAAAAGAGAAGCCACTAAAAGATGTCAGCTCTCTAATAGAGAGCATGAAAGCACTCAGCCAAGGGAGCCCGTTCCTGTGGAAGGCAGAATAGGGTGAAATCACTGCTGGCCAAACCATCAAACACTATCGAACATGTACTAAAGGACTAAGATACGATCTCAAAAACAATGGCAGGTCATTGCTATCGTTCAGCCCTAATGGATCAATCGTATCAGAGCTTATTAACATTCTGACTCTTTAAAAAATTAAGCATGGCTCTTCAACCTGAATTATCACAATCTGAAGCCAGAAAGTTAAACAGGTCTGATGCACTTAGTCCAGTAAGACTAAGACCCTTATTCATCAAGACCGTCGTTGTTCACGCCAGTCTTGATGACAGGGCATAGTGGAGTCCTATCTCGCCACAAATCTTAGCTTGAGTCAGAAAATGGAGTATGATTAGTAATGCTGGGTCCACCACAACTTGTCAGAAATGAGACATCTGAGTGTTGCTACTCATGTCCCACTTCAGTTTGGTGGAGTTGGCCAAAAAAGTAGTAAAACACCAAAAGTTGCAAAAAATGTATGGTGTTCACACTTTGATGAATCGGGGCTTAAATGCTAGAATTGGTCTGTTATTATTTCTGTAACTTTTTGTACTGTATGTCTTTCTTTATTAGTACCAGTCAGCTGTGATATATCCAGAACACGGTATGCTATTTAGGCTAGATTATAGACTATAAGGGGTATTCCCATCTCACATATAATTTACCAATATGTAGTAGGTGTAATAATAATAATAATAATAATAATATTAGTAAATACGTCCAATTAGAAATGTAGTACAGTCTTCCTGTTTCTCTCTCTTTTCTCATGTGCAGGCATTGCAAGACTTTAGTTATCTATATCAGTGGTCATAACCACAATGGATACCTAAGGTCCTGCAATGCCTGCGCATGAGGAAAGAGACAGCGAATCAGAAAAACTATACCACATTTCTAATCAGAGGAATTTGCTAATATTATCATTACACCTACTACATATTGGGATAGGATCTTGGAGACAGTAATACCCCTCTAAGTGTCCTTGCGCAATCTACCGTTAGGACTTGTGGAAGCATCGCAAACGATGGTCCGTTGGCCGCATTGTCTATGTCCTGACACGGGTTCTGCTCTGCAGAACAGTAAATGAAGGCAGTTTCTGAACAGGATGTTTTTGTGCGATCCTATTATACCGCACTGCTGTGGCAGCACTTATCACTATGTATCCCAGCATAGACGCGTTCGATAGCTGTAACAAATGCCTGTGCATGTATTGGGGTAGTCCCACAAATACCATTTATCGCCAATTCATTGAATAGGGGATAAATGTATGATCATGGGGAGTCTAACTGAAGGGAATGCCACTGATTGCAAAAAAGGTGACCCCATGTCCCTCGCATGAAGAGAGTCGCAATGAGCATGTGTAGCCACCGCTTTACGCTCCGTCTTTGTGAGAAGTGGTCACGCATGATAGGTTCGACAAATTGATTTTGTATTTTTTCTGAAAAAAAAATCTCAAAAAATCATGGACAGCAAACTTTTTTTTAATTTTCTTACAAACACATTAAATGGCCGTAATGAATCATTAAGATTAGAAGGGATACCTGTCTGCAGACCATAAATCCTATATGAAGACAGGAGCTGCGTTCACGGTGAACTGTAAAAGGGCGATATATACAGTCACAAGAAAAAACAGTTCAAATCTTTCGAGCTTAAAAAAAATCCCCGACGCACCACTTTTTTTTGTTTTTTTACGGACAAGGTGGTTTATAGCAGTATGGTAGGTAAGCTTTTCTTCAATTTAACCTCATGGAACACCGCTAACTACACTAAACCTGATGGAAAAAAAAATTCTTAAAAGGTTAAAGGGGTATTCCCATCTCCAAGATCCTATCCCAGTAGTTGTAATAAGAATATTAGCAAATACTGTACCTCCAATTAGAAATGTAGTATAGTTCTTCAGATTTGCTCATGCAGGGCATTGCAGCTTAGGTATCCATGGTTATCTCCACTCTTATAGTGACGTTAGACAGCGCTTAGTGGTCGTAACCATGGATACCTAAGCTACTGCAATGCCCTGCATGAAGTAAGCGACATGGCAAATCTGAAGAACTATACTAAATTTCTAATTGGAGGTATTTGCTATTATTATTACACCTACGACATATGGGATAAGAACTTGAAGATGGGAATACTGTTTTAAGTTCCCACCATGAGTTTTTGGTGCTGCGTAGTTTTCCTGCGCAAAAAATGCAACATCTCACAGCTCTAGCAAAGTGGATGGAATATACAGAAATCTCATCATCCTTACAGTTTTGTTTTGTTTATATGTTAAACTGCATAAATGGCCCCGCGGTGCGCATTTCAAATCTGCAACATGTCAATTCCTCTTGCGGGTACGAGAATTGCATTTAATACAGAAAATCCAAAAGGTAAAAAATTAATTTAAACCATATAGGACTGTATCAATATAGTTTGTTAAATCCAAATACCAGGCAGCATAAAAAACAAACCAGCTTTATTCATAGCATGACACGCCAAAGAGAGACAAAAAATGCAGGTAAAAAAGCGTAGTAATAAGTGTAGAAATGCTGCTGAAAAACTCAAATACTCATTGTAAAAACGTAGCCTTAGATTTTAAGAAAAGCGTGAGATTAGGAAAAAACACGGCTGATTTCTTACAGAAACAGCGCCACTTCTTTCCAGGGGCCGGATCTAGTATTGCAGCCAATGCTGTAAATTTCAGTTCTAGTCATTTTGATAGTCTGCTAGATGTTGTGATTAATTGCCTAACTTTTATCTAATTTCAAACACAAATGTACATGTTTTACAGAGGAAACAAACAACGTAAATTACAATAATCCAACAGGAAAATGACGAGAATAAACTGTTTACATCGCCTGAGAGAGGATGAGATTCAGAGTCCAGCATGGACAGATGGAGAGAGACGACCGTTATTGCATTATAATAAAAATGGATGTTTATATGGATAGGTAATAATTATAAACCACAGGAGGCTTTGTAAAAATAACCAAAATTATAGTATAACTGAAAAATGCTGATGGATGTGTCCTCCGGGGATCAAAGGGTCAAATGGATATGTGATAAAATTATTTCTAATGCATTCTCTAAACTGACAGTAAAAACTAAGCACATAGTAATGTAGGGGATATAGCCCCTGTAAAATGCGCTCCTATAGTGCTCTAATCGCGGACTCAGTAACTGAAGTTGAATTAAACCGCTAATTAGGGAGCTGGGTGCACCCTTGGTGTGGCCAAGAGGCTCAGGGAACTGTTCCGCATGCTCCTGCCTCCCTCACTGGTGACTGACAGCTCAGGCGAGTAAGGACTGTCCATCACCAGTGGAGATGAGCGAATATTTCAATATTCAGTTTGGGATACGATCGCGGTATCTGCAATATTTGCCATTGGATTCAATGGGAAGATGAGCGAATATGTTTGGAAACGATCGTCAAACATAAAATCGGCATGAATATGGCAAATTTGGATTTGGCGATTGTTTTCCGAACATATTCGCTCATCTGTAATCACCAGTGAGGGAGGCTGGATGTGCAAAACCAGAGGGCAGAAGGGTGCGCTCACCTGTTTAGCCATGCCAAGGATGAACCCAGCCCAACAGAAAGACGCCATCCTTGGCCGCCATGATACGGACGCCGAGATGCAGCCTGGTCATGGTCACTAGGTCTGCACACATTAAACTTTCCCCTTCTAGACCTTCTCCGAATCCAAGAGCCTAAAAATGCCCTCTAAGATGACACGGAGGACCGCGATTGCAAAAAGACCTACGGAGAGAATAAGAAGTCCTCCAAACAGAAGGTATATAGAATGAACTATTTTATTCAAACAAAACAGTTAAAATTAGTTTTTTAGATTTCAGAGATATTAGCAGACTATAGAAGAATGAAAACAAAAACCACTGATCAAACAGATAACATACAGGTTGTGTCTGGAATTGCATACTGTGCGGAACTTACAAGTCAAGCTTACAGCACAAAGCAGATAAATGCAGCAGATAGCAATATTATCAAAGCACGGTCATCCTTAATAAAGTGCAAGGGGCGCGTGACAGGTTCATACAGAGTACAGACGCAGGCAAGGAATACCGGATGTGCTGGGGTCTGTCTGTTCTGAGCACACTTATTCATAGGCGTTACCAAATAATAAATGCTGCCAATGGCAAAGAGTAATTCATAGGAGTCCAGAGGCGGCATCAGAAGGTCTAGGAAGAACTGCCGAAACGTAGGGGACACACTGGAGCCTCCTGGAATCTGGGTATTTAGATCAGGTTACTGGTCACAAGTATAAACTCCACAGCCAGGAATCAGCCATGTGTTTCTCTAGGACTCTGGAATCACTTGTCTGACCTCTTCCTAGACCGTCTGATGCCGTCTCTGGACTCTCCTGAGTTACTTACTCTTTGCCATTGGCCTCATTTATTATGTGTACTGAGCACACTATTCATAGGTGTTACCAGAGACATCCGGTAATCCTTGCTGTACTTTCTATGAACTTGTCACGCGCACCTTGCACTTTATTAAGGATGAACTTGCTTGACTTGCAAGGTACGCACAGTATGCAATTCCAGACGCAACCTGTATGTTATCTAGGTTTGCTCAGTGGTTTTTTTTTCTTCATTTTTGTATGGTCGGCTGACATCTCCAAATTAAAATTTTTTTTAAAAATAAATACTTTTAACTATCTATTTTGTTTCAATAAAACTGTTCATTCTATATAACTGGTTTGGAAGACTTCTTATTCTCTCCGTGGACCTTCTCCTACTCTAGAAAGTGCGGCCGCCTGTCTGAATCATTGAGGATGGTGCTGCGAGCACAGAATTAATTAGCGAACATGATCTCTCAAGCATCCATAACAGACAACTTGATATTTAAGATAAAGATATTTAAATTACTTTATCTGGATACAGACCTAATTACACAAGACAATAATGATCAAACGAGAGTTCAAAAACAGCGATTGTTCCCGATCACTGGCCCATGGAATCGTGTCGCCTCTCAGCTGACAAATGAGCAAAACAGGATTGTTCATGCAGCCCATTAAATACTCACTGTCAACAGGACATTGCCCCTTTAAACAGTTAAACAGAGGAAGTCAACAACATGACTTCTGTATCAGGACAGAATTAATTTATAGTACTAATAAAAATGCCATCCACTCCCTACCTGATGACAGCGAGATATTATATATATATATATATATATATATATATATATATATATATATATATATATATATATATATATATATATATATATATATATACATATACAATAGCCAACTACATGGCAGACCTCTGCCCATAAATGTGTGAGAAGTTCTCTGCACACCAATTATTGACGTCACTCATAGCTCCCCTGTGATTGGCTGTGTTTGGTTTATAATGAGACCATTGTTATTTTATTACTATACTACAAATTTATAAGGGTGTCCAGGACTCCAGAAACGGGTCGTTGTTTTTTTATCTTCGAATGTCGGGTTTTATGGTTTGAAAAATAAAAGATACCGTTTTTATCCATCCGTTATTAGATAACATGATGTGTTATCTTCTAACAGATAGACAAGTAACATGTCACTGATACCTGCACGGATTCTTGGACTAATACAAGGCTTCCAACGCTTTTTAGAATCAATGGTTTCCTTCCTTCCCTGAGGACAGAAAATGCTGTTTCCAAAATACTTAGGAAGCCTTCCGGCTAGTATAAGCGTCTGTACCTGTATTAGTGGCGTCACTGGAATACAGAAGAGACTAGGGCAGTGTTTCTCAAATCCAGTCCTCAAGACCCACCAACAGGTCAAGTTTTCAGGATTTCCTTAGTATTGAACAGGTGATAATTTCATCACCTGCTCAAGCATTAATTCCATCACCTATGCAATACTAAGAAAAAACTGAAAACATTACCTGTTGGTGGGTCTTGAGGACTGGAGTTTAGAAACACTGGACTAAGCCCAGCACCCTGAGGTCATCCATGGTCAGACAAGGATGAGGATTATCCTCACCTGACAACCAAGACTGGTGCACAGATCTACGGACCCTCGCCAGCACCCTGGGGTCATCCCTGGTCAGACAAGGATGATGATTATCCTCACCTGACATCCAAGACTGCTGCACAGATCTACAGACCCCTGCCAGCACCCTGGGGTCATCCCTGGTCAGACAAGGATGAGGATTATCCTCACCTGATAACCAAGACTGGTGCACACTTCTCCTGACCCCCGACACAGGTGAAGGAGGACTCCGAATGATGCAAACAGCAACCTATGCAGTTTTATAAGTAGATTTTTGTAACATCATGCTGTACTTGTAATTGTGATCACTTTGTTTGGAAAGTTTACTTATACTTTCTATGGAAAAATGATTGCCCTATACGCGTTTTTTGGATCACTATGTAGGTGTAAACTTGGAAACTTTTAAAGAAACACTCCTCCCATCAAAGGTTTTATGCTCTTAATATATTGCAATCATATTATATAGCACTGTGTACGGTACTTACAATTGCTCATTTTGCCTTTCAACCCAGTTAATTCTTCTCTTTCCTCTGCTCTAGGTAGAAACAGGAAGTCTCTTGTCCCGGCATTTATCTTCCCCCTCTTCAACTCCTGACCCAGGAGCTCCTCCCCCCCTCTAATTGACTTTTGCAGTGACTTATGACTCATGCAGGGAAAATTGACCTCCTGTTTCTCCTTAGAAGGATTCAGCTTATCAGCTTTTTAAATCGAGTGATGTCATAGACCTAATGGAAAAGAGTCGAATTAGCTTGGTAGAAAGGGAAAATGAGCAATTGTCAGTACACAGTGCTGAATAATATGATGACTGCAATATAGTAAGAGGATAACGATTCTGATGGAAGCAGTGCTTCGTTAACTTCTGTATTAGTGGCAACTCTATACCAATTATACCAGAGTTTGCAGACACAACAAAGCTCCTCTGCTGAAGGACAGATTGTAGCGAGATGAAAGGATAAAGCTCCTACATATTTAATGGAATAAAAATGTGCACAGCTTTATAATCTTGTACAACAGACCGCCAATTACATCTCTCCCAGGTAGTAACCGGCCTTCAAAGACACTCATTTCTTCTAGCACAGGAAATTTTGCATCAGATTTTGTTTTTATTATGGAGGAATTTCATAATTAAAAATCTCAATGTGTCAGGGTTATAATGTAGGGAAGAGAAAACTCAGTACAAGCGCTCTGTCTAGTCCACAGCTACTGGGAATGTGCACCAATATTGGGCATCGTTTCATTTGTATGGAGAAAAATTAAAATGCAATAGTCAGTAGTTAAAGGGATGTGTCCTCTGGGACATTAATGGCAGATCGTCAGGACACAGAAAGTATGCCCAATACCGGCAGGTCCACATCTCCAAGAGGGTCCTGTGAATAATGGAGAGGTGGCTACACACTCCAACTCTGGGACCCACAGAAATCAAAAATGGCATATCTTGTCGATGTGCCATACAATTCAGGATAACAATAATGATGATCATACAGTAATTTAACAAGCACAAACTATATAGTCACTGTCACTTTAGATATCATGACATGCAGGAAGAAAACGGGTAAAAAAAAAAAAAAATCAGCTACTGACCATTTTTGGCATTGCAATGTAGACGAGTCTGCATAATGCTCCAAAATATGGGATCCATCAGATATTATGGACTGCCCTGATCAGGACATCCCATCCCTTTCCATAAAGACCATATGCTCTAATAGTACATGGAAAAAAGTGGCTGATGAACAATAGTAATAGTTCAAAATGCATCTCATGTTGGCCTCCAGCAGGGCACATATACACACCTTGTGATTCTAGCAGTCACATACATGGGCCCTTAAGCAAAATCTCCAAAAGGGCCCCCAATTACCGCAGGTTTTTAATAGTAATTTTCTTTTCATCGGCCAAAGGGTCTCCTAGGCTCCAGGGCCCGATGTGATTGCAACCCCTGCACCCACTATAGTCACACCCCTACAGTCCAGGCGGATTTTTAGAAAGGTTTATTAATGTTTGAGGGTAAAAAGAATACATCTAGGGATTTAGCACACAATGGCTTATGTGACATATTGTATAAAGGAATATTGCCAATTCTGCTCTTTCTAGAGCACAGATGCCCGATCATCAGTATCAGGGCTTACACAATATGGGGTCTGCAATCTGAATTGCTATTAAAGGGTCTGTCATTAAGTGATGATGATCAAAAAAAAAAAAAAAAATCAGCTTACAAATCTTAAAGCGAATGTAAAAATTGACAATAAAATGATCACTGCAGCTTCAGATCTCATTTTACAATGTGCTAAATAGGATCTGCAAATCACTATCTTTATAAATGCGGGATCTTAAGTCTCTGCTCTTATGTCCGTCAAACTGAACGCTAGAACAACAGCGAGGCAGGCTTTTAGTTTGGGACAGACAAGACATAGGACATTGGTAGGAGTAAAGCATGCTGGCAGGGGAGGAAAAGGAAGTTCTTGCACTCATAGTGCTGTCAGAATGCTAGTAAAGAGAAACGCAAAGTGGATTACAAGTTACAGAACCAGGGAAATTCCTAATATACGGTATATTAGATGCAAAAGCACAGTTTTGGCTTGCTGTAGATAATAACTGCAGTCGGGGAAGGAAACTATCGCTTTGTACACGAAACCAAATCCCTCGGTGACATCCACACAAAGAAGGATTTGGAGGCCATAATTCATCTACATGATTAGTTGTGTTGCTGGAGCCGTGTACAGTGACACAAATCATGTCTGAGGTAGGGCCGGTCATTGTAAGGACACGTCCTTCTGTGTTTACCAGGGAAGATGTAATTAGAGAACATTATGTTCCCTCATTACTGGCATGAAGACTCCGGCCTCAAAGTCAGAACATCGAGTCTGAAAGGACCGGTCCCCTATTCCAACACCAGCGACTAGCCACCGGATCAACACCAATCTATGTCACCGTCACTGAGGATCAACAAGTCACTTAGCAAAATAGTAAGAGAGGTTTCCCACGTTTAGAAAACTAGATCTAGACGTTTCCTGACGTGTAACATAAAATCCTACAGTACTCACCCTCCCGGGTCCAGGGCCAGTTCTCCTGCTCTGGTCTCTATGTTTTGGCGGTGAAGTCCCTTTAACAGCCCAGCTCACCACTGCAGCCATCCTCCGAGTCCAGCCTACCTCGGCCAAACCGCTGAGCTCAGTGATTGACTGCAGTGGTGATGGGAGATATCAACATGATGCCGTCTCTGCAACAGCGAAAAACCAGCCCTCGACCCAGAGAGAGTGAGTACAGTCTGATTCTGTTATGTTACATGTCCGGACACGTATCGAGGTCCATTTTTAGTAAAGTGGAAGCATCGGAGGAGTGGAAAGGAACTGCCACTGGCTAGATCCAGTGATCCGGCCATCTTCAGAGCAGTACTCGCAGGCTCTACAGCAAAGTGTGCAATTGTGTGCTCCTTGCCTTGGAGACTGTCCACCTCTGATGAGCTGCAGTGGTGGCCGGTAAACTAGGCAACTATAACATTCTAAATCTGGTTCTTGAGAATGGAGAGGATTTGGGATAAGAGATAGATTGCAAAGTTGTTTGTTTTTAAAAAAGCACTTTGCAACTTTACCCAATTAATAACATGAGACTACCCCATAAGTCTGTATTTCGCAAAGAAAATGGTGTCTCAGCCACTACCATCAATGTCCCTTTCTTTTTTTCAACTCCTGAACAGTATCCAGGGACAAGAGCAGCTGAGCCCACCCTTCCCGACACCCCTCTCATAATCTGTCATTTTCCATTTAGAGCAGAAAGTAGAACTCAAAGGCATATTCCCACCTCCAAGCTCCTATCCCAATTTGTAGTAGGTGTAATTATAATATTAGCAAATATCTCCAATTAGAGATGCTGTATAGTTTTTCTGATTCACTATGTCTCTTTCCTCATGTGCAGGCACTGCAGGACCTTAGATATCCATGGTTACAACCACTAGCAACTAGCAAACTGTCATTTCATCAGTGGACTTACCATGAATCAGAAAAACTATCCAACATTTCTAATTGGAGATATTTGCTAATATTACTATAATTACACCTACTACATATTGGGATAGGATCTTGGAGGCGTGAATACTCCTTTAAACTTAGAGCTCCCATCAGATACATTTGGTAGTGCTGCACTCCTCAGTAGAATGTAGACAGGGACATACAGGTAGACAGAGGCAGTACATAGAGCAGTTTCCATCTTCAAAGACCAATGTGGCTTTAAAAAAGGTCACTCGGAGCTCAGAGGTGCACGTTTTGATTATTGAAGTCTATGGTTCTGTCAGCAGCGTATCCACATCCCATTTTTCTGGGCTTCAGATAAAAGCCCCAGAAGGAGTCTCCAATGTGGGTTGAAACAGGATGTTAACTGGAGATTTAAAGGCTATGTGCACAAGTAGGAAATGTGGTGCAGAATTTTCTGCACTAAATCTGCATCTCCTGGCAGAATCCGCAGGTGCGTTTTTTATGCAGTTTTTGTGCAGATTTTACCACTGCAAGTTTCTATTAATGGAGGGGTGCAGAAACGCTGCAGAAACGCACAAAAGAAGTGACATGCACTTCTTTGAAATCTGCAGCGTATCTGCGCAGATTTTTCTGCACCATGTGCACAGCTTTTTTTTTTCACATTGATTTACATTATACTGTAAATCACAGTGCAGTTCTGCACCAATTCTGCACTAAATCTGCATCGTGTGCACATACCCTAAGGCTACTTTCACACTAGCGTCGTCTCCGCCGCACAACGGGGGCAGCGGATGCATTTTTCCAGCGCATCCGCTGCCCCATTGTGAGGTGCGGGGAAGTGCGGGGAGGTGGGGGCGGAGTTCTGGCCGCGCATGCGCGGTCGGAAAAAGCGGACCGTCGGGAGCAAAGAACTTTACATGTAACGTTTTTTGTGCCCGACGGTCCGCCACAGCACGGCGCAACCGTCGCACGACGGTTGCGACGTGTGTCATTGCGTCGCAAATGCGTCGCTAATGTTAGTCAATGCAGAAAAAACGCATCGACGCATTGCGACGTAATGCAGTTAACGCCAGTGTGAAAGTAGCCTAAGAGTACCATCAGTTGCTGCCCATCAGAAAAAGGCAGATTCAGCTTAACAATAAAATAAAGAAAACACCTTTTTTTTAATATATATATATATATATATATATATATATATATATATATATATATATATATATATATATATATATATATATATATATATATATATATATATATATATGTTTCGAAATAAAAAATAAGCCGAAAATAGGAAAAATGATGAATAGCGGATCAGGGGACTCTACATGAATTCTCTCCGGCAGGCTGCTACCAGAACAAAGCTCATACTGGGTGCTGCAAGCAAAGAAAAAGGAACACTTGCTCCCTATTGTGAAATGTGAAAACACCTCTACCCTCAAAGAAATGCAGAGGTGACAACTTGGGGATGTGGGCGTTTTGAGGAAATAACAGTCTCTATGACATGACACAGTGGCTGTTGGGCAATCCTGCAATGAAGCTCTGGAGGTGTAGGAATATTAGTCATATCATTTACCATTCTGTACTTTCCCCATTTAGAATGGTGTAACACACAGCATGTTGGCTGTAGGTCAATAGGGAAACATTGCAGATAAGCTACAAAACACTGCATTTCTAAATCACTGTTCACATTTCTGTTATGGCAGCAAAGTACTCTGTATCAGTAATGGGAGCCAACATAGGCAGGCACAATACCAGTGCCATATCGCTAAAAGCATCAGGCCAAGCTGCAGCTCTGGGGCCCAAGAGTTGGTGGAATCAGAGGCCAAAAAAGACTGCACTCCCAGCTCATAGTCTCGATTTCAATAGTATCTGCCTCATTCAGAAGCAAAGACAGTTGCGCACAGTGGTGGAGCAGGGAGCTGTCAGCTCTCTGCTCCACCATTCAGCCCATGCATCGGAGTCTCGCACAGTTGCGTACAGTGGTGGAGCAGGGAGCTGTTGGCTCTCTGCTCCACCATTCAAGCCTATGCATCGGAGTCTCGTACAGTTGAGTACAGTGGTGGAGCAGGGAGCTGTCGGCTCTCTGCTCCACCATTCAGTCTATGCATCGGAGTCTCGTATAGTGGTGGAGCAGGGAGCCGTCGGCTCTCTGCTCCACCATTTAGCATATGCATCAGAGTCTCGTACAGTGGTGGAGCAGGGAGCTGTCAGCTCTCTGCTCCACCACTCAGCCTATGCATCGGAGTCTTGCACAGTTGCACATAGTGTGAGCAGGGAGCCGTCGGCTCTCTGCTCCACCGTTCAGCCTATGCATCAGAGTCTTTTTTTTTTTTTTTTATATAGCGCTAACATATTCCGCAGCGCTTTACAGACATTGTCATCGCTGTCCCCGATGGGGCTCACAATCTAAATTCCCTATCAGTATGTCTTTGGAATGTGGGAGGAAACCGGAGTGCCCGGAGGAAACCCACACAAACGCGGAGAGAGCATACAAACTCTTTGCAGATGTTGTCCTTGGTGGGATTCGAACCCAGGACTCCAGCGCTGCAAGGCTGCAGTGCTAACCACTGCACCACCGTGCACAGTCTCGCACAGTTGCGTACAGTGGTGGAGCAGAGAGCTGTTGGCTCTCTGCTCCACCATTCAGCCTATACATCGGAGTCTCGCACAGTTGTGTACAGTGGTGGAGCAGGGAGCTGTGGGCTGTCTGCTCCACCAGTCAGCCTATGCATCGGAGTCTCATACAGTTGTGTACAGTGGTGGTGCAGGGAGCTGTCAGCTCTCTGCTCCACCATTCAGCCTATGCATCGTAGTCTCGTACAGTAGGCGCAATGATAGCACTAGATCACACCTCAGCCTGCACACACAGACTGGAGCAGAGCAATGGAGAAACCAAGATAGGTGAGCATTTTTATTTATTTTTTGTTAGTCACTACTTGCAGAGGGCACAGTGGGGCCTCTTCAAGTGTAGAGGAAATTGTGGGGGAATCATAATGTGCAGAGGAATTGCTAATGATAATATTAGGGACTTGTGGGGAAGAGGTGACGGGGAAAAAAATAAATGCCTTTCTGAATGACAGTCACGATGCTGCAATTTTGGGACCAAGAATTGGAGGACACATTCAGAAACCCCAGCCTTGGGCACAAAGGTAGCTTCTTCAACTCCTGTTCTTTGCATCTTGAAATACAATTTGCTTCCCGTTAAATATTCTAACAAAACACATGAACACACGGCAAAAAAAAAAAAAAGAAAAATATCACCGGGTATCCTGAGAATGTGGAAGGCAGGGAGCGATACAAAATAAATCCGAATAATTATTTGTTCAGCTATGCAGCAAATACAGCAGAGATAGTGTACCTGGACAGCTGGGGAATTATCTCCTCCAAGGCACGATATTTAGGATGGGTAACCATAGCACACCAGCTGAACCATTGTATTCTACCCACAGACAGATTGCAGGAAATACCCATTCCAGGAAATTAGGTTAAAATGTATCCAAGCGCCCACTGCCCATACAACATGAGGATGTTTAGTAACGCTCTGGATCCTGGAAGAGCCGCACACAAATTCAGAGATTTCAGATTCTGTGTTCTGTACTGTATCCAAGTTGGGTGGATGCCATGCAAGGCATCAAGGAAAAGTGGCGTGCCAAAAGTCATCATCGCCTAGCAACCTGAACGAAATACATGTATGTGCCTGAGATTAGACAGTCTGCTAAGCAGAGGGATGCAAGAAATAAGGGGCACAGCCTGCTGAGGAAAGAGAAAATCTGGAAATGAAGCTTTACTTTTACATCTGATGTTCTTCATCTCGGTCTCTTGTCCAGATAAAAAAAAAATGTGCTCGCTAGTCAGAAGGACTGCCTGAGAAATCCTCAGCCTCTACTAACATTGAGCATAGCACCCCGACCCAGCAAGATCCACCATCTTACAAAACCCAGGACGGATTTCTAATGCTTCACATCCACATTTTACTCTTTTTCTACTAACCCTGTCCAGTGAAGATATATTAAAAATAGTGGCACTAAGTAAATTATTCTAAAAAAGAAAAAATATATTAATTTTCAGCCACGTTCACAAATAAGGAATAAACGGACATTAGTATCAGGATATTGCAAAGAAAACTTTCAAAACCAATATGAGATGGCAATCACACATGGCAAATCAACATTGGCGTTTCGCCGATTCTTTTGCTTCACCAGCGGCATCTATTTTTTTTTTTATAAAGATAAATTTTAAATAGCGATCAGCTTCCAAACAAAAGCCGCCCAAAGAATGAACACACTGCTGTGTCTTACTGCTTCCTAGATTTCAAAGGACGAACCAGTTAAAAGAAGTGATGAAAGAACGGAACGTATTCACCAATGTGATTTTTACATTGCTGTGCATTATGCTAATTATACGTAGCACTTTTTTCCGGCGTGTTCCAGGCGGAATCGGACATAAAAAAAAAAAAACGTGCGCACATACCTTAAAATAAAAAAAATAGATTTACCTTCCAGACCGGCACCGATCCTCTGCCCCGACACCTGTATTTCCCGGTGATCTTGGGATATGGTCATTGTGGAGACACGGGGGTCAGAGGGTGCTCTCGTCCGCTGGCCCGGCTGTCTTTAGAAAGACTGCATGAACCAGGCCTCATAACACTGAACACCTGCTCTCTCTCTCTGTGGGCAGAACACTACTCAGACAGCACAGGGTGAGGGTAAAACAGTATGGCAATAATTTATTGAACCACCAACACACAATAGCATACAGAACAGTACCAGCAAATACTCAAGATGGTGCATATTACAGAGTCTCACCCTTCTGCTGACTCGCCGGGATTAGAGCGGCTTCCAATGCTGAATACCCCCACCAGTAGCTCTCCGCTTTTGGCAGACCCCTACAGCGAGGAGGTAACGATAAGCTTAAGAAGCTAGCAGTGAGGTATGTGGCTAGGTGACCCGACTGTCCCAACCTGGATTCTTTAAGACCTCTCTGGGGTTGCAGTGATGGTCACTGAAGCAGTGCTGTGTTCTTCTAGCCGGGGCCGTAGTCCCCTTAGCTGATCTGTGAGTCACACGGACCAGAAGAAAACGTCTCTTTATATAGGTCACAACTGGCTTTCAACCAGTATCCAGAGGTAAGAGAGATGTGAATGAGGCCAACCTACATCGTTTGATTATTATATAATCTATTTGCATAGTTTTTCCTCCTGTTTGGGAATGCCAACAAGCTGTCTAGCATGAACAATGTATGTAATCAACATATCAGCAATGATTGTTCAGTGGTCATTATTGCCTAAAGGTACCTTCACACTGAACAACTTAACGATAACGACAGCGATCCGTGACGTTGCAGCGTCCTGGATAGCGATATCGTTGTGTTTGACACGCAGCAGCGATCAGGATCCTGCTGTGACATCGTTGGTCGGAGCTAGAAGGCCAGCACCTCATTTCGTCGCTGGATCACCCGCTGACAACGCTGAATCAGTGTGTGTGACGCGGATTCAGCGATGTCTTCACTGGTAACCAGGGTAAACATCGGGTTACTAAGCGCAGGGCCGCGCTTAGTAACCCGATATTTACCCTGGTTACCATTGTAAATGTAAAAAAACCAAACACTACATACTCACCTTCTGATGTCTGTCGCGTCCCCCGGCGTCCGCTTCCCTGCACTGTGTCAGCGCCGGCCCGCCGTAAAGCAGAGCACAGCGGTGACGTCACCGCTCTGCTTTAGGGCCGGCACTTACACAGTGCAGGGAAGCGGACGCCGGGGGACGTGACAGACACCGGAATGTAAGCATGTAGTGTTTGGTTTTTTTTACATTTACAATGGTAACCAGGGTAAACATCGGGTTACTAAGCGCGGCCCTGCGCTTAGTAACCCGACGTTTACCCTGGTTACCCGGGGACTTCGGCATCGTTGGTCGCTGGAGAGCGGTCTGTGTGACAGCTCTCCAGCGACCACACAACGACGAAACAGCGACGCTGCAGAGATCGGCATCGTTGTCTATATCGCTGCAGCGTCGCTTAATGTGACGGTACCTTTACTGTTTTGCAAAGATAACAGAAAATAAACTGTAGGAGATAATTTTAGAGGTAAATATTTGTCCTACAAGAAGAGTCAATACTTCAGACAACAGTTTAGGATTCTGGGCCTACACAATTTACATTTGGCATAATCAAGAAGAAATGCTGTGTCGTCACAGTCATGTTAGATCTCCAGCCTATCAGCCTGGGTAAGACCGGCGCCACTCCTCTGCGCTGAGCATTATGTACCCTGGCAATCTTGTGACAATGTCACGTGAGCGCTGCAGCCCATCATTGGCTACTTGTTTGGCTCACAGTTCAGTGAGAGAAGACATCAAGAGATCGCCGAGGAACACAGCATTTAGAGAAGTGGCAGCGATCTGGAAGGAAAGGATGTTTTTCATTTTATTCAACAGGGTGGGGACATTCAAAAGAGGTTGCGAAGTAGCCTCAAGCATCGCCATTAACTTTTCCAACATATGTAGATGACTGACTGTAGGAGAATATTAGAAAACTCAATGGAGGCCCGATGCTATCGTATCGGGAAGGCGGTAATGTCACGATAGGGGCAGGCTTTGCAGCATTGAGAATCTATCCACTCTCTCTTTCCCCATGTGCTGACGTCTCCTGTCTGTGCTCTCTTCTTTGACCTGTCTACCCCATGTGCTATCCCCCTTGTCTGCTGTCTCTCTCCTTCCTGTGCTGTGTTCTCCCCTCATGTGCTGTCCCTTTTGAGCTGTCTCCCCCCTTTGCTCTATCTTCCCCCTGTGCACTTTCTCTCTCCCCCATCTGCTGTCTTCACCTCTCATGTCATCTCTCCTTTGACCTGTGTACCCCATGTGCCGTCCCCCTAGTCTGCTGTGTCTCTCCACCACTGTGCTGTCTTCTTCGCTCATGTGTTCTCTCCTTTGAGCTGTTTCTCCCCCCCGTGTGTCCTCTTTCCTATTTGCACTCACCCCTACAGCAGGAGATCACAGAGTATACATTTTGTGAGGTACAATGTTGTTTATAAACATAATATGCAAATTGCCTCTTCAGAGAAAAAGAGACAAACGCTATAGCGCCACTTATTGGAAGTAGCGATCCTACAAGTCACAATCAACCCTTTGACGAGTCGTGCAATATGTATTAGGATAAAAGCCAAATCAGTATCTCAATTCGCAGACACGGTGTTTCGGGCTGTTGGCCCTCGTCAGTGCGAAGCATGAGAACTGATTTGGCTAGGTGAGAGGCTCTGGACATGGGGTCTAAGGGGTAAGGTTTCTCCTTGTGGAGAGTGACATACCAGCTCTGGCTTGTCAAGGTAAGAGGTTTATTCGCGGTGCAATGCTCCTCTGGGAAATTTAATATGAAAATTGCAGTAAGTGAAATATTTTACCTGACAAAAGAAATCCTCTGTGATCCCCTGCTGTAATGTCAGTATTGTCTTTTGCTTCCTCCCCTGCCCAGGAGATGTGGTATGCTCCGTACACAGACAATTTTCAAAATCAACTTTTGTTCGTTGGAAAACCCTTTTAATGTGACCGACTTCCTCTGCCTGTAGACACGTCGCACATCTGCTGCCGGGATCAGCCGAATGATTCACTGCATCTGCGCAATATTTGCGGTACCGCGCAAGAGGCTGTGTATGGCGTATACAGAATGTGTGTGTGTGTGTGTGTGTTGCGTACGGCGTACACAGTGTGTGTGTGTGTTGCATACGGCGTATACAGTGTGTGTGTTGCATACGGCGTATACAGTGTGTGTGTGTTGCATACGGCGTATACAGTGTGTGTTTGTGTTGCATACGGCGTATAAAGTGTGTGTGTGTGTTGCATACGATGTATACAGTGTGTGTTGCATACGGCGTATACCGTGTGTGTGTGTGTGTTGCACACGGCGTATACCGTGTGTGTGTGTGTTGCATACGGCGTATACCGTGTGTGTGTGTTGCATACGGCGTATACCGTGTGTGTGTGTTGCATACGGCGTATACCGTGTGTGTGTGTTGCATACGGCGTATACCGTGTGTGTGTTGCATACGGCGTATACCGTGTGTGTGTTGCATACGGCGTATACCGTGTGTGTGTTGCATACGGCGTATACCGTGTGTGTGTTGCATACGGCGTATACCGTGTGTGTGTTGCATACGGCGTATACCGTGTGTGTGTTGCATACGGCGTATACCGTGTGTGTGTTGCATACGGCGTATACCGTGTGTGTTGCATACGGCGTATACCGTGTGTGTGTGTGGTGCGACGGTGTTCCGTTGGTGATACCACCAGCAGTTTCCATATTGAGACACCCATCCCTTGGGTGTCCCGATATGGGAGGTCGGTGAACTTCCGCTGCTTGGAATTCAGGGATCCGGACACATCGGGACGGAACAGGATGTGATGACATTACAAGGTAAGTATATATTAAGACTATTATGACAACTGTATAATTTCATTTTACTTGTGAAGACGCAAAAATTCTTCCAGTTTGACAAAGCAATAAATACAACATGACCTCTAGATCTTTTAGAGCTCAGAAACACCTTGGATTCATGTTCTAACACCAGGAATAGTTGGTGAGGAATGCCACTGGGCGGCATAAGTCACTACTGTAGCCGAGACAGTCGCACATTCTACAAGTCACTTGCATGGACATGGATCCCAGCAGACCATTTTTCTGTGACAGTACAAGTAGAGGTAAACTTTAAACCAGTTGTCCACTCTATGGTAATTTTGACTATTGTTTGGAAACAATGAAGTAACACAAGATTTAACGTGAGAATACAAACTTATTACAAGCTTAGCTCTGACCTCTTACATTGAGATGTGCTGTCTCTTTCCTCTACAGGCTTCTTCATGGACTGCACAGCAATGTCGTTCTGAATATTGCAACGGACTGAGGGACAAGTGACCGGCCCCGTGCAGTAGTCCCCACTGAAGTCCTTTGCGAGCTTTATCAATACATACAAACCATGGGTATTAACCTGCTGGAGGCTGAACAGGGAGACTAGCACATGCAGTGTTTGTATAGTCCTCCTACTGCGGGGAGACTAGCAAGTGCAGTGCTTGTATGGTCCTCCAACTGCAGGGAGACTGGCACGTGCAGTGTTTGTATGGTCCTCCTACTGCGGGGAGACTGGCACGTGCAGTGTTTGTATGGTCCTCCTACTGCAGGGAGACTGGCACATGCAGTGTTTGTATGGTCCTCCTACTGCGGGGAGACTGGCACGTGCAGTGTTTGTATGGTCCTCCTACTGCGGGGAGACTGGCACGTGCAGTGTTTGTATGGTCCTCCTACTGCGGGGAGACTAGCACGAGCAGTGCTTGTATGATCCTCCTACTGCGGGGAGACTGGCACGTGCAGTGTTTGTATGGTCCTCCTACAGCGGGGAGACTGGCACGTGCAGTGTTTGTATGGTTCATCTATTGTGGAGAGACTGGTACAGTGGGAATTGATAAAATATTTATCAAATCTACATGATGCTGCAAATCTGGGATATGGTATAATAAACTGGCTGTAGTGGGATAGGAAAGTAGACAGCCACCTCTTAACGCCACGTCATGGACAGCACTCAAAAATATTTTCACATTATTATATACAGATATCTTTGATAAGATTTTCAGGTTTTGACACGTTCGAATATACTCATCTTTTTCTAGATACTTTAAAAAAAAGCAAAAAAAAAAAACTGTTAAGCAGTGAGACAAATTTGCCAAGAAAACTTTCTATGTTGCCTATGGAAACCAATCAGTTTTCATTTTATCTGGGCTGTTCACAAAATTAAAGATGCGCTGAGTTTGATCGTTCTGGGCAATAAAGAAAGTTTTTCTTTTAAAAAAATGATAACTAAGGCCCAGCGTCTACAACACATGAGATATTTAAAAGAGGTGATTTTGATTTCAGATAACTCAGTCTACGAGCTGTAATTTGTTAAAAAACAATAAAGTTCGTTTACTCACCCTCCCCAGGTTCAGCGCTGAGTCTCCATCGCTGATCCCAGTATCTGTTATGGTCAGCAGTGCGAATGTCACGTGGACGGCACCGCAGCCAGTAGCTGAGCTCAGCAGTTATGCTCAAGTTGAGAGCAAGTCTTAAGACCCCCTGAGCCCGCCGACTGGCTGCAGCGCCATCAATGCGATGCCAGTATTGTAGAAAAGAACAGCCACCAGGAACAGGGGCAGATACTTGGCACTGGACCCAGGGAGGGAGATTGGTTTTAAAACAAACTGGAGTTAAATACATGGGTTTTAGAAACTAGAAAATCTAACCCACGTCATCACATGACAGCTAATTATCAGAAACATCTTGATACAGGAAAGAGATATATCTTTGTACAGTGTTAGCCAGTAGATAGAAAAATATTAAGATTTGAGAGTCCTCAGTGGTTGATACCTTTTAATGGCTAACAGACAAGATGGTAACAAATTGCAAGCTTTCCAGACTACTTAGTTGATGTAGAAAGACATAAATCCATGCAACACATTTATTCCTGCACTGAGTGTGCCAAAGGTTGTCATAAGTTTATATTCCCAGATCCTTCTGTCTCGCTGAGATTTGAAGTCTTTCTACATCAGCTAAGGATTGTGCTCCTTAGACCCTGTAGAGGCAACACAGCCAGACCCCAATCACAGGACAATAAAACTTTCACACTCCTGATCTATAAACGGTTTCAATATTTACGGCCACAACTGTATATCCCTCTCCCATAATGATAGTTCTGCTTCATGTCATTTGTCTTATCTATTGCATTATTCCTGCGTCATGTTGTCTATAAAAAATATTTAGACACGAGAGTCCTCAGTGGTTGATACCTTTTAATGGATAACTGAAAAGATGGTAACAAATTGCAAGCTTTCGAGACTACGCAGGTCTCTTCATCAGGCAAGACTAATACAAATTCTGAAGAATCACATACTTATACACAACACAGCACAGAGAGAAAGAAGGCAAAGTATAAGACAAGTGACATGAAGCAGAATTATCATTATGTAAGAGGAATAGACATAGATATTGGAACAGTTCATAGATAAGGAAGCCTTAATGTTTTATGGTCCTCTGAATGGGTCCGGTTCTGTGTTATGATGACCCCAGAAGGTCTGAAGAGCAAATTCCTTAACTGATGTAAAAAGACATAAATCTATGCGAAACATCCATTCCTGAGTGTGTCAAAGGTCCTCATGAGTTTATACTCACAGATTCTTCTGTCTTTCTGAGGTTTGAAATTACCTTTTAAAACAATTTCATGTCCATGATGTTATGACCGGGGCTACAAAAATGTTTTGCTACCGGAAGGTCCATTCTTTTTTCTCTTATTGTGTGGCGATGAGAATTCATCCTTGTTCTAAGTTTTTGCCCTGTCTCCCCCACATACAGACCCCTAGTTGGACATTTAGTACAAATAATTAAATACACCACATTAGATATGATGCAGCTGAATGTACCTGGGATCTTGTAGATGTTGTGTATAAATGTAACTCTTTAGATGTTGTGTTATTCTATGCCTGATGAAGAGACCTGAGTAGTCTTGAAAGCTTGCAATTTGTTACCATCTTTTCAGTTAGCCATTAAAAGGTATCAACCACTGAGGACTCTCAATTCTAAATATTTTTCAAATAAACATCAGCATTTTGGGAGTTAAAACAGAGACACAAAAGTCTATAGCGTTCCCCCCCCCCCCTTTTTTTTAAGTGCTGTGTATGCGGTAGAGAGATAATTATGTCTACCCAACTACTTTCACAACTGAAAAAAAAAGAAAAAGGAACTCCCCTCACTGGTTTAGCACGGTGAAAAACAACATAAGGCCTTAGAATTTTTGGGGTTTGATCAGGTTTTACAATGACATCAGAAAAAGAGTCCCGAGAGCGTCGGAAAAAGTCCAGAGTTCCTCTTTCACAGTGACTGGAAATGTCAGACACCTCGTATGGGACTTTGAGTAACCTGTTATACGACAGTCTGCGCCTGTCAACACCAATCATGGTGGACATGGCTACAGCGGTGACATTATAACTACAGCACATAACTGCAGCCAATCCCTGAGATCATCGGTCAAGCTACTTTAGATGGCACAATACTGCTGAGCTCCATGATTGGCTGCAGTCATCTTAAAGACTGGGGCAACAGCGCAAGGGCAAACAGCGCAAGGGCAAACAGCGCAAGGGCAAACAGCGCAAGGGCAAACAGCGTGGGTCAGTGCTCAAAAGCTCCTTTAGTCAGCAATTCTAAATATGGTGACGATTAATTGAATGCTGCCATCACCGCTGTATCTGGTTCTCGATCAGTTTTCAGCTCCAGATACTGTGTGTACTAAAGGTACCAGTAACCTTATAATATATGTGGCTGAATATTAATGGGTTATTCCCATCAATATGAGATGCAGTACTGATCATAAGTAATGGAGGAAGCAGTAAGCCTCTCACTTGCTGTATTGATCCCACTGATCAAGTGACTGATTACTAGGATGCCAGGGATGACTCACAGCTGCTGGATCTTACCCAGAGCAGCTATGACAGATACAAATGTCAAACCAAAGGGCCATTTACTTTTGCACATTTAATTTTTTGGAGGGCAACCACTCTAAACAAAAGAAAAGAAAAAAAAAAACTTTAAAGACTCTCCCTGTTCACGTGTTGCAAAGCCATTTTGCGGCCCATATGATCATGTCTTTTGAGTGCTTTTTTCCTGCTTCAGGTTTTCCAAACACAGCACTCTATGTTCAGAAGGCAGCAAAAAATACCGTGACCCATTCATCAAGGTATCATAATTTGGCCCTTGTCAAAGTCACCCAGATCCCCTTATAGTCTAATTATTGATGCAATTACCACACAATCATTAAAACATGCCATGGTTTAGCCTTAATGTTGTAAAATCGACCATCTTAGTAAAATATAAAACACATCTTGACTGATCCGTGTGAATAAGTGTTTAGAGTCACCCATTCTTCCTGCTTACAGGTAGGTTCACTTCACCTGCCAGTATAAGGCTGTGTTCACATTAGGCGGATTATTTTATGCATTTTTAATGCAAGTTTTCAGCGGCGTTTTACAGTACCAGCAAAGTCTATGAGATTTCAGAAATCTCATGCACACACCTTGATTTTTTTGCCACCATCGTTTTGCGCTTTGGATGTTTTTTTGAACAATAGAGCATGTCACTTTCAGCATTTTTTTTTCACCCTTTGAAAGTAATGGGTGGTGAAAAGCGCTGAAAATCTGAACAAAAAAAAAAGCAGGTATCAGGTTTGTCTGCGTATTTTCTGCCAAAACCTGATTACATAGATTGAGTTTTTTTTATTTTTTGCACTAAACTTTATCAGCATGTACAAGAGACAAATTTAGCATGACAAAAATGCAGAAAAAAAACAAGAAAAAAAAACAAGAAAAACCTGCTTTACTCTGCAGCTTCTTTTCTCTCCAGAGAGCAGGTTTTGGCCTAGTGTGAACATAGTTAGACAGGGTCACTATGGCACAGCAGTCATATGAAAACGAAATAAAGTGGACAGTGGCTCTTTTTCTGGTGCTCTACCCAGACGCCTGTACAGCATATGAAAAACTCCAGAGAAAGTAAATAGTAAAAATGGAATGAACAGAATAAAATGACACGTAGTAGAATGAAAAACATGCCACAAGCAGAAAAAACAAGTACTGCAGAAATGTGTATAGCCCACTGACCAACACTGCAGCAGTGGAGCAGCACAACAAGTCTGGTATATTTATACTCTCCACACGTGTGTCTGCCAGGGGAATTCTAGGACAAGTACCTAATAACCAAAGAATGCCCATGTGTAGGAGTGGGGCTGTTCATTTTGCCTCTATATAATGACGTCCTGAAGAAGACATGACAGTGACCTATACATATGATAACAATACGCCTGACTATTACTACAGTGTTATTAGTACTATCACACATAGAAAGATGCACCCGCGAGTACAGGCAGCCATGTTTCGGCTCCATAATAAAGCAGCACAGAAGTCCATAGGGAACACTGTACACCGGAGCTTTCATACGCTACCAGACAGCGGAAATAAAGTCACAGTTTTTACTTTTTTTCTGTTAGAAAACTACCTAAAAGAAAAAAAAATGTCCTTGTGGCCCACAGCAGCCTCAGAGCAGCTATCATGTTTCCGGAGTCCGGACCCCGGGCTCAGTTTTGACTCTGAGGCCACGTTCCCACAATGAGCTTTTGGCGAGTTTTTAATGTTGCAGATTTTCTGCACCTACTAAGTAAATTAGGTCACTTGCGGGTTTTTTAGTGTGTTTTTGTCTCTTTTTGGTGTGTCATGCTTTAAATAAAGCTGACTCGTTTTTCACACTTCCTGGTATTTGTCTGTAAACAAAACTTTATTGATATAGACATGTGCAGTGTATAGGCATTTTTTTTTTTATGCATTTCCATGGCAGACATTAACTAAAAACATGTGCATCGTTTACCTGCGGCTTTCACACACCTATCGCAAGTCTATGGAAAAAATCTGCACATAAAACTCTGCCTAACCGCAAGAGAACATGACATGCCGCGGATATGTAAGGCCTCTTTCACACTTGCGTCGTGTGACGTCCGTCGAAATGTGTCATTTGGAGAAAAAAACGGATCCTGCAAATGTGCCCGCAGGATGCGTTTTTTTTGCCCATAGACTTGTATTGCCGACGGATCGCGACGTATGGCCATACGTCGCGTCCGTCGTGCACTGGATGTGTCGTGTTTTGGCGGACCGTCGGCACGAAAAAAACATTCAAGGGAACGTTTTTTTGTACGTCTGGTCCACCATTTCCTACCGCGCATGCGCAGCCGGAACTCGGCTCCTTCCTCCCCGGGACTTTACAATGGGCAGCGGATGCATTGAAAAACTGCATCCGCTGCCCACGTTGTGCCGAATTTACACAACGTCCGTCGGTACGTCACGCCGACGCTTAGCGACGGACCCATACCGACACAAGTGTGAAAGAAGCCTAACGCACCGCAGCTCCGTTTACACCAAGGAACAATAAGTACGAGAGGTGTACAAATCCCAACCACTTTTTGATGAAGTGAAAATACACTAAGTCAAAATCTCACCAAAAACTCATCGTGGTCACACTCTGAAAAAACTGCCTCAGAATGAAATAGGTGTATTGCACGGTCTTTACACTAGAGCTGCAGAGTCACTACTGTAAGGGTATGTTCACACGTGGCAGATTTGTAAAGTGGTAGTATAATACTAGGACATGCCATCCCGACCTGTGACACTCCCATTGATGCCAGCCGGCACTATTTTTCCATGATGAGCAGAGCCTCAGCCGCCCGCAGTGCAGGAATCGGCATTGTGGCCCTGTGCAAGTGAAGAGGAGCAGCTCAAAGGGGACCAGTGTTGTCCCCTTCATTTTCAGAGTTCAAAACCCCACCGATCATAAAGTCATGGTATAGTCCATTAACATGTCATCACTTTACAATTCCTGTGACTGAAAACACATACAATGGAGGCATCTCTGCTCAATGGAATAGGGCACACAGAAATATCTGCAACAAATCTCCAGCATGAGAGTGCAAGATCTGAGCTCATGTTGTACCAGGCACCACGTAGAGTAAGGGTATGTGCACACGTCAGGATTTCTTGCAGAAATTTTACTGACAAAAACCGGACATTTCTGCCAGAAATCCGCATGCGTTTTTTTTTGCGTTTTTGACACGTTTTTTGTGCGTTTTTATTCCAAATGCATAGAATTGCGGGAAAAACACGGAAAATCCGCAAAATTAATGAACATGCTGCTTTTTTTACCGCGATGCGTTTTTTTTCGCGGAAAAAAAAAATCGCACCATATGCACAAAACATGCAGAATGCATTCTAAATGATAGGATGCATAATGTATGCGTTTTTAATGAGTTTTTATAGTATTTTTATCACGAAAAAAATGCGAAAAAACCTGAACGTGTGCACATACCCTTAAGCTGATCATATACATTAGATCACTGCTGGCCGAATTTTGGCCGTGGTCTCATGACTCCTCCATACTCATGAGCAAATCTGAACTTAAAGGGAATTTCTCACGAACTTTAAAAGTTAATTTTATTTATTAGATACTAGCTGTACTACCCGGCTTCGCCCGGGGTAATAACTGCTGTTAGCAAAATAGAATGTGTTAACAAAAATTTATTCTGCACAAAAAACCCACAAAACAAATAGATAGAAATGTAATTATTAAAAGGCAAAAACTAAGCTAATAGAAGCATTTTACAACATATATTTCAACACCAGAGATATTCCACACAGATTTAACTAAATTGGCCAAGTAATGTGAAGTAATCTTCTACTACTTATTCGAGAGCCTTTTGATAAACGACATTCTTAGTTTTTCCTTCAGGTGCAAAGACAAACACATTTTTGGCTGTTCCAACTCTTGAACAGGCCACAAAGTCGACCATGAGAAAAGCATGGAGATTGTAAATCTAAGCTAGCTGAAGAGCCCGGCGTTGCCTGGGCATAGTAAATATCTGTGGTTAGTTATAGCACCTCACTTCTCTAATTTTCCCATCACGCCTCTCATTTTCCCCTTCACATCTCTCTCTTTCTCCCTCACACCTCTCATTTTCCCCCTCACTCCTCTTATTTTCCTCCTCACTCCTCTTATTTTCCCCATTAACACTTGTCATTTCGACCTCACATCTGTCATTTTCCAATCACTCCACTATTTTCCCTCACTCCTCTCATTTTGCACTCACACCTTTTCATTTTCACCTCACACCTCTCATTTTCACCTCAGTATATACATGTTTGTCATTTCCCTTATATATAGTATACACCTGTATGTCATCTCCTGCATATAGTATATACCTGTATGTCATCTCCCCCGTATATAGTATATACCTGCTGTGTGTCATCTCCCCTGTATATAGTATATACCTGTATGTCATCTCCTCCTATATATAGTATATATCTGTGTGTCATCTCCTCCTGTATATAGTATATACCTGTATGTCATCTCCTCCTATACATAGCATATACCTGTATGTCATCTCCTCCTGTATATACTATATACCTGTAGGTAATCTGCTCCTGTATATAGTATATACCTGTGTGTCATCTCCTTCTGTATATAGTATATACCTGTATGTCATCTCCTGCTGTATGTACCTGTATGTCATCTCCTCCTCTATATAGTATATACCTGTGTGTCATCTCCTCCTGCATATAGTATATACCTGTGTCATCTCCCCTGTAAATAGTATATACCTGTGTGTCATCTCCTCCTGTATATAGTATATATCTGTATGTCATCTCCTCCTGTATTAGACTTCGTTCACACGTTATTTGGTCAGTATTTTTACCTCAGTATTTGTAAGCTAAATTGGCAGCCTGATAAATCCCCAGCCAACAGTAAGCCCACCCCCTGGCAGTATATATTAGCTCACACATACACATAATAGACTGGTCATGTGACTGACAGCTGCCGGATTCCTATATGGTACATTTGTTGTTCTTGTAGTTTGTCAGCTTATTAATCAGATTTTTATTTTTGAAGGATAATACCAGACTTGTGTGTGTTTTAGGGCGAGTTTCGTGTGTCAAGTTGTGTGTGTTGAGTTGCGTGTGGTGACATGCATGTAGCGACTTTTGTGAGATGAGTTTTGTGTGGCGACATGCGTGTAGCAACTTTTTGTGTGTCGAGTTGCATGTGACAGGTTAGTGTAGCAAGTTGTGTGCAGCAAGTTTTGCGCGTGGCGAGTTTTATGTGTGGTGCCTTTTGAGTATGTGCAAGTTTTGTGTGAGGCAACTTTTGCATGTGTTGCAACTTTTGTGCATGTGGCAATTTTTCCGCGTGTGCAAGTTTTGCATGTGGCGAGTTTTCCATGAGGTGAGTTTTGCACGTGTGGCGAGTTTTGCATGTGGAGAGTTTTGCGCGTGGCGAGTTTTGAGCGGCGACTTTTGTGTTTCAACTTTTATGTGGCGAGGTTGGTGTATGTGTGGTGAAATGTGCGCTGAGGGTGGTATATGTGTTCGAGCACGTGGTAGTGTGTGGCGCATTTTGTGTGTGTGTTCATATCCCCGTGGTGGTGTGGTGATTATCCCATGTCGGGGCCCCACCTTAGCAACTGTACAGTATATACTCTTTGGCGCCATCGCTCTCATTCTTTAAGTCCCCCTTGTTCACATCTGGCAGCTGTTAATTTGCCTCCAACACTTTTCCTTTCATTTTTTCCCCATTATGTAGATAGGGGCAAAATTGTTTGGTGAATTGGAAAGCGCGGGGTTAAAATTTCACCTCACAACATAGCTTTGAGGCTCTCGGGGTCCAGACGTGTCACTGTGCAAAATTTTGTGGCTGTAGCTGCGACGGTTCAGATGCCAATCCCGGACATACATACACACATACATACACACATTCAGCTTTATATATTAGATTGGAATAATAATAATTTCCACAATTGGATGTGTATAAATAAAATGTTCCTGTGCTGAGATAATCTTATAAGGGTATGTGCACACGTTGAGGATTTTGCTGCGGATCAGCAGGGGATTGGCCGCTGTGGATTCGCAGCAGTTTTCCATGAGTTTACAGTACCATGTAAACCTATGGAAAACAAAATCCGCAGTGCACATGCTGCAGAAAAAAAACGTGCGGAAATGTAGTGTTGTTTATTCCGCAGCATGTCAATTCTTTGTGCGGATTCCGCAGCGGTTTACACCTGCTGCATAATAGGAATCCACAGGTGTAAAACCGCAGGTGGAATCCGCACAAAATCTGCAAGAAAAAACACGGTAAGTCAGCAGTACGGTTTTCCTGTGGATTTACCAAAATCAGTCCAGAAAAATCCGCACCACTTTCTGCAACGTGTGCACGTGGCCTCAATGTGCCCCTGCTGTGTACTGAGTAATGGCTGTGTCTGACCGTACAGGGACATGATCTGATCATATCACATCTAATGGACAGGGGAGGAAGCAAAAGAGAGTATACAGACAGGACAGCATAAGATCCCAGCCGATTGTTTTACCTCACAGAAACATTGCTGAATAAAATTAACTTTTGTTTGTGGGAAAACCCTTTTAAAAGTTAGTGTCTGGAGCTAAACGTCAAACATGAATTTCTCCCGGAAGTCCATTGCAGAGAGAGAGAGAATACTGTGATTTGACTTCAAAATCAGATGGGTGCGAGAAAAAAAAGAAAGAAAAAAAAATCCGATGCCATATGGACCATCAGTATAGCAGACAATTTTATGGATACATTGCAGTTCTGCAAGATGGGAAACTGTAACTGGTCCTGTAAAAGATTAACATCTGCAGAGTACAAGGAAAAAAAAAAAAATTGTATACGGACCGCACATGAATGACAAGTGGAAAAAAAAAAAAAAATCATCTCACTCTCCTGGATGAGAATGGGACCAATTTTTTATACGATCATGTGACCCTAGCCTTATAAATGTGCCTGAGCTATGTACGGTTTTGTTTTTTCTGTGTCCAACCATGCAGAGCGGCTCCAGTTCATGATCGGCACATACTACAGCTCCTAGCCAGGGGAGGAAGTACAAGTGACTTATGATATATGAGTACAATGAAAGAAGTGGCTTGCAGCTCTTTGTTTGTATAGGAGAACATATTTCCCTGCCTGCCTTATCACAGGAGAGTGTTTCTGTTGGGTCACCAGTCTTGTGAGCTCATCATAAATCAAGTCAGTGACATACAATCTCAGCAGTTGCTGAAGCTCTTATGCCATTGACTTTATTTTTGATGAGATCAGAAGGCTGGAGAGGCAGCAAAAACACTTGCTCCTGTGATAATACAGGCAAGGAAATGTGTTACCTGAGAAAGTAACAGCTGCATCTCCTGCTATTTCAACTGCATACTCACTTATCAAGAGCTGTGCTATGTGCTGACCATAAACTGGAGCAGCTCTGCATGGTTGGACACAGAAAATGATAGTATACAGCACGGTGCTTTCACATTGCATTGAGGCACTTGTTCGTTGGACCCTCAAACCATTATAGTGCATGCGCCGATGGGACCACACACTACAATGGTGCCGACAGAGCAAATGCTGCTCTGCCATGCATCATTTTCAGGTGTGTACACCTACTAAAGGCGGACACGCCCGAAAAATGATGAACAACAAAGCACACATTTGCTCTGTCGGCACCATAAGCTATGTCTCCACTGTCAGGATGGCCGGCGGTATCGCCGCTAGGCGCTAAGCCCCGCCCCTTTCTGGGACGCGATCATGCCGGATGTGTTAACTCTTCACATCCGGGATGATCGCTCTCTCCCATAGCGCCCTGTGATATGCCTTGCGGGGACGCTGCGTCCCCGCAAGGTGTACGGACATGCTGCGATCTGAAAAGACGCGCAGCATGTCCGGAGTCGCAGGGCCGCCGCGTGCGGGTTTCCACGCATAGTGGAGACGGGATTTCATAAAATCCCCTCCACTATGCTGGAACATCTGGACGCTGCTTGTTTGACGCTGCAGCTCTGCGCAACGTCAAACAAGCAGTGTTTCCTGACCGTGGAAACATACCCTTATAGTCTATGGCCTCGTCAGCGCATATGCCCGAACCCGGTGTAACAGGCCAGATTATACCCCCAGGCCAGACTATACCCGGGGTTAAAGTGGCCTAGGCTAGATTATACCCCGGGTATACTTTGGCCTAGGCCAAACTATACCCCGGGGTATAAAATAGCCTAGGCCAAAGTATACCCCTCCAGGCCAGATTATACCCCCCAGGGTAAGCTGAGGGAAAGCTGCTCATTCTTCTAGGTCACAGCTCCCCCTCCCATCGGGCACTGCTCCTTTTCAAGCTCCTCCACCTCTGGTGACGCCAGGGATCTCCCTTTCTAAGCCCCACCCCCTCCCTATAGTCACATGTGACATGAAATCTTCAGCCCTGCTCGTGCCAGCTCGTTGTCTTGGCGCCTTGGATATGCTTGGAAAAGGGCTTTGTATACCTAGGGGGCACTGACGAGCACTGAGGGGTGGGTGGGGAACCCCTTTACTGGTTGCTATGGGATATAGCATGATCACTCTATCCTAGCAACACCTTGGATACGCTTGGAAAAGGGGTTTATCTATCTTGGGGGCACCATTGCAGCACTGCGGGTGGGTGGGGAAACCTTTTACTGGTTGCTATGGGATTTTACATGATCACTCTATCCTAGCAACGCCTTGAATACGCTTGAAAAAGGGGTTTATCTACCTTGGGGGCACTCTCGCAGCACTTAAGGATAGGTGGTTAACCCCTTAGGTGGTTGCTATGGGATTTTACATGACCACTTTATCCTAGCAACGGCTTGTATACGCTTGGAAAAGGGGTTTATCTACCTTGGGGGCACCCTTGCAGCACTGTGGGGAAGCCGGGGAACCCTTTTACCGGTTGCTATGGGATTTTACATGACCAATTTATCCTAGCAACGCCTTGTATACGCTTGGAAAAGGGGTTAATCTACCTTGGGGGCACCCTCACAGCACTGCGGGGTGGGTGGGGAACCCTTTTACTGGTTGCTATGGGATTTTACATGGCCATTCTATCCTAGCAACGCCTTGGATACGCTTAAAAAATGGGTTTATCTACCATGGGGGCACCCTCGCAGCACTGCGGGGAAGCCGGGGAACCCTTTTACTGAGGAAGGAAACAGCACAAAAATTCAAAAGCTGACTTAGGCCATAGTATACCCCCGGGGGATAAACTTTATACCAGGGGGTATAAAATAGTTTTTATAGTATTTCTCTAGGCCATAATGACGGGGACCCCGTCTACCAGGAGACGGGCAGCGGCGGTTAGCGAGGGGGGGTAATCGGGCAGCCCCCCTAAGGTAACTATAAAATGGGGGGGTATTTGTAATGCATATGCATTACAAATACCCCCCTTTACAACTACTTTTGCCATGGGCAAAAGTTTTGTATAGTGGGAGGTACTCTTTAAGAATTGTCAGTTTGGTTTCTCAATAAAATGTTGAAGCATTAAGTAATTCTTGTGTATATCACTCAATGCAAATGATTTCATTGGGGTATAATATGAGCTGAGAGGTATAAATTGGGCTAGGCAACTTTAACCCCAGATTAGTTACATAATCTGGCCTGGAGGGGTATAGTTTGGCCTAGGCTATTTTACACCCCGGGGTATAGTTTGGCCTAGGCCAGTTTATGCCCGGGTATACTCTGGCATAGACCAAATTATACCCGGGGTTAATCTGGGACAGGGTTACTTTGGCCTGTTACACCGAGGAACCCTTTTACTGGTTGCTATGGGATTTTACATGACCACTTTATCCTAGCAATGCCTTGTATATGCTTGGAAAAGGGGTTTATCTACCTTGGGGGCACCCTGCTTGCTATAGGGTTTTACATGGTGTAAGTACCTTAGATTGATCATTTGAAATCGCTTAGCAACCAGGAAAAGAGTTCCCCAGCCTCCATGCAATGCTGCGACAGTGCCCCCAAGGTAGATAAGCCCCTTTTCCAAGCGTATCCAAGGCGTTGCTAGGATAAAGTGGCCATGTAAAATCCCATAGCAACCAGTAAAAGGGTTCCCCGGCTTCCCCGCAGTGCTGTGAGGGTGCCCCCAAGGTAGATAAACCCCTTTTCCAACCGTATCCAGGGCGTTGCTAGGATAAAGTGGCCATGTAAAATCCCATAGCAACCAGTAAAAGGGATCCCCACCCACCCCGCAGTGCTGTGAGGGTGTCCTCCAAGGTAGATTAACCCCTTTTCCAAGCGTATACAAGGCGTTGCTAGGATAAATTGGTCATGTAAAATCCCATAGCAACCAGTAAAAGGGTTCCCCGGCTTCCCCGCAGTGCTGTGAGGGTGCCCCCAAGGTAGATAAACCCCTTTTCCAACCGTATCCAGGGCGTTGCTAGGATAAAGTGGCCATGTAAAATCCCATAGCAACCAGTAAAAGGGATCCCCACCCACCCCGCAGTGCTGTGAGGGTGTCCTCCAAGGTAGATTAACCCCTTTTCCAAGCGTATACAAGGCGTTGCTAGGATAAATTGGTCATGTAAAATCCCATAGCAACCAGTAAAAGGGTTCCCCGGCTTCCCCGCAGTGCTGTGAGGGTGCCCCCAAGGTAGATAAACCCCTTTTCCAACCGTATCCAGGGCGTTGCTAGGATAAAGTGGCCATGTAAAATCCCATAGCAACCAGTAAAAGGGATCCCCACCCACCCCGCAGTGCTGTGAGGGTGTCCTCCAAGGTAGATTAACCCCTTTTCCAAGCGTATACAAGGCGTTGCTAGGATAAATTGGTCATGTAAAATCCCATAGCAACCAGTAAAAGGGTTCCCCGGCTTCCCCGCAGTGCTGTGAGGGTGCCCCCAAGGTAGATTAACCCCTTTTCCAAGCGTATACAAGGCGTTGCTAGGATAAATTGGTCATGTAAAATCCCATAGCAACCAGTAAAAGGGTTCCCCGGCTTCCCCGCAGTGCTGTGAGGGTGCCCCCAAGGTAGATAAACCCCTTTTCCAACCGTATCCAGGGCGTTGCTAGGATAAAGTGGCCATGTAAAATCCCATAGCAACCAGTAAAAGGGATCCCCACCCACCCCGCAGTGCTGTGAGGGTGCCCCCAAGGTAGATTAACCCCTTTTCCAAGCGTATACAAGGCGTTGCTAGGATAAATTGGTCATGTAAAATCCCATAGCAACCAGTAAAAGGGTTCCCCGGCTTCCCCGCAGTGCTGTGAGGGTGCCCCCCAAGGTAGATAAACCCCTTTTCCAACCGTATCCAGGGCGTTGCTAGGATAAAGTGGCCATGTAAAATCCCATAGCAACCAGTAAAAGGCTATAGTCTGGCCTGAGGGTATAGTGTGGCCTGTTATAGTTTGGCCTAGGCTGTTTTACATCCTTAGGTATAGTTTGGCCTAGGCCAAAATATACCCAGGGTTAAATGTAGCCTAGGCCACTTTAACCCTGGGGGGTATAATGTGGCCTGGAGGGGTATAGTTTGGCCTAGGCTATTTTATGCCTGGGTATAGTTTGGCCTAGGCCAGTTTATACCCCGGGGTATACTCTGGCCTAGGCCAAATTATACCCGGGGTTAATCTGGGACGGGGTTACTTTGGCCTGTTACACCGGGGTGGGTTAGGATGTAAGCCCTGATCTGGCCACTGAACGGGTGCCAGAATGCAATGTGAAACCAGCCTAAGATTATCTCAGCACAGGAATTTTTTTTTTTAACACATCCAATCGTGGTGCTTATTATTATTCCAAGATCTATTGACCAAAACACACTTTATCCATGGGACAACCCCTTTATGGCTGGCATCCAGCACTGGAGATCCGGAGGCACATCTAGAACATTTCTTGCTTCGAACCAGGTTTAAAACTTTTTAAAAGTAATAACCTCATGAGGCCTTAGGCCCCAAATTCAAAACTCCAATGTTTGTAGGACAGCCAGAGCTCCGATTGTCACTGCCATTCCCTAACAAAGTAGTTCCCTAACTGGGCCCAACGTCAATTTGACACGTTGCCAAAAAACATGCAGAACTACCATCTCCCATGCCCAAATGATATCTTCTAATATGTTTCTTTCATGTTTGCCTCTCCATGACACTAGAAATCAGGACAAGGAAGGAGTAGGCACTGGGTTATTCTATATGGACAAGCGATTATGTGCGACACTATTGTTAAGGAACTAGCAGCCAGCTAGGTCTACAGCAGTCCTGTGTAAGGCATTAGTATGGTCATTCCCTGGGTATGGCCACAGGCTGCCTGTCCTGCATTGCTATAAGGTCTATTTGTTTTGCAGATGTATAATGGTAGATAATAGTAAGCACTGGTACATGACTAGGCAGAAGCTGATCGCTTCTCCCTGTGAGCATTGCCCCCATGTTGCCTGCTCTTTGTGACCTTCAGCTGCTCCATAGTTCAGGCTGCAGATGGCACAGGAGCAGGCAGTAAGCAGCACAGGAGCAGGCAGTAAGCGGCACAGGAGCAGGCAGTAAGCAGCACAGGAGCAGGCAGTAAGCAGCACAGGAGGAGGCAGTAAGCAGCACAGGAGCAGGCAGTAAGCAGCACAGGAGCAGGCAGTAAGCAGCACAGGAGCAGGCAGTAAGCAGCACAGGAGGAGGCAGTAAGCAGCACAGGAGCAGGCAGTAAGCAGCACAGGAGCAGGCAGTAAGCAGCACAGGAGGAGGCAGTAAGCAGCACAGGAGGAGGCAGTAAGCAGCACAGGAGGAGGCAGTAAGCAGCACAGGAGGAGGCAGTAAGCAGCACAGGAGGAGGCAGTAAGCAGCACAGGAGGAGGCAGTAAGCAGCACAGGAGCAGGCAGTAAGCAGCACAGGAGGAGGCAGTAAGCAGCACAGGAGGAGGCAGTAAGCAGCACAGGAGGAGGCAGTAAGCAGCACAGGAGGAGGCAGTAAGCAGCACAGGAGGAGGCAGTAAGCAGCACAGGAGGAGGCAGTAAGCAGCACAGGAGCAGGCAGTAAGCAGCACAGGAGGAGGCAGTAAGCAGCACAGGAGGAGGCAGTAAGCAGCACAGGAGGAGGCAGTAAGCAGCACAGGAGCAGGCAGTAAGCAGCACAGGAGGAGGCAGTAAGCAGCACAGGAGGAGGCAGTAAGCAGCACAGGAGGAGGCAGTAAGCAGCACAGGAGGAGGCAGTAAGCAGCACAGGAGGAGGCAGTGGCAGCAGGTCTCCAGCTCTGACCACAGAGCAGCAAAGTAACAAAACAAACAGCCCAGTACTGGGCAGGGCAGTCAGAGAGCTCCCAGTCTCACCAGATCCTCTGCTGGATTTCTGCACCCAGCAGACCCCCCCCCCCTCTTTGACCACCCCAGTTAGGGACCACTCTGATCCATGCACACAGGATGAGTGGCAGGGAATGTTTGGGAACACACGTCACAAGCTGCTGTATACCTGACATGTGCGGTGCTCTGGTCAGTGCTCACCGTTAGATGCAGAGTCCATGGTCGGGCTGAGCTTGTCCCGGGTCACTTCTGGTTCTTGTAGTCCCCCTGTAGAAGCAGTGCAGCAGCTAGAGATGAGCCATCGTGTGCAGGCAGCCCGGTGTGTCAGTGCTGGGACAGTGGAGGAGGCGGAGAGGAGCTGTGTGTTTGTGCTGCACACTTCCTCTCCCCTCCCTGCCAGGCATCATGTCTGCCCTCCCACACACTGACAAGCCTCATACACCACTCCCACAGGCAGGCGCCGGCTCCTGCACTACAAACACATGGCAGCCTGGTCCCACTGTACTGTGGTGGGCTGCAGGTTCTCTGCCCACCGTACTGAGCAGATGTGGTGGTCCCTCTGAGTATGTCAGACCAGCAGCATGGACTCTGCACAAAGATGGGTGATAATACAGGAATACTGATGATCGAGCACTAAAATGCTGGGTACTCGAATCGAGCAGGTCGGACAGGCTCAGCTCGAGTAACAAGTCTCATGGAAGTCAATGGGAAACTCGAGCATTTGTCTGGAAGACGCTAACGGGGGCTGGGGAGGCAGGAAAATCACGGAAATAGTGCTAACATGGAATGGGAACGGCACAGGGAAGATGCCTGGACATGGACAGTAAATGTAATTTTAACATTTTGCTACCGTATCTAGGCCGGGGGTGTGTGTGACATGGTCAGACGCATCCTGTTTAATTGAACAAGGAGGGACTCTGAAACTCAAAAAGCTTATGCAAACAATGCAAGAACTGCCATAGATTAGAAGGAAGAGGGACTCTGAGGTCTACACTCCTGTGTGTATTTCCACATATCTTCTCTTAGCAGCATCTTTACCTTGAATTTCCAGGATTGGTAGTTCTGGTTAGTCATATTTGGCATTGTGAACTTCACAGAGTTCAGGGTCGCCATCAGGGCATGACAGCCATGACTGGCGTATGGGGCCCGGTGAGCAGAGGGGTCCCGCATCGGGCCCCGTCTAATCTGCTCACCGGGCCCCCCCCCCCCGCCGGCGCTGCGGGCCCCCCACCTGCCGGCGCTGCGGGCCCCCCCCTGCCGGCGCTGCGGGACACTATTGACGTGCGGGCCCGTGCCCGCACGTCAATAGTTAACAGCCGCCGCCAGCCAGTCAGAGGCTGGCAGCTGACTTCAGCGGCCGCAGTGCGCAGTCGCACTTCACCGGCGTCTGACGTCATTGTCAGCCGCCGGCGAGTGCGTCCTTCACCTGCGGCTGCGTGGAGGAAGGCTACGTTCACATTTGCGTTGTGCACCGCAGCGTCGGCGCCGCAGCGCACAACGCAAACAAAAACGCGGCAAAACGCACGCTAAAACGCTGCGTTTTGCGCCGCATGCGTCGTTTTTGGCCGAAAGTTGGACGCAAAAAAAATGCAACTTGATGCGTTTCTTGCGTCCAACGCTTGCGGCCATGCGGCGCAAAACGCAGCACAACGCATGTCCATGCGCCCCCATGTTAAATATAGGGGCGCATGACGCATGCGGCGCCGCTGCGGCGCCCGACGCTGCGGCACTGACCGCAAATGTGAACGTAGCCGAAGTGAGGTTCCCCGCCGCAGGAGCATGGCAAGGTAAGAACTCGGCTTTTTTTTTTTGAGAGCGGCGATCCCAGGGGGGTGGGGCCCGGGGCAGAACGCTGGACACGCTGGGGCAGAAAGCTGGACACGGGCAGTATGCTGGACACAGGGGGCAGTATGCTGGACACAGGGGGCAGAGATGCTGGACACAGGGGGCAGAGATGCTGGACACAGGGGGCAGAGATGCTGGACACGGGGCAGAGATGCTGGACACAGGGGGCAGAGATGCTGGACAAAGGGGCAGAGATGCTGGACACAGGGGGCAGAGATGCTGGACACGGGGCAGAATGCTGGACACAGGGGGCAGAATGCTGGACACAGGGGCAGTATGCTGGACAAAGGGGCAGAGATGCTGGACACGGGGCAGAATGCTGGACACGGGGCAGTATGCTGGATGAAGGGGCAGAGATTCTGGACACGGGGCAGAATGCTGGACGAAGGGGCAGAGATGCTGGACACGGGGCAGAATGCTGGACAAAGGGGCAGAGATGCTGGACACGGGGCAGAGATGCTGGACAAAGGGGCAGTATGCTGGACAAAGGGGCAGAGATGCTGGACACGGGGCAGAATGCTGGACACAGGGGGCAGAATGCTGGACACGGGGCAGAATGCTGGACACAGGGGGCAGAATGCTGGACACAGGGGGCAGAGATGCTGGACACAGGGGGCAGAATGCTGGACACGGGGCAGAATGCTGGACAAAGGGGCAGAGATGCTGGACACAGGGGGCAGAGATGCTGGACACGGGGCAGAATGCTGGACACGGGGCAGAATGCTGGACAAAGGGGCAGAGATGTTGGACAAAGGGGCAGAGATGCTGGACACGGGGCAGAATGCTGGACACGGGGCAGAATGCTGGACACGGGCAGTATGCTGGACGAAGGGGCAGAGATGCTGGACACGGGGCAGAATGCTGGACAAAGGGGCAGTATGCTGGACAAAGGGGCAGAGATGCTGGACAAAGGGGCAGAGATGCTGGACACAGGGGGCAGTATGCTGGACAAAGGGGCAGTATGCTGGACAAAGGGGCAGTATGCTGGACAAAGGGGCAGTATGCTGGACAAAGGGGCAGTATGCTGGACAAAGGGGCAGAGATGCTGGACACAGGGGGTAGAATGCTGGACACAGGGGGCAGAGATGCTGGACACAGGGGCAGAATGCTGGACACGGGGCAGAATGCTGGACACAGGGGGCAGAATGCTGGACACAGGGGGCAGAGATGCTGGACACAGGGGGCAGAGATGCTGGACACGGGGCAGAGATGCTGGACACAGGGGCAGAATGCTGGACACGGGCAGTATGCTGGACAAAGGGGCAGAGATGCTGGACAAAGGGGCAGAATGCTGGACAAAGGGGCAGTATGCTGGACAAAGGGGGAAGAGATGCTGGACATGGGGCAGAATGCTGGACAAAGGGGCAGAGATGCTGGACACAGGGGCAGTATGCTGGACAAAGGGGCAGAGATGCTGGACACAGGGGCAGAGATGCTGGACACAGGGGCAGAGATGCTGGACACGGGCAGTATGCTGGACAAAGGGGCAGTATGCTGGACAAAGGGGCAGAGATGCTGGACAAAGGGGCAGAGATGCTGGACAAAGGGGCAGAGATGCTGGACACAGGGGGCAGTATGCTGGACACAGGGGCAGTATGCTGGACACAGGGGCAGAGATGCTGGACACGGGGCAGAATGCTGGACACAGGGGGCAGAATGCTGGACACAGGGGGCAGAGATGCTGGACACAGGGGGCAGAGATGCTGGACACAGGGGGCAGAGATGCTGGACACAGGGGGCAGAGATGCTGGACACAGGGGCAGAATGCTGGACACGGGCAGTATGCTGGACAAAGGGGCAGAGATGCTGGACAAAGGGGCAGTATACTGGACAAAGGGGGAAGAGATGCTGGACATGGGGCAGAATGCTGGACAAAGGGGCAGAGATGCTGGACACAGGGGCAGTATGCTGGACAAAGGGGCAGAGATGCTGGACACAGGGGCAGAGATGCTGGACACGGGCAGTATGCTGGACAAAGGGGCAGTATGCTGGACAAAGGGGCAGAGATGCTGGACAAAGGGGCAGAGATGCTGGACACAGGGGGCAGTATGCTGGACACAGGGGCAGTATGCTGGACACAGGGGCAGAGATGCTGGACACAGGGGCAGTATGCTGGACACAGGGGCAGTATGCTGGACACAGGGGCAGTATGCTGGACACGGGCAGTATGCTGGACACAGGGGCAGAGATGCTGGACACAGGGGTAGTATGCTGGGCACGGGCAGTATGCTGGACACAGGGGCAGAGATGCTGGACACAGTGGCAGAGATGCTGGACACAGTGGCAGAGATGCTGGACACAGTGGCAGAGATGCTGGACACAGGGGCAGAGATGCTGGACACAGGGGCAGAGATGCTGGACACAGGGGCAGAGATGCTGGACACGGGCAGTATGCTGGACACAGGGGCAGTATGCTGGACACAGGGTTAGAGATGCTGGACACAGGGGCAGAGATGCTGGACACAGGGGCAGAGATGCTGGACACAGGGGCAGAGATGCTGGACACAGGGGCAGAGATGCTGGACACAGGGGTTATGATGCTGGACACAGGGGTTATGATGCTGGACACAGGGGCTATGAATGATGCTGGACACAGGGGCTATGAATGATGCTGGACACAGGGGCTCTAATGCTGGACACAGGGGCTATGATGCTGGACACGGGCAGAATGGAGATATGGGGTATGATGAAAAACATGGGGGCATGACTGGAGACAGATGGGGAAGGATTGGAGACACAGGAGGCATGAATGGAGACACTGGGGGCAGAATTGGAGACAGATTGTGCAGGATCATGGGGCAGGATGGATACGATGGAGACAGATGGGGCAGGATGGGGAGATCATATGGGGCAGGATGGATACTCGTGAGGGCAGGATGGGAGAACATATGGCTGACGCCAGGAATGAGACACACGGGGGCCAGGATGGGGAATATTATTACCATAGGGACTAATTAAGGGATATTATTACTGCAGTGATGTATTTATTTTATTTTTTGAGGACACTGTTTAAATGAGGGGGCGGTCCTGTTACTGTGTAGAGTGACACTATGTCGCCTCTTTTTCTTTATGCGGTGTAATGTAGAAGTTGGGAAAAATTAAGTAATGTGTTCTACAAGCGGAGCTCGAGATAACTGTGTTATTTCCTGCAGAAACGAGTCCTGGCTGGAAGACATGATGGCGGTCTGTGCTGGATGAAAGATGAAGGACTTCACCTAGAGACATCACTGGTAAGTCAGTGTTACCTATACACTGACACTATACACTGTATACTATATACAGAGCTCCTGTGTATAATTTCACTAGTGATCACTGTATTATCTGTACACAGACACTGCATACTAAGTACAGATCTGTGTATAATGGCACTTATGGTGATAGTGTGGTGCTTTTTTTTTATTACTGATCAGAATTGTAGTATTCAGTAACTATGTGGTGGTAATATGTGGTCTGGACATGGTGTTGCGGTATTTGTTCCTTGTATGTGATATTATTCGATCACTGTGGTGGTAATATGCGGTCTGGTCATGGTGTAGCGGTATTTGTCCCTTGTATGTGATATTATTCGATCACTGTGGTGGTAATATGTCATCTGGTCATGGTGTAGCGGTATTTGTTCTTTTTATGTGATATTATTGGTCATTTTAAAAATTGAAAAATAAATAAAAATATACCTAAATTGTATTGCATATTTTAACAAATATTTAATAGGTTACAGCAGAGTAGGGCCTCACCAAAAGAGTCTACCATGTTATGGTGGCGGCTTACAAAATCTTTTGGCCAAAACAAAAGCTGCCGGCTATATGTGTGAACTGGTGATGGGAACTGTTAGGGTATGTGTCCACGTTAAGTAAACGCTGCGTGTTTGACGCTGCGTGGGGCCACAGCGTCAAACACGCAGTGTCCAGATGTTCCAGCATAGTGAAGGGGATTTTATGAAATCCCGTCTCCACTATGCGTGGTAACACGCACCCGGCGGCCCTGCGACTCCGGACATGCGGCGCTTCTTTTAAGATCGCAGCATGTCCGTGTTCCTTGCGGCAGCTGCGCCGCCGCAAGCTATAACACAGGGCCCTATGTGTGGGGTGCGATGATCCCGGATGTGTGCAATGAACACATCCGGCATCATCGCGTCACAGTAGGGGGCGGGGCTTAGCGCCAAGCGGGTTTGCCGCTCCGACGCAACCGCCGGCCATGCTGAAGGTGGACACGTACCCTCAATGTGTGATTGGTGAGAAGTGGAGTTTTTCCAAGAGAGAGCGGTGGGACTGTGGACAGTTTGAGGGGTGGAGCGTGGAGGCGGGGCTGGGGTGGAGCCTGGGCGGAGTCTCAAGGGGGCCCCGAAAAATTTGCCAGTATGGGGCCCCGAAATTTCTAGTGGCAGCCCTGACAGAGTTAATAATAATAATCTTTTCATTTAGCGCTTAGTTTACAGTTTGCACACATTATCATCGCTGTCCCCGATGGGGCTCACAATCTAATTTCCCTATGAGTATGTCTTTGGAATGTGGTAGGAAAATGGAGGAAACCCACGCAAACACGGGGAGACCATACAAACTCCTTGCAGATGTTGTCCTTAGTGGGATTAGAACCCAGGACTCCAGCGCTGCAAGGCTGCTGTGCTATCCACTTTTCTTAGTATTCTGTTTTTGTCTCTCCTCGGCTGTTCTCTGGGTCTTTGGGTTTCTGGGTCTCTGGGCCATAATCTCTGTATTGTCCAGCAGTTCAATAGTGAATATATATTTATTCAGGAACAAAGATAGCACAGCTTACAACTGGCATTTCTTATAGCTTAGGATTTTAGCATCTAGTCTGTCAACTTGCAAAGTAAAATGTGCTCCAGCTACACACACAATGTAGATGTTTTGTTTTCATAACAGTGCTTTACTTGCAATATAACACTATTGCTGGAGACAGAAACTAATTCACTATTAAATAGTAGTTGTTGCAAAATATACAGTTATAAGCATTATTCCAACAATGGCGTAACGTGTTGCTCTGTTTCGTCTGTTATCGTTGGCAGAAACGGTGACTGAGACTAAGATTATTTCTGGCAATGTTAGGTTCACACATTAATGTCACAGTCCATGATTGATGGACTAGCCGCACTTCTTCCCACCCAAAATGCAACTGCCTGAGGCCGGTTTCACACGTCAGTGGCTCCGGTACGTGAGGTGACAGTTTCCTCACGTACCGGAGACACTGACACACGTAGACCCATAAAAATCAATGCATCTGTTCAGATGTCATTGATTTTTTGCGGACCGTGTCTCCGTGTGCCAAACACGGAGACATGTCAGTGTTCGTGGGAGCGCACGTTTTACACGGACCCAATAGAGTCAATGGGTCCGCGTAAAACACGGACCTCACACGGACATTCTCCGTCTGGGGTCCGTGTGCGTGCCGGAGACAGCGCTACAGTAAGCGCTGTCCCCCCCACATGGTGCTGAAGCCGGTATTCATATCTTCCCTGTAGCAGCGTTTGCTATAGAGAAAATATGAAGAATAGTGTTAAAAATAAAGATTTAGGTGTCCGCCGCCCCCCCACCCCCTGTGCGCCCCCCCCGCTGGTCAGAAAATACTTATCCGGGTCCCCCGTCGGCAGTCGCTCCTTCCTGGTCTGGCCGCGCCTCCTACTGTATGCGGTCACGTGGGGCCGATCAATTACAATCATGAATAGTCGGCTCCGCCCCTATGGGAGGTGGAGCCACATATTCATGAGTGTAAATGATCGGGCCCACGTGACCGCATGCAGGAGAAGCCGACGGGGGACCCGGGTAAGTATTTTCTGACCAGCGGGGGGGCGCACAGGGGGTGGGGGGGCGGCGGACACCTAAATCTTTATTTTTAACACTATTCTTCATATTTTCTCTGCAGCAAACGTTACTGCAGAGAGGATATGAATCGCAGCTTCAGCACCATGCAGAGTGGGTACCACACGCCCTTAGGGCTGTCCCACACGTCCAGATAATTCCGGTACCGGAATAAATCGGTACCGGAGTTATCCGTGTCCGTGTGCCTGGGAACTCACGTAGCCCATACGTGCGGCACACGTGTGCCGCCCGTATGGCGAGTGGGTACCACACGAAACGTGTGGTACCCACGCGTGTGGTACCTTGCATCGCGGATTCATATGTTCCCTGCAGCAGCGTTTGCTGCAGAGAAAATATGAATCATAGTGTTTAAAATAAAGATCTATGTGTCCCCCACCCCCTGTGCGCCCCCCCGCTGGTCAGAAAATACTTACCCGGGTCCCCCGTCGGCTGTCGCTCCTTCTTGGTCTTGCCGCGGCTTCTCCTGCATGCGGTCACGTGGGCCCGATCATTTACACTCATGAATATGTGGCTCCACCTCCCATAGGGGCGGAGCCGACTATTCATGATTGTAATTGATCGGCCCCACGTGACCGCATACAGTAGGAGGCGCGGCCAGACCAGGAAGGAGCGACTGCCGACGGGGGACCCGGATAAGTATTTTCTGACCAGCGGGGGGGCGCACAGGGGGTGGGGGGGCGCACAGGGGGTGGGGGGGCGGCGGACACCTAAATCTTTATTTTTAACACTATTCTTCATATTTTCTCTATAGCAAACGCTGCTACAGGGAAGATATGAATACCGGCTTCAGCACCATGTGGGGGGGACAGCGCTTACTGTAGCGCTGTCTCCGGCACGCCACACGGACCCCAGACGGAGAATGTCCGTGTGAGGTCCGTGTTTTACACGGACCCATTGACTCTATTGGGTCCGTGTAATCCGTGCGCTCCCACGAACACTGACATGTCTCCGTGTTTGGCACACGGAGACACGGTCCGCAAAAAATCAATGACATCTGAACAGATGCATTGATTTTTATGGGTCTACGTGTGTCAGTGTCTCCGGTACGTGAGGAAACTGTCACCTCACGTACCGGAGCCACTGACGTGTGAAACCGGCCTCATAGGCATGTATGAGGCTGTCAAGCTTGGGTCAGGAGATCTGCGGCAAGGCTGATCATGTCTGAATCTGGCCTTAGGGAAAGATCACCTGGGCTGCAACCAGTGCAGATTTGATCTTCAGAATACCAGTCAAGTGGGGGAAATTTTATTTATCTCATTTACATTCTCCAGACTTTTTCCACACTGAAAAATGAACGTGTGCTGCAAATTTTTGTGTCTGTGGCTTGTCAGTTTTTGTTGCAGAAATTGCTGTTAAATCCGTGCCAGAATTTTTGAGCCTTAAAGGTTTGTCTAATGAAACAACTCCTTTTAGAGTATATTTTCATGAATTGATTGTCAATCTGTGGTTAAAAAGCCTATGTGTTTTAACCAAGGTTTTGTCTTCAGTTTTTTAGAAGCCCACAAAGTGACACATCGCTGCTATCAGGATCTCTGTCTCAACATTATGCTGCTCTCAGATTAGGTGACAAAAGCCTAGTGACTCAGCAGTCTGGCAATTTGCTCTGATATTTGATTGAAGCTGTGGATAGCCGCACACTATTTGTCGCCAATCAGATGAATTGCTGCAATCCATGGATGCGCAGGGTGCACCAGCATAGGCTCCCTGTGGCTATGTGCACACATTACGGATTTGACTGCGGATACGCAGCGGATTTGTCGCTGCGGATCCGCAGCAGTTTTCCATGCATTGTACAGTACCATGTAAACCTATGGAAAACCGCAAATCCGCAGTGCACATGCTGCGGAAAATACCGCAAGGAAATGCAGCGGTTTATTTTCCACAGCATGTCAATTCTTTGTGCGGATTCAGCAGTGTTTTACACCTGTTCCATAATAGGAATCCACAGGTGTAAACACGCAGGTGAAAACCGCACAAATTCCGCAGAAAACCCGCAGGGAATCCGCGAGGAAAATTCTGAAATGGAATCCGCAACGTGTGCACATACCCTGTAGGCACAGCTCCTATCTCCAGGATAGACATGGTAAGAAACGCTGGTAACCTTAGGGTAATATGTGTGACACTATACCTTGCACATGTTAGCACTGCAGGTAAAGCTGTACTGTAAAATCTGAGATAATTCGGTGTCCTCCTAGTAAGCTCATATACTGTATCCTGTTATCTGCCGTTTCCTGTATTATTGTTTATCGCACTTACAACTAAATGACTTCCTGTCTAGATATTGCTGTGGGAGTGTGACCTCACATTTCTTTTTAGTGGCTTTGTAGAATTAGTGCAGTAAAAGATTTCAGAGAATAACAACATTGTTCATTTAGTTATGTTTTTAGAGGTTTCTGAACTTTTCTTCATACCCTCTCCTCTTTTCAGTGGTTTCCTTTGCAGTGATGAGTTTGCAATTTTCTGATATGTTCTTGAGTTTTATACATTTATGACCACGGCAACGCCCACTGATAGAATACCTATCAAAATAATATAGATTACCTGTCAATATAAAGCGACACCCAGTGATAGAATACCTGTCAATATGAAGTGACACCCAGTGATAGAATACCTGTCAACATGAAGTGACACCCAGTGATAGAATACCTGTCAATATAAAGCGACACCCAGTGATAGAATACCTGTCAACATGAAGTGACACCCAGTGATAGAATACCTGTCAATATGAAGCGGCACCCAGTGATAGAATACCTGTCAACATGAAGTGACACCCAGTGATAGAATACCTGTCAATATGAAGCGACACCCAGTGATAGAATACCTGTCAATATGAAGCAGCACTCAGTGATAGAATACCTGTCAATATGAAGCTGCACTCAGTGATAGAATACCTGTCAATATGAAGCTGCACCCAGTGATAGAATACCTGTCAATATGAAGCAGCACTCAGTGATAGAATACCTGTCAATATGAAGCGACACTCAGTGATAGAATACCTGTCAACATGAAGTGACACCCAGTGATAGAATACCTGTCAATATGAAGCGACACTCAGTGATAGAATACCTGTCAATATGAAGCAACACCCAGTGATAGATCACCTGTCAACATGAAGTGACACCCAGTGATAGAATACCTGTCAATATGAAGCGACACTCAGTGATAGAATACCTGTCAATATGAAGCGACACTCAGTGATAGAATACCTGTCAATATGAAGCGACACCCAGTGATACAATACCTGTCAATATAAAGCGACACCCAGTGATAGAATACCTGTCAATATGAAGCGACACTCAGTGATAGAATACCTGTCAATATGAAGCGGCACCCAGTGATAGAATACCTGTCAATATGAAGTGACACCCAGTGATAGAATACCTGTCAATATGAAGCTGCACTCAGTGATAGAATACCTGACAATATGAAGCGGCACCCAGTGATAGAATACCTGTCAATATAAAGCGACACCCAGTGATAGAATACCTGTCAATATGAAGCGACACTCAGTGATAGAATACCTGTCAATATGAAGCGACACTCAGTGATAGAATACCTGTCAATATGAAGCGGCACCCAGTGATAGAATACCTGTCAATATGAAGTGACACCCAGTGATAGAATACCTGTCAATATGAAGCTGCACTCAGTGATAGAATACCTGACAATATGAAGCGGCACCCAGTGATAGAATACCTGTCAATATAAAGCGACACCCAGTGATAGAATACCTGTCAATATAAAGCGACACCCAGTGATAGATCACCTGTCAATGTGAAGCGACACTCAGTGATAGAATACCTGTCAATATGAAGTGACACCCAGTGATAGAATACCTGTCAATATGAAGCGACACTCAGTGATAGAATACCTGTCAACATGAAGTGACACCCAGTGATAGAATACCTGTCAATATGAAGCGACACTCAGTGATAGAATACCTGTCAATATGAAGCGGCACCCAGTGATAGAATACCTGTCAATATGAAGTGACACCCAGTGATAGAATACCTGTCAATATGAAGTGACACCCAGTGATAGAATACCTGTCAATATGAAGTGACACCCAGTGATAGAATACCTGTCAATATGAAGTGACACCCAGTGATAGAATACCTGTCAATATGAAGTGACACCCAGTGATAGAATACCTGTCAATATGAAGCGGCACCCAGTGATAGAATACCTGTCAATATGAAGTGACACCCAGTGATACAATACCTGTCAATATGAAGCTGCACTCAGTGATAGAATACCTGACAATATGAAGCGGCACCCAGTGATAGAATACCTGTCAATATAAAGCGACACCCAGTGATAGAATACCTGTCAATATAAAGCGACACCCAGTGATAGAATACCTGTCAATATGACGCTGCACTCAGTGATAGAATACCTGACAATATGAAGCTGCACCCAGTGATAGAATACCTGTCAATATAAAGCGACACCCAGTGATAGAATACCTGTCAATGTGAAGCGACACTCAGTGATAGAATACCTGTCAATATGAAGCGACACCCAGTGATAGAATACCTGACAATATGAAGCGGCACCCAGTGATAGAATACCTGTCAATATAAAGCGACACCCAGTGATAGAATACCTGTCAATATGAAGCGACACTCAGTGATAGAATATCTGTCAATATGAAGCTGCACCCAGTGATAGAATACCTGTCAATATAAAGCGACACCCAGTGATAGAATACCTGTCAATATGAAGCAGCACTCAGTGATAGAATACCTGTCAATATGAAGCTGCACTCAGTGATAGAATACCTGTCAATATGAAGCTGCACTCAGTGATAGAATACCTGTCAATATGAAGCTGCACTCAGTGATAGAATACCTGTCAATATGAAGCAGCACTCAGTGATAGAATACCTGTCAATATGAAGCTGCACTCAGTGATAGAATACCTGTCAATATGAAGCTGCACTCAGTGATAGAATACCTGTCAATATGAAGCAGCACCCAGTGATAGAATACCTGTCAACATGAAGCGACACTCAGTGATAGAATACCTGACAATATGAAGCAGCACCCAGTGATAGATGACCTGTCAATGTGAAGCAGCACCCAGTGATAGAATACCTGTCAATATGAAGCGACACTCAGTGATAGAATACCTGTCAATATGAAGCGACACTCAGTGATAGAATACCTGACAATATGAAGCGACACTCAGTGATAGAATACCTGTCAATGTGAAGCGACACCCAGTGATACAATATCTGTCAATATGTAGCGACACTCAGTGATAGAATACCTGTCAATGTGAAGCGACACCCAGTGATACAATACCTGTCAATATGAAGCAGCACCCAGTGATAGATCACCTGTCAATATGAAGCGACACCCAGTGATAGAATACCTGTCAATATGAAGCGACACCAGGGGCGGATTATCAGAGGGTCAATTTGGGCGGTAGCCCAGGGCCCAGTGGTGTGGTGGGGCCCTGGGCTACCGCACAGATTGACCCTCTGATAATCCGCCCGAGTACTGTGAATGCCCGCCGGCGCCGGCATTTATGTGCCCCCGGACCCGGTGGGCAGAGAGAGGGGGCCCGCATCGGGCCCCTTCTCATCTGCTCACCGGGCCCCTTCCGGCGCTGCGGCGGTTTCCTATTGACGTGCGGGCGCGCGCCCGCACATCATTAGTTAACAACAGCCGCCAGCCAATTGGAGGCTGGCAGCTGAAGTCGGCCGCCCGCAGCGCACACGTCGCCGGCGTCTGATGTCATTGTCAGTCGCCGGCGAGTGTGCGCTGCTGGAGGGAGCTCGCCGCCTGGATCGCTGGTCAGGTGAGGAGATGTTTGGTTTTTTTTGTTTTTTTTTTATAAGCTAACTGTGGAGACACTGGGGCAGATTGCTGGAGACACTGGGGCAGATTGCTGGACACACTGGGGGCAATGCTGGACACACTGGGGGCAATGCTGGAGACACTGGGGCAGATTGCTGGACACACTGGGGGCAATGCTGGAGACACTGGGGCAGATTGCTGGACGCACTGGGGGCAATGCTGGAGACACTGGGGCAGATTGCTGGAGACACTGGGGCAGATTGCTGGACGACACACTGGGGCAGATTGCTGGAGACACTGGGGCAATGCTGGAGACACTGGGGCAGATTGCTGGAGACACTGGGGCAGATTGCTGGACACACTGGGGCAGATTGCTGGACACACTGGGGCAATGCTGGAGGACACACTGGGGGCAATGCTGGAGACACTGGGGGCAATGCTGGAGACACTGGGGGCAATGCTGGAGACACTGGGGCAATGCTGGAGACACTGGAGCAGATTGCCGGACAGACTGACGGCAATGCTGGACATACTGGGGCAGATTGCTGGACACACTGGGGGTAATATGCTGGAGACACTGGGGCAGATTGCTGGACACACTGGGGGCAATGCTGGATACTCTGGGGCAATATGCTGGACATACTGGGGCAGACTGTTGAACACACTGTCTGGGGGCAATGCTGGAGACACTGGGGCAATGCTGGAGACACTGCGGCAATGCTGGACACACTGTGGGCAATGCTGGACACACTGTGGGCAATGCTGGACAATTGGACATACTGGGGCAGATTGCTGGACACACTGGTGGTAATATGCTGGACACACTGGGGCAATGCTGGACATACTGGGGCAGATTGCTGGACACACTGGTGGTAATATGCTGGACACACTGGGGCAGATTGCTGGACACACTGGGGCAGATTGCTGGACACACTGTCTGGGGGCAATGCTGGACACACTGGGGGCAATATGCTGGAGTCAGACACTGGGGCAGATTGCTGGACATACTGGGGCAATATGCTGGACATACTGGGGCAGATTGCTGGACACACTGGGGGTAATATGCTGGACACACTGGGGGTAATATGCTGGACACACTGGGGCAGATTGCTGGACACACTGGGGGCAGGACTGGAGGCATGGGCAGAATGTAGACACGGGGCATGATTAGAGACGCGGGGCAGGATTGGATCATGGGGCAGGATGGATACGATGGAGACAGATGGGGCAGGATGGGGAGATCATATGGTGTAGAATGGATACTCATGAGTGCAGGATGGGAGAACATATGGCTGGAGCCAGGAATGAGACACACGGGGCCAGGGTGTGGGAATATTATTACCATAGGGGCTAATTAAGGGATATTATTACTGCAGTGATGTATTTATTTTATTTTTTGAGTATACTGTTTTAAATGGGGAGGGGGCGGTCCTGTTACTGTGCAGAGTGACACTATATCGCCTTTTTTCTCCATGTGGTGTAATGTAGAAGTTGTGAAAAACTAAGTAATGTGTTCTGCAAGCAGAGCTCGAGATAACTGTATTATTTCCTGCAGAAACGAGTCCTGACTGGAAGAAATGATGGTGGTCTGTGCTGGATGAAAGATGAAGGACTTCACCTGGTGAGTCAGTGTTACCTATACACCGACACTATACACTGTATACTATATACAGAGCTCCTGTGTACAATGTCACCAGTGATCACTGTATTACCTATACATTATATACAGGGCTCCTGTGTATAATACCACCAGTGATCTCTGTATTACCTCTACACAGACACTGCATACTAAGTACAGATCTCCTGTGAATACTGGCACTTATGGTGATAGTATTGTGTTTTTTTTCTTATTGCTAATCAGTATTGTAGTATTCAGTCACTATGTGGTCTGGAAATGGTGTTGTGGTATTTGTCCCTTGAATGTGCTATTTGGTCACCAAGTGGTGGTAATATGTGGTCTTGACATGGTGCGGTGGTATTTGTTCCTTGTATGTGATATTATTCGATCACTGTGGTTGTAATTTGTGGTCTGGTCATGGCGCGGTGGTATTTGTTCTTTGTATGTGATATTATTGGTCAAAATATACCTACATTGTATTGCAGATTTTAACAAATATTTAATAGGTTACAGTAGAGTAGGGCCCGGCCATTTTTCTGGAATAATCTGGTTCGGGTATCACATGACCCCCATCACATGACCCCCCCGGCCCCGTCACATGACCCCCGTCACATGACCCCCGTCACATGACCCCCGTCACATGACCCCCGTCACATGACCGGGGGGGGCCCACAGTGTCTGAACAGCCCGGGGCCCTGGCTACCCTTAATCCACCCCTGGTCTCATCCAAGGTTCGGAAGAAAGTATGGCATGCTGCGAGTCTTTTCCTTCTTATGGACATATGACTTGTGGGCATCTGGGCAGCCTTATAGAATAACATGGCTCAGTGTGCTGTCAGGTCAAAACTCAGACAGCACATGTCCGATTTATACCCATCTGCTTGGGTTGTGTTCAGCGGTGGTCTCTGCTCTGCGATCCAGCTCCGTCAGACCCCATATGTCAGAGCTCAAGAATCAATGCTTCTAGGGGAGATTACCACATTTTGTTTCCTCACTTGGAGATGAAAGTGGATATAAAACCTGTGCTGCCACGGATGCAATATACGATAGGAAACCAGATGCGGTATGGATCCAGTTTTATGAAAACGCATGAAACCCGTGACCTTCACAGCCCCCCAGGTGAGCAAATCCATTTTTACTTTTTCCTTTGTAATCCGGATAAGACTCCATTGTGCTTATAGTTATTCCAGTTCTTATCTGAATACAATTTATTTTCTGTCTAATTTGTGCAGAAAAGCAGCATCCCTCCGTGCCTGTGTATGAAGTAGCAGATATCTGGCTCGCGCACCTCCATGTCATCCCTATTATGGCAAAATGGATCCTTAGTACAACGATGTGCACGAGCCCTTATAGGGAGAAACAGTGTCTCGATTTTGGCTTCTCTGACAGCTCTGTACTTCTTGGCTTGTATTTCCCATACTGTTCCTGATAACAGGAATCGCAGTTATTTATGAATAAATCAGTAATAAGAGATTTTCTGATAAAGAATTAGTGTTTGCACTGATGCACCCTCACAGCGGGCCCTAGTGTCGCCTTGTAAGATCTAATGTTCATGCGTGGTATGGCCATCGGATCACGGTTGTGCGGTTAGCATAGTGTGCTGCCCAATGTTCACATGAAATCTGCCTTATGACGGTAATAATCTGGGCACTGCATTCATGTCTAATGCTAAGTTATCAGGACAGCTGGATAATAGAAATCTTCATACCGCTGTAATTATGATTTCTGCACTGCAGGGTGTAAGAGCAGATCAAGTAGTGAGTCATTACATGAAGGCTTTTCTCCCACACGTGGTTGAGAACGATATTTCACTTAAAAGCTCTTATTATAATCCAGGCTTGTGTAAGCCTTCAGTAAGATTAGGTGCCTCCTTTGTCTACAAGATCGGAGTCGATAAAAGTCCACCATTAAAGGCGCTCGGTGCATCATGAAGGGGCCAAACATATAAGTGCACCCTCCCACCTGCTTGGCTTCCAGCTATCTCCGTCCTATGGCCTTAAGAAGGCAGAGCTGTCAATCATAGAAGAGGAGGGAAAACAAGCAGGTGGAAAGGTGTACTTAATTGTTTGGCCACGCCAAGGTGCATCGAGCGCCGGTACTTGGTTTGAGCAGTCATCCTGTGCTGACTCAGTCCGGACTGTGATGTTATTCTCTGCAAAGTAGGGGAGAGCCTATAACCTCCATTTTCAATGATCATTTCACTGAAGCACATGGCTATTTTTTATATTAGACGTGTCCTAGTCTGTTATTTATTATGGTTTCTCCAGGAATAATATTGGTGGCTGCACACTGACGCATGCACATATTCGAAAACCCTCATTTTGTCAGTGACAACGATCTGAAAAAAAAAAGAAAAAAAAAAATCACTGTTGCATTTTTAAGTGCAGAATCAAAGCTTTTCTGTAATATTTCTAAAACATTAAAAACACGCACTAAAAATGCATAAAGGAGGCGCAACAAACATGCAATAATCAGAGAAGACTTATTGCATCTTGTGGTGCGGACACCTGCAGTAGAAAAAATTCAGCATTTATGCTACATATGAACATGGCCACAGCGTTACATTTTTATTACATTGTTTATGGGTTTAATAGAGAAAAATATTAATCATGGCATTTATTTATGCCATTTACCGATTCCCATAAATAATCTAATCGCTGTGTTGTGTGGGTCGTTATGATTACAGGGACACCAAATATATCTGTTGTTTACAGATTTGTGATTTAAAAAAAAATAAAAACGGATATTATTGTAATTGTTTTTCATTATTTTTTAGTAATTTTATAGGAAGAAAAAACATCTTTTATTCTCCCTCTAGAATACAAAGACATGAAAATACACTGCTATGTGCAGATGTACCTCTATGTAACCTGCCTGTGTAGTCAAAGCCTGCAATACAGATCAGTATCAGATCAGATCAGATCAGATCAGTAAAATTCTCCCAGTAACAAAACCAGAGCCTATGACTCAGTAGCTTTAGCCTGTAATATTGAAGGTTATGGGTTTGAGACCTGGGGAGACTCACAAAAAGAGAAAATGACATTTTTGTGATTGCTTTTTAGTATTTGTAGTAGTTTTATAGGAACAAAAAAATCTGACTTTTTCTTCACCTCAGTATACAAGTACAAAGAAATATGGAGCACCCCCAGACGCAGGGCCGCGGGGTACTTGGTACCGGGCCTCTCTGTCTCGGTCCTGGGGTTGTCACGGTGGCTAGACCCGGTCCGTGACCCTGCTAAGGGGCGTCCAATGAAAAATGTGATGGTGATGCGTGGTGCAGGTCGCGATGAATAACGAGGACACAGGGTTGCAGTCTCTTTACCTCTTTACTGAAGGCTTCAGGATCCTCAATCCAGAGCACTGCTAACAGGGCTGGCTGAGACCGGCCGGTCCGAAGGCACATCCAGAGTTTCCTTTGCAGGTGGAAATCAGTGCCTACCTTCTAGCTCCTGTGTGTTGTAGTACCTCCCTGCTGAGCACCACGGGATAGTCCTCACAACTGTTGTGTCTGTTTCTGATGTTCTTCTCTCACAACTCGTATCTATTCTGATGTTCTTTCTCCGTCCCCCAGATGATATGGATAGGACACACCCGTATGACGGGTAGGCCTGGAGTTCTTCCGGGACCCTAGCGTCGCCCCTCTCCCACAATTGCCCCCTATGTCTGCTTAGGTGATTTAGGTGAGACAGCCAATCTATAATTAACTGTCCTGCCGCTGTTTGAAGTAATGCTTGGAGCCTAATACTTCCTCAGCGTTCCGGCCACCGGTTACGCGCCTCAGTAGGATGTTGCCTCGATCTTACGGCACGACTCCTACTGGCTTTATCTCCTTTTTGCTGCGATCTCGTTTCTCACTTCTCCACAGTAAACCTCGCTTCTTTTCCTTTCTTAGGACGCCGCCGCATTCAAGTGCAGGCGCGGCTCCGTAACGTTCTGTTCTGTTCGCTAGGACACTGTCAGGATCCCACCCCTGACAGAGACCCCCCTGAATCTTCCCCTGCAACACCCTCTGCCACAGGATGTTGCCTGGTTCCAACCCAGTCAGCTTCTGACTAACTTCCTATCCAGCCCCCAGTTTTACCAGATTGTGAGGAGTGGCCTAATACATAGAACCCTTTGCTCCCCCTGGTGGCCAGAATGTGAAGTGAACCCCAAAAAGTGTGGGGAAAAATTCTCTTGTAGAAAACAAAGCCGTGTATCACGTAATCTTACAAGTTATGGATTGTTAGATGAGTACAGGAAAAGAACAAGTAACAGCGCAGGAATACATAGCCAGAACCATTAACAGTACAAAAATACATCACTAGAACCACCATCAGTACAGGAATACAGCATCAGAACCACCATAAGTATATGAATACATCATCAACACTACATCACCAAACTTACTATAGCGATCAATTGAAATGTCAGGTCGGCCCCATATACAGTTGTATCACATGAATCTGCAATTCCCAATATGTCCTTCACAATGGTAAGTAAATGCTGGGAGTTGTTATCAGTCATTACCAGGCTGCGGACCATACAGCAATTACAGTACTGATGAGAAACTGTAAATCCGAGTGCAGTCAGATGTGTGCTCACAGAGACAATGGAGAAGATGGAGAAATTAAGTTCTCCATCTTCTCCTCACCTGTGCTGCCATTCGAGAGAATTGGATCACACTCAGATGACACTTGGCTCAAACTCTGACTGAGCCGAGTGACATTAGCATAATCTGCCTGATTCTCTTGCATTAAAGAATCGACACTAGTGTGAGCGTAACCTCAGGAAAATATTCTTTGTTTAGTAACAACTAGGTGAATTATGCAGACTTATGAGGAAACTGGAAATACAGGTTTGTCTGCTATCTCCACATCTTTTCAGAACACGCACAGTGTATGCTTGGTGTGTGAAATAGTTTACCACAAGGGTGGCTTTCAGTCTCTACAGTCCTATTTAAGGCAAAAGCAGATATTATTTCATGATAACTAGGACACTTTTTCATCTACAGAAAATTGTTATCCAAAAGTGGTTTAAAACAGGAACAAAACTTTGTTTTGGGGTTTACTTTCTTAACTGTTCAGTTTTCACAGGTAAATCACGTTTATGTTTTTACTGTGTTTCATTTGTGAAAAAAATGTGTGACCAGAAAGCAAGATGAAAAACAAAGTGGGTTGCTGTAAAGGTGTGTTCTCTTTTTTATTCATTTATTGTACTCACTTATATAGCACCATTAATCCCCCAGCACTTTACAGATATCATCATCATCACTGTCCCCATTGGGGCTCACAATTTTAATTCCCTATCAGTATGTCTTTGGGGTGTGGGAGGAAACCGGAGGAAACCCACGGGGAGAACATACAAACTCCTTACAGATGTTATATAGTACAGAGCAAAAGTTTGGACACAAACTTTAAAGATTTTTCTGTATTTTCATGACTATGAAAATTGTACATTCACACTGAAGGCATCAAAACTATGAATTAACACATGTGGAATTATATACTTAACAAAAAAGTGTGAAACAACTGAAAATATGTCTGATATTCTAGGTTCTTCAAAGTAGCCACCTTTTCCTTTGATGACTGCTTTGCTTTGTTAAGTATATAATTCCACATGTGTTAATTCATAGTTTTGATGCCTTCAGTGTGAATGTACAATTTTCATAGTCATGAAAATACAGAAAAATCTTTAAATGAGAAGGTATGTCCAAACTTTTGGTCTGTACTGTACATAGTGGGATTTGTAGTCAAGATCACAGAGCTGCAAGGTTACAGTGCTAACCACTGAACGACCTTTGACTGAACTGCAAACAACACTGAGGTGTGGCACAAAATAATATGAATATAGTGTAAAGGTACCGTCACACTAAACGATATCGCTAGCGATCCGTGACGTTGCAGCGTCCTGGCTAGCGATATCGTTTAGTTTGACACGCAGCAGCGATCAGGATCCTGCTGTGATATCGCTGGTCGTTGAATAAAGTTCAGAACTTTATTTGGTCGTCAGATCGCCGTGTATCGTTGTGTTTGACACCAAAAGCAACGATACCAGCGATGTTTTACACTGGTAACCAGGGTAAACATCGGGTTACTAAGCGCAGGGCCACGCTTAGTAACCCGATGTTTTCCCTGGTTACCAGCGTAAAATGTAAAAAAAACAAACAGTACGTGCTCACCTTCGCGTCCCCCGGCGTCCGCTTCCCACACTGACTGAGCGCCGTAAAGTGAAAGTGAAAGTACAGCACAGCGGTGACATCACCACTCTGCTGTTAGGGCCGGCGCTCAGTCAGTGCAGGAAGCGGACGCCGGGGGACGCGAATGTAAGTATGTACTGTTTGGTTTTTTTACATTTTACGCTGGTAACCAGGGAAAACATCGGGTTACTAAGCGTGGCCCTGCGCTTAGTAACCCGATGTTTACCCTGGTTACCCAGGGACCTCGGCATCGTTGGTCGCTGGAGAGCGGTCTGTGTGACAGCTCTCCAGCGATCAAACAGCGACGCTGCAGCGATCGGCATCGTTGTCGCTATCGCTGCAGCGTCGCTTAATGTGAAGGTACCTTAAGGTTTATACATGGCAATTATTGCACTATGCCAGGGCCGAGAAGAGGAATAGGCAGGATAGGCACCTGCCTAGGGTGCTACCTTCTGTCTAAATTAAGGGGGTGCAAGCACGTTGGTGAGCGATGTAATTCACTGACACCGTTCACCCATCTCTCTGTCCTGCGCCCCGGCCATCGCTCCCTCGCTGCTCTCAATTGCATTTGCATCTAGCTTTTTTTTTCTATTCTTATATTACTATGCAGGGGGGGGGGGGGGGCATAAAATAAGGGACTCTGCAGATGAGGGGAATAAAATGAGGGGAGGGGCTGTGCAGATGGGGTGGGCAATAAAATGAGGTGAGGGGCTGTGCTAATGGGGGGAATAAACTGAGGAGCTGTGCTGACGGGGGAATAAACTGAGTGGCTTTGCAGAGAGGGAGAGTAATCAAAGGGGCTGTGCAGATGGGGGAATAAAATGAGAGGCTGTGCAGATGGGGGAATAAAATAAGGGGCTATGCAGGGTGGGGGAAAATAAAATGAGATGCTGTGCAAATGAGAATAAACTGAGGGGCTGTGCAGATGGGGGAATAAACTGAGGTGCTATGTACATTGGAGAATAAACTGAGGGGCTGTGCATATGAGGGGAATAATCTGAGGGGCTGTATAGATGGGTGTAATAAACTGAGGGGATGTGCAGAGGTGGGGATAAAATGTGCGACTGTGCAGATGAAAGGAATAAAATGAGGGGTTGTGAAGGGGTGCATTATATGAGGAGCTGTGAAGGGGGCATGAAATGAGAGGCAGTGCATTTTGGCTATGAAATGAGGACCGTGAAGGGACAATACTATATATTGGAGGTTGTTGTGGATATAATACCGCATGGGTGGCAGTCATGACCATCATACTGTGTAGGGGATGAGGGCATACTGTGAAAAAGAGCACAGAATGGATATGGACAGGGGACAGCGTGAAATAGAGGCACAATATGCAGGGCCGGCCCGAACGTATAGGCGAACTAGGTGGCCGCCTAGGGCGCCGACCCTAAGGGGGTGCCAGAGAAAAAATTCTAAAAAATCTTTTCAAAAGGCAAAAGGTATATGGAGCGGAGCTGAACGTGTATGAGGTGTATGGAGCGGAGCCGTGTGTGTATGAGGTGAATGGAGCGGAGCCGTGTGTATGAGGTGTACGGAGCGGAGTCGTGTGTGTATGAGGTGTTTGGAGCGGAGCTAAATGTGTACGAGGTGTACGGAGCGGAGCCACGTGTGTACGAGGTGTATGGAGCAGAGCGCGTGTGTACAGAGCACAGCCGCATGTGTAGGAGTAGCTATGTGTGGCCATTATACGGTACAAAGTATCATGTGCGGCCAATATACAGTATGGAGCATCATGTGTGGCCATTATACAGTATGGAGCATCATGTGTGGCCATTATACAGTATGGAGCATCATGTGTGGCCATTATACACTATGGAGCATCATGTGTGGCCATTATACAGTATGGAGCATCATGTGTGGCCATTATACAGTATGGAGCACTATGTGTGGCCATTATACAGTATGGAGCATCATGTGTGGCCATTATACAGTATGGAGCATCATGTGTGGCCATTATACAGTATGGAGCATCATGTGTGGCCATTATACAGTATGGAGCACTGTGTGGCCATATTTTTTGTTTATAATTATTCTTTATGAAACAGTGTGATCAGCAGTGCTAAATGGGTGTGGTTGGGACGTGGATATGGGTGTGGCTAGTTATGAATGGGTGTGGTCAGAGGCGTGGCCTAAAATTTGCCGCGTTGCGCACCGCTGACTTTGTCCCTCTTTCCCATCTTCAAAAGTTGGGAGGTATGTTAAAAGTAGTAGGGGCGCAACAAAATAGTTTCGCCTAGGGTGCCGTAATCTCTCGGGCCGGCCCTGACAATATGGAGAGGGGTTAGCATGTTGGTGAACAGTGTGGAGATGTAGAAAGTGTAATGGAAAATTAGAGAGGGGAACATCATGGTATAGGCCATGGTTCAAAAGGGCAGGTGGTATCGTGGTTATAGCTAATAATGGTAGAGGGTGCAGCAGAATGTATGCAAGGAAAGGGACATTGTTAATATGTGATGGAAGGCCAGGGTGCATGTAACCAGGGTGCATGCTCGGCCACGACTACGGCCCTGGCTCTGTCCCTCACATGTGTATGGCTTTACATTTCTCACTGATTTTCACAGTTGAATTAAATTGCTTAATGGGCTGAAATGAGGAAAATGTGTGTGCATTTGTGGCAAGCTAGACAGATGGTCCGTGTGGCGTCTGAGTTTTTCTCGCACCCATAGGCTTGCATGGGCGAGTCTTGGATAATATATGCGTACAATCGCAGCATGCTGTGGTTTTACATACATGTCGAATACGCCTGAGTAAAAAAATGGAATATGAGCTGCCCCATAAATTAACAGTGTGCCGAATGCTATACGATGATTTCTCGCATAGCACTCGCCCATATTCTACAGTAGTGTGACGCCGGCCTTAGGGTATGTGTCCACGTTCAGGATTGCATCAGGATTTGGTCAGGATTTTTCATCAGTATTTGTAAGCCAAAACCAGGAGTGGGTGATAAATGCAGAAGTGGTGCATATGTTTCTATTATACTTTTCCTCTAAGGTTGCGTGTCCACGCTCAGGATGGCCGGCGGTATCGTCGGAGCGGCGAAGCCGCTCGGCGATAAGCCCCGCCCCCTTTCTGGGACGCGATGGTGCCGGATGTGTACAGTACACATCCGGGATCATCGCACCCCTCGCCATAGGGCCCTGTGATATGCCTTGCGGGGACGCTGCGATCTTAAAAGACGCGCAGCATGTCCGGAGTCGCAGGGCCGCCGCGTGCGGGTTTCCACGCATAGTGGACACGGGATTTCAACAAATCCCCTCCACTATGCTGGAACATCTGGACGCTGCGTGTTTGACGCTGCAGCGTCAAACAAGCAGCGTTTCCTGACAGTGGACACTCTCCTTAATTGTTCCAGTCCTGGTTTTGGCTTACAAATACTGATGAAAAATCCTGACCAAATCCTGATGCAATCCTGAACGTGGACACATACCCTTAGACTAAAAGTGTAACACTCAGAACAAACTTCTAAAAAATGGTTCTGCACAGGTATAGCCAATCATGGCAAGTATGAGTGAGACATATTGAATCACATTCCATACATAAAAAATGATATAGGCCGCTGATCTATCCCTATAATACCCTGAGAATCGCTCTACCTGTAGCCCTAAAAACCATGGTGCACCCTAAAACAGTATTTAATAACACTCAGTCAAAAACACACACACACACACACACTATTCAAAAAAAGTTCGAAATACCCGTAATGGGGAGACAATACTGCCTGCCAGTATATCAGACGTGCCTGCCTGCATATGCCAGTATATCGGTCGTGCCCGCCTGCACAAACCTGTCTGCATACCATCCATGGCCTCCAGTACTTGCCTGTCTGTGAATCAGCTGTGCCAGACAATATACCTACATTACCTGCTTGCACCTGCCCTTACAGTGTCTTGTCACTTTGGGGGTCAGCTGCCGTGCGTCCGAGGTCTGTCCTGGAGAAGCATCTGGCGTCCAGCGAACTCTAACCTCACCATCAGGGTCTCTAGTGAAGAGTCGGGTGTTCGCTTAGGCTACTTTCACACTAGCGTTGTGTGACGGACGTCGCAATGCGTCGTTTTGGAGAAAAAATGCATGACATTGGGTATTCGTGATGCCCGTGAGTTTCACTTAAAAATGACCGATAACCTTAAACTTTTCTAACCACACGTTCCCCGCACTCTTTTAACCCATACCCCAATGACTACTCATCAAACGTTTGTTTGGATAAATTGGCCACAGCAGCCTTTTTATTAACATTCAAACATAACAGTTTAATTTCTTAACATTAAACCCCCAGGGAAGGCTGTCCTCAAAGCCCCAAGAATTAACCAACTCATATCCAATCTCCATAATTTGGCCTCCAGATCATGTCCTTGCCTCTAGCCGCTAGGCACCACTCAGAGACGCTTAAAAGACTCGCCCGGCCAATATCCGCCAGAATCCCACGGCCCCAGTCATCTCGACCGTATAACCACCAATTTCCTTTCCATTTTTTAAACCACACCAGGGGGAGTCCAGGATCTTAAAAATCCCCCCCCCCCTCCAAGCCGCCATTTCTTAGCACCACCAACTTCGAGGACCTCTTTCCCCCCCGCCACCAACACAAATGTCCTGACGCCTCAGACATTTGTGTCCCACCACACCAGCAACCCTTTTTCGATACCCTCTTGCAACGCTAGACACCATAAGTCCAAGCCGATGGCATTCAAGTGAACACCATCCTTTCTCCAATACTCGCCCAATCCCAACTCTACATCCACGTGGCGAACCACAAGAGCCCCATTCCGAACCATAAGACGGGAAACCGCCCTATTAACCTTTATCCTGGCCCTGTTTAAACCCTGCACCGATTGTGCTCCATACCAAACTTTTCTGGGAACGATATCCGACCAGATCACCAACAAATGAGGAAACATAGCCCACAGCCTCAAGACATCAAACTAGATGTCGTTGATCAACTCCCTACAAGGGCGTTTTCCGAGATCATTGCCCCCCAAATGGATCACCAATAAATCCGGCGCCCGGTCCAAACGGCTAAACTTGTGAAATTCTGGCAGAAGCTGCTTCCAGTACATTCCACGTTTTCCGATCCATCGTATGATTGCTGAAGACTTCTCCACACCAAGCTGCCTCCCTTCAGGGCGGACGTCCGCTCGCAATGCCGCCCAAAAGACAAACGAGTGGCCCATAATCCATGTAAGTAAAGGCCTCTTCCCTGAAAAGAAAAAGACAGCATACCAAAACATAATAACCGCAAAGCACAACCCGATCAAATTATCTCCCAATTCAAAACACCCCTCAGACCAAGGATGGGCGAATATATGACCTGAACCTCGCGGATTCCCAACGGCCGATCCTTCGCACTACGTCCTCCCCTAAACCTCGTCTGGCTGCCTCAGTAGCTGCACCTATTCTAAACGAATGCCCCGAAAAATTCTCGGCCGAAATACCCCCTCGCATCAAGCAGCGCTTAAATATCGTAATAAACTGATACCGAGATAAAAACGAACCATCCCCGTGTAATAACAATGGCTCATCATCCCAAACCAAACCCTTTGAAAATTGCTTAAAACATAATACGGGGCATAACGAGGAACCAGCAACTTCAAAGAGAACAATTTTACAACCTTTTCCAACCAAATCCGTTTTCGATCGACGCAACCAGATCACCAACCTATCCCCGTGCATAACCACATCACGGCCCAGCAACCCCCCTTTTTGATGCCTGGAGGGGCTGACCAACTCGCCCAATCGAAATGCTCCAAAAAACGCCAGAGCAAATGCCAGCTTAAACAGGATAACCTCCGATTGGTTAGAACAAACCCCCAGCAATTGTTCGCCCAAACTCAATAAAATTTCATAAGACACAGGGCGCCGCCCATCCAAAATGTTCCAAGCTTTTCGCCACCCCTTCATCACCTGAAGGACCATAAACAATTTACATCGCGTAACCCCCTAAATTTAAATCCAAATGCCAAACCAGACAAGAAATTATTAACTTTAGAGACCGACCAGCCTGAATCCCATTTCTGACCCAGGAGCAACAGCAATTTTTCGTCATCCTGTACGTCCGTCTCCATTGACGACCCCCAATCCACCCAAGTATCCCATGCCTTAACGTAGTGTGATCAAATCCCTGGCGCCAGGGATCTACACAATAACCCTCTTACTGCCCCAATGGAAGATTCCATAAGTCCTCTGGGCATGACACCCGCATGAGATCCACTTGAGGCACGATAGCCGGAACCCGATCCCTCTGTGAACAAGAAAAAGCATCAAAAGCCAGCAAGTTGTTAACCGGCCGAAATTCAGCAGTGACCCATAAGTTACACCGTAAACCTATCCAGACGACATGTTGTAACACTCTCAGCAATGCCTGATCCGCAGATGACAGTGAATCTATGGCTTTCACAGCCCCTTCTGATTCACAACCAAAACAAATCTTCGTGTTACGAACCTCCGCTCCCCACAAAGATAATGCAACTGCAATGGGGAACACCAAACACAGCAAACGATTAGAAGATAAACCGTTGTTTACCCACAATGGTGGCCACTGACACACTAGCCAACTCTCTTTGAAAAACAAACGGACCGATCATGAAACCCAAGTCCTCTGCAGGCACCACCGGTGCAATCCATAATGACCTCCCATTATATGAGTCCAGAAAAAGCATCCATACTTTCAGGTCATCTTTCAAAGCCTTCCGAAGCCTGATAAAATGAGACGGGGCCCGAACCCCCACTGTAGCCAAAGACAACCTTCGACAAAAAAACGTACCCATCGGCATGATACGGCACGCGAAATTCAACTTCCCCAGCATTGACTGAATCTCACGCAGCGTTACCTTTTTCAACTCATACACTCTCTTCACCTCAATTCTCATGCCAATCAATTTGTCATCAGGCAACCGGCATTCCATTGCAACCGTATCAATCTCAATGCCCAAAAAACTCAAAGACGTTACCGGACCCACCGTCTTGTCAGCTGCTAACGGAACGCCGAACTTTTTCGCCACACTCTCCACCGAGTGAAGCAAAATTGAACAGTCTGCGGAGTGCGCTGGACCAACAAACAAAAATCGTCAAGATAATGGATGCAGGACCAGAGTCCAGACACATCCTTTACCGTCCATTCTAAAAACGTACTGAACATTTCAAAATACGCACATGACAGAGAACACCCCATCGGCAGACAACAATCCACATAAAAAACCCCGTTCCAGAAACACCCTAGCAAATGCAAACTATCTGGATTGACAGGTAGCAAACGAAACGCGGCCTCAATATCGGTCTTACCCAACAAAGCTCCCTGCCCACAGTGTCTAACCCACTCCATAGCTGTGTCAAATGACGTATAAAGAACCGAGCATAGCTGTGGGTCAATTCCATCGTTAACCGACAAACCTTTTGGGAACGAAAGATGGTGAATTAACCTAAATTTGTTAACCTCCATTTTGGGCACCACCCCCAAAGGAGAAACTCTCAAGTCCTCCATAGGGAGAGACTGAAATGGACCAGCCATTCTCCCAAGTGACACTTCCTTGTTCAGTTTTTCCGTAACCACTTCGGGAAATTCGTAGGTCGATTTTAAATTCTTTTTGGACCACTGCACCTTAACGTCCACAAAAGGTATAGAAAAAACATCCCTAAAACCATTCTGTAAAGTCGCCGCCGCCTTTTTGTCAGGGTATCTACTTAGGAACCGCTCCATCTCTGCTAGACGCACTGGTGTCACTCCTTTTGTCAAATCCGTCTGACCCTTTTTGCTTCCCTCCTCTAAAACATCTCGCTGCCCCGTGATTACCTCCACATTATGAACATTCGTGCTTAAATTTACACTTTGCCCCAAACCTACAAGTCCCTTCGTTAAAGGCGAAACACAGTCCCTTCTGCATGACCACCGAGTGCCCCGACTGTCCTGAACCCCCGGTGCCCCCAAGAAATGACTGAGATCCTTGACTTGACCTGACTGGTGCTGTCACCCTCATCCATAAGGAAATATCCTTGTGATCCCAACGGATATTCAGACGTACCGCTTTACGTTGACGAAATTGTTCGTCATATCTAATCCACCCCTGACCCCCATAAACCTTGTAAGCCTCCCCGATGATGTCTAAGTAACAGAACAAGGGGGCACAGGTCTCCGGTGATTTTTCCCCTATTACACTGGCAAAAATTGCAAAAGCCTGTAGCCAGTTAGAGAAAGTACGTGGGATCAACCTGAACCTTCTCCTCTCCTCATCGTCTTTTTTCGAATCGTCCCTACGGGCTTTATCCAAATTAAAACGCTCTAACAGGATCAGTGAAAATATTTCTATGTACTTCCCTTTCCATATTTTTTCTTTTACCTCAGGTTTCAGATGTGCCCCTAACGGACCTTTAAAACACACGTACACCTCCCCTTTAGCCGAATCATCTACCCGTGCCGAATCGTCCCTATCCTTGTCCCTGCTCTCCGCCGATGCCGCGATTACCTGTTGCGACACCTCGCTGCCTCCCACCGATGCTACCCCAGCAACCATTGGAGCCCCCTGTGAAGTATTAGATCCTGACCTAAAAGAGTCCCTGACCCCATCCGCCTCCAGAACCCCCCTATCCCGAGCGTTACCCAGCCAAGCCGATAGCGGCGACGGTTCAATCTGTCTACCCCTCGTCTCCCAAAGTTGAAACAAATCTTTTAACCCCTGCATTAAAATACCCGCGCCAAAACTACCCCCCCCCTACAGAAGCTTCCTCTCTGCCCGAATCAACATTAGGAGCTAGTGATGGTAATAAAGAAGAAAAAACAGCACTCTCACCTAGCTGCCTGGGCGCTGTGTTCCCAGCAGCCGCCGATCCTGCATCCAGATGCAATCATTCGGTTCGTGGTCCTCCTTGGCGGTGCGGGCTCGCGGTTCTACGAGCCTCCATGGGCCAGTCCTGCGATGACGCCGCGCTGGTAGGACCCACGGAGTGGTCCCGTTCCACGGTGGGGCCCCACGGCGGTTCAAGGTGCGCAGCGGGATTAACCTGCTCAGCTGACCTGCCCCCAATCGTCAAGTCACCCCCCCGTAATCTATCCCACCTGCCACCTCTGCAGCCCAAATCGCCCCCGCATGTGCCCCCCTGGCTGGATCCACAAGTATCCGGAGGAGCTGCAGCGCCTGATGAGGTGTAAGACATATCTGCAGCAGCAGCCAGGGAGTGGGCGGAGCTAAGCCGGCGCCCATCACTGACTGCTCTGCGCTCTGGGGCCTGTGCTGCTGCCGCCTGTGTGCTTCCCACACCGCGCCGAGCGGTGGCCCGGATGGATGGACTCCCCGCCGCTCCCGTACCTGGCTCCTGCTCCCCAGACGTCTCTGGTAAGTGGGCGGACCTCCCTCGCCGCGCTGACAGTGGAGGCGCCCGCCGCGCAGGCCCCCGCCCGCTCCTCTGTGCCGACCACCGTTGCTGAGCCTGGCCCGTTCCCGGCTGGGGACCCCCCGCTCCTCTTCCTGGTTCCCGGGTCGCAGTAGTCACCTCAGATAAAGGGGAGGCCGACACCTCCCCCCGCTGCAGACCCCGCCGATTCGTGGGATTCCTCCCGGCTCCTTGGCAGCGCCCGCTATGGTTGCGGTCTGCTGCTGAAGCCAGAGGGTCCCCTGAGGGGCTCCTCATATGGCGCCGGCCCGGGGGGTGACCTCGGGGCTCAGGCGCTCCGGAGGCCGAGACCTCCGATGCCAGAGGCCCTCAGTCAGGGAATGGGACGACCCAGATCACCCCTCAGGAAGCAGGCCTTGTAAGGACGCCTGCAGCCAGCCTGCGCCCCTGGTTCTAGCCGCATCACGGAGGTGCTGTAAAATCGCCTCAACCTCCATTGTGAGAAACCCACAGAGCTTGTTATAATGCTAAGAGGGGCACCAAAATGGTTGCTCTTCTAAGATGGGTGCCCCCTTTTATAATCGTCCCCCCCCCCCCGTCGCCCCCTTTTTCCCGCCTACTTCACCTCCTGGCCAATCCGTGAGCCCTGATTCAAATAAAAATTGCCGCTTCACTCTACACTATTACCCCCTCCTTTCTGTTCACTCCCTATAGGCCCACTCAACTTCCTGCAAAGTTGCCCGCAGGATGCGTTTTTTTCTCCATACACCTGCATTAGCAACGCATTGCGACATATGGCCACATATGGTCGTGCGACGGATGCGTCGTGTTTTGGCGGACCGTTGGCACAAAAAAACGTTCCATGTAACGTTTTTTTATGCGTCGTGCCCGCCATTTCCGACTGCGCATGCGAGGCCGGAACTCCGCCCCCTCCTCCCCGGACCTTGCAATGGGGCAGCGGATGAGTTGAAAAACTGCATCCGCTGCCCCCGTTGTTCATTTCTTTCACAACGTGCGTCGGTACGTCGGGCCAACGCATGGCGACGGCCCCATACCGACGCTAGTGTGAAAGAAGCCTTAGCCACACCCCTCCCGGCTCTCCTCAGTCCATGGCACAGTGGGTCCACGAGCCATGTGCGCCTCCTGCGGCTGTAACAGCCATATCATCACTTCGAGAAGCACCAAGGCCACGTGTTAACATCAATACATGAAAAGACAGAAGGATTTGCACAAGAAAATATGTGGTTAGTTCTCCAAGATGTTTGTAACAACCTCCCTACCGAGATCCTTCAAAACTTTCTCTTTTTTTTTCATTCACTTTGCATTTTCTTAATTGATAAAAATAAGCACTTCTATCTTTCAAAGCATTCCTACTTTGCAGCACACCTGCCTAAAAATGTTGCATATACACTCACCGGCCACTTTATTAGGTACACCATGCTAGTAACGGGTTGGACCCCTTTTGCCTTCAGAACTGCCTCAATTCTTCGTGGCATAGATTCAACAAGGTGCTGGAAGCATTCCTCGGAGATTTTGGTCCATATTGACATGATGGCATCACACAGTTGCCGCAGATTTGTCGGCTGCACATCCCAAAGATGCTCCATACAAGGCAGGATGGATCCATGCTTTCATGTTGTTTACGCCAAATTCTGACCCTACCATCCGAATGTCGCAGCAGAAATCGAGACTCATCAGACCAAGCAACGTTTTTCCAATCTTCTACTGTCCAATTTCGATGAGCTTGTACAAATTGTAGCCTCAGTTTCCTGTTCTTAGCTGAAAGGAGTGGTACCCGGTGTGGTCTTCTGCTGCTGTAGCCCATCTGCCTCAAAGTTCGACGCACTGTGCGTTCAGAGATGCTCTTAGGCCTACCTTGGTTGTAACGGGTGGCGATTTGAGTCACTGTTGCCTTTCTATCAGCTCGAACCAGTCTGCCCATTCTCCTCTGACCTCTGGCATCAACAAGGCATTTCCGCCCACAGAACTGCCGCTCACTGGATTTTTTTTCTTTTTCGGGCCATTCTCTGTAAACCCTAGAGATGGTTGTGCGTGAAAATCCCAGTAGATCAGCAGTTTCTGAAATACTCAGACCAGCCCTTCTGGCACCAACAACCATGCCACGTTCAAAGGCACTCAAATCACCTTTCTTCCCCATACTGATGCTCGGTTTGAACTGCAGGAGATTGTCTTGACCATGTCTACATGCCTAAATGCACTGAGTTGCCGCCATGTGATTGGCTGATTAGAAATTAAGTGTTAATAAGAAGTTGGACAGGTGTACCTAATAAAGTGGCCAGTGAGTGTATATCTATCTACAGTGGGGCAAAAAAGTATTTAGTCAGTCAGCAATAGTGCAAGTTCCACCACTTAAAAAGATGAGAGGCGTCTGTAATTTACATCATAGGTAGACCTCAACTATGGGAGACAAACTGAGAAAAAAAAATCCAGAAAATCACATTGTCTGTTTTTTTATCATTTTATTTGCATATTATGGTGGAAAATAAGTATTTGGTCAGAAACAAACAATCAAGATTTCTGGCTCTCACAGACCTGTAACTTCTTCTTTAAGAGTCTCCTCTTTCCTCCACTCATTACATGTAGTAATGGCACCTGTTTAAACTTGTTATCAGTATAAAAAGACACCTGTGCACACCCTCAAACAGTCTGACTCCAAACTCCACTATGGTGAAGACCAAAGAGCTGTCAAAGGACACCAGAAACAAAATTGTAGCCCTGCACCAGGCTGGGAAGACTGAATCTGCAATAGGCAACCAGCTTGGAGTGAAGAAATCAACAGTGGGAGCAATAATTAGAAAATGGAAGACATTCAAGACCACTGATAATCTCCCTCGATCTGGGGCTCCACGCAAAATCCCACCCCGTGGGGTCAGAATGATCACAAGAACGGTGAGCAAAAATCCCAGAACCACGCGGGGGGACCTAGTGAATGAACTGCAGAGAGCTGGGACCAATGTAACAAGGCCTACAATAAGTAACACACTACGCCACCATGGACTCAGATCCTGCAGTACCAGACGTGTCCCACTGCTTAAGCCAGTACATGTCCGGGCCCGTCTGAAGTTTGCTAGAGAGCATTTGGATGATCCAGAGGAGTTTGGGGAGAATGTCCTATGGTCTGATGAAACCAAACTGGAACTGTTTGGTAGAAACACGACTTGTCGTGTTTGGAGGAAAAAGAATACTGAGTTGCATCCATCAAACACCATACCTACTGTAAAGCATGGTGGTGGAAACATCATGCTTTGGGGCCGTTTCTCTGCAAAGGGGCCAGGACGACTGATCCGGGTACATGAAAGAATGAATGGGGCCATGTATCGTGAGATTTTGAGTGCAAACCTCCTTCCATCAGCAAGGGCATTGAAGATGAAACGTGGCTGGGTCTTTCAACATGACAATGATCCAAAGCACACCGCCAGGGCAACGAAGGAGTGGCTTCGTAAGAAGCATTTCAAGGTCCTGGAGTGGCCTAGCCAGTCTCCAGATCTCAACCCTATAGAAAACCTTTGGAGGGAGTTGAAAGTCCGTGTTGCCAAGCGAAAAGCCAAAAACATCACTGCTCTAGAGGAGATCTGCATGGAGGAATGGGCCAACATACCAACAACAGTGTGTGGCAACCTTGTGAAGACTTACAGAAAACGTTTGACCTCTGTCATTGCCAACAAAGGATATATTACAAAGTATTGAGATGAAATTTTGTTTCTGACCAAATACTTATTTTCCACCATAATATGCAAATAAAATGATAAGAAAACAGACAATGTGATTTTCTGGAATTTTTTTTCTCAGTTTGTCTCCCATAGTTGAGGTCTACCTATGATGTAAATTACAGACGCCTCTCATCTTTTTAAGTGGTGGAACTTGCACTATTGCTGACTGACTAAATACTTTTTTGCCCCACTGTATATATATATATATATATATATATATATATATATATATATATATATATATATATATACTTATATATATACAGTATATATTTATATATACACATGTATATCTGTAGCCTTGATATGCCCTCTAGTGGAGGATATACTTCTCAGTTTTTATATTTTGATAGCAAATGATTTCACGTTGGGAGTGATATTAATATTGTTATAGGGAAAACAGATTTTAATAAGGAGGAATAGGGGGATTTATAGTAATAGTAATTAATTTATTACTATATGGTGCTATATAACTGTAAGGAGGCACAGGGGAGCATTATTACTACAAGGAAGTACAGAAGGAACATTATTGCAGTGTAGGGGCCCAGTCCTTTTGTGCCCCACAGTGTTATTGTTTGGGGCACAAAAAGAGGGAACTATTAGGCCGGGGTCACACATGCAAGTGCAATGTAAGAAACTTGCATCAATACCCGGCACTGCCGCCGGCACTCGGGACTGGAGCATTCAGCTGCATAGAAATACATGCAGCCGCACGCTCCGGTCCCGAATGCCAGCTGCTGTGCCGGGTATTGATGCGAGAGACCCGCGCAAATTTCTCGCATTTCACTCGCAAGTGTGACCCCGGCCTTACTGTACAGGACACAGAGGGGCAGTATTACTGTCTAGATCATTGGTTATAGCACTATACACTATGTGTAGAGGCGGAGGAATGCGAGGAGGGTCATTGTAAAGGATTAAGCTATTCATGTCTTTGTGTTTCATTTTTCAGGAATGTGTTATGGATATAAGAAGAGGTCATTGTGGTCTGGGCCAAAAGGAAAACAAAAGGGAAAATTAACGAACATGGAGATGCTGGTTCTGGTGAGAACCTGTACATTATACAAATATATAGTCTGCAGAACGCTGGTGTAGAAGTGATATTACCATTATATAGTCACTTAGTACAGTATATGTTGGTAATATTTGATTCTGGTCTGGTGCTATTGGTTTGTTAGCCTATATTCCCTCGATAAGTATTTGGTGAGATTTTCATGTTGAAGATTTTTTTTGCAGCATTTTTACGCCTATTGAGTATATTAAGTAACCTGCTTTTTTTTTATTGTGTTTTTTAATGCGTTTTTCACTCACTGTATTTTTGTCTCCTTTTGGTATGTCATGTTTTTAATAAAGCTGCTTTGTTTTTGATATTTCCTGCTATTTGGCTTTGACAAATCTTTATTGAAAAAATCATGTGAGCATTAGGCCGGTTTCACACGTCAGTGGCTCCGGTACGTGTAGTGACAGTTTTCTCACGTACCGGAGTCACTGACACACGTAGACCCATTCAAATGAATGGGTCTATGCACATGCCTGCGTGTTTTCACGGACCGTGTGTCCGTGTGCAAAACACGGAGACGTGTCCGTGTTTCTCCGGCAGCACGGTCCGCAAAGAGTCCCGCACACGTGCACACGGAGAACAGTGTGCACTCTCCTCCGTGTGCACGTACCGCCACATGAGAAACAGCGCTACAGTTAAGCGCTGTCCCCTGCGTGTGGTGCTGAAGCTGGCATTCATCCCTTCTGTCCTGCTACTGTAATGAGCGGTACCACGTGACCACTCACACAGGACAGGCTGCCGGCGCTGAGAGGAGGCATCGCGGGAGCTGGGTGAGTATTTCTCTGCAAGCGGGCGGGTGCGCGGGGGGGGGTGGGGAGGGATGGAATGCGGGAGGTGACCCCAAACTTTATTTTTAACAAAAAAAACTTGATCTTTCATCCCTTCTCTCCTGCAAGCGCTACTTTCAGGTGAGCAGGACAGAAGGGATGAATGCCAGCTTCAGCACCACACGCTGGGGACAGCGCTTACTGTAGCGCTGTCTCTCCTGCACGGTCCGTGTGGTCCTCAGGCGGCACACGGCTGCCGCACGTGTGAAACACTGATGTGCCACGTGAGCACACGGACACGGATAACTCCGGTACCGTTTTCTCCGGTACCGGAACTATCTGGACGTGTGAGACTGGCCTTACATGTATTTTTGCTCCGTTTCCGCAGCAGAAATGCACCAAAATCACATATGAGGTTTTTAGTTATGGATTATCTGCCTCTTATGTAAGTCTATCGGGAATATCAAATAAAACTCGGCGTACCGCAAGAGAATGATGTTGATTTGAAACATGCTCCGGTCAGTTTATGCTACGGAAGAAAAAAAGCCCAGTGGGTATGAGATTTCTATAAATCCCATACACTTGGCTGGAACTGTAAGACGTGCAGTAAAAATCTGTATCATTAAAAACTAACCAAAAACTTATTGTAGGAACATAAACTTATATTGCAATATTATCACAACAAGCAGAGATCTTGAAAATCAGCTGATCACTGCTGGTCTGGGCACCAGAAGAAGAGCTTTTCCCACTTTTTTGCAATTGCACAATTGATATTTATATCCAAAATGGAATTAGATCACTGAAATGACAGCAAAGTATTCACATACCGTACTCTGAGGAAGACACTGCCGGAATCTTTAGGGTACGTGTCCACGATCAGGATGGCCGGCGGTTTCGTCGGAGTGGCAAACCCGCTCGGCGCTAAGCCCCGCCCCCTTCTGGGACGCGATGATGCTGGATGTGTTCAATGCACACATCCGGGATCATCGCACCCCACGCATAGGGCCCTGTGTTATTCCTTGCGGCGGTGCTGCGTCGCCGCAAGGAACACGGACATGCTGTGATCTTAAAAGACGCGCAGCATGTCCGGAGTCGCAGGGCCGACGGATGCGTGTTTCCACGCATAGTGGACACGGGATTTCATAAAATCCCCTCCACTATGCTGGAACATCTGGACGCTGCGTGTTTGACGCTGCGGCCCCACACAGCGTCAAACACGAAGCGTTTCCTGAACGTGGACACGTACCCTTAGGGGGGTTCTTAGGAAGCTTCATAAATTAACCACAGACTGGAATAATGATAAAAAAAAGACTGCAATCCTTACAATCACACCTGTGGACTCTGGTGGAATATTATAAGATCCAATGCACGCCATGACCATGTGGTATGGGCTCCCTTCTCAGCCCAAATTTATTACCAAATAATGTTGCCTTAGTTAATTACGGTAATTTGGCATTTCTACAGCTGTAGATTGAGGAAGGCCAGAAACAATGGCAGATATTAGAAAGAAATCTGCACTGGACAAATTAAAAAACACTGAAGGAGAAACATGAAAAATCCTCTTGGACCATCGTGAAGGTATTGAATGTACTAAACGCAATAGGTGGTCCATAGATTCTGACGACTATGCGTCTGGTCATATATATATGACCGAAGAATGTAAGTCCGCAAGGACAGGGTCATCTCCCCTCTGTACCAGTCTGTCACTGTAAATTTGCTTACTATTAACGATATCTATAAGGCCGGCGTCACACTGGCGAGTTTTACGGACGTAAGAGCGCAGAAAATACGTCCGTAAAACTCGCAAAATAAACGGCACAATTATTCTCAATGTGGCTGCTCCTATCAGCCGTATATTACGGTTCAGTATTATACGGCTTTCTACGGCCGTACAAAATCGCAGCATGCTGCGTTTGTCAGCGTATTGCACAAAAAAATCGCGAATGAAAGTCTATGGGGGCGAGAAAAATACGGATTCCACACGGACCAGCAGTGTGACTTGCGAGAAGTACGCAGCGGTGTTAGTGAAAAGTCAATTCAATTGCCGGCTTTTCATTTCTCCTGCCTAAACCCGACAGGATATGAGACATGGTTTACATACAGGTAATCCATCTGAAGGGGTTAAAATAATTTACAAGCAGGAGCCCTGCAAATGCAGCTGTGCTCGTGCTTGTAATTCCCCGGCGAATGAAGGAAATGTAGGTCATTGACCTACATTTCCTTCATTCGCCGGGGAATTACAAGCACGAGCACAGCTGCATTTGCAGGGCTCCTGCTTGTAAATTATTTTAACCCCTTCAGATGGATTACCTCGTGGGACGTGACGGGTCAGCAGAAGGTATGTATATTGTGGGTTTATTGTTTTGCCAAGCGAGGGTCTGCAAATGGATTGAGAGCGCAATAAAATATTAAAACAACCGCTGTGTTTATTTCATTAAAATACTTTTAAATCATGTGTGTGTGTGTTTTTTAACCCTTTCAAACAATTGGATTAATAATGGATAGGTGTCATAATTGACGCCTCTCCATTATTAATCTGGCTTAATGTCACCTTCCAATAGCAAGGTGGCATTAACCCTTCATTACCCCATATCCCACCGCTACACGGGAATGGGAAGAGAGTGGCCAAGTGCCAGAACAGGTGCATCTTCCAGATGTGCCTTTTCTGGGGTGGCTGGGGGCAGATGTTTTTAGCCATGGGGGGCCAATAACCATGGACCCTCTCCTGGCTATTAATATCTGCCGTCAGTCACTGGCTTTACCACTCTGGCGGAGACAATTGCGCGGGAGCCCACGCCAATTTTTTCCGCCATTTAACCCTTTATTTTAGCAGCTACAGCGCCCAAATTTTGCATACACACACTACTAACATTAGTAGTGTGGAATATGCAAAAAAAATGGGGATATGAGATGGTTTACTGTATGTAAACCATGTCTCATGTCCTGTCGGGTTTGGGAAGGAGAAATGAAAAGCCGGCATAGTGTATATACACTCACCGGCCACTTTATTAGGTACACCTGTCCAACTTCTTGTTAACACTTAATTTCTAATCAGCCAATCACATGGCGGCAACTCAGTGCATTTAGGCATGTAGACATGGTCAAGACAATCTCCTGCAGTTCAAACCGAGCATCAGTATGGGGAAGAAAGGTGATTTGAGTGCCTTTGAACGTGGCATGGTTGTTGGTGCCAGAAGGGCTGGTCTGAGTATTTCAGAAACTGCTGATCTACTGGGATTTTCACGCACAACCATCTCTAGGGTTTACAGAGAATGGTCCGAAAAAGAAAAAAAATCCAGTGAGCGGCAGTTCTGTGGGCGGAAATGTCTTGTTGATGCCAGAGGTCAGAGGAGAATGGGCAGACTGGTTCGAGCTGATAGAAAGGCAACAGTGACTCAAATCGCCACCCGTTACAACCAAGGTAGGCCTAAGAGCATCTCTGAACGCACAGTGCGTCGAACTTTGAGGCAGATGGGCTACAGCAGCAGAAGACCACACCGGGTACCACTCCTTTCAGCTAAGAACAGGAAACTGAGGCTACAATTTGTACAAGCTCATCGAAATTGGACAGTAGAAGATTGGAAAAACGTTGCTTGGTCTGATGAGTCTCGATTTCTGCTGCGACATTCGGATGGTAGGGTCAGAATTTGGCGTAAACAACATGAAAGCATGGATCCATCCTGCCTTGTATGGAGCATCTTTGGGATGTGCAGCCGACAAATCTGCGGCAACTGTGTGATGCCATCATGTCAATATGGACCAAAATCTCTGAGGAATGCTTCCAGCACCTTGTTGAATCTATGCCACGAAGAATTGAGGCAGTTCTGAAGGCATAAGGGGGTCCAACCCGTTACTAGCATGGTGTACCTAATAAAGTGGCCGGTGAGTGTATATATATATGTATATATATATATATACTGTATATATGTTTTCCCGAACATTTGAGCACATAAATACATTAGATGTCGGTTTTGCAAGCCTGCGAGAAAATATCGCAGTACGGATGCCATACGGATTACATACGGAGGATGCCATGCGCAAAATACGCTGACACACCCTGCCTACGGATCACTATTTTGGGAACATTTCTCCGTATTACGGCCGTAAAAAACGGACCGTATTGTCTTACGCTGAGTGTGACGCCGGCCTAACCCTGTATGTAACCCCTTTCTCATGTACAGCACCATGGAATTAATGGTGCTATATAAATAATAATAATATATATAACTAGCAGCACAAAGGTTCCAGTACCAAGAGACATACAACTAGAGTCTATAACCTAGATCTCATCATTCATCGCCTCTGGGGAGTCCAGTACTGAGGCCGGAATCACACTACAGCGAGATACGTCCGAGTCTCGCAGGTTAAAAACAAGCTCTGGCACCGGCACTCCAGAGTGTAGCGTGCAGCCGCATAGCAATACATGGAGTTGCACGCTCCACTCCGGAGTGGCGGCGTCAGAGCTTGTTTTTAACCTGCGAGACTCGGACGTATCTCGCTGTAGTGTCACAGGGCCTAATTCAGATTCTGAGTTGTCGCAAGGAGGACTTTTGTTGAAACCAAACAAGGGGAACTCCCGAAATGAAGAGAACTAGGAGATGGGGGAAAAGGCTCACGTGGTCATGAAAGAAGAAATCCAACCTACTTCCAACAGCCCCCACGACAAAGGGCACCTCCCCAGATCTAGTTGTGAATATTTCCTCCAGAAATGTGTGTCTAATGAGGAACTCTATTCTCAATAAGGCGGGATCACACATACGCGAGATACGGCTGAGTCTTGCAGGTGAACACCCTGCTCTGGCGCCGGCACTCCAGAGCGGAGCGTGCAGCCGCACAGCAATACATGGAGCTGCACGCTCCGCTCCGGAGTGCCAGCGCCAGAGCTGGGTTTTCACCTGCGAGATTCAGCCGTATCTCACGTATGTGTGATCACGGCCTAAGAGTTTATCTTACGGTCCTACTGCTAATAGTAATGACTTTGAAATTTAAATAGATCTCATAAGTTTTTTCAGGATTTTACCCTGGAAATATTTCTTTAAGAAAAGAAAAGAGTGCGATTATCAGACCTAAACCTCCCTGTATCCAGGAGGAGAGTGAGACTATTCCCTTTAAGGCACACGTTGCAGATTTCCTGCAGAACTGCGTTTTTTTTCCGTGCAGAAACGTTGCAGATCTGCAAGTGATTTACAGTACAATCTAAATCAATAGGAAAAAAAAAAGTGCTGTGCTAATGGTGCGGAAAAATCTGCACGGAAAGCGCAGCAGATTCAAAAAAGGACCATGTCACTTCTTTTGTGCAGATCTGCAGTGTTTCTGCACCCATTCCATTATAGAAATCCGCAGAGGTAAAAACGCATGAAATCCGCACAGAATCTGCAGTAAATCCGCAGGAAAACCGCACAAAATCCACATGAAAAACGCATCAAATCTGCACCTGCGTTTTCTGCCAAGAGATGCAGAATCCGCACAGAAAATTCCAGAGGCAAATGCAACGTGTGCACATAGCCTAAGGGTAAATTCTTTAGGTTTGAAATGTAAGGGCTATATTCTCACAACATTGCGTTTTTGCTGTCCTTTTTTTGCAAATTTCAAACTGCTTTTTACAGTACCAGCAAAAGCTGAAATTTCAGAAATCTCATGCAGACACATTGTTCTTTTTTCCTGACTGATTTGAAAAACTGCTGCGTTCTTGCAAACTGCAGTGTGCCACTTTTTCCATTTTGGATAGTATACATGCATCTCCTGCTTTACAGAATGGAGTTTGAGTCTGTCTGCATGTTTTGAAATAAGGAGTTTTTGGAATATCTTTGTCTAAAAATTAAGAAATAATGGAGAAACAGAATGAAATCCACACCTAAACTCTTCAGCTGGGTATAATCAGTTTTACCTTTAGGGTAAGTGCACATGCTGCGGATTACTCTGCTGATTTTTCCGGACTGATTTTGGTAAATCCGCAGGTACACCGCACTGTGGATTTCCTGTGGATTTACCGCAATTTTTTTGCGGATTTTGTGCGGATTCCACCTGCGGATTCCTATTATGGAGCAGGTGTAAACCGCTGCGGAATCCACACAAAGAATTGACATGCTGCGGAAAAAAACGCGTGGAAAAGTAGCATTGCTTATTCCGCATGTGCACTGCGGATTTTGTTTTCCATAGGTTTACATGGTACTGTAAACTCAGGGAAAACTGCTGCGAATCCGCAGCGGACAATCTGCTGCGGATCCGCAGCAAAATTCGCAACGTGTGCACATATCCTTAGCCATTGAGATGTATGTCTGCTTATCCCAGCACATATTTACAGTAGAGATAAGATGAGCCAATTATATTGTTACCATGTATGACTATTAAATACCTATAAAACCTTGACCAAAGGATGTGCAGCGCCCCAGAGTCCTGGTAGTGCAGTATTGTCGCTCTGCCACTAAGGGGAGTGATGTTACGTCTGATTGTACTAAAAGAGTTCACCTGACCAGGTATCACACACACTACACTTCACACTCCGGCCACCAGGGGGAGCAGAGAGTTCTATTTATTAGGCCACTCCTCACACTCTGGTAAAACTGGGGGTTGGATAGGAAGTTAGAAGGAAGCTGACTGGGTTTTGCCCAGGCAACATCCTGTGAGAGAGGGAGTTGCTGGGAAGATTCAGGGGGGTCCCTGTCAGGGGTGGGATCCTGACAGTGGCCTAGCAAGAGACAGATCATTACGGAGCCGTGCCTTCACAACCTTGCGGCGGCATCTTAAGAAAGGACAAGAAGTATATTGTGGAGAAGTGAGAAAACGAGATCACTGCACTAAGAAGATAATACCGGGAGGAGTCGTGCCCTAAGATCGAGGCAACATCCTTCTGAGGCGCGTAGCCGGTGGCCGGAACACCGAGGGAGAATTGGCTCTACGCATTACTCCAGACCACGGCAGGACAGTTAACTTTAGGTTGGCTGTCTCACCTTTTCACCTAAGCAGACAACGGAGGCGATTATGGGAGAGGGGCGTCTCTAGGGTCCCTATAAAATAACTCCAGGCCTACCCCGTCATACGGGTGCGTCCTATCCAAACTGGGGGACGGAGAGAGAGAGAACATCAGAAACAGATACAAGAGTTGTGAGGACTATCCCGTGGTGCTCAGCAGGGAGGTACTACAACACACAGGCGCAAGTAGGAAGGCCACTGATTTCCACCTGTAAAGGGAACTCTGGATGTGCCTTCGGACCGGCCGGTCTAAGCCAGGCCAGTTAGCAGTGCTCTGGATTGTGGATGCCGAAGTCTACAGTAAAAGGTAAAGAGACTGCAACCCTGTGTCTTCTTTATTTACTGCGACCTACGTCATCACCATCTACACCTCAAGGGAAGCCCTGGGGTCATACTTCACCTGTGGGAAGGCATCTAGCTGCCATTTCATCACCCCAGCGGGCCCCTAGCAGCGTCGGTCATCCTGACCAAATACCACAGGTGGCGTCACGAACACTTGACAGACTTCTACCTACACCTTTGATTGGACGTCCCTTAGCAGGGCCACGGACTGGGTCAGGCCACCGTGACATCCCCAGAACCGAGACAGAGAGATCCGGTACCGAGTACCCCGCTGCCCTGCGTCTGGGGGCGCTCCAGATGTAATAAAGAGAGATCTGCTTTGATGCTCAATGTATCAGCGTGGCTCTTCCGTGCACGTATTTGAATTTTACAATTTAATTTGGAACCAGCTCAGTGTCTCAGAACATCCCGCACTATGTGGCGATGTCAGCAGGTATCAGGTTTTTCTGCATTTTTGCTGTAAAAACCTTAACAAAGTTGCATCATGATTTTTTGGGGGGCACGAAACTTTAGCAGCATGCACAAGAGACAACAAAAATGCAGAAAATATGCTGCAAAAAATGCAGAAAAACCTGTTTTTTGTAAGCTGCTTCTTTACTGCCAAGATTTTAGGTGTGGAAAAAACGCAGCAAATAAACGTGTGACTATAGCCTTAGAGTCTACTCCCAATACCTACTGAAACTTACATTGATCTGGTTTCTAAAGAAGTAATGAAAACCTCTTTACCAGGCCATGTCTCATGGTGTGGAATAGTACACTAAGTATCTAGTGGGGACTGTGAGTATAACTATGTTACACACTAATTTCAGGAATTATTTAATATTCAATATTTGGTGCTTAGTAATATCAATATCAGCTATATTGTTGTATGCATATAATTTCAGGGAATTGTTTTTTCCTATAAAGCTCAACAGTATTCATCATGATCTACCTAGCTTTTCTCATACACATAAATGTCCAGCCAGCTTTTCCCATATACATCACTATCCACCAAGCTTTCTTATATATATTTCTATCCATCCAGCTTTCCCATACACATCACTACCTACCCAGCTTTCCTGTATACCGTATTTCCTGTATTTCCAGATGCTGACAGGGGGATGATGGGAGAAGGAGTGCAGCGCTCCTTCCCTCATCAGTGCGGTGACGGGCGGGGGGCCCACTACTGGCACCGGGCCCCCCTGGCGTGCTCAGGGGCCCCCGCCATAGCGCGCCGATACAGTTACAGTAGCGTAGCTCCTGGTGGCCCCCCTCTGAGCACTGGGCCCGGGGCGATGGCCCCCTCTGCTTCCCCGGTAGCTATGCTACTGTATAGAGTCATTACAAACAGAGTGATCTATTTCAAGTGTTTATTTCTCTTAATGTTGATGATTATGGCTTACAGCCAATGAAAACCCAAAAGTCCTTATCTCAGTAAATTAGAATAATTAACAGAAGCAGAGGCTTCCTAAGCATTTATAAAGGTCCCATAGTCTGTTTCAGTAGGCCCTACAATCATGGAGAAGACTGCTAACCTGACAGATGTCCAGAAGGCAGTCACTGACACAGTCCACAAGGAGGGTAAGCCACAAAACATCATTGCTAAAGAAGCTGGCTGTTCAGATTGCTGTAACCAAGCATATTAATGGAAAGTTGAGTGGAAGGAAAAAGTGTGGTAGAAAAGGTTCACAAGCAACCGGCATAACCGCAGCCTTGAAAGGATTGCGAAGAAAAGGCCATTCAAAATTTTTTGGGAGATTCACAAGGAATGGACTGCTACTGGAGTCATTGCTTCAAGAGCCACCACACACAGATGTATCCAGGATGTAACATTCCTGCCAGCATCACTGCATGGCTTCCCATCTTACTAACCACTCCGGGCCATGCTGTGAGTTCTGTCCTCTGCCTACTCCATGCTGTGAACCTCATGTCCTTGCTTGCTGCATACTTCCTGACTGTATGCTTAGGTCGGCAGCCCCGGCACTTCCTGAGTCTTATAGAGACAGTGTGTACACTCCTAATTTGTCCCCAGCTTATTGCCAAGAGATATCGGGTACTTAAGGCATCTCCATCCATAGGGAGATGCCTGAGCAACAAAATCTCACAGTCTGCTTTCTGCTTCTGAGTTGCCAGGTCCTGTCCTCTCTCTGTCACCCTGGGGGCTGTATACCCAGGTCCGTATCTGTATTCTTTGTGTCTCGTTTATGTCTTCCTGGAGGCTGCATACCCAGGCCTGAATCCTTCATCCTGAACTTGTTCCAGTGTCTATCCTTGTCTGAACTTCACCCTATATCTGTATCTGTTTGTATCCTTGTCTGTTGCCTTCCTTACCTTGCTGTCTATCCTTGTGTCTGCTCCCATCCCGCACCCTGCGGCTCTGCTCTGCTCCCGTCCCTTGTGGCTCTGCTTTGGTCCTGTCCCGCACCCTGCAGCTCTGCTCTGCTTCTGTCCCGCACCCTGTGGGCCTTTGTCCCTCTAGTCTGAACTGGTTCCTACCTGCTTCTGATCCATCTAGTCTGAACTGGTTCCTACCCGTTCCCATATCTCAATCGTACCTGCCAATGTTCCTGTTCTACCCGAAACAGTTCCGGTTCCTCCAGTCTGAGCCCTGCCTGCGAGCCGTGCTAGCCAAAATACCAGCTCTGCCCGTCAATAGTGTTCCGTCCCTCAGTGGGATCAGCTGCTGCAGCCAGACACCGCCCTGGAGTGGTACCTGGCAGCTACCTGCCGCACAAGCCTGACCTCACCACTAGAGGCTCCAGTGAACACCAAGGTAGCTGCTTAGTCACGCCCCTCCAGGGTAGCCTGGTTCGTTGCATAGTGGGGCCACAATCCTCGCTCGCGCCACCCAGGCAGGGTGCGAGCGTTACGCAGGACATGGGCTACAAGCGTTGCATTCCTTGTGTCAAGCCACTCATGACCAATAGACAACGCCAGAAGTGTCTTACCTTGGCCAAGGAGAAAAAGAACTGGACTGTTGCTCAGTGGTCCAATTTGTTGTTTGCAGATAATAAATTTTGCATTTCATTTGGAAATCAAGGTCCCAGAGTCTGGAGGAAGAGTGGAGAGGCACACAATCCAAGCTGCTTGAGGTCTAGTATGAAGTTTCAAAACAGCTGACATGTACCAGAAAAGATGTGGGGTCAGAGCCGGAGCCCACATCAAAGGGAGGGTGTCTGACATTGGCACACTATTACACCCGATGTTGGAAAGGGGTTAATGGCTAACAAAATTAAATAAAAAATGTAATTATTAAAAAAAAATTAAATTAAATTAAAAATAAAAATTTTCAACTGGCTAACACAGTACCAAGCCTCTTTTTTTCTTTCAAATTAAAGAAGTGACATGTAATTTCTTTTCTTTCCATGTAATTTATTCCCAATGTGTTTTTTTAATAGGTTTTTGATGCATTTTTTACACTCTTGTGTCTTGAAAAAAAATCAAGTTATGAGTGGACTACGTGAGCAATCTCACATCTTTTTTTTTCTTGCACCAAGATTTTCAAGATCTGATATGAAAAAGAAAAACCTCTCCAAAAACTCTTCACAAGAACAGCAAAGTGGATGTTACATGTTATGATCCGGTGGTAGGATCACCAAACTGACCTGATAGGTAAACCTGAATAGTAGGACAAGCTCCGGGAATGTGGAAACTATACCGACCGCAATCCTGATCCTATCTACACACACTAAAGGCAGCCGTGGAGCGTTACCTAAAAACCTAGACACCTCTTCACGGCCTGAGAAACTAGCTACCCCTAGAGAGAAAGCAAAGCCTCACTTGCCTCAGAGAAATAACCCCAAAGTTTAGACAGCCCCCCACAAATAATAATGGTGAGTTAAGGGGAAAATACAAACGTAGGAATGAAAAACAGGTTTAAGCAAATGAGGCCCGCTAACACTAAATAGACAGAAGATAGCAGGGATCTGTGCGGTCGGTACAAAAACTATCAAAAACTATCCATGCAGAAAGTACAAGAACCCCCACACCGACTCACGATGTCAGGGGCGCACTCTGCTCCCCAGAGCTACCAGCAAGCGAAAAATCACATATAAGCAAGCTGGACTGAACACATCATATACTGAGAAACATATTCAAGGAAACAATGAGCAAAAATAACTAGCAAGACTTAGCTTCTCAGAAAGAGACAGGTCACCAGGAAAATCCAGGAGAGGTCAGAACCAGTACTGAATACAACGACAGCAGGCAACAAGTAAAGGTCCAGGTGGAGTTTAATAGGAACCAGCATAGCAGGAAATGAGGCAGCTGAGCCCAGCTCCAGACCCGCAGTATCGCTAAAGGCCACCAGAGGGAACCCAGACGGAATTCACAACAGTACCCCCCCCTTGAGGAGGGGTCACCGAACCCTCACCAGAGCCCCCAGGCCGATCAGGACGAGCCGAATGAAAGGCACGAACCAAATCGGCCGCATGGACATCAGAGGCGACAACCCAGGAATTATCCTCCTGACCATAGCCCTTCCATTTAACTAAGTACTGAAGCTTCCGTCTAGAAACACGAGAATCCAAGATCTTCTCCACCACATACTCTAATTCTCCCTCGACCAAGACCGGAGCAGGAGGGTCAACAGAAGGAACCACAGGCACCACATATCTCCGAAACAATGACCTATGGAACACATTGTGAATGGCAAATGATGCTGGGAGGTCCAAACGAAATGACACAGGGTTGAGGATTTCCAAAATCTTATAAGGACCGATGAAACGAGGCTTGAACTTAGGAGAGGAAACCTTCATCGGAACATAACGAGAAGACAACCATACCAAATCCCCCACACGAAGTCGGGGACCCACACAGCGACGGCGGTTAGCAAAGCGCTGAGCCTTCTCTTGTGACAACGTCAAATTGTCCACCACGTAGTTCCAAATCTGCTGCAACCTATCCACCACAGAATCCACCCCAGGACAGTCAGAAGGCTCAACCTGACCTGAGGAAAAACGAGGATGAAAACCAGAATTGCAATAAAAAGGCGAAACCAAAGTAGCAGAACTAGCCCGATTATTGAGGGAGAACTCAGCCAATGGCAAAAAGGTCACCCAATCATCCTGATCCGCAGAAACAAAACATCTCAGATAAGTCACCAAGGTCTGATTAGTTCGTTTGGTTTGGCCATTCGTGTGAGGATGGAAGGCCGATGAAAAAGATAATTCAATGCCCATCTTAGCACAAAAGGACCGCCAAAACCTGGACACAAACTGGGATCCTCTGTCAGACACAATATTCTCAGGAATACCATGCAAACGAACCACATTCTGAAAAAACAGTGGAACCAAATCGGAGGAGGAAGGCAGCTTAGGCAAGGGCACCAAATGGACCATTTTAGAAAAACGATCACAAACCACCCAGATAACAGACATCTTCTGAGAGACTGGAAGATCCGAAATAAAATCCATGGAAATATGCGTCCAGGGCCTCTTCGGGACAGGTAAAGGCAAAAGCAGTCCACTGGCACGAGAACAGCAAGGCTTGGCCCGAGCACAAATCCCACAGGACTGCACAAAGGAACGCACATCCCGCGACAAGGAAGGCCACCAAAAGGACCTAGCCACCAAATCCCTGGTACCAAAAATCCCAGGATGACCCGCCAACACCGAAGAATGAGCCTCGGAAATGACTCTACTGGTCCATCTATCCGGGACAAACAGTCTCTCCGGTGGACAACGGTCAGGTCTATTGGCCTGAAATTCCTGCAGTACCCGTCGTAAATCAGGGGAGATGGCAGACAAAATCACCCCCTCTCTGAGGACACCAGCCGGTTCAGAAACTCCCGGAGAGTCAGGCACAAAGCTCCTAGAAAGAGCATCAGTCTTCACGTTCTTCGAACCCGGAAGGTATGAAACCACGAAATCGAAACGGGAGAAAAACAGCGACCATCGAGCCTGTCTAGGATTTAGCCGTTTAGCAGACTCGAGATAAGTCAAATTCTTGTGATCCGTCAAGACCACCACACGATGTTTGGCTCCCTCAAGCCAATGTCGCCACTCCTCAAATGCCCATTTCATTGCCAACAACTCCCGATTACCAACATCATAATTCCGCTCGGCAGGCGAAAACTTTCTTGAAAAGAAAGCACATGGCCTCATCACAGAGCCATCAGAGCTTCTCTGTGACAAGACAGCCCCAGCTCCAATCTCAGAAGCATCAACCTCGACCTGGAAGGGCAGAGAGACATCCGGCTGACGCAAGACAGGAGCCGAAGAGAACCGACGTTTGAGCTCCTGAAAGGCCTCCACGGCCGCAGGAGACCAATTCGTCACATCAGAACCCTTCTTGGTCAAATGCATCAAAGGCTTAACCACACTGGAAAAATTAGTGATGAAGCGACGGTAAAAATTAGCAAAACCCAAGAACTTCTGAAGACTCTTTACCGATGTAGGTTGAGTCCAGTCATAAATAGCCTGGACCTTGACTGGATCCATCTCAATGGTAGAAGGAGAAAAAATAAAGCCCAAAAAGGAAACCTTCTGGACTCCGAAGAGACATTTAGAGCCCTTCACAAACAAGGCATTGGCTCGCAGGACCTGAAACACCATCCTGACCTGCTTCACATGAGATTCCCAATCATCAGAAAAGACCAAAATATCATCCAGGTGCACAATCATAAACCTATCCAGATATTCTCGGAAGATGTCGTGCATGAAGGACTGGAACACAGAAGGGGCATTAGAAAGCCCAAAAGGCATCACCAAGTACTCAAAATGGCCTTCGGGCGTATTGAATGCTGTTTTCCATTCATAGCCCTGCTTTATACGCACAAGATTATACGCTCCACGAAGATCTATCTTGGTGAACCAACTGGCCCCCCTAATCCGAGCAAACAGATCGGACAACAGTGGCAAAGGATACTGAAATTTGACCGTGATGTTATTTAGAAGGCGACAATCTATACAGGGTCTCAGAGAACCATCCTTCTTGGCCACAAAAAAGAACCCCGCACCCAAAGGGGACGAGGACGGGCACTGGACTTGGGCTCATCAAATACATCCTGGTAATCCGACAAAAATTCAGGGACTTCAGAAGGAGTAGAAGAAGCAATAGACACCAAAGGAGCATCGCCATGAATCCCCTGGCAACCCCAACTTGACACAGACATTGCTTTCCAATCCAAGACTGGATTATGAGCCTGCAGCCATGGCAGACCCAACACGACAACATCATGCAAATTATGTAACACAAGAAAGCGAATCACCTCCTGATGTGCAGGAGTCATGCACATGGTCACTTGAGCCCAGTACTGAGGTTTATTCTTGGCCAATGGCGTGGCATCAATTCCCTTTAGTGGAATAGGGAATTGCAATGGCTCCAAGATAAAACCACAGCGCCTGGCAAAAGACAAATCCATCAAATTCAGGGCAGCACCTGAATCCACAAAAGCCATAACTGAGTAAGATGACAGAGAGCAAATCAAAGTAACAGACAAAATGAATTTAGGCTGTACAGTACCAATGGTGACAGACTTAGCGAAGTTTTTTATGCGCTTAGAACAATGTGAGATAACATGAGCAGAATCACCACAGTAAAAGCACAACCCATTCTGACGTCTGTGATTTTGCCGTTCAATTCTGGTCAGAATCCTGTCACATTGCATAGACTCAGGCTTCTGCTCAGAAAATACCGCCAGATGGTGCACTGGTTTGCGCTCCCGTAAGCGCCGATCAATCTGAATGGCCAAAGACATAGACTCATTCCGACCCGCAGGCGTGGGGAACCCCACCATAACATCCTTAATGGCTTCATAAAGACCCTTTCTGAAAATCGCTGCCAGGGCACACTCATTCCATTGAGTGAGCACAGACCATTTCCTAAACTTCTGACAGAAAACCTCTGCTTCATCCTGACCCTGGAAGAGAGCCAGCAAAACCTTTTCTGCTTGGTCTACCAGATTAGGTTCCTCATAAAGCACTCCAAGCGACAGAAAAAACGCATCCACATTTTGCAATGCAGGATCTCCCAGGGCCAGAGAGAATGCCCAATCTTGAGGGTCACCACGCAACAAAGAAATAATAATTTTAACTTGCTGAACCGGATCACCAGAGGAACGAGGTCTCAGAGAAAGAAACAATTTGCAATTATTTTTAAAGTTCAAAAACCTAGATCTGTCTCCGGAGAACAGCTCAGGAATAGGTATCTTAGGCTCTGACATAGGACTGTGAACTACATAATCCTGAATGCTTTGCACCCTAGCAGTGAGATGATCCACACTAGAAGACAGACTCTGAAGGTCCATAGCTGCAGCTGAATTCTGAACCACCCAAAGATTAAGGGGAGGAGAGAGGCTAGACACACTGCAGAGGAAAAAAAAAAAAATGAACTCAGGATTTCTCTTATCCCTCTTTTGCGATGCATTAACTCTTTACGGGCCTGCTGTACTGTTATGATCCGGTGGTAAGATCACCAAACTGACCTGATAGGTAAACCTGAATAGTAGGACAAGCCCCGGGAATGTGGAAACTATACCGACCGCAATCCTGATCCTATCTACACACACTAAAGGCAGCCGTGGAGCGTTACCTAAAAACCTAGACGCCTCTTCACGGCCTGAGAAACTAGCTACCCCTAGAGAGAAAGCAAAGCCTCACTTGCCTCAGAGAAATAACCCCAAAGTTTAGACAGCCCCCCACAAATAATAACGGTGAGTTAAGGGGAAAATACAAACGTAGGAATGAAAAACAGGTTTAAGCAAATGAGGCCCGCTAACACTAAATAGACAGAAGATAGCAGGGATCTGTGCGGTCGGTACAAAAACTATCAAAAACTATCCACGCAGAAAGTACAAGAACCTCCACACCGACTCACGATGTGAGGGGCGCACTCTGCTCCCCAGAGCTACCAGCAAGCGAAAAATCACATATAAGCAAGCTGGACTGAACACATCATATACTGAGAAACATATTCAAGGAAACTATGAGCAAAAAGAACTAGCAAGACTTAGCTTCTCAGAAAGAGACAGGTCACCAGGAAAATCCAGGAGAGGTCAGAACCAGTACTGAATACAACGACAGCAGGCAACAAGTAAAGGTCCAGGTGGAGTTAAATAGGAACCAGCATAGCAGGAAATGAGGCAGCTGAGCCCAGCTCCAGACCCGCAGTATCGCTAAAGGCCACCAGAGGGAACCCAGATGGAATTCACAACAGTTACATTCATGGCTGCCACTAGGAATTTCGGGGTCCCATACTGACAACATTTTTGGGGCCCCCTTGAGACTCTGCCCAGGCTCCACCCCAGCTCCGCCTCCACCCCTCGAACCTTCCACAGTCCCACCGCCTTCTCTTGGAAAGACTCCACTTCTGCACCACATCCTCACCAATCACACATTAAAAGTTCTCATCACCAGATTACATACATAGCCAGCAGCTTTTGTAGCCTCTTTTGGCCAGGCTCCACTCTACTGTAACTTATTAAACATTTGTTAAAATATCCAATACAATTTAGGTATATTTTTATTTATTTTTCAATTTTTAAAAAGACCAATAATATCACATACAAGAGACAAATACCACCGCAACATGACCAGACCACATGTTACCACCACAGTGACCGAATAATAGCACAAACGAGGAACAAATACTGCCACACCATGACCAGATCACATATTACCACCACATAGTGACCGAATAACCTGCCCCCCATATGAGCTTCCATCCTGGCTCCATACCCACATATGAGCTCCCATTCTGCCCCATATGAGCTCCCACCCTGCCCCCCATATCAGCTCCAATCCTGCCTCCCATATGAGCTCTGATCCTGCCCCCCATATGAGCTTCCATCCGGCCTCCATACCCCCATATGAGCTCTCATTCATACCCCCATATGAGCTCCCATCCTGCCCCATATGAGCTCCCACCCTGCCACCCATAAGAGCTCCCATCCTGCCCCCCACATGTGCTCTCATCCTGCCCCCTTATGAGTTCCCATCCTGCCTCCATATGAGCTTCCATCCTGCCTCCATACCCCCATATAAGCTCCCATCCTGCCCCCATATAAGCTCCCACCCTGCCCCCCATATGAGCTCCCATCCTGCTCCCATATGAGCTCTCATCCTGCCCCCATATGAGCTCCCATTCTGCCTGTCAGGACTCTGAACATTTTTTACCTTTTGTGCATTAATGCCCTTTTCCAAGATGGCGTCTTTGGCTTCATGTGCACTGTGCCTTCCTGCTATAAAACTCCACCCCAGCCTTCAGTCTGTGCTAGAGTATTCAACCTTGCATCCAGCTCCTGACCTCTGAATACTCTCTGGCTATATACCTGCTCCTGTGAACCTGTGTGGTGATCCTGCTACTCTGCTCTGAGTTCCTGCTGCATACACCAGTTTCCAGTAATCCTCCTTCATCTGCTGCTCGTGTTTACTTCCATCTGCATTTGCTGGACATGTAAGCTGTTTCTGCTCTGCAAAAACCTGAGACTATTAACCAGGCCTCCCTGGTTGAGTTAAGATATGATTTGAACTGCCTTATAAGCTTATCTATCTGTGTTTGGACTAAGACAAGGATTTACTCGTGTCAAGTATCCTCAAGAATAACTGTGCTTCATAGACTTTCTGCTTGATTGCATTTTCCTCTGAAGTTTCCTATAGACTGCTAAGCTGCATTTAATATTTACACCAAGTGTTGTGGACTTGAGTTTCTCTCTGCACCTGTTTGAATCACGTGTGATAATATAGACTTTACCACTTATAAAACTGTCCTGTAGTTGTCTTGTTCCACGCAAAGAGTCTCCTGAGTTATCCCCTATAATTATTACACTGCCCCCATATGAGCTCCCATCCTGCAACCCATATGAGCTCCCATCCTGCCCCCATATGAGCTCCCATCCTGCCCCCATATGAGCTCCCATCCTGCCCCCATGAGCTCTCATCCTGCCCCATACCCCCATATGAGCTTCCATCCTGCCCCATGAGCTCTCATCCTGCCCCCATATGAGCTTCCATCCTGCCCCATACCCCCATATGAGCTCCCATCCTGCCCCCATATGATCTCTCATCCTGCCCCATATGAGCTTCCATCCTGCCCCCATATTCCCATATGAGCTCCCATCCTGCCCCCCATATGAGCTCCCATCCTGCCTCCATATGAGCTTCCATCCTGCCTCCATACCCCCATATGAGCTCCCATCCTGCTCCCATATGAGCTCTCATCCTGCCGCCATATGAGCTCCCAGCCTGCCCCCAAATGAGCTTCCATCCTGCCTCCATACCCCTATATGAGCTCCCACCCTGCCCCTAATATGAGCTACCATCCTGCCCCCCATATGAGCTCTCATCCTGCCCCATATGAACTCCCATCCTGCCCCCATATGAGCTCCCATCCTGCCCCATATGAGCTCCCATCCTGCCCCATATGAGCTCCCATCCTGCCCCCATGAGCTCTCATCCTGCCCCATATGAGCTTCCATCCTGCCCCCATATGAGCTCCCATCCTGCCCCATATGAGCTCCCATCCTGCCTCCCATATGAGCTCTCATACTGCCCCAAAAGCTTTCATCCTGCCCCCATATAAGCTCCCTTCCTGCCCAATACCCCCATATGAGCTCCCATCCTGCCCCCATATGAGCTCCCATCCTGCCCCCACATGAGCTCCCACCCTGCCCCCCATATCAGCTCCCATCCTGCCCTCTATGTGCTCCCATCCTGCCCCCATATGAGCTCTCATCCTGCCCCCATATGAGCTCCCATCCTGCCTCCATACCCCCATATGAGCTCCCACCCTTCCCCCCATATAAGCTCTCATCCTGCCCCCATATGAGCTCCCATCATGCCCCCATATGAGCTCCGATCCTGCCCCCATATGAGCTCCCATCCTGCCCCAATATGAGCTTCCATCCTGCCCCCATATGAGCTTCCGTCCTGCCCCCCATGTGAGCTCTCATCCTGCCCCATATGAGCTTCCATCCTGCCCCCATACGAGCTCCCATCCTGCCCCCCCATATGGGCTCCCATCCTGCCCCCCCATATGAGCTCCCTTCCTGCCCCATATGAGCTCCCATCCTTCCACATGAGCTCCCACCCTGCCCCCATATGAGCTCCCATCCTGCCCCCATATGATCTCTCATCCTGCCCCATATTAGCTCCCATCCTGCCCCCATATGAGCTTCCATCCTGCCTCCATACTCCCATATGAGCTACCATCCTGCCCCCCATATGAGCTCCCATCCTGCCCCCCATATGAGCTCTCATCCTGCCCCCATATGAGCTCCCATCCTGCCCCTCATGAGCTCCCATCCTGCCTCCCAGATGAGTTCCCGTCCTGCCCCCAGATGAACTCCCATCCTGCCCCAAATGAGCTTCCATCCTGCCTCCATACCCCCATATGAGCTTCCATCCTGCCCCCATTTGAGCTCCCATCCTGCACCCATATGAGCTCCAATCCTGCCCCCATATGAGCTCCCACCCTGCCCCCATAGGAGCTCCTATCCTGCCCTCAATATGAGCTCCCATCCTGCCCCCCTTATGAGCTGCCACCCTGCCCCCATATGAGCTCCCATCCTGCCCTCTATATGAGCTCCCATCCTGCCCCCCATATGAGCTCTCATCCTGCCCCATATGAGCTCCCATCCTGCCCCCATATAAGCTTCCATCCTGCCTCCATACCCCCATATGAGCTTCCATCCTGCCCCCATTTGAGCTCCCATCCTGCACTCATATGAGCTCCAATCCTGCCCCTATATGAGCTCCCACCCTGCCCCCCATAGGAGCTCTGTTATGGTTCTCAATGGCAAGAGAACATAGCCCAGCAAACATACGAACTAGCTCTTGGAAGGATGGAAACTAAACTGACCATGAACTAAACCTGCCGCACAACTAACAGTAGCCGGGTAGCGTAGCCTGCGTTTTATCCCTAGACGCCCAGCGCCGGCCGGAGGACTAACTAATCCTGGCAGAGGAAAATATAGTCCTGGCTCACCTCTAGAGAAATTTCCCCGAAAGGCAGACAGAGGCCCCCACAAATATTGGCGGTGATTTTAGATGAAATGACAAACGTAGTATGAAAATAGGTTTAGCAAAATTGAGGTCCGCTTACTAGATAGCAGGAAGACAGAAAGGGCACTTTCATGGTCAGCTGAAAACCCTATCAAAATACCATCCTGAAATTACTTTAAGACTCTAGTATTAACTCATAACATCAGAGTGGCAATTTCAGATCACAAGAGCTTTCCAGACACAGAAACGAAACTACAGCTGTGAACTGGAACAAAATGCAAAAACAAACAAGGACTAAGTCCAACTTAGCTGGGAGTTGTCTAGCAGCAGGAACATGCACAGAAAGGCTTCTGATTACAATGTTGACCGGCATGGAAGTGACAGAGGAGCAAGGCTAAATAGCGACTCCCACATCCTGATGGAAACAGGTGAACAGAGAGGATGAAGCACACCAGTTCAATTCCACCAGTGGCCACCGGGGGAGCCCAAAATCCAATTTCACAACAGAGCTCCCATCCTGCCCTCTATATGAGCTCCCATCCTGCCCCCCATATGAGCTCCCACCCTGCCCCCATATGAGCTCCCATCCTGCCCTCTATATGAGCTCCCATCCTGCCCCCCATATGAGCTCTCATCCTGCCCCATATGAGCTCCCATCCTGCCCCCATGTAAGCTTCCATCTTGCCTCCATAGAAACATATGAGCTTCCATCCTGCCCCCATTTGAGCTCCCATCCTGCACCCATCTGAGCTCCAATCCTGCCCCCATATGAGCTCCCATCCTGCCCCCATATGAGCTCCCACCCTGCCCCCCATAGGAGCTCCCATCCTGCCCTCTATATGAGCTCCCGTCCTGCCCCCCATATGAACTCCCACCCTGCCCCCATATGAGCTCCCATCCTGCCCTCTATATGAGCTCCCATCCTGCCCCCCATATGAGCTCTCATCCTGCCCCATGAGCTCCCATCCTGCCCCCATATAAGCTTCCATCCTGCCTCCATACCCCCATATGAGCTCCCACCCTGCCCCCCATATGAGGTCCCATCCTGCCCCCCATATGAGCTCTCATCCTGCCCCCATATGAACTCCCATCCTGCCCCCATATGAGCTCCCATCCTGCCCCATGAGTTCTCATCCTGCCCCCATATGAGCTTCCATCCTGCCCCCATATGAGCTCCCATCCTGCCCCCATATGAGCTTCCATCCTGCCCCCATATGAGCTCCCATCCTGCCCCCCATATGAGCTCTCATCCTGCCCCATGAGCTTCCATCCTGCCCCCATACGAGCTCCCATCCTGCCCCCATATGAGGTCCCATCCTTCCCCCCATATGAGCTCCCTTCCTGCCCCATATGAGCTTCCATCCTGCCTCCATACCCCCATATGAGCTCCCATCCTGCCCTCATATGAGCTCCCACCCTGCCCCCCATATGAGCTCCCATCCTGCCCCCCAGATGAGCTCTCATCCTGCCCCATATGAGCTCCCATCCTGCCCCCATATGAGCTTCCATCCTGCCCCCCATATGAGCTCCCATCTTGCCCCATATGAGCTCTCATCCTGCCCCCATATGAGCTCCCATCCTGCCTCCCATATGAGCTCCGATCCTGCCCCCATGAGCTTCCATCCTGCCTCCATACCCCCATATGAGCTTCCATCCTGCCCCCATATGAGCTTCCATCCTGCCCCCATATGAGCTCTCATCCTGCCCCCATATGAGCTCCCATCCTGCCCCCATATGAGCTCCCATCCTGCCCCCATATGAGCTTCCATCCTGCCCCCATATGAGCTCCCATCCTGCCCCCCATGAGCTCCCATCCTGCCCCCATATGAGCTCCCATCCTGCCCCATATGAGCTTCCATTCTGCCCCCATACTCCATATGAGCTCCCATCCTGCCCCCATATGAGCTCCCATCCTGCCCCCCATATGAGCTCCCTTCCTGCCCCATATGAGCTTCCATCCTGCCTCCATACCCCCATATGAGCTCCCATCCTGCCCCCCATATGAGCTCCCATCCTGCCCCCATATGAGCTTCCATCCTGCCTCCATACCCCAATATGAGCTACCATCCTGCCCCCATAGGAGCTCCCACCCTGCCCTCATATGAGCTCCCATCCTGCCCCCTATATGAGCTCCCATCCTGCCCCCCATATGAGCTCTCATCCTGCCCCCATATGAGCTCCCATCCTGCCCCCATATAAGCTAGCATCCTGCCTCCATACCCCCATATGAGCTCCCACCCTGCCCCCCATATGAGCTCCCATCCTGTCCCCTTTTGAGCTCTCATCCTGCCTGCATATGAACTCCCATCCTGCCCCCATGAGCTCCCATCCTGCCCCCATGAGCTCTCATCCTGCCCCCATATGAGCTCCCATCCTGCCCCCATATGAGCTCCCATCCTGCCCCCATGATATTCCATCCTGCCCCCCATATGAGCTCCCTTCCTGCCCTTATGAGCTTCCATCCTGCCTCCATACCCCCATATGAGCTCCCATCCTGCCTCCATGAGTTCCCACCCTACCCCCCATTTGAGCTCCCATCCTGCCCCCCATGAGTTCTCATCCTGCCCCCATGAGCTTCCATCCTGCCTCCATACCCCCATATGAGCTCCCACCCTGCCCCCCATATGAGCTCTCATCCTGCCCCATATGAGCTCCAATTCTGCCCCCATATGATCTCCCATCCTGCCCCCATATGAGCTCCCATCCTGCCCCCATAGGAGCTCCCATCCTGCCCTCATATGAGCTCTCATCCTGCCCCCATATGAGCTCCCATCCTGCCCCCCATATGAGCTCCCATCCTGCCTCCCATATAAGCTCCGATCCTGCCCCCAGATGAGCTCCCATCCTGCCCCCATATGAGCTTCCATCCTGCCTCCATACCCCCATATGAGCTTCCATTCTGCCCCCATATGAGCTCCCATCCTGCCCCCATATGAGCTCTAATCCTGCCCCATATGAGCTCCCATCCTGCCCCCCATGAGCTCTCATCCTGCCCCCCATGAGCTCCAATCCTGCCCCATATGAGCTCCCATCCTGCCCCCATATGAGCTCTCATCCTGCCCCCATATGAGCTCCCATCCTTCCCCCATATGAGCTCCCATCCTGCCTCCATACTCCCATATGAGCTCCCATCCTGCCCCCCATATGAGCTCTCATCCTGCCCCATATGAGCTCCAATCGTGCCCCATATGAGCTCCCATCCTGCCCCCATATGAGCTCTCATCCTGCCCCCATATGAGCTCCCATACTTCCCCCATATGAGCTCCCATCCTGCCCCCCATATGAGCTCCCATCCTGCCTCCATACTCCCATATGAGCTCCCATCCTGCCCCCATATAAGCTTCCATCCTGCCTCCATACCCCCATATGAGCTCCCACCCTGCCCCCATATGAGAGCTCATCCTGCCCCCATATGAACTCCCATCCTGCCCCCATCCTGCACCCATGAGCTCTCATCCGGCCCCCATGAGCTCTCATCCGGCCCCCATATGAGCTCCCATCCTGCCCCCATATGACCTTCCATCCTGCCCCCATATGAGCTCCCATCCTTCCCCCCATATGAGCCCTCATCCTGCCCCATATGAGCTTCCATCCTGCCCCCATATGAGCCCCCATCCTGCCCCCATATGAGCTCCCATCCTGCCTCCCATATGAGCTCCCTTCCTGCCCCATATGAGATTCCATCCTGCCTCCATACCCCCATATGACCTCCCATCCTGCCCCCATATGAGCTCCCACCCTGCCCCCCATATGAGCTCTCATCCTGCCCCATATGAGCTCCAATTCTCTCCCCCATATGATCTCCCATCCTGCCCCCATATGAGCTCCCATCCTGCCCCCATAGGAGCTCCCATCCTGCCCTCATATGAGCTCCCATCCTGCCCCCATATGAGCTCTCATCCTGCCCCCATATGAGCTCCCGTCCTGCCCCCATATGAGCTCCCATCCTGCCCTCATATGAGCTCTCATCCTGCCCCCATATGAGCTCCCATCCTGCCCCCATATGAGCTCCCATCCTGCCCTCATATGAGCTCTCATCCTGCCCCCATATGAGCTCTCATCCTGCCCCCATATGAGCTCCCATCCTGCCCCCATATGAGTTCCCATCCTGTGGCCTTCAGTACAAAAAGAAAGTAAAAAAAATGTTCCCTTACCTGGCCATGACCCCGGGGTGCCCTCTCCCTCATTTATTTGAGGTGCGGATGCGTAGAAACATGACAGTAACGTCATACTCTGGCGACGTGCGCGCTGATGTCAGCTGCTGGCTTGTGATTGGCTGGCAGCTGGTAACTATTGTGGTACAGAAAGCCGGTGGCTTTCTGTACCGCAATACATTGCAACTCAATGTGTGTCCTCAGGAAACCAGATTGCGGCACCGCTTCTGGACGGTTTGGGCAACGGCCTGCTATTGTTTTAATAGCAGTTTCACTGAACTGGTGAAAGCCTCCTGAATACCAACAGTGCAGCCAGTGTCTTATATATAACCTTCCCACCTGTGTTTTGCCTCTCTATTCTCACTTCTTCCATCTTTTCTCTCTCCCGCTCTTCTACTATATAATTGTCTAAGGGTCACTTCCGTCTTTCTGTCTGTCACGGATATTCATTGGTCGCGGCCTCTGTCTGTCATGGAATCCAAGTCGCTGATTGGTCTCGCCAGCTGCCTGTCATGGCTGCCGCGACCAATCAGCGATGACCACAGTCCGATTAGTCCCTCCCTACTCCCCTGCAGTCAGTGCCCGGCGCCCGCTCCATACTCCCCGCAGTCACCGCTCACACAGTGTTAATGCCAGCGGTAACGGACCTCGTTATGCCGCGGGTAACTCACTCCGTTACCGCCGCTATTACCCCTGTGTGACAAAGTTTTTACTATTGATGCTGCCTATGCAGCGTCAATAGTAAAAACATCTGTTAAAAATAATAAAAAATCATTATATACTCACCTTCCGCCGCCTTTCCCGCTCCTCGCGACACTCCGAGGACCGCTCCATGCAAGCGGCAGGTTCCGGTGGCAGGGATGGTATGCGAGAAGGACCTGCCATGTCATCACAGTCATGTGACCACGACGTCATCACAGGTCCTGCGCTCATACCAACCCTGGGACCGGAAGCTGCTGCGTGCACCGCACACAGGTGACAGGACTACAACGGGCCCTCGGAAGGTGAGTATATGTTTATTGTTTAACCTGTGACATACGTGGCTGGGCAATATACTACGTAGCTGGGCAATATACTACGTGACTGGGCAATATACTACGTGGCTGGGCAATATACTACGTGGCTCTGTGCTGTATACTACGTCGCTGTGCAATATACTACGTAACTGGGCAATATACTACGTGGCTGGGCAATATACTACGTCACTGGGCGATGTACAACGTGGCTGGGCAATATACTACGCGGCTGGGCAATATCCTTCTCCTTGGTTGTCTGTGGCTCCACCCCCGCTGTTTAGCCCCACCCCTCCATGTCTCTCCACAGTCTGAGAGCTGTGATGCTGCTGGAGGGGAGGGATCCGATGCTCAGGTCCTGCGTCTGCTGCTGACTACTGGCAACTCTCTTCACGGCCGCGCGCCCCGCCCTTGCTCTGTTCCTCACTATGCAGAGTGTGAAGGAGCAGAGAAGGAGTGCCTGCGGCCACGCTGATTCCCGACATTCCAGCATGTCGGCTTAGTGCTAGGTGAGCAGAAGCAAAAAGTGAGGGGTCCGCTCCGGGCCCCCGCTGCTCACCGTGCCTCATACGCCAGTAAGGGCACTAATGCCCTGATGGCAACCCTGGTTACATTGCAATGAATTGGAAGAGTATTCAAAAAGTGCTTAAAGCGTTGCGTTTTTTTGTAGGAGTATGTTGGAGCGGATCTGCTTCAAAATCCCTGGAGAAAAAACCTCTGTCTGAACACAACCCTAAGCTAGGGTCACACAACCGTATAAAAAAACTCTCCCATTCTCATCCAGAAAAATTGTACAATTCCTTTCTTTTACAGTAGAAGGTATTAATCTTTTACAGGACCATTTACAGTTTCTTATGTTTCAGAATTGTAATGTAGCCGTAAAAATTAGATGCTCTACTGTGTCTCTGTATAAACATAAGGGTGAATGACCTCGGGGAGATCAAAACATCCAACACCGCGGAGACACCATCACGTGTTTCTCAATGCAGTGATCCAGAACACTGCCCTCATCCCTAATGGGAAATATGCAAATGCATGTAGAAAAGCCGCGGAGACCCCATCACGTGTTTCTCAACGCAAGCAATGAATAGCCAGGTCTTTCACCGGGAAGGAACAACCACGGGAAGGGCAGCATCCAATAAAGGAAAACCACCTATGCCAAAACATGGTATCCATCCACAGACAGCTGTTTGCCCCTCATCAGTGTGGAGTAGGAAACTGGCTATTAGGAGCAGTGCCTGGTAAAAAGACTATAAACATAAGGGTGAATGACCTCGGGGAGATCAAAACATCTAACTGTGTCTCTGTATGGCATCTGATTTTTTTTCTTGTACCCATAGACTCGAATGGGTGAGTCTGATTTCAAAGTGAAATCAAAGCATGCTGTGATATTTTTCACTGGCAGGTTCTGTCAGTGAAAAATATTGTCCCTCTGTCCTGCCTCATTGAATAACATGGATCAGTGTGCTCTCTGGTAAAATATCGGATAGCACTCGTCCAATTTATAGGGTGGAGAGTGAAAAAAGCCCTGATGACCAAGCAGGGTAGTTGTGGGCAAGCTTCTGATCCCACTCACTCTGGCATCCTACAGACAACACGTGTCCTTGCCCCAGTGTACTGCTGTGTGTGGAGTACAACACACTTACTTCAGGTCAGGACTGCAGTCCTCCATTGGCTCCAGGGTTTCCCTTTCTGGAACCTCAGCAGTAATAATTCCAGGGGACATGGATTCCATAAAAACAATTAAACTTTTACTTAAAATGACAGTATTTACAGTCAGATGTACTATACATTATAAGGCCCAACGGGGTGGCATCTTTCCCACAGGTACCTGACACCACTTCAACCCTGGTTCTCGGTAGAGGTAGAACATCCCTTTTACTATCTTCTCTAGCCCTAAGGAATCTTCTCCTTTTCTCACAGTATATCTGGATTCCATCTTAGTCCAATTTCTCCTGCAGCTTCGCAGTCAGAAGGTACCCCAAGGCCCCCACATCTAACTTGAGGTTCCAAGGCTGTCAAAAAGGAAACTCATACAGAGGGATTCTATTGGCAACCCACTGCCCCGAGGCTCTAGGCTACCGTTATCCCTATAAGCCTCTGACCTGACCCTGCTGGTTGTCACTGCTCATAACCAATTTGTCAGTTCTTGCCTGCTGTGTTACTGGGCAAACTTCACCTTTCACCTACCGTATTTTTCGGACTATAAGACGCACCGGACGATAAGACGCACCCCAAATTTTCATAATAAAAATAAGGAAAAAAAAAAATGTTTCAAATGGGGGTACGTCTTACAGTCCGAATTCAGCTTACCAGTGAAGGGCTCGCCACAGGTGGAGAAGTGGTCACAGGGGCCTTTCGGTGGTCCAGGCTGGTGCGTTGGCCTCCAGGAAATCCCATCCCAGGCTGGTGCTCTGTGCTTGGGCAGGGGTGGAGGCTCTGTGTCCGGGGCAGGGGCTGGGCTCCGGGGCACAGGCTGGGCTCCGGGGCACAAGCTGTGCTGCGGGCAGTGGCTGGGCTCTGGGGCACAGGCTGGGCTCTGGGGCACAGGCTGGGCTCTGGGGCACAGGCTGGGCTCTGGGGGCACAGGCTGGGCTCTGGGGCACAAGCTGTGCTGACGGCAGTGGCTGGGCTCTGGGGGCACAGGCTGGGCTCTGGGGGCACAGGCTGGGCTCTGGGGGCACAGGCTGGGCTCTGGGGGCACAGGCTGGGCTCTGGGGGCACAGGCTGGGCTCTGGGGGCACAGGCTGGGCTCTGGGGCACAGGCTGTGCTGCCAGCAGTGGCTGGGCTCTGGGGCACATGCTGTGCTGCGGGGCTGTGGCAGCGGCTCTCTGGGCTCAGTGGGGGCTCCGACGGCATATACTTACAAATTATGCGGCAGCAGCAGCGGCGGCGGTCCCGATGCAGCCATGCTGGTGCAGCTGTGGACGTGCTGCGGGCAGGGACTGTGCTGCAGGCAGGGGCTGTGCTGTGGGGCTGTGGCAGCGGCTCTCTAGGCTCAGTGGGGGCTCCGACGGCATTTCTTCAAAGCCCGGAGGCCCCCCGCTCATCCGACATGTTGCGGTGGCCTCCGAGAACATAGGCGCCAGGAAAATGGCCGCCGGGCCGGCGCATGCTCAGATTCAGATCTCAAAAGAGAAAAGAGCACAAATGGAAGCACCGTCACAGTATTAAAAACTGATATATTTTATTAAGGGTCAATTGACACAAACATTGAAAATAAATATATTTATATATAAAAATAGGATACCATCTTTTTAGGGAACAACATACAGTCTGAGACCACAGGTGCACGGTCCTATGCAACAATCATTTACTTGCTCAAAAAGACACTCGGGGTAAAAAGTAATAACTATATATAGTTCCTATCAAAGAATGTCCAATAGGTTTGGCTATATATGGTGGAGATACACCCCTTACCATAGTATGCCTGGATCAATATATGCGAGAACTATAGATGTAAAGTAAAGTGCCAAGTGCTTTAAAGAGCTCACTATTGTTACTGCCAATAATCTATCCAGAGTTATAGTGGTAGTGAAAGTAAAAAGCTAGTAAGAGCACCGTGCCCACTATCAAGCTTATGATACCGGCATAGAAAATGAAAGTTATACATAACCTGCACGTGGTCCTGACAGCCCCAACGCGCGTTTCGCGTCTTGCTTCTTCCGGGGGAGTATGTGGATAGTGGTCAATGTGTGGGCTTTTTATAGCCCTGTCTTTAATTGGTGGTAGCGTTGTTTGTCATGGCGCTCTTATCGCCGTATAGCCCCACAGCGCACGCCCGGGTCGGCGTCACACGCCGCTGTACCACTTCCTCGTCTGACGCGTCAGAACGAGGGGCGGAGTCAGCGGCGTCATAAGACGCGTTCCCATAGCAACGCGGCGAGGCCCCAGAGACAGAGCGCACACATCGCTAAGAAAGGAGGAATTCCTGATTATACAGCGCAAAAAAAAGTTAGAAGGTATCGCTACATGGACATTGTTGAATAAGATGTGCGCACCGATAAAAAGACTTGTTTATCTGTCCGGAAAGATGGACAAGAGTGCGTTACTGAGGTTTTTTGCATCATGTCTGTATTTTAATTTAATGTTGTACGTTAAAGAGGGGATTTATCAAGAAGATCACATCGTGTAAGGGGCAAGGGGCAGCATATTTCGTCTAGGGCAAAAGTGAATGATCGTGCATGTGATCGAATCTCCTAAATGATATGCAGGTCATATATTATATATAAGATAATTTATTTATAATTTAAATATAATTGATCCAGGCATACTGTGAGGATAGAGAGGTATCATATAAATAACCCCATAATTAGTGAACAGTTTCTACCTACTACCTCTTTCTTTTTGCATATAGACCTCCTACATATTACATGAAAAGATTATAATATATATAAAAAATAGAGAATAGACAATAATATGAGAAATATATATTCTCTGAATGGAATGCATAAAGGGTCACTATTCCAATATCAATAGATACATATGTTTATAATACAAGGAATATATAAAGTGCATACGTGATGATTTTTAAAAACAATCAAAAGCTGATAAAATTATTATAATTTACAAAATAATATTATTAATTAAAAGTGACACGTGTATAAGATTATTAATTAAATTAGATTAAATTGATAATATTAAATGTTAGTGTGAAGTCCATAGTAATTATTTATAGTCACCAAATAGATTATGTATAAGGTGACACGTGCATCCTAGTGATATTATATATAAAATTATCATAAATTAAGTGCCATATAATTAGTGCCTAGTTAATCCAATTAAGTGCAATGTGGCATTTATTGCAGGTAGCCCTTGTACTTACTACCCCAAATTGTTATCCAATATACGGATGTATCATATATCAGTCCATATACTTAAAGTGACTCAATATTCATATTCTTTGTTGATGTTCCCCCATTTTCATCAATACTGTCTCTTTCATGTATTTTCTCTTCTAGGTCTTCTTGGAGAATCCCAGCTGGTTCCACATCAGAGTCCGATATTAGTCATTAAGGTGCAACAAGTTAAAGGTCCATCCGTTGTCTCCCAGTGACCGCATTTACTTCCAAGGACATCCCTAACAGGATCCTACAGGTCTCAGTGTATCTCCAGATCCCTTCCACTCTTCAAGCGCCAGGAACCACCAATCACATAGCCAGTCGGTAGGTATATTCTAAAGAGAACTAAAAACAAAACTATTAAAAATATGCAAAGTGTGCTTAAAAATACATAACAAAAGACACTAGATAAAAACACCACTAATATTAAAATTAAAGAAAAGGGGCAAAACTTAGTTTTTCATTAAGGCCTTTCGGGTAAACACAATCAATCTTTTTTATCCATCTTGTCTCCAGTTGGGAATTTAAGGAAGAACAACTATAGGAAAAGAGGGAGCAGTAATTATAGAAGACCGGACAACTCATCATCAAAATTACAGGTGATTAACTTGTCAGATATCCAACTGACTGAGTCACAAATAGAGGTACTAAGTTTAGGCTTAACCTTCTCCCCTGTTTCTCCTTTTGATTCGTTCCTAGCCGTAAAAGACCTTCACCTCTTTGCACGCAAGTTAGTCTTAAAGAAACTACATAGCAAGACTAACAGAGATGAAGAATGGAGCACAGAAGAACTGGAAACCTTAAATATACTGGAACAATTAATGGATGAACAGGATGCACCCTCAACAAAGAGTAAGTTTATAGTGCCTACCCCTAAAAAATTCCCGTCACTGAACATCTATCCTAACATAGAAATGTTTGTTAAACTAGTGACTGAGGAATTTGAAAAGATTGCTAAAGGTGTCTCAAATGATAACCTAACCACTGAACAAAGAAAAGCATTAGAGGAGTTAAAAAACATGAGAGATCTAGTGATAAAACCCTCAGATAAAGGGGGCAATGTAGTCATCCTGCCGAAAAAACAATATGAGAGGGAGGCTTTCAGGCAACTTAGAGACACATGTTGCTATAAAAAACTAACATACAACCCAACATCTGCATTTCAGAATGAGCTGTGTGACATCTTGGATAGAGCATTTGAAGATGGAACAATAACTAAGGAGCTGCGAGATAACCTTGTGCCAGTATACCCAAAAACTGCATGTATATATTTTGTTCCAAAAATCCACAAAAATTTATCAAATCCGCCGGGACGACCTATTGTTTCAGGTAATGCAAGCTTATGTGAGACAGTGTGTAAATACTTAGATTTCCACCTGAAACCTATAGTACAAACTTTACCTTCACACATTAGAGACACTGGGGATGTACTGGGTAAAGTTGAAGGAATCCCCATGGAAAATGATATGTGGCTCGTCACATTGGACGTAGAGTCCTTATATACATCAATCCAACACAAAGATGGTATGCAGGCTGTGCAAATGTTCCTGTCAATGTCTGATTATGATGTGAATCTCTCCAAACTCTTAATGTCCCTTTTAGAATTTGCATTACAGCATAATTATTTTATGTTTAAAAACACTGTGTACCTACAAAAACAAGGTACAGCCATGGGGGCAGCATTTGCCCCCTCATACGCGAATCTTTTTTTAGGGGCGTGGGAGCGCAAAATATTCTTCACCAATCCCATTGCTGATATTGAGAAAGTCCTCTTCTGGGCAAGATTTATTGATGATATTTTGATGATATGGCAAGGCACAGAAGAGGAACTTTTATCGTTTGTGGATATTTTAAATAATAACAACATCAATGTAAAATTAACCTGTAAACACAGCCAAACGAACATTGAATTCTTGGACATACTCATTTCTAAGGGACAATGCAACACGCTAGTAATTGATGTGTTTCGCAAAGAAACTGCTGTGAATTCACTTCTCCATGCTTCATCCTCTCATCCCCAACAGGTGGTAAATGCTATACCCATGGGCCAATTTTTGCGGATCAAAAGAATCTGCTCAGATGACAACATGTTTAACAAACAAGCTGATGAACTAGCTGGAAGATTTAAAAACCGGGGTTATTCAAATCGGAGTATTAAGAGAGGACGTAAGCGAGCAGCAGCAGAAAACAGACTAACTCTCCTTCAACCTAAAGACAAGAAGAAAACCCAGGATCCCATGATCAGATTTATATCCACGTATAATGAAAAATGGAAGGATATGAAAACCGCCCTGGACAAATATTGGGCAATATTAAAAATTGATCAAACCTTAACAAGACATATTAGTGAGACTTCATCCATCACATACAGAAGATCAAGGAATTTAAAGGATATTTTGGTACACAGCTATCACCCAGGTGAGGACCCAAGCAGAGCATTTGGATCCAGAGGACCTAAATGGGGCTTCTTCCCATGCAATGATTGCATTGCATGTCCAAATATGCATAAAACCTCCACGTTTGAATCTAGTGATGGAACCAAAAAATTCACCATCACACAACATATTACTTGTAATACGATCGGCGTAATATACTATGCCAAATGCCCTTGTGGCAAAATCTATGTGGGCCTAACATCTAGACCACTCAAACTGAGAGTGAGGGAACATTTCTTAGATATTGTGAATGCCCGAGAGACAACTGATTTGGCAGAATTAAAATCTATCCCCAGGCACTTTAAACAAGCACATGATTGTAATGCCAAACTCCTCAAAGTATCAGGCATAGATAAAGTCTATATTGATCAACGTGGTGGAAACTGGAAGAAAACTCTTGCCCAACTGGAGACAAGATGGATAAAAAAGATTGATTGTGTTTACCCGAAAGGCCTTAATGAAAAACTAAGTTTTGCCCCTTTTCTTTAATTTTAATATTAGTGGTGTTTTTATCTAGTGTCTTTTGTTATGTATTTTTAAGCACACTTTGCATATTTTTAATAGTTTTGTTTTTAGTTCTCTTTAGAATATACCTACCGACTGGCTATGTGATTGGTGGTTCCTGGCGCTTGAAGAGTGGAAGGGATCTGGAGATACACTGAGACCTGTAGGATCCTGTTAGGGATGTCCTTGGAAGTAAATGCGGTCACTGGGAGACAACGGATGGACCTTTAACTTGTTGCACCTTAATGACTAATATCGGACTCTGATGTGGAACCAGCTGGGATTCTCCAAGAAGACCTAGAAGAGAAAATACATGAAAGAGACAGTATTGATGAAAATGGGGGAACATCAACAAAGAATATGAATATTGAGTCACTTTAAGTATATGGACTGATATATGATACATCCGTATATTGGATAACAATTTGGGGTAGTAAGTACAAGGGCTACCTGCAATAAATGCCACATTGCACTTAATTGGATTAACTAGGCACTAATTATATGGCACTTAATTTATGATAATTTTATATATAATATCACTAGGATGCACGTGTCACCTTATACATAATCTATTTGGTGACTATAAATAATTACTATGGACTTCACACTAACATTTAATATTATCAATTTAATCTAATTTAATTAATAATCTTATACACGTGTCACTTTTAATTAATAATATTATTTTGTAAATTATAATAATTTTATCAGCTTTTGATTGTTTTTAAAAATCATCACGTATGCACTTTATATATTCCTTGTATTATAAACATATGTATCTATTGATATTGGAATAGTGACCCTTTATGCATTCCATTCAGAGAATATATATTTCTCATATTATTGTCTATTCTCTATTTTTTATATATATTATAATCTTTTCATGTAATATGTAGGAGGTCTATATGCAAAAAGAAAGAGGTAGTAGGTAGAAACTGTTCACTAATTATGGGGTTATTTATATGATACCTCTCTATCCTCACAGTATGCCTGGATCAATTATATTTAAATTATAAATAAATTATCTTATATATAATATATGACCTGCATATCATTTAGGAGATTCGATCACATGCACGATCATTCACTTTTGCCCTAGACGAAATATGCTGCCCCTTGCCCCTTACACGATGTGATCTTCTTGATAAATCCCCTCTTTAACGTACAACATTAAATTAAAATACAGACATGATGCAAAAAACCTCAGTAACGCACTCTTGTCCATCTTTCCGGACAGATAAACAAGTCTTTTTATCGGTGCGCACATCTTATTCAACAATGTCCATGTAGCGATACCTTCTAACTTTTTTTTGCGCTGTATAATCAGGAATTCCTCCTTTCTTAGCGATGTGTGCGCTCTGTCTCTGGGGCCTCGCCGCGTTGCTATGGGAACGCGTCTTATGACGCCGCTGACTCCGCCCCTCGTTCTGACGCGTCAGACGAGGAAGTGGTACAGCGGCGTGTGACGCCGACCCGGGCGTGCGCTGTGGGGCTATACGGCGATAAGAGCGCCATGACAAACAACGCTACCACCAATTAAAGACAGGGCTATAAAAAGCCCACACATTGACCACTATCCACATACTCCCCCGGAAGAAGCAAGACGCGAAACGCGCGTTGGGGCTGTCAGGACCACGTGCAGGTTATGTATAACTTTCATTTTCTATGCCGGTATCATAAGCTTGATAGTGGGCACGGTGCTCTTACTAGCTTTTTACTTTCACTACCACTATAACTCTGGATAGATTATTGGCAGTAACAATAGTGAGCTCTTTAAAGCACTTGGCACTTTACTTTACATCTATAGTTCTCGCATATATTGATCCAGGCATACTATGGTAAGGGGTGTATCTCCACCATATATAGCCAAACCTATTGGACATTCTTTGATAGGAACTATATATAGTTATTACTTTTTACCCCGAGTGTCTTTTTGAGCAAGTAAATGATTGTTGCATAGGACCGTGCACCTGTGGTCTCAGACTGTATGTTGTTCCCTAAAAAGATGGTATCCTATTTTTATATATAAATATATTTATTTTCAATGTTTGTGTCAATTGACCCTTAATAAAATATATCAGTTTTTAATACTGTGACGGTGCTTCCATTTGTGCTCTTTTCTCTTTTGGTATTTATATTGGGAAGCGTCACCTTTAAGGGGCCGTACTTATTGGTTTAATATTTATTCTGTACTACGTTTACAGATTGCTGTGGCCAAGAATGGATGTCAGGGCCAGGGATACAGCCTGGCTATCAACTATTGATACTGTTTTTGGTGGGGACACCGTACACTCTGATGTTAATGAAAATGGGCAAAAAACAGAATTAAAGAAGTCAATGAAATATTTTCTAAAAAAACGTACACGAATGTGGTGGAATAAGGCATCACTAGAAAAATATCTGATTAAGGGACTTGTCCCTAGGGGACTGAGGGTGAGGATTATGCCCTCGTTTCCAATAGAGGACAGCCTGTTTAAAACCAAATGGGAGGAAATCTGTAACCAGTGCTCTAAATCATTGATGGAACTACTCATCAATAATAATAAGAAAAGTTTGGAACAATTTGATGTGGATATTGAGAATACGCGCAAGAAACTTACTGAAACTCTAACTGCATCTGAACTTGATGCACTAAATAAGGACATTGATGCACAATTCCAGATCTGGGAAAAAGACGTTAAAGAAGTTAAAGCTAAAAAATTCCAGAGAGATCTGAATGACTTTAAAAATGGCACAGTTTATAGATGGAGATCCACCACAGCTAGGGAGTATGACAACACCAGGTCCTCCTCAATTTCATCAATGTCATCAAGAGATGATGAAGGGGAACGGGGAGCTAGAAACCGTATCTATAATTTAAGGAAGAACAACTATAGGAAAAGAGGGAGCAGTAATTATAGAAGACCGGACAACTCATCATCAAAATTACAGGTGATTAACTTGTCAGATATCCAACTGACTGAGTCACAAATAGAGGTACTAAGTTTAGGCTTAACCTTCTCCCCTGTTTCTCCTTTTGATTCGTTCCTAGCCGTAAAAGACCTTCACCTCTTTGCACGCAAGTTAGTCTTAAAGAAACTACATAGCAAGACTAACAGAGATGAAGAATGGAGCACAGAAGAACTGGAAACCTTAAATATACTGGAACAATTAATGGATGAACAGGATGCACCCTCAACAAAGAGTAAGTTTATAGTGCCTACCCCTAAAAAATTCCCGTCACTGAACATCTATCCTAACATAGAAATGTTTGTTAAACTAGTGACTGAGGAATTTGAAAAGATTGCTAAAGGTGTCTCAAATGATAACCTAACCACTGAACAAAGAAAAGCATTAGAGGAGTTAAAAAACATGAGAGATCTAGTGATAAAACCCTCAGATAAAGGGGGCAATGTAGTCATCCTGCCGAAAAAACAATATGAGAGGGAGGCTTTCAGGCAACTTAGAGACACATGTTGCTATAAAAAACTAACATACAACCCAACATCTGCATTTCAGAATGAGCTGTGTGACATCTTGGATAGAGCATTTGAAGATGGAACAATAACTAAGGAGCTGCGAGATAACCTTGTGCCAGTATACCCAAAAACTGCATGTATATATTTTGTTCCAAAAATCCACAAAAATTTATCAAATCCGCCGGGACGACCTATTGTTTCAGGTAATGCAAGCTTATGTGAGACAGTGTGTAAATACTTAGATTTCCACCTGAAACCTATAGTACAAACTTTACCTTCACACATTAGAGACACTGGGGATGTACTGGGTAAAGTTGAAGGAATCCCCATGGAAAATGATATGTGGCTCGTCACATTGGACGTAGAGTCCTTATATACATCAATCCAACACAAAGATGGTATGCAGGCTGTGCAAATGTTCCTGTCAATGTCTGATTATGATGTGAATCTCTCCAAACTCTTAATGTCCCTTTTAGAATTTGCATTACAGCATAATTATTTTATGTTTAAAAACACTGTGTACCTACAAAAACAAGGTACAGCCATGGGGGCAGCATTTGCCCCCTCATACGCGAATCTTTTTTTAGGGGCGTGGGAGCGCAAAATATTCTTCACCAATCCCATTGCTGATATTGAGAAAGTCCTCTTCTGGGCAAGATTTATTGATGATATTTTGATGATATGGCAAGGCACAGAAGAGGAACTTTTATCGTTTGTGGATATTTTAAATAATAACAACATCAATGTAAAATTAACCTGTAAACACAGCCAAACGAACATTGAATTCTTGGACATACTCATTTCTAAGGGACAATGCAACACGCTAGTAATTGATGTGTTTCGCAAAGAAACTGCTGTGAATTCACTTCTCCATGCTTCATCCTCTCATCCCCAACAGGTGGTAAATGCTATACCCATGGGCCAATTTTTGCGGATCAAAAGAATCTGCTCAGATGACAACATGTTTAACAAACAAGCTGATGAACTAGCTGGAAGATTTAAAAACCGGGGTTATTCAAATCGGAGTATTAAGAGAGGACGTAAGCGAGCAGCAGCAGAAAACAGACTAACTCTCCTTCAACCTAAAGACAAGAAGAAAACCCAGGATCCCATGATCAGATTTATATCCACGTATAATGAAAAATGGAAGGATATGAAAACCGCCCTGGACAAATATTGGGCAATATTAAAAATTGATCAAACCTTAACAAGACATATTAGTGAGACTTCATCCATCACATACAGAAGATCAAGGAATTTAAAGGATATTTTGGTACACAGCTATCACCCAGGTGAGGACCCAAGCAGAGCATTTGGATCCAGAGGACCTAAATGGGGCTTCTTCCCATGCAATGATTGCATTGCATGTCCAAATATGCATAAAACCTCCACGTTTGAATCTAGTGATGGAACCAAAAAATTCACCATCACACAACATATTACTTGTAATACGATCGGCGTAATATACTATGCCAAATGCCCTTGTGGCAAAATCTATGTGGGCCTAACATCTAGACCACTCAAACTGAGAGTGAGGGAACATTTCTTAGATATTGTGAATGCCCGAGAGACAACTGATTTGGCAGAATTAAAATCTATCCCCAGGCACTTTAAACAAGCACATGATTGTAATGCCAAACTCCTCAAAGTATCAGGCATAGATAAAGTCTATATTGATCAACGTGGTGGAAACTGGAAGAAAACTCTTGCCCAACTGGAGACAAGATGGATAAAAAAGATTGATTGTGTTTACCCGAAAGGCCTTAATGAAAAACTAAGTTTTGCCCCTTTTCTTTAATTTTAATATTAGTGGTGTTTTTATCTAGTGTCTTTTGTTATGTATTTTTAAGCACACTTTGCATATTTTTAATAGTTTTGTTTTTAGTTCTCTTTAGAATATACCTACCGACTGGCTATGTGATTGGTGGTTCCTGGCGCTTGAAGAGTGGAAGGGATCTGGAGATACACTGAGACCTGTAGGATCCTGTTAGGGATGTCCTTGGAAGTAAATGCGGTCACTGGGAGACAACGGATGGACCTTTAACTTGTTGCACCTTAATGACTAATATCGGACTCTGATGTGGAACCAGCTGGGATTCTCCAAGAAGACCTAGAAGAGAAAATACATGAAAGAGACAGTATTGATGAAAATGGGGGAACATCAACAAAGAATATGAATATTGAGTCACTTTAAGTATATGGACTGATATATGATACATCCGTATATTGGATAACAATTTGGGGTAGTAAGTACAAGGGCTACCTGCAATAAATGCCACATTGCACTTAATTGGATTAACTAGGCACTAATTATATGGCACTTAATTTATGATAATTTTATATATAATATCACTAGGATGCACGTGTCACCTTATACATAATCTATTTGGTGACTATAAATAATTACTATGGACTTCACACTAACATTTAATATTATCAATTTAATCTAATTTAATTAATAATCTTATACACGTGTCACTTTTAATTAATAATATTATTTTGTAAATTATAATAATTTTATCAGCTTTTGATTGTTTTTAAAAATCATCACGTATGCACTTTATATATTCCTTGTATTATAAACATATGTATCTATTGATATTGGAATAGTGACCCTTTATGCATTCCATTCAGAGAATATATATTTCTCATATTATTGTCTATTCTCTATTTTTTATATATATTATAATCTTTTCATGTAATATGTAGGAGGTCTATATGCAAAAAGAAAGAGGTAGTAGGTAGAAACTGTTCACTAATTATGGGGTTATTTATATGATACCTCTCTATCCTCACAGTATGCCTGGATCAATTATATTTAAATTATAAATAAATTATCTTATATATAATATATGACCTGCATATCATTTAGGAGATTCGATCACATGCACGATCATTCACTTTTGCCCTAGACGAAATATGCTGCCCCTTGCCCCTTACACGATGTGATCTTCTTGATAAATCCCCTCTTTAACGTACAACATTAAATTAAAATACAGACATGATGCAAAAAACCTCAGTAACGCACTCTTGTCCATCTTTCCGGACAGATAAACAAGTCTTTTTATCGGTGCGCACATCTTATTCAACAATGTCCATGTAGCGATACCTTCTAACTTTTTTTTGCGCTGTATAATCAGGAATTCCTCCTTTCTTAGCGATGTGTGCGCTCTGTCTCTGGGGCCTCGCCGCGTTGCTATGGGAACGCGTCTTATGACGCCGCTGACTCCGCCCCTCGTTCTGACGCGTCAGACGAGGAAGTGGTACAGCGGCGTGTGACGCCGACCCGGGCGTGCGCTGTGGGGCTATACGGCGATAAGAGCGCCATGACAAACAACGCTACCACCAATTAAAGACAGGGCTATAAAAAGCCCACACATTGACCACTATCCACATACTCCCCCGGAAGAAGCAAGACGCGAAACGCGCGTTGGGGCTGTCAGGACCACGTGCAGGTTATGTATAACTTTCATTTTCTATGCCGGTATCATAAGCTTGATAGTGGGCACGGTGCTCTTACTAGCTTTTTACTTTCACTACCACTATAACTCTGGATAGATTATTGGCAGTAACAATAGTGAGCTCTTTAAAGCACTTGGCACTTTACTTTACATCTATAGTTCTCGCATATATTGATCCAGGCATACTATGGTAAGGGGTGTATCTCCACCATATATAGCCAAACCTATTGGACATTCTTTGATAGGAACTATATATAGTTATTACTTTTTACCCCGAGTGTCTTTTTGAGCAAGTAAATGATTGTTGCATAGGACCGTGCACCTGTGGTCTCAGACTGTATGTTGTTCCCTAAAAAGATGGTATCCTATTTTTATATATAAATATATTTATTTTCAATGTTTGTGTCAATTGACCCTTAATAAAATATATCAGTTTTTAATACTGTGACGGTGCTTCCATTTGTGCTCTTTTCTCTTTTGGTATTTATATTGGGAAGCGTCACCTTTAAGGGGCCGTACTTATTGGTTTAATATTTATTCTGTACTACGTTTACAGATTGCTGTGGCCAAGAATGGATGTCAGGGCCAGGGATACAGCCTGGCTATCAACTATTGATACTGTTTTTGGTGGGGACACCGTACACTCTGATGTTAATGAAAATGGGCAAAAAACAGAATTAAAGAAGTCAATGAAATATTTTCTAAAAAAACGTACACGAATGTGGTGGAATAAGGCATCACTAGAAAAATATCTGATTAAGGGACTTGTCCCTAGGGGACTGAGGGTGAGGATTATGCCCTCGTTTCCAATAGAGGACAGCCTGTTTAAAACCAAATGGGAGGAAATCTGTAACCAGTGCTCTAAATCATTGATGGAACTACTCATCAATAATAATAAGAAAAGTTTGGAACAATTTGATGTGGATATTGAGAATACGCGCAAGAAACTTACTGAAACTCTAACTGCATCTGAACTTGATGCACTAAATAAGGACATTGATGCACAATTCCAGATCTGGGAAAAAGACGTTAAAGAAGTTAAAGCTAAAAAATTCCAGAGAGATCTGAATGACTTTAAAAATGGCACAGTTTATAGATGGAGATCCACCACAGCTAGGGAGTATGACAACACCAGGTCCTCCTCAATTTCATCAATGTCATCAAGAGATGATGAAGGGGAACGGGGAGCTAGAAACCGTATCTATAATTTAAGGAAGAACAACTATAGGAAAAGAGGGAGCAGTAATTATAGAAGACCGGACAACTCATCATCAAAATTACAGGTGATTAACTTGTCAGATATCCAACTGACTGAGTCACAAATAGAGGTACTAAGTTTAGGCTTAACCTTCTCCCCTGTTTCTCCTTTTGATTCGTTCCTAGCCGTAAAAGACCTTCACCTCTTTGCACGCAAGTTAGTCTTAAAGAAACTACATAGCAAGACTAACAGAGATGAAGAATGGAGCACAGAAGAACTGGAAACCTTAAATATACTGGAACAATTAATGGATGAACAGGATGCACCCTCAACAAAGAGTAAGTTTATAGTGCCTACCCCTAAAAAAAAAAAATTCCCGTCACTGAACATCTATCCTAACATAGAAATGTTTGTTAAACTAGTGACTGAGGAATTTGAAAAGATTGCTAAAGGTGTCTCAAATGATAACCTAACCACTGAACAAAGAAAAGCATTAGAGGAGTTAAAAAACATGAGAGATCTAGTGATAAAACCCTCAGATAAAGGGGGCAATGTAGTCATCCTGCCGAAAAAACAATATGAGAGGGAGGCTTTCAGGCAACTTAGAGACACATGTTGCTATAAAAAACTAACATACAACCCAACATCTGCATTTCAGAATGAGCTGTGTGACATCTTGGATAGAGCATTTGAAGATGGAACAATAACTAAGGAGCTGCGAGATAACCTTGTGCCAGTATACCCAAAAACTGCATGTATATATTTTGTTCCAAAAATCCACAAAAATTTATCAAATCCGCCGGGACGACCTATTGTTTCAGGTAATGCAAGCTTATGTGAGACAGTGTGTAAATACTTAGATTTCCACCTGAAACCTATAGTACAAACTTTACCTTCACACATTAGAGACACTGGGGATGTACTGGGTAAAGTTGAAGGAATCCCCATGGAAAATGATATGTGGCTCGTCACATTGGACGTAGAGTCCTTATATACATCAATCCAACACAAAGATGGTATGCAGGCTGTGCAAATGTTCCTGTCAATGTCTGATTATGATGTGAATCTCTCCAAACTCTTAATGTCCCTTTTAGAATTTGCATTACAGCATAATTATTTTATGTTTAAAAACACTGTGTACCTACAAAAACAAGGTACAGCCATGGGGGCAGCATTTGCCCCCTCATACGCGAATCTTTTTTTAGGGGCGTGGGAGCGCAAAATATTCTTCACCAATCCCATTGCTGATATTGAGAAAGTCCTCTTCTGGGCAAGATTTATTGATGATATTTTGATGATATGGCAAGGCACAGAAGAGGAACTTTTATCGTTTGTGGATATTTTAAATAATAACAACATCAATGTAAAATTAACCTGTAAACACAGCCAAACGAACATTGAATTCTTGGACATACTCATTTCTAAGGGACAATGCAACACGCTAGTAATTGATGTGTTTCGCAAAGAAACTGCTGTGAATTCACTTCTCCATGCTTCATCCTCTCATCCCCAACAGGTGGTAAATGCTATACCCATGGGCCAATTTTTGCGGATCAAAAGAATCTGCTCAGATGACAACATGTTTAACAAACAAGCTGATGAACTAGCTGGAAGATTTAAAAACCGGGGTTATTCAAATCGGAGTATTAAGAGAGGACGTAAGCGAGCAGCAGCAGAAAACAGACTAACTCTCCTTCAACCTAAAGACAAGAAGAAAACCCAGGATCCCATGATCAGATTTATATCCACGTATAATGAAAAATGGAAGGATATGAAAACCGCCCTGGACAAATATTGGGCAATATTAAAAATTGATCAAACCTTAACAAGACATATTAGTGAGACTTCATCCATCACATACAGAAGATCAAGGAATTTAAAGGATATTTTGGTACACAGCTATCACCCAGGTGAGGACCCAAGCAGAGCATTTGGATCCAGAGGACCTAAATGGGGCTTCTTCCCATGCAATGATTGCATTGCATGTCCAAATATGCATAAAACCTCCACGTTTGAATCTAGTGATGGAACCAAAAAATTCACCATCACACAACATATTACTTGTAATACGATCGGCGTAATATACTATGCCAAATGCCCTTGTGGCAAAATCTATGTGGGCCTAACATCTAGACCACTCAAACTGAGAGTGAGGGAACATTTCTTAGATATTGTGAATGCCCGAGAGACAACTGATTTGGCAGAATTAAAATCTATCCCCAGGCACTTTAAACAAGCACATGATTGTAATGCCAAACTCCTCAAAGTATCAGGCATAGATAAAGTCTATATTGATCAACGTGGTGGAAACTGGAAGAAAACTCTTGCCCAACTGGAGACAAGATGGATAAAAAAGATTGATTGTGTTTACCCGAAAGGCCTTAATGAAAAACTAAGTTTTGCCCCTTTTCTTTAATTTTAATATTAGTGGTGTTTTTATCTAGTGTCTTTTGTTATGTATTTTTAAGCACACTTTGCATATTTTTAATAGTTTTGTTTTTAGTTCTCTTTAGAATATACCTACCGACTGGCTATGTGATTGGTGGTTCCTGGCGCTTGAAGAGTGGAAGGGATCTGGAGATACACTGAGACCTGTAGGATCCTGTTAGGGATGTCCTTGGAAGTAAATGCGGTCACTGGGAGACAACGGATGGACCTTTAACTTGTTGCACCTTAATGACTAATATCGGACTCTGATGTGGAACCAGCTGGGATTCTCCAAGAAGACCTAGAAGAGAAAATACATGAAAGAGACAGTATTGATGAAAATGGGGGAACATCAACAAAGAATATGAATATTGAGTCACTTTAAGTATATGGACTGATATATGATACATCCGTATATTGGATAACAATTTGGGGTAGTAAGTACAAGGGCTACCTGCAATAAATGCCACATTGCACTTAATTGGATTAACTAGGCACTAATTATATGGCACTTAATTTATGATAATTTTATATATAATATCACTAGGATGCACGTGTCACCTTATACATAATCTATTTGGTGACTATAAATAATTACTATGGACTTCACACTAACATTTAATATTATCAATTTAATCTAATTTAATTAATAATCTTATACACGTGTCACTTTTAATTAATAATATTATTTTGTAAATTATAATAATTTTATCAGCTTTTGATTGTTTTTAAAAATCATCACGTATGCACTTTATATATTCCTTGTATTATAAACATATGTATCTATTGATATTGGAATAGTGACCCTTTATGCATTCCATTCAGAGAATATATATTTCTCATATTATTGTCTATTCTCTATTTTTTATATATATTATAATCTTTTCATGTAATATGTAGGAGGTCTATATGCAAAAAGAAAGAGGTAGTAGGTAGAAACTGTTCACTAATTATGGGGTTATTTATATGATACCTCTCTATCCTCACAGTATGCCTGGATCAATTATATTTAAATTATAAATAAATTATCTTATATATAATATATGACCTGCATATCATTTAGGAGATTCGATCACATGCACGATCATTCACTTTTGCCCTAGACGAAATATGCTGCCCCTTGCCCCTTACACGATGTGATCTTCTTGATAAATCCCCTCTTTAACGTACAACATTAAATTAAAATACAGACATGATGCAAAAAACCTCAGTAACGCACTCTTGTCCATCTTTCCGGACAGATAAACAAGTCTTTTTATCGGTGCGCACATCTTATTCAACAATGTCCATGTAGCGATACCTTCTAACTTTTTTTTGCGCTGTATAATCAGGAATTCCTCCTTTCTTAGCGATGTGTGCGCTCTGTCTCTGGGGCCTCGCCGCGTTGCTATGGGAACGCGTCTTATGACGCCGCTGACTCCGCCCCTCGTTCTGACGCGTCAGACGAGGAAGTGGTACAGCGGCGTGTGACGCCGACCCGGGCGTGCGCTGTGGGGCTATACGGCGATAAGAGCGCCATGACAAACAACGCTACCACCAATTAAAGACAGGGCTATAAAAAGCCCACACATTGACCACTATCCACATACTCCCCCGGAAGAAGCAAGACGCGAAACGCGCGTTGGGGCTGTCAGGACCACGTGCAGGTTATGTATAACTTTCATTTTCTATGCCGGTATCATAAGCTTGATAGTGGGCACGGTGCTCTTACTAGCTTTTTACTTTCACTACCACTATAACTCTGGATAGATTATTGGCAGTAACAATAGTGAGCTCTTTAAAGCACTTGGCACTTTACTTTACATCTATAGTTCTCGCATATATTGATCCAGGCATACTATGGTAAGGGGTGTATCTCCACCATATATAGCCAAACCTATTGGACATTCTTTGATAGGAACTATATATAGTTATTACTTTTTACCCCGAGTGTCTTTTTGAGCAAGTAAATGATTGTTGCATAGGACCGTGCACCTGTGGTCTCAGACTGTATGTTGTTCCCTAAAAAGATGGTATCCTATTTTTATATATAAATATATTTATTTTCAATGTTTGTGTCAATTGACCCTTAATAAAATATATCAGTTTTTAATACTGTGACGGTGCTTCCATTTGTGCTCTTTTCTCTTTTGGTATTTATATTGGGAAGCGTCACCTTTAAGGGGCCGTACTTATTGGTCAGATTCAGATCTCGTTGACGAGATTTGAATCTGAGCGTGCGCCGGCCCGGCGGCCATTATCCTGGCGCCTATGTTCTCGGAGGCCACCGCAACATGTCGGATGAGCGGGGGGCCTCCGGGCTTTGAAGAAATGCCGTCGGAGCCCCCACTGAGCCTAGAGAGCCGCTGCCACAGCCCCACAGCACAGCTCCTGCCTGCAGCACAGTCCCTGCCCGCAGCACGTCCACAGCTGCACCAGCATGGCTGCATCGGGACCGCCGCCGCTGCTGCTGCCGCATAATTTGTAAGTATATTCCGACTACAAGACGCACCCCCATTTTCCCCTTACATTTTTGGGGAAAAAAGTGCGTCTTGTAGTCCGAAAAATACGGTACATTCTAGACAGTGACATCTTGTGATCATTAGTTATTACTGCAGCCCACAAGGGTATTACAATTGTTATAACAAGGAAACATATCAGGAACAAAACATTATTCCCATTCTACACCACAGTAGCATTGATGTCTTCAGGGAAAACACAGCAGCTGGTCCATCTGCCTACATTTCCCCCTTCTTTAATGATGGTCGTTCTCTATCACCCGGGAAAACCTACAAGACACCAGTGCATTAAACCAAACAAAAACAAAAATTCATTCTTTGCTTATCATGAAAGGCTAATGTTTTCTTTCCTGTTTCTTTGGGTCAACATAACCACAAGTGTCCATGTCCATATTTGACAGAGGCCCACAGGCCAACACAACACAACAGCAGCCCTACCTGTCCAAGGGCACAGTCCTCAAGGTTCCTGACCTGGCTGGAACATCAGGTCATCCGTCCCCCTCTCCCTCAAACGTTGGTCCTTATGAGCAGGACACAATCCATGGAAGGTAGTCCACTGTTCCCCACCAGCCCCTTTATGACAGTCCATATAGAACAAAGTCCATAGGGGTGTTGGGACAAAGTCCCCAACTAGTAGTGCAAGGTACCCGGCGAAGGGTGTAGCGCAAGGTTCCTCAACTAGTGGGGTGGGGGGACCAGCAGGAAGGGAAGGATAAGCAAGGCGCAAACCAAACCTTCAGCCATCCACGCCCAACAAAAAGGGGTCTTGGACAGATGGGTCCTAGACCCACCGAAACATTCATCCTCCTGGCGTTCCAAGGTGCTTCAGACAAGTGTGCAAGGAGCACAGCAGGTACTTCAACATCAAACTCCGTTTTCCTAACCAGTCCTCTTGTTCTTTTCTAGGGGACCCGATGACCTTCACCGCCAGATCATACGGCTGCACTTGAGCATCAGGCAGCAGGCCTGTAACTCTCCTGACCTCGGCATGGCTTGTGACTGGAACTGGTACCTCTCAGGATAATGCCTTCTCATTCGGTACCAGCATCATGCTGGACAGGGAAGTGATCACTTTTTTCATGAAGTCATCCTTCAGCCCTTCTCATGAGGAACATAAACTTCCACAGCCGACCACAGCTTCTTTCCCCATTGGGACTGTGCAGCTGGGTCCGGATCACTCTCGCAATCAACTTCGATTGTGTGGCAAGAGGTACATACCCCAAGTTGGGGTTTACCTTTGGCATCTCGGACTGCGGGATCTCCAGGTGCTTGTCCCTCTTGTGGGCCACAGACCAGGCTGCTGTCCATGGCTCTGGCTTGGCCTTGACCCTTTCCAGCAGGCCGCCTGGTCTCACCTTCTTGTCTACTATTTGCAGAAGCTGACGCACTCGTCCTCGGTCAGCCTTTTTCTTTGCCGACTCACAATGGGCCAGCGTTAGTTGCCACTCCGCCTTTACTTCATGTCGCTATTTTCTTGGCGGCTTACTACTCTGGAATGGAGTCATCTCTTCCGGCTCCTGAAATCCGTCATGGCCCTGCAGTTCACTGGCTGGAGTCCATTCTGACTCACCTTAACTCGGTTTGTCAGCCTTATCAATTCCCATATGTGCCTCCTCCGTCACATTCTAATCACCCCAGCAGTAGATGTGGTACGCACGGACCACCATCTGTGTGGCCTCTCCATGGCCTCATTCCACCGCTTTTTGGGCCTTCGTCACCGCTTTGAAGCCAGGGGTTTTCTCTCCCTGAGCATGAGGCATCTCTTGCTCCGCTTCCATCTCTTCTAGTATTCCGCCTGCTCTGCATCATTGTTGCTCGAGGCTCACCGCTTCGCTTCTCACTCCTTGTGTTTTGAGGAGAAAATGGTGCCAGTCACTCTCTGGTGATGCGCTTCCTGTGTGTCTGGCTCCACCTCTTCTTAGTCCGAACTTCTGACATGACAGCCACGTCACACTTCACTCCCGGTGGCTCCACCTTCAGCCACGCCTCCTTCCATCACCATCTTCCACTCAGTGGGCCGCGCCTCACACGGTGCCGTGCCCCTCTCCATTTCGAGCTGAACACTGGTTGCTGGGCCTATCCTTCTCTTCACCGCCGTCACCATTTTGGAGTCCATGCTTCTGGCCAGCATGTCTTCCAATATTCTTCTATCCATGAGTCGGCTCATACCCCCACCTTTTTTTTTTCGTGCGATGCACTCGCATCCTGCTGGCTAAGCCAAATGTAAGAAGCTCAAGCGAGGTAGTCGTGGGCAAGCTTCTGAGCCCACTCGCTTTGGCAATCTACAGACAACACATGTCCCTGCCCCAGTGTACTGCTGCGTGTGGAGTGCATCAACACTTACTTCAGGGCTGTAGTCCTACATTGGCTTCAGGGTTTCCTCTTCTGGAACCTCAGGAGTAATGACTCCAGGGGACGTGGATTCCATAAAAACAATTAAACTTTTACTTGGCAAATGACAGTATTTACAGTCAGATGTAGAGGATAAGGCATCTTTCCCACAGGAACCGGACACCACTTCAATCCTGGTTCTCGGTAGAGCATCCCTTTTACTGTCTTCTCTAGCCCTAAGGAATCTTCTCCTTTTCTAGCAGTATATCTGGATTCCGTATCACTCTGCCTGAGATTTTGCGTCCAATTTCTCCTGCATCTTCGCAGACATTAATAGTGTTTGTTCTGTCCCCACATGAGGCGAATGGAGGTATCGTTGACTAATGAGGGTTGTGAGAGAGAGAGAATCGTACCTTCGTATTTCCTCGCTGTGAGGCAGACAGGACCAATGCTGTTCAGCGTCCGGAGACATGACGCACTCCAAGTGCAATCCAGACTTGTTTATTTGGAAATCTGGACATACAGCATATAACTGGTAATACAGTACTTTCTCCAGAAATGCAGGTGTAGACAAGGTACAGTAAGATGTAGCACCAAGTATGACTGATCGACTGTGGTCGAAAGACTGATGCCTTCCTAAGCCTGGTTCAAAAGCGTCCTCTCACAACAGCATGTAAACTGGAATGGCTGCCAGAGGAAGAGAGGACTTGACCCCTGAAGCGGAAGTGAAAGACATGCACAGAAGAATTAAAGGGGTTGTCCACTACTTTCAATTAACCCCCCAATGTACCCCCCCGGGGCCCCTAATGAATTGTGCCATTACCTTCTGTTGACGTTTTCGCCTGTGAGCGGCGCTATTCCTCCTGCTGAGTCCGGGTCACATGACCCCCAGACTGCAGCCGCCGCTCATTTCCGCCGACGTCACGTCAATTTCCAGGCTCTGAAAATTGACGTGACGTCAGCAGCAGGCGTGACCAGCCCCCACAGTCAGCAGTCACTCAGCAAGAGTGACTGGGCTGTGGGCGGTGCTGGGGGCTGCCTGCAGGGCTGTGCTGGGGGCGGGGCTGTGTGTGCTGAGCTCACTGCTCACTGAGTGCTGGGATCATGATGTGTGGCTGGGCTGTGCTTCGGTCGCCGGGGGTCTGCCGGTGCTTGTGCCCGCCGGCGCCGGTGTTTCTGCCCGCCGGTGCATGTGCCCGCCGGCGCCGGTGCTTGTGACCGCCGGCGCCGGTGCTTCTGCCCGCCGGCGCTGGTGCTTCTGCCCGCCGGCGCTGTGCGTGTGTGTGCCGGCGCTGTGTGTGCGCGTGTGTGCCGGCGCTGTGTGTGCGTGTGCCGACGCTGTGCGTGTGTGTGTGTGTGCCGGCGCTGTGCGTGTGTGTGCAGGCATCGTCCGATGGGACTACAAGTCCCATCGGGCTCTGCCTGCTACACTGACAGTGAGTGACACATTAGCCAATGATGGGACAGTAGTAGTCCCATCATCCGGCTAATGTGTTGAATGTAAAAAAAAAAAAAAACACAGTACATACATACATACATACATACACACCATGCGACGACATGCGACAACATGCACCATGCGGCAACATGCACCATGCGACGACATGCGATGACATGCACCATGCGACGACATGCACCATGTGACATGCACCATGCGACAACATGCACCATGTGACATGCACCATGCGACGACATGCGACATGACCATGCGACGACATGCACCATGCAACGACATGCGCCATGCGACGACATGCACCATGCGACGACATGCGACACATGCACCATGCGACCACATGCGACATGCGATGACATGCACCATGCGACGACATGCACCATGTGACATGCACCATGCGACAACATGCACCATGTGACATGCACCATGCGACGACATGCGACATGACCATGCGACGACATGCACCATGCAATGACATGCGACATGCGACGACATGCACCATGCAACGACATGCGCCATGCGACGACATGCGCCATGCGACGACATGCGCCATGCGACGACATGCGCCATGCGACGACATGCACCATGCGGCGACCTGCACCATGTGATGACATGCGCCATGTGACGACATGCGCCATGCGACGACATGCACCATACGACAACATGCACCATGCGACAACATGCACCATGCGACGACATGCAACAACATGCACCATGCGGCGACATGCACCATGCGACATGCACCATGCGACGACATGCACATGCGTCAACATGCGACATGCACCATGCGTCGACATGCGCCATGCGTCAACATGCACCATGCGTCAACATGAGACATGCACCATGCATCGACATGCACCATGCATCGACATGCACCATGCGTCGACATGCACCATGCGTCGACATGCACCATGCATCAACATGCACCATGAGTCAACATGCGACGACACGCAACATGTGACATGCGACATGAAACATGCCACATACAGTACGTACATACAACAGACATACAGTACATATAACATAGATTACATACTCACCATCACTTGTCACTTTGATCCCCGAAGCCATTGTCATCTGTAAAAAATATTAAAATAATAAACAAACACTATACTCCCTGATCCGCAGAAATCCAATTAAAACGAGTGTCCCTCGACGATCTCCCGTGGAGAGCAGGAGCCTCTGCTGATGCAACCACTCTCCAGGGGCTCCAGGAAGACAATGAGGGGAGGAAGGTATCCTTCCACAATGTATTCCCCACAATGTATTCCTACACCCCTGTGAGAAAATAGTCCCTAGTCTCACTTTATGGCATGCTGTATGAGAAAGTTCCCACGCAGCTTTTTGCCATAAAGTGAGACCAGTGAACTTTAGTAACCTCAGTGATGCACTACAGGAGCCATTGTCTTCTGTCAGTGTGTCACTGAGGGTCCTATAGAGCAGTGACACCACCCAATGTCACTGTTCTATAGGGGAGATCGTCGTGGGACACTCGTTATTAATTGGACTACAGCGGACAGGTAGTATACGGTTTATTATTTTACTTTTTTGCAGGTGCTGGAGTATGGTAAGTATGGTTAAATGAAGAATATTAAAATACTTTTTCCTAATGTGTGTGTGTTTCATTAACCCTTTTTTAGTATTGGATTAATAATGGATAGGCGTCTTATTGACGCCTCTCCGTTATTAACCCGGCTTAATGTCACCTTACAATAGCAAGGTGACATTAACCCCTTATTACCCCATATCCCACCGCTACACGGGAGTGGGACTGAAATACATGGCACTTTAATACGTGGCACTGAAATACGTGGCACGTGGCACTTACGTACGTGGCACTGAAATATGTGGCACGTGGCACTGAAATACGTGGCACTTACATAGGTGGCATTTAAATCCGTGGCACTTAAATCCGTGGCACTTACATACATCGCACTTGCATACATGGCACTTAAATACGTGGCACGTGGCACTTACATACGTGGCACTTACATACGTGGCACTTATATACGTGGCACGTGGCACTTACATACGTGGCACTTATATACGTGGCACTGAAATAGGTGGCACTTAAATCCGTGGCACTGAAATACGTGTCACGTGGCACATACGTGGCACTTACATACGTGGCACTTACATACGTGGCACTTATATACGTGGCACGTGGCACTTACATACGTGGCACTTATATACGTGGCACCGAAATAGGTGGCACTTAAATCCGTGGCACTGAAATACGTGTCACGTGGCACATACGTGGCACTTACATACGTGGCACTTACATACGTGGCACTTACATACGTGGCACGTGGCACTTAAATCCGTGGCACTTACATACGTTGCACTTACATACGTGGCACTGAAATACGTGGCACTGAAATACGTGGCACATACGTGGCACTTACATACGTGGCACTTACATACGTGGCACTTACATACGTGGCACGTGGCACTTACATACGTGGCACTTATATACGTGGCACTTATATACGTGGCACTGAAATACGTGGCACTGAAATATCGTGGCACTATGACTGTCAGAAAATGTTCATTAAACGGTTAGGGGTGAGGTTAGGGGTAGGGTTAGGGTTTGGATCCCTTTATCACCGTGATGGTGGTGGGTGTTTTTTCAGTTTTTTTTCTATAAAAACGCATCATCGGTGAGGGTGGAAGATATGGTTATCGCAATCCCAGTGATGACATAACCAAAGTAAAGACCATAAATATAAAGTAATGGACAAGTACTGAACAATCCCTTTAATATATGATACTAAAACTGTTTTGAATCTATAAAATGCACAGTGTAGACTACAGTCTACAAATCTGTAATTTCTCAGTGTGAATGCAGATTTTTGGTTACTCATATTACACTCAGAGAGTGAATACAAGGATGTGATTTGAATACTCCCAATGTTGTCACCACAGTTTCTCTCACGGAGAATTTGTGTCAGTGTCATTATGTGAACCCTGTGGACAATCAGTGGCTGCTTCACTGTCTTCGCCTTAGGAAGAAGTGGCTTACATTTGGTAATTCTTAAAAAAAATGCAGCAACACTCACTTCCTACAGATATAAGAGTTTGCTTAGAAGGTGGTGAGAGTGATGCGGCCACTGATTGACCACAGGTACAATCGCTGCGAGACACCGCGCCGACACTATTGGAACGTGCAGGCACTGGAATCTAGTAAACATACAGACTGAGAGGGGGTTGTTAGAATAGTGGACAAACCCTTCCAAGTTCTATATGTATGTATATATCACTGCAACAAAATATTAAAGTGTATGTATATGAATAAATAATTTATTCCATACATACACATAGAAGTATATATTGGTGTGTATATAAAAGGTGTGATCGCATATTGGTGCAATCTGTGCAGCTAAAATGCAATGGGGGCCATTTCTACCTCGAAAGCAGGTGGAATTGTGACTTAGGATGAGCTGTTATTTCTGCAAATGGCCCATATATTGTTTCTGAAACTGGGGCCTCTCCTGTATATGAGCACAAATAGTGTAAAATAAGAACACACATAATATATATACATGCACACAAGCGTATGTAGATGGACACATATAACCACACATGTACTGTGTAATTTACATATCTAAGACATATACGCAGTAGGATCTCTTTACAGTATATCATATGTATACTAAACTATATATACTATGAAATAGATGAGAAAGAAAAAAAGCTAAAAGCTTGATCACCATGGTTGTGCAGTTCTTGGTGCGGCTTTACAGCTTGTGACCAAGATGTGACCTCTCCTCATCAGCCTGAACAGAGAGGAGGGAGGGGTTGGGTGTGTTTTGGAGTGGGTGTGCTAAGTTCGGGCTTAGAGGACAGTGCAAAGCATCATGGAACTTGTAGTATTAGGGCACAATAAGGAAGTAGTCGATTAACCCCATGAGAGCTGAATCCAGCACTGAAGATGTGCTGCTACAGCATGATAACAGGTAATATTGTTAAAATAAACACAGTAGATGTTTTCAGTGGCACATAATAGCAAGATTTATGGAAAAAAAAAAAAAACTTTATAGTAGTGGACAACTTCTTTAATGAATAACAAGCTGCCATACGGAAAATGGCCATTGGGTGGCAGCAGAGTAAAATATAACAACATACATAGAAACTGAAGAACATACATGAAACAACACAGTGTTGGTGTCTTCAGGGGGAACATGGCAGCAGGTCCATCTCCCTACACTCTCTGGTAAAATATCAGATAGCCCCTGTCCGATTTATATGGTGGAGCGAGAATCCCTTGTGACTCGCTCACACATCGGACAATTGCTATCTAATGTTTGATTGGAGAGCACACTGACCAATGTCTCGCCTATTCAAGTCTATGGGTGTGTGGAAAACTTCGAACTGCACTCGGATGACATCTGAGTGCAATCTGCGATTTCCGCGGACTCACATAATGGAGAAATTTTGGAGAAATTTTGGAGAAATTTTGTTCTCCATGTTCTCTTTGCAGCGTTGTATGGTTCCCTCATCTAAGAGAATCTGATTATTATTATTAATTATTATAGAGCCATTTATTCCATGGCGCTTTACATGTGAGGAGGGGTATACATAATAAAAACAAGTACAATACAAGTCACAATGGTACAAGAGGAGAGAGGATCCTGCCACGAGGGCTCACAATCTACAAGGGTTAGGTGAGGATAAAATAGGCGAAAGTAGTTGGTCGTGCAGTGGCTTTGTCGAGCGGTGGTTACTGCAGGTTGTAGGCTTGTTGGAAGAGGTGGGTCTTCAGGTTCTTTTTGAAGATAAACTATGATGACATTGATCAACGTTTAATCAGAGTATCAATAGCATAATCAACCTGATTCTCTCTCATGAGGAAAATCTACGCCCTTAGGCTGCCATCACACTAGCAGTATTTGGTCAGTATTTTACATCAGTATTTGTAAGCCAAAACCAGGAGTGGAACAAATGGAGGAAAAGTATAATAGAAACTTATTATTATTATTATTTATTGTTATAGCACCATTTATTCCATGGCGCTTTACATGTGAGGAGGGGTATACATAATAACAACAAGTACAATAATCTTAAACAATACAAGTCACAACTGGTACAGGAGGAGAGAGGACCCTGCCCGCGGAGGCTCACAATCTACAAGGGATGGGTGAGGATACTTCTCTGCTTCACCACCCCGGGCTACGAACATGACGGCTGTGTTTTATATGCTGCAATAAAGGAATTGAACCCCACTTGGACTGGTGAGTGTTGCCACATTCTCCTGTATTTCTTCTGATGAGTGCATCTCTTATTCATGCGGGCACCTCTACCTGGATATCAGGCTCCTGTGTGACACGCTTTGGATAGACTGCAGTTGGTCTCGGATCGTGGGGCAGCTGTGCGGCTTTACTTTTTTCTACTATGAATGGGTGAGGATACAGTAGGTGAGGGTAGAGCTGGTCGTGCAGCGGTTTGGTCGATCGGTGGTTACTGCAGGTTGTAGGCTTGTCGGAAGAGGTGAGTCTTCAGGCTCTTTTTGAAGGTTTTGATGGTAGGCGAGAGTCTGATGTGTTGTGGTAGAGAGTTCCAGAGTAGGGGTGATACGCGAGAGAAATCTTGTATACGATTGTGGGACGAGGAGATAAGAGGGGAGTAGGGAAGGAGATCTTGTGAGGATCGGAGGTTGCGTGTAGGTAAGTACCGGGAGACGAGGTCACAGATGTATGGAGGAGACAGGTTGTGGATGGCTTTGTATGTCAAGGTTAGGGTTTTGTACTGGAGTCTCTGGGCAATGGGGAGCCAGTGAAGGGATTGACAGAGGGGAGAGGCCGGGGAATAGCGGGGGGACAGGTGGATTAGTCGGGCAGCAGAGTTTAGAATAGATTGGAGGGGTGCGAGAGTGTTAGAGGGGAGGCCACAGAGCAGGAGGTTGCAGTAGTCAAGGCGAGAGATGATGAGGGCATGGACTAGGGTTTTTGCAGATTCTTGGTTGAGGAATGTACCACTTTTGCATTTATCACCCACTCCTGGTTTTGGCTTCAAAATACTGATGTAAAATACTGACCAAATACTGCTAGTGTGACGGCAGCCTTAGGCCATGTTCACACTTTGCAGGTTTTACCGCGGATCCGCAGCGTTTCTGCAGCTGCGGGTCCGCAGCAGTTTCCATAGCGTTTACATTTACATGTAAACCCTACGGAAACAGCAATCCGCTGTGCACATGCTGCGGGAAAAACCACGCAGAAACGCAGCGGTTTACATTCCGCAGCATGTCACTTCTTTGTGCAGAATCGCTGCGATTCTGCACCCATAGAAATGCATTGATCCGCTAACTTCCCGCATGGGGCTGTGCCCACGATGCGGGAAGTAAGCGGATAATGTGCAGATGGTACCCGGGGTGGAGGAGAGGAGACTCTCCTCCAGGCCCTGGCAACCATATTTGTGTAAAAAAAAAAAGAATGATGTAAAAAATAATGATATACTCACCTCTCAGCACTGCACGCGGCTGTCCGGTTGCAGGGTTGGTGTGCGAGCAGGGCCTGCGGTGACATCGCGGTCACATGACCGTGACGTCGCGGTCACATGACCGTGACGTCACGAAGGTCCTTCTCGCACAGCATCTTTGGAACCGCACCGCCGCGTGCAGCGCCGAGGAGATCGGGACGTCAGAGGGTGAGTATATAACCATGTTTTATTATTTTTAACATTACAATTGATGCTGCATATTGCTGCATATGCAGCATCAATAGTATAGGAGCAATCCCGCAGCGGAAACCGCAAAACAAACCGCGATAAATCTGCAGGGATAACCGCAGCGGTTTTGCCCTGCAGATTTATCAAATCCGCTGCGGGAGAACCCACAGAGGATGCCGCAAAGTGAGCACATAGCCTTATACTGGCACCACATGCAGCTAGCCATATCTCTGTTTCCAGGATGGCTTTGAATATAATTGTTGCCCCCCAGTGTTGGCTTTTGGCAGTGGGGTACAATAGATACTTCATTGTGTAGTGTTCCACAAGATTATCTTGCTTTTCACACTGAGAGTATTATTTTTTTTCAACTGGCTAACGGTACCAAACCCCTTTTTTTCTTTTATAGACAGCAGGCTCACACTGGAGCCCAGCCCCCAGTTCCTGTGAAATCAGCAGCAGGAGAATGAAAGTGAAAGTACTCGGAGCTGTCTGAGTGACTTATGGAAACGCTGGGCCGTGGAGGAACCATTCCTGTCGTCTTCATGTATGGCTGAAGATTACATTGTACATTGTACCAGCCTTCAATCTCCTACAGTCGGTGAGTTGTTGGCATGTAGCTGGGTATCTATGACTGGCATATGGCTATGGCTGCATATATATGGCTGGCATGTGGCTATGGCTACGTATCTATGGCTGACATGTGGCTATGGCTGCGTATCTATGGCTGGCATGTGGCTATGGCTGCGTATCTATGGCTGGCATGTGGCTATGGCTGTGAATCTATGGCTGGCATGTGGCTATGGCTGTGTATCTATGGCTGGCATGTGGCTATGGCTATGTATCTATGGCTGGTATGTGGCTATGGCTATGTATCTATGGCTGGTATGTGGCTATGGCTATGTATCTATGGCTGGCAGGTGACTATTGCTACGTATCTATGGGTGGCTTGTGGCTATGGCTATGTATCTATGGCTGGTATGTGGCTATGGCTATGTATCTATGGCTGGCAGGTGACTATTGCTACGTATCTATGGGTGGCTTGTGGCTATGGCTATGTATCTATGGCTGGTATGTGGCTATGGCTATGTATCTATGGCTGGCAGGTGACTATGGCTACGTATCTATGGGTGGCATATGGCTATGTATCTATGGCTGGCATGTGGCTATGGCTGCGTATCTATGGCTGGCATGTATCTATGGCTGGCATGTGGCTATGGCTATGTATCTATGGCTGGTATTTGGCTATGGCTATGTATCTATGGCTGGCATGTGGCTATGGCTGCGTATCTATGGCTGGCAGGTGACTACGGCTATGTATGTATGGCTGGTATGTGGCTATGGCTATGTATCTATGGCACCACAGCTGTTCCCTTGTTTCTTCTGTGTCCTTGTTGCTTATACTTTTGCTTCTTCGTTGTTGGATTTGCTCAGCTGTATTTGTATAATAGTCCATAAAGAAGGCGTCTGCATGGTGATGTAGCAGAGTTAAGTGCCTGCATCAGTCTTGATAGTCAGCATTTATTTTACCTGCAATTCTGTTTACACTGAATCCCGACAACTTGTTGTAAATGACGTGCTGCATACTGCTGCGTCTGACTTATCCAGCTCTGCTACATCTACATTAGGGTTTGTATCGACCCTACATTATTGTGTGTGATTCTGCTTCCCTACATCTGTGAATCGCAGGTAGGTCATAGGATTAATAGACTTTCTCAGAGCTGTTGCAGGGTGTGGATCCTGAAAATGTCCCCTTTAATTATGCAGGTATTAATTGATATTTGAAGTGTAATAGTAACTGGAAACAAAATGGCTGCCTCATTCTGTCAGTGTAAGGTTACGGCCACCCTTCACCTCACAGTTACCAGATTGTTGTTGCTGCTTCAGATCACATTGCATTGTGGCTCCTGGAAATCCCCAGGTCTGTCAGCTGTCACTTTATGGCCTGGTGCGCTCTGCAGCGCTGCGCCTGTTACATAGATCCAGATCCATTACTTGTCTGTGGGTGGATGCACTAACATTGGTGTCAAACTCATTTTCACCGAGGGCCACATCAGCATCATAATTGTCTTCAACTGATCCTTAACATCCATTGATCATGTTCTGAAAATAACAAACACAAAACAAAATGCAAGCACAACCATTCACATGTATGGTAACATGATTCAACAAGATTTCTTGGTTGAAATACGTTTTTTATTAAAGTTTAAATTCACAAAATACTTACCTGTTTTTCTCCTTGAAGCACAAACACATTCATTTTTCTGTATTTCATTGTATTGCCTTTCTACTGCATCTTGTTGGACATTTTGTGATTATTTGTAAACATTTCTCAATTCCACTTCTTTGAAAACTGCCTTATTTAGTTAATGTGAGGTGGAAATACTTCAATCTAATGGTGGATACTGAAGGAGGCTATGGAGCTTGGAGCTCGGGTTTCTGCACTATGATGGTGTTTTCTGGATTGCATAGAATAACTGAGGCACAGAGGGCAAATGGATAGGAGTCACACAAGGTGTATTATGCACATATGCCCTATAGTAAGTAATAATACATGTAAATACCATTGGGTGCTTAGTTAAAACTATTTTGGTAAAAAAAAAGTGTAAAAGCCATCCCACCGCGACAAGGTGTACCCAATCGGGATGGTCCTATCCTGTCTCTAGTGTTAAAACCTAACCCTGCATCAGCCTACATCAATGTGAATAAGGAAGAGCAGGACTGGGGCCGACTGTTCATAAACCTGTCCACAGGAAGCTACCGTATTTTGTGGTTTATAATACACACTGGATTATAAGACGCACTCCAAATTTTGAGGAGAAAAATAGGAAAAAAAAACTTTTTTTTTTTTTTTAATAAAATGGTGGTGCTTCTTACAATCCATGCGTCTTATTTCTTATCAGGGGTGGTGGCTGTGGTGAAGCGGGGTCCCAGGGTCTACTGGCGGTGGCAGGAGTGGGGCAATGATTTGTAAATCATTCAGCTGCGGCAATAAAACTAAAACTCCGAGCACTAAAAAATACTCGGAGGACACCTGAGCGTGCTCGGGAAATCTCGAGTAACGAGTATATTCGCTCATCACTAATGTTCAATAAATACACTCAATACTTGGGCGGGGCTCCTTTTGCATCAATTACTGCATCAATACAGCGTGGCATGGAGGCGATCAGCCTGTGGCACTGCAGAGGTGTTATGGAAGCCCAGGTTGCTTTGATAGCAGCCTTCAGCTCGTCTGCATTGTTGGGTCTCGTGTATCTCATCTTCTTCTTGGCAATACCCAATAGATTAAGGGGTTAAGGTCAGGTGAGTTTGCTGGCCAATAAAGCACAGTGATACTGTTGTTTTTAAACTAGATTTTGGCACTTTTGGCAGTGTAGACAGGTGCCAAGTCCTGCTGGAGAATGAAATTTCCAAAAAGCTTGTTAGCAGAGGGAAGCGTGAAGTGCTCTAAAATTTCTTGGTAGATGGCTGTGCTGACTTTGGTCTTGGTAAAACACAGTGGACCACTTGTAGCCCATGTCCTGGATACGTCTGTGTGTGGTGGCTCTTGAAGCAATGACTCCAGCAGCAGTCCACTGCTTGTGAATCTCCCCCAAATTTTTGAATGGCCTTTTCTTAACAATCCTTTCAAGGCTGTGGTTATCCCGGTTGCTTGTGCACCTTTTTCTACCACACTTTTTCCTTCCACTCAACTTTCCATTAATATGCTTGGATAAAACACTCTGTGAACAGCCAGCTTCTTTAGCAATGTCCTTTTGTGGCTTACCCTCCTTGTGGAGTGTGTCAATGACTGCCTTCTGGACATCTGTCAAGTCAGCAGTCTTCCCCATGATTGTGGAGCCTACTGAAACAGATTAACGGACCTTTTTTAAACGCTTAGGAAGCCTTTGTAGGTGTTTTTTGTAATTATTGTAATTTACTGAGATAATGACTTTTGGTTTTTAATTGGCTGCAAGCCACAATCATCAACATTAAGAGAAATAAGCACTTGAAATAGATCACTCTTTGTAATGACACTATATAATATATGAGTTTCACTGTTTGTATTGAAGAACTGAAATAAATTAACTTTTTGATGAGATTCTAATTTAGTGAGAAGCACTTGTAGATGAAATGCTTAGCTCAGAATGGGGGCCATGCCCCTGAAACTACCACAAAACCAAAGAAATGAGCCGGAGCATAAGCTAGTATATGTGCAATGTGTAAGAGCATGTTCACACCATGGACATTTCACAGACAAAACCTGAGAAAAATACCCAAAATGAACATATACTCTATATTAGGGGTCCCCAACCTTTCTTACCTTGAGAGCCACATTCCGCTATGAAAGATGTTCGAGAGCCACAATGCAAACTCATAGAAAAACCTAGAGAAGGCACAAATAATAACATGCAGATTTTCACTTTCACTCTATCCTTATGAATTTTACATTATTGTTATGCAAATTGCTTAGTCAAAGAGGACTTGAACTCTAGTGTCACCTATTGGAAGTAGCAATCAGTCAATACCCTTTAAGGGTATGTGCACACATAGAATGGTCCTCTGCGGATTTTTCTGATAAAAATTAATAATAATAATAATAATAATAATAAAAAATAATAATAATAATAAATCTGCAGGGCAAAAACGCTGCATTTTTGCTGCAGATTTATCGCGGATTTACCGCGGTTTTTCGGCGGTTTTACACCTGCGGTTTTCTATTATGGAGCAGGTTTAAAACCGCTGTGGAATCCGCAGAAAGAAGTGACATGCTGCGGAATGTAAACCGCTGTGTTTCCGCGCGTTTTTTTCCGCAGCTTGTGCACAGCGTTTTCTGTTTCCCATAGGTTTACATTGTAATGTAAACTCATGGGAAACTGCTGCGGACCCGCAGCTTTGGAAACGCTGCGGATCTGCAGCAAAATCCGCATCGTGTGCACATAGCCTAACAGTCCCATAAGATGCTTCATATATCATTGGCATTATATACTGCTCCATATAGAATTGGCCCCAAAAGATGCTCCATATAGAATTGGCCCCATAAGATGCTCCCTATTAAATTGGCCCCATATAATGCTTCCTGTATTATTGGCCCCATAAGATGCTCCATATAGAATTAGCCCCATATAATGCTCCATATATGGGCCCCTTCTGATGGTCCCCATATATTGCTCCAAATATAAAAAAAAAAAATGAAATACTCACCTCTCGTTGCTTGTCGCTGCTCTGCTCTGGACTCCTCAGCGTCTTCCTGCTCTGTGCTTCGACTACTCAGGCAGAGGGCGCGCACTGGTGACGTCATCGCGCCCTCTGACCTGAACGTCACAGGCAGAGGATGGAACACGCTGCAGCGCTGGAACTGGGAGAGGCAAGTATCGCAAGTGCCGGGGCCTGGAGCAGGCGGGGGGGTGTCACTCGCGGGATCGGCACCATAGCACGCCAGTGTCCCCGACGGTGAGTGGGCCCCCTGCTTGCTCAGGGCCCCGGCACTTGCTCGGGTGCTGACGCCGGCCCTGGGTGGGTATTACAGGCAGGGGGGCGGCTCCCTGGGGACTTCTTTTCTGTGACCGTCGGCGAGCCACATGTGGCTCACGAGCTACGGGTTGGGGACCCCTGCTCTATATTAAGTTAATAGTAATAGTACATGTAAATAACATCAGGTACTTAGCTAACTATGGTTTTTTTTCTTGGGTTTTGTCTGTGAAGTAGCTACAGTGTGAACATGCTCTAACAGACTTCACATATACCAGCTTATGCTGCGGCTCATTTCTTTGGTTAAAGGGAACCTGTCACCCCGTTTTTTCAATATGAGCTAAAAATAGCTTTAAATAGGTCCTGAGCTGTGCTTTATAGCTGTGTCATTATTGTCCCGATTCCCCACCTTTGCTGCCAAAATACCTTAGTAAAGTCGCCGTTTTCGCCTGTTAATCACGGCGGTCTGGTCAAATGGGCTTTGTGAATTCGCTGTTTCTCCCCCACCTCTTGCTTTTCCCTAAGTAATTTCTTCCCGACGTTTGCGTAGTGTTTCGTGCCTGCGCAGTTAAGTCTAATGTCGTGCCTGCGCATTATGCTTTGCCCAACTGTGGGCATAGCATACAGCTCGTCTCTGCGCATGCGCGGCTCTTCTCTGTAGCCTGTGTGCCCCGGAAGTCTGGCTATGCAAATGGTGTTGTCCTGGATGCCGGTAAAATTTCCCCATCCAGAACTTCTTGCGTAAGTTGCTTATCTACAAAACTTACTCAAGAAGTTCTGGATGGGGAAATTTTACAGGGCGAGCTGTATGCTATGCTCACAGTTGGGCAAGGCATAATGCGCAGGCGCGACATTAGACTTAACTGCGCAGGCACGAAACACTACGCAAACGTCGGGAAGAAATTACTTAGGGAAAAGCAAGAGGTGGGGGAGAAACAGCGAATTCACAAAGCCAATTTGACCAGACCGCCGTGATTAACAGGCGAAAACGGCGACTTTACTAAGGTATTTTGGCAGCAAAGGTGGGGAATCGGGACAATAAAGACACAGTTATAAAGCACAGCTCAGGACCTATTTAAAGCTATTTTTAGCTCACATTGAAAAAACGGGGTGACAGGTTCCCTTTAAGGTGTATTATGCACCAAATGTACATATCCTAGCAGGCTTTCCATGGTGTATCTTCCTTTATTCACGGTTGCTGATAAACTAGATGTTTCACCAGAGATGGTCAGTAACAGGCCCAGATGTCCTATAGGACCGGGTTAGATAATAGCCCTCTCCTTCGCACTGAGCTTCCTATCTTAGAGGGTGGCTAGGGTGCCTGGTAGGGCTGTAAGAGCTGTGCCTGTGACTTGCGTAGCAGAGGGGGTGACGCCATCTTAGTCTGGCGAGCACCTGCTCTGCCCAGTAACTCACAGATTGTTGCTACAGAGGGATCGACTCTTCATTTTCCTCATAGACCTTACAGGGAAAACAGGAGAGCCCGTCCTTCAGTGTCCGAACCTTGCAGGCCACATAAAATGACGTATGTAAAAATATAACGTGAGATGCAGACCATTGACTAAATGTAAAAATATAATCATTATTAAATACTAGATGGTTGCCCGATTCTAACGCATCGGGTATTCTAGAATATGTACCACGTAGTATATTGCCCAGCCACGTAGTATATTGCCCAGCCACGTAGTATATTGCCCAGTGACGTAGTATATTGCCCAGTGACGTAGTATATTGCACAGCCACGTAGTATATTGCACAGCCACGTAGTATATTGCCCAGCCACGTAGTATATTGCCCAGCCACGTAGTATATTGCCCAGTGACGTAGTATATTGCCCAGTGACGTAGTATATTGCACAGCCACGTAGTATATTGCACAGCCACGTAGTATATTGCCCAGCCACGTAGTATATTGCCCAGCCACGTAGTATATTGCCCAGTGACGTAGTATATTGCCCAGTGACGTAGTATATTGCACAGCCACGTAGTATATTGCACAGCCACGTAGTATATTGCCCAGCCACGTAGTATATTGCCCAGCCACGTAGTATATTGGCTAGTTACATTGTATATTGCCCAGTCACGTAGTATACAGCAGAGCCACATAGTATATTACCCAGTTACGTAGTATATTGCCCAGTGACGTAGTATATTGCCCAGTGACGTAGTATATTGCCCAGTGACGTAGTATACAGCACAGAGCCACGTAGTATATTGCCCAGTGATGTAGTATATTGCCCAGTGACGTAGTATACAGCACAGCCACGTAGTATATTGCACAGCCCATGTAGTATATTGCCCAGCTATGTAGCATATTGCCCATCCACGTATGACACAGGTTAAAAAAATAAAAAATAAACATATACTCACCTTCCGCAGGTGCATTGTAGTTCTGTCGCCTGTGGGGTGCAGGCGGCATCTTCCGGTCCCAGGGTGTGATGACGTCGCGGTCACGTGACCGTGACGTGGTCACATAACCGTGACATCACGGCAGGTCCTTGTCGTGCAGGACCTGTCATGACGTCGCGGTCACATGACCGTGACGTCACGGCAGGTCCTTTCCGCGCAGGCGCGCAGGACTTGTGATGACGTCGCGGTCACATGACCGTGACGTCATGGCAGGTCCTTCTGCCAGACCATCTGTGCCACCGGAACGTGCCGGTTGCATCGCGAGGAGCGGGAAAGGCGGCGTAGGTGAGTATATAATCGTTTTGTTTTTTTAAAATTATTTTTAACATTAGATGTTTTTACTATTGGCGCTGCATAGGCTGCGTCAATAGTAAAAAAAACTTGGTCACACACGGTTAATAGCAGCGGTAACGGAGTGCGTTACCCGCGGCATAACACTGTCCGTTACCGCCGGCATTAACCCTGTGTGAGCGGAGGGGTGTATGCGGGCGCCGGGCAGTGAGTGCGGGGAGTAAGGAGCGGCCATTTTCTTCCGGACTGTGCGCGTCGCTGATTGGTCGCGGCAGCCATGACAGGCAGCTGGCGAGACCAATCAGCGAACGAATAACCGTTACAGACAGAAGGACAGACGGAAGTGACCCTTAGACAATTATATAGTAGATTACAAAAAAATGTAGCTCCTTACAAACGTATGACGTACTGGTATGTCATATTCCAGCTCCATATTCCTGCATCTTTACCAGCAGATGATAGGTGATTTAAACGGCAATCATGTGCCTTTTACAGCCGCAGGTGTCAGAGCACTTTGACAGTGGCATTTAACGCGCACCAGCAGGAGGGCACTTCATGCCACGCATCCATCGTCGCACCCGTGACGTAATCGCTGGGTACTGATAGGTTGCTATGACAGCTGGGGGACTGTTCAACGTTCCCGTGCTTGTTAAAATGATAGTCCTGTGAATGCCAGCCTAGTAGATCGTGATTATGCACTGCTGTTTATAGCACAAGGACGGGACTAATAAATACAGTTAAATATCTTTAAAAATATGACCCCCCCCACAAATGTTCAAATCACCCCCCTTAAAAATAAAACAGTAAAAAGTGCACATTTTTGTTAGCGCAGCATATGTAATTGTCAGATCTATCAAGATATAAAAAAATGAATACGATCAGGAAACGACATAATGAGAAAAAAATGGAGAATCCAGAATTACGTTGTTTTGCAATAGTGCGCAATAAAATACAATAAGAGGCGATCATAATATCACATCTACCTCAAAATGGTATCAGTAAAAACGTCAGCTCAGGGCTCAAAAGATAAGCCCTCATCCAACCCCAGATCCCGAAAAATGAAAACTTATAAGGCCTCATAAATGTTAAAGTGCATAAAAGTAAATAAATACACAGCGGTAAAATATGTACTTAGATCAATGAAATAAAAAAGCAAAATGCACATATATAGTGAAGGAAATAAGTATTTGATCCCTTGCTGATTTTGTAAGTTTGCCCACTGACAAAGACATGAACAGTCTATAATTTTAAGGGTAGGTTCATTTTAACATTGAGAGATAGAATATCAAAAATATCAAATATCAAAAATAAAATACAGAAAACCACACAAATTATATAAATGTATCTGCATTTTGCAGTGAGAAATAAGTATTTAATTCCTCTGGCAAACAAGACTTAATATTTGGTGGCAAAACCCTTGTTAGCAAGCACAGCAGTCAGACATTGTGAAAAAAAAATAAAAAAAAATAAAAATGCACATATTTGGTATCGCTGCATCCAGAATGACCCTACCTATAAAACTGTCACTCTATGTAACCCCTTCAGTGAACGCGGATAAAAAATTGAATAAAATATGTGACAAAAAATGCTTTTTAATCATACCGCAAAAAAAGTGGAATATAAAGTGACTAAAAAGTCGAATGTAAATAAAAATGATATCTTTGAATACGCCATCTTGTCCCACAAAAAGCAAGCTGCCATACAGCTCTATCAGTGGAAAAATGAAAAAGCTATAGCTCTCAGAATAAATGTGATATGTTAGACTGTCTACAGCACCATACCACTTTCTATGGAGAGGAAATACTGCACCTATGAACTATCACTATTCGTAAAGAAATAAAGGTAGTGCTCAGCAAGATGAGTATTCAAAGTCCTTATTGCAAGTATAAGAAAAATGCGGCACTCACCATTTCTTTGAAAATTCAGTCCTTTATTTCATAATCAGACAAGTAAGAGGTGAGGGGGTGCAGGGATGTGAATAAGATGAACGATGTCCATTTCGCACTGAACACAGTGCTTCTACGGGTCCAAACCAAAGAACAAAGCTGTCTTATCACTTTTATCATATAGTGAACAGCGTAAGAAAACACCCCCCCCAAAAAAATTGGTTTTTTTTTCATTCTGCATCCCAAAAATTGGAATAGGATATTGTGCACTCTATGCTGAGCATTTACAGCGGGGTTTCTATGTAAAATATGCGGAAAATTCCCTCTAATGAGGCAGATGGAGGCACTGTGGATGCTGTCTGCCCTATGGTCTGGAGTAACTTTGAATCACGTCATTTGAAGATTTAGATGGAAATCCTGGTGTAATACCTCAGCGTAGAGCACAAGATAAACGTGATCCAAAATGTTATATAAAATGTTCCCAAAAGCTTCAATCCAATCCACAAAAAAAGCAAGTCCCCACTCAGGTCCGTCATCTGTCAATAGAAATGTAGAGGGCTTCCATGTTACTGGTAGTACAAAGGCTCTGTAAAAGGGAAATGGCTCCTCATCCTCCAAAAGAAATCCAGGGGATTCTGCACTTCCAAATTCAAATGCTCCTTCCTAACGTCCACATGTTTGGCATTTCTATAGTGATGAGAGCCCGCTTAATTTACTGGTGCATGTTTCCAGAAGGCTGAGCTGGGCATAACGCACTGGAAACTACAATGTACGGACACTACGCTGTCAGATTTGCAATTTTCACTCAGCAACAACCACTTCTGCTAGTTTCTAGAAAACACCCATTGAGTCAAAATCATCATTACACCTGTAGATAAATGGATGTAATTTCCAAAATAGGCCATTCGAGAGGGGATTCTGTTCTTTTGGCATGTAGGGGTTCTGTATATGGAGTCTACAAACTATTCTACAATAATTTGTTCTCCAAGAGTCAAATGTTTGGCTAAGCAGTACTGCACAGCCAATTTGGGGATGAAACAAAATTGTGATAAAAATGTAATTATTTTTTCTTCACTGCCCAATGGTATAAAATTTTGTGACACACTCGTAGTGTCAATATAATCACTGCATTCCTAGATGAATTAATTGAGAGATAGTGTGTAAAATGGGGTCACTTACGGGGGGTACTGCTGTTCTTGCACCTCATGGGCTCTACCAGTGGCTCATGGCATACGCAAGCCTTAACAGCAAAAATTTCGACCTTTTTAGAACCTCAGGGCTCTGCCAATGTGACATGGCACACTCAAACCATTTCAGCAAAATCTGAACTCCAATATAGCACTTCTTCCCTTCTGAGCTTTGCACTGTGCCTCAAAAGTAGTTTTAGACCATATATGGGGTATTGGCATACTAAAGAGAAATTGCATAACAAATTGTACAGTTCATTTTCTACAGGGTGGGCCATTTATATGGATACACCTAATGAAATGGGAATGGTTGGTGATATCAACTTCCTGTTTGTGGCACATTAGTATATGGGAGGGAGAAAGCTTTTCAAGATGGGTGGTGGTGACCATGGCGGCCATTTTGATGTCGGCCATTTTGGATCCAACTTTATTTTTTCCAATGGGAAGAGGGTCATGTGACACATCAAAAGTATTGAGAATTTCACAAGAAAAACAATGGTGTGTTTGTTTTTAACGTAACTTTATTCTTTCATTAGTTATTTACAAGTGCAATCCTCTTCTCCCAGTCTTGACACACTGATAGCAACACCACAGAAGAAATGCTAGCACAGGCTTCTAGTATCCATTGTTTCATATGCTGCACATCTCGTATCTTCACAGCATAGACAATTGACTTCAGATGACCCCAGCATCTGAAACAATGGATACTGGAAGACTGTGCTAGCATTCCTTCTGTGGTGTTGCTATCAGTGTGTCAGTGGGAGAAGAGGGTTGCATTGACAATCCAACACAATGGGCAGCACTTTGAACACATTTTATAAGTGGTCATAAACTTGTAAATAACTATTGAAAGAATAAAGTTATGTTAAAACCAAGCACACCATTGTTTTTCTTGTGAAATTCTCAATAAATTTGATGTGTCAGATGACCCTCTTCCTATTGGAAATCATAAAGTTGGATCCAAAATATCTGACTTCAAAATGGCCGCCATGGTCACCACCCATCTTGAAAAGTTTTCCCCCTCCCATATACTAATGTGCCACAAACAGGAAGTTGATATCACCAATCATTTCTATTTTATTTAGGTGTATCCTGTACTATTATCCCTTTTGAAAATTAAAAACTTGGGGCAAACTAAAATCTTAGTGGAAAAAATCGTAATTTTCATTTAATTTAGCCTAATGTTATACAATTCTGTGAATCGCCTGAAGGTTAAAAATGCTCACTACACCCTCAAGAGGTGTAGTTTCCAAAATGGGGATCACTTGTGGGGATTTCTGCGGTTTTTGGCATGTCAGGGGCTCTTCATGTGTGACATGGCATCCGCAATCTATTCCAGCCAAAATTGAGCTCCACAATTCAGACTGCGCTCCTTCCCCTGCCGTGTGCCCAGCAGAAGTTTTCCACTACATATGTAATCAGGAGAAATTGAACAATAAATTATACCATCCATTTTCTCCTGTTACCCTTGTGAAAGTGAAAAATGTGGGGCAAACCAACATTTTTGCAGGAAAAATGAATTTTTACATTTTTACGGCTCAACGTTATAAAATTTTGTGAAGCCCTTGTGGGTTTAAGGTGCTCATCACACTTCTAAATAAGTTCCTTGAGAAGTGTAGTTTGCAAATTGGGGTCGCTTGTGGGGTTTTCCACTGGTTAGACACACCAGGGACTCTGCAAACGCAGCTTCGTGTCCGTTATCGATTTCAGCCAATTTTGCACTCCGAAAGTCAAATAGTGCTCCTTCCCTTCTGAGCCCTGCCTTACACCCAAACAGTAGTTTTCCACCACATATAGGGTGTCAGCACACCCAGGAGAAATTGTACAACAAATTGTATGGTCCATTTTCTACTTTAACCCTTGTGAAAATGAAAGGAAAATTTGGGGCTAAATCAACATTTGTGAGGGAGAAATTGCTGAAATTACTGTTAAGCACAGTTGGGTAAATAAACTTATTGCATGTAGTTTTGAGCACCTTGAGGGGTGCAGTTTTTAGAATTATGTCATTTTGGGGTATTTTCTGTCATATAGGCCCCCTCAAAGTCACTTCAAATGGGAGGTTGTCCCTACAAAAATTGGTTTTGTAAATTTTGTTGGAAAATTTAGAAATCGCTAATCAACTTTGAACCCTTCTGACTTCCTAAAAAAAAACCCATTATGTTTCAAATATGATGCTGATGTAAAACAGGCATGTGGGAAATGTTACATGTGGATTCTACCATTGTCTCCTGCATCTCCTATCACTATGGGTATGGGTGTGCACCTGTGATATGTATGTTGGTCACTTTCTCTTTTAGCTGAGGCACTTATGGGCATTGAAACCATAATACTCGTTACATGAGGTTTATATGTCAGAGGAGGTGGTGACATCATATAAAGTAGGTGTCTGTTATGTGCAGTATTTTTGCTTAATATATTGTTATATGTTATTGTATTAATCTTTCTAACTACAGTTGTGTGAAAAAGTGTTTGCCCTCTTCCTGATTATTATTTTTCTTTTGAATGTTTGTCACACTTAAATGTTTCAGATCACCAAACAAATTTCAATATTAGACAAACACAAGTAAACACAGAAAACGGTTTTTAAATTAAGATCTTTAATATTAAGGGAAAAAGAAATCCAAACCTACAGGGCCCTGTGTGAAACATTGATTGCCCTCCCTTTCCTTAAAACAGACTTTGTTTTGCGACTTTTATGCAATTAGAAATCTATCATATTTCACTCCAAAAGGTTACTACAGGGCTTTTCCTCAACATTTATTTACATTTTGGCCTAGGTATTGCAAAATGGTGTAATAAATGTCATAAAACCTTAATAAATATGGTTTAATCATTTACAATAGAGAACTCCCTCCCCCAATGTATGTAGTTGTCACGATTCCCACCGTGCTGACACCACTATGTCACGAATCGGGGGTGACCTTTGGCCAGCACACGGCTATCACATGTGCAGGGGGGCTTATCTTAGTTATCCCTCCACTGCTACAATGTGATGAAAACACTAACAAGGCTATTGACCTATCAATTTACTGCAGGGACTTATTTTAGTTATCCCACTGCTGCTACCATATCACGAACTGCAGGGATTTATGTATATCCCGCTTTCCAGTTCCGGTTTGGAACTTGCAGCTCTCTGGCGCCTCCCTTACCCTCAGGTCAGTCTAGGTACTGCACCTAGGGTACTTAGTCGCCAGAAAGGCTGCCTGCTATGTACTGGCATTTGGGCACGCTGCAGCGAGGGCGATATAACTACCCCCACACAGGCAGGAACAATAATTATCAACGCTGCTGTCGCTACAACGACTCCCAAATGCACAGAACTTTATTAATTTATACATTTTACTCCATAAAAAGATCAGGCAGTGCTTATGAAAGGTATATAAAGATGTTACAATAGGAGACAAAGTATGTACAGCAATTATAAAATAAACAGGGATTAAACGAGAAATTAACACTTACATGTGCTCAGATCATTTCAGGCAACCATGCTGGTGGGCGGAGCCCCAAATGTCCCAATTCATGAGATAATCTTTCTGTGGTGAGGTCCCAAGCAAGAATGAAGGCTGGGTCGAGTGCAGCAATTTATAACTGCAGGCTTGTGACATCACTAAAGGGGTTTGAGTTACCATTGCCCTCCCTTCTCCTCAGATGTACAGTTTTTACCAACAATACTTATAATTCTCATATCTTAGCTTGAGAATATGTCAGAATCACAGTATGTGTGCTAACAGGGAAAACTAAAAATCATATTATACATTATCATCACAGTAGTCTACAAATTTTTGAATCAAATCATAACCGGGCATTTATCAAGCAACCTTGTCTGCTAAGCGTCAGAAAAAATGGATCCATGAAAAAAGGATCACAAAACATCAGAATAGGACATGCGCAAGGAGACGCATGAGTATTTCTTTACATGCAATAAAAATAAATAAATGTATAACTTTGCTGACTGGATGGGTCTGTTACTCCTTTTGCTGCCAGGTTTTCTGGTCCATTTTAAAAACAGTGAATTGAAAAAAGCAGGCTATATATGGTGGGTACAGAAATTATTCAGACCCCTTTAAATTTTTCACTCTTTGTTTCATTGCAGCCATTTGGTAAATTCAAAAAAGTTCTTTTTTTTTCTCATTAATGTACACTCTGCACCCCATACTGACGGAAAAAAAAACAAATGTAGAAATTTTTGCTAATTTATTAAAAAAGAAAAACTGAAATATCACATCATCATAAGTATTCAGACCCTTTGCTCAGTATTGAGTAGAAGCACTCTTTTGAGCTAGTACAGCCATGAGTCTTCTTGGGAATGTTGCAACAAGTTTTTCACACCTGCAATTCTTCCTTGCAGATCCTCTCCAGTTCCGTCAGGTTGGATGGTGAACATTGATGGACAGCCATTTTCAGGTCTCTCCAGAGATACTCAATTTGGTTTAGGTCAGGGCTCTGGCTGGGCCAGTCAAGAATGGTCACAGAGTTGTTCTGAAGTCACTCCTTTGTTATTTTAGCTGTGTACTTAAGGTCATTGTCTTATTGGAAGGTGAACCTTCGGCCAAGTCTGAGGTCCAGAGCACTCTGGAAGAGGTTTTCATCCAGGATATCTCTATACTTGGCCGCATTCATGTTTCCTTCAATGGCAACCAGTCTTCCTATCCCTGCAGCTGAAAAACACCCCCATAGCATGATGCTGCCACCACCATACTTCACTGTTAGGATTGTATTGGGCAGGTGATGAACAGTACCTGGTTTTCTCCACACATACCACTTAGAATTATCACCAAAAAGGTCTATCTTCGTCTCATCAGACCAGAGAATCTTATTTCTCATAGTCTGGGAGTCCTTCATGTGTTTTTTAGCAAACTCTATGTGGGCTTTCATATGTCTTGCACTGGGGAGAGGCTTCTGTCGGGCCATTCTGCCATAAAGGCCTGACTGGTGGAGGGCTGCAAGGATAGTTGACTTTGTGGAACTTTCTCCTATCTCCCTACTGCATCTCTGTAGCTCAGCCACAGTGATCTTGGGGTTCTTCTTTACGTCTCTCACCAAGACTCTTCTCCCACGATTGCTCAGTTTGGCTGGACAGCCAGATCTAGGAAGACTTCTGGTGGTCCCAAACTTCTTCCATTTAAGGATTATGGAGGCCACTGTGCTCTTAGGAACCTTGAGTACTGTAGAAATTCTTTTCCAACCTTGGCCAGATCTGTACCTTGCCACAATTCTGTCTCTGTGCTCCTTGGCCAGTTCCTTTGACCTCATGGTTCTCCTTTGGTCTGACATGCACTGTGAGCTATGAGGTCTTATATAGACAGGTGTGTGCCTTTCCAAATCAAGTCCTATCAGTTTAATTAAACACAGCTGGACTCCAATGATGGAGTAGAACCATCTCAACGAGGATCACAAGGCAATGGACAGCATGTGACTTAAATATAAGTGTTTGAGCAAAGGGTCTGAATACTTATGACGATGTGATATTTCAGTTTTTCTTTATTAATAAATTATCAAAAATTACTACATTTCTGTTTTTTTCAGTCAAGATGGGGTGCAGAGTGTACATTAATGAGAAAAAAATGAACTTTTTTGAATTTACCAAATGGCTGCAGTGAAACAAAGAGTGAAAAATTTAAAGGGGTCTGAATACTTTCCATACCCACTGTATATGGGATACATGTTGGCCAAATGTTAGTTTGGTAGACAGTTATCTCCCCTGTCTTCCCCATACACATGACTGCTTGGCTCGGCCAAAGGCTCATGCGTATTTAACTGGGAAGAGAGGCGCAAGCCTCCGCCAGCATCCTCGGTCATTGATTTATATCACCTGTTGAAACTCCAACTACCTGATCCTTCTCTCCCTAAGGACATCCTAATAATCTGTTATGGGAGAGTTGGGAGGCCACCATACACATCAGACCCAGACCACTCTTAATGCATTCCTGGGGCATTTTTTTTAACATACATGGGCAAGGCTCCCCCCTTTTTGGTTTGGCATCTTGTCTACGTGGTTTCCAGGTTTTTGGGCAGGTGCAAAACAGTCAGGTCTGGGCCTTGCCCTGCCCCCATCTATTTTGCGGTCTTCTGACACATAGAGAGGTGAACTTCAAGAGTTAGGGACCATCCTGATTGGGTACACCTTGTCGCGGTGGGATGGATCGTGATTGGATACACCTTGTCGCAGAGAGATGGATCCTGATGGGGTACACCTTGTCTCGGTGGGATGGCTGTTATACTCTTTTGATCAAAATAGTCAACTAAGTACCCTATGTTATTTACATGTGCTATTACTGTTTAATTATTATTTACTGCAGGGTATTTGCTCACTTTGTAATTATCATAGGTTTTCTAAGTCATTCTGCATGACTGACAAATCTTCTTTGTAGGAACTTTGTTTTGCTTTTTCTATTTTAATCTTCACTACAAATCCTTCTTTGGCGATAAGTGCCCTATATACGGATGAAATTGTAGTTCATTGCTTATGGAAATCTTAGTTTTTTTCCCTTTTTATGTTTAGCTGTCAAAATGACATGTTAGATAATGACACTTAGCTCGAGCAGATAAAGTTGGATTTTTCTGTAAATTGCGCTGTTGTTTTTTTTTTTTCAGGATCCAGTATAACATCTTTATTAATCTCAGGTTGAGAAATCATTCATGAAGGTGAAAGTGACGATGACTTTTCGATTCTGTCCGGTAGCTTTATGCTTCTTATGGACATTGTGCTCTGTGACTTTGGCAGCTGATAGCACGCACAATTCTAATGATGCCTTTCCCTGGGAAGATCTTAGGTTGCCCCAATATGTGATCCCCCTGCACTATGAACTCTCTTTACACCCAAACTTAACTACTCTCACGTTTGCTGGCCTTGCTAAGATCACAATTGTTGTACAACAGCAGACGAATTCTGTTGTTCTGCATAGCAAGCACCTGATCATAACTAAGACAAGTATGGAAAGAAAAAAGGGGGATGCACGTGTCCACCAAGATTTGCTCCTTCTGGAACGTCCTGCAGGTGAACAAATTGCACTTCAAGCTGCTGATCCACTGAGGCCGGGAGAAAACTATACTCTGTATATTGCCTACAATGCCAACCTCTCTGACAGTTTCCATGGGTTTTATAAAGGCTCATACAGAACCCCGGATGGAGAGATCAGGTAAACCTGCTTTTTAATATGTTTATTACATATGATGATTAGTTTCCACTTTCCAAAGTAGATGCAAACTTAAAGAAGACCTACCATTAGCCATAAATATTACATTTTATTCACTTGGTGTAAATGCGGCTGTTCTCCTGGAACTTATGTCATGTGTAATGTATAAAATGATGTGTGGATGCTACTAGTTGGGGTTGTGTCCTTGTATAGTCTAACACTGTCTAATCAGTGCTAACGCTGCAGGACACACCCCTTTGACAAAGGAAGGGGTGACACCGAGTTGTGTGTGTGTGTGTATGTATATATATATATATATATATATATATATATATAAGCAGTCACGCAGTATATAACACAGGCGACATAGTATATAACACAGGCCACGCAGTATATAACACAGGGCACGTAGTATATAGCACAGCCCACGCAGTATATCACACAGCCCACGCAGTATCTAACACTGGCCACGTAGTATATAGCAGCCACGCAGTATATAACACAGCCCACGCTGTGTATCACACAGCCCACGCAGTATATAACACTGCCCATATAGTATATAGCAGCCACGCGTTATATAACACAGCCCACGCAGTATATAACACAGCCCCCGCAGTATATCACACAACCCACGCAGTATAGAACACAGCCCATGTAGTATACAGCACAGCCACGTAGTATATAACACCGCCCACACAGTATATAACACTGGCCATGTAGTATATAACGCAGCCCACGCAGTATATCACACAGCCCATGTAGTGTATATAGCAGCCACGCAGTATATAACACTGCCCACGCAGTATATAGCAGTGTGGGCACCATATCCCTGTTAAAAAAAATAATTAAAATAAAAAATAGTTATATACTCACCCCCTGCGATCCAGCGAAGCTCCGGCTATGCGCGCGTGGCTGGCGCCATCTTCCGTTCCCAGGATGCATTGCGAAATTACCCACATGACTTAGCGGTCTCGCGAGACCGCTAAGTCTTCTGGGTAATTTCGCAATGCATCTCTGGGAACGGAAGATGGCGGCAGCCGCGTGCGGCTCGGCGGACTACAGAGGGTGAGAATAGCAGGTTTTTTGTTGTTTTTTTTAATTATTTTTAGCATTACATTGTTTTACTATTGATGCTGTATAGGCAGCATCAATAGTAAAAAGTTGGGGACACACAGGGTTAATAGCAGCGGTAACGGAGTAAGTTACCCGCGGCATAACGCGGTCTGTTACCGCTGGCATTAACCCTGTGTTAGCGGTGACCGGAGGGGAGTATGCGGGCGCCTGGCACTGACTGCAGGGGAGTAGGGAGGGACTAATGGGACTGTGCCTGTCACTGATTGGTCACGGCAGCCATGACAGGCAGCTGGCGAGACCAATCAGCGACGCAGGATTTCCATGACAGGAGTTGCAGACAGAAAGACGGAAGTACCCCTTAGACAATTATATCTAGATATATGATATATATATATATATATATATATATATATATATATATATATATACATACATACATACATACATACATACATACATACATACATACATATATGAAATAGCACAATTATTTGGCCATATCATTACATTTAAATAGATGTCCTACAATCACAAGATTATGATATCTTTTTTGCCAGGGTCCTTGCGTCCACCCAGTTTGAGCCTACAGCCGCCCGTATGGCCTTCCCATGTTTTGATGAACCTGCCTTTAAAGCCACTTTTTCCATTAAAATCCGAAGGGATGCAAAACACAGTGCCGTGTCCAATATGCCTATAGTAAGTATGTTCATGTAACTGTCATGTCTGAACTTCACACATTTTAGCTGGTTGTAATGTAATTTTCTGTTTTTATTGTGCATGCAAATCCACTGCCTACTGGGAATTCTCACCGGGAAATACATGGATATACATCCACCCTGCATCCACCTCACTCTGTGGTCATTTCCTTTCCTAGGTAAAGACTGAACACGTAGATAATGGGCTCCTGGAAGACCACTTTGATGTCACGGTGAAGATGAGCACCTATCTCGTGGCTTTTATTGTTTCAGACTTCAAATCAATCAGTCAGATCACAAACCATGGCGTCAAGGTAACGTTTACAAGATGTGGATGTCCGCTACTGTAAAATTATGTTTGCGGTCTTCCAAAAAATTTGCCTCACCTCTCCACAGGTAGCGAGTGGTATTACAGCTCAGCACCATAAATGAGTCTAATATAATGAGGTGGTGCAGCATGCTTGTATATTTTGTATGGGTAGTTCCTTACCGTAATTTTTTTTCTATAGAAGGTAACGAGATGAGAGGATCGTTCCTCACAACTCCATTCGACAGCCCCGGTCATATCTCTTTCTCCGTATACTGGAGCTGTGCAATTTTCCTGCGCTTCTGGGTTCCTCAGTGCGGCGTTTGATTAGTTGGCCTGGTGTGACATCATCTGGGTGTGTGTAGCGCACCGGTGACACCTCGCCAGCACTGGCTAATCATAAGCCAAGCCTGGGATCCCGGAGGGTAAGGAAATTCAGAGAGCACTGACCTGGACCTGTAGACTGGGATTGCGCAAAGTGATCTGCTCATCTCTAATGGTAACACATGCCTGTTTATATAATTATGGTTTCTTTGCTTTCATTCCAGATATCAGTCTACACTGTTCCACACAAGATAGATCAGGCTGTGTATGCCTTAGATGCAGCAGTAAAACTCCTGGACTTTTATGAGGAATATTTCCATATACCGTACCCTTTGCCAAAGCAGGGTATGTATGAGTGAGTGACTGGTGGAGTAGTTTCGGGATTTTGCTTATTTTTTGCGTTTCTGATTATTTCATCTAATTTATTTAGATCTTGCTGCAATTCCTGACTTTCAGTCTGGTGCAATGGAAAACTGGGGGCTAACGACTTACAGAGAGTCCGCATTGTTGTACGATCCGAAGACATCAACAGCCTCCAATAAACTCTGGATTACAATGGTTATTGCTCACGAGCTGGCTCACCAGGTCAGTAGAGGCTAGTCTGATGTCCGGCTTTCTGCCATTGATTGCTTTCCAATACCCCAATCTTATCATGCACCTGCCATAGTGATAATCTATGGACTATGAGTAATTGCGTTATGTATACTAATATTTAGTGTATTTTGTATTGTAATTCACAGTTACACGGAAAAATAGTTACTATGCAGACCTGGTCACAGGAGCTACCTGGTCATGGCATCTACCTGGTCATGGCATCTACCTGGTCATGGCAGCTACCTGGTCATGGCAGCTACCTGGTCACGGCACCTACCTGGTCATGGCAGCTACCTGGTCATGGCATCTACCTGGTCATGGCATCTACCTGGTCATGGCAGCTACCTGGTCACGGCACCTACCTGGTCATGGCAGCTTTGCCACTCCGAACTCTCCCAGAGATCACATGCAACGCTCCTGAGGGCCAGTGCTTAAATCTGTTAAAGGTCCCAATGATCAAACTTAATGGGGTATTCTCAAATTTGGAAGTTATTCCCTATAAATATGATAGAGGATAATTTCCCGATCACTGGGGGTCCGACCATTGAGACTCCCACTGTTCCCAAGAACCAGGGCTCAGAAGAAACCCTTGTAAAGGGAGCTAGTGTCGGTCATATGCTGCCCTCAGGGATCTCCAGCACGGTTCCATTAAGAATGAGCAGAACAGCAGTGCGCTGCGAGTATGATCGACCACCACTACATTCACACAGGACTCTGCAAATCCCAGGTTCTTGGGATCAGTGGGGGTCCTAGCGGTTGGACACCCATCAATTGAGAAGTTAACTTCCAAACTCGAGGATACCCCTGTAAATTATGGTCCTGTCTCCTTATGTGTTGCCTTTTGGAGCTTTTCCGGCATACATCCCCTGTAGTTATTAGAGTCCGAAGCATTGAATACAGCCATACATGCATCCATATTCAGAAGGATATCAAGATGTATTGAAATGAGAGGAGGAAGCCTTCACAGGTTTGTTTTATAGTCTGTAACTATGGAGGGACATGGGTCAGCATAGGAGCCGTAGACACAAAACTGCAGGACATTTATAATTACAGCATTTTTGCACATTTTAGGACTCTCTTACAAAGTGGCTTTATTTTAGATGTATTAGAGCAAAGCAAAATGGATATGATGATGGTCATCCCTCTCGAATGGAATTATAGCCCTTATTGCATATTCCTGTATAGTGTAGCCGCTTATAGTAGAGTTTCCTACCTTTATTGAGATAGGCCATCTTACAAGATCGCTTGCTCAGATTCTTTGTGTGCCGCAGTAATAGCTAGGTCAGCAGACAACATATAGCGGTCTTGGTAGAGGAGTCGGCCATTAATGCCAATCAGACAATAGCTGGCTTTTTTGGTCTTGATGGAACCCGGCCTAGACAAGACCCTGGTGCTGCCCTCGGTCCTGTACCCCAGAGTCCAACCCCCATCAGCAGTGAGACATTGCTGATCAGTAAATCGTCCTAATTATTTATGATCTATTTAATATGTAGGAGACTATAGATTGTTGCTGTGAATGGTAACTGCCGTTCTTTTATCTCTTGGTAGTGGTTTGGAAACCTGGTAACAATGGAGTGGTGGAATGATCTGTGGCTGAATGAGGGATTTGCAAAGTTCATGGAGTATATTTCGGTCAATATTACTTATCCAGAGCTGCAAGTTGTAAGTTTACTTTTCATGACTTATATAAAGCGGATCTGTCATCAGACTCTTCTGAAAGTGTTAAAATTACCAATGTTAATTAGAGGTAATCTGTCAGCAGGATTTCACCCTCCCCCCAAACTATTTATATGCACATGTAGCTCTTTCAAGGACAAGTCCAGCAATCCCTTTCCATGGCCATGAGAAATCAGCATTTGAATTGATATACAAATATGCTGAAGGACTATGGTAGATCCGAAGCCTCTGTCACTCCAGCTCTATTCCCTGCTCAGTGCCGCCTCATCCTGCTTGATTGATGACTCCTTAGCCCCTGTGCTGTGTGACTTCAGGCACTCAGTCAAGCACGAAGATGCAGCGTTGAGCGGAGAATAGAACTGGAGTGACAGAATAAGAAACCTTTGTAATAAATCTTATCAGAGAAATCTACTTTCTTCTCCTTCTGGACTCACAATTCATTCTGTCTTCACTGAATACACATTTTACCTGTGAATTGAGAATTTTGAGAATGAGTTGTGAATCCAGGAGAAGAAAGTGGATTTCTCTGATAAGATTTATTACAAAGTTTCGTATTCTTATTTGTACTATTGATTTATGTAATAAAAAATAATATGGCGGTTACTCTTTAAGCAAATGGTTCACTCATAGGATAGATGATGCTATAAATGATCACTGGAGTCTAGCTGCTGAGACACTACATGATCCAAAACATGAGGGTCCAAAGTGTCCCTGTACGAAGGGATCGGATGCAACCACTACTCATGTAGATGGTGAATAAAGCAGTGGTTGCACATGCTCCTGGCTGCTGTTCCATTCACACAGGAGGGCAGGGCCGGCTCCAGGTTTTTGTGGGCCCCTTTAACACATACCATGATTTATGATGTACAGATACAGCAAAGAGAAATATAGGTATAGTACAATGCCAAAGATTTCACTTACTTCTTGCATTACATGAGTGAGTCCGACACATCGCTGATCGGGTGGACAGATTACTGGGAGAGGCTGGTGAGGACCCAGCGGTCATGGTGCACATTGGCACAAATGACAAAGTTAGAGGTAGGTGGAAGGTCCTTAAAGATGATTTCAGGGAATTAGGTTGCAAGCTGAAAGCAAGGACCTCCAACGTGGTATTTTCCGAAATACTGCCGGTACCACGTGCCACGCCAGAGAGGCAACGGGAGATTAGGGAGGTTAATAAGTGGCTCAAGAATTGGTGTAGGAAGGAGGGGTTTGGGTTCCTGCAGAACTGGGCCGACTTCTCAGTTGGCTACAGGCTCTACGCTAGGGACGGGCTGCACCTCAATGGGGAAGGTGCAGCTGTGCTGGGGGAGAAAATGGTAAGAAGGTTGGAAGAGTGTTTAAACTAGGGATTGGGGGGGAGGGTATTCATTTTATAGGAGGGGAAGATAGTGCAGATAGAGACCTGGGCACAAATAAGGAAGTTGGGGGTGGCGGTGGCATGGGGGGTGGGGTTAGAACAGTTAGTAATTTAAGAAAGAATAGAGGTACAGAGAGTAACATCAAGTGCATGTATACTAATGCCAGAAGCCTCGCCAACAAAATGGATGAATTAGAACTAATGTTGTTGGAGCATAATTATGACATGGTGGGGATATCTGAGACGTGGCTGGATGAGAGCCATGACTGGGCTGTTAACTTGCAGGGCTATAGCCTGTTCAGAAATGACCGTACAGATAAGCGAGGGGGAGGGGTGTGTCTGTATGTAAAATCTTCCTTAAAACCCATCCTGCGTGATAATATAGGTGAATTTAATGAAAATGTAGAGTCCCTGTGGGTGGAGATAAGGGGAGGGAGAAAAAATAATAAATTACTGATAGGGGTTTGTTATAAATCTCCAAAACTAATGGAAGCAATGGAGAATATCCTCATAAAGCAAATAGATGAAGCTGCGACTCAAGAAGAAGTCATTATTATGGGGGACTTCAACTACCCTGAAATAGATTGGGGAACAGAAACCTGCAGTTCCAGTAAAGGTAATCGGTTTTTGACAACTATGAGAGACAATTACCTTTCACAACTGGTTCAGGACCCAACAAGGAGGGGGGCACTGCTAGACCTAATATTAACCAACAGGCCAGACCGCATATCAAATATAAGGGTTGGGGGTCACTTGGGGAATAGTGATCACAAAATAATACGTTTTCATGTATCCTTTAATAAGATGTGTAGTAGGGGGGTTACAAGGACACTAATCTTCAGGAGGGCAAATTTCCAACGGATGAGAGAGGATCTTGGTGCAATTAACTGGGACGATATCCTGAGACACAAAAATACACAAAGAAAATGGGAGACGTTTATTAGCATCCTGGATAGGACCTGTGCACAGTATATACCGTATGGGAATAAACATGCTAGAAATAGGAGGAAACCAATATGGCTAAATAGAGCTGTAAGGGGCGCAATAAGGGACAAAAAGAAAGCATTTAGAGAATTAAAGGAAGTAGGTAGTGAGGAGGCATTAAATAAATACAAAAAATTAAATAAATTCTGTAAAAAGCAAATCAAGGCAGCAAAGATTGAGACAGAGAGACTCATTGCCAGAGAGAGTAAAAATAATCCCAAAATATTCTTTAACTATATAAATAGTAAGAAACTAAAAAATGACAGTGTTGGCCCCCTTAAAAATAGTCTGGGTGAAATGGTGGATGAGGATGAGGAAAAAGCCAATATGCTAAATGACTTTTTTTCATCAGTATTTACAAAAGAAAATCCCATGGCAGACAAAATGACTAGTGATAAAAATTCCCCATTAAATGTCACCTGCTTAACCCAGCAGGAAGTACAGCGGCGTCTAAAAATAACTAAAATTGATAAATCTCCGGGCCCGGATGGGATACACCCCCGAGTACTGCAGGAACTAAGTACAGTCATTGATAGACCATTATTTTTAATCTTTAAAGACTCCATAATAACAGGGTCTGTACCACAGGACTGGCGTATAGCAAATGTGGTGCCAATATTCAAAAAAGGGGCAAAAACTGAACTCGGTAATTATAGGCCAGTAAGCTTAACCTCTACTGTGGGTAAAATCCTGGATGGCATTCTAAGGGATGCTATGCTGGAGTATCTGAAGAGGAATAACCTCATGACCCAGTATCAGCACGGGTTTACTAGGGACCGTTCATGTCAGACTAATTTGATCAGCTTCTATGAAGAGGTAAGTTCCGGACTGGACCAAGGGAACCCAGTGGACGTAGTATATATGGACTTTTCCAAAGCTTTTGATACGGTGCCACACAAAAGGTTGTTACATAAAATGAGAGTAATGGGGATAGGGGAAAATATGTGTAAGTGGGTTGAGAGCTGGCTCAGGGATAGGAAACAAAGGGTGGTTATTAATGGAGCACACTCGGACTGGGTCGCGGTTAGCAGTGGGGTACCACAGGGGTCAGTATTGGGCCCTCTTCTTTTTAACATATTTATTAATGACCTTGTAGGGGGCATTCAGAGTAGAATTTCAATATTTGCAGATGACACTAAACTCTGCAGGGTAATCAATACAGGGGAGGACAATTTTATATTACAGGATGATATATGTAAACTAGAAGCTTGGGCTGATAAATGGCAAATGAGCTTTAATGGGGATAAATGTAAGGTCATGCACTTGGGTAGAAGTAATAAGATGTATAACTATGTGCTTAATTCTAAAACTCTGGGCAAAACCGTCAATGAAAAAGACCTGGGTGTATGGGTGGATGACAAACTCATATTCAGTGGCCAGTGTCAGGCAGCTGCTACAAAGGCAAATAAAATAATGGGATGTATTAAAAGAGGCATAGATGCTCATGAGGAGAACATAATTTTACCTCTATACAAGTCACTAGTGCGACCACACTTAGAATACTGTGCACAGTTCTGGTCTCCAGTGTATAAGAAAGACATAGCTGAACTGGAGCGGGTGCAGAGAAGAGCGACCAAGGTTATTAGAGGACTGGGGGGTCTGCAATACCAAGATAGGTTATTACACTTGGGGCTATTTAGTTTGGAAAAACGAAGACTAAGGGGTGATCTTATTTTAATGTATAAATATATGAGGGGACAGTACAAAGACCTTTCTGGTGATCTTTTTAATCATAGACCTGAGACAGGGACAAGGGGGCATCCTCTACGTCTGGAGGAAAGAAGGTTTAAGCATAATAACAGACGCGGATTCTTTACTGTAAGAGCAGTGAGAATATGGAACTCTCTGCCGTATGATGTTGTAATGAGTGATTCATTAATTAAATTTAAGAGGGGACTGGATACCTTTCTGGAAAAGTATAAGGGTATATACACTAGATTCCTTGATAAGGCGTTGATCCAGGGAACTAGTCTGATTGCCGTATGTGGAGTCGGGAAGGAATTTTTTTCCCCATGGTGGAGTTACTCTTTGCCACATGGGGTTTTTTTGCCTTCCCCTGGATCAACATGTTAGGGCATGTTAGGTTAGGCTATGGGTTGAACTAGATGGACTTACAGTCTTCCTTCAACCTTAATAACTATGTAACTATGTAACTATGTATATCTATTGGAAATTGTACAATAACTCAGAAGCCAGACAGTATAGTTCTCCATACAGTATTATAGGCACCACATAGCACTCCATACAGAATGAGCCCCACATATTGCTCTATACAGTATAATGAGCCCCATATATTGTTCCATACAGTATAATGAGCCCCATATATTGCTCCATACAGTATAATGGACCCAGTATATTGCTCCATACAGAATGGTCCCCATATAATGCTCCATACAGTATTATGGGCACCATATAATGCTACATACAGTGTAATGGACCCCATATAATGCTCCATACAGAATAATGGACCCATATATTGCTCCATATATATACAGTATATGATGGGCCCCATATAATGCTCCAGTATATGATGTGCTCCATATGTTGATCCATATATAATGTGCCCCATATAATGCTCCAGGGAGAGGTAAGTATTGAAAGTGCCAAGGCACTCGTGGGCTCTGGCATTGGGCTCCCATAGCGAGCTGGTGTCCCTGACGGCCACTAGCCCCCCCCCCACCTGCTCAGGGCCCCAGCACTTGCCCGGGAGCGCAGGGTGCTGACACCAGCCCTGCAGGAGGGTTTATGATCCCAGCTTTCATGGCCCAGGAGTCAGCCCTCCAGTGATCATACATTTCTTACATCACCTATCCACGTGATAAGTATGTTGTTTATAGGACAACCCCTTTAAGAGTAAAATAATGTGTTCTCTATGTTGGAGGATTGTAAGGTACCACTGAGCTCTTCTTTCTCTGCAGGATGACAAATTTTTAGACAAATGTTTTAGTGCCATGGAAGTAGACTCATTGAACTCGTCCCATGCCGTGTCCACCCCTGTGGAGAATCCTGAGCAGATACAAGAGATGTTTGATGAGGTCTCATATGACAAGGTAACATCATTGGGCTGCATCTTACACAAGAATGGACAAACCTTTATTATAACGTCCACTTTCTGGGAACCTAAATTAGATGATCTCACAAAGACCCATATGTATGGAGGCGACCTGATAAAAGCCGCAGTTCCTCCTAAAAGTCCGATCATCCACTTTTAGTTTTTTTTTGTGCAGGCTGCATGTTCTTCATACTCGTCCATGTTGCTCCTGTACTGTGCCCCAATGTACAGTATATAAGCTGTCATGGAGTATTTGGACCAGTACCAGATAATAGCACCTGCACCAGCTAATTGCATATCCCAATATGTATCACTAATGAGTAGAATAAAAGGAAAATTGTGACTGTAAAAATTCAGCACTCCAGATAGGTGCAATAGTGAGGATTATTATATAGAGCAATGGTCAGTACACTGGGAAATATACATGTATACAAATCTATCATTCCAAGTGATAGTAATACCATGGATGTGGAAAAACGTAACAGAAGATGCGTGGAAAAAATATACAAAAAAGAAAAAAATTGAAAAAAGTCATAAAAGTACAAGTGACAGATATGTTACATTATAGTACCATGACATGAGTCCAACATTATTTATACAATTGCAAAAATCATATGTGCAGAAAGACTTTTTTTTTAATCAAAAACAAATATAGTTGACAAATTTTCTTCAGAAGCAGTTGTGAATAAGACAATGTGCCAACTATATTTGTTTTTGATAACATTTTTTTCCCCACATATGACTCTTGTAACTGTATAAATCACGTTGGACTCATGTCATGCTGCTATAATATAACAAATCCGTCATTTGTTCTTTTATGAGCTTTTTCATTTTTTTCCCTTTTTTTTTGTATATTATTTCCATGCGTCTTCTGTTTTTCCACATACATGATATTACTATCACTTGTAATAATAGATTTATAATAATAATAATTTTTATTTATATAGCGCCAACATATTCCGCAGCACTTTACAATTAAGCGGGGACATGTACAAACAATAAATTCAGTACGAGTTAAGACCATTTAAACAGTGACATTAGAGGTGAGGTCCCTGCTCGCAAACTTACAATCTACGATCTACATCTAGATTTGCATATATGTATATTTCCCAGTGTAGTGATGAAGGTTTATTGCTGACCCAAACGTTTATTACCATTCTGGATTGCTCTTTGTAATGAGCCTCACTATTGCACCGATCTGGAGTGCCGCATTCTGGGCAGGATCCTATTTGGGTGTGTGGTGCACTGCTGCGCCCAAGGACAGGAACCACAGCGTTTTCTATGCTTTTCTTCCATTGCCTCTTTTGCAGGGGGCTTGCATTTTGAACATGTTACAAGACTACATGGGCTCTGGAAGTTTTGAAGCCGGTATTATCCATTACTTACGTCGTTTCAGCTATCGCAATGCAAGGAATGAGGACTTGTGGGACAGCATGACGGACGTAAGTTCAGTCTTGTCACAGAGTATAGGTTGGGGAATAAAGTTGATGTTGGAGGAAATACTGGAATGACTGTTATTTTTGATTCCATCCATCAGATTTGTCCTTCAGAAGACACGGCGAGTGGTAATAAGGAAAGAGGTGGATTCTGCCGGAAAGGCCAAGAAAAGTCTGTATGTAAAGCACATGTCCATGCTGAGTGATGGCAGATTAATAGTGCAGATATATCTGTTTCCTGGGTAAATGCGGTGAATCGTCTGATAATCTTTGTGTCTCGCAGCACTGGACAGATGACAATATCATCGATGTGAGGTCCATGATGAACACATGGACACTGCAGAAAGGATTCCCGTTAGTCACTGTGACTGTAAAAGGAAAGTATGTCTTCGTACAACAAGAGCATTATCAGAAAGGCGCTAGAGACGCCGAGTCCGCTGGGTAAGTCGTGCCATAGAATAATTAGGACACCCCTGGTCCGAACTGTCCAATCCAGTGTAAATAAAGCTTTAAGGCTACGTTCACATTTGCGTTGTGCGCCGCAGCGTCGGTGCCGCAGCGCACAACGCAAACAAAAACGCGGCAAAACGCACGCTAAAACGCTGCGTTTTGCGCCGCATGCGTCCTTTTTGGCCGAAAGTTGGACGCAGCAAAAATGCAACTTGCTGCGGCCGGACGCGGGCGACGCATGCGGCGCAAAACGCAAGTGCGACGCATGTCCATGCGCCCCCATGTTAAATATAGGGGCGCATGACGCATGCGGCGCCCGCCGCTTCGGCGCCCGCCGCTGCGGCGCCCACCGCTAATGTGAACGTAGCCTAAGAGCTGTAGAGCCCCACTAGACTCTAGAGCGGAACATGGCACTATGGTCGAGGTCGCCAACTGTCCTAGGTGCATTGGTCTCTCCTGATCTGATCGCAGCGAGCACTTCTGCCATAAGAGGTTCCTGGCTGCAGCTTCCTCCACTCTCCCTACTGTATGCTCCACTGACCTGTCCACGCTCCTGTGCTGTGCAAAAGGTTTGGGCTACGATCCCACAATGAGATTTTTGTGAGGTTTTGATGTGGCAGATTTTCTGCACCGTCTCTGAACCTATAAAGTTTTTAATGCATGTTTATAGTGTTTTTGACACTATGATTTTGTGTCTTATTGGTGTGTCATGTTTTAAACAAAGTTCCTTTGTTTTTGATACTTCCTAGTATTTGGCTTTGACTAAACTTTCTTGGTACAGTCATGTGCTGATCACAGGCATTTTGAATGCATTTCTGCTGCAGAAAGGCACTAACAATACGAGAATCTAATGCAAATCTATGGGACAAATTTGTACATGTAACGCTGTGTACCCGCAAGACAAATTGACATGTTACAGATTTGATACACGCACCTCTGGTCAGTTTACGCTGAGTAAAACAGAAGTACAGTGAGCAGGAGATTTCTATAAATATCATCCACTTTGATGGATCTGCAAGACGCTGGATTTTTGACATGGCAAAAATACACAGCATGAAAAGCTCATTGTGGGCACACAGCCTTAAGCAGGTGTGGAAATAATTCAGCAAAAAAGGGAATCTGCCAGAGTTGCATCATGTAGGGACAGAGACCCTGATTACAGCAATGTGTCACTTACTTGGCTGCTTGGTGAAGTTTTGATAAAAACTGATAAAAAAATCACTGTTTTCTTTGCTGCAGGTCTATCTGTTCTCTGAATGCTGAGCTCTGTATAATCCCGCCCGCAACCACTGATTTGTCAGTTTCTGTGTACACTGCAAAAATCTGCCAATCAGTGGTGGGGGCGGGATTGCATAGAAAAGGAGGACTACATGACACCAGACAACTAGTCCTCTAGGGATAATCTTGTGTTGATAAAACACTGATTTTAATGAAACAACAGCCTAATAAGTCACACATCGCTTTAATCGGGGTCTATGCCCCTACATCTTACTACTCTCAAATTAAATAGCAAGAGCCTGCTGACAGTTTCTCTTTTAATGTTTTTTTTTATCAAATAACAAAACACAAAGTAAATAAACAAAAGAGAAATTTAAATCAAATCAATAATCGGCGTTACCACCTAGTGATGAGTGAGCATGCTCGCGTCCTAATCGAGTGCCTTCTGCGCGCTCAATAAACATGCTGGAGTGCCCGCGGCTGCATGGCTCACGGTGTTCGACAGCTGCAGCACATGCAAGGATTATCACATCACTATTACCACTTAAGGCCCCGTCACACACAGCGACGCTGCAGCGATACAGACAACGATGCTGATCGCTGCAGCGTCGCTGTTTTGTCGCTGGGGAGCTGTCACACAGACAGCTCTCTCCAGCGACCAACGATCAGGGGAACGACTTCGGCATCGTTGAAACGGTCTTCAACGATGCCGAAGTCCCCCTGCAGCACCCGGGTAACCAGGGTAAACATCGGGTTACTAAGCGCAGGGCTGCGCTTAGTAACCCGATGTTTACCCTGGTTACCAAAAACAAACAAACAGTACATACTCACCATCTGATGTCCGTCAGGTCCCTTGCCGTCTGCTTCCTGCTCTGACTGAGATCCGGCCGCACAGTGAGAGCAGAGCGCAGCGGTGACGTCACTGCTGTGCTGTGCTCTCACTTTACGGCCGGCAGTCAGTCAGAGCAGGAAGCAGACGGCAAGGGACCTGACGGACATCAGATGGTGAGTATGTAGTGTGTTTTTTTTTTTTACATTTACGCTGGTAACCAGGGTAAACATCGGGTTACTAAGCGCGGCCCTGCGCTTAGTAACCCGATGTTTACCCTGGTTACCAGTGAAGACATCGCTGGATCGGTGTCACACACACCGATTCAGCGATGTCAGCGGGACCTCAACGATCAAAAAACGGCCCAGGCCGTTCCGACACGACCAGCGATCTCGCAGCAGGGGCCGGGTCGCTGGTACATGTCACACATAGCGAGATCGCTACTGAGGTCGCTGTTGCGTCACAAAACTTGTGACTCAGCAGCGATCTCGCTAGCGATCTCGCTATGTGAGATGGGGCCTTTAGCTCTTCTAGACACACCTGAAGGAACTCGGCAGGAGGTTGTTACAAACATCTTCAGAAGCTAGCCACAGATCTGTGGATGTAGGCTTATGCAAGTCCTTCTATCTCTTCATGTAATGCCGGACAGAATCAATGATGCTGAGATCTGGGCTATGTGAGGCCGGATCATCACTGTCAGGACTCCTTGTTCTTCACATTAAAAATAGTTTTTAATGACATTGGCTATATGTTTGGGGTCAATCTCCTGCTGCAGAATACATTTAGTAGTTGTCGGTAGAGATGGGCGAACCCGAACAGTAAAGTTCGGCATCCGTACCGAACACCTACTATTCGGGCACGGCCCCTTAACATGGAATTCACCAGGAAGTCCGTGTTACTGTTCGGGTTCGACTGCCGAACACCGGGTGTTTGCACATGACAGCGCCGCTTCTGATTGGCGGTGAAATCATCCCCGCCAGTCAGAGATCCGCGCTTCCCACACTGTCAAAAGAGCGTGAGCACTCAGCTGTGATCGGAGGGATAACATTTACCTCCGATCACTGGTGTCAGCGGATGAGACAACTGCTCCCATCATCCGACACCTGCTGCTGCTAATAACAGCGAGAGCAGGAGCGAAAGATGGGTGAATTCAGTAGCCGCTCCTGCTCTCTAAATAACTCATTTAAAAAAACCCGCCATGGGTTCCCCTTATTTTTGATAACCAGCCAGGCAAAACTCAGAGCTGGGGGCTGCAACCCTCAGCTGTCAGTTTCAGCAAGGCTAGTTATCAAGAATAGAGTCCGTTTTTTAAATTATTTAAATAATTTAAAAATACAGCGTGAGGACCCCTCTATTCTTGATAACTAGCCTTGCTGAAACTGACAGCTGAGGGTTGCAGCCCCCAGCTCTGAGTTTTGCCTGGCTGGTTATCAAAAATATAGGGGAACCCATGCCGGGTTTTTTTTAAAAATGATTTATTTACAGTGCAGGAGCGTCTCTCGCTGTTATTAGCGGCAGCAGGTGTCGGATGATGGGATCAGTTGTCCCATCAGCTTTCACCAGTGACCGGATGTAAACTTCATATGTCCGATCACAGCTGAGCGCTCACGTTGTCTTCTGACAGTGTGGGAACAGCGGCTCTGACCGGCAGGGATGATTTTACCGCCAATCAGAAGCGGTGTTTGTGGCGCAGTCATGCATATTACAAACACTGGATGTTCGGGCCCACATTCAAGTGAATGGGATCCGGGTTTGGGTCCAGGTACTGTACTGATACCCGAACCCAAACTTTTTGTAACTGTTCGGCCGAACCCGAACATCCAGGTGTCCGCCCATCTCAAGTTATCGGTATTTCTGTATTTCTCAGCATTGGTGACTCCATTAATCCTGACCAAATTCCCATCTTCATTTGCTGAAGTTTAATAAACTTGCAAAGACTATTCTCCAAGCTTCCCTATTTCCTGCAGACAAACCGCCACATTTTCCACATTTTGACTCCACAGTCCAGATCACCTGCTGCCATTTTTCGGCACCCTATTTCCTTCCTATGTTTGTGTGCATAGTCGAGTCACTTGGCCTTGTTTCCATGTTGAAGGTATGCCTTTTGGCTGCATTTTCTCCATGTAGACCACTTCTGGCCAGACTTCTCAGACCACTAAATGGGTGTAGCTGGTTCCCTTCTGAGCTGATGCCTCTGCTGGACATCTTCCAAGTTTGAAGGGAAGTAAGGCTAGCTTTACACTAGCGTTCGGCAGGGCTGCGGACGAAAGCCTTCTTCCTCTGTGAAGCCCCGTCCACTGCCGCGCCTCTTCCTTCAGCTCCACCTACGTCTGCATGCGTCCTGTGTACTCTATCATTGGGTACGCAGGCCATGCGGATGTATGAGGATGCCTCCACATGCGTTGTTTTGAAGCTGCGCCGACCGCAACAAAAATGCAACATGTTGCGTTTGACGCAGGTCAGCGCAGAGTCAAGATGCAGAGGCATCCACATACATCCGTATGGCCTTTCGTCCGCAGCCCAAACGCTAGTATGTAACTAGCCTAAGCAAGATGTATCTTTCATCTGCTGCACTAAGTTAGTGTGATCACTGACAAATATTGCACCAGGTTTACACCGTCCAATCTTGAAATCTATTGTTGTGAAGTTACTATTTAGGTTATGTGCACATGTTCAAGAATGTCTGCAGAATTTTCCTGAACAAAACCGGACTTTTTCTGCAGGAAATCCACATGCATTTTTTTCACGTTTTTTTGCGCGGTTTTTTTGCGCGGTTTTTTTGCGTTTTTTCCCAATGCAATAATATAGTGGCAAGAACGTGAAAAATCTGCAAAATTAATTAACATGCTGCGTTTTTTACCGCGATGCGTAGCATGTGCACAAAATTTGCGGAATGCATTGAAATGATGGGATGCTTAATGTAAGCTTTTTTTTAGCGTTTTTCCTGTGGAAAACAGACAAAAAAAACGCGAAAAATCCTGAACGTGTGCACATACCCTTATCATTAGGCTATTTCTGTTTGTAATATACTTATCCTTACTGAATATTATTTCTATTTTATAGGTTGTTATGGCATATCCCTTTGACATACATCACCAGTAAATCTAATGCAGTCCAAAGATTTTTGCTAAAAACTAAGAAAGGTATGTTCAGTAACAGATGGGAATACACAGTCAATTGGATGACACCAGGATGGCAATTCCAGGGCGCCCTCCGTCCCTGACAGCTCTCATTGTTACTGCTATCACAGGTACAGCAGAGAGAAGTGCGTGCTGTCAGGGCGCCATCCTAAACTGGGTTCCTTTGTATTCCGCAAAATCCTGGTGTACATTAAATCCTCATGTAAATAGCTGTATTATACAGTTCCATAGGGTCTGACTAGCATTTTGTACTAAATCTATTATACCACACATCCTCATTAATAAATTTGCATAATTATCACCTTTTGCATATTCATTTTGGATGTACTGTACATATGCTTGATTAGCATGTTGATTAGCATCTTAAACATCTTGACCTACATTCATTCTCTGAATCCCTCCCCCCTCTCACAGATATAAGTTCCTTACACAATGCGGATGACGCTGCCGCTCTATATAACACCACAATAGCTGTAGCTTTGGAATCTGCTGCCCCACTTACACATACCAAAGCTCGCAAAATCAACAGACAGCCCTGGCACACCAGCCTGACCAAAGAACTGAGGCGAGCTTCCAGGGCTGCTGAGCACAGATGGAATAGATCCCACTTCAGCGAGCACTTCATCGCATTCAAACAGTCCCTCACTACCTTCAAGACCACACGCCACAGCGAAACAAACCTACTTCTCATCTCTCATATCCTCCCTGTCTCACAACCCTAAACAGTTATTCAACACCTTCAATTCTCTCCTCCTTCCCCCAGCACCTTCTCCCTCCCCACATCTCAGCTGAAGACTTTGCCTCATTTTTCAAGCAGAAGATTGATAACATCAGAGACAGTTTTGGTCAACAACCCCCAGAGCCCTTCCTCCCGACTTCCCTGCCTTCCACCTCCAAAACCAACTTCTCCACCATTACAGAAGATCAACTCTCCACTCTACTCTCAAGATCGCATCTCACCACCTGTGCACTTGACCCGCTCCCATCCCACTTCATCCCAAACCTCACCAAAGTCTTCATCCCAACCCTAACCCATCTCTTCAACCTATCACTAACAACTGGTGTTTTCCATCACACCTATCCTCAAAAAGCCCTCTCTTGACCCATCCTCTGTATCTAGCTATCGCCCTATATCACTTCTTCCTTATGCCTCCAAACTACTGGAACAACATATCTACCTTGAACTGTCCTCCCATCTCTCTTTTTGCTCCCTCTTTGACCGCTTACAATCTGGCTTCCGGTCACACCATTCCACTGAAACTGCCCTAACTAAGGTCACCAATGACCTCTTAACCGCCAAGAGCAAGCGACACTACTTTGTCCTTCTCCTCCTCGACCTGTCGGCTGCCTTTGACACAGTGGACCATTCCCTATTATTACAGACCCTCTCATCCCTTGGCATCACAGACTTGGCACTATCCTGGATCTCGTCATACCTAACAGACCGGACATTCAGTGTCTCCCACTCACACACCACCTCCTCACCTCGCCCCCTATCTGTCGGAGTCCCACAAGGTTCAGTTCTAGGGCCCCTGCTCTTCTCCATTTACACCTTTGGCCTGGGACAGCTCATATAATCTCATGGCTTTCAGTATCACCTCTATGCTGATGACACACAGATCTACATCTCTGGACCAGATATCACCTCCCTACTAACCAGAATCCCTCAATGTCTATCCGCTATTTCATCCTCCTTCTCCTCTAGATTTCTGAAAGTTAACATGGACAAAACAGAATTCATCATCTTTCCCCCATCTCACGCGACCCCCCCCAACGAACCTATCTATTACAGTAAATGGCTGCCCACTCTCCCCGGTCCCACAAGCTCGCTGCCTCGGGGTAATCCTTGACGCTGATCTCTCCTTCAAACCACACATCCAAGCCCTTTCCACTTCCTGCCGACTTCAACTCAAAAATATTTCACAAATCCGTACATTCCTCAACCAAGAATCTGCAAAAACCCTAGTCCATGCCCTCATCATCTCTCGCCTTGACTACTGCAACCTCCTGCTCTGTGGCCTCCCCTCTAACACTCTCGCACCCCTCCAATCTATTCTAAACTCTGCTGCCCGACTAATCCACCTGTCCCCCCGCTATTCCCCGGCCTCTCCCCTCTGTCAATCCCTTCACTGGCTCCCCATTGCCCAGAGACTCCAGTACAAAACCCTAACCATGACATACAAAGCCATCCACAACCTGTCTCCTCCATACATCTGTGACTTCGTCTCCCGGTACTTTCCTGCATGCAACCTCCAATCTTCACAAGACCTCCTTCTCTACTCCCCTCTTATCTCCTCTTCCCACAATCGTATACAAGATTTCTCTCGCGTATCACCCCTACTCTGGAACTCTCTACCACAACACATCAGACTCTCGCCTACCATCGAAACCTTCAAAAAGAGCCTGAAGACCCACCTCTTCCGACAAGCCTACAACCTGCAGTAACCACCGATCAACCAACCGCTGCACGATCAGCTCTATCCTCGCCTACTGTATTCTCACCCATCCCTTGTAGATTGTGAGCCTTCGCGGGCAGGGTCCTCTCTCCTCCTGTACCAGTCATGACTTGTATTGTTTAACCCCTTCCTGACATCAGACGTACTATCCCGTCGAGGTGGGGTGGGCCCCCATGACCGCCGACGGGATAGTACGTCATACGCGATCGGCCGCGCTCACGGGGGGAGCGCGGCCGATCGCGGCCGGGTGTCGGCTGCATATCGCAGCTGACATCCGGCACTATGTGCCAGGAGCGGTCACGGACCGCCCCCGGCACATTAACCCCCGGCACACCGCGATCAAACATGATCGCGGTGTACCGGCGGTACAGGGAAGCATCGCGCAGGGAGGGGGCTCCCTGCGGGCTTCCCTGAGACGATCGGTACAAGGTGATGTACTCACCTCGTACCGAACGTCTTCTCCCTGCAGGCCCCGGATCCAAAATGGCCGAGGGGCTGTATCCGGGTCCTGCAGGGAGCACTTCCGGGTCGGAGCAGGCTGCAGATGAAAGCTGCAGCCTGCTCCGATGAAAGTATGATCGCGGAAATGATAGAGTGCTGTGCACACTATCAGATCTGCGATCTGTGATGTCCCCCCCTGGGACAAAGTAAAAAAGTAAAAAAAAAAATTTCCACATGTGTAAAAAAAAAAAAAAAAAATTCCTAAATAAATAATAATAAAAAAAATATATATTATTCCCATAAATACATTTCTTTATCCAAAAAAAGCAAACAAAAACAATAAAAGTACACATATTTAGTATCGCCGCGTCCGTAACGACCCAACCTATAAAACTGGCCCACTAGTTAACCCCTTCAGTAAACACCGTAAGAAAAAAAAAAAAAAAACAAACGAGGCAAAAAACAACGCTTTATTACCATACCGCCGAACAAAAAGTGGAATAACACGCGATCAAAAAGATGGATATAAATAACCATGTTACCGCTGAAAACGTCATCTTGTCCCGCAAAAAACGAGCTGACATACAGCATCATCAGCAAAAAAATAAAAAAGTTATAGTCCTCAGAATAAAGCGATGCCAAAATAATTATTTTTTCTATAAAATAGTTTTTATCGTATAAAAGCGTCAAAACATAAAAAAATGATATAAATGAGGTATCGCTGTAATCGTACTGACCCGAAGAATAAAACTGCTTTATCAACTTTACCAAGCGCAGAACGGTATAAACGCCTCTCCCAAAAGAAATTCATGAATAGCTGGTTTTTGGTTATTCTGCCTCACAAAAATCGGAATAAAAAGTGATAAAAAATGGTCACGTGTCCGAAAATGTTACCAATAAAAACGTCAACTCGTCCCGCAAAAAAAAAAAAACCTCACATGACTCTGTGGACCAAAATGTGGAAAAATTATAGGTCTCAAAATGTGCAGACGCAAAAACTTTTTTGCTATAAAAAGCGTCTTTTAGTCTGGTTTCACACTTGCGTTTTTATCTGCATGCGTTTTTTAAAAAAACCACATGTGTGAAAAAATGCATGTAAACGCGGTAAAACGCATGCGTTTTTATAGAAAAACACAAGAAAACAAGAAAAAAACAAAAAACCCTAACCCTACCCCTAACCCTACCCCTAACCTGAAATACGTGGCACTGAAATACGTGGCACTGAAATATACGTTTATATACGTATATACGTATATAAGTGCCACGATATTTCAGTGGCCACGTATTTAAGTGCCACGTATTTACGTGCCACGTATTTACGTGCCACGTATTTACGTGCCACGTATTTTTCAGTGCCTGAAATACGTGGCACTGAAATACGTGGCACTGAAATATCGTGGCACTGAAGTATTTACGTGCCACGTATTTTTCAGTGCCTGAAATACGTGGCACTGAAATACGTGGCACTGAAATACGTGGCACTGAAATATCGTGGCACTGAAATATCGTGGCACTGAAATACGTGGCACTTAAATACGTGGCACTTAAATACGTGGCACTTAAATACGTGGCACTTAAATACGTGGCTCTTAAATACGTGGCACTTATATACGTGGCACTTATGACTGTCAGAAAATGTTCAGTAAACGGTTAGGGGTGAGGTTAGGGGTAGGGTTTCAGGTAGAATTGGGGAGATTCCACTGTTCAGGCACATCAGGGGCTCTCCAAACGCGACATGGCGTCCAATCTCAATTCCAGCCAATTCTGCGTTGAAAAAGTAAAACAGTGCTCCTTCCCTTCCGAGCTCTCCCGTGCATCCAAAAAGGGGTTTACCCCAACATATGGGGTATCAGCGTACTAGGGACAAATTGAACAACAACTTCTGAGGTCCAAGTTCTCTTGTTATCCTTGGGAAAATAAAAATTTGGGGGGCTAAAAATCATTTTTGTGGGAAAAAAAATATGTTTTATTTTCACGGCTCTGCGTTGTAAACTGTAGTGAAACACTTGGGGGTTCAAAGTTCTCACAACACATCTAGATAAGTTCCTTGGGAGGTCTAGTTTCCAATATGGGGTCACTTGTGGGGGGTTTGTACTATTTGGGTACATCAGGGGCTCTGCAAATGCAACGTGACGCCTGCAGACCAATCCATTTAAGTCTGCATTCCAAATGGCGCTCCTTCCCTTCCGAGCTCTGTCATGCGCCCAAACAGTGGTTCCCCCCCACATAGGGGGTATCAGCGTACTCAGGACAAATTGGACAACAACGTTTAGGGTCCAATTTATCCTGATACCCTTGTGAAAATACAAAACTGGGGGCTAAAAAATCATTTTTGTGAAAAAAAAAAAAAAAATTTTTATTTTCACGGCTCTGCGTTATAAACTGTAGTGAAACACTTGGGGGTTCAAAGTTCTCACAACACATCTAGATAAGTTCCTTGGGGGGTCTAGTTTCCAATATGGGGTCACTTGTGGGGGGTTTGTACTGTTTGGGTACATCAGGGGCTCTGCAAATGCAACGTGATGCCTGCAGACCAATCCATTTAAGTCTGCATTCCAAATGGCGCTCCTTCCCTTCCGAGCTCTGTCATGCGCCCAAACAGTGGTTCCCCCCCACATAGGGGGTATCAGCATACTCAGGACAAATTGGACAACAACTTTTAGGGTCCAATTTATCCTGATACCCTTGTGAAAATACAAAACTGGGGGCTAAATTTCATTTTTGTGAAAAAAAAAAAATTATTTTCACGGCTCTGCGTTATAAACTGTAGTGAAACACTTGGGGGTTCAAAGTTCTCACAACACATCTAGATAAGTTCCTTGGGGGGTCTAGTTTCCAATATGGGGTCACTTGTGGGGGGTTTGTACTGTTTGGGTACATCAGGGGCTCTGCAAATGCAACGTGACGCCTGCAGACCAATCCATTTAAGTCTGCATTCCAAATGGCGCTCCTTCCCTTCCGAGTTCTGTCATGCGCCCAAACAGTGGTTCCCCCCCACATAGGGGGTATCAGCATACTCAGGACAAATTGGACAACAACTTTTAGGGTCCAATTTATCCTGATACCCTTGTGAAAATACAAAACTGGGGGCTAAATTTCATTTTTGTGAAAAAAAAAAAAATTATTTTCACGGCTCTGCGTTATAAACTGTAGTGAAACACTTGGGGGTTCAAAGTTCTCACAACACATCTAGATAAGTTCCTTGGGGGGTCTAGTTTCCAATATGGGGTCACTTGTGGGGGGTTTGTACTGTTTGGGTACATCAGGGGCTCTGCAAATGCAACGTGACGCCTGCAGACCAATCCATTTAAGTCTGCATTCCAAATGGCGCTCCTTCCCTTCCGAGCTCTGTCATGCGCCCAAACAGTGGTCCCCCCCCACAAATGGGGTATCAGCGTACTCCAGACAAATTGGACAACAACTTTTGAGGTCCAATTTATCCTGATACCCTTGTGAAAATACAAAACTGGGGGCTAAAAAATCATTTTTGTGAAAAAAAATAATAATTTTTATTTTCACGGCTCTGCGTTATAAACTGTAGTGAAACACTTGGGGGTTCAAAGCTCTCAAATCACATCTAGATAAGTTCCTTAGGGGGTCTACTTTCCAAAATGGTGTCACTTGTGGGGGGGTTTAATGTTTAGGCACATCAGGGGCTCTCCAAACGCAACATGGCATCCCATCTTAATTCCAGTCAATTTTGCATTGAAAAGTAAAATAGCGCTTCTTCCCTTCTGAGCTCTGCTATGCGCCCAAACAATGGTTTACACCCACATATGGGGTATCGTCGTACTCAGGACAAATTGCACAACAACTTTTGTGGTCTAATTTCTTCTCTTACCCTTGGGGAAATAAAAAAATGGGGGTTAAAAGATCATTTTTGTGAAAAAATATGATTTTTTATTTTTACGGCTCTGCATTATAAACTTCTGTGAAGCACTTGTTGGGTCAAAGTGCTCAACACACATCTAGATAAGTTCCTTAAGGGGTCTACTTTCCAAAATGGTGTCACTCGTGGGGGGTTTCAATGTTTAGGCACATTAGGGGCTCTCGAAACGCAACATGGCGTCCCATCTCAATTCCAGTCAATTTTGCATTGAAAAGTCAAATGGCGCTCCTTCCCTTCTGAGCTCTGCCCTGCGCCCAAACAATGGTTTACACCCACATATGGGGTATCAGTGTACTCAGGACAAATTGCACAACAATTTTTGGGGTCCAATTTCTTCTCTTACCCTTTGGAAAATAAAAAATTGGGGGTGAAAAGATCATTTTTGTGAAAAAATATGATTTTTTATTTTTACGGCTCTGCATTATAAACTTCTGTAAAGCACTTGTTGGGTCAAAGTGCTCACCACACATCTAGATAGGTTCCTTAGGGGGTCTACTTTCCAAAATGGTGTCACTTGTTAGGGGTTTCAATGTTTAGGCACATCAAGGGCTCTCTAAATGCAACATGGCGTCCCATCTCAATTCCAGTCAATTTTGCATTGAAAAGTCAAATGGCGCTCCTTCCCTTCCGAGCTCTGCCCTGCGCCCAAACAATGGTTTACACCCACATATGGGGTATCAGCGTACTCAGGACAAATTGCACAACAATTTTTGGGGTCCAATTTCTTCTCTCACCCTTGGGAAAATTAAAAAATTGGGGGTGAAAAGATCATTTTTGTGAAAAAATATGATTTTTTATTTTTACGGCTCTGCATTATAAACTTCTGTAAAGCACTTGTTGGGTCAAAGTGCTCACCACACATCTAGATAAGTTCCTTAGGGGGTCTACTTTCCAAAATGGTGTCACTTGTTAGGAGTTTCAATGTTTAGGCACATCAGGGGCTCTCCAAATGCAACATGGCGTCCCATCTCAATTCCAGTCAATTTTGCATTGAAAAGTCAAATGGCGCTGCTTTGCTTCCAAGCTCTGCCATGCGCCCAAACTGTGGTTTACCCCCACATATGGGGTATCAGCGTACTCAGGACAAATTGTACAACAACTTTTGGGGTCTATTTTCTCCTGTTACCCTTGGTAAAATAAAACAAATTGGAGCTGAAATAAATTTTGTGTGAAAAAAAGTTAAATGTTCATTTTTATTTAAACATTCCAAAAATTCCTGTGAAACACCTGAAGGGTTAATAAACTTCTTGAAAGTGGTTTTGAGTACCTTGAGGGGTGCAGTTTTTAGAATGGTGTCACACTTGGGTATTTTCTGTCATATAGACCCGTCAAAATGACTTCAAATGAGATGTGGTCCCTAAAAAAAAATGGTGTTGTAAAAATGAGAAATTGCTGGTCAACTTTTAACCCTTATAACTCCGTCACAAAAAAAAATTTTGGTTCCAAAATTGTGCTGATGTAAAGTAGACATGTGGGAAATGTTATTTATTAAGTATTTTGTGTGACATATGTCTGTGATTTAAGGGCATAAAAATTCAAAGTTGGAAAATTGCGAAATTTTCAAAATTTTCGCCAAATATTCGTTTTTTTCACAAATAAACGCAAGTTATATCGAAGAAATTTTACCACTAACATGAAGTACAATATGTCACGAGAAAACAGTGTCAGAATCGCCAAGATCCGTTGAAGCGTTCCAGAGTTATAACCTCATAAAGGGACAGTGGTCAGAATTGTAAAAATTGGCCCGGTCATTAACGTGCAAACCACCCTTGGGGGTGAAGGGGTTAAGATTATTGTACTTGTTTTTATTACCGTATGTACACCCCTCCTTACATGTAAAGCGCCATGGAATAAATGACGCTATAACAATAAATAATACATAATAATAATAATTAGCAGGCGTGCGGATGTGAATTCTCCATTGCTTACAGCAAGAAAACTGGAGAAGCTACAAATACATATTCTGAAAGGGCCATCCCAGGCCTATTGCAGGATACTATTAGTATAGTACTAAAAAATCACCTGACAGATTCCCTTTAAAGGGAATCAGTCACCAGGTTTTTGCTTCTCTACCTCAGAGCAGATGGATGTAGAGATCCTGATTCCATCTATGTATCATTTTTTGGGCTGCTTGCTACAGTTTTTATTACATTACTGTTTTATGTGCAGTTCAACCAATTCTAAGATTGATGAGTTTTGTATAACCTCAGCCACACCACTGATAGGCAGCTGAGCACATTGTGCATAGGCAGAATCTGCCAATTAGTGGTGGGGTTGGGTTGATGAATATGGAGGACTGCCTAGCAGGTTTACTAGTCCTCTAGTGATAATCTTGGTGATAAAACAGTGATTTTATTTAAAACTACAGCAAGCAGCCCAGTAAGTGACACATTTTTGGAATCAGGGTCTCTGTCTCTACATTAGCTGCCCTCGGATTACGTGGCAAAAACTTGGTGACAGATTATTTTTAATTAGAGAAACAAACCAAATCCTTGCAGTTGGGATAACAGGGGTGATTTTCACATACAGTGGGGGGAAATAAGTATTTGATCCCTTGCTGATTTTGTAAGTTTGTCCATTGACAAAGACATGAACAGTTTATAATTTTAGGGGGTAGGTTAATTTTAACATTGAGAGATAGAATATCAAAAATAAAATTCAGAAAATCACGTTGTATAAATGATATAAATTTATTTGCATTTTGCAGTGAGAAATAAGTATTTAATTCCTCTGGCAAACAAGACTTAATACTTGGTGGCAAAACCCTTGTTGGCAAGCACAGCAGTCAGATGCTTTTTGTAGTTGATGATGAGGTTTGCGCACATGTCAGGAGGAATTTTGGTCCACTCCTCTATGCAGATCATTTCTAAATCATTAGGATTTTGAGGCTGTTGCTTGGCAACTCGGAGCTTCAAGGTCTGGAGACTGGCAAGGCCACTCCGTGACCTTAATGTGCTTCTTTTTGAGCCACTCCTTTGTTTCCTTGGCTGTATGTTTTGGGTCATTGTCTTGCTGGAAGACCCAGCTACGACCCATTTTTAATGTCCTGGCGGAGGGAAGGAAGATGTCACTCAGGATTTTACGGTACATGGCTCCATCCATTCTCCCATTGATGTGGTGAAGTAGTCCTGTGCCATTAGCAGAAACACCCCCAAAACATAATGTTTCCACCTCCATGCTTGACAGTGGGGATGGTGTTCTTTGGGGTATAGGCAGCATTTCTCTTTCTCCAAACACGGCAAATTGAGTTCATTCCAAAGACCTCAATTTTTGTCTCATCTTACCACAGCACCTTCTCCCAATCACTCACAGAATCATCCAGGTGTTCAATGACAAACTTCAGATGGGCCTACACCTGTGCCTTCTTGACCAGGGGGACCTTGTGAGCACTACAGGATTTAAAACCTTTACGGCGTAATGTGTTACCAATGGTTTTCTTGGTGACTGTGGTCCTAGCTGCTTTGAGATCATTAACAAGTTCCCCCTGTGTAGTTTTAGGCTGATCTCACACCTTCCTCAGGATCAAAGATACCCCACGAGGTGAGATTTTGCATGGTGCCGTAGATCAATATTGATTGACAGTCATTTTGTATTTCTTCCATTTTCTTACTATTCCACCAACAGTTGTCTCCTTCTCACCCAGTGTCTTACTTATGGTTTTGTAGGCCATTCCAGCTTTGTACAGGTCTATGATCTTGTCCCTGACGTCCTTATAAAGCTCTTTGGTCTTGCCCATATTGTAGAGGTTAGGGTCAGACTGATTAATTGAGTCTGTGGACAGGAGTCTTTTATAAAGGTGACTATGTAAGACAGCTATTTTTATTGCAGGTAAAGAGTTGATTATGAGCATATCTGGTATGTAGGAGCCAGAACTCTAAGGGTATGTGCACACGTTGCGGATTCCATTGGGGATTTTTCCACGCGGATTCTGCATAATCCGCAGGTAAAATGACCTGCGTTTTTCCTGCGGATTTCCTGTGGATTTTGTGCAGATTTTGTGCGCATTTTGCCTGCGTTTTACACCTGCAGATTCCTGTAAAGGAATAGATGCAAAACGCTGCGGAATCCGCACAAAGAATTGACATGCTGCGGAAAATAAACCGCTGCGTTTCTGCGCAGAATTTTCCGCAGCATGTGTACTGCGGATTTGGTTTTCCATAGATTTACATGGTACTGTACAACGCATTTAAAACTGCCAAATCCGCAATGTGTGCACATACCCTTATGGTTTGTAGGGGATCAAATACTTATTTCTCACTGCAAAATGCAAATAAATTTATATAACTTATACAATGTGATTTTCTGGATTTTATTTTTGATAATTTTAACACTGAGATATAAAATAACCTACCCTTAAAATTATAAGGGTATATAAAAGGGTATAAGGGTATGTATTGTAAGATTGTAGTAGCATCGTACGCAGTGAAGAGGCAGTGACCCACAAAGTTCAAGCACAAAAGTCTCCTTTAATGTGTTTCCTCACAGCATTAAAGTCCAATTCACATAAATACATATACAGTAACTTCAGTCTATATTATCAGTATTCAGTTTACACCAGTTCATAGCAATACAAATCATATGGCTTTAGATTGCGGTCCCTAAACAGGCCAGACTTCACTTGTCCAGTTTCCCTAGGCGACCTCATGCCATATTACCGTCTCCATACACACAGCCTCATATGTTGCAGACACTACACATGCCAGCCTCCCTCTGACTAGTTCTCGTGGGTGTCCTGCATCGCTGTATCACAGTCTCTTACAGTCTCTTTACTCACACAGTTGTACACAGTCCAGGATATCCTCCGGATAGCAGCCGGGCACCATATCCACCTGTTTGCAATCGCTACACATGCTAGTCCTCTTTCGGGCACAGGGCATCCACCTCCGGGCACAGGACTGTCCACATCCGACTCCTTCGGGTACAGGACATCCATCTCCGGGCACAGGACTGTCCACATCCGACTCCTTTGGGCACAGAACATCCACCTCTGGGCACAGGACTTGTCCACATCCGAGACCAATACCATGGACGACTTGCATCTCCATGTACGCTGCGGGTGCCAGGCTATTCAGCTGCCCTGGTTGCTGGCTCTGCTGGCCAGTGCCTCCATGCACTCTGCAGACCAGCACAAACCAGACTGACACTGACGTGCACCTCGCACACCTGACCTGACACACCCATACCCCTTACTGCAGGGCTTTTAACACACACAAACCTGTGGCCTTCAGCCACATGGAAAACCTGGACCGGGAATCCGTGACTCTCATGCACATCTATGGACTTCATCCGACTGCATGCACAACCTGGGGAGAACAAACAGCGCCCCCTAGCTGTATCAGAGGCCACAGCCTCACAGTATAAAATTAGAAGGGTAAGGTTCATGTCTTTGTCAGCTGGCAAACGTTTTGGGAATTTATTTGATTTGTTTCATCTCTTATCTTTCATCTATATGTTTTTCTACCTGCTCTGGTAGGGTTATCCAGGGAAGTGAGGGATAGTCCTCGGTGAATGGGGGTGCCAAAAAATCGTACTCTTAGGGTGCCAACCTCCACTGCTGGGCAGGTTAAGAATTAGGATTACTGTAGGGTTTGTGTAGGTTATTTGGTCTATGTTTACATTTTGGTATTAAACCAGCTTGGTTACACTGGGTAGGTGTCTTTTTAATATTTGAAATAAATAAAAATAATAATTTTTAAGGGATTATATGTTCACGCAGACTTACAAAATCAGCAAGAGATCAAATATTTATTTCCCCCACTGTAACTCTAGTAATCAGATGTCCAATTCCCAGATCAGTTCCAGTGATCAAAACTTCCACATAGTAAAAGCTCTTTGATAGTGCACATACAGGATACAAAGGTTTACCCTGACAATCAGATTGTTTGCTTCTAGATATGCTGGTCCTGCCAGAAGAAGTGGAGTGGATCAAGTTCAATGCAGGAATGAATGGTTACTACATTGTCCACTATGACTATGGAGGCTGGGATCCTCTGATAAAACTGTTGAAGGAGAATCACACGGCAATTAGCAGCAATGACCGGGCCAGTCTCATTAACAATGCCTTCCAACTTGTGAGGTAAGCAGCTCTCTGCAAGATCACGATACCTCCTCTGAACTTTATACCAAGTTACTGATCCCTATAGCAGCAGCTTAGGCATCTACTGCAGATGGGAGGATATTTCACCTTCTTCATGGGGGGTGTCTTCTAAAAACAAGGATCTCACTAAATACATTTTTACAAAAAAAAAACGACATTACTAAACAATAACTTATATCTAATATATAAAGCTGAATGTGTGTGTGTGTGTATGTATGTATGTATGTATGTATGTCCGGGATTGGCATCTGAACCGTAGCAGCTACAGCCACAAAATTTTGCACAGTCACACGTCTGGACCCCGAGAGCGTCATAGGCTATGTTGTGAGGTGAAATTTTAACCCCGCGCTTTCCAATTCACCAAACAATTTTGCCCCTATCTACATAATGGGGAAAAAGTGAAAGGAAAAGTGTTGGAGGCGTCGCAGCTACAGGCACAAAATTTTGCACAGTCACACGTCTGGACCCTGAGAGCCTCAAAGCTATATTGTGAGGTGAAATTTTAACCCCGCGCTTTCCAAGTCACCAAACAATTTTGCCCCTATCTACATAATGGGGAAAAAATGAAAGGAAAAGTGTTGGAGGCAAATTAACAGCTGCCAGATGTGAACAAGGGGGACTTAAAGAATGACAGCGATGGCACCAAAGAGTATATACTGTACAGTTGCTAAGGTGGGGCCCCAACATGGGATAATCACACCACCACGGGGATATGAACACACACACAAAATGCGCCACACACTACCACGTGCTCGAACACATATACCACCCTCAGTGCACATTTCACCACACATACACCAACCTCGCCACATAAAAGTAGAAACACAAAAGTCGCCGCTCAAAACTCGCCACGCGCAAAACTCTCCACATGCAAAACTCGCCACACGTGCAAAACTCGCCACACGCAAAACTTGCACACGCAGAAAAATTGCCACACGCAGAAAAATTGCCACATGCACAAAAGTTGCAACACATGCAAAAGTTGCCTCACACAAAACTTGCACATACTCAAAAGGCACCACACATAAAACTCGCCACGCGCAAAACTCGCCATGCGCAAAACTTGCTGCACACAACTTGCTACACTAACCTGTCACATGCAACTCGACACACAAAAAGTTGCTACACGCATGTCGCCACACAAAACTCATCTCACAAAAGTCCCTACATGCATGTCGCCACACGCAACTCAACACACACAACTTGACACACGAAACTCGCCCTAAAACACACACAAGTCTGGTATCCTTCAAAAATAAAAATCTGATTAATAAGCAGACAAACTACAAGAGCAACAAATGTACCATATAGGAATCCGGCAGCTGTCAGTCACATGACCAGTCTATTATGTGTATGTGTGAGCTAATATATACTGCCAGGGGGTGGGCTTACTGTTGGCTGGGGATTTATCAGGCTGCCATTTTAGCTTACAAATACTGAGGTAAAAATACTGACCAAATAACGTGTGAACGAGGGCTAATACAGGAGGAGATGGCATACAGCTATATACTATATACAGGAGATGACACACAGGTATATACTATTTACAGGGGAGATGACACACAGGTATATACTATATACAGGAGGAGATGACACACAGATATATACTATATACAGGAGAGATGACACACAGGTATATACTATATAGAGGAGGAGATGACATACAGGTACATACTACATACAGGAGGAGATGACATACAGGTATATACTATATACAGGAGGAGATGACACACAGGTATATACTATATACAGGAGCAGATTACCTACAGGTATATAGTATATACAGGAGGAGATGACACAGGTATATGCTATGTATAGGAGGAGATGACATACAGGTATATACTATATACAGGAGATGACACACAGATATATACTATATATAGGTGAGATGACACACAGGTATATACTATATACAGGAGATTACATACAGGTATATCTAATATATAAAGCTGAATGTGTGTATGTATGTATGTATGTATGTCCGGGATTGGCATCTGTACCGTCGCAGCTACAGCCACAAAATTTTGCACAGTCACACGTCTGGACCCCGAGAGCGTCATAGGCTATGTTGTGAGGTGAAATTTTAACCCCGCGCGTTCCAATTCACCAAACAATTTTGCTCCTATCTACATAATGGGGAAAAAGTGAAGGGAAAAGTGTTGGAGGAAAATTGACAGCTGCCAGATGTGAACAATGAGGACTTAAAGAATGAGAGCGATGGCGACAAAGAGTATATACCGTACAGTTGCTAAGGTGGGGCCCCGACATGGGATACTCACCACACACGGGGATATGAACACAAACACAAAATGCGCCACACACTACCACGTGCTTGAACACATATACCACCCTCAGCACACATTTCACCACACACACACACCAACCTCGCCACATAAAAGTCGAAACACAAAAGTCACCACTCAAAACTCGCTACATGCAAAACTCGCCATATGCAAAACTAGGCTCACGCAAAACTCGCCACACGTGCAAAACTCACCTCATGGAAAACTCACCTCATGCAAAACTTGCACACACAGAAAAATTGCCACATGTACAAAAGTTGCACCACATGCAAAAGTTGCCTCACACAAAACTTGCACATACTCAAAATGCACCACACATAAAACTCGCCACGCGCAAAACTCGCCATGCACAAATCTTGCTGCACACAACTTGCTACACTAACCTGTCACATGCAACTCAACACACAAAATGTTGCTACACGCATGTCGCCACACAAAACTCATCTCACAAAAGTCGCTACATGCATGTCGCCACACGCAACTCAACACACACAACTTGACACATAAAACTCGCCCTAAAACACACACAAGTCTGGTATTGTCCTTCAAAAATAAAAATCTGATTAATAAGCAAACTACAAGAGCAACAAATGTACCATATAGGAAATACGGCAGCTGTCAGTCACATGACCTGTCTATTATGTGTATGTGTGAGCTAATATATACTGCCAGGGGGGAGGGCTTCCTGTTGGCTGGGGATTTATCAGGCTGCCAATAGCAACCAATCACAGCTCAGCTTCTATTTTGCTACAGTTAATTAACCTGAGCTCTGATTGGTTAATATAGGCAACAAAGACATTCTCAGTATAACAAAGCTAATATATGTTGTGAAATGCTTCTATTTGCTTAGTTTTTGCCTTTTAATAATTACATTTCTATCTATTTGTTTTGTGGTTTTTGTGTGCAGAATAAATTTTTGTTAACACATTCTATTTTGCTAACAGCAGTCATTAACCCGGGCGAAGCCGGGTAGTACAGCTAGTATATAAATATATATTGAGTGCAGCCAATAATAAGCTAAATATACCACTATGACCACCTTTGTATTCAGAAAAGTAATTATGGATTTTTGGGTTCCACATCAAGTTGAATTTTACAGGTTGCTCAATGCAATGGTAAAATGTATCATATAATAGCAATATACGCTTTGACGGCCCCCTGAGGAACCCCACACGAAACGCGCGTTGGGGCTGTGAATCCTGAGTCACACAGGGATCTATATGGGTAAGAATAACTCCTGAGTTAATTAGTCTCTAAATATGGCCTTTAAGGGATTGCTTTAATATGTAAACTTGCAGAAATTAGAATTTAATTATAATTATTAATAGTTCTGACACTTGTCCTATTCTGCAGGCTACTTGACCCCTTAAAGGTGTACTTACACACTTACAGTTTTGGATAGACTTGTATCAGATATACCCAGGAACATTATTCCCCCCGATCCTGACACCATTATGTGTTGAACCTAGACTCTTATTACTGGAATCCTTTATCATTAATCTTTGTGTTTTTGTACTAATATTTATTCTTGCTTAAGTTTAAAAAATAATGTTGTATGATGAAATAAAAAAATCCTTGTATTTTTTTACTGACTGAATACTGAGTAACATGGAGTCAAAATAGTCTATCTCTATATAGGAGTGTTCTGTTGTCTAAATATACCGTTCTACTGTATGTGGCTATTACGCCATACATGACGTATTTTCCTTCTTCTCAGCATTGGTCGTCTGCCCATTGACAAAGCTCTTAGCTTAACGATGTATCTGACAAAGGAAGATCGCATCATGCCAGTTTTCCAAGGAATGGATGAACTGGTCCCTATTTACAAATTAATGGAAAAGAGAGACATGAAAGAGATTGAAGACCAGATGAAGGTAATTCTAGATCAGTCATTGACATTGAGCAGTGCCATGCCCGCTGTGCCTTGCTACATTGTACCTCTTCCTGTTCACAGGCTTATATTGTAGATCTCCTCCGCAATCTCATAGATGCCCAGACATGGACGGATGATGGCACGGTGTCTGAGCGGATGCTCCGCAGTTCTCTTCTTGTGTTTGCTTGCTTCCGTAAATACCAGCCATGCGTTCAGAAGGCCCAGGAATACTTTAAGAACTGGAAGGAGTCTAACGGATCACTGAGGTTTCTGCAGTGTTTAAGATCATTTAAGCCACTTTATACAGATGAGTTTTTAAACTGTGTGATTCTTAGATTATAGCTGTCAGGAACAGAGTTAGGCCCTCTTCACATGTCCTTTTTTATGCCCGTATGCAGTCCATTTTGGACCCCAAATACGGACAACACAAACACCCATTGCATTCAATGGCGGTGTGCACGTCAGGTTTTTCACATGGACTGTGTGTCCGTGTGAAAAACCCACAGACATGTCCCTTTTTTTCACACGGACCACAGACAAAATGCGTGCTGCAGTGCACACTGATGATACCCAGATGGCATCCGTGTGTCATCAGTGTGACACATACCGGAATGAAAAGCTCTGGCGGCATGCACTGGCATCTGGGAAAAGCAGTACAGTTATCGCTATTCTCAGGCGCCGGGTTCTGAATTAAACTCATCGTTGTCACCTGGTCTCCCTGCGATCAGCGAGACCAAGCAACGCTGATGAGACTTGTAGTAAACACCCACTGCTTGGGAACAGTGCGAACTACAAGTCTCATCATTGTCGTCTGGTCTACCTGCGATCAGCCAGACTAGGCAACGCTGATGAGACTTGTAGTCAGCACCCGCTGTATAGTGCGTATTAAATAGATAAATTAGAAAAGTAAAAGCAGCGAGGGGTTCTCCTTCATTTTCCTAACCAGCTGAGGGAAAGCCGACAGCTAGGGGCTAGTGTTAATATTCTGGGAAGGGTCCAATAGCCATAAAGGTTCCCAGACTATTAACCCCTTTCTGACATTAGACGTACTATCCCGTCGAGGTGGTATGGGCCCATATGACCACCGACGGGATAGTACGTCTAACGCAATCAGCCGCGCTCACGGGGGGAGCGCGGCCGATCGTGGCCAGATGTCAGCTGATTATCACAGCTGGCATCCGGCACTATGTGCCAGGAGCGGTCACGGACCGCTCCCGGCACATTAACCCCCGGAACACTGCGATCAAATATGATCGCAGCGTTCCGGCGGCATAGGGAAGCATCGCGCAGGGAGGGGGCTCCCTGCGTGCTTCCCTGAGACCCTCAGATGTGATCGCGTTGCTCCGAACGTCTCCTCCGTCCTCCTCCCTGCAGGCCCCGGATCCAAAATGGCCACGGGGCTCCTGCCGGGCCCTGCAGGGAGGTGACTTGCAAGCCCCTGCTCAGAGGAGGCTCTGGCAAGCTTCCTGCAGTGCCTGTCAGATCGCTGATCTGACACAGTGCATTGCAAAGTGTCAGATCAGCGATCTGACACTTTACCATGATGTCCCACACTGGGACAAAGTAAAAAAAAAAAATATTTACATGTGTAAAAAAAAAAAAAAAATCCTAAATAAATAATAAAAAAATATATTGTTCCATTAAATAAATTTCTTTATGTAAATAAAAAAAAAACAATAAAAGTACACATATTTAGTATCGCCGTGTCCGTAACGACCCGGCCTATAAAACTGTCCCACTAGTTAACCACTTCAGTGAACACCGTAAAAAAAAAAAAAATAGGCAAAAAACAATGCTTTATCATCATACCGCCGAACAAAAAGTGGAAAAACACGCGATTAAAAAGACGGATATAAATAAACATTGTACCTCCGAAAACGTCATCTTGTCCCACAAGAAACGAGCCACCATACAGCGTCATCAGCGAAAAAATAAAAAAGTTATAGCCCTCAGAATAAAGCAAAGCAAAATAATTATTTTTTCTATAAAATAGTTATAGTTTTTATTGTATAAAAGCGCCAAAACATAAAAAAATGATATAAATGAGGTATCGCCGTAATCGTACTGACCTGAAGAATAAAACTGCTTTATCAATTTTACCAAACGCAGAACGGTATAAACGCCCCCCCTTCCCCCCCCCAAAAGAAATTCACAAATTGCTGGTTTTTGTTCATTCTGCCTAACAAAAATCAGACTAAAAAGCGATCAAAAAATGTCATGTGCCCGAAAATGATACCAATAAAAACTACAACTCGTCCCGCAAAAAACAAGACCTCACATGACTCTGTGGACCAAAATATGGAAAAATTATAGCTCTCAGAATGTGGGAACGCAAAAATATTTTTTGCAATAAAAAGCGTCTTTTAGTGTGTGACAGCTGCCAAACAAAAAACCCGCTATAAAAACCCGCTATAAATAGTAAATCAAACCCCCCATTATCACCACCTTAGTTAGGGAAAAAAAATAAAACAAAAAAAATGTATTTATTTCCATTTTCCCATTAGGGTTAGGATTGGGGCTAAAGTTAGGGTTGGGGCTAAAGTTAGGGTTAGGGTTGGGGCTAAAGTTAGGGTTAGGGTTGGGGCTAGAGTTGGGGTTAAGGTTTGGATTACATTTACGGTTGGGTTAGGGGTGTGTCAGGGTTAGGGGTATGGTTAGGGTTGGGATTAGGGTTAAGGGTGTGTTCGGGTTAGAGGTGTGTTTGGGTTAGGGGTGTGGTTAGGGTTGGGATTAGGCTTAGGGGTGTGGTGGGGTTAAGGTTGGAGTTAGAATTGGGAGGTTTCCACTGTTTAGGCTCATCAGGGGCTCTGCAAAGGCATGACATCTGATCTCAATCCATACAATTCTGGTTGAAAAAGTAAAACGGTGCTCCTTCCCTTCCGAGCTCTGTCGTGCACCCAGACAGTGGTTTACCCACACATATGGGGTATCAGCGTACTCAGGACAAATTGGACAATAACTTTTGGGGTCCAATTTCTCCTGTTACCCTTGGGAAAATACAAAACTGGGGGCTAAAAAATCATTTTTGTGAAAAAAATAAATAAGATTTTTTATTTTTACGGCTCTACATTATAAACTTCTGTGAAGCACTTGGGGGTTCAAAGTGCTCACCACACATCTAGATAATTTCCTTAGGGGGTCTACTTTCCAAAATGGTGTCACTTGTGGGGGATTTCAATGTTTAGGCACATCAGGGGCTCTCCAAACGAGACATGGCATCCTATCTCAATTTGAGTCAATTTTGCATTGAAAAGTCAAATGGCGCTTCTTCCTTTTTGGTTCCAAAATTGTGCTGATGTAAAGTAGACATGTGGGAAATGTTACTTATTAAGTATTTTGTGTGACATATCTCTGTGATTTAAGGGCATGAAAATTCAAAGTTGGAAAATTGCGAAATTTTCAAAATTTTCGCCAAATTTCCGTTTTTTCACAAATAAACTCAAGCAATGTCAAGGAAATTTTACCATTAACATGAAGTACAATATGTCTTGAGAAAACAATGTCAGAATCACCAGGATCCTTTGAAGCGTTCCAGAGTTATAACCTCATAAAGGGACAGCGGTCAGAATTGTAAAAATTGGCCTGGTCATTAACGTGCAAACCACCCTTGGGGGTAAAGGGGTTAATATCATCTCATAGCTGTTTGCTTAGCCTTTACTGGTTATTTACCTTTATATAAACAGTAAACACAAGTACAGAAAAATAAGCCAGCAAAGCACTGATTAGAAACCACACTGACATCTATCTATCTATATATCTACGGTATATATATCTTTCTATCATGTTCCTCATCCCTACCTATCGCTATCTTTGAACATCTTTAAGACATAAAACTCTCAACTTCTATGCTGCATTTCATTCTATACGTGTCTCACTGACTGCACACGGATGTCACATGCGAACACACAGGTGTCACTCAGACACGGACCACGGATCTCATCAGTACTGGTTTTCCCAGTACAGGAATCACCAGGACTTGTGAAGGGACTGAAAGACTAAGTAACCTCTGTGTTACCATGTCTGGACATTGTATGTAGAGTATGTGTGTTTTACTTTTCTCCTTAATCCTTACTTTAGGAAATGGATAATAAGGACACGCAGCTCAAAGTAATTTACTTACAGTGAATCCTCACCTTTTATCAGCAGTATTTAGCAGTCAGGGCTCTGGATTTTGAGTTCCAAATAATCTGCACAGATGGCACAAGCATAGGAACTGTGCTAGTGCCATCACCTGCTGGTGCCATCACCTGCTGGTGCCATCTGTATATACAGCTGCCCATCTGCTCTAATGCCAGAATCTAAGAAAAATCCTTAACCAGACATTTAATTGTTTAGATTACAGTTGACATCTAAGTGATTTGCAAAAGTCACTCAATGCCCCTACAACACTTTTGCAGCAACTCTCCTGAGTCAATGAATTGTTGCGGCATGCCAAGTACTAAGAATGGCATTTAGGAAAGAAATGTGTGGATGCTTAATAGTTTTACATCGGCAAATAATACACTGTAATACAGACTTGTTTACTAATAGTGTGTAAATACAGCATCTATTAAATGGGCTGACATGTACTAAGGACACGTAGCACGATCAGCTATTACCAGCAGCAGCTGGAAGTTCTCTGATGCCAGACCACAGCCAGAATTGTGTTCAAATATTAAAATTACATGGTATGTACTTTTCCCAGGTTCAGAGTGTGCTCTCTGCAGCTGTAGTAGTGGTGTCTGTATACCGGCTGCAGCTGATCACAGAGCTCTGCGACTCGACCACACATTATATATGGAGGGCAGGTAGAGAGTAACAGACCCCCACACAACACATGGAAGGCAGGTGGAATATGTCAGTCCCCACATTACACATATAGAGGGCAGGTGGAGAGTGAGAGTCCACGCATTACACAGGTGTAATGGGAGTGGTGGAACCACTGTACCTTGGACTGCGGAGAGCCTGGAGTGGCGTAGCACCTGACTCTTCGCTAGAACCCGATGGTGGGGTTAGACTTCGCTCCGGATGGACACCAGGTGCTACTCCAGAATAGACCATCAGCTGACCCCCCAAGGGGCAGGTAGTTGGAGCGGCCAGGAATAGGTAGATAAGGCTGGTACAGACAGACATGGCAGGTACTGGCAGATATGGCTGGAATGCAGACTGGCACTGCAGGTGCAGGCAGGTGTGGCTGGTATAAAGACTGGTATGGCAGCACCATTCAGGTGTGGCTCGTGTACAGACTGGCCTGGCAGGTGCAATTGGTATACAAGCAGGCAGGTGCTGGCAGACACGTCTGTAAGACAGGAACACATAGCAGGTATGGGAAAACAGGTACAGATAGGAACATGCAGGTACTGGTATGGACAAGCAGGGACAGGCAGATAATGGCAGATACAGGGGACCTGAGAGCTAACAACCATGCAACAAGGCACATTACTCAGGCACCTCCCATCAAGTGGAGGTGCCTTAAATAATAAGTGCCTCACAGCCATTGGCTGTCGACACTTTAGGACGATGCACACTGTCCTTTTAAGAAGGAGGGAACATGCAAGCACCCTGGGATTTAATACAGAACACTCAGACAACAAACACACATGATAGTTTTGTCTATATTTACTATCTCAAAACCATATATATATAAGCATCATGTGTATTAATATTCAACTTTTTTTGGACACATCAGAACTAATGCAAAACCAGCAACCAAATGAAACAACGATGTACAAGTCCAGATCAATAAACATTGTATACTTTATTAGTAAAAATTACAACCATGATACAGAGAAAAAATGGGGAGGGGGGGGGGAGTTCATAAAATTTACACTGAAAATATTTATGTAAAACGATAGGGCACACACATCCCTAAATGATTCCATTAGCTAGTGAGCAATCACAGAGAGTTTCTGGTAATACTAATACATTATATATAAATGATCTTATCACATTTTTTATATACCAACAGCTAATATTGGCACTGCACAGGGAAAATAAACCTTCATCCTTATCCATTTACATTATATCTAACCACCACAGGGAAAACCAGAATCAGACCCCATGTTAAATGGAGATCAACTTTTATGGTAGTTACCTGTGCAAAGAGTGCAGCTCCTAGCAAGGATTCAGAGGGGTGTGTGTGCCCGCCCCAACTCACGTTTTGGTCCTGCCTTCGCCCTGGGATTTGCAATCCATGAGCAGACCCTGGGCAGCAGCAAGAGGAGGAAGAAGTTCGGAACGAGGGCTGCTATGGTAGTGATTCAGCAACCCTGCCAGGGGAGGAGGGAAGAGTGCAGGTACGTCGGCGCTACAACATGGAGAGCAGGTAGAGAGTGACAGACCCCGCACTACATATGGATGGCAGGTAGAAAGTGACAGTCCCCGCACTACAGATGGAGATCAGGTAGAGCGTGACAGACCCTTGCACTACACATGGATGGCAGGTAGAGAGTGACAGACCCCGCACTACACCTGGAGAGCAGGTAGAGAGTGACAGACTCCGCACTACACATGGAGGGCAGGTAGAGAGTGACAGTCCCCGCACTACACATGGAGAGCAGGTAGAGAGTGACACACCCTTGCACTACACATGGAGGGCAGGTAGAGAGTGACAGTCCCCGCACTACACATGGATGGCAGGTAGAAAGTGACAGTCCCCGCACTACACATGGATGGCAGGTAGAGAGTGACAGACCCTTGCACTACACATGGAGGGCAGGTAGAGAGTGACAGACCCTTGCACTACACATGGATGGCAGGTAGAGACAGTCCCCGCACTACACATGGAGGGCAGGTAGAGTGACAGACCCTTGCACTACACATGGAAGGCAGGTAGAGACAGTCCCCGCACTACACATGGAGGGCAGATAGAGTGACAGACCACTCACTACACATGGAGGACAGGCAGAGTGTGACAAATCCCGCACTACACATGGAGAGCAGGTAGAGATTGCCAGATCCCGCACTACACATGGAGGGCAGATAGGGGGTGACAGACCCCAAACTACACATGGAGGGCAGATAGGGGGTGACAGACCCCACACTACATGTGGAGGACAGATAGGGGTGACAGACTCCACATCACACATGGAGGGCAGATAGGGGATGACAGACCCCACACTACACGTGGAGGGCAGATAGGGGGTGACAGACTCCACACCACACATGGAGGACAGATAGAGAGTGAGTGACAGACCCCACACTACACATGGAGGACAGATAGGGGCGACAGTCTCCACACCACACATGGAGGGCAGATTGGGGGTGACAGACCCCACACTACACGTGGAGGGCAGATGGGGGTGACAGACCTCACACCACACATGGAGGGCAGATAGGGGATGACAGACCCCACACTACATGTGGAGGGCAGATAGGGGTGACAGACCCCACACTACACGTGGAGGGCAGATAGGGGGTGACAGACCTCACAGCACACACGGAGGGCAGATAGGGGGTGATAGACCTCAAAGCACACATGTAGGGCAGATAGGGGGTGACAGACTCCACACAACACATGGAGGGCAGTTAGAGAGTGACAGACCCCACACTACACGTGGAGGGCAGATAGGGGTGACAGACCCCACACTACACGTGGAGGGCAGATGGGGGTGACAGACCTCACACCACACATGGAGGGCAGATAGGGGATGACAGACCCCACACTACATGTGGAGGGCAGATAGGGGGTGACAGACCCCACACTACACGTGGAGGGCAGATAGGGGGTGACAGACCTCACAGCACACACGGAGGGCAGATAGGGGGTGACAGACCTCACAGCACACATGGAAGGCAGATAGGGGGTGACAGACTCCACACAACGCATGGAGGGCAGGTAGAGAGTGACAGACCCCTCACTACACATGGACTGCAGACCCCGCACTACACACTGTGGGCCTTAGTGGTGCCCCACTGCAAATGTGAAATCTTTCTGTCACATAATCTTGTGCTCATTAAAAAATGAAATGTAACACAGTTTAAAATTAAGATTTAAAAAAATACTTTTGAATGGCAGACTTGACACTTGGTGTTGAAGGGAATGATCCATATTATCGTATACTCAGAGATACCTGTATATGAAAATAGAAGATTTATTGTTAATTCTCGTACAGGCTGTATATAATTAGATGCTGCCAGTATAATGGGTATAAACCAGTCTACAAATACTTGCTTTACAGGGATACTTTCTCTTGTGACCTGTCCCGTGTTATATTTTCCCAGTTTGCCGCGTGACGTGGTCTTGGCGGTGTACGCTGTGGGCGCTCAGACATCTGAAGGTTGGGACTATTTGTTTGAAAAATATAAAACTGCTGCAACTGGTGAAATGCACCTGATCGAGTATGCGCTGACTATGACTCAGGATCGCGACAAGCTGCAGTGGTAAAAATGCACTTTGTATTGTCAGACACTGATAGATCAGTTTACATTTTAGATTTACTTGTAAATGGGATTTCTCGTGAATATTTTATCTAGTTTCCTGATCGGCGAATAATCAGCGATCCGATCACCAACGGAACATTAATGATAGGTCAAATAAGTATAAATGAAGGCATTCGTTAGGATCCCTTCACATAACATTGCCTTAATTGTTTACGGATTGCATAATTACATTTTCACTTCAGGGATATCTAGATATCAATTATTATTACCTTTAATGACTTAAAACGCTAGATATGATTTTAACAATTTTTAGTTCCAGTTTGGCGTATGTCATTATTATGGGGGAAGTATAAACATCAACGTCCTAATGTACAGTATTAATAATGTAATATCCAAGATCGATCAGTGCTGTTAGAGAAGATACATGGAAAATATTTGATATATACAGCTCTGGCAAAATTAAGAGACCACTGCACAGTTTTATAAAAATCAGGTTCTCTACATGTCTGACTTCCATTCCATTCCAGGGTCAGTTGAATTCCAACCACAGTACACCTCATTCTACTTAATGTGCTTCTGATTAGGTGATCACCTGAACCAAATCTTTTTTTTAATGAAGGAAAGTATAAAAAACACTGCTGAGGGGTTCACAATCCTCTTGCAATAGGACAAGCTGGATGGCAAAACAAGCTCTAGTAATATCCCCATGTAATAGGAATGAAAAAATAACTTTTAACCATGCCAAAGGAGTTGAAAAGAAAAGTCTTGAGTGAGGAAAAGAAGGGCACAATTCTGGCTTTACTAGCAGAGGGATACAGTGAGCATCATGTTGACTCCATCCTCAAAATTTCTAAGAAGTTAGTCCATTACAACAAGGTCAATCAGCAGACATTGGGGACAACGAAGCTACAGATCGGCAGAGGGCGAAAACGACTCTCTACTGACCAGGATGACTGTCATCCTATTCGAATGTCACTCAGCAACCGCAGGACGACATCAAGTGACCGACAAAAGGAATGGCAAATGGCAGCTGGGTGCAGTGCATGGCAAGAACAGTTCGTAACAGGCTCCTAGAGGCAGGACTCAAGTTATGTAAAGCTAGAAAAAATCCTTTCATCAATGAGAAGCAAAGGAGAGCCAGGCTGAAGTTTGCCAAATACCATAAGGATTGGCTCATAGAGGACTGGAGTAAGGTCATCTTCTCTGATGAGTCTAATTTTCAGCTTTGCCCAACACCTGGTAATCTAATGGTTAGCTGGAGACCTGGAGAGGCGTACAAGCCACAGTGTCTTGCACTTACTCTGAAGTTTGGTGGAGGATCGGTGATGATCTGGGGTTGCTTCAGCAAGGCTGGAATTGGGCAGGTTGTTATTTGCGAAGGACGTATGAATCAAGGTGCATACAAGGTTATCCTGGAAAAGCAGTTGATTCCTTCTGCTCAGGCAATGTTCCCCAACTCTTAGGACTGTTTTTTCCAGCAGGACAATGCGCCATGCCACACAGCTAGGTCAATCAATGTGTGGATGAAGGACCACCACATCAAATCCCTGTCATGGCCAGCCCAATTTCCAGAACTGAACCCCATTGAAAACCTCTGGAATGTAATTGAGAGGAAGATGGATAGTCACAAGATCTCAAACAAAGAAGAACTGCTTAAATTTTTGTACCAGGAGAGGCATAAGGTCACCCTAAAGCAGTGTGAAAGACTGGTGGAAAGCATGCCAAGCCGCATGAAAGCTGTGATTAAAAATCATGGTTATTCCACAAAATATTGATTTCTGAACTCTTCCTGAGTTAATACATTAGTATTGTTGTTTCTAAATGATTATGAACTTGTTTTCTTTGCATTATTTGAGGTCTGCCAACAATGCATGTTTTTTTTTGTTATTTTGACCATTTATCATTTTCAGAAAATAAATACAAAATGTATTGCTTGGAAATTCGGAGACATGTTGTCAGTAGTTTATAGAATAAAAGAACAATTTACATTTTACTCAAAAATATACCTATGAAGAGAAAAATCAGACAAACTGAAAATTTAGCAGTGGTCTCTTAATTTTTGCCAGAGCTGTATATATTTTTTAACCTGTCAGTAAATCATTGCATAAAACTGTTCTATGACCTATCCCATCAGCATGACATATAAGGCATTTTTGGAAAATCCCTTTTGGCTTGGCATATAATAGAATTAGTGTTGCCTGTTCTGTATGTTGTTAACATAAATGGTTTTCCATCTTGCCTAGGCTCATGGAGGAGGCTTTGAAAGGAGACCTTGTAAAAACTCAAGAACTTCCGCATATAGTTGTCTCTGTGAGCAGAAACCAAGTTGGGCACATGTTGGCGTGGAAGTTTCTGAAGACTAACTGGCATCAACTCACTCAAAAGTATGCACGTTCCTCATGCACGTTTGTCATTAACATATCTGATGTGTTCTCCTAATTGAGGTTTACGTATCTTCTAGGTTTGAGTTGGGATCCCGCACAATTGGTGACATGGTTGTTGGTGTAACAAAACTGTTTTCTACAAGAGAGTGGCTGGAAGAGGTAAAGAAAATTATTTTTTTTAATTACATTTTTTAAAATTACATTTTTACTGTTAAGTTTTTTTTTATTGTTTTATGAGTACTAATAATCTACAGGCATCATATGTTCTAGAGGGAAAGAAACTAGGAGAGTCAGGGTATGTGTCCACGGTCCGGATTGTCGGCGCTTTGGACGGAGCGGGAAAACCTGTTATTTACCTTAGGTAAACAGACATGCTGCGTTCTAAAAAGACGCGCCGCATGTCCGGAAACGCAGGGCCGCCGGGTGCGTGTTACCACGCATAGTGGAGACGGGATTTCATAAAATTCCCTCTACTATGCTGTAACATCTGGACGCTGGGGTTGTATGCAGCGTTCAATCCGCAGCTAATCCGGATGTAATCCGGCCCGTGGACACACACCCTCAATTGTAGAGAAGGTTCTGGGTGTACTTGCTCGTAGATTAGAGTACATAGAAGCAGCTGTTTGACATTGCATGCTGTTAAAGGGTAACTGCTTTTAAGTAACTTTTCAGAATACGGTGCCCTGATATATATATATATATATATATATATATATATATATATATATATATATATATATATATACAATGTGGGGAATATATACCATTTCTGGACATTATGTGACCTATACCCTTTATGATTTTTCTGTAGCCTTCCAATCCACTAGTAGATGAGGGAGGAGATAAGCTGCAGAGATTTGTTCCATACACCGCACAGCTCAGAGAGGGAAATACCTGCTCTTCATTTACTTTTTTTTAGCTCACTAAGACAAGCTGTGGCCATTTTCCTGCAGAGCTCAGCGGTGTTGATCTGAATCAACCTCTGATTTGAGGTAAAACACTTGTTACCGAGCTCTGCACAATGGTTTTCTGTCTGGTCCCTTCCCTGCTTCTGTTCCCTCCTCTCCATAGAGGATAATGTATTGTGTCATATCACACCTGCAGTCCGTCTGAGACAGACTTGAGCTTCTTTTTCCCAATGAATGGTGAGTTCAGGAGACAGGGGGAGAGCAAGAAGTGTCTAATAAGTACGGAAGGAAGCTGACTTCGCTTATCAGATACATTACAAAGTTTCCTCTAATCGTCAGTACTATTTGATCTATGTAAAGTTTGTTGAAAGTACAGTTAGTTATGTTTTAAGATCAGCAAGATATTGTCAAATATTCCACGGGCCATGGACTCACGGGACAGCAATGTAATATTAGCACTTTACAAAGGAGAAACAAAGGCTGCGCAGCACTCCTATCATGGGTGCACAAATCGCATTCCACTCCAGAATATGAAGAAAGATGAATTTGGCACTCCAAATTGATGCAAGAAACGATACGTTTTATTATACTGATTATCCACTGTTTGCAATATTGTAACGGTTCTGCCAATTATGGCCTTCTTCAGAACAAAATTTCCCCAGTGCCAATTTCTGGTTCTTGGACCATTATACTCTGCTTCAAGGTGCCCTAGCCTCCACGGCCATAGTCTTACTATGGAGCAGTAAACTGTTCCGAAGAAGGCCATGATTGGCCAAAACGTTAAAATATTGCATACAGTGGAAAATCTGTGCAATAAAATGTTCATGTAGTCATGTATGGGGAAAGATGTTGTCTTGGCATGTAAATATACATTAAAGGTCGTGAAGGGGTTAAATGGAACTTGTTAGCCAATTCGTTACGTTTGGTAAGTATGGATCAGAGCCGGGCTACATGGCTGCAGCTAGGTATGTCTTTCTCCGAAGTCCTTTGTACATATCGGTGTAACTTTGCATCCTGCGCTGGGGTGCCGAGTGTGTAGGGGGCTTAGCAGCTGAGCTCCAGCCACAAGTCAGATAGCAACATCTGCCTCCAATAGCTGCCGGTCAGAACTATATTCTGCTAAAGGGAATCTGTCACCAGTGTTTTGCTACCTCATCTGACAGCAGCATGATGTAGGGGCAAAAAACCTGATTTCAGTGATGAGTTACTTCCTGGGCTGGTTATTGTCATTTTGATAAGATCACTGCTTTATTTCCTACAGATCTTCCAGTTCTCTGAACGTTGAGCTCCGTTTAATCCCACCCAAACCATTGATTGGCAGGTCTCTGCCCAGTGTACACAGAAATCTGCCAATCAGTGGTGTGGGCGGGGTTATGCAGAGCTCATGAATATGGAGGACTACCTGGCAGCAGGTTTACTAGTCCTCTAGTGATAATCTACTGCTAATAAAACAGTAATTTTAGCAAATCTACTCTGAGCAGCCCAGTAAGTGACATATTGCTGGAATCAGGGTCTCTGTGTGTACATTATGCTTATCTTAAACCTGACAGTGGCATGTAAATTACATCATAGCCGATGCTTTTCCCTAGCACACCTCCAACAAGACTATTATGGTAGGATATTAAAAAGTAGTGAACAATATCCCAGTAAAAAAAAAAAATCTAATTTTAATATTGGTATACAGGATTAGCTACTCCCACATGTGGCCTTTGAGTATACGGTGTAGTGCCTTGTGCCTCATCCTTTCATATTTTGGGTGAATGTGGATTTTCTGATATAGTATAAATACTGCCAATATGAAGGCGAATTATATAATTTCTTTCTAATTTCTTTTTAGGCAACAATGTTTTTTGAATCATTGAAAGAGACCGGCTCCCAGTTACGCTGTGTCCAACAAGCAAAAGAAACTATGGAGGAAAATATTAGATGGATGGATAAAAACTTTGACACTGTTAAAACCTGGCTAGAGAATAATAGATTATAGAATAATAGTTTCTACGTACATCCTCATTGAGCTCCCTGATGGGCATGTATGAGCAGCCATTTCAGGGTCGTGTTGGCAGCGCTCATGAGCCAATTTCATAAAAAAATCTTGAGCTGAATGTGTCCAAATTTGATCATCTGCCTATGGGAGGTGAAGAAAAGTAATTTGTACCAATTCTGTGATATTATAAAGATACCATGGACAAACGGCTGCTAGTTAGTGCAAATGATTGGCCTAGCTTAAAGTGAATGTCCACCCTTAAATATTGTACAATTAAAGAAAAATTACACTGTGTGCAGAATTATTAGGCAAGGTGTATTTTAGAGGATTATTTTTATTATTGATCAACAACTATGTTCTCAATCAACCCAAAAGACTCAAATATCAAAGCTTAATATTTTGGGAAGTTGGAGTGGTTTTTTTTTTTAGATTTGGCTATCTTAAGAGGATATCTGTTGGTGCAGGTAACTATTACTGTGCAGAATTATTAGGCAATTTAACCCCTTCATGACCTTCGGATTTTCCGTTTTTCAGTGTTCGTTTTTCGCTCCCCTCCTTCCCAGAGCCATAACTTTTTTATTTCTCCGTCCATATGGCCATGTGAAGGCTTATTTTTTGCGGGACGAGTTGTACTTTGGAACAACATCATTGGTTTTAGCATGTTGGGTACTAGAAAACGGGAAAAAAATTCCAAGTGCGGTGAAATTGCAAAAAAAGTGCAATCCCACACTTGTTTTTTGCTTGGCTTTTTGCTAGGTTCACTAAATGCTAAAACTGACCTGATATCATGATTCTCCAGGTCAGTACGATTTCATAAACACCTAACATGACTAGGTTATTTTTTATCTAAGTGGTGAAAAAAAATTCCAAACCTTGCTAAAAAAAAAAAAATGTGTGCCATTTTCCGATTCCCGTAGCGTTTCCATTTTTCATGATCTGGGGTCGGGTGAGGGCTTATTTTTTGCGTGCCGAGCTGGCGTTTTTAATGATACCAGTTCGGTGCAGATACGTTCTTTTGATCGCCCGTTATTGCATTTTAATGCAATGTCGTGGCGACAAAAAAAAAACGTAATTCTGGCGTTTCGAATTTTTTTCTCGCTACGCTGTTTAGCGATCAGGTTAATGCTTTTTTTTTAATTGATAGATCGGGCGATTCTGAACGCGGCGATACCAAATATGTGTAGATTTGATTTTTTTTTTGTATTGATTTATTTTGAATGGGGCGAAAGGGGGGTGATTTAAACTTTTATATTTTTTTCACCTTTTTTTTTTTTTTTTACTTTTGCCATGCTTCAATAGCCAATAGAAGCTGGCACAACGCGATTGCCTCTGCTACATAGCAGCGATCTTATGTTCGCTGCTATGTAGCAGAAAATCAGGTGTGCTGTGAGCGCCGAACACAGGGTGGCGCTCACAGCTACCGGCGATCAGTAACCATAGAGGTCTCAAGGACCTCTATGGTTACAATGGAGAAGCATCGCCGACCTCCGATCATGTGACTGGGGTCGGCGATGTGCTCATTTCCGGCCGCCCGGCCGGAAGCAGTAGTTAAATGCCGCGGTCTGCATTTGACAGCGGCATTTAACTATTACGGACACATGTCAGCTGTTCAAAACAGCTGACATGTCCCGGCTTTGATGCGGGCTCACCGCCGGAGCCCGCATCAAAGCGGGGCTTTTGACCTCGGACGTACTATCCTGTCCGAGGTCAGAAAGGGGTTAATAAAAAACAAATATATTCCCATCTCACTTGTTTATTTTCACCAGGTAAACCAATATCACTGCACAAAATTTAGAAATAAACATTTCTGACATGCAAAAAACAAAACAAAAAAAAATAGTGACCAATATAGCCACCTTTCTTTATAATGACACTCAGCAGCCTTCCATCCATAGATTCTGTCAGTGGCTTGATCTTTTTACGATCAACATTGAGTGCAGCAGCCACCACAGCCTCCCAGACACTGTTCCGAGAGGTGTACTGTTTTCCCTTCCTGTAGGAGGGACCACAGGTTCTCTATAGGGTTCAGATCAGGAGAACAAGGGGGCCATGTCATTATTTTTTCTTCTTTGAGACCTTTACTGGCCAGCCACGCTGTGGAGTAGTTGGAAGCATGTGATGGAGCATTGTCCTGCATGAAAATCATGTTTTTCTTGAACAATACCGACTTCTTCCTGTACCACTGCTTGAAGAAGTTGTCTTCCAGAAACTGGCAGTAGGTCTGGGAGTTGAGCTTCACTCCATCCTCAACCCGAAAAGGTCCCACAAGTTCATCTTTGATGATACAAGCCCATACCAGTACCCCACCTCCACCTTGCTGGCGTCTGAGTCAGAGTGGAGCTCTCTGCCCTTTACTGATCCAGCCTCTGGCCCATCCATCTGGCCCATCAAGAGTAACTCTCATTTCATCAGTCCATAAAAGCTTTGAAAAGTCAGTCTTAAGATATTTCTTGGCCCAGTTGACATTATATCTTATGCTTCTTGTTCAAAGGTGGTCATTTTTCAGCCTTCCTTACCTTGGCCATGTCCCTGGGTATTGCACACCTTGTGCTTTTTGTTACTCCAGTAACGTTGCAGCTCTGAAATATGGCAAAACTGGTGGCAAATGGCATCTTGGCAGCTTCACGCTTAATTTTCCTCAATTCGTGGGCAGTTATTTTGCGCCTTTTTTGCCCAACACGCTTCTTGCGACCCTGTTGGCTATTTGCCAGGAAACGCTTGATTGTTCGGTGATTATGCTTCAAAAGTTTGGCAATTTCAACACTGCTGCATCCCTCTGCAAGACATCTCACAATTTTGGACTTTTCAGACCCCGTCAAATCTCTCTTCTGACCCATTTTGCCAAAGGAAAGGAAGTTGCCTAATAATTAAGCACACCTTATATAGGGTTTTGATGTCATTAGACAACACCCCTCCTCATTACAGAGATGCACATCACCTGATTTACTTAATTGGTAGTTGGCTTTCAAGCCTGAACAGCTTGGAGTAGGACAACATGTATAAAAAGTATCATGGGATCAAAAAAACAACTTGCCTAATAATTCTGCACGCAGTGTAGTAAAATTCTGCGCTGACTATATATATATATATATATATATATATATATATATATATATATATATATATATACATATATACATACATATATACATACACACACACACACACTTTATAGTGATTAGAGCTCCTTTTTTCTGATATAGTCCTCCAAGAGCACATGATATTAAAGAAACGTGCTGCCGACACCACTACAGGGAACATGAAAGTTACTCGCGTACTGTTATTATAGGCGTTATCTAAATTTTGAAAGAAAAATACAAAACAGGAGATCTGCTAATATAATAAATTATATTGGTGTCTTATTTCCCTGAGTGATCAAGTGTAGGAAAGTTAGGCAGCACTACTCCTCTTTGTTTGCTAGTGACCGCCAACTGACCAGGGCAGCAAATCAGTCACATGTAGTATTGGTGGCATTATGGTGGTGCCAGCAGTTTGCCTTCATTGGTACTGTGCCCAAAAAAAAAAAAAAAAATCCCAGAAACGCCCTTAGGTACAATGGAGAACAGTATGCAGGCAGCCGCATTGTCATGTTTCAGATCTGTGTATGAAATGGATTTTGAGCTCTGTATCAGAAAAAAGAGATCCAGCTGCTATAAGTATAGATAATAGACCACGTTGGACTTAAAACTACAAGATAATTAAAGGTGGATATTCTAATTGCTCGTATACATGGCTGTATTGTATGCACAGACCTGAGTTACTGCACAGGCTGCCTCCTGGTCTAACGCTAGCTCGCCATGATATACTACTGTACTTGGATGTGAGGTGTCCTAAAGACATCAACGCTTTGCTCAGGAAAGTTCTACTTTATTCTGTTCCTTTTTTTTTTTTTTAGCTCTGCTTTAAAAACAAATTAAAATAAAAAAGAATAAAAAATGTATAGTTTACTGACCAAATCCTGTGATGTATGGCACACCTGGGCCCGTGACTAATGGCACCAGTTAGCTTTGGCTTCAGATAATGATTGTCTTTTAAAATTAAATGGACTTTTAAAAAAGATCCATCAATAGAACAATTGGATCAGCCTTATTCTACTGAAGGGATAGTTTAGGCATATAAACCTCAGATACTAAAATGGACTGAAGTACATTATGATTTATTGGGTAAATTCCCATTTTTGCCTTTTTGTGACGTGTGGAAAATTTTTGAGTTAATTTTGGGTGCAGTGGTTGAAAAGTCGTTCATGCCAAATTACAGATCTACATCAAGGCCCATACAAAGCTACACAACCCAGCAGAGATCAATGCTAATTTGTTGTTCTCTTTGACTTGGCCAGTTGAAGAAATCGTCCATATTGGCGGCACTGGGATGGTGAGATTGAGAAGACGAGTTTTCCTTCTTTGGTTCCTTCATACCATTTTCTGCCATTGGCTCAATCTTCAAAAAGTCATTTTTTTCATGATTATTACTGGCATACCAATAATCATTGTGTTTTACTTTGCCATAGTGAAATATATAAATAGCATAACATTGCCAGATAAAATATCTGTAGGCCCCACTGCTGATGCAATAAAATTTGTCCCAATCCTATGTTTGTTTTGTTAGATTAAAGATGTATACAGTGTAAAACTTCCATCGGTAGCACACCCTGTTTATACAGTAATATATATATATATATATATATAGCACAAAATGAGCAGTGTACAGTACTCATGACATCCATTTATTATATGAATGGCCGTGGGGTACCACAGGGGTCAGTATTGGGCCCTCTTCTTTTTAACATATTTATTAATGACCTTGTAGGGGGCATTCAGAGTAGAATTTCAATATTTGCAGATGACACTAAACTCTGTAGGGTAATCAATACAGGGGAGGACAATTTTATATTACAGGATGATTTATGTAAACTAGAAGCTTGGGCTGATAAATGGCAAATGAGCTTTAATGAGGATAAATGTAAGGTCATGCACTTGGGTAGAAGTAATAAGATGTATAACTATGTGCTTAATTCTAAAACTCTGGGCAAAACCATCAATGAAAAAGACCTGGGTGTATGGGTGGATGACAGACTCATATTCAGTGGCCAGTGTCAGGCAGCTGCTACAAAGGCAAATAAAATAATGGGATGTATTAAAAGAGGAATAGATGCTCATGAGGAGAACATAATTTTACCTCTATACAAGTCACTAGTGCGACCACACTTAGAATACTGTGCACAGTTCTGGTCTCCGGTGTATAAGAAAGACATAGCTGAACTAGAGCGGGTGCAGAGAAGAGCGACCAAGGTTATCAGAGGACTGGGGGGTCTGCAATACCAAGATAGGTTATTACACTTGGGGCTATTTAGTTTGGAAAAACGAAGACTAAGGGGTGATCTTATTTTAATGTATAAATATATGAGGGGACAGTACAAAGACCTTTCTGATGATCTTTTTAATCATAGACCTGAGACAGGGACAAGGGGGCATCCTCTACGTCTGGAGGAAAGAAGGTTTAAGCATAATAACAGACGCGGATTCTTTGCTGTAAGAGCAGTGAGACTATGGAACTCTCTGCCGTATGATGTTGTAATGAGTGATTCATTAATTAAATTTAAGCGGGGACTGGATACCTTTCTGGAAAAGTATAATATTACAGGGTATATACACTAGATTCCTTGATAGGGCGTTGATCCAGGGAACTAGTCTGATTGCCGTATGTGGAGTCGGGAAGGAATTTTTTTCCCCATGGTGGAGTTACTCTTTGCCACATGGTTTTTTTTTGCCTTCCTCTGGATCAACATGTTAGGGCATGTTAGGTTAGGCTATGGGTTGAACTAGATGGACTTAGTCTTCCTTCAACCTCAATAACTATGTAACTATGTAATCTGTCAGACAAGTATTGTCACATTTCTGACCAAATGTTACCTCACTGCATATTATTACAGTAAATCATCTGTGAGTAACACTTGTCAGGCATTAGACATTTCATTGGTTCTTTATAATCCATTGTATGGACAATAATATTGGGACACTAGTGATGAGCGAGTGTACTCGTTGCTCGGGTTTTCTCCGAGTATTTGTTAGGCCGGTTTCACACGTCAGTGGCTCCGGTACGTGAGGTGACAGTTTCCTCACGTACCGGAGACACTGACACACGTAGACCCATTAAAATCAATGCATCTGTGCAGATGTCATTGATTTTTTTGCGGACCGTGTCTCCGTGTGCCAAACACGGAGACATGTCAGTGTTTGTGGGAGCGCACGTATTACACGGACCCATTAAAGTCAATGGGTCCGTGTAAAACACGGACCTTCTCCGTGTGCAGTCCGTGTGGCGTGCAGGAGACAGCGCTACAGTAAGCACTGTCCCCCCCACATGGTGCTGAAGCCGCGATTCATATGTTCCCTGTAGCAGCGTTTGCTGCAGAGAAAATATGAATAATAGTGTTTAAAGTAAAGATCTATGTGTCCGCCGCCCTCCCACCCCCTGTGCGCCCCCCCGCTGTTCTGAAAATACTCACCCGCCTCCCTCGCAGTGTTCTGTGCTGGCCGCCCCTCCTACTGTATGCGGTCACGTGGGGCCGCCGATTAGAGTCATGAATAGGTGGCTCCACCTCCCATAGGGGTGGAGCCGCCTATTCATGACTGTAAATGAGCGGCCCCACGTGACCGCATACAGTAGAAGGCGCGGTCAGACCAGGAAGCATCGACAGCCAACGAGGGAAGCGGGTGAGTATTTTCAGAACAGCGGGGGGGGGGGCGCACAGGGGGTGGGGGGGCGGCGGACACATAGATCTTTCTTTTAAACACTATTATTCATATCTTCTATGCAGCAAGCGCTGCTGCACAGAAGATATGAATCGCGGCTTCAGCACGATGCAGTGTACCACATGCATGGGTACCACACGCTCCGTGTGGTACCCACTCGGCACACGGGCGGCACACGTGTGCCGCACGTATGGCCTACGTGAGCTCACGGGCACACGGACACGGATAACTCCGGTACCGATTTTTTCCCGGTACCGGAATTATCTGGACGTGTGGGACAGCCCTTAGTGTTCGGAGATTCAGTTTTCCTCGCCTCAGCTGCATGATTTACAGCTACTACCCAGCCTGAGTACATGTGGGGGTTGCCTGGTTGCTAGGGAATCCCCGCATGTAATCAAGCTGTCTAGTAGCTGTAAATGATTCAGCTGCCGTGATGAAAACTAAATCTCCGAGCAGTCATAAATACTCGGAGATCACCCGAGCGTGCTCAGGAAAACCCGAGCAACGAGTACACTCACTCATTACTATGGGACACCTCTCTTATTCATTGAATTTAGGATTTGTATTCAAGATTTCTTCTAAATATTCCACTGTTAACTGTGAGTGGTATTGATGAAAAATGGAAGTGTTTAGGAACCACAGCAACTCAGCCAAGAAGTGGTAAACCTTGAAGTTACAGAGCGGGGTCGACAAGTGCTGAGGGACATGGAGCATAGAAGTTCCTCTAGGATTAACATCAGCACAAATCTGTGTCAGGAGCTTCATAATATGGCTTAACATGGCAGAGGGTCTGCATGAAAGTCTTACATCACCAAGCACCAGGGCGGATATTTAATTTGTACAACCTGTGCAGCTGCCCAGGGACCCAAGATGTCCAGGGCCACTACTACCTGCAAAGCAGGAGGAATCATGCATAATGGTGAGCTATTGTGCTGCCGAGGGCCCAATATACTGTTCTTGCACAGTGGTCCTGTCTGTGTCCGCCAGCGCCAAGCATGATATCAAGCATCAGATGGCAGGATGTAAAGCCCATCACCTCAGAACTCGAACAGTAGAAATGTGATCTGTGCAGTGATGAACCAGGATTCCCTATCTGGCAGTCCGGAGCCCTGAACTCATTGATCAACTTTGGGATGAACTAGAATGCAGACTGCAAGCCGGCTGTCTCGTCCACCGCCAATGTCTGACCTCACAAAATACCTACAGACGCTACAAAAGGATGGAAAAAAAAAACATCCTAGAAGAGTGGGTGCTGTTGTAGCTGTGATGGGGGCGACTTCTATGTTAATACCTATGGACATACAATGTGATGTCATAAAAGCTCCTATACGTGTGATGTCCCGATACACTATGTAGACAAAAGCATATGCAAACCTTCACAAATAACACATTGAGAAACTAGAGCAAGAACTAGGTTTTCATGAAACTTTATTTCAGATAGTGTTCCACAGTTTAAAGCAAAATAGCCCTTATGTCACTGACAAACATCCAGTAAAAATCTATTTCTCTGCCCCAGGCTATGAAATATCCATAGCAAATCAATTTATTGGGAATCAGTGCAACCATCTCCTTACAAAAATAGAAGCCAAATGATAAAGTCCTGTCCATGCCAGAGAAGCCCCATTAGGTTTTATGTGCATGAACAGGGAGATCAGCGAGTAAAAAGGCACAGATCTTGTAAACATAGAGGACGTATTCTTCTGTTACGTACTGATCACCAGTAATACAATAATATCAGCGACGCCATCATCTCACCAGGGTACTATGTCATGTACACATTGCTCTGCAGCCTCACGTGTTCTCAAGCTCACGCATTCAATGTGGAAAATATGTGCAAAGGTTGCAGGCCTCATGTTATTACTTACATTAGATATTCTATTATTACAACTATGGAAGCGTTGCCCCTCAAAGAACCGAAAACCAGATTTTGCAGAAAAGGAAGAAAAAAAAATTCATCTAGAGCTTTCATAAACCCAACAGGATATAGGGAAAGGTACAGTGTGGAAGGCATCGTCCTTGTATCAGTCTTTGTTCTTCCTAAGCTGAACCTGCGTCTGAAAGAAAGCACAGGAGATCGGGGGTAAGTCATCGGTGTACGGAGCCTGCGTCTGAAAGAAAGCACAGATCACTGAGGGTAAGACATCTCTGTACAGATTCGTGCTGCCATCCTGTACTCGGCCACTAGTAGCAGGAAATTGTCACATGCCATTTACATTGACCACTTGCCAAGGAAAATTACCACTCGACCAGGGGTCTACTAACCCGGACCGATATCATCATAAACCCACAGCAATGAGCCCATATTATACTCCAGATAAAACCGCTCACACATCCATGTGAAAAGCTGCGGAGACAACCAGTGCACTTCTCTATGATCTGCAGATACACTGCAAATAACGCTTAGGGCTCGTGCAGACCACCGTATTAGTCTGAATGCAACCCAACAAAACATCGGGTCACACCTGGACCAATGTCATGCTATGGGGCTGCGCATATGTCCAATTTTTTTCCTTGAACAGAGCCTGTACGGGGAGAATAAAAAATGGCAGCTTGCCCACGTTCCATCTATTATTCGGATCGTACTCCGTCATGCAAGTCTATGAAGGCATGGAAAACATCGGACTGCACCCGGATGACACGTTGGGGCCTTTTTTGCCCCCATCTTCTCATCCGACAGAATCTGAGCACACTTTGATCAATCTCTCGGATGAGAAAATTTACGCTGATGTGATCCTAGCCTTAGGTAGGAGATCTTTCTGTATCTATAGGCAAGAGCAAAGCAACTTGTGCAGCTTTCATCCTTACACATGAATGATCCCTGTCTAGTCTCTCAAACTCTAATTATTCGGTCATGAGAAATGTGACATCCATACTATACTTATTGCAGTAGAACTGATCTGTGTGCATGTATGCTAATACAAATATGGTAGAAATTACAGGTTAAAGCAGATCTGTCACCAGACTTCACAGTACAAATGACATTAATACGTAGAGTTTAGACCTAATGAGACTGGTGTTATTATAAATCCATGTCAGTATGGCAGTAAATTTATTTTTGGGACGTTTCCCTGCTGTAGATATAATCCTGATATTAAAATAAACATACTGTTCTACAGCCATTTTGAAATGGATTTTCAAAGTAAGCACACCAGCCTCACCGGGTCTAAATATCTATTTAATGATCTTTGCGTATTGTACTGTGAAAATATGATGACAGATTTGCTTAAAGCCTCACATTTCTGCTGCAGATTCTATGAAAAATTCCCATGGATTTGTCAAAAATGAAAACAGCCCTTTTTCAGTAAAATATTCTTCATAATCCGTACACGCTGGTTTGTTTTTAATATGAAGGTTAACACTGAGTTGACTCACCCCCGGTCTAACTTTTGCTCGTCTTCTGGGCACTTGGCTTTTCCAAGGAGCTTTGAGTTGTAGACTAGAACATAGAAGCACGTGATTAATATACATGTACCCCTCCCGCCTCCCATCCACCGGTTATTTGTCTGAAGATGAAATAAAGGACTGAATTTTTTCAAAGAAATGGCGAGTGGCGCATTTTTTTCATAGTTGCAACATGGACTTTAAAGGGAACCTGTCAGCAGGATTGTGTTCAGTAACCTACAGACAGTGTCAGCTCAGCGCCATTATACTGATTACAATGATACCTTGATGAAATCCGACTTATATCTGTTTTTCTTTTTAAAATTCACCAAATGGCTCCAATGTAAAAGGCAGAAATAAAATAGGAGCAAAACTGTGACCTCTTATTCTGGTGACAGATCCTCTTTGTACAGCAGTTCTATCATTTTGTGACCTTCTGTCTCCTGTCCTCCTTGTGGGGATCCAGGTAACAGGCAAAGCTCCTGTACACGTCCGCTCCTCAAGAAGGTACAAGTGCTCCCTGCAATGCGTCCTGTATGGAGCTACCTATGCAGACGTTAAGTATTTGCAGCAGAAATGTGTCCATTTTATGTCCTAAAACACGTCACTTGGCAGGAAAAACATGGTTTTAAATCAGAGTGTTTTTGCGTTAGTTTTTATCCCCACTCATTAGATTAGGTGAAACATGCTGCAAAAAATGCTGAAAGAATTGAAACACTTCCAATCTGCATGCAACAAGTGCAGGAGATGTGACAAATGTCATTCACTTTGCTGGAACTATGACATGTTGCTCCTGTTAGGTGACCGGGTCTCATTAATAGGCCGCACTGATTGTAGACATGAAGAACCTAACACCACCGGTCGTATATGAAGTGGTCTTGTGACCTATGAAGGGTTGGAGACCACTCAGACCTACATGTGTCTCGGCCTCCCCCGGTGATAAATTATTATTATTATTATTATTAATTTATTTATATAGCACCATTAATTCCATGGTGCTGTACATGAGAAAGGGGTTACATAAATGAATGTATGAGGCTGGATTGTGAACGGTGATTAAATATTAATCATAATGTTCCTCTGTATGGTACAGGAAAATGTCAGTGTTAGACATGACAACGGAGAGGGATTTCCCGGCTGTTTACATGCATTATTGATCACAGAATTTGCATCTTGACAATGACATGTCCATATACTTCTATCTCTACAGCAATACTGCTGCCACCTCGGAGCCATTAAAGGAGGTATATATCAGAATGTTCCTAATATACGGTTTATACCTTTGAAGACTCTGCCGCCTTCCCCGATGTTTCGGTTTTATGGACTGAAGAACTCTCGACCTTGTTCTGCAACAGAGATGGATGGTTATTCCGCTGAGTGGCCATCACTGGAGACTTGGAACTGAATTGTTAGGGAAGTACTGATGAACTGTAATAGCCTGAGCAAGAACTAGGATTAGCTATGGTAATTGCAGGGTTCAGGGCCTGCGGAATGTAGGCCAGGAGCTGAGCAACAGTATACAGTCATTACAGATCCGACCCCAGAACTAATAGATGATAGGTGGGGTGCTCAGTCTTGGACCCCCACTGATTCCATGTTGACGACTTATACCAAGAGGCAATTTTAACAGAAGTGATCATCTACGGTGCAGGCAGCTCACCCTCTCTGCTTTACAACACAACAAACTCCCTTTTCCTAAGGACAAGTTATTAACATCATATAACCGGTTATTAATATCATATAACTGGTTATTAACATTATATAACCAGATTTACCCTTCTTGAAATCCTTTTACAGTGATCAGTAGGAGTTATAGCAGTTGATTTTGTATCACAAATTATTGGTTTTCTGTGATGAGATTACCTTTGCGGTTTCTTGTTCCTTCCCTGATGCCTTAGAGACCGGAGTACTGGAGGAACGCTTCTCAGCATTGTCCTATAATAGAGACAAGATTATCTTCAGTGGTTTTGGCCCAGTCTGGCTTCACACGTTCACCTTTCACCGTCTGTGAACCTGAATAATTTCTGGACCCACTGTGGGTTTCTGGACTCAAGCTCACAGCCTCATAGGCATATATGACACTGTTAATTCCGGAGTGGGCAGTAGAGAATTGTGGCCCTCCTGACTCATGCGGGAATCAGATCACAGGTGCGGAGAAGATGAAGAACTTAATTTTTCTATTCTGTGATTTGGCGTAGATCGGACTGCACTCGGATGATGACCAAGTGCAGTTCAATGTTTTGCATGTACCCATGGACTTGAATGGGCGACGCTGCCAATTGCAGCGTGCAATTTTTTTCTATGATGACTCGGCATGACAAAATAAACGCTACTCGGCAGTGCTCCATAGTGTAACATTGGAGCGAGTGCTATCAGATGACCCCAGAATAGCACTGGTCCGAGTTATACGCCGGCTACTCGCCAGTGTGAGCGAGCCCTTATCCTGGGGCTACTTGTAGTTAATGCCAACATTATGTCCGTTCACACATTGTCACAGATACGCTGAACGCATCCTACCCTTCCACATTTTACTTTGGCTGGGATGCATCCTCCATATTGTACTTTCTGCATAAAAATTACTTTATACCTTTGAAGAATTTTTCGTTTTGTCAGCTGAAGCGGTTTCACAAGATGTAAAGCCTCCGGAGAGCAGATCAATAGCTGCGGCGTCATCCAAAGATTTCTAAAACAAAAGTCACCGGTGTTAATAGGGTGACTCTAGAAATGATGCTTGCCGTACAATTTAGTATTTCAGAAATGTATTATTATTTTTTTTTTTCAATATGTCCCACGTGGTACAGTCACAGATGCAAAATTCAGTATGAAGGAGTAACCTGAGTAAGTGCATTGAGAGGGAGGGAGTAAGTGACTATCAGACACCTCTGGCAGTGACTTATCTTCCATGGGAACATTAAATATGGCCGAGCCTTCCTTCACAAAACATATATGATCAGGGAAATCGGTAGACCCTCTACACATGAGAACAACATCCAATACCACTAAAAATGGCAAGACAAGTTTTATCTAGTTATTTATTTACCCCCTCATATAGCGCCATTAATTCCAACAGCGCTTTACAGACATTATCGGCACTGTCCCAGATGGGGCTCACAATCTAGATTCCCTATCAGTATGTCTGTGGAGCGTGGGAGGAAACCGGAGAACCCGGAGGAAAGCCACGCAAACACGGGGAGAACATACAGACTCCCCGGAACAGAACAGCAAAGCAACAGTGCTACCCACTGAGCCACCATGCTGTGGTAAGACACTTTTGGAAAGTACAAAATAAAAGGAATGCCAATATCATAGGTTTACCTGCGGTTTGGGCGCTTCTGGTTTTGCAGGCTTTCCCTATAAGTAGAGATGAGGATGAGCAATTAATTACTGACTGTTATAAAATAATAGATATAACAAATGACAATGTGTCTATAGGAATATTACCTGGTCTTTGCCGTCCAGCAGGTGTCTGTATTCCGGTGGGATTGTGTCGTCTCGGTCTCCCAGCTTCTCAATGTGCTCCTCTTTTGCCCTCTCCTGCACATGGAGCAGATATTACACATCACTGCTGAATGTCACGCAGCTATTGCTTGTGTCCGTCTGCCGCAGGATGAAGGCACAAGCTGGTTTCTATAACTTTATCCATGTACTCATGTTTGTATCCTATAGCTCAGTGTAATGTGTGAATGTAGTAGAAAAAGTGGAGACGATTTGGAATAACGCAGTATGATGAGGGAGATTAACCAGATTGTTCTCTGCGGGATTTATAGAGGACTGGCCGGTTCATGATCAGGCAGAAAATGCTGCACAACAAACACAGGGGGCAAATATTGTTCTTCTTTAGGGTCAGTGTGGTTTTAAGTTTAAAGGGAACCGGTCACCAGAAAAAACCCTACTAACCTGCAGCTCTGGGGTTACTAACCCGCCCAGCGCCTGCACTTAGCGAACACTGCAGGGAGAAAATAAACTTTATTCCCCTCAGCAGCGTTCTGGTTTCAGTCACGGGGGCAGCGCCGGTTCAGTCATCGCTCTGAGTATACAGAGGCGGCTGTAAACACGTCCCCGGTCCTGATTGACACTCGCTCTGCATTGGGGCCGGCTGTCAGTCAGCCCCTTGCGGGGTAAGAGGGGGAGGAATAAAGACCAATTCTCCCCGCAGCGTTCGGCGCTGGGCAGGTTAGTAACGCTATTAACCTGCAGATTAACCCCACATATGCAAGTTATTAGCGTTTTTTTGGTAACAGGTTCCCTTTAAGAGCTGTAACGACACATGAATAGAGATGTCCTCCTCACCTTTACTACGTCCACTATAGGCTTGTTTTCATCTGGATCAGGCTGCCTTTCTCCCAAAGAACCAGACAGCAGATCTAAGGCATCATCGGGTATCTGCACAGTGCAAAATGTAAAATGTGTTTTTCCAACATATTTTTACCATCACACATACATACATTTCTGTTTATCATTTCTGTGTGTTTCAGGGTCTCTGCCGGTACCCACTCATGTATATAAGGAACATACAGTTTAGTCTCAAGTGTCAGGATTTCTACCACCAAGATGATAACTTACACTAGGTTCCCTATGGAAGTCTCTATATTTCTATTTAGGGATAAACCAGTCTGTCTCAGGCAGCCAGGATCTGCATAGCAGCTCAATAGTAAACTATAATACCTTTTAATAATATGTGAAAAATAGTAATGAGATTAGAGATGATTAACCAATCATCACTAGAGTCCTTATATAAAAGGTCCGATAACGCCAAGTAGAGTGACTCTGCAGGTTACTAGCGCTATGTAGGTACCCGGCCGCTGTACTGAAAGCGCTGCACCAGGGAGAATATTTACTTTATCCCACCTGGATGCTGTTGGCTTTCAGTCATGCAGGTATGCCAGGAGCAATTACAGTCACCTCTCACAGCACAGAGAGAGGCCACTGTAAGCACGGCCCGCCACTGACTGACAGCCGGCTCAGCAGGGCATCAGATTAAGCCTAGATCTGTAGCTTAATTGTGTTTTTTTTTATAAACTCATTTTTCATTTATACTATTCCTATATTGGATCATAAATTGAGAACGGACATCTTCTCATTTTATATATCACATTGCTTTACAGTCCCTATAAGTAAATAAACCCATCACAAGGTCAAAAGTGGTCAGTTTATACTCCCCAAGCATTCTATATATTGCTTTTAATCTGCCATATGGTGTGAGATATGGGACTTTATATCTAATGCTAATTTTTTAGGTCTTTACCTAGGAGGCAGTGCTCATAGGATAAGAATGCAGAGCAGCCTAAAGACACACCCCAGAGGATCCTGTGAGCCACACCCCCTTCATAATAACCCTAAAAGTTAGCACAAAATAAAAAGGCCCATCTATTGGGAACAGTATGGCGGATTTACAAAAAAAAAACAAAGAAATAAACAAACACTCAAGGCAGCAGTTTAAATAAATTAAGAGCAAAAACTGGCCACTTATGACCTGGTGAGAAGTTCTGGATGATATCCTAACGTATGACAAAATGTGTAACCATATAACAGATCTAGCTCCGCTTGTTCAAGGCCCGGCCCTTTCACACAGATATGGCCATTATGTACCTATACAACATTCATATCGGGGGCAGCACATCTGCCAATGTTTGAGAATAAGTTCTAATGATCGCTCATTCAGGGAGTTATGAGCCTGGGAGAAAGGGCCTTAATCAACTCCAAGACTGTGAAACTTTAAAACTCTATGTGTGGACTTGTTTTTTATGTAGGCCTATGGGAATCATTAGCAACTGTGCTCTGGTTATATTATGTACTGTGCTTTGATCTTTTCTGGAATAAATCTAATACATGCTTCAGATAAGAAGAAAACCCCCAAACTACAGAAATCCTCATATTCTAAGTGTAAACATGAAATAACAGCACCGCATATTTCAGAACTTACAGAGGCAGAAGGTTTGGCTGCCGATGACTGTACTGCGGAAGCTTTAGCACAGGACACAATTTCTGAATGGGATTTGCCAGCTGGCTTCTAAAAGAGAAAGGAGAAGAACATCAGGAATTTGGTCTCCTGCACTGCGCCCGCAGCACTATACAGAGGTGTTACCCTGGACTGAGATTAGAGGGGAACCACAGAGGTCACACAACATACAGAGACGGCTCAGAGAGCAGCGTGCACAGGACTTACCGCAGAGGACTGTAATGGGGCACACTGTGCCGGGGCCGGAGTAACGTCAAACCCTTCTGTCAGTGCATCCAGGAGTTCATCCTCGCTCATCGCCTGCATGGCCATAGCAATATAATGGAAGGCAAAGAAACCAGACTCAGCTGTTAGGTCTACATACAAAGGTAGAACTGATGCTTGCTATATGAGCGGGGCTGAAACGTGACACTACAGAGCACATAGGAAACAGTATCAGGTGCCCCATGGCAGAGACAAAAAGCTTCTGCCTAGCAACATCCCAAACGAACGCCTACCCCAGAGAAAATATCGCCATTCCTGCCAAAGAGACACCTTAGCGGTCAAAATAAAATACTAATAATTCCGCTGTCACATTAGTGCAGCGGTGATGTCCCAACGCTCACACTTAGCCTCCGATTGACTTCTGCAATATTATTATTATTATTTCTTTTTAGATCCCCATTGATTCCATGGTGCTGAACATGAGTAGGTTACATAGAAATATAAATGACAGAGAACGAACGAACAATCACAGACAGGTACAGAGGGGAGCGGACCCTGCACTTTCAGCTTACAGTCCACAGTATACGGCAGTATCAGTGCGTATAAAAACTAAACTAATAGACACTAAATCCAAAGTCTCTGCCGTATACATAAACCGTGCATGTGAATACAATCTAATGTGCTCCCTACTAATACTTTAGTTTAGATTTTTCCAGTTCTGGCCCCCAGAACTGGACAGGAGCAATCCCATCTAACGCATCTCTGATACGCGTGGTATCCTTAGCTGTTGCCATCTTTAACTCACCAGAGTGCTGGACACCTTCTCTACTGAGAGATATATATATATAGATATTGAGAGATATAGATAGATATATATATATATATATATATATATATATATATATATATATATATATATATATATATATATATATATATATATATATATATATATATATACACATACATACATACATACATACATACATACATATATATATATATATATATATCTCTCTATCTCAATATCTATATATATATATATCTCTATCTCAATATCTATATATATATATATCTCTCAGTAGAGATATATATATATACACACACACCAGCTTCAACTGTAGATTGGTACACGGACTCGACACGGCATGAATGTATATAAAAGAAATTATATATATATATTTACACCATGTCCACTGAAGCTGGAAACCCCCCTCCTTGTTGTTACTATAAGATGCACTCCAGATTTAAAGACCAGAAAATAGGAAACACATACAGTACTTCCTACAAATTAAGACTTCCCAATTGGTGTGAAGAAGTGAATATCACAAATGTTAATGCACTAAGCCATAATAAGGGGGTAATCTATCTATATATTAGAATTTTCCTGCAGCATGCGAATCACATACGCTATCCAGTGACGCTGACTTGGTGAACAGCTCACCTTTGGCTTTTCCTCAGGTGTTGGCAATAGAGGCTTCCCATCCTTATCCTGAGGAAACATGTACACATTAGATCATGTCTGCCACATACACACTGCTTCAGTGCTCACGGTTTAGGCTGAAGACAAATTATTCACTACATGTACACTGCATATTCCTGACAAGATAACATTTACACATTGACATTATTTTACAGCGATTTATTATAAAATAGACAATCTAAATGTAAGCTGGTTCTGGCCTTTAAAGAATAACTATGTGAGTTTAGACATAGAAGATGTCAAATCTGCCCACCTTAACTTCCTTTAGACGGTAATCGGGGGGTATGGTTTCTTCATCCTCGCCAAGTTTTTCCTTTTTTTCCTTGCCAGTTTTTTCCTAAAACCAACAGCAATGATTCAGCTTTATTTAGAAATGCTAGCATGATATCTAGGTAAGATTCGGGCACACCTGGAGTAAGTGCGTGTGTGTCTTGGTAATTATACTGTGCCCATATCCAGTGCACGTATATAGAGATACATGGAGCCAGGGGTGGATATACCATTGGTACCACCAGTGCAGCCACACAGGGGCCCAAGAGGTAAGGGGGCCACTACCACCTCAAAAACAGATGGCATCGATGTATCATTGCAATACTTGTCCTAGAAGCATTGTAAGACACATACCGTGCCTCACAGAAGAGCCTCACTGGCTATACCATACACAAGAGACCTTAGGCTGGAGCTGCATGGCGAGTTTAGCTGCGATAAAAGATGGCTGCATGCTGGCGCTGCATTGCTGCATAATGTAAGTGGATGGGGTTATATTGCGACCCACAAGGTGTCGCAGATATGACATCGAAGTTGCAAAAGTCAGAACAATATCGATTTTTTGGTGTATGACCCCACTCACTTGCTATGATGCAGCAGTGGCAAACAGTGATTTTACACCACGAGACCTGTGCAGTGGACACGTAGCCCCGGCCTTAATATGACATGGAGCATGTAGGGTTGTCACACTGGAACGCTGTGGTCATCATACCATCGTTATTCTCCTTTGGTTTATCCAGTGGACGGGTACTAAAATGGAGTAAAACCATGTAGTCCGGCATGAGGTATCACACCGCAGCTGGGCACTCTGAGGCAATGTACGGAGGTATCACACCGCAGCTGGGCACTCTGAGGCAATGTACGGAGGTATCACACCGCAGCTGGGCACTCTGAGGCAATGTACGGAGGTATCACACCGCAGCTGTGCACTGAGGCAATGTACGGAGGTATCACACCGCAGCTGGGCACTCTGAGGCAATGTACGGAGGTATCACACCGCAGCTGGGCACTCTGAGGCAATGTACGGAGGTATCACACCGCAGCTGTGCACTGAGGCAATGTACGGAGGTATCACACCGTAGCTGGGCACTCTGAGGCAATGTACGGAGGTATCACACCGCAGCTGGGCACTCTGAGGCAATGTACGGAGGTATCACACCGCAGCTGGGCACTGAGGCAATGTACGGAGGTATCACACCGTAGCTGGGCACTCTGAGGCAATGTACGGAGGTATCACACCGCAGCTGTGCACTGAGGCAATGTACGGAGGTATCACACCGCAGCTGGGCACTCTGAGGCAATGTACGGAGGTATCACACCGCAGCTGGGCACTCTGAGGCAATGTACGGAGGTATCACACCGCAGCTGTGCACTGAGGCAATGTACGGAGGTATCACACCGTAGCTGGGCACTCTGAGGCAATGTACGGAGGTATCACACCGCAGCTGGGCACTCTGAGGCAATGTACGGAGGTATCACACCGCAGCTGGGCACTGAGGCAATGTACGGAGGTATCACACCGTAGCTGGGCACTCTGAGGCAATGTACGGAGGTATCACACCGCAGCTGTGCACTGAGGCAATGTACGGAGGTATCACACCGCAGCTGGGCACTCTGAGGCAATGTACAGAGGCATCACACTGCAGCTGGGCACTCTGAGGCAATGTACGGAGGTATCACACCGTAGCTGGGCACTCTGAGGCAATGTACGGAGGTATCACACCGCAGCTGGGCACTCTGAGGCAATGTACGGAGGTATCACACTGCAGCTGGGCACTCTGAGGCAATGTACAGAGGCATCACACCGTAGCTGGGCACTCTGAGGCAATGTACGGAGGTATCACACCGCAGCTGGGCACTCTGAGGCAATGTACAGAGGTATCACACCGCAGCTGGGCACTCTGAGGCAATGTACGGAGGTATCACACCGCAGCTGGGCACTCTGAGGCAATGTACGGAGGTATCACACCGCAGCTGGGCACTCTGAGGCAATGTACGGAGGTATCACACCGCAGCTGGGCACTGAGGCAGTGTACGGAGGTATCACACCGCAGCTGGGCACTCTGAGGCAATGTACGGAGGTATCACACCGCAGCTGGGCACTCTGAGGCAAAGTACAAAGGTATCACACCGCAGCTGGGCACTCTGAGGCAAAGTACGAAGGTATCACACCGCAGCTGTGCACTGAGGCAATGTACGGAGGTATCACACCGCAGCTGGGCACTCTGAGGCAATGTACGGTTTGCCTAGAAATTAGTGCACAGTGTGTGAGTGATTTAGCAGACGTTACGTTGGATACAGTCGGGCGATGTCGTTTATAACGTGACAGGAACATGTATCTGCTCTGTCCACAATGTACATGGCGAGTGCCACAGAGGATTGTGAGGACAATCATGGAGGTTTGTCCTTCCTGACACATTACTAACACCCTTACTTCTTGATCCTCTCAACCACATAATGTCAAACATTTCCATGAACCATACTTATGGTGGGAATCTATAAGATGGTCCTCCATACAGCAGTATGACATGCGGACGTGTGCATTATACAAGTTACAGTCTGCAAACCTGTATATGGATCGGTCCAGAAAAAAAAAAAAAATTACCTTCACTTCATCTACAGCAGGTTTCTTGGCCTGTGGGTCTTCTTTCCTAGTGCCCAACGTGCCAGCCAGGGCATCCAATGGGTCGGCTTTGGCTGTAGGCGCTTTCTAGAACAGAACAGCAATAAAACAGATGAGTAACACATTTCCCTACACAAAAGCTCATGTAATATTTAATACCATTGTCCCTCTGAGGCACCTGATCCTGAGCACAAGCTGTTCCTATGGTTGGCCTAGGAGATGATGGCACGAGCCATGTACTAATAGCAGTATTAATGCTGCTACACTATATATGGAACTCTGTGGCATAAATCTCCTATTAGTGCGAGAATAGCTGCCAGGACAATGCTTCACAACCATCCCTACTTAAGTCAGATTTTATATCAGCTGATGACCAAATAGCCGGATTATCTCAAAGTACTTCAGCAGGATAGATCAGAAAATAAGAGCTGCTGTGAAGATGTGAAGGGTTATCTCCAGCTCAGTACGGTCACCGGAGCATTGTGATAATATCTGACGGCAGAGGGTCACCAGAAGATACTACAGCTTTGTTTCTTTAATATGTATGAACATGAAATAATAGAAACCACATATAAAGTATCTGCCCCCAAACAAATGAAATCCTTATGTAAACCTGACCGGTTGCGTTATCGATGCCAACAGAAGCAGAGACCTCATTGACTAGCATGGGGACTGAATGGGCTTTGTTACATGTCAGTTTTAAAGCGAAAAAAAAATGTCCCCACATAAAAGAACCAGACAGTCCCACAATAGCCAGTGGATTCCCAGCTTCCACTTGCCTCAGTAATGGATCCATTTTGCAAGGGAATTCGATTTGTATATTCCTCTAAACGAAGAACACGAACAGAAGGTGAACACGGCCTTACTGCCCAATTGCAAAGTGGTAGCACTAGGATATGCCATCACTGTATGATTAGATGGCGTTCGACTTTAGACCCCCTCTTAGCCTTGTAGTAACGGGGTGGCAGCATTAATTTAGGGCTGCATTCACTATTCCTGCACAGTGGTGACACTTATGCCCATGAATCCCCCCGGCTCCGAGCACCACATAGTGCAAGTACCTCTTGTAAGCCCAGTACACTTACAAGTAAGGCTTTATTCTGTGGGACCTCCAATATTAATATATATAGCAGTAATAACAAGCGGTCAAAGACAGATTCTACTTACAGAAGGGGCACGGGCGGATTGGAGGGCCGACGAAGAGGACGAGCAAACCACAACATCAGCGTCTGACTTTTTGACTTCTGGAGCATCCTGAAATTACAAACATATAAACAGATCTACCTACATTTTTTTAAAAATATCTAAATTAAAACGTGTTTTTTTTCTTCACAATGTAGCAATTGTGGAACGTAACACTCCATCGATCCATTACAAAATACAGGGGACTGTGGCTTCGAACCCACATCTGACAACATTCACTTCCATTTGTATGTGTAAAATATAGGGACTTACTTTGGGTTTCTCAGAAGGAGTCTGCTGTGCAACCGGGGACAGGGGACATGAAAACTCCTTATCAAACGCATCTGCCAGCTCTCCTTCACTCATGGGCTGAAAGGCAAGGGACAATCAATGGCCAATGCTGATTACTGACGGGCTTCTCAAATGTAACGTGTACGAGGATCTGTCCACACTAGCATCTCCTGTCATGGAAATAAGAGAGTACCTTTTCCTCAGGAGGTGGCAGGACCGGCTTTCCATCTTCTTTTCCCTGAAACACAGTACAAAAGTGCTCAGCAAGGCCGACAATGACATGGGCAATATGTCGACTGTACCAGGCTCTACACTTACATCTAGAAGATGCCTGTATGCCGGGGGGATTGAACCCTCTCTTTTCCCAAGCTCCTCAATATGAACGACTGTACTTGTTTCCTATAACAGAAACCAAAATTAAAAATATATATACACATATATTCACAAAAGATAAAAATGTATAGGTGAGAGAAAAATATGCAGAAATATGATGGATACACATCAGTTTTGGATAATATTATATAAATAATGCTGTCTTAGGACAGTTGGAGACAAGTTTTGCCTTGGACTCCCGGAGGAGCATCGTCAACATTTTTTATTTTTTTTTAAGGAGGCTGCACTGTAAATCCCTTTATTAGACAGAGCACAAATGGAGGACATATTGCACCGATTTCCATGGGCACCATATCACACTTGATTTCATATAACAAGAAGCTGCGCACTTAACATGCCTTCCATAGGTGACCACAGGGGAATCTTAAAGTTGGGGAGTCTGTATCGTTAAGGGACATTTATGTAGTAGTTTATTGCAAACTACCAATGTATAAAGGAAGGATAATTTTTCATGCTGTAGACATAACAATCTCCTACTGTATTCCTCCAACTGAAGGCTGCAACATATATACCACTGCACTGGCCAATGGAGGCATTTGTCGCCCACAGATTCTCATTCCAGAAGAGAGCACAGCAGGCTGCAGACATTTTTACTGCTTCTCTCTGCATAGTTGAAAGCATATACCAAAAGGACTCTTTTATGGTACATATCATGTGAATGGAAGCCCATGGACATCAGCAGTATACTTTGGGGAATACTTTCGATATCCACTCCTTAAGACTGGAATTGTAACACCATGAAGGAATAGTCATGGAATAATGTAAATCACAGGATCGATAGATACACTAATGATATGCAAATCATAAATACAAAAGGAAACAAAGTTTTCAAAACATCTAAATTAGTCAAGTTTTGAACAAGCAATTAACCATTGATAGCATGTCAAGATGTATATCTGAAGAATGTTCTGCCACACTGAATGCACTTGGTCACACAAATCATCAAGATCCACTGCCGACAGCTTCTTTTGCAATTGCCGACCAATGACGTCCCAAATGTGCTCTATGGGAGAAAAGCCTGGAGATGCTGCAATCCATGGTAACAGGTTTATACTATGTGGGCTATTCACAATAGTATGAGCAACATGCGGCCTGGCGTTATGGAGTTGAAGCTCTTGGAAAACGTTCACTTTTCCTCATGAAGGCCTCTTCATGGCATTGCCCCTGTAGTCTCCAGACCAATCTCCAGACATCTTTACATCCAAACGTAGGACTTATCCCTGAAGAGGAGACGCCATTGTAGTGTGCAGTCTTGCTCTACACCATGATAGTCTTGCATGATCCACCTGTAGCTGGATGTCTTGCGTGTGTGCCCATTTTCCTCAAACACCTTCTGATGGTTTTTGTAGCCACAAGCTTAATTGTAAGCTTGGTATATGATGTCCAATTTCACTTACAATACAGAGTGTACAGTTCAACCATTCTTCGAATCTGGAGAGACTACATGGACAAGGCCATAAAAGGGCCTTTAAAAGAGACTATCACACAGGGTCTACTATTATGATACGGTAGTTTGACCCCTCTAATCTTCATTACAGGTACATCAACAGCTCGGAATTACATTGATTGTTAGATTGGTTGTGGAACCATTTTTCAACACAACAATGGCAAAGCCACATGTTACACAGTAGCACAAGCATAGCCTTCGTGGCCTAAACTTGCTGCTATGGCCTGCAGTGTCTCCAGACTTGTCTCCCAACAAATACATCTGGGATGTCATTGGACAGCAATTGCAACAGAAGCTGACAGCAGTGGATCTGGGTAATTTGTGTGCTCAAGTGCATTCAACGTGACAGAACATTCCTCAGAAAGCCATTAATAACCTCAATGATAGCAGCCAAGGTGTGTAAGTGCGGGCATTTCTGTGTCTGACACTCATATTCTCATTGAATAAATTGAGAGGTTTTGACGGTTTTGTTTCCATTTTTTTCATCATTTGCATATCAAACAACATGTCAATCGATTCTGTGATTTTCATAATTCCACAACTTTTCCTCCTTGGAGTAGCAATTTCAATGTTGAGAAGTATCTCATATGTGTAAAATAAACGAGATGTGAACATATGTATGGTCAGAGCAGTATAATAAAAGAACATCTTAGGATTCTGGGTAGAAGACCATGTCATCGTATACGGTAAAGGAATGAAGAACTGTAGAAGAATATTAGCACATGCAGATAAACAAGAGTGAACTCATGAGCTTGTGATGAGGCGTGCATCACTGTGCAGAAGCATTGGATATTTAGGTTCCAGAAATCTTTGTCACGCAAAAAAAGGGTTTTGTTGACTTCACATTCAGAGCCAGATTGAAGTGCCAATGGCCCACTGGTAACATTGATGCTGGGGGCCCACTGTTCAGCTTCATGCAAATATTATATTGCCCTCAGTCACAAATTCCTCTCTGCTTCTATATAATAATACATTGGATAATTTATTGGATAATTGATAAGATATTTCTTCAGATTGCACACAGTGAATTTTGCGCCTACTACTACTCGTATAGGGGTAACTACCTAATCCTTCACAGGGGCCCACCGGTGGATTCTCCTGTTTGCCTGTGGGCCAGTCTACTGCTAAATGGATTAAATAACGTATTCAGAATGGGGTTAGGATCACAGGACCATTTTTCTGAAATACTAGAAAATCGGTGGGATTATGATAATCCACACTGATCAAAGTGTGATCTGATTTTATCGGATGTGGAGAAATAAAAAAAAATATATATATAAAGTTTCTCCATTTTCTTCATTCAGTCTGTCCATGAAAATGTTTTCCACAGATGCATAAACATCATTGGGCGAGTGCCTCCTGATTTTCAGAGGCAAATCATCAATGCTGTGATTTTTTACTTGGGTAGAGAAAACACACCAAAAAAAAAAAAAAAAAATCAGCCCACAGACTAACATGGGGACGTGTGAAATCCATCATAACGATAGCACTCTCCTGAGTTATATGGTCGTCTGCACCAGCCCTTACCATCACTTCAGGACCTGTGTACGCTGGAGATTCGGGGACATTGAACTCTGGGCCTTCTAAGGTGCCCATTAATTCATCTAAAGCACTCTCCATACCAGCCTACAAAGGAACGACACAAATATTACACAGAGAAACAAGAAAGTGACACCGTTACCACAAGCACAAAACATTAGGATTACAAATCTAGCACTACTGCTGGATACGTCATATAAGGTATCTGGATGGGTGTAAGAGTATGTCCACACAATGGATTTTTCATTTGGGATAATGTGGATTTCCAGTTCCACATACTGTGAATCTACAAGACGATTAGCCCCTTCAATGCAACTAATCCATGTGTGGCCACTCGCTGAGGTTTCCATATAGACTTTATTACAGTAAATGACATCTGTGGCGTCTGAACGGCGTCTTGGAGTTCCCACTAATCAGTGAGAGCTGGTTTATGGGCAGATTCACATGCATTTCAGTGTTTATAGGTTTTTAACCTTTTTCTTTAGTAAAAACCAATACTATAAAATACAGTTTTGCACCAGGCCTCTTTGTGTAAATCACATTATGGTTTTCAGTGGAAGAACTGAAATAAATCTGCATTGTATGAAAGGGAGTAGGTGCAGCCAAGCTACAGATACAAGTGGAAGGACTGGAGGTCCCAGCACGCCTCTAATGCAGCTTTATAACTAAACATCTCCTTCTTATAAACTCCCTTATGGATTATTACTCACATCTCCCTTATTGTGCCCATGGCCAGAAAACACAATGATATTGATGCATTGTTCTCACATGAATATTTTCAGTCAGTCATTTAGGGGAGTGTAGCTGTGTGGAATATACAGAAACCAACTTACACCATCACAACTTAATATACACAATATACATTGCAGTGTGTGTGTATGTATGTATATAATATACATACACACACACACACACACACACACACAGTCTGGGTTTGGCCTGGAGCACAGTATACGTACGGAGGGTGCGGTGGCGGCTTGTACTGAAGACGCTGCTGTCGGGACTACAACATCAGACTTAGCTTGTTTGTCTTGCGCTGCATCCTTAAAAAACAAAAACTGATGGTATAGAACATGGAGACATAGGTACATCATCTATTTTTACTGTAACTGATACCTATATTCCATAACACATGAACATCAGCAGGGGTTAATCTGCCAAAAAACATACTGGGGGCTGGAGGTGGCAGTGGTGGATCATAATTTCTCTCTTTTTGCTGATGACATGCTAATGATCATCTCCCAATTACTTGTTGTAATCTCTAACCTAATGACAATCCTACAAGGACTTTGCCTACATATCAGGTTTTACCATCAATACTAACAAATCTTTAGCACTGAACATTAAAGGATATAGATACCTTTGGTGCCATATTCTTGTATTACTTAAATGCATTTTTTTGGGGCTAAAAATATGTTTTTTAGCAACTAGGATCATTATAAATGTTGCACCTAATGGCTTTTACAGGTTGTGTATTTCCCTTCATATCGCTAGCTGCAGAATGAGTTTACGGAGAATCCGTCAGTGAGTTCACTCTGAGAAAAAATTTGTAATATATTTATCTGTGTTTTTCCGAGCTCCTCTCGGCTGATTTATGAACGCAGCATTCACCTGAACTTTCATGTGGATTATAGTCATAGATCAGCTGAGAAAAAGACACACAAAAGGATTGAAATGCTCCAGTTAGGGTAAGCTCGCTGATGGATCCTTAGATATACTCTATTTCTGGCTGTAGAATGAGTTGCCGCACAAAGGATATAGAAGGCAAAAAAAATTAATGAAACCCAATTGCAAAATTAATTTTTAACCCCCATTAAATGTATTTAAAATGAAATATGCCCTGTAGGTGTCCATTTCCTTCAATCTCCCTTTGCAATGTTATCACTCAGACTAGGATCCCAGTTCCATTCCAGTGGGCTGAATAATTTCTTGGGAATCTATATATATAATTGTCTAAGGGGTACTTCCGTCTGTCTGTCTGTAATGGAAATCCTGCGTCGCTGATTGGTCCGGCCGAGAATTAGTCCCTCCCTACTTCCATCCAGTCAGTGCCTGGCGCCCGCTCCATACTCCCCTCCAGTCAGCGCTCACACAGGGTTAATGGCAGCGTTAACGGACCGCATTATGCCGCGAGTAACGCACTCAGTTAACGCTGCTATTAACCCTGTGCGACCAACTTTTTACTATTGATGCTGCCTATGCAGCATCAATAGTAAAAAGATCTAATGTTAAAAATAATAAAAAAAACAAAAAAACTGCTATTCTCACCTTCCGTCGTCCGCTGATGCGTGCGCGGCTGCCGCCAGCTTCCGTTCCCAGAGATGCATGGCGAAATTACCCCGAAGACTTAGCGGTCTCGGGATACCACTAAGTCATCTGGGTAATTTCGCAATGCATCGCTGGGAACGGAAGCTGGCGGCAGCAGCGCGCGCATCGGGACAGCTTCGCTGGATGCCTGCGGGTGAGTATATAACTATTTTTTATTTTAATTATATATTTTTTTTTAACAGGGATATGGTGCCCACACTGCTATATACTACGTGGGCTGTGTTATATACTGCGTGGCTGCTATATACTACGGGGCCAGTGTTATATACTGTGTGGGCTGTGTTATAAACTGCGTGGGCTGAGCTATATACTACGTGGCCAGTGTTATAGACTACGTGGCCAGTGTTATAGACTACGTGGCCAGTGTTATATACTACGTGGCCAGTGTTATATACTACGTGGCCAGTGTTATATACTACGTGGCCAGTGTTATATACTACGTGGCCAGTGTTATATACTACGTGGCCAGTGTTATATACTACGTGGCCAGTGTTATATACTACGTGGCCAGTGTTATATACTACGTGGCCAGTGTTATATACTACGTGGCCAGTGTTATATACTACGTGGCCAGTGTTATATACTACGTGGCCAGTGTTATATACTACGTGGCCAGTGTTATATACTACGTGGCCAGTGTTATATACTACGTGGCCAGTGTTATATACTACGTGGCCAGTGTTATATACTACGTGGCCAGTGTTATATACTACGTGGCCAGTGTTATATACTACGTGGCCAGTGTTATATACTGCGTGGCCAGTGTTATATACTGCGTGGCCAGTGTTATATACTGCGTGGCCTGTGTTATATACTGCGTGGCCTGTGTTATATACTGCGTGGCCTGTGTTATATACTGCGTCGCCTGTGTTATATACTGCGTCGCCTGTGTTATATACTGCGTCGCCTGTGTTATATACTGCGTCGCCTGTGTTATATACTGCGTCGCCTGTGTTATATACTGCGTCGCCTGTGTTATATACTGCGTCGCCTGTGTTATATACTGCGTCGCCTGTGTTATATACTGCGTCGCCTGTGTTATATACTGCGTCGCCTGTGTTATATACTGCGTCGCCTGTGTTATATACTGCGTCGCCTGTGTTATATACTGCGTCGCCTGTGTTATATACTGCGTCGCCTGTGTTATATACTGCGTCGCCTGTGTTATATACTGCGTCGCCTGTGTTATATACTGCGTCGCCTGTGTTATATACTGCGTCGCCTGTGTTATATACTGCGTCGCCTGTGTTATATACTGCGTCGCCTGTGTTATATACTGCGTCGCCTGTGTTATATACTGCGTCGCCTGTGTTATATACTGCGTCGCCTGTGTTATATACTGCGTCGCCTGTGTTATATACTGCGTCGCCTGTGTTATATACTGCGTCGCCTGTGTTATATACTGCGTCGCCTGTGTTATATACTGCGTCGCCTGTGTTATATACTGCGTCGCCTGTGTTATATACTGCGTCGCCTGTGTTATATACTGCGTGGGCTGTGCTATATACTGCGTGGGCTATGCTATATACTGCGTGGGCTGTGCTATATACTGCATGGGCTGTGTTATATACTGCGTGGGCTGTGTTATATACTACGTGGACTGTGTTATATACTGCGTGGACTGTGTTATATACTGCGTGGGCTGTGCTATATATTACGTGGGCTGTGTTATATACTGCGTGTCTGCTATATACTGTACTACATGGCTCCTATATACTACGTGGCCTGTGCTATGTACTATGTGGCTGCAATATACATACATACATATTCTAGAATACCCGATGAGTTAGAATCGGGCCACCATCTAGTTCCTATATACTCAGCATATGATGTAACATGGCCGCATACGCCATTATTGAAGAATAGTAGAGGCTCTCGTGTGCCTCGTCTATTACTGGTTTTATATGATGCACCGTTTCTAGGTTGTCGCCATGCTGATTCCTTCAGTCCCTCTGATGCAGACTAGATCAGCGACAGTGAGGTGGTCCCGATTTACACTATGTGCCCTGTGTGATGCGCCGGCGGCAGACAAGGAGCAGGACAAAATGTGTCCCTGAAATGGATCCAAACATGAAAGCTATGCGTTATGGAACAGAACTTTACACCACACACCTTAGCTTGGAAAGCCGGAGTGGTTTCCGCAGCAGGAGAGATGCAACTTTCAAAATCCTTTGAGAATTCATCTACTAGACTGTCGTCACTCATCGGCTGCGGTAAAAAATGAAAAGACATTGTGATATCATGTAAGAAGATAAAGTGGAGAGATTACATGTATACAGTTGTTCACTGTAAAGTGTTGGTGCTACATAAATGAAAGCTATAATTCATTCATACTCGGCATAGTACGGCTCATAATACGCTATACTTTACAGAATAGTGACCCTTCATGACTGCGTCCACTGACTCTTCCGGCAGAACACGACCGGTCTACTGCATATTAGCATACCTCCCAACTTTTGAGGAAGGCAAAGAGGGACAAAGTTAGCGGTGCGCGCAGGGCACCGGGCCGAATTTTAGGCCATGCCTCTGTCCACACCCATTTCACAACTAGTCACACCCCAACTACACCCATTTAGCATTGCTGATCACAATGTTTCATAAACAATAATTATAAACAAAAAAAACAAATGGCCACACAGTGCTCCATACTGTATAATGGCCACACATGATGCTCCATACTGTATAATAGCCACACATGGTGCTCCATACTGTATAATGGCCCCAAATAATGCTGCGTACAGTGTACTGGCCCCACGTGATGCTCCATACAGTATAATGGGCCCACATGATGCTGCATACTGTATAATGGCTCCACATGATGCTCCATACTGTATAATGGCCACACATGATGCTCCATACTGTATAATGGCTCCACATGATGCTCCATACTGTATAATGGCCACAATATGCTCCATAATGTATAATGGCCCCACATGATGCTGTGTACAGTATACTGGCCCCACGTGATAGACGATTATATATATATATAGATGGACCAAGGGCCACTTCTGTCTGTCTGTCACGGAAATCCCAAGTCGCCGATTGGTCACAGTCCGCCCGCGAAATGGCCGCTCCCTACTCCCCTGCAGTCAGTGCCCCCTCCATACTCCCCCCCAGTCAGCGCCGCCGCCCACATAGTGTTTTAGCAGTCCGTTAAACCGACTGCGTTACACCGCGGCATAACGCGGTGTAACGCAGTCTATTAACGCTGCTATTAACACAGTGTGACGAACTTTTTACTATTGATATTGCCTATGCAGCATCAATAGTAAAAAGATATAATGTTAAAAATAATAATAAAAAAAAAATGGTGCTATTCTCACCCTCCGGCGTCCACCGATGCGAGCGAGCGGTGAAGCTGCCGCCAGCTTCTGTTCCCAGAGATGCATTGCAAAATTACCCAGATGACTTAGCGGTCTCGGCCGGCAGCGACCAATCAGCGACAGGCGCAGTCCGGCCGTGAATTGGCGCCAGATTTGAACCACGCTTCGCTGATCGGCCAGCCGGGAGCGACCAATCAGCGATATTGGCGCAGAATGTAACCCCCACTCACAGCGCGATGTACATACATACATATTCTAGAATACCCGATGCGTTAGAATCGGGCCACCAACTAGTACAGTATAATGGGCTCACATGATGCTTTGTACAGTATAATGGCCCCACACGATGCTAGGTACAGTATAATGGCCCCACATGATGCTGTGTACAGTATAATGACCACACATGGTTACCCCACCCCCATCATTGCCTTCTCAATCACTAAACACACACACCTTTCACCGCGCTCCCTTGCAGCAGCCGGCAGCTTCCACTCCCGTGGCGCTGAATGATGTCATCCAGCTGCGCCGCTGACTGCTTACGTCGCTGCAACTGTTATACACCTCGTACACACACGGCTCCGCTCCGTACACCTCGTACACACACACACACACACACGACTCCACTCCGTACACCTCGTACACACACAGACACGACTCTGCTACATACACATTGCACACTCTACTCCGCTCTGTATACCTTGTACACAAGGCGGGCCCGCTCCGTACACACGTGGCTCTGCTCCGTACACCTCGTACACACGCAGCTCCACTCCATATACTTCGTACACACACGACTCCGCTCCATACACCTTTCACACGCTGCTCCGATCTGTACACCTCGTACACACGCGGCTGCGCTCCGTACACCTCATACACACGGCTCCGTACACCTCTTACACACGCGACTCCGCTACATACACCTTTCACACGCTGCTCCGATCCATACACCTCTTACACATACGACTCCGCTCCATACACCTTTCGCACGCTGCTCCGATCCATACACCTTGTACACACGCGGCTGTGCTACATCCACACTGTAAACACCTCCTGACCTCATCACACATATGCTTACCCTCGTCCTGCGCCATGACAACCTGCAGAGTCCTGTACACGGAGGTCCTCCCGATCATGTAACCCCTGACTCCTCCCATCCTGTGACCTCATCACAGATCCTGTGCGCACAGAGCAGCCAATATGTGGTGTACTGCTCTGTGGGTACAGGGACTCAGGGAGCTGTCCGGGTGATATTACACACCTCCCAACCAGTGCGGGACAAGTAATGTCCCGCCCGTGATCGCGGGGCTGACTGTCAAAATCGGGACAGTCCCACTGGATCCGGGACGGTTGGGAGGTGTGTATTAGTGTTACAGTTATCGGGACCTCATGCATTACCTGGGAGACTCTTACACGAACTACCATTATATTATACTAATTCACACGTGGACCGTGCTCAGATCACAACACCTGGCCCGAGTGGTGGGTCTCCTGACCCGATCTACCTGCTTCATAAATGCCAATATGATTACTGGCTTAGGTGAGAGAACCCATGGGTCGGGTGGGACGATCAGAGCACGGTCAGAGTTTCACAACCTGTGAATTAAGCCTTATAAAGGAAGCAATTCCCAAAATACTACCAAATGAGGGAATCTCTGCCTTCATAACCCTCAGTATAACGCTGCAGGTGCTGTAGTATATGTCTTACCGGTGGCAGCTCAGCTGGAGGGGGTACCGGTTTATCGTTGTCCTTTCCCTAGAAAAAAAAGCATTATTACAAAAAATACAGTATGACCTAGCTTTCTATTCTCAGCATCTCTGCTTGCTATTAGTGCATGAAAACAGTCAGTAAAATTAATAATTCTATTCAGACCTCAGGATCCGGTCAGGAAAAGACACAATTATTGCAGGTACGTTTATTAATAAGAAAAACTTAAAATAGTAACAATATTTTTTCATAAATAATAATGGAGATTCCAACCTGAGATTGCGTATTGAAACTAGATATTAGTTACAGTGTATACTCACATCTAGTAAGTGCCTGTATTCTGGGGGGATTGTGTGATCCCGCTTACCGAGCTCCTCGAGGTATGATTTTGTGATGGTTTCCTAATGAATGGGATAAAGGAACATCAGTGTGATTTACAGTACAATTTTATGTGACATGCACTAGCTCAACGTCTGCACACAGCAAAGGAGGTTTTCTAGCAATCAATTTGAAGACAATCAAACAATAAAAAGAAAATACAAAAGCCTGATCGGTTTTATGGGGCAAGTTCTACTCCTCCTGTGTTCACTCTGCATTGACAGTACTACTAGGGTTTGTTAACCCCTTAACCCCCAGAGGTATTTTCGTTTTGCGTTTTCATTTTTTGCTCCCCTTCTTCCCAGAGCCATTTTTTTTTATTTTTCGGTCAATATGGTTGTGTGAGGGCTTGTTTTTGGCGGGACGAGTTGTACTTTTGAATCACACCATTGTTTTTAACATATCGTGTACTAGAAAACGGGGAAAAATTCCAAGTGCGGTGAAATTGCAAAAAAAGTGCAATCCCAGTGTTTTTTTGGTATTTTGACCTGCCATTATTGATTATGATTTACCAGGTCATAAAGAGATCATACACACCAAACATGTCTAGGTTCTTTTTATTTAAGTGGTGAATAAAAATTACAAAGTTTGTTAAAAAAAACCACAAAAAAATTGGCGCCATTTTCCCATACCCGTATTGTCTCCATTTTTCGTCATCTCGAATTGGGCAAGGGCTTTTTTTTTGCGTGTCGAGTTGATGTTTTTAATGATACCATTTTGGTGAAGATACGATATTTTGCATTTTAAAGCAATGTTACGGCGACTAAAAAAAACGCAATTCTAGCGGTTTCACTTTTTTCCCCGTTACGCCGTTTAGCGATTGGGTTAATTCTTTTTATATATTGATAGATTGGGAGATTATGAATGCGGCGATACTAAATATGTGTATGTATGATTTTTTTTTCTTATTTTATTTTGAATGGCGCAAAAGGGGGGTGATTTGAAGTTTATTGCTTTTTTAAAAATATTAAAAAAATATAAGTGTCTATGGGAACGCATGCGTACACTTGTACTTGCGTACGGATGCGTACGATGCGCTTGCGTACTTCGGCCTGTGCATGTCCAGGAACCGATTGAGACATGCCCTCCTGGAAATATCGAACGCACGCGCATAAAAACGCAAACGCAGGCAACAAACGCATACAAACACACACTTTTTTTGCCGTTATGCGTAAGCTGATGCGGATAAAAAAGAAAAAATAAGAAAAAAAAATAAAAAATCACATGTCATGCAGACCATCCGATTTTTCCAGATGCATTACAATTCTGCAACACAGGAAACTATAAATGGTCTTTTAAATGATGAATAGCTACGGAGTATAAAAACTGATTGTGTGCGGACAGCACACGGATGACAAGTGAGGAATAATCATCCCACTCTCCTGGATGAGAATGGGACCAATGTTTATACTCAAGTGTGAGTGAGCCCTTAGGGTATGTGCACACGCTGCGGATTCGCAGCGTTTCCGCAGTGGTTTCCCATGAGTTTACAGTACAATGTAAACCTATGGGAAATGAAATCCGCAGTGCACATGCTGCGGAAAAAAACGCGCGGAAACGCAGCGGTTTATATTCCGCAGCATGTCAATTCTTTGTGCGGATTCCGCTGCGGGTTTACACCTGCTCCAATAGAAAACTGCAGGTGTAAACCAGCAGCGGAAACCGCAATAGAAACCACGATAAATCCGCAGTAAAAACCGCAGCGGTTCTGCACTGCGGATTTATCAAATCCGCTGCGGAAAATTCCGCAATGGAATCCGCAGCGTGTTCACATGGCCTAAAGGAGAGGAACCGATAGTTAACGTGCCACTAATTGTCCACAGATTTTCCCTGCATAGCACAGATGTGCATGGAATCATAACAGCCACACAGGTGTGTGTGTGTGTGTGTGTGTGTGTGTGTGTGTGTGTGTGTGTGTGTGTGTGTGTGTGTGTGTGTGTATGTATATATATATGTATATATATATATATATATATATATATATATATATATATATATATATATATATATATATATATAAACATATATAAATATATATAAACTTCCCTCTCGAAATATACATGACCAGAAATTAGTAAATCAGACGATAGAGAGCCACATAACACAAGTGACAACAGGGCGTGCCACCATATGGGTTGTTGCATTAGAATTGGCTTCTTACAAATATAGCATAACAAAAGAGATGAAAAAAAGCGCTGGGTTGTTTTGTTTTTTTGTATTGAGTTCTCACCAGATGCCTCAACTTTGAGTGTCCCTTGAAGAGATCTAGATTGTATTATGGTGTAACAATCGATGCTCAGTGACCTAGACATCCTCCTTACATCAGGTAAGGCTTCTTTCACACTTCAGTTATTTGGCATCAGTCACTTCCGACATAATGACGGATCGACAGATCCGTCGCCCATAGGCGGCCATGCTATGAAATGACGGACGCGACGTATCCGCCGCGATCCGCCTTTTCAACGCAGACAAAAAACGTTGCAATGACCGTCAATGTCTAGATGACGTCCGCCAAATTTTGACGGGTCCGTCGCATGACAGATGGAAGGGACGACCATCCGTCACAATCCGTCGCTAATGCAAGTCTATGGGGAAAATAACGGATCCGTCACAAAAAATGACGGACCCGTTTTTTGAGGAAAATGACGGTTTTAGACTGACGCCAAACAACTGAAGTGTGAAAGAGGCCTAAATCTGTAATTTCACCCTCTGCATTAGGCCGGAGACACACTGGTGCGAGATACGGCCGAGTCTCGCTGGTTAAAAGCAAGCTGTGGCACCGGCACTCCAGAGCGGAGCGTGCGGCTCCATGTATTGCTATGCAGCTGCACGCTCCGCTCCGGAGTGCAGGTGCCACAGCTTGCTTTTAACCAGCGAGACTCGGACGTATCTCGCAGCAGTGTGTCTCCGGCCTTACAATTATCATTTTGGGAATGTGGTCGCAATTTTTTAATTCTCAATTGTTCCCATTCAGATTAATATGGCAGGTGCAGAATTTTCAGCAACAAAATTTCTGTGTGTGAAGACTAATATATATACACTATATATGTACCCGCTGAATAAGAGTAGTTTCAGAGAAGATAATGCAAAGCTTGTGGCCAATATGGCTGCAGAAAATAACTATGTTTGGATTATGCATACTTGCTTATACACATGCTGTTCGCACTGTAGTGAAGTACTGCTTGTGATGAGGTGTTCAAGCCCTTAACCCCAGCTTTTTTCGGTTTTGCGTTTTTGTTTTTCGCTCCCCTCCTTCCCAGAGCCATAACTTTTTTATTTTTCAGTCAATATGGTCACGTGAAGGCTTGCTTTTTGCAGGACGAGTTGTACTTTTGAACGACATCATTGGCTTTTGCATGTCATGTACTAGAAAATGGGAAAAAAATTCCAAGTGTGGTGAAATTGCAAAAAAAAGTGCAATCCCACACTTGTTTTTTGTTTGGCTTTTTCGCTAGGTTTACCAAATGCTAAAACTGACCTGCCATTATGATTCTTCAGGTCATTACGAGTTCATCGACACCAAACATGTCTAGGTTCTTTTTTATCTAAGTGGTAAAATAAAATTCCAAACCTTGCTAAGAAAAAAAAATTGCGCCACTTTCTGACACCCGTAGCGTCTCTACTTTTCGTGATCTTGGGTCGGGTGAGGGCTTATTTTTTTTCACGCCAAGCTGACGTTTTTAATGATACCATTTTGGTGCAGATACGTTCTTTTGATCGCCCGTTATTACACTTTAATGCAATGTTGCGGCAACCAAGAAAAACGTAATTCTGGCGGTTTAATTTTTTTTTATGCCATTTAGTGATCAGGTTAATCTTTTTTTTTTATTGATAGATCGGGTGATTCTGAAAGCGGCGATACCAAATATGTGTATATTTGATTTTTTTCATTGTTTTATTTTGAATGGGGCAAAAAGAGGGTGACTTAAACATACATACATTATATATATAGATTTTTTTTTTTTTTCAACTTTTGCCATGCTTCAATAGCCTCCACAGCAGGCTAGAAGCTGGCATAACCCGATCGGCTCTGCTACAAAGAAGAGATGCTCAGATTGCTCCTATGGTGTAAAATTACTGCATTGCTATGACCACAGGGTGGCGCTCACAGCAATCTGGCATCAACAACCATAGATGTCTTCAAGAGACTGGTTGTCATGCCGACGCATCGCTGACCCCCAATAATCATGTGACGGGGGTCAGCGATGCGCTCATTTCTGGCTCGATGGCCGGAAGCGCTTTTTAAATGCTGCTGTCAGCGTTTGACAGCGGCATTTAACTAGTTAACAGCAGCGAGTGGATCGCGATTCCACCCGCAGCTATTGCGGGCACATGTCATCTGTACAAAACAGCTGACATGTGCCGGCTTTGATGCAGGCTCACCGCCGAAGCCCGCATCAAAGCAGGGGATCTGACCTCGGACGTACTATCCCGTCCCAAGGTCAGAAAGGGGTTAAAATGGAACCTGTCATGTGAAAAAAAAAACACATTAACCTGCAGGTTAATAGTGTTCTGGAGCTGACTGGTGCCCCAACTGAAAGCCTGGTTGCCAGGAGGAATTAACTTTTTCCTCGGCGGCCTCGAGCTTTCAGTTACAGAGGCACAGTTTCAGTCACTGCTCAGTACATAGTGAGCATCAGCTGTAACCGTGCCCCGGCACTGACTGACAGCCCGCTCAGCATTTCAGCTGGCTGTCAGTTTGTGCCGGGAACATGATTACATCCACCGCTCACCATGTACTGAGCGGTGACAGATCGCAGCCCAAATTTATTTCCTCCCCACTGACAGGTTTTCAGTCCAAGCTCCAGGCAGCTTCAGAACGCTATTAACCTGCAGATTAACCCCATATACATTGGTTAATAGCATTTTTTCACATGACACATTCCCTGTAAGAGATTTTTTTCCAGGTTAAATTTAATATAATATGCAGGAAAGTATTCCCACATAAAAGCAACATAGCCACAAAAAGAAAATCAGCCACAGAGAAAGCAGGTATCATGTCGTCATAGTGGCTCTCATAGGAGAAACGGTCAGCATGTTTTATTTCACATATGAAAGTAGTGATATGGATATATAGGACGTTGTTTTCCCTCCCCAAAAATGTCCTTTTCGTACAGATCTGATATGCCAGTAATAAGAAATCTAGTGTAGAAGTGATATACCAATCGGGTTGCAAGTGCACTGGGGAGGACGTGTCGGTGCACCTAGAAGAAGAGTCCAGGTTTACCAACAACCCCAGCGCACTACCAGACAGTTGTATATGGCTTCTTTACTAGATTTCCAATAACTGGGACATCAGATCTGGATTTTCAGGGGTGACAATCTCCTACATAACATATAATTACTTCCATGTATAAAATGTGCTGACAGGTTCCATTTAATTAGTGTACAATTTACTGAAGTGTCCAAAGTCTAATGTACCAGAGGAAAAAAAGGATCTTACTGTTACTTCTGGACCACTAAACTGGGGCGACTCTGGTTCAGTGGTAGGGGGCCCTTCAAGCGTGTCCAATAGTTCATCTAAAGCATCTTCTGGTATGGCCTAGTAAAACAGAAATACATCAGATGAGTGTTGGCGGCGTGACAAGAGCCCTGTGCCGGTCATGTGGCACGAGCCCTGTGGTGACTGGCACAGCAGAAACCAGCGATGTGCTAATTACCTTGTGCCTGACACCACCGGGGCTCTGGATGATTCCGGAGTCTTACGCTTTACATTTTGGAACATTCTACACAAGACTTTTGTATATTTGACTTTTAATCTCACATATCGATGTGTGTGCATTATATATATATATATATATATATATATATATATATATATATATATATATATATATATATATATATATATATATATATATATATATATATATATATATCTAATATATAAAGCTGAATGTGTGTGTGTGTGTATGTATGTATGTATGTATGTATGTCCGGGATTGGCATCTGAACCGTAGCAGCTACAGCCACAAAATTTTGCACAGTCACACGTCTGGACCCCGAGAGCGTCATAGGCTATGTTGTGAGGTGAAATTTTAACCCCGCGCTTTCCAATTCACCAAACAATTTTGCCCCTATCTACATAATGGGGAAAAAGTGAAAGGAAAAGTGTTGGAGGCGTCGCAGCTACAGGCACAAAATTTTGCACAGTCACACGTCTGGACCCTGAGAGCGTCAAAGCTATATTGTGAGGTGAAATTTTAACCCCGCGCTTTCCAATTCACCAAACAATTTTGCCCCTATCTACATAATGGGGAAAAAATGAAAGGAAAAGTGTTGGAGGCAAATTAACAGCTGCCAGATGTGAACAAGGGGGACTTAAAGAATGACAGCGATGGCACCAAAGAGTATATACTGTACAGTTGCTAAGGTGGGGCCCCAACATGGGATAATCACACCACCACGGGGATATGAACACACACACAAAATGCGCCACACACTACCACGTGCTCGAACACATATACCACCCTCAGTGCACATTTCACCACACATACACCAACCTCGCCACATAAAAGTAGAAACACAAAAGTCGCCGCTCAAAACTCGCCACGCGCAAAACTCTCCACATGCAAAACTCGCCACACGTGCAAAACTCGCCACACGCAAAACTTGCACACGCAGAAAAATTGCCACACGCAGAAAAATTGCCACATGCACAAAAGTTGCAACACATGCAAAAGTTGCCTCACACAAAACTTGCACATACTCAAAAGGCACCACACATAAAACTCGCCACGCGCAAAACTCGCCATGCGCAAAACTTGCTGCACACAACTTGCTACACTAACCTGTCACATGCAACTCGACACACAAAAAGTTGCTACACGCATGTCGCCACACAAAACTCATCTCACAAAAGTCCCTACATGCATGTCGCCACACGCAACTCAACACACACAACTTGACACACGAAACTCGCCCTAAAACACACACAAGTCTGGTATCCTTCAAAAATAAAAATCTGATTAATAAGCAGACAAACTACAAGAGCAACAAATGTACCATATAGGAATCCGGCAGCTGTCAGTCACATGACCAGTCTATTATGTGTATGTGTGAGCTAATATATACTGCCAGGGGGTGGGCTTACTGTTGGCTGGGGATTTATCAGGCTGCCATTTTAGCTTACAAATACTGAGGTAAAAATACTGACCAAATAACGTGTGAACGAGGGCTAATACAGGAGGAGATGACATACAGCTATATACTATATACAGGAGATGACACACAGGTATATACTATTTACAGGGGAGATGACACACAGGTATATACTATATACAGGAGGAGATGACACACAGATATATACTATATACAGGAGAGATGACACACAGGTATATACTATATAGAGGAGGAGATGACATACAGGTACATACTACATACAGGAGGAGATGACATACAGGTATATACTATATACAGGAGGAGATGACACACAGGTATATACTATATACAGGAGCAGATTACCTACAGGTATATAGTATATACAGGAGGAGATGACACAGGTATATGCTATGTATAGGAGGAGATGACATACAGGTATATACTATATACAGGAGATGACACACAGATATATACTATATATAGGTGAGATGACACACAGGTATATACTATATACAGGAGATTACATACAGGTATATCTAATATATAAAGCTGAATGTGTGTATGTATGTATGTGTGTATGTCCGGGATTGGCATCTGTACCGTCGCAGCTACAGCCACAAAATTTTGCACAGTCACACGTCTGGACCCCGAGAGCGTCATAGGCTATGTTGTGAGGTGAAATTTTAACCCCGCGCGTTCCAATTCACCAAACAATTTTGCTCCTATCTACATAATGGGGAAAAAGTGAAGGGAAAAGTGTTGGAGGAAAATTGACAGCTGCCAGATGTGAACAATGAGGACTTAAAGAATGAGAGCGATGGCGACAAAGAGTATATACCGTACAGTTGCTAAGGTGGGGCCCCGACATGGGATACTCACCACACACGGGGATATGAACACAAACACAAAATGCGCCACACACTACCACGTGCTTGAACACATATACCACCCTCAGCACACATTTCACCACACACACACACCAACCTCGCCACATAAAAGTCGAAACACAAAAGTCACCACTCAAAACTCGCTACATGCAAAACTCGCCATATGCAAAACTAGGCTCACGCAAAACTCGCCACACGTGCAAAACTCACCTCATGGAAAACTCACCTCATGCAAAACTTGCACACACAGAAAAATTGCCACATGTACAAAAGTTGCACCACATGCAAAAGTTGCCTCACACAAAACTTGCACATACTCAAAATGCACCACACATAAAACTCGCCACGCGCAAAACTCGCCATGCACAAATCTTGCTGCACACAACTTGCTACACTAACCTGTCACATGCAACTCAACACACAAAATGTTGCTACACGCATGTCGCCACACAAAACTCATCTCACAAAAGTCGCTACATGCATGTCGCCACACGCAACTCAACACACACAACTTGACACATAAAACTCGCCCTAAAACACACACAAGTCTGGTATTGTCCTTCAAAAATAAAAATCTGATTAATAAGCAAACTACAAGAGCAACAAATGTACCATATAGGAAATACGGCAGCTGTCAGTCACATGACCTGTCTATTATGTGTATGTGTGAGCTAATATATACTGCCAGGGGGGAGGGCTTCCTGTTGGCTGGGGATTTATCAGGCTGCCAATAGCAACCAATCACAGCTCAGCTTCTATTTTGCTACAGTTAATTAACCTGAGCTCTGATTGGTTAATATAGGCAACAAAGACATTCTCAGTATAACAAAGCTAATATATGTTGTGAAATGCTTCTATTTGCTTAGTTTTTGCCTTTTAATAATTACATTTCTATCTATTTGTTTTGTGGTTTTTGTGTGCAGAATAAATTTTTGTTAACACATTCTATTTTGCTAACAGCAGTCATTAACCCGGGCGAAGCCGGGTAGTACAGCTAGTCTAATATATAAAGCTGAATGTGTGTGTGTGTGTATGTATGTATGTATGTATGTATGTCCGGGATTGGCATCTGAACCGTAGCAGCTACAGCCACAAAATTTTGCACAGTCACACGTCTGGACCCCGAGAGCGTCATAGGCTATGTTGTGAGGTGAAATTTTAACCCCGCGCTTTCCAATTCACCAAACAATTTTGCCCCTATCTACATAATGGGGAAAAAGTGAAAGGAAAAGTGTTGGAGGCGTCGCAGCTACAGGCACAAAATTTTGCACAGTCACACGTCTGGACCCTGAGAGCGTCAAAGCTATATTGTGAGGTGAAATTTTAACCCCGCGCTTTCCAAGTCACCAAACAATTTTGCCCCTATCTACATAATGGGGAAAAAATGAAAGGAAAAGTGTTGGAGGCAAATTAACAGCTGCCAGATGTGAACAAGGGGGACTTAAAGAATGACAGCGATGGCACCAAAGAGTATATACTGTACAGTTGCTAAGGTGGGGCCCCAACATGGGATAATCACACCACCACGGGGATATGAACACACACACAAAATGCGCCACACACTACCACGTGCTCGAACACATATACCACCCTCAGTGCACATTTCACCACACATACACCAACCTCGCCACATAAAAGTAGAAACACAAAAGTCGCCGCTCAAAACTCGCCACGCGCAAAACTCTCCACATGCAAAACTCGCCACACGTGCAAAACTCGCCACACGCAAAACTTGCACACGCAGAAAAATTGCCACATGCACAAAAGTTGCAACACATGCAAAAGTTGCCTCACACAAAACTTGCACATACTCAAAAGGCACCACACATAAAACTCGCCACGCGCAAAACTCGCCATGCGCAAAACTTGCTGCACACAACTTGCTACACTAACCTGTCACATGCAACTCGACACACAAAAAGTTGCTACACGCATGTCGCCACACAAAACTCATCTCACAAAAGTCCCTACATGCATGTCGCCACACGCAACTCAACACACACAACTTGACACACGAAACTCGCCCTAAAACACACACAAGTCTGGTATCCTTCAAAAATAAAAATCTGATTAATAAGCAGACAAACTACAAGAGCAACAAATGTACCATATAGGAATCCGGCAGCTGTCAGTCACATGACCAGTCTATTATGTGTATGTGTGAGCTAATATATACTGCCAGGGGGTGGGCTTACTGTTGGCTGGGGATTTATCAGGCTGCCATTTTAGCTTACAAATACTGAGGTAAAAATACTGACCAAATAACGTGTGAACGAGGGCTAATACAGGAGGAGATGGCATACAGCTATATACTATATACAGGAGATGACACACAGGTATATACTATTTACAGGGGAGATGACACACAGGTATATACTATATACAGGAGGAGATGACACACAGATATATACTATATACAGGAGAGATGACACACAGGTATATACTATATAGAGGAGGAGATGACATACAGGTACATACTACATACAGGAGGAGATGACATACAGGTATATACTATATACAGGAGGAGATGACACACAGGTATATACTATATACAGGAGCAGATTACCTACAGGTATATAGTATATACAGGAGGAGATGACACAGGTATATGCTATGTATAGGAGGAGATGACATACAGGTATATACTATATACAGGAGATGACACACAGATATATACTATATATAGGTGAGATGACACACAGGTATATACTATATACAGGAGATTACATACAGGTATATCTAATATATAAAGCTGAATGTGTGTATGTATGTATGTGTGTATGTCCGGGATTGGCATCTGTACCGTCGCAGCTACAGCCACAAAATTTTGCACAGTCACACGTCTGGACCCCGAGAGCGTCATAGGCTATGTTGTGAGGTGAAATTTTAACCCCGCGCGTTCCAATTCACCAAACAATTTTGCTCCTATCTACATAATGGGGAAAAAGTGAAGGGAAAAGTGTTGGAGGAAAATTGACAGCTGCCAGATGTGAACAATGAGGACTTAAAGAATGAGAGCGATGGCGACAAAGAGTATATACCGTACAGTTGCTAAGGTGGGGCCCCGACATGGGATACTCACCACACACGGGGATATGAACACAAACACAAAATGCGCCACACACTACCACGTGCTTGAACACATATACCACCCTCAGCACACATTTCACCACACACACACACCAACCTCGCCACATAAAAGTCGAAACACAAAAGTCACCACTCAAAACTCGCTACATGCAAAACTCGCCATATGCAAAACTAGGCTCACGCAAAACTCGCCACACGTGCAAAACTCACCTCATGGAAAACTCACCTCATGCAAAACTTGCACACACAGAAAAATTGCCACATGTACAAAAGTTGCACCACATGCAAAAGTTGCCTCACACAAAACTTGCACATACTCAAAATGCACCACACATAAAACTCGCCACGCGCAAAACTCGCCATGCACAAATCTTGCTGCACACAACTTGCTACACTAACCTGTCACATGCAACTCAACACACAAAATGTTGCTACACGCATGTCGCCACACAAAACTCATCTCACAAAAGTCGCTACATGCATGTCGCCACACGCAACTCAACACACACAACTTGACACATAAAACTCGCCCTAAAACACACACAAGTCTGGTATTGTCCTTCAAAAATAAAAATCTGATTAATAAGCAAACTACAAGAGCAACAAATGTACCATATAGGAAATACGGCAGCTGTCAGTCACATGACCTGTCTATTATGTGTATGTGTGAGCTAATATATACTGCCAGGGGGGAGGGCTTCCTGTTGGCTGGGGATTTATCAGGCTGCCAATAGCAACCAATCACAGCTCAGCTTCTATTTTGCTACAGTTAATTAACCTGAGCTCTGATTGGTTAATATAGGCAACAAAGACATTCTCAGTATAACAAAGCTAATATATGTTGTGAAATGCTTCTATTTGCTTAGTTTTTGCCTTTTAATAATTACATTTCTATCTATTTGTTTTGTGGTTTTTGTGTGCAGAATAAATTTTTGTTAACACATTCTATTTTGCTAACAGCAGTCATTAACCCGGGCGAAGCCGGGTAGTACAGCTAGTATATATATATTTTCTTATCTATTTATTGCTGACTAGACATCTCTCCTGCCATATCAGATGCCCTACATCCAGATCCCGCAGATTGATATTGGGCAGATGTCTAGGCCTCGGCCCTTCACTACTGCCTGCTGTCAGGAAGCGCTGGCTCTCATCTGCCGGCATACATTTCCGCTCCCCTCCTCTGTCAGACAGGGTGGGGTTTCTGGTTGAGAAATTAACTGTTTGTACTGGAGGAATGCCTGCTGAGTAACGACACACTGCCATAGAGGTAATCTAGCCTTACAGTGTACAGATATAGGCATAGGCCAGAACAGCTTACATGCTGATAGACCTGATAATGCACCTAACATGCCACAGTACACGATTTGTACGGACAACATTGATAATGATTTTAATGGATGTCCTGTATCTCCTATACATATGTGATTCCCGTACACCCAGCACCATAATTAGAAGCTTGTGGGCCCCGAAGCAAAACTTAAAACAGGGCCCAAAAATATATTATCATTGTCATCAACAGCACTGGTATTCTCATATGGAGCAAAGGGACCTTTGGTCCCCCTTTTTCTATAGGCCTTGCGCCCGTCCACATCTTACATCACCCTCTCCTGCCCCCCAATACACATACATGCTGAGCCGCTGTGTCACTGCAGATGCTCTTATTGAGGAACAGCTTGTGAGCGGCTTATCTCCCAGAAGAGTAAAATGATCAGGCATGTAAATACAACATGCTCCATCCATCTTTCCCCAGATAGGAGACCACTAAACAGACTAGAATGTTGGTTGGTGGGTCTGGCTAACCTTTCTGTAATGTGTATAGGAATAAGAATGTTTTAACACAGGATTTAAAGGAACGCGTCACTAAAATGGTTATGATTAGTTTGGGGGGAGTGAGGGGGCGATGCACGACTCTGCATTTTCTCTGATTCCTGCGCTGCCTCAGAGAGAATTATTTTTTATCATCATGCAAATGTAGAATAATAGGCTTTACTCTCACAAAAATCAAACCTTGCCTTCTGGATATCCAAATCAATACAATTCCTGGCCAAGAATGGGCAGATCCCAACCAATCAAAATAAATATCTAAATCATTCAGCAATTGTAGAAACCTTGGCCAATTTTCTCTCCTGCAGGCCGCTTCCTAGCCAATTTCTGAAGTTCGCTGATAACCTCACACCCAACTTGACAAAGGCTGCTAAATATTATTATAGGCATTATATGCCTTTTTGTTGCGTTTCTGTCGCAGAAAAGAACTAAAAACCGGATGTGCGTTTGTTAACTGCGGATTTTCCGCATCTAATGCAAATCTATAGGGACTTTCCAGAAAAACGTAGTAAGTGTGAGTGGATGATCTTGTATTCTTACCGCGGAGCTGGGCTGTACTGGAGCAGCTGGCGCGGATATTGGTTTTGCTTCTTTTTTCTGCACATTAAAGATTAAATCAAAATTAAAATTAGTCTCGAGTCCCCCTAATGATGCAGCATGGAAGACCCTGAATACTAATAATGACCTCTGGATAAACACATGTTCTTCTTTGGTACTTATCACGTTGGCACCACTTACATAACTGAGACTGGCACAGACTTTAGGATCATTGCTCTGCCTCACACGTGAGGACGGTGCACATGTCAGACAGTTTGATAATACAGACGGTTGCCGTTACCTCTTCTAGTTTGGGTCTCTTTTCTTCGGGCGGTGCCTGACAACTGGCAAAATCAGAAGAAAATGCTGCAACAAGATCATCTTCTCCCAAGCTCTGCAGAAACGCAGGAAAGGTCACATATATTACCAAAATGAGAATACAACCTCCATGCAGTTAAATACAGGGCCCTAGTGGTCCGATATGTCAAACCGCTTTCACCAGAATTCGAGCGTAAATCTGCTTGGGATGTCGCAATTTTTTTGTGCAACATGAAACTACGACTTTTGGTATTTTGGCCAGCGTCGGCAGCTTTTTGAAAAGTGGTCAAAGCCCAGAGTGTTGAGCCATGGCCAAGCATGTCCGACAAAGGTACACCAGCCCCTGACTGGAGTGACAGGTCTAATGGAGGGACCCAAAATCTGTAAGATGCAACAAATTCACTAAAAGGTGCATGTCGCTTGATGAATTAGGTGCCACTTACGCCAGCGCTTCCTTTATTAAAGGCGGTGTACAAAACGCCAGTTTTAATAAATCGGGGGCCTACATGGTTTACATTTAGCGGTTAACAAATCAGAAGTGAAATAAAGTCATAAGTGCCATCAGGCCTTCCAGGTCTGGCCGTCGATAAGTGAAAGCAGATGCCTAAGGTATTGGTGGTGGGGAGGAGGGAGTTATGAGACTTTGTTTTACCAGTTCCTTAGAGATTAGGTTCAGACGTATTTTTAATTTCAGTTTATGTTATATTTTACATTAATTTAATGTCTTTTTCTTTAAAAATGAATCCGTACGCAGGTTTGTGGTATGAAATCTGAGAGCAGCAGGATGTAAGGACAGAGACAGATTCCAGTGATGTGTTACTTATTGGACTGCTTGGTGTAGTTTGAATACAATCCCAGTTTTCTCTGATGTAGATGAGATCTGAATGCTGAGCAGTGTATAACCTCGTACACACCACGGATTGACACCTAGCCATGTACGCTGTGCATAGTCAGCAAGCTGCTAATCATCGGCAGAGGTTACACAGATTAGCCGGACTGCTGTGAGCGGGATACCTAGTCCTCTAGTGATAATCTCCTGCTGATAAAATGCTGATTACACTAAAACTACAGCACACAGCCTAATAAGCGACATCCCTGGAATCTGCCCCTACCTTATGCTGCCGACAGATTCCTTTTACATGAGACAACGTGGTCTCGTTCTTACTGGAGGCCAACAAACAAAGAAAGCCGATTATAATTATCCAACAGAAACCACTTACCTGTCTGGCGTCCTCTGGAGCAGGCGCTGCTGGTTTTTCTCCTTTACCCTATAATGAAGGCAACAATGTTTTTACGTAGAAAACACTTTATACAAATTTTGACCAAAAGCTTTCCACCAAAAGCAGAACTTACGTCCAGCAGGTGTCTATATTCGGGAGGGATTGTGCTTTCTCTCTTTCCTAGCTCTTCTATGTGTTCGGATGTGGCTGTGACGTCCTGGAAAAAGAAAGGTATTAAAGCATCCGATTTAATCACAAAGACTTCCTTATCAATAGAACTACAGGTCACAGGTCTTTTCTGGTGCATTCCTCTTCTGTATCTATCAGGTAATAGCTCCCAGGTCTGTGCTCTCAGCGGCCAAAGTCCGTGTAGCTAAAGTCACAAGAGTCTCCATGTTTAGTTTCTTCTTGGAGCAGGTTAGACTAGCAGCTCCTCAGTATATGAGATCTCCATGATGGCGGCCTGTGGGCCTCATGTAGTGATACATCACAAGTGGCTTTTACTACAGAATTACAGCTAAAAGTTCTGATAAATAAGGTGAAGAATCAAAGGGCTTTAATCTAAATTAACACTATGCTTTGATAAAATTCAGAAGCTACAACGTTAGGAGAATCCAGGAAAGCATACAATTATATAATTATGCATACATACAATGATCCTATTAATAGAGAAGTCCACAAGCTGGACTAAGTACATACGGTGATTTCAGGACCAGTGAACTTCGGAGACTCCGGCACATCGCCTGGGCTCCCCAGAGAATCAATTAAGAGATCCAAGGCGTCACTGTTGTCACTCTTAAAAAACAAAAACACATTAATTATGACAAAACTGACAATAGGATACAGATCAAACATTGACTATATGGGAAAAACAACTTTATATTATGCTTCAATGCATTTAATTTTATGGGAGCGTGCAAAAAAAACAAAAAAACAAATCTGCCTTTTTATGTTGTTTGACACGGACCTAAAAAGAAGTGTCATAATTTATAGTAAATGTGTGAGAATTCTGAAGTATAATACACTATACAGATGTAATATCCATCTGCTCTTCCACACCACCGATGGGAGCTAAGAGGCACAAGTGACCGTCTTCTTCGGCAGCGTGCACACACTCAGGATTTGGTCAGTATTTTACCTCAGTATGTATAAGCCAAGGAGTGGGACACGCAGAGGGAACGTATAGAAACACGTCACCACTTCTGGATTATCACCAGCTCCCGGCTTACAAATACGGAGGTAAAATACTGCACGTGGCCTCAGGATCTTTCCGAGTCCCCAGTAATGTCAGCTGTGGCTATAACACTTCACCTGCTGATAACCACAAGTGTACGGGAATTTATTAACTCTTTCAGTGCTGCAGTCAGTCTGGATGACCGTTTTCTGGCATTCTGGCAGTTGCGCGGCTATTACAGCTTCCTCCTACCGGTTACTACTTAGGCACACTGAACGTGTTTGTGCCAGGATTATCCTATGCCCTTAATGTGCTATAAAATTGAGGGATTAGACTACTTTCTCCTGGAAACTAATTTTTGCTTTTATGAAATGCACCACACAGGCCACAAGGTGGTGCTGGCGCTGTATATTCAGCAGCGGAGGCAGAGGTAATGTGTTGGCCCTTATTTAGAGCCCCTTAGGCCTCAGACAGATGTCACATTTTTGAGTAGGAGTGCCATTTGGGGTTTTCACAGATAGCAGTCATACCTGTGATAGTCTATGGGGCCATTCACATGTCTGCGATTTTTCGCAGACTAAGGGTACTGTCACACCATGCAATTTTCGTCGCTACGACGGCACGATCCGTGACATCGCAGCGTCGTATGAGTATCGCTCCAGCGTCGTAGACTGCGGTCACACTTTGCAATCACGGCGCTGGAGCGATGCCGAGGTTCGCTGGTAACCAGGGTAAACATCGGGTTACTAAGCGCAGGGCCGCGCTTAGTAACCCGATGTTTACCGTGGTTACCAGCGTAAAAGTAAAAAAAAAAAAAACGTACATACACACCATCTGATGTCCGTCAGGTCCCTTGCAGTCTGCTTCCTGCTCTGACTGAGTGCAGCCGTACAGTGAGAGCAGATCACAGCGGTGACGTCACCGCTGTGATCTGCTCTCACTTTCCAGCCGGCGCTCACAGTCAGAGCGGGAAGCAGACTGCAAGGGACCTGACGGACATCAGATGGTGTGTATGTACGTTTTTTTTTTTTTTACTTTTACGCTGGTAACCACGGTAAACATCGGGTTACTAAGCGCGGCCCTGCGCTTAGTAACCCGATGTTTACCCTGGTTACAAGCGAACGCATCGCTGGATCGCTGTCACACACAACGATCCAGCGATGACAGCGGGAGATCCAGCGACGAAAGAAAGTTTCAAACGATCTGCTACGACGTACGATTCTCAGCAGGGTCCCTGATCGCTGCTGCGTGTCAGACACTGCGATATCGTAACGATATCGCTAGAACGTCACGAATCGTACCGTCGTAGCGATCGTAATTGCACTGTGTGACAGTACCCTAAGACATGTCCAATGATGAGCTGAAGGTCGGATCAAGACAGAAATACAAATATGTGCGACTTAAAAAAAAAAAAAATCAGACCGCACTCAGATAACATCTGAGTGCAGTCCGATTTTCACAGACTGTTGAAATGGAGAAGGTGGAGAAACTTTGTTTTTCTCCATGTACAAGAAAAACTGACTACAATAATTGACCCGTTTTTCTTGTACCTGACAAAAACGAACGTCTGAATGAGGCCTTAATATGTGCACAGGGTAGAGTATTCCCTTTGGTATCTTTTTTTGATTTCCAGCACAATGGCTTTGGCCCTGGCGGTTTCTTTATAATTCCATGTATAAACATAGTGGCAGAGACTGGAAGAAGAATGAACCGGTCACTGCTTACAACGCTTCACCGCTTTCCAGTCCTGAAGTGGTTAAAAGGAGTGACGGACTCATACACACAGCAATGTCAGTCAATATTTTTGAAGTTTTTTTAGTAATTTTTTTTCCCCCAAGAGAGATGGGCTTGGAAAAAACACACTGTCTGCACATAACCTCAATATGAACTGCTACATTTTCTTGGTATTTTATAACAAATAATTAGCAATTTACCGGGCCGGGAGCAGCAGAAATCTGTTCAACAGTCACCTTTTTCTTTTCTTCTTTAACCTGTAAAGATGTGAAATGACACAAGCATATATTACACATGCGGATACACACGGGTATATAATATATAGTGGTGATATGGACCCATACGACGCACACTGGAATCATACACTTTAAAATACTTAAAATTTAATGAAATTTTTTCCTGCGATTGTTGGATCTATACACATCAGTCGGGCAGCTCTGGGGTATAACGCTCCCTTGTCACGTATGTATAGGATCCCTTCTGGAGTGAGGGGTGTGCAAGAAAAAGATGCGCTATGATGCGCGTACTCCAGGGAAAGACGTGCCGCCACTTTCCATATATTTGACGGGTGGTTGTAGTAACGCCCCAATCCCTCCCCAGCTCCACCCATTTGTGTGAAGTGGTTTAAAACTGGTTCGAAGGCGCCAAAAGGTCACAACACTTTTGACCAACTCAACGTTGCGCAAGTATGTGACTATTATAGAGTGTTGTATAACAGGCCAAATAATCGAAGACTATGGCACTTTTTTATCCAATTTTGTGTGCCAGTGCAAGGAGTAGGTACAAAAAGAATGGGAAATATAGAAGCTCATAAAGTCAGCCACATTATGGTTAGCCTCCTTAAAAGCCGTCTATACAGAAACCTACCTGCAGAAAACTCAACATCTATGGCCAGCTTAGGTAACCCAGAGGAGACGTGCAGGAAGAAAATAAATCACAGGTCCCCTGCCTTTAAGACCCACCAGCTTTTTTAAGTGCCAAAGGGTGGCAGAAAGTTGTAACTTTCACACAAGCAAAGTAAAAAAATTAATTTTTAATAAAAAGAAATGCATTGCCCTTAATAAAAGTCTATAGTATCAGAAAGCCATCACATTTCCTTCAACATCCTCCATTTCAGCTGGGAAAGGACTGCGAGGCTCTGGCTTGGATCAGTGGTGGGGTTAAGGCCCCGTCTCACATAGCGAGATCGCTAGCGAGATCGCTGCTGAGCCACAAGTTTTGTGACGCAACAGCGACCTCAGTAGCGATCTCGCAATGTGTGACACGTACCAGCGACCAGGCCCCTGCTGTGAGATCGCTGGTCGTGTCGGAATGGCCTGGACCGTTTTTTGGTCGTTGAGGTCCCGCTGACATCGCTGAATCGGTGTGTGTGACACCGATCCAGCGATGTCTTCACTGGTAACCAGGGTAAACATCGGGTTACTAAGCGCAGGGCCGTGCTTAGTAACCCGATGTTTACCCTGGTTACCAAAAAAAACAAACAGTACATACTCGCCTTTCGGTGTCCAGGTCCCTCGCCGTCTGCTTCCTGCTCTGACTGAGTGCGGCCGTACAGTGAGAGCACAGCACAGCACCGCTGACGTCACCGCTGCGCTCTGCTCTCAGTGTACGGCGGCACTGTCAGAGCAGGAAGCAGACGGCAAGGGACCTGACGGACACCGAAAGGCGAGTATGTACTGTTTGTTTTTTTTGGTAACCAGGGTAAACATCGGGTTACTAAGCGCGGCCCTGCGCTTAGTAACCCGATGTTTACCCTGGTTACCCGGGTGCTGCAGGGGGACTTCGGCATCGTTGAAGACAGTTTCAACGATGCCGAAGTTGTTCCCCTGATCGTTGGTCGCTGGGGAGAGCGGTCTGTGTGACAGCTCCCCAGCGACCACACAACGACTTACCAACGATCACGGCCAGGTCGTATCCCTGGTCGTGATCGTTGGTAAATCGCTATGTGAGACGGGGCCTTTAGACTTGTCCTGTCTTTCTAAAAGCATGGGAAGAAGGTTTCTGCTGCAGCAAGTTGCCTCCCAGCCAGAGGTCAGTAGGACGTGGGAATAAACTCCACCTGGGACCCAATCTTTTATTGTGATATCACAAATGTCAACATTAAATAAAAAGTGAGAATTCCTGGTACTTACCTCATCTTTAGCTTTACTTGCAACAATGGCAGTGGCAGCAGCAGCTTTACCTACAGCACCCGCTTTTGACTTTAACAAAAATAGAAGGCAGAGTCAGCTTATCACTTGTAGCCAGAATATTTCATTAACATTTATTATAGATCACACATTATTAAAATACATTTTTGCAGGTTTAGATGGGCCGGCAGCCTCCGCAAGGTATGGGAGTATAAGATGTTCTAGATCAGGTAAGTGGAGAAAATGCTACACTGAAAATTACAGTAGAAAACAAAGAAGCCAAAACCAAATTCAAAGGCAGTAGTCCAAGGAGCAATCACAGACTAGTAAGAGACTGCACTGCAGAGATGAGGAAGAAATTCCTACATCTAAAAAAAAAAAATCAATTTTCACTAATATTTATGCGTTTCCAAATCATGAAGCCGTTAAAAGAAGTGACAAAAGATGTAACATGTGCACAGCAATGTCATTTTAACATTGCTGTCCACCATGTCCATTTTATTGGGTGCATTTGTGGTGCTTTTCAGGCAGATTAATAAAAGCTGTGTTAAGGCCGGTTTCACACGTCAGTGGCTCCGGTACGTGAGGTGACAGTTTCCTCACGTACCGGAGACACTGACACACGTAGACCCATAAAAATCAATGCATCTGTGCAGATGTCATTGATTTTTTGCGGACCGTGTCTCCGTGTGCCAAACACGGAGACATGTCAGTGTTCGTGGGAGCGCACGTATTACACGGACCCATTAAAGTCAATGGGTCCGTGTAAAACACGGACCGCACACGGACAGTCTCCATGTGGCGTGCAGGAGACAGCGCTACAGTAAGCGCTGTCCCCCCCACTGGTGCTGAATCCGCGATTCATATCTTCTGTGCAGCAGCGTTTGCTGCAGAGAAAATATGAATAATAGTGTTTAAAAGAAAGATCTATGTGTCCGCCGCCCTCCCACCCCCTGTGCGCCCCCCCGCTGTTCTGAAAATACTCACCCGCTCCCTCGCAGTGTTCTGTGCTGGCCGCCCCTTCTACTGTATGCGGTCACGTGGGGCCGACGATTAGAGTCATGAATATGTGGCTCCACCTCCCATAGGGGTGGAGCCGCCTATTCATGACTGTAAATGAGCGGCCCCACGTGACCGCATACAGGAGAAGATAGGGCCAGACCAGGAAGCAGCGGCAGCCAACGAGGGAAGCGGGTGAGTATTATCAGAACAGCGGGGGGGGCCACACAGGGGGTGGGGGGGCGCACAGGGGGTGGGAGGGCGGGGGACACATAGATCTTTCTTTTAAACACTATTATTCATATATTCTATGCAGCAAACGCTGCTGCACAGAAGATATGAATCGCGGCTTCAGCACGATGCAGTGTACCACACTCGTGGGTACCACACGCTCCGTGTGGTACCCACTCGGCACACGTGTGCCGCACGTATGGCCTGCGTGAGTTCACGGGCACACGGACACGGATAACTCCAGTACCGATTTTTTCCGGTACCGGAATTATCTGGATGTGTGGGACAGCCCTTATAAGTAGAAGTGCCATTGGAATCCTCCGTTTACCTTCTCCCTCTTACACCTAGGTAGATGGGTGGGAAGGAATCCCTCCAGACGGCTTCTATACACCCGGACTCCAACCAGGGGCGGTCTCATCTGATTGCTCGCTATTGGTAACCTACCTCACCCCCATCTAGGTCTGACCTCTTCTGATGGCTTGGTGATAGTCGCCCTTTGGAATATCTATTGACGGCCATAAATAATAGAATTAACTCCTTTGATAATGTGAGGGAGAAGTCTATTGATTATGTTTTGCCCAGCAATAATCCCATGGGTCCTGGACCCCCTCAGTCTGTGTTATACTATTGTTATTAGTTGCTGTAATTTCTTTCATGATCATGACTAAGGTCTGCTATATATGCCTTATGTTTGTGAAACTTACATTTGGGCTTATATTGGGTAATTACCCAACTACTGTTTTGAATAATTTATGGAATATTATACATTTAATGCCTTTTCATTATTGTCTTGATCATTGCATGCCCACTATCCTTAGGCCTTTGCATTATATGCTCTAGAAGGCATTAAATAAAAATTACAGTTTCTTAAAAAAGAGGTCCCTAGCCTTCAAGCCCTACCGACATTTTAGATAAGTGCCAAGGGCAGTGGGATATTACAAATTTCCCACAAGCAAGGCAAAAAAATAAATGTTCCTTAAAAAAAGTCAATGGTATCAAAAAGCCATCACAGAAATTAGAGATCCATCTTCTTCAATATCCTCCATTTCAGCTGAGAAAGGACTGCGAGGCTTTGGCTTGGATCAGTGGTGGGGTTAGATTTTGTCCTATCTTTCTGTTCAAACAAAGCAAAGCATGGGAAGAAGGTTTCTGCTGCAGCAAGTCGCCTCCCAGCCAGAGACCAGCATGGTTTGGAAGACAAATTCCTCCTAGAATCCAAACTTTTTTTTTTCTAATTTTGATATGATAAATGTCAATGTTAAAAAAGAAAAAGTGATACTTACCTCATTTTTAGGTTTACTTGCTACAATGGCAGGGGCAGCAGCTTTACCTACAGTGCCAGCTTTTGCCTTTAACAAAAACAGAAGGCAGAGTCATGTTATTACTTGTAACCAGAATATTTCCAGAACATTTTTTATAGATCACATGTTATTCTAATACATTTTTGTACGCTTAGATGGGCCTGCCTCATCCGCAAAGTACAATAGTATGATGTTGTAGATCTGGTGCATTTGTGATGGTCACCGTCAGGTAAATTGAGAAAATGCTATACTGAAATTTGCAGTGACAAAAAAAAAAAAAAAAATCAAGAACAATGCCAAAAACAAATTCAAGGGCAATAGTCCAAGGAATAATTCCAGAGCATTAGCGGGGTAATCTCACTGAAGAGATGATTGAGATTTCTGCACCTAAAAAAAAATAAATAAATCAATTTTCATGGACCCGTAGAAGCGCTGAGTGTGTGAAATGGCCGTCGTCCTGTTTTCACTCCCCGCACCCTCACTTTTTACCTGCTTACCCCAAGGGAATGTCTGTAACCTGAACATGGTAAAATAAAAGACATCGACTTCACTGCAAACTGGGTGAGTGCCACATTTCTTGTATTATTTTTCCATGGACTATTTTTTGGCTATTATATGTGGAGCACCATTTCCCAGAAGCAAAAAGCAAACGGTTTTCTAGTCCTGAAGGATCAAATCCTGTATGTCTGGGAGTGCATTATAGCTCCTGGTGCCATTCAAATCTTTCCTACTGAGAAGATATGGAAATAAATTCCTCCAGGGACCGTTTTTATTTCTAATTCTGATATTAAAAACCTTATCATCAAAAGAAGAAGTAAGAATTCTTGGTACTTACCTCATCTTTAGCTTTACTTGTAGCAGTGCCAGCAGCAGCTTTACCTACAGCACCCGCTTTTGCCTTTACCAAAAATAGAAGTCAGAGTCAGCTTATCACTTGTAGCCAGAACATTTTGTGAAAATATTTCATAGCTCGCACATTATTCTAATACATTACTTTTGTAGCCTGCTGAAAAGTATAGGAGCTTCACATGCTGTAGGTGGGGTGTTTTTGTAATGCTATTGCCAGTTAGGTAAATGGAGAAAATGCTATACTGAAAACTGAAATAAATTCAAGTTCCAAGGAACAATTCAGAATAGTAATGGGGTAATCACACTAGGCAGAGATAAAGAAAATCTGGTTAAAAAAAAAATCAATTCATACATCTGAATGGAGGGGCTGTTAGTACATAGATTTCTTCAAGCCCCACTCAGATGGGACACTTTCAGAAATGCCTTCTGCCACATGTGAATATGCGGTCACACCAGGTTGATGACCTATGTGTACGATGGGTAATTTACAGTATATGAGATTGGAGGGTGAGGGCATCTGACACATGGAACCCCCAACCATCAGCTGTTGTTTGCGCCAGCAGGATGCAAACACATGGAACGTGCTGCAAAACGAAGCAATGTGCGGTGGCCGCTGCCTAATATTGTAGAACAGCTCCTATTCTCTGACAGGACATGTTCTGCAGGACCCGGCAGACACTGGTACACATTGAATGTAGCTTCAGTTAACGTCCAACAGACTCTGGAGCAGTTTTCAACTGATCGGTGTGTGGATAGATCATCAATTTGGTGTGACTGCACTGCTGCTTTAATACTTCCAAACATGTAATGCAAGACCTCCATTTTTATTTATTTTTTTTAATCATTTTGTCTTTGTGGTGCCACTGCCATATTTTAAAAAATGGTAGAGAAGAGACAGTATTAAGACTTACAGTGGTGTCAGATTTCTGTTTCGGTGTTGCCGCTTTTGATTCTTCTTTTTGAACTTTTTCTATGCTGGACTTCGCTGTTGAGGATGCTGTGGTAGCGCTCTTAGGCTGACAAAAAGACATTTGCACAGTATCTCTTAGATAAAACGTTCTTACAAGGAGAGGAATTACATGATACATGGAATCATGAAACATTCTTTTTTTAAACATACCACTAATTAACCATACTTTATATCAGGGCACCCCAATGAGGCTCTGAGGCCCAGGGCACCCCAATGAGGCTCTGAGGCCCAGGGCTCCCCAATGAGGCTCTGAGGCCCAGGGCACCCCAATGAGGCTCTGAGGCCCAGGGCTCCCCAATGAGGCTCTGAGGCCCAGGGCACCCCAATGAGGCTCTGAGGCCCAGGGCACCCCAATGAGGCTCTGAGGCCCAGGGCACCCCAATGAGGATCTGAGGCCCAGGGCACCCCAATGAGGCTCTGAGGCCCAGGGCACCCCAATGAGGCTCTGAGGCCCAGGGTACCCCAATGAAGATCTGAGGCCCAGGGCACCCCAATGAGGCTCTGAGGCCCAGGGCACCCCAATGAGGCTCTGAGGCCCAGGGCTCCCCAATGAGGCTCTGAGGCCCAGGGCACCCCAATGAGGCTCTGAGGCCCAGGGCACCCCAATGAGGATCTGAGGCCCAGGGCACCCCAATGAGGCTCTGAGGCCCAGGGCACCCCAATGAGGCTCTGAGGCCCAGGGCACCCAATGAGGCTCTGAGGCCCAGGGCACCCCAATGAGGCTCTGAGGCCCAGGGCACCCCAATGAGGCTCTGAGGCCCAGGGCACCCCAATGAGGCTCTGAGGCCCAGGGCACCCCAATAAGGCTCTGAGACCCAGGGCACCCCAATGAGGCTCTGAGGCCCAGGGCACCCCAATAAGGCTCTGAGACCCAGGGCACCCCAATGAGGCTCTGAGGCCCAGGGCATCCCAATGAGGATCTGAGGCCCAGGGCTCCCCAATGAGGATCTGAGGCCCAGGGCACCCCAATGAGGCTCTGAGGCCGAGGGCATCCCAATGAGGCTCTGAGGCCCAGGGCAACCCAATAAGGCTCTGAGGCCCAGGGAAACCCAATCAGGCTCTGAGGCCCAGGGAAACCCAATCAGGCTCTGAGGCCCAGGGCACCCTAATTAGGCCCTAAAGCCCAGGGTACCCCAATGAGGCTCTGAGGCCCAGGGCACCCCAATGAAGCTCTGAGGCCCAGGGTACGCTAATGAGTCTCTAAGGCCCAGGGCACCCCAATGAGGCTCTGAGGCCCAGGGCACCGCAATGAAGCTCTGAGGTCTAGGGCACGCCAATGAGGCTCTAAGGCCCAGGGCTTTGGAAACTATTGTGCACTAATGGCACAAGGCGTATCATTGTGTTACTAGAATTTAGTATTAGTATCAAAACTACATAATTTGCTGGAACACGTTGGTAAAATATAGGATTCATGATGAGCGAGTATACGGGTTTTCCCGAGCATTTGTTAGTGCTCAGAGATTTAGTTTTCGTCACCTGTTTGTTAGGGAATTCCCACATGTATTCAGCCTGTCTAGCAGCCGTAAATCATGCAGCGGCGGCGACGAAAACTAAATCTCTGAGCACTATCAAATACTCGGAGACCACCCGAGCAACGAGTACACTCACTCATCACTACTCATCACATTTACTATTCATTGAACAACCTTGGGACCACTGATTTATATTCTCCAAATGTCACACAGAGAAGTCAGACTTCCGCAGCTTGTGGTTAATAAAATGTATAACTGTCGTTCGGGTCTGTAATCTATTGACTTATGCCTACATGTGCATAAAATCAGACGTGTAGTATAAGTAAGATTGTTTGAGGTATCATGCTAAGAATCCTATTATGGATAGACGTTGTACGAGTCCATTATATGGCACCCTTAGAAATCCAAACTCTACATCTGATTTCATACAAACAGATATGGATTCATTTGGAATTTGTAAAAAATTAGGGCTACATGAGATCGATTTTTATTTTACAGTTTAGGGTTCGCGCATATGAGAATATAACATGGCCGAGTGCTATCCATTGGGAGTGGTTCTGGAATTCAGAGTTCACGTACACCCATACAAGTTATCCAACTGCAGTCCGATATCCGCAGACTCAAGAAAATGGAGAAATTAAGTTCTCCATCTTCTCCACACTTGTACTCTGATTCTCGCATGCGAGCGAATCAGATCACACCTAGAGGACACTCAGAGAAGCTCTGATTAGAGTTTGAGATGAGTGTCATTGGCATAATATATCCAATTCTTTCATATCTATGGCCGCGTGATCGAGACTTTTTTTTTGTATATTTAAAAGGTCTAATCCTCTTAGATTCGAGGGGGGGGGAGCAGCAAAATGTTAGAAAATGTAATACGTGACTAATAATATTCATACTATTAGTGCTCGATAAAACTGATATGATTATTTCTCACTACACTGCTTTTGCCATAACTATTACATCACCTTCCCAACTGCAAGGAACAATCAATTTCTTTACTGCAGTCAATTAGTCTTTTCTGCCTATGGTGCAGTTCTGCTGAATATGATGACGGCGTCAAATGAATCACATAGGTTTCAGGTGTGTCACCATACTAAAGGAAAACTATAAAAAGACACCCATCGCCTAGTCTGGTCCAAGTCCAGTCATCAACATTACACAAAATGATTTGGATGAATAAGAACTGATGACAACACAGCACACCTTTACATGCTTCATTCCTGAAGAAGTCCCATTCTTTGGGAGTTGTCTGGTAAGAGATTATTTCAGCCAATCCTACTCCAAGAGATTAATTACCATTATGGTCAAATGTTTTGAGATTGACACAAATTTTGGTTTTCACAAAGTTTGCCGATTCAGAGTTATTAGATCTTTTAGTCAGACGTCTCATGGTTTCAGAACTTTATAAACTTTTATTGTCAAATGCATCAGGTTTATGCAAAGACTCAATAATTACTGTGTTGACTCCCATTTTTCAAGGTTCTGCCCCTCTCCCTGGCATGCTGGATATTAGCTTCTGGGCCAGATCCTGACCGATGACCACCCATTTTTGCCTAATCAGTGCTTCAAGTTTATCACAATTTCTGCGTTTTCTTTTGCCACCTGCTTTTTGAGGATTGACCACATTGATCTGAGGCATTTATTGGCCATAGACCCTAAATATCAATGCTTTGTTCATCGAGCCAATTAGTTATCACTTTTAGCTTGTGACACGGTGCTACATCATGCTGGTAAAAGAAAAGTGGCTCCTGGATGTTGGAAGATGTTGCTCCTGGAAGATGTTTAGATACCATTCTTTATTCATGGCAGTGTTCTTAGGCATAAATTGTGAGTGAGCCCAATACAATTCACCTGAATGGTCTCAGGATGCTTTACTGTTGGTGTGACATGGGATTTATTTCAGTGCTCACCTTTTCCTCTCGGGACAATAATTTTTCTAGAGGTCCAAAACAGCCTGATGGGGGCTTCATCATTTCTCTAATGAAGCTCCCTTTAGACTGTTTGGGACATCTGGAAAAATGATTACTCGGGGAAGAAAAAGTGAAAACTACACTGAGTCCCGTGTCATGCCAAAAGTACGGCTTTCTGAGACCATTCATGTGTGAGGTTAGTTTTTAGCCATGGTGTAGTCTCACTCACAATTTTACCTAAGAACACTGCCATGAATAAAGACTTATCTAAAAACTGTGAGAAACTTCTGATTAGGCAAGAATGTGTTGTCATCAGTCAGGTGTTGGCCCAGAAACTGATATCCAGATCCAGGGCGAACTGTAGAAGTCTTGAAAAATAAGGGTCAACACTGTAAATATTGACTCTTTACATAAACTTGATGCATTTGTCAGTAAAAGTTTAAAAACTTATGGAATCTGATAATTGTACTTCAAAAGATCCAGAAACACTGAAGCAGCAGACTTTGCGAAAGCTAAAAATTGTGTCAGCCTCAAAACGTTTGGCAGCGACTGTACATTCATTATTATTTATATCATTATACAAAACTGAGCCTTTGTTTTCTAAAATATATGTTCATTGAAAATCAAAGAGAGAATGAACATAAGAGATATAAGAGATGTCTGATTAACTTTTTTTTGCTGGCTGCACACGAGATAGTTAATGATGAGACAGACATCACTACGGTGGCATGACACACACGAGATCAGGCTGGGCCCAATATTCAGAAGAGGCGTCGGGGATGCCAGCAGGGAAAGCGTTTTCATCTCACAACATAGTTACATAGGTTGAAAAAAAAACCTTGATCCATCTAGCTCAACCTGCCTCCACCAACTGTGCATTTTCTCATTAAATTACCTATAACCCACAATGTTATGTGTATTGAGGAAATTGTCCAGCACTTTTTTAAAAGCAGTTATAGTGTCTGCCATTACTACCTCTTGTGGTCGGGCTTTCCACAGTCTGAGTGCTCTAACTGTAAATAACCCTTTCCTATTTAGCTGCCGGAATCACCTTTCTTCCACCAGCAATGATTGCCCCCTGGTCCTTAGTATGGTCCTTGGAAGGAATATGTCATGCGCCAGTCCTTTGTACTGACTACACATACAGTGAAGGAAATAATTATTTGATCCCTTGCTGATTTTGTAAGTAGGAGCCAGAACTCAGTAGGGGATAAAATACTTATTTCTTACTGCAAAATGCAAATAAATTTACATAAATTTATACAATGTGATTTTCTGGATTTTATTTTTGATATTCTATCTCTCAATGTTAAAAGTAACCTACCCTTAAAATTATAGACTGTTCATGTCTTTGTCAGTGGGCAAACTTACAAAATCAGCAAGGGATCAAATACTTATTTCCTTCACTGTATATTTATACATGTAAATGATATTCCCCTTTCAAAGCTAAACAAGCCCAACTTTCCCAACCTTTCACCATGTGAGAGGCTTTCCATCCCTGGTAATTATCTAGTTGCCCATCTTTGAACTGACTCTAATTTCTGAATATCTTTTTTAAATGTGGAGCCCAAAACTGGATCCCATATTCTAGATGTGGCCTCACCAGTGATTTAAAAAGGGGCAACAATACGTTTGGGTTGCGGTATTTCTTTTTATTTTACACACCCTAAAATATTGTTTGCTTTTGCGGCTGCTGCTTGACATTGAGTACTGCTGCTCAGCTTACTTGTAACCAGAATCCCCAAGTCCTTCTCCTGTTCTTTATTCCCAAGTATACACTCATTTAATGTACATGCAGTTATAGCATTCCTTCGTCCTATAGGTTAATTTCATATGTTGTGCTGACAGTATAGATCTAGAAGAAGAGTAATGTTTAGCCTCCTGTGTAGCTGAAATATCAGTGATGTGAGATTCATGCGTGAAAAACTGGGTCACTATCGACAACTCTTTGGACACAGCAGATTTATATTGACGCAACACGTACTATTCTACCCTCGCTTTACTGTCACAGTTCTGTATTACAGTACATCTATTTTCCTTGTCCTTCCTTCATGCCCCATCCGGGCTACAAAGGGGGACAGCGGAGGCCAGACCCAACCACCGATAATAAAGTGACGGCATATACCAGCGATACACCATTAGTTTATGAGATGGTAAACACGTTGACCAAAAGTTCAGCTAGATCCGGAGCCCTGGTAGACGGGGCTCCGCATCTGCAGTATGGATGGTTCAGTGTCACCGATGAAGCACACAATCCTGGGCACTCACCACAGATGCTTGTGTGGATTTGGCTGGTTCAGTCTTCGGTGTGGGCTTTGGCTGAAAAGAAACAAACGTCTAATTAGTAACTCACAAGGCCATGTTCACAGCGACCCCCCAAAATGCTGCAAGCAGGAAATACATGCAGTTTTCCCTTTCAAAACAAATAAAAAAAAATTTTTCCCTCTACATTCACAAAAGGAAAAATAATGCAGTCACTAACCACCCTTCGCTGATTTGTTCCATATGTAAGCTGCAAAATAGTCAGATGGTAAATATACAACGCAACAACCATATACTATCGCCAAGAAATCGTCTATTAACCCATTCTGTACGGTTTAGTGTTTTTGCTCGTTCAGCAATTAATTGCCCAGCGCTCCAGTATTATCAGAGTTTGTTCCCGCCAGCGTAGTGGAGCATGCAGAGAATGGTATGCTACTGTACCACCTTAGCGTGGAGCTGCCATACAGCAATGACAGACTTTATGTCGCATGCTATATTTGACGCTGCTTTTTGGAGCTATTTACCCCTATAATACTTGTAAAGGGAATAAAACTTATCAGTATGACAGTATACAGTGGCGGCAGAGAAGATGCAGATCCACGTTTCCCCGCAACCTCAGCGCACGTAATTCTCCCCATTCATGAGGCCTAAATCACAGTACAGATAATCAGCAGCCGTTCTGTGCCAGGGCATTGGCAGGGAAAATTTGCAAATCTATTTACATGGCGTTTGATAACCTGTGATTACTGATAAAACATTAAACACTGTGATAACGTTGTTGGTCAAAGCAGAGCAAAGCCCTCTTTTCACACAACACTGCTTGACTGTAAAAAGCAGTGCAAAAGGGTCTTTGTCCCCCTCAAAGCAGCTGATAGTGGAGGTCCCCTAAATCAGCTATTATCGTGTGAGTCTATGTATTAGCAAAACAAAGGCTAACGTTGTCATTCCTACTTGCATGGTTCAATTTCCAACTAATTCAGGACATCACTAATGTGATTATTTAGAGTATGTGCACACGTAGTTTTGAGCTCTGCTGATTTTTCCGCAGCGGATTTGAGAAATCCGCAGGTAAAAGGCACTGCGTTTTACCTGCGGATTTACTGCGGAATTACCACGGATTTTATGTGGATTCCTATTATGGAGCAGGTGTAAACCGCTGCGGAATCCGCACAAAGAATTGACATGCTGCGAAATGTAACCTGCAGCGTTTCCGCGCGTTTTTTTCCGCAGCATGGGCACTGCGGATTGCGTTTTCCATAGGTTTACATTGTACTGTAAACACATGGAAAGCTGCTGTAGCCGCTGCGGATCCACAGCAAAATCCACAACGTGTCCACATAGCATAAATCAGAATGACTGGCAGGAAAATGGGAAGAGTTCAGCAGTGTTTGGGAGTCTTCATATGTGTGTTGCTCCTCTGGCTGTGAGGATAATCACTTATGATTTTCCAGCAGACGCACAGTCTGGAGGATACTTTGCACTGGATTCTTCTACTACTACAGAATTTCACCCACTGAAATGCAAACACAAGCAAAGCAGCAACAGCCTAATCCTATAGGCTCTCAGGCTTGCTCCACAGCACATATAAAATCATAAAGGAAGCATGGTGGCCCAGGCCGTGTCCACACCTGCGCTGGAGTCTCAATACTTAGACTCCGTCATATTGCTCAAAAGAAAAAGAACTGGAAGGTGCCCAAATATTTCCAATGGGAAAAAAATGGACAATGTAATGGAAACCTAATGGATCCAATAATAACGAATGGGCTCTTTGGGTGCCATTATCTCCGTTATGAGACGGATCCATTTCCTGTTCCTATAATTGAAGGGAAAGCAACTCAGAACGTGTCCGTGAGCCCAGCCTTAGGGTATGTTTCCACGTTCAGGAAACGCTGCGTGTTTGACGCTGCGTTGAGCCGCAGCGTCAAACACGCAGAGTCCAGATGTTACAGCATAGTGGAGGGGATTTCATGAAATCCCGTCTCCACTATGCCATAAAAGACACATGCAGCGGACCCGCGGAAACGGACATGCGGCTTTTAAGAACGCAGCATGTCCTTGCATTGCTAAAACAACGCAAGGACAATGCAGGTGACCTGCCAGTGACCTCAGGTGCAGATTTGGTCAGAATTTTACATGCATAAAATCCTGACCAAATCCTGATGCAATCCTGAACGTGGACACATACCCTAAGTGGTTAGCACTGTCGTGCTGGAAAATCAGGGTAAGGGTATGTGTCCACGTTCAGGATTGCATCAGGATTTGGTCAGGATTTTTCATCAGTGTTTGTAAGCCAAAACCAGGAGTGGAACAATTAGAGGAAAAGTATAATAGAAACATATGCACCACTTCTGCATTTATCACCCACTCCTGGTTTTGGCTTACAAATACTGATGTAAAATCCTGACCAAATCCTGATGCAATCCTGAACGTGGACACATACCCTAAGAGGTAATACGTCTGTATCCCCATGTCAGGGCTTATCTGTCCATCAGCCGAATGGTTATTTTTTAAGAATAGTTGTCACTGTTCAATATCTCAGAAACAATTTACCTTTGTATCTGCTGGTTTCATAGTCTTTTCTTGTGCTGTCGTTAACTAGAGAACAGAAAGAAAAGCACATTCAGGATGAAGTCTTCTATTTACCATTTGTTACAAAGTTTCTCATCTTCACTTTAAATTACAAAAATCAATTAAAACGATGGTTATTCTTTAAACATTTCGCTACAAAAACAAGCTGAAAAAAAACTAGTAAACTAGTAAAAACGCGATGTTTTAATCTGCAGTGTGTCAAGTCCATCGGCATCTTTCCTGCCAAGCAACATGTCTTTGCTGCAGAAATATCTGCAGCAAATACTTACCATGTGCACATACAGAAGTGTACATTCCCATCATACATACCTCCGCTTACAGAATATCCCCTACATGTCTGACTGCAGTGACCATGTGAATCTGGGCTGTTAGATCGCTACAATCTACAGGCCGAACATGAACACGTCACATTCCTTTTCCAGGATTTGTATATATTGCTATAGATCAGGCCCTCTGCACATCACACATGGGACCTGTTCTTCCATAAGTCTTTTTATATGAGGATAGAGGGGAAACACTATTTTTTCACTTTCCTCTATATCTATACTTCTATTGTGCCGCAATGCAATTCCGTTTGGTAAAGGGGAAAAAAAGAAAGAAAAAAAACTTAAAGGAGAGCTGCTTTACTACACAAAATATGTAAGGTTTTTTTTAACATTGAATTAAAAGCAGTGTTCTAATGTTGACTTCCATAAGGGAAAAAAAAAATACACATTTGAATGCTAAATAGAATGTATGGCCAATAGTCACTGGACATTAAACAGCGGCCCCCACAACTGGATCACTCCGCGAGCGGTGGCTGTCCTCTGCATCTGTGTCAAATTGGGTGATTTAACCCCTTTACCCCCAAGGGTGGTTTGAATGTTAATGACCGGGCCAATTTTTACAATTCTGACCACTGTCCCTTTATGAGGTTATAACTCTGGAACGCTTCAACGGATCTTGGCGACTCTGACATTGTTTTCTCGTGACATATTGTACTTCATGATAGTGGTAAAATTTCTTTGATATTACCTGCGTTTATTTGTGAAAAAAACAAAAATTTGGCGAAAATTTTGAACATTTCGCAATTTTCAACTTTTAATTTTTATGCCCTTAAATCACAGAGATATGTCACACAAAATACTTAATAGGCAACATTTCCCACATGTCTACTTTACATCAGCACAATTTAGGAACCAACATTTTTTTTTGTTAGGGAGTTATAAGGGTTAAAAGTTGACCAGCAATTTCTCATTTTTACAACACCATTTTTTTTTTTAGGGACCACATCACATTTGAAGTCATTTTGAGGGGTCTATATGATAGAAAATAACCAAGTGTGACACCATTCTAAAAACTGCACCCCTCAAGGTGCTCAAAACCACATTCAAGAAGTTTATTAACCCTTCAGGTGTTTCACAGGAATTTTTGGAATATTTAAATAAAAATTAACATTTAATTTTTTTTTTTCTTTTTAAACAAAATTTATTTCAGCTCCAATTTGTTTTATTTTACCAAGGGTAACAGGAGAAAATGGACCCCAAAAGTTGTTGTACAATTTGTGCTGAGTACGCTGATACCCCATATGTGGGGGTAAACCACTGTTTGGGCGCATGGCAGAGCTCGGAAGGGAAGGAGCGCCATTTGACTTTTCAATGCAAAATTGACGAATTGAGATGGAATGCCATGTTGCGTTTGGAGAGCCCCTGATGTGCCTAAACATTGAAACCCCCCACAAGTGACACTATTTTGGAAAGTAGACCCCCTAAGGAACTTATCTAGATGTGTTTTGAGAGCTTTGATCCCCCAAGTGTTTCACTACAGTTTACAACGCAGAGCCGTGAAAATAAAAAAATCCTTTTTTTCCCACAAAAATGAATTTTAGCCCCCCAAATTTATATTTTCCCAAGGGTAACAAGAGAACTTGGACCCCAAAAGTTGTTGTCCAATTTGTCCCGAGTACGCTGATGCCCCATATGTTGGGATAAACCCCTGTTTGGGCGCATGGCAGAGCTCGGAAGGGAAGGGGCGCCGTTTGACTTTTCAATGCAAAATTGACTGGAATTGAGATGGGACACCATGTCGCGTTTGGAGAGCCCCTGATGTGGCTAAACATTAACCCCCCCCACAAGTGACACCATTTTGGAAAGTAGACCCCCTAAGGAACTTATCTAGATGTGTTTTGAGAGCTTTGAACCGCCAAGTGTTTCACTACAGTTTATAACGCAGAGCTGTGAAAATAAAAAATATTTTTTTCCACAAAAATGATTTTTTAGCCCCCAGTTTTGTATTTTCCCAAGGGTAACAGGAGAAATTGGACCCCAAAAGTTGTTGTCCAATTTGTCCTGAGTATGCTGATACCTCATATGAGGGAACCACTGTTTGGGCGCATGGCAGAGCTCGGAAGGGAAGGAGCGCCATTTGGAATGCAGACTTAGATGGATTGGTCTGCAGGCATCACGAGCCCCTGATGTACCCAAACAGTATAAACCCCCCACAAGTGACACCATATTGGAAACTAGACCTCCCAAGGAACTTATCTAGATGTGTTGTGAGAACTTTGAACCCCCAAGTGTTTCACTACAGTTTACAACGCAGAAAATCTTTTTTTTTCCCACAAAAATGATTTTTAGCCCCCCAAATTTATATTTTCCCAAGGGTAACAAGAGAACTTGGACCCCAAAAGTTGTTGTCCAATTTGTCCCGAGTACGCTGATGCCCCATATGTTGGGGTAAACCCCTGTTTGGGCGCACGGGAAGGCTCGGAAGGTAAGGAGCACTGTTTTACTTTTTCAATGCAGAATTGGCTGGAATTGAGATCGGACGCCATGTCGCGTTTGGAGAGCCCCTGATGTGCCTAAACAGTGGAAACTCCCTGATTCTAACTGAAACCCTAATCCAAACACACCCATAACCCTAATCCCAACCACACCCCTAACCCCAACTCCAACACACCCCTAACCCTAATCCCAACGGTAACCCTAACCACACCACTAACTCTAATCCCAACACTAATCCCAACCGTAAATGTAATCCAAACCCTAACCCTAACTTTAGCCCCAACCCTAACTTTAGCTCCAACCCTAGCCCCAACCCTAACCCTAGCCCTAACCCTAAACCTAGCCCTAACCTTAGCCCTAACCCTAATGGGAAAATGGAAATAAATACATTTTTTAAATTTTATTATTTTTCCCTAACTAAGGGGGTGATGAAGGGGGGTTTGATTTACTTTTATAGCATTTTTTATAGCGGATTTTTATGATTGGCTGCTGTCACACACTAAAAGACGCTTTTTATAGCAAAAAAGTTTTTGCGTCTCCATATTTTGTGACCTATAATTTTTCCATATTTTGGTCCACAGAGTCATGTGAGGTCTTGTTTTTTTGCGGGACGAGTTGACGTTTTTATTGGTAACATTTTCGGACACGTGACAGTTTTTGATCGCTTTTTATTCCGATTTTTGTGAGACAGAATGACAAAAAAACAGCTATTCATGAATTTCTTTTGGGGTGGGGTGGGGGGTTGTTTATACCGTTCCACGTTTGGTAAAATTGATAAAGCATTTTTATTCTTCGGGTCAGTACGATTACAGCGATACCTCATTTATATCATTTTTTTAATGTTTTGGCGCTTTTATACGATAAAAACTATTTTATAGAATAATTATTTTGGCATCGCTTTATTCTGAGGACTATAACTTTTTTATTTTTTCTTTGATTTATGGCGGCTTGTTTTATGCGGGACAAGATGACGTTTTTAGCGGTACCATGGTTATTTATATCTGTCTTTTTGATCTCGTGTTATTCCACTTTTTGTTCGGCGGTATGATAATAAAGCGTTTTTTGCCTCGTTTTTGTTTTTTTTTTCCCTACGGTCTTCACTGAAGGGGTTAACTAGTGGGACAGTTTTATAGGTTGGGTCGTTACGGACGCGGCGATACTAAATATGTGTACTTTTATTGTTTTTTTTTTTATTTAGATAAAGAAATGTATTTATGGGAATAATATATATATTTTTTTCTTTATTTAGGAATTTTTTTTTTTTTTTCTTACACATGTGGAAATTTTTTTTTTTACATTTTTACTTTGTCCCAGGGGGGGACGTCACAGATCGCTGATCTGACAGTTTGCACAGCACTCTGTCAGATCAGCGATCTGTCTTACAGTGCTGCAGGCTTACCAAGCACCTGCTCTGAGCAGGCACTTGCTAAGCCACTCCCTGCAGGACCCGGATGCAGCCCCGCGGCCATTTTGGATCCGGGGACTGCAGGGAGAGGAGGTAAGAGACCCTCGGAGCAATGCGATCACATCGCGTTGCTCCGGGGGTCTCAGGGAAGCACGCAGGGAGCCCCCTCCCTGCGCGATGCTTCCCTGTACCGCCGGCACACCGCGATCATGTTTGATCGTGGTGTGCCGGGGGTTAATGTGCCGGGGGCGGTCCGTGATCACTCCTGGCACATAGTGCCGGATGTCAGCTGCGATAGTCAGCTGACACCCGGCCGCGCTCCCGTGAGCGCGGCCGATCGCGCTGGACGTACTATCCCCTTGGTGGTCATACGGGCCCACCCCACCTCGACGGGATAGTACGTCCGATGTCAGAAAGGGGTTAATGAAAGGACTGTGCAGGAATATTCTAAGGCTATGTGACCCACAATGCATTTTACCTGTTTTTTTTATTGCTTTTTGTGCAAATTTTAAGCTGCGTTTTACTGTACCAGTGAAGCCTGAGATTTCAGAAATCTAATGCACATACATTGGTTTTCTTTTCCTGACTGATCTGGAAAACTGCTGTTTTTGAAAACTGTTTTTGGTGCAAAAACCATAAGGAAATTGCATAATGATTGGGAGGGGGGGGGCACTAAACTTTATCAGCATGCACAAGAGACAATAAAAAACTGGGTTTTTTTTGTAGCTGCTTCGAGCAGGTTTTGCAGAAAAAAAAAAAAAGCAGGGAAAAAAAAAAAAAAACCAACATGTGATGCCAAAAAGACAATTCTGGCATTCACCTGCACAATAGATGCCTATGCCAATGTTACAGTGTATCGCCAAGAACCCTTAGGCTGTACATACTTGGCAACTTTGACCACAATACCTGTCATGTGACCAAGGTTTGCTCGGTACTGCTCATACCCCACTAGAGATGGGCGAACCCGAACAGTGAAACTCAGCGTCTGTACCGAACACCTACTGTCCAAGGCACGGACACCAAACACGGACTTCACCAGGAAGTTTGGGTTCGGTCTCATGAACACCGAGTGTTTGTCGCGCTGTCATGAGCGCCATATGCAAAAAGACGCGCAATTACCGGCCTTGGCTGCTATCAATGAGGTTATTTAAGGTTGTCAATGTTCTGCCACCCTGAATGCACACAAATCATCTAGAGTCACGGCCGACAGCTCTTTTCACAATCATCAACCAACGTCCTCCCAGTGCTCAGTGGGACGCAGACACAAGTCCGGGGACGCTGCAGCCTTGGCAGCACGTTCACATCACAGGCCGCTCACAATAGCAGACACCACATGCGGCCTGGCGTTACTGGGGTCTCCTAATCTTAATATAAGCAGTATTAGATGATGTCGATTAGCTAAGAATACATTGCAATAAGCCCCGTGATAACATGTAATAGCAGTAGTAGCGAGTCACCAGACTTCATTCTGCTCAATACTAGCGGATTCACAATTAATGTAAAACAATGTTAAATATTGAACAGAATTATGTTCCACAACAGTCAGATCATGAACAATGTTGCCACTTATGTCCTCATAGCTTTGTGTGGATATAATTTAGCATGAATGCATGGTCTTCCATACGTCCATATGAGTGTGAACACGGGCCGTATATACACACAGTACGATAGGCTGCAGGACGGGGCTGTGCGGATCAGCGTGACAACCCTACATGCAAAATACTCGGGTTGCCTAACAACTGACACAATAGTGTCTGACTCATGCCATGTGGATTGCATGGGAGGAGGCCTAGGCCTCGGGTCGGAGGCACACCCTTGCCTGACTGAACGGCTTTTTCGTCTTGATCTGAAGAAAAGGTTAAAAATGTGAACTGTGCAGTCTACAAAAGAAAGCAGTGATGCAAGTGTAACCCTGAAGTGACCTAACAGCCCTGACAATGGAGGTGCCCCCCTGGTATTCATCACCGGCTCCTTCAGGGGCTTATATTACACTGTGCAGGAGACCATACTGAGGTTTCCGTTCTGTTTCCTTGGAAAATCTGTCAGTAGGAGCAGCCCCCTCCTAAGCCGCCTATAAGGGTACGGAGGTCACAGGAAGCGGCATAACAAGACACCGTGAGATCTACAATCCAATGTCTTATTCCAGACAAATCCTTATATGTAAATGAGCTGTTAAGATCTCTGGGCCGGACACTGATCTGTATGAGACTCCGCCTCCAGGGATTATTATAGTAGGGGGCATTCCCTGTGCGAGATATGTAATGGTTACCAGCGTGACGTCCAATGGTTAACCGCGTGACGTCCAATGGTTAACCGCGTGACGTCCAATGGTTAACAGCGCGACGTGCAATGGCTGCCCTCTGCTCTCCAGGGAACTGTCCCTAGCAGAAGTGGCAGAAAAATGATGTAAAAATGTCCAGTGAAGCCACTTAAGGAAAACGACTGCTGCATTTTTTGCAAAAAAAAAAAAAAACGTTAGAAAAACGCAAGCGCATTTTTTGGCAAGGGAGTCCGGTTTTGATGAGGAAAATTCTGCAACGTGGGCACATAGCCTAAGTGTGGAAAATATGCTCAGATTTTAGTTGCAGAAATACAGCAAAATTTAGTTAAGAAATAAGTAACTTATTTTACTTAATGGGTGCAGAAATGACGTAGGCCAGTATTTGGTCAGTTTTTTACATCAGTATTTGTAAGCCAAAACTAGGAGAGGAACAATCAGAGGAAACCTAGAAGTCTGCGGTCACACTTGTGTGTGCAATGTGAGAAGCTCGCACGAGTCTCTCGCTCAATACCCGGCACTGCCGCCGGCACTCGGGACCGGAGCGTTCCGCTGCATAGAAATACATACACCCCCACACTCAGAACCTGAGTGTCGGCGGCAGTGCCGGGTATTGAGCGAGAGACTCGTGCGAGTTTCTCACATTGCACACACAAGTGTGACCCCGGCCTAATAGAAACACATCACCACTTTTGTATTTATCACCCACTCCGGGTTTTGGCTTACAAATACTGAGGTAAAATACTGACCAAATATGCAACGTGCGCACATGCAGAAGTAGAGTGTTGTATTACAGGAATACATGAGACTGTTGAGTTAGGATCAGGGGACCGAGCAGTCAGTTCCTTAAAGGGATTTCAACATGAACAAAAGTTCATTTTATTCAAAAGATCTTGGAATAATAATAAATTCCACAATTAGAGGTGTTTAAATAAAATGTTCCTGTGCTGAGATAATCTTATACATGTTCCCCTGCTGTGTACTGTGTAATGGCTGTGTCTGACTGTACAGGAACATGGTCTGATCATACCACAGCTCCTGGGCAGGGGAAAACACAACAGAGGAAACAGAGATTACAGCATGGGATCACAAATGATTCTTTGAAGTAAAACATTGTTTAAAAAACAGGCAGGAAAATGTTTTACCTCACAAAAAAATTCAGCTGTGATGCCCTGCTGTAGTGTCTGTATACTCTCTATTGTGTCTTCGGCTACTTTCACACTAGCGTTAACTGCAATACGTCGCAATGCGTCGTTTTGCCGAAAAAACGCATCCTGCAAAAGTGCTTGCAGGATGCGTTTTTTCTGCATTGACTAACATTAGCTCCGCATTTGCGACGTATTGAGACACGTCGCAACAGTCGTGCGACGGTTGCACCGTGTTGTGGCGGACCGTCGGGAGCAAAAAACGTTACATGTAACGTTTTTTGCTCCTGACGGTCCGCTTTTTCCGACCGCGCATGCGCGGCCGGAACTCCGCCCCCACCTCCCCGCACCTCACAATGGGGCAGCGGATGCGCTGGAAAAATGCATCCGCTGCCCCCGTTGTGCGGCGCAAAGAACGCTAGCATCGGTAACCTCGGCCCGACGCACTGCGACGGGCCGAGCCCGATGCTAGTGTGAAAGTAGCCTTCCCCTGCCCAGGAGCTGTGGTATGATCAGACCATGTCCCTGTACGGTCAGACACAGCCATTACACAGTACACAGCAGAGGCACCCATTTATAAGATTATCTCAGCACAGGAACATTTTATTTAAACACATCCAATTGTGGAAGTTATATTATTCCAAGATCTTTTGCTTACAATGAACTTTTGTTTGTGGGAAAACCCCTCTAAGTTGTGTTTCATACTCGGACCATGATATACGAACATCTGAATTCGGCCTCCTATATAGATTTCCCTGTGGGAAAAATAGTCTGTGTATGGGACCTGCTGGAATATTCCCTCAGATTAGCTCCCCGACCTGGTGCATCTGTGCATTACAAGGTCAAGCATTTCTTGAATAGTTGGCACATGATACATTTCCCTGGTGATGACATTGCCGTCATACTCCTAGCATTATTAACCCACACGGCTATTGACCAAATACATTTTTTTTTTTTTCTTTTTACAGACCCATTTGAATAATCTTCTTATGCCATCAGAGGACACAAGTGAGCAGGGTAGAAACAATGTGATATTCCAACACTAGTCAAAACAATCTGAAGAGCACTCAAGTTATTTAGTTACATTTCCTGTAATGTGATGGTAGAGAATCAGCGGGAACTACTAGACAGAAATACTTTCCTACACAACTACACAAGGAGATTTCGATAAAGACTTTCGGAAATCTTTTCCAAAGTCACAAGGTGCTTAAGACCTCATGCACACAACAAAGCCATCTGCAAAAAGTATGTGCCATAGCGAATGAAAGTCTAAGACTGGGTTCAGATGGTCTGTGTATGGACTGCAAAGTCCAGATCGACCATGGGTTTCCTTACCCAACTAAGAGCCTGAGTACCTGGTCAGGGCATTTCGGTCTATTAATTGACGGGTGGAGAAAGGTTGAACTTGATGGACCTAGGTAATATATATGAAATATGGCTGACTGAATGCAGCTTAATGCTACTGTCACAGTTACTGAAAAGGTGGGTTGTATCTCAGCCAATAAAAAGACACCTGGAAGATCATGTTTTATTCACGTTTTTCACTTCGCAATAGAAGCAAATCTGAAGCCTTCTCATTAGCATCCATATTTCACGGATCCCTATTCACTTGTATGGCTGCGTCTTATCAGTAGATCAGATCAGAAGAGGACCTACTCCGAGTCTCTAGAATCTGTAATTTTCGCGGATGTGTGACTACATCCATTCAACGCTAAAGCACAGGGATTACCGGATATTGTAGTGGTGATAACTTGATTTTTCTATAATCTGTTTTGAGCTTTCCTGTACCTTAGGCTATGTGCACACAATGTCTTTCAGGTGGATTCTGTCCAGAATCTGCTTGAAAAAGCGACACAAAAGGGCAAAGCCAAGACATTGCTGTGCACGTGTTCCATCTTATGTTACTTCTTTTAACCACTTCAGGGTTTGGAAAGCTGACCATTCTTCATCTGAACTTCATAGTATAGAGCGAAAGACGGCAAAAACGCTGGTGAAGTTGCTTCAGGAATACTATTGCCAGTATTTTCCTGAAGTAGCTTTGCCTGAACAACTCAGCAGCTACACCTGCGTCTATATTAAGCCAAGTTCACACTTTCAGTATTTGGTCAGTAACACTAAGGGTATGTTTCCACATTCAGGAAACGCTGCGTTTTTGACGCTGCGTTGAGCCGCAGCGTCAAACACGCAGCGTCCAGATGTTACAGCATAGTGGAGGGGATTTCATGAAATCCCGTCTCCACTATGCAGTAAAAGACGCATGTGGCAGACCCACGAGAACGGACATGCGGCGCGTCTTAAGAACGCAGCATGTCCTTACATTGCTGAAACAACGCAGGGACAACGCAGGTGACCTGCCAGTGACCTCAGGTGCAGATTTGGTCAGGATTTTACCTGCATAAAATCCTGACCAATTCCTGAAGCAATCCTGAACATGGACACATATCCTAAGGGTATGTGTCCACGTTCAGGATTGCATCAGGATTTGGTTAGGATTTTACGTCAGTATTTGTAAGCCAAAACCAGGAGTGGGTGATAAATGCAGAAGTGGTGCATATGTTTCTATTATACTTTTCCTCTAATTGTTCCACTCCTGGTTTTGGCTTACAAATACTGATGGAAAATCCTGACCAAATCATGATGCAATCCTGAACGTGGACACATACCCTAAGGGTATGACTCCACGGTCAGGATGGCCGGCGGTATCGCCGCAGCGGCGAAGCCGCTCGGCGCTAAGCCCCGCCCCCTTTCTGGGACGCGATGATGCCGGATGTGTTAACTCTTCACATCCGGGATGATCGCTCTGTCCCATAGGGCCCTGTGATATGCCTTGCGGGGACTCTGCGTCCCCGCAAGGTGTACGGACATGCTGCGATCTGAAAAGACGCGCAGCATGTCCGTAGTCGCAGGGCCGCCGCGTGCGGGTTTCCACGCATAGTGGAGACGGGATTTCATCAAATCCCCTCCACTATGCTGAAACATCTGGACGCTGCTTGTTTGACGCTGCAGCGCTGCGCAGCGTCAAACAAGCAGCGTTTCCTGACCGTGGAGTCATACCCTAAGGGAACACTAAAGTACCACATCATAGATATCACTGAATGAAATAATCCAGTTGCAAATTTTCATTCATTACATGGTGGAATGCGTTGAGAACAATAAAACATAAAAATGATCAATGTAAATCAAAATGAATATCCCATGGGGGTCTGGATTTGGAATGATACTAAAAATCAAAGTGGAAAATCAAATTACAGGCTGATCCAACTTCAGTGGAAATGCCTCAAGACAAGGAAATTATGCTCAGTAGTGTGTTTGTGGAGTATAATAGCATGCACATACATTTTTAATGCACATGTCACTTTACTAGTGCTAGTCTGCTCACCCTTTGTTTGCACATACATCAATTGTCTGTCTTATATTGTTAATCCTCGGCTGCTATGCTATCATGCTATTTTAGGGTACATGTCCACGTTCAGGAAACGCTGCGTGTTTGACGCTGCGTGGGGCCGCAGCGTCAAACACGCAGCGTCCAGATGTTCCAGCATAGTGGAGGGGATTTTTTGAAATCCCGTGTATCACGCATCCATCGGCCCTGCGACTCCGGACATGCTGCGCGTCTTTTAAGATCACAGCATGTCCGTGTTCCTTGTGGCGACGCTGCGACGCCGCAAGGAATAACACAGGGCCCTATGCGTGGGGTGCGATGATGCCGGATGTATGCAATGAACACATCCGGCAACATCGCGTCCCAGAAGGGGGCGGGGCTTAGCGCCGAGCGGGTTTGCCGCTCCGACGATACCGCCGGCCATCCTGAACGTGGACAGATACCCTTACTCCTTTTCCCTGCGTTGGTATAAAAGGCTGATTGAACGAAGAACCAACATAGGGTCATTTAGGAGGTGTAAGGCTATGTGCACACGCTGCGGATTTTGCAGCAATTTCCCATGAGTTTACAGTACAATGTAAACCTATGGAAAACACTGTACCCATTCTGCGGGAAAAAACGCGCAGAAACGCAGCGGTTTACATTCCGCAGCATGTCGATTCTTTGTCCGGATTCCGCAGCGGTTTACACCTGCTCCACAATAGAAATCCGCAGGTGTAAAACCGCAGGGGAGTCTGCATAAAAACCGCTGTAAATCCGCAGGTAAAACGCAGTGCCTTTTACCTGCGGATTTCTACAATCCGCTGTGGAAAAATCCGCGGAGGTCCATTCTACGTGTGCACATGGCCTAAGGGAGAGCCGTCGAGGAGCGTGGGCGCCATTTTTCGTTTGTATGTTCAGGGTGCCAACCTCCGCTGTCAGGCAGACATCCAGCATAGAGTTCTGAGTGTAGAGTGAACATAGTGAGCACTACATTTGCACGGTGATTGTTGTCTTTTTATTTTAGAAGATATTTTAAATAAAAGTTATATTTTATTTCAGCAAAAATATACCAGGGTTTTTCTCTTGTTTTTTCTGAGAATAACATGTAGAAAAAAAAATATATACATATACAGTACAGACCAAAAGTTTGGACACACCTTCTCATTTAAAGATTTTTCTGTATTTTCATGACTATGAAAATTGTACATTCACACTGAAGGCATCAAAACTATGAATTAACACATGTGGAATTATATACTTAACAAAAAAGTGTGAAACAACTGAAATTATGTCTTATATTCTAGGTTCTTCAAAGTAGCTACCTTCTACTTTGATTACTGCTTTGCACACTCTTGGCATTCTCTTGATGAGCCTCAAGAGGTAGTCACCAGGAATGGTCTTCCAACAATCTTGAAGGAGTTCCTAGAGATGCTTAGCACTTGATGGCCCTTTTGCCTTTACTCTGCGGTCCAGCTCACCCCAAACCATCTCGATTGGGTTCAGGTCTGGTGACTGTGGAGGCCAGGTCATCTGGCACAGCACCCCATCACTCTCCTTCTTGGTCAAATAGCCCTTACACAGCCTGGAGGTGTGTTTGCGGTCATTGTCCAGTTGAAAAATAAATGATGGTCCAACTAAACCCAAACCGGATGGAATAGCATGCCGCTGCAAGATGCTGTGGTAGCCATGCTGGTTCAGTATGCCTTCAATTTTGAATAAATCCACAACAGTGTCACCAGAAAAGCACCCCCACACCATCACACCTCCTCCTCCACGCTTCACGGTGGGAACCAGGCATGTAGCGTCCATCTGTTCACCTTTTCTGCGTCGCACAAAGACACGGTGATTGGAACCAAAGATCTCAAATTTGGACTCATCAGACCAAAGCACAGATTTCCACTGGTCTAATGTCCATTCCTTGAGTTCTTTAGCCCAAACAAGTCTCTTCTGCTTGTTGCCTGTCCTTAGCAGTGGTTTCCTAGCAGCTATTTTACCATGAAGGCCTGCTGCACAAAGTCTCCTCTTAACAGTTGTTGTAGAGATGTGTCTGCTGCTAGAACTCTGTGTGGCATTGACCTGGTCTCTAATCTGAGCTGCTGTTAACCTGCGATTTCTGAGGCTGGTGACTCAGATAAACTTATCCTCAGAAGCAGAGGTGACTCTTGGTCTTCCTTTCCTGGGGCTGTCCTCGTGTGAGCCAGTTTCTTTGTAGCAGCTGATGGGTTTTGCCACTGCACTTGGGGACACTTTCAAAGTTTTTCCAATTTTTTCGGACTGACTGACCTTCATTTCTTAAAGTAATGATGGCCACTAGTTTTTTTTTTTACTTAGCTGCTTTTTTCTTGCCATAATACAAATTCTAACAGTCCATTCAGTAGGACTATCAGCTGTGTATCCACCAGACTTCTGCACAACACAATGGTCCCAACCCCATTTATAAGGGAAGAAATCCCACTTATTAAACCTGGCAGGGCACACCTGTGACGTGAAAACCATTCCCAGTGACCACCTCTTGAAGCTCATCAAGAGAATGGCAAGAGTGTGCAAAGCACAACTGAAATTAAGTATATAATTCCACATGTGTTAATTCGTAGTTTTGATGCCTTCAGTGTGAATGTACAATTTTCATAGTCATGAAAATACAGAAAAATCTTTAAATGAGAAGGTGTGTCCAAACTTTTGGTCTGTACTGTATATGTCTCCGCCTTCTCGATTCTCTTATGGGAAGTCTGGGGAGATGGCTGTTGGTTGTCTGACAGTTTGATGTCCATATTTGCAGTATATTTAGCTGTAACTTATATTTTGAGACAATATTGGGATGGACCCCATCACATATGAGACGAGGAACTTTACTAAAAGGATTTTTTCCCTTTAAGGTTACGGTATTCTTTTTACACTAACTTCAATGTCAAAAAGGCTAAAATAAAAGAATGTCAAAATGTGTTTGCAGTTCTCACATGCTGATACATGTTTTTCCATAAAAACAGTTTATTGCCTGAATTGCTCTGAAAAATGCAGAAACAAGTAAAAACATTATGGTATGTTTCTCAGCCGTCCTGCTAATGTCCAATGTGTAAATGAGGCTCTAATATCATGCTTCATCCTGGAAAATGTCAGCAAAATGCCACCATGTGTGCCCCATATGGCACCTCAGGTATGCCATCAGCCCAACTACAAAAACAATAATATACAGAACAGTCCCATACAGCCACTCAGAGTGGAAATCAGCAGATTTTCTTATTTCAGCTTTTACTTGAAGCAATTCCTGGCTCTGCCGCAGAATTTGTCACCCCCCCCCCCCACAATTATGAGCATCATATAAGCCTGCGAAGTTTGGATCACACAACCTGTGATGGGGCCGGGAATAGCGGCCATAATACAGAGGAGAAAATATTACCACAACCCAGTCATGAGGACCTTCCTTTAGGGTCCACTCCTGAGCATAAGCAATGTGGATTGAGGCCTACAGCTTGCATCTGTTCTTTTCTAAGTATTTGCACAAGTAATTACATGGCCTCTTATTACATATGGAAGGGATCTCCAGAAAGCAACAGGTGGTGGGAGAGCAAATTACACTATTTGCTAAAAGAATGGTGTGAACGCTAGCGGTGTCAATAGAGAACTATTACAGCGACAGTGAAAGAGATGTGTAACCTAAAAGCACAGGAGACTGGTGCCTTAATAAATCTGCTGCATCTTAGCCCTTCGGTGAGTCAAAAATTAAGATCTATGACTGCAGGCACGCTAATTTATGGTGCGAATTATAGCAAATTATAGTAAAGAGGGTCCTGTGTTAAACCTGTGCTCTTTTCTTGTCACTTCTGAAAAGTTGTGAGAAAAGCGTAAAACAGCAAAAAAAAAAAAAAAAAAGCAAATTTTTTGCTCAAAAAAAGTCAAGCGTCAATATTTGCTGCTTTTTTTTTTTTAAGCCATAAACCTGGACCATAAAGCCAATGATGAGTTGTCCCTCACAGTATCAGCGAGGGTAACATTTCCAATCAGGTCTAAAGATCAGCTACTGATAAGTTATCCAATGGACAAGGGGTATGAATACATTGTAGATGTTTATGGGGCTCCCTGTGTTTGCAGCCCAATGATATCAGTAATGCTGGGAGAAGAATGTACAGAGGATTCATTTGTACAAGGATGCAGAGACATTAGGCAAAGTCAGAGCAATAGTTAATCTTTAAAGGAGTTTTCTGGTTTCGGCTGCAGTTTTTTTTGTTTTTTAAATAAACTGAGCTTTACTCACTCTTCCCGGGTCCATCGCTGAGTCTCCGTCGCTGCTCTATGTCTGTTATAACACAATAAGCTGGAGGCAGGGAAAAGAAAAACCTGCCACATTGCATGAATTCAAGAAAGGTTTGAGGAATGTGACACGGAGGTGTTCACTGGGCCTCCAATTCCTCAGATCTCAATCCAACTGAGGTTCATTAGGATCTGCCGGAATAAGAAATCTGATCCACCAAGGTATCAACTGGCAACCAAAAGGTTAAAAAAACTGCTGTTAATGTCTTCCTGGCAAACACTGCAAGTCTAAATAGTCATATTAGCTAGATCTCATGTGATGTAAAGAAAGAACAGTAAGTGATGAAATGAAGCCTGGGCACTCAGCTGAGCTCTCAGGGTTGTTGGCCTCCAGGAGGCACACAACGTTACATGCGAAGTGCCTAAAAGGCTGCATAACATGGTGCCGTCCAAATACTCATTTTCACGAGACTCGGACTTTTCTTATAATGAAGGCATGGCTTAGAGCAAAGGAGGTAACAGATGTCTTATAATAACTAAATTGTCCCCTGATGACATTACCTGGTCATGTCCCTTTCATACCTCTCAGTGAAACACTGGGGGACAATCAACCTGACGCTGCATTATATACAGTGACATGGAAAAGTTTGGGCACCCCTGGACAAAATGACTGTTATTGTGAACAGTTTAGCAAGTTGAAGATTAAATCATGGTATCTCTAAAAGTCCTAAAGTTAAAGATGACAATTCCCTTGTATTTTAGAAAAAAAATGTAAAAGATGAATATATATTTTTTAAAATATTACAAAAAAGGATTATGGGCCGATGCAAAAGTTTGGGCATCCTGCATGGTTAGTACTCCTACTAGCACCTCCTTTTGAAAATATCACATCTTGTAAAAGCTTTTAGTAGCCAGACAAGAGTGTTTCAATTCTTGTTTGAGGGATTTTCATCCATTCTTCCTTGGTAAATTCTTCCAGTTCTGTGAGATTCCTGGGTTGTCTTGCATGCACTGCTATTTTGAGGTCATGCCACAGATTTTCAATGATGTTCAGATCAGGAGACTGAAGGCCATGGTAAAACCTTCTTTTGTATGCTTCTGACCTTTAATTTTTTGGTGAGGATGCAGGAGAAGTTTTCTTCTGATGACTCTTCCATGAAGGCTATATTTGTTCAGCTGTCTCTGAAAAGTAGAACAATGTATCACAAATCCAAAGTCTGCTAAATCTTTCTGAAGGTCTTTTCTAGTGAAAGGGGGGTTCTGAGTTGCATTTCTAGCAATCCTATGAGCAGGTCTCACTGAAATGTTGCTTGGTCTTCCAGAACAAATCTTGACCTCCACTGTTCCTGATAACTGCCATTTCTTTATTACATTTCAAACGGAGGAAAGGGCAACTTGAAAATGATTTGCTATCTTCTTATAGCCTTCTGCTGCTTTATGGGCATCCACCATTTTCAGAATGCTAGGCAGCCACATAGAAGAACCCATGGATGCTGGTTTTTGCACAAGGTTTGAGGATGCTTTTTTTTTATAAAGCTGCGAAATTTGCATCACCTGGCCTATGCTAATGATGATTGTGAATAAGCCATAACCCAAAGAGGCTAATTAAGGTCCGAAACCTTGGTCAAAGTTATCTGGGCACACAAACATCCAAGGTTACCCAAACTTTTGCATCTGCCCATTTTCCTTTTTGCAATTTTTAAAATGTAAAAAATGACAATGTATTTTAGGCAAAACAAAATATATAAAGGAAATGTATCATCTTTAACTCTGGGCCTTTTAGAGATCATTTCATCTTCAACTTGCTGAACTGTTCACAATAACAGTAATTTTGGCTAGGGGTGCCCAAACTTTTACATGCCACTCTATGTAGAAGGTGTAGGGACAAGTACACAAGTTTGTATTTATGGTTTCCAAAGTTACTTACTGTTTTGAAACATTGAACCACACCTGGGAAAGGTACAAAATACATCTAAGAACACTCCCCGCCTAGGACTGTGACTACCCTACAGAAATAATTCCTGATGAACCTTTCACATCACATTACGCAAGGCACAAAATCTGAGCCCAAACTCAAGAGGACGTCATCAAAAAGGCAGGAACAGAAGAGGAAGTGGTGTAGAGGAAAACATAATGCGTACCATGGACCTCCGAGAACACAAGAAGCACATACAAAGACATAGAATACCAGCCCCACCATTGTTACACAGGAGGGGATTTATCGGAGTCTGTAGACCTGGTGCTGGTCGTCGAACATATGCACTTATATATTTGAACAAATGTCAAATGATGTGGGTGATGTCATGTGAAAAGCACAGTATGTGGGCTTCTGTCTTCCAAAATAACCTACCATAATTACAGTTTCTAAACTGGGCTGACTAATCACACAAGAGCCGAATATCCCACAAGTCTGAAAGATGGAACATGAGGTAGATAACTGGTAAGGAGAAGAACAATACCACAATAATGTGATCTCATACTGCTCGCTCCTGGCCAGGTCCCGCTGATCCATCAATGGGACGTGTACAGCTTTAGGGGAACTGTTACATGCTGAGGACCAGGTTAACAGAGCCATGGTGGCCCATTTTGGTGCCAGATTGATGAGGATCTACCCTGATGCACTGTAATATCCCAATAGATTTCTATAGGACTGCAACAACCATAATGTGACCCTTACATGTTATAAGTAATCTGGTGAAATCACCAGAGGCCCATCAGTTCTACTGATTATGTGTTTAAAAACAATGTTTAATTTTTGAGCAGATGTGAGAAGGATGTGGCCTGTTGAATTTCAGAGGCTGAGTTTTTTTGTCTGTGGCAGAGTAGCGGCTCTCTGGGAAATAACAGAAATGCTTGGGAGAGATAGCCATTTCATGTAATGGGTATAGTCAGCTTTACTGTGTATCAGCCCAAACAGACTGCATATTCTGGTATTGCCTTTGCAAAGAATCTTTCACGGTGGCTCAGTGTAGATGTTACAGTTCACAGGTTTAGGGCGCGTTCTCTTTGGGAGTTTCACATTTGCCTGTGGTGCTTGGCCCTACCCTATATTCATCAAATGTTACATACAGCTGTCAAAATAGCCAAAACAGCCATCTATTAATACAACCTGAAATCCCCAGCACTCTCCATACAGCACATAAGCCGCCTCTAGACCTGCACTGTGTTACATGGACAGAAGATGTAATCTACTGTATGAGCAAACGACCTGTCAGGGAATCTGCCTGCTGATCAGACATGCCGTGGGCAAATGTGAAGACCATGTCTGATAACCAGACTAGTTATTCTCTCCCTTCTGCAATACGTAAAGACCATGGTTGGTCAAACAAACGGTGGTATCACCTGACTGGGCCACCATTTACCATCCTAAATAGATTGATCTATGCATTTTAACATATATAAGAAGTTCATGTATACGCCACAAAGATGACAAGTCCAGTGGCCATCATCGACAGAGCAGTAGTGAACAGTTTACCATAAGCCACCACACACATTATGTATATACTGGTGGACTTGTCAAATTCACCAGTACCAGCTGACCAATGTGTACGGGGTCCTTCCAACTGTCCACAGGGGGTAGCTGTTAGGTGACATAAGGCTCAAAAATCCTGGTGCTAGTGTGAACACAATCCAAAGTGAAACCCCAATACATGGGGGTCAACATTACAAGGGCCCCATTACACAACTATCAGTGACAATAGCAAACGGATAAATATTTGTATGACCACTATACAAAACATGACCTATTCCAGTGGAAACAAACAAACAGACAAGGCATAGATGAGTTTGCCATCTATTTGTGCTGCATTATGACAAACCATTGCCTGGGACGTATACACGTCTATTTCACAATGTAACATTGGGAGCCCCCTATACTCTTACTGTGGGATGCCAGAAGGTTTCCTGCCAATGGTCGTCTCTGCAACCTATAGACAATTTTGAAGCATCCTACTATGGTTATTCATAGGCACGTTAGCTGTCAGTAAGGACAGGCAGCTAAGAGGCGACTAGATGTGTCTCTCACGGAGTGTCGGACTGAGGTGCCAAGGGCCCACCAGTAACCAACTCCAGGACCCCACATTTTTCAGCTACATGCAAATGTGACATTATCATCAGATTTATATAACAATGAACTGGGAAGACTGGTAAATGACTAAGATGCTGCCATTGTCTATACTTCATGATTCACGTATATAGTGCCAAGTACTGCTCATATAAGAGGTTGGTGGCCCACTCTTATACACGGGCCCACCGCAGGATTCTCCTGTTCTCCTGTGCGCCAGTCCAAGCCTGCCACATGGCTTATCTCTCACGTAGGTGTAGGTTAACCCCTTAGTGACCAGGCCACATTTTTTAAACGTGACCAGTGTCACTTTATGTGGTAATAACTCTGGAACACTTCCAACAAATCCCAGTGATTTTCAGATCGATTTTTCGCGGCACATTATAATTTATGGTAATTGGAAATTTAGGTTGATATTTTTTGTGCTTACTTATGAAAATATCTGAAATTTGACAGAAATTTAAAAAAAATGTGCATTTTTCAAACTTTGAATGATTATACCCCAAAGTGATACCATTTTAAAAACAGCACCCCTTGAAATAATTAAAATTGCTGTTAGGTAGTTTATTAAACCTTAAGGTGCTTTTCACGAATTAATGAAAAGTGGCATGACACGAATAAAAAAGTGTATTTTTACCACATAAATGTCACTAAAGTCTGAACAGGTCAGTAAAGCCGGCAGACTCTAAGGCTAGGTTCCCATTGCGTTAATGGGATAGCGCTAACGGACAGCGTTGCACGGCGAAATTAACGCCGTGCACCGCGTCCGTTAGCGCTCCCATTGCCGGCAATGTTAGAGCGCATTGCTAGCGCGTGTCATTTTCGGCACGCGCTAGCGATGTGCCGGTCTTTTGTAGCGCGCCTCGGACGCTGCTTGCAGCGTCCGCGGCGCGCCAGAGGTCCGTTCCCCGCTCTCGCAGATCGGGGATCTGCGAGAGCGGGGACGTTAACGCGACCCCTGAACGCGGCCCCGAAAAAGACATTGCGTTAGCGCAATCCGCTAGCGCTCGCGCTAAACGGATTGCACTAACGCAATCTGAACCTAGCCTTAGGCCGCTATTTGCTTGTGAATTGCCATGACAAACATCAGGAACACACAATCAAAATCTCAGGGTGCCGATGGGCTTAAAGAAGCCCCCACACTCTGTTAACCATTTATATGATGTAGTCGCCATTGGCAGCAGCATCTAAGGGGTTAAACAGATATGGACGGTGCCAACACTGATCATAGTTGATACAGCAAGTTGTCAGCTACAGTGTACAGCCAACAGCTGCCGGATTGTCACCTGTATGGGGGGAGGCTATTCTCTTATATCTCAGGTCAGTAAAAAGACGTATTGGCAGTCACTAAAGAGTTAAAACCCACTGTTCGATCCTTTCTTTTCAGGAGAACAGCACAAGTACTATTGGCCAAACTCAAAGCTTTGGCCATCAATGAAAAAATTCTCACTTATCACAAAACTTTAATATTACTGGCTTTCTCATATGGCCCGAAGGGTTCTTCCGGGCCCCCTCTGCTCCAGGGCCTGGGAGCGACTGCAAGCCGTGCATCCACTCTCATTATTTCTCTGACAAGCACCATAAATATATCAGCCTACAAAAATGCCAAACTTTATAATTACATGGGGTTAAGATTATTACTATGTCATTATAAATTATGCAAGTAACAAACAAAAAAGTTCCTAAATTTCCGCCAAGTCAATTCATTTATGCTTCATACTCAACATTCAGGTACTAAAATTCTGGTTACGAATAAGATCCTACTCAGCGATATCTTGTCTCATAGGTCGCCCTCGTCAGTGGTTCCTACTACACCTCACAGACAGCAGCACTGAGGCCACAAACATATAACACCACCACACCCAGTAAATAAAAGTGCCTCCTCCGTCACAGGGCTGTATGACTGCTATACACCATACGCATGCAACACTGCACAGCCACTGCGGAGGAATTCAGCTCCCACACATCTCTGTAAATGTGTATCAGCTCTGCAAAAACAAAATGTCGTCATCATCCTATTCTTACGTCAGTGCTGCATACCTTATATCCCAAGAGCTGCTCTGCGTCCTCTCTGATATGCTGCACTGCTGCTCAGCCACAACATCAGAAGGTCTTCTCACTGTGCTGGCAAATCCCACCGCCTGCTAGTAAGGAGGCTCTTCCCAAACCTCACACACACATGACAGGAGGGCCATCCCAAACTGCAGCACTAAGAACCATAATCCCCACCCAAAGGAGTGACTAACGCTTTACTGGCATTTAACCCTCACAGGCCACGCTGACGTATGACATCCCTGCACAGGGCGATATGCCGAACTGTACATGTGTGAATACATACACCACACAGCTCATAGTAAGAGGAATACATACATGCACAAACAAGACAGGTAAAACAGGCAACGTATACACGCATTATGGGATCCGAAATTATAAGTGTAGCCATCAAAAATGGATTTACAATAGTGGCAGTAATAGTAGCTGTAGTAAATAGTAGTAAGAAGCTGGGAGTAGTAGTACTTGCATTAGTAGTAACTGGTAGTAAGCAGTAATTATTCTAGCAGTAAGTAGCAATTGCAGCAGTTTTTTTTAAGTATGTAGTAGTAATAGTTGTAGTGACAAGTAAATATTTGTAGCTGTAGTAGAAATGATAGCAGCATTTGTAGCACTAAGTAGTAGTAGTTCAATACAAAAATACCCAGACTCATATTGTTCAGTATGCCAAGCAGTATGATAATTGTATTCAAAAAGGAGAAACATTGGAGTTTTGGCAAAATTCTTATAACAACCTTTATTGAAACAGACCATCAACCATATATTTACAAACAAAGTGTAAAAGATGTGATTAAAAAGGACACCAACACTGGCCGCACTCAGTACCATATGTAATACTAATCCAAGGGCTTCAATCAACATGATATTTTAAGGACCCCATCTCCTACAATGTCCATCCACCTGCTCCCGAAGGTAAATGGAGGGAGGATATTAATGAGTATAGCCCAGTGGCTGTTGTAGAATCTTCTCTGAGGATTCCTCTCCCATATTGCCCTCTTAATGCATATGGTCATATTATCAACCTATGTTAAGTTGAATAAAAGGGTCATCTTACCCAGACTGAGGCACACTGCTGGACGCACCCCTGAATAAGAAGTAGTAGTTGTAGTAATAAGTAGTAATGGGTTAACTTTTTCACCATATTACAATTTTACCAGTTTTATAGAGATTAAAGGGGGTCTCTAGGACTTTATAAAAAAGAAAAAATGTACCTAAGCACTAACAGGCAGTAATTGCTACCTACCTGCCTGTTGTGCACTGCGCCGCTCTTCCCCGGCACAGAGCGGTCACAGACCTCTCCTGCCGAGGATTCAGGAGCCTCTGCTGACGTGACGGGCGGGACTTCCAACATCATTCTCACTGACAGTCTGTTCCCCCAGTTAGGCAGCAGGGATCCGGCTGTCAATCAGAATGATGTCAGAAGTCCCGCTCCAACGACATATCGGAGCGGAAAAGAAGCCTCCACTCTGTAGACAAGTCGTCAGCAGAGGCTTCTGAATCCCTGGCAGGAGCGTCTGTGACTGTTCTGTGTCAGGGAAGAATGGCGCCGGGCACAACAGGCACGTAAATTGCAGTTACCTGCCTGTTGGTGCATTTTTGCTTTTTATAACGTCCAGGAGACCGCCTTTAGTCTCCATATCAGTGGCAAAAATGTAATATGGTGAAAAAGTTAACGCACTACTACTAAGTCCCAGCTGTACCCTTTAATAGTGTCTTGGGGTAATGATACATGAACAGATTCTCATACTAAAATCTACAGATCAGCAAGTCAGGAGAATGCAAGGCCTCATTCATACTTATGTGAAAAAATGGTACCGGTGTCATCAGTGTTCTGGATCAGTGTGTCATCCGGGTGTATGTTTTTACCCTTTATTATCGGTATTTTTCACTGATGGATAAATAAATTACAATGCTTCTCCTCTTCTTTGCAATGTTAAATACAGACTGTATGCTGTGTGAGTTTTTCCCGGACCCATGGGCTTGTATTGGTACTTTTCATTCATGATACCAGGGTAAAACGGACATGACGCATAGACTTATAATGGGCACGTGTTCTATCAGTGAAAAAACAGATACAGCACATGCATGCAACACGGACGTCTGAATGTGGCCTAAGGAACATTAGACATAACATGCATCTCCCTTACCCTGCTACTGCTCGCTGCCCCAGCACTGGCGCCAGCACTTGTACTTTGATTTTTCTGCAAAACAGAACAAAACACAAGATGTAATTTACAATACAAACGTAAATTTACAATACAAATCGTAAATAGTACACAGACAATATGTAATGGCTGCCCTATTTTTTTTTTTTTTTTTTTTTTTACAGAGGACCTGTCACCAAACCAAAAGTGACCAGCTCTTGTGTTATTTTATCCGCGCTCCTCAGAACTCTGTTACTTTTTTGTTGTTGTTGATTCTGTACGGTTTCAGAGATTTGAGCCTTTTATTTTTGTGCTAATGTTGATGTTTTTACCAAGGTGTGTGGCTCACAGGGTCATTATGCAACGCAAACTAAAGACACCACCTCAGAGAATCCTGTGAGCCACGTCCACTTGGTAAAAATTACTACTCAATAAAAAGGCCCATATCTCTGGAACTGTATGGTGAAATTACAAAAACAAAACAAAAAGAAAATGAAAACGAGAATATTCAGGGAACTGTGGGAATAACATAAGAGCAAAAAATAGCTGCTTTTTATCCTGGGACAAGTCCTCTTTAACTTTGACTTTCTTAACCCTAGTGAAAGAAAGTGCAGTCTCAGGCTGGCGTCACACCCGGGAATGAATGGATTGCAGGGGAATGACCTGTAGTTACCTTGAGTTGCAGTGATGCGCCCTCTGCTGGATGTCCTCATATGAACTCGAGCGTGGGAACTTTTACCAGGCTCCAGTTCATGAGGACATCCAGCAGAGGGCACCTCACCGCAACTCAAGGTAACTACAGGTCATTCCCCTGCACTCCATTCATTCCCCGGGGTTTTACAGCCACGAGCACTGCTTTAGCACAGCTCCTGGCTGTAAAATGATTTAACCCCTTCAGATGGATTTACTTCGTGGGACTTGACCTGAGCGTCGGAAGGTATGAGATATTGTTGTTTTTTTATTTTTCCTTTGTTACAGATTGAGGGTCTTCAGGTGGATTACCAGTATAATAAAATATTACAACAACCTGTGTCTTTATTTCATTAAAATACTTGTTAAAAATGTGTGTGTTTTATTAACCATTTCGTACTATTGGATTAATAATGGATAGGTGTCATAATTGACGCCTCTCCATTATTAATCTGGCTTAATGTCACCTTACAATAGCAAGGTGACATTAACCCTTCATTACCCCATATCCCACCGCTACAAGGGAATGGGAAGAGAGTGGCCAAGTGCCAGAATAGGCGCATCTTCCAGATGTGCCTTTTCTGGGGTGGCTGGGGGCAGATGTTTTTAGCCAGGGGGGGCCAATAACCATGGACCCTCTCTAGGCTATTAAGATCTGCCCTCAGTCACTGGCTTTACCACTCTGGTGGAGAAAATTGCGCGGGAGCCCACTCCAATTTTTTCCGCCATTTAACCCTTTATATTACAAGCTAGAGTGCCCACATTTTGCACATACACACTAACATTAGTAGTGTGGAATATGCAAAAAAAAAAAGGGATATGAGATGGTTTACTGTATGTAAACCATGTCTCATATCATGTCGGGTTTGGGAAGGAGAAATGAAAAGCCGGCAATTGAGTTACCGGCTTTTCACATATCTCGCGCTGAATTAAATATAAATACAGAATGACATACAGAATATATGTCTCAATGACATATATATATATATACACACATACTGTATATATGTTTTAACGGACATTTTAGCCCATAAATCCATTAGATGTCGGTTTTGCAAGCCTGCGAGAAAATATCGCAGTACGGATGCCATACGGATTACATACGGAGGATGCCATGCGCAAAATACGCTGACACACCCTGCCTACGGATGACATACGGATCACTAATTTGGGAACATTTCTGCGTATTACGGCCGTAATAAACGGACCGTATTTACATAAGCTGAGTGTGACGCCGGCCTCACACTTAAAAAAAAAATGCAAAAGGATGTGACCTACTGCTAGTCCCTGCTATGAGGAGAAAGACAACAAACCTCTCCCTATTCCTCAGGACCAGAAGACTGCAGTAAGGATCTGGGATAGGCAAACATCCCTCGCCAGAGCTGAGGAAGAGCCCATCTTACTCCCAACTTTCACTTAGTCTGCCACCCCAATGTCGGCACTTGTAGGTGAAGGGAGGAGGACAGGAACTGCAGCAGGGTGAGGAACCTGGTGGCCACATGTAGGGATGTGGACTGTCTTCCTCTGTTCCTACCCCTGAAGACAACAGATGCATCATGGTTTTATACGTAAAAGTAATGTGTCTTTTCATGGTGATGTGCAGTATATAAGGTGTTAATGTATAATGTGAGTATACAGTAGCATAGGATAAGCTTAGGACAGTGTAAGCTATAGAATAAGGATAATAGTTTTAGAATATAATAAGAAATGGTTAAGGATAGGATTAGTTCAGTGGGTGGGCACTAGTGCTGATAAAAGCGGGACACTTCCTGGTTAGAGGGAGCTGAGCGTCAGAAGAGAATAGTGAAGGCCAAGTTTAGGTGCGGTGGGTTGCTAGGGGCAGCATGGGCCAACCGCTCAAGGCAGTGGGGGAGGCCAAATAGAGATCCTGTTGGGACATTCCAACAGCATCTGGGGCCTAGGGCTTGGGCAAATTGCCAAGGAGCGGGCCTGGTCTTCTGACATCACGAGGTCGGCTGAAGTGTAATTGTGTGGGTGGCAGGTAGCCAGTCCCAGGTACACTGCTGGAGTGGACAGCGAATCCCTGAGGCTGATGGGAGTCAGCGGGCTTGGGGTTAGTCCAGTAGGAATGGGTAGCAGGACTAAAGAGGAGTTGTACTGAGAAGGAAGTAAGTGTGAATTGCTGTGCCCTAACCCACCTGTATCCACCTAATGAACGTGAACTGTTTAGTAAAAGTTCGACTGTTACTAAGAACTTGTGGCCCATGCATTGTGTGTGGCGGCTCCTGAGGACAGAAGTCTGGAGGCCTGCGGCCTACAAGGGAGTGTGGTGCACCTTACAGCACACTGGGACTGGGACACCTCTTGTCTGTGAAGTGCTGGAGTGCAACAAGCTGAGCTGCTGTCCCAATCACAGACACATGGAAATGAAGGTCACCGAGCCAGATACTGGAGAGAATGGGCATCAGTGTGCGTCCGGTCTACTGAATAGCAGAGGTCCCCAGCCATCACACCTAGTCCGTCTCACAGGCACAGCCAGTAGTGGTGAGCCCATTTAATAGTGTGGCCTTTTTCTGGTGGAGAACTGCAGAGCTGATTCATGATTATAATTTGGGAGACCACACAATACGTTATTAGCTCATCTTTAACTTTTACTATAGCTAAATATATTTAATTTCTATACACTGAAATAATTCTGTACACGCCTACCATGAAAAACATTCGTCATCATAATTATTGATATGGAGCATGAAAAAATGTCTGCCTGCTGTCAGCCACTAAACTTGTTAAACCAGACTGTCACGGCATCCCTGGTAGCCTGTAGTGTATGTATGTACCAGGGAGGCAGTGTATCAGGTCCTGGCACCGGCAGCTTCTGTGCAGTGTGACATGACTCAACAAGCAGAGAACTGGTAGAGAATGGCTCACGCAATGGTCTAACGCAGTGTTTGGGAATTACATTATATATTCAAGCTGTTTGACCAAGTGAAGTATGCAGACATGACTCCTACATACATCCAGCACTGCAGACGATCCTTGGTTCATGATGTATAAAATCTAATAAGCCATATTCTATATACCATATGTTTTATTTGGCACAAGCAGCCAATGCCCATGCTGGCCCTGCAGGAAGGTGGAACTAGACCTCAAGGTCAGTGGAACATTATTAGTGATTCAGGAGTAAAATCTCAAAGTATCTTAGTACTTTCATAGAACTGCTATGCTTTCTTGGTCAATAATGTAACTTGCCACGTAGTATATTGCCCAGTTACGTAGTATATTGGCCAGTTACGTAGTATATTGCCCAGTGACATAGTATATTGCCCAGCCACGTAGTATATTGCACAGCCCACGTAGTATATTGCACAGCCCACGTAGTATATTGCCCAGTTACATAGTATATTGGCCAGTCACATAGTATATTGCCCAGCTACGTAGTATATTGCCTAACCACGTAGTATATTGCACAGCGACGTAGTATACAGCACAGAGCCACGTAGTATATTGCCCAGTTACGTAGCATATTGCCCAGCCACGTAGTATATTGCCCAGTGACGTAGTATATTGCCCAGCCACGTAGTATATTGCCCAGCTACGTAGTATATTGCCCAGCTACGTAGTATATTGCCCAGCTACGTAGTATATTGCCCAGGGACGTAGTATACAGCACAGAGCCACGTAGTATATTGCACAGCGACGTAGTATACAGCACAGAGCCATGTAGTATATTGCCCAGCCACGTAGTATGTTGCCCAGTCACGTAGTATATTGCCCAGCGACGTAGTATACAGAACAGAGCCACGTAGTATATTGCCCAGCCACGTAGTATACAGCACAGAGCCACGTAGTATATTGGCCAGCCACGTAGTATACAGCACAGAGCCACGTAGTATATTTCCCAGCCACGTAGTATACAGCACAGAGCCACATAGTATACTGCCCAGCTACGTAGTATATTGTCCAGCCATGTATGTCACAGGTTAAAAAATAAAAAATAAACATATACTCACCTTCCGAGGGGCCCCTTGTAGTTCTGTCGCCTGTGTTCGGTGCAGGCGGCAGCTTCCGGTCCCACGGTGTGATGACGTCGCGGTCAAATGACAGTGATGTCATGGCAGGTCCTTCTCGCGCAGGGCCTACGATGACATCGCGGTCACATGACCGTGACGTCATGGAAGGTCCTTCTCGCATACCATCCTTGGCACCGGAACGTCGCGAGGAGCGGGAAAGGCGGCGGAAGGTGAGTATATAATGATGATTTTTTATTTTTTTTATTATTTTTAACATTAGATGTTTTTACTATTGACGCCGCATAGGCAGCATCAATAGTAAAAACTTGGGTCACACAGGGTTAATAGCGGCGGTAACGGAGTGAGTTACCCGCGGCATAACGCGGTCCGTTACCGCTGGCATTAACCCTGTGTGAGCGGTGACTGCGGGGAGTATGGAGCAGGCGCAGGGCACTGACTGCAGGGGAGTAGGGAGGGACTAATCGGACTCTGGCCGTCGCTGATTGGTCGCGGCAACCATGACAGGCAGCTGGCGCGACCAATCAGCAACGCGGGATTTCCGTGACGGAAGTTGCCGACAGAAAGACAGACAGAAAGACGGACGTACCCCTTAGACAATTATATATATAGATTATATGTGCCCAGTTATACAGTTTATCCCACACAAAAAACCCTCATACAGCTACAAAAATTAAAAAATAAAAAAGGTATAGGTTTTGCAGAGATAAACAAAAAAAATGTTGGGTCATTAAAGGGAAAATGTCAAGATTGGTAATCACCTCCAGCCACCCCAAGCCATTAATATGAGTGTGTAGCCCTTTAAAAGAGAAGTTATTTGATCATTTTAGAACCTCAAAGAGCTGATTCAGCAGCGAAAAATCTGATTTTCAAATAGTGTCTGGAAGTGCACTGAGGTTTGTCGTTGCACTTACAGCTCCCCAGCCGCATGCTGTATTCTCAAACTAGCAGCATCCTTCCCTTGTTGATGGACAGGTCAGTGGAGAGTACCACAGCAATGACCTGTCAGTCAGCAAGGACGCTGTTAGTTCAGAAATACAGAGGAAGCTGTAAGTGAAGCACCCGTCCAATATTCCGTCACAGCGGTATTCTGTCGTAGTGAAGGTTGCAGCCAACCAGCTTAAAACTAATAGCAGCATAAGGACAGCTATGTACCCCTCTCCCTCACTGTCCTGTGTACGGCTTTGAGGGCCATTTCTACACATCAAGAACACAGGACATTTTTTTATGAAAATGGAGACAAAACCTGCAGTGCGGAAGCAATATGTGAAACCACTGTGAGGCTATGTTCACACGTTGCGTTTTTACAGCAGTTTTTTTTTTTTTATTTGAAGTTTAAGTTGCTTACAAAAAGCAGGTTTTGCTTAATTTTTGCAGCTTTTTTTTTACTGAGTTTTTGTCAGGATACATTTGTCTCCTGTTCACGCTGATAAAGTTTAGTGCATAGAAAAAAATCTGATCCAACTTCATCAGGTTTTAGCACCAAAAGCACCAATAGTGTTTTTGCACTACCCATTGCTTTCACAAAATGAAAACCGCTGAAACAATTCACATGCTGCATTTTGCAAATAAACAATCTCTTATGTGACAAAGCAGTCAGGAAAAAAAAACACAAGGTGCTCTGCTGGTACTGTAAAAATTTGCATGAAAAAACAACAACAAGAAAGCTACAAAAAAGCAATGTGTGAACATAGCCTTAGGGTACCGTCACACAGTGCCATTTTCATCGCTACGACGGCACGATTCGTGACGTTCTAGCGATATCGTTACGATATCGTTGTGTCTGACACGCTACTGCGATCAGGGACCCCGCTGAGAATCGTACGTCGTAGCAGATCGTTTGAAACTTTCTTTCGTCATCTAGTGTCCCGCTGTGGCGGCATGATTGCATCGTGTGACACAGGTTGTATACGATGTGCGCACAGTAACCAACGGCTTCTACATCGCAAATACGTCATGAAATTATCGCTCCAGCGCCGTGTATTGCAACGTGTGACCGCAGTCTACGACGCTGGAGCGATAATCATACGACGCTGCAACGTCACGAATCGTGCCGTCGTAGCGATGAAAATGGCACTGTGTGACGGTACCCTTACACAACTTCATAAAATCTCACAAGGAGGATTGTAGATCTGTCCAAATTTCCGCATTGTCTCCTCTACATGGATTGCTCACTCATCTAATCCATAAAAGTTTTATTTATGTATCCCTTTTATTTTTGTACTGTTTTGTCTTGCATGTGTGTCTTTTTATTATTTCAGGTTTTTGTAAGTTCTTTTGTATATTAAATTAAAATCTATAATTTAATAAGTTTGACCCTTGCCATTCTAAATGTACACACAACCTCAAAGAGGAAGAGTACCGCCTGGCCATCCTGGGTATGTGAGAGCTGCAGTGGGTGAGCGGATGGGTGTGAGAAGCGGAGCACCTCTGAGCAGTCGCATCCGAGTCACGAGTATACCGAGTGGGCAGTGTTCATAACAAAATCTATCATATCATATCATATCAGATGTGTGTCTCAATGACATATATATATATACATACTGTATATATGTTTTAATGAACATTTGAGCACATAAATCCATTAGATGTCGGTTTTGCAAGCCTGTGAGAAAATATCGCAGTACGGATGCCATACGGATTACATACGGAGGATGCCATGCGCAAAATACGCTGCCACACCCTGCCTACGGATGACATACGGATCACTATTTTTGGAACATTTCTGTGTATTACGGCCTTAAAATACGGACCGTATTTTCATACGCTGAGTGTGACGCCGGCCTAACTCTCATGAGCTCATGCCGCTCCATACTTTGATTTACCATTATTAAAAGAAATATCCTGGAATTAAAATATTGATTAGGATAGGTCTTCAATATCGATTTGATGGGGTCCAACACTCGACACCCAGACCGATCAGCGTTCAGACGCCAGATACACTCAGCAAGCATAGCACAGCTCCATACACTGTGTAGTGGCCGCTCACAGGTAGTGCAGCTCAGCTTTTATTGAAGTGAACGCGATCTGAAGTACAGCAACTGAAAATAGACACTATACAGTGTATAGCGCTGGGCTGTTCCTACTCCGTACTCTGCTCCCATCTAGCCGCCGGATGCGCTGAATCAGTGGCGTAACAAGTGTCGGATCCCTACTGTTCTGATCTGAATTACTTATTCTGAAGGAAGAGTCGGACGGGGATCGAAATTCTCGGACTGGCCGTTGTCTCTCCCGACCCGAGCTTGACAACATGTATTTCTATGCAGATGTCACACTTGGGTTGGGAAAGCCGTCAGCCAGTCCGAGAATTGCGTTGAAAAATGATGACAAACTTCTGAATTTTTTTTTGCAGTACTTCAAAACATCTATGCAAGTTTGGTATCACCGTAATCATACGGACCTGCAGAATCATGCTGTCAGGTCATTTTTACCATACAATGAATATTGGAAAATCAAAATCCATAAAAACATAATGAAATTGCATTTTTTAACACTTTTTTTTTTTCATCCACCATGGAATTTCTCCCCGCTTTCCAGTACATTAAATAGTAAAATGAACGGTGTCATTGAAAATTACAACTCTTCCCGCAAAACAAGCTCTCATATGGCTATGTCTACAGAAAAATAAGAAAGTTATGCCTCTTGAGAGAAGCAGAGGAAAAAATAAAAGAACAAAAATGAAAAATCTGGAAAGACGTGTGTGTATTATTTCAATAAAATACTTTATTCTTAATGTGTGTGTGTATTATTAACCCTTTAATATTATTGGATTAATAATGGATAGGTGTCTTATTGACACCTCTCCATTATTAACCAGGCTTAATGTCACCTTATAATAGCAAGGTGACATTAACCCTTTATTACCCCATATGCCAATGGCCACAGGGGAGTGGGAAGAGAGAGGCTAAGTGCCAGAATAGGCGCATCTTACAGATGTGCCTTTTCTGGGGTGGCTGGGGGCAGATGTTTTTAACCTTGGGGGGGGGGGGGCTATTAATATCTACCCTCAGTCACTGGCTTTACCACTCTGGCAGAGAAAATTGCACGGGAGCCCATGCCAGTTTTTTCCGCGATTTAACCCGTTATTTTAACAGCAAGAGACCCCAAATTTTGCACACACACTCTACTAACACTATTAGTGTGGAATATGCAAAAAAAAGGGATATGTAATGGTTTACTGTATGTAAACCATGTCTCATAACATGTCGGGTTTGATAAAAAGAATAGCAAAAGCCGGCAATTGAATTACTGGCTTTTCTGCTATCTAGAGCTGAATTAAATATAAATATATATATGTGTGTGTCTCAATGACATAGTATAGGTAAATATATATATATACCTATACTATCTGTAGACATTTATTTTATCTGTTCTATTCTAACATGTCAGTGTGATTTTACTGTACACCGCACTGAATTGCTGGCTTTTCTATAGAACACCGCTGTGTATTTCCCGCAAGTCACACTGATGGTCCGTGTGTAATCCGTATTTTTCTCGCCCCCATAGACTTTCATTTGCGGATTTTTTGCGCAATACAATGACAAACTCAGCATGCTGCGATTTTCTACACACGTAAAATACAGCTGCGAAATATACGGCAGATAGGAATCATTGGTCTGTGTGCAATGCGTAGTTATTGCGCCTCTCATACGTCCTTAAACTCTAGTGTGACGCCGGCCTTACAAATACTCGGAGGTCACCCGAGCGTGCTCTGGAAAACCTGAGCAACGAGTACACTCGCTCATCACTAATAAGTACCCTTAAATGTATATAGAATTTTTATTTTGACAAGTTTTTCCATATTGCAATTTGTAATAAAAATAAATATTAGAAAACTTTCAAGAAAATTGCAAATATATTATCACAAACAGACTAAGGCCACGGTCACACTAGCGTAGAATACGGACGAGTGCTATGTGAGAAAACATCGCATAGCCCTCAGACCAGTGTTAATCTATGGGGCAGCTCACATCACTGTATTTTTTCTCAGGAGTATTCAGAGCGCAAGTGAAATCACAGCATGCTGCAATTGTACGTGTATATCGGCCGAGTCTCGTCAATGCAAACCTATGGGTGTGAGAAAAACTCGCACACCACACGGACCATCAGTGTGACTTGTGAGAAATACGCACACATTTTCCTCATTTCAGCCCATTGAATCATTAAATTCAATGGGGAAAAGCAGTGAGAAATGTAAAGCTATACGCGTATCATACGGATGCCAGACGGATACATGGGTGCGAGACAATCGCATCATCGCATTACAAACGCATTACACACGGATGACCATACGGAGAACACTTGTGCGACTCTCAGCAGGGAGACTCAGACCGATTTTACATACGGTAATTGTGACCCCGGCCTAACTCCTACCCTTTCTTTTGTATTGAAGCATCTAATAAGCGTGTGCAAAGGTCATTGCTTGAAGGAAGAGGAGCAGAGTCAGCTGTGACATCGCCTAGTGTGATTGGCTAGTGTGAATAACTGTTATCAGTCAGTGTAAGATTGCCTGTGATGATAATGAGACCTCTGAAAACCTTTCCTGAAATGACAGGCAGTATGAGCGAGTCTAAAATAACCCTAGTGGCTGGTGTGGAAATTGCAAGATTACTATGTTTGTTTGTTTTTAATGCAGATTATAACCCATCATATAAAATTCATTGTATTTGATTTACAATTAGTGATGAGCGAGTGTACTCGTTACTCGAGATTTCTCGAGCATGCTAGGGTGATCTCCAAGTATTTGTTAGTGCTCGGAGATTTAGTTTTAGTAGCCGCAGCTGCATGATTTATGACTGTTAGACAGCTTGATTACATGTGGGGATTATCTAGCAACCAGGCAACCCCCACATGTACTCAGGCTGGCTAATAGCTGTAAATCATGCAGCTGTGTCAACAAAAACTAAATCTCTGAACACTCACAAATACTCGGAGACCACCCGAGCAATGAGTATACACGCTCATTATTATTTATAATTAAAAGAGGTTGTCCCACAAATAGTCCCCCCTAAAAAGAGCCACAGTAAAGCATCGGCAATCATTCCGGCCATCACAAGCCACCCATGTTATTACCATTACAATGAATCTTGAGTACCGTAGCTCGATGTCAGATCATATGAGCTGGATCAGTGGCTACTAAAGGATTGCCAGCAGTCTAGAAAGAGAGAGGACATTTTTCCAAGATGATATACAATTGATGCATCTGTGATTTGTGGTTTTCCTACTTTCGGTACCTGGCCAATTATAGGGGTTGTCTGAGATGACACAACACTAATTTAAAAGGTGTACTAATGAATCAACTTGCGTCTGCCTTCCTTGAAGAACAATCCACTAATTCCATAGACATGACTAGCATGTTATATGACAGTGTTGGAGGAAGACGTCATCTGTAGCTGAATACAAAATAACAAAGTAAAGTTTCACATAATTACAGGATGAAGCAGAACTCCGAGAGGGAAAGATTGAGAAACCTGTTCCACCCAAATGAAGACTAAGGGATCCTTCTCACTTGCGAGAAATACGTCCGAGTCTCGCAGGTTAAAACCTGGCTGTTGCGCCGGCACTCCAGAGCGGAGCGTGCAGCTCCATGTATTACTGTGTGGCTGCACGCTCCGCTCTCGAGTGCCGGCGCCACAGCAGGGTTTTAACCTGCGAGACTCGGACGTATTTCTCACAAGTGAGAAGGAGCCCTTATTGAGATACCGGTGGAGAGCATCCGGCTCCCTGGCACCAGAGCAGATACACTCAGCATGGTTTAGGGATGGTCAGAGGTCTCTTTGATGCACCCACAAACCCTTAGCCATGTGCACACGTTCAGTATTTGGTCAGTATTTTACCTCAGTATTTGTAAGCCAAAACCAGGAGTGGGTGAAAAATGCAGAAGTGGTGACGTGTTTTTTTGATACTTTTCCTATGATTGCCGCACTCCTGATTTTGGCTTACAAACACTGATCTGGATGTAAAACCTGGACATTAGGGGTATCAATGGTGATCAGTTGGGAACAGGGTTTTACAAAAATAAAAATTGTGGCTGCGTGCGAAAGTGCCAAGCTGCCACTTTATTTCTATAACGTTTTAATCACTGGGGTATGACTTTTGGGATCCCCAATGATCCCAAGAACAAAGTTCTGCAGAGAGCCTTCTGACTAATGTTGAATATACAAGTGCTTCCCACAAAATCAGAATATCATCAAAAAGTTAATTTATTTCAGTTCTTCAATACAAAAAGTGAAACTCATATATTATATAGAGTCATTACAAACAGAGTGATCTATTTCAAGGGTTCATTTCTGTTAATGTTGATGATTATGGCTTACAGCCAATCAAAACCCAAAATTAATTATCTCAGTAAATTAGAATAATTAACAGAAAACACCTGCAATGGCTTCCTAAGCGTTTAAAAAGGTCCCTTAGTCTGTTCAAGTGGGCTCCACAATCATGGGGAAGATTGCTGACTTGACAGATGTCCAGAAGGCAGTCATTGACACAATCCACAAGGAGGGTAAGCCACAAAAGGACATTGCTAAAGAAGCTGGCTGTTCAGAGTGCTGTATCCAAGCATATTAATGGAAAGCTGAGTGGAAGGAAACAGTGTGGTAGATAAAGGCACAGAAGCAACCGTGATAACCACGGCCTTGAAAGGATTGTTATGAAAAGGCTATTCATAAATTTGGGCGAGATTCACAAGGAGTGGACTGCTGCTGGAGTCACTGCTTCAAGAGCCACCACACAGAGACGTATCCAGCAGATAACTTAGAAGTGTCGCATTCCTTGTGTCAAACTCATGACCAATACACATCAGAAGCGTCTAACCTGGGCCAAAGAGAAAAAGAACTGGACTGTTGCTCAGTGGTCCAAGGTGTTGTTTTCAGATGAAAGTAAGTTTTGCACTTCATTTGGAAATCAAAGTCCCAGAGTCTGGAGGAAGAGTGGAGAGGCACACAGTCCAAGCTGTTTGAGGTTTAGTGTGAAGCTTCCACAATCAGTGATGGTTTGAGGAGCCATGTCATCTGCTGGTGTAGGTCCACTGTGTTTTATCAAGACCAAAGTCAGTGCAGCCATCTACCCAGAACTTCATGATTCCCTCTGCCGACAAGCTTTTTGGAGATGGAAATTTAATTCTCCAGCAGGACTTGGCCCCTGTCCACACTGCCAAAAGTACCAATACCTGGTTTAAAAACAACAATATCACTGTGCTTGATTGGCCAGCAAACTCATCTGACCTTAACCCCATAGATTCACTATGGCGTATTGTCAAGAGGAAGATGAGAGACCCCAGACCCAACAATGCAGACGAGCTGAAGGCTGCCATCAAAGGAACCTGAGCTTCCATAACACCTCAGCAGTGCCACAGGCTGATCGCCTCCATGCCCTGCCACATTGACTCAGTAATTGATGCAAAAGGAGCTGGTGTTATAAAGTATTCTAATTTACTGAGATAATGACTTTTGGGTTTTCACTGACTGTAAGCCATAATCATCAACATTAACAGAAATAAACACTTGAAATAAATCACTCTGTAATGACTATATAATATACAGTATGTGTTTCACTTTTTGCATTGAAGAACCGAAATAAATTAACTTTTTGATGATTTTCTAAATTTGTGAGAAGCAACTATACTGCTCAAAAAATAAAGGGAACACTAAAATACCACATCCTAGATATCACTGAATTAAATATTCCAGTTGCAAATTTTTAGTCATTACATAGTGAAATGTGGAAGAGCAATAAAACAGAAAAATGATCAATCTAAATCACAACTAATATCCCATGGAGGTCTGGATTTGGAATGATGATCAAAATCAAACTGGAAAATCAAATTACAGGCTGATCCGACTTCAGTGGAAATGCCTCAAGACAAGGAAATGATGCCCAGTAGTGTGTGTGGCCTCCACAAGCCTGTATGACCTCCCTACAATGCCTTGGCAAGCTCATGATGAGGCAGCGGATGTTCTCCTGAGGGATCTTCTCCTAGACATTGATTAAAGGATTAGTCAACTCCCGGACAGTCTGTGGTGCAACGTGGCATTGGATGATGGAACAAATCATGATGTCTCAGATGTGCTCGATTGGATTCAGGTCTGGGGAACAGGCAGGACAGTCCATAGAATCAATGCCTTCATCATGCAGGAACTGCTGACACACTCCAGCCACGAGGCCTAGCATTGTCATGCATCAGAAGGAACTCAAGGCCCAGTGCACCAGCATATGTTCTCACAATGTGTCTGAGGATCTAATGGCAGTCAGGGTACCACTGGTTAAGCACATGGAGGGCTATGCGGCTTTCCACACTATTACTGACCCACTGCCAAACTGGTCATGCTGCAGGATATTGCAGGCAGCAGAATGTACTCCACGGCATCTCCAGACCCTGTTACATCTGTCACGTGCTCAGTGTGAACTGCTCTCATCCATGAAGAGCACAGGGCGCCAATGTTGAATCTGCCAATCTTGATGTTCTCTGGCAAATGCCAATCACCCTGCACAATGTTGGGCTGTAAGCATAATGGGTCACCCAATGCAGAACCCCTCCATTATAGGGGTTGTCTTGCTAATTGCTTATCACAACAGCAGGAGAAACTGATTCACAATCGGTGTTGCTTCATACCTGGACAGGTTGTTTTCACAGAAGCATGACCGACTTGGAGTTACATTGTGCTGTTTAAGTGTTCCTTTTATTTGTTGAGCAGTGTATATATGCACCTCTGCTCTATTCATTCTCTATGGGACTGCTGTAATTTGCCATGCGCAATACTCGGCTATCTCCTGTAGAGAGTGCATTGAACGGATGTGCACATGCTCTAGCTCTGTGGAACAGTGTTCCCCAGTTCAAAGTGGGTTCTAATGGCCGGAAACCCAACAATCAATAACTTGATTCCTTGTCCTATGGACTGGGGTCACCTTACATACATGGTACATCCCCTTTAAGTAATTTAGTATGCAGGCATCTTGTAAGCACACAGATAAGGAATGATAGCGCATGTAGCTGCCAGACTGTGCACTGCAATCACATCCTCCTCCAATACTATATACGGCCTAACCTCTGGTCTGCCACCGCCTCTCCTCCGCACTGATATAGGATCAGACTCCAACTTTCAAAGCAATAAAATAAGTGTATAGCTGTGGATATGAAAAGTGCACTCTGGCCTCGTCTTGGTATAATCCTGCACACTTATATATGCTGCGAGTAAGGCAAGAATAAGAACTTTCTATTGAAATACGAGACATGAATATTTTCACTTTTTAGGGGGGGGGGGGGTTGTCGTTTATATCCTTCACATCATCAGGCTGCTGCCAATCTCTCACACGTGCAAGACTCAGACTGTGGAATCTGAGGTCAGACTAGTCCCCGGGAATTAACGCCACGCCGCAGGACTAGCCCTATCAGATATGTATGACTTAAAAGAATTTATTAAAAAGAGAGAAAGATTTCTATTCTTTATTAAGCGATTTGCCTTCATTTCTGTAAAAACAATGCTTGTAAGTGGCTTCCAAACCCCGCTCGTCCCAAGTGTGTTTTCCCGCTTTCTGCTTCACTGATATCAGAACATTGTCATTTGGAGTACAGATGATGGCAGTGATCTGTCAGTACCGGTCTCCTCCTCTGAGGTCACGTGTTCAGGATTTGGTCAGTATTTTACCTCAGGATTTGTAAGCCACAATCATAAGAGGGTGATAAATACAGAAGTGGTGCATATGTTTCTATTATACTTTTCCTCTGATTGTTCCACTCCTGGTTTTGGCTTACACATACTCAGCAAATACTGAACATGTGAACGTGACCTATTCAGAAAAGTGTCCTGCAGCAGCTTATTTCTAGAGTAACGTCTCTTTCAGTCATTTTTTTTTTTATGTACAAGAAAAATGGACCAAGTTTCAACAGTGATTTCCATCAGTCCGGTACACAGATGGCATCCGGATGCTGCCAGATAGACTTACATTACCAGTTTTGATCCGACACCCTGATCAATGTCTACGATTTTGCACAGACCACTCGATCCAAGGAAAATGGCTGATCTGTAAACAGCCCACTGGACTATCATAGGTACGAGTGCAAAAAAAAACACTATAAGGCCACGTTCACACGCTCAGTATTTGGTCAGTGTTTTACACCAACATTTGTAAGCCAAAACCAGTGGGTGATAAATCCAGAAGTGGTGACGTGTTTCTATAATACTTTTCCTCTGATTGTTCCACTCCTGGTTTTGGCTTACAAATACTGAGGTAAAATACTGACCAAATACTGCAGTGTGAACGTGGCCTAACACTCGAAAGTCAAAAACTGAATGAGGCCTAGACACATTGCCAAGCTGACCCTTTCACTGCCAGCATCTGTACTCCAAGAGAACATTCTGATATCAATGCGGCTAAAGACAGGCAAATAGACTAGGGAAAAAGCCAGGGTTTGGAGGCCACTTATCTGGAATTTTCTGTAATGAAAACAAATCCCCTAATAGAGTGATTGCAAAGTTAGATAATTTTTTTGTCCAGCATGGAAAGTTATTTTAAAAAAATATATATAAAAGTTTAGTTCCTCTTTAAGGCAATTCCTGAAAAACTGGTGTACTCTGGTATTTTGTAAAGGCAGAATATCAAACAGATAATGTATTTGAATAAAAAATAAGGTTGTTTCATTATGCATTTCTATGAGTGTCTTGATGAGATCAAAATCTCCTAAGAATGTTAACCTTTATTTTTATTATTGACAATTAGCATCTGCCCTATAACAATCAGGTCAGATTATTTGGTGACCTGAACGTTAACTCTGCCATACACATTTGATAAATGACAGCCAAAGTCTGTGTTTGACCTTCTACTTCCATGTCTTACCACCAGAGGGCAGACTTGACTGAGACTAGGAAACGGAAGGTGAAGAATAACATGGCGAGTACCAGGACGGTGCCTACTAACAGCCGTAACGCAATGTCACAGAAACTTCTGCACTCGCACGGAGCGGATAGCGGTCCTGTTTGTAGCTGTAGAAATCCCCAATGTGTGAAAACAAAGCCTTCTGTGTTCTACTAGTCCCGATCTCTAATCAGCTGTGTCTCAGTACAGAACGAATAGGACAATGGCATGACAAGTATTTGCTAACTTACTTTTCAATCGGCTTCTTTTTCTATGACTTTGGGAAGATTTAGGAGGATTACCCAACGCTTGTTACCTCCATACTATCAGATCTGGTGATGAATGTGTACGTGCACACCTAGCTGGGGATCTGATTTACAATAGCGCCCAGCGTGTAAATCATTGCACTGGCGATGTGCGCGGTGACTGCTATGTGACAGGCGGGGAAGAGGCAGTGTATACCTTTCCCATTTCAGACACATGGGTGTGTCGTGTTAATGTTTTGCACAATCCAAGAAGATACCTGCAGAAAAGCTACGCACAGAATTGGAATGAGGAATATCAGCATTCCAGGTGTAGACACAGGCCGAGAAACACCATTGTTACACAGATCGGGGATCAGGACTCATCGCTGCCACATTCTTCCTAAAATGCTTTATCGGTGATTTACTGGGTGCTGACGAAAGACTCAAAGAAAGAATCAAAGGATATAGAATACCTGTCTGATAGATGTGGGTCCCACCCATGACACCCACATGTATATTAGAAAAGAGGCCCTGACTAACATCTGCCAGAAGAAATGTGGCTAGATTTGCCATAAACATGTAAGAGAATTGTGGCCACCTCTCCACTGACAGCGACAATGACTGGGCCGCTCTGAGACAGATCTAGATCCCATTGGTGGGACCCGCACCATACATATATGGCAGTGCCCCTATAAAGGAGTCGTCATAAATATAAATGTATCTATCTACAAAATATGTAATCGTTACGTGAACATATCAATGTAAAACGTCATAGCTAATCAATAGTGCAATAAAGTGAGTAATATGTGCTTGGTTTATACAGTGAATTGTGTTTTATGTACAAAATACTGTATTCTGTGATGTGATTAGTACTTAAAAATGTTTTGGATCTGACAGATGCTATAATAAGTAAATAGGTTTTCATTGAAAACTGCCACGGCTGACAATGGCTTTGTTATGAAGAGCCAGTGACCGAATTATCGTGATTTCAGCTCTGCATGACACTATTCTGGACTTAAAATAGAAGCAATTGAAGTGGAGACTCTCAGGCTTAGTTAGAGGGTTTGAACAAAAATATCCAGCGAAACGTTTAAGAACTGCAACCATTTTTCTATAATGTCTCCTCATTTCTGCCGTTCAGAAGTAATTGAACAAAATAACTTCACCATAAATAAAATGTTAATTTGTAATACTCTGCAGAGAGTCCTTTGCATCACTGCCTGAAATCTGGAATCCATGGACATCACCAAACTTTGGTTGACTCCTTTGTGACGCTTTGCCAGGCCTTTGCTGCAGTTGACTTCAGTTGTTGCTTGTTTATGGGTCTTTGTGCCTTACGTTTTGTCTTAAGCATGTGAAATGCAGCGCGATGGGGTTGAGATCTGATGACTGACTCGGCTATTGCAGAATATTCCACTTCGTCGCCTTAAAAAAAACTCCTGGGTTGCTTTCACAGTATGTTATTGGTTATTGTCCATCTGTACTGTGAAATGCCGTCCAATCAACCTTGCTGCATTTGGTTGAATCTGAGCAGAAAGTATCGCCCTGTACACTTCAGAATTCATCCGGCTGCTTCTGTCTTCAGTCACATCATCAATAAACACTAGTGACCCAGTTTCATTGGAAGCCATGCATGCCCATGCCATCACACGGCCTCCACTATGTTTTACAGAGGGTGTGGTGTGCTTTGGATCATGAGCCGCTCCAAGCCTTTTCCCAGTGCCATTGGAAGCCATGCATGCACATACCATCACACTGCCGCCACCATATTTTACAGAGGGTGTGGTGTGCTTTGGATCATGAGGTGTTCCAAATCTTTTCCAAATTTTCTTCTTCCCATCATTCTGGTACAGGGTGATCTTAGTTTCATCTGTCCAAAGAATGCTTCTCCAGTACTGTGCTGGAGTCTTTAGATGTTTTTTTGGCAAAGTCTAACCTAGCCTTTCTAGTATTAAGACTGATTAATGGTTTGCACTTTGTGGTGAACCCTCTGAATTTGATCTCGTGAAGTTTTCTCTTTATGGTAGATAAACCTATTTTAACACCTATTCCCTGGAGAGTGTTCTTCACTTCACTTGGATGGATGTTGTGAAGGAGTTCTTTTTCACCATGGAAAGGGTTCTGCGATTATCTACCACTGTTGTCTTCTGTGGACGTCCAGGCATTTTTGAGTTCCTAAGCTCACCAGTGTGCTCTTTCTTTTGCAGAATTTACCAAACTTTTGATTTAGTCTCTCCTAACATTTAAGCTAGCTCTCTGTTAGGAGTTCTTTTTTATAAGACTAATGGTCTGTTTCTCTTGCATTGAGAGTGCCTTTGACCACATGTTCACAGTAACAGCTTCCAAATGCAAATGCCACACCTGGAATCAGCTCCAGACTTTTTACCTGCTTAATTGATGATGGATTAATGAAGAAAGAGTCCATGCAGCCCATTAAATAGCTTTTGACATAATTATCCAATTACTTTTGGTCCCTTTAAAGAAAGACAGCTACATATTAAAGAGCTCCCTAAACCCTTACTCCAACTAGGATGTGAATACCCTCTAATTAAAGCTGAGAGTCTGCACTTTAAGCCCATAATGATTATAGAACAGTATCTTGAATATGTTTTAGTAAATAGCTAAAATGCCAAAATTTGTGTCACTGTCCAAAAATTCCTTGACCTACCTGCATTTATACACAAGGTCTATCTTTACATGTATCTATGTGTTTATCTATTCAAAACAAAAAATGTCAGCACTCCTGTTACAAAAAGGTGATAATGGTATTTATTGCAAGCCCATTTTTACCAGGTTCCGTTTTATATGTACACAGTAGGCCGGTAGTCTGGATTTAGGGCTTTACTTGATTGGGGCTACTTCATCTTTTTTTTTTAATTCTGTTTATCAAAAAATGAAAGCAGCACATTTCATGCAAAAAATAGATAGAAAACTCCAAGGTCATCACAAAAACCTTTGTATACAAATTTAAAAAAAATGGCGCAGCACTGCAGAGTCAGATGGCGATGAAACCTATCACAAGCGAAGGTGAAGTAAACACATAAAGAGCCAGCAATAAAGGTGTTATCTGTCTGTCTGCCTCTTCCTAGAAATCTATATTTCTAAACCATTGATGTCCACGTGATGTAAAGTAGGTGTTGGTAAGCTGAACAATGCTCCATAAGAGCACAGATGACTGTCTCCTGAGATTATACATTACCTCCAATTCCAGGTATGTACATTATAGGATATAAAATGTGTACGTCTCTTCACGTCAGATTTCATCAGCACATAGGAATGTTTTCATTCATTTACAGGATGTCTGAGGAGCAGGGCATGAATGCACATTGCAGGGCTAATTACAGACATGAGATACAAATATGTTGGATTGGACCGGCTTCAGCTATGGATTATGGAAATTATTACCTATGTTAATGATTATATGCATCAATAAAACTAGTATAAATCTATTTTTAGAGGGCACATAATTCATTTCACAGTTGTTGTATCCTGACATTTATACATGAAATTACCATTGCAGTACTTAATTATTGTAGAAAATAGGGCTCTGAGCCTCTCACCTCGAAAACATTGCACTGACTGTAAAATAGAAACGCATGCAGTAACAATTGTGCAACACGATTAAATACCTAGTGACATACAAACAATTGTGCCATAGTGTGTGCATGTACAGTGGATGAAATAAGTATTGAACACGTCACCAATTTTTTTAAAATATATTTCTAAAGGTGCTATTGACTTGAAATTCTAAACCAGATGGCAGTGACTACCCATCCAATCAACACAGGCGAAGAAATCAAACCACAGATGTCCATAAATTAACTTATGTGTAATAATGAAAAAAGACACAGGGAAAAAGTATTGAACACCATGAAGAGAGGTCATGACATGAAAAAACCATGGAAGGTCATGACACCAGCTGTAATCTATCATACAACTCATCTAAAACCTGCACTGTATATACAATTTCTTCCATGTCCACTGTATACATACTGTTCCTCTCATTCCCAAAGGTATTTCACACACATCATGCAGCTTCTCAAATACTGACATTGTTATATACAGGCAATGCACACAGCGCTCCTCTCCTCATACCTGTACAACACATACAGCCCTTCATATAAATTAAACGCCCTTAGGCTATGTGCACATGTTGCGGTTTTTGCTGCGGATCCGCAGCGGATTTGACGCTGCGGATCCGCAGCAGTTTTCCATGCGGTGTACAGTACAATGTTAACCAATGGAAAACAAAAACCGCAGTGCACACGCTGCGGAAAATTCCGCGCGGATTCGCTGCGGAAAAAAAGAAGTAGCATTTCAACCTGCACCAATAGGAAAGTGCAGTTGGAAACCCGCAGAGGAATCCGCAGAAGAAACCGCGTGAAAATCCGCAGTGAAAACCGCAGTGGTTTTGCACTGCGGATTTTCAAAATCCGCTGCGGAAAAATCCGCAGCAAAATCCGCAACGTGTGCACATACCCTTATAGCGCTCTCCACACCAATAGTTCCTCTGCATTGTACATACAGTTCTGTACCTCCCATGCCCGCACAGGATATTCATACCATCACCGTACAACAGTACAGTTTTCCTGAAGAATTCTGACAATTTAGCCAAATGTTATTTCGTTAATAGGTCCCTATCATTTAGAAATCCTGCATGGAAAAACAAAATCTCAGAAAAGCCGCACATCCTCACTGCAGACGGCCTTTCATCTGATCGATGTAAGCACTCTTGAGAGTAACTCACTTGATATCGCTATATGACAGGCCGTTTCCTTTTCAGAACGTGCACATCTATTGTTTGTAGCAAAACCACAGGCATTGTTATTCCATTATAAGCCGCAACATCCATCCACTGCATCCTAAACTCATCTCAGTTGTGTATGTACAGGAATCATTACTGAAATCTGCATCTGAGATTACTTATTCCATCTGATAGCCAAGGTGTTAAGTGGAACTTTACTTTTAGTGAACTTTCAGCACAAATATATAGAAATGCCTAACACCTCATACACAATAGTAAGGACTGCAGATACAGGCTGATACATTACTGCTTACCCTCAAATCTGCAGAGCAAACAGCGGGAATCTCAGATTCCAAAGCCTTATGGCAGAGGGACCCATAGAAAACAAGCAGAAATTGCAGAATTCCCTGATAAATGCTTTAATGGGTATCCATCAATAAGATCAACCCTCCCAAGCCGTCCATATGGGCATGTAGATCATAAAAGCTGAATAAACTGATACCTTGATATTTGCGATCTGATGTCGTATTCCAGAGAAATGCACATGTAATATGTAAATGAGCTGCTAAGTTCTACGGGCCAGATCTTTATGAGAACCTGCCTCCAGAGCATATTATATTAATGAAAGGGGGAGTTATCAGTGGGAGACATGTAACGACTGACAGTCTGCTCTACATGTCTCACACTGGTAAGTTCCCCTTTCTTTAAAATAATAAGCTCTGGAGGCAGATTCTCAGGAAGATCTATGTCTGGCCCATAGATCTTAACAGCTCAAATCTAATAAAAACCCACATGTATTTCTCTGGAATAAGACATCCGATTGCAGATATCAAGGTATCACTTTAATCAGCTTCCTATGACCTACATGCCCAAACAGATCGTTTAGGAGGGCTGATCCTACTAACAGATGCCCTTTAATTCATATTTTGGGTTCAATAAACCTATTGATAATGCAGATATTGCCATAAAACATGGACAAGAGAAAAAAAAAAAGAAGGAAAAAATATGAAAAAAAGAAAGGATCTCCAAAGATAAACCAAATATTTTATTGAATTTGCCACAAGACAAGTGTGTACTTACCTCTGCTGTTTCATTGCTCTTCTTATCTGCAGGCTTGGATGTCCCATCTGTCTTCTTACCACATTGCTGAAATAAAACACAATTCCACTGTTATCTACTATTCCAGGGTCACACCTGAAAGCAAAACACAGCTTTACGGCAATATTCCAGCTTCACGCTCTTCTGCTCCTCTGGAGCCCTGCTGTGTGTGGCAGATATATACTGGATACAATGTATGATAAAATATTGTAACCACAAATAACAACACAAAAGCTGTTTTACATGGTATACATCAGGGATGCATTGTTTTTCTTTTCTGAAGCAAGGGCCACATAGTCATAATAAACCAGTCCCAAGTACTGCAATAAAAATTAAAAATGTATTAATATGTGATACATTTATCAATAGAGTATGCCATAAATGTCTGATGGGTAGACGTACTGCTTCCAGAATCTTCCACTGCCCCTGACCCAACAGTTCTAGTCTATAATCTTTCCTACGTATAAGAAATGTCATTCTTTACAGAGATGTGGTATGACAACTACCGTATATAAGTCTAGTACTGAAGCAGTGATAACATTTGGGCTCTAACCAACCTCCTTTCATGTAGAAATTAGTCTAAGTATGGCACAGTTCCCAAGGATTTCATCAAAAGGAAATTGAAAAGCCAAAAATAACAACCAAACTAGATAAAAATGTGAATGTCAGAACATGGGAGTTTTTCGAGCTGGTAATACACTTGAGATAAAAGTCAACTGAACTGGCAGGATGGGCCGACAATATCACAGGTATTGGCGTCTCCTGCTGATGCTTAGGAGACGTTTTGCATACCAGGCCTAATGAAAGGATTGCTGGAGTAAAATCTCCTAATTTATTAGAAGATGGACGTCAAAAACTGACATGCATCTCTGCCAGAAATGTTACTCCAATGTATAAAGATATAAAAGACAGCGCCTCACACGTTGGTGAAATAGAACACAATCTATTCTGCCTTCTGTGGCCACAGAAGGAAGAATAAATTGTGATCTATTTCACCAACGTGTGAGGCGCTGTCTTTTATATCTTTATACATTGGACTACATACCAAGAAGGACTCCTTGGCTGAGACGTGAATGTTGACCCTGATTTTCCCATGAGGTGCTGTGTTCTACTGATTATGCTATAGAAATGTTAATCCAGTCTGGGACTGGAGTACAGTTTCTAAAAATGTATGTCACAAAGTTGCATAAATTCAGATTAGATTGACAAGAGGGCTTACCCATGCTCTGTCTCCCTCCAGCACTGTCCACAGCTGGCCAAAACTGGTGAAAAAACGCCAAAAGTTGAAAAATTTTAGATTTGTGGCATAAACGTCTGATGAAAATGCCCACAGAGATCTGACTTTCCCATGCTGATCCTTTGTTTCCAAGACACGTTGATGTAAGCGGCAGCAGATTATTAAACTCTTCCCGTCCAAACAAGTACGGATGCTGAGTGCAACGCAGGAAAAATGTCAAAATCGGATGTGCATAGCTTGCTGCAGGCTCTATTCACATTGGTGTCATAGCTTTCATTACCTAGATGGAACAATTATGGTTTCTTGTTTTCTACGCCGACAAAGGGCTCATTCAGACATCTATTATTCTTATATGTGTAGTCACGGGTAGACTATGTACCCATTATAGGCTATCGGGCTGATCACGTCATGTATTGTTTGCAGACCAAGAGGTCCATAAAAAAACACACTGGATGAAAATTAGCCATAAAAACCTATGGGTCCATGAAAATCACGGACAGCACAGAAATGCCATCAGTGTGCAAACCGGGTGCTGTCTGCGACTGACATTGTAATGAACAGAAGATTGACAGTTTCAGTTTTTCTTTCTTTATGGAAAATCAATGGTGAAACTATGATGGTAGAAACTGACACACTGATCAAACATGATGAAACTCAGGTCCAAAAACTAATGACATTAAGAAGTATTTGAGTACGTGAAAAATCAATGTCTGAATGAGGCCTAATATGTGTCATGGCTGTTTTCTTTAACAGATCTCATAGTAGAGCAAGCTGTAATAATCTGTGTGTCATAGAGCAACAGAAACCTGATGACTAAGAAGGGTGGCTTGGCATCTTGCCGAATCTGTCTGTTGCCTGAGGCATAGGCCCAACATATTTACAGGTCTTCATTAACTCTACAGACGACACGAGTGTCCTTTTGGCCTCCCCTGGGTCAGTACTTGTTAGAATTCATTTTTTTCTCCAGTGAGGAACAATACAATGCTGTGCTATTCCATAAAGTGCTACCAATTACATTATTGTCCGCCATTTGTCCACCATTTTTAAACTATGTGGTCAACTTTTTTCCCCTTTTTATGATGGGAGCCTTTGGTCCATATCCTGCATTATTTTCCTGATATTGTAACGTTTCCCTGGTGCATAAAATTCAGCCTCAATCTCTTCTTTTAAAATACATGAGCACAGCCTTAGGAACGCAGCTTCAATTCACTAGGGATGAATTCTTCCAACGTTACTTATTCAACCCTACATTCCCCGGAAACGTATTATAGAAAAGATATCTAAATGGGAAATGGAGCAGTTGCTTGCAAATTATTAACATCAAAAGTACTTCAAAACCCAGTTTGCGGCTCAACAATCGAAAAATTGCAAAAATATTGACAACCATGACTTGATATTCCCCCGAAAAAAGACAAAATATGAAGCAAACACAGTGCACAAAGCATAAGACATTAGGGATGTGGGAGGTGAGATTATGCCGGTCTGTTTTCAGGTCAGACTCACTTATTTTGATCTACCCATGCATGTGAACCAATAAGCACAGGGTATGGTGAGAAATAATTAAACACTATAGGTCTTGTGGGCCTTCAGGCTTAGTTAGAAGTGAAGAAAGCACTTAGCTCCTTATATTATTATACATGGATGCGTTCACATAAACCAGTTATGTCTGGCCACTGCTTTTTTGCCTTAAAGTGAAAGAACTAATGGAAGTTGTGATTGTTGTGCAACTGATCTCTAAGCAAATAATTATGCAAGGTTTCTCCGACTCCGGGACAACCCAACTGCTGCTATCATATACAAAACTGACTTTACAGAAAACCTATTTGTTACCTTCGCTCTATTGGTTTTGGACTTCACCGTTTTAAACATTAGTGTAAGTTGGCCAAACCAGATGATTTAGGTGGGTCCAGCTGACCATGTTATGTGTATGGGGCCTCCCAACTTTCCCCTTGTTGTCAAATGATGATAAAAATTGTGCTGACAGGTTTTCTTTAAGTGTAAAGTAGAGACATGGCAGTAACAGTGCTGAAATACAAATTAAATTGATACCATTGGTGAAGAAATCCGCTTTGTTGTTCTTCTTTAATCACCATTTGAAGTTTTCTGCTAATTATCTTTCGGTGCACAGGGGCCGGAATATGCAATGAGTCTTTTCCTCCCTGTCTGTGGTTCCCCGGCCCCTCCACTTGTCTTTGGTCTTGCTTTTTCAGTGATCTGCCGCCTATTTTTAAAATCTCCTCCTCAAACAAAGGAGATAACAGGGGAGTGGGCCGGGAAATCACAAACGGAGTGAAGTTCCCCGAATACAGTCCAGCCCTTGAGCATTGAAATCTAATTAGCAGAAAACTTCACATGGTGAGTAACGAAGAACAACAAAGCGGATTTCGTCACCAAAGGCATTAAACGGTATTACAGCTCCACTACAGCCATGTCTTTATTGTACATTACAAAATTGTGCTGAACAGTTCTCTTTAAGGAATAAAAAGATAATTTTGTTGGGTCACAACTTGTAGGTCGGCACCACCTCTCAATGTGAAAGGCTTGAGTTGCATTTTTTTTTAAATAAATGTATAAATACTAATGCTGGCAGCATGTATTCCCATCATAGGTATGAAGGCATTAAGTTCAAATAGGACATTTTGATTGTTTGTTCCTTACCTACTTTTTTGTCTAAAAATGACAAAAGTATTCTAGGACTAATACCTTCATTGGCTAACTAGATAAATGTACCTGTAGATACTCGTGTATAAGTCGACCCGAGTATAAGCCTAGGCACCTAATTTTGCCTCGGAAAACTGAGAAAACGTATTGACTCGAGTATAAGCCGAGTATGCATTGTCCCCTCATCCCCATCCTTGTATGCATGGCTCCTTATCCCCATCCTTGCACGCATGGCTCCTTATCCCCATCCTTGCACGCATGGCTCCTTATTCCCGTCCTTGCACGCATGGCTCCTTATTCCCATCCTTGTATGCATGGCTCCTTATTCCCATCCTTGTATACATGGCTCCTTATTCCCATCCTTGTCTGCATGGCTCCTTATTCCCGTCCTTGTGTACATGGCTCCTTATTCCCATCCTTGTATACATGGCTCCTTATAGATGCCAGTTCAATATAAATTTTTTTGGCGATTGAGGGTGATCAATGAGTGGAACAGGCTGCCACAAGAGGTGGCGAGTTCTCCTTCAATGGAAGTCTTCAGAGGCTGGACAGACATCTGTCTGAGATGGTTTAGTGAATCGTGCATTGAGCAGGGGGTTGAACACGATGACCCTGGAGGTCCCTTCCAACTCTAAGGGTATGTGTTCACGGGCCGGATTACATCCGAATTAGCTGTGGATTTTATGAAATCCCGTCTCCACTATGCATGCGAACACGCACCCGGCGGGCCTGCGTTTACAGACATGTGGTGCGTCTTTTTAGATCGCAGCATGTCTGTTTACCTTGTGGCGACGCTCCATCTCCGCAAGGTAAGTAACAGGGCCCTATGTATAGGGTACGGCGATTCTGGATGTGTGCAATGAACACATCCGAAATTACAGCGCATACAGAAAGGGGCGGCGGTTTGGGCGGAGCTGGTTTTCCACTCCGTCCAAAGCGCCGACAATCCGGACCGTGAACATGCACCCTAACACTCTATGATTCTATGAAATGTCCCTGAACATAAAACTACAACGACTTTCAATATCTCACCATCTACAGTACATAATATCATCAAAAGTTTCAGGGATTCTGGAGAAATCCATGTACACACAGGTCAATATTGCATGCCAGTGATCTACAGACTCTCAGGCAGTGCTGCATTAAAAATAGGCACGATTTTTGGTTGTGCAAATCACTGCATGAGATTACGGATACTTCCAGAAATCATTGTCTGAACACAGACTGTTGTGCAATCCACAAATACAAGTTAAACCTCTTTTAGTAAAGAAAAAGCCACATATCAGCAAACTCCAGAAACGCGACTATTGCACGACTGCCTATGGCATAGGCAGCTCACACATCCTAAATCTTAAAAGCCTGCTCAATGATGAGCATTATATAGACGTCACCGCTGTGCTCTGCTTTCACTTTACGGCCGGCACTCAGTCAGTGCGGGAAGCAGACGGCAAGGGACCTGACGGACACCGGAATGTGAGTATGTACGTTTTTTTACATTTACGATGGTAACCAGGGTAAACATCGGGTTACTAAGCGCGGCCCTGCGCTTAGTAACCCGATGTTTACCCTGGTTACCCGGGGCCTTCGGCATCGTTGGTCGCTGGAGAGCAGTCTGTGTGACAGCTCCCCAGCGACCACACAACGACTTACCAACGATCACGGCCAGGTCATATCGCTGGTCGTGATCGTTGGTAAATCGTTTTGTGTAACGGTACCCTTAAATGAAAAAAAAAAAGTTGGAAACAGTCTGTTTATGCTGCAAGATTATTGTGAAATGAGTGTTCCTAGGAAGGCTTGATCACGATAATCTTTTAGTGTAAATGCACCTTAACTTTTTGTTGCAGCAAAGTCCTGATACCCCTCTGGAGGCCTTTATCCCAGGCTTCATCACAGTGGGGAGGATAATAACTAGTGACGAGCGAGTGTACTCGTTGCTCGGGTGACCTCCGAGTATTTGTTATTTGTGCTTGGAGATTTAGTTTTCATCGTGGCAGCTGAATGATTTACAGCTATTAGAAAGCTTGATTACATGTGGGGATTCTCTAGCAACCAGGCAACCCCCACAAGTACTCAGCCTGGCTAGTAGCTGTAAATCATTCAGCTGCCGTGATGAAAACTAAATCTCCAAGCACAAATAACAAATACTCGGAGGTCACCCGAGCAACGAGTACACTCGCTCATCACTAGTAATAAACCAACATTTACTTAGTACTACTGGATCAGATTTGAGTATTGCGTCATCATTTCCAATCTTCACAAACATAAAACCTATCATTTTGAAAGATCTGTTAATTAAAAAAAATGTGACTCTAAAATTAGACTTATTTATTAAAACGAGGTTGATAATTATTGTGCTTCATAATTTTATAATTATATTTAATGGCTTTCAAACCTGCTTATCTCCATGACGCTCACTTTGCATAATGCGTACAACAGTATTAATTCTCATTTCTACAAAATAATTACATAAAGCATCCAATTGGTGAGTAAGACAATTTTCTACAAGGAACTGATTGAATTTCTGCCATCAGCTTAAGGCTAGGGCTATACTGAAACTTTGTGTGGCACTATTGAATGATTTAAACCTTAAAAGGGAATCTATCACTAGGTTCTTTCTACCTCATCTCAGAGCAGCATAATGTAGGAAAAGAGACTCCCGACTCCAATGATGTATCACTTAGTTTACTGGGTGCAGCAATTGTGCTACAATCAGTTTATAGATGCAGCAAAGCTGAGAAAGCTGCCCATGTCCACACCACAGCTTTCTGTGTACATTGTCTATGGACAGTAAGCTGCTTAGCAGAAGGGGTGTGGTCAGACCAGTGCTCACGTGCACTGTGGTCAGAGCAGTGATAATCTACTGGTGATCACAGATTCATTGCATTGAAACAGCACAATGCTTAAAGGGAACCTGTCAGCAGGATTGTGCACAGTAACCTACAGACAATGTCAGGTCGGTGCCGTTATACCGATTAATATGATACCTTGGTTGATGAAATCCGTCTTGTGGTTGTTGTTTAATCTTTATTTTCAGTTTTGAGTTAATGATATACTCGTGATCCGATGTGGCCTGTGGGTTGGGGGGTCTTTATGTGGTCCTCTGATTATATATTCATAATGCTGACTGCTGACAGGTCACTGCTCCCTCAGTGACTTGCCCCCTAGTTTACATAATGAATATATGTACTGTAGTGCAGCAGTAGCACCCTGAGCAGTGTTGAGGCAGTGACCCAACAAAGTTCAAAGCAAAATGTCTCTTTAATGTTCAACTCAAAAAACACAGCACACAATAGCCTCTGGATCGCAGCCGGGCACATATCCTCTGGATTACAATCACTAAACACGCCAGTCCACCTCTGACATGTTGCTGTGGGCACCGCCGTGTTAGGCCATGTGCACACGTGAAGTATTTTTCGCGTTTTTTTCGCGTTTTTTCGCTATAAAAACGTGATAAAAACGCGAAAAAAACGCTTACATATGCCTCCCATTATTTTAAGTGTATTCCGCATTTTTTGTGCAAATGTAGCCTTTTTTTCTGCGAAAAAATCGCATTGCGGAAAAAAAAGCAACATGTTCATTAAAATGCGGAATTGCAGGGGATTCCGCACACCTAGGAGTCCATTGATCTGCTTACTTCCCGCACGGGGCTGTGCACACCATGCGGGAAGTAAGCAGATTATGTGCGGTTGGTACCCAGGGTGGAGGAGAGGAGACTCTCCTCCACGCACTGGGCACCATATAAGTGGTCAAAAAATAAGAATTAAAATAAAAAATAGCGATATACTCACCCTCGATGTCTTCCCGCCTCCACTGCATGCTGTCGCTTCGGTTCCTGTAGCTGATGTGCGGCGAAGGACCTAGCCGATGACGTCACTGTCCTGTGATTGGTCGTGAGCGGTCATGTGACCGCTCACGTGACCGTGACGTCACGGAAGGTCCTGTGCGCACAGACCAGCTATAGGAAGACGAACGGACGCCGCTGATGAGATGTCTGGGTGAGTATAAGCATTTTTTTATTTTTTTTATTATTTTTAAACATTCTATCTTTTACTATAGATGCTGCATAGGCAGCATCTATAGTAAAAAGTTGGTCACACTTGTCAAACAGTATGTTTGACAAGTGTGACCAACTTGTCAGTGAGTTTTCCAAGCGATGCTACAGATCGCTTGGAAAACTTTAGCATTCTGCAAGCTAATTACGCTTGCAGAATGCTAAAAAAACGCGAAAAAAACGGAAAAAAAACGCAAAAAAAAAAATGCGGATTTCTTGCAGAAAATTTCCGGTTTTCTTCAGGAAATTTCTGCAAGAAATCCGCAACGTGTGCACATACCCTTAATGTCTCTTTACCCCGCATCCCATTGCACAGTGCACAATATCCTCCGACTGCAGCCGGGAACCATATCCTTCAGTTTACAGTCACTAAACATGCCAGTCCACCTCCTGAGACCATTTGCCGTGGGCGACTGCACCGCTGTGTACGCTGTGTGGTGCCAGGCCTTTCAGCTGCCTTGGCTATTTGGCTCTGCTGGCCTCTGTTGCCTCACACAGGTGGAGCACTGTAGAGGCTTCTGCTCTTTACTCCTCCAAACACCAGACTAACACTAACCCTGAACCTGACACACCCAAACCCAATACTATAGGAATATAACTTGAATCTGTGGCCTTCAACCACATAAAAAACCCAGCCCGGAATGAAACAGACTGCTTTTGATGGTGTCATTAATTTGGCTATCAATTATATTCTGTGTTTAACCCCTTCACCCCAGAGCATTTTCCGTTTTTTCGTTTTCGTTTTTCGCTCCCCTCCTTCCCAGAGCCATAACTTTTTTATTTTTCCGTCAATATGGCCATGTGAGGGCTTATTTTTTGCGGGACGAGATGTACTTTTGAATGATACCAATGGTTTTACCATGCCGTGTAACAGAAAATGGGAAAAAAATTCCAAGTGTGATGAAATTGCAAAAAAAGTGCAATTTCACACTGGTTTTTTGTTTGGCTTTTTTGCTAGGTTCACCAAATGCTAAAACTAACCTGCCATTATGAGTCTCCAGGTCATTACGAGTTCATAGACACCTCACATGTCTAGGTTATTTTTTATCTACGTGGTGAAAAAAAATTCCAAAGTTTGCTAAAAAAAAAAAAAAAAAAAATTGCGCGATTTTCCGATACCCGTAGCGTCTCCAATTTTCATGATCTGGGGTCGGGTGAGGGCTTATTTTTTGCGTGCCAAGCGGGAATTTTTAATGATACTATTTTGGTGTTGATACATTCTTTTGATCGCCCGTTATTGCATTTTAATGCAATGTCGCGGCGACCAAAAAAAAACGTAATTTTGGCGTTTTGATTTTTTTTATCGCTACGCCATTTAGCGGTCAGGTTAATCCTTTGTTTTTATTGATAGATCGGGCGATTCTGAACGCGGCGATACCAAATATGTGTATGTTTAATTTTTTTTTTATTGTTTTATTTTGATTGGGGCGACAGGGGGGTGATTTGAACTTTTATATATTTTTTATTTTTTTATATTTTTAAACACTTTTTTTTTTAATTTTGGCATGCTTCAATAGCCTCCATAGGAGGCTAGAAGCATGCACTACACGATCGGCTCTGCTACATAGAGGTGAAGCACAGATCACCTCTATGTAGTAGAAATGGTGGTGTACTTTGAACGCCGACCACAGGGTGGCGCTCAAAGCAATCGGCCATCAACAACCATAGAGGTCTCAAGGAGACCTCTGGTTGTTATGGCAATGCACCGCTGACCCCCGATCATGCGACGGGGTCAGCGGTGCGAGCACTTCCGGCCGTGCGGCCAGGAGCGCTAGTTAAATGCCGCTGACAGAGCTTGACGGCGGCATTTAACTAGTTAATGGGCGCGGGCGGATCGCGATTCCGCTCGCGCTCATTGCGCGTACATGTCAGCTGTACAAAACAGCTGACATGTCGCGGCTTTAAGGTGGGCTCACCGCCGGAGCCCACCTTAAAGCAGGGGATCTGCCAGCTGACGTACTATTCCGTCAGCTGGCAGAAAGGGGTTAAAGAGATCAGTAGATGAGCAGTCCCTTACATTTGAGGTATATGGTTGTTGATTTATTATTGTAAAAATATTTACATTTTAAAATTATGTAATAATAAAAAATGATTTTATTGGAGTAAAAAAGTTTATTTGTGCTTTTTCTGTTTCACTGCTATTGGTTAGCATTAAGTGATACAGACGGATTTACATTATATTGGGCAGCACATAGTATTATTTGATCACTAGGTTCATAAACTATACTCACTTTAGTCTGCATTGCAACCACAGCTACGCCTGTGACTGCAATACACTCTCATGGCCTCAATACGCCTCCTGGGGGGAACATACCAGACACTGCCTCACAGTACATACTTAAAAAACAACAAAACCTTCTGCAGGCAGAGCTCGGAAGGGAAGGAGCGTCATTTGGAATGCAGACTTAGATGGATTGGTCTGCAGGCGTCGCATTGCGTTTGCAGAGCCCCTAATGTACCTAAACAGTAGAAACCCCCCACAAGTGACCCCATATTGGAAACTAGACCCCCCCAAGGAACTTATCTAGATGTGTTCTGAGAACTTTGAACCCCCAAGTGTTTCACTACAGTTTATAATGCAGAGCCGTGAAAATAAAAAAATCTTTTTTTTCCACAAAAATTATTTTTTAGCCCCCAGTTTTGTATTTTTCCAAGGGTAACAGATGAAATTAGACCCCAAAAGTTGTTGTCCAATTTGTCCTGAGTACGCTGATACCCCATATGTTGGGGTAAACCCCTGTTTGGGCGCACGGGAGAGCTCGGAAGGGAAGGAAAACTGTTTTACTTTTTCAACGCAGAATTGGCTGGAATTGAGATCGGACGCCATGTCGCGTTTGGAGAGCCCCTGATGTGCCTAAACTGTGGAAACCCCCCAATTATAACTGAAACCCTAATCCAAACACATCCCTAACCCTAATCCCAACGGTAACCCTAACCACACCCCTAACCCTAATCCCAACCCTATTCCCAATCGAAAATGTAATCCAAACCCAAACCCTAACCCTAACTTTAGCCCCAACCCTAACCCTAACTTTAGCCCCAACCCTAACTGTAGCCTTAACCCTAGCCCCAACCCTAACCCTAGCCCTAACCCTTGCCCTAACCCTAGCCCTAACCCTAGCCCTAATGGGAAAATGGAAATAAATACATTTTTTAATTTTTCGCTAACTAAGGGGGTAATGAAGGGGGGTTTGATTTACTTTTAGGGTTTTTTAGCGGATTTTTATGATTGGCAGCCGTCACACACTGAAAGACGCTTTTTTATTGCAAAAAATATTTTTTGCATTACCACATTTTGAGAGCTTTAATTTTTCCATATTTTGGTCCACAGAGTCATGTGAGGTCTTGTTTTTTGCAGGACGAGTTGACGTTTTTATTGGTAACATTTTCGGTAACGTGACATTTTTTGATCGCTTTTTATTCTGATTTTTGTGAGGCAGAATGACCAAAAAACAGCTATTCATGAATTTCTTTTGGGGGAGGCGTTTATACCGTTCCGCGTTTGGTAAAATGGATAAAGCAGTTTTATTCTTCGGGTCAGTACGATTACAGCGATACCTCATTTATATCATTTTTTATGTTTTGGCGCTTTTATACGATAAAAACTATTTTATAGAAAAAATAATTATTTTTGCATCGCTTTATTCTGAGGACTATAACTTTTTTATTTTTTCTTTGATGACTCTGTATGGCGGCTCGTTTTTTGCGGGACAAGATGACGTTTTCAGCGGTACCATGGTTATTTATATCCCTCTTTTTGATCGCGTGTTATTCCACTTTTTGTTTGGCGGCACGATAATAAAGCGTTGTTTTTTTGCCTCGTTTTTTTTTACGGTGTTCACTGAAGGGGTTAACTAGTGGAACAGTTTTACAGGTTGGGTCGCTACGGACGCGGCAATACTAAATATGTGTACTTTTATTGTTTTTTTTATTTAGATAAAGAAATGTATTTATAGGAACAATATTTTTTTTTTTTTGCATTTTTTTGGGGGAATTTTTTTTAATTTTTTTTACACTTATGAATATTTTTTTTTTTACACTATAACATTGCCCCGGGGGGGTGGGGGGGGGGGGCATCATGTTATAGTGTAAGATCGCCGATCTGACACTTTGCTGTTCACTGTGTCAGATCGGCGATCTGACGTGCACAGCTCCTCCAGGCTTCCCGGCGCCTGCTCTGAGCAGGCGCTGTGAAGCCACCTCCCTGCAGGACCCGGATGCCATGGCCATTTTGGATCTGGGCCTGCTGCAGGGAGGAGGAGGTAAGAGACGCTCGGAGCAATGAGATCACATTGCGTTGCTCCGGGGGTCTCAGGGAAGCCCGCAGGGAGCCCCCTCCCTGCGCGATGCTTCCCTATACCGCCGGATCACTGCGATCATATTTGATCGCAGTGTGCCGGGGGTTAATGTGCCGGGGGCGGTCCGTCAGCTGACACCCGGCCGCGATCGGCTGCGCTCCCCCCCGTGAGCGCGGCCGATCGCTATGACGTACTATCCCGTCGAGGGTCAGATAGGCCCAGGTCACCTCGACGGGATAGTACGTCTAAGGTCAGAGAGGGGTTAAAGTATATACAGATATTCATTATGTAAACTAGCGGGCAGGTCAGTGAGGGATGAGTGTCCTGTCAGCAGTCTGCATTATGAATAGCTAATCAGAGCACCACATGAAGACCCCCACAGGCCGCCCCGGTGCACGAGCATATCATTAACTCAAAACTGAAAATAAAGATTAAACAACAACCACAAGATGGATTTCATCAACTAAGGTATCATTGTAATCAGTATAATGGCGCCAACCTGACACTTTCTTGTAGGTTACTGTGCACAGTCCTGCCGACAGGTTCCCTTTAACTGCAGCAACAAGGGGTTTAAACATCTAGGGACAGAGTTAATTTTTGCAGGACCAAAGTTGTGTACAACAGTTCTTGCCAATAATTTCATGGGCACCGTGGCAGTACCCAGAAGATCACAGCAACATACAGTATATATTTGTAACGGAGCGTCATTAATCGCTCTCCTAAGGAGGATATACCGTATATACATGGCATTGAATTATATGCAATCTATTGGTGTGTGTGGACACTTAATAATTATGAATATATCAGTAGTACTACATGGTCGCTGCGTAGCCTAGGGCCTACAAATTAAAAGCAATTAGGTTGTGAGTGTTCTTTTGATACTAACTGCATTGAAGACCATGTTTCTAAGTTGCAGTTTGCTTCAGGGAATGATTACAGTCTTTATTCTTTTAGTTATTTTTTATTTTATTTTAAAAAGCTTTCTGATTTGTGTTTATAATTTGAATTCTTCGGTGCCAGATTCCCACGCCGTTTTGTTGGCTCAGTAATCCAATAACAAGCTTGCAGGTTTAAAAAGTTATTAGAAAATCAAAGCTGTTGGGAGCTCAGGCCATAATCAGGGAATGAATTTTTACTTTTCTTTGCTGTCCTCAGAGGTGTGACTCTAAGGCCGGCCACACACTCAGCGTATGTAAATACGGTCCGTTTTTTATGGCCGTAATACGCAGAAAAGTCCCCAAAATAGTGATCCGTATGTCATCGTAGGCAGGGTGTGTCAGCGTATTTTGCGCATGGCATCCTCCGTATGTAATCCGTATGGCATCCGTACTGCGAGATTTTCTCGCAGGCTTGCAAAACCGACATCTAATGGATTTATGTGCTCAAATGTTCGTTAAAACATATATACAGTATGTATATATATGTCATTGAGACACATATATATATTCTGTATTTATATTTAATTCAGCGTGATATATGTGAAAAGCCGGTAATTCAATTGCCAGCTTTTCATTTCTCCTTCACAAACCCGACAGGATATGAGACATGGTTTACATACAGTAAACCATCTCATATCCCTTTTTTTTGCATAATCCACACTACTAATGTTAGTAGTGTGTATGTGCAAAATTTGGGCACTGTAGCTTGTAAAATAAAGGGTTAAATCACGGAAAAAAATTGGCGTGGGCTCCCGCGCAATTTTCTCCGCCAGAGCGGTAAAGCCAGTGACTGAGGGCAGATATTAATAGCCTAGAGAGGGTCCATGGTTATTGGCCCCCCCTGGCTACAAACATCTGCCCCCAGCCACCCCAGAAAAGGCACATCTGTAAGATGCGCCTATTCTGGCACTTGGCCACTCTCTTCCCACTCCCGTGTAGCGGTGGGATATGGAGTAATGAAGGGTTATTGTCACCTTGCTATTGTAAGGTGACATTAAGCCAGATTAATAATGGAGAGGCGTCAATTATTAATCCAATAGTACGAAATGGTTAATAAAACACACACACACATGATTACAAAGTATTTAAATGAAATAAAGACACAGGGTGTTGTAATATTTTATTAGACTCTTAATCCACCTGAAGACCCTCGTTCTGTAACAAAGTTAAAAAAACAAACAACAATATTCCATACCTTCCGTTGTTATGTCCCACGATGTAAATCCATCTGAAGGGGTTAAATCATTTTACAGCCAGGAGCTGTGCTAATGCACTCACTCGTGCCTGTAAAACCCCGGGTACCGAAAGGAAAGCTGGGTGACCTGTAGTTACCTTGAGTTGCGGTGAGGCGCCCTCTGCTGGATGTCCTCATATGAACTCGAGCGTGGGAACTTTTCCGTCACATTTAGCGACGCTGCAGCGATCTAGACAACGATGCCGATCGCTGCAGCGTCGCTGTGTGGTCGCTGGAGAGCTGTCACACAGACAGCTCTCCAGCGACCAACGATGCCGAAGTCCCCGGGTAACCAGGGTAAACATCGGGTTACTAAGCGCAGGGCCGCGCTTAGTAACCCGATGTTTACCCTGGTTACCAGTGTAAATGTTAAAAAAAAAACAAACACTACATACTTACATTCCGGAGTGTGTCGGGTTCCCTGCACTGTAAGCGCCGGCCGTAAAGCAGAGCGGTGACGTCACCGCTGTGCCCTGCTTTACGGCCAGCCGGCGCTGAGACAGTGCAGGGAAGCAGAACGCCGGGGGACGCGACAGACATCGGAATGTAAGTATGTAGTGTTTGGGTTTTTTTACATTTACACTGGTAACCAGGGTAAATATCGGGTTACTAAGCGCGGCCCTGCGCTTAGTAATCCGATGTTTACCCTGGTTACCAGTGAAGACATCGCTGAATCCGCGTCACACACGCCGACTCAGCGATGTCAGCGGGTGATCCAGCGACGAAATAAGGTGCTGGCCTTCTAGCTCCGACCAACGATGTCACAGCAGGATCCTGATCGCTGCTGCGTGTCAAACACAACGATATCGCTATCCAGGACGCTGCAACGTCACGGATCGCTAGCGATATCGTTGTTAAGTTGTTCAGTCTGAAGGTACCTTTATGCAAAAGACTGTGCTCCTTGCAAAAATTTCTACATTTCTGTTTTTTTTCAGTCAAGATGGGGTGCAGAGTGTACATGAATGAGAAAGAAATGACCTTTTTTGAATTTATCAAATGGCTGCAATAAAGCAAAGAGGTCTGAATACTTTCCGTACCCACTGTACATTTTTTAAATGCTAAGTATAGTTTCTCCAAAGTTTAAGGTACCAATTTAAGAATGTAGCTTCGGTATTATATATTCCACATGGCTATAAGCCCCAATATATTTCATACAAATTAAATAATAAACCTGAAAAATAAATAAGAAACAAATCAATATTGATGGTTTCTACACAAATGCTTACGTTGATACGTCAACTAAAACGCCACTAATTTTTTATGTGAATCTGGAGACCAATGAGAGTTGGTCACCTGGGTGTAGAAGAAATGGAAACATAGCAAAGATATTGAATTGTTTGCAACAAAATTGCAACAAATTCTCATCAAAATCTTCTTGAGTTTCATATAAAGTTTGCTGCAGAAGTTGGTGCAGAAGTCGGGATTAACCCCTTCACCCCCAAGGGTGGTTTGCACGTTAATGACCGGGCCAATTTTTACAATTCTGACCACTGTCCCTTTATGAGGTTATAACTCTGGAACGCTTCAACGGATCTTGGCGATTCTGACATTGTTTTCTCGTGACATATTGTACTTCATGATAGTGGTAAAATTTCTTTGATATTACCTGCGTTTATTTGCAAAAAAAATGGAAATTTGGCGAAAATTTTGAAAATTTTGCAATTTTCCAACTTTGAATTTTTATGCCCTTAAATCAGAGATATGTCACACAAAATACTTAATAAGTAACATTTCCCACATGTCTACTTTACATCAGCACAATTTTGGAACCAAAATTTTTTTTTGTTAGGGAGTTATAAGGGTTAAAAGTTGACCAGCAATTTCTCATTTTTACAACACCATTTTTCTTTAGGGACCACATCTCATTTGAAGTCATTTTGAGGGGTCTATATGATAGAAAATACCCATGTGTGACACCATTCTAAAAACTGCACCCCTCAAGGTGCTCAAAACCATATTCAAGAAGTTTATTAACCCTTCTGGTGCTTCACAGGAATTTTTGGAATGTTTAAATAAAAATGAACATTTAACTTTTTTTCACAAAAAATTTACTTCAGCTCCAATTTGTTTTATTTTACCAAGGGTAACAGGAGAAAATGGACCCCAAAAGTTGTTGTACAATTTGTCCTGAGTACGCCGATACCCCATATGTGGGGGTAAACCACTGTTTGGGTGCATGACAGAGCTCGGAAGCGAAGGAGCGCCATTTGACTTTTCAATGCAAAATTGACTGGAATTGAGATGGGACGCCATGTTGCGTTTGGGGAGCCCCTGATGTGCCTAAACATTGAAACCCCCCACAAGTGACACCATTTTGGAAAGTAGACCCCCTAAGGAACTTATCTAGAGGTGTGGTGAGCACTTTGACCCACCAAGTACTTCACAGAAGTTTATAATGCAGAACCGTAAAAATAAAAAATCATATTTTTTCACAAAAATTATTTTTCGCCCCCAATTTTTTATTTTCCCAAGGGTAAGAGAAGAAATTGGACACCAAAAGGTGTTGTACAATTTGTCCTGAGTACGCTGATACCCCATATGTGGCGATAAACCACTGTTTGGGCGCATGGGAGAGCTCGGAAGGGAAGTAGCACCGTTTGACTTTTCAATGCAAAATTGACAGGAATTGAGATGGGACGCCATGTTGCGTTTGGAGAGCCACTGATGTGCCTAAACATTGAAACCCCCCACAAGTGACACCATTTTGGAAAGTAGACCCCCTAAGGAACTTATCTAGATGTGTTTTGAGCGCTTTGACCCACCAAGGGCTTCACAGAAGTTAATAATGCAGAGCCGTAAAAATAAAACAAAAATTTTTTCCCACAAAAAATATTTTTTTAGCCCCCAGTTTTGTATTTTCTCGAGGGTAGCAGGAGAAATTGGATGCCAAAATCTGTTGTCCAAGTTGTCCTGAGTGCGATGATATACCATATGTGGGGAGAACCACTGTTTGGGCGCATGGGAGGGCTCGGAAAGGAAGGAGCGCCATTTGGAATGCAGACTTAGATGGAATGGTCTGCAGGCGTCACATTGTGTTTGCAGAGCCCCTAATGTACCTAAACAGTAGAAATCCCCCCACAAGTGACACCATGTTGGAAAGTGGACCCCCTAAGGAACTTATCTAGATGTGTGGTGAGCGCTTTGACCCACCAAGGGCTTCACAGAAGTTTATAATGCAGAGCCATAAAAATAAAACAAAAATTTTTTCCCACAAAAATTATTTTTTAGCCCCCAGTTTTGTATTTTCCCGAGGGTAACAGGAGAAATTGGACCCCAAAAGTTGTTGTCCAATTTGTCCTGAGTGCGCTGATACCCCATATGTGGGGGGAAACCACCGTTTGGACGCATGGAAGGGCTCGGAAGTGAAGGAGCGCCATTTGGAATGCAGACTTAGATGGAATGGTCTGCAGGCGTCACATTGCGTTTGCAGAGCCCCTAATGTACCTAAACAGTAGAAACCCCCCACAAGTGACACCATGTTGGAAAGTAGACCCCCTAAGGAACTTATCTAGATGTGTTGTAAGAACTTTGAACCCCCAAGTGTTTCACTACAGTTTATAACGCAGAGCCGTGAAAATAAAAAATCCTTTTTTTTCCCACAAAAATTATTTTTTAGCCCCCAGTTTTGTATTTTCCCAGGGGTAACAGGAGAAATTGGACCCCAATGTTTGTTGTCCTATTTGTCCTGAGTACGCTGATACCCCATATGTTGGGGTAAACCCCTGTTTGGGCACACGGGAGAGCTTGGAAGGGAAGGAGCACTGTTTTACTTTTTCAACGCAGAATTGGCTGGAATTGAGATCGGACGCCATGTCGCGTTTGGAGAGCCCCTGATGTGCCGAAACAGTGGAAACCCCCCAATTATAACTGAAACCCTAATCCAAACACACCCCTAACCCTAATCCCAACAGTAACCCTAACCACACCTCTAACCCTGACACACCCCTAACCCTAATCCCAACCCTATTCCCAACCGTAAATGTAATCTAAACCCTAACCGTAACTTTAGCCCCAACCCTAACCCTAACTTTAGCCCCAACCCTAACTGTAGCCTTAACCCTAGCCCCAACCCTAGCCCTAACCCTAGCCCTAATGGGAAAATGGAAATAAATACATTTTTTTTATTTTTCCCTAACTAAGGGGGTGATGAAGGGGGGTTTGATTTACTTTTATAGCGAGTTTTTTAGCGGATTTTTATGATTGTCAGCTGTCACACACTGAAAGACGCTTTTTATTGCAAAAAATATTTTTTGCGTTACCACATTTTGAGAGCTATAAATTTTCCATATTTTGGTCCACAGAGTCATGTGAGGTCTTGTTTTTTGCGGGACGAGTTGACGTTTTTATTGGTAACATTTTTGGGCACGTCACATTTTTTGATCGCTTTTTATTCCGATTTTTGTGAGGCAGAATGACCAAAAACCAGCTATTCATGAATTTCTTTTGGGGGAGGCGTTTATACCGTTCCGCGTTTGGTAAAATTGATAAAGCAGTTTTATTCTTCGGGTCAGTACGATTACAGCGATATCTCATTTATATTATTTTTTTATGTTTTGGCGCTTTTATACGATAAAAACTATTTTATGGAAAAAATAATTATTTTTGCATCGCTTTATTCTCAGGACTATAACTTTTTTATTTTTTTGCTGATCATGCTGTATGGTGGCTCGTTATTTGCGGGACAAGATGACGCTTTCAGCGGTACCATGGTTATTTATATCTGTCTTTTTGATCGCGTGTTATTCCACTTTTTGTTCGGCGGTATGATAATAAAGCGTTGTTTTTTGCCTCGTTTTTTTTTTTTTTTTTCTTACGGTGTTTACTGAAGGGGTTAACTAGTGGGCCAGTTTTATAGGTCGGGTCGTTACGGACGCGGCGATACTAAATATGTGTACTTTTATTGTTTGTTTTTATTTAGGTAAAGAAATGTATTTATGGGAATAATATTTATTTTTTTTTTCATTATTTTGGAATATTTTTTTTTATTTTTTTTTACACATTTGGAAAAAATTTTTTTTACTTTTTTACTTTGCCCCAGGGGGGGACAATACAGATCGGTGATCTGCCAGTTTGCATAGCACTCTGACAGATCACCGATCTGAGAGAAGTGCAGGCTGCTTCACAGTGCCTGCTCTGAGCAGGCTTCTGTGAAGCCACCTCCCTCCCTGCAGGACCCGGATCCGCGGCCATCTTGGATCCGGGTCTGGAGCAGGCAGGGAGGGAGGTAAGACCCTCGCAGCAACGCGATCACATCGCGTTGCTGCGGGGGGCTCAGGGAAGCCCGCAGGGAGCCCTCTCCCTGCGCGATGCTTCCCTGCACCGCCGGCACATCGCGATCATGTTTGATCGCGGTGTGCCGGGGGTTAATGTGCCGGGGGCGGTCCGTGACCGCTCCTGGCACATAGTGCCGGATGTCAGCTGCGATAGTCAGCTGACACCCGGCCGCGATCGGCCGCGCTCCCCCCGTGAGCGCGGCCGATCGGCTATGACGTACTATCCCGTCGAGGGTCAGATAGGCCCAGGTCACCTCGACGGGATAGTACGTCTAAGGTCACAGAGGGGTTAATAGTTTTGTCTCTATTTTTGCTACGTAGAATAGTGCAGTCTATCGAGGATTTTCCTAAGGCTACTTTCACACATCAGGTTTGCGCCGACAGGCTGAATCCGGCTAATTTTCAAAAAACCGGATCCTTCGAATGTTGCCGCCGGATCCGTTTTTTTCCCATAGACTTGTATTAGCGCCGGATGACCTTGCGTTTCGTTCGGTTTTTGCTGGATCCGGCAAATCTGCCATTTCCGGAAAAAACGTCCATAGCAACGTTTTTTGTCTCCGGTGAAAAAGCCAGAAGCGCCGTAGCCGGCGCTTCCGGCTGTTTACTAGCATGGAAGTCAATGGAAGCCGGAAGGTGTCGGATCCGGCGCTTCCGGCTGTTTGCTAGAATGGAAGCCTGTGGGATTTTTGTACCCCATTTGATAGCAGCATACTGTAGGGGCAGAGATCCTGATTCCAGTGATGGGCTACTTGCAGTTGTTTTGATAAGATTGCCTTCTCTGCTGCAGATCCAGGAGTTCTCTAAATGCTAAGCTCTGTATAACCCAGCCCATACCACTGATTGGCAGCTTTTGTGTACACTGTGCATAGGCAGAAAGCTGCCAATCAGTGATGGGGCAAGGTTATACATAGCTTATGAATATGCGTGACTACATGGCAGCAGGAATACTCGGCCTCTGGTGATAATATCTTGCTGATAAAATGGGGATTTTTTCAAAATGACAGCACGCAAATCTGGTGACAGATTCCCTTTACGTAAATGCATTTGTCACCATTGTGTTACGTGGGCCATATGGTCTTACGTTAAAGCATTTTATGACCTACATGTATGTGATTTTAAAGGGGAAATTTTAAACTATCCTATAAAGACAATCCATGTATAAATACTGATAGGTAAGGGGTCTAAGAATCGGATTATGGATCGCCCGGTACTGCCATGGCTGGTCTATACAGTAACTGATGGCATTTATTGACATGTAATGTAACATGGTCTCCACAATAATCACTAATCATCAGGAGTTAGAGACGCTCCACCTTAGACAATCCGCTGCTTTACATCTCACAAGTATATAGAAATCATTCAGGCAATGATTCACAGGGTTGAATTCTAAAACCAGGACAAAGGCATCACATAACTAAGTAAAAACATAACAAGGAAGCAGGCAGATCAATGGTGGCCATATTCTTATCAGAGCAGCAGAGACCACACTTGTATCAGCAGATCTTATCAATACGGTCACTTCTACTTTCACACATCTGTATATGAACATTTCCAGAGACTCCCTGCACCAGAGATATATGAGATAAAGCGGTGACCATGAGGGCAGGCAGTTTTCAGGAATGTCAAAATAATGAATGGTTGATATCAGCAAACAATAGCTCACAGTCAACTGTAGAACTGCAGAAAATGCTGCGGTTACTGACAAAGAGCCCTATTCACACTAGAGATCGGCGGGGTCGGCTCATGCACCTCAAAAGTAAGAGAAGTAAGAAGTTTGGTAAAGGGGGAACGTTCTTCAGTTACATGCCGCGTATATAAGGCTACTTTCACACTAGCGTCGTTTGGCCTCCGTCGCAATGCGTAGTTTTGGAGAAAAAAAGCATCCTGCAAAAGTGCTTGCAGGATGCGTTTTTTCTGCATTGACTTGCATTAGCGACGTATTGCGACAGATTGCCACACGTCGCACCCGTCATGCGACAGATGCGTCGTGTTTTGGCAGACCGTCGGCACAAAAAAACACAACATGTAACTCCGCCCCCGCCTCCCCGGACCTTACAATGGGGCAGCGGATGCGTTGAAAAACTGCATCCGCTGCCCCCGTTGTGTGGCGCTTTCAACGCTAGCGTCGCTGCGTCAGCACGTTGCATTGCAACTTGCAGTGCACGACGCTAGTGTGAAAGTAGCCTAAATGGGCATGAACAGATAAAAGCTGACAGGCACTCACTGCCAGGGTGAGGGTAGCAGTGGGCATTTCCACTTCTAAACTGAAACCGAAAGCACAAAATAGTAAACCAGGGAAACACCTGTAAATCCCTGACCATACCACAAAGCTGCCAGCGACCTCTGCCAAGCCGATGCCAGCCACCAGCTCATATTGACACTGGGATTACAGCAGCATATAATGGAACACACAGAGGATCAGCCGCCTGGAAAGTCATAACCTGTGATAGACGGGAGCCCCCCGAGACCTGGGAGGAATCCAGATAATGAAAAGAGCCGGCATGTGGTGCTGCCCTCCATACAGCATGGCCCCCATACAGCACCTCCTTCTTATCGCATGCCCCCCTACAGCATTCCCTCTATACAGCACACCCCTATACAGCACCTCCTTCTTACAACATGCCCCCCTAAAGCATGCCCTCCATACAGCACCTCAATTTTACAGCATGCCCTCCATACAGCGCCTCCTTCTTATAGCATTCCCTCCATACAACATGCCCCCCCTACAGTATGCCATCCATACAGCAAGCCCCCCTACAGTATGCCCTCCATACAGCATCTCCTTCTTACAGCATACCCCCCATACAGTATGCCCTCCATACAGCACCTCCTTTTTACAGCATGCCCTCCATACAGCATGCCCCCACTGCATATCCTCCATACAACATACGCCCCCTACAGTATGCTCTCCATACAGCATGCCCTCCATACAGCATCTCCTTCTTACAGCATACCCCCCATACAGTATGCCCTCCATACAGCACCTCCTTTTTACAGCATGCCCTCCATACAGCATGCCCCCACTGCATATCCTCCATACAACATACGCCCCCTACAGTATGCTCTCCATACAGCATACCCTCCATACATCATGCCTCCCATAAAGTACCTCTTTCTTACAGCATGCCCCCATACAGCATGCCCTCCATACAGCATACCCCCATACAGCATATCCCCCTACATTATGATCTCCATATAGCATGCCCTCCATACAGCATGTCCTCCATACAGCATACCCCCTATAGCATGCCCTCCATACTGCATGCCCCCCTTACAGCATGACGTCCATACAGCATCTCCTTCTTACAGCATGCCCTCCATACAGCATGCCCCCCACAGCATACCCTCCATACAGCACCTCCTTCTTACAGCATGTCCTCCATACAGCACGCCTCCCATACAGCACCTCCTTCTTACAGCATGCCCTCCATATAGCATGCCCCCCCTACAGCATACCCTCCATTCAGCACCTCCTTCTTACAGCATCCCCCCCACAGCCACCCTCCATACTGCATGCCCTCCATACAGCACATGCCCCCCCATACAGCACCTCCTTCTTACAGAATGCCCTCCATACTGCATGCCACTCCACAGCATACCCCCTACAGTATGATCTCTATACAGCATGCCCCCCTACCAGGGGCGGACATATCATTGGTGCAACCTGTGCAGCCGCACAGGGGCCTAAGAGGTGAGAGGGCCCATTTCCACCTCCAAAGCAGATGGAATTGTGCATTATAATGAGCTATTGGATTGCAAAGGACCCATATATTGTTCTTGCACAGGGGCCCTTTTCTGTCTGTGTCCGCCAGTGCCCCCTACAGTATGCCCCCCCTACAGTATGCCCTCCATACAGCACCTCCTTCTTACAGAATGCCCTCCATACAGCATGTCCCCCCGCAGCATAACCTCCATACAGCATACCCCCTACAGTATGATCTCCATACAGCATGCCCCCCTACAGTATGCCCTCCATACAGCATGCCATCCATACAGAAAGCCCTTAGTACAGTATACCCTGCCATCTATAACATTTCCTCAGTACAGTATACCCTCCATACAAGCATGCTCTCCATGCCCTCAGTACAGCACCCCCAATTACAGCACACCCTCCATACAGCATACCCTCAGTATAACATACTTTCTGTACAGCATGCCCCGCCCTCCATACCCTCAGTACAGTACACCCTCAGTACAGCATACTAGTATACCTTCCTTTTAGCATACCCTCAGTACAGCATTCCCTCAGTACAGTATACCTTCCTTTTAGCATACACTCAGTACAGCATTCCCTCAATACAGTATACCCTCCATGTAGCATACCCCCAGTACAATATAGCCTTCATGTAGCATACCCTCAGTACAGCATTCTCTCCATGTAGCATACCCTCAGTACAGCATTCCCTCCATGTAGCATACCCTCAGTACAGCATTCCCTCAGTACAGTATACCCTCCATGTAGCATACTCTCAGTACAGCATACCCTCCATGCAGCATACCATCAGTACAGTACACCCTCAGTACAGCATACCCTCCATGTAGCATACCCTTACTACAGTATAACCTCCATGTAGCATACCCTCAGTACAGCATTCCCTCAGTACAGTATACCCTCCATGTAGCATACACTCCATACAGCATACCCTCCATGTAGCATATCCTTACTACAGTATACCCTCCATGTAGCATACCCTCAGTACAGCATTCCTTCCATACAGCATACCATCAGTACAGCATAACCCCCCATACAGCATACCATCAGTACAGTACATCCTCAGTACAGCATACCCTTCATGTAGCATACCCTTAGTACAGTATACCCTCAGTACAGTATACCCTCAGTACAGTATACCCTCAGTACAGCATACCCTGCCCTCCACCCCTCACACCCAGCCAGCACACCGGGGCAGCGTGTCGTTACCGTTGCATACCACCAGCTTGCGAATGCCATGGTAGGTGGTACAGCTCCCGGTCGCTCCCCAGAAGTAGGTAGAAGTTGTGAGCAGCAGCCGCCTCCGGCCGAGGGCAGTGATGTGGGCAGAGCCGCCTCCTCTACATAACAAGGGGAGGGTTGTGTTTCGGGGTTTGCTCCGTAAGAAGGGAATGCAGACACCACCACACCCTGGATCCTCTCCTCACCCGCATGTGTCAGCAGCAGCAGCAGGGCGGAGCAGGTCCAGATGTACACAGTGCAGTATATACATTAGTGCGGGCATGCACAGCAGCAGCGGGGCATGGGGAGAGTTGTAGTGCCAGCAGCCTCCCGCCCCGTGACTCCCTCTGGGGGCACACACTGGCACCCTGGCTGTGCCCTCACCCTGCAGCCCCGTCACCTGCGCTGCCCGGTGCACTCACCCCCTTGGCGCCTCCCGCGGGCTTCTTCCCCTTGTTGGGCATGTCCGCACCGTCCGCTCCTGTCCGCACCGTCCGCACCGTCCGCTCCTGTCTGCACCGTCCGCTCCTCTTGAGAACTGCAAAAACACAAAAAAAGTGAACTGACAGGAGGGACTTCCGAGCGCATGAAGCAGCTTTTCCGATCCAGTCCGGCCGAGGCCCCTCCTCAGCGGCTGTGCCAGGGGCTGCCCTCCAGGCTCACGGCGCTGCCTGTTTACTTTCCGAGCTCATAGCTTTACATGGGACTGCTGTGTCCTAATCGCGGCAGACTCAACTACAAAACCTGATCATGTGAACGCATCCTAATGGGAAACATTACAGCTGGACCCTACAGTGTGCTTATGGGGGTGACATTGGGGCAGCACTCAGCCCTGTTTGATAGTGGGCATTCCTGCAGGAAACACTCCTTGGTGTCATGGCGTCACTGTTGTCAGCCATAATCGTTTGAGCCGCGTTGTACACAGGGTTGTTTTCTGTCATTGTACGGGCCACAGGGTTGTCAGCTGTCATTGTATGGGCCGCACGGTACACAGGGCTGTCAGTTGTCATTGTATGGGCTGCAGGGTACACAGGGTTGTCAGCTGTCGTTGTATGGGCTGCAGGGTACACAGGGTTGTCAGCTGTCATTGTATGGGCCACAGGGTACACAGGGCTGTCAGCTGTCATTGTGTGAGCTGCAGGGTACACAGGGTTGTCAGCTGTCATTGTATGGGCCGCAGGGTACACAGGGTTGTCAGTTGTCATTGTATGGGCCACAGGGTACACAGGGCTGTCAGCTGTCATTGTATGGGCCACAGGGTACCCAGGGCTGTCAGCTGTCGTTGTATGGGCTGCAGGGTACACAGGGCTGTCAGCTTTCATTGTGTGAGCTGCAGGGTACACAGGGTTGTCAGCTGTCATTGTATGGGCCGCAGGGTACACAGGGCTGTCAGCTGTCATTGTATTAGCCGCAGGGTACACAGGGTTGTCAGCTGTCATTGTATGGGCCGCAGGGTACACAGGGCTGTCAGCTGTCATTGTATGGGCCGCACGGTACCCAGGGCTGTCAGCTGTCGTTGTATGGGCTGCAGGGTACACAGGGCTGTCAGCTGTCATTGTGTGAGCTGCAGTGTACACAGGGTTGTCAGCTGTCATTGTATGGGCCGCAGGGTACACAGGGCTGTCAGCTGTCATTGTATTGGCCGCAGGGTACACAGGGTTGTCAGCTGTCATTGTATGGGCCGCAGGGTACACAGGGCTGTCAGCTGTCATTGTATGGGCCGCAGGGTACACAGGGCTGTCAGCCGTCATTGTATGGGCCGCAGGGTACACAGGGCTGTCAGCTGTCATTGTGTGAGCTGCAGTGTACACAGGGTTGTCAGCCGTCATTGTATGGGCCGCAAGGTATACAGGGCTGTCAGCTGTCATTGTATGGTCCGCAGGGTACACAGGGCTGTCAGCTGTCATTGTATGGGCCGCAGGGTACACAGGGTTGTCAGCTGTCATTGTATGGGCCGCAGGGTACACAGGGCTGTCAGCTGTCATTGTATGGGCCGCAGGGTACACAGGGCTGTCAGCCGTCATTGTATGGGCCGCAGGGTACACAGGGCTGTCAGCTGTCATTGTGTAAGCTGCAGTGTACACAGGGTTGTCAGCTGTCATTGTATGGGCCACAGGATACACAGGGTTGTCAGCTGTCATTGTATGGGCCGCAGGGTACACAGGGTTGTCAGCTGTCATTGTGTGAGCTGCAGGGTACACAGGGTTGTCAGCTGTCATTGTATGGGCCACAGGGTACACAGGGTTGTCAGCTGTCATTGTATGGGCCGCAGGGTACACAGGGTTGTCAGCTGTCATTGTGTGAGCTGCAGGGTACACAGGGTTGTCAGCTGTCATTGTATGGGCCGCAGGGTACACAGGGTTGTCAGCTGTCATTGTATGGGCCGCAGGGTACACAGGGCTGTCAGCTGTCATTGTATGGGCCGCAGGGTACACGGTTGTCAGCTGTCATTGTATGGGCCGCAGGATACACAGGGTTGTCAGCTGTCATTGTGTGAGCTGCAGGGTACACAGGGCTGTCAGCTGTCATTGTATGGGCCGCACGGTATACAGGGGTGTCAGCTGTCATTGTATGGGCCGAAGGGTACACAGGGTTGTCAGCTGTCATTGTATGGGCCACAGGGTACACAGGGTTGTCAGCTGTCATTGTATGGGCCGCACGGTACCCAGGGCTGTCAGCTGTCGTTGTATGGGCTGCAGGGTACACAGGGCTGTCAGCTGTCATTGCGTGAGCTGCAGTGTACACAGGGTTGTCAGCTGTCATTGTATGGGCCGCAGGGTACACAGGGCTGTCAGCTGTCATTGTGTGAGCTGCAGTGTACACAGGGTTGTCAGCTGTCATTGTATGGTCCGCAGGGTACACAGGGCTGTCAGCTGTCATTGTATGGGCCGCAGGGTACACAGGGTTGTCAGCTGTCATTGTATGGGCCGCAGGGTACACAGGGCTGTCAGCTGTCATTGTATGGGCCGCAGGGTACACAGGGCTGTCAGCCGTCATTGTATGGGCCGCAGGGTACACAGGGCTGTCAGCTGTCATTGTGTGAGCTGCAGTGTACACAGGGTTGTCAGCCGTCATTGTATGGGCCGCAAGGTACACAGGGCTGTCAGCCGTCATTGTATGGGCCGCAGGGTACACAGGGCTGTCAGCTGTCATTGTGTGAGCTGCAGTGTACACAGGGTTGTCAGCCGTCATTGTATGGGCCGCAGTGTACACAGGGCTGTCAGCTGTCATTGTATGGGCCGCAGGGTACACAGGGTTGTCAGCTGTCATTGTATGGGCCGCAGGGTACACAAGGCTGTCAGCTGTCATTGTATGGGCCGCAGGGTACACAGGGCTGTCAGCCGTCATTGTATGGGCCGCAGGGTACACAGGGCTGTCAGCTGTCATTGTGTAAGCTGCAGTGTACACAGGGTTGTCAGCTGTCATTGTATGGGCCGCAGGGTACACAGGGTTGTCAGCTGTCATTGTATGGGCCGAATGGTACACAGGGTTGTCAGCTGTCATTGTATGGGCCACAGGGTACACAGGGTTGTCAGCTGTCATTGTATGGGCCGCATGGTACCCAGGGCTGTCTGCTGTCGTTGTATGGGCTGCAGGGTACACAGGGCTGTCAGCTGTCATTGTGTGAGCTGCAGTGTACACAGGGTTGTCAGCTGTCATTGTATGGGCCGCAGGGTACATAGGGCTGTCAGCTGTCATTGTGTGAGCTGCAGTGTACACAGGGTTGTCAGCTGTCATTGTATGGTCCGCAGGGTACACAGGGCTGTCAGCTGTCATTGTATGGGCCGCAGGGTACACAGGGTTGTCAGCTGTCAATGTATGGGCCGCAGGGTACACAGGGCTGTCAGCTGTCATTGTATGGGCCGCAGGGTACACAGGGCTGTCAGCCGTCATTGTATGGGCCGCAGGGTACACAGGGCTGTCAGCTGTCATTGTGTGAGCTGCAGTGTACACAGGGTTGTCAGCCGTCATTGTATGGGCCGCAGTGTACACAGGGCTGTCAGCTGTCATTGTATGGGCCGCAGGGTACACAGGGTTGTCAGCTGTCATTGTATGGGCCGCAGGGTACACAGGGCTGTCAGCTGTCATTGTATGGGCCGCAGGGTACACAGGGCTGTCAGCTGTCATTGTATGGGCCGCAGGGTACACAGGGCTGTCAGCTGTCATTGTATGGGCCGCAGGGTACACAGGGCTGTCAGCTGTCATTGTATGGGCCGCAGGGTACACAGGGCTGTCAGCTGTCATTGTATGGGCCGCAGGGTACACAGGGTTGTCAGCTGTCATTGTATGGGCCGCAGGGTACACAAGGCTGTCAGCTGTCATTGTATGGGCCGCAGGGTACACAGGGCTGTCAGCCGTCATTGTATGGGCCGCAGGGTACACAGGGCTGTCAGCTGTCATTGTGTGAGCTGCAGTGTACACAGGGTTGTCAGCCGTCATTGTATGGGCCGCAGTGTACACAGGGCTGTCAGCTGTCATTGTATGGGCCGCAGGGTACACAGGGTTGTCAGCTGTCATTGTATGGGCCGCAGGGTACACAAGGCTGTCAGCTGTCATTGTATGGGCCGCAGGGTACACAGGGCTGTCAGCCGTCATTGTATGGGCCGCAGGGTACACAGGGCTGTCAGCTGTCATTGTGTAAGCTGCAGTGTACACAGGGTTGTCAGCTGTCATTGTATGGGCCGCAGGGTACACAGGGTTGTCAGCTGTCATTGTATGGGCCGAATGGTACACAGGGTTGTCAGCTGTCATTGTATGGGCCACAGGGTACACAGGGTTGTCAGCTGTCATTGTATGGGCCGCATGGTACCCAGGGCTGTCTGCTGTCGTTGTATGGGCTGCAGGGTACACAGGGCTGTCAGCTGTCATTGTGTGAGCTGCAGTGTACACAGGGTTGTCAGCTGTCATTGTATGGGCCGCAGGGTACATAGGGCTGTCAGCTGTCATTGTGTGAGCTGCAGTGTACACAGGGTTGTCAGCTGTCATTGTATGGTCCGCAGGGTACACAGGGCTGTCAGCTGTCATTGTATGGGCCGCAGGGTACACAGGGTTGTCAGCTGTCATTGTATGGGCCGCAGGGTACACAGGGCTGTCAGCTGTCATTGTATGGGCCGCAGGGTACACAGGGCTGTCAGCCGTCATTGTATGGGCCGCAGGGTACACAGGGCTGTCAGCTGTCATTGTGTGAGCTGCAGTGTACACAGGGTTGTCAGCCGTCATTGTATGGGCCGCAGTGTACACAGGGCTGTCAGCTGTCATTGTATGGGCCGCAGGGTACACAGGGTTGTCAGCTGTCATTGTATGGGCCGCAGGGTACACAGGGCTGTCAGCTGTCATTGTATGGGCCGCAGGGTACACAGGGCTGTCAGCCGTCATTGTATGGGCCGCAGGGTACACAGGGCTGTCAGCTGTCATTGTGTAAGCTGCAGTGTACACAGGGTTGTCAGCTGTCATTGTATGGGCCGCAGGGTACACAGGGCTGTCAGCCGTCATTGTATGGGCCGCAGGGTACACAGGGCTGTCAGCTGTCATTGTGTGAGCTGCAGTGTACACAGGATTGTCAGCCGTCATTGTATGGGCCGCAGTGTACACAGGGCTGTCAGCTGTCATTGTATGGGCCGCAGGGTACACAGGGTTGTCAGCTGTCATTGTATGGGCCGCAGGGTACACAGGGCTGTCATCTGTCATTGTATGGGCCGCAGGGTACACAGGGCTGTCAGCCGTCATTGTATGGGCCGCAGGGTACACAGGGCTGTCAGCTGTCATTGTGTAAGCTGCAGTGTACACAGGGTTGTCAGCTGTCATTGTATGGGCCGCAGGGTACACAGGGTTGTCAGCTGTCATTGTATGGGCCGCAGGGTACACAGGGTTGTCGGCTGTCATTGTATGGGCCGCAGGGTACACAGGGCTCTCAGCTGTCATTGTATGGGCCGCAGGGTACACAGGGTTGTCAGCTGTCATTGTATGGGCCGCAGGGTACACAGGGTTGTCAGCTGTCATTGTACGGGCCACAGGTTGTCAGGTAATAGCACATCTCCCAACTTTTACAGAAGAGAATTAGAGTCAATATATGGGGCACAGACATTTTTGGTCATACCTGTAACCACTTCCCCATTTATTTTGACCCTGGCAGGAGGAGAGCTTAGAGGGGGCAGTGCCAGTGAGGGACATGTAGCAGACTGCCCGGGTCAGCGGGGCATAGACCCAAATCCAGGACTGTTCCGCTTTACCCAGGACAGTTGGATCTATGGATTTCTTTTTTGTTCACTCATTCATAGTTGTAGCAGCCAGAACTTTTTCATTGTTACACAAACTTCGCTCTATGAGGTCTTAGATTTTTATGAAAGGAGCTGTCGTTTTTTAAGTGTCATTTTGACAAACATGACTGTGTTCACACGTTGTGTAAATTCTGTATTTTTTCTGTTACTTTTTAACTGCTTGTTTTCTGCAAGTGTCTGTACCAAAGTACACAGCAATCTTCTCTGGTTATTGCATTCTTGCTGCATTTTCTATTCGTCTCCCCCTTGCGTTTTTGGTGCAGATTTTTTTTTTTTATTTTAGAGTACAGAAAAGCTTTGATTATGCACCAAAAAAGCAATTTCATTTTTTTACTTGCTATTTTTAAATGCGTTTTTTTTTTCAGGCTCGCCATAGAAGACTGTAAAGAAAAAAAATCCTGTAAACCACACATCTCGGCAGCGTGATTTCATAAAGCCCCTGCCCAATGTGCTTCTAACGACGCTGTTGGACTATGCGGTTTTGGTGCATTTTTTTTATTATAATCTTCTACGTGGAGTCTGATAAAAATCACATGTAAAAAAACGCAAATGCCGTTTCAGATACATTAAAAACATTCAAATCTGCATCAAATAAAGGGGAAAAGGCATGAAAAGATGCAGCAAAATGCAATAACCATAGAAGATTGTTATTACATAGAATGGTGCAGAAAACATACTTATATAAAAAGCAGCACAAAAAAGGCAACATTGACGCTGTGAACACAGCCTCGGTGTTATATTTTTATTTTTATTACAATTTTTAAAGAAGAAGAAAAACATTTTGTGTGGGTTGTTATGATTAGAGGGATACCAACTAGGTCTGTTATTTTCTGACTTGTGATATATTTTTTTTAAAGTGTATTAAAATATAATCATTGTAATTGTTTCCATTATTTTTAGTCATTTTATCTGAAGAAAACAAATCTGTCTTTTATTTTCCCCGTAGAATATAAGTACATAGAAATATATATGTATACAGAGCAGTAGTTTTATGTACCAGTACAATGTGCCTATAAAGAAGAAGAATGCAATGCACATTCAAGTATAAAAAATTCTCCTATATGTGAAAATGCAGCCTGTTGCTCATAGCTATTGGCACTGTCTCTAATGCCAGATGTTGGGAGTTCAAATCCCAGGGAAAATCAGACTTCAAGAAAAGAGAATGACTTCATTTAATAAACGTAAGTCTGTACAGAGCAGAGAGATGATGCTCCTCCTCCCCCAAGGAGAAGAGCAGTGTAATGAATCCAGCAGAGCAGGAGACGTTGCACCAAATTTGTCATATACCTTAGTGTAATAAATGTTTCCAAGCTATCGGTTGATGTTAGAATTTAAGGTAGGGATAATCCTGCCCAAAATGATATTCTATGTTATCCCCCTGATTACGACTGGCACCAGTGGTGTAACTTGAAACTCTTGGGCTCCCATGCCAAAGCTTCAACAGGGCCCAACTATCACAGGTCTTTAGGAAAGAGACGAGTCCCGCCTAATTAGCATATGTGACACTACAGATTAAACTTCATTTTGAAATGTTGGTGTTAATAAGCCACACTAAAATAAAGAATTTGTCATATGTACCGCTAATGTAGGTTTTTTAATAGTTATGGGACCTGACAGGTTCCCTTTAAGAGCATAGTCACATTCAGTAGATTTATTAGGGTCACAGCATATACGGCAGAGATCTGATATCATTGACATCATAATGATTCTGAAATAGGATTGTCTGGGTTTCATTTTTCATTTCTTGTTGTAGTCTGCTGCCTCCTAGTGCGCAGTATTGGAAGTATTGATAGAAGCGCCAATCATGGAGAGCTCTCATGCCACATACAAGGGCTTCTCACAAAATTGCAGTAGAATATCCTCAAAAAGTTAATTTATTTCAGTTCTTCAATAGAAAAAGTGAAACGCATATATTATATACAGTCATGGCCAAAAGTATTGACACCCCTGCAATTCTGTCAGATAATACTCAGTTTCTTCCTGAAAATGATTGCAAACACAAATTCTTTGGTATTATTATCTTCATTTAATTTGTCTTAAATGAAAAAACACAAAAAGAATTGTTCTAAAGCCAAATTGGATATAATTCCACACCAAACATAAAAAAGGGGGTGGACAAAAGTATTGGCACTGTTGGAAAAATCATGTGATGCTTCTCTAATTTGTGTAATTAACAGCACCTGTAACTTACCTGTGGCACCTAACAGGTGTTGGCAATAACTAAATCATACTTGCAGCCAGTTGACTTAACCTCTGTCCTGTGTCCTTGTGTGTACCACATTGAGCATGGAGAAAAGAAAGAAGACCAAAGAACTGTCTGAGGACTTGAGAAACCAAATTGTGAGGAAGCATGAGCAATCTCAAGGCTACAAGTCCATCTCCAAAGACCTGAATGTTCCTGTGTTTACCGTGCGCAGTGTCATCAAGAAGTTTAAAGCCCATGGCACTGTGGCTAACCTCCCTAGATGTGGACGGAAAAGAAAAATTGACAAGAAATTTCAACGCAAGATTGTGCGGATGTTGGATAAAGAACCTCGACTAACATCCAAACAAGTTCAAGCTGCCCTGCAGTCCGAGGGTACAACAGTGTCAACCCGTACTATCCGTCGGTGTCTGAATGAAAAGGAACTGTATGGTAGGAGACCCAGGAAGACCCCACTTCTTACCCTGAGACATAAAAAAGCCAGGCTGGAGTTTGCCAAAACTTACCTGAATAAGCCTAAAACATTTTGGAAGAATGTTCTCTGGTCAGATGAGACAAAAGTAGAGCTTTTTGGGCAAAGGCATCAACATAGAATTTACAGGAGAAAAAAGAAGCATTCAAAGAAAAGAACACGGTCCCTACAGTCAAACATGGCGGAGGTTCCCTGATGTTTTGGGGTTGCTTTGCTGCCTCTGGCACTGGACTGCTTGACTGTGTGCATGGCATTATGAAGTCTGAAGACTAGCAACAAATTTTGCAGCATAATGTAGGGCCCAGTGTGAGAAAGCTGGGTCTCCCTCACAGGTCATGGGTCTTCCAGCAGGACAATGACCCAAAACACACTTCAAAAAGCACTAGAAAATGGTTTGAGAGAAAGCACTGGAGACTTCTAAGGTGGCCAGCAATGAGTCCAGACCTGAATCCCATAGAACACCTGTGGAGAGATCTAAAAATGGCAGTGTGGAGAAAGCACCCTTCAAATATCAGGGACCTGGAGCAGTTTGCCAAAGAAGAATGGTCTAAAATTCCAGCAGAGCATTGTAAGAAACTCATTGATGGTTACCGGAAGCGGTTGGTCGCAGTTATTTTGGCTAAAGGTTGTGCAAACAAGTATTAGGCTGAGGGTGCCAGTACTTTTGTCTGGCCCATTTTTTGAGTTTTGTGTGAAATGATCAATGTTTTGCTTTTTGCTTCATTCTCTTTTGTGTTTTTTCATTTAAGACAAATTAAATGAAGATAATAATGCCAAAGAATTTGTGATTGCAATCATTTTCAGGAAGAAACTGAGTATTATCTGACAGATTTGCAGGGATGTCAATACTTTTGGCCATGACTGTACAGTCATTACAAACAGAGTGATCTATTTCAAGTGTTTATTTCTGTTAATGTTGATGATTATGGCTTACAACCAATGAAAACCCAAAAGTCATTATCTCAGTAAATTAGAAAAATTAACAAAAATCACCTGCAATGGCTTCCTAAGCATTTAAAAAAGTCCCTTAGTCTGTTTCAGTAGCTCCACAATCATGGTGAAGACTGCTGACTTGACAGATGCCCAGAAGGCAGTCATTGACACACTCCACAAGGAGGGTAATCCACAAAAGGTCATTGCTAAAGAAGCTGTCTGTTCACAGAGTGCTGTATCCAAGCATATTAATGGAAAGTGGAGTGCAAGGGAAAAGTGTGGTAGAAAATGTGCACAAGCAACCGGGATAACCAAGCTGCTCGAGGTCTGGTGTGAAGTTTCCACGATCAGTGATGGTTTGGGGAGCCAGATCATCTACTGGTGTAGGTCCACTGTGTTTTATCAAGACCAAAGTCAGCGAGGCCGTCTACCAGGAAATTTTAGAGCTCTTCATAAAGCTTGTCAGCAGAGGAAAAAATGGAGATGTAAATTTCATTCTCCAGCAGGACTTGGCACCTGTCCACACTGCCCAAAGGACCAATACCTGATTTACAAACAACAGTATCACTGTGCTTGATTGGCCAGCAAACTCGCCTGACCTTAACCCCATAGAGAATCTATGGAGTATTGTCAAGAGAAAGATGAGAAACACTAGACCCAACAATGCAGACGCGCTGAAGCCTGCTATCAAAGCAACCTGGGTTTCCATAACACCTCAGCAGTGCCACAGGCTGATCGCCTCCATGCCACGCCACATTGATGCAAAAGGAGCCCAGAACAAGTACTGAGTGCATTTGCTGAACATACATTTCAGTAGGCCAACATTTCGGATTTTAAAATCATTTTTCAAGCTGGTGTTATAAAGTATTCTAATTTACTAAAATAATGACTTTTGGGTTTTCATTAGCTGTAAGCCATAATCATCAACATTAACAGAAATAAACATTTGAGATAGATCACTCTGTTTGTAATCACTCTATATAATATGAGTTTCACTTTTTGTATTGAAGAACGGAAATACATTAACTTTTTGATGATATTCTAATTTTGTGAGAAGCACCGGTATTTTCAGTCCTGATTGGGTACAGCTTGTTGAGGTGGGATGACTTTTATACTAAGTATCCCATATGTTTTGACGTGTTACTATTTAGTTACCCAGTGTGCCTATGCATCATGCTTTTCTTCTATGTTTTATTTGCTAATGGCCACAGCGTATTTGTGCTCCTGCATATTACACTTATATTTTTCTCAATACTTATTACTTATTGTATTCTGAATACTAATTCTTAGACAATGCAAATTTAGTGTGCATTTACACTAGTCAACAGTGGCCATTTTAAATGATGGCCAATCAGCTGCATAGAAGCCAATTAGTTGTCATTTAATAGCCTGTTGAGAAAGGGTGACCACTTTCTCATGTGGACAGAACGATCGGTAATACGATTTTTCTTCTCCCATAAAACATCACATTATTGTCAGCATGTCAGCTGTTTACACAGAGTGATGGGCTCCAGAGAACAGTCATTTAAAAAAAAAAAATCATTTCACCTGACGAACAAGCATTTATCTTGTTTGTTGAGTGATTGGCAACTTGTTTACACAGAACGATTATTGGTAAATGAGTGCTCCCCGATACGCTAGTTCCTCATAACTGGTCAGTCTAAATGCATCCTTAGGATAGACAGTCTTAAAGTATACTAAATTTACCGTTGTGGTTTATGTTTTTTGATAAATATGGCACATCTTTAGATTGTGTAAATAAACACAACCTAGGTATGTATGTAGCCCCAGGATAAGGAAGAGATATATGCGCAATAGTTTAAAAAGTATATTATTTTACTAAAGAATAATTAAAATATATATATGTAAAAAAACAGGGATCGCGTCAGAAGAGGGAGACAAGTAATAAGGTAGATGGAGCTAAAAATGTCTCTAATGATCACTGATGATTACAAATCACTAAATATATATCCCATTCATAAACATGATGACAATTATTGATAAGAAATGTAAAAAGTTGTTGTTTTTTTTTTTGCTGCAATATGAAAATAGGTCCTATGAAAATAAATATAAAGTGCCAATGCTATTCACATGTTTATGAGGAGGTAAAAAGCAGAGGACAGAAAAAACATGTAACAGATATACTGTAGTAATGACTGGTATATTAAGGCTGGGTTCACATGGCGTTACTGCAGTCCATTCAACGCATGCGTTAACGCAAGTGCCGAAAATGATTGCATTATGCGATCGCGCTAGCGCAGATGCCCTCTCTGTGCTAGCGGTGACGGACCTGGAAACGCTGCAGCCCGCGTCCGAGGGACCATTATGGCATGCGTTGGCGATGCGCCCGATAATAGGCGTTAATAGCAGCATTAACGGACTGCATTATGCCGCGGTGTAACGCAGTCCGTCTAACGGACTGCCATAACGAAATGTGAACCCTGGTACAAAATTACACGTTAGAGCATGCTTCTATTCCGCAAAGTTACGATAAGTCTTTATCAGGCAAAATAACTTTTCAGATAATATAGAAGTTGGTCTGCAGAGGACTGGGGTACAATTATTTTCTCTGATTTAGACTGCTTCAGACTGTTTTGGACATCTGGAAGAACTATTCTTGGGAGAAGAAAAGGTGAGTGTTAGGCCGGCCTCACACTAGCGAGTTTTACGGACGTAAGAGCGCAGAAATTACGTCCGTAAAACTCGCAAAATAAACGGCACAATTATTCTCAATGGGGCTGCTCCTATCAGCCGTATATTACGGTTCAGTATTATACGACTTTCTACGGCCGTACAAAATCGCAGCATGCTGCGTTTGTCAGCGTATTGCGCAAAAAAATCGCTAATGAAAGTCTATGGGGGCGAGAAAAATACGGATTCCACACGGACCTGCAGTGTGACTTGCGAGAAATACGCAGCGGTGTTAGAGAAAAGTCGGTAATTCAATTGCCGGCTTTTCATTTCTCCTGCACAAACCCGACAGGATATGAGACATGGTTTACATACAGTAAATCATCTCATATCCCCTTTTTTTTTGCATATTCCACACTACTATTGTTAGTAGTGTGTATGTGCAAAATTTCAGCGCTGTAGCTGCTAAAATAAAGGGTTAAATGGCGGAAAAAATTGGCGTGGGCTCCCGTGCAGTTTTCTCCGCCAGAATGGTAAAGCCAGTGACTGAGGGCAGATATTAATAGCCAGGAGAGGGTCCATGGTTATTGCCCCCCCCGTGGCTAAAAACATCTGCCCCCAGCCACCCCAGAAAAGGCACATCTGGAAGATGCACCTATTCTGGCACTTGGCCACTCTCTTCCCACTCCCTGTAGCGGTGTGATATGGGGTAATGAAGGGTTAATGCCACCTTGCTATTGGAAGGTGACATTAAGCCAGATTAATAATGGAGAGGCGTCAATTATGACACCTATCCATTATTAATCCAATTGTTGGAAAGGGTTAAAAAACACACACACACATGATTTAAAAGTAGTTTAATGAAATAAACACAGCGGTTGTTGTAACATAGTAACATAGTAACATAGTTAGTAAGGCCGAAAAAAGACATTTGTCCATCCAGTTCAGCCTATATTCCATCATAATAAATCCCCAGATCTACGTCCTTCTACAGAACCTAATAATTGTATGATACAATATTGTTCTGCTCCAGGAAGACATCCAGGCCTCTCTTGAACCCCTCGACTGAGTTCGCCATCACCACCTCCTCAGGCAAGCAATTCCAGATTCTCACTGCCCTAACAGTAAAGAATCCTCTTCTATGTTGGTGGAAAAACCTTCTCTCCTCCAGACGCAAAGAATGCCCCCTTGTGCCCGTCACCTTCCTTGGTATAAACAGATCCTCAGCGAGATATTTGTATTGTCCCCTTATATACTTATACATGGTTATTAGATCGCCCCTCAGTCGTCTTTTTTCTAGACTAAATAATCCTAATTTCGCTAATCTATCTGGGTATTGTAGTTCTCCCATCCCCTTTATTAATTTTGTTGCCCTCCTTTGTACTCTCTCTAGTTCCATTATATCCTTCCTGAGCACCGGTGCCCAAAACTGGACACAGTACTCCATGTGCGGTCTAACTAGGGATTGGTACAGAGGCAGTATAATGCTCTCATCATGTGTATCCAGACCTCTTTTAATGCACCCCATGATCCTGTTTGCCTTGGCAGCTGCTGCCTGGCACTGGCTGCTCCAGGTAAGTTTATCATTAACTAGGATCCCCAAGTCCTTCTCCATGTGAGATTTACCCAGTGGTTTCCCGTTCAGTGTGTAATGGTGATATTGATTCCTTCTTCCCATGTGTATAACCTTACATTTATCATTGTTAAACCTCATCTGCCACCTTTCAGCCCAAGTTTCCAACTTATCCAGATCCATCTGTAGCAGAATACTATCTTCTCTTGTATTAACTGCTTTACATAGTTTTGTATCATCTGCAAATATCAATATTTTACTGTGTAAACCTTCTACCAGATCATTAATGAATATGTTGAAGAGAACAGGTCCCAATACCGACCCCTGCGGTACCCCACTGGTCACAGCGACCCAGTTAGAGACTATACCATTTATAACCACCCTCTGCTTTCTATCACTAAGCCAGTTACTAACCCATTTACACACATTTTCCCCCAGACCAAGCATTCTCATTTTGTGTACCAACCTCTTGTGCGGTACGGTATCAAACGCTTTGGAAAAATCGAGATATACCACGTCCAATGACTCACCGTGGTCCAGCCTATAGCTTACCTCTTCATAAAAACTGATTAGATTGGTTTGACAGGAGCGATTTCTCATAAACCCATGCTGATATGGAGTTAAACAGTTATTCTCATTGAGATAATCCAGAATAACATCCTTCAGAAACCCTTCAAATATTTTACCAACAGTAGAGGTTAGACTTACTGGCCTATAATTTCCAGGTTCACTTTTAGAGCCCTTTTTGAATATTGGCACCACATTTGCTATGCGCCAGTCCTGCGGAACAGACCCCGTCGCTATAGAGTCCCTAAAAATAAGAAATAATGGTTTATCTATTACATTACTTAGTTCTCTTAGTACTCGTGGGTGTATGCCATCCGGACCCGGAGATTTATCTATTTTAATCTTATTTAGCCGGTTTCGCACCTCTTCTTGGGTTAGATTGGTGACCCTTAATATAGGGTTTTCATTGTTTCTTGGGATTTCACCTAGCATTTCATTTTCCACCGTGAATACCGTGGAGAAGAAGGTGTTTAATATGTTAGCCTTTTCCTCGTCATCTACAACCATTCTTTCCTCACTATTTTTTAAGGGGCCTACATTTTCAGTTTTTATTCTTTTACTATTGATATAGTTGAAGAACAGTTTGGGATTAGTTTTACTCTCCTTAGCAATGTGCTTCTCTGTTTCCTTTTTGGCAGCTTTAATTAGTTTTTTAGATAAAGTATTTTTCTCCCTATAGTTTTTTAGAGCTTCAATGGTGCCATCCTGCTTTAGTAGTGCAAATGCTTTCTTTTTACTGTTAATTGCCTGTCTTACTTCTTTGTTTAGCCACATTGGGTTTTTCCTATTTCTAGTCCTTTTATTCCCACAAGGTATAAACCGCTTACAGTGCCTATTTAGGATGTTCTTAAACATTTCCCATTTATTATCTGTATTCTTATTTCTGAGGATATTGTCCCAGTCTACCAGATTAAGGGCATCTCTAAGCTGGTCAAACTTTGCCTTCCTAAAGTTCAGTGTTTTTGTGACTCCCTGACAAGTCCCCCTAGTGAAAGACAGGTGAAACTGTACAATATTGTGGTCACTATTTCCTAGATGCCCGACCACCTGCAGATTTGTTATTCTGTCAGGTCTATTAGATAGTATTAGGTCTAAAAGTGCTGCTCCTCTGGTTGGATTCTGCACCAATTGTGAAAGATAATTTTTCTTGGTTATTAGCAGAAACCTGTTGCCTTTATGGGTTTCACAGGTTTCTGTTTCCCAGTTAATATCCGGGTAGTTAAAGTCCCCCATAACCAGGACCTCATTATGGGTTGCAGCTTCATCTATCTGCTTTAGAAGTAGACTTTCCATGATTTCTGTTATATTTGGGGGTTTGTAACAGACCCCAATGAGAATTTTGTTACCATTTTTCCCTCCATGAATTTCGACCCATATGGACTCGACATCCTCATTCCCTTCGCTAATATCCTCCCTTAAAGTGGACTTTAGACAAGACTTTACATAGAGACAAACCCCTCCTCCTCTTCGATTTTTACGATCCTTTCTAAACAGACTGTAACCCTGTAAGTTAACTGCCCAGTCATAGCTTTCATCTAACCATGTCTCGGTTATTCCCACTATGTCAAAGTTACCTGTAGATATTTCTGCTTCTAGTTCTTCCATCTTGTTTGTCAGGCTTCTGGCGTTTGCGAGCATGCAGTTTAGAGGATTTTGTTTTGTTCCAATCTCCTCGCTGTGGATTGTTTTAGAAATGTTCTTACCTCCCTTCTGAGTATGTTTTCCTGGGTCTTCTTTGTTCGAGTCTAATGTTTTTCTTCCCGTCCCCTCTTCTTCTAGTTTAACGCCCTCCTGATGAGTGTAGCGAGTCTTCTGGCGAATGTGTGTTTCCCAGGTTTGTTGAGGTGTAGTCCATCTCTGGCGAGGAGTCCATCCATTGTAATAATTTATTGCTCTCTCAATCCATCAGGAACACCCTCGCTTGGAAAAATAATAAACGCACAAGATACATACCTTCTGGTGAACCGTCTCGTCCCACGAAGTAATCCATCTGAAGGGGTTAACTAATATTACAGGCACGAGCTGCGATAAACCACTCGCTCGTACCTGTAATCCCCGGGTGCTGAAAAGAAAGCTGGATCTGTACTTACATTGAGTCGCGGTGAGGCGCCCTCTGGTGGATGTTCTCATGAACTGCAGCCTGGGAACTTTTTCCCACGCTCCAGGTCATATGAGGACATCCACCAGGGGGCGCATCACCGCGACTAAAGGAAATGTAGGTCAATGACCTACATTTCATTCATTCGCCGGGGAATTACAAGCACGAGCACCGCTGCATTTAGCAGGGCTCCTGCCTGTAATATTAGTTAACCCCTTCAGATGGATTACTTCGTGGGACGAGACGGTTCAGCTGAGGGTATGTATCTTGTGCGTTTATTATTTTGCCAAGCGAGGGTCTGCAAATGGATTGAGAGAACAATAAATTATTACAACAACCGCTGTGTTTATTTCATTAAACTACTTTTAAATCATGTGTGTGTGTGTGTTTTTTAACCCTTTCCAACAATTGGATTAATAATGGATAGGTGTCATAATTGACGCCTCTCCATTATTAATCTGGCTTAATGTCACCTTCCAATAGCAAGGTGGCATTAACCCTTCATTACCCCATATCCCACCGCTACACGGGAGTGGGAAGAGAGTGGCCAAGTGCCAGAATAGGCGCATCTTCCAGATGTGCCTTTTCTGGGGTGGCTGGGGGCAGATGTTTTTAGCCACGGGGGGGCCAATAACCATGGACCCTCTCCTGGCTATTAATATCTGCCCTCAGTCACTGGCTTTACCATTCTGGCGGAGAAAATTGCGCGGGAGCCCACGCCAATTTTTTCCGCCATTTAACCCTTTATTTCAGTAGCTACAGCGCTGAAATTTTGCACATACACACTACTACCATTATTAGTGTGGAATATGCAAAAAAAAAGGGGATATGAGATGGTTTACTGTATGTAAACCATGTCTCATATCCTGTCGGGTTTGTGCAGGAGAAATGAAAAGCCGGCAATTGAATTACCGGCTGTTCACAGATATCGCGCTGAATGAAATCTAAATACAGAATATATATATATATATGTGTCTCAATGACATATATATATATATATATATATATATACTGTATATATGTTTTCCCGAACATTTGAGCACATAAATCCATTAGATGTCGGTTTTGCAAGCCTGCGCGAAAATCTCGCAGTACGGATGCCATACGGATTACATACGGAGGATGCCATGCGCAAAATACGCTGACACACCCTGACTACGGATCAATATTTTGGGAACATTTCTCCGTATTACGGCCGTAGTACGGACGTATAATACGTGGCGTATTGTCTTACGCCAAGTGTGAGGCCGGCCTTACCATGAGTCCTGTGTCATAGTTACATAGTTACATAGTTATTAAGGTTGAAGGAAGACTAAGTCCATCTAGTTCAACCCATAGCCTAACCTAACATGCCCTAACATGTTGATCCAGGGGAAGGCAAAAAAACCCCATGTGGCAAAGAGTAACTCCACCATGGGGAAAAAAATTCCTTCCCGACTCCACATACGGCAATCAGACTAGTTCCCTGGATCAATGCCTTATCAAGGAATCTAGTGTATATACCCTGTAACATTATACTTTTCCAGAAAGGTATCCAGTCCCCTCTTAAATTTAATTAATGAATCACTCATTACAACATCATACGGCAGAGAGTTCCATAGTCTCACTGCTCTTACAGTAAAGAATCCGCGTCTGTTATTATGCTTAAACCTTCTTTCCTCCAGACGTAGAGGATGCCCCCTTGTCCCTGTCTCAGGTCTATGATTAAAAAGATCATCAGAAAGGTCTTTGTACTGTCCCCTCATATATTTATACATTAACATAAGATCACCCCTTAGTCTTCGTTTTTCCAAACTAAATAGCCCCAAGTGTAATAACCTATCTTGGTATTGCAGACCCCCCAGTCCTCTAATAACCTTGGTCGCTCTTCTCTGCACCCGCTCCAGTTCAGCTATGTCTTTCTTATACACCGGAGACCAGAACTGTGCACAGTATTCTAAGTGTGGTCGAACTAGTGACTTGTATAGAGGTAAAATTATGTTCTCCTCATGAGCATCTATGCCTCTTTTAATACATCCCATTATTTTATTTGCCTTTGTAGCAGCTGCCTGACACTGGCCACTGAATATGAGTTTGTCATCCACCCATACACCCAGGTCTTTTTCATTGACGGTTTTGCCCAGAGTTTTAGAATTAAGCACATAGTTATACATCTTATTACTTCTACCCAAGTGCATGACCTTACATTTATCCCCATTAAAGCTCATTTGCCATTTATCAGCCCAAGCTTCTAGTTTACATAAATCATCCTGTAATATAAAATTGTCTTCCCCTGTATTGATTACCCTGCAGAGTTTAGTGTCATCTGCAAATATTGAAATTCTACTCTGAATGCCCCCTACAAGGTCATTAATAAATATGTTAAAAAGAAGAGGGCCCAATACTGACCCCTGTGGTACCCCACTGCTAACCGTGACCCAGTCTGAGTGTGCTCCATTAATAACCACCCTTTGTTTCCTATCCCTGAGCCAGCTCTTAACCCACTTACACATATTTTCCCCTATCCCCATTACTCTCATTTTATGTAACAACCTTTTGTGTGGCACCGTATCAAAAGCTTTGGAAAAGTCCATATATACTACGTCCACTGGGTTCCCTTGGTCCAGTCCAGAACTTACCTCTTCATAGAAGCTGATCAAATTAGTCTGACATGAACGGTCCCTAGTAAACCCGTGCTGATACTGGGTCATGAGGTTATTCCTCTTCAGATACTCCAGCATAGCATCCCTTAGAATGCCCTCCAGGATTTTACCCACAGTAGAGGTTAAACTTACTGGCCTATAATTACCGAGTTCAGTTTTTGCCCCTTTTTTGAATATTGGCACCACATTTGCTATACGCCAGTCCTGTGGTACAGACCCTGTTATTATGGAGTCTTTAAAGATTAAAAATAATGGTCTATCAATGACTGTACTTAGTTCCTGCAGTACTCGGGGGTGTATCCCATCCGGGCCCGGAGATTTGTCAATTTTAGTTATTTTTAGACGCCGCTGTACTTCCTGCTGGGTTAAGCAGGTGACATTTAATGGGGAATTTTTATCACTAGTCATTTTGTCTGCCATGGGATTTTCTTTTGTAAATACTGATGAAAAAAAGTCATTTAGCATATTGGCTTTTTCCTCATCCTCATCCACCATTTCACCCAGACTATTTTTAAGGGGGCCAACACTGTCATTTTTTAGTTTCTTACTATTTATATAGTTAAAGAATATTTTGGGATTATTTTTACTCTCTCTGGCAATGAGTCTCTCTGTCTCAATCTTTGCTGCCTTGATTTGCTTTTTACAGAATGTATTTAATTTTCTGTATTTATTTAAAGCCTCCTCACTACCTACTTCCTTTAATTCTCTAAATGCTTTCTTTTTGTCCCTTATTGCGCCCCTTACAGCTCTATTTAGCCATATTGGTTTCCTCCTATTTCTAGTATGTTTATTCCCATACGGTATATACTGTGCACAGGTCCTATCCAGGATGCTAATAAACGTCTCCCATTTTCTTTGTGTATTTTTGTGTCTCAGGATATCGTCCCAGTTAATTGCACCAAGATCCTCTCTCATCCGTTGGAAATTTGCCCTCCTGAAGTTTAGTGTCCTTGTCACCCCCCTACTACCCATCTTATTAAAGGTTACATGAAAACTTATTATTTTGTGATCACTATTCCCCAAGTGACCCCCAACCCTTATATTTGATATGCGGTCTGGCCTGTTGGTTAATATTAGGTCTAGCAGTGCCCCCCTCCTTGTTGGGTCCTGAACCAGTTGTGAAAGGTAATTGTCTCTCATAGTTGTCAAAAACCGATTACCTTTGCTGGAACTGCAGGTTTCTGTTCCCCAATCTATTTCAGGGTAGTTGAAGTCCCCCATAATAATGACTTCTCCTTGAGTCGCAGCTTCATCTATTTGCTTTACGAGGATATTCTCCATTGCTTCCATTAGTTTTGGAGATTTATAACAAACCCCTATCAGTAATTTATTATTTTTTCCCCCTCCCCTTATCTCCACCCACAGAGACTCTACATTTTCATTAGATTCACCTATATTATCACGCAGGATGGGTTTTAAGGTCGATTTTACATACAGACACACCCCACCCCCTCGCTTATCTGTACGGTCATTTCTGAAGAGGCTATAGCCCTGCAAGTTAACAGCCCAGTCATGGCTCTCATCCAGCCACGTCTCAGATATCCCCACCATGTCATAATTATGCTCCAACAACATTAGTTCTAATTCATCCATTTTGTTGGCGAGGCTTCTGGCATTAGTATACATGCACTTGATGTTACTCTCTGTACCTCTATTCTTTCTTAAATTACTAACTGTTCTAACCCCACCCCCCATGCCACCGCCACCCCCAACTTCCTTATTTGTGCCCAGGTCTCTATCTGCACTATCTTCCCCTCCTATAAAATGAATACCCTCCCCCCCAATCCCTAGTTTAAACACTCCTCCAACCTTCTAACCATTTTCTCCCCCAGCACAGCTGCACCTTCCCCATTGAGGTGCAGCCCGTCCCTAGCGTAGAGCCTGTAGCCAACTGAGAAGTCGGCCCAGTTCTGCAGGAACCCAAACCCCTCCTTCCTACACCAATTCTTGAGCCACTTATTAACCTCCCTAATCTCCCGTTGCCTCTCTGGCGTGGCACGTGGTACAGGCAGTATTTCGGAAAATACCACGTTGGAGGTCCTTGCTTTCAGCTTGCAGCCTAATTCCCTGAAATCATCTTTAAGGACCTTCCACCTACCTCTAACTTTGTCATTTGTGCCAATGTGCACCATGACCGCTGGGTCCTCACCAGCCCCTCCCAGTAATCTATCCACCCGATCAGCGATGTGTCGGACTCGAGCGCCAGGTAGGCAGCACACCGTCCGACGATCCCTGTCTTTGTGACAGATTGCCCTATCTGTTCCCCTAATAATTGAGTCCCCCACTACCAGCACCTGTCTGGCCTGCCCTGCTCTCCTTTTTCCCTCCTTACTGGAGCAGTCACTCCTCTGGCTTTCAGAGGTCATGCCAACAGTAAAGCCTCCTGAGACAATTCATGTGTGGGGTTGGTTTTCATCCAAGGGAGTGGGGTGGGCTCTCTCACAATTTTGCCTAGGGCCTCATTCAGACATCATTGTTGCACATCATATATACAAGAACCTATTATAGTCTATGGGTCTGTTCACATGACTGTTTTTCAATGAATCATGAATCTGTGCAAAACTCATGGAGACATGTTTTTTTTTTTTCCGTATCATGGGTAAAATTTTCCAGTGCCAGTCTATTGCACCATGTGCCACACGTGTGCAGTCTGTGTTTAACATTACAAAGGATACGAGACGCTTCGTAATTTATTAAATCGTACATGAAAAACACTGTTGAAATACTAATGATACACAGATCCAAAATACTGACACCAGCACCATATTTTTGCATATGAGAAAAATACTGACTTCTGAATGAGGCCTAAGAGCACTGCCATGAATAACAAATGGGATCTAAACCTCCTCCAAGAGCAACTTTTCCCAACAACCAAGGACAATTTGGTGATGAACAATGCTTTTTCCAGCATGATTGAGTAACTAAGTTGCTCGGTGAACAAAAAAATTACATTTTGGGTCCTTGGTCAGGAAATGCATCAGATCTCAATCCCATAGAGAACTTGTTCAATCCTCAAAAAGTGGGTGGACAAACAAAAATACAGAAATTATGATAAACTTCAAGCACTGATAACAAGAATGGGAAGTCCTCAGGATTTGGCCCAGAAGCTGATAATCATACTAATTGCAGAAGTCTTTACATAAGCTTGATGTATTTGTCAATAAAAGTATAAAATGCTGATAATTGTACATGAATAACCATAGAGACATCTGACAAAAAGATCTAAAAACACTGAAGCAGCAAACGTTGTAAAAATAAAAATTTGTGTCAGTCTCAAAACTTTTGTCCACGACTGTATGTACAGTTCTTTAAAGCCCTAGACACTAGAGATGGGCGGTCCCCTAGATGTTCGGGTTCAGCGAGTTCACCCGAACAGTTAAAAAAAAAGTTTAGGTTTGGGTACCAGAACAATCCAGGGTACTGAACATCCAGTGTTTGCCACACTGTCATGTGTATGACAGTGCGGCAAACACTGATTCTGATCGTCGGTAAAATCATTACTGCCGGTCAGATAGCTGCAGTTCCCATGCTGTCAAATGACAGCGGAGCCCACAGCTGTGATCGGAGGTATAAAGTTTACTTCCGGTCACTGGCGTTGGCTGATGGGACTGCTGTTCACATCAGCCTATGCCTGCTGCCACTAATAACAGTGAGCTGGCACCTGCACTCTAAAAAAATAAGTAAATGAAAATAACAGCATGGGTTTCCCTTTATTTTTGATAACCATGCAGGCAAAACCAACAGCTGGGAACTGCAACCCTCAGCTGTCAGTGTTATCAAGGTTGGTTATCAAGAATAGAGGGGTCCCCATGCTGTTTTTCTAAATTATTTAAATAATTTAAAAAAAAACTATGTGAGGTCCCCCCATTTTTGACAACTAGTCTTGCTAAAGCAGATACCTGAGAGCTGGTATTCTCAGGCTGGTAACGGTTCATTAATATTGCTCCCCAGCCTAAAAACAGCAGCCAGCAGCTACCCAGAAAAGGCGCATCTACTAGATGCGCCATTTCTGGTGCTTTGCCCGGCTCTTCCCACTTGCCTTGTAGCGGTGGCAAGTGGGGTTCATATTTGTGGAGTTGATGTCACCTTTGTATTGTCCGGTGACATCAACCCCACGGGTTAGGAATGGATAGTGGTAAGACAATTACTAACCCTATAGTTGTATTGTAAATAAACACAGCCAGAATAAAGTCTTTCAATTGAAAGAATTGCACAGGCTCTTTTAATTATTCTAAATTAAACCATACTCAGGTCATCGCCCATTCCATTGAAACTCTCGTCTGATGTAATAAAACAAAAATAAAAAAACAACAATATCCCTCCCCTGTCCATAGTTCTTTCCCACGCTGTAATCCATGACTGGGGATAAACCGTTTTGAACCTAGACAGTGGCAAGATATGACTGTCCAGAAAAAAACTGGGAAAGCCACTGGGAGAATGAGCGGTGATGTCATCGAGGTTACCTCCGGTCACTGAGCCGGACCTCTGAACTGCAGTGACCTCGGTGACATCCCCAGTAGCAAAGTGAGAAAGTCTCATGGTGCAGTGATGGGCTCAGAGAGTTCACCGCAGTTCACTGTGAGAACGCTGGGAACGCTGCCTCAGTGACCAGCAGTAACCTTGCTGAAGTCACCGCTAGTCACTGGTGCTGTGCTCGCAGCAGCTCTTTCTCCCCGTGAATCTTAGCCCGGATGTTCGCCTCTTGGCACTGTCCAGGTTGACAACTATTAATCCCCAGACATGGATTACAGCATGGGACAGAACGACGAACAGGTGAGAGATATTGCTGTTTTTATTTTTGTTTTATTACAGGAGATGAGGGATTCAATGGAATAAGCATTAGGTGAGTATCACAGAAGAACATCCAGCTCACCACCTGCAATTCCACACTTCTGGAGCACGGCTAGCCCCTGTTAGGGTGCAACTTCAAATGAAGAAAGCAGAAAAATCCAGCTCACAGATGAAGTCCTAAAAAGTGCATTTTATTTTCCAAGGTACGTGAAGCAAAGATTAAAATGTTGTGTTAAAAAAAATGAGAGTACAGGCATCCTTTGATGCGTTTCGAGCAACATACGCTCTTTGTCTTGAAGCAAAGTTTAAAATCGTGTGTTCACAGAAAAAGAGTACAGGCATACCTTGACCCGTTTTGAGCGACATGCGCTCTTAGTCTGTGCCCGAACAGTAGGTGTTCGGTATGGACACCAAACTTTACTGATTGGGTTCACCCATCTCTACTAGATACCTGTGATGCATTTTTTTACATGCAAGATATTCGGATCACACTGAGATGACACTCGGTTCAAACTCTGTTAGAGATTGAGCCAAATATCATGTTACTGTGATCCGATTTTCTAGTATGAAAGAATCGCAGCGCAAGTGTGGAGAAGACAGAGAATGTAATTTCTCCAGCTTCTCCATTGTTTCACATGCACCTATATATTTGTATGGGTTCACTTGGCCCGATATAGGATGCCCTCGCAGATGTCATGGCGAATCTCAGATCTGAGCTGCCACATAGTATAACATTGGGCCAAGTGCTGATAAAACATCAGATAGCACTTGGCTGTGTTATACGTTTGTGTGAGTGTACTTCAGGGGCACAGACAGATAAGGAGGATCGCATCATAATCCTCTTACTGGCTGTCTGCTCTCCTGACCTGAGTTTGACAGCTGTATAGAAATACATCACGCTGTCATGCTTAGGACTGGAAAGGTGCCCAACCAGTTTTTCTGCAGAATTTTTGCTGCAGATGCCATATAGAATATCTGCCAATTGTGAGCATGACGTAGCCCTTAGTCCACTTTCACAAGTCCTGGTGATTCCTGTACTGGAAAAAACAGTACTGGTGAGCTCTATGGTCCGTGTCCGTGTGTCATCCGTATGTACAGTACGTATGTAACATCCGTGTATCAGTTTGCTGTCCATGAGTCACATCCGTGTGCCATCTGTATGCCCGTGTGACACGTACAGTGGCAAGGGAAAAGCAGTACAGTTTGTGCTGATCACTGGTGCCGGCTGCTGAAGTCGGCTCTCATCATTGTCACTTGGTCTTCCTGAGATCAGCGCGACCAGGCGACAATGATAGGAGTTGTATTCAGCATCCACTGTGCGCATCTTGTGTAAAATTAAGAATTTAATAAAAAAATGGGGTGGGCTCCCGTGTAATTTTCATAACCAGCAGACAGTAAGCTCATGGGTGGGGGCTGATGTTAATAATTTGAGAAAAGGGACAATAATCCAAAAGGTTCCCAGGCTATTAATAAAAACTCACAGCTGTTTGCTTACCTTTTGCTGGTGAGTTTACGGAGGACCACAAAAAAAAATTATGTAGGGTCCCCCTATACATTCACACCAGCAAAGGCTAAACAGACAGCTATGGGTTGATATTAATAACCTCGAAGGGGCCAAAGATATTGTCCTCCCTCCCAGACTGCCAACATCAGCCCACAGCACGCATCCATAAGATATTGTCCCTTTTTCCAAATAATTAACATTAGTCCCCAGCTGTGGGCTTTCCCTTTGCTGGTTATGAAAATTACACTGGATGCCACAGAATTTTTTAAAATTATTTCTTAATTTTATACAAGATGTACACAGCGGGTGCTGAATATAACTCCCATCATTGTCGCCTGGTCGCCCTGATCACAGGAAGACCAGGCGACAATGATGAGAGCTGTCTTAAGCAACCAGCGCCTGGGAACAGCGCGAGCTGTACCATTTTTTCCCAGGCGCCGGTACAGGTCACGCTGATGATGACACACAGATGTCATAATAATAATCTTTATATAGCGCCAACATATTCTGCAGCACTTTAAAGTTTAATAGTTTCAAACACAAGTCATAAGTAACAACGTTAACACTACAATAATTAACGCACAATAAGACGACCCTGCTCGTGAGTGCTTACAATCTACAATGAGGTGGGGGGATACAAAGTACAGGAGCTTATTTACAATGATGTATTTACAATGATGGCCAAGGCATCTTGAGGGAGTTGGGGGATAAATGGAGATAGTGAATTGGGCTACACACGCACACTTACACATAACATGACTTTTGTTAGGGAACATGATAGGCCGCTCTGAACAAATATGTTTTGAGGGCATGCCGAAAATTATGCAAATTGTGAATGGGCCTAATTTCTTGGGGTATAGCATTCCAGAGGATTGGCGCAGCGCGGGAGAAGTCTTGGAGACGGGAGTGGGAGGTACGGATTAGTGCAGAGGTTAGTCTAAAGTCATTTACAGAGCGCAGCAGTCAGCTAGGCTGATAGACAGAAATAAGGGAGGAGATGTAAGGGGATGCTGCACTGTGAAGAGCTTTATGGGTGAGAACAATTACTTTGAATTGGATCCTATAATGAACGGGCAGCTAGTGTAACGACTGGCGAAGAGTGGCTGCATCTGAATACCGATTAGCCAGGTAGATGACCCTGGCTGCTGCATTAAGGATAGACTTGAGAGGGGAAAGTCAAGTGAGGGGGAGGCCAATTAATAGTCTGTCCAATTGGATGGTCTGTCCAATTGGGGCCATGTAGAGGGAGAAGAGAAGGGGGCCAAGGACTGAGCCCTGAGGTACCCCAACAGTGAGAGGAAGAGGAGATGAAGTGGAGCCAAGGAACGATACACTGAAGGAGCTGTCAGAAAGATAGGAAGAGAACCAGGAGAGAGCAGTGTCCTTAATGCCTAGTGACTGGAGCCTAGAGAGTAGGAGAGGGTAGTCAACAGTGTCGAAAGCTGCAGAAAGGTCGAGAAGATTGAGCAGAGAGTGGTGATCGTTACACTTTCAATGACCTTCTGACATATATACGACTGAAAAAGTAGAGTAACAATCAGGAAAGTAAGCATTTCCTGTTGTGAATTCTGCTCTTGGGCTCCCTCCGGTGGTTATAAGTGGTAGTGCTGCTGTCTTTGGATCGCAGCAGTCATCAGGTGTGTCCACTTATTGCAATTCTGACTGGGCTATTTAGTCTTGCTTGACCCTTTGGTTAGTGCCAGTTGTCCATTGTTTCCTGGAGGATTCACTTCCCTGCCTGGTCTCTCTTGCTTGCTGTTCATTTCAACAAGATAAGTGCTGGCTTTGTTTTCTGCAGTCCACATGCTGTGGCCCTCATCGTTCTAGTTATTTTCCATGTTTTGTCTTGTCCAACATGTATGTTTGGGATTGTTGTCCTACTGCAGAATAAATTTGGAGCCAGTTTCCTCCTTGATGGTATTGCATGATGTATCTGCCTGTATTTCTTAGCATTTGTTGTGACACCATTAATCCCCAAATCCCCCAACTGTGTTTGTTGAATTGCAGCCCCAAACGTGCAAGGAACCTCCATCATTCTTCACTATAGCCTTCAAACACTCATTATTATACTGTCGTATACTATATCGTATACTACTGTCAGAAGGTCATTGGTCACTTTGATGAGTGCAGTTTCTGTCGAATGTAGGGGGCGGAAGCCGGACTGTGAAGGTTCTAAGAGGGAGTGAGTGGAGAGGTAGCTGGTAAGGCGGGAGTAGACCAGGCGCTCCAAGAGTTTAGAGATGAAGGGGAGATTGATCTGTAGTTATTTGTGCAGGATGATCGAGAGAGAGTTTCTTTAGTAATGGAGTAATGATAGAGTGTTTGAAGGAGGAGGGGAAAATGCCAGAGGAGAGGGAGAGAATAAAGATTGTAGTTAGGTGAGTTGTGACGACTGGAGAGAGCGACTGGAGGAGGTGTAAGGGAATGGGGTCAGTAGTGCATGTAGTCGGACGAGAAGAAGAGAGGAGTCTGGAGACTTCTTCTTCTGTGATGGGATCAAATGTGGAGAGTGAGCCAGGGAAAATGCAGGGAGGGATGGGAGTCACAGCACTTAGTGGCTGGGAGCGGATTTCCTGACGGATATTATCTATTTTCTCTATAAAGTGGGAGGCCAGGTCATCAGCACAAATGTCTGTCATAGGGGCTTATGCTTTTGGCCTGAGGAGGGAGTGAAAGGTGTCAAAAAGTTTCTTGGGGTTGTTGGATAGTGAGGAGATCAGGGTGGTGAAGTAGATCTGTTTGGCGAGGTGAAGGGCAGAATTGTAGGTTCTTAGCATAAATTTGACGTGTTTGAAGTCATCCGTGTTTCATTAGTGTGCACGTGTGCAGTACGCATTTTGTCCGTGGTGCTCGTAAAAACTGACTGTGTGTCCGTGTGAAAAGCCAGACATGTGCACACCCCCATTGAATACAATTGCAGTCAGAAAAAAACGGACATGTGAAGGAGGCCTTAGGCTCTTTGCCCACAATGAGCTTTTGGTGAGTTTTTGACCCCCATATTTTCACTGCATCAAAAATGCTGCTTCTTACAGTTCCAGCAGAGTGGATGGGATTTATAGACATCTCACGCCCACTGTGCTTTGTTTTTAACTCCTCTTAAACTGACCTGCGGTGCTTGTGTCAAATGCGCAACATTCTGTTGATCTTGTGGGTACGCTGAGTCTTCTGTGCAGATTTACCCCATAGACTTGCATTAGATGCAAAAATTCCGCAAGTAAAAAACGCACATAAATTTATTCTGCGGAAACACCTCTAAAGCACATGGTAGGCTACTTTCACACTAGCATCGGGCACTGCACGTCGCAATGCGTCGTTGTGGAGAAAAAACGCATCCTGCAAAGTTGCCCGCAGGATGCGTTTTTTTCTCCATAGACTTTTATTAGCGACGCAGTGCCACCTGTCGCAACCGTCGTGCGATGGTTGCATCGTGTTATGGCAGACCGCCACCACAAAAAAAGTTACATGAAACTTTTTTTGTGCGTCGAGACCACCTTTTTCGACCGCGCATGCGCGGCCGAAACTCCGTCTCCTCCTCCCCGGACCTTGCAATGGGGCAGCGGAGGCGTCCTAAGACTGCTGCCGCTGCCCACGTCGGGCATTTTTTTCACAGTATGCGTCGATACGTCGGGCCGATGCAGCGCAACGGCCCCGTACCGACGCTAGTGTGAAAGCAGCCTAATCTACACATGACTGTATCAATAAAGTACCAGGAAGTATCAAAAACAAAGCAGCTTTGTGTAAAACATGAAACAAAAACCTCAGCGTTAAAAATGTGACAAAACTCATGTAAAAAAAAAACACTCAAAAAAGCAATGAAAAAACGCAAGTAACGTAATTTACCTACAGTATGTAACCTTAGGGCTTATCCACACATCTGTATTTGGTCAGTATTTTGCATCAGTGTTAGTGTGCCAAAACCAGGAGTGAAACTTACAGTATAGGCCAGGGTCACACTTGCGAGTGCAATGCAAGAAACTCACATGAGTCTCTCGCATCAACACTTGAAACCGCAGCGTGCGGCTGTATGTATTTCTATACAGCTGAACTCTCCGATCCCGAGTGCCGGCGGCAGTGGCGGGTATTGATGCAAGAGACTCATGCGAGTTTCTTGCATTGCACTCGCAAGTGTGACACCGGCCATAGAGAAGAGCTATAACTGAAAGATTTACATATTCTGTGTACTGGAAACACTCCTGATTTAGGCATACAAATACTGATCATTATTGATAAAAAATACTGATCTGTGAACAGGCTCATGACGATCGTAGTCGCAGAGGGTGTGACCAAGACCGGGCTCATGTGGGACGGGAGCCCGCCGAACCCAGCAGCTATTTCGGGTGGATCTCCATCACATTTATCTGAAATTTATTGCAACGCTGAGACCTGCTGGGTCCCTGCACTGCAATACACGCCGCTGGCCAATCAGAGTTATAGATAGACTTGGCACACACAAAGAGAATGCAGTGAAGATTTAATAAGGTTCAGTACATACAGTAGAAGTTTCTGTCTATTTAGACCTTCATCATTGTACTAGACAAAAGAAAACAAATGAAACTAAGGTATATACAACTGTACACAAAATGGGGTCATCAAGCAATAATTATCGAGGCGATGGAAGTTAACGCTATTTTACAGCATCACGGTATAATCATTGGAAAATAAGCCATTTATGAACACCACGAAGTGTTCCAACTACTATAGACAAGCTATAGTCTATATAGGTCTGATTTTCAAGTACTTTGTCTTACTTTTGTCACATTATGTTTGTATCTGAGTTTCATATTTGCATTCATATTATTGTGAAAGTCTCTACTGTAGTGAGGTTACACTGACCATAATATTCGGACTATAGCTTGTCTATAGTAGTTGGAACACGTTGCGGTGTTCGTAAATGGCTTATTTTCCAATGATTATACTGCGGTGCTGTAAAATAGGGTTAACTTCCATCGCCTCGATAATTATTGCTTGATGACCCCATTTTGTGTACAATATATACCTTAGTTTAATTTGTTTTCTTTTGTCTAGTACAATGATGAAAGTCTAAATAGACAGAAACTTCTACTGTATGTATTGAACCTTATTAAATCTTCACTGCATTCTCTTTGTGTGTGCCAAGTCTATCTATAACTCTATACGGCTTGGGAACCTACTTGAGCACCACAGTTATAGTAGTGTCTACGATTCTCTATTCTGCTGGCCAATCAGAGGCCGGAAGCTGACATCGGCAAGCGGAGCAATACAGTGACGTCATACGTCGTCCATAAGCAGGCCGATGTCAGCTGCCGGGACTCTTCGTCTGCTACAGATAAGGACTCCATGAGAAGTGGGAGTTGGGGAAGGTTAGTAGAATGTGGTTTTTTAATATACTAGAGAACAGTGGCACAAGTGGACATATATGCAAGGAGGGAACCTAGGATTGGAAACATACAAGGATGGGGAACATATACAGCTCTGGCAAAAATTAAGAGACCATTGTAAAATTTCAGTTTCTCTGATTTTTCTCTTTATAGGTTTATTTTTGAGTAAAATGTAAATTGTTCTTTTATTCTATAAACTTCTGAAAACATGTCTCAGCAGTTCCAAGCAATACATTTTGTATTTATCTTCTGAAAATGAGAAATGATCAAAATAACAAAAAAATGCATTGCTTGCAGACCTCAAATAATGCAAAAAAAACAAGTTCATAATCATTTAGAAACAACAATACTATTGTTTTAACTCAGGAAGAGTTCAGAAATCAATATTTTGTGGAATAACCATGATTTTTAATCACAGCTTTCATGCGTCTTGGCATGCTTTCCACCAGTCTTTCACACTGCTTTAGGGTGACCTTATGCCACTCCTGGTACAAAAATTTGTTCAATTCTTTGTTTGATGGCTTGTGACTATCCATCTTCCTCTTAATTACATTCCAGAGGTTTTCTTTGGGGTTCAGGTCTGGAAATTGGGCTGCCCATTACAGGAATTTGATGTGCTCGTCCTTTATCCACACCTTAATTGACCTAGCTGTGTGGCGTATTGTCCCGGTGGAAAAACCAGTCCTCAGAGTTGGGGAACATTGCCTGAGCAGAAGGAATGAACTGTTTTTCCAGGATAACCTTGTATGCGGCTTGATTCATACGTCCTTCGCAAAGATTAACCTGCCCAATTCCAGCCTTGCTGGAGCATCCCCAAATCATCACCGATCCTCCACAAAATTTTACAGTGGGTGCAAGACACTGTGGCTTGTACGCCTTTCCAGGTCGCCGTCTAACCATTAGACAACCAGGTATTAATCTGGGGATGCTTCAGCAAGGCTGGAATTGTGTAGGTTGTTCTTTGCGAAAGACGTATGAATCAAGCCGCATACAAGGTTATCCTGGAAAAACAGTTGATTTTTTCTGCTCATGTTCCCTAACTCTGAGGACTGGTTTTCAGAAAATAAATACAAAATGTATTGCGTGGAACTTTGGAGACATGTTGTCAGTAGTTTACAAAATAAAAGAACAATTTACATTTTACTGAAAAATATACCTATAAAGAGAAAAATCAAAGAAACTGAAAATTTTGCAGTGGTCTATTAATTTTTTGCCAGAGCTGTATATATGCCAGGAAGGAACCCGGGACATATATACTAGGATGGGGGTATACAGTATATACCAGGAAGGGGCTCAGCATGGGAGGCATATATACCAGGATGGGGTGTTATGATCCCAATGGCAGGGGACCTCAAAGATTACAGCAAAGTCTGCAAAACATAAATACCAGCTCATAGGGAAGTGGTAACTAGGCTGACCATATACCTGATCCTAGCGCAAAAACTAACAGCAGCCGGGGAACGTGCCTACGTTGATTCTAGACGTCTCGCGCCAGCCGGAGAACTAACTACCCCTATCAGGGAAAATAAGACGTCTCTTGCCTCCAGAGAAAAGACCCCAAAGTAATACAAGCCCCCAACAAATAATAACGGTGAGGTAAGAAGAAAAGACAAACGTAAGAATGAACTAGATTTAGCAAAGAGAGGCCCAGTGACTAATAGCAGAATATAGTAAGAAGACTTATATGGTCAGCAAAAAACCCTGCAAAATATCCAAGCTGAATATCCAAGAACCCCCAAACCGACTGACGGTGTGGGGGGAGAATATCAGCCCCCCTAGAGCTTCCAGCAATAACAGGAATCACATATTGTACAAGCTGGACAAAAAATATGAACAATGCAAATGATCAAGAGTACGAAAGCAGGACTTAGCTTAACTTGCAAAGAACCAGGACCTGAAGACAGGAGCAAACAGAAGTGAACTGATTACAACGAAGCCAGGCACTGGACTGAGAATCCAGGAAGTTTAAATAGCAACACCCCAAGCCTAACGAAGCAGGTGAGCACAAACCTGGTAAAAGACAATCCAAGTGCCAAATCATTAGTGACCACAAGAGGGAGCCAAAAAGTATAGTTCACAACAGTACCCCCCCTTTAAGGAGGGGTCACCGAACCCTCACCAAGACCACCAGGGCGACCAGGATGAGCAGCGTGGAAGGCACGAACCAAATCGGCCGCATGAACATCAGAGGCGGCCACCCAGGAATTATCCTCCTGACCATAGCCCTTCCATTTGACCAAATACTGGAGCCTCCGTCTAGAGAGACGAGAGTCCAAGATCTTCTCCACCACGTACTCCAACTCGCCCTCAACTAACACCGGAGCAGGAGGCTCAACAGCAGGAACCACAGGCACAACGTACCGCCGTAACAAAGACCTATGGAACACTGTTGTGAATCTGCTTTTGGGCTCCTTCTGGTGGTGGCTAGTGGTACTGGTGACTCGGGTGTGTTTTCTTTCTCAGTTCACCTGTTTTCATCAGTAGTGGGGAGTTCCTATTTATTCCTGCTCTTCAGTCATTGCCTTGCCGGCCATCAATGTAACCAGAGCCTTTCTGTTGCATGTTCCTGCTCCTAGACTACTGATCAGCTAAGTTGGACTCTTAGTTCTAAGTTTGTTTGCATTTTTTGTTCCAGTTTACAGTTATATCATTCTCTGTAGCTGGAAGCTCTTGTGGGCTGAAATTACCACTCCGGTGTCATGAGTTGACACATGAGTCTTAAAGTAATTTCAGGATGGTATTTTAAAAGGGTTTTCAGCTGACCGTGCAGTTCCCTTTTGTATCTTTCTACTATCTAGTAAGCGGACCTCGCTTTGCTGAACCTACCTTCATACTGCGTATGTCTTTTCCTCTGAACTCACCGTCAATATATGTGGGGGGCTTCTGTCTCCTTTTCGGGGGAATTTCCCTAGAGGTAAGCCAGGTCTGTTTTTTCCTCTACTAGGGTTAGTTAGTCCTCCGGCTGGCGAGAGACGTCTAGGGATAAAACTTAGGCACGCCCCCCGGCCACTATTAGTTGTGTGGTAGGTTTAGCTCACGGTCAGCTCGAGATTCCATCACCCAAGAGCTCGTCCGTTCTTTATGTGTCCTGACGTTCCCCTGCCATTGGGAACCATGACAGTATGGCCGGCCATACTGTCATGGTTCCCAATGGCAGGGGAACGTCAGGACACATAAAGAACGGACGAGCTCTTGGGTGATGGAATCTCGAGCTGACCGTGAGCTAAACCTACCACACAACTAATAGTGGCCGGGGGGCGTGCCTAAGTTTTATCCCTAGACGTCTCTCGCCAGCCGGAGGACTAACTAACCCTAGTAGAGGAAAAAACAGACCTGGCTTACCTCTAGGGAAATTCCCCCGAAAAGGAGACAGAAGCCCCCCACATATATTGACGGTGAGTTCAGAGGAAAAGACATACGCAGTATGAAGGTAGGTTCAGCAAAGCGAGGTCCGCTTACTAGATAGTAGAAAGATACAAAAGGGAACTGCACGGTCAGCTGAAAACCCTTTTAAAATACCATCCTGAAATTACTTTAAGACTCATGTGTCAACTCATGACACCGGAGTGGTAATTTCAGCCCACAAGAGCTTCCAGCTACAGAGAATGATATAACTGTAAACTGGAACAAAAAATGCAAACAAACTTAGAACTAAGAGTCCAACTTAGCTGATCAGTAGTCTAGGAGCAGGAACATGCAACAGAAAGGCTCTGGTTACATTGATGGCCGGCAAGGCAATGACTGAAGAGCAGGAATAAATAGGAACTCCCCACTACTGATGAAAACAGGTGAACTGAGAAAGAAAACACACCCGAGTCACCAGTACCACTAGCCACCACCAGAAGGAGCCCAAAAGCAGATTCACAACAGAACACGTTGTGAATGGCAAACGACACCGGAAGATCCAAACAAAAAGAAACCGGGTTAAGAACTTCCAAAATTTTATAAGGACCAATAAAGCGAGGCTTAAACTTAGGAGAGGAAACCTTCAGAGGGACATACCGAGAAGATAACCAAACCAAATCCCCAACACGAAGTCGGGGGCCCACACCGCGGCGGCGGTTGGCAAAACGCTGAGCCTTCTCCTGTGACAACTTCAAGTTGTCCACCACATGATTCCAAATCTGCTGCAACCTATCCACCACGGAATCCACCCCAGGACAGTCAGAAGACTCAACATGACCCGAGGAGAAACGAGGATGAAAACCAGAGTTGCAGAAGAATGGCGAAACCAAAGTAGCGGAACTAGCCCGATTATTAAGGGCAAACTCCGCCAATAGCAAGAAGGTCACCCAATCATCCTGGTCCGCAGAAACAAAACATCTCAAATAAGCCTCCAGTGTCTGATTAGTTCGCTCCATTTGACCATTAGTCTGAGGATGGAAGGCAGATGAAAACGACAAATCAATGCCCATCTTAGCACAGAAAGATTGCCAGAATCTGGACACAAACTGGGATCCTCTGTCGGACACGATATTCTCCGGAATGCCGTGCAAACGAACCACATTCTGAAAAAACAAAGGAACCAGATCGGAAGAGGAAGGCAACTTAGGCAAGGGTACCAAATGGACCATCTTGGAAAAACGATCACACACCACCCAGATGACAGACATTCCCCGAGACACCGGAAGATCAGAAATGAAATCCATGGAAATGTGCGTCCAAGGCCTCTTCGGGACGGGCAAGGGCAAAAGCAACCCGCTAGCACGAGAACAACAAGGCTTAGCCCGAGCACAAGTCCCACAGGACTGCACAAATGACCGCACATCCCGTGACAAGGAAGGCCACCAAAAGGACCTAGCCACCAAATCTCGGGTACCAAAAATTCCCGGATGCCCTGCCAACACCGAGGAATGAACCTCGGAAATGACTCTGCTGGTCCATTTATCAGGAACAAACAGTCTGTCGGGTGGACACGAGTCAGGTCTACCAGCCTGAAATCTCTGCAACACACGTCGCAAATCCGGAGATATGGCCGACACGATCACTCCCTCTTTAAGAATACCAGCTGGCTCCGAGACTCCAGGAGAGTCAGGCACAAAGCTCCTAGAGAGAGCATCAGCCTTAACATTCTTCGAACCAGGCAGGTATGAGACCACAAAGTCAAAACGAGAGAAAAACAATGACCAACGAGCCTGTCTAGGATTCAGGCGCTTAGCAGACTCGAGATACATCAGATTTTTGTGATCAGTCAAGACCACCACACGATGCTTAGCACCCTCGAGCCAATGACGCCACTCCTCAAATGCCCACTTCATGGCCAACAACTCCCGATTACCAACATCATAGTTCCGCTCAGCAGGCGAAAACTTCCTAGAGAAAAAGGCACATGGTCTCATCACAGAACAACCAGAGCCTCTCTGCGACAAAACAGCCCCAGCACCGATCTCAGAAGCATCCACTTCAACCTGAAAGGGAAGTGAGACATCAGGCTGGCACAAAACAGGCGCCGAAGTAAACCGGCGCTTCAGCTCCTGGAAGGCCTCCACGGCTGCAGGAGCCCAATTAGCCACATCAGAACCTTTCTTGGTCATATCCGTCAAAGGTTTAACAACGCTAGAAAAATTAGCGATAAAGCGACGGTAGAAATTAGCGAACCCCAAGAACTTCTGAAGACTCTTAACAGACGTGGGCTGAGTCCAATCATGAATAGCTCGGACCTTGACTGGGTCCATCTCCACGGCAGAAGGGGAGAAAATAAAACCCAAAAAGGAAACCTTCTGCACTCCAAAGAGACACTTTGAGCCCTTCACAAACAAAGCGTTATCACGCAAAACCTGAAACACCATCCTGACCTGCTTTACATGAGAATCCCAATCATCTGAGAAAACTAGAATATCATCAAGATACACAATCAAAAATTTGTCCAGATACTTCCGGAAGATATCATGCATAAAGGACTGAAACACTGAAGGGGCATTAGAGAGCCCAAAGGGCATCACCAAGTATTCAAAATGACCTTCGGGCGTATTGAATGCAGTTTTCCATTCATCTCCCTGCCTAATGCGCACAAGGTTGTACGCACCACGAAGATCTATCTTGGTGAACCACTTGGCGCCCTTAATCCGAGCAAACAAGTCTGACAATAGCGGCAACGGATACTGAAACTTAACAGTGATTTTATTCAGAAGCCGATAGTCTATACAAGGTCTCAAAGACCCGTCTTTCTTGGCCACAAAAAAGAATCCCGCACCGAGAGGGGAAGAGGATGGGCGAATATGCCCCTTCTCCAAAGACTCCTTGACATAACAACGCATCGCGGCATGCTCGGGTACAGACAAATTAAATAATCGTCCCTTAGGAAATTTACTGCCAGGAATCAAATCTATAGCACAGTCACAGTCCCTATGAGGAGGAAGAGCACTGGACCTGGACTCACTGAATACATCCTGATAGTCACACAAATACTCAGGAACTTCTGAAGGAGTAGAAGTAGCAATAGACACCGGCGAAGAATCGCAATGAATTCCCTGACAACCCCAACCTGAGACAGACATAGCCTTCCAATCCAAAACAGGATTATGGGTCTGTAACCATGGCAGACCTAAAACGACCAAATCATTCATTTTATGCAGAACAAGAAAACGAATCACCTCCCGATGTTCAGGAGTCATGCACATGGTCACTTGTGTCCAATACTGCGGTTTATTTTCCGCCAGTGGCGTAGCATCAATTCCTCTGAGAGGAATCGGAACCTTTAAAGGCTCCAGGACAAAACCGCAGCGCTTGGCAAACGACAAGTCCATAAGACTCAGGGCAGCACCTGAATCCACAAATGCCATAACAGGGTAGGAAGACAATGAACAAATTAAAGTCACAGACAAAATAAATTTAGGCTGCAAATTACCAATGGTGACAGGACTGACAACCTTGGTTAGGCGTTTAGAGCATGCTGATATAACATGTGTAGAATCACCACAGTAAAAACACAGCCCATTCTGACGTCTATGATTTTGTCGTTCGGTTCTAGTCAGGATTCTATCGCATTGCATTGAGACAGGTGTCTGTTCAGACAACACCGCCAGAGGTTTAGCGGATTTGCACTCCCGCAAACGCCGATCAATCTGAATAGCCAGCGCCATAGAATCATTCAGACTTGTAGGAATAGTAAAACCCACCATCACATTCTTAATGGCTTCAGAAAGGCCATTTCTGAAATTTGCGGCCAGAGCACATTCATTCCATCGAGTAAGCACGGACCATTTCCGAAATTTTTGGCAGTACACCTCAGCTTCATCCTGGCCCTGAGAGATGGCCAGTAGAGCTTTTTCTGCCTGAATTTCAAGATTAGGCTCCTCATAAAGCAATCCGAGCGCCAGAAAAAACGCATCAACATCCGCCAATGCAGGATCTCCTGGCGCTAACGAGAAAGCCCAATCCTGAGGGTCGCCACGCAAGAAGGAGATAATAATTTTAACTTGCTGAGCTGAATCTCCAGACGAACGAGGTTTCAAAGATAGAAACAATTTACAATTATTCCTAAAATTCCTAAATTTAAATCGATCTCCAGAGAACAGCTCAGGAATAGGTATCTGTCATGAATCCCCAATGGCTAGGGATAGCACAGGATGAGCAAAGTATAATAAATATCGGACGAGCTCTAGGGTGATGGAACCTGGGCTGACCGCTGCCCTACGCCTGACAAACGCAACTAGAGATAGCCAGGGAGCGTGCCTACGTTGGTTCTAGACGCCACGCACCAGCCTAAGAGCTAACTAGTACTGCAGAGAAAACAAAGACCTCACTTGCCTCCAGAGGAATTAACCCCAAAGATATAGTTGCCCCCCACATGTATTGACGGTGAAATGAGAGGAAGGCACACACATAGAGATGATGTATATAGCTTTAGCAAATAGAGGCCCGCTGAAAACTAGAAAGCAGAATGACACAAAAGGGGACTGAGCGGTCAGCAAAAAACCCTAATCAAAAAAACCATCCTGAGATTACAAGAACCCATGTGCCAACTCATGGCACATGGGGAGAACCTCAGTCCACTAGAGCAACCAGCTAACAAAGAGACATTCTAAGCAAGCTGGACAAAAAACCAAACAACTGAAAATCAGCACTTAGCTTATCCTGAAAGATCTGGGAGCAGGTAGGCAGGAACCAAACAGAGCACATCTGAACACATTGATAGCCGGCAAGGGAAATGACAGAGAGGCCAGGTAAAATAGGAAACCCCCAGCCTCTGATGGACAGATGGAAACCAAAGGCCGCAACCCACCAAAGTCACCCAGTACCAGCAGTAACCACCAGAGGGAGCCCGCAAACAGAATCCACAACAGTACCCCCCCCTTGAGGAGGGGTCACCGAACCCTCACGAGAACCCCCAGGGCGATCAGGGTGAGCTCTATGGAAGGCGCGGACCAAATCAGTCGCATGAACATCGGAGGCGACCACCCAGGAATTGTCCTCCTGACCATAACCCTTCCACTTAACCAAATACTGGAGTTTGCGTCTGGAAACACGAGAATCCAAGATCTTTTCAACAACATACTCCAATTCTCCCTCCACCAGCACCGGAGCAGGAGGCTCGACCGAAGGAACAACAGGCACCTCATACCTCCGCAACAACGACCGATGGAACACATTATGAATAGCGAACGATGCTGGAAGATCCAAACGGAAAGATACAGGGTTAAGAATCTCCGAGATCCTATAAGGACCGATGAACCGAGGCTTGAACTTAGGAGAAGAGACCTTCATAGGGACAAAACGAGAAGACAACCACACCAAGTCCCCAACAAGAAGTCGGGGACCCACGCGGCGACGGCGATTAGCAAACTGCTGAGTCTTCTCCTGAGATAACTTCAAATTGTCCACCACCTGATTCCAAATGTGATGTAGCCTGTCCACCACCACGTCCACTCCAGGACAATCCGAAGACTCCACCTGACCAGAGGAAAAACGAGGATGAAACCCCGAATTACAAAAAAAAGGAGAGACCAACGTGGCCGAACTAGCCCGATTATTAAGAGCAAATTCGGCCAGTGGCAAAAAAGCAACCCAGTCATCCTGATCAGCAGAAACAAAACACCTCAAATAAGTTTCCAAGGTCTGATTAGTTCGCTCCGTCTGGCCATTCGTCTGAGGATGGAATGCAGACGAGAAAGACAAATCTATGCCCATCTTGGCACAAAACGTCCGCCAAAATCTAGACACAAACTGGGATCCCCTGTCAGAAACGATATTCTCCGGAATCCCATGCAAACGAACCACGTTCTGAAAAAACAAAGGAACCAACTCAGAGGAGGAGGGCAACTTAGGCAAGGGCACCAAATGAACGATCTTAGAAAAGCGGTCACACACAACCCAGATAACGGACATTTTCTGTGAAACCGGGAGATCAGAAATAAAATCCATGGAAATGTGCGTCCAAGGCCTCTTCGGGATGGGCAAGGATAACAACAACCCACTAGCCCGTGAACAGCAAGGCTTAGCTCGAGCACACACTTCACAAGACTGCACAAAGGTACGCACATCCCTAGACAAGGAAGGCCACCAAAAAGACCTGGCCACCAAGTCTCTTGTACCAAATATTCCAGGATGACCAGCCAACACAGAAGAATGGACCTCGGAGATGACTCTACTGGTCCAATCATCCGGAACAAACAGTCTTTCTGGTGGACATCGATCCGGTTTATCCACCTGAAACTCCTGCAATGCGCGTCGCAAGTCTGGGGATACGGCGGACAATATTACCCCATCCCTAAGGATACCAGCAGGCCCAGTGTCACCAGGAGAGTCAGGCACAAAACTCCTGGAAAGAGCATCTGCCTTCACATTCTTTGAACCTGGCAGGTATGAAACCACGAAATTGAAACGAGAAAAAAATAACGACCAACGAGCCTGTCTAGGATTCAAACGCCTGGCAGACTCAAGGTAAGTGAGATTCTTGTGATCAGTCAAGACCACCACGCGATGTTTAGCACCCTCAAGCCAATGACGCCACTCCTCAAATGCCCACTTCATGGCCAAAAGCTCCCGATTACCCACATCATAATTGCGCTCGGCGGGCGAGAATTTTCTAGAGAAGAAAGCACATGGCTTCATCACCGAGCCATTAGAACTTCTCTGTGACAAAACCGCCCCCGCTCCAATCTCGGAAGCATCAACCTCCACCTGGAAAGGAAGTGAAACATCTGGTTGACACAACACAGGAGCAGAAGAAAACCGGCGCTTAAGTTCCCGAAAGGCCTCCACGGCCGCAGGAGACCAATCAGCAACATCAGCACCCTTTTTAGTCAAATCAGTCAAAGGTTTAACAATACTGGAAAAATTAGCAATGAACCGACGATAAAAATTAGCAAACCCCAAGAACTTCTGAAGGCTCTTAACAGATGTAGGTTGTGTCCAGTCACAAATAGCCTGAACCTTAACGGGATCCATCTCAATAGTAGAAGGAGAAAAAATGTACCCCAAAAAAGAAATCTTCTGGACTCCGAAGAGACACTTTGAGCCCTTCACAAACAGAGAATTGGCCCGCAAAACTTGAAACACCTTCCTGACCTGTAGAACATGAGACTCCCAGTCATCAGAAAACACCAAAATATCATCCAAATACACAATCATAAACTTATCCAGATATTCACGGAAAATATTGTGCATAAAGGACTGAAAGACTGACGGAGCATTGGAGAGTCCAAAAGGCATTACCAAATACTCAAAATGGCCCTCCGGCGTATTAAATGCGGTTTTCCCCTCATCACCCTGTTTTATCCGCACCAGATTATACGCACCACGAAGATCTATTTTAGTGAACCACCTAGCCCCCTTAATGCGAGCAAACAAATCAGTAAATAATGGCAATGGATACTGGTATTTGACTGTAATCTTATTCAGAAGGCGATAATCTATACAAGGCCTCAGGGAACCATCTTTTTTTGCCACGAAAAAAAAACCTGCTCCCAGAGGGGACGAAGATGGACGAATATGTCCCTTTTCCAAGGACTCCTTAATATAATTCCGCATAGCAGTATGCTCTGGCAGTGACAGATTAAATAAACGACCCTTAGGGAACTTACTGCCAGGAATCAATTCTATAGCACAGTCACACTCTCTATGGGGAGGGAGCGAATTGAGCTTAGGCTCCTCAAAAACATCCCTATAATCCGACAAAAACGCAGGGATCTCCGAAGGAGTAGATGAAGCTATAGAAATCGGAGGTGCATCATCATGAACCCCGTGACATCCCCAGCTTAGCACAGACATTGTTTTCCAGTCCAGGACAGGATTATGAGTTTGTAACCATGGCAGACCAAGCACTAGTACATCATGTAAATTATACAGTACAAGGAAGCGAATCACCTCCTGATGAACGGGAGTCATGCGCATGGTCACTTGTGTCCAATACTGCGGTTTATTCATAGCCAATGGTGTAGAATCAATTCCTTTCAGAGGAATAGGAACTTCCAGAGGCTCTAGACTAAAACCGCAGCGTTTAGCAAATGACCAATCCATAAGACTCAGGGCAGCGCCTGAATCCACATAGGCATCGACGGAAATGGAAGACAGTGAAAAAATCAGAGTCACAGACAAAATGAACTTAGACTGCAGAGTATCAATGGCAAAAGATTTATCAACCCTTTTTGTGCGTTTAGAGCATGCTGATATAACATGAGCTGAATCACCACAATAAAAACACAAACCATTTTTCCGCCTATAATTTTGCCGTTCACTTCTGGACTGAATTCTATCACATTGCATCCACACTGAGCAATGCAGGATCCCCTGGTGCCAATGCAAATGCCCAATTCTGAGGGTCGCCCCGTAGGAACGATATAACAATCTTGACCTGTTGAGCAGGGTCTCCAGAGGAGCGAGATTTCAAAGAGAGAAACAATTTACAATTGTTCCTGAAATTCAGGAAGGTAGATCTATCTCCAGAAAAAAACTCTGGAATAGGAATTCTAGGTTCAGACATGGGAGTGTGAACAACGAAATCCTGTATGTTTTGAACCTTTGCCGCGAGATTACTCAGGCTGGAAGCCAAACTCTGGACATCCATGATAAACAGCTAAGATCAGAGCCATTCAAGGGTTAAGAGGAGGTAAGAAGCAGCTAGACAGCAATTAAGGGCTAGGCAGCAAAACTCTGAAGGAAAAAAAAAATAAAAAAATTTTCCTTGAACACTTCTTATTCTCCTGCTTCAGCCCAAACAATTAACACTTTGTGGGCCGGCTATACTGTCATGAATCCCCAATGGCTAGGGATAGCACAGGATGAGCAAAGTATAATAAATATCGGACGAGCTCTAGGGTGATGGAACCTGGGCTGACCGCTGCCCTACGCCTGACAAACGCAACTAGAGATAGCCAGGGAGCGTGCCTACGTTGGTTCTAGACGCCACGCACCAGCCTAAGAGCTAACTAGTACTGCAGAGAAAACAAAGACCTCACTTGCCTCCAGAGGAATTAACCCCAAAGATATAGTTGCCCCCCACATGTATTGACGGTGAAATGAGAGGAAGGCACACACATAGAGATGATGTATATAGCTTTAGCAAATAGAGGCCCGCTGAAAACTAGAAAGCAGAATGACACAAAAGGGGACTGAGCGGTCAGCAAAAAACCCTAATCAAAAAAACCATCCTGAGATTACAAGAACCCATGTGCCAACTCATGGCACATGGGGAGAACCTCAGTCCACTAGAGCAACCAGCTAACAAAGAGACATTCTAAGCAAGCTGGACAAAAAACCAAACAACTGAAAATCAGCACTTAGCTTATCCTGAAAGATCTGGGAGCAGGTAGGCAGGAACCAAACAGAGCACATCTGAACACATTGATAGCCGGCAAGGGAAATGACAGAGAGGCCAGGTAAAATAGGAAACACCCAGCCTCTGATGGACAGATGGAAACCAAAGGCCGCAACCCACCAAAGTCACCCAGTACCAGCAGTAACCACCAGAGGGAGCCCGCAAACAGAATCCACAACAGGTATCTTAGGCTCTGACATAGGACTGCTAACAACAAAATCCTGAATGCTCTGCACTCGTGCAGCAAGCTGATCCACACTAGTAATCAAGGTCTGAACATTCATGTCTGCAGCAAAGCTTCCAGCCACTCAGAGATAAAGGGGAGGAAGAAAAAAAAAAACTCAGAACTTCTTTTCTTTTAATCCCACTTCAGCAATGCATTAACTATTTATCGGCCTGGCTTACTGTTATGATCCCAATGGCAGGGGACCTCAAAGATTACAGCAAAGTCTGCAAAACATAAATACCAGCTCATAGGGAAGTGGTAACTAGGCTGACCATATACCTGATCCTAGCGCAAACACTAACAGCAGCCGGGGAACGTGCCTACGTTGATTCTAGACGTCTCGCGCCAGCCGGAGAACTAACTACCCCTATCAGGGAAAATAAGACCTCTCTTGCCTCCAGAGAAAAGACCCCAAAGTAATACAAGCCCCCAACAAATAATAACGGTGAGGTAAGAAGAAAAGACAAACGTAAGAATGAACTAGATTTAGCAAAGAGAGGCCCAGTGACTAATAGCAGAATATAGTAAGAAGACTTATATGGTCAGCAAAAAACCCTGCAAAATATCCACGCTGAATATCCAAGAACCCCCAAACCGACTGACGGTGTGGGGGGAGAATATCAGCCCCCCTAGAGCTTCCAGCAATAACAGGAATCACATATTGTACAAGCTGGACAAAAAATATGAACAATGCAAATGATCAAGAGTACGAAAGCAGGACTTAGCTTAACTTGCAAAGAACCAGGACCTGAAGACAGGAGCAAACAGAAGTGAACTGATTACAACGAAGCCAGGCACTGGACTGAGAATCCAGGAAGTTTAAATAGCAACACCCCAAGCCTAACGAAGCAGGTGAGCACAAACCTGGTAAAAGACAATCCAAGTGCCAAATCATTAGTGACCACAAGAGGGAGCCAAAAAGTATAGTTCACAACAATGGGGCACATATATACCAGGCAGGAACCCAGGATGTGGGGCATATACAGCAGGAAGGAACCTAGGATGGGGGATATATTTACCTGGAAGAGTTCCAGATTAGGGAACACATATACCTGTAAGGAGCCCAGGATGGGGGACATATACAGGTCATATGCTGACCAAACATGCAGGGGGGACTCCCAAATTTTGCACTGGGACCCATCGGACTCTAGTTACACCACTGTGTGTGAAAAAAGTCTTATTCACATTACCTGCAAAGTGTGTCACTTACACGAGCCTACAAAAAAAAATCTGTTTTTATACATAAGCAGTTCTTAAAAATTTTAAAAAACCTGTCAGGAACATGAGGTATTTGATTGTGTATTATCACGCACACTGAGCTCTGCTTCGTCCCTTAAAGCTGAGCAGACACACACTGCGGGCCATTCCGACCCCCCCTCTTCTTACTCTGCCTGTGTGTGTGAATCCTAAGCCCCTCATTTCCCCCTCCCAGAAGAATTTTTATTGCTTTTAGCTGCAGATACAAGTCTTTGTGAAAACTCCCTCATTCCCCCTCCCATCTAATACCAGCTAAAACTGGTGTGGAAGCCCTGCGTTTCTTTGTTCTATTCAAGTTATATGTAGCAGCACCGATTTGGGCTAGACAGATACGAATTATATATTCCGGATGTCCATCAATAGATCTATCCCCCACTGAAAGCACGAACAGCTAAACGCAATGAGTACAAAGTGTGGATTTCTCAGTAAGCGGTTCAGGTAATTGCTCCGTATTTACACTTAAAAGAATGCCCCTGACATAGGGAACATCATGAGCATGGTGTCGTACTTATGCGGGGTTCACACAGCAAGTTATGCATAAAAATAGTTACCATAGCTGTAAATAAAGAGGAGGTTTCAGCTTCTAAGTGATGTCACTACAGGGGGAGTGCCTGGGTTTTGGGCTGTGAGATAACGTAGTGGGACAGCAGTTTGCAGTCGTCTTCTGTCCGGGGTTTTGCGGCTGTGCAGATGTATGATGTATTTGGATATATGGAAGTCCTTTCTCCTCCATAGCGCATGGCCAGTCACAAGCTGAAATGATCTGAACGCTATGTGTTTTTAAATTTTAATCTTTTTTTTATTTCTAATCTGTAATGTACACGTGATTTTGTCTTCTTTATAATATCCTTTATACTTTGTAAACACTGCCTACCTTTTTGTGGAGTAAAATATATAATTTACTAGCTTGTCACTTCCTGCTCTATAAACGAACTGTCGCTTCCTCTGAAGTGAATTGCGCTACTGATTTGGGTTGGCTCCGGACCCGTTAATCCTTAGGAAATCGGAGCTAGTGGCAGCATAGTTTGTTCTGTGGGATTGGGAATCTTTGTAGCCCGACTCGAAGTGCAGGGATCGTCCCAGTCAAGTGGTGAGCCCAACAACGCTCAGACCCCTAAACCCCCGCCAGAGCACTTTCCTGTGATGGAACACTTGGAAACTTTTCTGCGGGCCTTTGAGAAAGCCTGCAGACAGCACCGGCGGCCTGAGAACCAGACATCAGATACCTGACATCAGGGCTAAAAGGCAAAGCTCTGGAGGCATTTGCTTCTCTCCCGCCAGACCAAGATGATGACTATGAGGCCATCAAGCAGGCCCTGATAACCAAGTACCAGCTTACACTTGAGGTTTACCGTAGAAAGTTCCGGAACCTCCAATGTGGCCCACACAACAGCTACGGTGATGTGGTGCATGGACTCTGGACCCACTTTTACCAGTGGATCCAAGGACTGCCAGTGACCACCTTTGAGCAGCTGGGAGACCTGATGATCAAAGACCAATTTCTACATCTTTGCCCAGCTGAGGTGCGACAATTCGTGATGGACAGAGAGCCCAAAGAAGTGACTAAAGCAGCGCAGATTGCTGATGCATATTAGGCCAACTGTAAATCGGAAGTGCGGAAGCCAGTCACTGCTAGCTGGAGAGGGGGTAAGCCTGCAACCAACGCCAGTACCCCTGCCAGCCAACTCACCAGAGGCCCTGTCCCTGTTGCCAACAGCATCAGACCTACCACCGACCCTCGCCAGTCTTTTTCCTGCAAGCAGACTGGTCATATCAGCGCTCTGTGTCCAGAGAAGCAGAAGAACTCCCCAGTCAAGGGCCCAAGGCCTAATGCAGCAGTTCTCTTGGTGGATGGGGCGGTTGGGAGGGTGTGTGACAACATGCAGCACGTCACCGTGGGGGGCCATATCGCTACAGGCCTCAAGGACACTAGCTTGTCTCTTCCTGCTACAGGCCTCAAGGCCTCTAGCTTGTCTCTCCCTGCTCTATAAACGAACTGTCACTTCCTCTGAAGTGAATTACGCTACTGATTCGGGTTGGCTCCAGATCCGTTAATCCTTAGGAAATCGGAGCTGTTGGCAGCATACTTTGTTCTGTGCAATTGGGAATCTTTGTAGCTACGGCGGCGTTGATAATTATTGTTCCCACCTGTGTGGGAGTAGTTACATCGCCCTCGCTGCAGCGTGCCCAATAGCCAGTACATAGCAGGCAGCCTTTCTGGTGACTAATTACCCTAGGTGCAGTACCTAGTCTGACCTGAAGGTAAGGGGGGCGCCAGAGAGCTGCAAGTTCCAAAGTGGAACTGGGAAGTGGGATATAGATAAATCCCCTTCAGAAGGAACCAGGGGCAACCAAACAACCCCGGTTCATGACAAATTGGTGTGAGCAGTGGGGACGATAAAGGTATCCTCCCTGGGATCCCTGAGATATTGTTGTGATCCGTGACATATTGTTGGCAGCACGGTGTGTTATAGAATTGTAAGGTATCTGTGAAAATAGGATGAGGTGTGGTAGCTCTGTATGGAATTCAGTTTTTTTTGAGTACCCATAGACTTAAAGGGCACCTGTCACCCCGTTTTTTCAGTATGAGATAAAAATACTATTAAATAGGGCCTGAGCTGTGCATTACAACAGTGTATTTTGTGGACCCCGATTCCCCACCTATGCTGCCGAAATACGTTACCAAAGTAGCCGTTTTCGCCTGCCAATCAGGCTGGTCTGGTCAAAAGGGCGTGGTGTCTTCCCCCAGATCTTGCTTAGTTTTCTGTTGGTGGCGTAGTGGTGTGCGCATGCCCAAGGTCCCAAATCCACGTCACTGGGGAGTGAAAAGAGCGCGATGTGCGCTATTTCATTGGTGATCGGTGGGCGCGGCCATCTTCCTTTGGCCGCGCGTGCGCAGAAGTGGCGCTCTGCTGGCCGCGGCTTCAGGAAAATGGCCGCGGGATGCCGCGCGTGCGCAGATGGAGATCGCGGCGGCCATTTTCCTGAAGCCGAGATGCGAACTCTGCTTCAGTAAAATGGCCCCCGCGATCTCCATCTGCGCACGCGCGGCATCCCGCGGCCATTTTCCTGAAGCCGCGGCCAGCAGAGTGCCGCTTCTGCGCACGCGCGGCCAAAGGAAGATGGCCGCCCCCACCGATCACCAATGAAATAACACACATCGCGATCTTTTCACTCCCCTGTGACGTGGATTTGGGACCTTGGGCATGCGCACACCACTACGCCACCAACGGAAAACTAAGCAAGATCTGGGGGAAGACACCACGCCCTTTTGACCAGACCAGCCTGATTGACAGGCAAAAACGACTACTTTGGTAACGTATTTCGGCAGCATAGGTGGGGAATCGGGGTCCACAAAATACACTATTGTAATGCACAGCTCAGGCCCTATTTAACAGTATTTTTATCTCATACGGAAAAAACGGGGTGACAGGTTCCCTTTAAATATGCAAGACTGAACCGACACATAGAAGAAACTAGTGCATGCTGCGATTTTTGTTTTCATGCATTTAATCCATGAAAAAACATGTGAACAGCCTCATTGATTAACATTGGTCCGATTGCAGTTTTTTTTCCCCACGCACTCGGCATTTGTGTGAACTTGGCCTTACAAACACTGTTTTATTTGTGTCTTTGTTACAATAAGTAATTCAATATTGTGCAAATTGCGGATGCTTCTCTATAAAGAAACAGTATAATTGTATGTAATAATTACGGTTCTGCATCACTGTGTTTAACTAACTGATGATCATGCAACCAGATAAAGGCCACAACGACAGCTAGCAGCAATATGAAGTCATTCTGAATCTTTTGTCAGCCCTAGATCATGAACTGCTCCTTTTATGCACCAGACTTTTGTTGTAGCTGGTAAATAGGCTGCAGTAATTAATCAAACCTGCAGGTGGCGACAGCAGACCCTTAAATTCGGTAGATTTACGCGCATGTAAGTTATGTGGACCTGGGAGGTAACATTTAGCTTTTAGCTTTGCTGTCAGCTTTATGTCTGCCCCTGGCCTGACTATGAAGCATGCTTCAGAAGCTTACTGTTTTATGTAATAAGTCAAACTATGAACTTATTGACAACTAACAATGCATTCTGGGTATTTAAAGCAATGAATTATGAACACCGTTTTTGCACTGTACATGCCATACTTTTAGTAGTGTCTGTGATTGGTGTTGTCTATGGCACAAAGTTGCAAAAAAGGATTTAAATGAGAGGATTATCTCAGCTCATCAGTGCCACTTTTAAGTTCAGCATTAAATAAGGCATGCGTCTCCAAAAGACCACCTTGTTGAAGAAATCCCCCCTAAACTAAACCTGACTTTTTTGCAAACAATTTTCTATTCTTTTGTTTCTTTCTATGGAAATTAGCCCACTTCTGTGAGAGGAGTACCCGACTAAGAGACCAAAATTCCTTACATTTTGGGTAGTTTTCTAAAAAAAAAAAAGGGTTAATTTTATATATTAGTGTCATCACTGGCGGGCACAGACAGAAGAGGGCTCCTGTGTAAGAACAATATATGGACCCTCTGCAGTCCAATAACTCATCATAATGCCCAGTTCCACCTGCTTTGGAGGTGGATGTGGCCCCCTTACCTCTTGGCCCTTGTGTAGCTGCACAAGTTGCACCAATGATGTGTCCACCCCTCTAGTGTCATATTAACGTGGCTCTACTTTCTAATAAATCTCTATGTGTTACAGTTTTTGTCTGTCTGTTGTAGAAGGAAGCACGCTGTATATTTGTGCAATGTGACCGGACAGGTTTGAGCAGCAGCTTTGCTCCAATAACCTTGTTAGCTATTCTCCTTTAGGATATTTAGCCAAATACTGTGCTTTCTTCAAATACTCAATCCATGTGTCCCCTCCTGATAATTTCTTTTTACATTGTTGTTGTTTGCTTTTGCAACAGTGGAGAGGTAGACTTGTCCCACTAGATCATTTTTTGGCCCTCTCTAAAGGCTGAGTCACACATAACGATATCGTTAACGATATCGTTGCAACGTCACGCTTTTGGTGACGTAGCAACGATCCCGCTAACGATCTCGTTATGTGTGACAGCGACCAACGATCAGGCCCCTGCTGGGAGATCGTTGGTCAATGGGAATGATCAGGACCATTTTTTGGTCGCTGATCACCCGCTGTCATCGCTGGATCGGCGTGTGTGACGCCGATCCCGTGATGTGTTCACTTGTAACCAGGATAAATATCGGGTTACTAAGCTCAGGGCCGCGCTTAGTAACCCGATATTTACCCTGGTTACCATTGTAAAAGTAAAAAAAAAAACCACTACATACTCACATTCTGATGTCTGTCACGTCCCCCGGCATCCACAGGGTTAAAACTGCTTTCGGCAAGAGCGCTGCCAATATGCATGCACTGCTGCCGAGAGCTTCCCTGCACTGACTGTGTCAGCGCCGGCCGTAAAGCAGAGCACAGCGGTGACGTCACCGCTGTCACTGCCGGCGCTGACACATTCAGTGCAGGGAAGCTCTCGGCAGCAGGGCGTGCATATTAGCAGCGCTCTTTGTTATGATCCGGTGACCTTGGAGCCGCATGAAACTTTCTCTGGAGTCGGTGGAACCTGTACTGACCGCAATCCTGAACTAACACCGCAACTAGAAGTAGCCGTGGGGTGTGCCTAACACAAACCTAGACACCTCAACACAGCCGGAGGACTAAATACCCCTATAGAGGGAAATAGAAATGCTACCTTGCCTCAGAGCAGACCCCCAAAGGATAGGCAGCCCCCCACGAATAATGACTGTGAGTAGGAGAAGAATAGACACACGCAGGTAGAAACAGGATTTAGCAAAAGAGGCCACTCTAGCTAAATAGGAAAGGATAGGACAGATTACTAGGTGGTCAGTATTAAAACCCTTCCAAAAATATCCACAGAAGATAATACAAAAAGTTCCACAATCTAACTAAAGACATGGAATGTATATCTGCCACTCCAGAGAATCCAACAAGACTGAGAAAATACTGACACAATCGAAGCTGGACAAGAAAACACAAAGAATAGCACTGAATTGTGAAGCACACTGCATGTGTGCCACAGGAAAAAAAAACCAGACACTTATCTTTGCTGATTTGGCAGAAAGGCAGGAGGAACCAGGCAGAGGTCCATAACCTCCCAAGAACAATTGACAACTGGCAAGGACAAATTAATCCTGCACGCCTAAATACCCCAGTCAGAACTGCAATCAGCAGATACACCTGACCAGGGCTGCAACTCAGGGGCAACTGCATTACCACCTACAACCACCGGAGGGAGCCCAAAAGCAGAATTCACAACAGCTCTTGCCAAAAGCAGTTTTAACCCTGTGGACGCCGGCGGGGGACGTGACAGACATCAGAATGTGAGTATGTAGTGTTTTGGGTTTTTTTACTTTTACAATGGTAACCAGGGTAAATATCGGGTTACTAAGCGCGGCCCTGCACTTAGTAACCCGATGTTTACCCTGGTTACCCGGGTGCTGCAGGGGGACTTCGGCATCGTTGAAGACAGTTTCAACGATGCCAAAGTCGTTCCCCTGATCGTTGGTCGCTGGAGAGAGCTGTCTGTGTGACAGCTCCCCAGCGACCACACAACGACGTACCAACGATCACGGCCAGGTCGTATTGCTTGTCGTGATCGTTGGTAAGTCGTTTAGTGTAATGGTACCTTAAGTTTGGGCTTCTTATGATTAAGGCTGCATTCTCACGTCAGTTTTTTCGTGCAAGTGCTATCTCTTTTTTTTTATCACGGATACATGCAAAATCACTGAGACATATTGATCCTATCTCCTATGTGATGTCTATGTGATTAAAGTAGTAACGTTTCTCCTTGAGGAGAGTGACATGTTAAGTGTTATGACCCCAATGGCAGAGGGTCTCAGAAGTACATACCAAGTCTGCAAACACAAAAAACCAGCTCATAGGGCAGTGGTAACTGGGCTGACCATATATCTAATCCTAGCACCACAAATAGCAGCAGCCGGGGAACGTGCCTACGTTGGTTCTAGACGTCTCGCGCCAGCCGGAGAACTAACTAACCCTAGAAGGGAAAAGATAGACCTTTCTTGCCTCCAGAGAAAAGACCCCAAAAGTTGGATACAAGCCCCCAACAAATAATAACGGTGAGGTAAGGAGAAAAGACAAACGTAAGAATGAACTAGATATTTAGCAAAGAGAGGCCCACTGACTGATAGCAGAATATAGTAAGATGACTTATATGGTCAGCAAAAACCCTATCAAAATTTCCACGCTGGATATTCAAGAACCCCCGAACCGTCTAACGGCCCGGGGGGAGAACACCAGCCCCCTAGAGCTTCCAGCAAAATCAGGAATCACATTTAGTACAAGCTGGACAAAAAATAAGAGCAAAGCAAATAACCAAAAAACAAGGAATCAGGACTTAGCTTAATTTTGCAAGATCCAAGACCAGCAGACAGGAGCAAACAGAAAGGAACTGATTACAACGATGCCAGGCACTGGACTAAGAAACCAGGAAGTTTATATAGCAACACCCCTGGACTAACGACCCAGGTGGGTGCCAAACTGAGGAAAGACAATCCCAGAGTCATATCACTAGTGACCACAAGAGGGAGCCAAAAAAGTCTAATTCACAACAGTACCCCCCCTTTAAGGAGGGGTCACCGAACCCTCACCAAGACCACCAGGGCGATCAGGATGAGCAGCGTGAAAGGCACGAACTAAATCGGCCGCATGCACATCAGAGGCAACCACCCAGGAATTATCCTCCTGACCATAGCCCTTCCACTTGACCAGATACTGAAGCCTCCGCCTGGAGAGACGAGAATCCAAGATCTTCTCCACCACGTACTCCAACTCGCCCTCAACCAACACCGGAGCAGGAGGCTCAACAGAAGGAACCACAGGTACAACGTACCGCCGCAACAAAGACCTATGGAACACGTTGTGAATGGCAAACGACACCGGAAGATCCAAGCGAAAGGACACAGGATTAAGGATTTCCAATATCTTGTAAGGACCGATGAAGCGAGGCTTAAATTTAGGAGAGGAGACCTTCATAGGAACAAATCGAGAAGACAGCCATACCAAATCCCCAACACGAAGTCGGGGACCCACACCGCGGCGGCGGTTGGCAAAACGCTGAGCCTTCTCCTGTGACAACTTCAAGTTGTCCACCACATGATTCCAGATCCGCTGCAACCTATCCACCACGGAATCTACCCCAGGACAGTCAGAAGGCTCCACATGTCCCGAGGAAAAACGAGGATGGAAACCAGAGTTGCAAAAAAATGGCGAAACCAAAGTAGCGGAACTAGCCCAATTATTAAGGGCAAACTCAGCCAACGGCAAGAAGGTCACCCAATCATCCTGATCTGCAGAAACAAAACACCTCAAATAAGCCTCCAGAGTCTGATTAGTTCGCTCCGTTTGTCCATTAGTCTGAGGATGAAAGGCAGACGAAAAAGACAAATCAATGCCCATCTTAGCACAAAAGGATCGCCAGAACCTGGAAACAAACTGGGATCCTCTGTCAGACACAATATTCTCAGGAATGCCGTGTAAACGAACCTCATTCGGAAAGAACAAAGGAACCAGATCGGAAGAGGAAGGCAGCTTAGGCAAAGATACCAAATGGACCATCTTGGAAAAGCGATCACATACCACCCAGATGACAGACATGCCCTGAGACACCGGAAGATCAGAAATGAAATCCATGGAAATGTGTGTCCAAGGCCTCTTCGGGACAGGCAAGGGCAAGAGCAACCCGCTGGCACGAGAACAGCACGGCTTAGCTCGAGCACAAGTCCCACAGGACTGCACAAATGACCGCACATCCCGTGACAAGGAAGGCCACCAAAAGGACCTAGCCACCAGATCTCTGGTGCCAAAAATTCCCGGATGCCCTGCCAACACCGAGGAATGAACCTCGGAAATGACTCTGCTGGTCCACTTATCAGGAACGAACAGTCTGTCAGGTGGACAAGAGTCAGGTCTACCAGCCTGAAATCTCTGCAACACACGTCGCAAATCCGGAGAAATGGCTGACAGGATAACTCCCTCTTTGAGAATACCAACTGGTTCTGCGACTCCAGGAGAGTCAGGCACAAAGCTCCTTGAAAGAGCATCAGCCTTCACATTCTTTGAACCTGGTAAATACGAGACCACAAAGTCAAAACGGGAGAAAAACAATGACCAGCGGGCCTGTCTAGGATTCAGGCGTTTAGCAGACTCGAGATACATCAGATTTTTGTGATCAGTCAAGACCACCACACGATGCTTAGCATCCTCGAGCCAATGACGCCACTCCTCAAATGCCCACTTCATGGCTAACAACTCCCGATTGCCAACATCATAATTCCGCTCAGCAGGCGAAAACTTCCTAGAGAAAAAAGCACATGGTCTCATTACAGAGCAACCAGGGCCTCTCTGCGACAAAACGGCCCCTGCCCCAATCTCAGAAGCATCCACTTCAACCTGAAAGGGAAGTGAGACATCAGGCTGGCACAAAACAGGCGCCGAAGTAAACCGGCGCTTCAACTCTTGAAAGGCTTCCACGGCTGCAGGAGCCCAGTTAGCAACATCAGAACCTTTCTTGGTCATATCCGTCAAAGGTTTAACAACGCTAGAAAAATTAGCGATAAAACGACGGTAGAAGTTAGCAAAACCCAAAAACTTCTGAAGACTCTTAACTGACGTGGGTTGAGTCCAATCATGAATAGCTCGGACCTTGACTGGGTCCATCTCCACCGCAGAAGGGGAAAAAATAAAACCCAAAAAGGGAACCTTCTGTACTCCAAAGAGACACTTTGAGCCCTTAACAAACAAAGCATTCTCACGCAAAAACCTGAAACACCATCCTGACCTGCTCTACATGCGAGTCCCAATCATCAGAAAAAAACAGAATATCATCCAGATAAACAATCATAAATTTATCCAGATACTTCCGGAAAATATCATGCATAAAGGACTGAAACACTGAAGGAGCATTAGAGAGCCCGAAAGGCATCACCAAGTACTCAAAATGACCTTCGGGCGTATTAAATGCAGTTTTCCATTCATCTCCTTGCTTAATGCGCACAAGGTTGTACGCACCACGAAGATCTATCTTGGTGAACCACTTGGCACCTTTAATCCGGGCAAACAAGTCCGACAACAAAGGCAAAGGATACTGAAATTTAACAGTGATTTTATTCAGAAGCCGATAGTCAATACAAGGTCTCAAAGATCCGTCCTTCTTGGCCACAAAAAAGAATCCCGCACCAAGAGGGGAAGAGGATGGACGGATATGCCCCTTCTCCAGAGATTCCTTGATATACGAACGCATTGCGGTATGCTCAGGTACAGACAGATTAAATAATCTTCCCTTAGGAAATTTACTACCTGGAATCAAATCTATAGCGCAGTCACAGTCCCTATGAGGAGGAAGAGCACTGGACCTGGACTCGCTGAATACATCCTGGTAATCAGACAAATACTCAGGAACTTCTGAAGGAGTAGAGGAAGCAATAGACACCGGCGGGGAATCACCATGAATTCCCTGACAGCCCCAACTTGACACAGACATTGCCTTCCAATCCAAGACTGGATTATGGGTCTGTAACCATGGCAGACCCAAAACGACCAAATCATGCATTTTATGCAGAACAAGAAAACGAATCACCTCCCGATGTTCAGGAGTCATGCACATGGTTACCTGTGTCCAAAACTGCGGTTTATTTTCCGCCAATGGCGTAGCATCAATACCTCTAAGAGGGATAGGATTTACCAACGGCTCAAGAACAAAACCACAGCGCTTGGCAAACGACAGATTCATAAGACTCAGGGCAGCACCTGAATCCACAAACGCCATAACAGGGTAGGAGGACAATGAGCAAATTAAAGTCACAGACAAAATAAATTTAGGTTGCAAATTACCAATGGCGACAGGACTAACAACCCTAGTTAGGCGTTTAGAGCATGCTGATATAACGTGTAGAATCACCACAGTAAAAACACAACCCATTCTGACGTCTATGATTTTTCCGTTCATTTCTAGTCTGAATTCTACCACATTGCATTAAATCAGGTGTTTGTTCAGACAACACCACCAGAGGATTCGCGGCTTTGCGCTCCCGCAAACGCCGGTCAATTTGAATAGCCAGCGCCATGGAATCATTCAGACCTGTAGGAATGGAGAAACCCACCATCACATTCTTAATGGCTTCAGAAAGGCCATTTCTGAAATTTGCGGCCAGAGCACACTCATTCCACTGAGTAAGCACGGACCATTTCCGAAATTTTTGGCAATACACTTCAGCTTCATCCTGACCCTGAGAAATAGCCAGCAAGGCTTTTTCTGCCTGAATTTCAAGATTGGGTTCCTCGTAAAGCAATCCGAGCGCCAGAAAAAACGCATCAATATTTGCCAATGCCGGATCTCCTGGCGCTAGCTAGAAGGCCCAATCCTGAGGGTCGCCCCGTAAGAAAAAGATAACAATTTTTACTTGCTGAGCTGAGTCTCCAGATGAACGGGGTCTCAGAGATAGAAACAGTTTACAATTATTCCTGAAATTCCTAAACTTAAATCGGTCTCCAGAGAACAGTTCAGGAATAGGTATTTTAGGTTCAGACATTGGACTACTGGTAACAAAATCTTGTATGCCCTGCACACGAGCAGCAAGCTGATCCACACTTGTAATCAAAGTCTGAACATTCATGTCTGCAGCAAGCACAAGCCACTCAGAGGTAAAGGGGAGGAAAAAAGAGAGGAAAGAAAAAAAAAAAAAAAAAACTCAGACTTTCCTTTTTTTGTAATCCCACTTCTGCAATGCATTAAACATTGAACCTTGGCCTGGCATACTGGTATGACCCCAATGGCAGAGGGTCTCAGAAGTACATACCAAGTCTGCAAACACAAAAAACCAGCTCATAGGGCAGTGGTAACTGGGCTGACCATATATCTAATCCTAGCACCACAAATAGCAGCAGCCGGGGAACGTGCCTACGTTGGTTCTAGACGTCTCGCGCCAGCCGGAGAACTAACTAACCCTAGAAGGGAAAAGATAGACCTTTCTTGCCTCCAGAGAAAAGACCCCAAAAGTTGGATACAAGCCCCCAACAAATAATAACGGTGAGGTAAGGAGAAAAGACAAACGTAAGAATGAACTAGATATTTAGCAAAGAGAGGCCCACTGACTGATAGCAGAATATAGTAAGATGACTTATATGGTCAGCAAAAACCCTATCAAAATTTCCACGCTGGATATTCAAGAACCCCCGAACCGTCTAACGGCCCGGGGGGAGAACACCAGCCCCCTAGAGCTTCCAGCAAAATCAGGAATCACATTTAGTACAAGCTGGACAAAAAATAAGAGCAAAGCAAATAACCAAAAAACAAGGAATCAGGACTTAGCTTAATTTTGCAAGATCCAAGACCAGCAGACAGGAGCAAACAGAAAGGAACTGATTACAACGATGCCAGGCACTGGACTAAGAAACCAGGAAGTTTATATAGCAACACCCCTGGACTAACGACCCAGGTGGGTGCCAAACTGAGGAAAGACAATCCCAGAGTCATATCACTAGTGACCACAAGAGGGAGCCAAAAAAGTCTAATTCACAACAGTACCCCCCCTTTAAGGAGGGGTCACCGAACCCTCACCAAGACCACCAGGGCGATCAGGATGAGCAGCGTGAAAGGCACGAACTAAATCGGCCGCATGCACATCAGAGGCAACCACCCAGGAATTATCCTCCTGACCATAGCCCTTCCACTTGACCAGATACTGAAGCCTCCGCCTGGAGAGACGAGAATCCAAGATCTTCTCCACCACGTACTCCAACTCGCCCTCAACCAACACCGGAGCAGGAGGCTCAACAGAAGGAACCACAGGTACAACGTACCGCCGCAACAAAGACCTATGGAACACGTTGTGAATGGCAAACGACACCGGAAGATCCAAGCGAAAGGACACAGGATTAAGGATTTCCAATATCTTGTAAGGACCGATGAAGCGAGGCTTAAATTTAGGAGAGGAGACCTTCATAGGAACAAATCGAGAAGACAGCCATACCAAATCCCCAACACGAAGTCGGGGACCCACACCGCGGCGGCGGTTGGCAAAACGCTGAGCCTTCTCCTGTGACAACTTCAAGTTGTCCACCACATGATTCCAGATCCGCTGCAACCTATCCACCACGGAATCTACCCCAGGACAGTCAGAAGGCTCCACATGTCCCGAGGAAAAACGAGGATGGAAACCAGAGTTGCAAAAAAATGGCGAAACCAAAGTAGCGGAACTAGCCCAATTATTAAGGGCAAACTCAGCCAACGGCAAGAAGGTCACCCAATCATCCTGATCTGCAGAAACAAAACACCTCAAATAAGCCTCCAGAGTCTGATTAGTTCGCTCCGTTTGTCCATTAGTCTGAGGATGAAAGGCAGACGAAAAAGACAAATCAATGCCCATCTTAGCACAAAAGGATCGCCAGAACCTGGAAACAAACTGGGATCCTCTGTCAGACACAATATTCTCAGGAATGCCGTGTAAACGAACCTCATTCGGAAAGAACAAAGGAACCAGATCGGAAGAGGAAGGCAGCTTAGGCAAAGATACCAAATGGACCATCTTGGAAAAGCGATCACATACCACCCAGATGACAGACATGCCCTGAGACACCGGAAGATCAGAAATGAAATCCATGGAAATGTGTGTCCAAGGCCTCTTCGGGACAGGCAAGGGCAAGAGCAACCCGCTGGCACGAGAACAGCACGGCTTAGCTCGAGCACAAGTCCCACAGGACTGCACAAATGACCGCACATCCCGTGACAAGGAAGGCCACCAAAAGGACCTAGCCACCAGATCTCTGGTGCCAAAAATTCCCGGATGCCCTGCCAACACCGAGGAATGAACCTCGGAAATGACTCTGCTGGTCCACTTATCAGGAACGAACAGTCTGTCAGGTGGACAAGAGTCAGGTCTACCAGCCTGAAATCTCTGCAACACACGTCGCAAATCCGGAGAAATGGCTGACAGGATAACTCCCTCTTTGAGAATACCAACTGGTTCTGCGACTCCAGGAGAGTCAGGCACAAAGCTCCTTGAAAGAGCATCAGCCTTCACATTCTTTGAACCTGGTAAATACGAGACCACAAAGTCAAAACGGGAGAAAAACAATGACCAGCGGGCCTGTCTAGGATTCAGGCGTTTAGCAGACTCGAGATACATCAGATTTTTGTGATCAGTCAAGACCACCACACGATGCTTAGCATCCTCGAGCCAATGACGCCACTCCTCAAATGCCCACTTCATGGCTAACAACTCCCGATTGCCAACATCATAATTCCGCTCAGCAGGCGAAAACTTCCTAGAGAAAAAAGCACATGGTCTCATTACAGAGCAACCAGGGCCTCTCTGCGACAAAACGGCCCCTGCCCCAATCTCAGAAGCATCCACTTCAACCTGAAAGGGAAGTGAGACATCAGGCTGGCACAAAACAGGCGCCGAAGTAAACCGGCGCTTCAACTCTTGAAAGGCTTCCACGGCTGCAGGAGCCCAGTTAGCAACATCAGAACCTTTCTTGGTCATATCCGTCAAAGGTTTAACAACGCTAGAAAAATTAGCGATAAAACGACGGTAGAAGTTAGCAAAACCCAAAAACTTCTGAAGACTCTTAACTGACGTGGGTTGAGTCCAATCATGAATAGCTCGGACCTTGACTGGGTCCATCTCCACCGCAGAAGGGGAAAAAATAAAACCCAAAAAGGGAACCTTCTGTACTCCAAAGAGACACTTTGAGCCCTTAACAAACAAAGCATTCTCACGCAAAAACCTGAAACACCATCCTGACCTGCTCTACATGCGAGTCCCAATCATCAGAAAAAAACAGAATATCATCCAGATAAACAATCATAAATTTATCCAGATACTTCCGGAAAATATCATGCATAAAGGACTGAAACACTGAAGGAGCATTAGAGAGCCCGAAAGGCATCACCAAGTACTCAAAATGACCTTCGGGCGTATTAAATGCAGTTTTCCATTCATCTCCTTGCTTAATGCGCACAAGGTTGTACGCACCACGAAGATCTATCTTGGTGAACCACTTGGCACCTTTAATCCGGGCAAACAAGTCCGACAACAAAGGCAAAGGATACTGAAATTTAACAGTGATTTTATTCAGAAGCCGATAGTCAATACAAGGTCTCAAAGATCCGTCCTTCTTGGCCACAAAAAAGAATCCCGCACCAAGAGGGGAAGAGGATGGACGGATATGCCCCTTCTCCAGAGATTCCTTGATATACGAACGCATTGCGGTATGCTCAGGTACAGACAGATTAAATAATCTTCCCTTAGGAAATTTACTACCTGGAATCAAATCTATAGCGCAGTCACAGTCCCTATGAGGAGGAAGAGCACTGGACCTGGACTCGCTGAATACATCCTGGTAATCAGACAAATACTCAGGAACTTCTGAAGGAGTAGAGGAAGCAATAGACACCGGCGGGGAATCACCATGAATTCCCTGACAGCCCCAACTTGACACAGACATTGCCTTCCAATCCAAGACTGGATTATGGGTCTGTAACCATGGCAGACCCAAAACGACCAAATCATGCATTTTATGCAGAACAAGAAAACGAATCACCTCCCGATGTTCAGGAGTCATGCACATGGTTACCTGTGTCCAAAACTGCGGTTTATTTTCCGCCAATGGCGTAGCATCAATACCTCTAAGAGGGATAGGATTTACCAACGGCTCAAGAACAAAACCACAGCGCTTGGCAAACGACAGATTCATAAGACTCAGGGCAGCACCTGAATCCACAAACGCCATAACAGGGTAGGAGGACAATGAGCAAATTAAAGTCACAGACAAAATAAATTTAGGTTGCAAATTACCAATGGCGACAGGACTAACAACCCTAGTTAGGCGTTTAGAGCATGCTGATATAACGTGTAGAATCACCACAGTAAAAACACAACCCATTCTGACGTCTATGATTTTTCCGTTCATTTCTAGTCTGAATTCTACCACATTGCATTAAATCAGGTGTTTGTTCAGACAACACCACCAGAGGATTCGCGGCTTTGCGCTCCCGCAAACGCCGGTCAATTTGAATAGCCAGCGCCATGGAATCATTCAGACCTGTAGGAATGGAGAAACCCACCATCACATTCTTAATGGCTTCAGAAAGGCCATTTCTGAAATTTGCGGCCAGAGCACACTCATTCCACTGAGTAAGCACGGACCATTTCCGAAATTTTTGGCAATACACTTCAGCTTCATCCTGACCCTGAGAAATAGCCAGCAAGGCTTTTTCTGCCTGAATTTCAAGATTGGGTTCCTCGTAAAGCAATCCGAGCGCCAGAAAAAACGCATCAATATTTGCCAATGCCGGATCTCCTGGCGCTAGCTAGAAGGCCCAATCCTGAGGGTCGCCCCGTAAGAAAAAGATAACAATTTTTACTTGCTGAGCTGAGTCTCCAGATGAACGGGGTCTCAGAGATAGAAACAGTTTACAATTATTCCTGAAATTCCTAAACTTAAATCGGTCTCCAGAGAACAGTTCAGGAATAGGTATTTTAGGTTCAGACATTGGACTACTGGTAACAAAATCTTGTATGCCCTGCACACGAGCAGCAAGCTGATCCACACTTGTAATCAAAGTCTGAACATTCATGTCTGCAGCAAGCACAAGCCACTCAGAGGTAAAGGGGAGGAAAAAAGAGAGGAAAGAAAAAAAAAAAAAAAAAACTCAGACTTTCCTTTTTTTGTAATCCCACTTCTGCAATGCATTAAACATTGAACCTTGGCCTGGCATACTGGTATGACCCCAATGGCAGAGGGTCTCAGAAGTACATACCAAGTCTGCAAACACAAAAAACCAGCTCATAGGGCAGTGGTAACTGGGCTGACCATATATCTAATCCTAGCACCACAAATAGCAGCAGCCGGGGAACGTGCCTACGTTGGTTCTAGACGTCTCGCGCCAGCCGGAGAACTAACTAACCCTAGAAGGGAAAAGATAGACCTTTCTTGCCTCCAGAGAAAAGACCCCAAAAGTTGGATACAAGCCCCCAACAAATAATAACGGTGAGGTAAGGAGAAAAGACAAACGTAAGAATGAACTAGATATTTAGCAAAGAGAGGCCCACTGACTGATAGCAGAATATAGTAAGATGACTTATATGGTCAGCAAAAACCCTATCAAAATTTCCACGCTGGATATTCAAGAACCCCCGAACCGTCTAACGGCCCGGGGGGAGAACACCAGCCCCCTAGAGCTTCCAGCAAAATCAGGAATCACATTTAGTACAAGCTGGACAAAAAATAAGAGCAAAGCAAATAACCAAAAAACAAGGAATCAGGACTTAGCTTAATTTTGCAAGATCCAAGACCAGCAGACAGGAGCAAACAGAAAGGAACTGATTACAACGATGCCAGGCACTGGACTAAGAAACCAGGAAGTTTATATAGCAACACCCCTGGACTAACGACCCAGGTGGGTGCCAAACTGAGGAAAGACAATCCCAGAGTCATATCACTAGTGACCACAAGAGGGAGCCAAAAAAGTCTAATTCACAACAGTACCCCCCCTTTAAGGAGGGGTCACCGAACCCTCACCAAGACCACCAGGGCGATCAGGATGAGCAGCGTGAAAGGCACGAACTAAATCGGCCGCATGCACATCAGAGGCAACCACCCAGGAATTATCCTCCTGACCATAGCCCTTCCACTTGACCAGATACTGAAGCCTCCGCCTGGAGAGACGAGAATCCAAGATCTTCTCCACCACGTACTCCAACTCGCCCTCAACCAACACCGGAGCAGGAGGCTCAACAGAAGGAACCACAGGTACAACGTACCGCCGCAACAAAGACCTATGGAACACGTTGTGAATGGCAAACGACACCGGAAGATCCAAGCGAAAGGACACAGGATTAAGGATTTCCAATATCTTGTAAGGACCGATGAAGCGAGGCTTAAATTTAGGAGAGGAGACCTTCATAGGAACAAATCGAGAAGACAGCCATACCAAATCCCCAACACGAAGTCGGGGACCCACACCGCGGCGGCGGTTGGCAAAACGCTGAGCCTTCTCCTGTGACAACTTCAAGTTGTCCACCACATGATTCCAGATCCGCTGCAACCTATCCACCACGGAATCTACCCCAGGACAGTCAGAAGGCTCCACATGTCCCGAGGAAAAACGAGGATGGAAACCAGAGTTGCAAAAAAATGGCGAAACCAAAGTAGCGGAACTAGCCCAATTATTAAGGGCAAACTCAGCCAACGGCAAGAAGGTCACCCAATCATCCTGATCTGCAGAAACAAAACACCTCAAATAAGCCTCCAGAGTCTGATTAGTTCGCTCCGTTTGTCCATTAGTCTGAGGATGAAAGGCAGACGAAAAAGACAAATCAATGCCCATCTTAGCACAAAAGGATCGCCAGAACCTGGAAACAAACTGGGATCCTCTGTCAGACACAATATTCTCAGGAATGCCGTGTAAACGAACCTCATTCGGAAAGAACAAAGGAACCAGATCGGAAGAGGAAGGCAGCTTAGGCAAAGATACCAAATGGACCATCTTGGAAAAGCGATCACATACCACCCAGATGACAGACATGCCCTGAGACACCGGAAGATCAGAAATGAAATCCATGGAAATGTGTGTCCAAGGCCTCTTCGGGACAGGCAAGGGCAAGAGCAACCCGCTGGCACGAGAACAGCACGGCTTAGCTCGAGCACAAGTCCCACAGGACTGCACAAATGACCGCACATCCCGTGACAAGGAAGGCCACCAAAAGGACCTAGCCACCAGATCTCTGGTGCCAAAAATTCCCGGATGCCCTGCCAACACCGAGGAATGAACCTCGGAAATGACTCTGCTGGTCCACTTATCAGGAACGAACAGTCTGTCAGGTGGACAAGAGTCAGGTCTACCAGCCTGAAATCTCTGCAACACACGTCGCAAATCCGGAGAAATGGCTGACAGGATAACTCCCTCTTTGAGAATACCAACTGGTTCTGCGACTCCAGGAGAGTCAGGCACAAAGCTCCTTGAAAGAGCATCAGCCTTCACATTCTTTGAACCTGGTAAATACGAGACCACAAAGTCAAAACGGGAGAAAAACAATGACCAGCGGGCCTGTCTAGGATTCAGGCGTTTAGCAGACTCGAGATACATCAGATTTTTGTGATCAGTCAAGACCACCACACGATGCTTAGCATCCTCGAGCCAATGACGCCACTCCTCAAATGCCCACTTCATGGCTAACAACTCCCGATTGCCAACATCATAATTCCGCTCAGCAGGCGAAAACTTCCTAGAGAAAAAAGCACATGGTCTCATTACAGAGCAACCAGGGCCTCTCTGCGACAAAACGGCCCCTGCCCCAATCTCAGAAGCATCCACTTCAACCTGAAAGGGAAGTGAGACATCAGGCTGGCACAAAACAGGCGCCGAAGTAAACCGGCGCTTCAACTCTTGAAAGGCTTCCACGGCTGCAGGAGCCCAGTTAGCAACATCAGAACCTTTCTTGGTCATATCCGTCAAAGGTTTAACAACGCTAGAAAAATTAGCGATAAAACGACGGTAGAAGTTAGCAAAACCCAAAAACTTCTGAAGACTCTTAACTGACGTGGGTTGAGTCCAATCATGAATAGCTCGGACCTTGACTGGGTCCATCTCCACCGCAGAAGGGGAAAAAATAAAACCCAAAAAGGGAACCTTCTGTACTCCAAAGAGACACTTTGAGCCCTTAACAAACAAAGCATTCTCACGCAAAAACCTGAAACACCATCCTGACCTGCTCTACATGCGAGTCCCAATCATCAGAAAAAAACAGAATATCATCCAGATAAACAATCATAAATTTATCCAGATACTTCCGGAAAATATCATGCATAAAGGACTGAAACACTGAAGGAGCATTAGAGAGCCCGAAAGGCATCACCAAGTACTCAAAATGACCTTCGGGCGTATTAAATGCAGTTTTCCATTCATCTCCTTGCTTAATGCGCACAAGGTTGTACGCACCACGAAGATCTATCTTGGTGAACCACTTGGCACCTTTAATCCGGGCAAACAAGTCCGACAACAAAGGCAAAGGATACTGAAATTTAACAGTGATTTTATTCAGAAGCCGATAGTCAATACAAGGTCTCAAAGATCCGTCCTTCTTGGCCACAAAAAAGAATCCCGCACCAAGAGGGGAAGAGGATGGACGGATATGCCCCTTCTCCAGAGATTCCTTGATATACGAACGCATTGCGGTATGCTCAGGTACAGACAGATTAAATAATCTTCCCTTAGGAAATTTACTACCTGGAATCAAATCTATAGCGCAGTCACAGTCCCTATGAGGAGGAAGAGCACTGGACCTGGACTCGCTGAATACATCCTGGTAATCAGACAAATACTCAGGAACTTCTGAAGGAGTAGAGGAAGCAATAGACACCGGCGGGGAATCACCATGAATTCCCTGACAGCCCCAACTTGACACAGACATTGCCTTCCAATCCAAGACTGGATTATGGGTCTGTAACCATGGCAGACCCAAAACGACCAAATCATGCATTTTATGCAGAACAAGAAAACGAATCACCTCCCGATGTTCAGGAGTCATGCACATGGTTACCTGTGTCCAAAACTGCGGTTTATTTTCCGCCAATGGCGTAGCATCAATACCTCTAAGAGGGATAGGATTTACCAACGGCTCAAGAACAAAACCACAGCGCTTGGCAAACGACAGATTCATAAGACTCAGGGCAGCACCTGAATCCACAAACGCCATAACAGGGTAGGAGGACAATGAGCAAATTAAAGTCACAGACAAAATAAATTTAGGTTGCAAATTACCAATGGCGACAGGACTAACAACCCTAGTTAGGCGTTTAGAGCATGCTGATATAACGTGTAGAATCACCACAGTAAAAACACAACCCATTCTGACGTCTATGATTTTTCCGTTCATTTCTAGTCTGAATTCTACCACATTGCATTAAATCAGGTGTTTGTTCAGACAACACCACCAGAGGATTCGCGGCTTTGCGCTCCCGCAAACGCCGGTCAATTTGAATAGCCAGCGCCATGGAATCATTCAGACCTGTAGGAATGGAGAAACCCACCATCACATTCTTAATGGCTTCAGAAAGGCCATTTCTGAAATTTGCGGCCAGAGCACACTCATTCCACTGAGTAAGCACGGACCATTTCCGAAATTTTTGGCAATACACTTCAGCTTCATCCTGACCCTGAGAAATAGCCAGCAAGGCTTTTTCTGCCTGAATTTCAAGATTGGGTTCCTCGTAAAGCAATCCGAGCGCCAGAAAAAACGCATCAATATTTGCCAATGCCGGATCTCCTGGCGCTAGCTAGAAGGCCCAATCCTGAGGGTCGCCCCGTAAGAAAAAGATAACAATTTTTACTTGCTGAGCTGAGTCTCCAGATGAACGGGGTCTCAGAGATAGAAACAGTTTACAATTATTCCTGAAATTCCTAAACTTAAATCGGTCTCCAGAGAACAGTTCAGGAATAGGTATTTTAGGTTCAGACATTGGACTACTGGTAACAAAATCTTGTATGCCCTGCACACGAGCAGCAAGCTGATCCACACTTGTAATCAAAGTCTGAACATTCATGTCTGCAGCAAGCACAAGCCACTCAGAGGTAAAGGGGAGGAAAAAAGAGAGGAAAGAAAAAAAAAAAAAAAAAACTCAGACTTTCCTTTTTTTGTAATCCCACTTCTGCAATGCATTAAACATTGAACCTTGGCCTGGCATACTGGTATGACCCCAATGGCAGAGGGTCTCAGAAGTACATACCAAGTCTGCAAACACAAAAAACCAGCTCATAGGGCAGTGGTAACTGGGCTGACCATATATCTAATCCTAGCACCACAAATAGCAGCAGCCGGGGAACGTGCCTACGTTGGTTCTAGACGTCTCGCGCCAGCCGGAGAACTAACTAACCCTAGAAGGGAAAAGATAGACCTTTCTTGCCTCCAGAGAAAAGACCCCAAAAGTTGGATACAAGCCCCCAACAAATAATAACGGTGAGGTAAGGAGAAAAGACAAACGTAAGAATGAACTAGATATTTAGCAAAGAGAGGCCCACTGACTGATAGCAGAATATAGTAAGATGACTTATATGGTCAGCAAAAACCCTATCAAAATTTCCACGCTGGATATTCAAGAACCCCCGAACCGTCTAACGGCCCGGGGGGAGAACACCAGCCCCCTAGAGCTTCCAGCAAAATCAGGAATCACATTTAGTACAAGCTGGACAAAAAATAAGAGCAAAGCAAATAACCAAAAAACAAGGAATCAGGACTTAGCTTAATTTTGCAAGATCCAAGACCAGCAGACAGGAGCAAACAGAAAGGAACTGATTACAACGATGCCAGGCACTGGACTAAGAAACCAGGAAGTTTATATAGCAACACCCCTGGACTAACGACCCAGGTGGGTGCCAAACTGAGGAAAGACAATCCCAGAGTCATATCACTAGTGACCACAAGAGGGAGCCAAAAAAGTCTAATTCACAACAGTACCCCCCCTTTAAGGAGGGGTCACCGAACCCTCACCAAGACCACCAGGGCGATCAGGATGAGCAGCGTGAAAGGCACGAACTAAATCGGCCGCATGCACATCAGAGGCAACCACCCAGGAATTATCCTCCTGACCATAGCCCTTCCACTTGACCAGATACTGAAGCCTCCGCCTGGAGAGACGAGAATCCAAGATCTTCTCCACCACGTACTCCAACTCGCCCTCAACCAACACCGGAGCAGGAGGCTCAACAGAAGGAACCACAGGTACAACGTACCGCCGCAACAAAGACCTATGGAACACGTTGTGAATGGCAAACGACACCGGAAGATCCAAGCGAAAGGACACAGGATTAAGGATTTCCAATATCTTGTAAGGACCGATGAAGCGAGGCTTAAATTTAGGAGAGGAGACCTTCATAGGAACAAATCGAGAAGACAGCCATACCAAATCCCCAACACGAAGTCGGGGACCCACACCGCGGCGGCGGTTGGCAAAACGCTGAGCCTTCTCCTGTGACAACTTCAAGTTGTCCACCACATGATTCCAGATCCGCTGCAACCTATCCACCACGGAATCTACCCCAGGACAGTCAGAAGGCTCCACATGTCCCGAGGAAAAACGAGGATGGAAACCAGAGTTGCAAAAAAATGGCGAAACCAAAGTAGCGGAACTAGCCCAATTATTAAGGGCAAACTCAGCCAACGGCAAGAAGGTCACCCAATCATCCTGATCTGCAGAAACAAAACACCTCAAATAAGCCTCCAGAGTCTGATTAGTTCGCTCCGTTTGTCCATTAGTCTGAGGATGAAAGGCAGACGAAAAAGACAAATCAATGCCCATCTTAGCACAAAAGGATCGCCAGAACCTGGAAACAAACTGGGATCCTCTGTCAGACACAATATTCTCAGGAATGCCGTGTAAACGAACCTCATTCGGAAAGAACAAAGGAACCAGATCGGAAGAGGAAGGCAGCTTAGGCAAAGATACCAAATGGACCATCTTGGAAAAGCGATCACATACCACCCAGATGACAGACATGCCCTGAGACACCGGAAGATCAGAAATGAAATCCATGGAAATGTGTGTCCAAGGCCTCTTCGGGACAGGCAAGGGCAAGAGCAACCCGCTGGCACGAGAACAGCACGGCTTAGCTCGAGCACAAGTCCCACAGGACTGCACAAATGACCGCACATCCCGTGACAAGGAAGGCCACCAAAAGGACCTAGCCACCAGATCTCTGGTGCCAAAAATTCCCGGATGCCCTGCCAACACCGAGGAATGAACCTCGGAAATGACTCTGCTGGTCCACTTATCAGGAACGAACAGTCTGTCAGGTGGACAAGAGTCAGGTCTACCAGCCTGAAATCTCTGCAACACACGTCGCAAATCCGGAGAAATGGCTGACAGGATAACTCCCTCTTTGAGAATACCAACTGGTTCTGCGACTCCAGGAGAGTCAGGCACAAAGCTCCTTGAAAGAGCATCAGCCTTCACATTCTTTGAACCTGGTAAATACGAGACCACAAAGTCAAAACGGGAGAAAAACAATGACCAGCGGGCCTGTCTAGGATTCAGGCGTTTAGCAGACTCGAGATACATCAGATTTTTGTGATCAGTCAAGACCACCACACGATGCTTAGCATCCTCGAGCCAATGACGCCACTCCTCAAATGCCCACTTCATGGCTAACAACTCCCGATTGCCAACATCATAATTCCGCTCAGCAGGCGAAAACTTCCTAGAGAAAAAAGCACATGGTCTCATTACAGAGCAACCAGGGCCTCTCTGCGACAAAACGGCCCCTGCCCCAATCTCAGAAGCATCCACTTCAACCTGAAAGGGAAGTGAGACATCAGGCTGGCACAAAACAGGCGCCGAAGTAAACCGGCGCTTCAACTCTTGAAAGGCTTCCACGGCTGCAGGAGCCCAGTTAGCAACATCAGAACCTTTCTTGGTCATATCCGTCAAAGGTTTAACAACGCTAGAAAAATTAGCGATAAAACGACGGTAGAAGTTAGCAAAACCCAAAAACTTCTGAAGACTCTTAACTGACGTGGGTTGAGTCCAATCATGAATAGCTCGGACCTTGACTGGGTCCATCTCCACCGCAGAAGGGGAAAAAATAAAACCCAAAAAGGGAACCTTCTGTACTCCAAAGAGACACTTTGAGCCCTTAACAAACAAAGCATTCTCACGCAAAAACCTGAAACACCATCCTGACCTGCTCTACATGCGAGTCCCAATCATCAGAAAAAAACAGAATATCATCCAGATAAACAATCATAAATTTATCCAGATACTTCCGGAAAATATCATGCATAAAGGACTGAAACACTGAAGGAGCATTAGAGAGCCCGAAAGGCATCACCAAGTACTCAAAATGACCTTCGGGCGTATTAAATGCAGTTTTCCATTCATCTCCTTGCTTAATGCGCACAAGGTTGTACGCACCACGAAGATCTATCTTGGTGAACCACTTGGCACCTTTAATCCGGGCAAACAAGTCCGACAACAAAGGCAAAGGATACTGAAATTTAACAGTGATTTTATTCAGAAGCCGATAGTCAATACAAGGTCTCAAAGATCCGTCCTTCTTGGCCACAAAAAAGAATCCCGCACCAAGAGGGGAAGAGGATGGACGGATATGCCCCTTCTCCAGAGATTCCTTGATATACGAACGCATTGCGGTATGCTCAGGTACAGACAGATTAAATAATCTTCCCTTAGGAAATTTACTACCTGGAATCAAATCTATAGCGCAGTCACAGTCCCTATGAGGAGGAAGAGCACTGGACCTGGACTCGCTGAATACATCCTGGTAATCAGACAAATACTCAGGAACTTCTGAAGGAGTAGAGGAAGCAATAGACACCGGCGGGGAATCACCATGAATTCCCTGACAGCCCCAACTTGACACAGACATTGCCTTCCAATCCAAGACTGGATTATGGGTCTGTAACCATGGCAGACCCAAAACGACCAAATCATGCATTTTATGCAGAACAAGAAAACGAATCACCTCCCGATGTTCAGGAGTCATGCACATGGTTACCTGTGTCCAAAACTGCGGTTTATTTTCCGCCAATGGCGTAGCATCAATACCTCTAAGAGGGATAGGATTTACCAACGGCTCAAGAACAAAACCACAGCGCTTGGCAAACGACAGATTCATAAGACTCAGGGCAGCACCTGAATCCACAAACGCCATAACAGGGTAGGAGGACAATGAGCAAATTAAAGTCACAGACAAAATAAATTTAGGTTGCAAATTACCAATGGCGACAGGACTAACAACCCTAGTTAGGCGTTTAGAGCATGCTGATATAACGTGTAGAATCACCACAGTAAAAACACAACCCATTCTGACGTCTATGATTTTTCCGTTCATTTCTAGTCTGAATTCTACCACATTGCATTAAATCAGGTGTTTGTTCAGACAACACCACCAGAGGATTCGCGGCTTTGCGCTCCCGCAAACGCCGGTCAATTTGAATAGCCAGCGCCATGGAATCATTCAGACCTGTAGGAATGGAGAAACCCACCATCACATTCTTAATGGCTTCAGAAAGGCCATTTCTGAAATTTGCGGCCAGAGCACACTCATTCCACTGAGTAAGCACGGACCATTTCCGAAATTTTTGGCAATACACTTCAGCTTCATCCTGACCCTGAGAAATAGCCAGCAAGGCTTTTTCTGCCTGAATTTCAAGATTGGGTTCCTCGTAAAGCAATCCGAGCGCCAGAAAAAACGCATCAATATTTGCCAATGCCGGATCTCCTGGCGCTAGCTAGAAGGCCCAATCCTGAGGGTCGCCCCGTAAGAAAAAGATAACAATTTTTACTTGCTGAGCTGAGTCTCCAGATGAACGGGGTCTCAGAGATAGAAACAGTTTACAATTATTCCTGAAATTCCTAAACTTAAATCGGTCTCCAGAGAACAGTTCAGGAATAGGTATTTTAGGTTCAGACATTGGACTACTGGTAACAAAATCTTGTATGCCCTGCACACGAGCAGCAAGCTGATCCACACTTGTAATCAAAGTCTGAACATTCATGTCTGCAGCAAGCACAAGCCACTCAGAGGTAAAGGGGAGGAAAAAAGAGAGGAAAGAAAAAAAAAAAAAAAAAACTCAGACTTTCCTTTTTTTGTAATCCCACTTCTGCAATGCATTAAACATTGAACCTTGGCCTGGCATACTGGTATGACCCCAATGGCAGAGGGTCTCAGAAGTACATACCAAGTCTGCAAACACAAAAAACCAGCTCATAGGGCAGTGGTAACTGGGCTGACCATATATCTAATCCTAGCACCACAAATAGCAGCAGCCGGGGAACGTGCCTACGTTGGTTCTAGACGTCTCGCGCCAGCCGGAGAACTAACTAACCCTAGAAGGGAAAAGATAGACCTTTCTTGCCTCCAGAGAAAAGACCCCAAAAGTTGGATACAAGCCCCCAACAAATAATAACGGTGAGGTAAGGAGAAAAGACAAACGTAAGAATGAACTAGATATTTAGCAAAGAGAGGCCCACTGACTGATAGCAGAATATAGTAAGATGACTTATATGGTCAGCAAAAACCCTATCAAAATTTCCACGCTGGATATTCAAGAACCCCCGAACCGTCTAACGGCCCGGGGGGAGAACACCAGCCCCCTAGAGCTTCCAGCAAAATCAGGAATCACATTTAGTACAAGCTGGACAAAAAATAAGAGCAAAGCAAATAACCAAAAAACAAGGAATCAGGACTTAGCTTAATTTTGCAAGATCCAAGACCAGCAGACAGGAGCAAACAGAAAGGAACTGATTACAACGATGCCAGGCACTGGACTAAGAAACCAGGAAGTTTATATAGCAACACCCCTGGACTAACGACCCAGGTGGGTGCCAAACTGAGGAAAGACAATCCCAGAGTCATATCACTAGTGACCACAAGAGGGAGCCAAAAAAGTCTAATTCACAACAGTACCCCCCCTTTAAGGAGGGGTCACCGAACCCTCACCAAGACCACCAGGGCGATCAGGATGAGCAGCGTGAAAGGCACGAACTAAATCGGCCGCATGCACATCAGAGGCAACCACCCAGGAATTATCCTCCTGACCATAGCCCTTCCACTTGACCAGATACTGAAGCCTCCGCCTGGAGAGACGAGAATCCAAGATCTTCTCCACCACGTACTCCAACTCGCCCTCAACCAACACCGGAGCAGGAGGCTCAACAGAAGGAACCACAGGTACAACGTACCGCCGCAACAAAGACCTATGGAACACGTTGTGAATGGCAAACGACACCGGAAGATCCAAGCGAAAGGACACAGGATTAAGGATTTCCAATATCTTGTAAGGACCGATGAAGCGAGGCTTAAATTTAGGAGAGGAGACCTTCATAGGAACAAATCGAGAAGACAGCCATACCAAATCCCCAACACGAAGTCGGGGACCCACACCGCGGCGGCGGTTGGCAAAACGCTGAGCCTTCTCCTGTGACAACTTCAAGTTGTCCACCACATGATTCCAGATCCGCTGCAACCTATCCACCACGGAATCTACCCCAGGACAGTCAGAAGGCTCCACATGTCCCGAGGAAAAACGAGGATGGAAACCAGAGTTGCAAAAAAATGGCGAAACCAAAGTAGCGGAACTAGCCCAATTATTAAGGGCAAACTCAGCCAACGGCAAGAAGGTCACCCAATCATCCTGATCTGCAGAAACAAAACACCTCAAATAAGCCTCCAGAGTCTGATTAGTTCGCTCCGTTTGTCCATTAGTCTGAGGATGAAAGGCAGACGAAAAAGACAAATCAATGCCCATCTTAGCACAAAAGGATCGCCAGAACCTGGAAACAAACTGGGATCCTCTGTCAGACACAATATTCTCAGGAATGCCGTGTAAACGAACCTCATTCGGAAAGAACAAAGGAACCAGATCGGAAGAGGAAGGCAGCTTAGGCAAAGATACCAAATGGACCATCTTGGAAAAGCGATCACATACCACCCAGATGACAGACATGCCCTGAGACACCGGAAGATCAGAAATGAAATCCATGGAAATGTGTGTCCAAGGCCTCTTCGGGACAGGCAAGGGCAAGAGCAACCCGCTGGCACGAGAACAGCACGGCTTAGCTCGAGCACAAGTCCCACAGGACTGCACAAATGACCGCACATCCCGTGACAAGGAAGGCCACCAAAAGGACCTAGCCACCAGATCTCTGGTGCCAAAAATTCCCGGATGCCCTGCCAACACCGAGGAATGAACCTCGGAAATGACTCTGCTGGTCCACTTATCAGGAACGAACAGTCTGTCAGGTGGACAAGAGTCAGGTCTACCAGCCTGAAATCTCTGCAACACACGTCGCAAATCCGGAGAAATGGCTGACAGGATAACTCCCTCTTTGAGAATACCAACTGGTTCTGCGACTCCAGGAGAGTCAGGCACAAAGCTCCTTGAAAGAGCATCAGCCTTCACATTCTTTGAACCTGGTAAATACGAGACCACAAAGTCAAAACGGGAGAAAAACAATGACCAGCGGGCCTGTCTAGGATTCAGGCGTTTAGCAGACTCGAGATACATCAGATTTTTGTGATCAGTCAAGACCACCACACGATGCTTAGCATCCTCGAGCCAATGACGCCACTCCTCAAATGCCCACTTCATGGCTAACAACTCCCGATTGCCAACATCATAATTCCGCTCAGCAGGCGAAAACTTCCTAGAGAAAAAAGCACATGGTCTCATTACAGAGCAACCAGGGCCTCTCTGCGACAAAACGGCCCCTGCCCCAATCTCAGAAGCATCCACTTCAACCTGAAAGGGAAGTGAGACATCAGGCTGGCACAAAACAGGCGCCGAAGTAAACCGGCGCTTCAACTCTTGAAAGGCTTCCACGGCTGCAGGAGCCCAGTTAGCAACATCAGAACCTTTCTTGGTCATATCCGTCAAAGGTTTAACAACGCTAGAAAAATTAGCGATAAAACGACGGTAGAAGTTAGCAAAACCCAAAAACTTCTGAAGACTCTTAACTGACGTGGGTTGAGTCCAATCATGAATAGCTCGGACCTTGACTGGGTCCATCTCCACCGCAGAAGGGGAAAAAATAAAACCCAAAAAGGGAACCTTCTGTACTCCAAAGAGACACTTTGAGCCCTTAACAAACAAAGCATTCTCACGCAAAAACCTGAAACACCATCCTGACCTGCTCTACATGCGAGTCCCAATCATCAGAAAAAAACAGAATATCATCCAGATAAACAATCATAAATTTATCCAGATACTTCCGGAAAATATCATGCATAAAGGACTGAAACACTGAAGGAGCATTAGAGAGCCCGAAAGGCATCACCAAGTACTCAAAATGACCTTCGGGCGTATTAAATGCAGTTTTCCATTCATCTCCTTGCTTAATGCGCACAAGGTTGTACGCACCACGAAGATCTATCTTGGTGAACCACTTGGCACCTTTAATCCGGGCAAACAAGTCCGACAACAAAGGCAAAGGATACTGAAATTTAACAGTGATTTTATTCAGAAGCCGATAGTCAATACAAGGTCTCAAAGATCCGTCCTTCTTGGCCACAAAAAAGAATCCCGCACCAAGAGGGGAAGAGGATGGACGGATATGCCCCTTCTCCAGAGATTCCTTGATATACGAACGCATTGCGGTATGCTCAGGTACAGACAGATTAAATAATCTTCCCTTAGGAAATTTACTACCTGGAATCAAATCTATAGCGCAGTCACAGTCCCTATGAGGAGGAAGAGCACTGGACCTGGACTCGCTGAATACATCCTGGTAATCAGACAAATACTCAGGAACTTCTGAAGGAGTAGAGGAAGCAATAGACACCGGCGGGGAATCACCATGAATTCCCTGACAGCCCCAACTTGACACAGACATTGCCTTCCAATCCAAGACTGGATTATGGGTCTGTAACCATGGCAGACCCAAAACGACCAAATCATGCATTTTATGCAGAACAAGAAAACGAATCACCTCCCGATGTTCAGGAGTCATGCACATGGTTACCTGTGTCCAAAACTGCGGTTTATTTTCCGCCAATGGCGTAGCATCAATACCTCTAAGAGGGATAGGATTTACCAACGGCTCAAGAACAAAACCACAGCGCTTGGCAAACGACAGATTCATAAGACTCAGGGCAGCACCTGAATCCACAAACGCCATAACAGGGTAGGAGGACAATGAGCAAATTAAAGTCACAGACAAAATAAATTTAGGTTGCAAATTACCAATGGCGACAGGACTAACAACCCTAGTTAGGCGTTTAGAGCATGCTGATATAACGTGTAGAATCACCACAGTAAAAACACAACCCATTCTGACGTCTATGATTTTTCCGTTCATTTCTAGTCTGAATTCTACCACATTGCATTAAATCAGGTGTTTGTTCAGACAACACCACCAGAGGATTCGCGGCTTTGCGCTCCCGCAAACGCCGGTCAATTTGAATAGCCAGCGCCATGGAATCATTCAGACCTGTAGGAATGGAGAAACCCACCATCACATTCTTAATGGCTTCAGAAAGGCCATTTCTGAAATTTGCGGCCAGAGCACACTCATTCCACTGAGTAAGCACGGACCATTTCCGAAATTTTTGGCAATACACTTCAGCTTCATCCTGACCCTGAGAAATAGCCAGCAAGGCTTTTTCTGCCTGAATTTCAAGATTGGGTTCCTCGTAAAGCAATCCGAGCGCCAGAAAAAACGCATCAATATTTGCCAATGCCGGATCTCCTGGCGCTAGCTAGAAGGCCCAATCCTGAGGGTCGCCCCGTAAGAAAAAGATAACAATTTTTACTTGCTGAGCTGAGTCTCCAGATGAACGGGGTCTCAGAGATAGAAACAGTTTACAATTATTCCTGAAATTCCTAAACTTAAATCGGTCTCCAGAGAACAGTTCAGGAATAGGTATTTTAGGTTCAGACATTGGACTACTGGTAACAAAATCTTGTATGCCCTGCACACGAGCAGCAAGCTGATCCACACTTGTAATCAAAGTCTGAACATTCATGTCTGCAGCAAGCACAAGCCACTCAGAGGTAAAGGGGAGGAAAAAAGAGAGGAAAGAAAAAAAAAAAAAAAAAACTCAGACTTTCCTTTTTTTGTAATCCCACTTCTGCAATGCATTAAACATTGAACCTTGGCCTGGCATACTGGTATGACCCCAATGGCAGAGGGTCTCAGAAGTACATACCAAGTCTGCAAACACAAAAAACCAGCTCATAGGGCAGTGGTAACTGGGCTGACCATATATCTAATCCTAGCACCACAAATAGCAGCAGCCGGGGAACGTGCCTACGTTGGTTCTAGACGTCTCGCGCCAGCCGGAGAACTAACTAACCCTAGAAGGGAAAAGATAGACCTTTCTTGCCTCCAGAGAAAAGACCCCAAAAGTTGGATACAAGCCCCCAACAAATAATAACGGTGAGGTAAGGAGAAAAGACAAACGTAAGAATGAACTAGATATTTAGCAAAGAGAGGCCCACTGACTGATAGCAGAATATAGTAAGATGACTTATATGGTCAGCAAAAACCCTATCAAAATTTCCACGCTGGATATTCAAGAACCCCCGAACCGTCTAACGGCCCGGGGGGAGAACACCAGCCCCCTAGAGCTTCCAGCAAAATCAGGAATCACATTTAGTACAAGCTGGACAAAAAATAAGAGCAAAGCAAATAACCAAAAAACAAGGAATCAGGACTTAGCTTAATTTTGCAAGATCCAAGACCAGCAGACAGGAGCAAACAGAAAGGAACTGATTACAACGATGCCAGGCACTGGACTAAGAAACCAGGAAGTTTATATAGCAACACCCCTGGACTAACGACCCAGGTGGGTGCCAAACTGAGGAAAGACAATCCCAGAGTCATATCACTAGTGACCACAAGAGGGAGCCAAAAAAGTCTAATTCACAACAGTACCCCCCCTTTAAGGAGGGGTCACCGAACCCTCACCAAGACCACCAGGGCGATCAGGATGAGCAGCGTGAAAGGCACGAACTAAATCGGCCGCATGCACATCAGAGGCAACCACCCAGGAATTATCCTCCTGACCATAGCCCTTCCACTTGACCAGATACTGAAGCCTCCGCCTGGAGAGACGAGAATCCAAGATCTTCTCCACCACGTACTCCAACTCGCCCTCAACCAACACCGGAGCAGGAGGCTCAACAGAAGGAACCACAGGTACAACGTACCGCCGCAACAAAGACCTATGGAACACGTTGTGAATGGCAAACGACACCGGAAGATCCAAGCGAAAGGACACAGGATTAAGGATTTCCAATATCTTGTAAGGACCGATGAAGCGAGGCTTAAATTTAGGAGAGGAGACCTTCATAGGAACAAATCGAGAAGACAGCCATACCAAATCCCCAACACGAAGTCGGGGACCCACACCGCGGCGGCGGTTGGCAAAACGCTGAGCCTTCTCCTGTGACAACTTCAAGTTGTCCACCACATGATTCCAGATCCGCTGCAACCTATCCACCACGGAATCTACCCCAGGACAGTCAGAAGGCTCCACATGTCCCGAGGAAAAACGAGGATGGAAACCAGAGTTGCAAAAAAATGGCGAAACCAAAGTAGCGGAACTAGCCCAATTATTAAGGGCAAACTCAGCCAACGGCAAGAAGGTCACCCAATCATCCTGATCTGCAGAAACAAAACACCTCAAATAAGCCTCCAGAGTCTGATTAGTTCGCTCCGTTTGTCCATTAGTCTGAGGATGAAAGGCAGACGAAAAAGACAAATCAATGCCCATCTTAGCACAAAAGGATCGCCAGAACCTGGAAACAAACTGGGATCCTCTGTCAGACACAATATTCTCAGGAATGCCGTGTAAACGAACCTCATTCGGAAAGAACAAAGGAACCAGATCGGAAGAGGAAGGCAGCTTAGGCAAAGATACCAAATGGACCATCTTGGAAAAGCGATCACATACCACCCAGATGACAGACATGCCCTGAGACACCGGAAGATCAGAAATGAAATCCATGGAAATGTGTGTCCAAGGCCTCTTCGGGACAGGCAAGGGCAAGAGCAACCCGCTGGCACGAGAACAGCACGGCTTAGCTCGAGCACAAGTCCCACAGGACTGCACAAATGACCGCACATCCCGTGACAAGGAAGGCCACCAAAAGGACCTAGCCACCAGATCTCTGGTGCCAAAAATTCCCGGATGCCCTGCCAACACCGAGGAATGAACCTCGGAAATGACTCTGCTGGTCCACTTATCAGGAACGAACAGTCTGTCAGGTGGACAAGAGTCAGGTCTACCAGCCTGAAATCTCTGCAACACACGTCGCAAATCCGGAGAAATGGCTGACAGGATAACTCCCTCTTTGAGAATACCAACTGGTTCTGCGACTCCAGGAGAGTCAGGCACAAAGCTCCTTGAAAGAGCATCAGCCTTCACATTCTTTGAACCTGGTAAATACGAGACCACAAAGTCAAAACGGGAGAAAAACAATGACCAGCGGGCCTGTCTAGGATTCAGGCGTTTAGCAGACTCGAGATACATCAGATTTTTGTGATCAGTCAAGACCACCACACGATGCTTAGCATCCTCGAGCCAATGACGCCACTCCTCAAATGCCCACTTCATGGCTAACAACTCCCGATTGCCAACATCATAATTCCGCTCAGCAGGCGAAAACTTCCTAGAGAAAAAAGCACATGGTCTCATTACAGAGCAACCAGGGCCTCTCTGCGACAAAACGGCCCCTGCCCCAATCTCAGAAGCATCCACTTCAACCTGAAAGGGAAGTGAGACATCAGGCTGGCACAAAACAGGCGCCGAAGTAAACCGGCGCTTCAACTCTTGAAAGGCTTCCACGGCTGCAGGAGCCCAGTTAGCAACATCAGAACCTTTCTTGGTCATATCCGTCAAAGGTTTAACAACGCTAGAAAAATTAGCGATAAAACGACGGTAGAAGTTAGCAAAACCCAAAAACTTCTGAAGACTCTTAACTGACGTGGGTTGAGTCCAATCATGAATAGCTCGGACCTTGACTGGGTCCATCTCCACCGCAGAAGGGGAAAAAATAAAACCCAAAAAGGGAACCTTCTGTACTCCAAAGAGACACTTTGAGCCCTTAACAAACAAAGCATTCTCACGCAAAAACCTGAAACACCATCCTGACCTGCTCTACATGCGAGTCCCAATCATCAGAAAAAAACAGAATATCATCCAGATAAACAATCATAAATTTATCCAGATACTTCCGGAAAATATCATGCATAAAGGACTGAAACACTGAAGGAGCATTAGAGAGCCCGAAAGGCATCACCAAGTACTCAAAATGACCTTCGGGCGTATTAAATGCAGTTTTCCATTCATCTCCTTGCTTAATGCGCACAAGGTTGTACGCACCACGAAGATCTATCTTGGTGAACCACTTGGCACCTTTAATCCGGGCAAACAAGTCCGACAACAAAGGCAAAGGATACTGAAATTTAACAGTGATTTTATTCAGAAGCCGATAGTCAATACAAGGTCTCAAAGATCCGTCCTTCTTGGCCACAAAAAAGAATCCCGCACCAAGAGGGGAAGAGGATGGACGGATATGCCCCTTCTCCAGAGATTCCTTGATATACGAACGCATTGCGGTATGCTCAGGTACAGACAGATTAAATAATCTTCCCTTAGGAAATTTACTACCTGGAATCAAATCTATAGCGCAGTCACAGTCCCTATGAGGAGGAAGAGCACTGGACCTGGACTCGCTGAATACATCCTGGTAATCAGACAAATACTCAGGAACTTCTGAAGGAGTAGAGGAAGCAATAGACACCGGCGGGGAATCACCATGAATTCCCTGACAGCCCCAACTTGACACAGACATTGCCTTCCAATCCAAGACTGGATTATGGGTCTGTAACCATGGCAGACCCAAAACGACCAAATCATGCATTTTATGCAGAACAAGAAAACGAATCACCTCCCGATGTTCAGGAGTCATGCACATGGTTACCTGTGTCCAAAACTGCGGTTTATTTTCCGCCAATGGCGTAGCATCAATACCTCTAAGAGGGATAGGATTTACCAACGGCTCAAGAACAAAACCACAGCGCTTGGCAAACGACAGATTCATAAGACTCAGGGCAGCACCTGAATCCACAAACGCCATAACAGGGTAGGAGGACAATGAGCAAATTAAAGTCACAGACAAAATAAATTTAGGTTGCAAATTACCAATGGCGACAGGACTAACAACCCTAGTTAGGCGTTTAGAGCATGCTGATATAACGTGTAGAATCACCACAGTAAAAACACAACCCATTCTGACGTCTATGATTTTTCCGTTCATTTCTAGTCTGAATTCTACCACATTGCATTAAATCAGGTGTTTGTTCAGACAACACCACCAGAGGATTCGCGGCTTTGCGCTCCCGCAAACGCCGGTCAATTTGAATAGCCAGCGCCATGGAATCATTCAGACCTGTAGGAATGGAGAAACCCACCATCACATTCTTAATGGCTTCAGAAAGGCCATTTCTGAAATTTGCGGCCAGAGCACACTCATTCCACTGAGTAAGCACGGACCATTTCCGAAATTTTTGGCAATACACTTCAGCTTCATCCTGACCCTGAGAAATAGCCAGCAAGGCTTTTTCTGCCTGAATTTCAAGATTGGGTTCCTCGTAAAGCAATCCGAGCGCCAGAAAAAACGCATCAATATTTGCCAATGCCGGATCTCCTGGCGCTAGCTAGAAGGCCCAATCCTGAGGGTCGCCCCGTAAGAAAAAGATAACAATTTTTACTTGCTGAGCTGAGTCTCCAGATGAACGGGGTCTCAGAGATAGAAACAGTTTACAATTATTCCTGAAATTCCTAAACTTAAATCGGTCTCCAGAGAACAGTTCAGGAATAGGTATTTTAGGTTCAGACATTGGACTACTGGTAACAAAATCTTGTATGCCCTGCACACGAGCAGCAAGCTGATCCACACTTGTAATCAAAGTCTGAACATTCATGTCTGCAGCAAGCACAAGCCACTCAGAGGTAAAGGGGAGGAAAAAAGAGAGGAAAGAAAAAAAAAAAAAAAAAACTCAGACTTTCCTTTTTTTGTAATCCCACTTCTGCAATGCATTAAACATTGAACCTTGGCCTGGCATACTGGTATGACCCCAATGGCAGAGGGTCTCAGAAGTACATACCAAGTCTGCAAACACAAAAAACCAGCTCATAGGGCAGTGGTAACTGGGCTGACCATATATCTAATCCTAGCACCACAAATAGCAGCAGCCGGGGAACGTGCCTACGTTGGTTCTAGACGTCTCGCGCCAGCCGGAGAACTAACTAACCCTAGAAGGGAAAAGATAGACCTTTCTTGCCTCCAGAGAAAAGACCCCAAAAGTTGGATACAAGCCCCCAACAAATAATAACGGTGAGGTAAGGAGAAAAGACAAACGTAAGAATGAACTAGATATTTAGCAAAGAGAGGCCCACTGACTGATAGCAGAATATAGTAAGATGACTTATATGGTCAGCAAAAACCCTATCAAAATTTCCACGCTGGATATTCAAGAACCCCCGAACCGTCTAACGGCCCGGGGGGAGAACACCAGCCCCCTAGAGCTTCCAGCAAAATCAGGAATCACATTTAGTACAAGCTGGACAAAAAATAAGAGCAAAGCAAATAACCAAAAAACAAGGAATCAGGACTTAGCTTAATTTTGCAAGATCCAAGACCAGCAGACAGGAGCAAACAGAAAGGAACTGATTACAACGATGCCAGGCACTGGACTAAGAAACCAGGAAGTTTATATAGCAACACCCCTGGACTAACGACCCAGGTGGGTGCCAAACTGAGGAAAGACAATCCCAGAGTCATATCACTAGTGACCACAAGAGGGAGCCAAAAAAGTCTAATTCACAACAGTACCCCCCCTTTAAGGAGGGGTCACCGAACCCTCACCAAGACCACCAGGGCGATCAGGATGAGCAGCGTGAAAGGCACGAACTAAATCGGCCGCATGCACATCAGAGGCAACCACCCAGGAATTATCCTCCTGACCATAGCCCTTCCACTTGACCAGATACTGAAGCCTCCGCCTGGAGAGACGAGAATCCAAGATCTTCTCCACCACGTACTCCAACTCGCCCTCAACCAACACCGGAGCAGGAGGCTCAACAGAAGGAACCACAGGTACAACGTACCGCCGCAACAAAGACCTATGGAACACGTTGTGAATGGCAAACGACACCGGAAGATCCAAGCGAAAGGACACAGGATTAAGGATTTCCAATATCTTGTAAGGACCGATGAAGCGAGGCTTAAATTTAGGAGAGGAGACCTTCATAGGAACAAATCGAGAAGACAGCCATACCAAATCCCCAACACGAAGTCGGGGACCCACACCGCGGCGGCGGTTGGCAAAACGCTGAGCCTTCTCCTGTGACAACTTCAAGTTGTCCACCACATGATTCCAGATCCGCTGCAACCTATCCACCACGGAATCTACCCCAGGACAGTCAGAAGGCTCCACATGTCCCGAGGAAAAACGAGGATGGAAACCAGAGTTGCAAAAAAATGGCGAAACCAAAGTAGCGGAACTAGCCCAATTATTAAGGGCAAACTCAGCCAACGGCAAGAAGGTCACCCAATCATCCTGATCTGCAGAAACAAAACACCTCAAATAAGCCTCCAGAGTCTGATTAGTTCGCTCCGTTTGTCCATTAGTCTGAGGATGAAAGGCAGACGAAAAAGACAAATCAATGCCCATCTTAGCACAAAAGGATCGCCAGAACCTGGAAACAAACTGGGATCCTCTGTCAGACACAATATTCTCAGGAATGCCGTGTAAACGAACCTCATTCGGAAAGAACAAAGGAACCAGATCGGAAGAGGAAGGCAGCTTAGGCAAAGATACCAAATGGACCATCTTGGAAAAGCGATCACATACCACCCAGATGACAGACATGCCCTGAGACACCGGAAGATCAGAAATGAAATCCATGGAAATGTGTGTCCAAGGCCTCTTCGGGACAGGCAAGGGCAAGAGCAACCCGCTGGCACGAGAACAGCACGGCTTAGCTCGAGCACAAGTCCCACAGGACTGCACAAATGACCGCACATCCCGTGACAAGGAAGGCCACCAAAAGGACCTAGCCACCAGATCTCTGGTGCCAAAAATTCCCGGATGCCCTGCCAACACCGAGGAATGAACCTCGGAAATGACTCTGCTGGTCCACTTATCAGGAACGAACAGTCTGTCAGGTGGACAAGAGTCAGGTCTACCAGCCTGAAATCTCTGCAACACACGTCGCAAATCCGGAGAAATGGCTGACAGGATAACTCCCTCTTTGAGAATACCAACTGGTTCTGCGACTCCAGGAGAGTCAGGCACAAAGCTCCTTGAAAGAGCATCAGCCTTCACATTCTTTGAACCTGGTAAATACGAGACCACAAAGTCAAAACGGGAGAAAAACAATGACCAGCGGGCCTGTCTAGGATTCAGGCGTTTAGCAGACTCGAGATACATCAGATTTTTGTGATCAGTCAAGACCACCACACGATGCTTAGCATCCTCGAGCCAATGACGCCACTCCTCAAATGCCCACTTCATGGCTAACAACTCCCGATTGCCAACATCATAATTCCGCTCAGCAGGCGAAAACTTCCTAGAGAAAAAAGCACATGGTCTCATTACAGAGCAACCAGGGCCTCTCTGCGACAAAACGGCCCCTGCCCCAATCTCAGAAGCATCCACTTCAACCTGAAAGGGAAGTGAGACATCAGGCTGGCACAAAACAGGCGCCGAAGTAAACCGGCGCTTCAACTCTTGAAAGGCTTCCACGGCTGCAGGAGCCCAGTTAGCAACATCAGAACCTTTCTTGGTCATATCCGTCAAAGGTTTAACAACGCTAGAAAAATTAGCGATAAAACGACGGTAGAAGTTAGCAAAACCCAAAAACTTCTGAAGACTCTTAACTGACGTGGGTTGAGTCCAATCATGAATAGCTCGGACCTTGACTGGGTCCATCTCCACCGCAGAAGGGGAAAAAATAAAACCCAAAAAGGGAACCTTCTGTACTCCAAAGAGACACTTTGAGCCCTTAACAAACAAAGCATTCTCACGCAAAAACCTGAAACACCATCCTGACCTGCTCTACATGCGAGTCCCAATCATCAGAAAAAAACAGAATATCATCCAGATAAACAATCATAAATTTATCCAGATACTTCCGGAAAATATCATGCATAAAGGACTGAAACACTGAAGGAGCATTAGAGAGCCCGAAAGGCATCACCAAGTACTCAAAATGACCTTCGGGCGTATTAAATGCAGTTTTCCATTCATCTCCTTGCTTAATGCGCACAAGGTTGTACGCACCACGAAGATCTATCTTGGTGAACCACTTGGCACCTTTAATCCGGGCAAACAAGTCCGACAACAAAGGCAAAGGATACTGAAATTTAACAGTGATTTTATTCAGAAGCCGATAGTCAATACAAGGTCTCAAAGATCCGTCCTTCTTGGCCACAAAAAAGAATCCCGCACCAAGAGGGGAAGAGGATGGACGGATATGCCCCTTCTCCAGAGATTCCTTGATATACGAACGCATTGCGGTATGCTCAGGTACAGACAGATTAAATAATCTTCCCTTAGGAAATTTACTACCTGGAATCAAATCTATAGCGCAGTCACAGTCCCTATGAGGAGGAAGAGCACTGGACCTGGACTCGCTGAATACATCCTGGTAATCAGACAAATACTCAGGAACTTCTGAAGGAGTAGAGGAAGCAATAGACACCGGCGGGGAATCACCATGAATTCCCTGACAGCCCCAACTTGACACAGACATTGCCTTCCAATCCAAGACTGGATTATGGGTCTGTAACCATGGCAGACCCAAAACGACCAAATCATGCATTTTATGCAGAACAAGAAAACGAATCACCTCCCGATGTTCAGGAGTCATGCACATGGTTACCTGTGTCCAAAACTGCGGTTTATTTTCCGCCAATGGCGTAGCATCAATACCTCTAAGAGGGATAGGATTTACCAACGGCTCAAGAACAAAACCACAGCGCTTGGCAAACGACAGATTCATAAGACTCAGGGCAGCACCTGAATCCACAAACGCCATAACAGGGTAGGAGGACAATGAGCAAATTAAAGTCACAGACAAAATAAATTTAGGTTGCAAATTACCAATGGCGACAGGACTAACAACCCTAGTTAGGCGTTTAGAGCATGCTGATATAACGTGTAGAATCACCACAGTAAAAACACAACCCATTCTGACGTCTATGATTTTTCCGTTCATTTCTAGTCTGAATTCTACCACATTGCATTAAATCAGGTGTTTGTTCAGACAACACCACCAGAGGATTCGCGGCTTTGCGCTCCCGCAAACGCCGGTCAATTTGAATAGCCAGCGCCATGGAATCATTCAGACCTGTAGGAATGGAGAAACCCACCATCACATTCTTAATGGCTTCAGAAAGGCCATTTCTGAAATTTGCGGCCAGAGCACACTCATTCCACTGAGTAAGCACGGACCATTTCCGAAATTTTTGGCAATACACTTCAGCTTCATCCTGACCCTGAGAAATAGCCAGCAAGGCTTTTTCTGCCTGAATTTCAAGATTGGGTTCCTCGTAAAGCAATCCGAGCGCCAGAAAAAACGCATCAATATTTGCCAATGCCGGATCTCCTGGCGCTAGCTAGAAGGCCCAATCCTGAGGGTCGCCCCGTAAGAAAAAGATAACAATTTTTACTTGCTGAGCTGAGTCTCCAGATGAACGGGGTCTCAGAGATAGAAACAGTTTACAATTATTCCTGAAATTCCTAAACTTAAATCGGTCTCCAGAGAACAGTTCAGGAATAGGTATTTTAGGTTCAGACATTGGACTACTGGTAACAAAATCTTGTATGCCCTGCACACGAGCAGCAAGCTGATCCACACTTGTAATCAAAGTCTGAACATTCATGTCTGCAGCAAGCACAAGCCACTCAGAGGTAAAGGGGAGGAAAAAAGAGAGGAAAGAAAAAAAAAAAAAAAAAACTCAGACTTTCCTTTTTTTGTAATCCCACTTCTGCAATGCATTAAACATTGAACCTTGGCCTGGCATACTGGTATGACCCCAATGGCAGAGGGTCTCAGAAGTACATACCAAGTCTGCAAACACAAAAAACCAGCTCATAGGGCAGTGGTAACTGGGCTGACCATATATCTAATCCTAGCACCACAAATAGCAGCAGCCGGGGAACGTGCCTACGTTGGTTCTAGACGTCTCGCGCCAGCCGGAGAACTAACTAACCCTAGAAGGGAAAAGATAGACCTTTCTTGCCTCCAGAGAAAAGACCCCAAAAGTTGGATACAAGCCCCCAACAAATAATAACGGTGAGGTAAGCAGAAAAGACAAACGTAAGAATGAACTAGATATTTAGCAAAGAGAGGCCCACTGACTGATAGCAGAATATAGTAAGATGACTTATATGGTCAGCAAAAACCCTATCAAAATTTCCACGCTGGATATTCAAGAACCCCCGAACCGTCTAACGGCCCGGGGGGGAGAACACCAGCCCCCTAGAGCTTCCAGCAAAATCAGGAATCACATTTAGTACAAGCTGGACAAAAAATAAGAGCAAAGCAAATAACCAAAAAACAAGGAAGCAGGACTTAGCTTAATTTTGCAAGATCCAAGACCAGCAGACAGGAGCAAACAGAAAGGAACTGATTACAACGATGCCAGGCACTGGACTAAGAAACCAGGAAGTTTATATAGCAACACCCCTGGACTAACGACCCAGGTGGGTGCCAAACTGAGGAAAGACAATCCCAGAGTCATATCACTAGTGACCACAAGAGGGAGCCAAAAAAGTCTAATTCACAACAGTTAAGCATGCTGAGAAGAGGAGACTTAAAGCCGCAATGCTCCTCTGGAAAATATGGAAATAGTCTCTTCAGAGAGGAAGAGGAATAGAAATCTACTGCCACCTATTGGAAGTAGCAATCCTGACAGTCAATGTCGACCCTTTAAGGAGTCTTGTTACCCTAAGTGATGTGACAAGACTCGTTAAAGGGTCAACATTGACTGTTAGGATTGCTACTTCCAATAGGTGGCACTAGAATTCTAGTCCTCTTCCTCTCTGAAGAGACTATTTCTATGTGATTATACACTAGTCCCAGTACTTCTTATGTGCTAAATATACAGCAGACCCAGTGTCTCTTATGGAATGTTTATACAGCAGAATCTCAGTGTCCATCCTGTGTGATGTATACAGCAGTCTTGATGTTTCCTACATGATGTATATACAGCAGTCTTGGTATCTCCTATGTGATGTATACAGCAGTCTTGGTGTATACTTAAGTGATATAAACAAAAGTCTCAGTATCTCCTATATGATGTATATATTGTAGCTTCAGTGTCTCCTATATTATGTTTAATATATAGCAGTCTCAGTGAATAATATGTTCTATAAATGTTACCTGAGCACCGATTCCCACTGTGAGGAGACCTTCAGTGTTATATACTTCTGTGTTTGGAACAACACAAGCAGTTCTTTACAAAATTTATCATGCAAAGAGTCAACTGCGCTCCAGACTGCAAGTAGCAACAATCAATGCCAAATAATATCACACATCTCACCAAAGAGAAGAAGCTCCAGCCATCACATTAAGGGCGAGCTAATTAAATGTTTGACCAAATATACCAGGGTAATTTTTAGGCTGATATTTTTGTATAGCTCACAAATGAGCTTATAAATATCCAAATGGCCCTTAGCAGAAAAAGGGTTCCTTACCCCTTGCCTGTATGTTCAGAAAAACAACTTTAATATTCTGCGTAAGTCAGGTGTTTGGCGCACCCTAATCGATCTTTGCCTTCTGCCGTTTCTTTGTATGCTCCAATATTGTTGGGATTTAAGACCACGCAGGTCAAGTGAATCCAGTGATGTGTGCTGCTAATCAAGCAGGGTACTGAGTTGGACAGTGTCATTGACTTAGGAGAAGGTCCACTAAAATGCAAAACACCACTTGGAGTGTACTGAGCCTCTAATTTTCATATGACGTTACAGGGAATCATCAGAAAAAGACCTATTGCTTTTGTATTTACATGTATTTTTTAAAAAAAAATTATAACTTTTTTTATATCATGATCTATATTAAAAAACAAAATGAGTAATCTTGCATTCTTCACACTGGCCACTGGGGCTGTTGTAGACTCATACTTCATGTTCTTTCAGGAAGAGTTTTCAGAAAAACTCCTTATCTGCAGAGGCAGGATTATAATGATAGGTATACACATCTGGTAACGTGATACGCCAGTCACAATAGGTGATGTCACACCTGACCCTGCTTCTCTTCCCTTCACAATGACCTTTCTACATGCTCATTAGATGCTTGTATTAAAAGATAGGGTGAGAGTTTGTTCATAGATTGTAAGCTTGCGAGCAGGGAACTCACCCCTAATGTCACTGTTTAAATTGTCTTAACTCGTACCGAATTTATTGTTTGTACATGTCCCCGCTTAATTGTAAAGTGCTGCGGAATATGTTGGCGCTATATAAATAAAAAACTATTATTATTATTGTGGCTAGTGTTCATGTGTTGTTTCCTTAAACCACAGGAAGAGTCTAAAAAAGTCCTAGTGGCAGTGGGGAAATTGCAATTTTTATCTAATACAGTGTGTAATATGCAAAAAAAAAAACCATTACCAAAATGAAAAGATAACTACATTTAACATAAAAACCTAATTTCAAAAATAGATCATTTTTTGATGATCGTTTCCTGTTAAAGTCGTTTTTCTGAACATATAGAAATGTAATATTGCAATGAAATGTATTATTATTCATAGGGCAAGATGCTCTACGTGGCCATGTGCTCAGTTTAGGAAGTTATTACAATTTGACGCTCGTACTGTGACATATTGCAACATAGAAAGTAAAGAATTACAGTTCCTACTGACTGTCAGCAAGCTGAGATTTTGCAAACCATTAGTAATTCATTCAAAAACTATAGTGAAAAAGTATATACTGTATTTTTCGCTTTGTAAGACGCACTTTTTTTTCCCCCAAACGTGAGGGGAAAATGGGGGTGCGTCTTAGAAAGCGAACATGCCTTACCGGGGTGGTGTCCGGGTGTCTCCAGGTGCCCGGCGGTTGCTGGCCGTTGCTGCGGCTGTCTCCGGTGCCCAGCAGTGCTGCGTGGGTGTCCGGCGCTGCCTGGAAGTGCCGGGGCTCTGGCCTGTCGCAAAATGTTGGCAGAGCCCCGGGCAGCACCGGACACCCACGCAGCACCGCTGGGCACCGGAGACACCCGCAGCAAAGGCCAGCAACCGCCGGGCACCCGGAGATACCCGGCAGCAGCACAAGGACCCCGCAGCAGCGTGCCACACATCGGAGCCCCCACTCATCCTTGCTTGCGGCCTGGAGCATCACCCCACTCCTGCCTCCTCCAACAGCAAACCTGGGACCCCGCTTCACTGCAGCCACCACCCCTGTTAAGCAATAAGACGCAAGGATTATAAGCACCACCAATTTATTAAAAAATATTTTTTCTTATTTTTCTCCTCAAAATTTGGGGTGAGTCTTATAATCCGGAGCATCTTATAATCTGAAAAATATGGTAATCTTTTATTATAAAAAAGAATACCCTGTATTTGTCTGGAAATTAATAAGGAACTGAAACCCTAAGGCTATGTGCACACATTGCGGATTCGTGTACAGATTTTTCCGCTCAGATTTTGAAAAATCTATAAAATGTATAAAAAATGAAAGAGCGTCCCAAAGTGTCAAAAAAAACCCCCCAATATTCTGCTGCAAATCCAACAATTTACCACGAAAAATTGTATTAAAAAAAATAGAAACATACAGTATATATATATATACAGTATATATATATATATATATATACAGTATATTATATATATATATATATATATATATATATATATATATATATATATACACTCACCGGCCACTTTATTAGGTACACCATGCTAGTAACGGGTTGGACCCCCTTTTGCCTTCAGAACTGCCTCAATTCTTTGTGGCATAGATTCAACAAGGTGCTGGAAGCATTCCTCAGAGATTTTGGTCCATATTGACATGATGGCATCACACAGTTGCCGCAGATTTGTCGGCTGCACATCCCAAAGATGCTCCATACAAGGCAGGATGGATCCATGCTTTCATGTTGTTTACGCCAAATTCTGACCCTACCATCCGAATGTCGCAGCAGAAATCGAGACTCATCAGACCAAGCAACATTTTTCCAATCTTCTACTGTCCAATTTCGATGAGCTTGTACAAATTGTAGCCTCAGTTTCCTGTTCTTAGCTGAAAGGAGTGGTACCCGGTGTGGTCTTCTGCTGCTGTAGCCCATCTGCCTCAAAGTTCGACGCACTGTGCGTTCAGAGATGCTCTTAGGCCTACCTTGGTTGTAACGGGTGGCGATTTGAGTCACTGTTGCCTTTCTATCAGCTCGAACCAGTCTGCCCATTCTCCTCTGACCTCTGGCATCAACAAGGCATTTCCGCCCACAGAACTGCCGCTCACTGGATTTTTTTTCTTTTTCGGACCATTCTCTGTAAACCCTAGAGATGGTTGTGCGTGAAAATCCCAGTAGATCAGCAGTTTCTGAAATACTCAGACCAGCCCTTCTGGCACCAACAACCATGCCACGTTCAAAGGCACTCAAATCACCTTTCTTCCCCATACTGATGCTCGGTTTGAACTGCAGGAGATTGTCTTGACCATGTCTACATGCCTAAATGCACTGAGTTGCCGCCATGTGATTGGCTGATTAGAAATTAAGTGTTAACAAGAAGTTGGACAGGTGTACCTAATAAAGTGGCCAGTGAGTGTATATATATATATATATATATATATATATACAGATACGTGCTGAAAACGGCCAATAAAGTATCCACAGAAGAGGACAATAGTGCTAGTAATAGTAGGGTAAAGTAACCTGCCAATAAAAATGGCCCACCAAGTTTTCAAAGGTTTGAATGTGGCGCACAAGTTGTGAATGTACGTGGCATGCGGTTAAAAAATGGATCAGTTCCCCTGATCTTGGAATGATAGAAGAACAAGGTTTCCTGATGCTCAGCAGTGAGATTGATAGAGATAAACAGAGTAGTTCAGATCACAACGAACAGCCGTCCTGGCCGGTGGCAGCCATTCCTGACACTGCTTCGGGTAAAAAGCGGGATCCAATTGAGCAGACGCCGCGTACAGTGCGAGCAGTGAAGGCGGCTTGTCTGCAGGACCTTTGTGACGTAGTGACTCACGTGACTGCTAATGTGACCGAAGGGTGTGTACGGATCGTGGTAAGGACCAATAACCAACGCGTTTCGGAGAGTCTGTCTCCTTCCTCAGGGATGGTCCCTACCCCAGATAGCAGCCCTTATATCTCCTCTAGTGATTACCGTAGGTTGATTGTATGTTATTGGAAGCCAAAAAGTTCGACTCCACTATTAAGTCCTTTAGGTGTAATGGTATCCAATAGAAAAATCCATTTTGTCTCCGCTCTAGACATGGCTTTAGTATAATTGCCTACTCTCCAATGATGTTGTACTACAGCAATGCGCACTCCGTTTTACCTGCGGATTTACCGCGTTTTTTTGTGCAGATTTCACCTGCGTTTTTACACCGGATTCCTATTAAGGAACAGGTGTAATCCGCTGCGGAATCCGCACAAAGAATTGACATGCTGCGGAAAATACAACGCAGCGTTTCCACGCGGTATTTTCCGCAGCATGTGCACTGCGGATTTTGTTTTCCATAGGTTTACATGGTACTGTAAACCGCATGGAAAACTGCTGCGAATCCGCAGCTTCAAACCCGCTGTGGATCCGCAGCCAAATCCGACCGTAACGTGTGCACAAGGTTTGCCAAGGAAAAATGAACTTTGCAAATTGGTAAGTCTTACTCCTCAAATTTGTTCCTTTTGCCATAAGGATTCACGATGTAAAATAAGTTGACATTAAATTTAGATTTACCCCAAATTATTCCATGTTTCTCATTTTCCACAATATTGTACACACAATAACCACTCAGTTTGTCATCATATCTTTAACAGGATATACTATTTATAAAAAACCTAAAAGTTCAAATCATCCCCCTTTCACCCCATTGAATATTAAAGGTTTAAAAAACAAACAAAAAAACCCCCACACATTTGGTATCGCCGTATCTGTAATCTGTAATCTGTAAATAGCATAACATACCATACATAACGCGGGATATGCATGACGATAAATACTAAACAAACATTTAACACTGCAATATGATGTGCCATTGAGCAACCAGTAAATTCTAACTAATCTTACAAAAAGAAAATTATAAAATATCTATGACCAAAAAGGAACAAAATTAGAAGGTAAGACCTTCAAAAACTTGCTACTTAACCTTTACCATGCATTTCCTTGGCACCCTAGTGTGCACATACCCTCCGGGACCTATTCATCACACAGAATGTACCGGGACAACTTTGTCCACAAAATAGATGTTGAGGTGGGCGCCATCCCAGGTGAGGCAGACATATCATGGCTTGGGTTTTCAGTCTTAGTGTATGTTTCTACGGTCAGTAACCGCTGCAGGTTTGACGTTGCGTTCATCCGCAGCGTCAAACCCGCAGCGGCCAGATGTTACAGCATAATGGATGGGATTTAAAGAAATCCCATCTCCATTATGCGTTAAAGACACCAGCGGCTCCCTGCGTAAAAGTACATGCGGTGCATCTTTCCAGACCACAGCATGTCTATTTATGCTGCGGAGACACTCAGTCTCCAGAACATAACTTTCCCATAGACTATCATTAGATGCGGTAAAACCGCATCATCTTTATAGACACATGCATAGTAAGTGCGGAAACACAGTTTACTATGCATGTGAACTAATTAAAATAATGTCTTACCTTCTGCCACAGCCGGAACTTCTCATCCACTGCAGTTCTCAGCATTAGATCAGCTGAACTGCCATGTATGTGATTGCCGGGGTTATCTCCAGTCACTAGCAAAGTTCTCATGGTCAGCTGATTGTGAGAACTGCTGTGCATGTGACCGCCGGGGTTATCTCCCGTCAGTTGCCAAGTTCTCATGGTCAGGTGGCCATGAGAACTGCAGTGCAGGTGAATGCCAGAGACTGAGTTATCTCCGGTGGTCATCTACAAGCTTTGCTACATCTGGATATCAGGCTGGATGGTGGCATAATGCCACCCTTCAGCCAAAGGCATCCAGATGTGGCAGAGCTGGACTCGTCGTGGGACACTCGGTAATTGGACTACTTCGGACAGGGAGTATTTGTGTTAGTTTATTATTTTATTTTTTTTGCAGGAGATCGAGGGCGTCGGGGACTAGACAATGTTGTAAGTATGGTAAATTAAGATTATTAAAGGACTTTATTCTTGCTGTGTGTTTAGTGACCATATAACTATAGGATTAGTAATGGATAGGTGTCTTATAGAGCCTCTCCATTACTAAGCCGTGGGCTTGATGTCACCTGACAATACATAGGTGACATCAACCCCACAAATTACCCCACTTGCCACCACTACAGGGCAAGTGGGAAGAGCTGGGTAAAGTGCCACAATTGGCGCATCTTTGGATGTGCCAGTTGTGGGGTGGCTGCGGGCTGCTATATTTAGGCTGGTGAGGGACAAAATCCATGGGTCTCGCCAGCCTGAGAATACCATTTTTCCTTGGCTGGTTAACAAAAATAGGGGGACCCTAAGCTGTTTTTTTTGGAGGGGTTCCCACTATTTTTGCTAACCATCCAAGGTAAGCAGACTGCTGCGGCTTGGTATTATCAGGCTGGTAAGGCTCAAGGATATTGGATCCTTACCAGCCTGAAAATACCAGTCCCAGTAGTCTGCTTTACTCTGGCCGGTTAACATAAAGCTCTGGCAAAAATTAAGAGACCACTGCAAAAATGTCAGTTTGTCTGATTTTTCTCTTCATAGGTATATTTTTGAGTAAAATGTAAATTGTTCTTTTATTCTCTAAACTTCTGACAACATGTCTCCGAATTTCCAAGCAATACATTTTGTATTTTTTTTCCGAAAAGGAGAAATGGTTAAAATAAAAAACAAAACAAAACCGTGCTTTCAGACCTCAAATAATGCAAAGAAAACAAGTTCATAATCATTTAGAAACAATAATATTAATGTTTTAACTCAGGAAGAGTTCAGAAATCAATATTTTGTGGAATAACCATGATTTTTAATCACAGCTTTCATGCGTCTTGGCATGCTTTCCACCAATCTTTCACACTGCTTCTGGCACAAAAATGTAAGCAGTTCTTCTTTGTTTGATGGCTTGTGACTATCCATTATCCTCTTGATTACATTCCAGAGGTTTTCAATGGGGTTCAGGTCTGGAGATTGGGCTGCCCATGACAGGGTTTTGCTGTGGTGGTCTCTTAATTTTTGCCAGAGCTGTATATATATATTTTTAACTTCAAATGTATTGTGTATGTCTTCTTCTCTGTTGATGCTGCCTTTCTTCTGCATGTATTCATTGTTAAAATATTTTTATTTATATTTTTAGTAAAGTATTATATATATTTTTGCATCATAATTGCTGAACAGTGACACCCTTTATCTTTGAATTGAATATATAAAGTACAAATTGTAAACTGAGGTATATTATATTGTAGTTTATTATATATTATATTTTATGTTTACTATTTTCATTGTTACAGGGAACCTGGCAGCAGTATTTGCAATTGGAACACATAAGTAACACATTATCAGTCTCCTGATACCGTTTTTAATGATCCCTGTATTATCCTTAAATACAACTTTGGTGTGTTTAAAAATCATATTTAATTTTCGGATCCGGCTGGGCCCATGCTATGCGTTAAGACTAGTGTTGAGCATTCCGATACTGCAAATATCGGATATCGGCCGATATTCGCTGTATCGGAATTCCGATACCGAGTTCCGATATTTTTGTGATATCAGAAATCGGAATCGGAAGTTCCTATAAGTTCCCAGGCGTGTGCGGTGTGTATGGTTCCCAGGGTCTGGAGGAGAGGAGACTCTCCTTCAGGCCCTGGGATCCATATTCATGTAAAAAATAAAGAATAAAAATAAAAAATATGGATATAGTCACCCCTCCGACGGACCCTGGACCTCACCGGTGCAAGCGTCTGCCTCCGTTCCTAAGAATGCAGTGAGTGTAGGACCTGCGATGATGTCGCGGTCTTGTGATTGGTCGCGTGACCGCTCATGTGACCGCTCACGTGACCGGGACGTCATCGAAGGTCCTTCACTCTCTGCATTCTTAGGAACGGAGGCAGACGCTTGCAGCGGTGACAGCCAGGGTTCGTCGGAGGGGTGAGTATATCCATATTTTTTATTTTTATTCTTTATTTTTTACATGAATATGGATCCCAGGGCCTGAAGGAGAGTCTCCTCTCCTTCAGACCCCGGGAACCATCAAGGATACCTTCCGATATTTGTGTCCCATTGACTTGTATTGGTATCGGGTATCGGTATCGGCGATATCCGATATTTTTTGGATATCGGCCGTTCCAATCCGATACCAATACTTTCAAATATCGGACGGTATCGCTCAACACTAGTTAAGACCAATCACAGCTTTATTACCTGGCTTCTAGTAGCTGTTCTATGTATTGCCATACCCCTAGGAGCTAAAACGGATCGAGACTCTGGAAGGCATTCGTTCTGGTTTGGGGATATTGAAAAATATACGATGAATGACTATTACATGTGGTATCTCCATAACTTCTTAAGGAATCATAGTTAACTTAACAAAGCAATTTAGACCACATGGTATCCACATGGCAGCAAGCCTTTTGTTGTGCTCTGAGCTGGTCTAGGTGCGAGATCTGTCACTCACAGCCCATTGACTCTGGACAACCCCTGTTGCTGCTAGGATTTCTGTTACAACTGCACACTTGCATACTGTATGGGTTTTTATAATCCCATCCCATTCACAAAGGAATGACATGAAATTACATTTTCAATATTCTTCACACACACCCACAGTCATCTCTTTTCCCTACCTCTGGGATGTCAATCACACTTGTGTGGGTGTGATGTCCACTTGCTGCTGTAATAATTTCGAGTGGATCTGGGCTAGTACCTGCACTCAGAGAGTAAGGGCATAAATATAATTTTTAAATACACTGACGTAGCATTTAGGGATAATACTGGGATCATTAAGCTGGGATTAGGATGCTGATAAAATGCTCCTTATACCGTTTTCTAGAGGGAAATTCAGTTGTCAGGTTCCCTTTAATTATTACAATACAACTACTCCAGTTTCCCTGTCCTGAGATCTGTCTTAGCTCAATGTCAGTTTTCTATCTGACCTGGCATCTACACTTTCTGATGCCAAATGCTGTCCTGACTCCAGGACTCCTGACGACCGTGGTTCTTAGGCCACGTTCGCACATTCAGTATTTGGTCAGTATTTTACCTCAGTATTTGTAAGCCAAAACCAGGAGTGGTGAGGTGTTTCTATTATACTTTTCCTCTGATTGTCCCACTCCTGGTTTTTGGCTGATGTGAAATACTGAGCACATACTGAGAGCGTGATTCTGACCATATAGAAGTAATAGTATTGACTAGTTGGCCATTCGTGCACGCTGCCTAGTTCCAAAAAATATTTGACTCTTACGGCACTTCATACAGTGAACGCTGCAAGACAAGAAGACAAGTGTTTTCTCGTTCAGGTTCCTGTGTGTACAGAAATACAGGACAGGAGGCCATAAGAGTGCTGCATAGAGCATTTATCTTCAACATTATGTAAAAAGACAAACATGTCCAGCAATACAATAAAAAAGGAAAACTATCCTTACCTTATTGTTCTCAGAGCTAAGCCTGGAATGTTTTTCCGTGAATACTAATCAGAAAGTCTTGTCATTGGCGAAGCAATGGAATGAGTAACATACGGGAGGAGCAACCCGCAGGCAAATATTTCTGTGCTGTCCAAAGCCAGGCATGTTACACAGCATAATTGTACAGTGACCTAATGTACGTGATAGCCTTAAAGGGAAACCGTCAGTAGGTGAATTAGTGGAGAGCGATACACCCTAATTAGCTCCTGATATACCAGCCAAAGTCACAGTAGCGCATTGGACATGCTGAAAATGAGTTATTTGCCAGGACCTGTACTGCCACTTTCAGAGACTGTGTGTTTTTTGCAATGATTGGCTCTAGTTCAACATTATTATGGGATTTTTGTTTTTGAGACGTTCAGTGGGGTTAGGCTTTCTTTAAGTACATTGAATAGTATAGTGAGTACGATGTGCCCCACCTTTTCTCAGCTGCTGTAGGAAAGTATGGTAGCTCACGATATATAAAGTAGTTAGACCATGTCATCATCTTGTCAATCTCACACAGCTCCTTAGAAGAAACCTATCAGCACGATTTTACTAAGTAAACTACAGACAGTGTCAGGTTGGCACTGTTATATTGATTAAAATGATACCTGGGGTGAAGAAATCTGTCTTGTGGTTGTTGTTTGCAGTTTTAAGATAATGAGATTCTCGTACTTTGGGAGGGGTCTTTTTTTGGTGCTCTGACCTTATTGTCATTATTGTGGCTTAAATGACAGGTCACTGAACCTTTTGTGACCGGCTTCTTATTTTAAATACTGTGCTTGCGCAGTTAATATATGGTCTTTAAAAAAAAAAAAAAAAAATGGCCTCCAGCACTCCAGCAAAATGGCGCTGATGCATTCACAGAAGCATCTATTGCTTGTGCATGCGCCGCCACCATTTTTTAAGTTCATTTTTTTTGCTCCAACGAAATGGCACCGGCAGCACAGTTGCATCTATTGGCAAGCAATGTCCTCACCCCAGAGGGTGGGGTTTGTGCAGATTAAGAACATCGCTTGCAGCTAGATGCTACTGTGCATGCACCGGCACCATTTTTTTGTAGAAAAAAAAAATTAGATCCAGCAAAATGGTGCCGGCGGCGCATGCACAGATTAAGAGCATCACTTGCCAAAAAATGCTATTGCACATGTTCCGCTGCCGGCACGTGTTGCTGGGGTAATTTTTTTTTTTAAAAGACCACAATATTAACTTTGCATGCGCAGTATTTTAAAATAGGAAGGAGGTCACTGAAGATTCAGTGACCTGTCATTTAGGCCAGAATGATGACGATGAGGCCAGAGCACCAAAAAAAAGTGCCGTTCACAGTCCCATCCCTGAACACGAGCATCTCATTAACTGAAATCTGCACACAAAGATTAAACAAGAACCACAAGATGAATTTCTTAATTTCAAGTATCATTTTAATCAGTGTAACAGCGCCAACCTGACAATGCCTGTAGTTTACTTACCAAACTCCTGATGACAGGTTCACTTTAAGGATACATTCTCACAATTAAGTTTGGTGAGTTTTTGACACTGTATATTTTTTGAAAGCCTATCTTGATGTAACGTATTTTGCTTAATTGGTGCAGAAATGCTGTAGAACATTTGCAGCATCAAAAACTCAAAAAAAGCTCATCATCAAAATGTAGCCCCAAAATCTGCAAAGGAGAAAGCTGTGCACATACATGACCCCCTCTCAGCTGTCATCTGGACCTGGGTTGTAGGATTTGGGTCCAATAGTTGGGAGTCTCATAGTTTTGACCTCATCTATGAGTCACTTCTGCCATATTGTTTGAATATGCTAAACCCATTTAGGCTATTCTATATTCCCACTTATCATACTGTAAATGATCTTTTTTTTTGTGCTGCATTTCTTGCTGCAGAAAATCCGCTGCGTTTATCAGATCAAGCAAATTGGATATGATTTCATGACAACTCCTCCTGCTGACTGTGCATTTTAAGACACAGTTGAACTGTACTTTTTTTTCCCGTAGACTATGGGGAGCCTTGAATACATTAGTGTAAAAAACAAATGTATTTTTCATCCCAGCACTTCTTCATTTAAAAAATCATTACAAAAAGCTGGGTTCTTCACCAAAAATGCATAAAAACAGAAAATACTACAAAAACACAATAATCAGAGCAGAATGCTATTTTATGATGTGGTGCATACACTTGCAGAAAAAAGCAGTGTTTTTGCATGTGCTAACATGGCCTAAATGTTTCAATTCATTGACAGTAAGGCGAAATGTTGCCATGGGTAGGTTCACACAACCTTTTCTTCCCACATGCAAGAATAACAGTTATGAATACTCAGATCAGACTTTGATCAAAATGGCATCAGTTTTTCTCAGACTTAGAAAAAAAAGGATTCTCCAACTTCTCTATTCTGTCAGTCCGTGAAAATTAGACTGTACACGGATGTCATTCGAGTGCTGTTTGATTTTTTTTACGGACTCGTAGATTTGCATTCCTGATTTTGATCCAGATCAAAATTGGATAAGTGCATAGCCCCATAGAATATAATAGGTGTGCGAGTTCTATCCAAGAAAACCACGGATAGCAAGTGTCTGAGAAAATCGATCATGTGCACGAGCCATAATAGTGAACATTGAAAGGCAAAAGGGGAAATTAATCAAAATGACTATTCTTTTCACCAGTTTGGATCAAAAGTGAGCTTGAGTAAGATGCACCAAATTCAGCAAGAATTTTGATTCTGTAGATATTTGTATCTACTTCTGCTTCAATTTGTAATTGATTTCTGCCGTAATTGATAGCACTTTCTGTTGTAAATAGTGATGAGCGAGTATACTCGTTGTTTGGGTTTTCCAGAGAACTCTTGGGTGATCTCCGAGTATTTGTGACTGCTCGGAGATTTAGTTTTTGTTGATGCAGCTGCATGATTTACGGCTGCTAGCCAGCCTGAGTACATGTGGGGGTTGCCTGGTTGCTGGGGAATCCCCACATGTAATCAAGCTGTCTAGTAGCCGCAAATCATGCAGCTGAGGCAACGAAAACTAAATCTCCGAGTAGTCACAAATACTCGGAGATCACCCGAGCGTGCTCTGGAAAACCCGAGCAACGAGTACACTCGCTTATCACTAGTTCTAAATTATAGCGTCTCTGATGGGCAGAAATTGGCCAAGCCCTAAACAACTACAACTTTTTATAAAGTCAGAATATAAAGTTCAAAATTCATTACACATTGCACAAATATTTAGGACAACCCTGTTGGCGACAGTATAAAGTGCTGGGCGGTTGCCATATTGAAGATTAGTTTACCTGCAGATCTATGTAGATCCGGGACTTGAGCCACCATCAATGGAGCAAAACACTTTTCACATGTGTGTTGGCCATCTCCTGCATGAGAGCGTGCACAGAGTGGTGTACGGGGATATAGATGCAAGCATTTGGTTGGGATCTGGGTCCTGAGATGAAAGGTTTCAGCACCTATCACATATGAAAATGCTAAGTGTAGGCCATCTGGCCACACCTTTCATGCAATCCAGCATCTATTAGGAGCTTCTAAGTGCTCAGTGTTCACGTCTTCCATCAGAATGTTCCCCTAATGTATATGTTTAACGGAAAGCTCCAACATATGCTACTGTATAGTATAGAGCCGATATAGGAGATTCTGCTGTCTGCATCATCCCCTGGTTATTGCCGGGGACGTGGTCATGTTATCACGTTATGCCGCCATCTTGAATATTATAGATGTAGACAATGCTCCAATGTTCACACAGCAGATTCAAGGATTACCAGGGGTCTTACAACTGAAAGTTAGGATAAAGAAAAGGGAGATGAATTGAATGAAAATCCAACCTGTAATGTCCATTTCAGAAATCTAAGCCCCTTTCTGAGTTCTGCTATGGATGTGCCAGTTGAAATGCTGTGGATCCACATAAAGATTAGTCCCAAAGTTCTTCAATTGGGCTACTCCTCTATTTTTTCATGTGGAATCCACAGAAAAAAAGCAGCTTGCTACTGATTTCCGCAGTGGAATTTTTCCACAGTATGGCTCCAAAAGAAATGTAAAAATGTGCATGTGAATCATTCTGCATCCCATAAATTACACTTATGGGATGCAGAATGTATCTATGACACAAGAACTTTGGTGCAGACTCGTCAAAATTTGTGTCAAATCTGACCCATGTGAAAATAGCTTTTGACCTACAGAACACTGCACATTAGGGTATTTTAGACATAAGTACACCTATTGTATTTTCATAAATCAAAAGTACACGTGGTGATAAAAAAGTCTCTCTACTTATCAGACATTTGTTCTCTTCGTTTACTGGTAATTTACTATGAAAAATTATTCAGATCTGTTTAAGCTTCTGTATTCAGTGAGAGATCACATTACACCTGCACCTAAGAAAATGTGTGCAATTGGACCATTGAAGAGAGCGGAGAGAGACAAAAGGAAACTGATGTTGTGTCTAATGATTACAGCCTGGAGATGCAGAAAATATAATGTATAAAACAAGTTATGTAATGTCCAGAAATAGTGTTATTCATTATTGATGACTTGTACTGATTTTTAATGCAGAGCAGCCCTGAGACTCTCCCCTAGATAAATCTTGTGAGCCACACCCCCTTGGTAAAGACGCTAAAAATTAGCACTAAAAAAGGCCCATATCTCTGGATTATGGATTACGAGCAAAAAATGTGCACGTTTGATCTGGTGATAAGTTCTCCTTAACTAAAACATTGGCAACCATTTCAGCTGTATGATCGATGAAGCGTTTTGTTACATACTGTGCAGTACTATATTTGATATCATTAGTGCACATATAGCCTCTGACTAGTATTCCTCCTCCTCCATACTTTACATGATGGACATCTGTCCCATCTTTATTCCACTGAGATTCTCTAGTGCTCTGAAATGGATACAAAAATCAATTGTACATCAAAATTGTTTCCGTGTACTGAATTAATGATAATTTCACATTGCTCATAAAGCAGAAAAGCTCGGCTGTAAACGCTCGGTCTACAGGAATTAAAGGAGGTTTCCCACATTTGAAACTTACCAAAAGGAAAAGCCCTTTACAGAGGAACTTAGTTTCATGAATCAAAGGTCCCAATTCATCAAGACCGACGTTGTTCACACTGGCCTTGATGACGGGCGTGTGCAGGAGTCAGACACACTTTCTAAAGGGCAGTTTTAATACCTCTTAATGCATTTTAATGAATCAGGAGGGTCTGACAAGTGGGGTGCCCCTCCATGTCTTTCTGGAGTAAGATTTGTGAAGTAAGATACGCTGCCGCTCATCATGATTTGGAAAGGTGTGGGGTAAAATCTATGATAAATTGGGTCCAAAGTGATTCTCCCATAGTTAGAATCAATGGCATCATACTATGACATACCATTATATATTAATCAGTAGGATCTAACCAGTGGTGTACCGCCAATTGCCTCAGGCCACGTTTACTGCTATGGGACCCATGGGCCAGGGGGCTGGTTGCCAGTCGTGTCACCAGGCCCCCTCTGTCTTGAATACCGGTACAATTGAAAGCAATGATGAAAGAGGAAGCCATCTGATCCCTCCCCATCATTCTTCCCTGACGTCTCTGCTCAGTGGGCACAATGACTTCACTACATGGTACCTGTTGCACTGAGATGTGCGGCACTTCAGACCACACACTGCAGAGACCAGAGCAACATGGAAATGAAGAGGAGATGTGAGTATTGTGTTTTTTTTTAAATTAATGAGTACATTGTGGAGGCCATAATACTGTATGGAGGATGATGGGGGATACAGAATACTATATGGAGGGCTACAGGGAGCATTATGTTATATGGAGTAATATTGGGGTGCATTATACTATATGGAGGACTATGGGGAGCATTATGCTATACAGAACATGATGGGGCATATTATACTATATGGAAGGTTATGTGGGGCCATTATAATATTTGGAGGGCTATGTTGGGGGGCCATTATACTGTATGCAAGCAATTATGTGAGTATTGTGGGGTGTGGTTTTTTAAATAAGTGAGTACATTATGGATGCCATAATATTGTATGGATGATTATTGAGGATACAGAATACTATATGGAGAACTATGGGGCGGCACGGTGGCGCAGTGGTTAGCACTGCAGCCTTGCAGCGCTGGAGTCCTGGGTTCAAACCCCACCAAGGACAAAATCTGCAAAGAGCTTGTATGTTCTCTCCGTGTTTGCGTGGGTTTCCTCCGGGCACTCCGGTTTCCTCCCACATTCCAAAGACATACTGATAGGGAATTTAGATTGTGAGCCCCATCGGGGGACAGTGATGATAATGTGTGCAAACTGTAAAGCGCTGCAGAATATGTTAGCGCTATATAAAAATAAAGATTATTATTATTATGGGGGATACATTATACTATATGGAAGATTATGAGGAGTGCATTATCATATATGGAGGACTATGGGGTGCATTATACTATATGAAGGACTATAGGTAGTCTAATATACTATATGGAGTCCTATAGGGGGTGCATTACGCTTTATGGAGGACTATAGGGAGTGTATTATACTGTATGAAGGACTATGGGAAGTGTATTATACTTTATGAAGGCTTACTGGGAATGCATTATAATATATGGAGGACTATGGGGAGTGCATTATAATATATGGAGGACTATGAGAGTGCATTATACTAATTATACTATATGGAGGACTACGGAGAGTGCATTATTCTATATGAAGGACTATAGGGGGTGGATTACATTATATGGAGGACTATGGGAGTGCATTATACTATAATATTTTGAGGACTATGTGGGAGCCTTTATACTTTATCAAGGGTTATGTGGAGGCCATTATACTGTATACAAGTAATTATATTATACAGTGTGAAGGTTTGTGTGGGGTCCATCATACTGTGAGGGAGCTAGTATACTGTTTGGAGGGCTAGTGGGCACCATTATGCATTGTGGAGTGTTTTGGAGCCATTATACTGTATGTAGGCCCATTATCCCGCTTAGGGCTGTGTGTGGGTCACAGTTGGGAGACCATACTGTTGGGGGTCACCATACTTTGCTGGGGGAGTTGAGGTGTGGTACAGTAGGGCCGTCATACTATGCATGTGAAGGGTACTGTGGAGGAATTCACTGTGGGGGTATCATACAGTGTTTGTGGGGCACGGGCACTTTTGTTGGCATCATACTTTATGGGTGCAATGATATGGAAATCTAGGAGTTCAACAGGAGGAAAATCACTTTGTAAAGGCTGCAAAGTTTTGAGATATGCTCTTCTGCGATCCCACCGAATAAAACAAAGTCCAGCTCACCATTTTCGGCATCCCTGGAGCTCGGAGAACGGAACCGCTGTGTCAGGGCGTAGGCAAAACAGGAAAAGGAAGGAGATCCAGCTCAACGATATAGTGAAAAAAATCCGTAACTTTATTCACTTCAAATATAGTGTGGAGGATAAAACATCAGCAACAATAAGAATAAAAACAATATCAATGCGTTTCTGGTGACAGAGCACCCTTAATCATGATTAAGGCTGCTCTGTCACCAGAAACGCGTTGATATTGTTTTTATTCTTATTGTTGCTGATGTTTTATCCTCCACACTATATTTGAAGTGAATAAAGTTACGGATTTTTTTCACTATATCGTTGAGCTGGATCTCCTTCCTTTTCCGATCCCACCGAATACATATATATATTTTTTTTTTTGGAGGGTTGGGGGGCAATTAAAGCTTCTGCTATGAGACCCCATGATTTCTATGTGTGCCACTGAAACTAACTACTAAAACCCTCACAAATCCTGCAATGTGGCAGTTCTCTTCCCCTGCATCAAAACCCAGCCCCACTCACTAGAACGGAGCTGAGATCCCTGACAGCAACCGGCTAGGAGCACCAATGTTCAATGTAAAACGTGTAGGGATGGTTGGTGATATGCCATAATGTGACTTTACAGTGAGCAATGACGATTCCTCCACATGGACGTATACAAATTAATAGGCAGAAGAAACTAAACATTGGATATCTATGAAAATAAATGTTAAGCAATTCTCACTTCTGTCATGTAAAATATATGCATAGATATGTATGGTTGTGCCAGTGAGACCTGCTCCTGCTTGTTGTCTGTGGATATTTTCCAACATGATGCAAAAATTAAAGGGAAACTTTCAGCAGGTTTTGCAGGTTTTATGTAATCTGAGGACAGCATGAGGTAGGTTTTAAAACACTGAACTCAATGATGTATCACGTGTTTCGCTGTGTGCTGTTTTTTACTTGCATTGAAAGTTTTATTACCTGGGAATTATCATTGTCTGGACTACACAGCTCAGATACAACAGCCTGTTCATGCTAGTCCGACCCGGCCCTCTCCTGTGATAAGCAGCTCTACAAGGCAAGTACATGAGTGCAGGATCGTGATGCCGGGAGACACTGTGTGGATGACGTAGGACACATCATCCTTCACAAAGCAAGAAGGAGGATGGCATCGCAAGAAGAGAGGCGACACCGGACCATGACAGCAATGCCTATTGGACTCAATAGTCCCGTATGTGAGTATAATAAAAGGTGTTTTTCTAGTCTTTCTGGCTGGATTGGGGGAATACAGTGGCATTTAAAAGTTTGGGCACCCCTGATCAAATTACTGTTACAGTGAACAGTTAAGCAAGTTAAAGATGACACATTTCCTTTGTATTTTAGGCAAAAAAAAATGTATATTAGAATTCTTTACTTTTTAAAAATAAATTACAAAAAGGAAAATTGATCGATGCAAAAATTTGGGCACCCTTGATGATTCGTATGCTCAGATAACTTTGACCAAAGTTTCAGACCATAATTAGTCTGATAGGATTATGGCTTGCTCACTATCATCTTCAGGAAAGGTCACGTGATGCAAATTTCCCAGCTTTATAAAAACCCAGCCTCGTCTAACCTTGTGCCAAAAAACATTAGAAATGGGTTCTTCTAAGCAGCTGCCTAACGCTCTGGAAATGAAACTGGTGTAGGCCCACAAGGCAGGAGAAGGTTATAAGAAATGTAATAAAGAAATGGCAGTTAACAAGAACAGTGGAGGTCAAGATAAGGTCATAGAATTGCTAGATAGGCAAATCAGAACCCCAATTTGACTGCAAAAGACCTTCAGACAGATTAATTAGACTGTGGAGTTGTGGTACATTGTTCTACTGTTCAGAGACACCTGCACAAATATGGCCTTCATGGAAGAGTCATCAGAAGAAAACCTCTCATGCGTCCTCATCATAAAATTCAGCGTCAGAAGTATGCAAAAGAACATCTAAACAGCCTCATGCATTTTGGAAACAAGTCCTGTGAATTAAAGAGTTTAAAAAATAACTCTTTGGCTACAATGATCAAAGGTATATGTGGAAGAAAAAGGGCTCAAAATTTCAGGAAAAAAACATCTCACCAACCATTGAGCATGGAGGTGGATCAATCATGCTTTGGGGTGGTGTTGCAGCCATCATTTCATGGGTAGAGGGAAGAATGGATTCAATGAAATTTCAACAAGTTTTTGATGCAAACATAACAAGATCTGTAAAAAAGCCGAAGTTGAAAAGAGGATGGCTTCTACAAATGGATAATGATCCTAATGCACTATAAACTACCTCAAAAGGCGCAAGCTGACGATTTTACAATGGCCCTCACAGTCCCTTAATCTGAACATCATTGAAAATCTGTGGCTAGACCTCAAAATAGCACTGTATGCAAGACGACCCAGGAATCTCACAGAACTGGAAGAATTTTCCAAGGAAGAATGGATGAAAATCCCTCAAACAAGAATTGACCTTATCTCATATTGGACAAACCTGGTGCCAGGTTACCTTTAAAGAACTCAGAGGAGCAGTGGGAACTGGCTATTTTTGACTTGTTAACATGTCCTCTTTAACCACTTCACAACATGCACCATATACGGCACCGCAGGAGCTGCGTTCCCGCATATCATCATACAGGAACAGTGCCGCAATTGCGGGCTCATGCTGAAAGAGCTGACACCCTGCAGTATTGCCCATGATTGGTGCTAGCACCGATCGCGGATGTTTAACCTCACTGATGCCACTGTCAATAATAACAGTGACATCGAGAAGCATCCCAGAGGGAGTGAGCTCCCTCTATGCTTCCATCAGCACAACACAATGCGATCGCGTTATGTCGATGGTCTCCATGGTGACCCTAGACTGCAATATGGCCGCGGGGTCCTTCAGACGCTGCTCTGATGCCCTGTAGTGTAGAAGTACTGCAGACCAACAGATCAGCGATCTGTCACTACTCAGTGATGTCCCATACTGGACATCATGATAATGTAAAAAAAGTTATTAAAAAGTTTAAAAATATTTTAAAAAAAATCTCTATATAAAGAACAAAAAAAATGAAAAAAATATTAATCCAATAAATACATTTATTTAGGTTAAAAAAAAGTACACATATTTGGTATTGCCATGTCTGGAAAGACCCGACCGATAGAACTGTCCCATTAGTTAACCCTTTCAGTGAACACTGTAAAAAAAACAAAAAAAAAACGAGGCAAAAACTATGCTTTATCATTATACCGCTAAACAAAAAATGTGCAATAAAACATAAAAAATGCAAATGTAAATAAAAATGGTACCACTGAAAGAATCATATTGTCCCGCAAAAAACAAGGCACGATGAAGCTCAGTTAGCGGAAAAATAATATGAGCAGTGCAAAAATAATAATTTTTTCTCCAAAATAGTTTTTATTGTTTAAAAGTGCCAAAACATAAAAAACAATATAAACGTGGTATCGCTGTAATCATGCTGACCAGAAGAATAAAACTGCCTTATAAATTTTTACCACACGCAGAACGGTATAAAAAAACCCCACAAGAACAATTCCTGAATTGCTGATATTTGTTCATTGTAGCTCCCAAAAATCATAATAGAAAGCGATCAAAAAATGTAATTTGCACAAAAAAGGTATCAATAAGAACGTCAACTCGTCTCACGAAAAAAAAAAGCTGTCACATGACTCTGTCGGACGAAATATGGAAAAGTTATAGCTGTTAATCTGGCGATGCAAAAACTAGTTTTTGCAATAAAAAGCGTCTTTTAGTGTGTGACAGCAGCCAAACATAAAAACCTGTTATAAATCTGGTATCGCTGTAATTGCACCGAACCGAAGAATAAAATAATCTACTCACTTATACCGCACAAGGAATGGCATGAAAAACAAATAAAACCAATTCTTCACCTGCTATTAATTTTTTAATTCTGCTTCCCAAAGACCTCAGTAAGGCTCGGCACACATTTATCCTGTGCTCTGCGCTGAGCACTTACTCCAGAGTTTCCGTGTAAATCTCTGAAATATGTGATTCAGACGGAACCTCTGGCGGAAGATTCCCTATAATGAGGCAGATGGAGGCACTGTGGCCCTGTCTGACCTGTGATCCAGCTTTGTCCATATTTTTAGGATTGCATAAAAGTGCCTTCGGCCACAGTTTTGTGCACTTCTGAAAAAGACACCACTGAACAGAGGCCAGACAGAGGCCAGAGTAAGGCTGCCGTCACACGAGCAGCATTTGGTCAGTATTTTACATCAGTATTTGTAAGCCAAAACCAGGAGTGGAACAATCAGAGGAAAAGTATAATAGAAACATATGCACCACTTCTGTATTTATCACCCACTCCTGGTTTTGGCTTACAAATACTGATGTAAAATACTGACCAAATACTGCTAGTGTGACGGCAGCCTTAGAATGGTATCACTTTTGCATATTTTATGTTATATAGGCCCCTCAAAATCACTTCAATTGTGATGTGGTCCCTAAAAAAAAGTTTTGTAAATTTTGTAACTGTTTTGTGTGACATGCCTCTGATTTAAAGGCTTTAAAATAAAAATTTGGAAAATTGTTACATTTACACCAAATTTCCAATTTTTTCACAAATAAACATAAGTCATATCAAATAAACTTTACCACTCTCATGAAACACAGTGTGTCACAAAAAAAACATTCTCAAAATCAGTGGGATCCATTGAAGCGTTACAGAGTTATGAGCTCATAAATTGACAGTGTTCAGAATTTAAAATTTGGCCTGGTCAGGAACGTGAAAACAGGGTTTGATGTGAAGGGGTTAAAGTGCTTGTCTGGGTCTGATATATTGATAGCCCAGCTGTACATAGGTGGGTGCCAGGTGTCAGCTAAAAAAACACTCTGGCACCACACTTTTTATTTTTCATTCAAGTAAATTCAAGTTTTGGTCCATTCAAATGGCAGATAAGTGTAGTACTTGGCGGTGGCCACTAAGCAGTGTATGGAGCTGCAGTGTTCAGCTCAGTACTTGGCTTACTTTCAGCTGCTGGTGGAGCAGTTTTAAGCTAATTGTAGGGGTGTCTGGTGTTGGACTTCAACCGATCTTGTATTGACGACCAATTGTATGGATAAGTCATCAATATGTCAGTTCTGAATAAACCCTTTAATCAATCACCCTCATCTTCAGGAACATAGTAGGTCTGAACGAACACTGTTTTAAATTTTTACATTGTATACATATGGCCTGATGTATGGTCTTTAACGTCTACCATAGACTGCCATTATAAAAATTTGGGCAGGGGGGTGGTTGTACATTGTTGTATCGAAAAGGACAATTGTTACTTTTATATACAATGTTGAGCTGCCACATTTTGATGCTTCCTTGTCAAACTTAGGCCAAAGGGGGACTCTTTCGGAGTACCTTTGCCTACTAAAGTTTATGAGCAAGCCAGAGTATACACCAATCAGCCGTAACATTAAAACCACCTGCAGAATATTATGAATATCCTTGTTGTGTAACCAAAACAGCTTTGAAATGTCAAAGCATGGACCTAACAAGTAGGGTTGAGCGACCTTTAGTTTTTTTGGGTCGAGTCGGGTTTTGTGAAACCCGACTGTCTTAAAAGTCGAGTCGAGTGAAATCGGCCGACCACAGTGAAAAGTCGGGTTTCGGCCGAAACACGAAATCCAATGAAGGAATTTATTTTATTTATTTATTTATTTATTTTTCTCTCTCTCTCTCTCTCTCTCTCTCCCTCTCTCTCTCTCTCCCTCTCTCTCTCTCTCCCTCTCTCCCTCTCTCTCTCTCTCCCTCTCTCTCTCTCTCTCTCTCTCTCTCTCTCTCCCTCTCTCCCTCTCCCTCTCTCTCTCTCTCTCCCCTCCGTCCCAGCACAGAAAATTTCGTATTGCACATTCCAAATCCCTACTGCGCACAAGCGATAACATGACGATAGGCGTGCACTCCCCTAAGACCTATGTCATCACTCTGCCCACGCTCATTCATTGGCTGAAAAAATGGCGCTAAACTCGTCATACGAAATGCGACTTTAGCGCCAAGATCGCGTACCGCATGGCCGACCCCGCACAGGGATCGGGTCGGGTTTCATGAGACGCCGACTTTGCCAAAAGTCGGCGACTTATGAAAATGCACGACCCGTTTCGCTCAACCCTACTAACAAGACATCTGAAGGTGACCTGTGGTATCTGGCTCCCAGTCGTTAGCAGCAGATCCTGTAAGTTCTGCAAGTTGTGGGACCTGCATGGATCAGACTTGTTACAACAATGCCCGGTCACACACGCACCCAGCCATCTACAAAATGTAGAAGACCATTCATCAGACTAGGCCACCTTCTTCTATTGTCTCATGGTCCAGTTCTAATGCGTATGTGCCTATTGTAGGTAGTTTTTCCAGAGGTTCATGGCAGTGCAGCCCTATATACAGAAAGCTCAAAGCCAGCATGACATTTTTCAGCAATTTCTACTATTGTAGATCTACCATGGGGTCAGACTGGATGGAACCTTTGCTTTCCTTGCACATCATTGAGCTTCAGGTGCCAGACTACTTTTGGTGGGTACTAACCATTGGCCATCGGGAAGTTTTGGAGATGCTCTATATGATATGACTTTGTCAACACTGGTCGGATCCTTCACTTGCCCATTTTTCTGCTTTCGAGGCACCAACTTTCAGAACTTGCTGCCTACTTGCCGCTAGTAATTATAATAGGGTCATCAATGTTATTCACTCCACCTGTCACTGGTTATAAGAGCAGATTGATGTACCGTATATGAGAGTTTCCTGGCATTTGTGCTGACAGAGCAGAGAATTTGTGTGAATGAAGCCTTTGGGGCTTCCAGCATAGCACAGGTGAGGCACTGCCCTAATTCTACAAGGTGCAGCTCAGGATGTTATAGATGTCAGCCTGCAGTTATAGATAAAAGAATTAGATCTCACTTGCTTTACAAAATATGTGAAAAAAGGTGAATACCTAGAAATACATTGTATTTGTTGTTTGCTAATGGAGAAACTGGTCTGTAAATTGCTACATTAAAGAAAACGCCTTAATAAAGCATTTCCTTGTCCTATAGGGGCATTATTCACATAGGCCCCGAGTCTTCATTATTTATTTATTTTACTCACTTATATAGCGCCATCATATTCCGCAGACGTTATCGACACTGTCCCCATTGGGGCTCACAATCTGATTCCCTATCAGTACGTCTTTGGAATGTGGGAGGAAACCGGAGTATCCAGAGGAAACCCACGCAAACATGGGGAGAACATACAAACTCCTTACAGATGTTGGATTTGAACCCAGGACCCCGGTGCTGCAAGGATGCAATGCTATCCACTGAGCCACCATGCTGCCCTGTGTTTTTTTTAAGTCACTTTTCTTTTCTATTGTATTCATGACTGTTTTTTGTGCCAAATTTTTCCAAAAATTTCACATTACATAAAATAGGGCAAATTTTGCACATTAAATTTGTATATAATATCACTAAAGGGGGGAACGGAGTACATTTACACCAAATGTTATGACTTTTTAAAAACGTGTAATTGATAAATCAGCTGAAAACATCTGTAAACCCAATCCCACTATTGTGATCATAAGGGTTCGCTCACACTGGCGAGTAGCCAGCGTATAACTCGGATGAGTGCTATCTGATGTCTCATCGCTCCAATGTTATACTTCGGGGCATTGCCGACTAGCGTTTATTTTGTATTGCTGAGTTGGCATGAGAAAATAATCGCTGCATATATCGGATGACGCGCACCCATACAAGCCTATAGGTGAGTGCAAACTTTGGACTGCACTCAGATGTCATCTTAGTGCAGTCCGATATACCTCGACTCACACAATGGAGAAGATGGAGAAATTAAGTTCTCCATCTTCTCCACATCTGTGATCCGATTCTAGAATGCAACAGTATCGTATCACAGTAAAATTAACACTCGGCTCACGATCCCAGAAGAGTTGAGCCCGAGGGTCATTTGTATAAATCATTCTCTCGGATGAGAAAATCATCAGATGCTACTCACCAGTGTGAGCGAGCCCTAAAAGAAAACAAAACAAAACAGGCAAACACATATAAGGTAGACTTTAAAAAAGACGCAAATATAAAGAATAATAAGGCTGAAATGAAAAAATTGGCCAAAAAAGGCGCAAATGCAGTAACGAATCTGACCCATTGATTTCATCATGGTCAATCCCAGTCATATTACTAAAGGGGTCATTTCCTGGTGAATGTGATATCATTTTAGACAAGAACATTTTTAGAATTTATTTAATACATCCAATTTCCTGGACCCGAGTGGTTCCTTATTAGATGTGATTTATGTCTCATTTTTCTGGTACGGAATGAGTTTCATCAGTGGCTTTTTTTTAATCAAAGTGTCATCAGAGTTTAGTCGGTGTCTGCTTTTATCTTCGGAGTTTCAAGAGTTTTTCTCGGATAACAAAAGAAAGTCATGGCCGATTCTCAAGCTTCTGATAATAAAAAGTCACTGAAATATGGACGGAGCATGGATGGCACCTGAGTGCTGTCCGATTTTACACAGACCCATAAACTTGGCAGTGGCGAGTAATAGCAGATACTTGGATCATAAGCGGACATGTCTCTGTGATTTTTTTTTTGTGGATCAATCAGTCTGCAAAAATACATGGACTTGAAAACAGCTCCATAGACTATAAGGCCGGCGTCACACTCGGCGTAAGACAATACGCCACGTATTATACGTCCGTACTACGGCCGTAATACGGAGAAATGTTCCCAAAATAGTGATCCGTAGGCAGGGTGTGTCAGCGTATTTTGCGCATGGCATCCTCCGTATGTAATCCGTATGGCATCCGTACTGCGAGATTTTCGCGCAGGCTTGCAAAACCGACATCTAATGGATTTATGTGCTCAAATGTTAGGGAAAACATATATACAGTATATATATATATATATATATATATATATATATATATATATATGTCATTGAGACACATATATATATATTCTGTAATTAGATTTCATTCAGCGCGATATCTGTGAACAGCTGGTAATTCAATTACCGGCTTTTCATTTCTCCTGCACAAACCCGACAGGATATGAGACATGGTTTACATACAGTAAACCATCTCATATCCCCCTTTTTTTTGCATATTCCACACTACTAATGTTAGTAGTGTGTATGTGCAAAATTTCAGCGCTGTAGCTGCTGAAATAAAGGGTTAAATGGCGGAAAAAATTGGCGTGGGCTCCCGCGCAATTTTCTCCGCCAGAGTAGTAAAGCCAGTGACTGAGGGCAGATATTAATAGCCAGGAGAGGGGCCATGGTTATTGGCCCCCCTGGCTAAAAACATCTGCCCCCAGCCACCCCAGAAAAGGCACATCTGGAAGATGCGCCTATTCTGGCACTTGGCCATTCTCTTCCCACTCCCTGTAGCGGTGGGATATGGGGTAATGAAGGGTTAATGCCACCTTGCTATTGGAAGGTGACATTAAGCCAGATTAATAATGGAGAGGCGTCAATTATGACACCTATCCATTATTAATCCAATTGTTTGAAAGGGTTAAAAAACACACACACACATGATTTAAAAGTATTTTAATGAAATAAACACAGCGGTTGTTGTAATAATTTATTGCTCTCTCATTCCATTTTCAGACCCTCGCTTGGCAAAACAATTAACACACAAGATACATACCTTCTGCTGAAACGTCACGTCCCACGAAGTAATCCATCTGAAGGGGTTAACTAATATTACAGGCAGAGCTGCGATAAACCACTCGCTCGTGCCTGTAATCCCCGGGTGCTGAAAGGAAAGCAGTGATCTATACTTACATTCAGTCGCGGTGATGCGCCCCTGCTGGATGTTCTCATGAACTGCAGCCTGGGAACTTTTTCCCACGCTCCAGGTCATATGAGGACATCCACCAGGGGGCGCATCACCGCGACTGAAGGAAATGTAGGTCAATGACCTATAGTTACCTTCAGTCGCGGTGATGCGCCCCCTGGTGGATGTCCTCATATGACCTGGAGCGTGGGAAAAAGTTCCCAGGCTGCAGTTCATGAGAACATCCAGCAGGGGCGCCTCACCACAACTGAATGTAAGTATAGATCACTGCTTTCCTTTCAGCACCCGGGGATTACAGGCACGAGCGAGTGGTTTATCGCAGCTCTGCCTGTAATATTAGTTAACCCCTTCAGATGGATTACTTCGTGGGACGTGACAGTTCATCAGAGAGGGTATGTATCTTGTGTGTTAATTGTTTTGCCAAGCGAGGGTCTGAAAATGGAATGAGAGAGCAATAAATTATTACAACAACCGCTGTGTTTATTTCATTAAAATACTTTTAAATCATGTGTGTGTGTGTTTTTTAACCCTTTCATACAATTGGATTAATAATGGATAGGTGTCATAATTGACGCCTCTCCATTATTAATCTGGCTTAATGTCACCTTCCAATAGCAAGGTGGCATTAACCCTTCATTACCCCATATCCCACCGCTACAGGGAGTGGGAAGAGAGTGGCCAAGTGCCAGAATAGGCGCATCTTCCAGATGTGCCTTTTCTGGGGTGGCTGGGGGCAGATGTTTTTAGCCACGGGGGGGCCAATAACCATGGACCCTCTCCTGGCTATTAATATCTGCCCTCAGTCACTGGCTTTACTACTCTGGCGGAGAAAATTGCGCGGGAGCCCACGCCAATTTTTTCCGCCATTTAACCCTTTATTTCAGCAGCTACAGCGCTGAAATTTTGCACATACACACTACTAACATTAGTAGTGTGGAATATGCAAAAAAAAGGGGATATGAGATGGTTTACTGTATGTAACCATGTCTCATATCCTGTCGGGTTTGTGCAGGAGAAATGAAAAGCCGGCAATTGAATTACCGACTTTTCACTAACAGCGCTGCGTATTTCTCGCAAGTCACACTGCAGGTCCGTGTGGAATCCGTATTTTTCTCGCCCCCATAGACTTTCATTAGCGATTTTTTTGCGCAATACGCTGACAAACGCAGCATGCTGCGATTTTGTACGGCCGTAGAAAGCCGTATAATACTGAACCGTAATATACGGCTAATAGGAGCAGCCCCATTGAGAATAATTGTGCCGTATGTAATGCGAGTTTTACGGACGTAGTTTCTGCGCTCTTACGTCCGTAAAACTCGCCAGTGTGACGCCGGCCTAATAGGTACGTATGTATCCAAATTAGTACGAGAAAAGCTGTGGTGTGAATGAGCCCCTACATACAGTGCATTTCCTAGTAATACAATGTAGATGCTATTTACAGCACTTTCAGGCTGAAATTACACACACATTCTTGATCCAGCAGGAAGGAGAAGCGTATGCATCCACTTATGGCTCTGGCTCAAAAACTTCATCAAAACTGACCCAAAAACTGTATATGTGGCCCCAGCCTTTTTATGAAAATACAAAGCGGGAGAAGCTGTTTTAGCCCAGTGCACCATTAGTTAATGGATTGATTTATGAGTACAGTCAGGGTGGGTCACACATAGCTTTGGGCACAAGTGTAGCTTGTGTGTGAGATAAGGCTGATAAGATATGGCAGCCGCCAGGGCTGCGTGTTCGGCTCACGCTGCTCTAGGTACTGAGCCCGAGGCTGTGTTCACATGTTGTGTCAGTGAGCGCAGCGTAAATCCACCCCAATATAATGGCCCACGTACACTTGCCAATTATTGTCAGAATTCATTTGAATCTTTGCAGTTGACATAATGTTTGTTAATAATGTGTGTAATAATGGATACAAGAAATCAGCAATAAAGCCATCAAGGTATGTGCCCACGATCAATAAAAAGCTGCGGGTTGCACGCTGCATACTTGTGCAGCATCCAACCCGCAGCGTCCAGATGTTACAGCATAGTGGATGGGATTTCTTGTCCATTATGCGTCCACAGACGCCCGCGGATCACCCAGGGAGACGGACATGGGGCACATCTCTCCAGACCGCACAGTGTTAATTTAAGAGAAATTTCACCCATACCATGTATTGGGTGCGGTGAATCCGCACAGTTCAGTGAACACATGTGGATTCACCTGCGTTCAGTAGACGACAGCGCTGCGTCCAAAGCACTGTCCCTTCCGGATCATGGGCACGTACCCTCATTTATCATCAACAGTCTATTCTGATGAGACAAAAATAATTATAAGCTGCACGATTAATAAATAAAAATCTAGCAATTGTAACTTTCATTTTCTATAAGGCACTACAGCCTAACACACCACCAGGTCCTGGTCCACAAGAGCATATTGTGCATTGTGGGAAAATACAGAGCACACCATAATGCATCAGAATCAGAAACTTAATAACTATGATCACCATACTGTGACTAGATAACACCATCCTAAGTAGAAGCAATAACTATTGACTGAATACTATTGCAGAATAAAAAACACCAAAATTATCACCTGTTCCATATTCTCAGAATCTAAAACGATCCCCTATCCATAGGAAAGGGTCCAACTGCTGGGACCCTCAATGATCTCGAGAATGGAGGCTGTAGATCCCAGGAACCAGGCTTTTCAGAGGTCCTGGAAGAGCACAAGCTCAATTTCTGCTTCATTCATTATCTATTGGACTGCTGACCAAAGAAAAGTCCATTCTTTCCCTATGGCAGTCCCATAGAGAAGGATTTTAGCCAAGGTCAAAAGGCCAAACATGTGCACCTCGATTCAAGGCAGGGGTGCAGAACCTTAGTCTTGCTCTATAAGGCCTCACTCAGACATCTGTGATTCACGTATGTGTTCTAACCATGTTTTTCATATATCTATTATGGTTTTTGGGCTGTCCACATGTCCATGTGTTTTTTGCGGAGTGTGTGTCTGTGACAAAATATTGGCGACATGTCGGAGTTTGATCTTCAAAGAACAAGATCAGTGAAAAATAACTGATTGCATACATCTGATTGCCACATCTGCTTCCGGGGCCGCTCATTACCTTCCGGCGGTATTTACTGCACTCGGCCGTCACCGCACGAACACTGCCGGAAAAAGCCAAAGTGCAGAGAATACCGCCGGAGGTAATGAGCGGCCCCGGAAGCAGATGCGGCAGAGAGACAGCAGGACAGGAGGACGCGTTGCTGGACAGGTAAGTATAATTATAATGTTTATTATTAATTTTACTCTTTCTTTTACAACCCCCTCGCCCCATCCCATATCTGTAAAGTCCAAGTTCAGGGTTCGGATGCAAGTTCTCCTCATCTCCGGCCCCGAGCTCGAACTTTACAGAAAAACATCGGGGGGGGGGGGGGGGGGGTGGTTCACCCATGACTACCTAGGAACTTTCTGATGGCACCACGAGTGTTGGTACTTTCTCACGCTCGCGGTGACGTCACACTGGATATAGGAGTTCACTGCGAGACACTGAGCAGCGGTAGCAGATGCTGTTCAGTGTCTGCTGGATGTCAGGCTGTATTTTTGCATCATACAACCATGCAGCCTGCCGTCTAGATGTAGCAGAGCTAGACCCGTTGTGGGACAAATGGATTATCATCTCTGTGGAAAAGTGAGGAATATTGTTGTTTATTATTTTAATTCTCTTGCAGGGGACAATGGCATCACTGGAATGGGCGATGTCATAGGTATGGTCTAATTAAGATTAAAGGAGTCTGTGTCATCATTACAATTAAGGGACTTTATTCTGTGTGTGTGTGTTTTTATACAATTTGACTATGGGGTTAGTAATAGAGGTGTCTTATTGACAACTCTCCATTACTAACCTCAGGGTTTGATGTCACCTGACAATACAAAGGTGACATCAACCCCCCCAACTATCACCCCACTTGCCACTGCATGAGGGTAAGAGGGAAGAGCGAGGTCAATTGCCAGAATTGGCACGTCTTAGAGATGCGCCTTTGGGGCGGCTGAGAACTGATGTTTTTAGCCTGGGGGCAATATCTATGGCCCCTTCCTAGGCTATTAATATCAGACCGTAGCTGTTTGCATAGCCTTTGCTGGTTGCTAATTGTAGGGGGACCCTACATCAATTTTTTTATGGGGTCCCCCATTTTAATAGCCAGTAAAGGCTAATTATACAACTCTGAGCTGATATTAATAGCCTGGGAAAATCCAAGGGTATTACCCCCTTCCCAGGCTATAAATATCTGCCCCCAGCTGTCGACTTTCCCTCTGCTGGTTAAGAAATTTACGCTGAAGCCCATGCCATTTTTTTTTAGAAAAATAATCTTTTAATAATTAAATACATGTACAGTAACACTGCACAAACACTGTACTAATTGTATTTGTCACTACCTATTCTATGTGTATTTACTGTATGTAACCCATCTATTATATCCTGTCGGCTCCAGCAGTGATTTTACTGTAAGCAGCTGCTGAATTGCTAGCTTTTCATCTATCTAGCTATCTATTATACAGTATATATACGTTTTGAAGAATATTTCCTTTGAAAACGATGTGTAAAAGACATAGCAAATTCCTCGATGTAAAAGCTCTTGTTAAAATCGCATTTCAATCGGATAGCAATCTCACTGCATTCGGATGTAAGCCAAAACCAGGAGTGGGTGAAAAATGCAGAAGTGGTGCAAATGTTTCTATTATACTTTTCCTCTGATTGTTTCACTCCTGGTTTTGGCTTACAAATACTGGGGTAAAAAACTCACCAAATACTCAATGTGTGCAAATGGCCTTAATCAGATGCTATGTGTTAAAAATCGGATTGTACTCGCAGAAACATGCATGACACTTGCATTACACTTGTCCGACTTTGCAGGAATAAGATCGGACCGATTTTAAAATTGCAAGTGTGACTCCGGCCTTAGGGTAAGTGTAGATAATGGGGCTGCCTGAACGTGTTTTCTGCATAAGGACACATGCTTTGGGGGGAAAGCCAAATGAAGCATCTGAGTCACAGACATATTTTATCTGCTTGTTGTTCACTTGATTTAGCTGTTTCTCCCTCAAAGGCATTACAATAAACAGTGCGGTAGGCATATGGCCTTAAAAGAGTACTCCCATCTCCAAAATTCTATTCCAATATGTAGTAGGTATAATAATAATAATAGCAATTACCTTCAATTAAAAATGTGGTACAGTTCTCCTGATAACCTATTTCTATTACCGCCTGAGCAGGTCATTGCTTTAGCCTAAGTATCTATGGTTACAACCACTAGTAACAAGCTAGCTGTCACTATATGAGTGGTCATAACCATGGATTCCTAAGCTGCTGCAATGGCCTGCACATGAGGTAAGAGACATAGGTTATCAGGAGAACTATACTACAGTTCTAATGCTATTACTATTATTAATAATAATTACACCTTCTACATATTGGCCTAGGACCTTGGAGATGGGAACACCCCTTTAAGGTTTTACAGTATGTGTTCTATTTGCAGGAGAATACATCACACCTTAAACTGTCACTCTTACTACAGTGGGGGGGATAGATACTATAAAACAGAAAGGGGTATATGTAGGTGTAATAATAATAACAGCAAATACCTCCTCTTAGAACTGTAGTATAGTTCTCCTGATAACCTACGGTATGTCTCTTATCTCATGTTCAGGGCATTGCGGTAGCTTAGGTATCCATGGCTAACACCATTCATATAGTGACAATTCGTTTGTTGCTAGTGGCCGTAACCATAGATACCTAGGCTACTTCAATGGCAAGCACAGGAGGTGAGAGACATAGGTTATCAGGCGAACTGTTCTAAAGTTTAAATAGGAGGTATTTGCTATTGTTATTATTACACCTGCTACATATTATAATAGGGCCTTGGAGATGGGAATACCCTTTAAGGTTTTATGTGTTCTTTTTGCAGGGGAATACATCCCACCTTGTATTGGAACTCTTACTACAGTGGGGATATCATGTGTTTAGCAAGTTAAATGATCCTTGTGCTTATTACAATGTTATTTAGGGCCCAGGACCTACTTGGGCTATGACTGGGAGGGCACGATAGTGATTACCTCCATATGCAAAATTAGCGTGATTTGCTAATTAAAAATGTTGTGTACCGTAATTTACTTATAATTTAGCCATAATATTCTGCCATTGGTTTTCCAATTTCCATATTACAATACAGTTCAATGCTGGAGATAAGTGGTCATTTTCTGCATTATGAGGATTATTAGATACTGGACCACCAGGCTTTCAGCAGCACCTTTGATCACATCATTTATTCTTCTGTTTTATATGATCTATGTGACTTCTCAGGAGTAACTCTAACCCAACCCACGCCTTTTCATTGGAAATGTGGATCTATGGGCATTAAATGTTAATTGTGATTTTACATGGAGTCATACAGAGAGTGAAATATGAATTATGAAGGCATATAAAGGTTTCATTCATTAGATAGCGGCCAGAAAAAAATTGTGTCATGTTCCATCGTGTCCTCTATGTTCCATACATACGGCACCTGAGGCTGTACAGCAGCACATGGAGACCTTACACCGCAAGTTGTCAGAAGGGAAATTATACAAGAAAATCTACATTGGGGCAAAGAGAAAAAAATGACAAGAATAGTGAAATCTTTCCCTTTACTCTAATTCTAGTATTTGCACTTCGTCATTGAATAGTGTGACCCATCATAAGGCAGTAAGTCTTGAAGCCCTGTAGCCTGGAGCAATCAGATTATATTTGACAAGATATAATTACAGCTTTTTGAACTTTAACATTGTTGTTTCAAAAACTATCAGGAAATACTGGAAGGTCCACTTCTTCACATTTCTCCATGTTGCCGATTCTTAAACATTCAGCTTGGTTTTAAGTTTAAAAAAAAGCGTTGTGTGATGAAACCGTCAGTTCAGATGGCTTCCAAATAATCTGTCTCCCACCCTTTCTTCCATAGAGGGATCTGTCCTTCTCTGGTTGCATCCACAGAGTGGCTGCTGGCCGGTGGACTGAGTTGGCGGTAGAGTGGTCAGCAGGTCGAGTCATTACCAGAAAAGTGAGGACAATGTCAAAATCTAACACCGGCAACAGAAGCAGGGAAAAGTCAGAGTCGAGTTCAGAGTGTAAGGCAGAGACGAGAGGCAGAAGAATGATCACAGAGGGTCATCCAAGGGTTTATTCATCATTAGGGCAAGTAGTTCACGGTAATGGTGGGCCACTGCTGATGGAAACAAAGAGTTCTTTAAAGAGGATGCACACCATTTGGCCACCAAACTTGAAGCCTGGCTTGATTACCAAAACTTTGTTTTACCAGAAGCTCAAAAAACTGTGTTTTATATCAGTTACGTGAGATTGAGACATTATCAGTGTGTTTTTTTCAGTAAACCGCTGTGACATCACAAGTGGGTGTTAGTCAGGGAAGCTGCCGTGACATCACTACTTAGTTTCTTTCAAGTACCGGCTGTGACATCACACATCTGTGTTACACCTGTAAACATCATACGAAATACTTGGATTTGGCTAATTGACATTAGTTTGGGCTTTAGAACAGGCATTGAGGGTTTTAGAAGCAGCGGGTATAAGTGACATATCGTGTTAATCCTTTTATATACTATACTGTTTCCTTAAGAGAGCCCATCCTCAGCTGCTGCCATAGTTTGCCGCAGTGGTCAGCTCTTACACTAGAGTAAATTCGTTTTTTGAACGTGTCACACCACTACTGCCTGTCTTCATACCTATTAATGCCATCTTTAATGTGGCTCTATGGTGGAGTCAGTTCATCATTATACAGTGACCTCATTTGCACATTTGCTTTTCCTTCTTTTTTACTAACTTAGCAGCCACAATAAAAGCCTTGTTTTATGTTTATGACTTGAGATAGTTCATAAAAATATGATCGATGAGATTACAATCTCCAGCAAAATGTGGAATAAGGGGCTGCAAGACTCTGTTTTCGTACATGGAATTAGCAACCAATGACCATAAAAGTGGATGGGACAGCAAAAGTTCCCATACATCTTAAAGGGAACCTGTCATGTAAAATAACGCTACTAACCTGCAGAAATAGGGTTAATTTGCAGGTTAATAACGTTCTGACACGCAGCACTGAGAGATCAAATAAACTTTATCCCCCTAGCAGCATTTGGCTTCCAGTCATAGCCGTGGCGCCGACATGAGTACAGTCTGTGGATAGAGAGTGGTGGCTGTAACAGCGCCCCTGGCCCTGACTGACAGCAGGTTCAGCATTAAGTCAGTGATGGTACCACGCTTATAGCTGCCGCTCACCATACCAAGAGTAGTGACTGAGGCCATGCTGGCGCCATCCCTATGACTGGAAACTGAACACTGCTGGGAGTAATACATTTAATTTCCTCCTGGCAGCGAGGCTCTCAGTGCCGGCACCGTACAGTGTCAGAGCGGTATTAACCTGCAGATTAACCCATATCTGCAGGCTAATAGCATTATTTTACATGACAGGTTCCCTTTAATATTGGCTGTCAGCTATCTCTCCTGACTCCCCATACACATGCTTTGTTGGCATTGTGGAGCCTGCACGTGGGAGACTGGAGTACACCTCTCCCTGACACCTCTAGCTGGGGTTTATCTCCCCAGGAAGCAAAATGATTGTACATTGCAGTTTATTGTTTCAAGTGTCTGATCATTATCACCCATGAAAGTGAATGGGAAGTAAAGCGCAGTACTTGGCTGCAGGCACTAATCCATGCAAAGGGCTGCGGTGTTCTGCCCCATACATTGCTCATATCTTGTGGCTGCCAATGCAGATTTTAGCTGATCGTTGGGGGTGACGAGTGTCGGACCCCCACTAATTTCATATTGACAACATCCCACAGATATTGTAAGTCATAAATATATTAATCCAGGACAACCTCTTTGAATTTAGATGAATGTCTACACCAGCAAAAAATTAGTGCTCGGGGGCACCCACCTCCCACTTTAAACTGGATGAACCAATTCTGTCAGTTTTTACTAAGTTCACCTGGAAGACAATGATTGAGTACAGCCTGTTTGTAGAATGCATCAGTGCGCCTCGTTAGGACTGATTCCAATGTGTACATAGTCACCTTCAGTAGATCCAGTATCACAGATTCACAGAAACATCTGGTCATTTATAAAAAACCTTTAATTTCTCTGTCAATCACTATAAACATACAAGCAGCCTTACGAGATTTTATAGAAAGCTGAGGGTGTGGATGGGCGGGTTACCGGTAAAGAATAGCTATAGTGTCAGATAAGTTTGTGACTCATGAGGAAATACTTCACAGCCTCTAAATATTTATTTACCATGGCTATAGATTTTGAATGATTTTGTACAGCGGTGATATTATTGGCTTATATTTACAATTTTATTTTTTACAATTACAGGTGCTTCTCACTAAATTAGAATATCTTCAAAAAGTTAATTTATTTCAGTTCTTTAATACAAAACGTGAAACGCATATATTACATAGAGTCATTACAAACAGAGTGATCTATTTCAAGTGTTTATTTCTCTTAATGGTGATGATTATGGCTTACAGCCAATGAAAACCCAAAAGTCATTATCTCAGTAAATTAGAATAATTAACAGAAAACACCTGCAAAGGCTTCCTAAGCATTTAAAAAGGTTCCTTAGTCTGTTTCTGTAGATTCCACAATCATGGGGAAGACTGCTGACTTGACAGATGTCCAGAAGGCAGTCATTGACACACTCCACAAGGAGGGTAACCCACAAAAGGTCATTGCTAAAAAAAGCTGGCTGTTCACAGAGTGCTGTATCCAAGCATATTAATGGAAAGTTGTGTGGAAGGAGGAAAAATTGTGGTAGAAAAAGGTACACAAACAACCGGGACAAACGCAGCCTTGAAAGGATTGTTAAGAAAAGGTAATTTAAAAATTTGGAGATTCACAAGCAGTGGACTGCTGCTGGAGTCATTGCTTCAAGAGCCACCACACACAGACGTATCCAGAACATGGGCTACAAGTGTCACATTCTTTGTGTCAAGCCACTCATGACCAATAGACAACACCAGAAGCCTCTTACCTGGGTCAAGGTAAATAACTGGACTGTTGCTCAGTGGTCCAAGGTGTTGCTTTGAGATGAAAGTCAATTTTGGATTTAATTTGGAAATCAAGGTTCCAGAGTCTGGAGGAAGAGTGGAGAGGCCACAATCCAAGCTGTTGGAGGTCTAGTGTGAAGCTTCCACAATCAGTGATGGTTTGGGGAGCCATGTCATCTGCTAGTGTAGGTTCAATGTGTTTTATCAAGACCAAAGTCAGCGCAGCCATCTACCAGGAGATTTTAGAGCACTTCATGCTTCCCTCTGCCGACAAGCTTTTTGGAGATGGAAATTTCATTCTCCAGCAGGACTTTGCACCTCTCCACAGTGTAAAAAGTACCAATTCCTAGTTTAAAAACACACTGTGCTTGATTGGCAGCAAACTTGCCTGACCTTAACCCCATAGACTATCTATGGGGTATTGTCAAGAGGAAGATGAGAGACACCAGACCCAACAATGCAAATGAGCTGAAGGCTGCTATCAAAGGAACCTGGGCTTCCATAACACCTCAGCAGTGCCACAGGCTGATTGCCTCCATGCCACACCGCATTGATACAGTAATTGATGTAAAAGCAGCCCGGAACAAGTATTGAGTGCATTTACTGAACATACATTTCAGTAGGCCAACATTTCGGATTTTAAAATCATTTTTCAAGCTGGTGTTATAAAGTATTCTAATTTACTGAGATAATGACTTTTTGGGTTTTCATTGGCTGTAAGCCATAATCATCAACATTAACAGAAATAAGCATGTGAAATAGATCACTTTGTTTGTAATGACTCTATATAATATATGAGTTTCTCTTTTTGTATTGAAAAAACAAAATAAATTAACTTTTTGATGTTATTCGGCTCAGGGGATAGCACAGCAGCCTTGCAGCACTGGAGTCCTGGGTTCTAATCCCACCTTGGACAACATCTGCAAGGAGTTTGTATGTTCTCCCCGTGTTTGCGTGGGTTTCCTCCGGATTCTCCGATTTCCTCCCACATTCCAAAGACATACTGATAGGGAGTTTAGATTGTGAGCCCCATCGGGAACAGCGATGATAATGTGTGCAAACTGTAAAGCGCTGCGGAATATGTTAGCGCTATATAAAAATAAAGATTATTATAATTATTCTAATTTAGTGAGAAGCACTTGTATATACCAGCATAAACTGGGTTAGTAAAAGATTAATGGTAATGCCACAAGCACAACAGTATCCATGGAAAGGCTTGTAACCACAGGGCCATTATTAATTCCTTAGACTCTGCAGGTCAGTTGGCTGTGTGCATTCTGTGCTGTCATGTCAACCATTGCAATGACTTTGTGCAAATACTGTAAATTCTATTGCACATGCAGTAGAGATTCATCTTGAGTATTTTAGTACTAGAAGAAGCCTTTGGACTCTGTGTGTTGCCCTTAGATCCTACCATGAAGCACTTTCCTGTCTGTGGTTTTGCACGTATAGCTGCTGACCATAGGTTGTGTTAGTGGTCGGCTTCCCACTGATGCATGGGTGCACAAGAAGAAATGAGAGGACCCATTGCACTAAGAGCAGATGACATCCAGGGTGCAAAGAATTTTCAGAAATGTAGTTTGCCAAAAATTAATGCAACCATGTGAGTGCTCGTGTTATTCCCAATGAAAAGCGGAAGAGAGGGTCAAAGGTCAAAAAAGGTGGAATATGTAAATGATAAAAATTACACAAGTTTTGATTTGTGCACTCCTCCTCCCATCAGTCTAAGGTTGTTTATAATTAATGCTGGATCCTACCTGTCCTCCCCTTAGTGACCGGGCCAAATTTTTCAAATATGACCATTGTCACTTTATTTGGTAATAAATCTAGAACGCTTCAACAGATTTCATTCATTTTGTGATTTTTTTTTTGTGACACATTGTACATTGTGGCAATAGTAAATTTATGTTGCCACTTTCTGCTTTTAATTATAAAAATAATCAGAAATTTGTCCGAAATTTCAAAAAAATTGCAATGTTCAAACTTTGAATGATTATCCCTTTAATCCAGACCATTATACCACATAAAATAGACATTAAATTAGACATCCAAGAAGAGTCACCTTGCTATGGCTGGGGGGCTCTCGTCAATTTGCCAATTTATGCGCTAAGTACCTTCATTGTAATAAGTATATTCTATATAGCAGTAATTCAGTCCAAATTTCATATATTCAGTGTTTGCATACATCGTAGCGCCTACAGAGTGTTGCTGTATTCTTTTACTTGTATATTATGCAGTCATAGCAGCTTGCCCCTGTTCACGCTTCCTTTTATTCTATTCAGAGGATCTGGTCAGTTTTTTTGTTTTAGGTATTTCCCACTGTAGAAATTAATTCTCACAGCAAAGCTCTGTGCACAAGTCTGTATAGAGGTGCAAAGAGGCTGTACGTCTCCTTAGCCCATAATCATTGCTTCCAGCGTAAAATACCCCCATATATGAGGCAACCAAAGAATTAGCAGCAATTTATAAAATGTTAGCCATAGAGCAGTGCAGTCTTATACGCCACCTCTCATACGGCTCTGTACAAAATGCAGCCAGAATCCAGCGATGCACATATGTCCTTAGGCAGCTTTCAGTATTGCTATATGGATCTGTGACACTTTGCACCATAAATTAGTGGAAATAAGAAATGTGAACTTGTTTATAAATTCTAGGTCTGATATTATACATTCCGAATATTTCGGGAAATGTATTTTTTGCAGCTAATAGAGAATAATAGGCTGGAGACCACTCTTTTACCCCCTATAATGATTCCTTAGGAACACAGTCAGAGGCTGCTGTCTGGCCATGTATCACAAGGTCATAATAGCCAAAAAGCTCTACTTAAGTACTAAAGACACTTGTCAATAATTCTGAGACTGCAGTAGTCATTTAAAGGGACATTTTGTGTTGAACTTGGAGAAACCACTTGTCGTATTAGTTGTGTTGAATTATTTACATTTTCCTTGTTTCACTTGTAAACAGCATAAAGTTTGTACATTCTGCAATTACGGTAATCAAATTTCAATGGGAGTTGAATAAGTTCCACTTCAACTGCAATCTGGTTCACCCTAACATCATATCATGCATTTTAATGACTGGTGGGAATTTGGGATATTACTATTTGTATATGGTGATTACACAGTAGGTTTACCTGCAACCTCTGTTAACTCGCAGATACCAAGAATAGTTTGTGGCCATGAGAAACTCAGCTCTACTGCACGTACCAAACTACCCTTTGTTAACCTGGAAGACGCTTAAGAAACCTAGCTTAGTAGCTTCGCTCCTTACCTTGCAGTCGGATTGTATAGAAGCAGCGTCTCCGAGTTGTCTGAAGAATACAGTGATTGCAATGTTTTGTTCAGGAATCCACCTAGAGATGCATTACTCATTTATTATGTAGAGACTTTCTGAAAGGTCGCTTAAAGGAAGGGTTTTATTTTTAGCCAATGAGACAAGCTGTTTGCTCTGCCTCTTGGCAGTATGAAGAAATACTTTCTTCAGTGCATAGAGTTAATACTTCATAGATTAGCCGTGTATGTAGTCAAGGATTACTACTCCCTGCAGATGCCGATGGCTCTTTCATATACAGTGTTACAAAGTATCAAAGTTTTGCTGTAACATAATTTAATATTATATAAATACGTTCAGTATAAGATAAGTAAATCACCAATAGCTCATTAAATATAGAGAATATTGATGGAGCCATAAGTAAAACATGATCATGGTGAGAAACATCTGAAGAGTCTGGGAACTACGTCTGGGAACTACCGTATATACTCGAGTATAAGCCAACCCGAATATAAGCCGAGGCACCTAAATTTGCCCAAAAAACCTGGGAAAACGTATTGACTAGAGCATAAGCCAGGTATGCATTGTCCCCTCATCCCTATCCTGGTATGCATGGTTCCCCATCCCTGTCCTTGCATGCATGGTTCCTTATCACAGTCCTTGCATGCATGGCTCCTTATCCCCTATCCCTGTATGCATGGTTCCTATAAAAAACAAACAAAAAAAACAACACATACTGCTTACCTTCCCTGCGTGCCCTCGCTGCATCTCGTTCCAGCGCCAGCAGCTCTTCCTGCCAAGCGATCACATGTCTCCCGCTCATTAAGGTAATGAATATTCACTCCACGAGTTATGCCGCGGTGTAACGCAGTCCGTTAACGCTGCTATTAACCCTGTGCGACCAACTTTTTACTATTGATGCTGCCTATGCAGCATCAATAGTAAAAAGATCTAATGTTAAAAATAATAAAATAAAAAATCATTATATTCTCACCTTCCGTCGCCTTTCCCGCTGCTCCTCGCGACGCTCCGGTCCATGCTTGCAGTCTCTCGAGATGACGACGTGGCGGTCTCGCGAGACCACTACGTCATCACCTCACGAGACTGCAATGCATTCTTGGGACCGGAGCGTCGCGAGGAGCATCGGTAAACACCTGGGCTGGATCCGGGGGGTGACGGAAGGCGAGTATATAACTATTTTTTATTTTAATTCTTTTTTTTTAACAGGGATATGGTGCCCACATTGCTATATACTATGTGGGCTGTGTTATATACTACGTCTCTGTGCTATATACTACGTGGCTGTGTAATATATTACGTGGCTGTGTAATATATTACATGGCTGTGCAATATATTACGTGGCTGGGCAATATACTACGTGGGCTGTGTTATATCTGGGAAAGGCTGAATCAATGGCAGCTGAAACATCTGAAATCCAGTAACATTATCTTCAGGAGATTCGGATGAGACAGGCTGAATCAAGAAATGCGGAAACATCTGAACAAAAGGATGAATGTCATCAAAATGACATCATACAACATATACAACATATGCAACTTATGTCAACATGTAGGCAGGCTGACTTGTGTTTGGAAGCGTTTCACCATGACCCAATTCAGGACTATAAGTCATATCTGAAAATCAATACAGGCAAAATAGACATAATATAAACCTAAAAAAATGTCACCGTGGCCAAAAGGGACCCACCCCTTAGCCCTGACCAATAATACCTATAAAGGGCTAGCATCTAATGGTAGAAAAAAGTCCTAGAAAAGTGATAAAATTATATTATCAAATACAATATCAATACAAGATCCAAATAAAGAAGGGGATTTGTGATGACAATATTTTAATTTTATTGCACGCATAAAACATCAGACAAAAGTGTGAAAACATTCAGATGAGGAAGCAGCAGCTAAAGAGATCGGTGCTATATAATATATTTATGATGGCAGGAGATGCACCAAAGAAAACACACACACACGTCTCGTCAGGCATAACTGCATGGAACATAAAAGGAATCAAGATGGTAAAGTCAGCATACTTATGCGTTACAATTGACCAGTCACAGGATTAATGAATCCATGGAAAGTTTATCCTAATATGGAAATTAGATGATAAGGTAAGCCTAAGTAAATGGCTGAAAGAAGCTGGTCAAAAAATAAGTAACAAAGTATACTCAACATGTTGTGTTTCCGTGCGGTCGGCGGCACGTCAAAAGGCCGCACGCGGATGCATCTGCATACAACGCATCTGTATACAACACATGTCCCTGCATACCCAATGTTAAAGATAGGTACACGGGACGACGCAGGATGCATGCGGAAGTAGGCGGATCGTAGATGGAGCTTAAGGGAGGAAGTACACAGCCATATGCAGACCAGCCAAATGCAAGTGTAAACGTAGCCTAATCCCAACACTGTTAGGCCAACCAATAAACTAATGTCAGCTATGGACTTCTACGCCTTCCAAATAATGATCAGACATCGTTCATCAAACCACATTTTACAATGTAGGTAACTTTTTCATCAATTTATACTTATACGTAGATACTGTACCTATGCCAAGATGGAAAGCAAGTGTATTTTGTGCATCCGATTGAACCAACAAAAACTTTGAGTGGCTTAATACATTTATTTAAGACATGCTGTTGCTGATCATGGCAACATGACGGACATTGGGTGTATGGTTATTTTACCGGCTATATTTACAGGAAGTCTCAGACATAATGAGTACGCTCAGGACACCATGACACATGTTCGGATATATGCTGTCCACATTTGGTTGTTACAGTTACGTGTAATCCAACTTGGCCAGAGATTAAGGAAGAGTTTTTGAATGGTCAGGGCCCCTCTGATCAACATGATTTAACAGCACGGATGTCGCAGGCGATATCTCTCCCAACCCGGGCACCCCATGTTATAGTAAGTCAAACTCCTCAACTGCTACACTCAGAAACCACTCAAATCTCATAAATATTCCCTGCATGCTTTCTGTCTCTTTTAATTGTGCCCTTTGGAATTCTGGCTCAGTGTATAATAAACTCTCCTTTATCCATGACTTCTTTCTTTCTGATTCTCTTAACCTTCTGGCTCATACTGCAACCTGGATCCAACAGTCAGACACCACCGCTACTGCTGCTCTCTCATATGGTGGACTACACTTCTCTCATACCCCAAGATCAACAGAGCAGGTGGAGGCGTTGATCTGCTCCTATCATCCAAATGTACCTTTCAGGTTATCCCTCAAGTACCCTCACTTGCCTTCCCTTCTTTTGAGGTCCATGCTGTCAGACTTTACATCCCCTTGTCCATGCGAGTGGTGGTCCTCCGGGCCCCTCCCATCAGTTCCTGGATCACTTTGCCACCTGCTCTACATTTTCTCTCCTGTTACATCCCCACCCTCATCATGGGTTATTTCAACATCTCCATTGCTTTTCCCCTCTCCCCATCTGCTACTCACCTTTTTATCTCTAACCTCCTCTTGGCCTTTTGCAGCTTACTAACTCTCCTACGCATAAAGATGGAAACTCCCTCGACTTGGTCTTCTTCCGGGTTTGCTCAGTGAATGATTTTACAAACTCCCTTCTCCCGCTCTCTGACCACAACCTTTTTTCATTCTCTATCAAGAATTGCCATCCCGCTCAGGTCACCCCCACTTTCCACACTTATAGAATCATAAAGGCCATTAACACCCATAAACTTATGAAGAACTTGCAGTCATCATTGGCCCCTATCTCCTCCCTCTCATGTCCTGATTCTGCACTGAAGCATTACAATGAAACACTGCAAAGTGCCCTGGATAAAACTGCACCTCCTAAACATAGAACAACTCGGCACAGACGGCGAAAACTGTGGCATATGCTGCAAACACGTTTCCTACAGCGGTGCTCCAGGTGCGCTGAACGTCTTTGGAGAAAATCCAATCTACCCTAATATTTCATCTATTATAAGTTTATGCTTAAAACATACAACACTGCCCTTCACCTCTCCAAACAAAGCTAGTTCAACACCCTCATCACCTCACTATCTAATAACCCAAAACGTCTCTTTGACACTTTTCATTCCCGACTCTACCCAAGAGTGCAGGCCCCAACCACGGATCTCTGCGCTGACGATCTGGCCAATTATTTCAAAGAAAAAAATGACCATATCTGACAGGAAATTATCTCCCAATCCCCTCATACCATGCACTGTCCTCCCTACCCCACTGCATCTAGTTCACTCTCTGATTTTGAACCAGTCACAGAAGAAGAAGTATTCAGGCTGCTTGCATCTTCTCACCCTACCACTTGCATCAGTGACCCCATTCCGTCACATCTCCTCCAGTCCCTTTTACCTGCTGTCACTAGGGTTGAGCGAAACGGATCGATCATTTTCATAAATCGCCGACTTTTAGGCAAAGTCGGGTTTCATGAAACCCGAACCGATCCTAGTGTGGGATCGGCCATGCGGTACACGATTAGAGCGCCAAAGTCGCGTTTCGTATGACGCTGTTACCGCCGTTTTTCATCCAATGAAGGAGGACGCAGAGTGTGGGCAGCGTGATGACATAGGTCTCTGTCCCCACCATCTTAGACAAGGGCATGGCAGTGATTGGCTTGCTGTCTGCGGCGTCACAGGGGCTATAAAGGGGCGTGCACGCCGACCGCCATCTTACTTCTGCCGATCTGAGCATAGGGAGAGTTTGCTGCAGTTAGTCAGAAGCAGGGACAGAGTTAGGGAGGAAATATAAACCCCCAAACCGCTTGTGCTGGAGCGATTTTCACTGTCCCACACCACCTTTTTGTGCAGGGACAGTGGAGGTCGTATTTTAGTGCAGCAGCTGCATAGCTGTGTGCACGGTGCTGTGCAAACCAACTGCTTTTTTCAAAGCAAAAATCCTGTTGCTCCTTTCTGCACAGTTACCTGTCTTGTTTATTTGTCTACCAATTTTTTTGTTCAGCAGTCCTTTATATTGCTGCCATACTTGTCCTGAGATCATTGTAGGAAGCTTGTTATTGCAGTAATTTTTTTTTTTTTATAATAATTACAGCCACTTTCTGCCACGTTCATAGTGTTGTGTTATACCACTGGGCCACAGTTCTGGTTCAGTTTCTCCCCCCAAAAGAGAGATAGTAATTCTCACACAGTTTATATTCTATTCTGCTGTACTGCTAGTGTGTCGTATATCAGGCAGCCACTTTCTGCCACGTTCATAGTGTTGTGTTATACCACTGGGCCAGAGTTGTGGTTCAGTGTCTCCCCCCAAAAGTGAGATGGTAATTCTCACACAGTTTATATTCTGTTGTACTGCTAGTGTGTTGTATATCAGGCAGCCACTTTCTGCCACGTTCATAGTGTTGTGTTATACCACTGGGACAGAGTTGTGGTTCAGTGTCTCCCCCCAAAAAATGAGGAAGTCTGGTGGAAGAGGCCGTGGGCGGGGGTTGCCAGCTAGTACTGATGGTGGTGGTGGTGCTGCATCTGGTGGTAGTGGCAAAAGCACAGTAGCACCTAAGGCTGGAGGTGTTGAGCCTGCGTCATCGTCTGGCTACACAAGGCCTCGAAGGCTCCCTTACCTGGGAGTAGGAAAACAGCTTTTAAAGCCGGAGCAGCAGGAAAAAGTTTTGTCTTTCCTTGCTGACTCAGCCTCTAGCTCTTTCGCCTCCTCTTCCCAAAGTTTAAAATCTAAGAGCAGCCAGTCGTCAGTGGATGCTTCCGGTCCGGAAAAAGACGTTTCCTTCTGTCCTTCTCCCAAACCAAAAGTGAAGGATGCGTCAGGCGACACTACAGGTTACTCCATGGAGCTCTTTACCCATACCGTGCCAGGGTTAGAAAGAGAAATTGTACACTGCCCATTAGAAGAAGAATCGGACATGGAGTGCACTGATGCACAGCCACAGCTAGATTATGATGCTGTTCCATTGACTCAGATCACTACATTGACCTCGCAGTTTCCTGAGCCAGAATCTGACTCTGATGAGACTATGGTGCCCTGTCCCGAACGCTATAGCACCGGCTTACACGATGACACTGAGGAAGGTGCACATGACATTGTGGAGGAGGAGGTGATAGATGACCCAGTTCTTGACCCAAATTGGCAGCCATTGGGGGAAGAGGGTGCCGCTGGCACTAGCTCACAAGCGGAGGAGGGTTATCCGCAGCAACACCAATCTACATCGCAACAGCTGTCATCAGCCAGGCCCGTATCAGGCCCAAAACGTGTGACAAAAACAGTTTTAGGACAGCGTGGCCAACCGCTGAAAGTTGCACAGCGTGCAATGCCTGAAAAGGAATTTCATAGTAGGAAGAGTGCAGTGTGGCATTTTTTTGACCAAGATCCCAATGATCAGTCTAAAGTGATCTGTAAGAAATGCTCAAAGACCTTTAGCAGAGGGAAGATTCTTCAAAATTTAAATACAACGTGCATGCGTAGACATTTAACCAGCATGCACTTGCAAGCCTGGACCAATTACCAAACGTCCTGTACCGTTGGTGCACCTGGTCAGAATGAAGGTAGTCAGCAACACTACATTGCTTCCCTCACTGTAAGCCCACCGGTTCGGACACCACCAGCAGCAAATGTGGAGGGATCGTCGCAAGGCCAAAGCAGGCAGGGAATCAGAAGGTTATTGGTAGGAAGCACTGTATGTAGGCCAACATCACCAACTGTCTCTCAATCCGCCATGTCCACCACCACCACCACCGCTAGTTCCACCATCTGCAGGTCTCCTGTCCAGCTCACCCTAGAAGAGACTCTCGTGAGGAAAAGACAGTACTCATCCTCTCATCCGCGTACACAGGGTTTGAACGCCCACATTGCCAGATTAATCTCGTTAGAGATGATGCCCTACCGGTTGGTCGAAAGCAAAGCTTTCAAAGACCTGATGGCCTACGCAGTACCACGCTATGACCTACCCAGCTGCCACTTCTTTGCGAGAAAAGCCATCCCAGCCCTCCACAAGCATGTCAAAGACCGCATTGTCCATGCACTGAGGCAGTGTGTCAGTGGAAAGGTGCACCTCACCACAGATGCATGGACCAGTAGGCATGGCCAGGGACGTTACGTGTCCATCACGGCGCACTGGGTTAATGTGGTGGATGCAAGGGTCCACAGGGGACAGCCATAGTGGGACAGTTCTGCCTAGCCCACGGTCTAGGAAACAGTTGGCAGTAGGCGTTCGACCCCCCTCCTCCTCCTCCTCCAGAAGCGACAGCTCGTCCACAGAGCGCAGTCGCCTGGCAACTCCATCCGCAGCTGCCAGTGTTGCACACGAGGTGTCTCATTATGAAACAGCTAGTGGTAAGCGTCAGCAGGCTGTGTTGGAAATGAAGTGTTTGGGCGACAACAGACACACCGCAGAAGTACTGGCCGAGTTCTTGCAGCAAGAAAGTGAGTCATGGCTGGGCAGTGTACATCTTGAGGCAGGCAAGGTAGTCAGTGATAACGGAAGGAATTTTATGGCTGCCATAGCCCTTTCACAACTTAAACACATACCTTGCTTGGCTCACACTTTGAACCTGGTGGTGCAGTGCTTCCTGAAAAATTATCCGGAGTTACCAGCCCTGCTCCTGAAGGTGCGAAAACTTTATTCGCACATCCGCCGTTCGCCCGTACACTCCAGCCGTATGCTGAACCATCAGCGATCGCTAAATCTTCCACAGCAACGCCTAATTATAGATGTTGCAACAAGGTGGAACTCCACACTGCACATGGTTCAGAGGCTGTGTGAACAGAGGCGTGCTGTCATTTATTTGTGGGAGGATACGCATACACGGGCAGGCAGTTGGATGGCAGACATGGAGTTGTCTGGTTTGCAGTGGTCAAAGCTACAAGACCTCTGTCAAGTCCTTCAGTGTTTTGAGGAATGCACATGGCTGGTAAGTGCAGACGACGCCATCATAAGCATGAGCATCCCACTTATGCGTCTGCTGATGCAAAGTTTGACGCACATTAAGGAGCAGGCGTCTGCAGAGGAGGAGGAGGGAAGCCTTGATGACAGTCAGCCATTGTCTGGTCAGGGAACTGTCCAGGACGAGGTGGCGGACGAAGAAGATGAGGAGGAGGATGATGGGGCTGAATATGTATGGGAGGAGGGAGCTTCTCAGGAGGCAATAGAAACTGGTGCCGTTGCAAGGTCTGGTACAGGTTTCTTGCGGGACACTTGTGATGTAGATTTGCAAGAAAGTGCTCCTCAACCCAGCAGAAGCAGTGAATTGACACCTGGAACATTGGCCCACATGGCTGAGTATGCCTTGCGTATCCTAAAAAGGGACCCCCGCATTCTCAAAATGATGACCGATGACGATTACTGGTTGGCCTGCCTACTGGATCCACGCTACAAAGGGAAATTGCAAAATATCATGCCACATGAGAACCTAGAGCAAATATTGGCTACCAAACAAGCAACTCTTGTAGACCGTTTGGTTCTGGCATTCCCAGCACACAGCGGCGGTGATGGTTCTCACACGAGCCGTAGGGGGCAACATGGCAGAGGTGCTAGCGGTGCAGAAATCCGAAGTGGCGTTGGACAGAGGGGTTTTATGACAAGGTTGTGGAGTGATTTTTCAATGACCGCTGACATGACAGGGACAGCTGCATCGATTCAAAGTGACAGGAGACAGCATTTGTCCAGTATGGTTACAAACTACTTTTCCTCCCTTATCGATGTTCTGCCTCACAGGTCATTCCCCTTTGATTACTGGGCATCTAAACTAGACACCTGGCCTGAATTGGCAGAATATGCATTACAGGAGCTCGCTTGCCCTGCTGCCAGTGTGCTATCAGAAAGAGTCTTCAGTGCTGCTGGTTGAATACTGACCGAAAAAAGGACACGTCTGGCTACCCAAAATGTTGATTATCTAACCTTCATTAAAATGAACCAATCATGGATTTCAAATTCTTTTGCCCCACCTTCCTCTGCTGACACGTAGCTTTCCTTTAAAAAGGTCTTGCTTTTGGACTCCTCTTACTGACTGCTCCAATTCCTCCATTTGCTGCTGCTGAATGTCCACCATAGGCCATTTTTAACACCTCCCTAAATGGGCTGACTCCCCCCATGGGCCCGTGGTCACCACTTGGCGCAAGCACCCGTGCGAGTGCCGTTTGCCTGGACAGGTGGGTGTGCCCACTTTTGGCCGACGGCACTGGCACAGGGTCCCTCATCGTACAATTAAGTGTCTCTGGCGGTGGGGGTGCACACCCAACGTCAGACACACCGTCGTAATATGAGGGGCCCTGGGCCAGTACCGCCGTCCACGAGAGAGTGTTCCCCCCCCAGCTCAAACAGTGCTCCACCGCTGTTTAGTCGGTGCTGTTAAATCCTTCAATGGCACTGCCAATACAAATCGAGAGATGATAGTAAATATATACAGGGACCATGCCCTCCATTTTGACCTGTGAATACTGTGCGCGAACTACCACTATCTGGTACTCAGCAGAGGAACCCACCCCTGTACGTTGGTTTGCCACCTGTTTATTTACGAACATTTTTTTTGCAGACATTTAGCCCGCTTTACTATTTAGGCCAACGTACTGTGTCAGGCACTTATTCCAGTTGTCCTCCACCGAACAAAGAAGTGCCACCAGTTTACTCCTGTTACCAGTTTAGAACTGCATTGAGCCAACTTTTTTATTTTAGGCCTAGTAAGTCTGTCTGCGCCACTCCTAGCAATCGTCCTCCGCTGACCAAACCAGTGCTGCCTGTGTACCCGTTACCCATTTTAAACTGCATTGAGCCAACTTTTTTATTTTAGGCCTAGTAAGTCTGTCTGCGTCACTCCTAGCAATCGTCCTCCGCTGACCAAACCAGTGCTGCCTGTGTACTCCTGTTACCCATTTTAAACTGCATTGAGCCAACTTTTTTATTTTAGGCCTAGTAAGTCTGTCTGCGCCAGTCCTACTAATCGTCCTCCGCTGACCAAAACAATGCTGCCTGTGTACCCGTTACCCATTTTGAACTGCATTGAGCCAACTTTTTTATTTTAGGCCTAGTAAGTCTGTCTGCGCCACTCCTACTAATCGTCCTCCGCCTAACAAAACAATGCTGCCTGTGTACCCGTTACCCATTTTTAACTGCATTGCGCCTACTTTTTTATTTTAGGCCTACTAAGTCTGTCTGGGCCACTCCAGTCCTGACAATCGTCCTCCGCTTAACAACGCTCTGCCGCCTGTGTACCCCTGTAACCAATTTTAAACTGCATTGAGCCAACTTTTTTAATTTAGGCCTATTACCTGTGTCTGTCTGCGCCACTCAATACAGCTGTCCTTCACTGCACAAAGCAGAGCCTCAATTTGCAGCCGATATCACATATTAAAGTGCATTTGGCCTACTAGTTTGGTTGGGCCTACTAACGGTGTCTTCGTATTCTCCTGTGTTTTTCTCCTGAGCTTCAATCTTCAGGCTTTCGGCCTATAGGAATTTTAAAACTGCATTTGGCCTACTGGTTTGGTTGGACACTAACGGTGTCTGCCACTACTTCCTGTTCTCCTCCACTGAACAAAGCAGTGCTGCCAGTTTACTCCTGTGTTATGGACTGGTAATTTAGGAGCGACATGCGACTAGCTCTGAGCAGGTGGTAACTATACAGACCGCAGTTCCTAATCTTAACACAACACTAGCAGTAGCCGTGGGATGTTCCTGTCGCTCCCTGGACACCTCGTCACAGCCGGAGAACTAGTTACCCCTAAAGGTAGAAACAGGAAAGCTATCTTGCCTCAGAGAAAATCCCCAAAGGATAGGACAGCCCCCCACAAATATTGACTGTGAGAGGAGAAGGAAATGACATACGTAGTATGAAACAAGATTTAGCAAAGGAGGCCACTTCTAGCTAGATAGATAGTAAGGAAAGCCCACTGTGCGGTCAGTAATAAAAACTAGAAAAAGTCCACCGCAGAGATATGCAAAAATCTCCACACCTGACTAAAGGTGTGGAGGGCAAAATCTGCAGCCCAGAGCTTCCAGCTAGCTGAATAGATCCATACTGATAAGCTGGACAAATGAGCAAAACATAGAATGTGCAGAACAATAAAGTCCACAACAAGTGGACTGCAAAAGGACAAGCAAGGACTTATCTTTGCTGAACTGGACAGAGTGTCAGGGAAATCCAAAAGAGCAGTGGCTCCAAGCAGGAACAATTGGCAACTGGCATTGATTGAGGGATAAGGCCAGACTAAAATAGCCGAGCCAGAAAGACGATCAGTGGAAGCAGCTGCTGATGCTAAATCCAAGAAGCAGCAATACCACTCAAAACCACAGGAGGGAGCCCAAGAGCAGAATTCACAAAAGTGCTACTTACAACCACCGGAGGGAGCCCAAGAGCGGAATTCACAACACTCCTGTTACCAATTTTGAACTGCATTTAGCCTACTTTATTGTTTGGGCTTATATCTGTGTTTCCTCCTCATCCTGCCTATTGCCCAGCCACTGCTAGATGAGTCTGCCGGTACATTGACCCAGACCACTACATTCCCCTTGCACTCTACATAGCCAGTATCTGACCCTGCAGAAAGTCTGGTTCCTCTTCCCGCATACTATACCACCTTACATGGGGACAAAGAGGAAGGTGCAGATGAAAGTGCAGGTTCCTTCAACAGGTGAGGGGGGGCATACTCGTTGGCGATGTCACTGGCACAGGGCCCCTCATAGTACGCAAAAGTGTCTCTGCCGGTGGGAGGCGCCCCCGCCGTCAATCACAACGCAGTACTTTGAGGGGCCCTGTGCCAGTGGCAATGTGAACGAGTGTGCCCCCCCTGCTTGCTCAGGATCACAGCACTTGCACTTGAAATACTTACCTCTCCCTGCTCCACCGCCGTGACGTAGTCCGCGTTTCCTGGGCCCACGAAAAACTTGAGCCAGCCCTACTCCCCCCACAACTGTTGCCAAATGACCCCCAAATTTTCTATGGCTAACTATTATTATAAGGTAAATTAAGATTGACAAGCTTAAGTAACAAGAATTGATGTTTTTGGCATTAAAATGGGCTCTGTTAATGTTTTCCTGTCCTCCACTCACTGCCGACTTTGATTCTCCATTGACTTGCATAGGGGTTTCGTGTTTCGGTCGGATCCCCGACTTTTCGCAATAATCGGCCGATTTCACCCGACCCGACTTTTGACAAAGTCGGGTTTCGCAAAACCCGACTCGATCCTGAAAAAGTAAAAGTCGCTCAACCCTAGCTGTCACCACTAGGGTTGAGCGACTTTCATTTTTTTAAGATCGAGTAGGGTTTTGGGAAACCCGATTTTGTCCAGAGTCGAGTCGAGTGCAGTCGGCCGATTATCGCTAAAAGTCGGGGATCGACCGAAACACGAAACCCAATGCAAGTCAATGGGGAAGCATAGTCGGCAGTGAGTGGAGGCCAGGAAAACACCTACAGTGCCCATTTTAATGCCAAAAACATCCATTCTTGTTTCTGAAGCTTGCCAATCTTAATTAACTGTATAATAATAGTTGGGCATAGGGAATTAGGGGAAAGTTGTGGGGGGAGTAGGGCTGGCTCAAGTTTTTCGTGGGCCCAGGAAATGCGGACTACGTCACGGCGGTGTTGCAGGGAAAGGTAAGTATTTAAAAGTTGCAAGTGCTGTGATCCTGAGCAAGCAGGGGGGGCCCACTCGTTCGCATTGCCACTGGCACAGGGCCCCTCAAAGTACGGCGGTGTGTTTGCATGGCGGGGGCGCCTCCCACCAGCAGCGACACTTTTGCGTACTCTGAGGGGCTCTGTGCCAGTGACGTCGCCAACGAGTATGCCCCCCCACCTGATGAAGGAACCTGCACTTTCATCTGCACCTTCCTCTTTGTCCCTGTGTAAGGTGGTATAACATGCGGGAAGGGGAACCTTACTTTCAGCAGGGTCAGATTCTGGCTGTGTAGAGTACAAGGGGAATGTAGTGGTCTAGGTCAATGTACCAGCAGACTCATTTAGCAGTGGCTGGGCAATGGGCAGGATGAGGAGGAAACAGATATAGGGCCAAAGAATAAAGTAGGCTACATGCAGTTCAAAATTGGTAACAGGACTAAACAGGCGGCATTGCTTTGTTCAGTGGAGTAGCAAACCCAAGAGCAGCAGACACTGTTTCAAGGGCCTAACCACACTAGTAGGCCAAATGCAGTTTAATATCTGATAGTATAGGGCGAAAGCCAGAATGTGGAAGCTCAGCTTTGTTCAGTTGAGGACAACACCAGGGAGGGGCAGACACCTTTAGTAGGCCGGAAAAGCCTATTGCATTTTTTAAAATGGTAATTTGGAGCAGAAGGTTGAAGCTCAGCTTTATTTAGTTGAGGGCAACACCAGGGAGGGGCAGAAGCCGTTAGTAGGCCCTAACCACCCTTTTTTTTTTTTTAAACCACTTAATGAGAGCCGGAAGGTTGAAGCTCAGCTTTATTTAGTTGAGGACAACACCAGGCAGGGGCACACAGACAGACACCTTTAGTAGGCCGGAAAAGCCTATTGCATTTTTTAAAATGGTAATTTGGAGCAGAAGGTTGAAGCTCAGCTTTATTTAGTTGAGGGCAACACCAGGGAGGGGCAGAAGCCGTTAGTAGGCCCTAACCACCATTTTTTTTTTTTAAAACCACTTAATGAGAGCCGGAAGGTTGAAGCTCAGCTTTATTTAGTTGAGGACAACACCAGGCAGGGGCACACAGACAGACACCTTTAGTAGGCCGGAAAAGCCTATTGCATTTTTTAAAATGGTAATTTGGAGCAGAAGGTTGAAGCTCAGCTTTATTTAGTTGAGGACAACACCAGGCAGGGGCACACAGACAGACACCTTTAGTAGGCCGGAAAAGCCTATTGCATTTTTTAAAATGGTAATTTGGAGCAGAAGGTTGAAGCTCAGCTTTATTTAGTTGAGGACAACACCAGGCAGGGGCACACAGACAGACACCTTTAGTAGGCCGGAAAAGCCTATTGCATTTTTTAAAATGGTAATTTGGAGCAGAAGGTTGAAGCTCAGCTTTATTTAGTTGAGGACAACACCAGGCAGGGGCACACAGACAGACACCTTTAGTAGGCCGGAAAAGCCTATTGCATTTTTTAAAATGGTAATTTGGAGCAGAAGGTTGAAGCTCAGCTTTATTTAGTTGAGGACAACACCAGGCAGGGGCACACAGACAGACACCTTTAGTAGGCCGGAAAAGCCTATTGCATTTTTTAAAATGGTAATTTGGAGCAGAAGGTTGAAGCTCAGCTTTATTTAGTTGAGGACAACACCAGGCAGGGGCACACAGACAGACACCTTTAGTAGGCCGGAAAAGCCTATTGCATTTTTTAAAATGGTAATTTGGAGCAGAAGGTTGAAGCTCAGCTTTATTTAGTTGAGGGCAACACCAGGCAGGGGCACACAGACAGACACCTTTAGTAGGCCGGAAAAGCCTATTGCATTTTTTAAAATGGTAATTTGGAGCAGAAGGTTGAAGCTCAGCTTTATTTAGTTGAGGGCAACACCAGGGAGGGGCAGAAGCCGTTAGTAGGCCCTAACCACCATTTTTTTTTTTTAAAACCACTTAATGAGAGCCGGAAGGTTGAAGCTCAGCTTTATTTAGTTGAGGGCAACACCAGGGAGGGGCAGAAGCCGTTAGTAGGCCCTAACCAAAGTTGAAGGCCAAATGCAGTTTAATTTCTGATACTATAGGCCGAAAGCCAGAAGGTGGAAGCTCCGATTTAGACAGTGGAGGACAATTTGAATTAGGGACTGCAGACAGACTTAGTAGGCTGTCCCCTGTGGACCATGCATCCACCACATTAACCCATTGCGCCGTAATGGACACGTAATCTTCCGTGGCCATGCCTACAGGTCCATGCGTCTGTTGTCAGGTGCACCTTTGTACTCACAGATTGCCAGAGTGCATGGACAATGCGGTCTTCTACATGCTGGTGGAGGGTTGGGATGGCTTTTCTCGCAAAAGAAGTGTCGACTGGTTAGCTTGTAGCGTGGTACAGCGTAGTCCATCATGGCCTTATTAATAGTAAATAAAATATATAACTAGGCTCTATGAACTTTTAAATAGGTTCCAGGGGTACACGGGCAGCATTGGTGTGGTCAGTGGAGGAGTATTGCAAGTAGGGGCTGCAGACAGGCTATCAAAGGCCTAAAATAACAAACAGTAGGCAGTCATGGCAGTTTTACATCGGTTACATGGATACACAGGCAGGCACTCCAGGCAGCATTGTGGTCAGTGGAGGAGTATTGCAAGTAGGGGCCGCAGACAGGCTATCAAAGGCCTAAAATAACAAACAATAGGCTCATTGCAGTTTTACAGCGGTTACATGGATAGACGGGCAGGCAGCTTGGTGGTGAGTGGAGGAGTATTTAAAGTAGGGACCGCAGACAGGCTATCAAAGGCCTAACATAACAAACAATAGGCTCATGGCAGTTTTACAGCGGTTACATGGATACACGGGCAGGCAGCTTGGTGGTCAGTGGAGGAGTATTTAAAGTAGGGACCGCAGACAGGCTTCAAAGGCCTAACATAAGAAAATGGGCTGGCTGTAGGCACTTTATAATTGGTTCCAGGGGTACACGGGCAGCAGTGGTCTGGCCAGTGGAGGACTAGTGGAAGGAGGGACCGCAGACAGGCTTCAAAGGCCTAACATAAGAAAATGGGCTGGCTGTAGGCACTTTATAATTGGTTCCAGGGGTACACGGGCAGCAGTGGTCTGGTCAGTGGAGGACTAGTGGAAGGAGGGACCGCAGACAGGCTTCAAAGGCCTAACATAAAAAAATGGGCTGGCTGTAGGCACTTTATAATTGGTTCCAGGGGTACACGGGCAGCAGTGGTCTGGCCAGTGGAGGACTAGTGGAAGGAGGGACCGCAGACAGGCTTCAAAGGCCTAAAATAACAAACAATAGGCTCATGGCAGTTTTACAGCGGTTACATGGATACACGGGCAGGCAGCTTGGTGGTCAGTGGAGGAGTATTTAAAGTAGGGACCGCAGACAGGCTTCAAAGGCCTAACATAAGAAAATGGGCTGGCTGTAGGCACTTTATAATTGGTTCCAGGGGTACACGGGCAGCAGTGGTCTGGTCAGTGGAGGACTAGTGGAAGGAGGGACCGCAGACAGGCTTCAAAGGCCTAACATAAAAAAACGGGCTGGCTGTAGGCACTTTATAATTGGTTCCAGGGGTACACGGGCAGCAGTGGTCTGGTCAGTGGAGGACTAGTGGAAGGAGGGACCGCAGACAGGCTTCAAAGGCCTAAAATAACAAACAATAGGCTCATGGCAGTTTTACAGCGGTTACATGGATACACGGGCAGGCAGCTTGGTGGTCAGTGGAGGAGTATTTAAAGTAGGGACCGCAGACAGGCTTCAAAGGCCTAACATAACAAACAATAGGCTCATGGCAGTTTTACAGCGGTTACATGGATACACGGGCAGGCAGCTTGGTGGTCAGTGGAGGAGTATTTAAAGTAGGGACCGCAGACAGGCTTCAAAGGCCTAACATAAGAAAATGGGCTGGCTGTAGGCACTTTATAATTGGTTCCAGGGGTACACGGGCAGCAGTGGTCTGGCCAGTGGAGGACTAGTGGAAGGAGGGACCGCAGACAGGCTTCAAAGGCCTAACATAAAAAAATGGGCTGGCTGTAGGCACTTTATAATTGGTTCCAGGGGTACACGGGCAGCAGTGGTCTGGTCAGTGGAGGACTAGTGGAAGGAGGGACCGCAGACAGGCTTCAAAGGCCTAAAATAACAAACAATAGGCTCATGGCAGTTTTACAGCGGTTACATGGATACACGGGCAGGCAGCTTGGTGGTCAGTGGAGGAGTATTTAAAGTAGGGACCGCAGACAGGCTTCAAAGGCCTAACATAAGAAAATGGGCTGGCTGTAGGCACTTTATAATTGGTTCCAGGGGTACACGGGCAGCAGTGGTCTGGTCAGTGGAGGACTAGTGGATGGAGGGACCGCAGACAGGCTTCAAAGGCCTAAAATAACAAACAATAGGCTCATGGCAGTTTTACAGTGGTTACATGGATACACGGGCAGGCAGCTTGGTGGTCAGTGGAGGAGTATTTAAAGTAGGGACCGCAGACAGGCTTCAAAGGCCTAACATAACAAACAATAGGCTCATGGCAGTTTTACAGCGGTTACATGGATACACGGGCAGGCAGCTTGGTGGTCAGTGGAGGAGTATTTAAAGTAGGGACCGCAGACAGGCTTCAAAGGCCTAACATAAGAAAATGGGCTGGCTGTAGGCACTTTATAATTGGTTCCAGGGGTACACGGGCAGCAGTGGTCTGGCCAGTGGAGGACTAGTGGAAGGAGGGACCGCAGACAGGCTTCAAAGGCCTAACATAAAAAAATGGGCTGGCTGTAGGCACTTTATAATTGGTTCCAGGGGTACACGGGCAGCAGTGGTCTGGCCAGTGGAGGAGTATTTAAAGTAGGGACCGCAGACAGGCTTCAAAGGCCTAACATAAGAAAATGGGCTGGCTGTAGGCACTTTATAATTGGTTCCAGGGGTACACGGGCAGCAGTGGTCTGGTCAGTGGAGGACTAGTGGAAGGAGGGACCGCAGACAGGCTTCAAAGGCCTAACATAAAAAAATGGGCTGGCTGTAGGCACTTTATAATTGGTTCCAGGGGTACACGGGCAACAGTGGTCTGGCCAGTGGAGGACTAGTGGAAGGAGGGACCGCAGACAGGCTTCAAAGGCCTAAAATAACAAACAATAGGCTCATGGCAGTTTTACAGCGGTTACATGGATACACGGGCAGGCAGCTTGGTGGTCAGTGGAGGAGTATTTAAAGTAGGGACCGCAGACAGGCTTCAAAGGCCTAACATAAGAAAATGGGCTGGCTGTAGGCACTTTATAATTGGTTCCAGGGGTACACGGGCAGCAGTGGTCTGGTCAGTGGAGGACTAGTGGAAGGAGGGACCGCAGACAGGCTTCAAAGGCCTAACATAAAAAAATGGGCTGGCTGTAGGCACTTTATAATTGGTTCCAGGGGTACACGGGCAGCAGTGGTCTGGTCAGTGGAGGACTAGTGGAAGGAGGGACCGCAGACAGGCTTCAAAGGCCTAAAATAACAAACAATAGGCTCATGGCAGTTTTACAGCGGTTACATGGATACACGGGCAGGCAGCTTGGTGGTCAGTGGAGGAGTATTTAAAGTAGGGACCGCAGACAGGCTTCAAAGGCCTAACATAACAAACAATAGGCTCATGGCAGTTTTACAGCGGTTACATGGATACACGGGCAGGCAGCTTGGTGGTCAGTGGAGGAGTATTTAAAGTAGGGACCGCAGACAGGCTTCAAAGGCCTAACATAAGAAAATGGGCTGGCTGTAGGCACTTTATAATTGGTTCCAGGGGTACACGGGCAGCAGTGGTCTGGCCAGTGGAGGACTAGTGGAAGGAGGGACCGCAGACAGGCTTCAAAGGCCTAAAATAACAAACAATAGGCTCATGGCAGTTTTACAGCGGTTACATGGATACACGGGCAGCTTGGTGGTGAGTGGAGGAGTAGTGCAAGGAGTGTCTGTCCCAGTACTCCCAAAATATAAATAGATGTTAATGTCTCGCAAAACAACCAAAACAAAAAAAAAGGTGGCATACTTAGGTACAGGGGTGGGCTCATCTGCTGAGTTTTTGACATAGTAATTTGGCAGTAACTATTTAATGGTGCCAATATAGGACACAGACACAGACTACTTTAAGTTGCATCGTAGATGTCTACAAATTTGTATTGTCAGTGCCAGACATTGAATGATGTCAGCGAATAGACTAAAGATTGGTGGAGCTGTGCGACATAATTTTGCATGTGGTAGAGCACATTTTGAGCTGGGGTAGGGGGGAACTCTCTAGAGGCCGGCGGGACCGCCCCAGGGCCCCTCATGTTACAACGGTGTGTCTGACGTTGGGTGTGCACCACCACCGCCAGAGACACTACATTGTACTATGAGGGACCCAGTAGCAATGCCGTCAACCAAAAGCGAGCACACCCACCTCTTCAGACAAACAGCAGTCTCACGGGTGCTTGCGCCAAGTCGCGATACCACGGCCCCGTGTGGGGAGTTTGGCCATTTAGGGAGGTGTAAACATGTCGTATGCTGTACAATCAGCTGCAGCAAATTAGACATTAGAAAAGTAATTCACAGGCAAGAGCCTTTCATAGGAAAGCTAGGTGTCGGCCGGGCAAGGTGGGGCAAAAGATTTCGAAATCCAGTTGTGGTTCTTTTTAATGAATGTTAGATCGTCAACATTTTGGGTAGCCAGACGAGTCCTTTTTTCGGTTAATATTGAACCTGCAGCACTGAATACTCTTTCTGATAGGACACTTGCTGCCGGGCAAGCAAGCTCCTGCAATGCATATTCTGCCAATTCTGGCCAGGTGTCTAATTTGGAGGCCCAGTAATCAAATGGGAATGACGGTTGAGGGAGAACATCGATAAGGGATGAAAAATAGTTAGTAACCATACTGGACAAATGTTGTCTCCTGTCACTTTCAATTGATGCAGCAGTACCTGTCCTGTCTGCGGTCATAGCAAAATCACTCCACAACCTGGTCAGAAAACCCCTCTGTCCAACGCCACTTCTGATGTGTGCACCCCTAACACTCCTAGTCTGCTGCCCCCTGGAGCTCGTGTGAGAACGATCACGTGCGCTGTGTGCTGGGAATGCCTGAAGCAAACGGTCAACAAGAGTTGATTGTTTGGTTGCTAATATTAGTTCCAAGTTCTCATGTGGCATAATATTTTGCAATTTGCCTTTATAGCGTGGATCAAGGAGGCAGGCCAACCAGTAATCGTCATCGTTCATCATTTTCGTAATGCGTGTGTCCCTTTTTAGGATACGTAAGGCATAATCCGCCATGTGGGCCAAAGTTCCAGTTGTAAAATCTCCGGTTGTGATTGGTTGAGGGGCAGTTGCAGGCAAATCTACGTCACTTGTGTCCCTCAAAAAACCAGAACCCGGCCGTGACACGCAACCAATTTCCTGTGCCCCCGGGAAAGGTTCGGCATTAAAAATATACTCATCCCCATCATCCTCCTCGTCCTCCACCTCCTCTTCGCCCGCTACCTCGTCCTGTACACTGCCCTGACCAGACAATGGCTGACTGTCATCAAGGCTTTCCTCTTCCTCTGGTGCAGACGCCTGCTCCTTTATGTGCGTCAAACTTTGCATCAGCAGACGCATTAGGGGGATGCTCATGCTTATTACGGCGTTGTCTGCACTAACCAGCCGTGTGCATTCCTCAAAACACTGAAGGACTTGACACATGTCTTGTATCTTAGACCACTGCACACCTGACAACTCCATGTCTGCCATCCTACTGCCTGCCCGTGTATCCTCCCACAAATAAATAACAGCACGCCTCTGTTCGCACAGTCTCTGAAGCATGTGCAGTGTTGAGTTCCACCTTGTTGCAACGTCTATGATTAGGCGATGCTGGGGAAGGTTCAAAGACCGCTGATAGGTCTGCATACGGCTGGCGTGTACAGGCGAACGTCGGATATGTGAGCAAAGTGCACGCACTTTGAGGAGCAGGTCGGAGAACCCAGGATAAGTTTTCAATAAGCACTGCACCACCAGGTTTAAGGTGTGAGCCAGGCAAGGAATGTGTTTCAGTTGGGAAAGGGAGATGGCAGCCATGAAATTCCTTCCGTTATCACTCACTACCTTGCCTGCCTCAAGATCTACTGTGCCCAGCCACGACTGTGTTTCTTGTTGCAAGAACTCGGACAGAACTTCCGCGGTGTGTCTGTTGTCGCCCAAGCACTTCATAGCCAATACAGCCTGCTGACGCTTGGCAGTAGCTGGCCCATAATGGGACAACTGGTGTGCAACAGTGTCATCTGCCGATGGAGTGGTTGGCAGACTGCGTTCTGTGGAAGAGCTGTAGCTTCTGCAGGAGGACGAGGAGGAGGAGGAGGAGGGGGTGCGAATGCCTACAGCCAACTGTTTCCTAGACCGTGGGCTAGGCACAACTGTCCCTAAATTGATGTCGCCTGTGGACCCTGCATCCACCACATTCACCCAGTGTGCCGTGATGGACACATAACGTCCCTGGCCATGCCTACTGGTCCATGCATCTGTAGTCAGGTGCACCTTTGTACTCACAGATTGCCTGAGTGCATGGACGATGCGCTGTTTAACATGCTGGTGCAGGGCTGGGATGGCTTTTCTGGAAAAAAAGTGTCGACTGGGTAGCTCGTATCGTGGTTCAGCGTACTCCATCAGGGCTTTGAAAGCTTCGCTTTCAACTAACCGGTAGGGCATCATCTCTAACGAGATTAGTCTAGCTATGTGGGCGTTAAAACACTGTGTACGCGGATGCGAGGATAAGTACTTCCTTTTTCTAACCAGAGTCTCATGTAGGGTGAGCTGGACTGGAGAGCTGGAGATCGTGGAACTTTCGGGTGTGCCGGTGTACATGGCAGACTGAGAGACGGTTGGAGACGGTATTGTTTCCGCCGGTGCCCTAGATGCAATATTTCCTCCTACAAAACTGGTGATTCCCTGACCCTGACTGCTTTTGGCTGGCAAAGAAACCTGCACAGATACTGCCGGTGGTGCGGAAAATGGTGGCCTTACAGTGACGGAAGGGATGTTGCGTTGCTGACTAGCTTCATTGGCCGAGGGTGCTACAACCTTGAGGGACGTTTGGTAGTTAGTCCAGGCTTGAAAATGCATGGTGGTTAAGTGTCTATGCATGCAACTAGTATTTAGACTTTTCAGATTCTGACCTCTGCTTAAGCTAGTTGAACATTTTTGACAGATGACTTTGCGCTGATCAGTTGGATGTTGTTTAAAAAAATGCCAGACTGCACTCTTCCTAGACTCGGATCCCTTTTCAGGGATTGCAGACTGAGCTTTAACCGGATGGCAACGCTGTGCTCCAACAGGTTTTGGCTTTGACACGCGTTTTGGGCCAGATACGGGCCCGGCAGATGGAACCTGTTGCGATGTTGATGCCTGCTGCGGCCCCTCCTCCACCTCCGCTTCTGAACTACTGCCGCCTGCACCCTGTTCCCCCAATGGCTGCCAATCGGGGTCAATAACTGGGTCATCTATTACCTCCTCTTCGAGCTCGTGTGCAACTTCGTCTGTGTCACTGTGTCGGTCGGTGGTATAGCGTTCGTGGCGGGGCAACATAGTCTCATCAGGGTCTGATTGTGGATCTGTACCCTGAGAGGGCAATGTGGTGGTCTGAGTCAAAGGAGCAGCATAGTACTCTGGCTGTGGCTGTGCATCAGTGCACTCCATGTCAGAATATACTTGTAATGGGCATGGCCTGTTAAATGTTTCACTTTCTAAGCCAGGGACGGTATGTGTAAAGAGCTCCATGGAGTGACCCGTTGTGTCGCCTGCTGCATCCTTCTCTCTTGTTGTAGTTTTTGCTGAGGAGGACAAGGAAGCGACTTGTCCCTGACCGTGAACATCCACAAGCGACGCGCTGCTTTTACATTTACCAGTTTCGGAAGAGGAGGCAAAAGAGCTAGAGGCTGAGTCTGCAATGTAAGCCAAAACTTGCTGTTGCTGCTCCGCCTTTAAAAGCGGTTTTCCTACTCCCAGAAAAGAGAGCGTTCGAGGCCTTGTGTAGCCTGACGACGAAACTGGCTCCACAGCTCCAGACTTAGGTGGAATATTTTTATCCCCACGACCACCTGATGCTCCACTACCACTACCATCATTACCAGCTGACAATGAACGCCCACGACGACCTCTTGCACCAGACTTCCTCATTGTTTTAAAATCTTAACCAAAGTAACTTTATTTGTTGCTGTCAAACAACTTACACGGTGAGCTATAACTTCAGTATGATTTCAATATCCCTTAACAGGTTGGTGAGACCACAAGGAAAATCAGGCACAATGTTACACACTCTGTTTTCTGTGGCACAAAATCACAGAGATGACACACACGCAGGACTGTCACTCAAGCACTAATGTCAATATTAATCTCCCACCTAATTTATTTATTTTTTTTTCTCAGGGAGACTTTAGAAACCAAATAATATTAAAAAAAAAAAAAAAAAAAAGGCTTTCTATGGCCCACAATTAGAGAGAGAGAGGTGGCACACCCAGGAGTCAAGACTGGCGCACAAGCTGAAAGGGCAATATTACTCTCCCACTGTTTTTTTAAGTTTTTTTTTTATTTCAGGGAGACTTTAGAAACCAAATAATATATATAAAAAAAAAAAAAATAGGCTTTCTATAGCCCACTGAATGAGAGAGAGAGGTGGCACACCCAGGAGTCAAGACTGGCACACAAGCTGAAAGGGCAATATTACTCTCCCACTGTTTTTTTATGTTTTTTTTTTTTTTTTCAGGGAGACTTTAGAAACCAAATAATAAGAAAAAAAATAAATAAATAAATAGGCTTTCTATAGCCCACTGAATGAGAGATAGCACACACAGCAGTGGCACACAAGCCCTGACTGAGGCCAATATTTTTCTCCCACTGATTGATGTAGTGTTTTTGTGTTGAGGTAGATTTTAGAACACAAATCAAGGAAAAAAAAAAAATGCTTTCTATGGCCCACTGAATGAGAGAGAGGTGGCACACCCAGGAGTCAAGACTGGCACACAAGCTGAAAGGGCAATATTACTCTCCCACTGTTTTTTTATGTATTTTTTGTTTTTTAAGGGAGACTTTAGAAACCCAATAATATTTAAAAAAAAAATAAATAGGCTTTCTATGGCCCACTGAATGAGAGGGAGAGAGGTGGCACACCCAGGAGTCAAGACTGGCACACAAGCTGAAAGGGCAATATTACTCTCCCACTGTTTTTTTATGTATTTTTTTTTTTTTTCAGGGAGACTTTAGAAACCCAATAATATTTAAAAAAATAAATAAATAGGCTTTCTATGGCCCACTGAATGAGAGGGAGAGAGGTGGCACACCCAGGAGTCAAGACTGGCACACAAGCTGAAAGGGCAATATTACTCTCCCACTGTTTTTTTATGTATTTTTTGTTTTTTCAGGGAGACTTTAGAAACCAAATAATATTAAAAAAAAAATAAAAAAAAATAGGCTTGCTATAGCCCACTGAATGAGAGATAGCACACACAGCAGTGGCACACAAGCCCTGACTGAGGCCAATATTTTTCTCCCACTGATTGATGTAGTGTTTTTGTGTTGAGGTAGATTTTAGAACACAAATCAAGGAAAAAAAAAAAAAAATGCTTTCTATGGCCCACTGAATGAGAGAGAGGTGGCACACCCAGGAGTCAAGACTGGCACACAAGCTGAAAGGGCAATATTACTCTCCCACTGTTTTTTTATGTATTTTTTGTTTTTTAAGGGAGACTTTAGAAACCCAATAATATTTTAAAAAAAAAATAAATAGGCTTTCTATGGCCCACTGAATGAGAGGGAGAGAGGTGGCACACCCAGGAGTCAAGCCTGGCACACAAGCTGAAAGGGCAATATTACTCTCCCACTGTTTTTTTATGTATTTTTTGTTTTTTAAGGGAGACTTTAGAAACCCAATAATATTTAAAAAAATAAATAAATAGGCTTTCTATGGCCCACTGAATGAGAGGGAGAGAGGTGGCACACCCAGGAGTCAAGACTGGCACACAAGCTGAAAGGGCAATATTACTCTCCCACTGTTTTTTTATGTATTTTTTTTTTTCAGGGAGACTTTAGAAACCCAATAATATTTAAAAAAAAAATAAATAGGCTTTCTATGGCCCACTGAATGAGAGGGAGAGAGGTGGCACACCCAGGAGTCAAGACTGGCACACAAGCTGAAAGGGCAATATTACTCTCCCACTGTTTTTTTATGTATTTTTTGTTTTTTAAGGGAGACTTTAGAAACCCAATAATATTTAAAAAAAAAAATAAATAGGCTTTCTATGGCCCACTGAATGAGAGGGAGAGAGGTGGCACACCCAGGAGTCAAGACTGGCACACAAGCTGAAAGGGCAATATTACTCTCCCACTGTTTTTTTAGGTTTTTTTTTTTTTTCAGGGAGACTTTAGAAACCAAATAATATTAAAAAAAAAAAAAAAAAAATAGGCTTGCTATAGCCCACTGAATGAGAGATAGCACACACAGCAGTGGCACACAAGCCCTGACTGAGGCCAATATTTTTCTCCCACTGATTGATGTAGTGTTTTTGTGTTGAGGTAGATTTTAGAACACAAATCAAGGAAAAAAAAAAAAATGCTTTCTATGGCCCACTGAATGAGAGAGAGGTGGCACACCCAGGAGTCAAGACTGGCACACAAGCTGAAAGGGCAATATTACTCTCCCACTGTTTTTTTATGTATTTTTTGTTTTTTAAGGGAGACTTTAGAAACCCAATAATATTTTAAAAAAAAAATAAATAGGCTTTCTATGGCCCACTGAATGAGAGGGAGAGAGGTGGCACACCCAGGAGTCAAGACTGGCACACAAGCTGAAAGGGCAATATTACTCTCCCACTGTTTTTTTATGTATTTTTTGTTTTTTAAGGGAGACTTTAGAAACCCAATAATATTTAAAAAAAAAAAAAAAAAAAAAAGGCTTTCTATGGCCCACTGAATGAGAGAGAGAGGTGGCACACCCAGGAGTCAAGACTGGCACACAAGCTGAAAGGGCAATATTACTCTCCCACTGTTTTTTTATGTTTTTTTTTTTCTTTTCAGGGAGACTTTAGAAACCAAATAATATTAAAAAAACCAAAAAAATAAATAGCCTTTCTATGGCCCACTGAATGAGAGAGAGAGGTGGCACACCCAGGAGTCAAGACTGGCACACAAGCTGAAAGGGCAATATTACTCTCCCACTGTTTTTTTATGTATTTTTTGTTTTTTAAGGGAGACTTTAGAAACCCAATAATATTTAAAAAAAAAAAAAAAAAAGGCTTTCTATGGCCCACTGAATGAGAGAGAGAGGTGGCACACCCAGGAGTCAAGACTGGCACACAAGCTGAAAGGGCAATATTACTCTCCCACTGTTTTTTTATTTATTTATTTTTTTTTCAGGGAGACTTTAGAAACCAAATAATAAGAAAAAAAATAAATACATAAATAGGCTTTCTATAGCCCACTGAATAAGAGATAGCACACACAGCAGTGGCACACAAGCCCTGACTGAGGCCAATATTTTTCTACCACTGATTGATGTAGTGTTTTTGTGTTGAGGTAGAATTTAGAACACAAATCATGGAAAAAATAAATAGGCTTTCTATGGCCCACTCAGTGAGAGATGGCACACACAGGGATGGCACTGTAGCAGAAATGCCAATCTTAATCTCCCACAAAAAAAACAAAAAAAAAACAGGGACTGTCCTACAATTACTATCTCCCTGCAGTAATGTAAGCCAGGTATGGCAGGCAGCAATAGGAGTGGACTGATGCACAAATTAAATAAAAAGTGTGGACAAACAAAAAAGATAGCTGTGCAGAAAGGAAGGAACAAGAGGATATGTGCTTTGAAAAAAGCAGTTGGTTTCCACAGTGGCGTACACACAGCAATACAGCTATCACGGAGCCTTCTAGGGCAGCCCAATGAGCTACAGCGCTGAGGGGAAAAAAAAAAAAAAATAGCTTCCACAGTCCCTGCACACCGAAGGTGGTGTTGGACAGTGGAAATCGCTGCAGCACAAGCGGTTTGGTGGTTAGTGGACCCTGCCTAACGCTCTCCCTGCTTCTGACGAAGCGGCAGCAACCTGTCCCTAAGCTCAGATCAGCAGCAGTAAGATGGCGGTCGGCGGGAACGCCCCTTTATAGCCCCTGTGACGCCGCAGACAGCAAGCCAATCACTGCAATGCCCTTCTCTAAGATGGTGGGGACCAGGATCTATGTCATCACGCTGCCCACACTCTGCGTTCACCTTCATTGGCTGAGAAATGGCGCTTTTCGCGTCATTGAAACGCGACTTTGGCGCGAAAGTCGCGTACCGCATGGCCGACAAGCACAGGGGTCGGATCGGGTTTCATGAGACGCCGACTTAGCCAAAAGTCGGCGACTTTTGAAAATGATCGACCCGTTTCGCTCAACCCTAGTCACCACCCACAAAACAAAAATATTCAACCTCTCTTTCTCTTTTGGTATCTTTTCCTCCTCATTTAAGCATGCCATCATACATCCATTACTTAAAAGAAATCCCTGGACCAAAACTGTGCCGCTAACAATAGACCTGTCTCTAATCTTCCCTTCATCTCTAAACTCCTGGAATGTCTGGTCCACTCCCGTCTTATCTGCTGTCTCTCAGATAACTCTCTTCTCGACCCTCTTCAATCCAGTTTCTGCGCTTTACACTCTACTGAAACTGCCCTCACTAAAGTCTCTAATGATCTACTGACAGCTAAATCTAATGGTCACTACTCCATGTTAATTCTCTTGGATCTCTCTGCAGCATTCGACATGGTGGATCAGCAGCTGTTCCTCACTACGCTCTACTCCATCGGCCTCAAGGACACCGTTCTCTCCTGGCTCTCCTCCTATCTCTCTGACCACCCCTTCGCGGAATCTTTTGCTGGCTCCTCCTCCTCTCATCTGCCCCTTTCTGTTGGGATTCCTCAAGGATCGGTTCCAGGCCACCTCCTCTTCTCTTTGTATACTCTTTTGGTCAAACAATCAGTAGATTTGGTTTCCAGTACCATCTCTATGCTGATGACACCCAGTTATACACTTCTTCTCCTGATATCACACCTGCCTTTTTAGAAAACACCAGTGATTGTCTTACCACTGTTTCTAAGATCATGTCCTCCCTCTATCTGAAACTGAACCTGTCAAAAACTGAACTCCTTGTGTTTCCTCCCTCTACTAACCTACCTACAGTATGCCAGACGTTGCCATTTCCGTGTGTGTGATTCCACCATTACTCCCCAGAAACATGCCCACTGTCTTGGGGTCAAACTTGATTCTGAGCTTTCATTCACCCCCCCCCCCCACATCCGATCACTTGCTTGCTCTTGTTATCTGCACCTCAAAAACATTTCTAGAATTCGACCTTTTCTTATTTTCAACTCTGCAAAAACTCTTACTGCTTTTCTTATTCATTCTCGTCTGGACTATTGTAATTCTCTACTAATCGGTCTCCCTCTTACCAAACTCTTCCCTCTCCAATCTGTCTTGAATGCTGGAGCCAGGATCATATTTCTCACCAATTGTTATACCAATGCCTCTACCTTGTGCCAGTCATTACACTGGTTACCTATCCACTCCAGAATCCAGTACAAACTTATTACCCTCACCCACAAAGCACTCCATGGCTCAGCACCACCCTACATCTAATCCCTCGTCTCAGCCTACCACCCTACCAATGTCCTCCATTCTGCTAATGACCTGAGGTTAACAGCCTCAATAATCAGAACCTCCCACTCCCAGCTCCAAGACTTTTCACGAGCTGCACCAATTCTTTGGAATGCACAACCCAGGTTAATACGATTAATCCTCAATCCCCTCAGTTTTAACCCCTTAGTGACAGAGCCAATTTGGTACTTAATGACCGAGCCAATTTTTACAATTCTGACCACTGTCATTTTATGAGGTTATAACTCTGGAATGCTTTAAAAGATCCTGCTGATTCGGAGATTGTTTTTTCGTGACATATTGTACTTCATGTTAGTAGTAACATTTCTTTGATATTACTTGCAATTATTTATGAAAAAAACGGAAATATGGTGAAAATTTTTAAAATTTTGCAATTTTCAAACTTTGTATTTTTATTCCCTTAAATCAGAGAGATATGTCACAAAAAATAGTTAATAAATAACATTTCCCACATGTCTACTTTACATCAGCACAATTTTGGAAACAACATTTTTTTTGTTAGGGAGTTATAAGGGTTAAAAGTTGACCAGCAATTTCTCATTTTTACAACACCATTTTTTTTTAGGGACCACATCACATTTGAAGTCATTTTGAGGGGTCTATATGATAGAAAATAACCAAGTGTGACACCATTCTAAAAACTGCACCCCTCAAGGTGCTCAAAACCACATTCAAGAAGTTTATTAACTCTTTACATGCTTCACAGGAACTGAAACAATGTGGAAGGCAAAAATGAACATTTAACTTTTTTTTGCAAACATTTTACTTCAGAACCATTTTTTTTAATTTTCACAAGTGTAAAAACAGAAATTTAACAATAAATTTTGTTGTGCAATTTCTCCTGATGTGCGAAAACAGTGGAAACGCTGCACAAGTGACACCATTTTGGAAACTAGACCCCTTATGGAACTTATCTAGATGTGTGGTGAGCACTTTGAGCCCCCAAGTGCTTCACAGAAGTTTATAAAGTGACGAGAAAATAAAAAATCGCATTTGTTTACACAAAAATGATATTTTCGCCCACAAATTCTTATTTTCACAAGGGTAACAGGAGAAATTAGACCAGAAAAGTTGTTGTGCAATTTCTCCTGAGTACATCGATACCCCATATGTGGGGGTAAACCACTGTTTGGGCGCACTGCAGAGCTTGGAAGAGAAGGAGTGCCGTTTTACTTTTTCAATGTAGAATTGGCTGGAATTGAGATCGGACACCATGTCGCGTTTGGAGAGCCCCTGATGTGCCTAAACAGTAGAAACCCCCCACAAGTGACCCCATTTTGGAAACTAGACCTCTTAAGGAACTTATCTGTGTGGTGAGCACTTTAAACCCCCAAGTGCTTCACAGAAATTTATAAAATAGAGCCGTGAAAATAAAAAATCCTTTTTTATTTCCTCAAAAATGATTTTTTAGCCTGCAATTTTTTATTTTCTCAAGGGTAACAAGAGACACTGGACCCCAAAATCTGTTGACCAGTTTGTCCTGAGTACGCTGATACCCCATATGTGGGGGGGGCACTGTTTGGGCACCCATTGGGGCTCAGAAGGGAAGGAGCGCCGCTTGGAATGCAGACTTTGATGGGATTGTCTGCGGGCGTCATGTTGCATTTGCAGAGCTCCTGATGTACCTAAACAGTAGAAACCCCCCACAAGTGACCCAATTTTGGAAATTAGACCCCCCAAAGAGCTTATCTAGATGTGTGGTGAGCACTATGAACCCCCAACTGCTTCACAGAAGTTTATAATGTAGAGCCATGAAAATAAAAAAAATCATATTTTTTCCACAAAAATGAATTTTCACCCCAAAATTTTTACTTTCACAAGGGTAACAGGAGAAATTGGACCCCAAAATTTATTGTGCAATTTATGCTGAGTAGGCTGATACCCCATATGTGGGGGTAAACCACTGTTTGGGTGCACTGCAGAGCTCGGAAGGGAAGGAGCGCCGTTTTGGAATGCAGACTTTGATAGAATGGTCTGTGGCGTTATGTTGCGTTTGCAGAGCCCCCGATGTACCTAAACAGTAGAAACCCCCTACAAGTGACCCCATTTTGGAAACTAGACCCCCCAAGGAACTTATCTAGATGTGTTGTGAGAACTTTGAATGCCCAAGTGCTTCACAGAAGTTTATAATGCAGAGTCGTGAAAATTAAAAAAAAAAATTTCCACAAAAAAGATTTTTTAGCCCCCACGTTTTTATTTTCACAAGGGTAACAGGAGAAATTGGACCCTAAGCTGTTTTACAATTTATCCCGAGTACGCTGATGCCCCATATGTGGGGGTAAACCACTGTTTGGGCACACGGCAGAGCTCGGAAGGGAGGGAGCACCATTTCACTTTTTGAGTGCAAAATTGGCTGTGGCGTTTAGAGACCCCCTGATGTACCTAAACAGTGGAACCCCCCAAATCTAACTCCTAACCCCAACACACCCCTAACCCTAATGCCAACCCGATCCATAATCCAAATCACAACCCTAACGATAATCACAACCCTAACCCCAAAACAACCATAACCCTAATCAGAACCCTAAATCCAACACACCCCTAATCCTAATCTCAACCCTAACCTCAAACCTAACCCTAATCCCAATACACCCCTAATCCCAAACCTAACCGTAATCCCAAACCTAACCCTAATGCCAACCCTAATCCAAAGCCTAATCCCAACTCTAACCCTAACTTTAGCCGCAACCCTAGTCCTAACTTTAGCCCCAACCCTAGCCCTAACTTTCGCCCCAACCCTAACCCTAGCCCCAAACCTAACCCTAAATTTAGCCCCAACTATAACCCTAGCCCTAACTTTAGCCCCAACCCTAACCCTAGCCCTAACCCTAAATTTAGCCCCAACCCCAACCCTAAATTTAGCCCCAACCCTAACCCTAAATTTAGCCCCAACCCTAACACTAAATTTAGCCCCAACCCTAACCCTAACAATAAATTTAGCCCCAACCCTAATCCTAACCCTAGCCCTAACCCTAACCTTAAATTTAGCCCCAACTCCTCTAGCTGCCGGCCGGCAGATCATGGCGGGCGCACTGCGCATGCGCCCGCCATTTTCTTACCGAAGGAAGAAGCCGGCGGCCAGGAGAGGACACAGGGGGACCCAGGGACACCGGTAAGTATGATAGGGTCCCCGATCCCCCTATTTCTCTGTCCTCTGATGTGCGATCACATCAGAGGACAGAGAATTACACATCGTTTTTTTTTTTTTGCGGTCGCCGGTAAACAGTTAATTACCGGCGATCGCAAAACAGGGGTCGGTAAAAACCGACCCTGATCATGTTCTTTGGGGTCTCGGCTACCCCCGGCAGCCGAGACCCCAAAGATCTCCCGGGTGCCGGCCGGCGGGCGCACTGTGCATGCGCCCGCCATTTTTTCACCGGAAGAAGATGGCGGCACCCATCGGGAGCCACGAGGAGCATCGGGGGAGACAGGTGAGTATCGGGGGGCTATCCAGGGCGATCGGGGACCCCATTTCTCTGTCCTCTGATGTGCGATCACATCGGAGGACATAGAAATTAAATGGCAAATCGCGTAATTTTTTTTTGCGACCGCCGGTAAATGGTTAATTACTGGCGATCGCAACTCGGGGGTCGGTAAAAAACCCCCGAATCATGTTCTCTGGGGTCTCGACTACCCCCGGTAACCGAGACCCCAGAGAAAATCCGACTCTGGGGGGCGCTATTCACTTTTTCCTAATAGGAATATACTCACCCTCGGACGCGCCCTGCTTCTTTCTGGCAGCCTTCCTTCCTAAGAATGAGCGCGTGAAGGACCTTAGATGACGTCACGGCTTGTCCATGTGACCGCTCGCGACCAATCACAAGCCGCGACGTCACCGCAGGTTATTCACGCGCTCATTCTTAGGAAGGAAGCCTGCCGCTTAGTACCAGGGCGCGTCCGAGGGTGAGTATATCAATATTTTTTATTTTGATTCTTTATTTTACACATTAATATGGATCCCAGGGCCTGAAGGAGAGTTTCCTCTCCTTCAGACCCTGGGAACCATAGTATCCCATTGCACTGCATTGGGTTTCGTGTTTCGGCCGACCCCGACCCCGACTTTTTTATAGGATCGGCCGATTTCACTCGACCCGACTTTTGAGAAAGTCGGGTTTCGTGAAACCCGACCTGATCCTATAAAATTAAAAGTCGCTCAACCCTAGTTATCAGCAAACATGAAATTGCACACCTAAAAACAAAATAAAAAAACATAGGCCTCCTCCATATCCCCTCAACGCCTCCTTTCCATCTCCAATATAGGTGTGCTTTCTACTATTTTGGTAGAAAAAAAATCAAGTATTTGCTCATAATCTGGGAAAAGTAGAAGAAGAATGTGCACAGCTCCTCAATGTTTGGAAATCTGCCGAGCATATAGATCTTTGAAAGCAACTTTTTAGCTCATTTAGAATTAAAATGTCGGAGAAACACATAATTCAAATTACAAGGTAGGTGGATCTTACCCACATTTACAGAACCGGATGATTTTAAAAAGCATATTATAGAAATAAACACAATGTTAGGGCTAGGGAAACGCACCAAATAATAAAGGAATTGATGCGAGGTGCGTTCGCAGCCCGGGGTCCACCGTGCAGAGATAGTACCTGCTGCTATGTAATGGCAGATGGACACTTAGCTCACACGTGGGTTAGACTTCACCCCGTGTGAAATGGTAGTGAGCTCTGTTGCTTCACAGAGTCGCACAATACGCTGCACCCTGTTAGCAGTCACAAGGTGCAGCTATAAGACACTAGTGGGATCCCTAAGAATCACCTCCACTAATCTGGTGATTGAACTGGCTCTGACCCTCTGTGGCTTTTGAGCCCATGCCTGAGGACGCCCCAAGTCAGATGCTCAGTTCAAGCAGGAATTCCCACCCTATACTGACGGTTGTCAGGAGAGCGCACAGATGGCACACGGTGCCATAGAGACGGGCACTGCAACGTGTGCTTAGTGAGCAGATAGCACTGTCGGGCGCTAGATAGCATGCATCCACTGTTGTGAATTCCGTTCTTGAACTCCCTCCTGTGGTCATGAATGATACTTCGTTGAGTTCTGTCCGTGGACTCCCTCTGGTGGCTGTGAGTGGAACTGCTGGTTCTGAGGTTGCTTCCTCAGCTGCTCTCGTTTGCGGCTGGGTTTGCTTCTCTATTTAACTCCACTCAGATCGTTACTCCATGCCAGCTGTCAATGTATTAGCATTGGTTCAGATCTCTCTCGGATCTTTCTGATGACCTGTCTACTCCAGCAGAAGCTAAGTCCCTGCTAGTTCATTTGTTGTTCATTGTGTACTGAATATATTTCTTAGTACTTGCTAAGTTCTAGTCCAGCTTGCTAACATGATATTGCCTTGCTAGCTGGAAGCTCTGGGTTGCAGAGTGGCACCTCCGCACCGTGAGTCGGTGCGGGGGTCTTTTTGCACACTCTGCGTGGCTTTTTTTAGTTTTTTTGTGCTGACCACATAGATCCCTTTCCTATCCTCAGTCTATCTAGTAAGTCTGGCCTCCTTTGCTGAAACCTGTTTCATCCCTGTGTTTGTGACTTTCCTCTTAACTCACAGTTAATATATGTGGGGGGCTGCCTTTACCTTTGGGGAATTATCTCTGAGGCAAGGTAAGGCTTATTTTTCTATCTTTAGGGGTAGTTAGCTCTTAGGCTGTGAAGAGGCGTCTAGGGTGAGTTAGGTACGCTCCACAGCTATTTCTAGTGTGTGTGTTATAGGATTAGGATTTGCGGTCAGCAGAGTTCCCACTTCCCAGAGCTCGTCCTGTCTTCTAGTTTAACCATCAGGTCATTCCAGGTGCACCTAACCACCAGGTCCATAACAGTACAGCTGGCCTACAAAGTGTTAATGCATCTCGATAGAGGGATAAGAGAAGTTCTGAGACCATTTTTTTTTTCTCTGCAGTGTGTTTTGTTTTTCTTTTCCCCTTAACCTCTGGGTGGTTCAGGACTCAGGAGTAGATATGGACATTCAAGGTCTGTCCTCTTGTGTTGATCACCTCACTGCGAGGGTACAAAGCATTCAAGATTATGTAGTTCAGAATCCTATGTTAGAGCCTAGAATTCCAATTCCTGATTTGTTTTTTGGAGATAGATCAAAATTTCTGAATTTCAAAAATAATTGTAAACTGTTTCTTGCTTTGAAACCCCGCTGCTCTGGTGACCCCATTCAGCAAGTAAAAATCATTATTTCTTTGTTACGTGGTGACCCACAAGACTGGGCATTCTCCCTTGCGCCAGGAGAACCTGCATTGCTTAATGTAGATGCGTTTTTTCTGGCGCTTGGATTGCTTTATGACGAACCTAACTCTGTGGATCAGGCAGAGAAAATCTTGCTAGCTTTGTGTCAAGGTCAGGATGAAGCGGAGGTATATTGCCAGAAGTTTAGAAAGTGGTCTGTGCTTATGTTGAGGGAGGATCTAAAGTGATCCTTCACAGTTAACCCAGTGATTTCCAAATTAATATACAAGGTGTTGCCGGCAACTGAAAATGACCAGACGGAGACGTGTGTCTCTGTTTGGGGGGATCAAGCTAATCTCTCTAGCCCCCGTTTAATGAGTATGAGTTTTCATAGTCATAGAAATTATACTTCAACCAATCAGCATAAGAACATGCTCACAGTTCTTAGCCTATAAGAATGCAGGAACAATCTGTGCGTCAAAGCTTCATAGAACAATACACCCTCAGTCTCATATTCTGTTTAGATTGCAAAAATCAAGGTCTCATAACAGCTGTAAACTTTAGCCTACTAAGAAAATGTATATCAAAACAACAAAATGGAGTCGAAAAGCACAAAATGGAGATTCTTTCTTAATTTCTTCCTTCACATTCCCCCCTAGATAAATTTTGTTAATTAATGTCCAGCATCAGAGGTACTATCCCAAGCTATAAGCTCGAGGGGTACTGGTCTTCACATGGCTGGTGCCATGTTACCAGCCATGGCTGTTGCGGCGTACCCGTCCCCCCTGTATACTAGAATTTACGAATAACAATTATTGATAACAGTAGTGGGGATCTTTTGAAGATAGCCATGCGCTTGGCTTCAACATCTTCATCAGATAACTTTGTGAAATCGGTGTAGAGAAGAGCAGAGGTGGCAACGCTTTTGGTTTCATCATTAGTTGTCTTAGTGCAGAATTTCCTAATACATACAGAAATACACCAAAAAACAAGTTTTAGTATTACATACATGACAAGGATAAAGGCAACAATATATAACAAACTTTGAAAGATTCCAGCTATCCAGCCCCCAGGTCCCTCAAACCAATTGGCTGGATTAAGAAAGGAGAAGGTGTCTGCCTACCAACTGTCCTTATTACGGTCATTGTCTTTATTATATTAATCTCTGAGTCTTTGAATATCCTCTAACTTTAACTTAAACTTCATAGTGCTATTGGGATTTATATAATGACAGCAAGCGGGTCCAATAACCTGACACGTACCACCCTGTGCTGCTGTTAAGTAATCCAGTACTACAGTGTACTGATTAGTGACTATGATAAGTTGGTTTTGGACAGTAACAGTAGTATTAAGTATATCCAATATATCCCAAATGTGATCATCTAGATAATCTGTGGCCCTAACCAATTTATCCCACATTTGTGTAATCATAGGGTAAATGAAAATAGAACTGACAATTTTATCGGCTATACCCATCTGTACAACTAATCTTTCATGATATTGGACAAACTTATTATTCAAGGATATTGGGGAATTTAGGCTGTCCCATGTGGTTACCAATAATAATATAGAAAATGCGAAAACCAAAACGTTATGTCCCTTTATTTGCTACTAGTCTGTTTGACCAGCTTGCAGTGCGATACGTGGATCCACGTCGGCCTTCCTTCCAGCTTTACTGACATAGGAGTGTTACTGAGGACTTGGTAGGGACCGTCATACAAGGGTTCTAGTCCGTGTTTTCTGACATGCCTTTTCACGACCACAAAATCACCAGACTTTAAGTTGTAACAAATATCGGTTTCAGCTGAATCTGGAAGGGAAGAAGAAACTAAAACATGGGTGTTAGCAAGATTTTTACTAAGCTGAATAACATATTGAACAGCACGGTCAGTTTCCTCTGATAACTACTGAGACTGGAAATTTGCAACTGGGGGCCTAGCACCAAACAATATCTCATATGGGGACAGGCCATGTTCTGCCTTAGGGGTAGTACGAATGTGGTACAGTACAATGGGTAGGAGCTCTGGCCATGGAGCCGTAGTCTCCTGCATCATTTTGGTCAATTGTCCCTTCAGTGTGCCGTTCAGCCTCTCAACTTTCCCACTGGATTGTGGATAGTACAGAGTATGGAGGGCTACAGTGGATCCAAGCATTGTCAGAACCTCCTGATACACATGAGAAGAAAAGGCCGGGCCTTGGTCACTTTCAACGACTTCTGGAACACCATATCTGCATATAACTTCCATCACCAATTTCTTCGCTGTAGTCTTTGCAGTCATGTTGGTAACGGGGAATGCTTCAGGCCAACTGGAGAACATGTCGACAACCACCAGACAATATTCATACCTTCCAGACTTAGGCAACGTGATGTGGTCCACTTGGAGCCTTTGGAAAGGATAGTCAGGCTTAGCAAGGTGCTTCGAGGGTACACATTGAAGTTGACCGGGATTGCAGGTCTGACAGATATTACATGCACGGTTGAGTGCTGTCAGGACTGGAGAAATACCTGGAGCTCAGTAGAATTTTTGTACCAGGGCTAGGGCCTGGTTTTTTTTCCTCGATGTGTGGACCCATGTGCCCACGTGGCAACAGCAGGATACATCCGCTTAGGGAGACACAGAAATTGGTCCTTTTTCCAGAGACCATTGTCCATACGTGCTCCATCAGCCTTCCACTGCTTCACTTCTTCCTTTTGGGGACATTCTCTGCAGAGTCATTAAGCGGTCTCACGGGGTCCGACAGAAAACCTCAGTCTGGCGTGGATCATCAGCTTCCTGTAGAGTCAGTGTTTCTTGTAACTGTTTACGCTGAGAGCGTGTGGTCACCAGAGCTGGTATGGTCAGGTCAATAGGTAGGAGAGCAGCAGCTTTTGCTTGCATATCCACAAAGACGTTACCAACAGTGTGTGGACTGTTCCTAGGACCGTGCTCCTTAACTTTGATAATGGCCACCTGGGTAGGTAATTTGATTGAGTCCATGAGGGTTTTAACAGCTTCAGCATTCTTCACTGGAGTCCCAGCGGTGGTAATAAACCCTCGATTGGCCCACAGGGCTCCGAAATCATGAGCAATACCAAATGCATACTGTGAGTCTGTGTAAATATTAGCCCGCCTGTCTTTGGCCAGAACACATGCAGTAGACAGAGCCTGAAGTTCTGCTTCTTGTGCTGACAGTGAGGGAGGGAATGCAGCTCCGTGCACCACAGTATTTTCCGTAGTAACAGTGTATCCGGTGTGGAATCTGCCAAATCATCAGCATATCTTGAACCGTCTTCCAGGGCATTGTAGAGAGGTTGCATTATACGGGATGCGTCCGGTATCCACTGACGACAATAAGTACATAGTCCAAGAAAACGCTGGAGTTCAGTCTCATCTTTTGGTAAAGGAAGGGAGCTGACGGCTATTTTTCTTTCTTTTGTGAGGTGTCTGGCACCCTGAAGGAGACAGTGACCCAAAAATATCACTTGACCAAGGCAGAACCGAAGTTTCGAGGCCGAAACCCGACAGTTCAGATCTGCCAGATACTTGAGAAGGCTAACAGTGGCAACAATGGCTTCCTGCTCTGTCTGTGCACACAACAAAAGATCAGCCACATACTGAAACAGCGTGACATAGGGGTGTTCTAATTGCCAGGGTAAAAGACACTCGCCCATATTTTTTTGCAAACTGATTGGGACTTCTTTTTGGGCCCCCTGTGGCATAACTGTCCACGTCAATTGTCATCCCTGATAAATGAATGCAAACAGAAACTGGCAATCTAGGTGTAATGGAATGCTGAAGAAGGCATTGGTGAGGTCGATGACTGTGAACCAAGCAGCATCCTGAGATATCTGGGAAAAAAAGAGTATGTGGATTAGACACCGGAGTTTCCAGAACAGTAACTGCATTAACTGCCCGTAGACCTTGTACCAGCCGGTACACAGGGGATTGGCCGGGTGGGGTCTTTTTCTTAACGGGAAACAAGGGTGTGTTACATGGGGAAACACAGGGTATCAGGGCACCATTATCGAGTAACATTTGTATTTGCTCCTTGAGGCCCCGCTCCTGATCATGTTTCAAAGGGTATTGATGGACTTTAGAAAAAGGGGCACCAGGTTTGAGAAACACTTTTACTGGTTCTACAGGCATTATTGGGGGTGGATCTGGGCCTATCAGGGCCATCATAACCGTGGGAAGAGCATGTAGGATACAGATCTCATTATATTCATCTGCATAGGGGTTATATAACGTAAATATCAGCTGACCATCATCTTGGAATTGTATTCTGGAGCGGAACTGTGATAATAAATCTGCTCCCAGTAAATTTACCGAACATATAGGAGAGATTATGAACTGAGCAGTAACTTCAGGGAAAGGTCCCACAGAGATGGGTTTTATAAGAGTATGTTTATTGGATCTGTCATCTACTCTAATTAAAACAAGCTCTTGATCTGAGAATTTGCATGGCGGGGCTGGGGAGTGAGATTCCCAGACATAGGGTACTGTCACACAGTACAATTTTGATCGCTGCGACGGCACGATCCGTGACGTCGCAGCGATCGAATGATTATCGCTCCAGCGTCGTAGACTGCGGTCACACGGTGCAATCACGGCGCTGGAGCGATGCCGAAGTCCCCGGGTAACCAGGGTAAACATCGGGTTACTAAGCGCAGGGCCGCGCTTAGTAACCCGATGTTTACCCTGGTTACCAGCGTAAACGTAAAAAAAACAAACAGTACATACTCACATTCCGGTGTCTGTCCCCCGGCGTTCTGCTTCTCTCCACTGTGTAAGCGCCATAGCCGGAAAGCACAGCGGTGACGTCAGACGTCACCGCTGTGCTCGCTTTCTGGCTGGCCGGCGCTCACAGTGCAGAGAAGCTGAGACGCCGGAGGACAGACTGTTGTGAATTTGCTTTTTGGCTCCCTCTAGTGGTTACTAGTGATTTGACTCTGGGTATGTCAGTCATCCCTTGTATGCTCACCTGGGCCGTTAGTTCAGGGGTGTTGCTATATAAGCTCCCTGGACCTTCAGTTCAATGCCTGGCAACGTTGTAATCAGAGCTAATCTGTTGTGCTCTTGTCTACTGATCCTGGTTCCTGCTAGATTAAGCTAAGTCTGCTTTCTTGCTTTTTGCTATTTGTTTTTGTTTGCATTTTTGTCCAGCTTGTACTTAATCTGTATCCTGTCCTTGCTGGAAGCTCTAGGGAGCTGGTGTTCTCCCCCCGGGCCGTTAGACGGTTCGGGGGTTCTTGAATTTCCAGCGTGGATGTTTGATAGGGTTTTTGTTGACCATATAAGTTATCTTACTACATTCTGCTATTAGTAAGCGGGCCTCTCTTTGCTAAACCTAGTTCATTTCTATGTTTGTCATTTCCTCTTACCTCACCGTTATTATTTGTGGGGGGCTTGTATCCTACTTTTGGGGTCCTTTCTCTGGAGGCAAGAGAGGTCTTTGTTTTCCTCTTCTAGGGGTAGTTAGTTCTCCGGCTGGCGCGAGACATCTAGCGACCAACGTAGGCATGTTCCCCGGCTACTTCTAGTGTTGGCGTTAGGAGTAGATATATGGTCAACCCAGTTACCACTGCCCTATGAGCTGGATTTTTGTACTTCGCAGACTTACCTATTTCTCTGAGACCCTCGCCATTGGGGTCATAACAGTTTGCCAGGCCAGTATTAAATGTTAAATGCATTGCAGAAGCGGGATTATAAGAAAGAAAATTCTGAGTTTTTTTTTTTTTCCTCTCTCTCATTTTTTTTTTCTTTTCCCCTTTACCTCTGAGTGGCTCAAGCTTGCTGTAGACATGAATGTCCAGACCTTGATTACAAGTGTGGACCAGCTTGCTGCTCGTGTGCAGGGCATACAAGATTATGTTACCAGAAATCCTATGTCAGAACCTAAGATACCGATTCCTGAATTGTTTTTCGGAGACCGATTTAAGTTTAGAAATTTCAGGAATAATTGTAAATTATTTTTGTCCCTGAGACCCTGTTCATCTGGAGACTCCGCTCAGCAAGTGAAAATTGTTATTTCTTTTTTACGGGGCGACCCTCAGGATTGGGCCTTCTCGCTGGCGCCAGGAGATCCGGCATTGGCGGATATTGATGCGTTTTTTCTGGCGCTCGGTTTACTTTATGAGGAACCCAATCTTGAGATTCAGGCAGAAAAAGCCTTGCTGGCTATGTCTCAGGGCCAGGACGAGGCTGAAGTGTATTGCCAAAAATTTCGGAAATGGTCCGTGCTGACTCAGTGGAACGAGTGTGCACTGGCCGCAAATTTTAGAAATGGCCTTTCTGAAGCCATTAAGAATGTGATGGTGGGTTTCCCTATTCCCACAGGTCTAAATGATTCCATGGCCCTGGCTATTCAAATTGACCGGCGGTTGCGGGAGCGCAAAACCGCAAATTCCCTTATGGTGTTGTCTGAACAGGCACCTGATTTAAGGCAATGTGATAGAAAAACCGCAAATTCACCTATGGTGCTGTCTGAACAAACATCTGATTTAATGCAATGTGATAGAATCCTGACTAGAAATGAGCGGAAAATTCATAGACGCCAGAATGGCTTGTGTTACTACTGTGGTGATTCTACACTTGTTATCTCAGCATGCTCTAAACGTCTAACTAAGGTTGTTAGTCCTGTCACCGTTGGTAATTTGCAACCTAAATTTATTCTATCTGTAACTTTGATTTGTTCACTGTCATCTTATCCTGCCATGGCGTTTGTAGATTCAGGTGCTGCCCTGAGTCTTATGGATCTGTCATTTGCCAAGCACTGTGGTTTTGTTCTTGAGCCATTAGAAAATCCTATCCCTCTTAGGGGTATTGATGCTACGCCGTTGGCAGAAAATAAACCGCAGTTTTGGACACAGGTTACCATGTGTATGACTCCTGAACATCGGGAGGTTATACGTTTTCTTGTTTTGCATAAAATGCATGATTTGGTTGTTTTGGGGTTGCCATGGTTGCAGACCCATAATCCAGTCTTGGATTGGAAGGCCATGTCAGTGTCAAGTTGGGGATGCCGTGGAAATCATGGGGATTCCCTGCCCGTGTCTATTGCTTCTTCTACGCCTTCGGAAGTTCCGGAGTATTTGTCTGATTATCAGGATGTTTTCAGCGAGTCCAGGTCCAGTGCACTGCCTCCTCATAGGGAGTGTGACTGCGCAATAGAGTTGATTCCAGGCAGTAAGTTTCCTAAGGGAAGATTATTTAACCTGTCGGTACCTGAACATACCGCTATGCGTTCATATATTAGAGAGTCTCTGGAGAAGGGGCATATCCGTCCTTCTTCTTCCCCTCTTGGTGCGGGATTCTTTTTTGTGGCCAAAAAGGACGGATCTTTGAGGCCTTGTATTGACTATCGGCTCTTAAATAAGATCACTGTCAAATTTCAGTATCCTTTGCCGCTGTTGTCAGACTTGTTTGCTCGGATTAAAGGTGCCAAGTGGTTCACCAAGATAGATCTTCGTGGTGCGTACAACCTTGTGCGCATTAAGCAAGGAGATGAATGGAAAACCGCATTCAATACGCCCGAAGGTCATTTTGAGTACTTGGTGATGCCTTTTGGGCTCTCTAATGCGCCTTCAGTTTTTCAGTCCTTTATGCATGACATTTTCCGGAAGTATCTGGATAAATTTTTGATCGTTTATCTGGACGATATTCTGGTTTTTTCTGATGATTGGGACTCGCATGTAGAACAGGTCAGGATGGTTTTCAAGATTTTGCATGAAAATTCTTTGTTTGTTAAAGGCTCAAAGTGTCTCTTTGGTGTACAGAAGGTTCCCTTTTTAGGGTTCATTTTTTCCCCTTCTGCTGTGGAGATGGACCCAGTCAAGGTCCGAGCTATTCATGATTGGACTCAGCCCTCGTCAGTTAAGAGTCTTCAGAAGTTCTTGGGTTTTGCTAACTTTTACCGTCGTTTTATCGCTAATTTTTCTAGCGTTGTTAAACCTTTGACGGATATGACCAAGAAAGGCTCTGATGTAGCTAACTGGGCTCCTGCTGCCGTGGAGGCTTTCCAGGAGTTGAAACGCCGGTTTACTTCGGCGCCTGTTTTGTGCCAGCCTGATGTCTCACTGCCCTTTCAGGTTGAGGTGGATGCTTCGGAGATTGGGGCAGGGGCCGTTTTGTCTCAGAGAGGTCCTGGTTGCTCTACTATGAGACCTTGTGCCTTTTTTTCTAGGAAGTTTTCGCCTGCTGAGCGAAATTATGATGTGGGCAATCGGGAGTTGTTGGCCATGAAGTGGGCATTTGAGGAGTGGCGTCATTGGCTCGAGGGTGCTAAGCATCGTGTGGTGGTTTTGACTGATCACAAAAATCTGATGTATCTCGAGTCTGCTAAACGCCTGAATCCTAGACAGGCCCGCTGGTCATTGTTTTTCTCCCGTTTTGACTTTGTGGTCTCGTATTTACCAGGTTCGAAGAATGTGAAGGCCGATGCTCTGTCTAGGAGCTTTGTGCCTGATGCTCCTGGAATCGCTGAACCTGTGGGTATTCTTAAGGAAGGAGTTATCTTGTCAGCTATTTCTCCGGATCTGCGACGTGTGTTGCAGAGATTTCAGGCTGGTAGGCCTGACTCTTGTCTACCTGACAGATTGTTTGTGCCTGCTAGGTGGACCAGTAGAGTCATTTCCGAGGTTCATTCCTCGGTGTTGGCAGGGCACCCGGGAATTTTTGGCACCAGGGATCTGGTGGCCAGGTCCTTTTGGTGGCCGTCCTTGTCAAGGGATGTGCGGTCTTTTGTGCAGTCCTGTGGGACTTGTGCTCGAGCTAAGCCTTGCTGTTCTCGTGCCAGCGGGTTGCTCTTGCCCTTGCCTGTCCCGAAGAGACCTTGGACACACATCTCTATGGATTTCATTTCTGATCTTCCGGTGTCTCGGGGCATGTCTGTCATCTGGGTGATATGTGATCGTTTCTCCAAGATGGTCCATTTGGTTCCTTTGCCTAAGCTGCCTTCCTCCTCCGATCTGGTTCCTGTGTTCCTCCAGAACGTGGTCCGTTTACACGGCATTCCTGAGAATATTGTGTCGGACAGAGGATCCCAGTTTGTTTCCAGGTTCTGGCGATCCTTTTGTGGTAGGATGGGCATTGATTTGTCGTTTTCGTCCGCTTTTCATCCACAGACTAATGGACAAACGGAGCGAACTAATCAGACTCTGGAGGCTTATTTGAGGTGTTTTGTCTCTTCTGATCAGGATGATTGGGTGACCTTCTTGCCGTTGGCTGAATTTGCCCTTAATAATCGGGCTAGTTCCGCCACCTTGGTTTCGCCATTTTTCTGCAACTCTGGTTTCCATCCTCGTTTTTCCTCGGGACATGTGGAGCCTTCTGACTGTCCTGGGGTGGATTCTGTGGTAGATAGGTTGCAGCAGATCTGGAATCATGTGGTGGACAACTTGAAGTTGTCACAGGAGAAGGCTCAGCGTTTTGCCAACCGCCGCCGCGGTGTGGGTCCCCGACTTCGTGTTGGGGATTTGGTATGGCTGTCTTCTTGATTTGTTCCTATGAAGGTCTCCTCTCCCAAATTTAAGCCTCGCTTCATTGGTCCGTACAAGATATTGGAAATCCTTAATCCTGTGTCCTTTCGCCTGGATCTTCCGGTGTCGTTTGCCATTCACAACGTATTTCATAGGTCCTTGTTGCGGCGGTACGTTGTGCCTGTGGTTCCTTCTGCTGAGCCTCCTGCTCCGGTGTTGGTTGAGGGCGAGTTGGAGTACGTGGTGGAGAAGATCTTAGATTCTCGTCTCTCCAGGCGGAGGCTTCAGTACCTGGTCAAGTGGAAGGGCTATGGTCAGGAGGATAATTCCTGGGTGGTCGCCTCTGATGTGCATGCGGCCGATTTAGTTCGGGCCTTTCACGCCGCTCATCCTGATCGCCCTGGTGGTCTTGGTGAGGGTTCGGTGACCCCTCACTAAGGGGGGGGTACTGTTGTGAATTTGCTTTTTGGCTCCCTCTAGTGGTTACTAGTGATTTGACTCTGGGTATGTCAGTCATCCCTTGTATGCTCACCTGGGCCGTTAGTTCAGGGGTGTTGCTATATAAGCTCCCTGGACCTTCAGTTCAATGCCTGGCAATGTTGTAATCAGAGCTAATCTGTTGTGCTCTTGTCTACTGATCCTGGTTCCTGCTAGATTAAGCTAAGTCTGCTTTCTTGCTTTTTGCTATTTGTTTTTGTTTGCATTTTTGTCCAGCTTGTACTTAATCTGTATCCTGTCCTTGCTGGAAGCTCTAGGGAGCTGGTGTTCTCCCCCCGGGCCGTTAGACGGTTCGGGGGTTCTTGAATTTCCAGCGTGGATGTTTGATAGGGTTTTTGTTGACCATATAAGTTATCTTACTACATTCTGCTATTAGTAAGCGGGCCTCTCTTTGCTAAACCTAGTTCATTTCTATGTTTGTCATTTCCTCTTACCTCACCGTTATTATTTGTGGGGGGCTTGTATCCTACTTTTGGGGTCCTTTCTCTGGAGGCAAGAGAGGTCTTTGTTTTCCTCTTCTAGGGGTAGTTAGTTCTCCGGCTGGCGCGAGACATCTAGCGACCAACGTAGGCATGTTCCCCGGCTACTTCTAGTGTTGGCGTTAGGAGTAGATATATGGTCAACCCAGTTACCACTGCCCTATGAGCTGGATTTTTGTACTTCGCAGACTTACCTATTTCTCTGAGACCCTCGCCATTGGGGTCATAACACAGACACCGGAATGTGAGTATGTACTGTTTGTTTTTTTTAACTTTTACTCTGGTAACCACGGTAAACATCGGGTTACTAAGCGCGGCCCTGCGCTTAGTTACCCGATGTTTACCCTGGTTACAAGCGAACACATCGCTGGATCGCTGTCACACACAACGATCCAGCGATGTCAGCGGGTGATCAAGCGACGAAAGAAAGTTCCAAATGATCTGCTACGACGTACGATTCTCAGCAGGATACCTGATCGCTGCTGCGTGTCAGACACTGCGATATCGTAACGATATCGCTAGAACGTCACGAATCGTACCGTCGTAGCGATCAAAATTGTACTGTGTGACAGTACCCATAGGGTTAAAAAAGATATTGGATTTGTGTAAGGTGGGGAGGGCTGGAGCTGAAGTCTGTGGGCCACTGATAAGGAATGTCCTTGTACTGAGGTGGGGGCTAGAGCAGTGTTTGGAGCGGGAATTGCTGTGGCTGATTTAACCCTTAATTTCCCTGTTCCTCTGCTGATGCAGAGCGGGGTAAGTTCTTAAAACCTTCTTTTTACTACTTTTAATGCATCATCTTCTTCAAACTCTGATTTACTGACTCGGGGGCGGGAGGAGGAGGTGGCGGTAGTATAGGCACAGAAGGCATGTGCTGTGGAGGTGGTGCAGGAGGCTCTGTTACAGTTAGAGATTGTATTGCCTGAATCGGACCTCCTCCAATTTTATGGGGTTTTCCTGTATACAGCGCTCTATTGCTGATACTATAACCATGGCGGCATGCTTCCTGGGATATTGGAAGATACCGGCAGAGATTAATGGTATGGCCATTGTACGTTGAGGCATCGTACCGGGAGGAACGGAGGAGGCATACAGGATTGCGTTCTGGACAGCCTCAGTAAGTAACTGTTGGGACTTGGGAATGTTGGTAGGATTATACCGTGGCCCCACTGCATGTATTACATATTGACACGGAAACTGTCCTGTTTCTACCTGGCCATAAGTTTGTATATATGAATTAGATTCTTCCTGTATCATGGGTCCACCTTTCTGTGAAATCATTGCAGCCAGTCCTCCAGCATAGCGGAGCTGGTTATCTGCGGCATTTACTATGGCCCCAACATGTTGTTTTGTGAGATCCCCTGTCCCTATCCTAAAGAGCACATCATGACGGTGGGGTCCAAGAATAACATTAGAATACATTTCCTGGAAATCTTCTATCTCCTCTGTGTATCCCGTCTCTGACCGAGTGACTAAGATAGGTGGGGGCGGATCATCATGACCACTAGCATAACAGGAGCTGGTGCTGGCGGTGTCCGATAATAGATGCTGTCAGCGTTTAGCAAGGGAAAGGTGGGGGCTACGACCCTGGATCTCCTCGCTCCACAATTGTAACAGACCTCTCTACACTGAGAATTAGTAACTCCGCATACATCACAAATCCACCCGTCAGGATCATAGGGTGGAGGCGCACTAAGTTTTGGCAACCCAGTATATATTGGTGCTTTGAGATTGAGGGGCACAGAGCTTACAGTCGGGAGTAGAGGCTTAATTTCCTGGGGAGGGACCATATTATCTAACAGGGAGCCCCCCTGTTGATCTTCAATTTGCTATATATCAACCACTCAACTTGAAGCAGGTAAATCTTTTACCAATCTTTCAATCACACTGATAACCAATCACTTACAAATTTCCTTCTAAAACTAGACACTAGATTTCACTTTCAAATTCCAGATTATAATATTTCTTTGTACTTCAAAACGATATTGTCGCTTTAAACAAAACACAGATCTACCAGCGTGTACTACACCAAGAAAATACAGAGAGACTCAAGAGCGCAGCCACATGCTGCTGCCCCCTCCCCACCAGAAACACGGAGATAAGAGAAATCACAGCATTCCTCAACACAGAAGAAAGCCATAATGCAGCTGTATAACTCCCCCCTCCCATCGGATATTTTAAAGATAACTTTCACACAAAAACGAAATACAGCAATTCTCAGACTTAATTAATTTCTACAAAATCTTCATCGCACAATTCACATACCAGAACACCTTAGGAAAAAAAAAACAATAATTGAGAATATTTTCCCTGCATTCCTGACAGATTTCTTTCCCTGTCTTTGAGCTAACAATATCAAATTCATCACACAATTCAAAATCTTCTTCTACCACGGAAACTGATTCTCCTTTAAAGCTAAAAACCCTTACTTAGTCGTGCATAGTACTAGAGCGGCCGTATAGTCTATTCCACTAGGGTTTTTACCTGTCCCCCGCTGAGACAACCCAAAATCGCGGTACTCAGTGAAAGGAGGAGGGCGTCTCAGACTAAACCCTCCGGACACCCCTGGACATATATAAATATATGATTCCTGAGTTACGCATCCTACCCAATCTTCGATCACCTCACCGCGCCTGATTCTAACAGTGATCAGGCATTCAGGATATTTTGACTATAAAGAGAATTACATCACTGGTCAATCCGGGGTGTCCGTCCCTTATGAGGTACGGTTCGAGCACTGGGCTTCCAACGGAACTACACCTCTATATGATTCCACCCAAAAATCATCCCACCTCCGGGGACAAACCTCAGATCCTCTTTGCAGCAACAAACACAGGAAAACCACACCAAACGGTCAGTCTGGACAGTATAACTGCCAACTTACCGTGGTTGTTGTGGGGGATGATCAGTCCCAATTTTCCAGTGCCTGCGTCTGGTCCGAGGGTCCTTTGTCTTGTTGTCCTCCGGGGGGCAGAGGTGTTCCTGCTTGGAGCCCCACGTTGGGCGCCAACTGTTGAGGGAGGATCTAAAGTGATCCTTCACGGTTAACCCAGTGATTTCCAAATTAATATACAAGGTGTTGCCGGCAACTGAAAATGACCAGACGGAGACGTGTCTCTGTTTGGGGGGGATCAAGCTGATCTCTCTAGCCCCCATTTAATGAGTATGAGTTTTCATAGTCATAGAAATTATACTTCAACCAATCAGCATAAGAACATGCTCACAGTTCTTAGCCTATAAGAATGCAGGAACAATCTGTGCGTCAAAGCTTCATAGAACAATACACCCTCAGTCTCATATTCTGTTTAGATTGCAACAATCAAGGTCTCATAACAGCTGTAAACTTTAGCCTACTAACAAAATTTATATCAAAACAACAAAATGGAGTCGAAAAGCACAAAATGGAGATTCTTTCTTAATGTCTTCTGTTATGGTTCTCAATGGCAAGAGAACATAGCCCAGCAAACATGAATACTAGCTCTTGGAAGGATGGAAACTAAACTGACCATGAACTAAACCTGCCGCACAACTAACAGTAGCCGGGTAGCGTTGCCTACGTTTTTTATCCCTAGACGCCCAGCGCCGGCCGGAGGACTAACTAATCCTGGCAGAGGAAAATATAGTCCTGGCTCACCTCTAGAGAAATTTCCCCGATAGGCAGACAGAGGCCCCCACATATATTGGCGGTGATTTTAGATGAAATGACAAACGTAGTATGAAAATAGGTTTAGCAAAATTGAGGTCCGCTTACTAGATAGCAGGAAGACAGAAAGGGCACTTTCATGGTCAGCTGAAAACCCTATCAAAATACCATCCTGAAATTACTTTAAGACTCTAGTATTAACTCATAACATCAGAGTGGCAATTTCAGATCACAAGAGCTTTCCAGACACAGAAACGAAACTACAGCTGTGAACTGGAACAAAATGCAAAAACAAACGAGGACTAAAGTCCAACTTAGCTGGGAGTTGTCTAGTAGCAGGAACATGCACAGAAAGGCTTCTGATTACAATGTTGACCGGCATGGAAGTGACAGAGGAGCAAGGTTAAATAGCGACTCCCACATCCTGATGGAAACAGGTGAACAGAGGGAATGATGCACACCAGTTCAATTCCACCAGTGGCCACCGGGGGAGCCCAAAATCCAATTTCACAACAGTACCCCCCCCTCAAGGAGGGGGCACCGAACCCTCACCAGAACCACCAGGGCGATCAGGATGAGCCCTATGAAAGGCACGGACCAGATCGGAGGCATGAACATCAGAGGCAGTCACCCAAGAATTATCCTCCTGACCGTATCCCTTCCATTTGACCAGATACTGGAGTTTCCGTCTGGAAACACGGGAGTCCAAGATTTTTTCCACAACGTACTCCAACTCGCCCTCAACCAACACCGGAGCAGGAGGCTCAACGGAAGGCACAACCGGTACCTCATACCTGCGCAACAATGACCGATGAAAAACATTATGAATAGAAAAAGATGCAGGGAGGTCCAAACGGAAGGACACAGGGTTAAGAATCTCCAATATCTTGTACGGGCCGATGAACCGAGGCTTAAACTTAGGAGAAGAAACCCTCATAGGGACAAAACGAGAAGACAACCACACCAAGTCCCCAACACAAAGCCGAGGACCAACCCGACGCCGGCGGTTGGCAAAAAGCTGAGTCCTCTCCTGGGACAACTTCAAATTGTCCACTACCTGCCCCCAAATCTGATGCAACCTCTCCACCACAGCATCCACTCCAGGACAATCCGAAGATTCCACCTGACCAGAAGAAAATCGAGGATGAAACCCCGAATTACAGAAAAAAGGAGACACCAAGGTGGCAGAGCTGGCCCGATTATTGAGGGCAAACTCCGCTAAAGGCAAAAAAGCAACCCAATCATCCTGATCTGCAGACACAAAACACCTCAAATATGTCTCCAAGGTCTGATTCGTCCGCTCGGTCTGGCCATTAGTCTGAGGATGGAAAGCAGACGAGAAAGACAAATCTATGCCCATCCTAGCACAGAATGCTCGCCAAAATCTAGACACGAATTGGGTTCCTCTGTCAGAAACGATATTCTCCGGAATACCATGCAAACGGACCACATTTTGAAAAAACAGAGGAACCAACTCGGAAGAAGAAGGCAACTTAGGCAGGGGAACCAAATGGACCATCTTAGAGAAACGGTCACACACCACCCAGATGACAGACATCTTCTGAGAAACAGGAAGATCCGAAATAAAATCCATAGAGATGTGCGTCCAGGGCCTCTTCGGGATAGGCAAGGGCAACAACAATCCACTAGCCCGAGAACAACAAGGCTTGGCCCGAGCACAAACGTCACAAGACTGCACAAAGCCTCGCACATCTCGAGACAGGGAAGGCCACCAGAAGGACCTTGCCACCAAATCCCTGGTACCAAAGATTCCAGGATGACCTGTCAATGCAGAAGAATGAACCTCAGAAATGACTTTACTGGTCCAATCATCAGGAACAAACAGTCTACCAGGTGGGCAACGATCAGGTCTATCCGCCTGAAACTCCTGCAAGGCCCGCCGCAGGTCTGGAGAAACGGCAGACAATATCACTCCATCCTTAAGGATACCTGTAGGTTCAGAGTTACCAGGGGAGTCAGGCTCAAAACTCCTAGAAAGGGCATCCGCCTTAACATTCTTAGAACCCGGCAGGTAGGACACCACAAAATTAAACCGAGAGAAAAACAACGACCAGCGCGCCTGTCTAGAATTCAGGCGTCTGGCGGACTCAAGATAAATTAGATTTTTGTGGTCAGTCAATACCACCACCTGATGTCTAGCCCCCTCAAGCCAATGACGCCACTCCTCAAAAGCCCACTTCATGGCCAAAAGCTCCCGATTCCCAACATCATAATTCCGCTCGGCGGGCGAAAATTTACGCGAGAAAAAGGCACAAGGTCTCATCACGGAACAATCGGAACTTCTCTGCGACAAAACTGCCCCAGCTCCGATTTCAGAAGCGTCGACCTCGACCTGAAAAGGAAGGGCAACATCAGGCTGACGCAACACAGGGGCGGAAGAAAAGCGGCGCTTAAGCTCCCGAAAGGCCTCCACAGCAGCAGGGGACCAATCAGCAACATCAGCACCCTTCTTAGTCAAATCAGTCAATGGTTTAACAACATCAGAAAAACCAGCAATAAATCGACGATAAAAGTTAGCAAAGCCCAAAAATTTCTGAAGACTCTTAAGAGAAGAGGGTTGCGTCCAATCACAAATAGCCTGAACCTTGACAGGATCCATCTCGATGGAAGAGGGGGAAAAAATATATCCCAAAAAGGAAATCTTTTGTACCCCAAAAACGCACTTAGAACCCTTCACACACAAGGAATTAGACCGCAAAACCTGAAAAACCCTCCTGACCTGCTGGACATGAGAGTCCCAGTCATCCGAAAAAATCAAAATATCATCCAGATACACAATCATAAATTTATCCAAATAATCACGGAAAATGTCATGCATAAAGGACTGAAAGACTGAAGGGGCATTTGAAAGACCAAAAGGCATCACCAAATACTCAAAGTGGCCCTCGGGCGTATTAAATGCGGTCTTCCACTCATCCCCCTGCTTAATTCGCACCAAATTATACGCCCCACGGAGATCTATCTTAGAGAACCACTTGGCCCCCTTTATGCGAGCAAACAAATCAGTCAGCAGTGGCAACGGATATTGATATTTAACCGTGATTTTATTCAAAAGCTGATAATCAATACACGGTCTTAAAGAGCCATCTTTCTTAGCCACAAAGAAAAAACCGGCTCCTAAGGGAGATGACGAAGGACGAATATGTCCCTTTTCCAAGGACTCCTTTATATATTCTCGCATAGCAGCATGTTCAGGCACAGACAGATTAAATAAACGACCCTTAGGGTATTTACTACCCGGAATCAAATCTATGGCACAATCGCACTCCCGGTGCGGAGGTAATGAACCAAGCTTAGGTTCTTCAAAAACGTCACGATATTCAGTCAAGAATTCAGGAATCTCAGAGGGAATAGATGATGAAATGGAAACCACAGGTACGTCCCCATGCGTCCCCTTACATCCCCAGCTTAACACAGACATAGCTTTCCAGTCAAGGACTGGGTTATGAGATTGCAGCCATGGCAATCCAAGCACCAACACATCATGTAGGTTATACAGCACAAGAAAGCGAATAATCTCCTGATGATCCGGATTAATCCGCATAGTTACTTGTGTCCAGTATTGTGGTTTATTACTAGCCAATGGGGTGGAGTCAATCCCCTTCAGGGGTATAGGAGTTTCAAGAGGCTCCAAATCATACCCACAGCGTTTGGCAAAGGACCAATCCATAAGACTCAAAGCGGCGCCAGAGTCGACATAGGCATCCGCGGTAATAGATGATAAAGAACAAATCAGGGTCACAGATAGAATAAACTTAGACTGTAAAGTGCCAATTGAAACAGACTTATCAAGCTTCTTAGTACGCTTAGAGCATGCTGATATAACATGAGTTGAATCACCGCAATAGAAGCACAACCCATTTTTTCGTCTTAAATTCTGCCGTTCACTTCTGGACAGAATTCTATCACATTGCATATTCTCTGGCGTCTTCTCAGTAGACACCGCCAAATGGTGCACAGGTTTGCGCTCCCGCAGACGCCTATCGATCTGGATAGCCATTGTCATGGACTCATTCAGACCCGCAGGCACAGGGAACCCCACCATAACATCCTTAATGGCATCAGAGAGACCCTCTCTGAAATTTGCTGCCAGGGCGCACTCATTCCACTGAGTAAGCACAGCCCATTTACGGAATTTCTGGCAGTATATTTCAGCTTCGTCTTGCCCCTGAGATAGGGACATCAAGGCCTTTTCCGCCTGAAGCTCTAACTGAGGTTCCTCATAAAGCAACCCCAAGGCCAGAAAAAACGCATCCACATTGAGCAACGCAGGATCCCCTGGAGCCAATGCAAAAGCCCAATCCTGAGGGTCGCCCCGGAGCAAGGAAATCACAATCCTGACCTGCTGAGCAGGATCTCCAGCAGAGCGAGATTTCAGGGACAAAAACAACTTGCAATTATTTTTGAAATTTTGAAAGCAAGATCTATTCCCCGAGAAAAATTCAGGCAAAGGAATTCTAGGTTCAGATATAGGAACATGAACAACAAAATCTTGTAAATTTTGAACTTTCGTGGTGAGATTATTCAAACCTGCAGCTAAACTCTGAATATCCATTTTAAACAGGTGAACACAGAGCCATTCCAGGATTAGAAGGAGAGAGAGAGAGAGAAAGGCTGCAATATAGGCAGACTTGCAAGAGATTCAATTACAAGCACACTCAGAACTGAAGGGAAGGGAAAAAAAAAAAAAATCTTCAGCAGACTTCTCTTTTCTCTCCTTTCTCTGTCAATTAATTTAACCCTTTTTGGCCGGTCAAACTGTTATGGTTCTCAATGGCAAGAGAACATAGCCCAGCAAACATGAATACTAGCTCTTGGAAGGATGGAAACTAAACTGACCATGAACTAAACCTGCCGCACAACTAACAGTAGCCGGGTAGCGTTGCCTACGTTTTTTATCCCTAGACGCCCAGCGCCGGCCGGAGGACTAACTAATCCTGGCAGAGGAAAATATAGTCCTGGCTCACCTCTAGAGAAATTTCCCCGATAGGCAGACAGAGGCCCCCACATATATTGGCGGTGATTTTAGATGAAATGACAAACGTAGTATGAAAATAGGTTTAGCAAAATTGAGGTCCGCTTACTAGATAGCAGGAAGACAGAAAGGGCACTTTCATGGTCAGCTGAAAACCCTATCAAAATACCATCCTGAAATTACTTTAAGACTCTAGTATTAACTCATAACATCAGAGTGGCAATTTCAGATCACAAGAGCTTTCCAGACACAGAAACGAAACTACAGCTGTGAACTGGAACAAAATGCAAAAACAAACGAGGACTAAAGTCCAACTTAGCTGGGAGTTGTCTAGTAGCAGGAACATGCACAGAAAGGCTTCTGATTACAATGTTGACCGGCATGGAAGTGACAGAGGAGCAAGGTTAAATAGCGACTCCCACATCCTGATGGAAACAGGTGAACAGAGGGAATGATGCACACCAGTTCAATTCCACCAGTGGCCACCGGGGGAGCCCAAAATCCAATTTCACAACAGTCTTCCTTCACACTTACTCAATGGAATGAGTGTGCCCTTGCAGCAATTTTCAGAAAAGGTCTTTCTGAAGCCCTTAAGGATGTTATGGTGGGGTTCCCCTGCTGGTCTGAATGAATCAATGTCCTTGGCCATTCAGATCGATCGGCGCTTGCGTGAACGCAAGGTTGTGCGCCATTTGGCGGTGTCCTCTGAGCAGAGGCCTGAGCCTATGCAATGTGATAGGACTTTGACCAGAGCTGAACGGCAAGAACACAGACGTCAGAATGGGCTGTGTTTTTACTGTGGTGACCCCACTCATGCTATCTCTGATTGTCCTAAGCGCACTAAGCGGTTCGCTAGGTCCATCACCATTGGTACGGTACAGCCTAAATTTCTTTTGTCCGTTACTCTGATTTGCTCTTTGTCGTCCTACTCTGTTATGGCATTTGTGGACTCAGGCGCTGCCCTGAATTTGATGGATTTAGAGTTTGCCAGGCGCTGTGGTTTTTTCTTGGAGCCCTTGCAGTATCCTATTCCATTAAGGGGAATTGATGCTACGCCTTTGGCTAAGAATAAGCCTCAGTACTGGACTCAATTGACCATGTGCATGGCTCCTGCACATCAGGAAGATGTTCGCTTTTTGGTGTTGCATAATTTGCATGATGTGGTCGTGTTGGGTTTGCTACGGCTACAGGTCCATAATCCAGTATTGGATTGGAAATCAATGTCTGTGTCCAGTTGGGGTTGTCAGGGGGTACATGGTGATGTTCCGTTGTTGTCAATTACTCCTTCTGAAGTCCCTGAGTTTTTGTCGGATTACCGAGATGTATTCGATGAGCCCAAATCCAGTGCCCTACCTCCTCATAGGGATTGTGATTGTGCTATTAATTTGATTCCTGGTAGTAAATTTCCTAAGGGATGACTTTTCAATTTATCTGTGCCGGAACACGCCGCTATGCGGAGTTATATAAAGGAGTCCTTGGAGAAAGGGCATATTCGCCCGTCGTCGTCACCGTTGGGAGCAGGGTTCTTTTTTGTGGCCAAGAAGGATGGTTCTCTGAGACCTTGTATAGATTACCGCCTTCTCAATAAAATCACGGTCAAATTTCAGTACCCTTTGCCTCTACTGTCTGATTTGTTTGCTCGGATTAAGGGGGCTAGTTGGTTCACCAAGATAGATCTTCGAGGGGCGTATAATCTGGTGCGTATTAAACAGGGCGATGAATGGAAAACAGCATTTAATACGCCCGAGGGCCATTTTGAGTACCTGGTGATGCCATTCGGGCTTTCTAATGCTCCATCTGTGTTTCAGTCCTTTATGCATGACATCTTCCGAAAGTATTTGGATAGATTCATTATTGTATATTTGGATGATATTTTGGTCTTTTCGGATGATTGGGAGTCTCATGTGAAGCAGGTCAGAATGGTGTTCCAGGTTCTTCGTGCTAATTCTTTGTTTGTGAAGGGGTCTAAATGTCTCTTCGGAGTTCAGAAGGTTTCCTTTTTGGGTTTCATTTTTTCCCCTTCTACTATCGAGATGGATCCTGTTAAAGTTCAGGCCATTTATGATTGGACTCAGCCTACATCTGTGAAGAGCCTTCAGAAATTCTTGGGCTTTGCTAATTTTTACCGTCGCTTCATCGCTAATTTTTCTAGTGTTATTAAACCGTTGACTGATTTGACCAAGAAAGGTGCTGATGTGGTGAATTGGTCCTCTGCGGCCGTTGAGGCTTTTCGGGAGTTGAAACGTCGTTTCTCTTCGGCCCCTGTGTTGTGTCAGCCAGATGTTTCGCTCCCTTTTCAGGTCGAGGTTGATGCTTCTGAGATTGGAGCAGGGGCTGTTTTGTCTCAAAGATCTTCTGATGGCTCTGTGATGAAGCCATGTGCTTTCTTTTCTAGAAAGTTTTCGCCTGCTGAGCGTAATTATGATGTTGGCAATCGGGAGTTGTTGGCTATGAAGTGGGCATTCGAGGAGTGGCGACATTGGCTTGAGGGAGCCAAGCATCGCGTAGTGGTCTTAACGGATCACAAAAATCTGACTTATCTCGAGTCTGCTAAGCGGTTGAATCCTAGACAGGCTCGATGGTCGCTGTTTTTCTCCCGTTTCAATTTTGTGGTTTCATACCTTCCGGGTTCTAAGAATGTGAAGGCCGATGCCCTTTCAAGGAGTTTTGTGCCTGATTCCCCAGGAGTTCCTGAGCCGGCTGGTATTCTCCAAGAGGGGGTAATTCTGTCTGCCATCTCACCTGATTTGCGGCGGGCGCTGCAGGAGTTTCAGGCTGATAGACCTGACCGTTGTCCAGCAGAAAAACTGTTTGTCCCTGATAGATGGACTAGTAGAGTTATCTCTGAGGTTCATTGTTCGGTGTTGGTTGGTCATCCTGGGATTTTTGGTACCAGAGATTTGGTGGCTAGGTCCTTTTGGTGGCCTTCCTTGTCACGGGATGTGCGTTCTTTTGTGCAGTCTTGTGGGACTTGTGCTCGGGCCAAGCCCTGCTGTTCTCGTGCCAGTGGGTTACTTTTGCCCTTGCCAGTCCCGAAAAGGCCTTGGACGCATGTTTCCGTGGATTTTATTTCAGATCTCCCTGTCTCTCAAAGGATGTCGGTCATCTGGGTTGTTTGTGATCGCTTCTCTAAGATGGTCCATTTGGTACCCTTGCCTAAATTACCTTCCTCCTCTGATTTGGTTCCGTTATTTTTCAAGCATGTGGTTCGTTTGCATGGCATACCGGAGAACATCGTGTCGGACAGAGGTTCCCAGTTTGTTTCAAGGTTTTGGCGGTCCTTTTGTGCTAAGATGGGCATTGATTTGTCTTTCTCTTCGGCTTTCCATCCTCAGACAAATAGCCAAACCAAACGAACTAATCAGACTTTGGAGACCTATCTGAGATGCTTTGTTTCTGCTGATCAGGATGATTGGGTGACCTTCTTGCCATTGGCTGAGTTCGCCCTTAATAATCGGGCCAGTTCGGCTACCTTGGTTTCGCCTTTTTTTGTAATTCTGGTTTTCATCCTCGTTTTTCTTCGGGGCAGGTTGAGCCTTCGGACTGTCCTGGTGTGGATTCTGTGGTGGACAGGTTGCAGCAGATTTGGACTCGTGTGGTGGACAATTTGACAATGTCCCAGGAGAAGGCTCAACGTTTCGCCAACCGCCGTCGCTGTGTTGGTCTCCGACTTCTTGTTGGGGATTTGGTTTGGTTGTCGTCTCGTCATGTCCCTATGAAGGTTTCTTCTCCTAAGTTTAAGCCTCGTTTCATTGGTCCTTATAAGATTTCTGAAATTCTCAATCCTGTGTCGTTTCGTTTGGCCCTTCCAGCTTCTTTCGCCATCCATAATGTGTTCCATAGGTCGTTGTTGCGGAGATATGTGGCGCCTATGGTTCCCTCCGTTGACCCTCCTGCTTCGGTGTTGGTCGAGGGGGAGTTGGAGTATGTGGTGGAGAAGATTTTGGATTCTCGTATTTCGAGACAGAAACTTCAGTACCTGGTCAAATGGAAGGGCTATGGTCAGGAGGATAATTCCTGGGTTTTTGCCTCCGATGTCCATGCGGCCGAGTTGGTTCGTGCCTTTCATTTGGCTCGTCCTGATCGGCCTGGGGGCTCTGGTGAGGGTTCGGTGACCCCTCCTCAAGGGGGGGGTACTGTTGTGAATTCCGTTCTTGAACTCCCTCCTGTGGTCATGAATGATACTTCGGTGAGTTCTGTCCGTGGACTCCCTCTGGTGGCTGTGAGTGGAACTGCTGGTTCTGAGGTTGCTTCCTCAGCTGCTCTCGTTTGCGGCTGGGTTGGCTTCTCTATTTAACTCCACTCAGATCGTTACTCCATGCCAGCTGTCAATGTATTAGCACTGGTTCAGATCTCTCTCAGATCTTTCTGATGACCTGTCTACTCCAGCAGAAGCTAAGTCCCTGCTAGTTCATTTGTTGTTCATTGTGTACTGAATATATTTCTTAGTACTTGCTAAGTTCTAGTCCAGCTTGCTAACATGATATTGCCTTGCTAGCTGGAAGCTCTGGGTTGCAGAGTGGCACCTCCGCACCGTGAGTCGGTGCGGGGGTCTTTTTGCACACTCTGCGTGGCTTTTTTTAGTTTTTTTGTGCTGACCACATAGATCCCTTTCCTATCCTCAGTCTATCTAGTAAGTCTGGCCTCCTTTGCTGAAACCTGTTTCATCCCTGTGTTTGTGACTTTCCTCTTAACTCACAGTTAATATATGTGGGGGGCTGCCTTTACCTTTGGGGAATTTTCTCTGAGGCAAGGTAAGGCTTATTTTTCTATCTTTAGGGGTACTTAGCTCTTAGGCTGTGAAGAGGCGTCTAGGGAGAGTTAGGTACGCTCCACAGCTATTTCTAGTGTGTGTGTTATAGGATTAGGATTTGCGGTCAGCAGAGTTCCCACTTCCCAGAGCTCGTCCTGTCTTCTAGTTTAACCATCAGGTCATTCCAGGTGCACCTAACCACCAGGTCCATAACAATCCACCATTCGCGAGCAGTCAACAACACTAGGAAGGGGGATGATTAATGAGCGACAGTCACACATCTACACACACACGTCTTCAAGTATACACTAGCGCCTGACCGAGCGGCCATGCAAACCTTTTATAGCATCAGTGCTATGGGACCTTCCAGATGGTCCAATAGGAGCCGCAACAGGACCTGAGCATGTGACCCCCAACCTCCAGCAGGAGGTCGTCCTGTGGGCATGCTCAGTATGGGAAAATCAGGATTTAGTCCCAGAAAGACCTGCTCACTGCTGATAAGTGCTGGCAACAAAGTAAGAGACTGGAAGAGCAGCAGTAACCAGTCGCACAGTATCAGCTTGAGCCAGACGCTGGGACCAACATGTCCACTGTGGCTGGAGAAGAATGGGAGACTGCAGCGGAGATGGTTCGAGATTCCCCCTGTGCAGAAATGGGAACTCGACACTTAACACACATATTCAAACTTTAAAATAAACAATTTTGATAGTTTCAATCATTTCAGCTACTTTTCAAAAGTTATCAGCAAACATGAAATTGCACACCTAAAAACAAAATTAAAAAACATAGGCCTCTGTTGTGGATTCTGTTTGCGGGCTCCCTCTGGTGGTTACTGCTGGTACTGGGTGACTTTGGTGGGTTGCGGCCTTTGGTTTCCATCTGTCCATCAGAGGCTGGGTGTTTCCTATTTTACCTGGCCTCTCTGTCATTTCCCTTGCCGGCTATCAATGTGTTCAGATGTGCTCTGTTTGGTTCCTGCCTACCTGCTCCCAGATCTTTCAGGATAAGCTAAGTGCTGATTTTCAGTTGTTTGGTTTTTTTGTCCAGCTTGCTTAGAATGTCTCTTTGTTAGCTGGTTGCTCTAGTGGACTGAGGTTCTCCCCATGTGCCATGAGTTGGCACATGGGTTCTTGTAATCTCAGGATGGTTTTTTTGATTAGGGTTTTTTGCTGACCGCTCAGTCCCCTTTTGTGTCATTCTGCTTTCTAGTTTTCAGCGGGCCTCTATTTGCTAAAGCTATATACATCATCTCTATGTATGTGCCTTCCTCTCATTTCACCGTTAATACATGTGGGGGGCAACTATATCTTTGGGGTTAATTCCTCTGGAGGCAAGTGAGGTCTTTGTTTTCTCTGCAGTACTAGTTAGCTCTTAGGCTGGTGCGTGGCGTCTAGAACCAACGTAGGCACGCTCCCTGGCTATCTCTAGTTGCGTTTGTCAGGCGTAGGGCAGCGGTCAGCCCAGGTTCCATCACCCTAGAGCTCGTCCGATAGCCATTGGGGATTCACAACAGTATAGCCGGCCCACAAAGTGTTAATTGTTTGGGCTGAAGCAGGAGGAAAAGAAGTGTTCAAGGAAAATTTTTTTTTTTTTTTTCCTTCAGAGTTTTGCTGCCTAGCCCTTAATTGCTGTCTAGCTGCTTCTTACCTCCTCTTAACCCTTGAATGGCTCTGATCTTAGCTGTTTATCATGGATGTCCAGAGTTTGGCTTCCAGCCTGAGTAATCTCGCGGCAAAGGTTCAAAACATACAGGATTTCGTTGTTCACACTCCCATGTCTGAACCTAGAATTCCTATTCCAGAGTTTTTTTCTGGAGATAGATCTACCTTCCTGAATTTCAGGAACAATTGTAAATTGTTTCTCTCTTTGAAATCTCGCTCCTCTGGAGACCCTGCTCAACAGGTCAAGATTGTTATATCGTTCCTACGGGGCGACCCTCAGAATTGGGCATTTGCATTGGCACCAGGGGATCCTGCATTGCTCAGTGTGGATGCGTTTTTTCTGGCATTGGGATTGCTCTATGAGGAACCTAACCTAGAGATTCAGGCTGAAAAGGCTTTATTGGCCCTCTCTCAGGGGCATGATGAAGCGGAAATATATTGTCAGAAATTTCTGAAATGGTCGGTGCTTACTCAGTGGAATGAGTGCGCCCTGGCTGCAAACTTCAGAAATGGTCTTTCTGAGGCCATTAAGGATATTATGGTGGGGTTCCCTGCGCCTACAGGTCTGAATGAGTCTATGGCTATGGCCATTCAGATTGATCGGTGTTTACGGGAGCGCAAACCCGTGCACCAGTTGGCGGTGTCTTCTGAACAGGCACCTGAGACTATGCAATGTGATAGAATTCAGTCCAGAAGTGAACGGCAAAATTATAGGCGGAAAAATGGTTTTTTTTTTTATTGTGGTGATTCAGCTCATGTTATATCAGCATGCTCTAAACGCACAAAAAGGGTTGATAAATCTTTTGCCATTGATACTCTGCAGTCTAAGTTCATTTTGTCTGTGACTCTGATTTTTTTCACTGTCTTCCATTTCCGTCGATGCCTATGTGGATTCAGGCGCTGCCCTGAGTCTTATGGATTGGTCATTTGCTAAACGCTGCGGTTTTAGTCTAGAGCCTCTGGAAGTTCCTATTCCTCTGAAAGGAATTGATTCTACACCATTGGCTATGAATAAACCGCAGTATTGGACACAAGTGACCATGCGCATGACTCCCGTTCATCAGGAGGTGATTCGCTTCCTTGTACTGTATAATTTACATGATGTACTAGTGCTTGGTCTGCCATGGTTACAAACTCATAATCCTGTCCTGGACTGGAAAACAATGTCTGTGCTAAGCTGGGGATGTCACGGGGTTCATGATGATGCACCTCCGATTTCTATAGCTTCATCTACTCCTTCGGAGATCCCTGCGTTTTTGTCGGATTATAGGGATGTTTTTGAGGAGCCTAAGCTCAATTCGCTCCCTCCCCATAGAGAGTGTGACTGTGCTATAGAATTGATTCCTGGCAGTAAGTTCCCTAAGGGTCGTTTATTTAATCTGTCACTGCCAGAGCATACTGCTATGCGGAATTATATTAAGGAGTCCTTGGAAAAGGGACATATTCGTCCATCTTCGTCCCCTCTGGGAGCAGGTTTTTTTTTCGTGGCAAAAAAAGATGGTTCCCTGAGGCCTTGTATAGATTATCGCCTTCTGAATAAGATTACAGTCAAATACCAGTATCCATTGCCATTATTTACTGATTTGTTTGCTCGCATTAAGGGGGCTAGGTGGTTCACTAAAATAGATCTTCGTGGTGCGTATAATCTGGTGCGGATAAAACAGGGTGATGAGTGGAAAACCGCATTTAATACGCCTGAGGGCCATTTTGAGTATTTGGTAATGCCTTTTGGACTCTCCAATGCTCCGTCAGTCTTTCAGTCCTTTATGCACAATATTTTCCGTGAATATCTGGATAAGTTTATGATTGTGTATTTGGATGATATTTTGGTGTTTTCTGATGACTGGGAGTCTCATGTTCTACAGGTCAGGAAGGTGTTTCAGGTTTTGCGGGCCAATTCTCTGTTTGTGAAGGGCTCAAAGTGTCTCTTCGGAGTCCAGAAGATTTCTTTTTTGGGGTACATTTTTTCTCCTTCTACTATTGAGATGGATCCCGTTAAGGTTCAGGCTATTTGTGACTGGACACAACCTACATCTGTTAAGAGCCTTCAGAAGTTCTAGGGGTTTGCTAATTTTTATCGTCGGTTCATTGCTGATTTTTCCAGTATTGTTAAACCTTTGACTGATTTGACTAAAAAGGGTGCTGATGTTGCTGATTGGTCTCCTGCGGCCGTGGAGGCTTTTCGGGAACTTAAGCGCCGGTTTTCTTCTGCTCCTGTGTTGTGTTAACCAGATGTTTCACTTCCTTTCCAGGTGGAGGTTGATGCTTCCGAGATTGGAGCGGGGGCGGTTTTGTCACAGAGAAGTTCTAATGGCTCGGTGATGAAGCCATGTGCTTTCTTCTCTAGAAAATTCTCGCCCGCCGAGCGCAATTATGATGTGGGTAATCGGGAGCTTTTGGCCATGAAGTGGGCATTTGAGGAGTGGCGTCATTGGCTTGAGGGTGCTAAATATCGCGTGGTGGTCTTGACTGATCACAAGAATCTCATTTACCTTGAGTCTGCCAGGCGTTTGAATCCTAGACAGGCTCGTTGGTCGTTATTTTTTTCTCGTTTCAATTTCGTGGTTTCATACCTGCCAGGTTCAAAGAATGTGAAGGCAGATGCTCTTTCCAGGAGTTTTGTGCCTGACTCTCCTGGAGACACTGGGCCTGCTGGTATCCTTAGGGATGGAGTAATATTGTCCGCCGTATCCCCAGACTTGCGACGCGCATTGCAGGAGTTTCAGGTGGATAAACTGGATCGATGTCCACCAGAAAGACTGTTTGTTCCGGATGATTGGACCAGTAGTGTCATCTCCGAGGTCCATTCTTCTGTGTTGGCTGGTCATCCTGGAATATTTGGTACAAGAGACTTGGTGGCCAGGTCTTTTTGGTGGCCTTCCTTGTCTAGGGATGTGCGTACCTTTGTGCAGTCTTGTGAAGTGTGTGCTCGAGCTAAGCCTTGCTGTTCACGGGCTAGTGGGTTGTTGTTATCCTTGCCCATCCCGAAGAGGCCTTGGACGCACATTTCCATGGATTTTATTTCTGATCTCCCGGTTTCACAGAAAATGTCCGTTATCTGGGTTGTGTGTGACCGCTTTTCTAAGATGGTTCATTTGGTGCCCTTGCCTAAGTTGCCCTCCTCCTCTGAGTTGGTTCCTTTGTTTTTTCAGAACGTGGTTCGTTTGCATGGGATTCCGGAGAATATCGTTTCTGACAGGGGATCCCAGTTTGTGTCTAGATTTTGGCGGACGTTTTGTGCCAAGATGGGCATTGATTTGTCTTTCTCGTCTGCATTCCATCCTCAGACGAATGGCCAGACGGAGCGAACTAATCAGACCTTGGAAACTTATTTGAGGTGTTTTGTTTCTGCTGATCAGGATGACTGGGTTGCTTTTTTGCCACTGGCCGAATTTGCTCTTAATAATCGGGCTAGTTCGGCTACGTTGGTCTCTCCTTTTTTTTGTAATTCGGGGTTTCATCCTCGTTTTTCCTCTGGTCAGGTGGAGTCTTCGGATTGTCCTGGAGTGGACGTGGTGGTGGACAGGCTACATCACATTTGGAATCAGGTGGTGGACAATTTGAAGTTATCTCGGGAGAAGACTCAGCAGTTTGCTAATCGCCGTCGCCGCGTGGGTCCCCGACTTCTTGTTGGGGACTTGGTGTGGTTGTCTTCTCGTTTTGTCCCTATGAAGGTCTCTTCTCCTAAGTTCAAGCCTCGGTTCATAGGTCCTTATAGGATCTCGGAGATTCTTAACCCTGTATCTTTCCGTTTGGATCTCCCAGCATCGTTCGCTATTCATAATGTGTTCCATCGGTCGTTGTTGCGGAGGTATGAGGTGCCTGTTGTTCCTTCGGTCGAGCCTCCTGCTCCGGTGCTGGTGGAGGGAGAATTGGAGTATGTTGTTGAAAAGATCTTGGATTCTCGTGTTTCCAGACGCAAACTCCATTATTTGGTTAAGTGGAAGGGTTATGGTCAGGAGGACAATTCTTGGGTGGTCGCCTCCGATGTTCATGCGACTGATTTGGTCCGCGCCTTCCATAGAGCTCACCCTGATCGCCCTAGGGGTTCTCGTGAGGGTTCGGTGACCCCTCCTCAAGGGGGGGGTACTGTTGTGGATTCTGTTTGCGGGCTCCCTCTGGTGGTTACTGCTGGTACTGGGTGACTTTGGTGGGTTGCGGCCTTTGGTTTCCATCTGTCCAGCAGAGGCTAGGTGTTTCCTATTTTACCTGGCCTCTCTGTCATTTCCCTTGCCGGCTATCAATGTGTTCAGATGTGCTCTGTTTGGTTCCTGCCTACCTGCTCCCAGATCTTTCAGGATAAGCTAAGTGCTGATTTTCAGTTGTTTGGTTTTTTTGTCCAGCTTGCTTAGAATGTCTCTTTGTTAGCTGGTTGCTCTAGTGGACTGAGGTTCTCCCCATGTGCCATGAGTTGGCACATGGGTTCTTGTAATCTCAGGATGGTTTTTTTGATTAGGGTTTTTTGCTGACCGCTCAGTCCCCTTTTGTGTCATTCTGCTTTCTAGTTTTCAGCGGGCCTCTATTTGCTAAAGCTATATACATCATCTCTATGTATGTGCCTTCCTCTCATTTCACCATTAATACATGTGGGGGGCAACTATATCTTTGGGGTTAATTCCTCTGGAGGCAAGTGAGGTCTTTGTTTTCTCTGCAGTACTAGTTAGCTCTTAGGCTGGTGCGTGGCGTCTAGAACCAACGTAGGCACGCTCCCTGGCTATCTCTAGTTGCGTTTGTCAGGCGTAGGGCAGCGGTCAGCCCAGGTTCCATCACCCTAGAGCTCGTCCGATATTTATTATACTTTGCTTATCCTGTGCTATCCCTAGCCATTGGGGATTCACGACAGGCCTCCTCCATATCCCCTCAAAGCCTCCTTTCCATCTCCAATATGGGTGTGCTTTCTACTGTTTTGGTAGAAAAAAAATCAAGTATTTGCTCATAATCTGGGAAAAGTAGAAGAAGAATGTGCACAGCTCCTCAATGTTTGGAAATCTGCCGGGCATATAGATCTTCGAAAGCAACGTTTTAGCTCACTTAGAATTAAAATGTCAGAAAAACACATAATTCAAATTACAAGGTAGGTGGATCTTACCCACATTTACAGAACCGGATGATTTTAAAAAGCATATTATAGAAATAAACACAATGTTAGGGCTAGGGAAACGCACCAAATAATAAAGGAATTGATGCGAGGTGCGTTCGCAGCCCGGGGTCCACCGTACCGAGATGGTACCTGCTGCTATGTAATGGCGGATGGACACTTAGCTCACACGTGGGTTAGACTTCACCCCGTGTGAAATGGTAGTGAGCTCTGTTGCTTCACAGAGTCGCACAATACGCTGCACCCTGTTAGCAGTCACAAGGTGCAGCTATAAGACACTAGTGGGATCCCTAAGAATCACCCACACTAATCTGGTGATTGAACTGGCTCTGACCCTCTGTGGCTTTTGAGCCCGCACCTGAGGACGCCCCAAGTCAGATGCTCAGTTCAAGCAGGAATTCCCACCCTATACTGACGGTTGTCAGGAGAGCGCACAGATGACACACGGTGCCATAGAGACGGGCACTGAAACGTGTGCTTAGGCTAGGTTCACATTTGCGATGTGCGCCGCAGCGTCGGTGACGCAACGCACAACGCAAATTTAAACGCATGCACAACGCAGCGTTTTGTGACGCATGTGTCCATTTTTGCATGGTTTTGGGCGCAGAAAAAACTGTAACTTGCTGCGTCCTCTGCGCCCTGACGCATGCACCACAGTGACGCATGCGTCACAAAACGCAAGTGCAACGCATGTCCATGTGCCCCCCATGTTAAATATAGGGGCGCATGACGCATGCGGCGACGCTGCAGCGCCCAACGCTGCGGCGCCGAACGCTAATGAGAACGTAGCCTTAGTGAGCAGATAGCACTGTCGGGCGCTAGATAGCATGCATCCCCCATTCGCGAGCAGTCAACAACACTAGGAAGGGGGATGATTAATGAGCGACAGTCACACATCTACACACACACATCTTCAAGCATACACTAGCGCCTGACCGAGCGGCCATGCAAACCTTTTATAGCATCAGTGCTATGGGACCTTCCAGATGGTCCAATAGGAGCCGCAACAGGACCTGAGCATGTGACCCCCAACCTCCAGCAGGAGGTCATCCTGTGGGCATGCTCAGTATGGGAAAAGCAGGATTTAGTCCCAGAAAGACCTGCTCGCTGCTGATAAGTGCTGGCAACAAAGTAAGAGCCTGGAAGAGCAGCAGTAACCAGTCGCACAGTATCAGCTTGAGCCAGACGCTGGGACCAACATGTCCACTGTGGCTGGAGAAGAATGGGAGACTGCAGCGGAGATGGTTCGAGATTCCCCCTGTGCAGAAATGGGAACTCGACACTTAACACACATATTCAAACTTTAAAATAAACAATTTTGATAGTTTCAATCATTTCAGCTACTTTTCAAAAGTTATCAGCAAACATGAAATTGCACACCTAAAAACAAAATTAAAAAACATAGGCCTCCTCCATATCCCCTCAAAGCCTCCTTTCCATCTCCAATATAGGTGTGCTTTCTACTGTTTTGGTAGAAAAAAAATCAAGTATTTGCTCATAATCTGGGAAAAGTAGAAGAAGAATGTGCACAGCTCCTCAATGTTTGGAAATCTGCCGAGCCTATAGATGTTCGAAAGCAACTTTTTAGCTCACTTAGAATTAAAATGTTGGAGAAACACATAATTCAAATTACAAGGTAGGTTGATCTTACCCACATTTACAGAACCGGATGATTTTAAAAAGCATATTATAGAAATAAACACAATGTTAGGGCTAGGGAAACGCACCAAATAATAAAGGAATTGATGCGAGGTGCGTTCGCAGACCGGGGTCCACCGTACCGAGATGGTACCTGCTGCTATGTAATGGCGGATGGACTCTTAGCTCACACGTCGGTTAGACTTCACCCCGTGTGAAATGGTAGTGAGCTCTGTTGCTTCACAGAGTCGCACAATACGCTGCACCCTGTTAGCAGTCACAAGGTGCAGCTATGAGACACTAGTGGGATCCCTAAGAATCACCCCCACTAATCTGGTGATTAAACTGGCTCTGACCCTCTGTGGCTTTTGAGCCCGCACCTGAGGATGCCCCAAGTCAGATGCTCAGTTCAAGCAGGAATTCCCACCCTATACTGACGGTTGTCAGGAGAGCGCACAGATGGCACACGGTGCTATAGAGACGGGCACTGCAACGTGTGCTTAGTGAGCAGATAGCACTGTCGGGTGCTAGATAGCATGCATCCACCATTCGCGAGCAGTCAACAACACTAGGAAGGGGGATGATTAATGAGCGACAGTCACACATCTATACACACACATCTTCAAGTATACACTAGCGCCTGACCCAGCGGCCATGCAAACCTTTTATAGCATCAGTGCTATGGGACCTTCCAGATGGTCCAATAGGAGCCGCAACAGGACCTAAGCATGTGACCCCCAACCTCCAGCAGGAGGTCGTCCTGTGGGCATGCTCAGTATGGGAAAAGCAGGATTTAGTCCCAGAAAGACCTGCTCGCTGCTGATAAGTGCTGGCAACAAAGTAAGAGCCTGGAAGAGCAGCAGTAACCAGTCGCACAGTATCAGCTTGAGCCAGACGCTGGGACCAACATCTCCACTGCGGCTGGAGAAGAATGGGAGACTGCAGCGGAGATGGTTCGAGTTTCCCCCTGTGCAGAAATGGGAACTCGACACTTAACACAAATATTCAAACTTTAAAATAAACAATTTTGATAGTTTCAATCATTTTAGCTACTTTTCAAAAGTTATCAGCAAACATGAAATTGCACACCTAAAAACAAAATTAAAAAACATAGGCCTCCTACATATCCCCTCAAAGCCTCCTTTCCATCTCCAATATAGGTGTGCTTTCTACTATTTTGGTAGAAAAAATCAAGTATTTGCTCATAATGTGGGAAAAGTAGAAGAAGATTGTGCACAGCTCTGTTGTGAATTCCGTTCTCGAACTGCCTCCTGTGGTCATGAATGGTACTTCGGTGAGTTCTGTCCTTGGACTCCCTCTGGTGGCTGTGATGGGATATGCTGGTTCTGAGATTCCTTCCCCAGCTGCCCTCGTTTAGGGCTAGGCTAGGATTCTCTATTTAACTCCGCTCAGATCGTTACTCCATGCCAGCTGTCAATGTTCTAGTACTGGTTCAGATCTCTCCTCGATCTTTCTGAGGACCTGTCTACTCCAGCAAAAGCTAAGTTCCGGCTTGTTCATTTGTTACTTATGGTTTTTCTTGCTAAGTTCTAGTCCAGCTTGCTATCATGAAACTGCCTGGCTAGCTGGAAGCTCTGGGGGTGCAGAGTGGCACCACCGCACCGTGAGTCGGTGCGGGGGTATTTTTTGCACACTCTGCGTGGTTTTTGTAGTTTGTTGTGTTGACTGCAAAGATCCCTTTCCTATCCTCAATCTGTTTAGTTAGACTGGCCTCTCTTTGCTATAGACTATTTCATCCTGTGTTTGTGATTTCCTCTTAACTCACAGTCAGTACTTGTGGGGGGCTGCTTTTACCTTTGGGGAAATTTCTTCGAGGCAAGTGAGGCTTTGTTTCCTTTCTTTAGGGGTAGTTAGCTCTTAGGCTGTGAAGAGGCGTCTAGGCAGAGTCAGGCACGCTCCACGGCTATTTCTAGTTGTGTTGATAGGAGTAGGGTTTGCGGTGAGCAGAGTTCCCATTTCCCCAGAGCTCGACCCGATTCCGTATTTAACTATCAGGTCATTCCTGGTGCACCTAACCACCAGGTCCATAACAGTACAGCTGGCCAACAAAGTGTTAATGCATCTCAATAGAGGCAAAAGAGAAGTTCTGAGACCATTTTTTTTTTCTCTGCAGTGTGTTTTGCCTTTCTTTTCCCCTTAAACTCTGGGTGGTTCAGAACTCAGGTGTGGATATGGACATTCAAGGTCTGTCCTCTAGTGTAGATCAACTCGCTGCAAGGGTACAAAACATTCAAGATTATGTAGTTCAGAATCCTATGTTGGAGCCTAGAATTCCAATTCCTGATTTGTTTTCTGGGGATAGATCTAAATTTCTGAATTTCAAAAACAATTGTAAACTGTTTCTTGCTCTGAAACCCCGCTCTTCTGGTGACCCTATTCAGCAAGTGAGAATCATTATTTCTTTGTTGCGTGGCGACCCTCAAGACTGGGCATTCGCCCTGGCGCCAGGAGATCCTGCATTGCGTAATGTAGATGCGTTTTTTCTGGCGCTGGGATTGCTTTATGATGAACCGAATTCTGTGGATCAGGCAGAGAAAATTTTGCTGGCTTTGTGTCAGGGTCAGGATGAAGCGGGGGTATATTGCCAGAAGTTCAGAAAGTGGTCTGTGCTTACTCAGTGGAATGAGTGTGCCCTGGCAGCAATTTTCAGAAAGGGTCTTTCTGAAGCCCTTAAGGATGTTATGGTGGGGTTCCCCACGCCTGCTGGTCTGAATGAATCAATGTCCTTGGCCATACAGATCGATCGGCGCTTACGTGAGCGCAAAACTGTGCACCATTTGGCGGTATCCTCTGAGCAGAGGCCTGAGCCTATGCAATGTGATAGGACTTTGACCAGAGCTGAACGGCAAGAACATAGACGTCAGAATGGGCTGTGTTTTTACTGTGGTGACTCCACTCATGCTATCTCTGATTGTCCTAAGCGCACTAAGCGGTTCGCTAGGTCTGTCACCATTGGTACTGTACAGCCTAAATTTCTTTTGTCCGTTACTCTGATTTGCTCTTTGTCATCCTATTCTGTTATGGCATTTGTGGATTCAGGCGCTGCCCTGAATTTGATGGACTTAGAGTTTGCCAGGCGCTGTGGTATTTTCTTGGAGCCCTTGCAGCATCCCATTCCTTTGAGGGGAATTGATGCTACGCCTTTGGCCAAGAATAAGCCTCAGTACTGGACCCAGTTGACCATGTGCATGGCTCCTGCGCATCAGGAGGATATTTGCTTTTTGGTGTTGCATAATCTGCATGATGTGGTCGTGTTGGGTTTGCCATGGCTGCAGGTCCATAATCCAGTATTGGATTGGAAATCAATGTCGGTGTCCAGTTGGGGCTGTCAAGGGGTACATGGGGATGTTTCACTGTTGTCAATTTCTTCCTCCACTCCTTCTGAAGTCCCTGAGTTTTTGTCGGATTACCGGGATGTATTTGATGAGCCCAAGTCTAGTACCCTACCTCCTCATAGGGATTGTGATTGTGCTATTAATTTGATTCCTGGTAGCAAGTTCCCTAAGGGACGACTTTTCAATTTGTCTGTGCCAGAACACGCCGCTATGCGGAGTTATATAAAGGAGTCCTTGGAGAAAGGGCATATCCGCCCGTCGTCGTCACCATTGGGAGCAGGGTTCTTTTTTGTGGCCAAGAAGGATGGTTCTCTGAGACCTTGTATAGATTACCGCCTTCTTAATAAAATCACGGTCAAATTTCAGTACCCTTTGCCTCTACTGTCTGATTTATTTGCTCGGATTAAGGGGGCTAGTTGGTTCACCAAGATAGACCTTCGAGGGGCGTATAATCTCGTGCGTATTAAACAGGGCGATGAATGGAAAACAGCATTTAATACGCCCGAGGGCCATTTTGAGTACCTGGTGATGCCATTCGGCCTTTCTAATGCTCCCTCTGTGTTTCAGTCCTTTATGCATGACATCTTCCGAAAGTATCTGGATAGATTCATGATCGTATATTTGGATGATATTTTGGTCTTTTCGGATGATTGGGAGTCCCATGTGAAGCAGGTCAGAATGGTGTTCCAGGTCCTTCGTGCTAATTCCTTGTTTGTGAAGGGATCTAAGTGTCTCTTTGGAGTTCAGAAGGTTTCCTTTTTGGGCTTCATTTTTTCCCCTTCTACTATCGAGATGGATCCTGTTAAAGTCCAAGCTATTTATGATTGGACTCGGCCTACATCTGTGAAGAGCCTTCAGAAATTTCTGGGCTTTGCCAATTTTTACCGTCGCTTCATCGCTAATTTTTCTAGTGTTGTTAAACCGTTGACTGATTTGACCAAGAAGGGTGCTGATGTGGTGAATTGGTCCTCTGTGGCCGTTGAGGCTTTTCAGGAGTTGAAACGTCGTTTCTCTTTGGCTCCTGTGTTGTGTCAGCCAGATGTTTCGCTCCCTTTTCAGGTCGAAGTTGATGCTTCTGAAATTGGAGCAGGGGCTGTTTTGTCTCAGAGAAGTTCTGATTGCTCTGTAATGAAGCCATGTGCTTTCTTTTCGAGAAAGTTTTCGCCTGCTGAGCGTAATTATGATGTTGGCAATCGGGAGTTGTTGGCTATGAAGTGGGCATTCGAGGAGTGGCGACATTGGCTTGAAGGAGCCAAGCATCGCGTGGTGGTCTTGACAGATCACAAGAATCTGACTTATCTCGAGTCTGCCAAGCGGTTGAATCCTAGACAATCTCGTTGGTCGCTGTTTTTCTCCTGTTTCAATTTTGTGGTTTCGTACCTTCCGGGTTCTAAGAATGTGAAGGCTGATGCCCTTTCAAGGAGTTTTGTGCTGGATTCTCCTGGGGTTCCTGGGCCGGCTGGTATTCTCAGAGAGGGGGTAGTTCTGTCTGCCATCTCCCCTGATTTGCGGCGGGTGCTGCAGGAGTTCCAGGCTGATAGACCTGACCGTTGTCCAGCGGAGAAACTGTTTGTCCCTGATAGATGGACTAATAGAGTTATCTCTGAGGTTCATTGTTCGGTGTTGGCTGGTCATCCTGGGATTTTTGGTACCAGAGATTGGTGGCTAGGTCCTTTTGGTGGCCTTCCTTGTCGCGGGATGTGCGTTCTTTTGTGCAGTCTTGTGGGACTTGTGCTCGGGCTAAGCCCTGCTGTTCTCATGCCAGTGGGTTGCTTTTGCCATCCATAATGTGTTCCATAGGTCATTGCTGCAGAGATATGTGGCGCCTATGGTTCCCTCCGTTGATCCTCCTGCTCCGGTGTTGGTCGAGGGGGAGTTGGAGCATGTGGTGGAGAAGATTTTGGATTCTCGTATTTCTAGACGAAAACTTCAGTACTTGGTCAAATGGAAGGGCTATGGTCAGGAGGATAATTCCTGGGTTGTTGCCTCTGATGTCCATGCTGCCTATTTAGTTTGTGCCTTTCATTTGGCTCGTCCTGATCGGCCTGGGGGCTCTGGTGAGGGTTCGGTGACCCCTCCTCAAGGGGGGGGTACTGTTGTGAATTCCGTTCTCGAACTCCCTCCTGTGGTCATGAATGGTACTTCGGTGAGTTCTGTCCTTGGACTCCCTCTGGTGGCTGTGAGGGGAGCTGCTGGCTCTGAGATTCCTTCCCCAGCTGCCCTCGTTTAGGGCTAGGCTAGGATTCTCTATTTAACTCCACTCAGATCGTTACTCCATCCCAGCTGTTAATGTTCTAGTACTGGTTCAGATTTCTCCTGGATCTTTCTGAGGACCTGTCTACTCTAGCAAAAGCTAAGTTCCGGCTTGTTAATTTGTTACTTATGGTTTTTCTTGCTAAGTTCTAGTCCAGCTTGCTATCATGAAACTGCCTGGCTAGCTGGAAGCTCTGGGGGTGCAGAGTAGCACCACCGCACCGTGAGTCGGTGCGGGGGTATTTTTTACACACTCTGCGTGGTTTTTGTAGTTTGTTGTGTTGACCACAAAGATCCCTTTCCTATCCTCAATCTGTTTAGTTAGACTGGCCTCTCTTTGCTATAGCCTATTTCATCCTGTGTTTGTGATTTCCTCTTAACTCACAGTCAATACTTGTGGGGGGCTGCTTTTACCTTTGGGGAAATTTCTCTGAGGCAAGTGAGGCTTTGTTTCCTTTCTTTAGGGGTAGTTAGCTCTTAGGCTGTGAAGAGGCGTCTAGGCAGAGTCAGGCACGCTTCACGGCTATTTCTAGTTGTGTTGATAGGAGTAGGGTTTGCGGTCAGCAGAGTTCCCATTTCCCCAGAGCTTGTCCAGATTCCGTGTTTAACTATCAGGTCATTCCTGGTGCACCTAACCACCAGGTCCATAACACAGCTCCTCAATGTTTGGAAATCTGCCGAGCATATAGATCTTCGAAAGCAACTTTTTAGCTCACTTAGAATTAAAATATCGGAGAAACACATAATTCAAATTACAAGGTAGGTGGATCTTACCCACATTTACAGAACCGGATGATTTTAAAAAGCATATTATAGAAATAAAAACAATGTTAGGGCTAGGGAAACGCACCAAATAATAAAGGAATTGATGCAAGGTGCGTTCGCAGCCCAGGGTCCACCGTACCGAGATGGTACCTGCTGCTATGTAATGGCGGATGGACTCTTAGCTCACACGTGAGTTAGACTTCACCCCGTGTGAAATGGTAGTGAGCTCTGTTGCTTCACAGAGTCGCACAATACGCTGCACCCTGTTAGCAGTCACAAGGTGCAGCTATAAGACACTAGTGGGATCCCTAAGAATCACTCCCACTAATCTGGTGATTGAACTGGCTCTGACCCTCTGTGGCTTTTGAGCCCGCGCCTGAGGATGCCCCAAGTCAGATGCTCAGTTCAAGCAGGAATTCCCACCCTATACTGACGGTTGTCAGGAGAGCGCACAGATGGCACATGGTGCCATAGAGACGGGCACTGCAACGTGTGCTTAGTGAGCAGATAGCACTGTCGGGCGCTAGATAGCATGCATCCACCATTCGCGAGCAGTCAACAACACTAGGAAGGGGGATGATTAATGAGCGACAGTCACACATCTACACACACACGTCTTCAAGTATACACTAGCGCCTGACCGAGCGGCTATGCAAACTTTTTATAGCATCAGTGCTATGGGACCTTCCAGATGGTCCAATAGGAGCCGCAACAGGACCTGAGTATGTGACCCCCAACCTCCAGCAGGAGGTCGTCCTGGGGGCATGCTCAGTATGGGAAAAGCAGGATTTAGTCCAGAAAGACCTGCTCGCTGCTGATAAGTGCTGGCAACAAAGAAAGAGCCTGGAAGAGCAGCAGTAACCAGTCGCACAGTATCAGCTTGAGCCAGACGCTGGGACCAACATCTCCACTGCGGCTGCAGAAGAATGGGAGACTGCAGCGGAGATGGTTCGAGATTCCCCCTGTGCAGAAATGGGAACTCGACACTTAACACACATATTCAAACTTTAAAATAAACAATTTTGATAGTTTCAATCATTTTAGCTACTTTTCAAAAGTTATGAGCAAACATGAAATTGCACACCTTAAAACAAAATTAAAAAACATAGGCCTCCTCCATATCCCCTCAAAGCCTCCTTTCCATCTCCAATATAGGTGTGCTTTCTACTATTTTGGTAGAAAAAAAATCAAGTATTTGCTCATAATCTGGGAAAAGTAGAAGAAGAATGTGCACAGCTCCTCAATGTTTGGAAATCGGCCGAGCCTATAGATCTTCGAAAGCAACTTTTTAGCTCACTTAGAATTAAAATGTCGGAGAAACACATAATTCAAATTACAAGGTAGGTAGATCTTACCCACATTTACAGAACCGGATGATTTTAAAAAGCATATTATAGAAATAAACAAAATGTTAGGGCTAGGGAAACGCACCAAATAATAAAGGAATTGATGCGAGGTGCGTTCGCTGACCGGGGTCCACCGTACAGAGATGGTACCTGCTGCTATGTAATGGCGGATGGACTCTTAGCTCACACGTGGGTTAGACTTCACCCCGTGTGAAATGGTAGTGAGCTCTGTTGCTTCACAGAGTCGCACAATATGCTGCACCCTGTTAGCAGTCACAAGGTGCAGCTATAAGACACTAGTGGGATCCCTAAGAATCACCCCCACTAATCTGGTGATTGAACTGGCTCTGACCCTCTGTGGCTTTTGAGCCCGCACCTGAGGACGCCCCAAGTCAGATGCTCAGTTCAAGCAGGAATTCCCACCCTATACTGACGGTTGTCAGGAGAGCGCACAGTTGGCACACGGTGCCATAGAGACGGGCACTGCAACGTGTGCTTAGTGAGCAGATAGCACTGTCGGGCGCTAGATAGCATGCATCCAAAATTCGCGAGCAGTCAACAACACTAGGAAGGGGGATGATTAATGAGCGACAGTCACACATAAACACACACACATCTTCAAGTATACACTAGCGCCTGACCGAAAGGCCATGCGAACCTTTTATAGCATCAGTGCTATGGGACCTTCCAGATGGTCCAATAGGAGCCGCAACAGGACCTGAGCATGTGACCCCCAACCTCCAGCTGGAGGTCGTCCTGTGGGCATGCTCAGTATGGGAAAAGCAGGATTTAGTCCCAGAAAGACCTGCTCGCTGCTGATAAGTGCTGGCAACAAAGTAAGAGCCTGGAAGAGCAGCAGTAACCAGTCGCACAGTATCAGCTTGAGCCAGACGCTGGGACCAACATCTCCACTGCGGCTGGAGAAGAATGGGAGACTGCAGCGGAGATGGTTCGAGATTCCCCCTGTGCAGAAATGGGAACTCGACACTTAACACACATATTCAAACTTTAAAATAAACAATTTTGATAGTTTCAATCATTTTAGTTACTTTTCAAAAGTTATCAGCAAACATGAAATTGCACACCTAAAAACAAAATTAAAAAACATAGGACTCCTCCATATCCCCTCAAAGCCTCCTTTCCATCTCCAATATAGGTGTGCTTTCTACTATTTTGGTAGAAAAAAAATCAAATCTTTGCTCATAATCTGGGAAAAGTAGAAGAAGAATGTGCACAGCTCCTCAATATTTGGAAATCTGCCGAGCATATAGATGTTCGAAAGCAACTTTTTAGGTCACTTAGAATTAAAATGTCGGAGAAACACTTAATTCAAATTACAAGGTAGGTGGATCTTACCCACATTTACAGAACCGGATGATTTTAAAAAGCATATTATAGAAATAAAAACAATGTTAGGGCTAGGGAAACGCACCAAATAATAAAGGAATTGATGCGAGGTGCGTTTGCAGCCCGGGGTCCACCGTACAGAGATGGTACCTGCTGCTATGTAATGGCGGAAGGACACTTAGCTCACACGTGTGTTAGACTTCACCCCGTGTGAAATGGTAGTGAGCTCTGTTGCTTCACAGAGTCGCACAATACGCTGCACCCTGTTAGCAGTCACAAGGTGCAGCTATGAGACACTAGTGGGATCCCTAAGAATCACCCCCACTAATCTGGTGATTAAACTGGCTCTGACCCTCTGTGGCTTTTGAGCCCGCGCCTGAGGATGCCCCAAGTCAGATGCTCAGTTCAAGCAGGAATTCCCACCCTATACTGACGGTTGTCAGGAGAGCGCACAGATGGCACACGGTGCCATAGAGACGGGCACTGCAACGTGTGCTTAGTGAGCAGATAGCACTGTCGGGTGCTAGATAGCATGCATCCACCATTCGCGAGCAGTCAACAACACTAGGAAGGGGGATGATTAATGAGCGACAGTCACACATCTATACACACACATCTTCAAGTATACACTAGCGCCTGACCCAGCGGCCATGCAAACCTTTTATAGCATCAGTGCTATGGGACCTTCCAGATGGTCCAATAGGAGCCGCAACAGGACCTAAGCATGTGACCCCCAACCTCCAGCAGGAGGTCGTCCTGTGGGCATGCTCAGTATGGGAAAAGCAGGATTTAGTCCCAGAAAGACCTGCTCGCTGCTGATAAGTGCTGGCAACAAAGTAAGAGCCTGGAAGAGCAGCAGTAACCAGTCGCACAGTATCAGCTTGAGCCAGACGCTGGGACCAACATCTCCACTGCGGCTGGAGAAGAATGGGAGACTGCAGCGGAGATGGTTCGAGATTCCCCCTGTGCAGAAATGGGAACTCGACACTTAACACAAATATTCAAACTTTAAAATAAACAATTTTGATAGTTTCAATCATTTTAGCTACTTTTCAAAAGTTATCAGCAAACATGAAATTGCACACCTAAAAACAAAATTAAAAAACATAGGCCTCCTCCATATCCCCTCAAAGCCTCCTTTCCATCTCCAATATAGGTGTGCTTTCTACTATTTTGGTAGAAAAAATCAAGTATTTGCTCATAATGTGGGAAAAGTAGAAGAAGATTGTGCACAGCTCTGTTGTGAATTCCGTTCTCGAACTGCCTCCTGTGGTCATGAATGGTACTTCGGTGAGTTCTGTCCTTGGACTCCCTCTGGTGGCTGTGATGGGAGCTGCTGGTTCTGAGATTCCTTCCCCAGCTGCCCTCGTTTAGGGCTAGGCTAGGATTCTCTATTTAACTCCGCTCAGATCGTTACTCCATGCCAGCTGTCAATGTTCTAGTACTGGTTCAGATCTCTCCTCGATCTTTCTGAGGACCTGTCTACTCCAGCAAAAGCTAAGTTCCGGCTTGTTCATTTGTTACTTATGGTTTTTCTTGCTAAGTTCTAGTCCAGCTTGCTATCATGAAACTGCCTGGCTAGCTGGAAGCTCTGGGGGTGCAGAGTGGCACCACCGCACCGTGAGTCGGTGCGGGGGTATTTTTTGCACACTCTGCGTGGTTTTTGTAGTTTGTTGTGTTGACTGCAAAGATCCCTTTCCTATCCTCTAAATCTAAATTTCTGAATTTCAAAAACAATTGTAAACTGTTTCTTGCTCTGAAACCCCGCTCTTCTGGTGACCCTATTCAGCAAGTGAGAATCATTATTTCTTTGTTGCGTGGCGACCCTCAAGACTGGGCATTCGCCCTGGCGCCAGGAGATCCTGCATTGCGTAATGTAGATGTGTTTTTTCTGGCGCTGGGATTGCTTTATGATGAACCGAATTCTGTGGATCAGGCAGAGAAAATTTTGCTGGCTTTGTGTCAGGGTCAGGATGAAGCGGGGGTATATTGCCAGAAGTTCAGAAAGTGGTCTGTGCTTACTCAGTGGAATGAGTGTGCCCTGGCAGCAATTTTCAGAAAGGGTCTTTCTGAAGCCCTTAAGGATGTTATGGTGGGGTTCCCCTGCTGGTCTGAATGAATCAATGTCCTTGGCCATACAGATCGATCGGCGCTTACGTGAGCGCAAAACTGTGCACCATTTGGCGGTATCCTCTGAGCAGAGGCCTGAGCCTATGCAATGTGATAGGACTTTGACCAGAGCTGAACGGCAAGAACATATACGTCAGAATGGGCTGTGTTTTTACTGTGGTGACTCCACTCATGCTATCTCTGATTGTCCTAAGCGCACTAAGCGGTTCGCTAGGTCTGTCACCATTGGTACTGTACAGCCTAAATTTCTTTTGTCCGTTACTCTGATTTGCTCTTTGTCATCCTATTCTGTTATGGCATTTGTGGATTCAGGCGCTGCCCTGAATTTGATGGACTTAGAGTTTGCCAGGCGCTGTGGTATTTTCTTGGAGCCCTTGCAGCATCCCATTCCTTTGAGGGGAATTGATGCTACGCCTTTGGCCAAGAATAAGCCTCAGTACTGGACCCAGTTGACCATGTGCATGGCTCCTGCGCATCAGGAGGATATTTGCTTTTTGGTGTTGCATAATCTGCATGATGTGGTCGTGTTGGGTTTGCCATGGCTGCAGGTCCATAATCCAGTATTGGATTGGAAATCAATGTCGGTGTCCAGTTGGGGCTGTCAAGGTGTACATGGGGATGTTTCACTGTTGTCAATTTCTTCCTCCACTCCTTCTGAAGTCTCCCTCCTGTGGTCATGAATGGTACTTCGGTGAGTTCTGTCCTTGGACTCCCTCTGGTGGCTGTGAGGGGAGCTGCTGGTTCAGAGATTCCTTCCCCAGCTGCCCTCGTTTAGGGCTAGGCTAGGATTCTCTATTTAACTCCACTCAGATCATTACTCCATGCCAGCTGTCAATGTTCTAGTACTGGTTCAGATCTCTCCTGGATCTTTCTGAGGACCTGTCTACTCCAGCAAAAGCTAAGTTCCGGCTTGTTAATTTGTTACTTATGGTTTTTCTTGCTAAGTTCTAGTCCAGCTTGCTATCATGAAACTGCCTGGCTAGCTGGAAGCTCTGGGGGTGCAGAGTGGCACCACCGCACCGTGAGTCGGTGCGGGGGTATTTTTTGCACACTCTGCGTGGTTTTTGTAGTTTGTTGTGTTGACCGCAAAGATCCCTTTCCTATCCTCAATCTGTTTAGTTAGACTGGCCTCTCTTTGCTATAGCCTATTTCATCCTGTGTTTGTGATTTCCTCTAAACTCACAGTCAATACTTGTGGGGGGCTGCTTTTACCTTTGGGGAAATTTCTCTGAGGCAAGTGAGGCTTTGTTTCCTTTCTTTAGGGGTAGTTAGCTCTTAGGCTGTGAAGAGGCGTCTAGGCAGAGTCAAGCACGCTCCACGGCTATTTCTAGTTGTGTTGATAGGAGTAGGGTTTGCGGTCAGCAGAGTTCCCATTTCCCCAGAGCTCGTCCCGATTCCGTGTTTAACTATCAGGTCATTCCTGGTGCACCTAACCACCAGGTCCATAACACAGCTCCTCAATGTTTGGAAATCTGCCGAGCATATAGATCTTCGAAAGCAACTTTTTAGCTCACTTAAAATTAAAATATCGGAGAAACACATAATTCAAATTACAAGGTAAGTGGATCTTACCCACATTTACAGAACCGGATGATTTTAAAAAGCATATTATAGAAATAAACACAATGTTAGGGCTAGGGAAACGCACCAAATAATAAAGGAATTGATGCAAGGTGCGATCGCAGCCCAGGGTCCACCGTACTGAGATGGTACCTGCTGCTATGTAATGGCGGATGGACTCTTAGCTCACACGTGGGTTAGACTTCACCCCGTGTGAAATGGTAGTGAGCTCTGTTGCTTCACAGAGTCGCACAATACGCTGCACCCTGTTAGCAGTCACAAGGTGCAGCTATAAGACACTAGTGGGATCCCTAAGAATCACCCCCACTAATCTGGTGATTGAACTGGCTCTGACCCTCTGTGGCTTTTGAGCCCGCGCCTGAGGATGCCCCAAGTCAGATGCTCAGTTCAAGCAGGAATTCCCACCCTATACTGACGGTTGTCAGGAGAGCGCACAGATGGCACACGGTGCCATAGAGACGGGCACTGCAACGTGTGCTTAGTGAGCAGATAGCACTGTCGGGCGCTAGATAGCATGCATCCACCATTCGCGAGCAGTCAACAACACTAGGAAGGGGGATGATTAATGAGCGACAGTCACACATCTACACACACACGTCTTCAAGTATACACTAGCGCCTGACCGAGCGGCCATGCAAACCTATTATAGCATCAGTGCTATGGGACCTTCCAGATGGTCCAATAGGAGCCGCAACAGGACCTGAGCATGTGACCCCCAACCTCCAGCAGGAGGTCGTCCTGGGGGCATGCTCAGTATGGGAAAAGCAGGATTTAGTCCAAAAAGACCTGCTCACTGCTGATAAGTGCTGGCAGCAAAGTAAGAGCCTGGAAGAGCAGCAGTAACCAGTCGCACAGTATCAGCTTGAGCCAGACGCTGGGACCAACATCTCCACTGCGGCTGCAGAAGAATGGGAGACTGCAGCGGAGATGGTTCGAGATTCCCCCTGTGCAGAAATGGGAACTCGACACTTAACACACATATTCAAACTTTAAAAATAAACAATTTTGATAGTTTCAATCATTTTAGCTACTTTTCAAAAGTTATCAGCAAACATGAAATTGCACACCTAAAAACAAAATTAAAAAACATAGGCCTCCTCCATATCCCCTCAAAGCCTCCTTTCCATCTCCAATGATAGGTGTGCTTTCTACTATTTTGTTAGAAAAAAATCAAGTATTTGCTCATAATCTGGTAAAAGTAGAAGAAGAATGTGCACAGCTCCTCAATGTTTGGAAATCTGCCGAGCATATAGATCTTCGAAAGCAACTTTTTAGCTCACTTAGAATTAAAATGTCGGAGAAACACATAATTCAAATTACAAGGTAGGTGGATCTTACCCACATTTACAGAACCACATGATTTTAAAAAGCATATTATAGAAATAAACACAATGTTAGGGCTAGGGAAACGCACCAAATAATAAAGGAATTGATGCGAGGTGCGTTCGCAGCCCGGGGTCCACCGTACCGAGATGGTACCTGCTGCTATGTAATGGCGGATGGACACTTAGCTCACACGTGGGTTAGACTTCACCACGTGTGAAATGGTAGTGAGCTCTGTTGCTTCACAGAGTCGCACAATACGCTGCACCCTGTTAGCAGTCACAAGGTGCAGCTATAAGACACTAGTGGGATCCCTAAGAATCACCCCCACTAATCTGGTGATTGAACTGGCTCTGACCCTCTGTGGCTTTTGAGCCCGCGCCTGAGGACGCCCCAAGTCAGCTGCTCAGTTCAAGCAGGAATTCCCACCCTATACTGACGGTTGTCAGGAGAGCGCACACATGGCACACGGTGCCATAGAGACGGGCAGTGCAACGTGTGCTTAGTGAGCAGATAGCACTGTCGGGCACTAGATAGCATGCATCCACCATTCGCGAGCAGTCAACAACACTAGGAAGGGGGATGATTAATGAGCGACAGTCACACATCTACACACACACGTCTTCAAGTATACACTAGCGCCTGACCGAGCGGCCATGCAAACCTTTTATAGCATCAGTGCTATAGGACCTTCCAGATGGTCCAATAGGAGCCGCAACAGGACCTGAGCATGTGACCCCCAACCTCCAGCAGGAGGTCGTCCTGTGGGCATGCTCAGTATGGGAAAAGCAGGATTTAGTCCAGAAAGACCTGCTCGCTGCTGATAAGTGCTGGCAGCAAAGTAAGAGCCTGGAAGAGCAGCAGTAACCAGTCGCACAGTATCAGCTTGAGCCAGACGCTGGGACCAACATCTCCACTGCGGCTGCAGAAGAATGGGAGACTGCAGCGGAGATGGTTCGAGATTCCCCCTGTGCAGAAATGGGAACTCGACACTTAACACACATATTCAAACTTTAAAATAAACAATTTTGATAGTTTCAATCATTTTAGCTACTTTTCAAAAGTTATCTGCAAACATGAAATTGCATACCTAAAAACAAAATTAAAAAACATAGGCCTCCTCTATATCTCCTCAAAGCCTCCTTTCCATCTCCAATATAGGTGTGCTTTCTACTATTTTGGCAGAAAAAAATCAAGTATTTGCTCATAATCTTGGAAAAGTAGAAGAAGAATGTGCACAGCTCCTCACTGTTTGGAAATCTGCTGAGCATATAGATCTTCGAAAGCAACTTTTTAGCTCACTTAGAATTAAAATATCGGAGAAACACATAATTCAAATTACAAGGTAGGTGGATCTTACCCACATTTACAGAACCGGATGATTTTAAAAAGCATATTATAGAAATAAAAACAATGTTAGGGCTAGTGAAACGCACCAAATAATAAAGGAATTGATGCAAGGTGCGTTCGCAGCCCAGGGTCCACAATACCGAGATGGTACCTGCTGCTATGTAATGGCGGATGGACACTTAGCTCACACGTGGGTTAGACTTCACCCCGTGTGAAATGGTAGTGAGCTCTGTTGCTTCACAGGGTCGCACAATACGCTGCACCCTGTTAGCAGTCACAAGGTGCAGCTCTAAGACACTAGTGGGATCCCTAAGAATCACCCCCACTAATCTGGTGATTGAACTGGCTCTGACCCTCTGTGGCTTTTGAGCCCGCGCCTGAGGATGCCCCAAGTCAGATGCTCAGTTCAAGCAGGAATTCCCACCCTATACTGACGGTTGTCAGGAGAGCGCACAGATGGCACACGGTGCCATAGAGACGGGCACTGCAACGTGTGCTTAGTGAGCAGATAGCACTGTCGGGCGCTAGATAGCATGCATCCACCATTCGCGAGCAGTCAACACTAGGAAGGGGGATGATTAATGAGCGACAGTCACACATCTACACACACACGTCTTCAAGTATACACTAGCGCCTGACCGAGCGGCCATGCAAACCTTTTATAGCATCAGTGCTATGGGACCTTCCAGATGGTCCAATAGGAGCCGCAACAGGACCTGAGCATGTGACCCCCAACCTCCAGCAGGAGGTCGACCTGTGGGCATGCTCAGTATGGGAAAAGCAGGATTTAGTCCAGAAAGACCTGCTCGCTGCTGATAAGTGCTGGCAACAAAGTAAGAGCCTGGAAGAGCAGCAGTAACCAGTCGCACAGTATCAGCTTGTGCCAGACGCTGGGACCAACATCTCCACTGCGGCTGCAGAAGAATGGGAGACTGCAGCGGAGATGGTTCGAGATTCCCCCTGTGCAGAAATGGGAACTCGACACTTAACACACATATTCAAACTTTAAAATAAACAATTTTGATAGTTTCAATCATTTCAGCTACTTTTCAAAAGTTATCAGCAAACATGAAATTGCACACCTAAAAACAAAATTAAAAAACATAGGCCTCCTCCATATCCCCTCAAAGCCTCCTTTCCATCTCCAATATAGGTGTGCTTTCTACTATTTTGGTAGAAAAAAAATCAAGTATTTGCTCATAATCTGGGAAAAGTAGAAGAAGAATGTGCACATCTCCTCAATGTTTGGAAATCTGCCGAGCATATAGATCTTCGAAAGCAACTTTTTAGCTCACTTAGAATTAAAATGTCGGAGAAACAAATTATTCAAATTACAAGGTAGGTGGATCTTACCCACATTTACAGAACCGGATGATTTTAAAAAGCATAATATAGAAATAAACACAATGTTAGGGCTAGGGAAATGCACCAAATAATAAAGGAATTGATGCGAGGTGCGTTCGCAGCCCGGGGTCCACCGTACAGAGATGGTACCTGCTGCTATGTAATGGCGGATGGACACTTAGCTCACACGTGGGTTAGACTTCACCCCGTGTGAAATGGTAGTGAGCTCTGTTGCTTCACAGAGTCGCACAATACGCTGCACCCTGTTAGCAGTCACAAGGTGCAGCTATAAGACACTAGTGGGATCCCTAAGAATCACTCCCACTAATCTGGTGATTGAACTGGCTCTGACCCTCTGTGGCTTTTGAGCCCGCGCCTGAGGATGCCCCAAGTCAGATGCTCAGTTCAAGCAGGAATTCCCACCCTATACTGACCGGTTGTCAAGAGAGCGCACAGATGGCACACGGTGCCATAGAGACGGGCACTGCAACGTGTGCTTAGTGAGTAGATAGCACTGTCGGGCGCTAGATAGCATGCATCCACCATTCGCGAGCAGTCAACAACACTAGGAAGGGGGATGATTAATGAGCGACAGTCACACATCTACACACACACGTCTTCAAGTATACACTAGCGCCTGACCGAGAGGCCATGCGAACCTTTTATAGCATCAGTGCTATGGGACCTTCCAGATGGTCCAATAGGAGCCGCAACAGGACCTAAGCATGTGACCCCCAACCTCCAGCAGGAGGTCGTCCTGTGGGCATGCTCAGTATGGGAAAAGCAGGATTTAGTCCCAGAAAGACCTGCTCGCTGCTGATAAGTGCTGGCAACAAAGTAAGAGCCTGGAAGAGCAGCAGTAACCAGTCGCACAGTATCAGCTTGAGCCAGACGCTGAGACCAACATCTCCACTGTGGCTGGAGAAGAATGGGAGACTGCAGCGGAGATGGTTCGAGATTCCCCCTGTGCAGAAATGGGAATTCGAAACTTAACACACATATTCAAACTTTAAAATAAACAATTTTGATAGTTTCAATCATTTTAGCTACTTTTCAAAAGTTATCAGCAAACATGAAATTGCACACCTAAATACAAAATTAAAAAACATAGGCCTCCTCCATATCCCCTCAAAGCCTCCTTTCCATCTCCAATATAAGTGTGCTTTCTACTATTTTGGTTGAAAAAAAATCAAGTATTTGCTCATAATCTGGGAAAAGTAGAAGAATGTGCACAGCTCCTCAAAGTTTGGAAATCTGCCGAGCATATAGATCTTCGAAAGCAACTTTTTAGCTTACTTAGAATTAAAATGTCGGAGAAACACATAATTCAAATTACAAGGTAGGTGGATCTTACCCACATTTACAGAACCGGATGATTTTAAAAAGCATATTATAAAAATAAACACAATGTTACGGCTAGGGAAACGCACCAAATAATAAAGGAATTGATGCGAGGTGCGTTCGCAGCCCGGAGTCCACCGTACAGAGATGGTACCTGCTGCTATGTAATGGCGGATGGACTCTTAGCTCACACGTTGGTTAGACTTCACCCCGTGTGAAATGGTAGTGAGCTCTGTTGCTTCACAGAGTCGCACAATACGCTGCACCCTGTTAGCAGTCACAAGGTGCAGCTATAAGACACTAGTGGGATCCCTAAGAATCACTCCCACTAATCTGGTGATTGAACTGGCTCTGACCCTCTGTGGCTTTTGAGCCCGCTCCTGAGGACGCCCCAAGTCAGATGCTCAGTTCAAGCAGGAATTCCCACCCTATACTGACGGTTGTCAGGAGAGCGCACAGTTGGCACACGGTGCCATAGAGACGGGCACTGCAACGTGTGCTTAGTGAGCAGATAGCACTGTCGGGCGCTAGATAGCATGCATCCAAAATTCGCGAGCAGTCAACAACACTAGGAAGGGGGATGATTAATGAGCGACAGTCACACATAAACACACACACATCTTCAAGTATACACTAGCGCCTGACCGAAAGGCCATGCGAACCTTTTATAGCATCAGTGCTATGGGACCTTCCAGATGGTCCAATAGGAGCCGCAACAGGACCTGAGCATGTGACCCCCAACCTCCAGCTGGAGGTCGTCCTGTGGGCATGCTCAGTATGGGAAAAGCAGGATTTAGTCCCAGAAAGACCTGCTCGCTGCTGATAAGTGCTGGCAACAAAGTAAGAGCCTGGAAGAGCAGCAGTAACCAGTCGCACAGTATCAGCTTGAGCCAGACGCTGGGACCAACATCTCCACTGCGGCTGGAGAAGAATGGGAGACTGCAGCGGAGATGGTTCGAGATTCCCCCTGTGCAGAAATGGGAACTCGACACTTAACACACATATTCAAACTTTAAAATAAACAATTTTGATAGTTTCAATCATTTTAGTTACTTTTCAAAAGTTATCAGCAAACATGAAATTGCACACCTAAAAACAAAATTAAAAAACATAGGACTCCTCCATATCCCCTCAAAGCCTCCTTTCCATCTCCAATATAGGTGTGCTTTCTACTATTTTGGTAGAAAAAAAATCAAATCTTTGCTCATAATCTGGGAAAAGTAGAAGAAGAATGTGCACAGCTCCTCAATATTTGGAAATCTGCCGAGCATATAGATGTTCGAAAGCAACTTTTTAGGTCACTTAGAATTAAAATGTCGGAGAAACACTTAATTCAAATTACAAGGTAGGTGGATCTTACCCACATTTACAGAACCGGATGATTTTAAAAAGCATATTATAGAAATAAAAACAATGTTAGGGCTAGGGAAACGCACCAAATAATAAAGGAATTGATGCGAGGTGCGTTTGCAGCCCGGGGTCCACCGTACAGAGATGGTACCTGCTGCTATGTAATGGCGGATGGACACTTAGCTCACACGTGGGTTAGACTTCACCCCGTGTGAAATGGTAGTGAGCTCTGTTGCTTCACAGAGTCGCACAATACGCTGCACCCTGTTAGCAGTCACAAGGTGCAGCTATGAGACACTAGTGGGATCCCTAAGAATCACCCCCACTAATCTGGTGATTAAACTGGCTCTGACCCTCTGTGGCTTTTGAGCCCGCGCCTGAGGATGCCCCAAGTCAGATGCTCAGTTCAAGCAGGAATTCCCACCCTATACTGACGGTTGTCAGGAGAGCGCACAGATGGCACACGGTGCCATAGAGACGGGCACTGCAACGTGTGCTTAGTGAGCAGATAGCACTGTCGGGTGCTAGATAGCATGCATCCACCATTCGCGAGCAGTCAACAACACTAGGAAGGGGGATGATTAATGAGCGACAGTCACACATCTATACACACACATCTTCAAGTATACACTAGCGCCTGACCCAGCGGCCATGCAAACCTTTTATAGCATCAGTGCTATGGGACCTTCCAGATGGTCCAATAGGAGCCGCAACAGGACCTAAGCATGTGACCCCCAACCTCCAGCAGGAGGTCGTCCTGTGGGCATGCTCAGTATGGGAAAAGCAGGATTTATTCCCAGAAAGACCTGCTCGCTGCTGATAAGTGCTGGCAACAAAGTAAGAGCCTGGAAGAGCAGCAGTAACCAGTCGCACAGTATCAGCTTGAGCCAGACGCTGGGACCAACATCTCCACTGCGGCTGGAGAAGAATGGGAGACTGCAGCGGAGATGGTTCGAGATTCCCCCTGTGCAGAAATGGGAACTCGACACTTAACACAAATATTCAAACTTTAAAATAAACAATTTTGATAGTTTCAATCATTTTAGCTACTTTTCAAAAGTTATCAGCAAACATGAAATTGCACACCTAAAAACAAAATTAAAAAACATAGGCCTCCTCCATATCCCCTCAAAGCCTCCTTTCCATCTCCAATATAGGTGTGCTTTCTACTATTTTGGTAGAAAAAATCAAGTATTTGCTCATAATGTGGGAAAAGTAGAAGAAGATTGTGCACAGCTCTGTTGTGAATTCCGTTCTCGAACTGCCTCCTGTGGTCATGAATGGTACTTCGGTGAGTTCTGTCCTTGGACTCCCTCTGGTGGCTGTGATGGGAGCTGCTGGTTCTGAGATTCCTTCCCCAGCTGCCCTCGTTTAGGGCTAGGCTAGGATTCTCTATTTAACTCCGCTCAGATCGTTACTCCATGCCAGCTGTCAATGTTCTAGTACTGGTTCAGATCTCTCCTCGATCTTTCTGAGGACCTGTCTACTCCAGCAAAAGCTAAGTTCCGGCTTGTTCATTTGTTACTTATGGTTTTTCTTGCTAAGTTCTAGTCCAGCTTGCTATCATGAAACTGCCTGGCTAGCTGGAAGCTCTGGGGGTGCAGAGTGGCACCACCGCACCGTGAGTCGGTGCGGGGGTATTTTTTGCACACTCTGCGTGGTTTTTGTAGTTTGTTGTGTTGACTGCAAAGATCCCTTTCCTATCCTCTAAATCTAAATTTCTGAATTTCAAAAACAATTGTAAACTGTTTCTTGCTCTGAAACCCCGCTCTTCTGGTGACCCTATTCAGCAAGTGAGAATCATTATTTCTTTGTTGCGTGGCGACCCTCAAGACTGGGCATTCGCCCTGGCGCCAGGAGATCCTGCATTGCGTAATGTAGATGTGTTTTTTCTGGCGCTGGGATTGCTTTATGATGAACCGAATTCTGTGGATCAGGCAGAGAAAATTTTGCTGGCTTTGTGTCAGGGTCAGGATGAAGCGGGGGTATATTGCCAGAAGTTCAGAAAGTGGTCTGTGCTTACTCAGTGGAATGAGTGTGCCCTGGCAGCAATTTTCAGAAAGGGTCTTTCTGAAGCCCTTAAGGATGTTATGGTGGGGTTCCCCTGCTGGTCTGAATGAATCAATGTCCTTGGCCATACAGATCGATCGGCGCTTACGTGAGCGCAAAACTGTGCACCATTTGGCGGTATCCTCTGAGCAGAGGCCTGAGCCTATGCAATGTGATAGGACTTTGACCAGAGCTGAACGGCAAGAACATAGACGTCAGAATGGGCTGTGTTTTTACTGTGGTGACTCCACTCATGCTATCTCTGATTGTCCTAAGCGCACTAAGCGGTTCGCTAGGTCTGTCACCATTGGTACTGTACAGCCTAAATTTCTTTTGTCCGTTACTCTGATTTGCTCTTTGTCATCCTATTCTGTTATGGCATTTGTGGATTCAGGCGCTGCCCTGAATTTGATGGACTTAGAGTTTGCCAGGCGCTGTGGTATTTTCTTGGAGCCCTTGCAGCATCCCATTCCTTTGAGGGGAATTGATGCTACGCCTTTGGCCAAGAATAAGCCTCAGTACTGGACCCAGTTGACCATGTGCATGGCTCCTGCGCATCAGGAGGATATTTGCTTTTTGGTGTTGCATAATCTGCATGATGTGGTCGTGTTGGGTTTGCCATGGCTGCAGGTCCATAATCCAGTATTGGATTGGAAATCAATGTCGGTGTCCAGTTGGGGCTGTCAAGGGGTACATGGGGATGTTTCACTGTTGTCAATTTCTTCCTCCACTCCTTCTGAAGTCTCCCTCCTGTGGTCATGAATGGTACTTCGGTGAGTTCTGTCCTTGGACTCCCTCTGGTGGCTGTGAGGGGAGCTGCTGGTTCAGAGATTCCTTCCCCAGCTGCCCTCGTTTAGGGCTAGGCTAGGATTCTCTATTTAACTCCACTCAGATCATTACTCCATGCCAGCTGTCAATGTTCTAGTACTGGTTCAGATCTCTCCTGGATCTTTCTGAGGACCTGTCTACTCCAGCAAAAGCTAAGTTCCGGCTTGTTAATTTGTTACTTATGGTTTTTCTTGCTAAGTTCTAGTCCAGCTTGCTATCATGAAACTGCCTGGCTAGCTGGAAGCTCTGGGGGTGCAGAGTGGCACCACCGCACCGTGAGTCGGTGCGGGGGTATTTTTTGCACACTCTGCGTGGTTTTTGTAGTTTGTTGTGTTGACCGCAAAGATCCCTTTCCTATCCTCAATCTGTTTAGTTAGACTGGCCTCTCTTTGCTATAGCCTATTTCATCCTGTGTTTGTGATTTCCTCTAAACTCACAGTCAATACTTGTGGGGGGCTGCTTTTACCTTTGGGGAAATTTCTCTGAGGCAAGTGAGGCTTTGTTTCCTTTCTTTAGGGGTAGTTAGCTCTTAGGCTGTGAAGAGGCGTCTAGGCAGAGTCAAGCACGCTCCACGGCTATTTCTAGTTGTGTTGATAGGAGTAGGGTTTGCGGTCAGCAGAGTTCCCATTTCCCCAGAGCTCGTCCCGATTCCGTGTTTAACTATCAGGTCATTCCTGGTGCACCTAACCACCAGGTCCATAACACAGCTCCTCAATGTTTGGAAATCTGCCGAGCATATAGATCTTCGAAAGCAACTTTTTAGCTCACTTAAAATTAAAATATCGGAGAAACACATAATTCAAATTACAAGGTAAGTGGATCTTACCCACATTTACAGAACCGGATGATTTTAAAAAGCATATTATAGAAATAAACACAATGTTAGGGCTAGGGAAACGCACCAAATAATAAAGGAATTGATGCAAGGTGCGATCGCAGCCCAGGGTCCACCGTACTGAGATGGTACCTGCTGCTATGTAATGGCGGATGGACTCTTAGCTCACACGTGGGTTAGACTTCACCCCGTGTGAAATGGTAGTGAGCTCTGTTGCTTCACAGAGTCGCACAATACGCTGCACCCTGTTAGCAGTCACAAGGTGCAGCTATAAGACACTAGTGGGATCCCTAAGAATCACCCCCACTAATCTGGTGATTGAACTGGCTCTGACCCTCTGTGGCTTTTGAGCCCGCGCCTGAGGATGCCCCAAGTCAGATGCTCAGTTCAAGCAGGAATTCCCACCCTATACTGACGGTTGTCAGGAGAGCGCACAGATGGCACACGGTGCCATAGAGACGGGCACTGCAACGTGTGCTTAGTGAGCAGATAGCACTGTCGGGCGCTAGATAGCATGCATCCACCATTCGCGAGCAGTCAACAACACTAGGAAGGGGGATGATTAATGAGCGACAGTCACACATCTACACACACACGTCTTCAAGTATACACTAGCGCCTGACCGAGCGGCCATGCAAACCTATTATAGCATCAGTGCTATGGGACCTTCCAGATGGTCCAATAGGAGCCGCAACAGGACCTGAGCATGTGACCCCCAACCTCCAGCAGGAGGTCGTCCTGGGGGCATGCTCAGTATGGGAAAAGCAGGATTTAGTCCAAAAAGACCTGCTCACTGCTGATAAGTGCTGGCAGCAAAGTAAGAGCCTGGAAGAGCAGCAGTAACCAGTCGCACAGTATCAGCTTGAGCCAGACGCTGGGACCAACATCTCCACTGCGGCTGCAGAAGAATGGGAGACTGCAGCGGAGATGGTTCGAGATTCCCCCTGTGCAGAAATGGGAACTCGACACTTAACACACATATTCAAACTTTAAAAATAAACAATTTTGATAGTTTCAATCATTTTAGCTACTTTTCAAAAGTTATCAGCAAACATGAAATTGCACACCTAAAAACAAAATTAAAAAACATAGGCCTCCTCCATATCCCCTCAAAGCCTCCTTTCCATCTCCAATGATAGGTGTGCTTTCTACTATTTTGTTAGAAAAAAATCAAGTATTTGCTCATAATCTGGTAAAAGTAGAAGAAGAATGTGCACAGCTCCTCAATGTTTGGAAATCTGCCGAGCATATAGATCTTCGAAAGCAACTTTTTAGCTCACTTAGAATTAAAATGTCGGAGAAACACATAATTCAAATTACAAGGTAGGTGGATCTTACCCACATTTACAGAACCACATGATTTTAAAAAGCATATTATAGAAATAAACACAATGTTAGGGCTAGGGAAACGCACCAAATAATAAAGGAATTGATGCGAGGTGCGTTCGCAGCCCGGGGTCCACCGTACCGAGATGGTACCTGCTGCTATGTAATGGCGGATGGACACTTAGCTCACACGTGGGTTAGACTTCACCACGTGTGAAATGGTAGTGAGCTCTGTTGCTTCACAGAGTCGCACAATACGCTGCACCCTGTTAGCAGTCACAAGGTGCAGCTATAAGACACTAGTGGGATCCCTAAGAATCACCCCCACTAATCTGGTGATTGAACTGGCTCTGACCCTCTGTGGCTTTTGAGCCCGCGCCTGAGGACGCCCCAAGTCAGCTGCTCAGTTCAAGCAGGAATTCCCACCCTATACTGACGGTTGTCAGGAGAGCGCACACATGGCACACGGTGCCATAGAGACGGGCAGTGCAACGTGTGCTTAGTGAGCAGATAGCACTGTCGGGCACTAGATAGCATGCATCCACCATTCGCGAGCAGTCAACAACACTAGGAAGGGGGATGATTAATGAGCGACAGTCACACATCTACACACACACGTCTTCAAGTATACACTAGCGCCTGACCGAGCGGCCATGCAAACCTATTATAGCATCAGTGCTATAGGACCTTCCAGATGGTCCAATAGGAGCCGCAACAGGACCTGAGCATGTGACCCCCAACCTCCAGCAGGAGGTCGTCCTGTGGGCATGCTCAGTATGGGAAAAGCAGGATTTAGTCCAGAAAGACCTGCTCGCTGCTGATAAGTGCTGGCAGCAAAGTAAGAGCCTGGAAGAGCAGCAGTAACCAGTCGCACAGTATCAGCTTGAGCCAGACGCTGGGACCAACATCTCCACTGCGGCTGCAGAAGAATGGGAGACTGCAGCGGAGATGGTTCGAGATTCCCCCTGTGCAGAAATGGGAACTCGACACTTAACACACATATTCAAACTTTAAAATAAACAATTTTGATAGTTTCAATCATTTTAGCTACTTTTCAAAAGTTATCTGCAAACATGAAATTGCATACCTAAAAACAAAATTAAAAAACATAGGCCTCCTCTATATCTCCTCAAAGCCTCCTTTCCATCTCCAATATAGGTGTGCTTTCTACTATTTTGGCAGAAAAAAATCAAGTATTTGCTCATAATCTTGGAAAAGTAGAAGAAGAATGTGCACAGCTCCTCACTGTTTGGAAATCTGCTGAGCATATAGATCTTCGAAAGCAACTTTTTAGCTCACTTAGAATTAAAATATCGGAGAAACACATAATTCAAATTACAAGGTAGGTGGATCTTACCCACATTTACAGAACCGGATGATTTTAAAAAGCATATTATAGAAATAAAAACAATGTTAGGGCTAGTGAAACGCACCAAATAATAAAGGAATTGATGCAAGGTGCGTTCGCAGCCCAGGGTCCACAATACCGAGATGGTACCTGCTGCTATGTAATGGCGGATGGACACTTAGCTCACACGTGGGTTAGACTTCACCCCGTGTGAAATGGTAGTGAGCTCTGTTGCTTCACAGGGTCGCACAATACGCTGCACCCTGTTAGCAGTCACAAGGTGCAGCTCTAAGACACTAGTGGGATCCCTAAGAATCACCCCCACTAATCTGGTGATTGAACTGGCTCTGACCCTCTGTGGCTTTTGAGCCCGCGCCTGAGGATGCCCCAAGTCAGATGCTCAGTTCAAGCAGGAATTCCCACCCTATACTGACGGTTGTCAGGAGAGCGCACAGATGGCACACGGTGCCATAGAGACGGGCACTGCAACGTGTGCTTAGTGAGCAGATAGCACTGTCGGGCGCTAGATAGCATGCATCCACCATTCGCGAGCAGTCAACACTAGGAAGGCGGATGATTAATGAGCGACAGTCACACATCTACACACACACGTCTTCAAGTATACACTAGCGCCTGACCGAGCGGCCATGCAAACCTTTTATAGCATCAGTGCTATGGGACCTTCCAGATGGTCCAATAGGAGCCGCAACAGGACCTGAGCATGTGACCCCCAACCTCCAGCAGGAGGTCGACCTGTGGGCATGCTCAGTATGGGAAAAGCAGGATTTAGTCCAGAAAGACCTGCTCGCTGCTGATAAGTGCTGGCAACAAAGTAAGAGCCTGGAAGAGCAGCAGTAACCAGTCGCACAGTATCAGCTTGTGCCAGACGCTGGGACCAACATCTCCACTGCGGCTGCAGAAGAATGGGAGACTGCAGCGGAGATGGTTCGAGATTCCCCCTGTGCAGAAATGGGAACTCGACACTTAACACACATATTCAAACTTTAAAATAAACAATTTTGATAGTTTCAATCATTTCAGCTACTTTTCAAAAGTTATCAGCAAACATGAAATTGCACACCTAAAAACAAAATTAAAAAACATAGGCCTCCTCCATATCCCCTCAAAGCCTCCTTTCCATCTCCAATATAGGTGTGCTTTCTACTATTTTGGTAGAAAAAAAATCAAGTATTTGCTCATAATCTGGGAAAAGTAGAAGAAGAATGTGCACATCTCCTCAATGTTTGGAAATCTGCCGAGCATATAGATCTTCGAAAGCAACTTTTTAGCTCACTTAGAATTAAAATGTCGGAGAAACAAATTATTCAAATTACAAGGTAGGTGGATCTTACCCACATTTACAGAACCGGATGATTTTAAAAAGCATAATATAGAAATAAACACAATGTTAGGGCTAGGGAAATGCACCAAATAATAAAGGAATTGATGCGAGGTGCGTTCGCAGCCCGGGGTCCACCGTACAGAGATGGTACCTGCTGCTATGTAATGGCGGATGGACACTTAGCTCACACGTGGGTTAGACTTCACCCCGTGTGAAATGGTAGTGAGCTCTGTTGCTTCACAGAGTCGCACAATACGCTGCACCCTGTTAGCAGTCACAAGGTGCAGCTATAAGACACTAGTGGGATCCCTAAGAATCACTCCCACTAATCTGGTGATTGAACTGGCTCTGACCCTCTGTGGCTTTTGAGCCCGCGCCTGAGGATGCCCCAAGTCAGATGCTCAGTTCAAGCAGGAATTCCCACCCTATACTGACCGGTTGTCAAGAGAGCGCACAGATGGCACACGGTGCCATAGAGACGGGCACTGCAACGTGTGCTTAGTGAGTAGATAGCACTGTCGGGCGCTAGATAGCATGCATCCACCATTCGCGAGCAGTCAACAACACTAGGAAGGGGGATGATTAATGAGCGACAGTCACACATCTACACACACACGTCTTCAAGTATACACTAGCGCCTGACCGAGAGGCCATGCGAACCTTTTATAGCATCAGTGCTATGGGACCTTCCAGATGGTCCAATAGGAGCCGCAACAGGACCTAAGCATGTGACCCCCAACCTCCAGCAGGAGGTCGTCCTGTGGGCATGCTCAGTATGGGAAAAGCAGGATTTAGTCCCAGAAAGACCTGCTCGCTGCTGATAAGTGCTGGCAACAAAGTAAGAGCCTGGAAGAGCAGCAGTAACCAGTCGCACAGTATCAGCTTGAGCCAGACGCTGAGACCAACATCTCCACTGTGGCTGGAGAAGAATGGGAGACTGCAGCGGAGATGGTTCGAGATTCCCCCTGTGCAGAAATGGGAATTCGAAACTTAACACACATATTCAAACTTTAAAATAAACAATTTTGATAGTTTCAATCATTTTAGCTACTTTTCAAAAGTTATCAGCAAACATGAAATTGCACACCTAAATACAAAATTAAAAAACATAGGCCTCCTCCATATCCCCTCAAAGCCTCCTTTCCATCTCCAATATAAGTGTGCTTTCTACTATTTTGGTTGAAAAAAAATCAAGTATTTGCTCATAATCTGGGAAAAGTAGAAGAATGTGCACAGCTCCTCAAAGTTTGGAAATCTGCCGAGCATATAGATCTTCGAAAGCAACTTTTTAGCTTACTTAGAATTAAAATGTCGGAGAAACACATAATTCAAATTACAAGGTAGGTGGATCTTACGCACATTTACAGAACCGGATGATTTTAAAAAGCATATTATAAAAATAAACACAATGTTACGGCTAGGGAAACGCACCAAATAATAAAGGAATTGATGCGAGGTGCGTTCGCAGCCCGGAGTCCACCGTACAGAGATGGTACCTGCTGCTATGTAATGGCGGATGGACTCTTAGCTCACACGTTGGTTAGACTTCACCCCGTGTGAAATGGTAGTGAGCTCTGTTGCTTCACAGAGTCGCACAATACGCTGCACCCTGTTAGCAGTCACAAGGTGCAGCTATAAGACACTAGTGGGATCCCTAAGAATCACTCCCACTAATCTGGTGATTGAACTGGCTCTGACCCTCTGTGGCTTTTGAGCCCGCTCCTGAGGACGCCCCAAGTCAGATGCTCAGTTCAAGCAGGAATTCCCACCCTACACTGACGGTTGTCAGGAGAGCGCACAGATGGCACACGGTGCCATAGAGACGGGCACTGCAACGTGTGCTTAGTGAGCAGATAGCACTGTCGGGCGCTAGATAGTATGCATCCACTATTCGTGAGCAGTCAACAACACTAGGAAGGGGGATGATTAATGAGCGACAGTCACACATCTACACACACACGTCTTCAAGTATACACTAGCGCCTGACCGAGAGGCCATGCGAACCTTTCATAGCATCAGTGCTATGGGACCTTCCAGATGGTCCAATAGGAGCCGCAACAGGACCTGAGCATGTGATCCCCAACCTCCAGCAGGAGGTCGTCCTGTGGGCATGCTCAGTATGAGAAAAGCAGGATTTAGTCCCAGAAAGACCTGCTCGCTGCTGATAAGTGCTGGCAACAAAGTAAGAGCCTGGAAGAGCAGCAGTAACCAGTCGCACAGTATCAGCTTGAGCCAGACGCTGGGACCAACATCTCCACTGCGGCTGGAGAAGAATGGGAGACTGCAGCGGAGATGGTTCGAGATTCCCCCTGTGCAGAAATGGGAACTCGACACTTAACACACATATTCAAACTTTAAAATAAACAATTTTGATAGTTTCAATCATTTGAGCTACTTTTCAAAAGTTATCAGCAAACATGAAATTGCACACCTAAAAACAAAATTAAAAAACATAGGCCTCCTCCATATCCCCTCAAAGCCTCCTTTCCATCTCCAATATAGGTGTGCTTTCTACTATTTTGGTAGAAAAAAAATCAAGTATTTGCTCATAATCTGGGAAAAGTAGAAGAATGTGCACATCTCCTCAATGTTTGGAAATCTGCCGAGCATATAGATCTTCGAAAGCAACTTTTTAGCTCACTTAGAATTAAAATGTCGGAGAAACACATAATTCAAATTACAAGGTAGGTGGATCTTACCCACATTTACAGAACCGGATGTTTTTAAAAAGCATATTATAGAAATAATCACAATGTTAGGGCTAGGGAAACGCACCAAATAATAAAGGAATTGATGCGAGGTGCGTTCGCAGCCCGGGGTCCACCGTACAGAGATGGTACCTGCTGCTATGTAATGGCGGATGGACACTTAGCTCACACGTGGGTTAGATATCACCCCGTGTGAAATGGTAGTGAGCTCTGTTGCTTCACAGAGTCGCACAATACGCTGCACCCTGTTAGCAGTCACAAGGTGCAGCTATAAGACACTAGTGGGATCCCTAAGAAACACCCCCACTAATCTGGTGATTGAACTGGCTCTGACCCTCTGTGGCTTTTGAGCCCGCACCTGAGGACGCCCCAAGTCAGATGCTGAGTTTAAGCAGGAATTCCCACCCTGTACTGACGGTTGTCAGGAGAGCGCACAGATGGCACACGGTGCCATAGAGACGGGCACTGCAACGTGTGCTTAGTGAGCAGATAGCACTGTCGTGCGCTAGATAGCATGCATCCACCATTCGCGAGCAGTCAACAACACTAGGAAGCGGGATGATTAATGAGCGACAGTCACACGTCTACACACACACGTCTTCAAGTATACACTAGCGCCTGACCGAGCGGCCATGCGAACCTTTTATAGCATCAGTGCTATGGGACCTTCCAGATGGTCCAATAGGAGCCGCAATAGGACCTAAGCATGTGACCCCCAACCTCCAGCAGGAGGTCGTCCTGTGGGCATGCTCAGTATGGGAAAAGCAGGATTTAGTCCCAGAAAGACCTGCTCGCTGCTGATAAGTGCTGGCAACAAAGTAAGAGCCTGGTAGAGCAGCAGTAACCAGTCACACAGTATCAGCTTGAGCCAGACGCTGGGACCAACATCTCCACTGCGCCTGGAGAAGAATGGGAGACTGCAGCGGAGATGGTTCGAGATTCCCCCTGTGCAGAAATGGGAACTCGACACTTAACACAAATATTCAAACTTTAAAATAAATAATTTTGATAGTTTCAATCATTTTAGCTACTTTTCAAAAGTTATCAGCAAACATGAAATTGCACACCTAAAAACAAAATTAAAAAACATAGGCCTCCTCCATATCCCCTCAAAGCCTCCTTTCCATCTCCAATATAGGTATGCTTTCTACTATTTTGGTAGAAAAAAATCAAGTATTTCCTCATAATCTGGGAAAAGTAGAAGAAGAATGTGCACAGCTCCTTTATGTTTGGAAATCTGCCGAGCCTATAGATCTTCGAAAGCAACTTTTTAGCTCACTTAGAATTAAAATATCGGAGGAACACATCATTCAAATTACAAGGTAGGTGGATCTAACCCACATTTACAGAACCGGATGATTTTAAAAAGCATATTATAGAAATAAACACAATGTTAGGGCTAGGGAAACGCACCAAATAATAAAGGAATTGATGCGAGGTGCGTTCGCAGCCTTGGGTCCACCGTACCGAGATGGTACCTGCTGCTATGTAATGGCGGATGGACACTTAGCTCACACGTGGGTTAGACTTCACCCCGTGTGAAATGGTAGTGAGCTCTGTTGCTTCACAGAGTCGCACAATACGCTGCACCCTGTTAGCAGTCACAAGGTGCAGCTATAAGACACTAGTGGGATCACTAAGAATCACCCCCACTAATCTGGTGATTGAACTGGCTCTGACGCTCTGTGGCTTTTGAGCCCGCACCTGAGGACGCCCCAAGTCAGATGCTCAGTTCAAGCAGGAATTCCCACCCTATACTGACGGTTGTCAGGAGAGCGCACAGATGGCACACGGTGCCATAGAAACGGGCACTGCATCGTGTGCTTAGTGAGCAGATAGCACTGTCGGGGGCTAGATAGCATGCATCCACCATTCGCGAGCAGTCAACACTAGGAAAGGGGATGATTAATGAGCGGCAGTCACACATCTACACACACACGTCTTCAAGTATACACTAGCGCCTGACCGAGCGGCCATGCAAGCCTTTTCTAGCATCAGTGCTATGGGACCTTCCAGATGGTCCAATAGGAGCCGCAACAGGACCTGAGCATGTGACCCCCAACCTCCAGCAGGAGGTCGACCTGTGGGCATGCTCAGTATGGGAAAAGCAGGATTTAGTCCAGAAAGACCTGCTCGCTGCTGATAAGTGCTGGCAACAAAGTAAGAGCCTGGAAGAGCAGCAGTAACCAGTCGCACAGTATCAGCTTGTGCCAGACGCTGGGACCAACATCTCCACTGCGGCTGCAGAAGAATGGGAGACTGCAGCGGAGATGGTTCGAGATTCCCCCTGTGCAGAAATGGGAACTCGACACTTAACACACATATTCAAACTTTAAAATAAACAATTTTGATAGTTTCAATCATTTCAGCTACTTTTCAAAAGTTATCAGCAAACATGAAATTGCACACCTAAAAACAAAATTAAAAAACATAGGCCTCCTCCATATCCCCTCAAAGCCTCCTTTCCATCTCCAATATAGGTGTGCTTTCTACTATTTTGGTAGAAAAAAAATCAAGTATTTGCTCATAATCTGGGAAAAGTAGAAGAAGAATGTGCACATCTCCTCAATGTTTGGAAATCTGCCGAGCATATAGATCTTCGAAAGCAACTTTTTAGCTCACTTAGAATTAAAATGTCGGAGAAACAAATTATTCAAATTACAAGGTAGGTGGATCTTACCCACATTTACAGAACCGGATGATTTTAAAAAGCATATTATAGAAATAAACACAATGTTAGGGCTAGGGAAACGCACCAAATAATAAAGGAATTGATGCGAGGTGCGTTCGCAGCCCGGGGTCCACCGTACAGAGATGGTACCTGCTGCTATGTAATGGCGGATGGACACTTAGCTCACACGTGGGTTAGACTTCACCCCGTGTGAAATGGTAGTGAGCTCTGTTGCTTCACAGAGTCGCACAATACGCTGCACCCTGTTAGCAGTCACAAGGTGCAGCTATAAGACACTAGTGGGATCCCTAAGAATCACTCCCACTAATCTGGTGATTGAACTGGCTCTGACCCTCTGTGGCTTTTGAGCCCGCGCCTGAGGATGCCCCAAGTCAGATGCTCAGTTCAAGCAGGAATTCCCACCCTATACTGACGGTTGTCAGGAGAGCGCACAGATGGCACACGGTGCCATAGAGACGGGCACTGCAACGTGTGCTTAGTGAGTAGATAGCACTGTCGGGCGCTAGATAGCATGCATCCACCATTTGCGAGCAGTCAACAACACTATGAAGGGGGATGATTAATGAGCGACAGTCACACATCTACACACACACGTCTTCAAGTATACACTAGCGCCTGACCGAGAGGCCATGCGAACCTTTTATAGCATCAGTGCTATGGGACCTTCCAGATGGTCCAATAGGAGCCGCAACAGGACCTAAGTATGTGACCCCCAACCTCCAGCAGGAGGTCGTCCTGTGGGCATGCTCAGTATGGGAAAAGCAGGATTTAGTCCCAGAAAGACCTGCTCGCTGCTGATAAGTGCTGGCAACAAAGTAAGAGCCTGGAAGAGCAGCAGTAACCAGTCGCACAGTATCAGCTTGAGCCAGACGCTGGGACCAACATCTCCACTGTGGCTGGAGAAGAATGGGAGACTGCAGCGGAGATGGTTTGAGATTCCCCCTGTGCAGAAATGGGAATTCGAAACTTAACACACATATTCAAACTTTAAAATAAACAATTTTGATAGTTTCAATCATTTTAGCTACTTTTCAAAAGTTATCAGCAAACATGAAATTGCACACCTAAAAGCAAAATTAAAAAACATAGGCCTCCTCCATATCCCCTCAAAGCCTCCTTTCCATGTCCAATATAGGTGTGCTTTCTACTATTTTGGTAGAAAAAAAATCAAGTATTTGCTCATAATCTGGGAAAAGTAGAAGAAGAATGTGCACAGCTCCTCAATGTTTGGAAATCTGCCGAGCATATAGATGTTCGAAAGCAACTTTTTAGCTCACTTAGAATGAAAATGTCGGAGAAACACAAAATTCAAATTACAAGGTAGGTGGATCTTACCCACATTTACAGAAGCGGATGATTTTAAAAAGCATATTATAGAAATAAACACAAAGTTAGGGCTAGGGAAACGCACCAAATAATAAAGGAATTGATGCGAGGTGCATTCGCAGCCCGGGGTCCACCGTACCGAGATGGTACCTGCTGCTATGTAATGGCGGATCGACACTTAGCTCACACGTGGGTTAGACTTCACCCCGTGTGAAATGGTAGTGAGTGCTGTTGCTTCACAGAGTCGCACAATACGCCGCACCCTGTTAGCAGTCACAAGGTGCAGCTATAAGACACTAGTGGGATCCCTAAGAATCACCCCCACTAATCTGGTGATTGAACTGGCTCTGACCGTCTGTGGCTTTTGAGCCCGCGCCTGAGGACGCCCCAAGTCAGATGCTCAGTTCAAGCAGGAATTCCCACCCTATACTAACGGTTGTCAGGAGAGCGCACAGATGGCACACGGTGCCATAGAGACGGGTACTGCAACGTGTGCTTAGTGAGCAGATAGCACTGTCGGGCGCTAGATAGCATGCATCCATTCGCGAGCAGTCAACAACACTAGGAAGGGGGATGATTAATGAACGACAGTCACACATCTACACACATGCGTCTTCAAGTATACACTAGCGCCTGACCCAGCGGCCATGCAAACCTTTTATAGCATCAGTGCTATGGGACCTTCCAGATGGTCCAATAGGAGCCGCAACAGGACCTAAGCATGTGACCCCCAACCTCCAGCAGGAGGTCGTCCTGTGGGCATGCTCAGTATGGGAAAAGCAGGATTTAGTCCCAGAAAGACCTGCTCGCTGCTGATAAGTGCTGGCAACAAAGTAAGAGCCTGGAAGAGCAGCAGTAACCAGTCGCACAGTATCAGCTTGAGCCAGACGCTCGGACCAACATCTCCACTGTGGCTGGAGAAGAATGGGAGACTTCAGCGGAGATGGTTCGAGATTCCCCCTGTGCAGAAATGGGAACTCGACACTTAACACACATATTCAAACTTTAAAATAAACAATTTTCATAGTTTCAATCATTTTAGCTACTTTTCAAAAGTTATCAGCAAACATGAAATTGCACACCTAAAAACAAAATTAAAGAACATAGGCCTCCTCCATATCCCCTCAAAGACTCCTTTCCATCTCCAATATAGGTGTGCTTTCTACTATTTTGGTAGAAAAAAAATCAAGTATTTGCTCATAATCTGGGAAAAGTAGAAGAAGAATGTGCACAGCTCCTCAATGTTTGGAAATCTGCCGAGCCTATAGATCTTCGAAAGCAACTTTTTAGCTCACTTAGAATTAAAATGTCGGAGAAACACATCATTCAAATTACAAGGTAGGTAGATCTTACCCACATTTACAGAACCGGATGATTTTAAAAAGCATATTATAGAAATAAACACAATGTTAGGGCTAGGGAAACGCACCAAATAATAAAGGAATTGATGCGAGGTGCGTTCGCAGCCCGGGGTCCACCTTACAGAGATGGTACCTGCTGCTATGTAATGGCGGATGGACACTTAGCTCACACGTGGGTTAGACATCACCCCGTGTGAAATGGTAGTGAGCTCTGTTGCTTCACAGAGTCTCAATACGCTGCACCCTGTTAGCAGTCACAAGGTGCAGCTATAAGACACTAGTGGGATCCCTAAGAATCACCCCCACTAATCTGGTGATTGAACTGGCTCTGACCCTCTGTGGCTTTTGAGCCCGCACCTGAGGACGCCCCAAGTCAGATGCTCAGTTCAAGCAGGAATTCCCACCCTATACTGACGGTTGTCAGGAGAGCGCACAGATGGCACACGGTGCCATAGAGACGGGCACTGAAACGTGTGCTTAGGCTAGGTTCACATTTGCGATGTGCGCCGCAGCGTCGGCGACGCAACGCACAACGCAAATTTAAACGCATGCACAACGCAGCGTTTTGTGACGCATGCGTCCATTTTTGCATGGTTTTGGGCGCAGAAAAAACTGCAACTTGCTGCTTCCTCTGCGCCCTGACGCATGCACCACAGTGACGCATGCGTCACAAAACGCAAGTGCGACGCATGTCCATGCGCCCCCCATGTTAAATATAGGGGCGCATGACGCATGCGGCGACGCTGCAGCGCCCAGCGCTGCGGCGCCGAACGCTAATGAGAACGTAGCCTTAGTGAGCAGATAGCACTGTCGGGCGCTAGATAGCATGCATCCACCATTCGCGAGCAGTCAACAACACTAGGAAGGGGGATGATTAATGAGCGACAGTCACATACCTACACACACACATCTTCAAGCATACACTAGCGCCTGACCGAGCGGCCATGCAAACCTTTTATAGCATCAGTGCTATGGGACCTTCCAGATGGTCCAATAGGAGCCGCAACAGGACCTGAGCATGTGACCCCCAACCTCCAGCAGGAGGTCATCCTGTGGGCATGCTCAGTATGGGAAAAGCAGGATTTAGTCCCAGAAAGACCTGCTCGCTGCTGATAAGTGCTGGCAACAAGGTGAGAGCCTGGAAGAGCAGCAGTAACCAGTCGCACAGTATCAGCTTGAGCCAGACGCTGGGACCAACATCTCCACTGCGGCTGCAGAAGAATGGGAGACTGCAGCGGAGATGGTTCAAGATTCCCCCTGTGCAGAATTGGGAACTCGACACTTAACACACATATTCAAACTTTAAAATAAACAATTTTGATAGTTTCAATCATTTTAGCTACTTTTCAAAAGTTATCAGCAAACATGAAATTGCACACCTAAAAACAAAATTAAAAAACATAGGCCTCCTCCATATCCCCTCAAAGCCTCCTTTCCATCTCCAATATAGGTGTGCTTTCTACTATTTTGGTAGAAAAAAAATCAAGTATTTGCTCATAATCTGGGAAAAAGTAGAAGAAGAATGTGCACAGCTCCTCCATGTTTGGAAATCTGCCGAGCATATGGATCTTCGAAAGCAACTTTTTAGCTCACTTAGAATTAAAATGTCGGAGAAACACATAATTCAAATTACAAGGTAGGTGGATCTTACCCACATTTACAGAACCGGATGATTTTAAAAAGCATATTATAGAAATAAACATAATGTTAGGGCTAGGGAAACGCACCAAATAATAAAGGAATTGATGCGAGGTGCGTTCGCAGCCCGGGGTCCACCGTACAGAGATGGTACCTGCTGCTATGTAATGGCGGATGGACACTTAGCTCACACGTGGGTTAGACTTCACCCCTTGTGAAATGGTAGTGAGCTCTGTTGCTTCACAGAGTCGCACAATACGCTGCACCCTGTTAGCAGTCACAAGGTGCAGCTATAAGACACTAGTGGGATCCCTAAGAATCACCCCCACTAATCTGGTGATTGAACTGGCTCTGACCCTCTGTGGCTTTTGAGCCCGCGCCTGAGGACGCCCCAAGTCAGATGCTCAGTTCAAGCAGGAATTCCCACCCTATACTGACAGTTGTCAGGAGAGCGCACAGATGGCACACGGTGCCATAGAGACGGGCAGTGCAACGTGTGCTTAGTGAGCAGATAGCACTGTCGGGCGCTAGATAGCATGCATCCACCATTCGCGAGCAGTCAACAACACTAGGAAGGGGGATGATTAATGAGCGACAGTCACACATCTATACACACACATCTTCAAGTATACACTAGCGCCTGACCCAGCGGCCATGCAAACCTTTTATAGCATCAGTGCTATGGGACCTTCCAGATGGTCCAATAGGAGCCGCAACAGGACCTAAGCATGTGACCCCCAACCTCCAGCAGGAGGTCGTCCTGTGGGCATGCTCAGTATGGGAAAAGCAGGATTTAGTCCCAGAAAGACCTGCTCGCTGCTGATAAGTGCTGGCAACAAAGTAAGAGCCTGGAAGAGCAGCAGTAACCAGTCGCACAGTATCAGCTTGAGCCAGACGCTGGGACCAACATCTCCACTGTGGCTGGAGAAGAATGGGAGACTGCAGCGGAGATGGTTCGAGATTCCCCCTGTGCAGAAATGGGAACTCGACACTTAACACAAATATTCAAACTTTAAAATAAACAATTTTGATAGTTTCAATCATTTTAGCTACTTTTCAAAAGTTATCAGCAAACATGAAATTGCACACCTAAAAACAAAATTAAAAAACATAGGCCTCCTCCATATCCCCTCAAAGCCTCCTTTGAGGCTTTCCAATATAGATAGGTGTGCTTTCTACTATTTTGGTAGAAAAAATCAAGTATTTGCTCATAATGTGGGAAAAGTAGAAGAAGATTGTGCACAGCTCTGTTGTGAATTCCGTTCTCGAACTGCCTCCTGTGGTCATGAATGGTACTTCGGTGAGTTCTGTCCTTGGAGTCCCTCTGGTGGCTGTGAGGGGGCTGCTGGTTCTGAGATTCCTTCCCCAGCTGCCCTCGTTTAGGGCTAGGCTAGGATTCTCTATTTAACTCCACTCAGATCGTTACTCCATGCCAGCTGTCAATGTTCTAGTACTGGTTCAGATCTCTCCTGGATCTTTCTGAGGACCTGTCTACTCCAGCAAAAGCTAAGTTCCGGCTTGTTAATTTGTTACTTATGGTTTTTCTTGCTAAGTTCTAGTCCAGCTTGCTATCATGAAACTGCCTGGCTAGCTGGAAGCTCTGGGGGTGTAGAGTGGCACCACCGCACCGTGAGTCGGTGCGGGGGTATTTTTTGCACACTCTGCGTTGTTTTTGTGGTTTGTTGTGTTGACCGCAAAGATCCCTTTCCTATCCTCAATCTGTTTAGTTAGACTGGCCTCTCTTTGCTATAGACTATTTCATCCTGTGTTTGTGATTTCCTCTTAACTCACAGTCAATACTTGTGGGGGGCTGCTTTTACTTTGGGGAAATTTCTCTGAGGCAAGTGAGGCTTTGTTTCCTTTCTTTAGGGGTAGTTAGCTCTTAGGCTGTGAAGAGGCGTCTAGGCAGAGTCAGGCACGCTCCACGGCTATTTCTAGTTCTGTTGATAGGAGTAGGGTTTGCGGTGAGCAGAGTTCCCATTTCCCCAGAGCTCGACCCGATTCCGTATTTAACTATCAGGTCATTCCTGGTGCACCTAACCACCAGGTCCATAACAGTACAGCTGGCCAACAAAGTGTTAATGCATCTCAATAGAGGCAAAAGAGAAGTTCTGAGACCATTTTTTTTTTCTCTGCAGTGTGTTTTGCCTTTCTTTTCCCCTTAAACTCTGGGTGGTTCAGAACTCAGGTGTGGATATGGACATTCAAGGTCTGTCCTCTAGTGTAGATCAACTCGCTGCAAGGGTACAAAACATTCAAGATTATGTAGTTCAGAATCCTATGTTGGAGCCTAGAATTCCAATTCCTGATTTGTTTTCTGGGGATAGATCTAAATTTCTGAATTTCAAAAACAATTGTAAACTGTTTCTTGCTCTGAAATCCCGCTCTTCTGGTGACCCTATTCAGCAAGTGAGAATCATTATTTCTTTGTTGCGTGGCGACCCTCAAGACTGGGCATTCTCCCTTGCGCCAGGAGATCCTGCATTGCGTAATGTAGATGCGTTTTTTCTGGCGCTGGGATTGCTTTATGATGAACCGAATTCTGTGGATCAGGCAGAGAAAATTTTGCTGGCTTTGTGTCAGGGTCAGGATGAAGCGGGGGTATATTGCCAGAAGTTCAGAAAGTGGTCTGTGCTTACTCAGTGGAATGAGTGTGCCCTGGCAGCAATTTTCAGAAAGGGTCTTTCTGAAGCCCTTAAGGATGTTATGGTGGGGTTCCCCTGCTGGTCTGAATGAATCAATGTCCTTGGCCATACAGATCGATCGGCGCTTACGTGAGCGCAAAACTGTGCACCATTTGGCGGTATCCTCTGAGCAGAGGCCTGAGCCTATGCAATGTGATAGGACTTTGACCAGAGCTGAACGGCAAGAACATAGACGTCAGAATGGGCTGTGTTTTTACTGTGGTGACTCCACTCATGCTATCTCTGATTGTCCTAAGCGCACTAAGCGGTTCGCTAGGTCTGTCACCATTGGTACTGTACAGCCTAAATTTCTTTTGTCCGTTACTCTGATTTGCTCTTTGTCATCCTATTCTGTTATGGCATTTGTGGATTCAGGCGCTGCCCTGAATTTGATGGACTTAGAGTTTGCCAGGCGCTGTGGTATTTTCTTGGAGCCCTTGCAGCATCCCATTCCTTTGAGGGGAATTGATGCTATGCCTTTGGCCAAGAATAAGCCTCAGTACTGGACCCAGTTGACCATGTGCATGGCTCCTGCGCATCAGGAGGATATTTGCTTTTTGGTGTTGTATAATCTGCATGATGTGGTCGTGTTGGGTTTGCCATGGCTGCAGGTCCATAATCCAGTATTGGATTGGAAATCAATGTCGGTGTCCAGTTGGGGCTGTCAAGGGGTACATGGGGATGTTTCACTGTTGTCAATTTCTTCCTCCACTCCTTCTGAAGTCCCTGAGTTTTTGTCGGATTACCGGGATGTATTTGATGAGCCCAAGTCTAGTACCCTACCTCCTCATAGGGATTGTGATTGTGCTATTAATTTGATTCCTGGTAGCAAGTTCCCTAAGGGACGACTTTTCAATTTGTCTGTGCCAGAACACACCGCTATGCGGAGTTATATAAAGGAGTCCTTGGAGAAAGGGCATATCCGCCCGTCGTCGTCACCATTGGGAGCAGGGTTCTTTTTTGTGGCCAAGAAGGATGGTTCTCTGAGACCTTGTATAGATTACCGCCTTCTTAATAAAATCACGGTCAAATTTCAGTACCCTTTGCCTCTACTGTCTGATTTATTTGCTCGGATTAAGGGGGCTAGTTGGTTCACCAAGATAGACCTTCGAGGGGCGTATAATCTCGTGCGTATTAAACAGGGCGATGAATGGAAAACAGCATTTAATACGCCCGAGGGCCATTTTGAGTACCTGGTGATGCCATTCGGCCTTTCTAATGCTCCCTCTGTGTTTCAGTCCTTTATGCATGACATCTTCTGAAAGTATCTGGATAGATTCATGATCGTATATTTGGATGATATTTTGGTCTTTTCGGATGATTGGGAGTCCCATGTGAAGCAGGTCAGAATGGTGTTCCAGGTCCTTCGTGCTAATTCCTTGTTTGTGAAGGGATCTAAGTGTCTCTTTGGAGTTCAGAAGGTTTCCTTTTTGGGCTTCATTTTTTCCCCTTCTACTATCGAGATGGATCCTGTTAAAGTCCAAGCTATTTATGATTGGACTCGGCCTACATCTGTGAAGAGCCTTCAGAAATTTCTGGGCTTTGCCAATTTTTACCGTCGCTTCATCGCTAATTTTTCTAGTGTTGTTAAACCGTTGACTGATTTGACCAAGAAGGGTGCTGATGTGGTGAATTGGTCCTCTGCGGCCGTTGAGGCTTTTCAGGAGTTGAAACGTCATTTCTCTTTGGCTCCTGTGTTGTGTCAGCCAGATGTTTCGCTCCCTTTTCAGGTCGAGGTTGATGCTTCTGAAATTGGAGCAGGGGCTGTTTTGTCTCAGAGAAGTTCTGATTGCTCTGTAATGAAGCCATGTGCTTTCTTTTCGAGAAAGTTTTCGCCTGCTGAGCGTAATTATGATGTTGGCAATCGGGAGTTGTTGGCTATGAAGTGGGCATTCGAGGAGTGGCGACATTGGCTTGAAGGAGCCAAGCATCGCGTGGTGGTCTTGACAGATCACAAGAATCTGACTTATCTCGAGTCTGCCAAGCGGTTGAATCCTAGACAAGCTCGTTGGTCGCTGTTTTTCTCCCGTTTCAATTTTGTGGTTTCGTACCTTCCGGGTTCTAAGAATGTGAAGGCTGATGCCCTTTCGAGGAGTTTTGTGCCTGATTCTCCTGGGGTTCCTGGGCCGGCTGGTATTCTCAGAGAGGGGGTAGTTCTGTCTGCCATCTCCGCTGATTTGCGGCGGGTGCTGCAGGAGTTCCAGGCTGATAGACCTGACCGTTGTCCAGCGGAGAAACTGTTTGTCCCTGATAGATGGACTAATAGAGTTATCTCTGAGGTTCATTGTTCGGTGTTGGCTGGTCATCTTGGGATTTTTGGTACCAGAGATTTGGTGGCTAGGTCCTTTTGGTGGCCTTCCTTGTCGCGGGATGTGCGTTCATTTGTGCAGTCTTGTGGGACTTGTGCTCGGGCTAAGCCCTGCTGTTCTCATGCCAGAGGGTTGCTTTTGCCATCCATAATGTGTTCCATAGGTCATTGCTGCAGAGATATGTGGCGCCTATGGTTCCCTCCGTTGATCCTCCTGCTCCGGTGTTGGTCGAGGGGGAGTTGGAGCATGTGGTGGAGAATATTTTGGATTCTCGTATTTCGAGAAGAAAACTTCAGTACTTGGTCAAATGGAAGGGCTATGGTCAGGAGGATAATTCCTGGGTTGTTGCCTCTGATGTACATGCTGCCGATTTAGTTCGTGCCTTTCATTTGGCTCGTCCTGATCGGCCTGGGGGCTCTGGTGAGGGTTCGGTGACCCCTCCTCAAGGGGGGGGTACTGTTGTGAATTCCGTTCTCGAACTCCCTCCTGTGGTCATGAATGGTACTTCGGTGAGTTCTGTCCTTGGACTCCCTCTGGTGGCTGTGAGGGGAGCTGCTGTTTCTGAGATTCCTTCCCCAGCTGCCCTCGTTTAGGGCTAGGCTAGGATTCTCTATTTAACTCCACTCAGATCGTTACTCCATGCCAGCTGTCAATGTTCTAGTACTGGTTCAGATCTCTCCTGGATCTTTCTGAGGACCTGTCTACTCCAGCAAAAGCTAAGTTCCGGCTTGTTAATTTGTTACTTATGGTTTTTCTTGCTAAGTTCTAGTCCAGCTTGCTATCATGAAACTGCCTGGCTAGCTGGAAGCTCTGGGGGTGCAGAGTGGCACCACCGCACCGTGAGTCGGTGCGGGGGTATTTTTTGCACACTCTGCGTGGTTTTTGTAGTTTGTTGTGTTGACCGCAAAGATCCCTTTCCTATCCTCAATCTGTTTAGTTAGACTGGCCTCTCTTTGCTATAGCCTATTTCATCCTGTGTTTGTGATTTCCTCTTAACTCACAGTCAATACTTGTGGGGGGCTGCTTTTACCTTTGGGGAAATTTTTCTGAGGCAAGTGAGGCTTTGTTTCCTTTCTTTAGGGGTAGTTAGCTCTTAGGCTGTGAAGAGGCGTCTAGGCAGAGTCAAGCACGCTCCACGGCTATTTCTAGTTGTGTTGATAGGAGTAGGGTTTGCGGTCAGCAGAGTTCCCATTTCCCCAGAGCTCGTCCCGATTCCGTGTTTAACTATCAGGTCATTCGTGGTGCACCTAACCACCAGGTCCATAACACAGCTCCTCAATGTTTGGAAATCAGCCGAGCATATAGATCTTCGAAAGCAACTTTTTAGCTCACTTAGAATTAAAATATCGGAGAAACACATAATTCAAATTACAAGGTAGGTGGATCTTACCCACATTTACAGAACCGGAAGATTTTAAAAAGCATATTATAGAAATAAACACAATGTTAGGGCTAGGGAAACGCACCAAATAATAAAGGAATTGATGCGAGGTGCGTTTGCAGCCCGGGGTCCACCTTACAGAGATGGTACCTGCTGCTATGTAATGGTGGATGGACACTTAGCTCACACGTGGGTTAGACATCACCCCGTGTGAAGTGGTAGTGAGCTCTGTTGCTTCACAGAGTCTCAATACGCTGCACCCTGTTAGCAGTCACAAGGTGCAGCTATAAGACACTAGTGGGATCCCTAAGAATCACCCCCACTAATCTGGTGATTGAACTGGCTCTGAACCTCTGTGGCTTTTGAGCCCGCACCTGAGGACGCCCCAAGTCAGATGCTCAGTTCAAGCAGGAATTCCCACCCTATACTGACGGTTGTCAGGAGAGCGCACAGATGGCACACGGTGCCATAGAGACGGGCACTGCAACGTGTGCTTAGTGAGCAGATAGCACTGTCGGGCGCTAGATAGCATGCATCCACCATTCGCGAGCAGTCAACAACACTAGGAAGGGAGATGATTAATGAACGACAGTCACACATCTACACACACGCGTCTTCAAGTATACACTAGCGCCTGACCTAGCGGCCATGCAAACCTTTTATAGCATCAGTGCTATGGGACCTTCCAGATGGTCCAATAGGAGCCGCAACAGGACCTAAGCATGTGACCCCCAACCTCCAGCAGGAGGTCGTCCTGTGGGCATGCTCAGTATGGGAAAAGCAGGATTTAGTCCCAGAAAGACCTGCTCGCTGCTGATAAGTGCTGGCAACAAAGTAAGAGCCTGGAAGAGCAGCAGTAACCAGTCGCACAGTATCAGCTTGAGCCAGACGCTGGGACCAACATCTCCACTGCGGCTGGAGAAGAATGGGAGACTGCAGCGGAGATGGTTCGAGATTCCCCCTGTGCAGAAATGGGAACTCGACACTTAACACACATATTCAAACTTTAAAATAAACAATTTTGATAGTTTCAATCATTTTAGCTACTTTTCAAAAGTTATCAGCAAACATGAAATTGCACACCTAAAAACAAAATTAAAAAACATAGGCCTCCTCCATATCCCCTCAAAGCCTCCTTTCCATCTCCAATATAGGTGTGCTTTCTACTATTTTGGTAGAAAAAAAATCAAGTATTTGCTCATAATCTGGGAAAAGTAGAAGAAGAATGTGCACAGCTCCTCAATGTTTGGAAATCTGCCGAGCCTATAGATCTTCGAAAGCAACTTTTTAGCTCACTTAGAATTAAAATGTCGGAGAAACACATAATTCAAATTACAAGGTGGGTAGATCTTACCCACATTTACAGAACCGGATGATTTTAAAAAGCATATTATAGAAATAAACACAATGTTAGGGCTAGGGAAACGCACCAAATAATAAAGGAATTGATGCGAGGTGCGTTCGCAGCCCGGGGTCCACCTTACAGAGATGGTACCTGCTGCTATGTAATGGCGGATGGACACTAAGCTCACACGTGGGTTAGACATCACCCCGTGTGAAATGGTAGTGAGCTCTGTTGCTTCACAGAGTCTCAATACGCTGCACCCTGTTAGCAGTCACAAGGTGCAGCTATAAGACACTAGTGGGATCCCTAAGAATCACCCCCACTAATCTGGTGATTGAACTGGCTCTGACCCTCTGTGGCTTTTGAGCCCGCACCTGAGGACGCCCCAAGTCAGATGCTCAGTTCAAGCAGGAATTCCCACCCTATACTGACGGTTGTCAGGAGAGCGCACAGATGGCACACGGTGCCATAGAGACGGGCACTGCAACGTGTGCTTAGTGAGCAGATAGCACTGTTGGGCGCTAGATAGCATGCATCCACCATTCGCGAGCAGTCAACAACACTAGGAAGGGGGATGATTAAGGAGCGACAGTCACACATCTACACACACACACGTCTTCAAGTATACACTAGCGCCTGACCGAGCGGCCATGCAAACCTTTTATAGCATCAGTGCTATGGGACCTTCCAGATGGTCCAATAGGAGCCGCAACAGGACCTGAGCATGTGACCCCCAACCTCCAGCAGGAGGTCATCCTGTGGGCATGCTCAGTATGGGAAAAGCAGGATTTAGGCTGGTTTCACACTTGCGTTTTTGTCTGCATGCGTTTTTTTAAAAAAACGCATGTGTGAAAAACGCATGTAAACGCGGTAAAACGCATGCGTTTTTTAGACGCATGCGTTTTTATAGAAAAACACAAGAAAACACAAGAAAACACAAGAAAAAACAAGAAAACCCTAACCCTACCCCTACCCCTAACCCTAACCCTAAACGTGACTGAAATACGTGGCACTGAAATATGTGCAACTGAAATACGTGGTACTTAAATACGTGGCACTCAAATACGTGGCACGTGGCACTTAAATACGTGGCATGTGGCACTTAAATACGTGGCACGTGGCACTTAAATACGTGGCACGTGGCACTTAAATACGTGGCACTTAAATACGTGGCATGTGGCACTTAAATATGTGCCACGTGGCACTTAAATATGTGCCACGTGGCACTTAAATACGTGGCACGTGGCACTTTAATACGTGGCACGTGGCACTTTAATACGTGGCACGTGGCACTTAAATACGTGGCACGTGGCACTTAAATATGTGCCATGTGGCACTTAAATACGTGGCACGTGGCACGTGGCACTTAAATACGTGGCACGTGGCACTTAAATATGTGGCACGTGGCACTTAAATACGTGGCACGTGGCATACGTGGCACTGAAATACGTGATACGTGGCACTTAAATACGTGGCAATATGACTGTCAGAAAATGTTCATTAAACGGTTAGGGGTGAGGTTAGGGGTAGAGTTAGGGTTAGGGTTTGGATCCCTTTATCACCTTGATGGTGGTGGGTGGCTTTTCAGTGTGTTTTCTGGTTTTTTTCTATAAAAACGCATGCGTTTTTAGCGCAAACGCATGTGCTTAAAAACGCATGCGTTTACATAGACAGCAATGCATTTTTTTGCCGCGAAAAAACGCATGCGTTTTTTCGCGGCAAAAAAACGCGCAAGAAAATACTGCAGGTAGCATTTTTGAAAATGAACGCATGCAGACAAAAAACGCATGCGTTTGAAAACGCGACCAAACGCATGTGCAAATAAACGCATGCGTTTTCAATGTTAAATATAGGGAAAAAAACGCATGCGTTTTTTGTGCAAAAAACGCTGCAGACAAAAACGCAAGTGTGAAACCAGCCTTAGTCCCAGAAAGACCTGCTCGCTGCTGATAAGTGCTGGCAACAAAGTAAGAGCCTGGAAGAGCAGCAGTAACCAGTCGCACAGTATCAGCTTTAGCCAGATGCTGGGACCAACATCTCCACTGCGGCTGCAGAAGAATGGGAGACTGCAGCGGAGATGGTTCGAGATTCCCCCTGTGCAGAAATGGGAACTCGACACTTAACACACATATTCAAACTTTAAAATAAACAATTTTGATAGTTTCAATCATTTTAGCTACTTTTCAAAAGTTATCAGCAAACATGAAATTGCACACCAAAAAAAAAATTAAAAAACATAGGCCTCCTCCATATCCCCTCAAAGCCTCCTTTCCATCTCCAATATAGGTGTGCTTTTACTATTTTGGTAGAAAAAAAATCAAGTATTTGCTCATAATCTGGGAAAAGTAGAAGAAGAATGTGCACAGCTCCTCAATGTTTGGAAATCTGCCGAGCATATAGATCTTCGAAAGCAACTTTTTAGCTCACTTAGAATTAAAATGTCGGAGAAACACATAATTCAAATTACAAGGTAGGTGGATCTTACCCACATTTACAGAACCGGATGATTTTAAAAAGCATATTATAGAAATAAACACAATGTTAGGGCTAGGAAACGCACCAAATAATAAAGGAATTGATGCGAGGTGCGTTCGCAGCCCGGGGTCCACCGTGCAGAGATGGTACCTGCTGCTATGTAATGGCGGATGGACACTTAGCTCACACGTGGGTTAGACTTCACCCCGTGTGAAATGGTAGTGAGCTCTGTTGCTTCACAGAGTCGCACAATACGCTGCACCCTGTTAGCAGTCACAAGGTGCAGCTATAAGACACTAGTGGGATCCCTAAGAATCACCCCCACTAATCTGGTGATTGAACTGGCTCTGACCCTCTGTGGCTTTTGAGCCCGCGCCTGAGGACGCCCCAAGTCAGATGCTCAGTTCAAGCAGGAATTCCCACACTATACTGACGGTTGTCAGGAGAGCGCACACATGGCACACGGTGCCATAGAGACGGGCACTGCAACGTGTGCTTAGTGAGCAGATAGCACTGTCGGGCGCTAGATAGCATGCATCCACCATTCGCGAGCAGTCAACAACACTAGGAAGGGGGATGATTAATGAGCGACAGTCACACATCTACACACACACATCTTCAAGTAAACACTAGCGCCTGACCGAGCGGCCATGCGAACCTTTTATAGCATCAGTACTATGGGACCTTCCAGATGGTCCAATAGGAGCCGCAACAGGACCTGAGCATGTGACCCCCAACCTTCAGCAGGAGGTCGTCCTGTGGGCATGCTCAGTATGGGAAAAGCAGGATTTAGTCCCAGAAAGACCTGCTCGCTGCTGATAAGTGCTGGCAACAAAGTAAGAGCCTGGAAGAGCAGCAGTAACCAGTCGCATAGTATCAACTTGAGCCAGACGCTGAGACCAACATCTCCACTGCGGCTGGAGAAGAATGGGAGACTGCAGCGGAGATGGTTCGAGATTCCCCCTGTGCAGAAATGGGAACTCAACACTTAACACACATATTCAAACTTTAAAATAAACAATTTTGATAGTTTCAATCATTTTAGCTACTTTTCAAAAGTTATCAGCAAACATGAAATTGCACACCTAAAAACAAAATTAAAAAACATAGGCCTCCTCCATATCCCCTCAAAGCCTCCTTTCCATCTCCAATATAGGTGTGCTTTTACTATTTTGGAAGAAAAAAAATCAAGTATTTGCTCATAATCTGGGAAAAGTAGAAGAAGAATGTGCACAGCTCCTCACTGTTTGGAAATCTGTCGAGCATATAGATCTTCGAAAGCAACTTTTTAGCTCACTTAGAATTAAAATATCGGAGAAACACATAATTCAAATTACAAGGTGGGTAGATCTTACCCACATTTACAGAACCGGATGATTATAAAAAGCATATTATAGAAATAAACACAATGTTAGGGCTAGGGAAACGCACCAAATAATAAAGGAATTGATGCGAGGTGCGTTCGCAGCCCGGGGTCCACCGTACAGAGATGGTACTTGCTGCTATGTAATGGCGGATGGACACTTAGCTCACACGTGGGTTAGACTTCACCCCGTGTGAAATGGTAGTGAGCTCTGTTGCTTCACAGAGTTGCACAATACGCTGCACCCTGTTAGCAGTCACAAGGTGCAGCTATAAGACACTAGTGGGATCCCTAAGAATCACCCCCATTAATCTGGTGATTGAATTGGCTCTGACCCTCTGTGGCTTTTGAGCCCACGCCAGAGGACGCCCCAAGTCAAATGCTCAGTTCAAGCAGGAATTCCCACCCTATACTGACGGTTGTCAGGAGAGCGCACACATGACACACGGTGCCATAGAGACGGGCACTGCAACGTGTGCTTAGTGAGCAAATAGCACTGTCGGGCGCTAGATAGCATGCATCCACCATTCGCGAGCAGCCAACAACACTAGGAAGGGGGATGATTAATGAGCGACAGTCACACATCTACACACACACGTCTTCAAGTATACACTAGCACCTGACCGAGCGGCCATGCCAACGTTTTATAGCATCAGTGCTATGGGACCTTCCAGATGGTCCAATAGGAGCCGCAACAGGACCTGAGCATGTGACCCCCAACCTCCAGCAGGAGGTCGTCCTGTGGGCATGCTCAGTATGGGAAAAGCAGGATTTAGTCCCAGAAAGACCTGCTCGCTGCTGATAACTGCTGGCAACAAATTAAGAGCCTGGAAGAGCAGCAGTAACCAGTCGCACAGTATCAGCTTGAGCCAGACGCTGGGACCAACATCTCCTCTGCAGCTGCAGAAGAATGGGAGACTGCAGCGGAGATGGTTCGAGATTCCCCCTGTGCAGAAATGGGAACTCGACACTTAACACACATATTCAAACTTTAAAATAAACAATTTTGATAGGTTCAATCATTTTAGCTACTTTTCAAAAGTTATCAGCAAACATGAAATTGCACACCTAAAAACAAAATTAAAAAACATAGGCCTCCTCCATATCCCCTCAAAGCCTCCTTTCCATCTCCAATATAGGTGTGCTTTTACTATTTTGGAAGAAAAAAAATCAAGTATTTGCTCATAATCTGGGAAAAGTAGAAGAAGAATGTGCACATCTCCTCAATGTTTGGAAATCTGCCGAGCCTATAGATCTTCGAAAGCAACTTTTTAGCTCACTTAGAATTAAAATATCGGAGAAACACATAATTCAAATTACAAGGTAGGTGGATCTTACCCACATTTACAGAACCGGATGATTATAAAAAGCATATTATAGAAATAAACACAATGTTAGGGCTAGGGAAACGCACCAAATAATAAAGGAATTGATGCGAGGTGCGTTCGCAGCCCGGGGTCCACCGTACAGAGATGGTACTTGCTGCTATGTAATGGCGGATGGACACTTAGCTCACACGTGGGTTAGACTTCACCCCGTGTGAAATGGTAGTGAGCTCTGTTGCTTCACAGAGTTGCACAATACGCTGTACCCTGTTAGCAGTCACAAGGTGCAGCTATAAGACACTAGTGGGATCCCTAAGAATCACCCCCATTAATCTGGTGATTGAATTGGCTCTGACCCTCTGTGGCTTTTGAGCCCGTGCCAGAGGACGCCCCAAGTCAGATGCCCAGTTCAAGCAGGAATTCCCACCCTATACTGACGGTTGTCAGGAGAGCGCACAGATGGCACACGGTGCCATAGAGAAGGGCACTGCAACGTGTGCTTAGTGAGCAAATAGCACTGTTGGGCGCTAGATAGCATGCATCCACCATTCGCGAGCAGTCAACAACACTAGGAAGGGGGATGATTAATGAGCGACAGTCACACATCTACACACACACGTCTTCAAGTATACACTAGCACCTGACCGAGCGGCCATGCCAACGTTTTATAGCATCAGTGCTATGGGACCTTCCAGATGGTCCAATAGGAGCCGCAACAGGACCTGAGCATGTGACCCCCAACCTCCAGCAGGCGGTCGTCCTGTGGGCATGCTCAGTATGGGAAAAGCAGGATTTAGTCCCAGAAAGACCTGCTCGCTGCTGATAAGTGCTGGCAACAAATTAAGAGCCTGGAAGAGCAGCAGTAACCAGTCGCACAGTATCAGCTTGAGCCAGACGCTGGGACCAACATCTCCTCTGCAGCTGCAGAAGAATGGGAGACTGCAGCGGAGATGGTTCGAGATTCCCCCTGTGCAGAAATGGGAACTCGACACTTAACACACATATTCAAACTTTAAAATAAACAATTTTGATAGTTTCAATCATTTTAGCTACTTTTCAAAAGTTATCAGCAAACATGAAATTGCACACCTAAAAACAAAATTAAAAAACATAGGCCTCCTCCATATCCCCTCAAAGCCTCCTTTCCATCTCCAATATATGTGTGCTTTCTACTATTTTGGTAGAAAAAAAATCAAGTATTTGCTCATAATCTGGGAAAAGTAGGAGAAGAATCTGCACAGCTCCTCAATGTTTGGAAATCTGCCGAGCATATAGATCTTCGAAAGCAACTTTTTAGCTCACTTAGAATTAAAATGTCGGAGAAACACATAATTCAAATTACAAGGTAGGTGGATCTTACCCACATTTGCAGAACCGCATGATTTTAAAAAGCATATTATAGAAATAATCACAATGATACGGCTAGGGAAACGCACCAAATAATAAAGGAATTGAAGCGAGGTGCGTTCGCAGCCCGGGGTCCACCGTACAGAGATGGTACCTGCTGCTATGTAATGGCGGATGGACACTTAGCTCACACGTGGGTTAGACTTCACCCCGTGTGAAATGGTAGTGAGCTCTGTTGCTTCACAGAGTCGCACAATACGCTGCACCCTGTTAGCAGTCACAAGGTGCAGCTATAAGACACTAGTGGGATCCCTAAGAATCACCCCCACTAAACTGGTGATTGAACTGGCTCTGACCCTCTGTGGCTTTTGAGCCCACGCCTGAGGACGCCCCAAGTCAGATGCTCAGTTCAAGCAGGAATTCCCACCCTATACTGACGGTTGTCAGGAGAGCGCACAGATGGCACACGGTGCCATAGAGACGGGCACTGCAACGTGTGCTTAGTGAGCAAATAGCACTGTCGGGCACTAGATAGCATGCATCCACCATTCGCGAGCAGTCAACAACACTAGGAAGGGGGATGATTAATGAGCGACAGTCACACATCTACACACACACATCTTCAAGTATACACTAGCGCCTGACCGAGCGGCCATGCAAACCTTTTATAGCATCAGTGCTATGGGACCTTCCAGATGGTCCAATAGGAGCCGCAACAGGACCTGAGCATGTGACCCCCAACCTCCAGCAGGAGGTCGTCCTGTGGGCATGCTCAGTATGGGAAAAGCAGAATTTAGTCCCAGAAAGATCTGCTCGCTGCTGATAAGTGCTGGCAACAAAGTAAGAGCCTGGAAGAGCAGCAGTAACCAGTCGCACAGTATCAGCTTGAGCCAGACGCTGGGACCAACATCTCCACTGCGGCTGCAGAAGAATGGGAGACTGCAGCGGAGATGGTTCGAGATTCCCCCTGTGCAGAAATGGGAACTCGACACTTAACACACATATTCAAACTTTAAAATAAACAATTTTGATAGTTTCAATCATTTTAGCTACTTTTCAAAAGTTATCAGCAAACATGAAATTGCACACCTAAAAACAAAATTAAAAAACATAGGCCTCCTCCATATCCCCTCAAAGCCTCCTTTCCATCTCCAATATAGGTGTGCTTTCTACTATTTTGGTAGAAAAAAAATCAAGTATTTGCTCATAATCTTGGAAAAGTAGAAGAAGAATGTGCACAGCTCCTCAATGTTTGGAAATCTGCCGAGCATCTAGATCTTCGAAAGCAACTTTTTAGCTCACTTAGAATTAAAATATCGGAGAAACACATAATTCAAATTACAAGGTAGGTGGATCTTACCCACATTTACAGAACCGGATGATTTTAAAAAGCATATTATAGAAATAAACACAATGTTAGGGCTAGGGAAACGCACCAAATAATAAAGGAATTGATGCAAGGTGTGTTCGCAGCCCGGGGTCCACCGTACAGAGATGGTACCTGCTGCTATGTAATGGTGGATGGACACTTAGCTCACACGTGGGTTAGACTTCACCCCGTGTGAAATGGTAGTGAGCTCTGTTGCTTCACAGAGTTGCACAATACGCTACACCCTGTTAGCAGTCACAAGGTGCAGCTATAAGACACTAGTGGGATCCCTACGAATCACCCCCACTAATCTGGTGATTGAACTGGCTCTGACCCTCTGTGGCTTTTGAGCCCGCGCCTGAGGACGCCCCAAGTCAGATGCTCAGTTCAAGAAGGAATTCCCACCCTATACTGACGGTTGTCAGGAGAGCGCACACATGGCACACGGTGCCATAGAGACGGGCACTGCAACGTGTGCTTAGTGAGCAAATAGCACTGTCGGGCGCTAGATAGCATGCATCCACCATTCACGAGCAGTCAACAACACTAGGAAGGGGGATGATTAATGAGCGACAGTCACACATCTACACACACACATCTTCAAGTATACACTAGCGCATGACCGAGCGGCCATGCCAACGTTTTATAGCATCAGTGCTATGGGACCTTCCAGATGGTCCAATAGGAGCCGCAACAGGACCTGAGCATGTGACCCCCAACCTCCAGCAGGAGGTCGTCCTGTGGGCATGCTCAGTATGGGAAAAGCAGGATTTAGTCCCAGAAAGACCTGCTCGCTGCTGATAAGTGCTGGCAACAAATTAAGAGCCTGGAAGAGCAGCAGTAACCAGTCGCACAGTATCAGCTTGAGCCAGACGCTGGGACCAACATCTCCTCTGCAGCTGCAGAAGAATGGGAGACTGCAGCGGAGATGGTTCGAGATTCCCCCTGTGCAGAAATGGGAACTCGACACTTAACACACATATTCAAACTTTAAAATAAACAATTTTGATAGTTTCAATCATTTTAGCTACTTTTCAAAAGTTATCAGCAAACATGAAATTGCACACCTAAAAACAAAATTAAAAAACATAGGCCTCCTCCATATCCCCTCAAAGCCTCCTTTCCATCTCCAATATATGTGTGCTTTCTACTATTTTGGTAGAAAAAAAATCAAGTATTTGCTCATAATCTGGGAAAAGTAGAAGAAGAATCTGCACAGCTCCTCAATGTTTGGAAATCTGCCGAGCATATAGATCTTCGAAAGCAACTTTTTAGCTCACTTAGAATTAAAATGTCGGAGAAACACATAATTCAAATTACAAGGTAGGTGGATCTTACCCACATTTGCAGAACCGCATGATTTTAAAAAGCATATTATAGAAATAATCACAATGATAGGGCTAGGGAAACGCACCAAATAATAAAGGAATTGATGCGAGGTGCGTTCGCAGCCCGGGGTCCACCGTACAGAGATGGTACCTGCTGCTATGTAATGGCGGATGGACACTTAGCTCACACGTGGGTTAGACTGCACCCCGCGTGAAATGGTAGTGAGCTCTGTTGCTTCACAGAATCGCACAATACGCTGCACCCTGTTAGCAGTCACAAGGTGCAGCTATACGACACTAGTGGGATCCCTAAGAATCACCCCCACTAATCTGGTGATTGAACTGGCTCTGACGATCTGTGGCTTTTGAGCCCGCGCCTGAGGATGCCCCAAGTCAGATGCTCAGTTCAAGCAGGAATTCCCACCCTATACTGACGGTTGTCAGGAGAGCGCAAAGATGGCACACGGTGCCATAGAGACGGGCACTGCAACGTGTGCTTAGTGAGCAGATAACACTGTCGGGCGCTAGATAGCATGCATCCACCATTCGCGAGCAGTCAACAACACTAGGAAGGGGGATGATTAATGAGCGACAGTCACACATCTACACACACACGTTTTCAAGTATACACTAGCGCCTGACCGAGCGGCCATGCGAACCTTTTATAGCATCAGTGCTATGGGACCTTCCAGATGGTCCAATAGGAGCCGCAACAGGATCTGAGCATGTGACCCCCAACCTCCAGCAGGAGGTCGTCCTGTGGGCATGCTCAGTATGGGAAAAGCAGGATTTAGTCCAGACAGATCTGCTCGCTGCTGATAAGTGCTGGCAACAAAGTAAGAGCCTGGAAGAGCAGCAGTAACCAGTCGCACAGTATCAGCTTGAGCCAGATGCTGGGACCAACATCTCCACTGCGGCTGCAGAAGAATGGGAGACTGCAGCGGAGATGGTTCGAGATTCCCCCTGTGCAGAAATGGGAACTCGACACTTAACACACATATTCAAACTTTAAAATAAACAATTTTGATAGTTTCAATCATTTTAGCTACTTTTCAAAAGTTATCAGCAAACATGAAATTGCACACCTAAAAACAAAATTAAAAAACATAGGCCTCCTCCATATCCCCTCAAAGCCTCCTTTCCATCTCCAATATAGGTGTGCTTTCTACTATTTTGGTAGAAAAAAAATCAAGTATTTGCTCATAATCTTGGAAAAGTAGAAGAAGAATGTGCACAGCTCCTCAATGTTTGGAAATCTGCCGAGCATCTAGATCTTCGAAAGCAACTTTTTAGCTCACTTAGAATTAAAATATCGGAGAAACACATAATTCAAATTACAAGGTAGGTGGATCTTACCCACATTTACAGAACCGGATGATTTTAAAAAGCATATTATAGAAATAAACACAATGTTAGGGCTAGGGAAACGCACCAAATAATAAAGGAATTGATGCAAGTTGTGTTCGCAGCCCGGGGTCCACCATACAGAGATGGTACCTGCTGCTATGTAATGGTGGATGGACACTTAGCTCACACGTGGGTTAGACTTCACCCCGTGTGAAATGGTAGTGAGCTCTGTTGCTTCACAGAGTCGCACAATACGCTACACCCTGTTAGCAGTCACAAGGTGCAGCTATAAGACACTAGTGGGATCCCTACGAATCACCCCCACTAATCTGGTGATTGAACTGGCTCTGACCGTCTGTGGCTTTTGAGCCCGCGCCTGAGGACGCCCCAAGTCAGATGCTCAGTTCAAGCAGGAATTCCCACCCTATACTGACGGTTGTCAGGAGAGCGCACACATGGCACACGGTGCCATAGAGACGGGCACTGCAACGTGTGCTTAGTGAGCAAATAGCACTGTCGGGCGCTAGATAGCATGCATCCACCATTCGCGAGCAGTCAACAACACTAGGAAGGGGGATGATTAATGAGCGACAGTCACACATCTACACACACACATCTTCAAGTAAACACTAGCGCCTGACCGAGCGGCCATGCGAACCTTTTATAGCATCAGTGCTATGGGACCTTCCAGATGGTCCAATAGGAGCCGCAACAGGACCTGAGCATGTGACCCCCAACCTTCAGCAGGAGGTCGTCCTGTGGGCATGCTCAGTATGGGAAAAGCAGGATTTAGTCCCAGAAAGACCTGCTCGCTGCTGATAAGTGCTGGCAACAAAGTAAGAGCCTGGAAGAGCAGCAGTAACCAGTCGCATAGTATCAACTTGAGCCAGACGCTGGGACCAACATCTCCACTGCGGCTGGAGAAGAATGGGAGACTGCAGCGGAGATGGTTCGAGATTCCCCCTGTGCAGAAATGGGAACTCAACACTTAACACACATATTCAAACTTTAAAATAAACAATTTTGATAGTTTCAATCATTTTAGCTACTTTTCAAAAGTTATCAACAAACATGAAATTGCACACCTAAAAACAAAATTAAAAAACATAGGCCTCCTCCATATCCCCTCAAAGCCTCCTTTCCATCTCCAATATAGGTGTGCTTTTACTATTTTGGAAGAAAAAAAATCAAGTATTTGCTCATAATCTGGGAAAAGTAGAAGAAGAATGTGCACAGCTCCTCACTGTTTGGAAATCTGTCGAGCATATAGATCTTCGAAAGCAACTTTTTAGCTCACTTAGAATTAAATTATCGGAGAAACACATAATTCAAATTACAAGGTAGGTGGATCTTACCCACATTTACAGAACCGGATGATTATAAAAAGCATATTATAGAAATAAACACAATGTTAGGGCTAGGGAAACGCACCAAATAATAAAGGAATTGATGCGAGGTGCGTTCGCAGCCCGGGGTCCACCGTACAGAGATGGTACTTGCTGCTATGTAATGGCGGATGGACACTTAGCTCACACGTGGGTTAGACTTCACCCCGTGTGAAATGGTAGTGAGCTCTGTTGCTTCACAGAGTTGCACAATACGCTGCACCCTGTTAGCAGTCACAAGGTGCAGCTATAAGACACTAGTGGGATCCCTAAGAATCACCCCCATTAATCTGGTGATTGAATTGGCTCTGACCCTCTGTGGCTTTTGAGCCCACGCCAGAGGACGCCCCAAGTCAAATGCTCAGTTCAAGCAGGAATTCCCACCCTATACTGACGGTTGTCAGGAGAGCGCACACATGGCACACGGTGCCATAGAGACGGGCACTGCAACGTGTGCTTAGTGAGCAAATAGCACTGTCGGGCGCTAGATAGCATGCATCCACCATTCGCGAGCAGTCAACAACACTAGGAAGGGGGATGATTAATGAGCGACAGTCACACATCTACACACACACGTCTTCAAGTATACACTAGCACCTGACCGAGCGGCCATGCCAACGTTTTATAGCATCAGTGCTATGGGACCTTCCAGATGGTCCAATAGGAGCCGCAACAGGACCTGAGCATGTGACCCCCAACCTCCAGCAGGAGGTCGTCCTGTGGGCATGCTCAGTATGGGAAAAGCAGGATTTAGTCCCAGAAAGACCTGCTCGCTGCTGATAAGTGCTGGCAACAAATTAAGAGCCTGGAAGAGCAGCAGTAACCAGTCGCACAGTATCAGCTTGAGCCAGACGCTGGGACCAACATCTCCTCTGCAGCTGCAGAAGAATGGGAGACTGCAGCGGAGATGGTTCGAGATTCCCCCTGTGCAGAAATGGGAACTCGACACTTAACACACATATTCAAACTTTAAAATAAACAATTTTGATAGGTTCAATCATTTTAGCTACTTTTCAAAAGTTATCAGCAAACATGAAATTGCACACCTAAAAACAAAATTAAAAAACATAGGCCTCCTCCATATCCCCTCAAATCCTCCTTTCCATCTCCAATATAGGTGTGCTTTCTACTATTTTGGTAGAAAAAAAATCAAGTATTTGCTCATAATCTGGGAAAAGTAGAAGAAGAATTTGCACAGCTCCTCAATGTTTGGAAATCTGCCGAGCATATAGATCTTCGAAAGCAACTTTTTAGCTCACTTTGAATTAAAATATCGGAGAAACACATAATTCAAATTACAAGGTAGGTGGATCTTACCCACATTTACAGAACCGGATGATTATAAAAAGCATATTATAGAAATAAACACAATGTTAGGGCTAGGGAAATGCACCAAATAATAAAGGAATTGATGCGAGGTGCGTTCGCAGCCCGGGGTCCACCGTACAGAGATGGTACCAGCTGCTATGTAATGGCGGATGGACACTTAGCTCACACGTGGGTTAGACTTCACCCCGTGTGAAATGGTAGTGAGCTCTGTTGCTTCACAGAGTCGCACAATACGCTGCACCCTGTTAGCAGTCACAAGGTGCAGCTATAAGACACTAGTGGGATCCCTAAGAATCACCCCCATTAATCTGGTGATTGAATTGGCTCTGACCCTCTGTGGCTTTTGAGCCCACGCCTGAGGACGCCCCAAGTCAGATGCTCAGTTCAAGCAGGAATTCCCACCCTATACTGACGGTTGTCAGGAGAGCGCACAGATGGCACACGGTGCCATAGAGACGGGCACTGCAACATGTGCTTAGTGAGCAGATAGCACTGTCGGGCGCTAGATAGCATGCATCCACCATTCGCGAGCAGTCAACAACACTAGGAAGGGGGATGATTAATGAGCGACAGTCACACATCTACACACACACATCTTCAAGAATACACTAGCGTCTGACCGGGCGGCCAAGCGAACCTTTTATAGCATCAGTGCTATGGGACCTTCCAGATGGTCCAATAGGAGCCGCAACAGGACCTGAGCATGTGACCCCCAACCTCCAGCAGGAGGTCGTCCTGTGGGCATGCTCAGTATGGGAAAAGCAGGATTTAGTCCCAGAAAGACCTGCTCGCTGCTGATAAGTGCTGGCAACAAAGTAAGAGCCTGGAAGAGCAGCAGTAACCAGTCGCACAGTATCAGCTTGAGCCAGACGCTGGGACCAACATCTCCACTGCGGCTGGAGAAGAATGGGAGACTGCAGCGGAGATGGTTCGAGATTCCCCCTGTGCAGAAATGGGAACTCGACACTTAACACACATATTCAAATTTTAAAATAAACAATTTTGATAGTTTCAATCATTTTAGCTACTTTTCAAAAGTTATCAGCAAACATGAAATTGCACACCTAAAAACAAAATTAAAAAACATAGGCCTCCTCCATATCCCCTCAAAGCCTCCTTTCCATCTCCAATATAGGTGTGCTTTCTACTATTTTGGTAGAAAAAAAATCAAGTATTTGCTCATAATCTGGGAAAAGTAGAAGAAGAATGTGCACAGCTCCTCAATGTTTGGAAATCTGCCGAGCATATAGATCTTCGAAAGCAACTTTTTAGCTCATTTAGAATTAAAATGTCGGAGAAACACATAATTCAAATCACAAGGTAGGTGGATCTTACCCAAATTTACAGAACCGGATGATTTTAAAAAGCATATTATAGAAATAAACACAATGTTAGGGCTAGGGAAACGCACCAAATAATAAAGGAATTGATGCGAGGTGCGTTCGCAGCCCGGGGTCCACCGTACCGAGATGGTACCTGCTGCTATGTAATGGCGGGTGGACACTTAGCTCACACGTGGGTTAGACTTCACCACGTGTGAAATGGTAGTGAGCTCTGTTGCTTCACAGAGTCGCACAATACGCCGCACCCTGTTAGGAGTCACAAGGTGCAGCTATAAGACACTAGTGGGATCCATAATAATCACCCCCACTAATCTGGTGATTGAACTGGCTCTGACCCTCTGTGGCTTTTGAGCCCGCGCCTGAGGACGCCCCAAGTCAGATGCTCAGTTCAAGCAGGAATTCCCACCCTATACTGACGGTTGTCAGGAGAGCGCACAGATGGCACACGGTGCCATAGAGACGGACACTGCAACGTGTGCATAGTGAGCAAATAGCACTGTCGGGCGCTAGATAGCATGCATCCACCATTCGCGAGCAGTCAACAACACTAGGAAGGGGGATGATTAATGAGCGACAGTCACACATCTACACACACACGTCTTCAAGTATACTCTAGCACCTGACCGAGCGGCCATGCGAAACTTTTATAGCATCAGTGCTTTGGGACCTTCCAGATGGTCCAACAGGAGCCGCAACAGGACCTGAGCATGTGACCCCCGACCTCCAACAGGAGATCGTCCTGTGGGCATGCTCAATATGGGAAAAGCAGGACAGTCCCAGAAAGACCTGCTCGCTGCTGATCAGTGCTGGCAACAAAGGCAGAGCCTGGAAGAGCAACAGTAACCAGTCGCACAGTATCAGCTTGAGTCAGACGCTGGGACCGACATCTCCGCTGAGCAGGCTCCACAGTGGCTGGAGAAGAATGGGAGAATGCAGCGGAGATGGGTCGAGATTCCCCCTGTGCAGAGGTGGGAATTGGACACCGAACACAAAAATTCAAATATTCCACAACTTTGATAGTTTCAACTGTTTTAGCTACTTTTCATAAGTTATCAGCAAACATGAAATTGCACACCTAGAGACGGGCACTGCAACATGTGCTTAGTGAGCAGATTGCACTGTCGGGTGCTAGATAGCATGCATCCACCATTCGCGAGCAGTCATCAACACTAGGAAGGGGGATGATTAATGAGCGACAGTCACACATCTACACACACACGTCTTCAAGTATACACTAGCACCTGACCGATCGGCCATGTGAACCTTTTATAGTATCAGTGCTATGGGACCTTCCAGATGGTCCAATAGGAGCCGCAACAGGTCCTGAGCATGTGACCCTCGACCTCCAATAGTAGGTCGTTCCGTAGGCATGCTCAGTATGGGAAAAGCAGGACTTAGTCCCAGAAAGACCTGCTCGCTGCTGATCAGTGCTGGCAACAAAGGCAGAGCCTGGAAGGGCAGCAGTAACCAGTTGCACAGTATCAGCTTGAGCCATACGCTGGGGCCGACGTCTCTGCTGAGCAGGCTCCACTGCAGCTGGACTTGAATGCGAGACCGCAGCGAAGATGGTTTGAGATTCCCTCTGTGCTGAGGCGGGAACTCGACGCCTAACACACATGCAGCCTGAGTACATGTGGGGGTTGCCTGGTTGCTAGGGAAACCTCACATGTAATGAAGCTGTCTAGTAGCTGTAAATCATTCAGCTGAGGCGATGAAAACGTAATCTCCGAACACGAGAGTACACTCGCTCATCACTAGTAGCTATCAAACTGGCGAACAGTAAGACAGTTCAATGTCAAAATATATTGACATATTAGAAACATATATAGTTACATATGAGCTGTAAATAGACATTGGAAGAAAGCATCATTGATCTATATTACCTATAACTGCTTGACCACCAAGGTAAAATTCTTAAATCTTAGATTCTATTTCTTCTTTTATTTTTAGAATTGTATCAAATTGCAATGTCACTTACTTGATGTTGCATCTTAATTTGACCTCACACACTTAATGGCTGTCAACCAAGTGACAGGTATTCCTGATCAACTCTCTATACAGAAGCATGCTCGGTTTGTCCAAGTATGCATGTGTTGTGAATAGGGAAATGTGAGTTAGTCAATCCCTAACAAACTATGTACACACATTACTAACAATCATTGTACAGACTATGCTTACACATTACACAGCTAAAATTGCAAGTTATGATAGTTTCCAACATTTTATCTACTTTTCCAAAGTTATGAACAGATGATTACACACATGAAAAAGAATATTGAAAAAAACAAAAACATAGGCCTCCTCCATATCCCCTCAAAGCCTCTTTTCTATCTCCAATATAGGTGTGCTTTCTACCATTTTGGTAGAAAAATAACTCAGCGATTTGCTCATAATCTAGGAAAATTAGAATAAGAATGTGCACAGCTCCGGAATGTATCTAGCATGTAGATCTTCGAAAGTAACTTTTTAGGTCACTTAAAATTTAAAGATTGAATAAACACATAATGGAAATTCACATTTCCACATTTACAGAATCCTCTGATTTTAGTCTATTGTGTATGGAAACCTTTATTACAAAGCATATTATAGAAAAAAACACATTTTCACACAGTCCACAGCTTTAACATTAACAGTTATGATAATTTCAATAAGTTTAGCCTCTTTTCCAAAATTGTCAGCAAAGATTTTTTCACACCTAAAAATAAAATTAAAAACATAGGCCTCCTCCATATCCCCTCAAAGCCTCCTTTCCATCTCCATTATATGTGCGCTTTCTACCATTTCTGTTGAAGAAAAAATAATCTATTTGCTCATAATTTAGGAAAAGTAGAAGGAGAATGTTGTACACAGCTCTGCATTGTCTACTTCAGAGATCTTTCCAGTGTGTATCTTTTAACAGTAAACTTTTAGCTGGATTTACATAAGACTATGCTTGCTTCATGTTTTGCTATTCAGAAGTAAAAGCTCACATTAAGGTGGTCTATGACTAAAAGACCCCGCTATATCTTGATCTGGGTACCATAATGTTGATTCTCTCATATGAGAGCATCAGATGCGATATACTAATGATCCTCGTTTCCTGCTTTGCTGCGAGCGTGACCCGAATGTCAGTGCTCTGTGCTCCGCTGCTCTCACATGAGAGGATCGCAGCCAAGCTGCGGAGGAGATGGAGAAAGTAATTTCTCCATCTCCTCTGCTGCCGGCGTCTGCTAGAGTCGCACTGCACTCGGTCGATATCCATGTGCAGTGCGGTGTTTCACACATACACCCATAGACTTATATAGGGGCGTTCGATCCGATTCTCGGGTGCCGTCGCAGTATAATTGTTTTTCACACTCTATGTGAGCTGCACCATAGAGAAATATTGGGGAGAATGCAATCCAACTTTCTATCAGATTGCACTTATCCCAATGCATTGCAAATGGGAATGATCCCTTACTCTTTAAACCTGGAGCGATTGCAATTTATACACATCATTTTATACCGCAGAAACACATTGTAAATATCGGCGCATGTCGTGACAACTAGATGAGTCCCATGCAGAGCACTATTGCATTGAGTGTTGGTTATGTAGGAGTAGGCTAAATGATATCATAGCAAAGGACCTGTAAGGACTAGGAAGACGCTCACTTCGCTTCATCCTCAGGAGACCTCTGTACAGCTCATTCTCTAATGATCCTCTGGCATGGACATGTGGGTGAGATGTATGAACAGGAGTCTATTCTTCTCAATGTACAACATGTATATGTTAACTGTTTTTTTTATTCCCTGTTCATTCATTAGCTTTAAAGATGCCATGATGACGTGGATGGGCTTGGAGGAGGAGGTGGAGGCCAATTCTAATGGCAGATAAATAGATTTTGATTTTTGGCCTTATAAAGGCTGGATATGGACATAATGTTGCCATGTAATGTTGCTATGTATTTTTATTGATTGAATAATAGCTACGGTACCTTTTTCCTGAAGAGAAATATCTTGGTGCCTCGAATCTTTGAGATAAGGTTTTACTTACCTGCAACTCTTCAAGAGAATTTCTTCCATATATCCTGAATCTACAATCTGAAGTACGTCCATGTGAGTAAAAGTTATAGAATAGAAAATCATTTTAGGGTTGTAAATTAAGCATATTGAGACTAATGAATACATGAACTCTAATATTGCTGTAAACATTAAAAACGCGAGGTGCTTACCAATTTTTGATCAAAGACTGCAAATGCCATCCAACCATGGCAAAGTGTACTTTTTTAATATGGATAGTCTCTAACCACTATACATACCCCTGGCACCTTCCATGGCTCAGCAGCCATATCCACTCATCATTCCCATACAAGGTTTTCATTCCGAGCTACGACTGGTTTCCCATTCTCTCCCCATTCAGATGAGGACTGGTTTGGCACAAGGAGAGGTAGGACATATACTGGTTAGGCAGGGGCGGACACTGACAGCTTGTGACCCCTGTGCAAGAAATGTGTCTGGGCCCTTTACTTATATGGCGACAAAGCTACATATATATATATATACAGGGAAGGCCATTTATATGGATACACCTAAATAAAATGGGAATGGTTGGTGATATCAACTTCCTGTTTGTGGCACATTAGTATATGGGAGGGAGAAAACTTTTCAAGATGGGTGGTGACCATGGCGGCCATTTTGAAGTCTGCAATTTTGGATCCAACTTTATGTTTTCTAATGGGAAGAGGGTCATGTGACACATCAAACTTATTGAGAATTTCACAAGAAAAACATTGGTGTGTTTGGTTTTAACATAAATTTATTCTTTCATGAGTTCCTTACGAGTTTATGACCACTTATGAAATGTGTTCATAGTGCTTCCCAATAACGACCATCGTGATGATGTGTTGCCCTGTTTATGCACTGAAGATGGCACGTTCCCTGAGTTTTTCCAGTAAGATGGTGCACCACCACATTATGGGTGTCAGGTCCGAGCATTTCTACATTACCAGTTTCCTGGAAAGTGGATTGGTCATCGTGGGCCAGTTGAATGGCCACCAAGTTCTCCCAATCTGATCCCCTTAAACTTTTATCTTTGGGGTCATCTGAAGGCAATTGTCTATGCTGTGAAGATACGAGATGTGCAACATCTGAAACAACAGATACTGGAAACCTGTGCTAGGATTTCTTCTGCGGTGTTGCTATCAGTGTGTAAAAAATGGGAGAAGAGGGTTGCATTGACAATCCAACACAATGGGCAGCACTTTGAACACATTTTATAAGTGGTCATAAATTTGTAAATAACTCATGAAAGAATAAAGTTAAGTTAAAACCAAGCACATCATTGTCTTTCTTGTGAAATTCTCAATAAGTTTGATGTGTCACATGACCCTCTTCCTATTAAAAAAATAAAGTTGGATCCAAAAAGGCTGACTTCAAAATGGCTGCCATGGTGTTAGGTGTTGAGTTCCCACCTCTGCACAGGGGGAATCTCAAACCATCTCCGCTGCGGTCTCCCATTCTTTTCCAGCCGCAGTGGAGCCTGTTCAGCGGAGACATCGGTCCCAGTGCCTAGCTCAGGCTGATACTGGGCGACTGGTTATTACTGTCCTTCCAGGCTCTGCCTTTGTAGCCAGCACTGATGAGCAGCGAGCAGGTCTTTCTGGGATCAAGTCTGCTTTTCCCATACTGAGCATGCCCACGGGACGACCTCCCATTAGAGGTCGAGGGTCACATGCTCAGGTCCTGTTGCGGCTCCTATTGGACCATCTGGAAGGTCTTGTAGCACTGCCGCTATAAAAGGTTCGCATGGCCACTTGAAGTCATTCATTAATTATCCCCTCCCTTGTGTATGACTGCTCGCGTAAGGTGGATGATTGCTATCTAGCGCCCGACTTAGCTATCAGCACGTGACACACAAAACAGCGTCTAATTGCTGTGACCGTTAGTGCAGCGCCGTGCGCTTTCACAGCGCTTTCCTTACCCAAGCCTGGGTGGTTAGTGGCATCCGCCAGAGCAGCACCGCACGCACTCTCGTGCATCTAAGTAATTATTATTATTTTATTCTCTCTGACACTCCAGTTGCAGTGTCGAGCACAAGAGGTCTAGTTGCACTCTAATCCTGAGTCTAGGGGTAGAGTTCTGTGACTCCTTGCTTGCACTCTATTGTGCGATACCGCGGCCCTGTGACGCTACAGGGTTCGCTTTCTTCATACAAGGTGAAGTTAACCCGTGTGTGAATCCATTTTGTACCACCATATAGTCCGTCATTACTCAACAGCAGGTTCCATCTCTGCACGATGGACCCCGGGCTGCGAACGCACTTTATTCTATCTATCTAATTATTTGGTGCATTCCGCTAGCCCTAACACATGGTCACCACCCATCTTAAAAAGTTTTCCCCTTCCCATATACTAATGTGCCACAAACAGGAAGTTGATATCACCAACCATTCATATTGTATTTATATGTGTCCATATAAATAGCTCACCCTATACATATATATAGTCTCCTTTATTAGGTATATTTCCATCCATTATTACACAGTGCCCCCTCTTGCTATGTACAACACTGTTCCCTACATATCGGATTATATAGAGCCATGTTTTTATTACATACTGTCATCTCATGTTAGATATATAACGCAATGATTGCTGATGGAGCATGGAAAGTTTCTTTTCTAATGGAGGAGCTGATGGACTAGTCTTCTGGTCACCAGCTGCTCCATCAGCAATCATTTTATATTCAAGAGATGACTATGTAATAAAATAAAAATAACAAGAATACACTATGTAAGGGACAGCACTGTACATAACAGCAGTGGAAGCTGTATAATAAGGATGACACCATATATAACTAGAGAGACGGTACATAATAAGGGATGGTGTTATACATATTATAAGAGGAAACTGTAAGGACGGCACTACACATATAAGTGAGTACACTATATACTAAGGGAAAAAACACACAAAAATTGAACTTGACTTGAGTTGGTGCACATGCAGAGCTTAAACACATGTTCACATTGGCCACAAAACATATAAAACCTACAAGAGAAAAAGTGAGCAAAAATCCTGCTGTAACTAAGTAAATAAAAAGTGCATTTGTGCTATTTTTTGATTAAAAAAAGTTTTACTAAAAACTCTGTGTTATTTAAATGCACTTTTTGATTTTCATTTACTTAGTTACAGCAGGGTTTTTGCTCACTTTTTCTCTTGTAGGTTTTATATATACTAAGGGACTGCGTTATATGAAATAAGTGAGTACACTATATACAAAGGGACTGCATTATACACAATAAGTGAATACACTATAAACTAACAGGACATTTTCTAACCCTCACAGACCTCATTCTCAGATCCGCGATTTTCACGAATTTGTGAATTGATCTATAAAACTCTACGAGTCTGTCTGATAAAATCAATCAGGCGTCGGGGTTCCCTGCCACTCTAAGGTTGTATACCAGTTAATCTGCTTTACCCATATTATGTAAACTCTCTGTATATGGTGATTCACCTATTATACTTTGGCTCATTTTTGCACTACTGAGATATATTAAGCTATGTGGCACTATCATTGCACTTTATTAAGAAAGCTGGCCATAAGGCACTACTAGAGCACTTTGCTAATCTTGGTGTTGATTGACTTTATGTAAGACATCTTGTTGTGCAGTCCATAGTAACCTCAATTGGGGATTAGTCCCCAGTCAGGTGGAATTATTATTGGGTTAATCTCTATACACCGCTATCATAATTTAAACCACTGAGTTTTTTTCTATTCATTTTAATACCAATCTAAACTCTGCAGTTTCTGCGAGTCTCCTTAGTCCAGTGCATGTACTGACACACTTTAGTGGTATTTTTACAACTGAGATTTACCTGAGTATATGGGTTTAAGGTGATTTTCTTGTGTCATGACACTTGTCCTATTATATTTGGTGTACTCCTTAAAAATGTGGCTTTATTTTTGCATTTGTATCCCTATGCCAATTTTAAACTTTATTAATATTTTTTTCAATAAAATGTGGTATTTTATGTCATAAGCTTCTCTATTCTTCTTATGGATTATATACTTGTGGAAGTGTCACAAACCTACGCTGTTTATGGGTTTATATTGACCTGAGTATTAGTTGCCCTGCAGGGTCCCCCCTCCACCAGCTACATCAGCAGTATGTACGGACCAGGTGGTTAGGGACCATCCATATTAAAAGGTACGCCTTAACGTGGCTGGATGGCTTTTGTGCTCTTTGATAAAAACAACGCTAACTAAGTACATTACATTTTTAATGTTTACAGAAATATTGGAGTTCACGTATTCTTTAGCCGCAGCATGCAGACGCATTGTGTACATGTGCATTATTTTGTGCGGGCCCTATTTTTTCTTTTTGAGCATACATCATGTAAGATAACGAGTCACTATTGTGCTTCTGCAATAAATACTTTTCTCTAATGAAGAAATACAGTAATGGGTTATTATAATATTAGCTGCAGTCATAGATGAAGTTAGTAATTGTGTTAAAAAATTGAGGTTTGATCACAGAAAGGAAAAAAGAATTTTCCAAATGAGAGCTACTATCTGATTATTGCATAGGGGTTTCATTTATGGTTTGTTTATTTTTTTTCACTTCATATTTTAATGTATAACTTTCTTCTAGTAACATTGATAAAAATAAATGAAGCAAGTGCATAACAATGCTGTATTGCTTTAAGAATCTTTTTCAATGTTCTTTATAGGGTAACTCTCCAAGATCCCCTGTATAATAACAAAGGATGACCTTTGTGTTATATACCATGTGGGTTTTGGCTGAACGTGCAGGTCTCATGTCATTACATTACAAATAGGACAGTGGCTTTTATATTTGAAGTATAATATTTCTGCCAGGAATATGTTCCTGTATAAATTTTACAATGCCATAGATGTATTAAGGGGTAAAGTTTATTCTTGTGGAGAATTCCAAGTTGGCGTACAGAGACCTATAGGCTATGCATTGCAACTCTGGAGAACTAAATATGAGTGGCCACAACTGTATTTGCCAACTTAAATTCCCATGGGGACCATTGTATGTCAATATTCTCCCTAATCATGCCTGACAGCCTCCACAAGGAGAAACTTTACCCCTTAAAATGCCTGTCAGGGGCATCTCACCCAGTCAAATCACTTCTCCTGGTTTGCACTGATGAGGGGCAGACACCCCAAAACATTTCTTCAAATTGAGTTTCTGGTTTGCTTATTCTAAGACATGTGTCAAGCTTTTTTAAAGTGTTGATGTTGGCTTTTAGGATTGCTACACCTTATAGGTGGCACTAGAATTCCAGTCTATTTGCAATATACATTGTTAGAATAGTTTTCTGTGTATGATTTCTTACACTTATTTAATTACAATGGGATATATATGACTTCCTGTAATACATGCAATGTCCCCCTTTTTATCCTCTCGTATCCACCATATTTGATATAACTAAAATCAGGGGCGGACTAGGCTAATACCTAGAGGTTATTTGAGCTCCCCAAATGCTGACTTTTTACCATATAATTGTTTGTAGGTAGAGCTATCAACATGTACACTACAATGGAAACCCGTCCAGTCAAGAAAAAGTCAAAATGTCACACCGATATAACAAAACGGAATGGAAAACTGGAATGATCCTTACCTGCTATTCTGAGGTGTGAAAATGCTGATCTTGTCTGAGATCTCTCTGATGGAATGAAGACTGCGTGCTGCAGACATCATAATTATTTCTACATTCCATCAGCTGTGACATCATAAAGGAAGGAAGAAGCCTATGATGTCATGAACTGAAGGCAGAAGCCTGAGAGTAGCTGAAAATCAAGAACAATTCCTAATTTATATTACACTGACTAATGTGCTTCACTTGAATTCTAAAATGAACGAAAAAATTGAACTGTCAAAAAACAAAAACTGATTTGCTGTTTATAGCCAACAATCGCAACCATCAGCTACCATTTTTTTTATCATCTTGGCATCATCTGATTTAGGCCTCATTCACACGTCAGTATTTGGTCAGTGTTTTTCTTTAGTGTCTGTATGCCAGAACAAGTGGAACTTATAGTGAAAACTATAATTGAAAGATTGATATCTGTTCTGTGTTTTGAAGACCCTCCTGGTTTTGTCATACAAATACTGATGAAAAATACTGATGTGTGAACATAGCCGTACATTGACGATGATGGAATTTAGTTATTAGCACCCTGAACAATACATTTACGGCACTATCACTGTAGGGTGTAGGTGTTGTTCCCATATTATCACTTATGGGGCAATGGCTGTGATCAGAGGTAACATCAAACATACAGACAGCTGCCATGTTTTGCATAGTTTTATACAGTAAAACAGCATTGTCTAGAATTGCAGAGGAAAAAAATATTCTTTAGAAAAAAAACGATTTCTCTGCACTAGAGACTCTTAATGTTATATTCCTATAAATATTACATAAGACACACAGCCTTGTACAATACATGACTAATAGGTTGATGATCTTGTAATTTCAAAGTTCAGTAAATTACAATATTTAGGGCTATTCGTCAGTGTTTTTGTCAGAAAAGTGGTGTATAACATTTTGAAAAGTCAAAACTCTTTTAATAACATTGGTAAAAATATAATTAGCAAGTGCATAACAATATACTAAATGTTTTATTACTTTATGAATCTTTTTCAATGTAACTTATAGAATAACTATCCAAGATCCAACCTCCTGTATAATAACAAAGAATGGCCTTTGTGCTGTCTGCTATGTGGCTTTCGGCTGAAGGTGCAGGACCCATTTCATTAAATTCCAAATGGAGCACTGGCTTTTATAGTTAATAGTATCAATTTTGCCCTGCCATAGATGTAGGGATAAAGTTGATCCTTGTGGAGAATTCCAAATCTGCGTACGGAGACTTATAGGCCATGCAATGCAACTCTGGAAATGTAAAAAGGAAAATGGTCTCTTCAGAGTGGCCATGACTGTATTTACAAATTTAATTTCCCAGGGGACCATTGCATGTCTATAAGTCTCCCTAAGCCTACATGTCACTCACCACAAGGAGAAACTTTACTCTTTAAAATGCCTGTCAGAGGCATCTCATACAGTCAAATCAGTTCTCAATTTTTTATATCATCATGCATCATCTGCTTTAGGTCTCATTCACACGTCAGTATTTTGCATCAGTGTTTGTATGCCAAAACAAAAAGTGGAACTTACAGTTAAAAACTATAATTGAATCATTGACATCTGCTCTGTGTTTGGGTGACAGTCCTGGTTTTGGCATAGAAATACTGATGAATAAATAATGCCTTAAATGTATGATGATGGAAGTGAGTTATTAGCACCCTGCACCACACATTTATGGCGCTGTCACTATTGTAGTCATATTCAGGGCCGGACTGGCCATAGGGCACTTCTGGCAAATGCCAGAAGGGCCGGTGCCAGTGGTGGGCCGCTCAATCCGCCGCCCCCGCCGTCGCATTCAACTATACCGGCGTATAGACGCCGGTACAGTTGAATGCAATGATGGAGGAGAGCGTCTACAGACGCTCCTCTCCCATCATTCCCCGCTCTGCCTCTGACACTGCGGGTGCGCGATGATGTCATATCATCGCGCACCTGCTGTGTCCCGGGCAGACTGCAGCTGCTGAGACAGGAGCAGGAACCAGGAAGCAACGCGGGGCACGAGGAGAGGTGAGGAGAGTTTTTTTTTTTTCTGGACTGTGGGGCCATTCTCGGAGGAGGTGAGGGGAGGAAGAGAAGAGATGTGGGCTGTATATAGTTCTCTGTGGGCTGTGCTCTGTGCTGTATACTGCTGTGGGCTGTATATAGTTCTCTGTGGGCTGTGCTCTGTGCTGTATACTGCTGTGGGCTGTATATAGTTCTCTGTGGGCTGTGCTCTGTGCTGTATACTGCTGTGGGCTGTATATAGTTCTCTGTGGGCTGTGCTCTGTGCTGTATACTGCTGTGGGCTGTATATAGTTCTCTGTGGGCTGTGCTCTGTGCTGTATACTGCTGTGGGCTGTATATAGTTCTCTGTGGGCTGTGCTCTGTGCTGTATACTGCTGTGGGCTGTATATAGTTCTCTGGGCTGTGCTCTGTGCTGTATACTACTGTGGGCTGTATATAGCTCTCTGTGGGCTGTGCTCTGTGCTGTATACTACTGTGTGCTCTGTGCTATATATAGTACTCTGTGGGCTGTGCTCTGTGCTGTATACTACCGTGGGCTGTGTGCTATATATAGTACTCTGTGGGCTGTGCTCTGTGCTGTATACTACTGTGTGCTCTGTGCTATATATAGTTCTCTGTGGGCTGTGCTCTGTGCTGTATACTGCTGTGGGCTGTATATAGCTCTCTGTGGGCTGTGCTCTGTGCTGTATACTACTGTGGGCTGTATATAGTTCTCTGTGGGCTGTGCTCTGTGCTGTATATAGTTCTCTGTGGGCTGTGCTCTGTGCTGTATACTGCTGTGGGCTGTATATAGTTCTCTGTGGGCTGTGCTCTGTGCTGTATACTGCTGTGGGCTGTATATAGCTCTCTGTGGGCTGTGCTCTGTGCTGTATACTACTGTGTGCTATATATAGTTCTCTGTGGGCTGTGCTCTGTGCTGTATACTGCTGTGGGCTGTATATAGTTCTCTGTGGGCTGTGCTCTGTGCTGTATACTACTGTGGGCTGTATATAGTTCTCTGTGGGCTGTGCTCTGTGCTGTATACTGCTGTGGGCTGTATATAGTTCTCTGTGGGCTGTGCTCTGTGCTGTATACTACTGTGGGCTGTATATAGCTCTCTGTGGGCTGTGCTCTGTGCTGTATACTACTGTGGGCTGTATATAGTTCTCTGTGGGCTGTGCTCTGTGCTGTATACTGCTGTGGGCTGTATATAGCTCTCTGTGGGCTGTGCTCTGTGCTGTATACTACTGTGTGCTCTGTGCTATATATAGTTCTCTGTGGGCTGTGCTCTGTGCTGTATACTGCTGTGGGCTGTATATAGCTCTCTGTGGGCTGTGCTCTGTGCTGTATACTACTGTGTGCTCTGTGCTATATATAGTTCTCTGTGGGCTGTGCTCTGTGCTGTATACTGCTGTGGGCTGTATATAGTTATCTGTGGGCTGTGCTCTGTGCTGTATACTGCTGTGGGCTGTATATAGCTCTCTGTGGGCTGTGCTCTGTGCTGTATACTACTGTGTGCTCTGTGCTATATATAGTTCTCTGTGGGCTGTGCTCTGTGCTGTATACTGCTGTGGGCTGTATATAGTTCTCTGTGGGCTGTGCTCTGCTGTATACTGCTGTGGGCTGTATATAGTTCTCTGTGGGCTGTGCTCTGTGCTGTATACTACTGTGGGCTGTATATAGCTCTCTGTGGGCTGTGCTCTGTGCTGTATACTACTGTGGGCTGTATATAGTTATCTGTGGGCTGTGCTCTGTGCTGTATGCTACTGTGGGCTGTATATAGTTCTCTGTGGGCTGTGCTCTGTGCTGTATATAGTTCTCTGTGGGCTGTGCTCTGTGCTGTATACTACTGTGGGCTGTATATAGTTATCTGTGGGCTGTGCTCTGTGCTGTATGCTACTGTGGGCTGTATATAGTTCTCTGTGGGCTGTGCTCTGTGCTGTATATAGTTCTCTGTGGGCTGTGCTCTGCTGTATACTACTGTGGGCTGTATATAGTTATCTGTGGGCTGTGCTCTGTGCTGTATGCTACTGTGGGCTGTATATAGTTCTCTGTGGGCTGTGCTCTGTGCTGTATATAGTTCTCTGTGGGCTGTGCTCTGTGCTGTATACTACTGTGGGCTGTATATAGTTATCTGTGGGCTGTGCTCTGTGCTGTATGCTACTGTGGGCTGTATATAGTTCTCTGTGGGCTGTGCTCTGTGCTGTATATAGTTCTCTGTGGGCTGTGCTCTGTGCTGTATACTACTGTGGGCTGTATATAGTTCTCTGTGGGCTGTGCTCTGTGCTGTATACTACTGTGTGCTGTATATAGTTCTCTGTGGGCTGTGCTGTATATAGTACTCTGTGGGCTGTGCTGTATATAGTACTCTGTGGGCTGTGCTGTATATAGTACTCTGTGGGCTGTGCTGTATATAGTACTCTGTGGGCTGTGCTGTGTATAGTACTCTGTGGGCTGTGCTGTATATAGTACTCTGTGGGCTGTGCTGTATATAGTACTCTGGGCTGTGCTGTATATAGTACTCTCTGGGCTGTGCTGTATATAGTACTCTCTGGGCTGTGCTTTATATAGTACTCTGGGCTGTGCTGTATATAGTACTCTGGGCTGTGCTTTATATAGTTCTCTGTGGGCTGTGCTGTATATAGTTCTCTGTGGGCTGTGCTGTATATAGTTCTCTGTGGGCTGTGCTGTATATATTACTTTGTGGGCTGTGCTGTATATATTACTTTGTGGGCTGTGCAGTATATATTACTCTGTGGGCTGTGCTGTATACTACTGTGTGGACTGTGCTGTATACTTCTACGTGGGCTGTGCTGTATACTAATGTGTGGTCTGTGCTGTATACTACTGTGTGGTCTGTGCTGAATACTGCTGTGTGGGCTGTGTTATCTACTACGCGAGCTGTGCTATAGTATGCAGGCTGTGCTGTATACTATGCGGTTTGTGCTATATAATATGCGGGCTTTGCTATATACTATGGGGAGTATATTATATTCTATGGGGGAGGCCATGTTATGTACTATGTGGCTGTGTTATATACTATTGTGGGGGTATATTATATTCTATGGGGGAGGCTGCGTTATATACTATGGAGGGCTGCATTATATTCTATGGGGGGCTACATTATATATTATGGGGAGGTGGGCTGTATTATATTCTATGGGGGTTACATACTATGGGGTGGCTGCATTATACTCTGTGGGGTGGCTGCATTATACTCTGGGGTGGCTGCATTATACTCTGGGGTGGCTGCATTATACTATATGTGGGCTGCATTATACTGTATCGAGGACTATGGGGAATACGTTATACTATATGAAGAACTATGGGGTGCATTATACTATGGGAAGTGAATTGTACTACATGGATGACTGTGGCGGTGCATTATACTATATGGAGCACTATGAGGATTGTATTATGCTATATGGAGGACTATGAGGATTGTATTATGCTATATGGAGGACTATGAGGAGTGTATTATACTATGTGGAGGACTGAGCAGTGTATTTTAATATATGGAGGACTATAGGGAGTGTATTATACTATATGGAGGACTATGGAGCACATTATAATATATGGAGGACTATGGGGTGTATTTTACTAAACAAGTAAAATGCTGCATATTCGGATTGTTTTTGCTGGAACAAAAAGCCTTGTTGTCAGCAGCACATTGCCAGTGTAAACTGTAGATGTGCTGCTGAAAACATGATACTGTATGGTGATCTATTAGTGATCGTTCTGTCTCATCATTATTCCTCAGCTGGTGGAAAGAGGCCGGGAAACAAGAGTTGAACAACTTCAGTATTGTCGATCAAACACGTTTAGCGGCCTGAACTCAGCGCACGTAAATACAACAGAAAGGCTTCTGTGTGATGTGCAATATGTTAGCATTTGGGGACCCATTTTAAACTTTGCCTAGGGCCCCACTTTGCCTAAAACCGGCCCTGCCTACAAGTGTACAAAGATATTATACAGTCACCATGTGACAAGTGGGCCTGTGTAACTTCAAATGCCAGGGCTGAATTTTAGTCCCAGTCCGGCCCTGGTCATATTATCACTTATGGGGCAAAGGCTGTGATCAGAGATAACACCAAACATACAAACAGCTGCCATGTACTGCATAGTGTTTACAGTAATGCAGCTTTGTCTATATAACGTGACATATAGAAACAAAAAATGGAAGTTGCACTCCAAAAATAGTGCAAACTATGCGATTTTAATGGTCCATGCTGCAACATTTCGGTTTATTATGTGAACCTTTCTTAAGACTTGAGAAAGCTACACAATATGAACTGAATCGTCTCCATGTGGGCCATTAACAACCTATAATTTGCACTATTTTTGGAGTGCAGCTTCCATTTTTTGTTTCTACTCTTCAGATTATGGCTTTTCTACCATGTTGGCTCTCTATTTTTGATATCTTACCTGTGCTGTTTTTTTTCTCCTTTTTCTAACATGACATATATTGTAGATATATATTATGGATGAATGAACACTAAAATGCTCAGGTGCTGGATTCTTGGACTAAGCAATTCCTAATACTCGCATGCTTGTTTCGAGTGATGAGCAGGGTCTGACTGGCCTGATGGGGTATCGGGAAAATCCATGGTGTGCCCTTGCAGTGGACCAGATAGAGAAGGGAAGAAAAAGATGGGAGGGAGAAAAAAATCAGCTGTTTTTATGGGCACAGGAACCTTAAAAGCAGAGGCAGAGTATGTGCAGGGGCGCGCGCACCCAGCATTCGAGACTTGAACCACTGCAGCGCACGTCCTGATGAATATGACTAGTATGAGCCTGTCGTCACCGGCGTATAACATCAGTATCATGCGCCGCATGCGACTGGCGCACACACGTGAACTGCCGGCCTCTGCTAGGTCGGCGACCAACTTAATGTAAGTGCGCCGGACCTGCAGAGGAGGACGCCGCCCAGCATCGGAGGCGCAAACAGGTAAGAAGAATCTTTTTTTTTCTTTCTGTGCATAAGGCCAGGACAAGTGACCAGGATGGATTTATGGAGGGGGATACAGGACAAGCGACCAGTATTGATATATGGGGGGCAGGACAAGTGGCCAGGATGGATATATGAAGAGGAGGACAAGGGGCCAGGATGGATACGTGGAAGGGCAGAACAAGGGGCCAGGGTGGATATATGGGGGCAGAACAAGGGACCAAGATGGATATATGGGGGGAAGGACAAGGGACAGGGATGGATAAATGGGGGGCAGGACAAGTGGTTAGGATGAATATATGGGGGACAGGACTAGGGGCCCAGATGGATATATGAAGGAGCAGGACAAGGGGCCAGTATGGATATATGGAGGAGCCAGGATGGATATATGGGGGAGCCAGGATCGATATATATGGGGAGCTAGGATGGAGATATGGAGTGGCCAGGATGGATATATGAGAAAGCCAGTATGGGTATATGGGAAAGCCAGTATGGGTATATTCGAAATCATATAAAGAAAAAATGCGTATGATGAACAATTCATGAAATAATCTTTATTACACAAAAAACACAAGGGATATAATCCCCAAAACATACACAATAAAACACACACCTGGAAGCCACATGTGTGTTACATAGGTGAGCCAACAAAAATTAGTGGCACCACTCTGAGTGTATATAAGTATCAAAATGAAACAGAAACAAAACTGGACTATCGTATCTTATATATAAGTGATATCAGCAAACAGAAAAGAAATTGAAAAAATCCAAGCGATAGATAGAATCAGACCATCATTACCTCCACCATAGTGGTAGAGCCACTGTAACATGAAGCGCTGAATATCAACCAACACGTTGGTACCGGTATAACAAGCAAATAGGCCAGATAGTAATAAGAATACCTTACCCAAAACACTCAGAGGATGGTGCCACGACCGCTACGCGCGTTTCGGCAGCGTGCCTTCGTCAGCACTCCCCCTGACGAAGGCACGCTGCCGAAACGCGCGTAGGGGTCGTGGCACCATCCTATGAGTGTTTTGGGTAAGGTATTCTTATTACTATCTGGCCTATTTGCTTGTTATACCGGTACCAACGTGTTGGTTGATATTCAGCGCTTCATGTTACAGTGGCTCTACCACTATGGTGGAGGTAATGATGGTCTGATTCTATCTATCGCTTGGATTTTTTCAATTTCTTTTCTGTTTGCTGATATCACTTATATATAAGATACGATAGTCCAGTTTTGTTTCTGTTTCATTTTGATACCTATATACACTCAGAGTGGTGCCACTAATTTTTGTTGGCTCACCTATGTAACACACATGTGGCTTCCAGGTGTGTGTTTTATTGTGTATGTTTTGGGGATTATATCCCTTGTGTTTTTTGTGTAATAAAGATTATTTCATGAATTGTTCATCATACGCATTTTTTCTTTATATGATTTCGAGTAGATAGCGTTGAACTAGTCTATGTTTTTTCCGCTACTATGGACGCCCTATATATTTGCCACTGACGGCTAGTAGATGTGATATAGAAGCGTCCTATTTGCTAAAGGTAACCATTTGATTTCTAGTATGGGTATATTGTAGATCCAGGATGGATATATGGAGAGACCAGGATGGATATATGGAGAGACCAGGATGGATATATCGTGGAGCCAGGATGAATATATGGAGGGGCCAGGATGGATATTTGAAGGGGCCAGGATGGATGAATGGGGAACAGGATGAATATATAGAGGAGCCAGGATGGATATATGGGGAGCCAGGATGGATATATGGAGAGGGCAGGGTAGATATATGGCGGGGCCAGTGTGAGTATATGGGGTGGCCAGGATTGATATATGGTGTGGTCAGGATTGATATATGGGGCAGCCAGGATTGACATGGAGGGGCTAGGATGGATATATGGAGAGGCAAAGATTGAGATATGGAGGGGCCAGGATTGATATATGGAGGGGTCAGGGTGGATATATGGAGGAGCCAAGATGAATTTATGGAGCGGCGGGATTTATGGAGAGGAGCCAGGATGGATATGTGGTGGGGGGTGCCAGGACAAGGGACTAGAATGGATATATGGAGTGGGCAGGATGGATATATGGGGGATCTAGGATGGATATATGGGGGGAACCAGGATGGATGTATGGAGGGGCCAAGATGGATATATGTGGGGAGCCAGGATGGATATATAGGGGGCTAGATTCGATATATGTGGTGGCCAGGATTGATATATGGGGCAGCCAGAATTGAGATGGAGGAGCCAGGATGGATATATGGAGGGGCCAGGATGGATATATGTAGGGGAGCCAGGATGGATATATAGGGAGCCAGGATAGATATATGGAGGGGCCAGGATTGATATATGGGGTGGCCAGGATTGATATATGGGGCAGCCAGGATTGAGATGGAGTGGCCAGGATGGATATACAGTGGGTACAGAAAGTATTCAGACTCATTTACATTTTTCACTCTGTTTCATTGCAGCCATTTGGTAAATTCAAAAAAGTTCATTTTTTTCTCATTAATGTACACTCTGCGTCCCATCTTGACTGAAAAAAACAGAAATATAGAAATTTTTGCAAATTTATTAAAAAAGAAAAACTGAAATATCACATGCTCATAAGTAATCAGACCCTTGGCTCAGACACTCATATTTAAGTCACATGCTGTCCATTTCCTAGTGAGCCTCCTTGAAATGGTTCTACTCCTTCATTGGAGTCCAGCTGTGTTTAATTAAATTGATAGGACTTGACTTGGAAAGGCACACATCTGTCTATATAAGACCTCATAGCTCACAGTGCATGTCAGACCAAATGAGAATCATGAGGTCAAAGAAACTGGCCAAGGAGCTCAGAGACAGATTTGTGGCAAGGCACAGATCTGGCCAAGGTTACAAAAGAATTTATACAGTACTCAAGGTTCCTAAGAGCACAGTGGCCTTCATTATCCTTAAATGGAAGAAGTTTGGGACCACAAGAAGTCATCCTAGACCTGGCCATCCAGCCAAATTGCAATTGAAGAGCCTTGGTGAGAGAGGTAAAGAAAAACCCCAAGATCACTGTGGCTGAGATCCAGAGATGCAGGAGGGAGATGGGAGAAAGTTCCACAAAGTCAACTATCACTGCAGCCCTCCACCAGTCGTGCCTTTATGGCAGAGTGGCCCGACGGAAGCCTCTCCTCAGTGCAAGACATATGAAAGCCCACATAGAGTTTGCTAAAAAACACATGAAGGACTCCCAGAATATGAGAAGTAAGATTCTCTGGTTTGATGAGATGAAGATAGACCTTTTTGGTGATAATTCTAAGCGGTATGTGTGGAGAAAACCAGGCACTGCTCATCACCTGCCCAATACAATCCCAACAGTGAAACATGGGGGTGGCAGCATCATGCTATAGGGTGTTTTTCAGCTGCACGGACAGGATGACTGGTTGCCATTGAAGGAAACATGAATGGGGCCAAGTGCAGAGATACCCTGGATGAAAACCTCTTCCAGAGTGCTCTGGACCTTATACTTGGCCGAAGGTTCACCTTCCAACAAGACAATGACCCTAAGCACACAGCTAAAATAATAAGCAGTGGCTTCAGAACAACTCTGTGACCATTCTTGACTGGCCCAGCCAGAGCCCTGACCTAAACCCAATTGAGCATCTCTGGGGAGACCTGAAAATGGCTGTTCACCAACGTTTACCATCCAGTCTGACGGAACAGGAGAGGATCTGCAAGGGAGAATGGCAGAGGATCCGCAAATCCAGGTGTGAAAAACTTGTTGCATCATTCCCAGCTTCTACTCAATACTGAGCAAAGTGTCTGAAAACTTATGACCATGTGATATTTCAGTTTTCTTTTTTAATAAATTTGCAAAAATTTCTACATTTCTATTTTTTTCTGTCAAGATGGGAGGCAGAGTGTACATTAATGAGAAAAAAATGAACTTTTTTGAATTTACCAAATGGCTGCAATGAAACAATGAAAAATTTAAAGGGGTCTGAATACTTTCCGTACCCACTGTATGGAGGGGTCAGGACTCAGGATGAATATATGGAGGGGCCAGGATGGATATATGGGGGAGCCAGGATGATATATAGGGAGCCAGGATGGATATACGGAGGGGCCAGGATTGATATATGGGGTGGCCAGGATTGATATGCAGGGGCCAGGTTAGAAAATTGAAGGGGCCAGTATGGATATATTGATGGGCCAGGATGGATAGACGAGGGAGCCAGTATGGACATACGAGGGAGCCAGAATGGACATATGGAGGGGCCAGGATGGATATATGGAGGGAGCCAGGATGGATATTGGAGGGGGGGTTGCCAGGACAAGGGACTAGGATGGATGGATGGAGTGGGCAGGATGGATATATGGGGGAGCCACGATGGATATATGGAGAACCAGGATGGATATATGGGGGTGTGTGCCAGGACAAGGCACCAGTGTTATGACCCCAATGGCAGAGGGTCTCAGGAATAATGCTAAGTCAGTAAATACAGAAAACCAGCTCATAGGGCAGTGGTAACTGGGCTGACCATATAACTAATCCTAGCACCACAAATACCAGCAGCCGGGGAACGTTCCTACGTTGATCCTAGACATCTCGCGCCAGCCGGAGAGCTAACTACCCCTAGAAGGGAAAAGAAAGACCTTTCTTGCCTCCAGAGGAAATACCCCAAAAAGTTGGATAGAAGCCCCCCACAAATAATAACGGTGAGGTAAGAGGAAAAGACAAACATAAGAATGAGCTAGGAATTTAGCAAAGAGAGGCCCACTAGCTAATAGCAGAATATAGAAAGATAACTTATATGGTCAGCAAAAAATCCTATCAAAAATATCCACACTGGAAATTCAAGAACCCCCGAACCGTCTAACGGCCCGGGGGGAGAACACCAGCCCCCTAGAGCTTCCAGCAAGGTCAGGAATCACATTTAGTACAAGCTGGAAAAAAATGATAGCAAACAAATAACCCAAAAAACAAAGAAGCAAGACTTAGCTTAATTTAACACGAACCAGGACCAGCAAACAGGAGCAAACAGAATGTGTCTGATAACACCGATGCCAGGCACTGGACTAAGGTTCCAGGAGGTTTATATAGCAACACCCCTGAAGTAACGACCCAGCTGGGTGCAGACAGAGGGAAGGAAATCCCAGAGTCATATCACTAGTAACCACTAGAGGGAGCCAAAAAAGTCTAATTCACAACAGTACCCCCCCCTTAAGGAGGGGTCACCGAACCCTCACCAAGACCACCAGGGCGATCAGGATGAGCAGCGTGAAAGGCACGAACCAAATCGGCCGCATGCACATCAGAGGCAACCACCCAGGAATTATCCTCCTGACCATAACCCTTCCACTTGACCAAATACTGAAGCCTCCGCCTGGAGAGATGAGAATCCAAGATCTTCTCCACCACGTACTCCAACTCGCCCTCAACCAACACCGGAGCAGGAGGCTCAGCAGAAGGAACCACAGGCACAACGTAGCGTCGTAACAAAGACCTATGGAACACGTTGTGAATGGCAAACGAAACCGGAAGATCCAAGCGAAAGGACACAGGATTAAGGATTTCCAATATCTTGTAAGGACCGATGAAGCGAGGCTTAAATTTAGGAGAGGAGACCTTCATAGGAACAAATCGAGAAGACAGCCACACCAAATCCCCAACACGAAGTCGGGGACCCACACCGCGGCGGCGGTTGGCAAAACGCTGAGCCTTCTCCTGTGACAACTTCAAGTTGTCCACCACATGACTCCAGATCTGCTGCAACCTATCCACCACAGAATCCACTCCAGGACAGTCAGAAGGCTCCACATGTCCCGAGGAAAAACGAGGATGGAAACCAGAGTTGCAGAAAAATGGCGAAACCAAAGTAGCGGAACTAGCCCGATTATTTAGGGCAAACTCAGCCAACGGCAAGAAGGTCACCCAATCATCCTGATCTGCCGAAACAAAACACCTCAAGTAAGCTTCCAGAGTCTGATTAGTTCGCTCAGTTTGTCCATTAGTCTGAGGATGAAAGGCAGACGAGAACGATAAATCAATGCCCATCCTAGCACAAAAGGATCGCCAGAACCTTGAAACAAACTGGGATCCTCTGTCAGACACAATATTCTCAGGAATGCCGTGTAAACGAACCACATTCTGAAGGAACACAGGAACCAGATCGGAAGAGGAAGGCAGCTTAGGCAAAGGCACCAAATGGACCATTTTTGAAAAGCGATCACATACCACCCAGATGACAGACATACCCCGAGACACCGGGAGATCAGAAATGAAATCCATGGAAATATGTGTCCAAGGCCTCTTCGGGACAGGCAAGGGCAAGAGCAACCCGCTGGCACGGGAACAGCAAGGCTTAGCTCGAGCACAAGTCCCACAGGACTGCACAAATGACCGTACATCCCGTGACAAGGAAGGCCACCAAAATGACCTAGCCACCAGATCTCTGGTGCCAAAAATTCCCGGATGACCTGCCAACACCGAGGAATGAACCTCGGAAATGACTCTGCTGGTCCACTTATCAGGAACAAACAGTCTGTCAGGTGGACAAGAGTCAGGTCTACCAGCTTGAAATCTCTGCAACACATGTTGCAAATCAGGAGAAATGGCTGACAAAATAACTCCTTCTTTAAGAATACCAACAGGTTCTGTGACTCCAGGAGAGTCAGGCACAAAGCTCCTTGAAAGAGCATCAGCTTTCACATTCTTTGAACCTGGTAAATACGAGACCACAAAGTCAAAACGGGAGAAAAACAATGACCAGCGGGCCTGTCTAGGATTCAAGCGTTTAGCAGACTCGAGATACATCAAATTTTTGTGATCAGTCAAGACCACCACACGATGCTTAGCACCCTTGAGCCAATGATGCCACTCCTCAAATGCCCACTTCATGGCCAGTAATTCCCGATTGCCCACATCATAATTCCGCTCAGCAGGCGAAAACTTCCTAGAGAAGAAAGCACATGGTCTCATTACCGAGCAACCAGGGCCTCTCTGTGACAAAACGGCCCCTGGCCCAATCTCAGAAGCATCCACCTCGACCTGAAAGGGAAGTGAGACATCAGGCTGGCACAAAACAGGCGCCGAAGTAAACCGGCGCTTCAACTCCTGGAACGCCTCCACGGCTGCAGGAGCCCAGTTAACAACATCAGAACCTTTCTTGGTCATATCCGTCAAAGGTTTAACTACGCTAGAAAAATTAGCGATAAAACGACGGTAGAAGTTAGCAAAACCCAAGAACTTCTGAAGACTCTTAACTGACGTGGGTTGAGTCCACTCATGAATAGCTCGGACCTTGACTGGGTCCATCTCCACAGCAGAAGGGGAAAAAATGAACCCCAAAAAGGGAACTTTCTGTACTCCAAAGAGACACTTTGAGCCTTTAACAAACAAGGCATTCTCACGCAAAACCTGAAACACCATCCTGACCTGCTCCACATGTGAGTCCCAATCTTCAGAGAAAACCAGAATATCGTCCAGATAAACAATCATAAATTTATCCAGATACTTCCAGAAAATATCATGCATAAAGGACTGAAATACTGAGGGAGCATTAGAAAGCCCAAAAGGCATCACCAAGTACTCAAAATGACCTTCGGGCGTATTAAATGCAGTCTTCCATTCATCACGTTGCTTAATGCGCACAAGGTTGTATGCACCACGAAGATCTATCTTGGTGAACCACTTGGCACCCTTAATCCGGGCAAACAAGTCCGACAAGAGAGGCAAAGGATACTGAAATTTTACAGTGATTTTATTCAGTAGCCGATAGTCAATACAAGGTCTCAAAGATCCGTCCTTCTTAGCCACAAAAAAGAATCCCGCACCAAGAGGGGAAGAGGATGGACGGATATGCCCCTTCTCCAGAGACTCCTTGATATATGAACGCATTGCGGCATGCTCAGGTACTGACAGATTAAATAATCTTCCCTTAGGAAATTTACTACCTGGAATCAAATCTATGGCGCAGTCACAGTCCCTATGAGGAGGCAGAGCACTGGATCTGGACTCACTGAATACATCCTGATAATCAGACAAATACTCAGGAACTTCCGAAGGAGTAGAGGAAGCAATAGACATCGGCGGGGAATCAGCATGAATTCCCTGACAGCCCCAACTTGACACAGACATTGCCTTCCAATCCAGGACTGGATTGTGGGTCTGTAACCATGGCAGACCCAAAACGACCAAATCATGCATTTTATGCAGAACAAGAAAACGAATCACCTCCCGATGTTCAGGAGTCATGCACATGGTCACCTGCGTCCAAAACTGCGGTTTATTTTCCGCCAATGGCGTAGCATCAATACCTCTAAGAGGAATAGGATTTACTAACGGTTCAAGAACAAAACCACAGCGCTTGGCAAATGACAGATCCATAAGACTCAGGGCGGCACCTGAATCCACAAACGCCATAACAGGGTAAGAAGACAAAGAGCAAATTAAAGTCACAGACAAAATAAATTTAGGTTGCAAATTACCAATGGCGACAGGACTAACAACCCTTGTTAGGCGTTTAGAGCATGCTGATATAACATGTGTAGAATCACCACAGTAAAAACACAACCCATTCTGACGTCTATGATTTTTCCGTTCATTTCTAGTCTGAATTCTATCACATTGCATTAAATCAGGTGTTTGTTCAGACAACACCACCAGAGGATTAGCGGTTTTGCGCTCCCGCAAACGCCGGTCAATTTGAATAGCAAGCGCCATAGAATCATTCAGACTTGTAGGAATGGGGAAACCCACCATCACATTCTTAATGGCTTCAGAAAGGCCATTTCTGAAGTAAGCACGGACCATTTCCGAAATTTTTGGCAATACACTTCAGCTTCATCCTGACCCTGAGAAATAGCCAGCAAGGCTTTTTCTGCCTGAATTTCAAGATTGGGTTCCTCGTAAAGCAATCCGAGCGCCAGAAAAAACGCATCTATATTCGCCAATGCCGGATCTCCTGGCGCTAGCGAGAAAGCCCAATCCCGAGGGTCGCCCCGTAAAAAAGAAATAACAATTTTAACTTGCTGAGCAGAATCTCCAGATGAACGGGGTCTCAGAGAAAGAAACAATTTACAATTATTCTTGAAATTCCTAAACCTAAATCGATCTCCAGAAAACAATTCCAGAATAGGTATTTTAGGTTCAGACATAGGACTACTGGTAACAAAATCTTGTATACCCTGCACACGAGCTGCCAGCTGGTCAACACTTGTAATCAAGGTCTGCACATTCATGTCTGCAGCAAGCACACGCCACTCAAAGGTAAAGGGGAGGAAGAGAAGGAAGGAAAAAAAAAAAATCTCAGAATTTCCTTTCTTATTATCCCACTTCTGCAATGCTTTAAACATTCAATATTGGCCTGGCATACTGTTATGACCCCAATGGCAGAGGGTCTCAGGAATAATGCTAAGTCAGTAAATACAGAAAACCAGCTCATAGGGCAGTGGTAACTGGGCTGACCATATAACTAATCCTAGCACCACAAATACTAGCAGCCGGGGAACATTCCTACGTTGATCCTAGACGTCTCGCGCCAGCCGGAGAGCTAACTACCCTTAGAAGGGAAAAGAAAGACCTTTCTTGCCTCCAGAGGAAATACCCCAAAAAGTTGGATAGAAGCCCCCCACAAATAATAACGGTGAGGTAAAGACAAACAAGACAAACATAAGAATGAGCTAGGAATTTAGCAAAGAGAGGCCCACTAGCTAATAGCAGAATATAGAAAGATAACTTATATGGTCAGCAAAAAATCCTATCAAAAATATCCACACTGGAAATTCAAGAACCCCCGAACCGTCTAACGGCCCGGGGGGAGAACACCAGCCTCCAAGAGCTTCCAGCAAGGTCAGGAATCACATTTAGTACAAGCTGGAAAAAAATGATAGCAAACAAATAACCCAAAAAACAAAGAAGCAAGACTTAGCTTAATTTAACACGAACCAGGACCAGCAAACAGGAGCAAACAGAATGTGTCTGATAACACCGATGCCAGGCACTGGACTAAGGTTCCAGGAGGTTTATATAGCAACACCCCTGAAGTAACGACCCAGCTGGGTGCAGACAGAGGGAAGGAAATCCCAGAGTCATATCACTAGTAACCACTAGAGGGAGCCAAAAAAGTCTAATTCACAACACACCAGGATGGATATATGGGGGAGGCAGGATGGATATATGGGGGGAGGAAGGATATATAGGGGGTGAGAGGTCAAGGGACCAGGCTAGATATATGGTGGGGGTAAGATAGATATATGAGGAATCAAGGATGGATATATGGAGGATAATTCTGCCCCTTAGAATATATCAATATAAGTAAAGATAATTACCAATTGAACATATATAATCTTTATTAAAAAAAAATCACACAGTGAGAGGAAACAGTACAAAAAAACCCTAAAAAAAGCCCTTAAAAGCATTTAGGGCAACATGGTTCAGGAATGACTAGCATATATGGAGCGCCCCCACTCGCAGGGCCGCGGCGGGCCTCTCTGTCTCAGTTCTGGGGCTGTCACGGTGGCTAGACCTGGTCCGTGACCCTGCTAAGGGGCGTCCAATGAAAGTTGTAAGTGGTGGTGCGTGGTGCAGGTCGCAATGAATAACGAGGACACAGGGTTGCAGTCTCTTTACCTCTTTACTGAAGGCTTCAAGGTCCTCAATCTAGAGTACAGTTAAGAGGGCTGTATGAGACCGGCGGGTCCGATGGCACCTCCAGAGTTCCCTTTGCAGGTGGAAATCTGTGCCTACCTTCTAGCGCCTGTGTGTTGTAGTACTTCCCTGCTGAGCACCACGGGATAGTCCTCACAACTGTTGTGTCTGCTTCTGATGTTATTTCCCACAATTTATGTCTGTTCTGATGTTCTTCTCCGTCCCCCAGATGATATGGATAGGACGCACCCGTATGTCGGGAAGGCCTGGAGTTCTTCCGAGACCCTAGCGTCGCCCCTCTCCCACAGTTGCCCCCTATGTCTTCTTAGGTGATTTTGGTGAGACAGCCAACCTAAAATTAACTGTCCTGCCTCTGTTTGAAGTATTGCGTGGAGTCTAATACTTCCTCGGCGTTCTGGCCACCGGCTACGCGCCTCAATAGGATGTTGCCTTGATCTTACAGCACGACTCCTATTGGTGTTATCTCCTTTCTGCTTTGATCTCGTTTCTCACTCTCCACAATAAACCTTTCTTCTTGTCCTTTCTTGAGATACTGCCGTGATGTAGTGCAGGAGCAGTTCCTTAACGTTCTTTCCTGTTCACTAGGCCTCTGTCAGGATCCCACCCCTGACAGGGACCCCCCTGAATCTTCCCCTGCAACACCCTCTGCCACAGGATGTTGCCTGGTTCCAACCCAGTCAGCTTCTAACTAACTTTCTATCTAACCCCCAGTTTTACCAGATTGTGAGGAGTGGCCTAATACATAGTGCCCTTAGCTCCCCCTAGAGGCCAGACTATGAAGTGTATTGGTGTCTGTGATACCTGGTCAGGTGAACTCCTTCAGTGCCATCAGACGTACCATCACTCCCCTTAGCGGCGGAGCATCAGTACTGCAACGACCAGGACTCTGGGGCGCTGCACTCCCCACCGGTTAAATCCACTACTCCCGGACTGGGAAGAAAACAACAATACATGTCAGCAAAAGACATACAAATTTTAAAATGCAATAAACAAGTAATTATTGAGAATAACAGTGCTTCCCTTTATGGGAGGTGAGGATTCTTGAACGTTACAAACATGGTTAAATATTTTAAATAACACACTATAAATAACTTTTATTACCCAACCGGGTATTCTACTAAGTGCAAATTTTGAACAGTAATTTAGCTTTGCCTCTAAGGTCGTGTAAGCTGAATCCACTAAAGGCCTATGATAAAACTTCTAAAATATAAATTAACTTTTTCTTCATTTTTCCTTTTAAGTGCAATATTTTCTTTTTATTCTATGATTTGTCTTATGCAGGACCGCCTGTCTATCTGCCCAGGCCTACTGCCTCTTTCTTAGTACAGGATCACCGAGCCATCTCTTTATGGCTCCTAAGAGGACTCAACCACTAACCCCTACGGGTTCACTTTCCTGTCCTCATTATCTAGCACATTATTAAACATTTCCTATAATTAACTAACTAGCTACATATAACTTTTCTATGTAAAACATTACTTCTATTTACTCTTCTTTAAGGCAACGTTATATATTGAATAGAACTGGTGAGCATTCCCTTTAAGAGGGAACCAAGTCTCTCTGAGGTAGTGCAACTACTCATGTTGCAAGTCCATGCAAGGCAGGAACTCCGATGCTGTTTCCAGGAACAGTTTCTTCGCAAAGAGTTCTCTTTCTTGTAAAACCAGTAGAGGGCACCCTTAAGAGGGTGCAAACTATTTACAAAGCAGTTTGTGAACCATTCACCGTCCATGATTCGGTAGTCTTTAAAACAGTGCTAACCAAAACAAAAAGGCAAAATAGGGATCCCGGGTCAACTAAGGGATCCCTTTAAGAGATAACCCTGGTCGGGCATCAGTAGCAAAATAACAGCAGGAAAATAAACAATTAACTATTTACATACTCGTGGTTCCGAGGTTTATCCTCACAGTAGGTTACACTGCATCAATTGGTGACGGACACTCGCCGGCCGGGAAGGCTGCGGTTCTCTGTCCTCGACGGATGCAGAATCAGTATGATTGGTTGGTCTCCCAGACGCGGTCAAATCACCCGGCGTCTGGATTCAAATGTCAGCTGTGGTTGCAAGTTCAGTAGCAGCGATGATGCACACCGTGGTGACAGTAGTGGCATTGGTCAAATCTGGGTTAGTCATAGTCAGGACAGCAGGTGGCGCTACAGCTGGCTTGCATCGTTGGACGTCTCGAGCGCACCACCCCTGCGCACTCCGGTGGCGAGTATAGGTCACCTGGTCCCCTTTACATGGTAGCTGATTGTCATATCGATTGCGGGACGGGGCTTTCACATTGTAGCTAGTAAAGAAGATTTCAGTCGGCAGTCCCGGTTCTTGTATAGAGCCCCAACCCCGCGTCGGGTGGAAGGCTAGTACAGTCCCCTGCTTAACCGAGATCCTCCTGTTGTGTTCAATCTTTGGTCTCTGTACTCTCGGTGGGTCATTTGGTTTTGTCTCTTTTTGGTTTTGCCATTGTTGAATTAAGCATTGCTTATACTGTTCCCAGGTGAGTGCAGCAATGGTGAGGCCCTCCTGCCTGGCCCCATCTGGCCCGATCCGTGGGGTGTCCCACTGGAAGGTCACCCCCTCTGAGCTCATATCTAGCGGTTTCCCCATCGTTATTGGTAGCAGAGGCACCAGCTTCTCCATGGTGCCTGGGGTTAGTATTACTAGCTCAGTGGTGAAAACTCGGTTATTGTCGGGCTGGGGAGCGGTCACGGGAGCAGGGTCGGTCAGGAGAGCTGGATCGGTCGGGGGAGCAAGGACGCTTTCCATACCTGCGTCTGATGTGATTCCACCGATGTTGATCTGTTCCGTTGACGAGGACACTGGAATCGGCGGCAGCCCGGACCGCGGTTCCTCCAAGGCGGTCTCCTGGCACGGCTCCGACCCCCATTGCCTCGCATCGGCTGGCTCCATATTCAGGATAGGTTGGATTGGCTCCGCCATCTGTGGCTCCGAGAGATCCAGATCCTCCAGCCGCGGTGGGTTCGGGTCCGTCTCCAGTGGGCGATGACAGGCCGGGATCACTTCGCCGTCGCTCGGGTACTCACTGATCATCTTCGCTGGCTCGCAGTCGATGGCTGCACATGCACCTGGCTCCGCCATTCCTTCGGGATGGGGCTCCTTCTTCCCCTCTTTCCCGCCGTTGCAAATCAGTGGGCGGTTCTCCTCTGCTTCTGGGCAGGTCGTCATCTCGCAGCAGTAGTCGGAGGGGGCGGTCGCCAGTTTTGGCGCCGCTTTGTAGTCTCCTCCCATGGCACGCCCTTCTTCTTCTTCTGCGCTCCCCGTGGTGCTGCAATGGCGACTGTTTTGGCAGGAATTTTTTTTTGCAGCAAGTAGCAATACACAGTCTTTGCAATAAGTCACAGTCCAAGCACAATAAATCACAGTTCCAAGGCACACATGACCTGATTCTTCAGGCTTGAGTAGATCCTGTTCGTGACGCCAAGTTTGGAGCGCCCCCAGATGCAGGGCCGCGGGGTACTCGGTACCGGGCCTCTCTGTCTCAGTTCTGGGGCTGTCACGGTGGCTAGACCCGGTCTGTGACCCTGCTAAGGGGCGTCCAATGAAAGTTGTAAGTGGTGGTGCGTGGTGCAGGTCGCGATGAATAACGAGGACACAGGGTTGCAGTCTCTTTACCTCTTTACTGAAGGCTTCAAGGTCCTCAATCCAGAGTACGGTTAACAGGGCTGTATGGGACCGGTGGAAATCTGTACCTACCTTCTAGCACCTGTGTGTTGTAGTACTTCCCTGCTGAGCACCACGGGATAGTCCTCACAACTGTTGTGTCTGCTTCTGATGTTATTTCCCACAACTTATGTCTGTTCTGATGTTCTTCTCCGTCCCCCAGATGATATGGATAGGACGCACCCGTATGCCGGGAAGGCCTGGAGTTCTTCCGGGACCCTAGCGTCGACCCTCTCCCACAGTTGCCCCCTATGTCTTCTTAGGTGATTTTGGTGAGACAGCCAACCTAAAATTAACTGTCCTGCCTCTGTTTGAAGTATTGCGTGGAGTCTAATACTTCCTCGGCGTTCTGGCCACCGGCTACGCGCCTCAATAGGATGTTGCCTCGATCTTACAGCACGACTCCTATTGGTGTTATCTCCTTTCTGCTTTGATCTCGTTTCTCACTCTCCACAATAAACCTCGCTTCTTGTCCTTTCTTGAGATACTGCCGCGATGTAGTGCAGGCGCGGTTCCTTAACGTTCTTTCCTGTTCACTAAGCCTCTGTCAGGATCCCACCCCTGACAGGGACCCACCTGAATCTTACCCTGCAACACCCTCTGCCACAGGATGTTGCCTGGTTCCAACCCAGTCAGCTTCTAACTAACTTTCTATCTAACCCCCAGTTTTACCAGATTGTGAGGAGTGGTCTAATACATAGCACCATTAGCTCCCCCTGGAGGCCAGACTATGAAGTGTATTGGTGTCTGTGATACCTGGTCAGGTGAACTCCTTCAGTGCCATCAGACGTACCATCACTCCCCTTAGCGGCAGAGCATCAGTACTGCAACGACCAGGACTCTGGGGCGCTGCATATACACATATGTTACAAGTCAATACACCCAATATACATAATAGAAATATGCATAGCCATATTATAGTAATTACAGGCAATGGAATGTAAATGAAAAGCAGAAAAAGGTTGTGCTGCTAGTTATTAATGATCTGCAAAAAGCAGTATCAAAAGAGCCCATCTGGGGCAGCAGAAGCACAGGTGCATCTTACAAAATTAGAATATCAGCAAACAGTTAATTTATTTCAGTTCTTCAATACAAAAAGTGAAACTCATATATTAGAGTTATTACAAACAGAGTGATCTATTTCAAGTGTTTGTTTCTGTTAATGTTGATGATTATGGTTTACAGCCAATGAAAACCCAAATGTCATTATCTCAGTAAATTAGAATAATTAAGAAAAAAACCTGCAAAGGCTTCCTAAGCATTTAAAAGGGTCTCTTAGTCTGTTTCAGTAGCCTCCACAATCATGAGGAAGACAGCTAACTCGACAGATGTCCAGAAGGCAGTCAGTGACACACTTCACAAGGAGGGTAAGCCACAAAAGGTCATAGCTAAAGAAGCTGGCTGTTTACAGAGTGCTGTATCCAAGCATATTAATGAAAAGTTGAGTGGAAGGAAAAAGTGTGGTAGAAAAAGGTGCACAAGCAACCGGGAAAACCACAGCCTTGATAGGAATGTAAAGAAAAAGTCATTCAAATATTTGGGGGAGATTCACAAGGAGTGGACTGCTGCTGGAGTCATTGCTTCAAGAGCCACCACACACAGACGTAACCAGGACATGGGCTACAAGTGTCGCATTCCTAGAGTTAAGCCACTCATGACCAATAGACAACACCAGAAGCCTCTTACCTTGGCCTAGGACAAAAAGAACTGGACTGTTGCTCAGTGGTCCAATGTATTGTTTTCAAATGAAAGTAAATTTTGCATTTAATTTGGAAATCAAGGTCCAGAGTCTGGAGGAAGAGTGGAGAGGCACACAATCCAAGCTGCTTGAGGTCTAGTGTGAAGTTTCCACAATTAGAGATGGTTTGGGGAGCGATGTCATCTGCTGGTTTAGGTCCACTGTGTTTTATCAAGACGAAAGTCAGTGCAGCCGTCTACCAGGAAATTATAAAGAACTTCATGCTTCCCTCTGCCGACAAGCTTTTTGGAGATGTAAATTTAATTCTCCGGCAGGACTTGGCACCTGTCCACACTGCCGAAAGTACCAATACCTGGTTTAAAAACAACAGTATCACTGTGCTTGATTGGCCAGCAAACTCGCCTGACCTTAACCCTATAGAGAATCTATGGGGTATTGTCAAGAGGAAGATGAGAGACCCCCAGACCCAACAATGCAGACGAGCTGAAGGCTGCTATCAAAGCAACCTGGGCTTCCATAACACCTCAGTAGTGCCACAGGCTGATCGCCTCCACGCCACGCTGCATTGATGCAGTAATTGATGGAAAAGGAGGCCCGACCAAGTATTGAGTGTATTTACTGAACATACATTTCAGTAGGCCAACATTAAGGATTTTAAAATCATTTTTTCAAGCTGGTGTTATAAAGTATTCTAATTTACTGAGATAATGACGTTTGGGTTCTCATTGGCTGTAAGCCATAATCATCAACAGGGCCGGATTTAAGACATGGGTGGCCCGGGGCCCATTTTTCAAGGTGTTTTAATATGTAATGCAAAAATATAAAATGAAACGAACGCAAGTTTATTTACAAAAATCATTTACGCAGAGTAATTCAGGTAAAATCATTCATTTTTTACAATCCAGGCACTTTCATTGATTTTTGTGCTGTAAAATCACTAATGATGTCAGTAAAGTGCAATTCATGCAGTGTATCTGACTCGATGCTTATGATAGCCAAATTTACAAGTCGTTCCTGCTTCATGGATGTCCTTAATCGGTTTTCAACTTATTTGAGTTTTGAGAAGGAACGCTCACCACTGCAGTTTGTTACCATCAAAATTATATATATCCTTGGAGCTATCTCAAAATTTGCTGTATATATCAGAGGCTGTTGCTGTGCTGGCTGTATATAGAATAGAGGCTGAGGGGCTGTATAAAGTGTATACACAGCACTATACTGTAAACAGGTCCACACTATATACATACAGTATACACAGGGGCGTAACTACCGCGGTCACAGGGGTCGCAATTGCGACGGGGCCCGCAGTGCTTAGGGGCCCGCCCAGTCCAGCAGACTGGGCGGGCCCCTAAGAACTCTGAGATACAAAATGGGCCACCGGCCCTTTAAATGAATCTTCTTTACAGGCCCTGGTGCGCGTGCACTCTCTCAGTGCATGCGCGATCACGGGTTGGACTGCACTTGTCCCACAGCAGAGCCCCTCCACCGCAGAGAGCCGCACACCACAACTATGGCTGCAGCTGCTCTGTGCGCACAGGACCTGTGATGAGGTCACAGGAGGGGAGGAGTCTGAGTCACATGATCATGGGCTTCCGTGTAGTGCAGGACAGTAGTGCAGTGCTGGTTGTCATTGTGCCGGAGGAGGGTAAGCTTTTGTGTGAGGTCAGGAGGGGTTTGTGTGGATGTAGCAGAGCAGTGTGTGTATGAGGTGTACAGAGCGGAGCCGTGTGTGTATGAGGTATATGGAGCGGAGCCGGGTGTGTACGAGGTGTACGGAGCAGAGCAGTGTGTGTATGAGGTGTACAAGGCGGAGCTGGGTGTGTATGAGGTGTACGGAGCGGAGCCGGGTGTGTACGAGGTGTACGGAGCGGAGCCGCATGTGTATGAGGTGTACAAGGCGGAGCTGGGTGTGTATGAGGTGTACGGAGCGGAGCTGGGTGTGTACGAGGTGTACGGAGCGGAGCCGCGTGTGTATGAGGTGTACAAGGAGGAGCTGGGTGTGTATGAGGTGTACGGAGCGGAGCCGGGTGTGTACGAGGTGTACTGAGCAGAGCCGGGTGTGTACGAGGTGTACGGAGCAGAGCCGGGTGTGTACAAGGTGTACGGAGCGGAGCAGGGTGTGTACGAGGTGTACGGAGGGGAGCCGCATGTGCAATGTGTACTCAGCTCAGCCGCGTGTGTAGGAGTAACTATGTGTGGCCATTATACTGTAGGCAATATCATGTGTGGCCATTGTACAGTATGGAGCATCATGTGTGGCCATTGTACAGTATAGAGCACTATGTGTGGCCATTGTACAGTATGGACAGGGGCGTAACTGTTGTGGATTCTGTTTTTGGGCTCCCTCTGGTGGTTACAACTGGTACTGGGTGACTTTGGTGGGTTGCGGTTTCTGGTTTCCACCTGTCCATCAGTGGCTGGGTGTTTCCTATTTAACCTGGCTTTCCTGTCATTCCCTCGCCGGCTATCAATGTATCAGTGTGTCTCTGTTACCTTTGCTACCTGCTCCTAAAGTCTTCAAGACAAGCTAAGTCTGGAATTCCCTGTTTCTTGTTTGCTTTCATGTTTTTAGTCCAGCTTGCAGATATGTAATCCTCTGCTGCTGGTTGCTCTAGTGGGCTGAAATTACCACTCATGTACCATGAGTTGGCACATGAGTTCAAGTAATTTCAGGATGGTATTTTGAAGGGTTTTAAGCTGACCGCGCAGTTCACCTTTTGTATCCTCTGCTATCTAGCTTTTAGCGGGCCTCATTTTTGCTGAATCTATTTTCATAACTACGTTTGTGCCTTCCTCTCATTTCACCGTCATTATATGTGGGGGGCTGCTATTTCTGTGGGAATATTTCTCTAGAGGCAAGCGAGGTCTGTGATTCTTCTGATAGGGGAAGCTAGATCTCCGGCTGGCGCGAGGCGTCTAGAGTCCCCCCAGGAACGCTCCCCGGCTACTGCTAGTTGAGTGTTGAGGTTCAGGATCGCGGTCAGCTCAGGTTCCATCACCCTAGAGCTCGTCCTGTTTTTTGCCCGTGTTCTGTTGTTAAATTCCCTGGCATTGGGAACAGGACAGTATAGCCGGCCCACAAAGTGTTAATTGTTTGGGCTGAAGCAGGAGAAAAAGAAGTGTTGAGGAGAAATTTTTTTTTTTTTTCCCCTCAGAGTTTTGCTGCCTAGCCCTTAATTGCTGTCTAGCTGCTTCTTACCTCCTCTTAACCCTTGAATGGCTTTGACCTTAGCTGTTTAACATGGATGTCCAGAGTTTGGCTTCCAGCCTGAATAATCTCGCTGCTAAAGTTCAAAACATACAGGATTTTGTTGTTCACACTCCTATGTCTGAACCTAGAATTCCTATTCCAGAGTTTTTCTCTGGAGATAGATCTACCTTCCTGAATTTCAGGAACAATTGCAAATTGTTTCTGTCTTTGAAATCTCGCTCCTCTGGAGACCCTGCTCAGCAGGTCAAGATTGTGATATCTTTCCTGCGGGGCGACCCTCAGAATTGGGCATTTGCATTGGCACCAGGGGATCCTGCATTGCTCAGTGTGGATGCATTTTTTCTGGCACTGGGATTGCTCTATGAGGAACCTAACCTGGAGATTCAGGCTGAAAAGGCTTTATTAGCCCTCTCTCAGGGGCATGATGAAGCGGAGGTATATTGTCAAAAATTTCGGAAATGGTCGGTGCTTACTCAGTGGAATGAGTGCGCCCTGGCTGCAAACTTCAGAGATGGTCTTTCTGAGGCCATTAAGGATATTATGGTGGGGTTCCCTGCGCCTACAGGTCTGAATGAGGCTATGACTATGGCCATTCAGATTGATCGGCGTTTACGGGAGCGCAAACCTGTGCACCAGTTGGCGGTGTCTTCTGAACAGGCACCTGAGACTATGCAATGTGATAGAATTCAGTCCAGAAGTGAACGGCAAAATTATAGGCGGAAAAATGGATTGTGTTTTTATTGTGGTGATTCTGCTCATGTTATATCAGCATGCTCTAAACGCACAAAAAAGGTTGATAAATCTTTTGCCATTAGTACTCTGCAGTCTAAGTTCATTTTGTCTGTAACTCTGATTTGTTCACTGTCATCCATTTCCGTCGATGCCTATGTGGATTCGGGCGCTGCCCTGAGTCTTATGGATTGGTCGTTTGCCAAACGCTGCGGTTTTAGTTTAGAGCCTCTGGAAGTTCCTATTCCTTTAAAGGGAATTGACTCTACACCATTGGCTATGAATAAACCGCAGTACTGGACACAAGTGACCATGCGCATGACTCCCGTTCATCAGGAGGTGATTCGCTTCCTCGTACTGTATAATTTACATGATGTACTAGTGCTTGGTCTGCCATGGTTACAAACTCATAATCCAGTCCTGGATTGGAAAACAATGTCTGTGTTAAGCTGGGGATGTCAGGGGATTCATGATGATGCATCTCTGATTTCAATCGCTTCATCTACTCCTTCTGAGGTCCCTGCGTTTTTGTCTGACTATCGGGATGTTTTTGAGGAGCCTAAGCTCAATTCGCTCCCTCCTCATAGGGATTGTGACTGTGCTATAGAATTAATTCCTGGCAGTAAGTTCCCTAAGGGTCGTTTATTTAATCTGTCAGTGCCAGAGCATACTGCTATGTGGAATTATATTAAGGAGTCCTTGGAAAAGGGACATATTCGTCCATCTTCGTCCCCTCTGGGAGCAGGTTTTTTTTTCGTGGCTAAAAAAGATGGTTCCCTGAGGCCTTGTATAGATTATCGCCTTCTGAATAAGATTACAGTCAAATATCAATATCCATTGCCATTATTGACTGATTTGTTTGCTCGCATTAAGGGGGCTAGGTGGTTCACTAAGATAGATCTTCGTGTTGCGTATAATCTTGTGCGGATAAAGCAGGGTGATGAGTGGAAAACCGCATTTAATACGCCTGAGGGCCATTTTGAGTATTTGGTAATGCCTTTTGGACTTTCTAATGCTCCTTCAGTCTTTCAGTCCTTTATGCACAATATTTTCCGTGAATATCTGGATAAGTTTATGATTGTGTATTTGGATGATATTTTGGTGTTTTCTGATGACTGGGAGTCTCATGTTCTACAAGTCAGGAAGGTGTTTCAAGTTCTGAGGGCCAATTCTCTGTTTGTGAAGGGCTCAAAATGTCTCTTCGGAGTCCAGAAGATTTCTTTTTTGGGGTACATTTTTTCTCCTTCTACTATTGAGATGGATCCTGTCAAGGTTCAGGCTATTTGTGACTGGACACAACCTACATCTGTTAAGAGTCTTCAGAAGTTCTTGGGTTTTGCAAATTTTTATCGTCGGTTCATTACTAATTTTTCCAGTGTTGTTAAACCTTTGACTGATTTGACTAAAAAGGGTGCTGATGTTGCTAATTGGTCTCCTACGGCTGTGGAGGCCTTTCAGGAACTTAAGCGCCGGTTTTCTTCTGCTCCTGTGTTATGTCAACCAGATGTTTCACTTCCTTTTCAGGTTGAGGTTGATGCTTCCGAGATTGGAGCGGGGGCGGTTTTGTCACAGAGAAGTTCCGATGGCTCGGTGATGAAGCCATGTGCATTCTTTTCTAGAAAATTCTCGCCCGCCGAGCGCAATTATGATGTGGGTAATCGGGAGCTTTTGGCCATGAAGTGGGCATTTGAGGAGTGGCGTCATTGGCTTGAGGGTGCTAGACATCGTGTGGTGGTCTTGACTGATCACAAAAATCTGATGTACCTTGAGTCTGCCAGGCGTCTGAATCCTAGACAGGCTCGTTGGTCGTTGTTTTTTTCTCGTTTCAATTTTGTGGTTTCATACCTGCCAGGTTCAAAGAATGTGAAGGCAGATGCTCTTTCCAGGAGTTTTGTGCCTGACTCTCCTGGAGACTCTGGGCCTACTGGTATCCTCAGGGATGGGGTAATATTGTCTGCCGTCTCCCCAGATTTGCGACGTGCATTGCAGGAGTTTCAGGTGGATAGACCTGATCGTTGTCCACCAGAAAGACTGTTTGTTCCGGATGATTGGACCAGTAGAGTCATCTCCGAGGTCCATTCTTCTGTGTTGGCTGGTCATCCTGGAATATTTGGTACTAGAGACTTGGTGGCCAGGTCTTTTTGGTGGCCTTCTTGGCTAGGGATGTGTGCGTACCTTTGTGCAGTCTTGTGAAGTGTGTGCTCGGGCTAAGCCTTGCTGTTCTTGGGCCAGTGGGTTGTTGTTGTCCTTGCCTATCCCGAAGAGGCCTTGGACGCACATTTCCATGGATTTTATTTCAGATCTTCCTGTCTCACAGAAAATGTCCGTTATCTGGGTTGTGTGTGATCGCTTTTCTAAGATGGTTCATTTGGTACCCTTACCTAAGTTGCCTTCCTCCTCTGAGTTGGTCCCTTTGTTTTTTCAGAACGTGGTTCGTTTGCATGGGATTCCGGAGAATATCGTTTCTGACAGGGGATCCCAGTTTGTGTCTAGATTTTGGCGGACGTTTTGTGCCAAGATGGGCATTAATTTGTCTTTCTCGTCTGCATTCCATCCTCAGACGAATGGCCAGACGGAGCGAACTAATCAGACCTTGGAGACTTATTTAAGGTGTTTTGTTTCTGCTGATCAAGATGACTGGGTTGCCTTTTTGCCACTGGCCGAATTTGCTCTTAATAATCGGGCTAGTTCTGCTACTTTGGTTTCTCCTTTCTTTTGTAATTCGGGGTTTCATCCTCGTTTTTCCTCTGGTCAGGTGGAGCCTTCGGATTGTCCTGGAGTAGACGTGGTGGTGGACAGGCTGCATCAGATTTGGAATCAGGTGGTGGACAATTTGAAGTTGTCTCAGGAGAAGGTTCAGCAGTTTGCTAATCGCCGTCGCCGCGTGGGTCCCCGACTTTGTGTTGGGGACTTGGTGTGGTTGTCGTCTCGTTTTGTCCCTATGAAGGTCTCTTCTCCTAAGTTCAAGCCTCGGTTCATCGGTCCTTATAAGATCTTGGAGATTCTTAACCCTGTGTCTTTTCGTTTGGATCTCCCAGCATCGTTTGCTATTCATAATGTGTTCCATCGGTCGTTATTGCGGAGGTATGAGGTGCCCGTTGTTCCTTCGGTTGAGCCTCCTGCTCCGGTGCTGGTGGAGGGAGAATTGGAGTACGTTGTTGAGAAGATCTTGGATTCTCGTGTTTCCAGACGTAGACTCCAGTATTTGGTTAAGTGGAAGGGTTATGGTCAGGAGGATAATTCCTGGGTGGTCGCCTCTGACGTTCATGCGACTGATTTGGTCCGCGCCTTCCATAGAGCTCATCCTGATCGCCCTGGGGGTTCTCGTGAGGGTTCCGTGACCCCTCCTCAAGGGGGGGGGGTACTGTTGTGGATTCTGTTTTTGGGCTCCCTCTGGTGGTTACAACTGGTACTGGGTGACTTTGGTGGGTTGCGGTTTCTGGTTTCCACCTGTCCATCAGTGGCTGGGTGTTTCCTATTTAACCTGGCTTTCCTGTCATTCCCTCGCCGGCTATCAATGTATCAGTGTGTCTCTGTTACCTTTGCTACCTGCTCCTAAAGTCTTCAAGGCAAGCTAAGTCTGGAATTCCCTGTTTCTTGTTTGCTTTCATGTTTTTAGTCCAGCTTGCAGATATGTAATCCTCTGCTGCTGGTTGCTCTAGTGGGCTGAAATTACCACTCATGTACCATGAGTTGGCACATGAGTTCAAGTAATTTCAGGATGGTATTTTGAAGGGTTTTAAGCTGACCGCGCAGTTCACCTTTTGTATCCTCTGCTATCTAGCTTTTAGCGGGCCTCATTTTTGCTGAATCTATTTTCATAACTACGTTTGTGCCTTCCTCTCATTTCACCATCATTATATGTGGGGGGCTGCTATTTCTGTGGGAATATTTCTCTAGAGGCAAGCGAGGTCTGTGATTCTTCTGATAGGGGAAGCTAGATCTCCGGCTGGCGCGAGGCGTCTAGAGTCCCCCCAGGAACGCTCCCCGGCTACTGCTAGTTGAGTGTTGAGGTTCAGGATCGCGGTCAGCTCAGGTTCCATCACCCTAGAGCTCGTCCTGTTTTTTGCCCGTGTTCTGTTGTTAAATTCCCTGCCATTGGGAACATGACACGTAACTACCCGCGGTTGCAGCGGTCGCCATTGCGACCGGGCCCGGCAGGTCAGGGGCCAGGGGCCGGCAGGTCAGAGCAGGGCCGGACTGGCCATCGGGCACTTCTGACAAATGCCAGAAGAGCCGGTGCCAGTCATGGGCCGCTCGATCCGCCTCCCCCCCGCCGCCGCCGACTCACCCCCCCTGCCGTCGCATTCAACTATACCGGCCGAGCCTGGCAAGAGGAAAGGTAAGGAGAGTGTTTTTTTTTTTTTTACTGGACTGTGGGGGCATTCTCGGGGGGGGGGGGGCGAGAGATGCGGGCTGTGCTTTATATACCACTGTGCAGGCTGTGCTGGATATACCACTGTGCGGGCTGTGCTGGATATACCACTGTGCGGGCTGTGTCATCACGATGAGACAGCTTCTCAGTCTGCATTTTTCCCCCTCATACATCTCATGTACGTCTGAATGAGATCGTATTTAAGAGAAAGCCAAAATAACCCCGGGACAGAAGGCGAGATCAGGGGGGAGGTGAGGGACAGAGCCGCTTTAGTCAGGAGAAGCTGAGGAGCTGCAGCCGGTTTACATCAGCCACCCCTGTACCAGAGAGGAGATTGTGTGTTGTGTATATGAGCTGGTATCTCTGGTGTGTGTGTGATATCTGTAGTAGGTGTGTGATAACTGTAGTATGTGTGTGTGTGATATCTGTAGTATGATGTGTGTGTGTGTGATATCTGTAGTGTGTGTGTGATAACTGTAGTATGTGTGTGTGTGATAACTGTAGTATGTGTGTGTGTGATATCTGTAGTATGATGTGTGTGTGTGTGATATCTGTAGTGTGTGTGTGATATCTGTAGTTTGTCTGTGTGTGTGTGTGTGATATCTGTAGTGTGTGTGTGATAACTAGGGTTGAGCGAAACAGATCGGCACTTTTCAAAAGTCGCCGACTTTTAGCTAAGTCGGGTTTCGTGAAATCCGACCCGATCCCACTCTGGGATTGGGTCGGCGGTACACGATCTGTAATCCAAAGTCGGGTTTCGTTTTATATATATATATATATATATATATATATATATATATATATATATACACTCACCGGCCACTTTATTAGGTACACCATGCTAGTAACGGGTTGGACCCCCTTTTGCCTTCAGAACTGCCTCAATTCTTCGTGGCATAGATTCAACAAGGTGCTGGAAGCATTCCTCAGAGATTTTGGTCCATATTGACATGATGGCATCACACAGTTGCCGCAGATTTGTCGGCTGCACATTCCAAAGATGCTCCATACAAGGCAGGATGGATCCATGCTTTCATGTTGTTTACGCCAAATTCTGACCCTACCATCCGAATGTCGCAGCAGAAATTGAGACTCATCAGACCAAGCAACGTTTTTCCAATCTTCTACTGTCCAATTTCGATGAGCTTGTACAAATTGTAGCCTCAGTTTCCTGTTCTTAGCTGAAAGGAGTGGTACCCGGTGTGGTCTTCTGCTGCTGTAGCCCATCTGCCTCAAAGTTCGACGCACTGTGCGTTCAGAGATGCTCTTAGGCCTACCTTGGTTGTAACGGGTGGCGATTTGAGTCACTGTTGCCTTTCTATCAGCTCGAACCAGTCTGCCCATTCTCCTCTGACCTCTGGCATCAACAAGGCATTTCCGCCCACAGAACTGCCGCTCACTGGATTTTTTTTCTTTTTCGGACCATTCTCTGTAAACCCTAGAGATGGTTGTGCGTGAAAATCCCAGTAGATCAGCAGTTTCTGAAATACTCAGACCAGCCCTTCTGGCACCAACAACCATGCCACGTTCAAAGGCACTCAAATCACCTTTCTTCCCCATACTGATGCTCGGTTTGAACTGCAGGAGATTGTCTTGACCATGTCTACATGCCTAAATGCACTGAGTTGCCGCCATGTGATTGGCTGATTAGAAATTAAGTGTTAACAAGAAGTTGGACAGGTGTACCTAATAAAGTGGCCAGTGAGTGTATATATACATATATGTCATAGAGAGACATATATATATATATATATATATATATATATATATATATATAATATTTATATTTACTTCAGCGCGATAACGTTGAAAAGCCGGTAATTCAATTGCCGGCTTTTCATTTCTCCTGCCTAAACCCAACATGATATGAGACATGGTTTACATACAGTAAACCATCTCATATCCCCCTTTTTTTTTGCATATTCCACACTACTAATGTTAGTAGTGTGTATGTGCAAAATTTCGTTGCTGTAGCTATTAAATTTAAGGGTTAAATCGCGTAAAAAATTGGCGTGGGCTTCCGCGCAATTTTCTCCGCAAGAGCGGTAAAGCCAGTGACTGATGGCAGATATTAATAGCCAGGAGAGGGTCCATGGTTATTGGCCCCCCCCCGTGGCTAAAAACATCTGCCCCCAGCCACCCCAGAAAAGACACATCTGGAAGATGCGCCTATTCTAGCACTTGGCCACTCTCTTCCCATTCCCGTGTAGCGGTGGGATATGGGGTAATGAAGGGTTAATGCCACCTTGCTATTGTAAGGTGACACACACATGATTAAAAAGTATTTTAATGAAATAAACACACAGGTTGTTGTAATATTTTATTGCTGTCTCAATCCATTTGAAGACCCTCGCTTGGCAAAATAATAAACCCACAATATACATACTCTCTGATGAACTGTCACGTCCCACGAGGTAATCCATCTGAAGGGGTTAAAATATTTTACAGGCAGGAGCCCTGCTAATGCAGCTGTGCTCGTGCCTGTAAGCCCCAGCGAATGAAGGAAATGTAGGTCAATGACCTATAGTTACCTTCAGTCGCGGTGATGCGCCCCCTGCTGGATGTTCTCATGAACTGCAGCCTGGAAACTTTTTCCCACGCTCCAGGTCATATGAGGACATCCACCAGGGGGCGCATCACCGCGACTAAAGGTAACTATAGGTCATTGACCTACATTTCCTTCATTCACCGGGGCTTACAGGCACGAGCACAGCTGCATTATAGCAGAGCTCCTGCCTGTAAAATATTTTAACCCCTTCAGATGGATTTACCTCATGGGACGTGACAGTTCATCAGAGGGTATGTATATTGTGGGTTTATTATTTTGCCAAGCGAGGGTCTTCAAATGGATTGAGAGAGCAATAAAATATTAAAACAATTGGTGTGTTTAATTCATTAAAATACTTTTTAATCATGTTTGTGTGTGTGTTTTTTAACCATTTGAAACAATTGTATTAATAATGGAGAGGTGTCATAATTGACGCCTCTCCATTATTAATCTGGCTTAATGTCACCTTACAATACTGTAGCAAGGTGGCATTAACCCTTCATTACCCCATATCCCACCGCTACACGGGAGTGGGAAGAGAGTGGCCAAGTGCCAGAATAGGCGCATCTTCCAGATGTGCCTTTTCTGGGGTGGCTGGGGGCAGATGTTTTTAGCCACGGGGGGGCCAATAACCATGGACCCTCTCCTGGCTATTAATATCTGCTGTCAGTCACTGGCTTTACCGCTCTGGCGGAGAAAATTGCGCGGGAGCCCACGCCAATTTTTTCCGCGATTTAACCCTTAAATTTAATAGCTACAGCACCGAAATTTTGCACATACACACTACTAACATTAGTAGTGTGGAATATGCAAAAAAAAGGGGGATATGAGATGGCTTACTGTATGTAAACCATGTCTCATATCATGTCGGGTTTAGGCAGGAGAAATGAAAAGCCGGCAATTGAATTACCGGCTTTTCAACATTATCGCGCTGAAGCAAATATTAAAAAAGTATGCTTCCCCATTGAAATGCATTGGGTTTCGTGTTTTGTCCGATCCCCGACCCCGACTTTTCAATAAGATCGGCCGATTTCCCTCGACCCGACTTTTGAGAAAGTCGAGTTTCGTGAAACCCGACTCGATCTCAAGAAATGAAAAGTCGCTCAACCCTAGTGATAACTGTAGTATGTGTGTTATATCTGTAATATGATGTGTGTGTGTGATATCTGTAGTGTGTGTGATATCTGTAGTACGTGTGTGTGTGTGTGATATCTGTAGTATGTGTGTGTGTGTGTGTGTGTGTGATATCTGTAGTGTGTGTGTGTGATAACTGATGTGTGTGTGTGTGATATCTGTAGTATGATGTGTGTGTGTGATATCTGTAGTGTGTGTGTGATATCTTTAGTATGTGTGTGTGTGAGGCAGTGGCGTAACTACCACGGTCGCAGCTGCAAGCGGCTCTGGCAGGTCAGGGGGCCGTGTGTCCCCTTGAGCCTGTCTCCCTTATGCTTGTGTCCCCATGTGCCAGTCTCCCTTGCCCATTAGTCCCTGTGTGTCCCCATGTGCCTGTCTCCTATGTCCCCTTGTGCTTGTGTCAGTCTCCTTTGTCCCCTTGTGCTTGTGTCAGTCTCCTTTGCCCACTAGTCCCTGTGTGTCAGTCTCCCTTTCCCACTTGTCCCTGTGTGTCCCCTTGTGCTTGTATCCCTTGTCCCCTTGTGTCAGTCTCTTGCCCATTAGTCCCTGTGTGTCCCCTTGTGCCTGTCTTCCTTGTCCCCTTGTGCTTGTCCCTTGTCCCCGTGTGTCCCCTTGTGTCAGTCTCCGTTGCCCACTAGTCCCCTTGTATCAGTCTCCCTTGCCCACTATTCCCCGTGTGTCAGTCTCCCTTGTCCACTAGTCCCTGTGTGCCCTTTGTGTCAGTCTCCCTTGCCCACTTGTCCCCGTGTGCCCCTTGTGTCAGTCTCCATTGTCCCCTTGTGTCAGTCTCCCTTGCCCACTAGTCCCCTTGTAACCTTCTCCCCTGCCTCCTAGCCCCCATGTGTCCCCTTGTGCCTGTCTTCCTTGCCCCCTTGTGCCCTCTCCCCTGCCCCCTCGTCACCATTTTCTCGTGTCTTTCTCACTGCCCCTGTATGGAGGGGCTGTATTATACTATGAGGGGGGCTGCATTGTATTCTATGGGGGTTACATTGAATTTTATGGCGGGGGGGGGGCCCCATTTGGAAGTTCGCACCGGGGCCCATAACTTTGTAGTTACGCCACTGAGTATACACAGACACACTGTAATGCAGGATATAGTGTGGACCTGTATATACAGTATAGGACAGGAGCTGCAAGAAAGATACTCAGACGGACAGACAGACACACACAGACACACAGACACACACAGACAGTCGGAGATCATACCCACCGCAACACTGTGAAGACTCAACCACTTCACCTCTGGATCTTCAGTGACTGAAGATCCAGAGTGAAGTCCTGCCGTGCTCCGCAGTGGAGAATCCTATTCTCGTGCTGACATCGTGGCTCCGCCTCCTTCCTCGAAGGTAACTGAACAAACTCTCATCTGATCTAATCCGAGGGAGCGATCATATAGCTGGATAGGTAGCGCCTAGAAGCTTCTGTTGGGATCAGAAAAGGCTTCCGCATGCCATAAGCTAAGCATTAGGTAGAGGGAGAGTGCTAAGGAAGTCTGGCTAGGCAAGCCAGGTCAGTGGATGCTGATGCAGGTCAGGTGCCAGGACTCTGCCACTCTGTGCCAGCCACTGAGATGTAGGACCGTAGCCAGGTCCCTACGCTTTCAATAGTTTCTCTTTTGTTACATGTTTCTTATCATTAGAAACGGTTCACAGCAAAGAGACGTGTATTTTGCATGTTTTGAGATATTTATCCCTATATTGGTGGGAGGCCCCCGCTTGGTGGGTGGCCCAGGGCCCGGGCCCCTTGAGCCCCCCTAAATCTCGGCCTGATCATCAATATTAACAAAAATAAACACTTGAAATAGATCACTCTGTTTGTAATGACTCTATATAATATATGAGTTTCACTTTTTGTATTGAAGAACTGAAATAAATTAACTATTTGTTGCTATTTTAATTTTATGAAAAGCACCTGTATATCAACCAAACATCACTGAAAATACAAACCATGTGCCAATATGATAGTTTGAAACACTATTAGTTCACCTGAAATTGATTGAAAAGTGCCACCGCTTGTTCATCCAGATCTCCTGATTACTATACTGTAGTATTCATTTATTATGTGGTGGCAATTTGTGGTCTGATCATGGTGTGGCGGTATTTATCCCCTGTATGTTGTACTATTCGATCACTATGTTGAGGTAATTTGTGGTATGGTCATGGTTTGGCTGTATTTATTGTCTGTATGTGGTAATATTTGGTCAGTATGTGGTGGTAATTTGTGGTTTTGTCACGGTGTGGTGGTATTTGTCCCCTGTATGAGGTATTATTCGGTCACTATGTGGTGGAATATGTAGTCTAGTTATGATGTGGCGGTTTTTCTCCTTGTATGTGGTATTATTTGGTCGCTATATGCTGGTAATATGTAGTATTATTTGGTCACTGTGCGGTGTGGTCATGGTGTGGTGGTATTTCTTCGCTGTATGTGGTGTTATTGGTCTTGGGATAGTGGATTGTATTGTGTATGGCGGTCAATTGTTCTTTCTAATATCAATTAGGAGAAGATTCTTTATTTCCATTAGATATTAAATACTTGGAATACAGTGGCTGAAAAGCCCTTACAGGGTTCTCCTGTGAAAAAAGTAATCACCTCTCCACAGGATAAATGATAACGTATTTATTGGTGGGGGTCTGACTGTTTGGACCCAATCGGTAGAATGTGAAAGTTTTATCCCCACTAGACTGGAGTGGCATGTTCTACTTGACCACTGATCCTTTCATTCACTCTGTGGCTGCGAGCACTGCACTTGCTACAGTAGACATGCAGGAGCTGCCTGTGTTTTGCAGTCAGTGTTCCGCTATAATGGTGATAATGGCTTACAGATATTTGAACATAGCTGTAGAGTGGGCCCCTAGGTTGAATTCCCCCTGTGGGCCCCAGACACCCCAGTCCGACCCTGGTAACGAGTATAATGGGAGCCAATGGGAAAGCTGAGATTTTTTCTAGCATACCCTACTTAAAGGTCTGGGTGGCAGTGAAAATGTTCAGATGAATAAGGCGAAATTTAAAAAGGGTTTAAAAAATATATAATTTACTTAAACTAAAATTGATTTTTTTTTATTAAAAAATAGAAAATTTCAGTGTAATTGACAAGAACTGCCAAAGATAAGGGTCTCAGATGCACCTAGTAGTAGATAAAAAGGAGGGCCTCATACATATTCTGTTGAAATTGTCATGTATTTGTGCTCCTAGACTCATAAAGGCTATGCACTTTTTAGGGTTATATACCATGTGTTTCTGATGCGTTTTTGATTGATTTGAAGTGAATGTTGAAAAATGCAAGGCAAAACGCACAGTGAATTGACATGCTGCAGACTATTTTCTGCACCAAATCAGCAAGTCAAAAATATTCAACGTTTGCATGACACTTCAGGTTTCGCATTCATTGCTGGCATCATGCTTTGCTTAAGGTTTTATCACAAATACACACTGAAAAAAAAAACCCAAATCTGCAACATGTGCACACAGCCTAAATTTTTGGACAAAGATATGTACCGTATATACTCATGTATAAACCGAGATTTTCAGCATGTTTTTGTGCTGAAAACGCCCCTCTCGGCTTATACACGAGTCATTGCTGGCGGGAAAGGGGGGTGGGGGAGCAGAAAACATCATACTCAACCTCCTGGTGTCATCACTGCATATCAGTCCCTGCATCTCTCTTCCTGTCTTCCTTCCTGTGCTGAGCAGTCACATGTACCGCTCATTAAAGTAACGAATATGCACACGTCTCCACTCCCATAGGCGTGGAGCGAATATTCATTACTTTAAGGCCGGCGTCACACTCAGCGTATGAAAAAACGGTCCGTATTTTATGGCCGTAATACGCAGAAATGTTCCAAAAATAGTGATCCATATGTCATCCCTAGGCAGGGTGTGTCAGCGTATTTTGCGCATGGCATCCTCCGTATGTAATCCGTATGGCATCCGTACTACGATATTTTCTCGCAGGCTTGCAAAACCGACATCTAATGGATTTATGTGCTCAAATGTTCATTAAAACATATATACAGTATGTATATACACTCACTGGCCACTTTATTAGGTACACCTGTCCAACTTCTTGTTAACACTTAATTTCTAATCAGCCAATCACATGGCGGCAACTCAGTGCATTTAGGCATGTAGACATGGTCAAGACAATCTCCTGCAGTTCAAACCGAGCATCAGTATGGGGAAGAAAAGTGATTTGAGTGCCTTTGAACGTGGCATGGTTGTTGGTGCCAGAAGGGCTGGTCTGAGTATTTCAGAAACTGCTGATCTACTGGGATTTTCACGCACAACCATCTCTAGGGTTTACAGAGAATGGTCCGAAAAAGAAAAAAAATCCAGTGAGCGGCAGTTCTGTGGGTGGAAATGCCTTGTTGATGCCAGAGGTCAGAGGAGAATGGGCAGACTGGTTCGAGCTGATAGAAAGGCAACAGTGACTCAAATCACCACCCGTTACAACCAAGGTAGGCCTAAGAGCATCTCTGAACGCACAGTGCGTCGAACTTTGAGGCAGATGGGCTACAGCAGCAGAAGACCACACCGGGTACCACTCCTTTCAGCTAAGAACAGGAAACTGAGGCTACAATTTGCACAAGCTCATCGAAATTGGACAGTAGAAGATTGGAAAAACGTTGCTTGGTCTGATGAGTCTCGATTTCTGCTGCGACATTCGGATGGTAGGGTCAGAATTTGGCGTAAACAACATGAAATCTTTGGGATGTGGTGGAACGGGAGATTCGCATCAGGGATGTGCAGCCGACAAATCTGCGGCAACTGTGTGATGCCATCATGTCAATATGGACCAAAATCTCTGAGGAATGCTTCCAGCACCTTGTTGAATCTATGCCATGAAGAATTGAGGCAGTTCTGAAGGCAAAAGGGGTCCAACCCGTTACTAGCATGGTGTACCTAATAAAGTGGCCAGTGAGTGTATATATATATATATATATATATATATATATATATATATATATATATTTCATTGAGACACACACACATATATATATATATATATATATACTGTATTTATATTTAATTCAGCGCGAGATATGTGAAAAGCTGGTAATTCAATTGCCGGCTTTTCATTTCTCCTTCACAAACCCGACAGGATGTGAGACATGGTTTACATACAGTAAACCATCTCATATCCCTTTTTTTTTTGCATATTCCACACTACTAATGTTAGTAGTGTGTATGTGCAAAATTTGGGCTCTGTAGCTTGTAAAATAAAGGGTTAAATCGCGGAAAAAATTGGCGTGGGCTCCCGCGCAATTTTCTCCGCCAGAGTGGTAAAGCCAGTGACTGAGGGCAGATATTAATAGCCTAGAGAGGGTCCATGGTTATTGCCCCCCCTGGCTACAAACATCTGCCCCCAGCCACCCCAGAAAAGGCACATCTGGAAGATGCTCCTATTCTGGCACTTGGCCACTCTCTTCCCACTCCCGTGTAGCGGTGGGATATGGGGTAATGAAGGGTTAATGTCACCTTGCTATTGTAAGGTGACATTAAGCCAGATTAATAATGGAGAGGCGTCAATTATGACACCTATCCATTATTAATCCAATGGTACGAAATGGTTAATAAAACACACACACATTATTTAAAAGTATTTTAATGAAATAAAGACACAGGGTGTTGTAATATTTTATTATACCGGTAATCCACCTGATGACCCTCATTCTGTAACAAAGGAAAACTAAAAAAAACAACAATATCTCATACCTTCCGTCGCTCAGATCAAGTCCCACGAAGTTAATCCATCTGAAGGGGTTAAATCATTTTACAGCCAGGAGCTCTGCTAAAGCAGTGCTCGTGCCTGTAAAAACCCCAGGGAATGAATGGAAAGCGGGGTGACCTGTAGTTACCTTGAGTTGCGGTGATGCGCCCTCTGCTGGATGAACTCATATGAACTCGAGCCTGGGAACTTTTCAGAATATTTTCCCAGACTCGAGTTCATATGAGTTCATCCAGCAGAGGGCGCGTAACCGCGACTCGAGGTATCTACAGGACATTCCCCTGCATTCCATTCATTCGCAAAGTTTTACAGACAGGAGCACAGCTGCATTAGCAGAGCTCCTGGGTGTAAAATGATTTAACCCCTTCAGATGGATTTACAGCGTGGGACAAGACTGAACGACGGAAGGTATGGAATATTGTTGTTTGTTTTGTTTAACTTTATTTCAGGTGACAACGGTCTTCAGGTGGATTAAGAGTATAATAAAATATTAAAACAACATGTGTCTTTATTTCATTAAAATACTTTTTAATAATGTGTGTGTGTTTTATTAACCATTTCGTACTATTGGATTAATAATGGATAGGTGTCATAATTGATGCCTCTCCATTATTAACCTGGCTTAATGTCACCTTACAATAGCAAGGTGACATTAACCCTTCATTACCCCATATCCCACCGCTACACGGGAGTGGGAAGAGAGAGGCTAAGTGCCAGAATAGGTGCATCTTACAGATGTGCCTTTTCTGGGGTGGCTGGGGGCAGATGTTTTTAGCCAGGGGGGTCCTATAATCATGGTACCTTCCTAGGCTATTAATATCTGCCCTCAGTCACTGTCTTTCCCACTCTGGCGGAGAAAATTGCGCGGGAGCCCACGTCAATTTTTTCCGGGATTTAACCCTTTAATTTAAGAGCTAGAGACCCCAAATTTTACACAGAGATACTTGTTACATTAGTAAAATGGAATATGTAATAAAAGAAGGGATATGAGATGGTTTACTGTGTGTAAACCATGTCTCATATCCTGTCGGGTTTGTGAAGGAGATAGCAAAAGCCAGCAATTGAATTACCGGCTTTTCTGCTATCTAGCGCTGTATGAAATATAAATATATATATATGTGTCTCACTGACATATATATATATATATATATATATATATATATATATATATATATATATATATATATATATATATATATATATACCTATTCTATGTGTACACATTTTTTCTACCTATTCTATTCTATTCTGTCAGTGTGATTTTACTGTACACCGCACTAAATTGCCGGCTTTTCGAGAGAACAACGCTGCATATTTCTCGCAAGTCCGTGTGTAATCCGTATTTTTCTCACCTCCATTTACTTTCATTGGCAGATTTTTTGCGCAATACGCTGACAAACGCAGTATGCTGCGATTTTCTACAGCCGTACAAGACCGTATAATACGGATCCGTAAAATACGGCAGGTAGGAGCTGGCCCATAGAGAATCATTGTACCGTATGCAATCCGTATTTTCTGCGCCTCTCATACGTCCGTAAAACACGCCAGTGTGACGCCGGCCTTAGTTATCTATCTATTTATCTATCACAGGTAACATACAGCCATGTTCCCAGGCTTTGGGTATGGGCACTCAACAAAATTTTACAAGTGTATCATCCTAATGAGTTTTTCAAACAGAAAACGCTTCAGGAAATGTCTGCAGTGTTTTTTTATTTTCTGTAGTGTCATTGCAGATTTTTTTTACGTCTTTGTTGCTGCTGTTTTAAAAAAAATCAAATTGTATTGAATAAACTAGTGAGTGGCGTCCACCTGAAGAATGGTCAGGTCACTTCTTTTAACCGCTCGGCGTCTCTGAAATCCCGAAGCAAAAGAAGCTGAAAAGTCCGAAGATGTGCACAGCAAGTGGTTTAATATTGCAGCGCATATGTTCATTCGTTTTAGCATTTTATTTAGCACTTTTTCAGGTTATGGAGCATATTCGCCTGAAAAAGGTGTGCACATGCCATTTCAGTGAATGCGATACCAAGTCAATGTATGCCTCTGCTATGACTCAGTCCAGGATTGAGGTCACACAAGCGAGATGACACCCCAAGAAAGATGCCAATAATCCAAATTACTCTATTTGCAACTTGCTTGTCATAATCATGGCACCTTGTGGGTTGCAATGTAGCAGTGGCATAGGCCGGTTTCACATTAGCGTTTTGAGGAGCTGTGGAGGGCTGTGGATTTCCTCCGTGAAGCCCCGCCCTCGGCTGCACCTCCGCCGCTAGCTCCACCTACTTCTGCATGTGGCCTGTGTACCTATCTTTAACATTAGGTACGCAGGTCATGCCGCTGTATGCGGATGCTTCCGCATGCGTCATTTTGACGATGTGTCTACCAGCGTAGGACGCAGCTGGTAGCAATTTATTTTCTTTGCCGCATTGTCAAAACGACGCATGCGGAAGCATCCGCATACAGCAGCATGACCTGCGTACCTAATGTTAAAGATAGGCATGCAGGCCGCTTGCAGAAGTAGGTGGAGCTAGCGATGGAGGTGCGGCACGGAGGAAGTCCGCAGCTCCTCAAAACGCTAGTGTGAAACTAGCCATAGAATGATCATTGGTCGTGTGTCTCAACCAAAGTCACTAGTCACTCAGCCAAAGCCCTATTTCTAATGTCACAGGTGGGATTTCACATGTGTGAATGCTGTACACGCACAGTACAATAGTGGGGCAGGAGGAGGATCTGAACCTGGGCCACCAACAGTGGGGTCCGCTATTACATGCTGCTCTCAGCCTTTTAACCACTTAGGTAATAGTATCAGTTGCTGCTGCACCTAAGTGGCTAGAAAGAGAATGGGAGCTACCTTTGTCAGGACAGGACAGCAGACTGTTGGTAGCTTTTATGGCAGGTTGGGGCCTAGCAGCTCTGCAAACTTATTATACAATAATTTTTTAACGGCACAACCCCTTTAAAGGGAATCTTTAGCTAATTTTACCCCCTCTGCCAAACAGATGACATTTGTCAAAATGAATCCTTAACCGTATTAAACAAAACGCTGATCTGCTGCAGAGGAATCCACTTCAGAAGTGGTATGCAAATTAGTTTGCAAGTGCTCTGGGTGGGATACAGCACTTCCACTGCCTCAGCTCCATTTTATACCTAAGGCTATGTTCACACGTTGTATTTTTGCTGCGTTTTTTTGTGCAGGTAAAACCTGATTTCTTGGCAGTAAAGACTCTGCTTACAAGAAGCAGGTTTTTCTGCATTTTTGCTGCGCTTTTATTGTCTCTTGTGCGTGCTGATAAAGTTTGTTTCCCCCTCAAAAAACATGATGCAACTTCCTTAGGTTTTTGCACAAAAAACGCAACAAAACCTAATGTCTGCATTTTTTTGCTGCATTGTTGTCACATTTCTTTCTATGGGTGAAAAAAACACTGCAAAAACTCTGAAAGAAGTGACATGCTGATGTGTTTAAAAAAGCACCAGTTTTCCAATTCAGTCAGGAAAAAAGCAATATGTGTGCAGGAGATTTCTGAAATCTCATAGATTTTGCTGGTACTGTAAGGCTATGTGCACACGTTCAGGAATGTCTGCAGAATTTTCCTGACCAAAACCAAACTTTTTCTGCAGGAAATCCACATGCATTTTTTGCGTGTTTTTTTTGCGTTTTTTTCCTGAGCTTCCCAATGCAATAATATAGCGGCAAAAATGCGAAAAATCCGCAAAATTAATGAACATGCTGCGTTTTTTATCGCATGTGCACAAAAACTGCGGAATGCATTGAAATGATGGGATGCTTAATGTATGCTTTTTTTTAGAGTTTTTTTTGCACAGAAAATGGACAAAAAAAAATAGAAAAATCCTGAACATGTGCACATAGCCTAAAAGGCAGCTTACAATTTACATAAAAAATCAGCGAAAATGCAACGTGTGAACATAACCTAACTGCCCATATTATATCCAAGTTACATGAGTTATGTGTCTTATATTCTGTCAAATATGGAACTTCAGTTTATTGTTTAGGCTTAATACTTGTGTTCTATACTGTATATTTATCCTTATATACGGTATGTTTCGATAACATGATTGTGGTACGGAGGGGGCCCATAAGTAATTCTCGCACAGGGGCCCTCTGCAGTCTGTGTTCGCCCCTGTTCGCCCCTCGGTGTTCGCCCCTGGTTTCGCATCTAGTCAGCCTTATATGGAGGAGACCAGGTTCTTCTATACTTACTGTACAAAGTCTCCTGTCACATCTGTGAAATTCTTAATGCAGTCTGAGAACTCACTGTGACCAACTGACAGCCCACAAGGCACTGGATCATATACTAATAGAACCCACTGACTCTTTTTATTTCCAAAAATGTTCCTTTAACTAGAAGATGGAGCCTCAGAAAATCATTTTTTTCCCAATACTAAGGCTTCTTTCACATTTCCGTTTTTAAAATCTGCATAGGATCCGTCAAAATGTTGAAATGACGGATCCTGTGCAGATGATAAAAAACGGGTGCACTGGGCCCGTTTTTCTGACGGACCCGTCGAGGCTATGTGCACCTGTTGAGTATGCGTATTCGCAGTGGTTTTCTGCTGCAAAAACGCATACACAACACGGGTTAAAAATAATAAAAAAATAAAAAATTGCAATATTCTTACCTTCCTGCGTTCCGCGCAGAGTTATCGATGCTCGTGCTGATCCCGGCAGCTAGCGTTCCCAGTAATGCCTTGCGTGCAATGACCTCTGATGATGTCGCGGTCTCACAAGACCGCGACGTCATCGGGTCATTTCGCAATGCATTACTGGGAAAGCTAGCTGTCGGGAGCATCGCGATCATTGGTAACGCTGCGCGGGACGCCGGTAGGTAAGAATATTGCGATTTGTTTAATTTTTTTAATTATTTTTAACATTATATCTTGTTACTATTGATACTGCATAGGCAGCATCAATAGTAAAAAGAGAGAGAGAGCGAGCGAGAGAGAATTTCCCTGACGGGAAATTCTTCCGCACGTGCTCAGTTAGAAAAGACGGCATCCGTCACTGGATTCCTGCTTTTCACATTCAGCGATGGATCCTGCGTCCTTAGGCTTCCATTATTGCCAACGACGGGCAGTGCAGGATCCGTTGTTGAGCGATTTTCTGACGTGCAGAAAAAACGTTCCTCTGAACGTTTTCTCTGCCCGATGGACAGCAATTTTCCGACGGATCCAGTGCACGACGGATGAAACGTGTGGCCATCCGTCACAATCCGTCGCTAATACAAGTCTATGGGAAAAAGCAGGATCCAGCAGAAAAATTTCCTGGATCCTTTTTTTTCAAAAATCGACGGATGGGAGCTAAAAGACGGAAGTGTGAAAGAGGCCTAAGGAGTGAGCCTCCTAGCCTGGTAAAGCATTTGCACTAAGTGCATGGGCTGGAAAACTTTTATCCCTGGGGGGTATACATACAAATCAAATAATGTTTGAGATCGATATAAGCCTCTCAAAATTCTTAATGCGTGCATCCTCATCACCCTTAAAAATTCATAGCAAGGGTAGCCTGACCACCCTGTTGATGTGGTGGAGAAGAAGGAGAATGACGACACAAAAAAGAAGAAATCCTGAAGCATATACCCATGTTTGGGTGGGAATAGACCAGAAAAAAATAAAACACTGGATTTGACTTCATGTTCCGCTGCTGTCATCCACTGGTGTTGAGAAGGCTGGGCCAATCCAGCCCTTGCTCATTTTGATAAGAGTCAGCCTGTCAGGATTTTCAGTTAACAGGCGGATGCACCTATCAGTTATAATACCCCTGGCACAACTAAAACCCCGCTCTGACAAAACTCTAGCGGCAGGGCAGGTCAGGACCTCCAAGGTGTAGCCCCATGGCTGCACTTTGCCCTGGTCTGCTCTAAGGCTAGTTTCACATTTGCGGTGAAAAAGCAGAGTTCGCATCTCTGCTTCAGGAAAATGGCCGCCGCGATCTCCATCTGCGCACGGAGAGGGGTTAATCTCCTTTAGATTTTTTTTATATTTACTTTTCACTTAAAGAATGTAAAGAATAAAAGATTTTAAGAAAACTATATTAGGAAGCCAAAATACCCAAGAGATATAATACAGAGCAGAACACGTGTAGTAAATGAAAATAAAACCAGGTACGCAAAGACATAGGGATAAAAATATAAAATTTTATTAATGAAGGGAGAGGTGATTTTATTGAAGTCATGGGTATATTAGATCCACTGACTTTTATTGATTCAGGAGAAGGCGAAAAAAAAACAATATAGGGGAAAAAAATTCCTTCCCGACTCCACTTAGGGCAATCAGACTAGTTCCCTGGATCAACTGTTATAACACATTTCATTAATCCAGGGGAAGGTGAAAACCCCATTGAGCCATCAGCCAATTCAGCTTCAAATGAGGAAAAATTCCTTCCCAACTCCATGCATGGCAGTCAGACTAGTCCCTGAATCATTTAATAAATCATTGCATTTTTGATTAGGGGAATGGATAAATGGTCGGGAGTGGGGGGCAGCTGTGTTGATCCAGAGGAAGGCGAGAAAAAAACCCTTTGTGACATTTGATAATTTGTCCTGATATAAGGGAAAAAACAATCCTTCCTGACTCCAAATATGGCAGCCGGAAAATAGTCCCTGGATCAAATGCCCAGACAGATACTCACCTCATACCCACCATATGAAGTGTAGGGATGCGACAGCAACATGATGTTAATAGACAGCACTAAATCAGAAGAGAGAGTCGTAGTCCAGAGGAAGCCAAGGTCAAGTACACCAGCAGCGGGCGGAGGAGGCACAGGGTTCTGGGCAAGTGGCGTGGGTTAATCCTACTGTGTCCAGCTTGGTGACAAAAATGAAAAGTCAGACACAGGGTGAAGAGCTGGTGTATCTTCCGGTCAGTCTAGATGGTTCTCTCCAGAAGATGCTGCAAGAGAAAGAAATGTACAGAGATATAATAAAAAACAATTACTCTTTTGTCCTCATCTTACAGACACCTGACATTACTTGCCATTTTCTGTAAAATAACATTTCAATATAAGCAGACAGTTGCAGTAAGTATTTTCACATTTCTATCTATGTTTCATCATAGTCTGTAAATCCTAAAATTTTTTTTTAGTAAGTCTTCACTTACATGGAAAAGGTATAAAAGGAGGCCGTGTTCTCCTCTGCTCCAGTTCCTCCCAACAGATGGTTTCGAAAAATGGGTGGTCTCTGATGTTTCCTGACACACCCAGGCGTCTCTCTGGGTCTTTCTGTAGCAGGTTCATCATGAGATCTGTCAGGTCTTCACCTAGCCATGCTGGAAATTTTGGCTTCTCGCTGGTAATTGAGGTGTAGATCTTTTCTCTCTCAGGGCCGTTGTTAAATGGGAAACGTCCAGATGACATTATGGACACAACTATCCCAAGGCTCCACCAGTCTACTGATACGTTGTATGCTTCACCCAGGAGCACCTCTGGGGCCATGTAGCGGAAAGTTCCTGTTCGTCCATAAATCTTACTGGACGCAGTCAAACTGTCTTTCGCCACCCCAAGGTCTATAATTCGAATGTGGCCATCTTTATCTAGCATGATGTTAGCTAGCTTGAGGTCTCTGCAAGAAACAAAAGAATTTCTGGCTTGGTTTTTGCACATACCCACAGGAAGAAATTGAAAGTTGACACTTGAGACAATAAGAGACTGGCAGAAGGTAAGAAATACAGACATGTGCATCAGCAAGCACTACTTGTCCATGACTATATCTGGTATATATACTTAACTTCATTTAAATGAATAGACCTAAACTGCAGGACCAGACATGGACACCATTGGTGTTCTAAAAAACAATAAAATTCTCTTACCGATGGGCGATGCCATGCCCGTGGAGGAACTGGAGGCCACAAATTAATTCTGCTGTGTAAAATCTGATGAAGAAAGAAGACTGCTTAAGTATCATAACATGACATCAATCTGTATAACTTGTACAGAGGAAAAGGTATTGTCTAATACAGCACCATTGAATGGCAAAACCTTTTTATATCAGAAGAACAAATCTCAAATATCTATAAAGAATTCTGGGCCTCTTAAGATGAAATAAAATGAATTTATAAGTAGACCACCACTTAAGACTACAATTGGCCATTCCTTTGGATATAGCAAGAAAATTAGATCTTTGAGGGTCTTATCCCCACTGAAGTAATACTGATGTCCTATCCTTATTATTTAAGAATTGGATAATTTATTTACCTCCCCTCAGTATTCCAAAGTACATTATTATATAATATTAGGTGTTATTTACTACACTATCCTTGATGACCATGGACAATGGGTATAGACACCATTTTTGCTCAAGACCATGAAATATACCACATTAACTACTAAAAATCAGAAATGTAAATATAAATATATCACGAACCTGTAAGTGTTCTGTGTAACAAAGGTGTGATATACTGTATGTAGAATAAAATCAAGCTATTCCCTCCTGCTATTAAGACATATTCCTATATTTTTCCTCCCATCTCACGATTAGTTACTCACCGTACAGAGTTGATGTTCAGTCTCTTGCACATTCTAACGAGTGACTCAAGGCTGCCACCAGACAAATGCTCCATTATGAAATAGGCATGTTCCTGGAGAGAAAGCACAATATTAGAATAAAGGAAATGTATTTTATAATGTGTGATCTCTAGTAAAGAAGAATATGTAGATAATATCTCAGGTTTTATCTAGTATTATGTGTAGAAAGTAAGATGTGAGCGATACAGGGACACCTCTCTGTACCTCAGACTGCTGGGTGGCGCAGAGATGACTCAAAAATGGACATTCTCTGGCTGCCAAGAGAATCCGCCTCTCTCGCTGTAGGGCTTCTGCATTGTCCCGTTTGTCAATGATCTTAATGGCCTTGAAGATGATTCCGCCGGGAACTGATGCAAGCACCACCTGAGGAACACACAGGGAAAATAAATGTTTAAGAGGTTAACAGTGAGAAAAAGTTCATTGTTGTCCAAGAACCTACTATATAATTAAAGAAACAAACATCCCAGTTGCATATTACGGGTAAGGCACTACGACAAAAATTGGTGGAATGACCAAAAACAAGCAATACCCATTCAAAACAAACTTGTAAAGACAGGAGAATGCGGAGTATAAAAGGTTTAGGTAATATTTTAAAATTAGTAAATCTCATATAGAACAATAATTTATAAATTATAAATGATGTGTGAAATATACAAGCAAACGAATGGCAGCCGTAAGACAATTAAACACCACAAATAAAGTTGAATCTTCGTACAGGATGATTATAGGCAAGGGCACCATTGGAGTATTTCACAACTATATCTGGATTCGTCATCTGTCACAGCAGCGCGGATTTCATCCACATTTATCTACTATAAAAGTGGATATAAAAATATGAATATACAAGGCTGGAAGAGGTACCTCTTACCTATGTTGGGATAAGGAATCAGGCTGTGAAGAGAACCGGTTTATTATTTGTGGTGTTTCATTGGCCGCTGTCATTCGTTTGCTTGTCTATTAAACACATCGTTTATAAACTGCTGCTCTATATGAAATTTACTAATTAAAAACTATTACCTAAATATTTTATACTCCGCGTTCTCCTGGCTTTATATAGTAATGAAGAACACCATAATTCACCATAATTCACTGTCCCCCAAAATAAAATGTCAGATATTGGAAATTGAATTTGCACTCTAACTATAAAGATAACATAAGTTTTGGACTTTATGAGTATAACTCGTCTGAAATATAGAAAAGTGTAAAACTTACTTTGCCGTATCTGCCTTCTCCCAGCACCTGATGGAATGTGAACCCGCTGATGGAAATTCGGGTGTTGGATGTGGGTGTTAAAGCGGTGCTGGGTCCTAAAGGAATAAAGTAAGGAATATAATATTAGTTTATTTGAAAGAAATGTAAGACATTGAGATTATTCTTTAGAAAACCACACAAGTTATTTGTGCGGCATATGAAGAAGTGCGGCATATGAAAGTACTGTATATAAATGTATAAAATGCCCATTATACATGTTACATCTCTAGGTCTATCTATATTACCATGTGGTTAGTGTACACATTGAAAACATAATTGAAAACAGCTGTACTTACTGATACTAGGACAGGTGAAATACTGCACAGTGTTATAATTGCACAATAGCAATTGGATAATTGCTATAAATATATAAGGACCATCCGACCAACCACACTATAAAATCCTTGCCCTCACTGCAGTGCATGACCCAGGCTTAGTCTTAATGACCCTATGTAATTGATCTCTATGGTTACACATACATGCAGCAATATCTAATACATGGGACTCTTATAAATATCCTATTGTTTATGTGGGAACATTTACTATAAATCTAGAAGAACCACCGCATTGTAAATGAGACTTGAATGTGACCTCTACCTGCTCCTGGCTCCTCATCCTCCAACTCTCTGGCATTGGGTCCAATCCTCTTCTTCTTCTTGATGTCTTCCTCCAGGCTGTCTTCTCTCTTCCTCTTCTCTTTTCCTCTCTTCATCTCTTCTTTCTTCTCCATCTCTTCTTTCTCCATTTCGTCATCTTTTTCACTCGTCATTTTAAAAATCACTCGTCGATCAATCCAACTCTCTTCCACTCGCTGCAGTCGACAGTTGAAAAGTGAACGGCAGTTGAGCGCATGCCAGTCACATGACCTCAGGACAGATCATGGAATCTTCAGTTGTCACCTGCCATGTTGGTGCCCATATACCTGCTCTGCCACATACACTGCACTGTAGGCATCATTAATGGCATCTAGTGTGCAGATGAATTAAGATATGAATATGACTGTTCTGTGTGGGTTGGCATTGGTGTCCATATTTAATTTCATACTCTCTAATAGGGTTTTTTAAATTTCTTGCTCTTAAATGTTTTCATTTACTGCGCTTAGTCCTGGGTTTTAACTCAACATTATGGTAAATTTATGGTGTGTTGTTAAAGTGCCTGCAAATTAGGAAGTGCAGGTCAGACACCTTCCTGTCAGTTACATCCACTGACTCTGGCAAGAAGACAGAAGAGGTGTAGTACCACTTGTCTTTTTTTCCCGGTTACATAGTGCTTGATGATTGTTACGTAGTGTACAGAAGTAGTGGCAGTGTTGATGCATCTGTAGTGATCTCCAGGCATCGGTCAGCATTGCAGAGTTGCTTGGTCCTAGCAGACCCACATCAGCAAGTGGGTTGTTTTCTGCTGACTGGGACTACTATGAATGCCTCAGTTACACTGGAAAAAAGTATCAATAATATAAAAAAATGTTCCCCAGAGATCTTTGAAGGTATCAAGGAGGACAAATTAGCTAAAAAAAAAAATGCACATAAAATATCTTCAAATTTTTTTAAAAAAATATTCCATATAAAACAATTGAGTGCCAGGTTTATTTTACTATATTATGGTTTGGACCCTACCTGAGCACCTCATCCAGAAGTGCCATGGTTTACTTCTATATATTAACCTCATTGTTTGCAAAACGTAACCAAAGTAACGGTATTTGTTACTGTAAAACAACTTATAAGGTGAACTCAAACTTCTGTAGGATTTATATATACCTTTATAGGTGGCTGACACTGAAAGGAAAATCAGGCCCAATGTTACACACTAGGTTTTCTGTGCCCCAATAATTTGAGACAGATGGCACACACAGGACCGGCACTCAAGCAGAAATGCCAATCTTAATCTCCCACTATTTTTTTTTTCAGGGAGAATTAAAAAAAAAACAAAAAAATTAACAGTATGACACACTAGGTTTTCTGTGCCCCAATAATTTGAGACAGATGGCACACACAGGACCGGCACTCAAGCAGAAATGCCAATCTTAATCTCCCACTAATTTTTTTTTCAGGGAGAATTTAAAAAAAAATAATAAATTAACAGTATGACACACTAGGTTTTCTGTGCCCCAATAATTTGAGACAGATGGCACACACAGGACCGGCATTCAAGCAGAAATGCCAATCTTAATCTCCCACTATTAAAAAAAAAAAAAAAAAAAAAATGGCCCAGTATTACACACTAGGTTTTCTGTGGCACACAATGAGAGACAGATGCCACACACAGCACTGGCACAGAGGCAGACTTGCCAATCTTTATCTCCCTGCAGTAATCTCAGAAAAGTATGGCAGGCAGCTATAAAAAGGACTGCTGCACACAAAAGTGTGGACAAACAAACAAGATAGCTGTGCAGACAGGAAGGAACAACAGCATTTGTGCTTTGAAAAAAGCAGTTGGTTTGCACAGCGGCGTACACACACAGCAACGCAGCTATCAGGGAGCCTTCTAGGGCAGCCCAATGAGCTACAGCGCTGAGGAAAAAAAAATGTAGCTTCCACTGTCCCTGCAAACAAAAGGTGGTGTTGGACAGTGGAAATCGCTACAGCACAAGCGGTTTGGGGGTGAATGTACCCTGCCTAACACTATCCCTGCTTCTGACGAAGCGGCAGCAACCTCTCCCTACGCTCAGATCAGCAGCAGTAAGATGGCGGTCGGCGGGAACGCCCCTTTATAGCCCCTGTGACGCTGCAGAAAGCAAGCCAATCACTGCAATGCCCTTCTCTAAGATGGTGGGGACTGAGATCTATGTCATCACACTGCCCACACTCTGCGTCCTCCTTCATTGGCTGAGAAATGGCGCTTTTAGCGTAATTGAAACGCGACTTTGGCGTGAAAGTCGCGTACCGCATGGCCGACGCCACACAGGGATCGGGTCGGGTTTCATGAGACGCCGACTTTGCCAAAAGTCGGCAACTTATGAAAATGACCGATCCATTTCGCTCAACCCTATTGGTGAGGCTTTCTGTTCAGCAGCGCCGCATTTTATTCATCTGGGCGGCAGTCACCCGCAAAAGCATTCTTCATTTATGGGCACAAGATAATACTCCTTCTTTGAGCTTAACCAATTAACTCCCGGAGCTTTTTTCGGTTTTGAGTTTTCGTTTTTCACTCCCCTCCTTCCCAAACCCATAACTTTTTTATTTTTCTGTCAATATGGCTATGTGAGGGCTTATTTTTTGTGGGATGAGTTGTACTTTTGAACGACACCATTGGTTTTGCCATGTCATGTACTAATAAAGGGGAAAAAAAATCCAAGTGCTGTGGAATTGCAAAAAAAAAAGTGCAATCCCACACTTGTTTTTTGTTTGGCTTTTTTGCTAGATTCACTAAATGCTAAAACTGACCTGCCACTATGATTCTCCAGGTCACTACGAGGTTGTTTTTTATCTAATTGGTGAACAAAAAAATCCAAACTTAAAAAAATTGCGCAATTTTCCTATACCCGTAGCGTCTCCATTTTTCATGATCTGAGGTTGAATAGGGGCTTATTTTTTGCGAGCCGAGGTGACATATTTAATGATATCATTTTGGTGCAGATACATTTTTTTGATTGCCCGTTATTACTTTTTAATGCAACATCGCGGCGACCAAAAAAACGTAATTCTGGCTTTTTGACTTTTTTCTTGCTACGCCGTTTAGCAATCAGGTTAATCCTTTTTTTTCTTGATAGATCGGGCGATTCTGAACGCGGCGATACAAAATATGTGTAGGTTTCATTTTTTTTATTGCTTTATTTTAAATGGGGCGAAAGGGGATGATTTGTACTTTTATATATATTTTTTTTTTTTCTCAAGACCTCTGGTTGTCATGCCGACGCACTGCTGACCCCCGATCATGTGACGGGGGTCAGAGGTGCACGCATTTCTGGCAGGATGGCCTGAATCTCTTGTTAAATGTCACTGTCAGAGTTTGACAGCGGTATTTAACCCCTTCACCCCCAAGGGTGGTTTGCAAGTTAATGACCGGGCCAATTTTTACAATTCTGACCACTGTCCCTTTATGAGGTTATAACTCTGGAACGCTTCAACGGATCTTGGCGATTCAGACATTGTTTTCTCGTGACATATTGTACTTCATGATAGTGGTAAAATTTCTTCGATATAACTTGCGTTTATTTGTGAAAAAAACGAATATTTGGCGAAAATTTTGAAAATTTCGCAATTTTCCAACTTTGAATTTTTATGCCCTTAAATTACAGACATATGTCACGCAAAATACTTAATAAGTAACATTTCCCACATGTCTACTTTACATCAGTACAATTTTGGAACCAAAATTTTTTTTTGTGACGGAGTTATAAGGGTTAAAAGTTGACCAGCAATTTCTCATTTTTACAACACCATTTTTTTTTAGGGACCACATCTCATTTGAAGTAATTTTGAGGGGTCTATATGATAGAAAATACCCAAGTGTGACACCATTCTAAAAACTGCACCCCTCAAGGTACTCAAAACCACTTTCAAAAAGTTTATTAACCCTTTAGGTGTTTCACAGGAATTTTTGGAATGTTTAAATAAAAATAAACATTTAACTTTTTTTCACACAAAATTTATTTCAGCTCCAATTTGTTTTATTTTACCAAGGGTAACAGGAGAAAATAGACCCCAAAATTTGTTGTAAAATTTGTCCTGAGTACGCTGATACCCCATATGTGGGGGTAAACCACTGTTTGGGCGCATGGCAGAGCTCGGAAGGAAAGGAGCGCCATTTGACTTTTCAATGCAAAATTGACTGGAATTGAGATGGGACGCCATGTTGCATTTGGAGAGCCCCTGATGTGCCTAAACATTGAAACCCCCCACAAGTGACACCATTTTGGAAAGTAGACCCCCTAAGGATCTTATCTAGATGTGTGTTGAGCACTTTGACCCAACAAGTACTTCACAGAAGTTTATAATGCAGAGCCGTAAAAATAAAAAATCATATTTTTTCACAAAAATGATCTTTTCGCCCCCATTTTTTTATTTCCCCAAGGGTAAGAGAAGAAATTAGACCACAAAAGTTGTTGTGCAATTTGTCCTGAGTACGACGATACCCCATATGTGGGGGTAAACCACTGTTTGGGCGCATAGCAGAGCTCGGAAGGGAAGGAGCGCTATTTTACTTTTCAATGCAAAATTGACTGGAATTAAGATGGGATGCCATGTTGCGTTTGGAGAGCCCCTGATGTGCCTAAACATTAAAAAACCCCACAAGTGACACCATTTTGGAAAGTAGACCCCCTAAGGAACTTATCTAGATGTGTTTTGAGAGCTTTGAACCCCCAAGTGTTTCACTACAGTTTATAACGCAGAGCCGTGAAAATAAAAATTCTTTTTTTTTTCACAAAAATGATTTTTAGCCCCCAGTTTTGTATTTTCACAAGGGTATCAGGATAAATTGGACCCCAAAAGTTGTTGTCCAGTTTGTCCTGAGTACGCTGATACCCCATATGTGGGGGGGAACCACTGTTTGGGCGCATGACAGAGCTCGGAAGGGAAGGAGCGCCATTTGGAATGCAGACTTAAATGGATTGGTCTGCAGGCGTCACGTTGCATTTGCAGAGCCCCTGATGTACCCAAACAGTACAAACCCCCCCACAAGTGACCCCATATCGGAAACTAGACCCCCCAAGGAACTTATCTAGATGTGTTGTGAGAACTTTGAACCCCCAAGTGTTTCACTACAGTTTATAACGCAGAGCCGTGAAAATAAAAATTATTTTTTTTTTCACAAAAATGATGTTTAGCCCCCAGTTTTGTATTTTTACAAGGGTATCAGGATAAATTGGACCCCAATAGTTGTTGTCCAATTTGTCCTGAGTACGCTGATACCCCATATGTGGGGGGGAACCACTGTTTGGGCGCATGACAGAGCTTGGAAGGGAAGGAGCGCCATTTGGAATGCAGACTTAAATGGATTGGTCTGCAGGCATCACGTTGCATTTGCAGAGCCCCTGATGTACCCAAACAGTACAAAACCCCCACAAGTGACCCCATATCGGAAACTAGACCCCCCAAGGAACTTATCTAGATGTGTTGTGAGAACTTTGAACCCCCAAGTGTTTCACTACAGTTTACAACGCAGAGCCGTGAAAATAAAAAATCTTTTTTTCCCACAAAACTTATTTTTTGGCCCCCAGTTTTGTATTTTCCCAAGGGTAGCAGGAGAACTTGGACCCCAAAAGATGATGTCCAATTTGTCCTGAGTACGCTGATACCCCATATGTTGGGGTAAACCCCTGTTTGGGCACACGGGAGAGCTCTGAAGGGAAGGAGCACTGTTTTCCTTTTTCAATGCAGAATTGGCTGGAATTCAGATCGGATGCCATGTCCCGTTTGGAGAGCCCCTGATGTGCCTAAACAGTGGAAACCCCCCAATTATAACTGAAACCCTAATCCAAACACACCCCTTACCCTAATCCCAACAGTAACCCTAACCACTCCTCTAACCCAGACACACCCAACCCTATTCCCAACCGTAAATGTAATCCAAACCCTAACCCTATCTTTAGCCCCAACCCTAACTGTAGCCCCAACCCTAGCCCCAACCCTAGCCCTAACCCTAGCCCTAACCTGAGCAATAACCCTAGCCCTATCACTAGCCCTAACACTAGCCATAACACTAGCCCTAACCCTAGCCCTAACCCTAGCCCCAACCCTATCCATAACCCTAACCCTAGCCCAACCCTAGCCCTAACCCTAACCCTAGCCCCAACCCTAACCCTAGCCCTAACCCTTGCCCTAACCCTAACCCTAACCCTAGCCCTAACCCTAGCTCTAACCCTAGCCCTAACTCTAGTCCTAACTCTAGTCCTAACTCTAGCCCTAACCCTAACCCTAATGGGAAAATGGAAATAAATACATTTTTTAATTTTTTTATTTTTCCCTAACTAAGGGGGTGATGAAGGGGGGTTTGATTTACTTTTATAGCGGGTTTTTTAGCGGATTTTTATGATTGGCAGCCGTCACACACTGAAAGACGCTTTTCATTGCAAAAAATATTTTTTGCGTTACCACATTTTGAGAGCTGTAATTTTTCCATATTTGAGTCCACAGAGTCATGTGAGATCTTGTTTTTTGTGGGACGAGTTGACGTTTTTATTGGTAACATTTTCGGACACGTGACATTTTTTGATCGCTTTTTATTCCGATTTTTGTGAGGCAGAGTGATCAAAAACCAGCTATTCATGAATTTCTTTTGGGGGAGGCGTTTATACCGTTTGGTAAAATTGATAAAGCAGTTTTATTCGTCGGGTCAGTACGATTACAGCGATATTTCATTTATATCATTTTTTTTATGTTTTGACGCTTTTATACGATAAAAACTATTTTATAGAAAAAATAATTATTTTGGTATCGCTTTATTCTCAGGACTATAACTTTTTTATTTTTTTGCTGATGATGCTGTATGGTGGCTCGTTTTTTGCGGGACAAGATGACGTTTTCAGCGGTACCATGGTTATTTATATCCGTCTTTTTGATCGCGTGTTATTCCACTTTTTGTTCGGCGGTATGATAATAAAGCGTTGTTTTTTGCCTCGTTTTTTTTTTTTTTCCTTACGGTGTTTACTGAAGGGGTTAACTAGTGGGGCAATTTTATAGGTTGGGTCGTTACGGACGCAGCGATACTAAATATGTGTACTTTTATTGTTTTTTTTATTTTATTTAGCAAAAGAAATGTATTTATGGGAATAATATATATATTTTTTTTCTTTATTTAGGATATTTTTTTTATTTATTTTTTTACACATGTGGGGAATTTTTTTTTAACTTTTTTACTTTGTCCCAGGGGGGGACATCACAGATCATTGATCTGGCAGTGTGCACAGCACTCTGCCAGATCTGCGATCTGCTGTGCAGGGCTGCAGGCTTACCAAGTGTCTGCTCTGAGCAGACACTCGGTAAGCCACCTCCCTCCCTGCAGGACCCGGATGCCGCGGCCATCTTGGATCCGGGACCTGCGGCGAGGAGGGAGGTAGGAGACCCTCGGAGCAACGCGATCACATCGCGTTGCTCCGGGGGTCTCAGGGAAGCCCGCAGGGAGCCCCCTCCCTGCGCGATGCTTCCCTATACCGCCGGTACACCGCGATCATGTTTGATCGCGGTGTGCCGGGGGTTAATATGCCGGGGGCGGTCCGTGACCGCTCCTGGCACATAGTGCCGGATGTCAGCTGCGATATGCAGCTGACACCCGGCCGCGATCGGCCGCACTCCCCCCGTGAGCGCGGCCGATCGCGTATGACGTACTATCCCGTCGGTGGTCATACGGGCCCACCCCACCTCGACGAGATAGTACGTCAGATGTCAGGAAGGGGTTAACTAGTTATTGTGCCTATTGCGGGCACATGTCAGCTGTTCAAAACAGCCCCGATCAAAGCGGGGGATACTGTCATCGGGGGTGTGGGGGAGTTGGTTTTAGTTATAATACACTGTCTAATGTTCAAAGTACTGTAAAACTCTATTTGTCAAATCTGCTCTAATGATTCTGAATAATCTATGTACCCTTCGTTTATTGTTCAATAAAGACGGTTTTATAAAAAAAAATTGCAGATCTGCTCTGCCCCATAGTATAACATTGGGCCATGTGCTATCCGATAAAACATCAGATAGCACTCGCCCGTGTTATATGCTAGTGTGAGTGACCCCTTATAATTATAAAAAGGCTTCTGCGTTTTTTGCGGGCTCAGACACTTTGTGCTCTTTCTGGCCTCCACTTTGGCAGTGTCCTCCTTTCTGAGGTGGGCACAATAGCCCCGTCAAGGGTTGAGCAAGAATCCTATTTTTCAGGGTTTCAGACAGAAGTCCCGATGGAGCCACTGTGGTGTGGAAAGAACACAATATGAACATAGCTTTAATGTGACATGTCCATGCTCCTTTAAGGCCTAAATTGCACAGATAATAATAATGCGCTGTTGATTAATTGGGGTTATTTGGGATTTTTGCATATTTTGGCTGGAATAGATTGCGGGCACCATGCCAAATGTGCTGGGCCTCTAGGGTGCCTAAATAGCAGAAACCCCCCACGAGTGACCCCATTTTGGAAACTACACCACTGAGGGATTTTATCCAGGGGTATAGTGAGCATTTTAAACCAACAGGTACTACACTGAATTTCATAACATTAGATAGTTATATTGAAAATTTTCATTTTTATTCACAAAAATTGTGCTTTATCAATTTTTTCACTTTTGCAAGAGGAAGCACAACAAAGTGGACCCCACAGTTTCTACTCACTTTCTTCTGAGCGTGACAAAACCCCACATGTAGTCATAAAGTACAGTTTGAACACAAACAGCGATATTTGGTATTTGGAATGAAAATTTGGTTGGAATAGATTGCAGACACCATTTCTCAATTACATAGAAATAAAAATTACTGACTGCGGTGGACAAAACAATACATATAAAATATCACTTTTAATGATAATAATAAAAATAGCTAAGTGACCACCATATTTTGTGTACAGCCTATCCACATTTCATCCTGACAATCAGGAATAAATTTGATAGTGGATACTAAAGATAAATGAAAACAAAAAAAACACTGGTGTATGAAAAAAGATGGATCCCAAATATTCAGAGAAAATATGTTTCCAATATAGAATTTCTAGAAAAACAACAAAAATAACTTTGTATCCCAATGATATTACAGATAAAATTATCCTTTTATTTATCAATATACCTAATTTGGACGTGTCCGTGTGTCTGTGCACAATGAGTCATCCACAGTTGGGCGTAACCATGGATACCTAAGGAGAGGAGTTCCCCCTGGTGGTGAGTTAAGGCATAAGCCTTTTTTGAATGTTAGCCTGTGAGGCAACACTGTGAGGCAAGATTGCAAAGATGGATCAAATTGAGTGCGCTGCTGAACGTAGAGAAGTGAATCGTGTACGGATGTGTAACCTGCATCTTAATGAAACAGAAAATGAACAAAATTGTCAAAGAACTGCTGATGCAGCCCGACAGAGGGCGGCCAGAGCAAGAGAAACAAATGAAGTAACTGAATCATGTAGAGCATCTAATGCTGCACGACAACGAGCAACATGCAATGCACAAAGTGATACACATATTTCACAAAAAAGAGAACAAGATAGAATACGTGTCCAAAATGCAAGAGCCACTCGATGACGGCAAGTTACATTTGCCACTAGAGGACTTCTTAATCAAATTGATGAGACACGTATTGAAGAGCACTGTGCTGGCAAACTGACATTTCGATGTCAGTTCTGCCAATCTAAAAATTTCAAAGACGAAATGGCGCAGGGCAAAACATTCCCTTCCTGCTACAAGAGAGGGCGCATCCAATTACGTCCCATTCGTATGGATGATCAATTAGTCAAGTTTATGAAAGGAGAGCATCAGCACTCCAATAATTTTAAGGCTAATATAAGGCAATACAATAGCTGGCTTGCTTTGGCATCAATGGGAGCACAAGTAGCGCCACCTCCTGGGCATGGTCCATACTGTTTTCGAATTCATGGACAAATTTAGCACAGAACTGCCCCATTGCATCCCGCTGTGGGTAGTACTCCCATGTTTGCCCAGATTTATATCTTGGACAGTGAAGAAGCATTAAGCGAAGAAGCATTAAGTACAAGAAGTCAAGCAAATAAAAAGTGCCTCCCAGCACTGCTATCATCTCCTGGAGAGAAAATGAAAGCAATTAACCCACTCGCAAGAGCCTTCACAATGATGAGGGAATTTGAAATAGAGGAAGAGAGGATTGCTGAATTAGAAAATCGCGATCCATTCGAAATAACAATGTCAATTATAAATGACTACAACGATGACCAGAGGCGCTTCAATGCACCAAGGTGCAATGAAGTAGCTATAATTTATCAAAATGCAATGGGTGAACCCCCACTTAATAGGGACATCAGAGTTCACCTCAAAAGTGAAAACCAAACTGTTCAAATCAGCTTTCTTCACAGAAAGTGTGATGCAATGACATATCCACTTCTATTCCCATATGGGGACAGTGGATGGACAATAAATTTGACTACTCCAATTGCGCTAAGTGTGCAACATCAAGGAATTGGTGACATTCATCTACCATCCATACCAGTAGATCAAGATCGACAAGAAAAAATCACCCTGTTGCAGTACTATGCATGCAGGCTTGCCATTCATGACGAGTTCAATACCCTTTTAAATGCTGGGAAGTTGACGCAACAATTTATCGTTGATAGTTATGTCAAAATTGAATCTGACATGATCGAATATATAAAACAAAATTAAAAAGCATTACGCGTTGACAGTTATGCCGGCGTTATGGATCACATCCATAATGCTGCATTACACCATTTACATCCATAATGCTGCATTATACTAGAAGGATGGAAAAAATAACGGGCTCAATTTGGGAAAACAATTGCCCGAATGTATACAGTCTCTTTAACAGATGGTGAGCTGTATTACCTAAGACTCTTTTTACTTCTCGTAAGAGGAGCAAAGTCTTTTGCTGACTTAAGGACTGTCAATGGAGTCATACATGACACGTATAAAAATGCGTGAATTGATCTTCATCTTTTGGAACACGATTCCCAATGGGAAGACGGTATAACGGATGCAATTGCTTTCCAAATGCCCTACCAACTTCGCAAATTATTTGCTATAATTTGTGTATATGGGGAACCAGCTAAACCATTGGCATTATGGCAAAAATATAAAACCGAATTTACCAGGCGGTATACTCCAGAAATTGCTGAGCAACTGGCTCTTCGTGATATTAATGAAGTGCTCTTAAGCAATAAAAAGTCCTGTGCTGACTACGGATTGCCAACTCCAGTAAATGTTCCAGATGAAATACTGGACCAACTGAATTATGCTGTAATAAAGCAGGAGGATGAGCAATTGAAAGCTATGCTTTATGAAGCTCAGAAATCAGTTTTTGATGCAATTATGCAAGCAGTCAATGTTGCATCACAGCCAGACCACACTAGCTCACACTGTTTTTTTTCTGGACGGCCCAGGAGGCAGTGGGAAGACATTTTTGTACAACTGCTTGCACAAGACACAAGCAGAAAAGAAGTCTATTTGCTCAGTAGCCTCCACTGGATTGGCGGCTACATTACTACAAAACGGTAGCACCTACCATTCCAAGTTTGTCCTTGGAATTACTACAAATGAGACCACAGTGTCAAAAATTAAGCCAACCTCACTTCAAGCAAAGGAGCTTAGGGAGTCATCTGTCGTTATTTGGGACAAAGTAACAATGACTCCCTGTTTTAATATGAACGCTGTGGATAATTTGTTCCAAGACATATGAGGAAAAAAAGACCATTTGGTGGAAAAGTTTTCATAAACGGTGGTGACTTTCGTCAAACCCTACTAATAGTGGAAGGTGGAAAAAGAGCCCAAATTGTACAGTCCACTATTAAATACTCAAAATCCTGGAATCAGTTTTCACAGTTCCAGTTACAACAGAATATGAGAACGTCTCAGGATGAAGTTGAGTAAAACTCATGGTTACTGAAACTTGGCAATGGAGAGTTGTCAAATGTATATGGTCTACCAGAAGACACAATTGAAATCCCGAATTCTTTTATTGAAGAGAGTGATTTAATTACAGCTATTTTTGGCGACTCAATTGAGATTACCGATGCAATGGTAGAAGCAATTGCTAATAAAGCAATTCTTACGTCATTGAATGATGACGTTCACGCCTTGAATGACAAAATTCTTAGTCAAGTTCAAGGTGAACACTTAACATATCGCTCTGTGGTCACAATTGCTGAAGAGGAGGGTGTGAGTCTCACAGATTACCCTGTAGAGTTTCTTAACTCATTGAATCCCACTGGGATGCCTCCTCATGAACTAAAGCTGAAACCAGGAGCTGTAATTATGCTCCTGCGTAATCTTAACAGAAAGCGTGGCCTCTGTAATGGCACAAAGCTTTATGTGAAAAGCTTAAAAGCTAACTTTATTCTTGCCGTTGCTTTGAATGGAAAAGCAAAGGGTTAGACAGTTCTTATTCCAAGAATTGACCTGATTTCCAAAGATAAAAACTGCCAGTCCAGATGCGACAGCGGCAGTTTTTTGTCATGTTGGCCTTTGCAATGACCATCAATAAATCTCAGGGACAGTCCTTGGATATTGTAGGAATTTATTTGCCTCTCCCAGTGTTTTCACATGGGCAGTTATATGTGGCTTTCTCCAGGGGAAGGAAAAGCCAACAAATAAGGGTCAAAATATTTGAGACACAGAAGGAAGGTAAACTTATTCCTAACGTTGACAAATGGTTTACTGTCAACTCTGTGTACAAAGAAGTCTTTTATTAAGCTTTTTAACAATTGCAAAAGCCAAAAAATTTTGTACACAAAAGCGGGACTAACTCCTAGCCACGGTCTACGGACCAAACATTGGGCATGGGCAGGGCCTTGGGGGCAGATCCCAAGTGCGCTCAACCATGTGAAATAGCTTATGCTCGGGAACATTGAGGAATAGAGCTATTGGATAGCTCTACCCATTCATTTCCTTTAGAAATAGGGCTATGGGATATCTCTACCTGTTCACTTTCTTCATGGATAGCGCTATCGGATAGCTCTACCTGAACAATATTAACTATAGATCTTTTTCATACACAAGGTAGGAGTGGCAGGAGAGGTACACCAGGTATTTATGTTTGCTATTATTCTTCACATACGCCAGTCTAGTGCATGGGTACACCTCATTACGTGGTTCGTAATCACCGCCCGCGCCCGAAGGGCGCGCAATCACTCGTAACTTTTACAACCATGAGACTGCCACAATCAACATAAACAACCGTGCTGTCTAGATAGCCCTGCCGCCGTAGCCTGATAAATATTGCCTGTCAGTGGAGGTTGGCACCCTAACACACAATACGAGACTGGTGCCCCCGCTCCTCGATGGCTGTCCCTAAATCTCCTAGGTGCACCCTAGATTGGTGTCTCAAATGGGCCACCATTTACACATCACAGGAAAAATGGAGAAAGATAGGGATTGCCAATAGAGGATGATAAATGGTAGATGGCAACATTAGATAAATGTGAAAGGGTGAACAACACAAAAACAAAGTGCAGTAGTGCTTATAGACATATAACACCTAACTATACTGTTCCCTACTGATGCAAGATCCACACATCTGAGCCTCCTGATGATCCTAATAGGTGAAAAGCGTTGAGGCAATGTTACAACAGCGCCGAAGATCATATCATTAGGATATGGCACAGATGCTAAGAGGCTTTAGCGCTGGTCCCAGTATAAACATCAGGGACAGTGTATATGTCTAGGGAGAGTGATACGTGGCATATGACATGGAATATCATGTGATGTGCAACATCTTTCGCTTATAATATGAGGAGCTGATATAATAGCCTAGGTTGCTAAAATGCTGGTCTTTGGAAGAAACATTAGGAGCAGCGTTCGTTTAGGTGAAATGATGTGTGATGTATGATAGTCATTCATGCGACACATAGCATCATCTCACATGTATCTGTATATAGAGCCTATCAATGAGTCTATCCTATTGACACTCGGTGATGGTAATCAGTGCGCTATAGTGCTTATAGCTAACATATACATAACTGTTATAAACAACCACAAGATGGCAGTCAAATCACTGTCATCCCAAAGAAGCCAACCATTCATAAAAACTTGGATACATTTTATTAAAGAAACAATGGAGACAATACATAAACATATTAAAAAGCTACCTCATTTTACCCGGATAATACCCCATGGGAAAGCCTTGAGAAGCACACTATTATGCTACATCCAGACACAATAAAATAAAATAAAGTACATATATCAAAAGCTGCCTATGTCTATTAACCAACACATAGATTATATACAAGGTGCTGAACAGCGCCCCAGCGCTGGGAAAAGCCAGGGGAGGATGCACGCGATCTAATACTTCATCTAGGTAATGACATCTGTACGTATTTAAGTAAATGATACCACTATTTGTGACATGGGTAGTATTATGGCATGAAGAGCTGTTGTAAAAACTAAAGACACTGGTATTACTAAGTGGATGCTGTTCAGCACCTTGTATATAATCTATGTGTTGGTTAATAGACATAGGCAGCTTTTGATATATGTACTTTATTTTATTTTATTGTGTCTGGATGTAGCATAATAGTGTGCTTCTCAAGGCTTTCCCATGGGGTATTATCCGGTTAAAATGAGGTAGTTTTTTAATATGTTTATGTATTGTCTTCATTGTTTCTTTAATAAAATTTATCTAAGTTTTTATGAATGGTTGGCTTCTTTGGGATGACAGTGATTTGACTGCCATCTTGTGGTTGTTTGTATGTACTAATGAAGTACCATTAATGATATATGGTTGGACTTATTGGAATACATAACTGTTATGTAGTGTGTATGGATATGAGGGCAACGTGCGATAAATCTAGCACGTGGGTATAGTGGTAGACTCAATTAGACATTAAGGGTCCATTGAATGAAGGGTCTAGTGCAATATAATTGATACCTATCCCTCTTTTTGTGATATAAGACGGATGGCCTCTCCAAAGTAAGAACTGATGTAGGAGATATTCTATATTGGAAATTTTTTTTTCTCTGAATATTTGGTAACCATCTTTTTTCATACACCAGTGTTTTTTCTTTTCATTTATCATTCATATCAACTATCAAATGTATTCCTGTCAGGATGAAATGTGGATAGACTGTACACAAAATATGGTGGTCACTTAGCTATTTTTATTATCATTAAAATGTATTTTAAATATATTGTTTTGCCCACCGCAGTCAGTGATTTTTTTTTATTTTGGTGGTATAGTATTGGTTTGTGGGTTGTCCTTCAGTGATACACCTCATTTGCATAGACCCTGAGGTACGTACAGTTAGGTCCATATATATTTGGACAGAGACAACATTTTTCTAATTTTGGTTATAGACATTACCACAATGAATTTTAAACAAAACAATTCAGATGCAGTTGAAGTTCAGACTTTCAGCTTTCATTTGAGGGTATCCACATTAAAATTGGATGAAGGGTTTAGGAGTTTCAGCTCCTTAACATGTTCCACCCTGTTTTTAAAGGGACCAAAAGTAATTGGACAGATTCAATAATTTTAAATAAAATGTTCATTTTTAGTACTTGGTTGAAAACCATTTGTTGGCAATGACTGCCTGAAGTCTTGAACTCATGGACATCACCAGACGTTGTGTTTCCTCCTTTTTGATGCTCTGCCAGGCCTTCACTGTGGTGGTTTTCAGTTGCTGTTTGTTTGCGGGCCTTTCTGTCTGAAGTTTAGTCTTTAACAAGTGAAATACATGCTCAATTGGGTTGAGATCAGGTGACTGACCTGGCGATTCAAGAATATTCCATTTCTTTGCTTTAATAAACTCCTGAGTTGCTTTGGGTCATTGTCCATCTGTAGTATGAAACGATGACCAATCAATTTTGCAGCATTTGGCTGGATCTGAGAACACAGTATGTCACTGAATACCTCAGAATTCTTTCGGCTGTTTCTGTCCTGTGCCACATCATCAATAAACACTAGTGACCCAGTGCCACTGGCAGCCATGCATGCCCAAGCCATCACACTGCCTCCGCCGTGTTTTACAGATGATGTGGTATGCTTTGGATCATGAGCTGTACCACGCCTTCGCCATACTTTTCTCTTTCCATCATTCTGGTAGAGGTTGATCTTGGTTTCATCTGTCCAAAGAATGTTCTTCCAGAACTGTGCTGGCTTTTTTAGATGTTTTTTAGCAAAGTCCAGTATAGCCTTTTATTCTTGATGCTTATGAGTGGCTTGCACCGTGCAGTGAACCCTCTGTATTTACTTTCATGCAGTCTTCTCTTTATGGTAGATTTGGATATTGATACGCCTACCTCCTGGAGAGTGTTGGTCACTTGGTTGGCTGTTATGAAGGGGTTTCTCTTCACCATGGAGATTATTATGCGATCATCCACCACTGTTGTCTTCCGTGGGCGCTCAGGTCTTTTTGCATTGATGAGTTCACCAGTGCTTTCTTTCTTTCTCAGGAAGTACCAAACTGTAGATTTTGCCACTCCTAATATTGTAGCAATTTCTCGGATGTTTTTTTTCTGTTTTCACAACTTAAGGATGGCTTGTTTCACCTGCATGGAGAGCTCCTTTGACCGCATGTTTACTTCACAGCAAAACCTTCCAAATGCAAGCACCACACCTAAAATCAACTCCAGGCCTTTTATCTGCTTAATTGAGAATGACATAACAAAGGGATTGCCCACAACTGTCCATGAAATAGCCTTGGAGTCAATTGTTCAATTACTTTTGGTCCCTTTAAAAAACAGGGTGGCACATGTTAAGGAGCTGAAACTCCTAAACCCTTCATCCAATTTTAATGTGGATACCCTCAAATGAAAGCGGAAAGTCTGAACTTCAACTGCATCTGAATTGTTTTGTTTAAAATTCATTGTAGTAATCTCAATAACCAAAATTCGAAAAATGTTGTCTCTGTCCAAATATATACGGACCTAACTGTATATAGCAGGGACCCCATTTTGGAAACTAGATTTCATTAATGTGCATTAGGCACAAAGCAAGTGTCAATGTGGAGTTTACAAGAGGTTTTTCTAAATCTCTTCTTGTCCACATGTGCTTGTCCTCTCCCTGCTACCCCGATTTTATGGAGCAGTGTTGTGCAGTATAAATCGGACCGAGATCGGACCGTATTGGGCAGACTGGCGGGCGGCTGTCCTGTCCCCAGTGTGACAGCTGCAAAAAAAAAAAAATGAAGCTGTCACACTCAGGTCGGGATAGCCGCCGGTCGGTCGGTGCGCTGCGATCTCATCTCACTTTGATTTATACCGCTGTTTGACTGCGCCCTTAGGATTCCTCTGTTTATAAGCTGATCACAGCAGACTGCGCTACTGGGGCCCCGAATTGTAACATAGGCAAGAATCTGATAGCAAGTGTTCAGTTTCCTTCAGTGCCACCGCAGGCCAAATAAATAGGCTTTCCAATACAGAGACATTCTGGGTCCTCCAGAGAGACACTCCATGTGAATACTCTTGAGTAATAGGGTAGGTTCACACAAGTGTACAAAAAAATCATTCAGCGTTTCATCCAGAAAAATGGGACCATTTTGTGCAGTCCGTATACAATCCACTTTTTTGCAGCAGCTATTAATAATTTATTAAACCATTTACAGTTTCCTATGTTACAAAATTGCAATGTATCTGTAAAAATCTGAAGCTACGCTGTGTCTCTATATGGCACTGTGTTTTAATTTTTTTTTTTTTTGCACACCGATAGACTTGATGGACGAGCCTCATCTGATTTGCGGAGGAAACTACAGCATTTTGTGATTTTTTTTTTTCTCCATATGCAGATTAGTTCAGTGAAAAAAATCACTCATCTGCACTGCCCCATTGAATAATATTGCTGTCCTTTTTTTCATGGAAAGCACTCAGACCGAAAAATAAGGTTGTGTGAATAAGCTCGTAGAGAAAGCTCTTAAAGGGACACTGTCTGTGTAAATAGCCAAGAGAATCCTGTATAGAATAACTAAAACATAACTTTTAATACCATTTTTCATAAAAACATTTCATGGACACAAAAAGACGTGATAAAGTGCAGACAGTGCATACCAGTGCTCAATTAAAAAAATGGTTTTGTCTCACCAAATTGCTGAACGCTTGACAGGAGCCAATTCATGCGCTGAGGGGGACCCAGGGAGGAAAGTATTAACTATACTACCCCAGTCGTGCCCCTGTATTGCTCCTGCCCTGACAAGGGCAGTACCCAAGTCAGACTAATTACTTGTACCCACCACAAGAGGTTTCAACAACCCTACGCGTTTCCTCTCACATCTGTGAGATTCACAGATGTGAGAGGAAACGCGTAGGGTTGTTGAAACCTCTTGTGGTGGGTACAAGTAAATTGTCAGGGCAGGAGCAATACAGGGGCACGACTGGGGTAGTATAGTTAATACTTTCCTCCCTGGGTCCCCCTCAGCGCATGAATTGGCTCCTGTCAAGCGTTCAGCAATTTGGTGAGACAAAACCATTTTTTTAATTGAGCACTGGTATGCACTGTCTGCACTTTATCACGTCTTTTTGTGTCCATGAAATGTTATGAAAAATGGTATTAAAAGTTATGTTTTAGTTATTCTATACAGGATTCTCTTGGCTATTTACACATATTATTTTCCTGAGATTGTCTGGTAGTGTCAAGAATTGGTACACCTTGCTAGTCATATAAAGGGACACTGTCACCTGAATTTGGAGGGAACAATCTTTAGCCATAGGGGCGGGGTTTTCGGGTGTTTGATTCACCCTTTCCTTACCCACTGGCTGCAATATGGGATTGAAGTTCATTCTCTGTCCTCCGTAGTACATGCCTGCACAAGGCAATCTTGCCTTGCGCAGGTGTGTACTATGGAGGACAGAGAATGAACTTCAATCCCATATTGCAGCCAGCATGCAGCCAGCGGGTAAGGAAAGGGGGGACAGGGGGCAGATAGATCTTTCTTTTAAACACTATTATTCATATCTTCTATGCAGCAAACGCTGCTGCAGAGAAGATATGAATGGCGGCTTCAGCACCATGTGGGGGGACAGCGCTTACTGTAAGCACTGTCTCCAGCACGGCACACGGACTGCACACAGAAAACATCCGTGTGCATTACGTGTTTTACACGGACCCATTGACTTTAATGGGTCCTGTAATACGTGCGCTCCCACGAACACTGACATGTCTCCGTGTTTGGCACACGGAGACACGGTCCACAAAAAATCAATGACATCTGCACAGATGCATTGATTTTAATGGGTCTACGTGTGTCAGTGGCTCCGGTACGTGAGGAAACTGTCACCTCACGTACCGGAGCCACTGACGTGTGAAACCGGCCTTACGCATTGAGACCCTTACTTTGCCCTCCCGCATTTTCTTACATTCACTTTAATGTCAAAAACACACACTGGGATGACTGCTTCCACAATGTATTATGCTTAATAGACAAATTAAAGTATAACATCACATCACATATCTTTGTACTATTGTTGGAACATGCCATTTTCAAAAGTTTTATTTAATGAAATGTCATTTTAAATGGAAAATACTTTGACATAAATTATAATAAATTTTCAAATAAGAAAAACAGAAGGCGAAATATGATTGCAGCAGATTACAATGATTAAACTTGTTTTATCACTATATACAGGATCAGACCCTACAAAATATGTCTAATTTCACATCCTCTAGCTAGCAGAGCCATTGCAAAGATACCTGAGGATGACGACGAATAGGATAATTCATTTGCCCTACGAGTTGAAAATAAGAAAAATTGGACAATTAGAAGAAAAATAGTGATAAGTATCCTCATGTGTTCTGTGCAATCAGAAACTCCAGCCACTAAGAGTGGAGCAGAGGTTAATAAATATCACATTTGAGTTAAAAGGCATATTTTTAAATGTGTTTATTAAAAAAATAAACCATCTTGGGCTGTATAATAATAATTACTAGTAATTACGATGCTAGGTCAATTAAAAGGTAGATAAGAGTTAAAATGGTATTCCCATCTCCAAGATCCTGTCACAATAAGTAGTAGGTATGATAATAATAATATTATTATTAAATATCTAGAATTAGAAATGTAGTATAGTTTTTCTGATTCACTGTCTCTTTTCTCATATTCAGGCATTGCAGAACCTTAGGTATCCATGGTTACAACCACTAGCAGCTAGCTGTCACTATATCAGTGGTAGTAACAATGGATACCTAAAGGTCCTGCAATACCTGCATGTAAGGAAAAAGACATAGCAAATCAGAAAAACTGTACTCCATTTCTAATTGGAGGTATTTGCTAATGTTATTATTATTACACCTACTACATATTGGGATAGGATATATATTATGTAGTTGGTTGCGAATACTTGCTTTACAATTTGTCTTGAAGTACAAAGATAAGCATTATTTAGGGAACGATCCGCTGTATCATAGACATGTGTGTAAGGTAAATTGTGTCAGGGGCTCGTTCACACGAGCGATGATAATCAGATTATGCTAATGGCACTCTGCTCAAACTCTGATCAGAGTTTGAGCCGAGTGTCATCTTACAGTGATCGAGAGAATAGTATCACAGGTGTGTAGAAGATGGAGAGCTTAATTTCTGCATTGTCGCATAAATCGGACTGAAGTCAGATGGCATCCAAGTGCAGTCTGATGTTTTACACGCACCCATTGACTTGTATGGGTGCACGTGATCCGATTTACGGAGCCACTCACAGCATACTGTGATTTTTTTTTTCCAAAGACCGATTTGGTTTGTAGAAAAAAATGCATATTTGTACTGCCCCATACTATAACACTGGTCCGGGTGCTATCCTATAAAACATCAGAGAGCATTCGTCTGAGTTATATGCTCGTATGATCGAGCCCAAATATAGATTTTGATAATTTACACCAAACCCCTGATCATAGTTCCTACTTGCATATTTGTCGTATAGCTATACAATCCCTAAAACAATTTACAGCTGGAGCAGTGTGCCATCGTATAAGGAGTTATGAATGTTATACAAATATAGGTTTGCTGTGAGCTAAGAAACTTTTCTAATGTTAAAGTGCATTCTTGTAATCTGTGCTTGGGTTCATGCACACAGCAGTGTCGTGTGTGAACCTCATAAGAGAACACATTAAAGGGGCGTCCAGTGAAAACAAGTTAACAATTATCCAACTTTTATCCCTATTAGAATGGAGTGGCAATGCACATCCTCGACCCTCGACCCTCTAGTCTCTATGGGACTGACAAAAGACACGCTTGGCTTTCTAGCAGCCCCATTAGGCCAGTCTCACACGTCCAGATAATTCCGGTACCGGAAAAATCGGTACCGGAGTTATCCGTGTCCGTGTGCTCACGTGGCACATCAGTGTGGCACAAGTGCGGCAGCCGTGTGCCGCCCGTGTGCCGACTGAGGACCACATGGACCGTGCAGGAGACAGCGCTAGAGTTAAGCGCTGTCCCCTGCTTTAGGTGCTGAAGCCGCCATTCATTCCTTCTCCCCAGCAGCGTTTGCTGGAGAGAAGGAATAAAAAATAAAGGTTTTGTTATTTTTTTAGTTAAAAATATAGTTCGTGGTCACCTCCTGCCTCCCACCCCCTGTGCGCCCGCCCATTTGCATTAAAATACTAACCCAGCTCCCGCGAAGCCTCCTCTCAGCGCCGGCAGCTTGTCCTGTGTGAGTGGTCACGTGGTACCGCTCATTACAGGGATGAATATGCATTTCCACCTCCCATAGGGTGACCAAGAACTTTATTTTTAACTAAAAAAAACAACAAAACTTTGATTTTTCATTCCTTCTCTCCAGCGAACGCTGCTGGGGAGAAGGAATGAATGCCGGCTTCAGCACCTAAAGCAGGGGACAGCGTTTAACTCTAGCGCTGTCTCCTGCACGGTCTGTGTGGTCCTCAGTCGGCACACGGGCGGCACACGGACGGTATCTATGTGCGGTACGTGTTGACACGCACCCATTGACTTTAATGGGTCCGTGTGATCCGTGCGCTCCTACGAACACTGACATGTCTCCGTGTTTTGAACACGGACACACGGTCCACGAAAAATCACTGACATGTGCAGAGACACATTGATTTTAATGTGTCTACGTGTGTCAGTGTCTCCGGTACGTGAGGAAACTGTCACCACACGTACCGGAGCCACTGACGTGTGAAACAGGCCTAAGGAACATATGGAGGGGCAGTTAGGTGTCCAACCTGATACTCCATTTTTTAACATGAATAATAAAAGTGTCCCATTGGGAACAAAAATTCACCATTCTGCTGATCAGCGCAGGTCCCACCCGTCAGACACGCACCCTCAGCAATTCGTTTTCACTGGACAACCCCTTTATATAAGTACAAATCTACATTCTGGAACCATAGACATCCTTCTATATATGCTGCTGCATATGATGCCTACAACTGTCACCACATTGTCAATTGGAGGCAAGGCTCTGCATAAATACTTCATTTGATGGAACATACCACATTTTAATTTTTTAATTCCATGTCGAATATCGAAGGTACTGAATGGGGACCTAAGGGCACAGTATTATGGAGCTGCTGTATGTGTTATGGATCTATACTGTTCAAATCCATATATCCATACTTGCTACTTGAGATTTCCTGAGCACGCTCGGGTGTTCTCTGAGTATTTGTTAGTGCTCGGAGATTTAGTTTCTGTCTCCGTAGCTGCATGATTTGCGGCTGCCAGACAGCCTGAATATATGTGGGGGTTGCCTGTTTGTTAGGAATTCCCACATGTATTCAGGCTGTCTAGCAGGCGCAAATCATGCAGCTACGGAGACAGAAACTAAATCTCCAAGCGCCCAAATACTCGGAGGTCACCTGAGCAACGAGTACACTCGCTCATCACTATACTGGTGTCATCAGTGTTTTGGATCAGTGTCTTATCCGTGTTTCCATCTTTACCATCAGTGTGTCATCCGTGTGTCCGTTTTTATCATCAGTACTTTTCGCAGATAGATAAGTAAATACATTACATAGCTTCTTCTATACTTTGCATTGTTAAACACATACAGTGCACAGATGGCGCACACGATGCTGTTTTTCATGGACTCAGACTTGTACTGGCCCTTTTCATCCGTAATACCGGAAAAAAGTGAACAAGTCTCCAAGTGTTTTGCACAGGCACACGGCTTGTGTAAAACACAGACATGTAACCATCACCATAGATTATAATAGGAATACGAAAAAAATAGATACAACACGGGCATGTGAATGAGGCCTCACAGCCAGTCTTTTCTTTACTTATTTGAAAAGCGGTCTGATTTCCATTTTTATATGTGAGTTTCTACAATCAGCCTTTTATCAGCGTTTTTCTGCGGTCATGTACGTTTGAATGGGAAGTTTGATTCATGACTGACTATAATTGGAACCTAACAAGTAGGTGAAAAACACAGAGAGAACACATTATGAGAAAGCTGGATGTGTAAAGGGGAGCTGGGTCATCAATTCTCGACTATTCTGAGATTAGATGCACATCTAATAAATGTAGAATTAATTAATAATCACATAGACAGTTCAGGTTTCTTTGGACTTTTCAGCATGAATTGGTTGCTGATTTAATACATAACCTTTCAGTACTTCTTAGAATCATAAAATAACTGTGAATAATGTTACTAGACACTGGTATATTATTAAAATATATAAGTATTATTTTACATATGAAATTGTAATTCCCAGTTAAAAAAAAAATATTTAATCAACTGTACTGGAATATATCTATGGAAAGTAGTACAAAAATAATATTCTAATATATTTGTATTACAGTATAGTTTCATTAATAGCATTTAAACCATAGCGATTCAGAAATCCGTGTCGGGCAATGACCAGTGCGAGAGGGTCAATCGTGTTCATTTGTCACTGTCACTAATGTGTGACGTCACCAATCTAGTCCTGGATTTGTCCTGCCCGGCGCCCGCATTCACCCAAATGCTGCGGGGAGAAAATTAACTTTATTCCCCCACAGCGTTCCGGTTTCTGACACGGGGCGGCCCCGTGCGGGTTCAGTCACCAGTTCAGAGTGGCGGCTGTGACCACATCCCCGGCCCTAATGCAGATCCAGTGTCAGCCATGGGCGGGGGCCCGGTTACAGCTGCCGCTCTCTATACTCAGAGCAGTGACTGAACCCGCATCGGCACCGCCCACAGGACTGACACCGGAACTCTGCCGGCGGGAATAAAGCTCATTTTCTCCCGGCAGCGTTCAACTTAGTGCCGGAGCTGAGTAGGTTAATAACGCTATTAACCCACAGATTAACCCCATATCTGCAGGTTAATAGCGTTTTTTTCTGGTGACATGTTCTCTTTAAGATATAGAATAAGGGAATATAAATATAGTGAATTTATCAAAGTAAAAGATGTCTGACGGCAGACCTGTTTAGTAAGATATAAAGTAAGTAAATAGAATATCTAGGTATGTAAGTATGTGCACACGTTAAGTATTTGGTGCAGAAAATTCTGCACCCCTTGAAAGGAAGAAAAACTTTTTTTGCCATGTTTTTGCTGTGTTATTTGGTGCAGATTGTTCCCCACTCATTATTATGAGTGAATTCTGCAATAAAAACGCTGAAAGAATTGACATTCTGCTGCACCAAATCCGCAAGTCATAAATATGCAACATGTGCATGAGACTTCAGGAATCTTACTCGCATCAAGAAAGGCCGGGTGCCCACGATCCAGAACTGGCAGTGCATGTTCACTGCATCCAAAGCGCTGTCGTCTATTGTAGGCAGGTAAATCCGCATGTGCTCACTGAACTGTGCGGAATCACCGCATCCAATACATTTTTATTGTTGTAATTTCTGACATGCTGCGATCTGAAAAGACGCGCCTTATGTCCATCTCATCTGTGGACGCATAGTGGACATGGTATTTCTAGAAATAAATTTGCAACGTCAAACCCACAGCAGTTCCTCATCGTGGGCCCATAACCTTAGGTGTCCTCACAAATCTACTCAGAAAAAATGCAGCAAAAATGCAATGTGTGCACACAGCCTAAGGCCTGTCCCACACGTCCAGATAATTCCGGTACCGGAAAAAATCGGTACCGGAGTTATCCGTGTCCGTGTGCCCGTGAGCTCACGTAGGCCATACGTGCGGCACACGTGTGCCGCCCGTGTGCCGAGTGGGTACCACACGGAGCGTGCAGGAGACAGCGCTAAAGTTTAGCGCTGTCCCCTGCATCGTGCTGATGCCGCGATTCATATCTTCTGTGCAGCAGCACATAGAAGATATGAATAATAGTGTTTAAAAGAAAGATCTATCTGTCCGCCGCCCTCCCACCCCCTGTGCGCCCCCCCACTGTTCTGAAAATACTCACCCGCTTCCCTCGTTGACTGTCGCTGCTTCCTGTCCTGGCTGCACCTTCTCCTGTATGCGGTCACGTGGGGCGGCTCATTTACAGTCATGAATAGGCGGCTCCACCCCTATGGGAGGTGGAGCCGCATATTCATGACTCTAATCGGCGGCCCCACGTGACCGCATACAGTAGAAGATGCGGCCAGGAAAGGACACTGCGAGGGAGGCGGGTGAGTATTTTCAGAACAGCGGGGGGGCGCACAGGGGGTGGGGGGACGGGGGACAGATAGATCTTTCTTTTAAACACTATTATTCATATCTTCTATGCAGCAAACGCTGCTGCACAGAAGATATGAATCGCGGCTTCAGCACCATGTGGGGGGGACAGCGCTTACTGTAGCGCTGTCTCCTGCACGCCACACGGAGAACGTCCGTGTGAGGTACGTGTTTTACACGGACCCATTGACTTTAATGGGTCCGTGTAATACGTGCGCTCCCACGAACACTGACATGTCTCCGTGTTTGGCACATGGAGACACGGTCCGCAAAAAAATCAATGACATCTGCACAGATGCATTGATTTTAATGTGTCTACGTGTGTCAGTGGCTCCGGTACGTGAGGAAACTGTCACCTCACGTACCGGAGCCACTGACGTGTGAAACCGGCCTAATAGTATGTGCATGTGTCAAGGGTTTTTTAAATCTTAGAGGATAAATAAGACTCAATACAATCCTATACCATAAATCCCACAAAAGAACAAAGTGCACACAGGGCTGATGAGTGAGTCATGTTATCAGCTCCGTGACTTACATTTAATCCATCTTTTATGTATGTTTTGTGAATAAAAAATAAAAAAATATTGTTGTAATTTTGTATACCTTGGTCCTGTGTGAACTTCACTGTTTTGCAGGATTAATATATTTAAAGGGGTTAAGAGTTACAAAATTTTTGATGCCCTTTTCAAGTGTCCGGACTGCTGTAGTCAACCACAGCCATTACCAGTCCGGTGGGGCATCATCGCTTCCTGCACTGGTGAAGTTCATGGCAGTGGCCTGCCATGGAGATACAGGGGTTAGAATAAGTGAGAAATAGGGTTAGGCTGGAATCACACCAGTGTATGGCATCCGATGCTCTGCTGCGGTTGTGATCCGAGTGTCAGTGCTCGGTGCTCCGATCCTCTCACATCAGAGAATCGCAGCACAGGTGCAGAGGAGACGGAGAAAGTAATTTGTCCATCGCCTCCATTGCCAGCGTCAGCGTATATCGGACTGTACTGGGATGACATCCGAGTACAGTCCAATGCTTCACTCGCACTCATAGACTTGTATGGGTGCATGTGAGCCAAGTCTCGGTGCCAGTCGTAGCATGCTGCCATTGTTCCCTCATGGTGAGCAGATAATCGCAGATCTGATCTGCCCCATGGTATAACATTGGGCCGAGAGCTAGGCAATGTCTTATCAAATAGCACTCAGCCTTGTTATACGGTAGTGTGACTCCGGCCTTATTCTCATACAGGCTCTGTTGAAGTCCCTGATTATGGAGCTCTATCGGCATGCAGTTCAATAGAACCAACATGACAGTACCCTGTACTACAGGCTCAGCACACAAGGCTTCGCCATGTTCATGAACCTTAAGATTTTATGCCTGCATTACTATAAGGCTCGGGTCACATGACTGTTTTTCTCTCAGCCAATAAAATTGGTCCAATTACGCTAATCACACTCTGATCAGACTCTGGTCAATGTTTGATCAGAGTTTCATTAAAGTGTGATCCAAGTTTCTGGAATATGGCCAACAAAAAAATAAATCTCCATCTGCTCCATTGAGTTTATCCATGAAAATTGGACTGCCTTTGGATGTCCTCCGAGTGCGGTCCGATTTTTTTCACAGATGGCCGAGGAAAAAAAACGAACATGTGCACGCCCTCATTGACTAACATCGGTATGAGTGCGTTATGTCAAAACTTTCTGTAAATTATTTGGCACAGCAAAGAAAAGGTAGATGATATTTCTTTAGATTGAAGACAAGATATTTTGCCATCTTGCACAATATTTCATGTAAAACATTTTATTATATTTTTGCCTTACAGATTTTTAGGAAGAATTTATTTTGCTGCTCCATAATTTAGGAAATCAGTGGATCCATCATGGTAATCCTGTGTGGTATCATAGCAACTTGCCAGAACATCACTTTAAGGGCTCGCTCACACGAGCGTATACATCTGACTAGTGCTATATGATGTTTTATCAGTAACACTCAGATCAATGTTATTCTATGGGTCAGTGCTGATCAACGTTTTTTTTCTCATACCGATTCGGTGCTGCGAGTGGCTCCGATAATGGGTTGACGCTCACCAAGCTTGGGCCCGAGGAAAATGTCAGACTACACTCTGATGACATCTGAGTGCAGTCCGATTTCCGCAGACTCACACAATTGAGAACTTGTGTTCTCCATCTTTTAACAGTGTACTACATTCTCTCATCGGAGAGAATCAGATCACGCTCAGCTGACACTTGGATCAGAGATTGACCGGCGTATCAGTAACACAATTCATTCGATTCTCTCTGAGGAGAGAATATACGCTGGTGTGACCCCAGCCAAAATCTTAGCCACAATAGTAAATTGGTGAACTCTCGTTTATATGAGCCAAGCATCTAATTTCATTTGTACTAGTAGATTTGTGGAACATTTATACAACTTGATATATCAGATGATCAAGAGTTCAGTCATTGACTATATCAAGATACTTTATTGGTCAAACTGTATTTTCCCTGGAATGCATATAGTATATTTACAGTGTTCATTTTTGGCAATTTCATGGAAATTTAGGTTTGCAAAGATCAAAATAATAATGGGTGGTGGCATGATTCCAACACTGAGAATTCTACTACTCCTTGTCTACAATATTCAGTAAAGCTTGCAATAGAAGATCATCTCTATGCTTATAAGACTTGTTTTTATAGAACCGATCGATATAGTCATTGTATAGACTGTTCTCTCTGTCCTTTACATCTGGCTGCTTGCTTATTTTATCCAGGGCATAATAATAGTGATGCTTAGGAATTTCTGTTAGCCCCTGTGCATATGAATCCGCCTCTTTGTCAAAAGCATTCTTCAGAAGACGTAGCATTGCTTCTGACTTCACTGCATCCTCCAGTCCGTCACTCTCTGGGGAAGTTGTTGGTTTTTCTGTAGTTATTTTTTCCATAGTGGGTTCCTGCAATGATATGAGTTATGTTTTACTTATTGATCATGGTTCATGCTACCTTAGTGTATTAGAATGCTACCGTAACATATAATTTCGCTATGTATTGTATAGATATAACTAATAGATCATTTTTTTACACTGCTTCTGGGTGGGTGAATATTTCTTCTTTAAAGGGAACATGCAGGAGCTCTGGCAAAAAGATACGCTTAGCAGGGGATCTCCTATTTTGGCATGTACATATCCTTGTAGGTGCGTGAAATGACGCTCTCCTCTTCCGGCGTGTGTTAAATGCCACTGTCTCAGATTGACAGCAGCATTTAACAAGTTAATAGCTTTGAGCAGAGGTTCTCTTCACCAGTAGCTGTTAAGGGCACATGATGGTGCAGCGCCCCAGAGTCCTGGTCGTTGCAGTAATGTCGCTCTGCCACTAAGGGGAGTGATGTTACGTCTGATTGCACTGAAGGAGTTTCTCTGATCAGGTACACTCACACTACACTTCACACTCCGGCCACCAGGGGGGGTGGTTCTATCTAGTAGGCCACTCCTCACACTCTGGTAAAACTGGGGGTTGGACAGGAAGACAGGGAGAGAAGTAACTGGGAAGAGCTAGTGAGAGGACCTGTCAGGGATGGGATCCTGGCAGACTCCTAAGAGCAGAACTAACCAGTGAACAACGGGAATACAGAAAAGAGGCATTAGGACCAGAAGGAGTCGTGCTGTTAGACCGAGGCAACATCCTTCTGAGGCGCAAACAGTCGGTGGCCGGAACGCCGAGCAAGTAAGAGACTCTAAGTACTACTGCAAACCACAGCAGGGCAGCCAATTATAGGTTGGCTGTCTCACACAAAATCACCTAAGCAGACAACGGAGGCAGCTGTGGGAGAGGGGCGACTCTAGGGTCCCGGAAGAACTCCAGGCCTACCCCGTCATACGGGTGCGTCCTACCATATCACCTGGGGGACGGAGAGAACGAACATCAGAGACAGGCAGAATCAGTTGTGAGGACTATCCCGGGAGCTCAGCAGGGAAGGACTACAACACACAGCGCTAGAAGGTAGACACTGATTCCCACCTGTAAAGAGAACTCCTGATGTGCCTTTGGACCGGCCGGTCTCAAACAGTTCTGTTGACAGCGCTCTGGACTGAGGATTCTAAAACCTTCAGTAAAGAGGTAAAGAGACTGCAACCTGGTGTCCTCGTTATTTACTACGACCTACACTGCACCGCAATATCACCACCATTTACCACCACCTTTCACTGGACGCCCCTCAGCAGGGTCACGGACCGGGTCTAGCCACCGTGACAACCCCAGAACAGAGACTCAGAGGCCCGGTACCGGGTACCCCTCGGCCCTGGGGCAGTGTGGGCGCTCCAATGGCTGATTAAATCAGCCCTCATTTGCCGAGAAAGATACAGGATCAGTGTGTGAGCCCGCATAAAAGGCAGGGACACGACTTTTGACATATGTATGTCAAAGGCTGTGAAATGGTAATAAGGATAATAATTGATTATGAGACACTCTAGTACCTAAGCACAAAAAGAGGCCGGACAACCGGCTTGCTTCACGTGAATGAAACTGTAGTCGCCAGAAGATTGCTGCACAACTCATCCAAAACTGAATTATGTACTTTATCAATACTGTTTTTTTTCCCCATCTTAGGCATTTATGGCATTTACACTCCTGGGATCCACAACTATTTAGAAACCATCACCCGTCTTGTAGTTGTAGTGAATGAAGATTTGACCATGCAGGCACAACTTTTGCAATGTAAGGATATTTTGAAAAACATTTTTGAATTCCCATATAATTGAATGGGGAGAGCTTGCGCATGTATGGTCATCTCTTCTGCGTGAGGAGTGCTGGGAGACACAAGTTCTTGATAGAGGTGCGGTCGACCAAGGTGGGACTGAGATCTAACTGGCATTTATGGTGTATCCTGTGGATAAGCTATAAATGCATGAGATGTGAATATTCCTTTAAAATCAAATGAATAAGCAAGCATGTAAGTGAAGTCTATGGGTGAAGCACATCACTCATCCATTACTTACCTTTTCAGCATCTATATTTTTCTCAACACCTCTTCGGTCATTCTGGACAACATTATAGGAAGTATAAACTCTGGGAAGAGTCATATGATCTGGACGGGTTGATGTTCCATGCAGAATCAGCTTCCAGCTAACAATCCTTCCTTCATTTTGCTTTCTCTCAGACTATGTTGTTGAAAGAAAAACGTATATTCACATTTTGGCTGACAAATGAAATTATCATAACATACATCAAAGGACTGACCCACAGGACAATACTATGACACCGTCTCACTTCTCCATATAACAACGTACAGGACACAGATTGTACTACCTCTTCATACTTACAACATCAGAGATCTTGACTGTCCATGTTCCTGCTGGGTCTTCTCCCCAGGTGTGGACAGACATAAAGTCCCAGTTTTTGAAACCATTAGTAGATGTATCTCTCTGTCGCTCGGTCAGCAGAACAGTTTTGGTTCCTGAATACAATAACAGTAATTGTTAGATTCGGTCTTATTTTTCTAATTTCTCATATGGCTATATTGCTGATGCGTCACACTCGTGTGTTTTGTCAAATACCTGATGGTGACGTTAGTGTGATGTGAAGATCTCCCCGCCGCGTGTATTCAATAGTAGCCTGCAGCTGCAAGTGCTCTAGTGACTTGATGTAATTGTCTTGCCCTTTACAAGCTTTTGTGGGGATCTCAATTGTGATTTCATCTTCTGATTTTAAAAGTCTGAAAATAAAGATTTTATTAGATATTATGTTTCCTATATTTAAATAACCATGTAATTTACCACAAATATCAGAAATGAAAGGTACAGAATAGTGTAACATACGTGTTATAATAGAGTCTGTACTAAGCACAAATCCTGGGTCCACCCCCTGCCATGATCCATTTATAATATTGGTGTCTTCGAATGCCTTTGAGAGACCCCTTTAACATAAATTTATTCTGTAACTAGTACTCCAATATATTTAATATTCAGCCAGTAACTATTTTTATATATTCCTTATCTGAAAATTCATGGCATTATGTGATCTCTTGGTGACCCTCTGGGAATTACATAGCTTTGTGTTATCAGAGGGGAGTAACCATATCAGTTGCCTGAGGATCCTGTGTGATGAAACTGCATAGCTTGGACCAGAAAAATTATTCACAGGTGGAATAGGGGGAAATTGAAAACTCTCAGTTACTGATGATGATTATACAGCTCCTGTTACACAGGTTTAAAGCGAAGCATCAGAAGTGAGCTATTGTTTAAATCATGTTTTTGTGCTAAATGTATTTTATGGCAATATTTTTTTCCATATCACAATGTGTGTGTTTTTTTTTAAAGACAATTTTCAATTTTCACATTGGCCACTAAATAGAGATATGTTGATTGCATCTTAACCCCAGTCAGTGCTCTTTGGCTGTAGACAGGAGCTGTGTGATTTTTCTAACCTTCCAGGATCCCGGGCTCATTTTATGATTTGCAGTGCTGGCGTGTTGTGATCTGTGCACCATACCCCTAGCGGCAGCTAATGAAATAGTACATCGAGGAGCCCTCAAGGTCAGGAAATTTGTGTTATTCCTGTTCAAGGAAAAAAAAGGGAAAAAAAACACGGCATGTGAACATACCTTTTCTATAACTTCATGTTGTATCATGAAAGAATACATTTACATTAGCCACAATACATAGACTGTGACCCTATATTTTGAATTGAAGCATCTAATGTTCGTGTGAAAAGATCTTTGTGAGGGGAAGGGTACAAGGGTGAGCAGTAACATCATCTATGGTGATTGAAGAATCCTGTCCTATCAGCTGTGCATAGAGGTGCTACCTGTCATTGAAATCCTACCTCTGATATTAAGTAGCCTTGTTGGAAGCGTATCCTGAAAGGACAGGAATTATAAGTCTAAAACAGCCCTAGTGGCCAGTATACAAAACGGCAGAAATCTTAAATTTTGTTCTTTGGTAAAGATCATAATACTGTATAAAAAGAAAAAAAACATCTGTGAAAATGTAAAAAAGACATGCAACACAGAAACGTGATTTAAACAAGGGGTCATTTTCTGATGATAGCTTCCCATTAATGAAGGAGCGCCAACACCCTATTGTGCCCAGCAAAAAGAGTCAAGTTTAGATGCCATTATAACGTGAACCCTCCCTTAGATTTATGGGGTCACATACATTTTCTATATATGATAAAGTGTAGTCATAATACCTACTATCCGCAGGAGAGATTAATTTGTTACAAAAGTGCACAAAATTATATTAATTGGTGATTGTGAAGCAATTAGTTTAATATTGTATGGAATATTATGTAATATTTTACAAGGGGATACCATGGGAAGATGTTGTGTCCTGAGTGGTTGATTACCCATTTTACTATATTATTGTTATAACTCTGATATTGCGGCTCTACTGATTACATTTTCTCAGTGTCAGCTACTTATTTTAGCCTCGTAGACTAATGATATGTTACAAACTTCCATGACATTAATTTACCCCATGACATGGAATTATAGGAGTGTAAGCAGCAAGATAATTCACGCAATTATCTTTATTTGACTTGTATAGTTATCTATTGCGTGTGAATACATAATAAGAGATTTGATATAAATGGAACAAAATGAATAATGTCATAGAAAATTCTGTTAAATATTTTGGTAAATATAGCTTGCCAATTTATTGTAGCCTATAACGAGCCTGGAAAAGTTGTTTGATAGAGTATGCCAAAATAATCTTCTATTACCCAGTAACAACCGCAGCCATATAGTACACATGAGCCATATTTGATACCACTATAATAAATTCCAGCTTCAGAGATAACAGTGTGAAATGGTTAAAGGCATTATACAGGTCACTGCTTCTCCAATTTGGAGGCTGACCTCACCTGTGAGATGCCCCCTTGTTGTAGGGGAGGATGCAATTTTCACAGAAGTGACTTCAAATTGCATAGTCCTTCACACAGTAGCGACAGTGTCTTTATTAGCAATGTATTTCCTCATTTTGTTCTTTTTAAGTTATTTTGAAGATATGTAAGATATAAATCGAGCAATATTTTTAATTTGAGCACAGTCTTTAGCCTGGTGAAGCCGTACTTGTAAATGTTTTGGAAGCCTTGATCTAGATAACTGTGTAGCATGGGCAAGTCAGCAGGCAGGTAGCGGGGAAACGAGGATATGTCGCGAGCAATATATTTATCATAACATATAAACACTAATATTAAAGAGACTTTTAAATTATTTTAACAAATTGTGCTGCCATTTTGCCTACGCTTTTTATTACACTGCCAAACTGTGCATACAGCCTACATACAAAGAAATGCAAAAAGGAAAAATAAGTAAAATGGCCTATTTTATTGGACCTTTCGTATACCCACATAAAAAGTCAGACTTTTTATTGCACCTTGCAATGTTTATAAACTTGGCGCTCACAGATAGTGGCAAAGTAGAATGTTTATTTACCAATTCAATCCACAGTTGTATATGTATTACGTTTCGGTCAGACCACTGACCTTCATCAGATACATGAATTGCCATAAATGGAAATAAAGGGGGAAAAAAGCGGAGAAACTTTGCAACTTTCTGAGTGCCAAGTTTTTCCCCATAGCTTCCTGACGGGATGGGACCCTTCTTGAACACCAACCATTAATGGGGGTACAGTACTTTGTCTCGCCACTATATATTTTTGTTATTCCTGTCACCAGTGCTGTGGCTCTGTACTAATTAGGCTAGGTGCCCATAGCATCTATGCACTTAGCCTACAATATATGTTTATGTCAGGTCATCATTCATTAGATGGAGACTTTTGACCTCCATCTCTCCGCTATGCAACTGCAGACCGTTTGGTTAACTGTATTGAAAGCACAGGACTTTTCTATACAGAGGGCCACTGCAAAAAAACATATACAATGCAGCATACATTTCTTTATAATAAGTCCCTATGGTGGACAGATGCCTCAGCATCCATCCTAATAGTGGCCACTGTTGGGTGCGAGCCTGCTGAACTTATACGTCTTAAGGTACCTTCACACTAAACGACTGCAGCGATAACGACAACGATCCGTGACGTTGCAGCGTCCTGGATAGCGATATCGTTGTGTTTGACACGCAGCAGCGATCAGGATCCCGCTGTGATATCGCTGGTCATTGCTGAAAGTTCAGAACTTTATTTGGTCGTCAGATCGGCGTGTATCGTTGTTTTTGACACCAAAAGCAACGATGCCAGCGATGTTTTACAATGGTAACCAGGGTAAATATCGGGTTACTAAGCGCAGGGCCGCGCTTAGTAACCCGATATTTACCCTGGTTACCATTGTAAAAGTAAAAAAAAAAACAGTACATACTCACCCTCTGATGTCTGTCACGTCCCCCGGCGTCCGCGCTGCTGCTCAGAGCTTCATGCACTGAATGTGTCAGTGCCGGGCGGAAAGCAAAGCACAGCGGTGACGTCACCGCTGTGCCCTGCTACTGCCGGCGCTTACACAGTGCAGGGAAGCGGACACCGGGGGACGCGAATGTAAGTATGTAGTGTTTGTTTTTTTACATTTACACTGGTAACCAGGGTAAACATCGGGTTACTAAGCGCGGCCCTGCGCTTAGCAACCCGATGTTTACCCTGGTTACCCGGGGACTTCGGCATCGTTGGTCGCTGGAGAGCTGTCTGTGTGACAGCTCTCCAGCGACCACACAGCGACGCTGCAGCGATCGGCATCGTTGTCGATATCGCTGCAGCGTCGCTTAGTGTGAAGGTACCTTTAGAATGCCCACAAACATAGTTTGTACTTAGCCTTAGGATCTGGCTAGATATGACCGCTGATCATTTGAATGGCTGCTTACACAGGCAGAGCAAAGTAATCGATGAGCAGCATGCAATTTATAATAAATCGCTTGTCACGCATAAACTGCCATTGTTCTCTGCAGTCCTGGTTACACAGGACAATGCACCACCAAGAATGATGATCTTTCACACTGTACTGTATAGAAAAGAGGGCACAAAGACTATCAACTCTCCATTTGTCTATACTTTTCTTTAAGCTTACCTTGGTGTGAAGTCACTGTCTTTAACAATACATTCTTTCTTCTCGGGAACTCCTTTCCATGTTTTAGGATCTGCTAAATTCACAAGTTCCTTAGCGTTCAACAAGCCAAATCCAAATCTACTGTTCACCATGAGACCTGCTCCATTCTTCTTCCAGCCAGAGTTATTAGCTAATGGATCATACTCGCTTGTCCAGACCACAAGATGCTGCATATCTCTCCATGTTAGATTAGGACTGATAAAAAATGTAAATTAAAAAAAACATGTAAGACCCAAGTTTTTCGAAGGCCATAAAATAGCATTTTGCTGTATCAATATATGGCAACAGTGTTATACTAGGATGGCAAGGGCCCACCAGCAACATTGGCTCTGAAAGCCCACATGCAAATATTAGGGTATGTGCACACGTTGCAGATTCCATTGTGGATTTTTCCGCGCGGATTCTGCGTTTTACCTGTGGATTCCCTACGGGTCTTCTGCGGATTTTGTGCGGATTTCGCCTGCGTTTTTACACCTGTGGATTCCTATAATGGAATAGGTGTAAAACACTGGGGAATCAAAGAATTGACATGCTGCGGAAAATAAACCGCAGCTTTTCGGCGCGGAATTTTCCGCATGTGCACTGCGGATTTGGCTTTCCATAGGTTTACATGATACTGTACACCACATGTAAAACTGCTGCAGATCCGCAGGGCCAAATCCGCTGTGGATCCGCAGTCAAATCCGCAACATGTGCACATACCCTTACATTACTCTTACTCACACATTTCCCTATGCCTCTACATAATAATTAGCTAGGTACTGCGTTGAATGTATGATAGTTTGCTGCTTTTGTTTGTACATAGTGAATCAAATGCATTTGGCAAACTAGTGCTCATGTTGGGGGGAAAGTAGTTTTCTCCCGCAGAGGGGCCTACCGGAGGATTCACCTATTTCCCGGAGGGTCAGTCCAAGTCTGTAAAGCAGCAGCCTTAGTTTCACATGACATAACAGAATATAGCATATAGTATATATAAATATAGAATATAGCACTCTTATGCTCATGAATATAAAAGACGGGAGTACTGTGAATGAAATTACAAATATTCAGTTCAACCTATTTGGATTGAAAACTTGAAATTGCATGAAAATGATTTTCTCAAGGAACAGTCCTCTAAGAGAAGATAAGCCAAAATGAATGATACATAATAAAACTGAGATTTGGTCTAAACAAAGGGGTGATCATCTCAAAGAGGTAGACTTATGGAGAACTTTTTCTGTAATAGAGCAAAGACTTGTTCTTGCAGAGGACATTTAATATCGAAGGTAAAATAAAACACAACTTTTCTAAAGGTGTAAATGATGAGAGATTATTATATTATATTTTATTATGATTTGTTCATTTCTATTCAAGCTTGACTATTAGAAAAAAAACATACAAACAGTGTATTGCAGGATACTTTTGGCCTTACTTTTGTTCCAATGCCAAAGCAAAGATTCCAGCAGCCAGAGGAGCGGACGCAGAGGTGCCTGTATGTGTTTCCGTGCAGTCATTATGTAGATCTGCACTAATCTAAAGGTTGAGAAAAGGAAAAATCAAATAAATATTTAGTACTAATTTTTTTTTGTTATTAAATTACGGTAGGCCATGTCCACACACTGATTAGTTTATATATTCGGAAAAGTTTCTGATGTGTATGTTAAAAGGACAACTGTCAGCCATTGACCATATTAAAAGAATATGGTTTTTACTAAATCCTGCAGCATGGAAAAGTATGTGATCCTCTACCTTATTCCATACCTTCTTTTTTTGTCGTACAATATTGTATGGCGGTTAGTCAGGAGAAAAAATAAACTTTTATTGGCCTCTGGCAACAGAACCCTTTGGACAAGTTTTGGCCGGGGTCGCACTTGCAAGTGTGATGCGAGAAACTTGCGCATCAATATCCGGCACAGCTGCCGACTCTCGGGAACATTCAGCTGTATAGAAATACATGTAGCTGAACGCTCCGGTCCCGAGTGCCGGCGGCAGTGCCGGGTATTGATGCGAGAGACTTGTGTGAGTTTCTTGCATCACACTCACAAGTGCGACCCTGGCCTTAGTGTGTATATCGAGAACTTTCTTGAAAAAGGGTTTAATTTTAAGCAAAACTAAATTATTGCATGAGTAATATGGTCCATTAAATTACAGGATAAAATAGAGAATTATCTAAACTATGCTATGTATCTTTAGGAACCAACCTTCTCAGTCAATTCTGAGAAAAATTTATTATATAAAATCCAGAGTTAATGACTTAAAGGGAATTTCTCAGTAAGATCATCCCTTCTAAGCCATCTATATGGGCATGCAGGTCATCGGAAGTTGAAGTTGAAATGATACCTTGATATCTGTGTTCCGATGTCTGATTCCAGACAAATCCACATTTTTCTTATATGTAAATAATAAGCTTTTCCAGGCTATGGGGCAGACATTAATTTGCATGAGAATCGGCCTCCAAAGATTATTGCAAATGATAGGGAGTGTTTCCAGCGTGACATGTAATGGCGGCTCTTTCCTCTCCTGATCTCACTGCAGAGCTGTGTGTAATTATACCTGACACATCTACAGGTTCCTCTCAGCTTCAGCTTTCATCTCACAGGTAGTCAGTGCTGCAATTCAGCAGAGCTGTGAGAGCTGCAGCAAATCTGCTTGCAAGATGACAAAGTTCAGTTCTACTGTAGTGTGTTAGTTACTTCTTTTACACTGGTGATGCCCCCTTTTATTTAAAAATAATCTTTGCAGGCAGATTCTCATTCATGTCAGTGTCCGGCCCATAGCCTGGAGCAGTTCATTTACATATCAGGAAAAGTTGATATCTCTGGAATAAAACCTCAGATTGCAGATATCAATATATAATTTTATTCAGCTTCTTGTGACCTACATGCTCATATAGACGGCTTAGGAGGGTTAATCCTACTGGTAGATTCCCTTTTAAGGGAATACTCCTAGAATCCTCAGGATAGGTGAAAAGTGTTTGATCACTGGAGATCCCACCACTGGGCCCCCTCCTGATCATGTGAACAGTGGCCCCATGTCCCCTGTTAAATAAAATGGTTGTTTTACATGCGTCCTGCCCATTTATTTAAAGTCTATGGCACTAACAATGTTCAGTTATGTTCATCAGCGGTAGAACCTCAGCAGTCGCTTATCACTTGTTCTGTAATTTTTTTTTTTACCAGAAACAGTGATCAAAAAATCTATATATTTCTTCCTATGCATTTGCTTTTAGTAGGAATCATGTTTAAATATATATTTTTCTACTTACAATTCTCTGATCTTTGTAATCCCCGCTGCTGTACGCTGTAGCTAATGTTGATGAGCATTTCTCTGCATACCAGGGTGACCGGCCTTGTTGGGAGGCACTGCTGATAGAGATGGTGTAGATGCTGTCTGTGTACCCATCACAATCACAGTTATCTCCTTGACGGCCGCCATTGCCAGAAGCCCAGACATAGATGGAACCTTTTCCATTTCGGCCCTATGAATAGAAACATTGCAACATCATTATACTCTGACTTTTGTCAATTATGTGTTGTGTTCTATATCTGAATGACATAGTCTCATGCATAATATATTGGGCACTAATGCACTTTACTATTTCTGAAGATTTATTTTTATTTTGAAGATTATTATATTTTTTCCATTACAAATCATCTTCTTATGGTGAAAATTCAGGACGTACAACCTGTAATGAAAATTGATGAAGCAAATATTGGACTTTAACCACAGAATACAATGCACAGGAACCCTTTGACCCTCATCTTTTTAGAGTAAAAGTTTGGATTTTAGGCATTTTTATTTATAATAACTTTAGCACCATTTGACATTACTTTTTTCAGTCCTTATCACATATTGGTATGATTTTCTTTATCCTGATTTTGTCAACTAATTTGGTCATTTGCAATTTTTCAAAATTATGCAAAATTTGTGTGCAATGGTTCTCCCATGCTCATGTGCAGTACAAAACTTATTACTTATTTGGGCAGTTTAAAACTAATGTAGGTAGGTTTAAATCCAATTGACGTGGTTGTGCAACATTTTATTCTAAAAAATTGCAAAAAATGAAAAATAGAAAAAAAAAACATCCTTAATTTTGCACCAAATATACCAAACATTATGTACCATTTTGCTAAATTATGTGCAAAGTCCACAAAGGAAAACAGAAAAACAAGACAAAAAAATGATTTAAATGCAATTGACGAATTGGGGCTTCTACGTATACTTGCTGTATGGATGCATAGCATGAAAAGGGAAGTCTACTATGTCTACTGAGTATATACTTTACATACAACACATGTAATATGTGGCTGGGTGACATCCACCAGGGACAGAATTAAACTGTGAATACTAAATAACAACTTTGCTAGAGCTGTCACTCAACATTTGTTTAATTGAAGACCAAGAACGCTCAGAAAAAGCTAATTAAGGCCAGTTTCACACGTCAGTGATTCTGGTACGTGAGGTGTCATTAAAATCAATGTGTCTCTGCACATGTTAGCGTGTTTTTGCGGACCGTGTGTCCGCGTGCAAAACAAGGAGACATGTCAGTGTTCGTGGGAGCGCACGGATCACACGGACCCATTAAAGTCAATGGGTCCGTGTAAAACACGTACCGCACACGGATGCTGTCCGTGTGCAGTCCGTGTGCCGTGCAGGAGACAGCGCTACAGTAAGCGCTGTCCCTCTAGCGTGGTGCTGAAGCCCCCATTCATTTCTTCTCTCCAGCGAACGCTGCTGGAGAGAAGAAATGAATGGCGGCTTCAGCACCCAAAGCAGGGGACAGCGCTTACTGTAGCGCTGTCGCCTGCACGGTCCATGTGGTACCCAGTCGGCACACGGGTGGCACACGGCTGCCGCACGTGTGCCACACTGATGTGCCACGTGAGCTCACGGACACACGGACATGGATAACTCCGGTACCGATTTTTCCGGTACCGGAATTATCTGGACGTGTGGGACAGGCCTAAGGCATTATTGGATTTCCTAGAAGAAGATAGCTCGGTGTTTTATATTTATAGATAGAATTTTATATTTAGCTAGAAATTCCCCATGATCTTGTCACCTACGGTTAAAATCGTTTATTAGGACTCTGATTCATTGGCCATGTAAGTAATCTATGACCACTTGATTGGAGGCCTGCATATCTTCATACTGCCCAACATGATGCACACAAAATTATGTACCAGCCCAGGCTAATCAAAAGAGGAGCTGGGAATGCCAAGTGGTAAGGAGATTCACAGGCCTCACATCCAGCTCTCACAGATTACTGTCCTTGATGATAGACCAAAGTCCTGTGTATCCTTTCTCCCATTTCTACCTACAGTAGATGTAATAAATCTGAAAAAATACATCAAGGGGAAGTCTATGGTCCTGATGCATCAAAGCTTTCACTTCAGAATTCTGGCATGAAAGCTTTAAAAACTCACAAAACTCAGTAGCAACTTAGATCTGTTTCTAAATTTTGCAACTCTTGGCTTCTTCATGGAAGGTGGGGCATGGCAATCAATGCTGGTTGACGAGCGGCAGTGTTTTTTATGCCACAAATTGTACTCCAGCAGGAGCTGAAGTAGGATTTGTGGTGAGGCATACAAGAAAGGGTACGCAGCTCGTCCGATGTACGCCTCATCATGAATCAGAAATGTTTGACTCCAGCATATCTCCTCATCAAGACTGATGTGAACAGCCCAGGTCTTGATGAATCGGGCCCTATGTATTTAGGTAGAATTCATTCATTAGAAGTTGTGGAAAGCCTAGTTATGGAATGATGTACAACCACTGGTTGAATATTCGTTTTTCTACTATATTGAAACCACATGTTCTTGCATTGTTCATTGCTGGAATAACTGCAAAGCTTGATCTGACCTAGTAATTCCTTTCTTGCTGATTGAAGTACATTAAACAACATGACCCAGCTGCCCAAGTGCTTTTCGCATGTTCTCACTTCAGAGGACTATTCTGTTCACCACTATGTTCTTGTAATTGGGTTAGTGAAAGTCCTTTTGTGTCATTTTGTCCTCATCTTTCCCACTTCTTTATGCCATAATTTTCTTTCTGTGCTCCATATATTGTGTCTTTTATAGACGGCCTTTCTTCTGCACCACGCCAGTCTATTGAATTTAAATTATGTCTTTGAAAGGCGAAATCAGACTCCGTTTTTATTGAGATGTCCAATCTCCTTTTTTTTTTCTCAATTTCAATTTTCAACTAAACTCAATAGGCAAATTGCAATAAAAATGTTACCCTGAGTTCTATATATAGAGGTGCACATGTACGACCATACAGCAGACTGCCATTGTGTGCTCAGTGGGACCACAATGCTATACAGATGTAGTAGGTCTGCAAACTAACAACGCACAGAAGGATCCCTACAGATCTTAGATAAGGGCTAAAGTTTCTGTACTGACATATATAAGTATAATAACCTTTTAAAGGGAAGCTATCATTAGAAAATAACCTTTGTTTAAATCAGACTTTCTGTAGATGTATTTTTATATTTGTGGCAATGTTTTTTTCATATCACAATCTGGATTAGAAATAAAAAATCAAAACGTTGCAATTTTCACACTGACTACTGGGGCTATTTTAAACTTTACTTTCCTGTTGTTTCTAGAAAGAACACAAACATTAGCCAACATGAACAGACTCTGACCCTCTCGTTGTATTAAAGCATCTAATGAGCGTGTGCACATGTAATTGTGAAGGGAAAAGGAGCAAAGCCACCTGTGATATCGCCTATTGTGAATGGTGGATCCTGTGTTATCAGTCATCTCTGTCATTGTAATCCTGCCTCTCATGATACGAAGCCTCATATAAAAATCCCCAGTGGCAATGTGAAAATTAAAGATGATTGTTGTTTTAATAAAAATTGTGATCTATAAAAATTGCCATTATTTTAATACATGTAATGCAAAAATTTGATTTACGCGTAAGGTCATTTTCTGATAAAAGCTTCGTTTTAACAGATTTTATAGTGACGGAGGACGGAGCAGTATTTATTTACAGATGTCTTATTCATAGCGGTGGTAACAATGAAACCTCTACAAATTTTTTCAGGCAAGATTACCAATATATGGACCAGATTTTTCTGTCAGACGCCTCCTTTGGCAGCATATCTCCCACGTAAATGAAGGTCAGGTCATGTATAGAGTGGGTCAGAAGCTGAGCCTGCCCCATACCCTGCAGATACTGGCTGTGATACTCTGCCGGTATCTGCCTCTAAGGCTGGGGTCACACTTGGCGTAAGACAATACGCCACATATTATACGTCCGTACTATGGCCGTAATACGGAGAAATGTTCCCAAAATATTGATCCGTAGTCAGGGTGTGTCAGCGTATTTTGCGCATGGCATCCTCCGTATGTAATCCGTATGGCATCCGTACTGCGAGATTTTCGCGCAGGCTTGCAAAACCGACATCTAATGGATTTATGTGCTCAAATGTTCATTAAAACATATATACAGTATATATATATATATATATATATATATATATATATATATATATATATATATGTCATTGAGACACATACAGGTCCTTCTCAAAAAATTAGCATATAGTGTTAAATTTCATTATTTACCATAATGTAATGATTACAATTAAACTTTCATATACTATAGATTCATTATCCACCAACTGAAATTTGTCAGGTCTTTTATTGTTTTAATACTGATGATTTTGGCATACAACTCCTGATAACCCAAAAAACCTGTCTCAATAAATTAGCATATTTCACCCGACCAATCAAATAAAAGTGTTTTTTAATACCAATCAAAAAAACTATCAAATAATAATGTTCAGTTATGCACTCAATACTTGGTCGGGAATCCTTTGGCAGAAATGACTGCTTCAATGCGGCGTGGCATGGAGGCAATCAGCCTGTGACACTGCTGAGATGTTATGGAGGCCCAGGATGCTTCAATAGCGGCCTTAAGCTCATCCAGAGTGTTGGGTCTTGCGTCTCTCAACTTTCTCTTCACAATATCCCACAGATTCTCTATGGGGTTCAGGTCAGGAGAGTTGGCAGGCCAATTGAGCACAGTAATACCATGGTCAGTAAACCATTTACCAGTGGTTTTGGCACTGTGAGCAGGTGCCAGGTCGTGCTGAAAAATGAAATCTTCATCTCCATAAAGCATTTCAGCCGATGGAAGCATGAAGTGCTCCAAAATCTCCTGATAGCTAGCTGCATTGACCCTGCCCTTGATGAAACACAGTGGACCAACACCAGCAGCTGACATGGCACCCCACACCATCACTGACTGTGGGTACTTGACACTGGACTTCAGGCATTTTGGCATTTCCTTCTCCCCAGTCTTCCTCCAGACTCTGGCACCTTGATTTCTGAATGACATGCAAAATTTGCTTTCATCAGAAAAAAGTACTTGGGACCACTTAGCAACAGTCCAGTGCTGCTTCTCTGTAGCCCAGGTCAGGCGCTTCTGCCGCTGTTTATGGTTCAAAAGTGGCTTTACCTGGGGAATGCGGCACCTGTAGCCCATTTCCTGCACACGCCTGTGCACGGTTGCTCTGGATGTTTCCACACCAGACTCAGTCCACTGCTTCCTCAGGTTCCGGTCACCTCTTCTCGTTGTACAGCGTTTTCTGCCACATTGTTTCCTTCCAACAGACTTACCATTGAGGTGCCTTGATACAGCACTCTGGGAACAGCCTATTTGTTGAGAAATTTCTTTCTGGGTCTTACCCTCTTGCTTGAGGGTGTCAATGATGGCCTTCTTGACATCTGTCAGGTCGCTAGTCTTACCCATGATGGGGGTTTTGAGTAATGAACCAGGCAGGGAGTTTTTAAAAGCCTCAGGTATCTTTTGCATGTGTTTAGAGTTAATTAGTTGATTCAGAAGATTAGGGTAATAGGTCATTTAGAGAACCTTTTCTTGATATGCTAATTTATTGAGACAGGTTTTTTGGGTTATCAGGAATTGTATGCCAAAATCATCAGTATTAAAACAATAAAAGACCTGACAAATTTCAGTTGGTGGATAATGAATCTATAGTATATGAAAGTTTAATTGTAATCATTACATTATGGTAAATAATGAAATTTAACACTATATGCTAATTTTTTGAGAAGGACCTGTATATATATAGTCTGTATTTAGATTTCATTCAGCGCGATATCTGTGAACAGCCGGTAATTCAATTGCCTGCTTTTCATTTCTCCTGCACAAACCCGACAGGATATGAGACATGATTACATACAGTAAACCATCTCATATCCCCTTTTTTTTTGCATATTCCACACTACTAATGTTAGTAGTGTGTATGTGCAAAATTTCAGCGCTGTAGCTGCTGAAATAAAGGGTTAAATGGCGGAAAAAATTGGCGTGGGCTCCCGCGCAATTTTCTCCGCCAGAGTGGTAAAGCCAGTGACTGAGGGCAGATATTAATAGCCTAGAGAGGGTCCATGGTTATTGGCCCCCCCGTGGCTACAAACATCTGCCCCCAGCCACCCCAGAAAAGGCACATCTGGAAGATGCGCCTATTCTGGCACTTGGCCACTCTCTTCCCACTCCCTGTAGCGGTGGGATATGGGGTAATGAAGGGTTAATGCCACCTTGCTATTGTAAGGTGACATTAAGCCAGATTAATAATGGACAGGCGTCAATTATGACACCTATCCATTATTAATCCAATTGTTTGAAAGGGTTAAAAAACACACACACACATGATTTAAAAGTATTTTAATGAAATAAACACAGCGGTTGTTGTAATAATTTATTGCTCTCTCAATCCATTTCCAGGCCCTCGCTTGGCAAAATAATATACGCACAAGATACATACCTTCTGATGTCAGATCACGTCCCACGAAGTAATCCATCTGAAGGGGTTAACTAATATTACAGGCACGAGCTGCGATAAACCACTCGCTCGTGCCTGTAATCCCCCGGGTGCTGAAAGGAAAGCTGGATCTGTACTTACATTGAGTCGCGGTGATGCGCCCCTGCTGGATGTTCTCATGAACTGCAGCCTGGGAAATTTTTCCCATGCTCCAGGTCAGATGAGGACATCCACCAGGGGGCGCATCACCGCGACTGAAGGAAATGTAGGTCAATGACCTACATTTCATTCATTCGCCGGGGAATTACAGGCACGAGCGAGTGCATTAGCAGGGCTCGTGCCTGTAAAATTATTAACCCCTTCAGATGGATTACATCGTGGGACGTGATCTGACATCAGAAGGTATGTATCTTGTGCGTTTATTATTTCGCCAAGCGAAGGCCTGGAAATGGATTGAGAGAACAATAAATTATTACAACAACCGCTGTGTTTATTTCATTAAAATACTTTTAAATCATGTGTGTGTGCTTTTTAACCCTTTCAAACAATTGGATTAATAATGGATAGGTGTCATAATTGACGCCTCTCCATTATTAATCTGGCTTAATGTCACCTTACAATAGCAAGGTGGCATTAACTCTTCATTACCCCATATCCCATCGCTACAGGGAGTGGGAAGAGAGTGGCCAAGTGCCAGAATAGGCGCATCTTCCAGATGTGCCTTTTCTGGGGTGGCTGGGGGCAGATGTTTTTAGCCACGGGGGGGCCAATAACCATGGACCCTCTCCTGGCTATTAATATCTGCCCTCAGTCACTGGCTTTACCACTCTGGCGGAGAAAATTGCGCGGGAGCCCATGCCAATTTTTTCCGCCATTTAACCCTTTATTTCAGCAGCTACAGCGCTGAAATTTTGCACATACACACTACTAACATTAGTAGTGTGGAATATGCAAAAAAAAAGGGGATATGAGATGGTTTACTGTATGTAAACTATGTCTCATATCCTGTCGGGTTTGTGCAGGAGAAATGAAAAGCCGGCAATTGAATTACCGACTTTTCACTAACACCGCTGCGTATTTCTCGCAAGTCACACTGCTGGTCCGTGTGGAATCCGTATTTTTCTCGCCCCCATAGACTTTCATTGGCGATTTTTTTGCGCAATACGCTGACAAACGCAGCATGCTGCGATTTTGTACGGCCGTAGAAAGCCTTATAATACTGAACCGTAATATACGGCTAATAGGAGCAGCCCCATTGAGAATAATTGTGCCGTATGTTATGCGAGTTTTACGGACGTAGTTTCTGCGCTCTTACGTACGTAAAACTCGCATGTGTGACCCCGGCCTCAGGGTTCACTCACACTGGCGTATGAAAAATCTGTCCCATTCTCATCCAGAAAAGTGGTACGAATATTTCTCACTGGTCATCCGTGTGCTGTCCATGTACAATCTTTTTTACTTAGCAGCTATTAATCATTTACAGGACCATTTACAGTTTCCTGTTTACAGAATTGTAATGTATCCATAAAAATTGGATGCCATCCTGATGATCCGTACGGCATCCGATTTCTTTTTTTGCGCACTGTAACGATTTTCAAGTGACATTGCAGCATGCTGTGATTTTTTTTTTCTCATGTCAAATACAGCTGTGAAAAATGACACAGATCTGCAAGGCCTCATTGACTAACATTGGTCACTTTTTTCCCGCATTGCACTCGTTTCCCGATTTATATGCTACCACAAGTGAACCCTTATATCCGCATTCAGAGCTATTAACCTGTTAAATGCAGCTGTCAATATGTGACAATCTTTTCCGCACGCCTGCATCAGGGTGCATTGTTCTAGATGCTCAGTGGTCCTCACGATGTGATCGTAGGAAGCCAGTGGGTTGCTATGTCAGCCAGGCGTCTACTGAAGACACTTGTGTCCGCCATCAGTGCTCTCCATTGAAACTCAGCCTGTCACCGGGCTTCAAAAGAGACCATGATTTTTAGGATAAACAGCAATACTGTTGCATATATTATATAGTATTGGTGATCAGATGATCTCAGGTTCAAGTCCCCTGGTGGGAATAACAAATACAATAAAAAAGTTTTAAAACATATTAAGAAAAATCAAATCACACCCTTATTTTCCAATTAAAAATAAGTGTTACAAAATTTTCAAAAAATCACACGTGGAATCGCCACAGCTATAGAACGCTGATCTATCAAAATATAAAATGAATTAGGCCGATTAGTAAACACCATAAATGTAAAAAAAAAAAAAAAGCACCAACTTTGAGGTTTTTTTATCGCTGCAATGCTGCAAAAAAAGAAATAGGAAGCAAATAAAATGTCATATATATTCCATAATAGTATCAATAAAAATATCTGCTCACCCTCCAAAAAAAAAACACCGCACACAAGTCCATGCACCAAAAGATAAAAATGTTACAGGTGTTGGAAAATGGTCACACAAACCCAAAAATGTTTGTTTTTTTTAATTTCCAATTTTTTTTCACCTCTAAATTACGGTAATTTAAAAAAAACCTGGACAAGTTTGGTATCTCCATAATCCTACCGACCTGGAGAATTTTTATGTCATGTCATTTTTACTGCACAATAAATGCCATAAAAGCAAAACAAAAAAGCAATGTCAGAATGTATTTTTTTTTTGCAATTTCACCATGGTTAATTTTTGTTTTCATATTTCTAGTACATTATATGGTAATGTGAATGGTATCATTCAAAACAGCAACTCACTGTGAAAAAAAACAAGCAAAAAGCCAGCCCTCATACCTCCATGTAGACTGAGAAATAGGAAAAGTTATGGATTTTGGAAGAAGAGGAGGAATAAATGAAAATGCAAAAGTACAAATTTGAATTAAATCAGGTTTTTATGTTTATTTTTTTCAAAATTGGGTATTTTTTGTTTTTCAGATCACAATTTGTAAAACAAAAAAAATTGCTAATTTTCACACTGGCCATTGGGGCTATTTTATACACATACTTTCTGTTTTTAGGACATGCACGTGTAAATTAGGAGCAATATTCTGACTCTGACCTCATCTCTTGTATTGAAGGTTTTTATAAGCATGTGCAAAAGTCTTTGTGATGGGAGATGGAGCAGGGACAGCTGTGACATCACCTATTGTGATTAGTGGATCCTGTGTTATCTGCTGTGTGTAGAAATGTTAGCCGTCACTGTCATCGTGCCTCTGATGATAAGGAGCCTGATGAAAACTGGTTGTGAAGGGAAAGGAAGTATGCGTCTAAAATAGTCCCAGTGGCCAGTGTGAAAAACTGGGAATATGGCGCCTGCGCAGTGGAGCGGGTCACTGTGTTCCATTGAAGATAGTGCCTATGTCTTAGGGCTGTCCCACACGTCCAGATAATTCCGGTACCGGAAAAAAACGGTACCGGAGTTATCCGTGCCCGTGAGCTCACGTAGGCCATACGTGCGGCACACGTGTGCCGCCCGTGTGCCGAGTGGGTACCACACGGAGCGTGTGGTACCCACGCGTGTGGTACACTGCATCGTGCTGAAGCCGTGATTCATATCTTCTGTGCAGCAGCGTTTGCTGCATAGAAGATATGAATAATAGTGTTTAAAATAAAGATCTATCTGTCCGCCGCCCTCCCACCCCCTGTGCGCCCCCCCACTGTTCTGAAAATACTCACCCGCTCCCTCGTTGGCTGTCGCTGCTTCCTGGTCTGGCCCCATCTTCTCCTGTATGCGGTCACGTGGGGCCGCTCATTTACAGTCATGAATAGGCGGCTCCACCCCTATGGGAGGTGGAGCCACATATTCATGACTCTAATCTGCGGCCCCACGTGACCGCATACAGTAGAAGGGGCGGCCAGACCAGGAAGCATCGACAGCCAACGAGGGAAGCGGGTGAGTATTTTCAGAACAGCGGGGGGGCGCACAGGGGGTGGGAGGGTGGCGGACAGATAGATCTTTATTTTAAACACTATTATTCATATCTTCTATGCAGCAAACGCTGCTGCAGGGAAGATATGAATCGCGGCTTCAGCACCATGTGGGGGGGACAGCGCTTACTGTAGCGCTGTCTCCTGCACGCCACACGGACTGCACACGGGGAAGGTCCGTGTGTGGTCCGTGTTTTACACGGACCCATTGACTTTAATGGGTCCGTGTAATACGTGCGCTCCCACGAACACTGACATGTCTCCGTGTTTGGCACACAGAGACACGGTCCGCAAAAAATCAATGACATCTGCACAGATGCATTGATTTTTATGGGTCTACGTGTGTCAGTGGCTCCGGTACGTGAGGAAACTGTCACCTCACGTACCGGAGCCACTGACGTGTGAAACCGGCCTTATGAGATTTGTGAGGTCTCGCGAGACTTCAGCACTATCTTCAATGGAGCATGGTAAACCGCTCCACTGCGCAGGCGCCAGATTTCTAGCCCCGCAGTGTAAATACATCATAACACACTGCGGGCGGGATCTGGGGCATCTGCTAAACGAAGGCGCCGGTGACGTCACGACAGAGAGAGGAGGCGGCGCCCGGAGGAGATAGAAGGATGATGGACGGCTGCGAGGTGGTTGAGTCAGGGGGAGAAAACATACCACCCTGACTCAATAGAGGTATGGCAGGAAATTTATAAAAGTAATTATTTCAGCATTAAAAGGGATAATAAACATAAGAGCCATCTTCACAGAATGCAGCCTTAGTGCTGCTGAAGGTGGCGCTTTTACTTTAATAGGCCCTGGGGGGGGTGACCGGTTTCCTTTAAAGCAGGAAATGGTATATAAGTGATTTCTTTTGATGGTGTGATCGTCTATTTATTAGTCTTTAATTGCACATGTTTTTTGCAGTATCTTACCTGTTTGATACCATACTCAAAGGCTTTTTGGGCGAGTTTCCCAGGGCCTTCAACAGTTTTTCCATCATCATTTGGCCCCCAGCTGGCACTGTAAATGTCCACATGCTGTGGATTAAACCCAATAGAACTTGCTTCAATGGCATCAGTCACGACGCCATCCAGCATCCGAATCCCTAGAATTAACAGCACGAGTTGTACATTACACAAAATGAACGTAGCAAGAAGTAGAAGAAATTGCAACACCAAGAAGGAAATGGATTATGGATGAATTATAGAAATTACAGTATGAATGGACATATTAATGATCTGCAAATTATGAAAAAAAAATTAAAACATTTTTCAGAACATCTCAATTTAATCAATATGGAATATGAGTACCTTGTGCAGAAATCGCCTGCTATCAATGAGGTTATTAATAGTTGTCTGAGGAATGTTCTGCCATGCTGAATGCAGAAAATAATCAAGATCTGCTACTGGCATCTCCATTTGCAATTGTCAACATATTATGTGCTAGATGCAAGCAATGTCCACTGTGTGTCTATGTGCGTCTGCGGATCACCCACAGAGACTGACATGTGGCATGGGTTTATGAGCCGCAGCATGTCATTTTTTCTTGCTGAGACACCAGTCTCCGCAACAGAAATTTCAACAATATTTGGAAGGGGTAAATCCGCATGGTTCAATGAACACATGTGGATTCACCTGATTGACTAGAATGCAGCTACTTTCTGATCGTGGGAATGCAGCCTAAGGCCGGGATCACACACAGCGAGATACGGCCGAGTCTCGCAAGTTAAATCCCTCCTCTGGCACCGGCACTCCAGAGTGGAGCATGCGACCGCACAGCAATACATGGAGCTGCACGCTCCGCTCCGGAGTGCCGGTGCCAGAGCTTCTTTTTAACCTTCGAGACTCGGCCGTATCTCGCTGTAGTGTGACTCCGGCCTTATGGTGTTACTCATATGGTCTCCAGACCAACTTCTGGCTATCATTGCGTCCAAGACAACAACAGGACTCATAGCGAAAAAGGATAGACTTCCATTCCAGCTGAACCTGTTTTCATGCTCTGCACCATGATAACATTTGAGAGTGGAGGCGTGAGGACAATGGGGAACTCCTGGTGCTGGATGACTGGCTTGTAGCCCAATGTCATGCGAATGCCTTCTGAGGATTTGTGTAGACACTGCTTGATGCCTTAGGCTTGGTAGGTGATGTCTAATTTCACTTGTAGTACAGAATAGATCGATACGTGCTATTCTTCAAATCTGATTAGACCGCATGGGCAATGCCATGAAAGGCCTTCACTGAGGGAATGACACACTAGTCCTACTCCTAGGATTATGGTGTGAAGTTGCATAATGAACGCTTGCCAGACTCCTTTAGTCTTCAATCCAGTTACACTAGCAATTTGATGTTACATTGAATTTGGAGTGGCCGTCTGACGTCCCAGCCAGGCTTGCAGACTGCGCCTGTGCGGGAAATGCGGCCACCCACCTTTGGAATCCCAGCCCCGCACTGTGTGTTATGCATTATGCACAGTGCGGGGCTGGGATTCCAAAGGTGGGTGGCCGCATTGCCCGCACAGGCGCAGTCTGCAAGCCTGGCTGGGACGTCAGACGGCCAAAGCTTACTGCACCTGCGCAGCACAGAAGTACACAGCGCAGGCGCCGGTTTTGAAGCGTAAACAGCGCTGAGGGGGTGGCGCCGAAAGCCCCACAAGATTAGAGTGACGGCAGAGTAGCGGTTCAAGCTGGGGAGTGAGGACCCGCCTCCCTGGCTAACGACAGGTATTTTGGCTAAGTTTCAAAACGCTTTATTTTGGGAATACTTGAACCAAAAACTAAAAGGGCCACCTTGTTAGAATGCAGCATTACTGCTGCACAAGGTGGCTCTTTTAGTTTATAACGGCTGGAGGGGGGTGACAGTGGCCCTTTAAGATACTAGCCACTGATTGCATTGGAGGTCTGTTCTTGAGAATGGAGAGGATTTTTATTCTAAAGTAAAATTGCAAAGTTGTTTGTTTTTTACAACTTCTTTGCAATTGTAGCCCTTTATCATGAGAATAACCCTTTAAGCATGGGATGTCAAACTAAATATACATAGTCCTCCATACAGTGCAATGGACCTCACATAGTCCTGCATACTGTATAATGGCCCCACATGATGCTGCCTACTGTATCATGGCCAAATATGATGTTGCATACTGTATAATGGCCACACAGTGCTCCATACTGTATAACGGCCACACATAGTGATCAATACTGTATAATGGCACTACATGATGCTGCATAATGTATAATGGCCCCACAGGATGATGCATAATGTATAATGGCCCCACATGATGATGCATACAATATCATTGCCCCACATGATGCTCAATACTGTATAATGTCCCCACATGATGCTGCATCCAATATAATGGCCCCACATAATGCTGCCTACAGTATAATGGCCCCACATGATGCTGCATACAGTATAATGGCCCACATGATGCTGCATACAGTATAATGGCCCCACATGATGCTGTATACTGTATAATGGCCCCACATGATGATGCATACAGTATAATGGCCCCACATGATGATACATACAGTATAATGGCCCCACATGATGATGATGCTGCATAAAGTATAATGGCCCCACATGATGATGCATAAAGTATAATGGTCCCGCATGATGATGCGTACAGTATAATGGTCCCACATGATGCTGCATACAGTATAATGGCCCCACATGAGGATACATACAGTAAAATGACCCCACATGATACTGCATACAGTATAATGGCCCCACATGATGATGCATACAGTATAATGGCCCCGCATGATGATGCATACAGTATAATGGCCTCACATGATGCTGCATACAGTATAATGGCCCCATATACTGCTTCATACTGTATAATGGCCTCACATAAAAAAAAACTACTCACCTCTGCCTGTTCCAACGCTGATTTGGTCTCTTCATGTATCAGTCCCCATCTCAGCAATAGGGCAGCCACAACTCTCCTCAGCCCATGCACCATCCCTGTTCTCAGCACATGCAGACTGATGGAACAGCGTGCAGCCTGATGGGAGAGTTAGGTGCAGAGGAGAGTGACTGTGGCGCCAGCGCTAGTGATGAAGGTCCGGGAATTTCGAGCGGGCTGAGGAGAGTGGTGGCGGCACTAGTTTTGAGCCCCTGATGTGCCTAAACATTGAAACCCCCCACAAGTGACACCGTTTTGGAAAGTAGACCCCCTAAGGAACTTATCTAGATGTGTGGTGAGCACTTTGACCCATTAAGTGATTCACAGAAGTTTATAATGCAGAGCCGAAAAATAAAAAATCATATTTTTTCACAAAAATGATCTTTTCGCCCCCATTTTTTTATTTTCCCAAGGGTAAGAGAAAAACTGGACCCCAAAAGTTGTTGTACAATTTGTCCTGAGTACGGTGATACCCCATATGTGGGGATAAACCACTGTTTGGGCGCATGGGAGAGCTCGAAAGGGAAGGAGCGCTGTTTGACTTTTCAATGCAAAATTGACTGGAATTGAGATGGGACGCCATGTTGCGTTTGGAGAGCCCCTGATGTGCCTAAACATTGAAACCCCCCACAAGTGACAACATTTTGGAAATTAGACCCCCTAAGGAACTTATCTAGATGTGTGGTGAGCACTTTGACCCATTAAGTGATTCACAGAAGTTTATAATGCAGAGCAGTAAAAATAAAAAATCATATTTTTTCACAAAAATGATCTTTTTGCCCCCAATTTTTTATTTTCCCAAGGGTAAGACAAGAATTTGGACCCCAAAAGTTGTTGTACAATTTGTCCTGAGTATGCTGATACCCCATATGTGGAGGTAAACCACTGTTTGGGCGCATGGGAGAGCTCGGAAGGGAAGGAGCGCCATTTGACTTTTCAATGCAAAATTGACAGGAATTGAGATGGGACGCCATGTTGCGTTTGGAGAGCCACTGATGTGCCTAAATATTGAAACCCCCCACAAGTGACACCATTTTGGAAAGTAGACCCCTTAAGGAACTCATCTAGATGTGTTGTGAGAGCTTTGAACCCCCAAGTGTTTCACTACAGTTCATAACGCAGAGCCATGAAAATAAAAATTATTTTTTTTCCATAAAAATTATTTTTTAGCCCCCAGTTTTGTATTTTTCCAAGGGTAACAGTTGAAATTAGACCCCAAAAGTTGTTTTCAAATTTGTCCTGAGTACGCTGATACCCCATATATGGGGGGAACCCCTGTTTGGGCGCACGGGAGAGCTCGGAAGGGAAGGAGCACCGTTTTACTTTTTCAACGCAGAATTGGCTGGAATTGAGATTGGACCCCATGTCGCGTTTGGAGAGCCCCTGATGTGCCTAAACAGTGGAAACCCCCAATTATAACTGAAACCCTAATCCAAACACATCCCTAACCCTAATCCCAACAGTAACCCTGGTCTGCAGGCGTCACATTGTGTTTGCAGAGCCCCTAATGTACCTAAACAGTAGAAACCCCCCACAAGTGACCCCATATTGGAAACTAGACCCCCCCAAGGAACTTATCTAGATGTGTTGTGAGAACTTTAAACCCCCAAGTGTTTCACTACAGTTTATAACGCAGAGCCGTGAAAATAAAAAAATCTTTTTTTTTCCACAAAAATTATTTTCTAGCCCCCAGTTTTGTATTTTCCCAAATGGTAACAGGAGAAATTGGACCACAAAAGTTGTTGTCCAATGTGTCCTGAGTAATCTGATACCCCATATGTTGGGGTAAACCCCTGTTTGGGCGCACGGGAGAGCTCGGAAGGGAAGGAGCACCGTTTTACTTTTTCAACGCAGAATTGGCTGGAATTGAGATCGGACGCCATGTCGCGTTTGGAGAGCCCCTGATGTGCCTAAACAGTGGAAACCCCCAATTATAACTGAAACCCTAATCCAAACACATCCCTAACCCTAATCCCAACAGTAACCCTAACCACACCCCTAACCCTGACACACCCCTAACCCAAATCCCAACCCTATTCCCAACCGTAAATGTAGATCGGCGATCTGACATGCACAGCTCCAGGCTTCCCTGCGCCTGCGGAGGAGGAGGTAAGAGATGCTCGGAGCAACGCGATCACATCGCATTGCTCCGGGGGTCTCAGGAAAGCAGGCAGGGAGCCCCCTCCCTGCGCGATGCTTCCCTATACCGCCGGAACACTGCGATCATGTTTGATCGCAGTGTGACGGGGGTTAATGTGTCGGGGGCAGTCCGTGACCGCTCCTGGCACATAGTGCCGGATGTCAGCTGCGATAGTCAGCTGACACCCAGCCACGAATGGCTGTGCTCCCCCCGTGAGCGCGGCCGATCGCTATGACGTACTATCTTGTCGAGGGTCAGATAGGCCCAGGTCACCTCGATGGGATAGTACGTCTAAGGTCAGAGAGGGGTTAAATCAGGAGCCTCATATAATGCTCCATACAGTTCATGATGGGCCCTATAAGATGCTCCATACAAAATATGCCCCATATAATACTCTATAAAGTTCATGATGGGCCCCATAAGCTGCTCCATACAAAAATATGCCTCATACAATGCTGCACAAAGGTTAATAATGGCCCCATAAGATGCTCCATATTAAAATATGCCCAATATAATGCTGCACAAAAGTCAATGATGGCCCCATAAGATGCTCCATAGCATAATATGCCCCATATGCTGCTCCATAAAGGTTGATGGCCCCATAAGATGCTCCATAGAATAATCTGTCCCATATGCTTCTGCTGCTGCGATTAAAAAAAAAAGAAAATAAAATGACATACTCACCTCCCATCGCTGTGCGCTGAGTGCCCGTGTTCTGAGCTGGCAGGGACACCGGCGCGCTATGGCGGCCAGGTGCCCATGGCCTGAGCAGGCGGGGACACCGGCACGCTATGGGGGCCAGGTGCCGGAGTTGCCGCTGGCTCAGGCCCCCGGCACTTGCGATATTCACCTGTCCCTGTTCAGGCAGAGGGCGTGCACTAAACATGTCATTGCGCCCTCTGACCTGAACGTCACAGCCACAGGATGCGGAAGACACAGCATGGCAGTGGAACGGGGACAGGTGAATATCGCATGGCTCACCTCCCCCGTCATACTCACCCCCACCTGACAAATCTCTGCAAGTCCCTGCTTCTCCGATGGTCTCCGGCACGTGCCGGCAGCTTGCTCCTGTCCTCAGCGGTCCCATGGTACCTCTCATTAAAGTAAAGAATATGTGCTCCACGCCTATGGGAGTGGAGTTGTGTCCATATTCATTACTTTAATGAGCAGTACCACGTGACCGCTGAACACAGGAAGAGCTGCAGGTGCCAGAGACCATCTGAGAAGCAGGGACATGCAGAGATGCATCAGGTGGTGTTGAGTATGACGCTCCCCCTCCCCCCTCTCCCCTGGGATAATGACTCTGGTATAAGCCGAGAGGGGCACTTTCAGTCTAAAAAAAATGATTTGAAAATCTCATCTTATACTCAAGTATCAGAATCAGAACTTTCCTTCGCTCCCTATATCCAGTCACTTGCATGCATATGTCATCTGCATCTCAAAACATCTCTCAGAATCAGACCTCTTCTTGCCTGAGACTACAAAAACTGTTATTGTCGCTCTTACTCACTCTATTATTTAGTAATAGGGAGACTACTAATCAGTCTCCCTATTACTAAAATCTCCCTTATCCAGTCTATCCCAAATGTAGCATCCAAGCTCATATTTTTTTTCAGCCTCTACATTAGTGACTGCACTTTGTGTCAGTCATTGCACTGGTTGCCAAGCCGCTACAGGGCCCAATATAAACTTACCCACATAGCTTTCCACAGTGCTGCAATACCCTAAATCTCCTCTCTCGTTCTACCACCCTACCCATACTCTCCATTCTGCTAATGTTCCAAGACCAACACCCATCCATAATATAAACGTGCCAGTCATGTTTTCCTGTGCTGCACTATGTCTCTGAAAATGCACTACACTGGACAATCTGGTTAATCCCCAGTGTACAAAATTTTAAGCATGCCCTATAAAAACAGCTTTTAGGCAAGCCTATCACACTACTTTGCTAATTTAATTTCTCTCATTTTCTTCCTGTCTACATTTCTCCTCAAAACATGGTCCCTTTCCTCAGTTTTCCATACACTCCATGCATTCAGTAGCACTTCATTTCGGTGGAAAAAATGATACTGGTTGGTGACTGGTTCATCGAACTTTACATGAATATCCTTATTTATTATATTAAATATTATATTAATAACTATTTATTATATTAAAATATTCATAAATTTAATGGTGAATGTAACTATTGCTTTGCACATGTGTGAGATCTAAATGGTGGAACAGGCAGATACAAAGTGCAACCTTTTATTGTAATATCATAAATTTATATGGATATTCTAACAATTAATTAGATGTTATATTTTTGAGGTCAGTATGTGTATATGGAGCAGTTATCAGGAGTGTATACGTCCTCCTGGGAGATCTGGGGTTAGAAAATCATTACGCATTGTAAATCACAGGTCTTCCAATTAGTCTGTGTATTTCATGTCCCATATTAAATTAATTTAGTTTATTTTAGTGCTGAAGAGGTTAAAGACACTTTCCATGCTGCTTAGAAGAATGTACAGTCATGGACAAAAATTTTGAGAATGAGACAAATATTAATTTTTCCAAAGTCTACTGCCTCATTTTTTCTAATGGCAATTTGCATATACTCCTGAATGTCAGAGTGATCAGCTTAACAGCAATTACTGTACTTGCAAAGTCAATATTTGCCCAGAAAATGAACTTTAACCCCCAAAACACATTTCAACATCATTGCAGTCCTGCCTTAAAAGTAGCAGCTAACATCGTTTTAGTGATTGATCCATTAACACAGGTGTGGGTGTTGATGAGGACAGGGCTGGCGATCAATCAGTCATGATTAAGTAAGAATGAAATCACTGGACACTTTAAAAGGAGGCTGGTGCTTGGTATCATTGTTTCTCTTCAGTTAACCATGGTTATCTCTAAAGAAACACGTGCAGCCATCATTGCACTGCACAAAAATGGCCTAACAGGGAAGAGTATCGCAGCTACACAGATTGCACCTCAGTCAACAATCTATCGCATCATTAAGAACTTCAAGGAGAGAGCTTCCATTGTTGTCAAAAAGGCTCCAGGGCGCCCAAGAAAGACCAGCAAGCGCCAGGACCGTATCTTAAAACTGTTTCAGCTTCGGGATCGGACTACCAGCAGTGCCGAGCTTGCTCAGGAATGGCAGCAGGCTGATGTGAGTGCTTCTGCATGCACTGTGAGGCGGAGACACTTTGAGCAAGGCCTGGTTTCAAGGAGGGCAGCAAAGAAGCCACTTCTCTCCAGAAAAAACATCAGGGACCGACTGATATTCTGCAAAAGGTACAGGGAGTGGACTGCTGAGGACTGGGGCAAAGTCATTTTCTCTGATTGTTGGCCTAATGCATATTGATCTATATGTATCGCAACAACTATTGTTTGTTTAATATGATGTGATTTTTATGTCTGCATGCATATTGTTCATCTGTTAACAAAGTTTAAAAAAAAAAAAAAAAAAGGAGTCCTCATGTACAGACAGGATGCTCCTCCTCCTCCTTCCCTGTGAGCACATTTCTTGTGTGGAATTGAAACTGAAAGTAACAGCATATCTCTCTCAGAAACCAGATTGATCCTGTTCTCATGTTGTATGCTGAATGTTCTTAGTTCTTAATAAATGAACATTCTCTGTTGCTCGTTGTGGACATCACGCTGATTAACCCGCTGCTAACAGGTTATGGGCCCAGAAGTCAAGGCAATCCTAAACCTGCAGAGCACAGAGATAGAAAGACAACAGCAAACTGAGAAGAAGTAAAATGGCCGCCAGCAGCAACTCAACAAAGTTTACAGTGCCAAGCCTGAATAACCAGAACTACCAATCCTGGAAATTCAAGGTGAAGATGCTGCTGATAAGAGAAGGTACGTGGAAATACACTCAGGACCCTAAGCCTGACCCAGTACCACAGGAATGGCTAGAAATGGATCAGAAAGCACAGAGCACCATATCACTCAGTATAGAGGATGATCAGATTGTGCATGTGTGCAAGTGTGAATCTGCAAAGGAAATGTGGGAGCAGCTGCAGAAAGTACATGAGAGAATACATTTAAGTAATAAACTCTATATAATGAGAAAGCTGTACCAGTCTAAGCTGCACAATGACCAGGACATGCAGGACTACATTAGAAATACTCTAGAGACTGTAGAGCGCCTGCGGGGCATTGGGGAAGATATGAAGGACTTCCATGTAGCAGCACTATTACTTAGTGGTCTCCCAGAAAGCTATGATACGCTTGTGACAGCATTAGATGCACGCCCAGATGATGAGCTGACATTGGAGTACGTCAGAGGAAAGCTTGTAGATGAATATAAGAGAAAAGCTGAAAATGTGAGCAGCAAAACATGTAACAAGGAAACTGCTTTACAAACACAGGGTGTGCCCACCAGCAGAAACCACCCTAAAGAGACACGTGAATGTTTTGTATGCAAGAAGCCAGGTCATTTAAAAGCTGAATGCAGAGTCTGGAAAGCTAAAATGAATCAGCTGAAAAAGCAAAACAGTCAACAGAGAGTTAAGAGTGCTGTATCTGAAAGCAATGATTCAGTGAATACTGAAGCTGCATTCACATCAGTCAATGCATTTAAATCAAAGCATGCATGGTGTATAGATTCTGGTGCAACCAGTCACATGACCAATGACAGAGACTTCTTTACTAAACTTAACCAAAGTAAGTCAGAGAAAGTGATAATGGCGAACGGTCAGTGCATGAACTCAGAAGGCATAGGAGACGGTTATATTGATTGTAACATCTCTGCAACACAAAGTAGAAGGATCCATGTAAAAGATGTACTATATGTGCCTAGTCTTGAAAGTAATCTATTATCTGTGAAAAAGCTCACAAAACAGGGTAATGAAGTTACATTTAAGGAAGATAGCTGCATCATCTCAAAAGAGGGTCACACATTAGCAAAAGGAAAAATCACAGATGAACTGTATCAGTTGAAATGTAAAGAGTGTGTATGCATAGCCAAGCAAGAACTGCACAAGAACTGTATTCATGTATGGCACAGGCGGCTTGCGCATAGAGACCCAGAAGCAATAAGAAAGTTATTTCAAGAACAATTAGCTGACAATATTACAATTGATTCATGTAATCAGACAATGAAGTGTTCCAGCTGTATTAAAGGGAAAATGTCCAGAAAGGCCTTTCCTAAGAAAAGTACTACAAGAACAGACCAACCACTAGATTTAGTACACACAAATATCTGTGGTCCAATGCGTACTCAGACCCCTGGAAAGAAGAGATATTTTCTTACATTTATTGATGACAATTCAAGATATACAGTTGTCTATTTACTTCACAGCAAAAATGAAGTTCCAAAGAAACTTGGAATATATCTAGCTGAAGTACATAACAAGTTTGGAAGAATGCCAAAAACTTTACGTGCAGATAATGGAACTGAGTATACAAGTAATGAAACACAGAGCATTTTAAAGAAAAATGGAATCATATTTCAAACTACTGTACCATACAACCCTGAGCAAAATGGTGTAGCAGAAAGAAGAAACCGGACACTCTGTGAAAGCACAAGGAGTATGTTATTTGATGCAAATTTGCCTACAGTATATTGGGGCGAAGCTATTATGACGGCTTGCTACCTTCAGAACAGACTACCAAGTAAAGCGACAGAGAAAACTCCATTTGAGCAATGGAATGGTACAAAACCAAAACTACAACACATAAGGATTTTCGGAAGTAAAGCATTTGCACATGTTCCAAAGAAAAACAAACTAAGTGGGAATCTCACACCAAGGAAGGCATCCTGGTAGGCTACAGTGAAACCCAGAAAGGTTATAGAATTCTACACCCAGAGACAAACAAGGTCACAATAAGTAAAGATGTAGTGTTTGATGAAAACTTCGTGTCCCCCAAGTTTCATGACATTATGCCAGTAGTCCAGATGAAGCAACAACAACAATCTCAATCACAATTACAAGACAATGAAGAAAAGAATGTAGAAGTCTGGCTGGACTCTTCAACCACTGAAGGAACAACAAAAGGCCTAAGTGAACCTGAAATTAGACGCTCGTCAAGATCAAACAAAGGAATACCAGCTAAACGTTTATCCTACGTTGTGAAGACACTGCCTGAGTCAGAGCCACAGTCATGGGATGAAATGCAGAAACTACCCGCCCATGAAAGAACAAAGTGGATCAATGCCGCGAATGAAGAAATGAACTCGCTTCATCAACTTCAAACTTGGAAACTCACTGAGTTACCACTGTTGTGATTTTGCTTTTTGCTTCCTCTAGTGGTCATTAGTGATTTGACTCTGGAGCGTCTGTCTTTTCCTATATCCTCACCTGGGCCGTTAGTTCAGGGGCGTTGCTATATAAGCTCCCTGGACCTTCAGTTCAATGCCTGGCATCGTTGAAATCAGAGCTAATCTGTTGTGCTCTTGTCCTCTGATCCTGGTTCCTGTTTTTCAAGCTAAGTCTGCTTCTTTGCTTTTTGCTTTTGTTTTGTTTGGTATTTTTGTCCAGCTTGTTCCTATCTGTATCCTGACCTTTGCTGGAAGCTCTAGGGGGCTGGTGTTCTCCCCCCGGACCGTTAGACGGTTCGGGGGTTCTTGAATCTCCAGCGTGGATTTTTATAGGGTTTTTGTTGACCAGATAAGTTATCTTGCTATATTCTGCTATTAGTAAGCTGGCCTCTCTTTGCTGAACCTGATTCATTTCTGTGTTTGTCATTTCCTCTTACCTCACCGTTATTATTTGTGGGGGGCTTGTATCTTGCTTTGGGGTCCCTTTCTCTGGAGGCAAGAGAGGTCTTTGTTTTCTTCTCCTAGGGGTAGTTAGATTCTCCGGCTGGCGCGAGTCATCTAGCGATCACCGTAGGCATGATCCCCGGCTACTTCTAGTGTTGGCGTTAGGAGTAGCTATTTGGTCAACCCAGTTACTACAGCCCTATGAGCTGGATTTTTGTATCTTGCAGACTTACACGTTCCTCTGAGACCCTGTCCACTGGGGTCATAACAGTATGCCAGGACAGTATTAAATGTTTAATGCATTGCAGAAGTGGGATTATAAGAAAGAAAATTTTGAGTTTTTTTTTTCCCTCTCTCATTTTTTTTTTTCTTTTCCCCTTTACCTCAGAGTGGCTTAAGCTTGCTGCAGACATGAATGTCCAGACCTTGATTACAAGTGTGGACCAGCTTGCCGCTCGTGTGCAGAGTATACAAGATTATGTTACCAGAAATCCTAGGTCTGAACCCAAGATTCCGATTCCTGAACTGTTTTCAGGAGACCGATTTAAGTTTAGGAATTTCAGGAATAATTGTAAATTATTTTTGTCCCTGAAACCTTGTTCGTCTGGAGACTCTGCTCAACAAGTAAAAATTGTTATTTCATTCTTACGGGGTGACCCTCAGGATTGGGCTTTTTCGTTGGCGCCAGGAGATCCGGCATTGGCTGATATTGATGCGTTTTTTCTGGCGCTCGGTTTACTTTATGAGGAACCCAATCTTGAGATTCAGGCAGAGAAAGCCTTGCTGGCTATGTCTCAGGGCCAGGACGAGGCTGAGGTGTATTGCCAAAAATTTCGGAAATGGTCCGTGCTGACACATTGGAACGAGTGTGTACTGGCCGCTAATTTTAGAAATGGCCTTTCTGAGGCCATTAAGAATGTTATGGTGGGTTTTCCCATTCCCACAGGTCTGAATGATACCATGTCCCTGGCTATTCAAATTGACCGGCGGTTGCGGGAGCGCAAAACCGCAAATTCCCTCATGTTGTTGTCTGAACAGACACCTGATGTGATGCAATGTGATAGAAAAACCGCAAATTCCCTCATGGTGTTGTCTGAACGGACACCTGATTTGATGCAATGTGATAGAATCCTGACTAGAAATGAGAGGAAAATTCATAGACGCCGGAATGGCTTGTGCTACTACTGTGGTGATTCTACACATGTTATCTCAGCATGCTCTAAACGTATATCTAAGGTTGTTAGTCCTGTCACCGTTGGTAATTTGCATCCTAAGTTTATTCTGTCTGTAACTTTGATTTGCTCACTGTCATCTTATCCTGTCATGGCGTTTGTAGATTCAGGTGCTGCCCTGAGTCTTATGGATCTCTCATTTGCTAAGCGCTGTGGTTTTATTCTTGAACCATTAGAAAATCCTATCCCTCTTAGGGGTATTGATGCTACGCCATTGGCAGAAAATAAGCCGCAGTATTGGACACAGGTTACCATGTGCATGACTCCTGAACACCGCGAGGTGATACGTTTTCTCGTTCTACATAAAATGCATGATTTGGTTGTTTTGGGGCTGCCATGGTTACAGACCCATAATCCAGTCCTTGACTGGAAGGCTATGTCAGTGTCTAGTTGGGGCTGTCGTGGTATTCATGAGGATTCCCTGCCTGTGTCTATTGCTTCTTCTACGCCTTCGGAAGTTCCGGAGTACTTGTCTGATTATCAGGATGTCTTTAGCGAGTCCAGGTCCAGTGCATTGCCTCCTCATAGGGAATGTGACTGTGCAATAGATTTGATTCCAGGCAGTAAATTTCCTAAGGGAAGACTGTTTAATCTGTCGATACCTGAACATACCGCTATGCGTTCATATATCAAGGAGTCTCTGGAGAAAGGACACATCCGTCCGTCTTCTTCCCCTCTTGGTGCGGGATTCTTTTTTGTGGCTAAAAAGGACGGATCTTTGAGGCCTTGTATTGACTATCGGCTTTTAAATAAGATCACTGTCAAATTTCAGTATCCTTTGCCGCTGTTGTCTGACTTGTTTGCCCGGATTAAAGGTGCCAAGTGGTTTACCAAGATAGACCTTCGTGGTGCGTACAACCTTGTGCGCATTAAGCAAGGGGATGAATGGAAAACCGCATTCAATACGCCCGAAGGTCATTTTGAGTACTTGGTGATGCCTTTTGGGCTCTCTAATGCCCCTTCAGTTTTTCAGTCCTTTATGCATGACATTTTCCGGAACTATCTGGATAAATTTCTGATCGTTTATCTGGATGATATTCTGGTTTTTTCTGATAATTGGGACTCGCATGTGGAGCAGGTCAGGATGGTCTTTAAAATTTTGCGTGAAAATTCTTTGTTTGTCAAGGGCTCAAAGTGTCTTTTTGGTGTACAGAAGGTTCCCTTTTTGGGGTTCATTTTTTTCCCCTTCTGCTGTGGAGATGGACCCAGTCAAGGTCCGAGCTATTCTTGATTGGACTCAGCCCTCGTCAGTTAAGAGTCTTCAGAAGTTCTTGGGTTTCGCTAACTTCTACCGTCGTTTTATCGCTAACTTTTCTAGCATTGTGAAACCTTTGACGGATATGACCAAGAAGGGCTCCGATGTGGTTAATTGGGCTCCTGCTGCCGTGGAGGCTTTCCAGGAGTTGAAACGTCGGTTTACTTCGGCGCCTGTTTTGTGCCAGCCTGATGTCTCGCTTCCCTTTCAAGTTGAGGTGGATGCTTCAGAGATTGGAGCAGGGGCCGTTTTGTTGCAGAGAGGCCCTGGTTGCTCTGTTATGAGACCTTGCGCCTTTTTCTCTAGGAAGTTTTCGCCTGCGGAGCGAAATTATGATGTGGGCAATCGGGAGTTGTTGGCCATGAAATGGGCATTTGAGGAGTGGCGTCATTGGCTCGAGGGTGCTAAGCATCGTGTGGTGGTCTTGACTGATCACAAAAATCTGATGTATCTCGAGTCTGCTAAACGCCTGAATCCTAGACAGGCCCGCTGGTCATTGTTTTTCTCCCGATTTGACTTTGTTGTCTCGTATTTACCAGGTTCAAAGAATGTGAAGGCCGATGCTCTTTCCAGGAGCTTTGTGCCTGATGCTCCTGGAGTCGCTGAACCTGTTGGTATTCTTAAGGATGGTATTATCTTGTCAGCTATTTCTCCTGATCTGCGACGTGTGTTGCAGAGATTTCAGGCTGATAGGCCTGATTCTTGTCCACCTGACAGACTGTTTGTGCCTGATAAGTGGACCAGCAGAGTCATTTCCGAGGTTCATTCCTCGGTGTTGGCAGGTCACCCAGGAATTTTTGGTACCAGAGATCTGGTGGCCAGATCCTTTTGGTGGCCTTCCTTGTCTAGGGATGTGCGGTCATTTGTACAGTCCTGTGGGACTTGTGCTCGAGCTAAGCCTTGCTGTTCTCGTGCCAGCGGGTTGCTCTTGCCCTTGCCTGTCCCTAAGAGACCTTGGACATATATCTCCATGGATTTCATTTCTGATCTTCCGGTGTCTCAGGGCATGTCTGTTATCTGGGTGATATGTGATCGCTTCTCCAAGATGGTCCATTTGGTTCCTTTGCCTAAACTGCCTTCCTCTTCCGATCTGGTTCCTGTGTTTTTCCAGAACGTGGTTCGTTTGCACGGCATCCCTGAGAATATTGTGTCAGACAGAGGATCCCAGTTCGTTTCCAGATTCTGGCGATCCTTTTGTAGTAGGATGGGCATTGACTTGTCGTTTTCGTCTGCTTTCCATCCTCAGACTAATGGACAGACGGAGCGAACTAATCAGACTTTGGAGGCTTATTTGAGGTGTTTTGTCTCTGCTGATCAGGATGATTGGGTGACCTTCTTGCCGTTAGCTGAGTTTGCCCTTAATAATCGGGCTAGTTCCGCCACCTTGGTTTCGCCGTTTTTCTGCAACTCTGGTTTCCACCCTCGTTTTTCTTCGGGTCATGTGGAACCTTCTGACTGCCCTGGGGTGGATTCTGTGGTGGATAGGTTGCAGCGGATCTGGAATCTTGTGGTGGACAACTTGAAGTTGTCACAGGAGAGGGCTCAGCGCTTTGCCAACCGCCGCCGCGGTGTGGGTCCCCGACTACGTGTTGGGGATTTGGTGTGGCTTTCTTCCCGCTTTGTTCCTATGAAGGTTTCCTCTCCCAAATTTAAACCTCGTTTTATTGGTCCTTACAAGATATTGGAAATTCTTAATCCTGTATCCTTTCGCCTGGATCTACCTGTGTCGTTTGCTATCCACAACGTGTTTCATAGGTCCTTGTTGCGGCGGTACGTTGTGCCTGTGGTTCCTTCTGCTGAGCCTCCTGCTCCGGTGTTGGTTGAGGGCGAGTTGGAGTACGTGGTGGAGAAGATCTTGGATTCTCGTCTCTCCAGGCGGAGGCTTCAGTACCTGGTCAAGTGGAAGGGCTATGGTCAGGAAGATAATTCCTGGGTGGTCGCCTCTGATGTTCATGCGGCCGATTTAGTTCGTGCCTTTCACGCCACTCATCCTGATCGCCCTGGTGGTCGTGGTGAGGGTTCGGTGACCCCTCACTAAGGGGGGGGGGTACTGTTGTGATTTTGCTTTTTGCTCCCTCTAGTGGTCATTAGTGATTTGACTCTGGAGCGTCTGTCTTTTCCTATATCCTCACCTGGGCCGTTAGTTCAGGGGCGTTGCTATATAAGCTCCCTGGACCTTCAGTTCAATGCCTGGCATCGTTGAAATCAGAGCTAATCTGTTGTGCTCTTGTCCTCTGATCCTGGTTCCTGTTTTTCAAGCTAAGTCTGCTTCTTTGCTTTTTGCTTTTGTTTTGTTTGGTATTTTTGTCCAGCTTGTTCCTATCTGTATCCTGACCTTTGCTGGAAGCTCTAGGGGGCTGGTGTTCTCCCCCCGGACCGTTAGACGGTTCGGGGGTTCTTGAATCTCCAGCGTGGATTTTTATAGGGTTTTTGTTGACCAGATAAGTTATCTTGCTATATTCTGCTATTAGTAAGCTGGCCTCTCTTTGCTGAACCTGGTTCATTTCTGTGTTTGTCATTTCCTCTTACCTCACCGTTATTATTTGTGGGGGGCTTGTATCTTGCTTTGGGGTCCCTTTCTCTGGAGGCAAGAGAGGTCTTTGTTTTCTTCTCCTAGGGGTAGTTAGATTCTCCGGCTGGTGCGAGTCATCTAGCGATCACCGTAGGCATGATCCCCGGCTACTTCTAGTGTTGGCGTTAGGAGTAGCTATTTGGTCAACCCAGTTACCACAGCCCTATGAGCTGGATTTTTGTATCTTGCAGACTTACATGTTCCTCTGAGACCCTGTCCACTGGGGTCATAACATACCACAAGGTAAAAAGGCAATTAAGTGCAAGTGGGTATTTAAAACCAAATATGATTGTGAAGGTAAAGTCCACAGATTTAAAGCGAGGTTGGTCGCAAAAGGATATTCGCAAAAATATGGTGAAGACTATGATGCTACTTTTTCCCCGGTCGCTAAGCAGACAACATTTAGAGCATTGTTGGCGGTAGCTGCACTACAAAGGATGTTTGTCAGACATTTGGATATCAAAACCGCATTTTTAAATGGTGACATTGAGGAGGACTTATACATGACTCAACCTGAAGGTTATATAAAGGAAGGTGAACAGAACCTTGTTTGCAAACTACAAAAATCTCTTTATGGTCTTAAGCAATCAGCGAGAGCATGGAATACTAAAATGAACAAAGTCTTGTTAGAAGAAGGATTTAAAAGAGGTCAAGCGGATCCATGCCTGTACACGAGATATACAGATGGAAAATGGATGTATATTCTCTTATATGTGGACGATGTAATTGTAGTTCATCAAGAAGAAGCTGAAATTGGGAAAATTACTAAAATTTTGAACCAGCATTTTGAAACGAAAGACCTAGGAAATGTGACATATTATCTAGGAATCCACATCCAGAGAGAGGAAGATGGAAGTTTTCTTTTAAATCAAAGTGCAAAGATTAATTCAATTTTGGATCAGTTCGGAATGACAGAGGCCAAAGGTGTATCAATGCCAATGGAATCATCCTACCTGAAACTGGAAGAAGGTGACCTGTTGCCTAACAATGAGAAATATCGACAGGCAGTGGGGGCACTTCTATATATCTCAACTATGACTCGACCGGATATTACAACAGCAGTTGGAATATTGTGAAGATATGTGGAGAAACCGCGCCAAAAGGACTGGAATGCCGTTAAAAGAGTTCTCCAATATTTAAAAGGGACACATGGTGTAAATTTTAAAATATCTGCAGCAGGAAATCTAAAACTCACCGGCTATGTTGACTCACATTGGGCTGGTGATTCGCAAGATCGTAAATCCACAAGCAGATACGTATTTAAACTTGGAGAAAGTTCAATCTCCTGGTCTAGTAGAAAACAAGTATCTGTTGCTTTGTCATCTACAGAAGCTGAGTATGTGTCCGCAGCCTATGCAAGTCAGGAGATCATTTGGCTAAGACAACTGATGGATGATCTTGGTAAACCGTTAACTCAGCCAACAGTGATGTATGAGGACAACCAAGGATGCATTAAACTTGCATGCAGTGAAAAGATCAGTGCTAGAACTAAGCACATCGACGTCAGATGTCATCATCTACGTGACTTAATAGATCGTGGTATAATTCAGTTTGTTTATTGTGAAACTGATAAAATGTTAGCTGATATTTTGACCAAGCCATTGCCATGACCTAGGTTCCAAGAATTGAGAACCACTATGGGACTGACAGAATAAGTAGTTGTTGAGTGGGGGTGTTGGCCTAATGCATATTGATCTGTATGTATTGCAACAACTATTGTTTGTTTAATATGATGTGATTTTTATGTCTGCATGCATATTGTTCATCTGTTAACAAAGTTTAAAAGAAAAAAAAAAAGGAGTCCTCATGTACAGACAGGATGCTCCTCCTCCTCCTTCCCTGTGAGCCCATTTCTTGTGTCTGCAACTGAAACTGAAAGTAACAGCATATCTCTCTCAGAAACCAGATTGATCCTGTTCTCATGTTGTATGCTGAATGTTCTTAGTTCTTAATAAATTAACATTCTCTGTTGCTCGTTGTGGACATCACGCTGATTAACCCGCTGCTAACACTGATGAATCCCCTTTTCGATTGCTTGGGACATCTGGAAAACAGCTTATTCGGAGAAGAAGAGGTGAGCGCTACCATCAGTCTTGTCTCATGCCAACTGTAAAGCATCCTGAAACCATTCATGTGTGGGGTTGCTTCTCAGCCAAGGGAATCGGCTCATTCACAGTCTTGCCTAAAAACACAGCCATGAATAAAGAATGGTACCAGAATGTCCTCCAAGAGCAACTTCTCCCAACCGTCCAAGAGCAGTTTGGCGCCCAACAATGCCTTTTCCAGCATGATGGAGCACCTTGCCATAAAGCAAAGGTGATAACTAAATGGCTCATGGAACAAAACATAGAGATTTTGGGTCCATGGCCTGGAAACTCCCCAGATCTTAATTCCATTGAGAACTTGTGGTCAATCATCAAGAGACGGGTGGACAAACAAAAACCAACAAATTCTGGAAAAATGCAAGCATTGATTATGCAAGAATGGACTGCTATCAGTCAGGATTTGGTCCAGAAGTTGATTGAGAGCATGCCAGGGAGAATTGCAGAGGTCTTGAAGAAGAAGGGTCAACACTGCAAATATTGACTAGCTGCATTAACTCATTCTAACTGTCAATATAACCTATTGGTACTCGTAATATGATTGCAATTATATTTCTGTATGTGATATAAACATCAGACAAACACTAATAAAAACCAGAGGGCAGCAGATCATGTGAAAATGTAATTTTGGTGTCATTCTCAAAACTTTTGGCCATGACTGTAGTTCCATCTCATAGCTGTTTCTGACCTAGTCATTTCTTCTCTCTATAAAATCTGGCCAGTCCTTCTCTTCTTCTCAAGTGAAAGTTTACTTCCTGGTTTCCTGGAGTTGCTGTGCAGAGTTGGAGATAATGTTTGCTGCTGGAGATTTTTGTATGCTGTTTTTGGATGTATGCTTTCCTGTTCGATTCCCATTTTGTTTGTACATTCCTACCCCTCCCTATGTACATCTCAACCTTTGGTGAGTGATTTATATGCTAGCAGATTTGTGTTATCCCTGTTTGTAGTACGTGTTTATACACTAGCATTTCTGTCCCAGGCCTACTGGGGTAGGGAGAGGGGACAGCTTAGAGTATAAAAGGAGAACAGTAAGGCACAAGGCTAAAACCTCCTCATCATTAGAGGCACCTTTGGGAGCAGTGATAGTTAGGGCCCCAGTCCAAGGAACAGCGCAGGGCACCTTTCCCTAATCACGTACAGTCACAGTGTGATCTGTGTATTTAATTTATAATTAGGTAATATGTTCAGATGTCTTCCTCTGTAACATATTGCACAGGTTGAAGGGTGCCAACCTCCACTGGTAGGAAGGGAATCCATAGTGATGCATCACACACAAATCGGATAAAAAAAAAATTTTAAACACAGATTGTAATGTAGCACTATAGGCAAAAACTCAAGGGGCTCGATACTTTCACAAGCCACTTTATATATACTGTTTACAGGTGCTTCTCACAAAATTTGAATATCATCAAAAAGTTAATTTATTTCAGTTCTTCACACAAAAAGTGAAACTCATATTTTATATAGAATCATTACAAACAGAGTAATCTATTTCAAGTGTTTATTTCTGTTAATGTTTATGATTATGGCTTACAACCAATGAAAACCCAAAAGTCATTATTTCAATAAATTAGAATACTTTATAACACCAACTTGAAAGATGATTTGAAATTCCGAAATGTTGGCCTACTGAAATGTATGTTCAGTAAATGCACTCAATGCTTGGTCTGGGCTCCTTTGGCATCAATTACTGCATCAGTGCGGCGTGGCATGGAGGCGATCAGCCTGTGGCACTGCTGAGATGTTATGGAATCCCTGATTGCTTTGATAGCAGCCTTCAGCACGTCTGCATTGTTGGGTCTGGTGTCTCTCATCTTCCTCTTGACAATACCCCATAGATTCTCTATAGGGTTAAGGTCAGGCGAGTTTGCTGGCCAATCAAGCTCAGTGATACTGTTGTTTTTAAACCAGGTATTGGTACTTTTGGCAGTGTGGACAGGTGCTAAGTCCTGCTGGAGAATGAAAATTCCAACTCCAAAAAGCTTGTTGGCAGAGGGAAGCATTAAGTACTGTAAAATTTCCTGGTAGACGGCTGCGCTGACTTTGGACTTGATAAAATACAGTGGACCTACACCAGCAGATGATATGGCTCCCTAAACCATCACTGATTGTGGAAAGTTCACACTAGACCTCAAAAAACTTGGATTCTGTGCCTTTCCACTCTTCCTCCAGACTCTGGGACCTTGATTTCCAAATGAAATGCAAAATTTACTTTCATCTGAAAACAACTCCTTGGACCACTGAGCAACAGTCCAGTCCTTTTTCTCCTTGGCCCAGGTAAGACGGTTCTGGCTTTGTCCATTGGTCATGAGTGGCTTGACACAAGGAATGTGACACTTGTAGCCTATATCCTGGATACGTCTGTGTGTGGTGGCTCTTGAAGCAATGACTCCAGTAGCAGTCCACTGCTTGTGAATCTCCCCCAAATTTTTGAATGGCCTTTTCTTAACAATCCTTTCAAGGCTGCGGTTATCCGGGTTGCTTGTGCACTTTTTTCTACCACACTTTCCTTCCACTTTCCATTAATATGCTTGGATACAGCACTCTGAACATCCAGCTTCTTTAGCAATGATCTTTTGTGGCTTACCCTCCTTGTGGAGTGTGTCACTGACTGCCTTCTGGACATCAGTCAAGTCAGCAGTCTTCCTCGTGATTGTGGAGCCTACTGAAACAGACTAAGGGACCTTTTTAAACACTTAGGTATCCTTTGTAGGTGTTTTGTTAATTATTCTAATTTACTAAGATAATGACTTTTAGGTTTTCATTGGCTGTAAGCCATAATCATCAACACTAACAGAAGTAAACACGTCAAATATAAATGACTCTATATATGAGTTTCACTTTTGAAAAACTGAAATAAATTAACTTTTCAATGATATTCTAATTTTGTGAGAAGCACCTGTGTGTGTGTATGTATGTATGTATGTATGTATGTATGTATGTGTATATATATATATATATACAGTGGGGCAAAAAAGTATTTAGTCAGTCAGCAATAGTGCAAGTTCCACCACTTAAAAAGATGAGAGGTGTCTGTAATTTACATCATAGGTAGACCTCAACTATGGGAGACAAACTGAGAAAAAAAAATCCAGAAAATCACATTGTCTGTTTTTTTAGCATTTTATTTGCATATTATGGTGGAAAATAAGTATTTGGTCAGAAACAAAATTTAATCTCAATACTTTGTAATATATCCTTTGTTGGCAATGACAGAGGTCAAACGTTTTCTGTAAGTCTTCACAAGGTTGCCACACACTGTTGTTGGTATGTTGGCCCACTCCTCCATGCAGATCTCCTCTAGAGCAGTGATGTTTTTGGCTTTTCGCTTGGCAACACGGACTTTCAACTCCCTCCAAAGGTTTTCTATAGGGTTGAGATCTGGAGACTGGCTAGGCCACTCCAGGACCTTGAAATGCTTCTTACGAAGCCACTCCTTCATTGCCCTGGTGGTGTGGTTTGGATCATTGTCATGTTGAAAGACCCAGCCACGTTTCATCTTCAATGCCCTTGCTGATGGAAGGAGGTTTGCACTCAAAATCTCACGATACATGGCCCCATTCATTCTTTCATGTACCCGGATCAGTCGTCCTGGCCCCTTTGCAGAGAAACAGCCCCAAAGCATGATGTTTCCACCACCATGCTTTACAGTAGGTATGGTGTTTGATGGATGCAACTCAGTATTCTTTTTCCTCCAAACACGACAAGTTGTGTTTCTACCAAACAGTTCCAGTTTGGTTTCATCAGACCATAGGACATTCTCCCAAAACTCCTCTGGATCATCCAAATGCTCTCTAGCAATCTTCAGACGGGCCCGAACATGTACTGGCTTAAGCAGTGGGACACGTCTGGCACTGCAGGATCTGAGTCCATGGTGGCGTAGTGTGTTACTTATGGTAGGCCTTGTTACATTGGTCCCAGCTCTCTGCAGTTCATTCACTAGGTCCCCCCGCGTGGTTCTGGGATTTTTGCTCACCGTTCTTGTGATCATTCTGACCCCACGGGGTGGGATTTTGCGTGGAGCCCCAGATCGAGGGAGATTATCAGTGGTCTTGAATGTCTTCCATTTTCTAATTATTGCTCCCACTGTTGATTTCTTCACTCCAAGCTGGTTGGCTATTGCAGATTCAGTCTTCCCAGCCTGGTGCAGGGCTACAATTTTGTTTCTGGTGTCCTTTGACAGCTCTTTGGTCTTCACCATAGTGGAGTTTGGAGTCAGACTGTTTGAGTGTGTGCACAGGTGTCTTTTTATACTGATAACAAGTTTAAACAGGTGCCATTACTACAGGTAATGAGCGGAGGAAAGAGGAGACTCTTAAAGAAGAAGTTACAGGTCTGTGAGAGCCAGAAATCTTGATTGTTTGTTTCTGACCAAATACTTATTTTCCACCATAATATGCAAATAAAATGATAAAAAAACAGACAATGTGATTTTCTGGATTTTTTTGTCTCAGTTTGTCTCCCATAGTTGAGGTCTACCTATGATGTAAATTACAGACGCCTCTCATCTTTTTAAGTGGTGGAACTTGCACTATTGCTGACTGACTAAATACTTTTTTGCCCCACTGTATATATATATTGACACTGAGTATTAGTGCAATATATACCAATCAATGATAACTATATAATTTATTATACAGCAGCCAACGAAAGAATAGAATTTACCTCCTACTTTAGCATTGTATGCTACTCCAACGCCACATTTCTTGTTGTTTGCAACCATTGCAACTTCTCCTGCACATCTGGTGCCATGTCTAGAAAGCAAAGCAAAATTTAAAAAAAAAAAAAAAACAGCAGTGACAACCACCGCCTCTCTCCTCCACCAATGTATTCACAGAAAGGATGGTGCGGTCTGTTGGCCACTGTTTTTAGCTTTTCAGCTGCTGCACTTTGCCAGTGTCTGCCTCAGGGTATGTGTCCACGGTCAGTAAACGCTGCTTGTTTGACGCTGCGCAGAGCTGCAGCGTCAAACACGCAGCGTCCAGATGTTCCAGCATAGTGGAGGGGATTTTATGAAATCCCGTGTCCACTATGCGTGGAAACACGCATCCGACTTCCCTGCGACTCCGGACATGCTGCGCGTCTTTTCAGATCGCAGCATGTCCGTGCTACCTGCGGCGACGCTGCGTTGCCGCAAGTAATATCACAGGGCGCTATGCGAGGGTGCGATGATCCCGGATGTGTACAGTTAACACATCCGGCATCATCGCGTCCCAGAAAGGGGGCGGGGCTTAGCGCCGAGCGGCTTCGCCGCTCCGGCGATACCGCCGGCCATCCTGACCATGGACACGTACCCTCAGACTATACCATAGAGATAAGATGCACAAAATACTTACTTGTTCTCATTAGTGATATCGTATCGTGGAAAGGGGTCTTTATCATTATTATTGAAGTCATAACTTGCTTCTGGATCCTGAAAGGCAGAAATATCATTGAACTGTATTAATATTTTAGACACACATTACAACATCTACCATTTTACAAACAATAAACTTACGTAATTTGCATAGATGTCTGTATGATTCCATTCCAATCCATCATCTAATACAGTCACGACAACTCCTTTTCCCGTTATTCCTTTCCTCCATACCGGGATTACATGGAGATCCAGCTTTGGCAATGTTGGGTTCACTCTTGTGTCTTGCTGGGAATATTAAAGTACATTTTTCTAATATCATCTTTAACATTGAATATTTTATATCTGAGTGTTATGATGTAAAGTGTCAATAATAAATGTGTTTTTGTGTCATTATGTGTTGAAAGATTCAATGATCACACAATTCCAATTGCATTTCTCTAGCTTAAGTCCATTTTTTCATCGGACAGATACACAACAAGCCTGTAACATTTACCATGTACCTATTATTTCTGTATGGCGGTATCAAGATTTTTAACTCAGTGTCAGTAAACTAGTAGCTTGGTTTCAATGTGTGCACCCCGAATGAAATACAAGGTCTGGACCCTGTTCCAGCTACATAGGTACTATAATAATATAGGGGTCCTAAAGAGGAGGTCCTTGTGACTAACAATAACCTAAGTATAACAATATGGACATGATTGATTTGCTGTTCAACATAACAATGGGACACAGACTTTGTTTTTTCAAGGCCTCTTTTTATATTTGAGATCTCTATGCCAAAACCAGCGATACTGCCATAGTAGAGGCATGCAGCCCCATAGAAGTGCAGCCACGGATCAGGCAAATGGCCGTGGCATGCACCTGCTCACACATTTCCTGTACCGTTTCATCCTCAATTAATTTAAATGCCAGGAGGAGGATTAAAGGGACTCTGTCAGTACAAAATGACTGTTCAAACCAAGTACAGGCACTCGGTGCTTTATAGCATGGCCAATAATTTCAAAACACCTTCCCCAAACACCTTGCTTGTTTTCCATATATCTCCACCATTCTCTGGCCCTATGAAACCAGTGTTGCTAATCAAATTAGAACAGGGTGGAGCTACAGGGAACACAAGCATGTGGGAAGGTATCAGCCTGCCTAGTCAAGAAAAAGTAGCAGGAAGTAGACCAGCACCATCCAGATCATCTCTCAATAGTGAGTGCAGCCAACTAGCACTGTGTGTCCACCACTCACCTTCTCAGCCTCCTCCTCTGTCTAGACAACTGGAGGAAGGGAAGCACAGGCCATAACAGCCGATGCTGGCCACCGCAAACTCACAGAGAGCATCCTTAGCCATTGACTGGACTGATGGGGACTACTATATGGTAAGTATGACAATACTAGAGGACTACTAAATGGTAAGTACGACAATACCAGGGGACTACTGTATGGTAAGTATGGCAATACTAGAGGACTACTAAATGGTAAGTACAACAATACCAGGGGACTACTGTATGGTAAGTATGGCAAAACCAGGATACTATTGTATGGTAAGTATGGCAATACCAGGGGACTACTGTATGGTAAGTATGGCAATACCAGGGGTCTGCTGTATGGTAAGTATGTCAATACCTGGGGGACTATTGTATGGTAAGTATGGCAATACCAGGGGACTATTGTATGGTAAGTATGATAATAACAGGGGACTACTGTATGGTAAGTATGGCAATACCAGGGGACTATTGTATGGTAAGTATGACAATACCAAGGGACTATTGTATGGTAAGTATGACAATACCAGGGGACTATTGTATAGTAAGTATGACAATGCCAGGTGACTATTGTATGATAAGTATGGCAATACCAAGGGACTACTGTAAGGCAATACCAGGACTAATTTATGGTAAGTATGGCAATGCCAGGTGACTTCTGTATCGTAAGTATGGCAATACCAGAGGAGTACTGTATGGTAAACATGGCAATACCAGAGGAGTACTGTATGGTAAATATGGCAACAGCAGGGGACTACTGTATGGTAAGTATGGCAACACCAAGGGACTACTGTGTGGTAAGTATGGCAATACCAGAGGACTACTGTATGGTAAGTATGGCAATACCAGGGGACTACTGTATGATAAGTTTGGCAATACCAAGGGACTACTGTATGGCAAGTATGGCAATACCAGAGGAGTACTGTATGGCAAGTATGGCAATACCAGGGGAGTACTGTATGGTAAGTATGGAAATACCAAGGGACTACTGTATGGTAAGTATGGCAATACCAGGGGTCTGCTGTATGGTAAGTATGTCAATACCTGGGGGACTATTGTATGGTAAGTATGGCAATACCAGGGGACTATTGTATGGTAAGTATGATAATAACAGGGGACTACTGTATGGTAAGTATGGCAATACCAGGGGACTATTGTATGGTAAGTATGACAATACCAAGGGACTATTGTATGGTAAGTATGACAATACCAGGGGACTATTGTATAGTAAGTATGACAATGCCAGGTGACTATTGTATGATAAGTATGGCAATACCAAGGGACTACTGTAAGGCAATACAAGAGGACTAATTTATGGTAAGTATGGCAATGCCAGGTGACTTCTGTATGGTAAGTATGGCAATACCAGAGGAGTACTGTATGGTAAACATGGCAATACCAGAGGAGTACTGTATGGTAAATATGGCAATAGCAGGGGGCTACTGTATGGTAAGTATGGCAACACCAAGGGACTACTGTGTGGTAAGTATGGCAATACCAGAGGACTACTGTATGGTAAGTATGGCAATACCAGGGGACTACTGTATGATAAGTTTGGCAATACCAAGGGACTACTGTATGGCAAGTATGGCAATACCAGAGGAGTACTGTATGGCAAGTATGGCAATACCAGGGGAGTACTGTATGGTAAGTATGGAAATACCAAGGGACTACTGTATGGTAAGTATGGAAATACCAAGGGACTACTGTATGGTAAGTATGGCAATACCAGAATACCAGGGGACTACTGTATGGTAAGTATGGCAATACCAGGGGACTACTGTATGGTAAGTATGACAATACCAGGGGAGTACTGTATGGTAAGTATGACAATACTAGGGGAGTACTGTATGGTAAGTATGGCAATATCAGGGGAGTACTGTATGGTAAGTATGGCAATACCAGGGGACTACTGTATGGTAAGTATGGCAATACCAGGGGAGTACTGTATGGTAAGTATGGCAATACCAGGGGAGTACTGTATGGTAAGTATGGAAATACCAGGGGACTACTGTATGGTAAGTATGGCAATAACAGGGGACTACTGTATGGTAGGTATGGCAATACTAGAGGACTACTAAATGGTAAGTACAACAATACCAGGGGACTACTGTATGGTAAGTATGGCAAAACCAGGATTCTATTGTATGGTAAGTATGGCAATACCAGGGGACTACTGTATGGTAAGTATGGCAATACCAGGGGTCTGCTGTATGGTAAGTATGTCAATACCTGGGGGACTATTGTATGGTAAGTATGGCAATACCAGGGGACTATTGTATGGTAAGTATGATAATAACAGGAGACTACTGTATGGTAAGTATGGCAATACCAGGGGACTATTGTATGGTAAGTATGACAATACCAAGGCACTATTGTATGGTAAGTATGACAATACCAGGGGACTATTGTATAGTAAGTATGACAATGCCAGGTGACTATTGTATGATAAGTATGGCAATACCAAGGGACTACTGTAAGGCAATACCAGAGGACTAATTTATGGTAAGTATGGCAATGCCAGGTGACTTCTGTATGGTAAGTATGGCAATACCAGGGGAGTACTGTATGGTAAGTATGGCAATACCAGGGGAGTACTGTATGGTAAGTATGGAAATACCAGGGGACTACTGTATGGTAAGTATGGCAATAACAGGGGACTACTGTATGGTAAGTATGGCAATACTAGAGGACTACTAAATGGTAAGTACAACAATACCAGGGGACTACTGTATGGTAAGTATGGCAAAACCAGGATACTATTGTATGGTAAGTATGGCAATACCAGGGGACTACTGTATGGTAAGTATGGCAATACCAGGGGTCTGCTGTATGGTAAGTATGTCAATACCTGGGGGACTATTGTATGGTAAGTTTGGCAATAACAGGGGACTACTGTATGGTAAGTATGGCAATACTAGAGGACTACTAAATGGTAAGTACAACAATACCAGGGGACTACTGTATGGTAAGTATGGCAAAACCAGGATACTATTGTATGGTAAGTATGGCAATACCAGGGGACTACTGTATGGTAAGTATGGCAAAACCAGGATACTATTGTATGGTAAGTATGGCAATACCAGGGGACTACTGTATGGTAAGTATGGCAATACCAGGGGTCTGCTGTATGGTAAGTATGTCAATACCTGGGGGACTATTGTATGGTAAGTATGGCAATACCAGGGGACTATTGTATGGTAAGTATGATAATAACAGGAGACTACTGTATGGTAAGTATGGCAATACCAGGGGACTACTGTATGGTAAGTATGACAATACCAAGGGACTATTGTATGGTAAGTATGACAATACCAGGGGACTATTGTATAGTAAGTATGACAATGCCAGGTGACTATTGTATGATAAGTATGGCAATACCAAGGGACTACTGTAAGGCAATACCAGAGGACTAATTTATGGTAAGTATGGCAATGCCAGGTGACTTCTGTATGGTAAGTATGGCAATACCAGGGGAGTACTGTATGGTAAGTATGGCAATACCAGGGGAGTACTGTATGGTAAGTATGGAAATACCAGGGGACTACTGTATGGTAAGTATGGCAATAACAGGGGACTACTGTATGGTAAGTATGGCAATACTAGAGGACTACTAAATGGTAAGTACAACAATACCAGGGGACTACTGTATGGTAAGTATGGCAAAACCAGGATACTATTGTATGGTAAGTATGGCAATACCAGGGGACTACTGTATGGTAAGTATGGCAATACCAGGGGTCTGCTGTATGGTAAGTATGTCAATACCTGGTTGACTATTGTATGGTAAGTATGGCAATACCAGGGGACTATTGTATGGTAAGTATGATAATAACAGGGGACTACTGTATGGTAAGTATGGCAATACCAGGGGACTATTGTATGGTAAGTATGACAATACCAAGGGACTATTGTATGGTAAGTATGACAATACCAGGGGACTATTGTATAGTAAGTATGACAATGCCAGGTGACTATTGTATGATAAGTATGGCAATACCAAGGGACTACTGTAAGGCAATACCAGAGGACTAATTTATGGTAAGTATGGCAATGCCAGGTGACTTCTGTATGGTAAGTATGGCAATACCAGAGGAGTACTGTATGGTAAACATGGCAATACCAGAGGAGTACTGTATGGTAAATATGGCAATAGCAGGGGACTACTGTATGGTAAGTATGGCAACACCAAGGGACTACTGTGTGGTAAGTATGGCAATACCAGAGGACTACTGTATGGTAAGTATGGCAATACCAGGGGACTACTGTATGATAAGTTTGGCAATACCAAGGGACTACTGTATGGCAAGTATGGCAATACCAGAGGAGTACTGTATGGCAAGTATGGCAATACCAGGGGAGTACTGTATGGTAAGTATGGAAATACCAAGGGACTACTGTATGGTAAGTATGGCAATACCAGGGGTCTGCTGTATGGTAAGTATGTCAATACCTGGGGGACTATTGTATGGTAAGTATGGCAATACCAGGGGACTATTGTATGGTAAGTATGATAATAAAACAGGGGACTACTGTATGGTAAGTATGGCAATACCAGGGGACTATTGTATGGTAAGTATGACAATACCAAGGGACTATTGTATGGTAAGTATGACAATACCAGGGGACTATTGTATAGTAAGTATGACAATGCCAGGTGACTATTGTATGATAAGTATGGCAATACCAAGGGACTACTGTAAGGCAATACCAGAGGACTAATTTATGGTAAGTATGGCAATGCCAGGTGACTTCTGTATGGTAAGTATGGCAATACCAGAGGAGTACTGTATGGTAAACATGGCAATACCAGAGGACTACTGTATGGTAAGTATGGAAATACCAAGGGACTACTGTATGGTAAATATGGCAATACCAGAATACCAGTGGACTACTGTATGGTAAGTATGGCAATACCAGGGGAGTACTGTATGGTAAGTATGGCAATATCAGGGGAGTACTGTATGGTAAGTATGGCAATACCAGGGGAGTACTGTATGGTAAGTATGGCAATACCAGGGGACTACTGTATGGTAAGTATGGCAATACCAGGGGAGTACTGTATGGTAAGTATGGCAATACCAGGGGACTACTGTATGGTAAGTATGGCAATACCAGGGGACTACTGTATGGTAAGTATGACAATACCAGGGGAGTACTGTATGGTAAGTATGGCAATACCAGGGGAGTACTGTATGGTAAGTATGGCAATACCAGGGGAGTACTGTATGGTAAGTATGGCAATACCAGGGGACTACTGTATGGTAAGTATGGCAATACCAGGGGAGTACTGTATGGTAAGTATGGCAATACCAGGGGAGTACTGTATGGTAAGTATGGAAATACCAGGGGACTACTGTATGGTAAGTATGGCAATAACAGGGGACTACTGTATGGTAAGTATGGCAATACCAGGGGACTACTGTATGTTAGGTATGGCAATACCATGGGACTAGCTAGAATGCACGCCATTCTCTGGACTAGAGGTGGGCCTTGATTGTGACATCCATAATGTTCATATCAATATATATTGATATATCAATAAGTAGTGTTTTTACTATAGATGTTATTAAAAAACAAAAACAAAAAACCTTAAAGTAATTGCTTGAAGAAGCCATGAGTGTATATGTGGACGGTAGCTTTTTGAATCTGTAGTTTTCCACATTTAATGAATTTTCAAATGGTGATTAGTGATGAGCAAGTACAGTCATTGCTCGGGTTTCTCCGAGCACGTTCGGGTGGTCTCCGAGTATTTTGGTGTTCTCGGAGATTTAGTTTTTGTTGACGCAGCTGCATGATTTGCGACTGCTGGAAAGCCTGAATACATGTGGGGGTTGCCTGTTTGCTAGGGAGTCCCCACATATATTCAAGCTGTGTTGCAGCTGTGTGAACAGAAACTAAATCTCCGAGCACTCACAAATACTCGGAGACCACCCGAGCATGCTCGGAGAAACCTGAGCAACGAGTATACTCGCTCATCACTAATGGTGATCAAATGATTCTTTAATGCAATTTTTACATGTTACTTACCAAATACCACTGATGACTCCACATGGGATCGTTAAAAAGATCCTCTGTGCTCTGTCTGAGGACAGTGCGTTTACTCCTCTCTTTAATATATTGTTGCTCTGCCCACGACACCTAGAGATATCAATAATACATTGTGTGATATTTGGTTTATTAAGCTGGAGTCACACTTAACGTATGAAAAATCGGTCCGAGTCTCCCTGCTGAGAGCCGCACGAGAGTAATGTGAGTGTTATGAGAGAACAATTCGATTTTTCACATCCAGCATCCGATTTACATTCAAATTAAATGTGATTTTAACATGAGATTTTAAATACAGCAATTCTCTGTCATTTAGGGTATGTGCACACGTTCAGGAATTTTCGCGTTTTTTTCACGATAAAATTTCACTATCATTTAGAATGCATTCCGCAAGTTTTGTGCACATGATGCGTTTTTTTCCGCTTTTTTTCGTCATCTGCAAAAGAGTAAAAACAAACGCCTGTGCCGACATCACATAGGTGAAGTGAGTTCATTGGCCATTAACTTGCGGGACCTGCCAGACGGCACCACAAGCAGGAGAACTTTCTCACTCTTGCGGTGCCCTCAGAAAAGAAATAGCAATTCACACAGACACACTGGGCACACGGGGCTCAGTGTGTCTGCTGGATGACAGGCTGCATGGTCGCATCATGCAGCCTGCCATCTAGCTGTAGCAGAGCTGGACCCGTCGTGGGACAAAATGGATTAAAGCATCTCTGCAGAAAGATGAGGAATTCTGTTGTTTTTTTAAACTCTTTTGCTGATGACGAGGGGATCGGGGGAATGGGCGAGGTCGTAAGTATGATTTCATTAAGAACAATAAAGGAGTCCATGTCATTCTTTCATTAATGGACTTTGTTCTGGGTGTCCTTGTTTTCTTACAATGTGACTATAGGGTTAGTAATGGGGGCATCTTATTGATGCCTCTCCATTACTAAATTGCTAACATGAAAATAACCCCTCACTACTAGGATAAAACTTAACTTTTAATAAATCTATTAAAAACGGGACAAACATCAAATACAACACCACACATAAAGTGCACTCTATAAATACCCTATATATATATATATATATATATATATATATATATATATATATAAATCCTGGTCTGTGTACCTGCCTACTTGCAAAGGTTGGCACCCTATACACATACCCACACGAGACTGGCGCCCCCGCTCCACGGCGGCTGACCCTATTCTCCTGTTGTGCCCTATTGATAAGTGCCAATCATTGTACTTTCACAACCAGGGAAGATAGTAGCCCAAAGTGTGTAGATCAGAAAAACAGGCAATATTATATATATATATACTGCATATATATATATGTCTATGTATATATATATATATATATATATATATATATATATATATATATGTGTGTGTGTGTGTGTGTATGTATATATATATATATATACGTATCACAGACCCGGAAAAAAGGAATAAAGTGCCGAGTTTGATAAAGATAAATTCAAAATATCCCCTATCACTATACTGTACCCCCACTGCTCCCTACCTTGCAGCAGAGGTTGGCACCCTACTTGTCAGCGGATATGGCGCCCCCGCTCCACGACGGCTAGCCCTAGAGAGCCCTGCTAATCTCCAGGTCTACCACACTTGAAGCAGTATACATTCTTTGTTGTTATATATATATATATATATATATATATATATCATAAGTACACTTGATACTAGGAATACATCTGAGAGGGGTACCTATCCAAGTATAGATGTCTGAGAACCTCTACGCATTTCGCCTGACGGCTCCTCAGGAGGTTAGATGTATAGATATTGCCTCTCCATTGCTAACCCCGGGGCTTGATGTCACCTGATGGTGACATCAACCCCCAACTATTACCCCACTTGCCACCGCTACAGGACAAGCGGGAAGAGTGAGGCTAAGTGCCAGAATTGGCGCATCTTATAGATGCGCCTTTTTTGGGGCGACTGAGAGCTGATGTTTTTAGCCTGGGGGGCAGTTTCCATGGTCCCTTCCTAGGCTATTAAAATCAGCCCACAGGTGTCTTCATAGCCTTTGCTGGTTATTAATTATAGGGTGACCCGACGTAATTTTTTTGGGGGATCCCCCATTTTAATAGCTAGTAAAGGCTAAGTATACAGCTGTGAGCTGATATTAACAGCCTGGGAAGCTCCATGGGTATTACCCCCTTCCCAGGCTATAAACATCTGCCCCCAGCCATCAGCTTTCCCTCTGCTGGTTTTGAAAATTGTGCCAGAGCCCACAACATTTTTTTCCAAAAAACAATCTTTTATTAATTAAATACATGTCCAGTAATTTGCACACACACTGTACAAATTCTATTTGTCACTGTCATCTACATATTTACCTATTCCATTTGTATTTACTGTATGTAATCCATCTCTTCTATCCTGTTGGTTCCTGCAGTGATTTTACAGAACACGGCAGATGAATTACTGGCTTTTCTTCTATCTATCTATCTATCTATCTATCTATCTATCTATCTATCTATCTACCTATCTATGTAATATATATGTGTGTGCGTGTGTCACTGACATCTATATATACTGCATATATGTATTCTATGTGTATATATCTATTCTACCTATTCTATTCTAACCTGTCAGTTTGATCTTACTGTATGCAGCACAGGATTTGCTGGCTTTTCAAAGGACATCGGTGCATAAAAATCAGACAGCACTCGCATGGTCCGAGTGCTGTGCAATTTTTTTCTCGCACCCATAGGCTTGCATTGGTGAGCCTCTGCCAAGTCTCCGTGACAATCACGGCATGCTGCGATTTTACACGCATGGAGAAGAACCCAATCAACCAAGCCATGGACTGCCAGAGAAAACCCAATCCAGGTATTATATCAAAAAATGCCTTTATTACATAATCCTTATGGCAACAATTTAAAAGCAATATAAAAACAATAAATCTGTACGCATAACAGGATATATGAAATATTTCATAACATGGTATTGGCAGACCCAGTAACCAAATAATAAGTCCCTTAATAGGTGAAAGCAAAGTGTGATCCAATATAACTCATAAAAAAATGTATAAAAATATATATATATATATATATATATATATATATATATATATATATACACACACACACACACACACATCTCATAAAAAAAGTGTAGTGCACACAAATTGCATATATCCACTCCAGAATCTAATATATAAAGTGCAATGTGCTATAAATCAGTAAACAAGCAAACCATGTGCTTAAATCTCCACAAAGTGCTATGTGTTGACGAAGGAGATCATCCGAACGTGCGTCGGGGTGCGCTATCACAGGACGAGGCGACCCTTAAAGGTATATACCTGCAATTTTCTTGAGTCCCTTCCAGCACATAGCACTTTGTGAAGATTTAAGCACATGGTTTGCTTGTTTACTGATTTATAGCACATTGCACATTGTATATTAGATTCTGGAGTGGATATATGCCATTTGTGTGCACTACACTTTTGTTATGAGATGTATGTACAGGTCCTTCTCAAAAAATTAGCATATAGTGTTAAATTTCATTATTTACCATAATGTAATGATTACAATTAAACTTTCATATATTATAGATTCATTATCCACCAACTGAAATTTGTCAGGTCTTTTATTGTTTTAATACTGATGATTTTGGCATACAACTCCTGATAACCCAAAAAACCTGTCTCAATAAATTAGCATATCAAGAAAAGGTTCTCTAAACGACCTATTACCCTAATCTTCTGAATCAACTAATTAACTCTAAACACATGCAAAAGATACCTGAGGCTTTTAAAAACTCCCTGCCTGGTTCATTACTCAAAACCCCCATCATGGGTAAGACTAGCGACCTGACAGATGTCAAGAAGGCCATCATTGACACCCTCAAGCAAGAGGGTAAGACCCAGAAAGAAATTTCTCAACAAATAGGCTGTTCCCAGAGTGCTGTATCAAGGCACCTCAATGGTAAGTCTGTTGGAAGGAAACAATGTGGCAGAAAACGCTGTACAACGAGAAGAGGTGACCGGACCCTGAGGAAGATTGTGGAGAAGGACCGATTCCAGACCTTGGGGAACCTGAGGAAGCAGTGGACTGAGTCTGGTGTGGAAACATCCAGAGCCACCGTGCACAGGCGTGTGCAGGAAATGGGCTACAGGTGCCGCATTCCCCAGGTAAAGCCACTTTTGAACCATAAACAGCGGCAGAAGCGCCTGACCTGGGCTACAGAGAAGCAGCACTGGACTGTTGCTAAGTGGTCCCAAGTACTTTTTTCTGATGAAAGCAAATTTTGCATGTCATTCGGAAATCAAGGTGCCAGAGTCTGGAGGAAGACTGGGGAGAAGGAAATGCCAAAATGCCTGAAGTCCAGTGTCAAGTACCCACAGTCAGTGATGGTGTGGGGTGCCATGTCAGCTGCTGGTGTTGGTCTACTGTGTTTCATCAAGGGCAGGGTCAATGCAGCTAGCTATCAGGAGATTTTGGAGCAGTTCATGCTTCCATCGGCTGAAATGCTTTATGGAGATGAAGATTTCATTTTTCAGCACGACCTGGCACCTGCTCACAGTGCCAAAACCACTGGTAAATGGTTTACTGACCATGGTATTTCTGTGCTCAATTGGCCTGCCAACTCTCCTGACCTGAACCCCATAGAGAATCTGTGGGATATTGTGAAGAGAAAGTTGAGAGACGCAAGACCCAACACTCTGGATGAGCTTAAGGCCGCTATTGAAGCATCCTGGGCCTCCATAACATCTCAGCAGTGTCACAGGCTGATTGCCTCCATGCCACGCCGCATTGAAGCAGTCATTTCTGCCAAAGGATTCCCGACCAAGTATTGAGTGCATAACTGAACATTATTATTTGATGTTTTTTTTGTTTGTTATTAAAAAACACTTTTATTTGATTGGCCGGGTGAAATATGCTAATTTATTGAGACAGGTTTTTTGGGTTATCAGGAGTTGTATGCCAAAATCATCAGTATTAAAACAATAAAAGACCTGACAAATTTCAGTTGGTGGATAATGAATCTATAATATATGAAAGTTTAATTGTAATCATTACATTATGGTAAATAATGAAATTTAACACTATATGCTAATTTTTTGAGAAGGACCTGTATATATATGTATATATATATATATATATATATATATATTTATTTATTTATTTTTTATTTTTTATTAATTAATTTTTTTATGAGTTATATTGGATCACACTTTGCTTTCACCTATTAAGGGACTTATTATTTGGTTACTGGGTCTGCCAATACCATGAAATATTTCATATGTCCTGTTATGCGTACAGATTTATTGTTTTTATATTGCTTTTAAATTGTTGCCATAAGGATTATGTAATAAAGGCATTTTTTGATATAATACCTGGATTGGGTTTTCTCTGGCAGTCCATAGCTTGGTTGATTGGGTTCTTCTCCCTACTTGGTGGTGGTGGTCACCGACTTACATAGAGCACCGTGATTAGTTGATATTATTATCAATTGTTTTTGATTATGCGGAAATGTTGTTAGTGATCTATGGTGTCTCTGTGTTTTAACATTATACAAGATTTTACACGCATGTAGAATACGCCGGAGAAAAAATACGGTGATGTGAGCTGTCCCACAGATTAACACTGGTCCGAGGGCTATGCGATGTTTTCTCACATAGCACTCGTCTGTATTCTACGGTAGTGTACACCCGGCTTTAGAATGTGAATCAAAGAAATTGTGCCTATATTATTTGTTTTATAAAATACAGAAGAGATACAAGACGCACAGTAAAGAGCTTGGCACATTTATCAAACTCCTCTACACTTTTCTCTAAAGTCTTGAGGGTTTCAGACAGACGTCATTAATCTTGCAGAACTGAACAACGTCTAGAAACTGAAATCTGTCACATTTTAAAATCATTGCAGGCAAGAAGTAAGATTCTGATGGATTGTTTGGTTCATAAAACCTATTTTAAAGTATGTTATTAGGCTATTTTACATTAATAGAGAAGAGATAGTTGAGGATTGATCTCAGACATCCATCCATATTTCCTCTCATCTAAGAGAAATGGGCTGATTATGCTAATAATAACACTCATCCGATTTTCTCAAATGAGAAGAAGGTGAGGAACTAAATGTCTCCATCTCCATTCTGTCAGTCCATGAAAATCGAACTGCACTCGGATGTCATTCAAGTGCAGTCCAGTGTTCTCCATGGACTCATTGACTTGCATGGCCAAGTGTGAAGCAATAATTGGATCAAACTCGGGTATGCTGTTATTTTTCTGATGTTTGTGGATTTGCACTCAGACCGAACATACGGCCATGTGCACCAGCGCTAAATAGCATTCATTATTAATGACCATTTTTTCCAACATATGCATTTCCCTTATAAACTACCATTGATTAAATTGTTTTATGTTTTTTTAGCTCTTTAGACAACCATTGCCAAGTTTCCCAATGCATTCTCTAAAAATAATATACATTTTCTTAGAACTAAAACACTTACTCGATCATCATCTGTTAGCCGCTTTGTTATGTGCGGCACACTCCTCCGTGACCTCCTTGGATGTGCTGACAGTCTGAATAAATAGTGATTTTCAAGAGATCCAATCTGTAAAAAAAAATAAATAGATACATACAGATAGAATGAAATTAAAAGTGGCAGTAATCATTATTCACACATGTGAGCAATAATGCAGCATTGGTGCCATCTCATGTGATATCTCTAAGTGGATGACGTTGGTTGCATTGCGCGTCCTCTATCCACATCTGTTTCTATGCATTCATCAGTTTTGCTAGCCACAGGCAAGCAATGCTAGACAATTATACAGTATGCTATCTCCGAAGAAAGTGTTATTTCCTCCATATTCATATAAAACCAATTAGTCATTCCGCACTATGCTGACATCATGGCTTTATGAGAGGAGAGTCATTTAATGGAACGGATACATTACAGCACAATGGATGATTGGCATTTGCTTTCTGACTCATGAGCAAAGCTCATTTCTTAAATTCTTCTTCTACTTAGCTGCGGCTGATGGACTTTGGCTATTCAGAATCCTCATTTCAGTGAATTACAAGGACAAGCACAGAAAATTAACAAGTGGTCTTCTATGGGGTGATCTGCTTTCTTTTGGAAAGGTTTCCCTGTTTATTAATATAAAAAAAAAAATCACACAGTTCTGCTATTGACAGAGTTCAGACTGAAAAAGCAGTGAATACAGGACAATAACATTAAAGTATTGTGTACATTGTCTGTTTGGCCTCCTTCACATGTACGTGTCTCTAGTACGTGTGGTATTCGTTTTCACACATACCGGAGACAAGTGTACACATGTACCCATTATAACTTAAAGGGCTGTGTGTTCATGTGACCCACACGTAGGCATAGCCATTTTTTTTTCCACAGCACGGATGACAAGGCAGATTAAAAGTCTATGGGTCCGTGTAAACACGTACAGCACACGGATGACATCCGTGTCACATCCGTGTGTTGTCCGTGTGATAAGGAGCCACGCATACAAGGATTGGAATAAGGAGCCATGCAGACAAGGATGGGAAAAAGGAACCATGCAGACAAGGATGGGAATAAGGAGCCATGTACACAAGGATGGGAATAAGGAGCCATGCAGACAAGGACGGGAATAAGGAGCCATGTACATAAGGACGGGAATAAGGAGCCATGCATACAAGGATGGGGATAAGGAGCCATGCATACAAGGATGGGAATAAGGAGCCATGCATACAAGGATGGGGATAAGGAGCCATGTACACAAGGATGGGAATAAGGAGCCATGCATACAAGGATGGGAATAAGGAGCCATGCATACAAGGATGGGAAAAAGGAGCCATGTATACAAGGATGGGAATAAGGAGCCATGCATACAAGGATGGGAATAAGGAGCCATGCATACAAGGATGGGGATAAGGAGCCATGCATACAAGGATGGGAATAAGGAGCCATGCATACAAGGATGGGGATAAGGAGCCATGCAGACAAGGATGGGGATGAGGAGCCATGCATACAAGGATGGGAATAAGGAGCCATGCATACAAGGATGGGGATAAGGAGCCATGCAGACAAGGATGGGAAAAAGGAGCCAGGTATACAAGGATGGGGATAAGGTGCCATGCAGACAAGGATGGCAATAAGGAGCCAGGTACACAAAGACGGGAATAAGGAGCCATGCATACAAGGATGGGAATAATGAGTCATGCATTCAAAGATGGGAATAAGGATCCATGCATACAAGGACGGGAATAAGGAGTCATGCATGTAAGGATGGGAATAAGGAGCCATGCATACAAGGATGGAGATAAGGTACTACCTTATCTCCATCCTTGTATGCATGACTACCTTAAAGGTAGTCATGCATACAAGGATGGGAATAAGGAGCCATGCAGACAAGGATGAGAATAAAGAGCCATGCATACAGGGATGGGAATAAAGAGCCATGCATGCAACGATAGGGATAAGGAGCCATGCATGCAAGGATGGGCATAAGGAGCCATGCAGACAAGGATGGGAATAAGGAGCCATGCAGACAAGGATGGGGATAAGAAGCCATGTATGCAAGGTTGGGGATAAGGAGCCATGCATACAAGGATGGGAATAAGGAGCCATGCAGACAAGGATGGGGATAAGGAGCCATGCATGCAAGGATGGGGATAAGCAGCCATGCATGCAAGGATGGGGATAAGGAGCCATGCATACAAAGATGGGAATAAGGAGCCATGCAGACAAGGATGGGAATAAGGAGCCATGTATACAAGGACAGGAATAAGGAGCCATGCATACAAGGATGGGAATAATGAGTCATGCATTCAAAGATGGGAATAAGGATCCATGCATACAAGGACGGGAATAAGGAGTCGTGCATGTAAGGATGGGAATAAGGAGCCATGCATACAAGGATGGAGATAAGGTAGTCATGCATACAAAGATGGGAATAAAGAGCCATGCAGACAAGGATGAGAATAAATAGCCATGCATACAGGGATGGGAATAAGGAGCCATGCATGCAACGATAGGGATAAGGAGCCATGCATGCAAGGATGGAGATAAGGAGCCATGCAGACAAGGGTGGGAATAAGGAGCCATGCAGAAAAAGATGTGGATAAGGAGCCATGAATGCAAGGATGGGGATAAGGAGCCATGCAGACAAGGATGGGAATAAGGAGCAATGCATACAAGGATGGGAATAAAGAGCCATGAATGCAAGGATGGGAAAAAGGAGCCATGCATACAAGGATGGGAATAGGGAGCCATGCAGACAAGGATGGGGATAAGGAGCCATGCAGACAAGGATGGGGATAAGGAGCCATGCATGCAAGGATGGGGATAAGGAGCCATGCATACAAGGATGGGAATAAGGAGCCATGCAGACAAGGATGGGAATAAGGAGCTATGCAGACAAGGATGGGGATAAGGAGCCATGCATGCAAGGATGGGGATAAGGAGCCATGCATACAAAGATGGGAATAAGGAGCCATGCATACAAGGATGGGAATAAGGAGCCATGCATACAAGGATGGGAATAAGGAGCCATGTATACAAGGATGGGATTAAGGAGCCATGCAGACAAGGACGGGAATAAGGAGCCATGTATACAAGGATGGGGATAAGGAGTCATGCATACAGGGATGGGAATAAGGAGTCATGCATACAGGGATGGGAATAAGGAGCCATGTATACAAGGATGGGATTAAGGAGCCATGCAGACAAGGACGGGAATAAGGAGCCATGTATACAAGGATGGGGATAAGGAGTCATGCATACAGGGATGGGAATAAGGAGTCATGCATACAGGGATGGGAATAAGGAGCCATGCAGACAAGGATGAGAATAAAGAGCCGTGCATACAGGGATGGGAATAAGGAGCCATGCATACAAGGATGGGAATAAGGAGCCATGCATACAAGGATGGGAACAAGGAGCCATGCATACAAGGATGGGGATAAGGAGCCATGTATGCAAGGTTTGGGGATAAGGAGCCATGTACACAAGGATGGCAATAAGGAGCCACGCATACACGGATGGGATTAAGGAGCCATGCATACAAGGATGGGATTAAGGAGCCATGCATACAAGGATGGGAATAAAGAGCCGTGCATACATGGATGGGAACAAGGAGCCATGCATACAAGGATGGGAATAAAGAGCCGTGCATACAGGGATGGGAATAAGGAGCCATGCAGACAAGGATGAGAATAAGGTGCCATGCATACAAGGATGGGAATAAGGAGCCATGCAGACAAGGATGGGATTAAGGAGCCATGCATACAAGGATGGGAATAAAGAGCCGTGCATACAGGGATGGGAATAAGGAGCCATGCAGACAAGGATGAGAATAAGGTGCCATGCATACAAGGATGGGAATAAGAAGCCATGCAGACAAGGATGGGAACAAGGAGCCATGCATACAAGGATGGGAATAAAGAGCCATGAATGCAAGGATGGGAATAAGAAGCCATGCAGACAAGGATGGGGATGAGGAACCATGCATACCATGATGGGGATGAGGGGACAATGTATACCAGGCTTATTCTCGAGTCAATACGTTTTCCCAGCTTTTCGTTGCAAAATTAGGTGCCTCGTCTTATACTCGGGTCGGTTTATACACGAGTAGTATATGGTAGTTAGGATTTGGTCAGTATTTTACCACAGTATTTGTAATCAGAGGAAAGCTCTTATAATAGAAACACGCCACCACTTCTGTATTTATCACCCACTCCTGAATTTGGCTAACAAATGCTGATGTAAAATACTGACCAAATACCAAACATATGAACATGGCCTAAATTTGGCAGTGCAAGTCTGTGTCCATGAAAAAATCTGACAGCATTCAGATACCATCCGAGTGCTGCATGCTTTTCACTGAGATAGGAGAAGCTTTTTTTTCACATTAGTGAAAATATCTGATGAAACCGAAGAAAATTATTGATGAAACTCGGTCCGTTTTTCTCATACGTAGGAAAATCCCCCTGACATCTGAATGAGGCCTAAAATGTCTAAAATAATCCTTTTAATTTGATTATTTTGGAATTTGGGCAAAATTGTGATACAATCCGTATGGCCGATGTACAGTTAGGTCCACATATATTTGGACAGTGACACAAGTTTTGGCATTTTATCCGTTTACCAAAACATATTCAAGATACTGTTGCATAATCATTATGGGCTTAAAAGTGAAGACTCACAGCTTTATTTAGAGGGTATTCACATCCTAATTGGAGTAAAGGTTTAGGAATTATAGCTCTTTAGTATTAGTGTACCATCCAAAACTTAGTGGTTAAAGTGCCAGTGCAAGTGTGCAAAAGGTATAAGAGGTATCACTGTCAAAGGGTTAATACAAAAAAATATGTATGAGACTGAGATCAGCTGTTGTAAGCAAGGACGCCACCTGCATGTGTGGGTGAATACTGGGCTCAGGCTGCCGCTGTCAGACATCCCTCCTCCCCGACGTACATTTCAGAAATCCTTCTTCAGGATTGAAGAAACATAAGTCGTTGATTTTTAATAAATATCAAGAGTAGCTCACGACTTTGTTGAAGTTTTCAATTGTGTCCCTCTGTCAGTTTGACATCCCTGATCTCTATTTACCATAAAGAGAAGACTTCATGTGAGCAAATACAGAGGGTTCACCACAAGGTGTAAACAATTAAACAGCCTTAAAAATAAGACTAGATTAGACTTGCCAAAAAACAAATGTAAGGCCAGTCTCACACGTTCAGATAATTCGGGTACCGGAGAAAATGGTACCGGAGTTATCCGTGTCCGTGTGTCCGTGTGCTCACATGGCACATCAGTGTGGCACACGGGCGGCAGCCGCGTGCCGCCCATGTGCCGCCTGAGGACCACACGGACCGTGCAGGAGAGACATCGCTACAGTAAGCACTGTCCCCAGCGTGTGGTGCTGAAGGCGGCATTTATCTCTTGTCCCCTGCAGCGCTCGCAGGAAAGTAGAGATGAAAAATCTATTTTTTATTTTTTTTTTCGTTAAAAATAAAGTTTGGGGTCACCTCCCGCCTCGCACCCCCCGTGCGCCCGCCCGCTTGCAGAGAAATACTCACCCAGCTCCTGCGATACCTCCTCTCAGCACCGGCAGCCTGTCCTGTGTGAGCGGTCACGTGGTACCGCTCATTACAGTGATGAATATGCGGCTCCACCCCTATGGGATCTCACCAGATCTCAGCCCCATTGTGCAGTTTCTCACATGCCTAAGACTCAATTTAAGGCAGAAAGACCCACAAACAAGCAACAACTCAAATTAGCTTCAGTAAAAGCCTGAGAAAGTATCACAAGGAGGAAACCCAGTGTTTGGTGACGTCCATGGGTTCCAGAATTCAAGTAGTCATTGACTGCAAAGGATTCTTTACAGATTATTAAAAATGAGTATTTCATTTATGATAAAGTTAATTTGTCCAATTACTTTTGATCCCAAGAAATGAGGAGTCTTTGTAGAAAAATGGTTGCAGTTCCTAAATGTTTCATGGGATATTTCTGTTCAACCCCTTTAGTTATACCTGTAAGTATCCACTTCAAATGCATCTCAGTTGTTTAATTTTAAATCCAAAATAGTGTCATGCAGAGCTGAAATCACGGAGATTCGGTCATTGTCCAGATCTCTCTCTCTCTCTCTCTCCTAAGAAGCAGCCCTGACAAAATCTCAAAAAGGATAGTCTATAGTATACATACCCTAAATGTTCCATATAGAAAATACTGTGCAATCATATACTAAGCAATCACACCCCATTAGTTGGTAGGCAGTGAGTGGTTGTATCATCAGTATTTTGCACCTGTATTGTCGCCATATAGAAAATACGCCTGCATACGCAGATATAATAACAATAATTTGCTTACTCGGTGAACATTCTGCATGTGGACTCCTGTGGACAAAGTTCAGCCATGTTTACCATGTCTATCAATAACACAAATTCAGTCTATATTGACAAAAGACTGGAGCAAATAGATCCTACCAGTGCAGTGATACAGCTGATGGAAAGCAAAAGGGAGCTTTAGAAAATTAGATAATGGCAAAACATATAATCTACCTCACATGATAAATGCCCTGAATGCCTTGCCTTGAACTTATCATGAGATCGCTCCTACTCAGTCTAGTCTAGGCATATTTAAGGTCACATAGGCTGCTGCAGATTGCCGAAAGCAACTCTATCCAGGCTGCAAGCACTCCAAGTATCATACAACTTCTGGAACCCCATATGTGCTGCACCTGGAGGTGTAAATATGTATATAGTGTCAATAAGTAGATTATTCTCACCTACTTTTTTATCTCCATAAATAAAGCTTTTTGGGTGCATCCTCTGACTTTATGGCCTGCCACCTTGAACATATTCTATTTATGATGCTGAGAAAAAAATGTAAAGTGGGTGTTCACCTGATGGAGTCGTGTATAACACAACCACTATACAGTTATATGAAAAAGTTTGGGCACCCCTATTAATCTTAAGCTTAATGTTTTATAAAAATTGTTTTTTTTGCAACAGCTATTTCAGTTTCATATATCTAATAACTGTTGGACACAGTAATGTTTCTGCCTTGAAATGAGGTTTATTGTACTAACAGAAAATGTGCAATCTGCATTCAAACAAAATTTGACAGGTGCATAAGTATGGGCAGTGCACCCTTATAATTTTCTTGTTTTAAATACTCCTACCTACTTTTTACTGACTTACTAAAGCACTTTTTTTGGTTTTGTAACCTCATTGAGCTTTGAACTTCATAGCTAGGTGTATGCAATCATGAGAAAAGCTACTTAAAGTGGCCACTTGCAAGTTGTTCTCCTGTTTGAATCTCCTCTGAAGAGTGGCATATGGGCTCCTCAAAACAACTGTCAAATGATCTGAAAACAAAGATTATTCAACATAGTTGTCTCAGAGATTTAACCTGTCAATTTCCACTGTGAGGAACATAGTAAGGAAATGGAAAAACACAGGTACAGTTCTTGTTAAGGCCAGAAGTGGCAGGCCAAGAAAAACATCAGAAAGGCAGAGAAGAAGAATGGTGAGATCAGTCAAGGACAATCCTCAGACCATCTCCAGAGATCTGCAGCATCAACTTGCTGCAGATGGTGTCACTGTGCATCGGTCAACTATACAAAGCACTGTGTTTTTTTGCCGCCATGCATAACGCCTTTTTGTATTACCAAACAACTCAATCTTGGTTTCATGAGTCCACAGGACCTTCTTACAAAAAGAAATTGGCTTCTCCAAATGTGCTTTTGCATACCTCAGCCGACTCTGTTTGTGGCGTGCTTGCAGAAATGGCTTCTTTCGCATCACTCTCCCATACAGCTTCTCCTTGTGCAAAGTGCGTTGTATAGTTGACCGATGCACAGTGACACCATCTGCAGCAAGTTGATGCTGCAGATCTCTGGAGGTGGTCAGAGAATTGTCCTTGACTGATCTCACCATTCTTCTTCTCTGCCTTTCTGATGTTTTTCTTGGCCTGCCACTTCTGGCCTTAACAAGAACTGTACCTGTGTTCTTCCATTTCCTTACTATGTTCCTCACAGTGGAAATTGACAGGTTAAATCTCTGAGACAGCTTTTTGTATCCTTCCCCTGAACAACTATGTTGAATAATCTTTGTTTTCAGATCATTTGACAGTTGTTTTGAGGAGCCCATGATGCCACTCTTCAGAGGAGATTCAAACAGGAGAACAACTTGCAAGTGGCCACTTTAAGTAGCTTTTCTCATGATTGCATACACCTAGCTATGAAGTTCAAAGCTCAATGAGGTTACAAAACCAAAAAAAGTGCTTTAGTAAGTCAGTAAAAAGTAGGTAGGAGTATTTAAAACAAGAAAATGATAAGGGTGCCCATACTTATGCACCTGTCAAATTTTGTTTGAATGCAGATTGCACATTTTCTGTTAGTACAATAAACCTCATTTCAAGGCAGAAACATTACTGTGTCCAACAGTTATTAGATATATGAAACTGAAATAGCTGTTGCAAAAAAAACAATTGTTGTAAAACATTAAGCTTAAGATTAATAGGGGTGCCCAAACTTTTTCATATAACTGTATTTGCCGTATATCAGCCGCTGCGGTATCCACAAGAATCAAACATAGTGTAGTATTAGGATAGTGGATTTTCTCTGCTGAAATTCCAGTAACGAACCCACAAGCCAGAGGATGATTCAAGGTGGTTTATTTGTCAACGTGTTTCAAAGACGCCAGATGGATTTGAAACGCATTCACCGCTCTAAAATGTGCAGTTTTACATTATTCGCGGGGTCTGGTAGGGACAGAAGCCAGTCAGTGTCTGGTGTGACCACCATTTGCCTCACACAGTGCAACACATCTCCTTGGCAGAGAGTTGATCAGGTTGTTGATTGTGGCCTGCGGAATGTTGGTCCAGTCCTCTTCAAGGGCTGTGCGAAGTGTTTGCATGTCTGAGCAGGAAGTATGAGAGAGGGGGAAGGTTGGAGATGTTCACACTGGTAGTATAGATGGATCCGTTGCTGTAGTTAAAAACCAGTGGGTGCAGTACTTGCTGGTCATTGCAGCTGACAGAGAAAAAACAAGGGTAGTTTACAGCACAACCAACCGGATAAAAGATGTACCGTAAGTTTATTGAATCAGGTTAAAAGTCCGTAAAAGTTAAAAACCTCAACATCTTACGCGTTTCTGGCATACTTAGACGCCCTTAATCATAAGTTATGCAGGAAACTATCCTAGTTTTTTCCCCTCTTTGCATGGACAGCATACTCACCGGACATGTCACCCATTGATAATGGGGTGCTCTGGATCGGCGTATGCCACAGCGTGTTCAAGTTCCTGCCAATATCTAACAATTTTGCATAGCCAGCTGATCAACTCTGTGCAAAGGAGATGTGTTCCACTGTGTGAGGCAAATGGTGATCACACCAGATAATGACTGGTTCTCTGACCCCCTCGGATGTCCCAATACTGTAAAACTGCACATTTTAGTGATGCCTTTTATTGGGGCCACCCTAAGACACACCTGTGCAATAATCATGCGTCTAATCAGCATCTGGATATGATAATCATGTGTCTAATCAGCATCTTGATATGCAGCACCTGTGAGGCGGATGGATTATCTTGCATCTCGGCAAAGACGTTCGCATTAAACTTAATAATAATTCTGGAAAATATATGGCTTATATTTCTATTTTTAGTAATTATTGAAAAAAAAATAAACTGCAATTTTCTAAACTGTAGGAAAATAGAAATATATAGGTTTAAAAACTCCATCTTACAATAATAATATTTGATTTTACTTTGTGAAGATTAAACAAACAGCAGCAAGATGCAACCAAATATGTTGGCACCTGGTAAATACATGAAAAGCAAATACTTCATTCCTTGCTCAAATACCTAGAGAACATAATTGCAAGACAGAGAGTGTTAAAGAATACCTGTTGTTTTAATTTGTATCTCATAAATCAAAAATATTTGTGAAAATAAGAAACGTCGCAATATAACTGAGAAGATAAATCTGCTTCTTTCTTCTTCTGTACTGATCTTTCACTCTCAGTTCATGGGTAAAATGTGTGTTCAGTGAAGACAGATTTTCCCTTTATGGACATAGGAGATGACAGGTTTTAAAATTATTTGGGAAGGAAGGAGCTAGAGGCTCACATTCTACAGTTACTGTTCTCTATAGAACTTTATAGGCACCAACTGTCATCTCCTATCTCAGGAAGGGGAACATTTTTATTTACCGAAGACAGATTTTACCTGGAAATTGAGAATTCTGAGAATAAATGATCAGTTCAGTAGAAGAAAGGAGCCGATTTCTTTAATAAGATATATAACAAAGTTTCTCTTTTTCACATTTTCTATTGATTTATGAAAAAATAAATCATTGGTTGCTCCTAATTTTCCATGTGCACATGCCTGTGCTTAACTGCCCTTTTCATAAAAACGTTTTAGCAACCACAGGTACAGTGGTAATTTCAATAATAATAAATCTATAATGAGAGAAGGATAAGTAATCTAGTGTCCTGTGTATAGATATAGAGATCTATTCTGTCATATCTCTGCAGAGTCGTGACTCATTGACTCATTTCAAATCCTGTTTATGATAAGGCTTAAAATGTAATTTCCCTACAGTATCTCAAATACTGTCCATACACAGACACGCACAGACACAAACGCACACATACTCCTAATCTAGGGCTAATTTGATAGGAAGCCAATTAACCTAACCATGATCTGTAGAGTTTGTTAGAAAACCTGAGCAAACACCATGCAGATGTTATTACTTATCAGTGTATAGTTAGGGTACTGTCACACAGTGCCATTTTGATCGCTACGACGGTACGATTCGTGACGTTCTAGCGATATCGTTACGATATCGCAGTGTCTGACACGCAGCAGCGATCAGGGACCCTGCTGAGAATCGTACGTCGTAGCAGATCGTTTGGAACTTTCTTTCGTCGCTTGATCACCCGCTGACATCGCTGGATCGTTGTGTGTGACAGCGATCCAGCGATGTGTTCGCTTGTAACCAGGGTAAACATCGGGTAACTAAGCGCAGGGCCGCGCTTAGTAACCCGATGTTTACCGTGGTTACCAGCGTAAACGTAAAAAAAACAAACAGTACATACTTACATTCCGGTGTCTGTCCTCCGGCGTCTCAGCTTCTCTGCACTGTGAGCGCCGGCCAGCCAGAAAGCGAGCACAGCGGTGACGTCACCGCTCTGCTTTCCGGCTACGGTGCTTACACAGTGGAGAGAAGCAGAACGCCGGGGGACAGACACCGGAATGTAAGTATGTACTGTTTGTTTTTTTTACGTTTACGCTGGTAACCAGGGTAAACATCGGGTTACTAAGCGCGGCCCTGCGCTTAGTAACCCGATGTTTACCCTGGTTACCCGGGGACTTCGGCATCGCTCCAGCGCCGTGATTGCAACGTGTGACCGCAGTCTACGACGCTGGAGCGATAATCATACGACGCTGCGACGTCACGGATCGTGCCGTCGTAGCGATCAAAATGGCACTGTGTGACAGTACCCTTAGTGCTGTAGGAACTCATGTACAAGATTATATCGTGGTGACCTACCTGTAGGAGTCATATTACAACACTGATTGACTTGTATGGGTCCCTATAATACCTCTTTATATCTCATATTTCATATGGAGGCATACCGGCATTAGTATAAATCAAACATGAAAAAAAATTATACCATAGTTCTTTGGATGCCATGCTATGGAGCTATTTTACTGCTAGAAATATGGCAAAGCCAGGGCTGCCACCAGGAATTTCAGGGCCCCATACTGGCAAAATTTTCTGGCCCCCTTGAGACTCTGCCCAGGCTCCACCCCAGCTCCACCTCCACACCTCGAACCTTCCACAGTCCCACCGCCCACTCTTGGAAAAGCTTCACTTCTGCACCATGTCCTCGCCAATCACACATTAACAGTTCCCATCTAACACTAAATCATATACATAGCAAGCAGCTTTTGTTTTGACCAAAAGATTTTTTAAGCCACCACCATCACAAGGTAGACTCCTCTGGCCATGCCCTACTCTACTCTAACCTATTAAACATTTCTTGAAATATCCAATACTCTTTTAAAATATATTTTTAGTTATTTTCTTTATGGTAATGTAACACATACATTTTTTAGCACCATGGCCGAACCACATATTACCATCACATAGTGACTGAATAATACCACATACAAGGGACAAATACCGCCACACCATGACCAGACCACATATTACCATCACATAGTGACCAAATACCACATACAAGGGAAAAATACTGCCACACCATGGCCGGACCACATATTACCACCACATAGCGACTGAATATCACAATACTGATCATTGATAAAAAAAAACTAATATTACATTATACACAGGAGCTCTCTACATAGTGTACAGATGATACAGTGATTACCAGTGACATTATACATAGGAGCTCTATATATAGTGTCAGTGTACAGGTAATACAGTGATCACCAGGGACATTATACACAGGAGCTTTGTATATAGTGTACAAGTAATACAGGGATCACCAGTGACATTATACACAGGAGCTCTGTATATAGTGTCAGTGTATAGCGTAAATGTACAGTGTACACATTGACTAACCAGTAACGTCTCTAGGTGAAGATATTCATCTTCACTTTTCATCTTCATCCAGCACACACTGCCATAACTTCTTCCAGCCAGGGCTGGTCTCTGCAGAAAATAACACAGTTATCCAGAGCACTGCTTCCACAATGCATTCCCCAATGTTTCCTCAACTTCTACACTATGCCGGATGAAGAAAAAAAGTGACAGTGTCGCCCTGCACTATAACATGACCCCCCCATTGAAAACCGTATTCTAAAAAAATAAAATATAACACCGCAGTAATTATATCCCTTTGATTAGCCCCAACAATAATAATGTCCAATATCCTGGCACCTTCCTGTAATAACGACCCCCATTCTGACCCCCATGTCTCTACATCCTGCTCCCATATTGTCCTCCCATCCTGCCCCCCATATGTCTTCATCCTGTCCCAATATATGTCCTCCCATCCTGGTCCCATACGTCTCCATCCTTCCCCCATTTATGTCCCCTCTTCCTGTCCCCCACATGTCACCATCCTTACTCCACATATGTCCCCTCATCCTGTCCCCCCACATGAATCCATCCTGCCCCCACATATGTCCTCTCACCCTGCCCCCCCATATGTCTTTCCATATTGCGAATTTTAGTGAAACAAAAAAAAGTTTCTCCTTACCTGACCACGGTCCAGCGTAGACTCTTCCTCATCCATTTCAGGCACATGACAGTGACATTACGTGCTGGTGAGGTAAGCTGTTGGTGTCTAAAGTTATGTGCCCACGTTCAGGAATTGCTACGGTTTTGATGTTACTTAATTATGCAGAGTCAAAACTGCAGTGACCAGATGTTACAGCATAGTGGATGGGATTTCTAAAATCCCTTGTCCACTATGCGTACTATCCCTTGTCCACTATGCGTGTATGTGCACCTGCGGCTCACCCGAGGAGACCGACAGCATGGCGCGGGTTTATGAGCCGCAGCATGTCAATTTCTCTTGTGGAAACACTCGTCTCTGCAACAGAAATGTCAACAGTAGAAATGTATTTGGATGCAGTAAATCCACATGGTTCACTGAGCACATGTGGATTTACCTAGGTGATTAGAATGCAGCACTTTGGACGCAGCGAAAATACTCTGCGCCCAAATCGCTGCTACTTCCTGATTGTGGGAACGTAGCCTAAATGGCTAGTGGGTAGTGTTGAGCGATACCTTCCGATATCGGAAAGTATCGGTATCGGAAAGTATCGGCCGATACCGTCAAAGTATCGGATCTAATCCGATACCGATACCCGATCCCAATGCAAGTCAATGGGACGAAAATATCGGAATTAAAATAAACCCTTTATAAACTTGTAGGTTCATTCTACATGAAAGAAAACAACTAAGAATAATGTAGGATGTATTGGGGGAGGTGGCGGAGACATTGAAGGCACAGAGGTTTAGCCCAATCAAATAGAATAGCAGGATTTTTATTTTTTTTTATGACGTTCGGCGTTAGAAAGATTTTGACTGTTATTTTTTTTTATTTTATTTTGTCAGATATTGATGTTTCACTACTTCCACGCCCTTCACCTTCTTTTTTACTTCTCCCACACTTTCTTCTTCATTATCCTCATCATCAGCTTCTTTGACATCAACTTCTTCACCTTATTCATCTTCTTCATCTTCTACCTATTATTTTTTTTGTTACATTGTTCATATTCTTTTTATTTTACTATTATCTTCTTCATATTCTACTTCTTCATCATATTCTTATTTGTGACAGGCATTCCCGTAGTTGTTATCTATAAAAGTTTGAAGATTACACCTTCCGTTCTGCCTGTCACAAAACAGTTACATTTGTCCGCGTTCAGTTTGGCCTGCAGCATCAGGCTTTATCCAGGGGCACCACGAGGAGGAACGGACTCACCCCCATACACTGCTTAGTCTTCTTCTGCTTATAATTTAGATAATATCTTTTGCTCTGATATTTAGTCTTATGCTTAATGTTCTTCTGCTCTTTGTTCTGCAGCCTCTTGTTCTTCTGCTTCTCGGTCTTCCAGGTCGTCGTCGTCTCCGGGGTCGTCGTCATCGGGGTGGTCTTCAGGGTCATCGTCTCCAGGGTCGTCGTCATCACGGTGATTGTCGTCTCCGGGGTCGTCGTCATCGGGGTGGTCTTCAGGGTCATCGTCTCCAGGGTCGTCGTCATCACGGTGGTTGTCGTCTCTGGTGTCGTCGTCATCTTAGGGGTGGTCTTCCGGGTCATCGTGTTTAGTCTCTTGAACTTGGAAATGTAGCAGAAGGTACAAGAAGGCTGAGAAAATGCCGAGAAACAGCTGATGGAACTGGAACTCGGATGGCTACCCGAAGGTCCAAGAGCCAATGGAACTACCGAGGACCAGCTGACGTTACTGGAACCCGGTTACTAAGCAGGAGGTACCCGTGCCTGAAAGCACTACCAAGGACCACCTGACGTTGGTGGAACTCGGATACCCAGAGGGAGGCACCTAAGCCAAAGGCTCTGCCCGGAACCAGCTGACGGTACTGGAACCAGGATGGGGAGCAGAAGGTACAAGAGCAAAAGACACTGCTGAGAACCAGCTGACAGTGCTGGAACCCGGATGGGTAGCCGAAGGTCCAAGAGCCAATGGAACGACCGAGGACCAGCTGACATTACTGGAACCCGGTTACTAAGCAGGAGGTACCCGTGCCTGAAAGCACTACCAAGGACCACCTGACGTTGGTGGAACTCGGATACCCAGAGGGAGGCACCTAAGCCAAAGGCTCTGCCCGGAACCAGCTGACGGTACTGGAACCAGGATGGGGAGCAGAAGGTACAAGAGCAAAACACACTGCCGAGAACCAGCTGACGGTGCTGGAACCCGGATGGGTAGCCGAAGGTCCAAGAGCCAATGGAACGACCGAGGACCAGCTGACGTTACTGGAACCCGGTTACTAAGCAGGAGGTACCCATGCCTGAAAGCACTACCAAGGACCACCTGACGTTGGTGGAACTCGGATACCCAGAGGGAGGCACCTAAGCCAAAGGCTCTGCCCGGAACCAGCTGACGGTGCTGGAACCAGGATGGGGACCTATTCAAGCTTGTCTTCCTAGAGCCCCAACTAGCAGTGTTGGAGCCAAGGGTCAGCAGGAGGAGTAGAGGGAGCAGAGTGTAGGCCGAAGCCTGCACTGGCGGCAGCTTTGGGTCTGTTGTGCCTGCGTGGCTGTTGCAGGACATTGCCGGCTGCACAGCAGGGGAACAGCTGGCGGTGCTGAACCCCACTGACACATTGGCTGGTGTTTTGCTCTGTGCAGCTAGCAGTACCGGGCCCCAACTGGCGGTGTTGGAGCCCGGGCTCTGCAGGGGGAGCAGAGTGTAGGCCGAAGCCTAATTGAACCAATTTCAAAGGTAACCTTTAACCCCCCCTCAGGTGTTACAAAGTAGAAGAGCCACAGCTTATGCAGCAGTAGTGCTGCACAAGTCAAAGGTTGCTCTTTTAATTTTGCTCCTTGCACACGCTGAATGAAACACGTATAACATTTAGCCCTTTATACAGTCAAACTGTGTTGGAGGCGCGAGTTCCCTTTGTAATGAGACGCAGCACAGATGTCAAGAATCCCACCTTGGTGCTGGGTGCAGCCTCCTGAGCGTTGTTATTTGCTGTACAGGAGTCTGCGCTGTCGTGTTATCCCCTGGCCTAGCGCTGTTAGCGCTGCCCATCTTCTGACATCATTTAATGTCGGCCGGTGCGGTTCGCGATGTCCATGAATCCCAGCCCCGCAGTGTCTTAACATTGTTAAAAGACTGCGGGTCTGGGATTCATGGCCTGGCGCAGCACATATGTTCGCCTCTCACACTCGGGTCCTTACACCCGCTTCAGACTGTGCGGCGTCAGCTGATCCCTTATCGCATGCCACGGCCATGAAGCCGCACAGTCTGAAGAAGGCGGAAGGAGATGAGGGACAGGCGAACTGATGCACTGCTCATGCCCATCAATCACACCCTCGCAGTCCCAATAAATAAGACACCGAGGGGCGTTGTGTGGGTCAGGGCGGCCGCAGAGGCGCAGTCAGCCAAACAATGATGCCAGAAGACGGGCAGCGCTACCAAGGGGGTTGCAGCGTGTCATTACAAAGGAAAGTCACACCTCCGGGACGGTTAAATGGTCACACAGAGGACACATTTTAGACGTGTTTTCAGTTCCACATGTGCGAGGAGAATACGTTTATGAGCCACCTTGCACACATGCAGCATTACCGCTGTACAAGGTGGCTGTAAAACGTACAAACGCCTGGGGGAGGGGGGACAGGTTCCCTTCAATTTCAGTTCTTGTGTCTGCGTGGCTTTTGCAGGACACGATGCCGGCTACACAGCAGGGGAACAGCTGGCGGTGCTGAACCCCACTGACACATTGGCTGGTGTTTTTCTCTGTGCAGCTAGCAGTATCGGGCCCCAACTGGCGGTGTTAGAGCCCAGGGTCAGCAGGAGGAGTAGAGGGAGCAGAGTGTAGGCCGAAGCCTGCACTGGCGGCAGCTTTGGGTCTGTTGTGCCTGCGTGGCTGTTGCAGGACACGTTGCCGGCTGCACAGCAGGGGAACAGCTGGCGGTGCTGAACCCCACTGACACACTGGCTGGTGTTTTGCTCTGTGCAGCTAGCAGTACCGGGCCCCAACTGGCGGTGTTGGAGCCCGGGCTCTGCAGGGGGAGCAGAGTGTAGGCCGAAGCCTAATTGAACCAATTTCAAAGGTAACCTTTAACCCCCCCTCAGGTGTTACAAAGTAGAAGAGCCACAGCTTATGCAGCAGTAATGCTGCACAAGTCAAAGGTTGCTCTTTTAATTTTGCTCCTTGCACACGCTGAAAGGAACACGTATAACATTTAGGCCCTTACACAGTCAAACTGATTTTGAGGCGTGAGTTCCCTTCGTAAAGAGACGCAGTACAGCTGGCAAAAATGCCACCTTGGTGCTTTGCGCGGCCTCCTGAGCATCGTTATTTGTTGCACAGGAGTCTGCGCTTTTGTGTTATCCCTTGGCCTTGCGCTGTTAGCGCTGCCCATCCTCTGACATCATGTTATGTCGGCCGTTGCGGTTTGCGATGACCATGAATCCCAGCCCCGCAGTGTCTTAACATTGTTAAAACACTGCGGGTCTGGGATTCATGGCCTGGCGCAGCACATATGTTCGCCTCTCGCTTGGGTTCTTACACCCGCTTCAGACTATGCGGCGTCACCTGATCCCTTATCGCATGCCACGGCCATGAAGACGCACAGTCCGAAGAAGGCGGAAGGAGATGAGGGACAGGCGAAGAAATGCACCGTTCATGCCCATCAATCACACCCTCGCAGTCCCAATAAATAAGACACCGAGGGGCGTTGTGTGGGGCAAGGCGGCCGCAGAGGCGCAGGCAGCCAAACAATGATGCCAGAAGACGGGCAGCGCTACCAAGGAGCTTGTTGCGTGTCAATACAAAGCAAAATCACACCTGAGGGACGTTTTAATGGTCGCAGAGGACTCATTTTTAGACGTGTTCACTTCAACATGGGCAAGGAGAATAAGTTTCTGAGCCACCTTGCACACATGCAGCATTACTGTCGTACAAGGTGGCTGTAAAACGTAAAAACGCCTGGGGGAGGGGGGACAGGTTTCCTTCAATTTCAGTTCTTGTGTCTGCGTGGCTGTTGCAGGACACGTTGCCGGCTACACAGCAGGGGAACAGCTGGCGGTGCTGAACCCCACTGACACATTGGCTGGTGTTTGGCTCTGTGCAGCTAGCACATCTGGGCCCCAACTGGCGGTGTTAGAGCCCAGGGTCAGCAGGAGGAGGAGAGGGAGCAGAGTGTAGGCCGAAGCCTGCACTGGAGCAAGTTGAAAGGGAAACTTTAACCCCCCCCCAGGCGTTTGTAGCTGAAAGAGCCATCATGTACAGCACTAATGCTGGAAAAGGTAAACTTAGCTCTTTTAATTATGGTCCTTGCACATGCTGAACCTAACACTTATGAAAAGTGTCCCCTCCTACCGTGATACCGTCCGGTAGGTGGAACTTTCCTTTGTGATGTGATGCAGCACAGCCGTCATTCTTATCCCCTTGGCGCCGTGCGCCGCCTCCTCAGCGTTGTTTGAATCAGTCCCGGAGCCTGCGCTGTTAGGTTAGCCCTTGGCCATGCACACATTTTGCGCTGCCCGTCTTCTGACATCATTTGGTGTCAGGCTGGCTGCGCCTGTGCGGCCGCGCTGGCCGAGATCCCGCCTCGTACTGTCTTCTGATTTAATCCCACTGGGGGCCTGAGATCCATGGACATGCGCAGTGCATATCGCCTCTCACTCCCCTCCCTACGGCTTCTTAAGACTGTGCGGTGTCACGGCCGTGGCATGCTATTAGGGACCAGCTGACACCGCACAGTCTGAAGAAGCCGTAGGGAGATGAGTGAGAGGTGGAGGTTCAGATATGCACTGCGCATGTCCATGGATCTCAGGCCCCCAGTGGGATGAAATCAGAAGACACTGCGAGGCGGGCTCTCGGCCAGCGCGGCCGCACAGGCGCAGCCATCCTGACACCAAATGATGTAAGAAGACGGGCAGCGCTAAGTGTGCCTGGCCAAGGAATAACATAACAGCGCAGGCTCCGGGACGGAATCAAACAACGCTGAGGAGCACGGCGCCAAGGGGGTAGGAATGACGGCTGTGCTGCGTCATATTACAAAGGAAAGTCCCACCTCCGGGACGGTTTTACGGTATCAGTGGACACATTTCATAAGTGTTAAGTTCTGCGTGTGCAAGGAGCTAAACAAAAATAGCTACCTTTTCCTTGTGCAGCATTACTGCTGTACAAGGTGGCTCTTTCAGTAACAAACGCCTTGGGGGGGGGGGGACAGGTTCCCTTACATTTCAGTTGTTGTGTCAGCGTGGCGGTCGCAGGACACATTGCCGGCTACACAGCTGGGGATCAGCTGACGTTACTGAAACCCAATAACACTGGGTCGTATGTTTTGACTGTGCAGACGGCACTTCTGAGCCTCAACTGGCGGTGTTGGAGCCCAGGAATTTAAGTTCAGGTGGTAGAAAGATGAACACAACAGGAGACCTGGATACTGTAGACAGTCACCTAATTATTTAATCAAGAAGAGGAGTGGCAAATTCCTGCGAGATCCAGGCCTTGTTCATTTTCAGGAAAGTAAGCCGGTCAACGTTATCGGAGGATAGTCGCATGCGACGGTCAGTTAGTACACCACCTGCAGCACTAAAGACACGTTCCGATAATACACTGGCCGCAGGGCAAGACAGCACCTCCAATGCATACTGGCTTAGCTCTGGCCATGTATCCAGCTTTGAGACCCAAAACTTGAAAGGGGAAGAGCCGTCTGGGAGTACAGCAAGAGGGCAAGACATGTAGTCTGTCACCATCTGACGGAACCGTTGCCTCCTGCTGACTGGAGCCGTCTGTGATGGTGTAGACTTTTGTGGCGGGCACAGAAAACTGTGCCACAGTTGGGCCATACTGGTCTTGCCTTGGGCAGAGGCACTGCTTCTGCTCCCTCTTTGTGCAGAGCCTCCACCACTGCCTGGACGTACTGAGCTGCTTTGGAATGCACTAGCAGCACTTCTCTCAGTTGGAATGGAGAAGATGATGGAATTCACCAGTGTGTCTTGGTACTCCCGCATTTTTCGCTCCCGATTCAACGGTGTGATGAGGCTTTCTACGTTGTCCCGGTAGCGAGGATCGAGGAGGGTGAACACCCAATAATCAGACATGTTGAGAATGTGGGCGATGCGGCGGTCGTTTCTCAGGCACTGCAGCATGTAATCCACCATGTGCTGCAGACTGCCAACTGCCCAAGAAACGCTTTCCCCTGCTGGAGGCGTGATCTCTGCCCGCTCGTCATCACCCCACCCTCGCTGTACACACTGAGTACTGGACAATTGTGTAACTCCCTCCTCTGGACGGATGTCTTCCTCCTCCATTGACTCCTCCTCATCCTCCTCACAAACTGTCCCCTGCCTACGCGTTTGTGAGGAACCACGTGGCGCTGACTGTCCAGAAGATGATGGAAATGCTGAATCCTCATCCTCCACCTCTTCCACAACATCATCCCTTAGCGCTTGCAGTGATTTTTCAAGCAGGCAGATAAGGGGGACAGTCATGCTGACTAGTGCATCATCTGTACTCGCCATCCGCGTGGAATAATCAAAGGGACGCAAAACCTGGCAGACGTCATTCATAGTGGCCCACTCTGTGGTTGTGAAGTCTGTACGGCGCTGAGTGCGACTTCTTTGCACCTGAAGCAGCTGGTACTCCATTACAGCTTGCTGCTGCTCACACAACCGCTCCAATATATGTAACGTGGAATTCCACCTGGTAGGTAGGTCACATATGATGCGATGTTCCGGCAGGCGGTGTCGGCGCTGCAGAGCCGCAATGCGCGCTTTTGCCGTGCTGGAACGCCGCAAGTGAGCACACTCTAGGCGGACCTTGTGCAGCAGTGCATCAAGATCCGGATAGTCCCTCAGAAAACTCTGCACGACCAAATTGAGCACATGTGCCAGACATGGGATGTGAGTGAGGTTGCCGAGGCCCAGAGCTGCCACCAGATTTCGGCCATTATCACACACTACCATGCCTGGCTGGAGATTCGCTGGCACAAACCACACATCGCTCTCCTGCTTGATGGCATTCCAGAGCTCCTGCGCTGTGTGGCTTCGATTCCCCAAAGAAATTAATTTCAAGACGGCCTGTTGACGTTTGGCCACGGCTGTGCTCATGTCGGTCGTAACAGGTACACGTTCATCACGGGTCCATGTGGAGGTGGACTGTGACGGCTCCTGCAGCGATGATTCTGAGGAACTGGTGTAGGAGGAGGAGTCAATGCGTACAGAATGGATTCCTGCAATCCTTGGAGTGGGCAGGACACGTCCTGCGCCACTCGCACGGTCTGTACCCGGCTCAACGACATTAACCCAATGGGCAGTGAGGGAAAGGTATCGCCCCTGTCCATGTTGACTGGTCCACGCATCGGTGGTGAGGTGGACCTTGCTACTGACGGCGTTCAGTAGCGCGTGTTTTATGTGTCCCTCCACATGCTTGTGCAGGGCAGGGACGGCTTGCCTGCTGAAGTAAAAGCGGCTGGGCACATTGTACTGTGGGACTGCCAATGACATCAAGTCACGGAAGCTGTCAGTCTCCACCAGCCTGAATGACAGCATTTCCAGTGACAGAAGTTTGGCAATGCCTGCAGTCAGAGCCTGTGCTCATGGGTGGTTTGACGAGAAAGGCCGCCTTTTCTCCCATGCCTGTACTACCGATGGCTGTAGACTGGGCTGGGAGTGTGTGGATGACTGGGAAAGTGGTGCTGCGGGTGGAATTACAGCGGGTCTCTGGACAACAGGGCCAGAGATTCTTCCACGGCGATCCTGGGAGGAAGCCGAACCAGCTGCGTGTGAGCTGGAGGAAGAGGCAACACGAGCTGAAGAGGTGGTAGCTGCCGCTGTTGGTTGGCCTAGCTCTTCAGTGTGTTTTTCTAACTCCGCCGGGTGCCTGGTGCGCACATGTTTCCACATGTTGGAGGTATTGAGGTTGCTGACATTTTTCCCTCTTTTGACTTTGTGATGACACACCTTGCATTTGACATAGCAAATGTCATCTGCAACTGTGTCAAAAAAGGACCAGGCACTGCAAGTCTTGGGAGCGCCCTTTTTGGCTTTTGGAAGAGACATGCTCCTAACGGGTGCCAAAGCGGAGGCTGCAGGATCCGCAGTCTTCCCCCTCCCTCTCCCTCTTTGGGCCGTACGGGGAATCTCTTCCTCAGAGCTGCTCCCACCACCTTCCTGTCCCTCACGCCAAGATGGGTCAAGGACCTCATCATCTACACTACCCTCTGCCCCCAACTGCTCCTCCTGGGTAGTCTCAGCAGCAGAGCACGCACCAGTAAGTGGCACCTGAGTGTCATCATCAGCTGATGCGGCCTGCGATGTGGTGACCGGAGCCACTGGCCCACCCGCCTCTTCAGAGGAAGAGAGAAAAAGCTGTTGGGCATCACTGCACCCTGCCTTTTCTTCCATTTCTCCAATGCTGCTTGGCTGGCCCCCTGTTTCCAAGCCAAGAGATTCAGAGAACAGAAGTAGAGACGGCTCCTGTCCTGGGCTCTCTGTCTGCCTGGGCAATTTGGCAGGTGGTGAAGAGACAGATGGCTGCTCTCCAGTGCTCTGTGTCTGAGAGGATGTGGCACTAATTGAAGTTGATGCATTAGCTGCCATCCATCCGACAACGGCTTCAATTTGTTCTTCACGCAGCAGCGGTGTACGGCGCTCTGCCACAAAGCTGCGCATGAATGACTGTTCCCTGGTGAAAGTGGGTGCTGATGAGTCACCGGTGCCCGCAGCAGGCACAGAATCCCCACGTCCCCTCCCTGCTCCACGCCCACGCCCACGTGCCTTACTCACTGCCTTCTTCATCTTGGTTGACTGATAAAGATAAGCAGAAAAGTACTAACGGCTTTGTGTGCTTATTCCTGAACAACTCCTCCTAACAGGTATAAGAAACACTAATTTTCTAAAGTGTGGACTAGACTTTAATATGAGCTAATGTGGCCTACACAAATGTAAAGTGGTGTCACTGGTGTGTTTGGTGAACTTTATTATTTATTTATTTTTTTGGGGCTGAACTGACAACAGATAGAGCTGCAGTCACACGGAGACCGTGCAGACAGCCGTAAACGGCGCTGCAAGGCCCAAAAACCCTCCTCTACGTTATCCTATGTAGTGTTTTTCCACAAATTAGCTGGAGACGGGTGGAAAGACACTAATAGGAATTTTTTGAAAAAATGTGCAGCAGCCTGCACTACTTAAAAGAAAATGAAAATTGATTTTGCGGTATGACGCAGTGAACAACCCTGAGCTGGAGACAACCAGGCTATGGCTGCTCACAGACTACAGGGCGAGCTGCAGTCACACGGAGACCGTGCAGACAGCCGTAAACGGCGCTGCAAGGCCCAAAAACCCTCCTCTACGTTATCCTATGTAGTGTTTTTCCACAAATTAGCTGGAGACGGGTGGAAAGACACTAATAGGATTTTTTGTTAAAAATTAGCAGCAGACTACACTACTTGGAAGAAAAAAAAAAAAAAAAAGAACAGTATGAGGCAATGAACCACCCTCCCTGATCTGAATACAACCAGCTATGGATGGCCTATGTGGCTGCACTCAGACTAGAGAGTGGGCTGCACTCACACACACACACACACAGACCTTGCAGATCGCTGTGAAAACAGCGCTACAAGGCAAAAGCAAGGTGAATAGTAGGTGAACACAGCGGTTGCTAAATTAGCCTTTGGAAAGCACAAAGAAGCAAATCGCTATCTCTAAACTGGCCCTCAGTCAGCAAACAGCGTCCTGTCACTAACTGAATTCACAGCAGAGTGATCGCAAAATGGCGCCAGCGACTTTTAAACTGCATCATGACATCATTTCAGCAGCCAATCACAGCCATGCCAGTAGTTTCATGCCCTCCATGCTGAACAGGATGTGCCCACACTTGAAATCATTCTCATTGGCTGAATTTGTGCATTTTGAATCTGGGAACTTCCGATTCCGGTATCCGATACGCGGCAAGTATCGGAATCCCGGTATCGGAATTCCGATACCGCAAGTATCGGCCGATACCCGATACTTGCGGTATCGGAATGCTCAACACTACTAGTGGGTCCTATTGTAGCGCAGGAAGCGGTCCTGCATGACAATAGATTTAAACTGAATGTGCATCCGAGGATGCACGTTCAGTTACTGAGTGAACGGCTGAATTCCAACCCTGGGGTTCAGTGAGGAGAGGGGCCCTGGCTGAGGACGTACATTCAGTTCAAATAGGCGGCACACAGAACCGGATCAGGGATTTGAACAATCGGTCACCCCCCGAACCGGACAAATCCCACCCCTAATTATGTTCTTTTCTGGCAGCTTATAAAAGCATAGGCTGCAGCCAATAGAAAAACGACACACAATAAAACATTGATCATAAATGACAAGAAACACTGGCATGTACTGCCAATATACTGCAGTCAGATAAGAGGGAGGGCAGTGAAGGAAAAAGAGGTAAGTCAGGGAGGAGACAGCCAGTGTCTTATACCTGTCTCTCTTGTCTCATGCCTCTCTCTTGTCTTCTGTCTTTATCTTTGCTGTCTCCTGCCTCTGTCTCTCTTGACACTTCTTCCATCTTTTCTATCCCCCGCTCTTTTCTTTCTTTCCTTCTGCCTCCTTCTCCTTGGTTGTCTCTGGCTCCACCCCCCGTTTAGCCCTGCCTTCCCATGTTCCACAGCCTGATAGCTGTGACGCTGCTGGGGTGAGTGATTATTCAGGAGTCAGGAGTGCTCCTGCCCAGCCTACACTGCAGCATTGAGTGCTATCTCTCAGGGGGCGGTACAGCGCTCCAGCTGCAGGAGGATTGTGCCACCCCCTGAGAGACACATGGGAGTGCAGATACCAACATTAGAACTGCATAAAGGCACTTTTTCTTGCCGGTACGTAGTAGCAACTGATTCTGCAAGAGCAGCTGAATTCCACCCCTGGTCACGATACAGTTTTTTAAAACTGTCCAGTGAGCAGAAGCAAAAAATGGAGTGTCTTATCCAGTCGGGGCCCCTCCTCTTTGCTTCTGCTCACTGGGCGCTTACACCAGTAAGGGCAGCAATGCCCTGATGGCGGCCCTGGGCAAAGCTATGTGTGTAAACTGAGGCTGTATGACGACACACAGATTGCAAGCTCTAACTTGAAATATAGTCCAGATATGCTCGATCCCTTCAGATATAAATCCAATCTTATTCTAAAGCCATAAAACCTTAATTTACAGATATCTTAGGTTTTTAGGGAAAAAAAATGTAGATTCAGGCACAACTAACTGGATAAAATCTGTAATTTATTGAATCAATTTAACAGTCCATAACAGTTAGAAACATCAACTCAGGTATTAAGATTTGTAATTTTTATGGACTTTTAACCCCTTAGTGATAGAGCCAATTTTGTACTAAATGATCAAGCCAATTTTTACAATTCTGACCACTGTCAATTTATGAGGTTGTAGCTCTGGAATGCTTCAACAGATTCCACTGATTCGGAGACTATTTTTTCGTGACATATTGTACTTCATGTTAGTGGTAAAATTTATTTGATATGACTTGCGTTTATTTATGAAAAAAATCAGAAATTTGGCATAGATTTTGAAAATTTTGCAATTTTGAAACTTTTAATTTTTGTACCCTTAAATCAGAGAGTCATATCGCACAAAATAGTTGATAAATAACATTTCTCACATGTCTATTTACATCAGCATAATTTTGGAAACATACTGTATATTTTTCTAATGACAGAAAAACCCACAATGGTCACAGAAATAACTTGAAACTGACAAAAGTAACAATAAATTAACCCCTTCATGACCCCGGGTATTTTCATTTTTTGTTTTTCGCTCCCCTCCTTCCCAAAGCCATAACTTTTTTTCATTTTTCTGTCAATATGGCCATGTGAGGACTTATTTTTTGCGGGACAAGTTGTTGTTTTGAATGACATCATTGTTTTTTGCATGTCATGTACTAGAAAATGGGAAAAAAACTCCAAGTGCGGTGAAATTGCAAAAAAGTGCAATCCCACAATGGTTTTTCATTTGGCTTTTTTGCTAGGTTCACTAAATGCTAAAACTGACCTTCCATTATGATTCTCCAGGTCATTATAAGTTCATCGACACCAAACATGTCAAGATTCTTTTTTATCTAAGTGGTTAAAAAAAATTTCCAAACTTTGCTAAAAAAAAAATAAAAAATTGAGCAATTTTTCCAGTACCCATAGCGTCTTCATTTTTCGTGATCTCGGGTTGGGTAAAGGCTTATTTTTTGCACGCCAAGCTATTGTTTTTAATGATACCATTTTGGTGCAGATAAGTTCTTTTGCTCGCCCGTTATTGCATTTTAATGCATTGTCGCGGTGACCAAAAAAAAATAATTCTGGCATTTCTAATTTTTTTCTCGCTACGCCGTTTAGCGACCAGGTTAATCCTTTTTTTATTGATAGATCGGGTGATTCTGAAAGCGGCGATACCGAACATATGTATTTTTTATTTTTTTATTGTTTTATTTTGAATGGGGCAAAAGGGGGGTGACTGTCATATTTTTCTTTTTTCATATTTTTGAAAACATTTTTTTTTTACTTTTGCCATGCTTCAATAGCCTCCGTGGAAGGCTAGAAGCTGGCACAACTCGACTCTGCTACATAGGAGCGAAGCATAGATCACTCCTATGTAGTAGAATTGCTGCATTGCTATGAGCACCGGCCACATGGTGGCGCTCACAGCAATCCGGTATTAACAACCATAGAGGTCTCAAGGAGACCTCTGGTTGTCATGCCGACGCATCGCTGACCCCCGATCATGTGACGGTCAGCGATGCGTGCATTTCCGGCCCTATGGCTCGATGGCTGTTCAAAACAGCTGACATGTCTCGGCTTTGATACAGGCTCACCGCCGGAGCTCGCATCATAGCGGGGGTTCTGACCTCGGACGTACTATCCTGTCCGAGGTCAGAAAGAGGTTAAAAATCCATGAAAATGAACAAATGAAAGTCAGACATTGCTTTTCAACCATGCTTCCACAGAATTAAAAAAAAAAATAAAACTCATGAAATAGGCCTGGACAGAAATGATGGTACCCCTGAAAATAATGTGACAAAAGGGACATGTTAAATCAAGGTATTCATGTATATGGAGAACTGAGTTATCCATATATATGTATATGGGAATTCATTCAGATGGCCATTATATCATTATATGGGTGTATTTTACAGTAGTTTCCATTTTATGGCAATAACATGTGGACCTCCAGACTTGTTAAGACTCCATGAACATTATATTATGTTGTTTGAACTTGCAGAATTTGACCTTCTAATGTCTAAGGAGGCTTTCCAACTCCACTGAATATATAGGGAAGAGAAGGATAGGGCATGTTGAATTTCAGCACGTAATCCTTTCGTTCCTGCAGGATTTAAAGGTTCTGTCAGCGGCGACTTACTCGATTAACTGACAAGATATGCACATTTGGTTGAAGAAAGGATGAATGTCCAAAGGGGACTTGATGACCTACAATTCGCCATAGAATCCTATAGTTATCTAGCTTCACCAAATTAGATCTTGAGGAGGTCTGAGCATTTCAGCTGTAACACGAAGCTAAACTGTGCCTGCATAATAGCCATCTAAAAGTGGTCTGACTTAAATTCTTTACTTTCATATCCTATTGTAATTATTGGTGACATCTGCATATGAACATGCTGCTTTCCAACTAACCTCGATTGAACCAGACCCTATCTATTTTTACTCCTCGATGCACTGAAAGTGCCTAAAAGGGATACAGTTACTAGAAGTAATCACTGATAAGTGCTGGTTTGGTGGGGGTCCGACCAATGAGGCACTCACCAAATCTCCAGAATAGGGTACCAATGCTTCAATTCTGAATGACGTAGCAGTGCACATGATTAACCACCGCACTATGCATCCAGTATAGGATTATGGGAGATAACTGAGCACAGCTGTCAGGCAGTTCCATTGAGAAGGAATAGATTCACGGTCGTGCATGAACGCTGACACTTCATTCACAAAGGGAATCGGTGTACCCTTCTAGCCTCAGTAGGCGGACACCCACCAATCTAGAAGTGGACAGTTGTTAACGTGTTGAAACAGGAATACCCCTCAGTTTTATCAGAATACAACAATAGTCACTGCAACATGAGGATTTTTTTACATTGTAGGGGTTCACTCACTCAGGTGCGTTCGAGGAAACAGGAGGCACATTCTCTTTAATGTCCATGTGGATTTATTTGCTCCATAAACCAGCAAGGCAGCAACAAAAAGGAAAACAGTCCATACATCAGGCCGACATAGCATAAAAGTCCATAGAAGAGCTCCGCTCTCTCAGGTCTGTAGGCACGCAGGCCCAGTCCTGGAGCCTTAACCCCTTAGTGACAGAGCCAATTTGGTACTTAATGACCGAGCCAATTTTTACAATTCTGACCAGTGTCACTTTATGAGGTTATAACTCTGGAACGCTTTATCGGATCCCGCTGATTCTGAGATTGTTTTTTCGTGACATGTTGTACTTCAAGTTAGTGGTAACATTTCTTCGATATTACTTGCGATTATTTATGAAAAAAATGGAAATATGGCGAAAATTTTTAAAATTTTGCAATTTTCAAACTTTGTATTTTTATGCCCTTAAATCAGAGAGATATGTCACAAAAAATAGTTAATAAATAACATTTCTCACATGTCTACTTTACATCAGCACAATTTTGGAAACAATTTTTTTTTTTGTTAGGGAGTTATAAGGGTTAAAAGTTGACCAGCAATTTCTCATTTTTACAACACCATGTTTTTTTTAGGGACCACATCACCTTTGAAGTGATTTTGAGGGGTCTATATGATAGAAAATAACCAAGTGTGACACCATTCTAAAAACTGCACCCCTCAAGCTGCTCAAAACCACATTCAAGAAGTTTATTAACCCTTTACGTACTTCACAGGAACTAAAACAATGTGGAAGAAAAAAATGAACATTTTACTTTTTTTTGCAAACATTTTACTTCAGAACCATTTTTTTTAATTTTCACAAGTGTAAAAACAGAAATTTAACCACAAATTTTGTTGTGCAATTTTTCCTGAGTACACCGATACCCCATATGTTGAGGTAAACCACTGTTTGGGCGCACCGCAGAGCTTGGAAGTGAAGGAGCACCGTTTGACTGTTTCAATGCAGAATTGGCTGGAATTGAGATCGGACGCCATGTCGCGTTTGGAGAGCCCCTAATGTGCCTAAACAGTGGAAACCGCCCACAAGTGACACCATTTTGGAAACTAGACCCCCCAAGGAACTTATCTAGATGTGTGGTGAGCACTTTGAACCCCCAAGTGCTTCACAGAAGTTTATAACGTAGAGCCGTGAAAATAAAAAATCGCATTTGTTTTCACAAAAATGATTTTTTCGCCCACAAATTCTTATTTTCACAAGGGTAACAGGAGAAATTAGACCACAAAAGTTGTTGTGCAATTTCTCCTGAGTACGTCGATACCCCATATGTGGAGGTAAACCACTGTTTGGGCGCACCGCAGAGCTTGGAATTGAAGGAGCACCGTTTGACTTTTTCAATGCAGAATTGGCTGGAATTGAGATCGGATGCCATGTCGCGTTTGGAGAGTCCCTGATGTGCCTAAACAGTGGAAACCCCCCACAAGTGATACCATTTTGGAAACTAGACCCCTTAAGGAACTTATCTAGATGTGTGGTGAGCACTTTGAACCCCCAAGTGCTTCACAGAAGTTTATAACGTAGAGCCGTGAAAATAAAAAATCTCATTTTTTCTACAAAAATGATCTTTTTGCCCCCAAATTTTTATTTTCACAAAGGTAACAGGAGAAATTAGACCACAAAAGTTGTTGTGCAATTTCTCCTGAGTACGTCGATACCCCATATATGGGGGTAAACCACTGTTTGGGCGCACCGCAGAGCTTGGAAGAGAAGGAGTGTCGTTTTACTTTTTCAATGTAGAATTGGCTGGAATTGAGATCGGACGCCATGTCACGTTTGGAGAGCCGCTGATGTGCCTAAACAGTAGAGACCCCCCACATATGACACCATTTTGGAAACTAGACCCCTTAAGGAACTTATCTAGATGTGTGGTGAGCACTTTAAACCCCCAGGTGCTTCACAGAAGTTTATAACGTAGAGCCGTGAAAATAAAAAAATCGAATTTTTTCTACAAAAATGATCTTTTTGCCTCCAAATTTTTATTTTACCAAGGGTAACAGGAGAAAATGGACCCCAGAAGCTGTTGTACAATTTGTCTTGAGTACGCCGACACCCTATATGTGGGGGTAAACCACTGTTTGGGCGCATGGCTGAGCTCGGAAGCAAAGGAGCGCCATTTGACTTTTCAATGCAAAATTGACTGGAATTGAGATCGGACGCCATGTCGCGTTTGGAGAGCCCCTGATGTGCCTAAACAGCAGAAACCCCCCAAAAGTGACCCCATTTTGGAAACTAGACCCCCCATGGAACTTATCTAGATGTGTAGTGAGAACTTTGAATGCCCAAGTGCATCACAGAAGTTTATAATGCAGAGTCGTGAAAATAAAAAATATACATTTTTTAACAATAAAGATTTTTTAGCCCCCAAGTTTTTATTTTCACAAGGGTAACAAGAGAAATTGGACCCCAAAAGTTGTTGTCCAATTTGTCCTGAGTATGCTGGTACCCCATATGTGGGGGTAAACCACTGTTTGGGCGCACGGCAGAGCTCGGAAGGGAAGGAGTGCCATTTTGGAATGCAGACTTTGATAGAATTGTCTGCGGGCGTTATGTTGCGTTTGCAGACCCCTAATGTACCTAAACAGTAGAAACCCCCAACAAGTGACCCCATTTTGGAAAATAGACCCCCCAAGGAACTTATCTAGATATGTGGTGAGAACTTTGAATGCCCAAGTGCTTCACAGAAGTTTATAATGCAGAGTAGTGAAAATAAAAAATATTTTTTTTCCCACAAAAAAGATTTTTTTAGCCCCCAAATTTTTATTTTCACAAGGGTAACAAGAGAAATTGGACCCCAAAAGTTGTTGTCCAATTTGTCCTGAGTATGCTGGTACCCCATATGTGGGGGTAAACCACTGTTTGGGTGCACGGCAGAGCTCGGAAGGGAAGGAGCGACATTTTGGAATGCAGACTTTGATAGAATTGTCTGCGGGCGTTATGTTGCGTTTGCAGACCCCTAATGTACCTAAACAGTAGAAACCCCCACAAGTGACCAAATTTTGGAAACTAGACCCCCTAAGGAACTTATCTAGATATGTGGTGAGAACTTTGAAAGCTCAAGTGCTTCACAGAAATTTATAATGCAGAGTAGTGAAAATAAAAAAATATATTTTTTTCCAACAAAAAAGATTTTTAGCCCCCAAGTTTTTATTTTCACAAGGGTAACAGGAGAAATTGGACCCCAAAAGTTGTTGTCCAATTTATCCCGAGTACGCTGATGCCCCATATGTGGGGGTAAACCACTGTTTGGGCGCACGGCAGAGCTCAGAAGGGAGGGAGTACCATTTGACTTTTTTAGCGCAAAATTGGCTGTCGTGTTTGGAGACCCCCTGATGTACCTAAACAGTGGAAACCCCCCAATTCTAACTCCAACCCTAACCCCAACACAGCCCTAACCCTAATCTCAACCCGATCCATAATCCTAATCACAACCCTAACGATAATCACAACCCTAACCCCAAAACAGCCCTAATCTCAACCCTAACCATAACCCTAATCAAAACCCTAAATCCAACACACCCCTAACCCTAATCCCAACCCTAACCCTAATCCCAACCCTAATCCCAAACGTAACACTAATCCCAACCCTAATCCAAACGCTAACCCTAATCCCAACTCTAACCCTAACTTTAGCCCCAACCCTAACTTTAGCCCCAACCCTAACCATAACTTTAGCCCCCGTCGTCACAAAAAAAGTTCAATGTAACCTTTTTTTTGTACGTCGCGTCCGCTATTTCCGCGGATGCGTGGCCGTAACTCTGCCCCCTCCTCCCCAGGACATAGACTGGGCAGCGGATGCGTTGAAAAACTGCATCCGCTGCCCACGTTGTGCACAATTTTCACAACGTGCGTCGGTACATCAGGCCGACGCATTGCGACCGCCCCGTACCGACGCAAGTGTGAAAGAAGCCTAAGGCTACTTTCACACTAGCGTCGTACTCGGCCCATCGCAGTGTGTCGGGCCGACGTACCGACGCTAGCGTTGTAAGCGCCGCACAACGGGTGCAGCGGATGCTGTTTTTTCAACGCATCCGCTGCCCCATTGTGAGGTGCGGGGAGGCGGGGGCGGAGTTCCGGCCACGCATGCGCGGTCGGAAATGGCGGACACGTCGCACAAAAAAGTTACATGTAGTTTTTTTTGTGCCGACGGTCCGCCGAAGCACGACGCATCCGTCGCACGACGGATGCGACATGTGGCAATCCGTCGCAATGCGTCGCTAATGCAAGCCAATGGAGAAAAAACGCATCCTGCAAGCACTTTTGCAGGATGCATTTTTTCTCCAACGACGCATTGCGACGGAAGCCAAAAAACGCTAGTGTGAAAGTAGCCTAACTCTAACCCTAGCCCTAACCCTAACCCTAAATTTAGCCCCAACCCTAACCCTAACCCTAACTCTAACCCTAACTCTAACCCTAACCCTAACCCTAACCCTAACTCTAACCCTAACCCTAACTCTAACCCTAACCCTAACCCTAACTCTAACCCTAACCCTAACCCTAACCCTAACTCTAACCCTAACTCTAACCCTAACCCTAACCCTAACCCTAATTTTAGCCCCAACTTGTCTTCTCCTGCCGGCCGGCAGATGGCAGCAGATGGCGGGCGCACTGCGTATGCGCCCGCCATGATGAAAAAGCCGGCTGGCAGGAGAAGACAGAAGAGGACCCAGGGACCCCGGGTGAGTATGATAGGGTCCCCGAATCCCCCTATTTCTCTGTCCTCTGATGTGCGATCACATCAGAGGACAGAGAAATAACTGATCGCTTTTTTTTTTTTTTTTTTTTTTTGCGGTCGCCGGTAAACTGTTAATTACCGGCGATCGCAAAGCAGGGGTCGGTGCAAATCGACCCCGATCATGTTCTTTGGGATCTCGGCTACCCCCGGCAGCCGAGACCCCAAAGAACATCCGGGTGCCGGGCGGCGGGCGCACTGCGCGTGCGCCCGCCATTTTTTCCCGGAAAAAAGATGGCGGCGCCCATGGGGAGACACGAGGAGCACCGGGGGAGGTAGGTAAGTATTGGGGGGCTATTGGGGGCCATCGGGGACCACATTTCTCTGTCCTCCGATGTGCGATCACATCGGAGGACAGAGAAATTAAACGGCAAATCGCGTTTTTTTTTTTTTGTTGCGACCGCCGGTAAACGGTTAATTACCGGCGATCGCAACTCGGGGGTCGGTAAAAACCCCCCGAATCATGTTCTCTGGGGTCTCGGCTACCCTCGGCAACCGAGACCCCAGAGAAAATCCGACTCTGGGGGGCGCTATTCACTTTTTCCACAGCGCCGTTAATTAACGGCGCTGTGGATTAAGTACCCTTAGCGGCCGCCGTTAAAAGGCGTATCGGCGGTCGTTAAGGGGTTAACACACTGTGGAGGCTTTCTCCTCCACACACACAGACTCCTGTCTGTAGTGTCCTGCCTGGACACAGGGATCTTTGTCCACACTCACAGATTCCCAAACACTCACTGCCATAAGTCTAGGTTCAGATTGCGTTAGGGCAATCCGTTTAGCGCTAAGCGCTAGCGGATTGCGCTAACGCAATGTCTTTTAAGGGGTCGCGTTAAACGTCCCCGCTAGCGCGTGCCGAAAATGACACGCGCTAGCAATGCGCTTAAACATTGCCGTTAATGGGAGCGCTAATGGACGCGGTGCACGGCGTTAATTTCGCCGTGCAACGCTGTCCGTTAGCGCTCACCCATTAACGCAATGGGAACCTAGCCTAAGCCAAACACAGCTCCATTATGTAGCCTGAAACCACTCCCAGGAACCCATCACACGATTAGACATGTGGTTCTGACATCACCACAGGTCCTGAAACAAACATAGATAGGCATGGTTATGCCCCTTACCCAGGGGTGAGGTATATGGGTAGCCAGACCCTCCCATCTCTCATAGCTACCCGTAACCTGGACCCAAATATACTTAAACACTTCCTTATTGCTTTATGTGCATTACAGAAAACACTCCGGGTTACATCACAGCGACAAGCCTTCTCTGTGATACATACCTCCCGTCGACTATACAACCTTTAGCCACACTACAACATCAACATTAACCCCTTCACCCCGAAGCCTGTTTTCACCTAAGTGACAGGGCCAATTTTTACAATTCTGACCACTGTCACTTTATGAGGTCATAACTCTGAAACGCTTCAACGGATCCTGGTGATTCTGACATTGTTTTCTCGTGACATATTGTACTTTATATTAGTGGTAAAACTTCTTCGCTATGACTTGCATTAATTTGTGAAATTTGTCAAAAATTATGAAAATTTAGCAATTTTCAAACTTTTTGTTTTTATGCCCTTAAATTAGAGAGTTATATCACATAATATAGTTAACCCCTTCATGACCCAGCCTATTTTGGCCTTAATGACCTTGCCATTTTTTGCAATTCTGACCAGTGTCCCTTTATGAGGTAATAACTCAGGAACGCTTCAACGGATCCTAGCGATTCTGAGATTGTTTTTTCGTGACATATTGGGCTTCATGTTAGTGGTAAATTTAGGTCGATAATTTCTGAGTTTATTTGTGAAAAAAACGGAAATTTGGCGAAAATTTTGAAAATTTTGCAATTTTCACATTTTGAATTTGTATTCTGTTAAACCAGAGAGTTATGTGACACAAAATAGTTAATAAATAACATTTCCCACATGTCTACTTTACATCAGCACAATTTTGGAAATAAATTTTTTTTTTGCTAGGAAGTTATAAGGGTTAAAATTTGACCAGTGATTTCTCATTTTTACAACAAAATTTACAAAACCATTTTTTTTAGGGACCACCTCACATTTGAAGTCAGTTTGAGGGTTCTATATGGCTGAAAATACCCAAAAGTGACACCATTCTAAAAACTGCACCCCTCAAGGTGCTCAAAACCACATTCAAGAAGTTTATTAACCCTTCAGGTGTTTCACAGCAGCAGAAGCAACATGGAAGGAAAAAATGAACATTTAACTTTTTAGTCACAAAAATGATCTTTTAGCAACAATTTTTTTATTTTCCCAGCGGTAAAAGGAGAAACTGGACCACGCACGTTGTTGTCCAATTTGTCCTGAGTACGCTGATACCTCATATGTGGTGGTAAACCACTGTTTGGGCGCACGGCAGGGCTCGGAAGGGAAGGAGCGCCATTTGACTTTTTGAATGAAAAATTGGCTCCAATCTTTAGCGGACACCATGTCACGTTTGGAGAGCCCCCGTGTGCCTAAACATTGGAGCTCCCCCACAAGTGACCCCATTTTGGAAACTAGACCCCCCAAGGAACTTATCTAGAAGCATAGTGAGCACTTTAAACCCCCAGGTGCTTCACAAATTGATCCGTAAAAATGAAAAAGTACTTTTTTTTCACAAAAAAATTATTTTTGCCTCAATTTTTTCATTTTCACATGGGCAACAGGATAAAATGGATCCTAAATTTTGTTGGGCAATTTCTCCTGAGTACACCGATACCTCACATGTGGGGGTAAACCACTGTTTGGGCACATGGTAAGGCTCGGAAGGGAAGGAGCGCCATTTGACTTTTTGAATGAAAAATTATCTCCATCGTTAGCGGACACCATGTCGCGTTTGGAAAGCCCCTGTGTGCCTAAACATTGGAGCTCCTCCACAAGTGACCCCATTTTGGAAACTAGACCCCCCAAGGAACTCATCTAGAGGCATAGTGAGCACTTTAAACCCCCAGGTGCTTCACAAATTGATCCGCAAAAATGAAAAAGTACTTTTTTTTTCACACAAAATTTCTTTTAGCCTCAATTCTTTCATTTTCACATGGGCAACAGGATAAAATGGATCCTAAAATTTGTTGGGCAATTTCTCCTGAGTATGCCGATACCTCATATGTGGGAGTAAACCACTGTTTGGGTGCACGGCAATGCTCGGAAGGGGAGGCGTGCCATTTGACTTTTTGAATGGAAAATTAGCTCCAATCGTTAGCGGACACCATGTCGCGTTTGGAGAGCCCCTGTGTGCCTAAACATTGGAGCTCCCCTACAAGTGACCCCATTTTGGAAACTAGACCCCCCAAGGAACTTATCTAGATGCATAGTGAGCACTTATAACCCCCAGGTGCTTCACAGAAGTTTATAACGCAGAGCCGTGAAAATAAAAAAATAATTTTTCTTTCCTCAAAAATGATTTTTAGCCCAGAATTTTTTATTTTCCCAAGGGTAATAGGAGAAATTGGATCCCAAATGTTGTTTTCCAGTGTGTCCTGAGTACGATGATACCCCATATGTGGGGGTAAACCACTGTTTGGGTGCACGGCAGGGCTCGGAAGGGAAGGCACGCCATTTGGCTTTTTGAATGGAAAATTAGCTCCAATCATTAGCGGACACCATGTCGCGTTTGGAGAGCCCCTGTGTGCCTAAACATTGGAGCTCCCGCACAAGTGACCCCATTTTGGAAACTAGACCTCCCAAGGAACTAATCTAGATGTGTGGTGAGCACTTTGAACCCCCAAATGCTTCACAGAAGTTTATAACGCAGAGCCGTGAAAATAAAAAATGTGTTTCCTTTCCTCAAAAATATTTTTTTAGCCCAGAATTTTTTTATTTTTGCAAGAGTAACAGGAGAAATTGGACCCCAAAGGTTGTTGTCCAGTTTCTCCTGAGTACGCTGATACCCCATATGTGGGGGTAAACCACTGTTTTGGCACACGTCGGGGTTCGGAAGGGAAGTAATGACGTTTTGAAATGCAGACTTTGATGGAATGCTCTGCGGGCATCAGGTTGCGTTTGCAGAGCCCCTGATGTGCCTAAACAGTAGGAACTCCCTACAAGTGACTCCATTTTGGAAACTAGACCCCCAAGGGAACTTATCTAGATGTGTGGTGAGCACTTTGAACCCCCAAGTGCTTCACAGAAGTTTATAACGCAGAGCCGTGAAAATAAAAAATGTGTTTCCTTTCCTCAAAAATATTTTTTTAGCCCAGAATTTTTTTATTTTTGCAAGAGTAACAGGAGAAATTGGACCCCAAAAGTTGTTGTCCAGTTTCTCCTGAGTACGCTGATACCCCATATGTGGGGGTAAACCACTGTTTTGGCACACGTCGGGGTTCGGAAGGGAAGTAGTGACGTTTTGAAATGCAGACTTTGATGGAATGCTCTGCGGGCATCAGGTTGCGTTTGCAGAGCCCCTGATGTGCCTAAACAGTAGGAACTCCCTACAAGTGACTCCATTTTGGAAACTAGACCCCCAAGGGAACTTATCTAGATGTGTGGTGAGCACTTTGAACCCCCAAGTGCATCACAGAAGTTTACAACGCAGAGCCGTGAAAATAAAAAATCATTTTTCTTTCCTCAAAAAAGATGTTTTAGCAAGCAATTTTTTATTTTCACAAGGGTAACAGGAGAATTTGGACCCCAATATTTGTTGCCAGTTTGTTGTGAGTACGCTCATACCCCATATGTGGGGGTAAACCACTGTTTGGGCACACGTCAGGGCTCGGAAGGGAAGTAGTGACATTTGAAATGCAGACTTTGATGGAATGGTCTGCGGGCATCCCATTGCATTTGCAGAGCCCCTGATGTGCCTAAACAGTAGAAACCCCCCACAAGTGACCCCATTTTGGAAACTAGACCCCCCAAGGAACTTATCTAGATGTGTGGTGAGCACGTTCAACCCCCAAGTGCTTCACAGAAGTTTACAACGCAGAGCCGTGAAAATAAAAAATCATTTTTCTTTCCTCAAAAAAGATGTTTTAGCAAGCAATTTTTTATTTTCACAAGGGTAACAGGAGAATTTGGACCCCAATATTTGTTGCCCAGTTTGTTGTGAGTACGCTGATACCCCATATGTGGGGGTAAACCACTGTTTGGGCGCACATCAGGGCTCGGAAGGGAAGTAGTGACATTTGAAATGCAGACTTTGATGGAATGGTCTGCGGGCGTCACATTGCATTTGCAGAGCCCCTGATGTGCCTAAACAGTAGAAACACCCCACAAGTGACCCCATTTTGGAAACTAGACCCCCGAAGGAACTTAACTAGATGTGTGGTGAGCACTTTCAACCCCCAAGTGCTTCACAGAAGTTTATAACGCAGAGCCGTGAAAATAAAAAATAATTGTTCTTTCCTCAAAAATTATGTTTTAGCAAGTAATTTTTTATTTTTGCAAGGGTAACAGGAGAAATTGGACCCCAACAGTTGTTGCCCAGTTTGTCCTGAGTACGCTGGTACCCCAAATGTGGGGGTAAACCACTGTTTGGGCGCACGTCGGGGCTTGGAAGGGCGGGAGCACCATTTGACTTTTTGAACGCAAGATTGGCTGGAATCAATGGTGGCGCCATGTTGCGTTTGGAGACCCCTGATGTGCCTAAACAGTGGAAACCCCTCAATTCTAACTTCAACACTAACCCCAACACACCCCTAATCCTAATCCCAACTGTAGCCATAACCCTAATCACAACCCTAACCCCAACACACCCCTAACCACAACCCTAACCGCAACACACCCGTAACCCTAATTCCAACCCTAATCCTAACCCTAATCCCAACCGTAACCCTAATACCAACCCTAACCACAACTGTAACCCCAACACACCCCTAACCCTATCCGTAACCCTAACCACAAGCCTAATCTTAACCCTATTTCAAACCCTAGCCCTAATTCCAACCCTAACTCTAATTCCAACCCTAACCCTAAGGCTATGTGCCCACGTTGCGGATTCGTGTGAGATTTTTCCGCACGATTTTTGAAAAATCTGCAGGTAAAAGGCACTGCGTTTTACCTGCGGATTTACAGCAGATTTCCAGTGTTGTTTTGTGCGGATTTCACCTGCGGATTCCTATTGAGGAACAGGTGTAAAACGCTGCGGAATCCGCACAAAGAATTGACATGCTGCGGAAAATACAACGCAGCGTTTCTGCACGGAATTTTTCGCACCATGGGCACAGCGGATTTGGTTTTCCTTAGGTGTACATGGTACTGTAAACTTGATGGAAAACTGCTTCGAATTCGCAGCAGCCAATCCGCTACGGATCCGCGGCCAATCCGCTGCGGATCCGCTGCCAATCCGCTGCGGATCCGCGGCCAATCCGCTACCGATCCGCTGCGGATCCGCGGCCAATCCGCTGCGGATCCGCTGCCAATCCGCTGCGGATCCGCGGCCGATCCGCTGCGGATCCGCTGCGGATCCGCTGCCGATCCGCTGCGGATCCGCGGCCGATCCGCTGCGGATCCGCGGCTGATCCGCTGCCGATCCGCTGCGGATCCGCGGCTGATCCGCTGCGGATCCGCTGCCGATCCGCTGCCGATTCCGCTGCCGATCCGCTGCCGATCCGCTGCGGATCCGCTGCCGATCCGCTGCCGATCCGCTGCGGATCCGCTGCCGATCCGCTGCCGATCCGCTGCCGATCCGCGGCCGATCCGCGGCCGATCCGCTGCGGATCCGCGGCCGATCCGCTCTGTGTGCACATGCCATAACCCTACCCCTAACCCTACCCGTAACCCTAACCCTACCCCTAACCCTACCCCTAGTTCTAACCCTAGTTCTAACCCTAACCCTAGTGGAAAAAAAAAAAAAATTCTTTATTTTATTATTGTCCCTATGGGGGTGATAAAGGGGGGGGGGGTTATTTATTATTTTTTTTATTTTGATCGCTGTGATAGAACCTACCACAGCGATCAAAATGTACCTGTAAGGAATCTGCCGACTGGCAGATTCGGCGGGCGCACTGAGCATGCGCCCGCCATTTTCCAAGATGGCGGCGCCCAGCGAGGAGACGGCCGGACACCGGGAGGATCGGTAAGTATGAAGGGGTGGTGGGGGGGTGGATCGGAGCACAGGGGGGGTGATCGGAGCACAGGGGGGGGGGATCATGAGCAAGGAGGGAGCGGACAGCAGGACGGGGGAGCCGGCAGGCGGACGGAGGGGACCGGAGGACTAACGGAGGGCTGGGGGGGCGATCGGTGGGTGTGGGGGGGGTGACTTCAGGTTTTCCAGCCATGGCCGATGATATTGCAGCATCGGCCATGGCTGGATTGTAATATTTCACCAGTTTTTTAGGTGAAATATTACAAATCGCTCTGATTGGCAGTTTCACTTTCAACAGCCAATCAGAGCGATCGTAGCCACGGGGGGGTGAAGCCACCCCCCCTGGGCTGAAGCACCACTCCCCCTGTCTCTGCAGATCGGGTAAAATGGGAGTTAACCCCTTCACCCGATCTGCAGGGACGCGATCCCTCCATGACGCATACGCTGCGTCATAGGTCGCTTTGGCACCGACTTTCATGACGCAGCGTATGCGTCAAAGGTCGCTAAGGGGTTAATAAACAACATTTCCCACATGTCTGCTTTACATCAGCACAATTTTGGAAACATAATTTTTTTTTGTTAGGGAGTTATAAGGGTTTAGGGTATGTGCACACGCTGCGGATTTTGCTGCGGATCCGCTGCGGATCCGCAGCAGTTTTCCCAAAGTTTACAGTACCATGTAAACCTATGGGAAAAAAAAAACGCTGTGCACATGCTGCGGAAAAATCCGAGCGGAAACGCAGCGGATTATTTTCCGCAGCATGTCAATTCTTTGTGCGGATTCCATAGCGGTTTTCAACCTGCACCAATAGGAAAGTGCAGTTGAAAAACCGCAGAGGAATCCGCAGAAGAAACAGCGAGAAAATCCGCAGTGAAAACCGCAGTGGTTTTGCACTGCGGATTTTACAAATCCGCTGCGGAAAAATCCGCAGCAGAATCCGCAACGTGTGCACATACCCTAAAAGTTGACCAGCGATTTCTCATTTTTGCAACAAAATTTGCAAAACCATTTTTTTTACGGACCACCTCACACTTGAAGTGACTTTGAGGGGTCTATATGACAGAAAATGCCCAAAAGTGACACCATTCTAAAAACTGCACCCCTCAAGGTACTCAAAACCACATTCAAAAAGTTTATTAACCCTTCAGGTGCTTCACAGGAATTTTTGGAATGTTTAAAAAAAATTGAACATTAAACTTTTTTTTCACAAAATTTTTACTTCAGATCCAATTTGTTTTATTTTACCAAGGGTAACAGGAGAAATTGGACCACAAACGTAGTTGTACAATTTGTCCTGAGTACGCCGATACCCCACATGTTGGGGTAAACCATTGTTTGGGCATATGGCAGAGCTCGGAAGGGAAGGAGCGCCATTTGACTTTTCAATGCAAGATTTGCTGGAATTGAGATCGGAACCCATGTCGCGATTGGAGAGCCCCGACGTGCCTAAACAGTGGAAACCCCCACAAGTGACACCAATTTGGAAAGTAGACCCTCTAAGGAACTAATCTAGATGTGTGGTGAGCACTTTGAACCTCCAAGTGCTTCACAGAAGTTTATAATGTAGAGCCGTAAAAAAAATGTAATATTAATTTTCACAAAAAATGATCTTTTCGCCCCAAATTTTTTATTTTCCCAAGGGTAACAGGATAAATTGGACCTCAAAAGTTGTTGTGCAATTTGTCCTGAGTATGCTGATACTTCATATATGGAGATAAACCACTGTTTGAGCGCAAGGCAGAGCTCGGAAGGGAAGGAGCGCCGTTTGACTTTTCAATGCAAAATTGGCTGGAATTGAGATCGGAACCCATGTCGCGTTTGGAGAGCCCCTGACGTGCCTAAACAGTAGAAACCCCCCACAAGTGACCCCATTTTGGAAAGAAGACCCCCTAAGGAACTTATCTAGATTTGTGGTGAGCACTTTTAACCCCCAATTGTTTCACTACAGTTTAGAATGTAGCGCCGTGAAAATTAAAAAAATCATTTTTTCTTTCCACAAAATTATGTTTTAGCCCGCAATTTTTTTTCCCAAGGGTAACAGGAGAAATTGGACCACAAAAGTTATTGTCCAATTTGTCCTGAGTACGCTGATACCCCATACATGGGGGGAAACCACTGTTTGGGTGCACGGCAGAGCTCGGAAGGGAAGGAGCGCCATTTGAAATGCAGACTTAGATGGATTGGTCTGCAGGTGTCATGTTGCATTTGCAGAGCCCCTGATGTACCTAAACAGTAGAAACCCCCCACAAGTGACCCCATATTGGAAACTAGACCCCCCAAAGAACTTATCTAGATGTGTTGTGAGAACTTTGAACCAACAAGTGTTTCACTACAGTTTATAACGCAGAGCCGTGAAAATAAAAAATATATTTTTTTCCACAAAAATGATATTTTAGCCCCCACATTTTTTTTCCCAAGGGTAACAGGAGAAATCGGACCACAAAAGTTGTTGTCCAATTTGTGCTGAGTACGCTGATACCCCACATATGGGGGGAACCACTGTTTGGGCGCACGGCAGAGCTCGGAAGGGAAGGAGCAATGTTTTAGTTTTTCAAAGCAGAATTGGCTGGAATTGAGATCGGACGCCATGTCACGTTTGGAGAGCCCCTGATGTGCCTAAACAGTGGAAACTCCCCAATTCTAACTGAAACCCTAACCCCTACCCTAACCCCAGCCCTAACCCTAACCCTAACCCCAACTCTAACCCTAACCCTAGCCCTAACCCTAGCCCTAACCCTAACCCTAATGGGAAAATGGAAATAAATACATTTTTTTAAATTTTATTATTTTTCCCTAACTAAGGGGGTGATGTAGGGGGGTTTGATTTACTTTTATAGCATTTTTTTTGGCAGATTTTTATGATTGGCAGCCGTCACACACTAAAAGATGCTTTTTATTGCAAAAAATAATTTTTTCATCACCGCATTTTGAGAGCTATAATTTATCCATATTTTGGCCCACAGAGTCATGTGAGATCTTGTTTTTTGCGGGACGAGTTGACGTTTTTATTGGTACTATTGTCGGGCACATGACATTTTTTGATCACTTTTTATTCCGATTTTTGGGAGGCGGAATGAACAAAAACCAGCAATTCCTGAAATTCTTTTAGGGGGGGCGTTTATAGCGTTCCACGTGTGGTAAAATTGATAAAGCAGCTTTATTCTTCAGGTCAGTACTATTAAAGCGATACCTCATTTATATAATTTTGTTATGTTTTGGCGCTTTTACACAATAAAAACTATTTTATATAACAAAAATAATTGTTTTTGCATCGCTTTATTCTGAGAGCTATAACTTTTTTATTTTTCTGCTGATGATACTGTACGGCGGCTTTTTTTTTGCGGGACAAGATGACGTTTTCAGCGGTACCATGGTTATTTATATCCGTCTTTTTGATCGCGTGTTATTCCACTTTCTGTTTGCCTGTATGATAATAAAGCGTTGTTTTTTGCCTTGTTTTTTATTTTATTTTTTTTGCAGTGTTCACTGAAGGGGTTAACTAGTGTGATAGTTTTATAGAACGGGTCGTTACGGACGCGGCGATACCAAATATGTGTACTTTTGTTGTTTTTTTTAATTTACATAAATAAATGGATTTACTGGGAAATGTTTGTTTTTTCCTTTATTTGGGAATTTATTTTATTTTTTTTATACATTCCATTTTTTTTTTTTTTTACTTTCTGTTATTGTCCCAGAGTGGGACATCACTGTATTAGATCAGATCGCTGATCTGACAGTGTGCATAGCACTCTGTCAGATCAACGATCTGACAGGCAAGTTCAGGAGGCTTTCCGGCACCTGCTCTCAGCAGCTCTCAGCAGGCACCGGCTAGCAAAGTCATTTCATGACCTGGAAGGAGTCCCGCGGCCATCTTGGATCCGGGGACTCCTTCCGGATCACCGGAGCAACGCGATCTCATCGCGTTGCTCCGGTGGGAGAGCGCAGGGAGCCCCCGTCCCTGCGCGATCCCCCTCTATGCCGCTGTCACTACTGACAGCGGCATCAGAGGGGTTAAATGACCGCGATTGGCGCTAGCGCCGATCGTGGGCATTGCTGCGGGGTGTCAGCTGTCATATACAGCTGACACCCTCACCCGATCACCGCGGCGCTCAGGGTGCAGTGCCCGCAGCGCAGTACTAGTGCAGCGCATGGCGCGAAGGGGTTAAAGTTAATTTTAAAATGTTTATCTCCATATACCGTCGATGTATCGTACTTCCACCGAAATTAATGAAGTATTACGAGTTATTTCTTTAATTTAAAAATGTATAGAAGATTCCCAAAAACTAATTATACATATACAGTGGGGCAAAAAAGTATTTAGTCATTCAGCAATAGTGCAAGTTCCACCACTTAAAAAGATGAGAGGCGTCTGTAATTTACATCATAGTTAGACCTCAACTATGGGAGACAAACTGAGAAAAAAAAATCCAGAAAATCACATTGTCTGTTTTTTTATCATTTTATTTGCATATTATGGTGGAATATAAGTATTTGGTCAGAAACAAAATTTCATCTCAATACTTTGTAATATATCCTTTGTTGGCAATGACAGAGGTCAAACGTTTTCTGTAAGTCTTCACAAGGTTGCCACACACTGTTGTTGGTATGTTGGCCCATTCCTCCATGCAGATCTCCTCTAGAGCAGTGATGTTTTTGGCTTTTCGCTTGGCAACACGGACTTTCAACTCCCTCCAAAGGTTTTCTATAGGGTTGAGATCTGGAGACTGGCTAGGCCACTCCAGGACCTTGAAATGCTTCTTACGAAGCCACTCCTTCATTGCCCTGGCGGTGTGCTTTTGATCATTGTCATGTTGAAAGACCCAGCCACGTTTCATCTTCAATGCCCTTGCTGATGGAAGGAGGTTTGCACTCAAAATCTCACGATTCATGGCCCCATTCATTCTTTCATGTACCCGGATCAGTCGTCCTGGCCCCTTTGCAGAGAAACAGCACCAAAGCATGATGTTTCCACCACCATGCTTTACAGTAGGTATGGTCTTTGAAGGATGCAACTCAGTATTCTTTTTCCTCCAAACACGACAAGTTGTGTTTCTACCAAACAGTTCCAGTTTGGTTTCATCAGACCATAGGACATTCTCCCAAAACTCCTCTGGATCATCCAAATGCTCTCTAGCAAACTTCAGACGGGCCCGGACATGTACTGGCTTAAGCAGTGGGACACGTCTGGCACTGCAGGATCTGAGTCCATGGTGGCGTAGTGTGTTACTTATGGTAGGCCTTGTTACATTGGTCCCAGCTCTCTGCAGTTCATTCACTAGGTCCCCCCGCGTGGTTCTGGGATTTTTGCTCACCGTTCTTGTGATCATTCTGACCCCACGGGGTGGGATTTTGCGTGGAGCCCCAGATCGAGGGAGATTATCAGTGGTCTTGAATGTCTTCCATTTTCTAATTATTGCTCCCACTGTTGATTTCTTCACTCCAAGCTGGTTGGCTATTGCAGATTCAGTCTTCCCAGCCTGGTGCAGGGCTACAATTTTGTTTCTGGTGTCCTTTGACAGCTCTTTGGTCTTCACCATAGTGGAGTTTGGAGTCAGACTGTTTGAGGGTGTGCACAGGTGTCTTTTTATACTGATAACAAGTTTAAACAGGTGCCATTACTACAGGTAATGAGTGGAGGAAAGAGGAGACTCTTAAAGAAGAAGTTACAGGTCTGTGAGAGCCAGAAATCTTGATTGTTTGTTTCTGACCAAATACTTATTTTCCACCATAAAATGCAAATAAAATGATAAAAAAAACAGACAATGTGATTTTCTGGATTTTTTTTTCTCAGTTTGTCTCCCATAGTTGAGGTCTAACTATGATGTTAATTACAGACGCCTCTCATCTTTTTAAGTGGTGGAACTTGCACTATTGCTGACTGACTAAATACTTTTTTGCCCCACTGTATATATAATATTTAGGTCACAATGTATTCTGTTAGGTTTGAGGTCTTATCCACATTAATAAATCCCTTTATATTTGCTTAATTATATTAGAACGGTAAGAAAAATTAGGTAGGGGCAATAGTTTTTTTACAACAACTTGGAAAAAACGATTTTAAACATTATGCATTTGAAAAAAAAAAGCATCAATATTTGTAGCAAAACAGAACTGCCTCCCAAGAGGAACCTGGAATTCATAGAAGGGAAAAAAAAGAAGTATTAAATAACTATGAACATGATTGTCTAAATGAATGACAAGAACAATCCATGAGCTAGTATAATATTTATATCTACTTGTGATTTTTGTTTTTCGTGTTAAATGCCACGTTAATATAATAGTCATAACAAAACAAATGGTTTTGCATCATGCCCTGTTGTCATAACTAAAGACACATTCCAACATGTAATAGAAACTAGAAAAGTCATTCATTAATGTAGATTTCAGAAGGAAAACATGTTTGGATTATTTACAGTGTAGCTTCAGTTTAGTGTCATTCTCATAAATAAGAGAATGACATAAATTATATGTCCCTAATATTATTTTGTTTGCCGTAAACTCTTAAATCAGGATCAAAATTGTCACACTCAAGGATGGAAGCTCTGTCCGTGCATTGTATTACACAGGCAGGTGTAAACTTTTAGGATTTAATTTGTCGATACACTGACATTACCTCTTATCATAAATATCAGCATGTAGCTTACTGAGGGGGGTCTACATGGAAAATTCATAAATCGTAATTGTTTTCAATACTAATAAAATATAACTAACTTATGAATCTGTGGACATATGGTTTAGAAATGGCATGTTGCACACTTGTGTTTGGGTAATCGATTTTACTTTGACACGGGTACGTGAGCCATCATACGAGTCTACTATTAGGTATGTATAGTATCCTTTCCATGGGTGGTACCTTAATGATTTTTTTACTCAGATAAGCCATCAGTTAATCAGATTCCATTCTCCAACCTTACAATAGACTGCATGATTTTTCATCAATGTCATAAAGAAAATGTATTGTTGGTTCTTCTGTTTATCATTACTTGGTATTAATAATGCACTTAACAGTATAAAAGCGACCAGAAACCTAGAAAGTTTAATATTAACTATAACCAATTGATTTCTTTGGTTATTTAAATACACATGAGCTTCACAACTTGTATGAATTTTCTACACTAAAGGTGCTTTTACATTATCTTCTGATGTGCATTGTTAAAAGTCTGACAATCGTAACATATTTGCCGACTGACGATAGTTTAAAAACCTATTTAGACAGGGGGGACCACATAATAATATGAGCACGATCAGTAATAGAGCATGTGCTACGAATAGGCTATCATTGCTTTTGGCAAGTCCTGTTTACACAGGACGATTCGCTGCTGAGAATGACCTTTTAACCCCTTCATGACCCAGCCTATTTTGGCCTTAATGACCTTGCCGTTTTTTGAAATTCTGACCAGTGTCCCTTTATGAGGTAATAACTTAGGAACGCTTCACCGGATCGTAGCGATTCTGAGATTGTTTTTTCGTGACATATTGGGCTTCATGTTAGTGGTAAATTTAGGTCGATAATTTTTGCGTTTATTTGTGAAAAAATTGGAAATTTGGCAAAAATTTTGAAAATTTCGCAATTTTCACATTTTGAATTTTTATTCTGTTAAATCAGAGAGTTATGTGACACAAAATAGTTAATAAATAACATTTCCCACATATCTACTTTACATCAGCACAATTTTGGAAACAAATTTTTTTTTTGCTAGGAAGTTATAAGGGTTAAAAGTTGACCAGCGATTTCTCATTTTTACAACAAAATTTACAAAACCATTTTTTTTAGGGACCAACTCACATTTGAAGTCAGATTGAGGGGTCTACATGGCTGAAAATACCCAAAAGTGACACCATTCTAAAAACTGCACCCCTCAAGGTGCTCAAAACCACATTCAAGAAGTTTATTAACCCTTCAGGTGCTTCACAGCAGCAGAAGCAACATAGAAGGAAAAAATGAACATTTAACTTTTTAGTCACAAAAATGATCTTTTAGCAACAATTTGTTTATTTTACCAAGGGTAAAACGAGAAACTGGACCACAAAAGTTGTTGTCCAATTTGTCCTGAGTACGCTGATACCTCATATGTGGGGGTACACCACTGTTTGTGGGCACGGCAGGGCTCGGAAGGGAAGGAGCGCCATTTGACTTTTTGAATGAAAAATTGGCTCCAATCTTTAGCGGACACCATGTCGCGTTTGGAGACGCCCCGTGTGCCTAAACATTAGAGCTCGCCCACAAGTGACCCCATTTTGGAAACTAGACCCCCAAAGGAACTTATCTAGATGCATAGTGAGCACTTTGAACCCCAAGGTGCTTCACAAATTGATCCGTAAAAATGAAAAAGTACTTTTTTTTCACAAAAATTTTCATTTAGCCTCAATTTTTTTCATTTTCACATGGGCAACAGGATAAAATGGATCCTAAAATTTGTTGGGAAATTTCTCCTGAGTACACTGATACCTCATATGTGGGGGTAAACCACTGTTTGGGCGCACGGCAGAGCTCGGAAGTGAAGGAGCGCCATTTGACTTTTTGAATGAAAAATTAGCTCCAATCTTTAGTGGACACCATGTCGCGTTTGGAGAGCCTCCGTGTGCCTAAACATTGGAGCAACCCCACAAGTGACCCCATTTTGGAAACTAGACCCCCCAAGGAACTTATCTAGAAGCATAGTGAGCACTTTAAACCCCCAGGTGCTTCACAAATTAATCCGTAAAAATGAAAAAGTACTTTTTTTTCACACAAAATTTCTTTTAGCCTTAATTTTTTCATTTTCACATGGGCAACAGGATAAAATGGATCATAAAATTGGTTGGGCAATTTCTCCTGAGTACGCCAATACCTCATATGTGGGGGTAAACTACTGTTTGGGCAAATGGTAAGGCTCGGAAGGGAAGGAGCGCCATTTGACTTTTTGAATGAAAAATTATCTCCATAGTTAGTGGACACCATGTCAGGTTTGGAGAGGCCCTGTGTGCCTAAACATTGGAGCTCCCCCACAAGTGACCCCATTTTGGAAACTAGACCCCCCCAAGGAACTTATCTAGATGCATAGTGAGCACTTTAAACCCTCAGGTGCTTCACAAATTGAGCCGTAAAAATAAAAAAGTACTTTTTTTTCACACAAAATTTCGTTTAGCCTCAATTTTTTCATTTTCACATGGGCAACAGGATAAAATGGATCCTAAAATTTGTTGGGCAATTTCTCCTGAGTATGCCGATACCTCATATGTGGGTGTAAACCACTGTTTGGGTGCACGGCAAGGCTCGGAAGGGAAGGCACGCCATTTGACTTTTTGAATGGAAAATTAGCTCCAATCGTTAGTGGACACCATGTCGTGTTTGGAGAGCCCCTGTGTGCCTAAACATTGGAGCTCCCCTACAATTGACCCCATTTTGGAAACTAGACCCCCCAAGAAACTAATCTAGACGCATAGTGAGCACTTAAAACCCCCAGGTGCTTCACAGAAGTTTATAACGCAGAGCCATGAAAATAAAAAAATTATTTTTCTTTCCTCAAAAATGATTTTTAGCCCGGAGTTTTTTTATTTTCCCAAGGATAATAGGAGAAATTGGACCCCAAATGTTGTTGTCCAGTTTGTCCTGAGTACGATGATACCCCATATGTGGGGGTAAACCACTGTTTGGGCGCACGGCAGGGCTCGGAAGGGAAGGCACGCCATTTGGCTTTTTGAATGGAAAATTAGCTTCAATCATTAGCGGACACCATGTCGCGTTTGGAGAGCCCCTGTGTGCCTAAACATTGGAGCTCCCGCACAAGTGACCCCATTTTGGAAACTAGACCTCCCAATGAACTAATCTAGATGTGTGGTGAGCACTTTGAACCCCCAAGTGCTTCACAGAAGTTTATAACGCAGAGCCATGAAAATAAAAAATTATTTTTCTTTCCTCAAAAATGATTTTTTAACCCACAATTTTTTATTTTCCCAAGGGTAACAGGAGAAATTGGACCCCAAAAGTTGTTGTGCAGTTTCTCCTGAGTACGCTGATACCCCATATGTGGGGGTAAACCACTGTTTGGGCACATGCCGGGGCTCGGAAGGGAAGTAGTGATGATTTGGAATGCAGACTTTGATGGAATGGTCTGCGGGAATCATGTTACGTTTGCAGAGCCCCTGATGTGCCTAAACAGTAGAAACCCCCCACAAGTGACCCAATTTTGGAAACTAGACCCCCCAAGGAACTTATCTAGATGTGTGGTGAGCACGTTCAACCCCCAAGTGCTTCACAGAAGTTTACAACGCAGAGCCGTGAAAATAAAAAAATCATTTTTCTTTCCTCAAAAAAGATGTTTTAGCAAGCAATTGTTTATTTTCACAAGAGTAACAGGAGAAATTGGACCCCAATATTTGTTGCCCAGTTTACTGTGAGTACGCTGATACCTCATAAGTGGGGGTAAACCACTGTTTGGGCGCACGTCAGGGCTCGGAAGGGAAGTAGTGACATTTGAAATGCAGACTTTGATGGAATGGTCTGCGGGCATCACGTTGCATTTGCAGAGCCCCTGATGTGCCTAAACAGTAGAAACCCCCCTAAGTGACCCCATATTGGAAACTAGACCCCCCAAAGAACTTATCTAGATGTGTGGTGAGCACGTTCAACCCCCAAGTGCTTCACAGAAGTTTACAACGCAGAGCCATGAAAATTAAAAATCATTTTTCTGTCCTCAAAAAAGATGTTTTAGCAAGCAATTTTTTTTTCACAAGGGTAGCAGGAGAAATTGGACCCCAATATTTGTTGCCCAGTTTGTTGTGAGTATGCTGGTACCCCATATGTGGGGGTAAACCACTGTTTGGGCGCACGTCAGGGCTTGGAAGGGAAGTAGTGACATTTGAAATGCAGACTTTGATGGAATGGTCTGCGGGCGTCACGTTGCATTTGCAGAGCCCCTGATGTGCCTAAACAGTAGAAACACCCCATAAATGACCCCATTTTGGAAACTAGACCCCAAAAGGATCTTATCTAGATGTGTGGTGAGCACTTTCAACCCCCAAGTGCTTGACATAAGTTTATAACGTAGAGCCATGAAAATAAAAAATAATTGTTCTTTCCTCAAAAATTATGTTCTAGCAAGTAATTTTTTATTTTTGCAAGGGTAACAGGAGAAATTGGACCCCAATAGTTGTTGCCCAGTTTGTCCTGAGTACGCTGGTATCCCATATGTGGGGGTAAACCACTGTTTGGGCGCACGTCGGGGCTTGGAAGGGAGGGCGCACCATTTGACTTTTTGAACGCAAGATTGGCTGGAATAAATGGTGGCGCCATGTTGCATTTGGAGACCCCTGATGTGCCTAAACAGTGGAAACCCCTCAATTATAACTTCAACACTAACCCCAACACACCCCTAACCCTAATCCCAACTGTAGCCATAACCCTAATCACAACCCTAACCCCAACACACCCCTAACCACAACCCTAACCCCAACACACCCGTAACCCTAAATCCAACCCTAACCCTAATCCTAACCCTAATCCCAACCCTACCCACAACTGTAACCCCAACACAACCCTAACCCTATCCTTAACCCTAACCACAAGCCTAATCTTAACCCTATTTCCAACCCTAGCCCTAATTCCAACCCTAAGGGTACCGTCTCACATAACGATTTACCAACGATCACGACCAGCGATACGACCTGGCCATGATCGTTGGAAAGTCGTTGTGTGGTCCCTTGGGAGCTGTCACACAGACCGCTCTCCAGCGACCAACGATGCCAAGGTCCCGGGTAACCAGGGTAAACATCGGGTTACTAAGCGCAGGGCCGCGCTTAGTAACCCGATGTTTACCGTGGTTACCAGCGTAAAAGTAAAAAAAAAAAAACGTACATACTCACATTTCGGTGTCCTTCAGGTCCCTTGCTGTCTGCTTCCCGCTCTGACTGAGTGTCGCCGTACAGTGAGAGCAGAGCGCAGCGGTGATGTCACTGCTGTGCTGTGCTCTCACTTTCCGGCCGGCAGACAGTCAGAGCGGGAAGCAGACGGCAAGGGACCTGAAGGACACCGAAATGTGAGTATGTACGTTTTTTTTTTTTTTTACTTTTACGCTGGTAACCACGGTAAACATCGGGTTACTAAGCGCGGCCCTGCGCTTAGTAACCCGATGTTTACCCTGGTTACAAGCGAACGCATCGCTGGATCGCTGTCACAACGATCCAGCGATGACAGCAGGAGATCCAGCGACGAAAGAAAGTTCCAAACGATCTGCTACGACGTATGATTCTCAGCAGGGTCCCTGATCGCTGCTGCATGTCAGACACAACGATATCGTATGGATATCGCTGGAACGTCACGGATCGTACCGTCGTAGCGACAAAAGTGCCACTGTGAGACGGTACCCTAACTCTAATTCCAACCCTAACCCTAAGGCTATGTGCCCACGTTGCGGATTCGTGTGAGATTTTTCCGCACGATTTTTTAAAAATCTGCAGGTAAAAGGCACTGCGTTTTACCTGCAGATTTACAGCAGATTTACAGTGTTTTTTTGTGCGGATTTCACCTGCGGATTCCTATTGAGGAACAGGTGTAAAACGCTGCGGAATCCGCACAAAAAATTGACATGCTGCAGAAAATACAACGCAGCGTTTCTGCACGGAATTTTCCGCACCATGGGCACAGTGGATTTGGTTTTCCATAGGTGTACATGGTACTGTAAACCTGATGGAAAACTGCAACGAATTCACAGCGGCCAATCCGCTGCGGATCCGCAGCCAAATCCGCTGCGGATCTGCAGCCAAATCCGCTGCGGATCCGCGGCCAATCCGCTGCGGATCCGCGGCCAATCCGCTGCGGATCCGCAGCCAAATCCGCACATGCCATAACCCTAACCCTACCCCTACCCGTAACCCTAACCCTACCCCTAACCCTACCCCTAGTTCTAACCCTAACCCTAGTTCTAACCCTAACCCTAGTGGAAAACGAAAAAAAAAATAAAAAATATTTTCTTTATTTTATTATTGTCCCTATGGGGGTGATAAAGGGGGGGGTATTTATTATTTTTTTAATTTTGATCGCTGTGATAGAACCTACCACAGCGATCAAAATGTACTTGTAAGGAATCTGCCGGCTGGCAGATTCGGCGGGCGCACTGAGCATGTGCCCGCCATTTTCCAAGATGGCGGCGCCCAGCGAGGAGACGTACGGACACCGGGAGGATCGGTAAGTATGAAGGGGTGGTGGGGGGGTGGATTGGAGCACAGGGGGGGTGATCGGACCACAGGGGGGGTTTATTCAAACAAGGAGGGAGCGGGCAGGAGGACGGGGGAGCCGGCAGGCGGACGGAGGGGACCGGACCCCATAACGGAGCACTGGGGGGGCGATCGGTGGGTGTGGGGGGGGACATATTAGGTTTTCCAGCCATGGCCGATGTTATTGCAGCATCGGCCATGGCTGGATTGTAATATTTCACCAGTTTTTTAGGTGAAATATTACAAATCGCTCTGATTGGCAGTTTCACTTTCAACAGCCAATCAGAGCGATCGTAGCCACGGGGGGGTGAAGCCACCCCCCCCTGGGCTGAAGCACCACTCCCCCTGTCTCTGCAGATCGGGTAAAATGGGAGTTAACCCCTTCACCCGATCTGCAGGGACGCGATCCCTCCATGACGCATACGCTGCGTCATAGGTCGCATTGGCACCGACTTTCATGACGCAGCGTATGCGTCAAAGGTCGTGAAGGGGTTAAACAAACCAAAACATCATTTCACCCAATGAACAAGCATTTTCCTTGCCTATCAGCTAATCAACCATCCTGGTTACACTGCAGGATTGTGGGGAAATGAACATTGCTAGGAGCACTCATTCCAGGTAATCATGCAGTGTAAGTGAACCTTAAGACCTAAACATACAAGCAAGGCTTTGTCTATTTGTGATTTTTGTGCTTTTAAAATGCTCTTTAAATATAATAAAACTGTTAAAACAAAATCATTTAAATGGTTTAACCTCAAACCCTGTCATGCCTCAAGTCAAAATTCCAACATTTAATAGGAAATAGAAACATTTCAAGAAAACACATTCATTTTTATAAAGTATGTTAGGAGCCTTTGTCCTGGATCCTGTCAAATACAGCCAACAAAATAGCACAGCAGTATAGTCAGTGGGGTCCGTTCGTCACCATTATTATTCATCATATAAGGGGTATAGGGCTTGTTTAATTTTTTGTTTGCTCCTATCAGAAGAACAGCTGAAGTTACCAACACTGATGTAAAGAGCATTAAAAAAAAAACATCTATTGGTTATTACCTAGTTTACAATATTGGGCATGGCAGCTGAAATATTTAGTGTAAATGATGAAGACCTGATTCCAATCAAAGTTTATGATAACATGTACAGCGGGTGATCTGAGGAACCAATTGAGCATAACTATCACTACACCTCCTTATAAGAAAAATATACCCTTGAACTGTTTCATTGTGGTAAACCAGGTAAATATTGTAACTGGTCAAACTGGGTTATGTCAGCTCAGGTTATGCTAGGTTCATGCTTTTCTAGGTATGGGCACTTGCCCTTTAGGAACCTGAAACCTTGGATGAAATTAATACAGGTGGCTTTTATGAGAAGTTGAACCAGCAAACAACCCTCTATGATTTAAAGGCTGGCTGAGGACACAGATTATGTGTGTAAGACACAAGAGTGTGGTGCTGCTCACGCCATACTCTAGGTGGGTAGAGTGTATCAAATAAGTGATTTACTGCAAATTGTGGTCAGACGAATCAGATGGAAGTTAGTTAAATCTTTATCATAGCGTGGCTAGTCAAATGCATATCTGATGATTAATTATCTCAAGAAGAGATCTTGAGACCCCCTGATATCAAAGAGCTTGCTGAAAGAATAGTTGTGGACTGCTCTCTGATGACTACATGAGAGAGAACTTCAGAATTAGAGGAATGCCATTACCTAAATTTTAGACCCTTGGTCAAGAACAAGGAAAGGTATGCATTATAGTAACCTGTAATGATTGACCACACCAGCTTACTTCGAAATCTGTCCTTGGTGAGACAATGAAATAGTGAATGACATTTGGTCTGTAATGCCAAGTGGTTCTGTGTCTTAAGATTTTAAAGGACTGTGGCCTCTGACATTGACCTCTGCTGTGGTTGGAAACCCTTGAGTTGACTCAAGCCTGGATCATGGACCTTCCATGACTTTCCTCAAGAAAGACTGGGGCCTATACCTAAAGGCCTGCTGGGAATGTGTGTAACTCCAAGTTCTGCTTTGCTGCTGAATTTGAGAGTAAGCAATGTAGACTGTTCCTGTGGGTAAGCAATTGTAGACTTTACCAGGTGTGGTATTCTGAAACAAGTTATCTGCTCAATGCCCTATGTCAAAACATGCTGTTAATGTCAAGCTTTATGTCATACTGTTGTGTAACTGCCAAGCTTATGGCCACTGTCTAGTAGTATAACTACTGAGCTCTGTGCCTCTGTCTAGTAGTATAACTACTGAGCTCTGTGCCTTTGTCTAGTAGTAGTGTAACTGCCAAGTTCTGCACCACTGTCTAGTGCTATAACTACTGAGCTCTGTGCCTCTGTCTAGTAGTATAGCTACTGAGCTCTGTGCCTCTGACTAGTAGTAGTGTAACTGCCAAGTTCTGCGCCACTGTTTAGTAGTATAACTACTGAGCTCTGTGCATCTGTCTAGTAGTATAACTAATGAGCTCTGTGCCTCTGTCTAGTAGTAGTGTAACTGCCAAGTTCTGCGCCACTGTCTAGTAGTATAACTACTGAGCTCTGTGCCTCTGTCTAGTAGTATAACTACTGAGCTCTGTGCCTCTGTCTAGTAGTAGTGTAACTGCCAAGTTCTGCGCCACTGTCTAGCAGTATAACTACTGAGCTCTGTGCCTCTGTCTAGTAGTATAACTAATGAGCTCTGTGCCTCTGTCTAGTAGTAGTGTAACTGCCAAGTTCTGCGCCACTGTCTAGTAGTATAACTACTGAGCTCTGTGCCTCTGTCTAGTAGTATAACTACTGAGCTCTGTGCCTCTGTCTAGTAGTAGTGTAACTGCCAAGTTCTGCGCCACTGTCTAGCAGTATAACTACTGAGCTCTGTGCTTCTGTCTAGTAGAGTAACTGCCAAGCTCAGTGCCTCAGTCTAGTAGCAGTGTAACTGCCAAGTTCTGTGCCCCTATATAGTAATATAAAGGGCCCAGCCACACATAAAAACAGACTACTAGTTTACAAATAGCTCAATATATTTACCTTGTGTAGCCATAAAGTATGTCTATGAAGCTTATTATGAGTAGTTTGTTGAGACCTTTACAGCTTCTTTAAACTCTCATGTACCTGTTTGTGACATGGAAAGTTTGTGTAATCATGGTTTTATGAAATTGTCAGAAAAACAATAATTCACTTGTGAATTACTTTACAGGGATTTCTCAACAGAGGAAAATGTGATATTCAAAGTCTAATGTAGGTGGGTATACCACCACTAGGATCCAACCTATTTAGGCAACAAGGGTCCCTTTTCCTCTAATCCACCAATTAATATGACTGCTGATCATCAAATCAAGGTGGACATGCAATTTTTGCCTGAAAAAATTGATCAATAGCTTCATTGCCTGCCAGAAATGCCAGGTGTTTGTATTTTACACATTGACATCACACCTCTTTTAGATAGCATGTGGATATATTGTATACAGTTTTAAAGGTTAATAAAAGATTAAATATTACTTAATAGGGTGTTCTCAAGATTTAATTTCAGGAGTACACAGTTCCCCAGGCCCCAGCATCCTGCTTTGTTGGGCGTGGGGCTCTTTTGAAGATTGACAGTTTGGACCAGGAGCATGGTTGTGGTGCAAGTCCAAACAGAGTGCTCTCCCAAGCTGCTAGCTGAGGCAGCTTTGCCTCTGCACCATGCTAGTGGTGCACGTTCCTTGCCTAGGTAACGGGCCATTCTAAGGTGGCCAGTAATCTAAACAAGAAGCTGTACATTATAAAATTAAAAATCCCTCTTTTTGAGAACAGAGAGGATTTTTAATAAAGGGTAAATTGCAATGTTGCTTTCTAGCACTTTGCAATTTTACCCTTTTCTGAACTTGAGACAACATTTTTAAAATGGAAGAAAAATTGATGACCAATAAACTGAGCAAATAAATAGACATGTAGAAATCCTTGTTTTAACTCCTGCAACCTATCCCCCTATACCTTCCCTTAATTTCTATGCACAACAAAACTTGAAAAAAGTTCATAAGGGTATGTGCCCATGATCAGGAATTTGCAGCGCTTCGGATGCAGCATATGTTTGCTGAGTCCAAAGTGTTGCCATCTATTGAACACAGGTGATTCTGCATGTGTTCACTGAAATTTGTGCTTGAGACTCGCATCTCCGCAAGAGAAATTGACATGCTGCGGTCTGGAGAGACATGCCGCATGTCCGTCTCCGCAGGTGATCCACAGGCATCTCAGCACGCATAGTGGGCATGTGATTTTTTGAAATCCCATCCACTATGCTGTAACAGCTAGATACTTGGACGTTGCACAAGTACGCAGAGTACAGCCCGCAGCATTTACTGATCTTCTGCACATACCTTAAAGATGAAGAGTTATTTTTATGCTGACAGACAAAATAGTGGCTCAGCAGGGTCAGGTAAAGGAAATCATAGTGCTCCCTCCATACTGCCCACGAGGCCCAGTCACAGTTAAAGGGAACCTGTCACCCCAAAAAACAAAGATGAGCTGTGACCACAGGCATCAGAGGCTTATCTACAGCATTCTGTAATGCTGTAGATAAGCCCCCGATGTATCCTGAAAGATGAGAAAAAGAGGTTATATTATATTCACCCAGGAGCGGTCCCGCTGCGGTCCGATGGGCGTTGCGGTCCGGGGCCTCCTATCTTCTTACGATGATGTCCTCTTCTTGTCTTCATGCCGCAGCTCCGGCGCAGGCGTAATTTGTCTGCCTTGTTGAGGGCAGAGCAAAGTACTGCAGTGCGCAGGCGCCGGGAAAGGTCAGAGAGGCCCAGCGCCTGCTCACTGCAGTACTTTGCTCTGCCCTCAACAGGGCAGACAAAGTACGCCTGCGCCAGACCTGCCGCAGGAAGAAAAGAAGAGGACGTCATCGTAAGAAGAAGGGAGGCCCCGGACCGGACCGTGACACCCATCGGACCCGGACTGCAGCGGGACCGCCCCTGGGTGAGTATAATCTAACCTCTTTTTCTCATCTTTCAGGATACATCGGGGTCTTATCTACAGCATTACAGAATGCTGTAGATAAGCCCCTGATGCCGGTGGCCGCAGTTCATCTTTGATTTTTGGTTCCCTATAAGACTTCTCTCCAGTGTGAAGACAACTTATCTTATCCCTATGTCTTGGCTTCTTGGCCTATTATGGCTTCTTGGACTTCTAGCTAAGTTAGATCTGTCAATTTTGGTTATGAAGTTTTCTTTCAACATTGAATTTTTTTTGCATTGTAACAATAATGAATGCAAGATACAAGATTAAGAATAAGATTAACCTCCTGTGTACACTGTCTACATTATAGACTCTGGAGACCTGTGTGTCTTAACCAGTGCCTTCCCCCCTCCCTCCAATCCCGTAATGAAACACACAGTCCTAGATGGGTTGAACCGGTCGGTCACAGTTTATTAACAAGATACGAGATTAAGAATAAGATAAACCTCCTGTGTACATTATATTATCTCAAAGCCTACACCAAAATAATTCCAAGTGACAGCCTAAACCTAACCTATGTGGGGGCGTTAGCCATTTTTTGGTCTTTTTAAAAAGTTATCTTTCATGCTTGCTTTCTGTGCTTTAATGTAATATAACATCTAATTTTCTGTATTTACATGAACACATATACTTTAGCTATTGGAGAAATAAGTGGTCACTCATATTGTTAACATTATACCTTGTTGGAATTCTGCATTTTAATATAAGCCAAAATGTCTTGATGCCCAGATCTCATACAGCTTATGTGCGTGACTCAGATAAGTGCAAGCAGATGCTGGTAACGAGCACAGCCATATTGAATATGGAAAAATAATATATGCTAGATACTTCTCCAGAGATTAATGTTAATGAAGACGACATATGTCTTGCAGGCTGCAGAATCTCAGGTTGTAATTGCCTACGTTACACAGCAGGAAAGATAGGTATGAGTAGGTGTGATACCACCTGATCAGACCCCTACCACGATCTATAAAGATTCTGATTTACAATTGACACCTGGGAGCTGGATACCTCCGTCACATCACCAAAACCTTCCTCCATCTGCAAACGTCAGTATCGCATAGATATGTTTCCTATCCACGTAATGAGGAAATATCACAATCTTATCCAATGTTATGGAGATAACCCTTCCCAGGCTATACTGGTTTTCTTTACTTATACAGCGTGTGTATTTGTATTTGCTAAACTCACATGCTTGATACAAATTAAAAAGAATCCTGACAAAACATACAGATATCATTTGCATTGTATGGTTAATGAAAATATTTAGATACCCTGGCATGCAACGTATCGCAATAGAATGGCGGAAAGATGGTAGTAATAAGTGCAATACTTATGAATGAATGATGCCTTTTTCTGGAAGGCTGCAGACGCCTGTTCTGCATTTAGAAGGTTGCATTCCCTGTAGATTGTACCCCCGTGAGGACAGGGTCCTATACCCGTCTGTACCAGTCAGCCAGTTTGTTCACTGTATGTTATATATATGTTATATGTATGTAACCTTTGTCATGTCTAGAGCACTCTGGAATTAATGGTACTTTAAAATGAAATAATAATAATAATAACAAGAAGAAGAAAAATAAGTAATAATAATTTATGCGGCAACTGATTAAAAGATCGGCTCCAGGTTCTATAAGCATCAAGTGACATTTCGAAAAATTAAACTAATAGCAAATGGTTAAGTGTCAGTACTGATATCCCCCTTGTACCACAGGTTATAAGCATTTTCACAATATGAATACATCAAAATTAAAAAATGTTTGTCTTACCGGACCAAGTAGTTCATAGCCCAGTTCTCTGGCTAGTAACTCTGCTTCTTCTGGACCACCCGGTACCTCTACAGCCCATTCATTCACATATCGTCTCTCTATGCCAGACACAAGTAGTAAGCAGCATGACGATAAGATAGACACTACAGCAATGTACTTGTAAGGCCAGCATCCTCCTTCCATTGCAACACGTATCTGGATAATGTTCACAAATGATTACTTCTCTAAAAAAAAACAACAACCTGTATTAAATATAAAGCCCTTTGCCTTCGCCTTGTTGCCTAGCGAGAGGATGTCAGGAGCAGGTCTCTCTTCTAGAGTCTATAGCTGGAAAAAAAAAATCCCACAACACGAACCTTTCTCCACATTCAATGGAAATGAGTATTTACACGTCAAAACTACGTCAAGCACACTTCCAGCGTCTTGAATCTATACGGTATTCCCAAAGGGAGGAGAGATGCTAAAATAGGAAGCAGGGATTCACGTAGCTGCACTGCCCACGGAGAGATCAGTTCGTGTAATTAGGCAAGGAGACGCCCACAATGACTGAAGGAAACAGCAAAATCACGTTGAAACAGGCAACAGATCAGCTGCTTCCACTGCTGAGAGTCAATAGCACGCCTCGCTGGCACAGTGACTGTGTGGTGTTCTGCATGATCCGTGCTTGTGTGCTACATATGTTCCAGGAACAGATACACGCAAGACGCGAGCCAAGGACGCAGAAATCACCGCTACACTGATAGGACTTGTTCAGATACTGTGCATATGGTATATGGATGGTTTATTATAGACAGATCAATATTACAGTATATATACATATATACACACACACACACACCATGATTGGTTATTATAGGTAGATCGATATTATATACGTAATATATATATATATATATATATATATATATACATACATACATACACGATGATTGGTTATTATAGATAGACCGATATTATATATATATATATTATTAATATTATTTATTTATATAGCACCATTAATTCCATGGTGCTGTACATGAGAAAGGGGTTACGTACAGGGTTATAGATATCATTTACAGTACACAAATTTACGATGACATACTGGTACAGTGGGGAGAGGACCCTGTCCTTGCGGACTTACATATATATACACGATGATTGGTTATTATAGATAGATATTATATATATATATATATATATATATATATATATATATATATATACAGTGGGGCAAAAAAGTATTTAGTCAGTCAGCAATAGTGCAAGTTCCACCACTTAAAAAGATGAGAGGCGTCTGTAATTTACATCATAGGTAGACCTCAACTATGGGAGACAAACTGAGAAAAAAAAATCCAGAAAATCACATTGTCTGTTTTTTTATCATTTTATTTGCATATTATGGTGGAAAATAAGTATTTGGTCAGAAACAAAATTTCATCTCAATACTTTGTAATATATCCTTTGTTGGCAATGACAGAGGTCAAAAGTTTTCTGTAAGTCTTCACAAGGTTGCCACACACTGTTGTTGGTATGTTGGCCCATTCCTCCATGCAGATCTCCTCTAGAGCAGTGATGTTTTTGGCTTTTCGCTTGGCAACACGGACTTTCAACTCCCTCCAAAGGTTTTCTATAGGGTTGAGATCTGGAGACTGGCTAGGCCACTCCAGGACCTTGAAATGCTTCTTACGAAGCCACTCCTTCGTTGCCCTGGCGGTGTGCTTTGGATCATTGTCATGTTGAAAGACCCAGCCACGTTTCATCTTCAATGCCCTTGCTGATGGAAGGAGGTTTGCACTCAAAATCTCACGATACATGGCCCCATTCATTCTTTCATGTACCCGGATCAGTCGTCCTGGCCCCTTTGCAGAGAAACAGCCCCAAAGCATGATGTTTCCACCACCATGCTTTACAGTAGGTATGGTGTTTGATGGATGCAACTCAGTATTCTTTTTCCTCCAAACACGACAAGTTGTGTTTCTACCAAACAGTTCCAGTTTGGTTTCATCAGACCATAGGACATTCTCCCAAAACTCCTCTGGATCATCCAAATGCTCTCTAGTAAACTTCAGACGGGCCCGGACATGTACTCGCTTAAGCAGTGGGACACGTCTGGCACTGCAGGATCTGAGTCCATGGTGGCGTAGTGTGTTACTTATGGTAGGCCTTGTTACATTGGTCCCAGCTCTCTGCAGTTCATTCACTAGGTCCCCCCGCGTGGTTCTGGGATTTTTGCTCACCGTTCTTGTGATCATTCTGACCCCACGGGGTGGGATTTTGCGTGGAGCCCCAGATCGAGGGAGATTATCAGTGGTCTTGTATGTCTTCCATTTTCTAATTATTGCTCCCACTGTTGATTTCTTCACTCCAAGCTGGTTGGCTATTGCAGATTCAGTCTTCCCAGCCTGGTGCAGGGCTACAATTTTGTTTCTGGTGTCCTTTGACAGCTCTTTGGTCTTCACCAGAGTGGAGTTTGGAGTCAGACTGTTTGAGGGTATGCACAGGTGTCTTTTTATACTGATAACAAGTTTAAACAGGTGCCATTACTACAGGTAATGAGTGGAGGAAAGAGGAGACTCTTAAAGAAGAAGTTACAGGTCTATGATAGCCAGAAATCTTGATTGTTTGTTTCTGACCAAATACTTATTTTCCACCATAAAATGCAAATAAAATGATAAAAAAACAGACAATGTGATTTTCTGGATTTTTTTTTCTCAGTTTGTCTCCCATAGTTGAGGTCTACCTATGATGTAAATTACAGACGCCTCTCATCTTTTTAAGTGGTGGAACTTGCACTATTGCTGACTGATTAAATACTTTTTTGCCCCACTGTATATATATATACACACATATACACGGTGATTGGTTATTATAGATAGATCGATATTTTATATTAATATATATATATGCACGATGATTGGTTATTATAGATAGATCAATATATATTTATATACATATATACTGACACAATGACTGGTTGTTATAAATAGATCAAGATTATATATATATATATATATATATATATATATATATATATATATATATATATATATACATATATATATACACACACACATAATGATTGATAAGTATCATTCTTTAACACATTATCACGTATTTTTTTGCATTTTTTTTTTGCCCATGTTAAAATATGTCATTTATTGAGTTACATGGGGCTGCACAGAAACCAGCTTCTCTCTGCAGATGCATAGTTAATTCATTTAGGATTACATTGTAAATCATTGCATTAGGTTCCTATGTAAAACGAGGGAACACATTGTGACATCACCAAGGGGGTTTCCAAATAATAAAGTCATCCCTGATATATCTGCCAAATTCAATTCTCTGTTTTGTCCCGGAGTTAGGAAGAATGCCAAAATCAATTAACACAAAAAAAAAGCTTGTGATATAATAGCTGCTAATGTCACTCCCGAATATACAGTACATAAAAATGTATTTTGAGGCTCATAGGACTGTAACATAAAGGACTGATCAAAAATGAATTTTGTGAATGATCCCATAAAAAACTACCCCAGTGAACCTTTCCACAATGGAAGTGGCTGATAACATAGAACAATAGAATGTATTCAACTGTAGATAAGATTAGACAATAGGTTTATTGTCCCTTTAAATATTTTAATGTATTTAGTGTAGCGTATGCCAAGTCCATCTGGCTGTGGACGGTGAGTTATTTCAGCACCAGAACATTGGACAGCGAGGGAAGCTCCTCCACCCCAGATATCATGGGTGGGTGTCTGCATCTCCTCGCTCTGCTGGTTTCCTAATAAGCCTTGAATCTGACATTTGTAACTCGGAAATGTGATGTGTGTCTTATGGCAGAAGCAGCAAAGAACAAATGAAAGTGAGCTCTAACCTTAGTCAAGCGCCTAATTGAGACATCATAGAACAACATATGGATTTATTTGGATTCCATGGTTATGTGACGGAAGGGGTCAGTGAGGGGGATCAGGATACATTTGTCTGTTCCTATCAGGCTGAGTCAGATTGTATTCCCACCACCTTTGTGACGTCACACTTTCCACCCCAATGATATGTTCTCTGACATCTGAAGCAGGTAGTATGATGGAGTACTTCTGCGTCACCGGCAGGAAATTCATGAGTAGTCATGTGGAAGACCGGTCTGTACATGGCTAGAATTTATTTGATGACACTTACATGTGTTTAGGCAGTAGCCCATGCCTCAATGGTGAATTCTTGTATGGGTGATCGGCCCCTTGCTTCCGCAGATAATTCTCATTTTTACATTTGTAATTTTCCCTCATCTATTTCCAATAGCCATAACTTTTCTATTCCCCCGTACACATGGACGTATGAGGACTTATTTACAATGCAATTCTGCCATAGTTTACATCTTTTAAGTTCTAACCTACTAAGCTGGCATAGATTTTTTTTCTTTTAGTGTTTCAAAAAAAATTCAGAAATTTGTAAAAATAAATAATTTTGTATAAAGGGTATCGTTTCTCCTTATGGAGAGTGACATACCATCTCTGGCTTGTCAAGGTAAGGAGGCTTATTTGCCGTACAATGCTCCTCTGGGAAATTAAATATGCAAATTGCCTCTTCTGAGAAAAAGAGGACTTAACTCTATAGTGCCACCTGTTGGAAGTAGCGATCATACAAGTCACAATCAACCCTCTAACGAGTCGTGCAATATGACTTAGGATAAAAGCCAAATCAGTATCTCAATTCGCAGACACGGTGTTTCGGGCTGTTGGCCCTCGTCAGTGCGAAGCATAAGAACTGATTTGGCTAGGTGAGAGGCTCTGGACTGGAGTCTAAGGGGTATCGTTTCTCCTTATGGAGAGTGACATACCATCTCTGGCTTGTCAAGGTAAAGAGGCTTATTTGCTGTACAATGCTCTGGCGAGGGCCAACAGCCCGAAACACCGTGTCTGCGAATTGAGATACTGATTTGGCTTTTATCCTAAGTCATATTGCATGACTCGTTAGAGGGTTGATTGTGACTTGTAGGATCGCTACTTCCAACAGGTGGCACTATAGAGTTAAGTCCTCTTTTTCTCAGAAGAGGCAATTTGCATATTTAATTTTGTATATTCGCTTATAAAGTGCTTTACAGACATCATCATCACTGTCCCCATTGGGGCTCACAATCTACACCCCCTTTCAATAAGTCTTTGAAGTGTGGGAGGAGAGCGAAGAACCTGGAGGAAACCCACGCAAACACGGGGAGAACATACAAACTCCCTGCAGATGTTGTCCTTGGTGGGATTTGAACCCAGCACCCCAATGCTGCAAAGCTGCAGTGCTAACCACTGAGCCATCATGCTGCCATAGTTTATGTCACCATTTTCTGAAGACGTGATTGAAACAAACTGTTAGTTTTTTGATGATGAATTCTCTTTTACACCCGTAATATCTACAGTGGAATAACGTTTTAAGCGGTATTCCAGTTTCAGGTGATTCCTTGCATACTGATGCATTATCCAACTTTACAATATGGACAAGAGAATTGAGACACATACACATTACACCTACAGGAGCTTATATGGTATTTAGTGTTGATCATGCACTGAAATGCTCGAGTGCCCGGTACTGGAATCGTGCCGGTTATATGCTCGGACAGGCTCGTCATGAGTAGCGAGCATAATGGAAGTGGATAGCAAACTCAAGCATTTCTCTCTCTTTCAAATGAGCGTCTTACGGGGACCCGAACACCACATGATACTCGATACTGTCCGATACTCGATGGAGCAGTGCCGAGCACGCTCGCCCATCACTAATAATATCCCATTCTAAATTCACAGACATTATTACATTACAATTTGAAATGCCCCAAGCAAAATATATAAAAACACATATTCACCTCCTGGACTGGTGCCATCCAGCATTGACTGCTGCAGCATGATACTAAATAGTTTTATCTGACAGAATTGTGAAGCCTGCAGCTGATAGGTTGCAGGGCTCACATGATCACAGTGTCACGTGACCACCACTGACATCACTGGGGCAATGCTGGTCCTGGGGTATGTTTGTATTTTACTCACTTCTATAGCGCCATTAATTCCACAGCGTTGTACAGACATCATCATCATCACTGTCCTCATTGGGGCTCACAATCTAGATTGCCTGTATGTCTTGGGAGTGTGGGAAGAAACTGGGGCACCTGGAGGAAATCCATGCAAATATGGGGAGAACACACAAACTCCTTTCAGGTGATGTCCTTGATGATGATGATCCCAGGAGACCCCATGGGTCATCAATGATAAAGTAGTGGACAGCCTCTTTAATATGGTATATTCACACATTGCAGTGACTTCATGCACTTTGCTGTGATTTGTGAAAAGCTGCTGCAAAACTGCTGCTTAATGCTATAATTCTGTGTAAATGAAGGCAAAAAAATATTAGTGATTAGCTCACTGCTTTGTTCTTAGCTCATGCGGGCAGTCTGACATTGGACCAGAGCACTGCAAACCTCTTAAGGGTATGTGCACAAGATAAGTGTTTGCAGCAAACATTTCTGCATTAAAAAACGTGTTTCTTGGCAGCAAAACATTCTGCATAAAAATACCCTTTTTTTACGTTCGTTTTTGATGTGTCTCTTTCCTCATTTATTAGAATGGGTGAAAAATGCTCCAAAAATACTGAAAGACTTGACATACTGCAGATTTAAAACTGCTTATAATTTGTAAGGATAAAATAAGTAGCAAAAATGTCATTCACTTTGCTGGAACAGTAAAATACTGTTGTTTTTCCCGAGGCAAAAATGCATCATGTGAACATACCCTAAGGGTATGTGCACACGTTCAGGATTTCTTGCAGAAATTTCCTGAAGAAAACCGGAAATTTTCTGCAAGAAATCCGCATTTTTTTTTTTGCGTTTTTTTTCCGTTTTTTTCGCGTTTTTTTAGCATTCTGCAAGCGTAATTAGCTTGCAGAATGCTAAAGTTTTCCAAGCGATCTGTAGCATCGCTTGGAAAACTGACTGACAAGTTGGTCACACTTGTCAAACATACTGTTTGACAAGTGTGACCAACTTTTTACTATAGATGCAGCTTATGCAGCATCTATAGTAAAAGATAGAATGTTTAAAAATAATAAAAAATAAAAAAATGCTTATACTCACCCAGACATCTCATCAGCGGCATCCGTTCGTCTTCCTATAGCTGGTGTGTGCGCGCAGGACCTTCCGTGACGTCACGGTCACGTGAGCGGTCACATGACCGCTCACGACCAATCACAGGACAGTGACGTCATCGGCGAGGTCCTTCGCCGCACATCAGCTACAGGAACCGAACGGCAGCGTGCAGTGGAGGCGGGAACACTGCGCGGGACATCGAGGGTGAGTATATCGCTATTTTTTATTTTATTTCTTATTTTTTGACCACTTATATGGTGCCCAGTGCGTGGAGGAGAGTCTCCTCTCCTCCACCCTGGGTACCAACCGCACATAATCTGCTTACTTCCCGCATGGTGTGCACAGCCCCGTGCGGGAAGTAAGCAGATCAATGGACCCCTAGGTGTGCGGAATCCCTGCAATTCCGCATTTTTAATGAACATGTTGCTTTTTTTTCCGCTATGCGATTTTTTCGCGGAAAAAATCGCAACATTTGCACAAAAAATGCGGAATACCTTGTAAATAATAGGAGGCATAGGTTAGCGTTTTTTTCGCGTTTTTATCACGTTTTTATAGCGAAAAAACGCGAAAAAAACGCTAAAAATCCTGAACGTGTGCACATGGCCTAATACTTGCGACATCCCAGATGCCTCTTCTGATTAGTAAGCTGGAAGATGTCATTATTGCGCAGCACATTGCAGGCAGGATTAGGTAGACTCCTACTTACCAGAAGAGGCACGGGCAGGTTTGCAGTGCTCTGGTCCACCAGCAACAGATTACTCATGTGGACCCTCTACCTGGGTCCTATGAATTTTTTTCTGAACGTTAACATGTTCTCTTGGTGATTGAGCATGCATTTGTTTCGCATGGAGAGAGTGCAGTAAGATCCCTCCAGTAGAGGTTTATTTTCCTGGAGAGTGGAAGGATCATGGGTGGAAATTCAGCATACGCTATCCTTATTGTGCCCATCTGTCTGGGGAGAGTCGGAAGACCCCAATACATACACATTACATGGTCAGGCAATCTTGCCAGTATAAGCAGTTTCGGCTGCCATGACTCTCAAACCCATTGAGGCATTTCCTTGGCAAAATTGACATTTAACACAACAGCACTAATGGCCATAATCCTGTCCCTATGCACAAAACTATTGACCTGAGCGCGCTGAGGAATATCTGTAGATAGAGCCGCACTTCTAGTGTCGGAGTAAATAAAACATCATGTACTGCGTATTATGTTCTGGGTACGGAGTACTTGCCGCGACCTTGGTTACATCGGTAGCTTTACGGAGCAGTTTGACCTGCCATCAATTTGTTGCATCCCAGCAGATGAAATGAAGTTCCTGGAATGCTGACGTCTGTATGTACAATAAATGTGTTGTGATTATATAGAACCATGGCAAAATACGTTCGAAAACCATATAAATGAAACATAAATGTGCCTTTCTAGCAAAACATGGAAATGAATAAGATTTTAACGACAGGGTATATTGCCTCTTGCCTACGGTTCATGCAAACAGGAAGCGGTTAGTAAGAAACCTTAGCCTTTTCATTCATAGCAACCAATCTGCCTTTGTTTGCTCTGTCTTGTATGGGCCATTTAACCGAAAGCAATGGAAAATGCTTACTACAGGACATCATGTGGTGACAAAGGGCAAACACTGCAGGAGAGAGTCACAAAGGAGAAGTGCTTAATTGGGACAGACATGACACAGGATACTGTACACTATCAGAGATGTCAGATATGTATATATAAAACTAATAGAAGCTGTGGCAGAATTTGATGTGATGTTACTCGGGGCTAGTCGTTGGCAATAACCTTCTTGTCTTCACTCGATGAAAGTACGTAATAGAACAGACTTTATTTTTAGTAGCTGCATGGGAGACATAATGGGGAAGCTTTATCAAGCTAAATGCTGCAGAATCAGGGACAAGTTATGCTTAAAAACTGTCTTTCTGAACTTTAAGTTTTAGGTGTTTTCTGTGTATTGTGTAACAAAAGGGTGTGTCTTCACCAAAGGGGCGTTACTTAGTGGGGAGGGGCATGATCTAAATTCGACACCATGCACCAAAAGTTTTTCCAAAATTTTGGTACAAAGTAAGACAGTCTAAAGTTACACCAGATTTATCAAACAACATGAACCACTATGATAAATCAGACACGCTTTAAGATTGTTCAACCACCTAAGAATTATAAAGTAACGGAAAATATGACCCAACGTATCTGAGCAAGGAGAATTTTCCATAAACTTGTAGATCCCCATGACAGCTGAGTTTTCAGTTACCTCAAGAGCATTTAAATCACTATTGGACAGACTTAGTTAATCTTTGTCTAGTACAGAAGTCAGCAAGCTTTTTTAGCTTATAAACTAATTGTCACGGTGATACCGCAACAGAGAGGGCAGCAAAGATTGTGACGTCTGGTTTCACGAACTCCTGCACTGGTTAGAAGTACCTTAACTTCTTATTAAACAATGCAGTTTTTTTCCTTGCTGGCAGTACAAGGGTTAAAATCTTCAGTTAAAGCTCCTGTAGCTTTCGTACCTGTATTGTCTCAGCTGTTCAGTGTTTTCCACTCCCCTCTGCTATATATGATGACCTCTGACACATAGGTACTGCCAGTGTTAGTCTTTACTGCTTGTTTGGAGTTGGAGGTGTAATTCGTGGTTGGAGTTGGCATTTTGAGATTTATTCAGAAGATTGTTGCTTACAGTTTTGTTTGTGTGCATATCCTCATCCTCTCCTATTTGGTTTCTCCTTCCTTTATATTCCCTGTGTTTGGGGAGTGTATTTTGTACCATTGTTATTTTCATTTATCCCTGTCCGCCTTCCCATGTTGGTCCTGTTAGTGTTATCATATACACTTTGGCTTCTCACCTCCCTTAGTGGAGGAGTGGACAGATGAGGTTGATGTAGGAGCATAGCAAGGCATGTGAACCCGTCGTCTCCACATTCAGGAGTAATCCGAGAGACAGGGACAGACTACGGCTCCCCTACATCTAGGGACCAGGTTAGCGCCCACAGTCCCAAGGCACTGAGTGACACTATGTTCAAATACAATGATCAGGATTGAGCCACCCTGAGTATAAAGAGAAAAGCAAATGTCTGTGAAGACTTTACTGAAATGTTACTTTTGTTAAGGGGAATCTATCAACAGTTTTTTTTCCACGTAACCTGAGAGCATCATAATGTAGAGAAAGAGACTCTGATTCCATTAATGTATCACTTACTGGGCTGCTTGCTGTAGTTTTGATAAAATCCATGTTTTACCAGCAGGAGATTATCATTAGAGGACTGGTAAATCTGCTGCCCGGTAGTTAAGCATATTCATAAGCTCTACATAACCCCACCAATCAGCTGCCTTTTTTAAATATGCAAAAATATCCAGCATCAAAATATAATCAAAAACTTATTGTCTGAACTTAACCTAAAGAAGACCTGTTACCAGGTCTTTGCACTTATTTTATTTCAGTTGCTCCCCTGAGTATTCAAGTTATTGTAAATCCGCTATACAGTTCCAGATATATAAATTTTCTTTTACCGTTATTTTTTATGCTTTTTTTACTATGGAGTGTTGCTCACAGGGTTTTAATGCAGAGATAATTTACAGACTGCCTAAAGGCAAATAGACCCTAACTAAACATTAGGAGATTTAATAAAATATAACTTTTAATGGTTAAATAATAATAATAATAATAATAATAATAATAATTGTTCTCATTAAATATTACACTGTCTGTTAATGCAGAGACACCCATCCCCAAGAGAATCCTGTCAGCACCCCTTGGTAAAGACCATAAAAATGAACACTAATTAAAAAGGATCATGTTTCCAAAATGTTATAGATGTTAAACAAAAAACAAAACACAAATACTCAAGGGAGCAGCAGGAATAAAATAACATAAAAAATGAACAACTTTTGACCTAGTGAGAAATCCTGCTTAATGGGCTGTCACCTGATAGTAGCAGATCGGTGGGTATGTCGCTGATTAGACCGCCCAGTAATTAACTGTAATCTACCAAAAATACAGGAGAAAAAGTGATCAATTTCTCTACAGTGCCCCTGCTGGGAAAATGAGGCATTACATTGCTGCTGTGGTTAATGGGCTGTCAAGGTAATGTACAAACACGCTGTAACCCCCAGAGTTACATCTATGCTTTGTATCCACATGCCTCTATGGCTATTAGATAATTCTTCCTGAAATAGGGACTCCCTCAATTACTTGGACTGAGTTTTGTAAACCAGATAAGATAACCACAACTCAAGTACCAAGTGCACTCAGTCCTGGGCAAAGAGTCTCACGGCCTTACACATGAGGCCTTAAAACCAAATAACGCTTCCAAATATTGCTCAAGAATGTTGTTCACAGGTCATCAAGAGTAAGACATTTATCACCTTTCGATAGTGATAGGTAATAAATGTTTGATTGCTTGGGCCCCACCACTGACACCCATGCCAAATACTAGAACAAATGTCCTCAGTTCCATGTTCTTCTTCATTGCACAACCACAGTGACGTCATCATTGGAACATGGGGCTTGCAAAAACAGTGATCAGTTATTTATCACCTATCCTGGTGGCTTCAGATAAGTACATGTGTAGGATTTAGTTGACGTAGAATTTTCCCCAATGTTACAACTATTTCGCTTTTTTTTTTTTTTTTAAAGTCTCAATGTCTGTCTTTTTCACAACCAATATACGTATTTCATCAACTCAATAGAAAAAGTAACTTAATTACAATGTATCTAACATTAGACACAGTCAAAATCTTCTAGTGTGATGCTGGGTCTAATAATGAAAAGTATATTTCATTTAATTTCATGGAAGTAAATTTAAAGGGGCGGTCTCAAGTTCTTAAAGGGGTAGAAACAAACAACTATTATTTATAAGTGGTGAAAGGATTGTTTCACGCAACCCCAGCACCCAGTCCAGGTCAGTGCTTTCTGCCAGTGGACAGGAGCTGCATGAATTTTTTTACCTTCCAGGTGTCACGGGGAGACTAGGTGGGCAAGAGCTAATAACCCAGGCCCCTGCAATTTCCCTCAGACTAGGGAAATCCTGACTGACCCTCTACCTAGAGTTTACACTGATGGTGTGCATGTCTAGGCCTCGACCCTCGCCCTGTCTCCTGTTTCAACCCTAGGCTGAAACCACCGCCCACCACCCAGTGAAAAGATAATACACCAATACCCACAGTTAGCACAGACAAGGATAACGGAAAATATACACCACGCCGCAGTCACCCAGGAATACACTATAAATGCGCAGGGCAAAATAAATAAAAATATAGGAAGGAGTAAACAAGACAAAGGGAAATACACCACCAGCAACGATACTCCAACTACTAGATCACCACTCCAGACCGAGATAACAACGCACAAGACAGAAGCTATAATCGGCGACGCCCAATGTTCAGGAGAACTATTTAAAAGCAATGGGCATGGCCCAGATTCCAATCCGAGCATCAGGTAAATTAACCCCGGACCAGCTAGATAAAATCTAGCCGACGCCAATGAGCACATAGTGGTCAAAAGCGGAATTACCGCTGTCTGTCGAACGACCTGGTCTGAACAGCATCCGACATGACACCAGGATCCAAGGCTCTAGAGCCTGCTTGCATCACTTTGAAGCTGGATGGATCACTGCCCCATCTTGTAGTGTCGGTGAGTTCTCATTCCAGATCAGCAGCGCTGCTATGCCGCCGGCACATATTTTCAGTTCTCAGTGTGGTCCTGAAGTATAGTCATGAGAAAACCCCTTCAATCAAACTAATCTTGATATAGTAATTATAGTTATTTACAACCAATAAATTTCTGAAACCTGGACAACATGTTATAAAATTAAAGATTAGGCTTCACATTGGTCAATAAACAGATACAAACTTGCTAATTAGACTATGGGAAATAGATAGTAAAAATGTAAGCTATGAACCAATGGCTAAAACTTACCTGTGATTAAAAAATGGAAAAATAAAATAGAAAACGTTTTCAATGCATCAAATACAATCTAACGATTTTGGACTGTTTTCTCTGCTCTATTACTCAGTAGTTGAACAGGAAGATAATGGCCGCTGTCAGGCTCATGTTTGCACTGCAGTTAATATAAACAGAATTTACACAGTCAAATTCAAGGACCCGACCTAATTCACATACACGAAAGCTCTTCCGTTTCACTTTTTCCTAATCGATCATTCAAATCTGTATTGTGAACCTAAGGCCGGCATTAAAAACACAAACTACAACACAAAACACAAGAAAGGATAAAGAATGAATCCAACACCTTTAGGCCTCATTCAGACGTCTGGGTTTTTTTTTTATAAGTGCAGGAAAAAATGGACTATTTTTCATAAATGTGCTTCATCAATTTTTGGTTCCTGTATAGTGATGGGCGGACCCCTGGATGGTTCAGCCAAACATTTAAAAAAAAGTTTGGCTCGGGTTCCAGAACAGTACCCGATCCCCATTCAGCTGAATGGGGGGCACGAACATCTGTTATTTGCCACTCTGTTATCTGCATGACCGCACGGCAAACACTGCCTCTGATCGGCAGTAAGATTATTACTGACAAAGATCTGAAAGAAGGCATACCCAGATATCATGGCATAATCCAGCATCAAGAGGATGCCCTGTTTTGATTTTTACCATGCCATGTCATGGTTGGGAAGTACTTCAACACTGATGAGGTATATACAGCTCTGGCAAAAACTAAGAGACCACCACATCAAAACCCTGTCATGGGCAGCCCAATCTCCAGACCCGAACCCCATTGAAAACCTCTGTAATGTAATCAAGAGGATGATGGATTGTCACAAGCCATCAAACAAAGAATAACTGCTTACATTTTTTGTGCCAGAAGCAGTGTGACAGACTGGTGGAAAGCATGCCAAGACGCATGAAAGCTGTGATTAAAAATCATGGTTATTTCACAAAATATCGATTTCTGAACTCTTCCTGAATTTAAATATTAGTATTGTTGTTTCTAAATGATTATGAACTTGTTTTCTTCGCATTATTTGAGGTTTGAAAGTTTTTTTAAAAAAAATTTTGACCATTTCTCCTTTTCAGAAAAAAAAAATACAAAATTTATTGTTTGGAAATTCGGAGACATGTTGTCCGAAGTTTATAGAATAAATGAACAATTTACATTTTACTCAAAAATATACCTATAAAGCGAAAAATCAGAGAAACTGAACATTTTGCAATGGTTTCTTTGTTTTTGCCAGAGCTGTAAATGTCATGGCAATCACCACCCGGTGTTAGTAGAGTATATAATCACTGCACTCGTACAAATTGAGGAATTTTGCTTCAAGTGAATAATTTGATACAGGTGGCAGGTCAACTGACAGGCAAATTTTTAGTGTTTCGGCCAGTTAATGACCTTGATCACAATGCCGCCCCTTGGAAAAATTTCTCTAGATTAGAACATAAAATGTCAATGAGGATGGTTGGTGTGAGAGTAAATAGACAAAGTCCAAAATAGGGTAGGTTATGCACAAGGGTCAAAAATGACACCACACTGATTATATATCTAGAAGAATGTAGTTCCATAAGTAGTAAAGTTGTGCATGCAGACACAATTGTGTCATGGGAACAGCTGGAGTGCGTTGTAACAGAAGCCGAAACCAATGGCTTTTTAGGAAATACTGGCACGTATTGTGTCTGAGGCAGATTCAGATAAACAGGTCGGTGCTGTTATATAGGTTGGGAGGCCAAATCCAATGGCGGTAGCACAGTTGTAGATACAGGTATAGTTGTACAGTAACTGAGTTACCCCGCGCTCAGACACATGTACCAGCATCTCTCATCCGTCCACCAACGCTGGCTCCTGCAGCTGTGTCCTTCACACACTCCTGGGTTACAACTGTGGATGTCGTATGGCCTTTGATCCAGCTGTGTCTGTCTTTTTAGGCGTGCATAAAAACGCAGTCGGCTACAGTTTTGTGCACTTCTGAAAAGTAGGACAACACTCGAAGGATAGTACAGGGCCAGTGTGCTGTGGGCTGGAACTGAGTTCTCTTTGCCCTAAAACCCCTCTTCTAAACAAGAGTCAGACAGGTGTAGAGTGTTGTGCTGTGGAGTTTGTTCTTTACTCACTTGTTGTTCGGGAGTCCCTGTTACCTCCGTTTTGCTTTACCTGCCTCCAGCTTAACCTTCACTATTGGTACCAGGGACCTTCTATCCAGCAGTACAGCTTTCCTGAGATACACCATATTTCCCTTGAGCTGAGATCCGGCCAACATCTTGCTAACAGGAGAGAAAGATACATGGCACTCAATACTTCTTTTGGACCATAGGCCCAAGACTTCCCCGAGAACCTTCAAATGTTTCCTCATACTGTTGGGAGACTTGGCACTGATATAACTCTTTCACCTCTGCTGCATCCTCTGTCTGAGAAGCTGTTAAACACAGTAGTGTCTAGCCTTCCTCTGAACTCCACTCACACCTGACTCTGAACTGGTCTAGACTCCAAACTTTAACGATTCTGACTCCCTAGACGCAGGAAGTGCTTCTACTATTAACTTACCTAGTTGGAGCGCCCCCAGACGCAGGGCCGCGGGGTACTCGGTACCAGGCCTCTCTGTCTCAGTCCTGTGGTTGTCACGGTGGCTAGACCCGGTCCATGACCCTGCTAAGGGGAGTCCAATGAAAGATGAGATGATGGTGCGTGGTGCAGGTCGCGATGAATAACGAGGACACAGGGTTGCAGTCTCTTTACCTCTTTACTGAAGGCTTCGGAATCCTCAATCCAGAGTACTGCTAACAGGGCTGGCTGAGACCGGCCGGTCCGAAGGCACATTCAGAGTTCCCTTTGCAGGTGGAAATCAGTGCCTACCTTCTAGCGCCTGTGTGTTGTAGTACCTCCCTGCTGAGCACCACGGGATAGTCCTCATAACTGTTGTGTCTGTTTCTGATGTTCTTCTCTCACAACTCGTATCTATTCTGATGTTCTTCTCCGTCCCCAGATGATACGGCTAGGGCGCACCCGTATGACGGGTAGGCCTGGAGTTCTTCCGGGACCCTAGTGTCGCCCCTCTCCCACAATTGCCCCCTATGTCTGCTTAGGTGATTTAGGTGAGACAGCCAACCTAAAATTAACTGTCCTGCCGCTGTTTGAAGTATTGCTTGGAGCCCAATACTTCCTCGGCGTTCCGGCCACCGGCTACGCGCCTCAGGAGGATGCTGCCTCGATCTTACGGCACGACTCCTACTGGCTTTATCTCCTTTTTGCTGCGATCTCGTTTCTCACTTCTCCACAGTAAACCTCGCTTCTTTTTCCTTTCTTAGGATGCCACCGCATTCGAGTGCAGGCGCGGCTCCGTAACGTTCTGTTCTGTTCGCTAGGCCACTGTCAGGATCCCACCCCTGACAGAGACCCCCCTGAATCTTCCCCCGCAACACCCTCTGCCACAGGATGTTGCCTGGTTCCAACCCAGTCAGCTTCAGACTAACTTCATATCCAGCCCCCAGTTTTACCAGATTGTGAGGAGTGGCCTAATACATAGAACCCTTTGCTACCCCCTGGTGGCCAGAATGTGAAGTGTAAAGTGTGACTGTGATACCTGGTCAGGTGAACTCCTTAAAAGCCATCAGACATACCATCAATTCCCTTAGTGGTGGAGCAACAGTACTGCAACGACCAGGACTCTGGGGCGCTGCACTCCCCCCCCGGCTAAATCCAGTACTGCCGGACTGGGAAGAAAACAGCAATACATGTCAGCAAAAGACATACAAATTTTGAAAATGCTGTGAACAAGTAATTATAACAGTGCTTCCCTTTATGGTTGGTGAGGACTCTTGAACGTTACAAACAAAACATGGTTAAATATTTTTAAATAACATACTATAAATAACTTCTATTACCCAGCCGGGTATTCTACTAAGTACAAATTCTGAACAATAATTTAACTTTTCCTTTAAGGGCGTATAAGCTGAACCCACTAAAGGCTTACTATAAAACTCTAAAATATAAATTAACTTTTTCTTTATTTTTCTCTTCTAAGTGCAACACTCTTCTTTTTACTCTCTGATTCTTCATATGCAGGACCTCCTGTCTATCTGCCCAGGCCTACTGCCTCTTTTCTTGTACAGGATCAATTGGCCATCTCTCTATGGCTCTCAGGAGGACTCACTAACTAACCCCTATGGGTTTACTTTATTGAAATTCGGCTTTCAACTCTTTCCTGTCCTCATTCTCTAATAACATTATTAAACATTCTCTATAACTATCTAGCTAACTACATATTACTCCTATGTAAAACATTATTGCCATCTACTTTCTTAAAGGCAACATTATACTTTAAGTGCAACTAGTGAATGTTCCCTTTAAGAGGGAACCAAGTCTCTTTGAGGTAATGCAGACTCTCTCTATCTGCAAGTCCAGTTAAGGCAAGAGCTTCCATGCTGTACTCAGGAACAGTCTCTTCACAAAGCTCTCCTTCTTGTAAAACCAGTAAGGGGCACCTTTAAGAAGGTGCAAACTATTTACAATACAGTTTGTGAACCATTCACCATCCATGATTCGGCAGTCTTTGTAACATTGTGGAACAAAGCAAAAATAAAATAAAAACAAGAGCAAAAATAAAAAGCAATAGGGATCCCGGGTAAACGAAGGGATCCCTTTAAGAACAACCCTGGTCGGGTATTAGCAGCAAAAGGCAGGGAAACAAACAGTTAACTATGTACAGTTGCAGAGCATTAGAATCTTACTCTGGTTCTGGCGGCCGTAGTTCTGCAGGCAGCAGTGGGCGGGGCCATCCGTCTGGGTACCTGCGGCTACCAGGTGTTGTACCAGAAGCCCCCTCGCACCAGTCAGGGGTCTGGGTACTCACAGTTTTAGATCCTGTAATGACCTGGGTACTGGTCATTACTGTGGCCAAGCTTCCGGCTACCATGGTGGTAGCAACAGTGCAGGTGGTGGTCTTAACAACGGTGCAGGTTGGAGTAACCACCGTGGTCTTTGTAGTAATGGTAGACCGGTCACAAGAGGGTGTCTTCACCACAGGGGACAGCTTCACCGGCACTGTAGTCGGGGGCGTCACGGGATCTCGCCTCTTGTGGACATTCAGGGCAAACCACCCATTTTCCCCAAAGTGCCGGGTGTAGGTAACTTCATCCCCTGGGTAGAGATCCCGATCCGGGTGGCCCTCTCTTAGGTGGGACTCGACATCCCTTCGGTTTACAAACACTTCGGCATACAGGCCCGGCTCCTTGATAAAGCCCCAGCCCCCACGGAGTTTGAAGGCGATGACGATGCCCTGCCGGCGCTGGGCCTGGTGAGTGGTGCGGTCCTTGCGGGCCCGGTCATTCACCGCCCGGTCCCACTGATGATAAGCCTCCCACCCGGCCCGAGATTCTTTCTCCTTCTTCTCGCACTGTTGGTTTAGCTGGACCTGATATTCTTCCCAGCTGAGGGCCTCTACCATCTCTCCTTCCTGGGTCATCGCCCCAGGGAACCCCATAAAGTTGGACCCCGGGTTCACCCAGCGGCACACGGTGCGCTCTGCATAGACCTCGCCCCGGCATGGTGATTGGCGAGATCGGGGCCTTTAGGAGGTGCTCCATGCCCGTGGCCTGGTCCCAGGGAAAGAGGTGCTGGAGTCGATAGGTCCCAGGGGGAGGTGGTGCTGCAACTGGGCCTATCAGCAGGTCCTCCGCTAGCGGGGCAGGGTCGGCGGGCTTACCGGCCGGTGCAACGTCCTCCCGCGTGGCTAGCTCCGCTGGTGGTGACATCGGTGGAGACGTTGGCAGCAACTCAAGCAGCGGTGCAGGAACCGAGGTCGGGGGATCCTCCGCTGACATTTCCTGGGGTGCGGCCTTGGCCTCCACCCGCAGCTGGAGGAGTTGTCCGATTAAGTCTTCTATCTCAAGCTGCAGGAGACCCGCATCCGCCGTGGAGGCTGGGCCTCTATGCTCCTCCGGGTAGCTGGGGGAGTTCTCCACTTCAACCCCACACTCTGGGTCTGAGCTGTCAGCCATCGCGTCCCCCACGTGGGTCACTTCCTGGTCTTTTTCCCGCTGTCTCCTTCGTGGGCGGTTTCTTTTTCATTCTCTCCGCCCTCCATTGAGGATTAGGAGGCGGATCTCGGCTGCTGACGGACACGTCCTCAAGGTACAGAAATATTTAGACTGGGCGGCCATTATCTTTCGCGCTCTTCAGCTTGTCTACGCCCACCTCCATGCCCTTCTTCTTCTCCTGTGCTCCCCTTGGCGCTGTAATGGCGGTGTGTTGTGAACTCTGTTTTTAGGCTCCCTCTTGTGGTCACAAGTGGTACTGTGTGAGTGCTGTCTTTGGGCTCCCTCTGGTGGCTCTTTGTGTCATTCTGCAGGTCTGAGGCTGGATCAGCTGTCTCGTTATCTGTTAGCTGGTTTCCTATTTAGTTCACCTGGACTATCAGTTGTTGCCTGCTGTCGATGTATTCAGTGCTATTTTGATCTCTCCTGAATTCCCTCACTATCAGTCTCGCCAAGAGAAGCTAAGTTTCTGTTTGCTTATTTTTTGCTCATCAGTGTTCAATATGTTTCTTGGTTATTTATTTGTCCTTGTCCAGCTTGCTAATATGTGATTTCCTTGCTTGCTGGTAGCTCTAGGGTGCTGAGTTTCTCCCCTCACACCGTTAGTTGGTGTGGGGGTTCTTGAATTCTCAGCGTGGATATTTTGGATAGGGTTTTTTACTGACCGCACAGTTCCCTGTCTGTCTTCTGCTATCTAGTATTAGTGGGCCTCATTTGCTGAATCTGTTTTCATTTCTGCGTTTGTAGTTTCCCCTTACCTCACCGTTATTATTTGTTGGGGGCTTCCTATATCTTTGGGGTCATTTCTCTGAGGCAAGTGAGGTCTTACTTTCTCTATAGGGGTAGCAAGTTTCTCAGGCTGCGTCGAGACGTCCAGGAATTTAGGCACGTTCACCGGCTACCTTTAGTGTGTTTGGTTAGGATCAGGTTTTGCGGTCAGTCCAGTTACCACCTCCCTAGAGCTTGTTCTATGTTCAGTAACTTAGCTAGTCCATTCTGTGATCCTCAGCCACTAAGGATCATAACAGTACAGCAGGCCAAAAAGTGTTTAATGCATCGCAGAAGTGGGATAAGAAGTCCTGAGTACAATTTTTTTTTTCTCCCTTTGCTGCAGTCTGTCCAGCTTCTCTCATCCCCTTAATCTCTGGGTGGCTTTGAGTTCAGCTGCAGACATGGATATTCAGAGTCTGACTTCTAGTGTGGATCATCTTGCTGCAAGGGTGCAAAGCATTCAGGATTTTGTTGTTCACAGTCCTATATCTGAGCCAAAAGTACCTATTCCTGAGTTGTTTTCTGGAGATAGATCTAGGTTTCTGAATTTTAAGAATAATTGTAAATTATTTCTTTCTTTGAGACCTCGTTCCTCTGGTGATTCCGCTCAGCAAGTTAGAATTGTTATCTCCCTGTTACGTGGCGACCCTCAAGATTGGGCTTTCTCCCTGGTGCCAGGAGATCCTGCATTGCTGAATGTGGATGCGTTTTTTCTGGTGCTTGGATTGCTTTATGAGGAACCTAATCTTGAGAACCAGGCAGAAAAGGCCTTGCTAGCTCTCTCTCAGGGCCAGGATGAAGCTGAGGTATATTGTCAAAAATTTCGGAAATGGTCGGTGCTTACTCAATGGATGAGTGTGCCTTGGCTGCAAATTTCAGAGAAGGTCTGTCTGAAGCCATTAAGAATGTTATGGTGGGGTTCCCCACGCCTGCAAGTCTGAATGACTCAATGGCTTTGGCCATTCAGATTGATCGGCGTTTGCGGGAGCGCAAATCTGCGCACCATCTGGCGGTGTTTTCAGAACAGAGACCTGAGTCTATGCAATGTGACCGAATTCTGACCAGAATTGAGCGGCAAAATCATAGACGTCAAAATGGGTTGTGCTTTTACTGTGGTGATTCAACTCATGTTATCTCAGCATGCTCTAAGCGCGTTAAAAAAATCGCTAAATCTGTCACCGTTGGTACTATACAGCCTAAATTCATTTTGTCTGTTATTTTAATTTGTTCTTTGTCATCCTACTCGGTTATGGCTTTTGTGGATTCAGGTGCTGCCCTGAACCTGATGGATTTGTCGTTTGCCAGGCGCTGTGGTTTGGTCCTGGATAGTGTTGAGCATTCCGATACCGCAAGTATCGGGTATCGGCCGATACTTGCGGGTATCGGAATTCCGATACCGAGATCCGATACTTTTGTGGTATCGGGTATCGGTATCGAAACAACATTAATGTAATAATGTGTAAAAGAGAGAATTAAAATAAAAAATATTGCTATACTCACCTCTCCGACGCAGCCTGGACCTCACCGAGGGAACCGGCAGCGTTGTTTGCTTAAAATTCGCGCATTTACTTCCTTACGTGAAGTCCCGGCTTGTGATTGGTCGCGTGCCGCCCATGTGGCCGCGACGCGACCAATCACAGCAAGCCGTGACGTCACGGCTTGTGATTGGTCGCGTCACCCATGTGACCGCGACGCGACCAATCACAAGCCAGAACGTAATTTTAAAATCCTGAAGGACCTGAAATTACGTCACGGCTTGCTGTGATTGGTCGCGTCGCGGCCACATGGGCGGCACGCGACCAATCACAAGCCGGGACTTCACGTAAGGAAGTAAACGCGCGAATTTTAAGCAAACAACGCTGCCGGTTCCCTCGGTGAGGTGAGTATAGCAATATTTTTTATTTTAATTCTTTCTTTTACACATTAATATGGATCCCAGGGCCTGAAGGAGAGTTTCCTCTCCTTCAGACCCTGGGAACCATCAGGGATACCGTCCGATACTTGAGTCCCATTGACTTGTATTGGTATCGGGTATCGGTGTCGGATTGGATCCGATACTTTGCCGGTATCGGCCGATACTTTCCGATACCGATACTTTCAAGTATCGGACGGTATCGCTCAACACTAGTCCTGGAGCCTTTGGAATTCCCTATTCCACTGAGGGGAATTGATGCTACACCATTGGCTGAGAATAAGCCTCAGTATTGGACTCAAGTGACCATGTGCATGACTCCTGTACATCAGGAGGTGATTCGCTTTCTTGTGCTGCATAATTTGCATGATGTTGTCGTTTTGGGTCTGCCATGGCTGCAGGCCCATAATCCAGTTCTGGATTGGAAAGCTATGTCTATTTCAAGTTGGGGTTGCCAGGGGATTCATGGCGATACTCCTTTGGTGTCAATTGCTTCTTCCACTCCTTCTGAGGTCCCTGAGTTTTTGTCGGACTACCAGGATGTATTTGATGAGCCCAGATCCGGTGCCCTGCCTCCTCACAGGGATTGTGATTGTGCTATAAATTTGATTCCTGGTAGTAAGTTCCCTAAGGGACGACTTTTTAATTTGTCTGTACCAGAACATGCCGCGATGCGGAGTTATATAAAGGAGTCTTTAGAGAAGGGACATATTCGCCCGTCCTCCTCCCCTCTTGGTGCAGGATTCTTTTTTGTGGCCAACAAGGATGGTTCTCTGAGACCTTGTATAGATTATCGTCTTCTAAATAAAATCACGGTCAAATTTCAGTATCCTTTGCCATTATTATCTGATCTGTTTGCTCGGATTAAGGGGTCCAGTTGGTTCACCAAGATAGATCTTCGTGGTGCATATAACCTTGTGCGTATTAAGCAGGGGGATGAATGGAAAACAGCATTTAATACGCCCGAAGGCCATTTTGAGTACTTGGTGATGCCTTTTGAACTCTCTAATGCTCCTTCTGTGTTCCAGTCCTTCATGCATGACATCTTCCGAGAATATCTGGATAAATTTATGATTGTGTATCTGGATGACATTTTGGTCTTTTCTGAGGACTGGGAGTCCCATGTGAAGCAGGTCAGGATGGTATTTCAGGTCCTACGTGCTAATGCCTTATTTGTGAAGGACTCAAAATGTCTCTTCGGAGTACAGAAGGTTTCCTTTTTGGGTTTTATTTTTTCTCCTTCTACTATTGAGATGGACCCAGTCAAGGTCCAGGCTATTCATGACTGGACTCAGCCTACATCTGTTAAGAGTCTTCAGAAGTTCTTGGGTTTTGCTAATTTTTACCGTCGCTTCATTGCTAATTTTTCTGGCGTGGTTAAACCCTTGACGGATTTGACCAAGAAGGGTTCTGATGTGACTAATTGGTCTCCTGCGGCCGTGGAAGCCTTTCGGGAGCTGAAGCGCCGGTTTTCTTCGGCTCCAGTTTTATGTCAGCCTGATATCTCTCTTCCTTTTCAGGTCGAGGTTGATGCTTCTGAGATTGGAGCAGAGCTGTTTTGTCGCAGAGAAGCTCTGATTGCTCTGTGATGAAGCCTTGTGCTTTCTTTTCAAGAAAGTTTTTGCCTGCCGAGCGGAATTATGATGTTGGTAATCGGGAGTTGTTGGCTATGAAGTGGGCATTTGAGGAGTGGCGACATTGGCTCGAGGGAGCTAAGCATCGTGTGGTGATCTTGACTGATCACAAAAATCTGATTTATCTCGAGTCTGCCAAGCGGCTGAATCCTAGACAGGCTCGTTGGTCGTTGTTTTTCTCCCGTTTCGATTTCGTGGTCTCGTACCTGCCTGGTTCGAAGAACGTGAAGGCTGATGCTCTTTCTAGGAGTTTTGTGCCTGACTCTCCGGGAGTTTCAGAGCCGGCTGGTATCCTCAGAGAGGGAGTGATTTTGTCTGCCATTTCCCCAGATTTGCGATGAGTGCTGCAGAGATTTCAGGCGGATAGACCTGACCGTTGCCCACCAGAGAGACTGTTTGTCCCAGATAGATGGACCAGCAGAGTTATTTCCGAGGTTCCTTCTTCGGTGTTGGCAGGCCACCCTGGGATTTTTGGTACCAGAGATTTGGTGGCAAGGTCCTTCTGGTGGCCTTCCTTGTCGCGGGATGTGCGTTCCTTTGTGCAGTCCTGTGGGATTTGTGCTCGGGCTAAGCCTTGCTGTTCTCGTGCCAGCGGTTTGCTTTTGCCTTTGCCTGTCCCGAAGAGGCCTTGGACGCACATTTCCATGGATTTTATTTCAGATCTTCCAGTCTCTCAGAGAATGTCTGTCATCTGGGTGGTGTGTGATCGTTTTTCCAAAATGATCCATTTGGTGCCCTTGCCTAAGTTGCCTTCCTCCTCCGATTTGGTTCCTCTATTTTTTCAGAATGTGGTTCGCTTGCACGGCATCCCTGAAAATATTGTGTCTGACAGAGGATCCCAGTTTGTGTCCAGATTTTGGCGGATCTTTTGTGCTAAGATGGGCATTGATTTGTCTTTTTCGTCGGCCTTCCATCCTCAGACGAATGGCCAAACCGAGCGAACTAATCAGACCTTGGAAACTTATTTAAGATGTTTTGTTTCTGCTGATCAGGATGATTGGGTGACTTTTTTGCCATTGGCCGAGTTTGCCCTTAATAATCGGGCTAGTTCTGCTACTTTGGTTTCGCCTTTTTTCTGCAATTCTGGTTTTCATCCTCGTTTTTCCTCGGGTCAGGTTGAGCCTTCTGACTGTCCTGGGGTGGATTCTGTGATGGATAGGTTGCAGCAGATTTGGAACCATGTGGTGGACAATTTGAAGTTGTCACAGGAGAAGGCTCAGCGCTTTGCAAACCGCCGTCACGGTGTGGGTCCCCGACTTTGTGTTGGGGATTTGGTATGGCTGTCTTCTCGGTATGTTCCTATGAAGGTCTCCTCTCCTAAATTCAAGCCTCGCTTCATCGGTCCTTATAAGATTTTGGAAATCCTTAACCCGGTGTCATTTCGTTTGGACCTCCCAGCGTCGTTTGCCATTCATAACGTGTTCCATAGGTCTTTGTTGCGGAGGTATGTGGTGCCTGTGGTTCCTTCTGTGGAGCCCCCTGCCCCGGTGCTGGTTGAGGGCGAATTGGAGTACGTGGTGGAGAAGATCTTGGATTCTCGTATTTCTAGACGGAGGCTTCAGTATTTGGTGGAAGGGCTATGGTCAGGAGGATAATTCCTGGGTTGTCGCCTCTGATGTTCATGCGGCCGATTTGGTTCATGCCTTCCATGTGGCTCATCCTGATCGCCCTGGGGGTTTTGATGAGGGTTCGGTGACCCCTCCTCAAGGGGGGGGTACTGTTGTGAACTCTGTTTTTAGGCTCCCTCTTGTGGTCACAAGTGGTACTGTGTGAGTGCTGTCTTTGGGCTCCCTCTGGTGGCTCTTTGTGTCATTCTGCAGGTCTGAGGCTGGATCAGCTGTCTCGTTATCTGTTAGCTGGTTTCCTATTTAGTTCACCTGGACTATCAGTTGTTGCCTGCTGTCGATGTATTCAGTGCTATTTTGATCTCTCCTGAATTCCCTCGCTATCAGTCTCGCCAAGAGAAGTTTCTGTTTGGTTATTTTTTGCTCATCAGTGTTCAATATGTTTCTTGGTTATTTATTTGTCCTTGTCCAGCTTGCTAATATGTGATTTCCTTGCTTGCTGGTAGCTCTAGGGTGCTGAGTTTCTCCCCTCACACCGTTAGTTGGTGTAGGGGTTCTTGAATTCTCAGCGTGGATATTTTGGATAGGGTTTTTTACTGACCGCACAGTTCCCTGTCTGTCTTCTGCTATCTAGTATTAGTGGGCCTCATTTGCTGAATCTGTTTTCATTTCTGCGTTTGTATTTTCCCCTTACCTCACCGTTATTATTTGTTGGGGGTTCCTATATCTTTGGGGTCATTTCTCTGAGGCAAGTGAGGTCTTACTTTCTCTATAGGGGTAGCAAGTATCTCAGGGTGCGTCGAGACGTCCAGGAATTTAGGCACGTTCACCGGCTACCTTTAGTGTTTTTGGTTAGGATCAGGTTTTGCGGTCAGTCCAGTTACCACCTCCCTAGAGCTTGTTCTATGTTCAGTAACTTAGCTAGTCCATTTTGTGATCCTCAGCCACTAAGGATCATAACAGCGGTGGTTTTGGCGGGAAGTGGCAATGCACAGTCTTTGCAATAAGTCACAGTTCAAGCACAATTCAGACACAGTTCCAAGGCACACATGACCTGATTCTTCAGGCTTAAGTAGATCCTGTTCGTGATGCCAAGTTGGAGCGCCCCCAGATGCAGGGCCGCGGGGTACTCGGTACCAGGCCTCTCTGTCTCAGTCCTGGGGTTGTCACGGTGGCTAGACTCGGTCCGTGACCCTGTTAAGGGGCGTCCAATGAAAGATGAAATGATGGTGCGTGGTGCAGGTCGCGATGAATAACGAGGACACAGGGTTGCAGTCTCTTTACCTCTTTACTGAAGGCTTCGGGATCCTCAATCCGGAGTACTGCTAACAGGGCTGGCTGAGACCAGCCCGTCCGAAGGCACATCCAGAGTTCCCTTTGCAGGTGGAAATAAGTGCCTACTTTCTAGCGCCTGTGTGTTGTAGTACCTCCCTGCTGAGCACCACGGGATAGTCCTCACAACTGTTGTGTCTGTTTCTGATGTTCTTCTCTCACAACTCGTATCTATTCTGATGTTCTCCGTCCCCCAGATGATATGGATAGGACACACCCGTATGACGGGTAGGCCTGGAGTTCTTCCGGGACCCTAGAGTCACCCTTCTCCCACAATTGCCCCCTATGTCTGCTTAGGTGATTTAGGTGAGACAGCCAACCTAAAATTAACTGTCCTGCCGCTGTTTGAAGTAATGCTTGGAGCCCAATACTTCCTCGGCGTTTCGGCCACCAGCTACGCGCCTCAGTAGGATGTTGCCTCGATCTTACGGCACAACTCCTACTGGCTTTATCCCCTTTTTGCTGCGATCTCGTTTCTCACTTCTCCACAGTAAACCTCGCTTCTTTTTCCTTTCTTAGGATGCCACCGCATTCAAGTGCAGGCGCGGCTCCGTAACGTTCTGTTCTGTTCGCTAGGCCACTGTCAGGATCCCACCCCTGACAGAGACCCCCCTGAATCTTCCCCCGCAACACCCTCTGCCACAGGATGTTGCCTGGTTCTAACCCAGTCAGCTTCTGACTAACTTCCTATCCAGCCCCCAGTTTTACCAGATTGTGAGGAGTGGCCTAATACATAGAACCGTTTGCTCCCCCTGGTGGCCAGAATGTGAAGTGTAAAGTATGACTGTAATACCTGGTCAGGTGAACTCCTTAAGTGCCATCAGACATACCATCACTCCCCTTAGTGGCGGAGCAACAGTACTGCAACGACCAGGACTCTGGGGCGCTGCATAACCCCTCCCAACTATTGGGCTAATCTCTTGTATTAACTGCATGTTTACCTGTCTAGTGCAAACTATATCCCCATGCTGGTAATGCTTCCACCACTGGACAGACCTGCCCCCTATTACCAGGGATGGCCTTGAGGCAGAGCCTCCAGCAGAACCGAGACACAAACCAGCCATAAGGATAAAATACAACACTCTTTATCAAACACATAACATAGCATAGCATATAACACTTCACATTAACCCTCTTGCTTGTTGCAAAGACATCTTCCATCACCCCCCTACACTTGCACTGGTGCTTTGAGAAGCCAGCTGGGGAAGGCATCAGACTTGTATAATTTCTTGCTATGGTCCCCGGTCGAATCTTAAGGGTATGTGCACACGTTGCGGAATTTGCTGCGGATTTTTCCGCAGCAGATTTGGAAAATCCGCAGTGCAAAACCACTGCGGTTTTCACTGCGGATTTTCATGCGGTTTCTTCTGCGGATTCCTCTGCGGGTTTTCAACTGCACTTTCCTATTGGTGCAGGTTGAAAACCGCTGCGGAATCCGCAGAAAGAAGTGACATGCTACTTCTTTTTTTCCGCAGCGTTTCCGCGCGGAATTTTCCGCAGCATGTGCACTGCGGATTTTGTTTTCCATAGGGTAACATTGTACTGTACACCGCATGGAAAACTGCTGTGGATCCGCAGCGTCAAAACCGCTGCGGATCCGCAGCAAAATCCGCAACGTGTGCACATAGCCTTAAAGTATTGCTTGTGGTTTGGGCTGCATGAATTGCCTGACAAGTTCCTTTTAAAAGAAAATGTGCCATTGCAAAATAAACTCGTTTAAAGCTTTTCATGCCAGAGAATCGGGCCAATTATGCTAATGTCACTCAGATCAAATTCTGTCAAATTTTGATCTGAATGTCACCATAGTGTGATCCAATTCCCTCTCATGAGAGATTTGTATCACAGCTTTGGAGAAGATGGAGAACTTGCCAAATTTTGGGGAGGGAAAAAGGATGGTGCGTATTATAGTCTGCCTTTACGGTAGCCTAGGGGGGGGGCAGCTGCTGTGGAGCGAGGTCCCAGAAGGCAAGGTCACTGCTACAGGAATCTGGCGGCAGTGACAGTGCGGGGATGCTGCGGGTTCCTTTTTGAGAGGCTGCTGCAAACATTTCATGAAAGCCCAAAGCCCGCAGCAGCCTCGCACCACTGAACACCCCCTCCTCCGGGGCCTGCAACATCGCTTCATGCCTACCGATGCTGCCAGCTTCCTGCAGCAGTGACCCTGTCTCCTGGGACCCTGCTCTATTGCAGCCACCCTCTCTCCCTCCCCACAGTAAGCTACATTATAAGAAGCACCCCAATTTCTCCCAAAATTTGGGAGGAAAAAAGTGAGTCTGATAATCCGAAAAATAGGGTAATTTCTCCATCTTCTCTATTCTTTGTGTCCACGGTAATCAAACTGAAGTCCGATTTTTCACTTGCACCCATAAACTTGTATCGGTGCACATGATCTGATTATCGGAGGCACTTGTGGTATGCTGCCATTGTTTTCTCACGTGAAATCGGCATGAGAAAAAAAAGGCCGGTCGGTACTTCCCCAAAAATAACATTGGTCAAAGTGCTATCTGATAAAACATCGGAAAGCACTTTTTTGTGTTATTAGTTCATGTGAACGAGCCCTTAAGCTAATAACTACAGTGGGGAAAAAGAGTACTTAGTCAACGACCAATTGTTCAAGTTCTCCAACTTAAAAAGATGAGAGAGGCCTGTAATTGACATAATAGGTATACCACAACTATGAGAGTCAAAATGAGAAAACAAATCCAGAAAACCACCTTGTCTGATTTGGGAAGATTTATTTTGCAAATTATGGTGGAAAATAAGTATTTGGTCACCTAAAAATATGCAAGATTTCTGGCTCACACAGACCTGTAACTTCTTCTTTAAGAGGCTCCTCTGTCCTCCACTCATTACCTGTAGTAATGGCACCTGTTTGAACTTGTTATCAGTATAAAATACACCTGTCCACAACCTCAAACAGTCACACTCCAAACTCCACTATGGTGAAGACCAAAGAGCTGTCGAAGGACGCCAGAAACAAAATTGTAGCACTGCACCAGGCTGGAAAGACTGAATCTGCAATAGGCAAGCAGCTTGGTGTGATTAAATTAACTGTGGGAGCAATAATGAGAAAATGGAAGACATACAAGACCACTGATAATCTCCCTCGATCTGGAGCTCCACGCAAGATCTCACCCTGTGAGGTCAAAATGATCACAAGAATGGTGAGCAAAAATCCCAGAACCACACCGGGGGACCTAGTGAATGACCTGCATAGAGCTGGGACCACCGTAACAAAGGCTACCATCAGTAGCACACTACCCACCAGGGACTCAGATCCTGCAGTGCCAGACGTGGTGTCCCCCTGCTTAAGCCAGTACATGTCTGGGCTGTCTAAAGTTTGTTAGAGAGCATTTGGATTATACAGAACAGTATTGAGAGAATGTCATATGATCTGATGAAACCAAAGTAGAAATGTTTGGTAGAAACAAAACTTGTCATGTTTGGAGGAGACAGAATGCTGAGTTGCATCCGAAGAATACCATACCTACTGTGAAGCATGGGGGTGGCAACATCATGCTTTGGGGCTGTTTCTCTGCAAAGGGACCAGGACGACTGATCTGTGTACAAGAAAAAATGACTGGGGCCATGTATCGCGAGATGTTGAGTGCAAACATCCTTCCATCAGCAGGGGCATTGAAGATGAAATGTGGATGAGTCTTTCAGCATGATAATGATCCCTAGCACACCGCCAGGGCAACAAAGTAGTAGCTTCGAAAGAAGCATATGAAGGCCTGGAGTAGCCTAGCCAGTTTCCAGATCTCAACCCCATAAAAAATCTTTGGAGGGAGTTGAAAGTCCATGCTGCCTTGTGACAGGCCCAAAACATCACTGCTCTAGAGGAGATCTGCATGGAGGAATGGGCCAACATACCACCAATAGTGTGTGCCAGCCTTGTGAAGACTTACAGAAAACGTTTGACCACTGTCATTGCCAAAAAAGGATATAAAACAAAATATGAGATGAACTTTTGTTAATGACCAAATACTTATTTTCCACCATATTTTGCAATATTTTTCCCCACTGTATAGTATAAATCTGGAGACCAGCAATATAGGATCTCAAAATTCACATACCGTAATTGGTTTATGATTTCTTATTTCCATGTGCTTTTTATGAAACTAATTACAAAAAGGGTGTGCTTCAGTATAGAGTTTAATTTAGAAATATAGGAAATCGATAATTTATCCTGAGCTACCTTCCACTACCATTATTAAAGATTAATCTTTTGGCCCATTAGTGTCTCTAATCCCTGCGTACATTATACTGGGCAGTGCAGAGAACAAGTGAAATCATCAGTAAAAGTCCAGTATGCTGGAAAATGGCAGATACATTTACTAAATGTGACCAGTTGTGAGATATCCCATGAATTTACTACGTCATTTGCTGGCTCATCGGTAAAAGTTCCATCGTCTTCGGAGTTATTTACAGAAAAATAACCTCGTGAATCGGACACTTCACATCTGTTTTATGAAATTAAATCTGTTCTTTTGAAATGATTGTTCTGAAGGATCTGACCTTTTCAAGACTGCTTTATTCAACTGGAATAAATAGAAGCATTACAGGAACATGTATGGGTGCGATCATCAATAAAATAACCTTTCATGTGTAACTTCAGCCTGTGACTAATATATATACAACATCTGAAAACTCTTTTTGGATCTCACAAGGGAACAAAGCCCATTAAGGGGGGGGGGGGGCATAATTTTATACAATGAAATGAAAAAAGTATTTTCAGCTCTTTTAGATTCTTTTTCTGTTATTGTAAATATGTTGCAATTAATGCTTCTTTACCAATAAAAATGTTATTTTATTAAATTAAGGGAACTTATTGCGTTTTATATTGCTACGAAGTGCCAGCACTTTATGACTGGTAATGATGCAGTCTATGGGACGCCTCACTGATCCTAAGAATAAATGTGGCCCCTTCACTCATTTTTTCCAGGGAACTGAAGCCAGACCTGTGTAATTCTCTTAATTGGAGTTGATCTGCGGTTCTCAGCAGCGGCCACTACATATTTTACATCTGGTTGCCAGCAGAGCTAATAATAACTTATCCATGTGGGTTTCAGGGGTCGAATCACTATTGATCTGGTATTGATGACCTGCCTATCTTAGATTACGGTATATTACACCGTGCTGTACCTAATAGCGCTATGCTGCTTCTGTAAACAAATTTTGTTAGGCATACCTATTCAATTCCCACAGCTTCATCAGATGATTAAGAGATGGTTTCGGGTGCCACTGTCCCTCAACAAAGTAGCTGAATGATAAAGTACAAATGTCATTATAGTATCAACCACAATATCCATCATATTGGCAAAGTGGCTCAAAACAAATGCTAACCATAGGATCGTACAACACTGCCAGAACTGTACAGTATCAGCATGACATTGCTAGTCTCAACAATCCATTAGGGCACTGTTATGGTGAATCATCTGTTTCACATAACAGTGCCATCCAAAGTACCATAAAACTGCAACAGTGCCCCCATTTATAGCCCGGCTAATTTTCCAGTAGGTCACTACCATCCATAGTGAGCAGAAAACAGTGCCAGATACACAGCCAACAGAACATGGCTAGGTACATAACCTGCCACTATTCTCTACACGGTACAGTAGTAGGTTAATAATATCGACAGCCACAGATTTCTGAACAATGTCAGCTTCAGAAGAATTCCCTCATTAATAATTAGTCAAAATTCTACCATCACTTAACAGAAAAGTAATGTAAGGGAAGAATCACATGGCCGTATAACTCAGACAAGAATCGCAACGCAAAGCTCGAACCAGCCGATGACCCTACTGACTCAAGCGTTCCAGCTGCATAGAAATACAGTACTTGCTGTCACGCTCGGGTCAGAAGAGCCTCCGGCTAGTCTGAACATTGCGGTGCGATCCTCGTCCGAGTTATAACGACCATCTGACTCTTCCTTTAGCAGCAAATATTTATATATACTCCCTCTCTGGAGTCAAATGGCAGGACAGAAGCTTTTGAGGTTTGTACCTTCAAGAAAATGGACCTTTCACTTTAATTGCATTGGAAACTTTGCTGTTATACTTGTAATAGATGAGCGATAAACCCTAATACTTTATGTGATCCACCTATACAAAATATACTCCCACAACAAATCAGTAGCTCAAAATAGGCTTATCCTCTGTTAGACGTCTGGAACCAGTTAATGTGTTGGAGCCTGGTCCTCTGATATTTTGGTGGTACGATCGATAGATGTTAGTGGGAAATGACTAACTTAAAGACATATTTAATATGTTTTTCCTTATTTGTGGTTTGTGTATTAAACATCAGCTCCAATGAGCTGAGCTGACGCACCACACTTACCCTTATGCACAGATTATGTGTGCACAGGTTATGTGTCCACGTTCAGGATTGCATCAGGATTTGGTCAGGATTTTATGCAGGTAAAATCCTGACCAAATCTGCACCTGAGGTCACTGGGAGGTCACCTGCGTTGTCCTTGCGTTGTTTCAGCAATGTAAGGACATGCTGCGTTCTTAAGACGCGCCGCATGTCCGTTCTCGTGGGTCTGCCACATGCGTCTTTTACTGCATAGTGGAGACGGGATTTCATGAAATCCCCTCCACTATGCTGTAACATCTGGACGCTGCGTGTTTGACGCTGCGGCTCTACGCAGCGTCAAACACGCAGCGTTTCCTGAACGTGGAAACATACCCTAAGTGTAAATCTGTTTTTGAAAAAAGTAGCCATGTTTTTTCCAATCTTGGACAACCCTTTTAAGCTAGTGTTGTGTTATTAGTATTTGAAGACATTAATTTAACATGTATCTAAGATAATATATATAATATATCAATGTAATATATAATAATATGTGAGCGATACCTTTTGTTTTACAGAAATAATTACACTTCATCTCTCATCCATTAGAACTCTGGTTTAGCTACCGCTTCGTGACTGTGGAAACAAAATTACCAGAGTACAATTATCTAATTTCCTAAGTGTTCGTGAAAGTATGGAAGGGGATAATCACTGAGCGAGTAATCATAGACTCTGTAGAAACCATATCAGCCAAACACTCATTAGGTGAAGGGTCTAAGTCTGTGGTTCACCACTATGCACAATATGTGCATGATACAACATGATAACTGATGCTCACACTAATTGAGATGCAAAAGGGAGAACACGTATCTTGATATACACATATTTTGACCCCAAAAAACATGAAAAGTCTCAACACAAAAATACACTGTAAAAATGTCCTGTAAATAAAACCAATTTTACTCAAATTACAAAATATGGGGAAATGATTAAACTGTCACAGAATGAGTATAATCCTAAGATATTTAACTTTATTAAACATACATTAAAATGCTAAAAGTCTGCTAGATGCCAGATTGCAGGGGCCAAGGTGACCATAAATTACAGTATAATAGCTCAAACCAAGCAAAAAATGAGCAACAAATGGGAGCAAAAATAGAGAATTCCAGTGTTGAACAAAAAATAACTCAAATCAAGACAAGTAGTGATAAATGAGAAATAAGTATTTGATCCCTCTGGCAAACAAGGCTTAATACTTAGTGGCAAAACCCTTGTTGGCAAGCACAGCAGTCAGACTTTTTGTAATTGATGATGAGGTTTGCACACGTCATGAGGAATTTCAGCACCCCTCCCCTTACAGATCATCTCTAAAGCATTAAGATTTTGAGGCTGTCCCTTGGCAACTCGGAGCTTCAACTCCCTCCATAAGTTTTCTGTGGGATTAAGGTCTGGAGACTGGCTAGGGCATGACCTTATTGTGCTTCTTTTTGAGCCACTCCTTTGTTGCCTTGGCTGTAGGCTTTGGGTCATTGTCTTGCTGGAAGACACAGCCACGACCCATTTTTAATGTCCTGGCGGAGGGGAAGGAGATTGTAACTCAGGATTTTATGGTACATGGCTCCATCCATTTTCCCATTGATGCGGTGAAGCAGTCCTGTGCCCTTAGCAGAGAAATACGCCCAAAACATAATGTTTCCACCTTCATGCTTGACAGTGTGGATGGTGTTCTTTGGGTCACAGGCAGCATTTCTCTTCCTCCAAACACAGCGAGTTGAATTAATGCCAAAGCACTCAATTTTCATCTCATCATGAGCCACAAACAACAAAAGAAAAAAAGCAAACAAAAACTTTAAGAAACAAAGCTTGTAGCAAGGCATCAGATTAAATCTTACTTATTTTCATGGAAGAGACATCGGAAGAAAACCTGTACTGCGTCATAACCATAAAATACAGCATCATAAGTATATAAAAGAACATCTAAACAAGCTGGATGCATTTTGTAAACAAGTACTGTGGACCAATGAGGTTAAAATAGAACTCTTTGGCCACAATGATCAAAGGTACGTTTGAAAGTAAAAATACAAAGAATTTCAGGAAAATAACTTCTCGCCAACCATTAAGCATGGGGGTGGATCAATCATACTTTGTGATTGTGTTGCAGCCAATGGCAAGTGGAACATTTCACTGGTAGTGGGAAGAATGGATTCAATGAAATTTCAACAAATTCTTCATGCGAACATAACACAATCAGTGTAAAAGCTGAAGTTGAAAAGAAGTTGGCTTCCACAAACGGAGAATCATCCTAAACACATCAAAATCCACAAAAGACTACCTCAAAAGGCGCAAGCTGAGGGTTCTACAATGGTTCTCTCAGCCTCCTGATCTGAACACAATTGAAAATCTGTGGCTAGATCTCTAAATAGCAGTGCATGCAAGACGACCCAGGAATCTCACAGAACTGGAAGAATTTTATCAGGAAGAATGGATGAAAATCTCTTAAACAGGAATTGAAGGAATCTCATCTGGCTACAAAAAGCGTTTACAAGCTGTGATATTTAGAAAAGGGGGTGCTAGTAGGTACTCACCATACAGGGTGTCCAAAATTGGCCTGTTTTCATATATATATATTTGCCTAAAATACAAAGGAAATGTGTCATTTCTAACTTTAAAGTACCCTTTGGAGATCGTTTCATCTTCAACTTGCTTAACTATTCACGATAGTAAATTTTGACCATGGGTGCCAAAACTTTTACATGCAACTGTATGGCATGTATGTAATGCAAATTGTTAATATGTAACGTGAGTAGTGCACAGTGCAGGATAAGCACAAGATTATATTTGGAATAGCATAGAAATGATTCATCTAGTTTAGTGGTTTAGCAGCAGTGTAGGACATAAGATAAGGACAGTAGGTTTAGTCTATGGGATAGGATATAGTTAGTGAATAAAACTAGCCCGGGGGTGAGGAGGACTAGTGTAAGTAAAAGGTGGTCACTTCCTGCTTGTGGGGCCGATAGGGAAGTGCAGTGACAAGGTCAATTTCAGGTGCAGTGGGCTGCTAGGGTCAGCATGCACCTATCTTTCCATACTGTACTGCTGAAGTTGACTGGAAATTCCTGAGGCTGATGGAGTCTGTGGGCATAGGGATAGTCCAGGACAAACAAGTGGTAGGGCTGAAACTGTGGTGTACTAAAGAAAGAAAGATGAACTGACCAGTAAATGTTTGCTTATTGCCATGAAATGGTGGCCCCTCGATTGTGTGGCTCCTGAGGTTGAAAGCTTTGAAACAGCAGAGGCCAGAGGCCTACAAGTGAATATAATGCACCTCACACCTAACAGTAGACTCTTACTGGGAAACTTTTTTCCGGTAGAGTTCCAGAGCGTAAACGGACAGCAGCTTAGTCATGACTACCCCTCATGGCCACTTTACAGTTGCCACCTTTATAATTAGATATGTCCTAATAATGCAAGTTATTGATGAATTTATTTTTATATCTATGTCTGTTTAATGTATTTTGTTGCTTTTTATGTGGTTGATGTACAACTGACATATGTTGAGCCACATGGGAGATGTGACTTCATTAAAAAACATCACAATCATGGTGTTGGTATTGCTGGATAGCAAGTGGGGAAACACTATACCACTAAGTGTTACTATATCCTACATCAAATTTAAAGTAACACACCATCTCATTCTAATTTGTATGGATGGTTCAGACTTCTTACAGCTCCACTGAACTCCTCTTGGCAGCACAGTGAGGGAAGAAAGGGGAATTCAAGTCCTCCATTCATGTGATCCTTTGGGTATAACCTGCTATAACCTCTACCATTTAATTATTACATATCAAGTGGTTAGATGATAACTTCTTTGTACTGGATTGACCACTTAAGATTAAACACAATTGATTTGAATATATTCATTAATTCATGCATGCAATTTACAGTTTTTTCCCCACCCTCTCAAAGTATTTTCAGGTTATGCAGGCCTGAAGTCCAAATACAGTTATCACTAGGCGACTGAGAGTAAAGTGAAAGGCCAAGGTGGTCAGACGATAGTTAATTGTGCACTGAAGCAACTGAAACATAGCTATTGCAAATAATGACATTAAATCAATGAAGCACAAAGGAAATAAAATTATGATCTCAACATTGTAATTCTAATTATTGAACACTACAGGCAATAGGTAAGAGGAATACACAAAGCTCTAAATAGTAGTATTGCCATCGTGGTTAGATAAGGTCAGAGTCGGACTGGGGTGTCTGGGGCCCACAGGCGGCTCGTGCACATCTACTGTGCGCCACCATACCTGGGATGTACAATTACGCTAGTTTACATTAAAGGGGTTATTTTGTTAAAACAAGTTACCGATCCATGGTCTCTACAGGATAGGTGATCGCTTAGGTCCCACCATTAGAAACTGCACCGAATGAGGAAGTTTTATCCTTGATAGGACATTTTAAAATGCAGAGGCAGTTGAGATGTCTGACTGCAGCTCTTTTCATTCTCTCTGGGGCTTCCAGAAAAAAACATGTGCAATGCTTGCAGCCACAGAGTGAATGCATGGATCAGTGGTCAAATTGAACATGGCGCTCCAGTCTAATGGGGATAAAAGTTTCACATTCTGCCTATTGGGTCCAAGCATTTAGACCCCCACCAATCAATACATCACCACTTATCCAGTGGAGAGGTGATTACCTTTTTTCATAGGAGAACCCCTGTAAGTGTATCTCTGATGCTGCGTTCCAAGTATTTAATATCTAATGGAAATAAAGAATCTCCTAATTGATATCAGAGAGATAAAATGACGCCATATACAACACAATCCATTATACCAAGATCAATAATACCACATACCGGGAAGAAATACCACCACACCATGGCCAGACCATATAGTGACAGAATAATACCACAAACAATGAACAAACACGCCACACCATGACCAGACCCCATAGTGACCAAATAATACCACATACAAGGAGAGATACTGTCACACCATAACTAGACTACATATTCCACCACATAGTGACCGAATAATACCACATACAAGGGACAAATCCTGCCACATCGTGACCAGACCACAAATTACCACCACATTTTGACCGAATAATACCACATACAGGGGATAAATACTGCCACAACATGACAAGACCACAAATTACCACCACACAGTGATTCTATAATCCCACATACAAAGGATAAATTCCACCAGTCCTTTATCAGACCACAAATTACCACCACATAGTGATCAAATACTACAATACTGATCATGAATACAAACCACAATACTAACAACAGTTATTACTACCAGTGACATTATACACAGGAGCTCTGATTATAGTGTCAGTGTACAGGTAATACAGGGATCACCAGTGACATTATACACAGGAGCTCTGTATATAGTATACAGGTAATACAGTGACCATCGGTGGGTGACATTATACACAGGAGCTCTGAACACAGTATAGAGTGTATAGCATTCGTATACATGTAATACACTGACTCACCAGTGACGTTTGTAGTTGAAGTCCTTTGTCTTTGCTTTTCTTCTTCATCCAGCACAGACTGCCATAATTTCTTCCAGCCAGGACTCATGTCTGCAAAAAATAACACACAGACATCAATAGCTGATCGCTTCCCCACTTTTTTTCCCTGACTTCTACACTACATCAGATGAAGAAAAAAAAAAGCAATATAGTGCCGCACTGCACAGTAACAGGACCGACCTTTTGCTCCCTCCATGAAAAACAGTTTCCTAAAAAGTAAATTATATTACAGTAGTAATTATATCCCTAATTGGACCCTAAAGAAATTATGTTTTCCCATATGTCCCTTGTCCTGCCCCCATATATCCATCCTGTCCCCTCCATATATCTATTCTGGCTCCCCCATATTTCCAACATGGCCCCTCCATATATCCATCCTGGCTCCCCCATATATCCATCCTGACCCCCCATATATTCATCCTGGATCCACTATATATTCATTCTGGCTGCACCATATGTTCATTCTGGCCCCTCTATATATCCATCCTTGCCCCTCCATATATCTATTATGACTCCCTCCCCCCATATATCCATCCTGGCCCCCCATTTAGCCATCCTGGCCCCTCCATAAATCCATCCTGTTATCTATCCAGGCTCCACCATATATCCACCATTGCTCCATCATATATCCATCCTGGCCCCTCCATAAATCCATCTTGGTGCATCCATATATCCATTATGACCCCCTCCCTCCACATATCCATTCTGGTCCCTCCATAAATGCATTATGACCCCACCAATAGCCATCCTGGTCCCCACATATATCCATCCTGGCCCCATATATTCTTCCTGGACCCTTCTGCTGCTACCCCACCCCATATATCCATCCCGACCCCATGTACTGCTCCCCCCATATGTCCATCCTGGTCCCTTGTGCTGCCCCATATATCCATCCTTTCCCCTTGTGCTGCTCCCCCCATATATCCATCCTGGTCCCTTGTACTGCTTCCCCCATATATTCATCCTGGCCCCTTGTGCTGATCCCCCCATATATCCATCCTGACCCCTTGTGCTGCTCCCTCCATATATCCATCTTGGTCCCTTGTGCTGCCCCATATATCCATCCTGGTCCCTTGTACTGCTTCCCCCATATATTCATCCTGGCCCCTTGTGATGATCCCCCACCCCACATATCCATCATGGTCCCTTTTCCGCTCCGCATGGACAGAAGAAAAAATAACATTCCTCTTACCTGCCTGCATCCTCTACCTCTGAAGGTCTGGCACGCTCATATTAAGATGGCTGCCGACCTAGCAGAGGCTGACAGCTGATTTGTGTGCGCCCGTCGCATGCAGTGCATGATACTGATGTCATACGCAGGTGACGACAGGTGCACAATAGTCAGTGAGGATCTGGATGTGCGCCACGGTGGATCAGGTAATGAACGCTGCATGTGCATGCCCCTGCACACTTTTCTCTGCTTCTTCCCACCGCCATCTCCTTTGTCCACTGAAAGTGCCCACCAGGGATTTCTCCGATACCCCACCAGGCCAGTCCGACCCTGCAATCTTATATATCACAATTTTGCTAGGTTACATTAATTCTCTAGATGCAGATGCAGGGTGTGGGACATTCACATGGTAAATGAGACTTTTGGATATAAAGTTATGTGTCAGGGGGTTAAATACAGTGGGGAAAAAAGTATTTAGTCAGCGACCAATTGTGCAAGTTCTCCCACTTAAAGGGAACCAGTAACCCCACCAAGCGTTTGTAACTAAAAGAGCCATCTTGTGCAGCACTAATGCTGCATTCTGACAAGGTGGCTCTTTTAGTTATTGTTCGTTGCACTGCAGAAATAATCACTTTTGAATTTGGTCCCTCATACCTGTGAAATCGCCAGGGAGGCAGATTTTCCCCCCCCCTCATCCAAACGCCTCCCAGCCATCACTCTGCAAGAAGGGTGCCGCCTCCTCGGCGTTATTCAATTATCCAGGCGCCTGCGCGGTCATATTCTGCCAAGGGCATATGCAGTTCACCCTGCCCGACAACTGACATCACTTGATGTCTTGTTTACTGCGCCTGTGTAGAAATGATAAAAAGTGGAAGCACCATTTTCAAGACATTTAGCATCAAGTATGAGCACCATGTGTAGAAATTCACGCACTTGTATGCCTTGGCTACTATCAATAACGTTATCAATGGTTATCTGAGTAATGTTCTGCCATGCTAAATGCACTTGGGCTCAGATATAATCAAGCTCTGTTGCTCTCTATGCTTTGAAATATACTATATAATTGTCTAAGGGTCACTTCCGGCTTTCTGTCTGTCCTTCTGTCTGTCACGGATATTCATTGGTCACGGCCTCTGTCTGTCATGGAAATACAAGTCGCTGATTGGTCGTGGCAAAACGCCCATGACCAATCAGCTACGGCCATAGTCTGGCAGCGAAATGGCCACTGCTTTACTGCCCTGCAGTCAGCGCTGAGCGCTCACACAGGGTTAATGCCAGCGTTAACGGATTGCGGTGTAATGCACTCCGTTAACGCAGCTATTAGCCCTGTATGACCAACTTTTTACTATAGTAAAAAGATCTAATGTTACAAATAATAATAATAAAAAAAGGTTATTCTCACCTTCCGACGTCGCGTGCTGTCCTTGGCAGTGCAAGCGGCAGGTTCCGGTGCCAAGGATACTATGTGAGAAGGACCTGCCATGACGTCACGGTCATGTGACCGCGACGTCATCACAGGTCCTGCACTCATACCAACCCTGAGACCGGAAGCTGCCGCGTGCACCGCACACAGGCATCAGGACTTCAAGGGGCCTTCGGAAGGCGAGTATATGTTTATTTTTATTTTTTTAAGTCTTTTTTAACCACGCATATAGTGCCCACATTGCTATAAACTACGTGGGCTGTGTTACATACTGCGTGGGCTCTGTTATATATACTATGTAGCTTGGCAATATACAACGTGACTGTGCAATATACTACGTGGCTGTGCAATATACTACATGCTCTGTGTTATATACTACGTAGCTGTGCAATATACTATGTGGCTGTGTCGGTTCTGTTATATACTACGTCGACTGTGCAATATACTACGTGGCTCTGTTATATACTATGTGGCTGTGCAATATACTACGTAGCTATGTAATATACTACGTGCCTCTACAATATACTACGTGGCTATGTTATATACTACGTGGCTCTGCTATTTACTATGTCGCTGACCAATATACTGCATAGCTGTGCAATACACTACGTAGCTGTGCAATACACTACGTGACTTATATACTACGTGGCTGTGCAATATACTACGTGGCTCTACAATATACTACGTGGCTATGTTATATACTACGTGGCTATGCTATATACTACGTGGCTGACCAATATACTACGTGCCTGTGCAATACACTACGTGGCTATGTTATATACTACGTAGCTATGTTATATACTACGTCGGTTGTGTTATATACTACGTCACTGTGCAATATACTACCTACATATTCTAGAATACCCGATACGTTAGAATCGGGCCACCATCTAGTACTGTATTTAGATCAACAAGAGTTGCAGTTTGAGATCTGCTATATGTCAATTTACTGTGGATGTCACCCTTTGCATTACAAAGGGTGAAGTGTGTGACACCCCCTGCAGCTTGCTCACAATGACAGTGGTAAATATTGTCCCAAATAGAACTTAAGGATCTCTGTTGAAGGAGCTCTGCAGTTAATTCACTCTGTGGAAACCTCACCTGAAGAAAAGGGTAAAGGATTTGCAATATTTAAATTCTAGCATATTATATTATATACCTAAAGCTATGGCAATGTCCTACAGAGGACAACCAGTTTATTTATACTAATAGGAACTTGTGCTGTAATTGAATGCTGGCTATGGAGTGTAATTTGGTCATTTGAAGCCATTGTTAAAAGCCTTAAAAGGACCCCATCCATAACACTACCACTTCAAGAAGAAGTAGTGCAGGATAGGGCAGTGTAAAACATTAACAATGATACCTTTTATGGTATCAATTCGCTACGCTGTTACACCAAAATTCAACATTTATTGATATGCAAATTAGACTTGCAAGTGCACTGGTGGACATATAAGCCCACTTGCAGTTTAAGGATCCTCCTAGCTACTGTCACTGCCCACTTCTTTTTTGACAGTAGAAATAGATTCTCTGCTATGTAACATCACTTCTGATTTGCACTATCACTCAAGAAGCAGTGGATGGCACAGGCGGAGAGAAGTTAGGAAGAACTATAGACTGCAAGTGCACTCATATGACCACCAGTGCACTTGTAAGCCAAATTTGCATATCAATAAAAGTCAAATTTTGTCACAATGGTAAAGCAAAAGGTGCCATAGTAGGTACCTTTCATAATGTCTTACACATCCTCTGCTGAAGCACTGTTAATGTTGCAGACAAATTTAATTTAACAAGAAAATTAAGAAATAGGTTTTGTTTAACTTAATATTAATTTATGCAAAGAAATCTCCTTTTAATCAGTGCTGCTGTATAATTATATTATTACCTGCAGGATAATCCAGATTCTTGTCATATTGGAATGACTTTGGTCAGTGGCAGACGACATTACTGTCCTACATGGCTCTCCTATGACCTGTGTTATACACATGTATTTTCCATTTACGGCAGAATTTACATTTTCTGGAAGATTAGTTAAAACAAATATTTGATAGGTTCCAATGACATGACTAGGTAGCACACAATCTATGTAATACAGATCTGCAAACACTGCTGCCTATTGAGTGTAAATTCCATACCTACAACAAAAGAAAAGAGTTAAGAGAATCTAGAATTATGGTATGGAACTTATTTTTCAACATCTGATATTCCCTTTTCTCTACTTTATATTCTAAGAAATAAGTTTCAATTACTTGGTGCAAATACATATGTAGTTAGTGACATACAATACTGAATATTGTTGCAACACTAAGAAGGATAGTCATGTTAAAGAGAACCTGTCAGCAGGATTTTGCTATGTAAACTTAATGATTCCTTCGTATTGTGGCTCATGGGTAATTAAAGTTTAAAGCTTTGCTGTAATCATGTTTTCGTGCATCGAGGCAGGTGTCATGGTTCCCAATGGCAGGGACTCAGGCAAAAACAGACTAGCTCTAGGAATGATGGAATCTCAGATGACCGCGACGCTGAACCTAACACGCAACTAATAGTAGCCAGGGGGTGTGCCTACGATTATCCCTAGACACCTCGCACCAGCCGGAGATCTAGTTACCCCCTAGTAGAGGAATACACAGACCTGGCTTGCCTCCAGGGAAACCCCAAAAGTGATAGTAGCCCCCCACATATAAAAACGGTTAGGTAAGAGGAAAACACGTACGCAGTATGAATATAGATTCAGCAAAGAGAGGCCCTCTGACTAGATAGCAGAAAATACAAAAGAGGACTTCGCGGTCACCTCAAAACCTTAAACAGCCATCCTGAAATTACTTTAACTCCGTTATCAACTCATGACACCGGAGTAGTAATTTCAGATCACTAGAGCTTCCAGCAGCAAGAGAAAAATATAAATGCATACTGGACAAACAAACACAAAAAATGCCAAAGATCCAACTTAGCTGAATTGCAGACTTGGGGCAGGTAGCAAGCAACAGAGGTGCTCTGGTAACATTGATTGCCGGCACTAGAATGACTGAGAAGCCAGACTAAATAGGAAACTCCCAGTTTCCTGATGGGAACAGGTGCAAGACAAAAGTCAGCCAGTACCACCAGTAACCACCAGAGGGAGCCCAAAAACAGAATTCACAACAGTACCCCCCCCTTAAGGAGGGGGCACCGAACCCTCATGAGAACCACCAGGGCGATCTGGATGCGCCCTATGAAAGGCGCGAACCAAATCAGAGGCATGAACATCGGAGGCAGTCACCCAAGAATTATCCTCCTGACCGTATTCCTTCCATTTATCCAAATATTGAAGTCTCCATCTGGAAACGCGAGAGTCCAAAATCTTCTCCACAACATACTCCAATTCACCCTCCACCAGCACAGGAGCAGGAGGCTCAACAGAAGGAACAACCGGTACCTCGTACCTCCGCAACAACGACCGATGGAAGACATTATGAATGGTGAAAGATGCTGGTAGGTCCAAACGAAAAGATACAGGATTAAGAATCTCCAAAATCTTATAAGGACCTATGAACCGAGGTTTAAACTTAGGAGAAGAGACCTTCATAGGGACAAAACGAGAAGATAACCACACCAAGTCCCCAACGCGGAGATGATGACCCACACGACGATGACGATTAGCAAACTGCTGAGTCTTCTCCTGAGACAACTTCAAATTGTCCACCACATGACTCCAAATCCGGTGCAGTCTATCCACCACCGTGTCCACTCCAGGGCAATCCGAAGATTCCACCTGGCCAGATGAAAAACGAGGGTGAAACCCTGAATTGCAAAAGAAAGGAGAAACCAGAGTGGCAGAACTGGCCCGATTATTGAGGGCAAACTCTGCCAACGGCAAAAAGGCGACCCAATCATCCTGATCAGCAGACACAAAACACCTCAAATAAGTCTCCAAGGTCTGATTAGTTCGCTCCGTCTGGCCATTAGTCTGAGGATGGAATGCAGACGAAAAAGACAAATCAATGCCCATCCTGGCACAGAACGCTCGCCAGAACCTAGACACAAATTGAGACCCCCTGTCAGAAACGATGTTTTCCGGGATACCATGTAAACGAACCACATTCTGAAAAAATAAAGGAACCAACTCAGATGAAGAAGGCAATTTGGGCAAGGGTACCAAATGAACCATCTTAGAAAAACGGTCACACACCACCCAAATGACGGACATTTTCTGAGAAACCGGGAGGTCCGAGATAAAGTCCATAGAGATGTGCGTCCACGGCCTCTTCGGAATAGGCAAGGACAACAACAATCCACTAGCCCGAGAACAGCAAGGCTTGGCCCGAGCACAAACATCACAAGACTGTACAAAGGCACGCACATCCCGAGACAGGGAAGGCCACCAGAAGGACCTGGCCACCAAATCTCTGGTACCAAAAATTCCAGGGTGACCTGCCAACACAGAAGAATGAACCTCCGAGATGACTCTACTGGTCCATTCATCTGGAACAAACAGTCTCCCAGGCGGACAACGATCAGGCCTATCAGTCTGAAACTCCTGCAAAGCACGTCGCAAGTCTGGGGAGACAGCAGACAAAATCACCCCATCCTTAAGGATACCCGTAGGCTCAGAATCACCAGAGGAGTCAGGCTCAAAACTCCTAGAAAGGGCATCTGCCTTCACATTTTTTGAACCCGGCAAGTATGAAACCACAAAATTAAACCGGGAGAAAAACAACGACCAGCGCGCCTGTCTAGGATTCAGACGCCTGGCAGACTCAAGGTAAATCAGATTCTTGTGATCAGTCAAGACCACCACCTGATGTCTAGCACCCTCAAGCCAATGACGCCACTCCTCAAATGCCCACTTCATAGCCAAGAGCTCCCGATTACCGACATCATAATTTCGCTTGGCGGGCGAAAACTTTCGAGAGAAGAATGCACATGGTCTCATCACTGAGCAATCGGGACTTCTCTGCGACAAAACCGCCCCCGCTCCAATCTCGGAAGCATCAACCTCGACCTGAAAAGGGAGCGAAACATCAGGCTGGCGCAACACAGGGGCGGAAGAAAAGCGGCGCTTAAGCTCCCGAAAGGCCTCCACAGCCGCAGAGGACCAATTGGCAACATCAGCACCCTTCTTAGTCAAATCAGTCAGAGGTTTAGCAACACTTGAAAACCCAGTTATAAATCGACGATAGAAATTAGCAAAGCCCAAGAACTTCTGAAGACTCTTCAGGGAAGTAGGCTGCGTCCAATCACAAATAGCCCGAACCTTGACAGGATCCATCTCAACAGAAGAAGGGGAAAAAATATACCCCAAAAAGGAGATCTTCTGAACCCCAAAAATACACTTTGAACCCTTTACAAACAAAGAATTGGCCCGCAAAACCTGAAAAACCTTCCTAACCTGTTGAACATGCGACTCCCAGTCATCCGAAAAAATCAAAATATCATCCAAATACACAATCATAAATTTATCCAGGTATTTACGGAAAATATCGTGCATAAAGGACTGAAAGACTGAAGGAGCATTAGAAAGACCAAAAGGCATTACCAAATACTCAAAATGGCCCTCGGGCGTATTAAATGCAGTTTTCCACTCATCTCCCTGCTTAATCCGCACCAAATTATACGCACCCCGAAGATCAATCTTAGAGAACCACTTTGCCCCTTTAATACGAGCGAATAAATCAGTCAATAGTGGCAAAGGATACTGGTATTTGACTGTAATCTTATTCAACAGGCGATAATCAATACAGGGCCTCAGGGAGCCATCTTTTTTACCCACGAAAAAAAAACCTGCTCCTAAAGGGGATGAGGATGGACCGATATGTCCCTTTTCCAAGGACTGCTTAATATACTCCCGCATAGCAGCATGCTCAGGCACAGACAGATTAAACAAACGACCCTTGGGAAACTTGCTGCCCGGAATCAAGTCTATAGCACAATCACAATCCCTGTGAGGGGGGAGAGAACTAAGTTTGGGCTCCTCAAAAACATCACAATAGTCAGACAAAAATGCCGGAATTTCAGAGGGAGTAGATGAAGCAATGGAAACCAAAGGTACTTCCCCATGAGCCCCCTGACATCCCCAGCTTAACACAGACATTGTTTTCCAGTCAAGGACTGGATTATGAGTTTGCAACCATGGCAATCCAAGCACTAAGACATCATGCAAGTTATGCAACACAAGGAAGCGAATCACCTCCCGATGGTCAGGAGTCATACACATAGTCACTTGTGTCCAGTATTGTGGTTTATTCCTAGCCAATGGTGTGGAGTCGATACCCTTCAGAGGGATAGGAACTTCCAAAGGCTCTAGGCTAAACCCACAGCGTCTGGCAAAGGACAAATCCATAAGACTCAAGGAAGCGCCAGAATCCACATAGGCATCCACAGTAATAGATGATAATGAACAGATCAAAGTTACAGACAAAATAAACTTAGACTGTAAAGTGCCAATTGCAAAAGACTTATCAACCTTTTTTGTGCGTTTAGAGCATGCTGATATAACATGAGCAGAATCACCACAGTAGAAGCACAACCCATTTTTACGCCTATAATTCTGCCGTTCACTTCTGGACAGAATTCTATCACATTGCATAATCTCCGGTGTCTGCTCAGAAGACACCGCCAAATGGTGCACAGGTTTGCGCTCCCGTAAACGCCGATCAATCTGAATAGCCATAGTCATGGATTCATTCAGACCTGTGGGCGTAGGAAACCCCACCATGACATCTTTAACGGCGTCAGAGAGACCTTCTCTGAAATTCGCCGCCAGGGCGCACTCATTCCACTGAGTAAGCACAGACCAATTTCGACATTTTTGACAATATATTTCAGCTTCATCATGCCCTTGAGAGAGGGCTATCAAGGCCTTTTCAGCCTGAATCTCCAAATTAGGTTCCTCATAGAGCAACCCCAGTGCCAGAAAAAACGCATCCACATTGAGCAGCGCAGGATCCCCTGGTGCCAATGCAAATGCCCAATTCTGGGGGTCACCCCGCAACAAGGAAATCACAATTTTAACCTGCTGAGCGGAGTCTTCAGCGGAGCGAGATCTCAGAGAAAGATACAATTTACAATTGTGCTTAAAATTCAAAAAACGAGATCTATCTCCAGAAAAGAACTCAGGTATAGGAATCTTGGGTTCTGACACAGGAGCATGTATAACATAGTCTTGGATATTTTGAACCTTAGAAGCAAGAGCACTCAGGCCTGTAGCTAAACTCTGGATATCCATTTCTCAACAGCTGAGATCTGAGCCATTCAGGGGTTAAGAGGAGAGAAAAAAGCAGCAGATTGCAATTATGGCTAGACAGAACTTCTGAGTAAAAAAAAAAAAAAGTGTCAGAAACTTCTTCTTTTCTCTCTTTCTTCAGCCAATACCTTTAATACATTTGCGGCCGGCAATACTGTCATGGTTCCCAATGGCAGGGACTCAGGCAAAAACGGACTAGCTCTAGGAATGATGGAATCTCAGATGACCGCGACGCTGAACCTAACACGCAACTAATAGTAGCCAGGGGGTGTGCCTACGATTATCCCTAGACACCTCGCACCAGCCGGAGATCTAGTTACCCCCTAGTAGAGGAATACACAGACCTGGCTTGCCTCCAGGGAAACCCCAAAAGTGATAGCAGCCCCCCACATATAATAACGGTTAGGTAAGAGGAAAACACGTATGCAGTATGAATATAGATTCAGCAAAGAGAGGCCCTCTGACTAGATAGCAGAAAATACAAAAGTGGACTTCGCGGTCACCTCAAAACCCTAAACAGCCATCCTGAAATTACTTTAACTCCGTTATCAACTCATGACACCGGAGTAGTAATTTCAGATCACTAGAGCTTCCAGCAGCAAGAGAAAAATATAAATGCATACTGGACAAACAAACACAAAAAATGCCAAAGATCCAACTTAGCTGAATTGCAGACTTGGGGCAGGTAGAAAGCAACAGAGGTGCTCTGGTAACATTGATTGCCGGCACTAGAATGACTGAGAAGCCAGACTAAATAGGAAACTCCCAGTTTCCTGATGGGAACAGGTGCAAGACAAAAGTCAGCCAGTACCACCAGTAACCACCAGAGGGAGCCCAAAAACAGAATTCACAACAGGCAGGACTATAGGGAGGGACTAAGGGCAGTCTCTTCTTGTCCATTTGCCTCTTGCTTGAATGGCGGGTCACTTATGCATCTGTGATTTGCCTCCTATTTTAAATATCATGCCTACACATTATTTTATTGTGTCTGCAAAAAACATTAGGTCTCCATCAAAATGGTGCTGTCAGCAGTGCATGAGCTGTCGAATCTAAAAGTCTATACTAATTCTCAATTTGTGCATGTGCCACCCACGTGCCCAGATAACTAGCGTGGGAGTGCGCAGGAATGAAGACCATACATATTGCGCTGGTCCTCTGGGCGTGTGGGTGGCGCATGCGCAGTTTGATAATTAGTATAGACTTTTAGATGCGACCGCTCAAGCATCGCCACCATTTTGATGGAGACCTAATGTTATTTGCAGACAAAAAAAGTACCGGGCACGCTCTAGCACCATTTATAGGCAAGTTATGGGCCCAGAATTCCAAGAACCAAGAGGAAAGAGAACAACAGTGTGCTAAGAAGAAGCAAAGATGGCAGCCAGCAGCAACTCTGTGAAGTTCAAAATGAGAAAATCTGACTAACCAGAACTACCAATCCTGGAAATTCAAGGTAAAGATGCAGCTGATAAGAGAAGGTACGTGGAAATACACAGGTATCTAAACCTGACCCACTACCAGAAGACTGGGTAGAGAAGGATAAAAAAAGCACAAAGCACTATCTCCCTCAGTATAGATGATGATCAGATTGTGCATGCATGTAAATGTGAAACTGCAAAAGAAATATGGGAACAGCTGTAGACAGTGCATTAAGGCTACGTTCACATTAGCGGCGGGCGCCGCAGCGGCGGGCGCCGCAGCGGCGCCGCATGCGTCATGCGCCCCTATATTTAACATGGGGGCGCATGGACATGCGTCGCACTTGCGTTTTGCACCGCATGCGTCGCTGCGGCGCCCGCGTCCGGGCACAGAGGACGCAGCAAGTTGCATTTTTGCTGCGTCCAAAATCAATTAAAAAAAGGACGCATGCGGCGCAAAACGCAGCGTTGTGCATGCGTTTTGCTGCGTTTTTGTTTGCGTTGTGCGCTGCGGCGCCGACGCTGCAGCGCACAACGCAAATGTGAACGTAGCCTTAGTGATAAATTTCAGCAAAAATGAGAAAGCTATATCAGTCTAAGAGAAATAAAGGCCAAAATATGCAGGATTGCATAAGAAGTACTCTAGAAATTTTGGAGCACCTGTAGGGCATTGGGAAGTTGTAAAGGATTTCACTGTTGCTGCACTACTACTAAACGGTCTACCAGAAAGATATAACACACTTGTAACTGCACTAGATGTTCGCCCATATTATGAGCTTACATTAGAGTATGTCAGGAGTATGTCAGGAAAGCTTGTAGATGAGTCTAAGTGAAAAAAAGAAAGTGTAAGCAGCATTGGGGTATCCAAAGTAGAATCCGCATTAAAAACTGAAAATCTACCCAAATATAAATGTCATTTGAAGGAAACATGTGAATGTTTTGTTTCTAAGAAATAATGGCATCTAAGGGCTGACTGCAGAGTCTGGAAAGCTAGGATGAATTAACTGAAAAAGAAAAATAATCATCATAGTGTTTAAAGTGTCATTACTAAAGAATGACACTTCAAATACTGAATCTGTGCTTACTGTCAATACAAATACATCAAAGCATGCATGGTGTATACACACTGGGGCAACTAGTAATATGACTAATGACAAAAGCTTCTTCTCTAACCTTGATCAAAGTAAGTCAGAGAAAGTGATCTTTTCCAGTTTTCAGTATAAAAATTCAGAGAAAATAACAGATGCTTCCGTTAATTTTCAAGTCTCCGCGACACAAAGTTCACATGAAAGGATATGCTCTATGTTCCTAGTATTAAAAGCAATCTGTTATCTGTGAAGAAACACAATACAAGGAAATTAAGTTACATTTAAACATGACAGTTATATCATCTCAAAGGAAAGTCACACACTATCAAAAGGGCAAATCAAATAAGAGTTGTACCAGCTTAAATGCAAAGAAAGTATATGAACAACACAAAAATTGTATTTATATATGGCACAGGCATCTTGCATATAGAGTCCAGGAAGCAATAAGAAAGTTATTTAAAGAAAACAACATGCTGATGGTATTACTGTTGATCTGTGTAAAATAGACAAATAAATGTACTAGCTGTCTTAAAGGGAAAATAACAAGAAAATCCTTTCCAAAGAATAGTACTAAAAAATCAGAACAGCTTCTGAGATATTATATCATATTTATCAATGATTATTCAAGATATACAGTTGTCTATCTGCTTTACAGAAAAGATGAAGTTACAGAAAAAATTGAAATATATCTCCCTGAAGTAGATTAAAAATTTGGGAGAATGCTAAAAATTCCGAGTCCAGATAATGGATCTGAATAAACAAGTAAGGAAACACAAAACATTTTAAGGAAAAATAGAATCATGTTTCAGACAACTGCACCATTCAACCCTGAACAAAATGGTGTAGCGGAAAGAAGTATGCTACTTGATGCAGATTTGTCAACAACATATTGGGGCGAAGCAATCAAGACAGCTTAATATCTTCAAAACAGACTACCAGGTAAAGCTGCTGAGAAAACTTTGAGCAATAGAATAGCAAGAAGCCTAAACTATAACACATAAGAATATTCAGAAGTAAAGTATTTGCACTGTAGGGATTGTACTCACTGAGGTGCGGCAGGAGGAAGACAGAAGGCACGTTTCTTTAAAAAGTCTGCGTGGGTTTATTTGCTCCATAAACCCCTAAGCAACAACAAAACGGCCTTTAGAGCTGGCAAAACAACACAAACATGTCCTTAGTCGGGCTCTGCTCCCTCAGGCCTGTGGGCACACAGGATGGACAATGTCCAGCATGCAGGCTCCCTCTGCAGCCACACACACAGGAGGGCTTTTCCCTCCCCAGACACAGACCATGTGCCAAACAACAGCCTCCATTATATTGGCTGCAACCACACCCACAGGTGAGGTATGCGGATAGCCAGACCCACCCATCTCTCATCGCTACCCGTAACCAAGAACCAGGTGCACCAAACAACAAATCAGGGTAACAGACAAAATGAACTTAGGCTGTAAAGTACCAATGGTGACAGATTTATCAACCTTTTTTTTGCGCTTAGAGCATGCTGAGATAACATGAGCTGAGTCACCACAGTAAAAGCACAACCCATTTTGCCGTCTATAATTTTGCCGTTCACTTCTGGTCAGAATTCTGTCACATTGCATAGATTCAGGTGTCTGTTCAGAAGACACCACCAAATGGTGCACAGGTTTGCGCTCCCGCAACCGCCGATCAATCTGAATGGCCAGAGTCATTGACTCATTCAGACCTGCAGGCGTAGGGAACCCCACCATGACATTCTTAATGGCTTCAGAAAGACCTTCTCTGAAATTAGCAGCCAGGGCACACTCATTCCACTGAGTAAGCACCGACCATTTCTGAAATTTCTGGCAGTACACCTCTGCTTCATCTTGCCCCTGCGAGAGGGCCAATAACGCTTTCTCAGCCTGGTTCTCAAGATTAGGTTCCTCATAGAGCAATCCAAGGGCCAGAAAAAACGCATCTACACTAAGCAATGCAGGATCCCCTGGCGCCAATGCGAAGGCCCAATCTTGTGGGTCACCACGCAAAAAGGAAATGATAATCTTAACTTGCTGAACGGCATCACCAGAGGAACGAGGTTTCAAAGAAAGAAACAACTTACAATTGTTCTTAAAATTCAGGAACCTAGATCTATCTCCAGAAAACAACTCCGGAATAGGTATTCTAGGCTCAGACATAGGACTGTGAACAACAAAATCCTGAATACTTTGAACCCTAGCAGCAAGATGATCCAGACTGGAAGCCAAGCTTTGGACATCCATGTCAGCAGCTGAACTCAGAGCCACACCAAGATTAAGAGGAGGAGAGAAGCTAGCACAGCAGCTAGACACACGGCAACAACAAGAAAAAAAAATAAAAATTCTCAAGGCTTCTTTTCTCCTGCTTCTGTAATGACCAGAGGTCCGAATAAGATCCAGTGAGTCACAAACCAGGACTAAGGCAGAATTCTCCAACGGTATTTACTCAAAGGCAAGATAATAAAGGTAATATGGAGAATATTAAAGTATATGCACCCCAAAGATACAACAGCTCAGCAGCAGCTGAAATCACTGTGCCAGTCCAAGGTCTCCTGAGAACTGTATGCTACAACAGACTAGTAAGAAATTTACCTAACAGGGCAACTAAACAGGAACAAGTGTAAATTGATTGTAGTGTTATAAAGGGAGCCCCTGGAATGGCACACTGAGTACAACTTACACAACTCTAATATAAGATACACCTCTAAGTAACAATTAAACACTCTGAACAGGGATACCCGGGTATCTATAGCTATGGTACCGTATCCTGAGATGGATTTTCTCTCAGGCAGGAATCCGCACAGGCTGCAGCCCAGTCCAAATCTTCAGCGCCAATAAGTTACAACAAGCTCCTCTGTATTGTCGGCGGGTGCCGAGCCCATACGCCGGGGACTTAGTTAGTGGTCTCACGATGTTGTTTCTGCCTCTGTAGCTCCTAGGGATGCTTCCACGACAGCCCGTCCGTCTCTGTATCCGCAGTCTGTCCAGGCTTGTTCCTTCACACGATGCACAAGGGATCCACAGACTTCCAAATACGTACTGGGATTTTAGTCAAGTCTCAGTCTTTTTAGATAAAGGGTTAGCTTTTCTTCAGAATACGCTAGCAACGAAAGTCTCTCAAAGGTTAACAAAAGGTTAGTTCTTCTCCAGGGGAACTTTAACAAGACAAAGTCTCTCAACAGCTTCTTTTCTCCACACACTCGCAGTAAAGTCCATAAACTGTCCCTTTGCAATATCACCGCAGCTTCTGTCTTTTCTTCCCGCACTTTTTCTCTCTCACTTCCTTGTTTCACTTTTACACAGAAGACACCAGACCCCACCCACCAGCACAGATTGTCTCCGGGATTCTGGCAGTGTCTGAATTTGTCCCTTGCTGCAGCAGGCAAAAACCACAGGGTCCTAGTGCTCTCTCAGTGGGACCACAGTTCACCCTCTTACATGCCACCCCACTAGAGGTTGGCGTCCTCGACACACCTTCCCACTCAAATTCATCCTGAGCATATCGCTGAGGCGGTATTCCTGCCGTAGATCGTGTAGTTCTCCTGAGTCCTACATCAACAGGTGCAACCCTAGAGGGAGCTAAAGTCTCTTCCGTGATCGTGTTAGTGGGCGCAAGTGGAGTTGCCTCCTTCCGCGGCTCTATGTCCCGCGATACAGTGTCAGGACCAAGCAGTTGACCTGATGCACTCTCCTCAACAGCATCCGCCACATTCTCAACATTCTCATCACACGAGGCAAGATTAGTCACAGGAGGCAAATAAGCAGGCGCAGGAGTAAGCACACCATCAAACTCAAGATCATTCAGAGTTCCCGCCCCTTGGGACATGGCCTCTGGCTCTGGGGAAATAGGCGCCGAATCTTCAAACCAGCACCGTTGTAGCATGTTACGGTGCAAATTACGGGTTGGCCCCCCTGTCCCCACCGGTTCAACTTCGTACACTGGAATCTCAGGATTCACCTGTTTTTTTATCAGATACGGTATCGCCTCCCATCGGTCACTCAGCTTTCCTGACCGTCGCTTTGTCCTCACCAACACTCTGTCTCCCGGAGAGAACAATTCTGTTTGCACGGGTCGCGTGTCCCTATGGACCACCTGGCGAAGACGGTCGCCCACCACCTGATGCACCACCCTTAACCGTCGCCGATGTTCTCGTACCCACTCGGATGCAGTCCGAGGGGGAACGGAGGAGGGATCTGGCATGTTCAAATCCTCAATGTCTCGGCCAGGTCTACCAAACATCAACATGTGTGGCGAGTAACCAGTAGTACTGTGCACCCTGTTATTGTAAGCCCACATCAATTCGGGGAGATACTCAGGCCAGCTTGTTTGTTGCTGACTCTCTAAGGACCTCAACATTTGCAACAAGGTCCGATTAAAACGCTCACATGCCCCGTTACCCTGAGGGTGGTAAGGCGTTGTTCTCGACTGCTCGATACCATAGAGCTGGTGCAACTCTTTCATCAGCGTCCCCTGAAAGCAGGCCCCTTGATCAGAATGTATTCTCTGCGGACACCCGAACACTTGGAAGAAATGTCGGCACACTGCCTCAGCCGCTGACTTGGCCGTCTGATCTCTTGTCGGCACCGCTACAGCATACTTGGTAAAGTGATCTGTCATCACCAGGCAATAGGAGTATCCTGACGTAGAGTACCCTATCAACACGTAATCAATCATCAGTAGCTCCAGTGGAGCTGAAGTCTTGATAGACTGTGTGGGAGCCCGCTGCTCAGGGCTTTTGTTGAGCCCACAAATTCGGCACTGCCGACACGCGTCGGCCACCATCCCTCCCAACTCAGGGCAGTAGAGAACTCGCTGCAACCACTGAAGTGTCTTTTCACTTCCAAAGTGGGCCCCCTTCTCATGCGCCTCACGAGCGACCACTGGACCCATCCCCACAGGAATTATCAGTTGGTACCGATGCTGCAGCTCCGATGGCAGGTACACCTTACGATACAAAAGACCTTGTTCCACACACAATTTATCCCATTGTTGAAGGAGTTTCATTCCTTCTATGGACAACTGAGCCTTGTCCTCTGCACTGGGCCAGGCCTTGTTTTGTACCCAACGGCGCACAAGTGCAATGTCCGGACACTCATCCTGGACTCTTGTCCAATCTGAGGATGTTTTACCCAGGACACAGGGCATCCCGGTGGCCACCCCACTTGAGTGTACCACACTTTGGAAGATAGGTATCTACCCCAAAGCTGGAGTTTCAGTGTCCTCAAGTTGTCCGTCAACATCTTCCCCTGATGACCCAAGGGGCACTCTTGACAATGCATCTGCATTGCCGTTCTCACGACCAGAGCGAAATTTAATGCGGTAATTGAACTTGGCTAATCTGGCGACCCACCGCTGCTCTAACGCTCCCAGTTTTGCATTCTCTAAGTGAGCTAGCGGGTTGTTATCTGTCATGACTAGCACCTCAGCTCCTGTTAGATACTCGGCGAAGCGTTCTGTCATTGCCCACACTAGGGCCAGCAATTCCAGCCGGAATGAGCTGCAGTTAGCCGGATTTCGCTCGGAGTCTCTTAAAGATCTGCTGCCATAAGAAATCACTCGCTCTCGGCCGTCCTGCACCTGTGCTAGTACTGCCCCCAACCCATGGAGACTACCATCGGTATACAACAAAAAAGGGGTGTCAAACCGGGCGTAGGCCAGCAATGGGGCACTCGTTAGGGCGGTTTTCACTTCATCAAATGCCTTTTTCTGTAGGGGCCCCCATGGGATGGGGCGATTTCGAGGACCCAGCGCTGTCCCTCTCAAAAGTTCATTCAAGGGACTCACCACTTGTGAGAATTTAGGCACAAACCGCCGATAGTATCCTGCTAGGCCCAGGAAGGCCCGCACTTCTCGCAGGTCACAAGGAGGTGGCCACTCTTGTACCACCTTGATCTTACTGTCTAAAGGTAGTACCCCGTCCGGGGTCACCAGATACCCCAAATATTCAATCTGGTTTCGTAACAGTTGACATTTTTTTGGCTTTATTTTCAGGCCGTAGCTCTTGAGCCGCCGGAGTACTTGATGCAGCTTCTCCAGATGATCTTCAAATGAGGTTCCGAACACCACAATGTCGTCTAGATATATCAGGACTGATTCAAAATTTAGATCGCCCAAGCAATGTTCCATCAGGCGTTGGAAGGTTCCCGGGGCGGTGGCGAGGCCAAAGGGCATCCGGTTGAACTCAAAGAGCCCCATTGGCAAGACAAACGCCGTCTTGGCCCGATCTTTTTCAGCCATTGGGACCTGCCAGTACCCGCTTGCCAAATCCAAGGTTGAGAAATACTTGGCCCGACCCAGGGCTGACAGGGATTCTTCAATACGGGGTAAAGGATATGCGTCCCGTACGGTGTGGGCGTTCAATTTTCGATAGTCCACACAAAATCGGAGTGTCCCATCCTTCTTGCAGACCAAAACTACAGGAGCCGCCCAGGGACTCCGGCTCTCTCGGATCACTTGGTTCTCCAGCATACTGGCCACCATGCTCTTCACCTCTTGATAAAGTGCTGGAGGAATTTGCCGATATCTTTCTCTAATGGGTGGAGTATCCCCCGTTGGAATCTCATGTTCAATCATCTGGGTACACCCGAAGTCCTCTCCATGTCGGGAAAAGGTCTCTTGATGTTCCCACAAAACTCTCTCCAACTGCTCCAACTGCACGGGGGTCAGCTTCTCCCGATCCACTCCCATCTGCTCCATGATCACATGACCATTCCATTCCTCCGTAGGAGGCTCTGTCCGGCCTACCTCCACTGCAAAGGTCCAGGATGACTGTTGGTCTGGTCGCAGTTCGAATCCTGCATTTTCCGGCACCTTTTCTGCCGGCACGAACAGTTCAGCCAGTATGGTTCCAGCAGGAATTGCAACAGCTTCATCTAAAACATTGATGCATCGGACCGGCACTCGTCCATTCTTCACAATCGCCAGAGACCGGGCCACATGTACCTTGGCAAATGAGGAACCCTCTCGGGCGGGCTCAAGTAGCACTTCAAGCCCATTCAATCTCTGTGAAGCTCCCACCGGCAGCATTAAGAGCTCCTCTTGTCTTGGTCCCAGCAGGATCGGGGCCCTCGATGGCACTCGGACCCGGCCCACCCGGCCGCCTGGGACCGCACTTTTCAGCAAGTCGCAACTCAGCACTAGACGGTGTAGAATTCTCTGTGTGGGTCGGTGTCTTGTCGCACGGGCCCAGTATCGGGGTCCTTCACTGGCATACATCTGGTGATTCAAGTCTCGCAGCACGTTCATTCCGAGCGTCACTTCCATCCCTCTTCTAGGGGGGTGATCCACCAGTACTACCCCTTTCTGCCCCAGCTCTTGACCAAACATTTTTAGTTGCATCCACACGATTCCCTTGACTGACAGTTGACCATTATTTGCGGCGGTCAGTCGTATCACTCGGCCATCCTCTGGAATCACTAGTTGACTGAAGTATCTCTCATATACTTCTAGTGGCATTATAGTACATTCGGATCCCGTGTCAACCAAGCACCTCATCTTCCGCCCTTCAAATTCTGCTTCTATCACTGGGCTACATGCAAACAAATCTTGCTCATCCCGTCGAGGGCTTTGTGTGGGTGGGGCCGCTGCTGCTTGCCCTCTCATGGCAGCGGCCGGAAGTTTAAAGCCGGCGACGGGGTTTCTGGGGCTGCAAGTGTCTGGCAGTAACGAGAGATGTGTCCCTGGCGCCCACACTTCCAGCAGGTGATTGCTCCTCGTGGACGAGGGCTTGACTCATTCTGATAGGACGACCTGGCCGTCTGCTGGGTCACCGTTCCAGGGGGTGGGGCAGGAGGCCCCCGTGAGGGGGTAGCGGCGGGCTCAACTGTCAGTTGAGACAATTTCAGCTTCAAATCCTTCACCTCAGCATGCAAAGCTTGTACCACGCTCACCAGCCCCTCTCCCCCTGACCCTGATGACCCACCTTCTTCCAGCTGGGCACTGTTCACTGACCCCTCGGGCACATGGGTAGATTTATCTTCCCTTTCCACTGCAGCTCGGTAAATCTGCCAGAAGGATAATTCTGGTGCAGCCCGGGCCATTTCCAGCAGTTTGTCCCGGAGAAGTCTATTAGCTAAACCGGTGATGAATTGATCCCGGAGCAAGCGGTCTACCTCCCGGAACGCTCCCATGGCCCCCTGGTCTAGTCGCTGCATCTCATTCAGCGTCTCTTGCAAGATATTAGAGTACTGCTTTAGGGACTCACATTCTCTCTGAGGACGATTAAAGAATAGGGACCGAAGCTGGGCCACACGCGCTCGGCCCCCCAAACTCCCCTCTAACAGTTCCAAAATCTTTTCTAACGTATCCCTCTCTGATTCTGGGCGTACCATCACCATACGTCTAATATCGCCCTCCAGTGCATTTAATGCCAGCTCAGCGCGTAACGCGGGGGTCAAATTACACATGCGCAGAATACTCCGGATTCTCTCAGCCCAATCTTGCAACGCCATATTGCGCCCGTCGTATTTCGGCATGTGCTGAAGTAAAGCTCCTACAGGCACATACCCTCCCGAAATCGCCGCGGCTGCCAGGGGAACCCCAACCCCCAAGGAGGATGCGGATACAGCGGGGTCATTTCTACCCTCGCCCTCGTCCATGACAAACACTGGATCCTGCCGACTACGCCAAAGATGTAATGACCAGAGGTCCGAATAAGATCCAGTGAGTCACAAACCAAGACTAAGGCAGAATTCTCCAACGGTATTTACTCAAAGGCAAAATAATAAAGGTAATATGGAGAATATTAAAGTATATGCACCCCAAAGATACAACAGCTCAGCAGCAGCTGAAATCACTGTGCCAGTCCAAGGTCTCCTGAGAACTGTATGCTACAACAGACTAGTAAGAAATTTACCTAACAGGGCAACTAAACAGGAACAAGTGTAAATTGATTGTAGTGTTATAAAGGGAGCCCCTGGAATGGCACACTGAGTACAACTTACACAACTCTAATATAAGATACACTTCTAAGTAACAATTAAACACTCTGAACAGGGATACCCGGGTATCTATAGCTATGGTACCGTATCCTGAGATGGATTTTCTCTCAGGCAGGAATCCGCACAGGCTGCAGCCCAGTCCAAATCTTCAGCGCCAATAAGTTACAACAAGCTCCTCTGTATTGTCGGCGGGTGCCGAGCCCATACGCCGGGGACTTAGTTAGTGGTCTCATGATGTTGTTTCTGCCTCTGTAGCTCCTAGGGATGCTTCCACGACAGCCCGTCCGTCTCTGTATCCGCAGTCTGTCCAGGCTTGTTCCTCCACACGATGCACAAGGGATCCACAGACTTCCAAATACGTACTGGGTTTTTAGTCAAGTCTCAGTCTTTTTAGATAAAGGGTTAGCTTTTCTTCAGAATACGCTAGCAACGAAAGTCTCTCAAAGGTTAACAAAAGGTTAGTTCTTCTCCAGGGGAACGTTAGCAAGACAAAGTCTCTCAACAGCTTCTTTTCTCCACACACTCGCAGTAAAGTCCATAAACTGTCCCTTTGCAATATCACCGCAGCTTCTGTCTTTTCTTCCCGCACTTTTTCTCTCTCACTTCCTTGTTTCACTTTTACACAGAAGACACCAGACCCCACCCACCAGCACAGATTGTCTCCGGGATTCTGGCAGTGTCTGAATTTGTCCCTTGCTGCAGCAGGCAAAAACCACAGGGTCCTAGTGCTCTCTCAGTGGGACCACAGTTCACCCTCTTACACTTCTGCCATGCAATTAACACTTTGTAGGCCAGCTGTACTGTTATGATCCTTAATGGCTGAGGATCACAAATAGACCAGCAAGTGAATAAACTAAGGACGAGCTCTAGGGAGAAGGTAACTGGACTGATCGCAAATCTGAACCTATCCAAAACAACTAGAGGTAGCCGGTGAACGTGCCTAAAAAATTCCTAGATGTCTCGAGCCAGCCTGAGGAACTAGCTACCCCTAAAGAGAAAGAAAGACCTCGCTTGCCTCCAGAGAAATAATCCCCAAAGATATAGAAGCCCCCAACAAATATTAACGGTGAGGTAAGAAGAAGGCACATACATAGGGATGAAATCAGATTCAGCAAAAGAGGCCCACTAGTACTAGAAAGCAGAAAATAGAGCAGGGGTCTATGCGATCAATAAAAAACCCTTACAAAATATCCATCCTGAGTAGTGGTGAGCGATACCGTCCGATACTTGAAAGTATCGGTATCGGAAAGTATCGGCCGATACCGGCAAAGTATCGGATCCAAACCGATACCGATACCCGATACCAATACAAGTCAATGGGACTCAAGTATCGGACGGTATCCCTGATGGTTCCCAGGGTCTGAAGGAGAGGAAACTCTCCTTCAGGCCCTGGGATCCATATTAATGTGTAAAAGAAAGAATTAAAATAAAAAATATTGCTATACTCACCTCTCCGACGCAGCCTGGACCTCACCGCGCGTGTCCTGCCTCCCGTGACGTCACGGCTTGTGATTGGTCGCGTTGCCCATGTGACCGCGACGCGACCAATCACAAGCCAGAACGTAATTTTAAAATCCTGAAGGACCTGAAATTACGTCACGGCTTGCTGTGATTGGTCGCGTCGCGGCCACATGGGCGGCACGCGACCAATCACAAGCCGGGACTTCATGGAAGGAAGTAAACGCGCGAATTTTAAGCAAAGAACGCTGCCGGTTCCCTCGGTGAGGTCCAGGCTGCGTCGGAGAGGTGAGTATAGCAATATTTTTTATTTTAATTCTTTCTTTTACACATTATTACATTAATGTTGTTTTGATACCGATACCCGATACCACAAAAGTATCGGATCTCGGTATCGGAATTCCGATACCCGCAAGTATCGGCCGATACCCGATACTTGCGGTATCGGAATGCTCAACACTAATCCTGAGATTTCAAGAACCCACACACCAACTAACGGTGTGTGGGGAGAAACTCAGCCCACTAGAGCAACCAGCAAGCGAGGGAATTACATTTTAGCAAGCTGGAACAGAAAACATGAAAAACACTGCTGATAAAAAAAATGAGCAAACAAAACTTAGCTTGAGCTGGATGGACTGGGAGCAAGGTAGTCAGAAGGAATCTGAGTAGCACTGAATACATCGACAGCCGGCAACAAGTGGAAGTAAAACAGAGCTATATAGGAACCTCCCAGAGGATAAAGAACCAGCTGATAGCCAGAGACCAGCAGGATAACAGACAAAGCCACCAGGGGGAGCCCAAAGCAAAAGTCACACCATACCACCAGTGACCACAAGAGGGAGCACAGAGTTCACAACAGCACTGGTTTGCGCTCCCGCAAACGCCGATCAATCTGAATGGCCAAAGACATTGACTCACTCAGACCCGCAGGCGTGGGGATCCCCACCATAACATCCTTAATGGCTTCAGAAAGACCCTTTCTGAAAATCGCTGCCAGGGCACACTCATTCCATTGAGTGAGCACAGACCATTTCCTAAACTTCTGACAGTAAACCTATGCTTCATCCTGACCCTGACACAAAGCCAGCAAGATTTTCTCTGCCTGATCCACAGAATTAGGTTCATCATAAAGCAAACCCAGCGCCAGAAAAAACGCATCTACATTATGCAATGCAGGATCTCCTGGCGCCAGGGCGAATGCCCAGTCTTGAGGATCGCCACGCAACAAAGAAATAATAATTTTAACTTGCTGAACCGGATCACCAGAGGAACGAGGTTTCAGAGAAATAAATAATTTGCAATTATTTTTAAAGTTCAAAAACCTAGATCTGTCTCCGGAAAACAACTCAGGAATAGGTATCTTAGGCTCTGACATAGGACTGCGAACTACATAATCCTGAATGTCTTGTACTCTAGCAGTGAGATGATCCACACTAGAAGACACACTCTGAAGGTCCATAGCTGCAGCTGAATTCTGAACCACACAGAGATTAAGGGGAGGAGAGAGGTAAGACACACTGCAGAAAAAAAAAAAATGAACTCAGGATTTCTCTTATCCCTCTTTAGCGATGCATTAACTCTTTACTGGCCTGCTGTACTGTTATGATCCGGTGGTAGAATCACCAAACTGACCTGATAGGTAAACCAGAATATTAGGACAAGCTCTGGGGATGTGGAAACTATACTGACCGCAACACTGAACCTATCCAATACACACTAAAGGCAGCCGTGGAGCGTTACCTAAAAACCTAGATGCCTCGTCACAGCCTGAGGAACTAACTACCCCTAGAGAGAAAGCCAAGCCTCACTTGCCTCAGAGAAATGACCCCAAAGTTTAGACAGCCCCCACAAATAATAACGGTGAGTTAAGGGGAAAATACAAAGGTATTAATGAAAAACAGGTTTAAGCAAATGAGGCCCGCTAAAGCTAAATAGACTGAAGATAGCAAGGGATCTGTGCGGTCAGTACAAAAACTATCAAAAACTATCCATGCAGAAAATACAAGAACCCCCACACCGACTCACGATGTGAGGGGCGCACTCTGCACCCCAGAACTTCCAGCAAGCAAAAAATCACATATAAGCAAGCTGGACTGAACTCATCATATAATGAAACATATTTTCAAGAGAAAAATGAGCAAACATGAACTAGCAAGACTTAGCTTCTCCGGATGGAGACAGGTCACAAGGAAGTCCAGAGAGATCAGAACTAGTACTGAATACAACGACAGCAGGCAACAAACAAAGGTGCAGGTGGAGTTAAATAGGAACCAGCAAAGCAGGAAATGAGGCAGCTGAGCCCATCTCCAGACCCGCAGTATCACTAAAGGCCACCAGAGGGAGCCCAGATGGAATTCACAACAGACTGGGTTATAGACAACGGAACGCTGTGCTGGGACAAGGATGTGGACGGGCTTGCTGATGGTGCTGCTTGAGTGTGGGCCACAACAGGTGCAGGGTTTGAGGCATTTTCACATGCACGGCATACTGGGGATTGGCTTCTACGCAAAACAGTGGAAGAAGCAGTGGTGTGACCAGCAGGCAGTGGTCCTGGAGCCTGGGGTTCGACCCACAAAGTTGGGTGCTTTGCTTGCATGTGCCTGATCATGCTGGTGGTGTTCAGGCTGGTTGTTTTGATACCCCTGCTGATGAGGGCATGGCAGGTGCTGCAAATGGCCTGTTTGGGTTAACGGCAGAGTCTTTAAAAAATAGCCAGACACGGGAAGATCTCACAGGTGGAATGGCAACTTCACTCATGTTGGTGTTACGGGGAACGGATGCACGCCTTCTGTCTGTGGCCACCACACTGCTTCTTCCTGCCTGTTGGAGGGATATGCCTCCTTCCCCATTTGTGCTGCTGTCCTCGCTATGCATGTCCTCCTGCCAGGTTGGGTCAGTCACTATGTTATCCACCACCTCATCTTCCACATCTGCACCCTGCTCCTCCTCCTGACTTTCTGGCAATTGTGTCTCATCATCGTCCACCTCTTGTGACACTTTCCCACCATCACCTTCGTGTGACCGCGGCTGGTCAAAGCTTTGGGCAGCTCTACATGCGATCTCATCTTTCCCCACTTCAAGCTGACCGGCAGAGATTTCTGAATCTTGAAATGGAAAACTGAACAGCTCTTCAGAGTGTCCAAGTGTGGGATCAGTTGTTTCAGGGCTCTCGGCATGGTGGGAGGAAGGAGGATCAGGGTGAGGAATATCCTGGCCACACTCACGGCTACTCAGACTTGACAGTGTGGAAGACAAGGTGGTGGTGGTGGCTAAGTGACTGGAAGCATTATCCGCTATCCAACCAACAACCGTTTCACACTGCTCTGGCTTCAATAGTGGTGTGCTGCGGTCCCCTAGAAACTGGGACAGGAAGGTCAAGCGAGAAGATGTGGGTCTTTGTTGTTGCCCACTTTCCCCTTGCCTACGGACTCGTCCTCTGGATGCACCATCAGTATCACGTCCACTTCCCCATCCCTTGCCCCTTGCCTTAACCATTTTAAATGGACTACTGCACTATTTCTAATGCTCAACACAAATGTCTTTATTAGTAGCAAAATAATATGTGATCAGTATGCCTGCAAATCTACGATTTTTCAAACCCAAACACCAGGCAGGCCTCAGCCTGACCTAACAGACTGTATTCAATTTTTATTTTTGTTTTTTAATTTAAATTAATTTAAGTTAATTTATGCGAACCAGTGCTGTATAGAATTTGAGTATCACACAGCCAAAAAATAAGTACACCGGCGTACAATGTCTGAACTTGGAGCAGAGATATATAAGAGGGTTCTCACAGAAATACCACACTGGCTAATCTGTGGCCTTTGAATTTTTTTTATGCTAAATAGTGCTGTATAGAATTTGAGTATCACACAGCCAAAAACTAAGGACACCGGCCTACAATGCCCAAACTTGGAGCAGAGATATATGAGAGCTCTCACAGAAATACCGCACTGGCAAATCTATGGCCTTTGAATTTTTTTTTATGCAAAATAGTGCTGTATAGAATTTGAGTATCACACAGCCATAAAATAAGGACACCAGCCTCCAATGCCCAAACTTGGAGCACAGAGATATATGACGGCTGTAACGGAAATACCACACTGGCAAATCTGTGGCCTTTCAATTTTTTTTATATGTGAAATAGTGCTGTATAGAATTTGAGTGTCACACAGCCAAAAAATAAGTACACCGGCCTCCAATGTTCAAACTTGGAGCACAGAGATACAGTATATGACAGCTGTAACAGAAATACCACACTGGCAAATCTGTGGCCTTTGAACTTTTTTTATGCCAAATAGTGCTGTATAGAATTTGAGTGTCACACAGCCAAAAAATAAGTACACCGACCTCCAATGCCCAAACTTGGAGCACAGCGATATATGACAGCTGTAACGGAAATACCACACTGGCAAATCTGTGGACTTTGAATTTTTTTTATGCGAAATAGCGCTGTATAGAATTTGAGTATCACACAGCCAAAAAATAAGTGCACCGGCCTCCAATGACCAAACTTGGAGCACGCAGATATATGAGGCCTTTTTCGGTGAATTTAAAACACACAAAAAAAAAAGGGACACAAGGGTAGCACACACAACTATGCTACGTATGCCTGACAAACTATAACTTTTCAACAGGCCTCAGTCTGACAGAACAGACTGTATTTTTTTTTTTGGGGGGGGGAATTTTTGAAAAAAAAAAAAATAGGTATATAGACAGTAAATAAGATGCAACAGCAGCAGGCAGTTAAGGAGCTTTGGGAAGGATGCAGTGGGACCAATTGATGCACATACAGTGCCTGCAGACTTTGCACTGATGTGATGTGGATATGCTGTGCCCTGTCTACCTAGCGCTGCAATATTGGGACCCACAAATTAGCCCTAAAAAGGACTTTTGGTTTCTCAGGAGTTGTGGATGTAAGAGTTGCAGACCTACACTAACTCTAAAACCACGATTCTGACCTTATCTCTGCAGCAGCTCTCTCTACTCTCGCTGAAACAGGAACAGAATGCGGCGAGCAGGGCTGCGCCAGGTCTCTTATACTCGGGATGATGCTGTACGGCCCAGCCAATCACTGCACGACCACAACAAAGTTGGCTGCGGCGTTTCATGGCCTGGCAGACAGTCCCTGCACCGTGATTGGGTCTCTAAAGTCCGCCAAAACTGCTGGGTGGAGACTGCAGTTACCGCCGAATAATACCGGAAATGCTCGTTGCTCACCGAGTACGTCGAGCATAGCGATACTCGGGCGAGTAACGAGTAGTGGCGAGCATGTTTGCTCATCACTAAATCATATTTTGAGAGCTATAATTTTTCCATATTTCGACCGACAGAGTCATGTCATGGCATGTTTTTTGCATGATGAGCTGATGTTTTTATTGTTACCATTTTCGGGCACATGACATTTTTTGATCACTTTCTTTCTGATTTTTGGGAGACAGAATGAACAAAAACCAGCAATTCAGGAATTGCTTTTTGTTTATTTTTTTATACCAATATTCGTGTGGTAAAATTGGTGGCTTACTCTTCGGGTCAGAATGATTACAGCGATATCAAATTTATATATTTTTTTATGTTTTGATGTTTTTACCCAATAAAAACTATGTTATCGAAAAAATAATTATTTTTGCATTGCTTTATTCTGAGAGCTAAAACATTTTTTATTTTTCTGCTCATAGACCTGTATGATGGCTTGTTTTTTGCGGGACAAATTATGTTTTCAGCGGTACAATTTTTAGTTACATTCATCTTTTTTTATCACGTTTTATTGCACTTTTTGTCCGGCAGTATGACAATAAAGCATTTTTTTTTTTTTTGCCTTGTTTTTAAAAAAAATATTTTTATGGTGTTTACTGAAGGGGTTAACTAGTGGGATAGTTTTATAGAGCGGGTCATTCGGGACGTGGTGATACCAAATATGTGTGCTTTTATTGTTTATTTTTTATTTACATAAATAAATGTATTTATTGGAAAACTTTGTTTTCTTTTCTTTATTTGGGGATTTAAAAATATATATTTTTACACTTTTTAATATTTTTTTGTTTTTTAACCTTTTTTTTACATTGTCGCAGTATGGAACATTATTGTATAACATCAAATCGCTGTACTGATGTTCTGCAATGCACCTGCACTTACAAAACTAAAACAATGGAGTAAGCCATAAACCACCGAGAGTTACAAAGGGCATTAGACCAGGATCTGACAGGCAGGGAAGATGCATCTGAGGTCCTGCTCTGAGCAGGCACTGACATGTCACCTTCCCTGAAGGACCCAAAAGGACCCTGCGGCCATCTTGAGGCCGGGGGTCTCCTTAGAGACCATCAGGACAACGCCATCACATTGTGTTATCCTGATGGAAGCACGCAGGGAGCCCCCTCACTGCACGATGCCCCTGTATGTCACTGTCACTACTGACAGCGGCATCAGAGGGGTTAATTGCCCGTGATCTGTGCTAGCACCGATCGTGGGCATTGCTGCGGGGTGTCAACTATCACATACAGCTGACACCTGCACCAGATCGCCAAGGCGCTCAGCGTGAGGCCTCATCATCGGTGCACCATACTTGTATTACTGTTTGCGGGAACCCATTTCCCACAGAGCAGTACTAGTACAGGGCATGTCAGGAAGGGGTTAAAGTTGGAAGGAGAAGATGATGTGTTACCTAACAATGAGAACTGTAGGCAGGCAGTGGGGGCACTTCTATGTATAGCAACTAGGGTTGAGCGACTTTCATTTTTTAAAGATCGAGTCAGGTTTTGTGAAACCCGACTTTGTCCAGAGTCGAGTCGAGTGCAGTTGGCCGATTATCGCTAAAAGTCGGGGATCGACCGAAACACGAAACCCAATGCAAGTCAATGGGGAAGCATAGTCGGCAGTGAGTGGAGGCCAGGAAAACACCTACAGTGCCCATTTTAATGCCAAAAACATCCATTCTTGTTTCTGAAGCTTGTCAATCTTAATTAACTTTATAATAATAGTTGTTCAATGGAACTTGGGGGTCATTTGGCAAAAGTTGTGGGGGGTAGGGCTGGTTCAAGGTTTTAGTGGGCCCAGGAATCGTGGACTACGTCACGGCGGTGGAGCAGGGAGAGGTAAGTATTTCAACGTTGCAAGTGCTGTGATCCTGAGCAAGCAGGGGGGCACACTCGTTCGCATTGGCACTGGCACAGGGCCCCTCAAAGTACAGCGGTGTGTTTGCGCGGCGGGGGCGCCTCCCACCAGCAGCGACACTTTTGCGTACTCTGAGGGGCCCTGTGCCAGTGACGTCGCCAACGAGTATGTCCCCCCCACCTGATGAAGGAACCTGCACTTTCATCTGCACCTTCCTCTTTGTCCCTGTGTAAGGTGGTATAACATGCAGGAAGGGGAACCTTACTTTCAGCAGGGTCAGATTCTGGCTGTGTAGAGTGCAAGGGGAATGTAGTGGTCTAGGTCAATGTACCAGCAGACTCATCTAGCAGTGGCTGGGCAATGGGCAGGATGAGGAGGAAACAGATATAGGGCCAAAGAATAAAGTAGGCTAAATGCAGTTCAAAATTGGTAACAGGACTAAACAGGCGGCATTGCTTTGTTCAGTGGAGTAGCAAACCCAGGAGCAGCAGACACTGTTTTAAGGGCCCAAACACACTAATAGGCCAAATGCAGTTTAATATCTGATACTTTAGGCCAAAAGCCTAAAGACTGAAGCTCAGCTTTATTCAGTTGAGGGCAAACACCAGGGAGGGGCAGACACCGTTAGTAGGCCGTAACCAAAGTTGAAGGCCAAATGCAGTTTAATATCTGATACTATAGGCCGAAAGCCAGAAGGTGGAAGCTCAGCTTTATTCAGTTGAGGGCAAACACCAGGGAGGGGCAGACACCGTTAGTAGGCCCTAACCACCAATTTTTAAAAACACAGCATTTAATGAGAGCCAGAAGGTTGAAGCTCAGCTTTATTCAGTTGAGGAAAAACACCAGGCAGGGGCAGACACCGTTAGTAGGCCGTAACCAAAGTTGAAGGCCAAATGCAGTTTAATATCTGACACTATAGGCCGAAAGCCAGAAGGTGGAAGCTCAGCTTTATTCAGTTGAGGTCAACACCAGGGAGCAGCAAACAGAGGTATTATGCCCCAACAAGCACTTTAAAAAAAAAAAAAAAAAAAAAAAAAATTAGAGCCAGAAGGTTGAAGCTCAGCTTTATTCAGTTGAGGACAAACACCAGGGAGGGGCAGACACCATTAGTAGGCCCTAACCACCAATTTTTAAAAACACAGCACTTAATGAGAGCCAGAAGGTTGAAGCTCAGCTTTATTCAGTTGAGGAAAAACACCAGGCAGGGGCAGACACCGTTAGTAGGCCGTAACCAAAGTTGAAGGCCAAATGCAGTTTAATATCTGATACTATAGGCCGAAAGCCAGAAGGTGGAAGCTCAGCTTTATTCAGTTGAGGGCAAACACCAGGGAGGGGCAGACACCGTTAGTAGGCCCTAACCACCAATTTTTAAAAACACAGCACTTAATGAGAGCCAGAAGGTTGAAGCTCAGCTTTATTCAGTTGAGGAAAAACACCAGGCAGGGGCAGACACCGTTAGTAGGCCGTAACCAAAGTTGAAGGCCAAATGCAGTTTAATATCTGACACTATAGGCCGAAAGCCAGAAGGTGGAAGCTCAGCTTTATTCAGTTGAGGTCAACACCAGGGAGCAGCAAACAGAGGTATTATGCCCCAACCAGCACTTAAAAAAAAAAAAAAAAAATTAGAGCCAGAAGGTTGAAGCTCAGCTTTATTCAGTTGAGGAAAAACACCAGGCAGGGGCAGACACCGTTAGTAGGCCGTAACCAAAGTTGAAGGCCAAATGCAGTTTAATATCTGATACTATAGGCCGATAGCCAGAAGGTGGAAGCTCCGATTTAGACAGTGGAGGACAATTTGAATTAGGGACTGCAGACAGACTTAGTAGGCTAGATAAGAAATGAAGGACAGCATCCAGTCCAGGTGAAAGTGTTCACAAAACGATTCCTTTATTTGCCAAAGTGCAACGTTTCGACCCAAATGGGTCTTTATCAAGCATTTATCAATGCTTGATAAAGACCCATTTGGGTCGAAACGTTGCACTTTGGCAAATAAAGGAATCGTTTTGTGAACACTTTCACCTGGACTGGATGCTGTCCTTCATTTCTTATCTGGTATGTACATCTTCCATGGGGGTCCAGTGGAACTAGGACGTGCATCCGTTTATCCGTGTGCTGTTGGCCAGCTACCCGTTATATAGACTTAGTAGGCTGTCCCCAGTGGACCATGCATCCACCACATTAACCCATTGCGCCGTAATGGACACGTAATCTTCCGTGGCCATGCCTACAGGTCCATGCGTCTGTTGTCAGGTACACCTTTGTACTCACAGATTGCCAGAGTGCATGGACAATGCGGTCTTTTACATGCTGGTGGAGGGTTGGGATGGCTTTTCTCGCAAAAGAAGTGTCGACTGGTTAGCTTGTAGCGTGGTACAGCGTAGTCCATCATGGCCTTATTAATAGTAAATAAAATATATAACTAGGCTCTATGAACTTTTAAATAGGTTCCAGGGGTACACGGGCAGCATTGGTGTGGTCAGTGGAGGAGTATTGCAAGTAGGGGCCGCAGACAGGCTAACAAAGACCTAAAATAACAAACAATAGGCAGGCATGGCAGTTTTAAATCAGTTACATGGATACACAGGCAGGCAGCATTGTGGTCAGTGGAGGAGTATTGCAAGTAGGGGCCGCAGACAGGCTATCAAAGGCCTAAAATAACAAACAATAGGCAGGCATGGCAGTTTTAAATCGGTTACATGGATACACAGGCAGGCAGCATTGTGGTCAGTGGAGGAGTATGGCAAGTAGGGGCCACAGACAGGCTAACAAAGGCCTAAAATAACAAACAATAGGCAGGCATGGCAGTTTTAAATCGGTTACATGGATACACAGGCAGGCAGCATTGTGGTCAGTGGAGGAGTATTGCAAGTAGGGGCCGCAGACAGGCTAACAAAGGCCTAAAATAACAAACAATAGGCAGGCATGGCAGTTTTAAATCGGTTACATGGATACACAGGCAGGCACTCCAGGCAGCATTGTGGCCAGTGGAGGAGTATTGCAAGTAGGGGCCACAGACAGGCTATCAAAGGCCTAAAATAACAAACAATAGGCAGGCATGGCAGTTTTAAATCGGTTACATGGATACACAGGCAGGCAGCATTATGGTCAGTGGAGGAGTATTGCAAGTAGGGGCCACAGACAGTCTAACAAAGGCCTAAAATAACAAACAATAGGCAGGCATGGCAGTTTTAAATCGGTTACATGGATACACAGGCAGGCAGCATTGTGGTCAGTGGAGGAGTATTGCAAGTAGGGGCCGCAGACAGGCTATCAAAGGCCTAAAATAACAAACAATAGGCAGGCATGGCAGTTTAAAATCGGTTACATGGATACACAGGCAGGCACTCCAGGCAGCATTGTGGTCAGTGGAGGAGTATTGCAAGTAGGGGCCGCAGACAGGCTAACAAAGGCCTAAAATAACAAACAATAGGCAGGCATGGCAGTTTTAAATCGGTTACATGGATACACAGGCAGGCAGCATTGTGGTCAGTGGAGGAGTATTGCAAGTAGGGGCCGCAGACAGGCTATCAAAGGCCTAAAATAACAAACAATAGGCAGGCATGGCAGTTTTAAATCGGTTACATGGATACACAGGCAGGCAGCATTGTGGTCAGTGGAGGAGTATTGCAGGTAGGGGCCGCAGACAGGCTAACAAAGGCCTAAAATAACAAACAATAGGCAGGCATGGCAGTTTTAAATCGGTTACATGGATACACAGGCAGGCAGCATTGTGGTCAGTGGAGGAGTATTGCAAGTAGGGGCCGCAGACAGGCTAACAAAGGCCTAAAATAACAAACAATAGGCAGGCATGGCAGTTTTAAATCGGTTACATGGATACACAGGCAGGCACTCCAGGCAGCATTGTGGTCAGTGGAGGAGTATTGCAAGTAGGGGCCGCAGACAGGCTGTCAAAGGCCTAAAATAACAAACAATAGGCAGGCATGGCAGTTTTAAATCGGTTACATGGATACACAGGCAGGCAGCATTGTGGTCAGTGGAGGAGTATTGCAAGAAGTGTCTGACACAGTTAGTACTCCCAAAAAATAAATAGATGTTAATGTCTCGCAAAACAACTATAAATAAAAAAAAAGGGTGGCATGCTTAGGTACAGGGGTGGGCTCATCTGCAGAGATTATGACAAAGTAATTTGGCAGTAAATTACTATTTACTGGTGTCAATATAGGACACTGACCCAGACTACTTTAACTAGCATCATAGATGTCAACAAATAGGTATTGTTTGTCAGTGCCAGGCATTGAATGATGTCAGCGCATAGACTAAACATTGGTGGAGCTGTGCGAGATAATTTTGCACGTGGTAGAGCACAGTTTGAGCTGGGGGGGGGGAACTCTCTTGTGGCCGGCGGTACCGCCCCAGGGCCCCTCATGTTACAACGGTGTGTCTGACGTTGGGTGCGCACCACCACCGCCAGAGACACTACATTGTACTATGAGGGACCCAGTGGCAGTGCCGTCGACCAAAAGCGAGCACACCCACCTCTTCTGACAAACAGCACTGTAACTAACTGGTGCTTGCGCCAAGTGTCGAGAGTGAGACAACGGCCCCGTGGGGGGAGTTTTCCCATTGGGGGAAGTGTAAACATGTCGTATGCTGGTCAAACAGCTGCTGCAAATTAAGAGATTTGAACACTCAGTAAGACCAGTCCACAAGCAAGACCTTTTTATAGGAAAGCTAGGTGTCAGCCGGGAAAGGTGGGGCAAAATAATTTGAAATCCAGGAGTGGTTCATTTTAATGAAGGTGAGATCATCCACATTTTGGGTAGCCAGACGAGTCCTTTTTTTGGTTAATATTGAACCAGCAGCACTGAATACTCTTTCTGATAGCACACTAGCTGCTGAGCAAGCAAGCTCCTGCAACGCATATTCTGCCAATTCAGGCCAGGTGTCTAATTTGTATGCCCAGTAATCAAATGGGAATGACGCTTGAGGGAGAACATCGATAAGGGAGGAAAAGTAGTTAGTAACCATACTGGACAAATGTTGTCTCCTGTCACTTTGGATAGATGCTGCAGTACCTGTCCTGTCTGCGGTCATTGCGAAATCACTCCACAACCTGGTCAGAAAACCCCTCTGACCAACGCCACTTCTGATCTGTGCACCTCTAACACCTCTGCCCTGTAGCCCCCTGCAGCTTGTGTGAGAACCATCACCGGCACTGTGTGCTGGGAATGCCTGAATCAAACGGTCTACAAGAGTAGCTTGTTTGGTTGCTAATATTTGTTCGAGGTTCTCATGTGGCATAATATTTTGCAATTTGCCTTTATAGCGAGGGTCAAGGATGCAGGCCAACCAGTAATCGTCATCGCTCATCATTTTAATAATGCATGTGTCCTTTTTGAGGATACGTAAGACATAATCCGCCATGTGGGCCAAAGTTCCAGTTGTCAAATCTGCGGTTGTGCTGGGTTGAGGGGCAGTTACAGGCAAATCTACGTCACTTGTCTCCCTTAAAAAAACAGAACCCGGCCTTGCAACGCCACTAATTTCTGTTGGCCCAGGAAAAGCTTCCTCATTAAAAAAGTACTCATCCCCATCATCCTCCTCGTCCTCCTCCTCCTCTTCGCCCACTACCGCGTCCTCTACACGGCCCTGACCAGACAATGGCTGACTGTCATCAAGGCTTTCCTCTTCCTCGGCTGCAGACGCCTGCTCCTTTATGTGCGTCAAACTTTGCATCAGCAGACGCATTAGGGGGATGCTCATGCTTATTATGGCGTTGTCTGCACTAACCAGCCGTGTGCATTCCTCAAAACACTGAAGGACTTGACACAGGTCTTGTAGCTTCGACCACTGCACACCTGACAACTCCATGTCTGCCATCCAACTGCCTGCCCGTGTATCCTCCCACAAATACATAACAGCACGCCTCTGTTCGCACACTCTCTGAAGCATGTGCAGTGTGGAGTTCCACCTTGTTGCAACGTCGATGATTAGGTGATGCTGAGGAAGGTTCAAAGAACGCTGATAGTTCTGCATACGGCTGGAGTGTACAGGCGAACGGCGGATATGCGAGCAAAGTCTGCGCACTTTGAGGAGCAGGTCGGGTAACCCCGGATAACTTTTCAGGAAGCACTGCAACACCAGGTTTAAGGTGTGAGCCAGGCAAGGAATGTGTTTCAGTTGGGAAAGGGCTATGGCAGCCATGAAATTCCTTCCGTTATCACTCACTACCTTGCCTGCCTCAAGATGTACAGTGCCCAGCCATGACTGAGTTTCTTTCTGCAAGAACTCGGACAGAACTTCCGCGGTGTGTCTGTTGTCGCCCAAACACTTCATTGCCAATACAGCCTGCTGACGCTTGCCACTAGCTGTCCCATAATGGCACACCTGGTGTGCAACAGTGGCAGCTGCGGATGGAGTGGATGTGCGACTGTGGTCTGTGGACGAGCTCTCGCTTCTGCAGGAGAAGGAGGAGGAAGAGGAGGAGGGGGGGCAAACGCCTACAGCCAACTCTTTCCTTGACCGTGGGCTAGGCAGAACTGTCCCAATATTGCTGTCCCCTGTGGACCCTGCATCTACCACATTCACCCAGTGTGCCGTGATGGACACGTAACGTCCCTGGCCATGCCTACTGGTCCATGCATCTGTTGTCAGGTGCACCTTTGTAGTCACAGACTGCCTGAGTGCATGGACGATGCGGTCTTTAACATGCTGTTGGAGGGCTGGGATGGCTTTTCTAGAAAAGAAGTGCCGACTGGGTAGCTCGTAGCGTGGTACAGCGTAGTCCATCAGCGCTTTGAAAGCTTCGCTTTCAACTAACCGGTAGGGCATCATCTCTAATGAGATTAGTCTAGCAATGTGGGCGTTCAAACCCTGTGTACGCGGATGCGAGGATGAGTACTTCCTTTTCCTAACAAGAGTCTCATGTAGGGTGAGCTGGACTGGAGAGCTGGAGATCGTGGAACTAGCGGTGGTGCCGGTGGACATGGGTGAGTGAGAGAGGGTTGGAGATGGTATTCTTGCCGGTGCCCTACATGCAGTGTTTCCTACTACTAACCTGGTGATTCCCTGACTGCTTTGGCCTGGCGACGAAAGCTGCACAGATACTGCAGGTGGCGCGGGAAATGGTGGGCTTACAGGGAGGGAAGGGATGTAGCGTTGCTGACTAGCTTCATTGGCCGAGGGTGCTGCAACCTTTAGGGACGTTTGGTAGTTAGTCCATGCTTGCAAATGCATGGTGGATAAATGTCTATGCATGCAACTTGTATTTAGACTTTTAAGATTCTGACCTCTGCTTAAGGTAGTTGAACATTTTTGACAGATGACTTTGCGCTGATCATTTGGATGTTGTTTAAAAAAATGCCAGACTGCACTCTTTCTACTATCGGATACCTTTTCAGGCATTGCAGACTGAGCTTCTTTAACCGGATGGCCACGCTGTCCTCCAACTGGTTTTGTTTTTGCCACGCGTTTTTGGCCAGATACGGGCCCGGTAGATGGAACCTGTTGTGATGTTGATGCCTGCTGCGGCTCCTCCTCCTCCGCTTCAGAACTACTGCCACCTGCACCCTGTTCCCCCAATGGCTGCCAATCGGGGTCCACAACTGGGTCATCTATGACCTCCTCTTCTATGTCGTGTGCAATTTCGTCTGTGTCACCGTGTAAGCCGGTGGTATAGCCTTCGTGACGGGGCACCATAGTCTCCGCTGGGTTTGATTCTGCCTCAGTACACTGCGAGGGCAATGTTCTGGTCTGAGTCAAAGGAACAGCATAGTAATCTGGCTGTGGCTGTGCATCTGTGCACTCCATGTCCGATTCAACTTCTAATCGGCATGGCCTGTTAACTGTTTTACTGTCTAACCCAGGAACGGTATGTGTAAAGAGCTCCATGGAGTAACCTGTTGTGTCGACTGACGCATCCTTAACTGTTGTTTTTAGTGAAGGACACAAGGAAGCGACTTGTTCCTGACCGGGAGCATCCACTGACGATGCACTGCTCTGACATTTGGCACTTTCCGAGGAGGAGGCGAAAGAGTTAGAGGCAGAGTCAGCAATGAAAGCCAATACTTGTTCCTCCTGCTCCGGCTTCAAAAGTGGTTTTCCTACTCCCAGAAAAGAGAGCGTTCGAGGCCTTGTGTAGCCAGACAACGAACCTGGCTCAACAACTCGAGACTTAGGTGCTGTACTGCTTTTACCACGACCACCTGATGCTCCACCACCACTACCATCATTACCAGCTGACAATGACCGCCCACGGCCACGACCTCTTCCACTAGACTTCCTCATTGTTTGCAAAACGTAACCAAAGTAACGCTATTTGTTACTGTAAAACAACTTATCAGGTGAACTCAAACTTCTGTAGGATTTATATATACCTTTATAGGTGCCTGACACTGAAAGGAAAATCAGGCCCAATGTTACACACTAGGTTTTCTGTGCCCCAATAATTTGAGACAGATGGCACACACAGGACCAGCACTCAAGCAGAAATGGCAATCTTAATCTCCCACTATTTTTTTTTTTTCTGGTAGAATGTACCCAAAAAAAAAAAATGGCCAAGTATTACACAGTGTTTTCGGTGTCACACAATGAGAGACAGATGCCACACACAGCAATGGCACGGAGGCAGACTTGCCAATATTTATCTCCCACTAATTTTTTTTTTGGAAAAGGGAGAATGTACCCAAAAAAAAAAAAAAAAATGGCCAAGTATTACACAGTGTTTTCGGTGCCACACAATGAGAGACAGATGCCACACACAGCAATGGCACGGAGGCAGACTTGCCAATATTTATCTCCCACTAATTTTTTTTTTGGAAAAGGGAGAATGTACCCAAAAAAAAAAAAAAAAATGGCCAAGTATTACACAGTGTTTTCGGTGCCACACAATGAGAGACAGATGCCACACACAGCAATGGCACGGAGGCAGACTTGCCAATATTTATCTCCCACAAATTTTTTTTTTTGAAAAGGGAGAATTTACCCCCCCCCAAAAAAAGGCCAAGTATTACACAGTGTTTTCGGTGCCACACAATAAGAGACAGATGCCACACACAGCAATGGCACGGAGGCAGACTTGCCAATATTTATCTCCCACAAATTTTTTTTTTGGAAATGGGAGAACGTACCAAAAGAAAAAAAAAAATGGCCAAGTATTACACAGTGTTTTCGGTGCCACACAAGGAGAGACAGATGCCAAACACAGCAATGGCACGGAGGCAGACTTGCCAATATTTATCTCCCACTAATTTTTTTTTTGGAAAAGGGAGAATGTACCCCCCCAAAAAAAAAATGGCCAAGTATTACACAGTGTTTTCGGTGCCACACAATGAGAGAAAGATGCCACACACAGCAATGGCACGGAGGCAGACTTGCCAATATTTATCTCCCACTAATTTTTTTTGGGGAAAAGGGAGAATGTACCCAAAAAAAAAAAAAAAATGGTCAAGTATTACACAGTGTTTTCGGTGCCACACAATGAGAGACAGATGCCACACACAGCAATGGCACGGAGGAAGACTTGCCAATATTTATCTCCCAGTAATTTTTTTTTTGGAAAAGGGAGAATGTACCCAAAAAAAAAAAAAAAGGCCAAGTATTACACAGTGTTTTTGGTGGCACACAATGAGAGACAGATACCACACACAGCAATGGCACAGAGGCAGACTTGCCAATATTTATCTCCCACTAATTTTTTTTTTTTTAAAAGGAGAATTTACCCCCCCCCCAAAAAAAAGGCCAAGTATTACACAGTGTTTTCGGTGCCACACAATGAGAGACAGATGCCACACACAGCAATGGCACGGAGGCAGACTTGCCAATATTTATCTCCCACTAATTTTTTTTGGGGAAAAGGGAGAATGTACCCCAAAAAAAAAAAAATGGCCAAGTATTACACAGTGTTTTTGGTGGCACACAATGAGAGACAGATACCACACACAGCAGTGGCACGGAGGCAGACTTGCCAATATTTATCTCCCACTAATTTTTTTTTTGGAAAAGGGAGAATGTACCCAAAAAAAAAAAAATGGCCAAGTATTACACAGTGTTTTTGGTGCCACACAATGAGAGACAGATGCCACAAACAGCAATGGCACAGAGGCAGACTTGCCAATATTTATCTCCCACTAATTTTTTTTTTTTTAAAAGGAGAATTTACCCCCCCCCCCCCCAAAAAGGCCAAGTATTACACAGTGTTTTCGGTGCCACACAATGAGAGACAGATGCCACACACAGCAATGGCACGGAGGCAGACTTGCCAATATTTATCTCCCACTAATTTTTTTTGGGGAAAAGGGAGAATGTACCCCAAAAAAAAAAAATGGCCAAGTATTACACAGTGTTTTTGGTGGCACACAATGAGAGACAGATACCACACACAGCAGTGGCACGGAGGCAGACTTGCCAATATTTATCTCCCACTAATTTTTTTTTTGGAAAAGGGAGAATGTACCCAAAAAAAAAAAAATGGCCAAGTATTACACAGTGTTTTTGGTGCCACACAATGAGAGACAGATGCCACAAACAGCAATGGCACGGAGGCAGACTTGCCAATATTTATCTCCCACTAATTTTTTTTTTGGAAAAGGGAGAATGTACCCCCCCAAAAAAAAAAATGGCCAAGTATTACACAGTGTTTTCGGTGCCACACAATGAGAGACAGATGCCACACACAGCAGTGGCACGGAGGCAGACTTGCCAATATTTATCTCCCTGCAGTTATCTCAGAAAAGTATGGCAGGCAGCTATAAAAAGGACTGCTGCACACAAAAGTGTGGACAAACACACAAGATAGCTGTGCAGAAAGGAAGGAAAAACAGGATTTGTGCTTTGAAAAAAGCAGTTGGTTTGCACAGCGGCGTACACACAGGCACAGCAACGCAGCTATCAGGGTCAGGGAGCCTTCTAGTGCAGCCCAATGAGCTAAAGCGCTGAGGGAAAAAAAATGTAGCTTCCACTGTCCCTGCAATCAAAAGGTGGTGTTGGACAGTGGAAATCGGTTTGTAGCTTTATGTACCCTGCCTATCACTATCCCTGCTTCTGAAGAAGCTGCAGCAACCTCTCCCTACGCTCAGATCAGCAGCAGTTAGGCTATGTTCACACGATGCGGTTTTTACTGCGGATCCGCAGCGGATTTGCAGCTGCGTATCCGCATCCTTTTTCCATGCAGGGTACAGTACAATGTTACCCAATGGAAAAAAAAGCTGCTGTTCCCACGATCCTTTTTTCCGCCGGAAAATCCGCGCTGATTTTCTGCGGAAAAAAAGAAGTACCATGTCAATTCTTTCTGCGGATTCCGCTGCTGTTTTCCACCTGCACCAATAGGAAAAAGCAGCCGGAAACCCGCAGTGGAATCCGAAAAAGGACTGAAAACCGCAGTGAAAACCACCGCAGGTTTTGCACTGCGGTTTTCACAAATCAGGACCTGAAAAATCCGCAGGGAAAAAAGGATCGTGTGAACAAGGCCTAAGATGGCGGTCGGCGGGAACGCCCCTTTATAGCCCCTGTGACGCCGCAGAAAGCAAGCCAATCAATGCAATGCCCTTCTCTAAGATGGTGGGGACTGAGATCTATGTCATCACGCTGCCCACACTCTGCGTCCACCTTCATTGGCTGAGAAATGGCGCTTTTAGCGTAATTGAAACGCGACTTTGGCGCGAAAGTCGCGTACCGCATGGCCGACCCCACACAGGGATCGGGTCGGGTTTCATGAGACGCCGACTTTGCCAAAAGTCGGCGACTTATGAAAATGAACGATCCGTTTCGCTCAACCCTAATAGCAACTATGAAACAATTGGAATTCTCTGCAAATATGTGGAAAAACCATGTCAAAAGGACTGGAATGCTGTTAAGAGAGTTCTTCTATATTTCAAAGAGACTTAAGGCCGGTTTCACACGTCAGTGGCTCCGGTACGTGAGGTGACAGTTTCCTCACGTACCGGAGACACTGACACACGTAGACCCATAAAAATCAATGCATCTGTTCAGATGTCATTGATTTTTTGCGGACCGTGTCTCCGTGTGCCAAACACGGAGACATGTCAGTGTTCGTGGGAGCGCACGTATTACACGGACCCAATAGAGTCAATGGGTCCGTGTAAAACACGGACCTCACACGGACATTCTCCGTCTGGGGTCCGTGTGCGTGCAGGAGACAGTGCTACAGTAAGCGCTGTCCCCCCCACATGGTGCTGAAGCCGCGATTCACATGTTCCCTGCAGCAGCGTTTGCTGCAGAGAAAATATGAATAATAGTGTTTAAAATAAAGATCTATGTGTCCGCCGCCCTCCCACCCCCTGTGCGCCCCCCCACTGGTCAGAAAATACTTACCCGGGTCCCCCGTCGGCTGTCGCTCCTTCCTGGTCTGGCCGCGGCTTACTGTATGCGGTCACGTGGGGCCGATCATTTACAATCATGAATAGTCGGCTCCGCCCCTATGGGAGGTGGAGCCACATATTCATGAGTGTAATCGACCGCATACAGTAGAGAAGCCGCGGCCAGACCAGGAAGGAGCGACAGCCGACGGGGGAACCGGGTAAGTATTTTCTGACCAGCGGGGGGGCGCACAGGGGGTGGGGGGGCGGCGGACAGATAGATGTTTAATTTAAACACTATTATTCATATTTTCTCTGCAGCAAACGCTGCTGCAGGGAACATATGAATCGCGGCTTCAGCATGATGCAGAGTGGGTACCACACGCTCCGTGTGGTACCCACTTACCATACGGGCGGCACACGTGTGCCGCACGTATGGCCTCCGTGAGTTCCCAGGCACACGGACACGGATAACTCCGGTACCGATTTATTCCGGTACCGGAATTATCTGGACGTGTGGGACAGCCCTAAGACATACATTTAATTTAAATTGTGTATGCAGACTGGGCAGGTGGCTTAAATGATTGTAAATCAATAAGGGGGCATTTGTTCAAGCTTGGAGAAAGTTAATTTCTTGGTCTAGCAGAAAACAGATGTCTGTAGTCTTGTCATCTACAGAAGCAGAGTATGTGTCTGCAATCCAAGCAAGTGAAGAGTTCATTTGGTTAAACCAATTGTTATGCAATCTTGGTAAGCCATCAACTTCATTTATGAAGACAACCATGGATGCACTGAACTTTCATGCAGTGAGAAGATCAATGCAAGAACAAAATTGTTGGAATAATGCTTATTATTGTATATATTGCTCAACTATTTAATAGTGCACAGATTTCTGTCATAACAGCAATAATGTTATATTGCCAATAATGCATTTAAAAAAATAAAAAAAACAGGAAGTTCCTGTTCACTAACTGTGTGTGTAGCTGGAGAACATTTTACATTCACTTTGCAAGCTACGGGGATACCCGAAAGGGGGCGGGCTCACCTCAGAGGGTGGCTAGACCCACAAATGGGGGCGTCCCAATCCTGCTGAAGAGTTCCCTAAGGCTGTTGTGGAGGATGTGGTGTGTTGGCGGTGTCACAATTCTGGACACATAGCTGCCAGGTATCATATGTCCCCTGAACCCATGGTCTGCAGCCTAGGCAGGCGCTGCTCCTATTATGCTTATCTGGCCTGTAGTGTGTCCTGTCAACCCAGCGAGGGCAGTGGCGTAGGAAGGGGGGGCGGGGGGGGCGGTCCGCCCCGGGCGGCACAATGCAATCTGAGGCTGGCAGCTGACGTCAGTCCCAGCGTGCATGTCGCCGGCGTCTGACGTCATTGTCAATCGCTGGCGAGTGCACGCTTCAGCTGCATGAAGATCAGGAACGTGGCAGGTAAGCAGAATTTTTTTTTTTTTTTGTTTGTTTTTTTTAATTGAGAGCGGCGATAGGGGGGCCCAGGGCAGAAAGCTGGACACAGGGGGGGCAGAAAGCTGGACACAGAGGGGGCAGAAAGCTGGACACTGGGGGGCAGAAAGCTGGACACAGAGGGGGCAGAAAGCTGGACACTGGGGGGCAGAAAGCTGGACACAGAGGGGGCAGAAAGCTGGACACAGAGGGGGCAGAAAGCTGGACACTGGGGGGCAGAAAGCTGGACACAGAGGGGGCAGAAAGCTGGACACAGAGGGGGCAGAAAGCTGGACACTGGGGGGCAGAAAGCTGGACACTGGGGGGCAGAAAGCTGGACACAGGGGGCAGTATGCTGGACACAGAAGGGGCACTATGCTGGACACAGAGGGGGCACTATGCTGGACACAGAGGGGGCAGTATGCTGGACACAGAGGGGGCACTATGCTGGACACAGAGGGGGCAGAAAGCTGGACACAGAGGGGGCACTATGCTGGACACAGAGGGGGCACTATGCTGGACACAGAGGGGGCACTATGCTGGACACTGGGGGGCAGTATGCTGGACACTGGGGGGGCAGTATGCTGGACACTGGGGGGGCAGTATGCTGGAAACTGGGGGGGCAGTATGCTGGACACTGGGGGGGCAGTATGCTGGACACTGGGGCGGCAGTATGCTGGACACGGGCGGCAGTATGCTGGACACTGGGGCGGCAGTATGCTGGACACTGGGTCGGCAGTATGCTGGACACTGGGGCGGCAGTATGCTTGACACTGGGGCGGCAGTATGCTGGACACTGGGGCGGCAGTATGCTGGACACTGGGGCGGCAGTATGCTGGACACTGGGGCGGCAGTATGCTGGACACTGGGGCGGCAGTATGCTGGACACAGGGGCAGGATGACAGACATGGCAGCATGACTGGAGACAGATGGGGCAGGATTGAGACACAGGGGGCATGATTGGAGACGGGGCAGAATGGTGATACGGGCATGATTGGAGACAGATGGGGCAGGATCATGGGGCAGGATGGATACGATGGAGACAGATGGGGCAGGATGGATACTCATTAGGGCAGGATGGGAGAACTGTTATGGTTCTCAATGGCAAGAGAACATAGCCCAGCAAACATAAGTACTAGCTCTTGGAAGGATGGAAACTAAACTGACCATGAACTAAACCTGCCGCACAACTAACAGTAGCCGGGTAGCGTTGCCTACGTTTTTTATCCCTAGACGCCCAGCGCCGGCCGGAGGACTAACTAATCCTGGCAGAGGAAAATATAGTCCTGGCTCACCTCTAGAGAAATTTCCCCGATAGGCAGACAGAGGCCCCCACATATATTGGCGGTGATTTTAGATGAAATGACAAACGTAGTATGAAAATAGGTTTAGCAAAATTGAGGTCCGCTTACTAGATAGCAGGAAGACAGAAAGGGCACTTTCATGGTCAGCTGAAAACCCTATCAAAATACCATCCTGAAATTACTTTAAGACTCTAGTATTAACTCATAACATCAGAGTGGCAATTTCAGATCACAAGAGCTTTCCAGACACAGAAACAAAACTACAGCTGTGAACTGGAACAAAATGCAAAAACAAACGAGGACTAAAGTCCAACTTAGCTGGGAGTTGTCTAGCAGCAGGAACATGCACAGAAAGGCTTCTGATTACAATGATGACCGGCATGGAAGTGACAGAGGAGCAAGGTTAAATAGCGACTCCCACATCCTGATGGAAACAGGTGAACAGAGGGGATGATGCACACCAGTTCAATTCCACCAGTGGCCACCGGGGGAGCCCAAAATCCAATTTCACAACAGTACCCCCCCCTCAAGGAGGGGGCACCGAACCCTCACCAGAACCACCAGGGCGATCAGGATGAGCCCTATGAAAGGCACGGACCAGATCGGAGGCATGAACATCAGAGGCAGTCACCCAAGAATTATCCTCCTGACCGTATCCCTTCCATTTGACCAGATACTGGAGTTTCCGTCTGGAAACCCAGGAGTCCAAGATTTTTTCCACAACGTACTCCAACTCGCCCTCAACCAACACCGGAGCAGGAGGCTCAACGGAAGGCACAACCGGTACCTCATACCTGCGCAACAATGACCGATGAAAAACATTATGAATAGAAAAAGATGCAGGGAGGTCCAAACGGAAGGACACAGGGTTAAGAATCTCCAATATCTTGTACGGGCCGATGAACCGAGGCTTAAACTTAGGAGAAGAAACCCTCATAGGGACAAAACGAGAAGACAACCACACCAAGTCCCCAACACAAAGCCGAGGACCAACCCGACGCCGGCGGTTGGCAAAAAGCTGAGTCTTCTCCTGGGACAACTTCAAATTGTCCACTACCTGCCCCCAAATCTGATGCAACCTCTCCACCACAGCATCCACTCCAGGACAATCCGAAGATTCCACCTGACCAGAAGAAAATCGAGGATGAAACCCCGAATTACAGAAAAAAGGAGACACCAAGGTGGCAGAGCTGGCCCGATTATTGAGGGCAAACTCCGCTAAAGGCAAAAAAGCAACCCAATCATCCTGATCTGCAGACACAAAACACCTCAAATATGTCTCCAAGGTCTGATTCGTCCGCTCGGTCTGGCCATTAGTCTGAGGATGGAAAGCAGATGAGAAAGACAAATCTATGCCCATCCTAGCACAGAATGCTCGCCAAAATCTAGACACGAATTGGGTTCCTCTGTCAGAAACGATATTCTCCGGAATACCATGCAAACGGACCACATTTTGAAAAAACAGAGGAACCAACTCGGAAGAAGAAGGCAACTTAGGCAGGGGAACCAAATGGACCATCTTAGAGAAACGGTCACACACCACCCAGATGACAGACATCTTCTGAGAAACAGGAAGATCCGAAATAAAATCCATCGAGATGTGCGTCCAGGGCCTCTTCGGGATAGGCAAGGGCAACAACAATCCACTAGCCCGAGAACAACAAGGCTTGGCCCGAGCACAAACGTCACAAGACTGCACAAAGCCTCGCACATCTCGAGACAGGGAAGGCCACCAGAAGGACCTTGCCACCAAATCCCTGGTACCAAAGATTCCAGGATGACCTGTCAACGCAGAAGAATGAACCTCAGAAATGACTTTACTGGTCCAATCATCAGGAACAAACAGTCTACCAGGTGGGCAACGATCAGGTCTATCCGCCTGAAACTCCTGCAAGGCCCGCCGCAGGTCTGGAGAAACGGCAGACAATATCACTCCATCCTTAAGGATACCTGTAGGTTCAGAGTTACCAGGGGAGTCAGGCTCAAAACTCCTAGAAAGGGCATCCGCCTTAACATTCTTAGAACCCGGCAGGTAGGACACCACAAAATTAAACCGAGAGAAAAACAACGACCAGCGCGCCTGTCTAGGATTCAGGCGTCTGGCGGACTCAAGATAAATTAGATTTTTGTGGTCAGTCAATACCACCACCTGATGTCTAGCCCCCTCAAGCCAATGACGCCACTCCTCAAAAGCCCACTTCATGGCCAAAAGCTCCCGATTCCCAACATCATAATTCCGCTCGGCGGGCGAAAATTTACGCGAGAAAAAGGCACAAGGTCTCATCACGGAACAATCGGAACTTCTCTGCGACAAAACCGCCCCAGCTCCGATTTCAGAAGCGTCGACCTCAACCTGAAAAGGAAGAGCAACATCAGGCTGACGCAACACAGGGGCGGAAGAAAAGCGGCGCTTAAGCTCCCGAAAGGCCTCCACAGCAGCAGGGGACCAATCAGCAACATCAGCACCCTTCTTAGTCAAATCAGTCAATGGTTTAACAACATCAGAAAAACCAGCAATAAATCGACGATAAAAGTTAGCAAAGCCCAAAAACTTCTGAAGACTCTTAAGAGAAGAAGGTTGCGTCCAATCACAAATAGCCTGAACCTTGACAGGATCCATCTCGATGGAAGAGGGGGAAAAAATATATCCCAAAAAGGAAATCTTTTGAACCCCAAAAACGCACTTAGAACCCTTCACACACAAGGAATTAGACCGCAAAACCTGAAAAACCCTCCTGACCTGCTGGACATGAGAGTCCCAGTCATCCGAAAAAATCAAAATATCATCCAGATACACAATCATAAATTTATCCAAATAATCACGGAAAATGTCATGCATAAAGGACTGAAAGACTGAAGGGGCATTTGAAAGACCAAAAGGCATCACCAAATACTCAAAGTGGCCCTCGGGCGTATTAAATGCGGTCTTCCACTCATCCCCCTGCTTAATTCGCACCAAATTATACGCCCCACGGAGATCTATCTTAGAGAACCACTTGGCCCCCTTTATGCGAGCAAACAAATCAGTCAGCAGTGGCAACGGATATTGATATTTAACCGTGATTTTATTCAAAAGCCGATAATCAATACACGGCCTCAAAGAGCCATCTTTCTTAGCCACAAAGAAAAAACCGGCTCCTAAGGGAGATGACGAAGGACGAATATGTCCCTTTTCCAAGGACTCCTTTATATATTCTCGCATAGCAGCATGTTCAGGCACAGACAGATTAAATAAACGACCCTTAGGGTATTTACTACCCGGAATCAAATCTATGGCACAATCGCACTCCCGGTGCGGAGGTAATGAACCAAGCTTAGGTTCTTCAAAAACGTCACGATATTCAGTCAAGAATTCAGGAATCTCAGAAGGAATAGATGATGAAATGGAAACCACAGGTACGTCCCCATGCGTCCCCTTACATCCCCAGCTTAACACAGACATAGCTTTCCAGTCAAGGACTGGGTTATGAGATTGCAGCCATGGCAATCCAAGCACCAACACATCATGTAGGTTATACAGCACAAGAAAGCGAATAATCTCCTGATGATCCGGATTAATCCGCATAGTTACTTGTGTCCAGTATTGTGGTTTATTACTAGCCAATGGGGTGGAGTCAATCCCCTTCAGGGGTATAGGAGTTTCAAGAGGCTCCAAATCATACCCACAGCGTTTGGCAAAGGACCAATCCATAAGACTCAAAGCGGCGCCAGAGTCGACATAGGCATCCGCGGTAATAGATGATAAAGAACAAATCAGGGTCACAGATAGAATAAACTTAGACTGTAAAGTGCCAATTGAAACAGACTTATCAAGCTTCTTAGTATGCTTAGAGCATGCTGATATAACATGAGTTGAATCACCGCAATAGAAGCACAACCCATTTTTTCGTCTTAAATTCTGCCGTTCACTTCTGGACAGAATTCTATCACATTGCATATTCTCTGGCGTCTTCTCAGTAGACACCGCCAAATGGTGCACAGGTTTGCGCTCCCGCAGACGCCTATCGATCTGGATAGCCATTGTCATGGACTCATTCAGACCCGCAGGCACAGGGAACCCCACCATAACATCCTTAATGGCATCAGAGAGACCCTCTCTGAAATTCGCCGCCAGGGCGCACTCATTCCACTGAGTAAGCACAGCCCATTTACGGAATTTCTGGCAGTATATTTCAGCTTCGTCTTGCCCCTGAGATAGGGACATCAAGGCCTTTTCCGCCTGAAGCTCTAACTGAGGTTCCTCATAAAGCAACCCCAAGGCCAGAAAAAACGCATCCACATTGAGCAACGCAGGATCCCCTGGAGCCAATGCAAAAGCCCAATCCTGAGGGTCGCCCCGGAGCAAGGAAATCACAATCCTGACCTGCTGAGCAGGATCTCCAGCAGAGCGAGATTTCAGGGACAAAAACAACTTGCAATTATTTTTGAAATTTTGAAAGCAAGATCTATTCCCCGAGAAAAATTCAGGCAAAGGAATTCTAGGTTCAGATATAGGAACATGAACAACAAAATCTTGTAAATTTTGAACTTTCGTGGTGAGTTTATTCAAACCTGCAGCTAAACTCTGAATATCCATTTTAAACAGGTGAACACAGAGCCATTCCAGGATTAGAAGGAGAGAGAGAGAGAGAAAGGCTGCAATATAGGCAGACTTGCAAGAGATTCAATTACAAGCACACTCAGAACTGAAGGGAAGGGGAAAAAAAAAAAAAATCTTCAGCAGACTTCTCTTTTCTCTCCTTTCTCTGTCAATTAATTTAACCCTTTGGGGCCGGTCAAACTGTTATGGTTCTCAATGGCAAGAGAACATAGCCCAGCAAACATAAGTACTAGCTCTTGGAAGGATGGAAACTAAACTGACCATGAACTAAACCTGCCGCACAACTAACAGTAGCCGGGTAGCGTTGCCTACGTTTTTTATCCCTAGACGCCCAGCGCCGGCCGGAGGACTAACTAATCCTGGCAGAGGAAAATATAGTCCTGGCTCACCTCTAGAGAAATTTCCCCGATAGGCAGACAGAGGCCCCCACATATATTGGCGGTGATTTTAGATGAAATGACAAACGTAGTATGAAAATAGGTTTAGCAAAATTGAGGTCCGCTTACTAGATAGCAGGAAGACAGAAAGGGCACTTTCATGGTCAGCTGAAAACCCATCAAAACGCCATCCTGAAATTACTTTAAGACTCTAGTATTAACTCATAACATCAGAGTGGCAATTTCAGATCACAAGAGCTTTCCAGACACAGAAACGAAACTACAGCTGTGAACTGGAACAAAATGCAAAAACAAACGAGGACTAAAGTCCAACTTAGCTGGGAGTTGTCTAGCAGCAGGAACATGCACAGAAAGGCTTCTGATTACAATGATGACCGGCATGGAAGTGACAGAGGAGCAAGGTTAAATAGCGACTCCCACATCCTGATGGAAACAGGTGAACAGAGGGGATGATGCACACCAGTTCAATTCCACCAGTGGCCACCGGGGGAGCCCAAAATCCAATTTCACAACAGAGAACATATGGCTGACGCCAGGAATGAGACACACGGGGGCTAGAATGGCGAATATTATTACCATAGGGGCTAATTAAGGGATATTATTACTGCAGTGATGTATTTATTTTATTTTTTGAGTATACTGTTTTAAATGGAGGGGCGGTCCAATTACTGTGTACTGTAGAGTGACACTATGTCGCCTTCTTCATGTGGCGTAATGTAGAAGTTGGGAAAATTATGTAATGTGCTATGCAAGTGGAACTCGAGATAACTGTGTTATTTTCTGCAGAGACAAGTCCTGGCTGGATGAAGTGATGGCGGTCTGTGCGGTATGAAAGATGAAGGACTTCACCTAGAGACGTCACTGGTGAGTCAGTGTGTTACCTATACACTGACACTATACACTGTATACTGTATACAGAGCTCCTGTGTATAATTTCACTAGTGATCACTGTATTACCTATACACTATATACAGAGCTCCTGTGTATAATGTCACTGGTGATCACTGTATTACCCGTACACAGACACTGCATACTAAGTACAGTTCTCCTGTGTATAATAGCACTTATGGTGATAGTATTGTGTTTTTTTTTTATTATCAGTATTGTAGTATTCAGTCACTATGTGGTGGTAATATGTGGTCTGGTCATGATGTTGTGGTATTTGTTCCTTGTATTTGATATTATTTGATCACTGTGGTGGTAATATGTCATCTGGTCATGGTGTGGCGGTATTTGTGCCTTGTAGATAGTATTATAGGTCACTGTGGTGATAATATGTCATCTGGTCATGGTGCTGTGGTATTTGTTCCTTGTATGTGGTATTATAGGTCATTTTAAAAATTGAAAAATAAATAAAAATATACCTAAATTGTACTGCATACTTTAACAAATATTTAATAGGTTACAGTAGAGTAGGGCCTGGCCAAAAAAGTCTACCTTGTCATTTTGGTGGCTTTAAAAAATCTTTTGAGCTGGGGGGGGGGGGGGGGGGGCGCCAAACTCGGGAACAGCCCCGGGCAGCAAAAGCTCTAGCTACGCCTCTGAGCGAGGGTCCCCCATGATGTGCCGTAATGGGGTAATGGTTCTGGGGCTGTTGGACTTTGGAAGTCTGGTGACCCTAATCAGCGCTGCAATGCCTCACCAGTTAATCCCTAACAAGTTTGTGGGCATCCGCTGCATACACAGAGACGCCAAGAACTACCTTGCAGCCAGAGTAACCATTGGAGCAGACTGTGGTGATAAGCCCCATGAGGTTGGGGTAGTAAAAGACTTAATCCATCTTGTCATACTGGGGCGGGATTTTGCTCTGATTTGGAACTTGTGGAAAAGGGGGGCTGTACAGAGTGCCCCTGTCAAAAGCCAGGCCCCTCTGAAATAGACTCCGTCAAAATCAGAGGTGAAAGAGTTTCCTCTATGCGTCCTCTCTGGAGGGGAGGACGAGATGGTCACAGAGGAGCCCAGCTTTCCTAGCTTAGTGATGCCCGAAGAGAACTTTGGGACTGCTCAACTTTGGGATCTTACATTGAAGGGGGCATTTGAGAATATGTCTGTATGCAACAGGGTTGCACAAGAGCCAGGGACTGACACCAGGTTCCCTCATTTTGCAGTACATGGCGCGTTATTGCATCGGGTGACCAAACTGAGGGGAGGAGAGATAATAGAGCAGTTAGTTCCAGGTCCTTACCAGCGGAAGGTTTTAGACATGGGCCATTCTCATGTTTTGGGTGGACATCTGGGGGTGGAGAAAACTCAGGAGATAGTGTTAGAGAGGTTCTATTGGCCAGGGTGTTACCAAGAGATCCTGCCTTATTGTAGGTCCTGCCCCACCTGTCAGATAACTGCTCCTACTTCTCACTTCCGAAGCCCCTTAGTTCCCTTACCTGTGATAGAAATCCCCTTTGAGAGGATTGCTATGGACCTGGTAGATCCCCTCATTAAATCAGAACGTGGCCATCTGTACATCTTAGTAGTAATGGATTACACAACCCGGTACACGGAAGCAGTGCCATTGAGGAACACTTTAGCTAAATGCATCGCACGGGAGCTTGTCCATATCTTTGCCAGGGCCGTTGTGCCCAAGGAGATTTTGATGAACCGGGGACCTCGTTTACGAGCAAAGTGATGCAGGAGCTGTGTAGAGTCCTCCAGATCTCTCAGCTATGAACCTCTGTTTACCATCTGCAGACAGATGGACTGGTGTAGCTCTTCAACAAGACCTTGAATGCCATGCTCAAGAGGAAAAATATTTAGAATTGAGAGTCCTCAGTGGTTGATACCTTTTAATGGCTAACTGAAAAGATGGTAACAAATTGCAAGCTTTCGAGACTACTCAGGGCTCTTCATCAGGCATAGACTAATACAACATCTGAAGAATCACATATTTATGCACAACACAGCACAGAACTGTCATTATGGGAGAGTGATAAGTGATAAACAGTTGTGTCCATAAATATTGGAAGTTCCTAGATTAGGAGTGAATGTTTTGTTGTCCTCTGATTAGGGTCTGGTTCTGAACAAAATATTCACTCCTAATCTAGGAACTGTTCTAATATTTATGGACACAACTGTTTATCACTAGGGTTGAGCGAAACGGGTCGGCCATTTTCAGAAGTCGCCGACTTTTGGCAAAGTCGGGTTTCATGAAACCCGACCCAACCCCTGTGTGGGGTCGGCCATGAGGTCGGCAATCTTCTGAATCTGGTATCGGAATTCCGATACCAAGTTCCGATATGTTTGCGATATCGGAAATCAGTATCGGAATCCACATTTAAGTGTAAAATAAAGAATTAAAATAAAAAATATTGATATACTCTCCTCTCCGACGCAGCCTGGACATCGCCGCTGGTAACCGGCATCTTCCGTTCCTAAGAATGGCGCTTGAAAGACCTTTCGATGACGTCATGGCTTGTGATTGGTCGCGGCCGCCCACGTGACCGCTCAGCGACCAATCACAAAGCCGTGACGTCATTTTCAGGTCCTAAATTCCTCATTCTAGGAATTTAGGCCATGAGAATTACGTCACGGCTTTTGATTGGTCGCTGAGCGGTCACATGGGCCGCCGCGACCAATCACAAGCCGTGACGTCATCGAAAGGTCCTTCACGCGCTCATTCTTAAGAAGGAAGGCTGCCGGAAAGAAGCAGGGCGCGTCCGAGGGTGAGTATATACCTAATAGGAATATACTCACCCTCGGCTTCTTTCCGGCAGCCTTCCTTCTTAAGAATGAGCGCGTGAAGGACCTTTTGATGATGTCACGGCTTGTGATTGGTCGCGGCAGCCCACGTGACCGCTCAGCGACCAATCAAAAGCCGTGACGTAATTCTCATGGCCTAAATTCCTAGAATGAGGAATTTAGGACCTGAAAATTATGTCACGGCTTTGTGATTGGTCGCTGAGCGGTCACGTGGGCGGCCGCGACCAATCACAAGCCGTGACGTCATCGAAAGGTCTTTCAAGCGCCATTCTTAGGAACGGAAGATGCCGGTTACCAGCGGCGATGTCCAGGCTGCGTCGGAGAGGTGAGTATATCAATATTTTTTATTTTAATTCTTTATTTTACACTTAAATATGGATCCCAGGGCCTGAAGGAGAGTTTCCTCTCCTTCAGACCCTGGGAACCATAGTATCCCATTGCACTGCATTGGGTTTCGTGTTTCGGCCGACCCCGACCCCGACTTTTTTATAGGATCGGCCGATTTCACTCGACCCGACTTTTGAGAAAGTCGGGTTTCGTGAAACCCGACCCGATCCTATAAAAATAAAAGTTGCTCAACCCTACTTATAACTTCACAATTGACCATTTTTTTGTTCAAAATAAAAAAAAAGGTTGAAAACTCTGCTGTGCATAATAATTTGGAACATGCTTTTTGAGTGTTTATTTTTTTTTAAAAGATACTGTTTTCATAGGCAGTTTGTTCCAAAACATTGCAATTATACTAGAATAGTAGATGACTGGAAAATAACAATGACTGCAATTCAGATAGGTAATTTAGAGAAAATATGAGGAAATATGATTTGCATAATAATTTGGAACACAGTGTATCTATATAATCGTCTAAGGGGTACTTCCGTCTGTCTGTCTGTCTGTTTGTCTGTCTGTAATGGAAATCCTGCATCGCTGAATGGTTGCGGCCTGCAGGCCGTGACCAATCAGCGACAGGCTAAGTCCGGCCGTGAATTGGCCTCTCCCTACTCTCCTCCAGTCAGTGCCCCCTCCCTACTCCCCTCCAGTCTGTGCCAGTGTGTCGCCCCATCCCGGGCCAACTTTTTACTATCGATGCTGCCTATGAAGCATCAATAGTAAAAAGATATAATGTTAAAAATAATTAAAAAAAATAAAAAATTGTGCTATTCTCACCTTCCGACGTCCACCGATGCGCGCGATGCTGCAAGCCAGCTTCCGTTCCCAGAGATGCATTGCGAAATTACCCAGATGACTTAGCGATCTCGCAAGACCGCTAAGTCATCTGGATAATTTCGCAATGCATCACTGGGAACGGAAGCTGGAGGCCGCATCGCGTGCGTCGGGACAGCTTCCCTGGACGCCGGAGGGTGAGTATATAACTATTTTTTTTTTTAATAATTTTTTTTAACAGGGATATGGTGCCCACACTGCTATATACTACGTGGGCTCTGTTGTATACTGCGTGGGCTGTGTTATATACTATGTGGGCTGTGTTATATATTACATGGTCTGTGTTATACTACATGGGCAGTGCTATATATTATGTGGGTTGTGTTATATACTGCCTGGCTGCTATATACTATGTGGCTGCTATATACTACGTGGCTGTGCTATATACTACATGGCTGTCTGTGTTACGTGGGCAGTGTTATATACTGCGTGGCCTGTGCTATATACTACGTGGTCTGTGTTACACTACATGGGCTGTGCTATATATTATGTGGGCTGTGTTATATACTGCCTGGCTGCTATATACTATGTGGCTGCTATATACTACGTGGCTGTGATATATACTACATGGCTGTCTGTGTTACGTGGGCTGTGCTTTATACTATGTGGCTGCTATATACTATGTGGGTGCTATATACTATGTGGCTGTGCTATATACTATGTGGCTGTGGTATATACTACGTGGCTGTCTGTGGTATATACTATGTGGCTGTGTTATATACTACGTGGCTGTGCTATATACTACGTGGCTGTGCTAAGCGCGACGTACATACATACATATTCTAGAATACCCGATGCGTGTTATATACTACGTTGGCTGTGCTATATATTACGTGGGCTGTGTTATATACTGCCTGGCTGCTATATACTACGTGGGAAGTGTTATATAGTGCGTGGGCTGTGTTATATACTATGTGGCCTGTGTTATATACTGCATGGGCTGTGCTATATATTATGTGGGCTGTGCTATATACTACGTGGCTGCTATATACTATGTGGCTGCTATATATTACGTGGCTGTGCTATATACTACGTGGCTGTACTATATACTACATGGCTTGCTGTGGTATATACTACATGGCTGTCTGTGTTATATACTACGTGGCTGTGCTATATACAACGTGGCTGTGCTAAGCACGACGTACATACATACATACATACATACATACATACATATTTTAGAATACCCAATGCATTAGAATCAGGCCACCATCTAGTTTTATAATAATTCTCTCCTTTTGTAACTCCTGTGAGGCATTGACCCCTGTTACAGCTAGGGGGCGCTGTATGTGCTCTGCAGAATGTGCATGGAAGCGTAGTGAGGCCATGAGGGCGTACTACAGACACAGGTGTGGCTGTAACTAGAATAATGAAGCAGTGACTGATTAAAAAGCCCAGTAGAAGTGGGGTAGGTGTGTCAGTGTGTTCTTGGAAGAAGACAGGGCAGTTGTCTGCAGAGCTCTCTCTGTGTGGAGCAGCACAGAGGCTAATGGAACCAGAGAGACTGACACCCTGCTTCTAGGGCTGTCTTGTGTACCCGGCTGCACTCCAGAGGATAAAGAGTGCAGTGCGCTGAGTGAGTACAGAGACTTATTATCGGCGTGCGGTCACCCAGGAAAACTGGACAAAGGGAAGTTCGGCCTGTGTATTGACTGGGTCATATACCCTTGCATTATTAATGGACTGTATGAAGAAGCCGTATACTATATTGACTGTGTGAAGTAACACAATAAAAGAACATTTTGTTTGAACTTGTTTGGGTCACTGCCATTTCACTGTGTATGGTCATACCGCTGCATCACACTCCTTATAACACTGTCCCTGAGCAGTAGTGTCCATAGAAGGACCCCTATAAAGGCACATACAGTTAAGTCCATATATATTTGGACAGAGACAACATTTTTCTAATTTTGGTTATAGACATTACCACAATGAATTTTAAACAAAACAATTGAGATGCAGTTGAAGTTCAGACTTTCAGCTTTCATTTGAGGGTATCCACATTAAAATTGGATGAAGGGTTTAGGAGCTTCAGCTCCTTAACATGTGCCACCCTGTTTTTAAAGGGACCAAAAGTAATTGGACAATTGACTACAAGGCTATTTCATGGACAGGTGTGGGCAATCCCCTTGTTATGTCATTCCCAATTAAGCAGATAAAAGGCCTGGAGTTGATTTGAGGTTTGGTGCTTGCATTTGGAAGGTTTTGCTGTGAAGTAAACATGCGGTCAAAGGAGCTTTCCATGCAGGTGAAACAAGCCGTCCTTAAGCTGCGAAAACAGAAAAAAAAACATCCGAGAAATTGCTACAATATTAGAAGTGGCAAAATCTACAGTTTGGTACATCCTGAGAAAGAAAGAAAGCACTGGTGAACTCATCAATGCAAAAAGACCTGGGTGCCCACGGAAGACAACAGTGGTGGATGATCGCAGAATAATCTCCATGGTGAAGAGAAACCCCTTCACAACAGCCAACCAAGTGAACAACACTCTCCAGGAGGTCGGCGTATCAATATCCAAATCTACCATAAAGAGAAGACTGCATGAAAGTAAATACAGAGGGTTCACTGCACGGTGCAAGCCACTCATAAGCATCAAGAATAAAAAGGCTAGACTGGACTTTGCTAAAAAAAACATCTAAAAAAAGCCAGCACAGTTCTGGAAGAACATTCTTTGGACAGATGAAACCAAGATCAACCTCTACCAGAATGATGGAAAGAGAAAAGTATGGTGAAGGCGTGGTACAGCTCATGATCCAAAGCATACCACATCATCTGTAAAACATGGTGGAGGCAGTGTGATGGCTTGGGCATGCATGGCTGCCAGTGGCACTGGGTGACTAGTGTTTATTGATGATGTGACACAGGACAGAAGCAGCCAAATGAATTCTGAGGTATTCAGAGCCATACTGTGTGCTCAGATCCAGCCAAATGCAGCCAAACTGATTGGTCGTTGTTTCATACTACAGATGGACAATGACCCAAAACATAAAGCCAAAGCAACCCAGGAGTTTATTAAAGCAAAGAAGTGGAATATTCTTGAACGGCCAAGTCAGTCACCTGATCTCAACCCAATTGAGCATGCATTTCACTTGTTAAAGACTAAACTTCAGACAGAAAGGCCCACAAACAAACTGCAACTGAAAACCACCGCAGTGAAGGCCTGGCAGAGCATCAAAAAGGAGGAAACACAGCGTCTGGTGACGTCCATGAGTTCAAGACTTCAGGCAGTGATTGCCAACAAAGGGTTTTCAACCAAGTACTAGAAATGAACATTTTATTTAAAATTATTGAATCTGTCCAATTACTTTTGGTCCCTTTAAAAACAGGGTGGCACATGTTAAGGAGCTGAAACTCCTAAACCCTTCATCCAATTTTAATGTGGATACCCTCAAATGAAAGGTGAAAGTCTGAACTTCAACTGCATCTAAATTGTTTTGTTTAAAATTTATTGTGGTAATGTATATAACCAAAATTAGAAAAGTGTTGTCTCTGTCCAAATATATATAGACTTAACTGTAGGTGCAATCACAGTAGGTCATATCTCCAAACTTTAAAGACATGGAGCACAAAATGTATTGCAGCACTTATATAGTTATTTCACACCTAATGAAGCCTTGCATATACTGTGATGATCCCCCAACAGCCCCACATTTAGTATGCTGGTACCCCTCACAGCCACAATACAGTATGATGAACCCCCACACAGTGTTATGGGCACCACAGATCACAAAGAAGAAAAAACCTTTACACTCACCAATCTAGCCACTGCATTCACCACAGCTGCTGTCTCTTCTATCTTGTCTTGCAGTGTACGCGGCGGTAGACACTGATACTGTTAACAGAGTCACAATCGGCTCGCATCGGCTCACAGCTGGACTGGCCCATCTAGCATTTGACAGAATTAACAGTACAGCCCTGCGTATAATAGTCTGCAAGGTCACAAAGCAACTCAAGATAATCTATAAGCAACTAAAGGCCTCTCACATTAGCTAACTGTAAGGTTCATGAGTAGTGTTGAGCATTCCGATACCGCAAGTATCGGGTATCGGCCGATACTTGCCGTATCGGAATTCCGATACCGAGATCCGATACTTTTGTTGTATCGGGAATCGGTATCGGGACCATATTAATGTGTAAAATAAAGAATTAAAATAAAAAATATTGATATACTCACCTCTCCGACGCAGCATGGACATCATCGCTGGTAACCGGCAGCCTGCTTTGTTTAAAATGAGCGCGTTCAGTACCTTCCATGACGTCACGGCTTCTGATTGGTCGCGTGCCGCTCATGTGACCGCCACGCGACCAATCAGAAGCCGTGACGTCATCCCTCAGGTCCTAAATTCCTAATTCTAGGAATTTAGGACCTGAGAATTACGTCACGGCTTGTGATTGGTCGCGTGGCGGCCACATGGGCGGCCGCGACCAGTCACAAGCCGTGACGTCATCTAAGGCCCTGAACGCGCTCATTCTTAAGAAGGAAGGCTGCCGGAAAGAAGCAGGGCGCGTCCGAGGGTGAGTATATACCTAATAGGAATATACTCACCCTCGGCTTCTTTCCGGCAGCCTTCCTTCCTAAGAATGAGCGCGTTCAGGGCCTTAGATGACGTCACGGCTTGTGATTGGTCGTGGCCGCCCATGTGACTGCCACGCGACCAATCACAAGCCGTGACGTAATTCTCAGGTCCTAAATTCCTAGAATGAGGAATTTAGGACCTGAGGGATGACGTCACGGCTTCTGATTGGTTGCGTGGCGGTCACATGAGCGGCACGCGACCAATCAGAAGCCGTGACGTCATGGAAGGTACTGAACGCGCTCATTTTCAACAAAGCAGGCTGCCGGTTACCAGCGGTGATGTCCAGGCTGCGTCGGAGAGGTGAGTATATCAATATTTTTTATTTTAATTCTTTATTTTACACATTAATATGGATCCCAGGGCCTGAAGGGGAGTTTCCTCTCCTTCAGACCCTGGGAACCATCAGGGATACCTTCCGATACTTGAGTCCCATTGACTTGTATTGGTATCGGGTATCGGTATCGGATTAGATCCGATACTTTGCCGGTATCGGCCGATACTTTCCGATACCGATACTTTCAAGTATCGGACGGTATCGCTCAACACTATTCATGAGTCTACCATCTAAAGGACACTTAAAAACAAAGACGTGAATGGCATGATTGAAAGGAGAAAGCCACTGCTTTCCAAAAACAGCATTGCTGCCAGTCTTCAGATTGCTAAAGATCATTTGGATAAGCAAGGAGGATATTGGGACAATGTTTTATGGATAGCCGAGATCCAAATAGAACTTTTTGGTTCAATGGGAATATGTCAGTAGGTTTTTGCTACCTTATCTGAGAGCAGCATGATGTAGGCAAACATATCCTGAATCCAACAATGTATCTCTAAAGGTACCTTCACACTAAACGACTTTGCAACGATAACGATAGCGATCCGTGACGTTGCAGCGTCCTGGATAGCGATATCGTTGTGTTTGACACGCAGCAGCGATCTGGATCCTGCTGTGATATCGCTGGTCGTTGCTGAAAGTCCAGAACTTTATTTGGTCGTCAGATCGGCCTGTATCGTTGTGTTTGACAGCAAAAGCAACGATGCCAGCAATGTTTTACAATGGTAACCAGGGTAAATATCGGGTTACTAAGCGCAGGGCCGCGCTTAGTAACCTGATATTTACCCTGGTTACCATTGTAAATGTAAAAAAAAACCAGTACATACTCACCCTCTGATGTCCGTCAGGTCCCTGGCCGTCTGCTTCCCGCACTGACTGTGAGCGCCGGCTGGCCGTAAAGCACAGCACAGCGGTGACGTCACCGCTGTGCTCTGCTTTTACTTTACGGCCGGCCGGAGCTCAGTCAGTGCGGGAAGCAGACGGCCAGGGACCTGACGGACATCAGAAGGTGAGTATGTAGTGTTTGGGTTTTTTTTACATTTACAATGGTAACCAGGGTAAACATCGGGTTACTAAGCGCGGCCCTGCGCTTAGTAACCCGATGTTTACCCTGGTTACCCGGGGACTTCGGCATCGTTGGTCGCTGGAGAGCTGTCTGTGTGACAGCTCTCCAGCGACCACACAGCGACGCTGCAGCGATCGGCATCGTTGTCGATATCGCTGCAGCGTCGCTTAAAGGGACACTGTCACCTGAATTTGGAGGGAACAATCTTTAGACCTAGGGGCGGGGTTTTTGGGTGTTTGATGCACCCTTTCCTTACCCGCCGGCTGCATGCTGGCTGCAATATTGGATTGAAGTTAATTCTCTGTCCTCCGTAGTACATGCCTGCACCAGACTAATTTGTTGGTAAATTTTTAGTTCTTCTTTTTTAACATTTTTTATAAGGCAAAATGCAGAATGATAGTTTTTTTTTTAACTAATACAGAATTAATAAAATAAAATTCCTTAATCTTTCTTGCAAATAAATGAAAAAATGCGCAAAAATGCAGGTATCATTTTTTGCAGTGTTTTTGCTGCAGAAAAGTCAAGGACAGCAGGATGTCACCTAACAGTCAGCTCTGCTACATCTAGATAGCCAGCTGCATGGTTTTGACACGCCCACAGGGCCATGGGGTACTCAGTACCGGGTCCAGCGGTTCACAGGGGGATGTCACGATGGCGACGCGGTCCATGGCCCTGGGCATCAACGTTAAAGGGAAAGGTCTTTAAAGGGAATAAAGTTTGTGTTCGTGACACCACCTGTGGTATTCGGCCATTAAGGACCGACGCTGCTTTACGGGGTCCTCTGGGGTGATGTTATAGCAGCTAGATGGTATAACTTCCCACAGGTGAAGTGTATCCCCAGGGCTCCTGGTGTGTAGATGGAAGATGGTGAGGAGTGCAGTAAAGAATGAGGACACAGGTTTGCAGTCTCTTTACCTTGGTTTACTGAAGACTTCAGCATCCGCAGTCCAGAGCACCAGATCACATGGCAGGCAGGGTCAGGCCGGCTTCAAGGCAAGTTAGGAGTCCCCTTATCAAGGTGGAAATCAAAAGCCTTCCTCTAGTGTCGCGATGGTGTAGTCCCTAACGGCTTAAAGCTCCACATAAGGTCCTCACAGATGTTATCTCTCTCTCTGTCCCCGGGTAGGATAGGACATAACCTGTATGACTGGTGGCTTCAGGCTGTTTATAGGGACTCTAGCACGCTCCAGCCTCTGAGGGGTGCCAATGTGCCTCCTGGGTGTTAGGTCGGACAGGTAACTTGGAGTTCAGCTGTCCTGCTGGTCTCTGATGTAAGTCATAGAGGTCCTTACAACCTCGGTGTTCCGGCTACCGGTCTCTGCGCCTCAGAAGGAGGCAGCCTGCTCGGGGCTGGTCTCCCCCTGATGTCCTCTCCTGTGCTTTGCTCTTCTGCCAGTTCACTGCAATCAATTCGGCTTTCTCAATGTCTCTCTCTGGGAACTGCTGCACTGTGGCTACACAGCTCCGTAAACCCTTCTGCTGCCTCAGACTGATCCAGTCCATCTCCTGACTGGACCTTCCTGGAACTGACTAACTTTCCCTACAGACTACCAGTTATACATATATGGGGAGTCAGTAAACAAGAAGGTGACATGGGGCAACAAAATGTAAGTCATAGTCTGGGCAATTATACATAAGTAGGAAAACCAGTGTTAGTAGTAAAATGCCCAGTTTAAATTACTGCCATGGATTCCAAGGAATGAGACCGGTTACCAAATACTAACATGAAAAGGGGGAAGGAAAGAATCCAACAGATAACCAATGGTCTATAAAAATAATGCTTTATTGTGCAGGGCATAGAGGCGGTGGCAGCAACAAATAGCCACCAAACGCGAAAAAAAGAAGAAAGGGTACTGAGAACCCATACGTGCCATAAAAGTATTTAAAGTGTAACAAATATACACATTACAGGGTACAAAATGTATTACAGCGCATGTAGAATTCACATTAGCACATATCGTATTAAATTACATGCGGATAACTACCATCCCAGCTCCAAACGGAGCCTAAGCACATATAAATACAAAGTAGACATATGTCATACAAGTAAGAAAATCAATAATACATCACCCAGAGAGTACAGGCAAGTGCAGGCAGGTAGGGGACAGGCGCTGGGATCCCCTACCTGCCTGCACTTGCCTGTCTTTCTTCTTTTTTTCGCGTTTGGTGGCTATTTGTTGCTGCCACCGCCTCTATGCCCTGCATATTAAAGCATTATTTTTATAGACCATTGGTTATCTGTTGGATCCTTTCCTTCCCCCTTTTTCATATATGGGGAGTCACCTAGTAAGTAGGATCAAAAGCTCCCCCTGGTGGCTTGGAGTGTGAATGTGTTGCATGTTTGTGGTACCTGGTTGCAGTTATCCCTTCTTGCCTTCAAGCGTAACATCACTCTACCCATGAGGAAAGCAATGCTACTGTGATGACCAGGACCCTGGGGCACCACAGTTGCTTGATGCAACCATACAGCCTGTCATCCAGCAGAGACACTGAGCAGCATCTGCTATAGATGCTTAGTGTCTCGCGGTTAACTCCTAAAACATTCCTGACGGCAAAGTGAGCGTGAGAACTTTCTAACGCTTGAGGTGACATCAGATAGGTTATAGGAGTTTGGAACGCCCGCTTGGACCGTGGGGTATTCGGTACTGGGCAGGTTCAGTTCTTAAAAGGATGGTCATGGTGGCAGTGACCCGGTCCGTGGCCCTGGGCATCCAGTAAAAAAGGGGTTATTGGAAATGGGAATAAAGTCTAATGTAGTATGTTTGTGACAACACCTGTGGTATTTGGCCAGGGGTGGCCGACATTGCTTAAAGGGGTCCTCTGGGGCTGATGGTTTTGCACCTTAGATAGTATAGCTCCCCACAGGTAGAGCTTAGTCCCCAGGGCTCCCGGGGTAGTTGGTAAGAGGAATTATTGACTGTGGGGTGCAGGACATAATTGCAGGACACAGGGATAGCAGTTTCCTTTACCTTTTACTGGTAGTATTCAGGTACAGTCCAGGGTACAGGTAACAGGTGATGGTGTGGTCCTGGCAGCCTTGAAACAGCTTGGGATCCACTTAGCCAGGTAGGTTTGGAGGCCTTCCCTCTGCGCTGTATATCTGACCCTTGCTGCCTGACGCTCTGCACGAGTCCTTACAGTGTCTGTATTCTCAACCTGTATGGCTGACAGTTTGAACCTTTCATGGGCACTGTCCTATCTCCAGCAGCTCCAGACTCCTCACTTGCTGAGGTCCCTACAGGTGTTGGATGGGGGAGGAGACGTGCAATCTCCTGCCCTCCAGGTTCAGTGGCTGGGTCTGCAATTCCCACACCACCATGGACCCCAGTGTCCAGTCTCTTGGCGCTTTCCTCTGGGGTAAGCCCACTCGCAGCTCCACACTCCAGGCTCCTGTCCTTTGAATCTTCTCCTCTCACTCTCCCTGCACACACTCTCTCAGACTCCCTTGCAGACTCTCTAATCCCTCCCCCAGACCAAAATTTTATAGGGAAGTTCCCCTGAAACCGGGTTTAGAGCTCCCCCTTCTGGTCTGGAGTCAGGACGGTGTTGCATGGCAGTATTACCTGATTAAGGAATCCCTACTTGTTTCCAGGCATGACATCACCTCCCCCGTGAGGAAGGTAATACCATTGTGGCATCTGGACTCCTGAGGTGCCACAAGTTCACCACGAGACACTGAGCAGCAGTAGCAAAAGCTGCTCAGTGTCTCTGCTAGATTGCAGGATATTTGGTCACATCATGCTACCATACAGCCTGCCATCTAGATGTAGCAGAGCTAGACCCATCGTGGGAAGAAATGGATTATTATCTTCTCAGCAGAAAGGGGAGGAATATTGTTGTTTGTTATTTTAATTCTCTTGCAGGTTACAATAGCGTCACTGGAATGGGCGAAGCTGTAAGTATGGTGTAATTAAGATTTATTAAAGGTGTCTGTCTCATTCTTTCAATTAAAGGACTTTTTTCTGGGTGCCTGTGTTTTTATACAATATGACTATGGGGTTAGTCTTATTGACGCGTCTCCATTACTAACCTCTGGGCTTGATGTCACCTGACAATACAAACTGCAAAACTATTATGAAAGACAATTCTTTAGAGCAAATTCAACATCAACTCTGGCGCACTGCCATCTTGTGACCACAACTTTTGACTGACCAGAAGTCAGAAGTAACAGATACAATCTCTCAACGTAAGCCTATGAGGTTCCTATTCTTCCTCTCATAGACTTACTTTGAGTTGTGACTTTCAGCTTGTAAAGCAAACACTGGAGAGATCCAGCTGGTCACAACCTGCAGAAGTCTGACCAAAGCACCGCCGATGACAAAAGAAGACATCAGCTGGTGAGTATGTTACTAGGGAAGGAACATACTGTAGATTAGTGGCACCACTCCAGCACAGCAATGAAAAAAAATTGCTGGAATGGTGCTTTAGGCTTGATGAATCTCCCCATTATCAGGGCTCTATTATAGAGGCACCAACTGAGGCTGTCTAGTGTGTGTCACACTTCATTTCCAATGAGCGTTCATCCATTTCTATGTTCCTTGATGACATCCAGTGTTGCTACTGCTTATAATTGTACAATGTTTCATGCTTTTCTTGGTTCTACTTATAGTGAAAACAGTAACAGCATATCTGGCGCCACTTTCAATAGTCCCTTGCCTGATGCCAAATGTCAGACTATTTGCTCAGGCGTGATAAAGTGCTGTATACTCATATTAAAAAAGTTTAATCAAAACTTTATCTAAAATTTACAACTATTTGCTGATACAAGATAATGCCTTAATGAACAAAAACATGACCACGAGGAAATGCAAGACTTATCAACAATGAACAAGTTCCATTTAAAACAACTACTTTTGGCCCCTAGCCATACATTTATATGCCCTAAACAACCAATGCCTTCTCCATCCATGTGTCCTATATAGGACACCTGCTTCTCCACCATTAATCTTAGCTTATTAAAAGTTGATCTTGTGAGGCAGACAAAGCCAAAATTATTGCCCTCGTGTCTCATTTTTATGATGCTGGGATTACCGTTCAGACATGTTCATACTGTAAGAGCGATACATCCCTATCAAACACACAGATTGTAAAATGGTTATGTATTGTATTCCAGGTACCCACTCGGATACAGGAATATTTGTCTTTCCGATGATACATCTAAGAGTCATGATGAATATGAACCTGAACATTTTCTGCAAACAGCAGAATAGTCTAGATTTAGATAACGTAGATCAAGGGTGAAACAGTTATAATTTAATGACTTTTTAACCATTTGCCTCCAAAGGAGCCGAAATTAAATCATCTTTTTTTTAAATTAGATGTCTGTACAAAGATTGCCAAAAATACAGATTTACACCTGTTTCTGCGACTGTGGGTGATTTTTTTTTACACAGATGATTGTGCCAGATGCTGTTAATGTTAGTCAAGTTACAGCTATTTTTTTATTTCTAGAAATTGTATTCAGTGTGGTCATTTTGGAGAAACATACTGTCAAGTGGTTACCGCAACAGAGAGGAGCCAGAAGACTGCAACGTCTAATCGTTTCTACTCCTGCACTGAAATGAAGCACATCACCTTCTTTTTAAATGATGTTTATTTATTTTGGCAGAACAGGGGTTAATCGGCCATGTTGGAAGCTCTGGGAGTCTGAGCCCTTAGCTGAGCTTGGTTAGCCACTCCCATCCCCTATATAATCTGGGTCCTGATTCAAACACGTGTCAGAGCTAGCTTTTGCTGCATGGCCTGGAGGAGAGGTGTTTATGTGAGGAGTTTGAAGGAGTTATTTGTGACTGTTACATGGGTTTGTAAGTGTGATAATTCCCTTCTCTCTTCTTACTTTGTTTTTTTCCCATCCTCAACTCCCCAGTGCATTTATCTGTTATATGTGAGTGAATATTTGTATGCATGGTATTTTCAGTTACTCTTATTTGTGTTGCCTTATGTCAGGTAGGTGTACTGCGGTGCACGGCAGCACCCCTCTTCCCTGGGTGGAGTGTTGTGAATTCTGCTTTTGGGCTCCCTCCGGTGGTTGTAGGTGGTAATGCATTTGCCCCTGAGTTGCAGTCCTGGTCAGGTGTATCTGCTGATTGCAGTTCTGACTGGGGTATTTAGGCGTGCAGGATTCATTAGTCCTTGCCAGTTGTCAATTGTTGTTGGGAGGTGTTGGACCTCTGCTTGGTTCCTCCTGCCTTTCTGCCAAATCAGCAAAGATAAGTGTCTGGGTTTTTTTACCTGTGGCACACATGCTATGTGCTTCACAATTCAGTGCTATTCTTTGTGTTTTCTTGTCCAGCTTAGATTGTGTCAGTATTTTCTCAGTCTTGTTGGATTCTCTGGAGTGGCAGATATACATTCCATGTCTTTAGTTAGATTGTGGAATTTTTTGTATTATATGCTGTGGATATTTTTGGAAGGGTTTTAATACTGACCGCCTAGTAATCTGTCCTATCCTTTCCTATTTAGCTAGAGTGGCCTCTTTTGCTAAATCCTGTTTTCTACCTGCGTGTGTCTATTCTTCTCCTACTCACAGTTATTATTCGTGGGGGCTGCCTATCCTTTGGGGGTCTGCTCTGAGGCAAGGTAGCATTCCTATTTTCATCTATAGGGGTATTTAGTCCTCCGGCTGTGTCGAGGTGTCTAGGGTATGTTAGGCACACCCCACGGCTACTTCTAGTTGCGGTGTTAGTTCAGGATTTGCGGTCAGTACAGGTTCCACCGACTCCAGAGAAAGTTTCATGCGGCTCCAAGGTCACCAGATCATAACAGTACAACTGGCCCATAATGAGTTAAATGCATCTCAGAAGAAGGGAAGAAAGGTGTTGAGCCATTTTTTTTCTGTAGTCTGTTTTGTCTTTTCTTCCCTCTTTATTTATGGGTGGCTGAGGAGTCTTGTGCCAGCATGGATGTTCAGGAATTAGCTTCTCGTGTAGACCAGCTTGCTGCTAGGGTACAGGGTATTTCTGATTAATCTCCCTGCTGCGTGGCGATCCACAGGATTGGGCATTTTCCCTGGAATCTGGGAATCCGGCCTTGTTTAATGTAGATTCCTTTTTTCAGGCTTTAGTATTATTATATGATGAACCGAATTCTGTGGATCAAGCGGAGAAAACCTTGTTGGCCCTGTCTCAGGGTCAAGAGGCGGCAGAATTGTATTGTCAGAAATTTAGAAAATGGTCTGTGTTGACTAAATGGAATGATGATGATTTGGCGGCAATTTTCAGAAAGGGTCTTTCTGAATCCATTAAAGATGTTATGGTGGGGTTTCCCATGCTTTCCGGTCTGAGTGATTCTATGTCTCTGGCCATTCAGATTGATCGGCGCTTGCGGGAGCGTCAAACTGTGCGCGCTGTGGCGTCGTCCTTAGAGCAAAGTCATTGTGGCGACGCTTCTCATGTCATTTCAGTCTGCCCTAAGCGGACAAAAAGGATCGTTAGTTCATTTACTATCAGTACTGTACAACCTAAATTTCTGTTATCGGTGTCCTTGATCTGCTCATTGTCATCATTTTCTTTCATGGCATTTGTGGATTCAGGCGCCGCCTTGAACTTAATGGATTTTGAGTTTGCCAGGCGTTGTGGTTTTCCCTTGCAGCCTTTGCAGAACCCTATTCCTTTAAGGGGGATTGATGCTACACCTTTGGCTAAAAATAAACCCCAGTTTTGGACACAGGTGACCATGCACATGGCGCCAGCCCATCAGGAAGATTGTCGATTTCTGGTGTTGCATAATTTGCATGATGTTATCGTGCTGGGTTTCCCCATGGTTGCAGGTACATAATCCTATGTTGGATTGGAAATCTATGTCTGTGACTAGTTGGAGTTGTCAGGGGGTTCATAATGATGATCCTTTGATGTCAATCTCCTCTTCTTCCTCTTCTGAAATTCCAGAGTTTTTGTCTGATTTTCAGGATGTATTCGATGAGCCCAAGTCCAGTTCCCTTCCACCGCATAGGGACTGTGATTGTGCGATTGACTTGATTCCAGGCAGTAAGTTTCCTAAGGGCTGACTTTTCAACCAGTCTGTGCCTGAACATACCGCCATTCGGAGTTATGTTAAGGAGTCTTTGGAGAAAGGGCATATTCGGCCATCTTCTTCACCGTTGGGAGCAGGTTTATTTGTTGCTGAGAAGGATGGCTCCTTGAGACCTTGTATTGATTATCGCCTCTTGAATAAGATCACGGTCAAGTTTCAATACCCTTTACCTTTGCTTTCCGATTTGTTTGCTAGGATTAAGGGGGCTAGTTGGTTTACGAAGATTGACCTTCGGGGGGCATATAATCTTGTTCGTATTAAGCAGGGTGATGAATGGAAAACTGCGTTTAATACGCTCGAAGGCCATTTTGAATACCTTGTGATGCCATTCGGGCTCACTAACGCTCCATCTGTTTTTCAATCCTTCATGCATGATATCTTCCGGACTTATATTGATAAATTCTTGATTGTATATTTGGACGATATTTTGATTTTTTCCGATGATTGGAAGTCTCGTGTGGAACAGGTCAGGATGGTATTTCAGATCCTTTGTGACAATGCCTTGTTTGTGAAGGGGTCTAAGTGTCTCTTTGGGGTGCAGAAGGTTTCTTTTTTGGGCTTTATTTTTTCTCCCTCATCTATGGAGATGGATCCGGTTAAGGTTCAGGCCATTCATGATTGGATTCAACCCACATCCGTGAAGAGCCTTCAGAAATGTTTGGGTTTTGCAAATTTTTATCGCCGTTTCATTGCTAACTTCTCCAGCGTGGTTAAACCCTTGACTGATTTGACGAAAAAAGGCGCTGATGTGGCGAATTGGTCCTCTGCGGCTGTCTCTGCCTTTCAGGAGCTTAAACGCCGATTTACTTCTGCTCCGGTGTTGCGCCAACCAGATGTTTCTCTTCCGTTTCAGGTTGAGATTGATGCTTCTGAGATTGGGGCAGGGGCCGTTTTGTCTCAGAGGGATTCTGTTGGTTCTTTGATGAAACCGTGTGCCTTCTTCTCCCGCAAGTTTTCGCCTGCTGAACGCAATTATGATGTCGGCAATCGGGAGTTGTTGGCTATGAAGTGGGCGTTTGAGGAGTGGCGACAGTGGCTTGAGGGAGCTAAGCACCGTATTGTGGTCCTGACCGATCATAAGAATTTGATTTACCTCGAGTCTGCCAAACGGCTGAGTCCTAGACAGGCTCGATGGTCCTTGTTTTTTTCCCGTTTTGATTTCGTGGTTTCATATCTTTCGGGTTCTAAGAATATTAAGGCTGATGCCCTTTCTAGGAGTTTTTTTGCCTGATTCTCCTGAGGTCCTTGAACCGGTCGGCATTCTGAAAGAAGGGGTGGTTCTTTCTGCCATTTCCCCTGATTTACGGCGGGTTCTTCAGGAATTTCAGGCTGATAGACCTGACCACTGTCCTGTGGGGAAATTGTTTGTTCCTGACAGATGGACTAGTAGAGTGATTTCTGAGGTTCACTGTTCTGTGTTGGCTGGTCATCCTGGTATTTTTGGTACCAGAGATTTGGTTGGTAGGTCCTTTTGGTGGCCTTCGTTGTCACGTGATGTGCGTTCTTTTGTGCAGTCCTGTGGGACTTGTGCGCGGGCCAAGCCTTGTCGTTCCCTTGCTAGTGGGTTGCTTTTGCCATTGCCGGTCCCTGAGAGGCCCTGGACGCATATTTCTATGGATTTTATTTCTGACCTTCCGGTTTCCCAGAGGATGTCGGTTATCTGAGTTGTTTGTGACCGGTTTTCTAAGATGGTTCATTTGGTGCCTTTGCCTAAATTGCCTTCCTCTTCAGAGTTGGTTCCGTTGTTTTTTCAGCATGTGGTTCGTTTGCATGGTATTCCGGAGAATATTGTGTCCGACAGAGGTTCCCAGTTTGTTTCTAGGTTTTGGCGGGCCTTTTGTGCTAGCTGGGCATTGATTTGTCTTTTTCTTCTGCATTTCATCCTCAGACAAATGGCCAGACCGAGCGAACTAATCAGACTTTGGAGACTTATTTGAGATGCTTTGTGTCTGCCGATCAGGATGATTGGGTGGCCTTTTTGCCATTGCCCGAGTTTGCCCTTAATAATTGGGCTAGTTCGGCTACTTTGGTTTCGCCTTTTTTTTGTAATTTTGGTTTTCATCCTCGTTTTTGTTCTGGGCAGGTTGAGCCTTCTGACTGTCCTGGTGTGGATTCTGTGGTTGACAGGTTGCAGCAGATTTGGGCTCATGTGGTGGACAATTTGGTGTTGTCTCAGGAGGAGGCTCAACTAGGGTTGAGCGAAACGGATCGTTCATTTTCATAAGTCGCCGACTTTTGGCAAAGTCGGCGTCTCATGAAACCGAGCCGATCCCTGTGTGGGGTCGGCCATGCGGTACGCGACTTTTGCGCCAAAGTCGCGTTTCAATGACGCTAAAAGCGCCATTTCTCAGCCAATGAAGGTGGACGCAGAGTGTGGGCAGCGTGATGACATAGATCTCAGTCCCCACCATCTTAGAGAAGGGCATTGCAGTGATTGGCTTGCTTTCTGCGGCGTCACAGGGGCTATAAAGGGGCGTTCCCGCCAACCGCCATCTTACTGCTGCTGATCTGAGCGTAGGGAGAGGTTGCTGCAGCTTCTTCGGAAGCAGGGATAGTGATAGGCAGGGTACATAAAGCCACAAACCGCTTGTGCTGTAGCGATTTCCACTGTCCAATACCACCTTTTGTTTGCAGGACAGTGGAAGCTACATTTTTTTTTCCTCAGCGCTGTAGCTCATTGGGCTGCCCTAGAAGGCTCCTTGATAGCTGCGTTGCTTTGTGTGTACGCCTCTGTGTAAACCAACTGCTTTTTTCAAAGCACAAATCCTGTTTTTCCTTCCTTTCTGCACAGCTATCTTGTGTGTTTGTCCACACTTTTGTGTGCAGCAGTCCTTTTTACAGCTGCCTGCCATATTTTTCTGAGATAACTGCAGGGAGATAAATATTGGCAAGTCTGCCTCCGTGCCATTGCTGTGTGTGGCATCTCTCTCTCATTGTGTGGCACCGAAAACACTGTGTAATACTTGGCCTTTTTTTTTTTTTTTTCTAAATTCTCCCTTTTCCAAAAAAAAAATTAGTGGGAGATAAATATTGTCAAGTCTGCCTCCGTGCCATTGCTGTGTGTGGCATCTCTCTCTCATTGTGTGGCACCGAAAACACTGTGTAATACTTGGCCTTTTTTTTTTTTTTTCTAAATTCTCCCTTTTCCAAAAAAAAAATTAGTGGGAGATAAATATTGGCAAGTCTGCCTCCGTGCCATTGCTGTGTGTGGCATCTCTCTCTCATTGTGTGGCACCGAAAACACTGTGTAATACTTGGCCTTTTTTTTTTTTTTTCTAAATTCTCCCTTTTCCAAAAAAAAAATTAGTGGGAGATAAATATTGTCAAGTTTGCCTCCGTGCCATTGCTGTGTGTGGCATCTCTCTCTCATTGTGTGGCACCGAAAACACTGTGTAATACTTGGCCATTTTTTTTTTTTTTTCTAAATTCTCCCTTTTCCAAAAAAAAAAATTAGTGGGAGATAAATATTGGCAAGTCTGCCTCCGTGCCATTGCTGTGTGTGGCATCTCTCTCTCATTGTGTGGCACCGAAAACACTGTGTAATACTTGGCCTTTTTTTTTTCTAAATTCTCCCTTTTCCAAAAAAAAAATTAGTGGGAGATATATATTGGCTAGTCTGCCTCCGTGCCATTGCTGTGTGTGGCATCTCTCTCATTGTGTGGCACTGAAAACACTGTGTAATACTTGGCCATTTTTTTTTGGGGGGGGTACATTCTCCCTTTTCAAAAAAAAATAAAAATTAGTGGGAGATAAATATTGGCAAGTCTGCCTCCGTGCCATTGCTGTGTGTGGCATCCCTCTCTCATTGTGTGGCACTGAAAACACTGTGTAATACTTGGCCTTTTTTTTTTTTTTTTTCTAAATTCTCCCTTTTCCAAAAAAAAAATTAGTGGGAGATAAATATAGGCAAGTCTGCATCCGTGCCATTGCTGTGTGTGGCATCTCTCTCATTGTGTGGCACTGAAAACACTGTGTAATACTTGGCCATTTTTTTTGGGGGGGGGGGTACATTCTCCCTTTTCAAAAAAAAAAAAATTATTGGGAGATAAATATTGGCAAGTCTGCCTCCGTGCCATTGCTGTGTGTGGCATCCCTCTCTCATTGTGTGGCACTGAAAACACTGTGTAATACTTGGCCTTTTTTTTTTTTTTTCTAAATTCTCCCTTTTCCAAAAAAAAAAATAGTGGGAGATAAATATTGGCAAGTCTGCCTCCGTGCCATTGCTGTGTGTGGCATCTCTCTCTCATTGTGTGGCACCGAAAACACTGTGTAATACTTGGCCTTTTTTTTTTTTTTCTAAATTCTCCCTTTTCCAAAAAACAAATTAGTGGGAGATAAATATTGGCAAGTCTGCCTCCGTGCCATTGCTGTGTGTGGCATCTCTCTCTCATTGTGTGGCACCGAAAACACTGTGTAATACTTGGCCTTTTTTTTTTTTTTCTAAAGTCTCCCTTTTCCAAAAAAAAAATTAGTGGGAGATAAATATTGGCAAGTCTGCCTCCGTGCCATTGCTGTGTGTGGCATCTCTCTCTCATTGTGTGGCACTGAAAACACTGTGTAATACTTGGCCATTTTTTTTTGGGGGGGGTACATTCTCCCTTTTAAAAAAAAAAAAAATTAGTGGGAGATAAATATTGGCAAGTCTGCCTCCGTGCCATTGCTGTGTGTGGCATCCCTCTCTCATTGTGTGGCACTGAAAACACTGTGTAATACTTGGCCTTTTTTTTTTTTTCTAAATTCTCCCTTTTCCCCCCCAAAAAATAGTGGGAGATAAATATTGGCAAGTCTGCCTCCGTGCCATTGCTGTGTGTGGCATCTCTCTCTCATTGTGTGGCACTGAAAACACTGTGTAATACTTGGTCATTTTTTTTTTTTGGGGGGGTACATTCTCCCTTTAAAAAAAAAAAAAAATTATTGGGAGATAAATATTGGCAAGTCTGCCTCCGTGCCATTGCTGTGTGTGGCATCTCTCTCTCATTGTGCGGCACCGAAAACACTGTGTAATACTTGGCCTTTTTTTTTTCTTTCTAAATTCTCCCTTTTCCAAAAAAAAAATTAGTGGGAGATAAATATTGGCTAGTCTGCCTCCGTGCCATTGCTGTGTGTGGCATCTCTCTCTCATTGTGTGGCACTGAAAACACTGTGTAATACTTGGCCATTTTTTTTTGGGGGGGGTACATTCTCCCTTTTCAAAAAAAAAAAAATAGTGGGAGATAAATATTGGCAAGTCTGCCTCCGTGCCATTGCTGTGTGTGGCATCCCTCTCTCATTGTGTGGCACTGAAAACACTGTGTAATACTTGGCCTTTTTTTTTTTTTTCTAAATTCTCCCTTTTCCCCCCCAAAAAATAGTGGGAGATAAATATTGGCAAGTCTGCTTCCGTGCCATTGCTGTGTGTGGCATCTCTCTCTCATTGTGTGGCACCGAAAACACTGTGTAATACTTGGCCTTTTTTTTTTTTTTCTAAATTCTCCCTTTTCCAAAAAAAAAATTAGTGGGAGATAAATATTGGCAAGTCTGCCTCCGTGCCATTGCTGTGTGTGGCATCTCTCTCTCATTGTGTGGCACTGAAAACACTGTGTAATACTTGGCCATTTTTTTTTTGGGGGGGGGTACATTCTCCTTTTTAAAAAAAAAAAAAAATAGTGGGAGATAAATATTGGCAAGTCTGCTTCCGTGCCATTGCTGTGTGTGGCATCTCTCTCTCATTGTGTGGCACCGAAAACACTGTGTAATACTTGGCCTTTTTTTTTTTTTTTTCTAAATTCTCCCTTTTCCAAAAATAAAATTAGTGGGAGATAAATATTGGCAAGTCTGCCTCCGTGCCATTGCTGTGTGTGGCATCTCTCTCTCATTGTGTGGCACTGAAAACACTGTGTAATACTTGGCCATTTTTTTTTTGCAGGGGGGGGTACATTCTCCCTTTTCAAAAAAAAAAAATTAGTGGGAGATAAATATTGGCAAGTCTGCCTCCGTGCCATTGCTGTGTGTGGCATCTCTCTCTCATTGTGTGGCACCGAAAACACTGTGTAATACTTGGCCTTTTTTTTTTTTTTCTAAATTCTCCCTTTTCCCCAAAAAAAATTAGTGGGAGATAAATATTGGCAAGTCTGCCTCCGTGCCATTGCTGTGTGTGGCATCTCTCTCTCATTGTGTGGCACTGAAAACACTGTGTAATACTTGGCCATTTTTTTTGGGGGGGGGGTACATTCTCCCTTTTCAAAAAAAAAAAAATTATTGGGAGATAAATATTGGCAAGTCTGCCTCCGTGCCATTGCTGTGTGTGGCATCCCTCTCTCATTGTGTGGCACTGAAAACACTGTGTAATACTTGGCCTTTTTTTTTTTTTTCTAAATTCTCCCTTTTCCAAAAAAAAAATTAGTGGGAGATAAATATTGGCAAGTCTGCCTCCGTGCCATTGCTGTGTGTGGTATCTGTCTCTCATTGTGTGCCACCGAAAACACTGTGTAATACATGGCCATTTTTTTTTTTTTTAGGGTAAATTCTCCCAGAAAAAAAAAAAAATTAGTGGGAGATTAAGATTGGCATTTCTGCTTGAGTGCTGGTCCTGTGTGTGCCATCTGTCTCAAATTTTGGGGGCACAGAAAACCTAGTGTGCAACATTGGGCCTGATTTTCCTTTCAGTGTCAGGCACCTATAAAGGTATATATAAATCCTACAGAAGTTTGAGTTCACCTGATAAGTTGTTTTACAGTAACAAATAGCGTTACTTTGGTTACGTTTTGCAAACAATGAGGAAGTCTAGTGGAAGAGGTCGTGGCCGTGGGCGGTCATTGTCAGCTGGTAATGATGGTAGTGGTGGTGGAGCATCAGGTGGTCGTGGTAAAAGCAGTACAGCACCTAAGTCTCGAGTTGTTGAGCCAGGTTCGTTGTCTGGCTACACAAGGCCTCGAACGCTCTCTTTTCTGGGAGTAGGAAAACCACTTTTGAAGCCGGAGCAGCAGGAACAAGTATTGGCTTTCATTGCTAACTCTGCGTCTAGCTCTTTCGCCTCCTCCTCGGAAAGTGCCAAATGTCAGAGCAGTGCATCGTCAGTGGATGCTCCCGGTCAGGGACAAGTCGCTTCCTTGTCTTCTTCACCCAGAACAAGAGAGAAGGATGCGTCAGGAGACACAACGGGTTACTCCATGGAGCTCTTTACACATACCGTTCCTGGGTTAGACAGTGAAACAGTTAACAGGCCATGTCCATTAGAAGTTGAATCGGACATGGAGTGCACAGATGCACAGCCACAGCCAGATTACTATGCTGTTCCTTTGACTCAGACCAGAACATTGCCCTCGCAGTGTACTGAGGCAGAATCAAACCCAGCGGAGACTATGGTGCCCCGTCACGGACGCTATACCACCGGCTTACACGGTGACACAGACAAAATTGCACACGACATAGAAGAGGAGGTCATAGATGACCCAGTTGTGGACCCCGATTGGCAGCCATTGGGGGAACAGGGTGCAGGCGGCAGTAGTTCTGAAGCGGAGGAGGAGGAGCCGCAGCAAGCATCAACATCACAACAGGTTCCATCTACCGGGCCCGTATCTGGCCCAAAACGCGTGGCAAAACCAAAACCAGTTGGAGGACAGCGTGGCCATCCAGTTAAAGAAGCTCAGTCTGCAATGCCTGAAATGGTATCCGATAGTAGAAAGAGTGCAGTCTGGCATTTTTTTAAACAACATCCAAATGATCAGCGCAAAGTCATCTGTCAAAAATGTTCAACAACCTTAAGCAGAGGTCAGAATCTTAAAAGTCTAAATACAAGTTGCATGCATAGACATTTATCCACCATGCATTTGCAAGCCTGGACTAACTACCAAACGTCCCTAAAGGTTGCAGCACCCTCGGCCAATGAAGCTAGTCAGCAACTCTACATCCCTTCCCTCCCTGTAAGCCGACCATTTCCCACACCACCTGCAGTATCTGTGCAGCTTTCGTCGCCAGGCCAAAGCAGTCAGGGAATCACCAGGTTAGTAGTAGGAAACACTGCATGTAGGGCACCGGCAAGAATACCATCTCCAACCCTCTCTCACTCACCCATGTCCACCGGCACCACCGCTAGTTCCACGATCTCCAGCTCTCCAGTCCAGCTCACCCTACATGAGACTCTTGTTAGGAAAAGGAAGTACTCATCCTCGCATCCGCGTACACAGGGTTTGAACGCCCACATTGCTAGACTAATCTCATTAGAGATGATGCCCTACCGGTTAGTTGAAAGCGAAGCTTTCAAAGCGCTGATGGACTACGCTGTACCATGCTACGAGCTACCCAGTCGGCACTTCTTTTCTAGAAAAGTCATCCCAGCCCTCCAACAGCATGTTAAAGACCGCATCGTCCATGCACTCAGGCAGTCTGTGACTACAAAGGTGCACCTGACAACAGATGCATGGACCAGTAGGCATGGCCAGGGACGTTACGTGTCCATCACGGCACACTGGGTGAATGTGGTGGATGCAGGGTCCACAGGGGACAGCAATATTGGGACAGTTTTGCCTAGTCCACGGTCAAGGAAAGAGTTGGCTGTAGGCGTTCGCCCCCCCTCCTCCTCTTCCTCCTCCTCATGCAGAAGCGAGAGCTCGTCCACACACCGCAGTCGCACATCCACTCCATCCGCAGCTGCCACTGTTGCACACCAGGTGTGCCATTATGGGACAGCTAGTGGCAAGCGTCAGCAGGCTGTATTGGCAATGAAGTGTTTGGGTGACAACAGACACACCGCGGAAGTTCTGTCCGAGTTCTTGCAGAATGAAACTCAGTCATGGCTGGGCACTGTACATCTTGAGGCAGGCAAGGTTGTGAGTGATAACGGAAGGAATTTCATGGCTGCCATAGCCCTTTCCCAACTGAAACACATTCCTTGCCTGGCTCACACCTTAAACCTGGTGGTGCAGTGCTTCCTGAAAAGTTACCCGGGGTTACCCGACCTGCTCCTCAAAGTGCGCAGACTTTGCTCCCATATCCGCCGTTCGCCCGTACACTCCAGCCGTATGCAGAACTATCAGCGGTAGGGTTGAGCGACCTTTACATTTATAGGATCGGGTCAGGTTTCACGAAACCCGACTTTTTCAAAAGTCGGGTCGAGTGAAATCGGCCGATCCTATAAAAAAGTCGGGGTCGGGGTCGGCCGAAACTCGAAACCCAATGCAGTGCATTGGGTTTCCAATGGTTCCCAGGGTCTGAAGGAGCGGAAACTCTCCTTCAGGCCCTGGGATCCATATTTAAGTGTAAAATAAAGAATTAAAATAAAAAATATCGCCATACTTACCATCTGATGCGCCCTGGTACTAAGCGGGAACCTTCCTTCCTTAGAATCAGCCTTCCAGGACCTTGCGGTGACGTTGCGGCTTGTGATTGGTCACGCGGCCGCCCATGTGACCGCTCGCGCGACCAATCACAAGCCGCGACGTCACCGTGACGTCACCGAGGGTCCTGGAAGGGCTGATTCTTAGGAAGGAAGGCTGCCGGAAAGAAGCCGAGGGTGAGTATATTCCTATTAGGTATATACTCACCCTCGGACATGCCCTGCTTCTTTCCGGCAGCCTTCCTTCCTAAGAATAAGCCCTTCCAGGACCCTCGGTGACGTCACGGTGACGTCGCGGCTTGTGATTGGTCGCGCGAGCGGTCACATGGGCGGCCGCGTGACCAATCACAAGCCGCGACGTCACCGCGACGTCACCGCAAGGTCCTGGAAGGCTGATTCTAAGGAAGGAAGGTTCCCGCTTAGTACCAGGGCGCATCAGATGGTAAGTATAGCGATATTTTTTATTTTAATTCTTTATTTTACACTTAAATCTGAATTCCGATACCAATTCCCGATATCTTAAACATATCGGGAATCGGTATCGGAATTCCGATTCCAGATTCAGAAGATCGCCGACTTCATGGCCGACCCCACACAGGGGTCGGGTCGGGTTTCATGAAACCCGACTTTGCCAAAAGTCGTCGACTTCTGAAAATTGCCGACCCGTTTTGCTCAACCCTAATCAGCGGTCTTTGAACCTTCCCCAGCATCGCCTAATCATCGACATTTCAACAAGGTGGAACTCCAGACTGCACATGCTTCAGAGACTGTGCGAACAGAGGCGTGCTGTTATGTTTTTGTGGGAGGATACACATACACGGGCAGGCAGTTGGATGGCAGACATGGAGTTGTCAGGTGTGCAGTGGTCGAAGCTACAAGACCTGTGTCAAGTCCTTCAGTGTTTTGAGGAATGCACACGGCTGGTTAGTGCAGACAACGCCATAATAAGCATGAGCATCCCCCTAATGCGTCTGCTGATGCAAAGTTTGACGCACATAAAGGAGCAGGCGTCTGTAGCCGAGGAAGAGGAAAGCCTTGATGACAGTCAGCCATTGTCTGGTCAGGGACGTGTAGAGGACGCGGTAGCGGGCGAAGAGGAGGAGGAGGACGAGGAGGATGATGGGGATGAGTACTTTTTTACTGAGGAAGCTTCTCCTGGGCCAACAGAAATTAGTGGCGTTGCAAGGCCGGGTTCTGTTTTTTTAAGGGAGACAAGTGACGTTGATTTGCCTGTAACTGCCCCTCAAACCAGCACAACCGCAGATTTGCCAACAGGAACTTTGGCCCACATGGCGGATTATGCCTTACGTATCCTCAAAAAGGACCCACGCATTACTAAAATGATGAGCGATGACGATTACTGGTTGGCCTGCATCCTTGACCCTCGCTATAAAGGCAAATTGCAAAATATTATGCCACATGAGAACCTCGAACAAATATTAGCAACCAAACAAGCTACTCTTGTAGACCGTTTGATTCAGGCATTCCCAGCACACAGCGCCGGTGATGGTTCTCACACAAGCTGCAGGGGGCGACATGGCAGAGGTGTTAGAGGTGCACAGATCAGAAGTGGCGTTGGACAGAGGGGTTTTCTGACCAGGTTGTGGAGTGATTTCGCAATGACCGCAGACAGGACAGGTACTGCAGCATCTATTCAAAGTGACAGGAGACAGCATTTGTCCAGTATGGTTACTAACTATTTTTCTCCCCTTATCGATGTTCTCCCTCAACCGTCATTCCCATTTGATTATTGGGCATCAAAATTAGACACCTGGCCTGAATTGGCAGAATATGCGTTGCAGGAGCTTGCTTGCCCAGCAGCTAGTGTGCTATCAGAAAGAGTATTCAGTGCTGCTGGTTCAATATTAACCGAAAAAAGGACTCGTCTGGCTACCCAAAATGTGGATGATCTCACCTTCATTAAAATGAACCACTCCTGGATTTCAAATTATTTTGCCCCACCTTTCCCGGCTGACACCTAGCTTTCCTATAAAAAGGTCTTGCTTGTGGACTGGTCTTACTGAGTGTTCCAATCTGTTAATTTGCAGCAGCTGTTTGTCCAGCATACGACATGTTTACACCTCCCCCAATGGGAAAAATCCCCCCACGGGGCCGTTGTCTCGCCACTTGGCGCAAGCACCCGTTACAGTGCTGATTGTCTGAAGAGGCGGGTGTGCCCGCTTTTGGTCGACGGCATTGCCACTGGGTCCCTCATAGTACAATGTAGTGTCTCTGGCGGTGGTGGTGCGCACCCAACGTCAGACACACCGTTGTAACATGAGGGGCCCTGGGGCGGTACCGCCGGCCACAAGAGAGTCCCCCCCCCAGCTCAAACTGTGCTCTACCACGTGCAAAATTATCTCGCACAGCTCTACCAATGTTTAGTCTATGCACTGACATCATTCAATGCCTGGCACTGACAAACAATACCAATTTGTTTGCATCTATGATGCTAGTTAAAGTAGTCTGGGTCAGTGTCCTATATTGACACCAGTAAATACTAATTTACTGCCAAATTACTTTGTCATAAACTCTGCAGATGAGCCCACCCCTGTACCTAAGCATGCCACCCTTTTTTTACTTATAGTTGTTTTGCGAGACATTAACATCTATTTATTTTTTTGGAGTACAAACTGTGTCAGACACTCCTTGCAATACTCCTCCACTGACCACAATGCTGCCTGGAGTGCCTGCCTGTGTATCCATGTAACCGATGTAAAACTGCCATGACTGCCTACTGTTTGTTATTTTAGGCCTTTGTGAGCCTGTCTGCGGCCCCTACTTGCAATACTCCTCCACTGTCCACAATGCTGCCTGGAGTGCCTGCCTGTGTATCCATGTAACCGATGTAAAACTGCCATGACTGCCTACTGTTTGTTATTTTAGGCCTTTGTGAGCCTGTCTGCGGCCCCTACTTGCAATACTCCTCCACTGACCACAATGCTGCCTGGAGTGCCTGCCTGTGTATCCATGTAACCGATGTAAAACTGCCATGACTGCCTACTGTTTGTTATTTTAGGCCTTTGTGAGCCTGTCTGCGGCCCCTACTTGCAATACTCCTCCACTGACCACACCAATGCTGCCCGTGTACCCCTGGAATCTACTTAAAAGTTCATAGAGCCTAGTTATATATTTTATTTACTATTAATAAGGCCATGATGGACTACGCTGTACCACGCTACAAGCTAACCAGTCGACACTTCTTTTGCGAGAAAAGCCATCCCAACCCTCCACCAGCATGTAAAAGACCGCATTGTCCATGCACTCTGGCAATCTGTGAGTACAAAGGTGCACCTGACAACAGACGCATGGACCTGTAGGCATGGCCACGGAAGATTACGTGTCCATTACGGCACAATGGGTTAATGTGTTGGATGCATGGTCCACAGGGGACAGCCTACTAAGTCTGTCTGCAGTCCCTAATTCAAATTGTCCTCCACTGTCTAAATCGGAGCTTCCACCTTCTGGCTTTCGGCCTATAGTATCAGAAATTAAACTGCATTTGACCTTCAACTTTGGTTACGGCCTACTAACGGTGTATGCCCCTGCCTGGTGTTTGTCCTCAACTGAATAAAGCTGAGCTTCAACCTTCTGGCTCTCATTAAGTGCTGTTATTTTAAAAATTGGTGGTTAGGGCCTACTAACGGTGTCTGCCCCTCCCTGGTGTTTTTCCTCAACTGAATAAAGCTGAGCTTCAACCTTCTGGCTTTCGGCATATAGTATCAGAAATTAAACTGCATTTGGCCTTCAACTTTGGTTACGGCCTACTAACGGTGTCTGCCCCTCCCTGGTGTTTGCCCGCAACTGAATAAAGCTGAGCTTCATCCTTCTGGCTCTCATTAAGTGCTGTGTTTTCAAAAATTGGTGGTTAGGGCCTACTAACGGTGTCTTCCCCTCCCTGGTGTTTGTCCTCAACTGAATAAAGCTGAGCTTCATCCTTCTGGCTCTCATTAAGTGCTGTGTTTTCAAAAATTGGTGGTTAGGGCCTACTAACGGTGTCTGCCCCTCCCTGGTGTTTTTCCTCAACTGAATAAAGCTGAGCTTCAACCTTCTGGCTTTCGGCATATAGTATCAGAAATTAAACTGCATTTGGCCTTCAACTTTGGTTACGGCCTACTAACGGTGTCTGCCCCTCCCTGGTGTTTGCCCGCAACTGAATAAAGCTGAGTTTCATCCTTCTGGCTCTCATTAAGTGCTGTGTTTTCAAAAATTGGTGGTTAGGGCCTACTAACGGTGTCTGCCCCTCCCTGGTGTTTGTCCTCAACTGAATAAAGCTGAGCATCATCCTTCTGGCTCTCATTAAGTGCTGTGTTTTCAAAAATTGGTGGTTAGCCTACTAACGGTGTCTGCCCCTCCCTGGTGTTTTTCCTCAACTGAATAAAGCTGAGCTTCAACCTTCTGGCTTTCGGCCTATAGTATCAGAAATTAAACTGCATTTGGCCTTCAACTTTGGTTACGGCCTACTAACGGTGTCTGCCCCTGCCTGGTGTTTGTCCTCAACTGAATAAAGCTGAGCTTCAACCTTCTGGCTCTCATTAAGTGCTGTTATTTTAAAAATTGGTGGTTAGGGCCTACTAACGGTGTCTGCCCCTCCCTGGTGTTTGCCCGCAACTGAATAAAGCTGAGCTTCATCCTTCTGGCTCTCATTAGGTGCTGTGTTTTCAAAAATTGGTGGTTAGGGCCTACTAACGGTGTCCGCCCCTTCCTGGTGTTTGCCCGCAACTGAATAAAGCTGAGCTTCATCCTTCTGGCTCTCATTAAGTGCTGTGTTTTCAAAAATTGGTGGTTAGGGCCTACTAACGGTGTCTGCCCCTCCCTGGTGTTTGCCCTCAACTGAATAAAGCTGAGCTTCAACCTTCTGGCTTTGGGCCTATAGTATCAGATATTAAACTGCATTTGGCCTACTAGTGTGGTTGGGCCCTAAAAACAGTGTCTGCTGCTCCTGGGTTTGCTACTCCACTGAACAAAGCAATGCCGCCTGTTTAGTCCTGTCCTGTTACCAATTTTGAACTGCATTTAGCCTACTTTATTCTTTGGCCCTATATCTGTTTCCTCCTCATCCTGCCCATTGCCCAGCCACTGCTAGATGAGTCTGCTGGTACATTGACCTAGACCACTACATTCCCCTTGCACTCTACACAGCCAGAATCTGACCCTGCTGAAAGTAAGGTTCCCCTTCCCGCATGTTATACCACCTTACACAGGGACAAAGAGGAAGGTGCAGATGAAAGTGCAGGTTCCTTCATCAGGTGGGGGGGGCATACTTGTTGGCGACGTCACTGGCACAGGGCCCCTCAGAGTACGCAAAAGTGTCGCTGCTGGTGGGAGGCACCCCCGCCATGCAAACACACCGCTGTACTTTGAGGGGCCCTGTGCCAGTGCCAATGCGAACGAGTGGGCCCCCCCCGCTTGCTCAGGATCACAGCACTTGCAACGTTGAAATACTTACCTCTCCCTGCTCCACCGCCGTGACATAGTCCACGTTTCCTGGGCCCACTAAAACCTTGAACCAGCCCTACCCCCCACAAATTTGCCAAATGACCCCCAAGTTCCATTGAACAACTATTATTATAAAGTTAATTAAGATTGACAAGCTTCAGAAACAAGAATGGATGTTTTTGGCATTAAAATGGGCACTGTAGGTGTTTTCCTGGCCTCCACTCACTGCCGACTATGCTTCCCCATTGACTTGCATTGGGTTTCGTGTTTCGGTCGATCCCCGACTTTTAGCGATAATCGGCCGACTGCACTCGACTCGACTCTGGCAAAGTCGGGTTTCACAAAACCCGACTCGATCTTAAAAAAATGAAAGTCGCTCAACCCTAGGCTCAACGTTTTGCTAACCGTCGTCGGTGTGTTGGTTCCCAGCTTCGGGTTGGGGATTTGGTTTGGTTGTCTTCCCGTCATGTTCCTATGAAGGTCTCTTCCCCTAAGTTTAAGCCTCGGTTTATTGGTCCTTATAGGATTTCTGAGATTATTAATCCGGTGTCTTTTCGATTGGCGCTTCCGGCCTCTTTTGCTATCCATAATGTCTTCCATAGATCTTTGTTGCGGAAATATGTGGTGCCCGTTGTTCCCTCTGTTGATCCTCTGGCCCCTGTTTTGGTTGATGGGGAGTTGGAGTATGTGGTTGAGAAGATTTTGGATTCTTGTTTTTCGAGGCGGAGGCTTCAGTACCTTGTCAAATGGAAGGGTTATGGCCAGGAGGATAATTCTTTGGTGACCCCTCCTCAAGGGGGGGGTACTGTTGTGAATTCTGCTTTTGGGCTCCCTCCGGTGGTTGTAGGTGGTAATGCAGTTGCCCCTGAGTTGCAGTCCTGGTCAGGTGTATCTGCTGATTGCAGTTCTGACTGGGGTATTTAGGCGTCCTTCATTAGTCCTTGCCAGTTGTCAATTGTTGTTGGGATGTGTTGGACCTCTGCTTGGTTCCTCCTGCCTTTCTGCCAAATCAGCAAAGATAAGTGTCTGGGTTTTTTTTCCTGTGGCACACATGCTATGTGCTTCACAATTCAGTGCTATTCTTTGTGTTTTCTTGTCCAGCTTAGATTGTGTCAGTATTTTCTCTGTCTTGTTGGATTCTCTGGAGTGGCAGATATACATTCCATGTCTTTAGTTAGATTGTGGAATTTTTTGTATTATCTGCTGTGGATATTTTTGGAAGGGTTTTAATACTGACCGCCTAGTAATCTGTCCTATCCTTTCCTATTTAGCTAGAGTGGCCTCTTTTGCTAAATCCTGTTTTCTACCTGCGTGTGTCTATTCTTCTCCTACTCACAGTTATTATTCGTGGGGGGCTGCCTATCCTTTGGGGGTCTGCTGTGAGGCAAGGTAGCATTCCTATTTCCATCTATAGGGGTATTTAGTCCTCCGGCTGTGTCGAGGTGTCTAGGGTATGTTAGGCACACCCCACAGCTACTTCTAGTTGCGGTGTTAGTTCAGGATTTGCGGTCAGTACAGGTTCCACCGACTCCAGAGAAAGTTTCATGCGGCTCCAAGGTCACCAGATCATAACAGTGGAGGACGAGAACAGAGGGCTGTTTCATAAGATAAGGCAAGAGTGGAGACCCCTGCATCTTCACCTTCAGAAATTTCCCGGGGAATTGGGCGAGCTAGGGTGCCCCCTTGTGTTAGTGACAGAGAAGGAACTCCAGGTCCCGGGTCACTCGACAGTTGAGTCGTGGCACCCACATTCTTCTTATATAAGGCCGGAGACACACTGGTTCGAGATATGGCCGAGTCTCGCTGGTTAAAAGCAAGCTGTGGCACCTGCACTCCGGAGCGGAGCGCGCAGCTGCATAGCAATACATGGAGCTGCATGCTCCGCTCCGGAGTGCCGGTGCCACAGCTTGCTTTTAACCAGCGAGACTCAGCCGTATCTCGCACCAGTGTGTCTCCGGCCTTATCCTTATAAGATTGTACAGATATACAATGAATCCTTAGGTTCACTCTAGCTATTATAATAGTCTCTTGCTATGTGATTTTATAGCTTCTGACAGGGGTGATAATTAGAGTTGAGCGTGCTTGTTCAGAAAACGTTTGCCAATCTCAAATTAGGCATGAATGTAGCACATTTGGATTTGTGTTAGTTTTCATGAGCATTTTTACTCAAAGTTGGCAAAAAATTGTCGCAGTTCAGTAAATCATCGCGTTTTCACTAGTGCTTTTGTTATTACTTTGGCTAGGATAGTGGTGCTGTATGAGGAGCGGGAGAGATGGGGGGACATGTTTGATGATGGTAGGGGGTGTGGAGAGGTTAGAGAGGTAAGAGGAGCGGTGCGCTCTTTTTCCCTTAACTTTATGTGTGCTGATTCCAGCAGCCAATCAGGGCGCAGAAACCATACACAACATCATGATACAAGGTCTTCTGTGATTGTCTGCCAAAGTCATATGTCCTTGGCAATATAAAAAGTGGACATCTTGTTTTCCTGGAGCGTCACAGTGCAGAGAAGCCGCTCCTGATAATGCTGCAAGTGAATTTGTCAGTGAGTTACACAGGATCCTATCCTGACTGAAATCGATCTTCCAGCATCAAAGTAGATTGTGCAAAAACTGTGCAGTAGATTTGCTATTTCAAATCATTTGTGATAAAGCTGTGCTTCAGTGGTAAAACAGATGGCCAGATTTCCATTTAAAAATCAATAGGCCTAATATTGGAGTGCAGCCACGGAGCCCAATTAGCTACTCCAAATCGTTTGTGATCAAAATGAGTTTCATTGGCAAATAAGAAGGCCAGATTTCCACTTAAATATCGTTAGGTCTAATAGGCCACTATCACAGCCTGGAGGCGCTGCTGCAGAAAGCATGGTCGCTGTATGCTCACTTTCTACGATCGCACCCCGCAGGTCATCGACTTGCATTGGTACAGAGGTCTTTCTGCCTACCGGGTAATCATTTAATTTGCAATGTTCAACATGGTGGAATTCTACTCTGCAAATGTTGCAGTGGCTGTGACAACAGCAACGATCCCTGGTGCATTATGTTCCTTTGCATAGCCTGGGCCAATGTGCAAATCACGCTTGCAGAGTTGGCACTGATGAAGGACCTCTCAACCCTTGGGCACAGTTTTTAAATGGCTACTAAGATGGTTAGTGCTGACGATGCCATTATCAGCATCAGTATTCCAGTCATCTACATGCTGGAGCACACTTTCAATAGTCTGCGTGAGGAGGTGGTGGTCCCAAAGGAAGATGTGGAAGCAGAGGAGGATGTGGAAGGGATAACAATATCTCAAATTTCCGGACTGTCATCGAACAGGAGGTAACCAATGGGAGGGTCGCATACAGCGATCGAGGGGGTCTCATGGTACCAGACAAACTGTTAGTGAAGGTGCAGGAGCCAAGGAACAAATGAAGGAGGACAAGGTGATAGATACGCAACAGTTAGGAGATGAAGACGATAATGTTTCCCTCTCTGCTGTCCGTTGTTGGCGGGAGGGAACTGAGGAAGCAACCTTGAGATGTTACCCCACCACCAACACACCATGGACTTGGACGTCATGGAAGTGGAGCGCCCCTAGACGCAGGGCCGCGGGGTACTCGGTACCAGGCCTCTCTGTCTCAGTCCTGGGGTTGTCACGGCGGCTAGACCCGGTCCGTGACCCTGAAAGATGTGATGATGGTGTGTGGTGCAAGGTGCGAAGAATAACAAGGACACAGGGTTGCAGTCTCTTTACCTCTTTACTGAAGGCTTCAGGATCCGCAATCCAGAGCACTGCTAACAGGGCTGGCTGAGACCGGCCGGTCCGAAGGCACATCCAGAGTTTCCTTTGCAGGTGGAAATCAGTGCCTACCTTCTAGCGCCTGTGTGTTGTAGTACCTCCCTGCTGAGCACCACGGGATAGTCCTCACAACTGTTGTGTCTGTTCCTGATGTTCTTCCTCACAACTATCGTATCTGTTCTGATGTTCTTCTCCGTCCCCCAGATGATTTGGCTAGGACGCTGTTGTGAATTCCGTTCTGGAGCTCCCTCCTGTGGTTGCTAATGGTATTTTTGGGAGTTCTGCCCTTGGGCTCTCTATGGTGGTTTCGAGTGGAACTGCTGCTCCGTTAGGTAGCTGTAGCAGCTGCCATCACTGATCGCCTTGCCTGGGTTTGTTATTTAAACCTGCTCTGGGCTTTAGTTCATGCCAGCTGTCAATGTCTTAGGTTGGATTTTGTTCTCTCCTTGGATTTCTCATATGGCCTGTCCTTGTCAGCAAAAGATAAGTTCTGCTAGTTCTTGTTTGTCCATTTGCTTTGGACATTATTGTTTTGCAAATATGTCTCTTTTTGTCCAGCTTGTCACTATGTCATATTCAGGCTAGCTGGAAGCTCTGGGAAGCAGATTTGCCCCTCCACACCGTGAGTCGGTGTGGCGTTCATTTTTGTAAACTCTGCGTGGATTTTTGTAGTTTTTAATACTGACCGCACAGTATCCTTTTCTCTCTGTCTATCAAGTTTAGTATTGGCCTCCTTTGCTGAAAACTGATTTCATTTCTGTGTATGTCATTTCCCTCTCCACTCACAGTCAATATTCATGGGGGGCTATCTTTCCTTTTGGGGTTTTCTCTGAGGCAAGATAGCTTTCTATTTCCTTCTTTAGGGGTAGTTAATTCTTAGGCTGTGAAGAGGTGTCTAGGGAGAGTCAGGAACATCCCACGGCTATTACTAGTGTTGTTGTTAGGATTAGGGATTGCGGTCAGTAGAGATACCACCTTCTCAGAGCTCGTCCCATGTTGCGTTTTAGCCACCAGGTCATATCAGTGTGGCCTCTTAACCACCAGGTCATGACAGGACGCACCCGTATGATGGGTAGGCCTGGAGTTACTCTGGGACCGTAGAGACGCCCCTCTCCCACAATTGCCTCCTATGTCTGCTTAGGTGATTTAGGTGAGACAGCCAACCTATAATTAACTGTCCTGCCGCTGTTTGAAGTAATGCTTGGAGCCCAATACTTCCTCGGCGTTCCGGCCACCGGCTACGCGCCTCAGTAGGATGTTGCCACGATCTTAAGGCACGACTCCTACTGATTCTATTCTCCTTTGTGCGGTGATCTCGTTTCTCACTTCTCCACAATAAACCTCGCTTCGTGTCCTTTCTTGGGATGCCGCCGCAACGGGTGCAGGCACGGCTCCGTAACGTTCTGTCCTTTTCGCTAGGCCACTGTCAGGATCCCACCCCTGACAGAGACCCCCCTGAATCTTCCCAGCAACACCCTCTGCCACAGGATGTTGCCTGGGCAAAGCCCAGTCAGCTTCTTCCTAACTTCGTATCCAACCCCCAGTTTTACCAGATTGTGAGGAGTGGCCTAATACATAGAACCCTTTGCTCCCCCTGGTGGCCAGAGTGTGAAGTGTAATGTGTGACTGTGGTACCTGGTCAGGTGAACTCCTTTAGTGCCATCAGACTTACCATCACTCCTCTTAGTGGTGGAGCGTCAGTACTGCAACGACCAGGACTCTGGGGCGCTGCAGAAGCACCTGACACTATATTCAACACAATGCCCATATTCTTAGGGTTAGAAATAGTGCTGACTACTGGGTTGCCACTCTGTTACATCCACGATACAAGAGTAAATTTAACCAGATGTTTCCCCCCTGGAAAGGGATGCACACATGCTGAAGTATCGAAACACACTTGTAGAAGATCTTAAGAGTGGTTTTGCCCAAGACAGCAGTGATGCACACAGTGTGCATCCCAGTTGTAGATGTCCAATCCCGGGAACGTCAAGACGTCATCGCAAAAACATTAGTAGCAGTAGCAGTGTAACTGGCTTAAAAAATTTCTGTGAGTCGTTTCACACATTATTTAGACCAGCCCTTGCACCAACAGAACAGAGTACAAGTTTGACACGTTGTGAACGACAGGAAAGGATGGTGCAGGAGTATCTGGAGTTCAAAATCAATGCCAACAGAAGGATTTGGTCCCTTTTGCACTTTCTTCTTTAAAAATGGAAGAGTATCCTGAGCTCACCTGTTACGCCTTGGAGGTTTTGTCATGACCGGCAGCCAGTGTTCTCTCAGAACGTGTCTTCAGCGTTCCTGGTCGTGTCCTGACTAGTGTTGAGCGATACCGTCCGATACTTGAAAGTATCGGTATCGGAAAGTATCGGCCGATACCGGCAAAGTATCGGATCCAATCCGATACCGATACCCGATACCAATACAAGTCAATGGGACTCAAGTATCGGACGGTATTCCTGATGGTTCCCAGGGTCTGAAGGAGAGGAAACTCTCCTTCAGGCCCTGGGAACCATATAAATGTGTAAAAGAAAGAATTAAAATAAAAAATATCGCTATACTTTACCTCTCCGACGCAGCCGGGACCTCAGCGCAGGAACCGGCAGCGTTGTTTGTTTAAAATTCCCGCTTTTACATGGTTACGCGAACTCCCGGCTTGTGATTGGTCAGGGCGCCCATGTTGCCGGGCCGCGGACCAATCACAGCAAGCCGTGACGAAAATACGTCACGGCTTGCTGTGATTGGTCCGCGTCCCGGCAACATGGCCGCCATTAACCAATCACAAGCCGTGACGTCACGGGAGGCTGGACTTGCGCGCTTTTGAAAAAGCGCGCGTGTCCAGCCTCCAGTGACGTCCCGGCTTATGATTGGTCACGGCGCCATGTTGCCGGGACGCGGACCAATCACAGCAAGCCGTGACGAAAATACGTCACGGCTTGCTGTGATTGGTCCGCGGCCCGGCAACATGGCCGCCATTAACCAATCACAAGCCGTGACGTCACGGGAGGCAGGACAAGCGCGCATTTTAAAATTGCGCGCGTGTCCAGCCTCCCGGCTTGTGATTGGTTGATCGCGGCGCAACCAATCATAAGCCGGGACGTCACTGGAGGCTGGACACGCGCGCTTTTTCAAAAGCGCGCAAGTCCAGCCTCCCGTGACGTCACGGCTTGTGATTGGTTAATGGCGGCCATGTTGCCGGGCCGCGGACCAATCACAGCAAGCCGTGACGTATTTTCGTCACGGCTTGCTGTGATTGGTCCGCGGCCCGGCAACATGGGCGCCCTGACCAATCACAAGCCGGGAGTTCGCGTAACCATGTAAAAGCGGGAATTTTAAACAAACAACGCTGCCGGTTCCTGCGCTGAGGTCCCGGCTGCGTCGGACAGGTGAGTATAGCGATATTTTTTATTTTAATTCTCTCTTTTACACATTTTAACAATGTTAAAATGTGTAAAAGAGAGAATTAAAATAAAATGTTGTTCCGATACCCGATACCCGATACCACAAGAGTATCGGAATCCCGGTATCGGAATTCCGATACAGCAAGTATCGGCCGATACCCGATACTTGCAGCATCGGAATGCTCAACACTAGTCCTGACAGATAAGCGCATCTGGCTGTCACCTGAAAGTGTAGACTGCCTAAATTTCATCAAAATGATCTCCAATGACTTTTGCAACCCAGTCGCAGACTGGGCACACTAGGCGATGGTGTCATTTTTAGTGTCATGCATGGATCTTACATTATTGCAGTGTGTGCCATCTTTGTGGTGTCTTCTGTGCCTGCTGTTGCTACTGCTGCTGATGTTACAAACATTTTTTTGAAATACAGAGACTCCAAGTTGGGTCTCCATCTGGTGGGTTGCCTGTGTAAGTAGGGCTCCCAGACAGACAGGCAGGGCCGGCTCCAGGTTTTTGAGGGCCCGGGGCGAAAGAGTCTCAGTGGGCCCCCCTTTAACCCCTTAGTGACGGAGCCAAATTTTTAAAATCTGACCAGTATCACTTTATGTGGTAATAACTCTGCAACGCTTCAACAAATCCCAGTGATTTTGAGAATGTTTTTTCGTGACACATTTTATTTTATGATAATGGTGAATTTAGGTCAATATGTTTAGTGTTTATTTATAAAAAATATCAAAAATTCGAGAAAAATGTTAAAAAAGTAGCAATTTTCAAAATTTGAATGATTATCCCTTTAATCCAGATAGTCATACCACAGCAAACCATTAACAAATAACATTTCCCACATGTCAGCTTTACATCAGCACCATATGAAAAATGTTATTTTATTTTGGTAGCATTTTAGGAGGTTTCAAAATGTAGCAGCAATTTTTCATTTTTTCAAGGAAATTTACAAAATTTATTTTTTTAGGGACTTATCCATGTTTGAAGTGACTTTAGGGGTCTCGTATATTGGGAAACCCCCAAACGTGATACCATTTTAAAAACCGCACCCCCTGACATATCGAAAAGTGCAGTTAGGTAGTTTATTAACCCTTCAGGTGCTTTACAGGAATTAATGCAAAGTGGCATGACAAATGAAAATGTGTATTTTTCCACCTAAATGACTCTAAGGCCAATATTTGGTCGTGAATTGCCAAGGCAAACAACAGGACCACAAAACCATGATCTGAGGTCACCAATTGGGATAAAGAGGAAGCCCCCACACTCTGTTAACCATATATAATGATGTAGTCACTATTTACAGCAGCATCTAAGGGGTTGAACAGATTTGGATGGTGCAAACACTGATCGTGGCTGATACAGTAAGTTGTCAGATATAGTGTACTGCCAACAGCTGTTGGATTGTTTCCTGTATGGGGGATGCTATTCTCTTATATATCAGGTCAGTTAAAAGACGTACTGGCGGTCATTAAGGGGTTAACACATACCACGATTCATGATCGCATATAACACAGCCATGTAGTATATAACACAGCCCACGTAGTATATAACACAGCCACGTAGAATATAACACAGCCATGCAGTATATAACAGCCCACGTAGCATATAACAGCCCATATAGTATATAGCACAGCCACATCGTATATAACACGGCCCACATAGTATATAGAACAGCCATGTAGTATATAGCACAGCCCACGTAGCATATAACAGCCCACGTAGTATATAACATGGCCCACGTAGTATATAGAACAGCCATGTAGTATATAGCACGGACATGTAGTATACAGCACAGCCCCCCTCCCCCCAAGAATAGCCCCATAGTTCAGTACTGAGTACTCACTGTTATAGTTGAAAGAAAAAAAAACACTCCTCATCTCTCAATGTTCCCGCGCCGCTCCCTGCTCCGGTCTCGGCGGCTGCCGCTGCACTGCCTGACACAGCACGATTATGTCATCGTGCACCCCCAGTGTCAGAGGCAGAGCGGGGAATGATGGGAAAGGGAGCGTCAGGTGACGCTCTCTCCTCCTTCATTTGCTTTGAACTTTACCGGCAGACGCCGGTATAGTTCAATGCAGCGGGGGAGTCGGCGCTGGCAGCAGGCGGGCCCTCCTGCCTCACTGGGGCCCCACAGCAGCTGCATGATGTGCCGCTAGCTGAGGGCCCCTGGGGAAGTGGGGGCCCTAGGCACTGGCAGCTGCCTGCCCCTAACGCCGGCCTTGAATGGGCCCCCCGTCTCGCCAGGGCCCCAGCGCTTGCCCGGGTATGCCGGGTGCTGACGCGGCCCTGCAGACAGGCTTTCACTTTCTTTTAGTCAACTACCTGTGTTATTTTCCTTATATTTTTCTACCAATAATGCTGTATGAAACTGACGTTTATGCCATCTGAGTGTGGCTGTAATAAAAAACAAAAAATTGGAGGTGTTGCCTGAGGTATTAGGTCTTCCAGCAAAGAAGGCTTACACTACTCCCTTAACCTCCTGGTCTTTATTGAAACTTCAATTCCAAGCTGTATGCTGGGCCATGCCCTGATACCTCATGCATGGCCCATGGCTGACTGTTGCTGTACTATTTGCAAATTTCTACTGTGGGTCAATTGATGCCACTTTTTATGGTGTCTGGACCTAATTTCAGCTGTGTGTCACCCATTAAGGTGTTGTGTATATGTTTGGTTTGGCCTCCCATTGAATCTAATGGGCTTCAAGTCAATTCGTCAAACATCTAAAGGTTTGGCGAATCAAACCGATCATGGCGTTGAAAGGTTTGCTCATCTCTAGTGATAATCCTGGCACCATAAACGTCACCGTACTATCTCTTCTTCTAACACAGACCCTAGTGGAGGTCTCCGATTCTTCCTGCTGGCCGCAAGTCCTCCTGACAAAGTCTAGCAAAGCTCGCAGGGCCCCCTTTACTTCAACAGGCCCCCACCTTGTCTGCTGTAAAAGTTCAGATTGACCCCTGTATCACTCACTCACACCTCTTTTATGCAGGAGTCCACTCCAGAACAGATTCTCATCATGCATCTTTGGTGCTTGACCAACGTCGGAAGTCTCTCGTACCCTTTGAGATGAGGGCTAGGACTCAGCTCTTGACTGGTGTAGTCTTGACTCCAGGTCTTGCCCAGCACAGGACTGGTTTTCAGGCCTTGACTGGTGTAGTTTGGGCTCTGAAACTTGCCTAGTGTGGATCAGATCTTTTGGCCTTGACCGGCATTGTCTGGATTCTTGGACTCATCTGGCAACGCTTCAGACATGTCACAATCCGCTGTCTCAGGCCTTCTGTCATGGTCTGTTACCTCAGCATCTCCACTGACACATGTCCTGTCTGTCCCTTTACTTGGTGCCACATTTGCTCCAGTTTTGGTACGCTGGCCTTTTATATCGGGGAACTGCATCATCAAGGTCACCTGACCCAGTGCTCCATCCAAGCTCTTCCTTTTTGAAACTCTCCTTCTTCCGGTTGGTTAATCAGAGTACTGCTTGGACAGTAGATGGCAGTCTTCTTGCACAAATGCCCCGCCATGCTTCGAATTCTTATTTCTTATGGCACACCTTCTTACACAGTTACCATTTGATAATCAATTCGTACATGATGTGCTAGTGCTAATTTAGTGGAAAAATCAATATATTACGATAATATGCACGAACTTGTGTTGCCATTGCAAGGAGTGCTGGAGAGGGTTGTGGGATCCTGCTTTGCATTTCAGAATTTCGCAACATATAAGTGTGGACAGGGCCGCGTCAGCACCCGGCGTACCCGGGCAAGCGCCGGGGCCCTGGTGAGACAGGGGGGCCCATTTAGGGCCGGTGTTAGGGGCAGGCAGCTGCCAGTGCCTAGGGCCCCTGCTCCCCCAGTGGCCCTCAGCTAGTGGCACATCACGCAGCTGGTATGGGGCCCCTGTGAGGCAGGAGGGCCCACCTGCTGCCAGCGCCAACTCCCCCACCTGCGTCTGCCAGTAAAGTTCAAAGCAAATGAAGAAGGAGAGAGCGTCACCTGACGCTCCCTCTCCCATCATTCCCCGCTCTGCCTCTGACACTGCGGGTGTGCGAGGACGTCATAGCGCACTCGCTGTGTGCCAGGCAGTGCAGCGGCAGCCGCCGAGACCAGAGCAGGGAGCAGCGCGGCGCGGGAACATTGAGAGGTGAGTAGTGTTTTTTTTTTTTAAACTATAACAGTGAGTACTCAGTACTGGACTATGGGGTCATTCTTGGGGGGAGGGGGGCTGTGCTGTATACTACATGTCTGTGCTATATACTACATGGCTGTTCTATATACTACGTGGGCCGTGTTATATACTACATGGGCTGTCATATGCAACGTGGGCTGTGCTATATACTACATGGCTGTTCTATATACTGTGTGGGCCGTGTTATATACTATGTGGCTGTGCTATATACTATATGGGCTGTTATATGCTACGTGGGCTGTTATATACATGGCTGTGTTATATGCTACGTGGCTGTGTTATATACTACGTGGGCTGTGTTATATACTACATGGCTGTGTTATATGCGATCATGAATCGTGGTATGTGTTAAAGGGGGGGGCCCACTGAGACTCTTTCGCCCGGGGCCCTCAAAAACCTGGAGACAGCCCTGAGTCTGGACCTGACTTTTGCCTGGAAGTCTGGTCCCTTAAGGGGGCTTTAGGGACCCATGAGACTCTTGAAATGAAATTTAGAAAAATCACCAGTCTGAGGCTGACTAGACTTTTCTTGAAAAAAAGGCAACCCCAGACTGGTGATAGATATTCTTTAAGCATACCTACTTCACAGGTCAACAAGAGCTCTAATATGCACTGCTCACGGACCGTCTGCACTCTCATTTATGGGTAACCATCCCCTACTGTCAGGAGCAGACATATCATTGGTGCAAAATGTGTAGCTGCACTGAGCTTAATAAATAAAGTGTCCCCTTCCACCTCCAAAGCAGCAAGTAACTTTTATTACAGACAATTATGGGGCACATGTACTGTTCTTGCACGAGGGCCCTCTTCAGCCTATATCCACCACTGCCCCTTGTATCTCTTCTCAGCTACTCCTTCTCACAGTGTTATGCGCAATACATTGGCATCACTGCGCATATAGCACAGTTAGTTAATAATAATAATAACAATTGTATTTATATAGCGCCAACATATTCCGCAGCACTTTACATTATAGAGGGGATTTGTACAGACCATAGACTTTACAGCACAACAATAATCACAGTTCAAAACAGATGCCAAGAGGAGTGAGGACCCTGCTCGCAAGCTTACAAACTATGAGGAAAAAGGAAAGACACGATAGCTGGATGGTAACAATTGCTTTAGTTGTTCAGACCAGCCATAGTGTAAGGATCAGGTGTTCATGTAAAGCTGCATGAACCAGTTAACAGCCTAACATGTAACAGTACAGACACAGAGGGCTATTAAATGCATAAAGTGTATGAGAACATGATGCGACAAACCTGATTATGGTTTAAGTTTTTTTTTTTTTTAATGGGCAGCACAGGGATAGTTAGGTTAATGTGTTGAGGCATTAGGCCAGTCTGAACAAATGAGTTTTTAGAGCACGCTTAAAACTGTGGGGATTGGTTATTATTCGTATTAACCTGGGTAGTGCACTCCAAAGAATTGGTACAGCACGTGAAAAGTCTTGGAACCGGGAGTGGGAGGTTCTTATTGTTGAGGATGTTAACCTCAGGTCATTAGCAGAATGGAGAGCATGGTTAGGGTGGTAGACTGAGACGAGGAAGGAGATGTAGGGTGGTGCTGAGCCATGGAGTGCTTTGTGGATGAGGGTAATAGTTTTGTACTGGATTCTGGAGTGGATGGGTAACCAGTGTAATGACTGGTACAAGGTAGAGGCATCGGTATAACGATTGGTGAGGAATATGATCATGGCTGCAGCATTCAGGACAGATTGGAGAGGGGAGAGTTTGGTAGGAGGGAGGCCGATTAGTAGAGAGTTACAATAGTCCAGACGAGAATGAATAAGTGAAACAGTAAGAGTTTTTGCAGAGTCGAAAGTAAGAAAAGGGCGAATTCTAGAAATGTTTTTGAGATGCAGATAAGAAGAGCAAGCCAGTTATTGGATGTGGGGAGTGATTGAAAGCTTGGAATCAAGTATGACCCCAAGGCAGCGGGCTTGTTGCTTGGGAGTAATGGTGGAACCACACACGGAGATGGCAATGTCGGGCAAAGGTAGGTTAGTACAGTGAGAAAACACGAGGAGTTCAGTTTTTGACAGGTTCAGTTTCAGATAGAGGGAGGACATGATGTTAGAGACAGCGGTAGGAAAATCACTGGTGTTTTATAAAAAGGCATGTTAGTTCACACTGATGTCCAAGAAGACTGTCATTCCTGTGGCCAGTTATGGCAAAGCATCTTACCGTTGAGTATTGTGACCTGAGCAGTCTGGTAAAAAAGGCATTATTTGTACAGCATAAAATGAACAATATACATATATATATACAAATATTAAGACATTAAAATAGCACTTCATTATTTTTGTTAAATTCATCCTGTCTGAAGTCTCCGAATATAAGTAATTCTGCTAGCATTACCTTATTTAGGTTTTACTTTTATGTCATATGGTCTCATGGACAGGGATCTCCATTTCTGTTACCAGAATTTCCTGCATAATAAAATTACATAAACTGAAGTGAAGTTCTCCAGTGAGGGGCCACAGCCTTCTATCTCAGATAATGATGATGACTGCAGGGCTCCTGTCACACAATTATTATGTAAAAGATCACAATTAGCTATTAGCTAATTTAGGAGAACATATGGGGTGTTTATGCAAAAACAAATTTAAAGGGATTTCACTCTTCAAACTATTTATATGTGCATTATAAACCAACTAAACGGGCAAGAAATACATAAGCTCCACCATATAACTGAAAACCCAACAAGAAAATGGACACTAGAGCTAAAAAAATTGTATAAATTTATTCAGAATGTATTAAAATAAGTCAAATAAACAATAATAGCCAATGAATGGAGACACAAAAATAATAAAAGACACAATAGGTAACATAAACAGGCAACACACTAATGCCCCATCCAGGTGAGAGATGTCACAGGTATTGATCAAAGTAGCCACTTTATTTATATGTGCATGTAGCTTTTTCAAAGACAAGCACAGTAATACTTTTACATGGCCAGTTTATTCCTCCATTACTAAGAAATCATCGTTTGAATGTATATCTAATAGAGGTTGTAGATCTGAAGCCTCTGTCACCCCAGCTCTATTCCCTTCCCAGCTTCACCTCCTCTGGCTTGACTGCTCCTTTGTCAGAAGTCACATAACATAGAGACTGTCAGTCAAGCAAGAGGTACTGGTACTAAGCTAGGAATAGAGCTAGACAACAGGTTTAGATCTACGGCTCTATTTGCATATTAATCCAAACAACCATGTAAAGGTGTTCTGGACTGACTTGTCTTTGAAAGAGTTGCATGGGAATATAAATACACTGCTCAAAAAAATAAAGGGAACACTAAAATCCCACATCCTAGATATCACTGAATGAAATATTCGAGTTGTAAATCTTTATTCATTGCATAGTGGAATGTGTTGAGAACAATAAAACCTAAAAATGATCAAGGTAAATCATAACTAATATCCCACGGAGGTCTGGAGTTGGAATGTTGCTCAAAATCAAAGTGGAAAATGAAGTTACAGGCTGATCCAACTTCAGTGAAAATGCCTCAAGACAAGGAAATGATGCTCAGTAGTGTGTGTGGCCTCCATGTACCTGTATGACCTCTCTACAATGCCTGGGCATGCTCCTGAGAAGACGACGGATGGTCTCCTGAGGGATCTCCTCCCAGACCCGGACTAATGCATCCACCAACTCATGGATAGTCTGTGGTGCAACGTGACATTGGTGGATGTGTTCAATTGGATTCAGGTCTGGGGAACGGGCTGGCCAGTCCATAGCTTCAATGCCTTCATCTTACAGGAACTGCTGACACACTCCAACCACATGAGGTCTGACATTGTCCTGCATTAGGAGGAACCCAGGGCCAACCACACCACCATATGGTCTCACAATCTCATCTCGGTACCTAATGGCAGTCACACTACCTCTGGTGAGCACATGGAGGGCTGTGCAGCCTTCCAAAGAAATGCCACCCCACACCATTACTGACCCACTGCCAAACCGGTCATACTGAAGGATGTTGCAGGCAGATCGCTCTCCACGGCATCTCAAGACACTGTCACATCTGTCACATGTGCTCAGTATGAACCTGCTTTCATCTGTGAAGAGAACAGGGCACCAGTGGCAAAATTACCAATCCTGGTGTTCTGTGGCAAATGCCAAGCATCCTGCAAGGTGTTGAGCTGTGAGCACAGCCCCCATCTGTGGACGTCGGGCACTCAGACCATCCTCATGGAGTCAGTTTCTAACCATTTGTGCAGACACATGCACATTTGTGGCCTGCTGGAGGTCATTTTGCAGTGCTCTGGCAGTGCTCCTCCTGTTCCTCCTTGCACAAAGGCCGAGGTAGCGGTCCTGCTGCTGGGTTGTTGCCCTCCTTCGGCCCCCTCCATGTCTCCTGGTGTACTGGCCTGTCTCCTGGTAGTGCCTCCAGTCTCTGGACGCTACGCTGACAGACACAACAAACCTTCTAGCGACAGCTCGCATTGATGTGCCATCCTGGATGAGCTGCACTACCTGAGCCACTTGTGTGGGTTGTAGAGTCCGTCTCATGCTACCACGAGTAGGGTAGAGTGGCTTTTACTTTTTCAGGATCGAGTCGGGTTTCGCGAAACCCGACTTTGTCAAAAGTCGGGTCGGGTAAAATCGGCCGATTATTGCGAAGAGTCAGGGATCCGACCGAAACATGAAACCCAATGCAAGTCAATGGAGAATCAAAGTCGGCAGTGAGTGGAGGACAGGAAAACACCAACAGAGCCCATTTTAATGCCAAAAACATCAATTCTTGTTACTTAAGCTTGTCAATCTTAATTTACCTTATAATAATAGTTAGCCATTGAAAATTTGGGGGTCATTTGGCAATAGTTGTGGGGGGAGTAGGGCTGGCTCAAGTTTTTCGTGGGCCCAGGAAACGCGGACTACGTCACGGCGGTGGAGCAGGGAGAGGTAAGTATTTCAACTTTGCAAGTGCTGTGATCCTGAGCAAGCAGGGGGGGCACACTCGTTCGCATTGCCACTGGCACAGGTGTTATGAACTGGTGGCCTAGGAGCAGCATGGACGAGCTCTGGAGTAGGTGGCCTCTATACTGACCGCAGACCCTGAACTTAACACATCAACTAGAAGTAGCTGTGGGATGTTCCTGTCACTCCCTAGACACCTCGTCACAGCCGGAGGACTAATTACACATAAAGGAAGAAACAGGAATACTATCTTGCCTCAGAGAAAATTCCCAAAGGAAAGGCAGCCCCCCACAAATATTGACTGTGAGAGGAGAGGGAAATTACAAACGCAGACTGAAAACAGAATTTAGCAAAGGAGGCCACGCTACCTAGAAAGAAAAGACAGGAAAGAGTACTGTGTGGTCAGTATAAAAAATACTACAAAATCCACCACAGAGAATACAAAAATCTCCACACCTAACTAAAGGCATGGAGGGTAACTCTGTGACTCCAGAGCTTCCAACTTGGCTGAGTAAATCTTAACACAGACAAAGCTGGACAAGAAAAAACATAGCAATTCACAGAACTATTAAGTCCACCGTATGTGGACTGCAAAAACAGAGCCAGGACTTATCTTTGATGATTTGGACAATCCAGAAGGAGAAACCAAGCAGAGATGTGGATCCCTAGAAAACAATGGACAACTGGCACTCAATAAAGGAAGGAGCCAGACTAAATAGCCCCGTCCAAAGTGGAAGCAGCTGATGACTGTTGTGAAGGACAAACAGCAGCACTACCACTTATAACCACCGGAGGGAGCCTAAGAGCAGAACCCACAACAGAATTCACAACAGTACCCCCCCATGAGGAGGGGTCACCGAACCCTCACCAGAGCCCCCAGGCCGATCCGGACGAGCCAAATGGAAGGCACGAACCAAATCGTCAGCATGAACATCGGAGGCAACAACCCAAGAATTATCCTCCTGGCCATAACCCTTCCACTTGACAAGATACTGAAGCCTCCGTCTAGAAAAACGAGAATCCAAGATCTTCTCCACAACATACTCCAACTCCCCATCAATCAACACCGGGGCAGGAGGATCAACAGAGGGAACCACGGGCACCACATATTTCCGCAACAAAGATCTATGAAAAACATTATGGATGGAAAAAGAGGCTGGAAGGGCCAAACGAAAAGACACTGGATTGATAATCTCAGAAATCCTATAAGGACCAATAAACTGAGGTTTGATCTTCGGGGAAGAAACCTTCATGGGAACATGATGAGAAGACAACCAGACCAAATCCCCAACCCGAAGCCGGGAACCCACACGCCGACGACGGTTGGCAAAACGCTGAGCCTCCTCCTGAGACAACATCAAATTGTCCACAACATGAGCCCAAATCTGCTGCAACCTGTCAACCACAGAGTCCACCCCAGGACAATCAGAAGGCTCAACCTGCCCTGAAAAAAAACGAGGATGAAACCCAGAGTTACAAAAGAATTGTGACACCAAGGTAGCAGAACTAGCCCGATTATTAAGGGCAAACTCGGCCAATGGCAAGAAAGCCACCCAATCATCCTGATCGGCAGACACAAAGCATCTCAAATAAGTTTCCAAAGTCTGGTTAGTTCGCTCGGTTTGGCCGTTTGTCTGAGGATGAAATGCGGAAGAAAAAGACAAATCAATGCCCAGCTTAGCACAAAAGGACCGCCAAAACCTAGAAACAAACTGGGAACCTCTATCGGACACAATATTCTCCGGAATGCCATGCAAACGAACTACATGCTGAAAAAACAACGGAACCAACTCAGAAGAGGAAGGCAACTTAGGCAAAGGTACCAAATGAACCATCTTAGAAAACCGGTCACAGACCACCCAGATAACAGACATCCTCTGGGAAACAGAAGATCCGAAATAAAATCCATAGAAATATGCATCCAAGGCCTCTCAGGGACCGGCAAAGGCAAAAGCAACCCACTGGCGCGGGAGCAGCAAGGTTTGGCCCGCGCACAAGTCCCACAGGACTGCACAAAAGAATGCACATCCCGTGACAAAGAAGGCCACCAAAAGGACCTACTAACCAAATCTCTGGTACCAAAAATCCCAGGATGGTCAGCCAACACAGAACAGTGAACCTCAGAAATCACTTTACTAGTCCATCTGTCAGGAACAAACAGTTTCCCCGCTGGACAGCGATCAGGTTTATCAGCCTGAAACTCCTGAAGAGCCCGTCGCAAATCAGGGGAGATGGCAGAAAGAATCACCCCCTCCTTCAGAATACCAACCGGCTCAAGAATCCCAGGGGAATCAGGCAAGAAACTCCTAGAGAGGGCATCAGCCTTAACATTCTTAGAACCTGGAAGATACGAGACAACAAAATCAAAACGGGAGAAAAACAGGGACCATCGGGCCTGTCTAGGATTCAGCCGTTTGGCAGACTCGAGGTAAATCAGATTCTTATGATCGGTCAAGACCACAATACGGTACTTGGCCCCCTCAAGCCAATGTCGCCACTCCTCAAATGCCCACTTCATAGCCAACAGCTCACGATTGCCGACATCATAATTGCGTTCCGCAGGCGAAAACTTTCGAGAAAAGAAGGCACACGGTTTCATCAAGGAACCATCAGAATTCCTCTGAGACAAAACGGCCCCTGCCCCAATCTCCGAAGCGTCAACCTCAACCTGAAAAGGAAGAGAAACATCCGGCTGACGCAACACAGGGGCAGAAGTAAATCGGCGCTTAAGCTCCTGAAAGGCAGAAACGGCCTCAGAGGACCAATTAGCTACATCAGCGCCCTTCCTCGTCAAATCGGTCAGGGGTTTAACCACACTGGAGAAGTTGGCAATGAAACGGCGATAAAAATTTGCAAAGCCCAAAAATTTCTGAAGGCTCTTCACGGATGTGGGCTGGATCCAATCATGAATGGCCTGAACCTTAGCCGGATCCATTTCTATAGATGATGGAGAAGAAATGAAGCCCAAAAAAGAAACCTTCTGTACACCAAAGAGGCACTTAGACCCCTTCACAAACAAGGCATTGTCACAAAGGACCTGAAATACCATCCTAACTTGTTTCACATGAGACTCCCAATCATCTGAAAAAATCAAAATATCATCCAACTATACAATCATGAATTTATCAAGATAATTCCAAAAAATATCATGCATGAAGGACTGAAACACAGATGGGGCATTAGAGAGTCCGAATGGCATCACAAGATACTCAAAATGGCCCTCGGGCATATTAAACGCAGTTTTCCATTCGTCACCCTGCTTAATACGAACCAGATTATATGCCCCTCGAAGGTCAATCTTAGTAAACCAACTAGTCCCCTTAATTCTGGCAAACAAATCAGAAAGCAAAGGCAAAGGGTATTGGAATTTGACCGTGATCTTATTCAAGAGGCGATAAACAATACAGGGTCTCAAGGAGCCATCCTTCTTGGCAACAAAAAAAAAACCTGCTCCTAATGGAGAAGAAGATGGTCGAATATGCCCCTTCTCCAAAGACTCCCTTACATAGCTCCGCATGGCGGCATGTTCAGGCACAGACAGGTTGAAAAGTCGGCCCTTAGGAAACTTACAGCCTGGAATCAAATCAATAGCACAATCACAGTCCCTATGCAGTGGAAGGGAACTGGACTTGGGCTCATCGAAAACATCCTGGAAATCTGACAGAAACTCAGGAATTTCAGAAGAGGGGGAGGAGGAAATTGACATCAGAGGAACATCATCGTGAACCCCCTGACAACCCCAACTAGTCACAGACATAGATTTCCAATCCAACACCGGATTATGTACCTGTAACCATGGAAACCCCAGCACAACAGCATCATGCAAATTATGTAACACCAGGAAGCAACAATCTTCCTGATGGGCTGGCGCCATGCACATGGTTAACTGTGTCCAAAACTGAGGTTTATTTTTAGCCAATGGTGTAGCATCAATCCCCCTCAAAGGGATAGGACTCCGCAAAGGCTGTAAGGAAAAACCACAACGTCTGGCAAATTCTAAGTCCATTAAATTTAAAGCGGCGCCTGAATCCACAAATGCCATGACAGAGAATGACGATAATGAGCAGATCAGGGTCACAGATAACAGAAATTTAGGTTGTACAGTACTGATAGTAACGGAATTAGCGATTCTCTTGGCACGCTTAGGGCAATCAGAAATAACATGAGCAGAATCGCCGCAGTAAAAGCACAACCTATTCTGACGTCTGAATCCTTGGCTTTCCGCTCTAGACACAATCCTATCACACTGCATAGGCTCAGGACTCCTCTCGGAAGATAACGCCATAGTGTGCACAACTCTGCGCTCACGCAAGCGCCGATCAATTTGAATGGCCAGAGACATAGAATCACTCAGACCTGCAGGCGTGGGGAACCCCACCATAACATCTTTAACAGATTCAGAAAGACCCTTTCTGAAAATTGCCGCCAAAGCATCCTCATTCCACTTAGTAAGCACAGACCATTTTCTGAATTTCTGGCAATATGACTCTGCCGCTTCTTGACCCTGACACAGGGCCAAAAGTGTTTTCTCAGCATGCTCTACAGAGTTAGGTTCATCATACAATAACCCAAGTGCCTGAAAAAAGGTGTCTACATTAAGCAAGGCCGGATTCCCAGATTCCAGGGAAAATGCCCAATCCTGCTGGTCACCACGCAACAGAGAAATGACAATTTTTACCTGCTGGATGGGATCACCAGAGGAACGGGGCTTAAGAGCAAAAAACAGTTTACAGTTATTTTTAAAGCTCAAAAATTTGGACCTGTCCCCGAAGAACAGATTGGGGGTAGGAATTCTAGGCTCTAAAACAGGAGTCTGCACGATATAATCAGAAATACCCTGTACTCTAGCAGCAAGTTGATCCACCCGAGAAGCAAGTCCCTGAACATCCATGTCAACGCCTAACTCCTGAGCCACCCAGAAGTGAAGAGGGAAAAAAAAACACAACAGAGTACAGAAAAAAAATGGCTCAGCACTTTCTTTCCCTTCTTTTGAGATGCGGTTAACTCATTGTTGGCCAGTTGTACTGTTATGAACTGGTGGCCTAGGAGCAGCATGGATGAGCTCTGGAGTAGGTGGCCTCTAAACTGACCGCAGACCCTGAACTTAACACATCAACTAGAAGTAGCTGTGGGATGTTCCTGTCACTCCCTAGACACCTCGTCACGGCCGGAGGACTAATTACACCTAAAGAAAGAAACAGGAATACTATCTTGCCTCAGAGAAAATTCCCAAAGGAAAGGCAGCCCCCACAAATATTGACTGTGAGAGGAGAGGGAAATTACAAACGCAGACTGAAAACAGAATTTAGCAAAGGAGGCCACGCTACCTAGAAAGAAAAGACAGGAAAGAGTACTGTGCGGTCAGTATAAAAAATACTACAAAATCCACCACAGAGAATAAAAAATCTCCACACCTAACTAAAGGCATGGAGGGTAACTCTGTGACTCCAGAGCTTCCAACTTGGCTGAGTAAATCTTAACACAGACAAAGCTGGACAAGAAAAAACATAGCAATTCACAGAACTATTAAGTCCACCGTATGTGGACTGCAAAAACAGAGCCAGGACTTATCTTTGATGATTTGGACAATCCAGAAGGAGAAACCAAGCAGAGATGTGGATCCCTAGAAAACAATGGACAACTGGCACTCAGTAAAGGAAGGAGCCAGACTAAATAGCCCCGTCCAAAGTGGAAGCAGCTGATGACTGTTGTGAAGGACAAACAGCAGCACTACCACTTATAACCACCGGAGGGAGCCTAAGAGCAGAACCCACAACAGAATTCACAACACACAGGGCCCCTCAAAGTATGGCGTTGTGATTGACGGCGGGGGCGCCTCCCACCGGCAGAGACACTTTTGCGTACTATGAGGGGCCCTGTTCCAGTGACATCGCCAACGAGTATGCCCCCCCACCTGTTGAAGGAACCTGCACTTTCATCTGCACCTTCCTCTTTGTCCCGGTGTAAGGTGGTATAGTATGCGGGAAGGGGAACCAGACTTTCTGCAGGGTCAGATACTGGCTATGTAGAGTGCAAGGGGAATGTAGTGGTCTGGGTCAATGTACCGGCAGACTCATCTAGCAGTGGCTGGGCAATGGGCAGGATGAGGAGGAAACACAGATATAGGCCCAAAGAATAAAGTAGGCTAAATGCAGTTCAAAATTGGTAACAGGAGTAAACAGGCAGCACTGCTTTGTTCAGTGGAGGAGAACAGCAAGGAGCGGCAGACACCGTTAGTAGGCCAAACCAAACCAGTAGGCCAAATGCAGTTTTAAAATTCCTATAGGCCGAAAGCCTGAAGATTGAAGCTCAGGAGAAAAACACAGGAGAATACCAAGGAGCGGCAGACACTGTTAGCAGGCCCAACCAAACTAGTAGGCCAAATGCACTTTAATATGTGATATCGGCTGCAAATTGAGGCTCTGCTTTGTGCAGTGAAGGACAGCTGTATTGAGTGGCCCAGACAGACACAGGTAGTAGGCCTAAATTAAAAAAGTTGGCTCAATGCAGTTTAAAATTGGTTACAGGGGTACACAGGCGGCAGAGTGTTGTTAAGCGGAGGACGATTGTCAGGACTGGAGTGGCCCAGACAGACTTAGTAGGCCTAAAATAAAAAAGTTGGCTAAATGCAGTTTAAAATGGGTAACAGGGGTACACATGCAGCACTAGTTTGGTCAGCGGAGGACGATTGCTAGGAGTGGCGCAGACAGACTTGCTAGGCCTAAAATAAAAAAGTAGGCTCAATGCAGTTCAAAATGGGTAACGGGTACACAGGCAGCATTGTTTTGGTCAGCGGAGGACGATTAGTAGGAGTTGCGCAGACAGACTTACTAGGCCTAAAATAAAAAAGTTGGCTCAATGCAGTTCAAAATGGGTAACGGGTACACAGGCAGCATTGTTTTGGTCAGCGGAGGACGATTGCTAGGAGTGGCACAGACAGACTTACTAGGCCTAAAATAAAAAAGTAGGCTCAATGCAGTTCAAAATGGGTAACGGATACAGAGGCAGCATTGTTTTGGTCAGCGGAGGACGATTAGTAGGAGTGGCGCAGACAGACTTACTAGGCCTAAAATAAAAAAGTAGGCTCAATGCAGTTTAAAATGGGTAACAGGGGTACACAGGCAGCACTGGTTTGGTCAGCGGAGGACGATTGCTAGGAGTGGCGCAGACAGACTTACTAGGCCTAAAATAAAAAAGTTGGCTCAATGCAGTTCAAAATGGGTAACGGGAACACAGGCAGCATTGTTTTAGTCAGCGGAGGATGATTAGTAGGAGTGGCGCAGACAGACTTACTAGGCCTAAAATAAAAAAGTTGGATCAATGCAGTTCTAAACTGGTAACAGGAGTAAACTGGTGGCACTGCTTTGTTCGGTGGAGGACAACTGGAATAAGTGGCTGACACAGTACTTTGGCCTAAATAGTAAAGCGGGCTAAATGTTTGCAAAAAAAATGTTCGTAAATAAACAGGTGGCAAAGCAACGTACAGGGGTGGGTTCCTCTGCTGAGTACCAGATAGTGGTAGTTCGCGCACAGTATTCACAGGTCAAAATGGAGGGCATGGTCCCTGTATATATTTACTATCATCTCTCAATTTGTATTGGCAGTGCCATTGAAGGATTTAACAGCACCGACTAAACAGCAGTGGAGCACTGTTTGAGCTGGGGGGGGGAACACTCTCTCGTGGGCGGCGGTACTGGCCCAGGGCCCCTCATATTACGACGGTGTGTCTGACGTTGGGTGTGCACCCCCACCGCCAGAGACACTTAATTGTACGATGAGGGACCCTGTGCCAGTGCCGTCGGCCAAAAGTGGGCACACCCACCTGTCCAGGCAAACGGCACTCGCACGGGGGCTTGCGCCAAGTGGTGACCACGGGCCCGTGGGGGGAGTCAGCCCATTTAGGGAGGTGTTAAAAATGGCCTATGGTGGACATTCAGCAGCAGCAAATGGAGGAATTGGAGCAGTCAGTAAGAGGAATCCAAAAGCAAGACCTTTTTAAAGGAAAAGTACGTGTCAGCAGGGGAAGTTGGGGCAAAAGAATGTGAAATCCATGATTGGTTCATTTTAATGAAGGTTAGATCATCAACATTTTGGGTAGCCAGACGTGTCCTTTTTTCGGTCAGTATTGAACCAGCAGCACTGAAGACTCTTTCTGATAGCACACTGGCAGCAGGGCAAGCGAGCTCCTGTAATGCATATTCTGCCAATTCAGGCCAGGTGTCTAGTTTAGATGCCCAGTAATCAAAGGGGAATGACCTGTGAGGGAGAACATCGATAAGGGAGGAAAAGTAGTTTGTAACCATACTGGACAAATGCTGTCTCCTGTCACTTTGAATCGATGCAGCTGTCCCTGTCGTGTCAGCGGTCATTGAAAAATCATTCCACAACCTTGTCATAAAACCCCTCTGTCCAACGCCACTTCGGATTTCTGCGCCGCTAGAACCTCTGCCATGTTGCCCCCTACGGCTCGTGTGAGAACCATCACCACCGCTGTGTGCTGGGAATGCCAGAACCAAATGGTCTACAAGGGTTGCTTGTTTGGTAGCCAATATTTGCTCTAGGTTCTCATGTGGCATGATATTTTGCAATTTCCCTTTGTAGCGTGGATCCATTAGGCAGGCCAACCAGTAATCGTCATCGGTCATCATTTTGACAATGCGGGGGTCCCTTTTTAGGTTACGCAAGGCATACTCAGCCATGTGGGCCTATGTTCCAGGTGTCAATTCACTGCTTCTGCTGGGTAGAGGAGCACTTTCTTGCAAATCTACATCACAAGTGTCCCGCAAGAAACCTGTACCAGACCTTGCAACGGCACCAGTTTCTATTGCCCCCTGAGAAGCTCCCTCCTCCCATACATACTCAGCCCCATCATCCTCCTCCTCATCCTCTTCGTCCGCCACCTCGTCCTGGACAGTTCCCTAACCAGACAATGGCTGACTATCATCAAGGCTTCCCTCCTCCTCGGCTGCAGACGCCTGCTCCTTAATGTGCGTCAAACTTTGCATCAGCAGACGCATAAGTCGGATGCTCATGCTTATGATGGCGTCGTCTGCACTTACCAGCTGTGTGCATTCCTCAAAACACTGAAGGACTTGACAGAGGTCTTGTAGCTTCGGCCACTGCACACCAGACAACTCCATGTCTGCCATCTAACTGCCTGCCCGTGTATGCGTATCCTCCCACAAATAAATGACAGCACGCCTCTGTTCACACAGCCTCTGAACCATGTGCAGTGTGGAGTTCCACCTTGTTGCAACATCTATAATTAGGCGTTGCTGTGGAAGATTTAGCGATCGCTGATGGTTCAGCATACGGCTGGAGTGTACGGGCTGGTAACTCCGGATAATTTTTCAGGAAGCACTGCACCAGCAGGTTCAAAGTGTGAGCCAAGCAAGGTATGTGTTTAAGTTGTGAAAGGGCTATGGCAGCCATAAAATTCCTTCCGTTATCACTGACTACCTTGCCTGCCTCAAGATGTACACTGCCCAGCCATGACTCACTTTCTTGCTGCAAGAACTCGGCCAGTACTTCTGCGGTGTGTCTGTTGTCGCCCAAACACTTCATTTCCAACACAGCCTGCTGACGCTTACCACTAGCTGTTGCATAATGAGACACCTCGTGTGCAACACTGGCAGCTGTGGATGGAGTTGCCAGGCGACTGCGCTTTGTGGATGAGCTGTCGCTTCTGGAGGAGGAGGAGGGATGTCGAACACCTACTGCCAACTGTTTCCTAGACCGTGGGCTAGGCAGAACTGTACCACTATGGCTGTCCCCTGTGGACCCTGCATCCACCACATTAACCCAGTGCGCCGTGATGGACACGTAGCGTCCCTGGCCATGCCTACTGGTCCATGCATTTGTGGTGAGGTGCACCTTTCCACCGACAGACTGCCTCAGTGCATGGACAATGCGGTCTTTCACATGCTGGTGGAGGGCTGGGATGGCTTTTCTCGCAAAGAAGTGGCGACTGGGTAGGTCATAGCGTGGTACTGCGTAGGCGATCAGGTCTTTGAAAGCTTTGCTTTTGACCAACCGGTAGGGCATCATCTCTAACGAGATTAATCTGGCAATGTGGGCGTTCAAACCCTGTGTACGCGGATGAGAGGATGAGTACTTTCTTTTCCTCACGAGAGTCTCTTCTAGGGTGAGCTGGACAGGAGACCTGCAGATGGTGGAACTAGCGGTGGTGGTGATGGTGGTGGACATGGCGGATTGAGAGACAGTTGGTGATGTTGACCTACATAGAGTGCTTCCTACCAATAACCTTCTGATTCCCTGCCTGCTTTGGCCTTGCGACGATCCCTCCACATTTGCTGCTGGTGGTGTCCGAACCGGTGGGCTTACAGTGAGGGAAGCAATGTAGTGTTGCTGACTACCATCACTCTGACCAGGTGCACCAACGGTACAGGACGTTTGGTAATTAGTCCAGGCTTGCAAGTGCATGCTGGTTAAATGTCTACGCATGCACGTTGTATTTAAATTTTGAAGAATCTTCCCTCTGCTAAAGGTCTTTGAGCATTTCTTACAGATCACTTTAGACTGATCATTGGGATCTTGGTCAAAAAATGCCACACTGCACTCTTCCTACTATGGAATTCCTTTTCAGGCATTGCACGCTGTGCAACTTTCAGCGGTTGGCCACGCTGTCCTAAAACTGTTTTTGTCACACGTTTTGGGCCTGATACGGGCCTGGCTGATGACAGCTGTTGCGATGTAGATTGGTGTTGCTGCAGATAACCCTCCTCCGCTTGTGAGCTAGTGCCAGCGGCACCCTCTTCCCCCAATGGCTGCCAATCTGGGTCAAGAACTGGGTCATCTATCATCTCCTACTCCACAATGTCATGTGCACCTTCCTCAGTGTCACCGTGTAAGCCGGTGCTTTAGCATTCGGGACAGGGCACCATAGTCTCATCAGGGTCAGATACTGGCTCATGAAACTGCGAGGTCAATGTAGTGATCTGAGTCAATGGAACAGCATCATAATCTAGCTGTGGCTGTGCATCAGTGCACTCCATGTCCGATTCTTCTTGTAATGGGCAGTGTACAATTTCCCTTTCTAACCCTGGCACGGTATGGGTAAAGAGCTCCATGGAGTAACCTGTAGTGTCGCCTGACGCATCCTTCACTTTTGGTTTGGGAGAAGGACACAAGGAAACGTCTCTTTGCGGACCGGAAGCATCCACTGACGACTGGCTGCTCTTAGATTTTGAACTTTGGGAAGAGGAGGCGAAAGAGCTAGAGGCTGAGTCAGCAAGGAAAGACAAAACTTTTCCCTGCTGCTCCGGCTTTAAAAGCTGTTTTCCTACTCCCAGGTAAGGGAGCCTTCGAGGCCTTGTGTAGCCAGACGATGATGCAGGCTCAACTCCTCCAGCCTTAGGTGCTACTGTGCTTTTGCCACTACCACCAGATGCAGCACCACCACCACCATCAGTACTAGCTGGCAACCCCCGCCCACGGCCTCTTCCACCAGACTTCCTCATTTTTTGGGGGGAGACACTGAACCACAACTCTGTCCCAGTGGTATAACACAACACTATGAATGTGGCAGAAAGTGGCTGCCTGATATACGACACACTAGCAGTACAGCAGAATATAAACTGTGTGAGAAATACTATCTCACTTTTGGGGGGAGACACTGAACCACAACTCTGGCCCAGTGGTATAACACAACACTATGAACGTGGCAGAAAGTGGCTGCCTGATATACGACACACTAGCAGTACAGCAGAATGTAAACTGTGTGAGAATTACTATCTCACTTTTGGGGGGAGACACTGAACCACAACTCTGGACCAGTGGTATAACACAACACTATGAACGTGGCAGAAAGTGGCTGCCTGATACATGACACACTAGCAGTACTGCAGAATATAAACTGTGTGAGAAATACTATCTCACTTTTGGGGGGAGACACTGAACCACAACTCTGTCCCAGTGGTATAACACAACACTATGAACGTGGCAGAAAGTGGCTGCCTGATATACGACACACTAGCAGTACAGCAGAATATAAACTGTGTGAGAATTACTATCTCACTTTTGGGGGGAGACACTGAACCACAACTCTTTCCCAGTGGTATAACACAACACTATGAACGTGGCAGAATGTGGCTGCCTGATATACGACACACTAGCAGTACAGCAGAATATAAACTGTGTGAGAATTACTATCTCACTTTTGGGGGGAGAAACTGAACCACAACTCTGGCACAGTGGTATAACACAACACTATGAACGTGGCAGAGAGTGGCTGCCTGATATACGACACACTAGCAGTACAGCAGAATATAAACTGTGTGAGAATTACTATCTCACTTTTGGGGGGAGAAACTGAACCACAACTCTGGCACAGTGGTATAACACAACACTATGAACGTGGCAGAAAGTGGCTGTAATTATTATAAAAAAAATATAAATAACTGCAATAACATGCTCCCTAGTCCCTACAATGATCTCAGGACAAGTATGGCAGCAATAAAAAGGACTTCAGAACAAAAAAGTGTGGACAAATAAATAAGACAGGTAACTGTGCAGAAAGGAGCAACAGGATTTTTGCTTTGAAAAAAGCAGTTGGTTTGCACAGCACCGTGCACACAGCTATGCAGCTGCTGCACTAAAATACGACCTCCACTGTCCCTGCACAAAAAGGTGGTGTGGGACAGTGGAAATCGCTCCAGCACAAGCGGTTTGGGGGTTTATATTTCCTCCCTAACTCTGTCCCTGCTTCTGACTAACTGCAGCAACCTCTCCCTATGCTCAGATCGGCAGAAGTAAGATGGTGGTCGGCGTGCACGCCCCTTTATAGCCCCAGTGACGCCGCAGACAGCAAACCAATCACTGCCATGCCCTTGTCTAAGATGGTGGGGACAGAGACCTATGTCATCACGCTGCCCACACTCTGCGTCCTCCTTCATTGGATGAAAAACGGCGGTAACAGCATCATACGAAACGCGACTTTGGCGCTCTGATCGTGTACCGCATGGCCGATCCCACACTAGGATCGGTTCGGGTTTCATGAAACCCGACTTTGCCTAAAAGTCGGCGATTTCTGAAAATGACCGATCCATTTCGCTCAACCCTATCCACGAGTGTAAAAGCACAACCAACATTCAAAAGTGACCAAAACATCAGCCAGAAAGCATTGGTACTGAGATGTGGTCTGTGGTCCCCACCTGCAGAACCACTCCTTTATTGAGTGTGTCTTCATAATTGCCAATAATTTCCATCTGTCGTCTATTTGATTTGCACAACAGCATGTGAAGTTGATTGTCAAACAGTGTTGCTTCCTAAGTGGACAGTTTGATTTCACAGAAGTTTGATTAAATTGAAGTTATATTCTGTTGTTTAAGTGTTCCCTTTATTTTTTTTGAGCAGTGTAGTTTATGGTGTGAAATCCTGCTGAAAGATTCCCATTAAATAAACATATAAACTTTTTTTAAAAGGACACCTCCTCAGCGTATGTATTGTAAAGGAGAGATCTTGTAAACCATGAAGCAAGGGTGTGACTTTATTGTGCGCAGGGGTTGCAATCGCACTGTGGCCCTGGAGGTTAGGGGGCCCAAAGGTCCTTTTGGCCCATATGAAAATACCAATGCAATTAAAGATGCTAAGGAGCCCTGCTTAAGATTTTGCACTGGGGCTCAGAAGTTTTTCTTTGCCATGATGAATTGCTACTGAGAACTGGAGTTGGAGAACACTGCTGTAGAACCTCAATGTGTATGTGTCAGTTTTTACTGTATTCTAGCAATGGTTTGACAAACCACAAAAATAAACTGGTATGGGAACAGTAGTATACAGTGCCCAGAGTATAAAAGTATATTGCAGTTTGCACAATTGTGGGAGGACACAACCTAAATAACTGCAGGACTACATAATATGATTAACCAATTAAACACATGATTGTAGTCAATGGTGCCTGGAGGAATAGTTTACTGGACACAGGCAGCCCTCGTGCTTCACAATGTATTGCATTGTATGACCAATGCTGCAAACAGATTGCATGTCAGTCTCCTTCGCCAGGAAAGGTCGGATGGCAGCGGTTTGCATTCTCCCCTGATTCATTGTGTGACGTCATCGCTGAGAGCGGCATCACAGTTATTCCCTTGGCAACAATATGTCCTCAGGGCTGTGACATAAGTAGGTGATTCACAGAGGAGATTAGCTTCATCGTTACTGTTATACTGTATGGACTGTACACAATTAGGATGGCTAAGGCTGATACATAATACATTAGGCAGGTATATCAACAATATAGACATTTCCATATAGGAAACAAGGCTTCTGTATCCTGTGTCATCCTATTAGCTTTGTCCAGGATTACTTAACAGCATCATTTCAACACAACATAAGAGAGAATTGATAGTTTCCTGCAGGCCGTGCGCCAGATAAGCTTACAATCTAATTTTCATACAAAAGAACAAAGTTCATTGACAGCCACATAAACAATGATCACCATATGCCTGAAAGGAAAGAGTGGGACGCTTAGACGTAATCCTTACAAATATGATGCTATTTTCCACCATATGGAACAATATGGGGACCTGACGTTACAAGAAAGACATAAACATGCAAAATGGCTGCTAAAAATGAAAATAATGATCTATCTTTCCACAACACAGAATAGCTGTGTTCACATGTGAGTGCAATAGTGCCATAAAAGCATCAATCCAGCATTTGTTTTTAAATTTACTGCTGGAGTGGTGTCACTATTCTAAATTCCCTGCCCCTCACCAGCTTCTGCCTTCATATGTTCTCTACGCCACTCTGGTCGTATTCTGCGGGTTGTGACTTGGCGGCTTGTTCCAATATTTGGTGGGTAATCCAGAAGTCACTTCTCAATGTAAGTCTATGAGAGCCAGAACGAGGCCAGAATGAGGATCTCATAGACTTACATTAAGAACTTGTGATCGTTACCTTTGACTTCCGGTCAGTCATAAGTTGCGGTCACAAAATGGCGGTGTAGGACCGGAGTGGTGCCGGGAAAAGCTGAAGACAGCGACTGGTAAATACTAGGGTCAGAAAACTGACATTTGTGGCACTACTCAAGCACTGAAATGAAAAAACAGTGGAATTGTACTGTAACGCCTTCATAAAATGCTCCATATGGTGTGATGATCATGCCGACTTACTAGCAGACCCGTCAAAATAATCAGCAGGTGTCAGCTATATATCATAGTGGACACACTGCAGTATTGCCACTAGTGCCAATTTTGGGAATTTAACCCCTCTAATGCTGCTGTTAATAGCGCAAGTGGCATCGATCTGTGTATTGTGGGCGGGAGCTCCCTCTTTGCTCTGATCAGCACATCATGATTAAGATCACGTCATGCCCAATGGTCTCCATGGTGACCCAAGGCCAAACAATGGCTGCAGAGTCACCCATCTATGGAGGCCTGTAAGGTCCTGCCTTGAGCAAGACCAGTTACTCTTCCTGCCTGTGTGTGCTTTAGATATCTAATACCCTGCGATGCAAAAGCATTGCAATTTATTAGACCAGCGATCAGAGCAGGAAGAGTTGATGTCCAATACTTGGACAAGGTGAAAAAGTGAACTAAAGTTTGTAAAAATGTTTAAAAATAATAAGAAAAGTATGGAAAAAAATGGAAAAATAGGAAAAACGTGGTGTTTCTGTAAAAAAAACAAAAAAAACATATTTGGTATTACCACATCCGGAAAGACCAAATCTATAAACTGTCATATCATTTAACCCCTTCATGACCGGAGCTTTTTTCGGCTTTGCGCTTTCGTTTTTCGCTCCCCTTATTTCCAGAGCCATAACTTTTTTATTTTTCCATCAATATGGCCACCTGAGGGCTTATTTTTTGTGGCACGAGTTGTACTTTTGAACAATACCATTGGTTTTAGCATGTCCTGTACTCGAAAATGGGAAAAAAAATTCCAAGTGCGTTGAAATTGCAAAAAAAAGTGCCATCCCACACTTATTTTTTGTTTAGCTTTTTTGCTAGGTTTGCTAAATGCTAAAACTGACCTGCCATTATGATTCTCCAGGTCATTATGAGTTTATAGACACCAAACATGTCTAGGTTCTTGTTTATCTAAGTGGTGAAACAACATTTCAAAGTTTTCTAAAAAAAAAAAAAGCGCAATTTTCCAAGACTTGAAGCGTCTCCATTTTTGTGATCTCGGGTTGGTTGAGGGCTTATTCTTTTCATGCCGAGCTGACATTTTTAATTATACTATTTTGGTGTAGAAACTTTCTTTTGATCGCCCGTTATTGCATTTTAATGCAATGTTGCGGCGACCAAAAAAAAGTAATTTTGGATTTTGATTTTTTTTATATCGCTATGCTGTTTACCAATCATGTTAATCCTTATTTTCTATTGATAGATTGGACGATTCTGAATGCAGTGATACCAAATATGTGTATGTTTGATTTTTTTAAATTGTTTTATTTTGAATGGAGCGAAAGGGGGGTGATTTGAACTTATGGTTTTTTTTATTTTCTTAATATTTTTAAAAACATTTTTCTTTAAGTTTTGGCATGCTTCAATAGTCTCCATGGGAGCCTAAAAACTGCCATAGCTCGATCGGCTCTGCTACATAGAGGCGATGCTCAGGTCGCCTCTATGTAGCAGAATTACTGCATTGCTATGAGCGCCGACCATAGGGTGGCGCTCATAGCAATCCTACATGAACAACCATAGAGGCCTCTGGTTGTCATTAACCGATGACCACCGATCACGTGACAGGGGTCAGCTGTGCGCGTATTTCCAGCCTGATGGCCGGAAACAAGATTTAAGTGCCGCTGTCAGAGTCTCCATGGGGCCAGGTGACCTGATTGGCACAACCAGGCTTCTCTGAATGTCTCCATGGGGCCAAGTGACCGGATTGTCCCAACCTGGCTTCTCCAAACATCTTTGAGGGTTCAATGATGGCAGGGGTGGATTAAGGGTAGCCAGGGCCCCGGGCTGTTCAGACACTGTGGGCCCCCCCGGTCATGTGACGGGGTCATGTGATGGGGTCATGTGTGTTGTGAATTCTGTTTTTGGGCTCCCTCTGGTGGTTACTGGTGGTACTGGCTGACTTTTGTCTTGCACCTGTTCCCATCAGGAATCTGGGAGTTTCTTATTTAGTCTGGCTTCTCAGTCATTCTAGTGCCGGCAATCAATGTTACCAGAGCACCTCTGTTGCTTGCTACCTGCTCCAAGTCTGCAATTCAGCTAAGTTGCATCTTTGGCATTTTTTGTGTTTGTTTGTCCAGCATGCATTTATATTTCTCTTGCTGCTGGAAGCTCTAGTGATCTGAAATTACTACTCCGGTGTCATGAGTTGATAACGGAGTTAAAGTAATTTCAGGATGGCTGTTTAGGGTTTTGAGGTGACCGCAAAGTCCTCTTTTGTATTTTCTGCTATCTAGTCAGAGGGCCTCTCTTTGCTGAATCTATATTCATACTGCGTACGTGTTTTCCTCTTACCTAACCGTTATTATATGTGGGGGGCTACTATCACTTTTGGGGTTTCCCTGGAGGCAAGCCAGGTCTGTGTATTCCTCTACTAGGAGTAACTAGATCTCCGGCTGGTGCGAGGTGTCTAGGGATAATCGTAGGCACACCCCCTGGCTACTATTAGCTGCGTGTTAGGTTCAGCGTCGCGGTCATCTGAGATTCCATCATTCCTAGAGCTAGTCCGTTTTTGCCTGAGTCCCTGCCATTGGGAACCATGACAGTATTGCCGGCCTGAAATGTATTAAAGGTCTTGACTGATCACAAGAATCTGATTTACCTTGAGTCTGCCAGGCGTCTGAATCCTAGACAGGCGCGCTGGTCGTTGTTTTTCTCCCGGTTTAATTTTGTGGTTTCATACTTGCCGGGTTCAAAAAATGTGAAGGCAGATGCCCTTTCTAGGAGTTTTGAGCCTGACTCCTCTGGTGATTCTGAGCCTACGGGTATCCTTAAGGATGGGGTGATTTTGTCTGCTGTCTCCCCAGACTTGCGACGTGCTTTGCATGAGTTTCAGACTGATAGGCCTGATCGTTGTCCGCCTGGGAGACTGTTTGTTCCAGATGAATGGACCAGTAGAGTCATCTCGGAGGTTCATTCTTCTGTGTTGGCAGGTCACCCTGGAATTTTTGGTACCAGAGATTTGGTGGCCAGGTCCTTCTGGTGGCCTTCCCTGTCTCGGGATGTGCGTGCCTTTGTACAGTCTTGTGATGTTTGTGCTCGGGCCAAGCCTTGCTGTTCTCGGGCTAGTGGATTGTTGTTGTCCTTGCCTATTCCGAAGAGGCCGTGGACGCACATCTCTATGGACTTTATCTCGGACCTCCCGGTTTCTCAGAAAATGTCCGTCATTTGGGTGGTGTGTGACCGTTTTTCTAAGATGGTTCATTTGGTACCCTTGCCCAAATTGCCTTCTTCATCTGAGTTGGTTCCTTTATTTTTTCAGAATGTGGTTCGTTTACATGGTATCCCGGAAAACATCGTTTCTGACAGGGGGTCTCAATTTGTGTCTAGGTTCTGGCAAGCGTTCTGTGCCAGGATGGGCATTGATTTGTCTTTTTCGTCTGCATTCCATCCTCAGACTAATGGCCAGACGGAGCGAACTAATCAGACCTTGGAGACTTATTTGAGGTGTTTTGTGTCTGCTGATCAGGATGATTGGGTCGCCTTTTTGCCGTTGGCAGAGTTTGCCCTCAATAATCGGGCCAGTTCTGCCACTCTGGTTTCTCCTTTCTTTTGCAATTCAGGGTTTCACCCTCGTTTTTCATCTGGCCAGGTGGAATCTTCGGATTGCCCTGGAGTGGACACGGTGGTGGATAGACTGCACCGGATTTGGAGTCATGTGGTGGACAATTTGAAGTTGTCTCAGGAGAAGACTCAGCAGTTTGCTAATCGTCATCGTCGTGTGGGTCATCATCTCCGCGTTGGGGACTTGGTGTGGTTATCTTCTCGTTTTGTCCCTATGAAGGTCTCTTCTCCTAAGTTTAAACCTCGGTTCATAGGTCCTTATAAGATTTTGGAGATTCTTAATCCTGTATCTTTTCGTTTGGACCTACCAGCATCTTTCACCATTCATAATGTCTTCCATCGGTCGTTGTTGCGGAGGTACGAGGTACCGGTTGTTCCTTCTGTTGAGCCTCCTGCTCCTGTGCTGGTGGAGGGTGAATTGGAGTATGTTGTGGAGAAGATTTTTGACTCTCGCGTTTCCAGACGGAGACTTCAATATTTGCTTAAATGGAAGGGATACGGTCAGGAGGATAATTCTTGGGTGACTGCCTCCGATGTTCATGCCTCTGATTTGGTTCGCGCCTTTCATAGGGCGCATCCAGATCGCCCTGGTGGTTCTCATGAGGGTTCGGTGCCCCCTCCTTAAGGGGGGGGTACTGTTGTGAATTCTGTTTTTGGGCTCCCTCTGGTGGTTACTGGTGGTACTGGCTGACTTTTGTCTTGCACCTGTTCCCATCAGGAATCTGGGAGTTTCCTATTTAGTCTGGCTTCTCAGTCATTCTAGTGCCGGCAATCAATGTTACCAGAGCACCTCTGTTGCTTGCTACCTGCTCCAAGTCTGCAATTCAGCTAAGTTGGATCTTTGGCATTTTTTGTGTTTGTTTGTCCAGCATGCATTTATATTTCTCTTGCTGCTGGAAGCTCTAGTGATCTGAAATTACTACTCCGGTGTCATGAGTTGATAACGGAGTTAAAGTAATTTCAGGATGGCTGTTTAGGGTTTTGAGGTGACCGCGAAGTCCTCTTTTGTATTTTCTGCTATCTAGTCAGAGGGCCTCTCTTTGCTGAATCTATATTCATACTGCGTACGTGTTTTCCTCTTACCTAACCGTTATTATATGTGGGGGGCTACTATCACTTTTGGGGTTTCCCTGGAGGCAAGCCAGGTCTGTGTATTCCTCTACTAGGAGTAACTAGATCTCCGGCTGGTGCGAGGTGTCTAGGGATAATCGTAGGCACACCCCCTGGCTACTATTAGTTGCGTGTTAGGTTCAGCGTCGCGGTCATCTGAGATTCCATCATTCCTAGAGCTAGTCCGTTTTTGCCTGAGTCCCTGCCATTGGGAACCATGACACATGTGACGGGGTCATGTGACAAAGATTTTGTAAGCCACCACCATAACACGGTAGACACTTTTGGCCGTGCCCTACTCTACTGTAACCTATTAAATATTTGTTAAAATATGCAGTACAATTTAAGTATATTTTGATTTATTTTTCAATTTTTAAAATGACCAATAATATCACATACAAGGAACAAATACCACCGCACCATGACCAGACCACATATTACAACTACAGTGATCGAATAATATCACATACAGGGAACAAATACCGCTACACCATGTCAAGACCACATATTACCACCACTTGGTGACCAAATAGCACATATAAGGGACAAATACCGCAACACCATTTCCAGACCACATGTTACCACCACATAGTGACTGAATACTACAATACTGATCAGTGATAAAAAAACAAAAAAAACACAATACTATCACCATAAGTGCCAGTATTCACAAGAGATCTGTACTTAGTATGCATTGTCTGTGTAGAGGTTATACATTGATCACTGGTGACATTATACACAGGACCTCTGTATATAGTATACAGTGTATAGTGTCAGTGTATAGGTAACACTGACTCACCAGTGACGTCTCAAGGTGAAGTCCTTCACCTTTCATCCAGCACAGACCGCCATCATTTCTTCCAGCCAGGGCTCGTCTCTGCAGGAAATAACACAGTTATCTAGAGCTCTGCTTGCAGAACACATTACTTAATTTTTCCCAACGTCTACATTACACCACATGAAGAAAAAAAGGCGATATAGTGTCACTCTGCAAAGTAACAGGACCGCCCCCTCATTTAAAACAATATACTCAAAATAAAATAAATACATCACTGCAGTAATAATATCCCTTAATTAGCCCCTATGGTAATAATATTCCCCATCCTGGCCCCGTGTGTCTCCTTCCTGGCTCCAGCCATATCTTCTCGCATCCTGCCCTCATGAGTATCCATTCTACCCAATATGATCTCCCCATCCTGCCCCATCTGTCTCCATCGCATCCATCCTGGCCCATGATCTTATCCTGCCCCATGTCTTTCATTCTGCCCCGTGTCTCCAATCATGCCCCATATCTACATTCTGCCCATGTCTCCAGTCCTGCCCCCAGTGTGTCCAGCAATCTGCCCCAGTGTGTCCAGCATATTACCCCCAGTGTGCCCAGCAATCTGCCCCAGTATGTCCAGCATTCTGCCCCAGTGTGTCCAGCATTCTGCCCCAGTGTGTCCAATATTGCCCCAGTCTGTCCAGCAATCTGCTCCAGTGTCTCCAGCATACTGCCCCCAGTGTGTCCAGCATACTGCCCCCAGTGTGTCCAGCATATTGGCCCCAGTGTGTCCAGCATATTGCCCCCAGTGTGTCCAGCATACTGCCCCCAGTGTGTCCAGCATACTGCCCCCAGTGTGTCCAGCATACTGCCCCCAGTGTGTCCAGCATACTGCCCCCAGTCTGTCCAGCATATTGCCCCAAGTGTGTCCAGAATACTGCCCCAGTGTGCCCAGCATATTGCCCCCAGTGTGTCCAGTATATTGCCCCCAGTGTGTCCAGCATATTGCCCCCAGTGTCTCCAATATTGCCCCCAAGCTGTCCAGCAATATGCCCCCAGTGTGTCCAGAATTCTGCCCCAGTGTCTCCAGCATTCTGCCCCAGTGTCTCCAGCATTCTGCCCCAGTGTCTCCAATATTGCCCCCAGTCTGTCCAACAATCTGCCCCAGTGTCTCCAGCATATTGCCCCCAGTGTGTCCAGCAATCTGCCCCAGTGTGTCCAGCATATTGCCCCCAGTGTGTCCAGCAATCTGCCCCAGGGTGTCCAGCATATTGCCCCCAGTGTGTTTAGCATATTGCCCCCAGTGTGTCCAGCATATTGCCCCCAGTGTGTCCAGCATATTGCCCCCAGTGTGTCCAGCAATCTGCCCCAGTGTGTCCAATATTGCCCCCAGTGTCTCCAGCATATTGCCCCCAGTGTGTCCAGCAATCTGCCCCAGTGTGTCCAGCATATTGCCCCCAGTGTGTCCAGCATATTGCCCCCAGTGTGTCCAGCATAATGTCCCCAGTGTGTCCAGCATATTGCCCCCAGTGTGTCCAGCATATTGCCCCCAGTGTGTCCAGCATATTGCCCCCAGTGTGTCCAGCATATTGCCCCCAGTGTGTCCAGCAATCTGCCCCAGTCTGTCCAGCATTCTGCCCCAGTGTGTCCTCTCTGCCCACCGGGCCCATACGCCAGTCAGGGCAGTGATGCCCTGACTGGCGGCGGGCAATCTGAGAGGTAACCGAGGGCCCCCCCACACCGCTGGGCCCTGGGCTGCCACCAAGATTGACCCTATTATAATCCGCCCCTGAATGATGGTCAATGGATTAGATATCTATTCCTCCAGGTAGGGCCGTAATCCCTTAAGCTGGTCTCCTGTAGAGTGTCTCAAATCTGTATTCCTCTGGTTGGAGACATGGTGCCTTGGCTACTGTCATGTTGAGTCTCTTTTTGGTAACAGAGGCACATCTCCCTTTTAGGCTGTGTGCACACGTTGCAGATTTTTCGAATTTTTTTGCATTTTTTCGCTGTAAAAATGCTATAAAAATGCATACATTATGCATCCCATCATTTAGAATGCATTCTGCAATTTTTGTGCACATGATGCATTTTTTTCCGCAAAAAAAACACATCGCGGTAAAAAACGCAGCATGTTCATTAATTTTGCAGATTTTTTTGCGGATTTCCCACTATATTATTGCATTGGAAACCTCCGGAAAAATCCGCAAAAAAACGCACAAAAAACGCGGTACAAATGAGAGAAAAACGCATGCGGATTTCTTGCAGAAAATGTCTGGTTTTGCTCAGAAAATTTCTGCAAGAAATCCTGAACGTGTGCACATAGCCTTAGGCCATGTGCACACGTTGCGGATTTCTTGCAGAAATTTCCTGAAGAAAACCGGAAATTTTCTGCAAGAAATCCGCATTTTTTTTTTTGCGTTTTTTTTCCGTTTTTTTCGCGTTTTTTTAGCATTCTGCAAGCGTAATTAGCTTGCAGAATGCTAAAGTTTTCCAAGCGATCTGTAGCATCGCTTGGAAAACTGACTGACAGATTGGTCACACTTGTCAAACATACTGTTTGACAAGTGTGACCAACTTTTTACTATAGATGCAGCTTATGCAGCATCTATAGTAAAAGATAGAATGTTTAAAAATAATTAAAAAAATAAAAAAATGCTTATACTCACCCAGACATCTCATAAGCGGCGTCCGTTCGTCTTCCTATAGCTGGTCTGTGCGCACAGGGCCTTCCGTGACGTCACGGTCACGTGAGCAGTCACGTGAGCGGTCACATGACCGCTCACGACCAATCACAGGACAGTGACGTCATCGGCAAGGTCCTTCGCCGCACACCAGCTACAGGAACCGAACGGCAGCGTGCAGCGGTGAGGCGGGAACACTGCGCGGGACATCGAGGGTGAGTATAGGACTATTTTTTATTTTATTTCTTATTTTTTGACCAGTTATATGGTGCCCAGTGCGTGGAGGAGAGTCTCCTCTCCTCCACCCTGGGTACCAACCGCACATAATCTGCTTACTTCCCGCATGGTGTGCACAGCCCCGTGCGGGAAGTAAGCAGATCAATGGACTCCTAGGTGTGCGGAATCCCTGCAATTCCGCATTTTTAATGAACATGTTGCTTTTTTTTCCGCTATGCGATTTTTTCGCGGAAAAAATCGCAACATTTGCACAAAAAATGCGGAATACCTTGTAAATAATAGGAGGCATATGTTAGCGTTTTTTTCACGTTTTTATAGCGAAAAAACGCGAAAAAAAACGCTAAAAATCCTGAACGTGTGCACATGGCCTTACAGTTCACAACTGCCCATCAGGCCAGCATCCACAGGTCAAGGGGAAGGTGGGATGAGATGATCTCTCATTGTTCAAGTATTCAATTAATCTGCATAGTTGGTACTGCAGTGTTTGCAGGTCAACAAGCTGCATGGACTGATACAATGGTTAATCAATATATTAGCAAACATCGATTGTTCAATTACCAGTGTCCCTGTCCTTCAAGGATAGCAACAAAATATGCAGCAACAAACATCACTTCAAGAGTTCAGGCTCATATAAACAATGGCCTATATCTCCTGACCTACTGAAAAATACATCTAGCCTAATAGAGAATAAATACTGTGTTGTCACAATATGACACTGCAGCGGATGGAATAACACACTTCAAATGGGTTCTCTGGGTCTATTAATTGATTTTCCACTGGATAGTTCTTCAATATAAGATCTGTGGGGGTCCAACATCAGAACATTCACCAATAAGCTGAAAACCACTTTAGCAGCAGCCAGACCTAAGCGATGTACAGGTGGAACACAACAGCCCTGGACATTTATTGCAGACAAGTACTCAGCTTGACCTCCCATTGAAGTGAATGTACTGCAGCATTCAGGCAGTGGATGCCAAGTAATGTACAGGGTGGCTGTATATAGACCGTACATTGCTTAGGCTAGGTTCACACTGCATTCATGCACCAAGTCTACAGCACACACCTGAGAACTTTTCTAGACATATACTGCAATATCATTATGGCAGACCATTCACCAGACATATGCTAAAAGTGTGGTCTTTCAGCCTCTGTCTGGCCTGCATGCACTTAAGCAACTCTATAAGAAAGAGCAGACTGCACTTTCCTATACAGGGGGACACTGCAAAGAGATGTATACTATCAAGAATATGTCTCTTTACAGTGGGTTCTATGGTGACAAGGCTCGTTAAAGGGTCGACATTGACTGTTAGGATTGCTACTTCCAATAGGTGGCACTAGAGTTCTAGTCCTCTTCCTCTCGGAGGAGACAATTTGCATATTTCCCAGAGGAGCATTGCAGCTTTAAGTCTCCTCACCTCGACATGCTGTTTGGAGCACCCCCAGAAGCAGGGCCGCGGGGTACTCGGTACCGGGCCTCTCTGTCTCAGTTCTGGGGTTGTCACGGTGGCTAGACACGGTCCGTGACCCTGCTAAGGGGCGTCCAATGAAATATAAGATGATGGTGCGTGGTGCGGGTCGCAATGAACGCAAGGACACAGGGTTGCAGTCTCTTTACCTCTTTACTGAAGGCTTCAGGATCCTCAATCCAGAGTACTGTTAACAGGGCTGGTTGAGACCGGCCGGTTCGAAGGCACCTCCAGAGTTCCCTTTGCAGGTGGAAATCTGTGCCTACCTTCTAGCGCCTGTGTTTTGTAGTACTTCCCTGCTGAGCACCACGGGATAGTCCTCACAACTGTTGTGTCTGTTTCTGATGTTCTTTCTCACAACTTATATCTGTTCTGATGTTCTTCTCCGTCCCCCAGATGATATGGCTAGGACGCACCCGTATGACGGGTAGGCCTGGAGTTCTTCCGGGACCCTAGTGTCGCCCCTTTCCCACAGTTGCCCCCTATGTCTGCTTAGGTGATTTAGGTGAGACAGCCAACCTATAATTAACTGTCCTGCCGTTGGTTTGAAGTAATGCTTGGAGCCCAATACTTCCTCGGCGTTCCGGCCACCGGCTACGCACCTCAGTAGGATGTTGCCTCGATCTTACGGCACAACTCCTACTGGTGTTATCTCCTTTTTGCTGTGATCTCGTTTCTCACTCCTCACAATAAACCTCGCTTCTTGTCCTTTCTTGAGATACCGCCGCAATGTAGTGCAGGCACGGTTCATAAACGCTCTTGTCTTGTTTGCTAGGCCTCTGTCAGGATCCCACCCCTGACAGGGACCCCCCTGAATCTTTCCCCTGCAACACCCCCTGCCACAGGATGTTGCCTGGTTCCAACCCAGTCAGCTTCTGTCTAACTTCCTATCCAACCCCCAGTTTTACCAGATTGTGAGGAGTGGCCTAATACATAGTACCCTTTGCTCCCCCTGGAGGCCAGACTGTGAAGTGCATTGGTGTCTGTGATACCTGGTCAGGTGAACTCCTTAAGTGCCATCAGACGTACCATCACTCCCCTTAGCGGCGGAGCGACTGTACTGCAACGACCAGGACTCTGGGGCACTGCACTTATCATGTCACTCTCCACAAGGAGCAACGATACTTCTTGGATCCCGGTCAGACGCCTCTCAATCAGCCAAATCAGATCTCCACTTTGCACTGACAAGGGGCAGTACCCCAAAACACAGTGTCTGCAAATTGAGATTCTGGTTTGGCTATTATCCTAAGTCATGTGACAAGGCTCGTTAAAGGGTCGACATTGACTGTTAAGATTCCTACTTCCAATAGGTGGCACTAGAGTTCTAGTCCTCTTCCTCTCTGAAGAGACAATTTGTAACTTTCTACAAATTTTTTTTCAAAAATAATGCTGGCACAAAGTAGACATGTGGTAAATGCTATTTATTTATTATTTTATGCTGTATGGCTATTTGTTTTAAGAGCATAAATAGTCTAAGATCCAAAATGGCAAATTTTTCTTAATTTTTGTTACATTTTTGGTAAATTTTACATATTTTCATAAATGAACGCAATCATATCAATCTAAATTTACTACTGTCATGAAGTACAATGTGTCAGAAAAATGCAGTCTCAGAACCACTGGGATATGCTGATGCGTTCCAGAGTTATTACCACGTAAAATGACACTGATCAGAATTGATTATGAGGCTTCTGAGCTTGGGTCAGGAGTAGTGATGAGCAAATAGTGAAATATTTGGATTTGGGAAAATCAGCACAAATAATTTCTAATATCCGTGTATTCGTACAGAATAATTAATCCAATGCTAGTCAATGGGAAATCTGAATATTTTTCTGCTGGACCCAATAAGCAGGTCTGGGGGCCTGAGAAAAAGGTTGAAATGGATGGGAAAGAGCTAAAACTAAATGGGAACAGCATGGAGAAGATGCCTGCATGCCTTTCTGACTCACATATGGTATCTGGGAATAATGTTGTCAGACTATTGCGCCAGTTTTACGGATTTATAAAAAGACCTACCAAACCAAACCTAAATTTTTTTAAAAGGGAAAAATGCAAAGAAACATTATTCCCTTCACAAATACATGTATGTAATGCAAAATAATAAAAAAAAATTACACCTACCTTTAGCATATGTTCACATGGAGCGTTTTGGTTTTAGTTTTTCCTTCAACATTTGTGACGGCTCTCACTCCTACATTTGGGAGGTTCCTCCCTCATGCCAAATAGTTAGGAAGATATTAGAATTAGTGTTGAGCATTCCGATACCGCAAGTATCGGGTATCGGCCGATATTTGCGGTATCGGAATTCAGATACCGAGATCTGATACTTGCCGCATATCGGATACCGGAATCGGAAGTTCTCAATTCAAACAGCACGAATTCAGCCAATGAGGACTGATTACAAGTGTGGGCACATCCTGTTCAGCATGGTGGGCATGAAACTACTGGCAAGGCTGTGATTGGCTGCTGAAATTATGTCATGCTGCAGTTTAAAAGTCGCTGGCGCCATTTTGGGCTCACTCTGCTGTGAATTCAGTTAGGCATAGGACGCTGTGTTCTGACTGAGGGCCAGTTGAGATAGCGATTTGCTTCTTTGTGCTTTTCCCAGGCTAATTTAGCAACCGCTGTGTGTTCACCTTGCTTTTGCCTTGCAGCGCTGTTTTCACAGCGATCTGCAAGGTCTCTGTGTGTGTGTGTGTGTGAGTGAGTGCAGCCCACTCTGTAGTCTGTGTGCAGCCATAGCCGGTTGTATCCAGCTCAGGGTGGACTCATACAGTTCTATCCATTCCATTGTCCTTTTTTGCAAATAGTGCAGGCTGCTGCACATTTTTTCAAATAATTCATATTAGTGGCTTTCCACCCGTATCCAGCTAAATTGTGGAAAAACACTACATAGGATAACGTAGAGGAGGTTTTTGGGGTCTTGCAGCGCCGTTTACGGCTGTCTGCACGGTCTCCGTGTGAGTGCAGCTCGCCCTGTAGTCTGTGTGCAGCCACAGCCGGTTGTATCCAGCTCAGGGTGGTTCACTGACTCATACAGTTCTATCCATTCCATTGTCCTTTTTTGCAAATAGTGCAGCCCGCTGCACATTTTTTCAAATAATTCCTATTAGTGGCTTTCCACCCGTATCCAGCTAAATTGTGGAAAAACACTACATAGGATAACGTAGAGGAGGTTTTTGGGGCCTTGCAGCGCCGTTTACGGCTGTCTGCACGGTCTCCGTGTGAGTGCAGCTCGCCCCGTAGTCTGTGTGCAGCCACAGCCGGTTGTATCCAGCTCAGGGTGGTTCACTGACTCATACAGTTCTATCCATTCCATTGTCCTTTTTTGCAAATAGTGCAGCCCGCTGCACATTTTTTCAAATAATTCCTATTAGTGGCTTTCCACCCGTATCCATCTAAATTGTGGAAAAACAATACATAGGATAACGTAGAGGAGGTTTTTGGGGCCTTGCAGTGGCGTTTACGGCTGTCTGCACGGTCTCCGTGTGAGTGCAGCTCGCCGTGTTGTCAGTTCAGCCCCCAAAAAATAAATAAATAATAAAGTTCACCAAACACACGGCTCCAGTCAGCAGGAGGCAACGGTTCCGTTAGATGGTGACAGACTACATGTCTTGCCCTCTTGCTGTACTCTTCCCCTTTCAAGTTTTGGGTCTCTAAGCTGGATACATGGCCAGAGCTAAGCCAGTATGCATTGGAGGTGCTGGCTTGCCCTGCGGCTAGTGTATTATCGGAACGCGTCTTTAGTGCTGCAGGTGGTGTACTGACCACGCATGTGACTATCCTCCGATAACGTTGACCGGCTTACTTTCCTGAAAATGAACCAGGCCTGGATCTCGCAGGAATTTGCCACTCCTCTTCCTGATTAAATAATTGGGTGACTGTCTACAGTATCCAGGTCTCCTGTTGCGTTCATCTTTCTACCACCTGAACTGTAATTCCTGGGCTCCAACACCGCCAGTTGAGGCTCAGAAGTGCCGTCTGCACGGTCAAAACATACGACCCAGTGTTATTGGGTGTCAGTAACGTCAGCTGATCCCCAGCTGTGTAGCCGGCAATGTGTCTTGCGACCGCCACGCTGACACAACAACTGAAATGTAAGGGAACCTGTCCCCCCCCAGGCGTTTGTTACTGAAATAGCCACCTTGTGCAGCAGTAATGCTGCACAAGGAAAAGGTAACTATTTTTGTTTAGCTCCTTGCACTGTTGTGAATTTGCTTTTTGCTCCCTCTAGTGGTTACTAGTTTTTTGACTCTGGTTTTTCTGTCATTCCTTTTATCCGCACCTGGGTCATTACTTAGGGGTGTTGCTATATAAGCTCCCTGGACCTTCAGTTCAATGCCTGGCAACGTAGTTATCAGAGCTAGTCTGCTGTGCTCTTGTCTACTGATCCTGGTTCCAGTTATATCAGCTAAGTCTGCCTTTTGCTTTTTGCTATTTGTTTTGGTTTTGTATTTTTGTCCAGCTTGTTCCAAATCTATATCCTGACCTTTGCTGGAAGCTCTAGGGGGGCTGGTGTTCTCCCCCCGGACCGTTAGACGGTTCGGGGGTTCTTGAATTTCCAGTGTGGATTTTAATAGGGTTTTTGTTGACCATATAAGTTACCTTTCTTTATTCTGCTATCAGTAAGCGGGCCTCTCTGTGCTAAACCTGGTTCATTTCTGTGTTTGTCATTTCCTCTTACCTCACCGTCATTATTTGTGGGGGGCTTCTATCCAGCTTTGGGGTCCCCTTCTCTGGAGGCAAGAAAGGTCTTTGTTTTCCTCTACTAGGGGTAGCTAGATTCTCCGGCTGGCGCGTGTCATCTAGAATCAACGTAGGAATGATCCCCGGCTACTTCTAGTGTTGGCGTTAGGAGTAGATATATGGTCAACCCAGTTACCACTGCCCTATGAGCTGGATTTTTGTATTCTGCAGATTTCCACGTTCCTCTGAGACCCTCGCCATTGGGGTCATAACAGTTTGCCAGGCCAGTATTAAATGTTTAATGCATTGCAGAAGAGGGATTATAAGAAAGAAGATTCTGAGTTTTTTTTTTTTTTTTCTTCTTCCCCTTTACCTCAGAGTGGCTATGCTTGCTGCAGACATGAATGTCCAGACCTTGATTACAAGTGTGGACCAGCTGGCTACTCGTGTGCAGGGCATACAAGACTATGTTATCAGAAATCCTAGGTCAGAACCTAAAATACCGATTCCTGAACTGTTTTCCGGAGACAGGTTTAAGTTTAGGAATTTCGTGAATAATTGTAAATTGTTTTTGTCCCTGAGACCCTGTTCATCTGGAGATTCTGCTCAGCAAGTAAAAATTGTTATTTCGTTCTTACGGGGCGACCCTCAGGATTGGGCTTTTTCGCTGGCGCCAGGAGATCCGGCCTTGGCTGATCTTGATGCGTTTTTTCTGGCGCTCGGTTTACTTTATGAGGAACCCAATCTTGAGATTCAGGCAGAAAAGGCCTTGCTGGCTATGTCTCAGGGGCAGGACGAGGCTGAAGTGTATTGCCAAAAATTTCGGAAATGGTCCGTGCTGACACATTGGAACGAGTGTGCACTGGCCGCTAATTTTAGAAATGGCCTTTCTGAAGCCATTAAGAATGTTATGGTGGGTTTTCCCATTCCCACAGGTCTGAATGATACTATGGCACTGGCTATTCAATTTGACCGGCGGTTGCGGGAGCGCAAAACCGCAAATTCCCTCATGGTGTTGTCTGAACAGACACCTAATTCGGTGCAATGTGATAGAAAAACCGCAAATTCCCTCATGGTGTTGTCTGAACAGACACCTGATTTAATGCAATGTGATAGAATCCTGACTAGAAATGAGCGGAAAATTCATAGACGCCGGAATGGCTTGTGCTACTACTGTGGTGATTCTACACATGTTATCTCAGCATGCTCTAAACGTATAGCTAAGGTTGTTAGTCCTGTCACCGTTGGTAATTTGCAACCTAAATTTATTCTGTCTGTAACTTTGATTTGCTCACTGTCATCTTATCCTGTCATGGCGTTTGTAGATTCAGGTGCTGCCCTGAGTCTCATGGATCTCTCATTTGCTAAGCGCTGTGGTTTTACTCTTGAACCATTAGAAAATCCTATTCCTCTTAGGGGTATTGATGCTACACCATTGGCAGCAAATAAACCGCAGTATTGGACACAGGTTACCATGTGCATGACTCCTGAACACCGCGAGGTGATACGTTTCCTGGTTTTACATAAAATGCATGATTTGGTTGTTTTAGGGCTGCCATGGTTACAGACCCATAATCCAGTCCTGGACTGGAAGGCTATGTCAGTCTCAAGTTGGGGCTGTCGTGGTATTCATGGGGATTCCCTGCCTGTGTCTATTGCTTCTTCTACGCCTTCGGAAGTTCCGGAGTATTTGTCTGATTATCAGGATGTCTTCAGTGAGTCTGAGTCCAGTGCACTGCCTCCTCATAGGGACTGTGACTGTGCTATAGATTTGATCCCAGGCAGTAAATTTCCTAAGGGAAGACTGTTTAATCTGTCGGTACCTGAACATACCGCTATGCGTTCATATATCAAGGAGTCTCTGGAGAAAGGACATATTCGTCCGTCTTCTTCCCCTCTTGGTGCGGGATTCTTTTTTGTGGCAAAAAAGGACGGATCTTTGAGACCTTGTATTGATTATCGACTTTTAAATAAGATCACTGTCAAATTTCAGTATCCTTTACCGCTGTTGTCTGACTTGTTTGCCCGGATTAAGGGTGCCAAGTGGTTCACCAAGATAGACCTTCGTGGTGCGTACAACCTTGTGCGCATTAAGCAAGGTGATGAATGGAAAACCGCATTCAATACGCCCGAAGGTCATTTTGAGTACTTGGTGATGCCTTTTGGGCTCTCCAATGCGCCTTCAGTTTTTCAGTCCTTTATGCATGACATTTTCCGGAAGTATCTGGATAAATTTTTGATTGTTTATCTGGATGATATTTTGGTTTTTTCTGACAATTGGGATTCGCATGTGGAGCAGGTCAGGTTGGTCTTTAAAATTTTGCGTGAAAATTCTTTGTTTGTCAAGGGCTCAAAGTGTCTCTTTGGTGTGCAGAAGGTTCCCTTTTTGGGGTTCATTTTTTCCCCTTCTGCTGTGGAGATGGACCCAGTCAAGGTCCGAGCTATTCTTGATTGGACTCAGCCCTCGTCAGTTAAGAGTCTTCAGAAGTTCTTGGGCTTCGCTAACTTCTACCGTCGTTTTATCGCTAATTTTTCTAGCATTGTGAAACCTTTGACGGATATGACCAAGAAGGGCTCCGATGTAGCTAACTGGGCTCCTGCTGCCGTGGAGGCTTTCCAGGAGTTGAAACGCCGGTTTACTTCGGCGCCTGTTTTGTGCCAGCCTGACGTCTCACTTCCCTTTCAGGTTGAGGTGGATGCTTCGGAGATTGGGGCAGGGGCCGTTTTGTCGCAGAGAGGCCCTGGTTGCTCTGTTATGAAACCTTGTGCCTTTTTCTCTAGGAAGTTTTCGCCTGCCGAGCGAAATTATGATGTGGGCAATCGGGAGTTGTTGGCCATGAAATGGGCATTTGAGGAGTGGCGTCATTGGCTCGAGGGTGCTAAGCATCGTGTGGTGGTCTTGACTGATCACAAAAATCTGATGTATCTCGAGTCTGCTAAACGCCTTAATCCGAGACAGGCCCGCTGGTCATTGTTTTTCTCCCGCTTTGATTTTGTTGTCTCGTATTTACCAGGTTCAAAGAATGTGAAGGCCGATGCTCTTTCTAGGAGCTTTGTGCCTGATGCTCCTGGAGTCGCTGATCCTGTTGGTATTCTTAAAGATGGAGTTATCTTGTCAGCTATTTCTCCGGATCTGCGACGTGTGTTGCAGAGATTTCAGGCTGATAGGCCTGAGTCTTGTCCACCTGACAGACTGTTTGTCCCGGATAAGTGGACCAGCAGAGTCATTTCCGAGGTTCATTCCTCGGTGTTGGCAGGTCACCCGGGAATTTTTGGCACCAGAGATCTGGTGGCCAGGTCCTTTTGGTGGCCTTCCTTGTCAAGGGATGTGCGGTCATTTGTGCAGTCCTGTGGGACTTGTGCTCGAGCTAAGCCTTCCTGTTCTCGTGCCAGCGGTTTGCTCTTGCCCTTGCCTGTCCCGAAGAGACCTTGGACACATATCTCCATGGATTTCATTTCTGATCTTCCGCTATCTCAGGGCATGTCTGTTATCTGGGTGATATGTGATCGCTTCTCCAAGATGGTCCATTTGGTTCCTTTGCCTAAGCTGCCTTCCTCTTCCGATCTGGTTCCTGTGTTTTTCCAGAACGTGGTTCGTTTGCACGGCATCCCTGAGAATATTGTGTCAGACAGAGGATCCCAGTTCGTTTCCAGATTCTGGCGATCCTTTTGTAGTAGGATGGGCATTGATTTGTCGTTTTCGTCTGCTTTCCATCCTCAGACTAATGGACAGACGGAGCGAACCAATCAGACTTTGGAGGCTTATTTGAGGTGTTTTGTCTCTGCTGATCAGGACGATTGGGTGACATTCTTGCCGTTGGCTGAGTTTGCCCTTAATAATCGGGCTAGTTCCGCCACCTTGGTTTCGCCTTTTTTCTGCAACTCTGGTTTCCATCCTCGCTTTTCTTCGGGTCATGTGGAGCCTTCTGACTGTCCTGGGGTGGATTCTGTGGTGGATAGGTTGCAGCAGATCTGGAATCATGTGGTGGACAACTTGAAGTTGTCACAGGAGAAGGCTCAGCGCTTTGCCAACCGCCGCCGCGGTGTGGGTCCCCGACTACGCGTTGGGGATTTGGTATGGCTTTCTTCCCGCTTTGTTCCTATGAAGGTCTCCTCTCCCAAATTTAAACCTCGTTTTATTGGGCCTTACAAGATATTGGAAATCCTTAATCCTGTATCTTTTCGTCTGGATCTTCCTGTGTCGTTTGCTATTCACAATGTATTTCATAGGTCCTTGTTGCGGCGGTACATTGTGCCTGTAGTTCCTTCTGCTGAGCCTCCTGCTCCGGTGTTGGTTGAGGGCGAGTTGGAGTACGTGGTGGAGAAGATCTTGGATTCTCGCCTCTCCAGGCGGAGGCTTCAGTACCTGGTCAAGTGGAAGGGCTATGGTCAGGAGGATAATTCCTGGGTGGTCGCCTCTGATGTTCATGCGGCCGATTTAGTTCGTGCCTTTCATGCCGCTCATCCTGATCGCCCTGGTGGTCGTGGTGAGGGTTCGGTGACCCCTCACTAAGGGGGGGGTACTGTTGTGAATTTGCTTTTTGCTCCCTCTAGTGGTTACTAGTTTTTTGACTCTGGTTTTTCTGTCATTCCTTTTATCCGCACCTGGGTCATTACTTAGGGGTGTTGCTATATAAGCTCCCTGGACCTTCAGTTCAATGCCTGGCAACGTAGTTATCAGAGCTAGTCTGCTGTGCTCTTGTCTACTGATCCTGGTTCCAGTTATATCAGCTAAGTCTGCCTTTTGCTTTTTGCTATTTGTTTTGGTTTTGTATTTTTGTCCAGCTTGTTCCAAATCTATATCCTGACCTTTGCTGGAAGCTCTAGGGGGGCTGGTGTTCTCCCCCCGGACCGTTAGACGGTTCGGGGGTTCTTGAATTTCCAGTGTGGATTTTAATAGGGTTTTTGTTGACCATATAAGTTACCTTTCTTTATTCTGCTATCAGTAAGCGGGCCTCTCTGTGCTAAACCTGGTTCATTTCTGTGTTTGTCATTTCCTCTTACCTCACCGTCATTATTTGTGGGGGGCTTCTATCCAGCTTTGGGGTCCCCTTCTCTGGAGGCAAGAAAGGTCTTTGTTTTCCTCTACTAGGGGTAGCTAGATTCTCCGGCTGGCGCGTGTCATCTAGAATCAACGTAGGAATGATCCCCGGCTACTTCTAGTGTTGGCGTTAGGAGTAGATATATGGTCAACCCAGTTACCACTGCCCTATGAGCTGGATTTTTGTATTCTGCAGATTTCCACGTTCCTCTGAGACCCTCGCCATTGGGGTCATAACATTGCACACGCAGAACTTAACACTTTTAAAGTGTGTCCACTGATACCGTAAAACCATCCCGGAGGTGGGACTTTCCTTTGTAATGTGACGCAGCACACCCGTCATTCCTACCCCCTTAGCGCCGTGCGCCGCCTCCTCCGCGTTGTTTAATTCTGTCCCGGAGCCAGCGCTGTTATGTTATCCCTTGGTCAGGCACACTTTGCGGTGCCCGTCTTCTGACATCATTTGGTGTCAGGCTGGCTGCGCCTGTGCGGCTGCGCTGGCCGAGATCCCACCTCGCAGTGTCTTCTGATTTAATCACACTGCGGGCCTGGGATCCATGGGCATGCGCAGTGCATATCTTCACCTCAGGCTGCTGTCACTCATCTCCCTCCGTCTTCTTCAGACTGTGCACCGTCAGCTGATCCCTAATGGCATGCCACGGCCGTGACACCGCACAGTCTGAAGAAGCTGGAGGGAGGGGAGTGAGAGGCGAGGATATGCACTGCGCATGGCCACGGATCCCAGGCCCGTGGTGGGATTACATTAGACGACACTGCGAGGTGGGATCTGGGCCAGCACGGCCGCAGAGGCGCAGCCAGCCTGACACCAAATGATGTCAGAAGATGGGCAGCGCTAAGTGTGCCTGGCCAAGGGATAACATAACAGCGCAGGCTCCGGGACAGAATCAAACAACGCTGAGGAGGCGGCGCATGGAGCCAAGGGGGTAGGAATGAGGGCTGTGCTGCGTCACATTACAAAGGAAAGTCCCACCTCTGGGACGGTTTAACTGTGTGAGGGGACACATTTCATAAGTGTTTAGTTCTGTGTTTGCAAGGAGCATAATGAAAAGAGCCACCTTTTCCTTTGGCATCCTTTGTGATGCAAAAGCTGGCTCTTTCAGCTACAAACGCCTTTTGGGGGGGGTTAAAGGTTCCCTTTCGACTTGCTTCAATCAGGCTTCGGCCTAAACGGTGTTCCTCTGCTCCTCCTGCTGTCCCTGGGCTCCAACACCGCTAGTTGGTGCCTGGAAGTGCTGTCCGCACAGTCAACAGTCGCTCCTCTGTTATTGGGGTTCAGTAACGTCAGCTGCTCCCCTGCTGTGTGTGATGCAATACCTCCTATCTGATCCTCCTGCTGTCCCTGGGCTCCAACACCGCTAGTTGGTGCCTGGAAGTGCTGTCCGCACAGTCAACAGTCGCTCCTCTGTTATTGGGGTTCAGTAACGTCAGCTGCTCCCCTGCTGTGTGTGATGCAATACCTCCTATCTGATCCTCCTGCTGTCCCTGGGCTCTAACACCGCTAGTTGGTGCCTGGAAGTGCTGTCCGCACAGTCAACAGTCGCTCCTCTGTTATTGGGGTTCAGTAACGTCAGCTGCTCCCCTGCTGTGTGTGCTGCAATACCTCCTATCTGATCCTCCTGCTGTCCCTGGGCTCCAACACCGCTAGTCGGTGCCTGGAAGTGCTGTCCGCACAGTCAACAGTCGCTCCTCTGTTATTGGGGTTCAGTAACGTCAGCTGCTCCCCTGCTGTGTGTGCTGCAATACCTCCTATCTGATCTTCCTGCTGTCCCTGGGCTCCAACACTGCTGGTTGCTGCCCGGAAGTGCTGTTTGCACAGAGCCAAACACCTCGCCAATGTGTTAGTGGGGTTCAGTAACATCAGCTGCTCCCCTGCTGTGTATCCGGCAACGTGTCATGCGACCGCCACGCTGGTACAACTAAAACTTAAGGTAACCTGCCCACCCCCACCCCCCCAGGCGTTTGTTACTGAAAGAGCCACCTTGTGCAGCAGTAATGCTGCAGAAGGAAAAGGTGGCTCTTTTAATTATGCTCCTTTCAAAGGCTGAACTACACACTTATGAAATGTGTCCCCTCACACCGTTAAACCGTCCCGGAGGTGGGACTTTCCTTTGTAATGTGACGCAGCACAGCCGTCATTCCTACCCCCTTGGCGCCGTGCGCCGCCTCCTCAGCGTTGTTTGGTTCTGTCCCGGAGCCTGCGCTGTTATGTTATCCCTTGGCCAGGCACACTTAGCGCTGCCCATCTTCTGACATCATTTGGTGTCAGGCTGGCTGCGCCTGTGCGGCCGCGCTGGCCGAGATCCCGCCTCGCAGTGTCTTCTGATTTAATCACACTGCGGGCCTGGGATCCATGGGCATGCGCAGTGCATATCTTCACCTCAGGCTGCTGTCACTCATCTCCCTCCACCTTCTTCAGACTGTGCGCCGTCAGCTGATCCCTAATAGCATGCCACGGCCGTGACACCGCACAGTCTGAAGAAGCCGGAGGGAGGGGAGTGAGAGGCGAGGATATGCACTGCGCATGGCTACGGATCCCAGGCCCGCGGTGGGATTACATTAGATAAAACTGCGAGGCGGGATCTGGGCCAGCGCGGCCGCACAGGCGCAGCCAGCCTGACACCAAATGATGTCAGAAGATGGGCAGCGCTAAGTGTGCCTGGCCAAGGGATAACATAACAGCGCAGGCTCCGGGACAGAATCAAACACTGCTGAGGAGGTGGCGCACGGCGCCAAGGGGGTAGGAATGATGGCTGTGCTGCGTCACATTACAAAGGAAAGTCCCACCTCCGGGACGGTTTAACGGTGTGAGGGGACACATTTCATAAGTGTGTAGTTCAGCCTTTGAAAGGAGCATAATTAAAAGAGCCACCTTTTCCTTTTGCATCATTAGTGCTGTACAAGATGGCTCTTTGAGCAACAAACGCCTGGGGTGGGGGTTAAAGGTTCCCTTTCAACTTTCTCCAGTGCAGGCTTCGGCCTACACTCTGCTCCTCCTGCTGACCCCGAGCTCTAACATCGCCAGTTGGCGCCCAGAAGTGCTGGCTGCACAGAGCCAAACACCTCGCCAATGTGTCAGTGGGGTTCAGCAACGCCAGCTGTTCCCCTGCTGTGTAGCCGGCATCGTGTCCTGCAAATGCCACGCAGACACAACAGACCTAAAACTGCCTCCAGTGCAGGCTTCAGCCTACACTCTGCTCCCTCTGCTCCTCCTGCTGACCCTGGGCTCTAACACCGCCAGTTGGCGCCTGGAAGTGCTGGCTGCACAGAGCCAAACACCTCGCCAATGTGTCAGTGGGGTTCAGCAACGCCAGCTGTTCCCCTGCTGTGTAGCCGGCATCGTGTCCTGCAAACGCCACGCAGACACAAGAACTGAAATTGAAGGAAACCTGTCCCCCCCCAGGTGTTTGTATGTATAACAGCCACCTTGTACAGCAGTAATGCTGCATTTGTACAAGGTGGCTCATTAAGTTTCTCTCCTTGCACACGTCGAACTCAACACGTTTAAAATGTGTCCTCTGAGACCATTAAACCGTCCCTGAGGTGTGACTTTCCTTTGTAATGACACGCTGCAACCCCCTTGGTAGCGCTGCCCATCTTCTGACATCATTGGTTGGCTGGCTGCGCCTCTGCGGCCGCCCTGCCCAACACAACGCCCCTCGGTGTCTTATTTATTTTGACTGCGAGGGTGTGATTGACGGGCATGAGCAGTGCATATCTTCGCCTGTCACTCAACTCCTTCCGCCTTCTTCAGACTGTACGGCTTCATGGCCGTGGCATGCGATAAGGGATCAGCTGACGCCGCACAGTCTGTAGCAGGTGTAAGGACACGAGAGAGAGGCGAACATATTTACTGCGCAAGGCCAAGAATCCCAGCCCCACAGTGTGAATTAAGGAAAAGACACTGCAGGGCTGGGATTCATGGTCAACGCGAACCGCACCGGCCGACATGAAATGATGTCAGAAGACGGGCAGCGCTAACAGCGCATGGCCAAGGGATAACACGACAGCGCAGACTCCTGTACAGCTAATAACGACGCTCAGGAGGCTGCGCCCAGCACCAAGGTGGGATTTTTGACAGCTGTGCTGCGTCTCATTAAGAAGGAAAGTCACGCCTCCAAGACAGTTTGACTGTTTAAGGGGCTAAATGTTATACGTGTTTCATTCAGCGTCTGCAAGATTCAAAACTTAAAGAGCAACCTTTGACTCTTGCAGCATTACAGCTGCACAAGGTGTGGCTCTTCTAGTTTGTAACACCTGAGGGGGGGTTAAAGGTTACCTTTAAAATTGGTTCAGTTAGGCTTCGGCCTACACTCTGCTCCCTCTCCTCCTGCTGACCTTGGGCTCTAACACCGCCAGTTGGTGCCCGGAAGTGCTAGCTGCACAGAGAAAGACACCCGCCAATGTGTCAGTGGGGTTCAGTAACGCCAGCTGTTCCCCTGCTGTGTAGCCGGCATCGTGTCCTGCAAACGCCACGCAGACACAAAGCTGCCGCCAGTGCAGGCTTCGGCCTACACTCTGCTCCCTCTCCTCCTGCTGTCCCTGGGCTCTAACACCATCAGTTGGTGCCCGGAAGTGCTGGCTGCACAGAGAAAAACACCAGCCAATGTGTCAGTGGGGTTCAGTAATGCCAGCTGTTCCCCTGCTGTGTAGCCGGCATCATGTCCTGCAAACGCCACACAGACAAAAAGCTGCCGCCAGTGCAGGCTTCGGCCTACACTCTGCTCCTTCTCCTCCTGCTGTCCCTGGGCTCTAACACCGTCAGTTGGTGCCTGGAAGTGCTGGCTGCACAGAGAAAAACACCAGCCAATGTGTCAGTGGGCTTCAGTAACGCCAGCTGTTCCCCTGCTGTGTAGCCGGCATCGTGTCCTGCAAACGCCACACAGACACAAAGCTGCCGCCAGTGCAGGCTTCGGCCTACACTCTGCTCCCTCTCCTCCTGCTGTCCCTGGGCTCTAACACCGTCAGTTGGTGCCCGGAAGTGCTGGCTGCACAGAGAAAAACACCAGCCAATGTGTCAGTGGGGTTCAGTAACGCCAGCTGTTCCCCTGCTGTGTAGCCAGCATCGTGTCCTGCAAATGCCACGCAGACACAACAGACCTCCAAATGCCTCCAGTGCAGGCTTCGGCCTACACTCTGCTCCCCCTGCTGACCCTTTGCTCCAACTCCACTAGTTGGGGCTCTAAGAAGACAAGCTTGAATAGGTCCCCATCCTGGTTCCAGTACCGTCAGCTGGTTCCGGGCAGAGCCTTTGGCTTAGGTGCCTCCCTCTGGGTATCCGAGTTCCACCAACGTCAGGTGGTCCTTGGTAGTGCTTTCAGGCACGGGTACCTCCTGCTTAGTAACCGGGTTCCAGTAACGTCAGCTGGTCCTCGGTAGTTCCATTGGCTCTTGGACCTTTGGCTACCCATCCGGTTTCCAGTACCGTCAGCTGGTTCTCGGCAGTGTCTTTTGCTCTTGTACCTTCTGCTCCCCATCCTGGTTCCAGTACCGTCAGCTGGTTCCGGGCAGAGCCTTTGGCTTAGGTGCCTCCCTTTGGGTATCCGAGTTCCACCAACGTCAGGTGGTCCTTGGTAGTGCTTTCAGGCACGGGTACCTCCTGCTTAGTAACCGGGTTCCAGTAATGTCAGCTGGTCCTCGGTAGTTCCATTGGCTCTTGGACCTGCGGGTAGCCATCCGAGTTCCAGTTCCATCAGCTGTTTCTCGGCATTTTCTCAGCCTTCTTGTACCTTCTGCTACATTTCCAAGTTCAAGACCCTAAAGACGATGACCCGGAAGACCACCCCTAAGATGACGACGACACCAGAGACGACAACCAATGAGATGACGACGACCCTGGAGACGACGACGACATGGGAGACCGAGAAGCAGAAGAACAAGAGGCTGCAGAACAAAGAGCAGAAGAACATTAAGCATAACACTAAATATCAGAGCAAAAGATATTATCTAAATTATAAGCAGAAGAAGACTAAGCAGTGTATGGGGGTGAGTCTGCTCCTCCTCGTGGTGCCCCTGGATAAAGCCTGATGCTGCAGGCCAAACTGAACGCGAACAAATCTAACTGTTTTGTGACAGGCAGAACGGAAGGTGTAATCTTCAAACTTTTATAGATAACAACTACGGGAATGCCTGTCACAAATAAGAATATGATGAAGAAGTTGAATATGAAGAAGAGTAATAGTTAAATAAAAAGAATATGAACAATGTAACAAAAAAAAATTATAGGTAGAAGATGAAGAAGAAGATGAATAAGGTGAAGAAGAACTTGATGTCAAAGATGCTGATGATGATGAAGAAGAAAGTGTGGGAGAAGTAAAAAAGAGGGTGAAGGGCGTGGAAGTAGTGAAACATCAATATCTGACAAAATAAAAAAAATCTTAACATACTCAATGTCTTTGTAACTCCGAACGTCTTAAAAAAAAATTAAAATTCCTGCTATTCTATTTGATTGGGCTAAACCTCTATGCCTTTAATGTCTCCGCCACCTCCCCCAATACATCCTACATTATTCTTAGTTGTTTTCCTTCATGTAGAATGAACCTACAAGGAAAGAAAGGGTTTATTTTAATTCCGATATTTTCGTCCCATTGACTTGCATTGGTATCGGGTATCGGTATCGGCGAGATCCGATATTTTGCCGGTATCGGACGATACTTTCCGATACCGATACTTTCCGATATCGGAAGGTATCGCTCAACACTAATTAGAATACATATTCCTCATCCCTTTACAATGCCAATCCAAACATGCCCATTTGAATTTTGAGCTTCACCTGCCACCACCACCATGTCCACCGCCATGTCATTATGTGGCCCTCGCTTCACATTTTCAGAGGGCCAGCAGGTGCTGGGAAACCCGAGTTTAGGAAGGGTCCTCAGGTGGCCCTGTTTCATACATTTGTGAGGGCTCTCACTCCTACATTTGGGAGGTTCCTCCCTCATGCCAAATAGTTAGGAAGATACTGGAATACATATTCCTCATCCCTTTACAATGCCAATCCAAACATGCCCATTTGAATTTGGGGCTTCGCCCACCACCACCACCATGTCCACCGCCATGTCATTATGCGTCCCTCGCTTCACATTTTCAGAGGGCCAGCAGGTGCTGGGAAACCTGAGTTTAGGAAGGGCTCTCAGGTGGCCCTGTTTCATACATTTGTGAGGACTCTCACTCCTACATTTGGGAGGTCCCTCCCTTATTCAAATTTGTTAGCTAGATAGTGGAATACATATTCCCCATCACTTTACAATGCCAGCTGAAACATGCCCATTTGATTTCTGGGTTTTGTTCATTGGCTGCAAATAAAGTGTCAAGCATGCTGGGAAGGTCACTCAAATATACCGAGGCGAGTACCAAATTACTTGCCGAGTAACACATAGTGCCGAATGTATTCGCTCATCACTAGTCAGGAGATCAGCGGTCTGGTCTGGACATCACGGTCCATAGTCGCCCATATGAACCAGCTTAACAAAACTCAACTCTGTTAAATTCACTCTACCTGTAAAGAATCCTGCACTTGTGTGTCAAATATATGACCTGGATACGTTTTTTTTGTTTGTTTGTTTTAAGAGAAAATATAAAAATAAAGAAATATTGAAACATAAAATGTTTTATTGGAAAATCAATAAATTTTATTTGCTGAAACGGTAAAGCATGGACAGTGTGCATTGCTTGTTGAATGTCCTTTTACCATTCGGAGAGTTTGTATATTGTGCATTCAGTGGTATTTTAAATGCAAAATATATAATTCAATGGGCTGTGTTTATCTGTAGCTTATTGCTGGTGTTTATGTTTGAACATTTTATATATATTTGGTATTTGTAATTCTTCCATAACAGTATCCTATGACAACTTAAAAATTCAAAAATCACATATTGAACATGATGAGACTTCCTTTCCCCCATTCTACCTATTTGACCCTACAATGTCTTGACTAGATGTAAAAACGTATTAGACAGCTGCTTCCCAATAGCTATATTTGAAGTGCACTGTAAAAACCAATCACATTTATATAACCTCCAAGACTATAAATCATTTCAAGCTGCAATGTATCGAGTCTGACATACTAGACATGTTATCTGAATCCAGAGATACATGCAATTATTTCTACTAGTTGAACACCATTAAGAGAATTGGTCCAGGAAGGAATGTAATTGACAAGAGCTGAGTCAGAGGGATCCTTTATCCTAAAAAAGATAAGCTAATACATCCTTGGTTGGCTAGTGTTTGTGCCCTTCCCAATCAATAGTGTAGCATGAAAAAGAATTCCATGAATTTATAAACTATAAATTGACATGCTATCTGCACCACCGAGCATCTGCGAAACTGCCAAGCACCATCTGTGGGGGCCCCCTGTACCACTGAACCTACTGCACCAGCCTGGGAAGAGTCAGATCATTGCCAGACCACCGAAGACCTCCTGGGACCCCGCTCCACCAGCGTTCCCGATCACACCCTAGCCCCCGGTAAGCTGAATTTGAACTGTAAGATGGACCCTCATTTAACGCATTAAAGTTTTTCCATATTTTACTTCTGAAAATTTGGGGTATGTCGCATGGTCCGGTGTGTCTTATAGTCCAAAAATTACGTTAGGCCTCTTCAAATGTGGCCCCTAATAAATAGTTTTGTAAATTTTTTGTGAACAATGAGAAATCGCTTGTCAGCATTTAACACTTCTAGCTTCCTAACAAAAAAAATAATGTTTCCAAAATTAAGCTATTGTAAAGTAGACATGTGGTAAATATTATTTATGAACTATTTTGTGTGACATGACTCTCTTATTTAACCCCTTAACCCCCAAGGGTGGTTTGCATGTTAATGACCGAACCAATTTTTACAATTCTGGCCACTGTCCCTTTATGAGGCAATAACTCTGGAACGCTTGCATGGATCCCGGTGATTCTGACATTGTTTTCTCATGAAATTTCATGCCCTAAAATCACAGAGATATGTCACACAAAATACTTAATAATAAGTAACATTTCCTATATGTCTACTTTACATCAGCACAATTTTGGAATCAACATTTTTTGTTAGGAAGTTATAAGGGTCAACAACATTTGACCAGCGATTTCTCATTTTTACAACACCATTTATCTTTTAGGGACCACATCACATTTGAAGTCACTTTGAGAGGTCTATAAGATAGAAAATACCCCAATAGCGCAATTCTAAAAACTGCAGCCCTCAAGGTGCTCAAAACCACATTCAAGAAGTTTATTAACCCTGCAGGTGCTTCACAGGAATTTTTGGAATGTTTAAAAAAAAAAGGACTTTTTTTTCACAAAACATTTACTTCTGATCCAGTTTGTTTTATTTTACAAAGGGTAGCAGGAGAAACTGGACCACAAAAGTTGTTGTGCAATTTGTCCTGAGTATGCTGATACCCCATATGTGGGGGTAAACCACTGTTTGGGCGCATGGCAGAGCTCGAAAGAGAAGGAGCGCCGTATGACTTTTCAATGCAAAATTGGCTGGAATTGAGATAGGATGCCATGTTGCCCTTGGAGAGCCCCTGATGTGCCTAAACAGTGGAACCCCCCCCCAATTGACACCATTTTGGAAAGTAGACCCCCTAAGGAACTTATCTAGATGTGTGGTGAGCACTTTGAACAACAAGTGCTTCACAGAAGTTTATAATGTAGAGCCGTAAAAATAAAAATCATATTTTTTCACAAAAATGATCTTTTTGCCCCCAATTTTTTTTCCAACCGTAACAGGAGAAATTGGACCACGAAAGTGTTGTGCAATTCGTCTTGAGTACGCTGATACCCCATATGTGGGGGGAACCACCGTTTAGGCACAAGACAGAGCTCGGAAGGGAAGGAGCGCCGTTTTGGAATGCAGACTTAGATGGAATGGTCGCGGTGTCACGTTGCGTTTGCAGAGCCCCGATGTACCTAAACAGTAGAAACCCCCCACAAGTGACCCCCATATTGGAAACCAGGCCCCAAAAGGAACTTATCTCAATGTGTTGTGAGAACTTTGAACCCCCAAGTGTTTCACTAAAGTTTATAACAGAGTGTTAGGGCTGGCGGAAGGCACCGAGTAAATAGAGAGATGATATTTGGTGCGTTCGCAGCCTGGGGTCCACCATGCAGAAAAGAACCTGCTGCTGGCAAATGGCAGCACAATATGGCAGTAGAAGCGAACTCTGTTACTTCACAGAGTTGCTATAAAGAACGCACTGTGTCCTGTTTAGCTCACAGGTGTACACAGTAACTGCCGAGCAGATAGCAGCTTGTGGTCACGCAGTCAAAGAGACAAACATACAATTTCCTCACCGGAGGAACCGGTATTCTATTGGCTTATTTCAGCCGGGGCCCTGAAACCATACACACAATCTCCTCACCGGAGGTGCCTGTATTCTAGTGGCTTATTTCATCAGGGTCCCTGAATACACACAAGAGTGACAACATTGGCGCAAAACTCATCCCATGAATTGATACTAGCGCATGGCCGTGCGGTCATGTGCACCTTTTATAGCTGCAGCAAGTACAGGACCTTCCCAGAAGGACCAATGGGAGGCTGCCACAGACGTTTGAGCACCTTCAGGGCCTTCCTAGAGGACCAATGGGTTTTGCTGCAGTATCTAAGCATGTGACCCTTGATCTCCAATGAGAGATCTTACCCTGGGCATGCTCAGAAGGGGAAAAGTGGGAATTAGTCCCAAAAATGTCTGCTCGCCGCTGCCCAGTACTGGCCACAACGGCAGAAGCTGGAAAGGCAGCAGTAACCCTCTGCACAGAGTCAGACTGAGCAAGACGCTGGGACCGACGTCTCCGCTGAGCAGGCTCCACTGCGGCAGGAGAAGAATGGGAGACCGCAGCAGAGATGGCTTGAGATTCCCCCTGTGCAGAGGCAGGAACTCACCCCTAACACACAGGGCCGTGAAAATAAAAAATATATGTTTTCCCCACAAAAATGATTTTTAGCCCCCAGTTTTGCATTTTACCAAGGGTAACAGGGGAAATTGGACAACAAAAGTTGTTGTCCAATTTGTCTTGAGTATGCTGATACCCCATATATGGGGGTAAACCACTGTTTGGGAGCACACCAGAGCTTGGAAGGGAAGGAGTACCATTTAACTTTTTCAATGCAGAATTGGCTGGAATTGAGATCTGACGCCATGTCGCGTTTGGAGAACCCCTGATGTGCCTAAACAGTGGAAACCCCCCAATTATAACTCCAACCCTAACCTGAACACACCCCTAACCATAATTTCAACCATAACCATAACCCTAACCACACCCCTAAACCGAACACATTCCTAGCCCTAATCCCAACCCTAACCACACCCCTAACCCCAACATACCCCTAACCCTAATCCCAACCCTAACCCTAACCACACCCGCAACCCTGACACACCCCTAACCTAATTCCAACCCTAATCCCAACCGTTAGCGTAATCCAAACCCTAACCCCATCTCTAGCCCCAACCATAACTTTAACCCTAACTTTAGCCCCAACCCTAACTTTAGCCTGAACCCTAACTTTAGCCCCAACCCTAACCCTAACCACACACCTAGCCCTGACACAACCCTAACCTAATTCCAAACCTAATACCAACTGTTAACGTAATCCAAACCCTAACCCCATCTCTAGCCCCAACCCTAACCTTAACTCTAACCCTAACTTTAGCCCCAACCCTACCCCTAACTTTAGCCTGAACCCCAACCCTAACTTTAGCCCTAATAGCCCTAACCCTAACGGGAAAATGGAAATAAATACTTTTTTATTATTATTTTTCCCTAACTAAGGGGGTGATAATGGGGGTTTGATTTACTATTTATAGCTAATTTTTGTTTGGCAGCTGTCACACACTAAAAAACGCTTTTTATTGCAAAAAATAGTTTTTGCATCACCACATTTTGAGAGCTATAATTTTTCCATATTTTGGCCCACAGAGTCATGTGAGGTCTTGTTTTTTGCGGGACAAGTTGACGTTTTTATTGGTGCCATTTTCAGGCACAAGACATTTTTTGATCGCTTTTGAAATTAAGATTTTTGGAGGCAGAATGAACAAAAACCAGCAATTCATTAATTTCTTTTGGGTGGGGCATTCATACCGCTCCGTGTGTGGTAAAATTGATAAAGCAATTTTATTCTTCGAGTTAGTACAATTACAGCAATACCTCATTATATAATTTTTTTATGTTTTGGCGCTTTTATACAATAAAAACAATTTTATATAAAAAATAATTATTTTTTTGCATCGCTTTATTCTGAGGGCTATAACTTTTTAAACTTTTTGGTGATGATGCTGTATGGCAGCTCATTTTTTGTGGGACAAGATGACGTTCTCAGCGGTACCATGTTTATTTATATCCATCTTTTTGATCGCGTGCTATTTCACTTTTTTGTTCGGCAGTATGACGATAAAGCATCGTTTTTTGCCTCGTTTTTTTTTTTTTACGGTGTTCACTGAAGGGATTAACTAGTGGGACAGTTTTATAAGCAGGGTCGTTACGCATGTGGCGATACTAAGTATGTGTACTTTTATTGTTTTTTTTATTTACATAAAGAAATTTATTTTTTGGAAAAATATTTATTTTTTATTTTTCTTTATTTAGGAATTTTTTAAAAAATATTTTTACACATGTTAATTTTTTTTAAACTTTTTTACATTGTCCCAGGGTGGGACATCACTGTATAAAATCAGATCGCTGATCTGACACTTTGCAGAGCACTGTGTCAGGTTAGCGATCTGACAGGCAGTGTAGGAGGCTTCTCAGCGCCTGCTCTCAGCAGGCACTGACAAGCCACCTCCCTGCAGGACCCGGAAGGACCCTGTGGCCATCTTGGATCCGGGGGCCTGCAGGGAGGAGACCCTCAGAACAACGCGATCACATCGCATTGTTTTGAGGGTCTCAGGGAAGCGGAGCCCCCTCCCTGCGTGATATTTCCCTATGCCACCCGAACGCTGCGATCTTGTTTGATTGCAGTGTTCCGGGGGTTAAAGTGCCGGGAGCAGTCCGTTTCCGCTCCTGGCACATAGTGTCGGGTGTCAGCTGTGAGAGCGGCCGATCGCGCATGACATACTATCCCATCGATGGTCAGACAGGTCCAGGTCACCTCGACGGATAGTACATCGGATGTCAGAAAGGGCTTAAGGGCAAAAAAAGTAAAAATGTGAAAATTTTTGCCATATTTCTGCTTTTTTTTTTTTTTTTAAATTACCTGAAGTCACATTGAAGAAATTTTACCACTATCATGAAGTGCAATATTCTAGAGTTATTACCATATAAAGTGACACTGGTCAGAATTGTAAAATTTGGCTTGGTCAATAAGGTCAAAATTGACTCGGTCACTAAGGGGTTAATTTGGACATACACTCATGTATAAAATCTGCACAGTGATACAAAAACATACAATTTCTGCACTTCCTACGCTTCCTGCTCAACATACAGCACAGATTATGCGAGTTTGGCATTGTGATATGAATAAAAATATCCTGGCATACTTAAACGTTTTTGTACATTTTGGTCACACTGGAAATACTTTATAGTGATTACCTTGCTGGAACGTCTAAAAGGCATGCTGCCTACTTTTATTACAGTAGTCTGAAATACAGTATTGTACAAAAGTTTTAAGTTTTAGGCTTAGGCAGGGTGGAAAAAAATACTGCAAAGTAAGAATGCTTCCAAAAATAGAAGTGTAATTTTTTTTTCAATCAATTAACAAAATACAATGGGAATGAACAAAAGAGAAATCTAAGTGATATCAATATTTGGTGTGACACTGATCATCCTTTGGCTAGTGTATAGTATAGATAAAGATCAGACTTCTGTTTCAAGCAGAACAACTATTTAATACCCAGTATTATTCACCTGACCATGACAGAACTATCACGTCTTCCTTCATTTCTCACAGTGTCACTGCTGCCATAGATACAAGATGAGTCATCTAAGGAAAAGGAGACCAAGGACAAATCATTTAAGCATTACAAATATTCGAGCTACAGTATTGTGGATATGGCAATGACGAATCAAGTGATTATAACTCAGGGATAAGTGACCTTTCTTCCAAAATAGGTGAAAAATACATAATATATGAATGCACATTGATAGAATAGAGGAGATCAAATCATTTGCCTGATTGAGTGATTTGCAGATTTAGTAGTCCATAAGAACAGGGATTCAATTCATCTGTTATTCTCTCAGATTCACTGAAAATTAATTGAAAAATGTAGTTCATTAATGGTTGTCATAATTTAAATAGCGAGTGAGACACAGGTGCCAGGCTGACACTGCCATCATCAGTACTCCAAAAGAGTACATTATGATATCAAAGCAGCTAAGGGGCAAAAAAATAGATGTATTTTTTTACACGAATGAAGACAAATCCTCTAATAAAGGGACTTACAACACTTTATAAATTCCCATGCTGTGCAAACTTACAAAAAAAAAACATGTTAAGTTATGCTTTAACTTTTGCACGTTTCCCCTTTTTTACTGTACCAGAAAGTGCATTAGATTCCTGAAATCTCATGCACTCATTGCTTATGTTTTTCTTGCAGATATGGAGCAGCTTAAGATCTGCAGCATGTCAATTCTTTCAGCATTTTTGCAGCATTTTTCATTCATGTAAATCTAACAAAAAAACATCAAAAATGCGCTAAAAAAGCACATTTTTCCTGACAAGACACACCTTTTTAGTGCAGAAATGCCTGTTGCAAATACTTAACATGTATACATACCCTAATACTATAGCACAAGAAACAAAGAAAAAAAGCGATCCAACATCCCAAAAGGATCATGTACCCTAAGGGTATGTGCACACATTGTGGATTTTGCTGCGGATCCGCAGCGGATTGGCCACTGCAGATTCCCAGCAGTTTTCCATGAGTTTAAAGTACCATGTAAACCTATGGAAAACAAAATCTGCAGTGCACATGCTGTGTACCCAATGTTAAAGGTACACAGGACACATGCCGACGTAGGTGGAGCTGAATGGAAGAGGTGTGGCAGTGGGCAGGGCTTAACGGAGGAACTACGCAGCCCTCCACAGCTCTGCCCTACACAAGTGTGAAACTAGCCATAGTGCTTCATACAGTACAATGGTGCTACATAGTGCTTCATTCAGTATAATGGCCCTAAACTAGTGCTCCAAACAGTATAATTGTCCCACATACTGTTCAATACAATATAGAGGTCCCACATAATGTTCCATACAGTATAATCGCACCACGCAGTTTTCCATAGAGTATAATGGCCTCACATAGTGCTCCATACAGTATAATGGCCCCACATAGTGCTGCATACAGTGTAATAGGTTTCATTTAGTGCTCCGTTCAGTTTTCCATACAGTATAAAAGACAAAAAGAAAAAAGAGTGGAAGCTCACCAATGTGGCTAGAATACACATCCACTGGAATGATCCTAAATGACAGAGCAGTGTTCAGCTGGCAGGCATCAGCGGTAATGAACAAAAATAGAAAAAAACGCACATCCATCCATAGGAAAATATAAAAGCCATTAATTTATTATTAGTCCATGTAATTAAAAAAATGCTATGATTAAGAGCGGTTCTTCATTCAAAACACGTCAGTTTTCATTTATTTCTATGCTTTTTTTAAATTTCAGTATAATGGCCCCACATAGTGCTTCAAATAGTATAATGGGCCCCATATTGTATTCCAAACAGTATAATGGCCCCACATAGTAACATAGTAACATAGTTATTAAGGTTGAAGGAAGACTTTAAGTCCATCTAGTTCAACCCGTAGCCGAACCTAACATGCCTTAACATGTTGATCCAGAGGAAGGCAAAAAAAAAACCATGTGACAAAGAGTAAGCTCTAAAGTAGGGAAAAAAAATCCTTCCCGACTCCACATACGGCAATCAGACTAGTTCCCTGGATCAACACCCTAACAAGGAATCTAGTGTATATACCCTGTAACATTATACTTTTCCAGAAAGGTATCCAGTCCCCTCTTAAATTGAAGTAATGAATCACTCATTACATCATCATATGGCAGAGAGTTCCATAGTCTCACTGCTCTTACAGTAAAGAATCTGCGTCTGTTATTATGCTTAAACCTTCTTTCCTCCAGACATAGAGGATGCCCCCTTGTCCCTGTCTCAGGTCTATGATTAAAAAGATCATCAGAAAGGTATTTGTACTGTCCCCTCATGTATTTATACATTAACATAAGATCACCCCTTAGCCTTCTTTTTCCAAACTAAATAGCCCCAAGTGTAATAATCTATCTTGGTATTGCAGACCCCCCAGTCCTCTAATAACCTTGGTCGCTCTTCTCTGCACCCGCTCCAGTTCAGCTATGTCTTTCTTATACACTGGAGACAATAACTGTACACAGTATTCTAAGTGTGGTCGAACTAGTGACTTGTATAGAGGTAAAATTATGTTCTCCTCATGAGCATCTATGCCTCTTTTAATGCATCCCATTATTTTATTTGCCTTTGTAGCAGCTGCCTGACACTGGCCACTGAATATGAGTTTGGCATTCACCCATACTCCCACATCTTTTTCATTGACAGTTTTGCCCAGAGTTTTAGAATTAAGCACATAGTTATACATCTTATTACTTCTACCCAAGTGCATGACCTTACATTTATCCCCATTAAAGCTCATTTGCCATTTATCAGCCCAAGCTTCTAGTTTACATAAATCATCCTGTAATATAAAATTGTCCTCCTCTGTATTGATTACCCTGCAGAGTTTAGTGTCATCTGCAAATATTGGAATTCCACTCTGTATGCCCCCTACAAGATCATTAATAAATATGTTAAAAAGAAGAGGGCCCAATACTGACCTCTGTGGTACCCCACTGCTAACTGCGACCCAGTCCAAGTGTGCTCCATTAATAACCACCCTTTGTTTCCTATCCCTGAGCCAGCTCTTAACCAACTTACACATATTTTCCCCTATCCCCATTATTCTCATTTTATGTATCAACCTTTTGTGTGGCACCGTATCAAAAGCTTTTGAAAAGTCCATATACACTACGTCCACTAGATTCCCTTGGTCCAGTCCGTAACTTACCTCTTCATAGAAATTGATGAGATTAGTCTGACAGGAACGGTCCCTAGTAAACCCATGTTGGTGTTGGGTCATGAGGTTATTCCTCTTCAGATACTCCAGTATAGCATCCCTTAGAATGCCCTCCAGGATTTTACCCACAGTAGAGGTTAAGCTTACTGGCCTATAATTTCCGAGTTCAGTTTTTTGTCCCCTTTTTGAATATTAGCACCACATTTGCTATACGAAAGTCCTGTGGTACAGACCCTGTTATTATGGACTCTTTAAAGATTAAAAATAATGGTCTATCAATGACTGTACTTAGTTCCTGCAGTACTCGGGGGTGTATCCCATCCGGGCCCTAGATTTGTCAATTTTAGTGATTTTTAGACGCCGACGTACTTCCTGCTGAGTTAAGCAGGTGACACTTAATGGGGAATTTTTGTTATCACTGATCATATTGTCTGCCATGGAATTTTCTTGTGTAAATACTGATGAAAAAAAGTCATTTAGTATATTGGCTTTTTCCTCATCCTCATCCACCATTTCACCCAGACTATGTTTAAGAGGGCAAACACTATCATTTTTTAGTTTCTTACTATTTACGTAGTTAAAGAATATTTTGGGATTATTTTTACTCTCTCTGGCAATGAGTCTCTCTGTCTCAATCTTAGCTGCCTTGATTTGCTTTTTACAGAATTTATTTAATTTTCTGTATTTATTTAATGCCTCATCACTACCTACGTCCTTTAATTCTCTAAATGCTTTCTTTTTGTCACTTATTGCACCCCTTACAGCTCTATTTAGCCATATTGGTTTCCTCCTATTTCTAGTATGTTTATTCCCATACGGTATATACTGTGCACAGGTCCTATCCAGGTTGCTAATAAACGTCTCCCATTTTCTTTGTGTATTTTTATGTCTCAGGATATCGTCCCAGTTAATTGCACTAAGATCATCTCTCATCCGTTGGAAATTTGCCCTCCTGAGGTTCAGTGTCCTTGTAACCCCCCTACTACACATCTTATTAAAGGATACATGAAAACTTATTATTTTGTGATGACTATTCCCCAAGTGACCCCCAACCCTTATATTTGATATGCGGTCTGGCCTGTTGGTTAATATTAGGCCTAGCAGTGCCCCCTTCTTGTTGGGTTCTGAACCAATTGTGAAAGGTAATTGTCTCTCATAGTTGTCAAAAACCGATTACCTTTGCTGGAACTGCAGATTTCCGTTCCCCAATCTATTTCAGGGTAGTTGAAGTCCCCCATAATAATGACTTCTCCTTGAGTCGCAGCTTCATCTATTTGCTTTATGAGGATATTCTCCCTTGCTTCTATTATTTTTGGAGACTTAAGGTACCTTCACACTAAACGATATCGCTAGCTATCCGTGACGTTGCAGCGTCCTGGCTAGCGATATCGTTTAGTTTGACACACAGCAGCGATCAGGATCCTGCTGTGATATCGCTGGTCGTTGAACAAAGTCCAGAACTTTATTTGGTCGTCAGACCGGCGTGTATCGTCGTGTTTGACACCAAAAGCAACGATACCAGCGATGTTTTACACTGGTAACCAGGGTAAACATCGGGTTACTAAGCGCAGGGCCGCGCTTAGTAACCCGATGTTTACCCTGGTTACCAGTGTAAAATGTAAAAAAAACAAACTACATACTCACCTTCGCATCCCCCGGCGTCCGCTTCCCACACTGACTGAGCGCCGTAAAGTGAAAGTGAAAGTACAGCACAGCGGTGACGTCACCGCTCTGCTGTTAGGGCCGGCGCTCAGTCAGTGCAGGAAGCGGACGCCGGGGGACGCGAATGTAAGTATGTACTGTTTGGTTTTTTTACATTTTACGCTGGTAACCAGGGTAAACATCGGGTTACTAAGCGCGGCCCTGCGCTTAGTAACCCGATGTTTACCCTGGTTACCCGGGGACCTCGGCATCGTTGGTCGCTGGAGAGCTGTCTGTGTGACAGCTCCCCAGCGATCAAACAGCTGCGCTGCAGCGATCGGCATCGTTGTCGCTATCGCTGCAGCGTCGCTTAATGTGAAGGTACCTTTATAACAAACTCCTATCAGTAATTTATTACTTTTTCCTCCTCCCCTTATCTCCACCAACAGGGACTCTACATTTTCATTAGATTCACCTATATTATCACGCAAGATGGGTTTTAAGGATGATTTTACATATAGATGTAATAGTATGCAGGTACTGAGTATGTCACCACGGAACAGACAGACCAACAGTTGAGGGGTTTAATAACAGGAATCAGATTCTCCTCGCAGGGAGGAAGCAATGGAAAATAACTAGCAATAAAACAGTGCAAAAATATGGGAGTCAAACAATGTAACAGAAGTAAGCAAGATTTCTTGAGAAAAGAACACTTATCAGTCTGATGAGGACTTGCTTGAAGAGTCGTCTTCTCCAACGTAGGCGCTGAGAAACAGCGGCACTTGTCGTCCCTCTGTTGTCCGTGGGCTGAGTAGTCTCTAGGAGCCTGCTGCCTGGCGTTTCGGGAGTTAATGTGGTATGCACAGGCTCTGAGTCTTTAGCTTTTACAGCACAGACAGGAATCAGGGGCTCTGCACTGTTAAGTCACTGTACCAGGAATCAGGGGCTCTGCACTGTGAAGTCACTGTACCAGGAATCACAGTCTCTGTACTGATACCGTGGGGACCAGGGGGTCGCAGTCTCTGCACACGCTAATGTCTCTACATGGCTCTCAAAGCACCCCTCTCCAGTCACAGCAGAGTCCGCTTTCATGTACTCACAAGCTCCAGTCTTTCTGGGCAATCTCCCTGTATTTGTCCTCAGACCGGGAGCTCTCTCTCTCTCCCGGAGCGCAGCTGCACCCTGCTCTGACCACTGCTCACGCTGCTCTCTGCCTTGCGCGCGTGCCTTTCCCGCTCTCTGCCCAGCTTCCTTCCTGTCCCAGTCTCTAAGTCTGCAACCTGGGGAACCTGTAGCACAGCTCAATGGTTCCAGGCACAGAGCCGAGAAGGTAACCGCCCCCTGACTCTTCTTGTGTTTCGCCTCCTTACATTCCCCCCCTCTTTCTGCTCGCCATTCCACAGGCGAGATTTTCAGGAGTTCCTGTTGGCAATCTTCCAGTCCTTGCACAATCTGCTGCCAGATGAAATCATCCTGATTGTAGCGAACAGGGCGTATACGTTGAACGTTCAGAGCGTCTCAAATCAGCAGGGGCTGTGGTGTCAACTGCTGTGGGAGGAGTCAAGGCTTCCTCAAATACTTTGGTAGTTTCAGGCACCAGCCCTGTTTCTGGGTTCCCTGGGAGAGATTGGGAGTCTTCCTCGTCTTCCACATCTACATTGATCACTGGCGCAGCCGGTGGGGGCGCTGGAGCCATTTGGACTGCTTCAGGATCTCGAGACAAACATGGACACAACATATTCCTGTGCAGTGTGCGGGTGGGAGTCACCTCATAAATGGGACCCCCGTTGCCGAGCCACCGCTTCACTCGGTACAGCCTTTTCTCCCACCGGTACTCTAGTTTGTTGTGTGGGCGCTTTTCCCTCAATAAGACTCGGTCTCCAGGCCGCAGGGCTGTCCCTTTTTGAGGAGCTACCTGGGGATGCTCCAATTCTTGCAGTCAGTTCTGCATTAGACGTTGACTTGTCCGCAGCCGACGACGATGTTCTTGAACCCAGGAGTACACCCCCATCCGTGGGTAGTCCTCCTCGGGTTCCAGCTACAGCTCTGCCAGCCCCTTCCCGGGTCGGCCAAAGAACAAAGAGTAGGGGGTGAATCCGGTGGTGCTGTGTTTCCGATTGTTATACACCCACACCAATTCAGGGATGGACTCAGTCCACTTCGCCTTCTGGTCCTCTTTCAGGGTCCTCAGCATTTGAATCAGAGTGCGGTTAAATCTTTCACAAGCTCCATTCCCCTGTGGATGATAAGGGGTGGTCCAGGACTTATCGAATTTGTACAGCTGGTGCAGCTCCTCCATCACTCTTCTGAGGAAGCAGGCCCCTTGATCAGAATGGATGCGCTTGGGACACCCGTACACCTGTATGAAGTGTTTGCAGATTACGTGAGCAGCAGAATCGGCAGTCTGGTTCCGCATGGGCGTCACTACGGCAAATTTAGTAAAGTGGTCTATCATCACTAAACAATGCTTATAGCCTTGGTGTGCTGGTCCAATTGTCAAGTAATCTATTGCCAGTAGGTCCATGGGGCCAGAAGACCTCACCGTCTCTGTGGGAGCTCGTTGTTCTGGTGGTTTGACCAGCTCACAACTTCTGCATTGCTGACATACTTTCTCCACAATGTTCCTTAAGTGGGGATGATAAAATAGGCGCTGTAACCACTGGAAAGTTTTTTCTGGCCCAAAGTGTGCTCCTTTCTCATGTGCTTCCTTAGCCACCTGGTCTATCAAGGATGAGGGAATCACCGTCTGCCATACAAGACTGAGTTCTGTTTACAGGAATACCTTCTGGTACAGGATACCATCCCGCAACTGGAGCCTCTCCCACTGGTGTAGCATCTTCAGTACTTCAGGTGACATGGACCTCCTCTCGTGCTGATTGGGCATTTGTTCAGACACGACCCACCTTCTCAAACGAGCTAGCTCCGGATCCTCCTGCTGCACTCGGACCCACTCATCGTGGGGCTGCTCCAGCAAGTTCAAACAGGCCTCTTCCTGTTCAATTTCCCGCGACGCTGCCACCGTCCTGGCAGTCTCTCCAAAACCTGGAACCTCCACATCTTCCAGTTCTTCATCCTGGCTGGGTGCTGGTTTGCGACAGATTACTCGGGAGAGGGCATCCGCATGAACATTCTCAGCTCCTCTTTTATACAAAATTCTGTATCGGAAATTGGCCATTCGGGCTACCCAACGTTGTTCTAGGGCACCAAACTTGGCATTCTCGAGATGGGCCAACGGATTGTTATCAGTGCGTACATGAACTTCTGAGCCAGCAAGATATTCCACGAACTTCTCAGTCATTGCCCACACCAGCACCAACAACTCCAGCTTAAATGAACTGTAGTTTTCTGGATTCCTTTCTGATTCATGCAAAGACCGACTGGCGTATGCGATGACGCACTCTTTCCTGTCCTGCATCTGCGATAGTATGGCCCCGAGGCCCTGCAGGCTCCCATCAGTGTGCAAGATGAATGGTTGTGTGAAGTCATCGTAGGCCAGCACGGGGGCCTCCGTCAAAGCCTTCTTCAAAGCCAAGAATGCCTCCTCCTGACGCTTCCCCCACTGTATGTTCCTGTTTTTGGCGCAAGAGGGCACTCCCCTCAACAACTCCTGGAGTGGATTAGCAAGGCAGGTAAAGTCTTTTACGAAGCGTCTGAAGTATCCTGTGAGTCCCAGGAACGCAGGCACATCTTTCACAGTTTTTGGAGTTGGCCACTCTTGTACCGCAGCGATCTTCTCCTGGGAAGGCCTCACCCCCTCAGCGGAGACAACGTGTCCCAAGTATTCAATCTCGGTATGGAAGAGGTGACATTTCTGGGGTTTCACTTTCAAGCCATACTTCTGTAGCTGACTCAGAACTTGCTCTAGTCTCTGCAGATGCTCCTCAAAGGTGGGGCAAGGACGATGATATCATCCAAGTAGATAAAAGTGGCTTCAAAGTTCAGGTCTCCCAGACATCTCTCCATGAGTCGCTGAAATGTTCCTGGGGTGTTTCCTAGGCCAAAGGGCATCCTGTGGAACTCATACAGTCCCATCGGAAGGATGAAAGCCGTCTTGGCTCGGTCTTGCTCAGACATGGGCACCTGCCAGTAGCCGCTGGCCAAGTCTAACATGGAGAAATATCTGGCATTCCCTAGTGCCGTCAGGGACTCCTCTATCTTGGGCAGTGGGTACGAGTCCCGCACTGTGCAGGCGTTGAGCCGGCGATAGTCCACACAGAACAGCAAGGACCCGTCTTTCTTTCTCACCAAGACTATAGGGGCAGCCCACGGGCTCTGACTCTCGCGTATAACTCCCTTCTTCAGCATGTGTGACAGCATTCCCTTCACCTCCTGGTACATCTGTGGGGATATTTGGCGGTACCGTTCCCGGATTGGTGCCGCATCCCTGGTGGGTATCTCGTGGGTGATGGCCGTGGTACGTCCAAAGTCATCTTCATCTTTGGCGAACGCATCCTGAAATTTCCCCAATACGGCTTCCACCTGGGGTACCTGCTGTGGAGTAAGTTCTGAGAGCTCTGCCCTCATGCGTTCCAGTATCTGGCGCCCTTCTTGCAGTAATCTGGGGTCCGGAGCTGCCTCCGCTTTGACGGTCACCAGCCACGGATCTTCTGGCCTTGCTGTCAGCTGTACCGCCTCAGTTGGGACCAACTCATCTGGGAGGCCCAGGACTTGAGTGACTTCACTTCTAGGGGGCAAAGTTGTATCTGTCTCCCCCAAATTTATGCAGCGCACAAGGACAGTTCCAACCCGCATGGTAGCCAGGGACCGTGTGACCAATATTCCTGACGGCAGCTGGTCAGCTCTGCTGGGCTCAATTTGCACTTTGACCCCTTCCAGCGGGATGCCAGCTCATATAGGTAGGTGAAGCATCATCTGCCCAGGGGGCAACACTCGATTGACTGAGGCGGGGGCGACGAATTTGCCGAGTTCCTTTCCATCGCGGTATGCTTCCTATACCTGAGCGGTCCATATCAGTTGTTGAAAGACCCTTCTCTGGGGGGTTTGGTCACTCCATTGTTGCAGAAACTGTTCAGGGGACTCATTGAAAACAAAGCTTCCGAGGTCTTTTAACACATTCATGCCCAGGGTCACGGTATGGTCTTTAGCTACCTCTCCATCCACCAGTACCACTCCTCTTCTCCCGAGGTCTTTTCCGCAGACCTCTATGTTCATCCATACCACCCCTGCGACTGGGATGGGCAAGTGATTGGCCACCATAAGTTTGATCACAGGGCCCCATTCGGGCCGTAGCGCCTCTGTGAAATGACGGCAGAAATATCTCTCAGGCATGGTGGTCACTTGTGAGCCGGTGTCTATCAAGCACTGCACTGCTCTTCCATTGATTTCTGCCCAGACTAGAGGGCACGTGGAAACAAGGCTGTGGGGACTTTTACTACTCCTCCTCTGTTCTTTACGCTCTGAGCGGTGCCCCTCAAGCTCAGAGCCACCTAGTTTAAAGGAGGGCGCGGGGATGGTCGGCTCCGCTGGGGACACCATTGAGCAATGTGGCCGGATTCTCCACAAGTGTAGCATGTAAGAGGACTTCTCCTCCTGCTAGTTTCACTCTCCCTTCGGGGGGCAGCTTCTCTGTCTCGCACCAGAGGGCCGGGCCCTTCTGCCAGAGTTCTTCTGGAGGCCGCCATTTCTTCACGAACCTGTCTAATCTGCATTCTCAGGTCCTCCACCCACTGGGGAATATTGCCTGCGGTGGTGGTTACCTCCCCGCTCTTCACCTTTCCCACCAGCCCCGTCACTCCCTGTTCTTGTTCTCGTACACACGCCTCACTGCCAACCTCAGAGAAAGTCATGTCTCGCTTTACTCGCATGCGCTCTCGCAGTGCCTGTTTCATCATTGCATCACGCAGTCCCGTCACCAGCTGATCTCTGAGCACCACATCCACTGACCCAACTACTACACCGTCCTTTCGTTTAATAGCAGTGTGAAGCTCTTGTAGGGCGTTCATGAATTGGGTCACGGTCTCCCCCTCCCGTTGTACCCGGTGAAACAGTCGCATGCGAAGTTCCCTTACGTCAGTGGGGTCCCCATGCATCTCCTCAAGTATGCGCAGCACTTTGTCCAGGGTATCTCTCTCCCGAGGGGACCTATGCAAGACAGAATCCCACGCCTCCCCCTCCAGGGCCATAAATGCAATTTCTGCCTCCAGGGCTGGTGTCATGGGATGCATCCGCATCATTCCCTGGATACGCTCCGTCCAACTCCACAGCATTACATTCTTCCCAGTGGACCTTGGCAAATTATTCAGCATGGCTCCCAGGGAAATGCTAGACCTGGGAACTTCCCCAGCTGCTTGGTTTGCCCTGTCTGCGCTACCGTGTGACATCCTTCCGACTACGCCAAATGTAATAGTATGCAGGTACTGAGTATGTCACCACGGAACAGACAGACCAACAGTTGAGGGGTTTAATAACAGGAATCAGGTTCTCCTCGCAGGGAGGAATGTTGTGAATTTGGATTCTGGGCTCCCCCGGTGGCTACTGGTGGAATTGAACTTGTGTCTTCATCTTCTCTGTTCACCTGTTCCCATCAAGATGTGGGAGTCGCTATATAACCTTGCTGCTCTGTTAGTTGCTTGCCGGTCAACAATGTTATCAGAAGCCTCTCTGTGCTTGTTCCTGCTCCTAGACAACTACTAGATAAGTTGGACTCTTGTCCATGTTTGTTTTTGCATTTTTGTTCCAGTTCACAGCTGTAGTTTCGTTACTGTGTCTGGAAAGCTCTTGTGAACAGGAATTGCCACTCTGGTGTTATGAGTTAATGCCAGAGTTTTAAAGTAATTTCTGGATGGTGTTTTGATAGGGTTTTCAGCTGACCATGAAAGTGTCCTTTCTGTCTTCTGCTATGTAGTAAGTGGACCTCAAATTTGCTAAACCTATTTTCATACTACGTTTGTTATTTCATCTTAATTCACCGCCAATACATGTGGGGGGCCTCTGTCTCCTTTCGGGGTATTTCTCTAGAGGTGAGCTAGGACTAATATTTTCCTCTGCTAGCATTATTTAGTCCTCCGGCTGGTGCTGGGCATCTAGAATCAACGTAGGCATGCTACCCGGCCACTGCTAGTTGTGCGTTAGGTTTAGTTCATGGTCAGCTCAGTTCCCATCTTCCAAGAGCTAGTTCCTATATATGCTTATGCTATGTTCTCTTGCCATTGAGATCATGACAGTTTGACCGGCCCACTAAAGGGTTAAAATCCTTGGCTGAGAAAGGAGAGAAATAAGTAGTCTGCTGAAATTTTTTTTTTTTTTCTCTCCTTCTAATCTTTGAATGGCTCTGTGTCCACCTGTTTGTAATGGATCCTCAGAGTGTAACTGCAGGTTTGAATAATCTCGCCACGAAGGTACAAAATTTGCAAGATTTTGTTTGTCATGCACCTGTATCTGAGCCGAGAATTCCTTTGCCGGAATTTTTCTCGGGGAATAGATCTGGGTTTCAGAATTTTCGAAATAATTGCAAATTATTTTTGTCCCTGAAATCTCGCTCTGCCGGAGACCCTGCACAGCAGGTCAGGATTGTGATTTCCTTGCTCCGGGGCGACCCTCAGGACTGGGCTTTTTCATTGACACCAGGGGATCCTGCGTTGCTCAATGTGGATGCGTTTTTTCTGGCCTTGGGGTTGCTTTATGACGAACCTCATTTGGAGCTTCAGGCAGAAAAAACTTTGATGTCCCTATCTCAGGGGCAAGATGAAGCGGAAATTTACTGCCAAAGATTCCGTAAATGGTCTGTGCTTACTCAGTGGAATGAGTGCGCCCTGGCGGCGACTTTCAGAGAGGGTCTCTCTGATGCCATTAAGGATGTTATGGTGGGGTTCCCTGTGCCTGCGGGTCTGAATGAGTCCATGACAATGGCTATTCAGATCGATAGGCGTTTGCGGGAGCGCAAACCAGTGCACCATCTGGCGGTGTCCACTGAGAAGTCGCCAGAGAGTATGCAGTGTGATAGAATTCTGTCCCGAAGCGAGCGGCAGAATTTTAGACGGAAAAATGGGTTGTGTTTCTATTGTGGTGATTCTACTCATGTTATATCAGCATGCTCTAAGCGCACTAAAAAGCTTGGTAAATCTGTTTCCATTTGCACCTTACCGTCTAAGTTTATTCTATCTGTGACCCTGATTTGCTCTTTGTCATCTATTACCACGGACGCCTATGTCGACTCTGGCGCCGCTTTGAGTCTTATGGATTGGTCCTTTGCCAAACGCTGTGGGTATGATTTAGAGCCTTTGGAGACTCCTATTCCTCTGAAGGGGATTGACTCCACCCCATTGGCTAATAATAAACCACAATACTGGACACAAGTAACTATGCGTATTAATCCGGATCACCAGGAGATTATTCGCTTTCTGGTGCTGTATAATCTACATGATGATTTGGTACTAGGATTGCCTTGGCTGCAATCTCACAACCCAGTCCTCGACTGGAGAGCTATGTCTGTGTTGAGCTGGGGATGTAAGGGGGCTCATGGGGATTTACCTGTGGTTTCCATTTCATCATCTATTCCCTCTGAAATTCCTGAGTTCCTGTCTGACTATCGTGACGTCTTTGAAGAATCCAAGCTTGGTTCGTTACCTCCGCACCGAGAGTGCGATTGTGCCATAGATTTAATCCCGGGTAGTAAATACCCAAAGGGTCGTTTATTTAATCTGTCTGTGCCTGAACATGCTGCTATGCGAGAATATATAAAGGAGTCCTTGGAAAAGGGACATATTCGTCCATCGTCATCTCCCTTAGGAGCCGGTTTTTTCTTTGTGTCAAAAAAAGACGGCTCTTTGAGACCATGTATTGATTATCGGCTTTTGAATAAAATCACTGTTAAATATCAATACCCATTGCCGTTGCTGACTGATTTGTTTGCTCGCATAAAGGGGGCCAAGTGGTTCTCTAAGATTGACCTTCGTGGGGCGTATAATTTGGTGCGAATCAGGCAGGGGGATGAGTGGAAAACCGCATTTAATACGCCCGAGGGCCACTTTGAGTATTTAGTGATGCCTTTTGGTCTTTCAAATGCTCCGTCAGTTTTCCAGTCCTTTATGCATGATATTTTTCGCGATTATTTGGATAAATTTATGATTGTGTATCTGGATGATATTCTGATTTTTTCGGATGACTGGGACTCTCATGTCCAGCAAGTCAGGAGGGTTTTTCAGGTTTTGCGGTCTAATTCTTTGTGTGTGAAGGGTTCTAAGTGTGTTTTTGGGGTACAGAGGATTTCCTTTTTGGGATATATTTTTTTCCCCCTCTTCCATTGAAATGGATCCTGTCAAGGTTCAAGCTATTTGTGATTGGACGCAGCCCTCTTCTCTTAAGAGTCTTCAGAAATTTTTGGGCTTTGCTAACTTTTATCGTCGATTTATTGCTGGTTTTTCGGATATTGCTAAGCCATTGACCGATTTGACTAAGAAGGGTGCTGATGTTGCTGATTGGTCCCCTGATGCTGTGGAGGCCTTTCGGGAGCTTAAGCGCCGTTTTTCCTCTGCCCCTGTGTTGCGTCAGCCTGATGTTGCTCTACCTTTTCAGGTTGAGGTCGACGCTTCTGAGATCGGAGCTGGGGCAGTGTTGTCGCAGAAAAGTTCTGACTGCTCCGTGATGAGGCCTTGTGCCTTCTTTTCCCGTAAATTTTCGCCCGCTGAGCGGAATTATGATGTTGGGAATCGGGAGCTTTTGGCCATGAAGTGGGCTTTTGAGGAGTGGCACCATTGGCTTGAGGGGGCCAGACATCAGGTGGTGGTATTGACTGACCACAAAAATTTGATTTATCTTGAGACCGCCAGGCGCCTGAATCCTAGACAGGCGCGCTGGTCATTATTTTTCTCTCGGTTTAATTTTGTGGTGTCATACCTACCGGGTTCTAAGAATGTTAAGGCGGATGCCCTTTCTAGGAGTTTTGAGCCTGACTCGCCTGGTAACTCTGAGCCCACAGGTATCCTTAAGGATGGAGTGGTATTGTCAGCCGTTTCTCCAGACCTGCGGCGGGCCTTGCAGGAGTTTCAGGCGGATAGACCTGATCGTTGCCCACCTGATAAACTGTTTGTTCCTGATGATTGGACCAGTAGAGTCATCTCTGAGGTTCATTCTTCTGCGTTGGCAGGTCATCCTGGCATTTTTGGTACCAGGGATTTGGTGGCAAGGTCCTTCTGGTGGCCTTCCCTGTCACGAGATGTGCGAGGCTTTGTGCAGTCTTGTGACGTTTGTGCTCGGGCCAAGCCTTGTTGTTCTCGGGCTAGTGGATTATTGTTGCCCTTGCCTATTCCTAAGAGGCCTTGGACGCACATCTCGATGGATTTTATTTCAGATCTGCCTGTTTCTCAGAAGATGTCTGTCATCTGGGTGGTGTGTGACCGTTTCTCTAAGATGGTCCATTTGGTTCCTCTGCCCAAGTTGCCTTCTTCTTCCGAGTTGGTTCCTCTGTTTTTTCAAAATGTTGTTCGTTTGCATGGTATTCCTGAGAATATCGTTTCTGACAGAGGGACCCAATTCGTGTCTAGATTTTGGCGGGCATTCTGTGCTAGGATGGGCATAGATTTATCTTTTTCGTCCGCTTTCCATCCTCAGACGAATGGCCAGACCGAGCGGATTAATCAGACCCTGGAGACATATCTGAGGTGTTTTGTGTCTGCTGACCAGGATGATTGGGTTGCTTTTTTGCCATTGGCGGAGTTCGCTCTCAATAATCGGGCCAGCTCTGCCACTTTGGTGTCCCCGTTTTTCTGTAATTCGGGGTTTCATCCTCGATTTTCCTCTGGTCAGGTGGAATCTTCGGATTGTCCTGGAGTGGATGCTGTGGTGGAGAGATTGCATCAGATCTGGGGGCAGGTGGTGGACAATTTGAGGTTGTCCCAGGAGAAGACTCAGCTTTTTGCCAACCGCCACCGTCGTGTTGGTCCTCGGCTTTGTGTTGGGGATTTGGTGTGGTTGTCTTCTCGTTTTGTCCCTATGAGGGTCTCTTCTCCTAAGTTTAAGCCTCGGTTCATCGGCCCGTATAAGATATTGGAGATTCTTAACCCTGTTTCCTTCCGTTTGGACCTCCCTGCATCCTTTTCTATTCATAATGTTTTTCATCGGTCATTATTGCGCAGGTATGAGGTACCGGTTGTGCCTTCCGTTGAGCCTCCTGCTCCGGTGTTGGTTGAGGGTGAGTTGGAGTACGTTGTGGAGAAAATCTTAGACTCTCGTGTTTCCAGACGGAGACTCCAGTATCTGGTCAAGTGGAAGGGATACGGCCAGGAGGATAATTCTTGGGTGAATGCATCTGATGTTCATGCCTCTGATCTGGTTCGTGCCTTTCATAGGGCCCATCCTGATCGCCCTGGTGGTTCTGGTGAGGGTTCGGTGCCCCCTCCTTGAGGGGGGGGTACTGTTGTGAATTTGGATTCTGGGCTCCCCCGGTGGCTACTGGTGGAATTGAACTTGTGTCTTCATCTTCTCTGTTCACCTGTTCCCATCAAGATGTGGGAGTCGCTATATAACCTTGCTGCTCTGTTAGTTGCTTGCCGGTCAACAATGTTATCAGAAGCCTCTCTGTGCTTGTTCCTGCTCCTAGACAACTACTAGATAAGTTGGACTCTTGTCCATGTTTGTTTTTGCATTTTTGTTCCAGTTCACAGCTGTAGTTTCGTTACTGTGTCTGGAAAGCTCTTGTGAACAGGAATTGCCACTCTGGTGTTATGAGTTAATGCCAGAGTTTTAAAGTAATTTCTGGATGGTGTTTTGATAGGGTTTTCAGCTGACCATGAAAGTGTCCTTTCTGTCTTCTGCTATGTAGTAAGTGGACCTCAAATTTGCTAAACCTATTTTCATACTACGTTTGTTATTTCATCTTAATTCACCGCCAATACATGTGGGGGGCCTCTGTCTCCTTTCGGGGTATTTCTCTAGAGGTGAGCTAGGACTAATATTTTCCTCTGCTAGCATTATTTAGTCCTCCGGCTGGTGCTGGGCATCTAGAATCAACGTAGGCATGCTACCCGGCCACTGCTAGTTGTGCGTTAGGTTTAGTTCATGGTCAGCTCAGTTCCCATCTTCCAAGAGCTAGTTCCTATATATGCTTATGCTATGTTCTCTTGCCATTGAGATCATGACAGAGGAAGCAATGGAAAATAACTAGCAATAAAACAGTGCAAGAATATGGGAGTCAAAAAATGTAACAGAAGTAAGCAAGATTTCTTGAGAAAAGAACACTTATCAGTCTGATGAGGACTTGCTTGAAGGGTCGTCTTCTCCAGCGTAGGCGCCGAGAAACAGCGGCACTTGTCGTCCTTCTGTTGTCCGTGGGCTGAGTAGTCTCTAGGAGCCTGCTGCCTGGGGTTTCGGGAGTTAATGTGGTATGCACAGGCTCTGAGTCTTTAGCTTTTACAGCACATACAGGAATCAGGGGCTCTGCACTGTTAAATCACTGTACCAGGAATCAGGGGCTCTGCACTGTGAAGTCACTGTACCAGGAATCACAGTCTCTGTACTGATACCGTGGGGACCAGGGGGTCGCAGTCTCTGCACATGCTAATGTCTCTACATGGCTCTCAAAGCACCCCTCTCCAGTCACAGCAGAGTCCGCTTTCATGTACTCACAAGCTCCAGTCTTTCCGGGCAATCTCCCTGTATTTGTCCTCAGACCGGGAGCTCTCTCTCTCTCCCGGAGCGCAGCTGCACCCTGCTCTGACCTCTGCTCACGCTGCTCTCTGCCTTGCACACATGCCTTTCCCGCTCTCTGCCCAGCTTCCTTCCTGTCCCAGTCTCTAAGTCTGCCCCCTGGGGAACCTGCAGCACAGTTCAATGGTTCCAGGCACAGAGCCGAGAAGGTAACCGTCCCCTGACTCTTCTTGTGTTTCACCTCCTTACATAGACACACCCCTCCCTCTCGCTTATCCATTCGGTCATTTCTGAACAGACTATAGCCCTGCAAGTTAACAGCCCAGTCATGGCTCTCATCCAGCCACGTTTCAGATATCCCCACCATGTCATAATTATGCTCCAACACCATTAATTCTAATTCGTCCATTTTGTTGGCAAGGCTTCTGGCATTAGTATACATACATTTTATGTATCTCTCTGCACCTCTATTCTTTCTTAAATTATTAATTGATCTAACCCCACCCCCAAAGCCCCCGCCACCCCCAACTTCCTTATTTGTGCCCAGGTCTCTATCTGCACTATCTTCCCCTCCTATAAATTGAATACCCTCCCCCCATTCCCTAGTTCAAACACTCCTCCAACCTTCTAGCCATTTTCTCCCCCAGTACAGTTGCACCATCCCCATTGAGGTGCAGCCCGTCCCTAGCGTAGAACCTGTAGCCAACTAAGAAGTTGGCTCAGTTCTGCAGGAACCCAAACCCCTCCTTCCTACACCAATTCTTGAGCCACTTATTAACCTCCCTAATCTCCCGTTGCCTCTCTGGCGTGGCACGTGGTACAGGCAGTATTTCGGAAAATACCACGTTGGAGGTCCTTGCTTTCAGCTTGCAGCCTAATTCCCTGAAATCGTTTTTAAGGACCTTCCACCTACCTGTAACTTTGTCATTTGTGCCAATGTGCACCATGACCGCTGTGTCCTCACCAGTCCCCCCCCAGTAATCTGTCCACCCAATCAGCTAAGTGTTGGACTCAAGCGCTAGGTAGGCAGCACACCGTTCGACGATCCCTGTCTTTGTGACAGATTGCCCAATCTCTTCACCTAATAATTGAGTCCCCCACTACCAGCACCTGTCTTGCCTGCCCTGCTCTCCTGTTTCCCTCCTTACTGTAGCAGTTACTCCTTCGGCTTTCAGAGGACATGCCTGGCTGCAGCAGTGCTACCCCTGTACTGGCACCCCCCTCATCTGCCAACTTAGCAAACTTATTGGGGTGTGCCAGATCAGGACTAGCCTCCCTGGCACTCTTCCCTCTACCCCGCTTCCTAACTGTCACCCAGCTTGCTGCTTCACTGTCCTGCAGCTCCATCCTACCATCCCCCGCCTCATCTATCCCATTGAGCAGCTGCTCAGTGAGCAGAAAACTCCTTTCCATATTGTCAATGGATCTCAGTGTTGCCAGCTGTACATTTAGATTCAGAATCTGGGTTTCCAAATGCACAACGTGCTCACATCTCGCACAGCAGTATGCACCCTCGACCTGCTCAAGGATTGCATACATGTGGCAGGATGTGCACTGGATGGCATTAACAATAGTGGAGCACATTTCCTAATGGGGATTGCACCACACAGAAATGTTAAATAAAAAATAAATGCAAAGTATCAATAAAACACAGACAGCAATTCCGAAATTCCTCCCTTGGAAACTCGCTGAATCCAAAGTCACTGAATCTCAAGTCACACACTAACCGCCGTTCGCACTTACGCTCAGGTCACACTCAGCTCCTTCACACTTGCTAAGCTGCAGATTTAAATAATTTTTTTTTCTTTCCCCTCAGCAGCAATCCACCTTGCTGTACAATGCATTTCCAAAAAGTGCTCCATACAGTATAAAGGGACACACATAGTGCTGAATACAGTATAATTCACCCCACATAGTGCTCCATACAGTATAATGGTCCCACATAGTGCTCCATACAGTATAAAAAGACCCACATAGTAATCCATACAGTACAATGCGCCCCACATAGTACTCCATACAATATAATGGGCCCACCTAGTGCTCCATACTTTATAATAGACACCATGTTGAAAAAAAAATTACGTGCCATGACGGGAAGTGCATGACAGGTTAAATATACTCGTAGGACACTCCTGGCATTTCGGGCCAAATATACTCTTACTGCAGACCAGATTCGGCCCACGGACCAGAGTTTCACATATGTGCTATAAGGACTTCCTTTTCCTTGTCTCTCTCTTTTTGCTATTGACATCAGTTTTGGCAGTTGCCCAGTAATAATTAAGCTAATACACTTGATTATGTGTCTGTGATTGTCATAATTAAAAACTGCTGAAAGGGCAATTGCGATTGCCATGTTTGATGGTTTATATGCACAGCCTGGGGCCAAATAAAGGGCTCCAAAACTCTCTAAAAAGATGCATGTTAGGAAATATCCTAACAGATGGTTGTTAGAGCATCTTAAATATACCGACAGTTATTTTGTGTTATACAAAATTATGACAAATGTAATATAATTTTAAATATATTTATATATTTACTAGATGGTGGCCCGATTCTAACACATCAGGAATTCTAGAATATGTATGTATGTACATCGCGTTTAGCACAGCCACGTAGTATATAACAAAGCCACGTAATATATACAAAGCCACATAGTATATAGCGCAGCCACATAGTATAAAGCACAGCCACATAGTATATAGCACAGCCACATAGTATATAGCAGCGACATAGTATATAGCAGCCACATAGTACATAGCTCAGCCTACGTAACACAGACAGCAATGTAGTATATAGCACAGCCACTTAGTATAAAACAACCCACGTAATATATAGCACAGCCCACATAATATATAGCACAGCCCACACAGTATATAACACAGGCCACGTACTATATAACACAGCCCATGCAGTATATAACACAGCCCACGCAGTATATAACACTGCCCACGCAGTATATAGCACAGCCCACGTAACACAGACAGCCACGTAGTATATAGCACAGCCACATAGTATATAGCAGCCACATAGTATATAGCAGCCACATAGTATATGACACAGCCCACGTAATATATAGCCCAGCCCACGTAATAAAAAGCACAGCCCACACAGTATATAACACAGGCCACGTACTATATAACACAGCCCATGCAGTATATAACACAGCCCACATAGTATATGGCAGTGTGGGCACGATATCCCTGTTAAAAAATAAAATAAAATGCAAAATAGTTATATACTCACCCTCCGGCGTCCAGCGAAGCTGTGCCGATGCGCGCAATGCTGCCGCCAGCTTCCGTTCCCAGTGATGCATTGATGCAGTGATGCATTGCGAAATTACCCAGATGACTTAGCAGTCTCGCGAGACCGCTAAGTCACCTGGGTAATTTTGCAGTGCATCACTGGGAACGGAAGCTGGCGGCAGCATCGCGCATTGGTGGATGGCGGAAGGTGAGAATAGCACAGTTTTTCATTTTTTTAATTATTTTTAACATTATATCTTTTTACTATTGATGCTGCATAGGCAGCATCAATAGTAAAAAGTTGGTGGGGTGACACACTGGCGCTGACTGGAGGGGAGTAGAGAGGGGGCACTGACTGGAGGAGAGTAGGTAGGGGACAATTCGTGGCCGGACTAAGCCTGTCACTGATTGGTCGCGGCCTTGGGAGACAAGGGGCAGATTGGAGACAATGGGCAGAATGGAGACACAAGGGCAGGATGGAGACACGGGGCAGAATGGAGACATGGGGCAGAATGGAGACACGGGGCAGAACGGAGACAAAGGGGCAGAATGGAGACTCGGGGGCAGGATGGGAGACAAGGGGCAGAATAGAGACACGGGGGCAGGATGTGAGACAAGGGGCAGAATGGAGACAAGGGGCAGAATAGAGACATGGGGCAGAATGGAGACATGGGGGCAGGATGGGAGACAAGGGGCAGAATAGACACACAGGACAGGATGGGAGACAAGGGGCAGAATGGAGACAAAGGGCAGAATGGAGGCACGAGGGCAGAATGAAGACACGCATGCAGGATCATGGTGCAGGATGGAGATATGGTGCAGGATGGAGACAGATGGAGCAGGATCATGGGGCAGGATAGATATGATGGAGACAGATGGGGCAGGATCACGGGACAGATGGGGCAGGATCATGGGACAGATGGGCAGGATAGGACATCACATGGGGGAAGAATGGATACTCATGAGGTCAGGATGACAGAACATATGGCTGAAGCCAGGAATAAGACACAAGGGGGCCAGGATGGGGATATTGTTACCATAGGGGCTAATTAAAGGATATTATTACTGCAATGATGTATTTATTTTATTTTTTGAGAGTACTGTTCTAAATGGGGGAGGCGGTCCTGTTACTGTGCACAGCAACACTGTCACCTTTTTTTCTTCATCTGATGTAGTTTAGAATTTGGGAAAAAATTAAGTAATGTGTTGTGCAAGCGGAGCTCTAGATAACTGTGTTATTTTCTGCAGAGACTAGCCCTGGCTGGAAGAAGTGATGGTGATCTGTGCTGGATGAAGTTGAAAAGCAAAGATGAAGGACTTCACCTAGAGACGTCACTGGTGAGTCAGTGTGTTACCTGTACACTGACACTATACACTGTATACTATATACAGCGGTCCTGTGTACAATGTCACCAGTGATCACTGTATTACCTTTACATTAACACTATATACAGAGCTCCTGTGTATAATGTCATTGATCACTGTATAACCTGTACAATATATACAGTTCTCGTGTGTATAATGTCACTGGTCATCACTGCATTACCTATATACTGACACTATATACAGAGCTCCTGTGTATACTGTCACTGGTAATCACTGTATTACCTGTACACAGACAATGCATTCCAAGTACAGATCTCCTGTGTATAATGGCACTTATATTGATATTTGTATTGTTGTTTTTTTTTTTTTATTAATGATCAGTATTGTAGTATTCAGCCACTATGCAGTGGTAATATGTTGTCCGGCCATGGTGTGGTGGTATTTGTTCCTTGTATGTGCTATTATTTGGTCACTATGTGGTGGTAATATGTGGTCTAGTCATGGTGTGGTGGTATTTGTTCCTTGTATGTGGTATTATTGGTCACCATGTGTTGGTAATATGTGGTCTGGACATGATGTGGCGGTTTTGTTCCTTGTATGTGGTATTATAGGTCTCTGTGTGGTGGTAATATGGTGTCTGGTCATGGTGCGGTGGTATTTGTCCCTTGTATGTGATATTATTGTTCATTTTAAAAATTGAAAAACAAACAAAAATATACCTAAATTGTATTGGATATTTTTAAAAAAATGTTTAATAGGTTAGAGTAGAGTAGTGCTTGGCCAAAAGAGTTTACCTTGTTGTTTTGGCGGCTTAAAAAATCTTTTGACCAAAACAAAAGCTGCTGGCTACATGTGTGCTCTGGTGATGGGAACTGTTAATGTGTGATTGGTGAGAAGTGGAGTTTTTCCAAGAGAGAGCGGTGGGACTGTGGACAGTTCGAGGGGTGGAGGCAGGGCTGGGATGGAGCCTGGGCAGAGTCTCAAGGGGGCCCCGAAAATTTTGCCAGTATAGGGCCCCAAAATTCCTAGTGGCAGCCCTGAGTATTCATACCCCTTTAACTTTTTCACTCTGCTTCATTGCAGCCATTTGGTAAATTCAAAAAAATTCATTTTTGTCACATTAATGTACACTCTGCACCCCATCTTGACTAAAAAAAGCAGAAATGTAGTAATTTTTGCAAATTTATTAAAAAAGAAAAACTGAAATATCACATGGTCATAAGTATTCAGACCCTTTGCTCAGTATTGAGTAGAAGCACTCTTTTGAGTTAGTACAGCCATGAGTCTTCTTGGGAATGACGCAACAAGTGTTTCACACCTGGATTTGAGGATCCTCTGCCATTCTTCCTTGCAGATCCTATCCAGTTCCGTCAGTTTGGATGGTGAACATTGGTGGACAGCCATGTTCAGGTCTTTCCAGAGATGCTCAATTGGGTTTAGGTCAGGGCTCTGGCTGGGCCAGTTAAGAATGGTCACAGAGTTGTTCTGAAGCCACTCCTTTGTTATTTTAGCTGTGTGCTTAGGGTCATTGTCTTGTTGGAAGGTGAACCTTCGGCCAATTCTGAGGTCCAGAGCACTCTGGAAGAGGTTTTCATCCAGGATATCTCTGTACTTGGCCGCATTCATGTTTCTTTCATTGACAACCCATCATCCTGTCCCTGCAGCAGAAAAACACCCCCATAGCATGATGCTGCCAACACCATGTTTCACTGTTGGGATTGTATTGGGCAGGTGATGCACAGTGCCTGGTTTTCTCCACACATACAGCTTAGAATTATCACTAAAAAGGTCTATCTGCGTCTCATCAGACCAGAGAATCTTATTTCTAATAATCTGGGAGTCCTTGATGTGTTTTTTTTTATCAAACTCTATGCGGGCTTTCATATGTCCTGTACTGAGGAGAGGCTTCCGTCGGGCCACTCTGCCATAAAGGCCCGAATGGTGAAGGGCTGCAGTGATAGTTGACTTTGTGGAACTTTCTCCTATATCCCTACTGCATCTCTGGAGCACAGCTACAGTGTTCTTGGGGTTCTTCTTACCTCTCTCACCAAGACTCTTCTCCCACGATTGCTCAGGTTGGCTGGACGGCCAGGTCTAGGAAGACTTCTGGTGGTCCCAAACTTCTTCCATTTAAGGATTATGTAGGCCACTGTGCTCTTAGGAACCTTGAGTTTTGCAGATATTCAGTTGTAACCTTGGCTAGATCTGTGCCTTGCCATAATTCTGTCTCTGAGCTCCTTGGCCAGTTCCTTTGACCTCATGATTCTCATTTGGTCTGACATGCACTGTGAGCTTTGAGATCTTATATAGACAAGTGTGGCCTTTACAAATCAAGTCCTATCAGTTTAATTAAACACAGCTGGACTCCAGTGAAGGAGTAGAACCATCTTAAGGAGGATCACAAGGAAATGGACAGCATGTTACTTAAAGGGAACCTGTCACCCCCAAAATCGATGATGAGCTAAGCCCACCAGCATCAGGGGCTTATCTACAGCATTCTGGAATGCTGTAGATAAGCCCCCGATGTATCCTGAAAGATGAGAGAAAGAGGTTAGATTATACTCACCCAGGGGCGGTCCCACTGATATCCGGTCCGATGGCCATCGCGGTCCGGTCCGGGGCCTCCCATCTTCTTACGATGACGTCCTCTTCTTGTCTTCACGCTGCGGCTCCAGCGCAGGCGTACTTTGTCTGCCCTGTTGAGGGCAGAGCAAAGTACTGCAGTGCGCAGGCGCCGGGAAAGGTCAGAGAGGCCCTGCACCTGCGCACTGCAGTACTTTGCTCTGCCCTCAGCAGGGCAGACAAAGTACACCTGCACCGGATCCGCAGCATGAAGACAAGAAGAGGACATCATCTTATGAAGATAGGAGGCTCCAGACCGCGACGCCCATCGGATCGGACCGCCCACCCAGGTGAGTATAATCTAACCTCTTTTTCTTATCTTTCAGGATACATCGGGGGCTTATCTACAGCATTCCAGAACGCTGTAGATAAGCCCTTGATGCTGGTGGGCTTAGCTCATCGTCGATTTTGGGGGTGACAGGTTCTCTTTAAATATGAGTGTCTGAGCAAAGGGTCTGAATACTTATGACCATGTGATATTTCAGGTTTTCTTTTTTTATTACATTTGGAAAAATTTCTACATTTCTGTTTTTTTTCAGTCAAGATGGGGTGCAGAGTGTACATTAATGAGAAAAGAATGAACTCATTTGACTTCACCAAATGGGTGCAATGAAACAAAGAGTGAAAAATTTAAAGGGGTCTGAATACTTTCCGTAACCACTGCAAGGACTTTGGCCTCACCACTGCAGATGGTGTAAACACAGGGGGTAGTGACAAGCACGAGACAGACAAAGACAGGGAATGATAAAACTTCCCAGCTCCACACAGTGGAAAATATAGAACCAAGTCCTCAAACAGCTGATACATGCTGGCACCAGAGAGCTCCCGACTTCTCGGCTATCACCAACAGTCATCTGATGCATCAGGTGACTATTTAAAGGATGGTGGGAGTGGTCACCACCCACATCAGCAGACCAGCAGCTGCCAGCAAGGAAATGATATTAACCCTTGCTGGCCTGAAAGGAAAAAATCTACATTTAAATTATAGCGGAACCAGAGCTGCCATGAATCCAAACATGAATCGTGACAACACCCATTGGATCGAACCGCGTTATGTTTGAGTATAATAAAAGGTATTTTTCGTACTATGCAGATCGGATTGGGGACTTACATACAGCATGTTAGAATGCTTTCACATGGGGCTTAAAGTTGGTGACGTACTTTATATTGGGAAAACCTAGTGACAGGTTCCCTTCAAAATTCATTGTTTGCTCTGCTCCCAAATTGCTGTGAACTTTTCAGTAATTTTCCTTGGTTCTGTTAATCTGGTTAATATAATTTGCTGTACATGTTATGTAGCCTGTTTACATTCAAGCTGACATGATGTCCTTGTCATTAACCTAGTACAGTATCTCGACGAATGAATAGGCCATACATACAACTGATTCAATTAAACTATAATTTAATAAGGAAAACAAAAAATAGAATTTACTATAAAATATAAATACATAGGAACATAAAGTCTATTTAGCCCAGATACTAGTGGCTATGCCATCTACTTTCATCATCTCATGTCTAGCAATACATCAGCTCATTAATTATTTCCATGTTTACAATGTGTGCAGAGCGGTTACTATAGAAAATTCCAGGAAGCTTAGCGCTGAAGTCATATTGACCAAATCTAATTAAGTTCTTTTATTTTGCAGGCCACGGTTGTGAATACGTAATTTGTGCGCTATGAATCTTTCCTGTCAACATGTTATTGTCAGCTGGAAATCTTTCAATAGTCCTAATCTAACATGAAATTCATTAGAGGTTTTATGGTGTCATTTAACAGGGGGAAAAAACTGTAAACGTTTGTCTGATACTTTAGTTTTTCTCATGGCTACCAATAATCCTTTACAATGGAGATGACTTCCATATAAATATATAAATAGTAGTAAATGTCCTGCCTTTGCCTGGTGGGATAAACAGGAGATGTTATGAATGTGTTTATTTTCTCTACTTGTTGCTTTTGACATTTTAATGCTTCCATCCAGAGGAGTAGCTAAGGTTTTGGTTCAGGGGTGGCAAAACTTCTGAGTGGGCCCCTAAACAGGTAACCTTGATCACAACAGGGTGACGCACCCTAATAGTGGATGTAGGAGAACCTCAGCAGATGACCGCGCTGTTGCTGAAAATCATCTCTATATAAAGACCAACACTGATATTACCGCCATATGGTCAGTGGCAGATGCCAGTCCTACGGAACATATAAGAGATCACAGTACAGTTACAGATAGTGACTTATAGAGGAAGTTCTTTCTGATGGAGTCTTTCACTTTTCCCATCTTATCCATCTGACCCAGACCGATATGACAACTTCTCCAGCCACGACTCGGCTGCAGGGATTACAACAAAGACACATTTCACATCTCATATTTTCAGCACTGACCCCATATATTCACAACCTGCACAAACTCCTTATTCTGATGATACCCCAATGCTGAGCCGCTGCTGCCGTATATGTCCCTATTACTGCATCTGCTGTGTGGTACTATGTGCCGATGGAAAAAAGAACCTCTACAATATATTAGTGCCGTGTGCAAGTGCCCTATAAAGAGTGCCCACATTTTGCCCCCTAGAAAGTAATAATGCCCTGTGTGCCCCTTTGACAGTCACAGTAACCTGAGTTCCCCTATAACAATAAGTGCCAAATTTACATTTAATAATGTCCCGAGTCTCCCCACTGTACAGCTCCCCAATACACAGCATAATGCCCCCTCACTGTATAGTACCACTCACACAGTATATTGACCCATTAGTAGCCCCCAAACTGTTTGATGGCTCCAACACTGTATGATGGCCTCCTCACAGTAATCTGCACACTGTATGATGGTCCATAGATAGCCTCCATATAGTATAATGCACCAGATAGTTCTCAATATAGTATAATGCACCCCCCATAGGCCTTCATATAGTTTAATGCACTCCTCATAGGCCACTATAGTATAATGCATTCCCCATAGGCCTCCATATAGTATAATGCACTCTTCATAGGCCTCTATAGCATAATGCAGTTCCCATAAGTATACTCTATATAGTATAATGCATTCCCCATAGGCATACTCTATATTGTATAATGCACACCTCATAGGCAGACTCTATTTAGCATAATGCATTCCCCATAGGCATACTATATTTATCATAATGCATGCCCCATAGGCATACTATATTTAGCATAATGCACATTCCATAGACTCTATATTGTATAATGCAGTTGTCCTCAACCTTTCTGACCTTGAAAGTAACATTCAGCTCTGCAAAAGGGTCGTGAGCCACATCCAGCTCCTGTCTCCCCTCACAGTAGTGGCAACTAAAACCCCCATTAAGGATATAATGATAACCAAAACTTTTCCACACAAATCACCCTAATGCAGTGTACCAAGATCCAGGGGTTCCCCCAAACCCACTTTCAGCATTCTCCCATCATGCACTCCCAACACAGTCACATCCAGCTTCAAGCACCTCCTCTGACCAGTAGTATCATCCTGTCTCCAGGGTACCATACTTAAATTATCTCTAATCCCCCAAGACCAGCATATGTGCATCCAGCATAGTTAGACTTTACATTGTATAATGCACCCCCAATAGGCAGACTCTATAGTATAATGCACTCCTCATAGGCAGGGCCGGCGTCAGCACCCGGCGCACCCGGGCAAGTGCCGGGGCCCTGGCGTGACGGGGGGGGCCCATTTATGGTAGTGCACTACATCCCTGCTGTGTGTGACTACAGTGACTCAGACTACTCAGTCATTCAAATCCCTCATCCACGGCGCCTCGGAAGCAGGCGGCACAGAGATCTAAGGGTTTCGCTGGTGCCTGGCACTGCGCAGCTGCAATACTCACCTCCGCCGGCCCGTCACCATGGATACAATACGAGAGTCACTTCTGGGCGACGCCGGGTCATCTGCCTGTCACTTCCTAAGAGCCGGCAAGAAGAGCACAGAGAAGATCATCGGATCATCCGTTCATTCGCGTTGGTTCCATTCCACTTCCAGGACAGGTCCAGCAGCGGCAGCGCCAAGCAGGAGAAGACGAGCAGCAGCTGCAGTCAGGACTCAGGAGGTGCACAGTCGGTGCACGTGCTGTTGTGGATTCTGTTGGTGGGCTCCCTCTGGTGGTTACTGCTGGTACTGGGTGACTTTGGTGGGTTGCGGCCTTTGGTTTCCACCTGTCCATCAGAGGCTGGGTGTTTCCTATTTTACCTGGCCTTTCTGTCATTTCCCTTGCCGGCTATCAATGTGTTCAGATGTGCTCTGTTTGGTTCCTGCCTACCTGCTCCCAGATCTTTCAGGATAAGCTAAGTGCTGATTTTCAGTTGTTTGGTTTTTGGTCCAGCTTGCTTAGAATGTCTCTATGCTAGCTGGTTGCTCTAGTGGACTGAGGTTCTCCCCATGTGCCATGAGTTGGCACATGGGTTCTTGTAATCTCAGGATGGTTTTTTTGATTAGGGTTTTTTGCTGACCGCTCAGTCCCCTTTTGTATCATTCTGCTTTCTAGTTTTTAGCGGGCCTCTATTTGCTAAAGCTATATATATCATCTCTATGTGTGTGCCTTCCTCTCATTTCACCGTCAATACATGTGGGGGGCAACTATACCTTTGGGGTTAATTCCTCTGGAGGCAAGTGAGGTCTTGTTTTCTCTGCAGTACTAGTTAGCTCTTAGGCTGGTGCGTGGCGTCTAGAACCAACGTAGGCACGCTCCCTGGCTATCTCTAGTTGCGTTTGTCAGGCGTAGGGCAGCGGTCAGCCCAGGTTCCATCACCCTAGAGCTCGTCCAATATTTTGTTATACTTTGCTTGTCCTGTGCTATCCCTAGCGATTGGGGATTCATGACAGTATAGCCGGCCCACAAAGTGTTAATTGTTTGGGCTGAAGCAGGAGGAAAAGAAGTGTTCAAGGAAAATTTTTTTTTTTTTTTCCTTCAGAGTTTTGCTGCCTAGCCCTTAATTGCTGTCTATCTGCTTCTTACCTCCTCTTAACCCTTGAATGGCTCTGATCTTAGCTGTTTATCATGGATGTCCAGAGTTTGGCTTCCAGCCTGAGTAATCTCGCGGCAAAGGTTCAAAACATACAGGATTTCGTTGTTCACACTCCCATGTCTGAACCTAGAATTCCTATTCCAGAGTTTTTTTCTGGAGATAGATCTACCTTCCTGAATTTCAGGAACAATTGTAAATTGTTTCTCTCTTTGAAATCTCGCTCCTCTGGAGACCCTGCTCAACAGGTCAAGATTGTTATATCGTTCCTACGGGGCGACCCTCAGAATTGGGCATTTGCATTGGCACCAGGGGATCCTGCGTTGCTCAGTGTGGATGCGTTTTTTCTGGCATTGGGATTGCTCTATGAGGAACCTAACCTAGAGATTCAGGCTGAAAAGGCTTTATTAGCCCTCTCTCAGGGGCATGATGAAGCGGAAATATATTGTCAGAAATTTCGGAAATGGTCGGTGCTTACTCAGTGGAATGAGTGCGCCCTGGCTGCAAACTTCAGAAATGGTCTTTCTGAGGCCATTAAGGATATTATGGTGGGGTTCCCTGCGCCTACAGGTCTGAATGAGTCTATGGCTATGGCCATTCAGATTGATCGGCGTTTATGGGAGCGCAAACCCGTGCACCAGTTGGCGGTGTCTTCTGAACAGGCACCTGAGACTATGCAATGTGATAGAATTCAGTCCAGAAGTGAACGGCAAAATTATAGGCGGAAAAATGGATTGTGTTTTTATTGTGGTGATTCAGCTCATGTTATATCAGCATGCTCTAAACGCACAAAAAGGGTTGATAAATCCTTTGCCATTGATACTCTGCAGTCTAAGTTCATTTTGTCTGTGACTCTGATTTTTTCACTGTCTTCCATTTCCGTCGATGCCTATGTGGATTCAGGCGCTGCCCTGAGTCTTATGGATTGGTCATTTGCTAAACGCTGCGGTTTTAGTCTAGAGCCTCTGGAAGTTCCTATTCCTCTGAAGGGAATTGATTCTACACCATTGGCTATGAATAAACCGCAGTATTGGACACAAGTGACCATGCGCATGACTCCCGTTCATCAGGAGGTGATTCGCTTCCTTGTACTGTATAATTTACATGATGTACTTGTGCTTGGTCTGCCATGGTTACAAACTCATAATCCTGTCCTGGACTGGAAAACAATGTCTGTGCTAAGCTGGGGATGTCAGGGGGTTCATGATGATGCACCTCCGATTTCAATCGCTTCATCGACTCCTTCGGAGATCCCTGCGTTTTTGTCAGATTATAAGGATGTTTTTGAGGAGCCTAAGCTCAATTCGCTCCCTCCTCATAGAGAGTGTGACTGTGCTATAGAATTGATTCCTGGCAGTAAGTTCCCTAAGGGTCGTTTATTTAATCTGTCACTGCCAGAGCATACTGCTATGCGGAATTATATTAAGGAGTCCTTGGAAAAGGGACATATTCGTCCATCTTCGTCCCCTCTGGGAGCAGGTTTTTTTTTCGTGGCAAAAAAAGATGGTTCCCTGAGGCCTTGTATAGATTATCGCCTTCTGAATAAGATTACAGTCAAATACCAGTATCCATTGCCATTATTTACTGATTTGTTTGCTCGCATTAAGGGGGCTAGGTGGTTCACTAAAATAGATCTTCGTGGTGCGTATAATCTGGTGCGGATAAAACAGGGTGATGAGTGGAAAATTGCATTTAATACGCCTGAGGGCCATTTTGAGTATTTGGTAATGCCTTTTGGACTCTCCAATGCTCCGTCAGTCTTTCAGTCCTTTATGCACAATATTTTCCGTGAATATCTGGATAAGTTTATGATTGTGTATTTGGATGATATTTTGGTGTTTTCTGATGACTGGGAGTCTCATGTTCTACAGGTCAGGAAGGTGTTTCAGGTTTTGCGGGCCAATTCTCTGTTTGTGAAGGGCTCAAAGTGTCTCTTCGGAGTCCAGAAGATTTCTTTTTTGGGGTACATTTTTTCTCCTTCTACTATTGAGATGGATCCCGTTAAGGTTCAGGCTATTTGTGACTGGACACAACCTACGTCTGTTAAGAGCCTTCAGAAGTTCTTGGGGTTTGCTAATTTTTATCGTCGGTTCATTGCTAATTTTTCCAGTATTGTTAAACCTTTGACTGATTTGACTAAAAAGGGTGCTGATGTTGCTGATTGGTCTCCTGCGGCCGTGGAGGCCTTTCGGGAACTTAAGCGCCGGTTTTCTTCTGCTCCTGTGTTGTGTCAACCAGATGTGTCACTTCCTTTTCAGGTGGAGGTTGATGCTTCCGAGATTGGAGCGGGGGCGGTTTTGTCACAGAGAAGTTCTAATGGCTCGGTGACGAAGCCATGTGCTTTCTTCTCTAGAAAATTCTCGCCCGCCGAGCGCAATTATGATGTGGGTAATCGGGAGCTTTTGGCCATGAAGTGGGCATTTGAGGAGTGGCGTCATTGGCTTGAGGGTGCTAAACATCGCGTGGTGGTCTTGACTGATCACAAGAATCTCATTTACCTTGAGTCTGCCAGGCGTTTGAATCCTAGACAGGCTCGTTGGTCATTATTTTTTTCTCGTTTCAATTTCGTGGTTTCATACCTGCCGGGTTCAAAGAATGTGAAGGCAGATGCTCTTTCCAGGAGTTTTGTGCCTGATTCTCCTGGAGACACTGGGCCTGCTGGTATCCTTAGGGATGGGGTAATATTGTCCGCCGTATCCCCAGACTTGCGACGCGCATTGCAGGAGTTTCAGGTGGATAAACCGGATCGATGTCCACCAGAAAGACTGTTTGTTCCAGATGATTGGACCAGTAGAGTCATCTCCGAGGTCCATTCTTCTGTGTTGGCTGGTCATCCTGGAATATTTGGTACAAGAGATTTGGTGGCCAGGTCTTTTTGGTGGCCTTCCTTGTCTAGGGATGTGCGTACCTTTGTGCAGTCTTGTGAAGTGTGTGCTCGAGCTAAGCCTTGCTGTTCACGGGCTAGTGGGTTGTTGTTATCTTTGCCCATCCCGAAGAGGCCTTGGACGCACATTTCCATGGATTTTATTTCTGATCTCCCGGTTTCACAGAAAATGTCCGTTATCTGGGTTGTGTGTGACCGCTTTTCTAAGATGGTTCATTTGGTGCCCTTGCCTAAGTTACCCTCCTCCTCTGAGTTGGTTCCTTTGTTTTTTCAGAACGTGGTTCGTTTGCATGGGATTCCGGAGAATATCGTTTCTGACAGGGGATCCCAGTTTGTGTCTAGATTTTGGCGGACGTTTTGTGCCAAGATGGGCATTGATTTGTCTTTCTCTTCTGCATTCCATCCTCAGACGAATGGCCAGACGGAGCGAACTAATCAGACCTTGGAAACTTATTTGAGGTGTTTTGTTTCTGCTGATCAGGATGACTGGGTTGCTTTTTTGCCACTGGCCGAATTTGCTCTTAATAATCGGGCTAGTTCTGCCACGTTGGTCTCTCCTTTTTTTTGTAATTCGGGGTTTCATCCTCGTTTTTCCTCTGGTCAGGGGGAATCTTCGGATTGTCCTGGAGTAGACGTGGTGGTGGACAGGCTACATCAGATTTGGAATCAGGTGGTGGACAATTTGAAGTTATCTCAGGAGAAGACTCAGCAGTTTGCTAATCGCCGTCGCCGCGTGGGTCCCCGACTTCTTGTTGGGGACTTGGTGTGGTTGTCTTCTCGTTTTGTCCCTATGAAGGTCTCTTCTCCTAAGTTCAAGCCTCGGTTCATCGGTCCTTATAGGATCTCGGAGATTCTTAACCCTGTATCTTTTCGTTTGGATCTCCCAGCATCGTTTGCTATTCATAATGTGTTCCATCGGTCGTTGTTGCGGAGGTATGAGGTGCCCGTTGTTCCTTCGGTCGAGCCTCCTGCTCCGGTGCTGGTGGAGGGAGAATTGGAGTATGTTGTTGAAAAGATCTTGGATTCTCGTGTTTCCAGACGCAAACTCCAGTATTTGGTTAAGTGGAAGGGTTATGGTCAGGAGGATAATTCCTGGGTGGTCGCCTCCGATGTTCACGCGACTGATTTGGTCCGCGCCTTCCATAGAGCTCACCCTGATCGCCCTGGGGGTTCTCGTGAGGGTTCGGTGACCCCTCCTCAAGGGGGGGGTACTGTTGTGGATTCTGTTGGTGGGCTCCCTCTGGTGGTTACTGCTGGTACTGGGTGACTTTGGTGGGTTGCGGCCTTTGGTTTCCACCTGTCCATCAGAGGCTGGGTGTTTCCTATTTTACCTGGCCTTTCTGTCATTTCCCTTGCCGGCTATCAATGTGTTCAGATGTGCTCTGTTTGGTTCCTGCCTACCTGCTCCCAGATCTTTCAGGATAAGCTAAGTGCTGATTTTCAGTTGTTTGGTTTTTGGTCCAGCTTGCTTAGAATGTCTCTATGCTAGCTGGTTGCTCTAGTGGACTGAGGTTCTCCCCATGTGCCATGAGTTGGCACATGGGTTCTTGTAATCTCAGGATGGTTTTTTTGATTAGGGTTTTTTGCTGACCGCTCAGTCCCCTTTTGTATCATTCTGCTTTCTAGTTTTTAGCGGGCCTCTATTTGCTAAAGCTATATATATCATCTCTATGTGTGTGCCTTCCTCTCATTTCACCGTCAATACATGTGGGGGGCAACTATACCTTTGGGGTTAATTCCTCTGGAGGCAAGTGAGGTCTTGTTTTCTCTGCAGTACTAGTTAGCTCTTAGGCTGGTGCGTGGCGTCTAGAACCAACGTAGGCACGCTCCCTGGCTATCTCTAGTTGCGTTTGTCAGGCGTAGGGCAGCGGTCAGCCCAGGTTCCATCACCCTAGAGCTCGTCCGATATTTTGTTATACTTTGCTTGTCCTGTGCTATCCCTAGCCATTGGGGATTCATGACAACGTGCACCCTCTCTGTGTCCACAACGATGTAACGGCGCCGAGTGAAACAGTGAGTGAGTGACTCGTCTTCGGTGACGGTCCCAACGCTGCGCATGGCGGGGGCGAGGCCGGCCCGGGGGGGTGGGATGGGATGCAGCCTACTGAGCCTGGGCCTGCTGCGTGCATCCTAATGCCAAGCTGTTTTGCTTGCTTCATTCAGAGTTTGTGAACCAGGCCTTTCCTGGTTTCTGATCCTGACGAGTTAGGTCATCATGTAGACTGAGGGTCTCTGAGGCTATTTCCCCTCCCTATTGTATCCCCCCCATAGATAGTCAGAAGAGAACACTGAACACTGATTCTTTTACTTTCCAAATCTCAAATGTTGCAACTTGCATCATACAGACTAAAGGCATAGACTACTGACTGTATATACTAAATGGCTGGCTGTGTTGTTATATTATTATATACTACGTGGGTGGTGTGTGTTATATACTAGTATTACTATGTCACGGAGCTGTGCTATACTACGTGCGCTGTGCTGTATACTACATCACGTGGGCTGTTATATACTGCGTGGCTGTGCAATATATTACGTGGGCTGTGTTATATACTGCGTGGGCTGTGTTATATACTGCGTGGGCTGTTATATACTGCGTGGGCTGTGTTATATACTGCGTGGGCTGTGTTATATACTGCGTGGGCTGTGTTATATACTGCGTGGCTGTGTTATATACTGCGTGGCTGTGTTATATACAGCATGGCTGTGTTATATACTGCGTGGGCTGTGTTATATACTGCGTGGCTGTGTTATATACTGCGTGGCTGTGTTATATACAGCATGGCTGTGTTATATACTGCGTGGGCTGTGTTATATACTGCGTGGGCTGTGTTATATACTGCGTGGGCTGTGTTATATATTGCTATCGCTCATGTAAGAAGTGAAATCTGGCATTGTACTATACATTTTATTTATTATCTGTGCATCATGAATCGTGGTACGTGTTAAAGGGGGGGGGCCCACTGAGACTCTTTCGCCCGGGGCCCTCAAAAACCTGGAGCTGCTCATAGGTAAACTCTATAGCATAATGTACCCCCATAGGCAGACTTTATAGTGTAATGCACCCCCCATAAGCAGACCCTTTATAGAATAATGCACCCCCATAGGCAGTCTCTATAGTATAATGCACTTCCCATAGGCAGAATCTATAGTATAGTGCACTCCACATAGGCAGATACTATAATTTAATGCACTCCCCATAGGCAGACTCTATAGTATAATGCTGCACCCATAGGCAGACTTTGTAGTATAATGCACTCCACATAGGCAAACACTATAATTTAATGCACTCCTCTTAGGCAGACTCTATAGTATAATGCACCCCCATAGGCAGATTCTATAGTATAATGCACTCCCAAACGCAGACTCTATAGTTTAATGCATCCCCCACAGGCAGACTGTATAGTATAATGCACCCCCATCTGCAGACTCTATAGTTTAATGCACCCCCATAGGCAGACTCTATAGTATGATAAACCCCCATGCACAGACTCTATAGTATAATGCACCCCCCATAAGCAGATTCAAATCTGCATGTCAAAAGTACTCAACGTGTGCATGACATCACAGGCTTCTCATTCACTTAACTGGCATCAGGTTTTGCTTCAAATCCGCCTAGAAAAAAAACGCAACAAAAACGCAACAAATCTGCAACATGTGTCCACAGCCTAAATTTTCGAAGACATTTTTTGAGGGTTACATACCAACTAAATGTGATCCAGCCACAGAACAGCCTATGAATGAGCAATATAATACCAATAACATTTTTAACAATTCTTTTTTAGGCTTATAAAGCAACGAAATGTATCTAAGAAGATGTAATATACTGTGTGTGAGAAATATATTAATGGATAAATTTTGAACAAGTTTTTTGAGTCTCTTATACCAACAAAATTTACCCAAGAAGATGTAATACCCTATGGGTGAGTAATATAATACCAATAAATTTTGAACAAGTTTTTTGAGGAATATAGCAACGAAATGTACTCCAGACCATGGAAGAGTCTATGGGTGAGAAATATATTAATGGTAAAATTTTGAACAGTTTTTTGTAGTTTTTATAGCAATGAAATGTACCCAAGAATATGTAATCTACTATATAATTGTCTAAGGGTCACTTCTGTCTTTCTGTCCTTCTGTCTGTCTGTCACGGATATTCATTAGTCGTGGCCTCTGTCTGTCATGGAATCCAAGTCGCTGATTGGTCGTGGCAAAATGCCCACGACCATTGCCACGACCAATCAGCGACACGCACAGTCCAGAAGAAAATGGCCGCTCCTTACTCCCCGCACTCACTGGTGCCCGCATACACCCCTCTGGTCACCGCTCACATAGGGTTAATGCCGGCGGTAACGGACCGCGTTATGCCGCGGGTAACGTACTCCGTTACCGCTGCTATTAACCCTGTGTGACCAAGTTTTTTACTATTGACGCAGCCTATGCAGCGTCAATAGTAAAAACATCTAATGTTAAAAATAATTTAAAAAAATAAAAAATGATTATATACTCACCTACGCCGCCTTTCCAGCTCCTCGCGATGCAAGCGGCACGTTCCGGTGGCAAGGATGGTCTGGCAGAAGGACCTGCCATGACGTCACAGTCATGTGACCGCGACGTCATCACAAGTCCTGCGCGCCTGCGTGGAAAGGACCTGCAGTGACGTCACGGTCATGTGACCGCGACACGGTCACGTGACTGTGACGTCATCACACCCTGGGACCGGAAGCTGCCGCCTGCACCCCACACAGGCGACAGAGCTACAATGCGCCTGCGGAAGGTGAGTATATGTTTATTTTTTATTTTTTTAACCTGTGTCATACGTGGCTGGGCAATATACTACGTAGCTGGGCAATATACTACATGGGCTGTGCAATATACTACGTGGCTGGGCAATATACTACATGGCTCTGTGCTGTATACTACGTCACTGGGCAATATACTACGTGGCTGGGCAATATACTACGTGGCTGGGCAATATACTCCGTGGCTCTGTGCTGTATACTACCTCACTGGGCAATATACTACGTCACTGGGCAATATACTACGTAAATGGGCAATATACTATGTGGCTCTGTGCTGTATATTACGTCACTGGGCAATATACAATGTAATTGGGCAATATACTACGTCACTGGGCAATATACAATGTAACTGGGCAATATACTACGTGGCTGGGCAATATACTACGTGGGTATGCATATTCTAGAATACCCGATGAGTTAGAATCGGGCCACCATCTAGTACCTTATAAGTGAACAATCTAATATTGATACATTTTCAAATGCTTTTTTTGACTGTTATATACCACAAAAATGTGACAAAAAAGCATGTAATACTGTATGGATGAGTAATCTAATCCTGAACTATTTTTCTACGCTTTTTGTACATTTTACATTCCACTGTAATGCAAAGATAACTGTGTTAAACTTTATGGATGAGCCATTAAATCCATAACAACATTTTGAACGAAAATATTTTGAAAGTGTAGTTGGTGTCCTTATACAGTCATTAAGGTTTTGCAGAAAGTGCAAAGCCATAGAGAAAATATGATTAGGGTCATCCTCAGACCCCTGAAAGGCAACAACTGGCAGCACTCATTAAAATATTGAATGCTACAAACAATGTGCGTGCTGTTGTTTTCTGGTGGAGTGGAAAAGTGTGTGCTAATGCAGGCTTTGTTAATTTTTATGAGTAAGCATTTAGGCACAACACCTCCAAGGCATAGAGGGACAGCTCATGCCAGGTGTCCAACTTTGAGACCCAATAGTTGAAAGTCAAAGCAGAATTAGGGAGTATGCTGGTTTGGTTGATCATTTTTAAAAACTTTTCCCTCCTTGTTAAAAATACCTGGTCACCAGGCCCTGGGCACTGGGCTAGTGTCATGAAATTGGCTTACACCTCTTACAGTGTACCCCTGCCTCTGCTACGTGTCCCCCTGGCCTCTCCTCCTTGGTTGGGAAAGGAAGCTTGCCTCCTGCGCTAGTGTTGTCTGATGGGATTTTTTCAACATATTTTTCACAATGGCCTTCTGGTATAGCACTATTTTAAAAGACCTCTCCACCTCAGGATGAAGTGATGCAAAGTTCTCATTGGTGTGTGGGTATAGCAGAGTGAACAGGAAGTACTCTTTTTAAAAAAAAAAAAGATGAGTGTAACGCGAGGGTCACAGGAAAGGCAGCAGTACATAAAGTCAGGCATATGTGCCAAGCTCCATACAGCCAACACTTACCTGTCTCCACCATGATGATGACTCTCCATCTCTTCCTCACTCTCTTCCTCCTCATTCTCATCCTAAGTCTATCCACGTAGGAGAAACAAAGGTTGTGTGACTACTAGTCTCTGTTGCGCTAGCCACCAGCTCCTGTTCTTCCTCTTCCGTCTCCTCTGCATCCACTTGCTCATTGTTACCCAATCCGCGCTGAGCAAATGAGATATGGCTGGGCTGGCTACAATCACTCTATGTTATGTTTTCCTCCATCCTCACCTGGTATGCATGCAAAGCTTCATGTTTAATTGGGAGCACCGACTGTTTAAGTAGACACTCACCATCTCTGTCCAGTCCTCAAAGTCTTGGAAAACCAAACAGATATCAGACATCCATGCAAACTTTTCAGTTGTTATGTGTGGAGGCTGACCAGATAATTCAGGAATAATTCAAATAGATTCTACTCTGTCATAAAAATACTGCTTTTATCTGCAAGGGTGAGGTGTGGCATTAGGTAGAGTGCATGACAGGCATCTAGTCAGGGATTATTGCCTTATAAATTGTAAGCCTTGCTGTTGTTTTTTTCTGTGCACTCATTGACTGATTCATGTTATTACACAAATTGCCTCTTCAGAGGAAAAGAGGAATTGAACTCTATAGTGCCACCTGTTGGAAGTGGCGATCCTACAAGTCACAATCAACCCTTTAATTAGTCTTGCAATATGACTTAGGATAAAAGGCAAATCAGTATCTCAATTTGCAGACATGGTGTTTCTGGCTATTAGCCCTCGTCATGTTTTTACGGTCATCTGTACTCAGAAATTCATCAAAGCTGGTAGTGTTACTTGTGCTGCTCCACAGTTTGTTGCTGCCAACATACAAGAAAAAAAATTTCAGGGCCAATTCAAATCCCTTCTATAGTCTACAAAATATCCCTCTTATTTGCAATTTGTCAACGGTGAGGTGTGGCAGTAGGACTAGCATATGACAGGCATCTAGTCATTGATTATTGCCTTATAAATTCTAAGCCTTGCTGCCATCTCTTCTTCTCATGGACTTATTGACTGATTTATGTTTTTTACAGTAATCTGTACTCAGAAATTCATCAAAGCTGCCTGTGTTACTTGTCGCCCTGCAGACTTTGTGGCTGCCACATACAAGAAAAAATCTTTTCAAGGCCGGTTCAAATCATTTCTATACTCTACAATAATACTTCTTTTATCTGCAATTCATCTAGAGTGAAGTGTTGCAGTAGGGATAGCATATGACAGGAATCTAGTCAGGGATTATTGCCTTATAAATTTTACACCTTACTGATGCTGCTTTTTTTTTACTCATTGACTGATTCATGTTTTTTATGGTGTTCTGTACTCAGAAATTAATCAAAGCAGGCAAAATTAACTGATTTAATGTGTCTATTCACAGTTTCTCTTTTGCATCACTATGAAAGAAGTAGTGGTGGGAGACTTCATGCTACTGGAGCTGGAATTACTAGTTCTGAACTCTCCAGTGCTTTGCTTCCATCTATTTCTGGGTGGTTCTTGAAGTATGTTTGGGGCCATTGTCCTGCTGGAAGACCCGTAACTAGTGTTGAGCGATACTGTCCGATACTTGAAAGTATCGGTATCGGATAGTATCGGCCGATACCCGAAAAGTATCGGATATCGCCGATACCGATACTCGATACCAATACAAGTCAATGGGACACCAAGTATCGGAAGGTATCCTGATGGTTCCCAGGGTCTGAAGGAGAGGAAACTCTCCTTCAGGCCCTGGGATCCATATTAATGTGTAAAATAAAGAATTAAAATAAAAAAATATTGATATACTCACCCGTCCGGAGGCCCCTGCACCTTACCGCTGTTAACCGGCAGCCTGCTTTGCTTAAAATGAGCGCGTTCAGCACCTTCCATGATGTCACGGCTTCTGATTGGTCGCGTGCCGCTCATGTGACCGCCACGCAACCAATCACAAGCCGCGACGTCATTCTCAGGTGCTAAATTCCTAGAATGAGAATCAATCAGAAGCCGTGACGTCATGGAAGGTGCTGAACGCCCTCATTTTAAGCAAAGCAGGCTGCCGGTTACTACCAGGGCGCGTCAGAGGGTGAGTATATCCCTATTTTTTATTTTAATTCTTTATTTTTTACATGAATATGGATCCCAGGGCCTGAAGGAGAGTTTCCTCTCCTTCAGACCCTGGGAACCATACACTGGGAACTTCCGATTCCGATTCCGGATACCACAAAAGTATCGGATCTCGGTATCGGAATTCCGATACCGCAAGTATCGGCCGATACCCGATACTTGTGGTATCAGAATGCTCAACACTACCCGTAACCCGGGTACCCGTAACCTAGGATGCAAACCCAGATTTCAGACCCAGGCACTACATTGCCTCCCAAAATCCTTTAATAATCTTCACATTTCATGATGCCTTGCACACAGTCAAGGTACAAAGGACCAGAAGCAGCAAAACAACTCCAAAATATCTTTGAACCTGCACCAAATTTGACTGTAACTACTGTGTGTCGTGATCCGTTCCGGAGTTTAGTCCTGTCTGCTCTTTCTCTGGGTGGATCATGTCAAGGGTTAACTTTGCTCTGCCTCATTCTGGGCTCAGGTTTGCTATTTAGCTCCCAGGTATCCTGAGGGTGGTGTCAGCTATAGCTCTATCTTTAGCGTGGAAGCCCTTGATTTGTCCTACTGTGAACCCTGACTTGTCCTGTGTCTGTTATCTCCCCCTGCCTGCCCTTTCCCAGTGTCTCTTTGTTTGTCTGTAGATCTGCTTGACTCTCTGGTTCTGACCTTCTGGATTAGCTTTTTGACTCCGTTTCAGTTTGTCCCTATTGTACCGTATTTTGCCCATCCTGGTTTACTGATCCCTTGCTACGTCCTGACTATCCATTCTGTCTAAATCCTTTTGTACTGTTGTGCTGTCTTGTGTTCTGACTTGGCTTTCCTGACCTCGCTCTCGCCACTAGGTGGCATCTGTTCAGTTGCTCTGTGTGTGCAGTATGGCTTCCTTACCAAACTCCCCCTGGTGGAGGTTACGCTGTACTGCACTGCAGATGCATGACATTATAGCTGACCACACATTTAAAGGGATTTCTGCATTTTTTTTCTCTGCTCTATTTGCTATGGATCCGCTCCATACCTTGGCGGATCAAATGGATAGTTTGACAGTTATGATACAAGACCTGTTTGTGGATCAGAGGGCCTTGTCCTCGTCTCATAACCACCTGCAAAGGGAGCTTTCTGACACAGTTAAATCTTTGCAGACTGACTGTAAGCACTCTGACACTGATGATGTCTCTTTGCACTCTCCTGAACCTACAGTCAAGCTCCTAGATACCTTCTCTGGGGAGAGGGAGAGATTTTTTACTTTTAAGGAGAGTTGCAAGCTTTGTTTTTCTCTTAGACCCAGATCTTCTGGAGATGAGAGTCAGCGGGTGGGGATAATCATTTCCTTACTGCGGGAGGGACCTCAGTCATGGGCCTTCTCTTTACCTGCTTCTGCTCCTGAACATGTGTCTGTGGACAGATTCTTTGAGGCTTTGGGACTGATTTATGACGAACCAGACCGGGTCAGGGTAGCAGAGGACATGATCATGAGTCTCTCCCAGAATGTTAGCCCTCCCCCGTCCATAATTTTACATTATAGGGGGGGTCTCATGGCCTCACAGGCCCTGAAGGAAATTTATTAGTTAATCTGTGGCTGAGGTAATGCTTTGGCTGGTAGCCAAGAGCAGGTTTTAACTGGTTTTGCTTTACTTTTGGCGGTGAAATTTAAAAGAATTTCATTGGTGGATATGGTCTTGGCGGGCTTTTTCTGTTGATATAAAAAGCCCCACAGTTTGAATTCCCTTCAGTCAGCGGTTATTCTGAAGAAACCGAAGATTGAAGTATGGATGACCTTATGCAGCAGCTGTTGCTAAGAGCCGGTAAAGAAGATGGGGAAAGCTGGTTAAGAAGTTGCCTGGCCTCAGAGCCTTTACCTGCGTCAGAAGTTGCCGGTCCCTCTTTCCAGGACCCGAATGCTGAATTGCAGCCCCCGGTCCAGGAGTTAACTGCGGCGGCTTCAGCTCGCGCTCCAGGTCATTCCCGGAGAAAGACTCCTCGGAGATCACAGTCCCCGTCACTTCCGCCGACAAGCCCCGCCGACCGAAGACCGGATGTAAGTAAGAAGCGGCGACGTCCATCAAGTGTTTCCTGCAGTGCCTCACGGGAACCTTCCGTCCAGCATCAGGAAGCGCCTGCTACCTCATCGCTAAGCGCCGCCTTCCTGCTCGCCGCTGGCAGCCGTAAAAGCGCTGCAGCGGCGTCTTTCACACAGGCGGAGGCGGCGTTGTTATCCCGGGATTCCAGCCAGCAGACTCCGGTGTCGTCCAGCAGGTTACAGCCTGATGACCAGGTCGGTCCTTGGTCATCTCCTCCCTCAAGAAACCCTCAGCCGTCCTCGCTTTCCCTGCAAAGCTTGAGTGCCGGCTGCCATCCTGACCAGATATCCAGAGGAAGTGCTGTTACAAGGGGTGAGACAATTAATGTACCCCTGTCTGTTTATCCTGACCAACTCAAAGAAATGATAAAGAGTGTTTTGTCAGAGTCCTTAGGGGATGTTTTTAGTGTACCCTCTATTCCTTCATCATCCCCTATTCCTGATTGTAACCTGTTACCTCAGAACACGTTCAAGGAAGCTTTGACATGTGAGCTCTCACCACTTGGTTTTCACCTGAGCTCATCTGTCAAAGATCTCATTTGGAACAATAGCTACGTGGACTTAAGGCCCCGTCTCACATAGCGAGATCGCTAGCGAGATCGCTGCTGAGTCACAAGTTTTGTGACGCAACAGCGACCTCCATAGCGATCTCGCTATGTGTGACACGTACCAGCGATCAGGCCCCTGCTGCGAGATCGCTGGTCGTGTCGGAATGGCCTGGACCTTTTTTTGGTCGTTGAGGCCCCGCTGACATTGCTGAATCGGTGTGTGTGACACCGATCCAGCGATGTCTTCACTGGTAACCAGGGTAAACATCGGGTTACTAAGCGCAGGGCCGCGCTTAGTAACCCGATGTTTACCCTGGTTACCAGCGTAAATGTAAAAAAAAACAAACAGTACATACTCGCCTTCTGATGTCCGTCAGGTCCCTTGCCGTCTGCTTCCTGCTCTCACTGACTGCCGGCCGTACAGTGAGAAGTGAGAGCACAGCAGTGACGTCACCGCTGCGCTCTGCTCTCAGTGTACGGCGGCTCAGTCAGAGCAGGAAGCAGACGGCAAGGGACCTGGACACCGAAAGGCGAGTATGTACTGTTTGTTTTTTTTGGTAACCAGGGTAAACATCGGGTTACTAAGCGCGGCCCTGCGCTTAGTAACCCGATGTTTACCCTGGTTACCCGGGTGCTGCAGGGGGACTTCGGCATCGTTGAAGACAGTTTCAACGATGCCGAACTCGTTCCCCTGATCGTTGGTCGCTGGGGAGAGCGGTCTGTGTGACAGCTCCCCAGCGACCACACAGCGACTTACCAACGATCACGGCCAGGTCATATCGCTGGTCGTGATCGTTGGTAAATCGCTAAGTGAGACGGGGCCTTTATTCTCTTTGCTTCCTCGTAGGGATCAGCTGAATAGACCTGAGAAAGATCTTAAACAGGATAATGAAGATTCTAAGCGGGGCTCCGTTAAGTCCTTTAACAATTGGATCCAGGCATTCTCGATCTATTCAGCTGTTCTAGGAGAGAAGTTTCCCAATCTTTGTTCCAAATTATTCCAGCATTTGGATATTATTTTAGAGGCCTATCGTAACTTTGGAGGTGTCGCTTGGCTCCACTACGGTGAGGCTTTTAGACAAAAATTGGCTGTCCACCCAGATATCAATTGGGGGGTAAAGGATGTAGGGCTGTGGATTAATTTGATGCTCCCTCAAAGGCATTATGCTACCAAGCAAACGGTTTCCAGCTTTTCAAAAAAAGGTGTCTGTTTCGCATTTAATGAAACTGCATGCAAATGGGGTAATTTGTGCAGGTTTCGGCACGAGTGCTCCTTCTGTGCTAATCCACACCCCTTGTTCAAATGTTTTCGAAAACAGGCATCCTACTCAGCTTCAAAGGAATCCATTCCTAAAGGCGCAGACGCCTGTGAAGCTAGTAGAAATGCTGTGGTGGCTAAACATTTACCCAAAACAGGAGACTAGTAGACTTTTGTTTAATGGCTTCTGTTTTGGATTTGATGTTCCCCAATTTAAAGGTTCCGGATGTAACGTGGTTAGGAACTTATCTACTCTGAACCACCATCACGAGGTAGCAAGGAAAAAGATTTTAGAGGAACTGGAATTGGGCAGGGTTGCTGGCCCATTTTCCCGTCCCCCGTTTGCGAATTTTCGGGTTTCCCCCCTCGGGATTGTTCCCAAAAAAGAAGCTGGAAGTTATCACTTAATTCACCACCTCTCCTTTCCTTTGGGTTCCTCCTTGAATGATGAGGTGGACAAGTCTGAATGTTCCGTTTCATATTCATCATTCGATTCTGCCATTGATCTTCTTAGGAAATTTGGCAGATTCTGTTTGATGTCAAAAGCTGACATAAAATCTGCTTTTAGGTTACTTCCTATTAAACCTTCTGGCTTCAATTCTTTGGGTTTTCATTTTGAGAATCAATTTTTCTTTGATAAGTGTTTGCCCATGGGCTTTGCGTTATCCTGTTTTTATTTCGAGAGTTTTTCGTGTTTTCTTCATTGGGTATTAGAAACAAGCATTCATGATGCTGGAATTCTACATTACCTGGATGACTTCCTTTTTGTTGGTCCCCCCTTTTCGGATGCTTGCCTAGCGGCACTAAACAGCTTCTCAGCAATGTGTAACCTATTCGGTGTCCCTTTAGCTCACGATAAAACCTGCCAACCCAACAATGTGATTGAATTTTTAGGTATTACCTTGGATTCAATGCATATGGAATGTAGACTTCCGGACGAAAAATTTTTTAAATTATGCTCTACCCTTGATAAATTCTTGCAGCGTAAGAAGGTTACTCTAAAAGAAATGCAGTCTCTATTGGGCCTGTTGAACTTCGCCTTACGCGTTATTCCGATGGGTAGGAGTTTTTCCAGACGTCTGTATGATTCGACAATTGGAGTTTCTTCTCCGGAATCTCATATCAGAATATCATCTGATTTGAGAGAGGATGTTAAGATTTGGCGGACATTTTTGACTAACTACAACGGTAAAAGTTGTTGGCAATCGGCTTTTACCCTTGCTGACAATTTTAATTTTGCCTTTTCTAGCAGAGGGGATCTAGGCTGCGGTATCCTTTTTTCGCCTCATTGGTTTTTTCACAAATGGCCAGATTCTTGGGTCCTGAACAGGATAGTAGAGAACGCTATGGTTCTGGAACTCTTTTCCATTTTCATTGGCCTGTCTTTGTGGGGGCATTTACTGAAGGATAATAGGATTTTGATCTTGTCGAATGATTCCGGTGTTATTCTTGGAATTAACACACTATCATCCAAGAATCGGTGGGCTATGAGAATCCTTAGGCAGTTAGTCCTTCTTTGTTTGAAGCTAAATATTTGGCTGAAAGCTAAAAGTGGAACAAGTAACTTATCTGTAATCACCGATTCTATTTGCTGTCAACAATGGCAAATTTTTCGCCAACAGGTTCCTTCAGCAGATCTGGATCCTACGGCTTGCCCTCAGCAGATTTGGGAAATAATTCTGAATTGATTCCTCACTTTATTGCAAATTTATTGTCAGCCCGAACATGGGCTGATTACTCAGCCGCATGGCAACAATGGATTAACTTTTGCAATCTTAACAATTTTATTTTCAGTATCTCCAGTCCTATTTCGGGTTTGAAATTTCTCGAGTTTTTATGTAATAAAGGTTTATCTTTTTCGGCGGTGTCTAAATCCCTAGCTGGGATCTCGTTTTTTCTGAAATTGCTCGGCAAAACTCCGTTGACTGGTTTATTCCCCATCAAACAATTCTTGAAAGGATTTAAAAGGTCAAGTTTTAAACCGGATAGTAGACGCCCGATTTCCCTTTCATTTTTGAAAGACCTTTGTTTATCCCTTCGTGAAGTTTGTACCAATTCTTTCGAAACCGCTTTATTTTCTTCAGCTTTTTCGTTAGCTTATTTTGGTGCTTTGCGGGTCGGGGAATTGGTTTCGGAAAAAAAATGCAACCCTTCGGGTTTGATGGTTTCGGACGTGTCAATTATGGACTCGCATTTGTTTTTATTTGTTAGGCGCTCTAAAACTGACCAGTTTGGCAGAGGAGTTAGACTGAGAATCGAGGCTAAACCTGATGAAAACTTCTGCCCTTTAATTAATACCACCAATTGGCTTCGCATTAGACCTTCTCTTCCTGGTCCTTTGTTTATCCATTCAGATGGTTCTCCCGCAACGATTTTCCAATTCAACTCGGTTTTGAAAAAGTGTTTGCGGTTCTTAAAGAAAGATCATTTAAAATTTACCTCACATTCCTTCCGAATAGGAGCGGCAACGGAGGCGGCGAGAGCTGGGCTGCAAAACTCTCAAATAATGCAACTGGGAAGATGGGAGTCAGGAAGATTTAAGCTGTATGTGAGACATGATCTATATGATAATTGACTTTGATTTCATTTCAGGTGCCAGAGTTGTATGGATCGTAGGACACTCTTATGTGTTTTGGGCGCAGAAGAGAGCCAACCAACGTTTTTATTCTGAAAACCTTTCTTTCAGCCAAGATTCGGTCTTAATTTTTTGGCACAGCGTTAAAGGCTTATCCTGGTTTAATTTATTTCCTGAATTGAATAGATGTTTCGTTAAATTTCCTCCTCCTGATTTGGTAATTTTCCATCTGTGTGGGAATGATCTCGGGAGATCCAAAACCCTAGATCTTTTATCTCGTTTAAGATCTGATTTTGTTTCTTTTAAGCAATCTTTTCCTTTCACTTGTTTTGCATTCTCTGAGATCATTCCTAGGTTAATCTGGTCTACGAAGGAACTATCTTTTTTTGAGAAAATTCGGAAAAGAGTCAACAGAGGTTTGTGTAGATTTCTCCCAATGATTAATGGGTTTTCTTTTAGACACGTTGAACTCGAAGGTTTTTTACCCGGTTTATTCCGTACCGATTTGGTTCATCTTTCAGACATAGGTTTGGACATCTTTAATTTAGACCTGCAGACAATGGTGGAACAATGGCTGTGTTGTGGTGGGGGGGCCAGGTCTCTTTGAGCCCTGGCTTATGGAAAATCGCCCTTTGGGTGGATTGGTGGTATTGTGGTTAAACTTTCGGTTATTTAAGAGTTATTAATTTAAAGAAATTGAAACGTGTTTTATGGTTCTTAAAGTTACTCAAAAATAAATGACACGGCCTTTACTTCCACCTACTGTCTCTGGTGTCTTTTATTGTATGAATGGGCCTTGTGTGGCCATGTTAGCCCTCCCCCGTCCATAATTTTACATTATAGGGGGGGTCTCATGGCCTCACAGGCCCTGAAGGAAATTTATTAGTTAATCTGTGGCTGAGGTAATGCTTTGGCTGGTAGCCAAGAGCAGGTTTTAACTGGTTTTGCTTTACTTTTGGCGGTGAAATTTAAAAGAATTTCATTGGTGGATACGGTCTTGGCGGGCTTTTTCTGTTGATATAAAAAGCCCCACAGTTTGAATTCCCTTCAGTCAGCGGTTATTCTGAAGAAACCGAAGATCCCGCCCACCCTCCCTTATTTAAGTACTACCCTGTCGTGTTCATTTATTTTGCGAGGAAAATCGCCCTTTGGGTGGATTGGTGGTATTGTGGTTAAACTTTCGGTTATTTAAGAGTTATTAATTTAAAGAAATTGAAACGTGTTTTATGGTTCTTAAAGTTACTCAAAAATAAATGACACGGCCTTTACTTCCACCTACTGTCTCTGGTGTCTTTTATTGTATGAATGGGCCTTGTGTGGCCATGAACTCACTGCTGAACAGTATTGTTCTGAGTTTAGGCGGTGGTCCGGTGAGGTGTCTTGGGGTGACTGCTCTGAGGCACCTGTTTGAGAGAGGACTTTCAGATCATCTCAGGGACACGCTGGCCCTTCATAAGCCACCCAGTTCCCTGGTAGAGGCCATGACCCAGGCCATTTGTATGGACCGAAGGTTATGGGAGAGAAGAATTATCCAGCGTGATATTCCCGTTTTGCCTGCCAAGTCTGAGGCGATGTCATTCAAGGAGACAATGGAAGTTGGTGCCACCAATTTTAAGGAGCAGGAAAGGAAACAGCGACGTAATGGGAAATTATGCTTTTATTGTGGAGATCCGAGACATTGGAAGAAGGACTGCCCCTCTTGTCCATCGAGTAACAAGCTGCCGAGTCTGGGTGATGGTCTAGGAGGCCATCCAGACTCTCAGGTACCATTTTTGTCATTTCAAAAAGTTTTGTTAGAGGTGGAACTGTGTTCTGGACGTGGTTTTGCATCTACTTCAGCATTTGTGGACTGTGGACAGGGGAGGATTATAATAGGGCCAATCTGGGCGGTAGCCCAGGGCCCAGCGGTGTGGGGGGCCCTCGGCTACCGCTCAGATTGCTCACTGCCAGTCAGGGCATTACTGCCCTGACTGGCGCATGGGTACGGTGGGCAGAGAGGGGGCCCGCCAAGTGGTGGTAATATGTGGTCTTGACATGGTGTAGCGGTATTTGTTCCTTGTATGTGATATTATTCGATCACTGTGGTTGTAATATGTGGTTTGGTTATGGTGCGGTGGTATTTGTTCCTTGTATGTGATATTGGTCATTTTAAAAATTGAAAAATAAATCATAATATACCTAAATTGTATTGCATATTTTAACAAATATTTAATAGGTTACAGTAAAGTAGGACCCGGCCAAAAGTGTCTACCGTGTTATGGTGGTGGCTTACAAAATCTTTGTAACATGAGCCCGTCGCATGACCCCGTCGCATGACCCCATCGCATGACCCCGGGGGGCCCACAGTGTCTGAACAGCCCGGCTACCCTTAATCCACCCCTGACTGTGGATCTTCCATGAACTTCATTGACTCTAGTCTGGTGTCCAAGTTACATTTAGGGACAGTTAGGCTAGAGACTCCCATCCAAATCGTTGCCATTGATAAGACATCGTTGGCTCAAAATGTCCTTAAATTTGTCTCTGAGGAGTTCCTCCTCAAGGTGGGGCCCTTGCACCAGGAACAAATTTCATGTTATGTTATGAATAATCTTCCTGCAGGACTGGTGTTGGGGTTCCCCTGGTTGCAGAGGCATAATCCTGTTATAGACTGGGGATCTCATGATATTGTTAAATGGGGTCCTAATTGTTCCAATGGCTGTCTTTCTGCTGTGTTTGTGTCCACCATTAGTCCGGAGGGTATTCCGGGGTACCTAAAGGACTTTGGGGACGTGTTTTCCAAAAAAGAGGCTGAGGTCTTACCACCCCATTGTTCTTATGATTGTACCATCAATCTTATTTCGGGTGCTAAATTGCCCAAAGCCCGTTTGTACAATCTTTCTGGCCCAGAACGTATTGCCATGAAAAACTATATCTCTGAAAATCTTCGCAAAGGTCACATCTGTCCCTCTGTCTCGCCTGTGGCCGCAGGATTTTTTTTGTCAAGAAGAAAGATGGTGGTTTACGTCCATGCCTCGATTTCCGGGAACTAAATAAAATTACGGTGAAAAATACCTACCCTCTCCCACTCATTCCTGATCTCTATAACCAATTGTCTGGCTTCCCTACCAAACTCCCCCTGGTGGAGGTTACGTTGTACTGCCCTGCAGCTGCATGACACTGTGTTCCTTTATTTGTAGGTCTCATTCCATTTACAGTAAACAGTAGAATAATGTGCTTAACCAAAAAGCTCCATCTTGGTCCCTCTAACAATAGAAAGGGATGCCTGATGGCCCTCTACAAATAGTGATGATGCACAATAACAAATTGCATTGTGGTACCATGTTAGCCAGAAAAATCGATGTGAATACTTTTCTGCCCAATGATGACAGAAGTATTCTAGGAGTGATACCTTTATTGGCTAACCAGAAAATAATATGCTTGCAAGCTTTCAGAGCACAGTGGCTCCTTCTTCAGGCAAGGTTACAAATAGATCTATTTAGATCTAATGTATCTGAACGAGTACCTGATTATTTTAATGCTCGCTCATCCCAAGTAATAACTCTGGAACAATTCAAAGGATCTAATGTTATTTTAGCCCAATTTTTTTTATTTTTACCAGGGTAATAGATGAAAATGGAACCTAAAACTTGTGCAATTTCTCCTGAATATGCAGATACCCCACCTGTTGTTAGGGCACACTGCAGGGCTCAGAAAGGAAGGAAAGACATATTGGAATGCAGACTTTGATGGAATGGTCTGTGGGTGTTACGTTGCGGTTGGAGAGTCCCTGATGTGCCTAAATAGTGAAAACCCCTCACAAGTGACCCCATTTTGAAACCGCTCAAGGAAAGTATTTAGTTGTGTGGTGAGCATCATGAACCTCCAGGTGCTTCACAGAATTTTACAATGTTGATTTGTGAAAATAAAAAAATAAAAAATTCCACAAAAATGTTGTTTTAGCCCTAATTTTTTTTTCATTTTCACAAGGATATCAGTAGAAAATGGACACCAAAATTTGTTGTGCAATTTCTCCTGAGTACACCAATGCCCCATAGGTGGTCAAAAACTGCTTTTGAGGCACAGTGCAAAGCTGAAAAGGGAGGAAGCACCATATTGGAGTTCAGATTTTGCTGTTATGGTTTGAGGGTGCCATATGACATTGGCAGAGCCCTTGAGGTGCAGAACAACAGAAACCACCCATATGTGACCTCATTTTCCAAATATACCTCCCAATGAATTCACCTAGGGGTGCAGTGTTCATTTTGACATCGCGTGAGACTCACAGAATGTAACATTTTTACAATAAAATGTTGTTTTGGCCTCAAAGTTTTTAATTTTTCTAAGGGCCGTGACAAAGTCACTGGCAAGATGCTGGAGGGGAGATATATTTAGCTGAGGCTCATTGCTTCAGTGCTCTAAAAACCCAGAAGTTTTTCCTTCAGCACACTAAGTGTTGCAAGGAGTTAAAAAAGGGTTGGGTTTTTAATAGATGACAATAGAGTGGGTGGGAGGTTGTTCACATTATCTCCACCCCAGGGTGTGGTCTGGGGTGTAAATAGGTGGCCTCCAGAGGCCGTAGGGGTTTAGTGTCTGGAGAGGAACACTCCAGAGAAGTGCTTGTACTTTATGTTAAAACCTGAACCATGGACCTTGCTAATCCAAAGTGGACTGATCCCCGCAAGCAGAAGGACTGTGTTTTGTATTGTTTTGCTGTTTTACCCAGAGGGCTATGCTTACTTTTTCCAGCTTGGTTTATGCTGCACCTAATAAACCAAGGACAATCTTAACCCCTTAATCCCATATGACGTACTATCCCGTCGAGGTGGGGTGGGCCTGTATGACCACCGACGGGATAGTACGTCATATGCGATCGGCCGCGCTCACGGGGGAGTTCAGCCGATCGCGGCTGGGTGCCAGCTGACTATCGCAACTGACATCCGGCACTATGTGCCAGGAACGGTCACGGACTGCCCCTGGCACATTAACCCCCGGAACACTGCGATCAAAAATGATCTCAGCGTTCCGGCGGTACAGGGAAGCATCGTGCAGGGAGGGGGCTCCCTGCGTGCTTTCCTGAGAACCTCGGTACAAGGCGATGTGCTCACCTTGTACCGAGTGTCTCCTCCTTGCAGGCCCCGGATCCAAAATGGCCAATGGGCTACATCTGGGTCCTGCAGGGAGGTGACTTACCAGCGCCTGCTCAGAGCAAGCGCTGGTAAGCCTGCAGCCCTGCATGTCAGATCGCTGATCTGACACAGTTCTGTGCAAAGTGTCAGATCAGCGATCTGACCCTATAACATGATGCCCCCCCTGGGGCAATGTTATAAAGTAAAAAAAAAAATATTCGAATATGTAAAAAAAAAAAAAAAAAATTCCTAAAATAAAGAAAAAAAAATATATTGTTCCCATACATACATTTCTTTATCTAAAAAATAAAAAAAACAATAAAAGTACACATATTTAGTATCACCGCGTCCGTAACAACCCCATTTATAAAACTGTCCTGCTAGTTAACTCCTTCAGTGAACGTGGTAAAAAAAAACGAGGCAAAAAACAACACTTTTTTTATCATACCGCCAAATAAAAAGTGGAATAACACACCGCTGAAAACGTCATCTTGTCCTGCAAAAAATGAGTCACCATACAGCATCATCAGCGAAAAAATAAAAAAGTTATAGTCCTCAGAATAAAGCAATGCAAAAATAACTTTTTTCTATAAAATAGTTTTTATCGTATAAAAGCGCCAAAACATAAAAAAAGATATAAATGAGGCATCGCTGTAATCGTACTGACACTGACCCAAAGAATAAAACTGCTTTATCAATTTTACCGATCATGGAACGGTATAAAGGCCCCCAAAAAGAAATTCATGAATAGCTGGTTTTTGGTCATTCTGCCTCACAAAAATCGGAATAAAAAGCAATCAAAAAAGTCACGTGCCCAAAAATGTTACCAATAAAAAGTCAAATCGTCCCGCAAAAAACAAGACCTCACATGACTCTGTGGACCAAAATATGGAAAAATTATAGCTCTCAAAATGTGGAGACGCAAAAACTATTTTTTGCAATAAAAAGCGTCTTTTAGTGTGTGACTGCTGTCAATCATAAAAATCCACTAAAAAAAATGCTATAAATAGTTGATCAAACCCCCCTTCATCACCCCCTTAGTTAGGGAAAAATAGTAAAATTAAGAAAATCTATTTATTTCCATTTTCCCATTAGGGCTAGGGTTAGGGCTAGGGTTAGGGCTAGGGTTAGGGGTAGGGTTAAGGCTAGGATTAGGGCTAGGGTTAGAGCTAGGGTTAGGGTTAGGGCTAGGGTTAGGGCTACGGTTAGAGCTAGGGTTAGGGTTAGGGTTAGGGGTAGGGTTAAGGCTAGGGTTAGGGTTGGGGCTAGGGTTAGGGTTGAGGCTAGGGTTAGGGTCAAGGCTAGGGTTAGGGTTTCAGTTAGAATTGGGGGTTTCCACTGTTTAGGAACATCAGGGGCTCTCCAAACATGACATGGCATCCGATCTCAATTCCAGCCAATTCTGCATTGAAAAAGTAAAACAGTGCTCCTTCCTTTCCGAGCTCTCCCGTGCACCCAAACAGGGGTTCTCCCCCCAAATATGGGCTATCAGCGTACTCAGGACAAATTGGACAACAATTTTTGGGGTCCAATTTCTCCTGTTAACCTTGGGAAAATAAAAATTTGGGGGCTAAAAAAATATTTTTGTGGCAAAAAAATGATTTTTTATTTTCACGGCTCTGCGTTATAAACTGTAGTGAAACACTTGGGGTATAAAGGCCCCCCAAAAGAAATTCATGAATAGCTGGTTTTTGGTCATTCTGCCTCACAAAAATTGGAATAAAAGCAATCAAAAAGGTCACGTGCCCGAAAATGTTACCAATAAAAAGTCAACTCGTCCCGCAAAAAACAAGACCTCACATGATTCTGTGGACCAAAATATGGAAAAATTATATTATATATATATATTATAGGTCTCAAAATGTGGAGAGGCAAAAACTATTTTTTGCAATAAAAAGTGTCTTTTTGTGTGTGACAGCTGTCAATCATAAAAATCCGCTAAAAAAAATACTATAAATAGTTAATCAAACCCACCTTCATCACCCCCTTAGTTAAGGAAAAGTAATAAAATTAAGAAAATGTATTTATTTCCATTTTCCCATTAGGGCTAGGGCTATGGTTAGGGCTATGGTTAGGGCTAGGGTTAGAGCTAGGGTTAGAGGTAGGGGTAGGGTTAAGGCTAGGGTTAGGGCTAGGGTTAGAGTTATTGCTAGGGTTAGGGCTAGGGTTGGGGCTAGAGTTAGGGTTAGGGTTGGGGCTAGGGTTTCAGTTAGAATTGGGGGTTTCCACTGTTTAGGAACATCAGGGGCTCTCCAAACGTGACATGGCGTCCGATCTCAGTTCCAGCCAATTCTGCGTTGAAAAAGTAAAACAGTGCTCCTTCCTTTCCGAGCTCTCCCGTGCGCCCAAACAGGGGTTCACCCCAAAATATGGGCTATCAGCGTATTTAGGACAAATTGGACAACAATTTTTGGGGTTTAATTTCTCCTGTTAACCTTGGGAAAATAAAAATTTGGGGGCTAAAAAAACATTTTTGTGAGAAAAAAATGATTTTTTATTTTCACGGCTCTGTGTTATAAACTGTAGTGAAACACTTGGGGGTTCAAAGTTCTCACAACACATCTAGATAAGTTCCTTGGGGGGTCTAGTTTCCAATATGGGGTCACTTGTGGGGGGTTTCTACTGTTTAGGTACATTAAGGGCTCTCCAAACGCAACATGGCGTCCCATGTCAATTCCTGTCAATTTTGCATTGAAAAGTCAATCAGGGCTCCTTCCCTTCCGAGCTCTGCCATGCGCCCAAACAGTGGTTTACCCCCACATATGGGGTATCAGCATACTCTGGACAAATTGCACAACAACTTTTGGGGTCTAATTTCTTCCTTACCCTTAAAAAAAATAAAAAATTGGGGGTGAAAAGATCATTTTTGTGAAAAAATATGATTTTTTATTTTTACGGCTCTGCATTATAAACTTCTGTGAAGCATTTAGTCAGTCAGAATTCTCACCACACATCTAGATAAGTTCCTAAGGGGGTCTACTTTCCAAAATGGTGTCACTTGTGGGGGGTTTCAATGTTTAAGCACATCAGGGGCTCTCCAAACGCAACATGGCGTCCCATCTCAATTCCAGTCAATTTTGCATTGAAAAGTCAAATAGCGCTCCTTCCCTTCCGAGCTCTGCCATGCGCCCAAACAGTGGTTTACCCCCACATATGGGGTATTGGCGTACTCAGGCTTGTAAAGCCACTTTTGGAGTCCATTTTCTCCTGTTACCCTTGGTAAAATAAAACAAATTGGAGCTGAAGTAAATTTTGTGTGAAAAAAAGTTAAATGTTAATTTTTATTTAAACATTCTAAAAATTCCTGTGAAACACCTGAAGGGTTAATAAACTTCTTGAATGTGGTTTTGAGCACCTTGAGGGGTGCAGTTTTTAGAATGGTGTCACACTTGGTTATTTTCTATCATATAGACCCCTCAAAATGACTTCAAATGAGATGTGGACCCTAAAAAAATATGGTATTGTAAAAATGAGAAATTGCTGGTCAAATTTTAACCCTTATAACTCCCTAACAAAAAAAAATGTTCGTTCCAAAATTGTGCTGATGTAAAGTAGACATGTGGGAAATGTTACTTATTAAGTATTTTGTGTAACATATCTCTGTGATTTAAGGGCATAAAAATTCAAAGTTGGAAAATTGCGAAATTTTCAAAATTTTTGCCAAATTTCCGTTTTTTTCAAAAATAAACGCAAGCCTTATCGAAGAAATTTTATGACTATCATGAAGTACAATATGTCACGAGAAAACCATGTCAGAATCATCAGGATCCGTTGAAGCGTTCCAGAGTTATAACCTCATGAAGGGACAGTGGTCAGAATTGTAAAAATTGGCCCGGTCATTAATGTGCAAACCACCCTTGGGGCTTAAGGGGTTAAAGAGAGTGTTCCCGTTTGTACCTCCGTGTCAAGCCAAGTGAGCCAATCCACCACATGGCTAATAGGAAAAATGGACCTCAGTTTGTGGTAAACATTTCTCATTAGTGTGACTGTACCCTACATGTAATTAGGAAATACTTTTCACGCACAGTGCAAAGCTCAGAAGGTAAGGAGCGCCATATTACAGTGCAGATTTTACTCTTACAGTTTGGAGGTGCCATGATATACTGGGAAAGCCCCTGAGGTGCCAGAACAGCAGAACCCCTGATAAGTGACCCATTTTACATAATACATGTTTCAATTCATTCATCAAGGTTGCAATTGTCTCATTGGCACACAGGTGTGTCACAGAATTTTTTAACATTGGGCAGTAAAGAAAAAATATTTATATTTTTACCACCAAAATTTTGGTTTAGTCCTGAGATTTTACATTTTCACAAGGTAAAGTGGTTAAAAATGGCACCAAAATTTGTCCCACAATTTCTGCTGAACATGGAAATACCCTTTATGTGATTGTACTGTACTTCTTCGCCATATGGTGAGACTTGGGAGGGACGAACCGCTATTTACCGCCTGGAGCACAGATTTTCCTAGAATAGTTTGCAGATTCTATAACCAAAGCCCCTAAGTGCTGGAAGAGCAGAATTCCCCCTCAAGTGACCCCATTTTGGAAATAATACCCCTTTGGGAATTTATCTACGGTAGTGGTGACTTTTTTGACTCCATGGATGTTTTCCAGAAACGAGCAGCAGTGGATGTTGCTGAGTGAAAATTGCATATAGCCATTGCAGTGCTCCGTACATTGTAGACCCAAGTACATTGTAGTGCCCACTTTCTGCAGACATGCACCAGTAAATTAGGCAGGTTTTCATTGCTACAGAAATGCCAAACTTGTGGATACTAAATATGGTTTCGGTACACTGTGGGGCTCAGAAGGGAGGGGGCATTTGGATGTGGAAGCGCAGAATTCATTTTATTTCTTTTGTGTAAAAGCCCCTTATATTTCTATTGAAAGATGATGAATCTGAGTGGGGACTTGCTTTTTTTGCGGATTGGTTTAGAACATGTTACATAACATTCGGAATCACATTTATCCTGTGCTCTACGCTGAGCACTTCCATCTAAATCTCCGAGTGACAAGATTCAGATGAAATCCCAAATGATCAGAGTTACTCTGGACTCTGTCTGGCCTCTGTTAAGAGTTGTCCTTTTACGCACACCTAAAAAAACTGACACCGACAGATCATGGGCCAGACAGATTCCACAGTATCTCCACCTGATTCATTAAAGGCAATCTTCCACCGGGGGTTCCGTTTAAATCACGTATTTCAGAGATTTACATGGAAGCCCCATCGGAAGCACTCAGTGTAGAGCGCAGGATAAATGTGAGCCGAGTCTTACTGCGATCTTTGGGAGGCAGTATGAACAAACTAATAGCAGGTGAAGAATTGGTTTTATTTATTTTCTATGCAGTTCCTCATGCAGTACAAGTGATTAGACAACTTTATTCTTTGGGTTGGTGTGATTATGCAGCAACTGGCCACCTGGGGTGCTGCACTGTACCCCACTGCCCTGGGGGCGACTCAATTACAGCAATACCAGATTTATATATTTTTTTTCTGTTTGGCTGGTCCTGTCATACACTAAAATATGTTTTCTTTTGCAAAAATAAGTTTTTGCAACACCATAGTTTGAGAGCTTTCATTTTTTTATATTTCTGCTGACAGAGTCATGTAAGGGGTTGTTTTTTGCAGTACGAGTTGGTGTTTTTACCGGTAGCATTTTCGAGCACATGACCTTTTTTAACCCCTTCCTGACCTTTGACGCCACGTAGGCGTCATGAAAGTCGGTGCCAATCCGACCTGTGACGCCTATGTGGCGTCATGGAAAGATCGCGTCCCTGCAGATCGGGTGAAAGGGTTAACTCCATTTTCACCCGATCTGCAGAGACAGGGGGAGTGGTACTTCAGCTCAGGGGGGGTGGCTTCACCCCCCCGTGGCTACGATCGCTCTGATTGGCTGTTGAAAGTGAAACAGCCAATCAGAGCGATTTGTAATATTTCACCTATGAAAATGGTGAAATATTACAATCCAGCCATGGCCGATGCTGCAATAGCATCTGCCATGGCTGGAGACCCCGATCTGCCCCCCCCACCGCCACCGATCGCCCCCCTAGTCATCCTTTCTGCCCCGATCTCCTGTCCACTCCCCTCCTCCCTCCTGTCCGCTCCCCCGGTCCTCTTGTCCGCTCCCCCGGTCCTCCGATCCCCCCCCCGTGTTCCGATTCCAACCCCCATACTTACCTAGCTTCGATGTCCCTCCCGGTGTCCGGCCGTCTTCTCCATGGGCGCCGCCATCTTGGAAAATGGTGGGCGCATGCGCTGTGCGCCCGCCGAATCTGCCAGCCGGCAGATTCATTACAAGAACATTTTGATCACTGTGGTAGGTTCTATCGCAGCGATCAAAATAAAAAAATAATAAATAAACCCCCCCCTTTATCACCCCCATAGGTAGGGACAATAATAAAATAAAGAAAATATTTTTTTTTCTTTTTCCACTAGGGTTAGGGTTAGAACTAGGATTAGAACTAGGGGTAGGGTTAGGGGTAGGGTTAGGGTTACGGGTAGGGTTAGGGTTAGGGGTAGGGTTATGGCATGTGCACACAGTGCGGATTTGGCTGCGGATCCGCAGCGGATTGACAGCGGATCCGCAGCGGATTGGCCGCGGATCCGCAGCGGATTGGCCGCGGACCGCAGCGGATTGGCAGCGGATCCGCAGCGGATTGGCCGCGGATCCGCAGCGGATTGGCCGCGGATCCGCAGCGGATTGGCCGCTGCGAATTCGAAGCAGTTTTCCATCAGGTTTACAGTACCATGTACACCTATGGAAAACCAAATCCGCTGTGCCCATGGTGCGGAAAATTCCGTGCAGAAACGCTGCGTTGTATTTTCCGCAGCATGTCAATTCTTTGTGCGGATTCCGCAGCGTTTTACACCTGTTCCTCAATAGGAATCCGCAGGTGAAATCCGCACAAAAAACACTGGAAATCTGCTGTAAATCCGCAGGTAAAACGCAGTGCCTTTTACCTGCAGATTTTTCAAAAATTGTGCGGAAAAATCTCACACGAATCCGCAACGTGGGCACATAGCCTTAGGGTTAGGGTTGGAATTAGAGTTAGGGTTGGAATTAGGGCTAGGGTTTGAAATAGGGTTAAAATTAGGCTTGTGGTTAGGGTTACGGATAGGGTTAGGGGTGTGTTGGGGTTACAGTTGTGGTTAGGGTTGGGATTAGGGTTACGGTTGGGATTAGGGTTAGGATTAGGGTTGGAATTAGGGTTACGGGTGTGTTGCGGTTAGGGTTGTGGTTAGGGGTGTGTTGGGGTTAGGGTTGTGATTAGGGTTATGGCTACAGTTGGGATTAGGATTAGGGGTGTGTTGGGGTTAGTGTTGAAGTTAGAATTGAGGGGTTTCCACTGTTTAGGCACATCAGGGGTCTCCAAACACAACATGGCGCCACCATTGATTCCAGCCAATCTTGCGTTCAAAAAGTCAAATGGTGCTCCCTCCCTTCCAAGCCCCGACGTGCGCCCAAACAGTGGTTTACCCCCACATTTGTGGTACCAGCGTACTCAGGACAAACTGGGCAACAACTGTTGGGGTCCAATTTCTCCTGTTACCCTTGCAAAAATAAAAAATTACTTGCTAAAACATAATTTTTGAGGAACGAACAATTATTTTTTATTTTCACGGCTCTGCGTTATAAACTTCTGTGAAGCACTTGGGGGTTGAAAGTGCTCACCACACATCTAGATAAGTTCCTTCGGGGGTCTAGTTTCCAAAATGGGGTCACTTGTGGGGTGTTTCTACTGTTTAGGCACATCAGGGGCTCTGCAAATGCAATGTGATGCCCGCAGACCATTCCATCAAAGTCTGCATTTCAAATGTCACTACTTCCCTTCCGAGCCCTGACGTGCGCCCAAACAGTGGTTTACCCCCACATATGGGGTATCAGCGTACTCACAACAAACTGGGCAACAAATATTGGGGTCCAATTTCTCCTGTTACCCTTGTGAAAATAAAAAATTGCTTGCTAAAACATCTTTTTTGAGGAAAGAAAAATGATTTTTTATTTTCACGGCTCTGCGTTGTAAACTTCTGTGAAGCACTTGGGGGTTGAACGTGCTCACCACACATCTAGATAAGTTCCTTGGGGGGGTCTAGTTTCCAAAATGGGGTCACTTGTGGGGGGTTTCTACTGTTTAGGCATATCAGGGGCTCTGCAAACGTAACATGATGCCCGCAGACCATTCCATCAAAGTCTGCATTCCAAAACGTCACTACTTCCCTTCCGAGCCCCGGCATGTGCCCAAACAGTGGTTTACCCCCACATATGGGGTATCAGCGTACTCAGGAGAAACTGGACAACAACTTTTGGGGTCCAATTTCTCCTGTTACCCTTGGGAAAATAAAAAATTGTGGGCTAAAAAATCATTTTTGAGAAAAGAAAAATTATTTTTTATTTTCATGGCTCTGCGTTATAAACTTCTGTGAAGCACTTGGGGGTTCAAAGTGCTCACCACACATCTAGATTAGTTCCTTGGGAGGTCTAGTTTCCAAAATGGGGTCACTTGTGCAGGAGCTCCAATTTTTAGGCACACAGGGGCTCTCCAAACGCGACATGGTGTCCGCTAATGATTGGAGCTAATTTTCCATTCAAAAAGCCAAATGGCGTGCCTTCCCTTCCGAGCCCTGCCGTGCGCCCCAACAGTGGTTTACCCCCACATATGGGGTATCATCGTACTCAGGACAAACTGGACAACAACATTTGGGGTCCAATTTCTCCTATTACCCTTGGGAAAATAAAAAATTGTGGGCTAAAAAATCATTTTTGAGAAAAGAAAAATTATTTTTTATTTTCACGGCTCTGCGTTATAAACTTCTGTGAAGCACCTGGGGGTTATAAGTGCTCACTATGCATCTAGATAAGTTCCTTGGGGGGTCTAGTTTCCAAAATGGGGTCACTTGTAGGGGAGCTCCAATGTTTAGGCACACAGGGACTCTCCAAACGCGACATGGTGTCCGCTAACGATTGGAGCTAATTTTCCAATCAAAAAGTCAAATGGCACGCCTCCCCTTCCGAGCCTTGCCGTGCACCCAAACAGTGGTTTACCCCCACATATGAGGTATCGTCGTACTCAGGAGAAATTGCCCAACAAATTTTAGGATCCATTTTATCCTGTTGCCCATGTGAAAATGAAAGAATTGAGGCTAAAAGAAATTTTGTGTAAAAAAAAAGTACTTTTTCATTTTTGCGGATCAATTTGTGAAGCACCTGGGGGTTTAAAGTGCTCACTATGCCTCTAGATGAGTTCCTTGGGGGGTCTAGTTTCCAAAATGGGGTCACTTGTGGAGGAGCTCCAATGTTTAGGCACACAGGGGCTTTCCAAACGCGACATGGTGTCCGCTAACGATGGAGATAATTTTTCATTCAAAAAGTCAAATGGCGCTCCTTCCCTTCCGAGCCTTACCATGTGCCCAAACAGTGGTTTACCCCCACATGTGAGGTATTGGTATACTCAGGAGAAATTGCCGAACAAAATTTAGGATCCATTTTATCCTGTTGCCCATGTGAAAATGAAAAAATTGAGGCTAAAATAATTTTTTTGTGAAAAAAAAGTACTTTTTCATTTTTGCGGATCAATTTGTGAAGCACCTGGGGGTCCCAAAACAGTGGTTTACCCCCACATATGAGGTATCAGCGTACTCAGGACAAATTGGACAACAACGTCCATGGTCCAGTTTCTCCTTTTACCCTTGGGAAAATAAAAAAATTGTTGCTAAAAGATCATTTTTGTGACTAAAAAGTTAAATGTTAATTTTTTACTTCCATGTTGCTTCTGCTGCTGTGAAACACCTGAAGGGTTAATAAACTTCTTGAATGCGGTTTTGAGCACCTTGAGGGGTGCAGTTTTTAGAATGGTGTCACTTTTGGGTATTTTCAGCCATATAGAACCCTCAAAATGACTTCAAATGTGAGGTGGTCCCTAAAAAAAATGGTTTTGTAAATTTTGTTGTAAAAATGAGAAATCACTGGTCAAATTTTAACCCTTATAACTTCCTAGCAAAAACAAAAATTGTTTCCAAAATTGTGCTGATGTAAAGTAGACATGTGGGAAACGTTATTTATTAACTATTTTGTGTCACATAACTCTCTGGTTTAACAGAATAAAAATTCAAAATGTGAAAATTGCGAAATTTTCAAAATTTTCGCCAAATTTCCGTTTTTTTCACAAATAAACTCAGAAATTATCGACCTAAATTTACCACTAACATGAAGCCCAATATGTCACGAAAAAACAATCTTAGAATCGCTAGGATCCGTTTAAGTGTTCCTGAGTTATTACCTCATAAAGGGACACTGGTCAGAATTGCAAAAAACGGCAAGGTCATTAAGGCCAAAATAGGCTGGGTCATGAAGGGGTTAATCGCTTACTATTCCGATTTTTGTGAGGCAGAATGAACAAAAACCAACAGTTCAGGAATTTTTGTGGGTTTTTTTTATGCCTTTACACATGTGGTAATATTGATAAGGCAACTTTATTCTTCGGGTCAGTACAATACCATTTTTATTTATGCTTGTCTTTTTTATTGCATTTTTTTGCACTTTTTGTTCAGCAGTATGCTGAAAAAGCATAGTTTTTTGCCTCGTTTTATTATTTTTACTGTGTTCACTGAAGGTGTTAACTAGTGTGACAGTTTTATCGCACAGGTCGTTCCGGATGCGGCAATAACAAATATGTGTAGTTTTTTTGCCTATTTTTTTTCCCATAAAAATACAAATTTATCAGTACAATATAGTTTTATTTCTTTTTATTATTTTCTTTTTTTTATATTTTTACAATTTTTTTGCATTTTTTTTCTTAGTCCCTCTATGGGACTTTGACTTTTAGAACTCTGATTGCAGTTATAAATAGTGTTGAGCATTCCGATACCGCAAGTATCGGGTATCGGCCGATATTTGCTGTATCGGAATTCCGATACCGAGATCCGATACTTTTGTGGTATCGGGTATCGGTATCGAAACAACATTAATGTGTAAAATAAAGAATTAAAATAAAAAATATTGCTATACTCACCTCTCCGACGCAGCCTGCACCTTACCGAGGGAACCGGCAGCGTTGTTTGCTTAAAATTCGCGCTTTAACTTCCTTACGCGAAGTCCCGGCTTGTGATTGGTCGCGCGCCGCCCATGTGGCCGGGACGCAACCAATCACAGCAAGCCGTGACATAATTTCAGGTCCTTCAGGATTTTAAAATTACGTTCCGGCGTTGTGATTGGTTGCGTCGCGGTCACATGGGCGACGCGACCAATCACAAGCCGTGACGTCACGGGAGGCAGGAGACACGCGCATTTTAAAATGCCCATGTGACCGCGACGCAACCAATCACAACGTCGGAACGTAATTTTAAAATCCTGAAGGACCTGAAATTACGTCACGGCTTGCTGTGATTGGTTGCGTCCCGGCCACATGGGCGGCGCGCGACCAATCACAAGCCGGGACTTCGCGTAAGGAAGTTAAAGCGCGAATTTTAAGCAAACAACGCTGCCGGTTCCCTCGGTAAGGTGCAGGCTGCGTCGGAGAGGTGAGTATAGCAATATTTTTTATTTTAATTCTTTATTTTACACATTAATATGGTTCCCAGGGCCTGAAGGAGAGTTTCCTCTCCTTCAGACCCTGGGAACCATCAGGAATACCGTCCGATACATGAGTCCCATTGACTTGTATTGGTATCGGGTATCGGTATCGGATTAGATCCGATACTTTGCCGGTATCGGCCGATACTTTCCGATACCGATACTTTCAAGTATCGGACGGTATCGCTCAACACTAGTTATAAAGCATTGCAAGGCAGGAACATTGATATGCTTTGTAACTGTCAGATATGCACTGACACAAGTTAGTTAGATCATGATCTAACTAACTTGCTAGAGCCTGGTGAACTGGATGTCGCCGTGACAACATTGGGTAACCATGACAACAATCGGGCCACCGCCATGATGTCACAGGGGTGTCGATCAGTGGGTAGAGGGGGCATTTAGTCGGTTAATCCGGCTGAAGCGGTGATGGCACAGCTCCTGGCAGTGAGTGCCAAGTGTCAGTTGTCATATCAGCTGAACACCTGGCGGCGATCGCTAGAGCACAGCATCTGTGGGCACAAAATCACCTGGATGCATTCAGGATGTCCAAGGTTGTGAAGGGGTAAAGACAGCTACTACATTTCATTGTCAGATTATACAGATTCATTCTAATACCATCAGCAAATTGTTTTTGAACTAGCTTTCTTATTGCTTCCGGGTTTCTATGTGCAAGAGGCCTGTGCCATATATGCATACAATTCTTGTGCTGTGCATGCTTAGCAGTGAATACACTTTCCTTGCATGTTAGCTGGTACAACTCACTTTTGAGATGATACAGCTATCATCTTTAAATGTTACTTCATTTCCTTGTTTTGTGAGTGTCCTCACAGATAAAATATAGTTTTCAAGAGCACATCCTATTCTGTTATCTTTCTGCTTTGTGTTGGAAAGACTTGACAATTAATGTAACTATCTCCTATTCCTTCTGGATTCATATACTGACCATTAGCCAAGATCACTTTCTCTGACTTACTTTGGTCAAGGTTAGAGAAGAAGCTCCTGTCATTAGTCATATGCCTAGTTGCCCCAGAGCCTATACACCATGCATGCTTTGATGTACTTGCATTAACAGTAAACGCAGCTGCAGTACTTGAAGTTTTGCTTTTTCAGCTGATTCATTATAACTTTCCAGACTCTGCAGTTAGACTTTAGGTCCCCTGATTTCCTGCAGATAAAATACTCATGTTCAAATGACTTATTTTTGTGTAGATCTTGGGGTTTAACCTCATTGCTGCTTCCACTTTCTACAAGCTTTCCTCTGACATACTCCAATGTAAGCTCATAATCTCAGTGAGCATCTAGTGCAGTTACAAGTATGTCACAGCTTTCTGGTAGACCGTTTAGTTGTAGTACAGCAACATGGAAATCTTTTAGACCAATGGCCTGCAGGTGCTCCATAATTTCTAGAGTATTATGTAATTATGCATATCTTCGCCCTTACTGAGCTTAGACTGATACAGCTTTCTCATTAAATAGAAAGTATTGCTGATACTTATCCTTTCATGCACTTTTGCAGTTTCACATTTACATGCATGCATAAACTGATTGTCATCTATACTAAGGTATACTTCTCTATACAGTCTTCTGGTAGTGGGTCAGGTCTAGACTCCTGAGAGTATTTCCACATACCTTCTCTTATTAGGAGCTTCTTTACCTTGAATTTACAGGATTGGTAGTTCTGGTTAGTCAGATTTGGCACTGTGAACTTCATAGAGTTGCTCCTGGTGGCTATCTTTGCTTCTTCTTCTTAGCATACTGTTGTTCTCTGTCCTCTGGGTTGTTCTCTGAGTCTTTGGGTTTCTGGGTCCGTAATGTGTTGGCAGCAGATTAATCTCTGTACTGTCCAGCCTTTTGACAGTGTATACATATTTATTCAAGAGCAACGATAACACAGCTTACAACTGGTATTTCTCATAGCTTAAGATCTTAGCATCTTGCAAAGTGAAAGCAGAATTGAGCTTGAGCTACTTACAGTAAGCAAGAAATTCCTGTTTTTCCTTTTCCCAAGTGGACAAGATAAAGGGAGATCACTAGCGTGATCTAAACACAGTTTACAGACTAGACCTAAAGGAGATTGTTATAACGGTCTAGTCGAGTTATTTTAAAGGGAACCTGTCATATGAAAAAATGCTATTAATTTGCACATATGAGGCTAATCTACAGACTAATAATGTTCTAAAGCCATGTGGAAGCCGCTCTGAAAGATGGGAAGAAAATAACTTTATTCCTCTGAAAGCCTAGTGCTTTCAGTCATAGGGATGTGTATGGTGTGGCTTCAGGCTCCGCTCAGTGCATAAGGAGCAGTGGCTGAAAACACGTCCCAGCAGTTCAGAACCGACTCTCAGTGACAGGACTTGGTTACTGCCGCGGCTCCCTATGTACTGAGCAGTGACTGAAGCAGCAACTCTATGAATCAAAGCCCGAGACTGTCGGGGGAAATAAACGTAATTTCCAACCAATTAGCTGGGCTTCCGGTGCTGCAGTCTAAAGGCTTATGAACCTGCAGATTTGCCCCATATCTGCATGTTAATAACATTTTTTTCACATAATAGGATCCATTTAAGTGTGTACTAACATTTTGTTGGTCTAGTTTTCATAAATCTAACCCAAAGTATTGTAGCTATCAGTGTTAGATTGTAAGCTTGCGAGCAGGGCCCTCACTCCTCTTGGTATCTATTTTGAACTGTGTTTTTATTACGCTGTAATGTCTATTGTCTGTACAAATCCCCTCTATAATTTCTAAAGCACTGCGGAATATGTTGGTGCTATATAAATAAAATTATTATTATTATTATTATTAGCAGTGCATTTTTGTTCCTTTTTGTTCTGCCAGATTCTAATAGAATAAATGAGCCATTAAATACAAGGGAGCCCTTGTCTAGAGAGAAAAAAATATCTGAAATCAATACATACATCTTGCATGGAAAATAGAAGTGACATATCAATTTACAAGTGACAATAAATGGATACATTGTGCTAGATGCAGTGAAATAAGGAATACTAACAAGGATATGGTTTATGCACAGGCACAGTCATGGGGAGCTCATTCAGGCCTACATGACAAGTAAGGAATTAGTGGAAACCAGACTGACATTCATCTGCACTAGTTATCATGTTGAAGAATGATCGTGGATTATTAATAGCCCCATCATTTAGATTTTAAACCAGTGTAAACAAATGAACAGGATTCAACATAACAGAAACTTCTGTCATTCATCCATCCATCGCAAAATCTAAAACATGGCTCTCAACTACTATGTACAGTTTATTTTGGTGTAATCTTATGTAACATTGGAGGAACAGGGCCCAGTTACGACTGGTACCTCTGCACCACCTACAGCTATGTCCAAGCTAGTTAAACAAGTCCTCCAATTAACTTTCCCCCACCTAAGCCTGTGTATATGTGTATTTAGTGCAGTCTGAGTGTGTTAACCCCTTTCTGACATTAGAGGTACTATCCCATCGAGGTGGGGTGGGCCTGTATGCCCACCGACGGGATAGTATGTCATAGCAATCGGCTGCGCTCACGGGGGGTGCGCGGCCGGGTGTCAGCTGACTATCGCAGCTGACATCCGGCACTATCTGCCAGGAGCAGATACCCCCGGCACACTGCGATCAATCATGATCGCAGTGTTCCGGCGGTATAGGGAAGCATCGCGCAGGGAGGGGGCTCCCTGCGTGCTTCCCTGAGACCCCCGGAGCAACGCGATCACATCGCATTACCTCCTCCTCCCTGCACCAGGCCCGGATCCAAAATGGCCGCGGGGGGCCTTCCGGGTCCTGCAGGGAGGTGGCTTACCAGCGCCTGCTCAGAGCAAGCGCTGGTAAGCCTGCAGGAGTGCACATCAGATCGCTGATCTGACACAGTGCACAGCAAAGTGTCAGATCAGCGATCTTACACTATAACATGATGCCCTTCCCCCCCCCCCGGGCCAATGTTATAGTGTAAAAAAAAAAATATTCACATGTGTAAAAAAAATTGTAAAAAAACTCCTAAAAGAAAAAAAATAAAATAAAATACATTGTTCCTATACATACATTTCTTTATCTAAATAAAAAAAAACAATAAAAGTACACATATTTAGTTTCGCCGCATCCGTAACGACTTGACCTATAAAACTGTCCCACTAGTTAACCCCTTCAGTGAACACCTTAAAAAAAAAAAAGAGGCAAAAAACAACTCTTTATTATCATACTGCCAAACAAAAAGTGGAATAACACGCGATCAAAAAGACGGATACAAATAACCATGGTACCACTGAAAACGTCATCTTGCCCCGCAAAAACGAGCTGCCATACAGCATCATCAGCGAAAAAATAAAAAAGTTATAGTCCTCAGAATAAAGCGATGCAAAAATAATTATTTTTTCTATAAAATAGTTTTTATCGTATAAAAGCGCCAAAACATAAAAAAATTATATAAATAAGATATCGCTGTAATCGTACTGACCCGAAGAATAAAACTGCTTTATCCATTTTACCAAAAGCAGAACGGTATAAACGCCTCCCCCAAAAGAAATTCATGAATAGCTGGTTTTTGGTCATTCTGCCTCACAAAAATCGGAATAAAACACAATCAAAAAATGTCATGTGCCCGAAAATATTACCAATAAAAATGTCAACTCGTCCCGCAAAAAACAAGACCTCACATGACTCTGTGGACCAAAATATGGAAAAATTATAGCTCTCGAAATGTGGTAACGCAAGAAATATTTTTTCAATAAAAAGCGTCTTTCAGTGTGTGACAGCTGTCAATCATAAAAATCCGATAAAAAACCCGCTATAAAATTAAATCAAACCCCCCTTCATCACCCCCTTAGTTAGAGAAAAGTTAAAAAATTAAAAAAATTTATTTATTTCCATTTTCCCGTTAGGGTTAGGGCTAGAGTTATGATTAGGGCTAGGGTTAGGGCTAGGGTTAGGGGTAGAGTTATGGCTAGGGTTAGAGCTAGGGTTAGAGCTAGGGTTAGGGTTAGTGCTAGGGTTAGGGCTAGGGATGGGGTTAGGGTTGGGTCTAGGGCTAGGGTTAGGGCTAGGGTTAGGGTTTCAGTTAGAATTGGGGGTTTTCACTTTTAGGAACATCAGGGGCTCTTCAAACGCGACATGGCGTCCGATCTCAATTCCAGCCAATTCTGCGTTGAAAAAGTAAAACAGTGCTCCTTCCCTTCCGAGCTCTCCTGTGCGCCCAAACAGGGGTTTACCCCAAAATATGGGGTATCAGCGTACACAGGACACATTGGACAACAACTTTTGGGGTTCAATTTCTCCTGTTACCTTTGGGAAAATACAAAACTGAAGGCTAAAAAATAATTTTTGTGGAAAAAAAAAGGATTTTTTATTTTCACGGCTCTGCGTTATAAACTGTAGTGACAAGCAAAAAAGGCAGCACACTGCAGCGCTAACACATGCAAACATGAAACACAGAAATTGAACTGCATTGCTGCACTAAAAATATGAAAAATGAGAGCGTTTAGCGCATAAAAAAGGCCAATTTTATGTGTACCTGGTAGCCACTTTACGGCATCTCTCTTATACCAGGTCCTACGCTTTCCTTCCTCGCTGAGAATAAAGCGTAGGACCTGGTATAAGAGAGATGCCGTTAAGTGGCTACCAGGTACACATAAAATTGGCCTTTATGCGCTAAACGCTCTCATTTTTCATATTTTTAGTGCAGCAATGCAGTTCAATTTCTGTGTTTCATGTTTGCATGTGTTAGCGCTGCAGTGTGCTGCCTTTTTTGCTTGACTGTATAGGAGTTGGTGACTCTAAGGTTCAGCACCTGTTCACACTTGATCTATGTTTGGATGTGACGGTCAGTTTTTTCAAATGTATTGTCTAGCCTTCTGACCGAGCACTCCGCCTCCTAGTCACAGGTGTCTTAATTGCAGCAGGTCCAGTACCCCTCCACAGAGAAAGAGAATGTTAGTCTCATGAGAGGTTTTCATAGGTACCCATTCACATGGAGACGTTTATTCTCAGCGAGGAAGGAAAGCTGTTGTGTATTCTGCTCTTGGGTTCCCTCCGGTGGTTGTTGGTAGTAATGCAGTTGTCCCTGGGTTGCAATCCTGGGCAGGTGTCCTTGCTGATTGCAGCTCTGACTGGGATATTTAGGTGTGCAGGATTCATTAGCCCTTGCCAGTTGTCCATTGTTCTTGGAGGTTTTGCATCTCCGTCTGGTTCCTCCTGCCCTGCTGCCAAATCAGCTAAGATAAGTGTCTGGTATATATATAAAAATGATCCGCGCTGGGTTCTCCAGTTTTGTAGCCACTAGATACCTCCAAAAAACAATAAGTATTTGCACCTTTTATATGACTTTAAAAACTATTAAAAAATATATTTGTGTTGTGTTTTAAAATAACTCCACCGTGGAGCACGACATTACCATAAGAAAATTCTGAGCAAGATAATAAATTGAATTTTTACCTGGTGCGGTACAGTCGATAATGTCCACAGTTCCCTTTAATCGGTCTTTGTAAAAGTCCAAATGTGGAAAAATGCGGCTTCGGTGGAGTTTTTTTTCTTTTTTCTCTTTTGCTTTCACTTGAGCGGGCTCCAGGCAGTGCCCCGGCCGGCGGCAAAACAGCCCTATGCTCGCTCACTGCTAGTAGCGACTATGCGCTGTTGTGCAGCTCTCGGTTCTCTGCCTCTGCAGGACCTTGCGTGACGTCACGGTCATGTGATTGCTCACGTGACTTGCTACAGATAGCACAGTGGACCAATTTCCTACTAGTTTCGGAATAGGACGTATTCCTTCATCAGGGATGGTCCGTTCTAGATGTCCTCCACCTATATAGCCCGCATTGGTCATGTGTCCACATCATATATTAAAGGCAAAAAGCTCAATCTCACTATTCAAGCCCTTCGGTACTAGAGTGTCCAGTTGAAATATCATTTTTGTTTCCTCCCTGGACATCTGCTGAATATAATTTCCTCTCCGCCAGCTTTTATTAACGACTTTAAGGCCTGTGATTAGAATATCCACACTTGCGCCATTATGATGAGTGAAAAAATGTTTCGACAGCGGGTGGCCTTGAAATTTTTTATTAATGTTTCTCAAATGTTCATTGATCCTTATTTTCAAAGGTCGTTTAGTTCGACCTATATATAATTTGTTGCAGGGGCATTTAATAGAGTAAATAACCCCTGTCGTATTGCAAGATATAAAATCTTGTATTCGCCACTCCGTGCTTCCATTAGTAAGTGAGAGTTGTTTTTTTGTTTTTAATAATTTACACGCTTTACACTTCATGCAGGGATAGAACCCATGACCTCTGGACATGTGAGGATATTTGTTTGCACCATGGACGTGTGGAACCGTAGGAGCTATTGTATTTCCCAGATTGCTAGCCTTTCTGTAGATAAACAGAGGGTGCTCAGGAAGTTTGTCCCCCAAAATTTTATCTTCTTTAAGAATGTCCCAATGTCTTTTTACTATCTTCCTAAGAAGATGCGTATTTGCATTATACTGTGTAATAATGGGGACTGTTTCTAGAGGTGACTGTTTTTCACTTCTTCCTTTTATTTGAAGTAGTTTTGATCTGGGTATCTCCTCCACTTTGTTTTTTGCCAAAGATAAGGAGCACGGAGAGTAGCCTTTTTTCATGAATTTATTGGTGAGAAATTCTGCTTCTTGATTAAAATCATGAGTTTGAGAACAATTCCTATGTGCCCTAATTAGCTGGCTCTTGGGTATATTCAAAAGCCAGCTAGGAAGATGACAGCTGTCTAGCGAAATGTAATTATTAGTGTCCGTGGGCTTGTGAAAAGTCTTGGTATGAATTTTCCCATTGCTAATAAAAATATTAAGATCTAAAAAATTTATGGATTCAGTACTGGTGGTACCAGAAAATTTTAAAAAATATGAATTTTTATTTAAATTAGCAATAAAATCTAGTAATAAATTTGGACCACCAGACCAGATAAAAACAATATCGTCGATAAATCTTTGCCAGAGTACCAGATTCGCACCAAGATGCCCCCTATCATAGATGGCATGATGTTCCCATCTACCTACGTATAGATTAGCATAACTTGGCGCGAACCTGGTACCCATAGCAGTACCCCACTGCTGGGAGTAGTAGTTCGCTTCATATTTAAAATAATTGTGAGTCAATATAAAGTGCATACATTCTAAAATAAAAGAGACCTGTTTTTTGGGGAGAATTCCCTGTTGTTCCATAAAGAATTTTGCCGCCTCACACCCTTTCTCATGTTGAATGACGGTATACAAAGAAGTAATGTCCAATGTACCCATGATGTAATGCTCTTTCCATTCTATCTCATCCAGAATTTTCAAAATATGTGTACTATCTTTCAGGTAAGATGGAAGTCCCGGGACCAATTTTTGTAGATGACAGTCTACATATTTTGACATATTTGCTGTCAAACAACCTATACCTGATATAATAGGTCTCCCGGGGGGATTGGTTTGATTTTTATGAATTTTAGGAAGATAATAGAAGTAGGGTATCCTTGGATGCTCTGTATTTATAAAAGTGAACTCTTGTTTATTAAGGATACCTTGTTCCGGGGCACTGCCTGGAGCCCGCTCAAGTGAAAGCAAAAGAGAAAAAAGAAAAAAAACTCCACCGAAGCCGCATTTTTCCACATTTGGACTTTTACAAAGACCGATTAAAGGGAACTGTGGACATTATCGACTGTACCGCACCAGGTAAAAATTCAATTTATTATCTTGCTCAGAATTTTCTTATGGTAATGTCGTGCTCCACGGTGGAGTTATTTTAAAACACAACACAAATATATTTTTTAATAGTTTTTAAAGTCATATAAAAGGTGCAAATACTTATTGTTTTTTGGAGGTATCTAGTGGCTACAAAACTGGAGAACCCAGCGCGGATCATTTTTATATATATACCTGTTTATAGCTACTAATACAGAAGGGTGGCACTGTATTTGTATCTGCTGCAGGATTCACAGTTTCTGAAGCGCTACTGGAGTCTTTAATTTTATCTCTTTTTTAAGATAAGTGTCTGGTTTCGTTTCTGCAGCACACATGCTGTATGCTTTACAATTCAGTACTATTCAATGTTTTTTCTTGTCCAGCTTAGACTGTGTTTGGATATTTCAGTCAAGTTGGATGCTCAGGAGATGCAGATATACATTCCATGTCTTTAGTTAGATGGTGGAATTTTTGTATTATCTGCTGTGGATATTTTTAGGGTTTTAATACTGACTGCTTAGTAGTGTTGAGCATTCCGATACCGCAAGTATCGGGTATCGGCCGATATTTGCTGTATCGGAATTCCGATACCGAGATCCGATACTTTTGTAGTATCGGGTATCGGTATCGAAACAACATTAATGTAAAAATGTGTAAAAGAGAGAATTAAAATAAAAAATATTGCTATACTCACCTCTCCGACGCAGCCTGCACCTTACCGAGGGAAGCGGCAGCGTTCTTTGTTTAAAATTCGCGCTTTTCTTTCCTTACGTGAAGTCCCGGCTTTGTGATTGGTTGCGTCGCAGTCACATGGGCGACGCAACCAATCACAGCAAGCCGTGACGTAATTTCAGGTCCTTAAGGATTTTAAAATTACGTCCCGGCTTTGTGATTGGTTGCGTCGCAGTCACATGGGCGACGCAACCAATCACAAGCCGTGACCTCACGGGAGGCTGGACACGCGCGCATTTTAAAATGCGCGCTTGTCCAGCCTCCCGTGACGTCCCGGCTTGTGATTGGTTGCGTCGCGATCAACCAATCACAAGCCGGGAGGCTGGACACGCGCGCATTTTAAAATGCGCGCTTGTCCAGCCTCCCGTGACGTCCCGGCTTGTGATTGGTTGCGTCGTGATCAACCAATCACAAGCCGGGAGGCTGGACAAGCGCGCATTTTAAAATGCGCGCATGTCCAGCCTCCCGGCTTGTGATTGGTTGACCGCGACGCAACCAATCACAAAGCCGGGACGTAATTTTAAAATCCTGAAGGACCTGAAATTACGTCACGGCTTGCTGTGATTGGTTGCGTCGCCCATGTGACTGCGACGCAACCAATCACAACGCCGGAACGTAATTTTAAAATCCTGAAGGACCTGAAATTACGTCACGGCTTGCTGTGATTGGTTGCGTCCCGGCCACATGGGCGGCACGCGACCAATTTTAAACAAAGAACGCTGCCGCTTCCCTCGGTAAGGTGCAGGCTGCGTCGGAGAGGTGAGTATAGCAATATTTTTTATTTTAATTCTTTCTTTTACACATTAATATGGTTCCCAGGGCCTGAAGGAGAGTTTCCTCTCCTTCAGACCCTGGGAACCATCAGGGATACCGTCCGATACATGAGTCCCATTGACTTGTATTGGTATCGGGTATCGGTATCGGATTGGATCCGATACTTTGCCGGTATCGGCCGATACTTTCCGATACCGATACTTTCAAGTATCGGACGGTATCGCTCAACACTACTGCTTAGTATTCTGTCCTATCCTTTCCTAGTTAGCTAGCGTGGCCTCTTTTGCTAAATCCTGATTTCTGCCTGTGTGTCTTTCCTCTAATACTCACAGTCAATATTTGTGGGGGGCTGCCTATCCTTTGGGGTTCTGCTCTGAGGCAAGATAGAATTCCCATTTCCATCTATAGGGGTATTTAGTCCTCCGGCTGTGTCGAGGTGTCTAGGATGTGTTAGGTACACCCCACGGCTACTTCTAGTTGCGGTGACAGTTTAGGGTTTGCGGTCAGTACAGGTTCCACCTAATCCTGAGAAAGTCTCATGCGGCTCCAAGGTCACCGGATCATAACAGTACAACTGGCCAACAATGAGTTAAATGCATCTCAGAAGAAGGGAAGAAAGAGCCTTTTTTTTTCTGTAGCCTGTTTTGTCTTTTCTTCCCTCTTTTTCTGGGTGGCTGAGGAGTCTTGTGCTAGCATGGATGTTCAGGGATTAGCTTCTCGTGTAGACCAGCTTGCTGCTAGGGTACAGGGTATTTCTGATTATATTGTTCAGACTCCAGTTTTAGAGCCTAAGATTCCTACTCCTGATTTGTTTTTTGGGGACAGGTCCAAATTTTTTAGTTTTAAAAACAACTGTAAACTGTTTTTTGCTCTGAGACCTCAATCCTCTGGTGATTCCATTCAGCAGGTTAAAATTGTCATCTCCCTGCTGCGTGGTGATCCTCAGGATTGGGCATTTTCCCTGGAATCTGGGAATCCGGCCTTGCTTAATGTAGACGCCTTTTTTCAGGCTTTAGGATTATTATATGATGAACCAAATTCTGTGGATCAAGCGGAGAAGACCTTGTTGGTCCTCTCTCAGGGTCAAGAAGCGGCAGAATTGTATTGTCAGAAATTTAGAAAATGGTCTGTGTTGACTAAATGGAATGATGATGCTTTGGTGGCAATTTTCAGAAAGGGTCTTTCTGAATCCATTAAAGATGTTATTGTGGGGTTTCCCACGCCTTTTGGTCTGAGTGATTCTATGTCTCTGGCCATTCAGATTGATCGGCGTTTGCGGGAGCGCAGAACTGTGCGCGCTGTGGCATTGTCCTCAGAGCAGATGCCTGAGTCAATGCAGTGTGATAGGATTCTGTCTAGAACGGAACAACAGGGATTCAGACGTCAGAATAGGTTGTGTTTTTATTGTGGCGATGCTTCTCATGTCATTTCAGTCTGCCCTAAGCGTACACAGAGGATCGCTAGTTCATTTACCATCAGTACTGTACAACCTAAATTTTTATTATCTGTGTCCTTGATCTGCTCATTGTCATCATTTTCTGTCATGGCGTTTGTGGATTCAGGCGCCGCCTTGAACTTAATGGACTTTGAGTTTGCCAGGCGTTGTGGTTTTCCCTTGCAGTCTTTGCAGAGCCCTATTCCTTTAAGCGGCATTGATGCTACACCTTTGGCTAAAAATAAGCCCCAGTTCTGGATACAGGTGACCATGTGCATCGCGCCAGCCCATCAGGAAGATTGTCGATTTCTGGTGTTGCATAATTTACATGATGCTATCGTGCTGGGTTTTCCGTGGTTGCAGGCACATAATCCTGTGTTGGATTGGAAGTCTATGTCTGTGACTAGTTGGGGATGTCAGGGGGTTCATAATGACGTTCCTTTGATGTCAATCTCCTCTTCTTCCACTTCTGAAATTCCAGAGTTTTTGTCTGATTTTCAGGATGTATTCGATGAGCCCAAGTCCAGTTCCCTTCCACCGCATAGGGACTGTGATTGTGCGATTGACTTGATTCCAGGCTGTAAGTTTCCTAAGGGCCGAGTTTTCAACCTGTCTGTGCCTGAACATACCGCCATGCGGAGTTCTGTTAAGGAGTCTTTGGAGAAAGGACATATTCGGCCATCTTCTTCACCGGTGGGAGCGGGATTTTTTTTTGTTGCTAAGAAGGATGGCTCCTTGAGACCCTGTATTGATTATCGCCTCTTGAATAAGATCACGGTCAAGTTTCAATACCCTTTACCTCTGCTTTGCGATTTGTTTGCTAGGATTAAGGGGGCTAGTTGGTTTACGAAGATTGACCTTCGGGGGGCATATAATCTTGTTCGTATTAAGCAGGGTGATGAATGGAAAACTGCGTTTAATACGCCCGAAGGCCATTTTGAATACCTTGTGATGCCATTCGGGCTCTCTAATGCTCCATCTGTTTTTCAGTCCTTCATGCATGATATCTTCCGGACTTATCTTGATAAATTCATGATTGTATATTTGGATGACATTTTAATTTTTTCCGATGATTGGGAGTCTCATGTGAAACAGGTCAGGATGGTATTTCAGATCCTTCGTGATAATGCTTTGTTTGTGAAGGGGTCTAAGTGTCTCTTTGGAGTGCAGAAGGTTTCTTTTTTGGGCTTCATTTTTTCTCACTCATCTATAGAGATGGATCCGGTTAAGGTTCAGGCCATTCATGATTGGATTCAACCCACATCTGTGAAGAGCCTTCAGAAATTTTTGGGCTTTGCTAATTTTTATCGCCGTTTCATTGCTAACTTCTCCAGTGTGGTTAAACCCCTGACCGATTTGACGAAGAAAGGCGCTGATGTGACGAATTGGTCCTCTGCGGCTGTCTCTGCCTTTCAGGAGTTTAAACGCCGATTTACTTCTGCCCCGGTGTTGCGTCAACCGGATGTTTCTCTTCCGTTTCAGGTTGAGGTTGACGCTTCTGAGATTGGGGCAGGGGCCGTTTTGTCTCAGAGGGATCCTGTTGGTTCCTTGATGAAACCATGTGCCTTCTTTTCCCGTAAGTTTTCGCCTGCTGAACGCAATTATGATGTCGGCAATCGGGAGTTGTTGGCTATGAAGTGGGCGTTTGAGGAGTGGCGACATTGGCTCGAGGGAGCTAAGCACCGTATTGTGGTCTTGACCGATCATAAAAATCTGATTTACCTCGAGTCTGCCAGGCAGCTGAATCCTAGACAGGCTCGATGGTCCTTGTTTTTTTCCCGTTTTGATTTCGTGGTCTCGTATCTTCCGGGTTCTAAGAATATTAAGGCTGATGCCCTCTCTAGGAGTTTTTTGCCTGATTCTCCTGAGGTCCTTGAACCGGTCGGCATTCTGAAAGAAGGGGTGGTCCTTTCTGCCATCTCCCCTGATTTACGACGGGTTCTTCAGGAATTTCAGGCTGACAAACCTGACCGCTGTCCAGTGGGGAAACTGTTTGTTCCTGATAGATGGACTAGTAGAGTGATTTCTGAGGTTCATTGTTCTGTGTTGGCTGGCCATCCTGGTATTTTTGGTACCAGAGATTTGGTTGGTAGGTCCTTTTGGTGGCCTTCTTTGTCACGTGATGTGCGTTTTTTTGTGCAGTCCTGTGGGACTTGTGCGCGGGCCAAGCCTTGTTGTTCCCGTGCTAGTGGGTTGCTTTTGCCTTTGCCGGTCCCTGAGAGGCCCTGGACACATATTTCTATGGATTTTATTTCTGATCTTCCGGTTTCCCAGAAGATGTCTGTCATCTGGGTTGTTTGTGACCGGTTCTCTAAGATTGTCCATTTGGTGCCTTTGCCTAAATTGCCTTTATCTTCTGATTTGGTTCCGTTGTTTTTTCAGCATGTGGTTCGTTTGCATGGTATTCCGGAGAATATTGTGTCTGACAGAGGTTCTCAGTTTGTTTCTCGGTTTTGGCAGGCCTTTTGTGCAAAGCTGGGCATTAGGGTTGAGCGACTTTCATTTTTTTAAGATCGAGTAGGGTTTTGGGAAACCCGATTTTGTCCAGAGTCGAGTCGAGTGCAGTCGGCCGATTATCGCTAAAAGTCGGGGATCGACCGAAACACGAAACCCAATGCAAGTCAATGGGGAAGCATAGTCGGCAGTGAGTGGAGGCCAGGAAAACACCTACAGTGCCCATTTTAATGCCAAAAACATCCATTCTTGTTTCTGAAGCTTGTCAATCTTAATTAACTTTATAATAATAGTTGGGCATAGGGAATTGGGGGTCATTTGGCAAAAGTTGTGGGGGGAGTAGGGCCGGCTCAAGTTTTTCGTGGGCCCAGGAAATGCGGACTACGTCACGGCGGTGTTGCAGGGAAAGGTAATTATTTAAAAGTTGCAAGTGCTGTGATCCTGAGCAAGCAGGGGGGGGGCCCACTCGTTCGCATTGCCACTGGCACAGGGCCCCTCAAAGTACGGCGGTGTGTTTGCATGGCGGGGGCGCCTCCCACCAGCAGCGACACTTTTGCGTACTCTGAGGGGCCCTGTGCCAGTGACGTCGCCAACGAGTATGCCCCCCCACCTGATGAAGGAACCTGCACTTTCATCTGCACCTTCCTCTTTGTCCCTGTGTAAGGTGGTATAACATGCGGGAAGGGGAACCTTACTTTCAGCAGGGACAGATTCTGGCTGTGTAGAGTACAAGGGGAATGTAGTGGTCTCGGTCAATGTACCAGCAGACTCATTTAGCAGTGGCTGGGCAATGGGCAGGATGAGGAGGAAACAGATATAGGGCCAAAGAATAAAGTAGGCTACATGCAGTTCAAAATTGGTAACAGGACTAAACAGGCGGCATTGCTTTGTTCAGTGGAGTAGCAAACCCAAGAGCAGCAGACACTGTTTCAAGGGCCTAACCACACTAGTAGGCCAAATGCAGTTTAATATCTGATAGTATAGGGCGAAAGCCAGAATGTGGAAGCTCAGCTTTGTTCAGTTGAGGACAACACCAGGGAGGGGCAGACACCTTTAGTAGGCCGGAAAAGCCTATTGCATTTTTTAAAATGGTAATTTGGAGCAGAAGGTTGAAGCTCAGCTTTATTTAGTTGAGGGCAACACCAGGGAGGGGCAGAAGCCGTTAGTAGGCCCTAACCACCATTTTTTTTTTAAAACCACTTAATGAGAGCCGGAAGGTTGAAGCTCAGCTTTATTTAGTTGAGGACAACACCAGGGAGGGGCAGAAGCCGTTAGTAGGCCCTAACCACCATTTTTTTTTTTTAAAACCACATAATGAGAGCCGGAAGGTTGAAGCTCAGCTTTATTTAGTTGAGGACAACACCAGGGAGGGGCAGAAGCCGTTAGTAGGCCCTAACCACCTTTTTTTTTTTAAAACCACATAATGAGAGCCGGAAGGTTGAAGCTCAGCTTTATTTAGTTGAGGACAACACCAGGGAGGGGCAGAAGCCGTTAGTAGGCCCTAACCACCTTTTTTTTTTTTAAAACCACATAATGAGAGCCGGAAGGTTGAAGCTCAGCTTTATTTAGTTGAGGACAACACCAGGGAGGGGCAGAAGCCGTTAGTAGGCCCTAACCACCATTTTTTTTTTTAAAACCACATAATGAGAGCCGGAAGGTTGAAGCTCAGCTTTATTTAGTTGAGGACAACACCAGGGAGGGGCAGAAGCCGTTAGTAGGCCCTAACCACCTTTTTTTTTTTTAAAACCACATAATGAGAGCCGGAAGGTTGAAGCTCAGCTTTATTTAGTTGAGGACAACACCAGGGAGGGGCAGAAGCCGTTAGTAGGCCCTAACCACCATTTTTTTTTTTAAAACCACATAATGAGAGCCGGAAGGTTGAAGCTCAGCTTTATTTAGTTGAGGACAACACCAGGGAGGGGCAGAAGCCGTTAGTAGGCCCTAACCACCATTTTTTTTTTTAAAACCACATAATGAGAGCCGGAAGGTTGAAGCTCAGCTTTATTTAGTTGAGGACAACACCAGGGAGGGGCAGAAGCCGTTAGTAGGCCCTAACCACCTTTTTTTTTTTTAAAACCACATAATGAGAGCCGGAAGGTTGAAGCTCAGCTTTATTTAGTTGAGGACAACACCAGGGAGGGGCAGAAGCCGTTAGTAGGCCCTAACCACCATTTTTTTTTTTAAAACCACATAATGAGAGCCGGAAGGTTGAAGCTCAGCTTTATTTAGTTGAGGACAACACCAGGGAGGGGCAGAAGCCGTTAGTAGGCCCTAACCACCTTTTTTTTTTTTAAAACCACATAATGAGAGCCGGAAGGTTGAAGCTCAGCTTTATTTAGTTGAGGACAACACCAGGGAGGGGCAGAAGCCGTTAGTAGGCCCTAACCACCTTTTTTTTTTTTAAAACCACATAATGAGAGCCGGAAGGTTGAAGCTCAGCTTTATTTAGTTGAGGACAACACCAGGGAGGGGCAGAAGCCGTTAGTAGGCCCTAACCACCATTTTTTTTTTTAAAACCACATAATGAGAGCCGGAAGGTTGAAGCTCAGCTTTATTTAGTTGAGGACAACACCAGGGAGGGGCAGAAGCCGTTAGTAGGCCCTAACCACCTTTTTTTTTTTTAAAACCACATAATGAGAGCCGGAAGGTTGAAGCTCAGCTTTATTTAGTTGAGGACAACACCAGGGAGGGGCAGAAGCCGTTAGTAGGCCCTAACCACCTTTTTTTTTTTTAAAACCACATAATGAGAGCCGGAAGGTTGAAGCTCAGCTTTATTTAGTTGAGGACAACACCAGGGAGGGGCAGAAGCCGTTAGTAGGCCCTAACCACCATTTTTTTTTTTAAAACCACATAATGAGAGCCGGAAGGTTGAAGCTCAGCTTTATTTAGTTGAGGACAACACCAGGGAGGGGCAGAAGCCGTTAGTAGGCCCTAACCACCATTTTTTTTTTTAAAACCACATAATGAGAGCCGGAAGGTTGAAGCTCAGCTTTATTTAGTTGAGGACAACACCAGGGAGGGGCAGAAGCCGTTAGTAGGCCCTAACCACCTTTTTTTTTTTTAAAACCACATAATGAGAGCCGGAAGGTTGAAGCTCAGCTTTATTTAGTTGAGGACAACACCAGGGAGGGGCAGAAGCCGTTAGTAGGCCCTAACCACCATTTTTTTTTTTAAAACCACATAATGAGAGCCGGAAGGTTGAAGCTCAGCTTTATTTAGTTGAGGACAACACCAGGGAGGGGCAGAAGCCGTTAGTAGGCCCTAACCACCTTTTTTTTTTTTAAAACCACATAATGAGAGCCGGAAGGTTGAAGCTCAGCTTTATTTAGTTGAGGACAACACCAGGGAGGGGCAGAAGCCGTTAGTAGGCCCTAACCACCTTTTTTTTTTTTAAAACCACATAATGAGAGCCGGAAGGTTGAAGCTCAGCTTTATTTAGTTGAGGACAACACCAGGGAGGGGCAGAAGCCGTTAGTAGGCCCTAACCACCATTTTTTTTTTTAAAACCACATAATGAGAGCCGGAAGGTTGAAGCTCAGCTTTATTTAGTTGAGGACAACACCAGGGAGGGGCAGAAGCCGTTAGTAGGCCCTAACCACCTTTTTTTTTTTTAAAACCACATAATGAGAGCCGGAAGGTTGAAGCTCAGCTTTATTTAGTTGAGGACAACACCAGGGAGGGGCACACAGACAGACTCCTTTAGTAGGCCTGAAAAGCCTATTGCATTTTTCAAAATGGTAATTTGGAGCAGAAGGTTGAAGCTCAGCTTTATTTAGTTGAGGGCAACACCAGGGAGGGGCAGAAGCCGTTAGTAGGCCCTAACCAAAGTTGAAGGCCAAATGCAGTTTAATTTCTGATACTATAGGCCGAAAGCCAGAAGGTGGAAGTTCCGATTTAGACAGTGGAGCACAATTTGAATTAGGGACTGCAGACAGACTTAGTAGGCTGTCCCCTGTGGACCATGCATTCACCACATTAACCCATTGCGCCGTAATGGACACGTAATCTTCCGTGGCCATGCCTACAGGTCCATGCGTCTGTTGTCAGGTGCACCTTTGTACTCACAGATTGCCAGAGTGCATGGACAATGCGGTCTTCTACATGCTGGTGGAGGGTTGGGATGGCTTTTCTCGCAAAAGAAGTGTCGACTGGTTAGCTTGTAGCGTGGTACAGCGTAGTCCATCATGGCCTTATTAATAGTAAATAAAATATATAACTAGGCTCTATGAACTTTTAAATAGGTTCCAGGGGTACACGGGCAGCATTGGTGTGGTCAGTGGAGGAGTATTGCAAGTAGGGGCTGCAGACAGGCTATCAAAGGCCTAAAATAACAAACAGTAGGCAGTCATGGCAGTTTTACATCGGTTACATGGATACACAGGCAGGCACTCCAGGCAGCATTGTGGTCAGTGGAGGAGTATTGCAAGTAGGGGCCGCAGACAGGCTATCAAAGGCCTAAAATAACAAACAATAGGCTCATTGCAGTTTTACAGCGGTTACATGGATACACGGGCAGGCAGCTTGGTGGTGAGTGGAGGAGTATTTAAAGTAGGGACCGCAGACAGGCTATCAAAGGCCTAAAATAACAAACAATAGGCTCATGGCAGTTTCACAGCGGTTACATGGATACACGGGCAGGCAGCTTGGTGGTGGTGAGTGGAGGAGTATTTAAAGTAGGGACCGCAGACAGGCTTCAAAGGCCTAACATAAGAAAATGGGCTGGCTGTAGGCACTTTATAATTGGTTCCAGGGGTACACGGGCAGCAGTGGTCTGGTCAGTGGAGGAGTATTTAAAGTAGGGACCGCAGACAGGCTTCAAAGGCCTAACATAAGAAAATGGGCTGGCTGTAGGCACTTTATAATTGGTTCCAGGGGTACACGGGCAGCAGTGGTCTGGTCAGTGGAGGAGTATTTAAAGTAGGGACCGCAGACAGGCTATCAAAGGCCTAACATAACAAACAATAGGCTCATGGCAGTTTCACAGCGGTTACATGGATACACGGGCAGGCAGCTTGGTGGTGAGTGGAGGAGTATTTAAAGTAGGGACCGCACACAGGCTATCAAAGGCCTAAAATAACAAACAATAGGCTCATGGCAGTTTCACAGCGGTTACATGGATACACGGGCAGGCAGCTTGGTGGTGAGTGGAGGAGTATTTAAAGTAGGGACCGCACACAGGCTATCAAAGGCCTAAAATAACAAACAATAGGCTCATGGCAGTTTCACAGCGGTTACATGGATACACGGGCAGGCAGCTTGGTGGTGGTGAGTGGAGGAGTATTTAAAGTAGGGACCGCAGACAGGCTTCAAAGGCCTAACATAAGAAAATGGGCTGGCTGTAGGCACTTTATAATTGGTTCCAGGGGTACACGGGCAGCAGTGGTCTGGTCAGTGGAGGAGTATTTAAAGTAGGGACCGCAGACAGGCTATCAAAGGCCTAACATAACAAACAATAGGCTCATGATGGCAGTTTCACAGCGGTTACATGGATACACGGGCAGGCAGCTTGGTGGTGAGTGGAGGAGTATTTAAAGTAGGGACCGCAGACAGGCTATCAAAGGCCTAACATAAGAAAATGGGCTGGCTGTAGGCACTTTATAATTGGTTCCAGGGGTACACGGGCAGCAGTGGTCTGGTCAGTGGAGGAGTATTTAAAGTAGGGACCGCAGACAGGCTATCAAAGGCCTAACATAACAAACAATAGGCTCATGGCAGTTTCACAGCGGTTACATGGATACACGGGCAGGCAGCTTGGTGGTGAGTGGAGGAGTATTTAAAGTAGGGACCGCACACAGGCTATCAAAGGCCTAAAATAACAAACAATAGGCTCATGGCAGTTTCACAGCGGTTACATGGATACACGGGCAGGCAGCTTGGTGGTGAGTGGAGGAGTATTTAAAGTAGGGACCGCACACAGGCTATCAAAGGCCTAAAATAACAAACAATAGGCTCATGGCAGTTTCACAGCGGTTACATGGATACACGGGCAGGCAGCTTGGTGGTGGTGAGTGGAGGAGTATTTAAAGTAGGGACCGCAGACAGGCTTCAAAGGCCTAACATAAGAAAATGGGCTGGCTGTAGGCACTTTATAATTGGTTCCAGGGGTACACGGGCAGCAGTGGTCTGGTCAGTGGAGGAGTATTTAAAGTAGGGACCGCAGACAGGCTATCAAAGGCCTAACATAACAAACAATAGGCTCATGATGGCAGTTTCACAGCGGTTACATGGATACACGGGCAGGCAGCTTGGTGGTGAGTGGAGGAGTATTTAAAGTAGGGACCGCAGACAGGCTATCAAAGGCCTAACATAAGAAAATGGGCTGGCTGTAGGCACTTTATAATTGGTTCCAGGGGTACACGGGCAGCAGTGGTCTGGTCAGTGGAGGAGTATTTAAAGTAGGGACCGCAGACAGGCTATCAAAGGCCTAACATAACAAACAATAGGCTCATGATGGCAGTTTCACAGCGGTTACATGGATACACGGGCAGGCAGCTTGGTGGTGAGTGGAGGAGTATTTAAAGTAGGGACCGCAGACAGGCTATCAAAGGCCTAAAATAACAAACAATAGGCTCATGGCAGTTTCACAGCGGTTACATGGATACACGGGCAGGCAGCTTGGTGGTGGTGAGTGGAGGAGTATTTAAAGTAGGGACCGCAGACAGGCTTCAAAGGCCTAACATAAGAAAATGGGCTGGCTGTAGGCACTTTATAATTGGTTCCAGGGGTACACGGGCAGCAGTGGTCTGGTCAGTGGAGGAGTATTTAAAGTAGGGACCGCAGACAGGCTTCAAAGGCCTAACATAAGAAAATGGGCTGGCTGTAGGCACTTTATAATTGGTTCCAGGGGTACACGGGCAGCAGTGGTCTGGTCAGTGGAGGAGTATTTAAAGTAGGGACCGCAGACAGGCTATCAAAGGCCTAACATAACAAACAATAGGCTCATGGCAGTTTCACAGCGGTTACATGGATACACGGGCAGGCAGCTTGGTGGTGAGTGGAGGAGTATTTAAAGTAGGGACCGCACACAGGCTATCAAAGGCCTAAAATAACAAACAATAGGCTCATGGCAGTTTCACAGCGGTTACATGGATACACGGGCAGGCAGCTTGGTGGTGGTGAGTGGAGGAGTATTTAAAGTAGGGACCGCAGACAGGCTTCAAAGGCCTAACATAAGAAAATGGGCTGGCTGTAGGCACTTTATAATTGGTTCCAGGGGTACACGGGCAGCAGTGGTCTGGTCAGTGGAGGAGTATTTAAAGTAGGGACCGCAGACAGGCTATCAAAGGCCTAACATAACAAACAATAGGCTCATGATGGCAGTTTCACAGCGGTTACATGGATACACGGGCAGGCAGCTTGGTGGTGAGTGGAGGAGTATTTAAAGTAGGGACCGCAGACAGGCTATCAAAGGCCTAACATAAGAAAATGGGCTGGCTGTAGGCACTTTATAATTGGTTCCAGGGGTACACGGGCAGCAGTAGTCTGGTCAGTGGAGGAGTATTTAAAGTAGGGACCGCAGACAGGCTTCAAAGGCCTAACATAAGAAAATGGGCTGGCTGTAGGCACTTTATAATTGGTTCCAGGGGTACACGGGCAGCAGTGGTCTGGTCAGTGGAGGAGTATTTAAAGTAGGGACCGCAGACAGGCTATCAAAGGCCTAACATAACAAACAATAGGCTCATGGCAGTTTCACAGCGGTTACATGGATACACGGGCAGGCAGCTTGGTGGTGAGTGGAGGAGTATTTAAAGTAGGGACCGCACACAGGCTATCAAAGGCCTAAAATAACAAACAATAGGCTCATGGCAGTTTCACAGCGGTTACATGGATACACGGGCAGGCAGCTTGGTGGTGAGTGGAGGAGTATTTAAAGTAGGGACCGCACACAGGCTATCAAAGGCCTAAAATAACAAACAATAGGCTCATGGCAGTTTCACAGCGGTTACATGGATACACGGGCAGGCAGCTTGGTGGTGGTGAGTGGAGGAGTATTTAAAGTAGGGACCGCAGACAGGCTTCAAAGGCCTAACATAAGAAAATGGGCTGGCTGTAGGCACTTTATAATTGGTTCCAGGGGTACACGGGCAGCAGTGGTCTGGTCAGTGGAGGAGTATTTAAAGTAGGGACCGCAGACAGGCTATCAAAGGCCTAAAATAACAAACAATAGGCTCATGGCAGTTTTACAGCGGTTACATGGATACACAGGCAGCTTGGTGGTGAGTGGAGGAGTATTTAAAGTAGGGACCGCAGACAGGCTATCAAAGGCCTAAAATAACAAACAATAGGCTCATGGCAGTTTCACAGCGGTTACATGGATACACGGGCAGGCAGCTTGGTGGTGGTGAGTGGAGGAGTATTTAAAGTAGGGACCGCAGAAAGGCTTCAAAGGCCTAACATAAGAAAATGGGCTGGCTGTAGGCACTTTATAATTGGTTCCAGGGGTACACGGGCAGCAGTGGTCTGGTCAGTGGAGGAGTATTTAAAGTAGGGACCGCAGACAGGCTTCAAAGGCCTAACATAAGAAAATGGGCTGGCTGTAGGCACTTTATAATTGGTTCCAGGGGTACACGGGCAGCAGTGGTCTGGTCAGTGGAGGAGTATTTAAAGTAGGGACCGCAGACAGGCTATCAAAGGCCTAACATAACAAACAATAGGCTCATGGCAGTTTCACAGCGGTTACATGGATACACGGGCAGGCAGCTTGGTGGTCAGTGGAGGAGTATTTAAAGTAGGGACCGCAGACAGGCTATCAAAGGCCTAAAATAACAAACAATAGGCTCATGGCAGTTTTACAGCGGTTACATGGATACACAGGCAGCTTGGTGGTGAGTGGAGGAGTAGTGCAAGGAGTGTCTGTCCCAGTACTCCCAAAATATAAATAGATGTTAATGTCTCGCAAAACAACCAAAACAAAAAAAAAAGGTGGCATACTTAGGTACAGGGGTGGGCTCATCTACTGAGTTTCTGACATTGTAATTTGGCAGTAACTATTTAATGGTGCCAATATAGGACACAGACACAGACTACTTTAAGTTGCATCATAGATGTCTACAAATTTGTATTGTCAGTGCCAGACATTGAATGATGTCAGCGAATAGACTAAAGATTGGTGGAGCTGTGCGACATAATTTTGCACGTGGTAGAGCACATTTTGAGCTGGGGTAGGGGGGAACTCTCTTGAGGCCGGCGGGACCGCCCCAGGGCCCCTCATGTTACAACGGTGTGTCTGACGTTGGGTGCGCACCACCACCGCCAGAGACACTACATTGTACTATGAGGGACCCAGTAGCAATGCCGTCAACCAAAAGCGAGCACACCCACCTCTTCAGACAAACAGCAGTCTCACGGGTGCTTGCGCCAAGTCGCGATACCACGGCCCCGTGTGGGGAGTTTTGCCATTTAGGGAGGTGTAAACATGTCGTATGCTGTACAATCAGCTGCAGCAAATTAGACATTAGAAAAGTAATTCACAGGCAAGAGCTTTTCATAGGAAAGCTAGGTGTCGGCCGGGCAAGGTGGGGCAAAAGATTTCGAAATCCAGTTGTGGTTCATTTTAATGAATGTTAGATCGTCAACATTTTGGGTAGCCAGACGAGTCCTTTTTTCGGTTAATATTGAACCTGCAGCACTGAATACTCTTTCTGATAGGACACTTGCTGCCGGGCAAGCAAGCTCCTGCAATGCATATTCTGCCAATTCTGGCCAGGTGTCTAATTTGGAGGCCCAGTAATCAAATGGGAATGACGGTTGAGGGAGAACATCGATAAGGGATGAAAAATAGTTAGTAACCATACTGGACAAATGTTGTCTCCTGTCACTTTCAATTGATGCAGCAGTACCTGTCCTGTCTGCGGTCATAGCAAAATCACTCCACAACCTGGTCAGAAAACCCCTCTGTCCAACGCCACTTCTGATGTGTGCACCCCTAACACTCCTAGTCTGCTGCCCCCTGGAGCTTGTGTGAGAACGATCACGTGCGCTGTGTGCTGGGAATGCCTGAAGCAAACGGTCAACAAGAGTTGATTGTTTGGTTGCTAATATTAGTTCCAAGTTCTCATGTGGCATAATATTTTGCAATTTGCCTTTATAGCGTGGATCAAGGAGGCAGGCCAACCAGTAATCGTCATCGTTCATCATTTTCGTAATGCGTGTGTCCCTTTTTAGGATACGTAAGGCATAATCCGCCATGTGGGCCAAAGTTCCAGTTGTCAAATCTCCGGTTGTGATTGGTTGAGGGGCAGTTGCAGGCAAATCTACGTCACTTGTGTCCCTCAAAAAACCAGAACCCGGCCGTGACACGCAACCAATTTCCTGTGCCCCCGGGAAAGGTTCGGCATTAAAAATATACTCATCCCCATCATCCTCCTCGTCCTCCACCTCCTCTTCGCCCGCTACCTCGTCCTGTACACTGCCCTGACCAGACAATGGCTGACTGTCATCAAGGCTTCCCTCTTCCTCTGGTGCAGACGCCTGCTCCTTTATGTGCGTCAAACTTTGCATCAGCAGACGCATTAGGGGGATGCTCATGCTTATTACGGCGTTGTCTGCACTAACCAGCCGTGTGCATTCCTCAAAACACTGAAGGACTTGACACATGTCTTGTATCTTCGACCACTGCACACCTGACAACTCCATGTCTGCCATCCTACTGCCTGCCCGTGTATCCTCCCACAAATAAATAACAGCACGCCTCTGTTCGCACAGTCTCTGAAGCATGTGCAGTGTTGAGTTCCACCTTGTTGCAACGTCTATGATTAGGCGATGCTGGGGAAGGTTCAAAGACCGCTGATAGGTCTGCATACGGCTGGCGTGTACAGGCGAACGTCGGATATGTGAGCAAAGTGCACGCACTTTGAGGAGCAGGTCGGAGAACCCAGGATAAGTTTTCAATAAGCACTGCACCACCAGGTTTAAGGTGTGAGCCAGGCAAGGAATGTGTTTCAGTTGGGAAAGGGAGATGGCAGCCATGAAATTCCTTCCGTTATCACTCACTACCTTGCCTGCCTCAAGATCTACTGTGCCCAGCCACGACTGCGTTTCTTGTTGCAAGAACTCGGACAGAACTTCCGCGGTGTGTCTGTTGTCGCCCAAACACTTCATAGCCAATACAGCCTGCTGACGCTTGGCAGTAGCTGGCCCATAATGGGACAACTGGTGTGCAACAGTGTCATCTGCCGATGGAGTGGTTGGCCGACTGCGTTCTGTGGAAGAGCTGTAGCTTCTGCAGGAGGACGAGGAGGAGGAGGAGGGGGTGCGAACGCCTACAGCCAACTGTTTCCTAGACCGTGGGCTAGGCACAACTGTCCCTAAATTGATGTCGCCTGTGGACCCTGCATCCACCACATTCACCCAGTGTGCCGTGATGGACACATAACGTCCCTGGCCATGCCTACTGGTCCATGCATCTGTAGTCAGGTGCACCTTTGTACTCACAGATTGCCTAAGTGCATGGACGATGCGCTGTTTAACATGCTGGTGCAGGGCTGGGATGGCTTTTCTGGAAAAAAAGTGTCGACTAGGTAGCTCGTATCGTGGTTCAGCGTACTCCATCAGGGCTTTAAAAGCTTCGCTTTCAACTAAACGGTAGGGCATCATCTCTAACGAGATTAGTCTAGCTATGTGGGCGTTAAAACCCTGTGTACGCGGATGCGAGGATAAGTACTTCCTTTTTCTAACCAGAGTCTCATGTAGGGTGAGCTGGACTGGAGAGCAGGAGATCGTGGAACTTTCGGGTGTGCCGGTGTACATGGCAGACTGAGAGACGGTTGGAGACGGTATTGTTTCCGCCGGTGCCCTAGATGCAATATTTCCTCCTACTAAACTGGTGATTCCCTGACCCTGACTGCTTTTGGCTGGCAAAGAAACCTGCACAGATACTGCCGGTGGTGCGGAAAATGGTGGCCTTACAGTGACGGAAGGGATGTTGCGTTGCTGACTAGCTTCATTGGCCGAGGGTGCTACAACCTTAAGGGACGTTTGGTAGTTAGTCCAGGCTTGAAAATGCATGGTGGTTAAGTGTCTATGCATGCAACTAGTATTTAGACTTTTCAGATTCTGACCTCTGCTTAAGCTAGTTGAACATTTTTGACAGATGACTTTGCGCTGATCAGTTGGATGTTGTTTAAAAAAATGCCAGACTGCACTCTTCCTAGACTCGGATCCCTTTTCAGGGATTGCAGACTGAGCTTTAACCGGATGGCCACGCTGTCCTCCAACAGGTTTTGGCTTTGACACGCGTTTTGGGCCAGATACGGGCCCGGCAGATGGAACCTGTTGCGATGTTGATGCCTGCTGCGGCCCCTCCTCCACCTCCGCTTCTGAACTACTGCCGCCTGCACCCTGTTCCCCCAATGGCTGCCAATCGGGGTCAATAACTGGGTCATCTATTACCTCCTCTTCGAGCTCGTGTGCAACTTCGTCTGTGTCACTGTGTCGGTCGGTGGTATAGCGTTCGTGGCGGGGCAACATAGTCTCATCAGGGTCTGATTGTGGATCTGTACCCTGAGAGGGCAATGTGGTGGTCTGAGTCAAAGGAGCAGCATAGTACTCTGGCTGTGGCTGTGCATCAGTGCACTCCATGTCAGAATCTACTTGTAATGGGCATGGCCTGTTAAATGTTTCACTTTCTAAGCCAGGGACGGTATGTGTAAAGAGCTCCATGGAGTGACCCGTTGTGTCGCCTGCTGCATCCTTCTCTCTTGTTGTAGTTTTTGCTGAGGAGGACAAGGAAGCGACTTGTCCCTGACCGTGAACATCCACAAGCGACGCGCTGCTTTTACATTTACCAGTTTCGGAAGAGGAGGCAAAAGAGCTAGAGGCTGAGTCTGCAATGTAAGCCAAAACTTGCTGTTGCTGCTCAGCCTTTAAAAGCGGTTTTCCTACTCCCAGAAAAGAGAGCGTTCGAGGCCTTGTGTAGCCTGACGACGAAACTGGCTCCACAGCTCCAGACTTAGGTGGAATATTTTTATCCCCACGACCACCTGATGCTCCACTACCACTACCATCATTACCAGCTGACAATGAACGCCCACGACGACCTCTTGCACCAGACTTCCTCATTGTTTAAAAATCGTAACCAAACTAACTTTATTTGTTGCTGTCAAACAACTTACACGGTGAGCTATAACTTCAGTATGATTTCAATATCCCTTAACAGGTTGGTGAGACCACAAGGAAAATCAGGCACAATGTTACACACTCTGTTTTCTGTGACACCAAATCACAGAGATGACACACACGCAGGACTGTCACTCAAGCACTAATGTCAATATTAATCTCCCACCTAATTTATTTTTTTTTTTTTCTCTGTGAGACTTTAGAAACCAAATAATATTTAAAAAAAAAACAAAAAAACAAGGCTTTCTATGGCCCACTGAATGAGAGATGGCACGCACAGGAGTGGCACACAAGCCCTGACTGAGGCCAATATTTTTCTCCCACTGATTGATGTAGTGTTTTTGTGTTGAGGTTGATTTTAAAACACAAATGAAGGAAAAAAATAAAAAGGCTTTCTATGGCCCACAATTAGAGAGAGAGGTGGCACACCCAGGAGTCAAGACTGGCACACAAGCTGAAATGGCAATATTACTCTCCCACTGTTTTTTTATGTTGTTTTTTTTTATTTTCAGGGAGACTTTAGAAACCAAATAATATTAAAAAAAAAACAAAAAAACAAGGCTTTCTATGGCCCACTGAATGAGAGGGAGAGAGGTGGCACACCCAGGAGTCAAGACTGGCACACAAGCTGAAATGGCAATATTACTCTCCCACTGTTTTTTTATGTATTTTTTTTTTTTATTTTCAGGGAGACTTTAGAAACCAAATAATATTAAAAAAACCAAAAAATAAATAGGCTTTCTATGGCCCACTGAATGAAAGGGAGAGAGGTGGCACACCCAGGAGTCAAGACTGGCACACAAGCTGAAAGGGCAATATTACTCTCCCACTGTTTTTTTATGTATTTTTTTTTTTTATTTTCAGGGAGACTTTAGAAACCAAATAATATTAAAAAAACCAAAAAATAAATAGGCTTTCTATGGCCCACAATTAGAGAGAGAGGTGGCACACCCAGGAGTCAAGACTGGCACACAAGCTGAAATGGCAATATTACTCTCCCACTGTTTTTTTATGTTTTTTTTTTTTATTTTCAGGGAGACTTTAGAAACCAAATAATATTAAAAAAAAAACAAAAAAACAAGGCTTTCTATGGCCCACTGAATGAGAGGGAGAGAGGTGGCACACCCAGGAGTCAAGACTGGCACACAAGCTGAAATGGCAATATTACTCTCCCACTGTTTTTTTATGTATTTTTTTTTTTTATTTTCAGGGAGACTTTAGAAACCAAATAATATTAAAAAAACCAAAAAATAAATAGGCTTTCTATGGCCCACTGAATGAAAGGGAGAGAGGTGGCACACCCAGGAGTCAAGACTGGCACACAAGCTGAAAGGGCAATATTACTCTCCCACTGTTTTTTTATGTATTTTTTTTTTTTATTTTCAGGGAGACTTTAGAAACCAAATAATATTAAAAAAACCAAAAAATAAATAGGCTTTCTATGGCCCACTGAATGAAAGGGAGAGAGGTGGCACACCCAGGAGTCAAGACTGGCACACAAGCTGAAAGGGCAATATTACTCTCCCACTGTTTTTTTATGTATTTTTTTTTTTTATTTTCAGGGAGACTTTAGAAACCAAATAATATTAAAAAAACCAAAAAATAAATAGGCTTTCTATGGCCCACAATTAGAGAGAGAGGTGGCACACCCAGGAGTCAAGACTGGCACACAAGCTGAAATGGCAATATTACTCTCCCACTGTTTTTTTATGTTTTTTTTTTTTATTTTCAGGGAGACTTTAGAAACCAAATAATATTAAAAAAAAAACAAAAAAACAAGGCTTTCTATGGCCCACTGAATGAGAGGGAGAGAGGTGGCACACCCAGGAGTCAAGACTGGCACACAAGCTGAAATGGCAATATTACTCTCCCACTGTTTTTTTATGTATTTTTTTTTTTATTTTCAGGGAGACTTTAGAAACCAAATAATATTAAAAAAACCAAAAAATAAATAGGCTTTCTATGGCCCACTGAATGAAAGGGAGAGAGGTGGCACACCCAGGAGTCAAGACTGGCACACAAGCTGAAAGGGCAATATTACTCTCCCACTGTTTTTTTATGTATTTTTTTTTTTTATTTTCAGGGAGACTTTAGAAACCAAATAATATTAAAAAAACCAAAAAATAAATAGGCTTTCTATGGCCCACAATTAGAGAGAGAGGTGGCACACCCAGGAGTCAAGACTGGCACACAAGCTGAAATGGCAATATTACTCTCCCACTGTTTTTTTATGTTTTTTTTTTTTATTTTCAGGGAGACTTTAGAAACCAAATAATATTAAAAAAAAAACAAAAAAACAAGGCTTTCTATGGCCCACTGAATGAGAGGGAGAGAGGTGGCACACCCAGGAGTCAAGACTGGCACACAAGCTGAAATGGCAATATTACTCTCCCACTGTTTTTTTATGTATTTTTTTTTTTTATTTTCAGGGAGACTTTAGAAACCAAATAATATTAAAAAAACCAAAAAATAAATAGGCTTTCTATGGCCCACTGAATGAAAGGGAGAGAGGTGGCACACCCAGGAGTCAAGACTGGCACACAAGCTGAAAGGGCAATATTACTCTCCCACTGTTTTTTTATGTTTTTTTTTTTTTTTCAGGGAGACTTTAGAAACCAAATAATATTAAAAAAAAAAAAAAAAAAAAAAATAGGCTTGCTATAGCCCACTGAATGAGAGATAGCACACACAGCAGTGGCACACAAGCCCTGACTGAGGCCAATATTTTTCTCCCACTGATTGATGTAGTGTTTTTGTGTTGAGGTAGATTTTAGAACACAAATCACGGAAAAAATAAATAGGCTTTCTATGGCCCACTGAATGAAAGGGAGAGAGGTGGCACACCCAGGAGTCAAGACTGGCACACAAGCTGAAAGGGCAATATTACTCTCCCACTGTTTTTTTATGTATTTTTTGTTTTTTCAGGGAGACTTTAGAAACCCAATAATATTTTAAAAAAAAAATAAATAGGCTTTCTATGGCCCACTGAATGAGAGGGAGAGAGGTGGCACACCCAGGAGTCAAGACTGGCACACAAGCTGAAAGGGCAATATTATTCTCCCACTGTTTTTTTAGGTTTTTTTTTTTTTTTTCAGGGAGAATTAGAAACCAAATAATATTAAAAAAAAAAAAAAAAAATAGGCTTGCTATAGCCCACTGAATGAGAGATAGCACACACAGCAGTGGCACACAAGCCCTGACTGAGGCCAATATTTTTCTCCCACTGATTGATGTACTGTTTTTGTGTTGAGGTAGATTTTAGAACACAAATCACGGAAAAAATAAATAGGCTTTCTATGGCCCACTCAGTGAGAGATGGCACACACAGGGATGGCACTGTAGCAGAAATGCCAATCTTAATCTCCCACAAAAAAAAAAAACAAAAAAAAAAAAAAAACTGTCCTACAATTACTATCTCCCTGCAGTAATGTAAGCCAGGTATGGCAGGCAGCAATAGGAGTGGACTGATGCACAAATTAAATAAAAAGTGTGGACAAACAGAAAAGATAGCTGTGCAGAAAGGAAGGAACAAGAGGATATGTGCTTTGAAAAAAGCAGTTGGTTTCCACAGTGGCGTACACACAGCAATACAGCTATCACGGAGCCTTCTAGGGCAGCCCAATGAGCTACAGCGCTGAGGGGAAAAAAAAAAAAAAATAGCTTCCACAGTCCCTGCACACCGAAGGTGGTGTTGGACAGTGGAAATCGCTGCAGCACAAGCGGTTTGGTGGTTAGTGGACCCTGCCTAACGCTCTCCCTGCTTCTGATGAAGCGGCAGCAACCTGTCCCTAAGCTCAGATCAGCAGCAGTAAGATGGCGGTCGGCGGGAACGCCCCTTTATAGCCCCTGTGACGCCGCAGACAGCAAGCCAATCACTGCAATGCCCTTCTCTAAGATGGTGGGGACCAGGATCTATGTCATCACGCTGCCCACACTCTGCGTTCACCTTCATTGGCTGAGAAATGGCGCTTTTCGCGTCATTGAAACGCGACTTTGGCGCGAAAGTCGCGTACCGCATGGCCGACAAGCACAGGGGTCGGATCGGGTTTCATGAGACGCCGACTTAGCCAAAAGTCGGCGACTTTTGAAAATGATCGACCCGTTTCGCTCAACCCTACTGGGCATTGATTTGTCTTTTTCTTCCGCATTTCATCCTCAGACAAATGGCCAGACCGAGCGAACTAATCAGACTTTAGAAACTTATCTGAGATGCTTTGTGTCTGCTGATCAGGATGATTGGGTGGCTTTCTTGCCATTGGCCGAGTTTGCCCTTAATAATCGGGCTAGTTCGGCTACCTTGGTTTCACACTTCTTTTGTAATTTTGGTTTTCATCCTCGTTTTTCTTCGGGGCAGGTTGAGCCTTCGGACTGTCCTGGTGTGGATTCTGTGGTGGACAGGTTGCAGCAAATTTGTACTCACGTAGTGGACAATTTGACATTGTCCCAGGAGAAGGCTCAACGTTTCGCTAACCGCCGTCGCTGTGTTGGTCCCCGACTTCGTGTTGGGGATTTGGTTTGGTTGTCGTCTCGTTATGTTCCTATGAAGGTTTCGTCTCCTAAGTTTAAGCCTCGTTTCATTGGTCCTTATAAGATTTCTGAAATTCTTAATCCTGTGTCATTTCATTTGGACCTTCCAGCTACATGTTAGGGCATGTTAGGTTAGGCTATGGGTTGAACTAGATGGACTTACAGTCTTCCTTCAACCTTAATAACTATGTAACTATGTAGCTTCTTTCGCCATCCATAATGTGTTCCATAGGTCGTTATTGCGGAGATATGTGGCTCCTATGGTTCCCTCCGTTGATCCTCCTGCCCCGGTGTTGGTTGAGGGGGAGTTGGAGTATGTGGTGGAGAAGATTTTGGATTCTTGTGTTTCGAGACGGAAACTTCAGTACCTAGTCAAGTGGAAGGGTTAAGGTCAGGAGGATAATTCCTGCGTGGTTGCCTCTGATGTTCATGCTGCCGATCTTGTTCGTGCCTTTCATTTGGCTCGTCCGGATCGGCCTGGAGGCTCTGGTGAGGGTTCGGTGACCCCTCCTCAAGGGGGGGGGTACTGTTGTGAATTCTGTTCTCAAACTCCCTCCTGTGGTTATGAATGGTACTTCGGCGAGTTCTGTCCATGGACTCCCTCTGGTGGCTGTGAGTGGAGCTGCTGGTTCTGAGGTTCCTTCCCCAGCTGACCTCGTTTAGGCCTTGGCTGGCTGCTCTATTTAACTCCACTCAGATCGTTACTTGATGCCAGCTGTCAATGTCCTAGTACTGGTTCAGTTTTCTTGGATCTTTCAGATGACCTGTCTACTTCAGCAAAAGCTAAGTCCCTGCTAGCTTATTTGTTACCACTGTGTTTTTGTCCAGCTTGCTATTATGATTTTGTTAGCAGGAAGCTCTGGGATGCAGAGTGGCACCACCACGCCGTGAGTCGGTGCGGTGCTCTCTTTTGCACACTCTGCGTGGTTTTTTGTTAGTTTTTTATGCTGACCGCAAAGATACCTTTTCTATCCTCAGTCTGTTTAGTAAGGAATGGCCTCCTTTGCTGAAACCTATTTCATTCCTGTGTTTGTGACTTCCATCTTAACTCACAGTCAATATGTGTGGGGGGCTGCCTATTTCTTTGGGGAATTTCTCTGAGGCAAGGTAGGCTGTATTTTCTATCTTTAGGGGTAGTTAGCTCTTAGGCTGTGAAGATGCGTCTAGGCAGATTCAGGAACGCTCCACGGCTATTTCTAGTTGTTGTGATAGGATTAGCGGTTGCGGTCAGCAGAGCTCCCACTTCCCAGAGCTCGTCCTGTATTACTAGTTTGCTCATCTGGTCATTTCTAGTGCTCCTAACCACCAGTTCAACCATAACAGTACAGCTGGCCCGTAAAGTGTTAATGCATCTCAATAGAGGGATAAGAGAAGTTCTGAGACCATTTTTTTTTTCTCTGCAGCGTGTTTTGTTTCTCTTTTCCCCTAAATCTCTGGGTGGTTCAGGACACAGGTGTAGATATGGACATTCAATGTCTGTCCTCTTGTGTGGATCAACTTACTGCAAGGGTACAAGGCATTCAAGATTATGTAGTTCAGAACCCGATGTTAGAACCCAGAATTCCAATTCCTGATTTGTTTTCTGGGGATAGATCTAAGTTCCTGAATTTCAAAAATAATTGTAGACTGTTTTTTGCTTTGAAACCCCGCTCCTCTGGTGATCCCATTCAGCAAGTAAAAATCATTATTTCTTTGCTGCGTGGCGACCCTCAAGACTGGGCATTTTCCCTTGCGCCAGGAGATCCTGCATTGCGTAATGTAGATGCATTTTTTCTGGCGCTTGGATTGCTTTATGATGAACCAGATTCAGTGGATCAGGCAGAGAACATTTTGCTGGCTTTGTGTCAGGGTCAGGATGAAGCGGAGGTATATTGTCAGAAGTTTAGAAAGTGGTCTGTGCTTACTCAGTGGAATGAATGTGCCCTGGCGGCAATTTTCAGAAAGGGTCTTTCTGAAGCCCTTAAGGATGTTATGGTGGGATTCCCCACGCCTGCTGGTCTGAATGAGTCTATGTCCTTGGCCATTCAGATCGATCGACGCTTACGTGAGCGCAAAAATGTGCACCATTTGGCGGTGTTTTCTGAGCAGAGGCCTGAGCCTATGCAATGTGACAGGACCTTGACCAGAGCTGAACGGCAAGAGTACAGATGTCAGAATGGGCTGTTTTTACTGTGGTGACTCCACTCATGCTATCTCTGATTGTCCTAAGCGCACTAAACGGTTCGCTAGGTCTGCCACCATTGGTACTGTACAGCCAAAATTTCTTTTGTCCGTTACTCTGATTTGCTCTTTGTCGTCCTATTCTGTTATGGCATTTGTGGATTCAGGCGCTGCCCTGAATTTGATGGGCTTGGAGTTTGCCAGGCGCTGTGGTTTTTTCTTGGAGCCCTTGCAGTATCCTATTCCATTGAGAGGAATTGATGCTACACCTTTGGCCAAGAATAAGCCTCAGTACTGGACTCAATTGACCATGTGCATGGCTCCTGCACATCAGGAGGATATTCGCTTTTTGGTGTTGCATAATCTGCATGATGTGGTCGTTTTGGGTTTGCCATGGCTACAGGTCCATAATCCTGTATTGGATTGGAAATCAATGTCTGTATCCAGTTGGGGTTGTCAAGGGGTACATGGGGATGTCCCATTGTTGTCTATTTCGTCTTTCCATCCTTCTGAAGTCCCTGAGTTCTTGTCAGATTACCGGGATGTATTTGATGAGCCCAAATCCAGTGCCCTACCTCCTCATAGGGATTGCGATTGTGCTATTAATTTGATTCCTGGTAGTAAGTTTCCGAAGGGCCGACTGTTCAATTTATCTGTGCCAGAACACGCTGCAATGCGGAGTTATATAAAGGAGTCCTTGGAGAAAGGGCATATTCGCCCGACGTCGTCACCGTTGGGAGCAGGGATCTTTTTTGGGGCCAAGAAGGATGGTTCTCTGAGACCTTGTATTGATTACCGCCTTCTTAATAAAATCACCGTCAAATTTCAGTACCCTTTGCCTCTACTGTCTGATTTGTTTGCTCGGATTAAGGGGGCTAGCTGGTTCACCAAGATAGATCTTCGAGGGGCGTATAACCTTGTGCGTATTAAACAGGGCGATGAATGGAAAACAGCATTTAATACGCCCGAGGGCCATTTTGAGTACTTGGTGATGCCATTCGGGCTTTCTAATGCTCCATCTGTGTTTCAGTCCTTTATGCATGACATCTTCCGAAAGTACCTGGATAGATTCATGATTGTATATTTGGATGATATTTTGGTCTTTTCGGACGATTGGGAGTCTCATGTGAAGCAGGTCAGAATGGTGTTCCAGGTCCTTCGTGCTCATTCCTTGTTTGTGAAGGGGTCTAAATGTCTCTTTGGAGTTCAGAAGGTTTCGTTTTTGGGCTTCATTTTTTTCCCCTTCTACTATCGAGATGGACCCTGTTAAAGTTCAGGCCATTTATGATTGGACTCAGCCTACTTCTGTAAAGAGCCTTCAGAAATTTCTGGGCTTTGCTAATTTTTACCGTCGCTTCATCGCTAATTTTTCTAGTGTTGTTAAACCATTGACTGATTTGACCAAGAAAGGTGCTGATGTGGTCAAATGGTCCTCTGTGGCCGTTGAGGCTTTTCAGGAGCTGAAGCGTCGTTTTTCTTCTGCCCCTGTGTTGTGTCAGCCAGATGTTTCGCTCCCGTTTCAGGTCGAGGTGGATGCTTCTGAGATTGGAGCAGGGGCTGTTTTGTCTCAAAGAGGTTCTGATGGCTCTCTGATGAAGCCATGTGCTTTCTTTTCTAGAAAGTTTTCGCCTGCTGAGCGCAATTATGATGTGGGTAATCTAGAGTTGTTGGCTATGAAGTGGGCGTTTGAGGAGTGGCGACATTGGCTTGAAGGAGCCAAACATCGCGTGGTGGTCTTGACGGATCACAAGAATCTGACTTATCTCGAGTCTGCCAAGCAGTTGAATCCTAGACAGGCTCGATGGTCGCTGTTTTTCTCCCGCTTGAATTTTGTGGTTTCGTACCTTCCGGGTTCTAAGAATGTAAAGGCTGATGCCCTTTCAAGGAGTTTTGTGCCTGATTCTCCGGGAGTTCCTGAGCCAGCTGGTATTCTCAAAGAGGGGGTAATTTTGTCTGCCATCTCCCCTGATTTGCGGCGGGTGCTGCAGGAGTTTCAGGCTGATAAACCTGACCGTTGCCCATCGGAGAAGCTGTTTGTCCCTGATAGATGGACTAGTAGAGTTATCTCTGAGGTTCATTGTTCAGTGTTGGCTGGTCATCCTGGAATCTTTGGTACCAGAGATTTGGTGGCTAGATCCTTTTGGTGGCCTTCCTTGTCACGAGATGTGCATTCTTTTGTGCAGTCCTGTGGGACTTGTGCTCGGGCTAAGCCCCGCTGTTCTCGTGCCAGTGGGTTGCTTTTGCCCTTGCCGGTCCTGAAAAGGCCCTGGACGCATATTTCCATGGATTTTATTTCGGATCTCCCTGTCTCTCAGAGGATGTCAGTTATCTGGGTGGTTTGTGATCGCTTCTCTAAGATCGTCCATTTGGTACCTTTGCCTAAATTGCCTGCCTCCTCTGATTTGGTTCAATTGTTTTTCCAGCATGTGGTTCGTTTACATGGCATTCCGGAGAACATCGTGTCGGACAGAGGTTCCCAGTTTGTTTCAAGATTTTGGCGGTCCTTTTGTGCTAAGATGGGCATTGATTTGTCTTTTTCTTCAGCTTTCCATCCTCAGACAAATGGCCAAACCGAATGAACCAATCAGACTTTGGAAACATATCTGAGATGCTTTGTTTCTGCTGATCAGGACGATTGGGTGTCCTTCTTGCCTTTGGCTGAGTTCGCCCTTAATAATCGGGCCAGCTCGGCCACTTTGGTTTCGCCTTTTTTCTGTAATTCTGGTTTCCACCCTCGTTTTTCTTCAGGGCAGGTTGAGCCTTCGGACTGTCCTGGTGTGGATTCCGTGGTGGACAGGTTGCAGCAAATTTGGACTCTCGTAGTGGACAATTTGACATTGTCCCAGGAGAAGGCTCAACGTTTCGCTAACCGCCGTCGCTGTGTTGGTCCCCGACTTCGTGTTGGGGATTTGGTTTGGTTGTCATCTCGTTTTGTTCCTATGAAGGTTTCGTCTCCTAAGTTTAAGCCTCGTTTCATTGGTCCTTATAAGATTTCTGAAATTCTTAATCCTGTGTCATTTCGTTTGGACCTTCCAGCTTCTTTCGCCATCCATAATGTGTTCCATAGGTCGTTGTTGCGGAGATATGTGGCTCCTATGGTTCCCTCCGTTGATCCTCCTGCCCCGGTGTTGGTTGAGGGGGAGTTGGAGTATGTGGTGGAGAAGATTTTGGATTCTCGTATTTCGAGACGGAAACTTCAGTACCTAGTCAAGTGGAAAGGTTATGGTCAGGAGGATAATTCCTGGGTAGTTGCCTCTGATGTTCATGCTGCCGATCTTGTTCGTGCCTTTCATTTGGCTCGTCCGGAGTGGCCTGGAGGCTCTGGTGAGGGTTCGGTGACCCCTCCTCAAGGGGGGGGGGGTACTGTTGTGAATTCTGTTCTCGAGCTCCCTCCTGTGGTTATGAATGGTACTTCGGTGAGTTCTGTTCATGGACTCCCTCTGGTGGCTGTGAGTGGAGCTGCTGGTTCTGAGATTCCTTCTCCAGCTGATCTCGTTCAGGCCTTGGCTGGCTGCTCTATTTAACTCCACTCAGAGCTTTACTTGATGCCAGCTTCAATGTCCTAGTACTGGTTCAGTTCTCTTGGATCTTTCAGATGACCTGTCTATTTCAGCAAAAGCTAAGTCCCTGCTAGCTTATTTGTTACCACTGTGTTTTTGTCCAGCTTGCTAGTATGATTTGATCTTGTTAGCTGGAAGCTCTGGGATGCAGAGTGGCACCACCGCGCCGTGAGTCGGTGCGGTGGTTTCTTTTGCACACTCTGCGTGGTTTTTTGTTAGTTTTTTATGCTGACCGCAAAGATACCTTTTTTACCTCTGTCTGTTTAGTCAGTCTGGCCTCCTATGCTAAAATCTATTTCATTCCTGTGTTTGTGACTTCCATCTTAACTCACAGTCAATATATGTGGGGGCTGCCTATTTCTTTGGGGAATTTCTCTGAGGCAAGGTAGGCTGTATTTTCTATCTTAGGGGTAGTTAGCTCTTAGGCTGTGAAGAGGCGTCTAGGCAGAGTCAGGAACGCTCCACGGCTATTTCTAGTTGTTGTGATAGGATTAGGGGTTGCGGTCAGCAGAGCTCCCACTTCCCAGAGCTCGTCCAGTATTGCTAGTTTGCTCATCTGGTCATTTCTAATGCTCCTAACCACCAGCCAAACATAACATATCCCTCCATGTACAGTCTGCACCACCATTAGCGAGAGTGCTCGTCTTGTTCTTCAAACTTATTACAGGGTCTGACTATGGTGGCTGCCTTATTACAGGGTCTGACTATAGGGGTGCTGCCTTCTAACAGGGTCTGCCTATTGGGGGGGCTGCCTTATTACAGGGTCTGCCTATAGGGGTGCTGCCTCATTACAAGGTCTGACTATGGGGGCTGCCTTATTACAGGGTCTGCCTATAGGGGTGCTGCCTCATTACAGGGTCTGCCTATGGGGATCTGCCTTATTACAGGGTCTGTCTATGGGGGGGCTGCCTTATTACAGGGTCTGACTATGGTGGCTGCCTTATTACAGGGTCTGACTATAGGGGTGCTGCCTTCTAACAGGGTCTGCCTATGGGGGGGCTGCCTTATTACAGGGTCTGCCTATAGGGGTGCTGCCTTATTACAGGGTCTGACTGTGGGGGCTGCCTCATTACAGGGTCTGACTATAGGGGTGCTGCCTCATTACAGGGTCTGACTATGGGGGTGCTGCCTTATTACAGGGTCTGCCGCCTTATTACAGGGTCTGCCTATAGGGATGCTGCCTTATAACAGGGTCTGAATATGGGAGCTGCCTTATTACAGGGTATGCCTTTGGGGATGCTGCCTTATTACAGGGTCTGCCTTTGGGGGTGCTGCCTTATTACAGGGTCTGTGTTATGGACCTGGTGGTTAGGTGCACCTGGAATGACCTGATGGTTAAACTAGAAGACAGGACGAGCTCTGGGAAGTGGGAACTCTGCTGACCGCAAATCCTAATCCTATAACACACTAGAAATAGCTGTGGAGCGTACCTAACTCTCCCTAGATGCCTCTTCACAGCCTAAGAGCTAACTACCCCTAAAGATAGGAAAATAAGCCTTACCTTGCCTCAGAGAAAATTCCCCAAAGGTAAAGGCAGCCCCCCACATATATTAACTCTGAGTTAAGAGGAAAGTCACAAACACAGGGATGAAACAGGTTTCAGCAAAGGAGGCCAGACTTACTAGATAGACTGAGGATAGGAAAGGGATCTATGCGGTCAGCACAAAAAACTACAAAAAGCCACGCAGAGTGTGCAAAAAGACCCCTGCACCGACTCACGGTGCGGAGGTGCCACTCTGCAACCCAGAGCTTCCAGCTAGCAAGGCAATATCACATTAGCAAGCTGGACTAGAACTTAGCAAGTACTAAGAAATATATTCAGTACACAATGAACAACAAATGAACTAGCAGGGACTTAGCTTCTGCTGGAGTAGACAGGTCATCAGAAAGATCCGAGAGAGATCTGAACCAGTGCTAATACATTGACAGCTGGCATGGAGTAACGATCTGAGTGGAGTTAAATAGAGAAGCCAACCCAGCCGCAAACGAGGGCAGCTGAGGAAGCAACTTCAGAACCAGCAGTTCCACTCACAGCCACCAGAGGGAGTCCATGGACAGAACTCGCCGAAGTATCATTCATGACCACAGGAGGGAGTTCAAGAACGGAATTCACAACAGGTCTGCCTATATGGGGGTGCTGCCTTATTACAGTTTCTGCCTATGGGGGCTGCCGTATGCTATAGATTCTGCCTATGGGGAGTGCATTATAGTATATTATGGACTATTTGGTGCATTATGCGACTGTATATGGAGGCTATCTAGGGGGCCATCATACAGTGTGGAGATTACAGTGTGGGGTCATTATACATTGTGGGAGCCATCAAACAGTTTGGGGGCTACTAAGGAGTAAGTATACTGTGTGAGTGCATTATACTGTATATAAGAGAGCATCATGCTGTGTATAGGGGAGCTGTACAGGGGGAGACTCGGGACTTTATTAAATGTAAAGTGGGCACTTATTGTTATAGGGGAACTCAGGTTACTGTGGCTATCAAAGGGGCACACAGGGCATTATTAGGAGGAGGGGGAGTGTGATGATAGAGTACAGTATAAATACTGGGCCCTATAGGGTGGACACAGTGTGAGTGGACAGTGTGAAGAGGGGGCTGGTATGGAAAGGAGAGGTCAATGTGAAGAGCATGTACCATAAGTGGGACAGTGTGAGGGTCATATTTTGTGCAGACAATATAGTGAGGGGCAATTTTTTATTCAGGAGCATTATAATGACACTTATATCTTTAACCCCTTAACGACCGCCGATACGCCTTTTAACGGCGGCCGCTAAGGGTACTTAAACCACAGCGCCATTAATTAACGGCACTGTGGAAAAAGTGAATAGCGCCCCCCAGAGTCGGATTTTCTCTGGGGTCTCGGTTACCGGGGGTAGCCGAGACCCCAGAGAACATGATTCGGGGGTTTTTTACCGACCCCCGAGTTGCGATCGCCGGTAATTAACTGTTTACCGGCGATCGCAAAAAAAAACAAAAAAATACGCGATTTCCCATTTAATTTCTCTGTCCTCCGATGTGATCGCACATCGGAGGACAGAGAAATGGGGTCCCCGGTCGCCCCCGATGCCCCCAGATACTCACCTGTCTCCCCCGGTGCTCCTCGTGGTTCCCCATGGGCGCCGCCATCTTAAAAATGGCGTGCGCACGCGCAGTGCGCCCGCCGGCCGGCACCTGGGAGATCTTTGGGGTCTCGGCTGCTGGGGGTAGCCGAGACCCCAAAAAACATGATCGGGGTCGGTTTTTACCGACCCCTGTTTTGCGATCGCCGGTAATTAACTGTTTACCGGCGACCGCAAAAAAAAAAAAAAAAAAAGTGATGTGTAATTCTCTGTCCTCTGATGTGATCGCACATCAGAGGACAGAGAAATAGGGGGATTCGGGGACCCTATCATACTTACCGGTGTCCCTGGGTCCTCCTGTGTCTTCTCCTGCCGGCCGGCTTCTTCCTATAGAAAGAAAATGGCGGGCGCATGCGCAGTGCGCCCGCTCTCTGCTGCCATCTGCCGGCCGGCAGGAGAGAAGAGTTGGGGCTAAAATTAGGGTTAGGGTTAGGGCTAGGGTTAGGGTTAGGGCTAGGGTTAGGGTTAGGGCTAGGGTTAGGGTTAGGGTTAGGGCTAAATTTAGGGTAAGGGTTGGAGCTAAATTTAGGGTTAGGGTTGGGGCTAAATTTAGGGTTAGGGCTGGGGCTAAATTTAGGGTTAGGGTTAGGGTTGGGGCTAAAGTTAGGGCTATAGTTAGAGTTGGGGCTAAAGTTAGGACTAGGGTTGCAGCTAAAGTTAGGGTTAGGGTTGGGATTAGGGTTTGGATTAGGGTTGGCATTAGGGTTACGTTTGGGATTACGGTTAGGTTTGGGATTAGGGTTAAAGGTAGGGTTGGGATTAGGGGTGTATTGGGATTAGGGTTAGGTTTGAGGTTAGGGTTGAGATTAGGATTAGGGGTGTGTTGGATTTAGGGTTCTGATTAGGGTTATGGTTGTTTTGAGGTTAGGGTTGCGATTATCCTTAGGGTTGTGATTAGGATTATGGATCGGGTTGGCATTAGGGTTAGGCCTCTTTCACACTTCAGTCTTTTGGCATCAGTCTGAAACGGCCATTTTCATCAAATAGCGGATCCGCCATTTTTTTTGGCGGTTCCGCTATTTTCCCATAGACATGCATTAGCGACGGATTGTGGCGGATGGTCGTCCGTTCCATCCGCCATGTGACGGATCCGTCGAGATTTGGCGGAAGTCATCTAGACATTGACGGCCATTGTAACGTTTTTTGTCTGCGCCGAAATGGCGGTTCACGACGGATCCGTCGCGTTCGTCATTCCATGGAATGGCCGCCTATGGGCGACGGATCCGTTGTTACCGTCATTTCGGCGGATCCGTCGCCCCAATCCGCTTTTTCAATTGCGCATGCTCCAAAAAGTAGATACTTTTCCCAGACAACCCCCAAGTAACGGATCCGTCAAAAAAATGGATCCGTTAATACCGTTTTCTCAACAATTGTGACGGATCCGTCACTATGTCGGAGCTGACTGACGCCAAACAACTGAAGTGTGAAAGAAGCCTTAGGGGTGTGTTGGGGTTAGGGTTGGAGTTAGATTTGGGGGGTTTCCACTGTTTAGGTACATCAGGGGGTCTCTAAACGCCACAGCCAATTTTGCGCTCAAAAAGTCAAATGGTGCTCCCTCCCTTCCGAGCTCTGCCGTGCACCCAACAGTGGTTTACCCCCACATATGGGGCATCAGCGTACTCGGGATAAATTGGACAACAACTTTTGGGGTCCAATTTCTCCTGTTACCCTTGTGAAAATAAAAACTTGGGGGCTAAAAAATTTTTTTTGTGGAAAAAAAAATATTTTTTATTTTCACAACTCTGCATTATAAACGTCTGTGAAGCACTTGGGCATTCAAAGTTCTCACCACACATCTAGATAAGTTCATTGGGGGCTCTAGTTTCTAAAATGGGGTCACTTGTGGGGGGTTTCTACTGTTTAGGTACATCAGGGTCTCTGCAAATGCAACATAATGCCCGCAGACCATTCTATCAAAGTCCGCATTCCAAAATGGGGTTCCTTCCCTTCCGAGCTCTGCCATGCGCTCAAACAGTGGTCCCCACTACACATGGGGTATCAGTGTACTCAGCACAAATTGGACAACAACTTTTGTGGTCCAATTTCTCTTGTTACCCTTGTCAAAATAAAAATTTGGGGGCTCAAAAATCTTTTTTGTGGAAAAAAATTTTTATTTTTATTTTCACGACTCTGCATTATAAACTTCTGTGAAGCACTTGGGCATTCAAAGTTCTCACCACACATCTAGATAAGTTCCCTGGGGGGTCTAGTTTCCAAAATCGGGTCACTTGTGGGGGGTTTCTACTGTTTAGGCACATCAGGGGCTCTGCAAATGCAACATAACGCCCGCAGACCATTCTATCAAAGTCTGCATTCCAAAACGGCGCTCCTTCCCTTCCGAGCTCTGCCCTGCACCCAAACAGTGGTCCCCCCCCCCACACATGGGGTATCAGTGTACTCAGGACAAATTGGACAACAACTCTTGGGGTCTAATTTCTCTTGTTCCCTTGTGAAAATAAAAACTTGGGGGCTAAAAAATCTTTTTTGTGTAAAAAAAAATATTTTTTATTTTCACGACTCTGCATTATAAACTTCTGTGAAGCAGATGGGCATTCAAAGTTCTCACCACACATCTAGATAAGTTCCTTGGGGGGTCTAGTTTCCAAAATGGGGTCACTTGTGGGGGGATTCTACTGTTTAGGTACATCAAGGGCTCTGCAAATGCAACATAACGCCCGCAGACCATTCTATCAAAGTCTGCATTCCAAAACGGCGCTCCTTCCCTTCCGAGCTCTGCCATGCGCCCAAACAGTGGTTTACCCCAACATATGGGGTATCAGCTGTGACAAAACACTCCGGGATCGCCTTTGCTGGGGTCAAAGGTCACGTGGTTTGTGCATTAAACTCTAAGGCGTACAGCAGGGTTCTGAGTAGACTGACCGTAGGTCAGGTTTATTAACGTGAAAGCAATCATAAAACAAAACATAAACATAAATCCTTGCCTGTCCGGCACTAACTAAACAAACACGTTCCTAACTAACAACTAGGGGGGCTTCTCCCACCCAGCTAACATTACATAGATCATGAGCATAGCTCTCACTCACGTTTGTCTCACACAGACAGGCATACTGTGTGCCCCAGGCTGACACCTGACACCTCCAGCTGGTCAGCCTTTATTCCTGCACTTATTAACCCCTGAGTATCCTGAAAATACTGAGCGGCCTAATTCACATAGGACAAGTATCTGGGCGAGATATACCTGCCCCTGACTACCAGACCGACATGACTCTTACATATACTCTTACATATCCTCCCCCCCTGCTCAGACCACTCAGGTCGAGCAAGAATACTCTCGAAACAGTGTACTTGGGACAGGGCATCAGCGTTCCCCATCTGCACCCCGGGGCGGTGCTCCACCGTGAAAGAGTAAGCCTGCAGGGCAAGGAACCACCGGGTTACCCGACTATTACGGTCCTTGTGGAGGTGCATCCATTTGAGAGGGGGCATGGTCCGTGACCAGCCCAAACTTCCTACCTGCCAGGTAATACTTGAGGGAGTCGAGAGCCCATTTGATGGCTAGGCACTCTTTTTCAACCACGGCATACCTCTGCTCATGTACATTCAGTTTCCAACTGAGGTAGAGGACCGGGTGTTCGACTCCGTCCCTTACCTGGGAAAGTACAGCTCCGACACCAGTATCAGAAGCATCAGTTTGCACCACAAACTCGCTGCTGAAATCAGGAGTCACTAGTACGGGCTGAGAGCACAAAGCCCGTTTCAGACTGTGGAAGGCCTCTTCAGCCGCTGAGGACCATTTTACCATGACGGAATCCCTCCCTTTGGTAAGATCCATCAAGGGGGTAGCCATGGCCGCAAAGTTGGGTATGAACCGGCGATAATAGCCGGCAATGCCCAGGAAAGCTTGAACTTGTTTCTTGTTCACTGGTTGCGGCCAGCCCTGAATTGCCTGTATTTTGTCGATCTGGGGTTTATCCACTCCTCTGCCAATCACGTAGCCCAAGTATCGGGCTTCTTCAAGGCCGATGTGACATTTCTTGGGATTCGCCGTTAAGCCTGCGTCTCGCAGGTCATCAATCACCGCCTGTACCTTCCGGAGGTGAGCTTCCCAGTCCATGCTGTAAATTATGATGTCGTCTAGGTAGGCAGAAGCGTACTGCCTGTGAGGCCTCAAGACTCGATCCATCAATCTCTGGATTGTTGCTGGGGCTCCGTGAAGTCCAAACGGCATGTAGATATACTTGAACAGACCTTCCGGTGTAGCAAATGCCGTCTTCTCTCTGGCCGCCTCGGCCAGAGGGATCTGCCAGTACCCCTTTGTTAGATCCAGGGTCGTAATGTATCGGGCTTTACCAAGCCGGTCGATCAACTCATCGACCCGGGGCATAGGGTACGCATCAAATTTAGAAACCGCATTCAGTTTCCTAAAGTCATTGCAAAACCGTATAGAGCCATCCGGCTTAGGTATCAACACGATTGGACTGGACCAGGCGCTGTGCGACTCTTCAATGACTCCTAAGTCCAACATTGCCTTCACCTCCCGGGAGACGGCTTCACGGCGTGCTTCCGGAATCCGGTATGGCTTTACATGAACTGTGACACCAGGCTCTGTGACAATCTCATGTTTCACTAGCCTAGTCTGGCCAGGTTTTTCCGAGAAAAACTGTTGGTTCTGTAACAAAAACTGCTTAACCTCAGATTTTTGTCGTTCAGAGAGAGTCTCGGCAATCTGCACCTCCGGTACGGTAGGTGAGCAAACCGGACGGGGCAGATCCGCTGTTAGGGCAGTGCGGTCTTTCCAGGGTTTTATCAGATTCACATGATAAATCTGTTCTGGTTTTCTCTTACCAGGCTGGTGCACTTTATAGTTCACTTCACCAACTCTTTCTATGACCTCAAAGGGGCCCTGCCATTTTGCCAGAAATTTACTATCCACTGTAGGGATTAGAACCAACAACCTATCCCCGGGTGCAAACGTACGGACCTTGGCGCCTCTATCATAACTTTGCCTCTGGGCTCCCTGGGCCTGTAACATATGTTCCCTAACAATGGGCATGACAGCAGCAATACGGTCCTGCATTTGTGTTACATGGTCTATCACCGTTTTAAAGGGAGTGACTTGACCTTCCCAGGTTTCTTTTGCGACGTCCAACAGTCCACGGGGACGACAGGCGTATAATAGCTCGAAAGGCGAGAATCCTGTGGAAGTCTGGGGAACTTCCCTAATGGCAAACAGCAAATAGGGTAGCAAGTAATCCCAGTTCTTCCCATCTTTGTCTATCGCCTTCCGGAGCATCTGTTTTAAGGTTTTGTTGAACTGCTCAACCAGGCCATCTGTTTGAGGGTGATAAACAGACATACGCAACTGGTCTATTTGTAAGAGTCTGCAGAGCTCCTTCATCACCCTCGACGTAAAGGGAGTCCCTTGGTCGGTGAGTATCTGTTTTGGAATTCCCACCCGACTAAACACTTGTACCAACTCTTTGGTGATCGTTTTGGTAGCAGTGTTACGCAAAGGGATGGCTTCTGGGTAACGAGTGGCATAGTCCATGATGACGAGGATATGTTGGTGCCCACGTGCGGACCAGGGAAGGGGCCCAACCAAATCCATCCCAATTCTCTCAAAAGGGACCCCAATGATAGGGAGGGGTACCAAAGGGCTACAGAACCGAGGTTTAGGTGCCGAGATTTGGCATTCTGGACAAGACTCACAATAGTTACGCACATCATTATGTATTCCGGGCCACACAAAACAATGCGATATCCTTTCTGTGGTTTTCTGTACCCCCAGATGTCCCCCCATTATATGTCCGTGGGCCAGGTCCAGTACCTTCCGCCGATAAGTTTTGGGTACCACTAACCGTTGCACAATATCTTCTCCTTTTTTCTCTACCTGGTAGAGCAAATCATTTTCAAGAACCATGTACGGGTACGCTATCCTAGCGTCAGGTTCTACGGGTACCCCATCTATCATTTTTACATTTTTCCTGGCCGGAGTCAGGGTAGGATCTTTCATTTGCTCGCTGTGAAAGTCATCCACCTGGACTCCCAAATCTGGTAGGCAGGGTGCTGGATGGCTGTCTGCCTCCGCCTCTTGCTGAGTTTCCTCAGTTTCCTCAGTTTCCCCCGCCATAACTGAGAAGGGGAACTGAAGGTGAGATTCAACAACCTCCCCAGCAACATCTTCCTGTGGGACCTCCTCTAGGAGTTCGGGACCTCCAGATGGCATGGGAAAAGATTCACAGCTACCGTTAAGGAGCAACTGATTCTCCCATAACTGCCAGAAATGGGGAAAATCCCTACCCAGGATTATATCATGTAACAATGCGGGAACGAGTCCCACTTTGTGTTGCACAGACCCATAGGGAGTGGAAATCGGTATGACCGCTGTTAGGTACGAGCAGGTGTCACCATGCACACACGTTACAGAGAATTTGTCAGACGAACCAGACGGAAGTGCCACCAGACTAGCTTTCACCAGAGTCACCACACTTCCAGAGTCTAGTAACGCCACAACACTTTTCCCACCAACAGATAATTCACACAGGTGTTTTGCTATATCATTTTGGCCCGCATTCACATTCACCAGCCGTGTAACCAAAGACATGCGTTTCTTAGAGTCTATAACATCGCACTGCATGGGTTCAGTGGTAACAGGACAGTTTGCAGAAACATGGCACTTCTCACGGCAACGGAAACACCTAACAGGCCCCCTACTGAGACCACCGTCCCATACTCTCTGTCTCGGAGTGCGAGCAGTCCCGGGTTCCTCCCCCACAGTTTTTGGCGATTTTCCTTCACCCGTAGTCGCTGGAACAGTCTTACCGGTTCCACGAGGAGAAGGCACAGACCGGGTGCTAGCGGTTTCGTCGGGAAGTCCTTCTGCCACGGAATAACGCTCGACCAACTCCACAAGTTGATCCGCTGTCGTGGGATTTCCTTGGCTTACCCACCTTTTCAGCGCTGGAGGTAGCACTCTCAGGTACTTGTCCAGGAGAACCCGCTGGATTATTTCTGGGGTTGTCAGTACCTCGGGTTGCAGCCATTTGTTTGTCAAGTAGATCAGGTCGAACATCTGAGACCGCGGCGGTTTATCAGGCTGGTATGTCCACTGGTGTACCCTCTGCGCACGGACAGCCGTCGTCACACCTAGCCGGGCCAGGATCTCAACTTTCAGTTTCTCAAAGTCCTGAGCGACTTCCGGGTCCAAGTCATGGTAAGCTTTTTGGGCCTCGCCGGAGAGAAACGGAGCAATCAAATCGGCCCATCGTGCCTTTGGCCACTTCTCCCTCAGCGCCGTCCGCTCAAACGTTGTCAGGTATGCTTCGACGTCATCTTCTGCAGTCAACTTTTGCCAGTACCGACTCACATGGATCCTTCTGGACTCTGCTTCCGGGTCTACCTCAGGCATGCTCACCAGGCGCTGCGCCACCCGTTGGAGAAGCTGGCGGTCTGCAACCGTCATGTCCATTAACTCCTTCAGCTGTGCGGCCATCAAGCGATTAGCTTCATGCTGTGCGGCAGTGGCCTGCTGCTGTACGGCAGTGGACTGTACTAGGGCTTTCACCACGTCTTCCATACTGTCGCCTGTGCCACTCGATGCCCGCATTCTCCACCACAATGTGACAAAACACTCCGGGATCGCCTTTGCTGGGGTCAAAGGTCACGTGGTTTGTGCATTAAACTCTAAGGCGTACAGCAGGGTTCTGAGTAGACTGACCGTAGGTCAGGTTTATTAACGTGAAAGCAATCATAAAACAAAACATAAACATAAATCCTTGCCTGTCCGGCACTAACTAAACAAACACGTTCCTAACTAACAACTGGGGGGGCTTCTCCCACCCAGCTAACATTACATAGATCATGAGCATAGCTCTCACTCACGTTTGTCTCACACAGACAGGCATACTGTGTGCCCCAGGCTGACACCTTACACCTCCAGCTGGTCAGCCTTTATTCCTGCACTTATTAACCCCTGAGTATCCTGAAAATACTGAGCGGCCTAATTCACATAGGACAAGTATCTGGGCGAGATATACCTGCCCCCGACTACCAGACCGACATGACTCTTACATATACTCTTACACAGCCTACTCAGCATAAATTGCACAATAAATTTTGGGGTCCAGTTTCTCCTGTTACCCTTGAGAAAATAAAAAATTGCAGGCTAAAAAATCATTTTTGAGAAAAAAAAAAGGATTTTTTATTTTCACGGCTCTACTTTATAAATTTCTGTGAAGAACTTGGGGGTTTAAAGTGCTCACCGCACATCTAGATAAGTTCCTTAAGTGGTCTAGTTTCCAAAATGGGGTCACTTGTGGGGGGTTTCCACTGTTTAGGCACATCAGGGGCTCTCCAAACGCGACATGGTGTCCGATCTCAATTCCAGCCAATTCTACATTGAAAAAGTAAAACGGCACTCCTTCTCTTCCAAGCTCTGCGGTGCGCCCAAACAGTGGTTTACCCCCACATATGGGGTATCGCCACACTCAGGAGAAATTGCACAACAACTTTTGTGGTCTAATTTCTCCTGTTACCCTTGTCAAAATAAAAATTTGTGGGCAAAAAGATCATTTTTGAAAAAAAAATGCAACTTTTTATTTTCACGGCTCTACGCTATAACCTTCCGTGAAGCACCTGGGGGTTTAAAGTGCTCACCACACATCTAGATAAGTTCCTTAAGGGGTCTAGTTTCCAAAATAGTGTCACTTGTGGGGGGATTCCACTGTTTAGGCACATCAGGGGCTCTCCAAACGCGACATGGCATCCGATCTCAATTCCAGCCAATTCTACATTGAAAAAGTAAAACGGCACTCCTTCTCTTCCAAGCTCTGCGGTGCGCCCAAACAGTGGTTTACCCCCACATATGGGGTATCAACAAACTCAGGAGAAATTGCACAACAACTTTTGTGGTCTAATTTCTCCTGTTACCCTTGTGAAAATAAGAATTTGTGGGCGAAAAAATCATTTTTGTGTAAACAAATGCGATTTTTTATTTTCACGGCTCTACTTTATAAACTTCTGTGAAGCACTTGGGGGCTCAAAGTGCTCACCACACATCTAGTTAAGTTCCTTAAGGGGTCTAGTTTCCAAAATGGGGTCACTTGTGGGGGGTTTCCACTGTTTAGGCACATCAGGGGCTCTCTAAACGTGACATGGCATCCGATCTCAATTCCAGCCAATTCTGCATTGAAAAAGTCAAACGGCGCTCCTTCTCTTCCAAGCTCTGCGTTGCGCCCAAACAGTGGTTTACCCCCACATATGGGGTATCGGCGTATTCAGGAGAAATTGCACAACAATATTTATGGTTAAATTTCTGTTTTTACACTTGTGAAAATAAAAAAAAATGGTTCTGAAGCAAAATGTTTGCAAAAAAAAGTTAAATGTTCATTTTTGCCTTCCACATTGTTTCAGTTCCTGTGAAGCACGTAAAGGGTTAATAAACTTCTTGAATGTGGTTTTGAGCACCTTGATGGGTGCAGTTTTTAGAATGGTGTCACACTTGGTTATTTTCTATCATACTGACCCCTCAAAATGACTTCAAATGTGATGTGGTCCCTAAAAAAAAAATGGTGTTGTAAAAATGAGAAATTGCTGGTCAACTTTTAACCCTTATAACTCCCTAACAAAAAAAAATTTTGGTTCCAAAATTGTGCTGATGTAAAGTAGACATGTGGGAAATGTTATTTATTAACTATTTTTTGTGACATATCTCTCTGATTTAAGGGCATAAAAATCCAAATTTTGAAAATTGCTAAATTTTTCATTTTTTTGCCATATTTCCATTTTTTTCATAAATAATCGCAAGTAATATCGAAGAAATGTTGCCACTAACATGAAGTACAATATGTCACGAAAAAACAATCTCAGAATCAGCAGGATCCGTTGAAGCGTTCCAGAGTTATAACCTCATAAAGTGACAGTGGTCAGAATTGTAAAAATTGGCCTGGTCATTAAGTACCAAATTGGCTCTGTCACTAAGGGGCTAAGGGCATCATGTGGAGATTTCCTGCAAAAGAGCAGAGAAGATGGAAGTCTGCAGAGACAGCTGTGGATGAGAAAACTCATCATGGTGTCTGGACAAGATGAAGAATAGAAGGAGAACGACTCCAGAGGCGATGTCATCTATCAGGTACCTGGATATAGATGTTATTTGTGATACTGACTAATTTTCATGTTTTTATTTGTTTGGAGCATTATAGGGAATGTCTAGGTTTTTAATGAGTCTGCAGCCATTCTTTGTGACTGCAGACTTCTGAGTTCTCACAGTGCGCACTGTCAGGATTCTTTCGTGCTGGTGATTTACATACATGCAAGAATCCAACCAAAGAATTAGTCAGGCCGCACCCAATACTAACGTTGTCTCCATGGACATCAGAGCGCACGTCCACACCAGGGGGTCCTCCCGGTAATAATCCACGATAAAAAGCAAAGCAGAGGACAGCGCCACACCAGGAAGTGTTTAGGCAATAACACACTTTATTCTGCCTCCTGTGGCAACGTTTCGGTCCGAGGACCTTTATCAAGCACAGTACAGTCACATTCTAACCACCATTATATACCCTTAATACCACCCACATAATTAACAAGTAACCAATGGGAGTGTCAGAATCCATTAGAAAAAAGCGCCAATACATCAAACATCACAAAGATAGATAAAAACATTATCAAATATCACAAAATCCATATATCACCTCCCCCCAAATAAAACAACATCACTTGATCGTTCCCCGCATATTATATCAGCCACCAAATACAATATAGAGAATCCCGGTTACCCAGATGTAAACACAGCGTGTCATCCTATCAGGACTAGGCTTCGGCCGTTGCCATAGTTCAGTGGGCGTGTGTAGGACAGGCGAGGCCCAATCAGACCACAGCGCTGGTCCCATGTGACCGCACTGAGTCATACAGGCAGCGCCCACCATCACACACATCTCCACAAAGGATACCAACGCCGCGCATGTCCGGATGCACGATCCTCCCACTCACATCCTAAGACATCGTCATGGAGACGAATCTAACAAGCGACACACCGCAGTGCGCCGGACCGGATACAGTTCATCATTACCATAGAAACCTTTTGTTTACACGCGCGATCTACCACATTACACCTTCAATGTGCATGTTCAATTGCAGTTCATATAAACATGGAGAGTCCACACATCTCCAGCCGAAGTCGTTATCTTGGTGCATATATCCGTATCTTGGTGCAAACATCCGTAAAGTCCTTCTCCCATAAAGGTCAGCATACGTCATGACTTCGATTCTCCACAGAACCCCGATATATGTCACATTGCGTCCATTGTCATATCACTTCCATTCCGCAAGTCCATATAAGGGGAGGGGGGACCATATATATAGACATACTCCTGGATCCATCATATGTTATGTCAAACATTCGGCTTGAAAAACATTATAAAGACCCCCACTTTTCCTTTAAATCTTAGTTCACCCTGTAAGGATATACAAAGAACAAAAAAGGGGAAGGGCTACTCCGATCGCACAGAATCAATATACATTTATCAAATTTAGCATAGCAGATGGGAGGATTTTTTCTTCTGTATAACAGCTCCCAACAGAAATATTCATATATCGTTTTGTTTACAAACAGTTGCTATTATAGAGGGTGAACATAGCATAACAAAACTATATCTCCAAATAAAGGACACCATTCAAAATGTTTATCCCTCATATCCTTATTGCTATAACCCTCCTCACCAGTGAGTATATACATATATCGAAATTTCCCATATAGTGTAAAAAATTGGGGGTAATCCAGGATATACGATCAAAAAGGGATGTAATATCAACAACATTAATTATATAAAAATACAAAACATGGTTAAAAACAGTACACCTATGAAGAACCGCATCCAGACCACATGGACGCTATAGAAGACAACTCTGTTGATACTCCATATTCATACCTCTTGGAAAGAGCGTATTCAACTCAAATATCCATTGAAGTTCCTTTTTTCTCAAAATAGAGACCCGATCCCCACCACGTCTAGGTGCAGGGACATCATCAATAACCCTATACCTAAGTTGATTCACTGAGTGCCTCATTTCATGGAAGTGTTTGGGTACCGGAAGTTCCACATGTTTAGTCCTGATGGTACTCTTATGTTTGCTGATCCTGGCCCTAACCTCCATTGTGGTCTCCCCAACATAGTAAAGACCACACGGACAGCTAAGGACATAGATCACAAAACTGCTTTTACACGTATACCGTCTCCGTATCTCATATTCTCTGCCCGTATGGGGGTGATGAAACAGCGCTCCCTTCACCATGTTATTACAACATGCACAATTAAGGCATGGAAAATTTCCCAAACTCAGGGTAGTCTGTAGATCTTTCTTAGAACTACCAATATCAGATAATACCAGCTTGTCCTTAAGATTTTTATTTCTCCTATAGGAGAATAAAGGGGGCAACTGGAATTCTTGAACATTAGTATGTCCTCTATTGAGCAATGGCCAATGTCTCCGTATGACATCAGATATCTGATTACTCAGGCCATTAAACGTCGTGACAAATGGGATTCTCTTATTGGTCATAGCCTCTGCCTTAGGTTTCAAGAGTTCACCCCGCTCTTTGGATAGAGCTCTAGTTTTAAACTTTTGAAGATCCGTTCTGGGGTACCCTCTAGCCAAAAACTTTTGACACATTTCGTTCAATCTCTCATCCACCCGAGTATCACTGGAGACAATCCTCCTAATCCGGAGCAATTGGCTCCATGGCAGAGACTCTACCATACGTCGTGGATGCTCACTAGAAAAATGCAACAAATTATTCCTGTCTGTATGTTTCACAAACAGGTCAGTATAGAGCAGTCCATCCGATTTGTATACACAAGTGTCCAGGAATTGCATTCTAGACTGAGAGCACTCCATAGTGAACCCCAAACCGGAATGCACACTGTTCAGATACAGAAAAAACTGTTCAAGTTCATTACGATCTCCATCCCATAACAAAAAAATGTCGTCGATGTAGCGCCGCCAGACCCTAACACAGCTCCAGAACCGCGATGTATACACGTGTTCACCCTCCAGGACAGCTATGTAGATGTTAGCATACGTGGGGGCCACGTTGGACCCCATGGCTGTCCCGCGGCACTGCAAATAGAACTCATCCCCAAAGAGAAAAAAATTCCTCATGAGGATGAATTCCAGCAGCGCTAGGGCGAACCGTGCACAGTCCGGAGCCATGTCGGACCCGGCAAGCGCCACATCGACAGCAGCCAGACCCCTGGCATGATCGATAGATGTATATAGAGAGGTAACATCAAAGGAGACCAGTCAAGTGGAATCACTGACCTGTACACCCTCCAAGGATCTTATGAAATCGCTGGTATCCCTCACATATGAGGGTGCCGAAGTAGCAAATTTTCTCAACAATTGATCTAAAAAGATCGCCACTTTGTTACACAGAGACCCCCTACCCGATACAATCGGGCGACCAGGGGGCCTCTGTAGATCCTTATGAATTTTCGGGAGGGTGTACAGGACAGGGACCACCGGGTGGTCTACCTTGAGATATGTAGACAGTTTAGTGTCAATGAGGCCACTGTACAAGGCCTCATCGATCAGATTGTCCAATTCCATTTTGTACATGTGGGTAGGGTTCACTTGGAGTTTCTCATAGACCGCAGCATCTGAAAGCTGTGACCTGATCTCACCAACATATTGTACCGTATCCATCACCACCAAAGCCCCGCCTTTATCGGCTGGCTTGATGGTGATGGATTTGTTCCTCCTTAGTACCCCGATTTCTCTACGTTCCACATAGGATAAATTAGATCGAGGTTTATTCCTTACTTTTTTCAATCTGGCTATATCATTCTTAACAAATTTGCAAAAGGTATCAATAACAGGATCCTGTACCGGAGGAACAAAATCACTCTTATTGTATAACCCAAATGTTTCCAGGGAAAGACATGTCGGTGAGACAGAAGCCACAGCCCTCTCTTTATCAGAAAAAAACAAAGCTAGTTTTAAGCGCCGGAAGAAGAAAAACAAATCATTATCCACATTAAACCAGTTAACACCACCTGTAGGGCAGAATGATAGACCCTTAGAGAGTACCCTAGTTTGTAAATCAGAGAGAGTAAGTGAAGAGATATTTACCACTAGCGATGATGCCTCATTCACTTCTTCTTCACCTTGGACCTGGTCACCAGACCGTGATTCTCCTTTTCGATGTTTCTTGCCACCCCTGTGGCCCTTCCGTCTCCTTGAGGGGCTCCATCTGTTGTCTTGCCTAAAAAACGAGAGGTCTCTGTATTCAATACTCCACCATCATCCGTGGAATCAGATTCTCCACCTGTGAAGCCAAATGAAGTCGAGGCAGCCATCTGTCTCTGAGGTTTCCTCATTCTCTTAGGGGCACCTCTCGATCGCACTCGGCCTGGTGTAGCCCGATTCGGCATATCATTTCTGAATTGCCATCCATACACTCTGCCATTGCTATAATCATCCAGGTCCCTAAACCATTTCGATCTTTTGGTATCCTCCAAACCGGACTTGAATTTCTGAAGATTACCCTCAATTATGGTGTTGATATTACCAAGTTCATCAGTTGAGGTAGCAGACAAAAGTGTATTTTTGGTTTCATCAATTTTCTGTTTCAATGATTCAATCTCCTTCTTCAGGAATTCTATATTGAGTAACATAATGTCAAAGGCATATTTATTACTAATAGCCTCAAATTTAGAACAAAATTGCACATTATTAGGCATTACATACATGCAGTCACGGGCTGACTAGACATGAGTGGCCTCACTCTATGAAAATGAACTGAGTGAGGCCGGGCACATCTAGTCGGAATGTGGCCAGAGGTATACAAATCACATGCTTGTGCTGACATGACTGTCCACCGGCAATGGAGAATCCTAAAAGTGTGCAGTGCATTAGTTGTGAGAATTCAGAAGCCTGCAATGTCAAGATTCAGCTCTGCAGGTTCCAGTAGTCATCACATGGACACTTCACCCATATGAGATATTCATACTTATGGTCCTGTGACAACGAGCGTCTCTTCTGCTTCTCTCAGTTTTTCACTGAACATTGAGAGCATTAGGGAGAGGAGCTCGTGGGTACATGACTAAGTGTGCAAATCGTATATGTCCTGGGGGGGGCGCCAAAATGAATTCTTGCCCCAGGTGCCAGAAACCCTAGATACACCTATGCCTGGAGAGGTGTGATTACATGTCTACTGATTCTTCACTAAAGTCTCTTGTGGTGAAGATAGGCTGGGCTGCCAGTAAACACCAGATACCACTCCAAGGCAGTCCCTAGGACTGTAGCTGCAGATAAGATGGTCAGAGGCACTGGTACCAGGTACAGGAAGGAGAAAACAAGGATGGTGTCAGATGGTCTAAGGTCAGGGCAGGCAGCACAGTTTGAGGATATGCAATCGAGGTCAAGAACGGAGATGTCAGATAGGACGAGAAAGAAAATACACGAACTAATTGGACACTAGCAGAACAAACTGACTAGGAACCAACATTTGGGCCTAGAGTGGTGGAAGGGAGCTGCCTAATATAAAGACGTATTGCACAGGATAGGCCAAATAACCCAATCTCTGCAGGACACAGCATGGTTAAATTCCTGCAGAGAGCAGTCACACCCTCCTAAAGCCAAATGGAAACAAACTCATATACAGCAGTGCTGCAAGAGGCAAAACCCAGTGAGCTGGCCTGATACAAAGAGAAGTTGAGTGGTGACAGCAGTGAGTAGGGTGGCACTAAGGAAGCATGTGAATTACCACCATGACAGTGGCAGTCCTGTCATTCAGCCCATGTTATGATAGAATCCTTTGAAATTAGAAATAGTGGTCTGTCTATCGTGGTACTTAACAAAGCATTGGCATCAGTTTTTATACTCTTAATATATTTCAATCGTCATATTATATAGCACTGTGTACTTACAATTTCTCATTATTCCTTCCTACCCAGTTAATTGTTCCCTTTTTTCTGATCTATGAGGGGTTCAGCTAGTCAGTTTTTAATCATAGACTTACAGTAATGGAAAACAGAAGAATTAGCTGGGTCGAAGAGTAAAATGAGCAATTGTAAGTACACAGTGCTATATAATATGACTGCGAAATATTTAGAGAATGAAAACTTTGATGTGAGTGCTTCTTTAATTCCTGCAGTACTCGGGGGTGTATGGCATTAGGATCTTTTGATTTGTTTACTTTAGTGATTTTATGGCTGCACTGTACTTCCTGCTGGGTTAAGCAGATGATATTTAATGTAAAATGTATGGTATCCCTGATCATGTCATCTGTCATGGGATTTTCCTGTGGACATATTGTAGAGAAGTAAGAATTAAGTTGATTGGCTTTTCCCTCATCCTCTTCCACCATTTCTCCCAGATTAATTGGAGGGTGACAATGCTATTTTTTAATTTCTTGCTGTTTGTGTAATTGAAGAATGATTTTGAATTATTCTTACTTTCTTAGGCAATAAGGCTCTCTGACTAAGTCTTTGCTTCCTTGATTTTCTATCTATATAATTTATTTTTTTATTTCATTATTTAATACCTGATCCCTATCCACTTGCTTTAATTCCCTAAACATTTTCTTTTTGTCATTTATTGTGCCCCGTAGAGCTTTATTTAACCTTAGGCTGGCATCACACTATCGTCACATAGCACTCGGTCCAGTGTTAATCTATGAAACAGCTCACATCAGCGTTTTTTTTTTCTCAGGTGTATTCAAAGTGCATGTAAAATCGCAGCAGGCTGCGATTGGCACTGAGACTCGGCCGAGACTCGCCAATGTAAGCCTATGGGTATGAGAAAAAAATTGCGCAGCACTCTGACCATGCGAGTGCTGTCTGATTTTTACGCACAGATGTTTTTGGAAAAGTTGTCCTTGACACACACATACAGTGGGGAAAAAAGTATTTAGTCAGCCACCAATTGTGCAAGTTGTCCCACTTAAAAAGATGAGAGAGACCTGTAACTGACATCATAAGTAGACCACAACTATGAGAGTCAAAATAGCAAAACAAATCCAGAAAATCACCTTGTCTGATTTAGCAAGATTTATTTTGCAAATTATGGTGGAAAATAAGAATTTGGTCACTTAAAAATATGCAAGATTTCTGGCTCTCACAAACCTGTAACTTCTACTTTAAGAGGCTCCTCTGTCCTTCACTCATTACCTGTACCTGTTTGAATTTGTTATCAGTATAAAAGACACCTGTCCACAACCTCAGTCACACTCCAAACTCCAAATTTCACAGTGGGTGCAAGACACTGTGGCTTGTACGCCTCTAAAGGTCTCCGTCTAACCATTAGATGACCAGGTGTTGATCTGGGGATGCTTCAGCAAGGATGGAATTGGGCAGGTTAATCTTTGCGAAGGACGTATGAATCAAGCCGCATGCATAGTTATCCTGGAAAAACAGTTGATTCCTTCTCATCAGGCAATGTTCCCCAACTTCTGAGCACTGTTTTTTCCAGCAGGACAATGCCTCATGCCACACAGCTAGGTCAATCAAGGACTGGATGAAGGACCACCACATCAAATTCCTGTCATGACCAGCCCAATCTCCAGACCAGAACCCCATTGAAAACCTCTGGAATGTAATCAAGAGGAAGATGGATAGTCACAAGCCATCAAACAAAGAAGAACTGCTTAAATTTTTGTACCAGGAGTGGCATAAGGTCACCTAAACGCAGTATGAAAGACTGGTGGAAAGCATGCCAAGACGCATGATAGCTGTGTTTAAAAATCATGGTTATTCCACAAATATTGATTTTCGAACTCTTCCTGAGTTAAAACATTAGTATTGTTGCTTCTAAATGATTATGAAATTTTTTTGGCTTTATTTAAGGTCTGCAAGCAATGCAATATGAAAAAAAAGTTCAAACTTCCCTCCTTGTCCCCGATTAGGAAATAAAAAAATACACATCTTTGGTATCTCTTTATTAGTAATGGCATGGCATGGTCATAGTATGGCGGTAATTCTACCTTGTATGTGGTATTATTTGGTCACTATGTGGTGATAATGTGGTCTGGTCACAGTGTGGCAGTATTTGTCCCTGGTATGTGATATTATTTGGTCACTCTGTGGTGGTTAAATGTGAGCTGGCCATGGTGTGGCAGTGTTTGTCCCCTGTATGTGATATTGTTCGGTCAGTATATGATGGTAACATGTGGTCTAGTCATGGTGTGGTGGTATTTGTCCCCTGTATGTGATATTATTCTGTCACTATGTGGTGGTAATTTGTGGTCTGGTCACGGTGTGGCGGTGTTTGTTCCTTTTATTTGGTATTATTTGTCTTGGAATAGGGGACTGTGTTGAGTATTGAGGTCATTAGTTCTCTCTGATATCTATAAGGGGAAGATTCCTGAATTCCAATACAGCTGAAATACTTGGAAGTTTTACCCCTCTCTGTCCTGTGATTATTGCACAGTAGAAAAGATGCACTTACATTTGTTCTCCTGTGAAAACAAGTAATCACCTATCCTAAGGCCACATTCTTACGTTCAGTATTTGGTCAGTATTATACATAAGTATTAGTAAGCCAAAACCAGGAGTGGGTGATAAATGCAGAAGTGGTGATGTGTTTCTATTATACAGCACTTCTCCTCTGTACCACTTCTGACTTTGGCCAAAACAAAAGCTGCTGGCTATATATGTGTGTTCTGTCTTCATACACGTTGATACGGTGTGTGATCCAACATACAGCATAAACCACTTCTGTCTTCCAAATAAGCAGACTGTTCTCTGTAGTCTAAGTATAAGAATACAAATGATATGGATAAGTATTGAGCCAAATAACAGCACAGCTGATACTTTACAACTAGCAAGAAAAATATACAGGATGATGCAACTTCTATATATAACTACATACAGCAAGTTACTGATAATAGATTTCCTAAGTACTGCTGCTATACAATAAATCACATTCTGTAGAACACTATATTGCAAGAACAGAGGTAACAATCTTACCGGATAAACTTAACCAGGATGGAAACTAAGTGAGGTAGTTCAGCACAGCACATGAACGCGTGTGTCCCAGGAGGTACACAGAAAGTAATGGAGTCTCTCTTTCCCAGCATACCTTGGTACAATCCCATAATGCAACACTCTAATTATAACTAAAAAATACAGGTTATAAATTTAACCACCACTAGATGGTGCTATAACACAGCAAAACCAAACACTATTAGTACTAAAACTTTAATGCATGATACGAACACCTGTCCTTCCTAGAAAGGACAGAACAATGTGATCTGATGTTTGATGGGAACTGTTAATGTGTGACTGGTGAGGACGTGGTGCAGAAGTGGAGTTTTTCCAAGAGTGGGCGATGGGACTGTGGATGGCATCAACCAATGCCACCTACAACTCTTTTGGATTTGAGGTGATTGTCTTTAGCCACCGTACGTAGAACGGATACCTGAGGGCGGATTTCCTCATCTGCCTCTGGATCCACCAATTCAAAGGTGTTTGACTCGTCAATGTATGGTGTCGAACGGTATAAGAATGTAGGGCAAGTAAACCAGGTTGTGTCCTTAAGGTGTCTTGCTTCAACAGATCTGGTTGTGTGGTCCGCAGGATTGTGGTGTGTGGACACATAATGCCACTGTTTAGGGTCGGTGGATCTCCTGATCCTTAGCACCCGATTGCTGACATAGACATAAAAGCAACGAGTTTCATTGCAAATGTACCCCAGAACTACCTTGCTGTCAGTGTAGAACTCGATTTCTTTGACTTCCAGGTCCATTTCTGTTGAGATATGTAGAGCTAACTACCGCTAGCACAGCTGCACAGAGTTCCAGTCTGGGTACTGTGTGTTCACGGAGTGGGGCCAGATTTGTCCGGCTCATAACAAGCCTTACATGGCATTGTTCGTTGGTGTCAGTAGTTTTCAAATACGCTACTGCTGCAATTGCTTTGGTTGAGGCATCGCAGAAGATACAAAGCCTTTGCATCTTGACTTCTGTTGATTGCACGGAAGCATATGGTCGTGCCACATAGAGACTTGACAGGGCTCCTAAAGAGTTCTTTCATCTTGCCCACGAGTCTCTTTTATCGATGGGAAGTGGATCATCCCAATCGGACGTCTCTTCGGTGAAGTCTCTCAACATCATTTTACCTTGGATAGTTACAGGAGTTACAAATCCCAGGGGATCGTACAAGCTGTTTACTATGGACAGGACGCCTCTACGTGTGAAGGGTTTCTCTTCTTCGCTGATCTGGAAGGTGAATGCATCCTTTTTCAAATCCAAGCGTAACCCAAGGCTCCGCTGCACAGGAAGGGAGTCCATGCTTAAATCCAAGTCATTTAAATCGGTTGAGTAATCTTGAGAGGGAAAGGCTGCCATTAGTTTTTGGCTGTTGGAAGCAATTTTGTGCAACCTCAAATTGGACGAAGCGAGCATTTCTTGTGCTCTTTTTAGGAGACTGACTGCCGACTCATCTGTGGGTGTGGATTTCAGGCAGTCATCTACGTAGAAATCCTTTTCTACAAACGATCTTACATCCAATCCATACTTTGCTTCACCCTCTCTGGCTGAATGTCTAAGGCCATAGATAGCGACTGCAGGGGAGGGTCTGTTCCCGAAGAGATGTACCTTCATACGATATTCCACGATGTCCTTGTAGGGGTCATTATCACTGTACCAGAAGAACCTCAAGTAGTTTCTGTGTTCTTCCTTAACAAGGAAGCAGTGGAACATCTGTTGTATGTCAGCCATAAATGCTACTGCATCTTTGCGGAAACGAAGAAGTACTCCCAGAAGCCTGTTGTTGAGGTCTGGACAAGACAGGAAGACGTCGTTTAAAGAAACACCTTCGTATCTGGCACTTGAGTCAAATATCAGTCTAAAGGCCCCGTCTCACACAGCGACGCTGCAGCGATACAGACAACGATGCTGATCGCTGCAGCGTCGCTGTGTGGTCGCTGTGTGGTCGCTGGGGAGCTGTCACACAGACAGCTCTCTCCAGCGACCAACGATCAGGGGAACGACTTCGGCATCGTTGAAACTGTCTTCAACGATGCCGAAGTCCCCCTGCAGCACCCGGGTAACCAGGGTAAACATCGGGTTACTAAGCGCAGGGCCGCGCTTAGTAACCCGATGTTTACCCTGGTTACCAGCGTAAATGTAAAAAAAAACAAACAGTACATACTCACCATCTGTTGCCTGTCAGGTCCCTTGGCGTCTGCTTCCCGCTCTGACTGAGCCGCCGTACAGTGAGAGCAGAGCGCAGCGGTGACGTCACTGCTGTGCTCTCACTTTACGGCGGCTCAGTCAGAGCAGGAAGCAGACGCCAAGGGACCTGACGGGCAACAGATGGTGAGTATGTAGTGTTTGGTTTTTTTTACATTTACGCTGGTAACCAGGGTAAACATCGGGTTACTAAGCGCGGCCCTGCGCTTAGTAACCCGATGTTTACCCTGGTTACCAGTGAAGACATCGCTGGATCGGTGTCACACACACCGATTCAGCGATGTCAGCGGGACCTCAACAACCAAAAAAAGGTCCAGGCCATTCTGACACGACCAGCGATCTCGCAGCAGGGGCCTGATCGCTGGTACGTGTCACACATAGCGAGATCGCTACTGAGGTCGCTGTTGCGTCACAAAACTTGTGACTCAGCAGCGATCTCGCTAGCGATCTCGCTATGTGAGACGGGGCCTTTATCTGACCTGGTTTCTTTGGATGATACATGCCAAAAATAGGTGAGTACCAACATTCCTCGGAATCTTGAAGTACAGGTGCAATTTCCGCGTGGCCACTCTGGAATATTCTCTCCATGAAGGTAAAGACATGTTCTCTTGTTTCTGGTGTCTTCTGCAGTTTGCGTGTAAGGGAGACAAATCGACTGTAGACAAGTTCTCTGTTGTTGGGTAAGCGTTGCCTCTGTGGTTTGAATGGTAAAGGTGCGACCCAACTCTTTGATTCATCTCTTACTATCTCTCGCTCCATGATGTCCAAGAACAGTCTGTCCTCTATGGACGTTGCTACCTCGTTGTCTTCTTATGTCCTGTGGAAAACTGTGCACTCTATATGATCTTGCTCACCGTCGCATGCATGGTCTTCACAGGAAGGATAAGCTAACAGACAAGGTGGAGGGGCGTTGTGTGGCAATTTTTTAATCAGGAAACTGCTCTCGCATGGCTGGAAGAGAGACAGACGTCCATTTTCAAGAGTATTGGTGAGCATGTTGTTGACTGATGTCGGCCTGTGTGCTCCACCCAAACAGACGTCTCCCACAATGACCATCCTAGGTCAAGTCTCTGAGCATATGGGGCATTTTGTGAGCCATTAATCTGTCCTCTAGCCTTGTGGACCCGTAGTATGTCTCTTCCGAGGAGTAAGATGATTGGAGCTCCTTGGTCCAGTTCCGGTATCAGGTGAGCTATACTTTTCAAGTGGGTATGATGGGCTGCTACCTCTGGTGTAGGTATCTCAGACCTGTTGTCAGGAATCTGGTTGCACTCCAGTATTGATGGCAAGGATAAGCAGGTTTGACCGGCCATAGACTCTACTTTGAATCCGGTCGCTTTTCTCCCCGCCGTCTCGACAGTACTTGCACACGTCTTCAAGGAGTAAGGAGAGCCGGGACCAGCAATGTTGAAGGTGTCGAAGAGAAAGGACTTAGCTAGAGACCTGTTGCTCTGATCATCCAAGATTGCATATACTTTGATTGCCTTATCCCGTTGGCTCGCTGGGAATACTCTGACAAGACAGATTTTCGAGCAGGATCTTCCTGCTACAAGTTCCTTGCAGATCTCTGTACACTGAGAAGTGACCACTGGGGTGTCTGTCAGTGTCCAACTGTTTTTTGGCAGACTCTTCTACTCGCGACGATACCCCTGAGGGTGGTCCAGGGTGTAAGGCCGTGTTGTGCTCCACACTACTACATTCTGCGCATTTCACACTGGTTTCACAGTTCTTGGCGAAATGTGAGGTCGTCGCACAGCATCTGAAGCATATCTTGTTTTCCTTTAGGAAACTCTTACGGTCGTCTAGAGACTTCTCCCTGAAGGCTCTACATTTTAGTAGAGGATGAGGTTTCTTGTGTAGGGGGCAGTGTTTGCTGAGATCCTGCGGTTTGTCCTCTTCTGGAGAGGACTTACTTGCCCTGTAAGGAAAATCTGTCGAGGTGACATTAGTTTTGTGGACTGCCACTGGTGTTTTACTGGGTTTTACACCAGAGGCAGTGGTACATGACATAGTGAAATCAAAACTGGGGTCATTTCTAACTTTAGCCTGCTGAGCAACAAAGTCGACAAACACCCTGAAAGGAGGAAATGGTACCTTATGAGCCTGTTTGTAACGGGACCCATGACTGACCCACTTTTCTTGTAAGTTGTAAGGGAGCTTTTGGACAATTGGGTTGACACCTCTGGCGGTGTCCTGGTATGCCAACCCTGGTAGGTCACCTTCTGCCTGAGCAGCATGTACCTCCATTAACAAGTCGCTCAGTTCCCTGAGCTTTTGATAACCCTTATTTGCTATCTTGGGAAAATCATCAATTCTTTTATACAAAGCGTTTTCTGTAGCTTCTATTGACCCATAACATTCTTCGAGTCTCTCCCACACCATACGAAGTCCTGTGTGTGGGTACTTTATGTTAATGTTCCTGATTCTTTTGGCGTGTTCAGCTGACTCGTTCCCCAGCCACTTTACCAGTAGATCTAACTCTTCACTACTGGAAAGATCCAAGTCTCTGATGGTGTTCTGGAAGGAGGCTCGCCATGCTCTATAGCTTTCAGCTCGATCAGTGAACTTTACAAGTTCCTTGGTCACCAGCTCCCGGCGGGTAAAGAACCTTGCAAAGTTCATAGTGGCTGAGTCAGTGCCGACATGAGCTGGTGTGCTGTTGTCATGCGGTGTGTGTGGTGCGTCCTCATACCTGGTAGGAGCTTCTGGCTTAGGAAAGTCTGTATAAAACCGTTCCGAAGCTAAGGGTGTCCCTGTCAGTCTGGGAGGAGGCCGTACCTTCTGTTCTGTAAGACGGTAGTGGTGGTCGACGTAATTTTGCGGTGTACCTTCCTGCTTCCAGTACGGCATTTGGAGGAAGGATCTCTGGTAATCTGTATAGACTGGTTGGTGTAACGGATCAGAGTTATCGTCTATTCTAGGGTGTTGGTGGACATATTCTGAGACGCGTTGGGCTGGATCCTGTCGATCAAGGTCTGGTCCTCGTACGTCACTGTCTCGCTCTGATTCAGAAAACTCCACGGCTTCTAAGAACTCAGCTTTGGCTATTGCGGCTGCTGCTTCTTTTTCAGCGGAGAGCCTTTCCAAAGTCGCTCGCAGGCGTGCTTTATTTGCTTCTCTATCGGCTTGCAGGCGGGCTCTTTCTACTTCTCTATCTGCTTGCAGGCGGGCTCTTTCTGCTTCTCTATCTGCTTGCAGGCGGGCTCTTTCTGCTTCTTGCTCTGCTTGCAGACGGGCTCTTTCTGCTTCTTGCTCTGCTTGTCTTAACTTTAACTGCATCTCTTGTGCAGCGAAGAAGGATCTTACTTTCGCCGCCTCAGCTTCTGCACAGGCGAGAGCGATAGACTTTTTCAATGACGACTTGCTAGAGCGGCTTGTTTGGGACCTCGTCCCTAGTGACGATGTTCGACTTGCAGACATTTTGTGTCTGTTTGCAGACTGTAGGACGTCTCAGAGTGGGTAGAAATGAACTTCAGCATGGACTGAGACGTGTCGCGCTTGGTGGGCTGCACTCTCGGTACTTCTGACTGTATGGCGGCCGCTGCGGTATCTGCAGGCAGTGCGGTATGGTACAAGCGGCTCCATAAGTGGTATTTGCTATCACTGGCGTCTAGCCTTCATTTTACTGTTCTGTCTTCATACACGTTGATACGGTGTGTGATCCAACATACAGCATAAACCACTTCTGTCTTCCAAATAAGCAGACTGTTCTCTGTAGTCTAAGTATAAGAATACAAATGATATGGATAAGTATTGAGTAGTGTTGAGCGATACCGTCCGATACTTGAAAGTATCGGTATCGGAAAGTATCGGCCGATACCGGCAAAGTATCGGATCTAATCCGATACCCGATACCAATACAAGTCAATGGGACTCAAGTATCGGACGGTATCCCTGATGGTTCCCAGGGTCTGAAGGAGAGGAAACTCTCCTTCAGGCCCTGGGATCCATATCAATGTGTAAAAGAAAGAATTAAAATAAAAAATAGGGATATACTCACCTCTCCGGCGGCTCCTGGACTTTACCGCCGTAACCGGGAGCCGTTGTACCTAAGAATGCGCGCTTGAAGGGCCTTAGATGAGGTCACTGCGCTCTGATTGGTCCGTAGTGGTCGCGTGACCGCTACGCGACCAATCACAAAGCAGTGACGTCACCTAAGGTCTTTCATGCGCTTGAAATACCTTAGAAGACGTCCGCAGCTTCTGATTGGTCGCGTAGCGGTCGCGTGACCGCTACGCGACCAATCACAATGCAGTGACGTCTTCTAAGGTATTTCAAGCGCTTGAAAGACCTTAGGTGACGTCACTGCTTTGTGATTGGTCACGTAGCGGTCACGCGACCGCTACGGACCAATCAGAGCGCAGTGACCTCATCTAAGGCCCTGCAAGCGCGCATTCTTAGGTACAACAGCTCCCGGTTACGGCGGTAAAGTCCAGGAGCCGCCGGAGAGGTGAGTATATCCCTATTTTTTATTTTAATTCTTTATTTTACACATTGATATTAATCCCGATACCAATTCCCGATACCACAAAAGTATCGGATCTCGGTATCGGAATTCCGATACCCGCAAGTATCGGCCGATACCCAATACTTGCGGTATCGGAATGCTCAACACTAGTATTGAGCCAAATAACGGCACAGCTGATACTTTACAACTAGCAAGAAAAATATACAGGATGATGCAACTTCTATATATAACTACATACAGCAAGTCACTGATAATAGATTTCCTAAGTACTGCTGCTATACAATAAATCACATTCTGTAGAACACTATATTGCAAGAACAGAGGTAACAATCTTACCGGATAAACTTAACCAGGATGGAAACTAAGTGAGGTAGTTCAGCACAGCACATGAACGCGTGTGTCCCAGGAGGTACACAGAAAGTAATGGAGTCTCTCTTTCCCAGCATACCTTGATACAATCCCATAATGCAGCACTCTAATTATAACTAAAACACAGGTTATAAATTTAACCACCACTAGATGGTGCTATAACACAGCAAAACCAAACACTATTAGTACAAAAACTTTAATGCATGATACCAACACCTGTCCTTCCTAGAAAGGACAGAACAATGTGATCTGATGTTTGATGGGAACTGTTAATGTGTGACTGGTGAGGACATAGTGCAGAAGTGGAGTTTTTCCAAGAGTGGGCGATGGGACTGTGAAAGGTGTGAGGGGTGGAGGCGGAGCTGGGGTGGAGCCTGGGCAGAGTCTCAAGGGGACCCCAAAATTTTGACAGTATGGGGCCCTGAAATTCCTAGTGGCAGCCCTGCCCTCAAATGCCAGAACTGAATTTCAGTTCCAGTCCGGCCCTGTTGCTACCTATAAAAGCGCGATTTGAATATGGTCCTGTGACGTAGATGCTAAGAGCCATGTCCACCTGCATACTTGTACCAGCACAATTGTTCTTTCATTGACCCCTGTTTGTTATTCAGCCATCGCACCTTGAGTCAACACCCTAAGATCTTAATAAATAGGTGGGAAATCTGTAAATAATGAGCTGTACCTGCGTTCTTAAATGTAAACTGAAATGTGTATTTATATGGCACAAATTGCTAAGTCTGTTCTAATTTATTTGCACATTGGTTTCTAGAGGCGTTTTGTGCATAGCCACATATTAAGAAACCTAACAATGACAACAATCAATCACACCATGCTTCATCTCATAAATATTTCTGAATAAACTAAAATCATATATAATAGCAATAAAAAAAAACAAATTCCCCAAACACTGCTGCACTCCAGACTTCAGTGAGACAAGCAGGATAAAGGATCAACTTGCCTTTTTCAATGAAGTCTGGAGACCTGCCACATTACAAAAAGGAAATTCATATGGCTTTAGTGCCATCTGCTGGTCTCTTTGCATAGTATTTTCTAATTTAAGCACAGACGAAGACCACATATTATTTAAAGGATGCATGCTGCCCAATCCATAGGCAGTATGAATCAGACCCTGGCTGTATGATTTCAGCAATATACAGTGGCATATAACAGTTTGGGAACCCTTGGTCAAAATTACTGTTATTGTGAACAGTTGAGCAAGTTGAAGATGAAATGATCACTAAGGATTAATGCTAAAGATGACACATTTCCTTAATATTTTAGGCAAAAAATATTTATACATTTTCATCTTTTACATTTTAAAAATTACAACATTTTGGGGCACCCTTGGAGATTTGTGTGCTCATACAACTTTGACCAAATGTTAGGTGTCAAGTTTCCACTGCTGCAATCTCGAGCCACCTCTGCTGTGGTCTCCCATTCTTCTTCAGATGCAGTGGAGCCTGCTCAGCGGAGACATCAGTCCCAGCGTCTGGATCAATCAGATACTGTGCGCTTGGTTACTGCTGATCTTCTAGGCTCAGCCATGGTAGCCAGCACTGTTCAGCATGAGCAGACGCTCCTGGGACTAAGTCCTGCTTTTCCTCCACTGAGCATGCCCAAGGGATGACCTCTCATTGGAGGTCGAGGGTTACATGCTCAGGTCATGAAGCAGTTCCTATTGGACCACTAGGAAAGTCCTGGAGAGCTTTCTCTATAAAAGGTTTGCATGGCCACACGGCCATGCGCTAGTATCAACTTATGTTCTTGTGTATGAGCTTAGCTACTTGTGGTCTCTGTCAGTATGTGCTCAGGGTATAGCCACTAGAATTCCGGCTGTGATCCTCTGTGAGGTTAACGGAGCACAGCGTTACCTTTAATCTCAGCAACTCTGTGAAATGACAGAGTTTGCTCCTATACAGACCGGGTGACGGAACCCGTGTCTATTCAGGTGTAGTACCGCCATATAGTGCCACCATTTTCTAGCAGCAGGTTCCATTCCTGCACGGTGGACCCCGGGTTGCGAACACATCTATACAATCTCCATATTTACTCTGCGCGTTCCGTCAGCCCTAACAGTATACTAGCGCCAGGGTCTGGCTAGTAATGGTGGATGATCAGCGTCTACAATGGTACATCCAGCAGCTGGAGGGCAGGTTGGCGGCTCTTGAACGCACAACCTCGGCTGTGGATGTCACCGCAATCGCTGTTCAGGCTGCTAGCGTGGCTGCAGCCAGTTTGTCCACTGCCACCCCTGCTCTGACTTTATCCCATCTCCCGTTATCGGACAAGTTTGCTGGTGACAGTAAGCTGTGTCCGGGATTCGTCAGTCAGTGTGCTATACATCTTGACCTCCTGGCTGCACGTTTTCCCACGGAACGGGCTAAAGTGGGATTTATTTTATCCCTTCTGTCGGGCAGGGCGTTTGAGTGGGCAACGCCGCTGTGGGAGCGCGATGATCGTGTGGTGCAGAGTGCTCCTCGCTTCTTGGACTCTCTGAAACAGGTCTTTATGGGACCTCGAGTCACCCATAATACGGTGCTCCAACTGCTGGCATTGACACAGGGCTTGTCCATAGTCAGTCAATTCGCCGTCCACTTCCGGACTTTGGCATCTGAGCTGGAGTGGCCGGATAAAGTCCTTATCCCGGTCTTTTGGAAGGGACTGTCTGACCATGTGAAGGATGCCTTGGCCACCAGGGAGATTCCTGCCACACTGGAGGAGCTTATAACTATTTCCACCCGCATCGACCTTCATTTTAACGAATGAAGGTTGGAGTGAACCCAGTGTAGGCAGAGGTTCCGGTTGGCCCCTATCTTCGCCACTCCTCTGGAATCTCCTGTTCAGGCGTCCGAGTCCCATGAGGCCATGGAGGTATGTCGAGCAAGACCTAAGTCCCAGGCCGCTCAAATACTCGTGGTCTGTAATGTCTGCCAGCAGATAAGACATTATGCCAAGAAATGTCCCCAGCGGTTGGGAAACGACCGCGTCTAGTAACCATAGGAGGAGGTTTACTAGACACAGCGGTGTTTTCCTCCAAACTGTCCTTTAAGGGGCAAATCACCTTTGGCCCTTCCACTCTTGCAGTTGAGCGTTATGCGGATTCTGGGGCGGAGGGGAATTTTATGTCCTCAGCCTTCACCCAAACCCACGCAATACCCCTGGTGATGCTCGCCAAGCCGGTGACTGTACGAGTGGTGAATGGGTCGACACTGCCCTCACAAATAACACACCAGACCATCCCATTTACATTATCTATGTCTCCTTCCCATCAGGAGATTACCTCCCTCCTTGTCATCCCCGAGGGAATAGACGAGATCCTGCTAGGGATACCTTGGTTACGTTATCACTCCCCTCATATAGAGTGGTCCTCAGGGAGAATTTTGGGATGGAGTGAATCTTGTGAGGGCAGATGTCTGAGGGAGTGCATTCAGGTTGCTACTACTGAAGTACCCACAGATCTTACCTCTCTCCCCAAGCACTACTGGCCTTATGCGGACGTATTCTCCAAGAGGGTTGTGGAGACCCTTCCGCCCCACCGCCCCTATGACTGTCCTATTGACCTCTTGCCTGGTGCAGAGCCTCCCCGGGGTTGAGTCTATCCCCTGTCTCTCCTGGAGGCTGAGGCGATGTCCCAATACATCCAGGAGAATCTGGCAAGAGGATTCATTAGGAAGTCGGTGACACCTGCAGGGGCAGGATTCTTCTTTGTGCAGAAGAAGAATGGAGAACTACATCCATGCATTGATTACAGGGGTCTTAACGCCATCACCATTAAGAATAAATATCCTCTGCCTCTGATATCAGAGCTATATTGACAGGTTGCGGGGAGCGAGGGTATTTACAGTCAGATACTGTGCGCTTGGTTACTGCTGATCTTCCAGGCTCAGCGATTGTAACCAGCACTGTTCAGCGGCAAGCAGACGCTCCTGGGACTAAGTCCTGCTTTTCCTCCACTGAGCATGCCCAAGGGACGACCTCTCATTGGAGGTCGGGGATCACATGCTCAGGTCCTGAAGCAGTTCCTATTGGACCACTAGGAAGGTCCTGGAGAGCTTTCTCTATAAAAGGTTTGCATGGCCGCGCGGCCATGCTCTAGTATCAACTTATGTTCTTGTGTATGAGCTTAGCTACTTGTGGTCTGTGTCAGCATGTGCTCAGGGTCGGCTGTATAGCCACTAGAATTCCGGCACCTCCGGAGAGGAGTTTGTGTGTGTGAATTTAGGGCTGGCGTATAGCCACTAGAATTCCGGTACCTCCGGAGAGTAGTTGTTTGTGTGCTGTTGCTGACTGTATGACCACTGTATGCTACCTGCTCCGTTAGTGAGCTGTGGTCCTCTGTGAGGTTAACAGAGCACAGCGTTACTTTCAATCCCGGCGACTCTGTGAAGCGACAGAGTTTGCTCCTATACAGACCGGGTGACGGAACCCGTGTCTATTCAGTCATAGTACCACCACATAGTGCCACCATTTACTAGGAGCAGGTTCCACTACTGCATGGTGGACCCTGGGCTGCGAACGCACCTATACTATCTCCATATTTACTCGGTGCATTCCGCCAGCCCTAACACCAAGGTTTCAGACCTTAATTAGCCTGTTAGTGTTAAGGCTTGTTCACTATCATCATTAGGGAAGGCCAAATGATGCGAATTTCACAGCTTTATAAAAACCCAGCCTCCTCTAACCTTGTACCAAAAAAAAGAAGCCATGGGTTCTTCTAAGCAGCTGCCTAGCACTCTGAAAATAAAAATGATGGAGGCCCACAAACCAGGAGAGGGCTATTTGAAGATAGTAAACCATTTTCAAGTTGCCCTTTCCTTAGATTGAAATGTAATTAAGATATGACAGTTAACAAGAACAGTGGAGGTCAAGATAAGGTCTGGAAGACCAAGCAAAATTTTATTGAGAGCTGCTCGTGGGACTGCTAGAGAAGCAAATCGGAACCCCCGCTTGACTCCAAAAGACCTTCAACAGACTCTGGAGTTGTGGTACATTGTTCTACTGTTCAGAGACACTTGCACAAATATGGCCTTCATGGAAGAATCATCAAAAGAAAACCTCTCCTGCATCCTCACCATAAAATTCAGTGTCAGAAGTATGCAAAAGAACATCTAAACAAGCCGGACGCATTTGAAAACAATCCTTTGAACCGGTGAAGTTAAAATAGAACTCTTTGGCCACAATGATCAAAGGCATGTGTGGAGAAAACAGGCTCAGAATTTCAAGAATAGAACATCTCAACAACAATTAAGCATGGGGGTGGATCAATCATGCTTTCAGTTTGTGTTGCAACAAATGGCACGGGAACGTTTCATAGGTGGAGGGAAGAAAGGATTCAATGAAATTTCACCAATTTCTTGATGCTCATATAAGGTGTTATCGGAGCATGCTCAGGTGCTAACCGAATGTCTTCAACGTGCTCAAAAAATATGTTCGAGTCCTCGTGGTTGCATGTTTCACAGCTGTTTGACAACCGCAACACATGCAGGGATTGCCTGTTTGTTAAGCAATCCCTGTATGTGTGACACCCCAGGGTCTTGGTCATCACAGTGACATTGCTTTCCTCCCTGGGAGAGTGATGTTATGCTTGGAAGCGATGAAGGATATCTCTTTATCAGGTAATCACAATACACACAACATGTTCACACTCCAGGCCACAAGGGGGAGCTCTAAGCCTGATTTAGGATGAACTCCTCTATAAATACATTCTGATCAGGAGGGAAAGGGTTCAGAAAGTAAGTTACAGAGAAGAGAGCAGACCGACATAGTGTCAGGTCTGAAGGGGTCCTGTAGTCCGAGGTACTACAGCCCCTAGACAAAGGGACATATAGAAGGAAAGGACATTGTTCAGTGAGCATGAAGGAGAGCGAAGCACAGGAGACTGATATCAATGGAGACCAGCTGTGAATGAACTATCTCCCTCTGAAGCGCAGATAACTGGTAGCCGGAATACCGAGGTTGTAAGAGACTCTACGACTTACAGCAGAGACTGGCAGGACAGCTGAACTGCAAGTTACCTGTCTGCCACACACACTTGAAGACACAGTAACTCATAGAGCCCGAGGCGTGATAGAGTCCCTGTAAAAAGGCTCGAGTTAAGCTACTTTCACACTTCCGTCTTTTTTCCTCCGTCGCAATCCGTCGTTATGGCAAAAAAATGGATCCTGCAAATGTGCCCACAGGATGCGTTTTTTTGCCATTGAATTTAACTAACGACGCATTGCGACGGATGGACACACGTCGCATCCGTCGTGCGACGGATGCGTCGTGTTTTTGCGGTCCATCGTGACAAAAAAAGTACAATGTAACGTTTTTTGTCTGTCGGCTCCGCCATTTCCGACTGCGCATGCGCAGCCGGAACTCCGCCCCCTTCTCCCCGAGACTCACAATGGGCAGCGGATGCGTTGTAAAACTGCATCCGCTGCCGACGCCGGTACGTCGGGCCGACAGTTTGCGACGGCCCCGTACTGACGGATGTGTGAAAGTACCCTTACCTGTCATAGAGGTATTGTCCTATCCCATATGGGGTACAGAGAGAAGAACTGTGAGGACCTTATCAGAAGCCATAGGCAGTAAAGGACTACAACACCACCAAGCTAGAGGAAGGCTTTTAACTCCACCTGGTAAAGGGGACTCTGGATTTGCTTCCAATCCAGCCGGACTCTGCCTGCCCTGTGATCTGGTACCCTGGACTGTGTCTGCCTGAAGACTTCAGTAAACCAGGTAAAGAGACTGCAAACCTGTGCCCTCGTTCTTTACTGCACCATTCACCATCTACACACCGGGAGCCCTGGGGATATACTTCACCTGTGGAAAGTTATACCATCTAGCTGCCATAACATCACCCCTAAAAGCAGCGTCGGTCTCCACTGACCGAATACCACAGGTGGCATCACAAACATAAACTTTATTCAATTTCCCCTTTTACATGGGCGCCCAGGGCCATGGACCAGGTCGCCACCGTGACATCCCACTGTGAACACCAGACCCGGTACCGGGTACCCCACTGCCCTGGTGGGCGACTCATATGTGTTGCAACTGTCAGTCAGCAGCAAGACATGCAGCTGTGGGGACTCAAACATATTTTTCAAGCACGCTGAAGACACTCGGTTAGCACCCGAGCGTGCTCGGATAACACCTTATCCGAGCATGTTCGCTCATCACTAGTGGCTAGACTTTAAAAGAGCAGTGGAGGAAGCAAGAAAGTCAGTTCACCCATCCAAGTATCCAGGACACTGAGCACGGAAACTGCAATGCAGCAGGAAAAGAAATCTATCCAATAGGTAATCCAGCTCAGGTAGTCGGTTAAAAGCTTTCAAATTTTATTAGGAAAATTCTTTAAAATTAAAGAATTTAACATACTGTCTGAGCTGGATTACCTATTGGATCAAAAGAGCAGTGCATGCAAGACGACCCAGGAATCTCACAGAACTGGAAGAATTTCCAAGGAGGAATTTATGAAAGTCCCTCAAACAGAAACTGAAAGACTCTTGACTCGCTACAAAAAGTGTTTAAAAGCTGTGATACTTGCAAAAGGGGGTAGTATTAGGTACTAACTATGCAGGGTCAGAACTTTTGCATTGGCCCATTCTCCTTTTTGTGAATTGTAAAATGTAATAGATGAAAATATATAGGTATATATATTTTTTTCCGATTATTATTTTTTTTTTGCCTAAAACACAAAGGAAATGTGTCATCTTTAACTTTAGGCCTTTTACGGATCATTTCATCATCATTTCATCTCCAACTTGCTTAACTTTTCACAATAACAGTCATTTTGACCAGGGGCGCCCAAATTCAAATGCCACTATATATTTAACTCTGAAATGCTGTGGGACCGAGCTGCATGGGAGACTAGTCAGACAGGCGGGTCTCCAATGGCTTCTCCCCACCCACTACCCTAGATTGACACATCTCTCTCCATATAAGCATGTAGGGAGAGACCTGTCAGTCACTGGTAGTTGGTGGGAAGAAGTAGCTGGGGACTCACCTATCAAACTAGTCTTTCTTGTGGCTTTGTCACCAAGGGATTTTCAAATTTATTCTCCTCTGAAAGCCATAGCATTTCAGAGTTAAGCATACTGTATATTGCTGAAGTCCTACAACCAGTATCTGATTCATGATGCCAATAAATTGGGCAGCAGCACATATCAGCTGTGAGGTTCTCTTTAAATATTTTTAAATTATAGTGTTGAGGGAGGATCTAAAATGATCCTTCACGGTTAACTCAGTGATTTCCAAATTAATCTACAGGGCGTTGCCGGCAACTGAAAATGACCAGACGGGGACGTGTCTCTGTTTGGGGGGGATCAAGCAGATCTCTGGGCCCCCGTTTATTGTGTATGACTTTTCATAGTCATAGAAATTATACTTCAACCAATCAGCATAAGAACACGCTCACAGTTCTTAACCTATAAGAATGCAGGAACAGTCTGTACGTCAAAGTCTCATAGAACAATACAGCCTCAGTCTCATGTCCTGTCTAGATTGCAACAATCAAGGTCTCATAACAGCTGTAAACTTTAGCCTAGTAACAAAATTTATCTTCAAACAGCAAAATGGAGTCGAAAAGCACAAAATGGAGAATCTTTCTTAATTTGTTCCTTCATAATAGGTACTATCACCTTGTTCAGCAGATCGGATGCGATCCAGAAACTGAGACCCCTATCATTCAATGAAAAAGCTGTTTAGCAGCAAACTGTTAGGAACACAGAAGCTCTGGGTATGAGCAAGCACATAGCGTTGTTTTGGCTCAATAGAAAAGTCTATGGGCCCATCCTCCTTTCTGTGTACAGCAGTGGTTCCTAACCTTTTTAACATGGAAGGCAACTTTAACTTCTGAGATATTGTTGCAGGCCACAATCTTTGGGAAGAAATAATTGAAGCCATAATGTAACCAATTAGGAATAACTGGTCATTAAAGGGTTATTCTGACTCCACTGACTTCCGTGTAAGGAGGTAGCAGTATTGGTGGTGTCACGTCTACCGATATTGACAGCAACATGTGCGTGTTTAGTAGGTATTGTGGACTTGTACTATTCAAATGAGGATAGATGAATGATACCTGCTAATGTGGCAGACGCACCAGCCAGCATCTGTAGATATGACATCCCCAGTACCTCACTTCCCCATATGGAAATGAGCAGAGCTGAATAATCCTTTAAGTCTGCCCAAATTGTTTCCCTTGCATTATTGTGTCTCCTGCATTATGTTCTGCCAGTTGAAGTCCTCCTCTGCGTACCTTGTAGGTGGGACACAAGTGTTGGCAGCTCAGTTCAGTGAGGCCCTGCTTGACTTGTTTCTTCTGGAGGACTCGGACCTTCGGATAACCCTTCTGTGAGTTCAGTCCTTGTTCTATCCTCTGAGCTGGTTTAACTTCTGGTGTTACTTCTCTTGGCACTACCCACCTATCATCTTCATTGTCTGCGAACCTTATTGGTGCAGAATTCCTTTTCTTGGGGTTTAGTTATGACACACAGGGACGGAGCATGTTGCAGTGTAGCACTCTTCCTGGTGCCACATCTGCTCTTTTGGGTGGGACCTCATACACTGGATTTTCAGGATACACTCCCCTTGACACCCAATTGGGAGTTGCCTCCCATATGTAATCCAACTTGCCCTACGGTGCTTTGCTCGTACTAATTCTCGATCCCCTGATTGCAGTAGTATCTACTTCACTGGGGTCACATCAGGGTGGCTCATCTAGTGGAATCGCTGCCCAACCAGATGCCTCAAGGTCTGCAACCAGTGTTAATGTTCTTGCACCTAGGTAGAAGTATTCATTTTTGTGTAGCCTTGCTCTGGATCGAGTTCCAGCTTGGTGATTTCATGACCATTACGGCCGAACAGCAACATTTAGGGTATATAACCTGTTGTGGTGTTAGCTGATTATTGTACACCAATATCATTTCAAATTCAAACTCGGACTGCCTCATCTTCCCGACATCTTCATGTGTCCTTCTTGTGCTCAGCATCTGTAGTAGCATTCTGTTGAAATTTTAACAGGCCCCATTTCCCTGAGGGTGATAGGGCGTTGTTCTGGACTTCTCAATGCAGTCGGTGCAGTTCTTCCATGACTTTCCCTTTAAAGCACACTCCCTGGTCAGAATGAATCCTCTTTGGACACCCGTATACCTGAATAAAGTCACAATAGATTTCTCGGGCTGCTGACTCAGCCATCTAAACCCTGGTAGGGGTCACGACTGCGAACTTCGCAAAGTGGTCTATCTTCACAAGGCAGTATTCACAACCATTGTGGAATGGGCTGATCATGAGGTAGTCAACCATCAACTGTTCCAGTGGCTCAAACGTCCTTATCATTTGAGTAGGCACTTGCTCTTCACAAGGTTTAGTTAATTCACACTGATGGCACTTTTGACAAACTTCCTCTACTATCTGATGTAGTTGTGGCCAATACATGAACCATTATAGACATTGAAAGGTTCTCTCATTTCCGAAGTGGTTACCCCTCTCATGAGCTTCCTTCACCATGCTGGACACCATCCCCTCTGGAATCACTACTTGCCATGTAGTACTGAATTCTCTTGGTAACTGTATCCACCTGTAGAACAGGCTATTGTTCATGCAGAGCTGTTCCCATTGTCCTAGTGTCTGTAATGTCTGTTAGGGAATGATAAACAAGGCAGCTCTCTCTTCACCATTGGGCTTATGGCCTAGAGTCACCAACTGCTGGAGCTTTGATACCTCTGAGTCTGACAATTGAAGTTGTACCCATTTATCTTTTTGGCGCTCCAGCATTCAATTTAGGCGGTATTCCCCCAGATTCTTGAGAAGCCATTAGAGCTTTTTCAAAACGTCTGAAGTCTGGGGTCTCGTCTCCCTCTAATTCTTCGTCCACATCTTTGACCAGTTACTCATGGGTCACTCTTAATAGTGCATCTACTTGGGTATTTTCAGCTTTCGACATATAGGCTATCTTATACCAGAATTTGGACATCTTTGCTACCCACCGTTGCTCCTAGTTTCGCATTTTCTAGATCAGAAAGCAGGTTATTGCCAGTCCGTACATTAACTTAAGACCCCAACAGATATTCTGCAAACTTCTCAGTCATGGCCCAAGCCAGGGCCAATCATTCGAGTTTCAATGAGTTGTAGGTCTCAGGGTTTTATCTCTGCATCCCGTAAAGATCGACTAGCATACAACCCCTGGCAAAAATTATGGAATGCCCAGCCTTGGAAGTTGTTCATTCATTTATTTAATTTTATAGAAAAAAAGCAGATCACAGACATGGCACAAAACTAAAGTCATTTCAAATGGCAACTCTCTGGCTTTAAGAAACACTGAAAGAAATCAAGAACAAAAATTGTGGTAGCCAGTAATGGTTACTTTTTTTAACCAAGGATAGGGGAAAAATTATCGAGCCACTCTCTGCTTTGTGATCTGCTTTTTTTTCTACAAAATTAAACAACTGAATAAACATCCTCCAAGGCTGGTGATTCCATATTTTTTGCCAGGGGTTATAGGCAATCACTCATTTCTGTCTTTCCAGGATGTGGGCCAACACAGCTTCCAGACCGTAGAGACTCCCGTCAGTGTATAACACGAATGGTTGCAAGAAATTTGCATAGGCCAAGATGGGAGCAATCATTATTGCATGTTTCAGTGCCTGGAAGACCTCTTCTTGACTCTGCCCCCACTCGATTGCTCAACTCTTGGGACCACCTGCCTTCCCCCTGAACAACCCAGACAAACCCAAGAACACTTTCAGCTCTCTCAAGGTGGTTGGGGTAGGCCACCTCTGCACGATAGCCACTTTCTCCTTCGTGGGGTACATGCCTTCAATGGAGACTGTATGTCTCAGGTACACAATCTCCTCCTCAAACAGGTGACACTTTGGGACTTTATCTTCAGTCCATGCTTCTGACGCTGCTCTAGCACCTACCCCAGTTGAGCAAGATGTTCTTCAAACATGGTATTTATTATTATAGCGCCATTTATTTTGCCTTTACATGTGAAAAGGGGTATACATAATACAAACAAGTACAGTAATCTTAAACAATAAAAGACTGGTACAGGAGGAGAGAATACACTAGCCACGAGGGCTCACAATCTACAAGGGATGTGTGAGGATACAATAGGTTAGGGTAGAGCTGGCCGTGCAGCAGTTTGGAGGATTGGTGGTTACTGCAGATTGTAAGCTTATTGGAAGAGGTAGGTCTTCAGGTTCCTTTTGAAGGTTTCCATTTTAGGTGAGAGTCTGATATGTTGGGGTAGAGCTCCAGAGTAGGGGGGATGCATGAAAGAAATCTTGCATACGATTGTGGGAAAAGGATATAAGAGGGGAGTACAGAAGGAGGTCTTGTGAAGATCGAAGGTTGCATGCAGGTATGTACCAGGAGACTAGGTCACAGATGTATGGAGGAGACAAGCTGTGGATGGCTTTGTATGCCATGGTTAAGTTTATGAACTGGAGTCTCTGGGTAATGGGAAATCAGTGAAGAGATTAACAGATAGGAGAGGCCAGAGAGAAGCGAGGGGGATAAGTGGATTTGTCAGTAAAGCAGCAGAGTTTAGAATAGATTGGAGGGGTGCAAGAGTGTTAGAAGGGAAGCCATAAAACAGGAGGATGCAGTAGTCAAGACGGGAGATGATGATGAGTGCATGGACTAGAGTTTTTGCAGATTTTTGGTTGACGAATGTACGGATCTGGGAAATATTTTTGAGTTGAAGTTGGCAGGAAGTGGAAAGGGCTTGGATATGTGGTTTGAAGGAGATATTAGAGTCAAGAATTACCCCAAGGTAGCGAGCTTGTGGGACTGGGGAGAGTGAGCAGCCATTTACTTTAATGGATAGGTCCATTGGGGGAGTCAAATGAGATGGGTGAAAGATGATGAATTCTGTTTTGTCCATATTAAGTTTTATAAGTCTAGCAGAGAAGAAGGATGAAATAGCGAACAGACATTGTGGGATTCTGGTTAGTTGGGAGGTGATATCGGGTCCAGAGAGGTAGATCTGTCTGTCATCAGCATAGTGGTAATACTGCAAGCCTTTAGATTCTATGAACTGTCCCAGGCCGAAGGTGTAAATAGAGAAGGGGTCCTAGGACTGAACCTTGAGGAACACTGACAGATAGGGATGAGGTGAGGAGATGGTGTGTGAGTGGAAGACACTGAAAGTCCAGTCTGTTAGGTATGACAATAATCAACATACAACCAAATCTGTGATGTCAAGAGATGAGAGGGTCTGTAGTAATAGGGAATGGTCCACTGTGTCAAAGGCAGAGGACAGATCAAGGAGGAAGAAGACAGAGTAGTGTCAGTGGAGTGATGCAATCGGAAGCCAGATTGTAAGCGGTCAAAGAGGGAGCAGGAGGAGAGGTGGGAGGACAGTTCAAAATGGATGTGTTGTTCCAGTAGTTTTGAGGTATAGGGAGAAGTGATATAGCTAGAAACAGAGGATGGGTCAAGAGTGGGCTTTTTGAGGATGGGTGTGATTGAGGATGGCTTAGGGTTGGGATGAAGAGTGTGGTGAGGTTTGAGATGAGGTGGGATGGGATCGGGTCAAGTACACAGGTGGTGAGATGTGATCTTGAGAGTACAGCAGAAAGTTGATCCTCTGTAATGGTGGAGAAGTTGGTTTTGGAGGAGGGCTGAGTAGTTACGAGGAGGGGCTGTGGGGGCTGTAGGCCAAAGCTTTCTCTGATGTTATTAATCTTCTGCTTGAAGAATGAGGCAAAGTCTTCAGCTGAGATGAGGGGAGAAGGAGAAGGTGTGGGAGACGGAGGAGAGAATTGAAAGTGTTGAATAGCAGTTTGTAGTTGTGAGACAGGGAGGATATGAGAGATAAGAAGTAGGTTTGTTATGCTGCAGCGAGTGTGGCCTTGAAAGTAGTGAGAGACTGTTTGAATACAATGAAGTGCCTATTGGAGTGGGATCTTTTCCATCTCCACTCAGCAACCCTGGAAGCTCGCCTCAGTTCTTTGGTCAGGCTGGTGTGCCAGGGTTGACTTTTTTGATTTTGCAAGATTTGGTATGTGTGAGAGGAGCGACCAATTCGAGAGCTACTGCGATTGTAGTGTTATAGAAAGCAGCAGCAGCATCCGCATTGTGTAAGGAACTTATGTCTGTAAGTGGGAGAGTCTGAATGTGGAACGAGATGTTTAAGATTTCTGCGAGGGTGTGCAAGTTTGTGGAGTGGGGATTGTGTACCTGGAGAGGAAAGGGAAGAGAATGTAAGTAAATTGTGGTCAGAATGAGGGAGAGGTAAGTTAGAGAGGTTAGATAGAGAAAAAAAACACAAAACTTGAGCTTAACTTGAGTTGGTACACATGCAGAAGTTAAACGCATGTTCACCTTGGCCACAAAACATTAAAATCTACAAGAGAAAAAGTAAGCAAAAACCCTGATGTAACTAAGTAAAACAGCAAAAGTGCATTCAAATAACACAGAGTTTTTAGTAATACTGTTTTTTGATTAAAACAATAGCACAAAAGCCATCCCACCGTGTCAAGGTAACTCTGATAGGGACAGTCCTACACTGTCTGATATTAAAACCTTACCATGTGTCAATGTTGACCTCAGTGTGAATAAGGGCAGACAAAAGGACTGGGCCCAACCAGGGAACACCAGACTGGGGAAGACTTATATACAATCTCTAGCTCGGAAACAGGGAGGCCACACCCCGGCTTGCACAGAATGCAACAATACAAAGAAAAAAACTGAAAAATTGAGCTTAACTTGAGTTGGCACACATGCAGAAGTTAAATGCATGTTCACATTGGCCACAAAACATTAAAACCTACAAGAGAAAAAGTTAGCAAAAACCCTGATGTAACTAAGTAAAAAGCAAAAGTGCATTTAAATAACAGAGTTTTTAGTAATACTGTTTTTTGATCAAAAAATAGAACAAAAGCCATCCCACTGCGTCAAGGTAACTCTGATCGGAACAGTCCTACACTGTCTAATATTAAAACCTTACCATGTGTCAATGTTGATTAGACAGAGAAGGACTGTCCCTATCAGAGTTACCTTGATGCGGTGGGATGGCTTTTGTGCTATTTTTTGCTTAAAAAACAGTATTTCGGTGAAGGAACAGTTACCTGACTAGAGAAAACCAAATCCCCCTGCATGCTTGCTGCTGGGGCTGGGGGTGTGAGAAAGGTGGAATCCACCATACGCAAGTGCAGCAGGAGAAGCTGTATCAGAGGGAATGAGCCAGGTTTCACTGATAGCAAGGAATGAAAATTTGTTAGTATTAAAAAGATCATGGATGTAGGAAAGTTCTTTGCAGACAGAGCGAGTGTTCCTGTTAGAGGGACTGGGGAAGTGGGGCAGGGTGAATAGGTATAAAGTTAGAGAAGTTACAGAAACTTGTGATAGAGCATGGATGAGAGGATGAAGTTACTGTGGGAATGTGGTGACTAGGACCAGGATTTAGAAAGATATCTCCAGCAGTGAGGAGGAGCAGAAAAATTGTTAGCAGATTGGAGTAAGAGAGGGCAAGAGGTAGCTGCCTGTGTTTGGAGACAGAGGATTGTATGTTGAGGAAAAGTTCTGAGGAAGAGGTGAGATGGATGGGGAGGATGGAGGGAGAGATGAACAGTTCCTTACTTGGTGTAGGGATTAGGGGGTTAGTAGAAAATGAAGGATTATAGAGGTGAGAGTGATGATAAACAGAAATATTGTTTACAATGACGATGTATTCAGTTACCTTCAGTTCCCTTCTGGTTCAATTCTAGGTTAATTCATAGCTCCACACTTCTATGTTGCACTTGTATGGGGCTCCCTGCAGATTGACGTCTTAGCAGACATATTGTATGATTTAAAGAACACCTATTTACCAGGAACATAACTGGCAAAACACGGAGGCTAAGACAAAAGTAAAATATATATATTTTTTATTAATATCCATAAGTTAAAAACATTAATAGACAAAACAAGGGAATTTCATGAAAAAATGACCGATGGCAGCAAAATGTAAGAATTAAGAAACACTGGGATGTATTATATCAATTACTATAAATAAATGCATACAGATAATCTGACTTCCAACTATCCCTAAGCCCCTTTTAGAGTAACATGCATAATGCAGACAATCAAATAAGGGCAAACATAGTAAGGAGAGAAGTGAAATGTAGCAAAATATTCAAATAGAGAAACCTACATCATGTTCTATAGGTAGTGTTGAGCATTCCGATACCGCAAGTATCGGGTATCGGCCGATACTTGCGGGTATCGGAATTCCGATACCGAGATCCGATACTTTTGTGGTATCGGGTATCGGTATCGAAACAACATTAATGTAAAAATGTGTAAAAGAGAGAATTAAAATAAAAAAATATTGCTATACTCACCTCTCCGACGCAGCCTGGACCTCAGCGAGGGAACCGGCAGCGTTGTTTGCTTAAAATTCGCGCGTTTACTTCCTTACGTGACGTCACGGCTTGTGATTGGTCGCGTCGCCCATGTGACCGCGACGCGACCAATCACAAGCCAGAACGTAATTTTAAAATCCTGAAGGACCTAAAATTACGTCACGGCTTGCTGTGATTGGTCGCGTCGCGGCCACATGGGCGGCACGCGACCAATCACAAGCCGGGACTTCACGTAAGGAAGGAAAAGCGCGAATTTTAAGCAAACAACGCTGCCGGTTCCCTCGGTGAGGTCCAGGCTGCGTCGGAGAGGTGAGTATAGCAATATTTTTTATTTTAATTCTTTCTTTTACACATTAATATGGATCCCAGGGCCTGAAGGAGAGTTTCCTCTCCTTCAGACCCTGGGAACCATCAGGAATACCGTCCGATACTTGAGTCCCATTGACTTGTATTGGTATCGGGTATCGGTATCGGATTGGATCCGATACTTTGCCGGTATCGGCCGATACTTTCCGATACCGATACTTTCAAGTATCGGACGGTATCGCTCAACACTATCTATAGGTAAATGCTGCTATGTGTGTGGAAGTATCAAATAAAGTGCATAGTGCTGTGCAAATGTAAATGCCACTCAAGCACCAGCAGCAAAACACCTATAAAGGTTTGCCACAATAACAATATATCTCAGTGAAATGAATTCTGTTACTTACAATGAGTGACCACCGGAGACCCCGACAGCGCCGTTTCGCCACACAGGCTTCCTCAAATGGGGGCGTGTATGTGCGCTACATTGTGTCATGTTTTAAATACTCCCAGCGCGCGTGTAGTCTCAGCTGATATAAATGTCAGTATCACCGGCATCTTATTGCGCATGCGCAGTTTCACGGGTTTCCTCCCATGTAAATAGTGACTTCCCGTGCCGCACGCTTGGAACGCAGGTGTGAAACGCACTGTATCCAATAGAGGGCGGAGTAGGAAGTCACGGAGCCACCCCAAACCGCGCATGCGCTGGCCAAGCGCTGAAATGAATAAAAACAAACCGCCTAACTAAGGGAGAAAAGAAACGGACCTTATTAAGAAGGTGGGATTTAAAGAGCAGTAACGCAAATAATACTGCATGATAACTAATATTCAAGGAATAAAATATTAGAAATAAGTAAATAAAGTGCCAAAATAAATAAACGGTGTATCGAAAACCCATAATAAAGTTAAATAAGTAAATACATAAGAATTATATATATATTCAAATATATGTGAGTAAAATTAATAGTTAGTGAATAATAAATATTTCATATGATTAATATTATAACAACATATAAAAAACAATTGATAGCCATACAAATGAAACAATACATATCCAAATAGAAAAACCTGCGTTCCAAGCGTGCGGCACGGGAAGTCACTATTTACATGGGAGGAAACCCGTGAAACTGCGCATGCGCAATAAGATGCCGGTGATACTGACATTTATATCAGCTGAGACTACACGCGCGCTGGGAGTATTTAAAACATGACACAAGGTAGCGCACATACACGCCCCCATTTGAGGAAGCCTGTGTGGTGGAACGGCGCTGTCGGGGTCTCCGGTGGTCACGCATTGTAAGTAACAGAATTCATTTCACTGAGATATATTGTTATTGTGGCAAACCTTTATAGGTGTTTTGCTGCTGGTGCTTGAGTGGCATTTACATTTGTACAGCACTATGCACTTTATTTGATACTTCCACACACATAGCAGCATTTACCTATAGAACATGATGTAGGTTTCTCTATTTGAATATTTTGCTACATTTCACTTCTCTCCTTACTATGTTTGCCCTTATTTGATTGTCTGCATTATGCATGTTACTCTAAAAGGGGCTTAGGGATAGTTGGAAGTCAGATTATCTATATGCATTTATTTATAGTAATTGATATAATACATCCCAGTGTTTCTTAATTCTTACATTTTGCTGCCATCGGTCATTTTTTCATGAAATTCCCTTGTTTTGTCTATTAATGTTTTTAACTTATGGATATTAATAAAAAATATATATATTTTACTTTTGTCTTAGCCTCCGTGTTTTGCCAGTTATGTTCCTGGTAAATAGGTGTTCTTAAGAGGTGGTCATTTTACTACTGGACCCGTTTTGGTAATGTATAAAATTGCTGTTCTGTTTTCTAACAGAGTGTCCGTCATATTTAGGATGGATTTAAAAGCCAGGGAGACTACCTGGCGTACCAAAGTCTCAGACCTGTTCAAGCAAGGGGTTTCTTCAGGAACACAGGATTTTACGGTGGAGAATAGGGAGCTTTCCCTACAATACAAAAATGCCATACACAAAAAAACAAAATTATGGTGGAATAAAGCCACCTTAGAAAATTACCTTGTTCAGAATATTGTACCCAGGGGTCTCAGAGTGCAGGTATATCCTTCATTCGAGCTGGAAGATCTTGAGCTAGTCCAAAGGTGGAAAAAAGCGTCCACTACATGTTCGTTAGAGTTCATAAAGATTATTATTGATAAGAATACCAGCAGTATGAATGCTCTAGACAATGAAATTGAAGAGCTGCAAAGAACTCTTAAAAGCCAATTGGCTGCTGACAAAATGGAGAACTTTATTAAAGCAATAGAGAAAGATATTGATAAGTGGGAAAATGATATTAGTGAACTGAAACTTAAGAAGTTCACAAGAGATTCAGCTGACTTTGAAGCTGATAAGATTTTCAGATGGCAAATTACAAAAAAGAAATCTTTGCCTGAAGGAACCAGAAATTTGAATCTAAGACATGAACAAATGTCCTACGCAGAAAGCAGCACTTCATGCAGTGAAGCGGAAAGTACCAATGATAGCCGCATGCAGACTAGAGCAAGTAACCATGAGAATCGCGAAAATAGAAAATATCCAGACATCTTTAATTATAGGAGAACGAATAGGAGACATAACGACAAACTTAAGGTAATCAATCTGTCGAATCATGTCTTGAGTGATTCTCAAATAAAATTGCTTGAAAAAGGTTTGAATTTCTCCCCCTCCTCGCATTTAGACACCTTCCAGGTAGTGAAGGACCTGCACCTGTTTGCACGAAAAGTTATCTTACAAAAGTTACATCATAGAAAGGATTGTGATAAGGCCGGTTTTTCTGAAATGGAAAGGGAAACTTTGAAAAATTTAGAAGATCTCCTGGAAGAGAACCAAGTGATGGAGGATGGTAAGTTTCCATCGCAGTTGCTGGGTAAATCATGCAAATTTCCAAATCTGAGCACTTGCTCGGCTGTGGAAATTTTTACGAGAGTAGTGACCGATGATATAGAAAGTCTGCCGCGAGTACCTAATTGGGTCTCCAATTTAAATGGTAAAGAAAAGAGAGCACTTGGGGAGCTACAATCTCTTAGGGATATAGTTATTAAGATGGCAGACAAAGGTGGAAACACAGTGATCTGGCCCTGTGTACAGTACGAAAAACAAGTGGCTAAAATCTTGAATAATGAGAACTGTTATAGGAAATTATCTTATAACCCGTTGAGAGTTCCAACAAAAACTGATCAGTATTTTAGAAACAGCATATGAGGATGGTATTATCCCTAAAAAGTTGGTTGATGAAGTTACAAAATTACAACCGAGATTAGCAACTTTTTATATCCTCCCAAAGTTACATAAAGACCCAATTGATCCGCCTGGGAGGCCTATTGTGTCTGCTATTGGTGGATTATGTGAGAACATTTGTGCAATAATAGATTTTTATCTACAACCACTGGTGTTAACATTACCTTCTTATATTAAAGACAACACCAGTATGCTTAGAAGATTAGACGCATTACAATGAGAGGATGGTGCTTTTTTTGATACGGCCGATGTAGAGGCACTTTATTCGTCCATAAGACATCAGGACGGTTTGCTGGCAGTCTCCCATTTTCTATACAAGAGTAATATGGATCCCCCCTTGAATGAGTTCATTTTGCTGTTGCTCAAATTTGTTTTAGAACATAATGTTTTTATTTTTAATAATGAAATTTTTTTACAAGAACAGGGCACAGCAATGGGGGCTTTATGTGCCCCCGCGTATGCAAACCTACTCATGGGATTCTGGGAGAGGAAGATTTTTCAGGAAGACGCTATTGTGGGTATTGAGGCAATACATGGGTGGAGTCGATACATCGACGATATTATTTTTATATGGGAGGATTCTGTCGATAATCTTATGACACTCATGGATAAGCTCAACCAGAATGATTTTAACATCAGGCTTACCTTTAATTATGGGAGAAAAGTTGACTTCCTTGATCTCCAGATTGAAGCTCTAGCTAATGGTAATGTTGTAACAGATGTGTTTCGAAAAGACAGCTACTAATAGTCTGCTTCACGCAGCTTCTGCCCACAACAGATCCACAATTAAAGGTATCCCTACTGGCCAGTTTATAAGACTAAAAAGAATCTGTACTACGGAAGAGGACTTCATAAGACAAGCATCAGATCTCACTGAGAGATTGTATGATCGTGGGTACAGTAAAAGATTGGTTAAAAAGGGGTTTAAAAGGGCCACCAGATTCTCCAGGGATGAGCTCCTTTACAGTCAGAATCCTGATAGGATTCAAAGGGATAGGTTAGGTATCCCTAATTATGTGAGGTTTATTACCGAACATAATAAGCAATGGCCGGAACTAGTGAAAATTATGGAGAAACATTGGGGCATATTACAATCGGATCCCATTTTGAGAGAAATATTGCCCACTCGGCCATTAATGACCCCTAGACGTTAAACGAATTTGGGTGACTTTTTGGTGCACAGTCACTACCAATGTATACCTAGGTATAGCTTGGAATCAGTGCCCCAAGGATTTTTCCCATGTAAAGCGTGCAAGGCATGCAGTAACCATTTCAAAAGCACCTCCTTTCAAAATTATAATAGTACTAGGATTTTTAAAATTTGGAAAACCCTAACTTGTTCCTCTAAAGGGGTAGTTTGTCATGCATGTTGCCCGTGTAAAAAAGTATACGTAGGCCTTACTACCCGTGAACTCAGAATTAGGACCAGGGAACACGTTAGGGATATTGAGAAGGCTGCAACAGCGGAAGACATCACGACGCTTAAAACCCTCCCTAGGCACTTTAGGCTTTATCATAAATGTGACCCTACAGGCCTGAGGATACAGGCCATTGACCAAATCAGCCTAGGACCTAGGGGAGGCAACCTTAGTAAAATTCTAGCACAGAGAGAGAGTAAATGGATTTACCTTTTGGGTACTCTGACCCCACAGGGTCTAAATGAAAATTTGGGATTTATGGCATTTTTGTAGGAAGGGAGGGGGAAATGTTTTCTTTTCTATGGGTTTTGTATCCAATGCACGTATTATTATATATGTGGATTGTTTTTGTTTTCTTTATTTTCTTTATTCTCTTTATTATTATTTTTTCATTCTTTATTTTCTTTTGATCCTGTTTTAATTTAGTTTTAATTGTATGTGTATGTGTGTTTTGTCTTTATTTACACTATTTTAATTTCTTATATAGAATGGATCTTATAATGAGGCGTTTTTCTGTTTCCTGCGGTATATGAGCATTCGTTTCCCTGGAATCAATGGACTACTCCAAGACACCATCTCTCCGAATATCTTCAGGAGAGCCACAGAATATTTTTTCTGCATAGACACTTTTTGTATATTTACATTAATATTTATTAGGTGGTTTTTCTATTTGGATATGTATTGTTTCATTTGTATGGCTATCAATTGTTTTTTATATGTTGTTATAATATTAATCATATGAAATATTTATTATTCACTAACTATTAATTTTACTCACATATATTTGAATATATATATAATTCTTATGTATTTACTTATTTAACTTTATTATGGGTTTTCGATACACCGTTTATTTATTTTGGCACTTTATTTACTTATTTCTAATATTTTATTCCTTGAATATTAGTTATCATGCAGTATTATTTGCGTTACTGCTCTTTAAATCCCACCTTCTTAATAAGGTCCGTTTCTTTTCTCCCTTAGTTAGGCGGTTTGTTTTTATTCATTTCAGCGCTTGGCCAGCGCATGCGCGGTTTGGGGTGACTCCGTGACTTCCTACTGCTGGAAGTCACTATTTACATGGGAGGAAACCCGTGAAACTGCGCATGCGCAATAAGATGCCGGTGATACTGACATTTATATCAGCTGAGACTACACGCGCGCTGGGAGTATTTAAAACATGACACAATGTAGCGCACATACACGCCCCCATTTGAGGAAGCCTGTGTGGCGAAACGGCGCTGTCGGGGTCTCCGGTGGTCACGCATTGTAAGTAACAGAATTCATTTCACTGAGATATATTGTTATTGTGGCAAACCTTTATAGGTGTTTTGCTGCTGGTGCTTGAGTGGCATTTACATTTGCACAGCACTATGCACTTTATTTGATACTTCCACACACATAGCAGCATTTACCTATAGAACATGATGTAGGTTTCTCTATTTGAATATTTTGCTACATTTCACTTCTCTCCTTACTATGTTTGCCCTTATTTGATTGTCTGCATTATGCATGTTACTCTAAAAGGGGCTTAGGGATAGTTGGAAGTCAGATTATCTGTATGCATTTATTTATAGTAATTGATATAATACATCCCAGTGTTTCTTAATTCTTACATTTTGCTGCCATCGGTCATTTTTTCATGAAATTCCCTTGTTTTGTCTATTAATGTTTTTAACTTATGGATATTAATAAAAAATATATATATTTTACTTTTGTCTTAGCCTCCGTGTTTTGCCAGTTATGTTCCTGGTAAATAGGTGTTCTTTATATTAATTAAGAGGTGGTCATTTTACTACTGGACCCGTTTTGGTAATGTATAATATTGTATAATTTGCAATATATTTGCTAGAAATACATTCAAGTGTGTAGCCGAGGGGAGTGGTCTGTGCTCATCTTGGTCAGATAATTAAGACTGAGCCAGATGCAGAATATTCAAAGTAAAGAAGCGGGTCATAAATATCATTAGGGGTATAGCAGGGGTTAGCTGAAAAACATATCAAGTGACTGCAGTAAGTAGAAGCAGGAAATATCCATATGGAAAGTCGATGACATACCAAGTGATTGCAATGAGCAGAGGTAAGAAAAATCAGTGTAGAAAGCTGGATGACGTACCAAGTGATTGCAATGAGCAGAGGTAGGAAACATCAATGTGTAAAGCTGGATGATATACCTGTAGGAATAATAGATAAATAGACATGCTGATTAGAGTGCAATGGTGGCAGATAGCAGGGTACAGTCTGTATACATCGTATTAAATTCTGGGTAAATTCATATCTTCACACTTCTATGTTGCACTTGTATGGTGCACTCTGCAGACTGATGTCTTTCCAGACATATGATTTGCAATGTATTACACTATCGTCCAGATAAACTAGCTTCACCTCAAAGTTCAAGTCACCAAGACACCTCTCCATCGACTACTGAAACATCCCAGGAATGTTAGTCAGCCCGAATGGCATCAGATGAATCTCAAACAGTGCCATATTGATGATGAAGGGCATCTTCTCCTAATCACACTTGGCCATGGGGACCTGCTAGGAGCCGCTGACCAAGTCCAGAGAGGAAAAGTATTTAGCTTTCCCTAGTGCCAACAGAAATTCTTCTATACTTGGTTACGAGTCTCTAACCATACAGGAGTTCAACTGTTGATAGTCCACGCAGAATGTCAGAGTCCTGTCCTTCCGGACCAACACAATGGGTGCAGCCCAGGGGCTCCAACTTTCTCGTATCACTCAACTCTGTAAAATGTGTGCGAACAGGTCCTTCACTTCTTGATTCATTTGGGGGCAGGATCTGATTATATCTATCCTGTAAAGGGGTTTATTTCCCATAGGGATTTCATGCCGGATGGCCTCTGTGCATGCAAAGTCATTATCTGGTCAGGCGAACACTTCTTAATATTGCTCCAACAAGTCTTTCACCTGTCTGGCCTGCCTGGGGGAGAACTCGGATACTGTAGATCTGTTTCCATCTGCTCCAGTATGTCATGTCTGCCTCTTGCCTTACACTTTTTCCTTTTCTGCTCAATAGACACGATAATGTCCACGGATCTCTATAACAGGAGTCAAATACGCAGCATTCGATCTTGCAAGGCTTTCCTGCCTTCCGTAGACTCGCAAAATTTCCTTCCTGCCAGTTAGCCGTGGGCTCGTTCCACTGAAATTAAAGCAGCTTACTAATAAACAGAAGAGGAAAAATCCAGCACATCTGTTGGTAGTATGAAAAATTGATTATTTTATTGTTAGTCCATAAAAATTACAAAAACACATGATGGGGACATTAAAGACTGATGCATTTCAGGTGGAGAACCATCCTTAATCATACCAATCATGCTATGATTAAGGGTGTATCGCTATGTGAAATGCATCAGTTTTTAAAGGTGCATTCCAGTTATTTCTGAGTCCTTTCTATGTGAAATAACTGCTACACATGCACACTTTTAAAGTAACTTGCTTTCCCGATTCTGTAACCTGAGACCCAACTCCTGGTGACATTAGATTCTCTGGGACTCTGGATTCTGATGTGACTTTTCATGCTGTGTGAACTGGCTCCTATTCATTCACTGGAGATCACTATTTTTGAGCATGCTTTCTGCAGATTCACTGTTTCTCCTAGGTACCCATGAGAGCTCCAGTGGTGCAATGACCGTGGTTACAGCGGTCCCTACTACGACCGGGCCCCGGTGGATAAGGGGTCCAAAGACGCCAGCAGAAACTTCAACTGGATGTGTGTGCTCGGATGCACATCCAGCTAAAGTGGATAGCAACGCACAGACCCATCGGACCCGTGAACACAATGCATGCTGCCGACTTGCAGCTGTCATTGGCATACACATGACTGGGGGCGCATGGCAATGACATCATGCTCTCACGTCGCACGCTGAAGTCAACTTCCAGCTTCAGCACAGGACACGAGCTTTAGGGGAGCGGAGGAAAGGAGAGTATTTATTTATATATTTTTTTAAAATAAGAGGCCATACTACTACATGGGTGACTATGGGCTGTTTATTATACTTTATGGGTGACTATTGATGTGCATTATACTTTATGGGTGACTATGGGATGTTCATTATATTTTATGGGTGACTATGGACCGTGCATTATACTTTATGGGTGACTATGGGCTGTGCATCATACTTTATGGGTAACTATGGGATGTGCAATATACTTTATGGGTGAGTATGGGCCATGTATTATACTTTATAGGTGACTATGGGCTGTGTATTATACTTTACGGGTGACTATGGGCTGTGCCTTATACTTTATGGATGACAATGGGATCTGTATTATACTTTATGGATGACTATGGGATGTGCATTATACTTTATGGGTGAGTATGGGCCATGGGTGAGTATGGGCCATGCATTATACTTTATGGGTGACTATGGGCTGTGTATTTTACTTTATGGGTGACTATGGGCCGTGCATTATACTTTATGGATGACTATGGGCTGTGTGTTTTACTTTGTGGGTGACTATGGGGTGCATTATACTTTATGGATTACTATGTGATCTGTATTATACTTTATGGGTGACTATGGGATGTGCATTATACTTTATGGGTGACTATGGGCTGTGCATTATATGTTATTGGTGACTATGGGATGTGCATTATAATTTATGGGTGACTATGGGCTATGTATTATACTTTATGGGTGAGTATGTGCCATGAATTATACTTTCTGGGTGACTATGGGCTGTGTATTATACTTTATGGGTGAGTATGTGCCATGAATTATACTTTCTGGGTGACTATAGGCTGTGCATTATACTTTATGGGTGACAATGGAATGTGAATTATACTTTATGGGTGACTAATGGATGTGCATTATACTGTATGGATAATTATCAAGTGCATCATACTTTATGGAGGATGTGGGCTGTGCATTACACTTTATGGAGTGTGCATTATACTATATGGAGGACTATGTGCCGTACAGTATATTATATAGAGGACTATGGGATGCATTATACTTTATGGAAGACTATGGGCTGTGCATTATACTTTATGGGTGACAATGGCATGTGAATTATGCTTCATGAGTGACTATGAGATGTGTATTATACTTCATGGATGACAATGGACCGTGCATTCTACTTTATGGATGACTATAGACTGTACATTGTACTTTATGGATAACTATGAGGTGTGTCATACTTTATGGATGACTATGAGGTGCATTATACACTTTATGGATGACTATGGACTGTGCATTATACTATATGGAGGAAAATGTGCTGTGCAGTATATTATATGGAGGACTATGGGATACATTATACTTTATAGATGACTATGGGTTGTGCATTCTACTTTATAGATGTCTATGAGGTGCATTATACTTTATGGAGGACTATGGGTTTGCATTATACTTTACGGACGACTGTGAGTTGTGCATTATACTTTATAGATGACTATGAGGTGCATTATACTTTATGGATTACTATGGATTGAGCATTCTACTATATGGAGGACTGTGAGGGGTGAATTATACTATAGGGAGGATTATGGGTTGAGCGTTATACTATACAGAGGACAACTAAGGAGTGACTCCGTAAGAAGCATTTCAAGTCCTTGAGTGGCCTAGCCAGTCTCCAGACCAGAACCCAATAGAACATTTTTGGAGGGAGCTGAAACTCAATGTTGCCCACCGGCAGCCCCGAAACATGAAAGATCTGGAGAAAATCTGTATGAAGAAGTGGGCCAAAACTCCTGCTGCAGTGTATGCAAACTTGGTCAAGAACTACAGAAAACGTTTGACCTCTGTAATTGCAAACAAAGGTTTTGTACCAATTATTAAGTTATTATTAAGTTGAGTTTTTCTATTGTATCAAATACTTATTTCTTGCAGTAAAATGCAAATTAATTATGGAAAAATCATGCAAAGTGATTTTCTGATAACTGCCAATGTGCGTAGGTTGTATGTAATGTAATGTAATGTAATGCTCAACAAAAGAGACTGGTGGAGAAAGTTTCCTGTTTACCCAGAATCTACAAATGGTTGTGGACTCCAGAAAACGGTAAAGTAATAGACATAGAGAACCTAAGAAAGGGAGTGTTTTCACCCAGGTTAGCCTTTCTTATTTGTCCTAGAATCTGATGTTTCCTTGCTTTTAAATAGGGAATGAGATTTATCCCCATAATACTCTACTTTCATACTTTTCCACAGAAAAATGTAGACCCTGATTCATTAAGACTGGTGTTTTGTACTCCAGTCTTAATGAGAGGCATTCAGGAATAAGTTGTGCTGAGCTCATGAAGAGGGGCACACAACTTAATGAATTCCACACATTTTATCAGTGGTGTGCGCGTCCATGTGCCTCAACAGAAATGTTACTCCAGTCACACTGGAGTAACATTTCTGGTGTAAGAAACTCGGCCGATTTCCATGAATTTGATGGGTGGGCTTAGCCATGCCTGGTACAGCCCCGGCTCTTGCAAACCTTGTCAATTTTGGCCAAACTGCTTGAAATTGGCATTAAAATGCCAAACGTCACAATTCTTTTGCTCTGACATGACCGCTGCAGCCAATCACTGGGTTGAGAACTCCTATCAGCATGAGCCTACTGAACCCAGTGATTGTTGCAGCGGTCACTTGCTATAGACAAGTTCTCGCCACTACAGCTATGTCAAGAAGCAGTAGAGAGGCGGCAATGGATTGGCAGTCTGTTTTGGACATCAAGATGCAGCATTCATGTGTAGGCAATGGTCAGGAGCATATTTAACTTTTTTCATCTAAAATGCCATTTTTCTTCCCACTAAAATTAGAAAGTTATAGCATATATAACAGATGCTAATGATAGTACTTGAATGTCACTAGAGGCTCTTTTTTCCATAGAAACATTAGGCTGTATTACAAGGAAATGAAGCATAACGTGCGCCATGTTCTGGGTAATTTATAACGTGGCATGATTTAAAGTGTAATAAAACAGAATGCAAGGGAAATACAATAGCTTTTGGAAAACATAGTCAATGTTAAGGTACAGGCCATGATTTTCCACAAGTAGAATGTTCCGTTCTCAACACATATTAAAGACAATAATCACAGTCATGTAGCACAATCGTAACCAGCCAATGTTATATGCCCACGGTGAGCTGAACTCATGCATATGTTCAGGCATAAATCATGTAGCAGATAGGAATGCTGTCACTGTCACGGCACAGAAAAAGGTAATGATAAATAGCTTGTTTTTCCAATGCTGATATTAATGATGAACTGATGTACAATGTGGAGATTGAAATATTTCTTACGCTGGGAAGCCATTTATCTTTCATGTAGGACAGGAAATAACAAGAAATCTTACTACATGTATTCCTGATTGTCAGAACAATTTACAATTATTAAAATATAATGTACTAGTCAACAATGCATATGCGCCAGCATTTTGTGATAGAATTTCCAGTCGGGAGAGCATAGTTATTAGGTTGTCCTCCGCCTCCCCTGCAAAAGGTGAGTTTTAATAACTATCTGTAACTTCTTATATTTTGCTTGATAATGTTATTTTTATATCTATTCACCATTTCATATCTACCTTACTGAAAATATTGTTTAAATGAGTGAGTAGATCTAGGACATGTATGGCATATCAAAAGGAAGTGCCACAAATATCAAATAGATGTGAGACCCGTCTGCCCGGATTTGCAGCTATCTCCAGAGTGGATCCCTATCAGAAATAGAGAGGTCGCCACCCGTGCATGGCTTTCTCTATGAACCCCTTAACGACCAGAGGTATTTCAGTTTTTACATTTTCATTTTTTGCTCCCCTTCTTTCCAAAGCCATAACTTTTTTACTTTTCTGTCAAAATGGCCATGTGAGGGCTTGTTTTTAGCAGGACAAGTTGTACTTTTGAACAACACCGTTGGTTTTAACATAATGTGTGCTGGAAAATGGTAAAAAAAATTCCAAGTGCAGTGAAATTGCAAACAAAAGTGCAATTCTACAGTATTTTTTTTACCATGTTCACGAAATGCTAAAACTGACCTGCCATTATAATTCTCCAGGTCATTACGAGTTCAAAGACAACAAATATGTATTTTTTTATTTAAATGGTGAAAAAAAATTGTTAAAAAAAACCAGCGGGATTTTCCGAGACCTTTAGCGTTTCTATTTTTCGTGATCTTGGGCAGAGTGAGGACTTATCTTTTGCATGCCGAGTTGACGTTTTTATTGATATCAATTTGGTATAGATACGATCTTTTGATCACCTGTTATTGCCTTTTATTGCAATGTAGCAGCAAGCAAAAAAAAAAACATAATTCTGATGTTTGAATTTTTTTCTCATTACACCGTTTAGCGATTAGGTTAATTCCGGCAATAGTGAACGCTGCAATAACAAATATTTGTATATATATTTTTTTTTTCATTGTTTTATTTTGAATGGGGAGAAAAGGGAGGTGATTTCAACTTTTATGTATTTTTTTATATTATTAAAAACATTTTTTTTTTACTTTATGCAGGCTTCAATTGTCTCCGTGGTAGACTAGAAGCTGCAGTACTTTGATCTTCTCCGCTACACACAGGTGATGATCAGATCGCCTGTATGTCGCAGGAATGCTCACTTGCTATGAGCGCCGACCACGGGGTGGTGCACATAGCAATCCTGCAATGAAAACCATAGAGGTCTGCTGCAGACCTCTGGCTGTAATGCCGACCCATCGTTGACCCACATTCATGTGATGGGGTCACCGATGGGCAGGACTAGCAACGCACTTCTGGTAAGTGCGAATTCCGCTGTCAGAGATAACTAAGAGCCGTGGGTGGATTGTGATTCCACCCGTGGCTGTTGCAGGCACATGTCAGCTGTATAGATCAGCTGTCATGTGCCTGGAAATGTGCGACCTCAGCACCGGAGGCCGCACCAAACAGGAGGGGTCTGGCATCGGCGCACTATTATGCACAATGTCAGGAAGGGGTTAATGTCTATGGAAACATGTGATTTTTTTTTTCAAGCCTACAGTTTTTCCAAAACTTTTTGAAAGCATGAGTAAAACAATAGGGTTCAATTGCAAAACCTGGAGTGGGGTCCTTTTATTGCTCTTATAGGACTCACTCACATGGGCGAGTAGCATCTGATGATTCTCTCAAATCAAATGCTACATGCGAATGACCCTCAGCTCAAACTGTGCTGCGAGGGTGAGCCGAGTGTCATGTTACTTAATTTTTCCATCTTCTCCATTCTGTGAGTCAGAGTATATCGTAATGCAGTCGGATGTTGGAACTCTACTGCTCCTCCGCATGTGCAGTGGTGTATGTCTCAGAGTGGCATTTACTCTTTCACACTACTGATCTGTCAGCAGCAGGCATCAACACAGCTCAGCCCTGCTTGTCTCAGCTCAGCTGTGCCTAGTTACTTCATGCTCTGTCGTGAAAACAGAGCAAAGCAGAATGCAGAGCAGTTGAGCTCCACTGGAAACCAGCTAACAGAGCAATAGAGTAAAAACACACATGCATCTACATTGATGTAGATGGCAGGAGATACAATCTTTCAGACTGACTAGTATACAGAAGAATAAAGTGTATTCTAAATGTAGATTGGCCTGATGATATGCAACATATCTCTGATGTAGACAACGGAACTGAGCACACTATAGCAGAGCTGAGCTGGAAACCTGGGCTATTTTATTCATTTATCAGAAAGACAGCTTCCAGCTTGGTGGGGTAGTAAAGGTGGGGTAGTAAAGAGTACACAAGAGAATGGTGTAGAATATGTTGTTACATAACAACTAAAATACATGAATACAGAATAGCAGAGAGCATGGGTGGGTATAGATTTTCACACAGCGTTCTTGCCCACGTTCAGTGGGCCATTGATTATAATGGTGCAGACAGAGTTAGGCTACCGTCACACTAGCAGTATTTGGTCAGGATTTTACATCAGTATCTGTAAGCCAAAACCAGGAGTGGAACAATTGGAGGAAAAGTATAATAGAAACATATGCACCACTTCTGTATTTATCACCCACTCCTGGTTTTGGCTTACAAATACTGAGGTAAAATACTGACCTAATACTGCTAGTGTGACGGCAGCCTGACCGTGCATCATTTTCAGCCGTGTATGTCTATTGGAGAAAGACAAGACATAGTATTCTACTACTACTCTTTTGGTATTAGAGACAAGCGAATATTCTAAAATTGAAAACAAATTTGGCTGGGAAATGCAATTCTGATTAAATTTATTTGATGTGATTCGAATGAGCCCCAGTTGGCATTTAAAAAGACACATTTATTATTCCAGGAAGGAGTTAAAAACAATAAAATATCATACTTACAGTTATATGAAAAAGTTTGGGCACCCCTATTAATCTTAAGCTTAATGTTTTATAAAAATAGTTTTTTTTGCAACAGCTATTTCAGTTTCATATATCTAATAACTGTTGGACACAGTAATGTTTCTGCCTTGAAATGAGGTTTATTGTACTAACAGAAAATGTGCAATCTGCATTCAAACAAAATTTGACAGGTGCATAAGTATGGGCACCCTTATCATTTTCTTGTTTTAAATACTCCTACCTACTTTTTACTGACTTACTAAAGCACTTTTTTTGGTTTTGTAACCTCATTGAGCTTTGAACTTCATAGCCAGGTGTATGCAATCATGAGAAAAGCTACTTAAAGTGGCCACTTGCAAGTTGTTCTCCTGTTTGAATCTCCTCTGAAGAGTGGCATCATGGGCTCCTCAAAACAACTGTCAAATGATCTGAAAACAAAGATTATTCAACATAGTTGTTCAGGGGAAGGATACAAAAAGCTGTCTCAGAGATTTAACCTGTCAATTTCCACTGTGAGGAACATAGTAAGGAAATGGAAGAACACAGGTACAGTTCTTGTTAAGGCCAGAAGTGGCAGGCCAAGAAAAACATCAGAAAGGCAGAGAAGAAGAATGGTGAGATCAGTCAAGGACAATCCTCAGACCACCTCCAGAGAGCTGCAGCATCAACTTGCTGCAGATGGTGTCACTGTGCATCGGTCAACTATACAACGCACTTTGCACAAGGAGAAGCTATATGGGAGAGTGATGCGAAAGAAGCCGTTTCTGCAAGCACGCCACAAGCAGATTCGGCTGAGGTATGCAAAAGCACATTTGGAGAAGCCAATTTCTTTTTGGAAGAAGGTCCTGTGGACTGATGAAACCAAGATTGAGTTGTTTGGTCATTCAGAAAGGAGTTATGCATGGTGGCCAAAAAACACAGCATTCCAAGAAAAACACTTGCTACCCACAGTAAAATTTGGTGGAGGTTCCATCATGCTTTGGGGCTGTGTGGCCAATGCCGGCACCGGGAATCTTGTTATAGTTGAGGGACGCATGGATTCCTCTCAGTATCAGCAGATTCTTGACAATAATGCTCATGAATCAGTGACAAAGTTGAAGTTACGCAGGGGATGGATCTTTCAGCAAGACAATGATCCAAAACACCACTCCAAATCTACTCAGGCATTCATGCAGAGGAACAATTACACTGTTCTGGAATGGCCATCCCAGTCCCCAGACCTGAATATCATTGAACATCTGTGGGATCATTTGAAGAGGGCTGTCCATGCTTGGCAACCATCAAACTTAACTGAACTGGAATTGTTTTGTAAAGAGGAATGGTCAAAAATACCTTCATCCAGGATCCAGGACCTCATTAAAAGCTACAGGAAGTGACTAGAGGCTGTTATTTTTGCAAAAGGAGGATCTACTAAATATTAATGTCACTTTTCTGGTGAGGTGCCCATACTTATGCACCTGTCAAATTTTGTTTGAATGCAGATTGTACATTTTCTGTTAGTACAATAAACCTCATTTCAAGGCAGAAACATTACTGTGTCCAACAGTTATTAGATATATGAAACTGAAATAGCTGTTGCAAAAAAAACAATTTTTATAAAACATTAAGCTTAAGATTAATAGGGGTGCCCAAACTTTTTTATATAACTGTATTTCATGCCTCATCTGTCCCTTCTGCCACAGCTCCCGACCAGTTGTCTGATGGCATTGTAAGGCACCGATTCAGCTTTGGTCTCCTTTTCACTGGCACTTCCAACTAGGCCTTGACACGTCATGACAAGTGCCACCCCACGTGACTGCATGGGTAATTCAAGGTCTAGCCGGTTTTAAATAGTGAAAAGGAGAACGTAGATGGAGCAGGTGCCTTAGGTAACAAGTTGAGGACCAGAAGGGAACTGTGGCAGAAAGGATCGATGAGGGGCCAGGTAAGTATGATATCTTATTGTATTTTAACCCCTTATTGGAAAATATGAATCCAGCAAAATGCTGGCCATCTGCACTCACACGAATCATATTCCGCAAAATTTGCATTTGCTAGAATCACTACATTTTGGAAAATTTTAAACAAATGCAATTTGTTTAGGATGGAGTTAATGTCTTTAGTCCTGCCTAATCACAGAAATAGGATGTAGTAGCTCTCATGAGAACACACTGTAATAAAGGACTGTTGAGGGGTATCACTAAGGCCTCTTTCACACTTCAGTTTTTTGCCATCCGTCGCAATCCATCGTTTTGGCAAAAAAATGGATCCTGCAAATGTGCCAGCATGATGCGTTTTTTTGCCAGTGACTTTAACCCCTTTCTGACATTGGACGTTCTATCCCGTCGAGGTGGGGTGGGCCCGTATGACCACCGACGGGATAGTATGTCATGCCCTTTAATGCGACACCGCGACTTAAGTCACGGTGATCGCATTAAAATTCCGATGCCATCTTACCTTAGGGAAGATGGCCTCGGCATCCTGAGGTATGGTGCCGCCCCCCTGCACTCCCGATCGCTGTGATTGGCTGTTCAATTCTGAACAGCCAATCACAGCCTTTCTCATTGGCTGAAACAGTGAGGTCCCAGGCTAGGATCGAGTACCGATGTCAATGCCAGGCATCGGCCAAAACCCCCTGGATTGGCGCGATCGACGATCACATCAATCGCGCCAATCGCATGGCACAGCGGCGGTGTTACCGTGCTGTGCCCTGCCTGTAACTACCTGCTCTGGAGCCTTTAGTACCTGCCTCCTGTGCCCTGCCTGCTGTGCCCTGCTCCGGAACCTGCAGCTCTGATTGGCGCGATCGATGTGATTGTCGATTGCGCCAATCGCAGGGCACAGCGGCGGTGTTACCGCGCTGTGCCCTGCCTGTAACTACCTGCTCCGGAGCCTTTAGTACCTGCCTCCTGTGCCCTGCCTGCTGTGCCCTGCTCCGGAACCTGCAGGTCTGATTGGCGTGATCGATGTGATCGTCGATCGCGCCAATCGCAGGGCACAGCGGCCCTCCAGTGTTCCGAATGGTCACGGTTCGGACTCGTTTTGAGGCCATCCATAAGTTCCTGCATTACAATAATAATGCACGGTGTCCTGCACCAGATGACCCCAATTTTGACCTTCTGTTCAAAGTTCGGCCGGTCATCGAACACTTCAGCAAAAAGTTTGCTGAAGTGTACGTGCCCCAAAGGGACATCTGTGTGGATGAGTCCTTGGTTCATTTTAAGGGGCGGCTCAGATTCCGTCAATACCTGCCCAACAAGAGGGCCAGGTATGGAATCAAACTACAAGCTGTGAGAGAGTACCTGAGGGTACACCTACAGCTTTAGAGTGTACGAAGGGAAGGACAGCAGGATTGAACCGCATGAGTGTCCTATCCTGGGAGTGAGTGGGAAAATTGTGTGGGATTTGGTGCACCCACTGCTGGATAAAGGTTATCACCTCTACACCGATAACTTTTATTCCAGCATCCCACTCTACAAATCCCTCTCGGCACGAGGTACCGCAGCCTGCAGGACTGTCCACAAAAATCAGAGAGGCCTCTCGAAGATGTTACTTGGGCAGATGCTCAGAAAAGGTGAGAGCAAAGACCAATGTAGCGACCACCAGCTGGTGGTCAAGTACAAGGACATGAGGGATGTCCTTCTCATGACCACCATACACGGTAATGGCAGTGCCCTCAGCAGTGTACGGGGTACCTCTACACAGGCCAGCAAACTGAACTGTGTACTGGGGTACAACAAAAACATTGGGGGCGTTGATCTCTCCGATCAACTCCTCCAACCGTACAGTGCTTTTAAGAAAGGTCAAGGTGTGGTACAAAAAGCTGTCCATGTACATCGTACAATTGGCAATGCTCAACGCTTTCCTGCTGTCACGATGTGCACGACATACTGATAAGTCGTACCTTCAGTTCCAGGAGGTAGTGGTTAAGGCCCTGATGTTTGGCATGAGGGAAGGAGTGGGCCCCAGTACTTCCGAAACTGAGGGTGCTCGTATCGTACCAGGTCAGCATTTTCTGGGGGTGGTCCTGCCAACTGATAGAAAAGGTAAGCTGCAAAAAAGGTGCCAAGTGTGCTACAAAAGAGGAATACGCAAGGACACCATCTATCAATGCGACACCTGCCCCGACAAACCTGACCTGTGTATGAAGGATTGTTTCAAATTGTACCACACCTCCATGCACTACTAATTTACTAATAAAAAACCAGTAGATTAGTTCCAAAGAGGGGGCACATCTAAGTAAGTTCCTTGGGGGTCTAGGTTCCAAAATGATGTCACTTGTGGTTTTTTTTTACTGTTTAGGCACATCAGGGGCTCTGCAAACGGAACATGACACCCTCAGACCATACCATCAAAGTCTGCATTCCAAATCGTCACTGCTTCCCTTCTGAGTCCCGAAGTGCCCAAACAGTTTTTTCCCACATATGGGGTACCAGCGTACTCAGGACAAATTGGACAACAACTTTTGGGGTCCAATTTCTCCTGTTACCCTTGGGAAAATAATAAATTGGGGACTGAAAGATCATTTTTGTGGGAAAAAAATAGAATTTTTTATTTTCACGCCGGGCGTCAAACTTTAGTGAAGCACTTCGGGGTTCAAAATTCTCACCACACACCTAGATAAGTTCCTTAGGGGGTCAAGTTTCCAAAATGATGTCACTTGTGGGGAGTTTCTACTGTTTAGGCACATCAGGGGCTCACCAAATGGAACATGATGCCCGCAGACCATTCCATCAAAGTCTGCATTCCAAAACGTCACTACTTCCCTTCCGAGCCCCGAAGTGTGCCCAAACAGTAGTTTTCTCCCTCATATGGGGTACCAGCGTACTTAAGAAAAATTGGACAACAACTTTTGGGGTCCAATTTCTCCTGTTACCGTTTGAAAAATAAAAAATTGGGGACTAAATGATCATGTTTGTGGAAAAAATAGGATTTTTTATTTTGACGTCCGGGTGTTATAAACTTCTGTGAAGCACTTTGGGGTTCAAAGTGCTCAACACACACCTAGATAAGTTCCTTAGGGGGTCTAGTTTCCAAAATGGGGTCACTTGTGGGGGGTTTCCACTGTTTAGGCACATCAGGGGCTTGCCAAACGCGACATGGCATCCGATCTCAATTCCAGCCAATTTTAGCTTAAAAATGTCAAACGGCGCTCCTTTCCTTCTGCGCCCTACCATGCACCCAAACAATGGTTCCCCCCCCACATATTGGGTATCAGCGTACTCAGGACAAATTGAACAACAACTTTTGTGGTCTAATTTCTCCTGTTACCCTTGGGAAAATAAAAAATTGGGGACTAAACGATCATGTTTGTGGAAAAAATAGGATTTTTTATTTTCACGCCCGGGTGTTATAAACTTCTGTGAAGCACTTGGTGGTTCAAAGTGCTCAAAACACACCTAGGTAAGTTCGTTAGGGGGTCTAGTTTCCAAAATGGGGTCACTTGTGGGGGGTTTCCACTGTTTAGGCACATCAGGGGCTCGCCAAACGCAACATGGCATCCGATCTCAATTTCAGCCAATTTTAGCTGGAAAATATCAAACGGCGCTCCTTTCCTTCTGAGCCCTGCCGTGCGCCCAAAAAGTGGTTCCCCTTCACATGTGGGGTATCAGCTTACTCAGGGCAAATTGGACAACAACTTTTGAAGTCCATTTTCTCTTTTTACCCTTGGGAAAATAAAAATATTATTGCTGAAAGATCATTTTTGTGACTAAAAAGTAAATTGTTAATTTTTTCCTTCTATGTTGTTTCTGCTGCTGTGAAACACCTGAAGGGTTAATAAACTTCTGGAATGTGGTTTTGAGTACCCTGAGGGGTGCAGTTTTCAGAATGGTGTCACTTTTGGGTATTTTCTGCCATATAGACCCCTCAAAGTGACTTCAAATGTGAGGTGGTCCCTAAAAAAAATGGTTTTGTAAATTTTGTTGTAAAAATGAGAAATTGCTGGTCAAATTTTAACCCTTATAACTTTCTAGTAAAAAAAAAATTTGTTTCCAAAATTGTGCTGATGTAAAGCAGACATGTGGGAAATGTTATTTACTAACTATTTCGTGTCACATAACTCTCTGGTTTAAGAGAATAAAAATTCAAAATTTGAAAATTGTGAAATTTTCAAAATTTTCGCCAAATTTCCGTGTTTTTCACAAATAAACGCAAGTTAGATCGAAGAAATTTTACCACTGTTATGAAGTACAATATGTCTCAGAATCGCCAAGATCCGTTGAAGCGTTTCAGAGTTATAACCTCATAAAGGGACAGTGGTCAGAATTGTAAAAATTGGCCCGGTCATTAGGCTGCTTTCACACTAGCGTCGGCACGGGGCCGTCGCTATGTATTGGCCCGACGTGCCAACGTGCATTGTGAAAGAAATGCCCGACGTGGGCAGCGGAAGCAGTCTTACGACGCTTCCGCTGCCCCATTGTAAGGTCCAGGGAGGAGGGGGCGGCGTTTCGGCCCCGCATGCGCAGTCGAAAATGGCGGACTCGATGCACAGAAAAACGTTATATGTAACTTTTTTGTGCCGATGGTCCGCCAAATCACGATGCAACTGTCGCATGACGGTTGCAACGTGTGGCCATACGTCGCAATGCGTCGCTAATGTTAGTCTATGGGGAAAAAACGCATCCTGCAGACAACTTTGCAGGATGCGTTTTTCTCCTAAACGACGCATTGCGACGTACAGCCAACAATGCTAGTGTGAAAGTAGCCTTAACCTGCAAACCACCCTTGGGGGTAAAGGGGTTAATTGACGACGGATTGCGACGGATGGCCACACGTCGCATCCGTCTTGCAACGGATGCGTCATGTTTTTGTGGTCCGTCATGACAAAAACGTTCAATGGAATGTTTTTTTGTCCGTCGGATCTGCCATTTCAGACCGTGCATGCGCAGCCAGAACTGCCCCCACCTCCCCAGACTTCATAATGGGCAGCGGATGCGTCGGGAAACTGCATCCGCTGCCCACGTTGTGCACTATTTTGCACAACGTCCGTCGGTACGTCGGGCCAACCGAAATGTGAAAGAGGCCTAAGCTGGATGGGCACAGGGAATGATCTTTACTTATTATGAAGCAATGAATTCTGCTATTTGCTATCATGTATGAACCACCCAAATTTATGCACAGAGTGAATATGTTCATGAATGTTATAAAATATACAGACACTCTGGCAAAGCCCTGAAGATTGTTGAAAATCACTAGCTGTGAGTTTCTTATTCTCACTGGCTGTAAACTGAATCCCTAAAAATTCTAAGCAGGAGTGGTCTTTATTCTAACACAACTAATGTTGCCTCCAGCAAAACTAAAAAATTGCACATTTTTGCACAAAATTGTCTTGCTCTAAAATTGATGTTTTTTTTACTAGCAAACTAGCTCCAATCATTTTCTCAATCCATTTGTTCCCTCATAGTTTTCCATATACAGCAGGGAAAATAAGTATTTAAAACACTGCCGATTTTGGAAGTTTTCCCATATACTAAAAATAGAGAGGTCTGTAATTTTTATCGTAGGTACACTTCAACTGTGAGAGACAGAATCTAAAAATAAAAAAACAGAAAATCACATTGTATGATTTTTAAATAATTAAATTGCCTTTTATTGCATGAAATAAGTATTTGATCACCTACCAACCAGCAAGAAGTCTGGCACTCACAAATTTGTTAGTTTTTCTTTACGAAGCCTCCTACTCATTATCTGTATTAATTGCACCTGTTTGAATTTATTCCTCTCTCCTCCTGTACCAGTTGTGACTTGTATTGTTCAAGATTATTGTACTTGTTTTTATTATGTATACCCCTCCTCACATGTAAAGCGCCATGGAATTAATGGCGCTATAATAATAAATAATAATAATAATTACCTGTTTAAAAGACACCTGTTCATGTACTCAATCAATTACACCAACCTCTCCACCATAGCCAAGATCAAAGAGCTGTCTTAGGACACCAGGTACAAAAGTGTAGACCTGCACAAGGCCGAGATGGGCTACAGGACAATAGGCAAACAACTTGGTGAGAAGGCAACAACTGTTGGCATGGATTAAAATCCTGCAGGGCACACAAAGTCCTCCTGCTCATGCCACATGCACATGTTCAGGCCCGTTTGAAGTTCCCCACTGACCATCTGGATGATCCACAGGAGGCATGGGAGAAGGTTATGTGGTCAGATGCGACCAAAATAGTACTTTTTGGTATCCACTCTACTCGCCATGTTTGGAGGAAGAAGAAGGAAGGGTACAACTCCAAGAACTCTGTCCCAACCATGAAGCATGGTGGGGGAAACATACTTCAGTGATGCTTTTCTGCAAATGGGATAGGATGACTACACTGTATTTAAGAGAGGACAGATGGGGTCACGTATAGCAAGATTTTGGCCAACAACCTCCTTCCCTCAGTAACAGCATTGAAGATGGATTGTGACTGGGTCTTCCAGCACAGCAATGACCCAAAACACAGCCAGGGCAACTAAGAAGTTGCTCTGTAAGAAGCATTTCAAGGTCTTTGAGTGGTCCAGCCAGTCTCAAGACATGAACCCAATAGAAAATCTTTGGAATGAGCTAAAACTGAAAGTTACCCAATGTCAGCCCCCAAACCTGAAAGATCTGAAGAAAATCTGTATGAAGGAGTGGGACAAAATCCCTGCTGTAGTGTGTGCAAACTTGGTCAAGAACTACAAGGAATGTCTGACCTCTATAATTGCAAACAAAGGTTTCTGTACCAAATATTAAACTCTGATTTTCTATTGTATCAAATACTTATTTCATGCAAAAAAAAAAAGCAAATTCATTATGTAAAAATGATACAATGTGATTTTCTGGAATGTTTTTAGATTCTGTCTCTCACAGTTGAAGTGTACCTAAGAATAAAAATTCCAGACCTCTCCATTCTTTGTAGGTGGGAAAACATGTAAAATCAGCAGTGTATCAAATACTTATTTTACCCACTGTATGTTATACTTCTAGTACTTCTGAAAAACTAAGCCATTCAAGATGCTGCTGCTTGTCAGCACATATGTAGCTTTTGGCTGAATTTCATTTTATAAAGTACGGTTTTCCAAGAATTTAATATTGAATAGTTGAATAGGAGAGAGGGGTAGCACCATTTGTATCTATGCCAATTTCACTGCTCATTTACCCATTTAACCACCAGATCAGTTCAGGTGCCAAAAGTAAGACTCCCAATGATCCTAAGAATAGATCATCCACAATAAAGTCCCAGTAAATCCCTTTAAATGCATGAAATTTCACTTTTGAAATCTTTAATAAATATTTATAGGCTGCAGATATCTTGACGAGGTGGTATAAATTATGATCTGCCTGTGAGTTTGGGTAGATAATTGAGTTTACTAAAAACACTTTCATAAATATGAATATGAACTATCCCAAAGGAAAATGCCACATATCCAAAGCAGAGGTTGAGGAGCTTAGTCATAAGTGTTTGGGAGTGAAGCCAGGAAGGAAACAATGTGAGATAAAGGAAAAACTGGATCAATTATAAGCAGATGAACAGTAAAAAGAAAAGTGAGGTGGAAAATCAGATTATAAATACAGGGCATTGTGCTGTGTCTTTCCAGAGATGTTCAGGACAGTGAACAGTTCTAACCAATAAGTTATGATGTCATGTATTCCAATATAGGTGCCATAACTAATACATTAAACATATTAAATGTGACTTTCCTGTGGGTAAATGATGGGAGGGGGAATCCTTAAATATCAATAGAGAAAACACAGTAGTTAGACAATAAATGGCTTCACCCAACCACTAACCATGAGTGGAGAAATGGAGAAAAAGTTTGGGTGTTACCATTCATATTCTCTGAGAGGCCAAAAAAGCAAAAATTCGGCTGAGGTATGTAAACTTTTGAGCAAAACTGTACATAGTGGGTAGCTCAATTTAATAAGAAGTAACTGAGGAATGGCACGATGCAGTGTTCAATGAAAGTTTCTCAATGAAAGTTACTTTTTGAAAGCCTTTCACTTTATTCTTATGTCTTTCTAAAAGGTAAAAGAGGTAAAAAGTTTACTTTGACTGGGGTCAATTATTAGCTGTCGTATTTCTTGGTCTTCCAAAGCATTTAGATCTCAAGATCACATCTCATCACTAGTGATGAGCGAGAACTAAAATGCGCGGGTGCTCGTTGCTCGGGTCGAGCAGATTGGTATACTCGGGTACTCGGCCAGAACAACGAGCCCAATGTAAGTCTATGGGAGACCCGAGTATTTTTACCACGATCCCACCAGGGGACCTTCTAAGGTCTAAAAACGTCTGAAAATGATGGAAACACTGCTCAAATGACACAGGAACCTCATGGGTATCGCCCCTGGAAGCATTCCTGACTCCTAGTTCACAGCTGTAAACATTTTTTTCCGAGATTTATGCCATTTTTCCCGGTGCAACAAAAAACACACTAAAACTAAACCAAAACGGATTTTGCTGGGAAATATGTCAAGGTACATCCTATGCAGGTTAATGACTTGCCTGTAAGGCCAGATAATTAACCCCAGACCGAAAATTTGCTCCCCTACTTAGCCTTTGTTCAGACGCAGCGTTTTTGAAGCGTTTTTCAACCTTAACATTGCTTTCAACCACAGCAAATGCATTCACTGGGAAATGTCATTGTAACATTTAAGAACCCTAGCCGGCCATGTGGTGTGTGACACATAAGCAGACCCATCTTGCTTCATTTATGAAGGAGGGACTCTTAAAGTCACAGAGCCTATTTTTACTGGTGCATCAGGTGGCATAAGTCTTCTTAAAGGGCCATTATGAAACAGTGGGTCTACTAAACTGTTGTAGCCTATGCTGTGAGTGGATGGGCTGCCAAGAATTACAACGCACCACAATACCCCTGTCATAACATGTCCAGGGGGGACTCCTGAAAAAGTGTTGCATTGAATTCAAGGCCTGCGCTGCTACCAATTCATATGCACCCCAATAAGCCTTTGAACCCACATACTGGTTGGGCCCATGAAAATCCACTTCACAATTTGCATTTTGTACTACCGTACTCCTTTGTTTTACACACTGGCAGCAAAGCCAGCCCTGCTGTATAGTCATATGTACCCCATTACGCCTTGGAACCCACATACTGGATGGGTCCCTGAAAATCCACTTCACAATATGCATTTTGTACTCCAATACTCCATTGTTTTACACATTGGCAGCAAGGCAAGCCCTGCTGCATAGTGAGTCATATGCACCCCATTACGCCTTGGAACCCACATACTGGATGGGCCCATGAAAATCCACTCATATTTTTTAATGGTATGATGGTTCCCTCTTTGCAGAATTATTTACAGGAGAATTTGGCAATTTTATTTGCCGTGTTTTAAACACGAAGGTTCAGATATGGCTTTAAATAAGGCTAATACTTGCAATACAATGCAATTTTATTGCAAACTACATAATTCAAGGAATAGTATCGATTGAATAGTGTGAGTGCTGTATATAATTAGAGTAACAGACAGCAAAACAAGTGGGAAACCGGCCTACAATGTCCAAACTTGGATCTCGCAGGTATATGAGGCCTGTTACGGAAATACCACACTACCAAATATTTGGCCTGTTTTTTTTTTTTATGCAAAATAGTGCTGTATATAATTAGAGTAACAGACAGCAAAAAAATGCTGGGTGGAGACACCAGTTACCTTTGAATAATCCCGGAAATGCTAGGTGCTCGCCATGTACATTGAGTTTAGTGATACTCGGGCGAGTAACGAGTAGTGGCGAGCACATTCACTCATCACTACTCACCACCTGTGCACTTGACCCGATCCCATCCCACTTAATCCCAAACCTCACCACAGTCTTCATCCCAACCCTAACCCATCTCTTCAACCTATCACTAACAACTGGTGCTTTCCCCTCAAGCTTTAAACATGCCTCAACCACACCTATCCCCAAAAAGCCGTCTCTTGATTCATCCTCTGCATTTAGCTATTGCCCCGTATCACTTCTATCCTATGCCTCAAAACTACTGGAACAACACGTCAATCTTGAACTGTCCTCCCACCTCTCTTCCTGCTCCCTCTTTGACCACTTTCAATCTGGCTTTCGGCCACATCACTCCACTGAAACTGCCCTAACTAAAGTCACTAATGAGCTATTAACTGCCAAAGCCAATTGACACTACCCTATCCTCCTCCTCCTAGACCTGTCCTCTGCCTTTGACACAGTGGACCATTCCCTACTATTACAGACCCTCTCATCTCTTGGCATCACTTGGCCCTATCTGGGAGGAAGCCTGTAATATATGTTCTAAGACATTTTTACAACTCTTGATAGATTCAAATTCTGAAGATATTATTGAGTTGGATAAAATTATTGATGCTGCCCAAATAGAGATGAAAAGAGGTTGTTCGGGTGATAAAATGACACATTTTGAGACTGAATTAGATAAAACTATGGATCAGTGTGTCAAAAAGATCCGGGAGAGTCATACATCGAAATTTAATAGAGATCTCAGAGACTATCAGCATAAAAGAGTTTATCTCTGGAGGAAGAGAGCTAACCCTGATCTTCATAAGGTTTCATCCAACAGCTCCATTGCATCCATCAGTGGGCAATCAGATGCATCTTCCGTCTCAATGTCATCTTATGGTGATTCACACCGACTACGGGATCACGCATACCATCCATATAAAAGAGGACCACCTGCTGGATCTGGTACAAATAGACGTGATAATAAGGTAATAAATCTTAGTGATCACAATCTCACTGTATCTGATCTGTCTCTCTTGGGTAGGGGTCTCTCTTTCTCTCCCACACCGGGGTTTGATACCTTTGGAGCCATCAAGGATCTACATATTTTTGCTAGGTCATTGTTGTTTAAAAGACATTATTATAATGATGATTTTTACAAATTGTTCCCTACAGAGGAGGAACAAGAGGCTGTGAGAGTTTTGGAGGAATTATCAGAGGAACATGTGAATATTGGAGGTAAGATCCCCCCATCCATTCGTCCTCGTTCGACTAGATTCCCCCCATTTTCATCATGTCCCAGCATCGATTTGTTTGTCCGGGTGGTATCCAATGAGTTTTTAGATATCCCCAGGTATTCTGGTATGGATAATCTTACTAAGGAGGAGAGGATTCGGCTGAGGTTTCTCCAAGAGCTGCCGGATATAGTGCTGAAGCCGGCTGATAAAGGTGGCAACATCGTTGTCTGGCCAAAACAAATGTATGAGAGGGAGGCATTCAAACAACTCAATAACACCGCCTGTTATAGGAAGTTGACGTATAACCCCCTCTCTGCATTTATGGCAAAATTAGATTCTATCATAAAAAGGGCCTTGGACAACGATGTTGTCACTAAGGATTTGGCTTCGGCACTGGTAGTGAGGGAGCCCACTATCCCTACCCTGTACCTCCTACCCAAAATACATAAGAACTCATTGGTGCCACCCGGTCGACCTATCGTGTCTGGGAGGGGAAACTTTCTCGAGCATGTTAACGCATGGATCGATTACTACTTGCAGCCTCTTGTGTCCTCCTTACCTTCCTTTTTGAAGGATACCGGGGACTTCTTGCGCAGGATCGATGGACTGTGTTTTGAGAGTGATACCCTTTTAGCGTCTGTGGATGTAGAATCCCTCTATACCAGCATTAGACATCAAGATGGTATAAAAGCAGTCCGGTTCTTCTTGGACTCTTCCACCCTTCCTTTATCATTGAGGGATCTCATCCTGGAGCTATTAGAGTTCACTCTCACTCACAATTTCTTTGTTTTCAAGGGTTCCTTCTACCTACAGATCCAGGGGACAGCCATGGGGGCGGCGTTCGCGCCCTCCTATGCCAATCTTTTCCTGGGTCTGTGGGAGAGGGACATATTCCTGTCGGACAAACAGGGGTCGATTGAGCGTGTCCTGTTGTGGGCACGATATATCGACGACATCTTCTTTGTCTGGCAGGGCACCTCCATTGATCTTGCGCAATTCGTTTCCGGTCTAAACAACAATGACCTAAACATACGTCTCACCCCGGTGTGTGATGCGAGTAAGATTGACTTCCTGGATGTTACCGTTTGTAAGGATGCGGAGGGGATGCTTCAAACTGACATTTTCAGGAAGCCTACAGCCACCAATTCCCTCCTACATGCCTCATCATGCCATCCCTCCCATATGATTAGGGCTATCCCTGTCGGTCAATTTTTACGTCTCAAGCGTATCTGTTCTAACGAACAGGATTTTGAGGCTCGTGCAAAAGAATTAAAAGTGCGTTTCCTCTCTAGAGGATACAGTGGACGTAACCTCAAAAAGGCGTATCATAGAGCCAAATTTTCTGACAGGGATGACCTTCTCTATGGGAGGACTAAGGCTAAACCCATGAGAGACAATCAGATTAGATTTATTACATCCTTCCATCCCCAACACAATCGTATGCGGGCGGCAATGAGGCGAGCTTGGCCAATTTTGCAGGCTGATCAAATTTTAAACAAGTTTCTTCCAGCCTGTCCGTCACTTACATTTCGGAGGGCTAGAAATTTAAGAGATCAGCTCACTCGCAGTCATTAAGTTGGGCAACCAGTGACTACATTCCTCAGCAGTGCTGTCCCACGGAGTGGATGTTCCCCCTGTGGCAAGTGTGTTGCCTGCCCCAACATTGAGCGATGCTCCTCTTTCTCTAACTCTGATGGCACCAAGACCTATACTATTAAAAAATACATATCATGTACCTCTAGGTACGTGATATATTATGCCACGTGCCCATGTGGCCTAATATACATCGGCTTAACCACGAGACAGCTGAAAGTTAGAGTGAGGGAGCACGTTCTTGGTATATTGGCGGCGGCTGAATGTGATGACATCACCACTCTAAAAACACTGCCCAGGCATTTCAGGGACTTCCACTCTTGCGATGCAGCACTGCTGAGGGTTAGAGGCATTGATCTCCTAAACATTAATATTAGGGGAGGTGCTCTTTCAAAACGCCTGGCCCAACTGGAAACCAGGTGGATGTGGACTCTACGGACTATCCATCCGGATGGTCTGAATGAGAACATCTCCTTCGCCCCATTTTTGTGACCCATTTCTCTGCTGTGCATCCTGTCTCGGCCACATGATTTTAACATGTGTTTTTAATAATACCTACTTGTTGTGTCTCTTTTTTACAGTTCTTTTTTACATTTTGTGTATGTGCTTTTTCTATGTGCTCATCTTTATATTTGTTTTGCCTAGTACTGAAATAAATTTGAACCTCTGAACATTTATGGATTCATCTATCAAGTTCTCTCTCGTGGCTACGTGTCAACATCCTTTTGGGCTGCTATTATTGTTCATACTGGACACTTCTATCTTTGGTGCATTATCTTTAATTGGGTGTATTATTGTGATTTTGGGTGCAATTCGGATGTCTATGTACATTCATACATGTGTGTATATATATATATATATATGTATTTTCTGTTATGCACTATATGTTTGTTACCTATGTCTAGTATTACAATCATAAAATCTTGTATTTGTGTCAGCAAGCTCTTTTTATGCGGGTTCATTATTCGGTATTGACATGGTTTATGTTATTAGTATTGTGTTACCTCATATTCTGATGTTGTCCTTATTTTTTGTTTTATATTCTGTTTGCCCTTACATTAGCCCTTTTTCAATATGGCATCTTTATATGTTTTGCTTTGTGCGCATGCGCTTGTTACTCTGCGGTATGGACGCTTCCACTTGCCGTCCGGCGCTTGGTCACGTGGGGCCCCACGTGTTCCTTGTTGCCGGCGGCCATGATGGAGGCGGTCTGCACCGCCGATGTGCAGGTGCGGCAAGTTTGCCTTCATATGGCAATAGATATAAGACACATTCTGTCCATGATTCTTTCACCCCCTGAGGAAGGAGCGTTGTGGTAGCTCCGAAACGCGCGTTGGGGTTTGGCCCAGCTGTCCTGCCCGTGCACCGGTCTTGCAGCTCAGGTATGTACATGCTGATATGGTGACTGTTCTGCAGTACTGCACTGCCCATGACTTGGATATTTATTTATAGGCATGGTCTTTAATTCTATATGGGCTTGTGCAGTACATAATCTGGTATAATGCTGTACCTTTGCTGCCGACCTGGTTCATGAATGGACACCTGGTCCTGTGTATTCTGGCTTAGTCATGGTTCTATGGGTGCCCCCCTCCCTTGTGCTTTTCTACCTGCTCACTTTTGGTACTTTTAATGATGTTTAAATAAAAATATTTTATATAGGATCTTCATGGCTGTTGTTTCTTGGTTGTTTTGCGTTACATTTTTTGCAGCTGATCCTTATCAGTCCTTTTGGCATATTTGATTTTGTTCCATACAGGTTATACGCTATTCATTTGCTATTGTATTATGCTTGCCTCAATACTTTTGTGTTGCATTCCCTACTATTACAGACCCTCTCATCTCTTGGCATCACTTGGCCCTATCTTGGATTTCGTTGTACATGACAGACTGGACATTTAGCGTCTCCCACTTGCACACCACCTCCTCACCTCGCTCCCTATCTGTCGGAGTCCCGAAAGGTTCAGTCCAAGGGCCTCTGCTCTTCTCCATCTTTATTTTTGGCCTCTGACAGCTCATAGAGTCCAATGGCTTTCAGTATCATCTCTATGGTGACGACACAAAGATCTACATCTCTGGACCAGATATCATCACCCTACTAACCAGAATCCCACAATGTCTGTCTGCCATTTCATCCTTTTTCTCCGCTAGATTTCTAAAACTTAATATGGACAAAACAGAATTCATTATCTTTCTCCCATCTTAATCAACTCCTCCAATAGACCTATCCATTAAAGTAAATGGTTGCTCACTCTCCTCAGTCCCACAAGCTTTCTGCCTCGGGTAATCCTTGACACTGATCTTTCCTTCAAACCACATATACAAGCCCTTTCCACTTCCTGCCGACTTCAACTCAAAAATATTTCCTGGATCCGTACATTCCTAAACCAAGAATCTGCAAAAACCCTAGTCCATGCCCTCATCATCTCCCGCCTTGACTACTGCAACCTCCTGCTCTGTAGCCTCCCCTCTAACATTCTCGCACCCCTCCAATCTATTGTAACCTCTGCTGCCTGAGTAATCCACCTGTCACCCCGCTATTCCCCACCCTCTCCCCTCTGTCAATCTTTGCACTGGCTCCTCATTACCTAATGACTCCAGTTCAAAACCCTAACCATGGCACACAAAGCCATCCACAACCTGTCTCCTCCATACATTTGTGACCTCGTCTCCCGGTACTTACCTGCACGCAACCTCCGATCCTCACAAGATCTCCTTCTCTACTCCCCTCTTTTCTCCTCTTCCAACAATCGCATACATGATTTCTCCCGCGCATCCCCTCTCCTCTGGAACTCTCTACCCCAACACATCAGACTCTCGCCTACCATGGAAGCCTTCTAAAAAAAACCTGAAGTCCTACCTCTTCTGACAAGCCTACAACCTGCAGTAACCACCAATCGACCAAACCACTGCATGACCAGCTCTACCCTCGACTAATATATTCTCACCCATCCCTTGTAGATTGTGAGCCCTTGCGGGCATGGTCCTCTCTCCTTATGTACCAGCCGTGAGTGACTTGTATTGATTACGATTATTGTACTTTTTTATGTATATCCCTCTTCACATGTAAAGTGCCATGGAATGGCACTATAATAATAGATAATAATAATAATAATAATAATAATAATAATAATAATAATAATATTGTACTGAATATGGGATGCACATAAATGGGCAAATATGCACATGACCAAAACACCGCTCTACCACTTTATAAACTATTATCCTGAACACACATATTTAGGATGATAAAAAATCTCAAGGACCAGGTACACAATATATATATATATATATATATATATATATATATGTCTATCATATGGCCATAACACAATGTTTACCCAAAGTGGTGTACTATCACCGCCACATGTATACCAATGGACAATACGAAGGACATATCAGTAAAGAAACTGAAGAAAAAAAGGGAGAACACCGAATATAACAGTCAAGTATTATGATTAAATATTTTTATTAATTAAGATTAACAGCAAGGGCATCCTGGTGCTACTTATTCTCCAAGTAAGTGACACACACAAGATGTAAAAGACATTGTAATATTTCAGACCAGGTTACCTTTTTTCATTGCTTCATACTGTAGATCAGGTCTTATGACTACTGAAGACCCTTTCAGTGGTGGACAGCGGGGAGCATGGTCAATTACACAATTCCATATGTAACACACTATGGGCTCAATTCATTATTACATTTGGGCCTATTTTTTGTCTACCTTTATCTGTTTGAAAGGGAATATATCATCAATATTTAAACACTGGAGGGGCAGCTACTGAAATTTGCCATGAAAACTGTTGGCCTAATGCATATTGATCTGTATGTATTGCTACAACTATTGTTTGTTTAATATGATGCGATTTATATATCTGCATGCATATTGTTCATCTGTTAACAAAGTTTAAAAAAAAAAAAAGTCCTCATGTACAGACAGGATGCTCCTCCTCCTCCTTTTCCCCCCTGAGCACATTTCTTGTGTGTGGAATTGAAACTGAAAGTAACAGCATATCTCTCTCTCAGAAACCAGATTGATCCTGTTCTCATGTTGTATGCTGAATGTTCTTAGTTCTTAATAAATGAACATTCTCTGTTGATCGTTGTGGACATCACGCTGATTAACCCGCTGCTAACAAAAACCTAGTGTACTGCTCATTCACATTACGACTGCAGTAAAATGGGAACAGTATCTGCTCGCATTATATGCATGACCCAACAGGCTCTATAACACGTGAAAGGATTAGATACCTGGAAGGTATCACACGTGATAGGACTAGACAGATGGCCGAGGTTGTATCACACATGATAGGATTAGATACACACATAAGGATGATAACTATGCTGTAGTCATTGACACTGTGTGTACTCTTGACCCTTATAAAGTCAGTATGTGCAGGGCTGTGGATTTAGATCTGGCAAAGTTCCAAAGCAAGTGCTGTTAATTACCACAAGGGAAGGGGCAGAGGATGGTAAAAGGTGGGGTGCAATAAAGTAACAAGACCATGACCAAGTCAAGGGGCACTGAAGCCCCCACATGTACACATCTAATATGACTCTTTTTGCATACAACGACATCATGAAAATTTACAGTACAGATATGATTTTTATAGGGTCTAAGTCGCTTATTTGAATGTCTAAAAAGTAAATTTTAAGCTTTGGAGGTGACCCATTTCCTGTAACTTTTTCAGCAATTAGTGTGAGGGTATGTGCATACATTGCGGATTTGGCTGTGGATCCGCAGTGGATTTGGCCCTGCGGATCCACAGCAGTTTTCCATGCGTTGTACAAATCCACAGTGCACATGCTGCGGAAAATTCGGCGCAGAAACGTAGCGGTTTATTTTCCACAACCTGTCAATTCTTTGTGCGGATTCCGCAGCATTTTACACCTATTCCATAATAGGAATCCACAGGTGTAAAAATGCAGGTGAAATCCACACAAAAACTGAACAAAATCCGCAGAAAATCTGCAGGGAATCCACAACGTGTGCACATACCCTTGGAATATCGCTTCTGCGGAACTGTCCCCAGAAGAGTTCCCAACAAAAAGTCTTGGGCACCCATGACCCTATTGCTCATTCACTGCTTATCCTTCCTTTAGACCACTTTTAGTAGGTACATCAGAGGGGTAGGAGGAATTCAGCGAGGAAACTTGTAAATATTTTTAAAACTTAGATTTTAATTAAGCCATGTAAAAAGCTCCATTTCAGAACCAGTAGACTATTAGGCAGTGCAAAAAAAGAGATCACAGACCTATGCGTTTCGAAGGAGTGTCTAGTAGTGTTTTAGTAGGCACTAACAACTGCATACCAGGAACACCCCATAAGACCTGTCATTTTGGAGATACTTTGACCCAATCACGTAGACCTCATAATTTGGCCTTTGGCAAAGTTATTCAGATCCTTATTTGCCCCCTTTTCCTGGGCTTGGTCAAGGCTCTGAAAATAGATCACTATCTTTTATATAAGGTGTTTCCAATAATTGGGATAAGAGTCTATAGAGTTCTATATGTATTTATAGCTTTACAATCAGAAGAATAGGTATGAACATTGCTATTTTTCTCCAGAAATAAATACGGTGCATAATCTACAAACCTCCAGTGAAGCACGTTTCTCTTTTGTGGGAGTAAATGGGAAGCATCACACTGAATTATGTGCATATAATGTTGTTCTGCTCAGACGTCATGAAGAGATATGAGTCGCCATCCATTTCTCGACTGTGACAGTGACATGAAGATCAGACGTATTTCCATTTCCAGCAGTTAACTGTGACCCTTTGCCGTGCACTGGCTGATTCATGGATGCTTTACCAGTATTAGACAATAGCAATCAAGCAGCGTGAGATCCTTTCCCAGGGCTGCTGTTTCTATAAATATCTGCTATGACTTACAAAGGAGTTCATAGTTATAGAAAGCAATCTTTCAACTGGTTCATTTTAAATTGGCTCTGAAATATCTTAATAATCAATCACTCTAGGGCTTGAACATCTGATTGCAACGTGCAGGTTGCATGCACACATCTTGTTTCCTATTCTGGAGAATCAAAGATATTTCTATATGCAAATTAGAAGTTGGCAGAAATTAATCCTGAATTTTTTCATATGCGTCATATGTCCTGCGAAGTCTGTTCAGGTCGGATTCATCTTTTCAGTAAAGTTAGCACATTTGTGGACAGTTTGGAGGTGAAATAGAATGCCATTGGTATCTTACCAAATTACTGTTCTAATCATAGTAGGTTCTGATCACATGTCCAGGAGTTATTTCCTTTTTTGGATCCATATTGCACATCATAAAAACGGAAATAAAATATTACTGTACTGGACTCGTTCATTTGAGCAGGAACTGAAGTGTCACATATATTTTCCATCTGCCACATTTTCCATGTGCTATCCATTTTTTAGCTTGATCAAAAAAACATGAGTCTGCCCTACTATTTTGTCCAGCCCAAAATATGGATAGCAAATGGATCCGTTTAATTTCTTAATGTTAAAATCTATGGAAAACAGATATTAACAGATGATCATTTATTCATTTATCATGTTGACAGACCTGTCTTTAAGCACTGTGTGTGACCAGAACACTAGAGATGTTCGGAGACAGCTCTAGTAAAAACGGATCTTTTACAAAATGGAATGATGCAAAATGGAAACCCAAGTGACCATTTTAACCCATTAGTGACAGAGTCAATTTGGTACTTAACGAGCAAGCCAATTTTTACAATTCTGACCACTGTCACTTTATGTGGTTAAAACTCTGGAACACTTTAACAAATCCTGCTGATTCTGAGGGTATGTGCACACGCTGCGGATTTTGCTGCGGATCCGCGGCTGATCCGCAGCTGCGGGTCCGCAGCAATTTCCCATGCATTTACAGTATAATGTAAACCTATGGGAAACGAAATCCGCAGTGCACATGCTGAGGAAAAAAACGCACGGAAACGCAGCGGTTTACATTCCGCAGCATGTCAATTCTTTGTGCGGATTCCGCTGCGGGTTTACACCTGCTCCAATAGAAAACTGCAGGTGAAAACCCGCAGCGGAAACCGCAATAGAAACCTCGATAAATCCGCAGTAAAAACCGCAGAGGTTTTGCACTGCAGATTTATCAAACCCGCTGCGGAAAATTCCGCAATGGAATCCGCAGCGTGGGCACATGGCCCGAGACTGTTTTTTCGTGACATATTGTATTTTATGTTAGTGGTAAAATTTATTCTATATGACTTGCGTTTATTTATGAAAAAAAAATGAACATATGGCAAAAATTTTGAAAATTTCGCAATTTTCAAACTTTGAATTTTTATGCCCTTAAATCAGAGATATATGTCACACTAAATACTTCATAAATAACATTTCCCACATGTCTACTTTACATCAGCACAATTTTGGAAGCCAAATTTTTTTTTTTAGAAAGTTATGAGTTAAAAGTTGACCAGCGATTTCTCATTTTTCCAACAAAATCTACAAAACCATTTTTTTAGAGACCACCTCACATTTGAAGTGACTTTGGGGGGTCAATATAACAGAAAATACCCAAAAGTGACACCATTCTAAAAACTACACCCCTCAATGTGTGCAAAACCACATTCAAGAAATGTATTAACCCTTCAGGTGCTTCACAAGAACTAAAGCAATTTGGAAGGAAAACATTAACATTTTACTTTTTTCCAAAAAACTTTACTTGGAACTAATTTACTTGGAGACAAAGAACTACAAAAGTTGTTGTGCAAATTCTCCTGAGTACGCCAATACCCCATATGTGGGGAAAAGCCACTGTTTGGGTGCATGGCAGGGCTCAGAAGGGAGGAAGCACCGTTTGACTTTTTTAATGCAAAATTGGCTGGAATCAATGGTGGCGCCATGTCGTGTTTGAAGACCCCCTGATGTACCTAAACAGTGGAAACCCCCAATTCTAACTCCAACCCTAACGTCAACACACCCCTACTTTAATCCCAAACCTAACTATAAACCTAACCACGACCCTAACCCAAACACACCCCTAACCCTAATCCCAATCCTATCCATAACTCTAACCACAAACCTAATCCCAACACACCTCTAACCCTAATCCCAACCCTAACCATATCCCTAACCACAAACCTAATCCCTACTCACCCCTAACCCTAATCTCAACCATAACCCTAACCACAAACCTAACCCCAACACAACCCTAACCCTAATCCCAACCCTAACTATAACCCTAACCACAAACCTAACCCCAACACACCCCTAACCCTAATTCCAACCCTAACCATAACCCTAACCACATACCTATCCCTAACACACTCCTAACCCTAATCCCAACCCTAACCGTAATTCCAATCATAACCACAACTCTAACCCTAACAATATCCCTAACCCTATCCCTAGCCCTAACCCTATCTTTAGCCCAACTCACTTTAGCCCAACTCTAACCTTAATGGAAAAATGGAAATAAATATATATTTTTATTTCATTTTTTTTACCTAACTAAGGGGGTGATAAAGTGGGTTTTATTTACTATTTTTTTATTTTGATCACTGTGATAGGGTATATCACAGTGATCAAAATGAACCAATAGGAAAAATTTTCTATTGTTGCCGGGTGCCAGCCAGCAGATCTCGGTGGGCGACCTGTGCATGAGCCCGCCATTTTCTCCCGGAAGACTGGGGGACTTCACAGCTTCATGGGGGGTTACAGGGTCATCAGGGGTACCGGGGGGAATCGGGGGACCCTATTGCTCTCTCCTCTGATGTGCAATCACATGAGAGGAGAGAGAAATTAAATGGAAAATCTGACTTTTTTTAGCTAATTATTAGTTTACTAGATGGCAGCCCGATTCTAAAGAATCGGGAGTCTAGAATCCATATATACTTTATTTATTCAAATGTAAGAATAATACAATTAATAAATAATAGTAAGAAAGAACAAAAAATGGCTGCACTCACCAGCTCTTGACAATTCTTGACAGTACGGCACATTTCTGATTGGTCGCTCGCGGCAGGCGGCAACCAATCAGAAAAGTGCCGCGCACCACGAAGGCATATATCTTTGTCCACCCTGAGCGGCTGTAGGACGCTGGTGACGTCACTTATCTCCGGACATTATCTCCGGACAAAGCCACGGAAGTTGGCACAAATTGCCGGAAGTAGTATTCTAGGCAATTATATATTAGATTTTAATGTTATCAGTGTTTACCTTTGAACGTTTATATTGTATTGTCCTGTCACCAGCCATGTGTACGATTATCGGCCGAAAGCCTCTCTGGAACCAATAATCACCCCATGTAAAGGTATCTTTATAAGTTAAAGATTCAGAATACTATGACTTTTATCATATCCTGAACAGTCAAGTTTTTTATGAACCGTTAAGGTTTTCTGGTTGAAGTAAAAAAAACTCTGAGTGTTTACAGTTTGAAACCATAAAATGTTGAAAAATTATGTCATTCTTGAGTATATCACTCAATGGTGCTCATAAACGTGTCAAATTTGATCTATAATATACTTTAATATACGTTACTTTAATCTTTAATATACTTAAGAACAGGGCCCCAGACATCACACAGGGGGTCTGAAACACCGCACAGTGGTCCAAAATATCGCTGTGCTCTGCCTGGGGCCCCATATGCTGCCTGGGGCCCCTGTGCTCTGCCTGGGGCCCCATATGCTGCCTGGGGCCCCTGTGCTCTGCCTGGGGCCCCTGTGCTCTGCCTGGGGCCCCATATGCTGCCTGGGGCCCCTGTGCTCTGCCTGGGGCCCCATATGCTGCCTGGGGCCCCTGTGCTCTGCCTGGGGCCCCATGGGCTGCCTGGGGCCCCTGTGCTCTACCTGGGACCACTGTGCTCTGCCTGGGGCCCCATATGCTGCCTGGGGCCCCTGTGCTCTGCCTGGGGCCCCTGTGCTCTGCCTGGGGCCCCATGTTCTGCCTGGGGCCACTGTGCTCTGCCTGGGGCCCCATAGGCTGCCTGAGGCCCCTGTGCTCTGCCTGGGACCACTGTGCTCTGCCTGGGGCCCCATATGCTGCCTGGGGCCCCTGTGCTCTGCCTGGGGCCACTGTGCTCTGCCTGGGGCCCCATGTTCTGCCTGGGGCCACTGTGCTCTGCCTGGGGCCCCATAAGCTGCCTGGGGCCCCTGTGCTCTGCCTGGGACCACTGTGCTCTGTGTTGTGAATTTGGATTCTGGGCTCCTCCGGTGGCCGCTTGTGGAATTGGACTTGTCATCCTCTTTCCTGTTTCACCTGATTCCATCAGTAGTGGGTGTCGCTATTTAAGCTCATTTCTCTGGTGGTTTCTTGCCGGTCAACAATGTTATCTGATGCCTCTCAGTGCTTGTTCCTGCTTCTAGACAACTACTAGATAAGTTGGACCTTTGTCCATGTTTTGTTTTGCCTATTTGTTCCAGTTCACAGCTGAAGTTTTGTTACTGTGTCTGGAAAGCTCTCGTTGATCAGGGATTGCTACTCTGGCGTTATGAGTTAATGCCAGAGTTTAAGGTAATCTCTGGATGGTGTTTTGTTAGTGTTTTTCTGCTGACCATGAAAGTATACTATCTGTCTTCTGCTATCTAGTAAGCGGACCTCAAATTTGCTAAGACTATTTTCCTGCTGCGTTTGTTGTTTCATCTGAACTCACCGTCATTATATGTGGGGGGCTACTATCTTCTTTGGAATATTTCTCTAGAGGTGAGCCAGGTCTTATATTTCCCTCTGCTAGCTATTTAGGTCTTAGGCCAGAGCTGGGCATCTAGCGATAAATAGGAAATGCTACCTGGCTATTTCTAGTTGCGCGGCAGGCTTAGTTCATGGTCAGTATAGTTCCATCTTCCGAGAGCTTGTCCCTCTATAGGCTTGCTATGATCTCTGCCTGCAGAGATCATGACAGTTTGACCGGCCACAAAAGTGTTAAAGACCCAGGTTGAGAAAGGAGAGTTATAAGAAGTCTGCTGGAATTTTTTTTTTTTTTTCCTCCAGTCTGCCTTGCTGCAGTCTTTTTTCTCTCTCTCCTCCTAATCTCTGTATGCTCTGTGTGCACCTGACAATAATGGATCTCCAGAGTGTAACTGCGGGTTTGAATAATCTCATCACGAAAGTACAAAATTTACAAGATTTTGTGGTACATGCTCCGGTATCTGAGCCGAGAATTCCTTTGCCGGAGTTCTTCACAGGGAATAGAGCTAGCTTCCAGAATTTCCGAAATAATTGTAAGCTTTATTTGTCCCTGAAGTCTCGTTCAGCTGGAGACCCTGCTCAGCAGGTTAGGATTGTGATTTCCTTGCTCAGGGGTGACCCTCAAGATTGGGCCTTCTCATTGCCAGCAGGGGATCCTGCGTTACGCGATGTGGATGCGTTTTTTCTGGCCTTGGGCTTGCTTTATGAGGAACCTCATTTGGAACTTCAGGCAGAAAAAACTTTGATGGCACTATCTCAGGGGCAAGACGAAGCTGAAGTTTTCTGCCAAAAATTCCGTAAATGGTCTGTGCTTACTCAGTGGAATGAGTGCGCCTTGGCGGCAACTTTCAGAGAAGGTCTCTCTGATGCCGTTAAGGATGTTATGGTGGGGTTCCCTTTGCCTGCAGGTCTGAATGAGTCCATGACAATGGCTATTCAGATTGATAGGCGTCTGCGGGAGCGCAAACCGGTGCACCATCTGGCGGTGTCTATGGAAAAGACGCCAGAAAGTATGCAGTGTGATAGAATTCTGTCCAGGAGCGAGCGACAGAATTTTAGACGGAAGAATGGATTGTGTTTCTATTGTGGGGATTCTACTCATGTTATATCGGCATGCTCTAGGCGTACAAAGAAGCTTGATAAGTCTGTTTCCATTGGCACCATTCAGTCTAAGTTTATTTTGTCTGTAACCCTGATTTGCTCTTTGTCATCCATTGCCACGGACGCCTATGTTGACTCTGGCGCCGCTCTGAGTCTTATGGATTGGTCCTTTGCCAATCGTTGTGGTTTTGATTTAGAGCCTTTGGAGACTCTTATTCCTCTGAAAGGGATTGACTCCACCCCATTGGCTAATAATAAACCACAATACTGGACACAAGTAACCATGCGTATCAATCCGGATCACCAGGAGATTATTCGTTTCCTGGTGCTGTATAATTTACATGACGATTTGGTACTGGGATTGCCATGGTTGCAGTCTCACAACCCAGTCTTGGACTGGAGAGCAATGTCTGTGTTGAGCTGGGGATGTAAGGGTATTCATGGGGACGTACCTTTGGTTTCTATTTCGTCGTCCATTCCCTCTGAAGTCCCTGAGTTCCTCTCTGATTATCAAGACGTCTTTGACGAACCCAAGCTTGGGTCGTTACCTCCGCACCGTGAGTGCGATTGTGCCATAGATTTGATACCGGGTTGTAAATATCCAAAGGGTCGTTTGTTTAATTTGTCTGTGCCGGAACATGCTGCTATGCGGGAATATATAAAGGAGTCTTTGGAAAAGGGACATATTCGTCCATCTTCTTCTCCCTTGGGAGCTGGGTTTTTCTTTGTCTCAAAAAAAGACGGCTCTTTGAGACCATGTATTGATTATCGGCTTCTGAATAAGATCACTGTTAAGTATCAATACCCATTGCCATTGCTTACTGATTTGTTTGCTCGTATAGAGGGTGCTAAGTGGTTCTCTAAAATTGATCTTCGTGGGGCGTATAATTTGGTGCGGATCAGGCAGGGGGATGAGTGGAAGACCGCATTTAATACGCCCGAGGGCCACTTTGAGTATTTGGTCATGCCTTTTGGTCTTTCTAATGCCCCTTCAGTTTTCCAGTCTTTTATGCATGATATTTTCCGCGATTTTCTGGATAAATTTATGATAATATATCTGGATGATATTCTGATTTTTTCTGATGACTGGGACTCTCATGTCCAGCAGGTCAGGAGAGTTTTTCAGGTTCTGCGGTCTAATTCTTTATGTGTGAAGGGGTCTAAGTGCGTTTTTGGGGTCCAGAAAATTTCCTTTTTGGGGTATATTTTTTCTCCCTCTTCCATTGAGATGGATCCCGTCAAGGTGCAAGCTATTTGTGACTGGACTCAGCCCTCCTCTCTTAAGGGTCTTCAGAGATTTTTGGGCTTTGCCAACTTTTACCGCCGATTTATTGCTGGTTTTTCGGATGTCGTTAAACCACTGACTGATTTGACCAGACAAGGCGCTGATGTTGCTAATTGGTCCCCTCATGCTGTAGAGGCCTTTCAGGAGCTTAAGCGCCGTTTTGCCTCTGCCCCTGTGTTGCGTCAGCCTGATGTGAATCTGCCTTTTCAGGTTGAGGTTGACGCTTCGGAGATCGGAGCTGGGGCAGTGTTGTCGCAGAAAGGTTCCGACTGCTCCGTCATTAGGCCTTGTGCCTTCTTTTCTCGCAAATTTTCGCCCGCAGAGCGGAATTATGATGTTGGGAATCGGGAGCTTTTGGCCATGAAGTGGGCGTTTGAGGAGTGGCGCCATTGGCTCGAGGGGGCTAGGCATCAGGTGGTGGTATTGACTGACCACAAAAATTTGATTTATCTTGAGACTGCCAGACGCCTGAATCCTAGACAGGCGCGCTGGTCTTTATTTTTTTCTCGCTTTAATTTTGTGGTGTCATACCTACCGGGTTCTAAGAATGTTAAGGCAGATGCCCTTTCTAGGAGTTTTGACCCGGACTCTCCTGGTAATTCTGAACCCACAGGTATCCTTAGGGAGGGAGTAATTTTGTCGGCCGTTTCTCCTGATCTGCGGCGGTCCTTGCAAGAGTTTCAGGCGGATAGACCGGATCGTTGTCCGCCTGATAGACTGTTTGTTCCGGATGATTGGACCAGCAGAGTCATCTCTGAGGTACATTCTTCTGCATTGGCAGGTCATCCCGGAATTTTTGGTACCAGGGATTTGGTGGCAAGATCCTTCTGGTGGCCTTCTCTGTCACGAGATGTGCGAGTCTTTGTGCAGTCATGTGACGTTTGTGCTCGGGCCAAGTCTTGTAGTTCTCGGGCTAGCGGACTGCTGTTGCCCTTGCCTATTCCTAAGAGGCCTTGGACACACATCTCGATGGATTTTATTTCAGATCTGCCTGTTTCCCAGAAGATGTCTGTCATCTGGGTGGTCTGTGACCGTTTCTCTAAAATGGTCCATTTGGTTCCTCTGCCCAAGTTGCCTTCTTCTTCTGAGTTGGTTCCTCTGTTTTTTCAGAATGTTGTCCGATTGCACGGTATTCCTGAGAATATTGTTTCTGACAGAGGTACCCAATTTGTGTCTAGATTTTGGCGGGCATTCTGTGCTAGGATGGGCATAGATTTGTCTTTTTCATCTGCTTTTCACCCTCAGACTAATGGCCAGACCGAGCGGACTAATCAGACCCTTGAGACATATCTGAGGTGTTTTGTCTCTGCTGACCAGGATGATTGGGTTGCTTTTTTGCCATTGGCAGAGTTCGCCCTCAATAATCGGGCCAGTTCTTCCACCTTGGTGTCCCCGTTTTTCTGTAATTCGGGGTTTCACCCTCGATTTTCCTCCGGTCAGGTGGAATCCTCGGATTGTCCTGGAGTGGATGCGGTGGTGGAGAGATTGCATCACATCTGGGGACAGGTTATGGACAATTTGAAGTTGTCCCAGGAGAAGACTCAGCGTTTTGCCAACCGTCATCGTCGTGTTGGTTCTCGGCTTTGTGTTGGAGATTTAGTGTGGTTGTCTTCTCGTTTTGTCCCTATGAGGGTCTCTTCTCCTAAGTTTAAACCTCGGTTCATCGGCCCTTATAGAATATTGGAGATTCTTAATCCTGTTTCTTTCCGTTTGGACCTCCCTGCGTCCTTTTCCATTCATAACGTTTTTCATCGGTCGTTATTGCGCAGGTATGAGGTACCTGTTGTACCTTCAGTTGAGCCTCCTGCTCCGGTGTTGGTTGAGGGTGAGTTGGAGTACGTTGTGGAGAAAATTTTGGACTCTCGTGTTTCCAGACGGAAACTCCAGTATCTGGTCAACTGGAAGGGTTACGGCCAGGAGGATAATTCTTGGGTCAATGCATCTGATGTTCATGCTTCTGATCTTGTTCGTGCCTTCCATAGGGCTCATCCTGGTCGCCCTGGTGGATCTGGTGAGGGTTCGGTGCCCCCTCCTTGAGGGGGGGGTACTGTTGTGAATTTGGATTCTGGGCTCCTCCGGTGGCCGCTTGTGGAATTGGACTTGTCATCCTCTTTCCTGTTTCACCTGATTCCATCAGTAGTGGGTGTCGCTATTTAAGCTCATTTCTCTGGTGGTTTCTTGCCGGTCAACAATGTTATCTGATGCCTCTCAGTGCTTGTTCCTGCTTCTAGACAACTACTAGATAAGTTGGACCTTTGTCCATGTTTTGTTTTGCCTATTTGTTCCAGTTCACAGCTGAAGTTTTGTTACTGTGTCTGGAAAGCTCTCGTTGATCAGGGATTGCTACTCTGGCGTTATGAGTTAATGCCAGAGTTTAAGGTAATCTCTGGATGGTGTTTTGTTAGTGTTTTTCTGCTGACCATGAAAGTATACTATCTGTCTTCTGCTATCTAGTAAGCGGACCTCAAATTTGCTAAGACTATTTTCCTGCTGCGTTTGTTGTTTCATCTGAACTCACCGTCATTATATGTGGGGGGCTACTATCTTCTTTGGAATATTTCTCTAGAGGTGAGCCAGGTCTTATATTTCCCTCTGCTAGCTATTTAGGTCTTAGGCCAGAGCTGGGCATCTAGCGATAAATAGGAAATGCTACCTGGCTATTTCTAGTTGCGCGGCAGGCTTAGTTCATGGTCAGTATAGTTCCATCTTCCGAGAGCTTGTCCCTCTATAGGCTTGCTATGATCTCTGCCTGCAGAGATCATGACAGCTCTGCCTGGGGCCCCATATGCTGCCTGGGGCCCCTGTGCTCTGCCTGGGGCCACTGTGCTCTGCCTGGGGCCCCATATGCTGCCTGGGGCCACTGTGCTCTGCCTGGGGCCCCATATGCTGCCTGGGGCCCCTGTGCTCTGCCTGGGGCCCCAAATGCTGCCTGGGGCCCCTGTGCTCTGCCTGGGGCCCCTGTGCTCTGCCTGGGGCCCCATGTTCTGCCTGGGGCCCCTGTGCTCTGCCTGGGGCCACTGTGCTCTGCCTGGGGCCCCATATGCTGCCTGGGGCCCCTGTGCTCTGCCTGGGGCCCCATATGCTGCCTGGGGCCCCTGTGCTCTGCCTGGGGCCCCTGTGCTCTGCCTGGGGCCCCATATGCTGCCTGGGGCCCCTGTGCTCTGCCTGGGGCCCCTGTGCTCTGCCTGGGGCCACTGTGCTCTGCCTGGGGCCCCATATGCTGCCTGGGGCCCCTGTGCTCTGCCTGGGGCCCCATATGCTGCCTGGGGCCCCTGTGCTCTGCCTGGGGCCACTGTGCTCTGCCTGGGGCCCCATAGGCTGCCTGGGGCCCCTGTGCTCTGCCTGGGACCACTGTGCTTTGCCTGGGGCCCCATATGCTGCCTGGGGCCCCTGTGCTCTGCCTGGGGCCACTGTGCTCTGCCTGGGGCCCCATATGCTGCCTGGGGCCCCTGTGCTCTGCCTGGGTGTAGGACACTGGTGACGTCACTTATCTCCGGACATTAGCTCCGGACATTAGCTCCGGACATTATCTCCGGACATTAGCTCCGGACATTATCTCCGGACATTAGCTCCGGACAAAGCCACGGAAGTTGGCACAAATTGCAGGAAGTAGTATTCTAGGCAATTATATATTAGATGGGCATTTCCTGAAGGAAATACATGGTGCTTGAACAGCGCTACCAGCTTTACAGCAGCACTTTTCACACACGGGACTGGGGGGCACGCTTACTTTTGCACCCGGGGCCGGGGGCGCGCTTACTTTTGCACCCGGGGGCGCACTTACTTTTGCACCCGGAGGCGCACTTTTGCACCCGGGGGCGCACTTACTTTTGCACCCGGGGGCGCACTTACTTTTGCACCCGGGGGCGCACTTACTTTTGCACCCGGGGGCGCACTTACTTTTGCACCTGGGGGCGCACTTACTTTTGGGGCCGCACTTACTTTTGGTGGGCGGGGCTCCTCGGCCTCCGATTTGGTTGGTGGGGCCCCTCGTCCTCCGATTTGGTGGGTGGGGACACTCGGCCTCCGATTTGGTGGGCGGGGACCGGCCTCCGATTTGGTGGGCGGGGACCCTCGGCCTCCGATTTGGTGGGCGGGGACCCTCGGCCTCCGATTTGGTGGGCGGGGCCCCTTGGCCTCCGCTTTGGTGGGCGGGGCCCCTCGGCCTCCGATTTGGTGGGCGGGGTCCCTCTGCCTCCGATTTGGTGGGTGGGGACCCTCGGCCTCCACTTTGGTTGGTGGGGCCCCTCGTCCTCCGATTTGGTGGGTGGGGACACTCGGCCTCCGATTTGGTGGGCGGGGACCGGCCTCCGATTTGGTGGGCGGGGACCCTCGGCCTCCGATTTGGTGGGCGGGGACCCTCGGCCTCCGATTTGGTGGGCGGGGCCCCTTGGCCTCCGCTTTGGTGGGCGGGGCCCCTCGGCCTCCGATTTGGTGGGCGGGGTCCCTCTGCCTCCGATTTGGTGGGTGGGGACCCTCGGCCTCCACTTTGGTTGGCGGGGCCCCACGGCCTCCGATTTGGTGGGCGGGGTCCCTCTGCCTCCGCTTTGGTGGGCGGGGCCGCTCGGCCTTCGATTTGGTGGGCGGGGCTCCTCGGCCTCCGATTTGGTTGGTGGGGCCCCTCGGCCTCCGATTCGGTGGGCGGGGCCCCTCGGCCTCCGATTTGGTGGGCGGGGCCCCTCGGCCTCCGATTTGGTGGGCGGGGCCCCTCGGCCTCCGATTTGGTTGGCGGGGCCCCTCGGCCTCCGATTTGGTGGGCAGGGACCCTTGGCCTCCGATTTGGTGGGCGGGGCCCCTCGGCCTCCGATTTGGTTGGTGGGGCCCCTCGGCCTCCGATTTGGTTGGTGGGGCCCCTCGGCCTCCGCTTTGGTGGGCGGGGCCGCTCGGCCTTCGATTTGTTGGGCGGGGCTCCTCGGCCTTCAATTTGGTTGGCGGGGCCCCTCGGCCTCCTATTTGGTTGGCGGGGCCCCTTATCCTCCGATTTGGTGGGCGGGGACTCTTGGCCTCCAATTTGGTGGGCGGGGACCCTCGGCCTCCGATTTGGTGGGCGGGGCCCCTCGGCCTCCGATTTGGTTGGTGGGGCCCCTCGGCCTCCGATTTGGTGGGCGGGGACCCTCGGCCTCCGATTTGGTGGGTGGGGCCCCTCGGCCTCCGATTTGGTTGGCGGGGCCCCTCGGCCTCCGATTTGGTGGGCAGGGACCCTCGGCCTCCGATTTGGTGGGCGGGGCCCCTCAGCCTCCAATTTGGTTGGTGGGGCCCCTCAGCCTCCAATTTGGTGGGCGGGGACCCTCGGCCTCCAATTTGGTGGGCGGGGACCCTTGGCCTCCAATTTGGTGGGCGGGGACCCTCGGCCTCCAATTTGGTGGGCGGGGACCCTCGGCCTCCGATTTGGTGGGTGGGGACCCTCGGCCTCCGATTTGGTGAGCGGGGCCCCTCGGCCTCCGATGTGGTGGGCGGGGCCCCTCGGCTTCCGCTTTGGTGGGCGGGGCCGGGCCACACGGCCTCCGCTTTGGTGGGCGGGGCCGCTCGGCCTTCGATTTGGTGGGCGGGGAAGCTCTGCCTCCGATTTGGTGTGCGGGGACCCTTGGCCTCCGCTTTCGTGGGCGGTGCCCCTCGACCTTCGATTTGGTGGGCGGGGCTCCTCGGCCCCCGATTTGGTTGGTGGGGCCCCTCGGCCTCCAATTTGGTTGGTGGGGCCCCTCGGCCTCCAATTTGGTGGGCGGGGACCCTCGGCCTCCAATTTGGTGGGCGGGGACCCTCGGCCTCCAATTTGGTGGGCGGGGACCCTCGGCCTCCAATTTGGTGGGCGGGGACCCTCGGCCTCCGATTTGGTGGGCGGGGACCCTCGGCCTCCGATTTGGTGGGTGGGGACCCTCGGCCTCCAATTTGGTGGGTGGGGCCCCTCGGCCTCCGATGTGGTGGGCGGGGCCCCTCGGCTTCCACTTTGGTGGGCGGGGCCGGGCCACACGGCCTCCGCTTTGGTGGGCGGGGCCGCTCGGCCTTCGATTTGGTGGGCGGGGCTCCTCGGCCTCCGATTTGGTTGGCGGGGCCCCCTCGGCCTCCGATTTGGTTGGCGGGGCCCCTCGGCCTCCGATTTGGTGGGCGGGGACTCTCGGCCTCCGATTTGGTGGGCGGGGACCCTCGGCCTCCAATTTGGTGGGTGGGGCCCCTCGGCCTCCAATTTGGTTGGTGGGGCCCCTCGGCCTCCGATTTGGTGGGCGGGAACCCTCGGCCTCCAATTTGGTGATTGGGGACCCTCGGCCTCCAATTTAGTGGCGGGGACCCTCGGCCTCCGATTTGGTGGGCGGGGACCCTCGGCCTCCGATTTGGTGGGTGGGGACCCTCGGCCTCCGATTTGGTGGGCGGGGCCCCTCGGCCTCCGATGTGGTGGGCGGGGCCCCTCAGCCTCCGCTTTGGTGGGCAGGGCCGGGCCCCTTGGCCTCCGCTTTGGTGGGCGGGGCCGCTCGGCCTTCGATTTGGTGGGCGGGGCTCCTCGGCCTCCGATTTGGTTGGCGGGGCCCCTCGGCCACCGATTTGGTTGGCGGGGCCCCTCGGCCTCCGATTTGGTGGGTGGGGACCCTCGGCCTCCGATTTGGTAGGCGGGGACCCTCGGCCTCTGATTTGGTGGGCAGGGACCCTCGGCCTCCGATTTGGTGGTCGGGGACCCTCGGCCTCCGCTTTGGTGGGCGGGGCCCCTCGGCCTCCGATTTGGTGGGCGGGGACCCTCGGCCTCCGATTTGGTGGGCGGGGACCCTCGGCCTCCGATTTGGTAGGCGGGGCCCCTCGGCCTCCAATTTGGTGGGCGGGGACCCTCGGCCTCCGATTTGGTGTGCGGGGACCCTCGGCCTCCGATTTGGTGGGCGGGGCCCCTCGGCCTCCGATTTGGTGGGCGGGGCGCCTCGGCCTCCGATGTGGTGGTCGGGGCCCCTCGGCCTCCGCTTTGGTGGGCGGGGCCGCTCGGCCTTCGATTTGTTGGGCGGGGCTCCTCGGCCTCCGATTTGGTTGGCGGGGCCCCTCGGCCTCCGATTTGGTTGGCGGGGCCCCTTATCCTCCGATTTGGTGGGCGGGGACTCTCGGCCTCCGATTTGGTGGGCGGGGACCCTCGGCCTCCGATTTGGTGGGCGGGGCCCCTCGGCCTCCGATTTGGTTGGCGGGGCCCCTCGGCCTCCGATTTGGTGGGCGGGGACCCTCGGCCTCCGATTTGGTTGGCGTGGCCCCTCGGCCTCCGATTTGGTTGGTGGGGCCCCTCGGCCTCCGATTTGGTGGGCGGGGACCCTCGGCCTCCGATTTGGTGGGCGGGGCCCCTCGGCCTCCAATTTGGTTGGTGGGGCCCCTCGGCCTCCAATTTGGTGGGCGGGGACCCTCGGCCTCCAATTTGGTGGGCGGGGACCCTCGGCCTCCAATTTGGTGGGCGGGGACCCTTGGCCTCCGATTTGGTGGGCGGGGACCCTCGGCCTCCGATTTGGTGAGTGGGGACCCTCGGCCTCCGATTTGGTGGGCGGGGCCCCTCGGCCTCCGATGTGGTGGGCGGGGCCACTCGGCTTCCGCTTTGGTGGGCGGGGCCGGGCCACACCGCCTCCGCTTTGGTGGGCGGGGCCGCTCGGCCTTCGATTTGGTGTGCGGGGCTCCTCGGCCTCCGATTTGGTTGGCGGGGCCCCTCGGCCTCCAATTTGGTTGGCGGGGCCCCTCGGCCTCCGATTTGGTGGGCGGGGACTCTCGGCCTCCGATTTGGTGGGCGGGGACCCTCGGCCTCCAATTTGGTGGGCGGGGCCCCTCGGCCTCCAATTTGGTTGGTGGGGCCCCTCAGCCTCCGATTTGGTGGGCGGGGACCCTCGGCCTCCAATTTGGTGGGCGGGGACCCTCAGCCTCCAATTTAGTGGGCGGGGACCCTCGGCCTCCGATTTGGTGGGCGGGGCCCCTCGGCCTCCGATTTGGTGGGCGGGGACCCTCGGCCTCCGATTTGGTGGGTGGGGCCCCTCAGCCTCCGATTTGGTTGGCGGGGCCCCTCGGCCTCCGATTTGGTGGGCAGGGACCCTCGGCCTCCGATTTGGTGGGCGGGGCCCCTCGGCCTCCAATTTGGTTGGTGGGGCCCCTCAGCCTCCAATTTGGTGGGCGGGGACCCTCGGCCTCCAATTTGGTGGGCGGGGACCCTTGGCCTCCAATTTGGTGGGCGAGGACCCTCGGCCTCCGATTTGGTGGGCGGGGACCCTCGGCCTCCGATTTGGTGGGTGGGGACCCTCGGCCTCCGATTTGGTGGGCAGGGACCCTCGGGCCTCCGATTTGGTGGACGGGGCCCCTCGGCCTCCGCTTTGGTGGGCGGGGCCCCTCGGCCTCCGATTTGGTGGGCGGGGTCCCTCTGCCTCCGATTTGGTGTGCGGGGACCCTCGGCCTCCGCTTTCGTGGGTGGGGCCCCTCGACCTTCGATTTGGTGGGCGGGGCTCCTCGGCCCCCGATTTGGTTGGTGGGGCCCCTCGGCCTCCAATTTGGTTGGTGGGGCCCCTCGGCCTCCAATTTGGTGGGCGGGGACCCTCTGCCTCCAATTTGGTGGGCGGGGACCCTCGGCCTCCAATTTGGTGGGCGGGGACCCTCGGCCTCCGATTTGGTGGGCGGGGACCCTCGGCCTCCGATTTGGTGGGTGGGGACCCTCGGCCTCCGATTTGGTGGGTGGGGCCCCTCGGCCTCCGATGTGGTGGGCGGGGCCCCTCGGCTTCTGCTTTGGTGGGCGGGGCCGGGCCACACGGCCTCTGCTTTGGTGGGCGGGGCCGCTCGGCCTTCGATTTGGTGGGCGGGGCTCCTCGGCCTCCGATTTGGTTGGCGGGGCCCCTCGGCCTCCGATTTGGTTGGCGGGGCCCCTCGGCCTCCGATTTGGTGGGCGGGGACCCTCGGCCTCCAATTTGGTGGGTGGGGCCCCTCGGCCTCCAATTTGGTTGGTGGGGCCCCTCGGCCTCCGATTTGGTGGGCGGGGACCCTCGGCCTCCAATTTGGTGATCGGGGACCCTCGGCCTCCAATTTAGTGGGCGGGGACCCTCGGCCTCCGATTTGGTGGGCGGGGACCCTCGGCCTCCGATTTGGTGGGCGGGGCCCCTCGGCCTCCGATTTGGTTGGCGGGGCCCCTTATCCTCCGATTTGGTTGGCGTGGCCCCTCGGCCTCCGATTTGGTTGGTGGGGCCCCTCGGCCTCCGATTTGGTGGGCGGGGACCCTCGGCCTCCGATTTGGTGGGCGGGGACCTTCGGCCTCCGCTTTCGTGGGCGGGGCCCCTCGACCTTCGATTTGGTGGGCGGGGCTCTTCGGCCTCCGATTTGGTTGGTGGGGCCCCTCGGCCTCCAATTTGGTTGGCGGGGCCCCTGGGCCTTCGATTTGATGGGCGGGGACTCTCGGCCTCCGATTTGGTGGGCGGGGACCCTCGGCCTCCGATTTGGTGGGCGGGGACCCTCGGCCTCCGCTTTGGTGGGCGGGGCCCCTCAGCCTCCGATTTGGTGGGAGGGGTCCCTCTGCCTCCGATTTAGTGTGCGGGGACCCTCGGCCTCCGCTTTCGTGGGCGGGGCCCCTCGACCTTCGATTTGGTGGGCGGGGCTCCTCGGCCTCCGATTTGGTTGGTGGGGCCCCTCGGCCTCCAATTTGGTGGGCGGGGACCCTCGGCCTCCAATTTGGTGGGCGGGGACCCTCGGCCTCCAATTTGGTGGGCGGGGACCCTCGGCCTCCGATTTGGTGGGTGGGGACCCTCGGCCTCCGATTTGGTGGGTGGGGACCCTCGGCCTCCGATTTGGTTGGTGGGGCCCCTCGGCCTCCAATTTGGTGGGCGGGGACCCTCGGCCTCCAATTTGGTGGGCGGGGACCCTCGGCCTCCAATTTGGTGGGCGGGGACCCTTGGCCTCCGATTTGGTGGGCGGGGACCCTCGGCCTCCGATTTGGTGGGTGGGGACCCTCGGCCTCCGATTTGGTGGGCGGGGCCCCTCGGCCTCCGATGTGGTGGGCGGGGCCCCTCGGCTTCCGCTTTGGTGGGCGGGGCCGGGCCACACGGCCTCCGCTTTGGTGGGCGGGGCCGCTCGGCCTTCGATTTGGTGGGCGGGGCTCCTCGGCCTCCGATTTGGTTGGCGGGGCCCCTCGGCCTCCAATTTGGTTGGCGGGGCCCCTCGGCCTCCGATTTGGTGGGCGGGGACTCTCGGCCTCCCATTTGGTGGGCGGGGACCCTCGGCCTCCAATTTGGTGGGCGGGGCCCCTCGGCCTCCAATTTGGTTGGTGGGGCCCCTCGGCCTCTGATTTGGTGGGCGGGGACCCTCGGCCTCCAATTTGGTGGGCGGGGACCCTCAGCCTCCAATTTAGTGGGCGGGGACCCTCGGCCTCCGATTTGGTGGGCGGGAACCCTCGGCCTCCGATTTGGTGGGTGGGGACCCTCGGCCTCCGATTTGGTGGTCGGGGCCCCTCGGCCTCCGCTTTGGTGGGCGGGGCCGCTCGGCCTTCGATTTGTTGGGCGGGGCTCCTCGGCCTCCGATTTGGTTGGCGGGGCCCCTCGGCCTCCGATTTGGTTGGCGGGGCCCCTTATCCTCCGATTTGGTGGGCGGGGACTCTCGGCCTCCGATTTGGTGGGCGGGGACCCTCGGCCTCCGATTTGGTGGGCGGGGCCCCTCGGCCTCCGATTTGGTTGGCGGGGCCCCTCGGCCTCCGATTTGGTGGGCGGGGACCCTCGGCCTCCGATTTGGTTGGCGTGGCCCCTCGGCCTCCGATTTGGTTGGTGGGGCCCCTCGGCCTCCGATTTGGTGGGCGGGGACCCTCGGCCTCCGATTTGGTGGGCGGGGCCCCTCGGCCTCCAATTTGGTTGGTGGGGCCCCTCGGCCTCCAATTTGGTGGGCGGGGACCCTCGGCCTCCAATTTGGTGGGCGGGGACCCTCGGCCTCCAATTTGGTGGGCGGGGACCCTTGGCCTCCGATTTGGTGGGCGGGGACCCTCGGCCTCCGATTTGGTGGGTGGGGACCCTCGGCCTCCGATTTGGTGGGCGGGGCCCCTCGGCCTCCGATGTGGTGGGCGGGGCCACTCGGCTTCCGCTTTGGTGGGCGGGGCCGGGCCACACCGCCTCCGCTTTGGTGGGCGGGGCCGCTCGGCCTTCGATTTGGTGTGCGGGGCTCCTCGGCCTCCGATTTGGTTGGCGGGGCCCCTCGGCCTCCAATTTGGTTGGCGGGGCCCCTCGGCCTCCGATTTGGTGGGCGGGGACTCTCGGCCTCCGATTTGGTGGGCGGGGACCCTCGGCCTCCAATTTGGTGGGCGGGGCCCCTCGGCCTCCAATTTGGTTGGTGGGGCCCCTCAGCCTCCGATTTGGTGGGCGGGGACCCTCGGCCTCCAATTTGGTGGGCGGGGACCCTCAGCCTCCAATTTAGTGGGCGGGGACCCTCGGCCTCCGATTTGGTGGGCGGGGCCCCTCGGCCTCCGATTTGGTGGGCGGGGACCCTCGGCCTCCGATTTGGTGGGTGGGGCCCCTCAGCCTCCGATTTGGTTGGCGGGGCCCCTCGGCCTCCGATTTGGTGGGCAGGGACCCTCGGCCTCCGATTTGGTGGGCGGGGCCCCTCGGCCTCCAATTTGGTTGGTGGGGCCCCTCAGCCTCCAATTTGGTGGGCGGGGACCCTCGGCCTCCAATTTGGTGGGCGGGGACCCTTGGCCTCCAATTTGGTGGGCGAGGACCCTCGGCCTCCGATTTGGTGGGCGGGGACCCTCGGCCTCCGATTTGGTGGGTGGGGACCCTCGGCCTCCGATTTGGTGGGCAGGGACCCTCGGGCCTCCGATTTGGTGGTCGGAGCCCCTCGGCCTCCGCTTTGGTGGGCGGGGCCCCTCGGCCTCCGATTTGGTGGGCGGGGTCCCTCTGCCTCCGATTTGGTGTGCGGGGACCCTCGGCCTCCGCTTTCGTGGGTGGGGCCCCTCGACCTTCGATTTGGTGGGCGGGGCTCCTCGGCCCCCGATTTGGTTGGTGGGGCCCCTCGGCCTCCAATTTGGTTGGTGGGGCCCCTCGGCCTCCAATTTGGTGGGCGGGGACCCTCTGCCTCCAATTTGGTGGGCGGGGACCCTCGGCCTCCAATTTGGTGGGCGGGGACCCTCGGCCTCCGATTTGGTGGGCGGGGACCCTCGGCCTCCGATTTGGTGGGTGGGGACCCTCGGCCTCCGATTTGGTGGGTGGGGCCCCTCGGCCTCCGATGTGGTGGGCGGGGCCCCTCGGCTTCTGCTTTGGTGGGCGGGGCCGGGCCACACGGCCTCTGCTTTGGTGGGCGGGGCCGCTCGGCCTTCGATTTGGTGGGCGGGGCTCCTCGGCCTCCGATTTGGTTGGCGGGGCCCCTCGGCCTCCGATTTGGTTGGCGGGGCCCCTCGGCCTCCGATTTGGTGGGCGGGGACCCTCGGCCTCCAATTTGGTGGGTGGGGCCCCTCGGCCTCCAATTTGGTTGGTGGGGCCCCTCGGCCTCCGATTTGGTGGGCGGGGACCCTCGGCCTCCAATTTGGTGATCGGGGACCCTCGGCCTCCAATTTAGTGGGCGGGGACCCTCGGCCTCCGATTTGGTGGGCGGGGACCCTCGGCCTCCGATTTGGTGGGCGGGGCCCCTCGGCCTCCGATTTGGTTGGCGGGGCCCCTTATCCTCCGATTTGGTTGGCGTGGCCCCTCGGCCTCCGATTTGGTTGGTGGGGCCCCTCGGCCTCCGATTTGGTGGGCGGGGACCCTCGGCCTCCGATTTGGTGGGCGGGGACCTTCGGCCTCCGCTTTCGTGGGCGGGGCCCCTCGACCTTCGATTTGGTGGGCGGGGCTCTTCGGCCTCCGATTTGGTTGGTGGGGCCCCTCGGCCTCCAATTTGGTTGGCGGGGCCCCTGGGCCTTCGATTTGATGGGCGGGGACTCTCGGCCTCCGATTTGGTGGGCGGGGACCCTCGGCCTCCGATTTGGTGGGCGGGGACCCTCGGCCTCCGCTTTGGTGGGCGGGGCCCCTCAGCCTCCGATTTGGTGGGAGGGGTCCCTCTGCCTCCGATTTAGTGTGCGGGGACCCTCGGCCTCCGCTTTCGTGGGCGGGGCCCCTCGACCTTCGATTTGGTGGGCGGGGCTCCTCGGCCTCCGATTTGGTTGGTGGGGCCCCTCGGCCTCCAATTTGGTGGGCGGGGACCCTCGGCCTCCAATTTGGTGGGCGGGGACCCTCGGCCTCCAATTTGGTGGGCGGGGACCCTCGGCCTCCGATTTGGTGGGTGGGGACCCTCGGCCTCCGATTTGGTGGGTGGGGACCCTCGGCCTCCGATTTGGTTGGTGGGGCCCCTCGGCCTCCAATTTGGTGGGCGGGGACCCTCGGCCTCCAATTTGGTGGGCGGGGACCCTCGGCCTCCAATTTGGTGGGCGGGGACCCTTGGCCTCCGATTTGGTGGGCGGGGACCCTCGGCCTCCGATTTGGTGGGTGGGGACCCTCGGCCTCCGATTTGGTGGGCGGGGCCCCTCGGCCTCCGATGTGGTGGGCGGGGCCCCTCGGCTTCCGCTTTGGTGGGCGGGGCCGGGCCACACGGCCTCCGCTTTGGTGGGCGGGGCCGCTCGGCCTTCGATTTGGTGGGCGGGGCTCCTCGGCCTCCGATTTGGTTGGCGGGGCCCCTCGGCCTCCAATTTGGTTGGCGGGGCCCCTCGGCCTCCGATTTGGTGGGCGGGGACTCTCGGCCTCCGATTTGGTGGGCGGGGACCCTCGGCCTCCAATTTGGTGGGCGGGGCCCCTCGGCCTCCAATTTGGTTGGTGGGGCCCCTCGGCCTCTGATTTGGTGGGCGGGGACCCTCGGCCTCCAATTTGGTGGGCGGGGACCCTCAGCCTCCAATTTAGTGGGCGGGGACCCTCGGCCTCCGATTTGGTGGGCGGGAACCCTCGGCCTCCGATTTGGTGGGTGGGGACCCTCGGCCTCCGATTTGGTGGGCGGGGCCCCTCAGCCTCCGATGTGGTGGGCGGGGCCCCTCGGCCTCCGCTTTGGTGGGCGGGGACCCTCGGCCTCCGATTTGGTGGGCGGGGACCCTCGGCCTCCGATTTGGTGGGAGGGGACCCTCGGCCTCCGATTTGGTGGGCGGGGCCCCTTGGCCTCCGATGTGGTGGGCGCGGCCCCTCGGCTTCCGCTTTGGTGGGCGGGGCCGGGCCACATGGCCTCCGCTTTGGTGGGCGGGGCCGCTCGGCCTTCGATTTGGTGGGCGGGGCTCCTCGGCCTCCGATTTGGTTGGTGGGGCCCCTCGGCCTCCAATTTGGTTGGTGGGGCCCCTCGGCCTCCAATTTGGTGGGCGGGGACCCTTGGCCTCCAATTTGGTGGGCGGGGACCCTCGGCCTCCAATTTGGTGGGCGGGGACCCTTGGCCTCCGATTTGGTGGGCGGGGACCCTCGGCCTCCGATTTGGTGGGTGGGGACCCTCGGCCTCCGATTTGGTGGGCGGGGCCCCTCGGCCTCCGATGTGGTGGGCGGGGCCCCTCGGCTTCCGCTTTGGTGGGCGGGGCCGGGCCACACGGCCTCCGCTTTGGTGGGCGGGGCCGCTCGGCCTTCGATTTGGTGGGCGGGGCTCCTCGGCCTCCGATTTGGTTGGCGGGGCCCCTCGGCCTCCGATTTGGTTGGCGGGGCCCCTCGGCCTCCGATTTGGTGGGCGGGGACTCTCGGCCTCCGATTTGGTGGGCGGGGACCCTCGGCCTCCAATTTGGTGGGCGGGGCCCCTCGGCCTCCAATTTGGTTGGTGGGGCCCCTCGGCCTCCGATTTGGTGGGCGGGGACCCTCGGCCTCCAATTTGGTGGGCGGGGAACCTCGGCCTCCAATTTAGTGGGCGGGGACCCTCGGCCTCCGATTTGGTGGGCAGGGACCCTCGGCCTCCGATGTGGTGGGCAGGGCCCCTCGGCCTCCGCTTTGGTGGGCGGGGCCGGGCCCCTCGGCCTCCGCTTTGGTGGGCGGGGCCGCTCGGCCTTCGATTTGGTGGGCAGGGCTCCTCGGCCTCCGATTTGGTTGGCGGGGCCCCTCGGCCTCCGATTTGGTTGGCGGGGCCGGGCCCCTCGGCCTCCGCTTTGGTGGGCGGAGCCGCTCGGCCTCCGATTTGGTGGGTGGTGACCCTCGGTTTCCGATTTGGTGGGCGGGGACCCTCGGCCTCCGATTTGGTGGGCAGGGACCCTCGGCCTCCGATTTGGTGGTCGGGGACCCTCGGCCTCCGCTTTGGTGGGCGGGGCCCCTCGGCCTCCGATTTGGTTGGCGGGGTCCCTCTGCCTCCGATTTGGTGTGCGGGGACCCTCGGCCTCCGCTTTGGTGGGCGGGGCCCCTCGGCCTTCGATTTGGTGGGCGGGGCCCCTCGGCCTCCGATTTGGTTGGTGTGGACCCTCGGCCTCCGATTTGGTGGGCGGGGACCCTCGGCCTCCGATTTGGTGGGCGGGGACCCTCGGCCTCCGATTTGGTGGGCGGGGACCCTCTGCCTCCGATTTGGTGGGCGGGGCCCATCGGCCTCCGATGTGGTGGGGGGGCCCCTCGGCCTCCGATTTGGTGGGCGGGGACCCCCGGCCTCCGATTTGGTGGGCGGGGCCCCTCGGCCTCCGATTTGGTGGGCGGGGACCCTCGGCCTCCGATTTGGTGGGTGGGGACCCTCGGCCTCTGATTTGGTAGGCGGGGCCCCTCGGCCTCCAATTTGGTGGGCGGGGACCCTCGGCCTCCAATTTGGTGTGCGGGGACCCTCGGCCTCCGATTTGGTGTGCGGGGACCCTCGGCCTCCGATTTGGTGGGCGGGGCCCCTCGGCCTCCAATTTGGTGGGCGGGGCCCCTTGGCCTACGATGTGGTGGTCGGGGCCCCTCGGCCTCCGCTTTGGTGGGCGGGGCCGGGCCCCTCGGCCTCCGCTTTGGTGGGCGGGGCCGCTCGGCCTTCGATTTGGTGGGCGGGGCTCCTCGGCCTCCGATTTGGTTGGCGAAGCCCTTCGGCCTCCGATTTGGTTGGAGGGGCCCCTGGGCCTTCGATTTGGTGGGCGGGGACTCTCGGCCTCCGATTTTGTGGGCGAGGACCCTCGGCCTCCGCTTTCGTGGGCGGGGCCCCTCGGCCTCCGATTTTTCTGGGCGGGGACCCTCGGCCTTCCATTTGGTGGGCGGGGACTCTCGGCCTCCGATTTGGTGGGCGGGGACCCTCGGCCTCCGATTTGGTGGGCGGGGACCCTCGGCCTCCGATTTGGTGGGCGGGGCCCCTCGGCCTCCGATGTGGTGGTCGGGGCCCCTCGGCCTCCGCTTTGGTGGGCGGGGCCCCTCGGCCTCCGATTTGGTGTGTGCTCTGCCTGGGGCCACTGTGCTCTGCCTGGGGCCCCATATGCTGCCTGGGGCCCCTGTGCTCTGCCTGGGGCCCCATATGCTGCCTGGGGCCCCTGTGCTCTGCCTGGGGCCCCTGTGCTCTGCCTGGGGCCCCATGTTCTGCCTGGGGCCCCTGTGCTCTGCCTGGGGCCACTGTGCTCTGCCTGGGTGTAGGACACTGGTGACGTCACTTAGCTCCGGACATTAGCTACGGACATTAGCTACAGACATTAGCTACGGACATTAGCTACGGACATTAGCTCCGGACAAAGCCACGGAAGTTGGCACAAATTGCAGGAAGTAGTATTCTAGGCAATTATATATTAGATTAGTGGGATCACTGAGGCTCTGTGAGGGATTATGTTCTTAGCAGGTCAGTGGAGGAAGACAGGAGATAAGAAGTTGGCAAAAGTTGAATGCAATTGTGATGTCCAATGATTTGGGGCTCATACAGACAGTATTGCTTTATCATTGTTTTGCTATATATTCCTGTTTCATTGCAATGTAATAAGGTTTGCCATCTTTAGAAATATGTCCTTCCTCTCTCCATGTCTGTCTCTAATGTAGCTCTGATGTCAGTAACCTCCTCCTTCAGGGGCGGACACTGACAGTTCGGGGCCCCTGTGCAAGCTACAGATTTATATACAGTAACTAGAGAGGACGGTATGTTTTAAAGGATAGTGTTATACATAATAAAAGAGGAAACAATGCAACTAAAGACAGCGCTATCTAATATATAATTGCCTAGAATACTACTTCCTGCAATTTGTGCCAACTTCCGTGGCTTTGTCCGGAGCTATTGTCCGGAGCTATTGTCCGGAGCTATTGTCCGGAGCTAATGTCCGGAGCTAATGTCCGGAGCTAATGTACGGAGATAAGTGACGTCACCAGTGTCCTACACCCAGGCAGAGCACAGTGGCCCCAGGCAGAGCACAGGGGCCCCAGGCAGAACATGGGGCCCCAGGCAGAGCACAGGGGCCCCAGGCAGAGCACAGGGGCCCCAGGCAGCATATGGGGCCCCAGGCAGAGCACAGGGGCCCCAGGCAGCATATGGGGCCCCAGGCAGAGCACAGTAGCCCCAGGCAGAGCACACACCAAATCGGAGGCCGAGGGGCCCCGCCCACCAAATCGGAGGCCGAGGGTCCCCGCCCACCAAATCGGAGGCCGAGGGTCCACACCATCCAAATCGGAGGCCGAGGGGCCCCGCCCACCAAATCGGAGGCCGACGGGCCCCACCCACCAAAGCGGAGGCCGAGGGTCCCCGCCCACCAAATCAAAGGCCGAGGGTCCCCGCCCACCAAATCGGAGGCCGAGGGTCCCCGCCCACCAAATTGGAGGCCGAGGGGCCCCGCCCACCACATCGGAGGCCGAGGGGCCCCGCCCACCAAATCGGAGGCCGAGAGTCCCCGCCCACCAAATCGGAGGATAAGGGGCCCCGCCAACCAAATCAGAGTCCGAGGGGCCCCGCCAACCAAATCGGAGGCCGAGGAGCCCCGCCCAACAAATCGAAGGCCGAGCGGCCCCGCCCACCAAAGCGGAGGCCGAGGGGCCCGGCCCCGCCCACCAAAGCGGAGGCCGAGGGGCCCCGCCCACCAAAGCGGAGGCCGAGGGGCCCCGCCCACCAAATCGGAGGCCGAGGGTCCCCGCCCACCAAATCGGAGGCCGAGGGTCCCCGCCCACCAAATCGGAGGCCGAGGGGCTCCGCCCACCACATCGGAGGCCGATGGGCCCCGCTCACCAAATCGGAGGCCGAGGGTCCCCGCCCACCAAATCAGAGGCAGAGGGACCCCGCCCACCAAATCGGAGGCCGAGGGGCCCCGCCCACCAAAGCGGAGGCCGAGGGTCCCCGACCACCAAATCGGAGGCCGAGGGTCCCCGCCCACCAAATCGGAGGCCGAGGGGCCCCGCCCACCAAATCGGAGGCCGAGGGGCCCCGCCCACCAAAGCGGAGGCCGAGGGGCCCCGCCCACCAAATCGGAGGTCGAGGGTCCCCGCCCACCAAATCGGAGGCCGAGGGTCCCCGCCCACCAAATCGGAGGCCGGTCCCTGCCCACCAAATCGGAGGCCGAGGGTCCCCACCCACCAAATCGGAGGACGAGGGGCCCCACCAACCAAATCGGAGGCCGAGGAGCCCCGCCCACCAAAAGTAAGTGCGGCCCCAAAAGTAAGTGCGCCCCCGGGTGCAAAAGTAAGTGCGCCCCCGGGTGCAAAAGTAAGTGCGCCCCCGAATGCAAAAGTAAGTGCGCCCCCAGGTGCAAAAGTGCGCCTCCGGGTGCAAAAGTAAGTGCGCCCCCGGGTGCAAAAGTAAGCGCGCCCCCGGCCCCGGGTGCAAAAGTAAGCGCGCCCCCCAGTCCCGTGTGTGAAAAGTGCTGCTGTAAAGCTGGTAGCGCTGTTCAAGCACCATGTATTTCCTTCAGGAAATGCCCATCTAATATATAATTGCCTAGAATACTACTTCCTGCAATTTGTGCCAACTTCCGTGGCTTTGTCCGGAGCTAATGTCCGGAGCTAATGTCCGGAGCTCATGTCCGGAGATAATGTCCGGAGCTAATGTCCGGAGATAAGTGACGTCACCAGTGTCCTACACCCAGGCAGAGCACAGGGGCCCCAGGCAGCATATGGGGCCCCAGGCAGAGCACAGTGGCCCCAGGCAGAATATGGGGCCCCAGGCAGAGCACAGTGGTCCCAGGCAGAGCACAGGGGCCCCAGGCAGCCTATGGGGCCCCAGGCAGAGCACAGTGGCCCCAGGCAGAGCACAGGGGCCCCAGGCAGCATATGGGGCCCCAGGCAGAGCACAGGGGCCCCAGGCAGCATATGGGGCCCCAGGCAGAGCACAGTGGCCCCAGGCAGAACATGGGGCCCCAGGCAGAGCACAGGGGCCCCAGGCAGCATATGGGGCCCCAGGCAGAGCACAGTGGTCCCAGGCAGAGCACAGGGGCCCCAGGCAGCCTATGGGGCCCCAGGCAGAGCACAGTGGCCCCAGGCAGAGCACAGGGGCCCCAGGCAGCATATGGGGCCCCAGGCAGAGCACAGGGGCCCCAGGCAGCATATGGGGCCCCAGGCAGAGCACAGTGGCCCCAGGCAGAACATGGGGCCCCAGGCAGAGCACAGGGGCCCCAGGCAGCATATGGGGCCCCAGGCAGAGCACAGGGGCCCCAGGCAGAGCACAGGGGCCCCAGGCAGCATATGGGGCCCCAGGCAGAGCACAGGGGCCCCAGGCAGCATATGGGGCCCCAGGCAGAGCACAGGGGCCCCAGGCAGAGCACAGGGGCCCCAGGCAGCATATGGGGCCCCAGGCAGAGCACAGTGGTCCCAGGCAGAGCACAGGGGCCCCAGGCAGCCTATGGGGCCCCAGGCAGAGCACAGGGGCCCCAGGCAGAGCACAGGGGCCCCAGGCAGCATATGGGGCCCCAGGCAGAGCACAGGGGCCCCAGGCAGCATATGGGGCCCCAGGCAGAGCACAGCGATATTTTGGACCACTGTGCGGTGTTTCAGACCCCCTGTGTGATGTCTGGGGCCCTGTTCTTAAGTATATTAAAGATTAAAGTAACGTATATTAAAGTATATTATAGATCAAATTTGACACGTTTATTAGCACCATTGAGTGATATACTCAAGAATGACATAATTTTTCAACATTTTATGGTTTCAAACTGTAAACACTCAGAGTTTTTTTTACTTCAACCAGAAAACCTTAACGGTTCATAAAAAACTTGACTGTTCAGGATATGATAAAAGTCATAGTATTCTGAATCTTTAACTTATAAAGATACCTTTACATGGGGTGATTATTGGTTCCAGAGAGGCTTGCGGCCGATAATCGTACACATGGCTGGTGACAGGACAATACAATATAAACGTTCAAAGGTAAACACTGATAACATTAAAATCTAATATATAATTGCCTAGAATACTACTTCCGGCAATTTGTGCCAACTTCCGTGGCTTTGTCCGGAGATAATGTCCGGAGATAAGTGACGTCACCAGCGTCCTACAGCCGCTCAGGGTGGACAAAGATATATGCCTTCGTGGTGCGCGGCACTTTTCTGATTGGTTGCCGCCTGCCGCGAGCGACCAATCAGAAATGTGCCGTACTGTCAAGAATTGTCAAGAGCTGGTGAGTGCAGCCATTTTTTGTTCTTTCTTACTATTATTTATTAATTGTATTATTCTTACATTTGAATAAATAAAGTATATATGGATTCTAGACTCCCGATTCTTTAGAATCGGGCTGCCATCTAGTACATAATAAGTGAGTACGCTATATACTAAAGGGCTGGGCTATACATAATTAGTTAATATACTATATACTAAGGGATTTTGCTATATACAATAAGTGAGTACACTATATACTAAGGGACTGTGCTATATACAGGGGCTTCTCACAAAATTAGAATATCATCAAAACGTTAATTTATTTTTTCAAGATGACCTGGATAGAGTAAAAGATACGGTTTTTCCTTACATGGTCTTCTTTTATTAATGCTTCCAATAGCTGCTTCCAATTTCCAGACCAGCATATGAGAGAGCAAATCGACGGTAGAGTTCCTGCTGGGTTTGATTGCTATTGTATTATGAAGGTGTGGATATGAGCCCCTGATGGGGGGGAGTTGGTTACAGTTATAATACACTGTCTAATGTTTAAAGTACTGTAAAACTCTATTTGTCACATCTTTTCTGATGCTTCTGAACAATCTATGTACCCTCTGTTTATTGTTCAATAAAAATGGTTTTATAAAAAAAAGTTAATTTATTTCAGTTCTTCAATACAAAAAGTGAAAGTCATATATTATAGAATGCCATTACGAACAGAGTGATCTATTTCAAGTGTTTATTTCTGTTAATGTTGATGATTATGGCTTATAGCCAATGGAAACTCAAAAGTCATTATCTCAGTAAATTAGAATAATTAACAAAAAGCACCTGAAAAGGCTTCCTAAAGGTACCTTCACACTAAACGACGCTGCAGCGATACAGATAATGATGCCGATCGCTGCAGCGTCGCTGTTTGGTCGCTGGAGAGCTGTCACAAAGACAGCTCTCCAGCGACCAACGATGCCGAGGTCCCCGGGTAACCAGGGTAAACATCGGGTTGCTAAGCGCAGGGCCGCGCTTAGTAACCCAATGTTTACCCTGGTTACCAGTGTAAAATGTAAAAAAAAGTACATACTCACCTTCGCATCCCCCGGCGTCCGCTTCCTGCACTGACTGTGAGTGCCGGCCCTAACAGCACAGCGGTGACGTCACCGCTGTGCTGTGCTTTCACTTTACGGCCGGTGCTCAGTCAGTGCAGGAAGCGGACGCCGGGGGACACGAAGGTGAGTATGTACTGTTTGTTTTTTTACATTTTACACTGGTAACCAGGGTAAACATCGGGTTACTAAGCGCGGCCCTGCGCTTAGTAACCCGATATTTACCCTGGTTACCATTGTAAAACATCGCTGGTATCGTTGCTTTTGCTGTCAAACACAACAATACACGGCGATCTGACGACCAAATAAAGTTCTGAACTTTAACCAACGACCAGCGATATCACAGCAGGATCCTGATTGCTGCTGCGTGTCAAACACAACGATATCGCTATCCAGGACGCTGCAATGTCACGGATCGCTAGCGATATCGTTTAGTGTGAAGGTACCTTAAGGCTTCTTAAGTGTTTAAAATGTCCATTTAGTCTGTTTCAGTAGGCTCAACAATAATGGGGAAGACTGCTGACTTGACAGATGTCCAGACGGCACTCATTGACACACCCAACAAGGAGGGTAAGCCACAAAAGGTCATTGATAAAGAACCTGAATGTTCACAGAGTGCTGTATCCAAGCATATTAATGGAAAGTTCAGTGGAAGGAAAAAATGTGGTAGAAAAAGTTGCACAAGTAACCGGGATAACCGCAGCCTTGAAAGGATTGTTAGGAAAAGGCCATTCAAAAATTTATGGGAGTTTCACAAGTAGTGGGCTGCTGCTGGAGTCATTGCTTCAAGACCCACCACACACAGACATATCCAGGACATGAGCTACAAGTGTCGCATTCCTTGTGTTAAGCCACTCATGACCAATAGACCATACCAGAAGCATCTTACCTGGGCCAAGGAGAAAAAGAACTGGACTGTTGCTCAGTGGCCCAAGGTATTGTTTTCAGATTAAAGTACCATATATACTCGAGTATAAGCCGACCTGAGCATAAGCCGACCCCCCTAATTTAGCCACAAAAAACTGGGAAAACTTAATGACTCAAGCATAAGCCTAGGGTGGAAAATGCAGCAGCTACCGGTAAATGTCAAAAATAAAAATAGATACCAATAAAGGTAAAATTAATTGAGACATCAGTAGGTTAAGTATAATATAATGCTCCATTGAGTTTATGATGGGCCACATAAGATGCTCCATATTAACACCTTTACCCCCTATTGTGGTTTGCACGTTAATGACCAGGTACATTTTTACAATTCTGACCACTGTCCTTTTATGAGGTTATAACTCTGGAACACTTCAACGGATCCCGGTGATTCTGACACTGTTTTTTCATGACATATTGTACTTCATGATAGTGGTAAAATTTATTTGATATTACCTGCGTTTATTTGTGAAAAAAACTGAAATTTGGCAAAAATTTTGAAAATTTCGCAATTTTCAAAATTTGAATTTTTATGCAATTAAATCACAGAGATATGTCACACAAAATACTTAATAAGTAACATTTCCAACATATCTACTTTACATCAGCACAATTTTGGAACCAAAATTTTTTTTTGTTAGGGAGTTATAAGGGTTAAAAGCTGACCAGCAATTTCTCATTTTTACAACACCATTTTTTTTTAGGGACCACATCTCATTTGAAGTCATTTTGAGGGGTCTATATGATAGCAAATAACCAAGTGTGACACCATTCTAAAAACTGCACTCCTCAAGGTGCTCAAAACCACATTCAAGAAGTTTATTAACCCTTCAGGTGTTTCACAGGAATTTTTGGAATGTTTAAATAAAAATGAACATTTAACTTTTTTTCACAAAAAATTTACTTCATCTCCAATTTGTTTTATTTTACCAAGGGTAACAGGAAAAAATGGATCCCAAAAGTTGTTGTACAACTTGTCCTGAGTACGGCGATACCCCATATGTGGGGGTAAACCACTGTTTGGGCGCATGGCAGAGCTCGGACGGGAAGGAGCACTGTTTGACTTTTCAATGCAAAATCGACAGGAATTGAGATGGGACGCCATGTTGCATTTGGAGAGCCACTGATGTGCCTAAACATTGAAACCCCCCACAAGTGACACCATTTTGGAAAGTAGACCCCCTAAGGAACGTATCTAGATGTGTGGTGAGCACTTTGACCCATTAAGTGATTCACAGAAGTTTATAATGCAGAGCCGTAAAAATAAAAAATCATATTTTTTCACAAAAATGATCTTTTCGCCCCCAATTTTTTATTTTCCCAAGAGTAAGAGAAGAAATTTGACCCCAAAAGTTGTTGTCCAATTTGTCCTAAGTATGCTGATACCCCGTATGTGGGGGTAAACCACTGTTTGGGCGCATGGGAGAGCTCAGAAGGTAAGGAGCGCCGTTTGACTTTTCAATGCAAAATTGACAGGAATTGAGATAGGACGCCATGTTGCATTTGGAGAGCCCTTGATGTGCCTAAATATTGAAACCCCCCACAAGTGACACCATTTTGGAAAGTAGACCCCCTAAGGAACTCATCTAGATGTGTTGTGAGAGCTTTGAACCCCCAAGTGTTTCACTACAGTTTATAACGCAGAGCCATGAAAATAAAGATTATTTTTTTTCCACAAAAATTATTTTTTAGCCCCCAGTTTTGTATTTTTCCAAGGGTAATAGTTGAAATTGGACCACAAAAGTTGTTGTCCAATTTGTCCTGAGTACGCTGATACCCCACATGTGGGGGGGAACCACCGTTTGAGCACATGGCAGAGCTCGGAAGGGAAGGAGCGTCATTTGGAATGCAGACTTAGATGGATTGGTCTGCAGGCGTCACATTGCGTTTGCAGAGCCCCTAATGTACCTAAACAGTAGAAACCCCCCACAAGTGACCCCATATTGGAAACTAGACCCCCAAGGAACTTATCTAGATGTGTTATGAGAACTTTGAACCCCCAATTGTTTCACTGCAGTTTATAACGCAGAGCCATGAAAATAAAAAATCTTTTTTTTCCCAAAAAATTATTTTTTAGCCCCCAGTTTTGTATTTTTCCAAGAGTAACAGTTGAAATTAGACCCCAAAAGTTGTTGCCCAATTTATCCTGAGTACGCTGATACCCCATATGTGGGGGGAACCACTGTTTGAGTGCATGGCAGAGCTCGGAAGGGAAGGAGCGTCATTTGGAATGCAGACTTAGATGGATTGGTCTGCAGGCGTCACATTGCATTTGCAGAGCCCCTAATGTACCTAAACAGTAGAAACCCCCCACAAGTGACCCCATATTGGAAACAAGACCCCCAAGGAATTTATCTAGATGTGTTGTGAGAACTTTGAAACCCCAAGTGTTTCACTACAGTTTATAACGCAGAGCCGTGAAAATAAAAAATCTTTTTTTTCCACAAAAATTATTTTTTAGCCCCCAGTTTTGTATTTTCACAAGGGTAACAGGAGAAATTGGACCCCAAAAATTGTTGTCCAATGTGTCCTGAGTACGCTGATACCCCATATGTTGGGGTAAACCCCTGTTTGGAGAGAGCTCGGAAGGGAAGGAGCACTGTTTTACTTTTTCAACGCAGAATTGGCTGGAATTGAGATCGGACGCCATGTTGCATTTGGAGAGCTCCTGAGGTGCCTAAACAGTGGAAACCACCCAATTATAACTGACACCCTAATCCAAACACATCCCTAACCCTAATCCCAACAGTAACCCTAACCACACCCCTAAGCCTGACACACCACTAACCATAATCCCAACCCTATTCCCAACCGTAAATGTAATCCAAACCCTAACCCTAACTTTAGCCCTAACCCTAACTTTAGCCCCAACCCTAACTGTAGTCTTAACCCTAGCCCCAACCCTAACCCTAACCCTAGCCCTAATCCTTGCCCTAACCCTAGCCCTAACCCTAACCCTAGCCCTAACTCTTGCCCTAACCCTAATCCTATCCCTAACCCTAGCCCTAACCCTAGCTCTAGCTCTGACCCAAGCCCTAACCCTAACCCTAACCCTAGCCCTAACCCTAACCCTAATGGGAAAATGGAAATAAATACATTTTTTTAATTTTTTAATTTTTCGATAACTAAGGGGGTGATGAAGGGGGGGTTGATTTACTTTTATAGCGTGTTTTTAGCTGATTTTTATGATTGGCAGCCGTCACACACTGAAAGACGCTTTTTATTGCAAAAAATTTTTTTTGCGTTACCACATTTTGAGAGCTATAATTTTTCCATATTTTGGTCCACAGAGTCATGTGAGGTCTCGTTTTTTGCGGGACGCGTTGACGTTTTTAATGGTGACATTTGCAGGCACGTGACATTTTTTGATCGCTTTTTATTCTGATTTTTGTGAGGCAGAATGACCAAAAACCAGCTATTAATGAATTTCTTTGGGGGAGGCGTTTATACCATTCCGCGTTTGGTAAAATGGATAAAGCAGTTTTATTCTTCAGGTCAGTACAATTACAGCGATACCTCTTTTATATCATTTTTTATGTTTTGCCACTTTTATACGATAAAAACTATTTTATAGAAAAAATAATTTTTTTTGCATCGCTTTATTCTGAGGACTATAACTTTTTTCTTTTTTCTTTGATGACTCTGTATGGCAGCTCCTTTTTTGCGGGACAAGATGACGTTTTCAGCGGTACCATGGTTATTTATGTCTTTTTGATCGCGTGTTATTCTACTTTTTGTTTGGCGGTATGATAATAAAGTGTTGTTTTTTGCCTCGTTTTTTTTTTTACGGTGTTCACTGAAGGGGTTAACTAGTGGGACAGTTTTATAGGTCGGGTCGTTGCGGACACGGCGATACTAAATATGTGTACTTTTATTGTTTTTTTATGTAGATAAAGAAATGTATTTATAGGAACAATATTTTTTTTCTTTTAATTTTTTCGGGGAATTTTTTTTTTTTTTACACATGTGAATATTTTTTTTTTACAATATAACATTGCCCCAGGGGGGGCATCATGTTATAGTGTAAGATCGCCGATCTGACACTTTGCTGTGCACTGTGTCAGATCGGCGATCTGACATGCACAGCTCTTGTCTTCCCGGTGCAGTGAAGCCACCTCCCTGCAGGACCCGGATGCCGCGGCCATCTTGTGGGCCTGCTGCAGGGAGGAGGTAAGAGACCCTCGGAGCAACGCTATCACATCACGTTGCTCCGGGGGTTTCAGGGAAGCACGCAGGGAGCCCCCTCCCTGCGCGATGCTTCCCTATACCGCCGGAACACTGCGATCATGTTTGATCGCAGTGTGCCGGGGGCGGTCCGTGACCGCTCCTGGCACATAGTGCCGGATGTCAGCTGTGATAATCAGCTGACACCCGGCCTCGATCGGCCGCGCTCCCCCGTGAGCGCGGCCGATCGCATATGACGTACTATCCCGTCAGTGGTCATACGGGCCCACCCCACCTCGACAGAATAGTACGTCTAATGTCAGAAAGGGGTTAAAATATGCCTCATATAATGCTGCACAAATGTTGATTATGACCCCATAAGATGCTCCATAGACACATTTGCCCCATATAATGCTGCACAAATGGTGATTATGGCCCCATAAGATGCTCCATACAGACATTTGCCCCATACGATACTGCACAAATGCTGATTATGGCCCCATAAGATGCTCCATAGAGACATTTGCCCCATATAATGCTGCACAAATGCTGATTATGGCCCCATAAGATGCTCCATATAGATATTTGCCCCACACAATGCTGCAGAAATGCTGATTATGGCCCCATAAAATGCTCCATAGACACATTTGCCCTATATAATGCTGCACAAATGCTGATAATGGCCCCATAAGATGCTCCATAGAGATATTTGCCCTATATAACGCTGCACATGGCCCCATAAAATGCTCCATAGAGATGATATTTGACCCATATAATGCTGCACATGACCCCATAAGATGCTCCATAGAGATATTTGCCCCATATAATGCTGCACATGGCCCCATAAGATGCTCCATAGAGATATTTGCCCCATATGCTGTTGCTGCGATAAAAAAAAATCACATACTCACCTCTCGTCGCTCAGGCCCCCGGCACTTGCTATACTCACCTTTCCCGTTCCACCGCTGAGAGCCGCTGTGTCTTCCGCGTCCTCCGCACACTAATCGCGTCATCGCGCCCTCTGACCTGAGCGTCACTGCAGAGGACGCAGAAGACGGAGCAACGCCAAGAGTGGAACGTGGGACAAGTGAATATGCCCCCGTTATACTTACCTGCTCCATGCACGGTCCCTGCAGGTCCCTGATTCTCCGGGCGCAGACAGCTTCTTCCTGTATTGAGCAGTCACATGGTACCACTTATTACAGTAATGAATATGCGGCTCCACCCCTATGGGAGTGGAGTCGGGTCCATGTGACCACTCAATACAGGAAGAAGCTGTCAGCGCCTGGAGAACCAGGGACCTGCAGGGACCGAGCCAGGAGCAGGTGAGTATTATTAGACAGCTGCCGCTCCCCCTTTCCTGCCGACCCCTGGGAATGACTCAAGTATAAGCCAAGAGGGGCAATTTCAGCCTAAAAAATGGGCTGAAATTCTCGGCTTTCATTCTCCAGCAGGACTTGGCACCTGTCCACACTGCCAAAAGTACCAATACTTGGTTTAAAAACAAAAGTATCACTGTGCTTGATTGGCCAGTAAACTCGCCTAACCTTAACCCCATAGAGAATCTATGGAGTATTGTCAAGAGGAAGATAAGAGACACCAGACCCAGCAGTGCAGACGAGCTGAAGGCTGCTATCAAAGCAACCTGGGCTTCCATAACACCTCAGCAGTGCCACATGCTGATCCCCTCCATGCCAAACCACATTGATGCAGTAATTGATGCAAAAGGAGCCCCAACGGAGTATTGAGTGTACTTACTGAACATACATTTTAGAAGGCCAACAATTCGGATTTTAAAATCATTTTTCAAGCTGGTGTTATAAAGTATTCTAATTTAGTGAGATAATGACTTTTGGGTTTTCATTGGCTGTAAGCCATAATCATCAACATTAACAGAAATAAGCATCTCCACCAGGTACATTGTATAATGATAGCCCCACAAGGTATATCTCATCTACATATGCTTTTTTAATATTTTTAACGGTGGTTGCATTATCTCTAGTTCTTTAGTCTCCAGTTCACCATCAGTTACTATACCTACCTGGCTACTATATAACTGCAACACCCAGTCGTCATTCTAATTTTTATTTATTTATTTTTTATATATTATTGTTCTTAGCAGTCACTTTTTCTTAAACAGTTTTAGTCCTCACAAGGTAGTTAAAATTTAGATTCCAGCGCAGATATTTTTCCCTTTTTTTAACCACATTTAGTGACATTGTTACAGACGGGTGGTACTGTACCATTATCTGCCGCAGGATTCACAGTGGTTGAAGCGCTACTGGCACTTTCTATATTCAGTTTAATCCTAATGTCAATTTCTTGCAGCGTATTTCACCCATACTAATGAGTGGAGTAAAATATGTAACTAAAGCATGTAAAAAACGAGGCACAAAAAAAAAATCCTGAATGTGTGCACATTGCCTAGTCCCTGTCCAGTGCCCCCCCATTCATTATAAGTACTTGATAGCATCATAATGAATTGGGGGTGGAAGAAGACATTATCAGGTACTGAACATCCTCCGCCACCTCCCAATTTATTACAAGTCCCTGAAAGCTTCTTCTCCCAACTTTCAATTCATTACAAAGTGACATAAGCATCCCACCGCCTCCTCTCCCACTCTCCAATAAAGTCCCTGTTAGTGTCATAATGAATTGTGGGATGGGAAGGACGCAATCAGGGACTTAGCACTCTCCTCCTCCAACTAATTCATTTTACATCCATATCTAATGTCCTCCTACCCTTCCCCTGTTCATAAGTCCATAATAAGTACCCCTTACTCCCATCCCAATTTCCCACCCCCTTATTGACCTCTCACCCACCTCTTTCATTGTCCTCTTTATCACATCTCTCAATGTCATCTCCCCCACCCTCATCATTAGTGTTGAGCATTCCGATACCGCAAGTATCGGGTATCGGCCGATACTAGCGGTATCGGAATTCCGATACCGGGATTCCGATACTTGGCGCGTATCGGATACCGGAATCGGAAGTTCCATGATTCAAAATTCAGAAATTCAGCCAATGAGAAAGATTCCAAGTGTGGGCACATCCTGTTTAGCATGGAGGGCATGAAAGTACTGGCAAGGCTGTGATTGGCTGCTGAAATGATGTCATGATGCAGTTTAAAAGTCGCTGGCGCCATTTTGCGATCACTCTGCTGTGAATTCAGTTAGTGACAGGACGCTGTTTGCTGACTGAGGGACAGTTTAGAGATAGCGATTTGCTTCTTTGTGCTTTCCAAAGGCTAATTTAGCAACCGCTGTGTTCACCTACTATTCACCTTGCTTTTGCCTTGTAGCGCTGTTTTCACAGCGATCTGCAAGGTCTCTCTGTGTGTGTGTGTGTGAGTGCAGCCCACTCTCTAGTCTGAGTGCAGCCACATAGGCCATCCATAGCTGGTTGTATTCAGTTCAGGGAGGGTGGTTCATTGCCTCATACTGTCCTTTTTTTTTTTTTTTTTTGAAGTAGTGCAGGCTGCTGCACATTTTTTCAAATAATTCCTATTAGTGTCTTTCCACCCGTCTCCATCTAATTTGTGGAAAAACACTACATAGGATAAAGTAGAGGAGGGTTTTTGGGCCTTGCAGCGCCGTTTACGGCTGTCTGCACGGTCTCCGTGTGACTGCAGCTCGCCCTGTAGTCTGTGAGCAGCCGTAGCTTGGTTGTCTCCAGCTCAGGGTTGTTCACTGCGTCATACCGCCAAATCAATTTTAATTTTTTTTCAAGTACTGTAGTCTGCTGTTAATTAATTTAAAAAAATCCTATTAGTGTCTTTCCACCCGTCTCCAGCTAATTTGTGGAAAAACACTACATAGGATAAAGTAGAGGAGGGTTTTTGGGCCTTGCAGCGCCGTTTACGGCTGTCTGCACGGTCTCCGTGTGACTGCAGCTCGCCCTGTAGTCTGTGAGCAGCTATAGCCTGGTTGTCTCCAGCTCAGGGTTGTTCACTGCGTCATACCGCCAAATCAATTTTAATTTTTTTTCAAGTACTGTAGTCTGCTGCTAATTAATTTAAAAAAATCCTATTAGTGTCTTTCCACCCGTCTCCAGCTAATTTGTGGAAAAACACTACATAGGATAAAGTAGAGGAGGGTTTTTGGGCCTTGCAGCGCCGTTTACGGCTGTCTGCACGGTCTCCGTGTGACTGCAGCTCGCCCTGTAGTCTGTGAGCAGCCGTAGCTTGGTTGTCTCCAGCTCAGGGTTGTTAACTGCGTCATACCGCCAAATCAATTTTAATTTTTTTTCAAGTACTGTAGTCTGCTGCTAATTAATTTAAAAAAATCCTATTAGTGTCTTTCCACCCGTCTCCAGCTAATTTGTGGAAAAACACTACATAGGATAAAGTAGAGGAGGGTTTTTGGGCCTTACAGCGCCGTTAACGTCTGTCTGCACGGTCTCCGTGTGACTGCAGCTCTATCCGTTGTCAGTTCAGCCCCCAAAAAAGAAATAAATAATAAAGTTCACCAAACACACCAGTTACACCACTTTACATTTGTGTAGGCCACATTAACTCATATTAAAGTCTAGTCCACACTTTAGCTAATTAGTGTTTCTTATACCTGTTAGGAGGAGTTTTTCAGGAATAAGCACACAAAGCCGTTAGTACTTTTCTGCTTTTCTTTATCAGTCAACCACGATGAAGAAGGCAGTGAGTAAGGCACGTGGGCGTGGGCGCGGAGCAGGGAGGGGACGTGGGGATTCTGTGCCCGCTGCGGGCACCGGTGACTCATCAGCACCCACTTTCACGAGGGAACAGTCGTTCATGCGCAGCTTTGTCGCCGAGCGCCGTACACCGCTGCTGCGTGAAGACCAAATTGAAGCCGTTGTGGGATGGATGGCAGCTAATGCATCAACTTCCATTAGTGCCACATCCTCTCAGACACAGAGCACTGGAGAGCAGCCATCTGTCTCTTCACCACCTGCCAAATTGCCCAGGCAGACAGAGAGCCCAGGACAGGAGCCGTCTCTACTTCTGTTCTCTGAATCTCTTGGCTTGGAAACAGGGGGCCAGCCAAGCAGCATTGGAGAAATGGAAGAAGAGGCAGGGTGCAGTGATGCCCAACAGCTTTTTCTCTCTGAGTCTGAAGAGGCGGGTGGGCCAGTGGCTCCGTTCACCACATCGCAGGCCGCATCAGCTGATGATGACACTCAGGTGCCACTTACTGGTGCGTGCTCTGCTGCTGAGACTACCCGGGAGGAGCAGTTGGGGGCAGAGGGTAGTGTGGATGACGAGGTCCTTGACCCATCTTGGCGTCAGGGACAGGAAGGTGGTGGGAGCAGCTCTGAGGAAGAGATTCCCCGTACGGTCCAAAGAGGGAGAGGGAGGGGGAAGACTGCGGATCCTGCAGCCTCCGCTTTGGCACCCGTAAGGAGCATGTCTCTTCCAAAAGTCAAAAGGGGGGCTCCCAAGACTTGCAGTGCCTGGTCCTTTTTTGACACAGTTGCAGATGACATTTGCTATGTCAGATGCAAGGTGTGTCATCAAAAAATCAAAAGAGGTCAAAAAGTCGCCAACCTCAATACCTCCAACATGTGGAAACATGTGCGCAACAGGCACCCGGCGGAGTTAGACAAACACACTGAAGAGCTAGGCCAACCAACAGCGGCAGCTACCACCTCTTCAGCTCGTGTTGCCTCTTCCTCTAGCTCACACGCAGCTGGTTCGGCTTCCTCCCAGGATCGCCGTGGAAGAACCTCTGGCCCTGTTGTCCAGAGACCCGCTGTAATTCCACCCGCAGCACCACTTTCCCAGTCAACCACACACTCCCAGCCCAGTCTACAGCCATCGGTAGTACAGGCATGGGAGAAAAGGCGGCCTTTCTCGTCAAACCACCCACGAGCACAGGCTCTGACTGCAGGCATTGCCAAACTTCTGTCACTGGAAATGCTGTCATTCAGGCTGGTGGAGACTGACAGCTTCCGTGACTTGATGTCATTGGCAGTCCCACAGTACAGTGTGCCCAGCCGCTTTTACTTCAGCAGGCAAGCCGTCCCTGCCCTGCACAAGCATGTGGAGGGACACATAAAACACGCGCTACTGAACGCCGTCAGTAGCAAGGTCCACCTCACCACCGATGCGTGGACCAGTCAACATGGACAGGGGCGATACCTTTCCCTCACTGCCCATTGGGTTAATGTAGTTGAGCCGGGTACAGACCGTGCGAGTGGCGCAGGACGTGTCCTGCCCACTCCAAGGATTGCAGGAATCCATTCTGTACGCATTGACTCCTCCTCTTACACCAGTTCCTCAGAATCATCGCTGCAGGAGCCGTCACAGTCCACCTCCACATGGACCCGTGATGAACGTGTACCTGTTACGACCGACATGAGCACAGCCGTGGCCAAACGTCAACAGGCCGTCTTGAAATTAATTTTTTTGGGGAATCGTAGCCACACAGCGCAGGAGCTCTGGAATGCCATCAAGCAGGAGAGCGATGTGTGGTTTGAGCCAGCGAATCTCCAGCCAGGCATGGTAGTGTGTGATAATGGCCGAAATCTGGTGGCAGCCCTGGGCCTCGGCAACCTCACTCACATCCCATGTCTGGCACATGTGCTCAATTTGGTCGTGCAGAGTTTTTTGAGGGACTATCCGGATCTTGATGCACTGCTGCACAAGGTCCGCCTAGAGTGTGCTCACTTGCGGCGTTCCAGCACGGCAAAAGCGCGCATTGCGGCTCTGCAGCGCCGACACCGCCTGCCGGAACATCGCATCATATGTGACCTACCTACCAGGTGGAATTCCACGTTACATATGTTGGAGCGGTTGTGTGAGCAGCAGCAAGCTGTAATGGAGTACCAGCTGTATCAGGCGCACAAAAGTCGCAGTCAGCGCCGTACAGACTTCACAACCACAGAGTGGGCCACTATGAAGGATGTCTGCCAGGTTTTGCGTCCCTTCGATTATTCCACGCGGATGGCGAGTGCAGATGATGCACTAGTCAGCATGACTGTCCCCCTTATCTGCCTGCTTGAAAAATCACTGCAAGCGCTAAGGGATGATGTTGTGGAAGAGGTGGAGGATGAGGATTCACCACTTCCATCATCTTCTGGACAGTCAGCGCCACGTGGTTCCTCACAAACGCGTAGGCAGGGGACAGTTTGTGAGGAGGATGAGGAGGAGTCAATGGAGGAGGAAGACATCCGTCCAGAGGAGGGAGTTACACAATTGTCCAGTACTCAGTGTGTACAGCGAGGGTGGGGTGATGACGAGCGGGCAGAGATCACGCCTCCAGCTGGGGACAGCGTTTCTTGGGCAGTTGGCAGTCTGCAGCACATGGTGGATTACATGCTGCAGTGCCTGAGAAACGACCGCCGCATCGACCACATTCTCAACATGTCTGATTACTGGGTGTTCACCCTCCTCGATCCTCGCTACCGGGACAACGTAGAAAGCCTCATCACACCGTTGAACCGGGAGCGAAAAATGCGGGAGTACCAAGACACACTGGTCAGTTCCATCATCTTCTCCATTCCAACTGAGAGAAGTGCTGCTAGTGCATTCCAAAGCAGCTCAGTGCGTCCAGGCAGTGGTGGAGGCTCTGCACAAAGAGGGAGCAGAAGCAGTGCCTCTGCCCAAGGCAAGACCAGTATGGCCCAACTGTGGCACAGTTTTGTGTGCCCCCCACAAAAGTCTACACCATCACAGACGGCTCCAGTCAGCAGGAGGCAACGGTTCCGTCAGATGGTGACAGACTACATGTCTTGCCCTCTTGCTGTACTCCCAGACGGCTCTTCCCCTTTCAAGTTTTGGGTCTCAAAGCTGGATACATGGCCAGAGCTAAGCCAGTATGCATTGGAGGTGCTGTCTTGCCCTGCGGCCAGTGTATTATCGGAACGTGTCTTTAGTGCTGCAGGTGGTGTACTAACTGACCGTCGCATGCGACTATCCTCCGATAACGTTGACCGGCTTACTTTCCTGAAAATGAACAAGGCCTGGATCTCGCAGGAATTTGCCACTCCTCCTCCTGATTAAATAATTAGGTCACTGTATACGTTATCCAGGTCTCCTGTTGTGTTCATCTTTCAACCACCTGAACTTACATTCCTGGGCTCCAACAACGCCAGTTGAGGCTCAGAAGTGCCATCTGCACAGTCAAAACATACGACCCAGTGTTATTGGGTTTCAGTAACGTCAGCTGATCCCCAGCTGTGTAGCCGGCAATGTGTCCTGCGACCGCCACGCTGGCACAACTGAAATGTAAGGGAACCTGTCCCCCCCCCCCCCCAAGGCGTTTGTTACTGAAAGAGCCACCTTGTGCAGCAGTAATGCTGCACAAGGAAAAGGTAGCTATTTTCATTATGCTCCTTGCACACGCAGAACTTAACACTTATAAAATGTGTCCACTGATACCGTAAAACCGTCCCGGAGGTGGGACTTTCCTTCGTAATATGACGCAGCACAGCTGTCATTCCTACCCCCTCGGCGCCGTGCCCCGGCTCCTCATCGTTGTTTGATTCCGTCCCGGAGCCTGCGCTGTTAGGTTATCCCTTGGCCAGGCACACTTAGCGCTGCCCATCTTCTGACATCATTTGGTGTCAGGCTGGCTGCGCCTGTGCGGCCGCGCTGTCCGAGAGCCCGCCTCGCAGTGTGGTCTAATGTAATCCCACCGCGGGCCTGGGATCAGTGGCCATGCGCAGTGCATATCCTCGCCTCTCGCTCCACTCCCTACGGCTTCTTCAGACTGTGCGGTGCCAGCTGATCCGTAATAGCATGCCACGGCCGTGGCAGCGCACAGTCTGAAAAAGCCGTAGGGAGGGGAGCGAGAGGCGAGGATATGCACTGCGCATGGCCACTGATCCCAGGCCCGCGGTGGGATTACATTAGACCACACTGCGAGGCGGGCTCTCGGACAGCGCGGCCGCACAAGCGCAGCCAGCCTGACACCAAATGATGTCAGAAGATGGGCAGCGCTAAGTGTGCCTGGCCAAGGGATAACCTAACAGCGCAGGCTCCGGGACGGAATCAAACAACGATGAGGAGCCGGGGCACGGCGCCGAGGGGGTAGGAATGACAGCTGTGCTGCGTCATATTACGAAGGAAAGTCCCACCTCCGGGACAGTTTCACGGTTTCAGGGGACACATTTTATAAGTGTTTAGTTCTGTGCTTGCAAGGAGCATAATTAAAAGAGCCACCTTTTCCTTTTGCATCTTTTGAGCTGCACAAGCTGGCTCTTTCAGCTACAAATGCCTTGGGGGGGGGGGTTAAAGGTTCCCTTTCTCCAATCAGGCTTCGGCCTACATTGTGTTCCTCTGCTTCTACTGCTGTCCCTGGGCTCCAACACCGCTAGTTGTTGCCTGGTAGTGCTGTACGCACAGTCAACAGTCGCTCCTCTGTTATTGGGGTTCAGTAACGTCAGCTGTTCCCCTGCTGTGTGTGTGGCAATCCCTCCAACCTCCTCCAACCTCATCCAAACTCCTCCTCCTCCACCTGTCCCTGGGCTCCAACACCGCTAGTTGCCGTCCAGAAGTGCTGTACGCACAGTCAACAGTCGCTCCTCTGTTATTGGGGTTCAGTAACGTCAGCTGTTCCCCTGCTGTGTGTGTGGCAATCCCTCCTACCTCCTCCAACCTCCTCCTACCTCCTCCTCCTCCACCTGTCCCTGGGCTCCAACACCGCCAGTTGCCGTCCAGAAGTGCTGTACGCACAGTCAACAGTCCCTCCTCTGTTATTGGGGTTCAGTAACGTCAGCTGTTCCCCTGCTGTGTGTGTGGCAATCCCTCCTACCTCCTCCAACCTCCTCCAACCTCCTCCTCCTCCACCTGTCCCTGGGCTCCAACACCGCTAGTTGCCGTCCAGAAGTGCTGTACGCACAGTCAACAGTCGCTCCTCTGTTATTGGGGTTCAGTAACGTCAGCTGTTCCCCTGCTGTGTGTGTGGCAATCCCTCCTACCTCCTCCAACCTCCTCCTACCTCCTCCTCCTCCACCTGTCCCTGGGCTCCAACACCGCCAGTTGCCGTCCAGAAGTGCTGTACGCACAGTCAACAGTCCCTCCTCTGTTATTGGGGTTCAGTAACGTCAGCTGTTCCCCTGCTGTGTGTGTGGCAATCCCTCCTACCTCCTCCTACCTCCTCCACCTGTCCCTGGGCTCCAACACCGCCAGTTGCCGTCCAGAAGTGCTGTACGCACAGTCAACAGTCCCTCCTCTGTTATTGGGGTTCAGTAACGTCAGCTGTTCCCCTGCTGTGTGTGTGGCAATCCCTCCAACCTCCTCCAACCTCATCCAAACTCCTCCTCCTCCACCTGTCCCTGGGCTCCAACACCGCTAGTTGCCGTCCAGAAGTGCTGTACGCACAGTCAACAGTCGCTCCTCTGTTATTGGGGTTCAGTAACGTCAGCTGTTCCCCTGCTGTGTGTGTGGCAATCCCTCCTACCTCCTCCAACCTCCTCCTACCTCCTCCTCCTCCACCTGTCCCTGGGCTCCAACACCGCCAGTTGCCGTCCAGAAGTGCTGTACGCACAGTCAACAGTCCCTCCTCTGTTATTGGGGTTCAGTAACGTCAGCTGTTCCCCTGCTGTGTGTGTGGCAATCCCTCCTACCTCCTCCTACCTCCTCCACCTGTCCCTGGGCTCCAACACCGCCAGTTGCCGTCCAGAAGTGCTGTACGCACAGTCAACAGTCCCTCCTCTGTTATTGGGGTTCAGTAACGTCAGCTGTTCCCCTGCTGTGTGTGTGGCAATCCCTCCAACCTCCTCCAACCTCATCCAAACTCCTCCTCCTCCACCTGTCCCTGGGCTCCAACACCGCTAGTTGCCGTCCAGAAGTGCTGTACGCACAGTCAACAGTCGCTCCTCTGTTATTGGGGTTCAGTAACGTCAGCTGTTCCCCTGCTGTGTGTGTGGCAATCCCTCCTACCTCCTCCAACCTCCTCCTACCTCCTCCTCCTCCACCTGTCCCTGGGCTCCAACACCGCCAGTTGCCGTCCAGAAGTGCTGTACGCACAGTCAACAGTCCCTCCTCTGTTATTGGGGTTCAGTAACGTCAGCTGTTCCCCTGCTGTGTGTGTGGCAATCCCTCCTACCTCCTCCTACCTCCTCCACCTGTCCCTGGGCTCCAACACCGCCAGTTGCCGTCCAGAAGTGCTGTACGCACAGTCAACAGTCCCTCCTCTGTTATTGGGGTTCAGTAACGTCAGCTGTTCCCCTGCTGTGTGTGTGGCAATCCCTCCAACCTCCTCCAACCTCATCCAAACTCCTCCTCCTCCACCTGTCCCTGGGCTCCAACACCGCTAGTTGCCGTCCAGAAGTGCTGTACGCACAGTCAACAGTCGCTCCTCTGTTATTGGGGTTCAGTAACGTCAGCTGTTCCCCTGCTGTGTGTGTGGCAATCCCTCCTACCTCCTCCAACCTCCTCCTACCTCCTCCTCCTCCACCTGTCCCTGGGCTCCAACACCGCCAGTTGCCGTCCAGAAGTGCTGTACGCACAGTCAACAGTCCCTCCTCTGTTATTGGGGTTCAGTAACGTCAGCTGTTCCCCTGCTGTGTGTGTGGCAATCCCTCCTACCTCCTCCTACCTCCTCCACCTGTCCCTGGGCTCCAACACCGCCAGTTGCCGTCCAGAAGTGCTGTACGCACAGTCAACAGTCCCTCCTCTGTTATTGGGGTTCAGTAACGTCAGCTGTTCCCCTGCTGTGTGTGTGGCAATCCCTCCTACCTCCTCCAACCTCCTCCTACCTCCTCCTCCTCCACCTGTCCCTGGGCTCCAACACCGCCAGTTGCCGTCCAGAAGTGCTGTACGCACAGTCAACAGTCCCTCCTCTGTTATTGGGGTTCAGTAACGTCAGCTGTTCCCCTGCTGTGTGTGTGGCAATCCCTCCTACCTCCTCCTACCTCCTCCTCCTCCACCTGTCCCTGGGCTCCAACACCGCCAGTTGCCGTCCAGAAGTGCTGTACGCACAGTCAACAGTCCCTCCTCTGTTATTGGGGTTCAGTAACGTCAGCTGTTCCCCTGCTGTGTGTGTGGCAATCCCTCCTACCTCCTCCAACCTCCTCCAACCTCCTCCTCCTCCACCTGTCCCTGGGCTCCAACACCGCTAGTTGCCGTCCAGAAGTGCTGTACGCACAGTCAACAGTCGCTCCTCTGTTATTGGGGTTCAGTAACGTCAGCTGTTCCCCTGCTGTGTGTGTGGCAATCCCTCCTACCTCCTCCAACCTCCTCCTACCTCCTCCTCCTCCACCTGTCCCTGGGCTCCAACACCGCCAGTTGCCGTCCAGAAGTGCTGTACGCACAGTCAACAGTCCCTCCTCTGTTATTGGGGTTCAGTAACGTCAGCTGTTCCCCTGCTGTGTGTGTGGCAATCCCTCCTACCTCCTCCTACCTCCTCCACCTGTCCCTGGGCTCCAACACCGCCAGTTGCCGTCCAGAAGTGCTGTACGCACAGTCAACAGTCCCTCCTCTGTTATTGGGGTTCAGTAACGTCAGCTGTTCCCCTGCTGTGTGTGTGGCAATCCCTCCAACCTCCTCCAACCTCCTCCAACCTCCTCCTCCTCCACCTGTCCCTGGGCTCCAACACCGCTAGTTGCCGTCCAGAAGTGCTGTACGCACAGAGCCAAACACCTCGCCAATGTGTTAGTGGGGTTCAGCACCGCCAGCTGTTCCCCTGCTGTGTATACGGCAACGTGTACTGCGACCGCCACGCAGACACAACAAGTTAAATGTAAGGGAACCTGACCCCCCCCCCCCCCAGGCGTTTGTTACTGAAGGAGCCACCTTGTGCAGCAGTAATAATGCAAAGGGAAAAAGTGCCTCTTTTCGTGATGCTCCTTGCACATGCTGAACCTAACACTTATGAAATGTGTCCCCACACAGCGTTAAACCGTCCGGTAGGTGGAACTTTCCTTTGTCGTGTGACGCAGCACAGCCATCATTTTTACCCCCTTGGCGCCGTGCGCCCACTCCTCAGCGTTGTTTGAATCTGTCCCGGAGCCTGCGCTGTTAGGTTAGCCCTTGGCCATGCACACATGTTGCGCTGCCCGTCTTCTGACCTCATTTGGTGTCAGGCTGGCTGCGCCTGTGCGGGTGCGCTGGTCGAGATCCCGCCTCGCAGTGTCGTCTAATGTAATCCCACCGCGGGCCTGTGATCCGTGCCCGTGCGCAGTGCATATCCTCTCCTCTCACTCCCCTCCCTACGGCTTCTTCAGACTGTGCGATGTCAGCTGGTCCCTAATAGCATGCCACGGCCGTGACAACGCACAGTCTGAAAAAGCCGTAGGGAGGGGAGTGAGAGGACAGGATATGCACTGCGCACGGGCACGGATCACAGGCCCGCGGTGGGATTACATTAGACGACACTGCGAGGCGGGATCTCGGCCAGCGCACCCGCACAGGCGCAGCCAGCCTGACACCAAATGAGGTCAGAAGACGGGCAGCGCAACATGTGTGCATGGCCAAGGGCTAACCTAACAGCGCAGGCTCCGGGACAGATTCAAACAACGCTGAGGAGTGGGCGCACGGCGCCAAGGGGGTAAAAATGATGGCTGTGCTGCGTCACACGACAAAGGAAAGTTCCACCTACCGGACGGTTTAACGCTGTGAGGAGACACATTTCATAAATGTTTGGTTCCGCATGTACAAGGACCATAATTAAAAGAGCTAAGTTTACCTTTTCCAGCATTAGTGCTGTACACAATGGCTCTTTCAGCTACAAACGCCTGGGGGGGGGGGTGTTAAAGGTTTCCTTTCAACTTGCTCGAGTGCAGGCTTCGGCCTACACTCCGCTCCCCCTGCTCCTCCTGCTGACCCTGGGCTCTAACACCGCCAGTTTTTGCCCAGATGTGCTAGCTGCACAGAGAAAAACACCAGCCAATGTGTCAGTGGGGTCCAGCACCGCCAGCTGTTCCCCTGCTGTGCAGCCGGCAACGTGTCCTGCAAAAGCCACGCAGACACAAGAACTGAAATTGAAGGGAACCTGTCCCCCCTCCCCCAGGCGTTTTTACGTTATCCAGCCACCTTGTACAGCGGTAATGCTGCATGTGTGCAAGGTGGCTCATAAACGTATTCTCCTCGCACATGTGGAACTGAAAACACGTCTGAAATGTGTCCTCTGTGTGACCATTTAACCGTCCCGGGGGTGTGACTTTCCTTTGTAATGACACGCTGCAACCCCCTTGGTAGCGCTGCCCGTCTTCTGGCATCATTGTTTGGCTGGCTGCGCCTCTGCGGCCGCCCTGACCCACACAACGCCCCTCGGTGTCTTATTTATTGGGACTGCGAGGGTGTGATTGATGGGCAGGATCAGTGCATCAGTTCGCCTGTCCCTCCTCTCCTTCCGCCTTCTTCGGACTGTGCGGCTTCATGGCCGTGGCATGCGATAAGGGATCAGATGACGCCGCACAGTCTGAAGCGGGTGTAAGGACCCGCGTGTGAGAGGCGAACATATGTGCTGCGCCAGGCCCTGAATCCCAGCCCCGCAGTGTTTTAACAATGTTAAGACACTGCGGGGCTGGGATTCATGGTGATCGCGAACCGCAACGGCCGACATTAAATGATGTCAGAAGATGGGCAGCGCTAACGGCGCTAGGCCAGGGGATAACACGACAGCGCAGACTCCTGTACAGCAAATAACAACGCTCAGGAGGCTGCACCCAGCACCAAGGTGGGATTCTTGACATCTGTGCTGCGTCTCATTACAAAGGGAACTCTCGCCTCCATTACACAGTTTGACTGTATAAAGGGCTAAATGTTATACGTGTTCCATTCAGCGTGTGCAAGGAGAAAAATTACAAGAGCAACCTTTGACTTGCGCAGCACTACTGCTGCATAAGCTGTGGCTCTTCTACTTTGTAACCCCTGAGGGGGGGTTAAAGGTGACTTTTGAAATCGGTTCAATTAGGCTTCGGCCTACACTCTGCTCCACCTGCAGAGCCCGGGCTCCAACAACGCTAGTTGCTGTCCGGAAGTGCTGGCTGCACAGAGCCAAACACCTCGCCAATGTGTCAGTGGGGTCCAGCACCGCCAGCTGTTCCCCTGCTGTGTAGCCGGCAACGTGTCCTGCAAAAGCCACGCAGACACAACACACCCAAAGCTGCCGCCTGTGCAGGCTTCGGCCTACACTCCCCTCCCCCTGCTCCTCCTCCTCCTGCTCCTCCTCCTGCTGTCCCTGGGCTCTAACACACCGCCAGTTTTTGCCCAGATGTGCTAGCTGCACAGAGAAAAACACCAGCCAATGTGTCAGTGGGGTCCAGCACCGCCAGCTGTTCCCCTGCTGTGCAGCCGGCAACGTGTCCTGCAAAAGCCACGCAGACACAAGAACTGAAATTGAAGGGAACCTGTCCCCCCTCCCCCAGGCGTTTTTACGTTATCCAGCCACCTTGTACAGCGGTAATGCTGCATGTGTGCAAGGTGGCTCATAAACGTATTCTCCTCGCACATGTGGAACTGAAAACACGTCTGAAATGTGTCCTCTGTGTGACCATTTAACCGTCCCGGGGGTGTGACTTTCCTTTGTAATGACACGCTGCAACCCCCTTGGTAGCGCTGCCCGTCTTCTGGCATCATTGTTTGGCTGGCTGCGCCTCTGCGGCCGCCCTGACCCACACAACGCCCCTCGGTGTCTTATTTATTGGGACTGCGAGGGTGTGATTGATGGGCAGGATCAGTGCATCAGTTCGCCTGTCCCTCCTCTCCTTCCGCCTTCTTCGGACTGTGCGGCTTCATGGCCGTGGCATGCGATAAGGGATCAGATGACGCCGCACAGTCTGAAGCGGGTGTAAGGACCCGCGTGTGAGAGGCGAACATATGTGCTGCGCCAGGCCCTGAATCCCAGCCCCGCAGTGTTTTAACAATGTTAAGACACTGCGGGGCTGGGATTCATGGTGATCGCGAACCGCAACGGCCGACATTAAATGATGTCAGAAGATGGGCAGCGCTAACGGCGCTAGGCCAGGGGATAACACGACAGCGCAGACTCCTGTACAGCAAATAACAACGCTCAGGAGGCTGCACCCAGCACCAAGGTGGGATTCTTGACATCTGTGCTGCGTCTCATTACAAAGGGAACTCTCGCCTCCATTACACAGTTTGACTGTATAAAGGGCTAAATGTTATACGTGTTCCATTCAGCGTGTGCAAGGAGAAAAATTACAAGAGCAACCTTTGACTTGCGCAGCACTACTGCTGCATAAGCTGTGGCTCTTCTACTTTGTAACCCCTGAGGGGGGGTTAAAGGTGACTTTTGAAATCGGTTCAATTAGGCTTCGGCCTACACTCTGCTCCACCTGCAGAGCCCGGGCTCCAACAACGCTAGTTGCTGTCCGGAAGTGCTGGCTGCACAGAGCCAAACACCTCGCCAATGTGTCAGTGGGGTCCAGCACCGCCAGCTGTTCCCCTGCTGTGTAGCCGGCAACGTGTCCTGCAAAAGCCACGCAGACACAACACACCCAAAGCTGCCGCCTGTGCAGGCTTCGGCCTACACTCCCCTCCCCCTGCTCCTCCTCCTCCTGCTCCTCCTCCTGCTGTCCCTGGGCTCTAACACACCGCCAGTTTTTGCCCAGATGTGCTAGCTGCACAGAGAAAAACACCAGCCAATGTGTCAGTGGGGTCCAGCACCGCCAGCTGTTCCCCTGCTGTGCAGCCGGCAACGTGTCCTGCAAAAGCCACGCAGACACAAGAACTGAAATTGAAGGGAACCTGTCCCCCCTCCCCCAGGCGTTTTTACGTTATCCAGCCACCTTGTACAGCGGTAATGCTGCATGTGTGCAAGGTGGCTCATAAACGTATTCTCCTCGCACATGTGGAACTGAAAACACGTCTGAAATGTGTCCTCTGTGTGACCATTTAACCGTCCCGGGGGTGTGACTTTCCTTTGTAATGACACGCTGCAACCCCCTTGGTAGCGCTGCCCGTCTTCTGGCATCATTGTTTGGCTGGCTGCGCCTCTGCGGCCGCCCTGACCCACACAACGCCCCTCGGTGTCTTATTTATTGGGACTGCGAGGGTGTGATTGATGGGCAGGATCAGTGCATCAGTTCGCCTGTCCCTCCTCTCCTTCCGCCTTCTTCGGACTGTGCGGCTTCATGGCCGTGGCATGCGATAAGGGATCAGATGACGCCGCACAGTCTGAAGCGGGTGTAAGGACCCGCGTGTGAGAGGCGAACATATGTGCTGCGCCAGGCCCTGAATCCCAGCCCCGCAGTGTTTTAACAATGTTAAGACACTGCGGGGCTGGGATTCATGGTGATCGCGAACCGCAACGGCCGACATTAAATGATGTCAGAAGATGGGCAGCGCTAACGGCGCTAGGCCAGGGGATAACACGACAGCGCAGACTCCTGTACAGCAAATAACAACGCTCAGGAGGCTGCACCCAGCACCAAGGTGGGATTCTTGACATCTGTGCTGCGTCTCATTACAAAGGGAACTCTCGCCTCCATTACACAGTTTGACTGTATAAAGGGCTAAATGTTATACGTGTTCCATTCAGCGTGTGCAAGGAGAAAAATTACAAGAGCAACCTTTGACTTGCGCAGCACTACTGCTGCATAAGCTGTGGCTCTTCTACTTTGTAACCCCTGAGGGGGGGTTAAAGGTGACTTTTGAAATCGGTTCAATTAGGCTTCGGCCTACACTCTGCTCCACCTGCAGAGCCCGGGCTCCAACAACGCTAGTTGCTGTCCGGAAGTGCTGGCTGCACAGAGCCAAACACCTCGCCAATGTGTCAGTGGGGTCCAGCACCGCCAGCTGTTCCCCTGCTGTGTAGCCGGCAACGTGTCCTGCAAAAGCCACGCAGACACAACACACCCAAAGCTGCCGCCTGTGCAGGCTTCGGCCTACACTCCCCTCCCCCTGCTCCTCCTCCTCCTGCTCCTCCTCCTGCTGTCCCTGGGCTCTAACACACCGCCAGTTTTTGCCCAGATGTGCTAGCTGCACAGAGAAAAACACCAGCCAATGTGTCAGTGGGGTCCAGCACCGCCAGCTGTTCCCCTGCTGTGCAGCCGGCAACGTGTCCTGCAAAAGCCACGCAGACACAAGAACTGAAATTGAAGGGAACCTGTCCCCCCTCCCCCAGGCGTTTTTACGTTATCCAGCCACCTTGTACAGCGGTAATGCTGCATGTGTGCAAGGTGGCTCATAAACGTATTCTCCTCGCACATGTGGAACTGAAAACACGTCTGAAATGTGTCCTCTGTGTGACCATTTAACCGTCCCGGGGGTGTGACTTTCCTTTGTAATGACACGCTGCAACCCCCTTGGTAGCGCTGCCCGTCTTCTGGCATCATTGTTTGGCTGGCTGCGCCTCTGCGGCCGCCCTGACCCACACAACGCCCCTCGGTGTCTTATTTATTGGGACTGCGAGGGTGTGATTGATGGGCAGGATCAGTGCATCAGTTCGCCTGTCCCTCCTCTCCTTCCGCCTTCTTCGGACTGTGCGGCTTCATGGCCGTGGCATGCGATAAGGGATCAGATGACGCCGCACAGTCTGAAGCGGGTGTAAGGACCCGCGTGTGAGAGGCGAACATATGTGCTGCGCCAGGCCCTGAATCCCAGCCCCGCAGTGTTTTAACAATGTTAAGACACTGCGGGGCTGGGATTCATGGTGATCGCGAACCGCAACGGCCGACATTAAATGATGTCAGAAGATGGGCAGCGCTAACGGCGCTAGGCCAGGGGATAACACGACAGCGCAGACTCCTGTACAGCAAATAACAACGCTCAGGAGGCTGCACCCAGCACCAAGGTGGGATTCTTGACATCTGTGCTGCGTCTCATTACAAAGGGAACTCTCGCCTCCATTACACAGTTTGACTGTATAAAGGGCTAAATGTTATACGTGTTCCATTCAGCGTGTGCAAGGAGAAAAATTACAAGAGCAACCTTTGACTTGCGCAGCACTACTGCTGCATAAGCTGTGGCTCTTCTACTTTCTAACCCCTGAGGGGGGGTTAAAGGTTACCTTTGAAATTGGTTCAAGTAGGCTTCGGCCTACACTCTGCTCCCCCTGCAGAGCCCGGGCTACAACACCGCTCGTTGCTGTCCGGAAGTGCTGGCTGCACAGAGCCAAACACCTCGCCAATGTGTCAGTGGGGTCCAGCACCGCCAGCTGTTCCCCTGCTGTGTAGCCGGCAACGTGTCCTGCGACCGCCACGCAGACACAACACACCCAAAGCTGCCGCCAGTGCAGGCTTCGGCCTACACTCCCCTCCCCCTGCTCCTGCTCCTCCTCCTTCTCCTGCTGTCCCTGGGCTCTAACACACCGCCAGTTGGGGCCCAGATGTGCTAGCTGCACAGAGAAAAACACCAGCCAATGTGTCAGTGGGGTTCAGCACCGCCAGCTGTTCCCCTGCTGTGCAGCCGGCATCGTGTCCTGCAAAAGCCACGCAGACACTTGCTCTTGTACCTTCTGCTCCCCATCCTGGTTCCAGTACCGTCAGCTGGTTCCGGGCAGAGCCTTTGGCTTAGGTGCCTCCCTTTGGTATCCGAGTTCCACCAACGTCAGGTGGTCCTTGGTAGTGCTTTCAGGCACGGGTACCTCCTGCTTAGTAACCGGGTTCCAGTAACGTCAGCTGGTCCTCGGTAGTTCCATTGGCTCTTGGACCTTCGGCTACCCATCCGGGTTCCAGCACCGTCAGCTGGTTCTCGGCAGTGTCTTTTGCTCTTGTACCTTCTGCTCCCCATCCTGGTTCCAGTACCGTCAGCTGGTTCCGGGCAGAGCCTTTGGCTTAGGTGCCTCCCTCTGGGTATCTGAGTTCCACCAACGTCAGGTGGTCCTTGGTAGTGCTTTCAGCACGGGTACCTCCTGCTTAGTAACCGGGTTCCAGTAACGTCAGCTGGTCCTCGGTCGTTCCATTGGCTCTTGGACCTTCGGGTAGCCATCTGAGCTCCAGTTCCATCAGCTGGTTCTCGGCATTCTCTCAGCCTTCTTGTACCTTCTGCTGCATTTCCAAGTTCAAGAGACTAAACACGATGACCCGGAAGACCACCCCTAAGATGACGACGACACCAGAGACGACAACCACCGTGATGACGACGACCCTGGAGACGATGACCCTGAAGACCACCCCGATGACGACGACCCCGGAGACCACCCCGATGACGACGACCCCGGAGACGACGACCCTGGAGACGACGACGACCTGGAAGACCGAGAAGCAGAAGAACAAGAGGCTGCAGAACAAAGAGCAGAAGGACATTAAGCATAACACAAAATATCAGAGCAAAAAATATTATGTAAATTATAAGCAGAAGAAGACTAAGCAGTGTATGGGGGTGAGTCCGTTCCTCCTCGTGGTGCCCCTGGATAAAGCCTGATGCTGCAGGCCAAACTGAACGCGGACAAATGTAACTGTTTTGTGACAGGCAGAACGGAAGGTGTAATCTTCAAACTTTTATAGATAACAACTACGGGAATGCCTGTCACAAATAAGAATATGATGAAGAAGTAGAATATGATGAAGATAATAGTAAAATAAAAAGAATATGAACAATGTAACCCAAAAAATAATAGGTAGAAGATGAAGAAGAAGATGAAGAAGGTGAAGAAGTTGATGTCAAAGAAGCTGATGATGAGGATAATGAAGAAGAAAGCGTGGGAGAAGTAAAAAAGAAGGTGAAGGGCGTGGAAGTAGTGAAACATCAATATCTGACATAAAAAAAAAAAATAACATAGTCAAATTCTTTCTAACGCCGAACGTCATAAAAAAAAAAAAAAAATCCTGCTATTCTATTAGATTGGGCTAAACCTCTGTGCCTTTAATGTCTCCGCCACGTCCCCCAATACATCCTACATTATTCTTAGTTGTTTTCCTTCATGTAGAATGAACCTACAAGTGTATAAAGGGTTTATTTTAATTCCGATATTTTCGTCCCATTGACTTGCATTGGGATCGGGTATCGGTATCGGATTGGATTCCGATACTGTGACGGTATCGGCCGATACTTTCCGATTCCGATACTTTCCGATATCGGAAAGTATCGCTCAACACTACTCATCATTGTCTTCTCCCTCACCCCACTCATTGTCCTCTCTACCACCCCATCACTGTCCTTTCTCCATCCCATTATTGTCCCTCCACCACACCCATCATTGTTCTCCCCACCACACCTCAGTGTCCTCTCCAACATTCCAATCTTTGTCCTCTCCATCACATCCTCATTGTCATTTCGTTTACCCCCATCATTGTCCTCTCCCCCATATTCCTCATTGTCATCTTTCCCACCATCATCATTGTCTCCTCCCCACCCCACTCATTGTCCTCTCTACCACCTCTGTGTCATCTCCCCCACCATCATCATTGTTCTCCCCACCACCCCTTAGTGTCCTCTCCCTCACTTTCATCATTGTCCTCTCCACCACACCCTAATGTCCTCTTCCCCACCATCATCAATGTTCTCCCCACCACTCTCAGTGTCTTCTCCCCACCTTATTATTGTTCTCTTCTCGATCACCACACCTTAGTGTCCTCTCCCCCACCCTCATCACTGTCCTCTCCACTACCCATCATTTTCCTCTGACCAGTGTATTGGATGAAAAAAAACCAACACCTCTCTGTCAGTTCCCCCACAGCATTGTCGTTGCCGGCAGCTTTCTACTGATCAGGTGGCTAGGGCCTCAATCCACAGAATGAGTCAAGAGACTTAGATCTGTCCACATCAGTAATCCAGTGGTTGTTCTCATGGCTGCTTGGGAGAGACTAGAACGAAGCTATGGTATTCCTGAAGCCATAGAAAATGGACTGTTCAAGCAATTGCAGGATTTTCCAAAAATATCTTGTAAGGACAGTTTAAAATTCCAAGAGCTCAGTAATCTCCTATTAGTGCTCCTACTGGCCAAAGCACACACACATCTACCTGGCCTCAGCTAACTGGACACTGCTTGTGGTCTAAGCCTAATTGTTTCTAAGCTACCGATACAATACAATAGCCTCCTTTCCTTCATTTTCCTTCTGTGAGTTTATAAAAAATATAACAGAGTGTAAGACTGACCAAAGCTTTTCCTATGGACAGCCCAGTGGCCCATCTCCTAAATATAAAAGTCCACATCCTAATAACAGAAACTGCAGAGGCCCGATATCAGTCAAGAAGAGTGATGTTCTTCCCACACCTTCATCATCTCTAGACAAGAGCAACAAAGGTGAAAGGGGTGGCAACTGACAACCCTAATCGACTGTGTCCCATTCATAAGAAGCCACATCCCATAAAGCAGGGGTGGGGAACCTCAGGCTCCAGGGTCATTTATGGCCCTCGATGACCTTTTATCAGGCCCCCGAGCAGATTCTCAGGGACCGCATTCTTTTGCAGTGAGCTGTATTTTGATTGCCACCAGCTCATTATTTCTTCTTGCTCTGTCAGCACACACACAGTGTTCACTACTGAACACTGAAGGACATGCAATGAAAGATTATGTCCTGACACCAGTGCCAGAGTCAGGATGTACTTTGTGGACGGAGTTTGTACAACCCCCAAAGGATGGTATAAATATCCAAATGGCCCTTGGTAGAAAAAAGATTCCCCACCCCTGCCATAAAGAATTGCATCAGCTTCAGAAAGAAAGCGCTCCAGGAATGCAAGGATATTCTAAAGAACATTGGGACATGTTACAGATGTTGTGCTTCTACTGAACACTTTGCTAAAGACTGTAAAATTGCTATTGTTTGGAGTATGACAGTGAGGACCACGTACAAGTGCTCCATCCATCCCAACCTAACTCTGTAGTGCTTTTGCCTTCTCCCACCACAAGGCATGGCAGGGAGGATACATATCAAGCAGTGAGTCCTACCACAATATCTTCTTCATGCACAGAAGTCTGCGGAGATGGCATCTGGGACAAATCATGTGCAAAGATATGCCTGGTGAACGTACATTGCAAGGGTCAACCAGAGAAAACCACAAAGGTGTATGTCATTCTGGATGATCAGATGATAGTAAGACATGTAATATAACTAAAGTGATAGTGCATCAAATGTATCCCAGGAAAATAATTAGTGAGACATGTGGCCATGTCAGCATGAGTAAAATAGATAAGAAATCCCATATACTATCATTATTATTACACGTGTTAGTGCTTGCTGATCACGGCAACATTAGAATCACATAAGGCTAATGGTCTTACCCATAACTGTTCTACGGATTGCATTTGCGGCCCCAACGCACGTTTCGCGTGGGCTTCATCAGGGGATATTATTACACGTGTAATAATAATGATAGTATATGGGATTTCTTATCTATTGTACTTATGCTGACTTGGCCACATGTGTCTCACTATTTTTTGGGGATAGATTTGATGCACTGTCACTTTAGTTAATTTACATGTCTTATTATCAGGCTCTTACTATGCTGTATCTATGTATGTGCACGTGATTTTTGTTGCACCTGATTCCTTATCTTCTATAGCGCTGTCATTGATATGGTTCTTTTAATGTTTTTTAGTGCCTTTCATGTATTTTGCTTAATAAAAATACTTACTTTTTACTTCTCTTGGTGGATTGTTTGTACTCCATTTTTGTTTGTATAGAAATTGGTGGGAGTTTTTTCTATGGCTATTGCCCTTGGTGGTTTGACTATATAGGCCTTGGACCACTGGTTATAGTATGTGTTCTGTTCTAAAGATTTTGTATTACATGCCCACATCATTACTGGGTTTAAGAGAAACTGAGTGACAGTAAGTGGCAGCAAGAAACCACTTACAACATAAACATGTTCCCATCCTGTATTAACAACCTTGGGTCAACAGTGTTGAATTCTAAAAGTGAAGACCATAAGCTGGCACCAGCAAGACAGAACAAAGAATTCATAAGGATGTTAAAGGAATCTTCCCAGGATGATTCAGACAGCTGGGTAGCACCTTTACCCTTTCACTCTCCAAGAACAAAGTTGCCAAACAATCTGCAGCAAGCAACGGCATGATTTTGATCTTTAAAATGTACCCTAAAGAAAAAAACAGACATGGAGAAATATTTAGTTGACTTCATGCAGAATATCTTTGTCAGAGGTCATGTAGAGCCTGCACCACTACTGTAGGAAGGAGAAGGATGCTAGTATCTTCCATCCTTTGGTGTCTATCAACCTCACAAACCTAGCCAAATGAGAGTAGTGTTTGACTCCAGTGCTCAGTATGATGGCATCTCTCTCAATAGCCTGCTCCTCACTGGACCTAAGCTAAATACCAGCCTTATAGGAGTGCTGATTCATTTCAAACAAGAACCTGTTGCACTACTGGCCTACATTCAGCAAATGTTCCATTGTTTTATCATGAGAAAAAGACAGTAGAAATTACCTCAAGTTCCTATGGCAGAAGAAAAATACCCAAAGCTTTAAACTGGTGTGCATGCAGCATGTAAGTGTACGTTCACGCTAGCCACTAAACCTATGGCACAAGGACAATGATGTCCACAACAAGGTCGTAGACTACCGGATGAAGGTATATGTCTTTGTGAACAGCCCCTCACCTGCTGTGGCAATGTATGGCCTGAGATGGACAACCCAGGAAGGTGAGAGAAAGTATGGATCTGATGCTTGTCAATTTGTGGAAAAGAACTTCTATGTAGGTGATGGGTTTAAATTGATCTGCTCTCTAGAATGAAGGAAACCCTGTCCGCAGCAAACCTCAGACTTCACTAGACCATTTTAGCGCTATTGCCGGCACCCCTGCATGCTGTCCCTGTTGAGGAGAGCCATAAGATCAAATACTTAATTAACCTCAACACATAAGGTAATTGAGAGAAGCAACCCATAACATGTATTGTTTAACCTTACATAAGTTTTCCTCAGACAAAGTGAGACACTAAAGATGGCCGCCATCTCCTGTACCAGAACCGTGTGCTCTGGTATCCAAGATGAACAATGAAGACACTAAAGATGGCCACCATTTCCTGTATCAGCATGCCGTGTGCTCTGGTATCCAAGATGACGCCCACCCTGATGACCTCACGGACCAACCCACCCTGATGACCTCATGGATCCGCCCATGGACTTGCTCATGCCCAACCCACTAACCAATGGAATATATCCGATCACTCCCATTTTAGAGCTAACCGAGCCCTCTTACAGGAGATATATAACATTGTGTTTGACTAATAAACTTCCCTTCTTGGAGCTGAGCCACACATTGATCAAGGAGAGTTACAGCTGACTGTGTCTGGTGTATTTCTTTAGTGCACATGATCAGTATACATTAGTCCAGGAGTAGGCAACTAGAGAATTGAACATTTTATTAATTGTTCAACCCTAATATTTGGCGCCCAACGTGGGGCCAGCAGAGGAGAGCCCTGAACCCTGAGGACCGGTGAGTGGAACGGCTGGATGCACTGAGTACCCCGAACCTGGAGACTGATCACCTCCTTAACAGAACACGGTAAGTCTGCTGATTTTTATAATCTGTAGTCTTTACCTTGTGTCCTTCGGGGTATCCTGTGCAGATTGCCTGACCGTGTCCGGTTTTCTTGGTATCTGTAAGATGGCAGAAGGGTCTCTCCGCTGCTGGTCATTTAATTGCAAGAACCGTCACATGTTTTTAGTTGCCTGCTGCCTGTTACATGTTGTGAAGAGGGGAGATGACTAGTAGTTAAGAGAAGCAAGTTTTTTTTTTCTACAGAGGCAAGTGAGAAAACAGGAAGAGCAAGTTTGTTTTGTTTTGTTTTTGCAGAAGGAGATGACTGGTAGTTAAGAGAAGCATTGTGTTTGGAACAGGAAGAACAGGTTTTTAGGAAGGAAAAGAAGCAAGTGTTTACAGAAGGAAAAGCATGTGGTAGAACGGGATTAACAGGTTTTTTTTTAGAGAAGGAGAGCAAGCGTTAGGAAAAAAAAAAAATAATAATAATAATAATAATAAATTTTTGTCTGTGGTATACGGTTGTCGCCTGTGATAAGATTTTCAGTTCTATATAAGAGAGACTAGGACCTGGGTGATTGACTCGGCCTAGGGGGGCCCGGTAAAGCTTGGAGTGATTGACTCAGTTCGGGCATAATAAATTGTGTAGCAGCTCATTAAAAACTTGGAGTGATTGACTCAGTTTGAGCCAAATAATTAAATTTATAGTTTTTGCCCCGTGACATCGAGTGAGTGACTCTGCACGGGGACCGGTAAGTTAGGGAGCAATTTGACAAAGTAGGGAATAATTGGTTTGTAAAGTACAGAGCACGGAAGTCAGACAGGCACCACGTGACAAGAAGGAATAGGAACTGAGTACTGCAGACTCAGTTCCCTTTAGAATCTCAGGTTTGAGTCATCTCCCCCGTCTTATTGTTTGTTTGGTGTTTGTTATCTTGATAGATATATATACTGTATATCTATAGAAAGATGGAGAAATTAATGCAGTTCTGCCGTATGGGCACTAAGCCAAATTCAGATGGCAAGTTAGACTTATGCACATTAGTGGAAATTGTGTGGAATGCCAGAAGGGGGGATGGTTACAGCCCCTGGAGTAGAAGATTGTCTTAAAAGAAAGAAAAGGTATCCTAGAAGATAATGGATTGTTGTCTATTGCTAGGGCAGAAGAAAGAGTCTCTGAAAGTCTGTATAGAAAAAAAAAAAAAATTGGAAAATTGGGTAGAGGAGGAAAGGAATACAAAGAGTAGAGTTTTGACTTATGAGTATTACAAAAATATATCCTGTGAGCGGCCACCACCGTATAATGGTGGCCCAGAACCATGTGCTAAATGTAATAGCGGCCATTTTGTTGATGGCAAGTGTGTTAAATGTAATAGCAGCTATAATGGTGGCCCAGAGCCATGTGCTAAATGTAATAGCGGCCATTTTGTTGATGGCAAATGTGTTAAATGTAATAGCAGCCATAATGGTGGCCCAGAGCCATGTGCTAAATCTGACGGCAGCCATTTTGTGGATGGCAAATGTAATTCAATAGCAGCCATTTTGTGGATGGCAAATGTAATTCTAACGGCGGCCATTTTGTGGATGGCAAAAATTGTTAATTCTGGCAGCCACCATTTTGTGGATGGCAAATATTTTAATTCTAATAGCGGCCATTTTGTGGATGGCAAATGTTTCAATTCTAATAGCGGCCATTTTGTGGATGGCAAAAATTGTTAATTCTAATAGCGGCCATTTTGTGGATGGCAAATGTTTCAATTCTAATAGCGGCCATTTTGTGGATGGCAAAAATTGTTAATTCTAGCAGTGGCCATTTTGTGGATGGCAAATGTAATTCTAATAGCGGCCATTTTGTGGATGGCAAATGTTTTAATTCTAATAGCGGCCATTTTGTGGATGGCAAATGTTTCAATTCTAATAGCGGCCATTTTGTGGATGGCAAATGTAATTCTAACAGCGGCCATTTTGTTGATGGCAAAGGTGTTAATGCTAACAGCGGCCATTTTGTGGATGGCAAATGTAATTCTGACGGCGGCCATGTTGTGGAAGGCAAATGTGCTGGTTCTGGAGGTGAACATCTCAGACTAAGGCTACACACCACATCACTAAATCCTTGTTACCCAGTAATGACCACTGACGGCCAATGCTATATTCCTTCGGGAAGTGAACAGGCTTTACCCATGTTTCCTGTCTCAGTGGTTTCCAGTGGGGCACCAACCCTTTACCCTATCTCTCCTGTCGTGAATCCAGCAATCCTCCCACCTGGATCGTCCCCGGCACCTACCCTTTCTACTGTCACTTCCACTGCCAATTTAGCCGCACACCCGCACGAGATGCTCCAAGCAGCGGCCTCTCCTCCCAATGCTTCCACAACAGCACTCTCACGCAGCCTACATAACCCTATACCCAGTACCTCACAGGCTGTCTCGCAGCCAAGCGCACACCTGTATGGGACGGTGGCGACTGTATCAAGGGGGGGCTCAATGTGGGAGGGGGATACCAATAGCACAGGAAGCACAAAGGGGAGGGAATGGTGGCAACCTATTTTTGAAAAAGAACTTCCTGAGGGACCCTTGGTAGTGGTGGGAAAGGGTGACATAACAGTGGAGACAGACGCTATTGTTAATGCTGCCAATTCTCGGTTAGGACACAATGGAGGTGTAGCTAGAGCTATAGTGGAAGCAGGAGGGGTGACTATTCAAGCTGACAGTCATATCATTGTTGAGTCACGTGGTCAGATAGCTGTTGGGGACATAGCGGTGACTAAAGCTGGCAATCTTCCATGTAGAATGATCATACATGCTGTGACCCCTACTTATGACCCTATTCATCCAGACGTTAGTGCTCAACAACTTCGTGCAGCAATAACTCGCGTTTTGGAGTATGCAAATATTAGTGAGCACATTGAGACCTTGACAATTCCCGCCATTGGTGTTGGCATTTTCGGTTTCCCTGTTCATGCATGTACAAGGGAAATCGTTGAAATTATAATAAACAAGTGTAGCCCTCCAAGCATTTGCTGCCTCTCTGAAATCAGGTTAATTAGTAATGAGGACAGGACTGTTAAAGCTTTTAAGACTGCCTGCATCACCTGGACCCCACACCATGATACTGGAGCTGCCCAAATAGAGACCCTCATTCCAGGACTGTGGACTGTTACCTCCTCCTGCTCCTCATAAACAAGGGATTACATCTGTACTCCCGGTGCCATCTCTACTCCCACCTCAGGTGCCACCACCAACAGTGCCGATGCTCATGTCTGAAGAGCCCACCCTCTATGTCAAGTTTACACCCCAGCAAGCTGCTACTCTGTTGAACCAGCTTCCAGATCCAGAAAAACAGCCGATGCCTTTCTACAGAAACATGCTTCAAATACAAAGGAATTACTCAGCCACGTGGCAAGATCTCATTTCCTTGCCAAATCTTAAAGCAGGCGATGCATTTTGGCCTGTTATGGATATTGTGTTCAATTATGCCTCACTTGCCAGTGACAAGACATGGGACTCTGGTGTTGAGTTCTGCCAAGAACCTAAGACATGGGCCTCGGATGAGTTGGCTGACCTATCGCTTATTGTCGCCAAAGGTTTCCAGATGCCTCAAAGCTGATGCAGCCATTGTACGATGACCTCAAGACGTCAGCGTTTCCACTATGTACCAAATCCGTGGAAGCTTTCTACGCTCTTAAACAGGCCATACAGTCTGCACCAGCTCATGGAATCCCAAATCCTGATATCATCTGAGGACATCCAGTTCTCTTAATGGCTCCACACGACATAATTGCTATTCTTGGAACCTAAACATCCATTAATGCAGCATCATATGAGACTCCAATGTTCACTCTTGGTTCCGGATAATGTCACTCTTGTCCGCTGCAGCATCTTCAAACTGTCCACGCTGCTTCCTCTTTCCAGGGGGGATGTGGATGATGATACTGATGCTCTCGGAGAAGATGCCTCTACACACTCAGAGGATCATGACTGTCACGAACAAATGCAGGAAGAAGCAGCCTCCAAGAAAAACGTGTCTGAAGACCCACTCCCACATGCTGACCTGACGTTCTTCACTGATGGTTCCAAAACGTGTCTGAAGACCCACTCCCACATGCTGACCTGACGTTCTTCACTGATGGTTCCAAAACGTGTCTGAAGACCCACTCCCACATGCTGACCTGACGTTCTTCACTGATGGTTCCAGATTTGCAGATGATTCAGGAAGGTTCCATACGGGATATGCCGTGGTTACACATGACCAGGTCATCTCAGCTGGATCGCTACCACCGCACATGTCTGCACAAGAAGCGGAACTTAAAGCTTTGACGTTGGCTTGTCAGGAAGCGACGGAGAAGGTGGTCAACATCTACACGGATTCAAGATACGCTTTTGGAGTGGCTCATGACTTCGGCAGTATCTGGGCAGCCAGAGGATACCTAACGTCCAGTGGAACTCCTGTAAAACATGCTGCTACCATGCAAGAACTTGTGGTCACTCTGAATCTACCTTCAGAGGTTGCAGTGATCGAGATCAAAGCTCACGGGAGATTGGCTTCTCCAGAAGCAAGGGGGAACTTCTTTGCTGACAAAACAGCAAAAACTTATGCTGTGGATCCATTTGGGAAAGAGAAAGCAGTGGTGTACGTGTCACAAGACACTGAAGAAGGGACTAAAGCCTCTCTTATGAGGATTATCCATCTACATCAAGGCAAGACATCAGATGATGAAAAGAAGTCATGGCAAGAAGGAGGAGCTAAAAAGGATGAAGATGGAGTCTGGAGGGTAAACAAAAAGCTCTGTCTACCCCGTAATCTGTACCCCTTGGTGACAGAATGGGCACACGGTATCACCCACAGAGGCAAGAATCAGATGAATAACCTAATTTGGAAGACTTATATGGCACCTGGAATCTCTACTATCACCCAAAAATATTGCAAATCCTGCCTTGTGTGTGCAACATGCAATCCAGCACCGCCTCAGAAAGTTACTCAGAAACATTTGGTTAAACCACTTTATCCCTTTCAGAGGATTCAGATCGATCACATTCAAATGCCAAAAGTAGGGAAGTACGAGTATGTACTGGTAGTGACTAACATGTTCTCAGGATGGCCCGAAGCCTATCCAGTAACAAACATGACTGCCAGAATGACTGTTAAGAGACTGATGACTGAAGTAGTCTGCAGATATGGGGTCCCAGAGGTAATTGAGAGTGACCAAGGACCTGCGTTCACTGCAGCACTGACTAAGGAACTATGGACACTGGTGGGAGCAGATTTGGGTTTACATACTCCATATCACCCTCAGAGCAGTGGGAAAGTAGAAAGATTGAATGGCACCTTCAAAAATAAAATACTGAAAGCCAGTTAGGAGGTCAGACTTGGACAGACATTTTGCCCGTTGCCTTATACTCAGTCAAAAACACTCCAAGGGGTCCCACTAAACTCACACCATACGAGATTCTTTTTGGGGGGCCTCCAAGGTTGGGTCAATATTTTTCACAACAGCTAGCCTTAGGAAGTGATACCCTTGTAAATTATGTCATTGTCCTTACTAAAGAACTGTCAGTAACACATGCACAAGTTTTATCATCCATTCCAGGTCCAGATTCCACTGAAGGTACCCATACTTTCCAACCTGGTGACTACATGCTGGTAAAGACGTTCATCAGAAAGACATTCCTGGAGTCGAGATTTAAGGGTCCCTACCAAGTGCTCCTGACTACTCATACTTCAGTCAGGGTTGCTGTGCGCCTCCTGGATCCATCTCTCACATTATAAACTTGTTAGACAGTTAGGGACAGAGTAGGATCTGACCTGCTTGTCAAAGTCCAGCTACAAAGGGAGGTTTTCCACAAGGGAAAACTTGTCTCAAACTGGTGAAAACTCCAATTCCCCCTCCCTGGCAAGACGGTCAGATCTAGGATGTGTTGCATCAGGGTTAGTCGCACACGTGTATTTTATGTAACCATGGAGATGGAAGATTGGAGAGTAATAGATCCCACAGGTAGTAAAGTCCCAAGGACATGGGTAACGCGCTCCGATATACCTCCTCGGTATACCCATAATTAGTCACACATTCTCTGGTGTCAGTAGCATCCGTATTGTCATGAAGCCTCTGATGTCATAGTGACACTTAACACTGGTGGGTTAGAGAACCATGGTGGGATCAAGATATAAAAAAGGTTAATAAAGTATTTAGGGGGGACTGTTGAGGAGAGCCATAAGATCAAATACTTAATTAACCTCAACACATAAGGTAATTGAGAGAAGCAACCCATAACATGTATTGTTTAACCTTACATAAGTTTTCCTCAGACAAAGTGAGACACTAAAGATGGCCGCCATCTCCTGTATCAGCATGCCGTGTGCTCTGGTATCCAAGATGACGCCCACCCTGATGACCTCATGGATCCACCCACAGTGATGCCCACCCTGATGACCTCACGGACCAACCCACCCTGATGACCTCATGGATCCGCCCATGGACTTGCTCATGCCCAACCCACTAACCAATGGAATATATCCGATCACTCCCATTTTAGAGCTAACCGAGCCCTCTTACAGGAGATATATAACATTGTGTTTGACTAATAAACTTCCCTTCTTGGAGCTGAGCCACACATTGATCAAGGAGAGTTACAGCTGACTGTGTCTGGTATATTTCTTTAGTGCACATGATCAGTATACATTAGGCCAGGAGTAGGCAACTAGAGAATTGAACATTTTATTAATTGTTCAACCCTAATATCCCCTTCTCCCTCCATGCAGGGACGCCGGCTTACTCACTGCCCTGGTCCAGCTGGAGAGTTGGTTCTACAGGCCATGGACCCCACTGAGCCTCATAGCCCTACGCTCTTTGAGATGTTTCATTCTGTTTGGCCAGTATATGGGATAAGAACATTTTTTTCATCCTCAGAATGCTCGATTGTGAGCCCTGATGTCTGGACAACCTGAAAATCGTGCTCACTGAATGGAAGCCGATCTGTCGGATCCACCTCGGTACTGCATGGATCCAAAGAAGAGTCGTGGGTTCCTGGAGCAGTACATGCGATACTTGAAAGTTTTCCTGTGATTAGGCCAAGGAGGGATTCATAATGTCCTAAATATCAGGAGATGCCCTCTCATGGCTCAACCCACTATGGAAAAAAGGGGCTCTTATCATCTTAGACCTGGTGGCCTTCCTAAAGGTCTTCGATGAGCCGAACCCAGAATTTCCTGAAGAAATATCCCTTCCCAGCTTCCAGGAGCTGACCTGACAGGTGACGCGTGTGAGGAAGTTGCCACATCTGGTTCTATTCTTTCAGAGACCACCTTTTCCTCAGCCTGTAAAGGCAGCTATTTGTGTTGAACTCAACCTGAACTCAGTTGTGAAAGGGTTTTGCGGTATTGCTGCTGTTGTATTGAACATCCTGACGATCTGTGCCCTGTGAAGTCTAAAGATCTTCAATGCTTCGGACCAGTGGGAGAGGCTGGCCTTGGTGGGAGAATTCTCTCTCTGCCAATGATGCCAATGACTGTGATTGTATCTGTCGCAAGTGAAGTCTTCAGTCAAGCAGGAGAGTTAGTTCTGCAGTACATGAAGAGTCTGTGTCTGAAGTAGCTCTGATGTCAGTAACCCCTCCCTTCTTACTTATTCACCATCTATCAGCAATCTTAGAAGCTCTTGTGTATGCAGCCCTGTTTCTAAAAAGTATTTATTTACCTGCTGTATGTGTATGTATTACAAGAATTCAGCTGGAAAATACTGTAAGCCTTCTTCTGGAATCTTCATACGTGCCTCCAAAAGTCGAGTTAAAACTATCTGAGGACATCACTACATGTGAGTACGGTGAAAAAGACAGTGCCCAATGCTTGCAGCTTAGTCATGGAGTCAGAATAGCAATGCTCTCCAGGGGAATTGTTCTGCATTGGACAAGTGATGGAAGAAAAGAAGAAAGCAAGATTGCAAAAGAGAAAAGGCAGAAAGTGAAAAAACTACAATGAAGAGTGGCTTTTTTTTGCATTGATTTGTAAATTTGGAGACAATGCATTATCTTCAGTCTACTAAGTAGCCAACATGGGACACGCCAACAACATATGTGCCTGTGTCAGATTCACATCTCCATCAATGAGAGGAGTCCAAGGGAATGGGTGTATGAGTCTAGACCAGACCAGGACACATCCAACCCTCTAGCTGTCTCAGTCCAGCTCGCAGGCCGAGACAGTCGAAGGGCTGGAAAACATCTCCGGCCACTTCCTCCCCCAATCAGCATGTGAAACAGCTGACATTATGACCTCATTTCATCGTGTCAGCAGTGTACTGCAGAGAGTCAGAGCAACGGAGACACCTAGACAGGAACAGAAGCAGAGCGTCAGAGTAACGGGACCAAGGTGAGTATGTGGTGTTCTTTTTTTCATGTGTATAGGATGTTTGAGTGGATGTGGGGAGGCTATGGGGGCCTCATCCAGGACATGGGGAGGCTATGTGGGCCTCATCCAGGACATGGGGAGGCTATGTGGGCCTCGTCCAGGACATGGGGAGGCCATGATCGCTTCATCCTGGACATGGGGAGGCTATAGTGGCCTCATCTTGAACATGGAGAGGCTATGGGGGCCTCATGCTGGACATGGAGAGGCTATGGGGCTTATGCAGTATATAGGGAGGCTGTGTGGGGATCATGCAGTATATGGCCAGGCTATGGGTCTCATGCAGTATATGGGGAGGTTCTGTGGGGCTCATGCTGTATATGGGGAAACTCTGTGGGACTCATACTGTATATGGGGAGGCTCTGTGGTGCTCATGCTGTATATGGGGAGACTCTTTGGGTCTCATGCTGTATATGGGGAGACTTTGTGGGGCTCATGATGCATATGGGGAGGCTTTGTGGGGCTCATGCCGTATATGGGTAGACTCTGTGGGGCTCATTCTGTATATGGAGATGCTGTGTTGGACTCATACTGCATATGGGGAGGCTCTGTGGGGCTCATGCTGCATATGGGGGAGGCTGTGTGTCATGCTGTATATTGGGAGGCTGTGTGGGGCTCATGCGGTATATAGGGAGACTCTGTGGGGCTCTTGTTTTATATGGGGAGACTGTGGGGCTTCTGCTGTATATAGGGAGGCTGTGTGGATCTGATGCTCTATATGAAGAGGCTGTGTGGGGGCTCTTACACTATATAAGGGGCTGTGTGGGGGCTCTTACTGTATATATGGGGCTATGTGGGGCTCATATGATATACAGAAGGGGCTCTACTCAGGTTCAAACAATATATGGGGGATGTCAGCACACTTAATTCTGATCAATATTAAGTGATACAATTAATATTAACATAATTATCAATAATATAATAATTATAATATATTGATATTAATATTGAACAGAATTAGTTTCAGCCTATTGGTTCGGCCCTCCTCAACAGTCACGGTCTCTCATGTGGCCCCACAGGAAAATTATTTGCCCACCCCTGGTCTAGATGGAAACCTAGAATCCTGACACTTTCTCTTTCAAAACTAATTTTTTTTATATGAAATATCGTATTTTTGTAGCTGCCCTGCAAAAATACATATTACTTATGTCACAGCAGTTATGTCTGTCAGCAACCCAACAGAGTATGCTAGAAAGGCAAAAAAAGGAGTCAGCTTACATTGATAACACCACATTGCGTCACTAGGGACAATTCATTGCCTCTTGACCTATGTTTTCCTACTTGTTCTATTCACTACTAATCATTATGATACAATGCACATGTCCTACGTAACCTTATTAGCATGATATGGACAGGCAGGTCAACACTTTTCCTAGTATTAGTAAAATAAAAAATATATGAAAATCGCTCAAGTGCTTGTGAACAGAAAAACACCTGGCTTGGAAAAACGGGTATACACCGTCCATGATTGGTAAAATGTACTGACAAACGTGATGCAACTAGGCAACTCAATGGTCAACATTTTTGTGAATTTGCTCAAGGATCATGATAAAGATGAAAAGCACAAAACAAGCAGCCGTCCTATCGTGAATGGAAAAACTTGGCCATATAATAGGGGCTTAGTTTGATCCTTGCTGTGGATCCAGTTGTCTTCTATCCACTGATAAATTACAACACATAAAAGGCACAAAGGGAATTTTTTCCAGCAGTGTGCAATATCGTGCTTCACAGTCCTTTGTGTGCGTATCTGTTCCATGTTAGCAGGTATGTAGTCTTTTGAGAAGTATGGTGAAAATGATAATGCAATGTCAGGAACATCTGTGGCAAATATGTAGGAAAGCCTTGCGGAAAGCAATAATTACAGTATATGTTTGATTTGAATAAGAACTTTTTTCTTGGTAAATTGAATAGTCATATGCAGATATTTGATCTGTGCTGGGTGTAGTGGTGTATCTCTTGGGTGTGGTAGTGGTATTTGCTGACGACAAAAAATATATCAACAGGGCCGGCGTCAGCAGCTGGCGCACCTGAGCAAGTGTTACGGCCCTGAGCAGGTGGGGGACCACTCGCCGTCAAGGACACAGGCACGCTATGGGAGCCAAGTACCAGCGCCCTTGAGTGGGCCTCCTTCTTGCTTAGGGCCCCAGTACTTGCAATACTTACCTCGCCCCATTCCTCCAATGCAGAGTCTTCCGCGTTTTCTGTTTCTGTGACGTCTCAGGGCTGAAGGCGCGATAGCTTAACTACTGTGTGCCCTCTGCTCTGAGTAGTCACGGTGCATATAGCCAGAAGACGGTGACGCTGAGGAGTCCGGACCTGCATTCAGCCAGAAGAGGTAAGTGTTTAATTTTTTATTTATGTTTGGAGCAAAATATGAGGTCCATTATGTATGGAGCATTATATGGGGCCTATTGTATATGAAACATTATATGGGGCCCATCATATACTGGAGCATTATATGGGGCCCATCGTATACTGTATGGAACATTTTAAGGGGCCTATTCTGCATTGAGTATTATATGGGGTATTGTGATTCGGTTTGTGGGCTCCCCCGGTGGTCTCTTGTGGTACTGGTGTCCTGCAAGCTTTGCCTTCTCAGTTCACCTGTTCCTATCAGGATGTGGGAGTATCCTATTTAACCTTGCTCCTCAGTCATTCTAATGCTGGCCATCAATGTATCCAGAGTGATTCTGTTGCATGTTCCTGCTCCCAGTTTTCTGCTCAGCTAAGTTGGACACTTTAGTCCTTAAGTCTATTTTTGTATGTTTTGTCCAGTTTGCACTTATGTGAATCTCTGCAGCTGGAAGCTCTTGTTGGGCTGAAATTACCACTCCGGTGTCATGAGTTGTCACATGAGTTAAGGTAATTACAGGATGGTGTTTTGAAGGGTTTTGCAGCTGACCGCGAAGTCCTCTGTTGTATCTTTCTGCTATTTAGTTAGCGGGCCTCTCTGTGCTAAATCTGCTTTCATACTACGTGTGTCTTTTCATCTGCTCTCACCGTTATTATATGTGGGGGGCTGCTATCTCCTGTGGGGACATTCTCTGGAGGCAAGCCAGGACTGTGTTTTCTTCTACCAGGGGTAGTTAGTTCTCCGGCTGGCGCGCGGCATCTAGAGACAACGCAGGAATGCCCCCTGGCTACTTCTAGTGTGGTGTGTAGGTTTAGCATCGCAGTCAGCTCTAGTTTCCATCACCCGAGAGCTTGTCCGTTTATTCTATGCTTCTGATGTTTCCTTGCCATTGGAAACCGTAACAGTATGGCCAGCCCAAATGTTTAATCTATAGGCTGAAGCAGGAGAGAGAAGGAACTGTGTGAAACCTTTTTTTTTTTTTTCCTCTGAAGTTGCACTCCAGCTCTAATTGCAGTCTCCTGTTTTCCTCTCCTCTTAACCCCTGAATGGCTCAGACTTTATCTGTTGAAATATGGATCCCCAGAGTCTGGCTACCAATTTGAATAATCTTGCCTCTAAAGTTCAGAATATACAAGATTTTTTGTTACATGCTCCTCGGTCTGAACCTAAAATTCCTATACCGGAGTTTTTTTCTGGAGATCGATCTTGTTTTCTAAATTTTAAATACAATTGTAAATTGTTTCTTTCGCTGAGATCTCATTCTGCTGGAGATCCTGCCCAGCAAGTAAAAATTGTTATTTCTTTACTGCGGGGTGACCCCCAAAATTGGGCATTTTCATTGGCACCAGGGGATCCTGCGTTGCTCAATGTGGATGCGTTTTTTCTGGCTTTGGGGTTGCTTTATGAGGAACCAAATTTGGAGATTCAGGCTGAGAAAGCCCTAATAGCCCTCTCTCAGGGGCAAGATGAAGCCGAAATATATTGCCAAAAATTTCGAAAATGGTCTGTGCTTACTCAGTGGAATGAGTGCGCTCTGGCGGCAATTTTCAGAGAAGGTCTCTCTGATGCTGTAAAAGACGTCATGGTGGGGTTTCCTGCGCCTACTGGTCTGAATGAGTCCATGACAATGGCAATTCAGATTGATCGGCGTTTACGGGAACGCAAACCTGTGCACCAGTTGGCGGTGTCTTCTGAAGAGGCACCACAGAGTATGCAATGTGATAGCTTTCTGTCCAGAAGCGAACGACAGATTTATAGGCACAAAAATCATTTGTGCTTCTATTGTGGAAATTCTACTCATGTTATATCAGCATGCTCTAAACGAACAAAGAAAGTTGATAAATCCTCTGCTATTGGCACTTTGCAGTCCAAGTTTATTTTGTCTGTAACTCTAATTTGTTCGTTATCTTCTATTGTTGCGGATGCGTATGTGGATTCTGGCGCCGCTTTGAGTCTTATGGATTGGTCCTTTGCCAGGCGCTGTGGGTTTGATCTAGAGCCTCTGGAAGTTCCTATACCTTTAAAGGGTATTGATTCTACACCATTGGCTAGTAATAAACCACAATACTGGACACAAGTGACTATGCATATGACTCCAGACCATCAAGAGGTGATTCGCTTCCTTGTACTGTATAATCTACATGATGTGTTGGTGCTGGGATTGCCATGGTTGCAAACTCATAACCCAGTCCTTGACTGGAAAACAATGTCTGTACTAAGCTGGGGATGTCAGGGAAATCATGGACTCCCGTGTTTCCAGACGGAGACTTCAATATCTGGTGAAATGGAAGGGCTACGGTCAAGAGGATAATTCTTGGGTTACAGCTTCTGATGTTCATGCTTCTGATTTGGTCCGTGCCTTTCATAGGGCTCATCCAGATCGCCCTGGTGGTTCTTGTGAGGGTTCAGTGCCCCCTCCTTAAGGGGGGGGTACTGTTGTGATTCGGTTCGTGGGCTCCCCCGGTGGTCTCTTGTGGTACTGGTGTCCTGCAAGCTTTGCCTTCTCAGTTCACCTGTTCCTATCAGGATGTGGGAGTATCCTATTTAACCTTGCTCCTCAGTCATTCTAATGCTGGCCATCAATGTATCCAGAGTGATTCTGTTGCATGTTCCTGCTCCCAGTTTTCTGCTCAGCTAAGTTGGACACTTTAGTCCTTAAGTCTATTTTTGTATGTTTTGTCCAGTTTGCACTTATGTGAATCTCTGCAGCTGGAAGCTCTTGTTGGGCTGAAATTACCACTCCGGTGTCATGAGTTGTCACATGAGTTAAGGTAATTTCAGGATGGTGTTTTGAAGGGTTTTGCAGCTGACCGCGAAGTCCTCTGTTGTATCTTTCTGCTATTTAGTTAGCGGGCCTCTCTGTGCTAAATCTGCTTTCATACTACGTGTGTCTTTTCATCTGCTCTCACCGTTATTATATGTGGGGGGCTGCTATCTCCTGTGGGGACATTCTCTGGAGGCAAGCCAGGACTGTGTTTTCTTCTACCAGGGGTAGTTAGTTCTCCGGCTGGCGCGCGGCATCTAGAGACAACGCAGGAATGCCCCCTGGCTACTTCTAGTGTGGTGTGTAGGTTTAGCATCGCGGTCAGCTCTAGTTTCCATCACCCGAGAGCTTGTCCGTTTATTCTATGCTTCTGATGTTTCCTTGCCATTGGAAACCATAACAATGGGGCCCATTATTTATGGAGCATTATATGGGGCTCATTATGTATGGATCATTATATGGGGCACATCATATATGGAGCAATATATGGGGCCCATAATATACTGTGTGGAGCATTATATGGGACCCATTATGTATGGAGCATTATATGGGGCCCATCATATACTGTATGGAGCAATATATGGAGCTCATTATACTGTTTGGAGCATTATATAAGGCTCATTATACTGTATGGAGCAATATATGGGGCTTATTCTTTACGAAGCATTATATGGGGGTCATTATACTATGTGGAGCATTATGTGGGGCCCTTTATACTGTATGGAGCAACATATAGGGCTCATTATGCTGTACAGAGAAATATATGGTGCTCATAATACTGTATGGAGCAATATATGGATCTAATTAGTCTTTATAGAGCAATATATTGGGTCCATTATTCTGTATGGAGTAATATATGGGGCTCATTATTCTGTATGGAGCAACATATGGATCTCATTATTCTGTATGGAGTAATATATGGAGTCCATTATTTTGTATGCAGCAATATATGGGGCTCATTACACTGTATTGGGACAATATATGGGGCTCAGTATTTTGTATGGAGCAATATATGGGGTCCATTATTTTGTATGGAGCACTAAATGGAGCTCATTATACGTATGGAGTAATATATGGAGTCCATTATTTTGTATAGAGCACTACATGGGACTCATTATACTGTCTGGAGCATTATATGAGGTCCATTATACTGAATGGAGCAATATATGGGGTTCATTATACTGTATGGAGCAACATATGGATCTCATTATTCTGTATGGAGCAATATATGGGGTCCATTATTTTGTATGCAGCAATATATGGGGCTCATTACACTGTATTGGGACAATATATGGGGCTCAGTATTTTGTATGGAGCAATATACGGGGTCCATTATTTTGTATGGAGCACTAAATGGAGCTCATTATACGTATGGAGCAATATATGGGGTCCATTATTTTATATAGAGCACTACATGGGGCTCATTATACTGTCTGGAGCATTATATGAGGTCCATTATACTGAATGGAGCAATATATGGGGTTCATTATACTGTATGGAGCAATATATGGGGCTTACTATACTATATGGAGCAATATATTGGGCTCGTTATTCTGTATAGAGCACTTTATGGTGCCTATAATACTGTATGGAGGACTATACTGTCAGGTTTCTGAGCTATTGTAGAATTTACATTAGATATCATTCATGTAATGTAAGAAGTAAGTGAAATATTTGGCATTGTACTATACCTATATTTCTCTGACGTATCTATGCATCATGAATCGTGGTATGTGTAAAAGGGGCCCACTGAGACTCTTTTGCCCCCAAAAAACCTGGTGCCTGCCCTGCATATCATGATCATTTGTCGTTCACGTTCTCATATATTGGGAATTATCCTCATCTCCATATAATATTCTCATTAAAGATACCCTTATTCCAGGATTTCTGTGGATGTTTCTACTTCATTCATCAGAATTTCATGAATATGCATTAGTTTTCTAGCTGCATATTTTGGCACTGAATGCATTCTGTGAGATTTGGATTGGCTTTTGCTTTATCAGGGATATAATAGTCCGTGGTCATGCATACCATACAATAGGAATTAGTCTCATTTGATATTCAATCAAAAACTTAAAATGTGGCACGTAGACAAAGCCATCTAATGAGATAAATGTATTCTTTGTGGAACAATAATTTTAAAGAATCAGCTTAAATATACTTAATTCATTCAACACAAGTGATCCCTTGATTTGTTAAACAGACTGTTGGCACCAGCATAATTATACTCATCAAGAGGATGCTTAACATAAAGCCCCTAAGGGATAGGTGGTTTTACCTAATAGCTTCAATGGATTTTCAGCTGGGGATGCAATTAGTGGAGGCAGACATATTGAAAGATGTTCGGGTGTCACTAAATACTGCGACTGAATTCCGTGAGGTCAGTGGATCACTGATTTCTAACTCAAACTTGTTGAGCACTGAAAGTGACAACTTTATGGATTTTTTGGTGCTTTGGTACTTATAACTATAATATATTTAGAGGTTACAGTTAAACCAGGACATAAATGGGCCCCAGGGCTCCTCACCTACAAAACCAGAAGAATATCTGTATGGGCAGTTTAGGACTGTGAAGACATATTGTGCACAATGCACTGTAATATAGTGATGGTTACCAAGCTACAGTTGAAACCAGACATACACTATATATAAAAAGACACACATGCATGTTTTTCTCAATATATGACATGAAATCAGAATAAACCTTTCCCGTTTTAGGTAAATTAGGATTACCATAATTATTAATATTTCCCAAATGCCAGAATAATGAGAGAGAGAATGTTTTAAGGAACTTTTATTACTTACTGCAAAGTCAAAAGTTTACATACATTTCATGAGTATTTGGCACCATTGCCCTTAAACTGAATGACTTGGGTCAAACGTTTGGGATAGCCTTCCACAAGCTTCTCACAATAGTTGGTCAAATTTGTGCCCATTCCTCCTGACAATACTGGTGTAACTGATCCAGATTTGTAGGTCACCTTGCTATGCACATGATCTATTGTGGTGTTTATGTAAGTAAATGTGTAAGCAAATATACCCATGTGCAAACAGAGTTGTTCAGTAGATCAGAGATCAGAAACGGCGTTCATTCAGAGAAAGTATTCCATTTTTTAGCTATTCTCCATACTTAAAATCAGTATTTCAACTTTTATTATTGGGCAATTATTTTAGATTCAAAATTATTAATAAATCTTATTAGTGGTTTGTTACAAATCTGCACAGCCATAGGTTCCGATTTATTGAGACTGGCGTTGTTCACCAGTAAGGTGCGCCTAATTCATTAAAAAGCGCACACAACTTAACGAATGAGGCAAATCTTACAAGTGCTTTGCCCCTACGGAGCCAACTGAATGGTTGTTTAAAGGGAATCTGTCACCTACTTTTTCGTATATAAGCTTCGGCCACCGCCATTAGGGGCTTATCTACAGCATTCTTTTATGCTGTAGATAAGCCCCCGATGTAACCTGAAAGATAAGCAAAACAAGTTATATTATACTCACCTGGGGGGGCATTGCGGTCTGGGTCCGGCACCTCCCATCTTCATGCGATGATGTCCTCTTACTTGCTTCCTGTCGCAGCTCCTGCGCAGGTGTACTTTATCTGCCCTGTTGAGGGCAGAGCAAAGTACTGCAGTGCGCAGGCGCCTGGAAAGGTCCGAGAAGGCCAGTACCTGCGCACTGCAGTACTTTGCTCTTCCCTCACCATGGCAGATAAAGTACGCCTGCGCAGGAGCCGCGACAGGAAGCAAGAAAGAGGATGTCATTGCATGAAACTCTTACTGTTTCACTCATTCATTCTCGTCTGGACTATTGTAACTCTCTACTAATCGGCCTTCCTCTTAGCAAACTCTCTCCACTCCAATCTGTCCTGAATGCTGCAGCAAGGATCATTTTCCTCACCAACCATTACACTGATGCCTCTACCTTTTGCCAGTCATTACACTGGCTACCCATCCGCTCCAAATCCAGTACAAAACTATTACCCTCATCCACAAAGCACTCCTTGGCTCAGCACCACCCTACATCTCCTCCCCAGTCTCAGCCTACCACCCTACCCATGCTCTCTGTTCTGCTAATGACTTGAGGTTAACCTCCTCAATAATCAGAACCTCCCACTCCCATCTCCAAGACTTTTCACGTGCTTCGCCAATTCTTTGGAATGCACTACCCAGGTAAATACGATTAATCCCCAATCCCCACAGTTTTAAGCGTGCCCTAAAAACACATTTAAGACTGGCCTACCACCTCAACGCATTAACCTAGCTATCCCTGTGTGACCCATTCAAAAAACTTAAACCATAATCAGGTTCCTCACATCATGTTCTCATACGCTTTATGCAGTTAATAGCCCTCTGTGTTTTTACTGTTACATATTTAGGCTGTTTAACTGGTTCATGCAACTTTATATGAACACCCGATCCTTACACTAAGGCTGGTCCGAACCTCTCGTGTCTCCGCTTTTTCCTCATAGTTTGTAAGCTTGCGAGCAGGGTCATCACTAGGGTTGAGCGAAACGGATCGTTCATTTTCATAAGTCGCCGACTTTTGGCAAAGTCGGCGTCTCATGAAACCGAGCCGATCCCTGTGTGGGGTCTGCCATGCGGTACGCGACTTTCGCGCCAAAGTCGCATTTCAATGACGCTAAAAGTGCCATTTCTCAGCCAATGAAGGTGGACGCAGAGTGTGGGCAGCGTGATGACATAGATCTCAGTCCCCACCATCTTAGAGAAGGGCATTGCAGTGATTGGCTTGCTTTCTGCGGCGTCACAGGGGCTATAAAGGGGCGTTCCCGCCGACCGCCATCTTACTGCTGCTGATCTGAGCGTAGGCAGAGGTTGCTGCAGCTTCTTTGGAAGCAGGGATAGTGATAGGCAGGGTACATAAAGCTACAAACCGCTTGTGCTGTAGCGATTTCCACTGTCCAACACCACCTTTTGATTGCAGGGACAGTGGAAGCTACATTTTTTTTTCCTCAGCGCTGTAGCTCATTGGGCTGCACTAGAAGGCTCCCTGACCCTGATAGCTGCGTTGCTGTGCCTGTGTGTACGCCGCTGTGCAAACCAACTGCTTTTTTCAAAGCACAAATCCTGTTTTTCCTTCCTTTCTGCACAGCTATCTTGTGTGTTTGTCCACACTTTTGTGTGCAGCAGTCCTTTTTATAGCTGCCTGCCATACTTTTCTGAGATAACTGCAGGGAGATAAATATTGGCAAGTCTGCCTCCGTGCAATTGCTGTGTGTGGTATCTGTCTCTCATTGTGTGCCACCGAAAACACTGTGTAATACTTGGCCCTTTTTTTTTTTTGCTAAATTCTCCCTTTTCCAAAAAAAAAATTAGTGGGAGATAAATATTGGCAAGTCTGCCTCCGTGCCATTGCTGTGTGTGGCATCTGTCTCTCATTGTGTGGCACTGAAAACACTGTGTAATACTTGGCCATTTTATTTTGGGGGGGGGTACATTCTCCCTTTTCCAAAAAAAAATTTGTGGGAGATAAATATTGGCAAGTCTGCCTCCGTGCCATTGCTGTGTGTGGCATCTGTCTCTCATTGTGTGGCACTGAAAACACTGTGTAATACTTGGCCATTTTTTTTTTTTTGGGTACATTCTCCCTTTTCCAAAAAAAAAATTAGTGGGAGATAAATATTGGCAAGTCTGCCTCCGTGCCATTGCTGTGTGTGGCATCTGTCTCTCATTGTGTGGCACCGAAAACACTGTGTAATACTTGGCCATTTTTTTTTTTTTTTGCTAAATTCTCCCTTTTCCAAAAAAAAAATTAGTGGGAGATAAATATTGGCAAGTCTGCCTCCGTGCCATTGCTGTGTGTGGCATCTGTCTCTCATTGTGTGGCACTGAAAACACTGTGTAATACTTGGACTTTTTTTTTTGGGGGGGTACATTCTCCCTTTTCCAAAAAAAAAATTAGTGGGAGATAAATATTGGCAAGTCTGCCTCCGTGCCATTGCTGTGTGTGGCATCTGTCTCTCATTGTGTGGCACCGAAAACACTGTGTAATATTTGGCCATTTTTTTTTTTTTTTTTTGGGTACATTCTCCCTTTTCCAAAAAAAAAATTAGTGGGGGATAAATATTGGCAAGTCTGCCTCCGTACCATTGCTGTGTGTGGTATCTGTCTCTCATTGTGTGCCACCGAAAACACTGTGTAATACTTGGCCATTTTTTTTTTTTTTTCTAAATTCTCCCTTTTCCAAAAAAATAAATTAGTGGGAGATAAATATTGGCAAGTCTGCCTCCGTGCCATTGCTGTGTGTGGCATCTGTCTGTCATTGTGTGGCACCGAAAACACTGTGTAATACTTGGCCATTTTTTTTCTTTTTTGGGGTACATTCTCCCTTTTCCAAAAAAAAAATTAGTGGGAGATAAATATTGGCAAGTCTGCCTCCGTGCCATTGCTGTGTGTGGCATCTGTCTCTCATTGTGTGACACCGAAAACACTGTGTAATACTTGGCCATTTTTTTTTTTTGGGTACATTCTACCAGAAAAAAAAAAAATAGTGGGAGATTAAGATTGCCATTTCTGCTTGAGTGCTGGTCCTGTGTGTGCCATCTGTCTCAAATTATTGGGGCACAGAAAACCTAGTGTGTAACATTGGGCCTGATTTTCCTTTCAGTGTCAGGCACCTATAAAGGTATATATAAATCCTACAGAAGTTTGAGTTCACCTGATAAGTTGTTTTACAGTAACAAATAGCGTTACTTTGGTTACGTTTTGCAAACAATGAGGAAGTCTAGTGGAAGAGGTCGTGGCCGTGGGCGGTCATTGTCAGCTGGTAATGATGGTAGTGGTGGTGGAGCATCAGGTGGTTGTGGTAAAAGCAGTACAGCACCTAAGTCTCGAGTTGTTGAGCCAGGTTCGTTGTCTGGCTACACAAGGCCTCGAACGCTCTCTTTTCTGGGAGTAGGAAAACCACTTTTGAAGCCGGAGCAGGAGGAACAAGTATTGGCTTTCATTGCTGACTCTGCCTCTAACTCTTTCGCCTCCTCCTCGGAAAGTGCCAAATGTCAGAGCAGTGCATCCAACCCTCTCTCACTCACCCATGTCCACCGGCACCACCGCTAGTTCCACGATCTCCAGCTCTCCAGTCCAGCTCACCCTACATGAGACTTTTGTTAGGAAAAGGAAGTACTCATCCTCGCATCCGCGTACACAGGGTTTGAACGCCCACATTGCTAGACTAATCTCATTAGAGATGATGCCCTACCGGTTAGTTGAAAGCGAAGCTTTCAAAGCGCTGATGGACTACGCTGTACCACGCTACGAGCTACCCAGACGGCACTTCTTTTCTAGAAAAGCCATCCCAGCCCTCCAACAGCATGTTAAAGACCGCATCGTCCATGCACTCAGGCAGTCTGTGACTACAAAGGTGCACCTGACAACAGATGCATGGACCAGTAGGCATGGCCAGGGACGTTACGTGTCCATCAAGGCACACTGGGTGAATGTGGTGGATGCAGGCTCCACAGGGGAAAGCAATATTGGAACAGTTCTGCCTAGCCCACGGTCAAGGAAAGAGTTGGCTGTAGGCGTTCGCCCCCCCTCCTCCTCTTCCTCCTCCTCCTGCAGAAGCGAGAGCTCGTCCACAGACCGCAGTCGCACATCCACTCCATCCGCAGCTGCCACTGTTGCACACCAGGTGTGCCATTATGGGACAGCTAGTGGCAAGCGTCAGCAGGCTGTATTGGCAATGAAGTGTTTGGGCGACAACAGACACACCGCGGAAGTTCTGTCCGAGTTCTTGCAGAAAGAAACTTAGTCATGGCTGGGCACTGTACATCTTGAGGCAGGCAAGGTAGTGAGTGATAACGGAAGGAATTTCATGGCTGCCATAGCCCTTTCCCAACTGAAACACATTCCTTGCCTGGCTCACACCTTAAACCTGGTGGTGCAGTGCTTCCTGAAAAGTTATCCGGGGTTACCCGACCTGCTCCTCAAAGTGCGCAGACATTGCTCGCATATCCGCCGTTCGCCCGTACACTCCAGCCGTATGCAGAACTATCAGCGTTCTTTGAACCTTCCTCAGCATCGCCTAATCATCGACGTTGCAACAAGGTGGAACTCCACACTGCACATGCTTCAGAGAGTGTGCGAACAGAGGCGTGCTGTTATGTATTTGTGGGAGGATACAGGCAGTTGGATGGCAGACATGGAGTTGTCAGGTGTGCAGTGGTCGAAGCTACAAGACCTGAGTCAAGTCCTTCAGTGTTTTGAGGAATGCACACGGCTGGTTAGTGCAGACAACGCAATAATAAGCATGAGCATCCCCCTAATGCGTCTGCTGATGCAAAGTTTGACGCACATAAAGGAGCAGGCGTCTGCAGCCGAGGAAGAGGAAAGCCTTGATGACAGTCAGCCATTGTCTGGTCAGGGCCGTGTAGAGGACGTGGTAGCGGGCGAAGAGGAGGAGGAAGACGAGGAGGATGATGGGGATGAGTACTTTTTTACTGAGGAAGCTTCTCCTGGGCCAACAGAAATTAGTGGCGTTGCAAGGCCGGGTTCTGTTTTTGTAAGGGAGACGAGTGACGTAGATTTGCCTGTAACTGCCCCTCCAACCAGCACAACCGCAGATTTGCCAACTGGAACTTTGGCCCACATGGCGGATTATGCCTTACGTATCCTCAAAAAGGACCCACGCATTATTAAAATGATGAGCGATGACGATTACTGGTTGGCCTGCATCCTTGACCCTCGCTATAAAGGCAAATTGCAAAATATTATGCCACATGAGAACCTCGAACAAATATTAGCAACCAAACAAGCTACTCTTGTAGACCGTTTGATTCAGGCATTCCCAGCACACAGCGCCGGTGATGGTTCTCACACGAGCTGCAGGGGGCTACAGGGCAGAGGTGTTAGAGGTGCACAGATCAGAAGTGGCGTTGGACAGAGGGGTTTTCTGACCAGGTTGTGGAGTGATTTCGCAATGACCGCAGACAGGACAGGTACTGCAGCACCTATTCAAAGTGACAGGAGACAACATTTGTCCAGTATGGTTACTAACTATTTTTCAGCCCTTATTGATGTTCTCCCTCAACCGTCATTCCCATTTGATTACTGGGCATCCAAATTAGACACCTGGCCTGAATTGGCAGAATATGCGTTGCAGGAGCTTGCTTGCCCAGCAGCTAGTGTGCTATCAGAAAGAGTATTCAGTGCTGCTGGTTCAATATTAACCGAAAAAAGGACTCGTCTGGCTACCCAAAATGTGGATGATCTCACCTTCATTAAAATGAACCACTCCTGGATTTCAAATTATTTTGCCCCACCTTTCCCGGCTGACACCTAGCTTTCCTATAAAAAGGTCTTGCTTGTGGACTGGTCTTACTGAGTGTTAAAATCTCTTAATTTGCAGCAGCTGTTTGACCAGCATACGACATGTTTACACCTCCCCCAATGGGAAAACTCCCCCACGGGGCCGTTGTCTCACTCTCGACACTTGGCACAAGCACCCGTTAGTTACAGTGCTGTTTGTCAGAAGAGGTGGGCGTGCTCGCTTTTGGTCGACGGCTCTGCCACTGGGTCCCTCATAGTACAATGTAGTGTCTCTGGCGGTGGTGGTGCGTCAGGCAACGTCAGACACACCGTTGTAACATGAGGGGCCCTGGGGCGGTACCGCCGGCCACAAGAGAGTCCCCCCCCAGCTCAAACTGTGCTCTACCACGTGCCAAATTATCTTGCACAGCTCCACCAATGTTTAGTCTATGCGCTGACATCATTCAATGCCTGGCACTGACAATCAATACCAATTTGTTGACATCTATGATGATAGTTACAGTAGTCTGGGTCAGTGTCCTATATTGACACCAGTAAATACTAATTTACTGCCAAATTACTTTGTCATAAACTCTGCAGATGAGCCCACCCCTGTACCTAAGCATGCCACCCTTTTTTTTATTTATAGTTGTTTTGCGAGACATTAACATCTATTTATTTTTTGGGAGTACTAACTGTGTCAGACACTTCTTGCAATACTCCTCCACTGACCACAATGCTGCCTGCCTGTGTATCCATGTAACCGATTTAAAACTGCCATGCCTGCCTATTGTTTGTTATTTTAGGCCTTTGATAGCCTGTCTGCGGCCCCTACTTGCAATACTCCTCCACTGACCACAATGCTGCCTGGAGTGCCTGCCTGTGTATCCATGTAACTGATTTAAAACTGCCATGCCTGCCTATTGTTTGTTATTTTAGGCCTTTGATAGCCTGTCTGCGGCCCCTACTTGCAATACTCCTCCACTGACCACAATACTGCCTGGAGTGCCTGCCTGTGTATCCAAGTAACCGATTTAAAACTGCCATGCCTGCCTATTGTTTGTTATTTTAGGCCTTTGATAGCCTGTCTGCGGCCCCTACTTGCAATACTCCTCCACTGACCACAATGCTGCCTGGACTGCCTGCCTGTGTATCCATGTAACCGATTTAAAACTGCCATGCCTGCCTATTGTTTGTTATTTTAGGCCTTTGATAGCCTGTCTGCGGCCCCTACCTGCAATACTCCTCCACTGACCACAATGCTGCCTGCCTGTGTATCCATGTAACCGATTTAAAACTGCCATCCCTGCCTATTGTTTGTTATTTTAGGCCTTTGATAGCCTGTCTGCGGCCCCTACTTGCAATACTCCTCCACTGACCACAATGCTGCCTGGACTGCCTGCCTGTGTATCCATGTAACCGATTTAAAACTGCCATGCCTGCCTATTGTTTGTTATTTTAGGCCTTTGATAGCCTGTCTGCGGCCCCTACCTGCAATACTCCTCCACTGACCACAATGCTGCCTGCCTGTGTATCCATGTAACCGATTTAAAACTGCCATCCCTGCCTATTGTTTGTTATTTTAGGCCTTTGATAGCCTGTCTGCGGCCCCTACTTGCAATACTCCTCCACTGACCACAATGCTGCCTGGAGTGCCTGCCTGTGTATCCATGTAACCGATTTAAAACTGCCATGCCCGTCTATTGTTTGTTATTTTAGGCCTTTGATAGCCTGTCTGCGGCCCCTACTTGCAATACTCCTCCACTGACCACAATGCTGCCTGGAGTGCCTGCCTGTGTATCCATGTAACCGATTTAAAACTGCCATGCCTGCCTATTGTTTGTTATTTTAGGCCTTTGATAGCCTGTCTGCGGCCCCTACCTGCAATACTCCTCCACTGACCACAATGCTGCCTGCCTGTGTATCCATGTAACCGATTTAAAACTGCCATGCCTGCCTATTGTTTGTTATTTTAGGCCTTTGATAGCCTGTCTGCGGCCCCTACTTGCAATACTCCTCCACTGACCACAATGCTGCCTGGAGTGCCTGCCTGTGTATCCATGTAACCGATTTAAAACTGCCATGCCTGCCTATTGTTTGTTATTTTAGGCCTCTGAAAGCCTGTCTGCGGCCCCTACTTGCAATACTCCTCCACTGACCACAATGCTGCCTGGAGTGCCTGCCTGTGTATCCATGTAACCGATTTAAAACTGCCATGCCTGCCTATTGTTTGTTATTTTAGGCCTTTGATAGCCTGTCTGCGGCCCCTACCTGCAATACTCCTCCACTGACCACAATGCTGCCTGCCTGTGTATCCATGTAACCGATTTAAAACTGCCATGCCTGCCTATTGTTTGTTATTTTAGGCCTTTGATAGCCTGTCTGCGGCCCCTACTTGCAATACTCCTCCACTGACCACAAGGCTGCCTGGAGTGCCTGCCTGTGTATCCATGTAACCGATTTAAAACTGCCATGCCTGCCTATTGTTTGTTATTTTAGGCCTTTGATAGCCTGTCTGCGGCCCATGCTTGCAATACTCCTCCACTGACCACAATGCTGCCTGGAGTGCCTGCCTGTGTATCCATGTAACCGATTTAAAACTGCCATGCCTGCCTATTGTTTGTTATTTTACGCCTTTGATAGCCTGTCTGCGGCCCCTACTTGCAATACTCCTCCACTGACCACAATGCTGCCTGGAGTGCCTGCCTGTGTATCCATGTAACCAATTTAAAACTGCCATGCCTGCCTATTGTTTGTTATTTTAGGCCTTTGATAGCCTGTCTGCGGCCCCTACCTGCAATACTCCTCCACTGACCACAATGCTGCCTGCCTGTGTATCCATGTAACCGATTTAAAACTGCCATGCCTGCCTATTGTTTGTTATTTTAGGCCTTTGATAGCCTGTCTGCGGCCCCTACTTGCAATACTCCTCCACTGACCACAATGCTGCCTGGAGTGCCTGCCTGTGTATCCATGTAACCGATTTAAAACTGCCATGCCTGCCTATTGTTTGTTATTTTAGGCCTTTGATAGCCTGTCTGCGGCCCCTACTTGCAATACTCCTCCACTGACCACAATGCTGCCTGGAGTGCCTGCCTGTGTATCCATGTAACCGATTTAAAACTGCAATGCCTGCCTATTGTTTGTTATTTTAGGCCTTTGATAGCCTGTCTGCGGCCCCTACCTGCAATACTCCTCCACTGACCACAATGCTGCCTGCCTGTGTATCCATGTAACCGATTTAAAACTGCCATGCCTGCCTATTGTTTGTTATTTTAGGCCTTTGATAGCCTGTCTGTGGCCCCTACTTGCAATACTCCTCCACTGACCACAATGCTGCCTGGAGTGCCTGCTTGTGTATCCATGTAACCGATTTAAAACTGCCATGCCTGCCTGTTGTTTGTTATTTTAGGCCTTTGATAGCCTGTCTGCGGCCCCTACTTGCAATACTCCTCCACTGACCACAATGCTGCCTGGAGTGCCTGCCTGTGTGTCCATGTAACCGATTAAAAACTGCCATGCCTGCCTATTGTTTGTTATTTTACGCCTTTGATAGCCTGTCTGCGGCCCCTACTTGCAATACTCCTCCACTGACCACAATGCTGCCTGGAGTGCCTGCCTGTGTATCCATGTAACCGATTTAAAACTGCCATGCCTGCCTATTGTTTGTTATTTTAGGCCTTTGATAGCCTGTCTGCGGCCCCTACCTGCAATACTCCTCCACTGACCACAATGCTGCCTGCCTGTGTATCTATGTAACCGATTTAAAACTGCCATGCCTGCCTATTGTTTGTTATTTTAGGCCTTTGATAGCCTGTCTGCGGCCCCTACTTGCAATACTCCTCCACTGACCACAATGCTGCCTGGACTGCCTGCCTGTGTATCCATGTAACCGATTTAAAACAGCCATGCCTGTCTATTGTTTGTTATTTTAGGCCTTTGATAGCCTGTCTGCGGCCCCTACTTGCAATACTCCTCCACTGACCACAATGCTGCCTGGAGTGCCTGCCTGTGTATCCATGTAACCGATTTAAAACTGCCATGCCTGCCTATTGTTTGTTATTTTAGGCCTTTGATAGCCTGTCTGCGGCCCCTACCTGCAATACTCCTCCACTGACCACAATGCTGCCTGCCTGTGTATCCATGTAACCGATTTAAAACTGCCATGCCTGCCTATTGTTTGTTATTTTAGGCCTTTGATAGCCTGTCTGCGGCCCCTACTTGCAATACTCCTCCACTGACCACAATGCTGCCTGGAGTGCCTGCCTGTGTATCCATGTAACCGATTTAAAACTGCCATGCCTGCCTATTGTTTGTTATTTTAGGCCTTTGATAGCCTGTCTGCGGCCCCTACTTGCAATACTCCTCCACTGACCACAATGCTGCCTGGAGTGCCTGCCTGTGTATCCATGTAACCGATTTAAAACTGCCATGCCTGCCTATTGTTTGTTATTTTAGGCCTTTGATAGCCTGTCTGCGGCCCCTACCTGCAATACTCCTCCACTGACCACAATGCTGCCTGCCTGTGTATCCATGTAACCGATTTAAAACTGCCATGCCTGCCTATTGTTTGTTATTTTAGGCCTTTGATAGCCTGTCTGCGGCCCCTACTTGCAATACTCCTCCACTGACCACAAGGCTGCCTGGAGTGCCTGCCTTTGTATCCATGTAACCGATTTAAAACTGCCATGCCTGCCTATTGTTTGTTATTTTAGGCCTTTGATAGCCTGTCTGCGGCCCCTACTTGCAATACTCCTCCACTGACCACAATGCTGCCTGGAGTGCCTGCCTGTGTATCCATGTAACCGATTTAAAACTGCCATGCCTGCCTATTGTTTGTTATTTTAGGCCTTTGATAGCCTGTCTGCGGCCCCTACTTGCAATACTCCTCCACTGACCACAATGCTGCCTGGAGTGCCTGCCTGTGTATCCATGTAACCGATTTAAAACTGCCATGCCTGTCTATTGTTTGTTATTTTAGGCCTTTGATAGCCTGTCTGCGGCCCCTACTTGCAATACTCCTCCACTGACCACAATGCTGCCTGGAGTGCCTGCCTGTGTGTCCATGTAACCGATTTAAAACTGCCATGCCTGCCTATTGTTTGTTATTTTAGGCCTTTGATAGCCTGTCTGCGGCCCCTACTTCCAATACTCCTCCACTGACCACAATGCTGCCTGGAGTGCCTGCCTGTGTATCCATGTAACCGATTTAAAACTGCCATGCCTGCCTATTGTTTGTTATTTTAGGCCTTTGATAGCCTGTCTGCGGCCCCTACCTGCAATACACCTCCACTGACCACAATGCTGCCTGCCTGTGTATCCATGTAACCGATTTAAAACTGCCATGCCTGCCTATTGTTTGTTATTTTAGGCCTTTGATAGCCTGTCTGCGGCCCCTACTTGCAATACTCCTCCACTGACCACAATGCTGCCTGGAGTGCCTGCCTGTGTATCCATGTAACCGATTTAAAACTGCCATGCCTGCCTATTGTTTGTTATTTTAGGCCTTTGATAGCCTGTCTGCGGCCCCTACCTGCAATACTCCTCCACTGACCACAATGCTGCCTGCCTGTGTATCCATGTAACCGATTTAAAACTGCCATGCCTGTTATGACCCCAATGGCAGAGGGTCTCAGAAATAATTACTAAGTCTGCAAACACAAAAAACCAGCTCATAGGGCAGTGGTAACTGAGCTGACCATATATCTAATCCTAGCACCACAAATAGCAGCAGCCGGGGAACGTGCCTACGTTGGTTCTAGACGTCTCGCGCCAGCCGGAGAACTAACTAACCCTAGAAGGGAAAAGAAAGACCTTTCTTGCCTCCAGAGAAAAGACCCCAAAAGTTGGATACAAGCCCCCAACAAATAATAATGGTGAGGTAAGAGGAAAAGACAAACGTAAGAATGAGCTAGGTATTTAGCAAAGAGAGGCCCACTAGCTAATAGCAGAATATAGTAAGATGACTTATATGGTCAGCAAAAACCCTATCAAAATATCCACGCTGGATATTTAAGAACCCCCGAACCGTCTAACGGCCCGGGGGGAGAACACCAGCCCCCTAGAGCTTCCAGCAAGGTCAGGAATCACATTTAGTACAAGCTGGATAAAAATGAGAGCAAGCAAATAACCAATAAACAAAGAAGCAGGACTTAGCTTAATTTTGCACGAACCCGGACCAGCAGACAGGAGCAAACAGAAAGGATCTGATTACAACGATGCCAGGCACTGGTCTAAGGATCCAGGAAGCCTATATAGCAACTCCCCTGGACTAACGACCCAGGTGGGTGCCAAACTGAGGAAAGACAATCCCAGAGTCATATCACTAGTAACCACAAGAGGGAGCCAAAAAGTCTAATTCACAACAGTACCCCCCCTTAAGGAGGGGTCACCGAACCCTCACCAAGACCACCAGGGCGATCAGGATGAGCAGCGTGAAAGGCACGAACTAAATCGGCCGCATGCACATCAGAGGCAACCACCCAGGAATTATCCTCCTGACCATAGCCCTTCCACTTGACCAGATACTGAAGCCTCCGTCTGGAGAGACGAGAATCCAAGATCTTCTCCACCACGTACTCCAACTCGCCCTCAACCAATACCGGAGCAGGAGGCTCAACAGAAGGAACCACAGGTACAACGAACCGCCGCAACAAAGACCTATGGAACACGTTGTGAATGGCAAACGACACCGGAAGATCCAAGCGAAAGGACACAGGATTAAGGATTTCCAATATCTTGTAAGGACCTATGAAGCGAGGCTTAAATTTAGGAGAGGAGACCTTCATCGGAACAAATCGAGAAGACAGCCATACCAAATCCCCAACACGAAGTCGGGGACCCACACCGCGGCGACGGTTGGCAAAACGCTGAGCCTTCTCCTGTGACAACTTTAAGTTGTCCACCACATGATTCCAGATCTGCTGCAACCTATCCACCACAGAATCTACCCCAGGACAGTCAGAAGGCTCCACATGTCCCGAGGAAAAACGAGGGTGGAAACCAGAGTTGCAGAAAAATGGCGAAACCAAAGTAGCGGAACTGGCCCGATTATTAAGGGCAAACTCAGCCAACGGCAAGAAGGTCACCCAATCATCCTGATCTGCCGAAACAAAACACCTCAAATAAGCCTCCAGAGTCTGATTAGTTCACTCCGTTTGTCCATTAGTCTGAGGATGAAAGGCAGACGAAAACGACAAATCAATGCCCATCCTAGCACAAAAGGATCACCAGAACCTGGAAACAAACTGGGATCCTCTGTCAGACACAATATTCTCAGGAATGCCATGTAAACGAACCACATTCTGAAAGAACACAGGAACCAGATCGGAAGAGGGAGGCAGTTTAGGCAAAGGCACCAAATGGACCATTTTAGAAAAGCGATCACACACCACCCAGATGACAGACATGCCCTGAGACACCGGGAGATCTGAAATGAAATCCATGGAAATGTGTGTCCAAGGCCTCTTCGGGACAGGCAAGGGCAAGAGCAACCCGCTGGCACGAGAACAGCAAGGCTTAGCTCGAGCACAAGTCCCACAGGACTGCACAAATGACCGCGCATCCCGTGACAAGGAAGGCCACCAAAAGGACCTAGCCACCAGATCTCTGGTGCCAAAAATTCCCGGATGCCCTGCCAACACCGAGGAATGAACCTCGGAAATGACTCTGCTGGTCCACTTATCAGGAACAAACAGTCTGTCAGGTGGACAAGAGTCAGGTCTACCAGCCTGAAATCTCTGCAACACACGTCGCAAATCAGGAGAAATGGCCGACAAGATAACTCCCTCTTTAAGAATACCAACTGGTTCTGCGACTCCAGGAGAGTCAGGCACAAAGCTCCTTGAAAGAGCATCAGCCTTCACATTCTTTGAACCTGGTAAATATGAGACCACAAAGTCAAAACGGGAGAAAAACAATGACCAGCGGGCCTGTCTAGGATTCAGGCGTTTAGCAGACTCGAGATACATCAAATTTTTGTGATCAGTCAAGACCACCACACGATGCTTAGCACCCTCGAGCCAATGACGCCACTCCTCAAATGCCCACTTCATGGCCAGCAACTCCCGATTGCCAACATCATAATTCTGCTCAGCAGGCGAAAACTTCCTAGAGAAGAAAGCACATGGTCTCATTACCGAGCAACCAGGGCCTCTCTGCGACAAAACGGCCCCTGCCCCAATCTCAGAAGCATCCACTTCGACCTGAGAGGGAAGTGAGACATCAGGCTGGCACAAAACAGGCGCCGAAGTAAACCGGCGCTTCAACTCTTGGAACGCCTCCACGGCTGCAGGAGCCCAGTTAGCAACATCAGAACCTTTCTTGGTCATATCCGTCAAAGGTTTAACAACGCTAGAAAAATTAGCGATAAAACGACGGTAGAAGTTAGCAAAACCCAAGAACTTCTGAAGACTCTTAACTGACGTGGGTTGAGTCCAATCATGAATAGCTCGGACCTTGACTGGGTCCATCTCCACAGCAGAAGGGGAAAAAATAAACCCCAAAAAGGGAACCTTCTGTACTCCAAAGAGACACTTTGAGCCCTTAACAAACAAAGCATTCTCACGCAAAACCTGAAACACCATCCTGACCTGCTCCACATGTGAGTCCCAATCTTCAGAGAAAACCAGAATATCATCCAGATAAACAATCATAAATTTATCCAGATACTTCCGGAAAATATCATGCATAAAGGACTGAAACACTGAGGGAGCATTAGAGAGCCCAAAAGGCATCACCAAGTACTCAAAATGACCTTCGGGCGTATTAAATGCTGTCTTCCATTCATCTCCTTGCTTAATGCGCACAAGGTTGTACGCACCACGAAGATCTATCTTGGTGAACCACTTGGCACCTTTAATCCGGGCAAACAAGTCCGACAACAGAGGCAAAGGATACTGAAATTTAACAGTGATTTTATTCAGAAGCCGATAGTCAATACAAGGTCTCAAAGATCCATCTTTCTTGGCCACAAAAAAGAATCCCGCACCAAGAGGGGAAGAGGATGGACGGATATGCCCCTTCTCCAAAGACTCCTTGATATACGAACGCATTGCGGCATGCTCAGGTACAGACAGATTAAATAGTCTTCCCTTAGGAAATTTACTACCTGGAATCAAATTTATGGCGCAGTCACAGTCCCTATGAGGAGGCAGAGCACTGGACCTGGACTCGCTGAATACATCCTGATAATCAGACAAATACTCAGGAACTTCCGAAGGAGTAGAGGAAGCAATAGACACCGGAGGGGAATCAGCATGAATTCCCTGACAGCCCCAACTTGACACAGACATTGCCTTCCAATCCAAGACTGGATTGTGGGTCTGTAACCATGGCAGTATATATGATAAATAACTTGGCACTCAACTTGTATGATAATGAAAGAAAGATAAATATTTATTACTTGAATGGCAGTCCAGTAAAAAACGTTTCGGTCATAATCATAAGACCTTCCTCAGTAAACTGCATTGCAAACATATAACAAAACAATAATGGGTATATGAAACAACAGAAAATAAATATACAACAAGATAAATCTCACACTGTGAATGTGACATGTGACAAGGTGGAAGGGAGGGTAGATAGGAATAGGACCAAGCAATAATTTTGACATACCCGACTGCTAGTATGAGATGGAGTATGACTGGACATAGACAGAATCCTGTGTGATGATTGTAGAAAACCTTCCGGGGAAAGGAAAAAATGGAAATAGTTTCCCTGCGGTAGTGATAAAGTAAATAGTACACAAGTGTCCTGGTAGGGATGTACTAACCGGACGAGCTAGGTGAATATATCTAGCATGTCACGTGTCCGGTGGAATAGAGTTTGGCAAAAATGGGAACTGTAAGACAATATAAGAATATCACATAAACATACTATAAGAATAAGTGTCCTAGAGTGTGTAAATACCATCAGGAAATCTCGAGAAATCTTACCTAGCACAATGTTGCTGGAATAAATGTGTCCGTTTTATCATGAGCTGGGACGTGCTTAGTATGTGGAATGTGGCACAGGTTATACCACAGTTAAGGGAGATAGAATCCCGTAGATGGACGATCAGTGTTCAGTATATCTGGCCTGAGAATAAAATAGTCTGGCGTTATGTGCTTAGTGACATGCTGTGCCCTAATAATAAGTGAAGTACAATAACTCACCCATAAGAATGGAGCTAGTATGGACAATGTCCAGGGATAGGATGGCCTATAACTATGGCTCCTATGCGATAAAAATATAAGGTTATGATCTATGCAGTGAGTGGAAAAAGAGACTCACATAAAAAGGAAGGGTAACAAACCTGGATAAGGTAAATGCAGGGTGCACGTCAACGCGGTGTCCGCCGCTGGTTGAGTGTGCATGTGCCAAAAATCCATGCTAAAATAGCGGTGAGGCGGGACGATATTACCGCCAAACCGGAAGTGCGTCACTCATTGTAAGTCTCTAGCAACATTGTGCTAGGTAAGATTTCTCGAGATTTCCTGATGGTATTTACACACTCTAGGACACTTATTCTTATAGTATGTTTATGTGATATTCTTATATTGTCTTACAGTTCCCATTTTTGCCAAACTCTATTCCACCGGACACGTGACATGCTAGATATATTCACCTAGCTCGTCCGGTTAGTACATCCCTACCAGGACACTTGTGTACTATTTACTTTATCACTACCGCAGGGAAACTATTTCCATTTTTTCCTTTCCCCGGAAGGTTTTCTACAATCATCACACAGGATTCTGTCTATGTCCAGTCATACTCCATCTCATACTAGCAGTCGGGTATGTCAAAATTATTGCTTGGTCCTATTCCTATCTACCCTCCCTTCCACCTTGTCACATGTCACATTCACAGTGTGAGATTTATCTTGTTGTATATTTATTTTCTGTTGTTTCATATACCCATTATTGTTTTGTTATATGTTTGCAATGCAGTTTACTGAGGAAGGTCTTATGATTATGACCGAAACGTTTTTTACTGGACTGCCATTCAAGTAATAAATATTTATCTTTCTTTCATTATCATACAAGTTGAGTGCCAAGTTATTTATCATATATACGTTACTGGTGTGGGCAACCTATCTTGAGCACCAACACAGCTGTGCCACGCTATATTTCACATGTAACCATGGCAGACCCAAAACGACCAAATCATGCATTTTATGCAGAACAAGAAAACGAATCACCTCCCGATGTTCAGGAGTCATGCACATGGTTACCTGCGTCCAAAACTGCGGTTTATTTTCCGCCAATGGCGTAGCATCAATACCTCTAAGAGGAATAGGATTTACCAACGGTTCAAGAACAAAACCACAGCGCTTGGCAAATGACAGATCCATAAGACTCAGGGCAGCACCTGAATCCACAAACGCCATAACAGGGTAAGAAGACAATGAGCAAATTAAAGTCACAGACAAAATAAATTTAGGTTGCAAATTACCAATGGCGACAGGACTAACATCCCTTGTTAGGCGTTTAGAGCATGCTGATATAACATGTGTAGAATCACCACAGTAAAAACACAACCCATTCTGACGTCTATGATTTTTCCGCTCATTTCTAGTCTGAATTCTATCACATTGCATTAAATCAGGTGTTTGTTCAGACAACACCACCAGAGGATTAGCGGTTTTGCGCTCCCGCAAACGCCGGTCAATTTGAATAGCCAGCGCCATGGAATCATTCAGACTTGTAGGAATGGGGAAACCCACCATCACATTCTTAATGGCTTCAGAAAGGCCATTTCTGAAATTTGCGGCCAGAGCACACTCATTCCACTGAGTAAGCACGGACCATTTCCGAAATTTTTGGCAATACACTTCAGCTTCATCCTGGCCCTGAGAAATAGCCAGCAAGGCTTTTTCTGCCTGAACTTCAAGATTGGGTTCCTCGTAAAGCAATCCGAGCGCCAGAAAAAACGCATCAATATTTGCCAATGCCGGATCTCCTGGCGCCAGCGAGAAAGCCCAATCCTGAGGGTCGCCCCGTAAAAAAGAGATAACAATTTTAACTTGCTGAACTGAGTCTCCAGATGAACGGGGTCTCAGAGATAGAAACAATTTACAATTATTCCTGAAATTCCTAAACCTAAATCGGTCTCCAGAAAACAGTTCAGGAATAGGTATTTTAGGTTCAGACATTGGACTACTGGTAACAAAATCTTGTATGCCCTGCACACGAGCAGCAAGCTGGTCTACACTTGTAATCAAGGTCTGGACATTCATGTCTGCAGCAAGCACAAGCCACTCAGAGGTAAAGGGGAGGAAGAGAGGAAAAAAAAAAAAAAAAAAAAAGACTCAGAATTTCCTTTCTTATAATCCCACTTCAGCAATGCATTAAACATTCAATGTGGGCTTGGCATACTGTTATGACCCCAATGGCAGAGGGTCTCAGAAATAATTACTAAGTCTGAAAACACAAAAAACCAGCTCATAGGGCAGTGGTAACTGAGCTGACCATATATCTAATCCTAGCACCACAAATAGCAGTAGCCGGGGAACGTGCCTACGTTGGTTCTAGACGTCTCGTGCCAGCCGGAGAACTAACTAACCCTAGAAGGGAAAAGAAAGACCTTTCTTGCCTCCAGAGAAAAGACCCCAAAAGTTGGATACAAGCCCCCAACAAATAATAACGGTGAGGTAAGAGGAAAAGACAAACGTAAGAATGAGCTAGGTATTTAGCAAAGAGAGGCCCACTAGCTAATAGCAGAATATAGTAAGATGACTTACATGGTCAGCAAAAACCCTATCAAAATATCCACGCTGGATATTCAAGAACCCCCGAACCGTCTAACGGCCCGGGGGGAGAACACCAGCCCCCTAGAGCTTCCAGCAAGGTCAGGAATCACATTTAGTACAAGCTGGACAAAAATGAGAGCAAGCAAATAACCAATAAACAAAGAAGCAGGACTTAGCTTAATTTTGCACTAACCCGGACCAGCAGACAGGAGCAAACAGAAAGGATCTGATTACAACGATGCCAGGCACTGGACTAAGGATCCAGGAAGCTTATATAGCAACTCCCCTGGACTAACGACCCAGGTGGGTGCCAAACTGAGGAAAGACAATCCCAGAGTCATATCACTAGTAACCACAAGAGGGAGCCAAAAAGTCTAATTCACAACACATGCCTGCCTATTGTTTGTTATTTTAGGCCTTTGATAGCCTGTCTGCGGCCCCTACTTGCAATACTCCTCCACTGACCACAAGGCTGCCTGGAGTGCCTGCCTGTGTATCCATGTAACCGATTTAAAACTGCCATGCCTGCCTATTGTTTGTTATTTTAGGCCTTTGATAGCCTGTCTGCGGCCCCTACTTGCAATACTCCTCCACTGACCACAATGCTGCCTTGAGTGCCTGCCTGTGTATCCATGTAACCGATTTAAAACTGCCATGCCTGCCTATTGTTTGTTATTTTAGGCCTTTGATAGCCTGTCTGCGGCCCCTACTTGCAATACTCCTCCACTGACCACAATGCTGCCTGGAGTGCCTGCCTGTGTATCCATGTAACCGATTTAAAACTGCCATGCCTGCCTATTGTTTGTTATTTTAGGCCTTTGATAACCTGTCTGCGGCCCCTACCTGCAATACTCCTCCACTGACCACAATGCTGCCTGCCTGTGTATCCATGTAACCGATTTAAAACTGCCATGCCTGCCTATTGTTTGTTATTTTAGGCCTTTGATAGCCTGTCTGCGGCCCCTACTTGCAATACTCCTCCACTGACCACAATGCTGCCTGGAGTGCCTGCCTGTGTATCCATGTAACTGATTTAAAACTGCCATGCCTGCCTATTGTTTGTTATTTTAGGCCTTTGATAGCCTGTCTGCGGCCCCTACCTGCAATACTCCTCCACTGACCACAATGCTGCCTGCCTGTGTATCCATGTAACCGATTTAAAACTGCCATGCCTGCCTATTGTTTGTTATTTTAGGCCTTTGATAGCCTGTCTGCGGCCCCTACTTGCAATACTCCTCCACTGACCACAAGGCTGCCTGGAGTGCCTGCCTGTGTATCCATGTAACCGATTTAAAACTGCCATGCCTGCCTATTGTTTGTTATTTTAGGCCTTTGATAGCCTGTCTGCGGCCCCTACATGCAATACTCCTCCACTGACCACAATGCTGCCTGGAGTGCCTGCCTGTGTATCCATGTAACCAATTTAAAACTGCCATGCCTGCCTATTGTTTGTTATTTTAGGCCTTTGATAGCCTGTCTGCGGCCCCTACCTGCAATACTCCTCCACTGACCACAATGCTGCCTGCCTGTGTATCCATGTAACCGATTTAAAACTGCCATGCCTGCCTATTGTTTGTTATTTTAGGCCTTTGATAGCCTGTCTGCGGCCCCTACTTGCAATACTCCTCCACTGACCACAATGCTGCCTGGAGTGCCTGCCTGTGTATCCATGTAACCGATTTAAAACTGCCATGCCTGCCTATTGTTTGTTATTTTAGGCTTTTGATAGCCTGTCTGCGGCCCCTACCTGCAATACTCCTCCACTGACCACAATGCTGCCTGCCTGTGTATCCATGTAACCGATTTAAAACTGCCATGCCTGCCTATTGTTTGTTATTTTAGGCCTTTGATAGCCTGTCTGCGGCCCCTACCTGCAATACTCCTCCACTGACCACAATGCTGCCTGCCTGTGTATCCATGTAACCGATTTAAAACTGCCATGCCTGCCTATTGTTTGTTATTTTAGGCCTTTGATAGCCTGTCTGCGGCCCCTACCTGCAATACTCCTCCACTGACCACAATGCTGCCTGCCTGTGTATTCATGTAACCGATTTAAAACTGCCATGCCTGCCTATTGTTTGTTATTTTAGGCCTTTGTTAGCCTGTCTGCGGCCCCTACTTGCAATACTCCTCCACTGACCACACCAATGCTGCCCGTGTACCCCTGGAACCTATTTAAAAGTTCATAGTGCCTAGTTATATATTTTATTTACTATTAATAAGGCCATGATGGACTACGCTGTACCACGCTACAAGCTAACCAGTCGACACTTCTTTTGTGAGAAAAGCCATCCCAACCCTCCACCAGCATGTAAAAGACCGCATTGTCCATGCACTCTGGCAATCTGTGAGTACAAAGGTGCACCTGACAACAGACGCATGGACCTGTAGGCATAGCCACGGAAGATTACGTGTCCATTAAGGCACAATGGGTTAATGTGGTGGATGCATGGTCCACAGGGGACAGCCTACTAAGTCTGTCTGCAGTCCCTAATTCAAATTGTCCTCCACTGTCTAAATCGGAGCTTCCACCTTCTGGCTTTCGGCCTATAGTATCAGATATTAAACTGCATTTGGCCTTCAACTTTGGTTACAGCCTACTAACGGTGTCTGCCCCTGCCTGGTGTTTGTCCTCAACTGAATAAAGCTGAGCTTCAACCTTCTGCCTCTCATTAAGTGCTGTGTTTTTAAAAATTGGTGGTTAGGGCCTACTAACGGTGTCTGCCCCTCCCTGGTGTTTGCCCTCAACTGAATAAAGCTGAGCTTCCACCTTCTGGCTTTCGGCCTATAGTATCAGATATTAAACTGCATTTGGCCTTCAACTTTGGTTACGGCCTACTAACGGTGTCTGCCCCTGCCTGGTGTTTGTCCTCAACTGTATAAAGCTCAGCTTCAACCTTCTGGCTCTCATTAAGTGCTGTGTTTTTAAAAATTGGTGGTTAGGGCCTACTAACGGTGTCTGCCACTCCCTGGTGTTTGCCCTCAACTGAATAAAGCTGAGCTTCCACCTTCTGGCTTTCGGCTTATAGTATCAGATATTAAACTGCATTTGGCCTTCAACTTTGGTTACGGCCTACTAACGGTGTCTGCCCCTGCCTGGTGTTTGTCCTCAACTGAATAAAGCTGAGCTTCAACCTTCTGGCTCTCATTAAGTGCTGTGTTTTTAAAAATTGGTGGTTAGGGCCTACTAACGGTGTCTGCCCCTCCCTGGTGTTTGCCCTCAACTGAATAAAGCTGAGCTTCAGTCTTAGGCTTTTGGCCTATAGTATCAGATATTAAACTGCATTTGGCCTTCAACTTTGGTTACGGCCTACTAACGGTGTCTGCCCCTTCCTGGTGTTTGTCCTCAACTGAATAAAGCTGAGCTTCAACCTTCTGGCTCTCATTAAGTGCTGTGTTTTTAAAAATTGGTGGTTAGGGCCTACTAACGGTGTCTGCCCCTCCCTGGTGTTTGCCCTCAACTGAATAAAGCTGAGCTTCAGTCTTAGGCTTTTGGTCTAAAGTATCAGATATTAAACTGCATTTGGCCTATTAGTGTGTTTGGGCCCTTAAAACAGTGTCTGCTGCTCCTGGGTTTGCTACTCCACTGAACAAAGCAATGCCGCCTGTTTAGTCCTGTTACCAATTTTGAACTGCATTTAGCCTACTTTATTCTTTGGCCCTATATCTGTTTCCTCATCATCCTGCCCATTGCCCAGCCACTGCTAGATGAGTCTGCTGGTACATTGACCTAGACCACTACATTCCCCTTGCACTCTACACAGCCAGAATCTGACCCTGCTGAAAGTAAGGTTCCCCTTCCCGCATGTTATACCACCTTACACAGGGACAAAGAGGAAGGTGCAGATGAAAGTGCAGGTTCCTTCATCAGGTGGGGGGGGGGCATACTCGTTGGCGACGTCACTGGCACAGGGCCCCTCAGAGTACGCAAAAGTGTCGCTGCTGGTGGGAGGCGCCCCCGCCGTGCAAACACACCGCTGTACTTTGAGGGGCCCTGTGCCAGTGCCAATGCGAACAAGTGTGCCCCCCTGCTTGCTCAGGATCACAGCACTTGCAACGTTGAAATACTTACCTCTCCCTGCTCCACCGCCGTGACGTAGTCCACGATTCCTGGGCCCACTAAAACCTTGAACCAGCCCTACCCCCCACAAATTTGCCAAATGACCCCCAAGTTCCATTGAACAACTATTATTATAAAGTTAATTAAGATTGACAAGCTTCAGAAACAAGAATGGATGTTTTTGGCATTAAAATGGGCACTGTAGGTGTTTTCCTGGCCTCCACTCACTGCCGACTATGCTTCCCCATTGACTTGCATTGGGTTTCGTGTTTCGGTCGATCCCCGACTTTTAGCAATAATCGGCCGACTGCACTCGACTCGACTCTGGACAAAGTCGGGTTTCACAAAACCCGACTCGATCTTTAAAAAATGAAAGTCGCCTCACCCTAGTCATCACTCCTCTTGGTATCTGTTTTGAACAGTGATTATTGTTATGCTGTAATGTCTATTGTCTGCATAAGTCCCCTCTATAATTTGTAAAGCACTGCGGAATATGTTGGCGCTATATAAATAAAATTATTATTATTATTATTATTATGAAGATGGGAGGTACTGGACCCGGAGCGCGACGCCCATCAGACCGGACCGCCCCCCAGGTGAGTATAATCTAAGTTGTTTTTCTAATCTTTCAGGTTACATTGGGGGGCTTATCTACAGCATTACAGAATGCTGTAGATAAGCCCCTGATGGCGATGGCCGCAGCTTATATACGAAAAAGTAGGTGACAGATTCCCTTTAACAAGTGTGTGACAACACACCAAACATCATAATAATATGACCGGGATTGTCAACCTACATTTTAATCTATTTTCTGTACATTTAAACTTAAAATCAGAGATGGACTACATAAATCATCTACCATGGTTTAGAAAACATACCCCACCTACTGGAAGAATCTCACGGCCATATAACTTGGACGATGATAGCAACGCAATGCTCAGACTGGCCGTCTCCTCTCGCGACCCGAGCGTTATCAGTATAAAAGACACCTGTCTATAACCTCAAACAGTCACACTCCAAACTCCACTATGGTGAAGACCAAAGAGCTGTCGAAGGACACCAGAAACAAAACTGTAGCTCTGCACCAGGCTGGGAAGACTGAACCTGCAATAGGCAAGCAGCTTGGTGTGATGAAATCAACTGTGGGAGCAATAATAAGAAAATGGAAGACATTCAAGACCACTGATAATCTCCTTTGATCTGGGGCTCCATGCAAGATCTCACCCCATGGGGTCAAAATGATCACAAGAACAGTGAGTAAAACTCCCAGAACCACCTAGTGAATGACCTGCGTAGAGCTGGGACCACCGTAACAAAAGCTACCATCAGTAATACACTACGCTGCCAGGGACACAGATCCTGTAGTGCCAGACATGTCCCCCTGCTTAAGCCAGTACATGTCTGGGCCCATCTGAAGTTTGCTAGAGAGCATTTGGATTATCCAGAAGAGTTTTGGGAGAATGTCATATGGTCTCATGAAACCAAAGTAGAACTGTTTGGTAGAAACAAAACTCATCGTGTTTGGAGGAGACAGAATGCTGAGTTGCATCCAAAGAACACCATACTTACTGTGAAGCATGGAGGTGGCAACATCCTGCTTTGGGGCAAATTCTCTGCAAAGGGAACAGGACAACCAATCCGTGTACATGAAAGAATGAATGGGGCCATGTATCGTGAGATTTTGAGTGCAAACCTCCTTCCATCAGCAAGGGCACTGAAGATGAAACATAGATGGGTCTTTCAGGGCAACAAAGGAGAAGCATATGAAGGTCCTGGAGTGGCCTAGCCAGTCTCCAGAAAACCTTTGGAGGGAGTGGAAAGTCTGTGTTGCCCAGGGACAGGCACAAAACATCACTGCTCTAGAGGAGATCTGCATGGAGGAATGGGCCAACCTACCACCAACAGTGTGTGCCAATTTTGTGAAGACCTACAGAAAATGTTTGACCTCTGTCATTGCCAACAAAGGATATATAACAAAATATTGAGATGAACTTTTGTTAATGACCAAATACTTATTTTCCACCATAATTTGCAAAATAAATTGTGCCTAATTAGACAAGGTGATTTTCTGGATTTGTTTTCTCATTTTGATTCTCATAGTTGTGGTCTACCCATGATGTCAATTACAGGCCTCTCTCATCTTTTTAAGTGGGAGAACTTGCACAATTGGTGGCTGACTAAATACTTTTTTCCCCACTGTATACAGTAAATCCAGCCATGGGCTGCAGGACATTTCTGGTGTAATTTAGCCCACCTTAGTGGCGGAAATTACACTACTCACAAAAAGTTAGGGATATTTGACTTTCTGGTGAAATTTATGGAAAACATAAAAAGTTCACACTACAGTGATATTTTATCAAGAAAGTAGGGCATTTAAGTAGAAGCATGGGATGGTGGTTTCCTCATCTCAAACAATGTATTGAAACAAAAGACAGCAACAGTGGGCAGCACGGTGGCTCAGTGGTTAGCACTGCAGCCTTGCAGCGCTGGAGTCCTGGGTTCAAATCCCACCAAGGACAACATCTGTAAGGTGTTTGCATGGGTTTCCTCCAGGTATTCTGGTTTCCTCCCACATTCCAAAGACATATTGATAGGGAATTTAGATTGTGAGCCCCATCAGCGATGATAATGCGTGCAAACTGTAAAGTGCTACAGAATATGTTAGCGCCATATGAAAATAAAGATTATTATTATTAGTGTCTGAATAACTTGTCATGTGGCCTTTATCATCAATTGCAGCTTGACAACAACACCTGATGCTGTTTGAAGGGTTCTAGAAGGAACGGGGGATGCACTGACGGACGGGAGGCAGAGCAAGGGTTAACAGGTTTATTTACAGGGCAGATACTCCACGCAGGGAGGTAAAGAGTCAAACGGAGTTAGGCTACTTTCACACTAGCGTCGGGGTCGGCCCGTCACAGTGCGTTGGGCCGAGGTTATCGACGCTAGCGTTCTCTGCGCCGCACAACGGGGGCAGCGGATGCATTTTTCCAGCGCATCCGCCGCCCCATTGTGAGGTTCGGGGAGGTGGGGGCGGAGTTCCGGCCGCGCATGCGCGGTCGGAAAAAGCGGACCGTCGGCAGCAAAAAACGTTACTTGTAACGTTTTTTGCTCCCGGCGGACCGCCACAACAGTGTCAATGCGTCGCAAATGCGTCGCTAATGTTAGTCAATGGGAAAAAAACGCATCCTGCAAGCACTTTTGCAGGATGCGTTTTTTTGCCAAAACGACGCATTGCGACGTATTGAAAAAAACGCTAGTGTGAAAGTAGCCTTACAGGTACAGCAAAATGCAACAGTTCAAGCACAATAATTAGGTGGCAAGAGTATAAGGTAGTCCTCACACTGCAGGTCCTGCTGCACATTAAATAGCACCGGCAACAGCAGGCACACTGCCTCCTCCTAGATGATATTGTAGTCGCTGTTTCTGTCTTCTCATGGCAGTGCTCGGTCTCCAGTACCTCCCACTGCCCCTTGTCTATATACTAATGTGGCTATTAAAGGCACAGGCCACAGTCCGGTGCGAGCCCAGCGTGGTTCTTTAACTATATTAGCTGGAGGTAGTCAGGTAACAGACGGTCAGGACAACTCTTGTGTGTCCACGTCAGGGTGCGCGTGATCTCTCTTGGGCAACACGTGTGCGATGCTCACGGTCATGTCATGTACAGCACCTGATACTCCCTAACTGTGATTGGGCACACACCACACGTCCCGCTCTCCCGCTGTTGGCAGTGGGCGATGCTGGTCTGTTTGGCGCTAGTTCACCCGGCCGGAGCACTACTCTCTATGTCTGCTGCTACACCTGGCTCGGCTCCGCTCTGTGTGCACAGCTCTGCACACCTCTGTTCTGCCCTCCTTCTCCGCTCTGCTCGGCTCTCTCTGCAGGATGGTGTCCTGGACCCCTTGTCCATCTCAGGATGGAGAGCGGAGCATGCTACTCACCCACCTGCACGCTACTCTGCCCTGGCACGCAACTCTCCTCCTGCATGCACTTATCCTCTGTTTCTACATGCCCTTTCCTGGCTCTCTCCGCCCCCTTTTGTCAGCAGGAAACTCTGTCTCACTAATGCTTCCCTCATGCAGCGGGGAAGGTCCGCCTCTCTCTGGCTTCCCCCTGGAAATAGAGAATGCAGCGCTTTCAGTTCCGGACCCGCAGGTACCCGCTGTTCAGTCTATCTCCTTAAACTGTTCACAGGATCAGTTATTGTCTACTGCATCCCACTCTTATTGAAGGGTGGCCCTTAGGTTATTGAGGTTCTGGCGTACAGAGTTGTTCACAATATAGCAGTCATCAGTGTGGGATGTGGCCAAAGGTCCTCCACTTCTATGCCTTTCTGTGACAGATGACACTCTAAGCTCAGTGGCCACTTCTGTCTGAGATCATCCTGCTTGAAGCCTCACAATGACAAGGCAATGTTGATCAATTGTTAGGTGTGAAATTGGTTTCACAATGTCAAAATGTGTGTAAGAGTGGTGGACTGTACTGTACATTCCTACCCCTGAAGCAACCAATCGCATGATAACTTAGTGTGAATAGTGCTATGCTTCTTTTTATATAAGTTGTTTTGAGTGAAGGGGTAAATTAAACTTTTTCTGCAGTCTTCGGTACCATTGTATGTAGAATTGTGTTATAATGTGAATCGTCTTGTATTTTGATATAGTAATGCATCAAGTATAGAGTACGACATAGGTTAAGATATAGAAATTAAGGTAGTGACTATAGGCTAAGAAAGACCGTGATAAACAAGCAAGTGTTATATGCTTAGTGTACAGAAATTTAAGGTATAGTGTTGTGATTATAGGGACAGATATACAGGGTGGGCCTTTTATATGGATACACCTAAATAAAATGGGAATGGTTGGTGATATCAACTTCCTGTTTGTGGCACATTAGTATATGGGAGGGGGAAAACTTTTCAAGATGGGTGGTGACCATGGTGGCCATTTTGAAGTCAGCCATTTTGGATCCAACTTTATTTTTTCCAATGGGAAGAAAGTCATGTGATACATCAAACTCATTGAGAATTTCACAGGAAAAACAATGGTGTGCTTGGTTTTAACACAGCTTTATTCTTTCATGAGTTATTTACAAGTTTATGACCATTTATAAAATGTGTTCAAAGTGTCAGAGTTTGACAGCGACATTTAGCGGGTAAATAGCCACGGGTGGATCGCGATTCCACCCGCGGCTGTTCCAGGCACATGTCAGCTGTTCAAAACAGCTGACATCTGCTGGGAAAGATGTGGGCTCACCACCGGAGACCACATCAAAGGGAGGGAGTCTGACATTGGCGTACTATTACGCCCGATGTCGGAAAGGGGTTAAGGCATAGAGCAGAACTACAGATGCTTCTCAAAAAATTAGAATATCATCAAAAAGTTAATTTATTTCAATTCTTCATTACAAAAAGTGAAGATCATCAAATATATAGAGTCATTACAAACAGAGTGATGTACAGTATTTCAAGTGTTTATTTCTGTTAATGTTAATGATTATGGCTTACAGACAATGAAAACCCAAAAGTCATTATCTCAGTAAATTAGAATAATTAACAAAATAACACCTGCAAAGGCTTTCTAAGCAGTTATAAAGATCCCTTAGTCTGTTTCAGTAGGCTCCACAATCATGGGGAAGACTGCTGACTTGTCAGTTGTCCAAAAGGCAGTCATTGACATGCTCCACATGGAGGGTAAGCCACAAGAGGTAATTGCTAAAGAAGCTGGCAGATAATAGATTGCTGTATCCAAGCATATTAATGGAAAGTTGAGTGGAAGGAAAAAGTGTGGTAGAAGAAGGTGCACAAGCAACCGGGATAACCGCAGCCTTGAAAGGATTGTTAAGAAAAGGCATTCACAAATTTGGAAGACATTCACAAGGAGTGGACTGTTTCTGGAGTCATTGCTTTAATAGCCACCATACATAGACATATCCAGGACATGGGCTACAAGTGTCACATTCCTTGTGTCTCATGACCAATAGACAACGCCAGAAGCCTCTGACCTGGGCCAAGGAAAAAAATAACTGGACTGTTGCTCAGTGGTCCAAGGTTTTGTTTTCATATGAAAGTAAATTTAGCATTTCATTTGGAAATCAAGGTCCCAGAGTCTGGAGGAAGAGTGGAGAAGCACACAATCCAAGCTGCTTGAGGTCGAATGTGAAGTTTCCACAATCAGTGATGGTTTGGGGAGGCATGTCATCTGCTGGTGTAGGTCCTCTGTCTTTTATCAAGACCAAAGTCAGCATAGCCGTCTACTAGGAAATTTTAGAGCACGTCATACTTCCCTCTGCCGACAAGCTTTACGGAGATGGAAATTTCCTTCTCCAGCTGGACCACACTGCCAAAAGTACCAATACCTGGTTTAAAAACAAGAGTATAATTGTGCTTAATTGGCCAGCAAACTCCCCTGACATTAACCCCATAGAGAATCTTTGGGGTATTGTCAAGAGGAAGATGAGAAACACCAGACTCGACAATGCAGACAAGCTGAAGGCCGCTATCAAAGCAACCTGGGCTTCCATAACACCTCAGCAGTGCCGTAGGCTGATCACCTCCATACCAAGCCGCAATAATGCAGTAATTGCTGCAAAAGGAACCCCAGCCAAGTATTGAGTGCATTTACTGAACATACATTTCAGTAGGCCAACATTTTGGATATTAAAATAATGTTTGAAGATGGTGTCATAAAGTATTCTAGTTTACTGAGATAATGACTTTTGGGTTTTGTGTGGCAGAATGAATGGTGGTCATTAAAAATTACAACTTGTCCTAAAAAAAAAAGCCATCATATGTCTATATGGCTGGAAAAATAGTCATGGCTCTTAAAAGAAGGACAGGAAAAAACGAAAACAAAAAAATGGAAAAATTGCTCGGGGATGAAGATGTTAAATAAAAACTAGAACTCTTGCAATTTTGACACTTGACACTGGGGCTTATTTAGACTCAAACTTCCTGGTTTCTATGCAAGACTCGTTATCATCACAGGCAGGCTTACAATAACATGTAAACAAATATAACACAGGATTCACCAACCAACCTTGCACACACTCATTAGATGATTCAATACAAAAGATTTATTATTAAGATCTATTGCTGCAGTGCTAACATGCATGTGAATTTCCAGGAAAAAAATGAAATAGGAGCGTAGAATAATCTCAGAGGACAATTTGAAAATGGCATCTTTTATAAAAAAAAAAAAAATATTACACAGATTAGGATACATAAAAAAAGCCAAAACTTTGTGAATTGAAATGCCTCCTCTCCTACACACTGAGCTCATGCGGCACCCCCATGGTTCCCTAATGTTTTACATTGTTAAAAAGGGGGCCGGTCCACCAGGCATACAGGAAAAGGATTTCCTGTTTTTGGAACAGTGCCTGGGCAAGATGCTCTCCACAGCTAGGAACAGAGGGCACCCTGACAAAGGAGATAAAAGCTGCCACAGACGGTCGGACAGTGTGGACGGGTCCTGATGTTGTGGGAACATCTCCAGAAGGAGTGTGGGCTCCCAAACCTGTTGGGAGCCTTGAGGTCATACAGCCTCCTGAAGTTGCAGGGACAGAGCAGGAAGCCTTGTGTTGTTTGCAGTAAAGTTTTTCCCGTTGGAACAGAACTGTGGCTTGTGGTGATTCCTAAGTACTCATCCCCTGTATCCTGATTCAGTGTGAGCTGAAGGTAACTGACTGTACCACAGGACTGGGACTTCACCTGTCATTTTATGTACAAGGAGCCTGGGTGCTCACTGACTGTGAATAAGTAGACTCGCCCACGACTACCACCCCATGCCACCATGTTGCATATCCACCTAATGAACTTGGACTTTTTAATAAAAGTTTTACTGTTACAAAAAACTTGATGTCCCAAGCTTTTTTTGTGCGGCTGTTCCAGAGGACGGAAGCTTGGAGGCAGCAGAGATTTGCAGCCTTCAAGTGAGTATGATGCACCCCACACCCTACAGCACAATGAGACTGGGATACATCTTGGCTGTAAAGTGCTAGAGCGAATCGGACAACAGGTCGGTCATGACTACTTCTCTCCCACACTTTACATTTGTTTGACATCCTGATTAGTGTTGAGCGATACCGTCCGATACTTGAAAGTATCGGTATCGGAAAGTATCGGCCGATACCGGCAAAGTATCGGATCCAATCCGATACCGATACCCGATACCAATACAAGTCAATGGGACTCAGGTATCGGACGGTATTCCTGATGGTTCCCAGGGTCTGAAGGAGAGGAAACTCTCCTTCAGGCCCTGGGAACCATATTAATGTGTAAAAGAAAGAATTAAAATAAAAAATATCGCTATACTCACCTGTCCGACGCAGCCGGGACCTCAGCGAGGGAACCGGCAGCGTTGTTTGTTTAAAATTCGCGCTTTTACTTGGTTACGTGAGGTCCCGGCTTGTGATTGGTCAGGGCGGCCATGTTGCCGGGACGCGGACCAATCACAGCAAGCCGTGACGAAATTACGTCACGGCTTGCTGTGATTGGTCCGAGTCCCGGCAACATGGCCGCCATTAACCAATCACAAGCCGTGACGTCACGGGAGGCTGGACATGCGCGTATTTTGAAAAGCGCGCGTGTCCAGCCTCCAGTGACGTCCCGGCTTATGATTGGTCACGGCGCCATGTTGCCGGGACGCGGACCAATCACAGCAAGCCGTGACGAAATTACGTCACGGCTTGCTGTGATTGGTCCGCGTCCCGGCAACATGGCCGCCATTAACCAATCACAAGCCGTGACGTCACGGGAGGCTGGACACGCGCGCTTTTCAAAATACGCGCATGTCCAGCCTCCCGTGACGTCCCGGCTTGTGATTGGTTAATGGCGGCCATGTTGCCGGGACGTCACTGGAGGCTGGACACGCGCGCTTTTCAAAATACGCGCATGTCCAGCCTCCCGTGACGTCCCGGCTTGTGATTGGTTAATGGCGGCCATGTTGCCGGGACGTCACTGGAGGCTGGACACGCGCGCTTTTCAAAATACGCGCATGTCCAGCCTCCCGTGACGTCACGGCTTGTGATTGGTTAATGGCGGCCATGTTGCCGGGACGCGGACCAATCACAGCAAGCCGTGACGTAATTTCGTCACGGCTTGCTGTGATTGGTCCGCGTCCCGGCAACATGGCCGCCCTGACCAATCACAAGCCGGGACTTCACGTAACCAAGTAAAAGCGCGAAATTTAAACAAACAACGCTGCCGGTTCCCTCGCTGAGGTCCCGGCTGCGTCGGACAGGTGAGTATAGCGATATTTTTTATTTTAATTCTCTTTTTTACACATTTTTACATTAATGTTGTTGCGATACCCGATACCCGATATCACAAAAATATCGGATCTCGGTATCGGAAATTCCGATACAGCAAGTATCGGCCGATACCCGATACTTGCAGTATCGGAATGCTCAACACTAATCCTGATACAAGGACTCATGTCACTGTCATTGTGCCTAAATATCGATACTATGTGAGCTCATTGTATTGGACTCTTTATGCACCCGATGTATGTGTCAGCTCTGCTCTTTGTTTGTGATCATCTTTTATCACTGTCTATGTGCCATGTTTTATATTTATGGGTATTAATAAAAATTTTGCTACATTTGAAGCACTTTAGACTCCAATTGTCTTCCTCTGTGTACAATATGTTGTTACATGAAGTTGCTTCTAGGTTCAACTAGGACATATTCTTATCCTTATATGATCCCATTACTATGCATTTGTTGTACTTTACATTTGGCATAGTCGGCAGGATCGATCCATGCATCAAGAAAATGTGACAGATGCGGTGAAAGGTCCAGCGAAAAGAAAGATGGCTCTGAACACCGATGAAAAGATGGTGGTGAGTGGCGCAAATGGTTAGATGAACACACCCATCGTGGGTGTGCAAGAAGTGAAATCCATCTAGCATAGGAAGAGGCTTGTCAGAGAGGCTGGCCCATGGTGAGCAGTATCTGTCCCCAATGGGACTGATGAAAGAAAAAGAAACCACGCCCATTACAGCAAGTCAATGGAGAATGGGCAGAGACTGCCAGAAAATGGGCAGGATAGCCAAATGTAGCTCCACCCAGGGAAGGGGGGTTCTTGAATCTTGAAAAGTACACCCTGAAGAGAATGGACAGGTGCCATTGCTGGTGTTAGAGAGAGGAGAAGAGTCAGGTGATATGGAGAGATTCTACAATGCTGTGCTTTATGGTCAGCCCAAATGGATCGGATGGCAAGAAAAGCTGCAGAAGCAGGAGATGCATCAGGGAGGACTGCGGCAGCTGATGGGTCTGGCAGAGCCTGTTCAAAAACTTCAGCACCCAAAACCGAATCTAAAGGACGAAGTTTCCTGGTAAACCCCAGAACCCGAGCCTGAACTACATAAGGAAGAGCCGTGTCATTATGGCAGCACAATTGAAGGCCCTGGTGGTGGTGGTGGCTGTAAGTACAACTCGACCCCTTACCGAGGCCCTGTTTAGAAGGCAGCCTCCACTCCCCTGTTAAGGATGTACCTGGAGGAAACACCTGTCCCAGACCCTGTGAAGTCTCGATTGGTGTCATGGTTGATCCAAGAATAGAGGGAGCTGGAAAAATGGGTACAGGCCCAGTTGCAGCCCCTTGGAGGCGGTAAAGTTGCCACCTATTGACACAAGGGGTTGTGCAGCATTATGATTCTGTAAAGGGCTACGGAATCATTCAGGAGGCGGTCACTGGAAATAAAGTTTATGTGAATGCCGGTCCTTGATGCATGGGCCATATAGGCCATGGCGGGGAGACCGCCTTAGTTTCATCAAGAAAGATGGACCACGAGGGTGTTATTTGGTCGTGGTGACCGGAATCCCTCCAGAAGACAGAGATCCCAGGGGAATGCGGCCATTGAGCCCACAGGTGGCTGCTCAACTGCAACAGGTAGAGTCCATGACCAGGGCCTTGAAACCTTGTCCTGCGTTCTCCAGCACGTGAAACCATAAGAATAGTTTGGAATCAGGATTCAGCCGCACATCCTCAGCCACCAGTACCAAGGGCTCAGCCTTGACTGAGGCGGCCAGAGCTCTGAACACCGTGATTCTCAGGGCTCCCACTCAACTACCTATGTTGGGCAGGCTGGAGCAAGGGAAGCCCTGGTGTAAGATGGCCATGAGGAAGATGCGACCTGGAAGCTTAGTTGTGTCCATTACATCGGAGAAGAGCCACCAAAAGAAACTGTTCCGCATTCCAAAAGAGGAGTTGTACTGAGGAGGATGGAAGTGTGAATTGCTGTGCCCTTTCTCACCTGTATCAACCTAATGAACTTAGACTGTTTAATAAAAGTTTGACTTACAATGAACTTGGTTTTCCATGCATTGTGTGCGGTGGCTCCTGAAGACGGAAGCCTGGAGGCAGTGGAGGCCTGCAGCCTACAAGTGAGTGTGATGCACACCACACCCTACAGCACACTGTGACTGGGACACCTCTTGTCTGTAAAGTGCCAGAGCGCAACCGGACAGCAAGTACGTCTCAACTACCGCTTTGCCGCGTTTTACACATAAGAAGGTGATGTAATTCATTGACTAATAATTACTCCATATATTATTTAAAGTGTCTAGAAATGTAAAGCCACACTAAGTAACTTTGAGATGCGTCAATGATAGGCATTAGTGTTATTATACATATGTAACACATGCCACAGATATTTGTATTATACATTTATAGTTTCAGCATTACGAATAAGTTCATTTGTGTATTACAACAATGTACTCACATGTAAATAATATTTTTCTGAGTTAATAACTTTGCTAAGTGATGACTTGATGGTTACATTGTGACACGACTGTAACATCTGTTGAAACTGCTTGAAAGTTTATGAAGGGGATCAACAGCTCCTGCCACATCAGCAAGAACAGCCGCTGCCAAAATGTTTCAAGGTAATCTCTCTGTGAAATCCAAGAACAATATTGATTGGAGAATGATCTTTATCTGAACAGCAACCATGTACAGATGCACATATTCTGGGAGTGCCCTCTTTTCTGTCCAAATGGTTTAGTAAGCTGGGCATGCCAATGGAAAAAAAATATATATTTTTATCTGCCATTATTGTTTAAGTAGCAATTGCTTAAAGAGGATCTCTCACTGGATTTTTTTTACATTTAAACTGAGTACCTCCCCCAATTGGCGCTTTTCTACTAATTGTAGAACACTTAGCTTTTTTTTTCTCCAGAGTGTACATTTACCTCTCAACCTTCTGGACATACACAACTTCTCTTTGGGTGTTTGCTTTTTCTCCTTTGATGCTGGCTAATCAAATACAGCCATGTCTACAAAAGAGTCCCTTGGTGTACTCCCAGTTGGTTGAAAGGAATATTTGGGGGCAAAGCCTTGGAGTGGAAAGACACAGACGAAAAATAAAAAATGTTATAGAATAAGTGGAGCAGCACCAATTCATGGAGGTGTTCAGTTTAAATAAAAAAAGGCAGTGAAAGGCGCTCTTTAAATAGAGTTCCCAATTCACTGTTCAGAAGTAGATATAAAACATAATATTCTTTCTGCTATCAGCCATTAGTAGTAGTTTACGATTGTGCTGAATGCTATTTTATTAATAGAGGTGAAGCGATGACTGCAATCATCCAGAATTTTATCACTCACCTTTAGGCAGGGGTCACACTTGCGAGTGCAATGAGAGAAACTCACTGTCATGTCGGACGCTATTCACACTAGGGCGTCCGACAGACAGCGGTAATTCCACATTCGTCCACTATACGCTCAGTGGCGCCGGCTAGATTTTATCCAGGTTGTCCGGGGTTAATCTAGCTGGTAATCTGGTTGGAGGCTGGGTCACGCCCGTGGCCTTTAAATAGTCATTCTGGACTTTGGGCGTCGCCGATTATAGCTTGTGTCTTGTGCCTGGTGATCTCGGTCTGGAGTGGTGGTCTAGGAGAAGAAATATCGTATCTGATGGTGTATTATCCTTTGTCATATTTCTCCTTCCTATATTTGTGTTTGTTTTGCCCTGTGCACATTATAGTGTTTTTCTGTGTGTCTGCGGCGTGGTGCTTTTTCAGTTTTCCCTGTCTGTGCTTTCTGTGGAGGTTGGTGTGTGGTCTAATCACTGGGTGGCGGGTTGAGGTTTCAGCATAGGGCTGAAACAGGAGCCAGGGTCAGGTCTGGTGGCCCAGACAAGCACACCATCAGTGTAAATTCTGGGAGAGGGACAGACAGGGTTTTCCCTAGTCTGAGGGATATCGCAGGGGCCCGGGTAATCAGCAGTAGTCTACCCATTACCCCGTGACATTATAATCGGCCTAAATAAATTTTGGATGCCATGGATCCCATGACTTCCATAACCCGCCAGTTGGAGGCGCTGTCCTTACATGTCACTGAGTTGAAGGGGGCAGTTCAGCAACAGGGTCTTGTAGTATCTAATGTGCAAGCTGAAACTGCAGGTAGAGTTGCAGAGCCAAAGATCCCTTTACCTGAGAGGTTTGCTGGGGAACACAGTAAATTTGTTGTTTTTCGTGAAGCTTGCAAATTATATTTTCGTATGCGCCCGGTTTCCTCAGGTAATGAGGCTCAGCGTGTGGGCCTGGTATTGTCATTACTGAACGGAGACCCCCAAGCATGGGCATTTTCATTACCATCTGATTCAGCTGCATTTAACTCAGTGGAGTTTTTTTTTTCTGCTCTTGGACTCATATATGATGATCCTGACATATTGGCTCTAGCAGAATCTAAAATAAGCGCTCTCCGCCAGGGGGAGCGAATGACGGAGGATTACTGTTCTGAATTTCGCCGCTGGGCGGTGGACACACAATGGAATGACCCTGCGCTGCGGAGTCAGTTTGTACATGGGGTTTCGAAAAGGTTTAAACAAGCCCTCCTGATGTATGAGACTCCTGCTTCTCTAGAGTCTGCTATGAGTCTTGTTGTTCGCATTGATCGCCGTTTGCATCAGTGGGTGCAAGAGACGCCGCCTATAGGGGAGGGCGTAGGTGCACGTGAGGTTGCTGCAGGTGAGCCCACGGAGCCTATGCAAATCGCAGGGAGCCTGTTTTTGCTGTGGTAAAATAGGGCATTATGTAAGTGCTTGTCCTCTGTTTTCTAAGAAAAGCGCAACGGCGGAAAACTACTAAGCTCAGAGGATGTGGAGGAGGCCAATCTGAGCTTATGCATATCCTCCATGGTGGTCTCTCAATGTATGCTCCCTGCCAGAGTTATGGTCGCTGGCAGAGAGCTGCCAATCACTGTTTTTGTGGATAGTGGGTCGGCCACTAATCTCATTGATGAGGAGTTTGCGCGCATGGCCGGGTTCACGGTCCAAAAGCTGCTTCATCCTATCCGGATGGTCACCATCAATGCTACTCCACTCCCACAGGGGGAGATTACTTAGTTTGTGACTGAGGTTAAACTCCACATTGGGGTCCTACATTCTGAGCAAGTTACATGTAGGGTGTTCAGTCATCTTCCTGCACAAATGGTTCTAGGTTTTCCATGGTTGTCTATGCACAACCCGGTGATTGACTGGAAAACTCAGGACATAATTCAGTGGAGCGGATTCTGCCAGGAGAATTGCCTGGCCACATGTGTGTCCGCTGTGACTCCTAGCATTCCTGAGTCACTGCTGGATTTCGCAGATGTGTTCTCTGAGAAGGGTTGCTCAGAATTGCCACCACATCAACCCTATGACTGTACTATTAGGTTTAAACCAGGGGCCAAATTGCCAAAAGCTAGGATGTTTAACATCTCTGGTCCTGAGAGGCAAGCTTTAAAAGACTACATTGCTGAGAGTTTGAGCAAAGGGCACATCAGGCCTTCGTCCTCGCCAGTGGCAGCGGGGTTCTTCTTCATTAAGAGAGATGGCGGACTACGCCTGTGTCTGGATTTTAGGGAGTTTATCCAGATTACGGTTCGTGATCCATACCCAATGCCACTTATACCTGATTTGTTCAACCAGGTGGCTGGTGCTAAGTGGTTTTCCAAGCTTGACCTCAGGGGGGCGTACAACCTTATAAGAGTCCGTCAAGGTGATGAGTGGAAGACTGCTTTTAATACTCCTGAGGGTCATTTTGAAAATTTGGTGATGCCATTTGGGTTGACAAACGCGCCTGCTGTATTTCAACATTTCATAAATGATGTGTTCTCGGCTGTACTGGGGAAATTCGTTATTGTGTACCTAGATGACATTCTCATTTATTCATGCGACCGTGATACTCATTTAGAGCATGTGAGGCAGGTGTTACAGCTGCTCAGAGAAAATAAGCTCTATGTAAAACTTGAGAAATGTGTATTTTCGGTTCAGGAGTTGCCTTTCTTGGGTTATATTGTGTCTGCTTCAGGGTTTAAAATGGACGCCGCTAAGGTGCAAGCGGTGCTGCATTGGGAACGGCCTGATAACCTAAAAGCACTCCAGCGGTTCCTTGGATTTTCTAATTATTATAGAAAATTTATCAAAGATTTTTCTACCATTGCTAAACTGCTTACTGACATGATGAAAAAGGGTACCAATTTCTCCGCCTGGCCTGAGGCTGCTGTGCGCGCATTCGAATTTCTGAAGAACAGTTTTGCTTCGGCCCCCATTCTGGTGCAACTGGACGTATCAAAACCATTTACCGTGGAAGTCGATGCGTCTGAGGTTGTAGTGGGGGCGGTGCTGTCACAAGGCTCATCCTTGGGCGAGTTGCGTCCATGCGCCTACTTTTCCAAGAAGCTGTTGCCCGCCGAACGTAACTACGATATCGGCAACAGGGAGTTGTTGGCTATCAAGTTGGCTTTTGAGGAATGGCGACACTTCTTGGAGGGGTCGGTCCACCAGGTTACAGTTATCACCGACCATAAAAATCTGCTTTATTTATAGTCAGCCAAGCGTCTGTCCCCCAGGCAGGCTCGCTGGGCATTGTTTTTCACGCGATTCAACTATTTTGTCACGTACCATCCGGGGTCTAACAACACCAAGGCAGATGCTTTATCCAGGTGTTTTCCAAGGGGAGAACCTTGGGAAGATCCGGTACCCATCCTCCAAAGGGTGTAGTGGTCTCGGCTCTCACGACAGAGGTTGAGGCTGAGATTGCCGAGGCTCAGGAGGAAGTACCACCAGAGCTTCCCATTAACAAATCATTTGTACCGCTCCATCTTCGCTTAAAGGTGTTGGGTGAGCATGTAAGAGGGTGGTGCTGTTATGGATAATAAGAAACACGCTGTCACTTTAAGAGGCTGCATCCCCTTGTCTTATGTGATGGTATTTTCTGCTGTTCTCCCCTACTCTTGTTGTTGCTATGGACTGGTCGGGGCTGTGTGGAGGAGGTGGAGCTGAGCAACGAGGAAGAAGAAGTTTCGAGAGGGAACTGAGTGAACTGTGAGCTGTTCTGTCTGCAAGGAAGAGTCGTTGGTTGCAAGAAAGATTACACAGCTTGAGACAAACTGCGATTGTTAAATAGACTTTCCCGGTTGCAGCGAAGGGTGGCTGCTCTGTGCTGGTTTGTGGAGCCACGAAGATACGGAGAAGGGGACTTACGGTTTCCAGGAGCAAAGAGAAGGCCACGCTTTACAGAGCCGACAGGAATCCGTGCGCACCACCGTTCTGGACTTTGGGGGCCCCCTGGGACTGGAACTGTGTCCCCAACATCACCGTGAGTCTGTTCCTGTCTGGTGCACCAGTTAGGGCCTAGTGCAGGCTTCAGTAGTTATAACACGGTAGCCGTGTGGCCTGTGTAGTAAAAGCCAGGGAGATTATATGCAGAGTAGCAACAATATATGTGTTTATTGTGTAAAGTTGCTTGTGAGATAGATTCTGAGTTTTGCAATTGCTTAAGCACTGTGCTATTTTACAGACAAATTGACTCATGTGCATTACCTTTTGTTATTGTAAACTCCTGTTTGCACCTTCCTTGTCCTTTCCATTTTCTGTCTCCCAATAAATCTATCCCTTGTAGTTTGCACCTCATCTTGTGTACAGTAGTCTTCCTGCACCGTGGTGGTCCCCCGGCCATCGCTTCAAGTGGCGCTGCGAGCAGGGTACTGTCATCAAGATGGAGGCAGCAGACAACAATGGCGGGAATGTTAATATTATTGGGGATGCTGTGGGCATTGGTGGAACCCCTGCAAGGACACTCCCTATGGGCACCATATTTAGTGTGCTCCCAAAGTTTGACAGCAAGAATATGCCACTGTCCGACTGGGTGTCCCGGCTGCAATGCACCCTGAAGATTTATAACATAAGCCCAGACCTTGAAGTGGACATTGCTTTAACTGCCCTAGAGGGGGAAGCCCGCAGAAACGTCTGCCTACAACCAGAACTCACCCGCGGTACCCTGAAGGAGCTAGTGAAGTTCCTGGAAGAGATCTACGGCGAGACAGCTAGCGCGGGACATCTTCGCACCAAATTTTTCTCTAGGCTGCAGCGGGAAGAAGAAGGAATCTCTCAGTATGCGACAGCACTGCAAGAAGTGTTCGAAGAGGTGCAGAGAAAGGAGGCGGATGGATTTGGCAGCATGGGCTCTAAAGACCGGATACTCCAGGAGCAATTCATTTTGGGACTACACAGCACATCCTTGAGGCAAGCACTGTCAGAATGGGTCCGGGCAGATCCAGCCCTTACGTTGCGTCAAGTCCTGGCGGAAACAGTGGCCCGAAGTAAAGAAGAAAGCTATGCGTCTGGAGTGATGCGTGTCCAGGGCACCAATTCCAGAGGGGACTCAAACCATCAAGAAGTGCTGGTTCAGGTAGTACAAGACTTGCAGCGGTCCCTTGTTAACGTGCAAGAGAAACTGACCCAGATGGAGCGGAGAGTGGGGGAACTACAAGAGACTGACCCACCATACTCATGCAACCATCCTTCGGCCCGATCGACAAGGGATCAGTGGGAACAAGCCCCCTCCCGTCAGGCACCGGCGGCACGAGGACAGACTCGAAGTACTCCTCGGCGAGGAGGAGGCATTCAATGCTGGGAGTGTGGAGGACGGGGGCACCTTGCCAGATATTGTCGGAACTATACTCAAGGCCAGTGGAAGCCGCCGTTAAACTACCAACCCCCGCGGTAGTGCGGCACTCTGCGGGGGAGGCGAGAAGAGAGGCCGCTCCATATCATAACGAACACTTGATTGCTGGGAGCCCCATCCTACGTGCTGAATTTGAAGGAGTTCTGGTGGATTGCCTGGTAGATACCGGGTCACAAGTGACAACGATGTCAGAAGCGTACTTCAAGCAGCATTTCCAGAACCTGGCTAAGCCAGAGAAAGAGACATTGATTCGCTTGTTTGCTGCCAACCAACAACCGATTCCGGTCACAGGGGTCGTGTGGATGAATATTCGAATTTGTGGACAAGCAGTTGGAAGAAAAGGGATCCTACTAGTCCCTGAACCTGTCAAGAAAGATGTGCCTGTAGTACTGGGAATGAATATCCTACGTGAACTCGATCAGATTATGTTTACCAAACGGGGACCTGGATATTGGAAGAAGGCTACCCCACATAAACCTACTCAAGAAGCCCTTCAACGACTGATCCGCGTCTGTGGGACGCAGAGGAGTGTGCCATCTTATCAGACGGTAGGGGTCATCCGGGCTCCTGGGAAAGAACCTGTAATCCTACCTCCCGAGCGAGAAACTATAGTGTACCTTCCAGTGGGGACTCACCGCAACCTTGATGGGTTGGAAGTGGTTGTTCAGCCTGTGGTAGGCGGAGGAGTGGATCAAGAAGTCATGATAGCTCGTACGATAGCTGTGGTCCAGCGAGGACATGTCCCCATCAGAGCTTTGAATGTGAGCCCCAGGGAGGTCGCCTTGCCACGAGGGACAGATCTGGCCCTGGTGTACCTACATAAGGGTGAAGTGGTGAGCCAGAAGGAGATGTCTTTATCACCGAAAGAAGGCGTGGGGTGGACCCTAGCAGTTGCTGCGGGAGACGAAGAGACACCATCCCCGGAGTGGAGTGGACGGGTCATCCTTGAGCAAATGGAAGTGGATGTGAAGGCTATGGGCCCTGAGCGTGCGCAAGCAATAGAAACTATGCTGTGGAAAAATCAGGCCGCATTCGCCCGTCACGCCGAAGATTTCGGCTGTAATGAAGCCATCACGCATGAGATCCCGACTGGGGAAGCTCGTCCAATTCGAGAACGATATCGGCAGATTCCGCCCAAAATGTACCAAGAGGTGAAAACATTACTGAGGCAGATACTGGAGTAGAGAGTACAGAGTAGTCAGAGCCCTTGGGCAGCCCCGGTGGTGCTCGTCAAGAAAAAGGACGGGACCATCCGGTTCTGTGTAGATTACAGGAAACTCAATGCCTGCACTGTTCGAGACTCGTATCCGTTGCCCCGCATCGAGGAATCCTTGACAGCGTTGGGGAAAGCCAAGTACTTCTCCACCCTGGACCTAGCAAGCGGATATTGGCAAGTAGCCGTGGCAGAGAAAGACAGAGAAAAAACTGCCTTCATCCTCCCTATGGGACTGTTCGAGTTTAACCGGATGCCCTTCGGGCTCTCCAATGCTCCAGGCACCTTTCAACGGCTGATGGAAAAGTGTTTGGGAGATTTAAATTTCAAGGCTACCCTGATCTATCTGGATGACATCATTGTGTTCTCATCCTCTTTCGAAGACCACCTTGCCCAGCTTGGACAGGTACTCGGAAGATTGCGTGCTCATAACCTGAAGTTGAAGCCAAAGAAATGCCACCTCTTCAAGAGGGAGATCGAGTACCTAGGACACATAGTGTCACAAGATGGAGTTCTACCCTCGCCAGAAAAAGTGGCTGCTATCCAGAAGTGGCCAGTCCCTCAAACAGTGAGAGAACTCCAGGCCTTCCTGGGACTCGCGGGGTACTACCGTCGATTCGTTAAAGACTTCGCGAAGATGGCCGGTCCTCTCAACGAGTTGCTGAGGGGGACCGCTGGAGTGCCGAAGACCCAGTGCATCCCCTGGGCACAGGAACAACATGAGGCCTTCCAGGCTATTAAGGATGCCCTTACTTCGGCCCCAATTTTGGCCTACGCATACTTCGATCAACCGTTCCTGTTGTACACCGATGGTAGCCTACATGGACTCGGTGCAGTACTTTCTCAGATACAGGATGGACATGAGAGAGTTATCGGGTATGCTAGCAGGTCCCTGCGAGACAGCGAAAGAAACCCTCACAATTACAGCTTCTTCCGGTTAGAGCTCCTGGCTCTGGTGTGGGCCATGACAGAAAAATTTGCAGGCTTCCTGACAGGTACAAAAATTCAAGTTCGAACAGACAATAATCCCCTGGCCCACCTTAAGAATGCTAAACTGGGGGCCTTAGTACAACGGTGGATGGCTCGCCTGGCCAAGTTCGACTTTACTATTCGCTATCGCTCTGCTACCGAAAACGCAAATGCGGATGGGCTGTCCAGAGTGCCTGTGGAGACTCCAGTGGGGGATCTTGATGAGCAACTCGAAGAGGAGGAAACCCCAGACTTTAATAAGTTCAAGCTCCCGATGGTCGTGGCCCAGTCAAGAAGGGAGGCCTGCACATTACCTCGGTCCCTGGGAAGAAACAATGAAGAATGGGGACACGTTCAGGATGAAGTCGAAGGGCTGAGGCAGATGAAAAGGTGGGTAACGCAAAAGCGGAAGCCTGGCAAACAAGAGAGAGATGATTTGGACTCTGAAACGAGGAGTGTGTTGCACCAGTGGGATAGACTGGAAGTGCGAGAGTCAGTACTATATCGTAAGAAGCAACAGCCAAAAGATATGGAAGTAAGGTGGCAAGTGGTCATCCCAGGAAGAATGGCTCAAGAAATAGCTAAAGAAGCCCATGAATTCGGAGCGCACTTCGGCTCCACAAAGACCTACCAATGGTTGCAGCGGCATGTCTATTGTCCTCGGTTGGAGCTTGTGGTGGAAGAGGTTTGCCGGCAGTGTCGAGTATGTGACCTCATTAAGAGTACTGAACAGAGAGCACCCATCCAGACCATACAAACTAAGGAGCCGTTGGAAGTCTTGATGATCGACTATCTCCTCGTGGGACACTCGGCCCGGGGGCTGCAATATTGTTTGGTGATGAGTCTGACCGATCATTTTTCTAAATTTGCAGTGGTAACTCCGACTAGAGACCAAACTGCGGAATCGGCGGTGCGAGCCATCTGTCAAGACTTCTCCCGGGTGTATGGGTGCCCAAAGCACATCCACTCCGACCAAGGCGCGTGTTTTCAAGGCAAGGTGATGGAAGAATTGTATGGCATCGAGCGGTCCCGGACCACCCCTTATCATCCTCAAGGCAATGGAGCTTGCGAACGCTTTAACAGAACCTTGCTTCAGATGCTGAGAACATTGGAGGAGGACAGGAAGGTGTGTTGGCCAGACTATCTGCCAGAATTGGTCTGGACCTACAACAATCGGGTCCACTCCACCACGGGTTATACCCCCTATCTACTGTTGTTTGGAAGAGCTGGATGAGAGATCATTGAGCTGAACCTGGAACAGCCAGAGGAGCTGATGGAGCGGAATGTCACCTCATGGGTGAAAGAGCATCGGCAACGTTTGCAAACGATACGGCGGTTAGCGGGTCAGCAACTGCAAGGAAAAGAACATACGACCCGCAAACCGACTCAAGAGTTACCGCTTCAACCTGGAGACCGGGTATTGGTCAGAGAGAGACGCCCTAAGGGAAAACTAAGTGAGAGATGGGAAGTACAGCCGTACAAGGTTATCGAGCGAGTGTATGTTAACGGCCCTGTCTACAAGGTACAGATTGAAGATGGGGCATCCACCCCTAGAGTACTTCACAGAAATATGCTGCGGCCTTGCCGGTCTGAGGTCTGTTCTATGCCATTGTTGCCTGGAGGTGCCACTCCACTTCCTGAATCTGTCATGCCTGATGTCCAAATCGATGACGAGTGGTGGACCATCCCTGACACAGTAGGGGGTCCTCAGCCGCCCCGAGGCGGTAATCTCATGGATGTACCAGTACCGCCATGTGAGGATGAGACCAGACAAGAGCGCACAATGTCCCCTGCAACAAGTGTTACTCTGGAAGATAGTCCAGCCTTGCCTGACAGCCAAGAGCTTCGGAGATCTCAGAGGTCTAATGCAGGGGTTCCACCAGTCCGATATGTAGAACAGTGTGCTCTGTCTGTTTGTACACCTTTGTTGCCTCCTCCATTACACTTTTACCCTGAAGCTGTGATGGCCGAGGACGACCATCATTAAGAAGGGAGGCATGTAAGAGGGTGGTGCTGTTATGGATAATAAGAAACACGCTGTCACTTTAAGAGGCTGCATCCCCTTGTCTTATGTGATGGTATGTTCTGCTGTTCTCCCCTTCTCTTGTTGTTGCTATGGACTGGTCGGGGCTGTGTGGAGGAGGTGGAGCTGAGCAACGAGGAAGAAGAAGTTTCGAGAGGGAACTGAGTGAACTGTGAGCTGTTCTGTCTGCAAGGAAGAGTCGTTACTTGCAAGAAAGATTACACAGCTTGAGACAAACTGCGATTGTTAAATAGACTTTCCCGGTTGCAGCGAAGGGTGGCTGCTCTGTGCTGGTTTGTGGAGCCATGAAGATACGGAGAAGGGGACTTACGGTTTCCAGGAGCAAAGAGAAGGCCACGCTTTACAGAGCCGACAGGAATCCGTGCGCACCACCGTTCTGGACTTTGGGGGGCCCCTGGGACTGGACCTGTGTCCCCAACATCACCGTGAGTCTGTTCCTGTCTGGTGCACCAGTTAGGGCCTAGTGCAGGCTTCAGTAGTTATAACACAGTAGCCGTGTGGCCTGTGTAGTAAAAGCCAGGGAGATTATATGCAGAGTAGCAACGATATATGTGTTTATTGTGTAAAGTTGCTTGTGAGATAGATTCTGAGTTTTGCAATTGCTTAAGCACTGTGCTATTTTACAGACAAATTGACTCATGTGCATTACCTTTTGTTATTGTAAACCCCTGTTTGCACCTTCCTTGTCCTTTCCATTTTCTGTCTCCCAATAAATCTATCCCTTGTGGTTTGCACCTCATCTTGTGTACAGTAGTCTTCCTGCACCGTGGTGGTCCCCCGGCCATCGCTTCAAGCATCATGATACTGTTCTGGCTGGCCATCCAGGGGTTAGGAGTACCTTGGAGTTGGTGTCGCGTCGGTTTTGGTGGCCCAAAATCCGACAGGACGTGGTCTCGTACGTATCAGCATGTACACGTGTGCTAGGGCTAAGACGCCTCGCTCCCTTCCTGCTGGCTCATTACATCCTCTAGGGGTACCCAGTAGGCCATGGACGGAGATCTCCATGGATTTTATTACAGACCTAACTTCCTCAGCTGGGAACACGGTCATCTTGGTGGTTGTTGATCGGTTCTCAAAGATGTCGCACTTTGTGTCCTTGCCTTCGTTGCCTAATGCAAAGACTCTGGCTCAGGTTTTTGTGCAGTAGGTGGCAGACTTCACGGGGTCCCATCTGACATAGTGTCTGATAGCGGTACTCAGTTTGTGGCAAAGTTTTGGAAAGCATTTTGCTCTCGGCTGGGGATCAAGTTGTCGCATTCTTCTGCGTTTCATCCTCAGTCAAATGGTCATACCGAGCGTATGAACCAGAATTTGGAGCAGTACTTACGCTGCTTTGTTTCTGACAACCAGGAGGAGTGGTCGACGTTCCTTCCTTTGGCTGAGTTTGCCATTAATAATCACCGCCAGGAATCGTCTGGGGAGTCCCCGTTCTTTTGTGTTTACGGGCACCATCCTCAATTTTGTACTCTGCGTCAGGGTGGCTCTGCTGGTGTTCCGGAGGAGGACCAGCTAGGAGCACAACTGTCATCCGTTTGGAAGAGAGTGAAACAGCGCTTGCTGAGCGTGGGTGCGAGGTACAAACGAGTGGCTGACAGTAGACGTGTACCAGGTCCGGACCTGAGTGTGGGTGATTGGGTGTGGTTGTCCACAAAAAACATAAAACTCAAAGTACCATCCTTGAAATTGGGTCCAAGGTTTATTGGTCCATTTAGGGTCGCCGCCATCATTAACCCGGTTGCCTACTGATTGGAGCTTCCTACGGTATATAAAATACACAACGTGTTTCATAGATCTCTTTTAAAGAAGGTGGTAGGTTCCGTGGACGCGGCGCCGATGCCACCTCCAGTCTTGGTGTATGGCAATTTGGAGTTTGAAGTCTCCAAGGTGGTTGACTCTCGTATAGTGCGCCACACATTACAGTACCTGGTACACTGGCGTGGTTATGGGCCGGAGGAGAGGTCTTGGGTACCAGCTTCGGACATACCTGTGGACCGGCTGGTCAGTATGTTTCACCGCCGCCATCCGGACAAGACGGGGCCTATAAGTCGTGAGGGCCCTGGGGTCCCTCGTAGAAGGCGGGGTACTGTCATGTCAGACGCTATTCACACTAGGGCGTCTGACAGACAGCGGTAATTCCACATTTGTCCTCTATACGCTCAGTGGCACCGGCTAGATTTTATCCAGGTTGTCCGGGGTTAATCTAGCTGGTAATCTGGGTGGAGGCTGGGTCACGCCCGTGGCCTTTAAATAGTCATTCTGGACTTTGGGTGTTGCCGATTATAGCTTGTGTCTTGTGCCTGGTGATCTCGGTCTGGAGTGATGGTCTAGGAGAAGAAATATCGTATCTGGTGGTGTATTATCCTTTGTCATATTTCTCCCTCCTATATTTGTGTTTGTTTTGCCCTGTGCACATTACAGTGTTTTCCTGTGTGTCTGCGGCGTGGTGCTTTTTTAGTTTTCCCTGTCTGTGCTTTCTGTGGGGATTGGTGTGTGGTCTATTCACTGGGTGGCGGGTGGAGGTTGCAGCATAGGGCTGAAACAGGAGTCAGGGTCAGGCCGGGCGGCCCAGACAAGCACACCATCAGTGTAAATTCTGGGAGAGGGACAGACAGGGTTTTCCCTAGTCTGAGGGATATTGCAGGGGCCCGGGTAATCAGCTGTAGTCTACCCATTACCCCCGTGACACTCGCGCATCAATATCAGGCACAGCCGCCGGCACTCGGGAACGGAGCATTCAGCTGAATGTATTTCTATGCAGCTGAACGCTCCGGTCCTGAGTGCCGGCGGCAGTGCCGGGTATTGAAGCGAGAGACTCGCGAGCATTTCTCGCATTGCACTGGCAAGTGTGACCTCGGCCTTATATTTGTGGGGCAAGATCTTCATGTTGAACCTTCAAGGCTGGACATTTACCAAAATGTTTCTTCTTTGGTATTTTTACATAAAAACATGAGTATTATTTGTATGTAAAAATATCAAAGAAGCAAACATTTTATTTTTTAATAACTTTATGAACAGCATTTCTCCTGTTTCCAAAACACAAAACAGTGATGCTTTTGTCAGGAAGAATCACCTAAGTTGGAAAACCTTATTCCACCTCATTGCTTTGACGGATGACAATTTCTCTGATCAAAATGTGATATAAGAAAATACACCAGCGCTACCTGACTGAAATCACTGAGCTGCAGGAACCAAGACAGAAGGAGCTGGTACTGTCAAAAGGGGAATGCAAACAAATAAAAAGAAATGGATCCGCGCTACAGTGATATTGAAATAACCAAGGATGTAAATAAGCGTATATAAAAATGCCTAAGAGATATTACGCTGTATGGATGCAGAGTGTGTCAGCAGAGGGTCCCCCACCACAGCCCATAAACCACCATAGAACAACCTAGATTGATATACAATTAGAACTGTAACAGGGTTATAACTATGCCCAAAGAAATATGATGCGGACTCACCGTGATGTAATGGGGACTCAGCGTGCAGTAGAGAATGTGGTCCGGGTTGGGTGGCAGGATTCGTCCGGTGGGTGTGCAGGTAAGCAGGCGGGCGAGCAGGGAAAAGTAAACGCCGGGTGGCGTGTGTTGTGAGGGCTGCGTAGAGCCAGGGATGGCTCCGGCCGGTAGCGTCCCTGGATACGAGCGGGAGAGAACAGGGGGCGGAGCTCGCTGGCACAGGGCTCATAGTGTGACGTCACTGAGGCTAGAGAAACCTGTTTTTTGGTCCCTGTGTCTCCCCGTACCTTTCTCTAGCCTCAGTGACGTCACACGCTGAGCCCTGTGCCAGCGAGCTCCGCCCCCTGTTCTCTCCCGCTCGTATCCAGGGACGCTACTGGCCGGAGCCATCCCTGGCTCTACGCAGCCCTCACAACACACGCCACCCGGCGTTTACTTTTCCCTGCTCGCCTGCCTGCTTACCTGCACACCCACCGGACGAATCCTGCCACCCAACCCGGACCACATTCTCTACTGCACGCTGAGTCCCCATTACATCACGGTGAGTCCGCATCATATTTCTTTGGGCATAGTTATAACCCTGTTACAGTTCTAATTGTATATCAATCTAGGTTGTTCTATGGTGGTTTATGGGCTGTGGTGGGGGACCCTCTGCTGACACACTCTGCATCCATACAGCGTAATATCTCTTAGGCATTTTTATATACGCTTATTTACATCCTTGGTTATTTCAATATCACTGTAGCGCGGATCCATTTCTTTTTATTAATTTCTCTGATCACATTTTATATAGTCATCTTTTCACCTCTCAGCCATTAGCTGAGATGTGTTCGGCCATTAATATATGGGTTCAACAGCGGGTGAAAAAAATCAATTTTGTCTCTATGTATAGAATTACCATGCAATAGCAATCTAAGAAGAATTTTTGTTTCCAGCACTCCTTCTTATATCTATTTCCATTTTCATTCCATCTCTAAATTATTACATATGAGCAGATATGTGTAAAATGACAAAAGGTTATTCTATAATTTTTAATATATAAATACATTTAATTTTCCTCTTTGAATCGCCTCCCTTGTGGCCAAAAGTATTGACACTATGGTTGAGCGAAACGGATCGGACAAATTAAAAAATCGCCGACTTTCGGCAAAGTCGGGTTTCATGAAACCCGATCCTGATGTGGGATGGGCCATGAGGTCGGAGATCTTCGCGCCAAAGTCGCGTTTCATATGACGCGTTCAGCGCCATTTCTCAGCCAATGAAGGAGGACGCAGAGTGTGGGCAGCGTGATGACATAGGTCTCAGTCTCCACCATCTTAGAGAAGGGCATGACAGTGATTGGCTTGCTTTCTGTGGCGTCACAGGGGCTATAAAGGGGCGTGCACGCCGACCGCCATCTTACTTCTGCCGATCTCAGCATAGCTTCGTCAGAAGAAGGGATATAGTTAGGGAGGGAAGATTAACCCCCAAACCGCTTGCGCTGTTGCGATTTCCACTGTCCAACACCACCTTTTTTTTGCAGGGACAGTGGAGGCTATTTTTTTGTGCATCAGCTCTATAGCTTATTAGGCTGCCTTATAAGGCTCCCTGATAGCTGCATTGCTGTTTGCATGCTGCTCTGCAAACCAACTGCTTTTTTAAAAGCAAAAATCCTGTTGCTCCTTTCTGTAGTTATCTTGTTTATTTGTCCACACTTTTGTGTGCAGCAGTCCTTTTTGTTGCTGCCATACTTATCCTGAGATCATTGTAGGGAGATTGAAATTGTACTACAGTCCAGCCACTTTCTGCCACTTACATTGTGTTGTGTTATACACTGGGCCTGAGTTGTGGTGCTGTCTAACCCCCCAAAAAAGGGAGATTAAAATTGTCACAAAGTGGATATACATCAGTTCTGTTAGTTTGTCGTATATCAGCCAGCCACGTTCTGCCACTTACATTGTGTTGTGTTATACACTGGGCCTGAGTTGTGGTGCAGTCTCCCCCCCAAAAAAGGGAGATTCAAATTGTTACAAAGTGTATATACGTCAGTTCTGTTAGTTTGTCGTATATCAGCCAGCCACGTTCTGCCACTTACATTGTGTTGTGTTATACACTGGCCCTGAGTTGTGGTGCTGTCTCCCCCCCAAAAAAGGGAGATTCAAATTGTCACAAAGTGGATATGCGTCAATTCTGTTAGTTTGTCGTATATCAGCCAGCCACGTTCTGCCACTTACATTGTGTTGTGTTATGCACTGGGCCTGAGTTTTGGTTCAGTCTCCCCAAAATAAATTCTCAACAAGTTTATGTACACCTTCTACCTTGTTTTACAGTACCATATAACGGTTGTTATTTTGGTTAGATTTTCCCAAAAATGAGGAAGTCTGGTGGAAGAGGCCATGGGCGGTCGTTGTCAGCTGGTACTGATGGTGGTGGTGGTGGTGGTGGAGCATCTGGTGGTAGTGGGAAAAGCAAAATAGCACCTAAGGCTGGAGGTGTTGAGCCAGCGTCATCGTCTGGCTACACAAGGCCTCGAAGGCTCCCTTATCTTGGAGTAGGAAAACCGCTTTTAAAGCCGGAGCAGCAGGAAAAAGTTTTGGCTTTCCTTGCTGTCTCAGCCTCTGGCTCTTTCGCCTACTCTTCAGAAAGTTCCAAATATAAAGGCAGCGAGTCGTCAGTGAACAAGACGTTTCCTTGTGTCCTTCACCCAAACCAAAAGTGAAGGATGCGTCAGGCGACACCACAGGTTACTCCATGGAGCTCTTTACACATACCGTGCATGGGTTAGAAAGGGAAATTGTTAACTGCCCATTACAAGATGAATTGGACATAGAGAGCACTGATGCATGGCCACAGCTAGATTATTATGCTGTTCCATTGACTCAGATCACTACATTGCCCTCGCAGTGTACTGAGCCAGAATCTGACCCTGATGAGACTATGATGCCCCGTCCCGAACGCTATAGCACCTTACACGGTGACACAGAGGAAGGTGCACATGACATTGAAGAGGAGGTGATAGATGACCCAGTTGTTGACCCAGATTGGCAGCCATTGTGGGAAGAGGGTGCCGCTGCCAGTAGCTCAGAAGCGGAGGAGGATGATCCGCAGCAGCCACCTACATCGCAACAGCTGTCATCTGGCAGGCCCGTATCAGGCCAAAAATGTGTGTCAAAAACAAAAACAGTTTTAGGACAGCGTGGCCATCCAGTGAAAGTAGCACAGCGTGCAATGCCTGAAAAGGTATTCGATAGTAGGAAGAGTGCAGTGTGGCAATTTTTTTACCAAGATCCAAATGATCAGTCAAAAGTTATCTGTAAGAAATGCTCAAAGACCTTTAGCAGAGGGAAGAATCTTCAAAATTTAAATACAACGTGCATGCGTAGACATTTAACCAGCATGCACTTGCAAGCCTGGACTAACTATCAAACGTCACGTACCATTGGTGCACCTGCCCAGAATGAAGGTAGTCAGCAATGCTACATTGCTTCCCTCACTGTAAGCCCACCGGTTAGGACACCACCAGCAGCAAATGTGGAGGTATCGTCGCAAGGCCAAAGCAGTCAGGGAATCACAAGGTTATTGGTAGGAAACACTGTATGTAAGCCAACATCAAGAATACCATCACCAACCCTCTCTCAATCCGCCATGTCCACCACCACCACCACCACCGCTAGTTCCACCATATGCAGCTCTCCAGTCCAGCTCATCCTACAAGAGACTCTCATTAGGAAAAGAAAGTACTCATCCTTTCATCCACGTACACAGGGTTTGAACGCCCACATTGCTAGACTAATCTCGTTAGAGATGATGCCCTACTGGTTGGTTGAAAGCGAAGCTTTCAAAGACATGATGGCCTACGCAGTACCACGCTATGACCTACCCAGTCGGCACTTCTTTTCGAGAAAAGCCATCCCAGCCCTCCACCAGCATGTCAAAGACCGCATTGTCCATGCACTGAGGCAATCAGTCAGTGGAAAGGTGCACCTCACAACAGATGCATGGACCAGTAGGCATGGCCAGGGACATTACGTGTCCATCACGGCGCACTGGGTTAATGTGGTGGATGCAGGATCCACTGGGGACAGCCATAGTGGGACACTTCTGCCTAGCCTACGATCTAGGAAACAATTGGCTGTAGGCGTTCCCCACCCCTCCTCCTCCTCCTCAAGCGAAAGCTCATCCACAGAGCGCAGTCGCACGACCACTCCATCCGCAGCTGGCAGTGTTGCACACGAGGTGTCCCATTATGGAACAGCTAGTGGTAAGCTTCAGCAGGCTGTGTTACAAATGAAGTGTTTGGGCGACAACAGACACACCGCGGAAGTACTGGCTGAGTACTTGCAGCAAGAAACTCAGTCATGGCTGGGCAGTGTACATCTTGAGGCAGGCAAGGTAGTCAGTGATAACAGAAGGAATTTTATGGCTGCCATAGCCCTTTCAGAACTGAAACACATACCTTGCCTGGCTCACACCTTGAACCTGGTGGTGCAGTGCTTCCTGAAAAATTATCCGGGGTTACCAGCCCTGCTCCTGAAGGTGCAAAGACTTTGCTCGCACATCCGCTGGTCGCCCGTACACTCCAGCCGTATGCTGAACCATCAGCGATCGGTGAATCTTCCCCAGCACCGCCTAATAATCGACGTTGCAACAAGGTGAAACTCCACACTGCACATGCTTCAGAGGCTGTGCGAACAGAGGCATGCTGTAATTTATTTGTGGGAGGATACACATACACGGGCAGGCACTTGGATGGCAGACATGGAGTTGTCTGGTGTGCAGTGGTCGAAGCTACAAGACCTCTGTCAAGTCCTTCAGTGTTTTGAGGAATGCACACGGCTGGTAAGTGCAGACGACGCCATCATAAGCATGAGCATCCCACTAATGCGTCTGCTGATGCAAAGTTTGACGCACATTAAGGAGCAGGCGTCTGCAGCCGAGGAGGAGGGAAGCCTTGATGACAGTCAGCCATTGTCTGCTCAGGGAACTCTCCTGGACAAGGTGGCGGACGAAGAGGAGGAGGAGTAGGATGATGGGGATGAATATTTATGGGAGGAGGATGCTTCTCAGGGGGCAATAGAAACTGGTGCCGTTGCAGGGTCAGGTACAGGGTTTTTGCGGGACACAAGTGATGTTGATTTGCAAGAAAGAGCTCTTCAACCCAGCACAAGCAGTGAATTGACACCTGGAACATTGGCCCACATGGCTGAGTATGCCTTGCGTATCCTAAAAAGGGACCCCCGCATTATCAAAATGATGACCGATGACGATTACTGGTTGGCCTGCCTCCTGGATCCATGATATAAAGGAAAATTGCAAAATATCATGCCACATGAGAACCTTGAGCAAATATTGGCTACCAAACAAGCAACTCTTGTAGACCGTTTGGTTCAGGCATTACCAGCACACAACGGCGGTGATGGTTCTCACACGAGACGTAGTGGGCAACATGGCAGAGGTGTTGGAGGTGCACAAATCCGAAGTGGCGTTGGACAGAGGGGTTTTATGACCAGATTGTGGAGTGATTTCGCAACGGCCGCTGGCACGACAGGTACTGCTGCATCGATTCAAAGTGACAGGAGACAGCATTTTTCCAGTATGGTTACAAACTACTTTTCCGCCCTTATCGATGTTCTCCCTCACAGGTCATTCCCCTTTAATTACTGGGCATCTAAAATAGACTCCTGGCCTGAATTGGCAGAATTTGCATTAAAGGAGCTTGCATGCCCTGCTGCTAGTGTGCTATCAGAGTATATAAGAGCTATAAGAGTATTCAGTGCTGCTGTTTCAATACTGACCGAAAAAAGGACAAGTCTGGCTACCCGAAATGTTGATGATCTAACCTTCATTAAAATGAACAAATCATGGATTTCAAATTATTTGGCCCCACCTTCCCCTGCTGACACGTAGCTTGCCTGAAAAATGTCTTGCTTTTGGCCTCCTCTTAATGACTTCTCCAATTCCTCCATTTGCAGCTGCTGAATGTCCACCATAGGCCATTTTTATACCTCCCTAAATGGGCTGACTCCCCCCACAGGGCCGTGGTTACCACCTGGCGCAAGCACCCGTACGAGTGCCGTTTGCCTGGACAGGTGGGTGTGCCCACTCTTGGGCGACGGCACTGGCACAGGGTCCCTCATAGTACAATGAAGTGACTCTGACGGTGGTGGTGCACAACCAACGTCAGACACACCGTCGTAATATGAGGGGTACTGTGCCAGTACCGCCGCCCACAAGAGAGTGTTCCCCCCCAGCTCGAACAGTGCTCTACCACTTGCAATACTTACCTCTCCCTGCTCCACCACTGTGTAGTCTGTGCTATTAAATCCTTCAATGGCACTGCCAATACAAATTTGTTGAAATGATAGATGATAGTTAAAATATACAGGGGCCCTGGCCTCCATTTAGACCAGGTAATACTTTGTGCCTACTACCACTGTCTGCTACTCAGCAGAGGAGCCCACCCCTGTACCTAGCTATGCCACCTATTTATTTATTTAATAAATTTTGGCAGACATTTAGCCTACTTACTTATTTGGGCCTACTCACTGTGTCAGCCACTCCTTACAGTTGTCCTCCGCTGAACAAAGCAATGCCGCCTGGTTAGTCCTGTTAGCAATTTTGAACTGCATTTAGCCTACTTACTTATTTGGGCCTACTCACTGTGTCAGCTTCTCATTACAGTTGTCCTCCACTGAACAAAGCAATGCCGCCTGGTTAGTCCTGTTACCATTTTTGAACTGCATTTAGCCTACTTACTTATTTGGGCCTACTCACTGTGTCAGCCTCTCCTTACAGTTGTCCTCCGCTGAACAGAGCAATGCCGCCTGGTTAGTCCTGTTATCAATTTTGAACTGCATTTAGCCTACTTACTTATTTGGGCCTACTCACTGTGTCAGCCTCTCATTACAGTTGTCCTCCGCTGAACATAGCAATGCCACCTGGTTAGTCCTGTTACCATTTTTGAACTGCATTTAGCCTACTTACTGTGTCAGCCTCTCATTACAGTTGTCCTCCGCTGAACAAAGCAATGCCGCCTGTTTAGTCCTGTTACCAATTTTGAACTGCATTTAGCCCACTTTATTATTTGGGCCTATATCTGTGTTTCCTCCTCATCCTGCCCATTGCCCAGCCACTGCTAGATGAGTCTGCTGGTACATTGACCCAGACCACTACATTCCCCTTGCACTCTACACAGCCAGAATCTTACCCTGCTGAAAGTCAGGTTCCCCTTCCCGCATATTATACCACGTTACACGGGGACAAAGAGGAAGGTGCAGATGAAAGTGCAGGTTCCTTCATCAGGTGGGGGGGCATACTCATTGGCGACGTCACTGGCACAGGGCCCCTCATAGTACGTAAAAGTGTCTCTGCCGGTGGGAGGCACCACCCGCCGTCAAACACACCGCCGTACTATGAGGGGCCCTGTGCCAGTGCCAATGCCAATGAGTGGGCCCCCACTGCTTGCTCAGGATCACAGCACTTGCAAAGTTGAAATACTTACCTCTCCCTGCTCCACCGCCGTGACGTATTCCGTGTTTCCTGGGCCCACGAAAAACTTGAGCCAGCCCTACCCCCCCACAACTTTAGCCAAATGACCACCAGTTTTCAATGCCTAACTATTATTATAAAGTAAATTAAGATTGACAAGCTTCAGTAATAAGAATTGATGTTTTTGGCATTAAAATGGGCACTTTAGGTGTTTTCCTGTCCTCCACTCACTGCCGACTTTGATTCCCCATTGACTTGCATTGGGTTTCGTGCTTCAGTCGGCCCCCGACTTTATGCAATAAATGGCCGATTTCACCAGACCCGACTTTTGACAAAGTCTGGTTTTGCGAAACCCGACTCGATCCGAAAAAAGTTATAGTCGCTCAACTCTAATTGACACCCATGCAATTCTGTCAGATAATACTTCCTGAAAATGATTGCAAACACAAATTCTTTGGTATTATTATCTTCATTTAATTCGTCTTAAATGAAAAAACACAAAAGAGAATGAAGCAAAAAGCAAAACATTGATTATTTCACACAAAACTCCAAAAATGGGCCAGACAAAAGTATTGGCACCCTCAGCCTAATACCTGGTTGCACAAACTTTAAGCCAAAATAACTGCGACCAACCGCTTCCAGTAACCATCAATGAGTTTCTTACAATGCTCTGCTGGAATTTTAGACCATTCTTCTTTGGCAAACTGCTCCAGGTCCCTGATATTTGAAGGGTGCCTTCTCCAAACTGCCATTTTTAGATCTCTCCGCAGGTGTTCTATGGGATTCAGGTCTGGACTCATTGCTGGCCACCTTAGAAGTCTCCAGTGCTTTCTCTCAAACCATTTTCTAGTGCTTTTTGAAGTGTGTTTTGGGTCATTGTCCTGCTGGAAGACCCATGACCTCTGAGGGAGACCCAGCTTTCTCACACTGGGCCCTACATTATGCTGCAAAATTTGTTGGTAGTCTTCAGACTTCATAATGCCATGCACACGGTCAAGCAGTCCAGTGCCAGAGGCAGCAAAGCAACCCCAAAACATCAGGGAACCTCCGCCATGTTTGACTGTAGGGACCGTGTTCTTTTCTTTGAATGCCTCTTTTTTTCTCCAGTAAACTCTATGTTTATGCCTTTGCCCAAAAAGCTCTACTCTATCATCTGACCAGAGAACATTCTTCCAAAACGTTTTAGGCTTTTTCAGGTAAGTTTTGGCAAACTCCAGCCTGGCTTTTTTATGTCTCGTGGTAAGAAGTGGGGTCTTCCTGGGTCTCCTACCATATAGTCCCTTTTCATTCAGACGCCGACGGATAGTACAGGTTGACACTGTTGTACCCTCAGACTGCAGGGCAGCTTGAACTTGTTTGGATGTTAGTCGAGGTTCTTTATCCAACATCCGCACAATCTTGCGTTGAAATCTCTTGTCAATTTTTCTTTTCTGTCCACATCTAGGGAGGTTAGCCACAGTGCGATGGGCTTTAAACTTCTTGATGACACTGTGCACGGTAGACACAGGAACATTCAGGTCTTTGGAGATGGACTTGTAGCCTTGAGATTGCTCATGCTTCCTCACAATTTAGTTTCTCAAGTCCTCAGACAGTTCTTTGGTCTTCTTTCTTTTCTCCATGCTCAATGTGGTACACACAAGGACACAGGAAAGAGGTTGAGTCAACTTTAATCCATGTCAACTGGCTGCAAGTTTGATTTAGTTATTGCCAACACCTGTTAGGTGCCACAGGTACGTTACAGGTGCTGTTAATTACACAAATTAGAGAAGCATCACATGATTTTTCGAACAGTGCCAATACTTTTGTCCACCCCCTTTTTTATGTTTGGTGTGGAACTATATCCAATTTGGCTTTAGGACAATTCTTTTTGTGTTTTATCATTTAAGACAAATTAAATTAAGATAATAATACCAAAGAATTTGTGTTTGCAATCATTTTCAGGAAGAAACTGAGTATTATCTGACAGAATTGCAGGGGTGTCAATACTTTTGGCCACAACTGTACTTTAAAGGGAATCTGTGACCCTCTGGGTGATATTGAGCTATTACTATGGGCAAACAGGTAATAGAAAGAATAGAATGATTTAACTAATCTTACCTGTATGTCTCATAGCTGTGGTGTAGATCTTGAGAAATGCAGTTATAATGTTTTATGTTAATGATTTCTTCCAGGCATCGGGGAGTGCGGTGCCTGGAAGAAGTCTCTGCCTCCTCTCTTCATTACAATAGCACCCCCCCGCTATGCACGTCACACTGACCTGTGGTGTGCAGTTGTGGCGCCGTAATTCCACTTATGCAATGTCTACTCATGAGGTTATATGAACCTTATCTGCTCTTCTATGGGCAGAGTCTTCATCAATATTCTGCACAGGCGCCGGCGAGTCACTGCGCAATAGCAGGGGAGGGGGTAGTATTACAATGAGGACAGGAGGCAGAGATTTCTTCCATCCACTGCATGCGCAGGAGCCTGGAAGAAATCATTAACATAACGACAGAATATAACATTATAAATGAATTTCTCCACAACTAGACCGCAGCTATGAGGCATACAGGTAAGAATAGTTAAACCATTCTATTACCTGTATGCCCATAGTAATAACTCAAAATCATCCCGGGGGTGATAGATTCCTTTTAAAATGTGAAATTATAGAAACGTATCATGCATTTATCTATGCACAGCCAATGACGTTTAAAGGGGTTATCTGGAATTGTTTTATTTTGTTACTATGGACTTAAGAACTAACAGGCAGATACCGTTATTTCTAGGTACTTGTCTGTTCTGCCCGCTCCTGATCTCTGCTGGGCTCAGAATGGTCACAGACAGCTCCTGCCTTTTCCACTGACATCAATTCGACAGAGCAGCTTCTTCTCTTCTGCTCTGCTCTGTTGACTTGGTATGACTGCCGATATCATGCTGATTAACAGCCGGCTCCTCTATCTATCAGCATTACATAGGCATCGGCAGTCATAACCCTTTGGAAGAGCAGAGCAGAAGAGAAGCAACTGCTCTGTTGATGTGAAGCAGCAGAACCACCAGCAGGAGCTGTCTGTGACCGCTCTGAGTCAGTTACCGGGTAGAGTGGGTCAGTACTTCGTAACACCTGCCTGTTAGTTCTTATGACCATAGCAAAAAAAAATTTACTTATCCCAGATAACCCCTTTAATATAAAGATGAAATGCGAAGGAATTTTTTTTACAAAAATGGTATTTTATTTTTATGTAATGACTAGTTTGCCCGTGCAAAATTGTCGCACATTGGTTGTCAGGGGCACAGGCAATTTCAGGAAAATTAAGCTGGTCAAATCCTTATATATTATTTCTAAACACTCTTTTTCGGTGATTATTTTGTATCTCCGTTCATACTGCACCCACACACACAAATGACACACCATTTGAAAGGTAAATTTGCCCCCTTCAGCAAGAAAATAGCCAAGCAAACCACACCTCCACAATGTGATCACAAAATACAGTTTAAACATTAATTTTCATAAACCTGCAGTAAGGCAAAATGACCTGCAGGTGGCACCACACTACCCCAAAGCACACTATAGATTGAATTTAGCCAGTGGTAGACTCCAACTATTATTATGGCAGCGTTTTGGATTAAAATGTAACTTTTAATGTAAATCTTTAAAAGGTATAACTCTTAAAGCAAACATAATAAAAAAGTGCAAGGTGCATAGGACAAACAACAATGAAAATTTGTGGAGTGCACATCAAAGAGTAGGGTAGTTTTTTATGTGAAAAAAACACCTACTTATATCTAATAGTCTGTTCTTTACACGTATAGTCAAATAACATTCAATTCCTGTAGTCCCATTTGCATGGGATTACATACTCTATTCTGAATGAACCAGGCTTAGATGGGCAGTCCCACTAATACAGTCTTGCTCATTTAGTGCATACTCCACATTATATGAATAGTCAAGAAACTCAATTGACAGGCTATACAGTCCATGAATATATAGGTATCGTTCACCTGGAAATACTGTTCCAATATCAGTGAGTGACTAATATACACGACTGGTCCCTGTAAACAATATCAGGGCCGTCTACTTGCCACAAATAAGATTCTCTCCTATAGCCATCCATCCAAAGAGACCAATATGCAGCAGGTTTCGGGGCCAACCATGACAGCAGCAACAATCCCAGGGTGGTGTCACCTATTGATACAGCATCATACTCAGTCAGTGCATCCTCTTAGGGGTGAATCTCCCACCTCTCCCTTTTTTTTTGTTTGGAGGGGATTGACGCAACACAAAAGATTGGCATATTTTACAACTCAGAAAGATCTCACCCGCATGAATGCAGTCAGTATATACGACCCTTTGTCCAGGATACTTTCCCGACCCGTTTCGTTGTGCTCATCAGGCCTGCAGTCATTTTCCCTTACTGCAGGTTTAAGAAAATTAATGTTTAAACTGTATTTTGTGATCACATCGTGGACGTGTGGTTTGTTTGGCTATTTTCTTGCTAAAGGGGGCAAGTTTACCTTTCAAATGGTGTATCATTTGTGTGTTTGGATGCAGTATGAGTGGAGATACAAAGTAATCACCAAAAAAGAGTGTTTAGAAATAATATATAAGGATTAACAAATTTCACTGTCAACTTTTGCCAATGCTATAGTAAGACCAATTTTGCCTGTATTGGTTGCCATCCAACTTTCCCATAAAATATAGCCCTGACTCATCAAGAACAGTGGTCTTAATGACAGGGCGTGTTTGAATCAGGCGCTTGATGACATGGCGTGTTTGAATCAGGTGCTTGATGACAGGGCGTGTTTGAATAAGGCGCTTGATGACACGGCGTGTTTGAATTGAATCAGGTGCTTGATGATGAGCATGCAGCTCTTAATGAATTGGACACATCTCTAACAAGTGGGATGCGCCACCATGCAACTCACCACATATTGGACTCCAGATAAAGACTAAAATTTTGCGATTTTTCAAAGCAATTAACGCCAGAATTCTGTAATAATTGTTTAGATGAATTGGGGCCTATATATTGCTGCATTCTAAAGGACTCTTTGCTTTAAAAGGTAACGTAATTGTAAATTCTAGATTATTCTAAAGAGCATAATATGTACCTGTTAAAGGACTTGTTCGATCACAAGATATTGATCCATAGGATGCGTAAACAACATCAGATTAGGAGTTTAGCCACCGTCACCCGCATTGATCAGCGGCGACTGGATGTAAATATTGAATGGAGCTGCAATACACAACAGCATTCAATTTGCAACATGCCGCTAACTAGTTCTGCAGAACAGCTTTTATTCTCTTGAATAGGAGCTGATCTGCAGTATTCACCAGTAGCTGCTATACATTTAGTGGCGTGCATATTGTAGCTTCATTCAATGTACTTAATGCGAGTTTATAACAGATAATAAGCATGCGTGCCAGATATCAGGCCCCCACAACCACCATTGAAACTGATGAGCTACCTTGGGTTAGGACCAGGCAGTTTTATGCATTAAACATTACATTTTCCCAGAGTGTACAAAGCAGCCTAAAAATGTGCCACTTTATACACTACACCCATGATATACTATGCGGTGTACATCATTAGCATGTCCGCAGCCTTAGCATTACCTAAATGTTAGCTCACACTATTGCTAATAAGTCACGTTTAAGTGTCGTGCAATTAGCATCATATGTCTGTGTTGTCTGGGAAGAAAACATATTTTATTCAAACCTTTTTTTGGGTGGAGACTGCTGTGTCATGTTGTGGAGCAGGTTGCTGTATGTGCTGAGTCATGTGCTGAGTGCATAGTGCAAAGTTATGAACAGAACTGTCATGTCACATACTAAACTGCTGGCTCATGTTTGGTCCTGCTGCACTATCTAGCGCTCCATGTTTTATAGATGATTGCAAACTGCACCTGTCTTGTTTCAGCCTGCCTTCATAATGCAGCCATATAATGCTCTAGGTTGGATAGCAAGGGAAAACAAAACCTGCAGCTCATAAAAGTGCTGCTTAACCCCTTGTGGAAGGTCGGTTCACTTAGCTGCTCCTCGAGGTAGACACGGGCACACGTGTGGTTTAAGTCTCTGGCTGGTTTATTGCATCATAAACCAAACCCAAACTGATAACAGAAAAACAGCCTGTCCAGCTCCAATAATAATAAAAAGTTCATATACTGTCCTGCCCAGTTCCTCTGGGACAACACATATAGCAGCTCTCACATTAGCTGAAGGTCTGGTCCCTTCCTCTCCTCAACACAACAGACACAAAAGAAAAACTGCCTGGACATTTAACTCCCTCCAGCCACACCCTGAAGGTGGAGATATGGTGGGTAGGCGTCCTAACCATGTCTGACCTACCCAACATGAAAGCCAGGCCCATATAGCGACTGGATTGCTCTCAGCACATATCATGCTGGAGAAAATACTTATGGCTTTTACATCACGCAGGAAAGCAACCTTTGTGACACATACAGTTGTGCTCAAAAGTTTACATACCAGGCAGAATTTTTGCTTTCTTGGCCTTTTTTCATATAATTTGAATGATAACACCAAAATTTTTCTCCACTCATGCTTAGAGGTTGGGTCAAGCCATTTATTGTCAAATTACTGTGTTTTCTCTTTTTAAATCATAATGACAACCCAAAACATCCAAATGACCCTGATCAAAAGTTCCCATACCCCTTTTCTTAATACCGTGTATTGCCCCCTCTAACATCAATGACAGCTTGAAGTCTTTTGTGGTAGTTTTGGATGAGGTTCTTAGATTTCTCAGATGGTAAAGCTGCCCATTCTTCTTGCCAAAAAGCCTCCAGCTCCTGGGCTGTCTAGCATGAACCGAGTGCTTGAGATCTCCTCAGAGTGGCTCAATGATATTGAGGTCAGGAGACTGAGATAACCACTCCAGAACCTTTACTTTTTTCTGCTGTAGCCAATGACAGGCCAACTTGGCCTCGTGCTTTGGACGGTTGTCATGTTGGAACATCCAAGTACGTCCCACGTGCAGCTTCCAGGCTGATGAGTGCAAATTTGGCTCCAGTATTTGCTGATAATGTGCTGCATTCATCTTTCCTTCACCTTTGACAAAGTTTCCTGTGCCTTTGTAGCACACACATCCCCAAAACATTAGCGATCCACCTCCGTGCTTTACAGTAGGAATGGTGTTCCTTTCATCATAGGCCTTGTTGACCTCTCTCCAATTGTAACATGTATGGTTGTGGCCAAAAAGTTCAATTTTGGTCTCATCACTCCAAATTACCTTGTTCCAAAAGTTTTGAGGCTTGTCTCTGTGCTGTTTTGCATATTGTAGGCAAGATACTTTGTGGCATTTGCGCATGGCGACTCGACCATGCAGCCCATTTTTCTTCAAGAGCCTCCTTATTGTGCAACTTGAAACAGCCACTCCGCTAGTTTTCAGAAAGTCCAATATTTCAGCTGATCTTATTTGTGGGTTTTTCTTTGCATCCCGAACAATTTTCCTGGCAGTTGTGGACTAAATGTTTGTTGGTCTACCTGACTGTGGTGTTGTTTTTACAGAGCCCCTGATTTTCTATTTGTCAATCACAGTTTGAACACTACTGACTGGCATTATCAATTCCTTGGTTATCTTTTTGTATCCCTTTCTTGTTTATTACAGTTCAACTACCTTTTACCGTAGATCCGTTGACAATTGTTTTGGTTTCCCCATGACTCACAATCCAGAAACGCCAGTGGCTGGATAAAAGATGCAAGAGTCTGTCTGGATCTCAGAAACTCAGTCAGCGTTTATGCACACACACTGATTACAAGAAAACAGGTTACAGGTGAGGGTGTTACCTTTAATAGCCATTCAAACCCATTTGTGTCAATTTCTGTGCATGTTATCAGGCCAAAATCACCAGGGTATGTGAACTTTTGATCAGGGTCATTTGGATGATTTAAAAAGAGGAAGCACAGTAGTTTGACAATAAATGGCTTCACCCAACCACTAACCATGAGTGGAGAAAAGGTTTGGTGTTATCATTCATATTCTCTGAAAAAAAGGCCAAGTAAGCAAAAATTCTACCTGGGTATGAAAGCTTTTGAGCACAACTGTATCTCCCCTCATGTATGGTAACAGTGACCCTGTCACATATGCCCCTCTTTGCCAAAAGCTGGGGACTTTGGCACCTTTAGACTTCTGAATTCCTATGTAACTTCCCGGGCCTATGTTCGATGTGGAACTTGAAATCCTGGAGGCATAAGAACCCCTTAGTCACCTGGGCATTCTTACCCTTTTTCTCCTTTAACCATCTCAGAGGGGCATGATCGGACACAAGTTTGAACCACCGGCCTAGTAGATAATACCTCAATGTATTCACTGCTTATTTTATGGCTAGACATTCTTTCTCCACAATGGCGTATTTTTTCTCGCATGATGAGATCTTCTGGCTCAGATACAGGATGGGATGCTCTTCCCTATTTATTTCCTGAGACAGTACGGCTCCCAACCCAACTTCTGAGGCATCTGTCTGGTCCACGAACTCGTTGCTGAAGTCTGGTGCGACCAGAATCAGATGTTATCATAGAACCTGCTTTAGCTCCTGGAACACCATCTCTGTGTCAGCAGTCCATTTAACTATGGTCAACTTGGTACCTTTAAGAAGATCCATCAATGGTGCGGCGATTATAGCAAACCTTGGGATGAACCGCCGGTAATAGCCCACAATTCCAAGAATTGCCCTCACTTGCTTCTTGGAAAGCTGTTGCAGCCACTTCTGAATTACCTCTATCTTATTTATCCTCTTCCTTCCCTATGGCACACTTTTTTAGATTTATGGTGAACCCCGCATGTCATAAAGCATCCAGAACCAGCTGTACCTTTGGCAAATTGGCTACCCCAGTTAGGGCTAAAGATCACAATGTCATCGAGGTATGCTGAGGCTTGCTTCTTATGCAGAGCCAGGATCCCAACCATCTCCCTTTGGAAGGTGGCCAGGGCCACCTGCAGACTGAAGGGCATCCTAGTGTATTGAAAACACCCATCAGGTGTCGAGAAGGCTGTCTTCTCCTTGGCGCTCTGGGAAATGGGGATCTGCCCATAGCCCTTTGTCAGGTTCAGGGTTGTAATGTACCTTGTGCATCCAAGTCTCTCAATGAGTTTGTCCACCCAAGGCATCGGGTAAGCATTAAAACCTGAGATTTCATTCAGCCTGGATTAGTCATTCCAAAAAGCCACTCACCATCGGGCTTTGGCACGAGAACGATGATACTTGGCCATCCACTTTTTGACTCCTCTATCACCCCAAGGTCTAGTATCCTCTTCTCCTCATTTGATATCACCTCTATCCGTGCTTATGGATTTCTGTAGGGCTTGAGGTTCACCCTTACATGTCGTTTTGTCAACACGTCATGCTCCACCACCTGCCTATGCCCCGGCAACTCTGAGAACAGCACCTGACACTGTTGCCTCTGGGCCGGAGTCAGAGTCTCTGCAGTGGTGACATTGTCCACTGTGACTTTGCGAATGGCTCCCTGACAAGGGGTAGCCAGCGATTTTTGGTCTCACCAGGGTTTAAGCAAGTTTACATAATAGACTTGGTGCGGCTTCCTTTGACCTGGCTGGTGTACCTTGTAATTAACTTCACCCAGTTTTTCCACCACCTCGTATGTGCCTTGCCACTAGGCTAGGAATGTGCTCACCACCATGGGGACAAGCATTAGCATGCGGTCCCCGGGCTGGAACTGCCTCAGCTTCGCCGATCGGTTATACACCTTTACCAATGCCTCCTTGTTCCTAGAGAAGGTACTCCTTCAGAATATGCATCATTTTTGCCATTCTCTCCTGCAGCTAGGCGACATGATCTATGATGCTCCGGTGTGGCGTGACTTCTGCTTCCCATGTTTTCTTGATGATGTCCAGGAGCCCTCGTGGATGTCGACCATACAGAGGCTCGAACGGCAAGAAGCCAGTAGAGGCCTTGGGCACTTCCCTGATGGAGAAGAGCAGAAACAGAAGACAGTCCTTCTAATGACCTTTTTGAGCATGTCTTTCAAGGTTTTATTGAAGCGTTCTACTAGGCCATTGGTCTGTGGATGGTACTCTGAGGTTCCCAGCTGAGCAATCTGGAGGACCCTACACAGTTCTCTCATTACTTTGCTGATGAATGGAGTTTCCTAGTCTGTCAAAATCTCCTTTGGCAGGCCCATCCTAGCAAAAATATGGCCAAGTTCCCAGGCGATACTCTTGGCCGAAGAGTTCCTTAGAAGTACTGCTTCAGGGTACCGGGTTGCATAGTCCATGACCACTAGAATATATTAGAGCCTTCGTGAAGACTTGACTAAACTATCTACTAGGTCCATGGCAATTTGCTCAAACGGGATCCCGGTAACAAGACTAGAGGACTTAGGAAGTGAGAAGAGGGAGCGGTTATCTGGCAGGAGGGACAGAACCTACAATAATTCAGGATCTCCCGATAACATCCCGGCCAACAGAACTACTGAAATATTCTCTCCTGTGTTACTCTATTCCCAGATATCCCCCCAAGACATGTGCATGGGCCATGTCTAGAACCCTCCACCAGTATATCCCTGGAATTAACAACTGCTCTAATATTTCACCTCCCCTCAGTGTAGTCACTCAATACATCAATTCTCCATTGACTGCAAATTGTGGGTACCTTGTGTCAGCCCCCAGCTCTTGAGCAACCCCATTAATCACAGACACATTTTCAAAGGCCCCGTTTAGGGTAAGATAATGCATTTGAGCATTTCCCAAATTTTCCCCAGAATCCTCCAACTCGGGAACCTCGGCCTCACTGGTCACCGTTGCTTCCTCATTACCAGCTAGGACACATAAGGGGAACTTCTCCCCCTTCAACTGCAACAGGGATTTATCAGGGTTGCGCTGGGGTTTAGCAAGTCTCTGACTACCCTGACCTCATGGAGCTATGTACCATGGTTCATTTTAATCAACACTCTGTCAACAGGGTAGTCTTTTGCATTCTCGTGGATACAACAGACACCCACATGTTTCCCTGGGATCAACTGGTGGGGAAGTGTGGCCCTTAGCAGGGTCACCAATCTCCCGCAGTCCAAGAGTCCTTACACCAGTACTCCATTTATGGTCACGGGACATGACTGTGGCCCCTCACTGGGCTGATAGTCCACACTGCAGGATGGGTAGGCATAATATGAGCAACTCCTGCCTAGGCTACAATCCATCTGCTCAGAAGACCAGCAAACTTTGGTAACATCTCAGCAGTTCCTTGGGACCTCGAGCTCCCCCCAGTGGTGGCTCTGTTACCCCTCTTTTTGGCCTCGAGCTCCCGCTGTGTACCCCAGTATGGAGATGTACCACCACACAGTTTTCTTAGGGACCTCTCAACCACCTGGTACCTTTTTATGAGGCCCACCAAGTTATCCACATTCCGGAGGTCACCCTGGGCAACCCAGGTCTGGACCAGCCTGGGAAGGGAGTGAATAAACCTATCCATAACCACTCGCTTGTCTATCTGGGCTGGAGTGCAGGACTCTGGCTGAAACCATCATTTCTGGACAAAATTCAATAAGTCAAACATTTGTGAGCGAGGAGGTTTATCACCATAATAAGCCCAGTGATGAACCATTTGGGCTCTGACAGACGTAGTGATCCCCGCGCATGCCAATATCTCCATTTTCAACTTGGCATATTCATGCTCATCCTGTAACACCAAATCATAATAGGCCTTCTGGGGTGGCTCACCAATCAAATAGGGGGTCAGCACATCTGCCCACTGCCCTGGTGGTAGTTTCTCATGCTCCACCACCCGCTCAAACACAGTCAAAAATGCCTCCACATCATCCCCTGGGGTCAACTTTTGCATGGCTCATCTTACTGCTCTCCAGACGCATGAGTCATCACCTTGATGTGGGGGAGGGGAGGCTTGTCTGCTGCGAACATCTCCCACCGGGAGTTCCATCTGCCTTTGTTGTTCAATTTGTTGTATCAGGAGTTTATTTGTCTCCTGTTGCACCTGGTGCTGCTGCTTTTGGCTCAAAATCAGGTGCTTGATTAGCTCATCCATTTTGTCCAACTGCTGTTCCATCCCTGTAGCCACCTTCACCCAAAACATATGATTTATCCACCACTGCTACATGTGTTCCTGGAACGTTGCCCCCATTACACCACTTGTGGAAGGTCGGTTCACTTAGCTGCTGCTTGAGGTAGACACAGGCACGCATGTGGTTAAAGTCTCTGAGTGGTTTATTGCACCATAAACCAAAAGCCCAAACTGGTAACATAAAAACAGCTCAAATGAAAATAATAAGTTCATATACAGTCCTGCCCAGTTCCTCTGGGACAACACATATCGCTGCTGTTGCGGGAGCTGAAGGTCTGGAGGCTTCCTTTCCTCCACACAACACAGAAAGAGAAAAAAAATGGCTGGACCTTTAACTGCCTCCAGCCACACCCTGGAGGTGGAGATGTGGTGGGTAGGTATCCTGCTCATCTCTGGCATGCCCAACATGAAAGCCAGGCCCATATAGCGACAGGATTGCTCTAAGCACATAACATGTTGGAGAAAACACTTATGGCTCTCACATCACTCAGGAAAGCAACATATGTGACAAATATCTCCCCTCACATACGTCGCCATTGACCCTGTCACACCCTTAACCATGGCCGCCAGATTACCATGCTTTGGTACTGTGACCAGGGTAGACAGATTTTTGTTCCCATACTCATGCTATGCCAGTCTCGATGGAGGAGAAGGCTTAAGGAATTTGGTGCTTCTTCAAAGGGTTTGGGGAAGTATTTTGGGGATACAAAATGCTGACACATTTGATTAACTTTATGGATGTGTTGGGCAACAACTATTCTCCAGTTGCAGAAAATTTGTGTAAGTTCACATTAGGCAAAAATTTGGTGACTTTCCAAAGCTTTTACTCTACTTTTTTGGCATTAAAACTTTGATGACTTGGTCTCAATAACTCTATTGATCCTGCAACAGGCCCCAGAGCATAATAAGGGTAATGTGTAAAATATAAAAGATCCTTATACTGGCCTCACTATTCACCTTTCTAGCAACTCTGCTCCGAGTCCTCACCATCATCTATCTGTACCTTGTTGCATCTTCTGATCCCCAGCACTCATGCTGAAATCCCCGTACCTCTGATGCTGAGCCAGGACTTCTGACTCTGATAAGGCACTTGAAGTTTCCGCACAAGCGCTTGAAAGGTCACATGACTGTGATATCACTACCTGTGCTGTGACCTTGCACATGCATGCGCAGGACCACCCAAGGTCATATCAGAGTCAGGTGTTTCGGATCAGCAGGAGAGGCCTGGGCATTTCAGCGCGAGCAGCAAGAATTGGAAGATGTGAGTAGGACCAGACGGGTGATGGTGAGGAGCGTAGTGGCTGGAGAGATGAGCAGTAAGGTGGGTACAAGAATATTTTAAATTTTTTAAAATCTTTTGATAGCTCTTTATGGCACAGAAAAACTGCATCCTGTGGCCGCCATTTCACTGAAACCACGCAGAAGCGAATTAAAAAACAGGTGCATTTTGGCATTTTTAGAAAATTCAAGTAGAATGCAATTCCACTCAAATTTATTCACTTTATTCATCTCTACCAAATATCAATTACTATGCAGTCCATAACCAATGCAGAATATTCCTGCAAGTTGCATGCTAATTTGTTAGAAGACTATACAAGAAAAACACAAGAAATAAAACACCCTGATTAAATAAGTGTGCATACCTTGTACAAAGGTCATTAAGCAGTGTTCAATTTGGAAACTTGTGGGCCCCAATGCAATATCTCCGATGGGTTCACCAACTATCATGGGTCTTTAATAATATTCAACATCTCATATGGAGCAAAAGGACCTTTTGTAATCCTTATAGGCTCCAGGGACAAGTGCATCACATTAAAAGGTACACCATCGCCTAGTCTGCCCAGTATGTGACTAGAGTGCAAAAGTTATTAAAGATCCATGACTTGTTCATCTTGTTGAAAGTTAGGCGGTCTACACTTTCAGGGGACAACCAGAAGACATGTTCTGAGAGAACGCTTACTACCGAGCTTGACAAAACCTCCAAGGCATGACAGGCGAGCTCAGGCCATGCTTCAATTTTTAAAGACTAAAATGGTCTTATGGCATTAATATTGAGCTCGAGATACTCCTGCACCATCCTCTGTAGTCGTTCACAACGTGTCAGACTTGTACTCTGTTCTGCTGGTGCATGGGCTGGTCTGAAAAATGCGTGAAACGACTCACAGAAATTGCTTATGCCTCTTACACTGCTGCTGCTAATGTTTCTGCATTGATGACTCAACGTTTTTGGGGTTAGAAGTTTATAACTGCGATGCACACTGTCACACTTGGACACAAGTTAGTCTGGCGGACAAAACAGCATACAAATATGATCGGATGGAAACGGGGAGAGGAAGGGATTGGACACCTCCTGACACCAACCTGTGCCTGTCCCTAAACTCCCCTAACGCCCTAAGCAGGTCCTTCCCCCCACCGCTGTCACATGCCTAGTCCCTGATTGTCTCCTCAATATACCCTGGCTAGTGCATTGGCCAACAAGGACGCTAGTCTTACTACTGCAAATGGTAAAACAATGGTATTCAGGTTCTGCTACCAAGTTCCACAGCAGCATAGAAACAGCACCAGGAATCTAAACTCCCACAGCAGCAGCAACACCAGCGACACAAGAACTATTACCGCTGATCAGCTGATGGGTCATGTGACTATTTAAATGAAGGTGGGAGCAGTTACCAACCAACATCGGCTGACCATTATAACAGAAGCTGCTAGCAAGAGAATGACATTAACTCTTGCTGGCCCAAAAGGAAAAAACAACATTTAAAATACAGCACTACCAAAGCTGCCACGAATCCCATAATGAATCGTGACACACACTGTGTGCCTCACTGCTGTCTTGGGGAAAATCACTCTTAAGATTATCTACAGGTGTATTTCAATACTACAACTTGGATGTCACTTTACAGGAGAGGAATCATCTGGCAAAATTAAGTCTTGTACCATGGATCTTACAGAGTGGCAACCCAGTAGTCAGCACTAGGGTTGAGCGACTTTTATTTTTATAGGATCGGGTCGGGTTTCACGAAACCCGACTTTCTCAAAAGTTGGGTCGAGTGAAATCGGCCGATCCTATAAAATAGTCGGGATCGGGGTCGGCCGAAACACGAAACCCTATGCAGTGCAATGGGATACTATGGTTCCCAGGGTCTGAAGGCGAGGAAACTCTCTTTCAGGCCCTGGGATCCATATTTAAGTGTAAAATAAAGAATCAAAATAAAAAATATTGATATACTCACCCTCGGACGCGCCCTGGTACTAAGCGGCAGGCTTCCTTCCTAAGAATGAGCGCATGAATGACCTGCGGTGACGTCACGGCTTGTGATTGGTCACGTGAGCGGTCACATGGGCGGCTGCGACCAATCACAAGCCGTGACGTCATCTAAGGCCCTTCACGCGCTCATTCTTAGGAAGGAAGGCTGCCGGAAAGAAGCAGGGCGCGTCCGAGGGTGAGCATATACCTAATAGGAATATACTCACCCTTGGCTTCTTTCCGGCAGCCTTCCTTCCTAAGAATGAGCGCGTGAAGGGCCTTAGATGACGTCACGGCTTGTGATTGGTCGCGGTCGCCCATGTGACCGCTCAGGCGACCTATCACAAGCCGCGACGTCACCGCAGGTCATTCACGCGCTCATTCTTAGGAAGGAAGGCAGCCAGTTAGTACCAGGGCGCGTCCGAGGGTGAGTATATCAATATTTTTTATTTTGATTCTATATTTTACACTTAAATATGGATTCCGATACCGATTTCCGATATTGCAAACATATCGGAACTCGGTATCGGAATTCCGATACCAGATTCAGAAGATCGCCGACCTCATGGCCGACCCCACAAAGGGGTCGGGTCGGGTTTCATGAAACCCGACTTTGCCAAAAGTCGGCGACTTCTGAAAATGGCCGACCCGTTTCGCTCAACCCTAGTCAGCACTATTTCTAATCTTAAGAATACACGAATCATGTTGCAGATAGTGCAGCAAGAAGGCACTCATGTGTTGGGTGCTTACATGAGGTTCAAGTCCACGGTGTGTTGGTCGCGCGGTAACACTCAAACTTGCTTTCTCTGTCCCCTCCCACCAACCACCGATAACGGAGAGGGTATCATTATCCTCTTCATCACCTCTTCCTCCTTGTCCTCATCCATTTGTTCCTTGGATCCTGCACCTTCACTAACAGTTTGTCTGGTACCATGAGCCCCCCTCGATCACTATAATCCACCCTCCCATGCCACACTCCTGTGGACAACAGTCCGGAACTTCAAGATGTTGTTATCCCTTATACTCCTCTGCTTCCACCACTTCCTCTGGGACCATTACCTCCTCATGTAGACTTCAAAGTGTGCTCCAGCATGTAGATAACGAGAATAGTGATGCTGACGGCATCGCCAGCGCTAACCATCTTAGTAGTCATTTCAAAACTGTGCAGAATGGTACAGAGGTCCTTTATTTGTGCGCACTCTGCAAGCGTTATTTGCACCACATCCGTAATATGTTGGCCCAGGCTATGCAAAAGGACATACTGAATCAGACTCATTGCTGCTGTCATAGTCACTGCAACATGTGGAGAGTGGAATTCCACCATGTTGGCCGATTGCATATCAAATGATTAACCGGTAGGCCAAAAGATCTCTGTAGGAATGCAAGTCGATGATCTGCGGGGTGCGAATGGCAGAAGTCAGCACACAGCCATGCTTTCTGCAGCAGTGCATAGGGCCGCCACCAGGTTCGCATCATTATCGCACATGGCTTTCCCTGGCTCCAGACTCAGTGGAGACAGCCATTGCTCAAAACACAGCCAGGATAGCTGTCCACAACTCTTGAGCTGTGTGACTGCGATCTCCAAGACATAGCAATTTTAACACTGCATCTGTCTGCACTGTTAGAACATGGGACTCATTAAGGGAGAGGTTGAGGGTGCAGGTGGAGGCCCTAGAGGAGGTAGTAGCAATGGAGGAAGTGTTAGATGCAGAGATATGTCCAGCAAGACTTGGGGATTCCAAGAATTGTGGAGCAGCTGATTGCCCGCCTGCCCCCACAGCCACCAGTGTCACCAAGTGCCCAGTCAGCGAGCTGTAACGCCCCAGACCATGTTTTTTCAGATTTTTTTCAGAGAATGGGTGATGTTATCTGGTGTAGTGCAGGCACAGCTTTCTTAGAGAAGTAATGGAGACTGGGTAACTGGTACTGGGGGGACTGCAACGGCCATCAGCTTTCAGAAACCATCTGTATCCACCAGGCGGAAAGGCACCATTTCCGTGGCCAACAGATTGGAGATGGTGGAGTTCATGCTCTTTGTCCTGAGAGTCACCCTCCTCCTCTTCCTGCCCTGACAGCACAGTACAGTCCGTGTGTGTCTCAGGTATCTGAGTCTCATCAGGATCACCTCCACCCCCAGGGATTCACATCTGGTAACGAGGGTTTGGATTCTGCTCGGACCTTATTAGGTTTGGCGTTGGATCCAACATGAAAAAAAATTAGAGTCAGTGCAGATGCTTTCCTCTTCTGGATTCTGTGAATCTTTGGAACAGACCTCTGATGCCCATAGAATAAAATGTGAGCAGCTTTGCAGACTCACCCATCTGTGGTTCCACACATTCACTTGGCCGGTTGGAGAGTTGAGACGTGGCAGGAAACAAGGGTGATTGGAGTTACACATCTCAGGATTGTACTGTGTGTGATGTTAAGGTGAAGGAGGAGGAGAAGCCACTTGATGCAGCGATTGCCATCCACTAGAGCACATGCTCTTTCTGGCCCTCATCTACAAGGCATACCAGTGTATGGCTGTCAAAGAAAACGACTCAAGTAGCCCGTCTTTGGATAGGACAAGACGGTATTTGTTCAGTAGAGCTTTCAATAACATTACCACCTAACCAATATACACATTGAACACCAAGCCTATTCCCCCTGCCCCTCTTTTAAACAGCTGTTTCACAACCCAGGCCCAGATCTGTCAGTCATCTGTCACTAAATTAACAATCAGTATTTATTTGCTGAGATAGTGTGCCTGCACAACAATATTAGCCCAAACTATTTTGAGTAGGAAATTTGGCCTCCTGCTTGCACAAAAATATTAGCCCAAATGATTTTGATTAGGAAATGTGACCTGTTACTGCACAACAGTATTAGACCAAACGATTTTGATTAGAAAAAGTGGCCTGGTGCCTGCACAACAATATTAGCCCATATGCTTTTGATTAGGAAATGTGACCTGGTACCTGCACAACAATATTATCCCCAGCGATATTGATTAGGAAATGTGGCCTGGTGCCTATTCAACAATATTAGTCCAAACTATTTTGATTAGGAAGTGTGGACTCCTGCATGCACTCCAATTTTAGCCCAAACAATTTTGATTAGGAAATGTGGCCTTTTGCCTGCACAACACTATTTACCCAAATGATTTTTATTAGGAGATGTGGCCTGGTGTCTGCCTAACAATATTAACCCAAATAATTTTGATTACAAAATATGAACTCCAATATTAGCTAAACAATTTTGATTAAGTAATGTAGCCCTGTGCCTACACACCAATATTAGCCCAAACAATTTTGATTAAGAAATGTGGCCTGGTGTCTGCACAACAATATTAGCCCAAACAATTTTGATTATGAAGTGTGGCCTGGTGCCTGCACAACAATATCAGCCTAAATGATTTTGATTAAGAAATTTGGCCTCATGCCTGCACCATAATATTAGTCCAGACGATTTTGATTAGGAAGTGTGGAGTGCTGCCTGCACAACAATATTAGCCAAAACGACTGTGATTAGGAACTGTGGCCTGGTACCTGCACAACATTATTAGCCCAAACAATCTTGATTGGAAAATGTGGCATAGTGCCTGCACAACAATATTAGACCAAACAATTTTGATTAGTAAATCTGGCCTTGTGTCTGCACCACAATATTAGCCCAGACGATTTTGATTAGGAAAGGCAGAGTCTTGACTGCACAACAATATTAGTCCAAACAATTTTGATTAGGAAATGTGGACTCCAGCCTGCCCAACACTTTTAGCACAAACTAGTTAGATACTGGAAGGTCAATTTAACACAGGATCCTATCTATCTGACAACTTGCAGCAGGAAAAGCCTCTCTGGGCTATTACACTGAGAAAAGGGCAACAGCAAAACAACATGTCCGCTTTTATATGGAGAGAGACGTGATTTTGGCAGCAAATGACAGAAGCTTTTGTGTCTGGATGTTGTGGATGGTGCCCTGATTGGCTGCCAGAAACTACACACATTAAGATAGTTCCAAAAATAAAATAACAATCTGCTGCTTCTCTTAGCTCTACCAATCCCTTCACCTCATAAAACACTTCCCCCCTACTCATCATACAGCACCACTATCCAAGCCATAGTCCTTACAAAAGCATTAATGGAAACACGATCATTTGCGAAACTGTGCCCGTATTTTGCTGACTTTGAGGGAAAATGCTAGGGAATATGATCATTAATCCGAATGAGCTACAGTGGGTACGGAAAGTATTCAGACTCCTTTAAATGTTTCATTCTTTGTTTCATTGCAGCCATTTGGTTAATTCAAAAAAGTTCATTTTTTCTCATTAATGTACACTCTGCACTCCATCTTGGCTGAAAAAAATGTAGTTTTTGCAAATTTATTAAAAAGGAAAAACTGAAATATCACATGGTCATAAGTATTCAGACCCTTTGCTCAGTATTAAGTAGAAGCACCCTTTTGAGCTAGTACAGCCGTGAGTCTTCTTGGGAATGATGCAACAAGTTTTTCACACCTGGATTTGGGGATCCTCTGCAATTCTTCCTTGCAGATCCTCTCCAGTTCCATCAGGTTGGATGGTGAACATTGGTGGACAGCCATTTTCAGGTCTCTACAGAGATGCTCAATTGGGTTTAGGTCAGGGCTCTGGCTGGGCCAGTCAAGAATGGTCACAGAGTTGTCCTGAAGCCACTCCTTTGTTATTTTAGCTGTGTGCTTAGGATCACTGTCTTGTTGGAAGATGAACCTTCAGCCAAGTCTGAGGTACTCGTTGCTGAAGTCTGGTGCGACCAGAATCAGATGTTATCATAGAACCTGCTTTAGCTCCTGGAACACCATCTCTGTGTCAGCAGTCCATTTAACTATGGTCAACTTGGTACCTTTAAGAAGATCCATCAATGGTGCGGCGATTATAGCAAACCTTGGGATGAACCGCCGGTAATAGCCCACAATTCCAAGAATTGCCCTCACTTGCTTCTTGGAAAGCTGTTGCAGCCACTTCTGAATTACCTCTATCTTATTTATCCTCTTCCTTCCCTATGGCACACTTTTTTAGATTTATGGTGAACCCCGCATGTCATAAAGCATCCAGAACCAGCTGTACCTTTGGCAAATTGGCTACCCCAGTTAGGGCTAAAGATCACAATGTCATCGAGGTATGCTGAGGCTTGCTTCTTATGCAGAGCCAGGATCCCAACCATCTCCCTTTGGAAGGTGGCCAGGGCCACCTGCAGACTGAAGGGCATCCTAGTGTATTGAAAACACCCATCAGGTGTCGAGAAGGCTGTCTTCTCCTTGGCGCTCTGGGAAATGGGGATCTGCCCATAGCCTTTTGTCAGGTTCAGGGTTGTAATGTACCTTGTGCATCCAAGTCTCTCAATGAGTTTGTCCACCCAAGGCATCGGGTAAGCATTAAAACCTGAGATTTCATTCAGCCTGGATTAGTCATTCCAAAAAGCCACTCACCATCGGGCTTTGGCACGAGAACGATGATACTTGGCCATCCACTTTTTGACTCCTCTATCACCCCAAGGTCTAGTATCCTCTTCTCCTCATTTGATATCACCTCTATCCGTGCTTATGGATTTCTGTAGGGCTTGAGGTTCACCCTTACATGTCGTTTTGTCAACACGTCATGCTCCACCACCTGCCTATGCCCCGGCAACTCTGAGAACAGCACCTGACACTGTTGCCTCTGGGCCGGAGTCAGAGTCTCTGCAGTGGTGACATTGTCCACTGTGACTTTGCGAATGGCTCCCTGACAAGGGGTAGCCAGCGATTTTTGGTCTCACCAGGGTTTAAGCAAGTTTACATAATAGACTTGGTGCGGCTTCCTTTGACCTGGCTGGTGTACCTTGTAATTAACTTCACCCAGTTTTTCCACCACCTCGTATGTGCCTTGCCACTAGGCTAGGAATGTGCTCACCACCATGGGGACAAGCATTAGCATGCGGTCCCCGGGCTGGAACTGCCTCAGCTTCGCCGATCGGTTATACACCTTTACCAATGCCTCCTTGTTCCTAGAGAAGGTACTCCTTCAGAATATGCATCATTTTTGCCATTCTCTCCTGCAGCTAGGCGACATGATCTATGATGCTCCGGTGTGGCGTGACTTCTGCTTCCCATGTTTTCTTGATGATGTCCAGGAGCCCTCGTGGATGTCGACCATACAGAGGCTCGAACGGCAAGAAGCCAGTAGAGGCCTTGGGCACTTCCCTGATGGAGAAGAGCAGAAACAGAAGACAGTCCTTCTAATGACCTTTTTGAGCATGTCTTTCAAGGTTTTATTGAAGCGTTCTACTAGGCCATTGGTCTGTGGATGGTACTCTGAGGTTCCCAGCTGAGCAATCTGGAGGACCCTACACAGTTCTCTCATTACTTTGCTGATGAATGGAGTTTCCTAGTCTGTCAAAATCTCCTTTGGCAGGCCCATCCTAGCAAAAATATGGCCAAGTTCCCAGGCGATACTCTTGGCCGAAGAGTTCCTTAGAAGTACTGCTTCAGGGTACCGGGTTGCATAGTCCATGACCACTAGAATATATTAGAGCCTTCGTGAAGACTTGACTAAACTATCTACTAGGTCCATGGCAATTTGCTCAAACGGGATCCCGGTAACAAGACTAGAGGACTTAGGAAGTGAGAAGAGGGAGCGGTTATCTGGCAGGAGGGACAGAACCTACAATAATTCAGGATCTCCCGATAACATCCCGGCCAACAGAACTACTGAAATATTCTCTCCTGTGTTACTCTATTCCCAGATATCCCCCCAAGACATGTGCATGGGCCATGTCTAGAACCCTCCACCAGTATATCCCTGGAATTAACAACTGCTCTAATATTTCACCTCCCCTCAGTGTAGTCACTCAATACATCAATTCTCCATTGACTGCAAATTGTGGGTACCTTGTGTCAGCCCCCAGCTCTTGAGCAACCCCATTAATCACAGACACATTTTCAAAGGCCCCGTTTAGGGTAAGATAATGCATTTGAGCATTTCCCAAATTTTCCCCAGAATCCTCCAACTCGGGAACCTCGGCCTCACTGGTCACCGTTGCTTCCTCATTACCAGCTAGGACACATAAGGGGAACTTCTCCCCCTTCAACTGCAACAGGGATTTATCAGGGTTGCGCTGGGGTTTAGCAAGTCTCTGACTACCCTGACCTCATGGAGCTATGTACCATGGTTCATTTTAATCAACACTCTGTCAACAGGGTAGTCTTTTGCATTCTCGTGGATACAACAGACACCCACATGTTTCCCTGGGATCAACTGGTGGGGAAGTGTGGCCCTTAGCAGGGTCACCAATCTCCCGCAGTCCAAGAGTCCTTACACCAGTACTCCATTTATGGTCACGGGACATGACTGTGGCCCCTCACTGGGCTGATAGTCCACACTGCAGGATGGGTAGGCATAATATGAGCAACTCCTGCCTAGGCTACAATCCATCTGCTCAGAAGACCAGCAAACTTTGGTAACATCTCAGCAGTTCCTTGGGACCTCGAGCTCCCCCCAGTGGTGGCTCTGTTACCCCTCTTTTTGGCCTCGAGCTCCCGCTGTGTACCCCAGTATGGAGATGTACCACCACACAGTTTTCTTAGGGACCTCTCAACCACCTGGTACCTTTTTATGAGGCCCACCAAGTTATCCACATTCCGGAGGTCACCCTGGGCAACCCAGGTCTGGACCAGCCTGGGAAGGGAGTGAATAAACCTATCCATAACCACTCGCTTGTCTATCTGGGCTGGAGTGCAGGACTCTGGCTGAAACCATCATTTCTGGACAAAATTCAATAAGTCAAACATTTGTGAGCGAGGAGGTTTATCACCATAATAAGCCCAGTGATGAACCATTTGGGCTCTGACAGACGTAGTGATCCCCGCGCATGCCAATATCTCCATTTTCAACTTGGCATATTCATGCTCATCCTGTAACACCAAATCATAATAGGCCTTCTGGGGTGGCTCACCAATCAAATAGGGGGTCAGCACATCTGCCCACTGCCCTGGTGGTAGTTTCTCATGCTCCACCACCCGCTCAAACACAGTCAAAAATGCCTCCACATCATCCCCTGGGGTCAACTTTTGCATGGCTCATCTTACTGCTCTCCAGACGCATGAGTCATCACCTTGATGTGGGGGAGGGGAGGCTTGTCTGCTGCGAACATCTCCCACCGGGAGTTCCATCTGCCTTTGTTGTTCAATTTGTTGTATCAGGAGTTTATTTGTCTCCTGTTGCACCTGGTGCTGCTGCTTTTGGCTCAAAATCAGGTGCTTGATTAGCTCATCCATTTTGTCCAACTGCTGTTCCATCCCTGTAGCCACCTTCACCCAAAACATATGATTTATCCACCACTGCTACATGTGTTCCTGGAACGTTGCCCCCATTACACCACTTGTGGAAGGTCGGTTCACTTAGCTGCTGCTTGAGGTAGACACAGGCACGCATGTGGTTAAAGTCTCTGAGTGGTTTATTGCACCATAAACCAAAAGCCCAAACTGGTAACATAAAAACAGCTCAAATGAAAATAATAAGTTCATATACAGTCCTGCCCAGTTCCTCTGGGACAACACATATCGCTGCTGTTGCGGGAGCTGAAGGTCTGGAGGCTTCCTTTCCTCCACACAACACAGAAAGAGAAAAAAAATGGCTGGACCTTTAACTGCCTCCAGCCACACCCTGGAGGTGGAGATGTGGTGGGTAGGTATCCTGCTCATCTCTGGCATGCCCAACATGAAAGCCAGGCCCATATAGCGACAGGATTGCTCTAAGCACATAACATGTTGGAGAAAACACTTATGGCTCTCACATCACTCAGGAAAGCAACATATGTGACAAATATCTCCCCTCACATACGGCGCCATTGACCCTGTCACACCCTTAACCATGGCCGCCAGATTACCATGCTTTGGTACTGTGACCAGGGTAGACAGATTTTTGTTCCCATACTCATGCTATGCCAGTCTCGATGGAGGAGAAGGCTTAAGGAATTTGGTGCTTCTTCAAAGGGTTTGGGGAAGTATTTTGGGGATACAAAATGCTGACACATTTGATTAACTTTATGGATGTGTTGGGCAACAACTATTCTCCAGTTGCAGAAAATTTGTGTAAGTTCACATTAGGCAAAAATTTGGTGACTTTCCAAAGCTTTTACTCTACTTTTTTGGCATTAAAACTTTGATGACTTGGTCTCAATAACTCTATTGATCCTGCAACAGGCCCCAGAGCATAATAAGGGTAATGTGTAAAATATAAAAGATCCTTATACTGGCCTCACTATTCACCTTTCTAGCAACTCTGCTCCGAGTCCTCACCATCATCTATCTGTACCTTGTTGCATCTTCTGATCCCCAGCACTCATGCTGAAATCCCCGTACCTCTGATGCTGAGCCAGGACTTCTGACTCTGATAAGGCACTTGAAGTTTCCGCACAAGCGCTTGAAAGGTCACATGACTGTGATATCACTACCTGTGCTGTGACCTTGCACATGCATGCGCAGGACCACCCAAGGTCATATCAGAGTCAGGTGTTTCGGATCAGCAGGAGAGGCCTGGGCATTTCAGCGCGAGCAGCAAGAATTGGAAGATGTGAGTAGGACCAGACGGGTGATGGTGAGGAGCGTAGTGGCTGGAGAGATGAGCAGTAAGGTGGGTACAAGAATATTTTAAATTTTTTAAAATCTTTTGATAGCTCTTTATGGCACAGAAAAACTGCATCCTGTGGCCGCCATTTCACTGAAACCACGCAGAAGCGAATTAAAAAACAGGTGCATTTTGGCATTTTTAGAAAATTCAAGTAGAATGCAATTCCACTCAAATTTATTCACTTTATTCATCTCTACCAAATATCAATTACTATGCAGTCCATAACCAATGCAGAATATTCCTGCAAGTTGCATGCTAATTTGTTAGAAGACTATACAAGAAAAACACAAGAAATAAAACACCCTGATTAAATAAGTGTGCATACCTTGTACAAAGGTCATTAAGCAGTGTTCAATTTGGAAACTTGTGGGCCCCAATGCAATATCTCCGATGGGTTCACCAACTATCATGGGTCTTTAATAATATTCAACATCTCATATGGAGCAAAAGGACCTTTTGTAATCCTTATAGGCTCCAGGGACAAGTGCATCACATTAAAAGGTACACCATCGCCTAGTCTGCCCAGTATGTGACTAGAGTGCAAAAGTTATTAAAGATCCATGACTTGTTCATCTTGTTGAAAGTTAGGCGGTCTACACTTTCAGGGGACAACCAGAAGACATGTTCTGAGAGAACGCTTACTACCGAGCTTGACAAAACCTCCAAGGCATGACAGGCGAGCTCAGGCCATGCTTCAATTTTTAAAGACTAAAATGGTCTTATGGCATTAATATTGAGCTCGAGATACTCCTGCACCATCCTCTGTAGTCGTTCACAACGTGTCAGACTTGTACTCTGTTCTGCTGGTGCATGGGCTGGTCTGAAAAATGCGTGAAACGACTCACAGAAATTGCTTATGCCTCTTACACTGCTGCTGCTAATGTTTCTGCATTGATGACTCAACGTTTTTGGGGTTAGAAGTTTATAACTGCGATGCACACTGTCACACTTGGACACAAGTTAGTCTGGCGGACAAAACAGCATACAAATATGATCGGATGGAAACGGGGAGAGGAAGGGATTGGACACCTCCTGACACCAACCTGTGCCTGTCCCTAAACTCCCCTAACGCCCTAAGCAGGTCCTTCCCCCCACCGCTGTCACATGCCTAGTCCCTGATTGTCTCCTCAATATACCCTGGCTAGTGCATTGGCCAACAAGGACGCTAGTCTTACTACTGCAAATGGTAAAACAATGGTATTCAGGTTCTGCTACCAAGTTCCACAGCAGCATAGAAACAGCACCAGGAATCTAAACTCCCACAGCAGCAGCAACACCAGCGACACAAGAACTATTACCGCTGATCAGCTGATGGGTCATGTGACTATTTAAATGAAGGTGGGAGCAGTTACCAACCAACATCGGCTGACCATTATAACAGAAGCTGCTAGCAAGAGAATGACATTAACTCTTGCTGGCCCAAAAGGAAAAAACAACATTTAAAATACAGCACTACCAAAGCTGCCACGAATCCCATAATGAATCGTGACACACACTGTGTGCCTCACTGCTGTCTTGGGGAAAATCACTCTTAAGATTATCTACAGGTGTATTTCAATACTACAACTTGGATGTCACTTTACAGGAGAGGAATCATCTGGCAAAATTAAGTCTTGTACCATGGATCTTACAGAGTGGCAACCCAGTAGTCAGCACTAGGGTTGAGCGACTTTTATTTTTATAGGATCGGGTCGGGTTTCACGAAACCCGACTTTCTCAAAAGTCGGGTCGAGTGAAATCGGCCGATCCTATAAAATAGTCGGGATCGGGGTCGGCCGAAACACGAAACCCTATGCAGTGCAATGGGATACTATGGTTCCCAGGGTCTGAAGGCGAGGAAACTCTCTTTCAGGCCCTGGGATCCATATTTAAGTGTAAAATAAAGAATCAAAATAAAAAATATTGATATACTCACCCTCGGACGCGCCCTGGTACTAAGCGGCAGGCTTCCTTCCTAAGAATGAGCGCATGAATGACCTGCGGTGACGTCACGGCTTGTGATTGGTCACGTGAGCGGTCACATGGGCGGCTGCGACCAATCACAAGCCGTGACGTCATCTAAGGCCCTTCACGCGCTCATTCTTAGGAAGGAAGGCTGCCGGAAAGAAGCAGGGCGCGTCCGAGGGTGAGCATATACCTAATAGGAATATACTCACCCTTGGCTTCTTTCCGGCAGCCTTCCTTCCTAAGAATGAGCGCGTGAAGGGCCTTAGATGACGTCACGGCTTGTGATTGGTCGCGGTCGCCCATGTGACCGCTCAGGCGACCTATCACAAGCCGCGACGTCACCGCAGGTCATTCACGCGCTCATTCTTAGGAAGGAAGGCAGCCAGTTAGTACCAGGGCGCGTCCGAGGGTGAGTATATCAATATTTTTTATTTTGATTCTATATTTTACACTTAAATATGGATTCCGATACCGATTTCCGATATTGCAAACATATCGGAACTCGGTATCGGAATTCCGATACCAGATTCAGAAGATCGCCGACCTCATGGCCGACCCCACAAAGGGGTCGGGTCGGGTTTCATGAAACCCGACTTTGCCAAAAGTCGGCGACTTCTGAAAATGGCCGACCCGTTTCGCTCAACCCTAGTCAGCACTATTTCTAATCTTAAGAATACACGAATCATGTTGCAGATAGTGCAGCAAGAAGGCACTCATGTGTTGGGTGCTTACATGAGGTTCAAGTCCACGGTGTGTTGGTCGCGCGGTAACACTCAAACTTGCTTTCTCTGTCCCCTCCCACCAACCACCGATAACGGAGAGGGTATCATTATCCTCTTCATCACCTCTTCCTCCTTGTCCTCATCCATTTGTTCCTTGGATCCTGCACCTTCACTAACAGTTTGTCTGGTACCATGAGCCCCCCTCGATCACTATAATCCACCCTCCCATGCCACACTCCTGTGGACAACAGTCCGGAACTTCAAGATGTTGTTATCCCTTATACTCCTCTGCTTCCACCACTTCCTCTGGGACCATTACCTCCTCATGTAGACTTCAAAGTGTGCTCCAGCATGTAGATAACGAGAATAGTGATGCTGACGGCATCGCCAGCGCTAACCATCTTAGTAGTCATTTCAAAACTGTGCAGAATGGTACAGAGGTCCTTTATTTGTGCGCACTCTGCAAGCGTTATTTGCACCACATCCGTAATATGTTGGCCCAGGCTATGCAAAAGGACATACTGAATCAGACTCATTGCTGCTGTCATAGTCACTGCAACATGTGGAGAGTGGAATTCCACCATGTTGGCCGATTGCATATCAAATGATTAACCGGTAGGCCAAAAGATCTCTGTAGGAATGCAAGTCGATGATCTGCGGGGTGCGAATGGCAGAAGTCAGCACACAGCCATGCTTTCTGCAGCAGTGCATAGGGCCGCCACCAGGTTCGCATCATTATCGCACATGGCTTTCCCTGGCTCCAGACTCAGTGGAGATAGCCATTGCTCAAAACACAGCCAGGATAGCTGTCCACAACTCTTGAGCTGTGTGACTGCGATCTCCAAGACATAGCAATTTTAACACTGCATCTGTCTGCACTGTTAGAACATGGGACTCATTAAGGGAGAGGTTGAGGGTGCAGGTGGAGGCCCTAGAGGAGGTAGTAGCAATGGAGGAAGTGTTAGATGCAGAGATATGTCCAGCAAGACTTGGGGATTCCAAGAATTGTGGAGCAGCTGATTGCCCGCCTGCCCCCACAGCCACCATTGTCACCAAGTGCCCAGTCAGCGAGCTGTAACGCCCCAGACCATGTTTTTTCAGATTTTTTTCAGAGAATGGGTGATGTTATCTGGTGTAGTGCAGGCACAGCTTTCTTAGAGAAGTAATGGAGACTGGGTAACTGGTACTGGGGGGACTGCAACGGCCATCAGCTTTCAGAAACCATCTGTATCCACCAGGCGGAAAGGCACCATTTCCGTGGCCAACAGATTGGAGATGGTGGAGTTCATGCTCTTTGTCCTGAGAGTCACCCTCCTCCTCTTCCTGCCCTGACAGCACAGTACAGTCCGTGTGTGTCTCAGGTATCTGAGTCTCATCAGGATCACCTCCACCCCCAGGGATTCACATCTGGTAACGAGGGTTTGGATTCTGCTCGGACCTTATTAGGTTTGGCGTTGGATCCAACATGAAAAAAAATTAGAGTCAGTGCAGATGCTTTCCTCTTCTGGATTCTGTGAATCTTTGGAACAGACCTCTGATGCCCATAGAATAAAATGTGAGCAGCTTTGCAGACTCACCCATCTGTGGTTCCACACATTCACTTGGCCGGTTGGAGAGTTGAGACGTGGCAGGAAACAAGGGTGATTGGAGTTACACATCTCAGGATTGTACTGTGTGTGATGTTAAGGTGAAGGAGGAGGAGAAGCCACTTGATGCAGCGATTGCCATCCACTAGAGCACATGCTCTTTCTGGCCCTCATCTACAAGGCATACCAGTGTATGGCTGTCAAAGAAAACGACTCAAGTAGCCCGTCTTTGGATAGGACAAGACGGTATTTGTTCAGTAGAGCTTTCAATAACATTACCACCTAACCAATATACACATTGAACACCAAGCCTATTCCCCCTGCCCCTCTTTTAAACAGCTGTTTCACAACCCAGGCCCAGATCTGTCAGTCATCTGTCACTAAATTAACAATCAGTATTTATTTGCTGAGATAGTGTGCCTGCACAACAATATTAGCCCAAACTATTTTGAGTAGGAAATTTGGCCTCCTGCTTGCACAAAAATATTAGCCCAAATGATTTTGATTAGGAAATGTGACCTGTTACTGCACAACAGTATTAGACCAAACGATTTTGATTAGAAAAAGTGGCCTGGTGCCTGCACAACAATATTAGCCCATATGCTTTTGATTAGGAAATGTGACCTGGTACCTGCACAACAATATTATCCCCAGCGATATTGATTAGGAAATGTGGCCTGGTGCCTATTCAACAATATTAGTCCAAACTATTTTGATTAGGAAGTGTGGACTCCTGCATGCACTCCAATTTTAGCCCAAACAATTTTGATTAGGAAATGTGGCCTTTTGCCTGCACAACACTATTTACCCAAATGATTTTTATTAGGAGATGTGGCCTGGTGTCTGCCTAACAATATTAACCCAAATAATTTTGATTACAAAATATGAACTCCAATATTAGCTAAACAATTTTGATTAAGTAATGTAGCCCTGTGCCTACACACCAATATTAGCCCAAACAATTTTGATTAAGAAATGTGGCCTGGTGTCTGCACAACAATATTAGCCCAAACAATTTTGATTATGAAGTGTGGCCTGGTGCCTGCACAACAATATCAGCCTAAATGATTTTGATTAAGAAATTTGGCCTCATGCCTGCACCATAATATTAGTCCAGACGATTTTGATTAGGAAGTGTGGAGTGCTGCCTGCACAACAATATTAGCCAAAACGACTGTGATTAGGAACTGTGGCCTGGTACCTGCACAACATTATTAGCCCAAACAATCTTGATTGGAAAATGTGGCATAGTGCCTGCACAACAATATTAGACCAAACAATTTTGATTAGTAAATCTGGCCTTGTGTCTGCACCACAATATTAGCCCAGACGATTTTGATTAGGAAAGGCAGAGTCTTGACTGCACAACAATATTAGTCCAAACAATTTTGATTAGGAAATGTGGACTCCAGCCTGCCCAACACTTTTAGCACAAACTAGTTAGATACTGGAAGGTCAATTTAACACAGGATCCTATCTATCTGACAACTTGCAGCAGGAAAAGCCTCTCTGGGCTATTACACTGAGAAAAGGGCAACAGCAAAACAACATGTCCGCTTTTATATGGAGAGAGACGTGATTTTGGCAGCAAATGACAGAAGCTTTTGTGTCTGGATGTTGTGGATGGTGCCCTGATTGGCTGCCAGAAACTACACACATTAAGATAGTTCCAAAAATAAAATAACAATCTGCTGCTTCTCTTAGCTCTACCAATCCCTTCACCTCATAAAACACTTCCCCCCTACTCATCATACAGCACCACTATCCAAGCCATAGTCCTTACAAAAGCATTAATGGAAACACGATCATTTGCGAAACTGTGCCCGTATTTTGCTGACTTTGAGGGAAAATGCTAGGGAATATGATCATTAATCCGAATGAGCTACAGTGGGTACGGAAAGTATTCAGACTCCTTTAAATGTTTCATTCTTTGTTTCATTGCAGCCATTTGGTTAATTCAAAAAAGTTCATTTTTTCTCATTAATGTACACTCTGCACTCCATCTTGGCTGAAAAAAATGTAGTTTTTGCAAATTTATTAAAAAGGAAAAACTGAAATATCACATGGTCATAAGTATTCAGACCCTTTGCTCAGTATTAAGTAGAAGCACCCTTTTGAGCTAGTACAGCCGTGAGTCTTCTTGGGAATGATGCAACAAGTTTTTCACACCTGGATTTGGGGATCCTCTGCAATTCTTCCTTGCAGATCCTCTCCAGTTCCATCAGGTTGGATGGTGAACATTGGTGGACAGCCATTTTCAGGTCTCTACAGAGATGCTCAATTGGGTTTAGGTCAGGGCTCTGGCTGGGCCAGTCAAGAATGGTCACAGAGTTGTCCTGAAGCCACTCCTTTGTTATTTTAGCTGTGTGCTTAGGATCACTGTCTTGTTGGAAGATGAACCTTCAGCCAAGTCTGAGGTCCATAGCACTCTGGAAAAGGTTTTCATCCAGGATATCTTTGTACATGGCCACATTCATGTTTCCTTCAATGACAACCAGCCGTCCTGTCCCTGCAGGTGAAAAACACCCCCATAGCATGATGCTGCTACCACCATGTTTCACTGTTGGGATTGTATTGGGCAGGTGATAAGCAGTGCCTGGTTTTCTCCACACATACCGCTTAGAATTATCACCAAAAAGGTCTATCTTCATCTCATCAGACCAGAGAATTTTATTTCTCATAGTCTGGGAGTCCTTCATGTGTTTTTAGCAAACTTTATGCAGGCTTTCATATGTCTTTCACTGAGCAGAGGCTTCTGTTTGGCCACTCTGCCATAAAAACCTGACTGCTGGAGGGCTGCAGTGATAGTTGACTTTGTGGAACTTTCTCCCATCTCCCTACTGCATCTCTGGAGCTCAGCCACAGTGATCTTGGGGTCCTTCATAACCTCTCACCAAGGTTCTTCCTCATAATTGCTCAGTTTGGCTGGACGGCCAAGTCTAGGAAGACTACTGGTGGTACCAAACTTCTTCCATTTATGGATTATGGAGGCCACTGTGCTCTTAGGAACCTTGAGTACTGCAGAAATTCTTTTGTAGCTTTGGCCAGATCTGTGCCTTGCAACAATTCTGTCTCTGAGCTCCTTGGCCAGTTCTTTTGACCTCATGATTCTCATTTGGTCTGACATGCACTGTGAGCTGTGAAGTCTTAGGCTACGTTCACATTTGCGTTGTTGTGTGTTGCGTCGGCGACGCATCGGCGACGCAACGCACAACGCATGCAAAACGCATGCAAAACGCATTGTTTTGTGACGCATGCGTCCTTTTTTTGCATGATTTTGGACGCAAAAAAAATGCAACTTGCTGCGCCCTCTGCGCCCTGACGCGTGCGCCGAAAAAGACGCATGCGTCACAAAACGCAACACAACGCATGTCCATGCGCCCCATGTTAAATATAGGGGCGCATGATGCATGCGGCGACGCTGCAGCGCCCGATGCTGCGGCGCACAACGCAAATGTGAACGTAGCCTTATATAGACAGGTGTGTGTCTTTCCAAATCAAGTCCTATCAGTTTAATTAAACACAGCTGGACTCCAATGAAAGGAGTAGAACCATCTCAAGGAGGTTCACAAGGAAATGGACAGCATGTGACTTAAATATGAGTGTCTGAGCAAAGAGTCTCAATACGACCATGTGATATTTCTGTTTTTCTTTTTTTATTAAATTTGCAAAAATTTCTACATTTCATTTTTTTTCATTCAAGATCGGGTGCAGAGTGTACATTAATGTGAAAAAATGAACTTTTTTGAATTTAACAAAACAAACAGTGAAAAATTTAAAGGGGTCTGAATACTTTCCGTACCCACTGTATGTTCATGCCACATACAGATTATATTTTTTTGCACTGGTGTGCCACACGGCCAATCCCTGATTGAAGGCTGGCTGTCTCATTTGGTATTATTGCACATGTGCAGTTGCCATTTTACTTGGGTCTGCTGCACCCTGTTAGTGTATTTGTATTGAGGCCCAGTTAGACAGGTCAGCATCTCTGCCTGTTTTTTTTTTTTTCTGCAATGAAACAAACAGTGAAAAATTTAAAGAGGTCTGAATACTTTCCGTACCCACTATTCATGCTGAATTTGAGATTGGCAAATGTTTTCAGAACAAGTTCGCTACGCTCTGCTCATGGAGCATTTTTCAACAGTCCAATATTGTTCAGGACAATACCTTTTTTCCTACTGTCTAATCATCTGTACTGTTATAAAAGTCTATTTTGGATCTCTAAAGACCCTCATACGCATGAGATTAAGTCAGCCTGTACTGGGACTGGCCAACCATCTAATGTTCATAGGGGACTCCACACTTTCCGCCTCTGATAATGTTGGGGGAGCAAAGAATTAGGAAGTTTAAATTCCAATGCTCGATCATTTTCTTCTCTCTGGAGATAAGTCATTAGAAATGTCTGGCAGCGACTCCCTGTCACATCACTTACATATGCATGCCCTACCAAACAAAGTGTACATAAGTGTATAAGTGGAGGTTATAGTGGCTAGTGGACCACAACTATCTGATGTATATAACCACTATTAGGCCTCTAATTCAGCTTTGTACTGTATGGCACTTATGTTTGGGTATTACCCCCTTAACACCTACATAATTGGAAACATTTATCAAAACTATTTAAAACAAAGGTTGTCTTTGTTTCCCGCAGCGACCAATCAGAGTGTAGAAAGCACACTGTCAGTGCGCATTGCAAGGAACGATTGTCACGAGCAGGAAGAACAGAGACCGTCCCCACCACCTGAAAGTGACAGCAGTTTTGTGGGTAGGGTTGATCTCTACTTTTCCTGCTCCCTGGATTACAATGCACACTGAAAATGCGCCCTCTTTCTGGCTTTCTTGCTGGTGAGGGAGCTCGCTGTCACTGTGCATTAAAAAGAATATTGCACAGTGGCAAGATCTTACTGAGCATACGTCGGAATTGACAACTGATGCATTCTCTGTAGAGCAAGAACTAGTCCTGCACCTGAAACGGATGCAAAAATATGCAGAATACCTCTTTCTGTCTCCTGAAAATTAAAAATGCCCCTTGCAAATAGGAGGAGAGCTTGTCCAATTAAACAAAACAAGATAAAACAGACCATACCTATATAGTGGGCCCCTAGCCTTAAGGGTGCAGCCTATAAAGTGGATCGCAATGACTAACAATTATGAGAAGTGAATTGTAAAAGTCTTCTCTTTGACTTACAAATGAAAGAAAGAGTTAAATTATGGCATCATATGTTGTTGTTCCAAGTGTCTTGGACTGTCTTCAGGCTTTGTTAGGTTTCAGGAAACTGTGATTAGGTCATACATTATTGTTATTATCTTTGGTAGACAACTGGAGTGGAAGCATTAAAATGTAAATTAAAAAGTTAGAAACAGAATTAATTTGAGGCCAGTGTGCCTGAAAGTAAGCCAAAAAACGAACTACTTATAAATGACTAATCCTCTGTGAACTTTAAAACCTTTTACAAGCTGAAAAACCATGTGGCAAACTGCAGAATTTATAACACCTCTTTCTAGATCCCATAAGAGTGAATAATATAAAACAGATTATGGGTACTATAGGCTTAGAAGAATTTTAACATCCTGATGACTGATTTGCTTCATCCATACAGAGCCTTCTCATTACATCTCTAAATACCTTTGAATGGAAACATGGCAGTTCCCTGACATGGAAATTACTGTTCACATGCAACATCCCCATGGTGGCTCAAGAATAAAAAGCAAAAATATAATAAATTATAACTTTGTTTTAAATGAACATTTTTTTTTCATGTATCATTTTTATTATTTAGATCCCTATTTTCTCTTTACTAGTAGCTAACACATGAAGAAAACAATTACACAAAAAATGTTGCAAAAAATCACAGCGAGCCTTGCCCAAGAGTAGAATTGAGCAAATTTGTTCGGGTTCTCTCTTATTTGGCAAGCTATAGTGCTTGCCGAATAAGCTGCAGAAGGAACCCGGCTTCCTGGATCGCGGCGGCCGATCAGTTGATCGGCGCCGCAGCTACATGTGTTGCGGCTGTGTCACAGTCACAGCACATACAGGGGTTGGACAAAATAATGGAAACCCCTAACGTTTTGGCATAATAATCTTCGAACATGTGATAAACATGCAAACCGTGACATATGGTAATGTTTTGTAGTTGATTATTTGTGTTATGTGATATGTGTATGTAAATTAACTGTTTGTTTTGCATAATTGTAAGAACATTGATTGATACCAATGGCAGACCTCTCAGATTTTCAAAGAGGCCAAATTGTTGGTGCTCGTATGGCAGGCGCTAGTGTAACAGAAAGTGCCCGAATGCTTGGCGTGTCAAGAGGTACTGTTTCCAAAGTAATGACTGCATTTGAAAGAGAAGGAAAAACGTCCGCAGCAAAGCACAGGTCCAGCCGAAAGTTAAAGTTGACTGAGAGAGATCATCGGACTCTAAAGAAAATTGTGAGGGAAGATCGCAAGACCACGGCTCCGAAAATCACTGCTGAGCTCAATGAACACCTACAGAACCCAGTTTCCACAAAAACTGTTCGTCGGGAGCTGCACAAATCTGGATTCCACGGAAGAGCTACAATTAGAAAACCGCTGCTCTCAATGACATATGTTTCCAAGCGTTTAGTGGTGTAGAAACCTCCAGAATTGGCCCTCGAGCAGTGGAAACATGTGATATTCTCAGACGAATCATCGTTTACCCTATTTCCAACCTCCGGCCGAGTGTATGTTTGGAGACAGCTGAAAGAAGCATTCTATCCAGACTGCCTTCTCCCAACCGTAAAACATGGTGGAGGTTCTGTGATGATCTGGGGTGCTATTTCGTGGAGATCCGCCAGGCCAATGATATCCCTTCATGGAAGAATTAACAGCCGAGATTATTAAGGCATTTTGGGCCTAAATTGTGCATCCAATGGTTCAAGCACTGTTCCCGGAGGGGAACGCCATCTTTCAGGATGATAATGCACCAATTCATACAGCTAGAATCGACAAAGCATGGCATGTGGAACATTCTAATGAAGTTGAGCATCTCATCTGGCCCCCACAATCCCCAGACCTCAACATTATTGAGCATTTATGGTCGATTTTAGAGATTCAGTTTAGATGTCGATTTCTGCCGCCATCGTCACTCAAAGAACTGGAGGGTGTTTTAACTGCAGAATGGGCTAAAATTCCTTTGGAAACAATTCACACCTTGTATGAATCCATACCTCAGAGAATTGAGGCTGTAATCGCCGCAAAAGGTGGACCTACACCATATTAAACTAACTTTTGTTGATGTTTCCAAGTGTTTCCATTATTTATCCAACCCCTGTACATGGAGAGCCTGTTTGTTGGGCTCTTCATGCATGTGTTGTGACTGTGACATAGCCGCAACACATGCAACTGCAGAACCGATCGGCTGATCGGCCGCCGCGATCCAGGAAGCCGGGTTCCCTCTGCAGCTATAGTGCTTGCCGAATAAAAGGGAACCCGAGCAAATTCGCTCATCTCTACCCAAGAGGGTCTCTTTAAACCTTTGCTAGAGGAGAACCCCATAAGGAGCACGAGATCTGTATTCTCATGACATTTATTGATATATTGGCCCTGATCTATCAAAACAATGATGCCAGATTTCTGGATTAAATTGCTTCGAAAGGTCGCCAAATTTTTGACCTGAGATAAGCAACAATTTTGCGATTTTTGCAGTTTTTGCAAGCTAACAAAAACATGGGCATGACCAATTTTCAATGCTGGATCCTGTCTGATATGCCTTCAGCTTTACAATGAAGGTGAGTATCAACCTATTGTGAAACATACTGTAGTTTTCAGTAAAAAAAAAAAAAAAACATTCTGGAGCTAAAAAAGAAACATATAATGATATACAAAACAGAAATATATATACAGTGGGGGAAATAAGTATTTGATCCCTTGCTGATTTTGTCAGTTTGCCCACTGACAGACATGAACAGTCTATAATTTTAAGGGTAGGTTAATTTTAACATTGAGAAAGAATAATCAAAAATAAAATCCAGACAATCACATTGTATAAATTATATAAACTTTTTGCAGTGAGAAATAAGTATTTGATCCCCTACCAACCATTAAGAGTTCTGGCTCCTACAGACCAGTTATACACTCCTAATCAACTCGTTACCTGCATTAAAGACAGCTGTCTTACCTTTATAAAAGACTCCTGTCCACAAACTCAATCAGTCAGGCTCTAACCTCCACAACATGGGCAAGACCAAAGAGCGCAAAAAAAAGTATGATTTTCCATTTATTTCTCACTCCTCTGATATGATCTAGCACATCAGAGGAGAGAGAAAAGAAGTTCCCCAGGTACCTCCGGTGTCCCCCGGCCCTCGGTGTCTTCTTCTGGGAAGAAAATGGTGGGCGCATGTGCAGTGCGCCCGCCAAGATCTGTTGACCGGAACCTGGCAACAATAGGAGATTTTTCCTATTGGTTCATTTTAATCACTGTGATAGACAAAATAGTAAATCAAACCCCCCTTTATCACTCCCTTAGTTAGGTAAAAATAATAAAATAAAAAAAGTGTTTTTTTTTCCATTAGAGTTAGGGTTGGGGCTAGAGTTAGGGTTAGGAAAGGGGTTAGAGCTAGAGCTAGGGTTAGGCTTGGGCTAAGGTTAGATCTAGGGTTAGGGTTGGGCTAGGGCTAGTGTTGGGCTAGGGTTAGGGTTGGGGCTAGAGTTAGGGTTGGGGCTAAGGTTGGGGTTAGGATTCTGGTGTTGAGATTAGGGTAGGGTTGGGGTTAGGGTTGTGGTTAGGGTTATGGTTAGGGTTGGGATTAGGGGTGTGTTGGGGCTAGTGTTGGGGTTAGGGCTGTGTTAGAGTTGGAGTTAGAATTGGGGGGTTTCCTCTGTTTAGGTACATCAGGGGGTCTCCAAACGTGGCACCCACCATTGATTCCAGCCAATTTTCCGTTCAAAAAGTCAAATGGTGCTCCCTACCTTCAGAGCCCTGCCATGCACCCAAACAGTGGTTTTCCCCACATAAGGGGTATTGGCATACTCAGGAGAAACTGCACAACAAATTTTGTGGTCCATTTTCTCCTGATACCCTTGTGAAAATAAAAAAGTTTGGTTCCAAAGTCAATTTTTTGAGAAAAAGGTAAAATGTTTTTCCTTCCACATTGCTTTAGTTCTCGTGAAGCACCTGAAGGGTTAATATACTTCTTGAATGTAGTTTTGTGCACCCTGAGGGGTTCAGTTTTTACAATGGTGTCACTTTTGGGTAAATTCTGTTTTATTGACCCCCCAAACTCACTTCAAATGTGACGTGGTCCTTAAAAAAAATGGTTTTATATATTTTGCTGGAAAAATGAGAAATCGCTGGTCAACTTTTAACCCTTATAACGCCCTAACAAAAATAAATTGCCGTATATACGCGAGTATAAGCCGAGATTTTCAGCCCAAATTTTTGGGCTGAAAGTGCCCCTCTCGGCTTATACTCGAGTCACGGTCGGCGGCAGGGTCGGCGGGTGAGGGGGAGAGGGCGCTGAGGCATACTTACCTGCTTCCGGGGCTCCTGGTGCTGTCCCTGCAGTCCCACGGTCTACGGGTGCCGCAGCTCTTCCCCTGTTCAGCGGTCACATGGGATCGCTCATTAGAGAAATTAATATGGACTCCACTCCCATAGGGGTGGAGCCGCATATTCATTTCTCTAATGAGCGGTAACGGTGACCGCTGATAGAGGAAGAGGCTGCGGCACCGAAGACCAGCTGTCCGGGGGAAGGAGCGGGACGCCGGGAGCAGGTAAGTATTACATATTCACCTGTCCGCGTTCCACACGCCGGGCGCCGCTCCATCTTCCCGGCGTCCCTTCGCACTGACTGTGCAGGTTAGAGGGCGCGATGACGCATATAGTGTGCGCGCCGCCCTCTGCCTGATCAGTCAGCTCAGTCCAGAGAGACGCCAGGACGGGACGCTGAGGAGCTGCAAGCAAGAGAGGTGAGTATGTCATTTTTTTTTTTTATTGCAGCAGCAGCAGCAATGGCACAGCTTTCTATGGTACATCTATGGGGCAATAATGAACGGTGCAGAGCACTATATGGCACAGCTATGGGGCAATAATGAACGGTGCAGAGCACTATATGGCACAGCTATGGGGCAATAATGAACTGTGCAGAGCACTATATGGCACAGCTTTCTATGGTACAGCTATGGGGCAATAATGAACGGTGCAGAGCACTACATGGCACAGCTATGGGGCAATAATGAACGGTGCAGAGCACTATATGGCACAGCTATGGGGCAATAATGAACGGTGCAGAGCACTATATGGCACAGCTATGGGGCAATAATGAACGGTGCAGAGCACTATATGGCACAGCTATGGGGCAATAATGAACGGTGCAGAGCACTATATGGCACAGCTTTCTATGGCACAGCTATGGGGCAATAATGAACGGTGAAGAGCACTATATGGCACAGCTATGGGGCAATAATGAACGGTGCAGAGCACTATATGGCACAGCTATGGAGCCATAATGAACGGTATGGAGCATCTATTTTTATTTTTGAAATTCACCGGTAGCTGCTGCACTTTCCACCCTAGGCTTATACTCGAGTCAATAAGTTTTCCCAGTTTTTTGTGGCAAAATTAGGAGGGTCGGCTTATACTCGGGTCGGCTTATACTCGAGTATATACGGTATGTTTCCAAAGTTGTGCTTGTGATGTAAAGTCGACATGTGGGAAATATTATTTTTAACTATTTTGTGTGATATGACTCTCTGATTTACAAGCACAAAAAAATAAAATATTTAAAATTGCTAAATTTTCTACATTTTTGCCAAATTTCTATTTTTTTTCATAGATAAACACAAGTCATATCGAAGAAATTTTACCACTAACATGAAGTACAATATGTCACAAAAAATAGTCTCATAATCAGTGGGATCCGTTGAAGCGTTCCAGGGGTATAACCTCATAAAATGACAGTGGTCAGAATTGTAAAAATTAACTTGGTCATTAAGTGCAAAATTGGCTCGGTCACTAAGGGGTTAAACTTTTTTCTTGGGAGTGCTGAAGGAACACAATTTCTCATAGCCTAAAGATGACTCTACAATTAATCCTTCTAATAATACCGTAGTAGTCGTTGACAATAATTTCACAACAAATCTCTTATAATGAATTATAATAATGATTACAATTACTAATTTGCATGTGCTTCCTCCATCCATAAAATTAGTCTGACCACTATATGTACGGAACATTGGTATGTCGCATATGTTTTCTTCTTTAGATTTATGTAGCTGTGTAGACTATGTTGTTTAAAGTGTAGTTGCTTTCAGGTAAATTTTCAGAAGAAGTTGTCATATGTGTGCACATTTTTCCTGGCCATCACATAATTTGTGTTGTAGATTTTATAGCAGTTTTCTGCTTTACAATCATTAGAAGCTTCAGCCTTTTTTTTCTCACTCCAGATTCCCCCCCCCCCCACCCTTCTCTATAGACTTTTGCAGACACAAGGTATAATTTGATCCCTCACTAAAGACAGAACTGTAGACATATTTGAATGGGTTTTTTTTAAAGGGAACCTGTCATGTAAAATAACCTTATTAAATGGCAGATGGGATTAATCTGCGTGTTAATAGTCTTCTGACATCCTGCTGCGCCTGCACAGAGAGCTCCGCTGCTGAGGGGAATAAAATTAAATTCCTCCCAGCCACATGTTCTAAGTTCAGCTTCCAGTCATAGGGGTGACACCAGTGCGATTTCAGTTGACTCTTTGCATAGATAGCGGCTGCTATAACCACACTCCCCGGTACTGACTGACAGCAGGCTCAGCTTTAGAGTCTGCAGTCAGTCAGTGCTGTCAGTCTGTGGGTGAATTGGGGTGTCTGTCCTTGTGGGGTGCACTTATATGGGGCGGGGTAGCCCACCTGATCTAATAATATGAGTGTTATCATTAGGCTGTAAGCCAGACACTGTGCATCACACCAACCTGTGTGACTGGCGCTGTATGCAAGCCCTATCTATGTGCATTTTAGATGGTAGGCAACCACCCCCTCCATGAATTGGAAGGTTTGTGAGAAGTTATTTTACCCTGATTTTTACTGTGCTGACCATGCCTTTATCATGGGGGGGTTGCTGCATCCTGCTAGTACATTGGTAATCTGACCTGGTGTTTGTAAACTGAGAATCTGGTCCATGCATCACTGAGACTGTTGTATATACAAAACATAGGAGACCACAAGCCTGCTGTATACGAATCACATATAATACACTGAGACACTGATGTATACAACACATAGGATACACTGAGAGTCTATTGTATGCATTATATAAAATACAGTGAAATTGCTGTATATACAGTGAGGAACAAAAGGATAACAATGTTTTAATCTTTTGATTTTTAGGCTCCATATCTCACCGTACAGCTTCAAACGTAAGACTACCATCATTTTATAAACAATCATCTTTTTCTTTGTAGTATAAAGGAAGAAAAAGATTTTTGGATGGGGATATTAGGCCCAGCAGAGCTGTCATCATATGCAATCCCCGATGATTGGCTCGGCATCAGGAACATACCTCCATCAATGCATGGTTAGCTTTGGGTGAAGTGTTTCCCGAGGGCCTGGCTCAATTCTGCGGAGGGGGCGCTTGGTGCATTTAGGACACTGACAAACAAATAGGGTTTTTTTTGCTGGCTGGAGTTGGATACATGTGCTACGGTTATGGAAACTGCCTTCTAGAGGAGCATGGACTGTGACTACAGACTATAGTGGCGATATATACAAAAGCTGTGGACCAACCTAAAGTTGGGACATAGGGGGTATCACCTGGTATAGGGGTAGCTACCTGCCCTGATTTGGGATCTTGGACTGGGGAGCATTGCATTGTGGCCATCTTTATGGAATTGCTGTATGACCATGGATGTAAGGAATAAAAATCAATTGAATCCTTAACCTGCCTAGGTGATTATCACAACCCACAACCTCAGATCTGCACATAGGTATTTGCTAATATTATTATTACACCTATTGCATATTGAGATAGGATCTTGGAGATGGGTATACCACTTTAAAGGTCAATTGGCTACACTATCAGCAAACATTTTATGGTGTATATGACAGGTCGACATACAGCTCTGGCATAAAATTAAGAGACCACTGCAAAATGTTCAGTTTGTCTGATTTTTCTCTTTATAGGTATATTTTTGAGTAAAATGTAAATTGTTCTTTTAGTCTATAAATTTCTGACAACATGTCCCCAAATTTCCAAGCAAAACATTTTGTATTTTTTTTTCTGACAAAGAAAAATTGTCAAAAACAAAACAGTGCTTTCAGACCTCAAATAATGCAAAGAAAACAAGTTCATAATCATTTAGAAACAACAATACTAATGTTTTAACTCAGGAAGAGTTCAGAAATCAATATTTTGTGGAATAACCATAATTTTTAATCACAGCTTTCATGCGTCTTGGCATGCTTTCCACCAGTCTTTCACACTGCTTCTTGCACAAAAAGTTAATCAGATCTTCTTTGTTTGATGGCTTGTGACTATCCATCAGCCTCTTGATTACATTCCAGAGGTTTTCCCCATGACAGGGTTTTGATGTGGTGGTCTCTTAATTTTTGCCAGAGATGTATGTTGTATGTATACACAACAAATGTTAAAGGGAACCTGTCACAACCCCCCCTGGCATTTGTAACTAAAAGAGCCACCTTGTGCAGCAGTAATGCTGCCTTCTGTCAAGGTGGCTCTTTTAGTTCAGGTCCCTGCCAACGATGAAATAATCTTTTTTATAATGTGCCCCTCATACCTCGAATTTGTCAGGGGGGCAGGTCTTTCCCCCCTGACACAGATGCACCACAGTCGTCACTCAGGACCTCTGCGCACCGGGCGCTGCCTCCTCTTCCTTCATTAGCGTCCCCAGCGCCTGCGCTGTAAGTTCAAAGGGCAGCGCAACTTGACAGAATGCAGCATTAGTACTGCACAAGGTGGCTCTTTTAGTTAAAAATGCCTGGTGGGGGGGGGGTGACAGGTTCCCTTTAAATCAAACCTTTTGAAAAAAGGATCATACATTGCTGAGAACTATGATTTTGAAACTTGTTTATAAATCGTCATTTGATTTCTGGACTATAATTTGGAATGAGTATTTCTAAGGGATTCTTTCCCATATATCGACACATCAAAATGGATCTTAAATGTACTTGTTTGGAAATGTCTTTTTTTAGCATTTCAGTACATGGAGCTAAGCAGCAATGCCTCAAACAGTCCATGGGCATTTTCTACACTCAGATACCATCTTCTGTTTGTATTACTAATGGTATTTACATGTGACATTTCTGAGATTAAATAAACATTTAGCAAATATACCTAGGTTTCATGTCTTGACATTTTATACAATTTATAGTGATGTAGAAAATGTATAAAAAAACTTAAAACCATTGTTAGGCCTTGCAGCTATCATTCTGCAGCTATTAGAAGGTCAAGTAAAACAGATGTATGTGTGTTCACGCTGTGCAGTGAAAGCTGCTGAAAGAAATAAATAACTGTGCTTTACTAGCAAAATATTATCAATGCAATGTTTTGGTATGCCACAAAATATAAAGAAACAAATATATATACAAAACAAGAAACAAATAAATGTGAAACTAACACAGGTGCATCTCACAAAATTAGAATATCATCAAAAAGTTAATTTATTTCAGTTCTTCAATATGTAAGGAGGTGAAGCACAAGAAGAGTCTGGGGGCGGTTACCTTCTCGGCCCTGTGCCTGGAACCATTGAGCTGTGCTGCAGATTCCCCAGGGGGCAGACTTAGAGACTGGGACAGGAAGGAAGCCAGGCAGAGAGCGGGAAAGGCACGCGCACAAGGAACAGAGCAGCGTGAGCAGCGTCAGCAGCGGTCAGAGCAGGGTGCAGCTGCGCTCCGGGAGAGAGAGAGTGCTCCCGGTCAGAGGACAAATACAGGGAGATTGCCCAGAAAGACTGCATCTTGTGAGTACATGAAAGCAGACTCTGCTGTGACTGGAGAGGGGCGCTTTGAGACCCGTGTAGAGACATTGGCCCGTGCAGAGACTACGACCCCCTGGTACCCGCGGTATCAGTACAGAGCCCCTGATTCCTGGTGAGAGACTTAATAATAAACTGACCATCGTTTTCCCCGAATAGGCTGTGCTGTAAAAGCTAAAGACTCAGAGTCTGTGCATATCACATTATCTCCCAAAACCCCAGGCAGCGGGCTCCTAGAGACTACTCAGCCCACAGACAACAGAGGGACGACAAGTGCCGCTGTTTCTCGGCACCTACGTTGGAGAAGACGACCCTTCAAGCAAGTCCTCATCAGACTGATAAGTGTTCTTTTCTCAAGAAATCTTGCTTACTTCAGTTACATTGTTTGACTCCCATATTTTTGCACTGTTTGATTGCTAGTTATTTTCCATTGCTTCCTCCCTGCGAGGAGAACCTGATTCCTGTTATTAAACCCCTCAACTGTTGGTCTGTCTGTTCCGTGGTGACATAATCAGTACCTGCATACTATTACAAATACAAAAAGTGAAACTCATATATTATATAGAGTCATTACAAACACACTGATCTATTTCAAGTGTTTATTTCTGTTAATGCTGATGATTATGTCTTACAGCCAATGAAAACCCAAAAGTCACTATCCCAGTAAATTAGAATACTTTATGACACCAGCTTGAAAACATGATTTTAAAATCCGAAATGTTGGCCTACGGAAATGGACCCCAGGAATCCGGTTGCCACAGTGGCATTGCCTCCCTCACAGGGAGTAATGTCATGTCTGGAAGCAAGGAGGAGTCCCCTTACCAGGTTTCAGTAGGAGAGAAGTATAGCAGAACCTAGGGAGTGGAGCTGTGATTAAACTCACCCCAGAGCTGAGCACTAGGAACCAGATACTGAAGTCTGTGGTTGTGTGGGTACTGAAGTCCCGGTAGCTAAATCTGGAGGGCAGGGTTCTGCGGGTCTCCTGGCCCGATCTAATACCCGGCAGAATGCCAGAGCCTGGAGCCAACACAAAGGAGCGGCACCTGTGATAGGCTCAAGCTGCCTGCCATGCGGGCAAAGGTTAGTTTTTAAAAATAGAGAGAAACAGTTAGCAGCAGGAGTGTGAGCTGTTAGGCAGCAAGGAAAAAGTAAGGACAGTGAAGAAGGAAGGCCTCCATACCTACCTGGCCAGGTGTATTCATAAATTGCATCCAGGCTGCCCGGCTCTCCATTACGATCTGTTACCAGTACCCCGGTCTGTACTATCAACCATCAAGTAAAGGAAAAGAAAACTACAGCCCTTGTGACATTCAGTGAACTCTTGCGCCCTGAGTCCTGCACCACAAGGTATACGAAGCCTGACATAAACAGAACTGGTAGCCCTGGGGCCCTGCTCAACCTGTGGGCAGCAGAAACATCCCAGCTGCATCACCATCAGCCCCGGCGGTCTCCTTTAGCAGCATCGGCCATCCTTTGCCGAACACCACAGGTGGCGTCACGTTAAATCCCATATACATATTCCTCATTTTACAGCACAGCCAGGGCCACAGAGTCAGGTCACAGCTCCATGACTTCCCCAAAGAACTGTCTAACCCGGTTCCGAGTACCCCACGGCCCTGGTGGGCATGTCACATATAGAGACTCTATGGGGTATTGTAAAGAGGAAGATGAGAGACACCAGTTGGTGTAATGGGGTAGCTACAGTGATCAGTCCTTTAATGAGCTTTGCAATATAACCAGGGAACATTGGTGAAGCCAACTTGTTACAGACAGCTCATTTGAGATGATTGACCTGTATCTTCCTTCACTAGCTCAGCTGGCACTATCAATAGTTCAGTCTGGGAGAAATGGAATTTGCTTCCTTATTTCATATTGCCTATTGCCAGTAATACTCCAAACATTGCCGTTCTCCTTAGCTACTTCTGCACTGCCCATAGACTATAAACATATAGGCAGTCCACTCTTATCCCTGCTGTGATATTCTAAAGCATCAGTGCAGTCTATTCAGCTTTCACAATATTATGAAGTTGTGAGGGAGGGGAGCAGCCTGTCAGACACAGCCAGACTTCCCAGAGAGAAGATAAGATTGGTTTATTACCATGTTTATATCCTCCATCTTTGTATGCACAGTGCTGAACTAGCGCTGTGTATATAAATTAGGGAGCACTTACCCTGCTTCCTCCTCAGACCGAGCGAATACGTGATCGCTGGGTGCAACGAGGGAGCAGGACCTGCTGGGTTATAGAAAACCTAGGCAGCTGCCAGGAGGCAGAAACTCCACTGTATCTGGGGCAGGCTGGAGGGGTAGGCAGGGTAAGCACCTGCCTAGGGCACCACCACCTGCATACCCGGGGGGCGCACTTTGAAAAAAAAATGCTGAATGTCTGCATCTTCCTGCAGCCGCAGACATTCAGCACAGTGACGGCTGGGGCGCAGGCACGGAGATGAGTGATGTCAGTCACTGACACCACTCACCCCTCTGTTCTGCGCCCCGGCCGTTGCTCCCACCCTGCTCTCAATTGTGTTTGGGTCTTTTAGATATGAATACAATTGCTGTATGTGCTGCCCAGGAACAGGTACAGAGGAGCTGTTATCTCCTCTGCACAGTCCATTGGCAACATGGGCACCAGGTAAAAACTGTCATAGTGACTAACCAATGCAACCACCAAACATAAAGGAAATATACAGTTTATAATACTCATGCAAACATATATAAAGATGATACTTGTAAGATCTTGCTAGCAGGACCAATACTCCTTTTCCTTGAACTATTAGTTATTTTCTCAGTAATGTCTGGATTGTTTCTACATGTACCCTCTGATATTTAAATATGTTGGCACAAAATAAAAATTATTATCCTTATCACAATTCTTAGAGTCTCAAGATGCTTTGATGGTTGCTGCACACTTGTTGTCTGGCTTTTTTAATGTTTTTACTTTCCATAATGTTTCCATTTTATTTTCTCAGTATTTGTACTAAAAAGCATCTGCTCCTCATCAATGGAGCCATCTGCATTGAATTGCCTGTTCTCTAGAACTGTCTTTACATTTTATGGTCTCTGCATTACTACCACTATGTCTGGAAACTGGGGTATATATAACCGTTAGGGGCTTCTTTGTGATGTGGGCTGCTAAAAGTAGAAGGCTACTGTAATGTCAAAAATATGTTTTGGTTAGGTTTATGTGGCATGATCTTAGGCAGGACATCCTGATATGTTATAGCGGTGACATAGTAAGTATTTTTAGTTAAAGATTTTTGGGAAGTTTTAGAGTACCTGGCACTTTTATTACAAAAGAACCTCCTATGAGGCAAAGAGGATGCAGCAGAGCACTTGTGCCTTATTTGCATGTCTAATAGCTACAACGCCTTCATTAGATTAAAGTTGTGCGCCCCTCAATGTGGCTTTCTTAAGGTACCTTCACATTAAGCGACGCTGCAGCGATAGCGACAACAATGCCGATCGCTGCAGCGTCGCTGTTTGGTCGCTGGAGAGCTGTCACACAGACCGCTCTCCAGCGACCAACGATGCCGAGGTCCCCGGGTAACCAGGGTAAACATTGGGTTACTAAGCGCAGGGCCGCGCTTAGCAACCCGATGTTTACCCTGGTTACCAGCGTAAAATGGAAAAAAAAAAAACAGTACATACTCACATTCGCGTCCCCCGGCGTCCGCTTCCTGCACTGACTGAGCGCCGGCCCTAACAGCAGAGCGGTACCGCGCGGCCCTGCGCTTAGTAACCCGATGTTTACCCTGGTTACCAGTGTAAAACATCGCTGGTATCGTTGCTTTTGGTGTCAAACACGACGATACACACCGGTCTGACGACCAAATAAAGTTCTGAACTTTGTTCAATGACCAGCGATATCACAGCAGGATCCTGATCGCTGCTGCGTGTCAAACTAAACGATATCGCTAGCCAGGACGCTGCAACGTCACGGATCGCTAGCGATATCGTTTAGTGTGAAGGTACCTTTACTCTCTCCCAACACATGATGTAGAGAGGTAAGAACCAATCAATTAACAAGCTGCCGACAAAGACAGGGCCGGCTCCAGGATTTTGTGGGCCCTGGGCAAAAGAGTCTCAGTGAGCTCCTTTAATGCATGCCACAATTCAAGATGCACAGATACGGCAGAAAAATATAGGTATAGTACAATGCTAAAGATTTCACTTACTTCTTACATTACATGAGTGATATCTATTGTAAATTGTACAATTGATCAGAAACCGGACAGTATAGTCCTCCATACAGTATAATAGGCACCACATAGCGCTCTATACAGTATAATGAGCCCCATATATTGCTCCATGCAATATTATGGGCACCACATAGTGATCCATACAGAATAATAAGCCCCATATATTGTTCCATACAGAATAATGGACCCCATGTAATGCTCCATACAGTATAATGAGCCACATACATTGCTCCATACAATATAATGAGCCCATACTATTGCTCCATATTGTATAATGGGCCCCATATAATGCTACATAAAGAATAATGAGCCCCGTATATTGCTTCATACATAATGGGTCCCATATAATGTTCCATAGAGTATATGATGGGCTCCATATAATGCTCCAGTATATCATGGGTCCCATATATTGCTCCATATATAATGGGTTCCATATAATGCTCCATACAGTATAGGATGGACCCCATAGAGTATAATGAGCCCAACATATTGCTCCATACAGTATAATGAGTCCCATATAATTCTCCATACAGTATATGCTGGGCCCTACATAGTGCTCCATACAAAAAAGGCCCTATATGATGCTCTATACAGAATAGTCCCCATATAATGCTCCATATATCATGGGCCCCATATGATGCTACATATATAATGGGCCTGATATGATGCTCCATATATAATGGGTCCCATATGATGCTCCATATAATGGACCCCATATGATGCTCCATGAAGAGCCTCATATAATGCTCCATATATAATGGGCCCCATATACACACATGGTCAAAATTGTAGGTAGCCTGTTGTGAATTAGACTTTTTTGGCTCCCTCTTGTGGTCACTAGTGATATGACTCTGGGATTGTCTTTCCTCAGTTTGGCACCCACCTGGGTCGTTAGTCCAGGGGTGTTGCTATATAAACTTCCTGGTTTCTCAGTCCAGTGCCTGGCATCGTTGTAATCAGTTCCTTTCTGTTTGCTCCTGTCTGCTGGTCTTGGATCTTGCAAAATTAAGCTAAGTCCTGCTTCCTTGTTTTTTGGTTTTTTGCTTTGCTCTTATTTTTGTCCAGCTTGTACTAAATGTGATTCCTGATTTTGCTGGAAGCTCTAGGGGGCTGGTGTTCTCCCCCCGGGCCGTTAGACGGTTCGGGGGTTCTTGAATATCCAGCGTGGAAATTTTGATAGGGTTTTTGCTGACCATATAAATCATCTTACTATATTCTGCTATTAGTCAGTGGGCCTCTCTTTGCTAAATATCTAGTTCATTCTTACGTTTGTCTTTTCTCCTTACCTCACCGTTATTATTTGTTGGGGGCTTGTATCCAACTTTTGGGATCTTTTCTCTGGAGGCAAGAAAGGTCTATCTTTTCCCTTCTAGGGTTAGTTAGTTCTCCGGCTGGCGCGAGACGTCTAGAACCAACGTAGGCACGTTCCCCGGCTGCTGCTATTTGTGGTGCTAGGATTAGATATATGGTCAGCCCAGTTACCACTGCCCTATGAGCTGGTTTTTTGTGTTTGCAGACTTGGTATGTACTTTTGAGACCCTCTGCCATTGGGGTCATAACAGTATGCCAGGCCAAGGTTGAATGTTTAATGCATTGCAGAAGTGGGATTACAAGAAAGGAAAGTCTGAGTTTTTTTTTTTTTTTTTTCTTTCCTCTCTTTTTTCCTCCCCTTTACCTCTGAGTGGCTTGTGCTTGCTGCAGACATGAATGTCCAGACTTTGATTACAAGTGTGGATCAGCTTGCTGCTCGTGTGCAGGGCATACAAGATTTTGTTACCAGTAGTCCAATGTCTGAACCTAAAATACCTATTCCTGAACTGTTCTCTGGAGACCGATTTAAGTTTAGGAATTTCAGGAATAATTGTAAATTGTTTCTATCTCTGAGACCCCGTTCATCTGGAGACTCAGCTCAGCAAGTTAAAATTGTTATCTCTTTCTTACGGGTCGACCCTCAGGATTGGGCCTTCTCGCTAGCGCCAGGAGATCCGGCATTGGCAAATATTGATGCGTTTTTTCTGGCGCTCGCATTGCTTTACGAGGAACCCAATCTTGAAATTCAGGCAGAAAAAGCCTTGCTGGCTATTTCTCAGGGTCAGGATGAAGCTGAAGTGTATTGCCAAAAATTTCGGAAATGGTCCGTGCTTACTCAGTGGAATGAGTGTGCTCTGGCCGCAAATTTCAGAAATGGCCTTTCTGAAGCCATTAAGAATGTGATGGTGGGTTTCTCCATTCCTACAGGTCTGAATGATTCCATGGCGCTGGCTATTCAAATTGACCGGCGTTTGCGGGAGCGCAAAGCCGCGAATCCTCTGGTGGTGTTGTCTGAACAAACACCTGATTTAATGCAATGTGGTAGAATTCAGACTAGAAATGAACGGAAAAATCATAGACGTCAGAATGGGTTGTGTTTTTACTGTGGTGATTCTACACATGTTATATCAGCATGCTCTAAACGCCTAACTAGGGTTGTTAGTCCTGTCGCCATTGGTAATTTGCAACCTAAATTTATTTTGTCTGTGACTTTAATTTGCTCATTGTCCTCCTACCCTGTTATGGCGTTTGTGGATTCAGGTGCTGCCCTGAGTCTTATGGATCTGTCGTTTGCCAAGCGCTGTGGTTTTGTTCTTGAGCCGTTGGTAAATCCTATCCCTCTTAGAGGTATTGATGCTACGCCATTGGCGGAAAATAAACCGCAGTTTTGGACACAGGTAACCATGTGCATGACTCCTGAACATCGGGAGGTGATTCGTTTTCTTGTTCTGCATAAAATGCATGATTTGGTCGTTTTGGGTCTGCCATGGTTACAGACCCATAATCCAATCTTGGATTGGAAGGCAATGTCTGTGTCAAGTTGGGGCTGTCAGGGAATTCATGGTGATTCCCCACCGGTGTCTATTGCTTCCTCTACTCCTTCGGAAGTTCCTGAGTATTTGTCTGATTACCAGAATGTATTCAGCGAGTCCAGGTCCAGTGCTCTTCCTCCTCATAGGGACTGTGACTGCGCTATAGATTTGATTCCAGGTAGTAAATTTCCTAAGGGAAGATTATTTAATCTGTCTGTACCTGAGCATACCGCAATGCGTTCGTATATCAAGGAATCTCTGGAGAAGGGGCATATCCGTCCATCCTCTTCCCCTCTTGGTGCGGGATTCTTTTTTGTGGCCAAGAAGGACGGATCTTTGAGACCTTGTATTGACTATCGGCTTCTGAATAAAATCACTGTTAAATTTCAGTATCCTTTGCCTCTGTTGTCGGACTTGTTTGCCCGGATTAAAATGTGCCAAGTGGTTCACCAAGATAGATCTTCGTGGTGCGTACAACCTTGTGCGCATTAAGCATGGAGATGAATGGAAAACTGCATTTAATACGCCCGAAGGTCATTTTGAGTACTTGGTGATGCCTTTTGGGCTCTCTAATGCTCCTTCAGTGTTTCAGTCCTTTATGCATGATATTTTCCGGAAGTATCTGGATAAATTTATGATTGTTTATCTGGATGATATTCTGTTTTTTTCTGATGATTGGGACTCGCATGTAGAGCAGGTCAGGATGGTGTTTCAGGTTTTGCGTGAGAATGCTTTGTTTGTTAAGGGCTCAAAGTGTCTCTTTGGAGTACAGAAGGTTCCCTTTTTGGGTTTTATTTTTTCCCCTTCTGCGGTGGAGATGGACCCAGTCAAGGTCCAAGCTATTCATGATTGGACTCAACCCACGTCAGTTAAGAGTCTTCAGAAGTTCTTGGGTTTTGCTAACTTCTACCGTCGTTTTATCGCTAATTTTTCTAGCGTTGTTAAACCTTTGATGGATATGACCAAGAAAGGTTCTGATGTTGCTAACTGGGCTCCTGCAGCCGTGGAAGCCTTTCAAGAGTTGAAGCGCCGGTTTACTTCGGCGCCTGTTTTGTGCCAGCCTGATGTCTCACTTCCCTTTCAGGTTGAAGTGGATGCTTCTGAGATTGGGGCAGGGGCCGTTTTGTCGCAGAGAGGCCCTGGTTGCTCTGTAATGCGACCATGTGCTTTTTTCTCTAGGAAGTTTTCGCCTGCTGAGCGGAATTATGATGTTGGCAATCGGGAGTTGTTAGCCATGAAGTGGGCATTTGAGGAGTGGCGTCATTGGCTCGAGGGTGCTAAGCATCGTGTGGTGGTCTTGACTGATCACAAAAATCTGATGTATCTCGAGTCTGCTAAACGCCTGAATCCTAGACAGGCCCGCTGGTCATTGTTTTTCTCCCGTTTTGACTTTGTGGTCTCGTATTTACCAGGTTCAAAGAATGTTAAGGCTGATGCTCTTTCAAGGAGCTTTGTGCCTGACTCTCCTGGAGTCGCAGAACCAGTTGGTATTCTCAAAGAGGGAGTTATCCTGTCAGCCATTTCTCCGGATTTGCGACGTGTGTTGCAGAGATTTCAGGCTGGTAGACCTGACTCTTGTCCACCTGACAGACTGTTTGTTCCTGATAAGTGGACCAGCAGAGTCATTTCCGAGGTTCATTCCTCGGTGTTGGCAGGGCATCCGGGAATTTTTGGCACCAGAGATCTGGTGGCTAGGTCCTTTTGGTGGCCTTCCTTGTCACGGGATGTGCGGTCATTTGTGCAGTCCTGTGGGACTTGTGCTCGAGCTAAGCCTTGCTGTTCTCGTGCCAGCGGGTTGCTCTTGCCCTTGCCTGTCCCGAAGAGGCCTTGGACACACATTTCCATGGATTTCATTTCAGATCTTCCGGTGTCTCAGGGCATGTCTGTCATCTGGGTGGTATGTGATCGCTTTTCCAAGATGGTCCATTTGGTATCTTTGCCTAAGCTGCCTTCCTCTTCCGATCTGGTTCCTTTGTTCTTTCAGAATGTGGTTCGTTTACACGGCATTCCTGAGAATATTGTGTCTGACAGAGGATCCCAGTTTGTTTCCTGGTTCTGGCGATCCTTTTGTGCTAAGATGGGCATTGATTTGTCATTTTCGTCTGCCTTTCATCCTCAGACTAATGGACAAACGGAGCGAACTAATCAGACTCTGGAGGCTTATTTGAGGTGTTTTGTTTCTGCAGATCAGGATGATTGGGTGACCTTCTTGCCGTTGGCTGAGTTTGCCCTTAATAATCGGGCTAGTTCCGCTACTTTGGTTTCGCCATTTTTTTGCAACTCTGGTTTCCATCCTCGTTTTTCCTCGGGACATGTGGAGCCTTCTGACTGTCCTGGGGTAGATTCCGTGGTGGATAGGTTGCAGCGGATCTGGAATCATGTGGTGGACAACTTGAAGTTGTCACAGTAGAAGGCTCAGCGTTTTGCCAACCGCCGCCGCGGTGTGGGTCCCCGACTTCGTGTTGGGGATTTGGTATGGCTGTCTTCTCGATTTGTTCCTATGAAGGTCTCCTCTCCTAAATTTAAGCCTCGCTTCATCGGTCCTTACAAGATATTGGAAATCCTTAATCCTGTGTCCTTTCGCTTGGATCTTCCGGTGTCGTTTGCCATTCACAACGTGTTCCATAGGTCTTTGTTGCGGCGGTACGTTGTACCTGTGGTTCCTTCTGTTGAGCCTCCTGCTCCGGTGTTGGTTGAGGGCGAGTTGGAGTACGTGATGGAGAAGATCTTGGATTCTCGTCTCTCCAGGCGGAGGCTTCAGTATCTGGTCAAGTGGAAGGGCTATGGTCAGGAGGATAATTCCTGGGTGGTTGCCTCTGATGTGCATGCGGCCGATTTAGTTCGTGCCTTTCACGCTGCTCATCCTGATCGCCCTGGTGGTCTTGGTGAGGGTTCGGTGACCCCTCCTTAAAGGGGGGGTACTGTTGTGAATTAGACTTTTTTGGCTCCCTCTTGTGGTCACTAGTGATATGACTCTGGGATTGTCTTTCCTCAGTTTGGCACCCACCTGGGTCGTTAGTCCAGGGGTGTTGCTATATAAACTTCCTGGTTTCTCAGTCCAGTGCCTGGCATCGTTGTAATCAGTTCCTTTCTGTTTGCTCCTGTCTGCTGGTCTTGGATCTTGCAAAATTAAGCTAAGTCCTGCTTCCTTGTTTTTTGTTTTTTTGCTTTGCTCTTATTTTTGTCCAGCTTGTACTAAATGTGATTCCTGATTTTGCTGGAAGCTCTAGGGGGCTGGTGTTCTCCCCCCGGGCCGTTTGACGGTTCGGGGGTTCTTGAATATCCAGCGTGGAAATTTTGATAGGGTTTTTGCTGACCATATAAGTCATCTTACTATATTCTGCTATTAGTCAGTGGGCCTCTCTTTGCTAAATATCTAGTTCATTCTTACATTTGTCTTTTCTCCTTACCTCACCGTTATTATTTGTTGGGGGCTTGTATCCAACTTTTGGGGTCTTTTTTCTGGAGGCAAGAAAGGTCTATCTTTTCCCTTCTAGGGTTAGTTAGTTCTCCGGCTGGCGCGAGACGTCTAGAACCAACGTAGGCACGTTCCCCGGCTGCTGCTATTTGTGGTGCTAGGATTAGATATATGGTCAGCCCAGTTACCACTGCCCTATGAGCTGGTTTTTTGTGTTTGCAGACTTGGTATGTACTTTTGAGACCCTCTGCCATTGGGGTCATAACAGTAGCCCTTGTTTATTGACAGAAAAACCCACAATGGTGACAGAAAAACCCACAATGGTCACAGAAATAACTTGAATCTGACAGAGAGAGTAGTCTGAACATGCCGAAGTCAAGCCGGGAGATTGATGAAGTACCAAAAGGCGTGAGATGTAAGCGTGGTCGAGATGCAGCAAAAGGTCGGTGAAGTCGAAGATAGCAGTGCCGTACAAATGTGGGCAGACAGGAGGGAAGTTAGAGTACCAAGCCAAAGGTCAGAACCAGAAACAGACAATTAGCACAGAGTCACAAGGCAAAGCACAGAATGAGAAACAGGCCGAGTCATACCCAAGCAAGCAATTGGACTAAACAGTATGCAAGCACGCCAGGGGGTCAGACACGCAGCCAAGACAGATGTTTCACTGACAATGATCCCCAGATGAAGTTGGGTAAATATAGCCCTCCCCAAAACAAAAGGAGGCTATTTATAAAAAAAAAAAAACCTTGCTTAAGTGCGACCCCCGCATCCTGGCGCCCTAGGCATGTGCCCTCATGTGCCTAGTGGCAAATACGGCCCTGGACACCTGTGATGCTAGTTAGTGGACACACCTTGATTTAACATGTCCCTTTTGTCACATTATTTTCAGGGGTACCATCATTTCTGTCCAGGCCTATTTCATGAGTTTTATTTTTTTTTAAATTCTGTGGAAGCATGGTTGAAAAGCAATGTCTGACTTTCATTTGTTAATTTTCATAGATCTTTTAATTATTATTACTTTTATCAGATTCAAGTTATTTCTGTGACCATTGCGTGTTTTTCTGTCACTAAACGAGGGCTACCAACAATTTTGACCATGTGTGTATGATGCTCCAGTGTATGATGGGTCCATATAATGCTCAATATGTAATGGGTCCCATATATGATGCTCCAGTGTATAATGGGCCCCATATATGATGCTCAAATGTATAATGGGCTCCATATATGATGCTCTAGTATATAATAGACTCCATATATGATGCTCCAGTGTATAATGGGCCTCATATATGATGCTCCAGTGTATATTGGGCCCCATATACACTGCTCAAAAAAATAAAGGGAACACTAAAATCCCACATCCTAGATATCACTGAATGAAATATTTCAGTTGTAAATCTTTATTCATTACATAGTGGAATGTGTTGAGAACAATAAAAAGTAAAAATTATCAACGTAAATCACAACTAATATCCCACAGTGGGTTTGAGTTGGAATGATGCTCAAACTCGAAGTGGAAAATGAAGTTAGAGGCTGATCCAACTTCAGTGGAAATGCCTCAAGAAATGATGCTCAGTAGTGTGTGTGGCCTCCATGTGCCTGTATGACCTTCCTACAACGCCTGGGCATGCTCCTGATGAGGCAGCGGATAGTTTCTTGAGGGATCTCCTCCCAGACCTGGACTAAAGCATCCATCAACTCCTGGACAGTCTGTGGTGCAGCGTGACGTTGGAGGATGGTGCGAGACATGATGTGTTCAATCGGATTCATGTCTGGGGAATGGGTGGGCCAGTCAATAGCTTCAATGCCTTCATCTTGCAGGAAATGCTGACACACTCCAGCCACATGAGGTCTGGCATTGTCCTGCATTAAGAGGAACCCAGGGCCAACTGCACCAGCATATGGTCTCACAAGGGGTCTGAGGATCTCATCTCGGTACCTAATGGCAGTCAGGCTACCTCTGGAGAGCACATGGAGGGCTGTGCGGCCCTCCAAAGAAATGCCATCCCACTCCATTACTGACCCACTGCCAAGCCGGTCATGCTGAAGGATGTTGCAGGCAGCAGATCGCTCTCCACGGTGTCTCCAGACTCGGTCAAGTCTGTCACATGTGCTCAGTGTGAACCTGCTTTCATCTCTGAAGAGCACAGGGCGCCAGTGGTGAATTTGCCAATCCTGGTGTTCTAATGCAAATGCCAAGCATCCAGCATGGTGTTTGGCTGTGAGCACAACACCCATCTGTAGACATCGGGCACTCAGACTGTAATAATTATAGGGGATATCCCTGCCATCTTATCAGATATTGGAGCCGATTACTGCGAATCCTGGAATCAACAATTTCCTCCACCACAAATTGTTCTTGCCCATCAATCACCACAGGCTGCGGAGGTGGCACAACACGTCCCTGGAAGGTATTAGGAGATACAGGCTTTAGTAAAGATACATGAAAAACTGGGTGTACCTTCATAGTCCTAGGCAGCTTCAGCCGGCAGGCCACAGAGCTCACAATACCGTTGATCTTGAAAGGGCCAATTAATTTTTGTTCAAGTTTTTGTGAAGGAACGTTTAACTTCAGATTCTTAGTTGCTAACCACACGGAATCTCCTACCTTGAACATGGGTGCAGGTTTACGGAATCTATCAGCCGATCTCTTATAACGTTCTTGAGCTGTGGTCAGGGATTCCTTCAGAACCTCCAGATTTTGCCTCATCGCAGTCAGCCTTTCCTCCACTGCTAGAACCGGAGAATTAATCGGAGACCTAGGTAAGATACACGGATGATAACCCAGATTGGCAAAGAAAGGTGTAAATTTAGTGGAGGCGCTCTGAGAATTGTTATATGAAAATTCGGCTAATGGCAGCAACTTCAACCAATCATCCTGGAGATGGCTGACATAGCATCTTAGATATTGTTCCAGCATCTGGTTGGTACGCTCAGTCTGACCATTTGTCTGGGGATGGTAAGCAGAAGAGAGACAGACATTAATATTGAGTGCAGAGCAAAACCCCTTCTAGAATCTTGAAGTGAACTGCACTCCACGGTCAGAGATGATCTCATCCGGAACCCCATGCAACCGAAAGACATTCTGTATAACCAAGTTCACTGTATCTTTAGCTGAGGGGAGGCCGGTGCATGGAACATAATGAGCAGCTTTAATCAGGCGATCAACTACCACCATGATTGTATTCATGCCCCCCGATGTAGGCAGCTCCACAATAAAGTCCATTGATATAGACCCCCAAGGGCGGGATGGAACAGGTAATGGTTGTAGACGACCCGTAGGTGCCACATGAGGAGTCTTGTAACGAGCACATACCTCGCAAGAGAGAACATAGTCCTTGGTATCCTTCAGGCAAGTTGGCCACCAGAAGAATCGGCTCAGGAACTCTTGTGTCTTCTGTACCCCCCTGTGACCAGCCAACTTGGAGTCATGTACCAACTTGAGGATCTGCAGACGGACGACCTCAGGGACGTAGATACGTCGATCTCTGAACCACATGCCACCCTTAAAGACAAGATTAATATCCACAGGTGGGTTGGCCAGAAACACATCACCATCATAGGCCTCCCTGCACTCCTTCCACAAGTCCTGATCGTGGATAACTCCGATGAAATTGGCATCAGATAGAATGGTCTTGGACGGGGCTCCAGGTACGGAATCTGCAGCATGGATTCGGGATAAGGCATCAGCCTTCCCATTACGAGAACCTGGACGGTACGAGATAACAAAGTTAAATTGATTTAAAAATAAGTTCCAGCGAGCCGGACCAGGAGAAAGACATCTAGCGGATCTAAGGAACTCTAGACTGCGATGGTCAGTTAGCACTATGATCTGTTGTGCAGCTCCTTGCAGATGATGCCTCCATTCTTTGAAAGCCGAAATAATAGTCAGCAATTCCTTGTCTCCCACGTCGTAATTCTTCTCTGCTGAGGTTAGTCTACGGGAAAAGACAGCACAAGGATGTAGCAGACCCTTCTCTCCAGTTCTTTGGGAGAAAATAGCCCCCAAAGCATTATCAGAAGCATCCACTTCCACAATGAAAGAAAGTGTTGGATCTGGGTGTATCAACAGCGGTGCTGATGTCAAACAGATCTTAAGCCGATCAAAAGTTTCTTGAGCCTGTGATGATGACCACTTAAAGGGCTTTTCCTTCCTTGTCAAGGAAGTAATGGGACAGACAATATCAGAAAAATTTCGAATGAAGCGTCTGTAGAAACTTGCAAAACCAATAAAATGTTGGACCTCCTTAACGTTCTTGGGTACCGGCCAGTCAAGGATAGCCTGAATCTTACCAGATTCCATGTTCAGTCCCTGGGGAGAGATGATATAATCTAAGAACTGTATCTCAGAATGATGGAACTCGCATTTCTCCGGCTTAATATACAGATGGTTCTCTTTTAGACGTCTTAAAACAGTTTTGACATGTTCTTCATGTTCCTGTAGAGAGTCAGAAAAGATTAGTATATCGTCCAAATAGATCACTATAAACTCGTCCAACAAATCTCTGAAAATGTCATTAGCAAGGTGTTGAAACGTTGCAGGGGCGTTACAAAGCCCGAAGGGCATCACAAGAGATTCAAAGTGTCCATACCGGCATCTGAATGCTGTCTTCCACTCATCTCCTGGACGAATATGCACCAAATTATAAGCCCCACGAAGATCCAGTTTAGAGAGCACCTTAGCATGGCAGACTCTTTCCAGTAATTCGGGAATCAGAGGCAAAGGGTAACGGTTTCGTACAGTTACCTTATTGAGTTTCCGATAGTCAACACAGGGTCTCAGGGTCCCATCCTTCTTCTTTACAAAAAAAATAGGTGCCCCTGCTGGTGAGGAAGAAGGACATATGAAGCCTTTGGCCAGATTTTCATCAATATACTCCTTTAAGGCTTGAAGCTCAGGTGCCGCCAAAGGGTATACGTTACCAAAAGGAATAGCTGCCCCAGGAAGCAACTCAATGGGACAGTCATAATGCCTGTGAGGAGGAAGCTGATCTGCATTCTTCTTGTCACAGATGTCAGAGAACTCTTTATATGCTGGAGGTAAAGAAAATACCTGTGCATGTGCTTCAGTAGCCGTGGACTCAGGGACAGCTTCTGTTAACGCTGAGTTGCTCCTTGTTGGAAACATAATCTCCTTGGTCTCCCAGTTGATAATTGGGTTCTCAGAACGCAACCAAGGAATGCCTAAAATCACAGGAAAATGAGAAGAAGAAATTAGCAAGAGAGAAAGTTGCTCCTGATCATTAGGCTCCAACAAAATTTCAAGGGGTACGGTCTCCTGATCCACAGGCCCAGAGATTAAAGGTGACCCATCCACTGTTTCCATGGTAATTGGAGAGGCTCTTTGCTGAATTTCAATACCATGTTCCTTGGCAAATGCGATATCCATGAAATTGCCACCTGCACCAGAGTCAATCATAGCTGCACTGGAAATCCACTGTCCTGAACACAGGATCTTAATAGGGAGAGAACAGTGTGAGTTCTTTTCCTTAAGCTCCTTGGGGGGTGAAGTCATAGAAAGAGAATGGAATACAGCGTTTAAAGGCAGGCTACATTCAGAGATGTCAGATTCATAATCACAGTTGTCATACTCCCCTATTGCTGCTAGCACCTTGTTAGGCCGTCTAGGACACTTAGGACAATTGATCAAGAAGTGGTCAGACTGGCCGCAGTAGAAACATAGACTTTCACGAAGGCGATGCTCCTGGCGCTCATTGATCTCGCGCCTCTGAACGGAATCAATTTGCATGGGCACCTCCTCCGCCTCACGAGATGTTTCACCTGCAGGCTCTTTGGAAGGAAGGGAAAAGTTAGAAATACGGTTATATGCAGCAAACTTCTCCTGCCTACATTCAGTAAGGCGAATGTCAATGCGCACACAATGTTGTATAAATGTCTCTAGCTCTTGTGGTGACTCAGAGTGAGCTAGTTCATCTTTTACAATACTAGACCGACCCCTTTTAAAAATAGGCAATTGTGCATAACTGTCCCAATTGGTATTTACCGCCAATCTCCTGAATTCAGTGGCATACTCAATAACAGAACGTTTAGCCTGGTGTAAAGACAATAAAGCAGATTCAGCGGTTGCACGGTGATTAGGATCATCAAACATTAATGCCATAGCGGCCAAGAAATCATCCAAGTTATTTAACCATGGGTCACGAGACTCAATCATCGGATTCGCCCAGGCGAGCGCTCATGCGGTCAGCAGCATTATTACACACAATACTTTGGATCTATCATTAGAAAAACGGTCAGCATGCACATCAAAATATAGCATACATTGATTCACAAAGCCACAAAATTTGTCGTGATCACCATTAAATCTGAATGGGGGCAACTTAGGTGGGCTAGCTGGTGGCGGTTGCCAGAGGGAAAAGTCGCTTGTGCAGCTATTTGTGTGCTTATGTCCTGAAAAGCCCATCCATACTGGGACTTTATGCCAGCAAGTTTGTTTTCCTGGGCTGCCATGCGGGTGCTTAAGTCCTGCAAAGTCTGTTCAAACACTTGTTGATTGTGTTCAAAGCTTCCAAACTTCTTTTTCAGACCTTCCACATCTTTCTGCAGTGATCTAATTATGGAAAACACCTGCTCTAGTCTGCTTTCTACAGTCATTGTTCCAGCAGTCTCCTTTTTTTTTTTTAGGCTAGAGTATCCTGTAATAATTATAGGGGATAACTCAGGAGACTCTTTGCGTGGAACAAGACAACTACAGGACACAGTTTTATAAGTGGTAAAGTCTATATTATCACACGGTGATTCAAACAGGTGCAGAGAGAAACTCAAGTCCACAACACTTGGAGTAAATATTAAATACAGCTTAGTAGTCTATAGCAAACTTCAGAGGAAAATGCAATCACGCAGAAAGTCTATGAAGCACAATTATTCTTGAGGATACTTGACACGAATAAATCCTTGCTTAGTCCGAACACAGATAGATATGCTTATAAGGCAGTTCAAATAATATCTTAGCTCAACCAGGGAGGCCTGGGTAATAGTCTCAGGTTCTTGCAGAGCAGAAACAGCTTACATGTCCAACAAATGCAGCTGGAAGTAAACATGAGCAGCAGATGAAGGAGGATTATTGTAACTGGTGTATGCAGCAGGAACTCAGAGCAGAGTAGCAGGATCACCACACAGGTTCACAGGAGCAGGTATATAGCCAGGGAGTCACCAGAGGTCAGGAGCTGGATGCAAGGCAGAATACTCTAGCACAGACTGAAGGCTGGGGTGGAGTTTTATAGCAGGAAGACACAGTGCACATGAGACCAAAGACGCCATCTTGGAAAAGGGCAGTAATGCACAAAAGGTAATAAAAAATGTTCAGAGTCCTGACATTACTCCCTCCTTAGAAGCGGCCTCAGGACGATCGTGGACCTGGTTTCTCAGGGAATCTCTGATGAAAACGAGAAATCTTCTGTTGGGCATTGATGTTTTCCACAGGTTCCCAAGAGTCTTCCTCAGGGGGATATCCCTGCCATCTTATCAGATATTGGAGCCGATTACTGCGAATCCTGGAATCAACAATTTCCACCACCACAAATTGTTCTTGCCCATCAATCACCACAGGCTGCGGAGGTGGCACAACACATCCCTAGAAGGTATTAGGAGATACAGGCTTTAGTATAGATACAAGAAAAACTTGGTTTACCTTCAAAGTCCTAGGCAGCTTCAGCCGGCAGGCCACAGAGCTCACAATACCGTTGATCTTGAAAGGGCCAATGAATTTCAGTCCAAGTTTTTGTGAAGGAACGTTTAACTTCAGATTCTTAGTTGATAACCACACGGAATCTCCTACCTTGAACATGGGTGCAGGTTTATGGAATCTATCAGCCGATCTCTTATAATGTTCTTGAGCAGTGGTCAGGGATTCCTTCATAACCTCCAGATTTTGCCTCATCGCAGTCAGCCTTTCCTCCACTGCCGGAACTGGAGAATTAATTGGAGACCTAGGTAAGATACACAGATGATAACCCAGATTGGCAAAGAAAGGTGTAAATTTAGTGGAGGCGCTCTGAGAATTGTTATATGAAAATTTGGCTAACGGCAGCAACTCCAACCAATCATCCTGGAGATGGCTGACATAGCATCTTAGATATTGTTCCAGCGTCTGGTTGGTACGCTCAGTCTGACCATTTGACTGGAGATGGTAAGCGGAAGAGAGACAGACATTAATATTGAGTGCAGAGCAAAGCCCCTTCCAGAATCTTGAAGTGAACTGCACTCCACGGTCAGAGATGATCTCATCAGGAACCCCATGCAACCGAAAGACATTCTGTATAACCAAGTTCACTGTATCTTTAGCTGAGGGGGGGTCGGTACACGGAACAAAATGAGCAGCTTTAGTCAGGCGATCAACTACCACCATGATTGTATTCATGCCCCCCGATGTAGGCGGCTCCACAATAAAGTCCATTGATATAGACCCCCAAGGGCGGGACGGAACAGAAAATGGTTGTAGAAGACCCGTAGGTGCCACATGAGGAGTCTTGTAACGAGCACATACCTCACAAGAGAGAACATAGTACTTGGTATCCTTCAGGCAAGTTGGCCACTAGAAGAATCGGCTCAGGAACTCTTGTGTCTTCTGTACCCCCCTGTGACCAGCCAACTTGGAGTCATGTACCAACTTGAGGATCTGCAGACGGACGACCTCAGGGACGTAGATACGTCAATCTTTGAACAACATGCCACCCTTAAAGACAAGATTAATATCCACAGGTGGGTTGGCCAGAAATACATCACCGTCATAGGCCTCCCTGCACTCCTTCTACAATTCCTGATCGTGGATAACTACGATGAAATTGGCATCAGATAGAATGGCCTTGGACGGGGCTCCAGGTACGGAATCCACAGCATGGATTCGGGATAAAGCATCAGCCTTCCCAATACAAGAACCTGGACCGTACGAGATAACAAAGTTAAATTGATTTAAAAATAAGTTCCAACGAGCCTGACGAGAAAAAAGACATCTAGCGGATCTAAGGAACTCTAAATTGCAATGGTCAGTTAGCACTATGATCTGTTGTGCAGCTCCTTGCAGATGATGCCTCCATTCTTTGAAAGCCGCAATAATAGCCAGCAATTCCTTGTCTCCCATGTTGTAATTCTTCTCTGCTGAGGTTAGTCTACGGGAAAAGAAAGCACAAGGATGTAGCAGACCCTTCTCTCCAGTTCTTTGGGAGAGAATAGCCCCCAAAGTAGGGTTGAGCGAAACGGGTCGGCAATTTTCAGAAGTCGCCGACTTTTGGCAAAGTCGGGTTTCATGAAACCCGACCCGACCCCTGTGTGGGGTCGGCCATGAGGTCGGCGATCTTCTGAATCTGGAATCGGAATTCCGATACCGATTCCCGATATGTTTAAGATATCGGAAATTGGTATCGGAATTCAGATTTAAGTGTAAAATAAAGATTTAAAATAAAAAATATCGCCATACTTACCCTCTGACGGGCCCTGGTACTAACCGGGAACCTTCCTTCCTTAGAATCAGCCTTCCAGGACCTTGCGGTGACGTCGCGGTGACGTCGCGGCTTGTGATTGGTCGCGCGGCCCCCATGTGACCGCTCGCGCGACCAATCACAAGCCGCGACGTCACCGTGACGTCACCAAAGGCCCTGGAAGGGCTGATTCTTAGGAAGGAAGGCTGTCAGAAAGAAGCAGGGCATGTCCAAGGGTGAGTATATACCTAATAGGAATATACTCACCCTCGGCTTCGTTCCGGCAGCCTTCCTTCCTAAGAATCAGCCCTTCCAGGTCCTTCGGTGACGTCACCGAAGGTCCTGGAAGGGCTGATTCTTAGGAAGGAAGGCTGCCGGAAAGAAGCAGGGCGTGTCCGAGGGTGAGTATATACCTAATAGGAATATACTCACCCTCGGCTTCGTTCCGGCAGCCTTCCTTCCTAAGAATCAGCCCTTCCAGGGCCTTCGGTGACGTCACAGTGACGTCGCGGCTTGTGATTGGTCGCGCGAGCGGTCACATGGGGGCCGCGCGACCAATCACAAGCCGCGACGTCACCGCAAGGTCTTGGAAGGCTGATTCTAAGGAAGGAAGGTTCCCGGTTAGTACCAGGGCCCGTCAGAGTGTAAGTATAGCGATATTTTTTATTTTAATTCTTTATTTTACACTTAAATATGGATCCCAGGGCCTGAAGGAGAGTTTCCGCTCCTTCAGACCCTGGGAACCATTGGAAACCCAATGCACTGCATTGGGTTTCGAGTTTCGGCCGACCCCGACCCCGACTTTTTTATAGGATCGGCCGATTTCACTCGACCCGACTTTTGAAAAAGTCGGGTTTCGTGAAACCCGACCCGATCCTATAAAAGTAAAGGTCGCTCAACCCTACCCCAAAGCATTATCAGAAGCATCCACCTCCACAATGAAAGAAAGTGTTGGATCTGGGTGTATCAACAGCAGGGCTGATGTGAAACAGATCTTAAGCCGATCAAAAGTTTCTTGAGCCTGTGATGACCACTTAAAGGGCTTTTCCTTCCTTGTCAAGGAAGTAATGGGACGGACAATATCAGAAAAATTTCGAATGAAGCGTCTGTAGAAATTAGCAAAACCAATAAAACGTTGGATCTCCTTAATGTTCTTGGGTACCGGCCAGTCAAGGATAGCCTGAATCTTACCAGATTCCATGTTCAGCCCCTGGGAGAGATGATATAACCTAAGAACTGTATCTCAGAACGATGGAACTTGCATTTCTCTGGCTTAATATACAGATGGTTCTCTTTCAGACATCTTAAAACAGTTTTGACATGTTCTTCATGTTCCTGTAGAGAATCAGAAAAGATTAGTATATTGTCCAAATAGATCACTACAAACTGGTCCAACAAATCTCTGAAAATGTCATTAGCAAGGTGTTGAAACGTTGCAGGGGCGTTACAAAGCCCGAAGGGCATCACAAGAGATTCAAAGTGTCCATACCGGCATCTGAATGCTGTCTTCCACTCATCCCTTGGACGAAAACGCACCAAATTATAAGCCCCACGAAGATCCAGTTTAGAGAACACCTTAGCATGGCGGACTCTTTCCAGTAATTCGGGAATCGAAGGCAAAGGTTAACGGTTTCGTACGGTTACCTTATTGAGTTCCCAATAGTCAACACAGGGTCTCAGGGTCCCATCCTTCTTCTTTACAAAAAAGATAGGTGCCCCTGCTGGTGAGGAAGAAGGACGTATGAAGCCTTTGGCCAGATTTTCATCAATATACTCCTTTAAGGCTTGAAGCTCAGGTGCCGCCAAAATGTATACGTTACCAAAAGGAATAGCTGCCCCAGGAAGCAACTCAATGGGACAGTCATAATGCCTGTGTGGAGGAAGCTGATCTGCATTCTTCTTATCACAGTTGTCAGAGAACTCTTTATATGCTGGAGGTAAAGAAAATACCTGTACATGTGGTTCCGTAGCCGTGGACTCAGGGACAGCTTCTGTTAACGCTGAGTTGCTCCTTGTTGGAAAGATAATCTCCTTGGTCTCCCAGTTGATAATTGGGTTCTGAGAACGCAACCAAGGGGTATGGTCTCCTGATCCACAGGCCCAGAGATTAAAGGTGACCCATCCACTGTTTCCATGGTAATTGGAGAGGCTCTTTGCTGAATTTCAATACCATGTTCCTTGGCAAATGCGATATCCATGAAATTGCCACCTGCACCAGAGTCAATCATAGCTGCACTGGAAATCCACTGTCCTGAACACAGGATCTTAATAGGGAGAGAACAGTGAGAGTTCTTTTCCTTAAGCTCCTTGGGGGGTGAAGTCATAGAAAGAGAATGGAATACAGAGTTTAAAGGCAGGCTACATTCAGAGATGTCAGATTCATCATCACAGTTGTCATACTCCCCTACTGCTGCTAGCACCGTGTTAGGCCATCTAGGACACTTAGGACAATTGATTAAGAAGTGGTCAGACTGGCCGCAGTAGAAACATAGACTTTCACGAAGGCTATGCTCCTGGCGCTCAATAATCTCACGCCTCTGAACGGAATCAATTTGCATGGGCACCTCCTCCACCTCCCGAGATGTTTTACCTGCAGGCTCTTTGGAAGGAAGGGAAAAGTTAGAAATACGGTTATATGCAGCAAACTTCTCCTGCCTACATTCAGTAAGGCGAATGTCAATGCGCACACAATGCTGTATAAATGTCTCTAGCTCTTGTGGTAACTCAGAGCGAGCTAGTTCATCTTTTACAATACTAGACAGACCCCTTTTAAAAATAGGCAATTGTGCATAACTGTCCCAATTGGTATCTACCGCTAATCTCCTGAATTCAGTAGCATACTCAATAACAGAACGTTTTGCCTGGCGTAAAGACAATAAAGCAGATTCAGCGGTTGCACGGCGATTAGGATCATCAAACATTAATGCCATAGTGGCCAAGAAATCATCCAAGTTATTTAACCATGGGTCACGAGACTCAATCACCAGATTCGCCCAGGCGAGCGCTCGTGCGGTCAGCAGCATTATTACACACAATACTTTGGATCTATCATTAGGAAAACGGTCAGCATGCACATCAAAATATAGCATACATTGATTCACAAAGCCACGAAATTTGTCGCGATCACCATTAAATCTGAATGGGGGCAACTTAGGTGGGCTAGCTGGTGGCGGTTGCCCAGAGGGAAAAGTCGCTTGTGCAGCTATTTGCGTGCTTATGTCCTGAAAAGCCCGTCCATACTGGGACTCCATGCCAGCAAGTTTGTTTTCCTGGGCTGCCATGCGGGTGCTTAAGACTTGCAAAGTCTGTCCAAACACTTGTTGATTGTGTTCAAAGCTTCCAAACTTCTTTTGCAGACCTTTCACATCTTTCTGCAGTGATCTAATTATGGAAAACACCTGCTCTAGTCTGCTTTCTGCAGTCATTGTTCCAGCAGTCTCCTTTTTTTTTAGGCTAGGGTACCCTGTAATAATTATAGGGGATAACTCAGGAGACTCTTTGCGTGGAACAAGACAACTACAGGACACAGTTTTATAAGTGGTAAAGTCTATATTATCACACGGTGATTCAAACAGCTGCAGAGAGAAACTCAAGTCCACAACACTTGGAGTAAATATTAAATGCAGCTTAGCAGTCTATAGGAAACTTCAGAGGAAAATGCAATCACGCAGAAAGTCTATGAAGCACAATTATTCTTGAGGATACTCGACATGAACAAGTCCTTGCTTAGTCCAAAACACAGATAGATATGCTTATAAGGCAGTTCAAATAATATCTTAGCGCAACCAGGGAGGCTTGGTTTATAGTCTCAGGTTCTTGCAGAGCAGAAACAGCTTACATGTCCAGCAAATGCAAATGGAAGTAAACACGAGCAGCAGACGAAGGAGGATTACTGGAACTGGTGTATGCAGCAGGAACTCAGAGCAGAGTATCAGGATAACCCCACAGGTTCACAGGAGCAGGTATATAGCCAGGGAGTAACCAGAGGTTAGGAGCTGGATGCAAGGCAGAATACTCTAGCACAGAATGAAGGCTGGGGTAGAGTTTTATATGAGGAAGGCACAGTGCACATGAGACCAAAGACGCCAGAGTCCTGACACCTACCTGTACCTGTGTGAGAAAGTGATTGCCCCTCCCTCCCTTATATCATAAATTAACTCTGGTTTATCTCATCTTTAGGAAGCTAAGTTCAATTTCCCTAGCCACAGCCAGGCATAATTACTACCACACCAGTTCCAATTCAAGAAATCACTTAAATGGGACCTGCCTGACAAAGGGAAGTAGACTAAAAGATCCTCAAATGTAGACATCATGCAGCACTACAAAGAAATTTTGGAAGGAATGAGAAACAGAGTAATTGAGATCTATCAGTCTGGAAAAAGTTTAGAAAAATTAGTTATTCTCTTGTTCTCACCCAGACCTGTTTGGTTATCCCATTCCCTATTAGGAAATGATTAATATGGATACACAATCTATAACAAATTTCAGATGTCTGAATGGAGGTTAAATGGTAAGCCAAGTGTCACGGATTTACCATAACACAGAGGAGCCAGAAGACTGCAGCATCTGATTTCTCCTACTCTTTCTCTGATTAGAAGCACTTCACCTTCATATTAAACGGTGTAGATTTCTTTCAGCGGTGCAGGGGTTAATCTTCTCAGTTGAGAGCTCTAGGGAGCTTTCCTGCCTTAGGCTTTCAGCTGTTCACTGTTAGTCACTCCTATCTCCTATATAATCTGGGCCCTGGCAAGCATCTATTGTCAGAGTTAGCTTATGATGCATGGCTGTAGGATGTTGCTTGTTATTTAAGAAGGCGTTTGGTCTATTTATTTGACTTTGCTAAGTTTTTGGTGTGTGCTAATTAATGACGAGTGAACCTTTCAAGGTTCTGTTCAGTTTGATTCACTGATCGGTTTGTCAAACGTACCCGAACCCTGTTAGATTCAATAGGAGGTCAAACCAAACGTATACACAACATCTAAAGGGGTGAAAAAAAGCTTCCCAAACAGCTAAAATTAGGGGCAGACACCGTGAAAAGTGGCTTAAATTGACCCACAGTAGAAATTTGCAAATGGCACAGCAGCAGTCATCCATGGGCAATGCATGAGGTATCAGGGTCAGGACCAGCATCTACAGCTTTGAATTGAAGTTTCAATAAGGTCCTGGTGGTTAAGGGAGCGGTGTAAGCCTTCTTAGCTGGAAGCCCAAATACCTCATGTAACACCTCCAATTTTTTTTTCCAGCCACACTCAGATGGTACAAACATCAGTTTCATACAGTACTTTTGGTAGAAAAATGTAAGGAAAGTAACACAGATAGTTGACTGAAATCAAATGCAGGCCTGCCTGTCTGTGAGTCCTACTTAAACAGGCAACAACCAGATGGAGACTCAACTTGGAGTATCCACATTTCAAAAAATTATTGTCACACACCACTAAAGTGGCATAAATTTCCACAAAGTATAAACAGTATAATAGGACTCTGATACACCTTCAACTACAGGCAACCCACCAGATGGAGACCCAACTTGGAGTCTCTACATTTAAAAAAATTGTTTGTATCATCAGCAGCAGTAGCAACAGCAGGCACAGAAACCACCACAAAGACTGCAATAATGTGAGATCAGTGCATGACACTAAAAACTACACCATCACCTAGTCTGCCTAATCTGTGACTGGGCTGCAAAAGTTATTGGAGATTCATGACTTGTTCATTTTGATGAAAGTAAGGTGGTGTACACTTTCGGGGGACAGCCGCACGTGCTTATCAGTCAGGATACCACCCGCAGCGCTGGAGACACGTTTTGAGAGAACGCTGGCTCTCGAGCATGAAAAATCTCCAAGGTGGGACAGGCAAGCTCAGGCCACTCTTCCATTTTTGAAGAACAAAGTCCAAACCCCCGATATAATTGATATTGCGCTCCAGATACTCCTGCACCATCCTCGTCGTTCACAACATGTCAGACTTGTACTGTGTTCTGCTGGTGCAAGGGCTGGTCTAAAAAAGTGTGAAATGACTCACAAAAATTGCTTATGTCACTTACACAGCTGCTGCTAATGTTTTTGCAATGACGCCTTGACATTCCTGGGGTTGGAAATCTATAACTTTGAGGCACACTGTGTGCCTCACAGTTGTCTTGGGGAAAACCACTCTTAAGGTTGTCTACAAGCATTTTTCGATACTCCAGCATGCGAGGGTCCCTTCCTAGAGGGAGGGAGCATTTGGTTAAATTTTCTCTTTTACCGTAGATCTAACAGAGTGGCAACCCAGTAGTCAACACTATTTCTAACCTTAAGAATACAAGCATAATGTTGAAGATAGTGCAGCAAGAGGGCACTCATGTGTTGGGCGCTTCCATGAGGTCCAAGTCCATGGCGTGTTTGTGGCGGGGTAGCACTCAAGTTTTCTTCCTCCATCCCTTCCCGCCAACCATGGAAAACATAGAGGGGATCATTATCGTCTTCATGTCCTGACTGTTGCGTGTCCATCACCTCTTCCTCCTACAGTTGTTCCTTGGCACCTGCACCTTCACTAATAGTTTGTATGGTACCATGAGCCCCTTTCGATCACTGTAAGCCACCCTCCCATTGCACCCGCCTGTGCAATGATATTACAGAAAATTGAGATATTATTATCCCATCTGCATCCTCCTCTGCTTCCAACTCTTCCTCTGGGACCACAACCTCCTCACGCAGACTATTCAAAGTGTGTTCCAGCATGGAGATGACTGGAATAGGGATGCTGATGATGGCATCATAAGCACTAACCACCTTAGTAGCCATTTCAAAACTGTGCAGAAGATTGCAGAGGTACTTCATCTGTGCTCACTCCGCAAGCGTGATTTGCACCATACTCGGACTGTATTGGTCCAGGCTATGCAAAAGGACATACTGCACTGGGGCATGTCACTGCTGCCACAGTCGCCTCAACATGTGCAGTGTGGAATTCCAGTGTCAGAACACTGCAAATCAAACAGTTAATCGATAGGCCGAAAGAGCTCTGTAGAGATGCAAGGTCATAACCTGTGTGTGCGATCGTCAGAAGTGAGCACACAGCAACCATGCTTTCTGCAGCAGCACATACAGGCCAGGATAATGGCAGAGAAATTGCTGTACCACCAGGTTGAGGATGTGATCCATGGAAGGCACATGTGTGAGGTTGCCCCGGCATAGGATAGCTACCAGGTTTGTACCATTAAAGCTCAATGTCTTCCCTTGCACGAGGTTCTGTGGAGACAGCCATTGCTCTAACTCGGCCTGGCTAACTGTCCACAACTCTTGAGCTGTGTGACTGTGATCTCCAAGGCATTTTAATTTGAACACTGCCTGTTGCGATGAGTCATAGCTGCGCTGTATGGAGGTGGGAGGATTCTATCTGCACTGTTGGAGCGTTTGTCTGATTAAGGGAGAGGTTGATAATATAGTTGGAGGACATAGAGGAGGTGGAGGAGACAGAAGCAGTGGAGGAACTGTTAGATACAGAGGCTTGTCCTGCAAGCCTTGGGGATTCAAAGACTTGTGGAGCAGCCTGCCCCCCACAGCCACTAGAGTAACTCAGTGCCCAGTCAGTGAGATGTAACACCCCTGCCCATGTTTGTTTGTCCAGGTGTCAGTGGTGAAAAGAACCTTGGCAGGCATAGATTTTTCAGGGAACGGTGATGTTTTCTGTGACATGCTGGTGTAGTGCATGCACATCTTTCTTAGAGAAGTAATAGCGACTGGGCAACTGGTACTGGGGGACTGCGATGATCATCAACTTTCTGAAACCGTCTGTATGCACCAGGTGGAAAGGCAGCATTTCCATGGCCAAAGGATTGGAGATGGTGAAAGTCAAGCTCTTAGCTTTATGTAACAACAGTCGCACTCAATAAGGAGAGTTCTTCTGAATTTTGTTAGTCAAAAAACGTGGTTTCTTTATTGTGAACAAACACCAAAATAAAGGTATCACCGCAGTGTTTCAAGGTAACGTTTCGACCCTCAGGGTCTTTCTCAAACCTTACTGAAACAGAAAACAAAGTATACAAGGTATCACAAAACATGAACAAATAACATATAGTATTTACAAAATTAATATATAGTATTTACAAAATTAATATGTACAAATACAAGGTCCCTATATATTTGAAATATGTGTTATGTCGCCATGAAGGTCGACAGGAAGACAGCATTGCAGGACCCAACAAGATACTTGAGGAGATACATTGGTGAGAAACATCAGGGTAGTCCTCGGACGTAGTCATGGAAATGAGGCAACAATGGAATATCTGTGCGGCACAAGCTGCAAAAGCGGGGCGTACCGCTTTTGCAGCTTGTGCCGCACAGATATTCCATTGTTGCCTCATTTCCATGACTACGTCCGAGGACTACCCTGATGTTTCTCACCAATGTATCTCCTCAAGTATCTTGTTGGGTCCTGCAATGCTGTCTTCCAGTCGACCTTCATGGCGACATAACACATATTTCAAATATATAGGGACCTTGTATTTGTACATATTAATTTTGTAAATACTATATATTAATTTTGTAAATACTATATGTTATTTGTTCATGTTTTGTGATACCTTGTATACTTTGTTTTCTGTTTCAGTAAGGTTTGAGAAAGACCCTGAGGGTCGAAACGTTACCTTGAAACACTGCGGTGATACCTTTATTTTGGTGTTTGTTCACAATAAAGAAACCACGTTTTTTGACTAACAAAATTCAGAAGAACTCTCCTTATTGAGTGCGACTGTTGTTACATAGGACTATATTCTGGAGTATCCCTCCATGTTCAGTCTGCACCAACACTAGCGAGAGTGCACGTCTTGTCCTGTACTACAAGCTCTTAGCTTTGGCATGTGTAAGAGGAAACATTTATTTACGCGACCACAACTGCAGGACTGAGTGCTGGCTGCTGTGCTGAGAGAGGGTGGGGTATGGAAAACAGGAAAAACTGATGGACTGTGAGTGAGGTGCAGGCGGAGATATTCTGGTTAATTGAGAAAGATGTGTTGTGCCAGGTGACACAAAAGCAACAGTCATATCCACTTCTAATGGGCTCTCACTCACCCCGACTGTAGAGGGTAAACGTGGAGTTTCTGCTGCCGGAGACCTGTGTGAGAAAACCTGGCGCAGTGACGGAGGAGGAAGAAGCAGCGGATGTCGTTGATGGGATGGCCGGTGGTTGACGAGGTCTGCATTTTAGAGCAGTGATTTTCACACACTAAAGCAAGTTGATCGTGCATGTGATGGTTCATGCATGTAGTTGTCAAATTATTGCAATTTTTGCCTATATTGAGGGCTTTTTTTTGCTAATTTGACAGATAACATGAGTAGGTTCATCCTTTGCAGTCTCAAAAAAGACCCAGGCTTGGCAACCCTTGCTGCTCCTGCGAATTGAACATTTGAGACTGTTGCTGGCCACAGTAAGAGTTGGGGCTGAGAATGCAGTGCTTGTCATGGTTGCATCACTTCATGTCTGTGTGTGTGAAACTGAAATGTAACCTCCTTGTCTTCTTCCACCTCCTCTGCTGAGCTATTCAGCTGCATTCCTCTAGATTCACACCAAGTGGGATCTACAACCTCATCGTCATCCTGTATGTTCTCACACTCCTCACCCTGAGAGTCACCCTCCTTGTCTTACAGTGTGGGTGCACCTCTGGTTTCTGAGTTTCATCAGGATCACCTCTACCACTGATGGTTAGCTTCTGGTTATGAGGGTCTGAATTTTGTTTGGACCCTACTTCGTCCGGCCCCAAATCCAACATGAAAAGATTTTTAGCATCAGTGTAGATACTTTCCTCCTCTGGATTCTGTGAATTTTTGAAGCAGACCTCTGATGCCTATAGAATAGAATGTGTGAACAGCTCTGCAGAATGGCCCATCTGTGCTTCCCCACAGATTAGCCTTTGGAAATTTGATACACAGGGAAACAAGGGTGATTGGGGTGCCACCTCTGAGGATTGTACAGTGTGTGATATTGAGGTGGAGGAAGAGGAGAAGCCGCTTGATGCAGCACTTACCATCCACTGGAGCATATGCTCTTTCTAAGTCTCATCTACAAGGTGGATTGCTATGTAGCTGCCAAAGAAAGGGAGTCAAGTAGCCCGTCCAGTAACAGATGTTATCAGTGTTCTTTGGTGAAGACAAAACGGTGTTTGTTCATTTGAGCTTTCATTAACATGAACACCTAACCCACGTACATGTCAAACACCAAGCCTATTCCCCCTTCCACCACGACCCTTCATTTTCACAATCATGTTGTATGTAGCCTTCCCCTTTTGTAACCTGATGTTTCACAACCTTAGGACCACACCTGTTAGCCACCTGTCACTAAACGAAGTCACTATTTATTTTCTTAGTATGCCTGAACAATACTGTTATGCCTAACAATTTTTAAGAGGAAATGTGGCCTTCTGATTTCTCACTGAAACACAGTTTTATCACAAACGATTCGGATGAGCCAATTGGACCTTCTGGCTGCGCCCCAATATTAGGCCTAATGATTTAAGTGGATATCTGGCCTTCAGATTTGTCATTGAAATACAGTTTTATCACAAACAATTTGGATTAGCAAAAGGGGCCTCCTGTGTAAAATCTGTGTTGCATTCTAGTTAGATACTGGAAGATCGATTTCACAGGACAGGATCCTATCTAGCTAACTGACAAGTTCACTTGCAGCACTTGCTGGAGCGGCTTCTCTGCACTGTGACACTGAGAAAATGGCACAAACAATACAAGATGTCAACATTTTCTATGGCCAGGGACATGTGACTTCGGCAGCCAATCACAGGACACCTTGTGTCATGACGTTGTGGATGGTTCCTGCACCCTGATTGGCTGCCGGAATGTACACACATTAAGTTTTTTAAAAATTACACTCCACTGCCCCTCTGACCTATACACACCCCCTCCTCTCATAAAACCCATAAAAGTTCATCATACAGAATCACTATCCTAGCCAAACTAATAACAAAAGCGTTAGTGGAAACGCGATAATATCATTAATTTTGCCTACTTCAAGTAAAAATTCTCAAGAAAATGAACATTAATCCGAATTTGCTATGTTCGTGTCAAATTTGAGATTGGCAAAATGGTTTCCAAGTTCGCTCATCTCTAGTGCTAATTCACCTTCTTTTTCTACTTTGGTTTTACCCCATTCTCCATTACTATATTTGTATGATTGTTATTTTCCTTCATCCCTGTTCGTATTACCTTGTTAGTCTGGTTGGTGTATTATGGTACACTACTACTCCCCTCTTCCCTATGTGGGGGAAAGGTACAGACTGAGGGCATATTCAGCAGCTAAGGCAAGGTATGTGGACTCGGTGTCTTCACCATCAGAAGTAATCGGGGAACAGGGTGAGCTAGAGTGCCCCTAGCGTTAGGGACAGGGAAGGATCCCTTGGTCCGGGGACATCCGTCAACAGAGTCGTGACACCAAGTGAAGCTAGTGAAAAATCTGACTGAGCTGACAGCACTTTTATGCATTGCCTCTGAATACAGTGGTAATAACTTATATGTTCACTTTCCAACCAGTGTGTACGTGTTTACAGTTATGGTAAGAAGACAGATTATGAGTCATATACTGTTGTGAATTCTGCTTTTGGGTTCCCTCCGGTGGTAGTAGGTGGTAATGCAGTTGTCCCTGAGTTGCAGTCCTGGTCAGGTGTATCTGCTGATTGCAGTTCTGACTGGGGTATTTAGGTGTGGAGGATTCATTAGTCCTTGCCAGTTGTCAATTGTTGTTGGGAGGTTTAGGACCTCTGCCTGGTTCTCCTGCCTTTCTGCCAAATCAGCAAAGACAAGTGTCTGTTTTTCTTTTCCTGTGGCACACATGCTGTGTGCTTCACAATTCAGTGCTATTCTTTGTGTTTTCTTGTCCAGCTTAGATTGTGTCAGTATTTTCTCAGTCTTGTTGGATTCTCTGGAGTGGCAGATATACATTCCATGTCTTTAGTTAGATTGTGGAACTTTTTGTATTATCTGTTGTGGATATTTTTGGAAGGGTTTTAATACTGACCGCCTAGTGATCTGTCCTATCCTTTCCTATTTAGCTAGAGTGGCCTCTTTTGCTAAATCCTGTTTTCTACCTGCGTGTGTCTATTCTTCTCCTACTCACAGTCATTATTCGTGGGGGGCTGCCTATCCTTTGGGGGTCTGCTCTGAGGCAAGATAGCATTCCTATTTCCATCTATAGGGGTATTTAGTCATCCGGCTGTGTCGAGGTGTCTAGGGTTTGTTAGGCACACCCCACGGCTACTTCTAGTTGCGGTGTTAGTTCAGGATTTGCGGTCAGTACAGGTTCCCCAGTTCAGGGGGCCCCCTGAAGAAGCGGTGACAATTGGATGTGAAACGCGCGTTGGGGTAGCTGACTAGGATCCGGACGGGACCCCTTGGACACATGGGTAACTAATTCCCTTACTTAATCTTCACTTGGTATACTTTTTATGTACATAGGTATGTGGCGATCTTACCAACATTACGGATAGGCCTATAATTTTGAATTGAATCACCATATACCTGTGACATTATTTTTGATGTGTTGGCAGCATGCTTGCTGTCCATTTTGTAACACTTGTTAGCAATTATTATGTTTGTGATCTTGGGTCACTGTTTGTATCTATGGATGTAGTCACAAATTGTTTATTATATGGTAACAGTTTATACTTATAATGTGAAAGTTTAATTATTTGGATTTTCAATAAACTATATGAGTTTGTTAACCCTTAGGCTATTTTTGACTCGTGGTTCTCCTGTATGTTGATAGATTATGAGTCATGTCTGCATCCTTCTACACTAAGACGTTTCACTTGATGTATAAAGCTTGCACAATAAGATTAAACAATCTCAATTATATATGTTTGTGACAAACCTCATAAACAATGGAGCATTTCAGTAATATTATCCCAGTGTCTCTTAGTCAACAGACGATGACATGTCTTTTCTTGACTCATCATCTGTGCTGAATAAGCACCAGTTCCATAAGAAATGTATCAAATGACAATCATTGCCCATGTATTAAACTTGTTTTTCCCTGGAGTAAAAGTAGCTATATGTCTGTACGTATGCAGAATTTTGTAAAACTTTGACTAGGCACAATTCATTTTAATACTGTGGATTTTCAGTCATTAAATTTATTCTTTTCTTATCTGCTAAACCCAAAATAATTTTACAGACCTGAAGATGTTCAAAGAATCAAAAATGTCTTGCTGCATAATAAGTAATGTGATGTATCCGATCAATGTGCGGCCTTTGGGCACAGGCTAATTAGGTTGAGATGACATTTCATGCTTTTTTGGCCCCCTTTTATTATTGTAATTTTAGAAAATGTCAGATGTGACACAAAGCTTACGTGAATTAAATAATCTGTTGGTTTCCTAGGATAACAAGATCAACAAGTTCCCTTTCTCTTCACACAGTACTTTGGTGCACTAAGCTTTGCATGGGAAATAACAATCATGCTCAAACGTGGGGGTCCTTTTAAGGTCTAAAAACGTCTGAAAATGATGGAAACACTGCTCAAATGACACAGGAACATAATGGGGATCGCCCCTGGAAGCATTTCTGACTCCTAGGTCATAGCTGTGAGCAATTTTGTCAGAGTTTCACACCATTTTTACATGTGCACTAAAAAAACATTAAAAACAAAACCAAAATGGATTTTGCTGGGAAATATGTTAAGGTACATCCTTTCCAGGGTAATGACTTTTATATAAGGCAAAATTACCCCAGACCAAAATGTTCCTCCACCACTTGGGCTATGTTCACACGCAGCGTTTTTGATGCGTTTTTCAACTTTTACATTGCTTCCAACCAATACAAATGCATTCACTGGGAAATGTCATTGTAAAATTTAACAACCCTAGCTGGCCATGTGGTGTGTGACACATAAGGAGACACATCTTGTTTCATTTATGAAAGAGGGACTCAGTCTTAAAAGTCTCAAAGCCTATTTTTACAGGGGCATCAGGTGGCATTAATATTCTTAAAGGGCCATTATTAAACAGTGGGTTTCCTATGTTGTTATTGCCTATGAAGTGAGTGTCTGGGCTGCCAACAATTAAAACGCACACCAATACCCCTTTAAAGAGAGGTACAGGAGGGCTTTCTGAAAAAATGTTGCACTGAATGCAAGGCCTGCCCTGCTATCAAGTCATATACACCCCAATAAGCCTTTGAACCCAGGTACTGGATGGCTACAGGAAAACACACTTCACATTCTTCAGTTGGTCCTGCCATACCGTTTCCTTATGAATTGAATGCAAACTCCGCCTTGACGCAAATTTGCATGCACCCCAATCTCCCTTGGAAGAAACATGGAGGAGGGCCTCATAAAAAACTGTCCCATTACAAAGGAGTGGGTCTCCTAGACTTGTAATGCCCTTATACTAAGTGTATGGGCTGACAAACATTTCCCCATGGGGGGTACATTTAAAAAAAAAATATTTATGGGGATCATAGATGCCCTTGGCCAAAAATTGAATGGCTGTAGCAGCACAGAACACGTTCACCATGGTGTTCTAGTGGCGGAGAATGATGATATGTGGAGGAAGTCATTATTAAAAACTAGGCCCAATGTTAAGGAGCGCGTCTCCTTGTCCATACACTAAGTCTATGGGCTGACAAACATTTCCCCATGGGGGATACATTTGTAAAAAAAACATTTCATTAAGATCACAGACACCCTTGCCAAAAAATTGACTGTCTGTAGCAGCACGGAACAGGTGAACCCTGGTGATCTAGTGGTAGAAAATGATGAGAGGTGGAGGAAAGCGTCATTAAAAACTAAGCCCAAAGAAAAGGAGTGTGTCTCCTAGACTTGTAATGCCCATACACGCAGTGCATGGGCTGACAAACATTTCCCCAAGGGGGATACATTTTTTAAAAATATGCTATGGCCATCATAGACACCCTTGCCAAAAATTGGACTGCCTGTAACGGCACAGAAGACGTTAAGCCTGGTGATCTAGTGGTGGAGAATGAGGAGACATAAAGATAAATCATACTGAAATTAAAAAAAAAAGGCTGTGAATCCACTGATGAAAGTAAATAACAAAAGGAAGGGGTGATATATATATATATATATATATATATATATATATATATATAATGCCAGATTGTGCCAGATTGTGTCCAACGAGATTGGAGGGTCTGAGAAAACTGTCCCAGAACTTTGCCATTGTTCCCCTGCCTGAGCTGGATTGTACTTCTGTATATAACAAGAAAACACCAGCGCTACCAATAAAAAAAAAGTGGGATATCCTTTGCTGCTGGTAACAAAACAGCCAAGTGCCGGGGCTGTCACTGCATGTAAACAATAATAAAACAAAACAAGATGCTACTGTGCTAGAAGGATATATATACGCTAGTGGTCATATGTATAAAATGGTGAAATATACAGACAAACTGCCACCGCTCATAACTGCCCAGGTTGAATACCTGCTGCACGTGCTGGAGAGGATAAGAAATGAATGCACTGTGTTAAACACTTCACTGTGCACACCGGGGTGCCACAGGTAATACCACTGCAAGTCAAACTCACCGAGGTCCCATGATGAATGTAGTGTCAGAGGTGCCAGGAATCTACGGTGCGTGGATGATCCGTCCGGCGTGTGAGAACAGGTGCTGGGCGAGGAGGCAGACAGGAAGTGGCCGCAGCCAAAATAGGAAGGCGGAGGTTGGCATGGAAACCAGGAATGCCTCGGCTGGTGGCGTCCCTGGAGACGGCGAAGGGAAAAAGAGCAGCCGGCGGGAACGCTAGCTGTGTGACGTCACAAAATGTAAGGGGCAGCGCTGGGACCAAGTAGTAAACCGACGCGTTTAGAAGGAATGCAGTCCTTCTTCATCAGGGTTACCGCCTGCTTGGGAGGCCCAGCTAAATAGCCATGTATGTACCGCCCCTCACTCCTAACACCGCCCCTGGGACTGATAAATAGATGTAATGCACACTGCCGCTGCTGTTGTATAGCCTAAAGTGGGGAAAGTGGCGCCCAGAGTTAATCCGATTGTCCATGCAGGGCTGTGCACGGGGAGAAATATCATGTACCCTTAACATAGGTTCAAATCCTGTGGGTGATATCCTATCCATGGGAAATCTGAAAATATAAGAATATCTGTGTATATGTCTTATTTTATCTACACCTACAGGGTTAAGATATAGTTCAGTTAAAAATTGCATATTGCTTTATTATTCCAATAAAATATAAATTAAATACTACTAGTGTTAAGTAAGTGGAATAAAATCCAGAAGTGCCCGCAGTGTATAGGCGGTATCAGTAATAGGTTAAAAGAAGGGTATGTTTCCCATATATATATATGTATAAAAACCATTAAAAAGCCCGCTTAAAGTCACCAACTGACGTTAGCACAAAGGTAAGGGACAGAGAGGGGTTGCTCTGTACCCACCCCATATGCATTGTGAATCATGTTGCATTTGGATTGTACTTCTGTCTCTCTCGCTTGGACTCCTTGGTTGTACAACAAACTCTGACGTCTGCTGCCAGCATTCTCACATGGGAATTTTCTAAGGAATTTCACTACAAGGGCCCTCTGGTACTGCAACATTTTAGTACACCTCTCTGCCTCTGGCAGCAGAGATCGAAAGTTCTCTTTGTAGCACTCACTATTCTGGGGCGCCCGTTCCACATCCAGGGAACCGTCCCGGATATAACCAGACCAATAAATGTATAATGAACAGCGCTCCATCCAGGTGTAGAAGTCTTCAAAACACGCTTTATTAAGCCATGGTACAGCAGCAACGTTTCGACCACAACTTGGTCTTTGTCAAGCATGCTTGACAAAGACCAAGTTGTGGTCGAAACGTTGCTGCTGTACCATGGCTTAATAAATCGTGTTTTGAAGACTTTTACACCTGGATGGAGCGCTGTTCATTATACATTGATTGTTCAACCAGTGATGAGTGTCAACAAAAATTTTTATAATGCAAGGGTCACGTGAAACGCAGCGCAATATAGTCATCCATGCATGCCCGACTGCTAACAGGCAAGACTTCCGTGTCCTCACCAACAGGATGACTGACCTTGTTGTCCTCCTCCTCTTCCTCATCCTCCTCCCTGTCCTCAGGCCATCCCCGCTGAACAGATGGTAAGACAGCTGTGCTTGTAGTACTGTCTATAGCCCATGAAAGTAGCTCCTTTTCTTCCTCCTCCTCCTCCTCATTGCCTACCAAACCACGTTGGGAAGACATGAGGCTGGGCTGAGTGTAATCCCCCTGTATGGTTCCTTGGTCCATGTCCTCGTGCTCTGCCTGCAATGCATCCTCTTTAATTGTGAGCAGAGAGGTTTTCAGAATGCTGAGAAGTGGGATGGTGATGCTAATTATGACTTCATTGCTGCTCACCATCTTGGTGCAGTCCTCAAAGTTTTGTAGGATGGTACATATGTCTGACATCCATGTCCACTCCTGAGGTCTTATGTGTGGAGTCTGAACTGAATATCGACGGCCTTGTGGATATTAGTAGTCAACAACTGCCCTCTTCTGCTCACAAATCCTGTCCAACATATGCAGCATAGAGTTCCAATGCATTGGGACATCACACACCAGCCGGTTAGCCAGAAGCTGCAAACGTTGCTGAAGCTGTAGCTGACTTTCTAAAATGGGCAGACAGACAGCGTACTTTCACTAGCAGATCCGGTAGCTCCAGGTAGCTTTAGAGAAAATGTTGAACCCCGAGTTTAAGCACATGGGCCAGGCAAGGTACGTGTGTGAGCTCACCTTGCCGCAGAGCCGCCACCAGGTTCTGGCCATTGTCACACACAACCATGCCTGGCTGTAGACACCTAAACCAAAAATGCCCTCTCGGCCAGCAGAGGGCATACCTCTAAGCCAAAACATATAAACCTATAAGAACAACTTGGGTTGCAAAAATGGAATAGCAAATATATACAAAAAATGTACACAAAGTTCACAACCAAGCAAAAGAGGTATCAACAAACAAATTTTATTATTAAAGTATCAAATACACAACATTACAATAAATGCATATGGACAAAAAACGGTGATTGGAAAGGCGTGCCAACAACATCACAAGCATAAAAGATGTAGCTAGATGCTGGGAAAGGACACACAAAGTCCAGGCGTCCTAACTGCCCACCCACGCCGGGATATGCCCCTAGTTCACAATATATGAAAAAAATTTATGATAATGAAAAAGGTTACACAGATCAGCGCTCCAAAAGAACATCATAACAAGAAGGGGTATAAGATAAATAGTAACCCCATGGAGTTAGTCCATCAAGATAACATGGAACCTTATGTGCAAATATGACTGTGCTCAATCAGAAAAGGGCATAAAGATGTATGTGTCGCCGGCACATCCAAGACCTAGGAAGGGTACATGCATGCTGTTGATGGTAAAGGAACATTACCTTGGGACATGGTAGTGGCCGGGCACCGGCGTGGTGTGAGCAGGAAAGAGCCTCGACGTACGTTTCGCCGTTGCGGGCTTCGTTTTTTTCATATATTGTGAACTAGGGGCATATCCCGGCGTGGGTGGGCAGTTAGGACGCCTGGCCCATTTTGGCTCTCACTGAAGAGCTGGAGGAAGGTGAGTTTAAATGCTCCCTTCATTTTGGTGCTGGTGCTGTGTGGCGGCCATTGTTGCTGCGGCTTTGTGCTGGTGGGGCGGCGCGGTCTGGAGTCTTGGGGACTCAGTCTCGCAGCATGGGTGCTGTGGGGCAACAGGCCGTCCGCCCTGCTGGTGCATGGCCACTGCGGCGGTGGTCGCCGCACGGTTCCGCTCCGTTAGTGCGTTAGGACCCACTACGAGGTTTGCCGTGAAGGGGCAGTGGGCTTCATACAGTCTGATCAGAATGTTAAACTGAAAACCTCATGTTCAGTATTTAAATTTTTGCCTAGCGGCTTTAGATCAACGTATGATTTTGGGATGTGCGGTTCATGCTCTTTTTTTTCTTTTTGCACATAGCATGTACTTGTCTCTTTTTTTGGACCAGCACTCCTCCCATTTGGCTCAGGTGATTTTAATTAGCAGGAGACTGCAAAGTAAGGGGTCTAGCCCATTTTGGCTCTCACTGAAGAGCTGGAGGAAGGTGAGTTTAAATGCTCCCTTCATTTTGGTGCTGGTGCTGTGTGGCGGCCATTGTTGCTGTGGCTTTGTGCTGGTGGGGCGGCGCGGTCTGGAGCCTTGGGGACTCAGTCTCGCAGCATGGGTGCTGTGGGGCAACAGGCCGTCCGCCCTGCTGGTGCATGGCCGCTGCGGCGGTGGTCGCCGCACGGCTCCGCTCCGTTAGGGCGTTAGGACCCACTACGAGGTTTGCCGTGAAGGGGCAGTGGGCTTCATACAGTCTGATCAGAATGTTAAACTGAAAACCTCATGTTCAGTATTTAAATTTTTGCCTAGCGGCTTTAGATCAACGTATGATTGTGGGATGTACGGTTCATGCTCTTTTTTTTCTTTTTGCACATAGCATTTATTGTAATGTTGTGTATTTGATACTTTAATAATAAAATTTGTTTGTTGATACCTCTTTTGCTTGGTTGCGAACTTTGTGTACATTTTTTGCATATATTTGCTATTCCATTTTTGCAACCCAAGTTGTTCTTATAGGTTTACATGCCTGGCTGTAGGTTCAGCGGTGTCATCCAAATATCTGACTGCTCTTTCAGCGCTGTCCACAACTTTTCTGCATGGTGCGGTTTGTCACTTATGCAGATTAGCTTCAGCACAGCCTGTTGCCGCTTGGCTGAGGCAGTGCTGCAGTGCTTCCAGCTTCTGACTGATGTGTTCATTTCAGAGATGGAGGCTGAAGAGGAGGACAAGGAGGAGGAGGTGCAGGAGCTGTAGACTGTGGGGGCAACTCTGCGGCGTAGGGAGGATGTGTCCCATCCCAAGGTCCGAATGGGTCTCAGCTTCCACTATGTTAACCCAGTGTGCCATCAGTGAGATGTACCGTCCCTGCCCACAAGCACTTGTCCATGTGTCCATGGTTAGGTGGACTTTCCCAGTAATATTGTGGGACACATGCTGGTGTAATGCCGCTATGGCACACCGGGAGAAATAGTGGCGACTGGGGACCGAGTACCTTGGGACGGCCACCGCCATCAGGTTGTGGAAAGCTTCTGTCTCAATGAGCCTAAAAGGAAACATTTCGAGCGCTAGCAGAAGAGAAATGTTAGAATTTAGGACTGTGGCCTGTGGGACGTTCGCTGGGTATTTCCACTTGCGTTCCAATGACCTGGGTACAGGAAATAATGAAAAAATGAAGGTGCACGATTATCAAACAATGTAAATAGTAGGGTGCAAAACCTGGTCTAGGATACAATACTACAAAAGGGGAAAAGAGAAACAGACTAGACCAATAATGGTATGCACATCCTCATAGTAAAGTTCCCTGACAAAGCTGCTCTTTTAGCAGCGATACGCGTGGGCCTGTGCCGCAATCCCCCCTCTTTTCCCTCCCATTCAGGACTTTGCATCCACTTGGACTGAATTATGGCCTTTCGTGCCTGAGCAGAGCTGGTTACTTGGTTACATGGTGACCTCAAGGTAACTATTTGGCTTCCCATGGCTATTTAAGCCCTCACAGTGTCGTCCTGACATAGGACCCTGTTTTAACCAGCAGGCTCTATATCTTGGAAAGTCCTGTCTCTACCCTTTCCTTTGTGTCTGATTGGTAGTATTGGATACACAGGTTTTACATTATCTTTTGTATTCATTTGTACTGTCATTTCTATACTGTTGTATTAATATCTCATGACTAGTGTTGAGCGATACCTTCCGATATTTGAAAGTATCGGTATCGGATTGTATCGGCCGATATCCGAAAAATATCGAATATCGCCGATACCGATACCCGATACCAATACAAGTCAATGGGACACAAATATCGGAAGTGATCCTGGATGGTTCCCAGGGTCTGAAGGAGAGGAAACTCTCCTTCAGGCCCTGGGATCCATATTCATGTGTAAAATAAAGAATAAAAATTAAAAAAGGGATATACTCACCCTCTGACGCACCCTGGTTGTAACCACTGCAACCGGCAGCCTCCGTTCCTAAGAATGAGCGAGTGAAGGACCTTCGATGACGTCACGGTCACTTGAGCGGTCACGTGAGCGGTCACGCGACCAATCACAAGACCGCGACGTCATCGCAGGTCCGTCACTCGCTCATTCTTAGGAACGGAGGCTGCCGGTTGCAGCGGTTACAACCAGGGCGCGTCAGAGGGTGAGTATATCCCTATTTTTTATTTTTATTCTTTATTTTACACAAGAATATGCATCCCGATCCCGATTCCCGATATCGCAAAAATATCGGAACTCGGTATCGGAATTCCGATACCGCAAATATCGGCCGATACCCGATACTTGCGGTATCGGAATGCTACTCATGACAAATATGGTTTAATTTATGGTTTAATTTATGCAAGCTATGGCACATCACATACTGTATGTGTCATGGGCAGGTCTCAGTACAATTGTGTATGTATCATGTGTTATGGGCTGCATGTATAGATTTATCTACACTGTCTGAGGGGGGTTACGGTTATTGGGTCATTTGTTGTATTTTAAATGGTTTTAGCATTTCTGTGCTTTAGGTGAAACAAAGGTTTTTTGATACTTTACTATGAGCATGTGCATACCATTATTGGTCTAGTCTGTTTCGCTTTTCCCCTTTTGTACCATTGACTGGGGTATAGACAAATGAAGGCTGTGCTGGGACAAGGACGTGGATGGGCTTGATGATGGTGCTGTTTGACTGTGGGCAACAACAGGTGCAGGGCTAGAGGAATCTTCACATGCACGGTAGACTGGGGATTGGCTTCTACGCAAAATAGTGGAAGAAGCAGTCGTGTCACCTGTAGACAGTGTTCCTGGAGCCTGGGGGTCGGCCCACAAAGTCGGGTGCTTTGCTGCCATGTGCTTGATCATGCTGGTGGTGGTCAGGCTGGTAGTTTTGCTTCCCCTGCTGATGTGGGCATGGCAGGTGCTGCAAATGGCCTGTTTGGGGTTATCGGCAGAGTCTTTAAAAAATAACCAGACTCTGGAAAATCTAACAGTTGGAATGGCAACTACCCTCATGTTGGTGTTACGGGGAATGGATGCACGCCTTCTGTCTGTGGCCACCACACTTCTTCTTCCTGCCTTTTGGGGTGATATGCCTCATTCCCCATGTGTGCTGCTGTCCTCGCTCTGCATGTCCTCCTGCCAGGTTGGGTCAGTCACTATGTCATCCACCACCTTGTCTTCCACTTCTGCACCCTGCTCCTCCTCCTGACTTTCTGGCAATTGAGTCTTATCATCGTCCACCTCTTGTGACACTTTCCCACCATCGCCTTTGTGTGACCGGGGCTGCTCAAAGCTTTGGGCATCGCTACATGCGATCTCATCTTGCCCCACTTCAAGTTGACCGTCCGAAAGTGCGGAATCTTGAAAGGGAAAACTGAACAGCTCTTCAGAGTGTCCAAGTGTGGGATCAGTTGTCTCAGGGCACTCGGCATGGTGGGAGGAAGGAGGATCAGGGTGAGGAATATCCGGTCCACACTTACGGCTACTCAGACTTGACTGTGTGGAAGACATGGTGGTGGTGGCTAAGTGACTGGAAGCATTATCCGCTATCCAACCAATGACTGTTTCACACTGCTCTGGCTTCAATAGTGGTGTGCTGCGATCCCCTAAAAACTCGGACAGGAAGTTCGAGCGAGAAGATGTGGGTCTTTGTTGTGGCCCACTTTCAGCTTGGCCACGGCCTCATCCTCTGCATGCACCATCAGCATCACATCCACTTCCCTGTCCCTTGCCCTTGCCTTGCCCTTTTTAAATGGACTACTGCACTATTTCAAAAGCTCAACACAAATGTATTTATTTGGAGCAAAATTATATCTGATCAGTATGCCTTCAAAGCTACGATTTTTCCACCGCAGATACACCAGGCCTCAGCCTGACAGAACAAACTGTATAAAAATGTTTTTGGAGAATTAAAAAAAAAAAAGTGGAAGAAGGCTAGCAGACAGAACTATGTAACTTATGCCTGCAAAGCTACGATTTTTCCACCACTGATGCACCAGGCCACAGATAACAGACTGTCTAATTTTTTTTTCTCCTGTATGTGAAATTTGGCAAAAAATTAAAAATGAGTACAACACTAGCAGACAGAACTATGAAACTTATGCCTGTGAAGCTACAATTTTTCCACCACAGATACACCAGCCATCAGCCTCAGATAACCGACTGATGTAAATGTGACCTTGATTTTTTTGGGCACAACTAAATTGTGTCAACAAGTTGGCTATGACACAAAAAAAAGGTTTTTTTTTTGGCCCACTCACATTTGGTGTCTGGGACAACAAAAGAAAAGGTAGATTTGCATGTTCTTAGACTTCAATAACCTTACTGTAGTAGGCAGCATGAACAAGCAAATACATGTTAAAATAAGGGGGCTATGGATTGCCTAAGAAAAAAAGGAGCAGGTATCAGGTGAAGAAAAAAAAAGCCACAGAAAACTGCAGCTATATATTAAATAAGCAGCAGCAGCAGACTGTAATGGTGCTTTGGAAGGTATGCAGTGAGAGCTATGTACTCACATACAGTGCCTGCAGGCCTTGCACTGATGTGGATATGTGCACATAGACTCCCCTGTCTACCTAGCGCTGCAATCTTGGGACCCCCGAATCAGCCCTAAAAAGGACTGTTGGTTTCTCAGGAGTTGTGGACTGAACAGTTGCAGACCTACACTAACTCTTAAAAGCATGATTCTGACCCTATCTCAGCAGCAGCTCTCCCTACACTCGCTAAGTCCGGAGCAGAATGCGGCGAGCAGGGCGGCGTCAGGTCTCTTATGGCCAATCACTGTAATACCACAACAAAGATGGCTGCGGCATTACAGTGCATGGCTGACAATCCCTGCACTGTCATTGGCGCTCTAATGAGCTCCAGAATTGCAGGACGGAGACCCGAGCTCCCGCTGAATAATCCCGGAAATACTCGGTGCTCGCCAAGTGGCGAGCACATTTGCTCATCACTAATAGTTTTAACATTTTTGAAGATTACACTTTTTTTTACAGTTTCCATACACACATATACAGTAAACTAAATGTCATCTGTGCAATTAATAATACATACAATTACATGTTCTCTGTCCAACGCCCAATTCATTACAGTTGCATGTCCTCAACGGGCAGGTAGCCAAGAACGGATTTGTGCAACTTCTCTGCAGCTTGTTATTGCTGGCAATGGAGCTTGTCCCTACCAGGCGATGCACACAGTTACTGGTGAAGACCATAATATGGGCAACCTGATCATATTCTCCATCCCCTTGGGTCGTCTTGAGCTGTAGCCCAGATTTCTCTGATTCTCTGATTATAATCCACATCTGGGAGGGATTGAGGAATGGATACAGGTCCCAAAAGATGACATGGCAATTAATAAATGTTTCATTGGCACTCCAAAACTATCTACTTCCCTGAAGGCTGACTATAGAAGTTAGCAAGTTTGTTTTAAACCAGGAAAAAAAATACTGATATTGTAACACCTTTTTTTGTTATTAAGAACATACTGCCTGCTTGTCATTGCATATCAGATCCTGAATCATTCTCTGCTGTTTTGTCCTTTAATAACATAAAACTATGACACAACCATCATTAACATAGCAAGCAGTCACATAATGCTCTTTAAGTGTCTAGACCAAACTCTGCACAGTAAATCATTTGGCAGTGATGCTCATTATGACATGCAGAGAAGCTTTTCGTGACACTTTCAAAGATCGTGATGAAAGAAGTGAAGAACATGCAGTTCACGATTTCACATATAAACAGCCAAGTAGTAATCACAGAAGGGATTAGATTCATTTCTATTGTCACAGCGAGATATCTGTGGAATTATGTAGTGAGCACAAACATTTCAATTACTTATTCAGAAGAGCAAGGTGATGACAACATAATAAAATATTAGCACTAAAGGTGATAGAATCTTTTGAAATCTGAATTCACCAACTTGTCAAACTTTAACAAAAAAATTCACACACAACTAATCAATTTGTCATGAATTGCAAAATTGCAAAACACAGCTTTGTATTGCATACACAGCCTTAGTAATATCAATGTCACCTCAACACACTGTCATGGCCAAAAAGGTTCGCACTCTTGAAATTGTCCCAGAAAATGAAGTACTTCTCCAAGAAAATGATTGGAATTACACATTTCGTTATACCCATGTTTATTTCCTTTGTATGTATTGGAACGACACATAGTATACTATGACCAGCTATAATATACTGTTATTTATTCAATGCACGCAGGTGAAGTGATATGGGTTCATATCTGAAGTGGACCTATAGGAACACAATGTGTAGATTCTGTGATTTTATTTCACTATATATGATTATTACATGCTTCTTAGTTGATGTAACAGGAACATGTTTTCTAGATTTTGTATATATCTTGTACATATTGTATATTAGGATTGTATGTCATTATTTTCAGCAGGTCTTATTTGGGATTTTGCATTTCTTCATTTCATTATTTTTATTTGTTCTTATCACTTTCGTATTTGAAGTCACTGTTTGTGTTACATGAATAGGACATTTATACAAATTTTTTCTTTTGCAGCGGCATATTGAAACGTCATTGTATATAGTCGCTCAGACTTATTTTTACTTCTCTGCTCTACGAATATTGTATGTGACTACATAAATAAATTACTTTTTTCGCATCACCTTACGGATAGAGTGTGCGGTGAATTCTCTTAGTTTGGATTCAAAGTCCCAAGGGCCCATTTCACCAGCTCCTCGCCTTTGGACAGAGTGCAGGCCAATTTATTCTATTTAGACTTGTGATGAGCTTAACACAGCCTTACCTAAGATTTCTGTTGCTGAGAATATGTAAGGGGGCTGACTAAACCCATGAAAGATGTTATGTATATTTAATGTTTATTTATGCTTTTAAATATTGTATTATTTCTAATATTTATCAGGGAGAGTGTAGTACCCTAGTTGGCCCAATAGATGGGGGTGGAGTGATGCTCAGCTTGTACATAGTTAAGTGGGAGGAGCTAACAGCTGTTAAAGGGAATTTGTCACCTCATTTTTTGCATACAAGCTGCGGCCACTGCCATTAGGGCTTATCTACAGCATTCTGTAATGCTGTAAATAAGCCCTCGATGTAACCTGAAAGATAAGAAAAACAAGTTAGATTTTGCTCACCCAGGGGCGGTCCCGGTTCGGTTCAGGTCTGATGGGCGTAGCGAGTTCGGGTCCGGCGCCTCCCATCTTCATGCGATGACGTCATCCTCCTTGCTTCTGTCGAGGCTCCTGCACAGGCGTACTGATTTGCCCTGTTGAGGACAGCATAAAGTACTGCAGTGCACAGGCGCCAGCCTCTCTGACCTTTCCCAGCGTCCGCGCACTGCAGTACTTTGCTCTGTCCTCAACAGGGCAGAGAATTACGCTTGCGCAGGAGCCACAACAAAAGAAAGGAAGAGGACATCATTGCATGAAGATGGGAGGCACCGGACCCGGACCTGTGACGCCCATCGGACCCAAACCGCACTGAACCGCCCCTGGGTGAACAAAATCTAACTAGTTTTTCTTATCTTTCAGGTTACATTGGGGGCTTATCTACAGCATTATAGAATGCTGTAGATAAGCCCCTAATGGTCGTGGCTGCAGCTTATATGTGAAAAGTGAGGTGACAGATTCCCTTTAACCTTGGAAAGATCTGGAATATGAATCAGTAGGGCAGGGCAGTTAGCTATATAACATTTTAAGACAGGACCCCAGCCATCCATAGCCACAGGCCAGGACAGCAACTGGCCAGGAATACAGCAAGATTGAACTACAGTGGGATACAGCAGTGTGGTGCAGAAGCTGAATGAAAAGCCAGGAGAGTACAGGGATGCAGGAGACTCAGAGAGGATGCTGCATTGCCGTTAAAGGCGGTAGGTCCCTATAATGTACTGGAGGCCATAAGAAGTACCACAGGAGAAGCTATGGCAGTACAGAAGGGCAGGTCACCCGCCATGTGGCAACTGACTTCGGGAACAGATGATCTGACGTCTGGCGTGAAACAGACAGAGGAGTGTCTAACCGTGGCAGAGACAAAAAGGGAGGACACTGAGAGACCGTCTGGGAAGGTCTGACCCGGTTACGTACTGTGTAGCCATGAGAGAGCCAGGGAAAGATGAAGATAAGTGTATTGTGCAACCTGTGATAAAAGCTGTAGAGTACAAGGATGTGCTGTGTAAAGAAACTAGTAAAGTCGTTCATTTAAAAGTTGCAATGGACAGTGCCTCAGTTTGTGTGAAATAATCTGGAGAGAGTCCCCTGCAGAAGAGAGGAGACTCTGAAGGAGTTGAACCTGGAGACACAGGTACACTTACTAATGGACGCTATGTTTATGTGAGAGGAGTTCAGGGTGTGATTTAGCAGAAGTCCTCTGATATGACTACGGGCCTGGCCCACCCTTTCAAATACATAAAATTTATATATACATGACACCGCAGCAATGTCACCTTCTGGTAGGACAGCTCCTCCATGCTTCCATACTATGTTTGCAAAGCTGTAGCCACTAGCCACCTTTAGCCAGGAGATTCAATCACCTGTGCTCTTTAGGACTTCAGGACCCGCATCCAAAACACCAATAGTAGGGACTCATTCTTTCTGGTAGGTATAAGGCTTTAGGTAGCATTCACTCAGGCAATGTAGTTTTGGTCCAAACACATGCAGTTTGTATTACTTTCCACAGGTTGCCCTGTACCAAAACCATCTCATAAACATAAATCCCTAGTAGAGATGGGTGGACCTCTGAATGTTTGGGTTCACCTGAACAGTTAAAAAAAAAGTTTGGGTTTGGGTACCATAACAGTACCCGTACCCAAACCCAGACCCCATTCACTTGAATAGAGAGCCAAAACATCCAATGTTTGTCATGTTGACATGTGCATGACAGCATGGCAAACACTGCTTCTGTTCATCGATAAAATTATTACTACCGGTCAGACAACCGCGGTTCTCATGCTGTCAAATGACACTGATGCTGCAAACCTATTGGTTCTCAGCCTGGACGGTCGCATCTTGGCACCGTCCAGGTTTAAAACTGTTTATCTCCATACATAGATTATGGAATGAGACAGAACGATGGACAGGTGAGGGATATGGTTGTTTTTCATTTTTGTTTTACTACAGGAGATGATGGTTTCAATGGAATGGGCAATGACGTGAGTATGGTTTAATTTGGAATCATTAAAGGAGCCTGTGTCATTCTTTCAATTAAAGGACTTCATTCTTATTAACACCTCTCCATTATTAAGCCATGGGCTTGATGTCAACGGAAAAGACAAAGCTGACATCAACCCCGCAAATACGAACACTATTTGCCACCACTACAGAGCAAGTGGGAAGAGCAGGGAAAAGCGCTAGAGTTGGCACATCTAATATATGTGCTTTTTCTGGGCAGCTGTAGACAGCTGTTTTTAGGCTGGAAGGGCCAATATAAATGGCCCCTTAACAGCGTGAGAATACCAGCCCTCAGTTGTCTGCTTTAGCAAGGCTGGTTGTCAAAAATGGGGAGGACCCCACGTTGTTTTTTTAAAATTTAAATAATGAGAAAAAATAGCATGGGGACCCCTCTATTTTTGATAACCAACCTTGCTAATCCTGACGGCTGTCAGTTTTGCCTGGCTGGTTATCAAAAATACAGGGGAACCGACACCATTTTTTTAATTATTTATTTAGAGTGCAGGTGCCGGCTGATGAATACTCCAATCAGCCACTCCTGCTCTCGCTGTTATTAGCCTTATCAGCCGATGCAAATGACATACATTCATTTGCAAGCGTGGGAGCCACGGCTGTCTGACTGGCGGTAATGATTTTACCACCATCAGAAATAGTGTTTGCCACTCTGGCATGCATATGACAGGGCAACAAACACCTGGTTCTCGGGTGAGGGGGGCAAACCTGAAGAGTAATACGGGCTTCCTGGTGAAGTCCGTGTTCAGTGTCCGTGCCCGAACAGTAGATGCCGAACTTTACTGCTCTGGTTCACCCATCTCTAATCCTGTCACGGGAGACCTAGGCAGGAAAGAGCTAATAACCCGGGCCCCTGCGATTTCCCTCAGACTAGGGAAACCCTGACTGACCCTCTCCCAGAGTTTACACTGATGGTGTGCCTGTCTGGGCCTCAACCCTTGCCCTATCTCCTGTTTATACCCTAGGCTGAAACCACAACCCACCACCCAGTGAAGAGTCCACACTCCAATACCCACAGTTAGCACAGACAAGGATAATAGAAAAATAAGCACCATGCCGCAGTCACTCAGGAATACACTATAAATGCAAAGGGCAAAACAAATACAAATATAGGAAGGAGCAAATAAGACAAAGGGAAATACACCACCAGCAACGATACTCCAACTACTAGCTCACCACTCCAGACCGAGATAACATGCACAAGACAGAAGCTATAATCGGCGACGCCCAATGTTCAGGAGAACTATTTAAAGGCAGTGGGCATGGCCCAGCTTCCAATCCGAGCACCAGGTAATTTAACCCTGGACCAGATAGATAAAATCTAGTCAACGCCAATGAGCGCATAGTGGTCAAAAGCGGAATTACCGCTGTCTGTCGAAAGATCTGGTCTGAACAGCGTCCGACATGACAAATCCCTAGTCTTGTCTTGTCGCCAACTAAACAGAACAGACCTTGGCTACTCATACATGTCTGAGCTAGCCCCAGCTCAGTCAAACAAAACAGCTATTATCCATAGCAACCGCTGATATAGTGAACAAAAAGAAGAAAAAAGATATGCACAACTAGGGATCTCACAAAAATTCACAAATTAGGATTACCATAATCTACTATATAATTGTCTAAGGGTCACTTCCGTCTGTCCTTCTGTCTGTCTGTCTGTCATGGATATTCATTGGTCGCGGCCTCTGTCTGTCATGGAATCCAAGTCGCTGATTGGTCTCACCAGCTGCCTGTCATGGCTGCCGCGACCAATCAGTGATGGCCACAGTCCGATTAGTCCCTCCCTACTCCCCTACAGTCAGTGCCCGGCACCCGCTCCATACTCCCTGCAGTCACCGCTCACACAGGGTTAATGCCAGTGGTAACGGACCGCGTTATGCCGTGGGTAACTCACTCCATTACCGCCGCTCTTAATCCTGTGTCACCAAGTTTTTACTATTAATGCTGCCTATGCAGCATCAATAGTAAAAAGATCTAATGTGAAAAATAATAAAAAAATAAAAAATCATTATATACTCACCTTCCGCCACCTTTCCCGCTCCGGTGACCGCTCCATGCAAGCGGCAGGTTCCGTTGGCAAGGATGGTATGCGAGAAGGACCTGCGCAAGAAGGACCTGCCATGACGTCACGGTCATGTGACCATGGCTGTTGTGAATTCTGCTCTTGGGCTCCCTCCGGTGGTTGTAAGTGGTAGCGCTGCTGTCTCTGAATCGCAGCATTTATCAGGTGTGTTCAGTTTTGCAATTTTGACTGGGCTATTTAGTCTTGCTTCACCCTTTAGTCAGTGCCAGTTTGTTGTGAATTCCGTTCTCGGGCTCCCTCCTGTGGTCATGAGTGGTACTTTGTGAGTTCTGTTCATGGGCTCCCTCTGGTGGCTTTGAGTGTTACGGCTGGTCTGCAGCTGGACTCCAGCTGCCTCATTTCCTGCTAGGCTTGCTGCCTATTTAACTCCACCTGGACCTTTACTTGTTGCCTGCTGTCGTTGTATTCAGTACTGGTTCAGATCTCTCTGGGACTTCCCTTGTGACCTGTCTCCTCGTGGAGAAGCTAAGTTCATGCTAGTCTATTTTTGCTCATTGCTATTTGAAAATGTTTCTCAGTATATGATGAGTTCAGTCCAGCTTGCTTATATGCTATTTGATTGCTAGCTGGAAGCTCTGGGGTGCGGAGTTGCGCCCCTCACATCGTGAGTCGGTGTGGGGGTCTTTTTGTATTCTCTGCGTGGATAATTTTTGTAGTATTTTATACTGACCGCACAGATTCCTTGCTATCCTCTGACTATTTAGTTATTAGCGGGCCTCCTTTGCTAAAAACCTATTTTCATTTCTATGTTTGTGTTTTCCTCTTAACTCATCGTCATTATTTGTGGGGGCTGCTCTCACTTTGGGGAAAATTTCTCTGAGGCAAGTGAGGCTTTGTTTCTCTCTAGGGGTAGCTAGTTTCTCAGGCTGTGCAGAGGCGTCTAGGCCGAGTTAGGAACGCTCCACGGCTGCCTATAGTGTGTGTTGATAGGATCAGGATTGCGGTCAGTAAAGTTCCCACATCCCCAGAGCTTGTCCTATTTTTTGGTTTACCTATCAGGTCAGTTCATGTGTTCTTACCACCAGAACCATAACAGTACAGCAGGCCAGTAAAGTGTTAATGCATCGCAAAAGAGGGATAGGGGCAGCACGGTGGCGCAGTGGATAGCACAGCAGCCTTGCAGCGCTGGAGTCCTGGGTTCAAACCCCACCAAGGACAACATCTGCAAAGAGTTTGTATGTTCTCTCCGTGTTTGCGTGGGTTTTCTCCGGGCACTCCGGTTTCCTCCCACATTCCAAAGATATACTAATAAGGAATTTAGATTGTGAGCCCAACGGGGACAGCGATGATAATGTGTGCAACCTGTAAAGCGCTGCGGAATATGTTAGCGCTATATAAAAATAAAGATTATTATTATTATTATAAGCTCTGAGGTTTTGTTTTTTTTTCCTCTGCAGTGTGTTTAGCCTCTCTCCTCCCCTTAATCTCTGGGTGGTTCAGGACTCAGCTGCAGATATGGACTTTCAAGGTCTGTCCTCTTGTGTGGATCAGCTCGCTACAAGGATACAAAGCATTCAGGATTATGTAATTCACAGTCCTATGTCAGAACCTAAAATACCAATTCCTGAGCTGTTCTCTGGAGATAGGTCTAGGTTTTTGAATTTCAAAAATAATTGCAAATTGTTTCTTTCTCTGAGACCTCGTTCCTCTGGTGACCCTGCTCAGCAAGTTAAAATTATTATTTCTTTGTTACGTGGTGACCCTCAAGATTGGGCATTCTCTCTGGCGCCAGGAGATCCTGCATTGCTAAATGTGGATGCGTTTTTTCTGGCGCTTGGATTGCTTTATGAGGAACCTAATCTAGTGGACCAGGCAGAAAAGATTTTGCTGTCTCTCTCTCGGGGTCAGGATGAAGCAGAGGTTTACTGTCAGAAGTTTAGGAAGTGGTCTGTGCTCACTCAGTGGAATGAGTGTGCCCTGGCAGCGATTTTCAGAAAGGGTCTTTCTGAAGCCCTTAAGCATGTTATGGTGGGGTTCACCACGCCTGCGGGTCTGAATGAGTCAATGTCTTTGGCCATTCAGATTGATCGGCGTTCGCGGGAGCGCAAACCTGTGCACCATCTGGCGGTGTTTTCTGAACGGAAGCCTGAGTCTATGCAATGTGACAGGATTCTGACCAGAATTGAACGGCAAAATCACAGACGTCAGAATGGATTGTGCTTTTACTGTGGTAACTCCACTCATGTTATCTCTGACTGTTGGTACTGTACAGCCTAAATTCATTTTGTCTGTTACTTTGATTCGCTCTCTGTCATCCTACTCTGTTATGGCTTTTGTGGATTCAGGCGCTGCCCTGAATTTGATGGATTTGTCATTTGCCAGGCGCTGTGGTTTTATCTTGGAGCCATTACAATTCCCTATTCCACTAAAGGGAATTGATGCTACGCCATTGGCCAAGAATAAGCCTCAGTACTGGACTCAAGTGACTATGTGCATGACTCCTGCACATCAGGAGATTATTCGTTTTCTGGTGTTACATAATTTGCATGATGTTGTCGTGTTGGGTCTGCTGTTGTGATTCGGTTCGTGGGCTCCCCCGGTGGTCTCTTGTGGTACTGGTGTCCTGCAAGCTTTGCCTTCTCAGTTCACCTGTTCCTATCAGGATGTGGGAGTATCCTATTTAACCTTGCTCCTCAGTCATTCTAATGCTGGCCATCAATGTATCCAGAGTGATTCTGTTGCATGTTCCTGCTCCCAGTTTTCTGCTCAGCTAAGTTGGACACTTTAGTCCTTAAGTCTATTTTTGTATGTTTTGTCCAGTTTGCACTTATGTGAATCTCTGCAGCTGGAAGCTCTTGTTGGGCTGAAATTACCACTCCAGTGGCATGAGTTGTCACATGAGTTAAGGTAATTTCAGGATGGTGTTTTGAAGGGTTTTGCAGCTGACCGCGAAGTCCTCTGTTGTATCTTTCTGCTATTTAGTTAGCGGGCCTCTCTGTGCTAAATCTGCTTTCATACTACGTGTGTCTTTTCATCTGCTCTCACCGTTATTATATGTGGGGGGCTGCTATCTCCTGTGGGGACATTCTCTGGAGGCAAGCCAGGACTGTGTTTTCTTCTACCAGGGGTAGTTAGTTCTCCGGCTGGCGCGCGGCATCTAGAGACAACGCAGGAATGCCCCCTGGCTACTTCTAGTGTGGTGTGTAGGTTTAGCATCACGGTCAGCTCTAGTTTCCATCACCCGAGAGCTTGTCTGTTTAGTCTATGCTTCTGATGTTTCCTTGCCATTGGAAACCATAACAGTATGGCCAGCCAAAATGTTTAACCCCTTCACCCCCAAGGGTGGTTTGCACGTTAATGACCGGGCCAATTTTTACAATTCTGACCACTGTCCCTTTATGAGGCTATAACTCTGGAACGCTTTGACGGATCTTGGCGATTCTGACATTGTTTTCTCGTGACATATTGTACTTCATGTTAGTGGTAAAATTTATTCGATATAACTTGCGTTTATTTGTGAAAAAAATGGAAATTTGGCGAAAATTTTGAAAATTTTGCAATTTTCCAACTTTGAATTTTTATGCCCTTAAATCACAGACATATGTCACGCAAAATACTTAATAAGTAACATTTCCCACATGTCTACTTTACATCAGTACAATTTTGGAACCAAATTTTTTTTTTGTGACGGAGTTATAAGGGTTAAAAGTTGACCAGCAATTTCTCATTTTTACAACACCATTTTTTATTAGGGACCACATCTCATTTGAAGTCATTTTGAGGGGTCTATATGATAGAAAATACTCAAGTGTGACACCATTCTAAAAACTGCACCCCTCAAGGTGCTCAAAACCACATTCAAGAAGTTTATTAACCCTTCAGGTGTTTCACAGGAATTTTTGGAATGTTTAAATAAAAATGAACATTTAACTTTTTTTCACACAAAATTTATTTCAGCTCCAATTTGTTTTATTTTACCAAGGGTAACAGGAGAAAATGGACCCCCACAGTTGTTGTACAATTTGTCCTGAGTACGCTGATACCCCATATGTGGGGGTAAACCACTGTTTGGGCGTATGGCAGAGCTCGGAAGGAAAGGAGCGCCATTTGACTTTTCAATGCAAAATTGACTGGAATTGAGATGGGACGCCATGTTGCGTTTGGAGAGCCCCTGATGTGCCTAAACACTGAAACCCCCTACAAGTGACACCATTTTGGAAAGTAGACCCCCTAAGGAACTTATCTTGATGTGTGGTGAGCACTTTGACCCACCAAGTGCTTCACAGAAGTTTATAATGCAGAGCCGTAAAAATAAAAAATCATATTTTTTCACAAAAATGATCTTTTCGCCCCCAATTTTTTATTTTCCCAAGGGTAAGAGAAGAAATTGGACCCCAAAAAATGTTGTGCAATTTGTCCTGAGTACGATGATACCCCATATGTGGGTGTAAACCATTGTTTGGGCGCATGGCAGAGCTTGGAAGGGAAGGAGCGCCATTTGACTTTTCAATGCAAAATTGACTGGAATTGAGATGGGACGCCATGTTGCGTTTGGAGAGCCCCTGATGTGCCTAAACACTGAAACCCCCTACAAGTGACACCATTTTGGAAAGTAGACCCCCTAAGGAACTTATCTAGATGTGTGGTGAGCACTTTGACCCACCAAGTGCTTCACAGAAGTTTATAATGCAGAGCCGTAAAAATAAAAAATCATATTTTTTCACAAAAATGATCTTTTCGCCCCCAATTTTTTATTTTCCCAAGGGTAAGAGAAGAAATTGGACCCCAAAAAATGTTGTGCAATTTGTCCTGAGTACGATGATACCCCATATGTGGGTGTAAACCATTGTTTGGGCGCATGGCAGAGCTTGGAAGGGAAGGAGCGCCATTTGACTTTTCAATGCAAAATTGACTGGAATTGAGATGGGACGCCATGTTGCGTTTGGAGAGCCCCTGATGTGCCTAAACATTGAAACTCCCTACAAGTGACACCATTTTGGAAAGTAGACCCCCTAAGGAACTTATCTAGATGTGTGGTGAGCACTTTGACCCCCCAAGTGCTTCACAGAAGTTTATAATGCAGAGCCGTAAAAATAAAAAATCATATTTTTTCACAAAAATGATCTTTTTGCCCCCAATTTTTTATTTTCCCAAGGGTAAGAGAAGAAATTGGACCCCAAAAAATGTTGGCCAATTTGTCCTGAGTACGCTGATACCCCATATGTGGGTGTAAACCATTGTTTGGGCGCATGGCAGAGCTTGGAAGGGAAGGAGCGCCATTTGACTTTTCAATGCAAAATTGACTGGAATTGAGATGGGACGCCATGTTGCGTTTGGAGAGCCCCTGATGTGCCTAAACATTGAAACTCCCTACAAGTGACACCATTTTGGAAAGTAGACCCCCTAAGGATCTTATCTAGATGTGTTTTGAGAGCTTTGAACCCCCAAGTGTTTCACTACAGATTATAACGCAGAGCCGTGAAAATAATTTTTATTTTTTTTCTCAAAAATGATTTTTTAGCACCCAGCTTTGTATTTTTACAAGGGTAACAGAATAAATTGGACCCCAAAATTTGTTTTCCAATTTGTCCTGAGTACGCTGATACCCCATATGTGGGGGGGAACCACTGTTTGGGCGCATGACAGAGCTCGGAAGGGAAGGAGCGCCATTTGGAATGCAGACTTAAATGGATTGGTCAGCAGCCGTCACGTTGCATTTGCAGAGCCCCTGATGTACCCAAACAGTACAAACCCCCCACAAGTGACCCCATATTGGAAACTAGACCTCCCAAGGAACTTATCTAGATGTGTTTTGAGAACTTTGAACCCCCAAGTGTTTCACTAAAGTTTATAGCGCAAAGCCGTGAAAATAAAAATTCTTTTTTTTTTCACAAAAATGATTTTTTAGCCCCCAGTTTTGTATTTTCACAAGGGTAACAGGATAAATTAGACCCCAAAAGTTGTTGTCCAATTTGTCCTGAGTACGCTGATACCCCATATGTGGGGGGGAACCACTGTTTGGGTGCATGACAGAGCTCGGAAGGGAAGGAGCGCCATTTGGAATGCAGACTTAAATGGATTGGTCAGCAGCCGTCACGTTGCATTTGCAGAGCCCCTGATGTACCCAAACAGTACAAACCCCCCACAAGTGACCCCATATTGGAAACTAGACCTCCCAAGGAACTTATCTAGATGTGTTGTGAGAACTTTGAACCCCCAAGTGTTTCACTACAGTTTATAACGCAGAGCCGTGAAAATAAAACATCTTTTTTTTTCCCACAAAAATGATTTTTAGCCCCCCAAATTTTTATTTTCCTAAGGATAACAAGAGAACTTGGACCCCAGAAGTTGTTGTTCAATTTGTCCCGAGTACGCTGATAATACATATGTTGGGGTAAACCCCTTTTTGGGCGCACGGGAGAGCTCGGAAGGGAAGGAGCACTGTTTTACTTTTTCAACGCAGAATTGGCTGGAATTGAGATTGGACGCCATGTCGCGCTTGGAGAGCCCCTGATGTGCCTGGACAGTGGAAACTCCCCAATTCTACCTGAAACCCTAACCCAAACACACCCCTAACCCTAATCCCAACGGTAACCCTAACCACACCCCTAGCCCTGACACACCCATAATTCTAATCCCAACCCTAATCCAAACGTAAATGTAATCCAAACCCTAACCCTAACTTTACCTCCAACCCTAGCCCTAACCCTAACCCTACCCCTAACCCTAACCCTAAACGTGACTGAAATACGTGGCACTGAAATACGTGGCACTGAAATACGTGGCACTGAAATACGTGGCACTGAAATACGTGATACGTGGCACTTAAATACGTGGCACTGAAACACGTGGCACTGAAATATGTGATACGTGGCACTGAAATACGTGGCACTGAAATACGTGGCACTGAAATACGTGGCACTGAAATACGTGGCACTGAAATACGTGATACGTGGCACTTAAATACGTGGCACTGAAACACGTGGCACTGAAATACGTGATACGTGGCACTGAAATACGTGGCACTGAAATACGTGGCACTGAAATACGTGGCACTGAAATACGTGGCACTGAAATACGTGGCACTGAAATACGTGGCACTGAAATATGTGATACGTGGCACTGAAATACGTGGCACTGAAATACGTGGCACTGAAATACGTGGCACTGAAATATGTGATACGTGGCACTTAAATACGTGGCACTGAAATACGTGGCACTGAAATACGTGGCACTGAAATACGTGGCACTGAAATACGTGGCACTTAAATACGTGGCACTGAAATACGTGGTACTAAAATATGTGGCACTGAAATACGTGATACGTGGCACTGAAATATGTGGCACTGAAACACGTGGCACTGAAATACGTGATACGTGGCACTGAAATACGTGGCACTGAAATACGTGGCACTGAAATACGTGGCACTGAAATACGTGGCACTATGACTGTCAGAAAATATTCATTAAACGGTTAGGGGTGAGGTTAGGGGTAGAGTTAGGGTTAGGGTTTGGATCCCTTTATCACCTTGATGGTGGTGGGTGGCTTTTCAGTGTGTTTTCTGTTTTTTTTCGATAAAAATGCATGCGTTTTTAACGCAAACAAACGCATGTGCTTAAAAACGCAAGAAAATACTGCAGGTTGTATTTCTGAAAATGAACGCATGCAGAAAAAAACCGCATGCGTTTGAAAACGCGACCAAACGCGTACAAAAAAAACGCATGCGTTTTCAATGTTAAATATAGGGACAAAACGCATGCGTTTTTTTGTGCAAAAAACGCTGCAGACAAAAACGCAAGTGTGAAACCAGCGACGCTTTTTATAGCAAAAAAGTTTTTGCGTCTCCACATTTTGAGACCTATAATTTTTCCACATTTTGCTCCACAGAGTCATGTGAGGTCTTGTTTTTTGCGGGACGAGTTGACGTTTTTATTGGTAACATTTTCGGACACGTGACCGTTTTTGATCGCTTTTTATTCCGATTTTTGTGAGGCAGAATGACCAAAAACCTGCTATTCATGAATTTCTTTTGGGAGAGGCGTTTATACCGTTCCGCGTTTGGTAAAATTGATAAAGCAGTTTTATTCGTCGGGTCAGTACGATTACAGCGATATCTCATTTATATCATTTTTTTATGTTTTGGCGCTTTTATACGATAAAAACTAAAATATAGAAAAAATAATTATTTTGGTATCGCTTTATTCTCAGGACTATAACTTTTTTATTTTTTTGCTGATGATGCTGTATGGCGGCTTGTTTTTTGCGGGACAAGATGATGTTTTCAGCGGTACCATGGATATTTATATCAGTCTTTTTGATCGTGTGTTATTCCACTTTTTGTTCGGCGGTATGGTAATAAAGCGTTGTTTTTTGCCTCGTTTTTTTTTTTTTTTTCTTACGGTGTTTACTGAAGGGGTTAACTAGTGGGGCAGTTTTATAGGTTGGGTCGTTACGGACGCGGCGATACTAAATATGTGTACTTTTATTGTTTTTTTTTTTTTATTTAGATAAAGAAATGTATTTATGGGAATAATATATTTTTTTTTATTATTATTTATTTAGGAATTTTTTTTTTTTTACACATGTGGAAAAATTTTTTTTTTACTTTTTTACTTTGTCCCAGGGGGGGACATCACAGATCATTGATCTGGCAGTGTGCACAGCACTCTGCCAGATTGACGATCTGCTGTGCAGGGCTGCAGGCTTACCAAGCGTCTGCTCTGAGCAGACACTCGGTAAGCCACCTCCTTCCCTGCAGGACCCGGATGCCGCGGCCATCTTGGATCCGGGACCTGCGGCGAGGAGGGAGGTAGGAGACCCTCAGAGCAACGCGATCACATCGCGTTGCTCCGGGGGTCTCAGGGAAGCCCGCAGGGAGCCCCCTCCCTGCGCGATGCTTCCCTATACCGCCGGTACACTGCGATCATGTTTGATCGCGGTGTGCCGGGGGTTAATGTGCCGGGGGCGGTCCGTGACCGCTCCTGGCACATAGTGCCGGATGTCAGCTGCGATATGCAGCTGACACCCGGCCGCGATCGGCCGCGCTCCCCCCGTGAGCGCCGCTGATCGGTGATGACGTACTATCCCGTCGGCGGTCATACGGGCCCACCCCACCTCGACGGGATAGTACGTCTGATGTCAGGAAGGGGTTAATCTATAGGCTGAAGCAGGAGAGAAAAGGAACTGTGTGAAACCTTTTTTTTTTTCCTTCCTCTGAAGTTGCACTCCAGCTCTAATTGCAGTCTCCTGTTTTCCTCTCCTCTTAACCCCTGAATGGCTTAGACTTTATCTGTTGAAATATGGATCCCCAGAGTCTGGCTACCAATTTGAATAATCTTGCCTCTAAAGTTCAGAATATACAAGATTTTTTGTTACATGCTCCTCGGTCTGAACCTAAAATTCCTATACCGGAGTTTTTTTCTGGAGATCGATCTTGTTTTCTAAATTTTAAATACAATTGTAAATTGTTTCTTTCGCTGAGATCTCATTCTGCTGGAGATCCTGCCCAGCAAGTAAAAATTGTTATTTCTTTACTGCGGGGTGACCCCCAAAATTGGGCATTTTCATTGGCACCAGGGGATCCTGCGTTGCTCAATTATGGATGCGTTTTTTCTGGCTTTGGGGTTGCTTTATGAGGAACCAAATTTGGAGATTCAGGCTGAGAAAGCCCTAATAGCCCTCTCTCAGGGGCAAGATGAAGCCGAAATATATTGCCAAAAATTTCGAAAATGGTCTGTGCTTACTCAGTGGAATGAGTGCGCTCTGGCGGCAATTTTCAGAGAAGGTCTCTCTGATGCTGTAAAAGACGTCATGGTGGGGTTTCCTGCGCCTACTGGTCTGAATGAGTCCATGACTATGGCAATTCAGATTGATCGGCGTTTACGGGAACGCAAACCTGTGCACCAGTTGGCGGTGTCTTCTGAAGAGGCACCACAGAGTATGCAATGTGATAGCTTTCTGTCCAGAAGCGAACGACAGATTTATAGGCGCAAAAATCATTTGTGCTTCTATTGTGGAAATTCTACTCATGTTATATCAGCATGCTCTAAACGAACAAAGAAAGTTGATAAATCCTCTGCTATTGGCACTTTGCAGTCCAAGTTTATTTTGTCTGTAACTCTAATTTGTTCGTTATCTTCTATTGTTGCGGATGCGTATGTGGATTCTGGCGCCGCTTTGAGTCTTATGGATTGGTCCTTTGCCAGGCGCTGTGGGTTTGATCTAGAGCCTCTGGAAGTTCCTATACCTTTAAAGGGTATTGATTCTACACCATTGGCTAGTAATAAACCACAATACTGGACACAAGTGACTATGCGTATGACTCCAGACCATCAAGAGGTGATTCGCTTCCTTGTACTGTATAATCTACATGATGTGTTGGTGCTGGTATTGCCATGGTTGCAAACTCATAACCCAGTCCTTGACTGGAAAACAATGTCTGTACTAAGCTGGGGATGTCAGGGAAATCATGGGGACACATCTTTGGTCTCCATTGCTTCATCTATTCCCTCTGAAATTCCTGAGTTTTTGTCTGATTATCGTGAGGTTTTTGAGGAATCTACTCTTAATTCTCTTCCTCCTCACAGAGATTGCGATTGCGCCATAGATTTGATCCCTGGCAGTAAATTTCCTAAGGGTCGTCTATTCAATCTGTCTGTACCTGAACATGCTGCCATGCGAGAGTATATTAGGGAGTCCTTGGAAAAGGGACATATTCGTCCTTCTTCGTCTCCTCTTGGAGCGGGGTTCTTTTTCGTAGCTAAAAGCGATGGTTCTTTGAGACCTTGTATTGATTACAGACTCTTGAATAAGATCACAGTCAAGTATCAGTATCCTTTGCCATTGCTGACAGATTTATTTGCTCGCATTGAGGGGGCGAAGTGGTTCTCTAAGATTGATCTTCGGGGTGCGTATAATTTGGTGCGAATTAAGCAGGGGGATGAGTGGAAAACCGCATTTAGTACGCCCGAGGGCCATTTTGAGTATTTGGTGATGCCTTTTGGTCTGTCAAATGCCCCTTCGGTCTTTCAGTCTTTTATGCACAATATTTTCCGTGAATATCTGGATAAATTTATGATTGTGTATTTGGACGATATCTTGATTTTTTCGGATGACTGGGAATCTCATGTTCAACAAGTTAGGAGGGTTTTTCAGGTTTTGCGGACCAATTCTCTGTTTGTTAAAGGTTCAAAGTGTGTTTTTGGGGTTCAGAAGATTTCTTTTTTGGGGTACATTTTTTCCCCCTCTTCTATTGAGATGGATCCTGTGAAGGTTCGGGCTATTTGTGACTGGACGCAACCGACTTCTCTTAAGGGCCTTCAGAAATTTTTGGGCTTTGCTAACTTTTATCGTCGATTCATAACTGGTTTTTCTAGCGTTGTCAGGCCTTTGACTGATTTGACTAAAAAGGGTGCTGATGTTGCAGATTGGTCTCCTGCTGCTGTGGAGGCCTTTCGGGAGCTTAAGCGCCGTTTTTCTTCTGCTCCGGTGTTGTGCCAGCCTGATGTTTCTCTTCCTTTTCAGGTGGAAGTTGATGCTTCCGAGATCGGAGCGGGGGCGGTTTTGTCGCAGAAAAGTTCAGATTGTTCAGTGATGAGACCTTGTGCGTTCTTTTCTCGAAAATTTTCGCCCGCCGAGCGAAATTATGACGTCGGTAATCGGGAGCTTTTGGCGATGAAGTGGGCATTCGAGGAGTGGCGTCATTGGCTTGAGGGTGCTAAACATCAGGTGGTGGTCTTGACTGATCACAAAAATTTGATTTATCTTGAGTCGGCCAGACGTCTGAATCCTAGACAGGCGCGCTGGTCGTTGTTTTTCTCCCGGTTTAATTTTGTGGTTTCGTATCTGCCAGGTACTAAGAATGTGAAGGCGGATGCCCTTTCTAGGAGTTTTGAACCTGATTCCCCTGGTGATTCTAAACCTACGGGTATACTTAAGGATGGGGTGATATTGTCTGCTGTCTTCCCAGACCTGCGACGTGCTTTACAAGAGTTTCAGGCGGATCGGCCTGATCGTTGTCCGCCTGGTAGATTGTTTGTGCCGGATGAGTGGACCAATAGAGTCATCTCGGAGGTTCATTCTTCTGCGTTGGCAGGTCATCCGGGAATTTTTGGTACCAGAGATTTGGTGGCTAGGTCCTTCTGGTGGCCTTCCCTGTCTCGGGACGTGCGTACTTTTGTGCAGTCTTGCGATGTTTGTGCTCGGGCCAAGCCTTGTTGTTCTCGGGCTAGTGGGTTGTTGTTGCCCTTGCCTGTTCCTAAGAGGCCTTGGACACACATCTCTATGGATTTTATTTCTGATCTCCCTGTTTCTCAGAAGATGTCCGTCATTTGGGTGGTGTGTGACCGCTTTTCTAAGATGGTTCATTTGGTGCCCTTGCCCAAGCTGCCTTCCTCATCTGAGTTGGTGCCTCTGTTTTTTCAGAATGTGGTTCGGCTGCATGGTATTCCGGAGAATATCGTTTCCGACAGGGGATCCCAGTTTGTGTCCAGATTTTGGCGGGCGTTTTGTGCCAGGATGGGCATTGATTTGTCTTTTTCGTCTGCATTTCATCCCCAGACAAATGGCCAGACGGAACATACTAATCAGACCTTGGAGACTTATTTGAGGTGTTTCGTGTCTGCTGATCAGGATGACTGGGTCTCCTTTTTGCCGTTGGCTGAGTTTGCCCTTAATAATCGGGCCAGTTCTGCCACTTTGGTCTCCCCTTTCTTTTGCAATTCAGGGTTCCATCCTCGTTTTTCATCTGGTCAGGTGGAGTCTTCGGATTGTCCTGGAGTGGATACCATGGTGGATAGGTTGCATCGTATTTGGGGGCAGGTGGTGGACAATTTGGAGTTGTCCCAGGAGAAGACTCAACGTTTTGCTAATCGCCATCGTCGTGTTGGTCCTCGTCTTCGGGTTGGGGACTTGGTGTGGTTGTCCTCCCGTTTTGTCCCTATGAGGGTCTCTTCTCCTAAGTTTAAGCCTCGGTTCATCGGTCCTTATAAGATTTTGGAAATTCTTAACCCTGTGTCTTTTCGTTTGGACCTCCCAGCATCCTTTGCTATCCATAATGTCTTCCATCGGTCATTATTGCGGAGGTATGAGGTACCACTTGTGCCTTCTGTTGAGCCTCCTGCTCCTGTGCTGGTTGAGGGTGAATTGGAGTACGTGGTGGAGAAAATCTTGGACTCCCGTGTTTCCAGATGGAGACTTCAATATCTGGTGAAATGGAAGGGCTACGGTCAAGAGGATAATTCTTGGGTTACAGCTTCTGATGTTCATGCTTCTGATTTGGTCCGTGCCTTTCATAGGGCTCATCCAGATCGCCCTGGTGGTTCTTGTGAGGGTTCGGTGCCCCCTCCTTAAGGGGGGGGTACTGTTGTGATTCGGTTCGTGGGCTCCCCCGGTGGTCTCTTGTGGTACTGGTGTCCTGCAAGCTTTGCCTTCTCAGTTCACCTGTTCCTATCAGGATGTGGGAGTATCCTATTTAACCTTGCTCCTCAGTCATTCTAATGCTGGCCATCAATGTATCCAGAGTGATTCTGTTGCATGTTCCTGCTCCCAGTTTTCTGCTCAGCTAAGTTGGACACTTTAGTCCTTAAGTCTATTTTTGTATGTTTTGTCCAGTTTGCACTTATGTGAATCTCTGCAGCTGGAAGCTCTTGTTGGGCTGAAATTACCACTCCAGTGGCATGAGTTGTCACATGAGTTAAGGTAATTTCAGGATGGTGTTTTGAAGGGTTTTGCAGCTGACCGCGAAGTCCTCTGTTGTATCTTTCTGCTATTTAGTTAGCGGGCCTCTCTGTGCTAAATCTGCTTTCATACTACGTGTGTCTTTTCATCTGCTCTCACCGTTATTATATGTGGGGGGCTGCTATTGCAGCGCCCCAGAGTCCAGGTCGTTGCAGTACTGTGGCTCCGCCACTATGGGGAGCTACGGTGCGTCCGATGGCACTGAAGGAGTTCATCTGATCAGGTATCACAGACACCAATACATTTCACAGCCGGGCCTCCGGGGGGAGCTAAGGGTGCTATTCATTAGGCCACTCCCCACCATAGTGGGTAAACTGGGGGTCAGGCAGGAAGTTAGATCAGAAAGCTGACTGGATTGGACGAAGCAACACCTAGTGGCAGAGGGTGTTGTGGAGGAAGAGACAGTAGGGTCTCTGTCAGGGATGGGATCCTGACAGAGGCTTGGCATTGAAAAGAACGTAACGGGTCCGCGCCAGCTCCGGGAAGCGGCGGGACCCAAGAAAGGACTAGAAGCGAGATAGATTGTGCTGAGTGAGAAACGAGATCAAGCAATAGGAGAATACCAGTAGGGGTCGTGCTGTAAGACCGGAGCAACATCCTACTGAGGCGCACTACCGGTGGCCGGAACGCCGAGGGAGTATTACAATAACCAGCTTCAAGCAATACTCTAAACAGCGGCAGGACAGTCAGTTTAAGGCGGGCTGTCTAACACATATCACCTATGAAGTCTTGGGAGGCAATTGCGGGAGAGGGGCGTCTCTAGGGTCCCGGAAGAACTCCAGGCCTATCCGACAAACGGGTGCCGTTCTAACTGTAACATCAGGAAGGGACGGAAGATTAGAAGAACATCATTTAATCGAGTTGTGAGGGAACTTAAGAAACAGACACAACGGTTGTGGGGTACTTTCCGTAAGCACAGCAGGGAAGGACTACAACACATAGCGCTAAGAAGGAAGGCACCGATTTCCACCTGTGAAGTGAACTCTGAAGGTGCCATTGGACCGGCCGGACTTGCGCAGCCTGGGTAACCATATTCTGGACTGAGGACTCAGAGATCTCCAGTAAAGAGGTAAAGAGACTGCAACCTGGTGTCCTCGTTATTTACCGCGACCTGCACCCCACAACTGCACCACCAACATCCACACCTATTATTCACTGTGCGCCCCACGGCAGGGTCACGGACCGGGGCCTAGCCGCCGTGACAACCCCCAGAAGCAGAGACTCGTAGGCCCGGTACCGGGTACCCCTCGGCCCTGCGGCGGTGGGGGCGCTACAACTTGGCGTCACGAACAGGATCTACTTAAGCCTGAAGAATCAGGTCATGTGTGCCTTGGAACTGTAATTTGTTGTGCTTGGACTGTACTTTATTGCAAGGACTGTGCTGCGCCATTTGCCACCAAAATCCGCCGCCATTACAGCGCTGAGGAGAGCGCAGGAAGAGAAGAGGGGCGTGGAGTAGGCGTAGACAAGCTAGAGAGCGCGAAGGGCAATGGCCGCCCAGTCTAAACATTTCCTGGTCCTGAGGACGTGTCCGTCAACAGCCGAGGTCCGCCTCCTGATCCTGTTTGGAGGGTGGAGACCATGGAGACGGGGCCGCCCACGAAAGAGACCGCGGGAAGAAGACATTGGAGGAAAGGCAAAGATGGCGACACCAGGAGCACCGCGTGGGGCTGACCCGATCCGGCCTGAGGCTGCACAACCTGACACAGCCCCAGAAGCGCCAACGCTGCGGGGTCTGACCCTCACGGAACCACCGATGGGCCGACCCCCTTTTCCGCTGGCTGAGGAGTGTGTGGCTGCAGCCGAGGCCCGACAGCTGGCCCGCCGGCTGAAGGCTGATGCCCGCGTGCTTACTCGGCTGGGCCAGCCCACGGAGGTCCGGTTGTCCCCAGTGTCCCCTGTTCCCTCCCACCTGGCCGCGGCTGGAGGTACGTTACAGGCGCCGGACCTGAAGATCATGCCGGACGCCGAACATTTACGGCGTCTGATGGCAGCGTGGCGGAGCCGGCCCCAGCCTGCAGCGCCGATTGACTTGGTCAGAGCTCCAGAGATCCCGCCGTCACACTGGGGTGTGGTAGTGTCTTTTAACTCCCGGCACGGAAGAGGAGTTATCCAGGAGATTGGAGAGCCGCTGCAGGTCCGTGTCGATCGGGAGGAGGTGGAGCCCTGCAGCATGAGGTTCGCTCGTGATCTGGAGCCAGGTGACGCTGTGACCTACACGAGGTGGAGGAGGGAAGCTGGTGAGACGGGCTGGATAGCCCGAGGCGTACAGCGATGCATTGCCCTCCAGGCTGCTGCCGGAACACCGGAAGAAGAAGATCCCGTGAAGGGGGCAGCAGAGCCCGGCCCTGCGGAACCTCGAGAAGCCCGGCCTCGCCGTGCCCCGGAGGGACGTGTGCACCTGCCAGTGAGAAGGGCCTCCCGGCGAGGGATCTTATCGCTGCTGGGACCGGAACCGCGTCCTGGCTCACCAGTGCGATCCGTTGGCCTGGTGAGGCCAGATCGGAGACCATCCGGTTCCACAAAGAATGAGTAAGCATAATTGCTTTATTAATATGTATATAGTTTTTAACTGGTTGTTTCCTGCTTGGCTGCTAAACCCGCTCAGGGTAAACTCTTAAAGGGATCCCTTTGTTGACCCGGGATCCCTATTGTTTTTGGTTGTTTTCTATTTTTCTACGTTATTTAAAAACTGCTGAAATCATGAACAGTGCATGATCCGAACTTTTTGTATATAGTTTGCACCTTATTAAAGGCGCTCCCTACTGGTTTTACTTAAAGACTCTTTGCGAAGATACCGCACTGGAACCTTTGCTGAGTATGGACTGGTAGCTTGGGAAGACACGCTACCTCACAGAGACTTGGTCCTCTCTTAAAGGGGATGTTCATTTGTCACGCTTCGATACTAATATTGCTTAAGATGAGTAGCAATAATGTCTTGACCAAAGGAAATGATGATAATGTTTATATGAGAAAAGTTATATGTGTTTAACTGGTTAAATGTGAAGAAATATTGATAATGTGCTCTGAGAAGAAAAAGGTGAAAGATAGAAGAAGGATGCAGTGGACCCGTAGAGATAGACGTGGTGTCCAGCATGCATAGTAGACAGAAAGATAATGAGAAGGCTAATGTTCGATAGAGAATGTTTTTGATAATGCTGATGGATAGTTAATGGGGATAGAAGGTAAACCCTGAGTTCTCATAGGAGTCAAGAAGAGATGGCTCAGTGCTCTAAAACTGAAAGTAATGTTATGTTCTATACTGTGTATAGTAGTTGAAAAGGCAGTAGGCCCTGGCTGAACGGGGCGGTCCTGTAACTGAAAGGAGAGGCAGTAGGTCTGGTGCCGATAGGACAGGCAGTCCTGCAGATTTAAAGAAGGAGAATGAAAAAGTTAAAATACCTTATAATGTGATTATAGGAAGGTCTTTAGTGGATTCAGAGTGTATGTCCTTAAAGGCAAAGTTAAATTATTGTTCAACAATTTTTGCACTTAGTAGAATACCCGGTTGGGTAAGAAAAGTTAATTATAGCATGTTGCTATGATATTTTACCATGTTTGTAACGTTCAAGTGTCCTCACCTCCCATAAAGGGAAGCTCTGTTCAAATATGCTTATTGTTATTGCACTCAACAAAACTGTATGTCTTTTTGCTAACTTGTATTGTTGTTTTCTTCCCAGTCCCGGAGTACTGTGTTTAACCAAGGGGGAGTGCAGCGCCCCAGAGTCCTGGTCGTTGCAGTACTGTGGCTCCGCCACTATGGGGAGCTACGGTGCGTCCGATGGCACTGAAGGAGTTCATCTGATCAGGTATCACAGACACCAATACATTTCACAGCCGGGCCTCCGGGGGGAGCTAAGGGTGCTATTCATTAGGCCACTCCCCACCATAGTGGGTAAACTGGGGGTCAGGCAGGAAGTTAGATCAGAAAGCTGACTGGATTGGACGAAGCAACACTTAGTGGCAGAGGGTGTTGTGGAGGAAGAGACAGTAGGGTCTCTGTCAGGGGTGGGATCCTGACAGAGGCTTGGCATTGGAAAGAACGTAACGGGTCCGCGCCAGCTCCGGGAAGCGGCGGGACCCAAGAAAGGACTAGAAGCGAGATAGATTGTGCTGAGTGAGAAACGAGATCAAGCAATAGGAGAATACCAGTAGGGGTCGTGCTGTAAGACCGGAGCAACATCCTACTGAGGCGCACTACCGGTGGCCGGAACGCCGAGGGAGTATTACAATAACCAGCTTCAAGCAATACTCTAAACAGCGGCAGGACAGTCAGTTTAAGGCGGGCTGTCTAACACATATCACCTATGAAGTCTTGGGAGGCAATTGCGGGAGAGGGGCGTCTCTAGGGTCCCAGAAGAACTCCAGGCCTATCCGACAAACGGGTGCCGTTCTAACTGTAACATCAGGAAGGGACGGAAGATTAGAAGAACATCATTTAATCGAGTTGTGAGGGAACTTAAGAAACAGACACAACGGTTGTGGGGTACTTTCCGTAAGCACAGCAGGGAAGGACTACAACACATAGCGCTAAGAAGGAAGGCACCGATTTCCACCTGTGAAGTGAACTCTGAAGGTGCCATTGGACCGGCCGGACTTGCGCAGCCTGGGTAACCATATTCTGGACTGAGGACTCATAGATCTCCAGTAAAGAGGTAAAGAGACTGCAACCTGGTGTCCTCGTTATTTACCGTGACCTGCACCCCACAACTGCACCACCAACATCCACACCTATTATTCACTGTGCGCCCCACGGCAGGGTCACGGACCGGGGCCTAGCCGCCGTGACAACCCCCAGAAGCAGAGACTCGTAGGCCCGGTACCGGGTACCCCTCGGCCCTGTGGCGGTGGGGGCGCTACACTATCTCCTGTGGGGACATTCTCTGGAGGCAAGCCAGGACTGTGTTTTCTTCTACCAGGGGTAGTTAGTTCTCCGGCTGGCGCGCGGCATCTAGAGACAACGCAGTAATGCCCCCTGGCTACTTCTAGTGTGGTGTGTAGGTTTAGCATCGCGGTCAGCTCTAGTTTCCATCACCCGAGAGCTTGTCCGTTTAGTCTATGCTTCTGATGTTTCCTTGCCATTGGAAACCATAACAGTCTGCCATGGCTGCAGGTTCATAATCCAGTCCTGGATTGGAAAGCAATGTCTGTGTCAAGTTGGGGTTGTCAAGGGGTACATGGCGATGTTCCTTTGGTGTCAATTGCTTCTTCTACTCCTTCTGAAGTCCCTGAATTTTTTTCAGACTACCAGGATGTATTTGATGAGCCCAAATCCAGTGCCCTACCTCCTCATAGGGATTGTGATTGTGCTATAAATTTGATTCCTGGTAGTAAGTTCCCTAAGGGTTGACTTTTTAAATTATCTGTACCAGAACATACCACTATGCGGACTTATATAAAGGAGTCTTTGGAGAAAGGGCATATTCGTCCGTCCTCGTCACATTTGGGTGCAGGGTTCTTTTTTGTGGCCAAGAAGGATGGTTCTCTGAGACCCTGTATAGATTATCGCCTTCTAAATAAAATCACGGTCAAATTTCAGTACCCTTTGCCTCTGCTGTCCGATCTGTTTGCTCGGATTAGGGGGGCTAGTTGGTTCACCAAGATAGATCTTCGAGGAGCTTATAATCTTGTGCGTATAAAGCAGGGCAATGAATGGAAAACAGCATTTAATACGCCCGAAGGTCATTTTGAGTACTTGGTGATGCCTTTTGGGCTTTCTAATGCCCCTTCCGTGTTTCAGTCCTTCATGCACGACATCTTCCGAGAGTATCTGGATAGGTTTATGATTGTGTACCTGGATGATATTTTGGTCTTTTCTGATGATTGGGAGTCTCATATGAAGCAGGTCAGGATGGTGTTTCAGGTCCTGCGTGCCAATGCCTTGTTTGTGAAGGGCTCTAAATGTCTCTTTGGAGTCCAGAAGGTTTCCTTTTTGGGCTTCATTTTTTCCCCTTCTACTATCGAGATGGATCCAGTTAAAGTCCAGGCCATCTATGACTGGACTCAACCTACATCGATGAAGAGTCTTCAGAAGTTCTTGGGCTTTGCTAATTTTTACCGTCGCTTCATCACTAATTTTTCTAGTGTGGTTAAACCTTTGACGGATTTGACTAGAAAGGGTGCTGATGTGACGAATTGGTCTTCTGCGGCCGTTGAGGCCTTTCAGAAGCTGAAACGTCGGTTTTCTTCAGCTCCTGTCTTGCGTCAGCCTGATGTCTCTCTTCCCTTTCAGGTCGAGGTTGATGCTTCTGAGATTGGAGCAGGGGCTGTCTTGTCACAGAGAAGCTCTGATGGCTCGGTGATGAGACCATGTGCTTTCTTTTCTAGAAAGTTGTCGCCTGCCGAGCGGAATTATGATGTTGGTAATCGGGAGTTGTTGGCAATGAAGTGGGCATTCGAGGAGTGGCGACATTGGCTTGAGGGAGCCAAGCATCGCGTGGTGGTCTTGACGGATCACAAGAATTTGATTTATCTCGAGTCTGCCAAGCGGTTAAATCCTAGACAGGCTCGTTGGTCGCTGTTTTTTTCCCGTTTTGATTTTGTGGTTTCGTACCTTCCGGGCTCAAAGAATGTGAAGGCTGATGCCCTTTCTAGGAGTTTTGTGCCTGACTCTCCGGGAGTTTCTGAGCCGGCTGGTATCCTCAGAGAGGGGGTGATTTTGTCTGCCATCTCCCCTGATTTGCGGCAGGTGCTGCAGGAATTTCAGGCCGATAGACCTGACCGTTGTCCACCGGAGAGACTGTTTGTCCCGGATAGATGGACCAGTAGAGTTATTTCCGAGGTTCATTCTTCGGTGTTGTCGGGTCATCCTGGGATTTTTGGTACCAGGGATCTGGTGGCCAGGTCCTTTTGGTGGCCTTCCTTGTCGCGGGATGTGCATTCCTTTGTGCAGTCCTGTGGGATTTGTACTCGGGCCAAGCCTTGCTGTTCTCGTGCCAGTGGATTGCTTTTGCCTTTGCCTGTCCCGAAGAGGCCTTGGACGCATATTTCCATGGATTTTATTTCGGATCTTCCAGTCTCTCAGAGGATGTCTGTCATCTGGGTGGTTTGTGATCGTTTTTCTAAAATGGTCCATTTGGTGCCCTTGCCTAAGTTGCCTTCCTCCTCTGATTTGGTTCCGCTGTTTTTTCAGAATGTGGTTCGTTTGCATGGTATTCCGGAGAACATTGTGTCTGACAGAGGATCCCAGTTTGTGTCCAGATTTTGGCGGTCCTTTTGTGCTGAGATGGGCATTGATTTGTCTTTTTCTTCGGCCTTCCATCCTCAGACAAATGGCCAAACCGAACGAACTAATCAGACCTTGGAAGCTTATCTGAGATGTTTTGTTTCTGCTGATCAGGATGATTGGGTGACTTTTTTGCCATTGGCTGAGTTCGCCCTCAATAATCGGGCTAGTTCTGCTACTTTGGTTTCGCATTTTTTTTGTAATTCTGGTTTTCATCCTCATTTTTCCTCAGGTCAGGTTGAGCCTTCTGACTGTCCTGGGGTGGATTCTGTGGTGGATAGGTTGCAGCAGATTTGGAACCACGTAGTGGACAATTTGACGTTGTCACAGGAGAAGGCTCAGCGCTTTGCTAATCGCCATCGCTGTGTGGGTCCCCGACTTCGTGTGGGGGATTTGGTATGGTTGTCATCTCGTTACGTTCCTATGAAGGTTTCCTCTTCTAAGTTTAAACCTCGTTTCATCGGTCCTTATAAAATTTCAGAAATCCTCAATCCGGTGTCATTTCGTTTGGACCTCCCAGCATCTTTTGCCATTCATAATGTGTTCCATAGGTCATTGTTGCGGAGGTATGTGGTGCCTGTGGTTCCTTCTGTTGATCCTCCTGCTCCGGTGTGGGTCGAGGGAGAATTGGAGTATGTGGTGGAGAAGATCTTGGTTAAATGGAAGGGCTATGGTCAGGAGGATAATTCCTGGGTTGTTGCCTCTGATGTCCATGCTGCCGATTTGGTTCGTGCCTTTCATTTGGCTCGTCCTGATCGGCCTGGGGGCTCTGGTGAGGGTTTGGTGACCCCTTCTCAAGGGGGGGGTACTGTTGTGAATTCCGTTCTCGGGCTCCCTCCTGTGGTCATGAGTGGTACTTTGTGAGTTCTGTTCATGGGCTCCCTCTGGTGGCTTTGAGTGTTACGGCTGGTCTGTAGCTGGACTCCAGCTGCCTCGTTTCCTGCTAGGCTTGCTGCCTATTTAACTCCACCTGGACCTTTACTTGTTGCCTGCTGTCGTTGTATTCAGTACTGGTTCAGATCTCTCTGGGACTTCCCTTGTGACCTGTCTCCTCGTGGAGAAGCTAAGTTCATGCTAGTCTATTTTTGCTCATTGCTATTTGAAAATGTTTCTCAGTATATGATGAGTTCAGTCCAGCTTGCTTATATGCTATTTGATTGCTAGCTGGAAGCTCTGGGGTGCGGAGTTGCGCCCCTCACATCGTGAGTCGGTGTGGGGGTCTTTTTGTATTCTCTGCGTGGATAATTTTTGTAGTATTTTATACTGACCGCACAGATTCCTTGCTATCCTCTGACTATTTAGTTATTAGCGGGCCTCCTTTGCTAAAACCTATTTTCATTTCTATGTTTGTGTTTTCCTCTTAACTCACCGTCATTATTTGTGGGGGCTGCTCTCACTTTGGGGAAAATTTCTCTGAGGCAAGTGAGGCTTTGTTTCTCTCTAGGGGTAGCTAGTTTCTCAGGCTGTGCAGAGGCGTCTAGGCCGAGTTAGGAACGCTCCACGGCTGCCTATAGTGTGTTGATAGGATCAGGATTGCGGTCAGTAAAGTTCCCACATCCCCAGAGCTTGTCCTATTTTTTGGTTTACCTATCAGATCAGTTCATGTGTTCTTACCACCAGAACCATAACACAGTTGTCCATTGTTCCTGGAGGATTCACATCCCTGCCTGGTCTCTTCTGCTTTGCAGTTCATTTCAACAAAGATAAGTTCTGGCCTTGATTTTTTGCTGTCCACAGCCTTATTGTTCAGTTCTTTTCCATGTTTTTGTCTTGTCCAGCTTGGTCTGTATAAGGATTTGTTTAGCCAAGCTGGTATCTCTGGAGATGCAGATATACCCTCCATATCTTTAGTTAGCTGTGGAGATTTTGTATTTTCTGTGGTGGATATTTTCTAGTGTTTTAATACTGACCGCATAGTACTCTGTCCTATCCTTTCTATTTAGCTAGAAGTGGCCTCCTTTGCTAAATTCTGATTTCAGTCTGTGTATGTTTTTCCCTCTTCTCTCACAGTCAATATTTGTGGGGGGCTGTCTATCCCTTGGGGATTTTCTCTGAGGCAAGATAGTTTTCCCTTTTCTATCTCTAAGGGTAATTAGTCCTCCGGCTGAGTCGAGATGTCTAGGGAGCACTAGGTACATTCCACGGCTACTTCTAGTTGCGGTGTTAAGTTCAGGGTCTGCGGTCAGTACAGGTACCACCTTCTCCAGAGTACGTCTCATGCTGCTCTTAGGCCACCAGATCATAACAGTACAACTGGCCAACAATGAGTTAACCGCATCTCAGAAGAAGGGAAGGAAAGTGCTGAGCCATTTTTTTTTCTGTAGTCTGTTGTGTTTTTTTTTTTTTTTCCTCTTTACCTCTGGGTGGCTCAGGAGTTCGGCGCTGGTATGGATGTTCAGGGATTGGCTTCTCGTGTGGATCATCTTGCTGCTAGAGTACAGGGTATTTCCGATTATATTGTTCAGACTCCGGTTTTGGAGCCTAGAATTCCAACTCCTGATTTGTTTTTTGGGGATAGGTCCAAATTTCTGAGCTTTAAAAATAACTGTAAACTGTTTTTTGCTCTGAAACCCCGTTCCTCTGGTGATCCCATCCAGCAGGTTAACATTGTTATATTTCTGCTGCGTGGTGACCCCCAGGATTGGGCATTTGCCCTGGAACCTGGGAATCCGGCGTTGCTTAACGTAGACACCTTTTTTCAGGCGCTTGGGTTATTGTATGACGAACCTAATTCAGTGGATCATGCTGAGAAGACCTTGTTGGCCCTGTCTCAGGGTCAAGAAGCGGCAGAATCATATTGCCAAAAGTTTAGAAAATGGTCTGTACTGACTAAATGGAATGAGGATGCCTTGGCGGCAATCTTCAGAAAGGGTCTTTCTGAATCCGTTAAAGATGTTATGGTGGGGTTCCCCACGCCTGCTGGTCTGAGTGATTCTATGTCTCTGGCCATTCAGATTGATCGGCGCTTGCGCGAGCGCAGAGTTGTGCACACTATGGCATTGTCTTCCGAGCGGAGTCCTGAGCCTATGCAGTGTGATAGGATTGTGTCTAGAGCAGAACGACAAGGATTCAGACGTCAGAATAGGTTGTGTTTTTACTGCGGCGATTCTGCTCATGTTATTTCTGATTGCCCTAAGCGTACCAAGAGAATCGCTGAGTTTGTTACCATCAGTACTGTACAACCTAAATTTCTGTTATCTGTGACCCTGATCTGCTCATTATCGTCATTTTCTGTCATGGCATTTGTGGATTCAGGCGCCGCTCTAAACTTAATGGACTTAGAATTTGCCAGACGTTGTGGTTTCCCCTTGCAGCCTTTGCAGAGTCCTATTCCTTTGAGGGGCATTGATGCTACACCGTTGGCTAAAAATAAACCTCAGTTTTGGACACAGCTGACCATGTGCATGGCGCCAGCCCATCAGGAAGATTGTCGTTTTCTGGTGTTGCATAATTTGCATGATGCTATTGTGCTGGGTTTCCCATGGTTACAGGTGCATAATCCGGTATTAGATTGGAAATCTATGTCTGTGAATAGTTGGGGTTGTCAGGGGGTTCATGGTGACGTTCCTTTGATGTCAATTGCCTCCTCCCCCTCTTCTGAAATTCCTGAGTTTTTATCAGATTTCCAGGATGTATTCGATGAGCCTAGGTCCAGTTCCCTTCCACCGCATAGGGACTGTGATTGTGCTATTGACTTGATTCCAGGCTGTAAGTTCCCTAAGGGCCGACTTTTCAACCTGTCTGTGCCAGAACATACCGCCATGCGGAGCTATGTTAAGGAGTCCTTGGAGAAGGGGCATATTCGGCCATCTTCTTCACCATTGGGAGCAGGTTTTTTTTTGTTGCCAAAAAAGATGGCTCCTTGAGACCCTGTATTGATTATCGCCTCTTGAATAAGATCACGGTCAAATTCCAATACCCTTTGCCTTTGCTTTCTGATCTGTTTGATAGGATTAAGGGGGCTAGTTGGTTTACTAAGATTGACCTTCGAGGGGCATATAATCTTGTTCGTATTAAGCAGGGTAACGAATGGAAAACTGCGTTTAATACGCCCGAAGGCCATTTTGAATACCTTGTGATGCCATTCGGACTCTCTAATGCTCCATCTGTGTTTCAGTCCTTCATGCATGATATATTTCGGAATTATCTTGATAAATTCATGATTGTATATTTGGATGATATTTTGATTTTTTCAGATGATTGGGAGTCTCATGTGAAACAAGTCAGGATGGTATTTCAGATCCTTCGTGATAATGCCTTGTTTGTGAAGGGGTCTAAGTGCCTCTTTGGAGTACAGAAGATTTCTTTTTTGGGCTTCATTTTTTCTCCCTCATCTATAGAAATGGATCCGGTTAAAGTTCAGGCCATTCATGATTGGATCCAGCCCACATCCGTGAAGAGCCTTCAGAAATTTTTGAGCTTTGCTAATTTTTATCGCCGTTTCATTGCCAACTTCTCCAGTGTGGTTAAACCCCTGACCGATTTGACGAAGAAAGGCGCTGATGTGACGAATTGGTCCTCTGTGGCTGTTTCTGCCTTTCAGGAGCTTAAACGACAATTTACTTCGGCCCCTGTGTTGCGTCAGCCGGATGTTTCTCTTCCTTTTCAGGTTGAGGTTGACGCTTCTGAGATTGGGGCAGGGGCCGTTTTGTCTCAGAGGGATTCTGATGGTTCCTTGATGAAACCGTGTGCCTTCTTTTCTCAAAAGTTTTCGCCTGCGGAATGCAATTATGATGTCGGCAATCGTGAGTTGTTGGCTATGAAGTGGGCATTTGAGGAGTGGCGACATTGGCTTGAGGGGGCCAAGCACCGTATTGTGGTCTTGACCGATCATAAGAATCTGATTTATCTCGAGTCTGCCAAACGGCTGAATCCTAGACAGGCCCGATGGTCCCTGTTTTTCTCCCGTTTTGATTTTGTGGTCTCGTATCTTCCGGGTTCTAAGAATGTTAAGGCTGATGCCCTCTCTAGGAGCTTTTTGCCTGATTCTCCTGGGGTCCTTGAGCCGGTCGGTATTCTGAAGGAAGGGGTGATTCTTTCTGCCACCTCCCCTGATTTACGACAGGTTCTTCAGGAATTTCAGGCTGATAAACCTGACCGCTGTCCAGTGGGGAAATTGTTTGTTCCTAACAGATGGACTAGTAAAGTGATTTCTGAGGTTCATTGTTCTGTGTTAGCTGGTCATCCTGGGATTTTTGGTACCAGAGATTTGGTTGGTAGGTCCTTTTGGTGGCCTTCTTTGTCACGGGATGTGCGTTCTTTTGTGCAGTCCTGTGGGACTTGTGCGCGGGCCAAGCCTTGCTGTTCCCGCGCTAGTGGGTTGCTTTTGCCTTTGCCGGTCCCTGAGAGGCCTTGGACGCATATTTCTATGGATTTTATTTCGGATCTTCCGGTTTCCCAGAGGATGTCAGTTATCTGGGTGGTTTGTGACCAGTTTTCTAAGATGGTTCATTTGGTACCTTTGCCTAAGTTGCCTTCCTCTTCTGATTTGGTTCCGTTGTTTTTTCAGCATGTGGTTCGTTTGCATGGCATTCCGGAGAATATTGTGTCCGATAGAGGTTCCCAGTTTGTTTCTAGGTTTTGGCGGGCCTTTTGTGCTAGGCTGGGCATTGATTTGTCTTTTTCTTCCGCATTTCATCCTCAGACAAATGGCCAAACCGAGCGAACTAATCAGACTTTGGAAAATTATTTGAGATGCTTTGTGTCTGCTGATCAGGATGATTGGGTGGCTTTCTTGCCATTGGCCGAGTTTGCCCTTAATAATCGGGCTAGTTCTGCTACCTTGGTTTCACCCTTCTTTTGTAACTCTGGTTTTCATCCTCGTTTTTCTTCGGGGCAGGTTGAGCTTTCTGATTGTCCTGGGGTGGACTCTGTGGTTGACAGGTTGCAGCAAATTTGGGCTCATGTTGTTGACAATTTGGTGTTGTCTCAGGAGGGGGCTCACCGTTTTGCTAACCGCCGTCGGTGTGTTGGTTCCTGGCTTCGGGTTGGGGATTTGGTCTGGTTGTCTTCCCGTCATGTCCCTATGAAGGTTTCTTCCCCTAAGTTTAAGCCTCGGTTTATTGGCCCTTATAGGATTTCTGAGATTATCAATCCAGTGTCTTTTCGTTTGGCCCTTCCAGCCTCTTTTTCCATCCATAATGTTTTTCATAGATCTTTGTTGCGGAAATATGTGGTGCCCGTTGTTCCCTCTGTTGATCCTCCTGCCCCGGTGTTGATTGATGGGCAGTTGGAGTATGTGGTTGAGAAGATTTTGGATTCTCGTTTTTCAAGGCGGAAGCTTCAGTATCTGGTCAAATGGAAGGGTTATGGCCAGGAGGATAATTCTTGGGTTGTTGCCTCCGATGTTCATGCTGATGACTTGGTTTGTGCCTTTCATTTGGCTCGTCCGGATCGGCCTGAGGGCTCTGGTGAGGGTTCGGTGACCCCTCCTCAAGGGGGGGGTACTGTTGTGAATTCTGCTCTTGGGCTCCCTCCGGCGGTTGTAAGTGGTAGCGCTGCTGTCTCTGAATCGCAGCATTTATCAGGTGTGTTCACTTTTTGCAATTTTGACTGGGCTATTTAGTCTTGCTTCACCCTTTAGTCAGTGCCAGTTGTCCATTGTTCCTGGAGGATTCACATCCCTGCCTGGTCTCTTCTGCTTTGCAGTTCATTTCAACAAAGATAAGTTCTGGCCTTGATTTTTGCTGTCCACATGCTGTGGCCTTATTGTTCAGTTCTTTTCCATGTTTTTGTCTTGTCCAGCTTGGTCTGTATAAGGATTTGTTTAGCCAAGCTGGTATCTCTGGAGATGCAGATATACCCTCCATATCTTTAGTTAGCTGTGGAGATTTTGTATTTTCTGTGGTGGATATTTTCTAGTGTTTTAATACTGACCGCATAGTACTCCGTCCTATCCTTTCTATTTAGCTAGAAGTGGCCTCCTTTGCTAAATTCTGATTTCAGTCTGTGTATGTTTTTCCCTCTCCTCTCACAGTCAATATTTGTGGGGGGGCTGTCTATCCTTTGGGGATTTTCTCTGAGGCAAGATAGTTTTCCCTTTTCTATCTCTAGGGGTAATTAGTCCTCCCGCTGTGTCGAGATGTCTAGGGAGTGAAAGATACATTCCACGGCTACTTCTAGCTGCGGTGTTAAGTTCAGGGTCTGCGGTCAGTACAGGTACCACCTTCTCCAGAGTACGTCTCATGCTGCTCTTAGGCCACCAGATCATAACACATGGCGTCATCACAGGTCCTGCGCTAATACCAGCCCTGGGACCGGAAGCTGCCGCGTGCACCGCACACAGGCGACAGGACTACAAGGGGCCCTCAGAAGGTGAGTATATGTTTATTTTTTATTTTTTAACCTGTGACATACGTGGCTGGGCAATATACTACATAGCTGGGCAATATACTACGTGACTGGCCAATATACTACGTGGCTGGGCAATATACTACGTGGCTCTGTGCTGTATACTACGTCGCTGTGCAATATACTACGTGGCTCTGTGCTGTATACTACGTCACTGGGTAATATACTACGTAACTGGGCAATATACTACATGGCTGGGCAATATACTACGTCACTGGGCAATATACTATGTAACTGGGCAATATACTACGTGACTGGGCAATATACTGCGCCACTGGGCAATATACTACGTGACTGGGCAATATACTACGTGGCTGAGCAATATACTACGTGGCCGGGCAATATTCTACGTGACTGGGCAATAAACTACGTGGCTGGGCAATATACTGTGTGGCTGGGCAATATACTACGTGGCTGGGCAATATACTACGTGGCTGGGCAATATACTACGTGGGCTGTGCAATATACTACGTGGACATGCATATTCTAGAATACCCGATGCGTTAGAATAGGGCCACCATCTAGTTATTAATATTTGACAAATAATGAGAGAATGTTTAAGGCATTTTTATTAGTTATTGCAAAGTCAAAAGTTTGCATATATTTCATTATTATTTGGTGCCATTGCCCTTAAACTGAATGACTTTTGGTCAAACGTTTGGGATATCCTTCCAAAAGCTTCTAACAATAGTTGTACGGAATTTGAGCCCTTTCCTCCTGACAAAACTGGTGTAACTGATACAGGTTTGTAGGTCACCTTGCTTGCATCTGCCTTTTCGGCTATGCCCATAAATTTTCAATAGGACTAAGGTCAGGGCTTTTGTGATGGCCACTCAAAAAACATTTACTTTGTTATCCTTAAGTCAGTTTGTTACCATTTTGACAGTATGCTTCCGATTATTGTCCATTTAGAAGAACCATTTCTGCCCAAACTTTAACTTCCTGGCTGATGTCTTGAGATGTTGCTTCGGTATTACCACATAATTTTCTTTTCTCATGATCCCATCTATTTTGTGAAGTGCACCCGTCCCTCCTGCAACAAAATAACCCCACAACATGATGCTGCCACCCCCGTGTTTCACAATTGGGATGGTGTTCTTAGGCTTACAAGCTTCTCCCTTTTTCCTCCAAATGTAACGATGGTCATTATGTCCAAAAAGTTCAATTTTAGTTTCATCAGACCACAGGACGTCTCCTAAAATTGTCTTTGTTCCTGTGTGCATTTGCAAACATTAATGTGTTTTTTTATGTTTATTTTGTAGTAAAAGCTTCTTCCTGGCAGAGTGGCCTTTCAGCTCATGTTGATACAGTACTTGTTTCACTGTGGATATATACTAGTGTTGAGCGATACCGTCCGATACTTGAAAGTATCAGTATCGGATAGTATCGGCCGATACCTGAAAAGTATCGGATACCCGATACCAATACAAGTCAATGGGACACCAAGTATCGGAAGGTATCCTGTATGGTTCCCAGGGTCTGAAGGAGAGGAAACTCTCCTTCAGGCCCTGGGATCCATATTAATGTGTAAAATAAAGAATAAAAAAAAAAAATATTGATATACTCACCTCTCCGACGCAGCCTGGACCTTACCGCTGTAACCGGCAGCTTCCGTTCCTAAGAATGAGCGCTTGAAAGACCTTAGATGACGTCGCGGCCTGTGATTGGTCGCGTGAGCGGCTCACGCGACCAATCACAGGCCGCGACGTCATCTAAGGTCTTTCAAGCGCTCATTCTTAGGAACGGAAGCTGCCGGTTACAGCGGTAAGGTCCAGGCTGCGTCGGAGAGGTGAGTATATCAATATTTTTTATTTTTATTCTTTATTTTACACATTAATATCGATCCCGATACCGATTCCCGATATCACAAAAGTATCGGATCTCGGTATCAGAATTCCGATACAGCAAATATCGTCCGATACCCGATACTTGCGGTATCGGAATGCTCAACACTAATATTTACACAATCTTACCAGCTTCCGCAATCATCTTCATAAGGTCTTTTGCTTGATATGGTTGATATGCACATGTCGGACCAAAGCACGTTAATTTCTGGGACACAGAACCTGTCTCCTTTCTGAGCGGTATGATGGCTGGACCTACCCATCTTGTTTGTACTTTGGTACAATTGTTTGCATAGATGAACGAGGCACCTTCAGGTATCTTGAAATTGTACCCAAGGATGAGCCAAACTTGTTCAAGTCCACAATTCTCTTTCTGACATGGCTGAAGGCTGATTTCTTTAGACTTTCCCATGATGCTACACAAAGAAGCAGTGTGTTTCAAGTGTGTATTTAAACATCAGACGCTTCCAAATACATGACATCATCATATGGGCAGTCCAGTAATGTGTATGTAAACTTTTGACTTTGTAGTAAGTAATAAAAATGCCTTAAAATATTCTCTCTCATTATTCTGGCATTTGGTAAATATTAATAATTATGGTAATCTTAAAGGACCTAAATTTTGAAAGGTTTATTCTGATTTTATTTCAGATATTGAGAAAACATGCATATGTGTCTTTTTATATAGTGTATGTAAACGTCTGTTTCAACTTTGTATATACAGTACAGACCAATAGTTTGGACACACCTACTCATTTAAAGATTTTTCTGTATTTTCATGACTATGGAAATTGTACATTCACACTGAAGGCATCAAAACTATGAATTAACACATGTGGAATTATATACTTAACAAAAAAGTGTGAAACAACTGAAATTTTGTCTTATATTCTAGGTTCTTCAAAGTAGCCACCTTTTGCTTTAATGACTGATATGCACACTCTTGGTATTGTCTTGATGAGCTTCAAGAGGTAGTCACTGGGAATGGTCTTCCAACAATCTTGAAGGAGTTCCCAGAGATGCTTAGCACTTGTTGGCCCTTTTGCCTTCACTCTGCGGTCCAGCTAACCTCAAACCATCTCGATTGTCTTTCCTTATGTTCTTTAGCCCAAACAAGTCTCTTCTGCTTGTTGCCTGTTCTTAGCAGTGGTTTCCTAGCAGCTATTTTACCATGAAGGCCTGCTGCACAAAGTCTTCTCTTAACAGTTGTTGTAGAGATGTGTCTGCTGCTAGAACTCTGTGTGGCATTGATGAGATCTCTAATCTGAGCTGCTGTTAACCTGCGTTTTCTGAGGCTGGTGACTCAGATAAACTTATCCTCAGAAGCAGAGGTGACTCTTGGTCTTCCTTTCCTGGGGCTGTCCTCATGTGAGCCAGTTTCTTTGTAGCGCTTGATGGTTTTTGCCACTGCACTTGGGGACACTTTCAAAGTTTTCCCAATTTTTTGGACTGACTGACCTTCGTTTCTTAAAGTAATGATGGCCACTCATTTCTCTTTACTTAGCTGCTTTTTTCTTGCCATAATACAAATTCTAACAGTCTATTCAGTAGGACTATCAGCTGTGTATCCACCAGACTTCTGCACAACACAACTGATGGTCCCAACCCCATTTATAAGGCAAGAAATCCCACTTATTAAACCTAACAGGGCACACCTGTGAAGTGAAAACCATTCCCGGTGACTACCTCTTGAAGCTCATCAACAGAATGCCAAGAGTGTGCAAAACAGTAATCAAAGCAAAAGGTGGCTACTTTGAAGCACCTAGCATATAAGACATAATTTCAGTTTCACACTTTTTTGTTAAGTATATAATTCCACATGTGTTAATTCATAATTTGATGCCTTCAGTGTGAATGTAAAATTTTCATAGTCATGAAAATACAGAAAAATCTTTAAATGAGAAGGTGTGTCCAAACTTTTGGTCTGTACTGTATACAGGTGCTTATCACAAAATTAGAATATCATCCAAAAGTTAATTTATTTCAGTTGTTCAATACAAAAAGTGAAACTCATGAAATATATAGTGTAATTACAAACAGAGTGATCTATTGCAAGTGTTTATTTCTGTTAATGTTGATGATTCTGGCTTACAGCCAATGAAAACACAAAAGTCATTATCTCAGTAAATTAGAATAATTAACAAAAAACACCTTCAATGGCTTCCTAAGCACTTAAAAAAGGTCCCCTAGTGTGTTTCAGTAGGCTCCACAATCATGGGGAAGACTGCTGACTTGACAGATATCCAGAAGGCAGTCATTGACACACTCCACAAGGAGGGTAAGCCACAAAAGGTAATTGCTAAAGAAGCTGGCTGTTCACAGAGTGCTGTAGCCAAGCATATTAATGAAAAGTTGAGTGGAAGGAAAAGCTGTGGTAGAAAAAGGTGCACAAGCAACCACAATAACGCCAGCCTTGAAAGGATTGTTAAGAAAAGGCCATTCAAAAATTTTGGGGAAAGTCACAAGGAGTGGACTGCTGCTGGAGTCATTGCTTTCAGAGCCACCACACACAGACGTATCCAGGACATGGGCTACAAGTGCCACATTCCTTGTGTCAAGCCACTCATAACCAATAGACAATGCCAGAAGCATCTTCCCTGGACCAAGGAGAAAAAGAACTGGACTGTTGCTCAGTGGTCCAAGGTGTTGTTTTCAGATGAAAGTAAATTTTGTATTTCATTTGGAAATCAAGGTCCCAGAGTCTGGAGGAAGAGTGGAGAGGCACACAATCCAAGCTGCTTGAGGTCTACTGTGAAGTATCCACAATCAGTGATGGTTTGGGGAGCCATGTCATCTGCTGGTGTAGGTCCACTGTGTTTTATCAAGACCAAAGTCAGTGTAGCCGTGTAACAGGAAATATTAGAGCACTTCATGCTTCCCTCTGCCGACAAGCTTTTTGGAGATGGAAATTTAATTCTCCAGCAGGACTTGGCACCTCTCCACACTGCCAAAAGTACCACTACCTGGTTTAAAAACAACAAAACTTTGTTTTGCCGTGTGGGCGCCTTACACCTCAAATTGCCGCATGCGACACATCCGCATACAACGCATGTCCCTGCGTACCCAATGTCTAAGATAGGTATGCAGGGAAATGCTGGACGCAGCTGGCAGTAGGTGGAGCCTGGGCGGAGCTTCACCGAGGAAGCAAAGAGGAAGTACGCTGCCATCCGCAGCACACAGGAACGTAAGTCTGAAACCAGCCTTAGGGATTTGGTCAGGACTAATGATGTCCTTAATACTAAGAAATACAGCATACAGTACCATCAGGGATGTGTCTAATATTTTCCAAATTTATTCTGCAGCAGGATGATGACCCTAAACATACAGCTAGTGTCATTATGAGCTATCTGCAATGTAAAGAAAGATAATTCCTGGAAGTGATGATATGGCCCCCACACAGCCCTGATCTCAAGATCATCTATATTCTAGACAATGTGGGATCACATAAAGAGACAGCACTAATCTTAGCAAAAGGATCCGCAACTGCAGTTTAACAGCTAGGGTTCTTCTCTCCCTCGATATCATCTTTTAAAGCAGTGTTATTAGTAGTAACCCAAAAGCATTAGATGGTTGGTCACTCCCACCAGTCCTGGTGGAATTTACCACTTTTTATTTAATGTATATGGATGACTTTGAATCAAAGGTTTGGATAGCAGCAATGGTCTTATCAGAATTATTTTTTAAATTGCACCATAAACTAAAAGTTTCTCCAAAATCAGAGAATAAAAGCTTTTAATCAAAAGAGCACTACATTACCACGGGTCTTTGCAACGTAATGCAGCAGAGTCCTGTTTACTTTTCAATAGTTTAGTATTATTATTTTTTTTTTTTTTTCATAAAAACCAGTTACTACATTCAAGAGGTGTTCTTGTGTAATGCATCTCTGCAGCTTTATGAGAGAATCCTCAGTATGACAGTGAAGAGATGACAGATGTCAAATATTACATACAAATCTTGATGCTTTAGGAAGTCACAAAAGGGCTTTAATTATTTGCATGATACATGAAGAAGATCCGGAGTGAAATGGTTTCAAGGCAGCACAACGAAACCGATGGGGTGTGACAAAGAGGCTTGATTTCATGACTCAGTAATATTAGATGAGTGCTGAAAAGATTTTCTTTCAGGACAAAAGGATAAATATATTTGAAACCAAGCTGGATTTCTCTGTTCTGTTTCTGCGTCAATGACCATATTCAGTCATCTAATTCGTCTTGAGATTATGACTGATATTCCATTTCTGGCTACATAGTCAATAAATTGGGCTCTATGCAAACACGGGTGTAATTTTATAATGTGACACAATTTAATTTGTAAACATGGAATTAGGGTTTCATAGGCCACTGGAAGACTAGATTAAGGGTATCTTTTTATATTACAGTTTTATTTCTCATTCTTTGCAAAATTACTTAAAGGGAATCTGTCCCCCCTGGGGTGTATATGACCTACAGGTGCTTCTCACAAAATTAGAATATCATCAAAAAGTTAATTTATTTCACTTCTTCAATACAAAAAGTGAAACTCATATATAATATAGAGTCACTACAAACAGAATGATCTATTTCAAGTGTTTCTTTCTGTTAATGTTGATGATTATGGCTTACAGCTAATGAAAACCCAAAAGTCATTATCTCACTAAATTAGAATAATTAACAAAAACACCTCCAAAGGCTTCCTAAGCATTTAAAAGCATCTTAGTCTGCTTCAGTCGGCTCCACAATCATGGAGAAGACTGCTAACTTGAAAGATGTCCAGAAGGCAATCCTTGACACACTCCACAAGGAAGGTAAGCCACAAAAGGTCATTGCTAAAGAATCTGGCTGTTCACAGAGTCCTGTATCCAATCATATTAATGGAAGGTTGAGTGGGAGGAAAAAGTGTCGTAGAAAAAGGTGCACAGGCAACCGGGATAACTGCACCCTTAAAAGGATTGTTAAGAAAAGGCAATTAAAAAATTTGGGGGAGATTCACAAGGAGTGGACTGCAGCTGGTGTCATTGCTTCAAGAGTCACTAAACACAGAAGTATCCAAGACATGGGCTACAAGTGTCTCATTCCTTGTGCCAAGCCACTCATGACTGATAGACAATGCCAGAAATGTCTTACCTGGTGTCACGATGTGACCGAAGTGGTGTGACATGATCTCACGATTGGTCAGTCACCAGATGGCAAAACACACCAGGGGACACCAGGGAAACTAACAACAGTGAGCCCTATCAGTAGGGAATGGGAAATGGACAGCTCCTGCACTCACTTGAGGATGTGCCCTGCTCTTACTAACGTCCCTATACGGGTTCTTTCACCCCGTCGCCGAGCAGGATACCTAAACCCTCACTTGCCCTGCTTCTATCCCTAAGTAGGGAGTTGGCAAGTGGGAACACTGGTGCCACCGCTGCACTAAGGCAACAAAAGGTAAGGTAAGACAGACACTGAAAGGGACAGGGTATTGAAAATACCACACTTAGCTTTCTGCTGCAAAGCACCACACAGCAAGATAATGACACCAGATAAACCGAACACAGCTGTTGAACCACTGCTCCCAGAAAGCTCCTTCTTGCAGCAAGGTCGCTGCAGAATGAACCAACACCGACAGTCAGCTGATCCATCAGGTGACCTCTTGAAGGATTGTGGGAGTGGTCACCACCCACATCAGCTGATTGAGCAGCAATGCAATTACACCAGCAGGCCACCGGGGAAAACTGCATTAACCCCCGATGACCTGAAAGGAAAAAAATTTTAATCTGAGGGAAATCAGATCTGTCACAAATCCAAAAATGGATCGTGACAGTACCCCCCCTTTCAATAAGGGGCCTCTGGACCCTCAACACTGGACCTCACCAGTCAACAACCTACAGTGATGACGTCTCGATTCACCAGAGTTCACCTCGGCAGTCACCTGACCCTCAGGTTTACGGCAAACGCAGCACAATGGAGATGACAACGTCGGTGCCACAAATCTCCAGAGTGACAAACTGTAGAATGAGTTGTGTACTGGCATTACTGGGGGTAACTCCAGCTGATAAGTCCCCGGGCTGAGAATGGCTGAAATCCGATAAAGCACAATTATCCTAGAACTCCAGATTCCAGTACCACACTTCCACCTGATGTTTTTGGTGCAAACCCATATGTATTCATTCACACAAAGGTCCGGACCTGAACGTTTAGTTTCACACATGCATCTGCAACAAGATGGTGAACTCTTTACAGAACCGACAACAGAGGCATCCCCCTGTGTCACCAAACTCACACCCCCACCATGCACAGAGGGAACCACCACCTAAGAAGACTCTGACACACAGGGTTAGGTTGTAGAGAGGGTAGAGTCTTACCCCTACTCTCTGGCAGCACCTCTGCTGCCCTACCAGAGAAGAAGCGGTAGATTGTAGAAGAACGGCAGAGATCGTAGTTCCCAGGCAGCAGTCCTTACATGACTGAACCCAGCTGACCACTTCTCTGGACCGCCAATCAATGACCTGGTTGTGTTTTTCATCCAAGGGAGTCCTAAGACCATGGGAGTTGGCATGCCCTCCAAGACGTAGCATGACAAGGACTCTTCATGACAAGCCCATATACGCAGATGTATATTGTCTACTGCTTGGGTAACCCTCCCCTGGCTGAGTGGGGCAGAGTCAATGGCCTGGACGCTTAGGGATCTTGCTAGCGTCCTACTCATCAGGCCATGGGTCTGGACAAAATGAGCATCCACCAAATTGACTCCCGCTCCACTGTCCACCAGCAATATTCTCAGTTACCCCACCAACAACCACCTCAGCAGGTAAGGTACACTGAGACGAGAAAATTGTAACAATTATAGTGGTACACTAAGGAATCTCTTGGCTTGAGACAAATAAGGCAGCTGAACCAAAGTGCAGTGCAACTTCTGTATTATTCAAACAAACATAGGTGCAAGGTGTGAGCAAGTTCAAAAACACAGCAAACAAGGTGATATCAGGAGAAGTTCCTTTGCAGATCCAGTGCAGGCAGAGTCAGTGTTTATATGCACAAATGTGGGTGCAGCATGTGTACAACAGTTCAAGTGAATGGCAAACAAGATCCTTCTTAGGAGTAGTTCATTTGCAGCTCTGCTGAGGGCAAAGTCTTATGGCGTAGCACTCTCTGGGGAAAAGCAGATCATGAGACACAGTTCATACCAGGGTTGGCAGTCACTAGAAAAGAGTCCAGAAGCAGAGCAGAGCTCCGAGTCCAGAAGCAGTCAAATAAACTGGCAACGGATAACAAACTACATTGGCTGTAGCAGGCAGAGCTTACATGTCCAAGCAAACAGGAGAAGAATGCAGAGTAACACAGGCAGAACAGTTTGCAGCACAAGCACCACTGAGAGCTGGGAAGGTTTGCTGAGGAGGTGGAGCCAGAGTATCTGAAGAGGGAAAGTCTCTTGCAGCACAAGCCAGGAATTCTAGCAGAATACACAAGCAAGAAGTGGGATGAGAACCAGGGTTATAAAGACAGGGAAGGCGGATCACATGAGAAGAAGCGAGGCAGCAGACGCCATCTTGGAAAAGGGCAAAAATTACCTGACAAAAATGGAGGAAATATACACACCCTTGGTCACCTCTCTTCACACGACCAGGGCGATGCGGCTCTTTAGATGGTCCAGGCACTTTGGCACGCACTGGGCAGACATTGATAAAATGACTGGTCTGCCCACAGTAAAGACATGCCCCCATTCCACAGCAAACTGCAGGCAACCCCATTTGGGAACCAACTCCTCCCACCTGCATGGGTTTGTCCACCTGCATAGGTGTGACCTCCTCCCTAGCAAGGACTACAGGGGGCGCATTTGGTGTATGCCTCTCTCTCAAGCGTCTATCCACCTGGATGACAAGGGACATGGCGGCCTCCAATGACCTGGGGGCGGCGTACTGCACAAGAGTATCCTGCAACCTTGGGGACAGACCCTGCATAAAATGGCTCCTAAGGGCAGGGTCATTCCACTGTGTCAGTGGCCCACCTCCTGAACTCTGTACAGTACTCCTCAGCCGGCCGCCCCACTGCTTGATCTTGTGGAGTCAGGATTCCGCCACGGAGACGCCATCAGGATCACTATACACCAGTGCCAGAGCCACAAAAAACTCGTCCACTGACCGTACAGATGGAGAACCGGTCGGCAGGGAGAAGGCCCAGGATTAGGGATCAACCTTAAGAAGGGAAACGATGATTCCCACCCGTTGCTCCTCACTCCCTGATAATCGAGGGTGGAGACTGAAGTACAGCTTGCAGGCCTCCTTAAAAAACAAAAATGTATCTCTCCCTCTAGAGAACCTGTCAGGGAGAGATATCTTGGGTTCTGGTTGAGCCTGTACCTGAGCCGAGGCCCAGAACCCCAACAACTTCTGCTGCTGCTGCACCACCTCACCACGCAGCTCCTTAAGCTCAGTGGTGAGAGTCTGGAGCAGTTGGGCAAAGGCCTGTATTTGGGCTATGACTCACCAGAAAAAATGTGACGGTCGGTGTTAATGACCCGATGTGACTGAAGCGGTGTGATACGACCTCACGATTGGTCAGTCACCAGACAGCACAACACACCAGGGGACACCAGGGAAACTTTAACAATGGTAGGCCCTGTTGGTATGAAACGGGGAATGGATACCTCCTGCACTCACCTGAGGATGTTAGTAATGTCCCTGTATGGGTTCTTTCACCCCATCGCCGAACAGGATACCTAAACCCTCACTTGTCCTGCTCCTATCCCTATGTAGGGAGTTGGCAAGTGAGAACACTGGTCCCACTGCTGCACTAAGACAACAAAAGGTAAGACAAGACAGATACTGAAAGGGACAGGGTATTAAAAATACCACACTTAGCTTTCTGCTGTAAAGCACCACACAACAAGATAACGACACCAGATAAACCGAACACAGCTTTAGAACCACTGCTCCCTGAAAGCTCCTTCTCGTAGCAAGGTCGCTGCAGAATGAACAGTCAGCTGATGCATCAGTTCACCTCTTGAAGGATGGTGGGAGTGGTCACCACCCACATCAGCTGACCCAGCAGCAATGCAATTACACCAGCAGGCCACCGGGGAAAACTGCATTAACCCCCAATGACCTGAAAGGAAAAAAATTTTAACCTGAGGGAAACCAGATCTGCCACAAATCCAAAAATAGATCATGACACCTGGACCAAGGAAAAAAAGAACTGGACTGTTGCTCAGTGGTCCAAGGTATTTTCAGTTTAAAGTAAATTTTGCATTTCATTTGGAAATCAAGATCCCAGAGTCTGGAGGAAGAGAGGAGAAGCACACAATCCAAGCTACTTGAGTTCTAGTGTGAAGTTTCCACAATCAGTGATGGTTTGGGGAGCCATGTCATCTATTTGTCCACTGTGGTTTATCAAGACCAAAGTCAGCGCAGCCGTGTAACAGGAAATTTTAAAGCACTTCATGCTTCCCTCTGCCAACAAGCTTTTTGGAGATGGAAATTTCATTCTCCAGCAGGACTCTGCACCTGTCCACCCTACAAAAAGTACCAATACCTGGTCTATAAACAAAATTATCACTGTGCTTGATTGGTCAGCTAATTACCCTGACCTTAACCCCATAGAGAATGTATGGGGTATTGTCAAGAGGAAGATGAGAGATACCAGACTCAACAATGCAGGCGAGCTGAAGGCTGATATCAAAGCAATCTGGGCTTCTATAACACCTCAGCATTGCCACAGGCTGATCGCCTACTTGGCACATGGTATTGTTACAGTAATTGATGCAAAAGGAGCCCCAACCATGTATTGAGTGCAATTACTGAACATACATTTCAGTAGGCCAACATTTCAGATTTTTAAAATGATTTTTGAAGCTGGTGTTATAAAGTATTCTAATTTACTGAGATAATGGCTTTTGGGTTTTCATTGACTTTAAGCCATAATCATCAACATTAACAGAAGTAAACACTTCACTCAGTCTGTTTGTAATGACTCTATATAATACCGTGTTTCCCCGATAGTAAGACACCCCCGATAGTAAGACGTAGTGGGGGTTTTAGCGGGGTCGGCTAATGTAAGACGCACCCCCGAAAGTAAGACGTAGTACTGCACGTTGGAAAAATATAAGCCGTACGACAATTCAGCTAAGGCTTCACTGGTAACCAGGGTAAACATCGGGTTACTAAGCGCAGGGCCGCGCTTAGTTACCCGATGTTTACCCTAGTTACCAGTGTAAATGTAAAAAAAAAAAAAAAAGTGAGGTGTCATATCTTGTTTTTTCCAGAGGTGATTTTGGAGTTTTTGGGCTGTCAGAAAGATACTGTTGACTTCCATCTCCGAGGGCGCTCCAGTGCAGGCTACAGTAGGCCGGCTCTGGCGGCGGGTCCATGCGGGGTGGAGTAGATGAAGCTGGCCGCTGCTTGCTGCTCCGGAGCGCACAGTCCGTGCAGGGGATGGTGCACCGGGCTGGGGGAGGACAGGACGTGCAGGTATTCGCCGCCTCCTGCGCCAACCACAGCGCCGCCCCCGGCCACGAACCCCCCGGAGAAGCTGGAGCATTTGTCGGGGAGCAGCAGCTGGTCGTGCCCGAGGTGGCTTCCCTTTCTCATGGTACGGAGCCGCCGCCTTCTCCGCTCTCCTCCTTGTGAGGCGGATTGTACGGCTGTGTGTGCTCGGGCCCCCAGCTCCGACCTTCGCGCGTAAACCGCATCCCTTCATTCATTGTCAGCTTCCTGGAGCCATTTTTCAGCCGCGGTGGTGGCAGGGAGGTCGGAGCTGGGGCCCGAGCACACACAGCCGTACAATCCGTCCTCCATATGCCTCCCCCGGTGCTCGATAGCCCTCCGACGAGCTCACCTCAGCACCTGCTCTAACTGCAGCCCCGGCTATTTGTAGGGTGCAGGCCGGGCAGTGCGGATTACTGGGGTCACAAGGAGGAGAGCGGAGAAGGCGGCGGCTCCGTACCATGAGAAAGGGAAGCCACCTCGGGCACGACCAGCTGCTGCTCCCCGACAAATGCTCCAGCTTCTCCGGGGGGTTCGTGGCCGGGGGCGGCGCTGTGGTTGGCGCAGGAGGCGGCGGATACCTGCACGTCCTGTCCTCCCCCGGCCCGGTGCACCATCCCCTGCATGGACTGTGCGCTCCGGAGCAGCAAGCAGCGGCCAGCTTCATCTACTCCACCCGGCATGGACCCGCCGCCAGAGCCGGCCTACTGCAGCCTGCACTGGGGCGCCCTCGGAGATGGAAGTCATCAGTATCTTTCTGACAGCCCAAAAACTCCAAAATCACCTCTGGAAAAAACAAGATATGACACCTCACTTTTTTTTTTTTTTTTTACATTTACACTGGTAACCAGGGTAAACATCGGGTTACTAAGCGCGGCCCTGCACTTAGTAACCCGATGTTTACCCTGGTTACCAGGGGACTTCGCATAGTTGGTCGCTGGAGAGCTGTCTGTGTGACAGCTCTCCAGCGACCACACAGGTTTTTTTTTCAATGTAAGACACCCCCCCCCGATAGTAAGACATAGTGGGACTTTTGAGTGGGAAAAGAAAGTAAGACGCTGTCTTACTATCGGGGAAACACGGTATATGAGTTTCACTTTTTGTATTGGAGAACTGAAATAAATTAACTTTTTGATGATATTCTAATTTTGTGAGAAGCACCTGTATTAATATGGGCATACAGGTAACAGTAATGTCCTACCTCTATGACGCATATTAATGGTCTTGTTGCTGAGAAATGTTATATTCTTTCCTTATGCTTATGATTTCTTCCAGGCTCTGGTGCGGTGCCTGAAAGAAATCCCTACCTCTTGTCTTCATTGTAATGCTTATCCCATCAGCTTCAGTTATGGCTCCAGAATCCTGCACCTGCACTCTGCAATCCCTCAGAAATGCATATCTCATCCTCTCTTCTGTGGGCACTGTATTCAGGGATCTTCTGCACAGGCGAGTCACTGTGTCTTCCGGTTTGCGCGCCAATAATATGCTTTCCCATCGTCCTCCCTGCACAATGATTGCTAGGAACCATGTGTAGATGGCGATGACTATGCAGGGAGGAAGTGGGGAGAGCACCTTATTGGCACACACACGAGAGGTGACTCGAGCGGAAGTCGCCGGCACCTGCGCAGAAGATCCCTGAATGCAGTGCCCACAGAAGGGAGGGTGAGGTATGTATTTCTGAGGGACTGCAGGGCACAGGATTCCGGGGCCATAGCTGATGCTGATGGGAGTGTGTAAGAATTACAATGAGGACAGGAGGCAGGGACTTCCAGGCACCCACATGCCCCAGAGCCTCTAATAAATCATTCCCCCAAACAGCAATATATCTATGGCAGCACGATCGCACGGCCTCATGCTGAGCACCGCGGTGATCATGTGCGGGTGTAAGCTCTGTGTGAGCGCTGACACCCTGCAATCATGCCCATGATTGGTGCTAGCACTAATTGCTGGCATTTAACCCCTCTGATGCCTCCGTCAGTAGTGACTGTGACATAGAGGAGCATCGTGCAGGGAATGAATTCCCTGTGTGCTTCCATAAGGACAACGTAATGCGATTGCGTTGTCCTGATGGTCTCCATGGAGACCCCCGGTGGCAAGATGGTGGCGGGGTCCTTCGGGGTCCTGCAGTGAAGGTGGCTTGTTAGCTCCTGCTGATAGCAGGAGCTGACATGCCTCCTTCCCTGCCTGTCAGATGCTGCTCCGATATTCTGCTGTGCAGAAGAATTGCAGAGTATCAGAGCAGCAATCTGACACTATATAGTGATGTGCCAGGATGGGACAATGTAAAAAAGTTTTAAAAAAAATATTAAAAAGTGTAAAAATATATTTTTTTTTAAATCCCCAAATAAAGAAAAAAAAAAGAAACAAATATTTTTCCAATAAATTTATTTATTTATGTACAAAAAAAAGTACACATATTTGGTATTTCCGCATCCATATCTACCCGCTCTATAATACTGCCCCACTATTTAACCCCTTCAGTGAACACGTAAAAAAAATAAATTAAAAACTAGGCAAAAACAATGCTTTATCATCATACTTCCGAACAAAAAGTGCAATGAAGCGTGATCAAAAAGAAGAATGGAAATAAAAATTGTATCGCTAAAAATATAATCTTGTCCTGCAAAAAACAAGCCACCATACAGCTCCATCAGCAGAAAAGTAAAAATTATAGCTCTCAGAATAAAGCGATGCCAAAATAATTATTTTTTCTATAAAACAGTTTATATAGTTTATATTGTGTAAAAGCGCCAAAACATAAAAAAACTAAATAAACTGGGTATCACTCTAATTGCACTGACTGGAAAAATAAAGCTGCCTTAACAATTTTATTACATGCAGAACGGTATAAAAAACAAAAACAAAAAGCAATTCCTGAATTGCTGGTTTTTGTTCATTCTGTCTCCCAAAAATCGGAAAAGAAAGCAATCAAAAAATGTCATGTGCCCGAAAATGGCACCTATAAAAATATCAGATCGTCCAACAAAAAACAAGCCATAACATGACTCTGTCGGCTGAAATATGGAAAAATTATAGCTCTCAAAGTATGGTGATGCAACAGCTAGCGCAATAAAAAGCGTCTTATAGTGTGTGACAGCAGCCAAACATAAAAATCCAATTATAAATCTGGTAATCGCACCGATCCAAAGAATAAAGTCGCCATATCACTTATACCACACGAGGAATGGTGTAATAAATAAATAAAACCAATTGTTCACATGCTGTTGCTTTTTTTATTCTGCCTCCCAAAGATCACAGTAAGGCTCGGCGCACATTTATTCTGCACTCTACGCTGAGCGCTTACACCGTTGGAAGATTCTGGTGGAAGATTCCCTATAATGAGGCAGATGGAGGTACTGTGGATTCCATAGGACCTGTGATCCGGGGGTGACCGTCTTTTTATGCACAAAAGTGCCTTCGGCCACAGTTTTGTTCTCTTCTGAAAAGAAGGATACCACTGAACAGAGGCCAGATGAAGTCAGAGTAACTCTGCTGCCTCATTATAGTGAATGGATCCATTGGGGGTTTCATCTGTCAGGTCACTCAGAGATTTAGATGGACACCCCAATGTAAGTGCTCAGAGTAGAGCACTGAGAAATACAGCAAATTCCGCAAACATATCCAAATGCCCTCCTTCCCCTGTGAGCCCCAGTGTGCCTAAACCACATTTAGAGCCCACATGTTTGGCATTTCTGTAGTGATGAGAGCCCGCCTAACTTACAGGTGTGTGTCTCCAGAAACATGAGTAAGGCATAACGTAGTGGTCACTACAATGGCAGTTTACAATTTTCACTTAGCAACAACCACTGCTGCTTGTTTCTGGAAAAAACCCATGGAGTCAAAATCGTCACTGCATCTGTAGATAAATTCCCAAAGTATTATAATTTCCAAAGTGAGATCCCTTGAGGGGGGATTCTGCTTTTCTATCACTTAGGGGCTCTTTATATGGAATCCGCAAACTATTCTAAGAAAATCTTCGTTCCAGGAGGCAAACTTCTCTCCATATATGGGGTATTGCCACGTTCAGTTGAAATTGTGGGACAAATTTTGGTGCCATTTTACCCATTTTCCAGCATGAAAATATAAAACTTGGGGCTAACACACAATCTTGATGGTAAAAAATGTGAATTATTTTATCTTTACAGCCCAATGGTATAAAAGTCTGTGACACACCTGTGGTGTCACAATAATCACTGCACCCCCAGATGAATTCATTGAGAGGTTTAGCTTGTAAAATAGGGTCACTTATGGGGGGTTCTGCTGTGTTGGCACCTCAGGGGCTCTGCCAATGTAACATGGCACCCTCAAACAAGTGCAGCAGAATCTGCACTATAATATGGCATTTCTTCTCATCTGAGCTTTGCACTGTTCCTCAAAAGTAGTTTTCGATGACATATGGGGTATCCATAAACTCAGGGGAAGTTGCACAACAAATGTGGGGGTCCATTTATTCTTGTTACCCTTATGAAAATACAAAATTTGAAGTTAAAAAGGATTTTTGCGTGAAAAATGTGATTTCTTTTTAATTTTCATGGCTTAACATTATAAACTTCTGTGAAGCACCTGTGGGTTCAAGGTGCTCAATACACATTAGATAAGTTCCCTAAGGGGTCTAGTTTCCAAAATTGTGTCACTTGGGTTTCCACTGTTTAGGCACATCAGGGGCTCTCCAAACGTGACATGGAAACCGTTAATTATTCCAGCAGATTTTACATTCAAAAGGTCAAATGGCGCCCCTTCCCTTCCAAGCCCTGCCGTGCACCCAAACAGTTGTCTTTCTCCACATACTGTGTATCAGCTCACTCAAGAGAAATTGCACAACAAATTCTATGGTGCAATTTCTCCTGTTACCTTTAACAAAATGCAAAGTTTAGAGCTAAAAAAGATTTATCTGAGAAAAATGTGATTTTTTTTATTTTCACTGCTCTATGCTATAACCTTTTGTGAGTACCTGTGGGTTCAAGGTGCTCAATACACATCTAGATAAGTTCCTTGGGGGTCTATTTTCCAAAATAGTGTTACTTTGTGGTGATTTCCACTGTTTAAGCACATCAGGGGCTATCCAAATATGACATGGCGTCTGCTAATTATACCAGCAAATTTTACATTCAAAAAGTGAAATGGCGCTCCTTCCCTTCTGAGCCCTGCCGTGTGCCCAAACAGAAGATTTCCCCCAAATATGGGGTATCGGCATGCTCATGAAAAATTGCACAACAAATTGTATGGTCCATTTTTGTTACCCAAAAATAAAATAAATTAGGCCTAAAGGAATTTTTTTGTGAAAGAAAAGTAAATGTCTATTTTTTCCTTCCACATTCCAAAAATTCCTGTGAAGCACCTGAAGGGTCAATAAACTTCTTGAATGTGGTTTTGAGTACATTGAGGGGTGCAGTTTTTAGAATTGTGTCACTTTCCAACTTCCCAAACAGATCATATTAGGGGCAGACACCAGGAAAAGTTTCATCAAGTGACCCAGAGTACCAATAGTATAATTGCTCAGCATGGATGCATGGGACAGGGCGCAGGACAGTGCTTAGACCAGCATTTCTAGCTGAAATATTGATTAATAACAGGTGGATAAGTGACAGGTGTAGGACTGGTGCTCTGAGAAGTCTGCCATATTCAGGCAACCCACATGAAGGAGACCCAACTTGGAGTCCAATTGGAGCGCCCCCACCGCCGCAGGGCCGAGGGGTACCCGGTACGGGGCCTCTGAGTCTCTGCTCTGGGGTTGTCACGGCGGCTAGGCCCCGGTCCGTGACCCTGCCGTGGGGCGCACAGGGAATAATAGGTGTGGATGATGGTGGTGAAGCTGTAGTGATGGGGGTGGTGCGGTGGTGCGGTGCAGTAAATAACGAGGACACCAGGTTGCAGTCTCTTTACCTCTTTACTGAAGATCTCTGAGTCCTCAGTCCGGAACACGGTTCACCAGGCTGCGCAAGTCCGGCCGATCCAATGGCACCTCCAGAGTTCTCCTCACAGGTGGAAATCGGTGCCTTCCTACTAGCGCTATGTGTTGTGGTCCTTTCCTGCTGTGCTTACGGAAAGTCCCCCACAACTGTTGTGTCTGTTTCTTAAGTTCCCTCACAACTCGATTAGATGATGTTCTGCTAATCCTCCGTCCCTCCCTGGTGTTCTGGTTGGGACGGCACCCGTTTGACGGGTAGGCTCGGAGCTCTTCCGGGACCCTAGAGTCGCCCCTCTCCACAAGTTGCCCCCCAAGACTGCATAGGTGATTTAAGGTGAGACAGCCCGCCTTAGACTGACTGTCCTGCCGCTGTTTGGAGTATTTCTTGAAGCTGAATGTTATGATACTCCCTCGGCGTTCCGGCCACCGGTAGTGCGCCTCAGTAGGATGTTGCTTCGGTCTTACAGCACGACTCCTACTGGTATTTCTCCTTTGCGTGATCTCGTTTCTCACTCAGCACAATCTATCTCTCTTCTAATCCTTTCTTGGGCACCGCCGCTACCCGGAGCAGGCACGGTCCCGTTACGTTCGTTCTTGTTGCCAAGCCTCTGTCAGGATCCCACCCCTGACAGAGACCCTACTGTATCTTCCCCCACAACACCCTCTGCCACAAGGTGTTGCCTGGTTCCAACCCAGTCAGCTTTCTCATCTAACTTCCTGCCTGACCCCCAGTTTACCCACTATGGTGGGGAGTGGCCTAATGAATAGCACCCTTAGCTCCCCCCGGAGGCCCAGCTGTGAAATGTATTGGTGTCTGTGATACCTGATCAGATGAACTCCTTCAGTGCCATCAGACGCACCGTAGCTCCCCATAGTGGCGGAGCCACAGTACTGCAACGACCAGGACTCTGGGGCGCTGCACTCCCCCCTGGTTAAACACAGTACTCCGGGACTGGGAAGAAAACAACAATACAAGTTAGCAAAAAGACATACAGTTTGGTTGAGTGCAATAACAAAAAGTATACTTGAACAGGCTTCCCTTTATGGGAGGTGAGGACACTTGAACGTTACAAACATGGTTAAATATCATAGCAACATGCTATAAATAACTTTTCTTACCCAACCGGGTATTCTACTAAGTGCAAAATTGTTGAACAATAATTTAACATTGCCTTTAAGGACATACACTCTGAATCCACTAAAGACCTTCCTATAATCACATTATAAGGTAATTTTACTTTTTCATTCTCCTTCTTTAGATCTGCAGGACCGCCTGTCCTATCGGCACCAGACCTTCTGCCTCTCCTTTCGGTTACAGGACCGCCCCGTTCAGCCAGGGCCTACTGCCTTTTCAACTACTATACACAGTATAGAACATAACATTACTTTCAGTTTAAGAGCACTGAGCCATCTCTACATGACTCCTATGAGGACTCAGGGTTTACCTTCTATCCTAACTATCTATCAACATTATCAAAACATTTTCTATTGAACATTAAGCCTTCTCATTATCTTTCTTTCTATCATGCATGCTGGACACCACGTCTATCCCTACGGGCCCACTGTATCCTTCTTCTATCTTTCACCTTCTTCTTCTCAGAGAACATCGTCAGTATTTCTTCACAATTAACTAGTCAAATACATATAACTTACTCATGTAAACATTATCATCACTTTCTTTGGTCAAGACATTATTGCTTCCAATCTTAAAGCAATATTACGGTTTAAGCGCAACAAATGAACATCCCCTTTAAGAGGGGACCAAGTCTCTATGAGGTAGCACGCCTTCTCAAGCTACCAGTCCATACTCAGCAAAGGTTCCAGTGTGGTATCTTCACAAAGAGTCCTTCTTTAAGGAAAACCAGTAGGGAGCGCCTTTAATAAGGTGCAAACTATGTACAAGAAGTTCGGATCATGCACTGTTCATGATTTCAGCAGTTCTTTTCAACTAGAAACTTGTGCAAAAGCTTTAGAAAAATCAAACAAAAGCAAAACAATAGGGATCCCAGGTCCACAGAAGGATCCCCTTAAGAGTTAACCCTGGACGGGTTCAGCAGCAAAAATCAGGAAACAATAACTATTTACATACAATGCAGTATCTTTCTTACTGGAACCACGCAGGCGGCAGCACCGGTGGAGGCAACCCCGCAGGGTACTGCGCACCACCTGGTACTGCATAAGGGGGAGTGTTGTCCCATCTGGGGGTCTGCGTACCCACCGTCTTCCGCTCTGGCACAGCAGGACCACTGGTCACCTGGGGAAGCGCCTCCTTATCCACCACAGCGGTGGTGGTAGTAATACTGCAGGTCGTGGTCTTCACAAGTGTACAAGTAGGAGTGACCACGGTGGTCTGGGTGGTGGTCATGGGCCAACCACAAGGCAGCACCTTGGCCACAGGGGACGGTTTTGCTGGCACCCTGGTCGGGGATTCCGTCAGCTTCCTCTTGTAAACGTTTAAAGCAAACCACCCCTTCTCACCAAGGTGCCTGGTGTAGGTAACGCTGTCCCCCGGGTAGAGGTCCCGGTCAGGGTGGCCCTCTCTAAGATGAGACTCGACATCCCGACGGTTGACAAAGATCTCTGCGTATAATCCCGGCTCTTTAATGAAGCCCCAGCCTCCACGGAGCTTAAAGTCAACTACAATGCCCTGCCTGCGCGGGGCCTGGTGAATGGTGGGGTCCTTGCGGGCCCGGTCCTTGACCGCCAAGTCTTTTTGATGGTGGGCCTCCCACCCAGCCTGGTGTGTTTTCTCCTCCTCTTTCCACTGTTGCTCTAGCTGGACCCGGTATTCCTCCCAGCTTAGGGCCTGTACCATCTCCCCCTCTTGGGTCTCCACCCCGGGGAACCCCATAAGATTGGATCCGGGGTTCACCCAGCGGCACACGGTGCGCTCCGCGTGGACCTCACACAGCAAGGGAGTAGGGGTGATTGGGGCTCGCATACAGTGTTCCATGCCCGTGGCTTCCTCCCATGGTAGCAGGCGCTGGAGTCTATGGGTTCCCGGGAGAGGTGGTGCTGCTACAGGACCCACCAGCAAACCCTCGGCCAGCGGGACGGGGTCGGCGGACTCACCAGCCGATGCAGGTTCCTCCTCCGCGGCGGGTTCTTCCGGCGGTGTCGGCGAGGATCCCAGCAGTTGCTCCGGTAACGGTGCAGGATCCGACGCCTGCGGACCTTCTTCCGGCGCTGCCTGGTGCGGAGCCTGGGCCTTCATGTTCAGTTGGAGGAGTTGGTCGATCAGGCTCTCCATCTCGACCCGCAGAAGTTCAGTGCTGTCCATGGAGGGTTGGCTGCGATGCTCATCCGGGTAGCTGGGGGAGACTTCTGCTTCAACCCCACTGTCAGGTTCGGAGCTGCTGGCCATGGCGTTCTCCACGTGGGTCGCTTCCTGGTCTTTTTCCCGCTCTCTCCTTCGTGGGCGGTGTCGTTTTCTCGGTCTCCGCCCTCCATTAAGGATCAGGAGGCGGATCTCTGCTGCTGACGGACACGTCCTCACGGTGAAGAAATATTTAGACTGGGCGGCCATTATCCTTCGCGCTCACCAGCTTGTCCACGCCCACTCCACGCCCCTCTTCTCTTCCTGCGCTCTCCTCAGCGCTGTAATGGCGGCGGATTTTGGCGGCAAATGGCGCAGCACAGTCCTTGCAATAAAGTACAGTCCAAGCACAGTAAATCACAGTCCCAAGGCACACATGACCTGATTCTTCAGGCTTAAGTAGATCCTGTTCGTGACGCCAAATTGGAGCGCCCCCACCGCCGCAGGGCCGAGGGGTACCCAGTACGGGGCCTCTGAGTCTCTGCTCTGGGGTTGTCACGGCGGCTAGGCCCCGGTCCGTGACCCTGCCGTGGGGCGCACAGGGAATAATAGGTGTGGATGATGGTGGTGAGGCTGTAGTGATGGGGGTGGTGCGGTGGTGCGGTGCAGTAAATAACGAGGACACCAGGTTGCAGTCTCTTTACCTCTTTACTGAAGATCTCTGGGTCCTCAGTCCGGAACACGGTTCACCAGGCTGCGCAAGTCCGGCCGATCCAATGGCACCTCCAGAGTTCTCCTCACAGGTGGAAATCGGTGCCTTCCTACTAGCGCTATGTGTTGTGGTCCTTCCCTGCTGTGCTTACGGAAAGTCCCCCACAACTGTTGTGTCTGTTTCTTAAGTTCCCTCACAACTCGATTAGATGATGTTCTGCTAATCCTCCGTCCCTCCCTGGTGTTCTGGTTGGGACGGCACCCGTTTGACGGGTAGGCTCGGAGCTCTTCCGGGACCCTAGAGTCGCCCCTCTCCACAAGTTGCCCCCCAAGACTGCATAGGTGATTTAAGGTGAGACAGCCCTCCTTAGACTGACTGTCCTGCCGCTGTTTGGAGTATTGCTTGAAGCTGAATGTTATGATACTCCCTCGGCGTTCCGGCCACCGGTAGTGCGCCTCAGTAGGATGTTGCTTCGGTCTTACAGCACGACTCCTACTGGTATTTCTCCTTTGCGTGATCTCGTTTCTCACTCAGCACAATCTATCTCTCTTCTAATCCTTTCTTGGGCACCGCCGCTACCCGGAGCAGGCACGGTCCCGTTACGTTCGTTCTTGTTGCCAAGCCTCTGTCAGGATCCCACCCCTGACAGAGACCCTACTGTATCTTCCCCCACAACACCCTCTGCCACAAGGTGTTGCCTGGTTCCAACCCAGTCAGCTTTCTCATCTAACTTCCTGCCTGACCCCCAGTTTACCCACTATGGTGGGGAGTGGCCTAATGAATAGCACCCTTAGCTCCCCCCGGAGGCCCAGCTGTGAAATGTATTGGTGTCTGTGATACCTGATCAGATGAACTCCTTCAGTGCCATCAGACGCACCGTAGCTCCCCATAGTGGCGGAGCCACAGTACTGCAACGACCAGGACTCTGGGGCGCTGCACAAACATTTACAATAATTATGGGCAGACACCAGCAAAAGTGGCATCAATTGACCCACAATAGAAATTTGATAATGGCACAGAGGCAGTCAGCCATTGGCCATGCATGAGGTATCAGGTTCTCATCTCATCGTCATTATCTCACTTCTCCCACTCCTTGCCCTGAGAGTCACCATCCTCCTCTTCCTGCCCTGCCAGCACAGCACAGTCCGCATGCCCATCAGTATCACCTCCACCTCGGGAGTTAACGTCTGGTGTCGAGGGTCTGAATTCTGCTCGGACCCTTCTTTGTCCAGCCACGGATCCAACAGGAAAAAATTTTGAGCATTGGTGCAGATGCTTTCCTCCTGTGGATTCTGCTAATCTTTGGAGCAGACCTCTGATGCCCATGGAATAGGATGTAAGAACAGCTCTGCAGACTGTCATTTGGGCAGTTGGAAACTTGTGATGCGGGTTGAAATAAGGGTAACTGGGGTGCCACCTCTGAGGATTGTACTGTGTGTGATGTTAAGGTGATGGAAGAGGAGGAGATGCCAATTGATGCAGTGCTTGCCATCCACTGGAACACATGCTATGCTCTTTCTGACCTTCATCTACAAGGCGTACCGCTGTGCGGCTGCCAAAGAAAGGGAGTTGAGTAGCTCATGCAGTAAGAGATCTTATCAGTTGTCTTTGCATAGGACGAGATGGTGTTTTCTTGGTAGAGCTTTCAGTAACATTACCATCTAACCCTTATACACATCGAACACCAATCCTATTCCCTCTTCATCCACGACCTCACTTTTTCCCACTCATGTTGTTTGTATTCTTCCCCTCTTTTAACTAGCTGTTTCACAACCTTAGGCCAGGCTTGTCAGTCACCTGTCACTAAATGAACAAAAAGTGTTTAATTTATGAGATAGTGTGCCTGAAAAGCAATATTAGCCCTAACAATTTTGATTAGCAAATGAGGCCTCCTAGCTGAACCCCAATATTAAGCTAATGATTTTGCTTAGCAAATGGGGCCTCCTGAGTCCGGACTGCAACACAGTATTAGCCCAAACAATTTTGAGTAGGAAATATGGATTACGGCCTGCACAACACTATTAGCCCTAATTATTTGGATTAGCAAATGGGGCCTCCTGGCTGCACAAATTAGCCCTAACAATTTTATTAGCAAATGGGGCCTTCTGAGTTTTGACTGCAACACAGTATTAGCCCAAATAATTTTGAGTAGGAAATGTGGACTCCTGCCTACACAACACTATTAGCACAAACTAGTTAGATACTGGAAGGTCGATTTCACACAGGACAGGATCCTATCTAACTGTATGACAAGTTAACATGCAGCAGCAGCAGCCTGTCTGTGCTGTTACTCTGAGAAATACGGCCCAGCAAAACAACATGTCCACTTCTTATATGGAGAGAGACATGTGACTTAGGCAGCCAATGACAGAAGCCCTTGTGTCATGACATTGTGGATGGTTTCTACACCCTGATTGGCTGCCATAATGTACACACATTAAGTTATTTAAAAAAAAATTATAGTCCACCGCTCCTCTGTCCTATACACACACCCTCCTCCCATATAACGCCCCCCCCCCCCCCGCTCATCATACAGAACCACTATCCTAGCCAAAGTCATAGGTCATAGCAAAAGCATTAGTAGAAATGCAATTATTTACCGAACTGTGAGCGAATTTTGCCGACTTTGAGCAAAAATGCTCAGGAAACCGAACATAAATCCGAATGTATTCCGTTCGTACGGAATTTGAGATCGGTGAACGTTTTTAAAAAACATTTTTAAACATTGACCACATGGAATATACAGTAGTTCTGTCAGTTCTTACCTCTGAGTTATGTTCTTAGAATAGTGGTAAAACTATCACTTTGTCAGCATGGTTCATCATTAATAAAGGGACAATTTTAATTTAATTTTCTGAGAAAACAATTAAAAAGTTGCCCCTTATGATCATTCAGAAGAAAGAAGAAGTAGGAAGAAAGAAGAAGGTGGAGGAAGGGAGGAAAAGAAGAAGGAGGAGGAAGAAGAAGAAGAAGAAGAAGAAGAAGAAGAAGAAGAAGAAGAAGAAGAAGGGAAACAGATAGGGGGAAGAATATGAAGGATGAGGAAGAAGAAAAAGAAAGAGGAAGAAGGAAGAAGAAGAAAGAAAGAAAGAAAGAAAGAAAGAAAGAAAGAAAGAAAGAAAGAAAGAAGAAGAAAGAAAAATGAATGAAGAAAGAAGGAAGAATTACTCAATTGCTGGCAGCAGAGTTCTAGTGCCATCTACTTTGCACTAACCTATTCCAATGCAATAAGTAGCTAGCCCAGAAACTAAAAAAAAATCTTGAAGTCAGATTTTTAAAGGAATCTGTCAGCAAATCAGTGTTTGAATTGACATGCAGCTGAGGCTGAATAGCCACTGTAGCACCCAACACTGCTTCCTCTTACTTGACTGAAGACTCCTTTGCCTAAAGTCACCCAGCATAGAGACTGCCAGTCAAGCAGGAGGAGGCAGTGTTTAGTGAGAATTGAGCTGGAGTGCCAGAGGCTTGAAATCTTCAGCACCATTTGCATATCAATTCAAATGTTGCTTTCTCAGTAACAGAGGAATGGACTGGCCATGTAAAGGTATTGCTGGACTTGTCTTTGACAGAGCTACATGCACAATTAAATAATTTGGGGTGTGAAATCTGCTGACAGATTACCTTTAATGGCCAACTGCGGTTGTGCAAACACCTGTTTACTTAGATTCAAGTTGGTTTGGTTATTCTAACTCACCGTTAATCATGTCAAATCTTTCATTTTGGAATAATCCTTGAACTTTTAACTCATTTTAACAGAAAAGGTACAAATTGTAGCGTTTTTTTTTTAAATTATGTTAGTTAATTATTTCTTACTGAGCTGTGGCTACAGATGTGTACTTAATCTTTTTCCAAACCTGACATATTCCAAGATATATGATGTGAAGCGAAAGAATCAGAAACGTAAAAATTAAAGAAAGATGAAAAACTGAATTCATCTGGCGAATGTCATGACAATTGCCATTCATCAGCTAATAGTCACATACTGTATATGCTCCCATGTTGAAAAGCCTATATGATAATATATACATTTATTATTGAATAAAGAAAGATTGTAGGTATTTCTCAACCCAGGGCAATGGGTGGTTGTTCCCATTCACCCCTATGTGCTCACACATACACACACATGCACCTAGAATCTAACTAAATTCCCCCCCACATAAAATGTAATTTAATATATAAACAGCTATGCTACACACATTTATAGTGTCATATAAACAGCTATGCTACACACATTCATAGTGTTATACCGCACACAAACATAATACTACTATGTGTCAAAAATATATGATATACAGTGCCTTGCGAAAGTATTCGGCCCCCTGGAATTTTTCAACCTTTTCCCACATATCATGCTTCAAACATAAAGATACCAAATGTAAATTTTTGTGAAGAATCAATAACAAGTGGAACACAATTGTGAAGTTGAACAAAATTTATTGGTTATTTTAAATTTTTGTGAAAGTTCAAAAACTGAAAACTGGGGCGTGCAATATTATTCGGCCCCTTTACTTTCAGTGCAGCAAACTGACTCCAGAAGTTCATTGTGGATCTCTGAATGATCCAATGTTGTCCTAAATGCCTAATGATGATAAATATAATCCACCTGTGTGTAATCAAGTCTCCATATAAATGCACCTGCTCTGTGATAGTCTCAGGGTTCTGTTTGAAGCACAAAGAGCATCATGAAGACCAAGGAACACAACAGGCAGGTCCGTGATACTGTTGTGGAGAGGTTTAAAGAAGTTTAAAGCCGGATTTGGATACAAATGATTTCCAAAACTTTAAACATCCCAAGGAGCACTGTGCAAGTGATCATACTGAAATGGAAGGAGTATCATACCACTGCTAATCTACCAAGACCCGGCCGTCCCTCTAAACTTTCATCTCAAACAAAGAGAAGACTGATCAGAGATGCAGCCAAGAGGCCCATGATCACTCTGGATGAACTGCAGAGATCTACAGCTGAGGTGGAACAGTCTATCCATAGGACAATGGGCAAGAATTTCAGCCTCTCGATGTACAAAACTGATAGAGACATACCCCAAGCGACTTGCAGCTGTAATCACAGTAAAAGGTGGCGCAACAAAGTATTAAGTTAAAGGGGCCAAATAATATTGCACGCCCCACTTTTCAGTTTTTGAGTTTCCACAAAAATTTAAAATAACCAATAAATTTTGTTCAACTTCACAATTGTGTTCCACTTGTTGTTGATTCTTCACCAAAAATTTACATTTAGTATCTTTATGTTTTAAGCATGATATGTGGGAAAAGGTTGAAAAGTTCCAGGGGGCCGAATACTTTTTCAAGGCACTGTACCAATATATGATATACATAGTTATTGCTTACAAAAACATATAAACACACATATACAGTGGGGCAAAAAAGTATTTAGTCAGTCAGCAATAGTGCAAGTTCCACCACTTAAAAAGATGAGAGGCGTCTGTAATTTACATCATAGGTAGACCTCAACTATGGGAGACAAACTGAGAAAAAAAAATCCAGAAAATCACATTGTCTGTTTTTTTATCATTTTATTTGCATTTTATGGTGGAAAATAAGTATTTGGTCAGAAACAAACAACCAAGATTTCTGGCTCTCACAGACCTGTAACTTCTTCTTTAAGAGTCTCCTCTTTCCTCCACTCATTACCTGTAGTAATGGCACCTGTTTAAACTTGTTATCAGTATAAAAAGACACCTGTGCACACCCTCATACAGTCTGACTCCAAACTCCACTATGGTGAAGACCAAAGAGCTGTCAAAGGACACCAGAAACAAAATTGTAGCCCTGCACCAGGCTGGGAAGACTGAATCTGCAATAGCCAACCAGCTTGGAGTGAAGAAATCAACAGTGGGAGCAATAATTAGAAAATGGAAGACATACAAGACCACTGATAATCTCCCTCGATCTGGGGCTCCACGCAAAATCCCACCCCGTGGGGTCAGAATGATCACAAGAACGGTGAGCAAAAATCCCAGAACCACACGGGGGGACCTAGTGAATGAACTGCAGAGAGCTGGGACCAATGTAACAAGGCCTACCATAAGTAACACACTACGCCACCATGGACTCAGATCCTGCAGTGCCAGACGTGTCCCACTGCTTAAGCCAGTACATGTCCGGGCCCATCTGAAGTTTGCTAGAGAGCATTTGGATGATCCAGAGGAGTTTTGGGAGAATGTCCTATGGTCTGATGAAACCAAACTGGAACTGTTTGGTAGAAACACAACTTGTCGTGTTTGGAGGAAAAAGAATACTGAGTTGCATCCATCAACCACCATACCTACTGTAAAGCATGGTGGTGGAAACATCATGCTTTGGGGCTGTTTCTCTGCAAAGGGGCCAGGACGACTGATCCGGGTACATGAAAGAATGAATGGGGCCATGTTTCATGAGATTTTGAGTGCAAACCTCCTTCCATCAGCAAGGGCATTGAAGATGAAACGTGGCTGGGTCTTTCAACATGACAATGATCCAAAGCACACCGCCAGGGCAACGAAGGAGTGGCTTCGTAAGAAGCATTTCAAGGTCCTGGAGTGGCCTAGCCAGTCTCCAGATCTCAACCCTATAGAAAACCTTTGGAGGGAGTTGAAAGTCCGTGTTGCCAAGCGAAAAGCCAAAAACATCACTGCTCTAGAGGAGATCTGTATGGAGGAATGGGCCAACATACCAACAACAGTGTGTGGCAACCTTGTGAAGACTTACAGAAAACGTTTGACCTCTGTCATTGCCAACAAAGGATAGATTACAAAGTATTGAGATGAAATTTTGTTTCTGACCAAATACTTATTTTCCACCATAAAATGCAAATAAAATGATAAAAAAACAGACAATGTGATTTTCTGGATTTTTTTTTCTCAGTTTGTCTCCCATAGTTGAGGTCTACCTATGATGTAAATTACAGACGCCTCTCATCTTTTTAAGTGGTGGAACTTGCACTATTGCTGACTGACTAAATACTTTTTTGCCCCACTGTATTACACACATAGACACATTGGATAACAGTAGATCAAGTTATAACAGCCAATTCTTCGGCTGCTGTAACCTAAACAAGCTGAGGCGTGAGAGGGAGGGTAAATGCATGATCTACACACACCTCATTTGCACCTGCCTCTCCGCCTCCTTACCTCAATCCAGGGCCAGACTGGTCATCGGGCACTTCTGGCAAATGCCAGACGGGCCGGTGCCAGGAGTGGTCCGCTGCCGCTATCAGCGGTGCCAGGGCCGACTCCTCCCACCAGCACCGACTCACCTCCCCGATCACCCTCCCAGCCCCGCATTCAACTATACCAGCATCTATGATGCCGGTACAGTTGAATGCAGTGATGAAGGAGAGCACATCCATTGTCGCTCCCTCTCCCATCATTCCCCGCTCTGCCTCTCGCTGACATTGCGGGTGCGCGATGACGTCATATCATTGCGCACCTGCTGTGTCGGGCGGGCAGACTGCAGCTGCTGAGAGCGGAGCTGGGAGCAGCGCGGAGCACGAGGAGAGGTGAGGAAAGTGTTTTATTTTTTTTAATATACTGTATCAGTAAGTGATAACTGGATTGTGGGGCAATTGGGGGGGCTGTATTACATTCTATGGGGGCTGTGCTGTATTACATTCTATGGGGGCTGTGCTGTATTACATTCTATAGGGCTGGCTGCATTACATTCTATGGGGACAGGCTGCATTACATTCTATGGGGGCTGTGCTGTATTACATTCTATGGGGTTGGCTGCATTACATTCTATGGGGGCTGGCTGCATTACATTCTATGGGGGCTGGCTGCATTACATTCTATGGGGGCTGTGCTGTATTACATTCTATGGGGGCTTTATTACATTCTATGAGGCTGGCTGCATTACATTCTATGGGGGCTGGCTGCATTACATTCTATAGGGGCTGGCTGCATTACATTCTATGGGGTTGGCTGCATTACATTCTATGGGGGCTGGCTGCATTACATTCTATGGGGGCTGGCTGCATTACATTCTATGGGGGCTGTGCTGTATTACATTCTATTGGGGAGCTTTATTACATTCTATGGGGGCTGTGCTGTATTACATTCTATGGGGGCTGGCTGCATTACATTCTATAGGGCTGGCTGTATTACATTGCTGTATTACATTCTATGGGGGGCTTTATTACATTCTATGGGGGTTGTGCTGTATTACATTCTAAGGGGGCTGGCTGCATTACATTCTATGGGGGCTGGCTGCATTACATTCTATGGGGGCTACATTATATTCCATGGGGGTTGTATTATATTCTGTGGGGAGTTGGGCTGTATTACATTCTATGGAGTGCTGCATTATATTCTATGGGGGCTGTATTATATTCTATGGGGGGCTGTATTACATTCTCTGGGGGCTAAGTTATAATCTATGGGGGCTGTATTATATTCTATGAGGGGTGATTGCATCATACTCTATGAGGGGGCTACATTATATTCTATGGGGAGCTGCATTATACAACAGTTAAGTTCATATATATTTGGACAGAGACAACATTTTTCTAATTTTAGTTATAGACATTACCACAATGAATCTTAAACAAAACAATTCAGATGCAGTTGACGTTCAGACTTTCAGCTTTCATTTGAGGGTATCCACATTAAAATTGGATGAAGGGTTTAGGAGTTTCAGCTCCTTAACATGTGCCACCCTGTTTTTAAAGGGACCAAAAGTAATTGGACAATTGACTCCAAGGCTATTTTATGGACATGTGTGGGCAATCCCTTCTTTATGTCATTCGCAATTAAGCAAATAAAAGGCCTGGAGTTGATTTGAGGTGTGGTGCTTACATTTGGAAGGATTTGCTGTGCAGTAAACATGCGGGCAAAGGAGCTCTCCATGCAGGTGAAACAAGCAATCCTTAAGCTGCGAAAACAGAAAAAACCCATCCGAGAAATTGCTACAATATTAGGAGTGGCAAAATCTACAGTTTGATACATCCTGAGAAAGAAAGAAAGCACTGGTGAACTCATCAATGCAAAAAGACCTGGGTGCCCACGGAAGACAACAGTGGTGGATGATCCCAGAATAATATCCACGGTAACGAGAAACCCCTTCACAACAGCCAACCAAGTGAACAACACTCTCCAGGAGGTAGGCGTATCAATATCCAAATCTACCATAAAGAGAAGACTGCATGAAAGTAAATACAGAGGGTTCACTGCATGGTGCAAGCCACTCATAAGCATCAAGATTCAAGAATAAAAAGGCTAGACTGGACTTTGCTAAAAAACATCTAAAAAAGCCAGCACAGTTCTGGAAGAACATTCTTTGGACAGGTGAAACCAAGATCAACCTCTACCAGAATAATGGAAAGAGAAAAGTTTTGGCGAAGGCGTGGTACAGCTCATGATCTAAAGCATACCACATCATCTGTAAAACACAGCGGAGGCAGTGTGATGACTTGGGCATGTATGGCTGCCAGTGGCACTGGGTCACTAGTGTTCATTGATGATGTGACACAGGACAGAAGCAGCTGAATGAATTCTGAGGTATTCAGAACCATACTGCGTGCTCAGATCCAGCCAAATGCAGCTAAACTGATTCGTCGTCGTTTCATACTACAGATGGACAATGACCCAAAACATAAAGCCAAAGCAACCCAGGAGTTTATTAAAGCAAAGAAGTGGAATATTCTTGAATGGCCAAGTGAGTCACTTGATCTCAACCCAATTGAGTATGCATTTCACTTGTTAAAGACTTAACTTCAGACAGAAAGGCCCACAAACAAGCAGCAACTAAAAACCACTGCAGTGAAGGCCTGACAGACCATCAAAAAGGAGGAAACACAGCGTGTGGTGATGTCCATGAGTTCAAGACTTCAGGCAGTCATTGCCAACAAAGGGTTTTCAACCAAGTACTAGAAATGAACATTGTATTTAAAATTATTTAATCTGTCCAATTACTTTTGGTCCCTTTAAAAACAGTGTGGCACATGTTAAGGAGCTGAAACTCCTAAACCCTTTATCCAATTTTAATGTGGATACCCTCAAATGACGTCTGAACTTCAGCTGCATCTGAATTGTTTTGTTTAAAATTCATTGTGGTAATGTCTATAACCAAAATTAGAATAATGTTGTCTCTGTCCAAATATATATGGACGTAACTGTATATGAGGAGGGCTGCATTGTATTCTATGGAGGGGCTACATTATATTCTATGGGGGCTGCATTATACTATATGAGGGGGCTGCATTATATTGTCTGGGGGTTACATTATACTCAGGGGGCTACAATATATTCTGTGGGGTGGCTGCATTATTGTTGTGACCTGGTGGTTACAGAGTGGTACTGAGATGACCTGGTGGGTAAAACCAAACATGGACAAGCTCAGAGGAGGTGGCAGCTCTAAAGACAGTAATCACCTATATGACCTAGTGATTACAGAGCAGCACTGAAATGACCTAGTGGGTAAAACAAATAATGTACTAGCTCTGAGGAGGTGGTAGCTTTACTGACCGCAATCCCTACTCCTAACACCAACACTAGAAATAGCCGTGGAGCGTTCCTATCTCTGCCTAGACGCCTCTTCACAGCCTGAGAACTAGCTACCCCTGAAAATGGAAACGGAAAACTATCTCGCCTCAGAGAAACCCCCAAAGGAAAGATAGCCCCCCACAAATATTGACGGTGAGTGAAGAGGGAAATGACAAACTCAGAAATGAAACTAGATTTTAGCAAAGGAGGCCACTACTATCTAAATAGACAGAGAAAGAAAAGGCTACTGTGCGGTCAGTATAAAAACTAAATGTCCACGCAGAGTTTGCAAAAATAACCTCCACACCGACTCACGGTGTGGAGGGGCAAATCTGCAACCCCAGAACTTCCAACTAGCCGGAATATTTCATGATGACAAGCTGGACAAAAGAGACATAACTTAAACTGAACAAAAGGTCATAGGCAGGGAAACACCCAAAAACTAGCAGAACTTATCTTAAGCTGAAATGGACTGGCCAACAGAGAACTTCCAGGAAAGGACTGAATCCACAGGAAGGAACATTGACAGCTGGCATCAACTACAGCCTAAAGCCCAGTTAAATAACAAGGCCAGGGCACCGATTAGTGAAAGCAGCTGCTAAGTTCCACTTGAAACCACCAGAGGGAGCCCAAGAGCAGAACTCCCAAAAATACCATTCATAACCACAGGATGGAGCCCAAGAACAGAATTCACAACAGTACCCCCCCCTTGAGGAGGGGTCACCGAACCCTCACCAGAGCCCCCAGGCCGATCGGGAAGAGCCAAATGAAAAGCATGCACCAAATCGGCAGCATGGACATCGGAGGCAAAAACGCAAGAGTTATCCTCCTGGCCATAACCCTTCCACTTGACCAGATACTGAAGTTTCCGCCTTGAAAGATCAGAATCCAAAATCTTCTCCACCACATACTCCAGCTCCCCCCCAACCAACACCGGAGCAGGAGGGTCAACGGAGGGAACCACGGGCACCACATATCTCCGCAACAAAGATCTATGGAACACATTATGAATGGAAAACTAAGCTGGAAGGGCCAAACGAAAAGACACCGGATTGATAATTTCCAAAATCCTATAAGGACCAATAAAACGAGGTTTGAACTTAGGGGAAGAGACCTTCATAGGAACATGACGAGAAGACAACCAGACCAAATCCCCAACCCGAAGCCGGGGACCAACGCACCGACGGCGGTTAGCAAAACGTTGAGCCATTTCCTGAGACAATGTCAAATTGTCCACCACATGAGTCCAAATCCGCTGCAACCTGTCCACCACAGAATCTACCCCAGGACAGTCCGAAGGCTCAACCTGCCCTGAAGAAAAGCGAGGATGAAAACCAAAATTACAAAAAAAAGGCGAAACCAAGGTAGCAGAACTAGCCCGATTATTAAGGGCAAACTCGGCCAATGGCAAGAAGGTAACCCAATCATCCTGATCAGCCGACACAAAGCATCTCAAATAGGTTTCCAAGGTCTGATTGGTTCACTCCGTCTGTCCATTTGTCTGAGGGTAAAACGCCGAAGAAAAAGACAAATTAATGCCCATTCTACCACAAAAGGACCGCCAAAACCTAGAAACAAACTGGGTACCTCTGTCAGACACAATATTCTCCGGAATACCATGCAAACGAACCACATGCTGGAAAAACAAAGAAACCAAATCAGAGGAGGAAGGCAACTTAGGCAAAGGTACCAAATGGACCATTTTAGAAAAACGGTCACAAACCACCCAGATGACAGACATCTTCTGAGAAACAGGAAGATCAGAAATAAAATCCATGGAAATATGCGTCCAGGGCCTCTCAGGGATAGGCAAAGGCAAAAGCAACCCACTAGCATGAGAACAGCAGGGCTTAGCCCGGGCACAGATCCAACAGGACTGCACAAAGGAACATACATCCCGTGACAAAGAAGGCCACCAAAAGGACCTGGTAGCCAAATCTCTGGTACCAAAGATCCCAGGATGACCAGCCAACACTGAACAATGAATCTCAGAAATCACCTTACTAGTCCATCTATCAGGAACAAACGATTTCCCCACAGGACAGCGGTCGGGTCTATCAGCCTGAAACTCCCGAAGCACCCGCCGTAAATCAGGGGAGATAGCAGAAAGAATCACCCCCTCCTTGAGAATACCAGCCGGCTCACGGACTCCAGGAGAATCAGGCAAAAAACTCCTAGACAGGGCATCAGCCTTCACATTCTTAGATCCCGGAAGATACGAGACCACAATATCAAAACGGGAGAAAAACAAAGACCACCGAGCCTGTCTAGGATTCAACCGCTTGGCTGATTCAAGGTAAATCAGATTCTTATGATCGGTCAAGACCACAACACGATGCTTGGCTCCCTCAAGCCAATGTCGCCACTCCTCGAATGCCCACTTCATAGCCAACAACTCCCGATTGCCGACATCATAATTACGCTCAGCAGGCGAAAACTTTCTGGAGAAGAAAGCACACGGTTTCAACACAGAGCCATCAGAACTTCTCTGAGACAGAACAGCTCCTGCCCCAATCTCAGAAGCGTCAACCTCAACCTGAAAAGGGAGAGAGACATCTGGCTGACGCAACACAGGGGCAGAAGTAAAACAACGCTTAAGCTCCTGAAAGGCCTCCACAGCCGCAGAGGACCAATTCACCACATCTGCACCTTTCTTGGTCAAATCGGTCAGAGGTTTAACCACAGTAGAAAAATTAGCAATGAAGCGGCGATAAAAATTAGCAAAGCCCCAAAACTTCTGAAGGCTCTTCACAGATGTGGGCTGCGTCCAATCATAAATAGCCTGGACCTTAACAGGGTCCATTTCAATAGCCGAGGGAGAAAAAATGAACCCCAGAAAAGAAACCTTCTGAACTCCAAAAAGGCACTTAGACCCCTTCACAAATAGTGTATTAGCACGAAGAATCTGAAATACCATCCTGACCTGCTTCACATGAGACTCCCAATCATCGGAAAAAAACAAAATATCGTCCAAATATACAATCATAAATTTATCCAGATACTCCCGAAAAATATCATGCATAAAGGACTGAAACACAGATGGAGCATTAGAGAGCCCGAAAGGCATCACAAGATATTCAAAATGGCCTTCGGGCGTATTAAATGCTGTTTTCCATTCATCACCCTGTTTGATGCGGACCAGATTATACGCCCCTCGAAGGTCAATCTTGGTAAACTAGCTAGCCCCTTTAATCCGAGCAAACAAATCAGAGAGCAAAGGCAAAGGGTACTGGAATTTGACTGTGATCTTATTGAGAAGGCGATAATCTATACAGGGCCTCAAGGAGCCATCCTTCTTGGCAACAAAAAAGGAATCCCGCTCCCAACGGTGACGAAGACGGGCGAATATGCCCCTTCTCCAAGGACTCCTTTACATAAGTCCACATAGCGGCATGCTCTGGCACAGACAGATTGAAAAGTTGACCCTTAGGGAGCTTACAGCCAGGAATCAAATTAATAGCGCAATCACGGTCCCTATGAGGAGGCAGAGGACTGGATTTAGGCTCCTCAAATATATCCTGGAAATCCGACAAAAACTCAGGAACTTCAGAAGAAGGGGACGAGGAAATTGACATCAGAGGAACGTCACTATGTATCCCCTGACAACCCCAACTAGTCACAGACATAGATTTCCAATCCAGTACTGGATTATGTACCTGTAACCATGGAAACCACAGCACAACCACATCATGCAAATTATGCAACACCAAAAAATGAATATTTTCCTGATGTGCTGGAGCCATGTTCATGGCTAACTGTGTCCAGTACTGAGGTTTATTCTTGGCCAATGGCGTAGCATCAATCCCCCTTAAGGGAATAGGACTCTGCAAAGGCTCCAAGGAAAAACCACAGCGCTTGGCAAATTCTAGGTCCATTAAGTTCAGTGCAGCGCCAGAATCCACAAATGCCATTACAGAAAAGGACGACAATGAGCAAATCAGGGTAATAGACAAGAGAAATTTAGGCTGTACAGTACTGATGGTAACCGAACTAGCAACCCTCATAGCTCGCTTCGGGCAATCAGAGATAGCATGAGTAGCGTCACCACAGTAAAAACACAGCCCATTCTGACATCGGAACTCCTGCCGTTCTGCTCTTGTCAAAACTCTATCACATTGCATAGGCTCAGAACTCTGTCCAGAGGACACCGCCATATGGTGCACAACCTTACGTTCACGTAGGCGCCGATCAATCTGAATAGCCAGAGACATTGATTCGTTCAAACCAGCAGGTGTGGGAAACCCCACCATAACATCTTTAAGAGCTTCAGAAAGACTCTTTCTGAAAATAGCCGCCAGGGCATCCTCATTCCATTTTGTAAGCACAGACCACTTCCTAAATTTCTGACAATATATCTCTGCCGCTTCCTGACCCTGACACAGAGCCAGCAAAATTTTTTCTGCCTGATCCACAGAATTGGGTTCGTCATAAAGCAATCCAAGTGCTTGAAAAAAATGAATCTACATTGAGCAATGCAGGATTACCTGGCTCAAGGGAGAATGCCCAATCCTGCGGGTCACCATGCAGCAGAGAAATAACAATCTTCACCTGCTGAATAGGGTCACCAGAGGAACGGGGTCTCAGAGCAAAAAACAATCTGCAATTATTTTTAAAATTCAAAAACCTAGATCTATCCCCAGAAAACAAATCAGGGATAGGAATTTTAGGCTCAGAAACAGGAGTTTGAACAACATAATCTTGGATACTCTGTACCCTTGCAGCGAGATGATCAACACGCGCAGACAGACCCTGAACCTCCATATCAGTACCAAGCTCCTGCACCATCCAAAAATCAAGGGGAAAAAAAAAGACGAAACAAGCAACAAGGAAAAAAAAACTATGACTCAGAACTTTCTCTTCCCTCTTTTGAGATGCATTTAACACTTTGTGGGCCAGCTGTACTGTTATGACATGGTGGTTACGGAGTGGTACTGAGATGACCTGGTGGGTAAAACCAAACATGGACAAGCTCAGAGGAGGTGGCAGCTCTACAGACAGTAATCACCTATATGACCTAGTGATTATGGAGCAGCACTGAAATGACCTAGTGGGTAAAACAAATAATGTACTAGCTCTGAGGAGGTGGTAGCTTTACTGACCGCAATCCCTACTCCTAACACCAACACTAGAAATAGCCGTGGAGCGTTCCTATCTCTGCCTAGATGCCTCTTCACAGCCTAAGAACTAGCTACCCCTGAAGATGGAAACGGAAAACTATCTCGCCTCAGAGAAACCCCCAAAGGAAAGATAGCCCCCCACAAATATTGACGGTGAGTGAAGAGGGAAATGACAAACTCAGAAATGAAACTGGATTTTAGCAAAGGAGGCCACTACTATCTAAATAGACAGAGAAAGAAAAGGCTACTGTGCGGTCAGTATAAAAACTAACTGTCCACACAGAGTTTACAAAAATAACCTCCACACCGACTCACGGTGTGGAGGGGCAAATCTGCAACCCCAGAGCTTCCAACTAGCCGGAATATTTCATGATGACAAGCTGGACAAAAGAGACATAACTTAAACTGAACAAAAGGTCATAGGCAGGGAAACACCCAAAAACTAGCAGAACTTATCTTAAGCTGAAATGGACTGGCCAACAGAGAACTTCCAGGAAAGGACTGAATCCACAGGAAGGAACATTGACAGCTGGCATCAACTACAGCCTAAAGCCCAGTTAAATAACAAGGCCAGGGCACCGATTAGTGAAAGCAGCTGCTAAGTTCCACTTGAAACCACCAGAGGGAGCCCAAGAGCAGAACTCCCAAAAATACCATTCATGACCACAGGATGGAGCCCAAGAACGGAATTCACAACACATTATACTCTGGAGTGGCATCATTATACTATATGTGGGCTGCATTCTACTGTATCGAGGACTATGGGGAATACATTATACTATATGAAGAACTGTGGGGTGCATTATACTATGGGAAGTGAATTGTACTACATGGATGACAATGGCGGTGCATTATACTATATCCAGCACTGTGTGGAGTGTATTATACTATTTGGAGGACTGTGACAGTACATTATACTATATGGAGGACTGAGGAGTCTATTATACTATATGGAGGACTGAGCAGTGTATTTTAATATATGGAGGACTATGAGGAGTGTATTATACTATATGGAGGACTGAGGAGTGTATTATACTATATGGAGAACTGAGGGGTGTATTATACTATATGGAGGACTGAGGAGTGTATTATACTATATGAAGGACTGAGGTGCACTTTATAATATATGGAGGACTATGGGGTGTATTATACTAAACAAGCAAAATACTGCCTATTCATCGAGTGATTGGATGGTTTATGTGGGAATAGAAATCCTTGTTCTCAGCAGCACATCGCGGGTGTAAACTGTAGATGTGCTGCTCTCAGGACTCTGAACATTTTTTACCTTTTGTGCATTACTGCCCTTTTTCAAGATGGCGTCTTTGGTCTCATGTGCACTGTCTCCTGCTATAAAACTCCACCCCAGCGTTCAGTCTGTGCTAGAGTATTCTGCCTTGCATCCAGCTCCTGACATCTGAGTACTCCCTGGCTATACACCTGCTCCTGTGAACCTGTGTGGTGATCCTGCTACTCTGCTCTGAGTTCCTGCTGCATACACAAGTTTCCAGTAATCCTTCATCTGCTGTTCATGTTTCCTTCCATCTGCATTTGCTGGTCATGTAAGCTGTTGCTGCTTTGCAATAACCTGAGACTATTAACCAGGCCTCCCTGGTTGAGCTAAGATATGATTTGAACTGCCTAATAAGCATATCTATCTGTGCCTGGACTAAGACAAGGATTTATTCGTGTCAAGTATCCTCAAGAATAACTGTGCTTCATAGACTTTCTGCTTGTTTGCATTTTCCTCTGAAGTTTCCTATAGACTGCTAAGCTGCGTTTATTATTTGCACCAAGTGTTGTGGACTTGAGTTTCTCTCTGCACCTGTTTGAATCACCGTGTGATAATATAGACTTTACCACTTATAAAACTGTGTCCTGTAGTTGTCTTATTCCACGCAAAGAGTCTCCTGAGTTATCCCCTATAATTATTACAGGATACTCTAGCCTAAAAAAAAAAAGGAGACTGCTGGAACAATGACTGCAGAAAGCAAATTAGAGCAGGTGTTTTCCATAATTAGATCACTGCAGAAAGATGTGGAAGGTCTGCAAAAGAAGTTTGGAAGCTTTGAACACAATCAACAAGTGTTTGGACAAACTTTGCAGGACTTGAGCAACCACATGGCAGCACAGGAAAACAAACTTGCTGGCATAGAGTCCCAGTATGGACGGTCTTTTCAGGACATAAGCACGCAAATAGCTGCACAAGTGACTTTACCCTCTGGGCAACCGCCACCAGCTGGCCCACCTAAGTTGCCCCCATTCACATTTAATGGTGATCGCGACAAATTTCGTGGCTTTGTGAATCAATGTATGCTATATTTTGATGTGCATGCTGACCGTTTTCCTACTGATAGATCCAAAGTATTGTGTGTAATAATGCTACTGACCTCATGAGCGCTCGCCTGGGCGAATCCGATGATTGAGTCTCGCGACCCACGGTTAAATGACTTGGATGATTTCTTGGCCGCTATGGCATTAATGTTTGATGACCCTAATCGCCGTGCAACCGCTGAATCTGCTTTGTTGTCTTTACGCCAGGCTAAACGTTCTGTTATTGAGTATGCCACTGAATTCAGGAGATTGGCGGTAGATACCAATTGGGACAGTTATGCACAATTGCCTATTTTTAAAAGGGGTCTGTCTAGTATTGTAAAAGATGAACTAGCCTGCTCTGAGTCACCACAAGAGCTAGAGACATTTATACAGCATTGTGTGCGCATAGACATTCCCCTTACTGAGCATAGGCAGGAGAAATTTGCTGCATATAACCGTGTTTCTAACTTTTCCCTTACTTCCAAAGAGCCTGCAGGTAAAACCTCTCGGGAGGTGGAGGAGGTGCCCATGCAAATTGATTCCGTTCAGAGGCGTGAGATCAATGAGCGCCGGGAGCATCGCCTGCGTGAAAGTCTATGTTTCTACTGCGGCCAGTCTGACCACTTCTTGATCAATTGTCCTAAGTGTCCTAAACGGCCTAACAAGGTGCTAGCAGCAATAGGGGAGTATGACAACTGTGATGATGAATCTGACATCTCTGAATGTAGCCTGCCTTTAAACGCTGTATTCCATTCACTTTCTATGACTTCACCCCCCAAGGAGCTGAAGGAAAAGAACTCACTGTTCTCTCCCTATTAAGATCCTGTGTTCAGGACAGTGGATTTCCAGTTCAGCTATGATTGACTCTGGTGCAGGTGGCAATTTCATGGATATCGCATTTGCCAAGGAACATGGTATTAAAATTCAGCAAAGAGCCTCTCCAATTACCATGGAAACAGTGGATGGGTCACCTTTAATCTCTGGGCCTGTGGATCAGGAGACCGTACCCCTTGAAATTTTGTTGGAGCCTAAGCATCAGGAGCAACTTTCTTTCTTGCTAATTTCTTCTCCTCATTTTCCTGTGATTTTAGGCATTCCTTGGTTGCGTTCTCAGAACCCAATTATCAACTTGGAGACCAAGGAGATTATCTTCCCAACAAGGAGCAACTCAGCGTTAACAGAAGCTGTCCCTGAGTCCACGGCTACGGAACCACATGTACAGGTATTTTCTTTACCTTCAGCTTATAAAGAGTTCTCTGACATCTGTGACAAGAAGAATGCAGATCAGCTTCCTCCACACAGGCATTATGACTGTCCCATTGAGCTGCTTCCCGGGGCAGCCATTCCTTTGGGTAACGTATACCCTTTGGTGGCACCTGAGCTTCAAGCCTTAAAAGAGTATATTAATGAAAATCTGGCCAAAGGCTGCATACGTCCTTCTTCCTCACCAGCAGGGGCACCTATCTTTTTTGTAAAGAGGAAGGATGGGACCCTGAGACCCTGTGTTGACTATCGAGAACTCAATAAGGTAACCATACGAAACCGTTACCCTTAGCCTCTGATTCCCGAATTACTGGAAAGAGTTCGCCATGCTAAGGTGTTCTCTAAACTGGATCTTCGTGGGGCTTATAATTTGGTGCGTATTCGTCCAGGGGATGAGTGGAAGACAGCATTCAGATGCTGGTATGGACACTTTGAAACTCTTGTGATGCCCTTCGAGCTTTGTAACGCCACTGCAACATTTCAACACTTTGCTAATGACATTTTCAGAGATTTGTTGGACCAGTTTGTAGTGATCTATTTGGACGATATACTAATCTTTTCTGACTCTCTACAGGAACATGAAGAACATGTCAAAACTGTTTTAAGATGTCTGAAAGAGAACCATCTGTATATTAAGCCGGAGAAATGCGAGTTCCACAGTTCTGAGATACAGTTCTTAGGTTATATCATCTCTCCCCAGGGGCTGAACATGGAATCTGGTAAGATTCAGGCTATCCTTGACTGGCCGGTACCCAAGAACGTTAAGGAGGTCCAACGTTTTATTGGTTTTGCAAATTTCTACAGACGCTTCATTCGAAATTTTTCTGATATTGTTCGTCCCATTACTTCCTTGACAAAGAAAGAAAAGCCCTATAAGTGGTCATCACAGGCTCAAGAAGCTTTTGATCGGCTTAAGATCTGTTTCACATCAGCACCGCTGTTGATACACCCAGATCCAACACTTCCTTTCATTGTAGTTGTCTTGTTCCATGCAAAGAGTCTCCTGAGTTATCCCCTATAATTATTACAGCTGCTGATAACAGGATACTGTATGGGGACAGATTGATCTAACAAGCGAACGACTTCAGTATTGTCGATCACACTCGTTTAGCGGCCTGAGATCAGTGCATGTAAATACAATAGAAATGCTTCTCAGGGAGATGAGGCAAGGATTATGACAGTGGTAGTTAGCACCCGACAACTGGGAATAGCGCTAACTCTACTGCTTTTCCCTGCCACCAAAGCATTTAATTCTGGTATGTGTAATGCTTTTTAGGGTTGATGTCAGCTGCGTAATGTCAGCTGCTATCAATCCCTGGAGTAAGTAATGGAGAGGTGTCTATTGTTACCGCTGCTGCTGCTCACCGCGGTCCTGACGCTGAGTCCGGGCGCGTCCGCTCCTCCTCTCTTTGTGGGGTGTCTGCTCCAGCTGCTGCGCGCTCCAGTCGCTCTGTCACTCTCTCACTCCCTGCAGCGGCGTGCTCCCGGCGTTCCACTTCCGGGTCTGGGCATGTCAGTGACTTCTCTTCACTTCCGGGGTCTTCTGTCTCTAGGGGAATGCTGAGTCTGCGCAGGCGCTCAGGATTTGTCAATAGGCGCAGGCGCATTGTACCTAATTCTACTTCCTGGGGTCCAAGGTCAGTAGTTCCCACAACCAATCCCGCTTCTGCCTCTGCTATAAGAGGCAGTCTCCCCAGCGCTTAGGTGCCTGATTGTCATAGCATTGTCTGTGCTTCTGGCCCTTCTTTCCTGTGCTAGTGCTTAGTACTCAGTTCCGTCTGGTTCAGTGCTTGGCTTCGCTTCTCTTCGTTTTTTGCTCCCTATTGTCCCTTTTGGATTCCCTTCTGTTTTTGTCTTGTTTTCTTACGTCACTTTTTTGTTGTTTTCCACAGTCTCTTTTCGTCCCGGTTTCCTGCCTCCAGTTGTTCTCAGTCTTCCCAGGTCCCTCATCGGTGCCTTCCGTTTCTCCTTCTGGGAGCCGACCCTCTCGGTACTTCCACCCTGGGTAAGTGACCTCTGGGCCTGCCCCTTACGGTCCCTGTATAGGGGTCGGTTCATCTCTAGGTCAGCTCGCCCAGGGGTAGGTCTTCCCATGGTCGAGGGTCCACTCTCTTTCCCTTGCCTTGACCGTTATATCTATCAGACACCCTCACTACTAGCCCAGACCTGGCGAGACCCAGCGACTCTGAAGAGCGGTGACGGTAGTAACAATACCGCTCTTCACAGTCGCCGAGCTCAGCGCAAGACCCGGAATATCTGAAGAGCGGTGACGGTAGTAACAGTACCACTCTTCACAGTCCCCAAGCTCAGTGCAAGACCCGGAATATCTGAAGAGCGGTGACGTTACTGATGTCACCGCTTTTCAGAGTCACCAGGTCTCATGCTGAGCAGCGGAACCAAAAGTGGCTGTAGGCAAAGTTTATGGAGCATCAGAATGAGGTTCCTCAGCCTTTGGTCGTCTCAATCCCTTCATTATCTACGAGAACCAGTTATGTAGGTGAAGTAGCGGCTTTTCTTGGTACTGCAACTAAAAACAATAAATAGGACTGAGCTGTAATGCTGGATACAGCTGTAATTATATGTTATATAGTCGTGTTACACTCCCCTCACTTCTTGTAACCTACAAGTGTACAAAGATATTATACAGTCACCATGTGACAAGTGGGCCTGTGTAACTTCAAATGCCAGGGCTGAATTTTAGTCCCAGTCCGGCACTGCCTCAATCCCATCCCTTTTCACAGCAACAGTTCTGATTTTCAGCATATTTATAACATACTGTACTATTTACAGACTTTTCACAAAAGCAGTGGTCGGATCTGTTCGACCACTGTTTTTGTGGAGGATTTGAAGAATATACATATCCCGTTAGCATATTGTCACTGTCAATAAGATAAATGTGCTGATTGCTGAAGAACAGAGAATATATTCATATTTCCAAAGGATATTTTTAAGTGTGAAACATTCCAGTGGGAACACTTCACTGGCAAATAAACCCAGGGGCGGATTTCTGAATACTTTCACTGTTTTAGCAAGCGTCCATAGAAAAAAAGTCTACACAAACTTTGTTGATACTGACATGTCAAAATGTGAAAGCAAGTTTAGCAACTTATGTTCAATAAATTATCCTCACCGAGATTGTGCTGCACTTCTCTTTCCTAAACCACATGCAAACACAATGTGAACTTTTTTTGTATACTATATTATATATTGTACTAGCTGAAGAGCCCGGCGTTGCCTGGGCATAGTAAATATCTGTGGTTAGTTATAGCACCTCATTTCTCTTATTTTCCCATCAAGCCTCTCATTTTCCCCCTCTCATCTCTCATTTTCTCCCTTACACCTCTCATTTCCCCCCTCACTCCTCTTATTTTCCCCCTCACTCCTCTCATTACCCCCTAACACTTGTCATTTCGACCTCACATCTGTCATTTTCCGATCACTCCACTATTTTCCCTCACTCCTCTCATTTTGCACTCACACCTTTTCAATTTCACCTCACACCCCTCATTTTCACCTCACATCTCTCATTTTCCCCTCAGTATATACATCTTTGTCATCTCCCTTATATATAGTATATGGAGCGCCCCCACACCGCCGCAGGGCCGAGGGGTACCCGGAGCCGGGCCTCTGGGATCTCAGTCCTGGGGTTGTCACGGTGGCTAGACCCGGTCCGTGGCCCTGTCTGTCAGTGGGGGACGTCCGGTGCAATAAGTGGTGTTGTAACGGTGCAGTTGTGGGGTGCAGGTCGCGATAAATAATGAGGACACCAGGTTGCAGTCTCTTTACCTCTTTACTGAAGATCTCTGGGTCCTCAATCCAGAATACGGCTCACCAGGCTGCGCAAGTCCGGCCGGTCCAATGACACTTCCAGAGTTCTCTTCACAGGAGGAAATCTGTGCCTTCCCCCTAGCGCTATGTGTTGTAGTCCTTCCCTGCTGTGCTTACGGAAAGTACCCCACAACTGTTGTGTCTGTTTCTGATGTTCCCTCACAACTCGACTAGATGATGTTCTGCTAATCCTCCGTCCCTCCCTGAGGTTCGGGTAGGAACGGCACCCGTTTTACGGGTAGGCCTGGAGTTCTTCCGGGACCCTAGAGATGCCCCTCTCCCACAATTGCCTCCCAAGACTTCATAGGTGATTTGAGTTAGACAGCCCGCCTGAGACTGACTGTCCTGCCGCTGTTTGGAGTATTGCTTGAAGCTGAATGTTGTTCTACTCCCTCGGCGTTCCGGCCACCGGTATTGCGCCTCAGTAGGATGTTGCTTCGGTCTTACAGCACGACTCCTACTGGTATTTCTCCTTTGCGTGATCCCGTTTCTCACTCAGCACAATCTATCTCTCTTCTAATCCTTTCTTGGGCACCGCCGCTACCCGGAGCAGGCAAGGTCCCGTTACGTTCGTTCTCGTTGCCAAGCCTCTGTCAGGATCCCACCCCTGACAGAGACCCTACTGTATCTTCCCCTACAACACCCTCTGCCACAAGGTGTTGCCTGGTTCCAACCCAGTCAGCTTTCTGATCTAACTTCCTGCCTGACCCCCAGTTTACCCACTATGGTGGGGAGTGGCCTAATGAATAGCACCCTTAGCTCCCCCCGGAGGCCCGGCTGTGAAATGTATTGGTGTCTGTGATACCTGATCAGATGAACTCCTTCAGTGCCATCGGACGCACCATAGCTCCCCATAGTGGCGGAGCCACAGTACTGCAACGACCAGGACTCTGGGGCGCTGCACTCCCCCCTGGTTAAACACAGGACTGGGAAGAAAACAACAATACAAGTTTAGCAAAAAGACATACAGTTTGGTTGAGTGCAATAACAATAAGTATACTTGAACAAGCTTCCCTTTATGGGAGGTGAGGACACTTGAACGTTACAAAACATGGTTAAATATCATAGCAACATGCTATAATTAACTTTCCTTACCCAACCGGGTATTCTACTAAGTGCAAAAATTGTTGAACAATAATTTAACCTTGCCTTTAAGGACATACACTCTTAGTCCACTAAAGACCTTCCTATAATCACATTATAAGGTATTTTAACTTTTTCATTCTCCTTCTTTAAATCTGCAGGACCGCCTGTCCTATCGGCACCAGACCTACTGCCTCTCCTTTCTGTTACAGGACCGCCCCGTTCAGCCAGGGCCTACTGCCTTTTCAACTACTATACACAGTATAGAACATAACATTACATTCAGTTTAAGAGCACTGAGCCATCTCTACATGACTCCTATGAGGACTCAGGGTTTACCTTCTATCCTAACTATCTATCAACATTATCAAGCATTTTCTTCTGAACATTAAGCCTTCTCATTATCTTTCTTTCTATCATGCATGCTGGACTCCACGTCTATCCCTATGGGTCCACTGCATCCTTCTTCTACCTTTCACATTTTTACTTCTCAGAGCACATCATCAGTATTTCTTCACATTTAACTAATTAAACACATATAATTTTCTCGTACGACATTATTATCACTTTTCTCTCATCAACATTATTGCTACTTGTCTTAAGCAATATTTCTATCGAAATGCGGCAAATGAACATCCCCTTTAAGAGAGGACCAAGTCTCTGTGAGGTAGCGTATTTTCTCAAGCTACCAGTCCATACTCAGCAAAGGTTCCAGTGCGGTATCTTCGCAAAGAGTCCTTCTTTAAGTAAAACCAGTAGGAAGCGCCTTTAATAAGTTGCAAACTATGTACAAGAAGTTCGGATCATGCACTGTTCATGATTTCAGCAGTTTTTAAATAACATAGAAAAAATAGAAAATAACCAAAAACAATAGGGATCCATAAGGAATTAACCCTGAACGGGTTTAGCAGCAACAGTAAACAGTAACTATATACATACTCATGGTATCGAGGTTTATTCTTATAAGTCTGGGGGTAATCTTGGTCCCCCAGCCAACGTGGCACCCGTACTGGTAGTTGGTCTCTCAGATGCCATCAGATCAGCCGGTGCCTGGATTTGAAGGCTAATCCTGCTTGCGAGTTCGGTAGCCGCTACAAGACGTACCGTGGTGATGGGAACGAGGTCCGGCAAATCGGGATCAGTCATGATCGGGACAACAGGGGGCGCTCTCTCAGGCTCACACCGTCGAACGTTCCGGGCACACCATCCTTGTGCACTCCGATGGCGGTTGTAAGTCACCTGATCCCCCCTTTGTAACGGATCACCATTTCGACTGCAGCAGGGGGTCTTCACATTATAGCTAGTGACAAAGACATCAGTTGGTAGCCCCGGTTCCTGTATGGAGCCCCATCCCCTCTTTGGGTGGTAGGCCAGTACAGTTCCCCGCTTTACCACGTCTTTCCTGCCGGGAGCAGACTTCTTACGTTGCGTGTCAGGTGGTTCGGTCTCGTCCCGATCTTTCCAGTGTTGGATCAGACATTGTTTATACTGCTCCCAGGTAAGTACCGCAAGGGTGAGGCCATCTTCCCGGGTCCCATCCGGCCCTGTCCAGGGGGCGTCCCACCGAAGGATCACCCTGTCTAGGCCCACACCTATGGGTTCTCCCATCTTGGTTGGTAGCGGCGGCACTAGCTTCCCCATCGCGTTGGAGGTGAGGATAACCCGCTCCACCAAGAAGGAACGATCATTGCCGGGGTGGGGAGCGGTCATGGGAGTGGGATCGATCAGGGGAGCTGGATCGGTCGGGAGAGCAGAATCGGCCAGGGGAGTAGGGATGTCGTCCATACCTGCGCCTGATGTGATTCCACCGATGTCGCTCAGGTCCGTTGACAAGGACACTGGAATCGGCTGCAGCCCGGACCGCGGCTCCTCCGGAGTCATCTCTGGACATAACCCCGCCCTCCATGATTCCGTGACTAGGATAGGCAGGTTCGGCTCCTCCACTGGTGTCTCCAAGGAGTCCAGGTCCCTCACCGGCGGTGGACGCGAGTCCTCTTCCGATGGGTGAGGACAAACCGGGATCACCTCGCCGTTGTTCGGGCACCTGCTGTTCATCGTCGCTATCCGGCATTCGGCGGCAATGCATGCATCTGACTCTGCCATTTCTCCAAGGTCGAGGTCCTCCTTCACCTCGTTCCCGCCATCGCAAGTCAGGGGGCGGTTCTCTGCTTTGAGGCAGGTCATCGCTTTGCAACAAGAGGCGCAGGGGGCGATCACCGCTTCTGGCGCCACTTTGGTAGTCCCCTCCCATGGCACGCCCTCCTGCTTCTCTGGCGTAGCAATGGCGGCGGTTTTTGGCGGGAACTTTTGGCGGTAAATGGAGCAGCACAGTCTTTGCAATAAAGTACAGTCCAAGCACAACAAATCACAGTTCCAAGGCACACATGACCTGATTCTTCAGGCTTAAGTAGATCCTGTTCGTGACGCCAAGTTGGAGCGCCCCCACACCGCCGCAGGGCCGAGGGGTACCCGGAGCCGGGCCTCTGGGATCTCAGTCCTGGGGTTGTCACGGTGGCTAGACCCGGTCCGTGGCCCTGTCTGTCAGTGGGGGACGTCCGGTGCAATAAGTGGTGTTGTAACGGTGCAGTTGTGGGGTGCAGGTCGCGATAAATAATGAGGACACCAGGTTGCAGTCTCTTTACCTCTTTACTGAAGATCTCTGGGTCCTCAATCCAGAATACGGCTCACCAGGCTGCGCAAGTCCGGCCGGTCCAATGACACTTCCAGAGTTCTCTTCACAGGAGGAATTCTGTGCCTTCCCCCTAGCGCTATGTGTTGTAGTCCTTCCCTGCTGTGCTTACGGAAAGTACCCCACAACTGTTGTGTCTGTTTCTGATGTTCCATCACAACTCGACTAGATGATGTTCTGCTAATCCTCCGTCCCTCCCTGAGGTTCGGGTAGGAACGGCACCCGTTTGACGGGTAGGCCTGGAGTTCTTCCGGGACCCTAGAGACGCCCCTCTCCCACAATTGCCTCCCAAGACTTCATAGGTGATTTGAGTTAGACAGCCCGCCTGAGACTGACTGTCCTGCCGCTGTTTGGAGTATTGCTTGAAGCTGAATGTTGTTCTACTCCCTCGGCGTTCCGGCCACCGGTATTGCGCCTCAGTAGGATGTTGCTTCGGTCTTACAGCACGACTCCTACTGGTATTTCTCCTTTGCGTGATCCCGTTTCTCACTCAGCACAATCTATCTCTCTTCTAATCCTTTCTTGGGCACCGCCGCTACCCGGAGCAGGCACGGTCCCGTTACGTTCGTTCTCGTTGCCAAGCCTCTGTCAGGATCCCACCCCTGACAGAGACCCTACTGTATCTTCCCCTACAACACCCTCTGCCACAAGGTGTTGCCTGGTTCCAACCCAGTCAGCTTTCTGATCTAACTTCCTGCCTGACCCCCAGTTTACCCACTATGGTGGGGAGTGGCCTAATGAATAGCACCCTTAGCTCCCCCCGGAGGCCCGGCTGTGAAATGTATTGGTGTCTGTGATACCTGATCAGATGAACTCCTTCAGTGCCATCGGACGCACCATAGCTCCCCATAGTGGCGGAGCCACAGTACTGCAACGACCAGGACTCTGGGGCGCTGCATATACACCTGTATGTCATCTCCTGTATATAGTATATACCTGTATGTCAACTCCCCTGTAAATAGTATATACCTGCTGTATGTCATCTCCTCCTGTATATTGTATATACCTATGTGTCATCTCCTCCTGTATATAGTATAACCCGTGTGTCATCTCCTCTTGTATATAGTATATACCTGTATGTCATCTCCCCTGTATATAGTATATACCTGTATGTCATCTCCCCTGTATATAGTATATACCTGTATGTCATCTCCTCCTGTATATAATATATAGCTGTATGTCATATCCTCCTGTATATAGTATATACCTGTGTGTCTTCTCCTTCTGTATATAATATATACTTGTAAGTCATCTCCCCTGTATATAGTATATACCTGTATGTCATCTCCCCTGTATATAGTATATACCTGTATGTCATCTCCTGTATATAGTATATACCTGTATGTCAACTCCCCTGTAAATAGTATATACCTGCTGTATGTCATCTCCTCCTGTATATTGTATATACCTATGTGTCATCTCCTCCTGTATATAGTATATACCTGTGTGTCATCTCCTCCTGTATATAGTATATACCTGTATGTCATCTCCCCTGTATATAGTATATACCTGTATGTCATCTCCTCCTGTATATAATATATAGCTGTATGTTATCTCCTCCTGTATATAGTATATACCTGTATGTCACCTCCTCCTGTATATAATATATAGCTGTATGTTATCTCCTCCTGTATATAGTATATACCTGTATGTCATCTCCTCCTGTATATAATATATAGCTGCATGTCATCTCCTCCTGTATATAGTATATACGTGTATGTCATCTCCACTGTATATAGTATATACCTGTATGTCATCTCCTGTATATAATATATAGCTGTATATCATCTCCTCTGTATATAGTATATACCTGTATGACATCTCCTTCTGGCTGTCAATTTGCCTCCAACACTTTTCCTTTCACTTTTTCCCCATTATGTAGATAGGGGCAAAATTGTTTGCTGAATTGGAACGCGTGGGGTTAAAATTTCGCCTCACAACATAGCCTATGACGCTCTCGGGGTCCAGATGTGTGACTGTGCAAAATTTTGTGGCTGGCTGTCAATTTGCCTCCAACACTTTTCCTTTCACTTTTTCCCCATTATGTAGATAGGGGCAAAATTGTTTGGTGAATTGGAACGCGTGGGGTTAAAATTTCGCCTCACAACATAGCCTATGACGCTCTCGGGGTCCAGACGTGTGACTGTGCAAAATTTTGTGGCTGGCTGTCAATTTGCCTCCAACACTTTTCCTTTCACTTTTTCCCCTTTATGTAGATAGGGGCAAAATTGTTTGGTGAATTGGAACGCGCGGGGTTAAAATTTCGCCTCACAACATAGCCTATGACGCTCTCGGGGTCCAGACGTGTGACTGTGCAAAATGTTGTGGCTGTAGCTGTGACGGTGCAGATGCCAATCCCGGACATACACACACACATACACACATACACACATTTAGCTTTATATAAATATTAGATTATATAAATATGTATTATATTATATATTATAAATAAATATGTAGTTTATGTCGACTGCATAATATTGTTATAGCGTACATATTTGCTTTTTATATGGGTTACTAATTTAACATAACTAAAATGATGTCATTGTATAAAATAGTAGTACTCTGCATAGGCACACTATAATGTTACAGCATAACATTCTTGGTAATTGATATTGATACATTGATAGACTTTGATCATCTAACCATGTAAGCAATGTCATCCGAACTGACAAGGTTACACCAAACAAACGTAGCATCCAGGGTTGGGACCACAAGGGTATAAGTCATCGTCATTTGTTCATATGTTATGGCCATGATAAATTAGTGGTATGTCTACATTTATTTTGTTGCAGCTGGGTGGCAGTTCTGGGCATGAGTAGGAACGGGCATTTAAGTCGCCCTGCCAGGGCCGTGGGGTACTCGGTACTGGGTCTGGTGTTCACAGGGGGATGTCAGTAAAGAACAAGGACACAGGTTTGCAGTCTCTTTACCTTGTTTACTGATGACTTCAGGCAGCCACAGTCCAGGGCACCAGATCACAGGGCAGGCAGGGTCCGGCCGGCTTGGAGGCAAGTTAGGAGTCCCCTTATCCAGGTGGAAATCAAAGCCTTCCTGTAGCGCCGTGGTGTTGTAGTCCCTTACTGCCTATGGCTTCGGATAAGGTCCTCACAGATGTTCTCTCTCTCTCTGTCCCCCGTATAGGATAGGACATAACTTGTATGACTGGTGACTTGAGTCTGTTTATAGGGACTCTAGCACGCCCCGGGCTCTAAAGGTGTCACCGTGTCTCCTGGGTATTAAGGCAGACAGGTAACATGAAGTTCAGCTGTCCTGTCGGTCTCTGCTGTAAGTCGTAGAGGGCCTTACAACCTCAGTGTTTTGGCTACCAGTCTCTGCGCCTCAGAAGGAGGCAGCCTGTTCGTGGCTGGTCTCCCGCTAGTATCCTCTCCTGTGCGTCGCTCTCCTACACGCTCACTGCAATATATTTGGCTTTCTGTAAGTCCCTTTCCAGCACTGTGGCTACACAACTCCGTAAACCCTCCTCTGCCTCAGACTGCTCCAGTCTGTTTCCTGGCAAGAACTGTTCTGCTCGATGTTCTTTCCTTCTCAGTGTCCTCTTTCTGCCAAGAGCTGCAGACCCCCACGTCTGCTCAGCTATTCTCCTATTGTACCAGCTCCGCATCGGCTGATGTTCCACGACAAGCTCCCTTCTGGCAATCTCTCTCTCTAGCACATCTTTCTGCTTCCTTCCCCTTTGTCTCTCTGACAGGAACTGTTCTCCCTTTTCCCTCCAAAACTACCTTATATATGGCAAGTCACCTAGTAAATAGGATCAAACGCTCCCCCCGGTGGCCTGGAGTGTGAATGTGCTGCATGCTTGTGTTTACCTGGTGCCAGTTATCCCTTCTTGCCTCCAAGCGTAACATCACTCTCCTCGTGAGGAAAGCAATGCTACTGTGATGACCAGGACCCTGGGGTGCCACACATTAATATTGGGCATTTAGGCCCCACTCTTTTTGCTCATTTTGATGAGTTGGCAGTAGTGAGGTTTTGTCACGGGCGCCATTCCACGGGAGGCTAGTCATCCACAAGATATTCTCCACATGGGAACCTTGTACAGTATCTTCAGTCTATGCAAGCCCTGTGCGTTATTTGTTGCAGCTGGGTGGCAATTTTCCTCCTTATAAATAGGAATGGGCAGTTATATTAAGCATTTAGACTCCCTCTTGTAAATTTTGATGGGGTGGCAAAAGTGGTACCATTTCACAGGTGACTGATAGTCCACAATATCTTCTCCATATGGGAAACTTGGATTACATTGGTAGGGAATGCAGACAAGCAGCATCATTATGTCATCGCAATCCAATGGGTGAAAACAAGAGGACATAGACAAAGGATTAACTGGTACCAAGATGCAGTTGGTTGCAGTTCATCCATTTTCTGGGGGTTGCATATGAAGACTGAGACCTCAGAAGTGGAGAGAAAAGCTGCAGGGACACAGTGTCAGGTTTTAACACACTACTCTGTAGCTCCCAGGACAGGGACAGACATGCTACATGTACGCCGGTAAAGCTGTAATGGGGATCAGTCTGCTGCGGCGATCTTTCCACTCTACCCACCTCAGAATGTTGAAGGAAGACTCTTTTGCGTCATTATATCCTTCATTTATAGTTATTCTCTTTTTTTCATGTGGTCAGTCATGGGATTTAAGCTTCTAATTTCTTGGATGTCAGGCAGACCCATTAACTGGAAGTCACAGACGCCACTGCAATAAATCTTTATATACCAGAAATGGCGGACACAGACAGGCCCCCTGTGCAAGATCAATACATGGGCTCTTTGCAGTCCAATAGCTCATCATGATGCACAATTCCACCTGCTTTGGAGGTAAATGTGGCCCCCCGTACCTCTTGGGCCCCCATGCAGCTGCACAGGTTGCACCAATGATATGACCGCTCCGGTATACCAGTTAATTTTATATAACTGTATATGTGAAGCATCATAAAAGTCAAGAATTCTTTTTTCTACAAACTTATTCAAAACTAATGAAAAATAATTAAAAAAATCACACTTTTTAATACACTTTTTATATATAAACATTAAACATCATAAAACAGTAAATAATATGGACAAATTTGATTATCACTGTAATCATAACAACTCAGTGTGATATCCGTCTGCTCTAGTCCTACTCGCTTGTCGGCTGATGCAAAATGACTATTCAGTAGCCCTGTTTTATTCCAGGAATAAGAGGTGGATTAAGGGAATCTGTCCACAGGTTTTTGCTACCTCAACTGAGAGCAGCATGATATAGGAAAACAGGCCCTGAATTCCAAGATGTATCACATAGTTTACTGGGCGCAGCAATCAGAGTTCTCAGATGCATCATGAAGCCAAGGTCATAGAGCTAACCTCATCCACAAAGGCTCTCTATGTACATTGCTTTTTTGCAGTGAGCCATTGAAGGAGGGAGTGTGATCGTACAACTGCTATTGTGCCAGCTAGTCACAGCAATCATAATGTCCTGGTGATAAAACCTTCACCGTAAGTAAGCAACAGCACACAGCCTGATAAGTGACAGATCTCTGAATGAATTCTGTGTCTTAACCCCTACTTCCTGCTGTCTGTTTTCAGATTACATAGCAAAAACTGCCAACATATTTCCTTTAAGAGTAGCCAGGGCCCCAGGCAGTATTGAGGGTGCCCCACCCCAGTATGCCATGTATCACATGACATGTCACATGATTCCCTTGAGTGATCATGTGATAGGTCAGGTTATCACTCTGGTACACATCTGCAAAATGATAGAGACAGACATCACTTGCGGGAGTGGCACTGGTCTCTGCTCGCTCATTCTTCACTTACACTGTGCAATAACCATGCACTCTGTCGACGACTCGTCAGATCTGATCAGAGCTGGTGAGAGGATGCATTGTCAGTGTGGACTGAGAAGAACAGTGCACAGAGACGGGAATCTACTGAGCATATGTAGGAATTTAAAGCACCCAAAAACGAGGTCACTAATGCTTCATTTCACGGAGGGGCAGTGACCGCTTTGTTTAAAGGAAACCTGTCACCCCCCAGGCGTTTGTTACTAAATGAGCCACCTTGTGCAGCACTAATGCTGCATTCTGACAAGGTGGCTCTTTTAGTTCTTGTTCCTGCCACTGCTGATATCTGACGATTCGTATGACGCTGCACAGTAGGAAAGAGGTGGAGGGAGGTGAGGGAAAGCCGCAGATAAGTACTGCGCATGCCCCGCATCCCAGCCCCGCAGTGTTAATAAATCAGAAGAGACTGCGGGGCAGTATCCCAGGCCGCATGTCCACATGACTCTGTGGGCCAAAATATGGAAAAATTATAGCTCTGAAAATATGGTGATGCAACAACAATTTTTTTCAATAAAAAACGTCTTTTAGTGTGTGACAGCTGCCAAACAGAAAACCCCGCTATAAGGCCGGGGTCAGACCTTACGTATAAAAATACAGTCCGTTTCTTATGGCCGAGATACACAGAAATGTTCCCTAAACAGTGTTCCATATGTCATCCGTTGGCAAGGTATGGCAGCGTATTTTGCGCATGTAAATCTCCGTATGTTTTTTTCTCGCAAACCTTCCAAAATGGACATTTAACGGTTTTAAGGCCTGAAATTAATTTAAATCATCATCAGCAACCCTATTTATTGCCTCTACAACAGGTGGCAGCCTCCAATCTGGCCATTTTGTTGCTGTGCTTGTGTTGGTGTATTGGTGGTTTGTTGGCAACATGTCAGACCTACTTCATTTCACCCCAAATGAGCATTTCTTATATAACTGGGTTTTGTCACTCCGCTTTGGCCAGCCATACCCAGTGATAATGGATCAGAGGAGCAGGCGACGAATGTGGGTCCATCCGCTTTTGAGGCAACGCCTCAATAAAGGCCATTTTCACCGGCTATATGCATCTTTGTGGACACATCCTGACAAATTTTTCCAGTATTGTCGCATGAGTATTGCCATGTTTGATATTTTGTTGGAGACCGTGCGCCATGGAATAACATTTCAGGACACCAGGATGCGGAAATGTATATCTGCAGAGGAGCGTCTTCTCCTTACTTTATGGTATGTATTCCTCCTTCTCATATACTCTATGTTGATGATGTGTCTCTAATAAATGTGTTATTTATTTATGCTTAGCAGCTGATGTAAATTTATTATTAATATATGTACAAACTCAACAAAAATAGTAGTTACAATATGTAGTTAATGTTAAATTCACATAGCCAGTGTTAATTTTTAAAGGTACATCTAGCCTGGCTTGTTAGTTTAACACATTACTTGTGTTGTCTAGGAATGTTCTAAATCATTCAAACCTTGTAATTGTGTTTTTTGTCTGCTTTCAGCTTCCTGTTAACTGGCCTTTCCTATGCTGCCCTACATCTGGAATTTTTAATTGAGAGGTCAACTATCTTCGGCATAGGTGTGTTGAAATCTGGTCCAGACTAAATGAATTTGTCATGCCTGTGCCCAAGATGGAAGACAGGATGCGGATTGCGTGTGGCTTTCAGGAGCATTGTCAATTCCCAAATTGCATTGGAACCCTTGATGGCAAATACATCCGTGTGCGTAAGCCCAACTCAGGGTCCCAATTTTATAATTATAAACAGTATTTTTCGGTAGTGTTGTTAGCTGTGGTTGACAGTCAGTACAGGTTTATAATTGTAGATATTGGGGCCTATGGGGGAACTGGAAACTCTAGAGTCTTCAATTCTTCCATTATGGGTCCCATTATGGGTCCCATTATGGGTCGGCGGCTCTGCAATAACCAGTTGGACCTACCACCACCACGTCAACTTCCAGGCTCCAATGTAGAAGCTGTGCCGTATGTCCTTGTGGCAGATGAGGCCTTCCAGTTAACAAGACATGTCATGAGGCCATATCCCCGTCAAAATCTGGACCACCGGCGGCGGATATTTAACTGACGTCTATCACGGGCACGGCGACTGGTGGAGTGTGCCTTTTGCATTCTTTGTGCCAAATGGCGGGTCCTCCAGTCAGCCATTTCAGCTGAGTGAAGGCAACATCAACAAAGTAATCAAAGCTTGTGTAGTACTACATAATTTCACCAGATTACATGAATGCTCCTCATCTGATGGTGCTGAAGGTGTGTTGCCCAATGTGGGTAGGCCTACACCACATGTCATTCCTCAGCATCGTCCACTTTCTGGACTGAAAGTCCGTGATATATTTACAAATTATTTTCTTACACTTCAGGGTGCTACTCCCTGGCAAGATCATGCTGTCTCTATGTTATAATTTCTAAATTTGCTTCTATATATAAATCTTTTTTTCTGTGTGTGTTTTCTGTTCTGTGTGTGTTGATTTGACTTATTTAAGAGATGGTTTTTAATCTAATTAGGTATGGTGTATTAATGATTGTTAGAAAAAACATAAATTGGCTTTTAACATTTTTTTATTACGCCAAAAAGAAATTTGGTATTAACCAAAACCATATTCAAGTCACAGGCTTTGGTGGCCATAGTAATTTGGCCATATATATTTGTAACATATACTTCAACTATGAAAGCAGAAAACAAAATGGTTTTGTATGAGCAAAAAACATAACTAGTGTTGAGCGATACTTTCCGATATCGGAAAGTATCGGTATCGGAAAGTATCGGCCGATACCGTCAAAATATCGGATCTAATCCGATACCGATACCCGATCCCAATGCAAGTCAATGGGACGAAAATATCGGAATTAAAATAAACCCTTTATAAACTTGTAGGTTCATTCTACATGAAGGAAAACAACTAAGAATAATGTAGGATGTATTGGGGGATGTGGCGGAGACAGTAAAGGCACAGAGGTTTAGCCCAATGTAATAGAATAGCAGGATTTTGTTTTTTTTTATGACGTTCGGCGGTAGAAAGATTTTGACTATGTTAATTTTTTTTTTATTTTGTCAGATATTGATGTTTCACTACTTCCACGCCCTTCACCTTCTTTTTTACTTCTCCCACACTTTCTTCTTCATTATCCTCATCATCAGCTTCTTTGACATCAACTTCTTCACCTTATTCATCTTCTTCTTCATCTTCTACCTATTATTTTTTTGGTTACATTGTTCATATTCTTTTTATTTTACTATTATCTTCATCATATTCTACTTCTTCATCATATTCTTATTTGTGACAGGCATTCCCGTAGTTGTTATCTATAAAAGTTTGAAGATTACACCTTCCGTTCTGCCTGTCACAAAAGAGTTACATTTGTCCGCGTTCAAACTAAATCCTACAAAAAGAGCTACGGAGTATATACACCCTTTAGGTATTAAGAAAATCATCAATTTTATTAGAGAACATATAGACAACAGTAATCACATATTAAAAACAGACAAGGTACACGTTTGAACACATGTAAGGCGGAAAACACACTGAAAAAGTAGCACCTAGGGTTCAGACAAGGAACATGCAGAGAACTGCTATAAACATAAAGGTCTCCCAATTGACCAATATTAATGTCTATAAAGTGCATGGTGCTTCATATGGGATACCCAGTAATCCAGCAGTAAGCTGCATGCATACATCAGGGATCACATAGTGTAATACAGATGTTCAGTTAATCCTGCCAGTCTTACCCAAAATATCCTATGATGCCAGTGTGTGTCCGGTGGCCTCGACGCGCGTTTCGCGTGGGCTTCCTCGGGGCTGTCCCCCCGAGGAAGCCCATGCGAAACGCGCGTCGGGGCCACCGGACACACACTGGCATCATAGGATATTTTGGCAGGATTAACTGAACATCTGTATTACACTATGTGATCCCTGATGTATGCATGCAGCTTACTGCTGGATTACTGGGTATCCCATATGAAGCACCATGCACTTTATAGACATTAATATTGGTCAATTGGGAGACCTTTATGTTTATAGCAGTTCTCTGCATGTTCCTTGTCTGAACCCTAGGTGCTACTTTTTCAGTGTGTTTTCCGCCTTACATGTGTTCAAACGTGTACCTTGTCTGTTTTTAATATGTGATTACTGTTGTCTATATGTTCTCTAATAAAATTGATGATTTTCTTAATACCTAAAGGGTGTATATACTCCGTAGCTCTTTTTGTAGGATTTAGTTAGAAGTGGAGGTTGCCCTGTTATCTCTTTTGTCCAATATAGGGTATTTCCTGTTTTCATAGCTGATATGCATCAGTGCTATCTGTATTTATTTGTCCGCGTTCAGTTTGGCCTGCAGCATCAGGCTTTATCCAGGGGCACCACGAGGAGGAACGGACTCACCCCCATACACTGCTTAGTCTTCTTCTGCTTATAATTTAGATAATATTTTTTGCTCTGATATTTAGTGTTATGCTTAATGTTCTTCTGCTCTTTGTTCTGCAGCCTCTTGTTCTTCTGCTTCTCGGTCTTCCAGGTCGTCGTCGTCTCCAGGGTCGTCGTCTCCGGGGTCGTCGTCATCGGGGTGGTCTTCAGGGTCGTCGTCTCCGGGGTCGTCGTCATCGGGGTGGTCTTCAGGGTCATCGTCTCCAGGGTCGTCGTCATCACGGTGGTTGTCGTCTCTGGTGTCGTCGTCATCTTAGGAATGGTCTTCCGGGTCATCGTGTTTAGTCTCTTGAACTTGGAAATGTAGCAGAAGGTACAAGAAGGCTGAGAAAATGCCGAGAACCAGCTGATGGAACTGGAACTCGGATGGCTACCCGAAGGTCCAAGAGCCAATGGAACTACCGAGGACCAGCTGACGTTACTGGAACCCGGTTACTAAGCAGGAGGTACCCGTGCCTGAAAGCACTACCAAGGACCACCTGACGTTGGTGGAACTCGGATACCCAGAGGGAGGCACCTAAGCCAAAGGCTCTGCCCGGAACCAGCTGACGGTACTGGAACCAGGATGGGGAGCAGAAGGTACAAGAGCAAAAGACACTGCCGAGAACCAGCTGACGGTGCTGGAACCCGGATGGGTAGCCGAAGGTCCAAGAGCCAATGGAACTACCGAAGACCAGCTGACGTTACTGGAACCCGGTTACTAAGCAGGAGGTACCCGTGCCTGAAAGCACTACCAAGGACCACCTGACGTTGGTGGAACTCGGATACCCAGAGGGAGGCACCTAAGCCAAAGGCTCTGCCCGGAACCAGCTGACGGTACTGGAACCAGGATGGGGAGCAGAAGGTACAAGAGCAAGTGTCTGCGTGGCTTTTGCAGGACACGATGCCGGCTGCACAGCAGGGGAACAGCTGGCGGTGCTGAACCCCACTGACACATTGGCTGGTGTTTTTCTCTGTGCAGCTAGCAGTACCGGGCCCGAACTGGCGGTGTTAGAGCCCGGGGTCAGCAGGAGGAGGAGATGGAGCAGAGTGTAGGCCGAAGCCTGCACTGGCGGCAGCTTTGGGTCTGTTGTGCCTGCGTGGCTGTTGCAGGACACGTTGCCGGCTGCACAGCAGGGGAACAGCTGGCGGTGCTGAACCCCACTGACACATTGGCTGGTGTTTTTCTCTGTGCAGCTAGCAGTACCGGGCCCCAACTGGCGGTGTTGGAGCCCGGGCTCTGCAGGGGGAGCAGAGTGTAGGCCGAAGCCTAATTGAACCAATTTCAAAGGTAACCTTTAACCCCCCCTCAGGGGTTACAAAGTAGAAGAGCCACAGCTTATGCAGCAGTAGTGCTGCACAAGTCAAAGGTTGCTCTTTTAATTTTGCTCCTTGCACACGCTGAATGAAACACGTATGACATTTAGCCCTTTATACAGTCAAACTGTGTTGGAGGCGCGAGTTCCCTTTGTAATGAGACGCAGCACAGATGTCAAGAATCCCACCTTGGTGCTGGGTGCAGCCTCCTGAGCGTTGTTATTTGCTGTACAGGAGTCTGCGCTGTCGTGTTATCCCCTGGCCTAGCGCTGTTAGCGCTGCCCATCTTCTGACCTCATTTAATGTCGGCCGCTGCGGTTCGCGATGATCATGAATCCCAGCCCCGCGGTGTCTTAACATTGTTAAAACACTGCGGGGCTGTGATTCATGGCCTGGCGCAGCACATATGTTCGCCTCTCGCACTCGGGTCCTTACACCCGCTGCAGACTGTGCGGCGTCAGCTGATCCCTTATCGCATGCCACGGCCATGAAGCCGCACAGTCTGAAGAAGGCGGAAGGAGATGAGGGACAGGCGAACTGATGCACTGCTCATGCCCATCAATCACACCCTCGCAGTCCCAATAAATAAGACACCGAGGGGCGTTGTGTGGGTCAGGGCAGCCGCAGAGGTGCAGGCAGCCAAACAATGATGCCAGAAGACGGGCAGCGCTACCAAGGGGGTTGCAGCGTGTCATTACAAAGGAAAGTCACACCACCGGGACGGTTAAATGGTCACACAGAGGACACATTTCAGACGTGTTTTCAGTTCCACATGTGCGAGGAGAATACGTTTATGAGCCACCTTGCACACATGCAGCATTACCGCTGTACAAGGTGGCTGTAAAACGTACAAACGCCTGGGGGAGGGGGGACAGGTTCCCTTCAATTTCAGTTCTTGTGTCTGCGTGGCTTTTGCAGGACACGATGCCGGCTGCACAGCAGGGGAACAGCTGGCGGTGCTGAACCCCACTGACACATTGGCTGGTGTTTTTCTCTGTGCAGCTAGCAGTACCGGGCCCCAACTGGCGGTGTTAGAGCCCGGGGTCAGCAGGAGGAGGAGATGGAGCAGAGTGTAGGCCGAAGCCTGCACTGGCGGCAGCTTTGGGTCTGTTGTGCCTGCGTGGCTGTTGCAGGACACGTTGCCGGCTGCACAGCAGGGGAACAGCTGGCGGTGCTGAACCCCACTGACACATTGGCTGGTGTTTTTCTCTGTGCAGCTAGCAGTACCGGGCCCCAACTGGCGGTGTTGGAGCCCGGGCTCTGCAGGGGGAGCAGAGTGTAGGCCGAAGCCTAATTGAACCAATTTCAAAGGTAACCTTTAACCCCCCCTCAGGGGTTACAAAGTAGAAGAGCCACAGCTTATGCAGCAGTAGTGCTGCACAAGTCAAAGGTTGCTCTTTTAATTTTGCTCCTTGCACACGCTGAATGAAACACGTATAACATTTAGCCCTTTATACAGTCAAACTGTGTTGGAGGCGCGAGTTCCCTTTGTAATGAGACGCAGCACAGATGTCAAGAATCCCACCTTGGTGCTGGGTGCAGCCTCCTGAGCGTTGTTATTTGCTGTACAGGAGTCTGCGCTGTCGTGTTATCCCCTGGCCTAGCGCTGTTAGCGCTGCCCATCTTCTGACCTCATTTAATGTCGGCCGCTGCGGTTCGCGATGACCATGAATCCCAGCCCCGCGGTGTCTTAACATTGTTAAAACACTGCGGGGCTGTGATTCATGGCCTGGCGCAGCACATATGTTCGCCTCTCGCACTCGGGTCCTTACACCCGCTGCAGACTGTGCGGCGTCAGCTGATCCCTTATCGCATGCCACGGCCATGAAGCCGCACAGTCTGAAGAAGGCGGAAGGAGATGAGGGACAGGCGAACTGATGCACTGCTCATGCCCATCAATCACACCCTCGCAGTCCCAATAAATAAGACACCGAGGGGCGTTGTGTGGGTCAGGGCGGCCGCAGAGGCGCAGGCAGCCAAACAATGATGCCAGAAGACGGGCAGCGCTACCAAGGGGGTTGCAGCGTGTCATTACAAAGGAAAGTCACACCACCGGGACGGTTAAATGGTCACACAGAGGACACATTTCAGACGTGTTTTCAGTTCCACATGTGCGAGGAGAATACGTTTATGAGCCACCTTGCACACATGCAGCATTACCGCTGTACAAGGTGGCTGTAAAACGTACAAACGCCTGGGGGAGGGGGGAGAGGTTCCCTTCAATTTCAGTTCTTGTGTCTGCGTGGCTTTTGCAGGACAAGATGCCGGCTGCACAGCAGGGGAACAGCTGGCGGTGCTGAACCCCACTGACACATTGGCTGGTGTTTTTCTCTGTGCAGCTAGCAGTACCGGGCCCCAACTGGCGGTGTTAGAGCCCGGGGTCAGCAGGAGGAGGAGATGGAGCAGAGTGTAGGCCGAAGCCTGCACTGGCGGCAGCTTTGGGTCTGTTGTGCCTGCGTGGCTGTTGCAGGACACGTTGCCGGCTGCACAGCAGGGGAACAGCTGGCGGTGCTGAACCCCACTGACACATTGGCTGGTGTTTTTCTCTGTGCAGCTAGCAGTACCGGGCCCCAACTGGCGGTGTTGGAGCCCGGGCTCTGCAGGGGGAGCAGAGTGTAGGCCGAAGCCTAATTGAACCAATTTCAAAGGTAACCTTTAACCCCCCCTCAGGGGTTACAAAGTAGAAGAGCCACAGCTTATGCAGCAGTAGTGCTGCACAAGTCAAAGGTTGCTCTTTTAATTTTGCTCCTTGCACACGCTGAATGAAACACGTATGACATTTAGCCCTTTATACAGTCAAACTGTGTTGGAGGCGCGAGTTCCCTTTGTAATGAGACGCAGCACAGATGTCAAGAATCCCACCTTGGTGCTGGGTGCAGCCTCCTGAGCGTTGTTATTTGCTGTACAGGAGTCTGCGCTGTCGTGTTATCCCCTGGCCTAGCGCTGTTAGCGCTGCCCATCTTCTGACCTCATTTAATGTCGGCCGCTGCGGTTCGCGATGATCATGAATCCCAGCCCCGCGGTGTCTTAACATTGTTAAAACACTGCGGGGCTGTGATTCATGGCCTGGCGCAGCACATATGTTCGCCTCTCGCACTCGGGTCCTTACACCCGCTGCAGACTGTGCGGCGTCAGCTGATCCCTTATCGCATGCCACGGCCATGAAGCCGCACAGTCTGAAGAAGGCGGAAGGAGATGAGGGACAGGCGAACTGATGCACTGCTCATGCCCATCAATCACACCCTCGCAGTCCCAATAAATAAGACACCGAGGGGCGTTGTGTGGGTCAGGGCGGCCGCAGAGGCGCAGGCAGCCAAACAATGATGCCAGAAGACGGGCAGCGCTACCAAGGGGGTTGCAGCGTGTCATTACAAAGGAAAGTCACACCACCGGGACGGTTAAATGGTCACACAGAGGACACATTTCAGACGTGTTTTCAGTTCCACATGTGCGAGGAGAATACGTTTATGAGCCACCTTGCACACATGCAGCATTACCGCTGTACAAGGTGGCTGTAAAACGTACAAACGCCTGGGGGAGGGGGGACAGGTTCCCTTCAATTTCAGTTCTTGTGTCTGCGTGGCTTTTGCAGGACACGATGCCGGCTGCACAGCAGGGGAACAGCTGGCGGTGCTGAACCCCACTGACACATTGGCTGGTGTTTTTCTCTGTGCAGCTAGCAGTACCGGGCCCCAACTGGCGGTGTTAGAGCCCGGGGTCAGCAGGAGGAGGAGATGGAGCAGAGTGTAGGCCGAAGCCTGCACTGGCGGCAGCTTTGGGTCTGTTGTGCCTGCGTGGCTGTTGCAGGACACGTTGCCGGCTGCACAGCAGGGGAACAGCTGGCGGTGCTGAACCCCACTGACACATTGGCTGGTGTTTTTCTCTGTGCAGCTAGCAGTACCGGGCCCCAACTGGCGGTGTTGGAGCCCGGGCTCTGCAGGGGGAGCAGAGTGTAGGCCGAAGCCTAATTGAACCAATTTCAAAGGTAACCTTTAACCCCCCCTCAGGGGTTACAAAGTAGAAGAGCCACAGCTTATGCAGCAGTAGTGCTGCACAAGTCAAAGGTTGCTCTTTTAATTTTGCTCCTTGCACACGGTGAATGAAACACGTATAACATTTAGCCCTTTATACAGTCAAACTGTGTTGCAGGCGCGAGTTCCCTTTGTAATGAGACGCAGCACAGATGTCAAGAATCCCACCTTGGTGCTGGGTGCAGCCTCCTGAGCGTTGTTATTTGCTGTACAGGAGTCTGCGCTGTCGTGTTATCCCCTGGCCTAGCGCTGTTAGCGCTGCCCATCTTCTGACCTCATTTAATGTCGGCCGCTGCGGTTCGCGATGACCATGAATCCCAGCCCCGCGGTGTCTTAACATTGTTAAAACACTGCGGGGCTGTGATTCATGGCCTGGCGCAGCACATATGTTCGCCTCTCGCACTCGGGTCCTTACACCCGCTGCAGACTGTGCGGCGTCAGCTGATCCCTTATCGCATGCCACGGCCATGAAGCCGCACAGTCTGAAGAAGGCGGAAGGAGATGAGGGACAGGCGAACTGATGCACTGCTCATGCCCATCAATCACACCCTCGCAGTCCCAATAAATAAGACACCGAGGGGCGTTGTGTGGGTCAGGGCGGCCGCAGAGGCGCAGGCAGCCAAACAATGATGCCAGAAGACGGGCAGCGCTACCAAGGGGGTTGCAGCGTGTCATTACAAAGGAAAGTCACACCACCGGGATGGTTAAATGGTCACACAGAGGACACATTTCAGACGTGTTTTCAGTTCCACATGTGCGAGGAGAATACGTTTATGAGCCACCTTGCACACATGCAGCATTACCGCTGTACAAGGTGGCTGTAAAACGTACAAACGCCTGGGGGAGAGGGGACAGGTTCCCTTCAATTTCAGTTTTTGTGTCTGCGTGGCTTTTGCAGGACACGATGCCGGCTGCACAGCAGGGGAACAGCTGGCGGTGCTGAACCCCACTGACACATTGGCTGGTGTTTTTCTCTGTGCAGCTAGCAGTACCGGGCCCCAACTGGCGGTGTTAGAGCCCGGGGTCAGCAGGAGGAGGAGATGGAGCAGAGTGTAGGCCGAAGCCTGCACTGGCGGCAGCTTTGGGTCTGTTGTGCCTGCGTGGCTGTTGCAGGACACGTTGCCGGCTGCACAGCAGGGGAACAGCTGGCGGTGCTGAACCCCACTGACACATTGGCTGGTGTTTTTCTCTGTGCAGCTAGCAGTACCGGGCCCCAACTGGCGGTGTTGGAGCCCGGGCTCTGCAGGGGGAGCAGAGTGTAGGCCGAAGCCTAATTGAACCAATTTCAAAGGTAACCTTTAACCCCCCCTCAGGGGTTACAAAGTAGAAGAGCCACAGCTTATGCAGCAGTAGTGCTGCACAAGTCAAAGGTTGCTCTTTTAATTTTGCTCCTTGCACACGCTGAATGAAACACGTATAACATTTAGCCCTTTATACAGTCAAACTGTGTTGGAGGCGCGAGTTCCCTTTGTAATGAGACGCAGCACAGATGTCAAGAATCCCACCTTGGTGCTGGGTGCAGCCTCCTGAGCGTTGTTATTTGCTGTACAGGAGTCTGCGCTGTCGTGTTATCCCCTGACCTAGCGCTGTTAGCGCTGCCCATCTTCTGACCTCATTTAATGTCGGCCGCTGCGGTTCGCGATGACCATGAATCCCAGCCCCGCGGTGTCTTAACATTGTTAAAACACTGCGGGGCTGTGATTCATGGCCTGGCGCAGCACATATGTTCGCCTCTCGCACTCGGGTCCTTACACCCGCTGCAGAATGTGCGGCGTCAGCTGATCCCTTATCGCATGCCACGGCCATGAAGCCGCACAGTCTGAAGAAGGCGGAAGGAGATGAGGGACAGGCGAACTGATGCACTGCTCATGCCCATCAATCACACCCTCGCAGTCCCAATAAATAAGACACGGAGGGGCGTTGTGTGGGTCAGGGCGGCCGCAGAGGCGCAGGCAGCCAAACAATGATGCCAGAAGACGGGCAGCGCTACCAATGGGGTTGCAGCGTGTCATTACAAAGGAAAGTCACACCACCGGGACGGTTAAATGGTCACACAGAGGACACATTTCAGACGTGTTTTCAGTTCCACATGTGCGAGGAGAATACGTTTATGAGCCACCTTGCACACATGCAGCATTACCGCTGTACAAGGTGGCTGTAAAACGTACAAACGCCTGGGGGAGGGGGGACAGGTTCCCTTCAATTTCAGTTCTTGTGTCTGCGTGGCTTTTGCAGGACACGATGCCGGCTGCACAGCAGGGGAACAGCTGGCGGTGCTGAACCCCACTGACACATTGGCTGGTGTTTTTCTCTGTGCAGCTAGCAGTACCGGGCCCCAACTGGCGGTGTTAGAGCCCGGGGTCAGCAGGAGGAGGAGATGGAGCAGAGTGTAGGCCAAAGCCTGCACTGGCGGCAGCTTTGGGTCTGTTGTGCCTGCGTGGCTGTTGCAGGACACGTTGCCGGCTGCACAGCAGGGGAACAGCTGGCGGTGCTGAACCCCACTGACACATTTGCTGGTGTTTTTCTCTGTGCAGCTAGCAGTACCGGGCCCCAACTGGCGGTGTTGGAGCCCGGGCTCTGCAGGGGGAGCAGAGTGTAGGCCGAAGCCTAATTGAACCAATTTCAAAGGTAACCTTTAACCCCCCCTCAGGGGTTACAAAGTAGAAGAGCCACAGCTTATGCAGCAGTAGTGCTGCACAAGTCAAAGGTTGCTCTTTTAATTTTGCTCCTTGCACGCGCTGAATGAAACACGTATAACATTTAGCCCTTTATACAGTCAAACTGTGTTGGAGGCGCGAGTTCCCTTTGTAATGAGACGCAGCACAGATGTCAAGAATCCCACCTTGGTGCTGGGTGCAGCCTCCTGAGCGTTGTTATTTGCTGTACAGGAGTCTGCGCTGTCGTGTTATCCCCTGGCCTAGCGCTGTTAGCGCTGCCCATCTTCTGACCTCATTTAATGTCGGCCGCTGCGGTTCGCGATGACCATGAATCCCAGCCCCGCGGTGTCTTAACATTGTTAAAACACTGCGGGGCTGTGATTCATGGCCTGGCGCAGCACATATGTTCGCCTCTCGCACTCGGGTCCTTACACCCGCTGCAGACTGTGCGGCGTCAGCTGATCCCTTATCGCATGCCACGGCCATGAAGCCGCACAGTCTGAAGAAGGCGGAAGGAGATGAGGGACAGGCGAACTGATGCACTGCTCATGCCCATCAATCACACCCTCGCAGTCCCAATAAATAAGACACCGAGGGGCGTTGTGTGGGTCAGGGCGGCCGCAGAGGCGCAGGCAGCCAAACAATGATGCCAGAAGACGGGCAGCGCTACCAAGGGGGTTGCAGCGTGTCATTACAAAGGAAAGTCACACCACCGGGACGGTTAAATGGTCACACAGAGGACACATTTCAGACGTGTTTTCAGTTCCACATGTGCGAGGAGAATACGTTTATGAGCCACCTTGCACACATGCAGCATTACTGTCGTACAAGGTGGCTGTAAAACGTAAAAACGCCTGGGGGAGGGGGGACAGGTTTCCTTCAATTTCAGTTCTTGTGTCTGCGTGGCTGTTGCAGGACACGTTGCCGGCTACACAGCAGGGGAACAGCTGGCGGTGCTGAACCCCACTGACACATTGGCTGGTGTTTGGCTCTGTGCAGCTAGCACATCTGGGCCCCAACTGGCGGTGTTAGAGCCCAGGGTCAGCAGGAGGAGGAGAGGGAGCAGAGTGTAGGCCGAAGCCTGCACTGGAGCAAGTTGAAAGGGAAACTTTAACCCCCCCCCCCAGGCGTTTGTAGCTGAAAGAGCCATCGTGTACAGCACTAATGCTGGAAAAGGTAAACTTAGCTCTTTTAATTATGGTCCTTGCACATGCTGAACCTAACACTTATAAAAAGTGTCCCCTCCTACCGTGATACCGTCCGGTAGGTGGAACTTTCCTTTGTGATGTGATGCAGCACAGCCGTCATTCTTACCCCCTTGGCGCCGTGCGCCGCCTCCTCAGCGTTGTTTGAATCAGTCCCGGAGCCTGCGCTGTTAGGTTAGCCCTTGGCCAGGCACACATTTTGCGCTGCCCGTCTTCTGACATCATTTGGTGTCAGGCTGGCTGCGCCTGTGCGGCCGCGCTGGCCGAGAGCCCGCCTCGTACTGTCTTCTGATTTAATCCCACTGGGGGCCTGAGATCCATGGACATGCGCAGTGCATATCTGAACCTCCACCTCTCACTCATCTCCCTACGGCTTCTTCTGACTGTGCGGTGTCACGGCCGTGGCATGCTATTAGGGACCAGCTGACACCGCACAGTTTGAAGAAGCCGTAGGGAGATGAGTGAGAGGTGGAGGTTCAGATATGCACTGGGCATGTCCATGGATCTCAGGCCCCCAGTGGGATTAAATCAGAAGACAGTACGAGGCGGGCTCTCGGCCAGCGCGGCCGCACAGGCGCAGCCAGCCTGACACCAAATGATGTCAGAAGACGGGCAGCGCAAAATGTGTGCATGGCCAAGGGCTAACCTAACAGCGCAGGCTCCGGGACTGATTCAAACAACGCTGAGGAGGCGGCGCACGGCGCCAAGGGGGTAAGAATGACGGCTGTGCTGCGTCACATCACAAAGGAAAGTTCCACCAACCGGACGGTATCACGGTAGGAGGGGACACTTTTCATAAGTGTTAGGATCAGCATGTGCAAGGAGCACCACGAAAAGAGGCACTTTTTCCCTTTGCATCATTACTGCTGCACAAGGTGGCTCCTTCAGTAACAAACGCCTGGGGTAGGGGGGACAGGTTCCCTTAAATTTAACTTGTTGTGCCTGCGTGGCGGTCGCAGTACACGTTGCCTGCTGCACAGCAGGGGAACAGCTGGCGGTGCTGAACCCCACTAACACATTGGCGAGGTGTTTGGCTCTGTGCGGACAGCACTTCTGGACGGCAACTAGCGGTGTTGGAGCCCAGGGACAGGTGGAGGAGGAGGAGGTGGAGGAGGAGGAGGTGGAGGAGGTAGGAGGGATTGCCACACACACAGCTGGGGAACAGCTGATGTTACTGAACCCCAATAACAGAGGAGGGACTGTTGGGACTGTGCGTACAGCACTACCAGGCAACAACTAGCGGTGTTGGAGCCCAGGGACAGGTGGAGGAGGAGGAGGTAGGAGGAGGTAGGAGGGATTGCCACACACACAGCAGGGGAACAGCTGACGTTCCTGAACCCCAATAACAGAGGAGGGACTGTTGGGACTGTGCGTACAGCACTACCAGGCAACAACTAGCGGTGTTGGAGCCCAGGGACAGGTGGAGGAGGAGGAGGTAGGAGGAGGTAGGAGGGATTGCCACACACACAGCAGGGGAACAGCTGACGTTACTGAACCCCAATAACAGAGGAGGGACTGTTGGGACTGTGCGTACAGCACTACCAGGCAACAACTAGCGGTGTTGGAGCCCAGGGACAGGTGGAGGAGGAGGAGGTAGGAGGAGGTAGAAGGGATTGCCACACACACAGCAGGGGAACAGCTGACGTTACTGAACCCCAATAACAGAGGAGGGACTGTTGGGACTGTGCGTACAGCACTACCAGGCAACAACTAGCGGTGTTGGAGCCCAGGGACAGGTGGAGGAGGAGGAGGTAGGAGGGATTGCCACACACACAGCAGGGGAACAGCTGACGTTACTGAACCCCAATAACAGAGGAGGGACTGTTGGGACTGTGCGTACAGCACTACCAGGCAACAACTAGCGGTGTTGGAGCCCAGGGACAGGTGGAGGAGGAGGAGGTAGGAGGAGGTAGGAGGGATTGCCACACACACAGCAGGGGAACAGCTGACGTTACTGAACCCCAATAACAGAGGAGCGACTGTTGGGACTGTGCGGACAGCACTTCTGGACGGCAACTAGCGGTGTTGGAGCCCAGGGACAGGTGGAGGAGGAGGAGGTGGAGGAGGTAGGAGGGATTGCCACACACACAGCAGGGGAACAGCTGACGTTACTGAACCCCAATAACAGAGGAGGGACTGTTGGGACTGTGCGTACAGCACTACCAGGCAACAACTAGCGGTGTTGGAGCCCAGGGACAGGTGGAGGAGGAGGAGGTAGGAGGGATTGCCACACACACAGCAGGGGAACAGCTGACGTTACTGAACCCCAATAACAGAGGAGGGACTGTTGGGACTGTGCGTACAGCACTACCAGGCAACAACTAGCGGTGTTGGAGCCCAGGGACAGGTGGAGGAGGAGGAGGTAGGAGGAGGTAGGAGGGATTGCCACACACACAGCAGGGGAACAGCTGACGTTACTGAACCCCAATAACAGAGGAGGGACTGTTGGGACTGTGCGTACAGCACTACCAGGCAACAACTAGCGGTGTTGGAGCCCAGGGACAGGTGGAGGAGGAGGAGGTGGAGGAGGTAGGAGGGATTGCCACACACACAGCAGGGGAACAGCTGACGTTACTGAACCCCAATAACAGAGGAGGGACTGTTGGGACTGTGCGTACAGCACTACCAGGCAACAACTAGCGGTGTTGGAGCCCAGGGACAGGTGGAGGAGGAGGAGGTAGGAGGAGGTAGGAGGGATTGCCACACACACAGCAGGGGAACAGCTGACGTTACTGAACCCCAATAACAGAGGAGCGACTGTTGGGACTGTGCGGACAGCACTTCTGGACGGCAACTAGCGGTGTTGGAGCCCAGGGACAGGTGGAAAAGCAGAGGAACACAATGTAGGCCGAAGCCTGAGAAAGTCGAAAGGGAACCTTTAACCCCCCCCCCAAGGCGTTTGTAGCTGAAAGAGCCAGCTTGTGCAGCACAAAAGATGCAAAAGGAAAAGGTGGCTCTTTTCATCATGCTCCTTGCAAACACAGAACTAAACACTTATAAAATGTGTCCCCTGAAACCGTGAAACCGTCCCGGAGGTGGGACTTTCCTTCGTAATATGACGCAGCACAGCCGTCATTCCTACCCCCCCGGCGCCGCGCCCCGGCTCCTCAGCGTAGTTTGATTCCGTCCCGGAGCCTGCGCTGTTATGTTATCCCTTGGCCAGGCACACTTAGCGCTGCCCATCTTCTGACATCATTTGGTGTCAGGCTGGCTGCGCCTGTGCGGCCGCGCTGGCCGAGAGCCCGCCTCGCAGTGTCTTCTGATTTTATCCCACTGGGGGCCTGGGATCCATGGCCATGCGCAGTGCATATCCTCGCCTCTCACTCCCCTCCCTACGGCTTCTTAAGACTGTGCGGTGTCACGGCCGTGGCATGCTATTAGGGACCAGCTGACACCGAACAGTCTGAAGAAGCCATAGGGAGATGAGTGAGAGGTGGAGGTTCAGATATGCACTGCGCATGTCCATGGATCCCAGGCCCCCAGTGGGATTAAATCAGAAGACACTGCGAGGCGGGCTCTCGGCCAGCGCGGCCGCACAGGCGCAGCCATCCTGACACCAAATGATGCCAGAAGACGGGCAGCGCTAAGTGTGCCTGGCCACGGGATAACATAACAGCGCAGGCTCCGGGACGGAATCAAACAACGCTGAGGAGCCGGGGCGCGGCGCCGGGGGGGGAGGAATGACGGCTGTGCTGCGTCATATTACGAAGGAAAGTCCCACCTCCGGGACGGTTTTACTGTATCAGTGGACACATTTTATAAGTTTTAAGTTCTGCGTGTGCAAGGAGCTAAACCAAAATAGCTACCTTTTCCTTGTGCAGCATTACTGCTGCACAAGGTGGCTCTTTCAGTAACAAACGCCTTGGGGGGGGGGGGGACAGATTCCCTTACATTTCAGTTGTTGTGTCAGCGTGGCGGTCGCATGACACATTGCCGGCTACACAGCTGGGGATCAGCTGACGTTACTGAAACCCAATAACACTGGGTCGTATGTTTTGACTGTGCAGACGGCACTTCTGAGCCTCAACTGGCGGTGTTGGAGCCCAGGAATTTAAGTTCAGGTGGTAGAAAGATGAACACAACAGGAGACCTGGATAACGTATACAGTGACCTAATTATTTAATCAGGAGGAGGAGTGGCAAATTCCTGCGAGATCCAGGCCTTGTTCATTTTCAGGAAAGTAAGCCGGTCAACGTTATCGGAGGATAGTCGCATGCGACGGTCAGTTAGTACACCACCTGCAGCACTAAAGACACGTTCCGATAATACACTGGCCGCAGGGCAAGACAGCACCTCCAATGCATACTGGCTTAGCTCTGGCCATGTATCCAGCTTTGAGACCCAAAACTTGAAAGGGGAAGAGCCGTCTGGGAGTACAGCAAGAGGGCAAGACATGTAGTCTGTCACCATCTGACGGAACCGTTGCCTCCTGCTGACTGGAGCCGTCTGTGATGGTGTAGACTTTTGTGGGGGGCACAGAAAACTGTGCCACAGTTGGGCCATACTGGTCTTGCCTTGGGCAGAAGCACTGCTTCTGCTCCCTCTTTGTGCAGAGCCTCCACCACTGCCTGGACGCACTGAGCTGCTTTGGAATGCACTAGCAGCACTTCTCTCAGTTGGAATGGAGAAGATGATGGAATTCACCAGTGTGTCTTGGTACTCCCGCATTTTTCGCTCCCGGTTCAACGGTGTGATGAGGCTTTCTACGTTGTCCCGGTAGCGAGGATCGAGGAGGGTGAACACCCAATAATCAGACATGTTGAGAATGTGGGCGATGCGGCGGTCGTTTCTCAGGCACTGCAGCATGTAATCCACCATGTGCTGCAGACTGCCAACTGCCCAAGAAACGCTGTCCCCTGCTGGAGGCGTGATCTCTGCCCGCTCGCCATCACCCCACCCTCGCTGTACACACTGAGTACTGGACAATTCGGTAACTCCCTCCTCTGGACGAATGTCTTCCTCCTCCATTGACTCCTCCTCATCCTCCTCACAAACTGTCCCCTGCCTACGCGTTTGTGAGGAACCACGTGGCGCTGACTGTCCGGAAGATGATGGAAATGCTGAATCCTCATCCTCCACCTCTTCCACAACATCATCCCTTAGCGCTTGCAGTGATTTTTCAAGCAGGCAGATAAGGGGGACAGTCATGCTGACTAGTGCATCATCTGCACTCGCCATCCGCGTGGAATAATCAAAGGGACGCAAAACCTGGCAGACGTCATTCATAGTGGCCCACTCTGTGGTTGTGAAGTCTGTACGGCGCTGACTGCGACTTCTTTGCGCCTGAAGCAGCTGGTACTCCATTACAGCTTGCTGCTGCTCACACAACCGCTCCAACATATGTAACGTGGAATTCCACCTGGTAGGTAGGTCACATATGATGCGATGTTCCGGCAGGCGGTGTCGGCGCTGCAGAGCCGCAATGCGCGCTTTTGCCGTGCTGGAACGCCGCAAGTGAGCACACTCTAGGCGGACCTTGTGCAGCAGTGCATCAAGATCCGGATAGTCCCTCAAAAAACTCTGCACGACCAAATTGAGCACATGTGCCAGACATGGGATGTGAGTGAGGTTGCCGAGGCCCAGAGCTGCCACCAGATTTCGGCCATTATCACACACTACCATGCCTGGCTGGAGATTCGCTGGCACAAACCACACATCGCTCTCCTGCTTGATGGCATTCCAGAGCTCCTGCGCTGTGTGGCTACGATTCCCCAAAAAAATTAATTTCAAGACGGCCTGTTGACGTTTGGCCATGGCTGTGCTCATGTCGGTCGTAACAGGTACACGTTCATCACGGGTCCATGTGGAGGTGGACTGTGACGGCTCCTGCAGCGATGATTCTGAGGAACTGGTGTAAGAGGAGGAGTCAATGCGTGCAGAATGGATTCCTGCAATCCTTGGAGTGGGCAGGACACGTCCTGCGCCACTCGCACGGTCTGTACCCGGCTCAACGACATTAACCCAATGGGCAGTGAGGGAAAGGTATTGCCCCTGTCCATGTTGACTGGTCCACGCATCGGTGGTGAGGTGGACCTTGCTACTGACGGCGTTCAGTAGCACGTGTTTTATGTGTCCCTCCACATGCTTGTGCAGGGCAGGGACGGCTTGCCTGCTGAAGTAAAAGCGGCTGGGCACATTGTACTGTGGGACTGCCAATGACATCAAGTCACGGAAGCTGTCAGTCTCCACCAGCCTGAATGACAGCATTTCCAGTGACAGAAGTTTGGCAATGCCTGCAGTCAGAGCCTGTGCTCGTGGGTGGTTTGACGAGAAAGGCCGCCTTTTCTCCCATGCCTGTACTACCGATGGCTGTAGACTGGGCTGGGAGTGTGTGGATGACTGGGAAAGTGGTGCTGCGGGTGGAATTACAGCGGGTCTCTGGACAACAGGGCCAGAGGTTCTTCCACGGCGATCCTGGGAGGAAGCCGAACCAGCTGCGTGTGAGCTAGAGGAAGAGGCAACACGAGCTGAAGAGGTGGTAGCTGCCGCTGTTGGTTGGCCTAGCTCTTCAGTGTGTTTTTCTAACTCCGCCGGGTGCCTGTTGCGCACATGTTTCCACATGTTGGAGGTATTGAGGTTGCTGACATTTTTCCCTCTTTTGACTTTTTGATGACACACCTTGCATCTGACATAGCAAATGTCATCTGCAACTGTGTCAAAAAAGGACCAGGCACTGCAAGTCTTGGGAGCGCCCTTTTTGGCTTTTGGAAGAGACATGCTCCTAACGGGTGCCAAAGCGGAGGCTGCAGGATCCGCAGTCTTCCCCCTCCCTCTCCCTCTTTGGGCCGTACGGGGAATCTCTTCCTCAGAGCTGCTCCCACCACCTTCCTGTCCCTCACGCCAAGATGGGTCAAGGACCTCATCATCTACACTACCCTCTGCCCCCAACTGCTCCTCCTGGGTAGTCTCAGCAGCAGAGCACGCACCAGTAAGTGGCACCTGAGTGTCATCATCAGCTGATGCGGCCTGCGATGTGGTGACCGGAGCCACTGGCCCACCCGCCTCTTCAGAGGAAGAGAGAAAAAGCTGTTGGGCATCACTGCACCCTGCCTCTTCTTCCATTTCTCCAATGCTGCTTGGCTGGCCCCCTGTTTCCAAGCCAAGAGATTCAGAGAACAGAAGTAGAGACGGCTCCTGTCCTGGGCTCTCTGTCTGCCTGGGCAATTTGGCAGGTGGTGAAGAGACAGATGGCTGCTCTCCAGTGCTCTGTGTCTGAGAGGATGTGGCACTAATTGAAGTTGATGCATTAGCTGCCATCCATCCGACAACGGCTTCAATTTGTTCTTCACGCAGCAGCGGTGTACGGCGCTCTGACACAAAGCTGCGCATGAATGACTGTTGCCTGGTGAAAGTGGGTGCTGATGAGTCACCGGTGCCCGCAGCAGGCACAGAATCCCCACGTCCTCTCCCTGCTCCGCGCCCACGCCCACGTGCCTTACTCACTGCCTTCTTCATCTTGGTTGACTGATAAAGATAAGCAGAAAAGTACTAACGGCTTTGTGTGCTTATTCCTGAGCAACTCCTCCTAACAGGTATAAGAAACACTAATTTTCTAAAGTGTGGACTAGACTTTAATATGAGCTAATGTGGCCTACACAAATGTAAAGTGGTGTAACTGGTGTGTTTGGTGAACTTTATTATTTATTTATTTTTTTGGGGCTGAACTGACAACGGATAGAGCTGCAGTCACACGGAGACCGTGCAGACAGACGTAAACGGCGCTGCAAGGCCCAAAAACCCTCCTCTACGTTATCCTATGTAGTGTTTTTCCACAAGTTAGCTGGAGACGGGTGGAAAGACACTAATAGGATTTTTTTGAAAAAATGTGCAGCAGCCTGCACTACTTAAAACAAAATGAAAATTGATTTGGCGGTATGACGCAGTGAAGAACCCTGAGCTGGAGACAACCAGGCTATGGCTGCTCACAGACTACAGGGCGAGCTGCAGTCACACGGAGACCGTGCAGACAGCCGTAAACGGTGCTGCAAGGCCCAAAAACCCTCCTCTACGTTATCCTATGTAGTGTTTTTCTACAAATTAGCTGGAGACGGGTGGAAAGACACTAATAGGAATTTTTTGAAAAAATGTGCAGCAGCCTGCACTACTTAAAACAAAATGAAAATTGATTTGGCGGTATGACGCAGTGAACAACCCTGAGCTGGAGACAACCAGGCTATGGCTGCTCACAGACTACAGGGCGAGCTGCAATCACACGGAGACCGTGCAGACAGCCGTAAACGGCGCTGCAAGGCCCAAAAACCCTCCTCTACGTTATCCTATGTAGTGTTTTTCCACAAATTAGCTGGAGACGGGTGGAAAGACACTAATAGGATTTTTTTTAATAAATTAGCAGCAGACTACACTACTTGAAAAAAAAAAAAAAAAAGAACAGTATGAGGCAATGAACCACCCTCCCTGAACTGAATACAACCAGCTATGGATGGCCTATGTGGCTGCACTCAGACTAGAGAGTGGGCTGCACTCACACACACACACACACAGACCTTGCAGATCGCTGTGAAAACAGCGCTACAAGGCAAAAGCAAGGTGAATAGTAGGTGAACACAGCGGTTGCTAAATTAGCCTTTGGAAAGCACAAAGAAGCAAATCGCTATCTCTAAACTGTCCCTCAGTCAGCAAACAGCGTCCTGTCACTAACTGAATTCACAGCAGAGTGATCGCAAAATGGTGCCAGCGACTTTTAAACTGCATCATGACATCATTTCAGCAGCCAATCACAGCCTTGCCAGTAGTTTCATGCCCTCCATGCTAAACAGGATGTGCCCCCACTTGGAATCATTCTCATTGGCTGAATTTCTGCATTTTGAATCTTGGAACTTCCGATTCCGGTATCCGATACGCGGCAAGTATCGGAATCCCGGTATCGGAATTCCGATACCGCAAGTATCGGCCGATACCCGATACTTGCGGTATCGGAATGCTCAACACTAAACATAACCAAAACAAAATTAAAGATTCTGAAACATTGGTGGAGGTTATGGCGGCAGTCCTTGGTGCCTTTGTTGGGCAAATTGTCCTTCACCCTGTGTGGGAACATACTCTTGCCCATGCTCAAGATGCTGGCCATGGTCTGATTAGAGACTTGCCAAGTGACCATACGGATATTGTGCATGTGTCTCCTAGGGATTATAGAAGCCACGTGACTCATACCCCCCAATATGACCATGTCGTCCAAACCCAGGTTGGGACCAGCCTCCAACACTGGGTCTGTACAAGTGGCCATATTGGGAAGGTTGGTGGTAGGATGACATTTGTGGCTGTTGTGGCAATGGTTGGTTTTGGGGGGGAATGACTTGAGGTGTAGGCACACATGGAGGAGGTGCATCAGATCCCTGTTGTGCATGCACTAGAGGGGTTGTTTGAACTCTCATGAGGTTATGGGGTGACAGCTGCCACCTCTCCAAGAATTGAAACACCTCATATGGGGTATTGGGGGGGTGCATGCATGAATAAGGATCTGAATGCACTCTCTCACACGTAGCCTCACCTCATGGGGTAGGGGATGGAGGTACCAGGCCAGGCTGCGGGAATATGCATCCTCACTCTCATCCTGGGCAGCCCTGGACAGATAGTTCGGAACCCCCGTACCCACATGCCTCCTTGTATTCTGGAGCTCTCTTCTTCGTTGCCAATGGCGAGATATCACAGCAGGCTGTGAGGAGGCCTCCAACGGTACAGTAGGGCTGCTGCTGTTTCCAGGATCTTCCTGGCTGACGGGTGCTGGTGCAGCTGTGGGTGCTGGTGCAGAATCTGGCCCTGTCGTTGGTGGAGGGTCTGGTGCTGGTGCAGAAGGACCTGGAGGCATGCAGCTGGGAGGATCATTAGATGGGCCAGCCACCTCTTCACCTTCCCCGACCGGATGAATTATGGCCTCTGAGTCAGACCCTGTCTCTCTCTCAATGAGGTTGGACTGAGTTATATTATGAAAGTGTGAAATTTAAAAAAAAAAAATTAATATAGGAGCATAAAACACATATGATGTGTGTATTGAGATCCATACTGGGATCAAGAAATGACAGGCGGTCATAATATATATATATTTCCTTTTTTTAGGTGCGGAAGCACCACTCCTGGCCCGCTGCTGTCTTTCCCTCCTATATTGGTCGCGTATGCTGCACCATCGTTTCATAACATCTTCCTCTACAATGACAGACAATAAAATAATGTATAAGGGCATTGCGCACAGTGGTACAACAAGTTTACAGAGATTTTACATAGTCATGTGGCCTAGTAAGCTGGATTTTTTAAACATTATCTTCATTCATAATAATTTCATTACAAACATCAGAATAGGATTTAAAGGGATAGTGTGAAAACATATTATTTAATGCAGTTTATAATATTATTTGAAAAACATGAGTGAGCTTAAGAAGAAGCCCACATATACTCCTCCACGCCGCCTCTTTTCTGGCCCGGTTGGACTAGTGGGCATCCCTCTGGTCCCAGATTTCTGGCCTTTCTTGGACCAGGACAAGAAGCATTTCCACGTTAATCAGAGAAGCCATACTGCAGGACTCAGTGGAGGCATTCTTCCGGGATGTGTGGATCGCTTTTTGAGCTAATTAGCATGTCTAAACTTCCTGATAATGGCTTGGCACATTTCCTGTCACCTGGAGAAGTCTTGCGTATTTCTCGCAAGTCACACGCATGGTCCGTGTGTAATCCATATTTTTCTCGCCCCCATAAATTTTCATTGGCGTATTTTTTGTGCAATATGCTGACAATCCCAGCATGCTGCGATTTTCTCAGCCCATAAAATACAGCCGAGAAATATAATATTGTGAGGTTGATATCTATCTAGGAAGTATCTCAGGGTACTATCCCAATTGATTTAAGGTGATCCCGGCAGGATCACCTTGTGATTATGGTTTCTGGACCTGGGTCGTTTTTTCGAGAAATATACGGCTGATGGAAGCTGCCCCATAGAGAAACATTGGTCCGTGTGTAATGCGTTGTTTTTGTGCCTCTCCCTAGTCCGTATTTCTCTCTAGTATGACGCCGGCCTAACGCCTCTTTCACACGTTCTGATATTTCTGGTAGCGGAGATGTCCGTGTGTGCAGTACTTGGGGCACACATGTGGCATGCGTGTGCCGCATCAATACCACAAGCGCCAGGGAAGAAGTGTTAGGCCGGGGACACACTTAACGTATAAAAAAACGGTCCGTTTTTCACGGCCGAGAATCGCACAAATGTTTCAAAAACAGTGATCCGTGTGCAGTGCGAGGATGCGATTTCCTCGCATCAAATGATCCGTGTGACATCCGTGTGACATCCGTATGGCATCCGTATGGCATCCGTATGCCGAGATTTTCTCGCAAGCTTGCAAAACCGACATCTAATGGATTTATGTGCTCAAATGTTCGGGAAAACATATATACAGTATATATATATATATATATATATATATATGTCATTGAGACACATATATATATATTCTGTATTTAGATTTCATTCAGCGCGATATCTGTGAACAGCCGGTAATTCAATTGCCGGCTTTTCATTTCTCCTGCACAAACCCGACATGATATGAGACATGATTTACATACAGTAAACCATCTCATATCCCCATTTTTTTTGCATATTCCACACTACTAATGTTAGTAGTGTGTATGTGCAAAATTTCAGCGCTGTAGCTGCTGAAATAAAGGGTTAAATGGCGGAAAAAATTGGCGTGGGCTCCCGCGCAATTTTCTCCGCCAGAATGGTAAAGCCAGTGACTGAGGGCAGATATTAATAGCCTAGAGAGGGTCCATGGTTATTGCCCCCCCCCCCATGGCTACAAATATCTGCCCCCAGCCACCCCAGAAAACGCACATCTGGAAGATGCGCCTATTCTGGCACTTGGCCACTCTCTTCCCACTCCCTGTAGCGGTGGGATATGGGGTAATGAAGGGTTAATGCCACCTTGCTATTGGAAGGTGACATTAAGCCAGATTAATAATGGAGAGGCGTCAATTATGACACCTATGCATTATTAATCCAATTGTTGGAAAGGGTTAAAAACACACACACACATGATTTAAAAGTATTTTAATGAAATAAACACAGCGGTCGTTGTAATAATTTATTGTTCTCTCAATCCATCAGGAACACCCTCGCTTGGAAAAATAATAAACGCACAAGATACATACCTTCTGGTGAACCGTCTCGTCCCACGAAGTAATCCATCTGAAGGGGTTAACTAATATTACAGGCAGGAGCCCTGCTAAATGCAGCGGTGCTCGTGCTTGTAATTCCCCGGCGAATGAATGAAATGTAGGTCATTGACCTACATTTCCTTCAGTCGCGGTGATGCGCTCCCTGGTGGATGTCCTCATATGACCTGGAGCGTGGGAAAAAGTTCCCAGGCTGCAGTTCATGAGAACATCCACCAGAGGGCGCCTCACCGCGACTCAATGTAAGTACAGATCCAGCTTTCCTTTCAGCACCCGGGGATTACAGGCACGAGCGAGTGGTTTATCGCAGCTCGTGCCTGTAATATTAGTTAACCCCTTCAGATGGATTACTTCGTGGGACGAGACGGTTCACCAGAAGGTATGTATCTTGTGCGTTTATTATTTTTCCAAGCGAGGGTGTTCCTGATGGATTTAGAGAACAATAAATTATTACAACAACCTGTGTGTTTATTTCATTAAACTACTTTTAAATCATGTGTGTGTGTGTTTTTTAACCCTTTCCAACAATTGGATTAATAATGGATAGGTGTCATAATTGACGCCTCTCCATTATTAATCTGGCTTAATGTCACCTTCCAATAGCAAGGTGGCATTAACCCTTCATTACCCCATATCCCACCGCTACAGGGAGTGGGAAGAGAGTGGCCAAGTGCCAGAATAGGCGCATCTTCCAGATGTGCCTTTTCTGGGGTGGCTGGGGGCAGATGTTTTTAGCCATGGGGGGGCCAATAACCATGGACCCTCTCCTGGCTATTAATATCTGCCCTCAGTCACTGGCTTTACCATTCTGGCGGAGAAAATTGCGCGGGAGCCCACGCCAATTTTTTCCGCCATTTAACCCTTTATTTCAGCAGCTACAGCACTGAAATTTTGCACATACACACTACTAACATTAGTAGTGTGGAATATGCAAAAAAAATGGGGATATGAGATGGTTTACTGTATGTAAACCATGTCTCATATCCTGTCGGGTTTGTGAAGGAGAAATGCAAAGCCGGCAATTGAATTACCGGCTTTTCTATAGAACACCGCTGCGTATTTCTCGCAATGCACACGCATGGTCCGTGTGTAATCCGATTTTTTCTCGCACCCATAGACTTGCATTGGCGAGTCTCGGCCGAGATACGCTGACAATCGCAGCCTGCTGCGAGTTCCCTCGGATCCTGAATACGGTAGAGAAAATATCGGATGATGGGAGCTGAACCATAGATTAACATTGGGCCGAGTGCTATGCGATTTTTTATCGCATAGCACTCGTCCGTATTACGGTCTAGTGTGACCCCGGCCTTACAGTAAGCGCTGTTCCTTTGCGCCAGGTGCTGAGCATGGCTCTCATCATTCTCCCCTGCTCTGACGGCGATAGGTACAAGCAAGGGAGAATGATGAGAGCCGTGTTCAGCACTCGGTGCCAGGGAACAGCGCTTACTGTAATGCTTCTTCCCTGGTGCCCATGTGTGTCACAAGGATGACATCCATGTGTGTTATGTGTATGCACATGTGCTGGATGTTTTGTGGCCCGTGCAGACATAAAAAAATGGACGTGTCAGCATGTTCTGCCCACGGACACACGCTCCGTGGAAACACACTGACGTGTGCACAGACCCATTCACTTGAATAGGCAAATAGGCAAATAGCGCTCAGTTCCTCCCGAGTCTCTCTGCATGACTGCTCAATGGTATAAAATTCTGTGACACACCCATGGTGTCAACATGATCACTGCACCCCTAGATGAATTCAATGAGAGGTGTAGTTCATAATATGGGGTCACTTATGGGGGGTTCTGCTATTTTGGCACCTTATGGGCTCTCCCAGTGGGTCATGGCACCTGCAAACCATAACAGTAAAATCTGGCGTTCCTTCCCTTTTGAGCTCTGCCATGTGCCCAAACAGTGGTTTACCCCCACATATGGGGTATCAGCATACTCAGGACAAATAGCAAAGTAAATCTTGATGCCCAATTTCTTCTGTTACCCTTGGGAAAATAAAACATTGGGGGTGAAACGATAATTTTTCTGGAAAAAATAGGATTTTTTATTTTTATAGCTCTACGTTATAAACTTCTGTGAAGCACTTGGGGGTTCAAAGTGCTCACCACACATTTAGATAAGTTCCTTAGGGGGTCTAGTTTCCAAAATGGTGTCACTTGTGGGGGGGGGGGGGGGGTTCCTCTGTTTAGGCACATCAAGGGCTCTCCAAATGCGACATTGTGTCCGATCTTAATTCCAGCCAATTTTGTGTTGAAAAAGTCAAATGGCACTCCTTCCCTTCCGAGCTCTGCCGTGTGCCCAAACAGTGGTTTACCTGCACATATGAGGTATAAGTGTACTCAGGACAAATTGCACAACAACTCTTGTGGTCCAATTTCTCATGTTACCCTTGGAAAAATAAAAAGTTGGGGGCGAAAAGATCATTTTTATGATTTTTTATTTTTACGGGTCAACGTTATAAACGTCTGTGAAGAGAGAGAGCGACCCCAGAATGTAAAATGCATGATTTGTTTAAAAAAAATGGAATCCGTCGCTGGATTCCATCATTTGACCTCACGTTTCATCGTTTTTCGCCAGATCTGTCGCTGTCTGTCTGTCAATGTCCGTTTTCTCCGGCCACCAAAAAACAAATTTTCGACGGATCTGGCATAAAAAGGATGAAACATGAGGCCATCGGTCGCAATCCGGCGCTAATACAAGTCTATGAGAAAAAAACGGATCCGGCGGCAACTTTTGCCGGATCCGTTTTTTCAAAATTCGCCGGATTGTGCCTGATGGCAAAAACCTCACACATCAGGTTTTTGCTGCAAGGCACAATCCGGGGAATGTTGAAAAAATGGATCCGTCGCAGATTGTGAAAAACTGATGCGATGGATCCGTTTTTTCGACGGATCTGACTAGCTGATCCAGCTAATTGGATCCTAAAAAATCGGAGCATGCACAGTTAAAAAAAAACGGAATCCGGTGCCGGAATCCGTCATTTGATGGATGCGGCGCTGTCCGGTTTTTCGACGCAGACAAAAAATGTAACTTTGTACGTTTTTTCCAGACGCTGAACAAACAATTTTCACCGGATTCGGCGATCGACGGATGAAACGTGAGGCCATCCGGCGCTAATACAAGTATATGAGAAAAAAACGGATCTGTCGGATTCAGCCTGACGGCAAAAACTTGATGTGTGAAAGCAGCCTTACTTATTAATAATTTTGTGTGACATATCTCTGTGATTTAAGGGCATGAAAATTTAACCCCTTAATTCCATATGACGTACTATCCTGTCGAGGTTACCTGGGACTAACTTCCCAGTGGTTGGATAGTATGTCATATGCAATCGGCTGCGCTCGCAACTGACATCCGGCACTATGTGCCAGTAGCGGTCACAGACCGCTCCTCACACATTAACCCCCGGAACACTGCGATCAAACATGATCGCAGCATTCCAGGGGCATAGGGAAGCATCGCACAGGGAGGGGTCTCCCTGCGGGCTTCCCTGAGTCTCTCGGTACAAGGCGATGTGCTCACCGTGTACCAAGCATCTCCTCCCTGCAGGCCCCAGATCCAAAATGGCCACGGGGCAACTTCCGGGTCCTGCAGGGAGGTGGCTTACTAGCGCCTGCTCAGAGCAGGTACCTGTAAGCCTGGAGCAGTGCACATCAGATCGCTGATCTGACACAGTACCCTGCAAAGTGTCAGATCAGTGATCTGTCACTATATAGTGATGTCCCCCCCCTGGGACAATGTAATAATGTAAAAAAAAAAATATTTAGATGTGTATAAAAAAAAAAAAATAATAATTCCTAAATAATGAAAAAAAAAATATTGTTCCCATAAATACATTTCTTTATCTAAATAAAAAAACAATAAAAGTACACATATTTAGTATTGCCGCGTTCATAACAACCCGACCTATAAAACTGTCCCACTAGTTAACCCCTTCAGTAAACACCGTAAAAAAAAAAACCAGGCAAAAAACAACGCTTTATTATCATATCGCCAAACAAAAAGTGAAATAACAAGCGATTAAAAAGACGGATTTAAATAATCATGGAACCACTGAAAACGTCATCTTGTCCCACAAAAAACGAGCTGCCATACAGCATCGTCAGCGAAAAAATTAAAAAGTTATAGTCCTCAGAATAAAGCGATGCAAAAATAATTATTTTTTCTATAAAATAGTTTTTATCGTATAAAAGCGCCAAAACATAAAAAAATGATATAAATGAGGTATCCCCGTAATTGTACTGACCCGAAGAATAAAATTGCTTTATCAATTTTACCAAACGTGGAACGGTATAAACGCCCCCCCACAAAAGAATTTCATGAATAGCTGGTTTTTGGCCATTCTGCCTCACAAAAATCAGAATAAAAAGAGATAAAAAAATGTCACATGCCCGAAAATGTTACCAATTAAAACGTCAACTCGTCCCGCAAAAAATCAGACCTCACATGACTCTGTGGACCAAAATATGGAAAAATTACAGCGCTCAAAATGTGGAGACGCAAAAACTATTTTTTGCAATAAAAAGCGTCTTTTAGTGTGTGACAGCTGCCAATCATAAAAATCCGCTAAAAAACCCGCTATAAAAGTAAATCAAACCCTCCTCATGACCCCATTAGTTACAGAAAAATAATAAAATTTAAAAAATGTATTTATTTCCATTTTCCCATTAGGGCTAGGTTTAGGGCTAGGGTTAGGGTTAGGACTAGGGCTAGGGTTAGGGCTAGGGATAGGGTTAGGGCTAGGGTTAGGGCTACGGTTAGCGCTAGGATTAGGGCTAGGGTTAGGGCTAGGGTTAGGGTAAGGGCTAGGGTTAGGGCTAGGGTTAGGGCTAGCATTAAGGCTAGGGTTAGGGTCGGGGTTAGGGTTGGGGCTAGGGTTGGGGCTAGGGTTAGGGTTGGGGCTAGGGTTAGGGCTACAGTTAGGGTTGGGGCTAAAGTTAGGGTTAGGGCTGGGGCTAAAGTTAGGATTAGGGTTGGGGCTAAAGTTAGGGTTAGGGTTGGGGCTAAAGTTAGGGTTAGGGCTACAGTTAGGGTTGGGGCTAAAGTAAGGGTTAGGGTTGGGGCTAAAGTTAGGGTTAGGTTTGGGGCTAAAGTTAGGGATGGGGCAAAAGCTAGGGCTACGGCTACAGTTAGGGTTGGGGCTAAAGTTAGGGTTAGGGTTTGGATTACATTTTCGGTTGGGATTAGGGTTAGGGGTGTGTCAGGGTTAGGGGTGTAGTTAGGGTTATGGTTGGGATTAGGGTTAGGGGTGTGTTGGAGTTAGGGGTGTGGTTAGGGTTGGGATTAGGGTTAGGGGTGTGTTGGCGTTAGGGGTGTGGTTGGGGTTAGGGGTGTGGTTGGGATTATTGTTAGGGGTGTGTTTAGGTTAGGGTTTCAGTTACAATTGGGGGTTTCCACTGTTTAGGTACATCAGGGCTCTACAAACGCGACATGGCGACCGATCTCAATTCGAGCCTTCCCTTCCGAGCTCTCCCGTGTGCCCAAACAGGGGTTTACCCCAACACATGGGGTATCAGCGTACTCAGAACAAATTGGACAACAACTTTTAGAGTCCAATTTCTCTTATTACTCTTGGAAAAATAAAAATTTGGGGGTTAAAAAAACATTTTTGTGGGAAAAAATTATTTTTTATTTTCACGGCTCTGCGTTATAAACTGTAGTGAAACACTTGGGTGTTCAAAGTTCTGACAACACATCTAGATTAGTTCCTTGGGGGGTCTAGTTTCCAATATGGGGTCACTTGTGGGGGGTTTCTACTGTTTAGGTATATCAGAGGCTCTGCAAATGCAAGGTGACGCCTGCAGAGCAATCCATCTAAGTCTGCATTGCAAATGGCGCTCTTTCCCTTCCGAGCTCTGCCATGCGCCCAAACGGTGGTTCCCCCTACACATTTAGGGTATCAGCGTACTAAGCACAAATTGGACAACAACATTTGGGGTCCAATTTCTCCTGTTACCCTTGGGAAAATGTAAAACTGGGGGCTAAAAAATAATTTTAGTGGGAAAAAAAAGGAATTTTTATTTTCACGGCTCTGCGTTATAAACTGTAGTGAAATACTTGGGAGTTCAAAGCTCTCACAATGCATCTAGATCAGTTGCTTAGGGGTTTACTTTCAAAAATGGTGTCACTTGTCGGGGGTTTCAATGTTTAGGCACATCGGGGCTCTTTAAACGCAACATGGTGTCCCATCTCAGTTCCAGTCAATTTGGCATTGAAAAGTCAAACGGCGCTCCTTCCCTTCTGAGCTCTGCCATGCACTCAAACAGTGGTTCACCCCCACATATGGGGTATCAGCGTACTCAGGACAAATTGCACAACAACTTTTGGGGTCCAATTTCTTCTCTTACCCTTGGGAAAATAAAAAATTGGGGCCGAAAAGATTATGTTTGTGAAAAAATATGATTTTTTATTTTTACAGCTCTGCATTATAAACTTCTGTGAAGCGCTTGGTGGGTCAAAGTGCTCACCACACATCTAGATAAGTTCCTTAGGAGGTCTACTTTCCAAAATGGTGTCACTTGTGGGGGGTCTCAATGTTTAAGCACATCAGGGGCTCTCCAAACTCAACCTGGCGTCCCATCTCAATTCCGGTCAATTTTGCATTGAAAAGTCAAATGGCGCTCTTTCCCTTCCGAGCTCTGCCATGTGCCCCAAACAGTGGTTTACCCCCACATATGGGGTATCGGCGTACTCAGGACAAATTGTACAACAACTTTTTGGGTCCATTTTCTCCTGTTACCCTTAATAAAATAAAACAAATTGGAGCTGAATTAAATTTAATGTGAAAAAAAGTGAAATGTTCATTTTTTTTAAACATTCCCAAAATTCCTGTGAAACACCTGATGGGTTAATAAACTTCTTGAATGTGGTTTTGAGCACGTTGAGGGGTGCAGTTTTTAGAATGGTGTCATACTTGGGTATTTTCTATCATATAGACCCCTCAAAATGACTTCAAATGTGATGTGGTCCCTTTAAAAAAATGGTGTTGTAAAAATGAGAAATTGCTGGTCAATTTTTAACCCTTATAACTCCCTAACAAAAAGCAATTTTGGTTCCAAAATTGTGCTGATGTAAAGTAGACATGTGGGAAATGTTACTTATTAATAAGTATTTTGTGTGACATATCTCTATGATTTAAGGGCATAAAAATTCAAATTTGGAAATTTTCAAAATTTTTGCCAAATTTCCATTTTTTTCACAAATAAACGCAAGTAATATCAAAGAAATTTTACCACTATCATGAAGCCCAATATGTCACGAGAAAACAATGTCAGAATCACTGGGATCCGTTGAAGCGTTCCAAAGTTATAACCTCATAAAGGGACAGTGGTCAGAATTGTAAAAATTGGCCCGGTCATTAACGTGCAAACTATGCCCCGGAACACAGCGAAATACTTCCGGGACATAGTGCGCTGGCGCATGCGCACTAATGCTTTTCGGCTTTGGCCGCAGTTGGGCAAAGCATACTGGGCGTGAGCAAGGCAAGATTGCCTTGCGCAGGCGTGTACTACGGAGGACAGCGAATGAACTTCAAGCCAATATTGCGGCGAGCATGCAGCCAGCGGGAAAGGAAAAGGTGAATCAAACACCCGAAAACACCGCCCATCGGACCGAAAACTGGTCCCGCCAAATTCAGGTGACAGGTTCCCTTTAAGCCTGTCTGTGAAAGCCCTATTAACAGCTTCTAGGCTTCCACGAATATGCAGCGCCCCTACTGTCGCAGGGCCGAGGGGTACCCAGTACCGGGCCTCTGAGTCTCTGCTCTGGGGTTGTCACGGTGGCTAGGCCCAGTCCGTGACCCTGCTGAGGGGTGCCCAATGAAAGGTGTGAATGGTGGTGGTAGTGTGGTGCAGTAAATAACGAGGACACCGGGTTTCAGTCTCTTTACCTCTTTACTGAAGGCTTCAGTGTCCTCGGTCCGGAATACGGTTAACTGGGCTGCGCAAGCCTGGTCGGTCCGATGGCACCTCCAGAGTTCCCTTTGCAGGTGGAAATCTGTGCCTACCTGCTAGCGCTTGTGTGTTGTAGTCCTTCCCTGCTGAGCACCACGGGATAGTCCTCACAACTGTTGTGTCTGTTTCTCGTGTTCCCTCACAACTCTATTCTGATGTTCTTCCACGCCCCCCAAATCTTATGGTTAGGACGCCCCCGTATGACGGGGAGGCTCGGAGCTCTTCCGGGACTCTAGCGTCGCCCCACTCCTGTTGTTACCCCCCCTGTGTCTTCCTGGGTCAATTGTGTGAGACAGCCCGCCTATAACTGACTGTCCTGCCGTAGGTTTAAAGTTTGGCTTGGAGCTCTATACTTCCTCGGCGTTCCGGCCACCGGTTATGCGCCTCAATAGGATGTTGCCTCGTCTTACCGCACGACTCCTACTGGTATTCTCCTTGTTGCGTTGATCTCGTTTCTCACTCAGCTCAATATACCTCGCTTCTTGTCCTTTCTTGGGGTACCGCCGCTATATCGTGCAGGCGCGGTCCCGTAACGTTCTCTCTGGTTGCTAGGCCTCTGTCAGGATCCCACCCCTGACAGGGACCCCTCTGAATCTTCCCCTACAACACCCTCTGCCACAAGGTGTTGCCTGGTTCCAACCCAGTCAGCTTTCTCTCTAACTTCCTGCCTAACCCCCAGTTTTACCAGACTGTGAGGAGTGGCCTAATAAATAGAACCCTTAGGTCCCCCTGGAGGCCAGACTGTGAAATGTATTGGTGTCTGTGATACCTGGTCAGATGAACTCCTTCAGTGCCATCAGACGTACCATAGCCCCCCTTAGTGGCGGAGCTACAGTACTGCAACGACCAGGACTCTGGGGCGCTGCAAATAGTTCAGCAGTGACACCCATGCAATACAGTAAGCAAGGAATATTATTGATCACTCATTACTTTTTGAATAGACATTTAACAACTTATCTCCTACAGGAAAAAAGTACTGAGCGTATTTCAATATCTTCTTGTACCTTCATTATGTAGTTTTCTACGTAACTATTTCCCTTATAAACTTCTTGAAATTGAAGGGAATCGCCTAACACCAGCTGTATCACCAATAATTTTTCATCAATCATTCTTTTTACCATCATACAGTTTTTGTATTGCGTTTTTGTTCTCGTGGTATATACTGTACATTATGATTAGTGATGAGCGAACGTGCTCGCCACTACTCAGTACTTGCCCGAGTATCACTGTGCTCGGGGTACTCAGCGAGCACCGAGCACTTTCGGGATTACTTGATGGGAGCTCGGGTCTCTGCCTTTAAATTTTGGTGCTTTTTAGAGCGCCAATGAACATGCAGGGATTGTCTGCCATGCACTGTAATGCTGCAGCCATCTTTGTTGTGGTATTACAGTGATTGGCTGGCCGCACAGCATCATCAGGTCTATAAGATACCTGGCGCCGCCTTGCTCGGCGCATTCACTCCGGAATCAGATAGTGTAGGGAGAGCTGCTGCTGAGATAGGGTCAGATTTGATCTTTTATTAGTAAGGGTACTGTCACACATTGAAATTTCCATCGCTACGACGTTACGATTCGTGACGTTCTAGCGATATCGTTACGATATCGCTGTGTCTGACACGCTACTGCGATCAGACACCCTGCTGAGAATCATACGTCGTAGCAGATCGTTTGGAACTTTCTTTCGTCGCTTGATCACCCGCTGACATCGCTGGATCGTTGTGTGTGACACCGATCCAGCGATGTCTTCGCTTGTAACCAGGGTAAACATTGGGTAACTAAGCGCAGGGCCGCGCTTAGTAACCCGATGTTTACCCTGGTTACAAGCGTAAACGTAAAAAAACAAACCGTACATGCTCACCCGTCGGTGTCCTTCAGGTCCCTTGCCGTCTGCTTCCTGCTCTGAGTGCAGCCGTACAGTGAGAGCAGATCGCAGCACCGCTGCGCTTAGTTACCCGATGTTTACCTTGGTTACCCGGGGACTTCGGCATCGCTCCAGCGCCATGATTGCAACGTGTGACCGCAGTCTACGACGCTGGAGCGATGATTATACGACGCTGCGACGTCACGAATCGTGCCGTCGCAGCGATGAAAATTTCAATGTGTGACGGTACCCTTAGTGTGAGTCTACCATTGTTCAATCCAGAAATCCTAATAAACCAACAGTACTTTTTAGGGCTAATTCAGGGGTATATAGATTGCAGTACTAGGTAGGCAGGGGAGTCTATGTGCACATATCCACCTCAGTGCAAGGCCTGCAGGCACTGTATGTGAGTATATAGATCTCACTGCATACAACAAAAGGCTCCATTACTGTCTGCTGCTGTGTATTTTATATATAGCATATACCTAGCTGCAGGTATCCGTGGCTAGGATTTTTTTTTTTTTGCACCTTATACCTGCTAATTTTATTACAAAGCAATCCATAGCACCCTTTTTTCTACATTTATTTGCTTGGTCACACTGCAGACTACAGCCAGGTCATTTTAAGACAAGAGCATGAAAATCTAACAATTGAAAAAGTTTTTTTTTGTCCCAGGCATCAGATTTGAGTGTGCAGAAAATTCTGCCCTTTTTTTGGTACTATAGTATTTTTTGCAGTGTCTTACAACATTTTTGGACACCATTTTGCTGACCAAAAAATCTTTAGCTGGCCCAAAAATATTTAGCTACAGTTCTTATATTTATCACTGTGATTTGTACGCCACACGCATCGCATATCATTGCGCTAAATATTTTACAATTTTAGCACTCCAATTTTTTCTTTTTTAGTGTCATAGCCAACTTATTGACACAATTTTGGTGGGCCCAAAAAGATCAAGGCCCCATTTTGATCAGTCTGTTATCTCCGTCCGATGCCTGGTCTGTCTGTGCTCTACTTTCTTTTCAGGCATACATTCCACTTTTTGTCTGTCTGCTACCCTTGGTCTATATGGTATTTTGGGGTAAAAAAATTTTTTAAAACTCTAGGCCACATATTGAATCAGTCTGTTATCTCCGTCCGACGCCTGGTCTGTCTGTGCTCTACAAATACTTGCTTTTCAGGCATACTGTCATCTCAGTCAAATGCCTGGTTTATCTGTGGTCTACAAATACTTGCTTTTCAGGCATACATTACACTTTTTTGTCTGTCTGCTACCCTAGGTCTATACAGTATTTTGGGGTAAAAAAAAAAAAAAACTCCAGGCAACATATTGAAACAGTCTGTTATCTCCGTCCGACGCCTGGTCTATTTGTGCTTTACAAATACTTGCTTTTCAGGCATACATTGCACTTTTTGGTCTGCCTGCTACCCTTGGTTTATACAGTATTTTGGGGTAAAAACAATTTAAAAAAAACTCCAGGCCACATACCGAATCAGTCTGTTATCTCCATCCGACGCCTGGTCTATCTGTGCTCTATAAATACTTGCTTTTCAGTAGTGATGAGTGAATGTGCTCACCACTACTCGTTACTCGACTGAGTATCACTGTACTCGGTGTACTCGACAAGCACCTAGCATTTCCAGGATTACTCGGCAGGAACTCAGGTCTCCACCCTGCATTTTTGGTGGTCTTTAGAGACCCAATCAACATGCAGGGATTGTTTGCCAGGCACTGTAATGCCGCAGCCATTTATTTATTGTGGTCTTGCAGTGATTGGCTGGCCGCACAGCATCATCAGGGGTATAAGAGACCAGACGCTGCCCTGCTCGGCACATTCAGCTCCGGAATCAGACAGTGTAGGGAGAGCTGCTGCTGAGATAGGGTCAGATTTTGGGATTTCTTAGTCAGTGTGGGGTCTACCATTCTAAACTACTCAAATCGAGCGAAACCAACAGTCCTTTTAAGGACTAATTCCGGAGTATATAGGTTGCAGTGTTAGGTAGGCAGGGGAGTGTACGTCGCTCTATACATATCAGTGCAAGACCTGCAGGCACTGTATGTGTGTATATAGATATCATTGCATACATCAAGAGGGTCCATTCCATTACTGTCTCCTGCTGCTGCTCCGTATAGCATATATTGACCATATATACCTAGCCCAAGGTATAACTGGCTAGGAAAAAATTTTTTGCCAGGTTAATAGAGATTATTTTATTGCAAAGCAATCCAGAGCCCTTTTTTTCTCCATTTGACTTTTGACACTGCACAATACAGCCAGATCCTTTACCTAGCACAGTGTGAAAATCCAGCAATTTTAAAGGGGTCACAAAAATCACTTATGAGTGCGCAGAAAAATCTTTAATTTTTTTGTGGTACGGTAGAGTAGAATTTTTTTTGAGTGTCTTACACAATTTCTTGAAACCATTTTGCTAAACCCCCCCAAAAAATACATACAGGCCACATATTTTACAGTGTGGTATATCTGTGACACACCTCATACATCCATGTGCTAAAACTTTGGGCATTTTAGGCTGGTATTACATTTTTTGGCTGTCTGTTACTCTAGTTATATACAGCTCTATTTTTCATTTAAAAAAAATACAGGTCATAAATTTGGCAATGTGGTATTTCCGTGACAGGCCTCATATATCTGCATGCTCCAAGTTTGGGCATTTTAGGCCTTTAGTCCAGTTTTTTCCTGTCTGATACTCTACTTATATACAGCACTATTTTGCATTGAAAAAAAATAAAAAATACAGGCCACATATTTGGCAGTGTGGTATTTCTGTGACAGGCCTCATATATCTGTGTGCTCCAAGTTTAGGCATTTTAGGCCATTATTCCAGTTTTTTTCCTGTCTGTTACTCTACTTACATACAACACTATTTTTCATTTAAAAAAATAAAAAATACAGGCCGTATATTTGGCAGGGTGGTATTTCCGTGACAGGCCTCATATCTCTGCTCCGAGTTTGGACATTTTAGGCCGTTACTCCAGTTTTTTCCTGTCTGTTACTCTACTTATATACAGCACTATTTTACATTGAAAAAAATAAAAAATACAGGCCACATATTTGGCAGTGTGGTATCGCTTTCAGACGTCTGATGTATTTGTGGCCTACAAATTGTGGAAATTCAGGCCTACATTCCACTGTATTTGCTGTCTGTTACCCTAGTTCGGTCCACTATTTTGGTTTATAAAATTTAAAAATACAGGCCACATATTGAACAGTGTAGTATATCAGTAAAAATTCTTCTGTTTCAAGTTGTTATGGCTGCTTAATGACTGTTTTAAATGTTCCAACTACTACCACCATCATCATCTTCTGCCTAGAGGCAGTCACTGCGCACATAGAAAGTCTGAGGAGCAGAGGTTGAACGCTTGGGCGGTTACTGTACTCTGTCTCTGGATTACAAAAGCAAAATCTTCTAGATTAAATCATGACTGGAAGAGCAAGAGCACGTGGAAAAGCACGTGGCCAGGACTCGCAACTACTGAAGGCTAGTGTTCCTGTTATTGAATCAAAATCTTGTTTTTCTGACAACTCTGTTCAGGTGTGCAGAAACTATGTCAAATTGGTAGGTAGACCCCAGTGGGTCTTGTCACTGTGTCATGTTGACTACAGTCCACAGATGTTATCTAGAACCCTAATCTCACCTCTACTTTACCAGCATGATGAATTAATAGGAAAAGGACGTGGTATTGATGGAGCTGTTGTTTTCTTGCCAAAGAAACTCAATGAGATTAATGAGGTGGTTAGCCGCACATGGAATGGAGAAATAGTAAAGATGACAATTACTTTCACATTTGAGTTAAAACACACTTCACCAACTTGCTTTCACTTTTACAACATTATATTTTGAAGCCTTGAATAAAAAGTTGAACATATTGTGAAGCAAATAGGTATGAATAATTATCACCCAAATGATGTAACATAAGTCAGAACATGCACAACCTATCTGTGAGGAAATTATTTACCACCGAAATTTTGAAGTATGAGACTAGTGTCATCTTGTGGATTAATATGACCCACAAAGTCCTTCAAAGTGAAACTGTTCTGGATGTAATGTATAATTTTATCTTGAAAATTAGAAGAACATGCCTTCTATGATGCTTGCATTAAATATCTGATTGGCCAGATATGTATGGACTCAGGATGACCGGGCTGTGGGTACCTGTGCTGCGCCGGTTCTGGAACTGTCAAGGCTATGTCACCTGTTTCCCGGGGGAAGGAATAGGGGAATGGACAGGCCCCATTACCCCTGTCTGTTTAGATAGGAAACCTGGCCGTAAGCTGAGGGGAAAAAATGCAAACCAGGAGTGAGTCCCCAGCTGTCAGCGTGTGAGCAGCAAGGTGGGCAGTGCACTACGCACCTGAAGCACCGGTGCTGCGACCAACTGCAGCAGACAGACCCTGTGACCTAGAACCAGAGGGCCAGCTTAAGAGAAAGCGGGCACGACAGCAGAGATTTTTGGCGTGGACAAGCAGTGCATAGGAGGCTGAGCAGCGTGATCTTTCCTTAGAGCACTGGCGCTGCAAAGGACTGTTCCTGTTGGCTCCCACCACTAAAAGCTGTACTGCCAGAGAGCGAGGCACCGTGTGCCCAGTGACTGCCAGAGAGCGAGGTGCCGTGCATTCTATGACCGTGAGTACAGCGCATGTGCACAGTAGAGAGAGCCAGTTCATGCTACGTGTTCAGCTTTGCTAACCAAAAATTAAAAGCCACAGAGGAATGACAGAGGACATTGGAACAGTCAGTAAGGTACTCCCTTGGCATTTACCCAAACTTTGTATTCCTTGTGAGAGTCCCCCGCGCCTCAGGGTCAGGGTGATGAGAGGGTCTGAGAAAACTCTTCTCGACCTTTGCCACTGCCTCTGCTGGATTGGAGTTGTGTCTCTCTCACCTGTACTCCTTGCTTGGCCAATGAACTGTGACCTCTGCTGCCAGCGTTTTCCGATGGGAAATTTTTTAATAATTCCACAAGAAGGGCCATCTGGTCCTCCAACATTTTTGTACACCTGTCTGCCTCTGGAATAAGAGATATAAAGTTCTCCTTGTAGCATGGGTCTAGAAGTGTCACCAATCAGTATTGCCTGTCACCCAAAATTTTGAGAACACGAGGGTGACGGGAAAGGCAGTGTAACATAAACTCAGCCATGCGTGCAAGACTGCTAACAGTCAATACTTCCGTGTTCTCACCAAGAGGAAAACTCACAATGCTCTCCTCCTCCTCCTTGTCTTCAGGCCTCCACAACTTTCGACAAACCTCAGTAATATCATTGTAAATACATCATTGTAAATACATCATTGTAAATACACCCCTGTGGTTTTTATCTCTCCCACCTCGTTGTAGATTGTAAGTCACAAGCAGGATAGTTTTTGGGGGGTTTAATTATTGTTATCGTTGTTACTTAATGTAGATTGTAAGCTGTCACGAGCAGGGTAGTTTCATTTCTGTTTAATTATTGTACTATTGTTATTGTTGTTACTTAGTGTAGATTGTAAGCTGTCACAAGCAGGGTAGTTTTATTTCTATTTAATTATTGTATTATTATTATCGTTGTTACTTAGGACTGTTGTGTTTGAAACTGTTAAACTGTAAATATGTTGGCGCTATGTAAATAACTATAGATCCAGAATAAATCAAGGAGTAGCTCACTGTTTTTAATAATAACAGGTGCTCTAGAAAAAATTTCAAGCAAAAATGAAATAATTTTATTACGAATATTTTATTTTCTTTCCATATTCAAATCAATATCGCACAGTAAAGGACCATTGAGGAATATGATATGGGTATCAAAATTCAACGTTTCGGCTATATCATAAGCCTTTATCAAGAGATACCTAAATGTAAAATAAAATGACATAGAATCATATTCCATACATCACAAAATTAGAATAGAACAATAAATTGTTGTAGATTTTATATATAAAAAATATATGAAAAAAAAAAAAAAAAAAAAAAAAAATAATAATAATAATAATAATATATTAAAAAATAATAATATTATTCCTTATTATGGAATAATATTATTATTTTTTCATATATTTTTTATATATAAAATCTTCTGCGATATTAACCATATTCTTTTAGGTGACTTGTTTTTGTCAGCAATCATCCGTGTTCTCTATATGTATGATAGAGTCCTGTATCTATGAATTATTGAATCATTGTTACTTACCTCAAGTTTTGCTATACAATTGTGTATGTATATACTTTATTGTTCTATTCTAATTTTGTGATGTATGGAATATGATTCTATGTCATTTTATTTTACATTTAGGTATCTCTTGATAAAGGCTTATGATATAGCTGAAACGTTGAATTTTGATACCCATATCATATACCTCAATGGTCCTTTACTGTGCGATATTGATTTGAATATGGAAAGAAAATAAAATATTCCTAATAAAATTATTTCATTTTTGCTTGAAACAACAGTGTGCCAGATGTAAATAATTATAAATATTAATATTAGAACACAGAGAAGCAGGATGGAGACCTTAATTATGGCGTCATTGCCGCTCACCATCTTGGTGAATTCCTCAAAGTTTTGGAGGATGGTACATATGTCTGACATCCATGTCCACTCCTGAGATTTTATGTGTGAAGTCAGAACTGAATACCGACGGCCTTGTTGATGCTGTTAGTCACCAACTGCCCTCTTCTGCTCACAAATTATCTTCAACATCTGCAGTGTAGAGTTCCAAAGAGTGGGGACATCACACACCAGTCAGTGAGCCAGAAGCTGCAAACGCTGCTGAAGCATGGCAAGGGCGGACAAAGCTCTAGCTGACTTTCTAAAATGGATACGAAGAGCCTCGTACTTTTCCTAGCAGATCTGGTACTTCCATATCGCTTTTCAGAAAACGTTGAACAATGAGGTTAAGCACATGGGCCAGGCATGGTACGTGTGTGAGCTCACCTCGCCACAGAGCAGCTACCAGGTTCCAGCCATTATCACACATGACCATGCCTGGTTGTAAGTTCAATGGTGTCAGACACAGATCTGCCTGCTCTTTCAGAGATGTCTACAACTTTCCATCATTGTGCGGTTTGTCAACTAAGCATATTATCTTCAGCACAGCCTGTTGCCTCTTGGAAGAGGCAGTGCTACAGTGCTTCCAGCTTGCGAGTAAAGTGAAACTTTCGAAGATGAAGGCCGAAGAGGAAGCGAAGGAGGAGGTGCAGGAGCTGTAGACTGTGAGGGCAACCCAGATTGATGTAGGGCCCGCAATACTCAGGGTTGGGAGGATGTGCACCATCCCAAGGTCGGACTGGGTCCTGGCTTCCATTATGTTGACCCAGTGTGCCATCAGTGAGATGTACTGTCCATTTCAAGAAACTGCAAAAATGTTTGTGCATGCCCTCATGATCTCCCGCCTCGACTATTGCAACCTTCTGCTCTCTGGCCTCCCCTCTAGCACTCTTGCACCACTCCAATCTATCCTAAAGTCTGCTGCCCGAGTAATCCAACCATCCCTCCATTTTTCCTCAGCCTCTTCTCTCTGCCAGGCCCTTCATTGACTTCCTATTGCCCAGAGGCTACAGTTCAAAACCCTAACTATGACATACAAAGCCTTCCAATACCTGTCTCCATACATCTGTGACATGGTCTCCCAATGTCCGACTGGGTCAAGGCTTCCTCTACGCTAACCCAACATGTCGTCAGTGAGATGTACCGGCCCTGCCCACAAGCACTTGTCCATGTGTCTTGTCCTTTACCCCAATTCCACTACCACCCTCCGCTACTCTTCCCTCGTTCGAGGAGCACTCTGTCCACATCTGCTCCCCATCTAACCTCCAGCTGGCTGTCATCTACCGCCCTCCAGAACTAGCCATCTCCACCTTTCTTGACCACTTCACCACCTGGCTACTTAATTTCCTCTCAGCCGATATCCCCACTATCATCATGGGTGACTTCAATATCCCTATTGACATTTCCACCTCAACCGCCTCTAAACTTTTATCGCTCACAGCCTCCTTTGGTCTCACTCAATGGTCATCCGCAGCCACCCATAAAGATGGCCACACATTGAACCTCATCTTCACCCGCTTCTGTTCCCTTACTAATCTCACTAACTCACCCCTCCCCCTGTCTGACCACAACCTACTGACATTTTCTTCCCTCTCCCCTCCTAGTGCGCATCCTCCACTCCACAAACTCACTCACCCTTGCAGAAATCTCAAACACCTCAATTTACACTCACACTCTGAGTCCCTTCTCCCTCTTACAGACATAGCTTCCTTCCATGACACAGATGCTGCTGCCACTTTTTATAACACCACAATAACAGCAACACTCGATTCGACCGCCCCGCTCATGCATAGCAAAACTCGTATAATCAACAGGCAGCCCTGGATGACCAGCCTGACCAGGGTCGCTGAGTGGAGATGGAAGAGATCTCGTTCTGCTGAGCACTTCACTGCATACAAGCAGTCCCTCGCCAGCCTCAAGTCCACGCTCACTGCCGCAAAACAAACTTACTTTTTATCTCTCATATCCTCCCTGACTCACAACCCTAAGCAGCTCTTCAACACTTTCAATTCACTACTCCGTCCCCCAGCATCTCCTCCCTCCCCTCTCATTTCTGCTGAAGAATTTGCCTCTTTCTTTAAGCAGAAGATCGATAACATCAGACAAAGCTTTGGCCCGCAGCCCACAATGCCCCTCCTCTTGACTTCTCAGCCCTGTTCCAAAACCAGCTTCTCCACCATGACAGACGATCAGCTCTCCATCCTTCTGTCAAGATCACATCTCACCACTTGCACGCTCAACCGTCTCCAGTCCCACCTCATCCCTAATCTCGCAAAAGTCTTCATCACAACCCTAGCACAACTCTTCAACCTCTCACTTACAAACGGTGTCTTCCCCTCATCCTTCAAACACGCATCAATCACACCTATCCTCAAAAAACCCTCCCTCGACCCATCCTCTGTGTCCAGCTATCGCCCAATATCCCTTCTCCCTTATGCCTCAAAACTACTGGAACAGCATGTCCATCTTGAACTGTCCTCCCACTTCTCCTCCTGCTCCATCTTTGACCGGTTACAATCTGGCTTCCGACCACATCACTCAACTGAAACTGCCCTAACTAAAGTGACCAATGACCTACTAAATGCCAAGAGCAAGCGACACTACTCTGTCCTCCTCCTCCTGGACCTGTCTTCTGCCTTCGACACTGTGGACCACTCCTTCCTGTTACAGATTCTCTCATCTCTTGGCATCACAGACTTGGTCCTATCCTGGATCTCATCATATCTAACAGACCGGATATTCAGTGTCTCCCTCTCCCACACCACCTCCTCATCTTGCCCCCTGTCTGTCAGTGTTCCCCAAGGCTCAGTTCTAGGACCCCTACCCTTCTCCATCTACACCTTTGGCCTGGAACAGCTCATAGAATCCCACTGTTTACAATATCATCTCTACGCTGATGACACGCAGATCTACCTATCTGGACCAGACCTCACATCCTTACTGACCAAAATCTCACAATGTCTGTCTGCTATTTCATCCTTCTTTTCTGCTCATTTTCTAAAACTGAACATGGACAGAATTCATCATCTTTCCCCACCTCACTCTACCACTCCACCCGACCTATCCATCAATGTCAATGGCTGCTCACTTTCCCCGGTCCCACACGCTCGGTGCCTCGGGGTGATCCTTGACTCTACCCTCTCTTTCAAGCCACTTATCCAAGCCCTTGCCTCCTCTTGCCAATTCCAACTCAAATACATTTCCCGGATCCATGCATTCCTTGACCATGAAACCACAAAAACACTAGTACTTGCCCTTATCATCTCCCGCCTTGACTACTGCAACCTTCTACTCTTTGGCCTCCCCTCTAGCACTCTGGCACCACTCCAATCCATCCTAAACTCTGCGCTGCTGCCCGACTAATCCACCTGTCTCCCTGTTACTCCCCAGCCTCTCCTCTCTGCCAGGCCCTTCACTGGTTTCCTATTGCCCAGAGGCAGTTCAAAACATTAACAATGACATACAAAGCCATTCAAATCCTGACTCCTCCATACATCTGTGACATGGTCTCCCAGTTCCTACCTACATGCAACCTTCGATCGTCTCATGATCTCTTTCATTGTAATCCTGCCTGTGATAATAAAGAGATAATTAAATGTGATTTCCACAAAATCAGCAGTGTTAGCCTATGGAGAACTCAGTGACCAATGTAAAAACAGCAAGATTTTAATACCACCAAAATTGTTTCTTGTAAAAATTTATTTAAACAATAAGTTGAAATCTGATGTGATGACGAATCCCCTTTTAAATTCTTAAACTGTGTTGTCTGAAAATGTGATATCTATTAGTAAAATGATCTGCCAAGACATTAGCCACATCTTGATTATATGCTGCAGTTTACACATTTCTGCCAACTTCCAAAATATTTGAGTATATTAGTGCGAATCATCATACTGAGCTATGAGAAGAATGTAACCTCAGCTCCAAGATCTGTGATGAAATCTATGTTGCTACATCAGTTTGTCCTTTTCCATTCCCAAACTTGTAAATGTATATGTAGCGCCCCCACTGCCGCAGGGCCGAAGGGTACCCGGTACCGGGCCTCTGAGTCTCTGTTCTGGGGTTGTCACGGTGGCTAGACCCGGTCCGTGACCCTGCTGAGGGGCGTACAATGATAGGTAGAGGGAATGGTGTGCGTGATGGTGATGATGTTGTAGTGGTGCGGTGCAGGTTGCAGTAAATAACGAGGACACCGGGTTGCAGTCTCTTTACCTCTTTACTGAAGGCTTCAGGGTCCTCAATCCGGAATACGGTTAACCGGGCTGCGCAAGCCTGGTCGGTCCGATGGCACCTCCAGAGTTCCCTTTGCAGGTGGAAATCTGTGCCTACCCGCTAGCGCTTGTGTGTTGTAGTCCTTCCCTGCTGAGCACCATGGGATAGTCCTCACAACTGTTGTGTCTGTTTCTCGTGTTCCCTCACAACTCGATTCTGATGTTCTTCCACGTCCCCCAGATCTTATGGTCAGGGCGCACCCGTATGACGGGGAGGCTCGGAGCTCTTCCGGGACTCTAGCGTCGCCCCACTCCTGTTGTTACCCCCCTGTGTCTTCCTGGGTCAATTGTGTGAGACAGCCCGCCTATAACTGACTGTCCTGCCGTAGGTTTGAAGTTTGGCTTAGAGCTCTATACTTCCTCGGCGTTCCGGCCACCGGTTACGCGCCTCAATAGGATGTTGCCTCGTCTTACAGCACGACTCCTACTGGTATTCTCCTTGTTGCGTTGATCTCGTTTCCCACTCAGCACAATATACCTCGCTTCTAGTCCTTTCTTAGGGTACCGCCGCTATATCGTGCAGGCGCGGTCCCGTAACGTTCTGTCTGGTTGCTAGGCCTCTGTCAGGATCCCACCCCTGACAGGGACCCCTCTGAATCTTCCCCTACAACACCCTCTGCCACAAGGTGTTGCCTGGTTCCAACCCAGTCAGCTTTCTCTCTAACTTCCTGCCTAACCCCCAGTTTTACCAGGTTGTGAGGAGTGGCCTAATAAATAGAACCCTTAGCTCCCCCTGGAGGCCAGACTGTGAAATGTATTGGTGTCTGTGATACCTGGTCAGATGAACTCCTTCAGTGCCATCAGACGTACCATAGCCCCCCTTAGCGGCGGAGCATCAGTACTACAACGACCAGGACTCTGGGGCGCTGCATATATACGACTGAAAAAGTAGAGTAACAATCAGGAAAGTAAGCATTTCCTGTTGTGAATTCTGCTCTTTGGCTCCCTCCGGTGGTTATAAGTGGTAGTGCTGCTGTCTTTGGATCGCAGCAGTCATCAGGTGTGTCCACTTATTGCAATTCTGACTGGGCTATTTAGTCTTGCTTGACCCTTTGGTTAGTGCCAGTTGTCCATTGTTTCCTGGAGGATTCACTTCCCTGCCTGGTCTCTCTTGCTTGCTGTTCATTTCAACAAGATAAGTGCTGGCTTTGTTTTCTGCAGTCCACATGCTGTGGGCCTCATCGTTCTAGTTATTTTCCATGTTTTGTCTTGTCCAACATGTATGTTTGGGATTGTTGTCCTACTGCAGAATAAATTTGGAGCCAGTTTCCTCCTTGATGGTATTGCATGATGTATCTGCCTGTATTTCTTAGCATTTGTGACACCATTAATCCCCAAATCCCCCAACTGTGTTTGTTGAATTGCAGCCCCAAACGTGCAAGGAACCTCCATCATTCTTCACTATAGCCTTCAAACACTCATTATTATACTGTTCTACAGCCATTATGTTATATCCATAATGTTATATTCTGCCTTATGTTATATCCAGTTCATTTAAATTTTAACTCTTTAGTCCAGAATACCGACCCATTTTTTGGCATCCCAGTTGCTATGCTTTTGGCATAATTGAGTTGCTTGATTTAATTGATTGGTTTAATTTCAAAAGTATGACTTTTTAGCTGCAATTCTTTCATGAAGACCACTTCTGGCCAGACTTCTCCGGACAGTAGGTAGGTATAGTCCCAGTGATTGCTGCCAGTTCAGAGCTGAGGGCACTGCTGAATATCTTCCAGTTTAGAAGGGATAAGCATGACGTGCTGTTCATCTTAGTTTCCTTGACTGATCACTTCATCTACGGTCCTCAACATTGCATGTTATGTGTCTGTGCTTGTATATATAATATTTGTGTATGTCACTGTATATATGTCTGTATGTGTGCGCCTGTATACAGCTCTGGCAAAAATTAAGAGACCACTGCAAAATGTTCAGTTTGTCTGATTTTTCTCTTTATAGGTATATTTTTGAGTAAAATGTAAATTGTTCTTTTATTCTATAAACTTCTGACAACATGTCCCCGAATTTCCAAGCAATAATTTTTGTATTTTTTTTCTGGCAAAGAAAAAGGGTAAAAATTAAATAAAATAAACCCAGTGCTTTCAGACGTCAAATAATGCAAAGAATATAAGTTCATAATCATTTAGAAACACCAATACTAATGTTTTAACTCAGGAAGAGTTCAGAAATCAATATTTTGTGGAATAACCATGATTTTTACTCACAGCTTGGCATGCTTTCCACCAGTCTTCACACTGCTTCTGGTGCAAAAATTTAAGCAGTTATTCTTTGTTTGATTGCTTGTGACTATCCATCATCCTCTTGATTACATTCCAGAGGTTTTCAATGGGGTTCAGGTCTGGAGATTGGGCTACCCATGACATGGTTTTGATGTGGTGGTCTCTTAATTTTTGCCAGAGCTGTATATGTATATGTAACTAGTGTTGAGCATTCCGATACTGCAAATATCGGGTATCGGCCGATATTCGCTGTATCGGAATTCCGATACCGAGTTCCGATATTTTTGGGATATCGGAAATCGGAATCGGGATCCATATTCATGTAAAAAATAAAGAATAAAAATAAAAAATATGGATATACTCGCCCCTGGCTCTCAGCGGTGCAACCGGCAGCCTCCGTTCCTAAGAATGCAGTGAGTGTAGGACCTGCGATGACATTGCGGTCTTGTGATTGGTCGCGTGACCGCTCATGTGACCGCTCACGTGACCGCGACGTCATCGAAGGTCCTTCACTCTCTGCATTCTTAGGAACGGAGGCAGACGCTTGCAGCGGTGACAGCCAGGGTTCGTTGGAGGGGTGAGTATATCCATATTTTTTATTTTTATTCTTTATTTTTTACATGAATATGGATCCCACGGCCTGAAGGAGAGTTTCCTCTCCTTCAGACCCTGGGAACCATCTAGGATCGCTCCCTATTACATTCCGATATTTGTGTCAAATTGACTTGTATTGGTATCGGGTATCGGTATCGGCGATAACCGATATTTTTTGGATATCGGCCGATCCAATCCGATACCGATACTTTCAAATATCGGAAGGTATCGCTCAACACTGGTATGTACCTGTACCTTTGAAAAAGTATTTATAACCTGGGAACTTTTCTACATTTTTTCTCGTGACAACCACAAACCTAAATGTATTTTATTGGGATTTTATTTGGGATTTAATGTGATATACCAACACAAAAAGCATGTATTTGTGAAGTATAAAGGAAATTATAAACCGTTTTCTAAATATTTGGTCTCATCTGACCAGAGCACCTTCTTCCACTTGCCATGTAGAGGGCACAGCAAGCAGATGATCAGATGAGACAAAAATAGAGCTTTTGGGCTAAATGTATAACGCTAAGTTTGGCAGAAAACTAACACTGCACATCACCCTGCATGGTGCGCATGAAGGCTTTTTTGGTGTCCAATGCAACGGGTGGTTATATACATCTGGTCACCTCCATTGCTTGGACTGTGCATGCGCCGGCATCTGATGCGCAACTAATCTTGCCTCCTTCTAACATTGCGCAGTGTACATGCAGGCATCTTCTGCGTCCATAACAACGGGTGGTGACATATTTCCGGTCATCGTCGAAACATAGACTGCACATGTGCCGGAGTTCTTGGCAACAATTCTGAGCCTGTACATGATACAGTCTCCCACTGTTTCTGTCCATCGGTGTACTCACCGGTGATCAATGCCACTAATTAAGTAAGTGTATATATACACTCTCTTTGGCACACATTGGCGTAGTCGACAGGATGCAGTCTACGGACGCAGAGACAGTAGACCAGGCATCATGGATGCCCCGAAGTGCAGCTTGCTGCTGGGGGCCATGCTTAGCAATCTCCCTAAATTCATGGGGAGTAATTTAATGCTGTGGGACTGGAATGACCGGGTTAAAGGCATGTTGAAGATGCATCCTTTGATCCCCTGCTATACAGGCAGAGATTGATCTCATGGCCCTGAACGGTGAGGCTAGATGTACTGTAATGTTTCGCCCTCCTTCATGAATGGGACATTTTGAACAAGGTGTTCCAGATTTTAGAAGATATATTCAAACTCACAGAAAGAGTATGGGTACCATATATGGATCGCCCCCATGGGGCCGTGGGGTGCTCAGTACCGGGTCCTGCGGTTCACAGGGGGATGTCACAGTGGCTGACCCGGTCCGTAGCCCTGGGGCGTCCGTGTAAAAGGGAAAGGTCTTTAAAGGGATAGAGTTTATGTTCATGACGCCACCTGCGGTATTCTGTCAGGGTGACCGACTCTGCTTTAAGAGGTCCGCTGGAGTGATGTTATGGCAGCTAGATGGTTTACCTTCCCACAGGTAAAGTATGTCCCCAGGGCGTCCCAGTGTGTAAATGGTGGATGGTGAGAGGCGCAGAGAAGAATGAGGACACAAGTTTGCAGTCTCTTTACCTTTACTGAAGACTTCAGCATCCACAGTCCAGGACACCAGATCACAGGGCAGGCAGAGTCTGGCCAGTTTGGAGGCAAGTCCAGAGTCCCATTGTCAAGGTGGAAATCAGTAGCCTTCCCTTGCGCTGCAGTGTTGTAGTTAATTACTGCCTATGGCTTCACATAAGGTCCTCACAGATGTAATGTCTTTCTCTCTGTCCCCCATATAGGATAGGACAAACCCGTATGACTGGTGGCTTGAAGGTGTTTATAGGGACTCTAGCATGCCTCAGCCTCCAAAGGTTGCCACCGTGCCTCCAGGGTGTAGGGTGGACAGGTAACTTGCAATCTCTGGAGCAAAGAATAAAGGTCCTTACTCCCTCGGTGTTCCGGCCACTGGGCTTCAGAAGGAGGCAGCCTGTGTAGGGCTGGTCCCCTTCTGGTATCCTCTCCTTTGCTGCGACTCCCTTCACGCTCGCTGCAATACAGTTCTGCCTTCTGAATGTCTCTTCCTAGGAGCTGCAGCTCTGAGGGCATGCACAGCTCCGGGTCCTTTCTCCTTCGTTCACTGACAGGATCCCACCCGTCAGGGACCAACTAACTGAGCTGAGCTCAGCCAGCAACTAACTAAATTTCCCTACAGGTGACCAGTTTTACCTATGTGGGGAGTGACCTAATAAATAGGAGCAGAAGCTCCCTCTGGTGGCCTGGAGTGTGAAATGTGTTGCATGTTTGTGATACCTGGATGCAGTTATCCTTCATTGCCTCCAAACAAAGTATCACTCTCCCCGAGAGGAAAGCAATACCACTGCGATGACCAGAACCCTGGGGAGCCGCATATACTCTATAGTAAGATCAAAATGTATAATCGTATTGACCAGATACACAATTGAAACACTAAGAAAAGTGGAGTTCCATACACATAATAAAATTAGCAGTATATTTTATTAAACATAATATTGTTCAAATATCACAAAAACTGAAGCACAAACAAGAGATATAAAAAACCCTAGTGAGAACCAAATAAGTCCCTGGCATAAAAACTAGTGATAACTAGGGTTGAGCGACTTTTCATTTTTTGAGATCGAGTCGGGTTTCACGAAACCCGACTTTCTCAAAAGTCGGGTCGAGTGAAATCGGCCGATCTTATTGAAAAGTCGGGGTTGGGGATCGGCCAAAACTTGTGTGCCAAACCGCATATGACCCTCCTAGGAAGCACGCGTAAGACAGCAGGAGTATGGGGCGGCAGCCTTGGCAGGGATGGTCCGGAGTAGTGACGTACCTGCCTTGTCCATGGCTGAACCAGAGTGGGCCCAAGAAATCCGAAAGTAAATACGGGAAATGGGGGAAGAGTAGTCCATATTCAGAAGAGCCCCCACTGCAGCTTCAAAGATGTCTAGAGACAGGACTAAATCCAAGACTCGCTTGCCCGTTGAACATCGCCAGGGAATGGGACAACCCCGTGCAGAATGTATCCAATTTTGTTTCAAGTGTGGAAATGCCGGACATTATGCTCAAGGGTGTGTGAGACAGGAGTGGTCCCTACGTCGGCAGCCATTAAAATTAGTGGGCTCCGTGGCTGGGGGATGCTGCCCGGAGCCTGAAAAGCCAAGGAGGAGAGAAGGCAGTCCTGAAAGTTTAATTTACCTGAGCTCCCTTGTATGGGATGAAATGGATGGTCGAGCCGTTCGCTGTCTAGTTGATGCTGGTTCCCAAGTGACAACTGTGCCAGAAAGTATTTTAGATGTCATTTTCTTGAGGCTACACGGCCCGAATGGGGCCCAGTGATCATGTTAACGGTGGCCGATCAGTTGCCCATCTGTTGTGAACTCTGTTTTCAGGCTCCCTCTTGTGGTCACTGGTGGTATGGTGTGACTTTTGCTTTGGGCTCCCCCTGGTGGCTTTGTTTGTTATCCTGCTGGTCTCTGGCTATCAGCTGGTTCGTTATCCTCTGGGAGGTTCCTATATAGCTCTGTTTTACTTCCACTTGTTGCCGGCTGTCAATGTAATCAGTGCTACTCAGATTCCTTCTGACTACCTCGCTCCCAGTCCATCCAGGACAAGCTAAGTTTTGTTTGCTCATTTTTTGATCAGCAGTGTTTATCATGTTTTCTTGTCCAGCTTGCTAAAATGTGATTCCCTTGCTTGCTTGATGCTCTAGTGGACTGAGTTTCTCCCCACACACCATTAGTTGGTGCGTGGGTTATTGAAATCTCAGGATGGATATTTTGTAAGGGTTTTTTATTGATCGCATAGACCCCTGCGCTATTTTCTGCTTTCTAGTACTAGTGAGCCTCTTTTGCTGAATCTGATTTCATCCCTACGTATGTGCCTTCTTCTTACTTCACCATTAATATTTGTTGGGGGCTTCTATATCTTTGGGGATTATTTCTCTGGAGGCAAGCGAGGTCTTTCTTTCTCTTTAGGGGTAGCTAGTTCCTCAGGCTGGCTCGAGACGTCTAGGAATTTTTTAGGCACGTTCACCGGCTACCTCTAGTTGTGTTTGATAGGTTCAGATTTGCGATCAGTCCAGTTACCATCTCCCTAGAGCTTGTCCTTAGTTTATTCACTTACTGGTCTATTCGTGATCCTCAGCCACTAAGGATCATAACACCCATCCTGGTCGCAGGGGTGGTATGGATGCAAATTCTAGTGTGCGGCAAAGATGTGGGCCAGAAAGGAGTTGTGTTGACTGGCAGAGACCCTGGCAACGGCCCTGCAGTGAATTTGGGGATGAATGTGCTGAAAGAACTCAGGACTCTCTTGATCAGCGAGTCACCAGACGCTTTCCTGGACCAATGGAGCCCACAAACTCCCCAGAGGAAAGTGTTTCGACAATTGATACGGGTTGCCCAGGCCCAAGAAACATCAAGTGAAGGGAAAGTCTTAAGAAAAGTGATAGTCCCTGCTGGTAAACTCATTCTATCACCTGGTCATACTGTGCTCACGCTGCCCTACGAGCTTGTACGAGCTTGTACACCCCTCGAAGGGGTGAAAGTCCAGATAAAGCCAACCTTAATGGACCAAATACTCTCGGGACTACTCATTGCTCGGACATTAGCCATCATCCATGGTGGTGCGGTGTGTCAACCCCAAGACAATCTTACTCTCTCACCCAAGAGTGAAGTGGCAGAGGTGCTGGGCATGCCTGAGGAATTGTGGAGTGGCCCCCAAGCGCAGGGCAGTGGGGTACCCGGTACCAGGTCTCTCGGTTCTGGGGATGTCACGGTGGCCCGACCCGGTCCGTGGCACTGCTAAGGGGCGCCCAATAAAAGGTGTAGGTGATGGTGTGGGTTGCAGGAAATAATGAGGACACAGGGTTGCAGTCTCTTTACCTCTTTACTGAAGGCTTCGGCATCCTCAATCCAGAGCACTGCTAACTGGGCTGGCTGAGACCAGCCGGTCCAAAGGCACATCCAGAGTTCCCTTTGCAGGTGGAAATCAGTAGCCTACCTACTAGCGCCTGGGTGTTGTAGTACTTCCCTGCTGAGCACCAAGGGATAGTCCTCAGAACTGTCGTGTTTGTTTCTGTTCTTTCTCTCCGTCCCCCAGATGATATGGATAGGATGCACCCGTATGACGGGGTAGGCCTGGAGTTATTTTATAGGGACCCTAGAGACGCCCCTCTCCCACAATTGCCTCCGTTGTCTTCATTAGGTGTAAAAGGTGAGACAGCCAACCTAAAGTTAACTGCCCTGCCGTTGGTTTGAAGTAATGCGTAGTCTATTACTTCCTCGGCGTTCCGGCCGCCGGCTACGCACCTCAGCAGGATGTTGCCGATCTCGGGGCACGACTCCTACTGGTTCTGTCTCCTTTGTGCTGTGATCTCGTTTCTCACTTCTCCACAATATCCTTCGCTTCGTGTCCTTTCTTAAGATGCCGCCGCAATGAGGTGCAGGCACGGCTCCGTAACAATCTGTCCTTTCGCTAGGCCTCTGTCAGGATCCCACCCCTGACAGGGACCCCCCTGAATCTTCCCAAGTAACGCTCTCCTCTCACTAGATGTTACCTGGGCAAAACCCAGTCAGCTTCTCCCTAACGTCCTATCCAACCCCCAGTTTTACCAGAGTGTGAGGAGTGGCCTAATACATAGAACCCTTTGCTCCCCCTGGTGGCCGGAGTGTGAAGTGTAATGTGTGTGACTGTAATACCTGGTCAGGTGAACTCTTTTAGTGCAATCAGACGTAACATCACTCCCCTTAGTGGCAGAGTGACATTACTGCAACGACCAGGACTCTAGGGCGCTGAAAATTGATGCAGCTGGAGGCCATTCAGTTGGCCATAAAACAAGGAGATCCATGGACTGTAGCCTTTGCAATGACTCCGGAGCACCCGTGCCGAATCTTGGAGCAGATACGGGCAGAATTGACGGGACTCTTCACCGCAATAGGTGCAAAAGGTGGAAGCTGTATTACCAGGATGTCTTCACCCATCGTGAAGATGACTTCAGGTGCACTACAGATATAACCCATGAAATACCCACAGGAAGTGCTGCACCGATCCAGGAGAGATACCAGCAGATACCGCCTTAGATGTACAAGGAAGTGAAAGAAATGTTGGCACACATGCTGCAGAGTGGAGTCATGCGGGAGAGTCAGAGCCCGTGTCCAGCTCCCATTGTCCTAGTTCAGAAAAATGATGGGACCCTTTGGTGTCAACTATAGGCGAATGAATGCCTGTATGGTGCGGGTCTCTTACCCCTTACCCAGAATTAAGGAGTCACAATCTGCCTTGGGAAAGGCAAAGTATTTCTCATTCCTGGATCTGGCTAGTGGATACTGATAGGTGCCCCAAGACTGGCCTAAGACAGCTTTCATACTGCCCATGGGATTGCTTGAATTTAATCGGATGCCCTTCGGACTGACTAATGCTCCTGGGACGTTTCAGCGATTGATGGAAAGGTGTTTGGGGGATCTGAACTTCGAAGCAACACTCATCTACCTGGATTTTCTATGCAGCCACCTTTGAAGAGCACCTCCGGTGGCTGGAGCAAGCGTTGAGTCAACTGGAGAAGCACGGCCTGAAAGTAAAGCCCCAAAAATATCACCTCTTCTGTAAGCAAATCGAGTACCTGGGACATGTCGTCTCCGCTGAAGGGGTGAGAGCTACATGTGAGAAGATAGCGGCAGTTCAGGAATGCCCACTCCAAAGTCAGTAAAGGACATTCAGGCCTTCCTGGGGCTTACAGGGTACTACCGAAGGTTCATGATGAATTTCACTCGCATCGCTAATCTGCTGGAACTATTGAAAGGGGTGCCGTCTGGTGCAAAGAATTGGACCATTCAGAGGGGAGATAGCCAAGAGGAAACCTTCAGAGCCTTGAAGATAGCCTTGACTGAGGCCCCAATACTCATCTACACAGACTTTTCTCACCCTTTTATTCTACACACCGATGGAAGGCTTCATGGTCTGGGGGCTGTGCTATCCCAAATGCAGGAAGGGAAAGAACGAGTGATTGCCTACGCAAGCTGGTCCCTCCATGACTCAGAATGTAACCCGGACAATTACAGTTTCTTCAAGTTGGAATTGCTGGCGTTATTGTGGGTGTGGCGCCCCTAGGGGTATTTGCCACAAAAATAGTTATTGACACCAAATACAAATATTAAAATAGCAAGACTGCACTACCATCTCCGGCCAGAAGGGGGAGCTCCAGAGACTCCCCTTCATCTATTCTGGTCTGAGAAAAGGACTGGCAGTTGGGTTGAGGAGCTGAAAGTGAGAGGTCGTATAACTGAACTCCTAACAGCCCTATGACGGATTATAGGCCTGTAATACCCATAGTAGGAAAAGAGGAATAGAGAAAAAGGACATTGTGAGAACCGGGTAGCAATAACCTCTACCCAGAATAGGCGCAGAGACGGATACCGGATCCGTGGCTATATTCATTAGATATAATACAGCAACCGGAAGGAAGTGAGGTGATATCAGCTTCACCAGGGTAAGACGCAGCAACAGACACAGAGTTCAGCGGTACTCCCAGAGGGGGTAAGCCGACAAAAAAAGGACTCGGGTTGTCCGTCGAACCAGAGCACAGAAGAGACAGATTGGGTCGGCAGCCAGTTCACATACAGCAGCAGGGCCATACAGAAACTGCGCATAATAAGAGGTGGAAATCCTGACAGGATCAAAGTAATTCAGAGTTCTTAAACAGACTCCGGTGACAGTATTGGTTGCAAATCCCTTTTTGTTAAAGTAAACTGGTTAAACGTTTCAGCGCCTCAGTCTTTCATTTGGACAATAGCCATCGATCCAGGATCGGGGTCATCACAGCTGAGAGGACCTGCTGCTGATCAAGTAAGTGTCTGTTCCTTCATGATATCCCTTACACTGTGCATCGCCTGAGGCCACAGCACCGGGCCAAGCCACTAGTGACATCCCCCTCAAGAGACGGACCTCATTGATCTGGTGCTGGGTACCTCGGTCTCACGGGTGTCACAACTGGCGTCACGAACAGGATTGGGCCAGCCCGTACACCGGGTATTGTGTGCCGTAATTGGAGTCTGAAACTGTGAAAATTTGGATGAAAAATCTTGGAAATTGACTTTGTTAAAGAAAATCCCGTTCCCCATTGAAAACTATGGAAAGTGACTTTTCTCCATTGGTTATAATGGGGTAAAAATGGCCGCCATCCCCTGATGTAATCATCTCATAACCGTTAGGCACAGAACTGTTAATCGAGCTACGTCATTACCCAAGCCCCAGTCTAACTGAAAAACTTCAAAATCCATCATCACAGAGCGTGCGGCAGTTAGAGGCAGCAGGGGGCATGTCATTGTCATCCTGCTGCACAGAGGAACGAATCTACATTATCTAGACGGAAGCTGGGACCGGAGGGGTCTGGATTAACTAAGGGGGTACAGTATGTCGCAGCACGGAGACGCCGCAGCACCCGGCGACGCTAATGCAGCTGAAAGACAGAGTGTCGATAGAGAGCCTGGCAGCGCAGCAGTGCAAGGAGTGGTGCCCATCATGCCGGTGTTGATGCCATATACCCCGGGTGGCCCGTGGCTTCCAATGTATGAAGGTGAACCTAATACCCTTGACGGTTTCAGGGAAAAGATGCTGGCTCATTTTGATATGTTCCCCGTGGGTGAAGCTCAGCGTGTTAGTCTCCTGATGATGCAGTTAAGTGGCCACGCTAAGCGAGAAGTTACAGCATGGGCAACTGATCTAAAAGGTACTGTTGAACGCATATTTGCTGGATTAAAAGCTACATTTGAAACCACTACCAGCAGCAAAGCTAAAGTACGATTCTTTAATTGCAAACAAAAAGCTAATGAGGGCGTGAGAGATTTTGCCTTAAACCTGCAGGAAGCCCTTAAATCACTTACACTGGCTGAACCCATTTTTAACACAGGAGCCGATAAACTGCTAAGAGATCAATTTATTGAGGGACTCTACACCCCTTCTCACCGGGGGCATGTGAGCATGCTTGTTTTTAAGAACCCTGAATTGACATTTGCCCAATTAAAGGAGAGCGCTATACGTCTCCAGCTGGCAGAGGCACCTCGGGATCAGGATCTCACACAACCCATGGCAGATGCACTTCAGCAACGGGGAATGCCAGTGACATTAGCTACGTCCGGTGCCAGTGCTAAGTCCCTGGGGCCCATTACTAATGAGGCTCTTCAGCAAAAGCTTGACTCTTTAACTGATGTTGTTGCTTCAATGGCTAAAACCATGCAGGAGATGAGAGAACCCAAGATGGAGTTGGCAAACCGTAGAGAGGATGTTCCATGGATGAGGTCCCGGAGATACCCGACATGGAGAGGACGACCCCGTGACCGCTACCAACCGGATGGACAGCCCATTTGCCGCCGTTGCCAGCAGCCAGGCCACTTTGCACAAAATTGTGATTTAAATGGGAATCCCCTGGGAATGCGGGTCGCTTCGCAGGAATGAATTTTCAAGGCCCAACACCCTGGCACGACAGGTACATCGGAGGACAACCCATCATCCCTATCGTGCTGGACGGAATTCCCCTCAACGCTTTGCTGGATACAGGTTCCCAGATTTCATCTATACCATATATCCTTTATAAGAGGTGCTGGGCTGAGGTAGATATTGATAAAGGACCCTCTGATGTTGAAATAGATATATGGGCCAGTAATGGTAAGTTGGTACCGAAACTAGGATTCAGGGAGATGACCATAAAGATTGGTAAAGCAGAATTGAAGAAACAGGGTATAATTGTCATTGATGTTGACCGACAGAACTGTGAACCAACTGTATTGATAGGAATGAATGTCTTAGAGAACTGCTTTTCCGAAGTTATTTCTGTCTTACAACAAATTGCTGAAACTGCCCGATCCTGCCAGCAGAGAGTTCTCCGGAGGGAAATAAAAGTATTAATGTTAAGGCAACAGATAGAAGTTGCAGGTGGAGAAATCGGCAGTGTGAGGGTGAGTGATCCAACGTCTATTGTAATCCCACCAAAAACAGAAATGCTGGTATGGTGTAGAGCGGCCATTGGTACTAAAGGATGAGACTATCAAGCCTTAATAGAACCAGCGTACACCGACAGCAGGCCCACTATACTCACGGCATGAGGGGTGGTCGAGGTACACCGGGGACGGGTGTCGGTATGACTTTTGAACTGTGGAGAGGAAGAGGTCACTTTTAGTGTTGAGCATTCCGATACCGCAAGTATCGGGTATCGGCCGATATTTGCTGTATCGGAATTCCGATACCGAGATCCGATACTTTTGTGGTATCGGGTATCGGTATCGAAACAACATTAATGTGTAAAATAAAGAATTAAAATAAAAAATATTGCTATACTCACCTCTCCGACGGAGCCTGGACCTCACCGAGGGAACCGGCAGCGTTCTTTGCTTAAAATGCGCGCTTTTCCTTCCTTCCGTGACGTCACGGCTTCTGATTGGTCGCGTGCCGCCCATGTGGCCGCGACGCGACCAATCACAGCAAGCCGTGACGTAATTTTCAGGTCCTTCTAGGCATTCAGTATTTTAAAATTACGTTCCGGCTTTGTGATTGGTCGCGTCGCGGTCACATGGGCGACGCGACCAATCACAAGCCGTGACGTCACGGGAGGCTGGACACGCGCGCATTTTAAAATGCGCGCGTGTCCTGCCTCCCGTGACGTCCCGGCTTGTGATTGGTCGCGTCGCCCATGTGGCCGCAACGCGACCAATCACAGCAAGCCGTGACGTAATTTTAGGTCCTTCAGGATTTTAAAATTACGTTCTGGCTTGTGATTGGTCGCGTCGCGGTCACATGGGCGACGCGACCAATCACAAGCCGTGACGTCACGGGAGGCAGGACACGCGCGCATTTTAAAATGCGCGCGTGTCCAGCCTCCCGTGACGTCACGGCTTGTGATTGGTCGCGTCGCCCATGTGACCGCGACACGACCAATCACAAAGCCGGAACGTAATTTTAAAATACTGAATGCCTAGAAGGACCTGAAATTACGTCACGGCTTGCTGTGATTGGTCGCGTCGCGGCCACATGGGCGGCACGCGACCAATCACAAGCCGGGACTTCACGTAAGGAAGTAAACGCGCAAATTTTAAGCAGACAACGCTGCCGGTTCCCTCGGTGAGGTCCAGGCTGCGTCGGAGAGGTGAGTATAGCAATATTTTTTATTTTAATTCTTTCTTTTACACATTAATATGGATCCCAGGGCCTGAAGGAGAGTTTCCTCTCCTTCAGACCCTGGGAACCATCAGGGATACCGTCCGATACTTGAGTCCCATTGACTTGTATTGGTATCGGGTATCGGTATCGGATTGGATCCGATACTTTGCCGGTATCGGCCGATACTTTCCGATACCAATACTTTCAAGTATCGGACGGTATCACTCAACACTAGTCACTTTGCCAAGGTACGCTACAGTGGCAAAGTTATATACTGTTGACAACAATGCCATCACAACCGTTGTTAGAATCGACCTGTCAGGTGGAAAATAATGGCTCAGATGGAGAATCGGAGGATTGGTGCCAACAGCTAGACGTGGGTGTAGATTCAACACCTATCCATCACAGACAAGGGGTGTATAGATTAGTGACGGAATATGAACAGGTCTTCAGTAAACACCCATTGGACTTCGGACGGATAGAAGGGGTGGAACATACAATCCCCACCGGTGACCATCCCCCGATAAAAGAAAGATATAGACCCATACCGCCCGCTCACTATCAATGCGCGAAGGACATGCTGAGAGAGATGAAACAGGCCGGGGTAATAAGAGATAGTTGTAGCCCTTGGGCGGCCCCTCTGGTGATTGTCAAAAAAAAGGATGGAACCATGAGAATGTGCGTAGACTACCGGCGGATTAATAACATCACCCATAAAGACGACTATCCCTTGCCTAGGATAGAAGAGTCCTTGACTGCTTTGAAATCTGCTAATTATTTTTCCACCTTAGACTTAACAAGCGGGTATTGGCAAGTCCCTGTGGCTGAGAGAGATAAAGAAAAAACGGCATTCACCACACCAATGGGTCTAAGCGAATTTAATCGGATGCCGTTCGGACTCTGCAACGCATCCGGTACTTTCCAGCGACTGATGGAATGTTGCCTCGGACACAAGAACTTCAAGACCGTCCTCCTGTACCTAGATGATGTGATCGTCTATTCAAAGACTTACGAACAACACTTAACAGACCTGGCAGAGGTGTTTGAAGCCTTATCCAAGTATGGTATGAAAATCAAACCATCCAAATGTCACCTTCTCAAGCCAAAGGTACAATACTTAGGGCACATCGTGAGATCGGAGGGAGTAGCACCGGATCCCGAGAAAATAACTGCCATAAGGGATTGGCCAAGACCTACCAACGCAAAAGAAGTGAGGCAATTCTTGGGATTAGTGGGTTACTATCGTAGATTTATAAAAGGATTTACCAAATTGGCAGCGCCCTTGCAAGATGCTTTGATAGGGCAGACGAAGAATCCTTCAACCCGAAACCCTCCTTTTCAGTGGAATGACGAAAGAGAAGACTCCTTTGAACAACTAAAGAAGGCACTAACCGGAGAAGAAGTTCTGGCGTACCCGGATTACCATCAACCTTTCATCCTCTACACCGATGCCAGTAATGTGGGATTGGGAGCGGTGCTGTCACAAAAGCAAGAAGGTCGTGAGAAAGTCATCGCCTTTGCAAGTAGAAAACTCCGGCCTACTGAAAGAAATTCTGAAAATTATAGCTCCTTCAAATTGGAGCTACTGGCAGTAGTTTGGGCTGTGACTGAACGTTTCAAACACTATTTGACCGGTGCAGAATTTATTGTCTATACTGACAACAATCCATTGACCCACCTAGACACGGCTAAATTAGGTGCGTTAGAACAGCGATGGATAACCCGGTTATCTAATTACAACTTCGTGATCAAGTATCGAGCAGGTCGCAAGAATGGAAATGCCGATGCCCTATCCCAGATGCCACACTTGAGAGATATAGAAGAAGAAACGGGGGAGCTTGAAGAAATTGAACTACCAGCCTTTCATCAGCCTAAGGTAAAACATCGTCAGTCAAATACCTATCAGAAACAACAAGAAGTGAATTTTAATCCGTTAGCACACCATAGATGGGCTGACACCCAAGATAGCAATCCGTCTGTGAAGCTAGTGAAGGAACTATTGACTGAGCAAAGTGCATATCCCGATGAGGATGCCCCAGAAGAGACGCATCAACTCTGGAAACAGAGAGGCAAAATGTTCCTGTATCAAGGGAAACTCTGTAGAAGATACACCAATCCGAAAACACATGAATTGGTTTGGCAGATTATCGTGCCTAAACAAGATGTGAGGATGGTCCTCGAGGCTTACCACAATGGTGCTGGTCACTTTGGTTGGAAAAAGCTAGAAGTACTTCTGAGAGAAAGATTTTATTGGGTCGGGAATCGGGATGAGAAAATCAATCGAACAGTGGTGTAGAAACTGTGGCTCGTGCAACCTCAGAAGGAACGATCAAAAGAGCCAAAGGGCACCACTGCAGCCCATAATCACCAAACAACCACTTGAACTGGTAGCCATGGACCACGTGAAGTTGACACCGAGCCGGTCCGGTTACGTCTATGCCTTGACCATCGTGGATCATTATTCGTGCTTCTTGGTAGTAGTACCTGTAAAAGATCTGACTGCAAAAACAGCAGCCAAAGTGTTCCAAACGTACTTTTGTAGACCCCATGGATATCCGGAACAGGTTCTCACTGACCAGGGTACAGCCTTTGAATCAGAGATCTTCAGAGAATTCTGTAATATGTATGGTTGCAAAAAGATCCGGACGACGGCCTATCATCCGCAAACAAACGGCTTATGTGAGAAGATGAACCATATTATGATAGACCTACTAAAGACTTTACCTGAAACGGAAAGGAATCAATGGCCAGAGAAATTGCCTGACTTGGTGGATCTGTATAATCATGTCCCGGTGAGCTCTACCAACTGCACCCCAGCTTATCTTATGCGTGCAAGACCCGGCCAGTTGCCAATCGATCTAGAAATGGGAATTCTGAAACCAGACGCAGAAGTTCAAGACTCCAATTGGGATGTCGTACGGCAAAAGCAGTATCGCCAAGTGCAAGAGAGTGTGGAAAGAAGCCTCCAGCAAACCAGAGAAAGACAAGAGCGAACTTTCAACCAGAATGCTCTAGCAACTCCATTAAGACCGGGTGACCAAGTACTCAAGAGGAATCGTCGAACCAATAAACTGGATAATCAATGGGAAGCCGTACCCTACACAGTTTTACCTACAAGAATGGATAATCCTAAAATGTGTCTCATTAGCAAAAACGGAGGTTTAACATCTGTACTAGTGTCAAGAGACAATCTTAAATTATGTCCGGAAACGTTGAAAGAGCCAGAAGTTGTCCAGCCAGAATCAGAAGTTATTCAACCTATACAGGTTCAACCAGTAAAGGAAAAAGAGGAGGAAATATATCACACCTGTATAGGAGACTTTCCCAAAACCCTACTAACATACCATGGTGCAGTAGTGGTTCCCATGGTGGCCTTTTATCCCACACCGAATCCAATATGAGAAGTCCCATGACAGGAAGAGGCTGACCCCGAACTACAAGAGGTTCCAGGTCAGGAAGAACAGATTCCTGATCAGAGTGATCCCATTCACGGTGGACTTGCCAACCCCATAGTGGTGGAATTATCTTTAGCAGAGAGGGCAGATACTATATCCGCAGTAGACAGTAGTACACCACATAAAGAGACACCGCTATTACGTAGATCCCAGCGTAGTACCCAGGGTCAATTACCGGCCAGGTATGCGGATTATCAACTACAAGACTATAGTCATTGTTATCGTTCTGTAACGTTTAAGCCCAGTACCTACAGAGACTTACCTGTATGAACTTATGAGCATATTCTTGAACTTTTTATCAGCCCGGAAACACTAAATCAAAGCTCCGGAAAGACTGCTTTGTGAACTTTGCTTCCTAGTACCTTCAAGGATAGAACTGTATTAATGGACGCAATTTGAAGTGACTTTTTACAGAATTCCATTTTTTTGCTTCTTTGAGTGGTTTTTGTAACTTTTCATTTTTAAGACTCTGTACATATCAATTGTTATTTCAAAATGTTATCATCCCACAGTCCCGGAGTACTGTTCTTAACTAAGGGGGAATGTGGCGCCCCTAGGGGTATTTGCCACAAAAATAGTTATTGACACCAAATACAAATATTAAAATAGCAAGACTGCACTACCATCTCCGGCCAGAAGGGGGAGCTCCAGAGACTCCCCTTCATCTATTCTGGTCTGAGAAAAGGACTGGCAGTTGGGTTGAGAAGCTGAAAGTGAGAGGTTGTATAACTGAACTCCTAACAGCCCTATGACGGATTATAGGCCTGTAATACACATAGTAGGAAAAGAGGAATAAAGAAAAAGGACATTGTGAGAACCGGGTAGCAATAACCTCTACCCAGAATAGACGCAGAGACGGATACCGGATCCGTGGCTATATTCATTAGATATAATACAGCAACCGGAAGGAAGTGAGGTGATATCAGCTTCACCAGGGTAAGACGCAGCAACAGACACAGAGTTCAGCGGTACTCCCAGAGGGGGTAAGCCGACAAAAAAAGGACTCGGGTTGTCCGTCGAACCAGAGCACAGAAGAGACAGATTGGGTCGGCAGCCAGTTCACATACAGCAGCAGGGCCATACAGAAACTACGCATAATAAGAGGTGGAAATCCTGACAGGATCAAAGTAATTCAGAATTCTTAAACAGACTCCGGTGACAGTATTGGTTGCAAATCCCTTTTTGTTAAAGTAAACTGGTTAAACGTTTCAGCGCCTCAGTCTTTCATTTGGACAATAGCCATCGATCCAGGATCGGGGTCATCACAGCTGAGAGGACCTGCTGCTGATCAAGTAAGTGTCTGGTCCTTCATGATATCCCTTACACTGTGCATCTCCTGAGGCCACAGCACCGGGTCAAGCCACTAGTGACATCCCCCTCAAGAGACGGACCTCATTGATTTGGTGCTGGGTACCTCGGTCTCACGGGCGTCACATGGGCAATGACCCAAAAATTTGCTGACTACTTGTTGGGGTCGGAAGTCTTGATTGTCACCGATAACAATCCCCTGGCCCACCTAGAAAATGAAAAACTGGGGGCATTGGAGAAGAGATGGGTGGCCCGCATGGTGAAGCATTGATACAAGATTGCATATTGGAAAGGAGCCAAGAATACGCATGCTGACGCTCTGTCCCGAGTGACTCATGAGCAACTGGGACGCGACCGAGACAAAGTGTTGGAGGCAGAAGAGATTCCTGGCTTCCTGAACCTCGCCAGGTCATTGGCTGCGATGCAGGGACACTTTGGGGAGGCATTGGGAGAACAAGTGCTGGGACAACCTCGGGATGACTGGGTGCAACCACAGCAGGAAGATAGAGAGCTTGCCCAGTTGAGACAGTGGGTGGCTTTGAAGCAAAGTGAAAGAGGAGCTCTGACTCCGGGAGAATCTGCAGATTCTCAGGCAGTGGGAGAGGCTCCAACTGAAAGACGGCTTGCTGTATTGAAAAGTGCAGTTGGTATGAGAGTTGGGGATCACCTGGAAAGTGGTGCTCCCAGAGAAGTTGATTGGCATAGTGGCCACAGAGGCCCATGAGAGAGGGATTCACTTTGGGCCAGAAAAGATGTTCCAGTAGGTACAGAAGCTCGTCTATCACCCTCTATTGAAGACTGCAGTAGAGGAGGTCTATCAGCGCTGTCGTAGCTGGGAACTGGCTAAATCTCCAGAACAGAGAGCCCCCATACAGACCATTGTGATGTCTGCCCCCTTAGAATTGTTGATGATTGACTACTTGACTGTGGGTCTGGCTCATCTCGGATATGAACATTGACTGGTGATGACAGACCACTTTACCAAATTTGCTGTGGTGATGCCAACACGGGATCAAACTGCCGAGTCAGCTGCGCAAGCTATCTGTCAAAACTTTATCTGGGTGTATGGTTGCCCAAAGAGAATTCATTCTGATCATGGTGCTTGTTTCCGAGTGATGAAAGAGTTACATCAGCTGCACCAGATTGAGAAGTCAAGAACGACGTCTTACATCCTCAGAAGAATGGAGCCTGTGAACGCTGCAACTGGACGCTGATTCAGATGTTGAGAACATTGCAAGAAGATTGGAAAGTTTGCTGGCCTGAGTATGAAGCTGAAATGGCCTGGGTGTACAACAACCGAGTGCATAGTACAACAGGATACACGTCATATACCCTGCTGTTTGGGCAAAAAGGACAGGAGATTACAGAACTGGAACTGGATCCAGAAGACTACCCACGGGCAGGGGTGTCTTCCTGGGTCTGAGAACATCGACATCGGTTGCAGACTCTTCATCGGTTGGTGCAGACCAAGTTTCGAGAAGTGGAGCACCATGAAGTGCCGCCCCTTCGAGGGACAGCTCTAAAGGTAGGAGAATGGATGCTGGTCCGAGACAAAAAGGCCTCGGGGCAAGTTAGAGTACTGATGAGAATAAACTCTGTATCGGGTGAAACGTTGAGTTGGAGCTGATGGTTCAGTGTATGAAGTGCAACCCGAAGAGGAGAAGGAGGTGCCTACCCGAACAGTCCATTGATGCATGTTGCATCCTTGCCTGTCACGGGACCCTGCAGAAGAGGAGAGGGAGTCAAGCCCTACCAAAACGTTCACTCCCGTGGCTCCCGATTATAAGGAAGAACCACTTGCCTCAGTCTCAGACTTGCATAGTCTGCTCCTCGCCAGTCCAAGGGAAATGCATAGCCTTGAAACTCTGGAGATGTCTGATTCATTGGACCCGGACGTGCTCCAGTCTTCTGCCCATCAACCTGACTCTACCACTCAACCTGAGCTACGCCATACTGAGTGGACTACAGCTGGAATACCTCCCACTAGTTATGAAGAAGACCAGTTTATTTGGCAACGGAGTGTTCGAGAAATGGAAGAGAGTCAACGTCTACTGAAAGCACTTTCGCCAATGGAATGGCGAGCTAAAGGAGAGGGAGAGTGTAAGGAGGAAGACTGGGCTGTGGGTACCTGTATTGAGCCGGGTTCGGAACTGTCAAGGCTGAGTCCCATGTTGCCCAAGGGAAGGAATAAGGGAAAGGACAGGTCACATGACCCTGGAAGATGGACAGGTCACATGACCCAGGAAGATGGGGCATGTTTAAGCCAGAAGCAGATAAAAAAGCATGCAAAGCAACAGTTAATTTCCCACCGTCAGGGAGAACGCAGCAGGGTGAGAAGCATGCTCCGCATCCTGAGCTCCAGTGCTGCAACCTATGGCAGCCGACATTTTCTGGTAACGTCAGCGGGACAGTGCGTGTAGAGAGTGCTGCGTGTCCAGAGGCAGTTAAGGCCGCGCACGTGCAAAGAAATGTGGGCCAGTTGTAGGACATTAGGCCATGGTACCATATGCTGGAAAGCACACCTGAGCTCACGTTTGATTCCGGGATTAGTGCAGCCCTCATTGCTTTGGCTGCACAGGCTCATGGACTAGGGGCTCAACAGGTAAAACCGGAGACTGCCCGTTGCCACCAGAAGCTGGATCGCTGTCTGTGGAGACCCCATCTATGGACACTACTCTGACCTCTGCCAGTACTACAACCCTCAACGGATCATCTGCGGTGGAGGAGCATAAGGACATGATAAGTTTGATAATTTGACTGCTGTCATCTTACGTTTGCTCTTTTTTCAAATTTAGCTGTTTATATCCCTGCGAGGAGTTTTCTCCTTTGTGTTAATTAAATTTAAATTGTTAAATTGTTAACCCCTGCTCTGTCTCCTTTGTGTCACTGCATCCTGCAACCTGCATACAACGTTACCCAGACTATCCCACTGAACATTCGCTCTCCTTTTACCATGGGCCTAATAATCTCAGACCAAAGAACAAACATATAATTTCAAAAGTCAACATATAGATAACAGTCTATTCCTCCTGGCTTACTGAAAATAGACATCTGGTCAATTAAGATAAAATGCTGTGTCATCAAAGTCCTGTTGAAAGTTAATAGCTGCTGAGTAAAAAAATGGATTGCATACGGACAACACAGATGAAGAGTGAGAGGAAATCAATTGATTCCAAAGAAGATAATTCAGTTAAAACTTAAAACACCATTGGTGTTTTCCAAAATTGTCTTCAAAATGACACGTGCACATTCCCTATCAGGGTCCACCAACACTGGGTCTACAGTGATATGTTATTTTTAATTAGGTGCACATGTATGACAATGGTTGAGGCAACTGCAGATCTTCTTTCTTCCTATGTTTATCTATTTGATAACTCGGGTGGCATGTTATATAACTGACAAGATAACAGTCAGCTAAATGTACATGACAAGATCTTGGTGCACGTGTTTATCTGTCCAGGACTTTGAATCCTCTCTAAAGTCACATGAGTTCTGCTATTTCCAAAACCAACAAATCTTTTCTACTATTGCAACCACGCTGTTGACTTCATTATCTATGGTCCTATGATGCTTTTTTTACAGTCAATCAAGCAAATAAGGTACTTAATTTTCTATAGTTTTGCCTGCAATTCATTGGATACAATTTTTTTAGTGGTCTTCAGAATTATTCTATTTGCACTTTTTCACATGTATAAGGCCATGTTCACACTTTGCGGGTTTTACCGCGGATCTGCGGTGATTTTGATGCTGCGGGTCCGCAGCAGTTTCCATTGCGTTTACATTTACATATAAACCCTATGGAAACCGCAAACCACTGTGCACATGCTGCGGGAAAAAACGCGCAGAAACGCAGCGGTTTACAACCCGCAGCATGTCACTTCTTTGTGCAGAATCGCTGCAATTCTGCACACATAGGAATGCTTCGAACCGCTTACTTCCCGCATGGGGCTGTGCCCTGGGAACCATATTTGTGTGTAAAAAAAAGAAATAAAATAAAAAATAATGATATACTCACCTCTCAGCGCTGCACGCGGCCATCTGGTCTGGGTTGCTGTGCGAGCAGGGCATGAGATGACGTCGCGGTCACATGACCGTGACGTCGCGGTCACATGACCATGACATCAAGAAGGTCCTTCTCGGCACAGCATCTTTGGAACCGGACCACCGCGTGCAGCGCCGAGGAGATCGGGACATCAGAGGGTGAGTATATAACCAATTTTTATTATTTTTACCATTACTATTGATGCTGCATATTGCTGCATATGCAGCATCAATAGTATAAGAGTAAACCCGCAGCGGAAACCGCAAAACAAACCGCGATAAATCTGCAGGGATAACCGCAGCGGTTTTGCCCTGCAGATTTATCAATTCCGCTGTGGGAGAACCCGCAGAGGACGCCGCAAAGTGTGCACATAGCCTAATAGTATATAATGCATATGAGCTATGCATATAAACATAGTAGCATACAAACTCCTAACTGGTTAATCTTCATTGGCCATAAAAGTGTAGAGTATAAAAATATAGATGAACACTGTACATGGGAGATGACATGCTGCAGTGTAAAATAACACAGGTTGGAAATTTGGGAATTGAGAGTTTGGTAAAAGACAGAACTCAACTTTTCATGGACATACTCTGCAACATATTTTGTAGAACTTTACAAATGAGAGAATATATGTAGATACAAAATCAGGTATTACAGACAAAATAATGAACAATTCAAACAACAGGAGTGAGGTACCTGCTCAAAAGAGCTTACAATCTATGTGGAGATAGGGGTTAAAGTAGTAAAAATGTTTGTTTTGTGCAATGGTCCAGCCATCTTTTACAGTAAACATTAGCCTGCACAAGCCAGTCATCTAGCTAGTATCTTTGTGTGCATAGACGTGGTGTTCGATTGAGTACACAGGATGTGAATTACTGTTGGATAAAGGGATCATCCATAGAGGAATAATGAACAAGAGATTGTTTACAGAGAAGAGTTTGAATAAGGAATAACATAGGTCTGCCTAAAATCTTGTTGACTTAGGGCACTCTTAAAACTGTGAATCTTGGAAATTAACCTTGCATACCTTTGGTAGTGCATGCCAGAAAATTGGTGTAGCTTAAGAAAAGTCTTTTATTCAGGAACAATTGTTTTTGCATTTTATTTTGCTGATATTTCAAGATTTTAGATTTTGTGTTTTGGGATATCTTTTTTTATATTTTTCATTGTACATCTAAATTAGAATTGATTTATATTCATTTTCTTTAGTTCAAATAAACAGATATTTTTTAGTTTGGAAGCTTTTAAGCGATGACAAAGGCTTGAATGTGAGATTTGAAGGACAAAGCAGAGTCAAAGATACAAAACATTAGATCTGAGAAGCACAAAGTACAGAGTTCACCATCTTCAGTAGATTGTCTGAAGATCGTCAGCACAGAAAGAAAAAGCCCCTACTTGGTTTGAGATGATATTGTTTTGTTGGTATATTATGCAGTCATAGCAGCTTGTACCTGTTCACGCTTACTTTATTCTGTTTGGAGGTGCTGGTCAGTTTTTTGTTGTATCTATCTATCTATCTATCTATCTATCTATCTACACTCCTCAACATTGAAATTGCAACACCTAGGGTTGAGCGACTTTCATTTTTTTAAGATCGAGTAGGGTTTTGGGAAACCCGATTTTGTCCAGAGTCGAGTCGAGTGCAGTCGGCCGATTGTCGCTAAAAGTCGGGGATCGACCGAAACACGAAACCCAATGCAAGTCAATGGGGAAGCATAGTCGGCAGTGAGTGGAGGCCAGGAAAACACCTACAGTGCCCATTTTAATGCCAAAAACATCCATTCTTGTTTCTGAAGCTTGTCAATCTTAATTAACTTTATAATAATAGTTGGGCATAGGAAATTGGGGGTCATTTGGCAAAAGTTGTGGGGGGAGTAGGGCTGGCTCAAGTTTTTCGTGGGCCCAGGAAATGCGGACTACGTCACGGCGGTGTTGCAGGGAGAGGTAAGTATTTCAACGTTGCAAGTGCTGTGATCCTGAGCAAGCAGGGGGGGCCCACTCGTTCGCATTGGCACTGGCACAGGGCCCCTCAAAGTACGGCGGTGTGTTTGCATGGCGGGGGCGCCTCCCACCAGCAGCGACACTTTTGCGTACTCTGAGGGGCCCTGTGCCAGTGACGTCGCCAACGAGTATGCCCCCCGCACCTGATGAAGGAACCTGCACTTTCATCTGCACCTTCCTCTTTGTCCCTGTGTAAGGTGGTATAACATGCGGGAAGGGGAACCTTACTTTCAGCAGGGTCAGATTCTGGCTGTGTAGAGTACAAGGGAAATGTAGTGGTCTAGGTCAATGTACCAGCAGACTCATCTAGCAGTGGCTGGGCAATGGGCAGGATGAGGAGGAAACAGATATAGGGCCAAAGAATAAAGTAGGCTAAATGCAGATCAAAATTGGTAACAGGACTAAACAGGCGGCATTGCTTTGTTCAGTGGAGTAGCAAACCCAAGAGCAGCAGACACTGTTTCAAGGGCCTAACCACACTAGTAGGCCAAATGCAGTTTAATATCTGATAGTATAGGCCGAAAGCCAGAATGTGGAAGCTCAGCTTTGTTCAGTTGAGGACAACACCAGGCAGGGGCAGACACCTTTAGTAGGCCGGAACAGCCAATTTCATTTTTAAAAATCGTAATTTGGAACAGAAGGTTGAAGCACAGCTTTATTCAGTTGAGGACAACACCAGGCAGGGGCAGACACCTTTAGTAGGCCGGAACAGCCAATTTTAAAAAAAAAACAGCAGTTAATAAGAGGCAGAAGGTAGAAGCTCAGCTTTATTCAGTTGAGGACAACACCAGGCAGGGGCAGACACCTTTAGTAGGCCGGAACAGCCAATTTCATTTTTAAAAATCGTAATTTGGAACAGAAGGTTGAAGCACAGCTTTATTCAGTTGAGGACAACACCAGGCAGGGGCAGACACCTTTAGTAGGCCGGAACAGCCAATTTTTAAAAAAAACAGCAGTTAATAAGAGGCAGAAGGTAGAAGCTCAGCTTTATTCAGTTGAGGACAACACCAGGCAGGGGCAGACACCTTTAGTAGGCCGGAACAGCCAATTTTTTAAAAAAACAGCAGTTAATAAGAGGCAGAAGGTAGAAGCTCAGCTTTATTCAGTTGAGGACAACACCAGGGAGGGGCAGACACCTTTAGTAGGCCGGAACAGCCAATTTCATTTTTAAAAATCGTAATTTGGAACAGAAGGTTGAAGCACAGCTTTATTCAGTTGAGGACAACACCAGGCAGGGGCAGACACCTTTAGTAGGCCGGAACAGCCAATTTTTTAAAAAAAACAGCAGTTAATAAGAGGCAGAAGGTAGAAGCTCAGCTTTATTCAGTTGAGGACAACACCAGGCAGGGGCAGACACCTTTAGTAGGCCGGAACAGCCAATTTCATTTTTAAAAATCGTAATTTGGAACAGAAGGTTGAAGCTCAGCTTTATTCAGTTGAGGACAACACCAGGCAGGGGCAGACACCTTTAGTAGGCCGGAACAGCCAATTTTTAAAAAAAACAGCAGTTAATAAGAGGCAGAAGGTAGAAGCTCAGCTTTATTCAGTTGAGGACAACACCAGGCAGGGGCAGACACCTTTAGTAGGCCGGAACAGCCTATTTTTTAAAAAAACAGCAGTTAATAAGAGGCAGAAGGTAGAAGCTCAGCTTTATTCAGTTGAGGACAACACCAGGCAGGGGCAGACACCTTTAGTAGGCCGGAACAGCCAATTTCATTTTTAAAAATCGTAATTTGGAACAGAAGGTAGAAGCTCAGCTTTATTCAGTTGAGGACAACACCAGGCAGGGGCAGACACCTTTAGTAGGCCGGAACAGCCAATTTTTTAAAAAAACAGCAGTTAATAAGAGGCAGAAGGTAGAAGCTCAGCTTTATTCAGTTGAGGACAACACCAGGCAGGGGCAGACACCTTTAGTAGGCCGGAACAGCCTATTTTTAAAAAAAACAGCAGTTAATAAGAGACAGAAGGTAGAAGCTCAGCTTTATTCAGTTGAGGACAACACCAGGCAGGGGCAGACACCTTTAGTAGGCCGGAACAGCCAATTTTTTAAAAAAACAGCAGTTAATAAGAGGCAGAAGGTAGAAGCTCAGCTTTATTCAGTTGAGGACAACACCAGGCAGGGGCAGACACCTTTAGTAGGCCGGAACAGCCAATTTCATTTTTAAAAATCGTAATTTGGAACAGAAGGTAGAAGCTCAGCTTTATTCAGTTGAGGACAACACCAGGCAGGGGCAGACACCTTTAGTAGGCCGGAACAGCCAATTTTTTAAAAAAACAGCAGTTAATAAGAGGCAGAAGGTAGAAGCTCAGCTTTATTCAGTTGAGGAAACACCAGGCAGGGGCAGACACCTTTAGTAGGCCGGAACAGCCAATTTCATTTTTAAAAATCGTAATTTGGAACAGAAGGTAGAAGCTCAGCTTTATTCAGTTGAGGACAACACCAGGCAGGGGCAGACACCTTTAGTAGGCCGGAACAGCCTATTTTTTAAAAAAAACAGCAGTTAATAAGAGGCAGAAGGTAGAAGCTCAGCTTTATTCAGTTGAGGACAACACCAGGCAGGGGCAGACACCTTTAGTAGGCCGGAACAGCCAATTTTTTAAAAAAACAGCAGTTAATAAGAGGCAGAAGGTAGAAGCTCAGCTTTATTCAGTTGAGGACAACACCAGGCAGGGGCAGACACCTATAGTAGGCCGGAACAGCCAATTTTTTAAAAAAACAGCAGTTAATAAGAGGCAGAAGGTAGAAGCTCAGCTTTATTCAGTTGAGGACAACACCAGGCAGGGGCAGACACCTTTAGTAGGCCGGAACAGCCAATTTTTTAAAAAAACAGCAGTTAATAAGAGGCAGAAGGTAGAAGCTCAGCTTTATTCACTTGCAACTTCTTGGCAATAATATAAAGAGAAGACGCGACAGGACAACACTCGGTGGATGCCATATCTGTGTTTTCAATGGAAAAAAACCTTTCAGTTAACTACTTGCAGGAGAAAGTTTTTGTAGCTGGTGGCCAATTTTTGTACTGTACCAGTTTTTTGTTGTATGTGTTTTTGTTTTTAATGTTAAAATGTCTGCATTTGATATCTCTCCAGTATTTTCTTTTTTATAAGCAAAATACTGCAGTTTTACATCGGTTACATGGATACACAGGCAGCAGTGTTGTCAGCGGGGGAGTATTTAAAGTAGGGACCGCAGACAGGCTATCAAAGGCCTAAAATAACAAACAATAGGCTCATGGCAGTTTTACATCGGTTACATGGATACACAGGCAGCTTGGTGGTCAGTGGAGGAGTATTTAAAGTAGGGACCGCAGACAGGCTATCAAAGGCCTAAAATAACAAACAATAGGCTCATGGCAGTTTTACATCGGTTACATGGATACACAGGCAGCTTGGTGGTCAGTGGAGGAGTATTTAAAGTAGGGACCGCAGACAGGCTATCAAAGGCCTAAAATAACAAATAGGCTCATGGCAGTTTTACATCGGTTACATGGATACACAGGCAGCTTGGTGGTCAGTGGAGGAGTATTTAAAGTAGGGACCGCAGACAGGCTATCAAAGGCCTAAAATAACAAACAATAGGCTCATGGCAGTTTTACATCGGTTACATGGATACACAGGCAGCTTGGTGGTCAGTGGAGGAGTATTTAAAGTAGGGACCGCAGACAGGCTATCAAAGGCCTAAAATAACAAACAATAGGCTCATGGCTGTTTTACATCGGTTACATGGATACACAGGCAGCTTGGTGGTCAGTGGAGGAGTATTTAAAGTAGGGACCGCAGACAGGCTATCAAAGGCCTAAAATAACAAACAATAGGCTCATGGCAGTTTTACAGCGGTTACATGGATACACAGGCAGCTTGGTGGTCAGTGGAGGAGTATTTAAAGTAGGGACCGCAGACAGGCTATCAAAGGCCTAAAATAACAAATAGGCTCATGGCAGTTTTACATCGGTTACATGGATACACAGGCAGCTTGGTGGTCAGTGGAGGAGTATTTAAAGTAGGGACCGCAGACAGGCTATCAAAGGCCTAAAATAACAAACAATAGGCTCATGGCAGTTTTACATCGGTTACATGGATACACAGGCAGCTTGGTGGTGAGTGGAGGAGTATTTAAAGTAGGGACCGCAGACAGGCTATCAAAGGCCTAAAATAACAAATAGGCTCATGGCAGTTTTACATCGGTTACATGGATACACAGGCAGCTTGGTGGTCAGTGGAGGAGTATTTAAAGTAGGGACCGCAGACAGGCTATCAAAGGCCTAAAATAACAAACAATAGGCTCATGGCAGTTTTACAGCGGTTACATGGATACACAGGCAGCTTGGTGGTCAGTGGAGGAGTATTTAAAGTAGGGACCGCAGACAGGCTATCAAAGGCCTAAAATAACAAATAGGCTCATGGCAGTTTTACATCGGTTTCATGGATACACAGGCAGCTTGGTGGTCAGTGGAGGAGTATTTAAAGTAGGGACCGCAGACAGGCTATCAAAGGCCTAAAATAACAAACAATATGCTCATGGCAGTTTTACATCGGTTACATGGATACACAGGCAGCTTGGTGGTCAGTGGAGGAGTATTTAAAGTAGGGACCGCAGACAGGCTATCAAAGGCCTAAAATAACAAATAGGCTCATGGCAGTTCTACATCGGTTACATGGATACACAGGCAGCTTGGTGGTCAGTGGAGGAGTATTTAAAGTAGGGACCGCAGACAGGCTATCAAAGGCCTAAAATAACAAACAATAGGCTCATGGCAGTTTTACATCGGTTACATGGATACACAGGCAGCTTGGTGGTCAGTGGAGGAGTATTTAAAGTAGGGACCGCAGACAGGCTATCAAAGGCCTAAAATAACAAATAGGCTCATGGCAGTTTTACATCGGTTACATGGATACACAGGCAGCTTGGTGGTCAGTGGAGGAGTATTTAAAGTAGGGACCGCAGACAGGCTATCAAAGGCCTAAAATAACAAACAATAGGCTCATGGCAGTTTTACATCGGTTACATGGATACACAGGCAGCTTGGTGGTCAGTGGAGGAGTATTTAAAGTAGGGACCGCAGACAGGCTATCAAAGGCCTAAAATAACAAACAATAGGCTCATGGCAGTTTTACATCGGTTACATGGATACACAGGCAGCTTGGTGGTCAGTGGAGGAGTATTTAAAGTAGGGACCGCAGACAGGCTATCAAAGGCCTAAAATAACAAATAGGCTCATGGCAGTTTTACATCGGTTACATGGATACACAGGCAGCTTGGTGGTCAGTGGAGGAGTATTTAAAGTAGGGACCGCAGACAGGCTATCAAAGGCCTAAAATAACAAACAATAGGCTCATGGCAGTTTTACATCGGTTACATGGATACACAGGCAGCATTGTTGTCAGCGGGGGAGTATTTAAAGTAGGGACCGCAGACAGGCTATCAAAGGCCTAAAATAACAAACAATAGGCTCATGGCAGTTTTACATCGGTTACATGGATACACAGGCAGGCAGCTTGGTGGTCAGTGGAGGAGTATTGCAAGGAGTGTCTGTCCCAGTACTCCCAAAATATAAATAGATGTTAATGTCTCGCAAAACAACCAAAAAAAAAAAAAAAAAAGGTGGCATACTTAGGTACAGGGGTGGGCTCATCTGCTGAGTTTCTGACATAGTAATTTGGCAGTAACTATTTAATGGTGCCAATATAGGACACAGACACAGACTACTTTAAGTTGCATCATAGATGTCTACAAATTTGTATTGTCAGTGCCAGTCAGACATTGAATGATGTCAGCGAATAGACTAAAGATTGGTGGAGCTGTGCGACATAATTTTGCACGTGGTAGAGCACAGTTTGAGCTGGGGGAGGGGGGAACTCTCTTGAGACCGGCGGGACCGCCCCAGGGCCCCTCATGTTACAACGGTGTGTCTGACGTTGGGTGCGCACCACCACCGCCAGAGACACTACATTGTACTATGAGGGACCCAGTGGCAGTGCCGTCGACCAAAAGCGGGCACACCCACCTCTTCAGACAAACAGCAGTCTCACGGGTGCTTGCGCCAAGTCGCGATACCACGGCCCCGTGTGGGGAGTTTGGCCATTTAGGGAGGTGTAAACATGTCGTATGCTGGACAATCAGCTGCAGCAAATTATACATTAGAAAAGTAATTCACAGTAGTCCACAGGCAAGAGCTTTTCATAGGAAAGCTAGGTGTCGGCCGGGCAAGGTGGGGCAAAAGATTTCGAAATCCAGTTGTGGTTCATTTTAATGAATGTTAGATCGTCAACATTTTGGGTAGCCAGACGAGTCCTTTTTTCGGTTAATATTGAACCTGCAGCACTGAATACTCTTTCTGATAGGACACTTGCTGCCGGGCAAGCAAGCTCCTGCAATGCATATTCTGCCAATTCTGGCCAGGTGTCTAATTTTGATGCCCAGTAATCAAATGGGAATGATGGTTGAGGGAGAACATCGATAAGGGATGAAAAATAGTTAGTAACCATACTGGACAAATGTTGTCTCCTGTCACTTTCAATTGATGCAGCAGTACCTGTCCTGTCTGCGGTCATAGCAAAATCACTCCACAAACTGGTCAGAAAACCCCTCTGTCCAACGCCACTTCTGATGTGTGCACCCCTAACACTCCTAGTCTGCTGCCCCCTGGAGCTCGTGTGAGAACGATCACGTGCGCTGTGTGCTGGGAATGCCTGAAGCAAACGGTCAACAAGAGTTGATTGTTTAGTTGCTAATATTAGTTCCAAGTTCTCATGTGGCATAATATTTTGCAATTTGCCTTTATAGCGTGGATCAAGGAGGCAGGCCAACCAGTAATCGTCATCGTTCATCATTTTCATAATGCGTGTGTCCCTTTTTAGGATACGTAAGGCATAATGCGCCATGTGGGCCAAAGTTCCAGTTGTCAAATCTCCTGTTGTGATTGGTTGAGGGGCAGTTTCAGGCAAATCTACGTCACTTGTGTCCCTCAAAAAACCAGAACCCGGCCTTGCCACGCAACCAATTTCCAGTGCCCCCGGGAAAGCTTCCGCATTAAAAATATACTCATCCCCATCATCCTCCTCGTCCTCCACCTCCTCTTCGCCCACTACCTCGTCCTGTACACTGCCCTGACCAGACAATGGCTGACTGTCATCAAGGCTTTCCTCTTCCTCTGGTGCAGACGCCTGCTCCTTTATGTGCGTCAAACTTTGCATCAGCAGACGCATTAGGGGGATGCTCATGCTTATTACGGCGTTGTCTGCACTAACCAGCCGTGTGCATTCCTCAAAACACTGAAGGACTTGACACATGTCTTGTATCTTGGACCACTGCACACCTGACAACTCCATGTCTGCCATCCTACTGCCTGCCCGTGTATGTGTATCCTCCCACAAAAACATAACAGCCCGCCTCTGTTGGCACAGTCTCTGAAGCATGTGCAGTGTTGAGTTCCACCTTGTTGCAACGTCTATGATTAGGCGATGCTGGGGAAGGTTCAAAGACCGCTGATAGGTCTGCATACGGCTGGCGTGTACAGGCGAACGTCGGATATGTGAGCAAAGTCCACGCACTTTGAGGAGCAGGTCGGAGAACCCAGGATAAGTTTTCAATAAGCACTGCACCACCAGGTTTAAGGTGTGAGCCAGGCAAGGAATGTGTTTCAGTTGGGAAAGGGAGATGGCAGCCATGAAATTCCTTCCGTTATCACTCACTACCTTGCCTGCCTCAAGATCTACTGTGCCCAGCCACGACTGCGTTTCTTGTTGCAAGAACTCGGACAGAACTTCCGCGGTGTGTCTGTTGTCGCCCAAACACTTCATAGCCAATACAGCCTGCTGACGCTTGCCAGTAGCTGGCCCATAATGGGACAACTGGTGTGCAACAGTGTCATCTGCCGATGGAGTGGTTGGCCGACTGCGGTCTGTGGAAGAGCTGTAGCTTCTGCAGGAGGAGGAAGGAGGATGAGGAGGATGAGGAGGAGGAGGAGGAGGGGGTGCGAACGCCTACAGCCAACTGTTTCCTAGACCGTGGGCTAGGCACAACTGTCCCGAAATTGATGTCCCCTGTGGACCCTGCATCCACCACATTCACCTAGTGTGCCGTGATGGACACATAACGTCCCTGGCCATGCCTACTGGTCCATGCATCTGTAGTCAGGTGCACCTTTGTACTCACAGATTGCCTGAGTGCATGGACGATGCGCTGTTTAACATGCTGGTGCAGGGCTGGGATGGCTTTTCTTGAAAAAAAGTGTCGACTGGGTAGCTCGTATCGTGGTTCAGCGTACTCCATCAGGGCTTTGAAAGCTTCGCTTTCAACTAACCGGTAGGGCATCATCTCTAACGAGATTAGTCTAGCTATGTGGGCGTTAAACCCTGTGTACGCGGATGCGAGGATAAGTACTTCCTTTTTCTAACCAGAGTCTCATGTAGTGTGAGCTGAACTGGAGAGATGGAAATCGTGGAACTTGCGGGTGTGCCGGTGGACATGGCAGACTGAGAGACGGTTGGAGACGGTATTGTTTCCGCCGGTGCCCTAGATGCAATATTTCCTCCTACAAAACTGGTGATTCCCTGACCCTGACTGCTTTTGGCTGTCAAAGAAACCTGCACAGCTACTGCCGGTGGCGCGGAAAATGGTGGCCTTACAGTGACGGAAGGGATGTTGCGTTGCTGACTAGCTTCATTGGCCGAGGGTGCTACAACCTTAAGGGACGTTTGGTAGTTAGTCCAGGCTTGAAAATGCATGGTGGTTAAGTGTCTATGCATGCAACTAGTATTGAGACTTTTCAGATTCTGACCTCTGCTTAAGCTAGTTAAACATTTTTGACAGATTACTTTGCGCTGATCAATTGGATGTTGTTTAAAAAAATGCCAGACTGCACTCTTCCTAGCATCGGATCCCTTTTCAGGGACTGCAGACTGAGCTTTAACCGGATGGCCATGCTGTCCTCCAACAGGTTTTGGCTTTGACACGCGTTTTGGGCCAGATACGGGCCCGGCAGATGGAACCTGTTGCGATGTTGATGCCTGCTGCGGCTCTGAAAATTATAATAATGGATTAAAGGGTTTTCAAATTCCAACTAATCATATAATAAACCCAAAACAATCTTTATTATTAAAAGGGCAACCATGCCACCATAAGTGACCAAACCACAAAAATAACCAAAACAACGAAAAGAGTGTCCCACCCAATTAAAAAACTATGGGGTATAACTAGCAATCCCTACGCTGATTCCTAGATGCTACCTGCCTGCCGGCGGAGGTTGGCACCCTAGGGGGGAGCGTATTTGGCGCCCCCGCTCCTCGATGGCTGACCCTAGTGGCCCTAATAGACCCTACAGCCTCTAGTGGATCCCGCTACCCGTAGGTTTAAGGGACCCCTAAATCTAAACAGGCTGCAACTGTCTAGGGAAAACTAACCCCCATATATGTTAAAAACAATAGAACACATGAGGACTAGACCGGTGATAGATATGAAAAGTCAGGGCAGATGAAGGTACCCTCCTTTTGTGGCTACTCAGCTGAAAAGCTCCTGTCACTGAGGACAGGGGCTATCAAAAAGATAATAAATAAGAAAAAATGAGATATACACTGAACACCAAGTGTATACAGACACTAATAGTCACTTAGATCTTGTGCTCTATCAGCATGATCCAACACCACCTATATAACCTATATTACCACAGTCCTAGTATCAATATAAAGCCTGTAGATGCTTGTAGGTCACCAAATACCGGTGATATACACATATATCCCATCTACTGCAAAAAATAGACTGTCAATCTAAATACTATTGGTGTTCAGTAGCCACAGTAGAAACAGATATAAGGTAATCATTGATACTCATCTGTATCATGCCCGACTTTTCACACCGTCTGTCCTTTCAAAATTAACGCCTCAACGCGTTTCGCCTGCCTAGGCTCATCAGGAGGCCCGATGACTTGATAGCTCTGTGTCCCAAATATAATGGCTAAATGCCCGCCGATGTCAACTCACTTTTATTTCCCCCGCTTGTTTCGCCGTGTCCAAGCCACTCCCCATGGCTTCCTACCTCGCGTTCTCATCCTCTGCAAATGATTTCCAAGCGCATGCGCGAGCTGGAGCGCAACTGCGCCCGTGTGTTCAAACCACTCCCCTGGCTTCCTGCCTCGCGTTCTCATCCTCTGCAGATGATTACCAAGCGCATGCGCAAGCTGGAGCGCCACTGCGCCCGACTGTTCACACCATGCTCATCCCGGGCATACAAGCGCTTCCGGTTCATCCGGAAAACTACTTCCTCTGCGTAATAGCTACACGCTAAACATGAGCATGCAGCTATATTCGGTTGCCTAGCAACCCACTGGAAGCGCCTGTTTGTTTAAACTACTGCCCCCAATGTTAAATTACTTCGGCGCAATTCATCTGGAAACTACTCCACACATTACTGAGGTGCTCACCATGGGTATATTGCTAGAGCGGGTTAAAAAAACCAAATTTATAGGAACGCCCATTCCTTTAGATACCTTCAGACAGAAACCGGACGGATTGGGATCATGCCTGTATCAAGCACCTCCCTCCGCCCCCAGACTGTCAACAATACATAGGGCACTCGCACAAAAAAACCCCGCTCTTTCTTGTGAAAATCACGTATAGCTGGGAGAAAATAAAAGTTAGTGCAAAAAAGATAGACAGTATCTATGATAGAAACTATATAGTATATAAATATATATCATTTCTAAAGCTACGAAATCCATGCATCAGTTTGAATGGTACAGTTGCCCAGGACCCTATCATGTTACTATTTTATACGGGTATAAAAAGGAAAAATCTTACATATTACATGAGGAATATGGAGTTACAAGAAACAGGCATATGAAACCTGTTCATTCAAACCAAGCGGTTCCCGGGACTCCATTCTAAAAATCCATTCGCATTCACGGCGTAGGATAGATTTATCCAGGTTGCCCCCCCGGGGGTTTGTACTCACCACCTCCATGATGGTAAACCTAACTCCCATTACGTCATCACTATGATGGGAGCGCATATGTTTGGCTAATGGGGTGTCCCGGTTATTTCTGATGTCACCCATGTGCTCCCCCACTCTTCTCCTGAACTCTCTCTTTGTCTTGCCCACATAATCTCTAGGGCAAGAGCAGGAGGCCACATATACCACGCCAGTAGTCTTACAATTTGAGAACTCTCTCTGGTAAAAGATTTTCCCCGTAGATGAACTCTGGAAACTTTTGCCCGGTTTCATCCACTTACAAAGGCTACAGTCTCCGCATTTAAAAAAGCCACACGGTCTCCTATCCAACCAAGTATTCCCAGGCCTGGGTCTCTGATATTGACTATGTACAAGCATATCCCTAATTGACCTGCCCTTCCTAAAGGTGATGTTAGGGCGGTCGCCAACCAATTCCTTCAGGTCAGGGTCAAATTTAAGGACGTCCCAGTGTTTTGTAAAGATCTTTCTTATATCCTCATGTCGTGAATCAAACGTCCCAATGACCCTCACCACATCCCCGGGATCATCCTTCATACGTTTTTGTAACAGCCTCTGACGATCCGTCATTCTAGCACAATTAAAGGCTGTATCAATAATGTGTCTCGGGTACCCCTTCTCATGAAACCTGTTTGACATATCTGCCGCCTGACTTTTAAACACGTCAAGTCTGGAACAGTTTCTCCTCAGCCTAAGAAACTGTCCCTTAGGGATCCCTCTCTTGAGGGGAGTCGGGTGGTGACTCTGCCAGTGCAGAAGACCATTAGTGCTTGTAGGCTTCCGGTATATGCTCGTGGAGACTCCTCCATGTGTCTCCTTTTTGATTTTAATGTCCAGGAAAGCCAGTTCCATCTCGTTAATTTCAAAAGTAAATCTAAGGCCCAGATCGTTGATGTTCAGGACCCGCAAGAAATCATGGAACTCGTCCTTTTGCCCCGTCCACACTACCAGCACATCATCAATATATCTATACCACATGGATATATGTTGATGCCACCACTCCTCCTCACCCCCGAACACCACAGTCTCCTCCCACCAGCCCAGGAACAGGTTGGCGTACGATGGGGCACAGGGGCACCCCATCGCCGTGCCCCTGAGCTGGTGGAAGTGTCTGCCGTCGAAGGTGAACGCATTATGTGTCAATATATACTCAAGTAGTGCCAGAACAAAATTGTTGTGTCCAGTACAAGTCACCGATCTCTGCTGTAGAAAATGTTTCACACCCTCTATCCCTGCTTGATGTGGGATGCTGCTATATAATGCTTCTATATCAATCGAAGCCAGCCATGCATTTTGGCTCAGGCACACCCCCTCCAATTTAAGAAGCAGGTCAGCCGTATCTCTCAGGTATGAGGGAATCGAGATCACAAAAGGGCGAAGGATCTGATCCACATAGAGTCCACAATTTTGTGTAAGGGAGTCCACCCCCGAGACGATTGGTCGTCCCTTAAGGGGGTGTAGACCCTTGTGGACTTTGGGAAGTGCATAGAATGTTGCAGTGATGGGAAATTCTGGTAACATAAAGTCAAATTCATTCTTTGAAATCAGGCCCTGGGTTAGAGCATTCCCTAGCATACCCCTCAATTCATCTTTAAAGGTCACCATTGGGCTTTCAGAGAGAATCTCATACGTTGTACGATCCTCCAATATGGAGGTGCACATTGCCCGATATTCTGGATGGTTCAGGATGACCAGATTACCCCCCTTGTCTGAGGGTTTAATGATAATCTGGTCATTCTTCCTCATCTCATTCAAAGCACTACGTTCCCTAACTGAGAGATTGTCCTCTGATTGCCAATCACATTTCCTCAGTTTCTTAAGGTCCCTCTCAACTAGTAATGAGAATAAATCGACACTACTCATGTCGCCCTGGGGCGGCATCTTGACGCTTTTATTTTTCAATGAGGTAAACGGGCCTTTCCCTCCTTCCGGGGTTTTGGAATTCTCTTGTAGGAGACCCCGAAGTGCCTCATAGCCAATCATATCCTCGTCTTGTAGACCTAATCTATAACATTCCTCCCTGTTATTCTGTTGGAAGAATTTTTTCCATTTCAGTTTCCTACAAAACAATTGCAGATCCTTGACCCATTCAAAGCAATTAAATTGATTCGTAGGAACAAAACTGAGGCCTCTCTGGAGCACCTTGTACTCATCATTAGTCAGGGTATGCGAGGACAGGTTCACAATCAGACCCCTGCTTAGTTGAAGCGGGTTCTGAGGTCGTAGCCTGCTCTCGCCCCCTGCCCCAAAAAAGAGGAGGAAGAGGAGGAGGCAGGTGTTGACAGGGGTGTAGCAGATATTTGCCCTATGGTTGTGTTGGGTGCCAGAAATGGGGTCATGGTGCCCATTCCACCTTTGTGGGCCCCCCTCCCCCTCTTTCCCGGTCTCCCCCTCCCACCTTGCCATCTCTGCCTAGATTGATGACCTCTGAAGAATTGTTGTGTATTTATCACTGTTGTCTCTGTCCTTTCTGTATCCGACGTATCAATGTCGGAAGAGGAGGCTTCAGACTGTCTCTCTACCTGAAAGTTAAGGACCTGATTTTCTTTAAAGTCCTTCAGGTCCCTTTGGAACTGTAGATGTTTCCTTTCTTTAAGGAGCGCCTGATATCTTTCCACTGAGGTCTGTAACAGACCTTCTCTTCTATTGAAGTCGGGATCAGATCTACACTTCAATACCCGCTCTATTAGCTTGTTCAACTCAGTTGTGGACTTCTCGAAAACTTTTTTCTCCTCTGTTAGTAAGATTTGCATGAACCTAATTGATGACTCGATCGATTCTTTAAACCATACATTCATTAAGTCAGGGGACGCAATCCTTTGTGAGGGGGAAATATTTATTCTCAGTCCCCTGGGGACAATCCGATTTTTAAGGTAATTTTCCAGCGTCCTAATCTCCCACCATGATTTCAAATGGTTTTTGTAACCACCATATACCTCGTTGAACAAGTTTTTTAGCGCTAAAGGGCCTGTACTTGTACCCTGTGACCCGTCAATGCTAAAAGCCTGATTGGCGTCTTCCAGCCAGAGATCCGAATTAATAGGGCCCACCAAAAAACTGGCCATACCAAACTGGATACTTCAACTCTGAAAATTATAATAATGGATTAAAGGGTTTTCAAATTCCAACTAATCATATAATAAACCCAAAACAATCTTTATTATTAAAAGGGCAACCATGCCACCATAAGTGACCAAACCACAAAAATAACCAAAACAACGAAAAGAGTGTCCCACCCAATTAAAAAACTATGGGGTATAACTAGCAATCCCTACGCTGATTCCTAGATGCTACCTGCCTGCCGGCGGAGGTTGGCACCCTAGGGGGGAGCGTATTTGGCGCCCCCGCTCCTCGATGGCTGACCCTAGTGGCCCTAATAGACCCTACAGCCTCTAGTGGATCCCGCTACCCGTAGGTTTAAGGGACCCCTAAATCTAAACAGGCTGCAACTGTCTAGGGAAAACTAACCCCCATATATGTTAAAAACAATAGAACACATGAGGACTAGACCGGTGATAGATATGAAAAGTCAGGGCAGATGAAGGTACCCTCCTTTTGTGGCTACTCAGCTGAAAAGCTCCTGTCACTGAGGACAGGGGCTATCAAAAAGATAATAAATAAGAAAAAATGAGATATACACTGAACACCAAGTGTATACAGACACTAATAGTCACTTAGATCTTGTGCTCTATCAGCATGATCCAACACCACCTATATAACCTATATTACCACAGTCCTAGTATCAATATAAAGCCTGTAGATGCTTGTAGGTCACCAAATACCGGTGATATACACATATATCCCATCTACTGCAAAAAATAGACTGTCAATCTAAATACTATTGGTGTTCAGTAGCCACAGTAGAAACAGATATAAGGTAATCATTGATACTCATCTGTATCATGCCCGACTTTTCACACCGTCTGTCCTTTCAAAATTAACGCCTCAACGCGTTTCGCCTGCCTAGGCTCATCAGGAGGCCCGATGACTTGATAGCTCTGTGTCCCAAATATAATGGCTAAATGCCCGCCGATGTCAACTCACTTTTATTTCCCCCGCTTGTTTCGCCGTGTCCAAGCCACTCCCCATGGCTTCCTACCTCGCGTTCTCATCCTCTGCAAATGATTTCCAAGCGCATGCGCGAGCTGGAGCGCAACTGCGCCCGTGTGTTCAAACCACTCCCCTGGCTTCCTGCCTCGCGTTCTCATCCTCTGCAGATGATTACCAAGCGCATGCGCAAGCTGGAGCGCCACTGCGCCCGACTGTTCACACCATGCTCATCCCGGGCATACAAGCGCTTCCGGTTCATCCGGAAAACTACTTCCTCTGCGTAATAGCTACACGCTAAACATGAGCATGCAGCTATATTCGGTTGCCTAGCAACCCACTGGAAGCGCCTGTTTGTTTAAACTACTGCCCCCAATGTTAAATTACTTCGGCGCAATTCATCTGGAAACTACTCCACACATTACTGAGGTGCTCACCATGGGTATATTGCTAGAGCGGGTTAAAAAAACCAAATTTATAGGAACGCCCATTCCTTTAGATACCTTCAGACAGAAACCGGACGGATTGGGATCATGCCTGTATCAAGCACCTCCCTCCGCCCCCAGACTGTCAACAATACATAGGGCACTCGCACAAAAAAACCCCGCTCTTTCTTGTGAAAATCACGTATAGCTGGGAGAAAATAAAAGTTAGTGCAAAAAAGATAGACAGTATCTATGATAGAAACTATATAGTATATAAATATATATCATTTCTAAAGCTACGAAATCCATGCATCAGTTTGAATGGTACAGTTGCCCAGGACCCTATCATGTTACTATTTTATACGGGTATAAAAAGGAAAAATCTTACATATTACATGAGGAATATGGAGTTACAAGAAACAGGCATATGAAACCTGTTCATTCAAACCAAGCGGTTCCCGGGACTCCATTCTAAAAATCCATTCGCATTCACGGCGTAGGATAGATTTATCCAGGTTGCCCCCCCGGGGGTTTGTACTCACCACCTCCATGATGGTAAACCTAACTCCCATTACGTCATCACTATGATGGGAGCGCATATGTTTGGCTAATGGGGTGTCCCGGTTATTTCTGATGTCACCCATGTGCTCCCCCACTCTTCTCCTGAACTCTCTCTTTGTCTTGCCCACATAATCTCTAGGGCAAGAGCAGGAGGCCACATATACCACGCCAGTAGTCTTACAATTTGAGAACTCTCTCTGGTAAAAGATTTTCCCCGTAGATGAACTCTGGAAACTTTTGCCCGGTTTCATCCACTTACAAAGGCTACAGTCTCCGCATTTAAAAAAGCCACACGGTCTCCTATCCAACCAAGTATTCCCAGGCCTGGGTCTCTGATATTGACTATGTACAAGCATATCCCTAATTGACCTGCCCTTCCTAAAGGTGATGTTAGGGCGGTCGCCAACCAATTCCTTCAGGTCAGGGTCAAATTTAAGGACGTCCCAGTGTTTTGTAAAGATCTTTCTTATATCCTCATGTCGTGAATCAAACGTCCCAATGACCCTCACCACATCCCCGGGATCATCCTTCATACGTTTTTGTAACAGCCTCTGACGATCCGTCATTCTAGCACAATTAAAGGCTGTATCAATAATGTGTCTCGGGTACCCCTTCTCATGAAACCTGTTTGACATATCTGCCGCCTGACTTTTAAACACGTCAAGTCTGGAACAGTTTCTCCTCAGCCTAAGAAACTGTCCCTTAGGGATCCCTCTCTTGAGGGGAGTCGGGTGGTGACTCTGCCAGTGCAGAAGACCATTAGTGCTTGTAGGCTTCCGGTATATGCTCGTGGAGACTCCTCCATGTGTCTCCTTTTTGATTTTAATGTCCAGGAAAGCCAGTTCCATCTCGTTAATTTCAAAAGTAAATCTAAGGCCCAGATCGTTGATGTTCAGGACCCGCAAGAAATCATGGAACTCGTCCTTTTGCCCCGTCCACACTACCAGCACATCATCAATATATCTATACCACATGGATATATGTTGATGCCACCACTCCTCCTCACCCCCGAACACCACAGTCTCCTCCCACCAGCCCAGGAACAGGTTGGCGTACGATGGGGCACAGGGGCACCCCATCGCCGTGCCCCTGAGCTGGTGGAAGTGTCTGCCGTCGAAGGTGAACGCATTATGTGTCAATATATACTCAAGTAGTGCCAGAACAAAATTGTTGTGTCCAGTACAAGTCACCGATCTCTGCTGTAGAAAATGTTTCACACCCTCTATCCCTGCTTGATGTGGGATGCTGCTATATAATGCTTCTATATCAATCGAAGCCAGCCATGCATTTTGGCTCAGGCACACCCCCTCCAATTTAAGAAGCAGGTCAGCCGTATCTCTCAGGTATGAGGGAATCGAGATCACAAAAGGGCGAAGGATCTGATCCACATAGAGTCCACAATTTTGTGTAAGGGAGTCCACCCCCGAGACGATTGGTCGTCCCTTAAGGGGGTGTAGACCCTTGTGGACTTTGGGAAGTGCATAGAATGTTGCAGTGATGGGAAATTCTGGTAACATAAAGTCAAATTCATTCTTTGAAATCAGGCCCTGGGTTAGAGCATTCCCTAGCATACCCCTCAATTCATCTTTAAAGGTCACCATTGGGCTTTCAGAGAGAATCTCATACGTTGTACGATCCTCCAATATGGAGGTGCACATTGCCCGATATTCTGGATGGTTCAGGATGACCAGATTACCCCCCTTGTCTGAGGGTTTAATGATAATCTGGTCATTCTTCCTCATCTCATTCAAAGCACTACGTTCCCTAACTGAGAGATTGTCCTCTGATTGCCAATCACATTTCCTCAGTTTCTTAAGGTCCCTCTCAACTAGTAATGAGAATAAATCGACACTACTCATGTCGCCCTGGGGCGGCATCTTGACGCTTTTATTTTTCAATGAGGTAAACGGGCCTTTCCCTCCTTCCGGGGTTTTGGAATTCTCTTGTAGGAGACCCCGAAGTGCCTCATAGCCAATCATATCCTCGTCTTGTAGACCTAATCTATAACATTCCTCCCTGTTATTCTGTTGGAAGAATTTTTTCCATTTCAGTTTCCTACAAAACAATTGCAGATCCTTGACCCATTCAAAGCAATTAAATTGATTCGTAGGAACAAAACTGAGGCCTCTCTGGAGCACCTTGTACTCATCATTAGTCAGGGTATGCGAGGACAGGTTCACAATCAGACCCCTGCTTAGTTGAAGCGGGTTCTGAGGTCGTAGCCTGCTCTCGCCCCCTGCCCCAAAAAAGAGGAGGAAGAGGAGGAGGCAGGTGTTGACAGGGGTGTAGCAGATATTTGCCCTATGGTTGTGTTGGGTGCCAGAAATGGGGTCATGGTGCCCATTCCACCTTTGTGGGCCCCCCTCCCCCTCTTTCCCGGTCTCCCCCTCCCACCTTGCCATCTCTGCCTAGATTGATGACCTCTGAAGAATTGTTGTGTATTTATCACTGTTGTCTCTGTCCTTTCTGTATCCGACGTATCAATGTCGGAAGAGGAGGCTTCAGACTGTCTCTCTACCTGAAAGTTAAGGACCTGATTTTCTTTAAAGTCCTTCAGGTCCCTTTGGAACTGTAGATGTTTCCTTTCTTTAAGGAGCGCCTGATATCTTTCCACTGAGGTCTGTAACAGACCTTCTCTTCTATTGAAGTCGGGATCAGATCTACACTTCAATACCCGCTCTATTAGCTTGTTCAACTCAGTTGTGGACTTCTCGAAAACTTTTTTCTCCTCTGTTAGTAAGATTTGCATGAACCTAATTGATGACTCGATCGATTCTTTAAACCATACATTCATTAAGTCAGGGGACGCAATCCTTTGTGAGGGGGAAATATTTATTCTCAGTCCCCTGGGGACAATCCGATTTTTAAGGTAATTTTCCAGCGTCCTAATCTCCCACCATGATTTCAAATGGTTTTTGTAACCACCATATACCTCGTTGAACAAGTTTTTTAGCGCTAAAGGGCCTGTACTTGTACCCTGTGACCCGTCAATGCTAAAAGCCTGATTGGCGTCTTCCAGCCAGAGATCCGAATTAATAGGGCCCACCAAAAAACTGGCCATACCAAACTGGATACTTCAACTCTGAAAATTATAATAATGGATTAAAGGGTTTTCAAATTCCAACTAATCATATAATAAACCCAAAACAATCTTTATTATTAAAAGGGCAACCATGCCACCATAAGTGACCAAACCACAAAAATAACCAAAACAACGAAAAGAGTGTCCCACCCAATTAAAAAACTATGGGGTATAACTAGCAATCCCTACGCTGATTCCTAGATGCTACCTGCCTGCCGGCGGAGGTTGGCACCCTAGGGGGGAGCGTATTTGGCGCCCCCGCTCCTCGATGGCTGACCCTAGTGGCCCTAATAGACCCTACAGCCTCTAGTGGATCCCGCTACCCGTAGGTTTAAGGGACCCCTAAATCTAAACAGGCTGCAACTGTCTAGGGAAAACTAACCCCCATATATGTTAAAAACAATAGAACACATGAGGACTAGACCGGTGATAGATATGAAAAGTCAGGGCAGATGAAGGTACCCTCCTTTTGTGGCTACTCAGCTGAAAAGCTCCTGTCACTGAGGACAGGGGCTATCAAAAAGATAATAAATAAGAAAAAATGAGATATACACTGAACACCAAGTGTATACAGACACTAATAGTCACTTAGATCTTGTGCTCTATCAGCATGATCCAACACCACCTATATAACCTATATTACCACAGTCCTAGTATCAATATAAAGCCTGTAGATGCTTGTAGGTCACCAAATACCGGTGATATACACATATATCCCATCTACTGCAAAAAATAGACTGTCAATCTAAATACTATTGGTGTTCAGTAGCCACAGTAGAAACAGATATAAGGTAATCATTGATACTCATCTGTATCATGCCCGACTTTTCACACCGTCTGTCCTTTCAAAATTAACGCCTCAACGCGTTTCGCCTGCCTAGGCTCATCAGGAGGCCCGATGACTTGATAGCTCTGTGTCCCAAATATAATGGCTAAATGCCCGCCGATGTCAACTCACTTTTATTTCCCCCGCTTGTTTCGCCGTGTCCAAGCCACTCCCCATGGCTTCCTACCTCGCGTTCTCATCCTCTGCAAATGATTTCCAAGCGCATGCGCGAGCTGGAGCGCAACTGCGCCCGTGTGTTCAAACCACTCCCCTGGCTTCCTGCCTCGCGTTCTCATCCTCTGCAGATGATTACCAAGCGCATGCGCAAGCTGGAGCGCCACTGCGCCCGACTGTTCACACCATGCTCATCCCGGGCATACAAGCGCTTCCGGTTCATCCGGAAAACTACTTCCTCTGCGTAATAGCTACACGCTAAACATGAGCATGCAGCTATATTCGGTTGCCTAGCAACCCACTGGAAGCGCCTGTTTGTTTAAACTACTGCCCCCAACGTTAAATTACTTCGGCGCAATTCATCTGGAAACTACTCCACACATTACTGAGGTGCTCACCATGGGTATATTGCTAGAGCGGGTTAAAAAAACCAAATTTATAGGAACGCCCATTCCTTTAGATACCTTCAGACAGAAACCGGACGGATTGGGATCATGCCTGTATCAAGCACCTCCCTCCGCCCCCAGACTGTCAACAATACATAGGGCACTCGCACAAAAAAACCCCGCTCTTTCTTGTGAAAATCACGTATAGCTGGGAGAAAATAAAAGTTAGTGCAAAAAAGATAGACAGTATCTATGATAGAAACTATATAGTATATAAATATATATCATTTCTAAAGCTACGAAATCCATGCATCAGTTTGAATGGTACAGTTGCCCAGGACCCTATCATGTTACTATTTTATACGGGTATAAAAAGGAAAAATCTTACATATTACATGAGGAATATGGAGTTACAAGAAACAGGCATATGAAACCTGTTCATTCAAACCAAGCGGTTCCCGGGACTCCATTCTAAAAATCCATTCGCATTCACGGCGTAGGATAGATTTATCCAGGTTGCCCCCCCGGGGGTTTGTACTCACCACCTCCATGATGGTAAACCTAACTCCCATTACGTCATCACTATGATGGGAGCGCATATGTTTGGCTAATGGGGTGTCCCGGTTATTTCTGATGTCACCCATGTGCTCCCCCACTCTTCTCCTGAACTCTCTCTTTGTCTTGCCCACATAATCTCTAGGGCAAGAGCAGGAGGCCACATATACCACGCCAGTAGTCTTACAATTTGAGAACTCTCTCTGGTAAAAGATTTTCCCCGTAGATGAACTCTGGAAACTTTTGCCCGGTTTCATCCACTTACAAAGGCTACAGTCTCCGCATTTAAAAAAGCCACACGGTCTCCTATCCAACCAAGTATTCCCAGGCCTGGGTCTCTGATATTGACTATGTACAAGCATATCCCTAATTGACCTGCCCTTCCTAAAGGTGATGTTAGGGCGGTCGCCAACCAATTCCTTCAGGTCAGGGTCAAATTTAAGGACGTCCCAGTGTTTTGTAAAGATCTTTCTTATATCCTCATGTCGTGAATCAAACGTCCCAATGACCCTCACCACATCCCCGGGATCATCCTTCATACGTTTTTGTAACAGCCTCTGACGATCCGTCATTCTAGCACAATTAAAGGCTGTATCAATAATGTGTCTCGGGTACCCCTTCTCATGAAACCTGTTTGACATATCTGCCGCCTGACTTTTAAACACGTCAAGTCTGGAACAGTTTCTCCTCAGCCTAAGAAACTGTCCCTTAGGGATCCCTCTCTTGAGGGGAGTCGGGTGGTGACTCTGCCAGTGCAGAAGACCATTAGTGCTTGTAGGCTTCCGGTATATGCTCGTGGAGACTCCTCCATGTGTCTCCTTTTTGATTTTAATGTCCAGGAAAGCCAGTTCCATCTCGTTAATTTCAAAAGTAAATCTAAGGCCCAGATCGTTGATGTTCAGGACCCGCAAGAAATCATGGAACTCGTCCTTTTGCCCCGTCCACACTACCAGCACATCATCAATATATCTATACCACATGGATATATGTTGATGCCACCACTCCTCCTCACCCCCGAACACCACAGTCTCCTCCCACCAGCCCAGGAACAGGTTGGCGTACGATGGGGCACAGGGGCACCCCATCGCCGTGCCCCTGAGCTGGTGGAAGTGTCTGCCGTCGAAGGTGAACGCATTATGTGTCAATATATACTCAAGTAGTGCCAGAACAAAATTGTTGTGTCCAGTACAAGTCACCGATCTCTGCTGTAGAAAATGTTTCACACCCTCTATCCCTGCTTGATGTGGGATGCTGCTATATAATGCTTCTATATCAATCGAAGCCAGCCATGCATTTTGGCTCAGGCACACCCCCTCCAATTTAAGAAGCAGGTCAGCCGTATCTCTCAGGTATGAGGGAATCGAGATCACAAAAGGGCGAAGGATCTGATCCACATAGAGTCCACAATTTTGTGTAAGGGAGTCCACCCCCGAGACGATTGGTCGTCCCTTAAGGGGGTGTAGACCCTTGTGGACTTTGGGAAGTGCATAGAATGTTGCAGTGATGGGAAATTCTGGTAACATAAAGTCAAATTCATTCTTTGAAATCAGGCCCTGGGTTAGAGCATTCCCTAGCATACCCCTCAATTCATCTTTAAAGGTCACCATTGGGCTTTCAGAGAGAATCTCATACGTTGTACGATCCTCCAATATGGAGGTGCACATTGCCCGATATTCTGGATGGTTCAGGATGACCAGATTACCCCCCTTGTCTGAGGGTTTAATGATAATCTGGTCATTCTTCCTCATCTCATTCAAAGCACTACGTTCCCTAACTGAGAGATTGTCCTCTGATTGCCAATCACATTTCCTCAGTTTCTTAAGGTCCCTCTCAACTAGTAATGAGAATAAATCGACACTACTCATGTCGCCCTGGGGCGGCATCTTGACGCTTTTATTTTTCAATGAGGTAAACGGGCCTTTCCCTCCTTCCGGGGTATTGGAATTCTCTTGTAGGAGACCCCGAAGTGCCTCATAGCCAATCATATCCTCGTCTTGTAGACCTAATCTATAACATTCCTCCCTGTTATTCTGTTGGAAGAATTTTTTCCATTTCAGTTTCCTACAAAACAATTGCAGATCCTTGACCCATTCAAAGCAATTAAATTGATTCGTAGGAACAAAACTGAGGCCTCTCTGGAGCACCTTGTACTCATCATTAGTCAGGGTATGCGAGGACAGGTTCACAATCAGACCCCTGCTTAGTTGAAGCGGGTTCTGAGGTCGTAGCCTGCTCTCGCCCCCTGCCCCAAAAAAGAGGAGGAAGAGGAGGAGGCAGGTGTTGACAGGGGTGTAGCAGATATTTGCCCTATGGTTGTGTTGGGTGCCAGAAATGGGGTCATGGTGCCCATTCCACCTTTGTGGGCCCCCCTCCCCCTCTTTCCCGGTCTCCCCCTCCCACCTTGCCATCTCTGCCTAGATTGATGACCTCTGAAGAATTGTTGTGTATTTATCACTGTTGTCTCTGTCCTTTCTGTATCCGACGTATCAATGTCGGAAGAGGAGGCTTCAGACTGTCTCTCTACCTGAAAGTTAAGGACCTGATTTTCTTTAAAGTCCTTCAGGTCCCTTTGGAACTGTAGATGTTTCCTTTCTTTAAGGAGCGCCTGATATCTTTCCTCTGAGGTCTGTAACAGACCTTCTCTTCTATTGAAGTCGGGATCAGATCTACACTTCAATACCCGCTCTATTAGCTTGTTCAACTCAGTTGTGGACTTCTCGAAAACTTTTTTCTCCTCTGTTAGTAAGATTTGCATGAACCTGATTGATGACTCGATCGATTCTGCGGCGGCCCCTCCTCCACCTCCGCTTCTGAACTACTGCCGCCTGCACCCTGTTCCCCCAATGGCTGCCAATCGGGGTCAACAACTGGGTCATCTATTACCTCCTCTTCGAGCTCGTGTGCAACTTCGTCTGTGTCACTGTGTCGGTCGGTGGTATAGCGTTCGTGGCGGGGCAACATAGTCTCATCAGGGTCTGATTGCGGATCAGTACCCTGAGAGGGCAATGTTGTGGTCTCAGTCAAAGGAGCAGCATAGTACTCTGGCTGTGCATCAGTGCACTCCATGTCAGAATCTACTTGTAATGGGCATGGCCTGTTAAGTGTTTCACTTTCTAAGCCAGGGACGGTATGTGTAAAGAGCTCCATGGAGTAACCCGTTGTGTCGCCTGCTGCATCCTTCTCTCTTGTTGTTGTTTTTGCTGAGGAGGACAAGGAAGCGACTTGTCCCTGACCGTGAACATCCACAAGCGACGCGCTGCTTTTACATTTACCAGTTTCAGAAGAGGAGGCAAAAGAGCTAGAGGCTGAGTCTGCAATGTAAGCCAAAACTTGCTGTTGCTGCTCCGGCTTTAAAAGCGGTTTTCCTACTCCCAGAAAAGAAAGCTTTCGAGGCCTTGTGTAGCCAGACGACGAAACAGGCTCCACAGCTACAGACTTAGGTGGAATATTTTTATCCCCACGACCACATGATGCTCCACTACCACTACCATCATTACCAGCTGACAATGAATGCCCACGGCCACGACCTCTTGCACCAGACTTCCTCATTGTTTGAAAAACTTAACCAAATTAACTTTATTTGTTGCTGTCAAACAACTTACACAGTGAGCTATAACTTCAGTATGATTTCAATATCCCTTAACAGGTTGGTGAGACCACAAGGAAAATCAGGCACAATGTTACACACTCTGTTTTCTGTGGCACCAAATCACAGAGATGACACACACGCAGGACTGTCACTCAAGCACAAATGTCAATATTAATCTCCCACCTATTTTTTTTTTTTTTTTTTTTCTCAGGGAGACTTTAGAAACCAAATAAGATAAAATGTTTTTTTCAGGGACAATTTAGAAACCAAATAATAAAAAAAATAAAAAAAAATAAAATAAAAAAAAGGCTTTCTATGGCCCACTGAATGAGAGATGGCACACACAGGAGTGGCACACAAGCCCTGACTGAGGCCAATATTTTTCTTCCACTGATTGATGTAGTGTTTTTTTGTTAAGGTAGATTTTAGAACCCAAATCAAGCAAAAAAATAAATAGGCTTTCTATGGCCCACTGAGTGAGAGATGGCACACACAGGAGTGGCACACAAGCCCTGACTGAGGCCAATATTTTTCTCCCACTGATTGATGTAGTGTTTTTTTGTTAAGGTAGATTTTAGAACCCAAATCAAGGAAAAAAATAAATAGGCTTTCTATGGCCCACAATTTGAGAGAGAGAGAGAGGTGGCACACCCAGGAGTCAAGACTGGCACACAAGCTGAAAGGGCAATATTAATCTCCCACTGTTTTTTTTTTTATTTTTTTTTTTCAGGGAGACTTTAGAAACCAAATAATAAAATTAAAAAAAAAAAAGGCTTTCTATGGCCCACTGAGTGAGAGATGGCATACACAGGAGTGGCACACAAGCCCTGACTGAGGCCAATATTTTTCTCCCACTGATTGATGGAGTTTTTTTTTTTTTTAAGGTAGATTTTCGAACCCAAATCAAGGAAAAAAATAAATAGGCTTTCTATGGCCCACAATTTGAGAGAGAGAGGTGGCACACCCAGGAGTCAAGACTGGCACACAAGCTGAAAGGGCAATATTAATCTCCCACTGTTTTTTTTTTTATTTTTTACTTTTTTCAGGGAGACTTTAGAAACCAAATAATAATAATAAAAAAAAAAAGGCTTTCTATGGCCCACTGAATGAGAGATGGCACACACAGGAGTGGCACACAAGCCCTGACTGAGGCCAATATTTTTCTCCCACTGATTGATGTAGTGTTTTTTTGTTAAGGTAGATTTTAGAACCCAAATCAAGGAAAAAAATAAATAGGCTTTCTATGGCCCACTGAGTGAGAGATGGCACACACAGGAGTGGCACACAAGCCCTGACTGAGGCCAATATTTTTCTCCCACTGATTGATGTAGTGTTTTTTTGTTAAGGTAGATTTTAGAACCCAAATCAAGCAAAAAAATAAATAGGCTTTCTATGGCCCACTGAGTGAGAGATGGCACACACAGGAGTGGCACACAAGCCCTGACTGAGGCCAATATTTTTCTCCCACTGATTGATGTAGTGTTTTTTTGTTAAGGTAGATTTTAGAACCCAAATCAAGGAAAAAAATAAATAGGCTTTCTATGGCCCACTGAGTGAGAGATGGCACACACAGGAGTGGCACACAAGCCCTGACTGAGGCCAATATTTTTCTCCCACTGATTGATGTAGTGTTTTTTTTTAAGGTAGATTTTAGAACCCAAATCAAGCAAAAAAATAAATAGGCTTTCTATGGCCCACTGAGTGAGAGATGGCACACACAGGAGTGGCACACAAGCCCTGACTGAGGCCAATATTTTTCTCCCACTGATTGATGTAGTGTTTTTTTGTTAAGGTAGATTTTAGAACCCAAATCAAGCAAAAAAATAAATAGGCTTTCTATGGCCCACTGAGTGAGAGATGGCACACACAGGAGTGGCACACAAGCCCTGACTGAGGCCAATATTTTTCTCCCACTGATTGATGTAGTGTTTTTTTGTTAAGGTAGATTTTAGAACCCAAATCAAGCAAAAAAATAAATAGGCTTTCTATGGCCCACTGAGTGAGAGATGGCACACACAGGAGTGGCACACAAGCCCTGACTGAGGCCAATATTTTTCTCCCACTGATTGATGGAGTTTTTTTTTTTTAAGGTAGATTTTCGAACCCAAATCAAGGAAAAAAATAAATAGGCTTTCTATGGCCCACTGAGTGAGAGATGGCACACACAGGAGTGGCACACAAGCCCTGACTGAGGCCAATATTTTTCTCCCACTGATTGATGTAGTGTTTTTTTTTAAGGTAGATTTTAGAACCCAAATCAAGCAAAAAAATAAATAGGCTTTCTATGGCCCACTGAGTGAGAGATGGCACACACAGGAGTGGCACACAAGCCCTGACTGAGGCCAATATTTTTCTCCCACTGATTGATGTAGTGTTTTTTTGTTAAGGTAGATTTTAGAACCCAAATCAAGCAAAAAAATAAATAGGCTTTCTATGGCCCACTGAGTGAGAGATGGCACACACAGGAGTGGCACACAAGCCCTGACTGAGGCCAATATTTTTCTCCCACTGATTGATGTAGTGTTTTTTTGTTAAGGTAGATTTTAGAACCCAAATCAAGCAAAAAAATAAATAGGCTTTCTATGGCCCACTGAGTGAGAGATGGCACACACAGGAGTGGCACACAAGCCCTGACTGAGGCCAATATTTTTCTCCCACTGATTGATGGAGTTTTTTTTTTTTAAGGTAGATTTTCGAACCCAAATCAAGGAAAAAAATAAATAGGCTTTCTATGGCCCACAATTTGAGAGAGAGAGGTGGCACACCCAGGAGTCAAGACTGGCACACAAGCTGAAAGGGCAATATTAATCTCCCACTGTTTTTTTTTTTTATTTTATTTTTTTCAGGGAGACTTTAGAAACCAAATAATAATAATAAAAAAAAGGCTTTCTATGGCCCACTGAATGAGAGATGGCACACACAGGAGTGGCACACAAGCCCTGACTGAGGCCAATATTTTTCTCCCACCGATTGATGTAGTGTTTTTTTGTTAAGGTAGATTTTAGAACCCAAATCAAGGAAAAAAATAAATAGGCTTTCTATGGCCCACTCAGTGAGAGATGGCACACACAGGGATGGCACTCTAGCAGGAATGCCAATCTTAATCTCCCACAAAAAAAAAAAAAAAAAACAGGGACTGTCCTACAATTACTATCTCCCTGCAGTAATCTCAGCCAGGTATGGCAGGCAGCAATAGGAGTGGACTGATGCACAAATTAAATAAAAAGTGTGGACAAACAAAAAAGATAGCTGTGCAGAAAGGAAGGAACAAGAGGATATGTGCTTTGAAAAAAGCAGTTGGTTTCCACAGTGGCGTACACACAGCAATACAGCTATCAGGGAGCCTTCTAGGGCAGCCCAATGAGCTACAGCGCTGAGAGAAAAAAAAAAAAATGTAGCTTCCACTGTCCCTGCACACCGAAGGTGGTGTTGGACAGTGGAAATCGCTACAGCACAAGCGGTTTGCTGGTTAGTGGACCCTGCCTAACGCTATCCCTGCTTCTGACGAAGCGGCAGCAACCTCTCCCTAAGCTCAGATCAGCAGCAGTGAGATGGCGGTCGGCGGGAACGCCCCTTTATAGCCCCTGTGACGCCGTAGACAGCAAGCCAATCACTGCAATGCCCTTCTCTAAGATGGTGGGGACCAGGACCTATGTCATCACGCTGCCCACACTCTGCGTTCACCTTCATTGGCTGAGAAATGGCGCTTTTTGCGTCATTGAAACGTGACTTTGGCGCGAAAGTCGCGTACCGCATGGCCGATGCAACGCTGGGATCGGCTCGGTTTCATGAGACGCCGACTTTGCCAAAAGTCGGCGACTTTTGAAAATGAACGACCCGTTTCGCTCAACCCTAGCAACACCAAGAAAGAAAGAAAAGTCATGGAATGATAGAAATCACAGGATCGATAGACATGGTAATGAGGAATGCGCTGCCATGCTGAATGAACATGGGCACACAAATAATCAAACTCCACTGTTGGTAGCTCTCTTTGAAATTGCCAATCAAGATGAATTCAAGATGATCAAGATGAAGACTAGAGATGTCTGGATATCATACATTATGCCATCCCGTGCGATAATCCTGGGAGTAGGATTAAAGTGACATTCCCTCATTAAGGCCTCTTCATTGCATTGCCATTGTAGTTTCCACTACAATCTCCAACTATTATTGTATCCAAGAAGAAGCAGGATTCATCAGGAACATAATACACCTCCACTCCAGCCTCCACTGCTCCACACCAGCTTCCAGCCTCCATTTGGAGACCGCGTGGGCAATGTCACAAAGAGGACTTCACAAGGGATTGTCATACTATTCCTATTCCCAGGATTATGGTGTGGTGTGGCATAGTGTATGGTAGCCGGATCCCTCTAGTCTTCATTTCAGATACACTAGTAACTCATCATTACATTGATTCACTGGTGGACCAGTGGTACGGACATTTCTCCAAAGTGTCCCATGAACCGTTTTGCAACATGACAAAACCAAGCCATATGTTGCTTGTGCTGCTATGAACAGCTTACATTGACTAAACTTGATACCTTGGTCTGCAGAATCTCCTGACTTTTCTTTTATATGGACCATATTTGTGACATAATTTTTCTGAAAATGCAAAGGGAGCTGCCAGCAGCAGCTCTTGATGATTTGCCTGCCTAAGTGCATTCATCATGATAGAACATACCTTAGATATCCACTAATAACATCAGTAACAGCAACCAAGGCATGTAAGTGCGTGTGTTTCTGCACTTGGCACTTATGCTCAACGCTTAAAAGATCAAAACGTTTTGAAAATGTTTATTTTTTTATTATTGGCACATCATTATCGTGCTGCAATGTCAATGCTGAGGAGTGTACCTAACTATATATCATATCATTCATGCAATGAGCTATCTACAGTTTTTTTTCACAACATATTTAGCACTTTTGTTGGTTCCTGAATGTAGTATTTATTATACTTCCGTAAAGAATGAAGTGTTGGTTTAGTGAGCATTTATCTCTCGCCTAAGCTCGTGTTGTTTGTTAATTACAGCGATCCAAGAGAAAAAGAAATATTTACTTAAGAACTTGATTCACAGTCAATATATGTCTTTATATTCATACACTTTAGTGTGAAATAGTAATCCCACATTACTAGCATCTATTATCACACTACTATTGATATTTGAATTCTCCAGCTTTGCTGAATTTTCTCCAAAAATTTGATTTGTAGCAAATTAAATACTGCAAAGCCTCCAATTGCCTGGTAAATATGTTTATAACAATCTGAGGTCTCCTAGGATTATATTGAACCCCTGTTGCACAAGTAATAGCAAGTACAGCCCTAATAGTGTCCAAGTGGCTTCATCTATCTGGCTAGGGGAAAAAGGATAGTAACGTGTGGTAACCAACAGCCGGTTTACACTGTAGTAACAGGCTTTATAGGCTACTAAATACATGATTTTATTTATACTTTATTACTTTGTCCCAATAAAATCCTATTAATCAAACTGTGTCACCATATTCTAAGAGCCATAACTTATTAATTTTTTTATTTTTGGTAAAGGTGGTGTATAAGGGCATGTTAATTTCCTGCACAAACTGTAATTTCAGTTTGTAATTTTGACGCTCTTGACTATTTGATTGCTTTATATTTATTTTTTTCTAGGCGAACTGACAAAAAATTTGCAATGATCAACTCTGTTTTTTATAGCATTCACCGGGAGAGTTATATTACAAGCTACTTGCAAAGTAGCTACCCCGCTGCTCACCTCTCCTCCTTCACACTGGTTGAACTTGGGCAGGAGGGCATTTTAAAAAGTTGTATCTCAGCCTGGATTGAAGGTACAAGAGCAATCCACGGCTCAGCTTCAAAAAAGGAACACATTTGCCCCTATAGTCATGACCAAGCCTGAGACATTAATGGTTGTTCTATTTAGATTACTGCACTGCGCAGGGATTAACTCCAGTGGTGACCTGACCTCCATTTCTTCCTATCCCCTTTCAGTACATGAAGGAGATAGGAGGGGATGATGCCTATGCAGTCAGTCAGCTTAATCATGACTCAGCCAGCCCAGCAAGAGCAGCCCCAGCATAGACAGAAGAGCAGCAAGGTGACAGTCATGCTCAGGCGAGTTACTTCTGACTAGATTCCCTCCAACATTCAGGCCCAGGATTAGAGCTTCTATGAATTGAATGTGAAACACTTGTCCTGTGGCAGTTCCTGTCTCTTTGATGTGCTGCTCCCCTCTCACTCCTCTTATCACTGTCCTGTGTTTATAGAAGCCGTCTGCTGGGTAGCTGAAGGGTTAAATCTTGTGTCTTGTGTAAATGGCTTTTACAAACTGAAGATAGTGATAAGATGTGAATAGGTCAGTGCTGTTCATGACCGCGTATCGCCAAGACTGGGTCTTCTCCGTACCCAAACTTCCTAACCCCTATACCCTATGCACCGTTCACCACTCCTCCTGCCAAACATTAAAATAAAGACACAACACATAAATTCCTTTGGATAATTTGGCCACAGCGGCCATTTTATTAAACAAACAATAACATGAATAACAACATGTATACTATATGTAAAACCTTGAGGGGAGGGTTCTTGGAGCTAAGAAATCTGGCTCAAAAATAGGCATAAAGCCACCACCAAAATTTAAAACCAAACACTTCTTTACCCTCAGCCGTGACCACCAGCTCGAGGGCACCATGTAACCCATTTCGGGCAAACCAAACCCCAAAGCTCCCGAGGTAAACTCCCCGTCCAGAGCCCGTAAACAAAAGCCAGATCAACCCCATAAAACGTCATCACCAAATCCAAGAACCCCACCCCCCGCCACACACGAACAGCCCTGACCACCTCAGGCTCGTGAGTGCCCCACCACCACCAAGGCTCTTTCTACTCCTTCCTGTAGACCGAGCGCCCATAAATCCATACCTACATCATTAAGATGCACTCCATCATCCCTCCAAAAATTGCCGACCCCAGCCTCCAGCTCAAAATGTCTCACGGCAATACCCCCGTTCCGAGACACAAAACTCACCACCGCCCTATTCAGCTTCACCCGGGCTCTATTAATCCCTTTATGAGAACGTGCATCCCGCCACTTCTGCCGTGGCACGATGTCCGACCAAACCGTCAAAGGACCCGGGAAAGATACCCACAACCTTAAAAAATCAAAACGGATATCCCGGTTCAATTCCCTCACTGGCCTCATTCCCAAATCATTTCCTCCAAGATGAACCACCAAAATGTCCGGGGGTCGATCAAGTCTAGCGGCGTTAGAAAATTCCGCCAACAACCTCCCCCACAACATACCCCGAAAGCCCAACCATCTAATAACCACGGAAAACCTAATTGCCTACCGTTTGGCCTAGCATCCGCCCGAAGAGCACCCCAGTGAACAAATGAATGTCCGACAATCCAGGCCAGGAGGGAATTTCAACCTGAAAAAACATAACAACGGTTAACACCATGCCATGATTCGCCACCAGTACCCCAGACTTAATGCCTAACATAGGACAGATAACGATTCGAACTCCATCTGCCTATTCTCTTGATCACATCCGCACCCAAACCCAGACCATCAGCTTCGGACGCAGCACCAATTCGAAATGAGTGCGACCCGAAATTCTTCGGGTTAACGCCCAACAATCCCAAACCTCTTTTCAATATAGCCGTAAATTGGAAACGCGACAAGAATTCCCCATTCTGGTGTCGAAGCAAAGGGCCTGCCCTCAGCGGCCACAGACTCCAGTAAGCCTCCAAACAGTGCTGCGGGCACATCTCGCTACCGCCGACTCTTCCCAGCACCACTCGCTTACCCCTACCGAGCTGATCAGTCTTAGAACGCCTGATCCAAAAAACAATACCCCCTGGCCAAAAATCGACGTCCTCCGCTAAAAGACCACCCACCTTATCTTTATTTGGGGAAACCAACTCCCCCAAACGCAAAGCCCCAAAAAACGCTAAAGAAAAAGCCAACCGAAACAGTAAGACCTCAAACTGAGAACTACAAATACCACCCAAAACCTCCCCGAGCCGTTCCAGCATCCCAAAAGAAATCGGCCTGCGCTTATCAAAAGACACATTGCCTTTCCGAAAGCCCTTCAAAGCCTGCCTTATCACAAAATCTTTTGTCACATCAGCTGAACCTTGTAAACGAAAACCGAAGGCCAGACCCACAATAACTTTATTTAACCTTGACACGGACCATCCCCATTCAGCCGCCTTACCCATCAATGCCAACAATGCCATAGTCCTATCGCCGTCAGACTCAACTGGGCCGCATTGGACCAACCAACCTTCCCACATATGCCATGCAGTTTCATAATCCGACCACGTCTGGCTAGATAGTGAGACCTGGATCAACCGACCTCCCCGTCCACAACAATCTGCCACAGATGCGAAGGACATCCCGCTCCTGTAGGTTCCGAATCTGGTGCCAGTTCCCGGAATCGATCCCACTACAAACGAGATAAAGCATCGGCTATAGTGTTTTGGACACCTGGCAAATGCACCGCCGAAATCCAAGAATTCAATTCCAAACACCTCAACACCAATTCCCTAACCAACCTGATCACAGGGGGGGAAGAAGAAGATAGACTGTTGATTACTGACACTACGCTCATGTTATCGCAATGAAAGCAAACCCGTCGATCCTTAAAAACGTCGCCCCAAATAAACGCTGCCACCACAATGGGGAACAATTCTAACAGCGCCAAATTTCTGGTAAGCCCATTTCGTCGCCAATCATCCGGCCAGACTCCGACACTCCATTTACCTCTGCAATAGGCCCCATAATCAACTCCTCCCGCTGCGTCCGTATAAATTTCGCAATCGAAGGCATTCAAATCCTCCTGTTGAATCAATGCCCTGCCGTTATAGTTTTCCAGGAAACGCTGCCAAACCAGCAGATCCTCCCTATGCTCTCTGCTCAAGCGTATAAAGTGATGAGCTGCACGGACTCCCGCCGTAGCCCTGGACAACCTGCGGCAAAAAATCCTACCCATAGGCATGATACGGCACACAAAATTCAGGCGACTCAGCAACGACTGCAATTCCTTCAACATCACTTTTCTCATTTTTCCGATTCTAAGCACCTCCTGCTTAAGCAACAACAACTTATCCTCGGGCAACCTACACTCCATCTTTCTTGAATCGATGAGAATCCCGAGAAAACTCAAAACCGTGCAGGGGCCCTCTGTTTTCTCCTGCGCCAAAGGGACACCGAAATGCCCGGCAACCCATTCCATGGTGGCCAGTAAATTGCCACACACAGCAGAGTCCGGAGGACCCACAAACAAAAAATCATCCAAGTAATGAATGACTGAAGGAACATCAGAAACGTCTCTAACAACCTGTCACGATTCACACCGTGACCGTCACCCCTACGTCACGGATTGGGGTGACTTTAGGCCAACAGACGGCTATCACATGTGCAGGGGGCTTATCTTAGTTATCCCTCCACTGCTACAATGTGATAAAAGAAACACACACAAGGCTATTGACCTCTTAGTTTACAGCAGGGGCTTATTTTAGGCACCCCACTGCTCTTCAATATACCATGAACTGCAGGGATCTATGAATATCCCGCTTACAGTTCCACTTAAACCTTGCAGCTCTCTGGCGCTCCCCTTTACCCTCAGGTCAGATTAGGTACTGCACCTAGGGTAATTAGTCACCAGAAAGGCTGCCTGCTATGTACTGGCTATTGGGCACGCTGTAGCGACGCGATAAACTACTCCCACTCAGGCAGGAACAATAATTATCAACGCTGCAGTCGCTACAACAACACCCAAAGGCCTGCACGGTATTGCTGCCACCAGCTTCAATTAAACGGGTCCGAAGCTAACCCAAAACAGTAGCGTAATTCCCTTCAGAAGACTTAGGGTACGTTTTAGAACAGGAAGTAGTATTAAATATTATACCCCATAAATTTTAAGGCAGTGTTTATATAAAAATATTACGAGGATGTTACAAAATGAGACAATTGCAACTATGTACAAGGTAATTATAAAAAAAACAAGGATTACATGAGAAATCAACACTTACATGTGTTCAAAGCATTGCAGGCAACCAGGTTAGTGGAGTTTCCATCTGTCCCAATGCATCAGTAGGTCTGGATAGGAACAGGCTCACACAGACTCCAGCAGACAGACTCTAGGGCCGGGTAAGTGAAGCCACTTAAATAACCACAGCTTGTGACATTACCAAACTAGCTGGCTTATCCAGACCCTCCTCTCTCTTCAGTCTGAGTAATTCAACCTTAAATTTGTCTAATTTCTATAACTCCGCTACAAAACATGTCATAGTCATAACAAACCCAGCATTCATCTCGTATTAACGTTGGCATTCTAATGAGATCAAACATGTCCTATGTGTGATGCCTAATTACAGAGAAATCCCTACTTCTTTACCAGATGGAGTTAGAAGCTCATGTTTAGAGTGATGGATAGATCCACCGAGGGAGATTAAGAATATATATTTTCCTGTTCCTATCTTAAATGGTTGGCCTAATATCTTACAATAATGGAACAAAGGACTTCCAAGTATTCTGGAGGCTTCCATACCAGTTTCAGCTAGAGAAGAGTTTGAGCCTTCCAAAGCGATCGTAAACATTCTTTTGGGAGGGGTATGAGGGATTTGGGAGCTGAAAGTCAGGAATTTGCAGCAAGAAGCAATAAACCCTTCTACACTCATTGACAAGACAAGCTAAAACACAGAGTGAAGGGGGGTCAACGGTCACCCTATGTGTGCTGGCAGAGAAACTAAACTTATATGATATTTCATACCATATCGTGACACCTCCCCCTTTTGGTGTGCGCTAGGGAGGCAGAACCCCACGGAATGCCTCCATGCGCACCTCAGAGGGTTCACCCTGGCGGGATAGTCCATCTGCATTCCCATGCTCCCTGCCCGCTTTGTGTTCAATGGTGAAGTAAAATTGCTGAAGGGCAAGGCTCCAGCGTAGCAACCTGCCGTTGGTTCCACACATGGCATTTAGCCAGTGCAGAGGGTTGTGGTCGGTCACCACAGTGAAGGTGCGACCGTACAAGTAGGGCTGCAAGCGCTGCAGGGCTCAGACTATGGCCAGGCACTCCTTCTCGATGGTGGAGTAGGCCACTTCCCTCGGCAAAAGTTTCCGGCTCAGGTACAACACGGGGTGCTCTTGGTCCTCCGAGTCAACCTGGCTGAGCACAGCACCGAGGCCAAACTCGCTGGCGTCAGTCTGTACCAAGAACGGTCGACTTCTGTCGACTGCTTTCAACACAGGGGCGTTGCACAGTGCGGTTTTCAACGCCTGGAAGGCCCCCTCACAGCCATCTGTCCAGTTGACGATGTGGGGTAGCTTCTTCCTGGTGAGGTCCGTCAAAGGTTTTGCCAGGCTACTATAGTGCTGTACAAAGCGCCTATAGTACCCTGCAGTGCCCAGGAAGGACATCACCTGTTTCTTGGTCCTGGGAGTGGGCCAGTTCACGATCGCGCCCACTTTCTCAAGCTCTGGCTTTAGGGTGTCTCTGCCTACCCGGTGCCCCAGGTTGTGGACCTCCTTCATGCCCATCTGGCACTTTCCCGGCTTGATAGTCAGTCCTGCTCGGTGAATTCGCCTGAGCACCTCCTCGAGATGCTGCAGGTGTTCCTTCCAGGAGGGACTGAAAATGGCAATGTCATCCAAGTACGCCACTGCGTACTTCTCCAGTCCCTGAAGCAGGAGGTTGACCATCCGCTGGAAAGTGGCAGCGGCATTCTTCATGCCGAAGGGCATGACCGTAGACTCGTACAGTCCAAAGGGTGTGATAAAGGCGGACTTCTCCTGCGCCTCGGGGCTCAAGGGAATCTGCCAGTATCCTCGACTCAGATCCATTATTGTCAGGTATTTTGCGCCAGCTAACTTCTCAAGCAGCTCCTCGATGCGCGGCATTGGGTGCGCGTCAGAGGCTGTAATGGTGTTGAGCCCCCTGTAGTCCACGCAGAACCGGTTGGTCCGGTCCTTCTTTGGCACGAGAACTACAGGTGAGGCCCACGCGCTCTGTGACCGTCGAATCACCCCCAGCTGTAACATCTCATCGATCTCCTGGCGCATAACCTGCTGCACCTGGTCGGAGATTCGATAGGGTGTTAGCCGTAGTGGGGCATGATTCCCGGTGTCCACCTCATGGACTGCTAACTTAGTCCTTCCAGGTCGGTAGGAAAACACGACCCGGAAGGGTTCCAGGGTGGTTTGCAACTGCAACTGCTGTGGTTCAGTTAGCGAGGCGCTTACCTCCATGTCCTCGATGGACCCACCGGCCTTGGCTTGGGCCAGCATGTCCAGGAGGGCGTCTTCCTCCCCGTCTTTGGGTGCGCTGCAGACCGGTAGGACAAAAGGTTCACTTTCGTGATGAGCCTTCATCATGTTGACATGAAAGGCCTTTCGCCTACCCCGAGCGTGGTCAAGCGTGACCACGTAGGTGACCGGGTTGAGCTGTTGTTGGACAACATACGGGCCCTCCCAGGCTGCCTGAAGCTTATCCGTTGGTACGGGGACCAGCACCCACACGTTTTGACCCATGTGGTAAGTCCACTCCCAGGTGTTCTGGTCGTACTAGTGCTTCTGATCAGCCTGAGCCTGCGTCATGTTGTCATGCACCAACTGCGTCAAGGTCTGCATCTTGTCACGGAAGCACATGACATACTCCACTATGGACACTTCAGAAGGGTTCGGCTCCTCTTCCCAGGATTCTCTTACCAACCCAAGGGGTCCCCGGACTCACCTGCCGTACACGAGCTTGAAGGGGGAGAACCCCGTCGAGGCCTGCAGAACCTCTCGGTAAGCGAACAGCAGGTGTTGGAGGTACCGCTCCCAGTCGCGCCCTTGTGTCTCAACCAGCATGCGTAGCATCTGTTTGAGGGTACCATTGAAGCGTTCACACAAGCCATTGGTCTGTGGGTGATACGCACTCGATACCAGGTGCTTCACCTGCATTTTCTTACAGAGAGCCTCCATTAGGCGAGACATGAATTGGGTCCCTTGATCAGTGAGCATCTCCCTGGGAAATCCTACACGTGCAAAGATAGCCAACAGGGCATCCGCCACCTTATCTGCCCTAGTTGACAACAGAGCTACTGCCTCTGGGTACCGGGTAGCGTAGTCTACCACAGTAAGGATATATTGCTTTCCAGAGCTGCTGGGGACGGCCAGCGGGCCCACAGTGTCCACCGCGATCCTCTGGAAAGGCTCCTCTATCACTGACAAAGGGATCAGGGGAGCCTTAAGAGCAGGCCCCGTCTTCCCCACTCTTTGACAGGTGACACAGGAGCGGCAGTAGTTTGACACATCTGTCCCCATCTTAGGCCAATAGAAGTGTTGAGACAGCCGGGCCTTTGTTTTGCTGATCCCCAAGTGTCCAGCTAGCGGGATCTCATGGGCAATCCGTAACAACTCACCCCGGAATTGCTGCGGGACGACCAGCTGTCTTTCCCTCAACCACTCCTTTTGTGATTTTCCGGGTACTGTCTCCTGGTACAGCCTTCCTTGTTCCCAGAACACCTTCTCCTTATCAGTCTCGGAGAAGGGCGTCCTGGCGAGTTGTCTCAAACTCTCTAGGCTCGCATCTGTGTGCAGAGCGGCCTGAAACTCCTGGCTAGGGGAAGCCAGAAGCGACGTCAGGGTCCCTTCCCCACGGGAGCCCTCTGGGACCTGCTCTGGGTCCACCTCTGGTTCAGTCATACTGATGACTGAGGCAGACAGTTATCTGCGTTCCGGGCACTCTGACTGCGGGTGACAGCAGCTACGTAGGCTGTCTCCCCGGGGGTTTCTACAGACCCATCAGCCGACGCTGCTATGGGTTCTACCTCCCCATCCACCCCCATTACCTCAGGAGCATTGCTACTTATGGGCCAGTTACCTTCCTCGGTGGCACTGGTCAATTGCATGGCATCACCTTCCTCACGGTTCCCATGTATCTCCCCATTTCCTGTAGCACCGACACTTGCCCCTGCTAGGGGTTCCTCAGCCGTCTCACTCCGCAGAGCGACGTGGCTGAGCACTCCTGTACCTATGGACACATCCACTTTCACAGAAAAATCATTATCAGATTCAGTTGGCACAGGTACAACATTTTCACCATCGATCCTAGGGAAAAAATGGTTATCAGATGCATCATTACAAGGTAAAGCATGGTCAGATAACACATGCGATTTCCCATCATCATCATCATCATCAGGGTTAACGTTACCCTTATTAGCAGATTGGTGAGGGGTGTCAGGGACTTAGTATGCAACCAACCACCCCAAATCAGTCCCCAACAAAACATCAGTGGGCAAATTATCAGACAGCCCCACTTCCTTCACCCCGCTCCCGGCACCCCAATCAATATAAACCTGGGCCATTGGCAAGGGACAACTGATGCCCCAATCCCAGTGACAGTCAGGGTTTTCCCCGGAATGATTTCTTCAGGGGCCGCCAGTTCGGGTCAGATGAGGGTTCGTTCGGTGACGTGCTGTACGTTGTCACACACCCTCCCAGCCACACCACCCACCAAAAGAACTGCTGCATTAGGCCCTGGGGCCTTGGATGAGGGGTTCTTCTGCTTGTCTGGACAGTTGGGACTGATATGACCAGGCCGCTTGCAGTGGTAACACAGGCGAGGGTCGGTGGTAGGTCTGGTGCTGTTGGCCACGGGGACAGGACCTCTGGTGTGTTGGCTGGCAGGGGTACTGGCGTTGATTGCAGGCTTACCCCCTCTCCAGCTGGTGGTGACTGGCTTCCGCACTTCCGATCTACGGTTGGCCTCATAGGCATCGGCAATCTGCGCTGCTTTCATCACGTCTTTGGGGTCTCTGTCCATCACGAACTGTCGCACCTCAGCTGGGCAAAGATGGAAGAACTGGTCTTTGATCATCAGGTCTCGCAGCTGTGCAAAGGTGGTCACTGACAGTCCTTGGGTCCACTGGTCAAAATGGGTCCCCAGTCCATGCACCTCATCACTGTAACTGTCGTGTGGGCCACATTGGAGGGTCCGGAATTTTCTATGGTACACCTCGGGTGTAAGCTGGTATTTGGCTATCAGAGCCTGCTTGATGGCCTCATAGTCACCATCTTGTTCTTGAGGGAGGGCAGCAAACGCCTCCAGAGCTTTGCCTCTCAGCCCTGGTGTCAGATATCGTGCCCATTCTTGTGTAGGCAGCTGGTACTGTCTGCAGGCTTTCTCAAAGGCCCGCAGAAAAGTGTCCAAGTCCCCATCCTTTTCCATAACAGGGAAGTGATCGGGCTGGGGCTTCGGTGTCTGAGCGCTGCTGGGCTCACGGCCGGACTGGGATGACCCCTGCATTTGCAGTCGGGCTAACTGCAGCTGGTACTCCCACTCCGCTTGGGCCTCTCGCTCGGCTCGCTGGGCCTCTCGCTCGGCTCTCTCAGCCTCCCGCTGGGCCTGGGCCTCTCGCTCGTCTCGGGCCTGGTATTGCTGGATCAGCTGCAGACGTCTCTCTAGGTCATCCGCAGAGCATTGTTGCAGAGCCAGCTGCAGGAGAAGGTCTGCACCCCCCTGGTTGCCAGTAGGGCCCGTATTCAGTGGTTGGACCTCTGATGCAGCGCCATGTTCGCTTGTGCTGGCTTCTGCGGCCTCTGGGCTCTGTGGCCTGGCTTGGTCTGCTTCAAATTGCACCAGTTCAGCGACCATTTGAGTCTTGGTCTTGCCCTGGGAGTTCAGGCCATGGTACATGCATATCCCAGCAATAGCGTCCTTCTTCTGCTGGGTGTACCAGGCTTCTCCTTTCGCAGCCATGGTTGCCAAATAAAATATAGGATAGAAAAACGAAGAGAAGGGAGGGGATAATTACCAGTACACAATTGTCTCAGGACTAATAAACACTGAGTTCGTTCTCCAAACTTATTTGCGCAGAGTCCCCGCAAGAACTTTGCAAGTTTTTAGTGAGAGGAATGATTGCTCAAACCAAATCACTCATGCTCTAATATCCCACAGCCTTGCCACCAATTTGTCAGGAACCCCTGACCGCTGCCACCAATTTGTCACGATTCACACCGTGACCGTCACCTGTCATGGTTCTCAATGGCAAGAGAACGTAATAAAGCATACAAAAGGACTAGCTCTTGGAAGATGGGAACTCGAGCTGACCATGAGCTAAACCTACCGCACAACTAACAGTGGCCGGGTAGCGTGCCTACGTTTTATCCCTAGACGCCCAGCGCCAGCCGGAGAACTGACTGACCCTAGCAGAGGAAAATACAGACCTGGCTTACCTCTAGAGAAATTTTCCCCAAAAGGCAGACAGTAGCCCCCACATATATTGGCGGTGATTTTAGAGGAAATTGACATACGAAGTATGAAGATAGGTTTAGCAAATTGAGGTCCGCTTACTAGATAGTAGGAAGACAGAAAAGGGAACTTCACGGTCAGCTGAAAACCCTTTCAAAATACTATCCTGAAATTACTTTAAGACTCTAATATCAACTCATGACACCAGAGTGGCAATTTCAGCTCACAAGAGCTTCCAGCCTCAGAAATATTCAATCACAGAGAACTGGAACAAAAATGCAAAACAAACTTAGGACAACAAGTCCAACTTAGCTGATAGTTGTCTAGGAGCAGGAACATGCAACAGAAAGGCTTCTGGTAACATTGTTGGCCGGCATAGAAATGACTGAGGAGCAAGGCTAAATAGAAAACTCCCACATCCAGATGGAAAACAGGTGAACAGAGGAGATGAAGCACACAAGTGCAGTACCACCAGAAACCACCGGGGGAGCCCAGAAACCAAATTCACAACAGTACCCCCCCCTCAAGGAGGGGGCACCGAACCCTCACCAGAACCACCAGGGCGATCAGGATGAGCCCTATGAAAGGCACGGACCAAATCGGAGGCATGAACATCAGAGGCTGTCACCCAAGAGTTATCCTCCTGACCGTAGCCCTTCCACTTGACCAGATACTGAAGTCTCCGTCTGGAAACACGGGAGTCCAAGATCTTCTCGACAACGTACTCCAACTCACCCTCAACCAACACCGGAGCAGGAGGCTCCACGGAAGGCACAACCGGTACCTCATACCTGCGCAACAATGACCGATGGAAGACATTATGAATAGAAAAAGATGCAGGGAGGTCCAAACGAAAGGACACAGGGTTAAGAATCTCCAATATCTTGTACGGGCCGATGAACCGAGGCTTAAACTTAGGAGAAGAAACCTTCATAGGGACAAAACGAGAAGATAACCACACCAAGTCCCCAACACAAAGACGAGGACCAACACGACGACGGCGGTTGGCAAAATGCTGAGTCTTCTCCTGGGACAACTTCAAATTGTCCACCACATGCCCCCAAATCTGATGCAACCTCTCCACCACAGCATCCACTCCAGGACAATCCGAAGACTCCACCTGACCGGAAGAGAAACGAGGATGAAACCCCGAATTACAGAAGAAAGGAGAAACCAAGGTGGCAGAACTAGCCCGATTATTGAGGGCAAACTCCGCCAAGGGCAAAAAGGCAACCCAATCATCCTGATCCGCAGACACAAAACACCTCAAATAAGTCTCCAAGGTCTGATTAGTTCGCTCGGTCTGGCCATTAGTCTGAGGATGGAAAGCAGACGAAAAAGACAAATCAATGCCCATCCTAGCACAGAACGCTCGCCAAAATCTAGACACGAATTGGGTTCCCCTGTCAGAAACGATATTCTCCGGAATACCATGCAAGCGCACCACATTTTGAAAAAACAGAGGAACCAGCTCAGATGAGGAAGGCAATTTGGGCAAGGGAACCAAATGGACCATCTTAGAGAAACGGTCACACACCACCCAGATGACAGACATCTTCTGAGAAACAGGGAGATCAGAAATAAAATCCATGGAGATGTGAGTCCAAGGCCTCTTCGGAATAGGCAAGGATAACAACAATCCACTAGCCCGAGAACAACAAGGCTTGGCCCGAGCACAAACATCACAAGACTGCACAAAACCTCGCACATCTCGCGACAGGGAAGGCCACCAGAAGGACCTAGCCACCAAATCCCTGGTACCAAAGATTCCAGGATGACCTGCTAACGCAGAAGAATGGACCTCCGAGATGACTCTACTGGTCCAATCATCAGGAACAAACATTCTACCAGGCGGGCAACGATCAGGTCTATTCGCCTGAAACTCCTGCAAGACCCGTCGCAAGTCTGGGGAAACAGCAGATAATATCACTCCATCCTTAAGGATACCTGTAGGTTCAGAATTACCAGGGGAATCAGGCTCAAAACTCCTAGAAAGGGCATCCGCCTTCACATTTTTAGAACCTGGTAGGTAAGAAACCACAAAATTAAACCGAGAGAAAAATAACGACCAGCGCGCCTGTCTAGGATTCAGGCGCCTGGCAGACTCAAGATAAATCAAATTCTTGTGGTCGGTCAATACCACCACCTGATGTCTAGCCCCCTCAAGCCAATGACGCCACTCCTCAAAAGCCCACTTCATAGCCAAGAGCTCCCGATTACCAATATCATAATTTCGCTCAGCGGGCGAAAATTTACGAGAAAAGAACGCACAAGGTCTCATCACGGAGCAGTCGGAACTTTTCTGCGACAAAACCGCCCCAGCTCCGATTTCTGAAGCGTCAACCTCAACCTGAAAAGGAAGAGTAACATCAGGCTGACGCAATACAGGGGCGGAAGAAAAGCGGCGCTTAAGCTCCCGAAAGGCCTCCACAGCAGCAGCAGACCAATCAGCAACATCAGCACCCTTCTTAGTCAAATCAGTCAACGGTTTAGCAACATCAGAAAAACCAGTTATAAATCGACGATAAAAATTAGCAAAGCCCAAAAACTTCTGAAGACTCTTAAGAGAAGAGGGTTGCGTCCAATCACAAATAGCCTGAACCTTGACAGGGTCCATCTCAATGGAAGAGGGGGAAAAAATGTACCCCAAAAACGAAATCTTTTGAACCCCAAAAACGCACTTAGAACCCTTTACACACAAGGAATTAGAGCGCAAAACCTGAAAAACCCTCCTGACCTGTTGGACATGAGAGTCCCAGTCATCCGAAAAAATCAAAATATCATCAAGATACACAATCAAAAATTTATCCAAATAATCACGGAAAATGTCATGCATAAAGGACTGAAAGACTGAAGGGGCATTTGAAAGACCAAAAGGCATTACTAAGTACTCAAAATGGCCCTCAGGCGTATTGAATGCGGTTTTCCACTCATCCCCCTGCTTAATTCGCACCAAATTATACGCCCCACGAAGATCAATCTTAGAGAACCACTTGGCCCCCTTTATTCGAGCAAACAAATCAGTAAGCAGTGGCAAAGGATACTGATATTTAACCGTGATTTTATTCAAAAGCCGATAATCAATACACGGCCTCAAAGAGCCATCTTTTTTAGCTACAAAGAAAAAACCGGCTCCTAAGGGAGATGACGAAGGACGAATATGTCCCTTTTCCAAGGACTCCTTAATATATTCCCGCATAGCAGCATGTTCAGGCACAGATAGATTAAATAAACGACCCTTTGGAAACTTACTGCCCGGAATCAGATCTATAGTACAATCGCAATCTCTGTGCGGAGGTAGTGAACCAAGTTTAGGCTCCTCAAAAACGTCACGATAATCAGATAAAAATTCCGGAATCTCAGAGGGAATAGATGACGAAATGGAAACCAAAGGTACGTCCCCATGAGTCCCCTGACATCCCCAGCTTAACACAGACATTGCTTTCCAGTCGAGGACTGGGTTATGAGATTGCAGCCATGGCAATCCAAGCACCAACACATCATGTAGATTATACAACACAAGGAAGCGAATAATCTCCTGGTGATCCGGATTAATACGCATAGTTACTTGTGTCCAGTATTGTGGTTTGTTACTAGCCAATGTCGTGGAGTCAATACCCTTCAGAGGTATAGGAACTTCCAGAGGCTCTAAATCAAACCCACCGCGTTTGGCAAAGGACCAATCCATAAGACTCAAAGCGGCGCCAGAGTCGACATAGGCGTCCGCGGTAATAGACGATAAAGAGCAAATCAGGGTCACAGATAGAATAAACTTAGACTGTAAAGTGCCAATTGAAACAGACTTATCAACCTTCTTAGTACGTTTAGAGCATGCTGATATAACATGAGTAGTGTTGAGCGATACTTTCCGATATCGGAAAGTATCGGTATCGGAAAGTATCGGCCGATACCTTCACAGTATCGGAATCCAATCCGATACCGATACCCGATCCCAATGCAAGTCAATGGGACGAAAATATCGGAATTAAAATAAACCCTTTCTTTCCTTGTAGGTTAATTCTACATGAAGGAAAACAACTAAGAATAATGTAGGATGTATTGGGGGAGGTGGCGGAGACATTAAAGGCACAGGGGTTTATCCCAATCAAATAGAATAGCAGTATTTTTAATTTTTTTATGACGTTCGGCGTTAGAAAGAATTTGACTATGTTAATTTTTTATTTATTTTGTCAGATATTGATGTTTCACTACTTCCACGCCCTTCACCCTATTTTTTACTTCTCCCACACTTTCTTCTTCATTATCCTCATCATCAGCTTCTGTGACATCAACTTCTTCACCTTATTCATCTTCTTCTTTTCTACGTATATATATATTTTTTTTTTTACATTGTTCATATTCTTTTTATTTAACTATTATCTTTTTTATATTCAACTTCTTCATCATATTCTTATTTGTGACAGGCATTCCCGTAGTTGTTATCTATAAAAGTTTGAAGATTACACCTTCCGTTCTGCCTGTCACAAAACAGTTACATTTGTCCGCGTTCAGTTTGGCCTGCAGCATCAGGCTTTATCCAGGGGCACCACGAGGAGGAACGGACTCACCCCCATACACTGCTTAGTCTTCTTCTGCTTATAATTTAGATAATATCTTTTGCTCTGATATTTAGTCTTATGCTTAATGTTCTTCTGCTCTTTGTTCTGCAGCCTCTTGTTCTTCTGCTTCTCGGTCTTCCAGGTTGTCGTCGTCATCTCCAGGGTCGTCATCTCCAGGGTCGTCGTCATCGGGGTCGTCGTCATCGGGGTCGTCGTCATCGGGGTCGTCTTCAGGGGTCATCGTCTCCAGGGTCGTCGTCATCTCGGTGGTTGTCGTCTCTGGTGTCGTCATCATCTTAGGGGTGGTCTTCCGGGTCATCGTCTTTCGGGTCTTGAACTTGGAAATGTAGCAGAAGGTACAAGAAGGCTGAGAAAATGCCGAGAAACAGCTGATGGAACTGGAACTCGGATGGCTACCCGAAGGTCCAAGAGCCAATGGAACTACCGAGGACCAGCTGACGTTACTGGAACCCGGTTACTAAGCAGGAGGTACCCGTGCCTGAAAGCACTACCAAGGACCACCTGACGTTGGTGGAACTCGGATACCCAGAGGGAGGCACCTAAGCCAAAGGCTCTGCCCGGAACCAGCTGACGGTACTGGAACCAGGATGGGGAGCAGAAGGTACAAGAGCAAAAGACACTGCCGAGAACCAGCTGACGGTACTGGAACCCGGATGGGTAGCCGAAGGTCCAAGAGCCAATGGAACTACCGAGGACCAGCTGACGTTACTGGAACCCGGTTACTAAGCAGGAGGTACCCGTGCCTGAAAGCACTACCAAGGACCACCTGACGTTGGTGGAACTCGGATACCCAGAGGGAGGCACCTAAGCCAAAGGCTCTGCCCGGAACCAGCTGACGGTACTGGAACCAGGATGGGGAGCAGAAGGTACAAGAGCAAAAGACACTGCCGAGAACCAGCTGACGGTACTGGAACCCGGATGGGGACCTATTCAAGCTTGTCTTCCTAGGGCCCCAACTGGCGGTGTGTTAGAGCCCAGGGACAGCAGGAGGAGGAGCAGGGGGAGGGGAGTGTAGGCCGAAGCCTGCACAGGCGGCAGCTTTGGGTGTGTTGTGTCTGCGTGGCTTTTGCAGGACACGTTGCCGGCTACACAGCAGGGGAACAGCTGGCGGTGCTGGACCCCACTGACACATTGGCGAGGTGTTTGGCTCTGTGCAGCCAGCACTTCCGGACAGCAACTAGCGTTGTTGGAGCCCGGGCTCTGCAGGTGGAGCAGAGTGTAGGCCGAAGCCTAATTGAACCGATTTCAAAAGTCACCTTTAACCCCCCCTCAGGGGTTACAAAGTAGAAGAGCCACAGCTTATGCAGCAGCAGTGCTGCGCAAGTCAAAGGTTGCTCTTGTAATTTTTCTCCTTGCACACGCTGAATGGAACACGTATAACATTTAGCCCTTTATACAGTCAAACTGTGTAATGGAGGCGAGAGTTCCCTTTGTAATGAGACGCAGCACAGGTGTCAAGAATCCCACCTTGGTGCTGGGTGCAGCCTCCCGAGCGTTGTTATTTGCTGTACAGGAGTCTGCGCTGTCGTGTTATCCCCTGGCCTAGCGCCGTTAGCGCTGCCCATCTTCTGGCATCATGTAATGTCGGCCGGTGCGGTTCGCGATGCCCATGAATCCCAGCCCCGCAGTGTCTTAACATTGTTAAAACACTGCGGGGCTGGGATTCAGGGCCTGGCGCAGCACATATGTTCGCCTCTCACACTCGGGTCCTTACACCCGCTTCAGACTGTGCGGCGTCATCTGATCCCTTATCGCATGCCACGGCCATGAAGCCGCACAGTCCGAAGAAGGCGGAAGGAGAGGAGGGACAGGCGAACTGATGCACTGATCCTGCCCATGAATCACACCCTCGCAGTCCCAATAAATAAGACACCGAGGGGCGTTGTGTGGGTCAGGGCGGCCGCAGAGGCGCAGCCAGCCAAACAATGATGCCAGAAGACGGGCAGCGCTACCAAGGGGGTTGCAGCGTGTCATTACAAAGGAAAGTCACACCACCGGGACGGTTAAATGGTCACACAGAGGACACATTTCAGACGTGTTTTCAGTTCCACATGTGCGAGGAGAATACGTTTCTGAGCCACCTTGCACACATGCAGCATTACCGCTGTACAAGGTGGCTGGATAACGTAAAAACGCCTGGGGGAGGGGGGACAGGTTCCCTTCAATTTCAGTTCTTGTGTCTGCGTGGCTTTTGCAGGACACGTTGCCGGCTGCACAGCAGGGGAACAGCTGGCGGTGCTGGACCCCACTGACACATTGGCTGGTGTTTTTCTCTGTGCAGCTAGCACATCTGGGCCCCAACTGGCGGTGTGTTAGAGCCCAGGGACAGCAGGAGGAGGAGCAGGGGGAGGGGAGTGTAGGCCGAAGCCTGCACAGGCGGCAGCTTTGGGTGTGTTGTGTCTGCGTGGCTTTTGCAGGACACGTTGCCGGCTACACAGCAGGGGAACAGCTGGCGGTGCTGGACCCCACTGACACATTGGCGAGGTGTTTGGCTCTGTGCAGCCAGCACTTCCGGACAGCAACTAGCGTTGTTGGAGCCCGGGCTCTGCAGGTGGAGCAGAGTGTAGGCCGAAGCCTAATTGAACCGATTTCAAAAGTCACCTTTAACCCCCCCTCAGGGGTTACAAAGTAGAAGAGCCACAGCTTATGCAGCAGCAGTGCTGCGCAAGTCAAAGGTTGCTCTTGTAATTTTTCTCCTTGCACACGCTGAATGGAACACGTATAACATTTAGCCCTTTATACAGTCAAACTGTGTAATGGAGGCGAGAGTTCCCTTTGTAATGAGACGCAGCACAGGTGTCAAGAATCCCACCTTGGTGCTGGGTGCAGCCTCCCGAGCGTTGTTATTTGCTGTACAGGAGTCTGCGCTGTCGTGTTATCCCCTGGCCTAGCGCCGTTAGCGCTGCCCATCTTCTGGCATCATGTAATGTCGGCCGGTGCGGTTCGCGATGCCCATGAATCCCAGCCCCGCAGTGTCTTAACATTGTTAAAACACTGCGGGGCTGGGATTCAGGGCCTGGCGCAGCACATATGTTCGCCTCTCACACTCGGGTCCTTACACCCGCTTCAGACTGTGCGGCGTCATCTGATCCCTTATCGCATGCCACGGCCATGAAGCCGCACAGTCCGAAGAAGGCGGAAGGAGAGGAGGGACAGGCGAACTGATGCACTGATCCTGCCCATGAATCACACCCTCGCAGTCCCAATAAATAAGACACCGAGGGGCGTTGTGTGGGTCAGGGCGGCCGCAGAGGCGCAGCCAGCCAAACAATGATGCCAGAAGACGGGCAGCGCTACCAAGGGGGTTGCAGCGTGTCATTACAAAGGAAAGTCACACCACCGGGACGGTTAAATGGTCACACAGAGGACACATTTCAGACGTGTTTTCAGTTCCACATGTGCGAGGAGAATACGTTTCTGAGCCACCTTGCACACATGCAGCATTACCGCTGTACAAGGTGGCTGGATAACGTAAAAACGCCTGGGGGAGGGGGGACAGGTTCCCTTCAATTTCAGTTCTTGTGTCTGCGTGGCTTTTGCAGGACACGTTGCCGGCTGCACAGCAGGGGAACAGCTGGCGGTGCTGGACCCCACTGACACATTGGCTGGTGTTTTTCTCTGTGCAGCTAGCACATCTGGGCCCCAACTGGCGGTGTGTTAGAGCCCAGGGACAGCAGGAGGAGGAGCAGGAGGAGGAGGAGCAGGGGGAGGGGAGTGTAGGCCGAAGCCTGCACAGGCGGCAGCTTTGGGTGTGTTGTGTCTGCGTGGCTTTTGCAGGACACGTTGCCGGCTACACAGCAGGGGAACAGCTGGCGGTGCTGGACCCCACTGACACATTGGCGAGGTGTTTGGCTCTGTGCAGCCAGCACTTCCGGACAGCAACTAGCGTTGTTGGAGCCCGGGCTCTGCAGGTGGAGCAGAGTGTAGGCCGAAGCCTAATTGAACCGATTTCAAAAGTCACCTTTAACCCCCCCTCAGGGGTTACAAAGTAGAAGAGCCACAGCTTATGCAGCAGCAGTGCTGCGCAAGTCAAAGGTTGCTCTTGTAATTTTTCTCCTTGCACACGCTGAATGGAACACGTATAACATTTAGCCCTTTATACAGTCAAACTGTGTAATGGAGGCGAGAGTTCCCTTTGTAATGAGACGCAGCACAGGTGTCAAGAATCCCACCTTGGTGCTGGGTGCAGCCTCCCGAGCGTTGTTATTTGCTGTACAGGAGTCTGCGCTGTCGTGTTATCCCCTGGCCTAGCGCCGTTAGCGCTGCCCATCTTCTGGCATCATGTAATGTCGGCCGGTGCGGTTCGCGATGCCCATGAATCCCAGCCCCGCAGTGTCTTAACATTGTTAAAACACTGCGGGGCTGGGATTCAGGGCCTGGCGCAGCACATATGTTCGCCTCTCACACTCGGGTCCTTACACCCGCTTCAGACTGTGCGGCGTCATCTGATCCCTTATCGCATGCCACGGCCATGAAGCCGCACAGTCCGAAGAAGGCGGAAGGAGAGGAGGGACAGGCGAACTGATGCACTGATCCTGCCCATGAATCACACCCTCGCAGTCCCAATAAATAAGACACCGAGGGGCGTTGTGTGGGTCAGGGCGGCCGCAGAGGCGCAGCCAGCCAAACAATGATGCCAGAAGACGGGCAGCGCTACCAAGGGGGTTGCAGCGTGTCATTACAAAGGAAAGTCACACCACCGGGACGGTTAAATGGTCACACAGAGGACACATTTCAGACGTGTTTTCAGTTCCACATGTGCGAGGAGAATACGTTTCTGAGCCACCTTGCACACATGCAGCATTACCGCTGTACAAGGTGGCTGGATAACGTAAAAACGCCTGGGGGAGGGGGGACAGGTTCCCTTCAATTTCAGTTCTTGTGTCTGCGTGGCTTTTGCAGGACACGTTGCCGGCTGCACAGCAGGGGAACAGCTGGCGGTGCTGGACCCCACTGACACATTGGCTGGTGTTTTTCTCTGTGCAGCTAGCACATCTGGGCCCCAACTGGCGGTGTGTTAGAGCCCAGGGACAGCAGGAGGAGGAGCAGGAGGAGGAGGAGCAGGGGGAGGGGAGTGTAGGCCGAAGCCTGCACAGGCGGCAGCTTTGGGTGTGTTGTGTCTGCGTGGCTTTTGCAGGACACGTTGCCGGCTACACAGCAGGGGAACAGCTGGCGGTGCTGGACCCCACTGACACATTGGCGAGGTGTTTGGCTCTGTGCAGCCAGCACTTCCGGACAGCAACTAGCGTTGTTGGAGCCCGGGCTCTGCAGGTGGAGCAGAGTGTAGGCCGAAGCCTAATTGAACCGATTTCAAAAGTCACCTTTAACCCCCCCTCAGGGGTTACAAAGTAGAAGAGCCACAGCTTATGCAGCAGCAGTGCTGCGCAAGTCAAAGGTTGCTCTTGTAATTTTTCTCCTTGCACACGCTGAATGGAACACGTATAACATTTAGCCCTTTATACAGTCAAACTGTGTAATGGAGGCGAGAGTTCCCTTTGTAATGAGACGCAGCACAGGTGTCAAGAATCCCACCTTGGTGCTGGGTGCAGCCTCCCGAGCGTTGTTATTTGCTGTACAGGAGTCTGCGCTGTCGTGTTATCCCCTGGCCTAGCGCCGTTAGCGCTGCCCATCTTCTGGCATCATGTAATGTCGGCCGGTGCGGTTCGCGATGCCCATGAATCCCAGCCCCGCAGTGTCTTAACATTGTTAAAACACTGCGGGGCTGGGATTCAGGGCCTGGCGCAGCACATATGTTCGCCTCTCACACTCGGGTCCTTACACCCGCTTCAGACTGTGCGGCGTCATCTGATCCCTTATCGCATGCCACGGCCATGAAGCCGCACAGTCCGAAGAAGGCGGAAGGAGAGGAGGGACAGGCGAACTGATGCACTGATCCTGCCCATCAATCACACCCTCGCAGTCCCATTAAATAAGACAACGAGGGCTGTTGTGTGGGTCAGGGCGGCCGCAGAGGCGCAGCCAGCCAAACAATGATGCCAGAAGACGGGCAGCGTTACCAAGGAGCTTGTTGCGTGTGTCAATACAAAGTCAAATCACACCTGAGGGACGTTTTAATGGTCACAGAGGACACATTTTAGACGTGTTCACTTCAACATGGGCAAGGAGAATAAGTTTCTGAGCCACCTTGAACACATGCAGCATTACTGCTGTTCAAGGTAGCTGTAAAACATAGAAACACCTGGGGGAGGGGGGACAGGTTCCCTTCAATTTCAGTTCTTGTGTCTGCGTGGCGGTCGCAGGACACGTTGCCGGCTACACAGCAGGGGAACAGCTGGCGGTGCTGAACCCCACTGACACATTGGCTGGTGTTTTTCTCTGTGCAGCTAGCACATCTGGGCAAAAACTGGCGGTGTTAGAGCCCAGGGTCAGCAGGAGGAGCAGGGGGAGCGGAGTGTAGGCCGAAGCCTGCACTCGAGCAAGTTGAAAGGAAACCTTTAACACCCCCCCCCCCCAGGCGTTTGTAGCTGAAAGAGCCATTGTGTACAGCACTAATGCTGGAAAAGGTAAACTTAGCTCTTTTAATTATGGTCCTTGTACATGCGGAACCTAACATTTATGAAATGTGTCTCCTCACAGCGTTAAACCGTCCGGTAGGTGGAACTTTCCTTTGTCATGTGACGCAGCACAGCCATCATTTTTACCCCCTTGGCGCCGTGCGCCGCCTCCTCAGCGTTGTTTGAATCTGTCCCGGAGCCTGCGCTGTTAGGTTAGCCCTTGGCCATGCACACATGTTGCGCTGCCCGTCTTCTGACCTCATTTGGTGTCAGGCTGGCTGCGCCTGTGCGGGTGCGCTGGCCGAGATCCCGCCTCGCAGTGTCGTCTAATGTAATCCCACCGCGGGCCTGTGATCCGTGCCCGTGCGCAGTGCATATCCTCTCCTCTCACTCCCCTCCCTACGGCTTTTTCAGACTGTGCGGTGTCACGGCCGTGGCATGCTATTAGGGACCAGCTGACATCGCACAGTCTGAAGAAGCCGTAGGGAGGGGAGTGAGAGGAGAGGATATGCACTGCGCACGGGCACGGATCACAGGCCCGCGGTGGGATTACATTAGACGACACTGCGAGGCGGGATCTCGGCCAGCGCACCCGCACAGGCGCAGCCAGCCTGACACCAAATGAGGTCAGAAGACGGGCAGCGCAACATGTGTGCATGGCCAAGGGCTAACCTAACAGCGCAGGCTCCGGGACAGATTCAAACAACGCTGAGGAGGGGGCGCACGGCGCCAAGGGGGTAAAAATGATGGCTGTGCTGCGTCACACGACAAAGGAAAGTTCCACCTACCGGACGGTTTAACGCTGTGTGGGGACACATTTCATAAGTGTTTGGTTCAGCATGTGCAAGGAGCATCACGAAAAGAGGCACTTTTTCCCTTTGCATCATTACTGCTGCACAAGGTGGCTCCTTCAGTAACAAACGCCTGGGGGGGGGGGGGGTCAGGTTCCCTTACATTTAACTTGTTGTGCCTGCGTGGCGGTCGCAGTACACGTTGCCGTATACACAGCAGGGGAACAGCTGGCGGTGCTGAACCCCACTAACACATTGGCGAGGTGTTTGGCTCTGTGCGTACAGCACTTCTGGACGGCAACTAGCGGTGTTGGAGCCCAGGGACAGGTGGAGGAGGAGGAGGTTGGAGGAGGTTGGAGGGATTGCCACACACACAGCAGGGGAACAGCTGACGTTACTGAACCCCAATAACAGAGGAGGGACTGTTGACTGTGCGTACAGCACTTCTGGACGGCAACTGGCGGTGTTGGAGCCCAGGGACAGGTGGAGGAGGAGGAGGTTGGAGGAGGTTGGAGGGATTGCCACACACACAGCAGGGGAACAGCTGACGTTACTGAACCCCAATAACAGAGGAGGGACTGTTGACTGTGCGTACAGCACTTCTGGACGGCAACTGGCGGTGTTGGAGCCCAGGGACAGGTGGAGGAGGAGGAGGTTGGAGGAGGTTGGAGGAGGTAGGAGGGATTGCCACACACACAGCAGGGGAACAGCTGACGTTACTGAACCCCAATAACAGAGGAGGGACTGTTGACTGTGCGTACAGCACTTCTGGACGGCAACTGGCGGTGTTGGAGCCCAGGGACAGGTGGAGGAGGAGGAGGTTGGAGGAGGTTGGAGGAGGTAGGAGGGATTGCCACACACACAGCAGGGGAACAGCTGACGTTACTGAACCCCAATAACAGAGGAGGGACTGTTGACTGTGCGTACAGCACTTCTGGACGGCAACTGGCGGTGTTGGAGCCCAGGGACAGGTGGAGGAGGAGGAGGTTGGAGGAGGTAGGAGGGATTGCCACACACACAGCAGGGGAACAGCTGACGTTACTGAACCCCAATAACAGAGGAGGGACTGTTGACTGTGCGTACAGCACTTCTGGACGGCAACTGGCAGTGTTGGAGCCCAGGGACAGGTGGAGGAGGAGGAGGTTGGAGGAGGGATTGCCACACACACAGCAGGGGAACAGCTGACGTTACTGAACCCCAATAACAGAGGAGGGACTGTTGACTGTGCGTACAGCACTTCTGGACGGCAACTGGCGGTGTTGGAGCCCAGGGACAGGTGGAGGAGGAGGAGGTTGGAGGAGGTTGGAGGAGGTAGGAGGGATTGCCACACACACAGCAGGGGAACAGCTGACGTTACTGAACCCCAATAACAGAGGAGGGACTGTTGACTGTGCGTACAGCACTTCTGGACGGCAACTGGCGGTGTTGGAGCCCAGGGACAGGTGGAGGAGGAGGAGGTTGGAGGAGGTTGGAGGAGGTAGGAGGGATTGCCACACACACAGCAGGGGAACAGCTGACGTTACTGAACCCCAATAACAGAGGAGGGACTGTTGACTGTGCGTACAGCACTTCTGGACGGCAACTGGCGGTGTTGGAGCCCAGGGACAGGTGGAGGAGGAGGAGGTTGGAGGAGGTAGGAGTGATTGCCACACACACAGCAGGGGAACAGCTGACGTTACTGAACCCCAATAACAGAGGAGGGACTGTTGACTGTGCGTACAGCACTTCTGGACGGCAACTGGCGGTGTTGGAGCCCAGGGACAGGTGGAGGAGGAGGAGGTTGGAGGAGGTAGGAGGGATTGCCACACACACAGCAGGGGAACAGCTGACGTTACTGAACCCCAATAACAGAGGAGGGACTGTTGACTGTGCGTACAGCACTTCTGGACGGCAACTGGCGGTGTTGGAGCCCAGGGACAGGTGGAGGAGGAGGAGGTTGGAGGAGGTTGGAGGAGGTAGGAGGGATTGCCACACACACAGCAGGGGAACAGCTGACGTTACTGAACCCCAATAACAGAGGAGGGACTGTTGACTGTGCGTACAGCACTTCTGGACGGCAACTGGCGGTGTTGGAGCCCAGGGACAGGTGGAGGAGGAGGAGGTTGGAGGAGGTTGGAGGAGGTAGGAGGGATTGCCACACACACAGCAGGGGAACAGCTGACGTTACTGAACCCCAATAACAGAGGAGGGACTGTTGACTGTGCGTACAGCACTTCTGGACGGCAACTGGCGGTGTTGGAGCCCAGGGACAGGTGGAGGAGGAGGAGGTTGGAGGAGGTTGGAGGAGGTAGGAGTGATTGCCACACACACAGCAGGGGAACAGCTGACGTTACTGAACCCCAATAACAGAGGAGGGACTGTTGACTGTGCGTACAGCACTTCTGGACGGCAACTGGCGGTGTTGGAGCCCAGGGACAGGTGGAGGAGGAGGAGGTTGGAGGAGGTAGGAGGGATTGCCACACACACAGCAGGGGAACAGCTGACGTTACTGAACCCCAATAACAGAGGAGGGACTGTTGACTGTGCGTACAGCACTTCTGGACGGCAACTGGCGGTGTTGGAGCCCAGGGACAGGTGGAGGAGGAGGAGGTTGGAGGAGGTTGGAGGAGGTAGGAGGGATTGCCACACACACAGCAGGGGAACAGCTGACGTTACTGAACCCCAATAACAGAGGAGGGACTGTTGACTGTGCGTACAGCACTTCTGGACGGCAACTGGCGGTGTTGGAGCCCAGGGACAGGTGGAGGAGGAGGAGGTTGGAGGAGGTAGGAGGGATTGCCACACACACAGCAGGGGAACAGCTGACGTTACTGAACCCCAATAACAGAGGAGGGACTGTTGACTGTGCGTACAGCACTTCTGGACGGCAACTGGTGGTGTTGGAGCCCAGGGACAGGTGGAGGAGGAGGAGGTTGGAGGAGGTAGGAGGGATTGCCACACACACAGCAGGGGAACAGCTGACGTTACTGAACCCCAATAACAGAGGAGGGACTGTTGACTGTGCGTACAGCACTTCTGGACGGCAACTGGCGGTGTTGGAGCCCAGGGACAGGTGGAGGAGGAGGAGGTTGGAGGAGGTTGGAGGAGGTAGGAGGGATTGCCACACACACAGCAGGGGAACAGCTGACGTTACTGAACCCCAATAACAGAGGAGGGTGTCATGATCTCTGCAGACAGAGATCATAGCAAGCCTATAGAGGGACAAGCTCTCGGAAGATGGAACTATACTGACCATGAACTAAGCCTGCCGCGCAACTAGAAATAGCCAGGTAGCATTTCCTATTTATAGCTAGATGCCCAGCTCTGGCCTAAGACCTAAATAGCTAGCAGAGGGAAATATAAGACCTGGCTCACCTCTAGAGAAATATTCCAAAGAAGACAGTAGCCCCCCACATATAATGACGGTGAGTTCAGATGAAACAACAAACGCAGCAGGAAAATAGTCTTAGCAAATTTGAGGTCCGCTTACTAGATAGCAGAAGACAGATAGTATACTTTCATGGTCAGCAGAAAAATACTAACAAAACACCATCCAGAGATTACCTTAAACTCTGGCATTAACTCATAACGCCAGAGTAGCAATCCCTGATCGACGAGAGCTTTCCAGACACAGTAACAAAACTTCAGCTGCGAACTGGAACAAATAGGCAAAACAAAACATGGACAAAAGTCCAACTTATCAGTAGTTGTCTAGAAGCAGGAACAAGCACTGAGAGGCATCAGATAACATTGTTGACCGGCAAGAAACCACCAGAGAAATGAGCTTAAATAGCGACACCCACTACTGATGGAATCAGGTGAAACAGGAAAGAGGATGACAAGTCCAATTCCACAAGCGGCCACCGGGGGAGCCCAGAATCCAAATTCACAACAGTACCCCCCCCTCAAGGAGGGGGCACCGAACCCTCACCAGATCCACCAGGGCGACCAGGATGAGCCCTATGGAAGGCACGAACAAGATCAGAAGCATGAACATCAGATGCATTGACCCAAGAATTATCCTCCTGGCCGTAACCCTTCCAGTTGACCAGATACTGGAGTTTCCGTCTGGAAACACGAGAGTCCAAAATTTTCTCCACAACGTACTCCAACTCACCCTCAACCAACACCGGAGCAGGAGGCTCAAGAGAAGGTACAACAGGTACCTCATACCTGCGCAATAACGACCGATGAAAAACGTTATGAATGGAAAAGGACGCAGGGAGGTCCAAACGGAAAGAAACAGGATTAAGAATCTCCAATATTCTATAAGGGCCGATGAACCGAGGTTTAAACTTAGGAGAAGAGACCCTCATAGGGACAAAACGAGAAGACAACCACACTAAATCTCCAACACAAAGCCGAGAACCAACACGACGATGACGGTTGGCAAAACGCTGAGTCTTCTCCTGTGACAACTTCAAATTGTCCATAACCTGCCCCCAGATGTGATGCAATCTCTCCACCACCGCATCCACTCCAGGACAATCCGAGGATTCCACCTGACCGGAGGAAAATCGAGGGTGAAACCCCGAATTACAGAAAAACGGGGACACCAAGGTGGAAGAACTGGCCCGATTATTGAGGGCGAACTCTGCCAATGGCAAAAAAGCAACCCAATCATCCTGGTCAGCAGAGACAAAACACCTCAGATATGTCTCAAGGGTCTGATTAGTCCGCTCGGTCTGGCCATTAGTCTGAGGGTGAAAAGCAGATGAAAAAGACAAATCTATGCCCATCCTAGCACAGAATGCCCGCCAAAATCTAGACACAAATTGGGTACCTCTGTCAGAAACAATATTCTCAGGAATACCGTGCAATCGGACAACATTCTGAAAAAACAGAGGAACCAACTCAGAAGAAGAAGGCAACTTGGGCAGAGGAACCAAATGGACCATTTTAGAGAAACGGTCACAGACCACCCAGATGACAGACATCTTCTGGGAAACAGGCAGATCTGAAATAAAATCCATCGAGATGTGTGTCCAAGGCCTCTTAGGAATAGGCAAGGGCAACAGCAGTCCGCTAGCCCGAGAACTACAAGACTTGGCCCGAGCACAAACGTCACATGACTGCACAAAGACTCGCACATCTCGTGACAGAGAAGGCCACCAGAAGGATCTTGCCACCAAATCCCTGGTACCAAAAATTCCGGGATGACCTGCCAATGCAGAAGAATGTACCTCAGAGATGACTCTGCTGGTCCAATCATCCGGAACAAACAGTCTATCAGGCGGACAACGATCCGGTCTATCCGCCTGAAACTCTTGCAAGGACCGCCGCAGATCAGGAGAAACGGCCGACAAAATTACTCCCTCCCTAAGGATACCTGTGGGTTCAGAATTACCAGGAGAGTCCGGGTCAAAACTCCTAGAAAGGGCATCTGCCTTAACATTCTTAGAACCCGGTAGGTATGACACCACAAAATTAAAGCGAGAAAAAAATAAAGACCAGCGCGCCTGTCTAGGATTCAGGCGTCTGGCAGTCTCAAGATAAATCAAATTTTTGTGGTCAGTCAATACCACCACCTGATGCCTAGCCCCCTCGAGCCAATGGCGCCACTCCTCAAACGCCCACTTCATGGCCAAAAGCTCCCGATTCCCAACATCATAATTCCGCTCTGCGGGCGAAAATTTGCGAGAAAAGAAGGCACAAGGCCTAATGACGGAGCAGTCGGAACCTTTCTGCGACAACACTGCCCCAGCTCCGATCTCCGAAGCGTCAACCTCAACCTGAAAAGGCAGATTCACATCAGGCTGACGCAACACAGGGGCAGAGGCAAAACGGCGCTTAAGCTCCTGAAAGGCCTCTACAGCATGAGGGGACCAATTAGCAACATCAGCGCCTTGTCTGGTCAAATCAGTCAGTGGTTTAACGACATCCGAAAAACCAGCAATAAATCGGCGGTAAAAGTTGGCAAAGCCCAAAAATCTCTGAAGACCCTTAAGAGAGGAGGGCTGAGTCCAGTCACAAATAGCTTGCACCTTGACGGGATCCATCTCAATGGAAGAGGGAGAAAAAATATACCCCAAAAAGGAAATTTTCTGGACCCCAAAAACGCACTTAGACCCCTTCACACATAAAGAATTAGACCGCAGAACCTGAAAAACTCTCCTGACCTGCTGGACATGAGAGTCCCAGTCATCAGAAAAAATCAGAATATCATCCAGATATATTATCATAAACTTATCCAGAAAATCGCGGAAAATATCATGCATAAAAGACTGGAAAACCGAAGGGGCATTAGAAAGACCAAAAGGCATGACCAAATACTCAAAGTGGCCCTCGGGCGTATTAAATGCGGTCTTCCACTCATCCCCCTGCCTGATCCGCACCAAATTATACGCCCCACGAAGATCAATTTTAGAGAACCACTTAGCACCCTCTATACGAGCAAACAAATCAGTAAGCAATGGCAATGGGTATTGATACTTAACAGTGATCTTATTCAGAAGCCGATAATCAATACATGGTCTCAAAGAGCCGTCTTTTTTTGAGACAAAGAAAAACCCAGCTCCCAAGGGAGAAGAAGATGGACGAATATGTCCCTTTTCCAAAGACTCCTTTATATATTCCCGCATAGCAGCATGTTCCGGCACAGACAAATTAAACAAACGACCCTTTGGATATTTACAACCCGGTATCAAATCTATGGCACAATCGCACTCACGGTGCGGAGGTAACGACCCAAGCTTGGGTTCGTCAAAGACGTCTTGATAATCAGAGAGGAACTCAGGGACTTCAGAGGGAATGGACGACGAAATAGAAACCAAAGGTACGTCCCCATGAATACCCTTACATCCCCAGCTCAACACAGACATAGCTCTCCAGTCCAAGACTGGGTTGTGAGACTGCAACCATGGCAATCCCAGTACCAAATCGTCATGTAAATTATACAGCACCAGGAAACGAATAATCTCCTGGTGATCCGGATTGATACGCATGGTTACTTGTGTCCAGTATTGTGGTTTATTATTAGCCAATGGGGTGGAGTCAATCCCCTTCAGAGGAATAAGAGTCTCCAAAGGCTCTAAATCAAAACCACAACGATTGGCAAAGGACCAATCCATAAGACTCAGAGCGGCGCCAGAGTCAACATAGGCGTCCGTGGCAATGGATGACAAAGAGCAAATCAGGGTTACAGACAAAATAAACTTAGACTGAATGGTGCCAATGGAAACAGACTTATCAAGCTTCTTTGTACGCCTAGAGCATGCCGATATAACATGAGTAGAATCCCCACAATAGAAACACAATCCATTCTTCCGTCTAAAATTCTGTCGCTCACTCCTGGACAGAATTCTATCACACTGCATACTTTCTGGCGTCTTTTCCATAGACACCGCCAGATGGTGCATCGGTTTGCGCTCCCGCAGACGCCTATCAATCTGAATAGCCATTGTCATGGACTCATTCAGACCTGCAGGCAAAGGGAACCCCACCATAACATCCTTAACGGCATCAGAGAGACCTTCTCTGAAAGTTGCCGCCAAGGCGCACTCATTCCACTGAGTAAGCACAGACCATTTACGGAATTTTTGGCAGAAAACTTCAGCTTCGTCTTGCCCCTGAGATAGTGCCATCAAAGTTTTTTCTGCCTGAAGTTCCAAATGAGGTTCCTCATAAAGCAAGCCCAAGGCCAGAAAAAACGCATCCACATCGCGTAACGCAGGATCCCCTGCTGGCAATGAGAAGGCCCAATCTTGAGGGTCACCCCTGAGCAAGGAAATCACAATCCTAACCTGCTGAGCAGGGTCTCCAGCTGAACGAGACTTCAGGGACAAATAAAGCTTACAATTATTTCGGAAATTCTGGAAGCTAGCTCTATTCCCTGTGAAGAACTCCGGCAAAGGAATTCTCGGCTCAGATACCGGAGCATGTACTACAAAATCTTGTAAATTTTGTACTTTCGTGATGAGATTATTCAAACCCGCAGTTACACTCTGGAGATCCATTATTGTCAGGTGCACACAGAGCATACAGAGATTAGGAGGAGAGAGAGAAAAAAGACTGCAGCAAGGCAGACTGGAGGGAAAAAAAAAAAAATTCCAGCAGACTTCTTATAACTCTCCTTTCTCAACCTGGGTCTTTAACACTTTAGAGGGCCGGTCAAACTGTCATGATCTCTGCAGACAGAGATCATAGCAAGCCTATAGAGGGACAAGCTCTCGGAAGATGGAACTATACTGACCATGAACTAAGCCTGCCGCGCAACTAGAAATAGCCAGGTAGCATTTCCTATTTATAGCTAGATGCCCAGCTCTGGCCTAAGACCTAAATAGCTAGCAGAGGGAAATATAAGACCTGGCTCACCTCTAGAGAAATATTCCAAAGAAGACAGTAGCCCCCCACATATAATGACGGTGAGTTCAGATGAAACAACAAACGCAGCAGGAAAATAGTCTTAGCAAATTTGAGGTCCGCTTACTAGATAGCAGAAGACAGATAGTATACTTTCATGGTCAGCAGAAAAATACTAACAAAACACCATCCAGAGATTACCTTAAACTCTGGCATTAACTCATAACGCCAGAGTAGCAATCCCTGATCGACGAGAGCTTTCCAGACACAGTAACAAAACTTCAGCTGCGAACTGGAACAAATAGGCAAAACAAAACATGGACAAAAGTCCAACTTATCAGTAGTTGTCTAGAAGCAGGAACAAGCACTGAGAGGCATCAGATAACATTGTTGACCGGCAAGAAACCACCAGAGAAATGAGCTTAAATAGCGACACCCACTACTGATGGAATCAGGTGAAACAGGAAAGAGGATGACAAGTCCAATTCCACAAGCGGCCACCGGGGGAGCCCAGAATCCAAATTCACAACAGGAGGGACTGTTGACTGTGCGTACAGCACTTCTGGACGGCAACTAGCGGTGTTGGAGCCCAGGGACAGGTGGAGGAGGAGGAGGTTGGAGGAGGTTGGAGGAGGTTGGAGGGATTGCCACACACACAGCAGGGGAACAGCTGACGTTACTGAACCCCTATAACAGAGGAGGGACTGTTGACTGTGCGTACAGCACTTCTGGACGGCAACTGGCGGTGTTGGAGCCCAGGGACAGGTGGAGGAGGAGGAGGTTGGAGGAGGTTGGAGGAGGTAGGAGGGATTGCCACACACACAGCAGGGGAACAGCTGACGTTACTGAACCCCAATAACAGAGGAGGGACTGTTGACTGTGCGTACAGCACTTCTGGACGGCAACTGGCGGTGTTGGAGCCCAGGGACAGGTGGAGGAGGAGGAGGTTGGAGGAGGTAGGAGGGATTGCCACACACACAGCAGGGGAACAGCTGACGTTACTGAACCCCAATAACAGAGGAGGGACTGTTGACTGTGCGTACAGCACTTCTGGACGGCAACTGGCGGTGTTGGAGCCCAGGGACAGGTGGAGGAGGAGGAGGTTGGAGGAGGTTGGAGGAGGTAGGAGGGATTGCCACACACACAGCAGGGGAACAGCTGACGTTACTGAACCCCAATAACAGAGGAGGGACTGTTGACTGTGCGTACAGCACTTCTGGACGGCAACTAGCGGTGTTGGAGCCCAGGGACAGGTGGAGGAGGAGGAGGTTGGAGGAGGTTGGAGGAGGTTGGAGGGATTGCCACACACACAGCAGGGGAACAGCTGACGTTACTGAACCCCAATAATAGAGGAGGGACTGTTGACTGTGCGTACAGCACTTCTGGACGGCAACTGGCGGTGTTGGAGCCCAGGGACAGGTGGAGGAGGAGGAGGTTGGAGGAGGTTGGAGGAGGTAGGAGGGATTGCCACACACACAGCAGGGGAACAGCTGACGTTACTGAACCCCAATAACAGAGGAGGGACTGTTGACTGTGCGTACAGCACTTCTGGACGGCAACTGGCGGTGTTGGAGCCCAGGGACAGGTGGAGGAGGAGGAGGTTGGAGGAGGTAGGAGGGATTGCCACACACACAGCAGGGGAACAGCTGACGTTACTGAACCCCAATAACAGAGGAGGGACTGTTGACTGTGCGTACAGCACTTCTGGACGGCAACTGGCGGTGTTGGAGCCCAGGGACAGGTGGAGGAGGAGGAGGTTGGAGGAGGTTGGAGGAGGTAGGAGGGATTGCCACACACACAGCAGGGGAACAGCTGACGTTACTGAACCCCAATAACAGAGGAGGGACTGTTGACTGTGCGTACAGCACTTCTGGACGGCAACTAGCGGTGTTGGAGCCCAGGGGCAGGTGGAAAAGCAGAGGAACACAATGTAGGCCGAAGCCTGAGAAAGTCGAAAGGGAACCTTTAACCCCCCCCCCAAGGCGTTTGTAGCTGAAAGAGCCAGCTTGTGCAGCACAAAAGATGCAAAAGGAAAAGGTGGCTCTTTTCATCATGCTCCTTGCAAACACAGAACTAAACACTTTTAAAATGTGTCCCCTGAAGCCGTGAAACCGTCCCGGAGGTGGGACTTTCCTTCGTAATATGACGCAGCACAGCCATCATTACTACCCCCCCGCCGCCGTGCCCCGGCTCCTCAGCGTTGTTTGATTCCGTCCCGGAGCCTGCGCTGTTATGTTATCCCGTGGCCAGGCACACTTAGCGCTGCCCATCTTCTGACATCATTTGGTGTCAGGCTGGCTGCGCCTGTGCGGCCGCGCTGGCCGAGAGCCCGCCTCGCAGTGTCTTCTGATGTAATCCCACTGGGGGCCTGGGATCCATGGCCATGCGCAGTGCATATCCTCGCCTCTCACTCCCCTCCCTACGGCTTCTTTTTCAGACTGTGCGGTGTCACGGCCGTGGCATGCTATTAGGGACCAGCTGACACCGAACAGTCTGAAGAAGCCATAGGGAGATGAGTGAGAGGTGGAGGTTCAGATATGCACTGCGCATGTCCATAGATCCCAGGCCCCCAGTGGGATTAAATCAGAAGACACTGCGAGGCGGGCTCTCGGCCAGCGTGGCCGCACAGGCGCAGCCAGCCTGACACCAAATGATGCCAGAAGACGGGCAGCGCTAAGTGTGCCTGGCCACGGGATAACATAACAGCGCAGGCTCCGGGACGGAATCAAACAACGCTGAGGAGCCGGGGCGCGGCGCCGGGGGGGTAGGAATGACGGCTGTGCTGCGTCATATTACGAAGGAAAGTCCCACCTCCGGGACGGTTTTACGGTATCAGTGGACACATTTTATAAGTGTTAAGTTTTGCGTGTGCAAGGAGCAAAACCAAAATAGCTACCTTTTTCCTTGTGCAGCATTACTGCTGCACAAGGTGGCTCTTTCAGTAACAAACGCCTTGGGGGGGGGGGGACAGATTCCCTTACATTTCAGTTGTTGTGTCAGCGTGGCGGTCGCATGACACATTGCCGGCTACACAGCTGGGGATCAGCTGACGTTACTGAAACCCAATAACACTGGGTCGTATGTTTTGACTGTGCAGACGGCACATCTGAGCCTCAACTGGCGGTGTTGGAGCCCAGGAATTTAAGTTCAGGTGGTAGAAAGATGAACACAACAGGAGACCTGGATAACGTATACAGTGACCTAATTATTTAATCAGGAGGAGGAGTGGCAAATTCCTGCGAGATCCAGGCCTTGTTCATTTTCAGGAAAGTAAGCCGGTCAACGTTATCGGAGGATAGTCGCATGCGACGGTCAGTTAGTACACCACCTGCAGCACTAAAGACACGTTCCGATAATACACTGGCCGCAGGGCAAGACAGCACCTCCAATGCATACTGGCTTAGCTCTGGCCATGTATCCAGCTTTGAGACCCAAAACTTGAAAGGGGAAGAGCCGTCTGGGAGTACAGCAAGAGGGCAAGACATGTAGTCTGTCACCATCTGACGGAACCGTTGCCTCCTGCTGACTGGAGCCGTCTGTGATGGTGTAGACTTTTGTGGCGGGCACAGAAAACTGTGCCACAGTTCGGCCATACTGGTCTTGCCTTGGGCAGAGGCACTGCTTCTGCTCCCTCTTTGTGCAGAGCCTCCACCACTGCCTGGACGCACTGAGCTGCTTTGGAATGCACTAGCAGCACTTCTCTCAGTTGGAATGGAGAAGATGATGGAACTGACCAGTGTGTCTTGGTACTCCCGCATTTTTCGCTCCCGGTTCAACGGTGTGATGAGGCTTTCTACGTTGTCCCGGTAGCGAGGATCGAGGAGGGTGAACACCCAATAATCAGACATGTTGAGAATGTGGTCGATGCGGCGGTCGTTTCTCAGGCACTGCAGCATGTAATCCACCATGTGCTGCAGACTGCCAACTGCCCAAGAAACGCTGTCCCCAGCTGGAGGCGTGATCTCTGCCCGCTCGTCATCACCCCACCCTCGCTGTACACACTGAGTACTGGACAATTCGGGAACTCCCTCCTCTGGACGGATGTCTTCCTCCTCCATTGACTCCTCCTCATCCTCCTCACAAACTGTCCCCTGCCTACGCGTTTGTGAGGAACCACGTGGCGCTGACTGTCCAGAAGATGATGGAAGTGGTGAATCCTCATCCTCCACCTCTTCCACAACATCATCCCTTAGCGCTTGCAGTGATTTTTCAAGCAGGCAGATAAGGGGGACAGTCATGCTGACTAGTGCATCATCTGCACTCGCCATCCGCGTGGAATAATCAAAGGGACGCAAAACCTGGCAGACATCCTTCATAGTGGCCCACTCTGTGGTTGTGAAGTCTGTACGGCGCTGACTGCGACTTTTTTGCGCCTGATACAGCTGGTACTCCATTACAGCTTGCTGCTGCTCACACAACCGCTCCAACATATGTAACGTGGAATTCCACCTGGTAGGTAGGTCACATATGATGCGATGTTCCGGCAGGCGGTGTCGGCGCTGCAGAGCCGCAATGCGCGCTTTTGCCGTGCTGGAACGCCGCAAGTGAGCACACTCTAGGCGGACCTTGTGCAGCAGTGCATCAAGATCCGGATAGTCCCTCAAAAAACTCTGCACGACCAAATTGAGCACATGTGCCAGACATGGGATGTGAGTGAGGTTGCCGAGGCCCAGGGCTGCCACCAGATTTCGGCCATTATCACACACTACCATGCCTGGCTGGAGATTCGCTGGCTCAAACCACACATCGCTCTCCTGCTTGATGGCATTCCAGAGCTCCTGCGCTGTGTGGCTACGATTCCCCAAAAAAATTAATTTCAAGACGGCCTGTTGACGTTTGGCCACGGCTGTGCTCATGTCGGTCGTAACAGGTACACGTTCATCACGGGTCCATGTGGAGGTGGACTGTGACGGCTCCTGCAGCGATGATTCTGAGGAACTGGTGTAAGAGGAGGAGTCAATGCGTACAGAATGGATTCCTGCAATCCTTGGAGTGGGCAGGACACGTCCTGCGCCACTCGCACGGTCTGTACCCGGCTCAACGACATTAACCCAATGGGCAGTGAGGGAAAAGTATCGCCCCTGTCCATGTTGACTGGTCCACGCATCGGTGGTGAGGTGGACCTTGCTACTGACGGCGTTCAGTAGCGCGTGTTTTATGTGTCCCTCCACATGCTTGTGCAGGGCAGGGACGGCTTGCCTGCTGAAGTAAAAGCGGCTGGGCACACTGTACTGTGGGACTGCCAATGACATCAAGTCACGGAAGCTGTCAGTCTCCACCAGCCTGAATGACAGCATTTCCAGTGACAGAAGTTTGGCAATGCCTGCAGTCAGAGCCTGTGCTCGTGGGTGGTTTGACGAGAAAGGCCGCCTTTTCTCCCATGCCTGTACTACCGATGGCTGTAGACTGGGCTGGGAGTGTGTGGTTGACTGGGAAAGTGGTGCTGCGGGTGGAATGACAGCGGGTCTCTGGACAACAGGGCCAGAGGTTCTTCCACGGCGATCCTGGGAGGAAGCCGAACCAGCTGCGTGTGAGCTAGAGGAAGAGGCAACACGAGCTGAAGAGGTGGTAGCTGCCGCTGTTGGTTGGCCTAGCTCTTCAGTGTGTTTGTCTAACTCCGCCGGGTGCCTGTTGCGCACATGTTTCCACATGTTGGAGGTATTGAGGTTGGCGACTTTTTGACCTCTTTTGATTTTTTGATGACACACCTTGCATCTGACATAGCAAATGTCATCTGCAACTGTGTCAAAAAAGGACCAGGCACTGCAAGTCTTGGGAGCCCCCCTTTTGACTTTTGGAAGAGACATGCTCCTTACGGGTGCCAAAGCGGAGGCTGCAGGATCCGCAGTCTTCCCCCTCCCTCTCCCTCTTTGGGCCGTACGGGGAATCTCTTCCTCAGAGCTGCTCCCACCACCTTCCTGTCCCTGACGCCAAGATGGGTCAAGGACCTCATCATCTACACTACCCTCTGCCCCCAACTGCTCCTCCTGGGTAGTCTCAGCAGCAGAGCACGCACCAGTAAGTGGCACCTGAGTGTCATCATCAGCTGATGCGGCCTGCGAGGTGGTGACCGGAGCCACTGGCCCACCCGCCTCTTCAGAGGAAGACAGAAAAAGCTGTTGGGCATCACTGCACCCTGCCTCTTCTTCCATTTCTCCAATGCTGCTTGGCTGGCCCCCTGTTTCCAAGCCAAGAGATGATTCAGAGAACAGAAGTAGAGACTGCTCCTGTCCTGGGATCTCTGTCTGCCTGGGCAATTTTGCAGGTGGTGAAGAGACAGATGGCTGCTCTCCAGTGCTCTGTGTCTGAGAGGATGTGGCACTAATGGAAGTTGATGCATTAGCTGCCATCCATCCCACAACGGCTTCAATTTGGTCTTCACGCAGCAGCGGTGTACGGCGCTCGGCGACAAAGCTGCGCATGAACGACTGTTCCCTTGTGAAAGTGGGTGCTGATGACTCACCGGTGCCCGCAGCAGGCACAGAATCCCCACGTCCCCTCCCTGCTCCGCGCCCACGCCCACGCCCACGTGCCTTACTCACTGCCTTCTTCATCTTGGTTGACTGATAAAGATAAGCAGAAAAGTACTAACGGCTTTGTGTGCTTATTCCTGAGCAACTCCTCCTAACAGGTATAAGACACACTAATTTTCTAAAGTGTGGACTAGACTTGAATATGAGCTAATGTGGCCTACACAAATGTAAAGTGGTGTAACTGGTGTGTTTGGTGAACTTTATTATTTATTTATTTTTTTGGGGCTGAACTGACAACGGATAGAGCTGCAATCACACGGAGACCGTGCAGACAGCCGTAAACGGCGCTGCAAGGCCCAAAAACCCTCCTCTACTTTATCCTATGTAGTGTTTTTCCACAAATTAGCTGGAGACGGGTGGAAAGACACTAATAGGATTTTTTAAAATAAATTAGCAGCAGACTACACTACTTTGAAAAAAAAGAAAATTGATTTGGCGGTATGACGCAGTGAAAAACCCTGAGCTGCAGACAACCAGGCTACGGCTGCTCACAGACTACAGGGCGAGCTGCAGTCACACGGAGACCGTGCAGACAGCCGTAAACGGCGCTGCAAGGCCCAAAAACCCTCCTCTACTTTATCCTATGTAGTGTTTTTCCACAAATTAGCTGGAGACGGGTGGAAAGACACTAATAGGATTTTTTAAAATAAATTAGCAGCAGACTACACTACTTTGAAAAAAAAGAAAATTGATTTGGCGGTATGACGCAGTGAAAAACCCTGAGCTGGAGACAACCAGGCTATAGCTGCTCACAGATTACAGGGCGAGCTGCAGTCACACGGAGACCGTGCAGACAGCCGTAAACGGCGCTGCAAGGCCCAAAAACCCTCCTCTACTTTATCCTATGTAGTGTTTTTCCACAAATTAGCTGGAGACGGGTGGAAAGACACTAATAGGAATTTTTGGAAAAAATGTGCAGCAGCCTGCACTACTTCAAAAAAAAAAAAAAAAAGGACAGTATGAGGCAATGAACCACCCTCCCTGAACTGAATACAACCAGCTATGGATGGCCTATGTGGCTGCACTCAGACTAGAGAGTGGGCTGCACTCACACACACACACAGAGAGACCTTGCAGATCGCTGTGAAAACAGCGCTACAAGGCAAAAGGAAGGTGAATAGTAGGTGAACACAGCGGTTGCTAAATTAGCCTTTGGAAAGCACAAAGAAGCAAATCGCTATCTCTAAACTGTCCCTCAGTCAGCAAACAGCGTCCTGTCACTAACTGAATTCACAGCAGAGTGATCGCAAAATGGCGCCAGCGACTTTTAAACTGCATCATGACATCATTTCAGCAGCCAATCACAGCCTTGCCAGTAGTTTCATGCCCTCCATGCTAAACAGGATGTGCCCACACTTGGAATCTTTCTCATTGGCTGAATTTCTGAATTTTGAATCATTGAACTTCCGATTCCGGTATCCGATACGCGCCAAGTATCGGAATCCCGGTATCGGAATTCCGATACCGCTAGTATCGGCCGATACCCGATACTTGCGGTATCGGAATGCTCAACACTAAACATGAGTAGAATCACCACAATAGAAGCATAACCCATTTTTTCGCCTAAAATTCTGTCGTTCGCTTCTGGACAGAATTCTATCACATTGCATAATCTCTGGCGTCTTCTCAGTAGACACCGCCAAATGGTGCACAGGTTTGCGCTCCCGCAAACGCCGATCAATCTGAATAGCCATTGTCATGGACTCATTCAGACCTGTAGGCACAGGGAACCCCACCATAACATCTTTAATGGCATCAGAGAGACCCTCTCTGAATTTCGCCGCCAGGGCGCACTCATTCCACTGAGTAAGCACAGACCACTTACGAAATTTTTGGCAGTATATTTCAGCCTCATCTTGCCCTTGAGACAGGGCCATTAAGGCTTTTTCAGCCTGAATTTCTAAATGAGGTTCCTCATAAAGCAACCCCAAAGTCAGGAAAAACGCATCCACATTGAGCAACGCAGGATCCCCTGGTGCCAAAGCAAATGCCCAATCCTGAGGGTCACCCCGGAGCAAGAAAATTACAATCCTGACCTGCTGTGCAGGATCTCCAGCGGAGCGAGATCTCAGAGACAAAAATAATTTACAATTATGTTTGAAATTCTGGAAGCGAGATCTATCCCCAGAGAAAAATTCAGGTAAAGGAATTCTAGGTTCAGATGTAGGAGCATGAATAACGAAATCCTGTAAGCTTTGAACCTTCATAGCGAGATTATTCAAACCTGTAGCTAAACTCTGAGAATCCATATTAATCAGGTGAAATCAGAACCATTCAAGGATTAGAAGGAGAGAGAGACGAAGGCTGCAGTAAGCAGAGATGCTAGTGAATCAACTAATGAGCAAACTCAGGAAAAAAAATAAAAAAATCTCTGCAGACTTCTTTTCTCTCCTTTCCTCTGCCAATTATTTTAACTCTCGGCCGGCCAAACTGTCATGGTTCTCAATGGCAAGAGAACGTAATAAAGCATACAAAAGGACTAGCTCTTGGAAGATGGGAACTCGAGCTGACCATGAGCTAAACCTACCGCACAACTAACAGTGGCCGGGTAGCGTGCCTACGTTTTATCCCTAGACGCCCAGCGCCAGCCGGAGAACTGACTGACCCTAGCAGAGGAAAATACAGACCTGGCTTACCTCTAGAGAAATTTTCCCCAAAAGGCAGACAGTAGCCCCCACATATATTGGCGGTGATTTTAGAGGAAATTGACATACGAAGTATGAAGATAGGTTTAGCAAATTGAGGTCTGCTTACTAGATAGTAGGAAGACAGAAAAGGGAACTTCACGGTCAGCTGAAAACCCTTTCAAAATACCATCCTGAAATTACTTTAAGACTCTAATATCAACTCATGACACCAGAGTGGCAATTTCAGCTCACAAGAGCTTCCAGCCTCAGAAATATTCAATCACAGAGAACTGGAACAAAAATGCAAAACAAACTTAGGACAACAAGTCCAACTTAGCTGATAGTTGTCTAGGAGCAGGAACATGCAACAGAAAGGCTTCTGGTAACATTGTTGGCCGGCATAGAAATGACTGTGGAGCAAGGCTAAATAGAAAACTCCCACATCCAGATGGAAAACAGGTGAACAGAGGAGATGAAGCACACAAGTGCAGTACCACCAGAAACCACCGGGGGAGCCCAGAAACCAAATTCACAACAGTCACCCCTACGTCACGGATAGGGGTGACTTTAGGCCAACAGACGGCTATCACATGTGCAGGGGGCTTATCTTAGTTATCCCTCCACTGCTACAATGTGATAAAAGAAACACACACAAGGCTATTGACCTCTTAGTTTACAGCAGGGGCTTATTTTAGGTATCCCACTGTTCTTCAATATACCATGAACTGCAGGGATCTATGAATATCCCGCTTACAGTTCCATTTAAACCTTGCAGCTCTCTGGCGCCCCCCTTTACCCTCAGGTCAGATTAGGTACTGCACCTAGGGAAATTAGTCGCCAGAAAGGCTGCCTGCATTGTACTGGCTATTGGGCACGCTGTAGCGACGCGATAAACTACTCCCACTCAGGCAGGAACAACAACCAAAGGCCTGCACGGTATTGCTGCCACCAGCTTCGATTAAACGGATCCGAAGCTAACCCAAAACAGTAGCGTAATTCCCTTTAGAAGACTTAGGGTACGTTTTAGAACAGGAAGAACGAACTAGTATTAAATATTATACCCCATAAATTTTAAGGCAGTGTTTATATAAAAATATTACGAGAATGTTACAAAATGAGACAATTGCAAATATGTAAAAGGTAATTATAAAAAACCAAGGATTACATGAGAAATCAACACTTACATGTGTTCAAAGCATTGCAGGCAACCAGGCTAGTGGAGTTTCCATCTGTCCCAATGCATCAGTAGGTCTGGATAGGAACAGGCTCACACAGACTCCAGCAGACAGACTCTAGGGCCGGGTAAGTGAAGCCACTTAAATAACCACAGCTTGTGACATCACCAAACTAGCTGGCTTATCCAGACCCTCCTCTCTCTTCAGTAGGGTTTAGCGAAACCGGTCATTTTCATAAGTCGCCGACTTTTGGCAAAGTCGGGTTTCATGAAACCCGACCCGATCCCAGCGTGGGATCGGCCATGCGGTACACGATCTTTGCGCCAAAGTCGCGTTTCCTGTGACGCTTAAAGCGCCATTTCTCAGCCAATGAAGGTGCACGCAGAGTGTGGGCAGCGTGATGACATAGGTCCTGGTCCCCACCTTCTTGGAGAAGGGCATGGCAGTGATTGGCTTGCTTTCTGCGGCGTCACAGGGGCTATAAAGGGGCGTTCCCGCCGACCACCATCTTACTGCTGCTGATCTGAGCATAGGGAGAGGTTGCTGCCGCTTCGTCAGAAGCAGGGATAGCGTTAGGCAGGGTAAATTAACCCCCAAACCGCTTGTGCTGTAGCGATTTCCACTGTCCAACACCACCTTTTCTTTTTGGGACAGTGGAGGCTCGATTTCTGTGCAACAGCTCTGTAGGTTATAAGGCTCCTTGATAGCTGCGTTGCTGTGTGTACGCCGCTGTGCAAACCAACTGCTTTTTTCAAAGCACAAATCCTGTTGCTCCTTCCTTTCTGCACAGCTATCTTGTTTGTTTGTCCACACTTTTGACTTTTGTGTGCAGCAGTCCTTTTTTTTGCTGCCTGACATACTTTTCTGATATAATTGTAGGGAGATAGTAATTGTAGTACAGTCCCTTTTTTTTTTTTTTTTTTGTTATATCTCTTCAAGCCACTTTTTGCCACAGAAAATATACTCTAATACAGTGGCCCAGATTTATTCACAATTCTCCCAGAAAAAAAAATAAAAGTGGGAGATTAAGATTGGCAAATCTGCATTAGTGCCAGTCCTGTGTGTGGCATCTGTCTTTGTTTTTCTGCCACAGAAAACCTACTGTATAACAGTGGGCCTGATTTCTTCACAATTCTCCCAGAAAAAAAAAATAAAAGTGGTAGATTAAGATTGGCAAATCTGCATTAGTGCCAGTCCTGTGTGTGGCTTTTTTTTTTTTTTTTTCTGCCACAGAAAACCTACTGTATAACAGTGGGCCTGATTTCTTCACAATTCTCCCAGAAAAAAAATAAAAGTGGGAGATTAAGATTGGCAAATCTGCATTAGTGCGTCCTGTGTGTGGCATCTGTCTTTGTTTTTCTGCCACAGAAAACCTACTGTATAACAGTGGGCCTGATTTCTTCACAATTCTCCCAGAAAAAAAATAAAAGTGGGAGATTAAGATTGGCAAATCTGCATTAGTGCCAGTCCTGTGTGTGGCTTTTTTTTTTTTTTCTGCCACAGAAAACCTACTGTATAACAGTGGGCCTGATTTCTTCACAATTCTCCCAGAAAAAAAAAATAAAAGTGGGAGATTAAGATTGGCAAATCTGCATTAGTGCCAGTCCTGTGTGTGGCATCTGTCTTTGTTTTTCTGCTACAGAAAACCTACTGTATAACAGTGGTCCTGATTTCTTCACAACTCTCCCAGAAAAAAAAAATAAAAGTGGGAGATTAAGATTGGCAAATCTGCATTAGTGCCAGTCCTGTGTGTGGCATCTTTTTTTTTTTTTTTTGCCACAGAAAACCTACTGTATAACAGTGGGCCTGATTTCTTCACAATTCTCCCAGAAAAAAAAATAAAAGTGGGAGATTAAGATTGGCAAATCTACAGTAGTGCCAGTCCTGTGTGTGGCATCTTTTTTTTTTCTGCTACAGAAAACCTACTGTATAACAGTGGGCCTGATTTCTTCACAATTCTCCCAGAAAAAAAAATAAAAGTGGGAGATTAAGATTGGCAAATCTGCATCAGTGCCAGTCCTGTGTGTGGCATCTGTCTTTGTTTTTCTGCCACAGAAAAGCTACTGTATAACAGTGGGCATGATTTATTCACAATTCTCCCAGAAAAAAAAATAAAAGTGGGAGATTAAGATTGGCAAATCTGCATTAGTGCCAGTCCTGTGTGTGGCATCTGTCTTTGTTTTTCTGCCACAGAAAACCTACTGTATAACAGTGGGCCAGATTAAATCACTTGTCTCACATATTCCCCAAAAAAATTAAAATAAAGGGAGAATAATCTTGCCAAACCTGTGCATCTGTGCGAGTGCTGTCTGTGGTATCTGTCAGTCATTTTGTGCCACAGGAACTATACCGTGATATAGTGTGCCTGATTCAATCCCTTGTCTCCCATATCAAAGAAAAGAGGGACATTTCTATTGCCAGTGTGTGCATCTGCGTCAGTCCGGCTAGTGCCATATCTGCCAGCCTCTTTCTGCTAATCAAACTGTGTTGTGTAATACAGTGGGCCTGATTTTTCCCTGCATTCTCCCACACAAAAAAAGTTACATTTCTATTGCCAGTGTGTGCATCTGCGTCAGTCCTGTCAGTGTCATATCTGCCAGCCTCTTTCTGCCAATCAAACTGTGTAGTGTAATACAGTGGACCTGATTTTTCACTGCATTCTCCCACACATAAAGAGGGACATTTCTATTGCCAGTGTTTTTATCTGCGTCACTCCTGTTAGTGCCATATCTGCCAGCCTCTTTCTGCCAATCAAACAGTGTAGTGTAATACAGTGGGCCTTATTTTTCCCTGCATTCTCCCACACATAAAGAGGGACATTTCTATTGCCAGTGTTTTTATCTGCGTCACTCCTGTTAGTGCCATATCTGCCAGCCTCTTTCTGCCAATCAAACTGTGTAGTGTAATACAGTGGGCCTGATTTTTCACTGCATTCTCCCACACAAAAAAGTTACATTTCTATTTCCAGTGTGTGCATCTGCGTCAGTCCTGTCAGTGTCATATCTGCCAGCCTCTTTCTGCCAATCAAACAGTGTAGTGTAATACAGTGGGCCTGATTTTTCCCTGCATTCTCCCACACAAAAAAAGTTACATTTCTATTGCCAGTGTGTGCATCTGCGTCAGTCCTGTCAGTGTCATATCTGCCAGCCTCTTTCTGCCAATCAAACTGTGTAGTGTAATACAGTGGGCCTGATTTTTCCCTGCATTCTCCCACACATAAAGAGGGACATTTCTATTGCCAGTGTTTTTATCTGCGTCACTCCTGTTAGTGCCATATCTGCCAGCCTCTTTCTGCCAATCAAACTGTGTAGTGTAATACAGTGGGCCTGATTTTTCACTGCATTCTCCCACACAAAAAAAGTTACATTTCTATTGCCAGTGTGTGCATCTGCGTCAGTCCTGTCAGTGTCATATCTGCCAGCCTCTTTCTGCCAATCAAACTGTGTAGTGTAATACAGTGGGCCTGATTTTTCCCTGCATTCTCCCACACATAAAGAGGGACATTTCTATTGCCAGTGTTTTTATCTGCGTCACTCCTGTTAGTGCCATATCTGCCAGCCTCTTTCTGCCAATCAAACAGTGTAGTGTAATACAGTGGGCCTTATTTTTCCCTGCATTCTCCCACACATAAAGAGGGACATTTCTATTGCCAGTGTTTTTATCTGCGTCACTCCTGTTAGTGCCATATCTGCCAGCCTCTTTCTGCCAATCAAACAGTGTAGTGTAATACAGTGGGCCTTATTTTTCCCTGCATTCTCCCACACATAAAGAGGGACATTTCTATTGCCAGTGTTTTTATCTGCGTCACTCCTGTTAGTGCCATATCTGCCAGCCTCTTTCTGCCAATCAAATTGTGTAGTGTAATACAGTGGGCCTGATTTTTCACTGCATTCTCCCACACAAAAAAGTTACATTTCTATTTCCAGTGTGTGCATCTGCGTCAGTCCTGTCAGTGTCATATCTGCCAGCCTCTTTCTGCCAATCAAACAGTGTAGTGTAATACAGTGGGCCTGATTTTTCCCTGCATTCTCCCACACAAAAAAAGTTACATTTCTATTGCCAGTGTGTGCATCTGCGTCAGTCCTGTCAGTGTCATATCTGCCAGCCTCTTTCTGCCAATCAAACTGTGTAGTGTAATACAGTGGGCCTGATTTTTCCCTGCATTCTCCCACACATAAAGAGGGACATTTCTATTGCCAGTGTTTTTATCTGCGTCACTCCTGTTAGTGCCAATTCTGCCAGCCTCTTTCTGCCAATCAAACTGTGTAGTGTAATACAGTGGGCCTGATTTTTCCCTGCATTCTCCCACACAAAAAAAGTTACATTTCTATTGCCAGTGTTTTTATCTGCGTCACTCCTGTTAGTGCCATATCTGCCAGCCTCTTTCTGCCAATCAAACTGTGTAGTGTAATACAGTGGGCCTGATTTTTCCCTGCATTCTCCCACACAAAAAAAGTTACATTTCTATTGCCAGTGTGTGCATCTGCGTCAGTCCTGTCAGTGTCATATCTGCCAGCCTCTTTCTGCCAATCAAACTGTGTAGTGTAATACAGTGGGCCTGATTTTTCCCTGCATTCTCCCACACATAAAGAGGGACATTTCTATTGCCAGTGTGTGCATCTGCGTCAGTCCTGTTAGTGCCATATCTGCCAGCCTCTTTCTGCCAATCAAACAGTGTAGTGTAATACAGTGGGCCTGATTTTTCCCTGCATTCTCCCACACATAAAGAGGGACATTTCTATTGCCAGTGTTTTTATCTGCGTCACTCCTGTTAGTGCCATATCTGCCAGCCTCTTTCTGCCAATCAAACAGTGTAGTGTAATACAGTGGGCCTGATTTTTCCCTGCATTCTCCCACACAAAAAAAGTTACATTTCTATTGCCAGTGTGTGCATCTGCGTCAGTCCTGTCAGTGTCATATCTGCCAGCCTCTTTCTGCCAATCAAACTGTGTAGTGTAATACAGTGGGCCTGATTTTTCCCTGCATTCTCCCACACATAAAGAGGGACATTTCTATTGCCAGTGTTTTTATCTACGTCACTCCTGTTAGTGCCATATCTGCCAGCCTCTTTCTGCCAATCAAACAGTGTAGTGTAATACAGTGGGCCTGATTTTTCACTGCATTCTCCCACACAAAAAAAGTTACATTTCTATTGCCAGTGTGTGCATCTGCGTCAGTCCTGTCAGTGTCATATCTGCCATATTCTTTATGCCAATCAAACAGTGTAGTGTAATACAGTGGGCCTGATTTTTTGCTGCATTCTCCCACACATAAAAAAGGGAGATTTACATTTACAACAAGTTCACGTACACCTTCTACCTGGTTTTACAGGACCACATAACGGTTGTTAGTTTGGTAACATTTTTCCAAGAATGAGGAAGTCTGGTGGAAGAGGTCGTGGCCGTGGGCGTTCATTGCCAGCTGGTAATGATGGTAGTGGTGGTGGTCGTGGAACATCAGGTGGTCATGGGAAAAGCATTATGGCCCCTAAGTCTCGAGTTGTTGAGCCAGCATCATCGTCTGGCTACACAAGGCCTCGAAGGCTCCCTTTTCTGGGAGTAGGAAAACCGCTTTTGAAGCCGGAGCAGGAGGAACAAGTATTGGCTTTCATTGCTGACTCTGCCTCTAGCTCTTTCGCCTCCTCCTCGGAAAGTGCCAAATGTCAGAACAGTGCATCGTCAGTGGATGCTCCCGGTCAGGAACAAGTCGCTTACTTGTGTCCTTCACCCAGAACAACAGTAAAGGATGCGTCAGGCGACACAACAGGTTACTCCATGGAGCTCTTTACACATACCGTGCCTGGGTTAGAAAGGGAAATTGTTAACAGGCCATGCCCATTACAAGATGAATCGGACATGGAGTGCACAGATGCACAGCCACAGCCAGATTGTTATGCTGTTCCTTTGACTCAAATCAGAACATTGCCCTCGCAGTGTACTGATCCAGAATCTGACCCCGATGAGACTATGGAGCCCCGTCACGAACGCTATAGCACCGGCTTACACGGTGACCCAGAGGAAGGTGCACAGGACATAGAAGAGGAGGTCATAGATGACCCAGTTGTTGACCCCGATTGGCAGCCATTGGGGGAACAGGGTGCAGGCGGCAGTAGCTCTGAAGCGGAGGAGGAGGAGCCGCAGCAGTCATCAACATCGCAAAAGGTTCCATCTGGCAGGCCCGTATCTGGCCAAAAACGTGTGGCAAAACCAAAACCAGTTGTAGTACAGCGTGGCCGTCCGGTTAAAGTAGCTCAGTGTGCAATGCCTGAAAAGGTATCCGATAGTAGGAAGAGTGCAGTCTGGCATTTTTTTAACCAAGATCCCAATGATCAGTGCAAAGTCATCTGTAAGAAATGCTCAAGGACCTTCAGCAGAGGTCAGAATGTTAAAAATCTAAATACAAGTTGCATGCGTAGACATTTAACCACCATGCTCTTGCAAGCCTGGACAAACTACCAAACGTTCCTTAACATTGTAGCACCCTCTCACAATGAAGCTAGTCAGCAACGCGACATCCCTTCCCTCACTGTAAGCCCACCGTTTACCACACCACCTGCAGGTAATGTGGCGGTTTCGTCGCAAGGCCAAAGCAGTCATGGAATCACCAGGTTCGTGGTAGGAAAAACTGTATGTAGGGCAACAGCAAGAATACCTTCACCAACCCTCTCTCTGTCACCCATGTCCACCGGCACCCCTGCTAGTTCAACCCTATGCAGCTCTCCAGTCCAGCTCACCCTACATGAGACTCTCGTTAGGAAAAGGAAGTACTCATCCTTGCATCCGCGTACACAGGGTTTGAACGCCCACATTGCTAGACTAATCTCGTTAGAGATGATGCCCTACCGGTTAGTTGAAAGTGAAGCTTTCAAAGCCCTGATGGACTATGCTGTACCACGCTACGAGCTACCCAGTCGACACTTTTTTTCCAGAAAAGCCATCCCAGCCCTCCACCAGCATGTAAAAGACCGCATTGTCCATGCGCTCAGGCAATCTGTCAGTAGAAAGGTGCACCTGACAACAGATGCATGGACCAGTAGGCATGGCCAGGGGCGTTACGTCTCCATCACGGCACACTGGGTTAATGTGGTGGATGCAGAGTCCACAGGGGACAGTAATATTGGGACAGTTCTGCCTAGCCCACGGTCTAGGAAACAGTTGGCTGTAGGCGTTCGTCACCCCTCCTCCTCCTCCAGCAGAAGCGAGAGCTCGTCCACAGACCGCAGTCGCACGACCACTCCATCCGCAGCTGCCACTGTAGCACACGAGGTGTCCAATTATGGAACAGCTAGTGGCAAGCGTCAGCAGGCTGTATTGGCAATGAAGTGTTTGGGCGACAACAGACACACCGCGGAAGTTCTGTCCGAGTTCTTGCAGCAAGAAACTCAGTCATGGCTGGGCACTGTACATCTTGAGGCAGGCAAGGTAGTGAGTGATAACGGAAGGAATTTTATGGCTGCCATAGCCCTTTCACAACTGAAACACATTCCTTGCCTGGCTCACACCTTAAACCTGGTGGTGCAGTGCTTCCTGAAAAGTTATCCGGGGTTACCCGACCTGCTGCTGAAAGTGCGCAGACTTTGCTCTCATATCCGCCGTTCGCCCGTACACTCCAGCCGTATGCAGAACCATCAGCGGTCTTTGAACCTTCCCCAGCATTGACTAATCATCGACGTTGCAACAAGGTGGAACTCCACACTGCACATGCTTCATAGACTGTGCGAACAGAGGCGTGTTGTTATGTATTTGTGGGAGGATACACATACACGGGCAGGCAGTTGGATGGCAGACATGGAGTTGTCAGCTGTGCAGTGGTCGAAGCTCCAAGATCTGTGTCAAGTCCTTCAGTGTTTTGAGGAATGCACATGGCTGGTTAGTGCAGACAACGCCGTAATAAGCATGAGCATCCCCCTAATGTGTCTGCTGATGCAAAGTTTGAAGCACATAAAGGAACAGGCGTCTGCAGCCGAGGACGAGGGAAGCCTTGATGACAGTCAGCCATTGTCTGCTCAGGGAAGTCTACAGGACGAGGTGGCGGGCGAAGAGGAGGAGGACGAGGAGGATGATGGGGATGAGTATTTTTTGGATCAGGAAGCTTCTCAGGGGGCAATAGAAACTGCTGGCGGTGCAAGGCCGGGTTCAGGGTTTTTGAGGGAGACAAGTGACGTTGATTTGCCAGAAAGTGCTCCTCAACCCAGCATATGCACTGACTTGACAACTGGAACATTGGCCCACATGGCGGATTATGCCTTGCGTATCCTCAGAAGGGACCCATGCATTATAAAAATGATGACAGATGACGATTACTGGTTGGCCTGCCTCCTTGATCCTCGCTATAAAGGCAAATTGCAAAATATCATGCCACATGAGAACCTCGAACAGATATTGGCAACCAAACAAGCTACTCTTGTAGACCGTTTGCTTCAGGCATTCCCAGCACACAGCGCTGGTGATGGTTCTCACACGAGCTGCAGGGGGCAACAGGGCAGAGGTGTTAGAGGTGCACAAATCAGAAGTGGCGTAGGACAGAGGGGTTTTCTGACCAGGTTGTGGAGTGATTTCGCAATGGCCACAGACACGACAGGTACAGCAGCATCCATTCAAAGTGACAGGAGACAACATTTGTCCAGTATGGTTACTAACTATTTTTCCTCCATTACCGATGTTCTTCCTCAACCGTCATTCCCCTTTGATTACTGGGCTTCCAAAATAGACACCTGGCCTGAATTGGCTGAATATGCATTGCAGGAGTGTTATGGTTCTCAATGGCAAGAGAACATAGCCCAGCAAACATAAGTACTAGCTCTTGGAAGGATGGAAACTAAACTGACCATGAACTAAACCTGCCGCACAACTAACAGTAGCCGGGTAGCGTTGCCTACGTTTTTATCCCTAGACGCCCAGCGCCGGCCGGAGGACTAACTAATCCTGGCAGAGGAAAATATAGTCCTGGCTCACCTCTAGAGAAATTTCCCCGATAGGCAGACAGAGGCCCCCACATATATTGGCGGTGATTTTAGATGAAATGACAAACGTAGTATGAAAATAGGTTTAGCAAAATTGAGGTCCGCTTACTAGATAGCAGGAAGACAGAAAGGGCACTTTCATGGTCAGCTGAAAACCCTATCAAAATACCATCCTGAAATTACTTTAAGACTCTAGTATTAACTCATAACATCAGAGTGGCAATTTCAGATCACAAGAGCTTTCCAGACACAGAAACGAAACTACAGCTGTGAACTGGAACAAAATGCAAAAACAAACGAGGACTAAAGTCCAACTTAGCTGAGAGTTGTCTAGCAGCAGGAACATGCACAGAAAGGCTTCTGATTACAATGTTGACCGGCATGGAAGTGACAGAGGAGCAAGGTTAAATAGCGACTCCCACATCCTGATGGAAACAGGTGAACAGAGGGGATGATGCACACCAGTTCAATTCCACCAGTGGCCACCGGGGGAGCCCAAAATCCAATTTCACAACAGTACCCCCCCCTCAAGGAGGGGGCACCGAACCCTCACCAGAACCACCAGGGCGATCAGGATGAGCCCTATGAAAGGCACGGACCAGATCGGAGGCATGAACATCAGAGGCAGTCACCCAAGAATTATCCTCCTGACCGTATCCCTTCCATTTGACCAGATACTGGAGTTTCCGTCTGGAAACACGGGAGTCCAAGATTTTTTCCACAACGTACTCCAACTCGCCCTCAACCAACACCGGAGCAGGAGGCTCAACGGAAGGCACAACCGGTACCTCATACCTGCGCAACAATGACCGATGAAAAACATTATGAATAGAAAAAGATGCAGGGAGGTCCAAACGGAAGGACACAGGGTTAAGAATCTCCAATATCTTGTACGGGCCGATGAACCGAGGCTTAAACTTAGGAGAAGAAACCCTCATAGGGACAAAACGAGAAGACAACCACACCAAGTCCCCAACACGAAGCCGAGGACCAACCCGACGCCGGCGGTTGGCAAAAAGCTGAGTCTTCTCCTGGGACAACTTCAAATTGTCCACTACCTGCCCCCAAATCTGATGCAACCTCTCCACCACAGCATCCACTCCAGGACAATCCGAAGATTCCACCTGACCAGAAGAAAATCGAGGATGAAACCCCGAATTACAGAAAAAAGGAGACACCAAGGTGGCAGAGCTGGCCCGATTATTGAGGGCAAACTCCGCTAAAGGCAAAAAAGCAACCCAATCATCCTGATCTGCAGACACAAAACACCTCAAATATGTCTCCAAGGTCTGATTCGTCCGCTCGGTCTGGCCATTTGTCTGAGGATGGAAAGCAGACGAGAAAGACAAATCTATGCCCATCCTAGCACAGAATGCTCGCCAAAATCTAGACACGAATTGGGTTCCTCTGTCAGAAACGATATTCTCCGGAATACCATGCAAACGGACCACATTTTGAAAAAACAGAGGAACCAACTCGGAAGAAGAAGGCAACTTAGGCAGGGGAACCAAATGGACCATCTTAGAGAAACGGTCACACACCACCCAGATGACAGACATCTTCTGAGAAACAGGAAGATCCGAAATAAAATCCATCGAGATGTGCGTCCAGGGCCTCTTCGGGATAGGCAAGGGCAACAACAATCCACTAGCCCGAGAACAACAAGGCTTGGCCCGAGCACAAACGTCACAAGACTGCACAAAGCCTCGCACATCTCGAGACAGGGAAGGCCACCAGAAAGACCTTGCCACCAAATCCCTGGTACCAAAGATTCCAGGATGACCTGTCAACGCAGAAGAATGAACCTCAGAAATGACTTTACTGGTCCAATCATCAGGAACAAACAGTCTACCAGGTGGGCAACGATCAGGTCTATCCGCCTGAAACTCCTGCAAGGCCCGCCGCAGGTCTGGAGAAACGGCAGACAATATCACTCCATCCTTAAGGATACCTGTAGGTTCAGAGTTACCAGGGGAGTCAGGCTCAAAACTCCTAGAAAGGGCATCCGCCTTAACATTCTTAGAACCCGGCAGGTAGGACACCACAAAATTAAACCGAGAGAAAAACAACGACCAGCGCGCCTGTCTAGGATTCAGGCGTCTGGCGGACTCAAGATAAATTAGATTTTTGTGGTCAGTCAATACCACCACCTGATGTCTAGCCCCCTCAAGCCAATGACGCCACTCCTCAAAAGCCCACTTCATGGCCAAAAGCTCCCGATTCCCAACATCATAATTCCGCTCGGCGGGCGAAAATTTACGCGAGAAAAAGGCACAAGGTCTCATCACGGAACAATCGGAACTTCTCTGCGACAAAACTGCCCCAGCTTCGATTTCAGAAGCGTCGACCTCAACCTGAAAAGGAAGAGCAACATCAGGCTGACGCAACACAGGGGTGGAAGAAAAGCGGCGCTTAAGCTCCCGAAAGGCCTCCACAGCAGCAGGGGACCAATCAGCAACATCAGCACCCTTCTTAGTCAAATCAGTCAATGGTTTAACAACATCAGAAAAACCAGCAATAAATCGACGATAAAAGTTAGCAAAGCCCAAAAATTTCTGAAGACTCTTAAGAGAAGAGGGTTGCGTCCAATCACAAATAGCCTGAACCTTGACAGGATCCATCTCGATGGAAGAGGGGGAAAAAATATATCCCAAAAAGGAAATCTTTTGAACCCCAAAAACGCACTTAGAACCCTTCACACACAAGGAATTAGACCGCAAAACCTGAAAAACCCTCCTGACCTGCTGGACATGAGAGTCCCAGTCATCCGAAAAAATCAAAATATCATCCAGATACACAATCATAAATTTATCCAAATAATCACGGAAAATGTCATGCATAAAGGACTGAAAGACTGAAGGGGCATTTGAAAGACCAAAAGGCATCACCAAATACTCAAAGTGGCCCTCGGGCGTATTAAATGCGGTCTTCCACTCATCCCCCTGCTTAATTCGCACCAAATTATACGCCCCACGGAGATCTATCTTAGAGAACCACTTGGCCCCCTTTATGCGAGCAAACAAATCAGTCAGCAGTGGCAACGGATATTGATATTTAACCGTGATTTTATTCAAAAGCCGATAATCAATACACGGTCTCAAAGAGCCATCTTTCTTAGCCACAAAGAAAAAACCGGCTCCTAAGGGAGATGACGAAGGACGAATATGTCCCTTTTCCAAGGACTCCTTTATATATTCTCGCATAGCAGCATGTTCAGGCACAGACAGATTAAATAAACGACCCTTAGGGTATTTACTACCCGGAATCAAATCTATGGCACAATCGCACTCCCGGTGCGGAGGTAATGAACCAAGCTTAGGTTCTTCAAAAACGCCACGATATTCAGTCAAGAATTCAGGAATCTCAGAGGGAATAGATGATGAAATGGAAACCACAGGTACGTCCCCATGCGTCCCCTTACATCCCCAGCTTAACACAGACATAGCTTTCCAGTCAAGGACTGGGTTATGAGATTGCAGCCATGGCAATCCAAGCACCAACACATCATGTAGGTTATACAGCACAAGAAAGCGAATAATCTCCTGATGATCCGGATTAATCCGCATAGTTACTTGTGTCCAGTATTGTGGTTTATTACTAGCCAATGGGGTGGAGTCAATCCCCTTCAGGGGTATAGGAGTTTCAAGAGGCTCCAAATCATACCCACAGCGTTTGGCAAAGGACCAATCCATAAGACTCAAAGCGGCGCCAGAGTCGACATAGGCATCCGCGGTAATAGATGATAAAGAACAAATCAGGGTCACAGATAGAATAAACTTAGACTGTAAAGTGCCAATTGAAACAGACTTATCAAGCTTCTTAGTACGCTTAGAGCATGCTGATATAACATGAGTTGAATCACCGCAATAGAAGCACAACCCATTTTTTCGTCTTAAATTCTGCCGTTCACTTCTGGACAGATTTCTATCACATTGCATATTCTCTGGCGTCTTCTCAGTAGACACCGCCAAATGGTGCACAGGTTTGCGCTCCCGCAGACGCCTATCGATCTGGATAGCCATTGTCATGGACTCATTCAGACCCGCAGGCACAGGGAACCCCACCATAACATCCTTAATGGCATCAGAGAGACCCTCTCTGAAATTCGCCGCCAGGGCGCACTCATTCCACTGAGTAAGCACAGCCCATTTACGGAATTTCTGGCAGTATATTTCAGCTTCGTCTTGCCCCTGAGATAGGGACATCAAGGCCTTTTCCGCCTGAAGCTCTAACTGAGGTTCCTCATAAAGCAACCCCAAGGCCAGAAAAAACGCATCCACATTGAGCAACGCAGGATCCCCTGGAGCCAATGCAAAAGCCCAATCCTGAGGGTCGCCCCGGAGCAAGGAAATCACAATCCTGATCTGCTGAGCAGGATCTCCAGCAGAGCAAGATTTCAGGGACAAAAACAACTTGCAATTATTTTTGAAATTTTGAAAGCAAGATCTATTCCCCGAGAAAAATTCAGGCAAAGGAATTCTAGGTTCAGATATAGGAACATGAACAACAAAATCTTGTAAATTTTGAACTTTCGTGGTGAGATTATTCAAACCTGCAGCTAAACTCTGAATATCCATTTTAAACAGGTGAACACAGAGCCATTCCAGGATTAGAAGGAGAGAGAGAGAGAGAAAGGCTGCAATATAGGCAGACTTGCAAGAGATTCAATTACAAGCACACTCAGAACTGAAGGGAAGGGAAAAAAAAAAAAAATCTTCAGCAGACTTCTCTTTTCTCTCCTTTCTCTGTCAATTAATTTAACCCTTTTGGGCCGGTCAAACTGTTATGGTTCTCAATGGCAAGAGAACATAGCCCAGCAAACATAAGTACTAGCTCTTGGAAGGATGGAAACTAAACTGACCATGAACTAAACCTGCCGCACAACTAACAGTAGCCGGGTAGCGTTGCCTACGTTTTTATCCCTAGACGCCCAGCGCCGGCCGGAGGACTAACTAATCCTGGCAGAGGAAAATATAGTCCTGGCTCACCTCTAGAGAAATTTCCCCGATAGGCAGACAGAGGCCCCCACATATATTGGCGGTGATTTTAGATGAAATGACAAACGTAGTATGAAAATAGGTTTAGCAAAATTGAGGTCCGCTTACTAGATAGCAGGAAGACAGAAAGGGCACTTTCATGGTCAGCTGAAAACCCTATCAAAATACCATCCTGAAATTACTTTAAGACTCTAGTATTAACTCATAACATCAGAGTGGCAATTTCAGATCACAAGAGCTTTCCAGACACAGAAACGAAACTACAGCTGTGAACTGGAACAAAATGCAAAAACAAACGAGGACTAAAGTCCAACTTAGCTGAGAGTTGTCTAGCAGCAGGAACATGCACAGAAAGGCTTCTGATTACAATGTTGACCGGCATGGAAGTGACAGAGGAGCAAGGTTAAATAGCGACTCCCACATCCTGATGGAAACAGGTGAACAGAGGGGATGATGCACACCAGTTCAATTCCACCAGTGGCCACCGGGGGAGCCCAAAACCCAATTTCACAACACAGGAGCTTGCTTGCCCAGCAGCTAGTGTGCTATCAGAAAGAGTATTCATTGTTGCTGGTTCAATACTGACCGAAAAAAGGACTCGTCTGGCTACCCAAAATGTTGATGATCTAACCTTCATTAAAATGAACCACTCATGGATTTCAAATTATTTTGCCCCACCTTTCCCGGCTGACACCTAGCTTTCCTGTAAAAAGGTCTTGCTTTGGGACTGGTGATACTGACTGTTCCAATCTCTTAATTTGCAGCTGCTGTTTGTCCAGCATACGACATGTTTACACCTCCCTAAATGGGAAAACTCCCCCCATGGGGCCGTGGTCTCGCCACTTGTCGCAAGCACCCGTCAGAGTGCCGTTTGTCTGAAGAGGTGGGTGTGCCCACTTTTGGTCGACGGCACTGGCACTGGGTCCCTCATAGTACAATGAAGTGTCTCTGGCGGTGGTGGCGCGCACCCAACGTCAGACACACCGTTGTAACATGACGGGCCCTGGGCTTGTACCGCCGGCCAGGAGAGAGTGCCCCCCCCCCCAAGGTCAAACAGTGCTCTACCACTTGCAAAATTATCTGTCGCTGCTCCACCACTGTTTACAAACAAAGGGGAGGAAATAAATCCAACGATAACCTTATGTCTTTTTAATAAAATTGCTTTATTTAGTAGTGAACGGCAAGCGGGCAATGTTGACAACATGAACGCCCAATTAAAAATATAAAAACAGCAAATGCCAACAGGACACCGGGAGATACATCTGCAGACCCATATCAGACAATTCTTATCAAAAATATCAGTATATAGGGTCACAAATTATAGGACCAAAGTAGGGGAATTTAAGCTGAAAGACTCTCATATACAGAAAAATGCTCTATCACAATCATGGTAATATAATACTATATATAGCCTAACATAATATACTGCAACAGAAAGAAAGTTATAATAATAATGGTTATCATGTATAGCAAGTGCAAAGTCCCATAGGGAACAGTATCATGTACCATATATAGCTTAATGCAGATTGGTGCAGCAGGAAAGAGCGATAACAGAAATTAATACATCACCCAAAATTGAAGTATGCAGCAGATGTAAGGTCCTGGTATCCGGGACCTTACATCTGCTGCATACTTCAATTTTGGGTGATGTATTAATTTCTGTTATCGCTCTTTCCTGCTGCACCAATCTGCATTAAGCTATATATGGTACATGATACTGTTCCCTATGGGACTTTGCACTTGCTATACATGATAACCATTATTATTATAACTTTCTTTCTGTTGCAGTATATTATGTTAGGCTATATATAGTATTATATTACCATGATTGTGATAGAGCATTTTTCTGTATATGAGAGTCTTTCAGCTTAAATTCCCCTACTTTGGTCCTATAATTTGTGACCCTATATACTGATATTTTTGATAAGAATTGTCTGATATGGGTCTGCAGATGTATCTCCCGGTGTCCTGTTGGCATTTGCTGTTTTTATATTTTTAATTGGGCGTTCATGTTGTCAACATTGCCCGCTTGCCGTTCACTACTAAATAAAGCAATTTTATTAAAAAGACATAAGGTTATCGTTGGATTTATTTCCTCCCCTTTGTTTGTATGTTGTTGAGATAACTGTCTTGATCCACATATTGGGCAAATATATTGCCATCTGTTAGGCATTGGTATATATAAAATCTGTTTTATTGGTCCAGATGGTACACTATACACGTTTTGCCTTTGGTTACCCCTATTCTTTTTCCACCACTGTTTAGTCTATGCGCTGAAATCCTTCCATGCCTGGCACAGACAATAACAATTTGTTGACATGTATGATGCTAGTTAAAATAGTCAGGGGCCCTGTCCTACATTTACACCAGTAAATACTTTGCGCCAAATTACAATGTCTGAAAGTCAGCATAGGAGCACACCCCTGTACCTAAGTATGCCACCCTTTTTTTTTGTTTTGTTTTGTTTTTGTTTGGGATACATTAACATCAATTTAGGTTTTGGGACTCGGAGTACTTACTGTGTCAGACACTCCTTCCAATTGTCCTCTGCTGACCACACCAATGCTGCCTGTGTACCCCTGCCACCTAATGGAAGATTCATAGAACCTATTTTATTCTTTTAGGCCTAGGAAGTCTGTCTGCGGTCCCTCCTTCCAATTGTCCTACGTTGACCACACCAATGCTGCCTGTGTTCCCCTGCCACCTAATGGAAGCTGCATAGAGCCTATTTTATTCTTTTAGGCCTAGGAAGTCTGTCTGCGGTCCCTCCTTCCAATTGTCCTCCGCTGACCACACCAATGCTGCCTGAGTACCCCTGCCACCTAATGGAAGCTGCATAGAGCCTATTTTATTCTTTTAGGCCTAGGAAGTCTGTCTGCGGTCCCTCCTTCCAATTGTCCTCCGCTGACCACACCAATGCTGCCTGAGTACCTCTGCCACCTAATGGAAGCTGCATAGAGCCTATTTTATTCTTTTAGGCCTAGGAAGTCTGTCTGCGGTCCCTCCTTCCAATTGTCCTACGTTGACCACACCAATGCTGCCTGTGTACTCCTGTAGCCAAATTTAAGTTGCATAGAGCCTATTTTACTATTTTGGGCCTAGGAATTCTGTCTGCGGTCCCTCCTTCCAATTGTCCTCCGTTGACCACACCAATGCTGCCTGTGTACCCCTGCCACCTAATGGAAGCTCCATAGAGCCTATTTTATTATTTTAGGCCTAGGAAGTCTGTCTGCGGTCCCTCCTTCCAATTGTCCTCCGCTGACCACACCAATGCTGCCTGAGGACCCCTGCCACCTAATGGAAGCTGCATAGAGCCTATTTTATTCTTTTAGGCCTAGGAAGTCTGTCTGCGGTCCGTCCTTCCAATTGTCCTCCACTGACCACACCAATGCTGCCTGTGTACCCCTGTAACTAATTTAAAAATGCATAGAGCCAACTTTTTAAGTTAACACATACTACCTTTGTCTGTCTGCGGCGCCACTCAATCACGCTGTCCTCCACTGAAAAAGCTGAACTTCAACCTTCAGGCTCTCATTAAGTAGTTGTTTATATAAGACAGCAGTTGCCCTACTACTTTGGTTGGGGCCTAGTAACGGTGTCTGCCGCTCCTTGGTGTTCTCCTCCAGGTTTCCTTGTCTGAGCTTCAACCTTCAGGCTCTCATTAGGTATTTTTTAATGTCACACTGCAGTTGACCTACTACTTTGGTTGGGGCCTAGTAACGGTGTCTGCCGCTCCTTGGTGTTCTCCTCCAGGTTTCCTTGTCTGAGCTTCAACCTTCAGGCTCTCATTAAGTATTTTTTAATGTCACACTGCAGTTGCCCTACTACTTTGGTTGGGGCCTAGTAACGGTATCTGCCGCTCCTTGGTGTTCTCCTCCTCCTTGGTGTTCTCCTCCAGGTTTCCTTGTCTGAGCTTCAACCTTCAGGCTCTCATTAAGTATTTTTTAATGTAACACTGCAGTTGGCCTACTACTTTGGTTGGGGCCTAGTAACGGTGTCTGCCGCTCCTTGGTGTTCTCCTCTTCCTTGGTGTTCTCCTCCAGGTTTCCTTGTCTGAGCTTCAACCTTCAGGCTCTCATTAAGTATTTTTTAATGTAACACTGCAGTTGGCCTACTAGTTTGGTTGGGGCCTAGTAACGGTGTCTGCCGCTGCCTGGTGTTGTCCTCCACTGTATAAAGCTGAGCTTCAGTCTTTAGGCTTTCGGCCCATAGTATCAGATATTAAACTGCATTTAGCCTTCAACTTTGGTTGGGCCCTACTAACTGTGTGTGCCGCTCCCTGGTGTTGTCCTCCACTGTATAAAGCTGAGCTTCAGTCTTTAGGCTTTCGGCCTATAGTACCAGATATTAAACTGCATTTGGCCTTCAACTTTGGTTGGGCCCTACTAACGGTGTGTGCCGCTCCCTGGTGTTGTCCTCCACTGTATAAAGCTGAGCTTCAGTCTTTAGGCTTTCGGCCTATAGTAGCAGATATTAAACTGCATTTGGCCTACTAGTGTGGTTGGGCCCTTAAAACGGTGTCTGCTGCTCCTGGGTTTGCTACTCCACTGAACAAAGCAATGCCGCCTGTTTAGTCCTGTAACCAATTTTGAACTGCATTTAGCCTACTTTATTCTTTGGCCCTATATCTGTGTTTCCTCCTCATCCTGCCCATTGCCCAGCCACTGCTAGATGAGTCTGCTGGTACATTAACTCAGACCACTACATTCCCCTTGCACTCTACACAGCCAGAATCTGACCCTGCTGAAAGTAAGGTTCCCCTTCCCGCATGCTATACCACCTTACACAGGGACAAAGAGGAAGGTGCAGATGAAAGTGCAGGTTCCTTCATCAGGTGGGGGGGCATACTCGTTGGCGACATCACTGGCACAGGGCCCCTCAGAGTACGCAAAAGTGTCACTGCTGGTGGGAGGTGCCCCCGCCGTGCAAACACACCGCTGTACTTTGAGGGGCCCTGTGCCAGTGCCAATGCCAAGGAGTGGGCCCCCCCTGCTTGTTCAGGATCACAGCACTTGCAAACTTGACATACTTACCTCTCACTGCTCCACCGCCGTGACGTAGTCCACGTTTCCTGGGCCCACTAAAAACTTGAACCAGCCCTACCCCCCCACAACTTTAGCCAAATGACCCCCAATTTCCAATGCCTATCTATTATTATAAAGTAAATTAAGATTGACAAGCTTCAGTAACAAGAATGGATGTTTTTGCCATTAAAATGGGCACTGTAGGTGTTTTCCTGGCCTCCACTCACTGCCGACTATGCTTCCCCATTGACTTGCATTAGGTTTCATGTTTCGGTCGATCCCCGACTTTTCGCGATAATCGTCCGACTTCACTCGACTTGACTTTTGACAAAGTCGGGTTTCGCAAAACCCGACTCGACCCCAAAAAAGTAAAAGTCGCTCAACCCTATTCTTCAGTCTGAGTAATTCAACCTTAAGTTTGTCTAATTTCTATAACTCCGCTACAAAACATGTCATAGTCATAACAAACCCAGCATTCATCACGTATTAACGTTGGCATTCTAATGAGATCAAATATGTCCTATGTGTGATGCCTAATTACAGAGAAATCCCTACTTCTTTACCAGATGGAGTTATAAGCTCATGTTTAGAGTGATGGATAGATCCACCGAGGGAGATTAAGAATATATATTTTCCTGTTCCTATCTTAAATGGTTGGCCTAATATCTTACAATAATGGAACAAAGGACTTCCAAGTATTCTGGAGGCTTCCATACCAGTTTCAGCTAGAGAAGAGATTGAGCCTTCCAAAGCGATCGTAAACATTCTTTTGGGAGGGGTATGAGGGATTTGGGAGCTGAAAGTCAGGAATTTGCAGCAAGAAGCAATAAACCCTTCTACACTCATTGACAAGACAAGCTAAAACACAGAGTGAAGGGGGGTCAATGGCCACCCTATGTGTGCTGGCAGAGAAACTAAACTTATATGATATTTCATACCATATCGTGACTAGTGTTGAGCATTCCGATACTGCAAGTATCGGGTATCGGCCGATATTTGCTGTATCGGAATTTCCGATACCGAGATCCGATACTTTTGTGGTATCGGGTATCGGGTATCGCAACAACATTAATGTAATAATGTGTAAAAGAGAGAATTAAAATAAAAAATATTGCTATACTCACCTGTCCGACGCAGCCTGGACCTCAGCGAGGGAACCGGCAGCGTTGTTTGTTTAAATTTCGCGCTTTTACTTGGTTACGTGAAGTCCCGGCTTGTGATTGGTCAGGGCGGCCATGTTGCCGGGACGCGGACCAATCACAGCAAGCCGTGACGAAATTACGTCACGGCTTGCTGTGATTGGTCCGCGTCCCGGCAACATGGCCGCCATTAACCAATCACAAGCCGTGACGTCACGGGAGGCTGGACATGCGCGTATTTTAAAAAGCGCGCGTGTCCAGCCTCCCGTGACGTCACGGCTTGTGATTGGTTAATGGCGGCCATGTTGCCGGGACGCGGACCAATCACAGCAAGCCGTGACGTAATTTCGTCACGGCTTGCTGTGATTGGTCCGCGTCCCGGCAACATGGCCGCCCTGACCAATCACAAGCCGGGACTTCACGTAACCAAGTAAAAGCGCGAATTTTAAACAAACAACGCTGCCGGTTCCCTCGCTGAGGTCCAGGCTGCGTCGGAGAGGTGAGTATAGCAATATTTTTTATTTTAATTCTTTATTTTACACATTTATATGGATCCCAGGGCCTGAAGGAGAGTTTCCTCTCCTTCAGACCCTGGGAACCATCAGGAATACCGTCCGATACTTGAGTCCCATTGACTTGTATTGGTATCGGGTATCGGTATCGGATTGGATCCGATACTTTGCCGGTATCGGCCGATACTTTCCGATACCGATACTTTCAAGTATCGGACGGTATCGCTCAACACTAATTGTGACACAACCCATTCCAGAAAAGTACTAAAAGTCTCAAACAACGAACAAGAAATGGAACAGCCCATAGGCAAACACCTGTCCAAATAAAAACTTCCTTTCCAACAGCAACCTAGTAACGGAATGCTCTCGGTGTGCACTGGCAGAAGCCGAAAGGCAGACTCGATGTCTGTCTTTGCCATCAAAGCCCCTGCCCCATACAAACGAACCCACTGCACCGCCGCGTCGAACGATGTGTATACAACCAAGCATAATACCTCCACAATGCCATCGTTCACAGAACAACCTTTAGGGTATGACAGATGTTGAATTAAATGAAACTTATTTGGCTCTTTCTTGGGCACCACACCCAACGGAGAAACAATCACCCCTTCCATAGGCAGCAAACTAAATGGCCCCGCCATTCTCCCCAACTCCACCTCTTTCGCTAACTTAGCCGAAACAACATCCGCATGCAGACCTGCTGACCTCAAATTTTTTGTAGAAAAGGGGACCACATGAGTCGGGCGAGGAATCCTAAAACCTTCAGCAAAACCGTCTCTAGTGACCCCCGCCTTCAACCGTTCCGGATATCTACTTGGATAGGGGGCCATCCTTTGAAGCCTCACTGGCATCACTCCCATGACCGCTACCCACTGATGGCTTGCCCCTTGCTTTTTTGAAACATTTGGAGGCCCCGTGTGAGGCCCCACCACAATGGGAGCAAACGTGTTTGAACTTGCAGGTATTGCCATACTTGCACTGGCCGTCATTAAACTGCCAGCATGTACCCGTCTTTTCTTTTGCCCCCTGTGATCCCTGTCCTCCTCCTCCCCCTTGTCCTGACTGCTGACTACTACCCCCCCGCCCCCTTGAAAGGACTGCCCATACCGCACAGGGGCCATCACCTTCAACCACAATCCAATGTCCTTTTGATCCCATTTAATCTCGGGCCTAACCGCCTTCCGCTGCTTAAATTGCTCGTCATAACGCAGCCAAGCCTGGCCCCCATACGTACGATGAGCTTCACCAATGGAATCAAAGTAACAAAAAAGACCAGAGCAATTTTCCGGGAACTTTTCTCCTATCACACTGGCCAAGATAGCAAAAGCCTGCTGCCAGTTTACAAACGTCTGAGGAATCAAGCGCCAACGTCTCTTTTCCTCCTGCTCCTTCTAGCTATCATCCTTCTTCCCTTTATCCAAGTTAAATTTTTCCAAAGGGAGGAGGGAGAAAATCTCCACAAATCCGTCCTTCCAAATCTTTTCCTTCACCTCCTTCTTTAAATGGGAACCAAGGGGACCCTCAAAACACACGTACACCTCCCCTTTCGCCCGATCGTCTAATTTCACCTCATCCTTCTTTCCTGTCTCCATTTGAACCGACACCCCAGCTGCCTGACCCGACGTGGCAGCACCAGACCACACTAACTCGCCAGCGCCCCCCCCCCGCTGCGTTACCAGCATCCGCCAACCAAGCACCCGCGTCCAACCTCCTCAAAATATGCGACATACCCACCGAAAGCTCTCTAACGCCAGGAAACCCTGAACCAGCCTCCCCTACTCCTTCCACCAACTCCGCCGCACCCGGCACCGAAAAAAGACTAGACATATACTCACGAGGCTGCTGTCACGGGAAGACTAGGTGGGCAAGAGCAAATAACCCGGGCCCCTGCAATTTCCCTCAGACTAGGGAAATCCTGACTGACCCTCTACCTAGAGTTTACACTGATGGTGTGCATGTCTAGGCCTCGAACCTCACCCTGTCTCCTGTTTCAACCCTAGGCTGAAACCACCGCCCGCCACCCAGTGAAATGATAATACACCAATACCCACAGTTAGCACAGACAAGGATAATGGAAAAAATATACACCACGCCGCAGTCACTCAGGAATACACAATAAGTGCACAGGGCAAAATGAATACAAATATAGGAAGGAGTAAATAAGACAAAGGGAAATACACCACCAGCAACGATACTCCAACTACTAGCTCACCACTCCAGACCGAGATAACAACGCACAAGACAGAAGCTATAATCGGCGACGCCCAATGTTCAGGAGAACTATTTAAAGGCAGTGGGCATGGCCCAACTTCCAATCCGAGCACCAGGTAAATTAACCCCGGACCAGCTAGATAAAATCTAGCCGACGCCAATGAGCGCATAGTGGTCAAAAGCAGAATTACCGCTGTCTGTCGAACAACCTGGTCTGAACAGCGTCCGACATGACAGTACCCCGCCTTCTCCGAGGGACCCCAGACGACTCCTGGCGGTGATAATTGATGGCAAACTCAGCCAAAGGAAGAAACTTTGACCACTCCTCCTGGTTATCCGAAACAACGCAGTGTAAGTACTGTTCCAAATTTTGGTTCATACGCTCGGTCTGACCATTAGACTGAGGGTGAAATGCCAAAGAATGAGACAACTTGATCCCCAGCCGTGAACAAAATGCTTTCCAAAATTTTGCCACAAAATGAGACCCCCTATCAGAAACGATGTCAGACGGAATCCCATGAAGTCTGACCACCTCCTGCACAAATACCTGAGCCAGAGTCCTAGCGTTAGGTAATGAAGGCAAAGACACAAAGTGCGACATTTTTGAGAACCGATCAACAATCACCAAGATGACCATGTTCCCAGCTGAGGAGGGCAAGTCAGTGATAAAATCCATGGAGATTTCCATCCATGGCTTACTAGGTACCTCGAGAGGAAGTAGTGTGCCAACAGGACGGGAGCGAGGCGTCTTAGTCCTGGCGCACGTGGTGCAAGCTGACACGTATGAGACCACGTCCTGTCGGATCTTGGGCCACCAAAACCGACGTGACACCAACTCCAAGGTACCCCTAACCCCTGGATGGCCAGCCAGGACAGCATCATGATGCTCCGCCAAAACCTTTAAGCGGAGATGAAGCGGTACAAACGTTTTGTTGACGGAAAGCTCAGAAGGTACCTCCACCTGGGCCTCGGCAATCTCAGCCTCAACCTCGGTAGTGAGAGCCGAAACCACAACACCCTTTTGGAAGATGGGTACTGGATCTTCCCGAGGCTCTCCCCCCGGAAAACACCTGGACAAAGCATCCGCCTTAGTGTTTTTAGAACCAGGTCTGTAAGTGACAACAAAGTTGAACCACGTGAAAAACAATGCCCAGCGAGCCTGCCTGGGAGACAGACGCTTGGCAGACTCCAAATAAAGCAAATTCTTATGGTCGGTAATAACAGTAACCTGATGAACCGACCCCTCCAAGAAGTGTCGCCATTCCTCAAAGGCCAATTTGATTGCCAACAACTCTCTGTTGCCGATATCGTAGTTACGTTCGGCAGGCGACATCTTTACACAAAGGACCCACACCTGATATGAGTAATAGTTGTCAGATTAAAAAAACGTTAAGTAAATAAGTCCCTATAACTCTGGGCTCATATATAATTCAAGACAAGAACCATCTCATAGGTCTACGTAAGGCCAAATATACTCTTCTGGTTAGACAAAAAAAGTTAAATCTGTAAAAGTGAGGAACTGACATCCTCATATGAAACAACCATACGATAGTCGATCATTAAGCCCCCTAGGGGCTACAGACTCCATTTTGAAGATGCACTGAGTCTCTTTCTGCAGAATGAGTCTGTCCCAATCACCCTGTCTCCTACTTTGTCTAATTACTTCCAATACACAAAAGGAGAGGACTTCCCCTTTGCCTTGATGTGCTTCCCAAACATGGCGAGCCACTGGTGTATCCCTGTCATTTCCTCCAAATGCTCACTAATCCTTTTCCTAAACTCCCTTCTCAACTCGCCGATATAATTCTTCGGGCATGAGCATGTGGCCATATAGACTACTCCTACGATTTTACAGTTTGCAAAATCTCTTATAAAGAACTTCTTACCATTAGAGGCACTCAAAAAACTCTTTCCCGGTGCCACCCATTTGCAAAATGAGCAATTCCCACATCTAAATGTGCCACACGGATTTTCCTATCTAGCCAGGTACCCTCATGTCTTGGTCTTATGTAATGGCTATGTACCAATCGGTCTTTCAAGGAGCCGCCTTTACGAAAAGTAACTGCTGGTCAGTGGTGACAACACCAGACAGTGATTCATACATCTGTAGGATACTCCAGTGCTTATTAAGAATTCTGAATATCTGGTCTGTTTGATTGTCATAAGTACCTATGATTCTCACAATATCCGAATACCTCTTAGTAATAGATATTTCTGCCTGGGAGACTACTCCCTCAGAATACGGGCTAAGTGCAATATTCCTGTATACTTTTACATTCTGCGCATCTCCACAGATTATCCCTATTAAATATACTTTCTGGTTTCTTTAAATACTTGTTTTGCGCAGATTTATTTAGAACTATATATTTTTACTCCGACAATATAGTGGTTGTTGTCTAAATCTGCAGCAATATAAGTTACTCTGTAACTGAGCACCACTGAAACTCATATTATAAATTAATGTTTAAAAATATGAAGGACAAAATTAATCAGAGCAATAAATCATAAAGGGTCTATGTTGTTGAGATCAAGTCATCATGATGTAATTTTGATGGGGGATGCCCGAGAAACACTGTACCTAGATGTGCATGAGGGCACATAATAAAGTATATCCCTGTGTAGGAGTATCTGCGCTATAGTACATTTATTAGTAGGCGTGTGGTGTGAACATGCCTATAACAGTGAAATAGACACGGTCAGAATGCCATGATGAAACTCCGCAAATGTCCGCCAGCGGCGCCAGATTATGTAGGATGCGGATAGAGATGCATCCGTGGGGCGCCTGTGCAGTGTGTTCATCGCCTAAGCAGTTGGCTCGTCACTATGGACCTTCATACGCGTGCGCCACGCGGCATGACCACATCAAGGCAGAGTGGGTGGAACGCGATGATGGGCGGCGCATTTGCCGTTAAATGTGATGATGTTCACTCACCTAATGCTGTGTAACCATGGAGGGTGGTGCATCAGCGGCACGGTAACCCAGAAGTGGAGAGAGGAGATTGGGTCAGTACCTCTACTGACTGAGATGCAATTGATGACATGCGCAGCTCCGATAATGGGGACAAACACTGGGTATATTATTATGATGGATGCTGCCCTGTATTTGGGCCTAAGGGTTTTGCTGATATATAAGGAGATTATACTCACACTGACTCACACCTGCAACCAGGCATCATCTTATATCTGTGATGTTCTGAGTTGATTGAGCAGCGGCAAAGCTGATCAAGCATGTTTGAGCTAAGTCTATTTTGAGGCTGTCAGATTGTTGACTTGTTTGGGTATAGTGCAATGGTGTGGTGACTTATGTGGGCTATCACATTAATATGCAGTGATAGGTTTTAAGCTAAAGGGATCACGAGGTATGCTAATATCTCATTATCTTTAGATTTTGTTTAATGCCCTGATCCTTTCGCCACTGAATAAGTGTACCTTGCACTATAAGAAATAATGCTGTTTCATCTGAGGCAATGCTAATCTAGCATATTAAGGATAAATGGTATCTTGAATTTATATATCAGATTGCTGATCTGTTTGGGCATAGTGCAATAGAGCTATGATTTATTTAGGCTGCCATAGTAAAATGCAGTGATTTTTGGACTGTGATTGTATTTTCTCTTTTGTCACAAACAACAAAATAAGCTCTATATTATAAATAACTATGTGTAAAGTATAACATGTGGTAGGTTTAATCGACCCACATAGCCGGGCGACGTTTCAGCTCAATCTGAGCCTTTTTCAAGGCTTGAAAAAGGCTCAGATTGAGCTGAAACGTCGCCCGGCTATGTGGGTCGATTAAACCTACCACATGTTTCACTTTGAGTATGGAGTGCTGCCTCTTTTTTGAGTCTATGTGAATCTGGTGTAATCGTTGGACTGGTTACCTGGGGCCCTGCACCCGAAGATAAGTACTAGTGTTGTGCTGTTCCTTTTTCCTTACTATGTGTAAAGTATGCTATATTTTTTGTACAGTATAATGGTAGCATAAACTATGCCTACAGTGGTTATATGGGCCATAGGGGGCTTCTTGTTGGCAGCCCAATTGAGGCTATCTGGTGCATACTGTTCCCTAACCCCCTTTCTCCTATTTGAGTTTATCTTTCTGTAATAAATAAAGGGTGAGTTATAGGGAATTTGAGGGTGAGCCATCGTTGAGCGGGGGCGCCATTTGCGTGTTGTGGTAGGGTGCCAACCTCCGCAGTCAGGAAGGGACTCTGTAAATAGGGACTGTGGAGGCTATTGATTAAAGATCATCCCTACCTCTCTCCTCCCCCTAAAATAATGGCTACTAATCTAACCACAAATACCAAGGTTTTTTGAAGCTGTGATTTGGTATCTCTGATTGATTGTATAACGGTGGCTTACTTAAAGAATTTTTTGACCACTTTTTTGTGTCCCAGGGTTTGCCCACCCTAGTATTCAACAAAAAGCTTGAGATATTGGATTGTAATTGCTTGATGAGTTTAAATCTGTTTTTCTGTTTAATTATCTTAGGGGCTTCTAGGGATTATAGGGGGAGCCGCCGTTGAGTGGGGGTGCCATTTGCGTTCAAGAGGGTGCCAACCTCCGCTGTTAGGAAGGGTTCAGCTAGGGTGAACTAGGGTTATATAGGTCTGATTTACACCTACGCTGTTACTCCTAATACTGATCAGCAACAGATTTTGGGATTTTTTACTTTTTTTGTTTGTTTTTTTCACATTATGTAGTTTGGGGTTTTTCCTTTTTTTAAAAAAATTGATTAATAAAAGGTATTTTTACAGGTATTAGTTTTTTCTAAACTACAGACATTGTCAGGATGGCGCTTACTGATTAAAATGAGAATTGGGGTGAAGAAGTCCATCTTGTGGTTCTTGAGTAATCAATATTAGAAATTTTTGGTTAATGAGATGCTCAAGCTTTGGGGCGGGACGGTAGGCAGGTTTTAACTTTGTGCTCTAGGTCAGAGAAAGCAAGAAGAGATTTGCCCACAGGCCCACCCAGGAGCACAAACATGTTCCTCATCATAGAGACAGAGAGAAAGACAGACTGTTTTTGCTTTGGAGCTGTCTGTGAGCAGGTCTCTTCTTTGTTTCTCTGGCTTAGAGCAGGAAGATAAGACTCTGCCTGCAGTCCCACCCCGAAGCACAAGCATCTCATTAACTGAAAACTTCTAATACTGATTACACAAGAACCACAAGATGGATTTCTTCACCCCAGGTATCATTTTAATCAGCGCCAACCTGGCTATGCCTGTAGTTTACTTAGCAAAATCCTGCTGAAAGGTTTGCTTTAATGCATTTTTTAATCTTTGAGTTATGAATGTCACAATTTTATGGCTCCATCAATGTAACCATAGGAAAAATTTGCATTGCACGCAGCTTGGGGTACATATAACTTAATTAACTTTTATCATCAGTATCTGGGGGCATGGAAGAAAGTAGCAATTCGTCCAATTTTTTTTTACATTTTACATTTTGGACTATGTACCATGGGGTAAATATATACCATTATGTACCATTGCACAAACAGCATCTAAACTTTATTTGATCATAATGATTACGGGGATACCAAATTATTATTTATACACAAGTAATTGCAAAATTAGTCCAAAGTCCAGCTGCATGGAAAAAAGTACCATTGTAGGTTGAATCATCCATTGTGTGCTGCTGTTCTGCTGTTTTTTTTTCTTTGATATATATTTATAATTGTCGGTTCATAGACCTATGTGAGGATTTGTTTTTTTGTGGAATGACCTAAGGTTTTTATTAGTAAAAGTTATGAGTAAATATGGGGTACTTATTTTTTGATCCCTTTTTATGTCAGGAGGTGGGATGAATAAAAATAGAAATTGTTTTCATTAATTTACTGATGTGAAGTTGAGTCGCCCACCGGGGCAGTGGGGTACTCGGTACCAGGTCCAGTACTTAAGGGTGATGTCACGGTGGCCCAAATAAAAGGAAAGGTCTTTTAAGGGGATTTGGCATAAAGTTTGTGTTCGTGACGCCACCTGTGGTGTTCGGTCAGTGGGGACCGACGCTGCTTAAAGGGGTCCTCTGGGGTGATGTTATGGCAGCTAGATGGTATAACTTCACACAGGTGAAGTTGGGTCCCCAGGATTCCCGATGTGTAGCTGGTGATGGTGGGTAGTGTATAAAGAAATGGAGGACACAGGTGTGTAGTCTCTTTACCTGGTTTACTGGAGACTTCAGGTATCCACAGTCGAGATCACAGGTACAGGCAGGGTCCGGCCGGCTTGGAAGCAAGTTCAGAGTCCCCTTTACAGGTGGAGTTAGAAGTCTTCCTACCAGCGCTTTGATGTAGTCCCTTGCTGCCTGTGGCTTCAATCAAGGTCCTCACAGTTCTCTCTGTCCTCTATAAAGGTGGGACACAAACCCGTATGACAGGTGACTCGAGCCTTTTCACAGGGTCTCTATCACGACCCGGGCTCTATGTGTCACTGTGTCTCCTGGGTATTAGGGCGGACAGGTTACGTGTAATAATCCAGCTGTCCTGCCGGTTTCTGCTGTGCCTCCTAGAAATAAAGTTGTAGCATGCATATTACATACAGGGAGAAAAATCATAATACATCATAAAGAAAAAATATATATAGCTCCCCCATGTATGTATGCTAGGACCAAATAGGGACAACTGCATGAAACAGATATCCTAATCACCACAAACCGCAGATAAATCCCATAAAATAACACCTTTATTTATTACTAAATAAAACCAATACATAGAAACAGGTACAAAGGAAAAAAGGTAAGGACGGTGGAGCACTAAATGACAGTGCAATAAACCAAGCAAAGGGCAACAAGGTACCACCCACAGCCTACACATACCATAGACCAATATACTAAAATATCAACCCATAAGTATGGACAAATAAGTATGCAGTAATAAATATGGACACTAGGACCTAATATACCAAGCCAAAAACATTTTAAAACAGCATATAATACCTGGTATGTGCAGTGGTGGGGGACCCAGAGCCCACCCCGATGCGCATTGTGGGCGCGTCACGCCCCCTGAGGAAGGAGCCGTTTGGTGCTCTGAAACGCGCGTCGGGGTGGGCTCTGGGTCCCCCACCGCTGCACATACCAGGTATTATATGCTATTTTAAAATGTTTTTGGCTTGGTATATTAGGTCCTAGTGTCCATATTTATTACTGCATACTTATTTGTCCATACTTATGGGTTGATATTTTAGTATATTGGTCTATGGTATGTGTAGGCTGTGGGTGGTACCTTGTTGCCCTTTGCTTGGTTTATTGTACTGTCATTTAGTGCTCCACCGTCCTTACCTTTTTTCCTTTGTGCCTCCTAGAGTCTGACACAACCTCGGTCTTCTGGCTACCGGGAATCTGCGCTAAACATCGCTGTGCTTCCCTGGTGTCACTCTCCTGCGCTTCGTTCTCCTGCATGTTCACTAAACACTTTTCTTCCTTTGGTATGTCACTATCCAAGAGCTGCAGCACCTATGGCTGCATGGCCCCTTACACTGCTCTCTGCCTCAGACTGCTCCAGTCTGCTGTCTGGCACTAACTAACTCACTTTCCCTCCAAGCCAGAATATATCAATAGAGAAGTTCCCCCTAAACCAGGTTTAGAGCTCCCCCTTCTACCCTGGAGTGTGAACATGTTGTGTGCTTTGTGAGTACCTGATAAAAGAGATCTTCCTTCGCTTCCAAGCGTGACATCACTCCCCCTGTAAGGAAAGCAATGCCACTGCGACAACCAGGATCCTGGGGTGTCACACATTCCATAATAAATTACTTTATAATTTAATAGCATAGCTTGCTACAAATGTGGTAATACCAATTTTGTATGTATAGTTAATAATAATTATAATAATAATTTTTATTTATATAGCGCCAACATATTCCGCAGCGCTTTACAAATTATAGAGGGGACTTGTACAGACAATAGACATTACAGCATAACAGAAATCACAGTTCAAAATAGATACCAGGAGGAATGAGGGCCCTGCTTGCAAGCTTACAAACTATGAGGAAAAGGGGAGACACGAGAGGTGGATGGTAACAATTGCTTTAGTTATTTGGACCAGCCATAGTGTAAGGCTCGGGTGTTCATGTAAAGCTGCATGAACCAGTTAATTGCCTAAGTATGTAGCAGTACAGACACAGAGGGCTATTAACTGCATAAAGTGTATGAGAACATGATGCGAGGAACCTGATTATGTTTTTTTTTTTTTAAATAGGCCACACAGGGATAGTTAGGTTAATGCGTTGAGGCGGTAGGCCAATCTGAACAAATGAGTTTTTAGGGCACGCTTAAAACTGGGGATTGGGGAATAATCTCATTAACCTAGGTAGTGCATTCCAAAGAATCGGCGCAGCACGTGTAAAGTCTTGGAGATGGGAGTGGGAGGTTCTGATTATTGAGGATGCTAACCTGAGGTCATTAGCGGAGCGGAAAGCACGCATAGGCTGGTAGACTGAGACCAGAGAGGAGATGTAGGGTGGTGCTGAGCCATGGAGTGCTTTGTGGATGAGGGCAGTAGTTTTGTACTGGATTCTGGAGTGGATGGGTAGCCAGTGTACTGACTGGCACAACGTAGAGGCATCGGTGTAACAGTTGGTGAGGAATATGATCCTGGCTGCAGCATTCAGGACAGATTGGAGCGGGGAGAATTTGGTAAAAGGGAGGCCGATTAGTAGAGAGTTACAATAGTCCAGATGAGAATGACTAAGTGAAACAGTAAGAGATTTTGCAGAGTCGAAAGTAAGAAAAGGGTGAATTCTAGAAATGTTTTTGAGATGCAGATAAGAAGAGCGAGCCAGTGAGCGAGTCAGTGATAGTTGTACTTTTCAATATTTATTATTCTCACAATGGGATATGATTTAAATGCGAAGAAGGCTTCTTAATGCATAGCACACTGTACTGCAGACAGAACTAAATCTAATATATAAAGCTGAATGTGTGTGTATGTGTGTATGTGTGTATGTCCGGGATTGGCATCTGCACCGTCGCAGCTACAGCCACAAAATTTTGCACAGTCACACGTCTGGACCCTGAGAGCATCATAGGCTATGTTGTGAGGCGAAATTTTAACCCCGCGCATTCCAATTCACCAAACAATTTTGCCCCTATCTACATAACAGGGAAAAAGTGAAAGGAAAAGTGTTGGAGGCAAATTGACAGCTGCTAGATGTGAACAAGGGGGACTTAAAGAGTGAGAGCGATGGCGCCAAAGAGTATATACCGTACAGTTGCTAAGGTGGGGCCCCGACATGGGATACTCACCACACACAGGGATATGAACACACACACAAAATGCGCCACACACTACCACGTGCTTGAACACATATATCACCCTCAGCACACATTTCACCACACATACACCAACCATGCCACATAAAAGTCGAAACACAAAAATCGCCGCTCAAAACTCGCCACGCGCAAAACTCGCCACATGCAAAACTAGGCTCATGCAAAACTCGCCACACGTGCAAAACTCACCTCATGGAAAACTCGCCACATGCAAAACTTGCACACGCGGGAAAATTGCCACATGCACAAAAGTTGCAACACATGCAAAAGTTGCCTCACACAAAACTTGCACATACTCAAAACGCACCACACATAAAACTCACCACGCGCAAAACTCGCCATGCGCAAAACTTGCTGCACACAACTTGCTACACTAACCTGTCACATGCAACTCGACACACAAAAAGTTGCGACACGCATGTCGTCACACAAAACTCATCTCACAATAGTCGCTACATGCATGTCGCCACACGCAACTCAACACATACAACTTGACACATGAAGCTCGCCTTAAAACACACACAAGTCTGGTATTATTCTTCAAAGATAAAAATCTGATTAATAAGCAGACAAACTACAAGAGCAACAAATGTACCATATAGGAAATATGGCAGCTGTCAGTCACATGACCTGTCTATTATGTGTATGTGTGAGCTAATATATACTGCCAGGGGGGAGGGCTTCCTGTTGGCTGGGGATTTATCAGGCTGCCAATTTAGCTTACAAATACTGTGGTAAAAATACTGAGCAAATAACGTGTGAACGAGGTCTAATACAGGAGGAGATGACACACAGATATATACTATATACAGGAGGAGATGACACACAGGTATATACTATATACAGGAGGAGATGACATACAGGTATATACTATATACAGGAGGAGATGACACACTGGTATATACTATATACAGGGGAGATGACACGCAGGTATATACTATATACAGGAGGAGATGACATACAGGTATATACTATATACAGGAGGAGATGACACACACATATATACTATATACAGGGGAGATGACACACAGGTATATACTATATACAGGAGGAGATGACACACTGGTATATACTTAATACAGGGGAGATGACATACAGGTACATACTATATACAGGGGAGATGACACACAGGTATATACTATATACATGGGAGATGACACACAGGTATATACTATATACAGGGGAGATGACACACAGGTATATACTATATACAGGAGGAGATGACACACAGGTATATACTATATACAGGAGGAGATGACATACAGGTACATACTATATACAGGAGGAGATGACATACAGGTACATACTATATACAGGGAAGATGACACACAGATATATACTATATACAGGAGGAGATGACACAAAGGTATATACTATATACAGGGGAGATGACACACGTATATACTATATACAGGAGGAGATGACACACAGATTTATACTATATAAAGGAGCAGATGACACACAGGTATATACTATATACAGGAGGAGATGACACACAGGTATATACTATATATAGGAGATGACATACAGGTACATACTATATACAGGAGATGACACACAGGTATATACTATATACAGGAGCAGATGACACACAGGTATATACTATATACAGGAGGAGATGGCTTACAGGTATATACTATATACAGGAAGAGCTGACACATGTATAGTTATATGAAAAAGTTTGGGCACCCCTATTAATCTTAAGCTTAATGTTTTATAAAAATTGTTGTTTTTTTTGCAACAGCTATTTCAGTTTCATATATCTAATAACTGTTGGACGCAGTAATGTTTCTGCCTTGAAATGAGGTTTATTGTACTAACAGAAAATGTGCAATCTGCATTCAAACAAAATTTGACAGGTGCATAAGTATGGGCACCCTTATCATTTTCTTGTTTTAAATACTCCTACCTACTTTTTACTGACTTACTAAAGCACTTTTTTTGGTTTTGTAACCTCATTGAGCTTTGAACTTCATAGCCAGGTGTATGCAATCATGAGAAAAGCTACTTAAAGTGGCCACTTGCAAGTTGTTCTCCTGTTTGAATCTCCTCTGAAGAGTGGCATCATGGGCTCCTCAAAACAACTGTCAAATGATCTGAAAACAAAGATTATTCAACATAGTTGTTCAGGGGAAGGATACAAAAAGCTGTCTAAGACATTTAACCTGTCAATTTCCACTGTGAGGAACATAGTAAGGAAATGGAAGAACACAGGTACAGTTCTTGTTAAGGCCAGAAGTGGCAGGCCAAGAAAAACATCAGAAAGGCAGAGAAGAAGAATGGTGAGATCAGTCAAGGACAATCCTCAGACCACCTCCAGAGAGCTGCAGCATCAACTTGCTGCAGATGGTGTCACTGTGCATCGGTCAACTATACAACGCACTTTGCACCAGGAGAAGCTGTATGGGAGAGTGATGCGAAATAAGCCATTTCTGCAAGCACGCCACAAACAGAGTCGGCTGAGGTATGCAAAAGCACATTTGGAGAAGCCAATTTCTTTTTGGAAGAAGGTCCTGTGGACTGATGAAACCAAGATTGAGTTGTTTGGTCATACAAAAAGGAGTTATACATGGCGGAAAGAAAACACAGCATTCCAAGAAAAACACTTGCTACCCACAGTAAAATTTGGTGGAAGTTCCATCATGCTTTGGGGCTGTGTGGCCAATGCCGGCACCGGGAATCTTGTCAAAGTTGAGGGATGCATGGATTCCTCTCAGTATCAGCAGATTCTTGACAATAATGTTCATGAATCAGTGACAAAGTTGAAGTTACGCAGGAGATGGATCTTTCAGCAAGACAATGATCCAAAACACAGCTCCAAATCTACTCAGGCATTCATGCAGAGGAACAATTACACTGTTCTGGAATGGCCATCCCAGTCCCAAGACCTGAATATCATTGAACATCTGTGGGATCCTTTGAAGAGGGCTGTCCATGCTCGGCGACCATCAAACTTAACTGAACTGGAATTGTTTTGTAAAGAGGAATGGTCAAAAATACCTTCATCCAGGATCCAGGAACTCATTAAAAGCTACAGGAAGCGACTAGAGGCTGTTATTTTTGCAAAAGGAGGATCTACTAAATATTAATGTCACTTTTTTGGTGAGGTGCCCATACTTATGCACCTGTCAAATTTTGTTTGAATGCAGATTGCACATTGAAACATTACTGTGTCCAACAGTTATTAGATATATGAAACTGAAATAGCTGTTGCAAAAAAAAACAATTTTTATAAAACATTAAGCTTAAGATTAATAGAGGTGCCCACACTTTTTCATATAACTGTGTATACTATATACAGGAGGAGATGACATACAGGTATATACTATAAAAAAGAGGAGATGACACAGGTATATAGAGGAGAAGATGACATACAGCAGGTATATACTATATACAGGGGAGATGACATACAGGTATATACTATATGCAGGAGATGACATACAGGTATATACTATATATAGGAGGAGATTACATACAGGTATATAGTATATACAGAAGAGATGACACACAGGTATATACTATATACAGAAGGAGATGACACATAGGTATATACAATATACAGGAGGGGATGACATACAGCAGGTATATACTATTTACAGGGGAGATGACATACAGGTATATACTATATACAGGAGATGACATACAGGTCTCTACTATATATAAGGGAGACAAACATGTATATACTGAGGGGAAAATGAGAGGTGTGAGGTGAAAATGAGGGGTGTGAGGTGAAAATGAAAAGGTGTGAGTGCAAAATGAGAGGAGTGAGGGAAAATAGTGGAGTGATCGGAAAATGACAGATGTGAGGTCGAAATGACAAGTGTTAGGGGGGAATGAGAGGAGTGAGGGGGGAATGAGAGGAGTGAGGGAGAAAATGAGAGATGTGAGGGAGAAAATGAGAGGCGTGATGGGAAAGTAAGAGAAGTGAGGTGCTATAACTAACCACAGATATTTACTATGCCCAGGCAACGCCGGGCTCTTCAGCTAGTCTCATATAAAGGTAAGAATTGCTGCCCAGAGATATTGGGAGCTCGAGATGAGGGGCAGTACTCTAATAATACCCAATGTGGGTTTAAATACTATCAGTTCACTGTTAGGTTTTTAGCTATATAGAAGAAAAGAAACATTTACGTTTATGGGAGGATTCAGTATATAATTTTAAAGTAGACGATAATGAGGCATTTTATTATCACTGAGAATTCTGCTCTCCGCAGTCTTGCATGGGTGAGATCCTGCTCTATGAAAACCACTTAAAGCCAACTTTACAAGTCCATATAAAACACATATGTGAAAAAACTGTACCGGTGTCATCAGTGTTTTCCATCAGTGTATTATCTGTGTCCATTTTTACCATCAGAGTGTCATCAGTGTTTTTCACAGATGGTTAAATAAAGAAAGACATTACAAAGCTTCTCTTATTCTTTACAATGTTAAACATGGATGGCACACAGATGCCATCTGTGTGCTGTACATGTTTTCGCAGACCCATAAAGGGACTTGTATCAGCCCATTTCATACGTGCTTCCAGAAAAAATGGACATCTTTCTGTGTGTTTTCAAGGACACATGGCCTGTATAAAAACATTTATTTTACCTTCTCAGAAAGTCAAAAAAGGGAAACTCCTACTACTCGGTGACTTCAATTTGGTCCTGGATGGTGCTATGGATTCTACTTCCTCCTACCCTACTTTGCCCTACTTTAAGGAATTTGTTGCAGAAGCATAAACTCTTTGATGTTTTCAGGTGCAATAATTCTTCATCAAGGGAATTTTCTCATTTTTCTGTGGTTCAAAAGACCTTTTCTCGCATCAGTTTGATCTTAACTGGTATTTTTTCAATTTCAAATTTTAAAAAAAATTCTATTCAACAACCTAAAAGTTTCTCAGATCACTCATCACTATCTGGTGAATTGATTTGGGGTCCACCTTTACAAGCTAATTTATTTTGGAAATGTAAAACCTTTTTACTTCAAATTCCCGAATTTAGAGAAGTCGAAATTGTGCTAAATAATTATTTTAAAGAAAAAGTGACAAAGTCTGTCTGTTTGTTATATGGAATGCGCATAAAGCTGTTTTGAGGGGAGTTCTGATGCAATTATCACCTAAGTTTAAAAGGAAAAAATCAAAGTCTCAAATCAGAACTGAAAATCAAAGAATATCTGCAAAATCTCCCTTCTCCAGCTGCTTCTGAACATCTAGAGATACTAAAATTATTGAGAGACCTAAAAAGATCTTTTTGCTAAAAATGATACCTTTTATTAAAGCTTCAAAATCTAACTTTCATTCCTCACTAAATAAACCAACATAATTTATGGGCCCGCTAAATCGGACCCAGAGTGGCGCCGCCCGCCAAATCGGACCCAGAGTGGCGCCGCCCGCCAAATCGGACCCAGAGTGGCGCCGCCCGGCAAATCGGACCCAGTGTGGCGCCGCCCGCCAAATCGGACCCAGAGTGGCGCCGCCCGCCAAATCGGACCCAGAGTGGCGCCGCCCGCCAAATCGGACCCAGAGTGGCGCCGCCCGCCAAATCGGACCCAGAGTGACCCGGGCCACCAAATCGGACCCAGAGTGACCCGGGCCACCAAATCGGACCCAGAGTGACACGGGCCACCAAATCGGACCCAGAGTGACCTGGGCCACCAAATCCGCAACTACCAAACCAGCGTCTGAGGGGCACCCAAGTGTGAAAGTCTTGCAGGGGCAGCCCGGGCACCATTCCAAAGCACTATCTGTAGTTCCTTCAGGAAATACCCATCTAGTTAATAAAGCATCTCTCATGGGATTTTTTCCTTCAAATATGCTGCAAGCGTCTGTGACTCTCATTCCCAAACCCAAAGGGGATTTAGAACTAGTCAAAAATTACAGACGTATTTTGCTTATCTATTCCGACATTAAGATTTACTCAAAAATAGTTGCAGATAGGCTATAAAGTATCCTTCTTATTATCACTAATAACGCAAAATTAGGATTTATCAACAGCCGCCAAACTTCAGAAGGCACAAAAAGATCGCTAAATATCATAAAATATATAAATTTGTCAAGGCTCCTTTACTTACTTGTTTCTCTCGATGCAACAAAATCCTTTGATAGAATCAGCTGAGAATATCTTAAATCTACTTTACTTAAATTTGGTTTAAATGATTTTTATCCACAACTAGCTGTACTACCCGGCTTCGCCCGGGGTAATAACTGCTGTTAGCAAAATAGAATGTGTTAACAAAAATTTATTCTGCACAAAAAAATACACAAAACAAATAGATAGAAATGTAATTATTAAAAGGCAAAAACTAAGCTAATAGAAGCATTTTACAACATATATTTCAACACCAGAGATATTCCACACAGATTTAACTAAATTGGCCAAGTAATGTGAAGTAATCTTGTACTACTTATTCGAGAGCCTTTTGATAAACGACATTCTTAGTTTTTTCCTTCAGGTGCAAAGACAAACAGATTTTTGGCTGTTCCAACTCTTGAACAGGCCACATAAAGTTGACCATGAGAAAAGCATGGAGATTGTAAATCTAAGCTAGCTGAAGAGCCCGGCTTTGCCTGGGCATAGTAAATATCTGTGGTTAGTTATAGCACCTCACTTCTCTTATTTTCCCATCACGCCTTTCATTTTCCCCATCACATCTTTCATTTTCCCCCTCACATCTCTCATTTTCTCCCTCACACCTCTCATTTTCCCCCTCACTCCTCTTATTTTCCCCCTCACACCTCTCATTCCCCCCTAACACTTGTCATTTCGACCTCACATCTGTCATTTTCCGATCACTCCACTATTTTCCCTCACTCCTCTCATTTTGCACTCACACCTTTTCATTTTCACCTCACACCTCTCATTTTCACCTCAGTATATACATGTTTGTCATCTCCCTTATATATAGTATACACCTGTATGTCATCTCCTGTATATAGTATATACCTGTATGTCATCTCCCCTGTATATAGTATATACCTGCTGTGTGTCATCTCCCCTGTATATAGTATATACCTGTATGTCATCTCCTCCTATATATAGTATATACCTGTATGTAATCTCCTCCTGTATATAGTATATACCTGTGTGTCATCTCACCTATATATAGTATATATCTGTGTGTCATCTCCTGTATATAGTATATACCTGTATGTCATCTCCTCCTATACATAGCATATACCTGTATGTCATCTCCTCCTGTATATACTATATACCTGTAGGTAATCTGCTCCTGTATATAGTATATACCTGTGTGTCATCTCCTTCTGTATATAGTATATACCTGTATGTCATCTCCTGCTGTATGTAGTATGTACCTGTATGTCATCTCCTCCTCTATATAGTATATACCTGTGTGTCATCTCTCCTGTATATAGTATATATCTGTGTGTCATCTCCTCCTGCATATAGTATATACCTGTGTCATCTCCCCTGTAAATAGTATATACCTGTGTGTCATCTCCTCCTGTATATAGTATATATCTGTATGTCATCTCCTCTTGTATTAGACCTCGTTCACATGTTATTTGGTCAGTATTTTTACCTCAGTATTTGTAAGCTAAATTGGCAGCCTGATAAATCCCCAGCCAACAGTAAGCCCACCCCCTGGCAGTATATATTAGCTTACACATACACATAATAGACTGGTCATGTGACTGACAGCTGCCGGATTCCTATATGGTACATTTGTTGCTCTTGTAGTTTGTCAGCTTATTAATCAGATTTTTATTTTTGAAGGATAATACCAGACTTGTGTGTGTTTTAGGGCGAGTTTCGTGTGTCAAGTTGTGTGTGTTGAGTTGCGTGTGGCGACATGCATGTAGCGACTTTTGTGAGATGAGTTTTGTGTGGCGACATGCGTGTAGCAACTTTTTGTGTGTCGAGTTGCATGTGACAGGTTAGTGTAGCAAGTTGTGTGCAGCAAGTTTTGCGCATGGCGAGTTTTGCGCGTGGCGAGTTTTATGTGTGATGCCTTTTGAGTATGTGCAAGTTTTGTGTGAGGCAACTTTTGCATGTGTTGCAACTTTTGTGCATGTGGCAATTTTTCCGTGTGTGCAAGTTTTGCGTGTGGCGAGTTTTCCATGAGGTGAGTTTTGCACGTGTGGCGAGTTTTGCATGTGGAGAGTTTTGCTCGTGGCGAGTTTTGAGCGGCGACTTTTGTGTTTCAACTTTTATGTGGCGAGGTTGGTGTATGTGTGGTGAAATGTGCGCTGAGGGTGGTATATGTGTTCGAGCACGTGGTAGTGTGTGGCGCATTTTGTGTGTGTGTTCATATCCCCGTGGTGGTGTGGTGATTATCCCATGTCGGGGCCCCACCTTAGCAACTGTACAGTATATACTCTTTGGCACCATTGCTCTCATTCTTTAAGTCCCCCTTGTTCACATCTGGCAGCTGTTAATTTGCCTCCAACACTTTTCCTTTCATTTTTTCCCCATTATGTAGATAGGGGCAAAATTGTTTGGTGAATTGGAAAGCGCGGGGTTAAAATTTCACCTCACAACATAGCTTTGACACTCTCAGGGTCCAGACGTGTGACTGTGCAAAATTTTGTGCCTATAACTGCGACGCCTCCAACACTTTTCCTTTCACTTTTTCCCCATTATGTAGATAGGGGCAAAATTGTTTGGTGAATTGGAAAGCGCGGGGTTAAAATTTCACCTCACAATATAGCCTATGATGCTCTCGGGGTCCAGACGTGTGACTGTGCAAAATTTTGTGGCTGTAGCTGCGACGGTTCAGATGCCAATCCCGGACATACATACACACATACATACACACATTCAGCTTTATATATTAGATTATGGCTTTATTCTCAGATGCCAGTGGCAAAATATACGCTAATAATCATTTTTCAAACCAAATTTCTATTACCAATGGAACTAGACAAGGCTGTCCTTTATCTCCCATTCTATTTGCATTAGCAATGGACCCATTGGCTGAAAAGGTAAGATGAGTCCTTATATAATAGGAGTTAATACGCCTAATCGCCAATTTAAAATTAGTTTATTTGCTGATGATTAGTGTTGAGCATTCCGATACTGCAAATATCGGGTATCGGCCAATATTCGCTGTATCGGAATTCCGATACCGAGTTCCGATATTTTTTGATATCGGAAATCGGAATCGGAAGTTCCCAGTGTATGGTTCCCAGGGCCTGGAGGAGAGGAGACTCTCCTTCAGGCCCTGGGATCCATATTCATGTAAAAAATAAAGAATAAAAATAAAAAATATGGATATACTCACCCCTCCGACGGACCCTGGACCTTAGTGGTGCAACCGGCAGCCTCCGTTCCTAAGAATGCAGTGAGTGTACAGGACCTGCGATGACGTCGCGGTCTTGTGATTGGTCGCGTGACCGCTCATGTGACCGCTCACGTGACCCCGACATCATTGAAGGTCCTTCACTCACTGCATTCTTAGGAACGGAGGCTGCCGGTTGCACCGCTAAGGTCCAGGGCCCGTCCAAGGGTGAGAATATCCATATTTTTTATTTTTATTCTTTATTTTTTACATGAATATGGATCCCAGGGCCTGAAGAAGAGTTTCCTCTCCTTCAGACCCTGGGAACCATCTAGGATACCTTCCGATATTTGTGTCCCATTGACTTGTATTGGTATCGGGTATCGGTATCGGCGATATCCGATATTTTTTGGATATCGGCCGATCCAATCCGATACCGATACTTTTGAATATCGGAAGGTATTGCTCAACACTACTGATGATATATTGATTTCCTTCTCAGATCCTTATAATTCTATCAAAGAAGTTCAGGCTATATTAGGCAATTTCACCGATGCATCTTATTTCAAAATTAATGCTGAAAAATCAAAAACTTTGCATTTCGACGTTGATAACCAGTTAAAATGCAAAATAAAAAATATTTCTCCATTTGAGTGGGAGGACAAGTCTGTTTCATACTTGGGGATCCAACTCACTAAAATTATAAAACAACTATTAGCTTTAATATGGAACTGATTTGTAGCTCTACATCGAAGCATCTGAACAACTTTGGGAAATTGGAATTGACTTGGCTAGGCAGAATAAATGCTTTCAAAATTTTTGCCCTCTCCAAAATCCTTTATATTTTCAATGTCTTGGCATTACCTGTCCCTCTCTTTTACATAACAAAGCTACAAGCGTTGGTAAATCATTTTATTTGGAACAGGGCAAGAATCTTTAGGCTACTTTCAGACATAGCGCATTTTTGAGCGCTATTTTGCGGGCGCTTTTCAAAAATGCGCAATGTCATTTTCGTCTGCCGGCAAAGTGAATGAGAAATTCACTTTGCCGTTCAGACACACCGCAAAAAAACGCGGCGCTTTTGTCTGCAAACACGCCGGCGTAAAAAGAATTGACATGTCAATTCTTTACGCAGCGGCGTGTCTGCGTATCCCCATAGGGCCCCATATTACCGTCCACACACAGCGCCTTTGTCCTGGGTGTCGGCGTCTTTGTACGGAGGGGTTGACACCCAGGACCGGACGTGACGTCGGACAGGAAGAGGGAAGCCCCCGCCCCCCAGTGAAGCAGCATGGAGTCCTTCAACAGAATGAGCATAAACGTGGGGCTGCTGATCGATTTGGTATGTGTGTGTGTGTGTGTGTGTGTGTGTGTGTGCGTGTGTGTGTGTGCGTGTGTGTGTGTGTGTGTCCCCATGCGACACTAGTGCCACCATTGTGCTAAGTCGCCGCATGGGACTACTACTCCCATCCGGTATTAGGATGGGAGAGTTGTCCCTGTGTCCGGCGACTTAGCACAATTGTAAAGTTACACAAAACACCTACACACAATACACATACATGACACACAGTACAGTACATACAACACATAACATAGAGTATATACTCACCAACAGCACACTTGTAGGCGAAGCCCTCGATCTTCCAGGAAAAAATCCAAAAATAATAAACCAAATTCATACTCCCTGTCCACAGAATCCATAAAACGAGTGTCCCACGCCGATCCCCTGCTCTCCGGCGATACACTGCCAGGAGCGAAGCTCCTAGCAGTGTATCGCGTACTGTTCCGGAGTTCAATGGCTCCGGCGTCTCGGTTAACAGCAGTACAGCTGCGTTGAACTTTCCCACGCAGCACTGCCGTTAAGCGAGAGTGCCGGGGTCAATGACCGCCAGTAAACTCGCTCGCGCATGCGCAGTGACACACCGACAGGAACTATGGCTCCTGTCAGTGTGTTGCTGCAGCCGTGGAGAGCAGACATATCTCTGGATGTGTCTGTTCTCCATGGAAAATCTTGATACGTGGCACTTAAATACGTGGCAATTAAATACGTGACACGTGGCACTTATACGTGATACGTGTCACTTAAATACGTGGCACTAAAATACGTGATACGTGGCACTTTGATACGTGGCACGTGTCACTTAAATACGTGGCACTGAAATATGTGGCACGTGGCACTTTGATACGTGGCACGTGGCCCTGAAATACGTGGCACGTGGCCCTGAAATACGTGGCACGTGGCACTGAAATATGTGGCACGTGGCACTTTGATACGTGGCACGTGGCACTTTGATACGTGGCACTGAAATACGTGGCACGTGGCACTGAAATACGTGATACGTGGCACTTAAATACGTGGCACGTGGCACTGAAATACGTGATACGTGGCAATTAAATACGTGACACGTGGCAGTTATACGTGATACGTGTCACTTAAATACGTGGCACTGAAATACGTGATACGTGGCACTTTGATACGTGGCACGTGGCACTGAAATACGTGGCACGTGGCCCTGAAATACGTGGCACGTGGCACTGAAATATGTGGCACGTGGCACTTTGATACGTGGCACGTGGCACTTTGATACGTGGCACATGGCACTGAAATACGTGGCACGTGGCACTGAAATACCACGTGGCACTGAAATACGTGGCACTGAAATATGTGGCACTGAAATACGTGGCACTGAAATACGTGATACGTGGCAAAGAAATACGTGGCACTTAAATACGTGGCACTTAAATACGTGGCACTTAGGCTATGTTCACATTTGCGTTGTGCGCCGCATGCGTCCTTTTTTGATTGATTTTGGACGCAGCAAAAATGCAACTTGCTGCGTCCTCTGCGGCCGGATGCGTGCGCTGCAGTGACGCATGCGGCGCAAAACGCAAGTGCGACGCATGTTAAATATAGGGGCGCATGACGCATGCGGCGCCCGACGCTGCGGCGCAGACCGCAAATGTGAACGTAGACTTAAATAGCTGGATAGAGCTGGATCCGCGGGCTGTGATCTGGCCTACGCTCAGCACTCTGCGGAGCGCTGTCATTCAAAACACGTCCACTCATTTTGGTGTTTAGTCCCAAAATGGAGGATGGAAGAAGAAAAGGGTTGGACAAGGAAATGACATCATTTCTTTTTTTTTTCCCCCACTGCAGTTAAAGCTTTATTTGTGTCAAACACAGACAATCTGCAGAGAAAACTGCATAAAAAACCGCACCAAAAACCGCATCAAAAACGCACCAAAAACGCACCTGCGTTTTCTGCCAAGAGCTGCGGTTTTTGTCCTGAAAAAAAAGGATTGAAATCAGGATCGTGTGAACATACCCTTACCGTACAGGGTTACGAGGGGGGGCGTCTGACTGACGCCTGCCCTAATAACCTGGGGTTAGTGACAGTGGGGTTAGTAAACCCCAGCTGATGTCTGTTCCGCTTGCTGAGGCGTCTTTGGCTCAAGGCCATTGCAGCTGGCAGAATCGACATGATGTTAACTCCAGTGTGTATTGTATTCTGAGTCATAAAGACAGGAAATGACCTCAATGACTCTTTTTTTTTCCCCTTTTTTTTTTTCAAACAAACTTTATTTTCAGTACACAATGCTGAAAAAAACGCAGCTGAAAAAAACGCAGCAAAAAACGCTGTGTGTGAAAGCAGCTGCGTTTTTTGCCTGCGTAAAAAAACGCAGGTAAAGCAGCAGCAAAATACACGCGCGTAAAAATACGCAGCAAATACGCTGTGTGTGAAAGTAGCCTTAAAAATATTTTATGGAAGCATAAATCTAGAGGAGGTTTGGGCCTTCCAAATCTGTTTAGTATACAGTAGAAATAGCTTATCTCATTAAGCAAAGTATGCTTTCGTTTAAAGCAGAGGCCTCTTCTGCTTGGTTGGACCTTGAACTGGCACAAAATAATAATTGTTCCCTTCAAGATTTTCTGATAATGCACTAATCCCTCTCTTTCGGACCCGTTGCATTCAATATTTCATTCATGTTCGGCCTGGAAAATTTTGGCTAAATCTAAAACCTGAAAATATGATCAAATAAAAAATATTCCATTATCTGCTAATTGAGTACATGACTAAGTAGTATCTGGGGCTCCTGTAGGAATAAGAAAGATTAAAAATTTATATGATGGGGAGAAATTCTTCCCATTCCAGGTACTCAAAACAAAAAACATACTCTTACAAACATAGATTTTCTTATTACATGCTTATATAGGAAATAATTAAAACATTTTTATTTGGTAGATTTTCTATTTATGGGTCAGTGGGGTTGCTCCTTGGAAATGTACATAACAAATTAATTTGGCAAACAAGAAACATATTTAATTATTTTGATAACTATACTTCCTTTGTTCAGAGTTCACATATGGTTATGTGGGAGTTCGATCTTAAAAAATTATTTACAAAATATCAATGGGAGAGAGGTCTCAAACTTATGCTTTTAACATTTGCATGTTTCTTGAATCCTATTATAAAATGTATACTAAGTAGTATTTCACCGCAGTTAGGTTAGCTAATGCATTCCCTAACAAATCACCTGAATGTTGGAGGAATTGTGGCCACAATAGTGATCTATTACATATATTTTGGAATTGCCCCAAAATAAAAGACTTATGGTCTGAGGTTTCATTATTCATTAATAAACTAATTAAAAGAAACTTACTTATTACTCCTTAAACGGCTCTCCTTTCGTTAGATATGGAATGCTTAGAGCCTTCTCTGAGAACCATTTTAATCAATAGTTTTTCTGTAGTTAAAGATTCCATAGCAGCCTATTGGAAAAAATGATTTCTCTCAAGTTTCCTGACATTTTAGGAAAGATCTTCTTACAAAATTTAAGAATGTAAAGATGGCACTAAGTTGTTTCCGTTGTGAATTTTAAATCTTCTTCGTTAGTGATGTTTTTACTGTTTTTACCGTGAATGTTTAATCAACGTTAAGTTTGGATTTGTCATAATCTGAGTTCTCCTTTCTTTCCTTTCCCTCCCTTTTACAAACCTTACTTATTCCCCCCCAATAATTTACCCTCCCCTTTTTTCCTTAACTTCCCAATCCCCGCTTTCCTTCCCTATGTATATATTTAAATTTAATAAAAACCATTGAAATGAAAAACATGGATTTGTGCAGAGAACCATAGGTTAAAATGGGTACTTGTGATATCGGTCAAAAACACTTAAATAATACATACGGTATGTGTTACACGGATGTGTGAAAGAGGGCTAAAATGTATAACCCTTGGAAAACATTAGGTTAGATATAATATGGAGAAGATATGGTGGACGTCATTAGAATTGAAATTGAAAGAGGATTGATTACCAAAAAGTGCAGAGCATTTGATATCTACAAAGAATATTTTAAGGAGAATATATTTATAAATATTTTAAAGGAGAATATTGTTTGCGGTAACCAACCAATGACCTACATGAATCCTCCCAGGTATTAAGGGTCTAAGAGGGAGTTTACGGGAGACCCAATTATGAGCTCCATTAGGGTTTTTTTTACGTTATTTTTAATGTTGATGAAGTTTCAATATATAAAACTTTGTAAATCAGTTCAAAGGTGAAATTACACTTTTATTTTCCAGATAAAGCAGGAATCAAAGTCAAATATAAAATATAGTAACTGTAGCAATCTGCCTCCATAACAGACAACTGCTTGCAGCAGAATCTGGACATTTTCAGAATATTTGAAATGTTTGCATATCACACAATTTTTCTACATGTCATATCACCCGGTCTCACCTGCTCTGAACCTCAGCTATATAATCAGGTTACAGCAAGGTGTCCTTTTTCTGGAGGTCATATGTGTGCATAGTATGTCATTAAGTGCTACATGAAAAAGCAAGATAAGTAATATATTTAATGTATATAACAATTCTTGCCTAGAGATGATGCACTAGTCTTGTTCACACATCAGACCAGACTAGAAAATGCAAGTTTTTTCACCATCTGTCATTTTTTCAAATGACCACACAAAAATGAACCCCACTTGACACAGCAACAGAGCAAGTGGGAAAAGCGAGAATTGGTACATCTAGTAGATAAGCAATTTCTGGGCAACTGCAGGCTGCTATTTTTAGGCTGCGGGGTCAATATCCATGGCCCCTTACCAGAATACTAGCCGCCAGCTGTCAGCTTTAGCAAGACTGGTTGTCAAAAATGGGGGGACCCAATGCCTTTTTTTTAAATTATTTATTTAAATAATTTAAAAAACAGACCCCTCTATTCTTGATAACCAATCTTGCTAATGCTGACAGCTGAGGGTTGCATCCCACAGCTGTGAGTTTTGCCTGGCTGGTTATCAAAAACCTACAGGTTTTTTTTCCAAGTTGTGACCATCCAGGCCTAGAAACACTGGTGAATGAGCTGCCGCGAGCAGAGCCTCAGTGACTAGCAGTGATATCATCGAGGTTATCTCCGGTCACTGAGGCTGCGGTCGCAACTATTAATCCCTCAGACATGTATTACGGCATAGGACAGAACGACAGACAGGTATGGTATATTGTTTTTTATTTTATTTTTATTAAAGGAGAACAAGAGAATCGGTGGAATTAGGCGTTAGGTGATGTCAGGAAAATATTAATTATTTTCCCTTTCGCTGATTACACATCCATAACTTCCTGCTGCTCCTACCCGCATTTGGTTTATGTATTGTAACACAGAACTCTACGTGCAACCTACACTGCTGCAACAACCTGCCATTTTTACCTATGTGAAATTTCACTCCCTCCCCCCTCCCTCTCTCTTCTTTGGAATATCCACTCCCCCTCCCTTTAGCAAAGTGGTCATTTTTATTGCATGCCAGCTCTGGCAGAGTTAAGTGTGTTTTTTTCCCTCCAAAAATTACTTTGTCTATCACGCATAATATTCCAGGTCAAATTCTATAGCACACAATAATCCTAGAGACAGGAAAATAAGATTTCCAGGATCAGGGTAACTGGGGCTATGCATGGCAATGTTTTGTGGCCTTTAGGGTCATCAGGAACCTGGAAAATGAGTTTCTGCCCCCAGTAACACGCAGATATGCCATGTTTGGTCTCAAAAGAATGTCGATCCTGCAGAGGAACATATAATGCCCCTATTGTCACCCTGTGAGCTTTCCAGCCAAAGATATGGAAGATAGAAGTATTTTTAGAGAGGATTGTATTTTCTTTCCTTTTTGTAATATCTTTTGTATTGTTGTAAACACTGCCGATATTTTCTGGAGTAAACTTATAAATTTACTAGTTTTGTTCTTTTTGCACTATGATTGAAACGACACATACTCCACTCAAAATCTCGCTATCTTGGGTTGGTTCCTGACCTGATATAGGCTTTGGTATCAAACAAGGGACTGGTGGCAGCATAGCATCATTATTATTATTATTATTATTATTATTATAGTGTTATTGGGAACCCTGGAAGTGACGGATCAGAGGTTTATGTGGGACTTCCTGGCCTGAGACTGGTGATACACATGCCACCCTCACTGCAAAGTGCCGATAGCCAGTACTTGACAAGGCAGCCTTTCCGATGACTACTTATCCTAGGTGCAGTTCCCTGACTGACCTGAAGGTAAGGGGGCACCAGAGAGCTGCAAGCTCCTAATTGGAACTGACACAAAGTTGGGTTTTCCTGACAAGTGAGTATAACTGTGTTTGTTATTTTTAAATAAAATGGAAATTGTGTTTAGTCTTATTTCTAATAAAGGACTTTATTCTGGCCGTGTCTTTATTTATTATGTAACTACAGGATTAGTAAAGGATAGGTGTCTTATAGACACTTCTCCATTACTAAGCCGTGGGCTTGATGTCACCTGACAATACAAAGGTGACATCAACCCCATAAATATGAACCCCACTTGCCACCGCTACAGGGCAAGTGGGAAGAGCCAGAATTGGCACATCTAATAGATGTGCCTTTTCTGGGCAGCTGCGCGCTGCTATTTTTAGGCTGGGGGGGCCTATATCCATGGCCCCTTATCAGCCTGAGAATATCAGCCCCCAGCTGCCTGCCTTAGTAAGGCTGGTTGTCAAAAATGAGGGGGACCCCACACCATTTTTTAAAACATTTATTTAAATAATTAAAAATATGGGAGTGGAGACCCCTCTATTCTTGATAACCAACCTTGCTGAAGCTGATACCTGAGGGTTGCAGGACCCAGCTGTGAGTTTTGCCTGGCTGTTTATCAAAAATACAGGGGAACCACACAGGTTTTTTTTTAAATTAATTACAGAGCAGGAGCTGCTGATGACTACTTCCATCCGCCGCTCCTGCTCTCACTGTTATTAGCGGCAGCAGGTGTCAGCTGATGGAAGCTGTAGTCCCATCAGCTGACAGCAGTGACTGGAGGTAGACTTTTTACCTCCGATCACAGCTGAGTGCTCATGCTGTCTTCTGACAGGGGATGATTTCACCGCCGATCAGAAGCTGTCACACAGCTTGGGAAACATCGGCTTTTGTGCTGTGTATGTTCGGCTATATTCGGCGATATAATCGATGATTAAATCAGCGAATATTGCAAATTCGGCGATCGTGAGCCGAACCGAACATTGAAATATTCGCTCATCTCAAGTCATGACTACAGAGCATGTTACCGCTTCAGCCAATCACTGAGCTCAGAGGCTTGGGCTGACTATATTGGCAGAGCTAATAAGGCAAGTGGATGGCAGCAGCGGTCACATGTGCTTTAGACATAACAACACAGCTGTAAGATGTCAACAAAGACTGAAGTAGAGGCAGAGAGGCAATGCTGGACCTGTAGAGGAAGTGTCTAAGTGTGTATGTTACTGTCTGCAACCCTACAATAAGAAAGAAAATGTTTCCAGACAACCCCTACAAAGTGACCATGTCGTAAGACAATGGCACTTTAAATATAAAAATCCATAAGATCGGGGTTACATTTCTACTCACAATGGAGCGAAATTACAAACTTACAAGACCTCCCCCACCCAAAAACACCATCAACATGTCCTTTTTACATAGAAAAAGGATGTCAAACTCAAATACACAGATGGCCAAAATTAAAAACTTGGACAAAGTTTCGGGCCGACCTTGATATTTATTAAAACAATGTCTACACTTGAGGACATTATCAACAAATATAAGTATGCCATATGCTATGAACGGATTAAGGTGTTGTCTTGTCTAAAATGACAAGTCTGCAGTCACTATGTTTCTCTATGTAGCAGAGGCAATTGAGTTGTGGCAGCTTCTAGCCGCCCATGGAGGCTATTGAAGCTTGCCAAAATAAAATAAAAAAATTAAAAATTAAAATGAAATACCGGGCGATAAAAAGAATGTATCTGCACCAAAATGTTATCATTAAAAACGTAAGCTCGGCACGCAAAAAATAAGCCCTCACTTAACCCCAGATCAGGAAAAATGGAGACGCTACGTACGGGTAATGGAAAATTGCACAATTTTTTTTATGTTTAGAAAACTTTAGACATTTTTTTTCACTACTTAGATAAAAAAGAGCCTAGATATGTTTGGTGTCTATGAACTCAGAATGACCTGGAGAATCATAATGGCAGGTCAGTTTTAGCATTTGGTGAACCTAGTAAAAAAGCCAAACAAAAAAACAAGTGTGGGATTGCACTTTTTTTGCAATTTCACTGCACTTTGAATTCTTTTCTCGTTTTCTAGTACATGACATGGTAAAACTAATGGTGCCGTTTAAAAGTACAATTTGTCCCTCAAAAAATAAGCCCTCACATGGCCACATTGACAGAAAAATAAAAAAGTTATGGCTCTGGGAAGGAGGGGAGCGAAAAATGAAACCCCAAAACTGAAAAAAGCTTCAGGGGTTAAGGAGTTAGTGATTCTTAAGATGACTGTAGCACCGCGGTGTAGCTGAAATGGTGGCTCCCAGGTACGACACCAGGGAATTGCCATTACCGCTTCACAGCTCCACACTCGCTATTTGCTGCAGGGGTGAGTGACCTCACAGGGAAGAGCACTAGATTCAGGCACTTTATGCAGGACCCCATTCCTACGTATGTATGAGAGAGGAGAAGGAGGGTGGATGTGATGTGGGGTGTCTTGTTCTGGTGCCTTTTAAGATGGAAAATTTTGAATCTTGAAGAAAACAAGTAAAACTTAAGCACACTAGCAATTCGACAAGATTGACATCAAAAGCCTCAGGAATGTATCAAATGATAAAATTAGCAGTATGGAATGAAAATTTAAGTAAAGCTAGAGTGCTATAATCTCCAGCCCAGGAGAGCAGTAAGTGTGGAGAATTCCTGCTGTTTCTGAATGGCGCAGGAGCAAGTACAATTCTTCCGCCCCTACCTACCAGCAAAAGCAAGCTGCGGTCACATGGGGATTTCCTACATACAGAAGAAAGGTCTCATCTATCCTTACACAGAAGCATCTCTTGTCTGGTCACCTGCTAGGCCTTCTCTTCTCCGACTGGACAGTGCAGTGGGCGGTCTGAAGAAGTGTGGGCAACTAACATTACATTCACTGTGCAGAGAGTATTTGCTTGTCTCTGATGCAGTTCCTTCAGACAGGGTGGGAGGGCTGCCTTCCTCGCTGACCAAATGATATCAGTTCACGGACCAGATTTGTCCCACGGGCCAGAGTTTGACATATGGGACATATACTGAGTATGCAAAGAAAAAAAAACCAGAACTCTAGTTTGAGGGTGGACCCAACAATGGGTTTTCTGCAGCTGCTGGCCGAACCAGTTGTAGATATTATATAGATATAATGCTGATATTTTTACAGGGGACCAAACAACATTGCTATTGGAAGCATTCAGTTTATCGCTCTTTCTTTTATAAATGTATTTATCTTTATCCTATTGTGCTGCACATTTTAACCACTTTAGGCTCCTTTAGGCTCTCAAGGGTTAAAAAGAAGCAATGTTTATTCAATTTGCTCCTCAGAGCCCCTCTAGTGATATTTTAAAATAGCTATAATTTGACAGCCTTTACATTTTTGATAGAAACCTATAACAATATGGCCAGCATGTTATTTTCAAGGGTGGAACGTGATAGAAGATTGAATAGTAACATTGTGAAAGAAAAACTATATTAAATTACACTGTACAGAAAGGAGAATCTGGCTAGAAAGACCTGCAATAAATGTAGAAAGCATAAAATTCAAGAATGGTCAAATGCATCCAATTTTTTATGTTTGAGGAGTTTACATTATGGTGGATTTATGCTAAATTCATATTATAAAAAGTTGTGAATATCCACGGTGAGTCACAGGCTAATATACCTGTAAAAATTGCTCTTTTTGAAGAGATGGTCAACTCCACTGAAATTTGGACTGTACATAATTTGGCTCTTTAGAAGTGAGAGTGCAAAGAACCAGCAATGAAATACAGCGACAAGAAACATCCTTGCGCCGAGTGATCTCATTGACTTGTCACCCTGCCTGTCATCTCCACTGTGAGATACACTTGTTGCACACCTTTCTGCGCATCAGTAGTGTGTGTGTGCTTCTTACATTTTACTCCTGCCGAATTCCTTCTTCATTTGTTAACAATATGCAGATACAGTTTGTAAGAGCGTGTTTTGATTTTGAAAACTGATTGGAAAACTGAGTCCCTAACCCCTTCATGACCTTTGACGTATATTTACTCTGAAGGTTGTGTCCCTGTCTTTAGTGCAGGCTCTGATACTGAGCCTGCATCTTTCCCTCCACTTGATTTAATCAGTCACCAAGTGCCATTAACAGCCGCGGGTGGAGCAGAGCTTTTAACCTGTACAATTACGTGCCAGCCTTGAGTGCATCACAAATCCCAACATCGGCGCTCGTGTCACGTGATTGCGGGCACCAACAGGTTGTCATGAAAGCCAGGGGTCTATAGAGGACACCTGTATCTGTCATTGTGAATCTCCTGTGAATCACAACTTTTGTAGATCACAGCTTCAAGTGTCTCAATGAGACTGCTAAAGTCAGTAAAAAGTGTGAAAAAAGTTTTTAAAAATAAAAAAAACAAGTTCAAATCACGCCTCTTTTGCTATATACAGGTCCTTCTCAAAAAATTAGCATATAGTGTTAAATTTCATTATTTACCATAATGTAATGATTACAATTAAACTTTCATATATTATAGATTCATTATCCACCAACTGAAATTTGTCAGGTCTTTTATTGTTTTAATACTGATGATTTTGGCATACAACTCCTGATAACTAGTGTTGAGCGATACCGTCCGATACTTGAAAGTATCGGTATCGGAAAGTATCGGCCGATACCGGCAAAGTATCGGATCCAATCCGATACCGATACCCGATACCAATACAAGTCAATGGGACTCATGTATCGGACGGTATTCCTGATGGTTCCCAGGGTCTGAAGGAGAGGAAACTCTCCTTCAGGCCCTGGGAACCATATTAATGTGTAAAAGAAAGAATTAAAATAAAAAATATTGCTATACTCACCTCTCCGACGCAGCCTGCACCTTACCGAGGGAAGCGGCAGCGTTCTTTGTTTAAAATTCGCGCTTTTCTTTCCTTTACTGAAGTCCCGGCTTGTGATTGGTTGCGTGCCGACCATGTGGCCGGGACGCAACCAATCACAGCAAGCCGTGACGTAATTTCAGGTCCTTCAGGATTTTAAAATTACGTTCCGGCGTTGTGATTGGTTGCGTCGCAGTCACATGGGCAACGCAACCAATCACAGCAAGCCGTGACGTAATTTCAGGTCCTTAAGGATTTTAAAATTACGTCCCGGCTTTGTGATTGGTTGCGTCGCAGTCACATGGGAGACGCAACCAATCACAAGCCGTGACGTCACGGGAGGCTGGACACGCGCGCATTTTAAAATGAGCGCGTGTCCAGCCTCCCGTGACGTCCCGGCTTGTGATTGGTTGCCTCGCGGTCAACCAATCACAAGCCGGGAGGCTGGACACGCGCGCATTTTAAAATGAGCGCGTGTCCAGCCTCCCGTGACGTCCCGGCTTGTGATTGGTTGCCTCGCGGTCAACCAATCACAAGCCGGGAGGCTGGACACGCGCGCATTTTAAATTGCTGGTTTCGAATTTCCCTCTCAATCTCTGTTCTTTCTCCGTCGGATTATTACCGGCCCCTCTGCTGTAGCGGCGGTCGCTGTGTATACCGGTGGGGGCAGCTCTACCCCGCTGATAATACCGGGTCCTGTCCTTCCAGCTGTCTGCCCCCAAACACGGCCTCCCGTGACGTCCCGGCTTGTGATTGGTTGCGTCGCGGTCAACCAATCACAAGCCGGGAGGCTGGACACGCGCGCATTTTAAATTTTTTCAAATGCGCGCGTGTCCAGCCTCCCGGCTTGTGATTGGTTGACCGCGAGGCAACCAATCACAAGCCGGGACGTCACGGGAGGCTGGACACGCGCTCATTTTAAAATGCGCACGTGTCCAGCCTCCCGGCTTGTGATTGGTTGATCGCGACGCAACCAATCACAAGCCGGGACGTCACGGGAGGCTGGAAACGCGCCCATTTTAAAATGCGCGCGTGTCCAGCCTCCCGTGACGTCACGGCTTGTGATTGGTTGCGTCTCCCATGTGACTGCGACGCAACCAATCACAAAGCCGGGACGTAATTTTAAAATCCTTAAGGACCTGAAATTACGTCACGGCTTGCTGTGATTGGTTGCGTTGCCCATGTGACTGCGACGCAACCAATCACAACGCCGGAACGTAATTTTAAAATCCTGAAGGACCTGAAATTACGTCACGGCTTGCTGTGATTGGTTGCGTCCCGGCCACATGGTCGGCACGCGACCAATCACAAGCCGGGACTTCAGTAAAGGAAAGAAAAGCGCGAATTTTAAACAAAGAACGCTGCCGCTTCCCTCGGTAAGGTGCAGGCTGCGTCGGAGAGGTGAGTATAGCAATATTTTTTATTTTAATTCTCTCTTTTACACATTTTTACATTAATGTTGTTTCGATACCGATACCCGATACCACAAAAATATCGGATCTCGGTATCGGAATTCCGATACAGCAAGTATCGGCCGATACCCGATACTTGCAGTATCGGAATGCTCAACACTACTGATAACCCAAAAAACCTGTCTCAATAAATTAGCATATTTCACCCGTCCAATCAAATAAAAGTGTTTTTTAATAACAAACAAAAAAACCATCAAATAATAATGTTCAGTTATGCACTCAATACTTGGTCGGGAATCCTTTGGCAGAAATGACTGCTTCAATGCGGCGTGGCATGGAGGCAATCAGCCTGTGACACTGCTGAGATGTTATGGAGGCCCAGGATGCTTCAATAGCGGCCTTAAGCTCATCCAGAGTGTTGGGTCTTGCGTCTCTCAACTTTCTCTTCACAATATCCCACAGATTCTCTATGGGGTTCAGGTCAGGAGAGTTGGCAGGCCAATTGAGCACAGTAATACCATGGTCAGTAAACCATTTACCAGTGGTTTTGGCACTGTGAGCAGGTGCCAGGTCGTGCTGAAAAATGAAATCTTCATCTCCATAAAGCATTTCAGCCGATGGAAGCATGAAGTGCTCCAAAATCTCCTGATAGCTAGCTGCATTGACCCTGCCCTTGATGAAACACAGTGGACCAACACCAGCAGCTGACATGGCACCCCACACCATCACTGACTGTGGGTACTTGACACTGGACTTCAGGCATTTTGACATTTCCTTCTCCCCAGTCTTCCTCCAGACTCTGGCACCTTGATTTCCGAATGACATGCAAAATTTGCTTTCATCAGAAAAAAGTACTTGGGACCACTTAGCAACAGTCCAGTGCTGCTTCTCTGTAGCCCAGGTCAGGCGCTTCTGCCGCTGTTTATGGTTCAAAAGTGGCTTTACCTGGGGAATGGACTCAGTCCACTGCTTCCTCAGGTTCCCCAAGGTCTGGAATCGGTCCTTCTCCACAATCTTCCTCAGGGTCCGGTCACCTCTTCTCGTTGTACAGCGTTTTCTGCCACATTGTTTCCTTCCAACAGACTTACCATTGAGGTGCCTTGATACAGCACTCTGGGAACAGCCTATTTGTTGAGAAATTTCTTTCTGGGTCTTACCCTCTTGCTTGAGGGTGTCAATGATGGCCTTCTTGACATCTGTCAGGTCGCTAGTCTTACCCATGATGGGGGTTTTGAGTAATGAACCAGGCAGGGAGTTTTTAAAAGCCTCAGGTATCTTTTGCATGTGTTTAGAGTTAATTAGGTGATTCAGAAGATTAGGGTAATAGGTCATTTAGAGAACCTTTTCTTGATATGCTAATTTATTGAGACAGGTTTTTTGGGTTATCAGGAGTTGTATGCCAAAATCATCAGTATTAAAACAATAAAAGACCTGACAAATTTCAGTTGGTGGATAATGAATCTATAATGTATGAAAGTTTAATTGTAATCATTACATTATGGTAAATAATGAAATTTAACACTATATGCTAATTTTTTGAGAAGGACCTGTATATATATATATACTGCTCAAAAAAATAAAGGGAACACTAAAATCCCACATCCTAGATATCACTGAATGAAATATTCCTGTTGTAAATCTGTGTTAATTACATAGTGGAATATGTTGAGAACAATAATGCCTAAAAATGATCAGCGTAAATCACAACTAATATCCCATGGAGGTCTGGAGTTGGAATGATGCTCAAAATTTAAGTGGAGAATGAAGTAACAGGCTGATCCAACTTCAGTGGTAATGCCTCAAGACAAGGAAATGATGCTCAGTAGTGTGTGTGGCCTCCACATGCCTGTATGATCTCCCTACAATGCCTGGGCATGCTCCTGATGAGGCAGCGGATGGTCTCCGGAGGGATCTCCTCCCAGACCTGGACTAAAGCATCCACCAACTCCTGTACAGTCTGTGATGCAACGACATGATGTCCCAGATGTGTTCAATCGGATTCAGGTCTGGGGAATGGGCAGGCCAGACCATAGCTTCAATGCCTTCATCTTGCAGGAACTGCTGACACACTCCAGCCACATGAGGTCTGGCATTGTCCTGCATTAGGAAGAACCCAGAGCCAACTGCACCAGCATATGGTCTCACAAGGGGTCTGAGGACCTCATCTCGGTACCTATTGGCAGTCAGGCTACTTCTGGCAAGCACATGGAGGGCTGTGCAGCCCTCCAAAGAAATGCCACTCCACACCATTACTGACCCACTGCCAAACCGGTCATTCTGAAGGATATTGCAGGCAGCAGATCGCTCTCCAAGGCATGTCCAGACTCTGTCATGTCTGTCACATGTGCTCAGTGTGAACCTGCTTTCATCTGTGAAGAGCACGGGGCGCCAGTGGTGAATTTGCCAATCCTGGTGTTCTGTGGCAAATGCCAAGCATCCTGCATGGTGTTAGGTTGTTTGCACAACCCCCATCTGTGGACGTTGGGCACTCAGACCATCCTCATGGAGTCGGTTTCTAACCGTTTGTGCAGACACATGCACATTTTTGGCCTGCTGGAGGTCATTTTGCAGGGCTCTGGCAGTGCTCCTCCTGTTCTTCCTTGCACAAAGGCTGAGGTAGCGGTCCTGCTGCTGGGTTGTTGCCCTCCTACGACCCCCTCCACGTCTTCTGGTGTACTGGCCTGTCTCCTGATAGCGCCTCCAGCCTCTGGACACTACACTGACAGACACAGCAAACCTTGCCACAGCTCGCGTTGATGTACCTCTTGAAGCTCATCAGAGAATGTCAAGAGTGTGTAAAGCAGTCATCAAAGCCACAGGTGGCTACTTTGAAGAACCTAGAATATAAGACATATTTTCAGTTGTTTCACACTTTTTTGTTAAGTATATAATTCCACATGTGTTAATTCATAGTTTAGATACCTTCGGAGTGAATGTACAATTTTCATAGTCATGAAAATACAGAAAAATCTTTAAATGAGAAGGTGTGTCCAAACTTTTGGTCTGTACTGTACATATATAAATAAATAAATATATATTATTATTGGGGACAGATGATTTATTGAAAATCTTTTGTTCATTTTTCTTTGTAGTCAGGATAGAAATAAAATCAACAATTCTGCTTTTTTAGACTTTATATGTATGATTATAATGTTATATTAAAGGGGTGGTCCAAAATTACTTTTGATATAATCCTAAATGTCTATTTAATGTAATACTCTACTCGCTTTTCAAACAAACTTTAATTAAAAAATCCCTTCCGTTCACTTTAACTGCTTTACATTTATTTTTTTACTTTTTTCTTATTTGATAAGTTTATTTGAGACTATATTTTGTTTGAGAATCCCCACTGTAAAACAAAGCTTCATCAGTCATGTCCATTTCAGGGGCTGGGCTAGTCCCTGCTCTATCATGCATGTGTTGGTAGTCAGAAAACATTTATGAAGTGCAGTCAGAGCATTATATGTGGAGAATATGAAGAATGCGAATGGGTTATGCAGTGCAGACGAGATTATGGGGGAATTTTGTACAAGACATGCACCTGAATACCGTATATTCAAGTACTGGGGCTCATAAAGAGCCTCTTTTTATCTGCCCTTTTAGAACCTTTCCAGGTCTTTTCTCCATGAGTGAAGAGTAGCTATATGGGAAAAAACTTGAAAGATCCAGAATGATATAGTGATCCCCGGGCTGGCTTTTATTTATAAAGGGGTCATCTTCTTAAACTGACAAAGGCCTCGTTCAGACAAGCGCATTAAAGGAGTTGTTCCCTTTTAGCAAATGAATGTCTCCGGCTGCAGGTTACTATAAAGATTGAAGCTGGCCTACTGTATACTCGCCTTTCCCAGGTCCACCGGTGAGTATCTGCCGATGGTCAGTATATGGCATTGGCTGTGGTGCTGATGTCATGACTATCAGTGAGCTCAGTGTCTCAATAACTGTAGATATATCTCCCCTTTCAGAGCCGCTACGCTCAACGATTGGATTCCACGCTGTCTACATGACATCAGCACTGCAGCCAATGCCAGTGAGAGCAGCGGCAGGGACTCACTAGTGGACCTGGGGAATGTGAGTATATCGTGGCTTGTTTCTTTATAATAACTTGGAGTCGGGGACATTCATTAACAGAAATGGAACAACCCTTTTAAGTCTCTGTTCCCACAATGAGCATTTGGTGCAGTTTTGATGGTTCAGTTTTCTGCAACATTTCTGCACTTTTTAGCTACAGTAAATTCTATTATTTGTGTTTTTTAATTACGTTTTTGAGTTTGTTTTTCACTTATTTTTATTGTGTTTTTCAGCAGTATTTTTGTCTCTTTTTGAAATGACATGTTTTAAATTAAACTGCTTTGTTTTATAAACTTCCAGTTACTTATCAATAAATTGTATCAAAGCTAAAAGTAGTTATATGTGGGTCACATGTGTTTTTATTGGGTTTCCACGGTATGCTATAAACACTATTAGAAGGCACAAGTCTATGTTATTCACAAATAAAATGCAGAAATACCACAAGAGAAATTGACTTGTTGCAGATATAAAAATTGAACCGCTGGTCAGTTTGTGCAGTGTACAAATAAGTACAGAGGGCATTGGATTTACAAAATTTCCATCCACTTTTTATCATATTCTTATATTTGTAACGTATAGGGTCTTCTGTGTGGTCCCCACTTCTGTTCTGATTTTAATGTTTTCATGTGTATATTTTTTATATAATCATTCAATAAATAAAGATTAAATATTTTACATTGGCATAGTACTCCTGTTTTTGTAGGGTATATATTTCAGTTAGGAGAGCCATTTACTAAGTCATTTATTGGAACTGTAATATGTTGCTTTTTTGCGCAACTAAAATATGAAGCACGAAAAACACAGCAAATACTCATCATGGGAAATTAGCCTAATTGTCTATGTTCTGTCTGTATACAAAACTGCGAGCATAATAGCAGCACCCTAACCAATGAAAGTCAATGGGTTAGTTCACACTTTTACACATGGGCCGATGGTCTGCATGTATATAATCATAGCATGCACTAACGAATCACATACGGGTTACAATGCATATGTCATATTTATCTATTATACTCTCTTATATAGAACTATTAATTCCCACACCACTTTACAGACAGCATCATATCAGTCTGTAAAGATCCATCCATGATCCTATCAACTGCTGCCTATCATCCTGCAACAATTCCTTTAATGGTACAATCTCTGCTTCCTGTCAACTGCTGCCTATCATCCTGCAATTCCTTTAATGTGCCTGCTGAATGTTTGCTAAATTCATTTGTTGCATTGTATTAAATACTTACTGCTGTACATCCATGCATGCTGGGGTCACAGGAGATATTATATTGTGCAAGGTGTTAGAGCATATGGTTGTAGTCAGGCCCAGTGCCTTTGATTATGTAACCTCCCCTGGGGTTTTGGCCAATTGCTAATTTATCCCCAATCAGGTCCCAGAATCCCTATCACCTGATCCTTTACTCAGTCCTATAAATTTAGTAGCATCTTAATGGGTGCATGCGTGTGGGGTCAGCAGGGCCGGTTTTAGACAAAGTGGGGCCCTAGGCAAAAGTTTAAAATGAGGCCCCCAATGCTCACATACATATTGCACCATGACGCTCAAACATTTTGGTTGCATTTACATGCGTTGAGTTCAGACCGTTCGATGCGTGCGATTGACAACATTGAAGTCGTTTGGCTCTTGTTTCTCGGCCTCTTTACATCGTCTGAGGACGAATCGAATGATGGGGACAGAACACTAGTAGATCAATCTGTCCCCATATAGTATCATGCTATAAGCAGCAGGGCTGTGTGTGTGTGTGTGTGTGTGTGTGTGTGTGTGTGTGTGTGTGTGTGTGTGTCTATATATATATATATATATATACTAGCTGTACTACCCGGCTTCGCCCGGGTTAATGACTGCTGTTAGCAAAATAGAATGTGTTAACAAAAATTTATTCTGCACACAAAAACCACAAAACAAATAGATAGAAATGTAATTATTAAAAGGCAAAAACTAAGCAAATAGAAGCATTTCACAACATATATTAGCTTTGTTATACTGAGAATGTCTTTGTTGCCTATATTAACCAATCAGAGCTCAGGTTAATTAACTGTAGCAAAATAGAAGCTGAGCTGTGATTGGTTGCTATTGGCAGCCTGATAAATCCCCAGCCAACAGGAAGCCCTCCCCCCTGGCAGTATATATTAGCTCACACATACACATAATAGACAGGTCATGTGACTGACAGCTGCCGTATTTCCTATATGGTACATTTGTTGCTCTTGTAGTTTGCTTATTAATCAGATTTTTATTTTTGAAGGACAATACCAGACTTGTGTGTGTTTTAGGGCGAGTTTTATGTGTCAAGTTGTGTGTGTTGAGTTGCGTGTGGCGACATGCATGTAGCGACTTTTGTGAGATGAGTTTTGTGTGGCGACATGCGTGTAGCAACATTTTGTGTGTTGAGTTGCATGTGACAGGTTAGTGTAGCAAGTTGTGTGCAGCAAGATTTGTGCATGGCGAGTTTTGCGCGTGGCGAGTTTTATGTGTGGTGCATTTTGAGTATGTGCAAGTTTTGTGTGAGGCAACTTTTGCATGTGGTGCAACTTTTGTACATGTGGCAATTTTTCTGTGTGTGCAAGTTTTGCATGAGGTGAGTTTTCCATGAGGTGAGTTTTGCACGTGTGGCGAGTTTTGCGTGAGCCTAGTTTTGCATATGGCGAGTTTTGCATGTAGCGAGTTTTGAGTGGTGACTTTTGTGTTTCGACTTTTATGTGGCGAGGTTGGTGTGTGTGTGTGGTGAAATGTGTGCTGAGGGTGGTATATGTGTTCAAGCACGTGGTAGTGTGTGGCGCATTTTGTGTTTGTGTTCATATCCCCGTGTGTGGTGAGTATCCCATGTCGGGGCCCCACCTTAGCAACTGTACGGTATATACTCTTTGTCGCCATCGCTCTCATTCTTTAAGTCCTCATTGTTCACATCTGGCAGCTGTCAATTTTCCTCCAACACTTTTCCCTTCACTTTTTCCCCATTATGTAGATAGGAGCAAAATTGTTTGGTGAATTGGAACGCGCGGGGTTAAAATTTCACCTCACAACATAGCCTATGACGCTCTCGGGGTCCAGACGTGTGACTGTGCAAAATTTTGTGGCTGTAGCTGCGACGGTACAGATGCCAATCCCGGACATACACACATACATACATACACACATTCAGCTTTATATATTAGATATACCTGTATGTAATCTCCTGTATATAGTATATACCTGTGTGTCATCTCACCTATATATAGTATATATCTGTGTGTCATCTCCTGTATATAGTATATACCTGTATGTCATCTCCTCCTATACATAGCATATACCTGTGTCATCTCCTCCTGTATATACTATATACCTGTAGGTAATCTGCTCCTGTATATAGTATATACCTGTGTGTCATCTCCTCCTGTATATAGTATATACCTGTATGTCATCTCCTCCTGTATGTAGTATGTACCTGTATGTCATCTCCTCCTCTATATAGTATATACCTGTGTGTCATCTCTCCTGTATATAGTATATATCTGTGTGTCATCTCCTCCTGTATATAGTATATACCTGTGTGTCATCTCCCCTGTAAATAGTATATACCTGTGTGTCATCTCCTGTATATAGTATATAGCTGTATGCCATCTCCTCCTGTATTAGCCCTCGTTCACACGTTATTTGGTCAGTATTTTTACCTCAGTATTTGTAAGCTAAAATGGCAGCCTGATAAATCCCCAGCCAACAGTAAGCCCACCCCCTGGCAGTATATATTAGCTCACACATACACATAATAGACTGGTCATGTGACTGACAGCTGCCGGATTCCTATATGGTACATTTGTTGCTCTTGTAGTTTGTCTGCTTATTAATCAGATTTTTATTTTTGAAGGATACCAGACTTGTGTGTGTTTTAGGGCGAGTTTCGTGTGTCAAGTTGTGTGTGTTGAGTTGCGTGTGGCGACATGCATGTAGGGACTTTTGTGAGATGAGTTTTGTGTGGCGACATGCGTGTAGCAACTTTTTGTGTGTCGAGTTGCATGTGACAGGTTAGTGTAGCAAGTTGTGTGCAGCAAGTTTTGCGCATGGCGAGTTTTGCGCGTGGCGAGTTTTATGTGTGGTGCCTTTTGAGTATGTGCAAGTTTTGTGTGAGGCAACTTTTGCATGTGTTGCAACTTTTGTGCATGTGGCAATTTTTCTGCGTGTGGCAATTTTTCTGCGTGTGCAAGTTTTGCGTGTGGCGAGTTTTGCACGTGTGGCGAGTTTTGCATGTGGAGAGTTTTGCGCGTGGCGAGTTTTGAGCGGCGACTTTTGTGTTTCTACTTTTATGTGGCGAGGTTGGTGTATGTGTGGTGAAATGTGCACTGAGGGTGGTATATGTGTTCGAGCACGTGGTAGTGTGTGGCGCATTTTGTGTGTGTGTTCATATCCCCGTGGTGGTGTGATTATCCCATGTTGGGGCCCCACCTTAGCAACTGTACAGTATATACTCTTTGGTGCCATCGCTGTCATTCTTTAAGTCCCCCTTGTTCACATCTGGCAGCTGTTAATTTGCCTCCAACACTTTTCCTTTCATTTTTTCCCCATTATGTAGATAGGGGCAAAATTGTTTGGTGACTTGGAAAGCGCGGGGTTAAAATTTCACCTCACAATATAGCTTTGACGCTCTCAGGGTCCAGACGTGTGACTGTGCAAAATTTTGTGCCTGTAGCTGCGACGCCTCCAACACTTTTCCTTTCACTTTTTCCCCATTATGTAGATAGGGGCAAAATTGTTTGGTGAATTGGAAAGCGCGGGGTTAAAATTTCACCTCACAACATAGCCTATGACGCTCTCGGGGTCCAGACGTGTGACTGTGCAAAATTTTGTGGCTGTAGCTGCTACGGTTCAGATGCCAATCCCGGACATACATACATACATACATACATACACACACACACACATTCAGCTTTATATATTAGATATATATACACACTCTAGTCTGTTCAACCATTATTTTAAAATGTGCATGGAACACACACACTATCATTGTATGTTTATATAGAATAATGCAAAAAATTATATATATATACACACACACACAATTAAACACACACGCACATGACACATGCTTATACACACACACTTATGCACACATTCATACATGTACATGGCACGCACGTATACACACATACACGGCACACACTTATATACACACACATATATATGGCATGCACTTATACACAGACACATACATAGCATTCTTATACATACACACATACATAGCGCATATATATATATATATATATATATATATATATATATATATATTACACACACATAAACACACACATGGCACGCACTTATACACACAAATATATACATGGCACGCATTTATACACATACATGGCACGCATTTATACACACATACATACACACACATTATATATATATATATATATATATATATATATATATATATATATACACACGGCAAGCAAAGACACACTTATACACACACACATACATGGCACACACATGCAGCACAACAAATGCTCATTTGATACATGTGATTCACATAAGCACACACTACACATGACACACGCTATACACACCACACACACACACACACACACACACACACCTTTATGCTGGAGGGAATGAGATGATGCACACTATCAGATGCAGCTCCTCCTGCTCCCAGCAGACACCTTTCTGCCCTCTCCTCTGCTGGGACTGCCGACAAGAGCAGGAGTTGCTGACAGCAGGACAGGAGCCATCATCACCAGGAGCAGCACACACAGTGGGACGGTGCTCTTTACTTATCTGCCGGCTCAGGTTGTTACTGGTGCTGGGTCTCTCTCCCTTCCCCTCAGGACTCCGTACAGCAGGACAGGGCACTGGCCAATGAGCACTTCTATCACGCTGATGGGGGAGGTTCAGTGGCCGCTGCTCCTGTGCTTCACTGCAGGCTCCTATTTTACTGCTACAAACATTCCCAGAGTACATGGCCTGTGGTGACATCACGGTCACATGGCAGGTCACCTGATCGTGATGTCACTACAGGTCCTTAACCAGTCTCTACTCGGAAGCTTCACTGATAATGCTATTATCAGTGAAGCTTCTGCTGTAGATGCTGGGGGCCCCCAAGGGAGTGGGGGCCCCAGGCAGCTGCCTAGTCTGCCTGGCCCTAACGCCGGCCCTGGGGGTCAGGCACGCGCATCCCTGCAGCAAAGCATCATGCAGCTAAGCATTGAGACGCCGCAGTTATTTCAACGGCAGTCACGGCAGGAGTCAGGACCCCACTCTATGTATCTATCTCTTTTGGGTATGTCTGCTGAATAAGCACTTCTTATTACTTGGACCTAGCTTTTCTATTCACCTATCTTACTCCTTCATCATGTTTACATATGCCCTTACAGTGTTTGCTCCACTAATCCTCACTCTCCTTCGCTATCCACAAACCCCTGCACCCTCTAACCAAATCATCTCTCCTTCCCTCTTTCCTCCCTACCTGTCCTCCTCTGCTGATCTGCTCCTCAACCTCAAATCTGTCCTAATAAAACATAAAACAAGTCGGCCACTCTCCTTCTCCCACCTGCTCTCCCTTTCTCTGCTTCTCCTCACTGCTGGTGACATATCTCCCAACCCTGGACCCCCACAGCTCATACCTCCCATTACTACCCCCTCCTACCGCTCCCTATCTAATATGAACTACCGCAATTTTTCCAACATAAAACCCATGCCCCTTATGCCCACCCCCTTTGCTCCCTCTCTCTGGAGCAATCTGGAATACCCGCTCAATCTGCAATAAGCTTCATGTGATTCATGATGTTTTTCTCTCTCACAAGCTTGCCTTCCTTGGCCTCACAGAAACATGGCTAACACCCTCTGACACCGCCTCCCCTGCTGCGCTGTGTTACGGCGGCCTCCACTTCACCCACACCCCTTGCCCCGGCAACAGACATGGTGGAGGAGTGGGTCTTCTCCTTTCTTCAAACTGCACCTTTAACCCAATTGCACCTCTACCCTCCCTTATCCACCGATCTTTTGAAGTCTGCTCTGTCCGCCTCTACTCTCCCTACAACCTCCAAGTGACCATCATATACCGACCTCTGGGCCCCACCACTGCCTTTATTGACCAATTCTCCACCTGGCTTCTTCACTTTCTCTCTGTTGACATTCCCACCATCATCATGGGTGACTTCAACATCCCCACTGATACCCTTCAGTCAACAGCCTCCAAACTTCTGTCCCTTACTTCATCTTTTGGACTTACTCAGTGGTCCTCTGCAGCCACCCACTCAAACAGACGGACATACACTAGACCTGGTCTTCACTCTGCTCTCTATCTAACTTCACCACCTCCCCTCTCCCTCTATCCGACCACCATCTGATCACCTTCCCACCCCTGTCCACCTCACCGGCCACCCATGTCCAGCAACATGCGCACCCCCGCAGAAACCTTGCACACCTAGACACCCACACACTCTCTGACTCTATCCTACCACTGGCATCCATATCCTCACTCCAAGACACAGACAGTGCCACTGCTTTCTACAATGCCACTCTCGCATCAGCTATTGACACGGTTGCCCTCTCATTCATGGCAGAGTGCGACGTATCAATAGACAAACCTGGCACAATAACACCGCTAAAAAACTCCGGCAAGTGTCCAGGGTTGCAGAGCGGCATTGGAAGAAAACACATTTGCAAGATGACTTCACTGCATTCAAACAGGCAACACTCGTTTTAAAATCTGCTCTCACCTCTGCTAAACAGGTCTACTTCACAACCCTCGTATCTTCCCTATCCTACAACCCCAAACAGTTATTCAAAACCTTTAACTCCCTCCTCCGCCCCTAACTTCCCCCTCCAATCTCCCTCATCTCTGCTGAGGACTTTGCCACACACTTCAAAAATAAGATCGACCAAACAAGGCAAGTCTTCACTGTTCAACCACCACAACCCCTTTGTATACCAGACCAATGCCCAAACCCCATAACCTCTCTATTCAACATCACTGAATGGGGGATTACTTGTCTCCCCTCCAAATCGCACCTCACCACCTGTGTGCTCGACCCCATCCCATCCCACCCCCTCCCTAACCTCACCACCTCTCTTATCCCATCCCTAACCCCCCTCTTCAACCTATCACTAACTTCTGGCACCTTCCCTTCTGCTTTCAAACATGCCACAATCACGAGTATCCTTAAAATGCCAACCCTCAATCCAACAGCTATGTCCAGCTATTGCCCAATATCGCTGCTCCCATTCGCTTCCAAACTCCTGGAGCAGCACCTCCACGCTGAACTTTGCTCCCACCTCTCATCTAACTTGCTCTTTGACAATCTACAATCTGGTTTCTGCCCCCATCACTCAACTGAGACAGCCCTGACCAAAATCACTAACGACCTGCTTACAGCCAAAGCTAACGGACAATACTCTGTGCTCCTCCTCCTAGACCCGTCCTCTGCTTTCGATACAGTTGACCACTGCCTCCTACTACAGATTCTCTCCTCCTTTGGCATCAAAGACCTCACCCTATCCTGGATCTTCTCATACCTTTCCAACCGCACATTCAGCGTCTCCCACTCCCACACTACCTCCTCATCCCACCCTCTCTCTATTGGAGTCCCCCAAGGCTCTGTTCTAGGACCCCTACTCTTCTCAATCTATACACTTGGCCTGGGACAACTCATAAAGTCTCATTGATTCCAGTACCACCTTTATGCTGATGAGACTCAAATCTACCTTTCTGGCCCAGACGTCACCTCCCTGCTGTCCAGAATCCCGGAGTGTCTATCAGCCAAATCCTCCTTCTTCTCCTCTCGCTTCCTCAAACTCAATTTGGACAAATCTGAACTCATCATCTTTCCTCCATTTCATAGATCTTCCTTACCTGACCTATCTATCGCAGTAAAGAACATCACGCTTTCCCCCGTACCGGAAGTCCGCTGCCTCAGAGTAACCCTTGACTCTGCCCTGTCCTTCAAACCGCACATCCAAGCTCTTTCCACCGCCTGTCACCTCCAACTCAAAAATACATCCAAAATCCGTCCTTTCCTCAACGTCAATCTACTAAAATTCTAGTGCATGCCCTCATCATCTCCTGCCTTGACTACTGCAACATCCTTTTCTGTGGACTCCCTGCTAACACCCTTGCACCTCTCCAGTCCATCCTTAACTCTGCTGCCCAACTAATTCATCTCTCTCCTCGCTACTCCTCCGCTTCCCCCCTCTGCAAATCTCTTCACTGTCTCCCATTCCCTCAGTGTATCCAGTTCAAATTACTAATTCTGACCTACAAAGCCATCCATAACCTTTCTCCTCCATATATATCTCTGAACTAATCTCCCGGTATCTTCCCTCACGTAATCTCCTGTCTTCCCCAGACCTCCTTCTCTCCTCAACACTTATTTGCTCCTCACCCAACTGCTTCCAAGACTTCTCCTGAATATCCCCCATCCTCTGGAATTCTTTGCCCCAACACGTCCGACTATCAACCATATTCGGATCCACCAGACGAAACCTGAAAACCCACCTCTTCAGGAAAGCCTACAGCCTGCACTGACCCTGCTGCCTCCTCACCACTACCAAAGCTACTGCCTCACCAACACCATCCCCACCATCCTGTAGAATGTAAGCCCGCAAGGGCAGGGTCCTCGCCCCTCTGTGTCAGTCTGCAATTGTTTGTTTGCTTACTGTAAGTGATATCTGTAATTTGTATGTAACTCCTTCTCATGTACAGCACCATGGAATCAATGGTGCTATATAAATAAATAATAATAATAATAAATAATAATTATTGTCATAGGAAACTGTAAAAAAAGGACAACTGTAAGCCAGATGAAAAATCATGTTTTTTTTTTTCAAAATGAGAAACAGAAAAACCCAACCTAATAATGCATCACTGAGAAAAATATGATGCACTAAATACATTAGAAATTATGCTACTTTATATTATTATATTGTTGTTTAGATAATATTTAATATTTCTATGTAGTTACAGCAATAATATTGTAAAAAGTACCAAAAATTAAAAAATAGAAATATATTAATCACATTTTGCCACTTTAAAAAAAAAATGCAATGTGACCGCAGTCTGTGGATTTTTTTTGCCATGATCACAGTAACAGCATAGCATTTTAGCATCTGTATTTAAAGTCTGTAGCAGGAAACTGCATGTTTAGTGTGATGTGACCACAAAGTGTGAATGGAGCCTAACAATAGCGATGCAATTCCCAGGCAGGAGCATGAGAAGAGGCAGAGGTGTGCTCCTGACCCCTGCTGCATAAGCGCACCTCTGTCTCTTCTCCTGCTCCTGTCTGGGCACTAAATTGTAACCAGGGTAAACATCGGGTTACTAAGCGCGGCCCTGCACTTAGTAACCGATATTTACCCTGGTTACAGCTGCTATTGCTGTGGGAATATTTCTCTGGAGGCAAGATAGGTCTGTGATTCTTCTGAGAGGGGTAGCTAGATCTCCGGCTGGCGCGAGACGTCTAGAGTCCCCCCAGGAACGTTCCCCGGCTGCTGTTAGTTGAGTGTTGAGGTTCAGGATCGCGGTCAGCTCAGGTTCCATCACCCTAGAGCTCGTCCTGTTTTTGCCCGTGTTATGTGTTTAATTCCCTGCCATTGGGAACATGACAGGGTGCATTGAGTTTTTAGACTAAAGATGCAGTGTATGAGGTCGGTTCCTGACCACTCGTTTCCTGGACAGATTGGACAGCAGAAGCAGGGCAAGTGCTCAATTGACACACTCTAAAGCCTGACCTGCATGTAATGAGTCAATTTATCGGCAAAAACAGGACCACTGCCTTTGGCACTTTAGGTGTATTGAGAGTCTATGAAAACTATAAACCATGTCTAATGATGGTGATATTACTTAATCGTTAATTTGTACCTTGCTTAAGAGGGATAGAGGAGGTAAGCTGATTTGCACCAGAAAGTCCCTTAAAATTTGGAGTTGGACAGGTTGAGATTTATCTTTCCAAACCTGCTTTTCTTGACGTTTTCAGTTGTTTCCCCCGAGGTAAGCTGAATGGGGATTTCTGGACACTGTTTATCACTATTAAACTATATGAGGCCGGAGTCACACTACAGCTACGGCCGAGTATCGCAGGTTAAAAACAAGCTCTGGCGCCGGCACTCCGGAGCGGAGCGAGCAGCTCCATGTATTGCTATGTGGCCGCACGCTCCGCTCTGGAGTGCCCGTGCCAGAGCTTGGTTTTAACCTGCGAGACTCGGCCGTATCTCGCTGCGTGTGATCCCGGCCTAATAGATGTATTTTTATTTTGCTATTTTTTATTATTTATTAATATGTTTATTTTTCTTTTAGTCTATTTTTCATGTAATTTTTAGTTTGTAGGGACCTGCAGCTTCTGCTTACAGTGATGGTTGAAACTCAGCTCCTTTGTGATAAGCTGACTATTTGAAAAGCCTTACTTAGCAAAAGATCAGAGAAATATTCCAGATTTAACCTGCTTTATTTTCATTATCTGCTCTGGTCAGATTCAGGGAAGGTATGACCCACAACACAGATATTGGCTGCTGGATGACCTCACAGGCTCAGCAAAAACAAAAACAACTAGAAAAAAGAAGGCAGCGCAATCCAAAGTGTGTTTCCTACTGTAACTCGTTCATATTGCCATTGATCTGTTGGTAAAATAACATACAGCAGTATCACCATACTACAATAGCACTGTGTTTTTAAAGCTTAGGCTGGAGTCACACATAATGTATAAAAAAATCGGTCCGTTTTTCACGGACAAGAATCGCATGAATGTTCCCTGAGCAGTGATCCATATGTCATCCATGTGCAATGCGAGGATGTGATTTTCTCGCATCTAAGCATTCATGTGACATCCGTGTGACATTCGTATGTCATCCGTATGGCGAGATTTTCTCAACAGCTTGCAAAATAGACATATAATGGATCCCGGCACAGAAAATAATGAATAAATAATGTGGAAGCCTATTTATTGGCTCCACAAGTTCCAACATCGCTGGTATCGTTGCTTTTGCTGTCAAACACAACGATACACGGCGATCTGATGACCAAATAAAGTTCTGAACTTTAACTAACGACCAGCGATATCACAGCAGGATCCTGATCGCTGCTGCATGTCAAACTCAACGATATCGCTAGCCAGGACGCTGCAACGTCACGGATCGCTAGCGATATCGTTTAGTGTGAAGGTACCTTAAGTACAGAACTGGTCACACTCTCTCTGGGGGGTGCTGTTGTGGATTCTGTTTTTGGGCTCCCTCTGGTGGTTACAACTGGTACTGGGTGACTTTGGTGGGTTGCGGTCTCTGGTTTCCACCTGTCCATCAGAGGCTGGGTGTTTCCTATTTAACCTGGCTTTCCTGTCATTCCCTTGCCGGCTATCAATGTATCAGTGTGTCTCTGTTACCTTTGCTACCTGCTCCTAGGCCTTCAAGACAAGCTAAGTCTGGATTTCCCTGTTTCATGTTTGCTTTCATGTTTTTAGTCCAGCTTGCAGATATGTAATTCTCTGCTGCTGGTTGCTCTAGTGGGCTGAAATTACCACTCATGTACCATGAGTTGGCACATGAGTTCAAGTAATTTCAGGATGGTATTTTGAAGGGTTTTAAGCTGACCGCGCAGTTCACCTTTTGTATCCTCTGCTATCTAGCTTAAGCGGGCCTCATTTTGCTGAATCTGTTTTCATAACTACGTTTGTGCCTTCCTCTCATTTCACCGTCATTATATGTGGGGGGCTGCTATTGCTGTGGGAATATTTCTCTGGAGGCAAGATAGGTCTGTGATTCTTCTGATAGGGGTAGCTAGATCTCCGGCTGGCGCGAGACGTCTAGAGTCCCCCCAGGAACGTTCCCCGGCTGCTGTTAGTTGAGTGTTGAGGTTCAGGATCGCGGTCAGCTCAGGTTCCATCACCCTAGAGCTCGTCCTGTTTTTGCCCGTGTTATGTGTTTAATTCCCTGCCATTGGGAACATGACAGTATAGCCGGCCCACAAAGTGTTAATTGTTTGGGCTGAAGCAGGAGAAAAAGAAGTGTTGAAGGGAAATTTTTTTTTTTTTTCCCTCAGAGTTTTGCTGCCTAGCCCTTAATTGCTGTCTAGCTGCTTCTTACCTCCTCTTAACCCTTGAATGGCTCTGACCTTAGCTGTTTAACATGGATGTCCAGAGTTTGGCTTCCAGCCTGAATAATCTTGCTGCAAAAGTTCAAAACATACAGGATTTTGTTGTTCACACTCCTATGTCTGAACCTAGAATTCCTATTCCAGAGTTTTTTTCTGGAGATAGATCTACCTTCCTGAATTTCAGGAACAATTGCAAATTGTTTCTTTCTTTGAAATCTCGCTCCTCTGGAGACCCTGTTCAGCAGGTTAAGATTGTAATATCTTTCCTGCGGGGCGACCCTCAGAATTGGGCATTTGCATTGGCACCAGGGGATCCTGCATTGCTCAGTGTGGATGCGTTTTTTCTGGCACTGGGATTGCTCTATGAGGAACCTAACCTGGAGATTCAGGCTGAAAAGGCTTTATTAGCCCTCTCTCAGGGGCATGATGAAGCGGAAGTATATTGTCAAAAATTTCGGAAATGGTCGGTGCTTACTCAGTGGAATGAGTGCGCCCTGGCTGCAAATTTCAGAGATGGTCTTTCTGAGGCCATTAAGGATATTATGGTGGGGTTCCCTGCGCCTACAGGTCTGAATGAGGCTATGACTATGGCCATTCAGATTGATCGGCGTTTACGGGAGCGCAAACCTGTGCACCAGTTGGCGGTGTCTTCTGAACAGGCACCTGAGACTATGCAATGTGATAGAATTCAGTCCAGAAGTGAACGGCAAAATTATAGGCGGAAAAATGGATTGTGTTTTTATTGTGGTGATTCAGCTCATGTTATATCAGCATGCTCTAAACGCACAAAAAAGGTTGATAAATCTTTTGCCATTAGTACTCTGCAGTCTAAGTTCATTTTGTCTGTAACTCTGATTTGTTCACTGTCATCCATTTCCGTCGATGCCTATGTGGATTCGGGCGCTGCCCTGAGTCTTATGGATTGGTCATTTGCCAAACGCTGCGGTTTTAGTCTGGAGCCTCTGGAAGTTCCTATTCCTTTGAAGGGAATTGACTCTACACCATTGGCTATGAATAAACCGCAGTACTGGACACAAGTGACCATGCGCATGACTCCCGTTCATCAGGAGGTGATTCGCTTCCTTGTACTGTATAATTTACATGATGTACTAGTGCTTGGTCTGCCATGGTTACAAACTCATAATCCAGTCCTGGATTGGAAAACAATGTCTGTGTTAAGCTGGGGATGTCAGGGGGTTCATGATTATGCACCTCTGATTTCAATCGCTTCATCTACTCCTTCTGAGGTCCCTGCGTTTTTGTCTGACTATCGGGATGTTTTTGAGGAGCCTAAGCTCAATTCGCTCCCTCCTCATAGGGATTGTGACTGTGCTATAGAATTAATTCCTGGCAGTAAGTTCCCTAAGGGTCGTTTATTTAATCTGTCAGTGCCAGAGCATACTGCTATGCGGAATTATATTAAGGAGTCCTTGGAAAAGGGACATATTCGTCCATCTTCGTCCCCTCTGGGAGCAGGGTTTTTTTTCGTGGCTAAAAAAGATGGTTCCCTGAGGCCTTGTATAGATTATCGCCTTCTGAATAAGATTACAGTCAAATATCAGTATCCATTGCCATTATTGACTGATTTGTTTGCTCGCATTAAGGGGGCTAGGTGGTTCACTAAGATAGATCTTCGCGGTGCGTATAATCTTGTGCGGATAAAGCAGGGTGATGAGTGGAAAACCGCATTTAATACGCCTGAGGGCCATTTTGAGTATTTGGTAATGCCTTTTGGACTTTCTAATGCTCCTTCAGTCTTTCAGTCCTTTATGCACAATATTTTCCGTGAATATCTGGATAAGTTTATGATTGTGTATTTGGATGATATTTTGGTGTTTTCTGATGACTGGGAGTCTCATGTTCTACAGGTCAGGAAGGTGTTTCAAGTCCTGCGGGCCAATTCTCTGTTTGTGAAGGGCTCAAAATGTCTCTTCGGAGTCCAGAAGATTTCTTTTTTGGGGTACATTTTTTCTCCTTCTACTATTGAGATGGATCCCGTCAAGGTTCAGGCGATTTGTGACTGGACACAACCTACATCTGTTAAGAGTCTTCAGAAGTTCTTGGGTTTTGCTAATTTTTATCGTCGGTTCATTACTAATTTTTCCAGTGTTGTTAAACCTTTGACTGATTTGACTAAAAAGGGTGCTGATGTTGCTAATTGGTCTCCTACGGCTGTGGAGGCCTTTCAGGAACTTAAGCGCCGGTTTTCTTCTGCTCCTGTGTTATGTCAACCAGATGTTTCACTTCCTTTTCAGGTTGAGGTTGATGCTTCCGAGATTGGAGCGGGGGCGGTTTTGTCACAGAGAAGTTCCGATGGCTCGGTAATGAAGCCATGTGCGTTCTTTTCTAGAAAATTCTCGCCCGCCGAGCGCAATTATGATGTGGGTAATCGGGAGCTTTTGGCCATGAAGTGGGCATTTGAGGAGTGGCGTCATTGGCTTGAGGGTGCTAGACATCGTGTGGTGGTTTTGACTGATCACAAAAATCTGATTTACCTTGAGTCTGCCAGGCGTCTGAATCCTAGACAGGCTCGTTGGTCGTTGTTTTTTTCTCGTTTCAATTTTGTGGTTTCATACCTGCCAGGTTCAAAGAATGTGAAGGCAGATGCTCTTTCCAGGAGTTTTGTGCCTGACTCTCCTGGAGACTCTGGGCCTACTGGTATCCTTAGGGATGGGGTAATATTGTCCGCCGTCTCCCCAGACTTGCGACGTGCATTGCAGGAGTTTCAGGCGGATAAACCTGATCGTTGTCCACCAGAAAGACTGTTTGTTCCGGATGATTGGATGTTGTGAATTTGGATTCTGGGCTCCCCCGGTGGCTACTGGTGGAATTGAACTGGTGTTTTCATCTTCTCTGTTCACCTGTTCCCATCAAGATGTGGGAGTCGCTATATAACCTTGCTGCTCTGTTAGTTGCTTGCCGGTCAACAATGTTATCAGAAGCCTCTCTGTGCTTGTTCCTGCTCCTAGACAACTACTAGATAAGTTGGACTCTTGTCCATGTTTGTTTTTGCATTTTTGTTCCAGTTCACAGCTGTAGTTTCGTTACTGTGTCTGGAAAGCTCTTGTGAACAGGAATTGCCACTCTGGTGTTATGAGTTAATGCCAGAGTTTTAAAGTAATTTCTGGATGGTGTTTTGATAGGGTTTTCAGCTGACCATGAAAGTGCCCTTTCTGTCTTCTGCTATGTAGTAAGTGGACCTCAAATTTGCTAAACCTATTTTCATACTACGTTTGTTATTTCATCTTGATTCACCGCCAATACATGTGGGGGGCCTCTGTCTCCTTTCGGGGTATTTCTCTAGAGGTGAGCTAGGACTAATATTTCCCTCTGCTAGCATTATTTAGTCCTCCGGCTGGTGCTGGGCATCTAGAATCAACGTAGGCATGCTACCCGGCCACTGCTAGTTGTGTGTTAGGTTTAGTTCATGGTCAGCTCAGTTCCCATCTTCCAAGAGCTAGTTCCTATATATGCTGATGCTATGTTCTCTTGCCATTGAGAACATGACAGTTTGACCGGCCCACTAAAGGGTTAAAATCCTTGGCTGAGAAAGGAGAGAAATAAGAAGTCTGCTGAGAATTTTTTTTTTTTTTCTCCTTCTAATCTTTGAATGGCTCTGTGTCCACCTGTTTGTAATGGATCTTCAGAGTGTAACTGCAGGTTTGAATAATCTCGCCACGAAGGTACAAAATTTGCAAGACTTTGTTTGTCATGCACCTATATCTGAGCCGAGAATTCCTTTGCCGGAATTTTTCTCGGGGAATAGATCTGGGTTTCAGAATTTTCGAAATAATTGCAAATTATTTTTGTCCCTGAAATTTCGCTCTGCCGGAGACCCTGCACAGCAGGTCAGGATTGTGATTTCCTTGCTCCGGGGCGACCCTCAAGACTGGGCTTTTTCATTGACACCAGGGGATCCTGCGTTGCTCAATGTGGATGCGTTTTTTCTGGCCTTGGGGTTGCTTTATGACGAACCTCATTTGGAGCTTCAGGCAGAAAAAACTTTGATGTCCCTATCTCAGGGGCAAGATGAAGCGGAAATTTACTGTCAAAGATTCCGTAAATGGTCTGTGCTTACTCAGTGGAATGAGTGCGCCCTGGCGGCGACTTTCAGAGAGGGTCTCTCTGATGCCATTAAGGATGTTATGGTGGGGTTCCCTGTGCCTGCGGGTCTGAATGAGTCCATGACAATGGCTATTCAGATCGATAGGCGTTTGCGGGAGCGCAAACCAGTGCACCATCTGGCGGTGTCCACTGAGAAGTCGCCAGAGAGTATGCAGTGTGATAGAATTCTGTCCCGAAGCGAGCGGCAGAATTTTAGACGGAAAAATGGGTTGTGTTTCTATTGTGGTGATTCTACTCATGTTATATCAGCATGCTCTAAGCGCACTAAAAAGCTTGATAAATCTGTTTCCATTTGCACCTTACCGTCTAAGTTTATTCTATCTGTGACCCTGATTTGCTCTTTGTCATCTATTACCACGGACGCCTATGTCGACTCTGGCGCCGCTTTGAGTCTTATGGATTGGTCCTTTGCCAAACGCTGTGGGTATGATTTAGAGCCTTTGGAGACTCTTATTCCTCTGAAGGGGATTGACTCCACCCCATTGGCTAATAATAAACCACAATACTGGACACAAGTAACTATGCGTATTAATCCGGATCACCAGGAGATTATTCGCTTTCTGGTGCTGTATAATCTACATGATGATTTGGTGCTAGGATTGCCTTGGCTGCAATCTCACAACCCAGTCCTCGACTGGAGAGCTATGTCTGTGTTGAGCTGGGGATGTAAGGGGGCCCATGGGGATGTACCTGTGGTTTCCATTTCATCATCTATTCCCTCTGAAATTCCTGAGTTCCTGTCTGACTATCGTGACGTCTTTGAAGAATCCAAGCTTGGTTCATTACCTCCGCACCGAGAGTGCGATTGTGCCATAGATTTAATCCCGGGTAGTAAATACCCAAAGGGTCGTTTATTTAATCTGTCTGTGCCTGAACATGCTGCTATGCGAGAATATATAAAGGAGTCCTTGGAAAAGGGACATATTCGTCCATCGTCATCTCCCTTAGGAGCCGGTTTTTTCTTTGTGTCAAAAAAAGACGGCTCTTTGAGACCATGTATCGATTATCGGCTTTTGAATAAAATCACTGTAAAATATCAATACCCATTGCCGTTGCTGACTGATTTGTTTGCTCGCATAAAGGGGGCCAAGTGGTTCTCTAAGATTGACCTTCGTGGGGCGTATAATTTGGTGCGAATCAGGCAGGGGGATGAGTGGAAAACCGCATTTAATACGCCCGAGGGCCACTTTGAGTATTTAGTGATGCCTTTTGGTCTTTCTAATGCTCCGTCAGTTTTCCAGTCCTTTATGCATGATATTTTTCGCGATTATTTGGATAAATTTATGATTGTGTATCTGGATGATATTCTGATTTTTTCGGATGACTGGGACTCTCATGTCCAGCAAGTCAGGAGGGTTTTCCAGGTTTTGCGGTCTAATTCTTTGTGTGTGAAGGGTTCTAAGTGTGTTTTTGGGGTACAGAGGATTTCCTTTTTGGGATATATTTTTTCTCCCTCTTCCATTGAAATGGATCCTGTCAAGGTTCAAGCTATTTGTGATTGGACGCAGCCCTCTTCTCTTAAGAGTCTTCAGAAATTTTTGGGCTTTGCTAACTTTTATCGTCGATTTATTGCTGGTTTTTCGGATATTGCTAAGCCATTGACCGATTTGACTAAGAAGGGTGCTGATGTTGCTGATTGGTCCCCTGACGCTGTGGAGGCCTTTCGGGAGCTTAAGCGCCGTTTTTCCTCTGCCCCTGTGTTGCGTCAGCCTGATGTTGCTCTACCTTTTCAGGTTGAGGTCGACGCTTCTGAGATCGGAGCTGGGGCAGTGTTGTCGCAGAAAAGTTCTGACTGCTCCGTGATGAGGCCTTGTGCCTTCTTCTCCCGTAAATTTTCGCCCGCTGAGCGGAATTATGATGTTGGGAATCGGGAGCTTTTGGCCATGAAGTGGGCTTTTGAGGAGTGGCGCCATTGGCTTGAGGGGGCCAGACATCAGGTGGTGGTATTGACTGACCACAAAAACTTGATTTATCTTGAGACCGCCAGGCGCCTGAATCCTAGACAGGCGCGCTGGTCATTATTTTTCTCTCGGTTTAATTTTGTGGTGTCATACCTACCGGGTTCTAAGAATGTTAAGGCGGATGCCCTTTCTAGGAGTTTTGAGCCTGACTCGCCTGGTAACTCTGAGCCCACAGGTATCCTTAAGGATGGAGTGGTATTGTCAGCCGTTTCTCCAGACCTGCGGCGGGCCTTGCAGGAGTTTCAGGCGGATAGACCGGATCGTTGCCCACCTGATAAACTGTTTGTTCCTGATGATTGGACCAGTAGAGTCATCTCTGAGGTTCATTCTTCTGCGTTGGCAGGTCATCCTGGCATTTTTGGTACCAGGGATTTGGTGGCAAGGTCCTTCTGGTGGCCTTCCCTGTCACGAGATGTGCGAGGCTTTGTGCAGTCTTGTGACGTTTGTGCTCGGGCCAAGCCTTGTTGCTCTCGGGCTAGTGGATTATTGTTGCCCTTGCCTATTCCTAAGAGGCCTTGGACGCACATCTCGATGGATTTTATTTCTGATCTGCCTGTTTCTCAGAAGATGTCTGTCATCTGGGTGGTGTGTGACCGTTTCTCTAAGATGGTCCATTTGGTTCCTCTGCCCAAGTTGCCTTCTTCTTCCGAGTTGGTTCCTCTGTTTTTTCAAAATGTTGTTCGTTTGCATGGTATTCCTGAGAATATCATTTCTGACAGAGGGACCCAATTCGTGTCTAGATTTTGGCGGGCATTCTGTGCTAGGATGGGCATAGATTTGTCTTTTTCGTCCGCTTTCCATCCTCAGACGAATGGCCAGACCGAGCGGACTAATCAGACCCTGGAGACATATCTGAGGTGTTTTGTGTCTGCTGACCAGGATGATTGGGTTGCTTTTTTGCCATTGGCAGAGTTCGCTCTCAATAATCGGGCCAGCTCTGCCACTTTGGTGTCCCCGTTTTTCTGTAATTCGGGGTTTCATCCTCGATTTTCCTCTGGTCAGGTGGAATCTTCGGATTGTCCTGGAGTGGATGCTGTGGTGGAGAGATTGCATCAGATCTGGGGGCAGGTGGTGGACAATTTGAGGTTGTCCCAGGAGAAGACTCAGCTTTTTGCCAACCGCCACCGTCGTGTTGGTCCTCGGCTTTGTGTTGGGGATTTGGTGTGGTTGTCTTCTCGTTTTGTCCCTATGAGGGTCTCTTCTCCTAAGTTTAAGCCTCGGTTCATCGGCCCGTATAAGATATTGGAGATTCTTAACCCTGTTTCCTTCCGTTTGGACCTCCCTGCATCCTTTTCTATTCATAACGTTTTTCATCGGTCATTATTGCGCAGGTATGAGGTACCGGTTGTGCCTTCCGTTGAGCCTCCTGCTCCGGTGTTGGTTGAGGGTGAGTTGGAGTACGTTGTGGAGAAAATCTTAGACTCTCGTGTTTCCAGACGGAGACTCCAGTATCTGCTCAAGTGGAAGGGATACGGCCAGGAGGATAATTCTTGGGTGAATGCATCTGATGTTCATGCCTCTGATCTGGTTCGTGCCTTTCATAGGGCCCATCCTGATCGCCCTGGGGGTTCTGGTGAGGGTTCGGTGCCCCCTCCTTGAGGGGGGGGTACTGTTGTGAATTTGGATTCTGGGCTCCCCCGGTGGCTACTGGTGGAATTGAACTGGTGTTTTCATCTTCTCTGTTCACCTGTTCCCATCAAGATGTGGGAGTCGCTATATAACCTTGCTGCTCTGTTAGTTGCTTGCCGGTCAACAATGTTATCAGAAGCCTCTCTGTGCTTGTTCCTGCTCCTAGACAACTACTAGATAAGTTGGACTCTTGTCCATGTTTGTTTTTGCATTTTTGTTCCAGTTCACAGCTGTAGTTTCGTTACTGTGTCTGGAAAGCTCTTGTGAACAGGAATTGCCACTCTGGTGTTATGAGTTAATGCCAGAGTTTTAAAGTAATTTCTGGATGGTGTTTTGATAGGGTTTTCAGCTGACCATGAAAGTGCCCTTTCTGTCTTCTGCTATGTAGTAAGTGGACCTCAAATTTGCTAAACCTATTTTCATACTACGTTTGTTATTTCATCTTGATTCACCGCCAATACATGTGGGGGGCCTCTGTCTCCTTTCGGGGTATTTCTCTAGAGGTGAGCTAGGACTAATATTTCCCTCTGCTAGCATTATTTAGTCCTCCGGCTGGTGCTGGGCATCTAGAATCAACGTAGGCATGCTACCCGGCCACTGCTAGTTGTGTGTTAGGTTTAGTTCATGGTCAGCTCAGTTCCCATCTTCCAAGAGCTAGTTCCTATATATGCTGATGCTATGTTCTCTTGCCATTGAGAACATGACAATTGGACCAGTAGAGTCATCTCCGAGGTCCATTCTTCTGTGTTGGCTGGTCATCCTGGAATATTTGGTACTAGAGACTTGGTGGCCAGGTCTTTTTGGTGGCCTTCCTTGTCAAGGGATGTGCGCACCTTTGTGCAGTCTTGTGAAGTGTGTGCTCGGGCTAAGCCTTGCTGTTCTCGGGCCAGTGGGTTGTTGCCTATCCCGAAGAGGCCTTGGACGCACATTTCCATGGATTTTATTTCAGATCTCCCTGTCTCACAGAAAATGTTCGTTATCTGGGTTGTGTGTGACCGCTTTTCTAAGATGGTTCATTTGGTACCCTTGCCTAAGTTGCCTTCCTCCTCTGAGTTGGTCCCTTTATTTTTTCAGAACGTGGTTCGTTTGCATGGGATTCCGGAGAATATCGTTTCTGACAGGGGATCCCAGTTTGTGTCTAGATTTTGGCGGACGTTTTGTGCTAAGATGGGCATTGATTTGTCTTTCTCGTCTGCATTCCATCCTCAGACGAATGGCCAGACGGAACGAACTAATCAGACCTTGGAAACTTATTTAAGGTGTTTTGTTTCTGCTGATCAAGATGACTGGGTTGCCTTTTTGCCACTGGCCGAATTTGCCCTTAATAATCGGGCTAGTTCTGCTACTTTGGTTTCTCCTTTCTTTTGTAATTCAGGGTTTCATCCTCGTTTTTCCTCTGGTCAGGTGGAGCCTTCGGATTGTCCTGGAGTGGACGTGGTGGTGGACAGGCTACATCAGATTTGGAATCAGGTGGTGGACAATTTGAAGTTGTCTCAGGAGAAGACTCAGCAGTTTGCTAATCGCTGTCGCCGCGTGGGTCCCCGACTTCTTGTTGGGGACTTGGTGTGGTTGTCTTCTCGTTTTGTCCCTATGAAGGTCTCTTCTCCTAAGTTCAAGCCTCGGTTCATCGGTCCTTATAAGATCTTGGAGATTCTTAACCCTGTATCTTTTCGTTTGGATCTCCCAGCATCGTTTGCTATTCATAATGTGTTCCATCGGTCGTTATTGCGGAGGTATGAGGTGCCCGTTGTTCCTTCGGTTGAGCCTCCTGCTCCGGTGCTGGTGGAGGGAGAATTGGAGTATGTTGTTGAGAAGATCTTGGATTCTCGTGTTTCCAGACGTAAACTCCAGTATTTGGTTAAGTGGAAGGGTTATGGTCAGGAGGATAATTCCTGGGTGGTCGCCTCTGATGTTCATGCGACTGATTTGGTCCGCGCCTTCCATAGAGCTCATCCTGATCGCCCTGGGGGTTCTCGTGAGGGTTCGGTGACCCCTCCTCAAGGGGGGGTACTGTTGTGGATTCTGTTTTTGGGCTCCCTCTGGTGGTTACAACTGGTACTGGGTGTCTTTGGTGGGTTGCGGTCTCTGGTTTCCACCTGTCCATCAGAGGCTGGGTGTTTCCTATTTAACCTGGCTTTCCTGTCATTCCCTTGCCGGCTATCAATGTATCAGTGTGTCTCTGTTACCTTTGCTACCTGCTCCTAGGCCTTCAAGACAAGCTAAGTCTGGATTTCCCTGTTTCATGTTTGCTTTCATGTTTTTAGTCCAGCTTGCAGATATGTAATTCTCTGCTGCTGGTTGCTCTAGTGGGCTGAAATTACCACTCATGTACCATGAGTTGGCACATGAGTTCAAGTAATTTCAGGATGGTATTTTGAAGGGTTTTAAGCTGACCGCGCAGTTCACCTTTTGTATCCTCTGCTATCTAGCTTAAGCGGGCCTCATTTTGCTGAATCTGTTTTCATAACTACGTTTGTGCCTTCCTCTCATTTCACCGTCATTATATGTGGGGGGCTGCTATTGCTGTGGGAATATTTCTCTGGAGGCAAGATAGGTCTGTGATTCTTCTGATAGGGGTAGCTAGATCTCCGGCTGGCGCGAGACGTCTAGAGTCCCCCCAGGAACGTTCCCCGGCTGCTGTTAGTTGAGTGTTGAGGTTCAGGATCGCGGTCAGCTCAGGTTCCATCACCCTAGAGCTCGTCCTGTTTTTGCCCGTGTTATGTGTTTAATTCCCTGCCATTGGGAACATGACAGGGTGCATTGAGTTTTTAGACTAAAGATGCAGTGTATGAGGTCGGTTCCTGACCACTCGTTTCCTGGACAGATTGGACAGCAGAAGCAGGGCAAGTGCTCAATTGACACACTCTAAAGCCTGACCTGCATGTAATGAGTCAATTTATCGGCAAAAACAGGACCACTGCCTTTGGCACTTTAGGTGTATTGAGAGTCTATGAAAACTATAAACCATGTCTAATGATGGTGATATTACTTAATCGTTAATTTGTACCTTGCTTAAGAGGGATAGAGGAGGTAAGCTGATTTGCACCAGAAAGTCCCTTAAAATTTGGAGTTGGACAGGTTGAGATTTATCTTTCCAAACCTGCTTTTCTTGACGTTTTCAGTTGTTTCCCCCGAGGTAAGCTGAATGGGGATTTCTGGACACTGTTTATCACTATTAAACTATATGAGGCCGGAGTCACACGACAGCTACGGCCGAGTCTCGCAGGTTAAAAACAAGCTCTGGCGCCGGCACTCCGGAGTGGAGCGAGCAGCTCCATGTATTGCTATGTGGCCGCACGCACCGCTCTGGAGTGCCCGTGCCAGAGCTTGGTTTTAACCTGCGAGACTCGGCCGTATCTCGCTGCGTGTGATCCCGGCCTAATAGATGTATTTTTATTTTGCTATTTTTTATTATTTATTAATATGTTTATTTTTCTTTTAGTCTATTTTTCATGTAATTTTTAGTTTGTAGGGACCTGCAGTTTCTGCTTACAGTGATGGTTGAAACTCAGCTCCTTTGTGATAAGCTGACTATTTGAAAAGCCTTACTTAGCAAAAGATCAGAGAAATATTCCAGATTTAACCTGCTTTATTTTCATTATCTGCTCTGGTCAGATTCAGGGAAGGTATGACCCACAACACAGATATTGGCTGCTGGATGACCTCACAGGCTCAGCAAAAACAAAAACAACTAGAAAAAAGAAGGCAGCGCAATCCAAAGTGTGTTTCCTACTGTAACTCGTTCATATTGCCATTGATCTGTTGGTAAAATAACATACAGCAGTATCACCATACTACAATAGCACTGTGTTTTTAAAGCTTAGGCTGGAGTCACACATAATGTATAAAAAAATCGGTCCGTTTTTCACGGACAAGAATCGCATGAATGTTCCCTGAGCAGTGATCCATATGTCATCCATGTGCAATGCGAGGATGTGATTTTCTCGCATCTAAGCATTCATGTGACATCCGTGTGACATCCGTATGTCATCCGTATGGCGAGATTTTCTCAACAGCTTGCAAAATAGACATATAATGGATCCCGGCACAGAAAATAATGAATAAATAATGTGGAAGCCTATTTATTGGCTCCACAAGTTCCATTCTACAAGCAAAAAAAATTGTGTGGTCTCCTGCGCAATTTTCTTCACCAGAGAGGAAAAGCCGACGGCCGGGGCCGATATTTGTAGCCTGGGAAGGGGTTAATGCCCATGGATCTTCCCAGGCGATTAATATCAGCCCACAGCTGCATGTTTAGCTTTACTGGCTATTCTATTAGAAAATTACTTGTTTCTGAACTTTTTCCCATGCTGATGAGTTCACCTAAGGTCAGGCGGGGCAGCTGTGCAGCATCAGTGACTACCGCTGAGGTCACTGAGCATGCGCAGACTCACAGCCTGACCTGTGGTGAACTCGGCAGCGTGGGGAAAAATTCTGAAACTTTCCCATGCTACAGAGTTCATGTCCGGTCAGGTGGGGAGACTGCCCAATATTGCCTTGCGCTGGCGTGTACTCCGGAGGACAGAGAATGAACTTCAATCCAATATTGCGGCCAGCATGCAGCCAGCGGGTAAGGAAAGGGTGAATCAAACACCCGAAAACCCCGCCCATATGACCCAAAACTGGTCCTGCCAAATTCAGGTGACAGGTTCCCTTTAAAGAAAAAAATTGCACCATTTTCCGAGATCCATAGCGTCTCGTTTTTTATGATCTTGGGTTGGGTGAGGTCTTATTTTTTGCTTGCCAAGCTGACATTTTTATTGATACCATTTTGGTGCAGATACAATCTTTTGATCGCCCGTTATTGCATTTTAATGCAGTGTCGCGGCGACCCAAAAAATGTAATTCTGGCGTTTTGAGTTTTTTCTCGCTACTCCGTTTATCGATCAAGTTAATCCTTTTTTTATTGATAGATTGGACAATTCTGAATGCAGTGATACCAAATATGTTTGATTTTTTTTATTGTTTTATTTTGAACGGGGTGATTTAAACATTTATATATATATATATTTTTTTATATATTTTTAAAAACTTTTTTTTTAACTTTTGACATGCTTCAATAGTCTCCATGGGAGAATGGAAGCTGCCATAACCTGATTGGCTCTGCTACAAACAGACGATGATCAGATCACTTGTATGTAGCGGAATTGCTGACTTGCTATGAGTGCCGACCATCGAGCGGCGCTCATAGCAATCCAGAACTGACAATCATAGAGGTCTTCAGGGGACCTCTGGTTGTCATGCCAATCATCTATTGCCAAGCCAATCACTGGTGGGTGGATTTCACCTGTCATTATGATTCTCCAGGTCTATACGAGTTCATAGACACCAAACATGTCTAGTTTCTTTTTTATTTAAGTGGTGAAAAAAATCCAAAGTTTGTTAACTTTGTTTGTTAAAAAAAAAATTGCTTCATTTTCCGACACCAGTTGCGTCTCTATTTTTCGTGATCTCGGGTAGGGTGAGGGCTTATTTTTTGTATGCCAAGCTGATGTTTTTAATGTTACCATTTTGGTGCACATAAGATCTTTTGATTGCTGATTATTGCATTTTAATGCAATGTTGTGGCGACCAAAAAAACATAATTCTGGGATTTTGACTTTTTACGCCGTTTGCTGATAGATCGGGGATTCTGAACTCGGCGATACCAAATATGTGTATGATATTTTCTATTGTTTTATTTTGAATTTGGCAAAAAGAGGGGTGATTTGAACTTATATATATATATATATACACTCACCGGCCACTTTATTAGGTACACCTGTCCAACTTCTTGTTAACACTTAATTTCTAATCAGCCAATCACATGGCGGCAACTCAGTGCATTTAGGCATGTAGACATGGTCAAGACAATCTCCTGCAGTTCAAACCGAGCATCAGTATGGGGAAGAAAGGTGATTTGAGTGCCTTTGAACGTGGCATGGTTGTTGGTGCCAGAAGGGCTGGTCTGAGTATTTCAGAAACTGCTGATCTACTGGGATTTTCACGCACAACCATCTCTAGGGTTTACAGAGAATGGTCCGAAAAAGAAAAAAAATCCAGTGAGCGGCAGTTCTGTGGGCGGAAATGCCTTGTTGATGCCAGAGGTCAGAGGAGAATGGGCAGACTGGTTCGAGCTGATAGAAAGGCAACAGTGACTCAAATCGCCACCCGTTACAACCAAGGTAGGCCTAAGAGCATCTCTGAACGCACAGTGCATCGAACTTTGAGGCAGATGGGCTACAGCAGCAGAAGACCACACCGGGTACCACTCCTTTCAGCTAAGAACAGGAAACTGAGGCTACAATTTGTACAAGCTCATCGAAATTGGACAGTAGAAGATTGGAAAAACGTTGCTTGGTCTGATGAGTCTCGATTTCTGCTGCGACATTCGGATGGTAGGGTCAGAATTTGGCGTAAACAACATGAAAGCATGGATCCATCCTGCCTTGTATGGAGCATCTTTGGGATGTGCAGCCGACAAATCTGCGGCAACTGTGTGATGCCATCATGTCAATATGGACCAAAATCTCTGAGGAATGCTTCCAGCACCTTGTTGAATCTATACCACGAAGAATTGAGGCAGTTCTGAAGGCAAAAGGGGGTCCAACCCGTTACTAGCATGGTGTACCTAATAAAGTGGCCGGTGAGTGTATATATATATATATATATATATATATATATATATATATATATATATATATATATATATATATAAAAATTTAAATATTTTTAAAAACTTTTTCTTACTTTTTGCATGCTTCAATAGTCTCCATGGGAGACTAGTAGCTGCACTTGTGCTCTGCTGCAAACAGGCAATGATCACATTGCTTGCATGTAGTAGAAATGCTCACTTGCTATGAGCGCCGACCACCGGGCGACGCTCATAGCAATCGGGAATGAGAACCATAAAGGTCTGCAGGAGACCTCTGGTTGTCATGCCAACCCATCGGTGACCCACGATCACGTGACGGGGTCAACGATGGGCGATATTTCTAGCGCGCTTGCCAGAAGTGCGCGTTAAATGCCGCTGTCAGAGATTGACAGCGACATTTAACAGGTTAACAGATGCAGGTGGATCGCGATTCCCCCTGCGGCTGTGAGAAGCACATGTCAGCTGTTTAAAACAGCTGACATGTGTTGGGAAAGATGTGGGCTCAGTGCTGGAGCCCACATCAAAGGCCGGGGTCACACTAGACCGTAATACGGACAAGTGCTATGCGATAAAAAATCGCATAGCACTCGGCCCAATGTTAATCTATGGTTCAGCTCCCATCATCCGATATTTTCTCCACCGTATTTCGGATCCGAGGGAACTCGCAGCAGGCTGCGATTGTCAGCGTATCTCGGCCGAGACTCGCCAATGCAAGTCTATGGGTGCGCGAAAAAATCGGATTACACACGGACCATGCGTGTGCATTGCGAGAAATACGCAGCGGTGTTCTATAGAAAAGCCGGTAATTCAATTGCCGGCTTCTCATTTCTCCTTCACAAACCCGACATGATATGAGACATGGTTTACATACAGTAAACCATCTCATATCCCCCTTTTTTTTGCATATTCCACACTACTAATGTTAGTAGTGTGTATGTGCAAAATTTGGCCGCTGTAGCTGCTCAAATAAAGGGTTAAATGGCGGAAAAAATTGGCGTGGGCTCCCGCGCAATTTTCTCCGCCAGAGTAGTAAAGCCAGTGACTGAGGGCAGATATTAATAGCCAGGAGAGGGTCCATGGTTATTGGCCCCCCCCGTGGCTAAAAACATCTGCCCCCAGCCACCCCAGAAAAGGCACATCTGGAAGATGCGCCTATTCTGGCACTTGGCCACTCTCTTCCCACTCCCTGTAGTGGTGGGATATGGGGTAATGAAGGGTTAATGCCACCTTGCTATTGTAAGGTGACATTAAGCCAGATTAATAATGGAGACAGGCTCGGACTGGCCCACCGGAGAACCGGAGGATCCTCCGGTGGGCCCAGGCACTGACACCTGCTGGCAGGGCCCCCACTGCTCCAGGGCCCCCACTGCTCCAGGGCCCCCCCGGCCGCCCGCCCCCCACTCACCCTCCTTGAAGACGATACTCACCCTGCTCCAGCGATGGTCTCGGCGTCTGCACTGCAGCTCGTCCTGAATGAGCGGTCACGTGGTACCGCTCATTAAGGTCATGAATATGCGCATATTCATGACCTTAATGACAGTATCACATGACCGCACAAGCAGGAAGAGGATGCTGCGCCGCCGCTGGGAGTCAGGACAGAGCGCGAGGGATGTCGGCACGGCCGTGCAGTGTGTGGGACAGGTGAGTATGACTATGAGGGACGGGGGGACTGGGGGATGAAGGAGGACATAACCCGGCGCGCTGTGCAAGATGGGAGCGGGAGCGGGTGCGGGTAAGCCATGCATACAGCAGGGGGGGATATGAGCCATGCATACGGGGGGGTAATAGTCTGGGGAAGCTTGCTGGACACACTGGGGGCAGTGCTGGACATACTAAGGCAGATTGCTGGACACACTGGGGCAATGCTGGACACTGGGGCAGATTGCTGGACATACTGGGGCAGATTGCTGGACACACTGGGGCACTGCTGGACACTGGGGCAGATTGCTGGACACACTGGGGGCAGTGCTGGACATACTGGGCAGATTGCTGGACACACTGGGGCAATGCTGGACACTGGGGCAGATTGCTGGACACTGGGGCAGATTGCTGGACACACTGGGGCAATGCTGGACACTGGGGCAGATTGCTGGACACTGGGGGCAGTGCTGGACACTGGGGCAGATTGCTGGACACACTGGGGGCAGTGCTGGACACTGGGGCAGATTGCTGGACACACTGGGGGCAATGCTGGACACTGGGGCAGATTGCTGGACACTGGGGCAGATTGCTGGACACACTGGGGCAATGCTGGACACTGGGGCAGATTGCTAGACATACTGGGGCAGATTGCTGGACACACTGGGGGCAGTGCTGGACATACTGGGGCAGATTGCTGGACACACTGGGGGCAATGCTGGACACTGGGGCAGATTGCTGGACACTGGGGCAGATTGCTGGACACACTGGGGCAATGCTGGACACTGGGGCAGATTGCTAGACATACTGGGGCAGATTGCTGGACACACTGGGGGCAGTGCTGGACATACTGGGGCAGATTGCTGGACACACTGGGGCAGATTGCTGGACACACTGGGGCAGATTGCTGGACACACTGGGGGCAATGCTGGACACTGGGGCAGTGCTGGACCTACTGGGGCAATGCTGGACACTGGGGCAAATTGCTGGACACACTGGGGGCAGTGCTGGACATACTGGGGCAGATTGCTGGACATACTGGGGCAGATTGCTGGACACACTGGGGGCAGTGCTGGACATACTGGGGCAGATTGCTGGACACACTGGGGCAATGCTGGACACTGGGGCAGATTGCTGGACACACTGGGGGCAATACTGGACACTGGGGCAGATTGCTGGACATACTGGGGCAGATTGCTGGACACATTGGGGGCAGTGCTGGACATACTGGGGCAGATTGCTGGACACACTGGGGCAGATTGCTGGACACACTGGGGGCAATGCTGGACACTGGGGCAGTGCTGGACATACTGGGGTAATGCTGGACACTGGGGCAGATTGCTGGACACACTGGGGGCAGTACTGGACATACTGGGGCAGATTGCTGGACACACTGGGGCAATGCTGGACACTGGGGCAGATTGCTGGACACACTGGGGCAATGCTGGACACGGGCAGATTGCTGGACACACTGGGGGCAGTGCTGGACACTGGGCAGATTGCTGGACACACTGGGGGCAGTGCTGGACATACTGGGGCAGATTGCTGGACATACTGGGGCAGATTGCTGGACACACTGGGGGCAGTGCTGGACATACTGGGGCAGATTGCTGGACAACCTGGGGGTAATATGCTTGACATACTGGGGAAGATTGCTGGACACACTGTCTGGGGGCAATGCTGGACATACTGGGGCAGATTGCTGGACACACTGGGGGTAATATGCTGGACACACTGGGGCAGATTGCTGGACACACTGTCTGGGGGCAATGCTGGACACTCTGGGGTAATATGCTGGACACACTAGGCCAGATTGCTGGACACACTGGGGGAAATGCGGGACACACTGGGGCAATATGCTTGACATACTGGGGAAGATTGCTGGACACACTGGGGGTAATATGCTGGACACACTGGGGGTAATATGCTGGACACACTGGGGTAGATTGCTGGACACACTGGGGCAGGACTGGAGGAATGGGCAGAATGTAGATACGGGGCATGATTGGAGACAGGGGCAGAATGGAAGACATGGGGCAGGATTGGATCATGGGGCAGGATGGATACGATGGAGACAGAATGGGGCAGGATGGGGAGATCATATGGTGCAGAATGGATACTCATGAGGGCAGGATGCGAGAACATATGGCTGGAGCCAGGAATGAGATAAACGGGGCCAGGGTGGGGAATATTATTACCATAGGGGCTAATTAAGGGATATTATTACTGCAGTTATGTATTTTATTTTATTTTTTGAGTATACTGTTTTAAATGGGGGGGCGGTCCTGTTAGTGTGCAGAGTGACACTATATCGCCTTTTTTTCTTCATGTGGTGTAATGTAGAAGTTGTGAAAAATTAAAGGGCCACTGTCACCCCCCTCCAGCCGTTATAAACTAAAAGAGCCACCTTGTGCAGCAGTAATGCTGCAGTCTAACAAGGTGGCTCTTTTAGTTTTTGATTCATTTATTACCTCAAAAAAGCGTTTTAAAAATTGGCCACACATACCAGATATTGTACCGGGAGGCGGTCCGAATCGTCCTGTATGAAGCTCCCAACTGTCGTCACTCTTCTCTTCAGGGGCGATGGTACCCGCCCCCTGAGCGCTGTTATCTTCTGAAATCCGGCGCCTGCGCTGTGCGTGCCTGCCTGGGGCCTGCGCAGTGTTCATTGTCAGTGCGGCCACCCTGTTGCTGAATCCCCCGCCCCGCACTGTTATTCATTATGCACAGTGCGGGGCTGGGGTTCCTGGGAAGGCGGGGGAGCTGGGGAGCGTCTAAACAGCGCAGTGCGCATGCCCAGGAACCCCAGCCCCGCACTGTGCATAATGAATAACAGTGCGGGGCGGGGGATTCAGCAACAGTGTGGCCGCACTGACAATGAACACTGCGCAGGCCCCAGGCAGGCACGCACAGCGCAGGCGCCGGATTTCAGAAGATAACAGCGCTCAGGGGGAGGGTACCATCGCCCCTGAAGAGAAGAGTGACGGCAGTTGGGAGCTTCATAGAGGACGATTCGGACCGCCTCCTGGTACAATATCTGGTATGTGTGGCCAATTTTTAAAACGCTTTTTTGAGGTAATAAATGAATCAAAAACTAAAAGAGCCACCTTGTTAGACTGCAGCATTACTGCTGCACAAGGTGGCTCTTTTAGTTTATAACGGCTGGGGGGGGTGACAGTGGCCCTTTAAGTAATGTGTGCTGCAAGCGGAGCTCGAGATAACTGTGTTATTTCCTGCAGAAATGAGTCCTGGCTGGAAGAAATGATGGCGGTCTGTGCGGGATGAAAGATGAAGGACTTCACCTAGAGACGTCACTGGTGAGTCAGTGTTACCTATACACTGACACTATACACTGTATACTATATACAGAGCTCCTGTGTACAATGTCACCAGTGATCACTGTATTACCTATACATTATATACAGAGCTCCTGTGTATAATATCACCAGTGATCTCTGTATTACCTCTACACAGACACTGCATACTAAGTACAGATCTCCTGTGTATAATGTCACTTAGGCTGCCGTCACACATTCAGTATTTGGTCTGTAATTTACATCAGTATTTGTAAGCCAAAACCAGGAATGGGTGATAAATACAGAAGTGGTGCATATGTTTCTATTATACTTTGCCTCTGATTGTTCCACTCCTGGTTTTGGCTTACAAATACTGATGTAAAATACTGACCAAATACTGCTAGTGTGACGGCAGCCTTATGGTGATAGTATTGTGTTTTGTTTTTTTTATTTCTGATCAGTATTGTAGTATTCAGTCACCATGTGGTGGTAATATGTGGTCTGGAAATGGGGTTGTGGTATTTGTCCCTTGTATGTGCTATTTGGTCACCAAGTGGTGGTAATATGTGGTCTTGACATGGTGCGGTGGTAATTGTCCCTTGTATGTAGTATTATTCGGTCACTATGTGGTCTGGTCATGGTGTGGTGGTATTTCTTCCTGTATGTGTTATTATTGGTCTTGGTATAGTGGATTTTGTTGTGTATGGCGGTCATTTGTTCTCTCTGATATTAATTAGGAGAAGATTCTTTATTTCCATTAGAGTTTTAATGCTTTGTACACAGCGGCGGAGATGCACTTACAGGGGGTTTCCTGTGGAAAAAAAGTAATCACCTCTCCACAGGATAAGTGATAACGTATTGATTGGTGGGGGTCAGACTGCTTGGACCCATTCAGCAAAATGTGGAACTTTTTATCCCCATTAGACTGGAGTGGCATGTCCGACTAGATCACTGATCCATTCATTCCCTCAGTGGCTGCACTTGTTTTTTTCTGGAAGCCCCAAAGAGAATGAATGGAGCTGCGGTCAGAAATCCCACCTTCCGCTACATTTTAAAATAGTGATAAAAGTGTCCTGTCAGGGATAAAACTTCCCCATTCTTCGGATCGGTGCAGTTTCTAATGGTCGGATCTAAGCGATCACCTATCCTGTGGAGCCCATGGATCAGTGATAACTTGTTTTAACCAAGAACCCCATTAATGTAAACTACCGTAATTATACATCCCAGTTATTGGGGCACACGGTAGATGTGCAGCAGCCGCCGGTGTTTTACAGCCGATGCTCCACTATAATGACAGATATTTGCATATAGCTGTAGGGTGGGCCCCTAGAGTCCATTCCTCTGGTGGGCCCCAGACACCCCAGTCCGACGCTGAATGGAGAGGCGTCAATTATGTCACCTATCCATTATTAATCCAATTGTCTGAAGTGCCTCTTCCTGTGCTACTCAGCTGTCAGAACGGAACTGTCACTGAGCATTTACACGCAGTGACAGTTTGAAGTCATGATGGACACAGCACGTCATGATGTGGGAGCTGACACACGCTCATGATGTGCTATGCCCGTCATTCGGCGTTGAGGGGTTAAAGTATGCCCACCTTTACACTATTATTTTCAAAACAGAGGAGCAAAAAAACTACTTCAGAAGTACACGTTGCCACTGCCAGTAATGACATATAGTTACCTACTGTGACTTCGCTGACAGTGAAGAGGTCATCTACACAGCCAGTCTGTTAAGTTAGTGCTATTAATGACAGCAACGTGGTCAGTACTGAGTGTTCCATCAGCTGGAGGATAAAACAACAATGTGCCAGCAACTCGCAGAAATAATACAAATAGCACAAAAGGAAGATTTCACAGAAAAGCTACAAAGAGATCATTCTCGGCAGGACAGAAAGTTCCTGGCTCTTTTATTGTCTCATTTTGTCAAATTTGTAGAACTTTTTTTTATGATTTGTCATGATTGATTATTATTAATGTAAACACATTTGGAAAAATGACAGTAATGCCAAATATTTTTTTGTTTGAATATGGAAATACTGTTGCAAAAATCTTGGTATGACCAAAATATGTGCAAGTAGTCTTAATCTATCATTGAGAAGGACCAAATGTAATGATTACGTTTTAATTTCACATTATAATGTAACATTACTTATTCATTTGCACATACTGTAAAGTAAGCCCCAGTAAATGCTATAAAAACCAGTGGAAGCTAATGTTCTGTAGGTGTCATTTTAGTAAATACTTGTATTTCACAAAAAAATAACATATATAAAAAAACAAAATTATACTATAAACATAAAAAAGAATAGATGTTGTCTATGGGAGCATATGTTGTTCTAAAACCTCTCCATAATGCTAAGCAATGATAATGCAATTAAAGATGTGTAAGATGCCCATGCTATAGGGCACTAATGCAACATCACACCATCAGAGATCAAAGCTTTTAAACTCTGCACTGACAAGCTGGATGGTGGATGGTTCCTCTCTTCTTCAGTTTGCAGGACATTGTATTTGTGGTTTCCATAGTGACGTTCACATTTTTATTCTTCTGACCACATAAGTCTTCCAATTTGCCTTAAATCACTGTAAATGGGATGTTCCACAAAAAAGACGGCAGCGTTTCTGGATTGTGTGAAAATGTGTTTTATACCTTGCATTATAGAGCTTTCACTTATATTTGTGGATAGCATGGTGAACTGTGTTTACAGACAATGATTTTTGTAAGTATTCCTGAGCCAATACAGTGATTTGCATAACCAAATCATTCCTGTTTTAATGTGGCGCCACCTGAGGGCCCGTAGATCACAAGGAACCAATAATGACAATCAGTCTTGTCACTTGTGCACATAAATTTCTTCTGAATCTCTGAATCTTTTGATATTATGCACATGGAGCGCCTGCCAGGGCCGTGGGGTACTTGGAACGGGCCGGTTCTTAAAGGGATGTGTTACAGTGGCAGTGACCCGGTCCGTGGCCCTGGGTGTCCAATAGAAGGGGTGAAGTAAATGGGAAATAAAGTTTATAAAGTTTGTTTGTGATGCCACTTATGGTATTCGGCAATAGAGGTGTTAGCCGACACTGCTTCAGAGTCCGCTGGGGCTGATGGTGATGCAGCAAAGTTGGTACAGCTCTCCACAGGTAGAGCTAGACCCCAGGGCAGCTGTAGTATTAAAGGTGTTGATGGTGCTTGTGGTAGTTGTAGTAGCTGTGGTGCAGGGTGGATGGGCAGAACCCTCTTTCTTATGTTCCTTTCTCTGGCCGTCTCACTACGCTGGCTTCCACCCTTCTGCGCTGCGACTTCACACATCCCAATCTGTCCCAATCTAGCAGCTTCGGACCTTGTCGGGCGACGTCCTCTGAGTCCCCTTGCTTCTATGTGGCTGCCTTCTCAGCCAATGAGTGTGGATGTGGCTATGGCACATACAGATACCACAGCCTCCGGTTAGCTGGCTGTCCTTAGTTTCTCCACTAGATAGAGGGACGGTCCCTCACTGCGACCTAGTTCCTCCGCCGACCACACCGGTGTATATGGGCCCCACAGATGGATCTCTCACTATCTATGCCCCTGGAACCCCTTCCTTCAGTTCTTTCTTTTGTGTCACTTTCCTTCAGTTCCATCTCTCTGGGAACTCCTTTCTGTCCTCTCAGGTGCTGCAGACCCCAACATCTGCTCAGCTTCACTCCTCTTACAAGCTCTGCCGAAGCTGATGTTCCTCAACAAGCTCCTCTCTAGCCCCCTCTGACAGGGAGCTCCTTCTTAGCACATCTTCCTGCTCCTCTGTCCTCTCACAATCTGACTAACTTTCCCTCTTAATTAGCTCCTCCCCTACTCTACCTACCCCACCCACTCCTCCAACACCCTTTCCTATCCAGCCAGGCCCTGAATTCATTGTCTGTGTTGGATGCAGGTGTAGGGTTCTGTGCCATGCCCCTCCTTACCTGAGAGCAAAGTATCACACCTCTGAGTAGTAGGTGGGATATCTAAAGTCTTTGCAATTTTACGTTGAGGAATATTTTCTGAAATTGTCCAAAAATTTGTAGATGCAGTTGTTCAGTGATAAAATTCTGACCATCTTATCCTGAGAGACTCTGCCTCTCTAACATTGTCTTTAATACACAGTTATGAAACCTAGCTGAAAATTTACCCTCCAGTTGTTTTTCACTAGTACAACTTACTTTTTCAGCTTTTCAGTCTTTTGTTAATCCTCTCCCAACTTTTTTGAGATGTGTTGCAGCCATAATTTTTCAAATTAGTAATTTTTTTTCAAATAAAATGGAAAAATGGTTTACTTTTAACTTCTGATGTGTTCTATGTTATGCTGTGAATAAAATATGGCTATCGGAGATTTCCAGATCATATTCACAATTTCTTTATATTTTGCACAGTGTTCAATCTATTTAGGAATTGGGGTTTTAAATAATATAATAAATAATAATGTAATAAATAAATAAAAATATTGCTGTTTTTGTCTGTGTTATACTTCTGTAACTTTTTTTAGAAAATATATTTATTTTTTCTATTTAAAGGAAACCTCTCAAAAACTTCTACCCTCTGCACCCTATTTATAAGTGTCACGTAGTGACAAGGGACTGTGGGCACCAACCAGATCTCTTGAACTAGGGGTGCCCTAGGCTATCCCTGTCCTCCAGATTACCCCAGATGGTGGAGATGCTGGGGTCTCCTACCTTGCTATGCCTCTATCTTACCCTTATCTGTTCCCTCCCCCACAAGCGGAGTTCTGAGGCCAAAGTGTATATGCAAATACTAACCAGACAGTAAGGAGTACACAGACAGGGATAAAAGAAAGCTACAATCATATAACTACTGTGACAAAACACTCCGGGATCGCCTTTGCTGGGGTCAAAGGTCACGTGGTTTGTGCATTGAATTCTGAGGCGACAGCAGGTTTCTGAGTTGGCTGACCTCAGGTCAGATTTATTAACGTGAAAGCAACATAGAAAAAACAAAGCATAAAAATAAATCCTAGCCTGTCCGGCACTAACTAAACAGATACGATGCTATCTCAACAACTGGGGGGGCTTCTCCCTCCCAGCGAACAACACACAGTCCTTGAGCACAGCTCTCACTCACGTTTGTCTCACACAGACAGGCAATCTGTGTGCCCTAGGCTGACGCCGGAAACCCTCAGCTGGTCATCCTTTATTCCTGCACTCATTAACCCATCATTATCCTGAAGATACTGAGCAGCCTAATTCACATAGGACAAATACCTGGGTGAGATATACCTGCCTGTTGTGGATTCTGTTTGTGGGCTCCCTCTGGTGGTTACTGCTGGTACTGGGTGACTTTGGTGGGTTGCGGCCTTTGGTTTCCACCTGTCCATCAGAGGCTGGGTGTTTCCTATTTTACCTGGCCTTTCTGTCATTTCCTTGCCGGCTATCAATGTATTCAGATGTGCTCTGTTTGGTTCCTGCATACCTGCTCCCAGATCTTTCAGGATAAGCTAAGTGCTGATTTTCAGTTGTTTGGTTTTTTTGTCCAGCTTGCTTATTATGTCTCTATGCTAGCTGGTAGCTCTAGTGGACTGAGGTTCTCCCCATGTGCCATGAGTTGGCACATGGGTTCTTGTAATCTCAGGATGGTTTTTTGGATTAGGGTTTTTTGCTGACCACTCAGTCCCCTTTTGTATCGTTCTGCTTTCTAGTTTACAGCGGGCCTCAATTTGCTAAATCTATATATATCATCTCTATGTGTGTGCCTTCCTCTCATTTCACCGTCAATACATGTGAGGGGGCAACTATATCTTTTGGGGTTCATTCCTCTGGAGGCAAGTGAGGTCTTTATTTTCTCTGCAGTACTAGTTAGCTCTTAGGCTGGTGCGTGGCGTCTAGAACCAACGTAGGCACGCTCCCTGGCTATCTCTAGTTGCGTTTGTCAGGCGTAGGGCAGCGGTCAGCCCAGGTTCCATCACCCTAGAGCTCGTCCGTTATTTATTTGTACTTTGCTTGTCCTGTGCTATCCCTAGCCATTGGGGATTCATGACAGTATAGCCAGCCCACAAAGTGTTAATTGTTTGGGCTGAAGCAGGAGAAAAAGAAGTGTTTAAGGGAAATTTTTTTTTTTTTTTTCCCTTCAGAGTTTTGCTGCCTAGCCCTTAATTGCTGTCTAGCTGCTTCTTACCTCCTCTTAACCCTTGAATGGCTCTGATCTTAGCTGTTTAACATGGATGTCCAGAGTTTGGCTTCCAGCCTGAGTTATCTCGCGGCAAAAGTTCAAAACATACAGGATTTTGTTGTTCACACTCCCATGTCTGAACCTACAATTCCTATTCCAGAGTTCTTCTCTGGAGATAGATCTACCTTCCTGAATTTCAGGAACAATTGTAAATTGTTTCTTTCTTTAAAATCTCGCTCCTCTGGAGACCCTGCTCAACAGGTCAGGATTGTAATATCTTTCCTGCGGGGCGACCCTCAGAATTGGGCATTTGCATTGGCACCAGGGGATCCTGCATTGCTCAGTGTGGATGCGTTTTTTCTGGCATTGGGATTGCTCTATGAGGAACCCAACCTGGAGATTCAGGCTGAAAAGGCTTTATTAGCCCTCTCTCAGGGGCATGATGAAGCGGAAATATATTGTCAAAAATTTCGGAAATGGTCGGTGCTTACTCAGTGGAATGAGTGCGCCCTGGCTGCAAACTTCAGAAATGGTCTTTCTGAGGCCATTAAGGATATTATGGTGGGGTTCCCTACGCCTACAGGTCTGAATGAGTATATTGCTATGGCCATTCAGATTGATCGGCGTTTGCGGGAGCGCAAACCCGTGCACCAGTTGGCGGTGTCTTCTGAACAGGCACCTGAGACTATGCAATGTGATAGAATTCAGTCCAGAAGTGAACGGCAAAATTATAGGCGGAAAAATGGATTGTGTTTTTATTGTGGTGATTCAGCTCATGTTATATCAGCATGCTCTAAACGCACAAAAAAGCTTGATAAATCTTTTGCCATTGGTACTCTGCAGCCTAAGTTCATTTTGTCTGTGACTCTGATTTTTTCACTGTCTTCCATTTCCGTTGATGCCTATGTGGATTCGGGCGCTGCCCTGAGTCTTATGGATTGGTCATTTGCTAAACGCTGCGGTTTTAGTCTGGAGCCTCTGGAAGTCCCTATTCCTCTGAAGGGAATTGACTCTACACCATTGGCTATGAATAAACCGCAGTATTGGACACAAGTGACCATGCGCATGACTCCCGTTCATCAGGAGGTGATTCGCTTCCTTGTACTGTATAATTTACATGATGTACTAGTGCTGGGTCTGTCATGGTTACAAACTCATAATCCTGTCCTGGACTGGAAAACAATGTCTGTGTTAAGCTGGGGATGTCAGGGGGTTCATGATGATGCACCTCCGATTTCTATCGCTTCATCTACTCCTTCTGAGATCCCTGAGTTTTTGTCTGACTATAGGGATGTTTTTGAGGAGCCTAAGCTCAATTCGCTCCCTCCTCATAGAGATTGTGACTGTGCTATAGAATTGATTCCTGGCAGTAAGTTCCCTAAGGGTCGTTTATTTAATCTGTCACTGCCAGAGCATACTGCTATGCGGAATTATATTAAGGAGTCCTTGGAAAAGGGACATATTCGTCCATCTTCGTCCCCTCTGGGAGCAGGTTTTTTTTTCGTGGCAAAAAAAGATGGTTCCCTGAGGCCTTGTATAGATTATCGCCTTCTGAATAAGATTACAGTCAAATATCAGTATCCATTGCCATTATTGACTGACTTGTTTGCTCGCATTAAGGGGGCTAGGTGGTTCACTAAGATAGATCTTCGCGGTGCGTATAATCTGGTGCGGATAAAACAAGGTGATGAGTGGAAAACCGCATTTAATACGCCTGAGGGCCATTTTGAGTATTTGGTAATGCCTTTTGGACTCTCCAATGCTCCGTCAGTCTTTCAGTCCTTTATGCACAATATTTTCCGTGAATATCTGGATAAGTTTATGATTGTGTATTTGGATGATATTTTGGTGTTTTCTGATGACTGGGAGTCTCATGTTCTACAGGTCAGGAAGGTGTTTCAGGTTCTGCGGGCCAATTCTCTGTTTGTGAAGGGCTCAAAGTGTCTCTTCGGAGTCCAGAAGATTTCTTTTTTGGGGTACATTTTTTCTCCTTCTACTATTGAGATGGATCCCGTTAAGGTTCAGGCAATTTGTGACTGGACACAACCTACATCTGTTAAGAGCCTACAGAAGTTCTTGGGGTTTGCTAATTTTTATCGTCGGTTCATTGCAAATTTTTCCAGTATTGTTAAACCTTTGACTGATTTAACTAAAAAGGGTGCTGATGTTGCTAATTGGTCTCCTGCGGCTGTGGGGGCCTTTCAGGAACTTAAGCGCCGGTTTTCTTCTGCTCCTGTGTTGTGTCAACCAGATGTTTCACTTCCTTTTCAGGTTGAGGTTGATGCTTCCGAGATTGGAGCGGGGGCGGTTTTGTCACAGAGAAGTTCTGATGGCTCGGTGATGAAGCCATGTGCATTCTTCTCTAGAAAATTCTCGCCCGCCGAGCGCAATTATGATGTGGGTAATCGGGAGCTTTTGGCCATGAAGTGGGCATTTGAGGAGTGGCGTCATTGGCTTGAGGGTGCTAAACATCGTGTGGTGGTCTTGACTGATCACAAGAATCTCATTTACCTTGAGTCTGCCAGGCGTTTGAATCCTAGACAGGCTCGTTGGTCATTGTTTTTTTCTCGTTTCAATTTCGTGGTTTCATACCTGCCAGGTTCAAAGAATGTGAAGGCAGATGCTCTTTCCAGGAGTTTTGTGCCTGACTCTCCTGGAGACTCTGGGCCTATTGGTATCCTTAGGGATGGGGTAATATTGTCCGCCGTATCCCCAGACTTGCGACGTGCATTGCAGGAGTTTCAGGTGGATAAACCGGATCGTTGTCCACCAGAAAGACTGTTTGTTCCGGATGATTGGACCAGTAGAGTCATCTCCGAGGTCCATTCTTCTGTGTTGGCTGGTCATCCTGGAATATTTGGTACTAGAGACTTGGTGGCCAGGTCTTTTTGGTGGCCTTCCTTGTCTAGGGATGTGCGTACCTTTGTGCAGTCTTGTGAAGTGTGTGCTCGAGCTAAGCCTTGCTGTTCTCGGGCCAGTGGGTTGTTGTTATCCTTGCCCATCCCGAAGAGGCCTTGGACGCACATTTCCATGGATTTTATTTCTGATCTCCCGGTTTCACAGAAAATGTCCGTTATCTGGGTTGTGTGTGACCGCTTTTCTAAGATGGTTCATTTGGTGCCCTTGCCTAAGTTGCCTTCCTCCTCTGAGTTGGTCCCTTTATTTCTTCAGAACGTGGTTCGTTTGCATGGGATTCCGGAGAATATCGTTTCTGACAGGGGATCCCAGTTTGTGTCTAGATTTTGGCGGACGTTTTGTGCCAAGATGGGCATTGATTTGTCTTTCTGGTCTGCATTCCATCCTCAGACGAATGGCCAGACGGAGCGAACTAATCAGACCTTGGAAACTTATTTGAGGTGTTTTGTTTCTGCTGACCAAGATGACTGGGTTGCTTTTTTGCCACTGGCCGAATTTGCTCTTAATAATCGGGCTAGTTCTGCCACGTTGGTCTCTCCTTTTTTTTGTAATTCGGGGTTTCATCCTCATTTTTCCTCTGGTCAGGTGGAGTCTTCGGATTGTCCTGGAGTGGAAATGGTGGTGGACAGGCTACATCAGATTTGGAATCAGGTGGTGGACAATTTGAAGTTATCTCAGGAGAAGACTCAGCAGTTTGCTAATCGCCGTCGCCGCGTGGGTCCCCGACTTCTTGTTGGGGATTTGGTGTGGTTGTCTTCTCGTTTTGTCCCTATGAAGGTCTCTTCTCCTAAGTTCAAGCCTCGGTTCATCGGTCCTTATAGGATCTCGGAGATTCTTAACCCTGTATCTTTTCGTTTGGATCTCCCAGCATCGTTTGCTATTCATAATGTGTTCCATCGGTCGTTGTTGCGGAGGTATGAGGTGCCCGTTGTTCCTTCGGTTGAGCCTCCTGCTCCGGTGCTGGTGGAGGGAGAATTGGAGTATGTTGTTGAGAAGATCTTGGATTCTCGTGTTTCCAGACGCAAACTCCAGTATTTGGTTAAGTGGAAGGGTTATGGTCAGGAGGATAATTCCTGGGTGATCGCCTCCGATGTTCATGCGACTGATTTGGTTCGCGCCTTAATAATAATAATAATAATAATTTTATTTATATAGCGCCAACATATTCCGCAGCGCTTTACAACTTATAGAGGGGACTTATACAGACAATAGACATTACAGCATAACAGAAATCACAGTTCAAAACAGATACCAGTAGGAATGAGGGCCCTGCTCGCAAGCTTACAATCTATGAGGAAAAGGGGAGACACGAGAGGTGGATGGTAACAATTGCTTTAGTTATTTGGACCAGCCATAGTGTAAGGCTCGGGTGTTCATGTAAAGCTGCATGAACCAGTTAACTGCCTAAGTATGTAACAGTACAGACACAGAGGCTATTAACTGCATAAAGTGTATGAGAACATGATGGAGGAACGTGATTATGTTGTTGTTTTTTTATTAATAGGCCACACAGGGATAATTAGGTTAATGCGTTGAGGCGGTAGGCCAATCTGAACAAATGAGTTTTTAGGGCACGCTTAAAACTGTGGGGATTGGGGATTAATTGTATTAACCTAGGTAGTGCATTCCAAAGAATCGGCGCCGCACGTGTAAAGTCTTGGAGACGGGAGTGGGAGGTTCTGATTATTGAGGATGCTAACCTGAGGTCATTAGCAGAGCGGAGGGCACGGGTAGGTTGGTAGACTGAGACCAGAGAGGAGATGTAGGGTGGTGCTGAGCCATGGAGTGCTTTGTGGATGAGGGTAGTAGTTTTGTACTGGATTCTGGATTGGATGGGTAGCCAGTGTAATGACTGGCACAAGGTAGAGGCATCGGTGTAACGGTTGGCGAGGAATATGATCCTGGCAGCAGCATTCAGGACAGATTGGAGCGGGGAGAGTCTGGTAAAAGGTAGGCCAATTAGTAGAGAGTTACAATAGTCCAGACGAGAATGAATAAGTGAGACAGTAAGAGTTTTTGCAGAGTCGAAAGTAAGAAAAGGGCGAATTCTGGAAATGTTTTTGAGATGCAGATAAGAAGAGCGAGCCAGTGATCGGATGTGGGGGGTGAATGAAAGCTCGGAATCAAGGATGACTCCAAGGCAGCGGGCATGTTGCTTTGGAGTAATGGTGGAACCGCACACAGAGATGGCAATGTCGGGCAAAGGTAGGTTTGTAGAGGGAGAGAACACGAGGAGTTCAGTTTTTGACAGGTTCAGTTTCAGATAGAGGGAGGACATGATGTTAGAGACAGCGGTAAGACAATCACTGGTGTTTTCTAAAAAGGTCGGCGTGATAACAGGAGAAGAGGTATATAATTGGGTGTCGTCAGCATAGAGATGGTACTGGAAACCAAATCTACTGATTGTTTGTCCAATAGGGGCAGTATACAAAGAGAAGAGGAGGGGGCCTAGGACTGATCCTTGAGGAACCCCAACAGTAAGGGGAATGTGAGAGGAGGAGGAACCAGCAAAACAAACAGTGAAGGATCGGCCAGAGAGATAGGAGGAGAACCAAGAGAGAACGGTGTCCTTGAGGCCGATGGAGCGGAGCATAGTGAGGAGGAGCTGATGATCCACAGTGTCGAATGCTGCGGAGAGATCCAAGAGAATTAGCATGGAATAGTGACCATTAGATTTAGCTGTTAGTAGGTCATTAGAGACTTTAGTGAGGGCAGTTTCAGTAGAGTGTAAAGAGCGGAAACCAGATTGAAGAGGGTCGAGAAGAGAATTATCTGAGAGATAGCGGGTAAGACGGGAGTGGACCAGGCGTTCCAAGAGTTTAGAGATGAAGGGAAGATTAGAGACAGGTCTATAATTAGCGGCACAATTTTGATCGAGGGAGGGCTTTTTAAGTAGTGGATGTATGATGGCATGCTTAAATGAGGAGGGAAAAATACCGGAAGTGAGGGAAAGGTTGAATATTTTTGTTAGGTGAGAGGTGACAGCCGGGGAAAGGGACTGGAGGAGATGCGACGGAATGGGGTCGCTGGTGCAAGTGGTCGGGCGAGAAGATGCAAGGAGCCTGCTTACTTCTTCTTCTGTAACTGGTTCAAAGTCAGAGAGTGAACTAGATGCAGTGGGGGAGGGAGGACAGTGCTTGGTATGAAGAGATTGGGAAATGATTTCCTGTCGAATGTGGTCAATTTTTTCTTTGAAGTAATTGGCCAGATCGTCAGCGCGGAGATCTGTGGTTGGGGCCTGCTCTCTTGGGTTGAGTAGGGACCGGAAAGTGTCAAAGAGACGTTTAGGGTTATTGGACAGCGAGGTGATGAGGGTGTTGAAATAGGTTTGTTTGGAGAGGTGAAGGGCAGAGTTGTATGTTTTTAACATGAACTTATAATGGATGAAATCTTCGGGCAGATTAGATTTTCTCCACAGACGTTCGGCGCACCTGGAGCACCGCTGCAGGAAACGTGTTTGCAGCGTGTGCCACGGTTGTCGCCGTCTGTGCCGAGTTGTTCTATGTATAGGAGGTGCAGCTTCATCCAGGGCACTTTGCAGGGTTTCATTGTAATGCTTCAGAGCAGAATTAGGACAAGAGATGGATGAGATTGGGGCCAATGAAGACTGCAAGTTCTTCATAAGTTTCTGGGTGTTAATGGCCTGTATGTTTCTATAAGTGTGGAAAGTGGGGGTGACCTGAGCGGGATGGCAGTTCTTGATAGAGAATGAAAGAAGGTTGTGGTCAGAGAGCGGGAGAGGGGAGTTTGTGAAATCATCCAGTGAGCAAAGCCGGGAGAAGACCAAATCAAGGGAGTTTCCATCATCATGTGTTGGAGAGTTAGTATGCTGCGAGAGGCCGAAAGAGGAGGTTAGAGATAAAAGGTGAGAAGCAGATGGGGAGAGGGGAGAAGCAATTGGGATATTGAAATCACCCATGATGAGGGTGGGGGTGTCATAAGAGAGAAAGTGTGGAAGCCAGGTGGCAAAATGATCCAGGAACTGGTGAGAGGGGCCGGGAGGACGATACACCACCGCCACTCGCATGGAGAAGGGGACGTAGAGTCTGACAGCATGGACCTCAAAGGAAGGGAATACAAGTGAGGGTACTTGGGGGATAACTTGGAAGGTACATTTGGGTGAAAGGAGCAGACCAACGCCTCCACCTGCTCTGTTGTCTGATCTTGGGGTATGAGAAAAGTGTAGTCCACCAAATGAGAGAGCAGCAGCAGCGGTGGTGTCTGACTGCTGGATCCAGGTTTCAGTAAGAGCCAGGAGATTAAGAGAGTTAGAAAGGAAGAAGTCATGAATGAAGGAGAGTTTATTACACACAGAGCGAGAATTCCAAAGGGCACAATTCAAAGAGACAGAAGGCATGCAGGGAATATTAATAAGGTTAGAGGGGTTTCTTGGTGTAGCAGTTGGGAGGTTTGACTGGCTATAACATGGGGGGCCGGGGTTCGGAGAGATGTCTCCAGCAACTAGGAGAAGGAGGATAGAAAGAGTGATCAGATGGTTAAGTGATTTGTGAGAGCGTCTCTTGTGTTGGATGGTGGGACTGAATGGATCTGTACTGTTAAGCAATGTGAACAGAGCATGAGTGCTATACATAGGAGAGGCAAGGACAGAGGGGCCAATATGGATGGAGTGTAAAGAGTTTATGCAAGGGCGGTGATTGTGTGTGAAAGCAGCAGCCATGATATAGATTATACAAATACATATGGTGAGTATTTGCTGTGTGCCAACTGAATAGGGAATAGATTTAGATTGTCTTACCTGTCTCCTGCCCTGTCTAACTGCCATGTTATAACTGCTGAATACTTAGAAAAAAAAGTACTTTGAAAAAAATGTACACGAATAATAGTGCACGAATGCCCCCTGCATGAATGCTTCCCCAAGCTATATCTACATTTATAGGTGGCCAGCTCTTAGATCTCACTTTTTTTTTTTTTTTTTTTTGGTCTTCCCCCCTCTCGTTACCAATCGCCTTCCATAGAGCTCACCCTGATCGCCCTGGGGGTTCTCGTGAGGGTTCGGTGACCCCTCCTCAAGGGGGTGGTACTGTTGTGGATTCTGTTTGTGGGCTCCCTCTGGTGGTTACTGCTGGTACTGGGTGACTTTGGTGGGTTGCGGCCTTTGGTTTCCACCTGTCCATCAGAGGCTGGGTGTTTCCTATTTTACCTGGCCTTTCTGTCATTTCCTTGCCGGCTATCAATGTATTCAGATGTGCTCTGTTTGGTTCCTGCCTACCTGCTCCCAGATCTTTCAGGATAAGCTAAGTGCTGATTTTCAGTTGTTTGGTTTTTTTGTCCAGCTTGCTTATTATGTCTCTATGCTAGCTGGTAGCTCTAGTGGACTGAGGTTCTCCCCATGTGCCATGAGTTGGCACATGGGTTCTTGTAATCTCAGGATGGTTTTTTGGATTAGGGTTTTTTGCTGACCGCTCAGTCCCCTTTTGTATCGTTCTGCTTTCTAGTTTACAGCGGGCCTCAATTTGCTAAATCTATATATATCATCTCTATGTGTGTGCCTTCCTCTCATTTCACCGTCAATACATGTGAGGGGGCAACTATATCTTTTGGGGTTCATTCCTCTGGAGGCAAGTGAGGTCTTTATTTTCTCTGCAGTACTAGTTAGCTCTTAGGCTGGTACGTGGCGTCTAGAACCAACGTAGGCACGCTCCCTGGCTATCTCTAGTTGCGTTTGTCAGGCGTAGGGCAGCGGTCAGCCCAGGTTCCATCACCCTAGAGCTCGTCCGTTATTTATTTGTACTTTGCTTGTCCTGTGCTATCCCTAGCCATTGGGGATTCATGACACCTGCCCCCGACTACCAGACCGACATGATTCTTACATATCCTCCCCCCCTGCTCAGACCACTCAGGTCGAGCAAGAACACTGTCGAAACAGTGCACTCGGGACAGGGCATCAGCGTTCCCCATCTGCACCCCAGGGCGGTGCTCCACCGTGAAAGAGTCAGCCTGCAGGGCAAGGAACCACCGAGTTACCCGACTATTACGGTCTTTGTGGAGGTGCATCCACTTGAGAGGGGCATGGTCCGTGACCAGCTTAAACTTCCTACCTGCCAGGTAATACTTGAGGGAGTCGAGAGCCCATTTAATGGCTAGGCACTCTTTTTCAACCACGGCATACCTCTGCTCATGTACATTCAGTTTCCGGCTGAGGTAGAGGACCGGGTGTTCGACTCCGTCCCTCACCTGGGAAAGTACAGCTCCGACCCCAGTATCAGAAGCATCAGTTTGGACCACAAACTCGCTGCTGAAATCAGGAGTCACTAGTACTAGCACAAAGCTCGTTTCAGGCTGTGGAAGGCCTCTCCAGCCGCTGAGGTCCATTTTACCATGACGGAACCCTTCCCTTTGGTAAGATCCATCAAGGGGGTAGCCATGGCTGCAAAATTGGGTATGAACCGGCGATAATAGCCGGCGATCCCCAGGAAAGCTTGTACTTGTTTCTTGTTCACTGGTTGCGGCCAGCCCTGAATGGCCTGTATTTTGTCGATCTGTGGTTTAACCACTCCTCTGCCAATCACGTAACCCAAGTATCGGGCTTCTTCAAGCCCGATGTGACATTTCTTGGGGTTTGCCGTTAAGCCTTCATCCCGCAGGTCATCAATCACCGCCTGTACCTTCCGGAGGTGAGTTTCCCAGTCCAAGCTGTAAATTACGATGTCATCCAGGTAGGCCGAAGCGTACTGTCTGTGGGGCCTCAAGACTCGATCCATCAACCTCTGGAACGTTGCTGGAGCTCCGTGAAGTCCAAACGGCATGTAGACATACTGGAACAGACCTTCCGGTGTAGCAAATGCCGTCTTCTCTCTGGCCGCCTCAGCCAGAGGGATCTGCCAGTACCCCTTTGTTAGATCCAGGGTCGTAATGTATCGGGCTTTACCCAGCCGGTCGATCAACTCATCGACCCGAGGCATAGGGTACGCATCAAATTTAGAAACCGCATTCAGTTTCCTAAAGTCATTACAAAACCGTATGGAGCCATCCGGCTTTGGTATCAACACGATTGGACTGGACCAGGCGCTGTGTGACTCCTCAATGACTCCTAAGTCCAACATTGCCACCACCTCCCGGGAGACGGCTTCACGGCGTGCTTCCGGAATCCGGTATGGCTTCACATGAACTGTGACACCAGGCTCTGTAACAATCTCATGTTTCACCAGCTTAGTCCGGCCAGGTTTTTCCTAGAAAACCTGTCGGTTCTGTAACAAAAACTGCTTAACCTCAGATTTTTGTTGTTCCGAGAGTGTCTCGGCAATCTGCACCTCCGGTACGGTAGGTGCGCAAACCGGACGGGGCAGATCCGCCGTTAAGGCAGAGTGGTCTTTCCAGGGTTTTATCAGATTCACATGATAAATCTGTTCTGGTTTTCTCTTACCGGGCTGGTACACTTTATAGTTCACTTCCCCAACTCTTTCCTTGACCTCAAAGGGGCCCTGCCATTTCGCTAGATATTTACTATCCACTGTAGGGATTAGGACCAACACCCTATCCCCGGATGCAAACGTACGGACCTTAGCACCTCTATCATAACTTTGCCTCTGGGCTCCCTGAGCCTGTAACATATGGTCCCTAACAATGGGCATGACAGCGGCAACACGGTCCTGCATTTGTGTTACATGGTCGATCACCGTTTTAAAGGGAGTGACTTGACCTTCCCAGGTTTCTTTTGCGACGTCCAACAGTCCCCGGGGACGACGGGCGTACAACAGTTCGAAAGGCGAAAACCCTGTGGAAGACTGGGGAACTTCCCTAATGGCAAACAGCAAATAGGGTAGCAAGTAATCCCAGTTCTTCCCATCTTTGTCTATCGCTTTCCGGAGCATCTGTTTTAAGGTTTTGTTGAACCGCTCAACCAGGCCATCTGTTTGAGGGTGATAGACAGACGTACGCAACTGGTCTATTTGTAAGAGTCTGCAGAGCTCCTTCATCACCCTCGACATAAAAGGAGTCCCCTGATCGGTGAGTATCTGTTTTGGAATTCCCACCCGACTAAACACTTGTACCAACTCTTTGGCGATCGCTTTGGTAGCAGTGTTACGCAAAGGGATGGCTTCTGGGTAACGAGTGGCATAGTCCATGATGACGAGGATATGTTGGTGCCCACGTGCGGACCGGGGAAGGGGCCCAACCAGATCCATCCCAATTCTCTCAAAAGGGACTCCAATGATAGGGAGGGGTACCAAAGGGCTACAGAACCGAGTTTTAGGCGCAGAGATTGGGCACTCTGGACAGGACTCACAATAGTTACGTACATCACTATGTATTCCGGGCCACACAAAACAATGCAATATCCTTTCTGTGGTTTTCTGTACCCCCAGATGTCCCCTCATTATGTGTCCGTGGGCCAGGTCCAGTACCTTCCGCCGATAAGGTTTGGGTACCACTAACTGTTGCACAGTGTCTTCTCCTTTTTTCTCTACCTGGTAGAGCAAATCATTTTCAAGAACCATGTACGGGTACGCTAGCCTAGTGTCAGGTTCTACGGGTACCCCATCTATCATTTTTACATTTTTCCTAGCCGGAATCAGGATAGGATCTTTCATTTGCTCGCTGTAGAAGTCATCCAACTGGACTCCCAAATCTGGCAGGCAAGGTGCTGGATGGCTGTCTGCCTCCGCCTCTCGCTGAGTTTCCTCAGTTTCCTCAGTTTCCCCCGCCAGAACTGAGAAGGGGAACTGAAGGTTAGTTTCAATAACCTCCCCAGCAACGTCTTCCTGTGGGACCTCCTCTATGAGTTCGGGACCTCCAGATGGCATGGGAAAAGACTCACAGCTACCGTGAAGGAGCAACTGATTCTCCCACAACTGCCAGAAATGGGGAAAATCCCTGCCCAGGATTACATCCTGTAACAATGCGGGAACGAGTCCCACTTTGTGTTGCACAGACCCATAGGGAGTGGAAATCGATATGACCGCTGTTAGGTACGAGCAGGTGTCACCATGCACACACGTTACAGAAAATTTGTCAGTCGAACCAGATGGAAGTGCCACCAGACTAGCTTTCACCACACTTCCAGAGTCTAGTAATGCCACAACACTTTTCCCATCAACAGATAATTCACACAGGTGTTTTGCTATATCATTTTGACCCGCATTCAAATTCACTAGCCGTGTAACCAAAGACATGCGTTTCTTAGAGTCTGTAACATCGCACTGCATAGGTTCAGTGGTAACAGGACAGTTCGCAGAAATATGGCCCTTCTCACGGCAGCGGAAACACCTAACAGGCCCCCTACTGAGACCACCGTCCAACACTCTCGGTCTCGGAGTGCGAGCAGTCCCGTGTTCCTCCCCCACAGTTTTTGGCAATTTTCCTTCACCCGTAGTCACTGGAACAGTCTTACCGGTTCCACGAGGAGAAGGCACAGACCGGGTGCTAGCGGTTTCGTCGGGAAGTCCTTCTGCCACGGAATAACGCTCGACCAACTCCACAAGTTGATCCGCAGTCGTGGGATTTCCTTGGCTTACCCACCTTCTCAGCGCTGGTGGTAGTACTCTCAGGTACTTGTCCAAGACAATCCGCTGGATTATTTCGGGTGTTGTCAGTACCTCGGGTTGCAGCCATTTCTTTGTCAAGCAGATCAGGTCGAACATCTGAGACCGCGCCGGTTTATCTTGCTGGTATGTCCACTGGTGTACCCTCTGTGCACGGACAGCCGTCGTTACACCCAGCCGGGCCAGGATCTCAACTTTCAGCTTCTCGAAGTCCCGAGCGACTTCCGGGTCCAAGTCATGGTAAGCTTTTTGGGCCTCGCCGGAGAGAAACGGAGCAATCAAATCGGCCCATCGTGCCTTCGGCCACTTCTCCCTCAATGCCGTCCGCTCAAACGTTGTCAGGTATGCCTCGACGTCATCTTCTGTAGTCAACTTTTGCCAGTATCTACTCACATGGAACCTCCTGGACTCTGCTTCCGGATCTGCCTCAGGCATGCTCATCAGGCGCTGCGCCACCTGTTGGAGAAGCTGGCGGTCTGCAACCGTCATGTCCATTAACTCCTTCAGCTGTGCGGCCATCAAGCGATTAGCTTCATGCTGTGCGGCAGTGGCCTGCTGCTGTACGGCAGTGGACTGTACTAGGGCTTTCACCACGTCTTCCATACTGTCGCCTGTGCCACGTAATTGCCCACGTTCTCCACCACAATGTGACAAAACACTCCGGGATTGCCTTTGCTGGGGTCAAAGGTCACGTGGTTTGTGCATTGAATTCTGAGGCGACAGCAGGTTTCTGAGTTGGCTGACCTCAGGTCAGATTTATTAACGTGAAAGCAACATAGAAAAAACAAAGCATAAAAATAAATCCTAGCCTGTCCGGCACTAACTAAACAGATACAATGCTATCTCAACAACTGGGGGGGCTTCTCCCTCCCAGCGAACAACACACAGTCCTTGAGCACAGCTCTCACTCACGTTTGTCTCACACAGACAGGCAATCTGTGTGCCCCAGGCTGACGCTGGAAACCCTCAGCTGGTCATCCTTTATTCCTGCACTCATTAACCCATCATTATCCTGAAGATACTGAGCAGCCTAATTCACATAGGACAAATACCTGGGCGAGATATAAGTGCCCCCGACTACCAGACCGACATGATTCTTACACTACACTAACAAAACAACAGAGTGTAAAACAGGGAAAGAATAGGAATGAAGAAACCAAATGGGAAAGCATAAGGATAAACATGCAAGCTAACTCCACACAGCAATCTCCTGAAAAACCCTGCAACCGCCTACTCTAAACACTGAACTCTCGTCTTCAACTCCAAACCAGGTAGTGGTAACTATCACTGCCAAGGTCAGAAGCAAGGAGGAGTGTTGTTATGCCTGCTGGGAATAACAAACTCAGAATAGCTGATACAACCCAAGACAGAGAACTCCAGGATCCAACTAAGCAGTTTTACCCTTGAACCACTAGAGCAAAGAAAACCAGAACTGTTAATAGGACAGTGAAGCCGTTCTAACTACTGTAGGTGTAAGAAATAGAAAAATAGAGCAGCACATTCAGCATGGAAAGAATCTGGGTGCAAAAGAGCTTCCACAGGCATATATCAAACCTTGCATGTAGTAGTCCAAAAAAGGAAGCAGCACACCACTGTTTGTGTATAAGGAGCTATTTTATTTAGCCCATGATGGCCATCATGAGCTAAATAAAATAGCTCCTTATTCACAGACAGTGGTGTGCTGCTTCCTTTTTTGGACTACTACCGCAGGTGTATGGGTAACCAGACCTTGCGATCATCTGACCACACTCTGCCACGGTATCCCAGTGACAATAAGATTGTGTAGGCCCTACATAAATGTATGAGAGTGCATTGGTGTGTGCACTTCCAGCTCCTCAGTCACACTCAATATTCTGTGCTTAGCGGTCTCTTCCTTTGGTTGATTGACAGGTCGTTTTCACTAGTACAGTGCTAAAGACCAGTCAATAAATTAGAAGCGGGTGACACTAGGGAGGGCATACAACAAGAGGCTGAGGAGTTGCAAGTTCATCATTATTATTATATATTTTAAAATGTTACACTGTCTTTAAAAGAAAAATATTTGTTTTTTTGGAGGGGCCGGAGTGGTGTTGAAGTTTCTGCCAGGTTTCCTTTAGGTAAAGAAATGCTCATGTAATCAGAGCATTTCTAACTCAATACCAATACTGGAGCACCCTGTTTTGTTACTCTCCATTTTATTATCCTTTTGTTGCTTCTCTTTGATTTTTTGAAGGATAAATCTACTTACTGTATGTAATCCAGAGCAGAATTTGTGCTCAGTTTGATGAATTAATTTTTGATGCATTTCCATGGGTATAGCGCATGGCGCATGCACTGATCTAAAATGAGCTAAGACCAAAGAATAAAATCTTGGGACATTGCTGATGAGCCCACTACAGAAAGCATACATACATGATAGTTCTCCACATTTATACTGCTGCAGCTAATAAAATCAACAAAGCAATGAGTCCATATGTCTGAATTTTTAATCTTTCCGTAAACTCACTAGTATCTAAAAAGATGGAATCTCGGAGAACACCAAGAGCTGCTACTGCGCAGGCATGGGTGGTGCCACCTTGGAGGAGGACATTTTTTTCTTCTCTGGCAAGATGTTGCCGCAGGCGCCTTTGCAATAGCAGCTATCAGATCTCTATATACATCAATAGCTGATACTGCGCCGGCGCGGCGGGCGCCATTTTCAAATAGTTTTTTTTTACTCACTCAATAACATCAGAAATAGGTATTAAGTAGACACTAACCATGCGACTATACTGCTGCGCAGGTGCCACGACTGGCACCTGCCTGCAGAAGCGTTTTATTTTTCTTCATTATGTAAACTGGGAACAGATCAGCACCACATGAAGACCCCCCTCCAGGCACCCTGCCCTTGGGAACGAGCATATCATTAACATAAAACTGAAAAAAAAATTAAAGAACAACCCCAAGACGGATTTCATCAACCAAGGTATCATTGTAATCAGTATAGCGGCGTCGACCTGACACTGTCTGTAGGTTACTGTGCACAATCCTGCTGACAGGTTCCCTTTAAATGAGGATGTATGTGAAAGGCAAAGCCTGATTTTGTTGTAAATGAGATAATTTTGGATGCTGTCTACATTGAGGTCTTGTTGCCGTTCTCTGTCACCTGTGGAACATAATTCATTAACCAGCAAATAAAAATTCTTCATGCTAGTCCATTCAATTTACTTGCACAAAATTGTAGAGAGACTATTATCTGTCATCTCAGCTTTACGCCTAATTAAAATATTCTTTTTTTATATGTTTATGTTCCCTTTCCTGCACCTTCCAGCCCCTTTGTTATCTGTCATACCATTTGCATAGTGCAGGCAATCTGTGCACAATAGAACATTCATCTTGCTCCTCAATGACCCTGGGATGTGGGTCAGCGCTTTGTAAAGACATGCGTCATAAATGGAAGATAATTATAGGAATATAGTCTGTGGTGTTAAATATGGGTACAAACAACAATATGGGCTTTTAAGAGTGTGTGCATGAACTCATTGCATCAGGAGATTATTTTTCTGTGAGCTTTAATGAAATCAAGAAAACGACACTGAACATCTGAAAAATAAAATGTGAGCATAAGAAAATTATATAGAAAGTAAGTAAATATCGGTCAAGAATAAATTTAGATATTAAGCAGACAGTCTGGGGGAAGGGGTGACACAAGCCAAGAGAACATGTGACTTTGGGGGCAACAATGTCTTAAATGACCTTGCAAAGCAAGACTAGTTGAGACTTTTGTTCTGTAGATTCACCAGTACTACAGGTTTTAATATGTGGGGGTAGGGTTGGCATTTTACCAGCTGACTAGTGGCTTTTGTACATACAGAATAATTCTCTGAAATGGATGTTTTTTGGTGCTATCCCCATGACAACCAATTAGACGCTTACTTTTATTATATTTCTCTCTCTTGTAGTATGATTGTTGGAGACTATTTTTCACACACTATATATGCACATTTCTATTTGAACACATAAAGTGCATATACATGGAGAGCAAAGAAAAATACAGATAAAAAAATTAAATCTATTGACATATGAGCTTACAACAAGTCTCCTGTCATGTTCCCAATGGCAGGGAATTAAACATATAACACGGGCAAAAACAGGACGAGCTCTAGGGTGATGGAACCTGAGCTGACCGCGATCCTGAACCTCAACACTCAACTAACAGCAGCCGGGGAACGTTCCTGGGGGGACTCTAGACGTCTCGCGCCAGCCGGAGATCTAGCTACCCCTATCAGAAGAATCACAGACCTATCTTGCCTCCAGAGAAATATTCCCACAGAAATAGCAGCCCCCCACATATAATGACGGTGAAATGAGAGGAAGGCACAAACGTAGTTATGAAAACAGATTCAGCAAAATGAGGCCCGCTTAAGCTAGATAGCAGAGGATACAAAAGGTGAACTGCGCGGTCAGCTTAAAACCCTTCAAAAAACCATCCTGAAATTACTTGAACTCATGTGCCAACTCATGGTACATGAGTGGTAATTTCAGCCCACTAGAGCAACCAGCAGCAGAGAATTACATATCTGCAAGCTGGACAAAAAACATGAAAGCAAACATGAAACAGGGAATGATACATTGATAGCCGGCAAGGGAATGACAGGAAGGCCAGGTTAAATAGGAAACACCCAGCCTCTGATGGACAGGTGGAAACCAGAGACCGCAACCCACCAAAGTCACCCAGTACCAGTTGTAACCACCAGAGGGAGCCCAAAAACAGAATCCACAACAGTACCCCCCCCCTTGAGGAGGAGTCACCGAACCCTCACGAGAACCCCCAGGGCGATCAGGATGAGCTCTATGGAAGGCGCGGACCAAATCAGTCGCATGAACATCAGAGGCGACCACCCAGGAATTATCCTCCTGACCATAACCCTTCCACTTAACCAAATACTGGAGTTTACGTCTGGAAACACGAGAATCCAAGATCTTCTCAACAACATACTCCAATTCTCCCTCCACCAGCACCGGAGCAGGAGGCTCAACCGAAGGAACAACGGGCACCTCATACCTCCGCAATAACGACCGATGGAACACATTATGAATAGCAAACGATGCTGGGAGATCCAAACGAAAAGATACAGGGTTAAGAATCTCCAAGATCTTATAAGGACCTATGAACCGAGGCTTGAACTTAGGAGAAGAGACCTTCATACGGACAAAACGAGAAGACAACCACACCAAGTCCCCAACAAGAAGTCGGGGACCCACGCGGCGACGGCGATTAGCAAACTGCTGAGCCTTCTCCTGAGACAACTTCAAATTGTCCACCACCTGATTCCAAATCTGATGTAGCCTGTCCACCACCACGTCCACTCCAGGACAATCCGAAGGCTCCACCTGACCAGAGGAAAAACGAGGATGAAACCCCGAATTACAAAAGAAAGGAGAAACCAAAGTAGCAGAACTAGCCCGATTATTAAGGGCAAATTCGGCCAGTGGCAAAAAGGCAACCCAGTCATCTTGATCAGCAGAAACAAAACACCTTAAATAAGTTTCCAAGGTCTGATTAGTTCGCTCCGTCTGGCCATTCGTCTGAGGATGGAATGCAGACGAGAAAGACAAATTAATGCCCATCTTAGCACAAAACGTCCGCCAAAATCTAGACACAAACTGGGATCCCCTGTCAGAAACGATATTCTCCGGAATCCCATGCAAACGAACCACGTTCTGAAAAAATAAAGGGACCAACACAGAGGAGGAAGGCAACTTAGGCAAGGGTACCAAATGAACCATCTTAGAAAAGCGGTCACACACAACCCAGATAACGGACATTTTCTGTGAGACAGGGAGATCTGAAATAAAATCCATGGAAATGTGCGTCCAAGGCCTCTTCGGGATAGGCAAAGATAACAACAACCCACTGGCCCGAGAACAGCAAGGCTTAGCCCGAGCACACACTTCACAAGACTGCACAAAGGTGCGCACATCCCTTGACAAGGAAGGCCACCAAAAAGACCTGGCCACCAAGTCTCTAGTACCAAATATTCCAGGATGACCAGCCAACACAGAAGAATGGACCTCGGAGATGACTCTACTGGTCCAATCATCCGGAACAAACAGTCTTTCTGGTGGACAACGATCAGGTTTATCCGCCTGAAACTCCTGCAATGCACGTCGCAAGTCTGGGGAGACGGCGGACAATATTACCCCCTCCCTAAGGATACCAGTAGGCCCAGAGTCTCCAGGAGAGTCAGGCACAAAACTCCTGGAAAGAGCATCTGCCTTCACATTCTTTGAACCTGGCAGGTATGAAACCACAAAATTGAAACGAGAAAAAAACAACGACCAACGAGCCTTTCTAGGATTCAGACGCCTGGCAGACTCAAGGTAAATCAGATTTTTGTGATCAGTCAAGACCACCACACGATGTCTAGCACCCTCAAGCCAATGACGCCACTCCTCAAATGCCCACTTCATGGCCAAAAGCTCCCGATTACCCACATCATAATTGCGCTCGGCGGGCGAGAATTTTCTAGAAAAGAACGCACATGGCTTCATCACCGAGCCATCGGAACTTCTCTGTGGCAAAACCGCCCCCGCTCCAATCTCGGAAGCATCAACCTCAACCTGAAAAGGAAGTGAAACATCTGGTTGACATAACACAGGAGCAGAAGAAAACCGGCGCTTAAGTTCCTGAAAGGCCTCCACAGCCGTAGGAGACCAATTAGCAACATCAGCACCCTTTTTAGTCAAATCAGTCAAAGGTTTAACAACACTGGAAAAATTAGTAATGAACCGACGATAAAAATTAGCAAAACCCAAGAACTTCTGAAGACTCTTAACAGATGTAGGTTGTGTCCAGTCACAAATCGCCTGAACCTTGACGGGATCCATCTCAATAGTAGAAGGAGAAAAAATGTACCCCAAAAAAGAAATCTTCTGGACTCCGAAGAGACATTTTGAGCCCTTCACAAACAGAGAATTGGCCTGCAGGACTTGAAACACCTTCCTGACCTGTAGAACATGAGACTCCCAGTCATCAGAAAACACCAAAATATCATCCAAATACACAATCATAAACTTATCCAGATATTCACGGAAAATATTGTGCATAAAGGACTGAAAGACTGAAGGAGCATTAGAAAGTCCAAAAGGCATTACCAAATACTCAAAATGGCCCTCAGGCGTATTAAATGCAGTTTTCCACTCATCACCCTGCTTTATCCGCACAAGATTATACGCACCGCGAAGATCTATCTTAGTGAACCACCTAGCCCCCTTAATGCGAGCAAACAAATCAGTCAATAATGGCAATGGATACTGATATTTGACTGTAATCTTATTCAGAAGGCGATAATCTATACAAGGCCTCAGGGAACCATCTTTTTTTGCCACGAAAAAAAAACCTGCTCCCAGAGGGGACGAAGATGGACGAATATGTCCCTTTTCCAAGGACTCCTTAATATAATTCCGCATAGCAGTATGCTCTGGCACTGACAGATTAAATAAACGACCCTTAGGGAACTTACTGCCAGGAATTAATTCTATAGCACAGTCACAATCCCTATGAGGAGGGAGCGAATTGAGCTTAGGCTCCTCAAAAACATCCCGATAGTCAGACAAAAACGCAGGGACCTCAGAAGGAGTAGATGAAGCGATTGAAATCAGAGGTGCATCATCATGAACCCCCTGACATCCCCAGCTTAACACAGACATTGTTTTCCAATCCAGGACTGGATTATGAGTTTGTAACCATGGCAGCCCAAGCACTAGTACATCATGTAAATTATACAGTACAAGGAAGCGAATCACCTCCTGATGAACAGGAGTCATGCGCATGGTCACTTGTGTCCAGTACTGCGGTTTATTCATAGCCAATGGTGTAGAGTCAATTCCCTTCAAAGGAATAGGAACTTCCAGAGGCTCCAGACTAAAACTGCAGCATTTGGCAAATGACCAATCCATAAGACTCAGGGCAGCGCCCGAATCCACATAGGCATCGACGGAAATGGATGACAGTGAACAAATCAGAGTTACAGACAAAATGAACTTAGACTGCAGAGTACTAATGGCAAAAGATTTATCAACCTTTTTTGTGCGTTTAGAGCATGCTGATATAACATGAGCTGAATCACCACAATAAAAACACAATCCATTTTTCCACCTATAATTTTGCCGTTCACTTCTGGACTGAATTCTATCACATTGCATAGTCTCAGGTGCCTGTTCAGAAGACACCGCCAACTGGTGCACAGGTTTGCGCTCCCGTAAACGCCGATCAATCTGAATGGCCATAGCCATAGACTCATTCAGACCTGTAGGCGCAGGGAACCCCACCATAATATCCTTAATGGCCTCAGAAAGACCATCTCTGAAGTTTGCAGCCAGGGCGCACTCATTCCACTGAGTAAGCACCGACCATTTCCGAAATTGTTGACAATATACTTCCGCTTCATCATGCCCCTGAGAGAGGGCTAATAAAGCCTTTTCAGCCTGAATCTCCAGGTTAGGTTCCTCATAGAGCAATCCCAGTGCCAGAAAAAACGCATCCACACTGAGCAATGCAGGATCCCCTGGTGCCAATGCAAATGCCCAATTCTGAGGGTCGCCCCGCAGGAAAGATATTACAATCTTGACCTGTTGAGCAGGGTCTCCAGAGGAGCGAGATTTCAAAGAAAGAAACAATTTACAATTGTTCCTGAAATTCAGGAAGGTAGATCTATCTCCAGAAAAAAACTCTGGAATAGGAATTCTAGGTTCAGACATAGGAGTGTGAACAACAAAATCCTGTATGTTTTGAACTTTTGCAGCAAGATTATTCAGGCTGGAAGCCAAACTCTGGACATCCATGTTAAACAGCTAAGGTCAGAGCCATTCAAGGGTTAAGAGGAGATAAGAAGCAGCTAGACAGCAATTAAGGGCTAGGCAGCAAAACTCTGAGGGAAAAAAAAAAAAAAAATTCCCTTCAACACTTCTTTTTCTCCTGCTTCAGCCCAAACAATTAACACTTTGTGGGCCGGCTATACTGTCATGTTCCCAATGGCAGGGAATTAAACATATAACACGGGCAAAAACAGGACGAGCTCTAGGGTGATGGAACCTGAGCTGACCGCGATCCTGAACCTCAACACTCAACTAACAGCAGCCGGGGAACGTTCCTGGGGGGACTCTAGACGTCTCGCGCCAGCCAGAGATCTAGCTACCCCTATCAGAAGAATCACAGACCTATCTTGCCTCCAGAGAAATATTCCCACAGAAATAGCAGCCCCCCACATATAATGACAGTGAAATGAGAGGAAGGCACAAACGTAGTTATGAAAACAGATTCAGCAAAATGAGGCCCGCTTAAGCTAGATAGCAGAGGATACAAAAGGTGAACTGCGCGGTCAGCTTAAAACCCTTCAAAAAACCATCCTGAAATTACTTGAACTCATGTGCCAACTCATGGTACATGAGTGGTAATTTCAGCCCACTAGAGCAACCAGCAGCAGAGAATTACATATCTGCAAGCTGGACAAAAAACATGAAAGCAAACATGAAACAGGGAAATCCAGACTTAGCTTGTCTTGAAGGCCTAGGAGCAGGTAGCAAAGGTAACAGAGACACATTGATACATTGATAGCCGGCAAGGGAATGACAGGAAGGCCAGGTTAAATAGGAAACACCCAGCTTCTGATGGACAGGTGGAAACCAGAGACCGCAACCCACCAAAGTCACCCAGTACCAGTTGTAACCACCAGAGGGAGCCCAAAAACAGAATCCACAACAGTCTCCATAGACCAGTAGACTACATTTCTGAATTCAGATTTCTCCTTGCCTGGCAATGAAGTATACCTTGTTATGGTGTCTTCTTCTCCCAATCATTCCTATGAGGAAGAGACAGGGACACCTAATAGTCCCCAAATAGTATTCAGAAAGTACTAGACCAGCCGAGATACTCTCACCTCATTTCAAAGGTCTCTGCCTGGGCATAACCGCTGTGGACTACATATAAAACTTCATGTCAATATGCAGAAATGCAAAAACTACAAAAGCTCCCCATGACCTGTGTACATACCCATGTAAAGTGACCCTTCTAGGATCGTGTCTGCCCCAAATTGGGTTTTGGTTAAAGGGAATCTGTCACCAAGTTTTTTGCTACCTCATCCGAGAGCAGCATAATGTAATGAAAGAGACCCTGATTCCATCGATGTATCACTTAGTTTACTGGGTGCAGCAGTTATGAACCAGAACATTGTATGTTGACAGTGAGCTGCTTATCAGAGGAGGGGATGTGGTCAGACGAGAGCACCAGTGCTGGAAGTTATTCTCACCTGGTGATAAAATCCTCATTGTATGTAAACAGCACACAGCCTTCCCTTTAAACCTTTGTCAGGGTGTTACATCATCCTGGTGAAAAGCTCTATCAATGTACATATTTTTGCAGCACCTGACCAGGATGTCACCCCCTGATGAAGGTCTGACCCAAATGTGCATCTTAAGTGACGCCTTGTTGGAGGGACCACTTTACATGGGTATGTACACAGGTCATGGGATTTATTGTACTTTTGCATTTCTATATTTTGACATAATATTTTACATTTATACTCCACATTTATTGTACCCCAGGGTTGTTACTTGCATATGCACTTTATCTAGACTCTTTATTCGGCTGCTCCTGTGGCTATTCAACAAAAAATACTCACTCCATATGCTTTCCTGTTTTAGGTCAATTAGGATTACCATAATTATTAATAATTGCCAAATGCCAGAATAATGAAGAGAATATTTTAAGGCATCCTAATTGACCTAAAACGGGAAACGTTTATTCTGAGTTCATGTCAGATATTGAGATAAACATGCATATGTGTCTTTTTATATAGTGTATGTAAACTTCTGCTTTCAAATGTAATGTCTGTTGGCTCAACCTGTAATTGCTCTGCAGTGAGAACAGAGCAGACCGTCATTGCATTTAACAACAGAGTATTCCAGAGCAGGCTGTAAGATGTAGTTATAGCCCTGATTTCACTGAAAGAAAGTAAAAGTTTTTTGAGCACAGCAGACATAAGTGTAATTAATAACACACTCAGTAATTATGTGAGCTGATAGAAGGGTTTGCAATGTGACACAGCTAAACTCAGCTGTCCCCTCCAACCCCCCAAGGACTTATGCAGGAGGTTAGACCAGAAGATCAGGGCTGTCTATCTTTATACATCTGACACTCTGAGAAATCTAATCTAAGATACTACTTGAACTTTAAAAAAAATCTCATCAGGTGGCAAATACTTTGATTGCTACTATCTCCGCAAAGCAGAGGAAAAATAAAACAAAATGACATTTTATTAAGCTGTGTGGCCACTATTACATCCTGTGTTCAGTTTATCATCAAAACCTATGCTGCCTCCATATAATATCAAAGGCATACTGTAGAGAAGAGTTCTCATGCACTTATACGAAAGCCCTTTTATAAATCTGTACAAAATGGAGAAGCAACATGACATTGTGAGTGAGCTCTTTCTTTTACATTTTTACATTATTCATTCAATGAAGTCATCAAGTAAGTAATGTATGTGCATGATGTTAGGAAGCTGCAGTGCTACTCAAAAAAGCATCAGTGAAATCAATGTTTTTCCTGTCTTGCATTATACCAGAGATCTCAAAAGGAAATATATTTTCCTTTTGGATTCTCATTAGGATTCTGCTTTAAATCCAAGTCTCCAATAGGAATTCCGTCTCAACCCCCGAAAAACAGAATCCCCAAGACAGCCATTGAATATAGCAATTTTTGGGGAAAAAATGTGGTCAATTGAAGGAGCGCTATGGCTATACAGCACACTGCAATAGATTAGTGGTGAACAAACCTTTTATTGAACCACTACGTGTTTCGGTAGCAGACTGCTACCTTCCTCAGGTAGAAATCTGTTGTGAATTTACCTTTTGGCTCCCTCTAGTGGCTACTAGTGTTTTTACTCTGGGTATGTCTATCATCCCTTGTATGCTCACCTGGGTCGTTAGGTCAGGGGTGTTGCTATATTAGCTCCCTGGACCTTCAGTTCAATGCCTGGCAACGTTGATATCAGAGCTAATCTGTAGTGCTCTTGTCTACTGATCCTGGTTCCTGCTTGATTAAGCTAAGTCTGCTTTCTTGCTTTTTGCTATTGTTTTTGTTTGCATTTTTGTCCAGCTTGTACATTATCTGTATCCTATCCTTGCTGGAAGCTCTAGGGAGGCTGGAGTTCTCCCCCCGGGCCGTTAGACGGTTCGGGGGTTCTTGAATCTCCAGTGTGGATTTTTGTAGGGTTTTTGTTGACCATATAAGTTATCTTACTACATTCTGCTATTAGTGAGTGGGCCTCTCTTTGCTAAACCTAGTTCATCTCTGTGTTTGTCATTTCCTCTTACCTCACCGTTATTATTTGTGGGGGGCTTGTATCCAACTTTTGGGGTCTATTCTCTGGAGGCAAGAGAGGTCTTTGTTTTCCTCTTCTAGGGGTAGTTAGTCCGCCGGCTGGCGCGAGACATCTAGCGACCAACGTAGGCATGTTCCCCGGCTACTTCTAGTGTTGGCGTTAGGAGTAGATATATGGTCAACCCAGTTACCACTGCCCTATGAGCTGGATTTTTGTACTTCGCAGACTTGCTGATATCTCTGAGACCCTCGCCATTGGGGTCATAACAGAAATCCACCTTATTATTATTGCAGCCCTGGAAGGTCACTCAGAACCACCCACTGTGAACTTTGTGTCGAACAGAGCTCTTCGGCCCCAATCATCTGGACAATTACGGACGATTAACGGAGGAGGACGCAGATTGTAACCACTAATAGGGCGGTTATCGGGAAAATAACAGTGAGCATATGGTATATACACCTCCGATTGCAATGCATGAAATATGTATGGAGCGCCCCCACGTACAAGGGCAATGGGGTACTCGGCACCGGGTCCTTCGGTTCGGGGAATGTCACGGTGGCCTGACCCGGTCCGTGGCCCTTTGAGGGGTGTCCAATTAAAGGTGCAGTTTGTATAATGTTCGTGACGCCACCTGTGATATTCGGTCAGGGCAACCGACGCTGCTTAGGGGTCCGCTGGGGTGATGTTATGGCAGCAAGATGATATACCTTCCCACTGGTGAAGTGAATCCCCAGGGCTTCCCAGAAGTGTAGAGAGTGATGGTGGATGGTGTGAGGTGCAGTGAATAATGAGGACACAAGGCTGCAGTCTCTTTACCTTTTACTGGAAGCTTCAGCATCCACAGTCCAGGGTACAGACTACAGGGTAGGCAGAGTCCGGCCGGTCTGAAGGCAAATCCAGAGTCCCCTTATCCAGGTGGAAATCAGTAGCCTTCCTACTAGCGCCTGTGTGTTGTAGTACCTCCCTGCTGAGCAACTCGGTAAGGTCCTCACAACTTTCGTGGATGTTCTAGATGTTGTTTCTTCCTCTCTGTCCCCCAGATGGTGTGGATAGGACAAACCCATTTGACTGATGGCCTGAGGCTTGTTTATAGGGACCCTAGAGACGCCCCGACCCCCACAATTTGCCACTGTGTCTTCATAGGTATTTAGGTCGGGCAGCCAACTTGGAATTGACTGTCCTGCCGGTCTCTGAAGTAATGCGTAGAGTCAATTACTCCCTCGGTGTTCCGGCCACCGGCTACGCGCCTCAGAAGGAGGCAGCCTACCTCAGGGCCGAACTCCTCCCGGGGTTTTCTCCTAGTGCTGTGATTTCGTTTCTCACTCTCTACAACACAGTTCTCTTCGTGTCCTTTCTTAAGATGCTGCCGCACGTGGGGCAGGCGCAGCTCCGTAGCTTTCTATCCCGCTAGGCCTCTGTCAGGATCCCACCCCTGACAGGGACCCTCTGTCTGCAGCTCAGATGTTCCTCCTTCTCCCCCTGTCTGCCTGACAGGTCCTCTCTGGGTCAAACCAAGGCAGCGTCTGACTAACTTCCTTTCCAAACCACCAGTTTTACCCTTCTGTGAGGAGTGCCCTACTAGATAGGAGCATGGCTCCCCCTGGTGGATTGGAGTGTGAAGTGTGGTGTATGTTTGGTGATACCTGGAAGGATGGACTCCTTTCTTACCTTCGGATGTAATATCACTCCCTCTGGTAGAAGAATGACATTACTGCAACGACCAGGACTCTGGGGCGCTGCATGTACAGTTGTACTCAAAGATTTACATACCCCGGCAGAATTTTTGCTTTTTTGGCCTTTTTTCAGAGAATATGAATGATAACACGAAAACTTTTTCTCCACTCATGATTAGTGATAGGGTGAAGCCATTTGTTATCAAACGTTTTTCTCTTTTTAAATCATAATGACAACCCAAAACATCCAAATGACCTGATCAAAAGTTTACATACCCCATTTCTTAATACAGTGTATTGCCCCCTCTAACATTAGTGACAGCTTGAAGTCTTTTGTGGTAGTTGTGGATGAGGTTCTTTATTTTCTCAGATGGTAAAGCTGCCCACTATTTTTGGCAAAAGCCTCCAGTTCCTGTAAATTCCTGGGCTGTCTAGCATGAACTGCGCGCTTGAGATCTCCCCAGAGTGGCTAAATGATATTGAGGACAAGAGACTGAGATGGCCACTCCAGAACCTTCACTTTGTTCTGCTGTAGCCAATGACAGGTTGACTTTGCCTTGTGTTTTGGATCGTTGTCATGTTGGAACATCCACTTACGTCCCATGCGCAGCTTCTGGGCTGATGAGTGCAAATTTGCCACCAGTATTTGCTGATAACGTGCTGCATTCATCTTTCCTTCAACTTTGATCAAGTGTCCTGTGCCTTTGTAGCTCACACATCCCCAAAACATCAGCATTCCACCTTCATGCTTTACAGTAGGAATGATGGCCCTTTCATCATAGGCCTTGTTGACCTCTCGCCAAACGTAACGTTTATGGTTGTGGCCAAAAAGTTCAATTTTGGTCTCATCACTTCAAATTACCTTGTTCCAGAAGTTTTGAGGATTGTCTCTGTGCTGTTTTGCGTATTGTAGGCAAGATACTTTGTGGCATTTGCACAGTAATGGCTTTCTTCTTGCGACACAATCATGCAGCCCATTTATTTTCAAGTGCCTCCTTATTGTGCATCTTCAAACAGCCACACCGCTAGTTTTCAGAGAGTCCTGTATTTCAGCTGATGTTATTTGTGGGTTTTTTTGCATCCCGAATAATATTACGATCGCCACTAACTCCACAATAACCTCAGATTATTCACTGCCACCACCATTCTTTTTTTTATATTCAGGCTGACTGGAGGCCTGGTAGATAGCGTATGGCTTTAAGGCACGGTTTACAGAACAAAAGGAATAAAACTATTACACTTTATATTTAATCCAAAGAGAGACAGTGTTTATGAAAAATATACAAAATATTTTACAAAGAGTACAAAACAATACAACATATGCAGTTACAGAAAATAAAAGAGATTAACAAATGAACCTACTAGGTTGCTCACAGAGATAAGTTAACTTAGTGGATGGAAGCAATCCGTTGAAAACATCTGGTTAACAGGATAAAGTCTACACAGAGATGTGTTTCTCATTTGTACTGAACACAGATCATGATTTGCCTTGATCTTTTAAGAGTACCTGAGCTCCAGCCCCTCACCATGATAATCTCACGTGGGCTGAGTTGTGGGATGTTCTCATCCCTTCAGGATTTTATGAAAATCCCAACTGATGCAAAAACTCCTCTCCGGATGCTGATAGACGTTCGAGATCGCCACCATATTTTCCATCAAGATTTTACCTTTCCCAGAGATCAAACATGGCATGGCTCTTTTTAGTTATCTGGACACTATGGATTTGTCGCTAATAGGCAGGGGTTACAGTTATGAGAAAACACACATATTCTTATCCGGTTTGCCCTGACGCTGAAAATGTCCCATCCCTATCAGATTTATACAAACTCCAATATTCATACTTCTATCGGTGCCTCAGCTTCTATCAAAGGTGTTTGGATTAACCCTGCTGTTCTGTTCGGTCAAAAATGACCGTTTTTGAACTTTGAAATTTTTTTTAAAAAAATTCATTATGCGGTTCTGAAACTTATGGTTATTTCTATTTTCCTAATTTTAGGGTGGTTCTTTCTAAGGGTACCACATTTTTTTTTACACTTGTACTGTTCCCGGTCAAAAATGACCGAATAGCATTTTATGCTATTTCAGCCATTTTTTGAGTAAAACAAATGAGTTATAATTTCTTTTGAGACTACTTATTGCATCTACTATTGTTTATGAAGTAAACAGTTGCTTTAGGTGCAGATTTACTCATGCTTTCACTACAAACCATACGCATTGGCTTTCAGTACAGTTCTGTGCAATTTTTTTTCTCTGTATGTTATTTACCCTGCTTTTCCTCTAAAAATAAATAAATTCAGTTGTCAAGATTGCATATTGTAAAAGAAAAGATCGTATCAACTTGGGCAGATATTACAAAAAAGAAAAATGACAATGCTGGGAACGGTAAGAAAAAACAAGCCTGAGCTTCCACAAGGTATTCTCAGCAAAAGAGGTGGTGTACATAGTTCCATGTTTTATTTCACTCAAGACACAACAGTGGTTTCTCATGTTCCAAAAAAAAAATAAACAAGTGATACTTATGAGCACAATGCACAATGATGATGCAATAAGCAATCGAGAAGATAGAAAGCTGGACATGATAATGGACTAGGCAGACATGTGTATCATTGTTGTCCTGAATGTAAACAATAGAATAATGTGAAGATTTTCTGAAAAAAAACTGATTTTTTTATTTTTTTTTATTATTTTTACTATTTTTTTTCCAAAATGTTTGCACGCAGTTAAATTTTATACTATAGTTAATTTTAGTTACAGTTATAGTTAGTTATAGTTGTTATATTAGTAGTAGTAGTTGTTTTAGTAAGTTAGTTAAGCTCAAATTTGTAATTTCTGTGCAGAATTCAATAAGCCCTTGTAACCTTTATAAACACAAAATAAATTTAAAAAAATTGATTTTTTTTACGTATTTTTTTTATAATGACTAACCATGTTCACATGCAGTATAATAGTGCAACAGGTATTCAAAAAAATATTTTTAAGTAGCTAAAACAGCATTTTAATAGGTCCGGTCAAAAATGACCGGAGCAGTACAAGTGTATAGTGGAAACGAACAGAACAGCAGGGTTAAAGGAATTAAATGGGGCACGACGGGACAGCGCGTGCAGAAGACTCCTACATACAGCCACTGAAAGAAAAGAGCAGGAACACGACAGCTAAGTAGCCTCGCCTCATGTATTATTACTTTGTTGATTGTCGTCTCAGCGCCGCCTGAGACTTCTGGACTCTGCATCAACCTATCCAGTCGCAACATATAGGCATTAAGCAGCGTATGATCTGTGGACTCTGTATAAGCGCATATTAGGAACAGGTATTAAGCAACCTATAGCTCTGCAATTTTGAGAGACTGTGATACTATTTAAGGGATATATATAGATTCTTTCTTCTTCCAGATTTATACTCTGAGTGCATTATTCTACGCAACAGACATCTCGAAACGAGCAATTCAGCTCTTCATCATAGAACAACGTTATCAAAGTGTGTATATACTCATGCACCCAAACAGATCACTTTAACATATATCTAACAAATACCCCTGCTTTTCTCTTGTAGTAAGCACACTTATACTATCTTTGACCTGACTTGTGCCACTATCAAAACCTCTCATCTCATTCCATCGAGCAGGTAAATTTCACATCAGTAGTGTTATTACTTAATGCAACGTAGGACGTAGTGCGGGTGTATATACTTAGTGTGTATATATCTTTACTTTTTAGCTCCTACACCCTACTAGTGATATAGGGTTCCACCTGCTGCAGTCCGCATCTTCCAAACGTAATGTTGTATGTATATCAATGACACACCACAGTTTTATACATATATATATATATATATATATATATATATTTCATAGAGAGATAGATTGCAGAAAAGCTGGTAATTCATTTGTCGGCTTCTGTGAAATAATTGCAGAAGCTGACAGGATAGGAGAACAGTTAGATTTATAGATGTCAGTGTCTAGTACTGTTAGTACTATGTGTTTGTAACATTTGGGACCTGTATGTATTTACTAAATGAATGTATTCACTGAAAAAACAGGCGTAGGCTTCCGCGCAATTTTCTACGCCAGAGATGGAAAGCGAGTGACTGAGGGCAGATATTAATAGCCTAGAGAGGGACCATGGTTATTGACCCCCCCTGGCTAAAAACATCTGCCCCCAGGCACCCCAGAAAAAGCGCATCTGTAAGATGTGGCAATTCTGGCACTTAGCCTCTCTCGGTAATAAGGGGTTAATGTCACCTTTGCATTGTAAGGTGACAATAAGCCCATTAGTAATGGAGAGGTGTCAATAAGACACCTATCCATTACTAGTCCTAAAGTTTGTAAAGGGTTAAATAAACACATACACATGCAGAATAAAGCATTTTAATGAAACGAAAGACCACACAGTAAGGCCATGTGCACACGTTCAGGATTGTTAGCGTTTTTTTCGCGTTTTTTCGCTATAAAAACGTGATAAAAACGCGAAAAAAAACGCTTACATAAGCCTCCTATTATTTACAGGGTATTCCGCATTTTTTGTGCAAATGTTGCGATTTTTTCCGCGAAAAAATCGCATAGCGGAAAAAAAAGCAACATGTTCATTAAAAATGCGGAATTGCAGGGATTCCGCACACCTAGGGGTCCATTGATCTGCTTACTTCCCGCACGGGGCTGTGCACACCATGCGGGAAGTAAGCAGATTATATGCGGTTGGTACCCAGGGTGGAGGAGAGGAGACTCTCCTCCACGCACTGGGCACCATATAAGTGGTCAAAAAATAAGAAATAAAATAATAAACAGTCCTATACTCACCCTCGATGTATTCCCGCCTCCTCGCACGCTGCCGTTCGGTTCCTGTAGCTGGTGTGCGCTGAAGGACCTCGCCGAATGACGTCACTGTCCTGTGATTGGTCGTGAGCGGTCATGTGACCGCTCACGTGACCGTGACGTCACGGGAGGTCCTGTGCGCACAGACCAGCTAGAAGAGTAGCCGGACGGCCGCTGAGGAGATGTCTGGGTGAGTATAAGCATTTTTTTTATTTTTTTTATTATTTTTAAACATTCTATCTTTTACTATAGATGCTGCATAAGCTGCATCTATAGTAAAAAGTTGGTCACACTTGTCAAACGCTATGTTTGACAAGTGTGACCAACCTGTCAGTCAGTTTTCCAAGCGATGCTACAGATCGCTTGGAAAACTTTAGCATTCTGCATGCTAATTACGCTTGCAGAATGCTAAAAAAACGCGAAAAAAACGGAAAAAAAACGCAAAAAAAAAATGCGGATTTCTTGCAGAAAATTTCCGGTTTTCTTCAGGAATTTTCTGCAAGAAATCCGCAACGTGTGCACATACCCTTACCCAGTTTTGCAATCTTTACTCTTCTGCCATTCCAAATGATGCCCTCAATCTCCTGTAATAAATGAATAAAATAGAAAACCAACAATATAGCCATACCTGTCCGGTTTACAGTCAGTCCCACACCGCAATTCATATCTGGGGTAAACACAGATTACAACTTGGAGTGGTGCTAATGCTACCCGGCTGTAAACTACTGGGGTATGAATGAAATGCTGGGAGCGGAGCTTCAGTGACTAGCGGTGACATCACCAAAGCTGCGCTCCCTGCCAGCCTGAACTCAGATGAACTCTTCAGCGTGGGAAAATCAGATGGCATTTTCCCACTCTCAAGAGTTCATTTGTAGAGAAAAATCACAGCAGAAGCTGACAGGATAGAATAGATCAATTACAGTACAGACCAAAAGTTTGGACACACCTTCTCATTTAAAGATTTTTCTGTATTTTCATGACTATGAAAATTGTACATTCACACTGAAGGCATTAAAACTATGAATTAACACATGTGGAATTACAGACAACAAAAAAGTGTGAAACAACTGAAATTATGTCTTATATTCTAGGTTCTTCAAAGTAGCCACCTTTTGCTTTGATGACTGCTTTGCACACTCTTGGCATTCTCTTGATGAGCTTCAAGAGGTAGTCACCAGGAATTGTCTTCCAACAATCTTGAAGGAGTTCCCAGAGATGCTTAGCACTTGTTGGCCTTTTTGCCTTAACTCTGCGGTCCAGCTCACCTAAACCATCTCGATTGGGTTCAGGTCTGGTGACTGTGGAGGCCAGGTCATCTGGCGTAGCACCCCATCACTCTCCTTCTTGGTTAAATAGCCCTTACACAGTCTGGAGGTGTGTTTGGGGTCATTGTCCTGTTGAAAAATAAATGATGGTCCAACTAAACGCAAACCGGATGGAATAGCATGCCGCTGCAAGATGCTGTGGTAGCCATGCTGGTTCAGTATGCCTTCAATTTTGAATAAATCCCCAACAGTGTCACCAGCAAAGCACCCCCACACCATCACACCTCCTCCTCCATGCTTCACAGTGGGAACCAGGCATGTAGAGTCCATCTGTTCACCTTTTCTGCGGTCGCACAAAGATACGGTGGTTGGAACCAAAGATCTCAAATTTGGACTCATCAAACCAAAGCACGGATTTCCACTGGTCTAATGTCCATTCCTTGTGTTCTTTAGCCCAAACAAGTCTCTTCTGCTTGTTGCCTGTCCTTAGCAGTGGTTTCCTAGCAGCTATTTTACCATGAAGGCCTGCTGCACAAAGTCTCCTCTTAACAGTTGTTGTAGAGATGTGTCTGCTGCTAGAACTCTGTGTGGCATTGACCTGGTCTCTAATCTGATCTGCTGTTAACCTGTGATTTCTGAGGCTGGTGACTCGGATAAACTTATCCTCAGAAGCAGAGGTGACTCTTGGTCTTCCTTTCCTGGGGCGGTCCTCATGTGAGCCAGTTTCTTTGTAGTGCTTAATGGTTTTTGCCACTGCACTTGGGGACACTTTCAAAGTTTTCCCAATTTTTTGGACTGACTGACCTTCATTTCTTAAAGTAATGATGGCCACTTGTTTTTCTTTACTTAGCTGCTTTTTTCTTGCCATAATACAAATTCTAACAGTCTATTCAGTAGGAATATCAGCTGTGTATCCACTAGACTTCTGAACAACACAACTGATGGTCCCAACCCCATTTATAAGGCAAGAAATCCCACTTATTAAACCTGACAGGGCACACCTGTGAAGTGAAAACCATTCCCGGTGACTACCTCTTGAAGCTCATCAAGAGAATGCCAAGAGTGTGCAAAGCAGTCATCAAAGCAAAAGGTGGCTACTTTTGAAGAACCTAGAATATAAGACATGATTTCAGTTGTTTCACACTTTTTTGTTAAGTATATAATTCCACATGTGTTAATTCATAGTTTTGAATGTACAATTTTCATAGTCATGAAAATACAGAGAAATCTTTAAATGAGAAAGTGTGTCCAAAGTTTTGGTCTGTACTGTACATAAGTAAAAAGACATAGAATAGGTAGATATACAGGTGTCAGTGACATATACAATTTTGTTTGAATGCAGATTGCACATTTTCTGTTAGTACAATAAACCTCATTTCAGGGCAGAAACATTACTGTGTCCAACAGTTATTAGATATATGAAACTGAAATAGCTGTTGCAAAAAAAACAATTTTTATAAAACATTAAGCTTAAGATTAATAGGGGTGCCCAAACTTTTTCATATAACTGTACATAGCACCATTAATTCCATGGTGCTGTACATGAGAAAGGGGTTACATACAGAGTTACAGATATCATTTACAGTAAACAAATTTACAATGACAGACTGGTACAGAGAGGAGAGCACCCTGCCCTTGCAGACTTACATTCTACGGGATAATGGGGAAGAGACAGAAGGTCGGGGGTGCAGCAACTCTGGTGGTGAGGTGGCAGCTCGGGTGGTGGTGAGGCAGCAGAATGGTTATTGCAGGCTGTAGGCTTTCCTGAAGAGATGGGTTTTCAGTAGTGTTGGGCATTCCGATACCGCAAGTATCGGGTATCGGCCGATACTTGCGGTATCGGAATTCCGATACCGAGATCCGATACTTTTGTTGTATCGGGAATCGGTATCGGGATTAATATCAATGTGTAAAAGAAAGAATTAAAATAAAAAATAGGGATATACTCACCTCTCCGGCGGCCCCTGGACTTTACTGCCGTAACCGGGAGCCGTTGTACCTAAGAATGCGCGCTTGAAGGGCCTTAGATGACGTCACGGTGCTCTGATTGGTCCGTAGCGGTCGCGTGACCGCTACGCGACCAATCACAAAGCCGTGACGTCACCCAATGTCTTTCAAGCGCTTGAAAGACCTTAGGTGATGTCACGGCTTTGTGATTGGTCGCGTAGCGGTCACGCGACCGCTACGCGACCAATCAGAAGCTGCGGACGTCTTCTAAGGTATTTCAAGCGCTTGAAAGACCTTAGGTGACGTCACGGCTTTGTGATTGGTCGCGTAGCGGTCACGCGACCGCTACGGACCAATCAGAGCGTCGTGACGTCATCTAAGGCCCTTCAAGCGCGCATTCTTAGGTACAACGGCTCCCGGTTACGGCGGTAAAGTCCAGGGCGCATCAGAGGGTGAGTATATCCCTATTTTTTATTTTAATTTCTTTCTTTTACACATTGATATGGATCCCAGGGCCTGAAGGAGAGTTTCCTCTCCTTCAGACCCTGGGAACCATACAGGATACCGTCCGATACTTGGTGTCCCATTGACTTGTATTGGTATCGGGTATCGGTATCGGATTAGATCCGATACTTTGCCGGTATCGGCCGATACTTTCCGATACCGATACTTTCAAGTATCGGACGGTATCGCTCAACACTAGTTTTCAGGTTCCATCTGAAGGATCCAAGGGTGGTGGATAATCGGACGTGTTGAGGCATGGAATTCCAGAGGATGGGGGATAATCAGGAGAAATCTTGGAGGCGGTTGTGTCAGGAACGAATAAGTGTGGTGGAGAGTAGGAGGTCTTGGGAGGATTGAAGATTGCATGGGGGAAGATATTGGAAGATTAGTTCAGAGATATAGGGAGGGGACAGGTTGTGGATGGCTTTGTAGATCAGTGTTAGTAGTTTGAACTGGATTCGTTGGGGAATTGGGAGCCAGTGGAGGGATTTGCAGAGGGGAGAAGCACGGGAGTAGCGAGGAGAGAGGTGGATTAGGCGGGCAGCAGAGTTGAGGACAGACTGGAGTGGTGCAAGAGAGTTATTAGGGAGGCCACAGGGGAGGGTGTTGCAGTAGTCAAGGCAGGAGATGGTGAGGGCATGCACAAGAGTTTTAGTAGTTTGATGGCTGTGGAAGGGACAGATTCTGGCAATATTTTTGAGTTGGAGGCGAAAGGAGGTGGCAAGAGTTTGGACGTGCCGTTTGAAGGACAGGGCAGAGTCGAGAGTTACTCCGAGGCAGCGCATTATAGCTGCGGGAGAGAGCGTGATGCCGTTTACCATAATAGATAGATTGGGTAGGGAAGATACGCGAGATGGAGGAAAGATGATGAGTTCAGTTTTGTCTACATTGAGTTTTAGGAAGCGAGAGGTGAAGAAGGATGATATGGCTGATAGACACTCCGGGATTCTGGACAGCAGGAAGGTGACATCTGGGTCAGAGAGGTAGATCTGAGTGTCGTCCGTATACAGGTGGTACTGGAAGCCATAGGACTTTATGAGTTGTCCTAGGCCAAATGTATAGATGGAAAATAGTAGGGACCCCAGGACAGAGCCTACTGTGGGAGTGGGAAACGCTAAATGTGTGGTCGGAAAGGTATGAGGAAATCCAGGACAGGGCAAGGTGTTTGATGCCAAGGCAAGAAAGAATATGTAGCAATAGGCAGTGGTCGACTGTGTCGAAGGCAGAGGACAGGTCGAGAAGGAGGATGGAGAACTGTCTGTTGGCTTTGGCTGTGAGTAAGTTAATAGTAATTTTGGTCAGGGCAGTTTCGATGGAGTGGTGGTGATGGAAACCAGATTGGAGGTTGTCAAGGAGAGAGTTAGATGAGAGGTGGGAGGAAAGTTGAGCATGGACATGCTGCTCAGGGAGTTCTGAAGAAAACAGGAGCAGTGATATGAGGCGATAGCTGGGCATAACATACAAAAGTTAGCCCGCCTGGCTTAGAGTTCAGTTTCTTAGTCCTTTGGCAAAGGCACTCAATCCAGGAAATCTGCACACCTCCATACACACAGACAGGTGAGCGACAAACAGGTCTCATTTTACACAGTAAAAAAAGTTGAGATATGGTGTGCACTGGTCTCTCCCAACTCTCCAGCTGCTCATAATCAAACGGTCCTTGTAACCGCGATACGCGTTGGGATCTCCCACCATCTGGTCCTGTTCTGTACATTGGTGCTGAGTTACCCCTCTTATTTTAGGTGATTATGGATAGCGGTTTGCACACTGCTGGGAGGATGTTTCCAACAGGGTCTTTCTGACTGTGGCTCTTGGTCATGGATAGCCTTGGCTACACTTTTTTATTATGCATTAGGAGTTATGTTCTGTACATTTGGGACTTATGTCTGTATATTAATTAGTACATTTCTCTCATATATGAGCGTTTGCACATTCGTAGCATTTGCATATATGCATCGTTATTGACTCCAGTGTGTGTGACCTCAGGATTAGCTATTGTGTGCAGCACCATGTATGTTATTCATGCTATTTATGCAATAATTGTCTTTGAACAGGCCTCATGGGGGAGTTTGTTTGCGTATTGTTTTTAATTGGTTTTAACACTTTCGTTACCAATAAAGTTGTTCCTTTTTTGATACATTAATTGGTGGTGTGCAGATTCTTTAGTGGCTTCTTTTTCCTTCTTTCCATTGATATTGTTACCAGCCACTTTCTTGCACCCCCTACGTTTTTGTTTGGATCAGGTTGTTTATATATTGTAGTGCGCCAGCTATATTGTTGTATTCAAACGGTCATAGCTGATTAACCCCTTTTAGTCCTATATGTACTAAAGCATTATGCCAGATTTATCTCCCATCCAGTAGGTGTCCTACAGTCACCTTACAGTCTGCATACTCTTTTGCTTCCTCCCCTGCCCAGGAGATGTGGTATGATCAGACCATGTTTATGGATAGCGGTTTGCACACTGCTGGGAGGATGTTTCCAACAGGGTCTTTCTGACTGTGGCTCTTGGTCATGGATAGCCTTGGCTACACTTTTTTATTATGCATTAGGAGTTATGTTCTGTACATTTGGGACTTATGTCTGTATATTAATTAGTACATTTCTCTCATATATGAGCGTTTGCACATTCGTAGCATTTGCATATATGCATCGTTATTGACTCCAGTGTGTGTGACCTCAGGATTAGCTATTGTGTGCAGCACCATGTATGTTATTCATGCTATTTATGCAATAATTGTCTTTGAACAGGCCTCATGGGGGAGTTTGTTTGCGTATTGTTTTTAATTGGTTTTAACACTTTCGTTACCAATAAAGTTGTTCCTTTTTTGATACATTAATTGGTGGTGTGCAGATTCTTTAGTGGCTTCTTTTTCCTTCTTTCCATTGATATTGTTACCAGCCACTTTCTTGCACCCCCTACGTTTTTGTTTGGATCAGGTTGTTTATATATTGTAGTGCGCCAGCTATATTGTTGTATTCAAACGGTCATAGCTGATTAACCCCTTTTAGTCCTATATGTACTAAAGCATTATGCCAGATTTATCTCCCATCCAGTAGGTGTCCTACAGTCACCTTACAGTCTGCATACTCTTTTGCTTCCTCCCCTGCCCAGGAGATGTGGTATGATCAGACCATGTTACTGTACTGTCAAACACAACCATTACACAGTACACAGCAGGGGCACATTTATAAGATTATCTCAGCACAAGAACTTTTTTTTTCACAATTGTGGTACTTATTTTTATTCAAATATCTCTTAATTAAAATATTTTGTTTGTGGGGAAAACTCCTTTAAGGTCCTTTAAAGGGAATTTGTCAGCAGGTTTTTGCTATGTAATCTGAAGACAGCATGATGTAGGTGTTAAAAGACTGAATTCAACAATGCGTCACTTATCAAGCTGTGTGTTGTTGTTGTTTACTTGCAATGAAGGTTTCATCACGAGGACCTTAGCACTGCTCTGACTACAGCAGCTACAGTAGAATGTGAGACCTACTCTGACTCCACCCCCCTCTTGTGATAAGCAGCTCACTGTCTATAGACTATATACAGTACATACAGAGCCTGGTGTTCAGCTTTCTCAGCTATGCTGCATTGCTAAATCTAAGAATTCTGACTGTGTCAGAACCACTGCACCTAGTGAACTAAGTGATACATCGTTGGATTCAGGGTCTCTTTTCCTACATTATGCTGCTCTCAGATGAGGTAGCGCCCACTGTTATGACCCCAGTGGACAGGGTCTCAGAGGAACGTGTAAGTCTGCAAGATACAAAAATCCAGCTCATAGGGCTGTGGTAACTGGGTTGACCAAATAGCTACTCCTAACGCAAACACTAGAAGTAGCCGGGGATCATGCCTACGGTGATCGCTAGATGACTCGCGCCAGCCGGAGAATCTAACTACCCCTAGGAGAAGAAAACAAAGACCTCTCTTGCCTCCAGAGAAAGGGACCCCAAAGCAAGATACAAGCCCCCCACAAATAATAACGGTGAGGTAAGAGGAAATGACAAACACAGAAATGAACCAGGTTCAGCAAAGAGAGGCCAGCTTACTAATAGCAGAATATAGCAAGATAACTTATCTGGTCAACAAAAACCCTATAAAAATCCACGCTGGAGATTCAAGAACCCCCGAACCGTCTAACGGTCCGGGGGGAGAACACCAGCCCCCTAGAGCTTCCAGCAAAGGTCAGGATACAGATAGGAACAAGCTGGACAAAAATACCAAACAAAACAAAAGCAAAAAGCAAAGAAGCAGACTTAGCTTGAAAAACAGGAACCAGGATCAGAGGACAAGAGCACAACAGATTAGCTCTGATTTCAACGATGCCAGGCATTGAACTGAAGGTCCAGGGAGCTAATATAGCAACGCCCCTGAACTAACGGCCCAGGTGAGGATATAGGAAAAGATAGAAGCTCCAGAGTCAAATCACTAATGACCACTAGAGGGAGCAAAAAGCAAAATCACAACAGTACCCCCCCCTTAGTGAGGGGTCACCGAACCCTCACCACGACCACCAGGGCGATCAGGATGAGCGGCATGAAAGGCACGAACTAAATCGGCCGCATGAACATCAGAGGCGACCACCCAGGAATTATCTTCCTGACCATAGCCCTTCCACTTGACCAGGTACTGAAGCCTCCGCCTGGAGAGACGAGAATCCAAGATCTTCTCCACCACGTACTCCAACTCGCCCTCAACCAACACCGGAGCAGGAGGCTCAGCAGAAGGAACCACAGGCACAACGTACCGCCGCAACAAGGACCTATGAAACACGTTGTGGATAGCAAACGACACAGGTAGATCCAGGCGAAAGGATACAGGATTAAGAATTTCCAATATCTTGTAAGGACCAATAAAACGAGGTTTAAATTTGGGAGAGGAAACCTTCATAGGAACAAAGCGGGAAGAAAGCCACACCAAATCCCCAACACGTAGTCGGGGACCCACACCGCGGCGGCGGTTGGCAAAGCGCTGAGCCCTCTCCTGTGACAACTTCAAGTTGTCCACCACAAGATTCCAGATCCGCTGCAACCTATCCACCACAGAATCCACCCCAGGACAGTCAGAAGGTTCCACATGACCCGAAGAAAAACGAGGGTGGAAACCAGAGTTGCAGAAAAACGGCGAAACCAAGGTGGCGGAACTAGCCCGATTATTAAGGGCAAACTCAGCTAACGGCAAGAAGGTTACCCAATCGTCCTGATCAGCAGAGACAAAACACCTCAAATAAGCCTCCAAAGTCTGATTAGTTCGCTCCGTCTGTCCATTAGTCTGAGGATGGAAAGCAGACGAAAACGACAAGTCAATGCCCATCCTACTACAAAAGGATCGCCAGAATCTGGAAACGAACTGGGATCCTCTGTCTGACACAATATTCTCAGGGATGCTGTGCAAACGAACCACGTTCTGGAAAAATACAGGAACCAGATCGGAAGAGGAAGGCAGTTTAGGCAAAGGAACCAAATGGACCATCTTGGAGAAGCGATCACATATCACCCAGATAACAGACATGCCCTGAGACACCGGAAGATGAGAAATGAAATCCATGGAGATATGTGTCCAAGGTCTCTTAGGGACAGGCAAGGGCAAGAGCAACCCGCTGGCACGAGAACAGCAAGGCTTAGCTCGAGCACAAGTCCCACAGGACTGTACAAATGACCGCACATCCCTAGACAAGGAAGGCCACCAAAAGGATCTGGCCACCAGATCTCTGGTGCCAAAAATTCCTGGGTGACCTGCCAACACCGAGGAATGAACCTCGGAAATGACTCTGCTGGTCCACTTATCAGGCACAAACAGTCTGTCAGGTGGACAAGAATCAGGCCTATCAGCCTGAAATCTCTGCAACACACGTCGCAGATCAGGAGAAATAGCTGACAAGATAATACCATCCTTAAGAATACCAACAGGTTCAGCGACTCCAGGAGCATCAGGCACAAAGCTCCTGGAAAGAGCATCGGCCTTCACATTCTTTGAACCTGGTAAATACGAGACAACAAAGTCAAAACGGGAGAAAAACAATGACCAGCGGGCCTGTCTAGGATTCAGGCGTTTAGCAGACTCGAGATACATCAGATTTTTGTGATCAGTCAAGACCACCACACGATGCTTAGCACCCTCGAGCCAATGACGCCACTCCTCAAATGCCCATTTCATGGCCAACAACTCCCGATTGCCCACATCATAATTTCGCTCCGCAGGCGAAAACTTCCTAGAGAAAAAGGCGCAAGGTCTCATAACAGAGCAACCAGGGCCTCTCTGCGACAAAACGGCCCCTGCTCCAATCTCTGAAGCATCCACCTCAACTTGAAAGGGAAGCGAGACATCAGGCTGGCACAAAACAGGCGCCGAAGTAAACCGACGTTTCAACTCCTGGAAAGCCTCCACGGCAGCAGGAGCCCAATTAACCACATCGGAGCCCTTCTTGGTCATATCCGTCAAAGGTTTCACAATGCTAGAAAAGTTAGCGATAAAACGACGGTAGAAGTTAGCGAAACCCAAGAACTTCTGAAGACTCTTAACTGACGAGGGCTGAGTCCAATCAAGAATAGCTCGGACCTTGACTGGGTCCATCTCCACAGCAGAAGGGGAAAAAATGAACCCCAAAAAGGGAACCTTCTGTACACCAAAAAGACACTTTGAGCCCTTGACAAACAAAGAATTTTCACGCAAAATTTTAAAGACCATCCTGACCTGCTCCACATGCGAGTCCCAATTATCAGAAAAAACCAGAATATCATCCAGATAAACGATCAGAAATTTATCCAGATAGTTCCGGAAAATGTCATGCATAAAGGACTGAAAAACTGAAGGGGCATTAGAGAGCCCAAAAGGCATCACCAAGTACTCAAAATGACCTTCGGGCGTATTGAATGCGGTTTTCCATTCATCCCCTTGCTTAATGCGCACAAGGTTGTACGCACCACGAAGGTCTATCTTGGTAAACCACTTGGCACCTTTAATCCGGGCAAACAAGTCAGACAACAGCGGCAAAGGATACTGAAATTTGACAGTGATCTTATTTAAAAGCCGATAGTCAATACAAGGCCTCAAAGATCCGTCCTTCTTAGCCACAAAAAAGAATCCCGCACCAAGAGGGGAAGAAGACGGACGGATGTGTCCCTTCTCCAGAGACTCCTTGATATATGAACGCATAGCGGTATGTTCAGGTATCGACAGATTAAACAGTCTTCCCTTAGGAAATTTACTGCCTGGAATCAAATCTATTGCACAGTCACATTCCCTATGAGGAGGCAATGCACTGGACCTGGACTCGCTAAAGACATCCTGATAATCAGACAAGTACTCCGGAACTTCCGAAGGCGTAGAAGAAGCAATAGACACAGGCAGGGAATCCTCATGAATACCACGACAGCCCCAACTAGACACTGACATAGCCTTCCAGTCAAGGACTGGATTATGGGTCTGTAACCATGGCAGCCCCAAAACAACCAAATCATGCATTTTATGTAGAACGAGAAAACGTATCACCTCGCGGTGTTCAGGAGTCATGCACATGGTAACCTGTGTCCAATACTGCGGCTTATTTTCTGCCAATGGCGTAGCATCAATACCCCTAAGAGGGATAGGATTTTCTAATGGTTCAAGAATAAAACCACAGCGCTTAGCAAATGAGAGATCCATAAGACTCAGGGCAGCACCTGAATCTACAAACGCCATGACAGGATAAGATGACAGTGAGCAAATCAAAGTGCAGACAGAATAAACTTAGGATGCAAATTACCAACGGTGACAGGACTAACAACCTTAGATATACGTTTAGAGCATGCTGAGATAACATGTGTAGAATCACCACAGTAGTAGCACAAGCCATTCCGGCGTCTATGAATTTTCCTCTCATTTCTAGTCAGGATTCTATCACATTGCATCAAATCAGGTGTCCGTTCAGACAACACCATGAGGGAATTTGCGGTTTTTCTATCACATTGCATCACATCAGGTGTCTGTTCAGACAACAACATGAGGGAATTTGCGGTTTTGCGCTCCCGCAACCGCCGGTCAATTTGAATAGCCAGGGACATGGTATCATTCAGACCTGTGGGAATGGGAAAACCCACCATAACATTCTTAATGGCCTCAGAAAGGCCATTTCTAAAATTAGCGGCCAGTGCACACTCGTTCCAATGTGTCAGCACGGACCATTTCCGAAATTTTTGGCAATACACCTCAGCCTCGTCCTGGCCCTGAGACATAGCCAGCAAGGCTTTCTCTGCCTGAATCTCAAGATTGGGTTCCTCATAAAGTAAACCGAGCGCCAGAAAAAACGCATCAATATCAGCCAATGCCGGATCTCCTGGCGCCAACGAAAAAGCCCAATCCTGAGGGTCACCCCGTAAGAATGAAATAACAATTTTTACTTGTTGAGCAGAGTCTCCAGACGAACAAGGTTTCAGGGACAAAAATAATTTACAATTATTCCTGAAATTCCTAAACTTAAATCGGTCTCCTGAAAACAGTTCAGGAATCGGAATCTTGGGTTCAGACCTAGGATTTCTGGTAACATAGTCTTGTATACCCTGCACACGAGCGGCAAGCTGGTCCACACTTGTAATCAAGGTCTGGACATTCATGTCTGCAGCAAGCTTAAGCCACTCTGAGGTAAAGGGGAAAAGAAAAAAAAAATGAGAGAGGGAAAAAAAAACCTCTAAATTTTCTTTCTTATAATCCCACTTCTGCAATGCATTAAACATTTAATACTGGCCTGGCATACTGTTATGACCCCAGTGGACAGGGTCTCAGAGGAACGTGTAAGTCTGCAAGATACAAAAATCCAGCTCATAGGGCTGTGGTAACTGGGTTGACCAAATAGCTACTCCTAACGCAAACACTAGAAGTAGCCGGGGATCATGCCTACGGTGATCGCTAGATGACTCGCGCCAGCCGGAGAATCTAACTACCCCTAGGAGAAGAAAACAAAGACCTCTCTTGCCTCCAGAGAAAGGGACCCCAAAGCAAGATACAAGCCCCCCACAAATAATAACAGTGAGGTAAGAGGAAATGACAAACACAGAAATGAACCAGGTTCAGCAAAGAGAGGCCAGCTTACTAATAGCAGAATATAGCAAGATAACTTATCTGGTCAACAAAAACCCTATAAAAATCCACGCTGGAGATTCAAGAACCCCCGAACCGTCTAACGGTCCGGGGGGAGAACACCAGCCCCCTAGAGCTTCCAGCAAAGGTCAGGATACAGATAGGAACAAGCTGGACAAAAATACCAAACAAAACAAAAGCAAAAAGCAAAGAAGCAGACTTAGCTTGAAAAACAGGAACCAGGATCAGAGGACAAGAGCACAACAGATTAGCTCTGATTTCAACGATGCCAGGCATTGAACTGAAGGTCCAGGGAGCTAATATAGCAACGCCCCTGAACTAACGGCCCAGGTGAGGATATAGGAAAAGATAGAAGCTCCAGAGTCAAATCACTAATGACCACTAGAGGGAGCAAAAAGCAAAATCACAACAGCCCACCTATTAGAAATGGCAATGTAGCAATCCTTAAAGTTAATATTAACTATGACCTTTAGGATTTCTAATAGGTGGCACTAGAGTTCTCCTCTTTGAAGAGAGAGGTAATTTGCATATTTAGGAGGAAAATGTGCTAAAGGATTATGGGAGTCCTGAAGTTGCAAAACCACTGATCAGAAAGTGACGGGTTATACTATAACCTTCCTTGGTGGGAACAATCCTTTAATGTCATGAATTTCGCACAAACACTTTAAAGCATTGGTCTTGCAGTAACTATTGTACCATCAATCTAAAGATACAATTTTATTAAAGTATATCACTCTCACAGATTCATCTGTGACCTGTGTTGCTGTAATACACAAAATCACCATAACAGTTTATTTTTATCCCTCTAATATCAAGCAAGTCTGCACTGTGATATTGATCAGGGCAATATTTCAAAGCATGTAATTAAAACGGAACTGTCTGCTACTGATAGCATTTAATAAACGCTGTTTACCGCGTTGCAGACATGGTAGATTTTACAGTCAGCCAGAGCGGAGCCAATAATTTGCAAACCTAAAGCTCCCTTTTCCTTCCAAACCACTATGTAATTTTTAGATATTTTTAGCATGCAATAAAAATAGGTTTCAAAACTACTAACCCACCATGATACTGGACTTTTTCAACACAATTGTTTTTACTAATGTTTCTCTTCTGGGCTGAATGTTTATAAAGTACTTAAGATTAGCATTTGGGGCATTTGGATTTTGGAGCGGAGAATTTGCTGGATTTCTTTTGGGAGCCGAGGAGCCATTTTGCTTTTTCAGAGCCTTTGTGCTACCAGTAAAGTGGAAGCCCCCTATATTTCCTTAAACAGACAAACCTGAATGAGGGCTTGCTTTTTTGTGGATTGAGTTGAAGCTTTTATTGGGAATATTTTACATAACATTTATGATCACATTTAGCCGGCGCTCTACGCTGAGCACTTACATTGGGATTTCCATCTAAATCTCCGAGTGACATGACAGATGAAAGCCCCGATGGATCCAGGGATGGAGGCATCTCAGATCCTGCTCTGAGCATGCACTGACACGCCACCTTCCCTGAAGAACCCCGCTGCCATTTTGCGGCTGTGGGTCTCCATGGAGACTATCAGGCCAATGTGATCGCATCGTGTTGTCCTGATGGAAGAATGCAGGGAACTCATTCCCTGCGCGATTCTCCTCTAATTTGCTGTCACTACTAAAGCCTGTGCCCACTGCTAAAGAGAAATGAGTATTCACTGTTCCCCACACTCATGTGGGCAGTGTTAGCTGCAGCCGCATCCCAAGGTGCTCCAGGTCGACACTGGCGGCATCAGAGGGGTTAAATGGCCGAGATCGGTGCTAGCACCGACCATGGGCATTGCTGCGGAGTGTCAGCTCTCACTCAAAGCTCAAACCCTCTTCTGATCACCACGGCGCTCAGCATGAGGCTGTTCAAACGTGCCGCTGTACATGAACTGCTGTTTGCAGGAACGGCATGTCGGGAAGAGGTTAATATAATCTGTCTAGCACCTTATCTTACCTTATACAAATCGTACTCCATTCATTAAAACATATTATTGGATAAGATCTTATTCTATGATTCTCTAGAAATTCGATAACCAGCGTTTATCATTTTCTATTATTTGTGCAGTTACCACGGAATTCACGCCAAAAGATTCGGCCATTCTTAAAACTGTCTATTAAATGAAAGCTTTATTAAATTCAGGCATTGAGGCAAAAGGACAACTGAAACAATTTTGCAAATAAACTTTACAGAACACAGAACAAGACGGCAAAAAAACTTTTCAAACACTTTCTTACGTTATATCTCTGAAGGTACAAAAATGGTAACTGGATGCTTCATTATGTTGGATTGTGATATATTTATGCTCTATTTATTTATGAATAATGGTTGTAGCAAATATATTGTATTGGAAAAAATGTTCAGGAGAGTTGTTGCAGAGTTTCAATGTGTTGTGTCGCACATTGCATTGCACCAAGCTTTCTACAACAGTTCCAGAGACAATGAATGGAAAGGTGGTGCACATTATCAACTGATCTTCCATTCCGCAAATCCTAGTTATCAGGCCAGTAGGAAGAAGCAATTGGCAACCTGTTACCTATTACCTATCAACTTGGTATACACCCTTTTATTAATGGTTTTTGTCCTATAAACCAGAGAACCTAATTCGCAAGATCATTCCATTCGTTTAAGGGAAAACAGAGTTTTTTGTTCTCCAATTTTATCATTACTGTATCCTTTCCATTACAATCAACAGTGATTGTAAAAGAGGAATGTATCAAACAGCAAAGGACTCTGGTGTAAGCACAGTATATGGGCTCTGTGTTATATACTAGCTTATTATAGAGAACTGTAGAGAGCTACCGTATATACTCAAGTATAAGCTGACCCGAGTATAAGCCGAGGCACCTAATTTTGCCACAAAAAACTGGGAAAAATTATTGACTCGAGTATAAGCCTAGGGTAGGAAATACAGCAGCTACTGATAAATTTCAAGAATAAAAATAGATACCAATAAAAGCAAAATTAATTGAGACATCAGTAGGTTAAATGTTTTTGAATATCCATATTGAATCAGGAGTCCCATAAGAAAATCCATACAAAATACGCCCTATATAATGCTCCATAAAGTTCATGATGGGCCCCATAAGATGTTCCATAAAGTTCATGATGGGCCCCATAAGATGCTCCATACAAAAATATGCCCAATATAATGCTCCATAAAGGTTAATGATGGTCCCATAAGATGCTCCATAGAAAAATATGCCCCATATAATGCTCCACAAAAGTTAATGATGGCCCCATAAGATGCTCCATATTAAAATATGCCCCATATAACACTGCACAAAGGATAATGATGGCCCCATAAGATGCTCCATATTAAAATATGCCCCATATAACACTGCACAAAGGATAATGATGGCCCCATAAGATGCCCCATACAAAAATATGCCCCATATAATGCTGCACAAGGGTTAATGATAGCCCCATAAGATGCTCCATATTAAAATATGCCCCATATAATGCTGCACAGAGGATAATGATGGCCCCATAAGATGCTCCATACAAAAATATGCCCCACAAAGGAAAATTATGCCCCATAAGATGCTCCATACAAAAATAGGCCCCATATAATGCTGCACAAGGGTTAATGATGGCCCCATAAGATGCTCCATATTAAAATATGCCCCATATAACACTGCACAAAGGATAATGATGGCCCCATAAGATGATCCATATTAAAATATGCCCCATATAATGCTGCACAAAGGATAATGATGGCCCCATAAGATGCCCCATACAAAAATATGCCCCATACAAAAATATGCCCCATATAATGCTGCACAAAGGATAATGATGCCCTATAGGATGCGCCATACAAAAATATGCCCCATATAACGCTGCACAAAGGTTAATGATGGCCCCATAAGATGCTCCATATTAAAATATGCCCCATATAATGCTGCACAGAGGATAATGATGGCCCCATAAGATGCTCCATACAAAAATATGCCCCACAAAGGATAATTATGCCCCATAAGATGCTCCATACAAAAATAGGCCCCATATAATGCTGCACAAAGGTTAATGATGGCCCCATAAGATGCTCCATATTAAAATATGCTCCATATAGTGCTGCACAAAGATTAATGATAGCCCCATAAGATGCTCTATATTAAAATATGTCCCATATAGTGCTGCATAAAGGATAATGATGCCCCATACAAAAATATGCCCCATATAATGCTGCATAAAGGTTAATGATGGCCAATAAGATGCTCCATATTAAAATATGCCCCATATAATGCTGCACAAGGTTAATGATGGCCAATAAGATGCTCCATATTAAAATATGCCCCATATAATGCTGCACAAAGGATAATGATGCCCCATAGGATGCGCCATACAAAAATATGCCCCATATAACACTGCACAAAGGTTAATGATGGCCCCATAAGATGCTCCATATTAAAATATGCCCCATATAATGCTGCACAGAGGATAATGATGGCCCCATAAGATGCTCCATACAAAAATATGCCCCACAAAGGATAATTATGCCCCATAAGAGGCTCCATACAAAAATAGGCCCCATAAAATGCTGCACAAAGGTTAATAATCGCCCCATAAGATGCTCCATATTAAAATATGCTCCATATAGTGCTGCACAAAGATTAATGACAGCCCCATAAGATGCTCTATATTAAAATATGTCCCATATAGTGCTGCATAAAGGATAATGATGCCCCATACAAAAATATGCCCCATATAATGCTGCATAAAGGTTAATGATGGCCAATAAGATGCTCCATATTAAAATATGCCCCATATAATGCTGCACAAGGTTAATGATGGCCAATAAGATGCTCCATATTAAAATATGCCCCATATAATGCTGCACAAGGTTAATGATGGCCCCATAAGATACTCCATATTAAAATATGCCCCATATAATGCTGCTGCTGCGATTTAAAAAAAATTACATACTCGCCTCTCGTCGCTGCCCATTACTCCTCAGTGTCGCCGGCTCTCTGCAGTGACTGTTCAGGCAGAGGGCGCGCAATAACCATGTCATCGCACCCTCTGAATTGAACATCACATCCAGAGGCCCGGGAAGACACAGCGCGGCGGTGGAACGGCGACAGGTGAATCTTGCATGTTTGACTTCTGCTCTGCAAAGCGACTGGTGTGATGCCCTACCGTTAGCAAAGTTCACCTTCAACAACCGTACCAATCAATCAACCGGTAGGTCACTGTTCTTTATTAATTATGGTTTGAACCCCCATTTTGGTGAATTCTCGTGATTAGATTCGGGCTGTCAAGGAGCTAATGACTATGTCAACCGAACCAGGGATCTATAGTCAAAAGTTTGGTTAAATATTTCCAGGGCTCAGGAGAATTATAAGCGTTTTGCGGATAAAAAAAGGGACCCTGCTCAGATGTTGCAGTGTGGGGACAAGGTGTAGCTCTCTACGTGGAACATACTGTAAGTGTTATGATCCTCGTGGTAGAGGATCTCAGGACTTCCAGCTAAGTCCGCAAACACAAAAACCAGCTCACAGGGAAGTGGTAACTTGGCTGACCGCATATCTGATCCTAGCACAACAACTAGAAGTAGCTGGGGAACGTACCTACGTTGATTCTAGACGTCTCGCACCAGCCGGAGAACTAACTAACCCTTTCAGAGAAAATAAGACCTCACTTGCCTCCAGAGAAAAGACCCCAAAGTTATAATACAAGCCCCCAACAAATAATAACGGTGAGGTAAGAAGAAAAGACAAACGTAAGAATGAACTAGATTTAGCAAAGAGAGGCCCACTAATTAATAGCAGAAAATAGGAAGAGGACTTATGCGGTCAGCAAAAACCCTATAAAAATATCCACGATGAATATCCAAGAACCCCCGCACCGACTAACGGTGTGGGGGGAGAATATCAGCCCCCTAGAGCTTCCAGCAAAAACAGAAATCACATTTTGAACAAGCTGGAACAAAATAAGAGCAAATGCAAAAGAACAAAAATAAGAAAGCAGAACTTAGCTTATCTTGCAAAAACCAGGAGACCAGGAGTCAGGAGAAAACAGACATAGACTGATTACATCGATTCCAGGCACTAGACTGAGTATCCAGGAAGTTTAAATAGGAACACCCAAGGCCTAACGAACCAGGTGGGTACCAACCTGGGGAAAGACAATCCAAGTGCCATACCGCTAGTGGCCACAAGACGGAGCCAAAAAGTATAGTTCACAACAGTATCCCCCCTTTAAGGAGGGGTCACCGAACCCTCACCAAGACCACCAGGGCGATCAGGATGAGCAGCGTGAAAGGCACGAACCAAATCGGCCACATGAACATCAGAGGCGACCACCCAGGAATTATCCTCCTGACCATAGCCCTTCCATTTGACCAGATACTGAAGCCTCCGTCTAGAAAGATGAGAGTCCAAGATCTTCTCCACCACGTACTCCAACTCGCCCTCAACCAACACCGGAGCAGGAGGCTCAACAGCAGGAACCATAGGCACAACGTACCGCCGCAACAAAGACCTATGGAACACATTGTGAATGGCAAACGACACAGGAAGATCCAAACGAAAAGACACCGGATTAATGACTTCCAAAATTTTATAAGGACCAATAAAGCGAGGCTTAAACTTAGGAGAGGAAACCTTCAGAGGGACAAACCGAGAAGACAACCAAACCAAATCCCCAACACGAAGTCGGGGACCCACACCGCGGCGGCGGTTGGCAAAACGCTGAGCCTTCTCCTGTGACAACTTCAAGTTGTCCACCACATGATTCCAAATCCGCTGCAACCTATCCACCACGGAATCCACCCCAGGACAGTCAGAAGGTTCAACATGACCCGAGGAAAAACGCGGATGGAAACCAGAGTTGCAGAAAAATGGCGAAACCAAAGTAGCGGAACTAGCCCGATTATTAAGGGCAAACTCAGCCAATGGCAAGAAGGTCACCCAATCATCCTGATCCGCAGAAACAAAACATCTCAAATAAGCCTCCAGCGTCTGATTAGTTCGCTCCGTTTGGCCATTAGTCTGAGGATGAAAGGCAGATGAAAATGACAAATCAATGCCCATCTTAGCACAAAAAGATCGCCAGAATCTGGACACAAACTGGGATCCTCTGTCAGACACGATATTCTCAGGAATGCCGTGCAAACGAACCACATTCTGAAAGAACAAAGGAACCAGATCGGAAGAGGAAGGCAACTTAGGCAAGGGCACCAAATGGACCATCTTGGAAAAACGATCACAGACCACCCAGATGACAGACATTCCTTGAGACACCAGAAGATCTGAAATGAAATCCATGGAAATGTGCGTCCAAGGCCTCTTCGGGACGGGCAAGGGCAAAAGCAACCCGCTGGCACGAGAACAGCAAGGCTTAGCCCGAGCACAGATCCCACAGGACTGCACAAAAGAACGCACATCCCGCGACAGGGAAGGCCACCAAAAGGACCTAGCCACCAAATCTCTGGTACCAAAAATCCCAGGGTGCCCTGCCAACACCGAGGAATGAACCTCAGAAATAACTCTGCTGGTCCATTTATCAGGAACAAACAATCTATCAGGTGGGCAAAGGTCAGGTCTACCAGCCTGAAATCTCTGCAACACACGTCGCAAATCAGGAGAAATGGCCGACAAGATTATTCCCTCTTTAAGAATACCAGCTGGCTCTGAGACACCAGGAGAGTCAGGCACAAAGCTCCTAGAAAGAGCATCAGCCTTCACATTCTTTGTACCAGGCAGGTACGAGACCACAAAGTCAAAACGGGAGAAAAACAATGACCAACGAGCCTGTCTAGGATTCAGGCGCTTAGCAGACTCGAGATACATCAGATTTTTGTGATCAGTCAAGACCACCACACGATGCTTAGCTCCCTCGAGCCAATGACGCAACTCCTCAAATGCCCACTTCATGGCCAACAACTCCCGATTACCAACATCATAGTTCCGCTCAGCAGGCGAAAATTTCCTAGAGAAAAAAGCACATGGTCTCATCCCAGAGCAACCAGAGCCTTTCTGCGACAAAACAGCTCCGGCACCGATCTCAGAAGCATCCACTTCCACCTGAAAGGGAAGTGAGACATCAGGCTGGCACAAAACAGGCGCCGAAGTAAACCGGCGCTTCAGCTCCCGAAAAGCCTCCACGGCTGCAGGAGCCCAATTAGCAACATCAGAACCTTTCTTGGTCATATCCGTCAAAGGTTTAACAACGCTAGAAAAATTAGCAATAAAACGACGGTAGAAATTAGCAAAACCCAAGAACTTCTGAAGACTCTTAACAGACGTGGGTTGAGTCCAATCATGAATAGCTCGGACCTTGACTGGGTCCATCTCCACAGTAGAAGGGGAGAAAATAAAACCCAAAAAGGAAACCTTCTGCACCCCAAAGAGACACTTTAAGCCCTTCACAAACAAAGCATTATCGCACAAAACCTGAAACACCATCCTGACCTGCTTTACATGAGAATCCCAATCATCAGAAAAAAACAGAATATCATCCAGATAAACAATCATAAATTTATCTAGATACTTCCGGAAGATGTCATGCATAAAGGACTGAAACACTGAAGGAGCATTAGAGAGCCCAAAAGGCATCACCAAGTACTCAAAATGACCTTCGGGCGTATTGAACGCAGTTTTCCATTCATCTCCCTGCTTAATGCGCACAAGGTTGTACGCACCACGAAGATCTATCTTGGTGAACCAACTGGCACCTTTAATCCGAGCAAACAAGTCTGGCAATAGTGGCAAAGGATACTGAAATTTGACAGTGATATTATTCAGAAGCCGATAGTCAATACAAGGTCTCAAAGACCCGTCTTTCTTGGCCACAAAAAAGAATCCCGCACCAAGAGGGGAAGAAGATGGACGAATATGTCCCTTCTCCAAAGACTCCTTTATATAAGAACGCATTGCGGCATGCTCAGGTACAGACAGATTAAATAATCGTCCCTTAGGAAATTTACTACCAGGAATCAAATCTATAGCGCAGTCACAGTCCCTATGAGGAGGAAGGGCACTGGACCTGGACTCACTGAATACATCCAGATAGTCCAATAAATACTCCGGAACTTCAGAAGGAGTAGAAGAAGCAATAGACACCGGCGGGGAATCGCAATGAATTCCCTGACAACCCCAACTTGACACAGACATAGCCTTCCAATCCAAAACTGGATTATGGGTCTGTAACCATGGCAGACCCAAAACGACCAAATCATGCATTTTATGCAGAACAAGAAAACGAATCACCTCCCGATGTTAAGGAGTCATGCACATTGTCACTTGTGTCCAATACTGCGGTTTATTCTCCGCCAATGGCGTAGCATCAATTCCTCTAAGAGGAATAGGATTTTTTAAAGGCTCCAGAACAAAACCACAGTGCTTGGCAAACGACAAGTCCATAAGACTCAGGGCAGCACCAGAATCCACAAATGCCATAACAGGGTAGGAAGACAATGAGCAAATTAAAGTCACAGACAAAATAAACTTAGGCTGCAAATTACCAATGGCAACAGGACTAACAACCTTTGTTAGACGTTTAGAGCATGCTGAGATAACATGTGTAGAATCACCACAGTAAAAACACAACCCATTCTGACATCTATGATTTTGTCGTTCGGTTCTAGTCCGAATTCTATCACATTGCATTGAGTCAGGTGTCCGTTCAGACAATCCTGCCAGAGGATTAGCAGATTTGCGCTCCCGCAAACGCCGATCAATCTGAATGGCAAGAGTCATAGAATCATTCAGACTTGTAGGGATGGGAAAACCCACAATAACATTCTTAATGGCCTCAGAAAGGCCATTTCTGAAATTTGCGGCCAGAGCACACTCATTCCATTGAGTAAGCATGGACCACTTCCGAAATTTTTGGCAATACACTTCAGCTTCATCCTGGCCCTGAGAGATAGCCAGCAACGCTTTTTCTGCCTGAATTTCAAGATTAGGCTCCTCATAAAGCAATCCGAGCGCCAGAAAAAACGCATCAATATTTGCCAATGCAGGATCTCCTGGCGCCAATGAAAAAGCCCAATCCTGAGGGTCGCCACGCAAGAAGGAGATAATAATTTTAACTTGTTGAGCTGAGTCTCCAGACGAACGAGGTCTCAAAGATAGAAACAATTTACAATTATTCCTAAAATTCCTAAATTTAAATCGATCTCCAGAGAACAGCTCGGGAATAGGTATCTTAGGCTCTGACATAGGACTACAAGTAACAAAATCCTGAATGCCCTGCACTCGTGCAGCAAGCTGATCCACACTAGTAATCAGAGTCTGAACATTCATGTCTGCAGCAGAGCTTCAAGCCACTCAGAGAAAAAGGGGAAGAAGAAAAAAAACAAAAAAACTCAGAACTTCTTTTCTTTTAATCCCGCTTCTGCAATGACTTAAATATTCACTTTTTGGCGTGGAATACTGTTATGATCCTAGTGGTAGAGCATCTCAGGACTTCCAGCTAAGTCCGCAAACACAAAAACCAGCTCACAGGGAAGTGGTAACTTGGCTGACCGCATATCTGATCCTAGCACAACAACTAGAAGTAGCCGGGGAACGTACCTACGTTGATTCTAGACGTCTCGCACCAGCCGGAGAACTAACTAACCCTTTCAGAGAAAATAAGACCTCACTTGCCTCCAGAGAAAAGACCCCAAAGTTATAATACAAGCCCCCAACAAATAATAACGGTGAGGTAAGAAGAAAAGACAAACGTAAGAATGAACTAGATTTAGCAAAGAGAGGCCCACTAATTAATAGCAGAAAATAGGAAGAGGACTTATGCGGTCAGCAAAAACCCTATAAAAATATCCACGATGAATATCCAAGAACCCCCGCACCGACTAACGGTGTGGGGGGAGAATATCAGCCCCCTAGAGCTTCCAGCAAAAACAGAAATCACATTTTGAACAAGCTGGAACAAAATAAGAGCAAATGCAAAAGAACAAAAATAAGAAAGCAGAACTTAGCTTATCTTGCAAAAACCAGGAGACCAGGAGTCAGGAGAAAACAGACATAGACTGATTACATCGATTCCAGGCACTAGACTGAGTATCCAGGAAGTTTAAATAGGAACACCCAAGGCCTAACGAACCAGGTGGGTACCAACCTGGGGAAAGACAATCCAAGTGCCATACCGCTAGTGGCTACAAGAGAGAGCCAAAAAGTATAGTTCACAACACGTAAGTCTTCATTTGCCCTCCGCCAAACTGGGGCCTAAGTTCATCGGTTCCTATGAGATCATTGAGGTAGTTAACCCGGAGGAGTATCATCTTCGCCTCCCCCCTCTTTGAAACTCCATAATGTATTCCATAGATCCTTGCTTAAACCCTTGGGATCGGTGGTGGAGGATCCAGGTGCCTTTCCCTCCCCAGTCTTGATCGATGGGCACATGGAATTGGAGGTACAACATATTGTAGACTCCAGGCGGGTTCTTTACAGTACCTGGGTCATCTGAGGGAGTACGGTCCGGAGGACCGGTCTTGGGTGCCGACCAGATCAATACACGCTGACTGTCTGGTTCAGGCATTCCATGCTCGGAATCCTGAGAAGGAGGTACTGTCATGTTTAACTGGGTTTTTGAGTCAGGTATTTGCAGGGTTAACTCGGATGGCCTCTTTCCCTGACCCTTGGCTGAGTGTGTCTGACCCTGGTGTGCCTCTGCTTTGTGCATGTACTACTGTCTGTTTGGTTTCTGATCTGGTTCCGTCCCCATTGTGATTCTTGCCTGCTGTTTCTGTACTGCCTATTGCCCTTTCTGGTTTACTGATCTCTTGCTACATTCTTACTATTCTTCTGACTGCCCCTGTGTACTGCGCCGACATCTCTGTGTTTGACTTTGGCTTGTGTGACTATGTGTTTTCCTGTCACCCCTTTTTAGATCCCTGGGGTCTCCCCTCCCTTTTGCACTTTCCCCCATAGCTGCAGCCCTGTGCTGTAGGCTCATACAGTGGAGCTAGGCTCCGCCCACCCCCTCTGACTCACGGTCATGTGATCACAGGTCCTGGTTGCCTTCTCTGGAGAGCGGCCAGCTCTCACGGCTCCCCGATGTCATAAGGCTGTCCCCAGCACCAGATGTCCAGGCTAACCCCCTGCGCAGCCGCCGGTGAGTGCCCTTCGGGGAGCTGGTCCTGACAGATTCCACACATTGTGATGTCACTTTACAGAGATACTAGACAGGGTGATGTCACTGTACAGAGATAATAGACACAGTAATATCCCTGTACAGTATAACACTGATGGGTGTTGACTGGAGGGTCAGAAACACAGGTATGAGGTACAGGAGGACAAAGATAAAGATGTAGTTAGACAATCTGGGGTCAGGGCATGTAGCACTGTTCAGAATACATAGCCAAGGTCAGGAGTGGAGAGGTCAGGATAAACTGTAAATCAGCTGGGTCAATAGTAGGTGAAACAGAACAAACATGCACCCACAGGATCCAGAGACAATCAACAGGAACCAATGATTAGGCAAGGAGTGGTGGAAGCAGCAATTTAATAAACCCGCTGCTGCCTAGGCATACCTCCTAACTTTTGAAGAAGGCAAAGCGGGACAAAGTTTGTGGCAAATTGTAGGCCACACCTCTGACCACACCCATTTCACAACTAGTCACACCCATATCCATGCCCCAACCACACCCATTTAGCACTGCTGATCACACTGTTTCATAAACAATAATTATAAACAGAAAAAAATATGGCCACACAGTGCTCCATACTGCATAAAGGCCACACATAATGCTCCATACTGTATAATGGCCACACAGTGCTCCATACTGTATAATACTAATACAGCTAATACTAGAGAAGAGAGAGAGGACTCAAAAAGATATAAACAAACTGGAGCAGTGAGCAGCAACTAACAGAATGGTTTTTAACAGGGAAAAATGTAAAGTACTACATCTGGGCAATAACAATGAAAAAAGCATATACAGAATGAGAGGAATAGGGCAAAGCAACAGCATATGTGAAAAAGACTTGGGTATTCTAATAGATCATGAACTGAACATGAGTCAACAATGGGATGCAGCAGCAAAAAAGACAAATGCAATTCTGGGATGTATTAACAGAAGCATACAGTCTAGATCACGCAAAGTTATTATTGCCCTCTACTCCTCTTTGGTCAGACCTCATCTGGAATACTGTGTTCAGTTTTGGGCACCACATGTTAAAAAAGACATCAACAAACTGGAGCCAGTTCAGAGAAGAGCGACCAGAATGGTGACCAGTCTGCAAACCATGTCCTATGAGGAACGGTTACATGATTTGGGAATGTTTAGCTTGCAAAAAAGAAGACTGATAGGAGACTTAATAGCTGTCTAAAAATATCACAAGGGGGATGATTTAGTGAATTCTGCTTTGAGCAGGGGGTTGGACCAGATGACCCAGGGGGTCCCTTCCAACTCTACCATTCTATGATTCTATGATAATGGCCACACAGTGCTCCATACTGCATAATGACCGCACATGATGCTGTGTACAGTATAATGGCCACACATGATGCTCCATACTGTATAATGACCGCACATGATGCTTCATACTGTATAATGACTGCACATGATGCTCAATACTATATAATGGCCACACAGTGCTCCATACAGTATAATGGGCCCACATGATGATGCATACAGTATAATGGCCACACATGATGCGCTATACTGTATAATGGCCATACAGTGCTCCATGCTGCATAATGGCCACACAGTGCTCCATACTGTATAATGGCCACACAGTGCTCCATACTGTATAATGGCCCCACAAGATGATGCATACTGTATAATGGCCACAGTGCTCCATACTGTATAATGGCCCCACATGATGTGTTACGGATCTGCATCTCAGGACTAAGGTAGAAGGGGAAAAAGCTGACCCTGTACTAGGACTAGGCTGAAACCCTACGATGGAGTGGGGACCTATTCCTTGTGAATAGACCCCCCGAGGTTTCATAGGCTAGAGTCAAATGAAGACCTGCAGGAAGGGGGGAGGGGTCCCTGAAAGATCTAGGAACTGGGAATAAAAACAGGTAACCTCCTAGTAGGAAAATAGAGGCAGCCGCAGAAATTAAAGGAAAAACAAAAACAAAACTGGCAGAACTAGAGATCCCAGAACTGCACAATATCAAACACAAAAATTTAACAAGGCACCAAGCCAGAACACTAGCCAATTAACACTGTTGTCCAGCAAGGACTGAGAGGCAGGTGCTGGGTAATAAAGGGTGATGCAATCACCTGACCTAGGACAAACCTAGCACCAGTGGAAAAAGACCAGCAGCCTGAAAACCACAACAAGATGGCGGATGGTCAAAACTAAATAGATTCTAACATGATGATGCATACAGTATAATGGCCACACAGTGCTCTATACTGTATAATGGCCACACAGTGCTCCATACTGCGTAATGGCCCCACATGATGATGCATACAGTATAATGGCCACACATGATGCTCAATACTGTATAATGGCCACACAGTGCTCCATACAGTATAATGGGCCCACATGATCATACATGTAGTATAATGGCCACACATGATGCTGCATACTATATAATGGCCTCACATGATGCTCCACACAGTATAATGGGCCCACATGATGCTGCATACTGTATAAAGGCATCACATGATGCTTCGTACAGTATAATGGTCCCACATGATGCTGCATACTGTATAATGGCCTCACATGATGCTGCGTACTGTATAATGGCCCCACATGATGCTGCATACAGTATAATGGCCTCACATGATGCTGCATACTGTATAATGGCCTCACATGATGCTTTTTACAGTATAATGGTCCCACATGATGCTGCATACTGTATAATGGCCTCACATGATGCTGCGTACTGTATAATGGCCCCACATGATGCTGCGTACAGTATAATGGCCTCACATGATGCTGCATACTGTATAATGGCCTCACATGATGCTTTTTACAGTATAATGGTCCCACATGATGCTGCATACTGTATAATGGCCTGAAATGATGCTGCATACTGTATAATGGCCCCACATAATGCTGCGTACAGTATAATGGCCTCACATGATGCTGCGTACTGTATAATGGCCCCATATGATGCTGTGTACAGTATAATGGCCCCACATGATGCTGGGTACAGTATAATGACCCCATATGATGCTGTGTACAGTATAATGGCCACACATAGTTACCCCACCCCCATTATTGCCCTCACACACCTATCATTGCCTTTTCCCCACCCCATCATTTCCTTCTCCATTACCACACACACACACACCTACACACACACACACCTACAGACACACACATACACACACACACCTACATACACCTCTCACCATGCAGCGTGCTCCCTCGCAGCCAATTAACACTGTTGTCCAGCAAGGACTGAGAGGCAGGTGCTGGGTAATAAAGGGTGATGCAATCACCTGACCTAGGACAAACCTAGCACCAGTGGAAAAAGACCAGCAGCCTGAAAACCACAACAAGATGGCGGATGGTCAAAACTAAATAGATTCTAACATGATGATGCATACAGTATAATGGCCACACAGTGCTCTATACTGTATAATGGCCACACAGTGCTCCATACTGCATAATGGCCCCACATGATGATGCATACAGTATAATGGCCACACATGATGCTCAATACTGTATAATGGCCACACAGTGCTCCATACAGTATAATGGGCCCACATGATCATACATGTAGTATAATGGCCACACATGATGCTGCATACTATATAATGGCCTCACATGATGCTCCACACAGTATAATGGGCCCACATGATGCTGCATACTGTATAAAGGCATCACATGATGCTTCGTACAGTATAATGGTCCCACATGATGCTGCATACTGTATAATGGCCTCACATGATGCTGCGTACTGTATAATGGCCCCACATGATGCTGCATACAGTATAATGGCCTCACATGATGCTGCATACTGTATAATGGCCTCACATGATGCTTTTTACAGTATAATGGTCCCACATGATGCTGCATACTGTATAATGGCCTCACATGATGCTGCGTACTGTATAATGGCCCCACATGATGCTGCGTACAGTATAATGGCCTCACATGATGCTGCATACTGTATAATGGCCTCACATGATGCTTTTTACAGTATAATGGTCCCACATGATGCTGCATACTGTATAATGGCCTGAAATGATGCTGCATACTGTATAATGGCCCCACATAATGCTGCGTACAGTATAATGGCCTCACATGATGCTGCGTACTGTATAATGGCCCCATATGATGCTGTGTACAGTATAATGGCCCCACATGATGCTGGGTACAGTATAATGACCCCATATGATGCTGTGTACAGTATAATGGCCACACATAGTTACCCCACCCCCATTATTGCCCTCACACACCTATCATTGCCTTTTCCCCACCCCATCATTTCCTTCTCCATTACCACACACACACACACCTACACACACACACACCTACAGACACACACATACACACACACACCTACATACACCTCTCACCATGCAGCGTGCTCCCTCGCAGCAGCCGGTAGCTTCCTCTCCCACATGAATGATGTCATCCAGCCATGCCACGCCGTTGGCTGCTCATATCGCTGCAGCTCCAGTACACCACTGATAAAGACCTCTCCAGGTCACCTGTGCCAGTCAGTGTCGGAGCTAGGAGCAATATCTGCTCCGATCCGACACAGCTAGCAATCGCGCTAGCAGTTTAATGCGGCGGTACATTTGGTCTGAGCCGATGCCACGTGCCAGCAGATAGGGCTCTGCGTGCCTATCCTGGCACGCATGCCATAGGTTCGCCATCACTGATATAGAGGGTATGACTGTGGATGATGAGAGTCCTCTCTTATAGTGTGGGAAAGGGAAAAGTAAGATCCCGGCTGGGATAGTGGGACAGAGTCTCAAAATTGGGACTGTCCCACTGGATTCGAGATGGTTGGGAGTTATGTGCCTAGGGATAGGATGGGGAATGCAAATCCTGCATACTGTAGGATGTGGCCACACCTTCAAATATATATTTACAATATATTATTGTATGATTACAATATAAAACAGTGGTAAAAGACAAGGGGAAACTGCTACATGTTGAAAGAGAAAGGGTCCGAAATGCAAAAAAAATACATGGTAAATATATTGTATATGGTATATAATAAACCAAGGATCAAAGTAGTACAGTGGGGACTGATTAAATTAGTCACGTGAATATTACAGAAAAAGTATACAATAGAGATATATATGCACTGAATTATAGCATCACAAAGTTCCTGAATGGTGGCAGAAACACCAGCAAATATACACCCACCCCAACGTACGTTTCAGCATAGCCTTCGACGAACTATTGACCTCTGCGGCAGCAAGAGAAGAGGATGCCACGTGCAACAGGGAGGTAAAAAGAATAGTTTATGTTTTCAAATGTGCTGGAAAAAAGTGGCAGAGCAGGAGAAATTACTACTTTAAGGGACCCAGGATGGGAGTCATTATATCAGGAAAGGGCCCAGGATGGGGGACATTATATCAGAATGTGAGTCATAATACCAGGAAGGACCCTAAGATGTGGGACAATATACCAGGATGGGGCCCAGAATGAGAGACATTATTATAGAAATGGGCCAGGATGGAGGACATTATTACTGGAAAGGGCCCAGGATGGGGAAAATATACCAGATGGGATCATTATTACTAAAAAAGGAAGGAATAAATCAATCACCGTGCAGTGAATGGCCAAATATGTCCATTCTCTATGACTAAGGATGCACAAAGAGCCAGAATTGTGTCAGAGTATTTTTTTTCTATCACCAACATGTGAATTTTAATTGTTTGGTACTTATGGAATAAAATGTGATGATTTTATGTATTTTTTGGATGTGCTGATCAACTTTACTCTTCTTGGTCATTATTACTAGTAGATGCCCAGGGTGGGGGACATTATAACAGAAAGGAGCCAGAATGGAGGGAGATTAAACCAGAAAGTGACCCAGGTTGGGAGAAATTATTACAGGATGGGGGACATTATTACAGGTTGAGGACCATTATGGGGGGTTATTATTACATGATGAGGGCCAGGAAAGGGAACATTATTACACAGAGGGGTAAATCTGTCTGTCTTTATAGGATCGATCAAGAATGCTACAATGCCCCATACATCCAACCAACATTGGAGTGGGGGCCCAGGTCCAAATTTTGCACCAGGGCCCATTGATCTCTAGTCACACCATTGATTAGTATTCAGCATAAGTGAGTACACCCCTTTGAAAAGTAATATTTTATCAGTATATCACTGAACACAAGGACAATTTCCAAAATTTTTACAAGGCTTAGTATTAATTAATTTTATAACCGATAACATTAAAGCATACCTCCCAACTTTTGAAGACGGGAAAGAGGGACAAAGTTTGCGGCGCGCAACGCGTGCCGCGGCAAATTTTAGGCCACGCCTCTGACCACACCCATTCATGATTAGTCACACCCATATCCACGTCCCAACCACACCCATTTAGCACTGCTGATCCCACTGTTTCATATACAATAATTATGAACAAAAAAATATGGCCACACAGTGCTCCATACTGTATAATGGCCACACATGATGCTCCATACTGTATGATGACCACACATGATGCTCCATACTGTATAATGACCGCACATGATGCTTCATACTGTATAATGACTGCACATGACGCTCCATACTGTATAATGACCGCACATGATGCTCCATACTGTATAATGGCCACACATGATGCTCCATACTGTATAATGGCCACACATGATGCTCCATACTGTATAATGGCCACACATGATGCTCCATACTGTATAATGACCGCACATGAAGCTCCATACTGTATAATGACCGCACATGATGCTCCATACTGTATAATGACCTCACATGATGGTCCATACTGTACAATGACCGCACATGATGCTCCATACTGTATAATGACCGCACATGATGCTCCATGCTGTATATTGGCCGCACATGATGCTCTATACTGTATAATGACCACACATGATGCTCCATACTGTATAATGACCCCACATGATGCTCAATACTGTATAATGACCGCACATGATGCTCCATACTGTATAATGACCGCACATGATGCTCCATACTGTATAATGGCCCCACATGATGCTCCATACTGTATAATTGCCCCACATGATGCTCCATACTGTATAATGACCCCACATGATGCTCAATACTGTATAATGATCGCACATGATGCTCCATACTGTATAATGACCGCACATGATGCTCCATACTGTATATTGGCTGCACATGATGCTCCATACAGTATAATGACCGCACATGATGCTCCATACTGTATATTGGCCGCACATGATACTTCGTACCATATAATGGCCACACATAGCTACTCCTACACACGCGGCTGCGCTCCATACACTTTGCACACACGGCTCCGCTCCATACACCTCGTACACACACGGCTCCGCTCCATACACCTCGTACACACACGGCTCCGCTCCATACACCTCGTACACACGGCTCCACTCCATACACCTCGTACACACATGGCTCTGCTACATCCACACTGTACACACAGGGCTCCGCTCCATACACCTCATACACACACGGCTCCATTCCATACACCTCGTACACACACGGCTCTGCTACATCCACACTGTACACACACGGCTCCGCTCCATACACCTCGCACACACATGGCTCCACTCCATACACCTCGCACACACGGCTCCTCTCCATACACCTCGCACACACACGGCTCTGCTCCATACACCTCACACACACACGGCTCCGCTCCATACACCTTGCACACACGGCTCCGCTCCATACACCTCATACACACATGGCTCTGCTCCATACACCTCGCACACACATGGCTCCGCTCTGTACACCTCGCACACACACGCGGCTCCGCTCCATACACCTCGCACACACACGTGTTGTGAAATTGGATTTTGGGCTCCCCTGGTGGCCACTGGTGGAATTGAACTGGTGTGCATCATCCTCTCTGTTCACCTGTTTCCATCAGGATGTGGGAGTCGCTATTTAGCCTTGCTCCTCTGTCACTTCCATGCCAGTCAACATTGTAATCAGAAGCCTTTCTGTGTATGTTCCTGCTGCTAGACAACTCCCAGCTAAGTTGGACTTAGTCCTTGTTTGTTTTTGCATTTTGTTCCAGTTCACAGCTGTAGTTTCGTTTCTGTGTCTGGAAAGCTCTTGTGATCTGAAATTGCCACTCTGATGTTATGAGTTAATACTAGAGTCTTAAAGTAATTTCAGGATGGTATTTTGATAGGGTTTTCAGCTGACCATGAAAGTGCCCTTTCTGTCTTCCTGCTATCTAGTAAGCGGACCTCAATTTTGCTAAACCTATTTTCATACTACGTTTGTCATTTCATCTAAAATCACCGCCAATATTTGTGGGGGCCTCTGTCTGCCTTTCGGGGAAATTTCTCTAGAGGTGAGCCAGGACTATATTTTCCTCTGCCAGGATTAGTTAGTCCTCCGGCCGGCGCTGGGCGTCTAGGGATAAAACGCAGGCTACGCTACCCGGCTACTGTTAGTTGTGCGGCAGGTTTAGTTCATGGTCAGTTTAGTTTCCATCCTTCCAAGAGCTAGTTCGTATGTTTGCTGGGCTATGTTCTCTTGCCATTGAGAACCATAACAGTTTGACCGGCCTAAAGGGTTAAATTAATTGACAGAGAAAGGAGAGAAAAGAGAAGTCTGCTGAAGATTTTTTTTTTTTTTTTCTCAGTTCTGAGTGTGCTTGTAATTGAATCTCTTGCAAGTCTGCCTATATTGCAGCCTTTCTCTCTCTCTCTCCTTCTAATCCTGGAATGGCTCTGTGTTCACCTGTTTAAAATATGGATATTCAGAGTTTAGCTGCAGGTTTGAATAATCTCACCACGAAAGTTCAAAACTTACAAGATTTTGTTGTTCATGTTCCTATATCTGAACCTAGAATTCCTTTGCCTGAATTTTTCTCGGGGAATAGATCTTGCTTTCAAAATTTCAAAAATAATTGCAAGTTGTTTTTGTCCCTGAAATCTCGCTCTGCTGGAGATCCTGCTCAGCAGGTCAGGATTGTGATTTCTTTGCTCCGGGGCGACCCTCAGGATTGGGCTTTTGCATTGGCTCCAGGGGATCCTGCGTTGCTCAATGTGGATGCGTTTTTTCTGGCCTTGGGGTTGCTTTATGAGGAACCTCAGTTAGAACTTCAGGCGGAAAAGGCCTTGATGTCCCTATCTCAGGGGCAAGACGAAGCTGAAATATACTGCCAGAAATTCCGTAAATGGGCTGTGCTTACTCAGTGGAATGAGTGCGCCCTGGCGGCGAATTTCAGAGAGGGTCTCTCTGATGCCATTAAGGATGTTATGGTGGGGTTCCCTGTGCCTGCGGGTCTGAATGAGTCCATGACAATGGCTATCCAGATCGATAGGCGTCTGCGGGAGCGCAAACCTGTGCACCATTTGGCGGTGTCTACTGAGAAGACGCCAGAGAATATGCAATGTGATAGAATTCTGTCCAGAAGTGAACGGCAGAATTTTAGACGAAAAAATGGGTTGTGCTTCTATTGCGGTGATTCAACTCATGTTATATCTGCATGCTCTAAGCGTACTAAGAAGCTTGATAAGTCTGTTTCAATTGGCACTTTACAGTCTAAGTTTATTCTATCTGTGACCCTGATTTGTTCTTTATCATCTATTACCGCGGATGCCTATGTCGACTCTGGCGCCGCTTTGAGTCTTATGGATTGGTCCTTTGCCAAACGCTGTGGGTATGATTTGGAGCCTCTTGAAACTCCTATACCCCTGAAGGGGATTGACTCCACCCCATTGGCTAGCAATAAACCACAATACTGGACACAAGTAACTATGCGGATTAATCCGGATCACCAGGAGATTATTCGCTTTCTTGTGCTGTATAACCTACATGATGTGTTGGTGCTTGGATTGCCATGGCTGCAATCTCATAACCCAGTCCTTGACTGGAAAGCTATGTCTGTGTTAAGCTGGGGATGTAAGGGGACGCATGGGGACGTACCTGTGGTTTCCATTTCATCATCTATTCCCTCTGAGATTCCTGAATTCTTGACTGAATATCGTGACGTTTTTGAAGAACCTAAGCTTGGTTCATTACCTCCGCACCGGGAGTGCGATTGTGCCATAGATTTGATTCCGGGTAGTAAATACCCTAAGGGTCGTTTATTTAATCTGTCTGTGCCTGAACATGCTGCTATGCGAGAATATATAAAGGAGTCCTTGGAAAAGGGACATATTCGTCCTTCGTCATCTCCCTTAGGAGCCGGTTTTTTCTTTGTGGCTAAGAAAGATGGCTCTTTGAGGCCGTGCATTGATTATCGGCTTTTGAATAAAATCACGGTTAAATATCAATATCCGTTGCCACTGCTGACTGATTTGTTTGCTCGCATAAAGGGGGCCAAGTGGTTCTCTAAGATAGATCTTCGTGGGGCGTATAATTTGGTGCAAATTAAGCAGGGGGATGAGTGGAAAACCGCATTTAATACGCCCGAGGGCCACTTTGAGTATTTGGTGATGCCTTTTGGTCTTTCAAATGCCCCTTCAGTCTTTCAGTCCTTTATGCATGACATTTTCCGTGATTATTTGGATAAATTTATGATTGTGTATCTGGATGATATTTTGATTTTTTCGGATGACTGGGACTCTCATGTCCAGCAGGTCAGGAGGGTTTTTCAGGTTTTGCGGTCTAATTCCTTGTGTGTGAAGGGTTCTAAGTGCGTTTTTGGGGTTCAAAAGATTTCCTTTTTGGGATATATTTTTTCCCCCTCTTCCATCGAGATGGATCCTGTCAAGGTTCAGGCTATTTGTGATTGGACGCAACCCTCTTCTCTTAAGAGTCTTCAGAAATTTTTGGGCTTTGCTAACTTTTATCGTCGATTTATTGCTGGTTTTTCTGATGTTGTTAAACCATTGACTGATTTGACTAAGAAGGGTGCTGATGTTGCTGATTGGTCCCCTGCTGCTGTGGAGGCCTTTCGGGAGCTTAAGCGCCGCTTTTCTTCCGCCCCTGTGTTGCGTCAGCCTGATGTTGCTCTTCCTTTTCAGGTTGAGGTCGACGCTTCTGAAATCGGAGCTGGGGCGGTTTTGTCGCAGAGAAGTTCCGATTGCTCCGTGATGAGACCTTGTGCTTTTTTCTCGCGTAAATTTTCGCCCGCCGAGCGGAATTATGATGTTGGGAATCGGGAGCTTTTGGCCATGAAGTGGGCTTTTGAGGAGTGGCGTCATTGGCTTGAGGGGGCTAGACATCAGGTGGTGGTATTGACTGACCACAAAAATCTAATTTATCTTGAGTCCGCCAGACGCCTGAATCCTAGACAGGCGCGCTGGTCGTTGTTTTTCTCTCGGTTTAATTTTGTGGTGTCCTACCTGCCGGGTTCTAAGAATGTTAAGGCGGATGCCCTTTCTAGGAGTTTTGAGCCTGACTCCCCTGGTAATTCTGAACCTACAGGTATCCTTAAGGATGGAGTGATATTGTCTGCCGTTTCTCCAGACCTGCGGCGGGCCTTGCAGGAGTTTCAGGCGGATAGACCTGATCGTTGCCCACCTGGTAGACTGTTTGTTCCTGATGATTGGACCAGTAAAGTCATTTCTGAGGTTCATTCTTCTGCGTTGGCAGGTCATCCTGGAATCTTTGGTACCAGGGATTTGGTGGCAAGGTCCTTCTGGTGGCCTTCCCTGTCTCGAGATGTGCGAGGCTTCGTGCAGTCTTGTGACGTTTGTGCTCGGGCCAAGCCTTGTTGTTCTCGGGCTAGTGGATTGTTGTTGCCCTTGCCTATCCCGAAGAGGCCCTGGACGCACATCTCGATGGATTTTATTTCGGATCTTCCTGTTTCTCAGAAGATGTCTGTCATCTGGGTGGTGTGTGATCGTTTCTCTAAGATGGTCCATTTGGTTCCCCTGCCTAAGTTGCCTTCTTCTTCCGAGTTGGTTCCTCTGTTTTTTCAAAATGTGGTCCGTTTGCATGGTATTCCGGAGAATATCGTTTCTGACAGAGGTACCCAATTCGTGTCTAGATTTTGGCGAGCATTCTGTGCTAGGATGGGCATAGATTTGTCTTTCCCGTCTGCTTTCCATCCTCAGACTAATGGCCAGACCGAGCGGACGAATCAGACCTTGGAGACATATTTGAGGTGTTTTGTGTCTGCAGATCAGGATGATTGGGTTGCTTTTTTGCCTTTAGCGGAGTTTGCCCTCAATAATCGGGCCAGTTCTGCCACCTTGGTGTCACCCTTTTTCTGTAATTCGGGGTTTCATCCTCGATTTTCTTCTGGTCAGGTGGAATCTTCGGATTGTCCTGGAGTGGATGCTGTGGTGGAGAGGTTGCATCAGATTTGGGGGCAGGTAGTGGACAATTTGAAGTTGTCCCAGGAGAAGACTCAGCTTTTTGCCAACCGCCGGCGTCGGGTTGGTCCTCGGCTTTGTGTTGGGGACTTGGTGTGGTTGTCTTCTCGTTTTGTCCCTATGAGGGTTTCTTCTCCCAAGTTTAAGCCTCGGTTCATCGGCCCGTACAAGATATTGGAGATTCTTAACCCTGTGTCCTTCCGTTTGGACCTCCCTGCATCTTTTTCTATTCATAATGTTTTTCATCGGTCATTATTGCGCAGGTATGAGGTACCGGTTGTGCCTTCCGTTGAGCCTCCTGCTCCGGTGTTGGTTGAGGGCGAGTTGGAGTACGTTGTGGAAAAAATCTTGGACTCCCGTGTTTCCCGGTCAGGAGGATAATTCTTGGGTGACTGCCTCTGATGTTCATGCCTCCGATTTGGTCCGTGCCTTTCATAGGGCTCATCCTGATCGCCCTGGTGGTTCTGGTGAGGGTTCGGTGCCCCCTCCTTAAGGGGGGGGGGGTACTGTTGTGAAATTGGATTTTGGGCTCCCCCGGTGGCCACTGGTGGAATTGAACTGGTGTGCATCATCCTCTCTGTTCACCTGTTTCCATCAGGATGTGGGAGTCGCTATTTAGCCTTGCTCCTCTGTCACTTCCATGCCGGTCAACATTGTAATCAGAAGCCTTTCTGTGTATGTTCCTGCTGCTAGACAACTCCCAGCTAAGTTGGACTTAGTCCTTGTTTGTTTTTGCATTTTGTTCCAGTTCACAGCTGTAGTTTCGTTTCTGTGTCTGGAAAGCTCTTGTGATCTGAAATTGCCACTCTGATGTTATGAGTTAATACTAGAGTCTTAAAGTAATTTCAGGATGGTATTTTGATAGGGTTTTCAGCTGACCATGAAAGTGCCCTTTCTGTCTTCCTGCTATCTAGTAAGCGGACCTCAATTTTGCTAAACCTATTTTCATACTACGTTTGTCATTTCATCTAAAATCACCGCCAATATTTGTGGGGGCCTCTGTCTGCCTTTCGGGGAAATTTCTCTAGAGGTGAGCCAGGACTATATTTTCCTCTGCCAGGATTAGTTAGTCCTCCGGCCGGCGCTGGGCGTCTAGGGATAAAACGCAGGCTACGCTACCCGGCTACTATTAGTTGTGCGGCAGGTTTAGTTCATGGTCAGTTTAGTTTCCATCCTTCCAAGAGCTAGTTCGTATGTTTGCTGGGCTATGTTCTCTTGCCATTGAGAACCATAACACACACGGCTCCGCTCCATACACCTCATACACACATGGCTCTGCTCCATACACATCGTACACACACGGCTCCGCTCCATACACCTTGCGCACACACACGGCTCTGCTCCATACACCTCATACACACATGGCTCTGCTACATCCACACTGTACACCTCCTGACCCCACACAAGGCGTTACTTACTTACCTTATCCTGCGGCTGCAGCACCATGTAGCAAGTTGGCAACAAGCAAAGGCAGCCGAGTCCTGCAATCCACGGAGGTCCCGATCATGTGACCACTGACTCCTCCCCTCCTGTGACCTCATCACAGGTCCTGTGCACAGAAAGCAGGCAGCCATACGGAAGGGTAAGGGCCCGGGGCATGGCTTACAAGGGGGCGTGTTGGCTCGTTCTCCTGCTGTCTGCGGGATCAGAGCGTCCCGTGCTGGGCAAAGGCTGAAAACCGGGACAGTCCCGCACAATGAGGGACGTTGGGAGCTATGTTAAAGTAACGTTAATAATATAACTTTTGTTACACAATCTTTAGATTTACTCAAATTAGTTGATGCAAAAATGAATACACCCCACATCCAAAACTCATATAGCTAATATTTTGTATGACCTCCATGATTTGTAAGGACAGAATCATGTCTTCTAAGCATGGAATGAACAAGTTGGAGACATATTATAACATCTAGCCTTTACTATTCTTCAAGAATTACCTCTCTAAGGCTAGTTTCACATTAGCGTTCGAATCCGCAGCTTTTAATCCGCATCCGCAAGTGCAGGAAAAAACACATGGAAACACGTACAAACGCGGCGTTTTTTAGACGCATGCGGGAACGCATGCGGTTAAAAAAACGCAGCGTTTGCAAGCTTTTCTATGCGTTTTTACCTGCGTTTGCGTTTTTGGCGCGCATGGTGACAAATTGTACAGGAGAAAAATCTAGATAACCAGAAACCACCAATGGGACTACAGAGGGCGTGTATTATGGGATATCTATACATAGACCCTTGAACAGCTGAAATCTTCAGATTTTGCTCCTGTATGCTGTGTCAGAATGGATCTTCGCATGGAGAGCTTTTATTTCAACCTGGATTTAAGCATCAATCTGTTTCTTGCCTGTGCGTTTGCTTGGGAGCAAGACAGAAATCGCGAAAGATGGAGAAGGAGACGGCGTAGGTGTTTTTGGAGACACCCCATTATCAAACTACGTGAGAGCCGTGGAGCCTATCACACACTGTATGGCGAGCTTAATGCCAACCCGGAGAAATTCCATGAATATACAAGGATGTCGCAAGACTCGTTCCGGGATTTGCTTGCTCGTGTCCAAAGAACCATACAGAGACAGGACACCCAGCTCCGTAGAGCGATTTCACCCGAGGAACATCTGCTGGTTACATTAAGGTACAGTACGTTCCAAATCTAAACCAATGACAGTCCAAATTTTGGGTGTTCTGACATGTATTTTTGGGGTATTTTCCTTTGTCTTTAGCGTAACCACACCATAAATAGAATAAATTGTAATTTTTTTTGTTGTTGTTTTTCTTACAGATTTCTGGCAACCGGAGAGAGTTTATCATCCCTCCACTTCCAATACCGGCTTGGAATATCCACCCTGTCCGGAATAGTTGCGGACACCTGCCGGGCTTTGTGGAATGTACTCCAGGATGAGTTTATACCCCTACCCACCTTGGACATGTGGCTTGAAATTGCGGAAAAATTCTGGAGTGTGTGTGATTTCCCAAACTGTTTGGTAGCGGTTGATGGAAAGCACATTCGCATTATCAAACCAGCCAGAACAGGATCGGAGTATTTCAACTATAAAAAATATTTTTCTGTTGTGCTCATGGCAATAGCCGATGCGGACTGTCGCTTCATCGCCGTGGACATTGGAGCTTTTGGCCGTGGCAACGATTCCCAGACTTTCAAGAACTCGGATATGGGCCACCGTGTGTATGGAAAAATTTTTAATTTTCCAAGGCCACAACCTCTCCCCAACACTCAAGGTCCACCGATGCCATTTGTTATGGTTGGGGATGAGGCCTTTCAGATGTGCGAAAACCTACTGAAGCCATATTCCAGTCATGACTTGAACCACACTAAAAGGATCTTTAACTACAGACTGACCAGGGCATGAAGAACTGTAGAATGTACCTTTGGGATTCTAGTCTCAAAATTGCGCATTCTTGCATCAGCCATTAATCTAAAAATGGAGACAGTTGACGAGGTGGTCAAAGCCTGTGTGGTTCTGCACAATTACATTATGGCTAAGGAGCGGCCCAACATTGAACTGGATGAACGAGTTGCACACCCACTGATTACCACTACCGATTACCAGCATCACCCGCTGCGGTCAACAGCTGAAGTTGGGCACATGCGGGACCAATTTGCTGCCTTTTTTGATTCAGATATTGGACGTGTGTCATGGCAGGACAATGTTGTGTAAATGTCCTGTTGTTATTTTATCTGTACCAGTTATTTTCTTACATGTTACTAATGTTTCTCGTTAATAAGTTAATAAACTTTTTTTGTTGTCTTGACCGTGTCTCATATGTATTTCCTCTATAAACTGAGGTTGTCCTCACACTAGCAGTATTTGGTCTGTATTTATTATCAGTATTTGTAATACAAAACCAGGAGTGGGTGATGAAGGCTGAAGTGCTATATATGCTAATATACTTTTCTTCTAATAGTTCCTCTCCTTGTTTTGGCTTACAAATACCACTATAAAATAGTGACCACATACTGCTAGTGTGACAGCAGTCATGTGGTTTAAGGTTGTTGACGTCATTGCATCCTGATTCTGTTCTGTATGCAGTAACCATTGGACACAGACTGAAGAGACAATGGCTGTCATACAAAACAGATCTATACTGATCAAGTCAGGTGTCAGAAATAATGAATTCATGATGGACATATAACAGCCTCATGAATTCACTATTTCTGACACATGTGCAGGTGAGCATAGATATGCCGTGTATGACAACCATTGTCCCTTGAGTTTGTGTGAAATGGATAATGTACACAGAAGAGAAAAAGGAGGCTATACAATGCACTTTTCTACTCACCAGTAGTGTTGAGCGATACCTTCCGATATTCAAAAGTATCGGTATCGGATTGGATAGGCCGATATCCAAAAAATATCGGATATCGCCGATACCGATACCCAATACCAATACAAGTCAATGGAACACAAATATCGGAAGCTATCCTGGATGGTTCCCAAGGTCTGAAGGAGAGGAAACTCTCCTTCAGGCCCTGGGATCCATATTCATGTAAAAAATAAAGAATAAAAATAAAAAATATGGATATACTCACCCCTCCGACGGACCCTGGCTCTCACCGGTGCAAGCGTCTGCCTCCGTTCCTAAGAATGCAGTGAGTGAAGGACCTTCGATGACGTCGCAGTCACATGAGCGGTCACGCGACCAATCACAAGACCATGACGTCATCGCAGGTCCTACACTCACTGCATTCTTAGGAACGGAGGCTGCCGGTTGCACCGCTGAGGTCCAGGGTCCGTCGGAGGGGTGAGTATATCCATATTTTTTTTTTTTATTCTTTATTTTTTACATGAATATGGATCCCAGGGCCTGAAGGAGAGTCTCCTCTCCTCCAGACCCTGGGAACCATACGCACCGCACACGCCTGGGAACTTATAGGAACTTCCGATTCCGATATCACAAAAATATCGGAACTCTGTATCGGAATTCCGATACAGCGAATATCGGCCGATACCCGATATTTGCAGTATCGGAATGCTCAACACTACTCACCAGGCCAGGCATCCCAACTAATGAGTTTTTGGACACCTGACCTGTAGAGTATAGTTTTGCATGGTATTGCCACGATTTTCTCTTCAGTCTGCAACACAAGTCACAGACTAAGTAGAATGAAGAGATTAAGGAGAAAATACAAGTATACATTTTTTGGTCCACCTCATAGCTGTATACTAAAGACACACAAAGTCTTGTACTTGCTAACTACTGGAGCTATGATGTGGCCCAAAAATAAAGTGTGTGGCGAAGTTTGTTATTTGGCGCACGGTGTGTGTTGCCGGCGGCGAAAGACACAATAAACCAAACATATTTGGGGCTAAAAAAATTGTATTTATTTTTTAACAAACAAAATATTTATTTAACTGAGTCTGCTTGGGGTAGAGTGATATAAACGGGGGGTGTGAAGCACTGAGGCCTGGCTAACCATGGACGACGCAGAGGTGGCAGGAGAAGGGGCAATAAAACGAGTGGGGTCTGGTAGTTCGGGGATAGAGCTTGACACATGAGAGGCTTGAGACGCACTGGAAGGTTGAGACAAACCTGACATTACAGACACACTGGGAGGTGTGTCTGTAATGTGTTTTTTTGTTTTTTTTCTGTGACTGCCGGGTTCTGGTAAGCCTCGGTGGGCTCATATGTCATGGCATGGTCGTGGTGGGTGACCTGTCAGAGTCCGGCTGCACTGTGTCAGAGTCCGGCTGCACTGTGTCAGAGTCCATTGTGCTCGTAGAACGTGCAGCCATGCCAGAGTCCATAGTGCTAATAGAGCGTGCAGCCATGCCAGAGTCCATAGTGCTCGTACAGCATGCAGCCATGCCAGAGTCCATAGTGCTTGTAGAGCGGAAGGCCATGCCAGGGTCCTTCTGCATCGTGGTGGTGGCGGTATGGAAGGCCATGCCAGGGTCCTGCTGCATCGTGGTGGTGGCGGTACGGAAGGCCATGCCAGGGTCCTGCTGCATCGTGGTGGTGGCGGTATGGAAGGCCATGCCAGGGTCCTGTTGCATCGTGGTGGTGGCGGTACGGAAGGTCATGCCAGGGTCCTGCTGCATCGTGGTGGTGGCGGTACGGAAGGCCATGCCAGGGTCCTGCTGCATCGTGGTGGTGGCGGTACGGAAGGCCATGCCAGGGTCCTGCTGCATCGTGGTGGTGGCGGTACGGAAGGCCATGCCAGGGTCCTGCTGCATTGTCGTCTCATTGGAGGAGGTCCAAGCAGGAGCAGCGGTTGTCATGGTTGTGGCGGTGGGCTGTCCAACAGCATTCGGCATCATGGTGGTGCTGTACTGGTGTCCGGCAGTGCTAGGAATAGAGGTGGCCGTGCAGTGGTATGCAGCAGAGGTCAACTTTGAGGTTAATCGTGACAGTGAAGGCACAAGTGGATATGCCGCCACTGTCTGCTGAAAATACCGACTCTGCTGCATAGCCTGCACGTAAGCAGCATTGCAGGCCTGCATGACACTCAGCTGGAGATCAGGAGTAAGGTGTTCCGACATGCCCTGCTCAATTTGGTTAAACAAATTATGTGCTGGCCTCTGGAGGTCGTCTTTTACTTGGTCAAGGCTTTTGGTGACCTCCTGGATACGTGTATTCATATGGCTAAGTGAAATATCCATTCGGTCACCCAAAGCCTTGAGTCCTTCGTGAAAAACTGAGCTCAAGTGCAAAAACTCGGGCATGAGGGACCTGTCCGATGCCCTCTGTCACTGCCGAGAGGAGCCCAAAAAAAAGGGGGCAGTGGCAGAGGACTGGGAAAGGGGAACACCTGATGGACCAGCTTCCTGGTTTCCAGTTAGTGTGGCAGGCCCACTTACTGCAGCGCTGCTGGATGGCTGGGACGGGTCCGTGGCTGTCTGATGAAGGACCACTCCAGAACCTGGGCCAACAGTAGTGCTCCATGTGCTATGAAAAAAGGAAAAAGAAAATTAATACCAAAAATTAACCAGACGCAAAATCCTGTTGAATAGAAAAATACAGATTATGGCAATACAATACAACCTAATGCAAGGGAAAAATACTTACGTTCTCTGGGCAAGGACCGGTCTTAAAAATGCCAGAACGCAATGGTATTTGTATTTTCTGATCCTTGCTCCTGAACCACTGGGAACACGGCTCTCTTGACGCAGGTCCTTGTTGAAGCGGTCCTTCATCGAACACCAACGTGTCTTGACTTTGGCCACTGTTAAAAAAAAAAAACATTATGGTAAGAAAATGGACTTTTGGCCATGCTCACACAACTGTGTGTGATGAGAGAAACTCCTGAGAGTTTATCTCATCACACACAGTTGTGTGAGCACGGCCAAGGTCTCTGCTGCTTCACACTGCATTGCAATACTTACCAAAAGCATTTCAGACCCGAGTCAGGGCGTTGTCCCAGCCATCCCACATCGCTTTGGCCACCTCATTCCATAGGCGCCGGATCGTCACATTATTTGAGTGCAGTGGATCCCAGGTGTCCCACAACGGGACTCGCTCCTGGACCAGGGATATGAGGAGGTCATTTTCTATGAGGTCTTCATCCCGTTCTGGAACCTAAAAATTAAATAAAGACATTAATGTTGGGTCAATTAACATAAGGAAAAGAAAGAAAACAGAGGCTGAGAAATGGCATGAATAGGAAAGTCAAGATACAAAAGGATTCCAGAAGAAAAATGTAAAGAAATAGGAATGTAAAGAAAGGAAGATTCAAGAATACTAAAGTGAGGATACAGTAAACAGTCAGCCTTGTATACGTACACGCTGCCGCCTTGCCGCCCGACCTTGACTCTGCTGCTCCTGCCCAGTCTCTGCTGCAGTAGAAGAAGAGCTCTAAAAAAATGAAAAACAAAAATTGTCACATGTGTAGATGTGACAGTGAATACTTACCAATCTGAGGAGGCAAGTACTCACCTCACTGACATGTTCTACTTCTGAAGGCCCAGGACCTTGCTCCTCATCAGAAGAAGACATTCTGTTGCATGCAGAAAGAAAGAAATGGCAGAAATTAGGACATGTAGAGACAGAAAATAGAAAATAAAGGCATTGGATAAGGATATACTCACATTGTTCAGTGTCTTGTTTTCCTCCAAGGATGTAGCCTGCGTCTCGTCTGCTTCAGCGTCTGCTGAGTAGTGACCTGCAAATATCCACTACCTCCCTTTATCACCTTGTATGTGGGGGGTGGCTTATCAGTGTCTAGACATGTTTTTCTCTTGTGGAACGCATGCGTTCACGAACGCAAGCAAACGCATGTGCTTGTGAATGCATGCGTTCATATAGACAGCAATGCGTTTTTTTGGCGCATTCCTTGCGCAATTGACCGCATACGTTTCCAGGCGGCAAATTGACGCCTCTAAAAATTACTACATGTAGCAATTCCGTGAAAAGCCGCAGACGACGAAACGACGCATGCGTCGTCAAACGTGGCAAAACGCAAATGATCGCAGACGCATGCGTCCCTAATGTTAAAGATAGGAATACACAACGCATGCGGATATTTGCGGAAGAAACGCTGCGGACACAACCGCAAATGTGAAACCAGCCTTAGCGTCTGGATGCTGCATGGAGAGTGATGCTCAACTTGTCCCTTCATAATTACTCATAGGCGCTCAATTGGGTTCAGATCAACATACTTGGCCACTGAATAACTTTCACCCTGTTCTTCTTCTGAAATGTAACAGATTTGTATTTAGGATTATTGTCATTTTCTTAAAGTGCACATCTACCAAGGCACAGAGTGATAGTAGCATCTTCTCTTTCAATATAGAGCAGGACACCAGTTAATTTGTAAGGATGGTGGACCCCAGGGGTCGTGTTCCTGCCCCTGAAGACACCAATCGTGTCAGTATGATGTAAAGTGTTATGTGAATTGTATCGTGATTAGAGAACCTGAACAGTATATTACCAATATATTCTCTATTTTATCTATTTTGAAACTTGAGTTGAACTTTATTAATAGAAGTGCACTATATACCTTGAAGATAATATCTTGCAGTCATTCTTGCAGACATTCAATTAATTATGTTCTCCAACAAACTTGTGATTATTTTGGTCATGTACCTGTGTATCCTAGTCCATTAGTCCTATTGCTATAACTAATGTTTTAACAATGCTTTAATAAGAAGCTGGAAACCACTAATCAGATGGGACATGATCAGAAAAGCACAAAGTGATCATATCATATTGTTTTCTATAACAATAGAATAGATATGATTCAGGTAGTCAGTTTTTAATCAAGTGATGTCATAGACCTAATAGAAAAGAAAAAAATAATCAGGGTAGAAAGGCAAAATGAGCAATTGACAGTACACAGTGCTATATAATATCATGACTGCAATATATTAAGGGGATAAAAACTTTGATGGGAGGAGTGCTTCTTTAAAATTAATATGCGTTCTATGACGGCAGGTTTCTGACCGGTTTTACATGGTCTGAATAGACATAAGTTCTTTAATATTTTACCATTCATGTGTCAATAGCAGCAGAGGCATCCAGAGGAGTTACTTTGAGTTCCACACATTCTTCATACCAGCAGACCGCAGACCTTAGCTAGATGACAGAGAAATTGAATCCCCGAATTTGCCATTTTTCTACGTCTAATTTGCTCCTGCTGCTAAAGATTCCAGTTACAACAATTTATTAAGAATCTGTTGTTGATACAATTCTAGGCTAACTGAAAAAAAAATCCCTAAAAGAATCAATTCACTAAATAAAAGTAAACTACAAACTTACAAATATAAACCCCAAAATGGACACACATGAAATAATAAACACAATATTTGTATTTATCATTTTATGTGTGTTCATTTTTGGTTTATGTTTTTAGGTTTGTAGTTTACTTGTATTGAATATTTAGTAAATTGATTAATTTAGAGGATTTTTTCGGTTAGCCTGTTTTGTGGATTCTCCTGTCGTTATACTGTACATTGAGGCTAATACTATATGTTTGTTGACACAATTGCTTAAAGGAAATCTCTCAGAAGAGTTTTGCTATGTAATCTGAAGACACCAGATGATAGAGGCCGAGACACAGATTTCAGTGATGCCTCTCTTATCAATCTCTGTGCTGTTGTTTTCTTGCAATGATTGTTTTAGCACTAGGAGCTTATAATTGCTGGGCTACAGCAGCGCGTGCATGCTAGTCTGACACGCCCCCTCCTATGATAAGCAGCTTATTATCTATAGACATTGCATATACAGAGCCTGGTGTGGGCGGGTTCAGCTGTGGTGTGGGCGTGGTTAGCTTTCTCAGCTCTGCTGCAGTGCTAAACCTAACAACTTTTACTGTGTCAGAACGGCTGCACCCAGTGATCTAAGTGATACATTTTTGGTTTCAGGGTTTCTTTGCCTACTTTATGCTGCCCTCAGATGAGGTAGCAAAAAGCTTCTGACATTAACATTTTTGTAAAACCCAAGGAAGGATTCTGCTACTAAGTAACTAATAAAGCATACCGTATCTGGTCGGAACAGCTAGAGTTTTCACAGCTACAATGAACTCACACTGTAGAAATGAAGTATAACATGTGTTACTAAAATCAGCAACTGGGTGTTAAAATAAAAAGATACTGCTTTACTGGCTGTGCAGTGTTTGCTGACTCCACTGTGTTTCAGCCTGGTAGATATGAGTCGTAGCACATAACAGAGAACTGCTGTTTTTGGCAAGCCTTCAGTTTGGATACCAGCTTCCTGTGCTGCTAGCCGAAGACGTCCCTAACAATCAGCTCTGTTCACATAGCGCCAGTCTGCAGTGTTATTTCAGCTGGACGCGCTGTTCTATGAAATAATTGTCGCTTCCCAGGTTTCAATATGCCTCGGTATCTTATTTACACTGCATGCTGAAAGGCTTAATTTACAGTGACAATACATGGAAAGAATACAAAAGCAGGCAATAAACCAAAGAGGAGATTCTTAAAGCCTCTCCTTGAGGGCTTTATGCTTAAATCATGGATATATATGTCATAAAGAGACTTTTGCTGGAAAAAAAAGGAACGGTGTAAACTTCTTAAAAGAGTTATTATAGTTTCAAAAACTTTTGACATGTTGGAATGACACTTGATTTCCAGGTGTGGAGACCCTCAACGATTACTTAAAGAAAGGGACAGACAAGTGTAGCTCTACCCCGAGACTGAAGACAGACTTATAGGGACACATTTACTTAAAACTAGCTTTTCATACGATGGTCTTAGATGTTAGACCACTGGTTAAAATGTTCCAAAATGTACCAAGAAGTTTGTTTCTTAATAAATTTGTTCCATCTTGGGAGGCCCATGCACCACAAATGGAAATCTACGATATCTCTATGAGTTGGGGTAAATTTATGATCTTCAAAAGCGTCCCACGTTGACTTTCCTTGAATCAAGCAGCATTTGACTAAGCGCTTCTGCCTACTTAGCAGGGCCGGACTGGCCATCGGGCACTTCTGTCAAATGCCAGAAAGGCCGGTGCAAGTAGTGGGCCGCTGCACTCTTCCCCCCTCCCCCTCCCCCCCCCGCCAGTGCCGCCGCCGCCGCATTCAACTATACCGGCGTCCATGACGCCAGTATAGTTCAATCAATGCGATGATGGAGGAGAGAGCGTCTACAGACGCTCCCTCTCCCACCATTCCCCGCTCTGCCTCCGAGGCTCTGACACTGCGGGTGCGCGATGACGTCATATCATCGCGCAACTGCTGTGTCCCGGGCAGACTGCAGCCGCCGAGACAGGAGCAGGGAACAGCGCGGGCAAGAGGAGAGGTGAGGAGAGTGTTTTTTTTGTTTTTTTTTTACTGGGCTGTGGGGCCATTATCGGGGGGTGGGGGGAGAGATGAGATGTGGGCTGTGCTGTATATACCACTGTGTTGGCTGTGCTGGATATACCACTGGAAGAAGGATATGGGTCACAAGGACCCAGGGACAACGACCAATAAGTCCAAAAATGATAATGTATGAAAAAAATCAATAACTTTATTTCTCCACAGAATTCATATACATTACATAGCATACATTACATAAACAAGGTACAGGTGAGTATCAGGTGCTGCAAGGTGTGCCAAAACACCGCATGATAATAAAAACAAGCAATTTAAGGGCGCACGGAACCCAGGACACACACACCCATAATGATCAGAACATGTGCCAGCCAAAATTTGATAGATGAATAAATATATTGCACATATTGGACTATATAAGACCTCACTTGGACCTAAGAACAGGTCCTTATAATGTAAATAGAGTAACAACTATCCAATAAGAGATGTTCGTTCGGGGCACAGATAGTATCAGTAACATTTACCTCTGAGTGGAGAGCTGGGTGGGAGGTCCACGGGGTCCGTGCGTCCTCCCCCTGCCCCCTGAGGAAGGTGTTAAACCGAAACGTGCGTCGGGGAGGACGCACGGACCCCGTGGACCTCCCACCCAGCTCTCCACTCAGAGGTAAATGTTACTGATACTATCTGTGCCCCGAACGAACATCTCTTATTGGATAGTTGTTACTCTATTTACATTATAAGGACCTGTTGGTAGGTCCAAGTGAGGTCTTATATAGCCCAATATGTGCAATATATTTATTTATCTATCAAATTTTGGCTGGCACATGTTCTGATCATTATGGGTGTGTGTGTCCTGGGTTCCGTGCGCCCTTAAATTGCTTGTTTTTATTATCATGCGGTGTTTTGGCACACCTTGCAGCACCTGATACTCACCTGTACCTTGTTTATGTAATGTATGCTATGTAATGTATATGAATTCTGTGGAGAAATAAAGTTATTGATTTTTTTCATACATTATCATTTTTGGACTTATTGGTTGTTGTCCCTGGGTCCTTGTGACCCATATCCTTCTGCTGTTTCTAATTAGCGACTTGTCCTGTATTATAGTCCGGTTAGGTTTTTTTGTAGCTTCAACCACTGGTTAGTCCTTACGGCTCTCGTATTGAAATTTATTTTAGCTATGTGTTTCTTTGTTGTTTTTTTGTCTATTCATTGGATATACCACTGTGCGGGCTGTGCTCTATATACCACTGTGCGGGCTGTGCTGTATATACCACTGTGCGGGCTGTGCTGTATATACCACTGTGCGGGCTGTGCTCTATATACCACTGTGCGGGCTGTGCTCTATATACCACTGTGCGGGCTGTGCTCTATATACCACTGTGCGGGCTGTGCTCTATATACCACTGTGCGGGCTGTGCTCTATATACCACTGTGCGGGCTGTGCTCTATATACCACTGTGCGGGCTGTGCTCTATATACCACTGTGCGGGCTGTGCTGGATATACCACTGTGTTGGCTGTGCTGGATATACCACCGTGCGGGCTGTGCTCTATATACCACTGTGAGGGCTGTGCTGGATATACCACTGTGTTGGCTGTGCTGGATATACCACTGTGCGGGCTGTGCTCTATATACCACTGTGCGGGCTGTGCTCTATATACCACTGTGCGGGCTGTGCTCTATATACCACTGTGCGGGCTGTGCTCTATATACCACTGTGCGGGCTGTGCTGGATATACCACTGTGTTGGCTGTGCTGGATATACCACCGTGCGGGCTGTGCTCTATATACCACTGTGAGGGCTGTGCTGGATATACCACTGTGTTGGCTGTGCTGGATATACCACTGTGCGGGCTGTGCTGTATATACCACTGTGCGGGCTGTGCTGTATATACCACTGTGAGGGCTGTGCTCTATATACCACTGTGAGGGCTGTGCTCTATATACCACTGTGAGGGCTGTGCTCTATATACCACTGTGTGGGCTGTGCTGTATATACTACTGTGTGGGCTGTGCTGTATACTACTACGCGGGCTGTGCTATATTATGCAGGCTGTGCTATATACTATGCGGGCTTTGATATATACTATGGGGGTATATTATATTCTATGGGGGAGGCTGTGTTATATACTATGTGGCTGTGTTATATACTATTGAGGGGGTATATTATATTCCATGGGGGAGGCTGTGTTATATACTATGGGGGGCTACATTATATATTATGGAGAGGTGGGCTGTATTATATTCTATGGGGGGCTGTATTAGATTTTATGAGGGATGATTGCATCATACTCTTGGATGGGGCTGCATTATATTCTATGTGGAGGTGGGCTGTATTCTATTCGGGGCTACATTATATTCTATGGGGGGCAGTATTATTTATATTCTATGAGGGGTGATTGCATCATACTCTATGGGGGGCTGCATTATATTCTATGGGTTGGCTGCATTATACTCTGGGGTGGCTGCATTATATTCTGTAGGGTGGTGGCTGCATTATACTATATGTGGGCTGCATTATACTGTATTGAGGACTATAGGGAATACGTCATACTATATGAAGAACTATTGGGTGCATTATACTATGGGAAGTGAATTGTACTACATGGATGACTATGGCGGTGCATTATACTATATGGAGCACTATGAGGAGTGTATTATACTATATGGAGGACTGAGCAGTGTATTTTAATATATGGAGTACTATAGGGAGTGTATTATACTATATGGAGGACTGTGGTGCACATTATAATATATGGAGGACTATGGGGTGTATTTTACTAAACAAGTAAAATGCTGCATATTCAGATTGTTTTTTTGCTGGAACAAAAATCCTTGTTCTCAGCAGCACATCGCCGGTGTAGACTGTAGATGTGCTGCTGATAACATGATCCTCATCATTATTCCTCAGCAGGTGGAAAGAGGCCGGGAAACAAGCGTTGAACAACTTCAGTATTGTTGATCAAACTCATTTAGTGGCCTGAACTCAGCGCTTGTAAACTGAAATGCTTTTGTGTGATGTGCAAAATGTTAGCATTTGGGGTCACATTTTAAACTTTGCCTAGAGCCCCACTTTGCCTAAAACCGGCCCTGCCTACAAGTGTACAAAGATATTATACAGCCACCATGTGACAAGTGGGCCTGTGTAACTTCAAATGCCAGGGCTGAATTTTAGTCCCAGTCCGGCCCTGCTACTTAGGTTCAGCAATTGGTGGGATTCTTAGCATCTGGACCCCACTAATCATAACTTCTAACATGTCAGTTTAATATGTTAAACTATTTCTGAAATGAGAATTTTTTAAATGGAAAATTACTTGTGAAAGCAACTTATATATAAAAAGTAAAGTATAAATATGTCAGGGAAATTTCTTTAAATCTAGGTCATCTGGCATGTAGATCAGCACAGTCTTTATGTGGAATTTAAAGGGTTATTCCCATCTACAAGATCCTATCCCAATATGAAATAGGTGTAATAATAATATGAGCAAATATCTCAAATTAGAAATGTAGTATAGTTCTCCTGATTATCTAAAGTACTGCAATTCCCTGCACATGGGGAAAATTACATACGTTTTCATGGTTACAACCACTATCAACTAACTGTCACTATATAGAGGTCATAACCATGGATACCTAAAGTACTGCAATGCCTTAACATGAGGTAAGCCACATAGGTTATCAGTAAAACTATACATTTCTAATTGGAGGTATTTGCTATTATTATTACTATTATTATTATTATTACACCTTCTACATATTTGGATAGGATCATGGACATACTCCTTTAAAGCTCCACTCCAGCGTTTTTTTTCCAACAACAATCTGACAACAGATGAAGAAGGCGGCTGGTAAGTAGAAGACTAGGGGCAGGGAACTTAGTGACAAAACTGCAGTGGTAAAAATAAAAAAATGCTGTAGTGGTGCTTTAACCAGTATGGAAGCAGAAGACTAACCAGTGATAACCAATGACAAATTAGTTGGGCTTGTACTGTGTTTGCAATGGTGACATTTATGGTGCAATCGTAAGAACATTTTTGGTCAGACTCAGCACATAAAACTTTGGGGATTTAAATGGTTACTGCACAGAAAATTTGATCTAATTTCATATTGTGCTACATATGCAACCTGCATATCATATTATTTAAAAAAAAACTCACCCCAGAAAAATAATTCCAAAGTACTGTCCTAATGGTGTTTCCCTTTAACTTGCTATCCGCTGCCTGTTGCCAAGTATAATCCATATTTAGCAGCAGAAAAGCTGAGACAGATTCCAGGAAGTGGGGGCAGATCTTTGTCTCTTTTCTTTTGCTTGTTAAATTGTGTACAGGTAAAATCAGAAAGGCGGGCTTTCAGTTCAGGCAAGCTATTTGGCAATAGCAGGAGTAATGCATGCTGGGAAATGAGGGAAAGGACATTCCCGCACCTATAATGCCAGCAGAATGCAGATAAAGAGAAACCGCCAACTGATCAAGCATAGATTTGAGGTTAGTGAGAATTGAGAGAAATTGGACTAATGTGTGCACCAAAAGCAGTTTTAACTAGTTGTGGATGAGGACAGCAAAACCATGCTTTTCCATACGGCTTGTGTGAATGAACAGGGAATGTAGTTTATTACAAGTAGCAGATTGACTTATTCTCATTAAAATTAAAAAATGACAGCCACAGCCCCATTCTCGATACTAAGATGTGTTAACAGTACAGAATTGAAAAAAATTGCAGGCAGCTGATAAGTCTTAAAAGTCCCTTTAAACAGCAGAGGAAGTGACTCATATCGGGATATTTTATTATTCTCATTTGCTCACTCTTGATGATTTTAGCGCTTGCCGTTGGAGATGAGATCCGTTCACGCAGTTTCATTAAACTCCCTCTGGGTCCTCTGATTCATACACTCGTAGGGATATGTAGCTGACCTGTATGTCAGATTGCAAATTTAAGAAGACAAACTGCTGCATGAATCCTTTCTATAGGAAAGCCTTACAGAGAATGCAAAATGGTATGTCCCATCAGAGGAGCACACTACCTCCCAAGGAAACTATTCATGTGACAGGAGAGCTGTCATGGCAAATATAAATTTATTTATTTTTAACATTATGTATCTAACAATGACACAATCTACTGCACAATTAGAACTTTTGAATTTGCTTAATTGTTTAGAACATCTGTCACCAGATTTAAAAATACAAACTACCTACTTTATTAAATATATCCCCCAGACCAGATGGAACTGGTGTGCCTATTTTGAAAATCAGGTCAGAAAGATTATATAATCCTATTGGAAAGTTTTCTTGCAGGACATCAAAATGACTTTATATAATATATGAGGTTCACTTTTTGTATTGAAGACTGAAAGAAATTAACTTTTTGATGATATTCTAATTTTGTGACTTGCACCTGTATGTTCAGTAAATGCACTCAATACTTGGTCAGGGCTCCTTTTACATCAATTACTGCATCAGTGCGGCGTGGCATGAAGGCTGTGATACTGCTGAGGTGTTATGGAAGCCCAGGTTGCTTTGATAGCAGCCTTCAACACGTCTGCATTGTTGCATTGTTGGGTCTGGTGTCTCTCATCTTCCTCTTGACAATACTCCATAGATTCTCTATGGGGTTAAGGTCAGGCGAGTTTGCTGGCCAATCAAGCACAGTGATACTGTTGTTTTTAAACCAGGTATTGGTACTTTTGGCAGTGTGGTCAGGTGCCAAGTCCTGCCGGAGAGCGAAATTTCTATCTCCAAAAAGTTTGTCGGCAGAGGGAAGCATGAAGTGCTCTAAAATGTCCTGGTAGACAGCTGACTTTGGTCTTGATAAAAGACAGTGGACCTACACCAGCAGATGACATGGCTCCTGAAACCATCACTGATTGTAGAAACTTCACACTAGACCTCAAGCAGCTTGGATTGTGGCCTCTCCACTCTTCCTCCAGACTCTGGGACCTTGATTCCCAAATGAAATGCAAAATTTACTTTAATCTGAAAACAACACCTTGGACCACTGAGCAACAGTCCAGTTATTTTTCTCCTTGGCCCAGGTAAGACGCTTCTGACATTGTCTAATGGTCATGAGTGGCTTGATACAAGGAATGTGACACTTGTAGCCAGGGCCGGACTGGGACCAAAAAGCAGCCCTGGCACAAAAAAAAATCACCAGCCCACATACAATGAATTACACACACAACCTCATTATATACACATCCAATAGTCACACAGACACACACATACATGTACACAGCACACATGGTGGACAACACAGACTCATTACATACACCTGATATAGTCACACAGACACACACATCATACATGTACACAGCACACATGGTGGACAACACAGGCTCATTACGTACACATTACTCATTATTACACATACACACAAGTATTACACACACACATGTATTACACACAAACACACAAGTATTACACACACGCAAACACTACAGATACCACACACATTACACACACACTACAGATACCACACACATTACACACACACTACAGATACCTCACACACAAGTATTACACTACAGATACCGCACACATTACACACTCACACTACAGATAACTCACACACATTACCCACACTACAGATACCGCACACACATTAATCACACACACTACAGATACCGCACACACAAGTATTAAGGCCCCGTCTCACATAGCGAGATCGCTAGCGATATCGCTGCTGAGTCACAAGTTTTGTGACGCAACAGCGACCTCAGTAGCGATCTCGCTATGTGTGACACGTACCAGCGATCAGGCCCCTGCTGTGAGATCGCTGGTCGTGTCGGAATGGCCTGGACCTTTTTTTGGTCGTTGAGGTCCCGCTGACATCGCTGAATCGGTGTGTGTGACACCGATCCAGCGATGTCTTCACTGGTAACCAGGGTAAACATCGGGTTACTAAGCGCAGGGCCGCGCTTAGTAACCCGATGTTTACCCTGGTTACCAGCGTAAATGTAAAAAAAAAAAAAACGTACATACTCACCATCTGATGTCCGTCAGGTCCCTTGCCGTCTGCTTCCTGCTCTCACTGACTGCCGGCCGTAAAGTGAGAGCACAGCACAGCAGTGACGTTACCGCTGCGCTCTGCTCTCTCTGTACGGCGGCAGTCAGAGCAGGAAGCAGACGGCAAGGGACCTGATGGACATCAGATGGTGAGTATGTACGGTTTGTTTTTTTTTACATTTACGCTGGTAACCAGGGTAAACATCGGGTTACTAAGCGCGGCCCTGCGCTTAGTAACCCGATGTTTACCCTGGTTACCCGGGTGCTGCAGGGGGACTTCGGCATCGTTGAAGACAGTTTCAACGATGCCGAAGTCGTTCCCCTGATCGATGGTCGCTGGAGAGAGCTGTCTGTGTGACAGCTCCCCAGCGACCACACAACGACTTACCAACGATCACGGCCAGGTGGTATCGCTGGTCGTGATCGTTGGTAAATCGCTATGTGAGACGGGGCCTTTACACTACAGATACCGCACACACATTACACACACACTACAGATACCGCACACACAAGTATTACACTACAGATACCGCACACACATTACACACACACACACACACTACAGATACCGCACACACAAGTATTACACTACAGATACCGCACACACATTACACACACACACACACACTACAGATACCGCACACACAAGTATTACACTACAGATATCGCACACATTACACACTCACACTACAGATAACTCACACACATTACCCACACTACAGATACCGCACACACATTAATCACACACACTACAGATACCGCACACACAAGTATTACACTACAGATGCCGCACACACATTACACACACTAGATACCGCAAACACATTACACACACACACTACAGATACCGCACACACATTACACACACTAGTTACCGTACACACATTACACACACACTACAGATACCATACACTCATGTTTTACACACTCACAGACTACACACACACACACACTTCTGTGGTGCAGAGCAGGCTGATGTCCATGCGCAGCTCTTCCGGTTCTCCTGCTCACAGCAGCTCTGTCCCAGCACCTCCCCCGGTCTCTCCTTCTCTGCCAGGAATGAAAGCAGAGAGATCAGAGCAGGAGATAATGTCACCGCGCTGACTGTGTGCTTCCAGTGAGAGCTAGGTAAGCAGTTTTGCAGGCAGTTATTACCTTTCAGCTTGCGTGCTGCTGTTCTCTGCCACTGTTCTCTGAAGCTGATACTTGCCACTCAGCCAGCATGCGCAGATCGAGCGGCCCACTACAAGCACCAGCCCCTCTGGCATTTGCCCTAAGCGCCCGATGCTCAGTTCGGCCCTGCTTGTAGCCCATGTCCTGGATACGTCTATGTGTGGACGCTCTTGAAGCAATGACTCCAGCAGCAGTCCACTCCTTGTGAATCTCCCCAAAATTCTTGAATGGCCTTTTCTTAACAATCCTTTCAGGGCTGCGGCTATCCCGGTTGCTTGTGCAACTTTTTCTACCACATTTTTTCCTTCCACTCAACTTTCCATTAATATGCTTGGATACAGCACTCTGTGAACAGCCAGCTTCTTTAGCAATGACCTTTTGTTGCTTACCCTCCTTTTGGAGTGTGTCAATGACTGCCTTCTGGACATCTGTCAAGTCAGTAGTCTTCACCATGATTGTGGAGCCCACTTAAACAGACTAAGGGACCTTTTTAAATGCTTAGGAAGCTTTTGCAGGTGTTTTTGCTAATTATTCTAATTTACTGAGATAAAGACTTTGGGGTTTTCATTGGCTGTAAGCCATAATCATCAACATTAACACAAAAAACACTTGAAATAGGTCACTCTGTTTGTAATGACTCTATATAATATATGAGTTTCACTTTTTTGTATCGAAGAACTGAAATACTTTTTGATGATATTCTAACTTTGTGAGAAACACTTATATGTGAAACCATAAATTCATTTTTGAAAAAAAGGTCAATTTGATTAGATTATTTTTTTAACTCTTTTATTGAAAGATTCCACAAGATTAAGTTACAAACATATATCACGCTATAAGGTCAGAATGACATGTCCCGGGAAAGATGTGGGCTCATGGCCAGAGCCCACATCAAAGGGAGGGAAGTGACCTGTGCAGTATTAGTACGGCAGAGGTCGCAAAGGGGTTAAACTTGGGAAAATAAAAAAACACGTACGATTCTCAGCAGGGTCCCTGATCGCTGCTGCGTGTCAGACACTGCGATATCGTATGGATATCGCTGGAACGTCACAGATCGTACCGTCGTAGCGACCAAAGTGTCACTGTGAGACGGTACCCTTACTGGTTCCATTCATTCAGTTTCTGGATATTTTTCAATAAACTGGTATAAAACAGTTTTCTAATTAATAAAAATCTCAAAGGTGGAGCTACTTACTAAAAATCTGGTCTAAAAAATGCTGGTATATTAGTATATTGAATATGAGCAGTTAGGCTATGTTCACATGTTGCAGTTTTTTCTGGAGGCAAAACCTGCTCTCAGTAAGGAAGCTGCTTAAAAAAAGCTGTTTTTTCTGTGTTAGTAACCCGATGTTTACCGTGGTTACCAGCGTAAAAGTAAAAAAAAAAAAACCGTACATACTCACATTCCGGTGTCCGTCAGGTCCCTTGCAGTGTGCTTCCCGCACTGACTGACTGCCGGCCGGAAAGTGAGAGCAGATCACAGCGGCGACGTCACCGCTGTGATCTGCTTTCACTTTACGGCGGCACTCAGTCAGTGCGGGAAGCAGACGGCAAGGGACCTGAAGGACACCGGAATGTGAGTATGTACGGTTTGTTTTTTTTACTTTTACCCTGGTAACCACGGTAAACATCGGGTTACTAAGCGCGGCCCTGCGCTTAGTAACCCGATGTTTACCCTGGTTACCCGGGACCTCGGCATCGTTGGTCGCTGGAGAGCGGTCTGTGTGACAGCTCTCCAGCGACCACACAACGACTTTCCAACGATCACGGCCAGGTCGTATCGCTGGTCGTGATCTTTGGAAAGTTGCAGAGTGTGACAGTACCCTAAAGTAGAGCTCTGAGAAGTATGTTGGTGTTACATAAGCAAGAGGAAATAAAGAAATAGAGCTGTCTACATACAGATAAGCATTTGTGCTCTCAGAAGACCAGAAAGACCAGCTAACATATTTGTACACCTTGTTTTATAGACTCAGCACAAGCATTAGGCTAAAGTCTCACCATCGGATTTTCTTTTAGCCGTGATAATCGGGACAGTAATTATGCTAATCACACTCTGATCAGACTCTGATCAGAATTTTATCAGAGTGTGATCACAGTGTAGAGAGGAGAAGATGGAAAGAAAATTCCTCCATATACTTTCTGTCAATCCGTGTAAAGCGAACAGCACTCAAATGTCATCTGAGTGCAGTCCGTTTCCACATACTCATTAATGACTTGCATGGCCAAGTGCAATCCGTTTATCAGATCTAACTTGAGCATGTTGCAACTTTTTCCTTGGACCCGCTTGGTCGGACATGGACCTAAGAATAACTTTTGTCTGAGTGTGATTTGATGTTATATCGGATCGTACTCGGATCCAAGAGGAATTACCTGACCAGCTAACCGGCACTGCGCTAGTCACCACTATTGGACACGTATACGCAAGTATAATGCACTCATAGTGACAATGGTCAGGATGGATGCATAAACCCCCATCCACCAGAGGGAGGCATTGCAAAATAAAAACTGAATTACCTGAAATACTTTTAATTTGTATAGAAAACCACAGTCCTCGGCATTTTCCTATACAGTTAAATAAACAGCATGCAGACACATACCTGCCCAAATAAATGGAAAAATAAATGGTGCATACAGAATTCAAATAAGTAGTCTAGATATAGGCCCCGATTCATCCAAAATTGGAGTACAAAGGTTTAAACAGTTGCTAAATTTTGTGACTTTTGCAGTTTTCACACCATTTTTGCCCAGCTCCCCCAAAGCAAGAAGAACTTGGTTGGGAAGTGAAATTAATGACAAACGGTACATACCCTAGAATGTAAATCTTACTCCAGTCCCTGATTGTAGTAACATTTATGGTGGGTCACACACCACGTTGCACCTTGCTTGGCATTTGCCTCTTAATGAATCACGCACCATGCACTCCATCCTTCCCTCTCATCAAACCAGTCTGAAAAACGCCGGTCTTGATGAATGGGGGGTCATAGTGTTTATAGAAAAAAATCTGAATATTCAGAGGAGCAGAAAAAACTGTATATCCAGAGCAAATGTCTGGAACCTTATGGCAGATTTAAAAAAAACACAGAATATTCCAAGGAACAGTGGGAATTAAATACACACCAAAACTGGCCCCTTTAGATCTGTTGTCAGGTCCAGGGGCGGACATGTCATTGATGCAACCTGTGCAACCACACACGTGCCCAAGAAGTAAGGGGGCCACTACTTCCCCCAAAGCAGGTGAAATTTTGCATTCTGATGAATTATGGACTGCAAAGGGCCTTTAGTCTGTTCTTGCACAGGGCCGTCTTCTGTCTGTGTCCGCCTCTCGTCAGGTCCTCTATAAGAGCCACAGAGAAATAGTAATCAAGCCTATGTACGTCAAGTGCATGTCAAAGTCGTGTTTTTCTGAAATGCACATCCCAATCAAGTGATGCACAACTAACCAAGAGGAATGTCATTAATTGCTGATAAATAACAGGATTGTTAATGGAGAGTTGCCTGCATTACTTTATGTCGGTCAGCCTTGAAACTACACTTATTGAATGACTTTTACACAGTTGAGATGGATGTCTACTAGCAATGAGCGAGTGTCCTCGTTGTTCGGGTTTTCCAGAGCACGCTCGGGTGATCTCCTAGTATTTATTTCTGCTCGGAGATTTAGTTTTCATCACGGCAGCTGAATGATTTACAGCTATTAACCAGCTTGATTACATGTGGGGATTCCCTAGCAACCAGGCAACCCCCACATGTACTCAGCCTGTCTAGTAGCTGTAAATCATTCAGCTGCCGTGATGAAAACGAAATCTCCGAACACTAACAAATACTCGGAGACCACCCGAGCGTGCTCTGGAAAACCCGAGCAACGAGTACACTCGCTCATCACTAATGTCTACATATCTACAAGTATAATACCACCTTTCAGAGCAACGTTAATGAAGAAGTTCCATCATATACAAGCCCTTACTTCCTTCACAAAATAATAACTGTATATTATATCTAGCACTGCAGGTACCATTTATTTGTCCATTTATTTGGGCAGGTATGTGTCTGTATAATGTTTAATTGTATAGCACGTATAAAGGACTGGACTTTTCTTTACAGTGGGCCTCCGCAATAAAAGGTTTACCATGTAATATACTTTGATTTACGGTCATACAGAGTCTATCGGATTATTGTCTTAAAGTAACCGGATTAATAGCACAATGTATACAGCACCCAGATGACGACTGCATACATACAGTCACCGTATAAAAAACACTGTTCCTTGCATACACAAAGAGAAATAAGTACAGTGCTGAGTACATCAGGATAACATGACACTTGCCTTCAAATGTTAGAAGTGGAAAAAGTTAGACATAAGGAAAGTGACTTTGAATAGGACTGATGTTGCTCTGAACCTGTACTTGGGCGTTACCCACAGACTGGAAAAGAGTGGTGGAGAAAGGCAGAATGTATCACCTATGCTTAGTAAATGGAAAGAAGAGAAGGTTGGGAGTGTAGAGAGGAAAGACAAAGAGGCCAGCAAGGATTCATCAGAAGACAAAGGATTGGACCTTTGTGGCAGGAGCCTCTGTTTATTTTCTGGGAAATATCCAAAGACAACAGATGGTTGGGAATCCAAATAAAAAAATTTGCTGTTCTGGAAAAGTTGATCCAGTTGCAACTACATATTTTGCCCATAGAAATAAGTGGGACGTTATCGCACTACGTTGTCAGCTTTTACAATAAGTCTCACTGTTTATCTTATTCACATTATATTTTTACTCAACATTTTGCAAGTACAATAGAATGTGACTTCATAACTGATCTCCTTTATTACTAAAACGGCATCATTTGGTGAAAGGATTAATGCAAGAAGAATATACATATTATAGGAATCCAAAACAAAACAAAGAAGCATAAGCCAAATGAAATTACAAAAATCTTAATTCACAAATAATTCTACAAAATAGATAAGATAAAAATGAAGACACAATTACAAAAAGACTGCCCACCAGAGACATATACCGGTTCCTAATATGTAACAGACAAATCAAAAAGGAACACTCAAAAGCCTATTCCAATATAGGATGTCCTGATCAAAAATATATTCATACATATAGTAGGAGTAAACACTCCTAACATCTAGGTGACTTTCTGTATGTGGCGCCCCTGAGGTTCCAGTCACCACAGAGGTACTGCACCTCAGCCAGAGGTGTTGTACTCCGCTCTCGGGTAAGGAGGGGGCACTACCCGAGACCCAAACTAGCATCCAACACTACACCACTCCAGGCCAGGGGATCAGGGAGGGCCCCATTTCAGGCTGGAGGGGGAACTAGGTAGAGTAGAGGGTGTGGGTGGAGAGAGTGACAGTTAAAGGGAGGAGTTAGTGAGTAAGTCGAGGAATTGGTGAGGAGGAGTTTAGGAGAGAGAAGCTCCGGAGAGAAAGAAGGAAGGGGTCCTAGGGGCCAGGTAAGTGAGGAATCCACCCTGGGCGCCCGAATCCACGCCTACCGTTGTTGGGTGGAAGGACAGGGTCACAGAGGGGGAACCGGCCCCCAGACTGGTGGAGGAACTACAAGGCTCAGCTTGCAAGCCGGAGGCTGTGGTAACTGTATGTGCCACAGCCACATCCACAAATGTTTGCCAAAAAGGCAGCCACATAGGATCAAGGAGACCAGGAGGACATCTCCCAACAGGATCCGAAGCTGCTGGCTTGGGACACTGTGTGTGAGGCGCAGGGCAGGAGGGCGAAGCCAATGTAGAGAGATGGCCAGGGAAGGAACATAAGAAAGGGCATCTTGGGAAAGTGAATCCCAAATTACCTGAGAGCTGGCTGGACCATAGACCCGGAGGACACAGCACCTGGCTGGGGATTGCATTTAAGAACTGTGAGTAAAGTGTGGAAACTGTACCCTGCTGTGTCCTCAGAATCATTTACTGCGTCACCTGTCCTGCACTATAACATTCACCATCACTCACTTTCACCCTTTTACTGCCCTGGGGCCTAGCTCTACCCATGGAGAGCTGTAACAACTCTGCTGCATCACCAACTGCCCCAGTAGACATGAACTGCAGCATCGGCCATTTCCCTATTGCCGAGCACCATGGGTGGCGTCACGAACAAATCCCCTATAAATTTTATTTTCCCCCTTCATTTCAACTTTATTGGACGCCCAGGGCCATGGACCGACTCACTGCTGCCATGACAACCACCCAAGAACCGTCGGACCCGGCCTGAGTACTCCACGATTCTGGCGGGCGCTCCATGTACGTCTGATAATCAGCATACAAAGGGTATATCAGTAATACAATCAAGGCTAAATCCTACTACACCTCTGAATTGAAGCTGCTGGATATATACAAAAGATTATGCATGTCATTAACATAAGTGCCTAGTGCTTGTAAATAAATGTGTCTAAACAGACTACAACAGCCACATATATATTCATAAGGTGTTAGTATACATATAATCCCAAGGCTCAATATCCCATGCAATAAATAGCTAATTAAATTTGCTGATGACACAAAGCTAGGAGGGATAGCTAATACTATAGAAGAGAGAGGGAGGATTCAAAAAGATATAAATAAACTGGAGCAGTGGACAGCAACTAACAGAATGGTTTTTAACAGGGAAAATGCAATAAAAATGGGCAATAAAAATGAAAAAAGTATATATAGAATGGGAGGAATAGGGCTAAGCAACAGCACATGTGAAAAAGACTTGGGTATACTAATAGATCACAGACTTAACATGAGTCAACAGTGTGATGCAGCAGCAAAAAAGGCAAATACAATTCTGGGATGTATAAACAGAAGCATACAGTCTACATCGCGTGAAGTCATTATTGTCCTCTACTCCTCTTTGGTCAGACCTCATCTGGAATGCTGTGTCCAGTTTTTGGCAACACATTTTAAAAAAAGACATCAACAAACTGGAGCAAGTTCAGAGAAGAGCAACCAGAATGGTGACTGGTCTGCAAACCATGTCCTATGAGGAACGTTTATGGGATTTGGGAATGTTTAGCAAAAAAACAAGAATGAGAGGAGACTTAATAGCTGTCTACAAATATCTCAAGGGCTGTCCCATTGCAGATGGATCATCTTTATTCTCATTTGCACAAGCAAAGACTAGAAGCAATGGGATGAAACTGAATGAGAGGAGACACAGATTAGATATTAGAAAAATTTGACAGGGTGATCAAGGAGTGGAACAGGCTGCCACGAGAGGTGGTGAGTTCTCCTTCAATGGAAGTCTTCAAACAGAGGCTGGACAGACATATGTCTGGGATGATTTAGTGAATCCTGCTTTCAGCAGGGGGTTGAACCAGATGACCCAGGAGGTCCTTTCCAACTCTACCATTCTATAATTCTATGATATAGTACAGCAAGACACTGATGCATGAAAGTAGCAGCAAAGGTAAGTAAAGGTAAGCAAAATGCAAAGGCTAGGAAAGAGGGTATAAGACCTGGTAAAGGCAGTGCAGATTCCCGACGTGCATTTTGTAGAAAGCTTCTTCCAGGAACTCCCCAGGGAGCTGGTGTTTTTTGTTTATCTTTTGTACTTTACTTGGGGACCTGTAGATCAAACTTCCATATCAATGACATGAAAGTCATTTGGTGTAAAGGTACCGTCACACTAGGCGATATCGCCAGCGATCCGTGACGTTGCAGCGACCTGGATAGCGATATCGCTGTATTTGACACGCAGCAGCGATCTGGATCCCGCTGTGAAATTGCTGGTTGCTGCTAGAAGGTCTGCACTTTATTTGGTCGCTAGGTCGCCGTGTATCGCCGTGTTTGACAGCAAAAGCAAGGATACCAGCGATATTTTACACTGGTAACCAGGGTAAACATTGGGTTACTAAGCGCAGGGCCGCGCTTAGTAACCCGATGTTTACCCTGGTTACCAGCGTAAAAGTTAAAAAAACAAACAGTACATACTCACCAGCGCGTCCCCCAGCCTCTGCTTCCTGACACTGACTGAGCGCCGGCCCTAAACTGAAAGTGAAAGCACAGCGGTGACGTCACCGCTGTGCTGTTAGGGCCGGAGCTCAGTCAGTGTCAGGAAGCAGAGGCTGGGGGACGCGCTGGTGAGTATGTGCTGTTTGTTTTTTTAACTTTTACGCTGGTAACCAGGGTAAACATCGGGTTACTAAGCGCGGCCCTGCGCTTAGCAACCCGATGCTTACCCTGGTTACCCGGGGACCTCGGCATCGTTGGTCGCTGGAGAGCGGTCTGTGTGACAGCTCTCCAGCGACCAAACAGCGACGCTGCAGCGATCGGCATCGCTGTCGCTATCGCTGCAGCGTCGCTTAATGTGACGGTACCTTAAATGTAGCTGTAAGGTTGCCGAACATAAAGCAATGCAGCCAACGCTCCATTAACAATCCTGCCATTTATTAGCAGGTAATAATGTTTCTCTAATAATGGTGCATAGATTGAGAATTTGTATTTTCAAAAAACTTTTACACAGTACATCTGGAATGCTGACTATTACATTGGCTTGATGAATATTTATTGGTGGCTCTTAATGTCACGCGCGGGCTGGAAAAGTTCAGCAGACGGCACAGCACACGCACACAATGGGAGGAAAAAAGGGAGAGGAAGGCCCTAACAGTAGGGAGCAAGGGATGGGGCACCTCCTAACAACAACCTATGCCTATCCCTAAGCTCCCTTATGCCCTATGCAGGCCTTCCCCCCCCCCCCCCGCCACCATCACGTGCCTAGTCCCTAGCTGGCTAGTGCACTAGCTGGCAAGAATGCTAATCTCACCACTGGAGATGGTATAAATACAGGGGGTAGTGACAAGCATGAGACAGACAAGGTAAGAATACAAGAAACTTAGCTCCAGGCTCCGCTGCTAAGCTCCACACAGCAGAAGATACAGAAACAGGACCCAAAACTCCACTGAAGTAGCAGATAAACTGTTGGCACCAGAGAGCTCCAAACTCCTGGGCTAGTCTTCATAGAATAACTCTATTGCAAAAGTCATTAATTTAATGGTCTGTAAGACTACAGTAGAAATATGCCGCCATCCCACAGCGAACCGCAGGCAACCCAGTTTGAGAAGATATCCAACATAAGAAAAATTGGAGCACAGTCCAAAAAGTAAACAGAATCTAAATTTATTAAAGTAACAAGCAACACATAATAACAGACTAGGATCAGGTAATCAAGACAAAGACAATAGTATCCTGACTACAAATAGTGTTACTGCCAATGGGTAAAGTGCTCAAGTGCCGCAGGAAAATCACCCAGCATCGAGAAAATAATAAAAATCAATATATACCAATGGCTAAAGTTTTGTGTGCGCTATGATATTGCAACCCAGGGTCCCATCCTCTTATCAGTGCTTACCCATGGCGATAATAAGTCAGGACACGTGTCTCTCCGCCACTGACGCGCGTTTCGCTTCTTTCTCAAGGTTCGGTAGTAATAACGTCACACACGGGCTGGGAAAATCCAGCGGATGGCACAACACACACATCGGGTTTGAAAAGGGTAGAGCAAGGCACTAACAGTACAGAGCAAGGGATGGGGTACCTCCTAACAACAACCCTTGCCTATCCCTAAGCTACCCTAACGCCCTATGCAGGTTCTTCCCCCTGCCGCCATCACTTGATCCTCTACGATGACACCAACAAGCCAGTAAAAGTCCAATGAATCAGCCCAACCAGCTTCTCCATATAAAAACAGTTAAAACAGCTTGTTAAACCAGACAGGGCAATGGCATTGTTGCTTCGCAGTGCTGGGGCCCTGGTTTCTATTCCCACCAAGGACAACATCTGTTCTCCCTGTGTTGCGTAGGTTTCCTCAGGGTACTTCAGTTCCTCCCATGTTCTAAAAGCATACTGATAGGGAATTTAGATAGCTCCAATGACAGTTATGTTGATGTCTGTAAAGTGCTGTGGAATATTATGGTGTAAAATAATAAAGGAAATAAATACCACTATGTTGCAACAACATTATTTCAGGCATAATCCAGAAGCTTTTTTGTCACACTTTCAATATCTGTATGTTCGGTAACTCCACAAGCAGTCAACATTATCGTCACGAGTCTCCCTTGAACAACAACTGGACATAGAATAGTATTGCTAAATTAGTTCTAATTAAAATTTTTATTATTGTAACTACAAATGTAAGAGTTTAAAATACATTTTAAAAAATCACACATGACACTTTATCTTCTACCCAACCCTGGGTTTCGCCTGTAAGCTTCTTCTAGGGCAGTGTTTCTCAACTCCAGTCCTCAAGACCCACCAACAGGTCACGTTTTCAGGATTTCCTTAGTATTGCATAGGTGATAATTTCATCACCTGCTCAAGCATTAATTCCATCGCCTATGCAATACTAAGGAAATCTTGAAAACATGACCTGTTGTGGGGTCTTGAGGACTGGAGTTGAGAAACACTGTTCTAGGGAAATCTCTAGGAAGCCTCGGAAATAAAATGACAGCTAATACCCAGATTTGGGAAGAGAGAGGACTCTGAATTATGTGCATTTAGCCTAAAATATTGTCAATGTGGTGAAGTGGTATTTTATCTAGTTTAAATGAAGTTTTCCTAACTGCACAATCCTTGTTCATTTGTATTGTCAGACATCACAAAGGGGGTTGTAGTGGGTTGCTATTACTCAGAGCAGAGGACCTCTTGTTATCAGTTCACCCTTTGCAGTTTTACAACAGATGTTTTTAACCTAAACGAGCATGGAGTCTACAAGGGAAATAAGTAAAAGTTTTATATGTATAATTTCCTGTAATTAATCTTAGTTTTTGGTAACAAAATATTAAATAAAAAATGTAAAGTATGAACTGTCCATATGTAAAGCAGGTCAGGTTAAATAGACTTTTACATTTGTTGTTTTCTTGTCCAGAAGGCTTTTTTTTTAGAAACGGACTATAATGAAAAAAATGATTATTTACTTTTGCAGCAGTAAATTGGGTGAAGTAAAAGACAAAGTAGTAATACTTGGAAATCAGGTCACTGCTCTGTTTGCAATGGCATAGAAATACTAAGGGTAACACAACTCTTGGCTTGCACGCTTGATAGTAGTGATACTTAAATGCATGGTAACAATTTATCTTTGTTGAGATGGAACAATATGGTGAGTTCAGTTACTATCAGATGTCTATCAGGGACCACTATGGTGGAATAATCTCACAGTAATCAAAACCCAGCCTTCTCTTATTGCAATGAACTTTGCATGTGACCTTGGAAAAAGGGAAAATGTGAGTGTAGTTATCATGTTTATATTCCTTACCAGCTAAACTGTCAGTGACAGCGACATGAACTCCTGGACAGAATGGTATGTTCTCAGATCTGCATAATGTGATTGTAGCATGTGCACTGTACCACATCGATGGCTAAGAATAAACATGGCACATCGAGAACTGAAGGCGTACCTTTAGGTAATAACGTAACGTGTACAGTTCAGACAATAGTGCAATGTTTAATATGCATTGGTTCACACTGGAGTCTAAAGTTTCAGCTTTGCAAACACAAAACTACTTTTCAAAGAATTGAGATTTATTCATTGCATTGAATGATTTCCTTTTTATTATATCAGAGACTGTAGATTATATTTTTGCTGTAAAATTATTTTTATGGTGTTCTTTTACTTCCACAGAGAGGCGGGGGGGCGTCTACACTACCTTCATATACTATACCAGCAATTTGTAAAAAAAAAGAGTGTAATTTTTATTAGATCCATAGTAAATATCAGAAGCATAGCAGTATGATATCTCTGTACATTTGAAGGCTCACAAAGGGTGCACTGAGGCAGTATACCTGCGTAATAAAGGAGCAGAATGGGCTCCATTCACTGTCACATAGGCTTCCTCCCAGTATAAGTGAGCCCCTTCATTATGCTAAACAGCAGGACTCAAGGCAGTAATGTTAAAAGGGTTGTAGACTACTTGGACTAGCCCGTCTCAATCAGCAGGTTTGCCACGAGTAAAACAACAACTCATAGGGTACCGTCTCACAGTGGCACTTTGGTCGCTACGACGGCACGATCCGTGACGCTCCAGCGTCGCTCCAATATCGCTCCAGCGTCGTAGACAGTGGTCACACGTTGCAATGCACGACGCTGGAGTGATAATTTCATGACGTATTTGCGATGTAGAAGCCGTTGGTTACTGTGTGCACATCGTATACAACCTTTGTTACACGATGCAAGTGCAGCGCCCCAGAGTCCTGGTCGTTGCAGTACTGTGGCTCCGCTGCTAAGGGGGGCTATGGTACGTCTGATGGCACTGAAGGAGTTCATCTGACCAGGTAGCACATACACCAATACATTTCACAGTCGAGCCTCCAGGGGGAGCTAAGGGTGCTATTTATTAGGCCACTCCTCACCGTGTGGGTAAACTGGGGGTCAGGCAGGAAGTTAGTTCAGAAAGCTGACTGGGTTGGAACCAGGCAACACCTTGTGGCAGGGGGTGTTGTGGGGAAGATTCGGTAGGGTCCCTGTCAGGTTTGGGACCCTGACAGAGGCCTGGCAACAAGAAAGAACGTCACGGGACCGTGCCTGCTCAGCATAGCGGCGGTGCCCTAAGAAAGGATCAGAAGCGAGATATATTGTGCTGAGTGAGAAACGAGATCAAAGCAAGAAGGAGAATACCAGTAGGAGTCGTGCTGTAAGACCGAGGCTACATCCTACTGAGGCGCACAACCGGCGGCCGGAACGCCGAGGAAGTATTCATATATCTAGCTCCAAGCAATACTTCAAACCAACGGCAGGACAGTCAGTCACAGGCAGGCTGTCTCACCTAAATCACCTATGCAGACTTGGGGGGCAACCTGTGGAGAGGGGCGACTCTAGGGTCCCGGAAGAGCTCCGAGCCTACCCGTCATACGGGTGCGTCCCAACCATAACACCGGGAGGGACGGAGGATTAGCAGAACATCATCTAATCGAGTTGTTGTGAGGGAACACGAGAAACAGACACAACAGTTGTGGGGACTATCCCGTAAGCACAGCAGGGGAGGACCACAACACATAGCGCTAGCAGGAAGGCACAGATTTCCACCTGCAAGGAGAACTCTGGAGGTGCCATCGGACCGGCCAGACTTGCGCAGCCTGGTGAACCGTATTCCGGACTGAGGACCCAGAGACCTTCAGTAAAGAGGTAAAGAGACTGCAACCTGGTGTCCTCGTTATTTACTGCACCGCACCACCACCACTATCTACATCTATCACTGTACGCCCCTCAGCAGGGTCACGGACCGGGTCTAGCCACCGTGACAACCCCAGAGCAGAGACTCAGAGGCCCGGTACCGGGTACCCCTCGGCCCTGCGGCAGTGGGGGCGCTACAACTTGGTGTCACAAACAGGATCTACTTAAGCCTGAGGAATCGGGTCATGTGTGCCTTGGAACTGTGATTTATTGTGCTTGGACTGTACTTTATTGCAAAGACTGTGCTGTGCCACTTGCCGCCAAAATCCGCCGCCATTACAGCGCTGAGAGCACAGGAGAAGAAGAGAGGCGTGGAGTGGTCGTAGACAAGCTGGAGAGCGCGAACGACGATGGCCGCCCAGTCTAAATATTTCTGCACCGTGAGGACGTGTCCGTCAGCAGCAGAAATCCACCTCCTAATCCTCAATGGGGGGCGGAGACAGAGAAAACGAAACCGCCCACAAAGGAGAGAGCGGGAAAAGAACCAGGAAGCGACTCACGTGGAGGACGCCATGGCCAGCAGCTCAGAACCCGAATGTGGGATGGAAGCAGAAGTCTCCCCCAAATACCCGGATGAGTACTGCAGCCACTACTCCAGAGACAACGCTGATCTTTTGCAGGCTGAGATGGGAGACCTGATTCACCAGCTCCTTCAGCTGAACACGGGGGCCCAGGCTCCGCACCAGGTAGCGCCGGAAGGAAGTCCTCTGACAACGGATCCTGTACCGCTACCGGAGTTGTTGCTGAGGCCCTCGTCGACACCGTTAGCGGAACCCGCCGCGGAGGAGAAGCCTGCATCGGCTGGTGAGTCCGTCGACCCTGTCCCGCCGGCGGAAGACTTGTTAATAGGCCCTGTTGCGGCACCCCCTCTCCCTGGGACCCATAGACTCCAACGCCTGTTACCCTGGGAGGAGGCCACGGGCATGGAACACCGCCTGAAGGCCCCGATCGCGCCAACCACCCTGTCATGTGAGACCCGTGCGGAGCGCACGGTATGCCACTGGGTGAACCCAGGATCCGACCTCATGGGGTTCCCCGGGGTGAAGACACGGGAAGGGGAGATGGTGCAGGCCCTGAGCTGGGAGGAATACCAGGCCCAGCTGGAACAGCAGTGGAAGGGGGAGAAAAAGGCGTATCAGGCCGGGCTGGAGGCCTACCATCAGAAAGACCTGGCGGTCAAGGACCGGGCCCGCAAGGACCCCACCACTCACCTGGCCCCGCGCAGGCAGGGCATCATCACCACCTTCCAGCTCCGCGGAGGATGGGGCTTCATTAAAGAGCCGGGCCTGTATGCGGAGGTGTTTGTAAACCGAAGGGATGTTGAGTCACATCTCAGAGAGGGCCACCAAGACCGGGATCTCTACCCGGGGAATGAAGTCTCGTACACCAGGCACTTTGGGGAAAAAGGATGGTTTGCCCTGAATGTCCGCAAAAGGCCGGGCCTTGTGATATCCCCGGTTAAGGTGCCAGTGAAGCTAACTCCTGTAGCAAAGGTGTCCCCTTGTGGTCAGCCCATGGTTATTGCCAGGATCACCGAGGACACCCCACGTGCACTATGGTCAAAACCACGACATGCAGCATTGTCACCTCCACCACCCTCGTCGCCAAGGAGGCGCCTCTACCGGTGGGTGATGCCCGTGCTGCTCCAGAGCTGAAGACTGTGGGTACACAGACCCCCAGATGGGACAACAGACCCCCTTATGCAGTACCGGGCGGCTCGCAATACCCAAGGGGGTTGCCTCCGCTGGTGCTGCCTCCTGAGTGGTTCGAGTAAGCAAGAATGCTTTAATGACTGTAAATAGTTCTTCAAACTGTTTGTTTTTGCTCCTACATTGCTGCTAAAACCCGTCCAGGGTTAACTCTTAAAGGGATCCCTTTGTTGACCCGGGATCCCTACTGTTTCTGCTTTGTGGTTTGTTTTCTACCTTTTGTTCCGTTACTAAGAAACTGCTGAATCATGAACAATGCATGATACAAACTCCTTGTACATAGTTGCACCTTCTTAAAGGTGCTCTCTACTGGTTTTATATAAAAGACGGACTCTTTGCGAAGATACGGTTATTGGAACTTGTACTGGAGTCCTTGCTGCATACGGACTTGCAGCTTGAAAAGTTGCACCACTTCATAGAGACTTGGTCCCCTCTTAAAGGGGATATTCATCGATAGCACTTAAGGAATGATGATGCTTTGAAAGAAGAAGTAATAATGTTGATATGTGAAAGTTAAATGTAACCAATTAGTTAATTGTAAGAAATGTTCAATAATGTTAATAGAAGGATGAGGACAGGAAGTGAACCCGTAGGGGTTAGTGGTGAGTCCTCTTAGGAGCCATATAGGGATGGCTCAGTAATCTCCAACTGAAGGAAAAACATGTTCTATACTGTGTATAGTAGTGGAAGGACAGAAGGCTCGGGCTGAAAGGAGCGGTCCTGTAATAGAAAGGAGAGGCAGTAGGTCTGGAGCCGTTAGGACAGGCGGTCCTGCAGACATAAAGTAGGAGAATGTAGCACAGTTGCTTAAGCCTTATAATGTGTTATAAGAAGGTCTTTAGTGGATTCAGAGTGTACATCCTTAAAGGCAATGTTGAATTAATGTTTAAAAAAAAAATTTTTGCACTTAGTAGAATACCCGGTTGGGTAAGAAAAGTTATTTGAAAGTATTTAACCATGTTTGTAACGTTTAAGTGTCCTCACCTCCCATAAAGGGAAGCTCTGTTCAAATATGCTTATTGTTATTGCACTCACAAAAATTGTATGTCTTTTTGCTGACATGTATTGTTGTTTTCTTCCCAGTCCCGGAGTACTGGATTTAACCGGGGGGGAGTGCAGCGCCCCAGAGTCCTGGTCGTTGCAGTACTGGTGCTCCGCCGCTAAGGGGGGCTATGGTACGTCTGATGGCACTGAAGGAGTTCATCTGACCAGGTATCACATATACCAATACATTTCACAGTCAGGCCTCCAGGGGGAGCTATGGGTGCTATTTATTAGGCCACTCCTCACCGTGTGGGTAAACTGGGGGTCAGGCAGGAAGTTAGTTCAGAAAGCTGACTGGGTTGGAACCAGGCAACACCTTGTGGCAGGGGGTGTTGTGGGGAAGATTCGGTAGGGTCCCTGTCAGGTTTGGGACCCTGACAGAGGCCTGGCAACAAGAAAGAACGTCATGGGACCGTGCCTGCTCAGCATAGCGGCGGTGCCCTAAGAAAGGATCAGAAGCGAGATATATTGTGCTGAGTGAGAAACAAGATCAAAGCAAGAAGGAGAATACCAGTAGGAGTCGTGCTGTAAGACCGAGGCAACATCCTACTGAGGCGCACAACCGGCGGCCGGAACGCCGAGGAAGTATTCATATATCTAGCTCCAAGCAATACTTCAAACCAACGGCAGGACAGTCAGTCACAGGCGGGCTGTCTCACCTAAATCACCTATGCAGACTTGGGGGGCAACCTGTGGAGAGGGGCGACTCTAGGGTCCCGGAAGAGCTCCGAGCCTACCCGTCATATGGGTGCGTCCTGTTGTGAAATTGGATTTTGGGCTCCCCCGGTGGCCACTGGTGGAATTGAACTTGTGTGCATCATCCCCTCTGTTCACCTGTTCCCATCCGGATGTGGGAGTCGCTATTTAACCTTGCTCCTCTGTCACTTCCATGCCGGTCAACATTGTAATCAGAAGCCTTTCTGTGCATGTTCCTGCTATCAGACAACTTCCAGCTAAGTCGGACTTTTGTCCTTGTTTGTTTTTTGCATTTTGTTCCAGTTCACAGCTGCAGTTTCGTTTCTGTGTCTGGAAAGCTCTTGTGATCTGAAATTGCCACTCTGATGTTATGAGTTAATACTAGAGTCTTAAAGTAATTTCAGGATGGTGTATTGATAGGGTTTTCAGCTGACCATGAAAGTACCCTTTCTGTCTTCCTGCTATCTAGTAAGCGGACCTCGATTTTGCTAAACCTATTTTCATACTACGTTTGTCATTTTCATCTTAAATCACCGCCAATATATGTGGGGGCCTCTGTCTGCCTTTCGGGGAAATTTCTCTAGAGGTGAGCCAGGACTATATTTTCCTCTGCCAGGATTAGTTAGTCCTCTGGCCGGCGCTGGGCGTCTAGGGATAAAACGCAGGCTACGCTACCCGGCTACTGTTAGTTGTGCGGCAGGTTTAGTTCATGGTCAGTTTAAGTTTCCATCCTTCCAAGAGCTAGTTCCTATGTATGCTGGGCTATGTTCTCTTGCCATTGAGGACCATAACAGTTTGACCGGCCCACAAAGGGTTAAATTAATTGGCAGAGAAAGGAGAGAAAAAAGAAGTCTGCTGAAAAAATTTTTTTTTTTTTTTTTTTTCCTTCAGTTCTGAGTGTGCTTTCAATTGAATCACTTGCAAGTCTGCCTATATTGCAGCCTTCCTCTCTCTCTCTCCTTCTAATCCTGGAATGGCTCTGTGTTCACCTGTTTAAAATGGATATTCAGAGTTTAGCTGCAGGTTTGAATAATCTCACCACGAAAGTTCAAAATTTACAAGATTTTGTTGTTCATGTTCCTATATCTGAACCTAGAATTCCTTTGCCTGAATTTTTCTCGGGGAATAGATCTTGCTTTCAAAATTTCAAAAATAATTGCAAGTTGTTTTTGTCCCTGAAATCTCGCTCTGCTGGAGATCCTGCTCAGCAGGTCAGGATTGTGATTTCCTTGCTCCGGGGCGACCCTCAAGATTGGGCTTTTGCATTGGCTCCAGGGGATCCTGCGTTGCTCAATGTGGATGCGTTTTTTCTGGCCTTGGGGTTGCTTTATGAGGAACCTCATTTAGAGCTTCAGGCGGAAAAAGCCTTGATGTCCCTATCTCAGGGGCAAGATGAAGTTGAAATATACTGCCAAAAATTCCGTAAATGGTCTGTGCTTACTCAGTGGAATGAGTGCGCCCTGGCGGCGAATTTCAGAGAGGGTCTCTCTGATGCCGTTAAGGATGTTATGGTGGGGTTCCCTGTGCCTGCGGGTCTGAATGAGTCCATGACAATGGCTATCCAGATCGATAGACGTCTGCGGGAGCGCAAACCTGTGCACCATTTGGCGGTGTCTACTGAGAAGACGCCAGAGAATATGCAATGTGATAGAATTCTGTCCAGAAGCGAACGGCAGAATTTTAGACGAAAAAATGGGTTGTGCTTTTATTGTGGTGATTCAACTCATGTTATATCAGCATGCTCTAAGCGTACTAAGAAGCTTGATAAGTCAGTTTCAATTGGCACTTTTCAGTCTAAGTTTATTCTATCTGTGACCCTGATTTGTTCTTTATCATCTATTACCGCGGATGCCTATGTCGACTCTGGCGCCGCTTTGAGTCTTATGGATTGGTCCTTTGCCAAACGCTGTGGGTATGATTTAGAGCCTCTTGAAACTCCTATACCTCTGAAGGGGATTGACTCCACCCCATTGGCTAGTAATAAACCACAATACTGGACACAAGTAACTATGCGAATTAATCCGGATCATCAGGAGATTATTCGCTTTCTTGTGCTGTATAATCTACATGATGTGTTGGTGCTTGGATTGCCATGGCTGCAATCTCATAACCCAGTCCTCGACTGGAACGCTATGTCTGTGTTAAGCTGGGGATGTAAGGGGATGCATGGGGACGTACCTTTGGTTTCCATTTCGTCATCTATTCCCTCTGAGATTCCTGAATTCTTGTCTGACTATCGTGACGTTTTTGAAGAACCTAAGCTTGGTTCATTACCTCCGCACCGGGAGTGCGATTGTGCCATAGATTTGATTCCGGGTAGTAAATACCCTAAGGGTCGTTTATTTAATCTGTCTGTGCCTGAACATGCTGCTATGCGAGAATATATAAAGGAGTCCTTGGAAAAGGGACATATTCGTCCTTCGTCATCTCCCTTAGGAGCCGGTTTTTTCTTTGTGTCTAAGAAAGATGGCTCTTTGAGGCCGTGTATTGATTATCGGCTTTTGAATAAAATCACGGTTAAATATCAATATCCGTTGCCACTGCTGACTGATTTGTTTGCTCGCATAAAGGGGGCCAAGTGGTTCTCTAAGATAGATCTCCGTGGGGCGTATAATTTGGTGCGAATTAAGCAGGGGGATGAGTGGAAAGCCGCATTTAATACGCCCGAGGGCCACTTTGAGTATTTGGTGATGCCTTTTGGCCTTTCAAATGCCCCTTCAGTCTTTCAGTCCTTTATGCATGACATTTTCCGTGATTATTTGGATAAATTTATGATCGTGTATCTGGATGATATTCTGATTTTTTCGGATGACTGGGACTCTCATGTCCAGCAGGTCAGGAGGGTTTTTCAGGTTTTGCGGTCTAATTCCTTGTGTGTGAAGGGTTCTAAGTGCGTTTTTGGGGTTCAAAAGATTTCCTTCTTGGGATACATTTTTTCCCCCTCTTCCATCGAGATGGATCCTGTCAAGGTTCGGGCTATTTGTGATTGGACGCAACCCTCTTCTCTTAAGAGTCTTCAGAAATTTTTGGGCTTTGCTAACTTTTATCGTCGATTTATTGCTGGTTTTTCTGATGTTGTTAAACCATTGACTGATTTGACTAAGAAGGGTGCTGATGTTGCTGATTGGTCCCCTGCTGCTGTGGAGGCCTTTCGGGAGCTTAAGCGCCGCTTTTCTTCCGCCCCTGTGTTGCGTCAGCCTGATGTTGCTCTTCCTTTTCAGGTTGAGGTCGACGCTTCTGAAATCGGAGCTGGGGCGGTTTTGTCGCAAAGAAGTTCCGACTGCTCCGTGATGAAACCTTGTGCTTTTTTTTCTCGTAAATTTTCGCCCGCCGAGCGGAATTATGATATTGGGAATCGGGAGCTTTTGGCCATGAAGTGGGCTTTTGAGGAGTGGCGTCATTGGCTTGAGGGGGCTAGACATCAGGTGGTGGTATTGACCGACCACAAAAATTTAATTTATCTTGAGTCCGCCAGACGCCTGAATCCTAGACAGGCGCGCTGGTCGTTGTTTTTCTCTCGGTTTAATTTTGTGGTGTCATACCTACCGGGTTCTAAGAATGTTAAGGCGGATGCCCTTTCTAGGAGTTTTGAGCCTGACTCCCCTGGTAATTCTGAACCTACAGGTATCCTTAAGGATGGAGTGATATTGTCTGCCGTTTCTCCAGACCTGCGGCGGGCCTTGCAGGTTTTTCAGGCGGATAGACCTGATCGTTGCCCACCTGGTAGACTGTTTGTTCCTGATGATTGGACCAGTAAAGTCATTTCTGAGGTTCATTCTTCTGCGTTGGCAGGTCATCCTGGAATCTTTGGTACCAGGGATTTGGTGGCAAGGTCCTTCTGGTGGCCTTCCCTGTCACGAGATGTACGAGGCTTTGTGCAGTCTTGTGACGTTTGTGCTCGGGCCAAGCCTTGTTGTTCTCGGGCTAGTGGATTGTTGTTGCCCTTGCCTATCCCGAAGAGGCCTTGGACGCACATCTCGATGGATTTTATTTCGGATCTTCCTGTTTCTCAGAAGATGTCTGTCATCTGGGTGGTGTGTGACCGTTTCTCTAAGATGGTCCATTTGGTTCCCCTGCCTAAGTTGCCTTCTTCTTCCGAGTTGGTTCCTCTGTTTTTTCAAAATGTGGTTCGTTTGCATGGTATTCCGGAGAATATCGTTTCTGACAGAGGAACCCAATTCGTGTCTAGATTTTGGCGGGCATTCTGTGCTAGGATGGGCATAGATTTGTCTTTCTCGTCTGCTTTCCATCCTCAGACTAATGGCCAGACCGAGCGGACGAATCAGACTTTGGAGACATATTTGAGGTGTTTTGTGTCTGCAGATCAGGATGATTGGGTTGCTTTTTTGCCTTTAGCGGAGTTTGCCCTCAATAATCGGGCCAGCTCTGCCACCTTGGTGTCTCCTTTTTTCTGTAATTTGGGGTTTCATCCTCGATTTTCCTCCGGTCAGGTGGAATCTTCGGATTGTCCTGGAGTGGATGCTGTGGTGGAGAGGTTGCATCTGATTTGGGGGCAGGTGGTGGACAATTTGAAGTTGTCCCAGGAGAAGACTCAGCTTTTTGCCAACCGCCGGCGTCGGGTTGGTCCTCGGCTTTGTGTTGGGGACTTGGTGTGGTTGTCTTCTCGTTTTGTCCCTATGAGGGTTTCTTCTCCTAAGTTTAAGCCTCGGTTCATCGGCCCGTACAAGATATTGGAGATTCTTAACCCTGTGTCCTTCCGTTTGGACCTCCCTGCATCTTTTTCTATTCATAATGTTTTTCATCGGTCATTGTTGCGCAGGTATGAGGTACCGGTTGTGCCTTCCGTTGAGCCTCCTGCTCCGGTGTTGGTTGAGGGCGAGTTGGAGTACGTTGTGGAAAAAATCTTGGACTCCCGTGTTTCCAGACGGAAACTCCAGTATCTGGTCAAATGGAAGGGATACGGTCAGGAGGATAATTCTTGGGTGACTGCCTCTGATGTTCATGCCTCCGATCTGGTCCGTGCCTTTCATAGGGCTCATCCTGATCGCCCTGGTGGTTCTGGTGAGGGTTCGGTGCCCCCTCCTTGAGGGGGGGGTACTGTTGTGAAATTGGATTTTGGGCTCCCCCGGTGGCCACTGGTGGAATTGAACTTGTGTGCATCATCCCCTCTGTTCACCTGTTCCCATCAGGATGTGGGAGTCGCTATTTAACCTTGCTCCTCTGTCACTTCCATGCCGGTCAACATTGTAATCAGAAGCCTTTCTGTGCATGTTCCTGCTATCAGACAACTTCCAGCTAAGTCGGACTTTTGTCCTTGTTTGTTTTTTGCATTTTGTTCCAGTTCACAGCTGCAGTTTCGTTTCTGTGTCTGGAAAGCTCTTGTGATCTGAAATTGCCACTCTGATGTTATGAGTTAATACTAGAGTCTTAAAGTAATTTCAGGATGGTGTATTGATAGGGTTTTCAGCTGACCATGAAAGTACCCTTTCTGTCTTCCTGCTATCTAGTAAGCGGACCTCGATTTTGCTAAACCTATTTTCATACTACGTTTGTCATTTTCATCTTAAATCACCGCCAATATATGTGGGGGCCTCTGTCTGCCTTTCGGGGAAATTTCTCTAGAGGTGAGCCAGGACTATATTTTCCTCTGCCAGGATTAGTTAGTCCTCTGGCCGGCGCTGGGCGTCTAGGGATAAAACGCAGGCTACGCTACCCGGCTACTGTTAGTTGTGCGGCAGGTTTAGTTCATGGTCAGTTTAAGTTTCCATCCTTCCAAGAGCTAGTTCCTATGTATGCTGGGCTATGTTCTCTTGCCATTGAGGACCATAACAGCGTCCCAACCATAACACCGGGAGGGACGGAGGATTAGCAGAACATCATCTAATCGAGTTGTTGTGAGGGAACACGAGAAACAGACACAACAGTTGTGGGGACTATCCCGTAAGCACAGCAGGGGAGGACCACAACACATAGCGCTAGCAGGAAGGCACAGATTTCCACCTGCAAGGAGAACTCTGGAGGTGCCATCGGACCGGCCGGACTTGCGCAGCCTGGTGAACCGTATTCCGGACTGAGGACCCAGAGACCTTCAGTAAAGAGGTAAAGAGACTGCAACCTGGTGTCCTCGTTATTTACTGCACCGCACCACCACCACTATCTACATCTATCACTGTACGCCCCTCAGCAGGGTCACGGACCGGGTCTAGCCACCGTGACGACCCCAGAGCAGAGACTCAGAGGCCCGGTACCGGGTACCCCTCGGCCCTGCGGCAGTGGGGGCGCTACACAATCATGCCGCCACAGCGGGACACTTGACGCCGAAAGAAAGTTTCAAACGATCTGCTACGACGTACGATTCTCAGCGGGATCCCTGATCGCAGTAGCGTGTCAGACACAGCGATATCTGTTGTGATCCGCTTTTTGGCTCCCCTGGTGGTGGCTGGTGGTACTGGAGACTTGTGTGTGCTTTTCTGCCTCAGCTCACCTGCTTCCATCAGTTTTGGGAGTTCCCTATTTGGCCTTGCTCTCCAGTCACTTCCTTGCCGGTCATCATTGTAACCTGAGTCTTTCAGTTGCATGTTCCTGCTACTAGTCTGCTGATCAGCTAAGTGGACTCTTGTCCTTATTGTTTTGTTTTTCTTGTCCAGTTTACAGTTTTGTCATTTCCTGTTACTGGAAGCTCTTGTGGACTGAAATTGCCACTCCTGTGTCATGAGTTGACACAGGAGTTTTAAAGTAATTTCAGGATGGGTTTTTGAAAGGGTTTTTCAGCTGACCGTGAAGTCCTCTTTTGTATCCTTCCTCTATCTAGTAAGTGGACCTCGCTTTGCTAAATCTACCTTCATACTGTGTATGTCTTTTCCTCTGAACTCACCGTCAATATACGTGGGGGCTACTATCATCTTTGGGGAATTTCTCTAGAGGTAAGCCAGGTCTGTTCCTTCCTCTTCCAGGCGTAGTTAGTTCTCCGGCTGGCGCATGGCATCTAGGCAGCCGTAGGAATGCTTCCTGGCTACTGTTAGTTGTGTGGTAGATTTAGGTCACGGTCAGCTTGAGTTTCCATCACCCGAGAGCTAGTCTTTTATTTTTGTGTTTCTGATGTTCCCATGCCATTGGGGAATCATGACAGTATGACCGGCCAACAAAGTGTTAATTGTTTGGGCTGAAGCTGGAGAAAACGAAGTGTTGAAGGGAAATTTTTATTTTTTTTTTCTTTCCCTCAGAGTTTTGCTGCCTAGCCCTTAATTGCTGTCTAGCTGCTTCTTACCTCCTCTTAACCCTTGAATGGCTCTGACCTTAGCTGGTTAACATGGATGTCCAGAGTTTGGCTGCAGGTTTAAATAATCTTGCTACGAAGGTTCAGAATTTTCAAGATTATGTTATACGTACTCCTATTTCTGAACCTAAGATTCCTACACCAGAGGTATTTTCCGGAGATAGATCTCGGTTTCTGAATTTCAAATGTAATTGTAAATTATTCCTTTCTCTCAGACCTCACTCCTCTGGAGATCCTGTTCAGCAGGTTAAGATTGTGATTTCTTTGCTGCGAGGTGACCCTCAAAATTGGGCATTTTCATTGACACCAGGGGATCCTGCGTTGCTCAATGTGGATGCGTTTTTTCTGGCTTTAGGGTTGCTGTATGAGGAACCTAATTTGGAGATTCAAGCTGAAAAAGCTTTAATAGCCCTGTCTCAAGGGCAAGATGAAGCTGAGATATACTGCCAAAAATTTCGTAAATGGTCTGTGCTTACTCAGTGGAATGAGTGTGCCCTAGCGGCAAATTTCAGAGAGGGCCTTTCTGATGCCGTTAAGGATGTCATGGTGGGGTTTCCTACGCCCACAGGTCTGAATGAGTCCATGACAATGGCGATTCAGATTGATCGGCGTTTGCGGGAGCGCAAACCCGTGCACCATTTGGCGGTATCTTCTGAAGGGACTCCAGAGAAAATGCAATGTGACAGAATTCTGTCAAGAAGCGAGCGGCAGAATTATAGGCGCAAAAATGGCTTGTGCTTCTACTGTGGTGATTCCGCGCATGTTATATCAGCATGCTCTAAACGTACTAGGAAGGTTGACAAGTCTGTTTCTATTGGCACTTTACAGTCTAAATTTCTTCTGTCTGTAACTCTGATTTGTTCATTATCTGTTATTACCGTGGATGCCTATGTGGACTCTGGCGCCGCTCTGAGTCTCATGGATTGGTCCTTCGCCAGGTGCTGTGGGTTTGATTTGGAGCCTCTGGAAGTCCCTATACCTCTGAAGGGTATTGATTCTACACCTCTGGCTTGTAATAGACCACAGTTCTGGACGCAAGTGACTATGCGTATGACTCCAGACCATCAGGAGATGATTCGCTTCCTCGTGTTGTATAATTTACATGATGTTTTAGTGCTTGGATTACCATGGTTACAATCTCATAACCCAGTACTGGACTGGAAAACTATGTCTGTGTTAAGCTGGGGATGTCGGGGGGCTCATGGGGACATACCTTTGGTTCCTATCTCGTCATCTATTCCCTCTGAGATTCCTGCATTTTTGTCGGATTTTGGGGATATTTTTGAAGAGCCTAAAATTGGTTCTCTCCCTCCCCACAGAGAGTGTGATTGCGCCATAGATCTGATTCCAGGCAGTAAATTTCCAAAGGGTCGTTTGTTTAACCTATCTGTACCTGAGCATGCTGCCATGCGAGAATATGTTAAGGAGTCCCTGGAAAAGGGGCATATTCGTCCTTCTTCATCACCTTTAGGAGCTGGGTTTTTCTTTGTCTCTAAAAAGGATGGCTCGCTGAGGCCTTGTATTGATTATCGACTCCTGAATAAAATTACTGTCAAATATCAGTATCCGTTGCCGCTGCTTACTGATTTGTTTGCTCGCATAAGGGGGGCTAAGTGGTTCTCCAAGATTGATCTCCGTGGGGCGTATAATTTGGTGCGAATTAAGCAAGGGGATGAGTGGAAAACCGCATTTAATACGCCTGAGGGCCACTTTGAGTATTTAGTAATGCCTTTCGGCCTTTCTAATGCGCCTTCAGTTTTTCAGTCCTTTATGCATGATATTTTCCGTGAATATCTGGATAAATTTATGATTGTGTATTTGGACGATATTTTGATTTTTTCTGAGGACTGGGAGTCTCATGTTCAGCAGGTCAGGAGGGTTTTTCAGGTCTTGCGGGAGAATTCTCTGTGTGTAAAGGGTTCTAAGTGTGTTTTTGGGGTTCAAAAGATTTCCTTTTTGGGGTACATTTTTTCCCCTTCTTCTGTTGAGATGGACCCTGTCAAGGTTCGGGCTATTTGTGACTGGACGCAGCCATCTTCTCTAAAGGGTCTTCAGAAGTTCTTGGGCTTTGCTAATTTTTATCGTCGATTTATAACAGGTTTTTCTGGTGTTGCTAAGCCTCTTACGGATTTGACTAAGAAGGGTGCTGATGTTGCCAATTGGTCCTCTGCCGCTGTGGAGGCCTTTCGGGAACTTAAGCGCCGCTTTTCGTCTGCCCCTGTGTTGCGCCAGCCCGATGTCTCTCTCCCCTTTCAGGTTGAGGTCGATGCTTCCGAGATCGGAGCGGGAGCGGTTTTGTCGCAGAAAAGTTCCGATTGCTCAGTGATGAGACCTTGTGCGTTCTTTTCTCAAAAATTTTCTGCCGCCGAAAGAAATTATGATGTCGGTAATCGGGAGCTTTTGGCCATGAAGTGGGCATTTGAGGAGTGGCGTCATTGGCTTGAGGGTGCTAGACATCAGGTGGTGGTTTTGACTGATCACAAGAATCTGATTTATCTTGAGTCTGCCAGGCGCCTGAATCCTAGACAGGCGCGCTGGTCGTTGTTTTTCTCTCGGTTTAATTTTGTGGTCTCATATCTACCAGGTTCTAAGAATGTGAAGGCGGATGCCCTTTCTAGGAGTTTTGAGCCTGATTCCCCTGGTGATTCGGAACCTACAGGTATCCTTAAGGATGGGGTGATATTATCCGCTATTTCCCCAGATCTGCGACGTGCATTGCAAGAGTTTCAGGCGGATAGACCTGATCGCTGTCCACCTGGTAGACTGTTTGTTCCTGATGATTGGACCAGTAGAGTCATCTCGGAGGTTCATTCTTCTACGTTGGCGGGTCATCCTGGAATTTTTGGTACCAGGGATTTGGTGGCTAGATCCTTCTGGTGGCCATCTCTGTCTCGTGATGTGCGTGTTTTTGTGCAGTCTTGTGATGTGTGTGCTCGGGCCAAGCCTTGTTGTTCTAGGGCTAGCGGGTTGTTGTTGCCCTTGCCTATTCCGAAGAGGCCTTGGACGCACATCTCGATGGACTTTATTTCTGATCTTCCTGTCTCTCAGAGGATGTCTGTTATCTGGGTGGTGTGTGACCGTTTTTCTAAGATGGTTCATTTGGTGCCATTGCCGAAGTTGCCTTCCTCGTCTGAGTTGGTTCCTTTGTTTTTTCAAAATGTGGTTCGCTTGCATGGTATTCCTGAAAATATCGTTTCTGATAGGGGTACCCAGTTCGTTTCTAGATTTTGGCGGGCATTCTGTGCCAGGTTGGGCATTGATTTGTCTTTTTCGTCTGCCTTCCATCCTCAGACTAATGGCCAGACGGAGCGAACTAATCAAACTTTGGAGACGTATTTGAGGTGTTTTGTGTCTGCGGATCAGGATGATTGGGTTGCCTTTTTGCCGTTGGCGGAGTTTGCTCTTAATAATCGGGCCAGTTCTGCCACTTTGGTTTCCCCTTTCTTTTGCAATTCGGGGTTTCATCCCCGTTTTTCTTCTGGTCAGGTGGAGTCTTCGGATTGTCCTGGAGTAGATGCTGTGGTGGATCGGTTGTATCGGATTTGGGAACAAGTGGTGGACAATTTGAATTTGTCCCAGGAGAGGACTCAGCGGTTTGCTAACCGCCAGCGTCGGGTTGGTCCTCGCCTTCGTGTTGGGGACTTGGTGTGGTTGTCTTCCCGTTTTGTCCCAATGAGGGTTTCTTCTCCTAAATTTAAGCCTCGGTTCATCGGTCCCTATAGGATTTTTGGAGATTATTAACCCTGTTTCCTTTCGTTTGGACCTTCCGGCATCTTTCGCTATCCATAATGTGTTCCATCGGTCGTTGTTGCGGAGATACGAGGTGCCGGTGGTTCCTTCTGCTGGGCCTCCTGCCCCTGTGCTGGTTGAGGGTGAATTGGAGTACGTTATAGAGAAGATCTTGGACTCCCGTATTTCCAGGCGGAGACTCCAGTACCTGGTTAAATGGAAGGGCTATGGTCAGGAAGATAATTCTTGGGTAACTGCCTCTGATGTTCATGCCTCGGATTTGGTTCGTGCCTTTCATAGGGCTCATCCAGGTCGCCCTGGCGGTTCTTGTGAGGGTTCGGTGCCCCCTCCTTAAGGGGGGGGTACTGTTGTGATCCGCTTTTTGGCTCCCCTGGTGGTGGCTGGTGGTACTGGAGACTTGTGTGTGCTTTTCTGCCTCAGCTCACCTGCTTCCATCAGTTTTGGGAGTTCCCTATTTGGCCTTGCTCTCCAGTCACTTCCTTGCCGGTCATCATTGTAACCTGAGTCTTTCAGTTGCATCTTCCTGCTGCTAGTCTGCTGATCAGCTAAGTGGACTCTTGTCCTTATTGTTTTGTTTTTCTTGTCCAGTTTACAGTTTTGTCATTTCCTGTTACTGGAAGCTCTTGTGGACTGAAATTGCCACTCCTGTGTCATGAGTTGACACAGGAGTTTTAAAGTAATTTCAGGATGGGTTTTTGAAAGGGTTTTTCAGCTGACCGTGAAGTCCTCTTTTGTATCCTTCCTCTATCTAGTAAGTGGACCTCGCTTTGCTAAATCTACCTTCATACTGTGTATGTCTTTTCCTCTGAACTCACCGTCAATATACGTGGGGGCTACTATCATCTTTGGGGAATTTCTCTAGAGGTAAGCCAGGTCTGTTCCTTCCTCTTCCAGGCGTAGTTAGTTCTCCGGCTGGCGCATGGCATCTAGGCAGCCGTAGGAATGCTTCCTGGCTACTGTTAGTTGTGTGGTAGATTTAGGTCACGGTCAGCTTGAGTTTCCATCACCCGAGAGCTAGTCTTTTATTTTTGTGTTTCTGATGTTCCCATGCCATTGGGGAATCATGACAGATATCGTATGAATATCGCTGGAACGTCACGGATCGTGCCGTCGTAGCGACCAAAGTGCCACTGTGAGACCGTACCCTTAGGCCGGGATCACACATATGCGAGATACGGCCGAGTCTCGCAGGTGAAAACCAAGCTCTGGCGCCGGCACTCCGGAGCGGAGCTGCAGCCGCACAGCAATACATGGAGCTGCACGCTCCGCTCTGGAGTGCCGGCTCCACAGCTTGGTTTTCACCTGCGAGACTCGGCCGTATCTTGCGTATGTGTGATCCCGGCCTTATACTAACCTTCGGTGTTGGCACAGTCCTAGCAGCATTGGCATTCTCTCCCCCACTGGAGCGCGAGTGCCGACACCGCAGCACCGTAGGCGAGTATAAGTGTTGTTATTTTACTCGGGGCAAACATGCTGATTGAGATGGGCTAGTCCAAGAATTGGACAACCCCTTTAACCCCTTTCTGACCTCGGACGGGATAGTACATCTGAGGTCAGAACCCCCGCTTTGATGCGGGTTCCAGCGGTGAGCCCACATCAAAGCTGGGACATGTCAGCTGTTTTGAACAGCTGACATGTGCCCGCAATAGCGATGGGTGGAATCGCGATCCACCCGCTGCTATTAACTAGTTAAATGCCGCTGTCAAACGCTGACAGCGGCATTTAACCGGCGCTTCCTGCCATCGGGCCGGAAATGAGCGCATCGCCGACCCCCGTCACATGATCGGGGGTCAGCGATGCGTCTGCATAGTAACCATAGAGGTCCTTGAGACCTCTATGGTTGCTGATGCCGGATTGCTGTGAGCGCCACCCTGTGGTCGGTGCTCATAGCAATGCAGGAATTCAGCTACGTAGGAGCGATCTGATGATCGCTCCCATGTAGCTGAGCTGATCGAGTTGTGCTAGCTTCTAGCCTCCCATGTAGGCTATTGAAGCATGGCAAAAGTAAAAAATAAAGACGCTACGGGTATCGGACAATGGCGCTTTTTTTTTTTTTTTTTAGCAAAGTTTGGAATTTCTTTTCACCACATAGAAAATATGTAACCTAGACATGTTTGGTGTCTGTGAACTTGTAATGACCTGGAGAATCATAATGGCAGGTCAGTTTTAGCATTTAGTGAACCTAGTAAAAAAGCCAAACAAAAAACAAGTGTGGGATTGCACTTTTTTTGCAATTTCACCACACTTGGAATTTTTACCCCTTTTCTAGAACACATGATAAAACCAATGATGTCGTTCAAAAGTACCACTCGTTTCGCAAAAAATAAGCCCTCACATGGCCATATTGACGGAAAAATAAAAAAGTTATGGCTCTGGGAAGGAGGGGAGCGAAAAACGAACATGGAAAAACGGAAAATCCCAAGGTCATGAAGGGGTTAAGTCACAAAAAACCCGTTAGACGAACTAATGACCCTGTATACCACATTAATCATTTGGTGCAATTGCATGAAATAATCCATATAGGATCACTCCTGTACATGTAAGCAACAAAGTTAAAATATATATTTAGCTGTAATTGGTTCATTTCTTCAGAAGTAAACTATGTGTACACCATTTATCCTTGATTGTTTCCAATGAAATTTCTATGACAGTGCCCAGAGGTGGTGTGATAGATTCATAGCAGCCGATTCATTGAGACTGGCATTACGCATGTAACTTAATGAATTTGACGCATCTTCTCAGCGGCGTGTGCCTCCATGCGCCTCACCAGAAATGTTACTCCTTGGCTCGTCCCCAGCTCATCCCCAGCTCATCCCCAGCTCGTCCCCAGCTCCTTCCATTTTGGCAGAGCTGCTTCAAAGTGGTGTGAAAACGTCAAAAGTCGGTAAATATTTGAGTTCCACAAAAAATACTTCAATTTTTCAAGATGTTTTACATCAGTTTTCTGGTGAAAACACTAACGAATTACATGGATACGGTCTCTATGCAGTACAGACTCTGACGAGGGAGCGCACTGTCACTTTTCACTGTGCATTAAAACAATATAGCATAGTGACAAGATGCTATTGACAACAGATGCATGCTCAGTAGAGCAGGGACTACCACAGTCTGAAACAGATGTCACTGATTACACTTCGGGGTAGGAACAGAGGCTGGGGCAGTGATCCACTGATGACAACTTTTTTGAGAATCCCCAGTGCCTGATTGGAAACTCAAATGAAGCATCATCACACAGTAGGTAGGAAAAAATAAAGTGGTTAGATCGATTAGAGAGGGAATGGTAAGGACTTTTCAATAGCATATTAGAAGCAAGATTAGATTATGGCATTCAATAGACAGATATTTAGGATTAAAATAAATGTCAGTTTCAGACCACCCCTTTACTAAATCACAAGAATCGTATGCCATTGTGCTTTTTATTAAGACACACTTAAAGTATGCAAGTCTGAACAGATCTGCCCAGTTTGTTTTCAGTCTTTATCACTGATTCATGGATTCCTGATAGCAAATTACACTTGTGAAGCACTGTGAGTCCTGTGTTCAGTTGGTTATCGCTTAGGCTCTTATCTACTGTGCTTTCTGTGTTGCACATTATTATTTTTTTACGCTTTTTTTTACTCGCACAGTCCTTAAAGGAAAAGATTACTACATTATGACAGTTTTCATACAGATCTGTGTGCACTTCTGCATATAATTAGATACTGTATGGCTAATAGACTTATGTAAGTGATGGATTATAATTGTATACAACTCAGAGCTTCTTGGTAGTGATGAGTGAACGTTATCCGAGCATGATCGTGCCCAGTCCTAATTGAGTATTTTCTGCGTGCTCGAAAAAATATGCTCAAATCACCACAGCTGTTCGACAGCTGCAATACCTGCAGAGACTGGCTAACAAACAGGCAATCCCTGCATGTGTTGCAGCTCTCGAACAGCCACGAGACGTGTAGCCGCGGGAACTCAAGCATTTTTTTTCAACCACGCCAAAATACTCGATTAGAACACGAGCATGATTGGATAACACCTTATCCGAGCACGCTCGCTCATTGCTACTAGCAGTACTTGAAATGAAGACACATTAAACTGCACCTGGGGCTGTTTGACAAGTATATTACATAAATTGAAATTCCAGTATATAATCACTGTTATTATTTCTAGCTACGAATTCTAATAAGTTCTACACTTCCCAATCATGTTATAAGGAATTTTAAGATCATGTTGCCTAAAGTAAAGTTTAGACTACAGATGTGAAAACACAATTCTTTGGGAATGATTTCCATGTTCCTTGTTAAAGGCTCATTTTCATATTTCGATATGAAAACCTTGAGAATGAAAGGAAAGCCGCTTTTTTGCACCCCAAACTAATATCATCCATAATAATAATAATCTTTATTTTTATATAGCGCTAACATATTCCGCAGCGCTTTACACACATTATCATCGCTGTCCCCGATGGGGCTCACAATCTAAATTTCCTATCAGTATGTCTTTGGAATCCATGTAAAGTAACTGTAACGCCGGGGTCACACTTGCGAGTGCAATTGAAACTCGCACAAGTCTCTCACATCAGTTCCTGGCACTGCCGGCGGCGGCTTGGACAGGAGCGTTCCGCTGCATAGAAATACATGCAGCCACATGCTCTGGTCCCGAGTGCCGACGGCAGTGCCGGGAAACTCACGTGAGTCTCTCGCTTTGCACTCGCAAGTGTGACCCCGGCCTAATGTTGATTAAATCTATACCTTTGTTTTAGAAATCCTGTTTTCTGCTTTTTTTAAAAAAAAATCCAGTTGCAAATATTTATGTAAATAAGCCACCAGTGCAGTAGGGTGTGCACAGCACTTACATCTGCCCGACCTCTTGCCCTATCTGTCAACCCGCAGCCTGCTTCCTGTTATTGACTGACACTCTTCTCTCCTCTACCTGAAATCTCACGCAGGCATCGCTCCCTGGGAGTAAGGTCCTGATGACGACACAAGAGACAAATTATCAATTTGCGCATGCACTGTCTCAGGTAACAATGGTGCCTGCGCGAGATCTCGAGCATGAGAGACAAGAGTTGGTTACTTCACTGAGCAGAAGGGCAAAATGAGCAATTGTAAGTACACAGTGCTAAATAATATGATAACTACAGCATATTAAGAGGACAAAAATGTTGATTGGAGAGGTGCTTCTTTAATCAACATTACATTGACTTTACATAGATGCCATTAGTTTTCAGTGTAAAACTCTGCTGACAGGGCCCCTTTAAAGCAAAGCGGTATTGATAGAGAGCTAAAAAGTATGTGATACATTTACATTAGATCCATGTTGTTGTTCATATTCCAAAACTAACACGGATTTGGTCTTTACTTGTTTAATAGTTTCCACACCCTGAGAAGTTTTTCCATTTCTTCTAGATTTTGGAAGGCGATTTGAGTCCCATTCAGCTATAAGGACACTTGCAGGTCTAGTCTTGGTTTGGGGTGATAAGGGCTGGCTTGCAGTCAGGTTTCCAGTGCTGAGAGAGGTTAATGTCAGGTCACTGTGCAGTCCGATCATCATCCACATCCACATCTATTTTTCTTTATCTGATGGGCATTGATTACAACTGTTGCCACAAATCTTTTAGCACACAATGCGCATCAATGTCAATACATGCTGTATCATTAATCTTTTAAGAACCTGGTCATTTTTCTTTTTTGTACTCCTGTTTTCTTGTTTTCTCCCCCCCTTCTTTTAAGAGCCATAGCTTTATTAGGGTATGTGCACACGTCAGGATTTCTTGCAGAAATTTCCTGAAGAAAACCGGAAATTTTCTGCAAGAAATCCGCATTTTTTTTTTGCGTTTTTTTCCCGTTTTTTTCGCGTTTTTTTTAATCATTTTGCAAGCGTAATTAGCTTGCAGAATGCTACAGATCGCTTGGAAAACTGACTGACATGTTGGTCACACTTGTCAAACATAGTGTTTGACAAGTGTGACCAACTTTTTACTATAGATGCAGCATCAATAGTAAAAGATACAATGTTTAAAAGTAATAAAAAAAATTAAAAAAAATGGTTATACTCACCTGCAGACAGCCGATCTCCTCAGCGGCGTCCGTTCCTATAGATGGTGCGTGTGTGCAGGACCTTCGATGACGTCGCGGTCACGTGAGCGGTCACATGACCGGTCTCGCGACCAATCACAAGACCGCGACGTCATCGCAGGTCCTTCACCACAAACCAGCTATAGGAACCGAAGCGGCAGCATGCACCGATGAGAGGCGGGAAGTCTCCGGGGCCATCAAAGGTGAGTATATCACGATTTTTTATTTTAATTCTTTTTTTTTTACCAATTATATGGTGCCCAGTCCATGGAGGAGAGTCTCCTCTCCTCCACCCTGGGTACCAACCGCACATAATCTGCTTACTTCCCGCATGGTGGGCATAGCCACATGCGGAAAGTAAGCAGATCAATGCATTCCTAGATGTGCGGAACCTTGCAATTCCGCAAATTTAATGAACATGTTGCTTTTTTTTCCGCTATGCGATTTTTTCGCGGAAAAAAATGCAACATTTGCACAAAAAATGCGGAATACCCTGAAAATAATGGGAGGCATATAATAGCGTTTTTTTCGCGTTTTTATCACGTTTTTATAGTGAAAAAACGCGAAAAATACTGAACGTGTGCACATGGCCTTATTTTTCCGACGATGTAGTCATATGAGGGCTTTTTTTTTGCAGAATAAGTCATATCTTTGAATGGCACCATTCATTTTATAGCAAACAATTTACTAAAAACATGAAATGTTTTACAAGTTGGATAAAATGTTGAAAAACAATGCAATTTCGCTATTGAGTTTGGTTTTTAGGGCATTTTTTCTCTGACAACTTGACTCATCAGGAGAGTATGATTATGGCAATAAAAAATGTACTTTTTTATATTTTAGTGTTTTAAAAAATTCAGAACCTTGTAAAAATATATAGTTTTCTGTTGCTATTTGTTGAGAACCAAAACTATGAGTATATACATGCAGCGCCCCAGAGTCCTGGTCGTTGCAGTACTGGTGCTCCGCCGCTAAGGGGGGCTATGGTACGTCTGATGGCACTGAAGGAGTTCATCTGACCAGGTATCACAGACACCAATACACTTCACAGTCTGGCCTCCAGGGGGAGCTAAGGGTACTATGTATTAGGCCACTCCTCACAGTCTGGTAAAACTGGGGGTTGGATAGGAAGTGAGTTCAGAAAGCTGACTGGGTTGGAACCAGGCAACACCTTGTGGCAGAGGGTGTTGTAGGGGAAGATTCAGAGGGGTCCCTGTCAGGGGTGGAATCCTGACAGAGGCCTAGCAACCAGAGAGAACGTTACGGGACCGCGCCTGCACGATATAGCGGCGGTACCCCAAGAAAGGACAAGAAGCGAGGTTTATTGTGCTGAGTGAGAAACGAGATCAACGCAACAAGGAGAATACCAGTAGGAGTCGTGCTGTAAGACGAGGCAACATCCTACTGAGGCGCATAACCGGTGGCCGGAACGCCAAGGAAGTATAGAGCTCCAGGCCAAACTTCAAACCTACGGCAGGACAGTCAGTTATAGGCGGGCTGTCTCACCCAATTGACCTAGGAAGACACAGGGGGGTAACAACAGGAGTGGGGCGACGCTAGAGTCCCGGAAGAGCTCAGAGCCTCCCCGTCATACGGGTGCGTCCTAACCATAAGATCTGGGGGACGTGGAAGAACATCAGAATCGAGTTGTGAGGGAACACGAGAAACAGACACAACAGTTGTGGGGACTATCCCGTAAGCACAGCAGGGGAGGACCACAACACACAAGCGCTAGAAGGTAGGCACAGATTTCCACCTGCAAAGGGAACTCTGGATGTGCCATCGGACCGGCCAGGCTTGCGCAGCCCGGTTAACCGTATTCCGGATTGAGGATCCTGAAGCCTTCAGTAAAGAGACTGCAACCTGGTGTCCTCGTTATTTACCGCGACCGGCACTTCACCGCACCATAACGAAATCCCATACCTCCACCTTCATTGTACGCCCCTCAGCAGGGTCACGGACCGGGTCTAGCCACCGTGACAACCCCAGAACAGAGACTCAGAGGCCCGGTACCGGGTACCCCTCGGCCCTGCGGCAGTGGGGGCGCTACATACAGTACAGACCAAAAGTTTGGACACACCTCATTTAAAGATTTTTCTGTATTTTCATGACTATGAAAATTGTACCTTCACACTGAAGGCATCAAAACTATGAATTAACACATGTGGAATTATATACTTAACAAAAAAGTGTGAAACAACTGAAAACATGTCTTATATTCTAGGTTCTTCAAAGTAGCCACCTTTTGCTTTGATGACTGGTTTGCACACTCTTGGCACTCTCTTGATGAGCTTCAAGAGGTAGTCCCCGGGAATGGTCTTCCAACAATCTTGAAGGAGTTCCCAGAGATGCTTAGCAGTTGTTGGCCCTTTTGCCTTCACTCTGCGGTCCAGCTCCCCCAAACCATCTCAATTGGGTTCAGGTCTGGTGACTGTGGAGACCAGATCATCTGGCGAAGCACCACATCACTCTCCTTCTTGGTCAAATAGCCCTTACACAGCCTCGAGGTGTGTTTGGGGTCATTGTCCTGTTGAAAAATAAATGATGGTCCAACTACACGCAAACCGGATGGAATAGCATGCCACCAGGGGTGGATTAAGGGTAGCCAGGGCCCCGGGCTGTTCAGACACTGTGGGCCCCCCCCGGTCATGTGACGGGGGTCATGTGACGGGGGTCATGTGATACCTGAACCAGATTATTCCAGAAAAATGGCCGGGCCCTACTCTACTGTAACCTATTAAATATTTGTTAAAATATCCAATACAGTTTAGGTATATTTGGATTTATTTTTCAATTTTTAAAATAACCAATATCACATACAAGGAACAAATACCACCGCACCATGACCAGACCACAAATTACAACCACAGTGATCGAATAATATCACATACAAGGAACAAATACCACCGCACCATGTCAAGACCACATATTACCACCACTTGGTGACCAAGTAGCACATACAAGGGACAAATACCGCAACACCATTTCCAGACCACATATTACCACCACATAGTGAATGAATACTACAATACTGATCAGTAGTGTTGAGCATTCCGATACTGCAAGTATCGGGTATCGGCCGATATTTGCTGTATCGGAATTTCCGATACCGAGATCCGATACTTTTGTGGTATCGGGTATCGGGTATCGGGTATCGCAACAACATTAATGTAATAATGTGTAAAAGAGAGAATTAAAATAAAAAATATTGCTATACTCACCTGTCCGACGCAGCCTGGACCTCAGCGAGGGAACCGGCAGCGTTGTTTGTTTAAATTTCGCGCTTTTACTTGGTTACGTGAAGTCCCGGCTTGTGATTGGTCAGGGCGGCCATGTTGCCGGGACGCGGACCAATCACAGCAAGCCGTGACGAAATTACGTCACGGCTTGCTGTGATTGGTCCGCGTCCCGGCAACATGGCCGCCATTAACCAATCACAAGCCGTGACGTCACGGGAGGCTGGACATGCGCGTATTTTAAAAAGCGCGCGTGTCCAGCCTCCAGTGACGTCCCGGCTTATGATTGGTCACGGCGCCATGTTGCCGGGACGCGGACCAATCACAGCAAGCCGTGACGAAATTACGTCACGGCTTGCTGTGATTGGTCCGCGTCCCGGCAACATGGCCGCCATTAACCAATCACAAGCCGTGACGTCACGGGAGGCTGGACATGCGCGTATTTTAAAAAGCGCGCGTGTCCAGCCTCCCGTGACGTCACGGCTTGTGATTGGTTAATGGCGGCCATGTTGCCGGGACGCGGACCAATCACAGCAAGCCGTGACGTAATTTCGTCACGGCTTGCTGTGATTGGTCCGCGTCCCGGCAACATGGCCGCCCTGACCAATCACAAGCCGGGACTTCACGTAACCAAGTAAAAGCGCGAATTTTAAACAAACAACGCTGCCGGTTCCCTCGCTGAGGTCCAGGCTGCGTCGGAGAGGTGAGTATAGCAATATTTTTTATTTTAATTCTTTATTTTACACATTTATATGGATCCCAGGGTCTGAAGGAGAGTTTCCTCTCCTTCAGACCCTGGGAACCATCAGGAATACCGTCCGATACTTGAGTCCCATTGACTTGTATTGGTATCGGGTATCGGTATCGGATTGGATCCGATACTTTGCCGGTATCGGCCGATACTTTCCGATACCGATACTTTCAAGTATCGGACGGTATCGCTCAACACTACTGATCAGTAATAAAAAAAACAACACAATACTATCACCATAAGTGCCAGTATTCACAGGAGATCTGTACTTAGTATGCAGTGTCTGTGTAAAGGTAATACAGAGATCACTGGTGGTATTATACACAGGAGCTCTGTATATAATGTATAGGTAATACAGTGATCACTGGTGACATTGTACACAGGACCTCTGTATATAGTATACAGTGTATAGTGTCAGTGTATAGGTAACACTGACTCACCAGTGACGTTTCTAGGTGAAGTCCTTCATCTTTCATCCAGCACAGACCGCCATCATTTCTTCCAGCCAGGACTCGTTTCTGCAGGAAATAACACAGTTATCTCGAGCTCCGCTTACAGAACACATTACTTAATTTTTCCTAACTTCTACATTACACCACATGAAGAAAAAAAGGCGACAGTGTCACTCTGCACAGTAACAGGACCGCCCCCCCATTTAAAACAGTATACTCAAAAAATAAAATAAATACATCACTGCAGTAATAATATCCCTTAATTAGCCCCTATGTCCAGCATTGCCCCCAGACAGTGTGTTCAACAATCTGCCCCAGTATGTCCAGCATATTGCCCCAGAGTGTCCAGCATTGCCCCCAGTGTGTCCAGCAATCTGCCCCAGTGTGTCCAGCATATTACCCCCAGTGTGTCCAGCATATTGCCCCCAGTGTGTGCAGCATATTACCCCCAGTGTGTCCAGCATATTACCCCCTGTGTCCAGCAATCTGCCCCAGTGTCTCCAGCATTGCCCCAGTGTCTCCAACATTGCCCCAGTGTGTCCAGCAATCATTTGCCCCAGTGTGTCCTCCAGCATTGCCCCCAGTGTGTCCAGCAATCTGCCCCAGTGTCTCCAGCATTGCCCGTGTCTCCTGCATTGCCCCAGTGTCTCCAGCAATCTGCCGCAGTGTCTCCAGCATTGCCCCAGTGTCTCCAGCATTGCCCCAGTGTCTCCAGCAATCTGCCCCAGTGTCTCCAGTATTGCCTCAGTGTCTCCAGCATTGCCACCAGTGTCTTCAGCAATCTGCCCCAGTGTCTCCAGCATTGCCCCAGTGTCTCCAGCAATCATCTGCCCCAGTGTGTCCAGCAATCTGCCCCAGTGTCTCCAGCATTGCCCCAGTGTCTCCAGCATTGCCCCCAGTGTCTCCAGTAATCATCTGCCCCAGTGTGTCCTCCAGCATTGCCCCCAGTGTGTCCAGCAATCTGCCCCAGTGTTTCCAGCATTGCCCCAGTGTCTCCAGCATTGCCCCCAGTGTGTCCAGCAATCATCTGCCCCAGTGTGTCCTCCAGCATTGCCCCCACTGTGTCCAGCAATCTGACCCAGTGTCTCCAGCATTGCCCCAGTGTCTCTAGCATTGCCGCAGTATGTCCAGCAATCTGCCCCAGTGTCTCCAGCATTGCCCCCAGTGTCCAGCAATCTTCCCCAGTGTCTCCAGCATTGCCCCCATTGTCTCTAGCAATCATCTGCCCCAGTGTGTCCTCCAGCATTGCCCCCAGTGTCTCCATCATTGCCCCCAGTGTCTCCAGCAATCATCTGCCCCAGTGTGTCCTCCAGCATTGCCCCCCAGTGTGTCCAGCAATCTGCCCCAGTGTCTCCAGCATTGCCCCCATTGTCTCCAGCTTTGCCCCCAGTGTGTCCAGCAATCATCTGCCCCAGTGTGTCCTCCAGCATTGCCCCCAGTGTGTCCAGCAATCTGACCCAGTGTCTCCAGCATTGCCCGTGTCTCCAGCATTGCCCCAGTGTCTCCAGCAATCTGCCGCAGTGTCTCCAGCATTGCCCCAGTGTCTCCAGCAATCTGCCCCAGTGTCTCCAGCATTGCCTCAGTGTCTCCAGCATTGCCACCAGTGTCTCCAACATTGCCCCAGTGTGTCCAGCAATCATTTGCCCCAGTGTGTCCTCCAGCATTGCCCCCAGTGTGTCCAGCAATCTGCCCCAGTGTCTCCAGCATTGCCCGTGTCTCCTGCATTGCCCCAGTGTCTCCAGCAATCTGCCGCAGTGTCTCCAGCATTGCCCCAGTGTCTCCAGCATTGCCCCAGTGTCTCCAGCAATCTGCCCCAGTGTCTCCAGTATTGCCTCAGTGTCTCCAGCATTGCCACCAGTGTCTTCAGCAATCTGCCCCAGTGTCTCCAGCATTGCCCCAGTGTCTCCAGCAATCATCTGCCCCAGTGTGTCCAGCAATCTGCCCCAGTGTCTCCAGCATTGCCCCAGTGTCTCCAGCATTGCCCCCAGTGTCTCCAGTAATCATCTGCCCCAGTGTGTCCTCCAGCATTGCCCCCAGTGTGTCCAGCAATCTGCCCCAGTGTTTCCAGCATTGCCCCAGTGTCTCCAGCATTGCCCCCAGTGTGTCCAGCAATCATCTGCCCCAGTGTGTCCTCCAGCATTGCCCCCACTGTGTCCAGCAATCTGACCCAGTGTCTCCAGCATTGCCCCAGTGTCTCTAGCATTGCCGCAGTATGTCCAGCAATCTGCCCCAGTGTCTCCAGCATTGCCCCCAGTGTCCAGCAATCTTCCCCAGTGTCTCCAGCATTGCCCCCATTGTCTCTAGCAATCATCTGCCCCAGTGTGTCCTCCAGCATTGCCCCCAGTGTCTCCATCATTGCCCCCAGTGTCTCCAGCAATCATCTGCCCCAGTGTGTCCTCCAGCATTGCCCCCCAGTGTGTCCAGCAATCTGCCCCAGTGTCTCCAGCATTGCCCCCATTGTCTACAGCTTTGCCCCCAGTGTGTCCAGCAATCATCTGCCCCAGTGTGTCCTCCAGCATTGCCCCCAGTGTGTCCAGCAATCTGACCCAGTGTCTCCAGCATTGCCCGTGTCTCCAGCATTGCCCCAGTGTCTCCAGCAATCTGCCGCAGTGTCTCCAGCATTGCCCCAGTGTCTCCAGCATTGCCCCAGTGTCTCCAGCAATCTGCCCCAGTGTCTCCAGCATTGCCTCAGTGTCTCCAGCATTGCCACCAGTGTCTCCAGCAATCTGCCCCAGTGTCTCCAGCATTGCCCCAGTGTCTCCAGCAATCATCTGCCCCAGTGTGTCCAGCAATCTGCCCCAGTGTCTCCAGCATTGCCCCAGTGTCTCCACCATTGCCCCCAGTGACTCCAGCAATCATCTGCCCCAGTGTATCCTCCAGCATTGCCCCCAGTGTGTCCAGCAATCTGCCCCAGTGTCTCCAGCATTGCCCCAGTATCTCCAGCATTGCCCCCAGTGACTCCAGCAATCATCTGCCCCAGTGTATCCTCCAGCATTGCCCCCAGTGTGTCCAGCAATCTGCCCCAGTGTCTCCAGCATTGCCCCCAGTGTCTCCAGCATTGCCCCCACTGTGTCCAGCAATCTGACCCAGTGTCTTCAGCATTGCCCCAGTATCTCTAGCATTGCCCCAGTATGTCCAGCAATCTGCCCCAGTGTCTCCAGCGTTGCCCCCAGTGTCCAGCAATCTGCCCCAGTGTCTCCAGCATTGCCCCAGTGTCTCCAGCATTCATCTGCCCCAGTGTGTCCTCCAGCATTGCCCCCAGTGTGTCCAGCATTGCCCCCATTGTCTCTAGCAATCATCTGCCCCAGTGTGTCCTCCAGCATTACCCCCAGTGTCTGCATCATTGCCCCCAGTGTCTCCAGCAATCATCTGCCCCAGTGTGTCCTCCAGCATTGCCCCCAGTGTGTCCAGCAATCTGCCCCAGTGTCTCCAGCATTGCCCTCAGTGTCTCAAGAATTGCCCCCAGTATGTCCAGCAATCATCTGCCCCAGTGTGTCCTCCAGCATTGCCCTCAGTGTGTCCAGCAATCTGCCCCAGTGTCTCCAGCATTGCCCCAGTGTCTCCAGCATTGCCCCCAGTGTCTCCAGCATTGTTCCAAGTGTGTCCAGCAATCATCTGCCCCAGTGTGTCCTCCAGCATTGCCCCCAGTGTGTCCAGCAATCTGCCCCAGTGTCTCCAGCATTGCCCCAGTGTCTCCAGCATTGCCCCCATTGTCTCCAGCTTTGCCCCCAGTGTGTCCAGCAATCATCTGCCCCAGTGTGTCCTCCAGCATTGCCCCCAGTGTGTCCAGCAATCTGCCCCAGTGTCTCCAGCATTTGCCCCAGTGTCTCTAGCATTGCCCCAGTGTGTCCAGCAATCTGCCCCAGTGTCTCCAGCATTGCCCCAGTGTCTCCAGCATTGCTCCCAGTGTCCAGCAATCTGCCTCAGTGTCTCCAGCAATCATCTGCCCCAGTGTGTCCTCCAGCATTGCCCCAGTGTCTCCAGCATTGCCCCCAGTGTCTCCAGCATTGCCCCCAGTGTCTCCAGCATTGCCCCCAGTGTCTCCAGCATTGCCCCAGTGTGTCCAGCAATCATCTGCACCAGTGTGTCCAGCAATCTGTTCCAGTGTCTCCAGCATTGCCCCCAGTGTCTCCAGCATTGTCCCCAGTGTCCAGCAATCTGCCCCAGTGTCTCCAGCAATCATCTGCCCCATTGTGTCCTTCAACATTGCCCCCAGTGTCTCCAGCATTGCCCCCAGTGTCTCCAGCATTGCCCCCAGTGTCTCCAGCATTGCCCCCAGTGTGTCCAGCAATCATCTGCCCCAGTGTGTCCAGCAATCTGCCCCATTGTCTCCAGCATTGCCCCCCAGTGTCTCCAGCATATTGCCCCGGGCCCCCCGGATTGCCGTTCGCAAAAAAAAACAAAAAAAACGAGTTCTCCTCACCTGACCAGCGCTCCAGGCAGCGAGCTCCCTCCAGCAGCGTGGACTCGCCGGCGACTGACAATGTCAGACGCCGGCGACGTGTGCGCTGCGCCTGCGGCCGACTTCAGCTGCCAGCCTCCAATTGGCTAGCAGATGTTGTTAACCATTGACATGCGGGCTTGACGTGCGGGCGTGCGCCCGCACGTCAATAAGAAACCGCCGCAGCGCCAGTAGGGGCCCGGTGAGCAGATGAGACGGGGCCCGATGCGGGCCCCCTCTCTCTGCCCACCGGGTCCGGGCCCATAAATGATATGCCAGTCTGACAGGGGCACATGCAGTAATGCCCTGATAGCGGCGGCCGGCGGGCAATCTGTGCGGTAGCCCAGGGCCCCCCACACCACTGGGCCCTGGGCTACCGCCCAGATTGACCCTCTTATAATCCACCCCTGCATGCCACTGCAAGATGCTGTGGTAGCCATGCTGGTTCAGTATGCCTTCAATTTTGAATAAATCCCCAACAGTGTCACCAGCAAATCACCCGCACACCATCACACCTCCTCCTCCATGTTTCACGGTGGGAACCAGGCATGTAGAGTCCATCCGTTCACCTTTTCAGCGTCGCACAGAGACACGGTGGTTGGAACCAAAGATCTCAAATTTGGACTCATCAGACCAAAGCACAGATTTTCACTGGTCTAATGTCCATTCCTTGTGTTCTTTAGCCCAAACAAGTCTCTTCTGCTTGTTGCCTGTCCTTGGCAGTGGTTTCCTAGCAGCTATTTTACCATGAAGGCCTGCTGCACAAAGTCTCCCCTTACCAGTTGTTGAAGAGATGTGTCTGCTGCTAGAACTCTGTTTGGCATTGACCTGGTCTCTAATCTGAGCTGCTGTTAACCTGCGATTTCTGAGGCTGGTGACTCGGATAAACTTATCCTCAGAAGCAGAGGTGACTCTTGGTCTTCCTTTCCTGGGGCGGTCATCATGTGAGCCAGTTTCTTCGTAGCGCTTGATGGTTTTTGCCACTGCACTTGGGGACACTTTGAAAGTTTTCCCAATTTTTCAGACTGACTGACCTTCATTTCTTAAAGTAATGATGGCCACTCATTTTTCTTTACTTAGCTGCTTTTTTCTTGTCATAATACAAATTCTAACAGTCTATTCAGTAGGACTATCAGTTGTGTATCCACCAGACTTCTGCACAACACAACGGATGGTCCCAACCCCATTTATAAGGCAAGAAATCCCACTTATTAAACTTGACAGGGCACACCTGTGAAGTGAAAACCATTGCCGGTGACTACCTCTTGAAGGTCATCAAGAGAATGCCAAGAGTGTGCAAAGCAGTCATCTAAGCAGAAGGTGGCTACTTTAAAGAACCTAGAATATAAGACATAATTTCAGTTGTTTCACACTTTTTTGTTAAGTATATAATTCCACATGTGTTAATTCATAGATTTGATGCCTTCAGTGTGAATGTACAATTTTCATAGTCATGAAAATACAGAAAAATCTTTAAATGAGAATGTGTGTCCAAACTTTTGGTCTGTACTGTACAACATTCAGATTGCTTTTGTATTTTGTATGGAATTTTGGTGACTGAAAAAATCAATTCTGGTCTTTCAATTTTTTTTTTCATTTCGGAGTCTAATGTACCTTCAAATAATTTTACATTTTGATAGATTTGACATATTTGGGCAAGTTGATCCCAAATATGTTTTTTTCTCTCCAGTTTTTCATTTTGAATTTTACATACACTATATAAAAAGACACACATGCACGTTTTTCTCAATATCTGACATGAAATCAGAATAAACTTTTCCTTTTTTTTTTAAACTGTTTATTTTTGAAAGATTTTCCTTTTTCTCTTACAAATAACATCATAAACATAAGTTTAGGCTACTTTCACACTAGCGTCGGGCCGAGGTTCCCGACGCTAGCGTTGTCTCCGCCGCACAACGGGGGCAGCGGATGCATTTTTCCAGCGCATCCGCTGCCCCATTGTGAGGTGCGGGGAAGTTCGGGGAGGTGGGGGCGGAGTTCCGGCCGCGCATGCGCGGTCGGAAAAAGCGGACCGTCGTGAGCAAAAAACGTTACATGTAGCGTTTTTTGGTCCCGACGGTCCGCCACAACACGGCGCAACTGTCGCACGACGGTTGCGACGTGTGTCAATCCGTCGCAATACGTCGCTTAATGTAAGTCTATGGGGAAAAAACGCATCCAGCAAGCACTTTTGCAGGATGCGTTTTTTCGGCAAAACGACGCATTGTGGCGGATTGCAGTTAACGCTAGTGTGAAAGTAGCCTTAGTTGTAGCAAAATTATGCAAAACAATGAAAAACATTTTAGATGTTTCTTCCAGTGGAACAGTGCGCAGCACTGTTGCTCCTACTAAAATTATGGCAAACATCTAATGCATCATCTAAGAGTAGGTGGGGTACAGGGAAGGGATAGGGAAAAAGTCAGGGAGGGGAAAAGACACAGAAAGAAAGAAAAAAGGCACGTAACATCAGTTGGTTAGCTTAGTTACATAGTCATCCCATGGAGCCCATATGCGATTGAACAAATCAAGTTGATTATTAATACAGGCCGTAAGATTCTCCATACGTCTCATTTCTTTAATCTTCATCCTGAGTTTTTTCATAGTGGGAGCCGATCTCTTCTTCCAGTATGAGGCTAAGGGCTTGTTTCCACTTGCGAGAAAAAAGTCCGTGTCTCGCATGTGGAAACCAAGCTCTGGCGCTGGCACATTGGAGCGGAGCGTGCAGCTTCATGTGTTCCTATGCGGCCGCACGCTCCACTCTGAAGTGCCGGTGCCAGAGCTTGGTTTCCACATGCGAGACACGGACGTGTTTCTCGCAAGTGGAAACAAGCCCTAAGGCCGGGATCACTCATATGCGAGATACGGCCGAGTCTCGCAGGTGAAAACCCAGCTCTGGCGCCGGCACTCCGGAGCGGAGCGTGCAGCTCCATGTCCGGAGTGCAGGCGCCAGAGCTTGGTTTTCACCTGCGAGACTTGGCCATATCTCACGTATGTGTGATCCCGGCCTAATAGACACTTCGCCGATGTTAGGATATGGAGGAGCAGCCCGGCAGGGCCCTTTGTCATGGGCACGGGGGGAACATTAAGCAAAAAAGTCACAGGATCCAGAGGAATCTCTACATCTATCACCTGAGAAATCAACCCCTGTTCTCTCTTCCATAATGGGGATATAGTCTGGCAATCCCAGAATATTCTGTATGTGGCAATGAGCCCACAGCCCCCAGGCATCTCCAGCATTTATCCGACGTGGCAGGGTAAATATTATGTAAAACCTCCGGCGTATGATACCAATGCATCAGTATCTTGTACTGATTTTCCTTTTGTGTTATGCATGGTGACGATTTAGCTGCCTTAGGCTACTTTCACATTTGCGGTTAAGTCCGCAGCATATCATCCGCAACCGCTAACGCATGCAAACGTCTGTTAACGCAGCTGTTTTTATCCGCATCAGCTTACGCATGATGGTAAAAAAAAGCAGCATTTGCATGCGTTTTTACATGTGTTTGCGCTTTTTATGCGCATGCGTTTGATATTTCCAGGAGGGTGTGTCTTTAATGGGCATGCGCAGTCCGAAGTACGCAAGCGCATCAAACGCATGCGTACGCAAAGACATGTGTCTCCTCCTGCTCACTTGAGCTCCACTCCTTCACCCCCGGCCCTGAAGTTTTACTCATGAAGTTTTACTTATGAAGACTTAAATAAAGCTACTAATTTTGGAAGATTGGTGAGTGCATTCCGTCCTTTCTCCTATTCTCATGAAAGACATGTGTACGCATGCGTTCCCATAGATAGTAATGCATTTTTTTGCCGCATTCCTTGCGCTAACAATCGCATAAGTTTCTAGGCGACAAATTGACTTCTCTAAAATTACTACATGTTGCATTTACCGCGCCAAACCGCAGACGACGAAACGACGCATGCGTCGTCAAACGGGGCAAAACGCAACCGATCGCAGACACATGCGTCCCTAATGTTAAATATAGGAAAACAAAACGCATGCGGATATTTGCGGAAGAAACGCTGCGGACACAACCGCAAATGTGAAACCGGCCTTAGACCATATGACCTGCCAGATAGGAAGCGGAAGTTCCCTCCCCAGGTATCTCTCCCACTTTATCATGTAAGCATGTTTAGGAAGGGGATCTGATGGCGGAGTGAACAGTATACTATAAATGTCCGTGATCAAACCCTTTGTAGAGGGACTCCCTTTAAAGAGTCGCTTAAAGGGAGTGGGGGTGGAGAACGTTGTGTTTTTATATAAAGTTAAGGCCAGGAGGCGGATTTGTAAGTATGAGGCCGGCGTCACACTCAGCGTAAGACAATACGGTCCGTATTTTACGGCCGTAATACGCAGAAAAGTCCCCAAAATAGTGATCCGTATGTCATCCGTAGGCAGGGTGTGTCAGCGTATTTTGCGCATTGCATCCTCCGTATGTAATCCGTATGGCATCCGTACTGCGATATTTTCTCGCAGGCTTGCAAAACCGACATCTAATGGATTTATGGGCTCAAATGTTCGTTAAAACATATATACAGTATCTATATATATATATATAGTTCAATTGCCGGCTTTTTCTTTCTCCTTCCCAAACCCGACATGATATGAGACATGGTTTACATACAGTAAACCATCTCATATCCCTTTTTTTTTGCATATTCCACACTACTAATGTTAGTAGTGTGTATGTGCAAAATGTGGGCCCTCTAGCTTGTAAAATAAAGGGTTAAATGGCGGAAAAAATTGGTGTGGGCTCCCGCGCAATTTTCTCCGCCAGAGCGGTAAAGCCAGTGACTGAGGGCAGATATTAATAGCCTAGAGAGGGTCCATGGTTATTGGCCCCCCTGGCTACAAACATCTGCCCCCAGCCACCCCAGAAAAGGCACATCTGGAAGATACGCCTATTCTGGCACTTGGCCACTCACTTCCCACTCCCGTGTAGCGGTGGGATATGGGGTAATGAAGGGTTAATGTCACCTTGCTATTGTAAGGTGACATTAAGCCAGATTAATAATGGAGAGGCGTCAATTATGACACCTATCCATTATTAATCCAATAGTACTAAATGATTAATAAAACACACACACATTATTACAAAGTATTTTAATGAAATAAAGACACATGTTGTTGTAATATTTTATTAGACTCTTAATCCACCTGAAGACCATCGTCCTGAAACAAAGTTAAAAAAACAAACAACAATATTCCATACCTTCCGTCGTTATGTCCCACGATGTAAATCCATCTGAAGGGGTTAAATCATTTTACAGCCAGGAGCTGTGCTAATGCACTCGCTCCTGCCTGTAAAACCCCCGGTACTGAATGGAAAGCAGGGTGATCTGTAGTTACCTTGAGTCGCGGTGAGGCGCCCTCTGCTAGATGTCACGTGATTGGTCGCGTCGCGGTCACATGGGCGACGCGACCAATCACAAGCCGTGACGTCACGGGAGGCAGGACACGCGCGTATTTTAAAATTACGTCACGGCTTGTGATTGGTTGCGTGCCGCCCATGTGGCCGCGACGCGACCAATCACAGCAAGCCGTGACGTAATTTCAGGTCCTGAATGCAGAAATAGGCATTCAGGACCTGAAATTACGTCACGGCTTGCTGTGATTGGTCGCGTCGCGGCCACATGGGCGGCACGCAACCAATCACAAGCCGTGACGTAATTTTAAAATGCGCGCGTGTCCTGCCTCCCGTGACGTCACGGCTTGTGATTGGTCGCGTCGCCCATGTGACCGCGACGCGACCAATCACAAGCCGGAACGTAATTTTAAAATCATGAATGCCTAGAATTAAGCTTCCAGGACCTCAAAATTACGTCACAGCTTGCTGTGATTGGTCGCGTCGCGGCCACATGGGCGGCACGCGACCAATCAGAAGCCGTGACGTCGCGGGAGGCAGGAAACGCGCGCATTTTAAGCAAACAACGCTGCCGGTTCCCTCGGTGAGGTCCATGCTGCGTCGGAGAGGTGAGTATAGCAATATTTTTTATTTTAATTCTTTATTTTACACATTAATGTTGTATTTTACACATTAATGTTGTTTCGATACCGATACCCGATACCACAAAAGTATCGGATCTCGGTATCGGAATTCCGATACCCGCAAGTATCGTCCGATACCCGATACTTGCGGTATCGGAATGCTCAACACTAGACATTAACCCTTCATTACCCCATATCCCACCGCTACACGGGAATGGGAAGAGAGAGGCCAAGTGCTAGAATAGGCTCATCTTCCAGATGTGCCTTTTCTGGGGTGGCTGGGGGCAGATGTTTTTAGCCAGGGGGGCCAATAACCATGGACCCTCTCTAGGCTATTAATATCTGCTCTCAGTCACTGGCTTTACCACTCTGGTGGAGAAAATTGCGTGGGAGCCCACGCCAATTTTTTCCGCGTTTTAACCCTTTATTTTACAAGCTACAGTGCCCAAATTTTGCACATACACACTACTAACATTAGTAGTGTGGAATATGCAAAAAAAAAAAGGGATATGAGATGGTTTACTGTATGTAAACCATGTCTCATATCATGTCGGGTATGGGAAGGAGAAATGAAAAGCCGGCAATTGAATTACCGGCTTTTTTATAGAACACTGCTGCGTATTTCTCGCAAGTCACACTGCTGGTCCGTGTGTAATCCGTATTTTTCTCGCCCCCATAGACTTTCATTGGCGATTTTTTTTGCGCAATACAGTGACAAACGCATCATGCTGCGATTTTGTACGGCCGTAGAAGACCGTATAATACGGATCAGTAAAATACGGCTGATAGGAGCTGGGACATAGAGAATCATTGGGCCGTGTGTTATGCGTATTTTACGGGTGTATTTTCTGCGCTCATACGTCCGTAAAACTCGCCAGTGTGACGCCGGTCTGAGAAGTAGGTCCTAAGTGGGAGTAACTTTTCCCTGTTTAGATCAGTTAGGATTACCATAATTATTAATATTTGCCAAATGCTAGAATAATGAAAAAACATTATGTCTCAAAAGGCGCGCCTGCTCAATAGCATCTATCAGCGATCCGATAGATGCTACTGCACAGGCGACGAGAGCCATCAAAGAAAAAAAAATTGTCTCCACCAAGATGGTATTGGCGGCGCCTGCACAGTAGCATCCGTCGGATTGCCAATAGATGATATTGCCATTTTGAGGCAGAATTTTTTTCTTACTAAATTTACTGTATATCAGCAAATTACGGTAAACAGTTTAATATCTATAATATATGCGATCAGGCTGCAGTGCAGGCACCGCCGCCTGACTGCTGAACGTGATTTTTTTTTCAATATATATAATAATTAGTGTGTAAAATAGGGGGCAGAAGCCATACAGATGAATACCTAATAAGAGCACCACATGAAGAACCCCCCACAGGCCCCCCCGGAGCACATGCATATCATTAACACAAAACTGAAAATAAAGATTAAACAACAACCACAAGACGGATTTTCTCACCCCAGGTATCATTGTAATCAGTATAACGGCGTCGACCTGACACTGTAGGTTACTGTGCACAATCCTGATGACAGGTTTCCTTTAACACCTTAAAAATAAAACTAAAAAAAAGTGTCAGAATTGCTTTTTTTCACCATTTCCCACACTTGGAATTTTTTTATTACATTTTCTTTTACTCTATATGGTAAACAGAATGGTGTCACTGAAAACTGCAAGTCTTAGGCTACTTTCACACTAGCGTTAACTGCAATCCGCCACAATGCGTCGTTTTGCCGAAAAAACGCATCCTGCAAAAGTGCTTGCAGGATGCGTTTTTTCCCCATAGACTTACATTAAGCGACGTATTGCGACGGATTGACACACGTCGCAACTGTCATGCGACGGTTGCGCCGTGTTGTGGCGGACCGTCAGACCCAAAAAACGCTACATGTAACGTTTTTTGCTCACGACGGTCCGCTTTTTCCGACAGCGCATGCGCGGCCGGAACTCCGCCCCCTCCTCCCCGCACCTCACAATGGGGCAGCGGATGCGCTGGAAAAATGCATCCGCTGCCCCCGTTGTGCGGCGGAGACAACGCTAGCGTCGGGAACCTCGGCCCGACGCTAGTGTAAAAGTAGCCTTAGGCTATGTTTCCAAGGTTTTTTTTTTTGCTGCGTTTTTTCCTGCAGGCAAAACCTGCTCTCTTGGCAGTAAAGAAGCTGCTTACAAAAAGCAGGCTTTGCTGAGTTTTTGCTGCAACTTCCTTAGTTTTTTGCACTGAAAACCTGATATCTGCATTTTTTACTGCGTTTTTGCACTTACCCGTTGCTTTCCATGGGGGAAAAAATGCTGCAAAAAAGTTGAAAAAACACTGAAAGAAATAACATGCTGCTTCTTTCAAAAACACTTAAGGTACCGTCACACTAAGCGACTTTGCAGCGAGAACGACGACGATCCGTGACATAGCAGCGTCCTGGATAGCGATCTCGTTGTGTTTGACACGCAGCAGCGATCTGGATCCCGCTGTGATATCGCTGGTCGGAGCTAGAAGTCCAGAACTTTATTTCGTCGCTGATCACCGGCTGTCATCGCTGGATCGGTGTGTGTGACACCGATCCAGCGATGTGTTCACTTGTAACCAGGGTAAATATCGGGTTACTAAGCGCAGGGCCGCGCTTAGTAACCTGATATTTACCCTGGTTACCATTGTAAAAGTAAAAAAAACACTACATACTCACCTTCTGATGTCTGTCACGTCCCCCGCCGGCGGCTTCCCTGCACTGAATGTGTCAGCGCCGGCCGGCCGTAAAGCAGAGCACAGCGGTGACGTCACCGCTGCTGCCGGCGCTGACACATTCAGTCAGTGCAGGAAGCTCTCGGCAGCAGCGTGTAACCCTGTGGACGCCGGGGGACGTGACAGACATCAGAAGGTGAGTATGTAGTGTTTTTTTTTACTTTTACAATGGTAACCAGGGTAAATATTGGGTTACTAAGCGCGGCCCTGCGCTTAGTAACCCGATGTTTACCCTGGTTACCCGGGTGCTGCAGGGGGACTTCGGCATCGTTGAAGACAGTTTCAATGATGCCGAAGTCGTTCCCCTTATCGTTGGGTCGCTGGAGAGAGCTGTCTGTGCGACAGCTCCCCAGCGACCACACAACGACTTACCAACGATCGCATCGCGGGTCGTGATCGTTGGTAAGTCGCTTAGTGTAACGGTACCCTTAGTTTTCCAGTTCAGTCAGGTAAAAAAACAATGTGTGTGCATGAGATTTCAGAGCTTTTGCTGGTACTATGAAAGCAGTTTTAAAATGTGCTTAAAAAGCACAGCAAAAAAGCAACGTGAGCACATAGCCTTAGGGCTCGCTCACACGATTGCATAACACGGCTGAGTCCTATCCAATGTTTTATCGACTAGCACTCTGCCCAGTGTTAATTCTAGGAGGCAGCTCAGATCTGCAATTATTTTCTCATACCAATTTAGCATGAGAAAACAATCGCAGCAGAGTGCATCCGAGAATCGGATCACACCAACCTCTACAAGTTTATGGGTGAATCTGAAACATCTGACTGCACTCTGACGCCACCCGTGGTGTTCGGCATTGAGGTGGTGGCCGATGCTGCAGTTCAGATCCTCTGGGGCAGATGGTGATGCAGCAGAGTTGGTGCAGCTCTCCAGGGGTAGAGCTAACCCCAGGGCAGATGTAGTGTAGAGATAAAAGATGGCAGTGGTGGCTATGCCGGGCAGGTGTGATTGGAATAACGCAGAGGACAAAGCAAGGTGCAGTTTCCAGACTTTTACTTACAGTTCTTTATGACACCCAGTCGGGTGTGCTCTGTCCTCCGGGCCTGTGGTCTTGCAAACTCCCAGGTAGATTGGGATGCACCTTTCCAGGAGTCTTTTCATATGCCTTTCTGTAGCCGTCTCTCTACTCTGGCTTCCACTTCTCCTTCCCAGCGCCTTACCCACAGTGCCCCAAGCCAGCAGCCTTGAACCTGGTCGGGCGACGTCCCCTGCGCCCCTGGATTCTCTCCAGCTGCATTTTTTTTTGGTGAAGTATGGGTGGATGTTGCTGTGACTCTTGCAGAAGCCACAGCTTCCGGTTTCTTAGCTAGACGAGCAGTTTCTCACTAAGTTGCTTCCCGTGCCCCTAGGACCCTTCTGTCCTTCTGAGAGCTTCTTTCTGTCTCTATTTCACTCTTCTTCCGTTCTGTCTGTCAGGAGCAGCAGACCCGCATGTCTGTTCAGCTCCACTTCCTCCCTCCTTCTCACTTTCCATCCTAATTAGCTCCTCCCCTACTCTACCTACCTACTCCCAACACCCATTCCTATCCAGCCTGGGATGAGGCCTTCCTCCTTAAGGTGCACCGACTGAACAGGTGTGTGTTGGATGTGAGTGTTAGAGTCCTGGGTAGTGCCCCCTCCTTACCTGAGAGTGGGATACCACACCTCTGGATGAAGTGCAGTATCTCTGTGGTGACTGGACCCCAGGGGCACCACATAACCCCCCGTTAAACATAGCACATCCGCGGGCTGGAACACAGTAAATAACAGGTGTTAACAAAGAAACTGTCAATAATTTTTAGACATGCATGTCAACAGGTAAAACAGGTAAAAAAAACCCAATTCTACCCTTTATGGGAGGCTCTCCAAATTTTTAACGTTGCAATTTAAATAACATGACCATTTAGCATAGTACAAAACATTAGCATTCTCTCAGTAAAATAGCAACATACTAAACTTTCCTTTAAGTTCACCAGGCCACTCCCGGTCAAAGACAGGACAACATCAGTAAAACATTTTCAAAGTGCAATTAAAACATCTTTATGCTAAGTGCAATTCTCACAGTCTTACATGAGTTCAACAAGCTTTAGTGAGATCCCCAGCCCGGGCATCCCTCCAGTCAGTGTACTATGGGGGAACCATCCCAAACCCCCCACGTAGGCTTTGGGCGCGACTGCAGAGCATAGCTGGTCTCTATATAGGATCATGTCTTCGGTCACGCCAGACGGTTTTAGTTCTGTGGTACAAAGTTAAACAACAAAGGTTCCACCCACACTAAACAGGTGTGGTAAAACCAGAAAGGGGCACCTTAAGAAGTACTAGCTATGTGCAATAATAGTTTTTGGGTCACTCATCGTTCATGATCCTATTGTCTTTTAAACTGGTTAGCAATAAAGGCAACGTTCAAACTTTTTACATTTTGCTCACCAATCTCTGGAGCAAATTAATTCTTTTTCCAAGGCTACACCTGGTGACAGCCGCTCCCTGGTCGGGGAAGTTCAGGATCATACCTTACCACAGGTACGTCATACAGTGCCAGGAGGGTTGATTCTACCACAGGTGTCTGGGTGGCTTGTGTGTGCTGAGTGACTGCTTGGGCCACACCTGCAGGGTCTGTTGTTGCAGCCGGATCTGCAGCTGCTGATTTTCTTGGTGCAGGTATACACTTTCTGACATCCAGAGCATACCACCCCTTTGTCTGATGAAAGGCAATCACCACCCCTTTAAATATCACTGGCTCAGCGTGCACCTCCTGAGGCCCACTTGTTGGTGTCAGCGGGGCTGGCATCTCATCTAAGATGTCTGGCATCCGGTTCCAGGACACATTTCTGGATGCCCAGCCAGCCCTAGGGGCTGTCGGGGTGGGAAGTTGGTCTACTCAAGTGCTGTCGGTCACCAGAGCAGGGCCGGTCGCCAGAGCGGGAACGGTCATCGGGGCAGGGTCGGTCACCCTGGCAGGTTCAGTCACAGTACCTGTTGCTGGTGTCTCACCAGTGCCGGTCTCCTCCTCCGCTGCGGTTGATGTTGTTGGTGGCGAGGCCATCCGCCACCCGGTCAGCTTTTCCAGGAAGGCCTCCTTCCATCCCGCTATCGCCGCCAGCTGAGTCTGCAAGAGCTGGTGGGTCAGCTCCTCTACCTCCACATCCAGGAGGTCCGGGCCTACCGCTGGCAGCTGGTACAGGTTTTGCGAGTCCCAGCTGGGGGAGTCCTCCTGCTCCACCCCATGCGCCAGTGCTCGCTCACCTCCCTCTGCCATGGCATTGCCCGGGTCTGCTCGATCCTTGCAGTTTCCCGTGCTTTCACTGCTCCATGCTCGTCTTCGTGGGTGGTTCCTCTTTCTTGGTGGGCGGTTCCTTTTCCTCCTCCTGTCATTCTGGGCCATGAGGCGGATCCCCCTGACCAACGGGCCTGTTCTTTTTGCAACATTCTCTCATTGTGCAGGCACAGCTTTTGCACTTTTCAGAAACACAGTCCAAAATAGGCGCACGGGACCCAGTGTGGTGGGTCGGTTCATCCTGTTCATGATGCCTAGTTGGCGTGCCCCATGGGGCCGTGGGGTACTCGGTACCGGGTCCGACAGTTCTTAAAGGGAAAGGTCATGGCAGCAGTGACCCGGTCCGTGGCCCCGGGCATCCAATAATAAAGCGATGTTTTTGTGGTAAATGGAAAATGGGAATAAAGTTTATGGGGATAAGGGGAAATGTTCGTTACGCCACCCGTGGTGTTCGGCAATGAGGTGGTGGCTGATGCTGCAGTTCAGCTCCTCTGGGGCAGATGGTGATGCAGCAGAGTTGGTGCAGCTCTCCACGGGTAGAGCTAACCCCAGGGCAGATGTAGTGTAGAGATATAAGATGGCGGTGGTGACTATGCTGGGCAGGTGCAATTGGAATAATGCAAAGCATAAAAAGAGAAAAAACACCTCCGCACTGCTGTGTCGAGTTGGTCTCTGATGGAATGAAACCTATTATGTTTCAGCCGTAATCACTTGCCCCTCATAGCCAACAGGGTGCTGCATCCACGAAAAAAAAAAAAAAAATCCACAATCCAAATATTCTATTTGGAATAATGCAAAGGACACAGCAAGGTGCAGTTTCCAGACTTTTACTTACAGTTCTTTATGACACCCAGCCGGGTGTGCTGTTTCCTCTGGGTCTGTGGTCCAGCAAACTCCCAGGTAGATTGGGATGCATCTTTCCAGGACTCCTTTCATATGCCTTTCTATAGCCATCTCTCTATGCTGGCTTCCACTTCTCCTGCCTAGCGCCTTACCCACAGTGTCCCAGCAGCCACGAACCTGGTCGGGCGAAGTCCCCTGCGTCCCCTGGATTCTCTCCGGCTGCCTTTTTGGCGAAGTATGGTTGGATCTGGCTGTGACTCTTGCAGAAGCCACAGCTTCCGGTTTCTTAGCTAGACTTGCAGTTTCTCACTAAGCTGGGGCCGGTCCCCTTACTGTGACTTGGTCCCTCCGCATCTGGATACGGGCCCCACAGGTGGCTCCTGCACTTCCCATGCCCCTAGGACCCATTCTGTCCTTCTGAGAGCTTATTTCTGTCTCTATTTCACTCTTCTCCCATTCTGTCTGTCAGGAGCTGCAGACCCGCATGTCTGTTCAGCTCCACTTCCTACCTCCTTCTCCTCACTTTCCCTCCTAATTAGCTCCTCCCCTACTCTACCTACCCCACCCACTACCAACACCCATTCCTATCCAGCCTGGGATGAGGCCTTCCTCCCTAAGGGTACACCCAGGTGCACCGACTGAACTGGTGTGTGTTGGATGTGAGAGTCCTGGGTAGTGCTCCCTCCTTACCTGAGAGTGGGCTACCACACCTCTGGATGAGGTGCAGTATCTCTGTGGCGACTGGACCCCAGGGGCACCACAAATGCAAGAGAATCAGATCACAGTAAGATGACACCAAATCAGATCAGAGTCTGAGCTAAGATTCATTATCATAATCAAGCTGATTCTCTTGCATGACAGAATCATCAATCATGTGACCCCGGCCTGAAAGAAGGAATTGTCCTACATTTAATTCAGAACGTCGTAAGAGGGGATTTGAAAAATAAATGAATCCATTAATACATTTTTAGGGGAAAATGGGTTTTAAAATGCGTAGCTTCAGTTTAATAAACATTTTCTCTTCTTCTTTGATATTTACTTAATATTGCATTATTAGATATTACAATTCAGCCATTGCCAATTATGTGCAAATTAGACTGAATATTCTGTCAATAAACCATTTATGATTTGGCCTTTATTTACTGGCCGGATTGCAAAACTGTAGCAGCAGAAATGTTCTTGGCACATACTGCAGGAAGCCGGATGTACACTTGCCAGCTCGTTTCTCCACTGCATGATATAAAGCAAATAACACTGCTTCCTACCTGACTTAACACAGGCGGTATCATGACATCACACAGCCGAAAATGCATGGAAATGGCTCAAATAACTAATTCCACTTAATTTACTTATAAAGTATATGCTGCATGGTCCACAAATAAATGGTAAAAAAAAGGTATTTAATATCTGAGTTAGTTTATTCACAAAGAGATCTAAGGACAAAAGTACAATGAAAACAGGGAAGAGATTAGCTGCAACAAGGAATGAATGGAAACTCAGAAATGCTAAATAGTCAAAGCACAATTAGAAGTTAACACTTTGCTAATGAGTAAAGGAGAATTCTGTGACTCAAAATAATATGATGTACTCAAGTAAAGTCTATTCTGTGTGCAAAAGATAAGAAAAAATATTTGGGTGGAGCTAGTCTTCCCCTTTTTGAAAACAAGGGCACTGTAAGTTTGGATTTCTTTTTTTCTTAGGCTGCTGTCACACTAGCAGTATTTGGTCAGTATTTTACATCAGTATTTGTAAGCCAAAACCAGGAGTGGAACAATCAGAGGAAAAGTATAATAGAAACATATGCACCACTTCTGTATTTATCACCCACTCCTGGTTTTGGCTTACAAATACTGATGTAAAATACTGACCAAATACTGCTAGTGTGACGGCAGCCTTAATGATATAGACCTTCACTTAAAAACTGCATTTTCTGTTTACTCGTGTTATCTTTGACAAATATTTAAATTTGCTTGGTGACCTGAAACATTTAAGTGTGACAAACATGCAAAAGAACAGAAAGGGTGCTAACACTTTGTCACACAACAGTATATACAGTGCCTACAAGTAGTATTCAACCCCCTGCAGATTTAGCAGGTTTAATACGATGCAAATAAGTTAGAGCCTTCAAACTTCAAACAAGAGCAGGATTTATTAACAGATGCTTAAATCTTACAAACCAAAAAGTTTTGTTGCTCAGTTAAATTTTTATAAATTTTAAACATAAAAGTGTGGGTCAATTATTATTCAACCCCTAGGTTTAATATTTTGTGGAATAACCTTTGTTTGCAATTACAGCTAATAATCGCCTTTTATAAGACCTGATCAGGCCGGCACAGGTCTCTGGAGTTATCTTGGCCCACTCCTTCATGCAGATCTTCTCCAAGTTATCTAGGTTCTTTGGGTGTCTCATGTGGACTTTAATCTTGACCTCCTTCCACAAGTTTTCAATTGGGTTAAGGTCAGGAGACTGACTAGGCCACTGCAACACCTTGATTTTTTGCCTCTTGAACCAGGCCTTGGTTTTCTTGGCTGTGTGCTTTGGGTTGTTGTCTTGTTGGAAGATGAAATGACGACCCATCTTAAGATCCTTGATGGAGGAGCGGAGGTTCTTGGCCAAAATCTCCAGGTAGACCGTGCTATCCATCTTCCCATGGATGCGGACCAGATGGCCAGGCCCCTTGGCTGAGAAACAGCCCCACAGCATGATGCTGCCACCACCATGCTTGACTGTAGGGATGGTATTCTTGGGGTCGTATGCAGTGCCATCCAGTCTCCAAACGTCACGTGTGTGGTTGGCACCAAAGATCTCGATCTTGGTCTCATCAGACCAGAGAACCTTGAACCAGTCAGTCTCAGAGTCCTCCAAGTGATCATGAGCAAACTGTAGACGAGCCTTGACATGACGCTTTGAAAGTAAAGGTACCTTACGGGCTCGTCTGGAACGGAGACCATTGCGGTGGAGTACGTTACTCATGGTATTGACTGAAACCAATGTCCCCACTGCCATGAGATCTTCCCGGAGCTCCTTCCTTGTTGTCCTTGGGTTAGCCTTGACTCTTCGGACAAGCCTGGCCTTGGCACGGGAGGAAACTTTCAAAGGCTGTCCAGGCCGTGGAAGGCTAACAGTAGTTCCATAAGCCTTCCACTTCCGGATGATGCTCCCAACAGTGGAGACAGGTAGGCCCAACTCCTTGGAAAGGGTTTTGTATCCCTTGCCAGCCTTGTGACCCTCCACGATCTTGTCTCTGATGGCCTTGGAATGCTCCTTTGTCTTCCCCATGTTGACCATGTTTGAGTGCTGTTCACAAGTTTGGGGAGGGTCTTAAATAGTCAGAAAAGGCTGGAAAAAGAGATAATTAATCCAAACATGTGAAGCTCATTGTTCTTTGTGCCTGAACTACTTCTTAATACTTTAGGGGAACCAAACAGAATTCTGGTGGGTTGAGGGGTTGAATAATAAATGACCCTCTGAAAATACTTTTCCCAATTTAAAAAAGAAATAAACAAAGAAATAACATTCTTTTTTGCTGCAATGCATTTCACACTTCCAGGCTGATCTACAGTCCAAATGTCACAATGCCAAGTTAATTCCAAATGTGTAAACCTGCTAAATCTGCAGGGGGTTGAATACTACTTGTAGGCACTGTATACACTCACCGGCCACTTTATTAGGTACACCATGCTAGTAACGGGTTGGACCCCCTTTTGCCTTCAGAACTGCCTCAATTCTTCGTGGCATAGATTCAACAAGGTGCTGGAAGCATTCCTCAGAGATTTTGGTCCATATTGACATGATGGCATCACACAGTTGCCGCAGATTTGTCGGCTGCACATCCCAAAGATGCTCCATACAAGGCAGGATGGATCCATGCTTTCATGTTGTTTACGCCAAATTCTGACCCTACCATCCGAATGTCGCAGCAGAAATCGAGACTCATCAGACCAAGCAACGTTTTTCCAATCTTCTACTGTCCAATTTCGATGAGCTTGTACAAATTGTAGCCTCAGTTTCCTGTTCTTAGCTGAAAGGAGTGGTACCCGGTGTGGTCTTCTGCTGCTGTAGCCCATCTGCCTCAAAGTTCGACGCACTGTGCGTTCAGAGATGCTCTTAGGCCTACCTTGGTTGTAACGGGTGGCGATTTGAGTCACTGTTGCCTTTCTATCAGCTCGAACCAGTCTGCCCATTCTCCTCTGACCTCTGGCATCAACAAGGCATTTCCGCCCACAGAACTGCCGCTCACTGGATTTTTTTTCTTTTTCGGACCATTCTCTGTAAACCCTAGAGATGGTTGTGCGTGAAAATCCCAGTAGATCAGCAGTTTCTGAAATACTCAGACCAGCCCTTCTGGCACCAACAACCATGCCACGTTCAAAGGCACTCAAATCACCTTTCTTCCCCATACTGATGCTCGGTTTGAACTGCAGGAGATTGTCTTGACCATGTCTACATGCCTAAATGCACTGAGTTGCCGCCATGTGATTGGCTGATTAGAAATTAAGTGTTAACAAGAAGTTGGACAGGTGTACCTAATAAAGTGGCCGGTGAGTGTATATATACAATACAGACCAAAAGTTTGGACACACCTTCTCATTTAAAGATTTTTCTGTATTTTCATGACTATGAAAATTGTACATTCACACTGAAGGCATCAAAACTATGAATTAACACATGTGGAATTATAGACTTAACAAAAAGTGTGAAACAACTGAAATTATGTCTGATATTCTTGGATCTTCAAAGTAGCCACCTTTTGCTTTAATGACTGCTTTGCACACTCTTGGCATTCTCTTGATGAGCTTCAAGAGGTAGTCACCGGGAATGGTCTTCCAACAATGAAGGAGTTCCCAGAGATGCTTTGCACATGTTGGCCCTTTTGGCTTCACAGCTCACCCCAAACCATCTCGATTGGGTTCAGGTCTGTTGACTGTGGAGACCTTGTCATCTGGCGTAGCACCCCATCACTCTCCTTGGTCAAATAGCCCTTACACAGCCTGGAGGTGTGTTTGGGTTCATTGTCCTGTTGAAAAATAAATGATGGTCCAACTAAACGCAAACCGGATGGAATAGCATGCCACTGCAAGATGCTGTGGTAGCCATGCTTGTTCAGTATGCCTTCAATTTTGAATAAATCCCCAACAGTGTCACCAGCAAAGCACCCCCACACCTCCTCCTCCATGCTTCACGGTGGGAACCAGGCATGTAGAGTTCATCCGTTCACCTTTTCTGCATCGCACAAAGACACGGTGGTTGGAACCAAATATCTCAAATTTGGACTCATCAGACCAAAGCACAGATTTCCACTGGTCTAATGTCCATTTCTTGTGTTCTTTAGCCCAAAACAAGTCTCTTCTGCTTGTTGCCTGTCCTTAGCAGTGGTTTCCTAGCAGCTATTTTACCATGAAGGCCTGCTGCACAAAGTCTCCTCTTAACAGTTGTTGTAGAGATGTGTCTGCTGCTAAAACTCTGTTTGGCATTGACCTTGTCTCTAATCTGAGCTGCTGTTAACCTGTGATTTCTGAGGCTGGTTTCTCGGATAAACATCCTCAGAAGCAGAGATGACTCTTGGTCTTCCTTTCCTGGGGCGGTCCTCATGTGAGCCAGAGCCAGTTTCTTTGTAGCGCTTGATGGTTTTTGCCACTGCACTTGGGGACACTTTCAAAGTCTTCCCAATTTTTCAGACTGACTGACCTTCATTTCTTAAAGTAATGATGGCCACTCGTTTTCCTTTTTTAGCTGCTTTTTTTCTTGCCATAATACAAATTCTAACTGTCTATTCAGTAGGACTATCAGCTGTGTATCCACCTGACTTCTGCACAACACAACAGATGGTCCCAACCCCATTTATAAGGCAAGAAATCTCACTTATTAAACCTGGCAGGGCACACCTGTAAAGTGAAAACCATTCCCTGTGACTACCTCTTGAAGCTCATCAAGAGAATGCCAAGAGTGTGCAAAACAGTCATCAAAGCAAAAGGTGGCTACTTTGAAGAACCTTGAATATAAGACATAATTTTAGTTGTTTCACACTTTTTTGTTAAGTATGTAATTCCACATGTGTTAATTCATAGTTTTGTCACCTTCAGTGTGAATGTACAATTTTCATAGTCATGAAAATACAGAAAAATCTTTAAATGAGAAGGTGGGTCCAAACTTTTGGTCTGTACTGCATATATATCTATATATTGAGAAAGGCTCATTCAGAGCCGAAACGTCGCTGCACAGACATGTGGTCTGATTAATATCTGCACAGTCATATGGAAAATGGAGTGCTGCCTTCTTTTTTGGACTTTTTGGACTTTATATATATATAGATAGATATATATATACTGTACCCATAAATAAATATTTTTGTGAGAAAAGGCAAAAATAACTATGCTTTTTCATCATACCACCAAACAAAAAGTGGAAGGAAACGTGATAAAAAAGACGGAAGTAAATAAAAATGGTACCTCTGAAAACTTCATCTTGTATCGCAAAAAGAAGCCGCCATATAGCTCCATCAGCGAAAAAATAAAAAAGTTATAGCTCTCAGAATAAAGAGATACAGAAATAATTCCTTTTTCTATAAATTAGTTTTTATCATGTAAAAACGCCAAAAATATAAAACAAATATATAAATGTGTAATCATGCTGACTGAAAGAATAAAGCTGCTTTATCAATTTTACCACATGCGGAAAGGAATAAAAACCCGGGCATTGCGGCGCTCATAGCAGTTCGGCAATGACAACCACAGGGGTCTCCTGCATGTGACAGGAGCGCCTATGGGCGGGGCTAAGACACGCATCCAATTGGTGGAAGTTAAATGCTGCTGACAGAGATTGACAGGAGCATTTAACTAGTTAACAGCCACGGGTGTGGATTGCGATTCCACCAGTGGCTGTTAGGGGCACATGACAGCTGATCAGATCAGCATTAATGGGTTAAACAAAATATATCTAGTGGGTACATTTTTCAAATAGCCAATTCAGCCATTACAAAACCAGCAGAGTTTAGTTGTAATAAGGCTAACTCCGCAAAGGCTTTAAACAAAAAAAGCTATAAAGAGTTTTTATAGATAAAATGAATACTTTATTGAAATTGCACATGTACCAAACAAAGTGATTCAATAAAAATAGGATGACTACAAAGAGTGTTTTAGCAACTACACATTTCATATATTTAGTATCAAAGCTGGTTACATTGATATGAATGCATAAAGCAAATAAGTAGAGAATATTAGACACAATGGTCAGCACCTATATTACATAGATTCACATTTGTCCTAGTTATATTGCAATAACTCTCATACCCATCGTGAATATGAAATGCTTGTTTCTATCAAGCTGCTTCATAGGTATGCTACTCTGACATATGTTTCGCATACATAGATGTCGCTGCATCAAGTGAATGTGCTGAATATATTTATATTTATAAATGCAGGACATGCCCCAAAAAAACAGAGGGGTTTCAGCCCGCTGGTTACAGGACAGTAACCAAATGATATAAAGACAAAAAAGGGCAGGCAGTGCATTGCGTATAAATACCAAAAGTGCATACAAACTTTTTTCAGCCCATGTGTGCAAAAGCAAAGCTTATAACCTCAATGATGTCACTACCAGTCACTGAGGCAGCGCTCGCAGCAGTTCAGTCACCAGTGGTTCTCGGCCAGGATGGTTGCATCTTGGCACCGTCCAGGCTGAAAACTGTTTCTCCCCCAGACATGGATTAAGGCGTGAGACAGAACGACGGACAGGTGAGGAATATTGTTTTTTTTATTTTTGTTTTATTACAAGACTAGATGGTGGCCCGATTCTAACGCATCGGGTATTCTAGAATATGTATGTAGTTTATTTATGAAGTTTTCAGAATAATGCAATTCATACACAGGACTCGGCCGGCCGGGCATGACCAATTAGCGAAGCGTGGTTCAAATTCCGCGCCAATTTGCACCCGGACTGCGCCTGTCGCTGATTGTTCGCGGCCGGGCGTGACCAATCAGTGTAGCCAGGGCCGGCTCCAGGTTTTTGAGGGCCCCGAGCAAAAGAGTCTCAGTGGGCCCCCCTCTTTAACACATACATGATGCACAGATACGGCAGAGAAATATACCACAGCCAAGTAGCATATAACACAGCCCACATAGCATATAACACAGCCCACGTAGCATACAGCACAGCCACGTAGCATATAGCACAGTCCACATAGCATATAGCACAGCCACGTAGCATATAACACAGCCACGTAGCATATAGCACAGCCACGTAGTATATAGCACAGCCCACGTAGTATATAGCACAGCCCACGTAGTATATAGCACAGCCCACGTAGTATATAGCACAGCCCACATAGTATATAGCACAGCCCACGTAGTATATAGCACAGCCCATGCAGTATATAGCACAGCCCACGCAGTGTATAACACAGCCCACGTATTATATAGCACAGCCCATGCAGTGTATAACACAGCCCACGTAGTATATAGCACAGCCCACGTAGTATATTACACAGCCCACAGAATGTATAACAGCCCATATAGTATACAGCACAGCCCACGCAGTGTATAACACAGCCCAGCAGTATATAGCACAGCCCACATAGTATATAACACAGCCCACGTAGTATATAACACAGCCCATGTAGTATATAACACAGCCATGTAGTATATAGCACAGCCACGTAGTATATTGCCCAGCCATGCATATTGCACAGCTACGTAGTATATAGCACAGCCCACGTAGTATATAACACAGCCACGCAGTATATAACACAGCCACGTAGTATATTGCCCATCCACGTAATATATTGCACAGCTACGCAGTATATAGCACAGCTCACGTAGTATATAGCACAGCTCACGTAGTATATAGCACAGCTCACGCAGTATATAACACAGCCAGGTAGTATATTGCCCAGCCACGTAATATATTGCACAGCCCATGTAGTATATAGCACAGAGACGCAGTATATAACACAGCTCACGCAGTATATAACACAGCCCACGTAGTATAGCACAGCATTGTAGTATATAGCACAGCCCACGTAGTATATAGCACAGAGACATAGTATATAACACAGCCCACGCAGTATATAACACAGCCAACGTAGTATATAACACGGCCCACGTAGTATACAGCAATGTGGGCACCATATCCCTGTTAAAAGAAAGAATTAAAATAAAAAATAGTTATATACTCACCTTCCGGCGGCCCCCAGATCTAGGCGAGGCGTTTAGCGATGCTCCTCGCGATGCTCCAGTCCCAAGAATGCATTGCGGTCTCGTGAGATGATGACGTAGCGGTCTCGCGAGACTCGGCATAACACGGTGTAACGCAGCCATTAACCCTGTGTGAGCGCTGACTGCAGGGGAGTATGGAGGGGGCACTGACAGAGTAGGAAGGGGCGAATTCGCGGCCGGACTGTGCCTGTCGCTGATTGGTCGCGGGCAGCTGGCCGCGACCAATCAGCGACGCGGGATTTCAGTGACAGACGGACAGACAGACAAACAGACGGAAGTGCCCCTTAGAAGATTATATACTGATATACCGATATACCGATACCCGATACCAATACAAGTCAATGGGATACAAATATTGGAAGTGATCCTGGATGGTTCCCAGGGTCTGAAGGAGAGGAAACTCTCCTTCAGGCCCTGGGATCCATATTCATGTGTAAAATAAAGAATAAAAATACTCACCCTCGGACGCGCCCTGGTTGTAACCACTGCAACCGGCAGCCTCCGTTCCTAAGAATGAGCGAGTGAAGGACCCTCGATGACGTCACGGTCACGTGAGCAGTCACGTGAGCGGTCACGTGAGCGGTTACGCGACCAATCACAAGACCGCGACGTCATCGCAGGTCCTTCACTCGCTCATTCTTAGGAACGAAGGCTGCCGGTTGCAGCGGTTACAACCAGGGTGCGTCCAAGGGTGAGTATATCCCTATTTTTTATTTTTATTCTTTATTTTACACATGAATATGCATCCCGATCCCGATTCCCGATATCGCAAAAATATCGGAACTCGGTATCGGAATTCCGATACCGCAAATATCGGCCGATACCCGATACTTGCGGTATCAGAATGCTCAACACTAGTGGGGACCCTTCTATTCTTGTTAACCTGCCTTGCTGAAGCCTTGCTAAAGCTAACAGCTGAGGGTTACAGCCCACAGACTTGAGATTTGCCTGACTAGTTATCAAAAATACAGGGGAACTAACAACATTATTTAAAATTATTTATTTTCAGTGCATGAGCCGGCAGATGAATACAACCATCAGATGCTCCGGCTCTCACTGTTATTAGCGGCAGCAGGAATTGGATGATGGTAGCAGTAATCCCATCAGCTGACATCATAATAACGGCATCCGCAAAAAAAAAAACCCTGGTTCTTCTGGTGTCCCTGGACCCTCCTGCATCCCCCCATGATACCCCCGGCTAGAGGTGTCTTCTTCTGGGAAGAAAATGGCAGGCTCATGCACAGTGCGCCCGCTGAGATCTGCAAGCCAGCACCCGGCAACAATAGGAAATTTTTCCTATTGGTTCATTTTGATCACTGTGATAGACCCTATCACAGTGATCAAAATAAAAAAATAGTAAATCAAACCACCTTAGTTAGGTAAAAATAATAAAATGTAAAAAATGTATTTATTTCCATTAGGGTTAGAGTTGGGGCTATTGTTAGGGTTGGTGTAAGAGCTAGGGTTAGGGTTGGGGCTAGGCTTAGGGTTGGGGCTAGAGCTAGGGTTAGGGTTGGGGCTAGAGCTAGGGTTAGGGTTGGGCTAGGGTTGGGGCTAGGGTTGGGGCAAGGGTTAGGGTTGGGCTAAGGATAGGGTTGGTGTTGTGAATTCCGTTCTCGGACTCCCTCCTGTGGTCATGAATGGTACTTTGGTTAGTTCTGTGTTGTGAATTCTGTTCTCGAGCTCCCTCCTGTGGTTATGAATGGTACTTCGGTGAGTTCTGTTCATGGACTCCCTCTGGTGGCTGTGAGTGGAGCTGCTGGTTCTGAGATTCCTTCTCCAGCTGATCTCGTTCAGGCCTTGGCTGGCTGCTCTATTTAACTCCACTCAGATCTTTACTTGATGCCAGCTGTCAATGTCCTAGTACTGGTTCAGTTCTCTTGGATCTTTCAGTTGACCTGTCTACTTCAGCAAAAGCTAAGTCCCTGCTAGCTTATTTGTTACCACTGTGTTTTTGTCCAGCTTGCTATTATGATTTAATCTTGTTAGCTGGAAGCTCTGGGATGCTGAGTGGCACCACCGCGCCGTGAGTCGGTGCGGTGGTTTCTTTTGCACACTCTGCGTGGTTTTTTGTTAGTTTTTTATGCTGACCGCAAAGATACCTTTTCTATCCTCTGTCTGTTTAGTTAAGTCTGGCCTCCTATGCTGAAACCTATTTCATTCCTGTGTTTGTGATTTCCATCTTAACTCACAGTCAATATATGTGGGGGCTGCCTATTTCTTTGGGGAATTTCTCTGAGGCAAGGTAGGCTGTATTTTCTATCTTTAGGGGTAGTTAGCTCTTAGGCTGTGAAGAGGCGTCTAGGCAGAGTCAGGAATGCTCCACGGCTATTTCTAGTTGTTGTGATAGGATTAGGGGTTGCGGTCAGCAGAGCTCCCACTTCCCAGAGCTCGTCCTGTATTGCTAGTTTGCTCATCTGGTCATTTCCAGTGCTCCTAACCACCAGCCCATCATAACAGTTCTGCTCTTGGACTCCCTCTGGTGGCTTTGAGCGGAACTGCTGGTCACTGAGGTTGGCTTTGTCAGCTGCTCTCGTTTATTGCTATGCTGGCTTCCCTATTTAACTCCACTCAGATCGTTACTTCATGCCAGCTGTCAATGGTTCAGTATTGGTTCAGATCTCTCTTGGACTTCTGTGAGGACCTGTCTACTCCAGCAGAAGCTAAGTCTTTGCTAGTTCATTTTTTGTTACTGCTTCCTGAATATATTTCTTAGTACTGCTATTTCTAGTCCAGCTTGCTATTATGATATTCCCTTGCTAGCTGGAAGCTCTGGGGTGCAGAGTGGCACCTCCACACCGTTGGTCGGTATGGGGAGTCTTTTTGCTTACTCTGCGTGGTTTTTTGTAGTCTTTTGTGCTGACCGCATAGTTCCCTTTTCTATCCTCTGACTAAATTAGTGAAGTCTGGCCTCCTTTGCTAAAACCTGTTTCATTCCTGTGTTTGTGACTTTCCTCTTAACTCACAGTCAATATATGTGGGGGGCTGCCTTTACCTTTGGGGAATTTCTCTGAGGCAAGGTTAGGCTTCTATTTCTATCTTTAGGGGTAGTTAGCTCTTAGGCTGTGAAGAGGCGTCTAGGGAGAGTTAGGTACGCTCCACGGCTATTTCTAGTGTGTGTGATAGGAGTAGTGTTTGCGGTCAGCAGAGTTCCCACTTTCCCAGAGCTTGTTCCGATTTCTAGTTTACTCATCAAGTCATTCCGGGTGCTCCTAACCACCAGGTCCATAACAGTACAGCTGGCCATCAAAGTGTTAATGCATCTCAAAAGAGGGATAAGAGAAGTTCTGAACCCATTTTTTTTTCTTTGCAGTGTGTTTTGTCTCTCTTTTCCCCTTAATCTCTGGGTGGTTCAGGACTCAGGTTTAGATATGGATATTCAAGGTCTGTCCTCTTGTGTGGATCATCTCACTGCAAGAGTACAAAGCATTCAAGATTATGTAGTTCAGAATCCAATGTTAGAGCCTAGAATTCCAATTCCTGATTTGTTTTCTGGGGATAGATCTAAGTTTCTGAATTTCAAAAATAATTGTAAACTGTTTCTTGCTTTGAAACCCCGCTCCTCTGGTGACCCCATTCAGCAAGTAAAAATTATTATTTCTTTGTTGCGTGGCAACTCTCAAGACTGGGCATTCTCCCTTGCGCCAGGAGATCCTGCATTGCTTAATGTAGATGCGTTTTTTCTGGCGCTTGGATTGCTTTATGACGAACCGAATTCAGTGGATCAGGCAGAGAAAATCTTGCTAGCTTTGTGTCAGGGTCAGGATGAAGCAGAGATATATTGTCAGAAGTTTAGAAAATGGTCTGTGCTTACTCAATGGAATGAGTGTGCCCTGGCAGCAATTTTTAGAAAGGGTCTTTCTGAAGCCCTTAAGGATGTTATGGTGGGATTCCCCACGCCTGCTGGTCTGAATGAATCAATGTCCTTGGCCATCCAAATTGATCGGCGTTTGTGTGAGCGCAAAATTGTGCACCATTTGGCGGTGTCCTCTGAGCAGAGGCCTGAGCTTATGCAATGTGATAGAACTTTGACCAGAACTGAACGGCAAGAACACAGACGTCAGAATAGGCTGTGTTTTTACTGTGGTGACCCCACTCATGCTATCTCTGATTGTCCTAAGCGCACTAAGCGGTTCGCTAGGTCTGTCACCATTGGTACTGTACAGCCTAAATTTCTTTTGTCTGTTACTCTGATTTGCTCTTTGTCATCCTACTCGGTTATGGCATTTGTGGATTCAGGCGCTGCCCTGAATTTGATGGACTTGGAGTTTGCCAGGCGCTGTGGTTTTTTCTTGGAGCCTTTGCAGTATCCTATTCCATTAAGGGGAATTGATGCCACGCCGTTGGCCAAGAATAAACCTCAGTACTGGACTCAGTTGACCATGTGCATGGCTCCTGCACATCAGGAAGATATTCGCTTTTTGGTGTTGCATAATTTGCATGATGTGGTCATGTTGGGTTTGCCTTGGCTACAGGTTCATAATCCAGTATTGGATTGGAAATCAATGTCTGTGTCTAGTTGGGGTTGTCAAGGGGTACATGGCGATGTTCCGTTGGTGTCAATTTCTGCTTCCACTCCTTCTGAAGTCCCTGAGTTTCTGTCGGATTTCCAGGATGTATTTGATGAGCCCAAATCCAGTGTCCTACCCCCTCAGAGGGATTGTGATTGTGCTATAAATTTGATTCCTGATAGTAAGTTTCCTAAGGGCCGACTTTTCAATTTATCTGTGCCAGAGCACGCCGCTATGCGGAGTTATATAAAGGAGTCCTTGGAGAAAGGGCATATTCGCCCGTCTTCATCACCGTTGGGAGCAGGGTTCTTTTTTGTGGCCAAGAAGGATGGTTCTCTGAGACCCTGTATAGATTACCGCCTTCTTAATAAAGGTACCATCACACTAAGCGACGCTGCAGCGATAGCGACAACGATGCCGATCGCTGCAGCGTCGCTGTTTGATCGCTGGAGAGCTGTCACACAGACCGCTCTCCAGCGACCAACGATGCCGAGGTCCCCGGGTAACCAGGGTAAACATCAGGTTACTAAGCGCAGGGCCGCGCTTAGTAACCCAATGTTTACCCTGGTTACCAGCGTAACATGTAAAAAAAACAAACAGTACATACTTACATTCGCGTCCCCCGGCGTCCGCTTCCTGCACTGACTGAGCGCCGGCCCTAACAGCAGAGCGGTGACGTCACCGCTGTGCTGTACTTTCACTTTCACTTTACAACGCTCAGTCAGTGTGGGAAGCAGACGCCGGGGGACGCGAAGGTGAGTATGTACTGTTTGTTTTTTTACATTTTACACTGGTAACCAGGGTAAACATCGGGTTACTAAGCGCGGCCCTGCGCTTAGTAACCCGATGTTTACCCTGGTTACCAGTGTAAAACATCGCTGGCATAGTTGCTTTTGGTGTCAAACACGACGATACACGCCGATCTGATGACCAAATAAAGTTCTGAACTTTGTTCAACGACCAGCGATATCACAGCAACAACGTCACGGATCGCTAGTGATATCGTTTAGTGTGACGGTACCTTAAGATCACGGTCAAATTTCAGTACCCTTTGCCTCTGCTGTCTGATTTGTTTGCTCGGATTAAGGGGGCTAGTTGGTTCACCAAGATAGATCTTCGAGGGGCGTATAACCATGTGCGTATTAAACGGGGCGATGAATGGAAAACAGCATTTAATACACCCGAGGGCCATTTTGAGTACCTGGTAATGCCATTCGGGCTTTCAAATGCTCCATCTGTGTTTCAGTCCTTTATGCATGACATCTTCCGAAAGTATCTGGATAGATTCATGATTGTATATTTGGATGATATTTTGGTCTTTTCGGATGATTGGGAGTCTCATGTGAAACAGGTCAGAATGGTATACCAGGTCCTTCGTGCTAATTCCTTGTTTGTGAAGGGGTCTAAATGTCTCTTCGGAGTTCAGAAGGTTTCCTTTTTGGGCTTCATTTTTTCCCCTTCTACTATCGAGATGGACCCTGTTAAAGTTCAGACTATTTATGATTGGACTCAACCTACATCTGTGAAGAGCTTCCAGAAATTCCTGGGCTTTGCTAATTTTTACCGTCGCTTCATCGCTAATTTTTCTAGTGTGGTTAAACCTTTGACTGATTTGACAAAGAAAGGTGCTGATGTGGTGAATTGGTCTTCTGCGGCCGTTGAGGCTTTTCAGGAGCTGAAACGTAATTTTTCTTCGGCCCCTGTGTTGCGTCAGCCAGATGTTTCGCTCCCTTTTCCGGTCGAGGTTGATGCTTCTGAGATTGGAGCAGGGGCTGTTTTGTCTCAAAGAAGTTCTGATGGCTCTGTGATGAAGCCATGTGCCTTCTTTTCTAGAAAGTTTTCGCCTGCTGAGCGTAATTATGATGTTGGCAATCGGGAGCTGCTAGCTATGAAGTGGGCATTCGAGGAGTGGCGACATTGGCTTGAGGGAGCCAAGCACCGCGTGGTGGTCTTGACGGATCACAAAAATCTGACTTATCTCGAGTCTGCCAAGCGGTTGAATCCTAGACAGGCTCGATGGTCGCTGTTTTTCTCCCGTTTCGATTTTGTGGTCTCATACCTTCCAGGTTCTAAGAATGTGAAGGCGGATGCCCTTTCTAGGAGTTTTGTGCCTGATTCTCCGGGAGTCCCTGAGCCGGCTGGTATTCTCAAAGAGGGGGTAATTCTGTCTGCCATCTCCCCTGATTTAGTAGTGAAAAAACACCTACAGAAATAACATGAATCCCACACACACCGTGTGTAGTTGTAGAAAGCTGTCGAGGTCTACCCATGTATATATAAGGACAGTACCGTATACTCCGGATATTCATAAATAACAAGAAAAAATGGAGTTCTATACGAAATATTGAATAAAAACCAATATTTTATTACAACAACATAGTAAAAAGACAATATTACAAAAAATGTAAAGAAAAAAGGGGAGACCCTAGTACAAGAATATCCACGTCACAGACACATAAATTTGTATATCACCATGGTGTAAGTGTCTAAAAGAATATTTGTATTAGCACACAATGGTAGAACATAATTCTAGTTCTCATATGGACCAGTGTCCTCCATGCAAAATACGCAGGAGCACTATTTGTAATGCATATTAAACAAACAGTTTCTTACCCAGATTCCCTCTTCGAGAAAGCTACGCGAAACGTGCGTCAGGGGGTCTCCAGAGTCCCAGGCACTGGTCACTTTACTTTACCATTGTGTGCTAATACAAATATTCTTTTAGACACTTACACCATGGTGATATACAAATTTATGTGTCTGTGATGTGGATGTTCTTGTACTAGGGTCTCCCCTTTTTTCTTTACATTTTTTGTAATATTGTCTTTTTACTATGTTGTTGTAATAAAATATTGGTTTTTATTCAATATTTCGTATAGAACTCCATTTTTTCTTGCTATTTATCATCTCCCCTGATTTGCGGCGGGTGCTGCAGGAGTTTTAGGCTGATAGACCTGACCGTTGTCCAGCGGAGAAACTATTTGTCCCTGATAGATGGACTAGCAGAGTTATTTCTGAGGTTCATTGCTCAGTGTTGGCTGGTCATCCTGGGATTTTTGGGACCAGAGATTTGGTGGCTAGGTCCTTTTGGTGGCCTTCCTTGTCTCGGGATGTGCGTTCTTTTGTGCAGTCCTGTGGGACTTGTGCTCGGGCTAAGGGTACTGTCACACAGTGCAATTTTGATCGCTACGACGGCACGATTCGTGACGTTCTAGCGATATCGTTACGATCTCGCAGTGTCTGACACGCTACTGCGATCAGGGACCCTGCTGAGAATCGTACGTCGTAGCAGATCGTTTGAAACTTTCTTTCGTCGCTGGATCTCCCGCTGTCATCGCTGGATCGTTGTGTGTGACAGCGATCCAGCGATGCGCTCGCTGGTAACCAGGGTAAACATCGGGTTACTAAGCGCAGGGCCGCGCTTAGTAACCTGATGTTTACCGTGGTTACCAGCGTAAAAGTAAAAAAAAAAAAACCGTACATACTCACCATCTGATGTCCGTCAGGTCCCTTGCCGTCTGCTTCCCGCTCTGACTGTCTGCCGGCCGGAAAGTGAGAGCAGATCACAGCGGTGACGTCACCGCTGCGCTCTGCTCTCACTGTACGGCCGGATCTCAGTCAGAGCAGGAAGCAGACGGCAAGGGACCTGACGGACATCAGATGGTGAGTATGTACGGTTTGTTTTTTTTTACTTTTACGCTGGTAACCACGGTAAACATCGGGTTACTAAGCGCGGCCCTGCGCTTAGTAACCCGATGTTTACCCTGGTTACCCGGGGACTTCGGCATCGCTCCAGTGCCGTGATTGCAACGTGTGACCGCAGTCTACGACGCTGGAGCGATAATCATACGACGCTGCAACGTCACGAATCGTGCCGTCGTAGCGATCAAAATTGCACTGTGTGACAGTACCCTAAGCCCTGCTGTTCTCGTGGCAGTGGGTTGCTTTTGCCCTTGCCAGTCCCGAAAAGGCCTTGGACGCATGTTTCCATGGATTTTATTTCAGATCTTCCTGTCTCTCAGAGGATGTCTGTCATCTTGGTGGTTTGTGATCGCTTTTCTAAGATGGTCCATTTGGTACCCTTGCCTAAATTACCTTCCTCCTCTGATTTGGTGCCATTATTTTTTCAACATGTGGTTCGTTTGCATGGCATTCCGGAGAACATTGTGTCGGACAGAGGTTCCCAGTTTGTCTCTAGGTTTTTTGGCGGTCCTTTTGTGCTAAGATGGGCATTGATTTGTCTTTTTCTTCGACTTTCCATCCTCAAACAAATGGCCAAACCGAATGAACCAACCAGACTTTGGAAACCTATCTGAGATGCTTTGTTTCTGCTGATGAGGATGATTGGGTGACCTTCTTGCCATTGGCTGAGTTCGACCTTAATAATCGGGCTAGTTCGGCTACTTTGGTTTCGCTTTTTTTTGCAATTCTGGTTTTCATCCTCGTTTTTCTTCGGGGCAGGTTGAGCCTTCTGACTGTCCTGGTGTGGATTCTGTGGTGGACAGGTTGCAGCAAATTTGGACTCACGTAGTGGACAATCTGACGTTGTCCCAGGAGAAGGCTCAACGTTTCGCTAACCGCCGTCGTTGTGTTGGTCCCCGACTTCGTGTTGGGGATTTGGTTTGGTTGTCTTCTCGTTATGTTCCTATGAAGGTTTCTTCTCCTAAGTTTAAGCCTCGTTTCATTGGTCCTTATAAGATTTCTGAAATTCTCAACCCTGTGTCATTTCGTTTGGTCCTTCCAGCTTCTTTTGCCATTCATAATGTGTTCCATAGGTCGTTGTTGCGGAGGTACGTGGCGCTTATGGTTCCCTCCGTTGATCCTCCTGCCCCGGTGTTGGTTGAGGGGGAGTTGGAGTATGTGGTGGAAAAAATTTTGGATTCTCGGATTTCGAGACGGAAGCTTCAGTACCTGGTTAAGTGGAAGGGCTATGGTCAGGAGGATAATTCCTGGGTTGTTGCCTCCGATGTCCACGCTGCCGATTTAGTTCATGCCTTTCATTTGGCTCGTCCTGATCGGCCTGGGGGCCCTGGTGAGGGCTCGGTGACCCCTCCTCAAGGGGGGGGTACTGTTGTGAATTCCGTTCTCGGACTCCCTCCTGTGGTCATGAATGGTACTTTGGTTAGTTCTGCTCTTGGACTCCCTCTGGTGGCTTTGAGCGGAACTGCTGGTCACTGAGGTTGGCTTTGTCAGCTGCTCTCGTTTATTGCTATGCTGGCTTCCCTATTTAACTCCACTCAGATCGTTACTTCATGCCAGCTGTCAATGGTTCAGTATTGGTTCAGATCTCTCTTGGACTTCTCTGAGGACCTGTCTACTCCAGCAGAAGCTAAGTCTTTGCTAGTTCATTTTTTGTTACTGCTTCCTGAATATATTTCTTAGTACTGCTATTTCTAGTCCAGCTTGCTATTATGATATTCCCTTGCTAGCTGGAAGCTCTGGGGTGCAGAGTGGCACCTCCACACCGTGAGTCGGTGTGGGGAGTCTTTTTGCTTACTCTGCGTGTTTTTTTGTAGTCTTTTGTGCTGACCGCATAGTTCCCTTTTCTATCCTCTGACTAAATTAGTGAAGTCTGGCCTCCTTTGCTAAAACCTGTTTCATTCCTGTGTTTGTGACTTTCCTCTTAACTCACAGTCAATATATGTGGGGGGCTGCCTTTACCTTTGGGGAATTTCTCTGAGGCAAGGTTAGGCTTCTATTTCTATCTTTAGGGGTAGTTAGCTCTTAGGCTGTGAAGAGGCGTCTAGGGAGAGTTAGGTACGCTCCACGGCTATTTCTAGTGTGTGTGTGATAGGAGTAGTGTTTGCGGTCAGCAGAGTTCCCACTCTCCCAGAGCTTGTTCCGATTTCTAGTTTACTCATCAGGTCATTCCGGGTGCTCCTAACCACCAGGTCCATAACAGGTTGGGCTAGGGTTAGGGTTGGGGTTAGGGTTGTGTTGGGGTTAGGGTTGTGTTGGGGTTAGGATGGTGTTGGAGTTAGAGTTGTGGTTTGGGTTATGGTTGTGGTTATGGTTAGAGTTGGGAATAGGGTTGGGGTGTGTTAGGGTTAGGGTTGTGGTTTGAGTTGTCGTTGGGATTAAGGTTAGGGGTGTGTTGGGGGTTAGGATTGTAGATAGGGTTATGGTTAGGGTTGGGATTAGGGTTAGGGGTGTGTTGGGGTTAGGGTTGGAGTTAGACTTGGGGGGGTTCCATTGTTTAGGTACATCAGGGAGTCTCCAAACGCGACATGGCGCCACCATTGATTCCAGCCAATTTTGTGTTTAAAAAGTCAAGCGGTGCTCCCTCCATTCTGAGCCCTGCTATATGTAGCTTTCCCCCACATATTGGTGTGCTCAGGAGAAATTACACAACAAATTTTGTGGTCATGTTCTCCTGATACTCTTGTGAAAATAAAAAAATTTGGTTCCAAAGTAAATTTTTTGTGAAAAAGGTAAAATGTTCATTTTTTCCTTCCACATTGCTTTAGTTCTCGTGAAGCACCTGAAGGGTTAATAAACTTCTTAAAGGTGGTTTTGCACACCTTGAGGGGTGCAGTATTTAGAATGGTGTCACTTTTGGGTATTTTCTGTTATATTGACCCCCCAAACTCACTCCAAATGTGAAGTGGTCTCTAAAAAAATGGTTTTGTAAATTTTGTTGGAAAAAATGAGAAATCGCTGGTCAACTTTTAATCCTTATAACGTTCTAACAAAAAAAATTATGTTTCCAAAATTGTGTTGATGTAAAGCCTTAGCTCACCTTCGATTTTGGGGGTGACAGGGTCCCTTTAAGCTATATCAATGCAGGTAATCTTAAATGTAAAATAAAGTTTATTTTGTAAATAGCATAAGTGCTCAGGAGAAAGTGCAGGTGCGTTTGTCTATATAGGGAGTCCGAAATCATGGAAGGAACACTGTGCAGAAAGAGCACCAAGTATGTATTATAAGGATTGCCTGCAGGCTATATCCAGTAACATACATCAAATAGGATCCTTAATAGACTGTACCTGTATGGCAGAGAGGAGTGAGTGGGACTCCCTATATAGAGAAACACACATGCACTTTCTCCTAAGCACTTATGATATTTACAAAATAGACTCTACCTTTCAGATTACCTGCATGCATTGATATAGCTTAATGGTTAGAATATCTAGAGCATTGATTTCATTATACCAATTCAAGCTATAGCACTACTTGTGCTTTAATCAATTACTTTTTTTGTCTGGATTTATACTGATTTTCATACCAATGTTTGTAAAATAATTATCATGATCAAGTATATGTCCACATTAATTCTTTTGTGAGTGTTGCCTTGAAATTGCGTCCGTTGTACCACCAGTCTTCCCCCCCCCCACCCCCCCATATCTTTTATGTATTTGACCAAATGAAGTTGTACATTTTTTTCAACTACACTATTGGACTTGTTTTTTTCTGGTTCACTGTTGTAGTGTTGATTATGTGTTTATTTAGAGGTGTCACTAAAACATTAGCTGCCCATACAATGGAGACTTTAGCTGTTTGATATCTCAATGAATTCACAGTTTTTTGTCTGTTGAGTATTGTTCCAGACAACACTAACTATGAATAGAATGATTTGTGATCTGCTTGGTGACCTGACTATGCTCCCTGAGGCAATCAGTTTGAGCATTCCATATAATGCAAATTTCTTAAAGGGATTATCCTGAACTTTGTTTATTTTTCCTTATGAGGCTAAAATCTGCCAAGCAGGTAGTTACTAATTACGTAACTTCCTGTTCTGCACAACGTTGTTCTCTGCCAGCAAAGAGCAGTACCTCTCCTTATGGCAATTCTACTGCTTCATTTGATATCATGTTAAAAAATGTCAATGATTTAAAAAAAGTAAGACAATTCTTGAAAAATACTAGCTTTTGTATTGTAATTTAAATTTTTCTAATGGCTTACAGCTAGCATCTGACCATCGTTCTTTTCACAAACGCAAAAAAAAGACACTGCAAAAGATGTGGCATTTTGAAGAGTGTTTTTTTTTTTCCTTTGCAGTTTAGCAAATATAGTTATGTCAGTTAGTATTCTCCAATGTTTTTGACAATAGCAGATGTACATGATAAAAAGAAAGAAAAACACAACACATCAGTTGAGCTTTGCCTGTTTCGACTTACAATTGCACAATATAAATAAAGGCTTTAATGGGACAATTTAATCTGGGCTCGTGCAAACGACGAGTGCCACTCGACAAAACATTGAATCGCACTCGGATCAATGCTATTCTATGGGGCCATGCACAAGTCTGTCCAGACTTGTGCAAAAACCAGTAGTGGAACAATCAGAGGAAAAGTAGAAGGCCAGGGTCACACCTAACGTAAAAAAAAAAAGTGATCCGTTTTTTTACGGCCGAGATTGTTTCACACTTTTTTGTTAAGTATATAATTCCACATGTGTTAATTCATAGTTTTGATGCCTTCAGTGTGAATGTACAATTTTCATAGTCATGAAAATAGAGAAAAATCTTTAAATGAGATGATGTGTCCAAACGTTTGGTCTGTACTGTATGTATATATGTGTATGTATATATATATATATATATATATATACTGTATATTTCATACAGGGCTAGATAGCATAAAAGCCGGTAATTCAATTGCCGTCTTTTGCTAAGACCTTACCAAACCCAACAGGATATGAGACATGGCTTACATACAGTAAACCATTGCATATCCATTATATTTTTATATATCCCTCAATAATAATGTTATTAGTGTGTGTGTGCAAAATTTGGGAACTCTAGGTGTTAAAATAAAGGGTTAAATCACAGAAAAAACTGGTGTGGGCTCCCGCGCAATTTTTTCCACCAGAGTGGGAAAGCCAGTGACTGAGGGCAGATATTAATAGCCTAGAGAGGGACCATGGTTATTGGCCCCCCTGGGTAAAAACATCTGCCCCCAGCCACCCCAGAAAAGGCACATCTGTAAGATGCGCCTATTCTGTCACCTAGCTACTCTCTTCCCACTCCGGTGGGATATGGGGTAATAAGGGGTTAATGTCACCTTGCTATTGTAAGGTGACATTAAGCCTGGTTAATAATGGAGAGATGTCAATAAGACACCTATCCATTATTAATCCAATAGTAGTAAAGGGTTAAAAAATACACAAACATCCGCAGTGCGGATTTCATGCGGATTTACCAAAATCAGTGCGGAAAAATCCGCACACCTTTCCGCAACATGTGCACATACCCTTAGTATTTTGTAGCATTTCTCACCTATTCAAATGAATCTGGAAACAATACGCAAGTTAAAACGTATTAAAAAACACACAAAAAACAAGGCAAAAACGTGCATATTCTACGCAGTATTTTTCCTGTCGCTCTGCTGCAAATACTAAATGTGTGCACGTACCCTTGGGTACAAACGTTACAGGTGGAAGAATATTAAGCAAAACTGCATGACGGCTCCTTTCTCCAGAGTCCAATGAGAGGTTAGGTTCACATCAATGTATCAAAAATCTTCAGCATTTCATCCAGAAAAGTTGGATGATTTTTTCCCTCACTTGTCATCCGTGTGCTGTCCATACAAGATCCGTTTTTTTCCAGCAGCAGCTATTGATCATGTACAGGACCATTTATAGTTTCCTATGTTACAGAATTGCAATGTATCCGTGAAAATTGGATGCTACTTGTATACTATGACATCTGAATTTTTTGGTGCTCCCCCAGACTTGCATGGGTGAGTTTCTTCCAATTTAGGCCTGTTTCACACGTTAGTGGCTCCGGTATGTGTGGTGACAGTTTTCTCATGTCCTGGAGACACTGACTCAAGTAGACACATTAAAATCAATGTGTCTCTGCACATGTCAGCGTGTTTTCACGGACCGTGTGTCCGTTTGAAAAACACGGAGACATGTCAGTGTTCGTGGGAGCGCACGGATCACACGGACCCATTAAAGTCAATGGGTCCGTGTAAAACACGTACCGCACACGGATGCTGTCCGTGTGCCGTCCGTGTGCCGTGCAGGAGACAGCGCTACAGTAAGCGCTGTCCCCCCAGCTTGTGGTGCTGAAGCCGCCATTCATTTCTTCTCTCCAGCAGCGTTCGCTGGAGAGAAGGAATGAAAAATCATTGTTTTTTTATTTTTTTTGTTGTTAAAATAATGTTCCCGGGCGCACAGGGGGTGGGAGAGGGTGGGAGGGGGTTGGTTACCGGGAACATTATTTTAACAACAACAAAAATAAAAAATACAATGATTTTTCATTCCTTCTCTCCAGCGAAAGCTGCTGGAGAGAAAAAATGAATGGCGGCTTCAGCACCCAAAGCAGGGGACAGCGCTTACTGTAGCGCTGTCTCCTGCATGGTCCATGTGGTACCCAGTCGGCACACGGGCGGCACACGTCTGCCGCACGTGTGCCACACTGATGTGCCACGTGAGCACACAGACACGGATAACTCCAATACCGATTTTTCCAGTACCGGAATTATCTGGACGTGTGAGACTGGCCTTACAGAGGCAAATCGTGCATGCTGCGATTTTTTTTAAAAAAACACTCATTAAGTCATTGAAAAAAATGGTCATCTGCCCTATTGAATAATATTGGTTTGAGTGTGATCCAGTTTTTAGAATGGATAACACTCGGATCTAAACTACGGTGGTGTGCATGAGCCCATAGCGTGCTTTCTACCGATCTGACTGGCATTGTGCATGGAGATCTTCCTCATCATCCATGAGATCCAAGACAAATGGGGAGAAAAACACACTGTGGTATGCATGATGCAAAGTATTTTTCATATAGCAAAAATTCACAGCCATTATGTACATTATGTACATGCTCATATTCGGCACAGTCCACCATTCCCCAGGGATTCCAGTCTGCATAATCGTGGACTGTCTTTCTATAGCACTCTGAATAGGGTGCTGACTAGTGATGAGCGAGTGTACTTGTTGCTCGGGTTTTCCTGAGCACACTCGGGTGACCTCTGAGTATTTATGACTGCTTGGAGATTTAGTTTTCATTGCGGCAGCTGAATGATTTACAGCTACTAGCCTGCTTGATTACATGTGGGGATTCCCTAGCAACCAGGCAACCCCCACATGTACTCAGGCTGGCTAGTAGCTATAAATCATTCAGCTGCCGTGATAAAAACTAAATCTCCAAACACTAACAAATACTCGGAGACCACCCGAGCGTGCTCGGGAAAACCCAAGCTACGAGTATATTCGCTCATCACTAGTGCTGACTATATACTTATACATTATGGTTAAAAAGGTTACTGGTGTCTTTTTGTGCCAAATGTGAATATAGATATTGTGGTTATGAAGTTTACTTAATTGAAGAACCATTTTGCACCATATTTTCCACAGTATGAGATTTTGAAGTTTCATTGATGCATGCAAGAGTCTCGTTGATCCTGAAGGTACTTGGTGTTCTGCAAGTGAGTTTGGACATTTGCTATTTTTCGCTCCAGACAAACAGTTCTTGCGGTGAAGAGGCTTTCTTCGGCAGTCAGGAACACGGTAATGAGTGCTGGAGCTAAGGACAGACTTCAATTTTATCAAACTGTGCATTTCAACACTCGATTAACTCGTTTTTGTGAGCTAGTCTATACAGCACATGTATTTGGATCTGGCTATAAAAAGGTATTTTTTGTAATATTGGAAAAAAAACTGCAGAAAAAGGCAAATGCATAATAAGCCAAACAATGCTCTAGTATATGTCATTTTCTGTGTCGTAGCATATACAGGATGCAATAAAACCATCAGTATATGCTGGTGCACGTCTGTTTGTGAAACGTTTCAGGCAGTTTTATAGAGAGTTTTCAGAATGTTATTAGTACGGGTTTTACGTATGGTAGATTGTATTTTATTCAACCCTAAAGAGCCCAGATGATGACAGATCAGGGAGCCAGTGGTGACATGTGGATTCAGGGTATTATCTGCTTTTGGACTCTGGTGTGATCCTGCGATGATAAATCAGAAGAGGCCACTGAGTGTTCACATGTCATCAGCATGAGGTCACAGAGGGAGCAATGAGTTACTGGCACATAGAAAGCTGTGGAGAGAAAAAGGCCAAAAAGACAAAAAAAAAGTAGTCAATGGCGGACAATGTGAAAGTGACAGTGAGCAGATCCGTGTGCCTCTTTTATGGCCACAAATATATTTATTTTGCATGAGGCAACATATGTCGGTAAGCTGGAGAACAAATCACCAACTACATCAGAAGCCTTGAGCAAAAAAAGTGTCAGCGGCTAATAACGCATATCGTTATCACTGCTAAATGTATTTGTTTCTACAAGCGCACAAATTTATTCTAATGCTACAAATGTAGGCAATGTTCACATGTCCAGTAATCATCCACTAGAATGGATCCAGCAGCAATCTGATGACAAAGGATTTGTGCAGGAACAACTTTTGTATCTGCCTGAAAAAAACGATTTACTTTTAAGTCTATGGAAAACAGATCGAATAAATTTCCATCTGTTTTTCTCCCGTATGAAAAGGATCCATTTTTTGCTTACTGGATCAGTTTCAAATAAATGGTTACTTGAAGGTTCACATGAAGGTTCCCATGTCCAGTAGTATATGTTTAATATTTTTAATTTTCGACATCCAGTTTGCAAAAAACAGATGTTTCAATTGAAAGAAAATGTATGGCTACCTGTTTTCCATAGACTTCAATGTTAGAAAAACAGATCCAGTTGAAATTAGTATTTTTCAGACGGACAAAAAAGTTGTAGAGATGCACAACTTCTTTGTCAACAGATTGCAGCTGAATCTGTTCTAACTGATGATCACTGGACAAGTGAACTTAGTCTCACCACATTTATCACTGTGCCGAGGCAGGTGCCTGGTGGGCTGACGGCTCTGCACTACAAAGTGAGTCGCCGGCCCTTTAAAAGGTCTTACTAAAGGTCCTGTGTGCTCGCGCTCTCTCGCTTGCACGTGCTGAAAGGGCCGTCGCGGCCCATGTCAGTGCGTGCACATGGCTGCGGCCCTTGTCAGCGCGTGCATGCGCATGGCTGCGGCCCGTCAGTGTGTGCAAGCACGAGAGCCTTCATTCACAAGTTTGAAAGGGCCACCGAGGCGCGCGCAGGGCTCTTCTGTCTGACACTGGGAGTAGCAGCCTCAGAGCATCTTTTTTGTTTCCTGCTCTACTCACCAGTCCCAGGCAGGGATCAGCTCCCCTGCACTCCCGACCATGGACCCACCTCAGCTCTGCATCCTCCCCCATCTCAGGGACCTGGGTGAGTCCCAATATGGACAATTTGCTTTCTGTATATACAGCACTTGCAGTACCATCTGTATAATGTATACAGACTGCTGTATATACAATACATAAGTGATACTGCTACTGCTGTATATAATCACAGTATCACCTATATAATGTATATACAGCAGTCTGTAAATATTATATAGGTGATACTGTGACTGCCATAACTACAATACATAGGTGATACTTATGTATATATTGTTGTGTACATATAGTATATAATGTACAGCTGTTTATATAGTATGCTGCTGTGTATATAGTATATAGAGTGGAATTCACTCTACATACACTGGCACATCTCTACACTATATACTATATACAGAGCTCTACTCTATACTCTTTAACACAGTATATATTGTGAACAGAGCCGGAAGACGCCGACGCTGAGGAGTCTGGAGCAGAGCAGCAGCCAGTGAGAAGTGGTGATTATTTCATTTTTTATGTTTGGAGCAATATAAGGGGCCCATTATATACTGGAACATCATATGGGGCTAATTACATATGGAGCATCATATGGGGCCCATTATATATGGAACACTATATGGGACCCATTATATACGGAGCATTTTATGGGGCCCATTCTGTTTGGAGCAATATATGGGGCACATTATATACTGGAGCATTATATGAGGCCTATCATACACTGTATGGAGTAATATATGGGGTCCGTTATTTTATATAGGGATCATTATACTGTATGGAGCATTATGTGGTGCCCATAATATTATATGGAGCATTATGTGGTGCCCATAATACTGTATGGAGCAATATATGGGGCTCATTACACTGTATGGAGCAATATATGGGGCTCATTATTGTGGAGAACTATGTGGTGCCAATAATACTGTATGAAGCAAAGTATAACTGCACTTCCTCAAAGTATAACATCGGATTGCACGCAACCATGTTATTCGCCAGTGTGAGCGAGTCCTTATCATTTTCTTCTTTGTTTCTGTAGCGCCCCCACTGCCGCAGGGCCGAGGGGTACCCGGTACCGGGCCTCTGAGTCTCTATTCTGGGGTTGTCACGGTGGCTAGACCCGGTCCGTGACCCTGCTGAGGGGCGTACGATAATAGATGTGCATGGTGGTGGTGGTGCGGTGCAGTAAATAACGAGGACACCAGGTTGCAGTCTCTTTACCTCTTTACTGAAGGCTTCAGGTGTCCAATCCAGGGCACTGTTAACCGGGCTGTCTGAGACCGGCCGGTCCGAAGGCACATCAGGAGTCCCCTTCACAGGTGGGAATCAGCGTCTACCTTCTAGCGCCTGTGTGTTGTAGTACTTCCCTGCTGAGCACCCCGGGATAGTCCTCACAACTGCTTCTGTCTGTCTCTGATGCTCATTCTCTCTGTCCCCCAGATGATATGGCTAGGACACACCCGTATGACGGGGTAGGCCTGGAGTTCTTCCGGGACTCTAGAGTCGCCCCTCTCCCACAGCTGCCTCCGTTGTCTGCTTAGGTGTTTTAGTGAGACAGCCAACCTATAATTGGCTGTCCGGCCGTGGTTTGAAGTAATGCTTGTAGTCTCTTACTTGCTCGGCGTTCCGGCCACCGACTGTTGCCCCTCAGAAGGATGTTGCCTCGATCTTACAGCACGACTCCTTCTGGTTCTATCTCTTCTTTGCTGTATCTCCGTTACTCACTGGTTTGTGCTATTCTTAGGAGTCTGCCAGGATCCCATCCCTGACAGGTCCTCTCACTAGCTCTTCCCAGTTACTTCTCTCCCAGTCTTCCTGTCCAACCCCCAGTTTTACCAGAGTGTGAGGAGTGGCCTACTAGATAGAACCACCCCCCCTGGTGGCCGGAGTGTGAAGTGTAATGTGAGTGTTACCTGATCAGGTGAACTCCTTTAGTGCAGTCAGACGTAACATCACTCCCCTTAGCGGCAGAGCGACATTACTGCAACGACCAGGACTCTGGGGCGCTGCACTCCCCCCCGGTTAAATCCAGTACTCCCGGACTGGGAAAACAAGAACAACAATACATGTTAACAGGAAACACACAACAATTTGAAAGATTATAAACAATTAAACATAACAGTGCTTCCCTTTATGGGAGGGGAGGACTTCTTGAACGTTACGAAAGTTAGGTCATGCACAGTTTATGACTCTCAGTTCAGCGGTTGAAACAGCGGGGACCCCGGGTAAACAAAGGGGTCCCCTTTTAGAAGTTTTTGGAGCAATTCACTGTCCATTACTCCGTGGTCCATTTTTAAAACCTGTAACAGAAGATATGCACACAAACATTTTCAACTAAATAGCAGCCCTCATTAATACCTCCACGTTTTGTAGCGGAGGGGAGTTTGATTCTGAGTGCTGCGCGTAGACCTTCACAGCGCAGGGGTTGCTACTGGCCTAACAGGGCCCGCTATGCTTGCTACCGCTGGTGTAGTGCACTGTCTTCTGGCTACACTTCTAGTGAGTCTGGGTAGCACTGGCAGGCTAGAGCTCTCAGGGCTGCTGTTACCAACAGTGGGTACGACAGATTCGCCGATAGCAGAGGGAGGACTTGCCGGTTCAACAGTTGGCATGGCATCTTCAGGTCGGATCTGCTGAGCTTGCTGAGGCTGCGGGACCGGATGATCTGGTACCACCATTGTTTCTGGTGGGTCCGGCTGTTGGAACATTAGAACAGGTACCACGATGGCCTGATTTATCTGAGTCCAGGACTGGGGAAAATCACCAAGGACAGTGTGGATCATCTTCTCTTCTTCCACAGGCGGGGAGATTCCTGGAGCCGTTTCCCCCTCTCTCAATTTATCAGGGCAGATCTTAAGGTGATCCCTGGATATCGCTGTCGAGGTCTCCCCTCCGTCCTTGCTGATGAGACAGACCTTCGTGTTGTCGAAATCAGATGGCAGGATGGTATACGGTTCCGCTTCCCATTGGTCATCGAGCTTGTGTAGTCTCCTCTTTCGTTTGAGTACTTGCTCACCAGGTGACAGGGGAATCGCAGGAGCGTGCTGGTTGTAGTCCCTTTCTTGTTTTTGCCTAGCCTGGGCGAGACTTCTTTCTACGCACTCCTGTACTTTGCGGTACCTTTGCTGCCTCTCTACATCCCAATCTGCATCCGGTGAGGTATCTTCAGGGACTAGGACCCAGATCAACGGGTAACTGGCTAGACCTTCCTCGCATCAGGTACGCTGGAGTGCAGTTGGTAGAATTTACTGGGATGTGATTGTATATATCCACCAAGTCAGGCAACTTTGTCGGCCACAGGTTCCGTTCCTCTACGGGCAAGGTCTTCAATAAGTCAATCACCACTTGGTTCATCTTTTCGCACATCCCATTGGTTTGAGGATGGTACGGTGTGGTTCTGATCTTCTTACACCCGTACAGTTGTCAGAACTCTTGGAACACTTCTGCTTCGAAGGCTGGTCCCTGATCGGTCAGTACCTTCTCTGGGTAGCCATGGGGCCTACAAAAGTACTGCTGGAAGGCCTTGGCGGCAGTCCTGGCCGTTAGATCCTTGACAGGTACAACCACCAAAAATCTGGAGTAGTGATCTACGATGGTAAGAGCGTAGATATAGCCTGACCGGCTAGGTGTCAGCTTCACATGATCCAGCGCGACCAGTTCGAGCGGCCGTTTGGTGATGATAGGCCGCAGGGGAGCCCGTTGGCTGTCACGGTCCTTCCGGCGTAGGCTACATGGACCGCACTCCCGACACCACTTCTCAATGGCTCTCTTCATGCCAATCCAATAGAACCTCCCTCGGAGCAGCCTCTCTAGCTTCCTCCATCCGAAGTGTCCGGCTCCATCGTGGTAGGCTCCCAGAACCATGGGCGCATCCCGCATCGGTACCACTATCTGCCACACCAATTCATGAGTACGTGGGTTGATGCTCCTCCGGCACAGCTTGCCATCATGGATAAACAGTTTGCTTCTCCCCCGCCACAGCTGTTGGGTCTCCTGTGGATCATCTGGGCCGGGATGCAACCCTGCCTGCGTCAAGAGCTCTTTCACCCGACGGACCGCGGGGTCACCATCCTGGGTTTCCGCCCACCCGTGGTGGGGCAGGGGGTTCAGCGTGGCACCCGGTTGGTTTTTGTGCCTGTTCCTTACATGATGGGAGTTCTGAGTGGCTTTAGGGCGATGGAATGCAGGTAGCTCCACCTCTTCAAGTGCCTCCGGGTCTTCCTCTGCTTCCGGCAAATTGGGCATTCGAGACAAGGCATCAGCATTTGCATTATTGTGTCCTGCCCGGTACTTGATGGTGAAGTTGTAGTTGGACAGCCGGGCCATCCATCGCTGTTCCAAGGCCCCGAGCTTGGCGGTGTCCAGATGTGTTAACGGATTGTTATCCGTGAACACAGTGAATTTCGCTGAGGCCAGGTAGTGTTTGAACCTCTCTGTCACGGCCCAGACAATGGCAAGGAATTCCAGCTTAAAGGAACTGTAGTTGTCAGGGTTCCTTTCCGTGGGACGAAGTTTCCTGCTGGCGTAAGCGATTACCCTCTCCTTGCCCTTCTGGACCTGGGACAGCACGGCTCCCAATCCTACATTGCTGGCATCCGTGTACAGCACAAACGGTTGGTCGTATTCGGGGTAGGCCAGTACCTCTTCTCCCGTCAGTGCCGACTTCAAGCAAGTGAAGGATCCTTCCAGCCCCTCGTTCCAATCAAATGGGGTGTTCTTCCCCTTGGTCTTCTTCGATTGGCCCACCAACAGGTCTTGCAAGGGCGCGGCCTTCTTGGTGAAGTCCTTAATGAACCTCCGGTAATAGCCTACCAGCCCGAGGAATTGCCGGACTTCGTGGAGGTTGCTGGGCTTCGGCCAATCCTGGATCACCGTGACCTTGTCGGGATCTGGGGCCACTCCTTCAGCGCTCACCACATGGCCCAGGTACTGCACTTTAGGTTTCAGCAGATGACATTTGGACGGCTTCACCTTTAAGCCAAAGTTGGACAGGGCTTCAAACACCTCAGCCAGGTGTTTCAAATGGTCTTCGTAGGTCTTGGAGAAGACAATGACATCATCCAAATACAGCAGTACGGTTTCAAAGTTCTTGTGCCCCAGACAGCACTCCATCATCTTCTGGAACGTCCCCAGGGCATTGCACAATCAAAAGGGCATGTAGTTGAATTCGCAGAGACCCATCGGTGTCGTGAAGGTCGTCTTCTCTTTGTCCGCCTCCGCCACGGGAACCTGCCAGTACCCACTGGTGAGATCTAAGGTAGAGAAGTAGTTAGCAGATTTTAAGGCAGCCAGAGACTCTTCTATCCTGGGCAGTGGGTATGCGTCCTTATGTGTAATACGATTCAACTGTCTGTAATCAACACACATCCTCATTGTACCATCCTTCTTTTTAACCAGGACTAATGGAGCTGCCCAGAGGCTACAACTGTCTCTCACCACCCCAGCCTCCTTCATTTCTCGCAACATGTCCTTGGCACACTGGTAATGAGCTGGGGGTACAGGGCGATACCTCTCTTTTATGGGCCGATGGTCTCCCGTGGGGATGTGATGTTGGATCCCCTTCACTTGTCCAAAATCTAAGGGGTGTTTGCTAAATACCCGCTCGTACTCGTGAACCACCCTGTACGCCCCCTGTTTCTGATGGGATGGGGTGGAGTCAGTGCCCACATGCAATTCCCGACACCAATCTTTCGTGTGCCCTGCAGAACCATTGTCCTCCGTCACGTCTGACGGGACCAAGGGTTCTGGTGTCCGTATCACACTATTGTTGACAGTGAACAGTTTGGCGAGCGTGGCATACTTGGTGAGATGAACCTCTTCCTCCCCACAATTGAGGACACGTACGGGCACCCTCCCCTGGCGCACATCGACCACCCCCCGGGCTGTCAGAATAGTAGGCCTATTGTCTGAATACACGGGTTCTACCAAGGCCTGGTAGTCCTTTCCCCTGAGGCCTATGGCTGCCCGACACCATATTAACATTTCACTCCTGGGGGGTATCGCAATGGGGTTTGAATCACTCACAGTGACACGGCCAATCTCACCACCAGTCAGCTGTTGTGATTCGGTTCGTGGGCTCCCCCGGTGGTCTCTTGTGGTACTGGTGTCCTGCAAGCTTTGCCTTCTCAGTTCACCTGTTCCTATCAGGATGTGGGAGTATCCTATTTAACCTTGCTCCTCAGTCATTCTAATGCTGGCCATCAATGTATCCAGAGTGATTCTGTTGCATGTTCCTGCTCCCAGATTTCTGCTCAGCTAAGTTGGACACTTTAGTCCTTAAGTCTATTTTTGTATGTTTTGTCCAGTTTGCACTTATGTGAATCTCTGCAGCTGGAAGCTCTTGTTGGGCTGAAATTACCACTCCAGTGGCATGAGTTGTCACATGAGTTAAGGTAATTTCAGGATGGTGTTTTGAAGGGTTTTTGTTGTGAATTTGGATTCTGGGCTCCCCCGGTGGCTACTGGTGGAATTGAACTGGTGTCTTCATCTTCTCTGTTCACCTGTTCCCATCAAGATGTGGGAGTCGCTATATAACCTTGCTGCTCTGTTAGTTGCTTGCCGGTCAACAATGTTATCAGAAGCCTCTCTGTGCTTGTTCCTGCTCCTAGACAACTACTAGATAAGTTGGACTCTTGTCCATGTTTGTTTTTGCATTTTGTTCCAGTTCACAGCTGTAGTTTCGTTACTGTGTCTGGAAAGCTCTTGTGAACGGGAATTGCCACTCTGGTGTTATGAGTTAATGCCAGAGTTTTAAAGTAATTTCTGGATGGTGTTTTTTGATAGGGTTTTCAGCTGACCATGAAAGTGTCCTTTCTGTCTTCTGCTATGTAGTAAGTGGACCTCAAATTTGCTAAACCTATTTTCATACTACGTTTGTTATTTCATCTCAACTCACCGCCAATACATGTGGGGGGCCTCTGTCTCCTTTCGGGGTATTTCTCTAGAGGTGAGCTAGGACTAATATTTTCCTCTGCTAGCTTTATTTAGTCCTCCGGCTGGGCTGGGCATCTAGAACCAACGTAGGCATGCTACCCGGCCACTGCTAGTTGTGCGTTAGGTTTAGTTCATGGTCAGCTCAGTTCCCATCTTCCAAGAGCTAGTTCCTATATATGCTTATGCTATGATCTCTTGCCATTGAGATCATGACAGTTTGACCGGCCCGCAAAGTGTTAATTGTTTGGGCTGAAGCAGGAGAAAAAGAAGTGTTGAAGGGAAATTTTTTTTTTTTTTTTCCCCTCAGAGTTTTGCTGCCTAGCCCTTAATTGCTGTCTAGCTGCTTCTTACCTCCTCTTAACCCTTGAATGGCTCTGTGTCCACCTGTTTGTAATGGATCTTCAGAGTGTAACTGCAGGTTTGAATAATCTCGCCACGAAGGTACAAAATTTGCAAGATTTTGTTTGTCATGCACCTGTATCTGAGCCGAGAATTCCTTTGCCGGAATTTTTCTCGGGGAATAGATCCGGGTTTCAGAATTTTCGAAATAATTGCAAATTATTTTTGTCTCTGAAATTTCGCTCTGCCGGAGACCCTGCACAGCAGGTCAGGATTGTGATTTCCTTGCTCCGGGGCGACCCTCAAGACTGGGCTTTTTCATTGACACCAGGGGATCCTGCGTTGCTCAATGTGGATGCGTTTTTTCTGGCCTTGGGGTTGCTTTATGACGAACCTCATTTGGAGCTTCAGGCAGAAAAAACTTTGATGTCCCTATCTCAGGGGCAAGATGAAGCGGAAATTTACTGCCAAAGATTCCGTAAATGGTCTGTGCTTACTCAGTGGAATGAGTGCGCCCTGGCGGCGACTTTCAGAGAGGGTCTCTCTGATGCCATTAAGGATGTTATGGTGGGGTTCCCTGTGCCTGCGGGTCTGAATGAGTCCATGACAATGGCTATTCAGATCGATAGGCGTTTGCGGGAGCGCAAACCAGTGCACCATCTGGCGGTGTCCACTGAGAAGTCGCCAGAGAGTATGCAGTGTGATAGAATTCTGTCCCGAAGCGAGCGGCAGAATTTTAGACGGAAAAATGGGTTGTGTTTCTATTGTGGTGATTCTACTCATGTTATATCAGCATGCTCTAAGCGCACTAAAAAGCTTGGTAAATCTGTTTCCATTTGCACCTTACCGTCTAAATTTATTCTATCTGTGACCCTGATTTGCTCTTTGTCATCTATTACCACGGACGCCTATGTCGACTCTGGCGCCGCTTTGAGTCTTATGGATTGGTCCTTTGCCAAACGCTGTGGGTATGATTTAGAGCCTTTGGAGACTCCTATTCCTCTGAAGGGGATTGACTCCACCCCATTGGCTAATAATAAACCACAATACTGGACACAAGTAACTATGCGTATTAATCCGGATCACCAGGAGATTATTCGCTTTCTGGTGCTGTATAATCTACATGATGATTTGGTGCTAGGATTGCCTTGGCTGCAATCTCACAACCCAGTCCTCGACTGGAGAGCTATGTCTGTGTTGAGCTGGGGATGTAAGGGGGCTCATGGGGATGTACCTGTGGTTTCCATTTCATCATCCATTCCCTCTGAAATTCCTGAGTTCCTGTCTGACTATCGTGACGTCTTTGAAGAATCCAAGCTTGGTTCGTTACCTCCGCACCGAGAGTGCGATTGTGCCATAGATTTAATCCCGGGTAGTAAATACCCAAAGGGTCGTTTATTTAATCTGTCTGTGCCTGAACATGCTGCTATGCGAGAATATATAAAGGAGTCCTTGGAAAAGGGACATATTCGTCCATCGTCATCTCCCTTAGGAGCCGGTTTTTTCTTTGTGTCAAAAAAAGACGGCTCTTTGAGACCATGTATTGATTATCGGCTTTTGAATAAAATCACTGTTAAATATCAATACCCATTGCCGTTGCTGACTGATTTGTTTGCTCGCATAAAGGGGGCCAAGTGGTTCTCTAAGATTGACCTTCGTGGGGCGTATAATTTGGTGCGAATCAGGCAGGGGGATGAGTGGAAAACCGCATTTAATACGCCCGAGGGCCACTTTGAGTATTTAGTGATGCCTTTTGGTCTTTCTAATGCTCCGTCAGTTTTCCAGTCCTTTATGCATGATATTTTTCGCGATTATTTGGATAAATTTATGATTGTGTATCTGGATGATATTCTGATTTTTTCGGATGACTGGGACTCTCATGTCCAGCAAGTCAGGAGGGTTTTTCAGGTTTTGCGGTCTAATTCTTTGTGTGTGAAGGGTTCTAAGTGTGTTTTTGGGGTACAGAGGATTTCCTTTTTGGGATATATTTTTTCCCCCTCTTCCATTGAAATGGATCCTGTCAAGGTTCAGGCTATTTGTGATTGGACGCAGCCCTCTTCTCTTAAGAGTCTTCAGAAATTTTTGGGCTTTGCTAACTTTTATCGTCGATTTATTGCTGGTTTTTCGGATATTGCTAAGCCATTGACCGATTTGACTAAGAAGGGTGCTGATGTTGCTGATTGGTCCCCTGATGCTGTGGAGGCCTTTCGGGAGCTTAAGCGCCGTTTTTCCTCTGCCCCTGTGTTGCGTCAGCCTGATGTTGCTCTACCTTTTCAGGTTGAGGTCGACGCTTCTGAGATCGGAGCTGGGGCAGTGTTGTCGCAGAAAAGTTCTGACTGCTCCGTGATGAGGCCTTGTGCCTTCTTTTCCCGTAAATTTTCGCCCGCTGAGCGGAATTATGATGTTGGGAATCGGGAGCTTTTGGCCATGAAGTGGGCTTTTGAGGAGTGGCGCCATTGGCTTGAGGGGGCCAGACATCAGGTGGTGGTATTGACTGACCACAAAAATTTGATTTATCTTGAGACCGCCAGGCGCCTGAATCCTAGACAGGCGCGCTGGTCATTATTTTTCTCTCGGTTTAATTTTGTGGTGTCATACCTACCGGGTTCTAAGAATGTTAAGGCGGATGCCCTTTCTAGGAGTTTTGAGCCTGACTCGCCTGGTAACTCTGAGCCCACAGGTATCCTTAAGGATGGAGTGGTATTGTCAGCCGTTTCTCCAGACCTGCGGCGGGCCTTGCAGGAGTTTCAGGCGGAGAGACCTGATCGTTGCCCACCTGATAAACTGTTTGTTCCTGATGATTGGACCAGTAGAGTCATCTCTGAGGTTCATTCTTCTGCGTTGGCAGGTCATCCTGGCATTTTTGGTACCAGGGATTTGGTGGCAAGGTCCTTCTGGTGGCCTTCCCTGTCACGAGATGTGCGAGGCTTTGTGCAGTCTTGTGACGTTTGTGCTCGGGCCAAGCCTTGTTGTTCTCGGGCTAGTGGATTATTGTTGCCCTTGCCTATTCCTAAGAGGCCTTGGACGCACATCTCGATGGATTTTATTTCAGATCTGCCTGTTTCTCAGAAGATGTCTGTCATCTGGGTGGTGTGTGACCGTTTTTCTAAGATGGTCCATTTGGTTCCTCTGCCCAAGTTACCTTCTTCTTCCGAGTTGGTTCCTCTGTTTTTTCAAAATGTTGTTCGTTTGCATGGTATTCCTGAGAATATCGTTTCTGACAGAGGGACCCAATTCGTGTCTAGATTTTGGCGGGCATTCTGTGCTAGGATGGGCATAGATTTGTCTTTTTCGTCCGCTTTCCATCCTCAGACGAATGGCCAGACCGAGCGGATTAATCAGACCCTGGAGACATATCTGAGGTGTTTTGTGTCTGCTGACCAGGATGATTGGGTTGCTTTTTTGCCATTGGCGGAGTTCGCTCTCAATAATCGGGCCAGCTCTGCCACTTTGGTGTCCCCGTTTTTCTGTAATTCGGGGTTTCATCCTCGATTTTCCTCTGGTCAGGTGGAATCTTCGGATTGTCCTGGAGTGGATGCTGTGGTGGAGAGATTGCATCAGATCTGGGGGCAGGTGGTGGACAATTTGAGGTTGTCCCAGGAGAAGACTCAGCTTTTTGCCAACCGCCACCGTCGTGTTGGTCCTCGGCTTTCTGTTGGGGATTTGGTGTGGTTGTCTTCTCGTTTTGTCCCTATGAGGGTCTCTTCTCCTAAGTTTAAGCCTCGGTTTATCGGCCCGTATAAGATATTGGAGATTCTTAACCCTGTTTCCTTCCGTTTGGACCTCCCTGCATCCTTTTCTATTCATAACGTTTTTCATCGGTCATTATTGCGCAGGTATGAGGTACCGGTTGTGCCTTCCGTTGAGCCTCCTGCTCCGGTGTTGGTTGAGGGTGAGTTGGAGTACGTTGTGGAGAAAATTTTGGACTCTCGTGTTTCCAGACGGAGACTCCAGTATCTGGTCAAGTGGAAGGGATACGGCCAGGAGGATAATTCTTGGGTGAATGCATCTGATGTTCATGCCTCCGTTCTGGTTCGTGCCTTTCATAGGGCCCATCCTGATCGCCCTGGTGGTTCTGGTGAGGGTTCGGTGCCCCCTCCTTGAGGGGGGGGTACTGTTGTGAATTTGGATTCTGGGCTCCCCCGGTGGCTACTGGTGGAATTGAACTGGTGTCTTCATCTTCTCTGTTCACCTGTTCCCATCAAGATGTGGGAGTCGCTATATAACCTTGCTGCTCTGTTAGTTGCTTGCCGGTCAACAATGTTATCAGAAGCCTCTCTGTGCTTGTTCCTGCTCCTAGACAACTACTAGATAAGTTGGACTCTTGTCCATGTTTGTTTTTGCATTTTGTTCCAGTTCACAGCTGTAGTTTCGTTACTGTGTCTGGAAAGCTCTTGTGAACGGGAATTGCCACTCTGGTGTTATGAGTTAATGCCAGAGTTTTAAAGTAATTTCTGGATGGTGTTTTTTGATAGGGTTTTCAGCTGACCATGAAAGTGTCCTTTCTGTCTTCTGCTATGTAGTAAGTGGACCTCAAATTTGCTAAACCTATTTTCATACTACGTTTGTTATTTCATCTCAACTCACCGCCAATACATGTGGGGGGCCTCTGTCTCCTTTCGGGGTATTTCTCTAGAGGTGAGCTAGGACTAATATTTTCCTCTGCTAGCTTTATTTAGTCCTCCGGCTGGGCTGGGCATCTAGAACCAACGTAGGCATGCTACCCGGCCACTGCTAGTTGTGCGTTAGGTTTAGTTCATGGTCAGCTCAGTTCCCATCTTCCAAGAGCTAGTTCCTATATATGCTTATGCTATGATCTCTTGCCATTGAGATCATGACAGGTTTTGCAGCTGACCGCGAAGTCCTCTGTTGTATCTTTCTGCTATTTAGTTAGCGGGCCTCTCTGTGCTAAATCTGCTTTCATACTACGTGTGTCTTTTCATCTGCTCTCACCGTTATTATATGTGGGGGGCTGCTATCTCCTGTGGGGACATTCTCTGGAGGCAAGCCAGGACTGTGTTTTCTTCTACCAGGGGTAGTTAGTTCTCCGGCTGGCACGCGGCATCTAGAGACAACGCAGGAATGCCCCCTGGCTACTTCTAGTGTGGTGTGTAGGTTTAGCATCGCGGTCAGCTCTAGTTTCCATCACCCGAGAGCTTGTCCGTTTATTCTATGCTTCTGATGTTTCCTTGCCATTGGAAACCATAACAGTATGGCCAGCCAAAAATGTTTAATCTATAGGCTGAAGCAGGAGAGAAAAGGAACTGTGTGAAACCTTTTTTTTTTTTTCCTCTGAAGTTGCACTCCAGCTCTAATTGCAGTCTCCTGTTTTCCTCTCCTCTTAACCCCTGAATGGCTCAGACTTTATCTGTTGAAATATTGATCTCCAGCGTCTGGCTACCAATTTGAATAATCTTGCCTCTAAAGTTCAGAATATACAAGATTTTTTGTTACATGCTCCTCGGTCTGAACCTAAAATTCCTATACCGGAGTTTTTTTCTGGAGATCGATCTTGTTTTCTAAATTTTAAATACAATTGTAAATTGTTTCTTTCGCTGAGATCTCATTCTGCTGGAGATCCTGCCCAGCAAGTAAAAATTGTTATTTCTTTACTGCGGGGTGACCCCCAAAATTGGGCATTTTCATTGGCACCAGGGGATCCTGCGTTGCTCAATGTGGATGCGTTTTTTCTGGCTTTGGGGTTGCTTTATGAGGAACCAAATTTGGAGATTCAGGCTGAGAAAGCCCTAATAGCCCTCTCTCAGGGGCAAGATGAAGCCGAAATATATTGCCAAAAATTTCGAAAATGGTCTGTGCTTACTCAGTGGAATGAGTGCGCTCTGGCGGCAATTTTCAGAGAAGGTCTCTCTGATGCTGTAAAAGACGTCATGGTGGGGTTTCCTGCGCCTACTGGTCTGAATGAGTCCATGACAATGGCAATTCAGATTGATCGGCGTTTACGGGAACGCAAACCTGTGCACCAGTTGGCGGTGTCTTCTGAAGAGGCACCACAGAGTATGCAATGTGATAGCTTTCTGTCCAGAAGCGAACGACAGATTTATAGGCGCAAAAATCATTTGTGCTTCTATTGTGGAAATTCTACTCATGTTATATCAGCATGCTCTAAACGAACAAAGAAAGTTGATAAATCCTCTGCTATTGGCACTTTGCAGTCCAAGTTTATTTTGTCTGTAACTCTAATTTGTTCGTTATCTTCTATTGTTGCGGATGCGTATGTGGATTCTGGCGCCGCTTTGAGTCTTATGGATTGGTCCTTTGCCAGGCGCTGTGGGTTTGATCTAGAGCCTCTGGAAGTTCCTATACCTTTAAAGGGTATTGATTCTACACCATTGGCTAGTAATAAACCACAATACTGGACACAAGTGACTATGCGTATGACTCCAGACCATCAAGAGGTGATTCGCTTCCTTGTACTGTATAATCTACATGATGTGTTGGTGCTGGGATTGCCATGGTTGCAAACTCATAACCCAGTCCTTGACTGGAAAACAATGTCTGTACTAAGCTGGGGATGTCAGGGAAATCATGGGGACACATCTTTGGTCTCCATTGCTTCATCTATTCCCTCTGAAATTCCTGAGTTTTTGTCTGATTATCGTGAGGTTTTTGAGGAATCTACTCTTAATTCTCTTCCTCCTCACAGAGATTGCGATTGCGCCATAGATTTGATCCCTGGCAGTAAATTTCCTAAGGGTCGTCTATTCAATCTGTCTGTACCTGAACATGCTGCTATGCGAGAGTATATTAGGGAGTCCTTGGAAAAGGGACATATTCGTCCTTCTTCGTCTCCTCTTGGAGCGGGGTTCTTTTTCGTAGCTAAAAGTGATGGTTCTTTGAGACCTTGTATTGATTATAGACTCTTGAATAAGATCACAGTCAAGTATCAGTATCCTTTGCCATTGCTGACAGATTTATTTGCTCGCATTGAGGGGGCGAAGTGGTTCTCTAAGATTGATCTTCGCGGTGCGTATAATTTGGTGCGAATTAAGCAGGGGGATGAGTGGAAAACCGCATTTAATACGCCCGAGGGCCATTTTGAGTATTTGGTGATGCCTTTTGGTCTGTCAAATGTCTTCCATCGGTCATTATTGCGGAGGTATGAGGTACCACTTGTGCCTTCTGTTGAGCCTCCTGCTCCTGTGCTGGTTGAGGGTGAATTGGAGTACGTGGTGGAGAAAATCTTGGACTCCCGTGTTTCCAGACGGAGACTTCAATATCTGGTGAAATGGAAGGGCTACGGTCAAGAGGATAATTCTTGGGTTACAGCTTCTGATGTTCATGCTTCTGATTTGGTCCGTGCCTTTCATAGGGCTCATCCAGATCGCCCTGGTGGTTCTTGTGAGGGTTCGGTGCCCCCTCCTTAAGGGGGGGGTACTGTTGTGATTCGGTTTGTGGGCTCCCCCGGTGGTCTCTTGTGGTACTGGTGTCCTGCAAGCTTTGCCTTCTCAGTTCACCTGTTCCTATCAGGATGTGGGAGTATCCTATTTAACCTTGCTCCTCAGTCATTCTAATGCTGGCCATCAATGTATCCAGAGTGATTCTGTTGCATGTTCCTGCTCCCAGATTTCTGCTCAGCTAAGTTGGACACTTTAGTCCTTAAGTCTATTTTTGTATGTTTTGTCCAGTTTGCACTTATGTGAATCTCTGCAGCTGGAAGCTCTTGTTGGGCTGAAATTACCACTCCAGTGGCATGAGTTGTCACATGAGTTAAGGTAATTTCAGGATGGTGTTTTGAAGGGTTTTGCAGCTGACCGCGAAGTCTTCTGTTGTATCTTTCTGCTATTTAGTTAGCGGGCCTCTCTGTGCTAAATCTGCTTTCATACTACGTGTGTCTTTTCATCTGCTCTCACCGTTATTATATGTGGGGGGCTGCTATCTCCTGTGGGGACATTCTCTGGAGGCAAGCCAGGACTGTGTTTTCTTCTACCAGGGGTAGTTAGTTCTCCGGCTGGCGCGCGGCATCTAGAGACAACGCAGGAATGCCCCCTGGCTACTTCTAGTGTGGTGTGTAGGTTTAGCATCGCGGTCAGCTCTAGTTTCCATCACCCGAGAGCTTGTCCGTTTATTCTATGCTTCTGATGTTTCCTTGCCATTGGAAACCATAACAGTCAGCTCTACCTGCTGCCTCTGCATCAGAGCTTTGATTTCTTTTTGCAAGGCACGTTGTTTGCTGTGGCCAGCGGTCTTGGCTACCTGTTGCAACAAAACAATAACTTCTGCAAGACAATTTTCTATAACATTGGTACCGATAGTCATCATGGGATTACATTCTCGGCGGTCAATATCAACAATCACAATCCCCTGGGCTTTCAACTCCACCCGCCCCACTTTGATAGTGGCCTCTTTATACCCCACTTGTGGCAATGGCTGACCATTACTGGCTATTATGGTGAAATCGTAATCGGGGCCACGAGTAATATCGGTGTCCTCCCAATACCGTTTATAGAGTACATAAGGCATAGTCGTCACCTGAGAACCGGTGTCCAGCAAAGCATTCAGGGGGATGCCGTCAACCACTACAGGAAGAACTGGTCGCCCTCCAATGTATTTGGCTCTCCAATGCTGTGGGCCTGACCGTCCTATTCCTGGGGGTTGGCCCTTTGCCCCAGGGGTTGCTCGTTTAAAGAACAGTACCTTGCAAGGTGGCCCACCTGATGACAGCGGCGGCAGATGGGTCGTCCATCCTCATGGAAGCGATCGTCGGACCAGCCTCTGGTCGGCGGGGTCCTCCTCTGTTGCATCCAAGGAACATCTTCCGGTCTGGTGGCGAGCTGGATCTTCTCCTTGGGGGCCTCCTGTAGGGACCGCACCGTCCGGGCCAGGGCAGCAACGCTCTTGGTCAGCTCCTGCATCTGGAGGCGGAGTCCTGCAGGGCAGTCGTCTTCTAGGCTCTGGGCATCGGCCTCGGCGGCGACTGGAACATCCGACACCACCTCCTGGTGGTATGTGAGAGCGGGACGCCTGGGAGGTGTTGCACGGCTAGGCTGTCGCTCCTGCCATGCCTGGATAGCTTTATCCTTGAATTGCGCAAAAGTCAAGTCTGGATTTTGCATGGCCAGGAAGTGCAGTTGACCCCTTTGGTGGCTGCACAGGAGCCCCTCAATGAACCGCTCCTTCAGGAGTTTATCCTCATCCTGCATGCTGTCAGGGTCACTCTGCTTAATGGCCCGCATCGCCTCCTGAAGATTAAGGGCATAATCCCGTAAGCTATTGCAGCGCCCCAGAGTCCTGGTCGTTGCAGTAACGTCGCTCTGCCGCTAAGGGGAGTGATGTTACGTCTGATTGCACTAAAGGAGTTCACCTGATCAGGTAACACTCACATTACACTTCACACTCCGGCCACCAGGGGGAGTGGTTCTATCTAGTAGGCCACTCCTCACACTCTGGTAAAACTGGGGGTTGGACAGGAAGACAGGGAGAAGTAACTGGGAAGAGCTAGTAAGAGGACCTGTCAGGGATGGGATCCTGGCAGACTCCTAAGAATAGCACAAACCAGTGAGCAACGGGGATACAGCAAAGAAGTGATAGAACCAGAAGGAGTCGTGCTGTAAGATCGAGGCAACATCCTTCTGAGGGGCAACAGTCGGTGGCCAGAACGCCGAGCAAGTAAGAGACTACAAGCATTACTTCAAAACACGGCCGGACAGCCAATTATAGGTTGGCTGTCTCACTAAAACACCTAAGCAGACAACGGAGGCAGCTGTGGGAGAGGGGCGACTCTAGAGTCCCAGAATACCTCCAGGCCTACCCCGTCATACGGGTGCGTCCTAGCCATATCATCTGGGGGACGGAGAGAACGAGCATCAGAGACAGACAGAAGCAGTTGTGAGGACTATCCCGGGGTGCTCAGCAGGGAAGGACTACAACACATAAGCGCTAGAAGGTAGACGCTGATTCCCATCTGTGAAGGGGACTCCTGATGTGTCTTTGGACCGGCCGGTCTCAGACAGCCCGGTTAACAGTGCCCTGGATTGGACACCTGAAGCCTTCGGTAAAGAGACTGCAACCTGGTGTCCTCGTTATTAACTGCGGACCGGCGCTACACCGCACCATCCACATCTATTATTTACTGTACGCCCCTCAGCAGGGTCACGGACCGGGCCTAGCCACCGTGACAACCCCAGAGCAGAGACTCAGAGGCCCGGTACCGGGTACCCCTCGGCCCTGCGGCAGTGGAGGCGCTACAACTTGGCGTCACGAACAGGATCTACTTAAGCCTGAAGAATCAGGTCATGTGTGCCTTGGAACTGTGATTTACTGTGCTTGGACTGTACTTTATTGTAAAGACTGTGTGTTGCCAATTGCCGCCAAGAGTTCCCGCCACGATTCGCATTGCCGTGCACGGAGGGAGGAGCCTTAGCTTCGTGGGCGGAACCGGCCAAAAGAAGCGCGGAACGAGAAAGCGCGGTAACGTGCCAATCCCGGAAGAGGAACTCTGAACTCCAGCAGGTTAGTAGAGGAGGGGCCAGTCATGTCCGAGTCGGGAGGAGCGGAGGAGGAGGCCGCAGCCGGGGACGCAGGGGCACCTCCGGGCCCCGCTGCGGGCGAAGCCGCGGCCCTAATACAACCACCGGTTGCCGCAGAACCCGCTGCCCCCCTCAGCCAGTCGGACGCTGCCGCTAACACAAAAGCCATAATGCCCTTCTCTATGCCGTACCTGCCCGGAGCGGCCTGGCTCCCACGATATTCCGGGGAGTCACATACATTCACTGACTTTAAAGAAGGAATCTGCAGCCTGATCGAGTTCTATCCCCTGACAGAGCCTCAGAAGGTTCATATGATAACCGGCCAACTCTTTGGGGCGGCTCTGAGAGAAATGAAGTCCTGGCCCGCCGCGATAAGGAAACGGCACAGCAGGTTTTTGCAAAGCTTAAAGCCACCTTTGATACCCGCACTGCTACAGAGATTAAATTGACTTTCTATGGATGCAAACCGAGACCGCAGGATAGCTTACGGGACTATGCCCTTAATCTCCAGGAGGCGCTGCGGGCCATTAAGCAGAGTGACCCCGACAGCGTGCAAGATGAGGATAAACTCCTGAAAGAACGGTTCATTGAAGGGCTCCTGTGCAGCCACCAAAGGGTTCAACTGCACTTCCTGGCCATGCAAAATCCAGACTTGACTTTTGCGCAATTCAAGGATAAAGCTATCCAGGCATGGCAGGAGCGACAGCCTAGCCGTGCAGCACCTCCCAGGCGACCCGCTCTCACATACCACCAGGAGGTGGCGTCGGATGCCCCAGTTGCGGCCGAGGCCGACGGCCAGAGCCTAGAGGACGACTCCCCTGCAGGACTCCGCCTCCAGATGCAGGAGCTAACCAAGAGCGTTGCTGCCCTGGCCCGGACGGTGCAGTCCCTACAGGAGGCCCCCAAGGAGAAGATCCAGCTGACCTCCAGACCGGAGAATGTTCCTTGGACGCGACAGAGGAGGACCCCGCCAACCAGAGGCCGATCCAATGATCGCTTCCATGAGGATGGACAACCCATCTGCCGCCGCTGTCATCAGGTGGGCCACTTTGCAAGGTACTGTCCTTTAAACGAGCAACCCCTGGGGCGAAGGGCCAACCCCCAGGAGTAGGATGGTCAGGCCCTCAGCATTGGAGAGCCAAATACATTGGAGGGCGACCAGTTCTTCCTGTGGTGGTTGACGGCATCCCCCTGAATGCTTTGCTGGACACCGGTTCTCAGGTGACGACTATGCCTTATGTCCTCTATAAACGGTATTGGGAGGACACCGATATTACTCGTGGCCCCGATGACGATTTCACCATAATAGCCAGTAATGGTCAGCCATTGCCACAAGTGGGGTATAAAGAGGCCACTATCAAAGTGGGGCGGGTGGAATTGAAAGCCCAAGGGATTGTGATTGTTGATATTGATCGCCGAGAATGTAATCCCATGATGACTCTTGGTACTAATGTTATAGAAAATTGTCTTGCAGAAGTTATTGTTTTGTTGCAACAGGTGGCAGAAACCGCTGGCCGCAGCGAACAACGTGCCCTGCAAAAATAAATCAAAGCTCTGATGCAGAGACAGCAGGTAGAGCTGACTGGTGGTGAGATTGGTCGTGTCACTGTGCGTGATTCAAACCCCATCGCGATACCCCCCAGGAGTGAAATGTTAATATGGTGTCGGGCAGCCATAGGCCTCAGGGGAAAGGATTACCAGGCCTTGGTAGAACCCATATATTCAGACAATAGGCCTACTATTCTGACGGCCCGGGGGGTGGTCGACGTCCGCCAGGGGAGGGTGCCCGTCCGTGTCCTCAATTGCGGGGAGGAAGAGGTTCATCTCACCAAGTATGCCACGCTCGCCAAACTGTTTACTGTCAATAATAGTGTGATACAGACACCTGAACCCTTGGTCCCGTCAGACGTGGCGGAGGGCAACGGTTCTGCAGGGCACTCGAAAGATTGGTGTCGGCAATTGCACGTGGGCACTGACTCCACCCCATCCCATCAGAAACAGGGGGCCTACAGGGTGGTTCACGAGTACGAGCGGGTATTTAGCAAACACCCCCTAGATTTTGGACAAGTGAAAGGGATCCAACATCACATCCCCACGGGAGATCACCGGCCCATAAAAGAGAGATACCGCCCTGTACCCCCAGCTCATTACCAGTGTGCCAAGGACATGTTGCGAGAAATGAAGGAGGCTGGGGTGGTGAGAGACAGTTGTAGCCCCTGGGCAGCTCCGTTAGTCCTTGTTAAAAAGAAAGATGGCACCATGAGGATGTGCGTTGATTACAGGCAGTTGAACCGCATTACACATAAAGATGCATACCCACTGCCCAGGATAGAGGAGTCTCTGGCTGCTTTAAAATCCGCTAACTACTTCTCTACCTTAGATCTCACCAGTGGGTACTGGCAGGTTCCCGTGGCGGAGGCGGACAAAGAGAAGACAGCCTTCACAACGCCGATGGGACTCTGCGAATTCAACTACATGCCCTTCGGATTGTGCAATGCCCCGGGGACGTTCCAGAGGATGATGGAGTGCTGCCTGGGACACATGAACTTCGAAACCGTGCTGCTGTATTTGGATGATGTCATTGTCTTCTCGAAGACCTACGAAGACCATCTGAAGCACCTGGCCGAGGTGTTTGAAGCCCTGTCCAACTTTGGCTTAAAGGTGAAACCGTCCAAGTGTCATCTGCTGAAACCTAAAGTGCAGTACCTGGGCCATGTGGTGAGCGCTGAAGGAGTGGCCCCAGACCCCGACAAGGTCACGGTGATCAAGGACTGGCCAAAGCCCAGTGACCTTCACGAAGTCCGGCAGTTCCTCGGGCTGGTAGGCTATTACCGGAGGTTCATTAAGGACTTTACCAAGAAGGCCGCACCCTTGCAAAACCTGTTGGTGGGCCAACGAAAAAGGACCAAGGGGAGGAGCACCCCCTTTGATTGGAACGAGGAGCTGGAGGGATCCTTCACTTGTTTGAAGTCGGCACTGACGGGAGAATAGGTACTGGCTTACCCCAAATACGACCAACCGTTTGTGCTGTACACAGATGCCAGCAATGTGGGATTAGGAGCCGTGCTGTCCCAGGTCCAGAAAGGCAAAGAAAGGGTGATCGCTTACGCCAGCAGGAAACTCCGTCCCACGGAAAGAAACCCTGATAACTACAGTTCCTTTAAGCTGGAATTCCTTGCCATCGTCTGGGCAGTGACAGAGAGGTTCAAACACTACTTGGCCTCCGCGAAATTCACCGTCTTCACGGATAACAATCCGCTAACGCATCTGGATACTGCCAAACTCGGGGCCTTGGAACATCGGTGGATGGCCCGGCTGTCCAACTACGATTTCACCATCAAGTACCGGGCAGGGCACAAGAATGCCAATGCCGATGCCTTGTCCCGAATGCCCAATTTGCCAGAAACGGGAGAAGACCAGGAGGCACTTGAAGAGGTGGAGCTGCCTGCATTCCATCGCCCCAAAGCCACTCAGAACGCTCATCATGTGAAGAACAGGCACAGGAACCAACCGGATGCCACGCTGAATCCCCTGCCCCATCATGGATGGGCGGAAACTCAGGATGGTGACCCCGCGGTCCGTCGGGTGAAAGAGCTCTTGACGCAGGCAGGGTTGCATCCCGGCCCAGATGATCCACAGGAAACCCAACAGCTGTGGAAGGGGAGAAGCAAACTGTTTATCCATGATGGCAAGCTGTGCAGGAGGAGCATCGACCCACGTACTCATGAATTGGTGTGGCAGATAGTGGTGCCAAGGCGAGATGCGCCCATGGTTCTGGGAGCCTACCACGATGGAGCCGGACACTTCGGATGGAGGAAGCTAGAGAGGCTACTCCGAGGGAGGTTCTATTGGATTGGCATGAAGAGAGCCATTGAGAAGTGGTGTCGGGAGTGCGGTCCATGTGGCCTGCGCAGGAAGGACCGTGGCAGCCAACGGGCTCCCCTGCAGCCTATCATCACCAAACGGCCGCTCGAACTGGTCGCGCTGGATCATGTGAAGCTGACACCTAGCCGGTCCGGCTATATCTATGCTCTTACCATCGTAGATCACTACTCCAGATTTCTGGTGGTTGTACCTGTCAAGGATGTAACGGCCAGGACTGCCGCCAAGGCCTTCCAGCAGTACTTTTGTAGGCCCCATGGCTACCCGGAGAAGGTACTGACTGATCAGGGACCAGCATTCGAAGCAGAAGTGTTCCAAGAGTTCTGCCAACTGTACGGGTGTAAGAAGATCCGAACCACGCCGTACCACCCTCAAACCAATGGGATGTGCGAAAAGATGAACCAGGTGGTGATCGACTTATTGAAGACCTTGCCCGTAGAGGAACGGAACCTGTGGCTGACTAAGTTGCCTGACTTGGTGGATATCTACAATCACATCCCAGTAAATTCCACCAACTGTACTCCAGCGTACCTAATGAGGGGAAGGCCTAGCCAGTTACCCGTTGATCTGGACATGGGGGTCCTAGTCCCTGAAGATACCTCGCCGGATGCAGATTGGGATGCAGAAAGGCAGCGAAGGTACCGCAAAGTACAGGAGTGCGTGGAAAGAAGTCTCGCCCAGGCTAGGCAAAAACAAGAAAGGGACTACAACCAGCACGCTCCTGCAATTCCCCTGTCACCTGGTGAGCAAGTACTTAAACGAAAGAGGAGACTACACAAGCTCGATGACCAATGGGAAGCAGAACCGTATACCATCCTGCCTCTGATTTCGACAACACGAAGGTCTGTCTCATCAGCAAGGACAGAGGGGAGACCTCGACAGCGGTATCCAGGGATCACCTTAAGGTCTGCCCCGATAAGTTGAGAGAGAGGGACACGGCCCCAGGAATCTCCCCGCCGGTGGAAAAGGAGAAGATGATCCATACCGTCCTTGGTGACTTTCCCCAGTCCTGGACTCAGATAAATCAGGCCATCGTGGTACCTGTTCTAACGTTTCAACAGCCGGACCCACCAGAAACAATGGTGGTACCAGATCATCCGGCCCCGCAACCTCAACAAGCCCTACCTGAAGATGCTGTGCCGACCGTTGAACTGGCGGATCCTCCCTCTGCTATCGGCGAGCCTGCCGTACCCACTGTTGCTAGTAGCAGCCCTGAGAGCTCTAGCCTGCCCGTGCTACCCAGACTCACTAGAAGTGTAGCTAGGAGGCAGTACACTACACCAGCGGTAGCAAGCATAGTGGGCCCGGCTAGGCCAGTAGCAACCCCTGCGCTGCGAAGGTCCACGCGCAGCACTCAGAATCAAACTCCCCTCCGCTACAAAACTTGCAGGTTTTTGCAAAGCTTAAAGCCACCTTTGATACCCGCACTGCTACCGAAATTAAACTGACTTTCTATGGGTGCAAGCAGAGGCCGCAGGATAGTGTAGCGCCTCCACTGCCGCAGGGCCGAGGGGTACCCGGTACCGGGCCTCTGAGTCTCTGCTCTGGGGTTGTCATGGTGGCTAGGCCCGGTCCGTGACCCTGCTGAGGGGCGTACAGTAAATAATAGATGTGGATGGTGCGGTGCAGCGCCGGTCCGCAGTTAATAACGAGGACACCAGGTTGCAGTCTCTTTACCTCTTTACTGAAGACTTCAGGTGTCCAATCCAGGGCACTGTTAACCGGGCTGTCTGAGACCGGCCGGTCCGAAGACACATCAGGAGTCCCCTTCACAGATGGGAATCAGCGTCTACCTTCTAGCGCTTATGTGTTGTAGTCCTTCCTTGCTGAGCACCCCAGGATAGTCCTCACAACTGCTTCTGTCTGTCTCTGATGCTCGTTCTCTCTGTCCCCCAGATGATATGGCTAGGACGCACCCGTATGACGGGGTAGGCCTGGAGTTCTTCCGGGACTCTAGAGTCGCCCCTCTCCCACAGCTGCCTCCGTTGTCTGCTTAGGTGTTTTAGTGAGACAGCCAACCTATAATTGGCTGTCCAGCCGTGGTTTGAAGTAATGCTTGTAGTCTCTTACTTGCTCGGCGTTCCGGCCACCGACTGTTGCCCCTCAGAAGGATGTTGCCTCGATCTTACAGCACGACTCCTTCTGGTTCTATCACTTCTTTGCTGTATCTCCGTTACTCACTGGTTTGTGCTATTCTTAGGAGTCTGCCAGGATCCCATCCTTGACAGGTCCTCTCACTAGCTCTTCCCAGTTACTTCTCTCCCAGTCTTCCTGTCCAACCCCCAGTTTTACCAGAGTGTGAGGAGTGGCCTACTAGATAGAACCACTCCCCCTGGTGGCCGGAGTGTGAAGTGTAATGTGAGTGTTACCTGATCAGGTGAACTCCTTTAGTGCAATCAGACGTAACATCACTCCCCTTAGCGGCAGAGCGACGTTACTGCAACGACCAGGACTCTGGGGCGCTGCATTTCACCACAGGTTTCAGCTTACAAATACTGATGTAAAATACTGACCAAATACTGGGATGTGAACGTGGCCTAAGAATGATCTCTGATACAAATCATACAAATCATTATTATGACACATTTATCAGCAGCATCCTGTATTGGCACAAGATAATTATCACTGTTGCATAAATAATTTTGGAAAATGTTTCTGATTCCAGCAAAAAGAAAGTGGCGCATGCAGATGGGCATATTTAATTTGCCTGGACTGACCGTGAGTTTCCCGACCTAAACTTATAGCTATATACAGTGGGGCAAAAAAGTATTTAGTCATTCAGCAATAGTGCAAGTTCCACCACTTAAAAAGATGAGAGGCGTCTGTAATTTACATCATAGGTAGACCTCAACTATGGGAGACAAACTGAGAAAAAAAACCCCAGAAAATCACATTGTCTGTTTTTTTATCATTTTATTTGCATATTATGGTGGAAAATAAGTATTTGGTCAGAAACAAAATTTCATCTCAATACTTTGTAATATATCCTTTGTTGGCAATGACAGAGGTCAAACGTTTTCTGTAAGTCTTCACAAGGTTGCCACACACTGTTGTTGGTATGTTGGCCCATTCCTCCATGCAGATCTCCTCTAGAGCAGTGATGTTTTTGGCTTTTCGCTTGGCCACACGGACTTGCAACTCCCTCCAAAGGTTTTCTATAGGGTTGAGATCTGGAGACTAGCTAGGCCACTCCAGGACCTTGAAATGCTTCTTACGAAGCCACTCCTTCGTTGCCCTGGTGGTGTGCTTTGGATCATTGTCATGTTGAAAGACCCAGCCACGTTTCATCTTCAATGCCCTTGCTGATGGAAGGAGGTTTGCACTCAAAATCTTACCATACATGGCCCCATTCATTCTTTCATGTACCCGGATCAGTCGTCCTGGCCCCTTTGCAGAGAAACAGCCCCAAAGCATGATGTTTCCACCACCATGCTTTACAGTAGGTATGGTGTTTGATGGATGCAACTCAGTATTCTTTTTCCTCCAAACACGACAAGTTGTGTTTCTACCAAACAGTTCCAGTTTGGTTTCATCAGACCATAGGACATTCTCCCAAAACTCCTCTGGATCATCCAAATGCTCTCTAGCAAACTTCAGACGGGCCCAGACATGTACTGGCTTAAGCAGTGGGACACGTCTGGCACTGCAGGATCTGAGTCCATGGTGGCGTAGTGTGTTACTTATGGTAGGCCTTGTTACATTGGTCCCAGCTCTCTGCAGTTCATTCACTAGGTCCCCCCGCGTGGTTCTGGGATTTTTGCTCACCGTTCTTGTGATCATTCTGACCCCACGGGGTGGGATTTTGCGTGGAGCCCCAGATCGAGGGAGATTATCAGTGGTCTTGAATGTCTTCCATTTTCTAATTATTGCTCCCACTGTTGATTTCTTCACTTCAAGCTGGTTGGCTATTGCAGATTCAGTCTTCCCAGCCTGGTGCAGGGCTACAATTTTGTTTCTGGTGTCCTTTGACAGCTCTTTGGTCTTCACCATAGTGGAGTTTGGAGTCAGACTGTTTGAGGGTGTGCACAGGTGTCTTTTTATACTGATAACAAGTTTAAACAGGTGCCATTACTACAGGTAATGAGTGGAGGAAAGAGGAGACTCTTAAAGAAGAAGTTACAGGTCTGTGAGAGCCAGAAATCTTGATTGTTTGTTTCTGACCAAATACTTATTTTCCACCATAATATGCAAATAAAATGATAAAAAACAGACAATGTGATTTTCTGGATTTTTATTTCTCAGTTTGTCTCCCATAGTTGAGGTCTACCTATGATGTAAATTACAGACGCCTCTCATCTTTTTAAGTGGTGGAACTTGCACTATTGCTGAATGACTAAATACTTTTTTGCCCCACTGTATGTGCCTAGAAATTAGGGCATAAGTAAGACCAGACATTCTGGTCCGTATAACGACTATAAAACATGGTCGCCTCAACCAGAAAAAATACTGCTCATATAGTTCAAATTGATTGAGTTTCATAACACACTTATCAATATAAAAGGATTAATAAGGTCAACCTGTCTCCTTGTCAGTAATCCTATTGACAACCAGAACAGGCAACAAGTCTACAATACCTTAATTGGCTGCTCCAAAAAATAATAGGTTGCATTCAGCAGCACAGCAGGGTAATAAAGTAGACTTTATGTCTACTGTGTAAAGGTACCGTCACACTCAGCGACGCTGCAGCGATATAGACAACGAGCCGATCGTTGCAGCGTCGCTGTTTAGGTCGCTGTAGAGACGTCAAACACAGCAGCTCCAGAACGATGCAGGAGCGATCCTGTGACGTAACGGTGACTCACTTATCGTTCTCAAAGGTCGTTAGCTCCATGTAAAACATTGCTGGCATCGTTGCTTTTGCTGTCAAACACGACGATACACGCCGACCTGACGACCAAATAAAGTTCTGGACTTCTAGCTCCGACCAGCGATATCACAGCGGGATCCAGATCGCTGCTGCGTGTCAAACACAACGAGATCGCTATCCAGGAGGCTGCAACGTCACGGATCGTTGTCGTTCTCGTTGTAAAGTTGCTGAGTGTGAAGGTACCTTAAGTCATCCAGTAAGAGCTATTCATCTAGTATGTACCATTGGTGTGAATACCTGGCGTGCACTTTTCTAACTTCACTGAACCCTCAGATGCTTCATAGACATTTATAACCATTGAGCCATGAAAATAATAAAAAAAAATCAAATTTTTCCCACAAAAATGCTTTTAGACCCAAATGTTGCATTTTCATAAAGGGACAGGAGAAATTGATCCATACAATTTGTTTTGCAACTTCTCCTGAGTACGACGATACCCCATATGAGGGAGAAAACTACTGTTTGTGCGCATGGCAGGGCTCGGAAGGGAAGGAACGTGATTTGACTTTTTGAATGTAAAATTTTCTGGAATCATTAGCGGATGTCATGTCCCATTTGGAGAGCCTCTAATGTGCCTAAACAGTGGAAACCCTCCACAAGTGACCCCATTTTGGTAATGAAACCCCTAATGGAATGTACTTAGATGTGTGGTGAGCACCTTGAACCCCAAAGTGCTTCACAGAAGTTTATAACGATGAGCCGTGAAAATAATAAAATCACATTTTCCCCACAAAAATGTTATTTTAGCCTCAAGAGAACAGGAGAAATTGCACCATACAATTTGTTGTGCAATTTCTCCTGAGTACACCAATATCTCATATGTGGGGGAATAATACTTTTGAGACACAATGCAAAGCTCAGAATGGAAGAGGTGCCATATTGGAGTTTAGATTTTGCTGGAATGGTTTGAGGGTGCCATGTCACATTGGCAGAGCCCCTGAGGTGCCAGAATAACAGAAATCCCCTATATGTGAACTCATTTTACAAACTATACTCCCCAATGAATTCATCAAGTGGTGCAGTGATCATATTGACACCAAATGTGTCTCAGATAATTTCATACCATTGAGCAGTGAAGAAAGAATAAATACAATTTTTTCCACAAAAATGTTGATTTAGACCCAAGTTTTTAATTTTTCTAAGGGCTAATAGGACATTTTTTTACAACAAAGTGAGGTCCATTTTTTTCCGAGTGTGCCAATACCCTTCCTGAAATCGGGAAATATATTTCAGGCACAAAGCAAAGCTCAGAAAGCAAGGAGCACCAAATTTTACTGTCATGGTTTGCAGGTACAATGACCCACTGGGAGAGCACATGAGGTGCAACAACAGCAGAACCCCCCATAAGTGACCGCATTTTACAAACTACACCTCTCAATGAATTTGTATAGCAGTGCAGCGATCATATTGACACCACAGGTGTGTCACAGAATTTTATACCAATAGCGTTGCAGTCACCAGTACATTAAGCCAAGCCTGTGCTTCTGGAGACACGCACCTGTAAGTTAGGTGGGCTCTCATCGCTTCAGAAATGCCATACATATGAACACTATATGTGGTTTAGGTACACTGTGGGGATCAGAAGGGAGGGGGCATTTGGATATGGGAGCACAGAATTTGCTGAATTTCGTTTAGAGAATGAGGAGCCATTTTGTTTTTCCAGAGCCTTTATATTATCAGTAATGTACAAGCCCCCTATATTTCCGTTAACAGATGACAGATCTGATTGGGGACTTGCTTTTTTGTGAATTTAGTTGAAGCTTTTATTGGGAACATTTTACATAATGTTTGGGATCACAGTTATCGAGCGCTCTACGCTGAGCACTTACTTTGGGGTTTCCATGTAAATGTCTGAGTGACATGATTCAGATGAATCCCTGAGGGATCCATTCACTATAATGAGACAGCAGAGTTACTCTGGAGTCCGTCTGGCCTCTGTTCAGCGGTGGCCGATGGCAACTTTTATGCAATTCTACAAAGATGGACATAGCCAAATCACAGGTTAGACGGCATCCACAGCTCCTCCATCTGTTGTCTCATTATAGGGAATCTTCTGCCAGAGGTTATGTCTGAATCACATATTTCAGAGATTTACACGGAAACCCCTGTGTAAGTGTTCAACACACAGCCCAGGATAAATGTGTGCCGAGCCTTACTGCGATCTTTGGGAGGCAGAATGAAAAAATCACCAGCAGGTGAAGAATTTATTTTGATTATTTTTTATGCCGTTCCTCATGCAGTATAAGTGATTAGACAACTTTATTCTTCGGCTCGGTGTGATTACAGTGATACCTGATTTATATCTGGTTTTTATGTTTGACAGCTGTCACACATTAAAAAACGCTTTTTATTGTAAAAAATAATTTTTGCATCACCATATTTTGAGAGCTATAATTTTTCCATATTTTGGCCCATAGAGTCATCTCAGGACTTGTTTTTTGCAGGACAAGTTGACATTTCTATTGGTACCATTTTCAGAGACATGACTTTTTTGATTGCTTAACATGATTTTTGGGAGGCAGAATGAACAAAAAAACAGCAATTCAGGAATTTTTGGAGGGTTAATGTAGTTCAGTGTGTGGTAAAATTGATAAGGCAGTTTTATTCTTCTGCCAGTACGATTACAGCAATACCGCATTTATATAATTTTTTTATGTTTTGGTGCTTTTACACAATAAAAACTATTTTATAGAAAAAATTATTATTTTTGTATCGCTTTATTCTGGGAGCTATAACTTTTTTATTTTTCTGCTGATGAAGCAGTATGGTGGCTTGTTATTTGCAGGACAAGATGTTGTTTTCAGTGGTACCATGTTTATTTATATCTCTTTTTTATCACGTTTTATTCCACTTTTTGTTCGCTGGTATGATCGTCTTGTTTTTTATTTATTTTTTATGGTGTTCTATAAAGGGGTTAATTAGTGTGACAGTTTTATAGGTCGGGTCATTTGGGGCGTGGCGATACCAAATATGTGTACTTTTATCGTTTATATATTTTTTCATACAAATATTATTTATGGGTACAATATTATTTGATGTTATATTATTATTTTTTTTATTTATTTTTAATATTTTTACAATTATTAATAAAAATGCTTTTACTTTTTTCAGTTTTTTTTTTACTTTGTTCCACTATGGAACTATCATTTTTTGCAGGCTGATTGCTTGTATAGAAAAATTATAAATGTCAGTTATCTAAATATATACGGCGACTCAATTACCAATTTATTACACCGGAGAAACAAGAGTCAAAACTGGCCAAAAGGTAACAAAGAATCACATTTATTGAAAATTCATATCATCAATTTTCACCTAAAAACATACGTATAGTATATAGTGAATAATAGTTTATGAAAAATATATTGTGACTATATCCATGGATACAACCAATGATCCAGGTTCACAAGGCAGGACAATAGTGAATTTAATACCATGACAAAGTATTTATTGCCTACACATGAGTGCTAGTAGGTCCGATGCATAGCAATTAAACAAATGGTACAGTTGCACAGCCTATACTAATAGGATCGCCATACATCATAAATAAACAGACTGCAACATGTGAGATTAAGTAAGGAGGCTAATTACCCATATGTCTCAAAATGTCCCGTCTGGATCCTGGTCACGTACCCATGCTGTACAAACTGTCAGCTCTGCACTGACAGGGAAAGTTGCTTATCATGCACTGAGCTCTGGCGACAAGTATGTCGTCATGATGACATCGGGTAAACATGGCAATGATCGGGACCGCGGAATCTCCGATCCAAAGGCAGAGGGGCTGTCATCGCTCTATTGGTTCCCGGAACTCGATTGCAGCATTTAGGGGGTTAAAGCGCCGGAAGTGGTGCAGGACCACTCCTGGCACTTAGTGCCAGAATCAGCTGACAGCTGGCAGTGACTGCACACACAACCTGTGTGCGCTCAAAATAGCAATGACATAACAATCCATCCCTTGTCAATAAGGCCCAGGGCACAGGGACATATTACGCCCAGTGTCAGAAAGGGGTTAATGGATCCTCTTCCGACTTTGGCTCAAAAACTACCCCAAGAAATTGCATGTGTCATTCTAAATTGTAACAAACAATCTGTAGGTTGAAAAATTGTTGCTGAACTAGAAACAGTATTATATTGTATTATATTGTATTTATGCTTACTGGGGTTTTTTTACAATTACTGATGGACTCATCACATCAGTTATAATATGTGTTCTTATTGTTTTCTTTTATAAAAATGATTGTATTATAAAAATCTTAACAAAAAAATATATATTTGCATATATTTTGTGACAAAGTCACTGGCAAAGTACTGGAGGCGAGATTTGTATCACTGCGGTTGTTAGCTTCAGTGATATGAACCTAGGAAAATGCTCCAGCACATTAAGTGCTGAGACTGATTAATCGGCCATGTTTAGGGCTAGATTGAGTGAACTGAGCTGAATTTTTTGTTGTTTATTCCTGAGCGGGCGGATCACCCCAGGAACATGGACTGTACCATACATTATGTTTTTTTGTTTTGCTATTAGGCCAGAAAGGCCATATTTGTTTTGATAATGCTGCACTGGGTTTATGCAGTACCTTTAATAAACCAGTGGAAGATTTAAAGAACCAAAGTTCCTGTGCCTACATTTATGTGCAGCCGAGTGAAAGATTAACCAAAATATTTATGTATATATTTATGTATATATATATATATATATATATATATATATATATATATATATACATATAAAGAAAGTCGTTGCTAAGGATGTAAAGCAGGGGTCTCAAGCACACGGCCCCTGAGGCTGTTTCATGCGGCCCACAGGCACTGTAGACCCCTTGGCATTCGCTTCAGGGGGCCACCGAAGGCAGCGTTTTATTTCAGCTGAATGTGCATCATTATACGCACATCCAATTGAAATGATGTACCTGCTGTGGATGGGGAGATGAGGGAGTGTAAGCAGAGGAACTGCTGGTCACAGGAAGCAAGAGTCTGCTGCCGCAGCTAACCCCTGTGCCTGCTGCTAAAGAGAAATGAATATTCACAACTCTCCAAGCTCATGGGAGTGGAGAAGAGTGAATATTAATTTCTCCTTAATAGCAGGCACAGTAAGAGCAGCCGCCGGCTTCCTGCTGCAGCTGGGCGATTACTGTGCCCACTACTAAAGAGAATGAATATTCACTGCTCTCCACACCTATGGGAGTGGGGAACAGTGAATGTTCATTCCCCTAAAGTAGCGTGCACACGTGATCGCCTGGCCGCAGGAAGCCAGCTACTGTGCCTGCTGTTAAAGATCAATGAATATTCACTGCTCTCCACTCCTATAGTGGCGTGGAGAGCAGTGAGTATTCTGGCAGCTGTCCTCTGCTTGTTGGCAGCACATGACGTCACTGCCATGCGCTGCTTACAAGCATAAATCAGCAGCTGGCAACAGAACATGATGCTGCAAGGGAGCACGGGAAGTTAAGTATAATGGTTTATGTATTTTAATGTTTTTCTGATGGGGCCATGCATACCCGGATAGGGATGTGGATGAGGGACCATGTATACCAGGATAAGGAAGAGGGGGCCATGCATACTAGGATAGAGATGGAGGCCATGTATACCAGGATAGGGATGAGGGGACCATGCATTCCAGGATAGGGATGAGGGAGCCATGCATACCAGGATAGGGATGAGGAGGCCATGCATGCCCTTTATAGGGATGAGGAGGCCATGCATACCCTTTATAGGGATGAGGAGGCCATGCATACCAGTATAATGGGGATGGGGACCATGTATACCAAGATAGGGAAGAGAGGGCCATGCATACATGCATACTAGAATAGGGATGGGCACCATGTATACCAGGATAAGGATGAGTAGGCTTCACTTTACCATTAGTATTGTTTTACTCTTTACCTCCCTTCGTGGAGTATTCCAGTGTAAATAAACCTGTTAACCCTTGCTCTGCCTCCCGTCCGCCATGGCATCCCGCATTCCTACTAGAACCCTTCACATGCATACCAGCATTGGGAATTGAGGGGACCATGCATACAAGTATAGGAATGAGGAGGCCATGTCTACCAAGATAGGGATGAGAGGGCCATGCATACCAGGATAGGGATGAGGGGGCATGCATACCAGGATAGGGATGAGAGGGTCATGCATACCAGGATAGGGAAGAGGGGGCCATGCATACCAGGATAGGGATGAGGGGGCATGCATACCAGGATAGGGATGAGAGGGTCATGCATACCAGGATAGGGAAGAGGGGGCCATGCATACCAGGATAGGGATGAGGGGGCATGCATACCAGGATAGGGATGAGAGGGTCACGCATACCAGGATAGGGAGGAGGGGGCCATGCATACCAGGATAGGGATGAGGGGGCCAAGCATACCAGGATAGGGAACAGGGGGCCATGCATACCAGGATAGGGATGAGGGAGCATGCATACCAGGATAAGGATGAGGGGGCCATGCATACCAGGATAGGGATGAGGAGACCATGCATACCATGATAGGGACGAGGGAGCCATGTATACCTGGATTGGGGACAAATATAAACCAAGATGGGGAATATTAGTACATAATTGACCACATTTTTTGCTTCACTTTTTTTCTATTTTCCTCCTCTAAAACTTAGGGACATAACTACAATATGAGGACCTGGATCGGGACATGACTACAATATGGGGACCTAGATATGGGGACATGACTACAATATGGGGACATATCTACAATATGAGGACCATAGAATTGAGCACATTTTTTGCTTCACTTTTTTTTCTATTTTCCTCTAAAACCTAGGGACTTAACTACAATCTGAGGACCTAGATGGGGACATGACTACAATATGGGGACATGGATATGGGGACATAACTACAATATGGGGACCTGGATGGGGACATAACTACAATATGGGGACCTGGATGGAGACATAACTACAATATAGGGACATAACTACAATATGAGGACCTGGATATGTAGACATGACTACAATATGAGAACCTGGATGGGGATATAACGACGATATGGGGACCTGGATGGGAATACCTGTACAATATGAGGACATGGATGGGAACATATGTACAATATGGGGACATGGATGGGGACATATCTACAATATGGGGACATGGATGGGAACACATGTACAATATGGGGACATGGATGGAGACATATCTACAATATGGAGACTTGGATATGGGGACATGACTACAATATGAGAACCTGGATGGGGACATAACTACAATATGGGGACCTGGATGGAGACATAACTACAATATGGGGACATAATTACAATATGAGGACCTGTGTCATGAATCCCCAATGGCTAGGGATAGCACAGGATGAGCAAAGTATAATAAATATCGGACGAGCTCTAGGGTGATGGAACCTGGGCTGACCGCTGCCCTACGCCTGACAAACGCAACTAGAGATAGCCAGGGAGCGTGCCTACGTTGGTTCTAGACGCCACGCACCAGCCTAAGAGCTAACTAGTACTGCAGAGAAAACAAAGACCTCACTTGCCTCCAGAGGAATTAACCCCAAATATATAGTTGCCCCCCACATGTATTGACGGTGAAATGAGAGGAAGGCACACACATAGAGATGATGTATATAGCTTTAGCAAATAGAGGCCCGCTGAAAACTAGAAAGCAGAATGACACAAAAGGGGACTGAGCGGTCAGCAAAAAACCCTAATCAAAAAAACCATCCTGAGATTACAAGAACCCATGTGCCAACTCATGGCACATGGGGAGAACCTCAGTCCACTAGAGCAACCAGCTAACAAAGAGACATTCTAAGCAAGCTGGACAAAAAAACCAAACAACTGAAAATCAGCACTTAGCTTATCCTGAAAGATCTGGGAGCAGGTAGGCAGGAACCAAACAGAGCACATCTGAACACATTGATAGCCGGCAAGGGAAATGACAGAGAGGCCAGGTAAAATAGGAAACACCCAGCCTCTGATGGACAGATGGAAACCAAAGGCCGCAACCCACCAAAGTCACCCAGTACCAGCAGTAACCACCAGAGGGAGCCCGCAAACAGAATCCACAACAGTACCCCCCCCCTTGAGGAGGGGTCACCGAACCCTCACGAGAACCCCCAGGGCGATCAGGGTGAGCTCTATGGAAGGCGCGGACCAAATCAGTCGCATGAACATCGGAGGCGACCACCCAGGAATTGTCCTCCTGACCATAACCCTTCCACTTAACCAAATACTGGAGTTTGCGTCTGGAAACACGAGAATCCAAGATCTTTTCAACAACATACTCCAATTCTCCCTCCACCAGCACCGGAGCAGGAGGCTCGACCGAAGGAACAACAGGCACCTCATACCTCCGCAACAACGACCGATGGAACACATTATGAATAGCGAACGATGCTGGAAGATCCAAACGGAAAGATACAGGGTTAAGAATCTCCGAGATCCTATAAGGACCGATGAACCGAGGCTTGAACTTAGGAGAAGAGACCTTCATAGGGACAAAACGAGAAGACAACCACACCAAGTCCCCAACAAGAAGTCGGGGACCCACGCGGCGACGGCGATTAGCAAACTGCTGAGTCTTCTCCTGAGATAACTTCAAATTGTCCACCACCTGATTCCAAATGTGATGTAGCCTGTCCACCACCACGTCCACTCCAGGACAATCCGAAGACTCCACCTGACCAGAGGAAAAACGAGGATGAAACCCCGAATTACAAAAAAAAGGAGAGACCAACGTGGCCGAACTAGCCCGATTATTAAGAGCAAATTCGGCCAGTGGCAAAAAAGCAACCCAGTCATCCTGATCAGCAGAAACAAAACACCTCAAATAAGTTTCCAAGGTCTGATTAGTTCGCTCCGTCTGGCCATTCGTCTGAGGATGGAATGCAGACGAGAAAGACAAATCAATGCCCATCTTGGCACAAAACGTCCGCCAAAATCTAGACACAAACTGGGATCCCCTGTCAGAAACGATATTCTCCGGAATCCCATGCAAACGAACCACGTTCTGAAAAAACAAAGGAACCAACTCAGAGGAGGAGGGCAACTTAGGCAAGGGCACCAAATGAACCATCTTAGAAAAGCGGTCACACACAACCCAGATAACGGACATTTTCTGTGAAACCGGGAGATCAGAAATAAAATCCATGGAAATGTGCGTCCAAGGCCTCTTCGGGATGGGCAAGGATAACAACAACCCACTAGCCCGTGAACAGCAAGGCTTAGCTCGAGCACACACTTCACAAGACTGCACAAAGGTACGCACATCCCTAGACAAGGAAGGCCACCAAAAAGACCTGGCCACCAAGTCTCTTGTACCAAATATTCCAGGATGACCAGCCAACACAGAAGAATGGACCTCGGAGATGACTCTACTGGTCCAATCATCCGGAACAAACAGTCTTTCTGGTGGACATCGATCCGGTTTATCCACCTGAAACTCCTGCAATGCGCGTCGCAAGTCTGGGGATACGGCGGACAATATTACCCCATCCCTAAGGATACCAGCAGGCCCAGTGTCTCCAGGGGAGTCAGGCACAAAACTCCTGGAAAGAGCATCTGCCTTCACATTCTTTGAACCTGGCAGGTATGAAACCAAGAAATTGAAACGAGAAAAAAATAACGACCAACGAGCCTGTCTAGGATTCAAACGCCTGGCAGACTCAAGGTAAGTGAGATTCTTGTGATCAGTCAAGACCACCACGCGATGTTTAGCACCCTCAAGCCAATGACGCCACTCCTCAAATGCCCACTTCATGGCCAAAAGCTCCCGATTACCCACATCATAATTGCGCTCAGTGGGCGAGAATTTTCTAGAGAAGAAAGCACATGGCTTCATCACCGAGCCATTAGAACTTCTCTGTGACAAAACCGCCCCCGCTCCAATCTCGGAAGCATCAACCTCCACCTGGAAAGGAAGTGAAACATCTGGTTGACACAACACAGGAGCAGAAGAAAACCGGCGCTTAAGTTCCCGAAAGGCCTCCACAGCCGCAGGAGACCAATCAGCAACATCAGCACCCTTTTTAGTCAAATCAGTCAAAGGTTTAACAATACTGGAAAAATTAGCAATGAACCGACGATAAAAATTAGCAAGCCCCAAGAACTTCTGAAGGCTCTTAACAGATGTAGGTTGTGTCCAGTCACAAATAGCCTGAACCTTAACGGGATCCATCTCAATAGTAGAAGGAGAAAAAATGTACCCCAAAAAAGAAATCTTCTGGACTCTGAAGAGACACTTTGAGCCCTTCACAAACAGAGAATTGGCCCGCAAAACTTGAAACACCTTCCTGACCTGTAGAACATGAGACTCCCAGTCATCAGAAAACACCAAAATATCATCCAAATACACAATCATAAACTTATCCAGATATTCACGGAAAATATTGTGCATAAAGGACTGAAAGACTGACGGAGCATTGGAGAGTCCAAAAGGCATTACCAAATACTCAAAATGGCCCTCAGGCGTATTAAATGCGGTTTTCCACTCATCACCCTGTTTTATCCGCACCAGATTATACGCACCACGAAGATCTATTTTAGTGAACCACCTAGCCCCCTTAATGCGAGCAAACAAATCAGTAAATAATGGCAATGGATACTGGTATTTGACTGTAATCTTATTCAGAAGGCGATAATCTATACAAGGCCTCAGGGAACCATCTTTTTTTGCCACGAAAAAAAAACCTGCTCCCAGAGGGGACGAAGATGGACGAATATGTCCCTTTTCCAAGGACTCCTTAATATAATTCCGCATAGCAGTATGCTCTGGCAGTGACAGATTAAATAAACGACCCTTAGGGAACTTACTGCCAGGAATCAATTCTATAGCACAGTCACACTCTCTATGGGGAGGGAGCGAATTGAGCTTAGGCTCCTCAAAAACATCCCTATAATCCGACAAAAACGCAGGGATCTCCGAAGGAGTAGATGAAGCTATAGAAATCGGAGGTGCATCATCATGAACCCCGTGACATCCCCAGCTTAGCACAGACATTGTTTTCCAGTCCAGGACAGGATTATGAGTTTGTAACCATGGCAGACCAAGCACTAGTACATCATGTAAATTATACAGTACAAGGAAGCGAATCACCTCCTGATGAACGGGAGTCATGCGCATGGTCACTTGTGTCCAATACTGCGGTTTATTCATAGCCAATGGTGTAGAATCAATTCCTTTCAGAGGAATAGGAACTTCCAGAGGCTCTAGACTAAAACCGCAGCGTTTAGCAAATGACCAATCCATAAGACTCAGGGCAGCGCCTGAATCCACATAGGCATCGACGGAAATGGAAGACAGTGAAAAAATCAGAGTCACAGACAAAATGAACTTAGACTGCAGAGTATCAATGGCAAAAGATTTATCAACCCTTTTTGTGCGTTTAGAGCATGCTGATATAACATGAGCTGAATCACCACAATAAAAACACAAACCATTTTTCCGCCTATAATTTTGCCGTTCACTTCTGGACTGAATTCTATCACATTGCATAGTCTCAGGTGCCTGTTCAGAAGACACCGCCAACTGGTGCACGGGTTTGCGCTCCCGTAAACGCCGATCAATCTGAATGGCCATAGCCATAGACTCATTCAGACCTGTAGGCGCAGGGAACCCCACCATAATATCCTTAATGGCCTCAGAAAGACCATTTCTGAAGTTTGCAGCCAGGGCGCACTCATTCCACTGAGTAAGCACCGACCATTTCCGAAATTTCTGACAATATATTTCCGCTTCATCATGCCCCTGAGAGAGGGCTAATAAAGCCTTTTCAGCCTGAATCTCTAGGTTAGGTTCCTCATAGAGCAATCCCAATGCCAGAAAAAACGCATCCACACTGAGCAATGCAGGATCCCCTGGTGCCAATGCAAATGCCCAATTCTGAGGGTCGCCCCGTAGGAACGATATAACAATCTTGACCTGTTGAGCAGGGTCTCCAGAGGAGCGAGATTTCAAAGAGAGAAACAATTTACAATTGTTCCTGAAATTCTGGAAGGTAGATCTATCTCCAGAAAAAAACTCTGGAATAGGAATTCTAGGTTCAGACATGGGAGTGTGAACAACGAAATCCTGTATGTTTTGAACCTTTGCCGCGAGATTACTCAGGCTGGAAGCCAAACTCTGGACATCCATGATAAACAGCTAAGATCAGAGCCATTCAAGGGTTAAGAGGAGGTAAGAAGCAGCTAGACAGCAATTAAGGGCTAGGCAGCAAAACTCTGAAGGAAAAAAAAAAAAAAAAAAAATTTTCCTTGAACACTTCTTTTTCTCCTGCTTCAGCCCAAACAATTAACACTTTGTGGGCCGGCTATACTGTCATGAATCCCCAATGGCTAGGGATAGCACAGGATGAGTATAATAAATATCGGACGAGCTCTAGGGTGATGGAACCTGGGCTGACCGCTGCCCTACGCCTGACAAACGCAACTAGAGATAGCCAGGGAGCGTGCCTACGTTGGTTCTAGACGCCACGCACCAGCCTAAGAGCTAACTAGTACTGCAGAGAAAACAAAGACCTCACTTGCCTCCAGAGGAATTAACCCCAAAGATATAGTTGCCCCCCACATGTATTGACGGTGAAATGAGAGGAAGGCACACACATAGAGATGATGTATATAGCTTTAGCAAATAGAGGCCCGCTGAAAACTAGAAAGCAGAATGACACAAAAGGGGACTGAGCGGTCAGCAAAAAACCCTAATCAAAAAAAAAATCCTGAGATTACAAGAACCCATGTGCCAACTCATGGCACATGGGGAGAACCTCAGTCCACTAGAGCAACCAGCTAACAAAGAGACATTCTAAGCAAGCTGGACAAAAAAACCAAACAACTGAAAATCAGCACTTAGCTTATCCTGAAAGATCTGGGAGCAGGTAGGCAGGAACCAAACAGAGCACATCTGAACACATTGATAGCCGGCAAGGGAAATGACAGAGAGGCCAGGTAAAATAGGAAACACCCAGCCTCTGATGGACAGATGGAAACCAAAGGCCGCAACCCACCAAAGTCACCCAGTACCAGCAGTAACCACCAGAGGGAGCCCGCAAACAGAATCCACAACAGACCTGGATATGTAGAGATGACTACAATATGAGAACCAGGATGGGGATATAACGACGATATGGGGACCTGGATGGGAACACCTGTACAATATGGAGACATGGATGGGAACATATGTACAATATAGGGACATGAATGGGGACATATCTACAATATGGGGACATGGATGGGAACATATGTACAATATGGGAACATGGATGGGGACATATCTACAATATGGAGTCTTGGGTATGAGGACATGACTACAATATGAGAACCTGGATGGGGATATAATGACAATATGGGGACTTGGATGGGGACATATCTACAATATAGGGACCTGGATGGGGACATATTTACAATATGGAGACTTGGATATGGGGACATGACTACAATATGAGAATCTGGATGGGGATATAACGACAATATGGGGACCTGGATGGGAACACCTGTACAATATGGGGACATGGATGGGCACATATCTACAATATGGGGACTTGGATATGAGGACATGACTACAATATGAGAACCTGGATGGGGACATATCTACAATATGGGGACCTGGATAGGGACATACTGTAACTACAATATGGGGGCATAAATACAATATGAGTGCGCATTTGCTATCACCACATCGATAATGACCCAAGCTCTAAAAAACTTTATAAAACACGGCAAAAATGTTCAAAAGATGTATAGAAAAAAATGATATCACTAAAAATGTCACTTTGTCCTTCAAAGAATGAGGCCCCCCTAATTACGGTTTTTTCTATATGCGGGCCATATACCCAGCCGAGTTGGAGACCCCTCATCTAAAGGCTGTTTCCAGATAGTTGACAGACAACAGTTTCTTTAAAACTAGGTAAGGAGACTCTAGGTAAGGAGACTCTAGGTAAGGAGACTCTAGGTAAGGAGACTCACTGTTACCTCCCAGGAGACATGTGTACTAGGAGTCTAGGACGCAATGTGTCACACTCTGCTGCAATGTGTTTTTTTTAACAGTGACATCAAATCATCAAATCGGGATAAACCATTGAAATACTTTTATTGCTGATCTTTTCCTTCATTCATTCATTGGTGTTTGCAGATGTGTCTTTAGCAAACATTTCTTAGTTTGGAATCACAGAGGAGGACAATAATACATCTGAAATGACACAATCTAGTGTTGCCAAAAAAAAGTTTAAAATAAGAATAAAATGTTGTTGGTAGCAGAGTACCTGGGATTTTTGAGTCATAAATGGCACTAAAGGAGTTAAGTCAGAGGAAGTGCATAGAGCAGAAGGGCTTCCCATATAGTGATTTACATTCCAAAGAAACAGAGAGGTCTACATTGAGAAGTGAGCAGTGCACAATGCCAGCACAGTGATGTCTCCGCCACTGCACACATTCCTGAGCCTCTTCTGGCTAGAGGAGGCTCTGTATATACAATCTTCTGCATACACAGTTGCTGCAGGAGTGAATCTTCATTAGCATAGATGTTACTTTCTACACTGCCAAATAAAACACTGACGTTCACAGTTTTACTAGAAGTGCTCGCTCTCAGGAGTGCATACATCAGACAAGTGCTATCCGATGTTTTATCGAATAGCACTTGGACCAATGTTATTCAATGGGGCAGTGCTGATGTCCGATTTTCTGTCAGTGAAAAAAAAAGTGCCGCAGGCTAAAATTTCACTTTGAAAACAGATGCCACTCACCCATTCAAGTCTATAGGTGCGTGGAAAGCATTGGACTGCACTCGGACTATCCGCAGACTCACATAATGGAGAATGAACCAAAAATAAAGGTACTATTAAAGGTACTACGGGCACTTCTAAACTCCAACAAAGATCAATAAATAAAGGAAGTTCAAGCTCAATAAACATATGCAAAACATGCTTTATTAATACTGAACTTCCTTTATTTATTAGTCTTTTTTCACATAATGGAGAAGATGGAGAAATTTCATTCTCCACCTTCTCCTCGCAGTGTGCTACGGTTCCCTCATCTGAGAGAATAGGATCACAGTAAGCTGACACTGATCAGCGTTTGATCAATATCAATAGCATAATCGTCCCGATTCTCTCAGATGAGACAACTGAGCCCAAAGATGGAGATTACCAGCTAGCCATACAAGTATGATATCTGCCAGTTATTACTAATGATCTGCAAATTATAAAATATGCATTCAGTTTAGAAAACTACTTGTAGGATCAGCCAAAATTATCTAACCACCTAAACTCCAATGAAATAACTCTTTAAGGCATCTTATTGAAAATAACCTAATGTGGCCAAATACCAAATGTCCAAAGTTGCTGACAGATGTGCAAATCTTGCCATAATGTGTTTTTCTGATGATATCATTTTTATTGTCATTTATAGAACATGACATAAAAGGGAGGGAAGAGGTCTACTCTACAAATGCTGATAAGGAGACAAGCTTGATCTTTCCACACTCATAAAGTAAATAAGATCACAATGTTTTAATATCAGTTTGCAAAGATTAGTAAAGTCTACAAAAGTTGTCACGTTACGGTTCCATCTGGCAACGATGAGTCTTTATTATACTGGTGACAAGGTTGAGGCGTCAACCTGGTTCAAAACATTTTGAACCATGTCTCATTATGTATGTAGAACATAGATTATCTCTGGTGGCATTATTAAAGTCAAAGACGATGGCCCTGAATCATCAACACTTTTACGTAAAAAGCTTTTAAAAGTCACAAAAGTTTGGTGCAACGCGAGGCTGCCATAAAATGTTGTGACTTATGACGTCCCCATGCCATTTTCGGCCAGCTCCAAAAAAGTGGACGGAGCTGGGGCAACACAACCCACGCTTGTCAAACTCATGACCAGCAACAGCATTAATTATGCCAGAAATCTTATTCCAGTCCCCAACAGGGGTAAGATTTGAGGCAAAGCACTCACTGTGATGCACACCATTTTTCAGACGTACTGGATTCAGTGAGAGGCAAGCACCTTGAATGAATCGGAAGCATCTGACTCTAGTACGCCCCCTCATCAAGACTGGTATGAAAATCGCTGGTCTTGATGAATCGTGGCCCATGTGTCCATTGTGATGTCTTTTAAGCAATACGGTTTAGTACTATGAAACACAGTGGGAAGTAAAAAGGAAATAAAATATGAAAAATCTTGGAAGCCTGAAAAATAAGTCACCTGAGCAATGCATTGAACTCTGCAGACCAGACATGTCGGCAAATTGCGGATGTGACTGTCGTTGCGTGCTTATCTGCATAGTAGATGAGTGCGGGAGCTACCTCCTATTTACATGCTCTAGTCTGGTCCGTGTGCACTAGTTTGGCAGGACCAAAATACTACAAGCTTACCCACATTGTCATAAGGTTAGAGCGGTAAAAGGCATATGTGCACTAGCATTGGCTAACAATGGTCAGGTGCTGTCCATGAGTGGACCACTTCTGGACAGCACATGGACCATTGTTAGCCAGGTGAGCACACAGGTATAGCCCAAGGACCAAATATACACTCATGAGAACTTAGCCTAAGGCATCATTTAGACTTACCCAATGAAGTCTATGGTCCTATTCACATATCTGTGAGTTTTTTTGTGACCCGTGTATCCACAACAAAAAAATTACTGAGCTGTAGCCATTCTTGATACCTATACAAATACCAGTCTATGGTCCATGTAAATCACAGACAGCACACGAATGGCATCAGTGAGCAGCCTGTGTGCGTCTGTGATTAATATTGTAATTAATCTGAGAAGTTTTGAAAATTCCTTATGAAATTAATGGTAAAAACTATACACTGACTAAATAATGCTGAAACTCAGATCCAAAACACTGAAGACACTTTGACCATTTTTTTGCCAACGTGAAAAACCACAGAGGTTTGAATGAGGACTTAGGCTGCATGCAGACATCCGATTTTCGCTTACGAGTGCTATCCATGGTTTTTGCGGATAGCACTTGTGCCTATGATAGTCTATGGGGCCATTCACATGTCCGTGATTTTTTTGTGGTCTGAGCAAACCGCGGAAAATCGTGCAGACATGTCTGATATTGCTCTGAATGTCGGATCAAAATCAGAAATGCAAAGCTATGGATTTGAGAAAAAATGGGATGACATCTGAGTTCGGTCTGATTTTAACAGACAATCAAAAAGGAGAAGGTGAAGAGACTTTTTTCTTCTCCATGTGCTAGAAAAACTGATGATACTTAGACCAAACTCTAATCAGAGTCTGATGAAAATAATTACGGTAGTCATTTTTTCCCATGCGTGTGAAAAACTGACATCTAAATGAAGCCTTAGAGGAGGAAGGTGGGACACTTCTCCATATCAGGCAGAACAAGAAACAGCCAACGCCCGGCAGGTATCAAGCATGTTTCAGATTCTAATTAATTCGACTGGGCGGAGGAGAAAGCTACTGCACAAACCCTTTGAAAATCAAAACCTTGTTTGTTTGTTTGGTGCTTTGTCTATGGATAGCTCAAGAAAGTTTGGGCTTGTCAGTGTAGCAGGAGACCTAATTGCATCTACAATTTACGTAAACTACAGTTGGATTGTTATTTAGATTTATTCATTGTGGGAAACTTCAGGCCAACACAGTTGGAATTATTTCAGACCATCATCAACCATTGAATTTTGTTTTTGGACCATGTGTATGCATATGGACCATGTGTCTTTTATGCTACGCAATTAGAATAAGGGTGTAGTCACAAAACAATACAATGGTTCCTGCCAGAAAGGCTATCATTTACATGTTAAATACATTTTCTAACCAGCAGATATTGTTCACCTAGAAGTACAGATTATTAGTATAAACACTCTTTATTTACTCACCATATGAAGTTAATGATACACTTTAGGTAACTGGGGCCTAGACACCATTTTTTAGCCCAAAGGAACAAAAGAATAATTAACTCCCAGACAATCGGTGCCGACCATTTACTGGGAAAAATCAAGTCTACAGCCAGTTCAGGCCTGTTGTAATTTTTACATTTACAGCCAGGGCAAAATACACACTGGGCCATAATGAGTGAAACATCCCTTCATTCTCAGACCCCTTTCATAATGTCCATCACGCTACTGGATCATTGCAGATCTCATCCTTCTACTTTTTTAACTCAAACGGAAATAATGCATGCACAGATTTTTCGCCAAATTAGAAATTGTTATTCTTTTATATTTTAATCTCAAATATCACATCAACTACAAATCATGTATTGAGCACAGACAGGCAGAAAAGGAGCCTGATATCATAAGTACATTTGATAACTTTGAGAATATAAATGTGGCAATAAAAGGTCATGAAACCATGTCTCCTTAGACTTATCCATACACATGCACAATCATCTAAGTGTCCATGTATTCACAATGTGAGCAGACACCTGTGGTGTGCCTACATACAAGTGTATAAAAAAGCTTCTGATTTTCATTCATTAAATTCGATTTTTTTATCATTTTCATCAGATTTTCATCCATGTGTCCGTTTTTTACATTTTTATGACATCCCTGTCACGTCCGTGTGCAAACCAGTTTCATACAAGCACATTACAACAGGACGAAACGCGCGTCGGGGCTAGGAGTCTGGTGTCTCACCGGAATTCACATGGATAAGAACTACTCCTGAATCAGTTACTTTAGTCTCGACCTCTTAAAGGCGTACTAACATAATTATTAATCTGGGTACACTTTTTCAGGAACATGATTTCCCGGATCCTTACACTATATTGCTATGTGTTGACAGCAGACTTGCTTTACCTGAGTCTTTCATGATCAGCCTTAATGCCTTTGCACTATTCATTTTGTTTGAAAATAATTTAAAAAAAATGTATTATGTAACAATAAAGATATTTGCACCTACTATAGACAGACTGTTTTGACTCCATATCTTTCAGTTTTTAAATGTACATGATCACATAATTATAATAGAAATCTGTACAATTGGATGACACTCTGATCGTCTGTGTGGGATCAGATTTTTTACTTTGCACCCATAGACTTGAATGAGTGAGTCTCAACTAAGACTCGGATAAAAGTAGTGCATGTTGTGATTTCTTTTTCATAGATGCTCGAACCAAGGAAAAAATAATTCATCTGAACAGCCCTATTGAATAGTATGGGTCAGTGTATTGTCCATGTGCTACTAGATTTTGGCCACATTTACACTATCAGTATTTGGTCAGTATTTTACATCAATATTTGTAAGCCAAAACCAGAGTGGGTGAAATATACAGAAGTGGTGAGTCTGGTGACGTTTTTCTATTATACTTTTCCTCTGATTGCTCCACTTCTGGTTTTAGCTTTCAAATACTGATGTAAAATACTGACCAAATACCGAATGTGTGAACGTGGCCTAAAAATCGGATAGCAGATTTCCTTTTTACACGCTCTCCTGCAGGCACAATTAGGCCTCATTCAAACCTGAGTGATTTTTCTCATGCAAGAAAACATCATCAGTGATTTGGATCAGTGTCATCAGAGTTTTAGCAATTATTTTTCACTGATGAGAAAACAAAAAACATTTCTCCACCTTTTCCTATCTATCAGTCGGTGAAAAACAGATTGCACCCAGATGGCACCCGAGTACTGTTCGATGTTCTTTCACGGACCCATAGATATTCAGTTTGACCCAACACTCAGATCAAAATCGGACATGTCTCTGCGATTTTGCACAAACCACTCAGTCCGGAAAGAGTCACTGACATGGGAACAGACCCATAAACTCACAGGTACGAGTGCTGTCCGTGAAATACATAGATAGCACATGCATATGAATATGCATATATATGAATATATATATATGAATATATATATGAATGAGCTCTTCAGAAAAAATGTTCAGGAATACTGAAATCAAACATGCACAATCTTTCTTTTTCGAGACTGAATGGGGGAGTTTTCAAGTTTTCATTTTAATTTTCATACAGCTGTAAACTCATTCACTCATAAATGTGTTTTTCTCCTTTTCTTTTTGTTATTCTGCTTACTGTATAACGCCTCCTATTAATAAAATGTAAGATCATGAATTGTCTTTTTTCCAAGTTTCTATATGAGAATGCAGTTCTATTAATTTCCCCACTTAGCCTACAAATATCAATACTTGCAGTGTTTCCCAGAGTCACCCAATGTGGGCCTCACTGCCACATAGTCTCACCATGGAAAGACTAGAAAATGGAATCAAATTCTCACTCACTCATTTCAGCACTGCTGCTGCTTTCAAACGACCAGTACAGAACTACTACCATGCTAACCTGTCCACTTTGCAAGCTAACAACTATGGAAGATGGGGCATCTGATGATTCTCTAAACTCTGGCTGAGCTGGAACACATAGTAAAAAGGAAGAATTTTTCATAAAATATATATTTTCCAACATGTTGGACAACCTATTTTAGTGATTTTGAGTGGTTCTCCTCTTCAAAAAGTCTCCAAAAACCTTTATATAACTAGATAAAGGGACAGAGGTTAAGTTGGCCATACACTGGAGACAGTTGTCTGCCAAACAGTTGGTTGACAGCCATCTCTCTTGACTCCCCCATACATGTGAGTAGTCAGCCAAGTGGAGACAAAAAGGGATCAGGTGTTGAAATTTCAACTACCCGACCCTTCACTTCTTTGACATCATCAGTTTCTGGGAGAGTAGGAAGGCTGCCATACAGAATAGATGGTCATCTGGTCCCACCGAAATCTGCGGGTTCAGACAACTTTCTTCTAATGTGTATGGACGCCTTTAGATTGGTTCATAGAATCATAGAATGGTAGAGTTGGAAGGGACCTCCTGGGTCATCTGGTCCAACCCCCTGCTCTAAGCAGGATTCACTAAATCATCCCAGACAGATGTCTGTCCAGCCTCTGTTTGAAGACTTCCATGGAAGGAGAACTCACCACCTCTCGTGGCACCCTGTTCCACTCATTGATCACCCTGTCAAAAAGTTTTTTCTAATATCTAATCTGTGTCTCCTCCCATTCAGTTTCATCCCATTGCTTGTAGTCTTTCCTTGTGCAAATGAGAATAAAGATGATCCTTCTAAAATGTGACAGCCCTTGAGATATTTGTAGACACCTATTAAGTTCCTGTCAGTCTTCTTTTTTGCAAGCTAAACATTCCCAAATCCTGTAACCGTTCCTCATAGGACATGGTTTGCAGACCGGTCACCATTCTGGTCGCTCTTATCTGAACTTTCTCCAGTTTGTTGATGTCTTTTTTAAAATGTGGTGCCCAAAACTAGAAAACAGTATTTCAGATGAGGTCTGACCAAAGAGGAGTAGTGACCCATGTATGACTATATTAACATTTATATACTAAATGGTTATTATGAACCATTATCTATCTGGGCATTTATTCTGACGGAATATAGGCTGAACTGGATGGACAAATGTCTTTTTTCGGCCTTGCTAACTATGTTATTATGTAACCCTGTGTCACTTCACCATATTCTGTGTCACTTCACCATATTCTGGGGATTGAAAATAATACGACTTCCTTTACTAAACTGATCATTGCTTAAAATTGGGAGGCTAGACATTTGTATGTTCTTTAATTTGCAAACAAAAATGAATGCTAAGCAGGATACAAGAAACAAATAGGATTAAAGAGGTTAGGCTTCTTTCACACTTCCGTCGGTACGGGGCCGTCGCTAAGCATCAGTGCGACTAACCGATGGACGTTGTGAAAATTCGGCACAACATGGGCAGCGGATAGAGGTTTTCAATGCATCCGCTGCCCATTTTAAAGTCCCGGGGAGGAGGGGTCCGAGTTCCGGCCGCGCATGCGCGGTAGGAAATTTGGACCCGACGTACAAAAAAACGTTCCCTTGAAAGTTTTTTCATGACAACGGTCCGCCAAAACACGACACATCCAGTGCACGACGGACGCGACGTATGGCCATACGTCGCGATCCGTCGGCAATACAAGTCTATGGGAAAAAAACACATCCTGCAAGCACATTTGCAAGATGCGTTTTTTTTCCCAAAACGACATTGCGATGGAGGCCAAACGACGGAAGTGTGAAAGAAGCCTTATTCCAGCTCAGCATTCTGAATAGGTGATAGCTGTGAGTCTGATCGCTGGGACCCCCACTGATTCCAATAACTGGGAGGTAACCAAACATATTAAGCTGCCAGTCTCATAGACAATAATTTGAGCAATGGTGCCTATATGTTACACCATTATAATCTAAAAGGTGATTTCAGAGCTATGCTCTGACTATCAGAGGGGGTCCCACTGGTCAGACCCCCCGCGATTAGAAAATTGTTGCCTATTCAGTAGACAAGTGGTAACTTGCAGAGTAGGCACTAAGCTTTTTAATGGTGGTGTATAAACTTATTCTCGAGGCCACCATACACATTGGTGAATTCGCTGACATCGACTCGTCAAGCTGACAGTCTAATGTGTATGGGGACAGATGGGGACATATTGATGGCACATATCCGATCTCAGACTGACGATTGCATTGCTCTTTTGGAGATAAGCTGACATGTCATTTGGCCTCTCTCATAGAGGACACCGCCGAATGAGAGCTCTTGTGTACGGGAGTGTGTATGGCGGGTTTTAGTCCTGCAAATATTGTCCTTCAGGTTGTAATGGCAGTCCCAGAGCTAGACATCCTGTTTGAAGGGGTTCTCCATTCTTATCTACTGATAACAGTTTTATTCTGGTTTGCACCAGAATTGCTGAAGCTACAATGAGCATTCTTACATAAAGTACTGATCCTTGCCTTCATATTTTTTGGAGAATAAATCTTAATGTTCTCATACACATTTGCCTAAAGTTGATCAAAACTGACATTTCCAATAATAATAATAGTTTGTGAGATGGAATTTACATCAGATAGTTTTAGCCGGGTTAATGACACACGATCATCGTCTGGAAAGATGTCGGCCTTGGTTAAAATTTACGCCTGATGTGGAAATTTCTAAAGACCTGCTGGGTGATTTCACAAAGTTCTAAGGTAGGAGGCTGTTGTGACTAGCTGGGGGGATGGGAGCTAAATCCCAGGTAGTCCAAGAGTCAGAAGAGAGAAGAACTTCCTGGCTGTGCATGAAGAAAGCAAAGATCAATACCTGAAGGTCACACCTCTGCAAGTGACAGTCCTTGTGGAATAAAGGCTTACTTATTTTCAAAGGCACAAAGCCAAGAAATGGGTAACACAAGATAGGGATTTATGGACAGCAATTTACAGGCTTTTCCTGTGTCTCATTAGCATCAAAATAAAAAAGTCTGCAAACATTGTGGTTATTCTGCTCAGACAGGGCAGGCGCTGTTCCAATAAGCTTAATTTTGGAAGAATACTCTGTGTTCCCTAAACATATCATTACACCTACTGTCTGCAAAGTTTCACTAGAAAGCCAACCACAAACATGAGATGAAAATCATGACAATGGCCTGACGGCAGGCACCCAAAGGGATTAGCCTGATGTCTGCCTACAGTCTAATCTTTATGGGATGGTCTTGGACATATGCATAAAGATCAAACAACAGAAATGGCTCCAACCAATTGTTACCGTAGTATCTGATGAAGAATTTCTCTCCGATTAATGTTCACATGTCCAGTAATCATCTGTTAGATCAGATCCAGCAGCAATCAGTTGGCAAAAAAGTTGTGAAAAAACAACTTTTTTGTCTGTTTTTAAAAAACTGATTTCAGCTGGATCGATTTTCTTTTTTAACAATGAAGCCTATGCAAAACGGATCTGTTAGATAGGCATCTATTTTCTTCAATTTGAAATGAATCCAGTAAGGAAAAAAACAAATCCTTTTCAAATGAAAGAAGAACAGATGTTTATTTAACGGATCCGTTTTCCACAAACTTCAATGTTAAAACGGATCAAGCTGAAATCAACATTTTTAAAAAACGGACAAAAAAGATGTGTCTGCACAACTTTTTTGCCAATGGATTGCTGCTGGATCCATTCTTTTGGTGGGGACATGTGAACATAGCCTTATAGTTGTAGATTATAGCATGATTTAGGAGAGGATTTTCTATATGAGTCAAAAATATTTTGCTGAAAACATTTTTGCTAAAATGAGATCCACATTCCAACGCCAAATCATTGTAATCAGCAGTTATGTACATGGGAGCCACAATAGACCTGATGTGCGTTCAGTAAACCTGATCTATTACAAATGCAACCTATTCAATTAGTGCCATCAGTGCTGTATGGTAGCACTTGTGGTGGGGAACAAGTCCCAGTGCCCTCTGCATGCCCGGTATTTAGGGCACGTGTACGGCTACAGGGAAGCAAGTAGTCTATGATTGCTCCTCACTTGCATTAAGATAGTCATGATTTATGACAGGTCAATCGTTAGTGGATGATATAGTCACCATTAACATCCTATACCAAAAAGCTTAAAAAACATAATTTCCATTGGATAAAAATGAACAGAAAAATTACCATCAGCTGAAAAAAATCCAACACAATTATGAAAGTTCACTCGTCAGTCATTGGTTGAAGCAAAGAATTGTTTGTTTCACTGAACCAGCCAATAACCGTTCATTATGGTTAAAATAGACTGTTTCTTTTCAGTTTTATCTAGTGTTTATGAGCAGGGTTGACAACTTGACTCTTAATTTTTTCTGGACGGCTTATAAAAAAATCATGGACAGACAATATTTTTTATAGATACATTGGGAAACCATAATAAATCACTATGATTATAAGTGATCCATGACTAGAGCCCATAATTCTGATACGAAGACATCAGCTGCATCCACTGTAATCTGTAAACTGATGATAATTACAGTCAGAATAATAGACTAATCTGCATAAGTGTCTTCAGCTTCAAGATAATCAGCTTTAACAGTTTTTTTTACGCACAGAGGAAAAAATGTGCCCTATTTTTACGGACTGTCCTGGAATTTCTGGATAGTTGGCAACCTTGTGTATGGGCTCCCCATGTACACCTACTGCAGAGCCATAGCTACTCACGGACTGCGACAACCTTGTGTATGGGCTCCCCATGTACACCTACAGCAGAGCCACAGCTACTCACTGCGACAACCCTGTGTATGGGCTCACCATGTACACCTACTGTAGAGCCATAGCTACTCACTGCGGTAACTCTGCATGGGCACACCATGTACACCTACTGCAGAGCCATAGCTACTCACTGCGGCAAACCTGTGTATTTGCTCACCATGTAACCTACTGCAGAGCCATAGCTACTCACTGCGGCAACCCTGTGTATGGGCTCACCATGTACACCTACTGCAGAGCCATAGCTACTCACTGCGGCAACCCTGTGTATGGGCTTACCATGTAAAACTACTGCAGAGCCATAGCTACTCACTGCGGCAACCCTGTGTATGGGCTTACCATGTACATCTAATGCAGTCATAGCTACTCACTGCCTTGCCATATGAAACCTATGTACAGCACTGGCTAATGGAGGTATTCTTCCTCATATGAATGTTTTAAAGGAAACATCTCTTAAATATGGCATGATGGAATCTGACGTAATAAAAATAAATAAGTGCCTGCATTAAATTAGAAAATATAGAAAAACTGACCGAACAGCCATAAAGTCTGAACTGGTGCATAACCAAAAAGTCTTACATAGCAAATAGATAATGGCTGCACTCAAGTTTATTGTGCTAAAGCAAGGAAATGTGCAATACATGAAATGTGAACAGCATAATGGCTTGTGAAATTTATGAAAAAACACATGAGATTTTTAGCACAAATTTTGGCCAAAAGTTGTGAGCCCATTCACCAAACGTCAAGGTAATCTCAGATCGAATGGGTAACTAACCTGTCTGCCTAGTGTGAACACTTACCTATGGCTAATAAAATGGTAAAGCCTGCATTTATAGAGGAGGTTAGAACCAACTGTGTTTGGATGTAATTAAAATCACAGCATGGTGAAGGGCGGGGCGTTCAAGTCAGAAAAAGCAATACATAGTAAATATAGAAAAACTGACCGAACAGCCATAAAGTCTGAACTGGTGCATAACCAAAAAGTCTTACATAGCAAATAGATAATGGCTGCACTCAAGTTTATTGTGCTAAAGCAAGGAAATGTGCAATACATGAAATGTGAACAGCATAATGGCTTGTGAAATTTATGAAAAAACACATGAGATTTTTAGCACAAATTTTGGCCAAAAGTTGTGAGCCCATTCACCAAACGTCAAGGTAATCTCAGATCGAATGGGTAACTAACCTGTCTGCCTAGTGTGAACAGTTAGTTACCCATTCGATCTGAGATTACCTTGACGTTTGGTGAATGGGCTCACAACTTTTGGCCAAAATTTGTGCTAAAAATCTCATGTGTTTTTTCATAAATTTCACAAGCCATTATGCTGTTCACATTTCATGTATTGCACATTTCCTTGCTTTAGCACAATAAACTTGAGTGCAGCCATTATCTATTTGCTATGCATTAAATTAGAGGCACACATGGGTATAGAAGTGCGTAGTAAACTATGATAGATGTTTTATTATTCTTTCCCATAGCCCTTTTATGGAAAAACTTTTCTTGTATGTTTGTAGTATCAGAAGACAAAAAAACAAGAAAAAAGTATATATCATTGAGGTTTTTTAAAGCCAAAAAGAAACAGAAAAAACATATGTAGAGGAGGCCTGAGGGCATTTTGGTTCCCATCCCAACAGAGATGTCTGAGCTTTCTAATGTCAATGATCAGCGGAGTCTCCCTTTACAGCAGAATCATTGACACGCTCATACATACTAGGACATGTCTGCTACTGAGCTTTGGACTCATCAGACTGTCAGAGATCTGTCAAGCTGATTGCATAAAGCAACAAGAGGATAATTAAAGATAATCTTTCACAAACACTCTGCCATTGTGTAATTCCCATATGAGGCCCTGTCTTGTCGTGGAGCAGTAAAATGATAGGTTTATAATAGTTTCTATAAATGTAGTGGTGTAAGTTTCATCAATCATATGGGGATGTCTGCATGTCCATAAAAAATCATGGCACACACTTTTATCATCTGACATATCTCGGTGATGCGGGCCATCCGGTATCCGATCTATACAGGACTGTCGGGCATCCATGGGCATCTTGTGGAAAAATAGACCTTTCATGTTAACTATTGTAGTCTGGATTCCCAGCAAGATGAGAAAAGCCTGAGGCAATGATGAATGTGTTGGGAGTAGAAAGATTAATTGGTGGGTGTCCTTTTATATCTGTTCCACTTATGTTATTCCAGGGTTAATCATTGATGCGATGCTAATACAGAAGAAGGTAGAACAAAGCCGTTGTAGCCTGCTGTATGTATTACAGCAGACCTGGGCAAAGTGCGGCCCGCAGGCAACATCCAGCCCTCTGGCTGTCTCAGTCCAGCCCGCGGACCGAGACAGCTGTTGGACTGGAAACCAGAGGACCACGGTCCGCACCATGCCTGCCCACTCGCTGTCTCCATAGGCATTGGTGGAATAGGGGCTCATGCCGCATATGGGGGAGCCTGGTGTCGGGCTCATGCCGCATATGAGCGAGGCCTTGTGGGGCTCATGACACATATGGGGGGGCTGTGGGGGGGCTCATACGATATACAGAAGGGGCTGTTCTCGGGGTCAAATGATATATATATAGAGGGATGTAAGCATACTTAATTCTGCTCAATATTAAGTGATACAATTAATATTAATATAATTATTATTATAATATAATAATTATAATATATCGAAATTAATATTGAGTAGAATTAATTTCGGCCTATTGGTTCGGCCCTCCACAACAGTCACGGTCTCTCACGTGGCCCCTCTGGAAAATTAATTGCCCACCCCTGTATTACAGTATGACAGGTCTTGAAAATTTCATCAGAATTTGCCAATAATCCAATATATGGAGACAGCCTGTCTCCAAGGGCGGATAGTGGGGAACACATAGATTGAGCATGAGGGATTTCAAAATGTTCAACCTCATCTCCCCCAAGAAGATACCTATTGAATATGTATGGCTAGCATTAGGGAAGCCAAAGACAGAAGCTTCTAGAGATGGTTAAGGGAAATTGACAGCAGAAAACGTCATGCTTGGTAGATCTTAGTCTGTATGAGGGAGTTGGTGGAAATAGCAAGGATCCAAATGGAAATTAGTTAAATGTATAATATGAAGGTTCCCATAACATTAGATGGCTGCCAGCCGAATGATGGTTCCATCTTGCTCTTATATATAGGAGCGGTTATTTGGCCGAGGGTTCGTGTGTTCCCATTGAAAGCTGCCAACAGACATCTTTTCTCAAGGCTTACCATCGAGAGAACAAAGTGATCGGCTGTAAAAATCAGATATTTTCAACTGACATCTCCACCAACAATCAGTTGACCGGTTCCCCCATACACATTAGAGCGTCGGCCATCAATATTGGCGGGTGCAGCAGACATTAGTCTAAAGTGTAAAGTGTATGGGGGCCTTTAGATTTCGGCCAACCGGCAAATGTGTATTGGATGTTTGGAGCAGGTTGAAGAAAAACGATAGTGCATGTTGAATTTCAACTTGATTATTTGATTTGCGGTGTCTGTCTTTCTCCTCTTAACTTATGAGCTCTTGCCGGAAACCACGGTGTAAGTGTATGGGGACTTAAATTAAGAATGGCCGTAGACTGACAACTATTACATGAGCATGGCAAGCGCTAAGTCAGCTGAACTAATGTTTTCAAAATGTAATCTTTGTGCATCTTTTCTGTAATAACTGACTCATGTTTCCTGGGTATTGTGGCTTTCACAAGTCTCTTTCTCAACTAAAAAAAAATCAGTTAGGAGATTTCAGACACATAGACAAGAGGCTTCAAATAATCAGTTGTCTGAAAATAATTCATAAAAAGTCTACTTTATGTTATAATGCAATTCTGGCTTTGAAGAGACTTCATTTTTTACAGATTAGCACATTTATTTCTATAAGAGACAAGATTCTATTTGCAAAAAAATGTAAATCATGGTCCATTATAAACTGAGCACCATACTCCATAGATAGGTTCCTGACAACAAACAAACCTTAATGAAAAACTTTTTATCCTACTGCACCCCTTCCTGATCGTCTATAATACTCTGCACTACTTTATATATTGTGCACTTACATCCATGCAGTTCAGACTTTCTTCTCTAAATCATTGGCGGCCATGGCCGTCATCACATCCTAGAAACACAGGTTTTTCTCTGAGCAAATACATCGTTACCCCTTTGGTATTTGCACCACTGCGCCCAGTACCATATTACCAGTGTGCCCATCACCCTACTATCACTATGCCCAGTACCATGGTATCCAGTACACCAGTACCATTACGCCAAGTACCCTTGCACCACTGTATCCAGTAACCCAATACCACTATGCCCAGTACCCCAGTATCACAATGCTCTGTTTCCTACTACCACTGAGCCCAATACCCCAGTACCACTACCAGTATGTCCAGTATTCCAGTATCACTGTACCGAGTACCCCAGTACATGACTTTGGCACACTTCCTTTGTATTATATTGTATGGAATGTTCTGGTGCACGTAGTGGAACGTGCTGGTGAACGTAGTGGAACGTGCTGGTGGACGTAGTGGAACGTGCTGGTGGACGTAGTGGAACGTGTTGGTGGACGTAGTGGAACGTGTTGGTGGACGTAGTGGAACGTGCTGGTGGACATAATGGAACGTGCTGGTGAACGTAGTGGAACGTGCTGGTGGACGTAGTGGAACGTGCTGGTGGACGTAATGGAACGTGCAGGTGGACGTAGTGGAACGTGCTGGTGGACGTAGGGGAACATGGTGGTGGACGTAGGGGAACATGCTGGTGGACGTAGTGGAACATGCTGGTGGACATAGTGGAACGTGATGGTGGATGTAGTGGAACGTGATGGTGGAAATAGTGGAATGTGCTGGTGGACGTAGGGAAACATGCTGGTGGACGTAGTGGAACGTGCTGGTGGACGTAGTGGAACGTGCTGGTGGACGTAGTGGAACGTGATGGTGGACGTAGTGGAACGTGATGGTGGACGTAGTGGAACGTGATGGTGGACGTAGTGGAATGTGCTGGTGGGCGTAGGGGAACGTGCTGGTGGACATAAGGGAACATGCTGGTGGACGTAGGGGAATGTGCTGGTGGATGTAGTGGAACATGCTGGTGGACGTAGTGGAACATGCTGGTGGACGTAGTGGAACGTGCTGGTGGACATAAGGGAACATGCTGGTGGACGTAGTGGAACGTGATGGTGGACGTAGTGGAATGTGCTGGTGGGCGTAGTGGAACGTGCTGGTGGACTTAGTGGAACATGCTGGTGGACGTAGTGGAACATGCTGGTGGACGTAGTGGAACATGCTGGTGGACGTAAGGGAACATGCTGGTGGACGTAAGGGAACATGCTGGTGGACGTAAGGGAACATGCTGGTGGACGTAAGGGAACATGCTGGTGGACGTAAGGAAACTCCACTGCATTGTGGAGTATGTTGCACCATAATGAGGGCATTGGATACTAGCGGAAGCGTCAGCCAGAGAAGCTGCAGCTATAAGGCCTTGTTCCTAGTGTAAATGCTGCATTTTTTCCTCCTGTATTTCACACGCTGAGGATTTGCAGCAGTTTCCCATGCGTTTACAGTACAATGTAAACCTATGGAAAACAAAATCCGCAGTGCACATGTTGCGGAAAAAAACGTGCGGAAACGCTGCGTTTTTTATTCCGCATCATGTCAATTCTTTGTGCGGATTCCACAGCGGTTTACACTTGCTCCATAATAGGAATCCGCAGGTGTAAAAAGGCAGGTGGAATCTGCACAAAATCCGCAAAGAAAACGTGGTAAATCTGCGGTAATTCCGCAGTGTGGTTTACCTGCTGATTTACCAAAACAGGTGCGGAAAAATCCGCAGAGGTTCCATCTACGTGTGCATTGTGCAGTGTTTTTAAGTGTAGAACCCCAGAATTTTTGTTCTAAAAAAAAGCATTTAAAAACAAAGCAGAAAATCTGTACCAAAATCAGAAAATATGCAGAAAACCCGGCAATAATCACAGCAGATCAACAATTGTGTGCTTTGATGAGGACATTCTGCAGAATAAAAAGCATTGCCATGTGGGAACACGGCCTTATTTCGGCAGCTGTGGCACGCAGGTGACCGGCACGAACCATCGAGACATTGCATTGGCACACGATTTCTACATTTAATTACAAAACATCCAGCATTGATGTGAGGATCCGCAATCCCAGCCCCGAGGCCGTAGACCTGTGCACGAAGCGCAGAGTGCTGATATACTTGGGGTTAGGCGCTCGCTGCCCGACCCTCCGCTGTTACGCACTGATCCATCCGTAACACTCAGCGCACAGACGCTGCCACTGCTCTCGGCAGCACAGGTCCGGATTACGGAAGACGCTGCGCTGCCGAGAACGATGACCTTGTTTTGCAAAGTGGGAACGTCGCTCTCGATATTCGGAAATGGACCTTAGCTGAGTGCACATTGAAGAGCTCGGATCAGCGCTATCACTACCACAAATGGTGGGTCACCAAGAAGTGGGGGGACGTCAGCAACTGCAACCCCGAACACACACTGTGGACGTTACTATGGAGACACGCCGGTCTATGGAGCCCTATATACAACATGCTCTGTACGATGGAACAAGTTACTATTTGGCTTACAAATACTGAGGTAAAATACTGACCAAATACTGCAGGTGTGAACATGGCCTAACACTCCCTGCTACGGGACTCTCCCCTAACATCACTACCCTGAGTGCACAGCGTCACTTCCTGGTCGCACAGTGGCTCGGGACCACGGACGTGCACGCTGCTGCTCCTCGGCGCAGCGCACACTGGCAGGCGGCAGCGGACGCACAGGAGCCCCCTGCTCAGCAGGGAGCCCACGTCACCGGCAATGTCAGAAAACACTCGCTTGTCACTCGCACGTCACGGATAGCCCCGCCCACCGCTCAACGTCACAACAGTCATTGAATTAGCACAAGACAAGGAAAAGCCGCCTCCCCCTGTATAAAGAGCCTGGGAGATGTGCACCGCAGGCCTATACGTGCGCGGAGTGGAGGAGCCGGGAGCCAATCAGCGCTGCATGTTCCGTTTCGTTCACTCGAAAGCAAGTTAGGCTGCGAGATACAAAACCCACTGCTCAGCTACAAGTCGGGAGGGGACGAGGGAGTGAGCGAGGAAGATGGCGGCTCTTAGTGAGGAGGGGAGGTACGGGCTGTCCTGCGAGAGGGGGACACAGGACCAGACCACCGTGCTTCACGTTAAACTCACTGAGACCGCCTTCAGAGCCTTGGAGAACTACCAGAACACTAAGGTAAGTGACATGGCGGACAGGATAGAAGTGGGGCGCTCTGGTCACCCACCCCCTGTAATGACAGTACGGTGACAGAAGTTAGTGCTGGAGTCCGGGAAAGTCTGGAAAGTTCCCCGGAACGGCTCCGGCTACAGGTGAGGGCGGACGTGGCTGCCGGGTCTGTGAACCAGCTGGTCCCTGGTCTCCAAGTGCACAGGGCAGAGAGCCATCCGTGACGTGCCCCGGTAGCTGCCCCCTCCCGGGTGACGTGCCCCGGTAGCTGCCCCCTCCCGGGTGACGTGCCCCGGTAGCTGCCCCCTCCCGGGTGACGTGCCCCGGTAGCTGCCCCCTCCCGGGTGACGTGCCCCGGTAGCTGCCCCCTCCCGGGTGACGTGCCCCGGTAGCTGCCCCCTCCCGGGTGACGTGCCCCGGTAGCTGCCCCCTCCCGGGTGACGTGCCCCGGTAGCTGCCCCCTCCCGGGTGACGTGCCCCGGTAGCTGCCCCCTCCCGGGTGACGTGCCCCGGTAGCTGCCCCCTCCCGGGTGACGTGCCCCGGTAGCTGCCCCCTCCCGGGTGACGTGCCCCGGGAGCTGCCCCCTCCCGGGTGACGTGCCCCGGCAGCTGCCCCCTCCCGGGTGACGTGCCCCGGCAGCTGCCCCCTCCCGGGTGACGTGCCCCGGCAGCGGCCCCCTCCCGGGTGACGTGCCCCGGCAGCGGCCCCCTCCGCCCATTGCCCCGTACTGCTTCGTCGTGGCGCTGACCCCCATGGCCCTGTCCTCCCTTGTAGCGGCCCTGTCCTCCCTTGTAGCGGCCCTGTCCTCCCTTGTAGCGGCCCTGTCCTATCCTGGCCATTATTGGGATGGGATTTTTATCTGGTGGCTGTGACTATGTATCTGCATGGGCGTTATACTTGTACCTGTATAGAAGAGCTGAGTAAGCTTCTGTGAAAGCTGGAGGGTGGCTCATAATGCAGTGTTGTTAGTCCTATTCACACCATCCCCCCCCCTTGGTTTGGGATTGTGGGGGTGGGGGTTAATACTGCCTATATGTGTTTTAATGTGGCCACCTCCTATGGCTTACACTCGCTGGCCACTACCAGAGCTGATAATCCACTTTCCAGCTTTCTGGAACTTCCCTTAAAATGAATGTTTATGGTGTAAATTAAATTACGATTTCTATTTATTTATAGTAATATCACTAATGTGTCTTCACGCTGTTTTGTAACTTGCTGTCTGCTGGTAACTAGTGTTATCTATAGGGGGGAGGTTGCTGCCATGAAATTCTGTATATGTGGCAAGTATGAGCATGGTTGGGGCTGGCTGGACATGGGTGGCATTTCCGATAATATTGCTTTATTTGGAGCAGTATTTCAGGGTGACAGCTTTTAAATAGCAGTGCGGCTTCCAATGCATATACAGCTCTGCTGTCCTTGCCACGGTGCCAGCTGGTCTCGCATTCATTCAGTCTGTGGAGTTCTGCTGAGCTGTCACTTTTCTCTAGCCTTGGGCCTGTGAGGCGTTTTTTGCAGCTTTTCTCTGTGCGGACAAGACTGATGAGAATTATTACTTTATTTTGAGTATTATTGTCTTGAGTGGTTTAATTAAACTAAAAGTAACTACAGTATTATTCACTTGCTGGATTGATCACTATGTACATTCACCTGCAATGAAATTGCCGCATAAATGCTTAAATTGCATCTTAGTCATTCAGTGTAGATCCTGTTACCCATGCAAAGTGTTGATTGACCTTATGTTGGTGGCGGCTTTAATGCAGTTTGTTACTGGCTTATAGGGCCACCATATGGAATCTGGTGTCTCCATACTGCTGCATGTGTACATTTACCACAGCAGCTATCTGAGTAAGGAATTGTTAACTAAGCAATTTCCTGTAGGTGCTGGTAGGCTCTTCAGGGTGTCAACTTGTCAGTGTACCTATCTACTGTATAGGTCTATCAGACGTTAGGCTATGTGCACATGTTGCGGAACGGGGTGCAGAATTTTCTGCACAAAATCCGCATCTCCTGGCAGGATCTGCAGGTGCAGATTTGCTGCGGATTTTGTGCAGTTTTTGTGCGGATGTTCTGCGGTTTTTACCACTGAGGATTTCTATAATGGAAGGGTGCAGAAACGCTGCAGATCCGCACAAAAGTGACATGCACTTCTTTAAAATCCGCAGCGTTTCCGTGTGGATTTTTCTGCACCATCTGCACAGCTGTTTTTTTCATTGATTTACATTGCACTGTAAATCACAGTGCGGATCTGCAGCGTTTCTGCGCGGAAAAATCCGCTGCGGATCCGCACTAAATCCGCGTCGTGTGCACATAGCCTTATACTGTCCCATTCACATGGGCCAACAAAAATGTATGGGGGGAAAATGAATACAATCACTGCCCCACATCTTTATTGGCAGCACATCTACTGCTTAGGGTGCATTTAGACTGGCCAGTTAAAATGCTTGTTTTTCCATACTCATTATAAACGGGTCTTGCAATTGGGAACCAATGTGGAAAATGCGATGCTCCTATCTCTGGTAAAATGAATTACCGTATATACTCGAGTATAAGCCGAGATTTTCAGCCCAAATTTTTGGGCTGAAAGTGCCCCCTCGGCTTATACTCGAGTCACGGTCTGTGGCAGGGTCGGCGGGTGAGGGGGAGAGGGCGCTGAGGCATACTTACCTAGTCCCGGCGATCCTGTCGCTCCCCCTGCCCGTCCCACGGTCTCCGGGTGCCGCAGCCTCTTCCCCTGAGCGGTCACGTGGGACCGCTCATTAGAGAAATGAATAGGCTGCTCCACCTCCCATAGGGGCGGAGCCGCCTATTCATTTCTCTAATGAAGCGGTGCCGGTGACCGCTGACAGAGAAAGAGGCTGCGGCACCGAAGACAGGCAGGGGAAGGAGCGGGACGCCGGGAGCAGGTAAGTATTACATATTTACCTTCCCTCGTTCCACACGCCGGGCGCTGTCTCCATCTTCCCGGCGTCTCTCTCTCCGCACTGACTGTGCAGGTCAGAGGGCGCGATGACGCATATAGTGTGCGCGCCGCCCTCTGCCTGATCAGTCAGTGCGGAGAGACGCCGGGAAGATGGCGCCGAGGAGCTGCAAGCAAGACAGGTGAGTATGTGTTTTATTATTTTTATTGCAGCAGCAGCAACAGCTATGGGGCAATAATGTACGGTGCAGAGCACTGTATGGCACAGCTATGGGGCAACGGTGCAGAGCACTATATGGCACAGCTATGGGGCAATAATGGTGCAGAGCACTATATGGCACAGCTATGGGGCAATAATGGTGCAGAGCACTATATGGCACAGCTATGGGGCAATAATGGTGCAGAGCACTATATGGCACAGCTATGGGGCAATAATGGTGCAGAGCACTATATGGCACAGCTATGGGGCAATAATGGTGCAGAGCACTATATGGCACAGCTATGGGGCAATAATGGACGGTGCAGAGCACTATATGGCACAGCTATGGGGCAATAATGGTGCAGAGCACTATATGGCACAGCTATGGGACAATAATGGTGCAGAGCACTATATGGCACAGCTATGGGGCAATAATGGTGCAGAGCACTATATGGCACAGCTATGGGGCAATAATGAACGGTATGGAGCATCTATTTTTATTTTTGAAATTCACCGGTAGCTGCTGCATTTTCCACCCTAGGCTTATACTCGAGTCAATAAGTTTTCCCAGTTTTTTGTGGCAAAATTAGGGGGGTCGGCTTATACTCGGGTCGGCTTATACTCGAGTATATACGGTATAAGCTTGAGGCTGCGTTCACATGAAGCGGTCATGCAGAGTCCCAGGGCTACTGTCTTCCTTTTACGGTTGCCCTTAATCTTGTGGGGAAACAGCTGATTCAACTGCTAAACGATGCAGCCATTATGACTGTCATGCGGTCTTGCAGGTGAAATGGAAGATTTAATGCGGTTAGCATGACTGTGTGAATGCAACCTGAATATCGCTGTTCTCTGCTGCATTGTCCTGTACATGCACTGCTGAGAACAATGAGTCTACGTGCACAGAACGATCTATTATTGATCGTTCTGTGTGCATGGCAAGTGAGGCCAGCCTGTTTTAGTTGTCTATTATACAGTCACCAATCTATGAAGTTGTAGCCATTGTTTGACACAGCCAGTCGCTTGGTGTAACCTCCAACCTACATGGGGGTGATGTGTTGCTGCTAACTGACTTTTTACCGTAAAAACAGGATCACTCGGTGAATCAGCATTTGCTCACTTTTCGGGTCATTGTCGACTCGTTCACATGGACTGATAAGGCTTTAAATCCTCCTTGTGGCTATCAGGCCCCAGAGCTTTTCACTGAAGTGGTTGCAGCTTCTTTGGAAATGGCTCACATTTAGCACAGCCATAGCTGTACAATAATCCATATGCTGCACAGGCGTTGGCCAAGATGTGTCACCACTTTTATCTGCTGATATTATCTGCATAATGAATTTTAGCAAGATTATCTTGGTAATTAAAGTAGAAATTGATTTATTACAGGCACAAGGACTGCTTAATCTGCCATATGTTACTGAACAGTAAAGTGTAAAATGTTTATCAACATATTGCAAAAAGGAGTTCTGTGGTAAATAAAAAATTCAACTATTGTCTCATCAAGCTGGCTTAAAGTTAACCTGACAGCTGATAGTGGGGGGGAAATATTTGATACACTGCCGATTTTGCAAGTTTTTCCACCTACAAAGAATAGAGGTCTAATTTTTATCGTCGTAGGTACACTTCAACTGAGACAGAATCATACAATGTGATTTTCTGGATTTTTTTTTTTACTTTTTTTTCCGCATTGAATAAGTATTTGATACAGTGGAAAAACAGAACTGAATATTTGGTGCAGAAACCCTTGTTTGCAATTAGGGTATGTTCCCACGGGCAGTAAGTGCTGCGGTTTGGAATATATATATATATATATATATATATATATATATATATATATTCATTATGCAAATTAGGGGGCGGGTCAATGAGGGATCAGCGACTTGCCAGCAGTCTGCATTATGAATACCTAATCAGAGCACCACATGTGGGGTGCGATGATTCCGGATGTGTGCAATGAACACATCCGGCATCATCGCCTCTCCAGAAGGGGGCCGAGCTTTGGGCGGAGCGAGTTTGCTGCTTTGTGCAAACCGCCAGCCATCCTGAAAGTGGACACATACACTTAGTCTGACAGCTGTAGTAATCTGTTCAGAAGTTACTGACATTTAGGTGGTAAAAATACACATTTTCATTTGTCGTACCACTTTGCATTAATTCCTGTAAAGCACCTGAAGGGTTAATAAACTACCTGACTGCAGTTTTCAATGTCAGGGGGTGCGGTTTTTAAAATGGTATCACTTTTGGGGGTTTCCCAATATGAGACCCCTAAAGTCACTTCAAACATGGATAGTTTCCTAAAAAAAATAAATTTTGTAATTTTCCATGAAAAATTGCTGCTACACTTTTAAATCTCCTAAAATGCTAACAAAATAAACTAACATTTTACAAATGGTGCTGATGTAAATCAGACATGTGGGAAATGTTGTTTATTAATGGTTTGCTGTTGTATGACCATCTGGATTAAAGGGAAAATCATTAAAATTTTGAAAATTGCTAATTTTTTTAACATTCTTCTCAAATTTTTGATATTTTTTATAAATAAACACAACATATTGACCTAAATTTACCATTATCATAAAGTATAATGTGTCACGAGAAAACAATCTCAAAATCACTGGGATTTGTTGAAGCGTTGCAGAGTTACCACAAAGTGACACTGGTCAGATTTCAAAAATTTGTCTCCATCACTAAGGGGTTAAAGAACCACAAGGCTGATTTCATCAACCAAGATATTTTAATCAGTATAGCGGTGCCGTCCTGACACTGTACATTCTGTGCACAATCCTGCTGACAGGTTTTCTTTAAGAAGCCTCTCCTTAGGTTACTTTCACACTAGCGTTTTTGGCTGCACGTCGCAATGCGTCGTTTAGGAGAAAAAACGCATCCTGCAAAGTTGTCTGCAGGATGCGTTTTTTTCCCCATAGACTAACATTACCGACGTATTGCCACACGTCGCAACCGTCGTGCGACGGTTGCTTTGTGTTTTGGCGCACCGCCGCCACAAAAAAGTTACATGTAATGTTTTTTTGTGCATCTAGTCTGCCCCCTCCTCCCCGGACCTTACAATGAAGCAGCGGAAGCGTCTTAAGACTGCTTCCGCTGCCAACGTCGGGGATTTTTTTTCACAGTATGCGTCGGTACGTTGGGCCGATTTAGCGCGACGGCCCCGTACCGACGCTAGTGTGAAAGCAGCCTTAGTTGCCCTTGTTGTATTTCAGGTCATAGTCATAGTGATGCTTGAAGTCCCAGCCATGACTCGTCTTCAATGTTTTTATTGCGGGAAAGAGGTTGTTGGCCAAAATCTAACGATGCATGACCCCCATCAATCCTCCCTTCAATATGGTGCAGTAGTCCATTCCCCTTTGCAGTAAAGCAACCCTAAAGTATGAGGTTTCCCCCAACATGCTTCATGTTGGGATGGCATCCTTTTGTCTCATCTGACCACATGAACTTCTCCAATGCTTCCTCTGAATCAATCAGATGGTCATTGGCTAACTTCAAATGGGCTTGGGCATGTGCTGGCGTGAGCAGGGGGGCCTTTCATGCCCTGCAGGAGTTTCATCAATGATTGCGTAGGGTATTAACACTAATGTTTGAGACTGTGGTCCCATTCCTCCCGTTTAGTTCTGGGCTGGTCCCTGACCTTTCTCAGACTCATCCATTCCCCATGAGGCGAGATCTTGTATGGAGCCCTAGACTGAGGAAGATTAAGTCATCTTGTGTTTCTTCCATTTTCTAATAATTGTGACCTCAGTTGGTGCCTTCTTACCAAGCTTCTTGCCTATTGTCCTTTAACAGCAACAATAATAATCTTATTTATATAGCGCCAACATATTCCGCAGTGCTTTACAGTTTGCACACATTATCATCGCTGTTCCCATTGTGGCTCACAATCTAAATTCCCTATCTGTATGTCTGTAACCTATCCCAGCCTTGGCAGGTCTGTAACTGTGTCTGTCCTTGGACAGCTCTATGGTCTTGGCCATGGTGGAGAGGTCGGTGTGTGATTGTGTGAATCTGTCTTTTATACAGGAAACAGGTGCAATTAATACAGGTAATGAATGCAGAGTAGGAGGGCTTCATTAAGAAAGACTAACAGGTCTGTGAATTCTTGATGGTTAGTAGGTGATCAAATACTTTTCATGCAATTAAAAAAAAAAATCAGTGAGTTTGTGTTGTGTTTTTTTTCTTTTTTTTTTCTTTTGTGGTTTAATTTTTAGACTGTCTCACAGTTGAAGTGTAACTATGATAAAAATTACAGATCTCTCAAATTTTTTTGGAGGTGGGTTAACTTGCAAAATCGGCAGTGTATCAAATACCGTACTTATTTTCCCCATTGTATACATGTTACCTAATTTGTGTGCAGCACGATCAAGCACTGTATGTATTCCAGTCAGGTGTGTTTCAGAAAAAACAAATTAAGGCTATGTGCACACGTTGCAGATTGGGGTGCAGAATTTTCTGCACAAAATCCACAGCTCCTGGCAGAAACCCGCAGGTGCAGATTTGCCACGGATTTTGTGCGGTTTTTACCACTGCGGATTTCTATAATGGAAGGGTGCAGAAACGCTGCAGATCCGCACAAAAGTAGTGACATGCACTTCTTTTAAATCCACAGCGTTTCCACGTGGATTTTCCGCACCATCTGCGCAGCTTTTTTTTTTTCACATTGATTTACATTGTACTGTAAACCACAGTGCGGATCTGCAGTGTTTCTGCGTGGAAAAATCCGTTGCGGATCCGCACTAAAAGTGGATGTGATATTATGAAATCTCGTCTTCACGATGCGTGCAGGGCAGTATCCGGTGGCCCTGCAAAACCGAGTATTTTTCAGCTTGTCTTTCCAGACTGCAGCACGTCTATGTATCTTGCGGAGACGCTCCGTCTCCGCAAGATAAATAACCCAGTCTACGAATGCGATGTGGTGATTCTGGATGTGTTCAATGAACACATGCGGAATCACGGGTGTGTACAACAGGAGGCGGCGCTTTGGGCAGAGTGGGGTATCCGCTGCGTCCAAAGCGCAGAGAATCCTGAATGTGGAGACATAGCCTAATAGCCGCCCTCTATTAACTGGTCTCTTCCTAATATGCACATATAGGAGACTTGTCAATCCAGGGAAGTGGGCGTGAAAAAGTTACAAGGGGTCCCACCTGTCTGACTAGTCGCATGGTCTCTGTCCCTTGCAGCTGTCAGGGTTTTTTTTTTTTTTTTTTTTAAGGCTATGTTCTCATGAGAAATATTTGGTTGGTTCTTGATGCTGCAGATTTTCTGTAGCATTTCTCTTAGATAAATTTACCGTAGTTGCTGGCGTTTTTTACTTTTTTTTATTGCATTAACAGGAGTATTTATCTTGTTTTTGATGCTGCAGTTTTTCCTTGAGGTCATATTTTAAGTAGTGGTTTTTGATACTTCCAAGTATTTGATTTTGATAAAACTTTATCGGTATTCATGGTCCATCTTTTCTTATACGTGAGAAAAAAAAATCTGACATCTAAATAAGCCCTTAAAGGGGTTGTTCGGTCAAAACCGATAAGTCTGCAGTCAGTGTGTGAATTCCCCCAGTGTGTGCAGGGATTTGCTGGGTTCAGGCTTGGGAACAGAGGGGTATGTAGGCATTTTGCATACTCCCGGCCAGTGAGCGTGGCCTTGCCCCATTCACTTGTATAGAGCTGAGGTCACATCCTGACCAGTGAAGTGGACAACTAGAAGGTGCAACCTTGTTCCATGCAAGTCGATGGCGAACAAGACTGCACCCACTGGCTGAGAATCATCACAGCACCACTCGTGCTCTGGGGGGATTCATAAGTCTGCAGTCACAAACTTGTCAGTTTTGACCGGACAACCCCTGTAAGGTGTATGTCCCAATATCTTAAGATTTATTAGCATTTACTGCTTGTGTTGTGGTTGGTTCTTGAATGGTCAGAGCTTGCAGACTAGATCAGCTGGTCGCGCAGCACTCTGTTACCTGTACAAAGTACATTTGCCACAGAACATTTGCTGCTTTTACTGCAGGTAACAACGTGTCCTGACACTTCCACCATTTTTTTCCCTTTAAATGTGATCACATGACGTCGTAAGCTAAGTACTGCTCCTGCTCTGAGTGCTGCCTGCCTTGATTAGGGAGGCTTTAATGAAAAGAAAAGAGACCTAATGCCCCAAACATCCCACACAGGAAACTGCTTATTGTGCAATTCTTGTTTTCTATAAAAGGGATCTACTGTTCCTGGTATTAGGTGTCAGTCTGAAACGCCTGCAGGTTTTTTTTTTATTCACCGGCGGCCTCAATTCTCAACTGGAAAAATCTTGTTCATGGGGATTTTTCCACCATAATCTAAATATGTAACATATCCAAACTACAGGCCGCATTCTTCTTCAGCATTACTGAATTGTAAGATCTATCAGTCTGAATGTATAAGAACACCTAAAATGCCAGGAGGATCTGGTCTCTCATTTTACCAGACTATTAACTGAGAAGGAAATGGTGCATGGACACAAGCCATGGTGTACTCTGCAGAGTACACAGCGTCACTCTGGGCTTGGCCTAGTGACCCCTTGTGCCACTGCTCACTTTTGTTCTTCTTGGCTCTTGTTTACACACAGTCAGCTGGGACTTGAGGAAGAATTTGTGAAGAGTGATTCACTCACATAATCGGCAGTGTGAAAGCGAGCAGTTTAAAGGCCCCTGCTGTTAGATCGTCCAGCGTGGCCTGAAAGAAAACTTGCATAGCTCAAATTTTCCCCACTTAATGCAGGCGGATCAGATTACTCACAGAATGAACACGTTGTCCCTGTCTTTAGCAGACAATCAGTTATACTGTAACCATGTCAGCTTAAAGGGCCATTGACTCTTACAGATTTTTGTGAACGAACATTATTAAAGGTTTTCGTTTCACAATTTTCTTGCTGTGTAAACAGGCTGTCTATCACCTGATGAAATTCGTTTATCGGGTGAAATTATTTTTTGCATTGTAAAAGGTGATCGTTCTCGGCAATGCATCTGCTGAGATTAATGGCAGCATGTGTGCACCGAGCGATCTAGTATATGTGCTCAGTGCGCATTGAACAGCCATTCAAATGATCACAGATTATATCGTGCCGCCGATTGATCCATGTAAATTAACCTTAACTCCAAACGCACGTCTGGTTATCATCTGTTTGAAATAGATTACGGTAGTTAAAAATGGGGGGAAAAAAAGTTCAGTCATTAAAATATCTGCTCTCATTAACTTCACTGATTTAATACACAGAACCAGCAATTTATTTATTTTTTTTTAAATGGCATTACAACAAAGTTGGCACAGGTATCCACCTGACCGGCAGAGAAACGTACATGTTGGGTACACAGTGTACCACAGTGTGCGTCTGACTACTGAGGCGGTCTTCACAGTGTGCGCCTCTTCACTGCTTCCCATCTTTCCAATGCAGCACAGATAATTCAGGCTCACTGCATGAGCTTACTAGACTGTTCACACGTGAATGTGATTGTATTTGTCAGGCAGGAGCTCTGGTAAGTCTGAAAAATACTTTTGGCAATTGTTACTATCGCTTGTCTTTATTCAGCACAAAACGCCTGCAGATAAGGCCTAGTGCAACTATCAAGTATCCGGCATAGATCATGTTCACCCCTAGAACAAATTTGGTTGTGGGGCTATAACCCATCAAAGAGCCCTGCACCAGGTCAAGTGGCTAGTCTTTGCTTTTATTCTCTAAGTTATACCCATATGATGGATTTTCTATATCCACCATATGGTTTCAGAGATATGAGTTGTGTTTTTTTTTTTTTTTTATTACAAAGGTTGTCCACAACTAAAACAACCTCTTCTTGATCAAAATGTTTGGCCCCATAAAATAATAAAACCTATACTCTCCTCCTGTGCCGGTACGATTCTTGCGGTATTGGCACTTGTGGTCCCAGGGCTCGCGTGCGGTTGTGATGCCAGCACCTAATCAGCACAGGCATCGGTCTCAGTCTTTGGACAAATTAACCAATTCGACAGGAGGCAGGGATAGTAACAGCCGGCGTTGATTGGGTACCGGCATCAAGTGTCACAACAACCGCACGCTAGCCCCGGAGACAAAGTGCCGACACCGTGGGAATGTTGCCCACATGGGAGGAGAGTATGAGGTTTGTGTTATGGGGACCAGGCGAGGGGTATGAGAAGTTGGCCAAGTAGTGGACAACTTTAAGTGGTCAAAGAGAATCCTGGACTGAATGAAAAGGCCCACATCTGTGGAGCTGTATGGCTGGTTAAAGAAAAAAAAACTCGGTCAGCAGGAATGAAAGCAGTGCAAAAATTGCCAACTTTTCACTTGGTGACACCTATGCACTTACCATATTACTTGTATGTACCTCTTTTAGTTTGGTTCACAGTCTGTGCTTCCAAATTGGATGTGTAAATTGGTCCGAACTGCTTGTGCAGCCTGTTGTACAGTCGGGGTAACCTGTCCACCTTCACACCACTTTTGTAGTATGTGATCCTATTTCAGGATAAGGGGTCATGCTCTCAGCTAGTTATCCTTCATTCCTCTATTAATTACCTGTTGTGTTGAGCTCTACAAATGCTTTTTTCCAAAAGTTCCTTGCATGGCTTGTTTTGGGCATAGCGCACATTCACCCAGAGGTCTTTCCCCTTCTGTTAACTCTTCATCTACTTGGGTCTGTGAGCTGCAAGCATTTATTTTTGGGAGCACAGCACAGACTGCACTTTCCACTGTCCTTCTGGAACATTTTCCTTGGCGTACGTTTTACATTGTGAACTTGAAATCATACATTGGAGTCTGTAAAATGCTGCAGTTCAGTGAAATCCTGGTGATGTCATGTCGCTGGTTTTCTCTGTAGCTGTTGATATAGTTCTGTCCTTGTGTGTATTCCTCACTCAGATTATGTATTCACTTATCAAAACGCTGTAGACTTTACCCACCAAGGAAAGGTCAGATTGAACGGATCACCCAAACATTCACCAGCGCACATACTCATTTGCATTGACTCGGGCCAATGAACTCGCCAACCACACCAACGTGACGTCTCTGATGTGCCCTGCGCCTGTACTTGAAAAAACCTGACGTGTTCTGCTCGAGGTTTATTCATTCTGAATGTACAAGGACGACTCGATCAGTTCTTTCTGCTGATACACTTTCTGACATCTGCTTTGTAATTTGCCCAGTTTATCAAATTGCAAATCCACCTGAATATGCAGCACATCCACAATATTGGCAAACCTGTTTTTGACTGTGTAGTTACAAGGATTTCTACACACTGGAAGTTGCTGTATGCCAAGTCCCTGTGCTGTATACTGTGCTTCAGGCAGCAGTGATACAGGCAGCCCCAGTGTCCAGGAAAGAAAATATGGATCACAAGTATGATCATTTATAATTATAGTGCTGGGGAATTGCAGAGAGAACGAAGGGTGTATTCATTGTAGTTTTTATATAGGAGTTTTTTTAGCAGAATCTCTTAACTTTCAAAACACACATGGAGGGGCTGATTTATTAAAAAAAATCCCATGAAAATGCAGACTAAGTCTACGTTCACATTTGCGGTCGGGCGCCGCAGCGTCGCCGCATGCGTCATGCGCCCCTATATTTAACATGGGGGCGCATGGACATGCGTTGCACTTGCGTTTTGCGCCGCATGCGGCACTGCGGCGCACGCGTCCGGGCGCAGAGGACGCAGTAAGTTGCATTTTTGCTGCGTCCAAAATCAACCAAAAAAAGGACGCATGCGGCGCAAAACGCAGCGTTGTGCATGCGTTTTTGTTTGCGTTGTGCGTTGCGTCGCCGACGCTGCGGCGCACAACGCAAATGTGAACGTAGCCTAATCTGCATATATAGGAGGGGGTGAGTAGGTTAATAGAATATATTATACATAATTCTAGTTTTGTGAGAAGATTCTGTATACCTGTTTCTCTGCTCCTTGTGGGATTTTTAATCCAGTGTGGGGTCCTATCAGTGACTGACAGCTCTCTGAATGCAGATACCTGTCAATCATGGATAGGACTGCCCACTGGACCAAAAATCCCACAGAGGAGGAATAAATGAATAAAACGTTCTACTGAATCTTTTCTCACAAAACTTAATCTACTTGGCTCCCCCGGCTTTATAACATGAGACCTGCAGATTGCAATTCGATTTCATGCTGGTGGGTTCCCTTTTAAGACCGGCATTGTAAATGATAGGAGGAAGATGTGCCGTTAATTTCTAAAGTGTACATATTTTCATATAGGGGGGCAAGCCTAGCCTTGCCTTGCCCCATCCTGCCAATGTGCTGCCCCTTTTGGCAAAGCCGGCTGGGATTGGGATGAAAACGTCAGTCACAATGTTTATGCAACTACAGAGTTTTGCAAGAAAAGCAATGTCTGTCTTACGGCTGAATTCTAATCGGCTCTGGTTTTTGAGCTCCTTGTGGTTTTGGGGGTTTCTGCTCCAAACTCTGAAGAACTGAATTGACCGTAAGGCTATGTGCACACGCTGCGGATTTTACTGCGGATCCGCAGTGGTTTTGACGTTGCGGATTCGCAGCTGTTTTACATGAGTTTACAGCACAATGTAAACCTATGGAAAACAAAATCCGCAGTGCACATGCGGAAAATGCGTTCTTTATTCTGCAGCATGTCAATTCTTTGTGCGGATTCCGCAGCGGTTAACCCCTGCTCCTCAATAGAAATCCACAGGTGGAATCTGCACAAAAACCGCGGTAATTCCGCAGTGCAGTTTAACTGCGGATTTATAAAAACGGGTGCGGAAAAATCCGCAGAGATCCAACCTACGTGTGCACATTCCCTAATGCGACCATGTGCAGGAGTCTAGGATGTGTGAGGTCAAGCAGGGTAAAGGTTACACAGGGGCTGTGGGTTTAGTTTTATGTGCACAGCTCGCCTCTCATGTGACTAGTAATTTTCAGATCACGCAGTTATCCAATTCTGTTTTTCCACACTATATAAACCTGTACTCCAGTTTAATAAAAGACCACACACTAATCAGTCTGCACTAGTGGTCGGAATCATGGTATGTATGTGTGCATATGGGGTATTTTCAAGTTTGGCATTTATCTTCGATCCATAGTGGAACCCTTTCCAATTGCTGGGGCTTTGCCCACTGGGATACTCGCCGTTCCTGAGAACTGGGCCTCCATAGAGCTCCATGTGACTGAAGTGGTGTGTTCTTAATCGGACCGCTGGGGATGGCTTAACCTGGTAGCTCTTCTGCTCAACCATAAGAATCAATGAACCAAGCTTTGCACAGTTCTGGTTCTTGGGATCCCACCAATCAAACTCCCAGTGATTGGAATGTTATCCCCTAGCCCATGAGGAAGCACAACTTCTAAAGCCTCTGCTTATGTTCTTACAGGGCAGCCTTTCTCAATACCCTATTAAAGGCATCTTTAAACAAATTGAAAGTATGGTAGTTTTCAAGTTTCTGGTGCCCCTTGTAAATGGTGCTGACCATACCACAGTTTTCAATGACTTCTGTGCAGGCAAATGGGAAACTGCCATGTGCAAATTATGCATAGTATAAATGTGTACGTAAAAGTACTCACTTTTAATCTGTGATACAATGTTAATCTAAGGCTATGTTCACATGTTTTTGCTGCTTTTTTTGCAAATTCTAAGCTGTTTTACAGTACCGGCAAGTGATGAGATTTCAGGAATCTCATGCACACATGACTGATTTTGAAAACTGCTGTTTTTGCAAACTGCAGCATGTCACTGCAGCCACAGAACACAGAAAGCAATGGGTAAGTGAAAGAAACAGCGAAAAATTCAGGTATCAGGTTTTGCTACGTTTTTGGTGCAAAAACCTTTAAGGAAGTTGCATCATGATTGCTTTGGGTGCACTAAATTTTATCAGCATGCACAAGAGGTAACAAAAAGCAGCAAAACATGCTTTTTGTAAGCCGCTTCTTTACTGCCAAGAGAGCAGGTTTTGCCTGCAGAAAACACAGCAGAAATGCAACGTGTGAACATAGCCTAAAGGTACGTGCCCATGATCAGGAGCTGCTGCAGTTTTGACTCTTCGTATTTATGCATTGCCAAAACCGCAGCGGCTAGATGTGACAGCATGGCGGATGGGATTTCTAGAAACCCCAGGTCCACTGTGTGCATGTGAACCTGCGGATCGCCCTCAGAGACTGACATGTGGTGCGTTTTCAGGACCGCAGCATGTTCATTTCTCTTGCGGACACGCTAGTCTCGGCAACAGAAACATAATCAATAGAATGTATTGGATGCAGTAAATCCGCACGGTTCAGTGAACACAAGCGGACTTACCTGCGTTCAATAGACGGCAGCGCTTTGGATGCAGCAAACTTGCTCTGCTAGATCCGAATCATGGGCATATAGCCTTGGGGTGTACGCGGTGTGCACAGGGACGAAAGCAATGGTTTCCTGTTAGACTTGGCGCTATTGGGTTACAATCATCCTATGATTGGTTTGGTAAGTACACAGGCACTTATTTTTCTGCACGATTCCATGTATGTGATTCATTTCTTACTAGCAGGGAATTCTGTAGCTGCCTCTGGGGAGTATAACAGCATGTGCAGCCAGTAAGTCGTGCCGCCGATGCGCTACATATTACCGTTCCTATAAAGGGGGCAGCTACTTTCTTGTAAGTGATAAACATCAGCTGAAAATCCACAGCCAGCATTTATTTATCTTCTCGTCAGGGATCTTGCGTCACTGCCTTTCAGCAATGCTGCTTTTGTTCGTGCCCTCCACCCCCCCACCTCATCTGATGGATCTGTTCAGGAAATCCAGCTGGTCTTTACTCCAGTGTGCCTCTATAAATATTAAGCAATGCTAAATGTCAGGCGCTTGATAGATTAACCCCAGCAATCTGTATGCATGTGTCTGCTGCTGCTGTGAATTAATGTTGCATAGCTATGTATGAGGGCTACCTTGTCAGCGTCTGCATTATGAGATCTTGTGAACAAATAACAGGAGAGCCGGACCCCCTAAGGCCTCATTAATAAATTAGAGTATGCCTTCTGCAAGTGTCTGGCTAATTGTGTGATATGACGTAGAGAGCTGCGATGCCAATAAAGCAATAGACTGGGCAGAATCCATGGGAAAAGTCATAAGTTGGCATTTTATTTGCTTGCCAATTTTTGTAGCAGTTTTATGAGCATAGCCCAGGAATTGGTAGAAGTTACAAGCAGCAGTATTTCCTCTCTTCCTACTTTTGGATCCTCTTTGGCTTTGCAGTGACTAGCACGTCTCTGGGTAAAACTAAAGACATGTTTTTACTGTTTTTTGTTTGGAAAATTTTCTTTTTAAACTGTCCAAGCAAAGTGGTTGTGATTTTATGAACTCCTGCCTATTTTAAGCACGCTGGAGATCTGTGCGCTTTGTTTTTTTTTTTTTTTTTACTGTAGGCTCCTATGGGAATTCTGAAAAACTGCATGTAAAAAATGCAATTGTGTAGAATCCGTTTTTCTCTACTAAAAAAATGTATTCAAAACGCTTTTTCTGCTTTAGATTGTATGAGCTGTTGAGCCCAATGATTTCTTACAGGCTGCAGCCAATCACTGGGAGCAGGGAAGTGTCTATTGCTGTGCTTAGTTTCAACATCCGCAAGGCTATGCAATAAAATTTAAGAGGAAAGCCCCTTTAAGAGTGCCATTCATGGGCGAGAACTCTAGGCCTTAGGCTTTGTTACATCAGCTTGGGTTTTTTAATTTCACAATGTGAAGTTTTTCCCGTCCCACCAAGATCACGTACACCAAGCATCCCGGCCCACCAAGATCACGTACACCAAGCATCCCGGCCCACCAAGATCACATACACCAAGCATCCCATCCCACCAAGCATCACATCCCACCAAGATCCCATACACCAAGCCTCCCGTCCCACCAAGATCACATACACAAAGCATCCCATCCCACCAAGATCACGTACACCAAGATCACATACACCAAGCCTCCCGTCCCACCAAGATCACATACACAAAGCATCCCATCCCACCAAGATCACGTACACCAAGCATCCTGGCCCACCAAGATCACGTACACCAAGCATCCCATCCCACCAAGATCGCATACACCAAGCATCCTGTCCCACCAAGATCGCATACACCAAGCATCCTGTCCCACCAAGATCACGTAAACCAAGCATCGCATACACCAAGCATCCCGTCCAACCAAGATCACGTACACCAAGCATCCCGGCCCACCAAGATCACATACACCAAGCATCCCAGCAATATAGACTACACATTTATTTTTATTTTTTTGAAGGAGAGGGGGATTTCCAGCCCTTTGAATTCATGTATAAGTTAATAAAGTAGCTTTATGGTTGAAATACCATCTGGTGAATGTTCACCATGCCAGCCCAGCCATACACATATTAGTCCATATTGGCTCTTAAAGTGGTTCAGACTGGTTATTCAGGTGACTGATGTGAATGGGCACCTTGTATGGTCCTTTTCCTTCTGGATGGCAATTTCCCCTCAAACCTGTTCATCAGTGTTTTGGGTCAAAGTTTTATCTGTGGTCAAAACGTTTATTCATTGTCATGTTAATAGTGACAACAGATGGCTTGCACACTAATGTCTGTGATTTTAATGGACTCATAGACCTAAGGGTGATTTTGATCTGTGATGCCCATAAAAAAAATGGACATGTTTCGGTGATTATTTTTGAGGACCACTTAGTCTACAAAAAAACACGGACTCATAAGCTATAAACTAAATAGCCCCACAGACTATAAAGGGTCTCTGTCCTGTCCATGAAAATTGCTGACAACACGAGATTCTCGGACATCTGAATGATGCCTTATACTGTGCTGTAGCACGGGTTCATGTACAGTGATCCCATACGGGAAGGGTTGGAATGATGCGGTCTTATGACCGCGTACCATGTCTAGGGGCATCACGTGATATTGCTTTATAACATGGCAGCTTACGCTGGTAGTGTTTCCCCTGTTGGATGCCGCTTGAGCATTTCTTCCTGGTGAAATGACGGGAGTCTTCTGTAGTGTGGAAAGGTCATGCAGGAGCCGTGCCACTGATCAGGTTACATGGAGGCAGATCCTGCTTCCCAGTGTGTGGAGTAGGTGTATGGGATAATTGCGAGTGTGACTGAACCCCATGATGATTATCTAATTCAATGAACCCAACAGATCAAGACAAAATCTGTTCTTCATGACACCCAGATGTTGTGGGCCAATAGCTAAACTTTTACTTTCTTCAATTAATTTTGGGTTGGTTCCACGTGCATCACCTGGATAAACTGGCAAGGATGTGCCGAATGGCATCCTGAGCTATTTAATGTTTACTATAAACATTCTGAGGTGATTTGGGTATTTCTATATCCACAATGCAGCAAGTGCAGATTTGTGGATCTTGGTCGACTCTATCCCCACTGCATTGATTGCTGCTCCGAACAGTGCAGCCCATCCTTGGTACTCCGACCTCCATGCTTGTAGTGTGGAGGACTTGACTGTCATATGTAGCTCTCTGCTGAGGGCTTTCATTCTAGAAAAATTTAAAGTATTTTAGATTCAGAAAAGTGAGATTTCCTTCAAATGTTTTCTCATGTAAGTTTACCAAAGTAGCTTTTTCTGCCACAGCATGTCAATACTGTCATGTTTTATGGCAGACTTGCTGCATTTTTTCTTCCATTGAGATAGGTGGAAAAAGCCGTTTTGTCCGCGCACAATCTGCTTCAAAATCAGATGCACAATTTACAGTGACATTTGTTCTGTGGTTTTCTAGCGAAGTACGGTTTCTCCTGCTTGGGTGAAAAGTGCAGAAATAACATGTTGACATAACCAAAGTAAAGTTATGGCTCCTCTTAGCACATGTAATGGAGGATGTAACCCACTGTCATGCATGGCGATGTTGGTATGTGCGTGCATTTGGCATTTGTGGCCAATTATTCTGCTGCAAACCCATTTTTGGCAGGAATAATTCTCTGTAAAATCAGCATTTTCTTTTATGCGTTTTTGCTTGAATTTTATGCTTCACTTTTTTGGGGAAACACTCTGAAAGTATTGACATGCTGCAGATTTGGTCAAAAAAGATTTTGTTCAAATCTGTAAGGTGAAACAAGCAGCATGAGATATCAGAAGGCTCATTCACTGGTACAGTAAAGTGCAGCATAAACGCAGTGTGTGAACAAGCCCTTATTGTCCTGTTGCAGTTGGGTTGATTGGTTCATGAAAAGCTCTTCACGGTCTAAAAGGCCTTTTTAGTTTTGTTCTTTTCAGCACACATTTAGGGCTCATGCAAATCAGTCCAGCCTCAGACTTCAATGTGCGGACTGGCTGCAGCTCTCCCAACCAGAGTGACCGCTTCGTATGTATCCGAGGCTCGCTCTCTGGTCGGGAGACTTGCTGTCCAATCATACCGATTTTCACGGATGACCCGTTAAATGGGATTACCCAAACCAAATTAACTTTGTAGAGACAATATTTTCCTAGCTTCGCTGAGCAGACTTGTTTGGCTGCTATGTTGATAATCCTATTTTATCAGAAGATCTGGTTTACTCACTGAATCTGCTGATTGGAACAACTGCTAGTTCCTGCAAGTTTGCTGGTGTGTGGTTTGCCAAGGAGCCTGATATTCGGTCAGAAGTATCAAGTCCTGCATAGACATAAAGGTTTTGGCAGCAGTCGCAGAGTGCATTTGTTCTAGAAAGCAGAAATTGTTCTATGATCTGTGTTTATGGCCTCAAATAGAGAATGACCGCTTGTGACTGTGAGTTACCAGGGTTACCTTGTAGTTGCCGATAAGGAATATAATCTGGTTCAAATTGCTTAATATGGTTTGGGACCCTCTGAATAGAGATTAAAAGCCCCCCATAGACATTATTAGATTGTTGGCTGAACTGATATCAACAGGTTCAGCCAATGGGCTAAGGTGTATGGAGGCGCCCGACTGATAGGAAGATGTTGATTGCGTATATCTGACTACCAATAGCATTGTTTTCCCCATAGATAAGCTGCCAGTCGATGTGTGCATATTGGAGTGTCAGGATTCGTCAGTCTGTAGTTTGACTATGTTAACTATTTGTGGAGCCTAGAAAACCCCTTTTAATATAATCGATTGTTCCCATACAGTTTGCATATTCCCCCATCTCACTCTACCCCTCCACCAGACCTATCCATCAAAGTCAGTGGCTGCTCACTTTCCCCAGTCCCACACGCCTGGTGCCTCGGGGTGGTGCTTGACTCTGTCCTCCCTTTCAAGCCACATATCCAAGCCTTTGCCTCCTCCTGCCTTCTCAAAAACATTTCCCGGATCCGCGCATTCCTTGACCGCGACACCACAAAAACACTAGTGCATGCCCTTATCTCCCGCCTTGACTACTGCAACCTCCTACTCTCTGGCCTCCCCTCTAGCACTCTGGCACCACTCCAATCCATCCTACACTCTGCTGCCTGACTAATCTATCTGTCTCCCCACTATTCCCCAGCCTCTCCCCTATGCCAAGCCCTTCCCTGGCTTCCTATTGCCCAGAGACTCCAGTTCAAAACCCTTAGGGTATGTGCACACGTCCGGATTTCTTGCAGAAATTTCCTGAAGAAAACCGGAAATTTTCTGCAAGAAATCCGCTTTTTTTTTTGCGTTTTTTTTCCGTTTTTTTCGCTTTTTTAGCATTTTGCAAGTGTAATTAGCTTGCAGAATGCTAAAGTTTTCCAAGCGATCTGTAGCATCGCTTGGAAAACTGACTGACAAGTTGGTCACACTTGTCAAACATAGTGTTTGACAAGTGTGACCAACTTTTTACTATAGATGCTGCTTATGCAGCATCTATAGTAAAAGATAGAATGTTTAAAAATAATAAAAAAAATAAAAAAATGGTTATACTCACCCTCTGCACACAGCCAATCTCCTCAGCGTCGTCCGTTCCTATAGATGCCGGTGTGGTTCAGGACCTTCGATGATGTCGCGGCTTGTGATTGGTCGCGTGAGTCACATGAGCGGTCACGCGACCAATCACAAGACAGCGACGTCATCACAGGTCCTGAACCACACCATCTATAGAAACGGAAGAGAAAGCTGCACCGGAGAGGCACGAACACTGCGGGGGCCATCAGAGGGTGAGTATAGGACTATTTTTTATTTTAATTCTTTTTTTTTTTTTACCAATTATATGGTGCCCAGTCCGTGGAGGAGAGTCTCCTCTCCTCCACCCTGGGTACCAACCGCACATAATCTGCTTACTTCCCGCATGGTGTGCACAGCCCCGTGCGGGAAGTAAGCAGATCAATGGGCTCCTAGGTGTGCGGAATCCACGCAATTCCGCATTTTTAATGAACATGTTGCTTTTTTTTCCGCGATGCGATTTTTTTCCGCGAAAAAATCGCATCAACATTTGCACAAAAAATGCGGAATACCCTGTAAATAATAGGAGGCATATGTAAGCGTTTTTTTCGCGTTATCACGATTTTATAGCGAAAAATCCTGAACGTGTGCACATGGCCTTACAGTGACCTACAAAGCCATCCACAACCTGTCTCCTCCTTACATCTGGGACATTGTCTCCCGGTACTTACCTACACGCAACCTCCGATCCTCTCAAGACCTCCTTCTCTACTCCCCTCTCATCTCTTCTTCCCACAACCGCATCCAAGACTTCTCCCATGCTTCCCCCATACTCTGGAACTCTCTACCTCAACACATCAGACTCTCGCCTACCATAGAAACCTTCAAAAAGAACCTGAAGACTCACCTCTTCCGACAAGCCTGCAGTGATCCTCAACTTACTGAACCATCGCACAACGAGCTCTACCCTCTCCTAGTATATCCTCACCCATCCCCTGCAGACTGTGAGCCCTCGTGGGCAGGGTCCTCCCTCTTTATGTACCGGTGTGCCTTGTTTTTGCTCATGTTTAATGTATTTGTCTATATTTGCCCCTTTTCACATGTAAAGCGCCATGGAATAAATGGTGCTATAAAAATGTATAATATATTGCTGTCTGCACATTTCAGTTACACAGGGAGATCTGCACAGCGATTAGCCCCATTGTCAATGTTAACACCATGTTTCATGGTAATAGATGGGATGGGTAATATATGGAATGGAAGTTCTTCGCTTTTATCAGGCTACCAGACAAGTTAGTATGATGTGCTGCATCTTACCAACATATAGCAGCCGTCCACACGCAGTACTCGCTACTAAATCGCCCTATAGGCTAGAGTATCTGGAGTCTGTGCAGGGAGCTAGATTTTCTTATTAGACTTTAGTAGGATCTGTGAAAGAATCTGATTAGCAAAGTTCCAAGTTGCAAATTGAGTCGCATGCTGAGCTCATTAGGGCTAGTCTATATTGCTTGTTTGTCATCGCGAGGCGTAAATGACGTTTTGCTCGCCCGCATATTAGACATTCTTCTATGCACTGATCATCCAGAAGGAGCACCCTTTCTAGTCCATGTGAAATTTGCACTGGGAACCATTTTATTGGACCTTCTTGTTTTAATAATTTGGCCTCAATGAGATTATCCAAGAGCACTTTTGGATTTTAAGATGTTTAGTTGGCTTTGTTCATTGCTATTGAGCCCATACCCTGAGCTGATGTTTACGGTCTGTGCTGCCATCACCGCCCCTGTTGCTAGACCTTTGGTTCCTCAGCTGGCACAGGATGTGTGGTCTCGTCTGGTCACAATGGTCAGTACTTCCAAGGTTTCAGTCCTTTTTCTTCATTTGAGAACCCCTATATGTGCACACTGCTTATTTCAGTTTAGAAATCCACATAAAATACACTGCATCTAAATTCTGTACATAATTCCTGCACATATTCATGTTGGTGGTTTTACATTTTTTTTAAAAAAAAAATTTTGTGCAAAAACGTACTAAAATTCACATCAATGCCAGACCAGCAGTGTAATGTGGATTTGGTGTCCCCATAGAAATGAATAGGTAAAATCCACAGCCGAATAAGGCATTTCTGAGATAGGAATTTGCATGGTGGTTATTTTAAAAACCCAATTTCACAAAAAAAAAAATCCCTAAAGCAAACTGGATGAGATTAAGTGAACTCGTCTACTTTGCTGGTATTTTAGTGATGTGGTTTTGTGTGGTAAAGCCGTACCAAATGATCATGTGATTTCTGCCTTAGGCTTATGGGCAGGATTTTCCGCTGCAAATTAGAATAGTGCCCTGAGATTCCGCGCTGTCTTTGCAGTGCCTGTAGCATGAATTGACTGCTTGCGTTTCGGTGGGCTGTCGGTACATGCCACAGATTGCCTCGGATTTCATCCTTTGCAATAGTGAGATGTGCAACAAATCCGGTTTTTAACTAAACAATTTGATAGTAGAAATTTTTTCTGAGAATATGATCTTTGAGCGCATGCCCTTAAGGGAAAATGGTGGTACTGATGTGGGGGTTGGAGCGTGCAATTTCAGCCTGGATCTCTGCTGATCCAATGATGGTCTGTATGGTCCTCTGTGTTCTTCTTAAAGGGGGGTCTTATGGGACTGTATATTTCAAATAAATGAAACTTCTTCACTTCTAATAATTTCATTTTTTGTTTTTCTAGAACTCTATGCCTGCACGACCATCCATTCAATTTCAGGGACTCCAAGGAGTAAGTATTCACAGCTTCTTGGGTGTATTTAGAGCTCTTGTGCGTGAAATGCTTTTATGTGACAGCTTTATGGTAAATGGGTGTCCTGGCTCACTGTACAATGTGTAAGCATTTAATTCCTCCTGACATCAGAAACTTTTAGTTCACATTTTTCATGCTTCGTGTCAAGATTTTTTTTTTGCTCACATGGTTTCTGCTCTTTTTGGCCCTTTTTAGTTTGATCAAAGCCCCCCTGTCCAAGAACACAAGCCTACGTACACCCACAAGTCTGATATGTCAGCCATGTTTATAGCAATTTAAAGATACAGTATCTTCTCTTGTCACATGCAGTTTTGAGAATTGCTCTCTAGTTGGATGCAGAGATGTAAAATACAAGTATTAGATTTTTATAATGGATTTTAATGTGGCTATAAGGTATGTGAACAGTCCCCTCTGCTTGGTTTTAGTCTTGCGTTAAAAAAAAATAAAAAATGCTCTGCTCCTTTAAATATTTTTTTCTGCCTAGCTCCCTTCCATTCGGTCATTTCAATGGCCCTTTCTCTGGATTGTTGGGGGTCCCAATGGTCTGACCTTCACCAATCAGATGGCTGATTTTTCCTGTGGGTAGGTAGTAGCTTTCAATGTTGGTAATGTCCCTTTAGGGCTAAAATGGGGATCATTTGTGTTCTCCCCCACACTGAAGTCTGGAAGATCATACAGCATGTCTTGCCATGGTTGACCTGTCCAGCATTAGACAAGCTACTGATTTGGCATTATGTAATGCTTAAAGGGAACCTGTCACTGAGAAAATGCAGTCCAAACTGAAGCCTTCATGGTATAGAGCGGAGCAGGTAGAATTATTAAACTGAGTAGTCTAGCTATTTAAACCTTTGCACTTTCTGGGATTTTCGGTCCAGTGGGTGGTCCCATCGCTGACAGCTTGCTTTATAGAAGTGTACACTCACCGGCCACTTTATTAGGTACACCTGTCCAACTTCTTGTTAACACTTAATTTCTAATCAGCCAATCACATGGCGGCAACTCAGTGCATTTAGGCATGTAGACATGGTCAAGACAATCTCCTGCAGTTCAAACCGAGCATTAGTATGGGGAAGAAAGGTGATTTGAGTGCCTTTGAACGTGGCATGGTTGTTGGTGCCAGAAGGGCTGGTCTGAGTATTTCAGAAACTGCTGATCTACTGGGATTTTCACGCACAACCATCTCTAGGGTTTACAGAGAATGGTCCGAAAAAGAAAGAAAAATCCAGTGAGCGGCAGTTCTGTGGGCGGAAATGCCTTGTTGATGCCAGAGGTCAGAGGAGAATGGGCAGACTGGTTCGAGCTGATAGAAAGGCAACAGTGACTCAAATCGCCACCCGTTACAACCAAGGTAGGCCTAAGAGCATCTCTGAACGCACAGTGCGTCGAACTTTGAGGCAGATGGGCTACAGCAGCAGAAGACCACACCGGGTACCACTCCTTTCAGCTAAGAACAGGAAACTGAGGCTACAATTTGTACAAGCTCATCGAAATTGGACAGTAGAAGATTGGAAAAACGTTGCTTGGTCTGATGAGTCTCGATTTCTGCTGCGACATTCGGATGGTAGGGTCAGAATTTGGCGTAAACAACATGAAAGCATGGATCCATCCTGCCTTGTATGGAGCATCTTTGGGATGTGCAGCCGACAAATCTGCGGCAACTGTGTGATGCCATCATGTCAATATGGACCAAAATCTCTGAGGAATGCTTCCAGCACCTTGTTGAATCTATGCCACGAAGAATTGAGGCAGTTCTGAAGGCAAAAGGGGGTCCAACCCGTTACTAGCATGGTGTACCTAATAAAGTGGCCGGTGAGTGTATGTAGAGCAATCACTGATGGGACCGCCCACTGAGCCAAAAATCCCAGAGAGCAGAGGAGTAAATGGTTAAAACACAGATAATTCTTAATTTCTACACTCAGAACTGTATATACTGTATCAATCTGCTTGGGTCCCCTGCTCTATAACAAGGTGCCTGCATACCGTATTAAACTGCATATTTCTGGTGACTGGTTCCCTTTTAAAAGGACTGTCCACATTTATAACAAGTCTTAAATATATTAATGCAACTTACTCATATGTCCTTTTTATTGAAGTTCTGCGCAGCTTTCATTATTACTGAAGCCCAGCTCCTTTCTCAGCAATTGTTTTTTTTTTGTCCCATCCACATGTTTAACCGCCTCCTTGGAAACATAACTCAATGTTAGCACCTCCTATAACCTGCATATTTTCTCAATGGAGGAGGCTGAATGACTTTGTTTCTTTCTCATCGTAATAAAGAACTTTGTGGTTCTTGTATGTTAGTAAGTTGCATAAATGCACACGCACACACACGCGCAGATTGGCTGTAAAGTGGCCGATCCATAATGTCCGGTCATGGTGCTGCAGGGATACTCAACACTTAAGTGACTGTTGGGGTCGCTGCAGGGGGACACCGAGCTCATTGCCATGGACCTTGTAACAAGCATGATTTGTCCAAAGTAGATGTAAACGTCATGCCTGCATTCACACAGGCCAGTTTTGGTTTTTACATAAACTTCCCAAGTTTGCAGCTAAACAAGCACATATGGTTCTTACAGTAACATGGAGTGCAGATTTGGGGCGATCCACATAGTGGCAGTCTCATTCCACACATTTCTATACTATGGACGCGAATCCTATGGATGACTATCTTATTCTCCAGCATCCTTCTTATGTTGTGCCATGCTTAATATTGTCAGGGTGGGCTTAATGCCAACGGATGTACAAACATTTGATTTGTCTTGTGCTGAAAAGTTGCTGTTTTCAACTGATGGCGCTTGCATGTTTCGTAAAATTTCAGTTTTGGGTTTAACAAATTTGCAGACAGAATGCACACAGATTCCTTGCTGATTTTGTTGCAGGTTTGGCTGTGAATTTCTCCCTACTCCGATAATACTAAACATTGGGAATAAACCTGCATTGAACTACCGCACAAGAATGAGCATGCTGCAGATTTAAAACCCCCGCCGCGCTTTAATTTTCCAGTTTTTCTTTTTTTTTTTTTCCCCCATAAATGTGAATTGTTTGGAAAAACAGTTTTACCTTGGCCCTAAACATTAGTTCATGCAAGATCTGTTAGGGTAAGGTTCCACGTTCCGGATTGCCGGCTCTTTGGACGGAGCAAAAAACTCGCTCCGCCCAAAGCGCCACCCCCTTCTATACGCGCGGTGATTCCGGATGTGTTCATTGCACATATCCGGAATCTCCGCACCTCGTACATAGGGCCCTGTGATTTACCTTGCAGCAACGCAGCATCGCCGCAAGGTAAACGGACATGCTGCTTTCTAAAAAGACGCGCCGCATGTCTGGAAACGCAGGGCCGTCGGGTGCGTGTTCGCACGCATAGTGGAGACGGGATTTCATAAAATCCCCTCTACTATGCTGTAACATCTGGACGCTGCGGATTGAACGCTGCGGTTGTACGCAGCGTTCAATTCGCAGCTAATCTGGATGTAATCCGGACAGTGGACACGAAGCCTTAGACCTTTTGCACATCCTGTACATTTCCTGTTCAGTGCATGAGATAAGATGGCGCCTAACATATTACACACGCTGCATGTGTCCATGGGGTTTTATTGCAAAATGGAAGCAAACTATCCTTTCTGCCTCTGCCTGGTGGAGTCGACAGTGAGTTTGCGATTCCGTCCAGCAACTGCTTCCAATCAAAAATTGATAAGGTGACGTATGTATAATGGTCTGCATGCCTCCAGAAAAGGTGCCACTTTTTCCCATGAGTTGCGCCTGGTTTTGCAGTACTTAGGCCAATTTCACATTTGCGGTTGTCTGCAGTATTTCTGACGCATACATCCACATGCGTCATGTTCGTCATCTTTTACATTGTGGACGCAGGTACATGTGTTTGCATGCGTTCGCCTGCGTTTGCTTACGCATGCGTCGTGTGGTGTGGTCTGGTGAACACGTTGCATTTTTGGAAGCGTAAAAAAATTGTCAAATATGCGCAGGCGGATGAGTGTTAAAAAATCGCATTACTGTCTATGGGAACGCTTGCGTACTTCAGACTGCTCATGTCCAGGAACCGATTGAGACACGCCGTCCTGGAAATATCGAACGCATGCGCATAAACGCAAACGCAGGCAAAACATGCACACGCAGTGTTTTTGCTGTCATGCGTAAGATGATGCAGATAAACGCTGCGTTAGCATGCGTTTTTGCATGCGGCGGTGGATGATACGCTGCACACAGATGCAAATGTGAAGCTAGCCTTAGAGAGGGCTTCCCTGCATTACCAGACACTGCCTCCTGTGATCTCTATAGATTGGACATTGGTCAGTGATATCATGGAATTGCAGTGTAAAGATGTCTGTAGCCACAAGATATGCCATTAATCGCCAAAAATCTCCACGCACAACAGGGACAAGAATCATTGCTGGAATGAAAAGTGGCTCTAAAATTCCATGTAGCATTAGCAGAGGAAAGCTAGGCAGTACCTTTGGTCTAAAGCTGGAAACACCGGGCACTTGTGCCAACAGCTCTCGCCAGGAAAACCTTGGTTTAGTCTGGATGAAATCTGTGACAGCTGGTGGCATTGAGGGTGAAATGTGCAGCGTTTGCTGTAGTGCCACATCATATTTCCAGACATGGAACACTGCGTTGGCCACACAACCACAGCATGTCCTTTATAATGGGGTGTTATGCCTGAATAACCATGCATTGCAAGTTTCTAATTAAAAAAGAAAAAAAACAAACCCTATTTGCTTTCTGTGACGCACTCCTTTTCTTGGAAAGGCCTGGTGTGGTTGCCAGACTGATAACTGTTAGTGCATTTTTCATGATTGCCTTGGAAGGCGGCCACAGCAGGTCCTGCCTATCAATACTGTGAAATGTGGCTTTATTTCCTGTAAAACATTGTGACTTTGCTTTCTAGATTTTCTTTTTTTTTTTTTTTTCCATTTAATCTTTCCAGACTAAGCACCTCCACTCCCCCTTCCTTTTTCCTTGCAGAAGGGTTGAGGCTTGTGGAGATTATCTGGGAATGTCGCTACAGCCAGATTCCCAGTGGGGGGCAAATCGGTTGGTCTTGTTAAAAACCTTCCTAACCAAAGTAATTGGAGCAAATAATTTGAGCTATTTAAATACAAATGCATACATGTCACTATCTTCCTAACTCGTTGCTTGATGCCTCATGCTAAATACAGTTTTCCACTCTTTTTTTTTTTTTTTTTTCCTGGCCATATCCTGTTAGTCTTTTTTATATATGGAGTTAAAAGAATAAGGGCAGTTGATAAACTAATCATACACAGATGCTCCGCGCACCCATGATGCGGTGCAGACGTTCACTGTATGCCTTGTTTCTCTGCTCTTCCTTGGCTCCTGCCAGGACACAGCTGTCAGTACAAGCGGCAGAGAGAATCCAATCAAGGTGGGAAGGGCACTGAACTGCCCTGCTGGGTCATGTACACAGAATACCTGGGCTTGGTTTGAACAGTCATTTTGTGTTGTGACTGAGTGGTAACTCTCCAGATTTCTACAAACTGTTAGACATTGTCACCTTACATATGTTGTGCTGGGCAAAACCACAGCTGGTATTTCCAGCAGTCATGTCGTCCTGAACCTGTCCAGCTGGTTCAGCTACCTTATGTTTGGAAGTTAATCTTTGCCTAGGTGATATTGACCAATGCTGGAGCTTGTGTAAGAATGTCAACTGAACATTTACCTGTAGACTTTCATCACTGACAGATTGCTGGGCTTCTGGCACAATTAAACCTATGCCCATTTTTTTTTTTTTTTCTTTTCTAAATACAGTATACCTTATAATAAACCATTACTCGCCCTGTTCATTTTTATTTGATTGATGCCAGAGAGCATTGGGTCCTTAGACTATGTGCATGGGGGGGTGCCTGCAGTTCAGAGATTATACAGAGCTGTAATACAGTAGTATGCGGAAGGTTCCAGGTGGAAAGACGGTGAAGGGTGTAGCAAGCAGACTGAAATCTTAACTTGGCTTCATTATCTGTAATTACCGGTAACTAGATCTGCTAAGGATGCATAAGAGGTTTTCCGCAATCATCCCAATGTTCAATAAAATTGCTTTTTAGATTCCTTAAATACAAACATGTAAAACATAAATGTGTACTGTTACAAGCTCTAGTCCATGGGTTCTTTATTAAAGCATGGGATGAGGCTGGATAAATCTCTTCTACATCTTCCTTCATTCTGTGCACCACATTGCTCATTAAACTGGATTTTACGTCATGAAAGGGTGAGCTGAAACTTAATTTTTTTTTTTTTTTTAGATCTTCTAAGGTCCTGCCCACAGCATGTTTTTTTTATAATTTTTTTATCCTTTCTAGCATATACATAAAAAAAAAAAAACCTCATGCATGTTAAATGGAGGCTGACTGCTCAGTGGTATCCCACACCCAATGTGACAGGCTTTACTTTAAGGGTAGGTGCGCACGATCAGTAAACGCTGTGGGTTGGATGCTGCGTATTTGGGCAGCGGCCAGCTGATAGTGCATGGGATTTCAAGAAACCCCATGCCCACTATGCATCCAAGGACTCCCGCCGCTCACCCGTGGAGACAAACATGGCGTTACTAGACCAAAGTATGTCTATTTATCTTGTGGAGACGTGAGCTTCCATAAAATAAATTTCACCTGTACCTGCTGATCATGTGCACATACCTGAAAGGGAAGCGGTCTGCAAGATTGTGCTCAGTAAGGCCAAGTTCACATTAGCATTCGAGTCCGCAGCGTGGCACTGCGGACTTCTTTCCTTAGCTCCGCCTACTTCCGCATGCATCCTGCGTACCTATCTTTAACATTGGATACATGGGGACATGCGTAGTTTTATTTGATAGAAGTTCTTTAAAAAAAAAGAAAAATAAAGCTTCCAAGAAGGTGCCCTTGCCCCCTGTGTGTGGCGCCATCTTGTTAGAGTGAAAAAAAAAAAAAAAAAGCTCCACTAAGATGGTGCCTGTGCAGTAGCATCTACTGGTGATCTGATAGAGATGCTACTGTGCAGGCGCCGCCAACGCCATCTTTAAGGAGGAAATCTTTTTTTTTTTCCTCTATCAAGATGGTGCCTGCATAGTAGCAGCTTTCAGATCACTGATAGATGCTACTGTGCAGGTGCAGCGGGTACCATTTTCAAATGGATTTTTTTTTTTTTTTTGAATATCCGGATTACTTCAAAAATATTCAGTCTATGCACAGTACTTATGCGATTATGCTGCAGCGCTGGTGTCACAGCTGGCGCCTGCCTTCAGAAGGTTTTTACAATATGGATAAATGGTGTAGCGGCGCTAATGAAAAAAGAAGAAAGAAGATGAAGTGCATTGATAGCAGCTGGTATGGCCCCTAAACCATAAAGGGGCAAGGGATTGAACTAATAAATATAAAATATATAATATATATCAGAATATATGTATATATAAATACCTGCGCTAGACAATGCTTAAATAAGATTGCATGGCTATTTACCTTTAGAAAAAGAAGGGAAGGAGAATGAAATAGTAGATAATGAATCTGTATATTGACCCGTAGGTGTATTAACCAGGATTTTCCAAACTCTGGGGACAGGAAGTAAATACACAAAATAGTAAGCAACAATATAAGCAGCAAATATTTAAAGCTAAAAGTAACAACTACACATATAGAACAGGATTTGCGAAGCTGTGCTTAAAATTGCTATATTAAAATTGCACGCTGAAAAGAGGAGTTAGTTACATACTGTTTAGCGTGCGGACTCTTGAGACTGGAGAGAGCCGGCAACAAACGGCACAGGTAACTCTATCCGGATGGTAGTAAGTAGATTATTTCCTTGGTTGATAAGCACCGATGTGCAAAGATATTAGTTCCTTTGGCGTACTGTCCCGGCCGGTGACAGCCGCCCGTGCAGGGAAAAAAATATACCTATGAATGCGCGCTCGAGAAACGTTGCAGCTGACAGGACCTTCGGAGTATTCGGGTCACGTGACCAAAGCGTCACGTGGTGCCCCGGCTTGAAGGTACGGAGCACTGCAGGAGCCAGAAAACCAACGCGTTTCGGAATAAACACGGGTGAAGAAGGAATCCGTGTTTATTCCGAAACGCGTTGGTTTTCTGGCTCCTGCAGTGCTCCGTACCTTCAAGCCGGGGCACCACGTGACGCTTTGGTCACGTGACCCGAATACTCCGAAGGTCCTGTCAGCTGCAACGTTTCTCGAGCGCGCATTCATAGGTATATTTTTTTCCCTGCACGGGCGGCTGTCACCGGCCGGGACAGTACGCCAAAGGAACTAATATCTTTGCACATCGGTGCTTATCAACCAAGGAAATAATCTACTTGCTACCATCCGGATAGAGTTACCTGTGCCGTTTGTTGCCGGCTCTCTCCAGTCTCAAGAGTCCGCACGCTAAACAGTATGTAACTAACTCCTCTTTTCAGCGTGCAATTTTAATATAGCAATTTTAAGCACAGCTTCGCAAATCCTGTTCTATATGTGTAGTTGTTACTTTTAGCTTTAAATATTTGCTGCTTATATTGTTGCTTACTATTTTGTGTATTTACTTCCTGTCCCCAGAGTTTGGAAAATCCTGGTTAATACACCTACGGGTCAATATACAGATTCATTATCTACTATTTCATTCTCCTTCCCTTCTTTTTCTAAAGGTAAATAGCCATGCAATCTTATTTAAGCATTGTCTAGCGCAGGTATTTATATATACATATATTCTGATATATATTATATATTTTATATTATTTGGTTTTTACAATATAATTACCGTATATACTCGAGTATAAGCCGAGATTTTCAGCCCAAATTTTTGGGCTGAAAGTGCCCCTCTCGGCTTATACTCGAGTCACGGTCTGTGGCAGGGTCGGCGGGTGAGGGGGAGAGGGCGCTGAGGCATACTTACCTAGTCCTGGCGATCCTGACGCTCCCCTGCCTGTCACACGGTCTCCGGGTGCCACAGCTCTTCCTCGGTCAGCGGTCACCGGCACCGCGCTCATTTGAGAAATGAATATGGACTCCACTCCCATATGGGCAGAGCCGCCTATTCATTTCTCTAATCAGCGCGGTGCCGGTGACCGCTGACAGAGGAAGAGCTGCGGCACCGGAGACCAGCTGTCCGGGGGAAGGAGCGGGACGCCGGGAGCAGGTAAGTATCGCATATTCTCCTGTCCACGATCCACACGCTGCTCCATCTTCCCGGCGTCTCTCCGCTCTGACTGTGCAGGTCAGAGGGCGCGATGACTCATATAGTGTGCGCGCCGCCCTCTGCCTGATCAGTCAGTGCAGAGAGACGCCGGGACCGGACGCTGGGGAGCTGCAAGCAAGAAAGGTGAGTATGTGTTTTATTATTTTTATTGCAGCAGCAGCGTTATATATGGCACAGATTTATGTGGAGCATCTATGGGGCCATAATGAACGGTGCAGAGCATATATGGCACAGCTTTATAATGAGCATCTCTGGGGCCAAACTGAATGGTGCAGAGCATATATGGCACAGCTATATAAGGAGCATCTATGGGGCCAAACTGAACGGTGCAGAGCATATAGGGCACAGCTATATAAGGAGCATCTATGGGGCCAAACTGAACGGTGCAGAGCATATATGGCACAGCTTTATATGGAGCATCTATGGGGCAATAATGAATGGTATGGAGCATCTATTTTTATTTTTGAAATTCACCGGTAGCTGCTGCATTTTCCACACTAGGCTTATACTCGAGTCAACAAGTTTTCCCAGTTTTTTGTGGCAAAATTAGGGGGGTCGGCTTATACTCGGGTCGGCTTATACTCGAGTATATACGGTATGTAAATTTAGAGTCAGGTCAAAGCTGCAAATACAAATTAAACAGCCACAAGACTGATTTCACCAAGGTATCATTGTAATCAGTATAACGGTGCGGCCTGGCAGTGTCTGTAGGTTACTGAGCACAATCCTGCTGACAGGATCTCTTTAAGGAATATGAAAAGTTCATCGTGCACACAAATGCCATTAGTCAGTGGGGACTGATTCAGCAGTTAGAGCAGCCATCATCCATAAGATATAATGGCATACATATAACAAACACGAAAAAGTATTGAACATTTTGGTTGGATACAGTGGCTTTCTTCACAAACTTCCCTATTAAAAAAAGGTTTAATGTAATTTTTTACTGGACTCTGAAGGCTGAAATAATACAATCTATGTATAAGGACTTGATTGAAGCCAGAAAGACTTTTCTGAATGTAGCCTGGGATCCTGCTTGGTGCCTTTGCTGCATACGTGCTAAATGTAAACCTGAAACATAATGTGAATAAGCCTTAAGAATTACTGATCTTTCAGACATACCGTATTTAGCCATTCTTCTTATGGCCGCACACAATTCCTCCAGATAAATTACAAACTAGCAATGAGATTATTATATTCACCACATAATTTTTTGCATAGATGAAACACATTTTTCTGGTGTTATGGGGTCATGCAAGGAGTTTGTATGTTCCCCGGTGTTTGCGTGGGTTTCCTCCCACACTCCAAAGACATTAAAAGTGAATTTAGATTGTGAACCCCAATGGGGACACTGATGTCTGTAAAGAGCTGTGGAATTAATGGCGCTATATAAGTGAATCAAATAAATAAGCATTTCATCACTATACTGCCTTTCCAAGCTGATATTTTACTGGTCATTTCTGGACATTTATTAAACATTTTCTCCTTTCTGTTTCTAGAATATCAAGATTCCAAAGTCAGACTGCCACAATGAAATGCACAACTTTAACTTCTATCTGTCAAATGTAGGAAAAGATAACCCCCAAGGCAGCTTTGATTGTATCCAGCAAACGGTGTCAAGGTAAGACAAACCTACAGCCAATATTAATCTATTCTATGGACCGACTTAGCGGTATATAGTCTGTGATGTTGGTAAAGAAATTTTTGGTTGTTTGCAGTTTTTCTTTTTATTTATTTATTGCTGTTCCTTTGGTTTATATTGGCATTGTCCTTGTGTTTTCAAATGGGCTTTTTTTGTTTGGCACAGTAAACTTATTTGATGGGGGTGGCTGGGCAAAATTCAAAAGTAAGCCATCAGAAAAAAACGAAGTCAGGTTGTTTTTTTTTTAGTTTTTGGGGTTGTTTTTTTTTCAAAAGAACATATGAAGAAAATCACTGCCATTTTTTTTTTTTTTTTTAAAAAGTGTCACAAAAACATGAGTCCAACATTGGGTCATTAAGAGGGTTTGACTCATGACGACAACTGCTGCTAGTGGCTTAACGTGAATCTTATGAGCCCCACTGCAAAACCTCGAGCAGGGCCCCCAACTAAGACCAGGTCTCTAATAGCAATAGACTTTCCATTTTGAGTAAAAAAAAAAACCAAAAAAACCTTTTGGCCTACCCTAATTTTCCGTACTCTTGTGTGATTGCTTCTCCTACACCTATTCGTTACAGCCCTGACCATTAGAGGGAAGCCACCACTCAGGACTGCCAGGAGACACAGCGTTTCCAGTGAGATCTGGTCTATTTTTGGCAGAATCCAGTGGTCCTTGTATTACATGGACAGCGATTAATATTTTTACTGCCTGTTTTTCCCTGACAGTAAGCTGTAGAACAGCCACCTGCATATAACTTGGGCTGAATTATTATATTTTTCCTAAATATAACACAAAAAAATTCTCCTAAAAATCTTGTGCTCATTATATACTAAATGTATCGTCCTCATTTTGATATTTTTGCAACTATAAACAGTCACAACTCGAAATAAGACTGGTCATTGGCACAGCATTGATCTGTGGTGCAGCAGCCTGTAGAGATGTGGACAAATGTTAGTGTCCTCCACTTATTAAACTAATCACATGTGTCTGTAGCAACTGTAATGTGATTAGTGATTTTCTGGACCGGCTTCCATTTCTCCCATTGACCAATACTTTGTTTTGTTTTTAAGCAATGGCGTATCAAAACTAAATTGTCTGGGATTCATTCAAGATAAGATAACTGTGTGTGCCACGAATGACTCCTACCAGCTTACAAGAGACCGCATGACCCAAGCAGAAGAAGAAACTCGAAGCCGTAGTACAAAGGTTATAAAACCTGGCGGCCCGTTTTTAGGTATGTATTGGTTAAAGGTTTTTGGTCTTTATGCACAATTTCTGCTGGTTACACAATAAATGAGGCTAATACAATACTGTTGCCCAATAATCCATAAATAACGTTAATGTATCCCATGTAGAACTACTGGCTGCACGCATATGATCACTGATGGCCAAGCCTTCCTTAGCTGTCGGCCATCTCTCCCGGCTCCTGAATGTTTTTTACATTCATGTGTTTTTAGAAGGGGAGATTAAAGAAAATGTCAAATGCCCCCACTAGTGACTTCTGAATAACAAAAGGGTCAATTGTTAAATTAAGCTGCCCTAACCCTCGTCTTGCAAAAAAAAAAATTTTTTTTTTTTGGGGGGGGAGGGGGGATTTGGTTAAACACCTAGTCTTTTGGGCATATTTAGTCCCTTTTTTTTCTCCTATTTTCAGTTGGTCATCTACAGACATTTCCTGTAAAAAATTGCATAAATAAAATATAGGATCTGAATGGGAAGCTTTCATTTTTATACTGGAAATATGCCCGTGACACATAGTAACCTTAAGTGCTCCTGCCGTGCCCTTCTTCCTGCACAAGTCCTGGCAATGAATGCCAGCGTCCAAAAGAAAGAAACTATTTAACTTTGACAAACCTAATTGTGCCAGTGTTGTAAGATGTGCGGGCCGCGCACGTGTGCAGGGGCCATGTGATCACTGAACACAGCTGGAGTATAGAAATAAGCTGGTAATGGAATTTGGCTACTTCTGGACTTTTTTTTTTTTTTTTTTTTTTAACTTGTATTTGTTTTTTTTGCTGATCTTATAGGGAAGAGGGTCCAGATTCGTAAACCAGCAAATAGTATTTTAGATACAGCACCAGAACGGAAAAGGTCCACGCCAATTAATCCAGCAAACACCATTCGAAAGACAAATATCGGCAACAGTATTGCACAGCGGCCGTACAGGGAGAGGGTGATTCATCTGCTGGCACTGAAGCCATATAAAAAACCAGAGATACTTGCTCGTTTACATAAAGATGGTGTTAATCAAAAAGACAAGAACTCTCTTGGTGTTATCCTGCCACAGGTGAGAATAGTTCATGCAAAGTAGTAGTACATTTGGACTGTGCCTTTCACACATGCTTTTAGATAAGTGCAATTTTTACATCTTTTCCATTTTTGTGGATGACTTTTTTTTTTTAAATTGCCTCTTCATTGTTCTCCATCTTCTGGGGTTTCAGGACTCTTGTGGTCCTTATGGTTTGTTTAGCTACTTTCCATACTTTTCATTGATGTTCATTGGACATGATATTGCACGGTTGGCAGATTATCTGCTTGTAGCTATCTGTACAGTCTGAGCTCAGTAAATGTTGTGATGTCTGAAGGACTTGGCCACTCCTGAAAACTTGTTTTACTTTGGAGACATTGATACATTACTATGATTCAAATCTGTCATGTTTGGGTGTCGACCACTCCTGTGCAACCGTAATAGTCACAGGTTCTATCCATTAAACCTTGGGTAGATCTTGTGTGTGAAACAAAGGCCTTCTGAATGAGACTTTACCAAGACTCTTCTTCCCTTAAAGGGAACCTGTCACCCCGTTTTTTCCGTATGAGATAAAAATACTGTTAAATAGGGCCTGAGCTGTGCATTACAATAGTGTATTTTGTGGACCCCGATTCCCCACCTATGCTGCCGAAATACGTTACCAAAGTAGTCGTTTTCGCCTGTCAATCAGGCTGGTCTGGTCAGATGGGCATGGTGTCTTCCCCCAGGTCTTGCTTAGTCTTCCGTTGGTGGCGTAGTGGTGTGCGCATGTCCAAGGTCCCGAATCCACTGCACAGGGGAGTGAAAAGAGCGCGATGTGCGCTATTTCATTGGTTATCGGTGGGGGCGGCCATCTTCCTTTGGCCGCGCGTGCGCAGAAGCGGCGCTCTGCTGGCCGCAGCTTCAGGAAAAAGGCCGCGGGATGCCGCGCGTGCGCAGATGGAGATCGCGGCGGCCATTTTCCTGAAGCAGAGATGCGAACTCTGCTTCAAAAAGATGGCCGTCGCGATCTCCATCTGCGCACGCGCGGCATCCCGCGGCCATTTTCCTGAAGCCGCGGCCAGCAGAGCGCCGCTTCTGCGCATGCGCGGCCAAAGGAAGATGGCCGCCCCCACCGATCACCAATGAAATAGCGCACATCGCGCTCTTTTCACTCCCCTGTGCAGTGGATTCGGGACCTTGGACATGCGCACACCACTACGCCACCAACGGAAAACTAAGCAAGATCTGGGGGAAGACACCACACCCATCTGACCAGACCAGCCTGATTGACAGGCGAAAACGGCGACTTTGGTAACGTATTTCGGCAGCATAGGTGGGGAATCGGGGTCCACAAAATACACTATTGCAATGCACAGCTCAGGCCCTATTTAACGGTATTTTTATCTCATACGGAAAAAACGGGGTGACAGGTTCCCTTTAAAGCTCATTTACACAAGTATCCTGAATAAGCGTTCCTAGGGAAGCCGGTTTCCTGATAATCATGCAGTGTAAACAAACTGCTGATCGCCTGACCAACGAACAAAACGCTTTGTGAAATGATCTTTAAAGAAGAGCTGATAAACTGTCTAGATTTGTTGTGTAATGCAAGTGCAATAAAACACCTGCCGATGGCAGTCTTCCCTGGTTTCCAGCTGTGGTCCCTCTTATCTCCTGACTGAATTTCGGACTTGCCGGATCACACTGGGGTTTGTATGAGCCGGGGGTTTGTATGAGCCGGAAGTCATTTCTACAATGCACGTCTGTGGTCTCGTTCTGACACTTCATAGTCTTGCCCTGTAAAAGTGACTCCCTCTCGCACAAACCCAACCCTGGTGTGATGTGGCAAGTTGGAATTTCGGTCACGAGTAATAAAAGGATTAGAGCGGCGTTGGAAACTGGGGAAGACTGCAATCGATGAGTATTGTACTTACACAACACACTTAGGTTTAGTTCTTGAGTGCTTCTTTAAGCTTGCATAAAAATAATTGTTCTTGGCAGCAAATGCCTTGTATAAACCGGATACTTGCTGCTGAGAACAATGTCAGTCTATGCACACAACTATTACTAACTAGATGGTGGCCCGATTCTAACGCATCGGGTATTCTAGAATATGCATGCCCACGTAGTATATTGCCCAGCCCACGTAGTATATTGCCCAGCCCACGTAGTATATTGCCCAGCCCACGTAGTATATTGCCCAGCCCACGTAGTATATTGCCCAGCCCACGTAGTATATTGCCCAGCCCACGTAGTATATTGCCCAGCCCACGTAGTATATTGCCCAGCCACGTATGTCACAGGTTAAAAAATAAACATATACCCACCTTCTGAGGGCCCCTTGTAGTTCTGTCGCCTGTGTGCAGTGCAGGCGGCAGCTTCCGGTCCCGGGGTGTGATGACGTCGTGGTCACATGACCGTGACGTCATGGCAGGTCCTTCTCGCATACCATCCTTGCCACCGGAACCTGCCGCTTGCATGGAGCGGTCACCGGAGCGTCGCGAGGAGCGGGAAAGGCGGCGGAAGGTTAGTATATAATTTTTTATTATTATTTTTAACATTAGATGTTTTTACTATTGCATAGGCAACATCAATAGTAAAAACTTGGTCACACATGGTTAATAGCGGCGGTAACGGAGTGAGTTACCTGCGGCATAACGCGGTCCCTTACCACTGGCATTAACCCTGTGTGAGCAGTGACTGCGGGGAGTAAGGAGCGGGCGCCGGGCACGGACTGCAGGGGAGTAGGGAGGGACTAATCGGACTGTGGCAGTCGCTGATTGGTCTCGCCAGCTGCCTGTCATGGCTGCCGCAACCAATCAGCGACTTGGATTCCATGACAGACAGGCCGCGACCAATGAATATTCGTGACAGACAGAAAGAAAGACAGACAGAAGGACAGACAGGAAGACGGAAGTGACCCTTAGACAATTATATAGTAGATTATGTGCACATCACCAGCACTGCTGACCTGTATGAACCTGTGCAGACATTGGTGGTGGTTTTCAGGTGCAGATCGTGTAGTGTGAACCCAGCTTCAGTAATTGTGGCAGTTCTCTACTCATCTTATGGGTCACTTCGTAATCTGTGCTTGTGAGACTATAATTTCGCCATGCTCAGACTTCCTGCTGAGTGTGATTGGCTGATGTATATAAACACAAGCCAATCTGTGGGGAGAGATCTGCAGGGGGCGGGAGAATGCAGCAGCCTCTACCAATGTGAGACAGGGGGTGTGTCTCAGACTCCCTGCAGACACAGGTAAAGTTTAGTCTCGGATCACAGCTCTTTATTGTCCTCGTTTCTTGCAGCTTTTTTGCTTGGCTCCACCAAGAAACAGTAAATGTTCCCTAATGTAGTGACCTACGTGTCATTTTTGAGCTCCTCTATGTACACGCTCTGTCCATTAGGTTCTGTCCACAGTAGCATCATGGCTTCCAGTTCCTGCACCCCCATGACTGCTGTGCCTGATGGATTGTCTGACAGATTACAGTAGGTCCATCTCTGTCCCACAATGTGACTGTATTTGAGCTGTCACTGTCCACACTTGCACTATAAGGTAGTTTGGATAAAATGAAGTATTTATCATATTTTAAGAATATTGACGTTTTTACTGACTTTGCTACTCCAAGATGGTATAGAAAGTTCCCTCCATAAGGGTTAATTCTGCAACCCCTTACACAAGGGGAAAGTGCGTTCTTTGTTACATTCCATTTCAGCTGTCAGCAGGCGTACAGTGCTAGCTCATCATCCGCACTGGCATACTGGGCTCTATATTTAGCTGCAGGGAGCTGAGGGTTTGTTACAGAATGCCTGCACACCCTTATTGGGCAGTGCTACACCTTGGGCGCTGCACTAGCTGGATGTTTGGGAATTTCTGGTTAGCACTATATTGTCTCCTGTATACATTTCATTTTCCAGAACTTTGCATTTTAATGCAAACATTTCGAAGGCATGGAATGCTTTCTATTTTTTCCCTTTGGATTCCATATGCAAACCCCAATGCTTTTTGTGCCTTCTTGTAGTCTAACTGTAATCTCAGTAGTGGGTTAAATGGCACAAGCTGAGTCTTTGTGCTCTGCAACGTCTGAAACAGTGCAACCCTGTACTCTTCCCTGCCAGTGAGCCAAACACCCGCAGTACTGAGAAGAGGGCCGTCTTATGTGGCTTTCAGTGCCTAGAAGAGGAAACATCTGTAACCCTATGGTTTCTACATCCAGTATGAAGCTCTAGGATATATTGTAGAAGGTTGTGTGGGCTCCAGAAGGGACCTCCAGTATAATAACCTTCATCACCTATTTATAGATGCTGCTATATATTGATAGCTTATGCACACTTGTGCACCCAGTTTAGTGGCGTGCCCTGCAAGGATACACTTTCAAGAGTAAAACCTCGAGTGACTTTTTGCATTGCCATTAAATGATAGTCGACCTGAATCTTGAAAGGAATATATCTTAAACCCAGTATTTCTTAATCTATCCCACACTGCTTTGCAATTGATATGTGGCTGCTACTTGTGTAGGACATGCAGCTATGCATACAACTTTGCCGCATAGTTTCTCAGTCTGTTGCTCCAGTTCAGACAGAACGTTCATTACATTGCATTCCAAAAGAAATGTTGTCGTATTGTTATAAATGTTTCTAAATATTGGTTGTATTGAGGATTAATAGACGCATGCTGAAGGGCTATACTGTTGCACTGTGGGCTTTGGCTTATTTAGCATGGCCTTTTAAAGGACCTGGACCAGCTGAAGACTGTAGAAGGCTGTGTTGTGGAGTAATCCAATATGTGCTCGGAACTTTCATGCCCGGTTGTGGAGCGCTCCGGGTCTTGTGGAGTAGTAGTAAGTGATGGACTAAGTATAGTATGATGTGTATTAATAGATACACATGAACACATTTGGGGAAGAAATGCATCTGATTTATAGCTGCAGGGTGCCAATAAGTTAGCAATGTGTAGTGCACTAATTTCAAGGTATATGTGGATTAAACTATCTGTAGCTGAGATTGTATCCTTGCATCTTAAATTAAACAAAAAATACATGATTATGACCTTTTTGGTTATGTAACTTTGAATTCTGATTTAAGGATTGGCTTCAGTAGACCAAATCGAACTCCAGCTAATGGCTGTATTATTAATGTGGCCCTTGCTAGTCCTGTTTGTCACCAACAATTATTTAAGCAAAATTGTATATATGAACAGTTGTGCCTTTCAGCTAATGTGAAAGCCTTTTTTTCTTTTCTTTCCTCACTAGGTTGCCAATTTGAACTCCAAGGACAATTCATATACCCTTAAAGACTATGTTTACAAGGAAATCCAGCGAGATTGGCCTGGTTACTCGGAGCTTGACAAACAGTTATTAGACAAAGTCCTTTCCAGGTGCGTGCCTGTTGTGAAATTGTTGTTGACATTCTGAGACTTGTGCAGTTATTCTCATTTACTTAGTAAATTCCCATCTAGCTAGTAAGTCTGCATTCTTGATGTCACTAGTTCTTGTTCTAGCATTAAAAGGGGTTATGGCCATCAGTTAGGATGGTGGGAGCTCAGATATAGCCTTGTGAGGCTGCTTCTGCTACTGTTGTGCCTGTCATTGCTGTACTTGTAGTAGCGCATGTGTCTTGTATTGTAGCTTTGTCCTCCTTTATTTTACTTTTGCATGAGCGGTTATTGCTAGTTGTATATGGTATTTGTCCAGAGTTACAGAAAAGCAACCTTCATTATGTTGGCACTTTTTCAGACCTCAGAGCACATTCTCTCTAGATTTGTACATTAGTCAACCATATTGATAAGGTTGGTTACTGATATTTTGTCATGTTGTAATCTCATGTGGTTTCATTTTTAACAGAAAGCTTAATCAGAATGCTACCAGCTCCAGTCAATCAGACTCTCCGCCTTTAAGTGCTGCATCTACATCTCCTGCCCAGGTATTGTATATGCCTATGGAAATGTCTGCTTGAGTAAATGATGTTTTCATGTGACCAAATGTGATGGCACATAGTCGCTGCAGCGTGTGCCAAGTGATTACAACCACGCTCACAGTATAGTGATTGTAACCGCTCCATGCTCCCCTATGACCAAAAACAGATGACTTATGGGAAGTTACAGGTTAATGTCCTCCTGATATTCATGCTTTCGGTAACCGCCTGGCTGCAATTTTAACAGTGTCACAACCTATGACTTATAGGTATGTTGTAGGTTGTGTATTCCCCTTTGAAGCTGGCTCCAGCGCGGAGCCCACCTCTTTTCCGGCACATGACAGCTGATTTGATATGCTATTAGCAATACACCTGCTGCTGTTAACATGTTAAATGCCACTGTCAATCTGATAGCAGCATTTAACATGATGGCAGCATAAGCATATCACAAACCCCGCCCATTGGCACCCCTGTCACATGACTGTGGGGCGCCTATGGGTTGGCTTGACATACAGGGGACTGCAGAAAACCACCACCGCCGTGGATCAATGTTTATGGAAAAAATGTTACTACAAGAGATAAAAGATCACAGCTTCAAGTCTCCCAAGGAGACTATTGAGGCAAGTAAAAAGTTAGAGTTTAAAAATTTAAAAAAAAAATAGTCGCTCCACCCTTTTGCCCCATTTAAAATAAAACAATAAAAAAATACACATTTGGTATTGCGGTGTTCAGAATCTCCTGATCTATCAAAATATAAAAATTATTAATCCAATCAGTAAACTACATAATGAGAAAAATCAAAATTACAGAATTGCTGGAATTTTTTTTTTTTGTTTTTGATTAACAGTCTATCAAAAACATCGTATCTACCCAAAAATATCAATTAAAATGTCATATCGGTTCTGGGAAGAGCAAAGGAATGAAAATAATCATGAAGGGGTTATGCGATTCAACTGCAGATGAATTTAACCTGCTGCGTATGATAAATAACCAGAGACCTAAATACACTTAGTAAGTGTATGATGGCTGGTGTTTGTTTTTGATGGCAGTGCTTACATTTTGTCAAGACATCTTTGTACTCAATAACATAACGTGTCTGTGACTTGTCATTACTTAGTGGACTCTCAGCATTGCAGCATTTTAACAAGCTAATGCTGAGTAGGTCATCATAAATAACTACTTCTCTATCCAGTATCTGAGGCCTTCCTCTGAGCGTTTGTCTATGCTTTTTCTTTATAAAGACCTAGCCATCAGTAGTTAACTGTTTTATGCCATTTTCATTTCTAAAATGCATGCATATTTAATTATTCCTAGAAACGTCTTCTGGATACTGATTTCATTGATCCATTAATGAATAAGAAGCCAAGGATTTCTCATATTACAAATAGGGTGCAGCCAACTTTAAATGGACATTTAGGTTTAGCCAATGAGAAACCAGCACCGCCACCACCTCCGCCCGCTGCTGCCACCCCTGCACTTCCTACACTTCCGCCTGCACGCCTTCCAGCTTCAAATCCACAAAATATAAACTCTAACTCCAACTCTCCCAGTACCCCTGAGGGTAGGGGGACACAGGATCTGCCCATGGACAGTCAAAATAGCAGCACCTACGAGGACCAGCAAAATAAATATACCTCTAGGACTACTTTAAATAATTCTATATCCATGCCAATTAAGTTGGGAAAATCTGAACCCACGGACAATAAAAATGGCACATTGCACAAAAAAACAAAAAGATCCAAAAAACCCAAGGACAAGGACCGGAAAAAACTGGATACTGAACCCGTGGAAGAAAAGCCAGCTCTCCTGAAAAAAGATGAAATTGTGAAGATGGAAATAAGCCCCAAGCCAGATGAAAAGAAAGGTAAAATTACAGTACTCTGCACCAAGTTATACACGTGTTGGAGTGAGAAAATGTGTTTGCAATATCGGGTGGTCTTGGTAATAACTAAAGTAAAGATGACTGGTCTCTAGGGTTGAGCAGAGATTACACAACCTTGGTCCAGCAATGAAGTTAGTAGTCCCTTACTGCCGAGCAGAGCCGTGCGAAGTGTCATACTATGTAGAGACCTACTGGATTTACTAGGATAATGGTCAGTCTATTCATTCTCTTCTCAGAGGGATGCAATGATATATGGGATATAGGTGTATAGGATATTCCATGAGATTCCCTGAATTCTCACAAGTACTATTCTCATGTTAGATTTGTGAATGTTCTGATCACTTGTACAGCAGACTTGTGGTGTATTTGTTTCAATCACTAGAAAAAAGTCAGGAACATATGTTTTTACCCCAGCACAATGTGGAACCTTTAACATATCTTTCAAAGCTAAAAAGCTGAGTAATTAGTCTTTCTGCAGAGTCATGCAGGATGGCTTATCTTGGTGTCCTTACAGGGTGTTGTCTCTGATGGAAGTTTATAGGATTCTGCAGTGTAATGTATTATATTTTTTTTCTCTCCAGTGTGGTGGTAGAACTTTGGTTTATAAACGTTCATAAATTGTATATCCTGCTATAATGGTTATATACGTCCTTGTAGACGTAGGCATGGTAAAGTGTAAATAGTTGTGTATTTTTCAGTAGAAATCTGTCAATCTAGTCTGCATTCAATTCCAGTTGTATCTATCTAAACCAGTGTAGAATTATAATTTTTACCTTCTAAACTATGACATAAAAGATGGTGGTAGTCCATAAAAACAGTTTAGGTGAGGGTATAAATATACTTTCAAACTAATGTAATAACTCTAATGTCCATTATTTTTAGGTTATAACTTTATTATAAATAGAATATATATTTTTTTCATATTCAGACGTTCAAGAAACCTGCACAACATCAGACCCTTCATCTACATCCGAGCCCCCAGATTATATGATGTAAGTAGCCTTTTCTCTTCTCCTTTCCAAGAGCCATAACTTTTATTTTTCTGTCCACTTAGACGTATGAGGGCTTGTTTCTTGTGGGAGGAGTTGTAATTTTAAATGACAATTCAGTTAATCTAATAGTGCACTGGAAAACAAAAAAAAATTCCATGTGCTGTAAAATTGTGAAACAAAGAAAAAGCAATTCTGACATTTTTTTGGGGGAATTTTTCATAATCTAAAACTGAGCTGTATGGCGGCTTATCGGTGGGGGGGGGGGAACTCTCGACTCTCAGAATAAAGCGACACAAAATAATGTCTATATAATTGCTTATATTGTCTAAAAACTGCAAAATATAAATAGGGTATCGCTGTAATTGTACTGACCTGAGGAATAAAGTTGCCTCATTACTTTAACCACATGGCGATTGACATAAAAAAAATTATTCCTGAATTGCCGATTTTTGATCATTCTGCCTCTCGAAAATCGGAAGATTCTCCGAGGCAGATTGAGGCACTGTTGGCGCCATCTGGCCTATGATCCTGCTGTGTCAGTCCTTTTAGGCATGTACAAAAGCGAGGTCCGCTAGTGCTGAACAGAGGCCAATCGGAGTAAGGAAAAACTCTCCTTCCTCATTGTGAGTGTATCCCTCGGGGGTTTCATCTAAATCACGTATTTGATATGTATTTCATTTATATGGAAAACTCATTGTAAGCACTCAAGGTAGTGCACAGGATAAATATGAACTGATAAAAAAAAAATGTTCTATACCCCAAAATGGCATCAATTGAAGCTTCTACTCAATCCACAGAAAAAGTCCCCACTGAGGGCCCTCTGTTAACATAAATGTAAATCACTTGTAGCTCAAAGCCTTTGGAAAAGCGACATGGCAATCTCCAAAAGAAATCCAGCAAAATCAGCACGCCCATATCCAAATGCCCTCTCCTCCTGAGGCCAACTGTGTGCCAGAATTGCAGTTAGTGCCCAGATATTTGATATTAACCTGGCGAGGAAGGCCCACTTAGTTGGCCCACTTAGTTTCTGGGGTGTGTATCTCCAGAAGCACAAGCTGGGCACAATGTGTGGACACTACAAGGTTCTTGGGCACTTGAACCTGTTACCTGATTGCTTGTACCATACACAGTACGGAGGTCTCCAGCAGACCCCTGCTGTTATAGCAGCTCATCAGTACCCTGCAATCGCATCACACGGGCACATAAAATGAGTAGTCCCTACGCCGATCACTGCTAATGGCATGTAACAAGTTAACAGTCATGGGTGGAGACAGGTCCCGGCTGTGTCATGTTAGTCAGCTTCCTATGACCTACATGTCTTATAGACTGCTTAGAAGGGTTGATCCTACTGACAGATTCCCTTTAAGGGTGTATTCACACCTCTGTGTGAAATGTCCAGCTGTTGTTCATCTCCCACACCCCCCTCCTTCGTCATACAGCGCTTGGTCCCATAGTCTCACACATCCGAGTATAGGAGATCCTTGAAACTCAAAGCAGGTCCTATTCTGAACCGATGTTGAGCATCACAATTGGGATGTCCTGGTCTGTGTTCTATCTGATAAAAAAAAAAATCAAGCCATACAGACATTCAAACAGAAACCCTAAAGGGCTTTTATTGGTTGAGGACACCTCACATTTGCTACCTGTGAAGTTGTCTCAGTGGAGACGAGATTATATGGATGCGCCCTTCTAACTCTCTCCAGCTAGTTCCCAATCTTCATATTTTTAAAAATGGGCTTCCTAATCCCGAGAAACTTTATGATGAAGCTTGATAAGTGCGGTTGTCTTCATGAGCGGCTCACTGTAACTTTCAACTGTTTTTGTAGAAAATACACAGTTGTTGTGTCCAAAGAGCAGAGGCAGAGCTACAAAGAGGACTTCAACTCTGAATATGACGAATATCGCAAACTGCATGCCCGAATAGACAAAATCACTAGAAAATTTATGCATCTGGATGCACAGAGGAAGCGTGTTACCCCTGGCTCTAAGGAATATCAGGTAAGCGTGACATGGTAGAATAACTTTTATTGTGCCTTAAAGTGAATTGTTTCAGTAAATTGTAACTGCTCTGTAGCACAAAGTCCTCCAATATTCATGGTCACCTACTTTAACCCCTTCACGCTGCAGCCTTTTTTCGTTTTTGTTTTTCGCTCCTTCCCAGAGCCATAACTCTTTTCCGTCAATATGGCCATGGGAGGGCTTGTTTCTCATGGGACGAGTTGTACTTTTGAACTAGTTAGTAAAAAATGAAAGAATGCTGCTCTGAAGGAAAAATCAAGGCATTATAAGATGAAAACCTTCGGCACTCAATAAGTCAGATGTAATCGTATTTCAAAAAGTTGCAGTTTGCCCGCCTACAGACTCACCCACAGATATCATTGATAAAGGCAATGTTGCAAAGACGTTGGATGGATTAAATGTCTAATATTATTGAAGTCTCCTGTGAATTAAATTGTACTTTTGAACGACACCATTGGTTTTACCATATTGTGTACTGGAAAACAGGGAAACAAAATCCAAGTACAGTAAAATTGCAAAAAAAGTGCAATTCCACAATTTTTTAGATTTTTTTTTTTTTTTTACAATGTTCACCAGATGCTAATGATCTGCCATTATGATTCTCCAGGTCATTACGAGTTTGTAGAAAATGTATAGGTTAAGTGGTGGAAAAAATCCCTTTTTTTTTTTTTTTGTTGCGTCATCTTTTGAGACCTGTAGTCTCCATTTTTCATGATCTTGGACTGGATGAGGCTTAATTTTTGCGTGCTGAGCTGACTTTTAATGATACCATTTTGGTGTGGATACAAACTTTTGATCGCCCGTTACTGCATTAAAATGCAATGTTGCGGCGACCAAAAAATATAATTCTGACGTTTTGTCTTTGAATTCTCACTATCTCCAATAGTCTCTACGGGAGACTAGATCGCTTTGTTTACTTGTGTTTACTTGCTATGAGCGCCGACCATTGGGCGGTGCTCAAAGCAAACTGGCAATGACCACCACAGGGGTCTGCTGCAGTCCCTGGAGTGTAATGCCAACCCATCGGCGACCTGCGGTCATGTGACACGAACGCCGATGGGCAGGATTAGTGATGGCGCTTCCGTCATGATCATATTAAATGCTGCTGTCAGATTGACAGCGGCATTTAACAGGAACAGCCACGGGTGGATTGCAATTCCACCCAAGGCTGTTAGGGGCATATGTCAGCTGTTCAAAACAGCTGACATGTGCCAGTAAAGATGTGGGCTCACCGTCTGAGCCCACATCAAAGGGAGCGACACAACATGCGTAAATGTACGGCGCATGTCGTGAAGGGGTTATCTATCTTGAAAGTTTTTTGTTTGTTTTTTTGTCGGGATTGTTTTAACATTTGTATTTCTCTTTGCAGATTGTGCAACAAGAGGTTATTAAGGAGTACAACAAATTTAAAGCGGTAAGAATTTCTACCATAATAATATAACAAATCAAATACATTTTGTACTTATAGGTTTTATTTTGATAGACTACTTCAGATCAATGTAGTTACCTTAAAGGGAATTTGTCAGCAGGTTTTTGCTACCTAATCATAGAGCAGCCTGATGTAGGAAGAGACCCTTACTCCATTGATGTACCACTTGGTTTACGTCCACAGTTCTGTTTTTTTGCAGAGCTCGCGGTGTGTGTGTACATACATGAGTATGTATAATAGCACATTGCAAGGTACACCTGTCTGCTTATCAAGGCATAGAGCTTCAGACATTACATGCTTTTCCAGCCAATAAAAACTTGATCTTTAAAGTTCAATACCTTACTAATGTTTCAATTAACCCCAGTGCTCCGATCTGCTGGTCAGTGCTCTGATACTTGTTCCCTGCCCCTGCTGTCCTTCCTGTGCTGACATCTGAGCCCAGCAGACTACTAATTTAATTGCGAAGTCAGCCCACTTTTGTATGAATTGGGACAAATGAGGCTGGTTTTAATATTGAAATGAACAGTGAGCCTGGTCCCTTCAATCGGTTGCATGCCCATTTAACCCCTTCACAGCCTTGGGATTTTCCATATTTGAGTTTTAATTTTTTTTGCGGTTTCCAGAGACGGCAATGACAAAATGGCCATGTGAGGGCTTGTTTTTTTGAGGGACGAGGTGTACTTTTGACACACCATTGATTTTACCATATCCTGTACTGGAAAATGGGGGATAAAATTCCAAGTGCGGTGAAATTGCAAAACAAGTGCAATTCCAGAGGTTTTTTTTTTGTTTTTTTTTACCATCTTTACGAAGTGCTAAAACTAACCTGCCATTATGATACTCCAGGTAATTATGAAGTTGTAGATGCCAAACGTCTACAGGTTTTTTTTACTTGGGTAGTGAAAAGATTAGTTTGCAAAAAAATCCAAGACCCGTAGGTTCTCTATTATTTTTTATTTATTTTTTTTCTGTCATTTGGAGCTGGGTGAGGGCTCATTTTTTGTGCGCTGCGGTTTTTGATACCATTTTGGGGGTAGATGCGATGTTTTGATCACCTGTTGCATTTTATTGCAATGTTGCGGCAACCAAAGAAAGTGTAATTCTGGCTTCTTGATTTTGTTCTCTGTATGCCATTTACCGATCTGATTAGTTTAGATTTTTATTGGGCGTTTCTGAACTCCGTGATGCCAAACATGTATTTTTTTTATTATTATTATTTCTTCTTGAATGGGGCAAAGGAGTGATTTGAACTTTTTATATTTAATTTTTTAAAACTTTTTTTTTACACTTTTTACTTCCTTCAATAGTCCCCTTGGGAGACTTGAATCTGTGATCATCCGACTGTTTGTGCTACTCATAGCAAGGCTTCAGCCCTTCTATGTGTGTCCAAAATGAACTCCTATGTATGCCGGCCATGGGTCGGCATCCAAAGATCTGCAATGATAGGCACGGGGGTCTTTTACAGACCCTCAGCTGTTATGCCAGTCCATCAATACCCCACGATAATGTCACAGGGGCACCGATGGGCACCTTTGTGACGCACTTCCGGTAAGCGCAAGTTACAGTAAATGCCGCTATCAGTGATCGACAGTGGCATTTAACATGTTGACTAACGCATATGGGTTGCAGTTCCACCCATGGCTGTTAAAGGCACATTACAGCTGATCATATCAGCGGTCATACTGAAAAGATGTGGGCTCAGCGTCAGAGCCCGCATCAGAAGGAGGTGACCTATGACGTACCTATATATCATACGTCATAAAGGGGTTAGAGGTACGCTGTTCAAGGACAGGACCAGAAGTGCCGTAGAAGACACAGGTCTAGAGCATCAACCATTGAAACAGCGCCAGACAGATATATTAGTAGGGTATCTTGCTATTTAAGTTATTTTCCTTGTTTTATTTATCATTGGCATGGAAACTCCCTTTAAGGGTTCATTAGAGAACAATCAGGTAATTGGAATGAGAGGTCGCTACAGAGATCTTCTCCTTTCTCAGTTTCCAACGTCTGTGCTTGACAGAGCACTCGTGTATAGGGGGAGTAGGGAACATAATGGTCTGCCGTACAGCCTGACGGCTACCATTCTGCACCTGGGGATACTTTAATTGGAAGCTGACATATGTTCTCTTTTCTTTCCAGGCAAGTCCGAACTATTATGAAGAAAAATATCGATGTTCATACCTGCACAACAAGCTTGCCCACATCAAAAGACTAATAGGAGAATTTGACCAACAACGGGCAGAGTCCTGGCACTAAAGCTCTGCTTAAACAAGATGTGAATACTTAACGTTATTTATTTAAAATTCCAGATGTGTTACGCTAGGATAAAGCAAAGAAACTTTTTTTTCAAGAGTTTCAGTATTAGCAAGACTGAGGTTTTTTTTTTTGTTTTTTTTTTCATTTCCTTTCGTTCTCCTGTTGCCCAACCTTACCTTTTATCCCGCTTATTTAAAAGCTGCTTTCTGCTCTTCCTCCTCCTCTGGACTCTCATTTATCTGTGGAAATCGGTATACCTCCTGGCACCCCAGTGACTATACTTGATAAACTGCGCAAGTTTTATGTAGCATAATGTGCTTTTTGGATAAATGTCTGTCTTCTGACCTTTCTTAAATGCAAGCTTTTCAACTTTAAATGGTTGAAGGTTTAAAAAAAATTTGCACAAAAATGTATTTAAAAAAAAAAACACACAAAAAACATTAAGGGTTAAGAGACAGAATAATTACGTAAAAAAAGTACATCTGTCCTTAACCTAAACTTCAACTTTGAAATCATACCCTCCCCCCACTTCAATGGATGCCTTAAGGTGTTTGCCTGTTTATATGTAGTGTAGTTAAGTATTAGCTACACCGCTTCCCCTCTTATTAAAGCAACGGGAAGCACACTGTGGCCTATCAGCGTCTAGGAGTGTGCTTGTACGTGTGCAAGGATTGCGTGGGTGTGAGCATGCATGATGAAATCACAAAGCTGCTATGTAATAGGCCAAACGCTCAGGTTTTAAACAACTGGTGAGTGTTATTGTATGGGTTTTTCCTATGACTTTGCTACTTGTATTGTGGAAAACATCACAATTTCCATTTCAAGAATTTCAGCATTATTGAAATCAAGGAGTGAAGGGAGGGTTAATGAGGGAGCGGGTATCAAACCAAGCGGGGGCCCTTTCTGTTAGAGGAGGGAAGGTTTACTTCTTGTGAAGAGGTGTAACCAAGAAACATTTTTGGGTGACACATTAAGAAATGTAACCATGTAGGTAACTTATTTATATATGGATATAAAGTATTTTTGAAAAAGATTATGCAAAGAAGCTATTTACCTACATGTATATTTAAAGATTTCTTTTTCCTCCTGTGAACCAGGAGCTTAACTAAAGTACAGATATATTTAATTTTAAGATATACTGTGATCATCAGACAGCACAAAGTTGCATTTCATGCAATGTATCAGTTTACTTTAATTAAAACTAAAAAAAAAATGTCCATGTGGGAACACTTTATTTGGATTTTCTTTGCGTTCTGGGTAAACTGAAATCCATTTTTTTCCCCTCCGTAAGTGCTGCCAATGAAAAAGGGAGATATAATGTTTACTGATGTGATAATTGGAATATTTGCCAAAAAAATGCTTGTCAGTATCTGTAATAAAAATTGCCTCCAGCATTAAACGTGCTTGCTCTCGTGTCTCTGTAAACCAGAAGGTTTGTGCTATTAAGGAATCCTAAATGAAGACCATGTGATGGCTCCATGTAGCGTGTCTTATGTGCCGTCAGTGTGGTACTGGCGGTGCACAAGAGATGGCATTGTGCAGCTCTTCAGAGGTCAGAAACCACTTTCATGGAGGGGATGTTATAACATTTCTTGCATTTCTAATCCACAAGTAAAAGCTTTACAAATCCTGACTACATTTCAGAGTTTACATTTACGCTGCATTTTAAAAAAGGTCCCCTTTCTAAGCCATCATTCAGTTTTGAGATGAGGATTCCTTTTAAATGGGACTGCCAGAAATGGTCAAGTACAGTGCTCTGATTCTATGGCAATCTCGTAGACCATGAATAGAGCGCAGGTCAAGCATGCGCACCTCTGCCCTGTTCAAGATGGGGCTGCTGCAGAGCCTCCATCTATGGGTAAACTTGCTGATCCAACCACCGGGACCTTATAGTGATCTGCAAGTTATCCCTTGGATAGGGGATAACTTGTGATTTGGGGAGTAATTCTTTAAGCTGTCCATACATACAACAGACCTCCCCAGAAAGAATGGGTAAAGGAGATGCACTTTTGTCACTTTATCTCCCTGTATGATCAGAAGTCATGCCAAAACCAAGTTTTCCTTGTTGACAGCTGATTTTACAAATTTGTACAATGGCTATTGATTAGAACACAGATTATAAAAGCAAATATTAAACATAGCCTTGTTACCTACTTTACAGTGCAAGTTATTTTCTGTGTAGACATCTTAAAACATCCTACCTCTGTTTTTTTTTTTTTGTTTGTTTTTTTTACCATCCCCACCCATCCAAATTCAGTATGGAAAAGAACAAAGTCCCTCCATGAATGTCCTGTAGATGTTGGCTGTATCCATACCTTTTTAATCCAATCCCACTTTTTTGGCACACTTTCTGGTTTACAAGACAATTTATCAACGCTGGAAAGCAATTTCTGAATTAAGATACACTTATGTGCATTAAAGTGAATCCCCTGCATTGTCCTTAAATTATAGCTGCCTTCAATATGTGACAAATAATTTTGTGGGTGGGAACAATATTACCTGAAGCATCAAGTCTCTGGTGGCAAATGCTGTAATTATTTCTAAGTGAATGGATTCTACATTCTTGTGATACATGTTGGCCTAATCCACAAACTGGGTGAGGTCATGTATGAAAACAATAAGAGGGAGCTATTGTTTATAGCAATCAGTCGGCTTCCAGTTCTGAATGTGTTTCTGCAGGCAACCGTCCCATACTCCATTAGATGTAATGTATTAGGCCTCTGGCGTCCTCTGCCTGCAAGGTGTAAACTTTAATGCTACTACTAACTTTTGCCTGATGTAGAACTATGGACATGTTGCAACTAGCAGCTGAATGGCATAATGGTCTAATGTCTTGTCTTCATTTGAAGACTACTACAGCGCGATGCAAGCGCAGCAGGTAAAATCATCCTTGGGTTTGCCCTAGAGCTTCACCTCAAAATGTCCGACTGATTTTTGTGATGGGTAGAAGTTCACAAAGAAACTTCTCCAATACAAAAACATTTGCAAGTTGCAGCACCAGTAACTATCATGCCCCAATTTTACTGTGACAGGCAATTTGGTGGAGAACAAGTCTTCTACATCAGGCAACATGTCACAAAAGCTACTGTCACCTAGTCTTAAACAAAAAAAAAATTTAACATTTTTTTGCTATAGTAATATACTTTGTATCTCACATTCCTACTTTGAACAAACAATTCTCCTAAGGGTATGTGTCCACGGTCCGTAATCACAGTGCTTTGGATGGAGCGGAAACCTGGCTCTGCCCAAAGCGCCGCCCCCTTCTGTACACGCGGTGATTCCGGATGTGTTCATTGCACACATCCGGAATCTCCGCACCCCACACATAGGGCCCTGTGTTTTACCATAAGTAAACAGACATGTAGCGCTGTAAAAAGACCGTAAACGCATGTCGGTAAACGCAGGGCCACTAGATGCTTGTTTGCATGCATAGTGGAGATGGGATTTCATAAAATCCCCTCCACTATGCTGTAACATCTGGGCGCTGCGGGTTGAACGCTGTGGCTGTATGCAGCGTTCAATCTGCAGCGAATCCGGATGTAATCCGGCACATGGAAACATACCCTGAGACCTTTGCAGTATTGATATCATAAGTGACTTATAACAAAATTGGAAGACTTCATGTCTTTCTAGGTATGTCTTGGGGTCTTCAAGTAGACCAAGGACTGTTGGTAATGCATGGTTTATTTCAGGTGTTGTGTGAAGTCCAACTAGATTGACATTTTGTGGATAAGTTTATTGTATAACTGCATCTTACAACTCATTGCCACTGACAAATGTGAAGTTATCAAATGAAATTGGGAAATATCCTTCTCCCCAGTCTCGGATGGTCTCAATTGTTCTAGTTGAACTGTTTACTGTTAGATCTAACTTGTTTCTATGTATTACCCTGTCATAGAGGGTACTTGCCTTTTATTGTTTTGTAAATCATTGTTATCCTTCCATTTTACTTTTTTTTTATTGTATGTTAAGGGGAATGTGTAATTTTGGAAGGATTAATATCTGATTGTTCCCTTCTGTTAAGTATGAATGTGAAGATCCTCCAAACATGCAACTGATTTTGATAAAATCCTCTTGCATTTGAACATTTGCCTGTGTAGCACCAATGTGGAATGAATACAGTTGCCTCAAAAAAGGTGATTGGATTGAGAGACCCAGAACTTCCATTCCCCCCAAACAGGAATATAGTATGCCATTCACGGGCAAATGTATCACAAGCATGTTCAGCTTTGCATTCTGTTCCGAAGAGCTGCCTTGCCAAAGCAGAGTTACAACCAGATGATTGCATTTACAGAAATCCATTCTCAATACCCATGTCCCATTTAAACACAGCCTGAGAAGAGTTTTAAGAACTCCATTGTATGAAGGATTCCTTTATGCTCTTTGTTGGACACATTTTCCCAAATGTACATCATTAAGCTTGTCTCTACAGAGTTGCTCCAAATGACACTATGTGTTAAAACAATACATTCGAGTAACTGCATTTTACCACTGCTGTTGACCCTGCACAAATTGTAACTTTTTGAAATGTTCCAGACAATGCTGTATTAAAAATCTCAATGGTAAAATGGATTTGGGGTATTTTTAGCAAATTTTTGAGCCAATGTTACCCCACTGTGTTGAAAGAAAATCAGTTGTTTAATAAAATGTTAACTTTGAGCATCATAAAATTGTTTTGTTTTTTTTCCCATTGAAGACTGTCACAGTTGCTCATATATATTCGTTTGCCTGTTTTTCCCCCACTGTTCACTTGCTGTTTGATACATTCCACTCCACAACTAGTGCCATGATCAGGAGATGGGCAAAGTGAACAAAGTCCATTTTGCAATAGCTAGAAGAGAAGGTGAAAACAGTCACAAAATGATCTAAGCGGTTTCAAGAATGCCACACTTAGTACCTACCAAAGGATCTTTGCATGTGGGGAGAAAAGTGACATGTCTGGTCAGATTCCACAGAATGTAATGGTGGCCGATGGGAGCTCCCCTCACTTGTTTGTGGGATGCACAGCTGAGAATATTAAGCCTGTGGGTACCTGATCCTGCTGGTGCAGCACAGCAATTAAACACTGGAATGGGGACATTTGGCACATGAACCAGAAAGATGAGCCCTTTTATTAGAAATCCTTTAAAATGAGTATCTCCATACAGACATATTAAACAAATGCGTTGATTTAATATCTGTATGGACTTATTTTATTGGATTTATAATAAAGGACTTCTTATCAGATGAATGTGCTGAATTTTCCCTTTCCAACACATTACTGCTTGCTTTGTACTGGTAAGTTCTCTTGCAGACCTCCTGGAGACTACAGACCGTGCTTAGAATGAATGGATGAGTGCATGGACATTGCTTCAACTGGCTAAGCTACCATGCCCATTCTGCCACAAGCTTGACGAAGGGTATTTTACCAGAAATGTTGCTGTGCAGTCAATATCACCAGTTGTACGCTCTAATTTGAATGTTCCAACAGATATGACATGAAGCATAACCACCACCTTCTGGAGTGCTGCTCCATTGTGTGGAATATGATTGACACTAGGATCCACCTTTCCTTGATGGGTAAAATGTGTTTTGATGGCATAAGGGGGTCCTATACAATATTAATGATGTGGTTTATATAAGTGCCCCTACAGGAAGATCAGTTTCATCCTTCATCCAATTTTCCATGGTTTTATGTTGTAGCATTTGATATACATAACGCATAACACATCTGATGTAGCTTATAAAAAAAACAAAAAAAAACCACTTGGACAAAAGTTTCACTCGAGTTTCACATCAGACCACAATGTGGGTGCCACTTGCTTTTTATTTGGCTGCCAATCTATTGCTGGACACTAAGGGACACATTTCTTTGGGTTATGCAACATATGCTATAGCATGACCAGTGTCACCTGCTAGCCTTGGCCTAAAGGTTCCACCATTTTCCTATTTTTGGCATGGAGTGAGTAGAAGGCCATCCCAGGAATAAGCCTATAAAAATATTAAGTCAATAGTGTGGTTAATCTTTTCTTAAATTGAAGGGATTGTCTACCACCACCAAAACTACCCCACAAACTTTAGTTTTCTATAAATCCACCAGCTTTGCGCAGATTGCAAAAAAAATTAAAAAAAAATCTTAGAGTCATTAATCCAAATAGTCCTAAAATGGACAATTAGAAACTGCAGTTCTGCACGATGAGGGTATGTGCACATGACGACTTTTAGACTCGGTCATATCTGCAGAGCTTATGAAGGCACTTCATGAATACACCGGCGGGTGGCTGCCTCAAGAATGGTCAGGTCACTACTTTTAATGGCCTCACAACTTCTGTAGCCTCCAGTGGTTGAATCTTAAAAAGACAACAAAAACAAAGCAATTTATTTTGACATTACAGTGCATATGTTCGTTCTTTTCAGGTTGAATCTACCTGAAAATAACTGCACATACCCTAAGATGAGTCTTCACTGTTGTCCACCATTTGAGAAACAAGGGGACAAAATCTTTTCCTCCTTCGGTGCAAGAACTTAAATGCTGTCTGTCATAGGGAGTGGTGGAACTCAGGAGCCACCCAGGAAATTAGAATTAAACCTAGGCTGTAATTATTAGATGTGCTTGACATCCAGAGATGACTTGCATGTGAGAATACCAGGTGTGTATGTAAATATAGCTGAATGCGAAGTTTCAGTGCAAGCCTTTAAACCTACTTCCTTAGCAAGCAGACAAACTAGTTCACTGGCATTCTGTGTGTGATGCGCTTCTTGTGCCTGGCACATGAAGCCTGTGAAGGACCAGAGCTCCTGTATATTCATAGACGCACATACCAGCATGCTGCTTATAGCCAGCACAAGTGGTGGTGTTGGTATGAGTAGGGTGATCTATAGCCTTTCTCTCTAAACTCAATCACAAGGTATGGTTATTCTGAGCATAATTAAAAATGTACTCCAATGGTAGAATATGTGCCAAAAATAGAGCAATTGTGTGACGTTTATGAAGCCATTTCTCATTTTTAAAGCTTATTCTCCAATGACAACTGTTTTAGAAAGTAACATTGAGTAGACTTGGTCATGAGTGTGTCTAGAAACGGTTTGGTCTATATCCCCACGATTTAGAGGCTTATTTTGCTAATTAAGTTGCGAGCCCCTCTTTTAGGCCGGAGTCACACTACTGTACAATATGGTCGAGTGCTATGCGCTAAAAGATCACATTGCACTCAGATTAATGTTATTCAATGAGGCGATTCAGATCAGCGTTTTTCCCCTCAGGCGTATTTGGCATGTGAGCATGCTGCGATTGAACACGTATGTCGTCCGATACTCACTAATGCAAGCCTATGGGTGCGATAACAACTTAGACACCAAGCGGACAATCTGTATAACATGCGACAAATACGCACACATTTTCCTGAAGCCAGGAAATTGCATCAGCTAAGAACAGGAAGCTTGGCATGCAGCTTGTACTGGCAACCTATAACAATTCCAGGAACACGCTTCCAAGGATCAACAATCACTGGGCAAGGCTCCTCAAAATGTTGAGACAAGACGCAATGTAAAAGTACCTGCTCAGTTGTGTTTATGGTTAGCCTGTCATACATGTTGTTCACAAACCAGGGCAAACTAGACACCAGTAGGGCCTCTTGAAAGATTTGAGGACTAAATTTCTTTTGGACCCAATGTTTGGCCTCCTTGATTAGGTTTTTATTAATTTCATACCATTGAGCTAGTTAATTTAATTGGACGGTACATTGGGAAAATGTGAGAAATGTAAAGCCATACATATGTCATACGGACAAATGGATGAAAAAAATTGCATCATTACATTGCAAACACACTACACACGGATTACCATATGGAGAACACTGGTGTGACGCTCAGCAGTGAGAATAAGACTGATTTTTTTTTATATATATAACGTTAAGTGTGACTCCAGCCTTGAAAAAATAAAATGGTTCCAGAAATGTGTTTATTATGGGCCCAAGAACTAGCAGGAAGGTAGTTACCATACAATTGCCTGTTCTATCCGGCGCCGGCTCAAAGTGGTCACAGATAGTGATGAGCACGCTCGGGTGTCGTCCAAGTATTTGTAACTGCTCGGAGATTTAGTTTCCGTTGTCTCCGCTGCATGATTTACAGCTACTAGCCAGCCTGAGTACATGTGGGGGTTTCCTGGTTGCTAGGGAATCCCCACATGTAATCAAGCTGGCTAGTAGCTGTAACTCATGTAGCTGAGGCAAGGAAAATTAAATCTCCGAGCAGTTACAAATACTCAGAGACCACCCAAGCGTGCTCTGGAAAACCCAAGCAACGAGTATACTCGCTCATCACTAGTCACAGTCAATCGGCATGATATCGGCAGTCGCGCCACATTGACCGAGCAGAGTGGAAGAGAAACAGCTGCTTTATTGACGAGAGGTCAGCGAAAGCCGCTAGGAGCTATCGGTGACCGCTCTGTGCCGGCAGGTAATTAGTAACTACCTGCCTGTTGGCTCTTAGGCCCATAGTAAAAAATGTCCCAGATAACCCCTTCAATTTAATTTGTTTGTATAACTTTCACTTCAATGTAACTAATTCTGATTTGAAATGTGGAATACAATGTGTGACCTGTAAAAAGGGGACATGGTTGTTAAAACATTTCTCTTCAGTATCCCCCCGTCATCCCCCCCAAAGACCAAATAAAAAAAAAACAAAACTTGCATTTGGGACAATGTCTGCGCCTGATGTGTAGACGAGCACAACAGACCAGAACAATGCCACATGTGGCTGGATCTGAGGGAAGCACAGGACATGGCCTCGCCTTATTCATCCCATGGGCAGATTATGCATGCAGCTACATTGTCTCTTAAAATATTAAGGAAATGGTTTCACAAAACATAAAAAAAAAAGTACCAATGTGCTGCTATTAGTGTTGAGCATTCCGATACCGCAAGTATCGGGTATCGGCCGATACTTGCGGGTATCGGATATCGGTATCGAAACAACATTAAAGTAAAAATGTGTAAAAGAGAGAATTAAAATAAAAAATATTGCTATACTCACCTCTCCGACGCAGCCTGCACCTTACCGAGGGAAGCGGCAGCGTTCTTTGTTTAAAATTCGCGCTTTTCTTTCCTTTACGTGAAGTCCCGGCTTGTGATTGGTTGCGTCGCAGTCACATGGGCGACGCAACCAATCACAGCAAGCCGTGACGTAATTTCAGGTCCTTAAGGATTTTAAAATTACGTCCCGGCTTTGTGATTGGTTGCGTCGCAGTCACATGGGCGACGCAACCAATCACAAGCCGTGACGTCACGGGAGGCTAAACACGCGCGCATTTTAAAATGCGCGCTTGTCCAGCCTCCCAGCTTGTGATTGGTTGACCGCGACGCAACCAATCACAAGCCGGGACGTCACGGGAGGCTGGACAAGCGCGCATTTTAAAATGCGCGCGTGTCCAGCCTCCCGGCTTGTGATTGGTTGACCGCGATGCAACCAATCACAAGCCGGGACGTCACGGGAGGCTGGACAAGCGCGCATTTTAAAATGCGCGCGTGTCCAGCCTCCCGTGACGTCACGGCTTGTGATTGGTTGCGTCGCCCATGTGACTGCGACGCAACCAATCACAAAGCCGGGACGTAATTTTAAAATCCTTAAGGGCCTGAAATTACGTCACGGCTTGCTGTGATTGGTTGCGTCGCCCATGTGACTGCGACGCAACCAATCACAAAGCCGGGACGTAATTTTAAAATCCTTAAGGACCTGAAATTACGTCACGGCTTGCTGTGATTGGTTGCGTCGCCCATGTGACTGCGACGCAACCAATCACAAAGCCGGGACTTCACGTAAGGAAAGAAAAGCGCGAATTTTAAGCAAACAACGCTGCCGGTTCCCTCGGAGAGGTGAGTATAGCAATATTTTTTATTTTAATTCTTTTTTTTACACATTAATATGGTTCCCAGGGCCTGAAGGAGAGTTTCCTCTCCTTCAGACCCTGGGAACCATCAGGAATACCGTCCGATACTTGAGTCCCATTGACTTGTATTGGTATCGGGTATCGGATTGGATCCGATACTTTGCCGGTATCGGCCGATACTTTCCGATACCGATACTTTCAAGTATCGGACGGTATCGCTCAACACTAGCTGCTATATACAGAACTCAAACTGGTTTGCCATGATAAAGGCCAGAACAACCCTATGCTTCCTATACACAAAGGTCCCTGCCCAGTACAAAGACTAGATCCCACACAGCAAGAAGAGCAATTGGGTAGTGTAACAAAGCAGATGCACATATCGTAGCTAATATACAATAATAATAAAATCAAGCAATATAAATACCATAAAGGACAAAAGACTGAAGGGAAGTTTTGGTGCTGTATGTCCCATGTATCGCCACATCACTCGTGGCTTTTTCAGGGGTCAAATATATAACAGTCCTAGACTTTCCTTTATAGCCAATAATAATATTTCTTCAAACAGAAACTTTCCAAATTTTAATAATGTGAACTTGAACATTTTTAAATTCATTCTTTGGAAAACAATCTGAATCTGTATAAGGAAAAATAGATGTATCTGAAAACTGCTCCGTACCATTCATATGTTTCTAGATGATAAATTCCTCGGCCAGAAAATGGAGTTGAAATGTGAGATGCTTAATGCATTTTACTATAAAAGCGTCAGTAATTATTGGAGACGTGTGACTCAGTAGTTTACTCCCTATTTAATAGATAATAGCAAAATGTGTCATCATTATGGAATGAAGCTGCCGATTAATATGACAAATAATGGTGACTCAGTTCCCCGTGGTGTCTCCAGTAAGGTGGAGGAATTCCTGCACCCAAGACCGTCTCAGGATCTGTTCCCATTGGCTTTACAAACTCTGATTGTTGTGAATTCATCTGATCAGTTCTGTTGGTGTCCGTTGTCTCACAGAGCTGGTGAACAGTTTCACATTAGTGAGAAATCCTTTTGCTTTCCTACTCCTGATCATTATTTTGTCCGAAGTCGTGATACCTGATTGGCTACATCTGTGACCTTACATAGACCGTTCACATCACCCCTGTAACCAATCACTGAGCTCATCAGCTCATACTTTCTACCTCAGCACTGCTGCTTATCTCAGTGATTGGCTGCAGCGGTGACCTTACATAGACCGTTCACATCACCCCTGTAACCAATCACTGAGCTCAGCAGCTCATGCAGTCTGCCTCAGCACTGCTGCTTATCTCAGTGATTGGCTGCAGCGGTGACCTTACATAGACCGTTCACATCACCCCTGTAACCAATCACTGAGCTCAGCAGCTCATACTGTCTACCTCAGCATTGCTGCTTATCTCAGTGATTGACTACAGCTGTGATCTTACATAGACCATTCACATCACCCCTGTAACCAATCACTGAGCTCAGCAGCTCATACTGTCTACCTCAGCACTGCTGCTTATCTCAGTGATTGGCTACAGCTGTGATCTTACATAGACCGTTCACATCACCCCTGTAACCTATCGCTGAGCTCAGCAGCTCATACTTTCTACCTCAGCACTGCTGCTTATCTCAGTGATTGGCTACAGCTGTGATCTTACATAGACCATTCACATCACCCCTGTAACCTATCGCTGAGCTCAGCAGCTCATACTGTCTACCTCAGCACTGCTGCTTATCTCAGTGATTGGCTACAGCTGTGACCTTACATAGACCGTTCACATCACCCCTGTAACCTATGGCTGAGCTCAGCAGCTCATACTTTCTACCTCAGCACTGCTGCTTATCTCAGTGATTGGCTACAGCTGTGATCTTACATAGACCATTCACATCACCCCTGTAACCTATCGCTGAGCTCAGCAGCTCATACTGTCTACCTCAGCACTGCTGCTTATCTCAGTGATTGGCTACAGCTGTGATCTTACATAGACCATTCACATCACCCCTGTAACCAATCACTGAGCTCAGCAGCTCATACTGTCTACCTCAGCACTGCTGCTTATCTCAGTGATTGGCTACATCTGTTATCTTACATAGACCATACATATCACCCCTGTAACCTGTCACTGAGCTCAGCAGCTCATGCAGTCTGCCTCAGCACTGCCACTGAGCTCAGTGATTGGCTACAGCGGTGACGTCTGCTATCAACATTACGTTACCTCTACATCAAAATCACCGAGACCAAGCAGCGGCGGGGAGCCGGCACTAGATCCATGGAGGATGAGCACCTTCTCTGTTATTTTAGAGCATTTGAGGTCCACTTTCCTGAAAGTAGAAAACCCCTTGTTGTTGTGAATAAGATTTTCATTGGACATTACCTTAATTATTGCCATTTTTTACAATTTGGGAAACAACTGCCATCTGAATATTTGAGCCTTGACATCTGAAATTACATATTGAATCTTATTTTATGGACTTACAAATTTACTGTCTAAATATGCTAACATGGAAAAGAAGTATTGAGTGTGTTCATTATTATTGGGACATGAAGGTTAGAGTCGCCCGCTGCGACGTCTACATTGGCACGAGTATTCGCAGTGGCGGATTGTTTTTGAATATGAGCAGCAAGAATAAGAAATTTTACCAGAATAACTGCTGTGCTTACATGGCGCTAATGAAACCGCATATGAACAGCGTCGTTGCCTATATGTGTATGAGTTTACATAGATAATGTATTTTAACCACTGCACTTTTTCGGCGCTGATATTTGCGACAAAGTTGCATTTCAATAATGTTGATATATTTACATGAATTGTCACATATCCTATACTATATGGCGCTAATATAGGTGCTCAGATGACATTTTTATAATATTGATAGGTGTGAGTTAATCATATATCTTGACCTCTGTCAAAAAACAAAACTCTTTTCTCTATAGCATATTGATATCTATGGCGTGATGAGTAGTATTTATTCCTTGAATTTGTGACAACTTCATAAAAGGGTATATGGTAGGCCATCAGTTATGAGTTACAGTTCCCCATTGGTGTCTATAAATGCTAAGATATAATAGTTGAATGTGAAAAGTTCAGCATAGGACGAAGTAGATAGTTTCATGGAGATTGGTTGTATTATTGTACTCGATAAGGATTGCCATTTACATTTTATTAGACATTTGTTCTAGCTCAGTGAGCATTTTTTTAAGATTGTTTTTACCTCTTTTTGTTTCTATAGATTTCCGTCATATAGCACACATATATTTACTGATAGATTTGTAGTTAAAGGCTATGTGCAGTGCACACGATGTGGGTTTGCTGCGGATCCGCACTGTGGTGTACAGTATAATGTTATTCAATGGCTAAAAAAAAAGATGTGCAGATGGTGCGGAAAAATCAGTGCGGAATTGCTGCGGATTTCAAAGAAGTGCATGTCACTTCTTTTGTGCGGATCTGCAGCGTTTCTGCACCCTTCCATGTTAAAATTCCGCAGAGGCAAAAAACGCAAAAAATCTGCACAAAATCCGCATCAATTACGCACAAAATCCGCATAAAAACCGCGGTAAATCCGCGGCTGCAGATTCTGCCAGGAGATGCGGATTTTGTGCAGAAAATTCTGCACCTCTTTTCCTACGTGTGCACATACCCAAAGGGGTATTCCCAACTCCAAGATCCTATCCTAATATCTAGTAGATAATAATAATAATATTAACAAATACCCCCAATTATAATAATAGTATAGTTCTCCTGATAACCTATGTCTATTACCTCATGAGAGGTCTTACCTAGTTATGACCACTCATACAGTGACAGTCGAAAGTGGTCGTAACCATGGATACCTAAGCTACTACAATGCCATGTACATGGTAAGGGACATAGGTTATCAGGAGAACTATACTGCATTACTAATTGGAGGTATTTGTTAATATTATTATTATTGCACCTACTGCATTTTGTGACAGTATTTTGAAGATGAGAATACCGCTTTAACTATAGACAGGGTCTTGTGCACCAGTGTTTCCTAAACTCCAGCCCTTATGTGCCCATCTCTCCACCCACCAGATTGTGTTTCCAGGATTTCCTTAGTATTGCACAAATGAGAAAATCCGTGGCAATTTGTGATGCCTTGATAATAATTTCATCACCTGTGCAATACTAAGGAAATCCTGAAAACATGATCTATTGGTGGGGGTGGCACTGAAGTCTGGGAAAGACTGGTCTAACCTAAGCAGTGCAGGAGGGGAATGGTGAAATGCGCTACTTCTCTTCTATCCATCTCTCTGCGCATAAAATATAAGAACTTAAAACAGTCATTTAAGGCTATGTTCACATTCAGCAGGTTTTTTGTTTTTTTTCTGTACCTTAAAAACTTCTTTTTAGAGTACCAGCAAAAGCTCTCACATTTCAGAAATCTCATGCACAGGCTTGATATTTTTTTCCCGACTGAATTTAAGGCTATGTGCACACGTTGCGGATTGGTGTGCGGATTTTTATGCACTGTTTTTGCAAAATCCGCGGGTAAATCACACTGCAGATTACCCGCGGATTTGCCGTGGATTTACCGCGGTTTTTATGCGGATTCCTATTGAGGAGCAATAACCGCTGCAGAATCCGCACAAAAATTGACATGCTGTGGAAAAAACACTGCTGCGTTTCCACGCATTTTTTTCCGCAGCATGTGCACTGCGGATTTTGTTTTCCATAGGTTTACATGGTACTGTACAACGCATGGAAAACTGCTGCAGATCCGCAGCGTCAAAACGACTGCAGATCCGCAGCAAAATCCGCAATGTGTGCACATAGCCTGAGAACTGCAGTTTTTTTTTTAATTTGTAGCTGTCAACTCTTTCAGCATTTTTCACCTATTGAAAGCAATGAGAAAGTGAAATTGTGTTTTTCTCTACGTTTCAAGCATTTTTAAAGTGTTCTTGGTGAATAAAACAAATTTTCTTAAGCATGTACTGTAGACAAAACACACATGTAAACATGGCAAAAATGCAGCGAAACAGGAGAGTTTTGAACGCAATGTTTTTACTGCCAAGAGAGCAGGTTTTGGCTGCAGAAAAGGAAACCCACATGAAAAATGCTGGTGTCAACCTAGCCCTACAAGTCAAAAGTGGCCTTTTTTTTTGCTTTATTATAGGAATACCGCAGGAATAAAATACAGTTTCCTTATTTCTTTAATTCTCCAATCAGTACTTGAGTTTTGGGTCTTTTTATTTAGTGCAAATTTTTATGGTCTTTACTAAGGGGACGTGGCTTATAATGCAAAGCAGTCTAATGACACGCCCCAGAGGATCTTGTGAGAGAGCCCATATCTCTGGTACCATTTGGAGCATTTTAATAATGATAAAAAATTGGAATATTCACAGGAAGAGCGAGAATAAAATAAGGTCATCGCCAGAGGAACAATAAATCAAGAAAACAAGAAAATGTATTTTAATCTTCGATCCTACCCTGCATCATAATGCAATCAAATGTGTATTCGAATATATAAAATTAGAAGTATATGTGACCCAAATTAGCTAATTTCCAAAGCTTTTAGCAGTTTGATACTTACCTTTTTATGTCTTACGTACAAAAATGGTTTCCAGGAAGTTGCCATAAGGTCCACTATATGCTGTACTATGTCAGTTTACATACACTGTTATTGTAGCTACAGACGCAGAAGTTTGGTTTTAACAGGGTTTCTCCTGTTCTTTATTGTTGGTGTACAAAATAAGCGTAAAACCTTTACATCAAGGAATAAAACACACTTTGCCCCCACTGGGGTGAGCACTAACTAGGCTTCAGCTTCCCTGACTACACAAGCGGCCGACCAGCAACCACCCGAAAAAGGATCAGAAAGGTTGTGTTTCACCTCACACGAACAGCACGAACTGGAGACTGGCAGTCATCAATTAGTCTCTTGAACAGAAGGCTTCTGTCTCTTCAGACAATTTTCCTCCATTACTAACCTAAATCCAGTAATGCATCAGCGCGACACCAGGACTACAGGGAAAACCAGTCTATGAGGGGAAGGGCAGGCCGGCTACCAAAGCTGCCTAGCATTCCACAAAAGTCCAGGCCTGAAAACAGTTACCAAGGCATTTATTAAACAATACATGGCATTGGCTAGGGATGTCCAGCTTTTCAATTCCTTATACCTCACCCAGCTTTTCCAGGATGAGATTTACAACAAACTTCCTGCATCCAAACTTATGCCTGGCGGACATAATGCAGTCCCCGACCACTTGCCCTGTCCCCATTTCACAACATATAATGGTCTCTCATTCAAAGTGAGAAACCGCTAAGGAGAGATACTTCGGCTATGTTCACACATACTTTGGGTGCAGATTACATGTTTATTAAAGTTAATTTTATTTACCTAAAACACTTAAAGACATTTGATGCATTTTTGCTGTATTTTCTCACTTTACATTGGTTTTAGTGGGTGAAAAAAAAAACACTGCAAAAACACTGAAAGAGTTGACATGCAGCAGATTTAAAAAAAAAAACAAAACTGCAGTTCTCAAATTCAGTCAGGAAAAAAAATTGTGAATGAGAATTGTGAAGTGTCATAGGTTTTGCTGGTACTGTAAAAGCAGCTTTTAATTTGACTGAAAAAAAAAAATACATTTTGCATGTGAATATAGCCTTACATTTAGGCCGGGATCACCCATACGCGAGATACGGCCGAGTCTCGCAGGTGAAAACCCAGCTCTGGCGTCGGCATTCCAGAGCGGAGCGTGCAGCCGCACAGCAACACATGGAGCTGCACGCTCCGATCTGGAGTGCCGGCGCCAGAGCTGGGTTTTCACCTGCGAGACTCGGCCGTATCTCTCGTATGTGTGATCCCGGCCTTAATGGAGTTTTCCATAAAATTGAGCATAATGATTAGCAAGGCCCTTTTCCAGCGGAAGAAGCTGGTTATGAAACGTGCGTTGGGGTGAGGTGGGACGCAGGGTCTGCTGCAGGTAGATATCATCATTGTTGCTTCTGGTTACACTCGTAAATGTATTACTATTGCACTTTATGCAGGCTGAGGCAGCCAGTGGGTTACCAGGCTACATATATAAATACGTTTACTACTCTGCAATGTATGTTTTTTATGCTGTATTTACTCTATACACTGTTATCCAGCTCCCCACCTTTTGTTAGGGTGCTTGTGCACTTTGTTGCACTACTATTTATTTCTGTTCAATAAAGCTTTTTGTATTTTATTTCATTCTGGATCTCTTCGTTTCGGCTCCTTGTTAGGCCGGCGTCACACTAGCGAGTTTTACGGATCCGTATTATACGGTCTTGTACGGCCGTAGAAAATCGCAGCATGCTGCGTTTGTCAGCCTATTGCGCAAAAAATCCGCCAATGAAAGTCTGTGGGGGCGAGAAAATTACGGACTACACACGGACCATGCGTGTGACTGGCGAGAAATATGCAGCGGTGTTAGAGAGAAAAGCCGGTAATTCATTGTGGTGTACAATAAAATCACACTGACAGAATAGAATAGAATAGGTAGAATAAATGTGTACACATAGAATAGGTATATATATATATATATATATATATATATATATGTCAGTGTGACACATATATATATATATATATATATATATATATATATATATTTAATTCAGCGCAAGATAGCATAAAAGCCGGTAATTCAATTGCCGGCTTTTGCTATCCCCTTCCCAAACCCGCCAGGATATGAGACATGGTTTACATACAGTAAACCATCTCATATCCCTTTTTTTATTACATATTCCTCTTTAGTAATGTAACAAGTGTCTGTGTGTAAAATTTTGAAGCTCTAGCTATTAAATTAAAGGGTTAAATCCCGGAAAAAATTGGGTGGGCTCCCGCGCAATTTTCTCCCCCAGAGTGGGAAAGCCACTCTGAGGGCAGATATTAATAGCCTAGAGAAGGACCATGGTTATAGGACCCCCCCTGGCTAAAAACATCTGCCCCCAGCCACCCCAGAAAAGGCACATCTGGAAGATGCACCTATTCTGGCACTTGGCCACTCTCTTCCCACTCCCGTGTAGCGGTGGGATATGGGGTAATGAAGAGTTAATGTCACCTTGCTATTGTATGGTGACATTAAGCCAGGTTAATAATGGAGAGGCGTCAATTATGACACCTATCCATTATTAATCCAATAGTATGAAATGGTTAATAAAACACACACACATTATTAAAAAGTATTTTAATGAAATAAAGACACAGGGTGTTTTAATATTTTAATAGACTCTCAATCCACCTGAAGACCCTTGTCACCTGAAATAAAGTTAAACAAAACAAACAACAATATTCCATACCTTCCGTCGATCAGTCTTGTCCCACGCTGTAAATCCATCTGAAGGGGTTAAATCATTTTACACCCAGGAGCTCTGCTAATGCAGCTGTGCTCCTGTCTGTAAAATTTGGTGAATGAATGGAATGCAGGGGAATGTCCTATAGTTACCTCGAGTCGCGGTGATGCACCCTCTGCTGGATGAACTCATATGAACTCAAGCCTGGGAACTTTTCAGAAAAGTTCCCACGGTAAGGGTAAATCCTGCTGAGAGTCGTAGGGACTATTTATTTTTTCTTACTTCAATTCATGCATTTTTAGCTTAAAACCATTTTTGTAACTTTGTGTAGCTGGCTGCAGAATGAGGTAACTGAGGATCCATCAGGGAGCTCATTCGGGAGAATTTGTATTTCCTATCTGTCTTATTTCTTATCTATTTTTAAAGCTCATCATAGCTGATTTATAATCTCGGACTACATCAAAGCTGAATGTAAAAGGCAACAAAAAGCCTGTGGAAATTAAAAACGCTAAAGTTTTAATAAGCCCAATTGCAAACATTATTTTTTATTATTAGGACATGTAGAAGAAGATGCTTATATTGAGGGAGTGGGAGCTCTTTTGGAGGATTGTATGCTCCCACTATTTTCTCCTATCTGGCGGTGCCCTCATATAGCTCAATGACTGAATTAATAAAAAATCTACGTATGGTTCCCTGTATTGGAACTATTATTTTATCTGACAGCCGTGACAATGATAATTTGGGTCTTTTGTTCATGACATTTGACATTTCATTCATTGCCAAGCAGAATATTATGAAGATGCCCAGGGCCTTTAGGTGGAGTAGAACATTGCAGTAGATTATGTTATTCTGCCCATCACATACAACACAAACCTGATAGATTAGACTGATGATGGCAGTGTGAACAGGACCTAAATCACAGCAGGTGAGCCACGCGTAGAATAAACACCATTATGCCCTGCTATGTCACAGTGCTGAGTAATTACAGTATTTATGTACTGAAGCCTATGTTATGTTCCGACGTGTTAATATCCCGTTACTGGTACACCGGCCCTGATACAGGATATTGTCATCAGAACGTTCTGTTCTCAGGATCATTTCGCGTCCCAGGTCGCTGTTCCGTGGTTGCGCGGATCCACATTCAGGCCATATCTACTGTGGTTACTCTTCCTTGTCTCTTAACGTAGCAGCGCCATCTAATGGAAACTTTTTGTTCCATCAAGTGTGGTTCAAGAAACACTAGAAAAAAGCTGACCAGCCTGTCTTCCAAAGATTTCCGGAGCTGATCCTTCAAGCGCATAAATATCGACAATCAATCAGGACGCTGATGTCACTTTACCAGTCAGATGCTAAAACAGAGAATCAATTCACTACTGCACTAATGTTCCCTGATCTATTATTTAGAAAGAGTAAGGGGCCATCTTTCATGTCTACGTCTGTAAATCAGGCATTTTGCAATTCAATAGATATGTGCATCAGCACAAGAAGAAAGCATGAAGGCTTCATGCACAACAATTATTTTTGAGGACCACAAGCCATATTGGAGAGGGGTCCCTGACTGCTGATCCCAGGATACAGAGGATATTGGGGTTAAACGCCCCTCCCTTATTTTGATTCTCTCACCCATGGTTATGGGAGGTTGATCATTGCGGGGTTAATTTTGGAGAAGCATATTGTGGTGGTAGCAAGGGGTGTTCTGCATCTGATTGGCCAGTCCACTTGGTATCCTATTATAGCCATGGGTGGGTTGGTTTCTTCCTGTTCCACCCACCTTTTCCCCTCTACTTGAATTAGGGTGGCTTTGTCCCCTAATTAATGCTACAAAATTGGTTTCGTTCTGCCTCTTCCCCTTGTACAAACTGATTGAGCTGCCCTCCCTCCCATGACTGAGCTGCCCTCTCTCCCATATGACCGAGCCACCCTCCCTCCTTTATGACCGAGCCACCCTCCATCCCATATGACTGAGCCGCCTTCCCCCCCATATGACTGAGCCGCCCTCCCTCCCATTTGACTGAGCCGCCCTCCCTCCCATATGACTGAGCTGCCGTCTCTCCCATATGACCGAGCCACCCTCCCTCCTTTATGACCGAGCCGCCCTCCCTCCCATATGACTGAGCCGCCCTCCCTCCCATATGACTGAGCCGCCCTCCATCCCATATGACTGAGCCGCCCACCCTCCCATATGACTGAGCCGCCCTCCCTCTCATATGACTGAGCCGCCCTCCCTCCCATATGACTGAGCTGCCGTCTCTCCCATATGACTGAGCTGCCGTCTCTCCCATATGACCGAGCCACCCTCCCTCCTTTATAACCGAGCCGCCCTCCCTCCCATATGACTGAGCCGCCCTCCCTCCCATATGACTGAGCCGCCCTCCATCCCATATGACTGAGCCGCCCACCCTCCCATATGACTGAGCCGCCCTCCCTCCCATATGACTGAGCTGCCCTCTCTCCCATATGACTGAGCTGCCCTTTGACCCTTAAGACTGATCTGCCCTCCCTCCCATATGACTGAACCGCCTTCCCTCCCATATGACTGAGCCGCCCTCCATCCCATATGACTGAGCCGCCCTCCCTCCCATATGACTGAGCCGCCCTCCCTCCCATATGACTGAGCCGCCCTCCCTCTCATATGACTGAGCCGCCCTCCCTCCCATATGACTGATCTGCCCTCCCTCCCATATGACTGAACCGCCTTCCCTCCCATATGACTGAGCCGCCCTCCATCCCATATGACTGAGCCGCCCACCCTCCCATATGACTGAGCCGCCCTCCCTCTCATATGACTGAGCCGCCCTCCCTCCCATATGACTGAGCTGCCCTCTCTCCCATATGACTGAGCTGCCCTTTGACCCTTAAGACTGATCTGCCCTCCCTCCCATATGACTGAACCGCCTTCCCTCCCATATGACTGAGCCGCCCTCCCTCCCATATGACTGAGCCACCCTCTCTCCCATATGACTGAACTGCCTTCCCTCCCAAAATTCCTTTGACCTCTGCTTGTGTCAGTGCAGTCTGAGGCCCTGTCCGGGATTTATGTGAATCCTATCTTAGGGGCATTCAGGCAGAGCCCCCCGGACGCACTGCAGAAGCACAGTGTGAACAAGGCTTAATATACTATTGTGTGGAATAGTGCAGTCTACTATGCAGCAAAGCGAATAATAACCCTCAGGGACCCCAAACCATCGGCCACGGAGCCAGAGGGGATTTAGCAGAGTAGTTTAGGGGACATGTAGAAGCTTTTTTAATCTCTTTTTATTCTGCTGTTTGTGAGGTAGGATGTAGAAAAAGATGGCAATTCTGCTAATGTTTTCTATTATGTGACTGTACGGCCCCCTTCACACAACCGTGTATCATGTTTTTCACAGAAGCCACGTGTGTCCTATTTGACCTACAGTGCTGTACTTATGTCCGTGTTTTCCCAGCAACACAGATGACAAGGGCCAATACAAGTCTATGAGTCTGTGTAAACATGCCGTCCTTATGCCATACGTGTGCTGTACGTGTGCCGTCTGTGTTTAACATGGAAAGTATATGAGAAGCTTTGTAATTTCAATTCCATTATCCATACCGGAAAACATGGCACATAGATGGCACACTAATTGAAAACACTGGTGGCACCGATATCAGTGTAACATGCACGCGTTTTATATGGACATGGGGGCCGCACCTTGAATTTTGCCTAGGGCCCCAATTTGTCTAAAACCGGCCCTGCATCCATGACTAGGGCAAACTAAGTAGCCTTCACAAACAATATTAAAATGTGAGTTAGCCTATACGGATGACCAGACCTGTGGATGGTCGGGTTCATCGGGTTACGACCAACTGGAGTTAAAAGTTCAGTTTAGTGTCTGAACTTGACCCCAGACCCAATAGAAGTCAATGGCTACCTTAATATCAGCGCTTTAAAATGGCTGTAAAATGGTCATAGTAAGGGTTAGGAGGCTTCAAAAGGAAGCAAAATGGGGATATTTGCAGGGCAAGTGTCCTGCAATCAAATTTGGATAGAGAAATGCCACCACACTCTCACCCTTCTCCCGAGGGACACTAGGCTTCGCATTAGGTGCATTAGGTCACAAGGCAGGGCAGCTGCGGTGTCCTCTCGAGTAGAGATGAGCGAATTTGCTCGGGTTCCCTCTTACTTGGCAAGCTATAACGCTTGCCAAATAAGCTGCAGAGGAAACCCGGCTTCCTGGATCGCGCCGGCCGATCAGCCGATCGGCCTCTCTGACCTTTCTCAGCGCCTGCGCACTGCAGTACTTTGGTCTGCCCTCAGATAAGTATGCCTGCGCAGGAGCGCGATGCCAGGGAGCGATGAAGAAGCAGGAGGGCGTCGTCGCAAGAAGATGGGAGGCGCAGGACCCGGACCTGCGACTCCCATTGGACCGGACCGCACAGGACCACCACCCCCATGTGAATATATTAAAACTTACTTCTCTTATCTTTCAGGACAAACTGGGGGCTTATCTACAGCATTATAGAATGCCGTAGATAAGCCCTGAAAGGCAGTGGCCATATTTTATATCTGCCAAAACTGCTGACAGGTTCCCTTTAACTCCTTAGGTCTGAAGCCTGCTTTCACCTTACTGGCAGGCCAATTTTTACAATTCTGACCACTGTCACTTTATGAGGTCATAAATCTGGAACACTTCAATGGATCCCACTGATTTTGAGATTTTTTTCTCAGTACATATTGTACTTCATGATAGTGGTAATATTTCTTTGATATGACTTGCATTTATTTGTGAAAAAAATGGAAATTTGGAGAAAATTTTACAAATTTCACAATTTTCAAACTTTCAATTTTTATGCCCTTAAATCAGAGAGTCACACAAAATAGTTAATAAGTAACTTTTCCCACCTGTCTAATTTACATCAGCATAATTTTTTAAACATACTTTTTTTGTTAGGAAGTTATGAGGGTTAAAAGTTTACCAGAAATTTCTAATTTTTACAACAAAATTTGCAAAACCATTTTTTAGGGACCACCTCACATTTAAGTGACTTTGAAGGTCTATATGACAGAAAATACCCAAAAGTGACACGATGGTGCTTAAAACCACATTCAAGAAGTTTATTAACCCTTCAGGTGCTTCAAAGGAACTTTTGGAATGTGTAAGGAAATAATAAACATTTACTCATCTTTCACAAAAATTTTCCTTTAGATCTACTTTTTTCACTTTTGAAAGGGTAACAGGAGAAAATGGACCATACAATTTATTGTGCAATTTCTCCTGAACATGCCGATACCCATATGTGGGGGAAATCTACTGTTTGGGCACATAACAGGGCTCGGAAGGGAAGGAGCGCCATTTGACTTTTTGAATGTGAAATCTGTTGGCATAATTAGCAGACGGCCTGCCATGTTTGGAGAGCCCCTGATGTGGCTAAACAGTGGAAACTCCCCAACAAGTGACCCCATTTTGGAAACTAGACCCCTTAGGGAACTTATCTAGATGTCTATAGAGCACCTTCAACCCACAAGTGCTTTACAGAAGTTTATAACAGAGCCGTAAAAAAAAAAATCACATTTTTCCCAGATAAATCTTTTTTAGCTCCAAATTTTGCATTTTCATAAGGGTAAAAGGAGAAATTGCTCCATACAATTTGTTGTGCAATTTCTTCTGAGTGCGCAGATAACCAACATGTGGAGGAAAACCACTGTTTGGGCACACGGCAGGGCTTAGAAGGAAAGGAGCGCCATTTGACTTTTTGAATGTTAAATTTACTGAAATAATTAGCAGATGTCATGTTGCATTTGGAGAGCCCCTGATGTGTCTAAAGAGTGGAACCCCCCAACAAGTGACACCATTTTGGAAACTAGACCCCTTTGGGAATGTATCTAGATGTGTATTGAACACCTTAAACCCCCAGGTGCTTCACAGAAGTTTATAATGTTAAGCCGTGAAAATATAACAAATCACATTTTTCTTGCAAAAATCTTTTTTAGCTCCACATTTTGTATTTTCACAAGGGCAAAGGGAGAAAATGGACCCCATAAATTGTTTTGCAATATCTCCTGAATTCACTGATACCCCATATGTGGGGGAAAACTACTTTACAGACTTTGCTGCACTGGTTTGAGGGTGCCATGTCACATTGGCAGAGCCCCTGAGGTGCCAGAATAGCAGAAACCCCATATGTGACCTCATTTTACAAACTACACCTCTCAATGAATTCATCTAGGGATGCAGTGATTATATTGACACCACAGGTGTGTCACAGAATTGTGTACCATTTAGCTGTGAAGACAGAATAATTTACATCTTTACCACAAAATTGCGGTAGCCCAAAACTTTACATTTTCATACTGGGAAAACGGTAAAAATGGCTCCAAAATTTGCCCCACAATTTCTGCTGAGTGAAGAAATACCCCATATGTGGCTGTACAGTACTACTTTGCCATACGTACAGACACGGGAGAGACGAAGCACTATTTGCCTCCTGGAACGCAGATTTTCCTAGAATAGTTTTCAGACTCCATATACAGAGCCCCTAAGTGCTAGAAAAGTAGAATCCTGCTTCAAGTGACCCCATTTTGGAAATTATACCCCTTTGGGAATTTATCTACAGGTATAGTGACGATTTTGACTCCAATAGCGTTTTCCAGAAACAAGCAGCAGTGGATGTTGCTGAATGAAAATTGCAAACTGCCTTTGTAGTGACCAATACATTATGCCCAGCTCATGCTTCTGCACCTGTAAATTAGGCGGGTTCTCATCACTACAGAAATGCCAAACAAGTGAGCGCTAAATGTGAGAGGGAACTTGCTTTTTTTTGTGGCTTGAGATGAAGCTTTTATTGGAAACATTTTAAATAACATTTAGGATCACATTTATCTGGCGCTCTACGCTGAGCACTTACATTGGGTTTTCCATCTAAATCTCCAAGTGACGTTACAGATGAATCCCCTGATGGATCTATTCACTATAATGAGTTGCTTTGGACTCCATCTGGCCTTTGTTCGGCTTCTCAGAAGTACACAAAACTGTGGCCAATGGCACTTTTATGCAATCTTAAAAAGACGGACACCGCCGGATCACAGGTCCTATGGCATCCACAGTGCCTACATCTGCCTCATTATATCATCCGCCAGAGGTTCCATCTGAATCACGTATTTCAGAGATTTACATGGAAACTCTGGTGCAAAAGCTCAGTGCAGAGCACAGGATAAATGAGCCTTATTGCGATCTTTGGGAGGCAGAATGAAAAAATCAACAGCATGTGAAGAATTGGTTTATTTTTTTTTTACGCCATTCCTCATGAGGTATAAGTGATTAGGTTTCTTTATTCTTTGGGTCGGTGCGATTACAGCGATACCAGATTTATATTGGGTTTTTATGTTTGGTTGCTGTCACACACTAAAAGATGCTTTTTATTGCGAAAACTAGTTTTTGCATCACCACATTTTGAGAGCTATAATTTTTCGATATTTCGATTGACAAAGCCATGTGAGGGCTTGTTTTTTGCGGGATGAGCTGATATTTTCATTTTTGGGCATATGACATTTTTTGATCGCTATCTATTCCGATTTTTAGGAGACAGAATGAGCAAAAACCCTGCAATTCAAGAATTGTTTTTTGTTTTGTTTTTTTATACCGTTCCACGTATGTTAAAATTGGTAAGGCAGCTTTATTCTTCGGGTCAGTACGATTACAGCGATACCCAATTTATATTTATTTTAATGTTTTGGCGCTCTTACACAATAAAAACTATTTTATAGAAAAAATTATTTTTGCATCACTTTATTCTGAAAGCTATAATTTTTTTATGTTTCTGCTGATGGAGCTATATGATGGCTTGTTTTTTGCAGGACAAGATGTCGTTTTCAGCAGTTCATTTTTATTTACACTCGTCTTTTTGATTGCGTTTTATTGCACTTTTTGTTCGGCGGCATGATGATAAAGCATTGTGTTTTGCATTGTTATTTATTTTTTTTATCGTGTTCACTAAAGGGGTTAACTAGTGAGACAGATTTATAGAGCGGGTCATTATGGATGCGGAGATACCAAATATGTGTACCTTTTTTTTTACATAAATAAATGTATTTATTAGAAAAATATTAGCTTTTTTCTTTATTTGTGGATTTAAAAAAAATATTTTTACACTTTTTAATATATTTTTTAAAAACTTTTTTTCTGTATCACTGTATGGTGTCAGACCGCTAACAAGCCACCTTCCTTGCAGGACCCCAAAGGACCCCGTGGCCATCTTGTGGCCAGGGGTCTCCGTGGAGACCATCAGGACAACACGATCGCATTACGTTGTCCTGATGGAAGCTCCTAGGGAACACATTCCCTGCGCGATGCTCATCTATGCCGCTGTCACTACAGACAGCGGCATCAGATGGGTTAAATGCCCGTGATCGGTGCTAGGTGTTGCTGTGGGGTGTCTCTCACACAGAGCTGACATCCGCACCCGATTGCCACGGCACTTAGTGTGATGGCATGCGATCGGTGCGCCATACCTGTACTGCTGTTTGCGGGTACGCAGTTCCCGCAGAACAGTTCATGTATGGCGCATATCAAGAAGGGGTTAAGGAAAAAATTAAAACAAATTTTTCCCACAAAAATGTTGCTTTAGCCCCAAATTTTTCATTTTCACAAGGGTGACACAAGAAAATGGAATCCAAAATTTGTTCTCCCAAGTACACAGATATCCCACATGTGGTGGAAAACTACTATTTGGCACATGACAGGGCTTGGAAGGGAAAGAGCGTGGTTTGACTTTTAGAGCACAATTTTGGTTGGAATAGATAGCGGATGCCCTGTCAGATTTGAGAGCCCCACATCTACCTAAACAGTGGAAATCCCCCCTCAAGGAATTTATCTAGAGGTGTGGTGAGCATCTTGAACCCACAGCTACTTCACAGAATTTTATAACGTTGAGCCGTGTAAATAAAAAAATACATTTTTTCTACAAAAATGTTGCTTTAGCCCCAAATTTTTGCTTTTCACAAGGGTACGAGTATGTTCCCACGGTCAGTAAATGCTGCAGATGGGACGCTGCATACAGCCACAGCGTCAAATCCGCAGCGGCCAGATGTTACAGCATAGTGGATGGGATTTTATGAAATCCCATCTCCGCTATGCGTGCCTGGAGGCCTCCAGCTTCCCTGCGTATGCGCACATGCGGTGCGTCTTTCTAGACCGCAGAATGTCAATCAGTCCAATGTATAGGATGCAGCGATTCCGCATGGTTAAATGAACACATGCAGAATAACCGCGCATACAAAAGCCGGCATGGCTTTGGATGGAGGGGACATGTGCTGTGTCCAAAGCGCTGCCAGTTTGTGCCCGTGGAAGCATACCCTAAGGGTATGTTTCCACGGTCAGGAAACGCTGCTTGTTTGACGCTGCGCAGAGCTGCAGCGTCAAACAAGCAGCGTCCAGATGTTCCAGCATAGTGGAGGGGATTTTATGAAATCCCGTCTCCACTATGCGTTGAAACCCGCACGCGGCGGCCCTGCGACTCCGGACATGCTGCGCGTCTTTTCAGATCGCAGCATGTCCGTACACCTTGCGGGGACGCAGCGTCCCCGCAAGGCATATCACAGGGCGCTATGGGAGAGAGCGATCATCCCGGATGTGAAGAGTTAACACATCCGGCATGATCGTGCAGCGCCCCAGAGTTCTGGTCGTTGCAGTACTGTGGCTTCGCCGCTAAGGGGAGCCATGGTACGTTCGATGGCACCGAAGGAGTTCCTCCAATCAGGTATCACAGACACCAATATATTTCACAGCTGGGCCTCTGGGGGGAGCTAAGGGTGCTATTCATTAGGCCACTCCCCACCATAGTGGGTAAACTGGGGGTCAGGCAGGAAGTTAGAGAGAACGCTGACGGGATCGAACGGAGCAACACCCTGTGGCAGGGGGTGTTGTGAAGGGAGAGACTGTAGGGTCTCTGCCAGGGGTGGGATCCTGGCAGAGGCTTGGCATTGAAAGAACGTAACGGGTCCGCGCAGGCTCCTGGAAGCGGCGGGACTCAAGAAAGGACTAGAAGCGAGATAGATTGTGCTGAGTGAGAAACGAGATCAAGCAGAAGGAGAATACCAGCAGGGGTTTTGTTGAAAGAGGCAGCACCCTGCTGAGGCGCAATACCGGTGGCCGGAACGCCGAGGGAGTGGATTAGAATACAGCTTCAAGCCATACTCCAAACAGCGGCAGGACAGTCGGTCTCAGGCGGGCTGTCTACCACATATCACCTATGAAGTCTTGGGGGGCAATTGCGGGAGAGGGGCGACTCTAGGGTCCCGGAAGAACTCCAGGCCTACCTGACAAACGGGTGCCATTCCAACCTGAATACAGGGAAGGGGTGGATTACAGAGGAACATCAAATCGAGTTGTGAGGGAACTTAAGAAACAGACACAACCGTTGTGGGGTTACTTTCCGTAAGCACAGCAGGGAAGGACTACAACACATAGCGCTAGAAGGAAGGCACAGATTTCCACCTGAGAGGAGAACTCTGGAGGTGCCATTGGACCGGCCGGACTTGCGTAGCCTGGTGAACCGTGTTCCGGACTGAGGACTCAGAGATCTCCAGTAAAGAGGTAAAGAGACTGCAACCTGGTGTCCTCGTTATTTACCGCGACTTACACCCCACAACCGCTACAACACCACTTATTGCACCGGACGTCCCCCACTGACAGACAGGGCCACGGACCGGGTCTAGCCACCGTGACAACCCCTAGACTGAGAACCCAGAGGCCCGGCTCCGGGTACCCCTCGGCCCTGCGGCGGTGTGGGGGCGCTCCAAATCTTGGCGTCACGAACAGGATCTACTTAAGCCTGAAGAATCAGGTCATGTGTGCCTAGAGACTGTGATTTACTGTGCTTGGACTGTACTTTATTGCAAGACTGTGTGCTGCGTCATTTGCCGCCAAAATCCGCCGCCATTGCAGCGCTGAGGAGAGCGCAGGAAGAGAAGAGGGGCGTGGAGTGGGCGTAGACGAGCTGGAGAGCGCGAAGAATAATGGCCGCCCAGTCTAAATATTTCTGTGCAGTGAGGACGTGTCCGTCAGCAGCAGAGATCCGCCTCCTGATCCTTAATGGGGGGCGGAGGCAGAGAAAACGAAACTGCTCACGCAGGAGAGAGCGGGAAAAAGACCAGGAAGCGACCCACGTGGAGGACGCTATGGCCAGCAGCTCCGAACCCGACAGCGGGGTTGAAGTGGAAGTCTCCCCTGACTACCCGGCTGAGCCCAGCAGCTTGTCCTCCGTGGATAACACCAAATTCCTGAGAGCCGAGATGGAGGATTTATATAACCAGCTCCTCCAACTGCATGTAAGAGTCCAGGCCCCGCATCAGGTGGGACCGGCAGTGGATTCCCGGACATCGGAAGAACCAGCGGGACCTGTTGCGGAAAGTGGAATCATACCAGTGGGTGAGTCCGCCGATCTTACCCCACTAGCAGAGGGTGTGTTAGTGGGTCCCGTAGCAGCACCACCTCTCCCGGGGACCCATAGACTTCAGCGCCTGTTACCATGGGAGGAAGCCACGGGCATGGAACACCGTATGCGAGCCCCAATCACCCCTACTCCCTTGCCATGTGAGGTCAGCGCGGAGCGCACGGTGTGCCGCTGGGTGAACCCTGGATCCAATCTCATGGGGTTCCCCGGGGTGGAGACCCAGAAGGGAGAAATGGTACAGGCCCTAAGCTGGGAAGAATACCAGACCCAGCTAGAACAGCGGTGGCGAGAGGAAGAGAAAACACATCAGGCTAAACGGGAGGCCTATCATCAAAAAGATTTGGCGGTCAAGGACCGGGCCCGTAAGGACCCCACCACTCATCAGGCCCCGCGCAGGCAGGGCATCGTCACTGTCTTTAAACTCCAAGGAGGCTGGGGCTTCATTAAAGAACCGGGGCTATACGCGGAGGTCTTTGTTAACCGACGGGATGTCGAGTCACACCTTAGAGAGGGTCACCCCGATCGAGACCTCTACCCGGGAGACAGTGTTACTTACACTCGGCATTTTGGGGAAAAAGGGTGGTTCGCCCTGAACGTCTACAAGAAAGAGAAACCAGCCCCTGTAGCCAAAGTGCCGCCGTGTGACCGACCTGTAACCACCCTGGTCGCCTCCACCTGCCCAACCACAGAACTTGCGATCTGCCGCCCGATCGCCGTAACCACCGTAGTGGCTAAAGAAGTTCCTCTTCGGGGGATCAATGTCCCTGATGTACCAGCACAAAGAGAAGTGGGGACACAGACCTTTATCGCCGCGCACGACCTGGTCGTGCAACAGACCCGAACCCATGGGGTGTATCTGGCAGCGGGAGTGGACCTGAAACCTGAATTGCAGGGGTCCGCCCGCCAGGTGGCGCCTCATGGAAATTTCTGAAAGAAGAGTAAGATTGCTTTATGAAAATGTAAATAGTTACTGTTTGTTCTTTTGTTCCTGTTGCTGCTAAACCCGCCCAGGGTTAATGGATCCCTTTGTTGACCCGGGATCCCTGTGTTTGTTCTGAGTTTTCCTAAAATTTTTGCACAAGTTTAAAGAACTGCAGAAATCATGGACTGTGCATGATTCGAACTTCCTTTGTAAATAGTTTGCACCTTCTTAAAGGTGCTCCCTACTGGTTTTAGCCAAAGACACTTTGCGAAGATATTTGCCCTATTTGTTTGAGCCAGAGACACTTTGTGAAGATACCTTTCCTACCGGTTCTAGTTAAAGACACTTTGCGAAGATACCATACCGGAACCTTTGCGTGGGCTGGTAGGCTGAGAAGACGAGCTACCTTAGAAAGACTTGGTCTCCTCTTAAAGGGGATGTGAGAAACTGAACTTGAGAGAGATACTGTTGCAGAACAGTAATGCCATAATGATGCCTTGAAAAGAAATGTAACTGTTTTACATGCTAAGTTATATGTGTTGAATTTGTTGAAATGTCTAAATAATGTTTGCAGAAAGAAAAGATGCAGAGAGCCCGTAGGGGTAGAGATAGAGGTCTGCATAGTTGAAAGTAAGCAAAGTAATAATGAAGGTGAGGATAGAAGGTAAACCCCGCGTCCCCATTGAAAGTTACTTTGTTACTAAGGACAGAGAGTGACCCGTAGGGGTTAGAGAGTGAGTCCTTAAAGGAGCCGAGTAGAGCTGGCTCAGAGTTCTTTAAATGAAAGGAATGTTATGTCTATACCATGTATAGTAGAGAAAGGCAGTAGGCCCTGGATGAACAGGGCGGTCCTGTAAAAGAAAGGAGAGGCAGTAGGTCTGGTGCCATAGGGACAGGCGGTCCTGCAGGTTCAAAGTAGGAGAATGTGAAGTTACCTTACCCTGTAATGTGATTATAGGAAGGCCTTTGGTAAACTAAGAGTGTATGTTTCTTAAAGGCAATGTTAATTTATTGTTCCAGAATTTGCACTAAGTAGAATACCCGGTTGGGTAACAGGAGTTATGCATAGCCTGTAATTTATAATGTTGACCATGTTTGTAACGTTAAAAGTGTCCTCACCTCCCATAAAGGGAAGCCTGTTCAAGTATACTTATTGTTTTGCACTCAACAAAATTGTATGTCTGTTTACTAATCTGTATTGTTGTTTTTCTTCCCAGTCCCGGAGTACTGTGTTTAACCAGTGGGGAGTGCAGCGCCCCAGAGTTCTGGTCGTTGCAGTACTGTGGCTTCGCCGCTAAGGGGAGCCATGGTACGTTCGATGGCACCGAAGGAGTTCCTCCAATCAGGTATCACAGACACCAATATATTTCACAGCTGGGCCTCCGGGGGGAGCTAAGGGTGCTATTCATTAGGCCACTCCCCACCATAGTGGGTAAACTGGGGGTCAGGCAGGAAGTTAGAGAGAACGCTGACGGGATCGAACGGAGCAACACCCTGTGGCAGGGGGTGTTGTGAAGGGAGAGACTGTAGGGTCTCTGCCAGGGGTGGGATCCTGGCAGAGGCTTGGCATTGAAAGAACGTAACGGGTCCGCGCAGGCTCCTGGAAGCGGCGGGACTCAAGAAAGGACTAGAAGCGAGATAGATTGTGCTGAGTGAGAAACGAGATCAAGCAGAAGGAGAATACCAGCAGGGGTTTTGTTGAAAGAGGCAGCACCCTGCTGAGGCGCAATACCGGTGGCCGGAACGCCGAGGGAGTGGATTAGAATACAGCTTCAAGCCATACTCCAAACAGCGGCAGGACAGTCGGTCTCAGGCGGGCTGTCTACCACATATCACCTATGAAGTCTTGGGGGGCAATTGCGGGAGAGGGGCGACTCTAGGGTCCCGGAAGAACTCCAGGCCTACCTGACAAACGGGTGCCATTCCAACCTGAATACAGGGAAGGGGTGGATTACAGAGGAACATCAAATCGAGTTGTGAGGGAACTTAAGAAACAGACACAACCGTTGTGGGGTTACTTTCCGTAAGCACAGCAGGGAAGGACTACAACACATAGCGCTAGAAGGAAGGCACAGATTTCCACCTGAGAGGAGAACTCTGGAGGTGCCATTGGACCGGCCGGACTTGCGTAGCCTGGTGAACCGTGTTCTGGACTGAGGACTCAGAGATCTCCAGTAAAGAGGTAAAGAGACTGCAACCTGGTGTCCTCGTTATTTACCGCGACTTACACCCCACAACCGCTACAACACCACTTATTGCACCGGACGTCCCCCACTGACAGACAGGGCCACGGACCGGGTCTAGCCACCGTGACAACCCCTAGACTGAGAACCCAGGGGCCCGGCTCCGGGTACCCCTCGGCCCTGCGGCGGTGTGGGGGCGCTCCAATCGCGTCCCAGAAAGGGGGCAGGGCTTAGCGCCAAGCGGCTTCGCCGCTGCGGCGATACCGCCGGCCATCCTGACAGTGGAAACATACCCTAACAGAAGAAAATGGACCCAAAAATGTGTTATGCAATTTCTCCTGAATAAACCAATACCCCATGCAATATGTGGTGGAGAACTAATGTTTGGGCACATGGCACAGATCAGAAGAGAAGAAACACGATTTGAATTCTGAAGTGCAATTTAGCCTGGAATACTTTGTGTATACCATATTGCATTTGAAGAACCCTTGATATGCCAAAACAGCAGAGAACCCACACAAGTGACTCCATTTCGGAAACTGTACCACTTAAAAAATTAAACTATGGGTATTGCTAGTATCTCTGTCCTACAGGTGCTTCACATAACTTTATAACATTAGGACATGAAAATGAAAAATTAAATTTTTTTCTTCAAAAATGTTGCTTTATATACAAATTTTTCATTTTCAAAAGTAAAGCAGTAGTTGTTGGACCCCACAATTTATTCTGCAATTTCTACTGAGTACAATGATGCCCCATCTGAGGGAAACTACTGATTGGGCACACAGCAGAGCTCAGAAGGGAAGAAGCAGAATTTGAATTTTGCAGCACCATTTTGACTGGAATAAATTGCAGACTCCATGTCACATTTGAAGAGCCACTGACATGCCTAAACAGCACACCTACCTGTTTTTAAACATGTGTTACCTCAAAGAAATAATTATTTGCAATCCCTTAATGTCCTACCTGTACACTTTTTTGCTCCCTCCCCTGCCCAGGATATGTGGTATGATCAGACCATGTCCCTGTACAGTCAGACACAGCCATTGCCCAGTACACAGCAGGAGCACATTTATAAGTTTATCTCAGCACAGGAACATTTTTTTTTTAAACACATCCAATTGTGGAACTTATTTTTATTCCAGGACCCATTCATTAAAATGAACTCTGTGGGAAACCCCTTTAAGTGTACCTTCCCTTATGAACCCCCCCAGACTTATGAATTCGCTGGTTTCTGAGGTAGGACCAGAGGGTATGTATGCGTTATACATACTGCCGGCAGTGAGGGTGGCATCGCTTACAGTTGTATGGAGCGACACACCTACTGAACGGCCACATCACTAGACGGCGCGCAGCCTCGATCTATACAAATGCAGGGAGCGAGGCCACGCACACTAGACAGGCCCTGGCCAGGAGTGTGTATGACGTGTACATACCCTCCGATCCCTGCTCAGAAACCAGAAAATTCTCGATACATAGTAGGTGCACTGGGGAGATTCTGAAGTCTGCAGTCACAGAGAGTGACTGCAGACTTATCAATTTGGATCGGACAACCCCTTTAACCAATGGTTTTGCAGTTCTGGTCCAGTCACAGTCCAATGCAGAGCTGTTAATACCTAACTACCAAAGGATCCCTATAGTGTAGGATAAGGTACCTCTATAAATTGTTTTCCTATAGAATGACCTAACACTCAATGTAAAATAAAGTACAAAAATGCAATTATATTTCTTTGTACATAAACTTGGACACTTATAAACTAGTAGAGTAGAAGGTGTAGCTGAAGGTGGCCACCAGATGGCAGTATTAGCTAGCAGATTGCACAAATGTATATAAGGCCCAATTAATCAACCAGTTTTACTCAGAATTCTGACAGAAAACTGCTTGAAATGTGCAATATCTCTCAAAATGTTTTCAAGTTGTGCTAAACTGTTGCGTCTTTTCCAATTTGTATGCCAGTCCATCCAGTTCTGTCAAGACTTTGAAAATAAATAAATAATATAATCTTTATTGTTATATAGCGCTAACATATTCCGCAGCGCTTTACAGGTTGCACACATTATCATCGCTGTCCCGTTGGGGCTCACAATCTAAATTCCCTATCAGTATGTCTTTGGAATGTGGGAGAAAACCGGAGTACCTGGAGGAAACCCATGCAAACACAGGGAGAACATACAAACTCTTTGCAGATGTTGTCCGAGGTGGGATTAGAACCCAGGACTCCAACGCTGCAAAGCTGCAGTGCTAACCACTGCGCCACCGTGCTGCCCATAATGGGACAGAATGAGGAATGGCCAAGCAGGCTTATCAATTTCATCATGATTTATGCAACAAAATAGTGCAAATTACATCAGAAATGCACAATAGGCTGCGGTGGTGGCGCACGGCATTTGAAACATCATTAAGGCATGTGCCTCCTCAATTACATAGGAATTAAAAGTTACTTTTTCAAGCACTGTGCCAGTTCAGTGTTAGTGCGGTCACTATGGGGACTAAGTCTTCTACAACACTGTATAGATGATTTAAAATGCATTTTGGGGGTGGCAGACTCCTTTATGGAGTAAGAAAGCTATACGTTTGTTGGAGTTAGGGGTCTCCGTCCTTTGGTAGGTTACTAGATATAATAATATGCTGGTTTAATATTAAAGGGAATCTGTCACCAGGATTTTTCTATGCAGTATTAGAGCCCCATGATATAGGAGGGGAGACCATGATTAGTAATGTCACTTACTGCGCTGTGTTTTGCTGTTTAAATACAGAGTCTTATCAGCAGGAAGTTATCACTAGGGACAAGCTGCTGCGTGCCTCCTAGTCCATCCACACCACAAGCACTGATTACCAGCTATCACTATACAATGTACACAGAAAGCTGTACATTATACACAACTCAACAACATCTGCAGCAGAGAAATCTGTGATCCTATCATAACTGCTTCACCTAGTGAACTAAGTGACACATCGCTGGAATCAGGGTCTCTGTGTCTGTCTTATGCTGCTGTCAGATTACATTGCAACACCTGCTGACAGATTTTCTTTAATATAACCATTTTTGTATTTGTAAGTTATTTGGAGTGTATTGTATCTAGTTTCCAACTTCACTCCTGTATTTTTAACTTTATAATTTTTTTTTATTGATAGATTCACATAATATTACCTAACACTGTAGTGCTTATAGTTATGGTTAACCTAAACATCATTATATTTTGTTTTTCAATGAAATTCTTTTTCCTGTTTTGTGTGTGTTGTTCTATGTAGGTTATATTGATCATTAAACATGAGCAGTACTGACATAGGAGATACAATGAGCTCTTTAGGTTTAGAAGTGTTGTGCTTTGATTTCTCTAATATATCCCGGTGGTCAGTGCTGGATCCAGGTTTTTGTGGGCCCTGGGCGAAAGTCTCAGTGGGCCGCCCGTCTGACTGCACTGATTCACAGCCTAGCCGTGGGTTGTGACTAGCGTCACAGGCCCCATACACTACTGTTCAAAAGTTTAGGGTCACTTAGAAATTTCCTTATTTTTTAAAGAAAAGCACAGTTTTTTCCAATGAAGCCAACATTATATGATTCAGAAATGCACTCTATACATTGTTAATGTGGTAAATGACTATTTTAGCTGCAAACGTCTGGTTTGTAATGCAATATCTTCACAGGTGTATAGAGGCCCATTTCCAACAACCATCACTCCAGTGTTCTTATGGTACTTTGTGTGTGCTGTGTAAGAAGGCTAATGGATGGTTAGAATACCCTTGAAAACCCTTGTGCAAGTATGTTAGCACAGCTGAAAACAGCTTGGCTGATTAGAGAACCTATAACCTGACCTTCCTTTGAGCTACTTGAGAATCTGGAGCATTACATTTGTTGGTTCCATTAAACTCTCAAAATGGCCAGAAAAAAAGAACTAAGAACTTTCATGTGAAACTCGACAGTCTATTCTTGTTCTTAGAAATGAAGGCTGTTCCATGCGAGAAAATGCCAAGAAACTGAAGATTTCCTACAACAGTGTGTACTACTCCCTTCAGAGGAGAGCACAAACAGGCTCTAACCAGAGTAGAAAGAGAAGTGGGAGGCCCCGCTGCACAACTGAGCAACAAGACAAGTACATTAGAGTCTGTAGTTTGAGAAAATCAGCGCCTCACAGGTCCTCAACTGGCAGCTTCATTAAATAGTACACGCAAAACTCCAGTGTCAACGTCTACAGTGAAGAGGCGACTCCGGGATGCTGGCCTTCAGGGCAGAGTGGCAAAGAAAAAGCCATATCTGAGACTGGCTAATAAAAGGAAAAGATTAATACGGGCAAAAGAACACAGACATTGAACAGAGGAAGATTGGAAAAAAGTGTTATGGACAGATGAATCTAAGTTTGATGTGTTTGGATCACACAGAAGAACATTTGTGAGATGCAGAACAACTGAAAAGATGCTGGAAGAGTGCCTGACGCCACAGGTCAGCATGGTGGAGGTAATGTGATGGTCTGGGGTTGCTTTGGTGCTGGTAAAGTAGGAGATTTGTACAAGACAAAAGGGATTTTGAATAAGGAAGGCTATCACTCCATTTTGCAACGCCATGCCATACCCTGTGGACAGCGCTTGATTGGAGCCAATTTCATCCTACAACAGGACAATGACCTAAAGCACACCTCCAAATTATGCAAGAACTAATTAGGGAAGAAGCAGGCAGCTGCTATTCTATGTGTAATGGAGTGGCCAGCGCAGTCACCAGATCTCAACCCCATTGAGCTGTTGTGGGAGCAGCTTGACCATAAGGAACGCAAAAAGTGCCCATCAAGCCAAACCAACTTGTGGGAGAGGCTTCTGGAAGCATGAGGTGAAACTTCTCCAGATTACCTCAACTAATTAACTGCTAGAATGCCAAAGGTCTGCAATGCTGTAATAGCTGCAAAGGGAGAAGTATTTGACGAAAGCAAAGTTTGAAGGAGAAAATTATTATTTCAAATAAGAATCTTTTTTTCGAACCTTGTCAATGTCTGGACTAGATTTTCAATTCATATGGTAACTCATTTGATTAATAAAAGTATGAGTTTTCATGGAAAATGCAAAATGGTCTGGGTGACCCTAAACTTTTGAACGGTAGTATATATTGCTCCAGTATATGATGGGCCCCATATAATGCTACAAATATAACAGGCCCCTAATGCTTCATGCAGAATGGGCCCCATATAATTCTCCAGTATGTGATGGGCAGTATGTGATGGGCCCCATATAATGCTCCAGTATGTGATGGGCCCAATATAATGCTCCAGTATATGATGGGCCCAATATAATGCTCCGGTATACGATGGGCCCCATATATTGCTCCATATATAATAGGCCCCATATAATGCTCCATTCAGAATGGGCCCCATATAATGCTCCAAACAACAACAACAAAAAAAAGAAATACTCACCTCTCATTGCTGGCTGCTGCTCTGCTCCGGACTCCTCAGTGTCATCGTTTTCTGTCTCTCTGCACTGTGACTGTTCAGGCAGAAGGCGCACACTAGTCACGTCATCGCGCCCTGTGACCTGAAACGTCACAGTCAGAGGACGCAGAAGACGCCGCAGTGCAGGAACAGGGAGAGGTAAGTATTGCAAGTCTTGGGACCCTGAGCAAGCGGGGGGATGGGGGCAGGGCCGGCCCGAACGTATAGGCGAACTAGGCGGCCGCCTAGGGCGCCGACCCTAAGTGGGCGCCAGAGAAAAAATAGAGAAAATTATAAAAAATCTTTTCAAAAGGCAAAAGGTGTATGGAGCGGAGCTGAATGTGTATGAGGTGTATGGAGTGGAGCCGTGTGTATGAGGTGTACGGAGCAGAGTCGTGTGTGTATGAGGTGTATGGAGTGGAGCTAAATGTGTACGAGGTGTACGGAGCGGAGCGTCGTGTGTACGAGGTGTATGGAGCGGAGCGCGTGTGTACGAAGTATCATGTGCGGCCAATATACAGTATGGAGCATCATGTGTGGTCATTATACAGTATGGAGCATCATGTGTGGCCATTATACAGTATGGAGCATCATGTGCAGCCATTATACAGTATGGAGCATCATGTGTGGCCATTACACAGTATGGAGCATCATGTGTGGCCATTATACAGTATGGAGCATCATGTGATAATATAATAATATAATAATATAGGTGAATCTAATGAAAATGTAGAGTCCCTGTGGGTGGAGATAAGGGGAGGGGGAAAAAATAATAAATTACTGATAGGGGTTTGTTATAAATCTCCAAAAATAATGGAAGCAATGGAGAATATCCTTGTAAAGCAAATAGATGAAGCTGCGACTCAAGGAGAAGTCATTATTGTGGGGGACTTCAACTACCCTGAAATAGATTGGGGAACAGAAACCTGCAGTTCCAGTAAAGGTAATCGGTTTTTGACAACTATGAGAGACAATTACCTTTCACAACTGGTTCAGGACCCAACAAGAAGGGGGGCACTGCTAGACCTAATATTAACCAACAGGCCAGACCGCATATCAAATATAAGGGTTGGGGGTCACTTGGGGAATAGTGATCACAAAATAATAAGTTTTCATGTCTCCTTTAATAAGATGTGTAGTAGAGGGGTGACAAGGACACTAAACTTCCGGAGGGCAAATTTCCAACGGATGAGAGAGGATCTTGGTGCAATTAACTGGGATGATATCCTGAGACATAAAAGTACACAAAGAAAATGGGAGACATTTATTAGCATCCTGGATAGGACCTGTGCACAGTATATACCGTATGGGAATAAACATACTAGAAATAGGAGAAAACCAATATGGCTAAATAAAGCTGTAAGGGGCGCAATAAGTGACAAAAAGAAAGCATTTAGAGAATTAAAGGAAGTAGGTAGTGATGAGGCATTAAATAAATACAAAAATTTAAATAAATTATGTAAAAAGCAAATCAAGGCAGCAAAGATTGAGACAGAGAGACTCATTGCTAGAGAGAGCAAAAATAACCCCAAAATATTCTTTAACTACATAAATAGTAAGAAACTAAAAAATGACAGTGTTGGCCCCCTTAAAAATAGTCTGGGTGAAATGGTGGATGAGGATGAGGAAAAAGCCAATATGCTAAATGACTTTTTTTCATCAGTATTTACAAAAGAAAATCCCATGGCAGCCAATATGACTAGCGATAATAATTCCCAATTTAATGTTACCTGCTTAACCCAGCAGGAAGTACGGCGGCGTCTAAAAATCACAAAAATTGACAAATCTCCGGGCCCGGATGGGATACACCCCCGAGTACTGCAGGAATTAAGTACAGTCATTGATAGACCATTATTTTTAATCTTTAAATAGTCCATAATAACAGGGTCTGTACCACAGGACTGGCGTATAGCAAATGTGGTGCCAATATTCAAAAAGGGGACAAAAACTGAACTCGGAAATTATAGGCCAGTAAGTTTAACCTCTACTGTGGGTAAAATCCTGAAGGGCATTCTAAGGGATGCTATACTGGAGTATCTGAAGAGGAATAACCTCATGACCCAGTATCAGCACGGGTTTACTAGGGACCGATCATGTCAGACTAATTTGATCAGCTTCTATGAAGAGGTAAGTTCCGGACTGGACCAAGGGAGCCCAGTGGATGTAGTGTATATGGACTTTTCAAAAGCTTTTGATACGGTGCCACACAAAAGGTTGATACATAAAATGAGAATAATGGGGATAGGGGAAAATATGTGCAAGTGGGTTGAGAGTTGGTTCAGGGATAGGAAATAAAGGGTGGTTATTAATGGAGCACACTCGGACTGGGTCACGGTTAGTAGTGGGGTACCACAGGGGTCAGTATTGGGCCCTCTTCTTTTTAACATATTTATTAATGACCTTGTAGGGGGCATTCAGAGTAGAATTTCAATATTTGCAGATGACACTAAACTCTGCAGGGTAATCAATACAGGGGAGGACAGTTTTATATTACAGGCTGATTTATGTAAACTAGAAGCTTGGGCTGATAAATGGCAAATGAGCTTTAATGGGGATAAATGTAAGGTCATGCACTTGGGTAGAAGTAATAGTTATACATCTTATGTGCTTAATTCTAAAACTCTGGGCAAAACCGTCAATGAAAAAGACCTGGGTGTATGGGTGGATGACAAACTAATATTCAGTGGCCAGTGTCAGGCAGCTGCTACAAAGGCAAATAAAATAATGGGATGCATTAAAAGAGGCATAGATGCTCATGAGGAGAACATAATTTTACCTCTATACAAGTCACTAGTGCGACCACACTTAGAATACTGTGCACAGTTCTGGTCTCCGGTGTATAAGAAAGACATAGCTGAACTGGAGCGGGTGCAGAGAAGCGCAACCAAGGTTATTAGAGGACTGGGGGGTCTGCCATACCAAGATAGGTTATTACACTTGGGGCTATTTAGTTTGGAAAAAAGAAGACTAAGGGGTGATCTTATGTTAATGTATAAATATATGAGGGGACAGTACAAAGACCTTTCTGCTGATCTTTGTAATCATAGACCGGTGACAGGTACAAGGGGGCATCCTCTACGTCTGGAGGAAAAAAGGTTTAAGCATAATAACAGACGCGGATTCTTTACTGTAAGAGCAGTGAGACTATGGAACTCTCTGCCATATGATGTTGTAATGAGTGACTCATTGCTTCAATTTAAGAGGGGACTGGATACCTTTCTGGAAAAGTATAATATTACAGGGTATATATATTAGATTCCTTGATAAGGCGTTGATCCAGGGAACTAGTCTGATTGCCGTATGTGGGGTTGGGAAGGAATTTTTTTCCCCATGATGGAGCTTACTCTTACCACATGGGGTTTTTTTGCCTTCCCCTGGATCAACATGTTAGGGCATGTTAGGTTAGGCTATGGGTTGAACTAGATGGACTTAAAGTCTTCCTTCAACCTTAATAACTATGTAACTATGTAACTATGTGTGGCCATTATACAGTATGGAGCATCATGTGTGGCCATTATACAGTATGGAGCATCATGTGTGGCCATTATACAGTATGGAGCACTGTGTGGCCATATTTTTTTGTTTATAATTATTCTTTATGAAACAGTGTGATCAGCAGTGCTAAATGTGTGTGGTTGGGACGTGGATATGGGTGTGGCTAGTTATGAATGGGTGTGGTCAGAGGCATGGCCTAAAATTTGCCGCGGCGCGCTTAGCGCGCTGCAAACTTTGCCCTCTTTCTCATCTTCAAAAGTTGGGAGGTATGTTAAAAATAGTAGGGGCACAACAAAATAGTTTCGCCTAGGGCACCGTAATCTCTCGGGCCGGCCCTGGATGAGGGGAAGCTCGTGGGTGTTGGCACCAGGCCCCCATAGTGCGCCGATGTCCCCGATGCTGAGTGACACCCCCCCCCCCCCGCTTGCTCAGGGCCCGGCGGTTGCCCGGGTGCGGACGCTGGCCCTGCTGGTGTTTACACTACATATATTACACAAGTTTGTAGCAATGTATCTAGTTGTTGCTGCAAATAAGTTGTTTCTGGATTGTCAACATTTAAAAAGTAACTCAACTTTTAACCTATTCTTTTAAATTTGGCAGGCACTTTAATTGCCTGTAAATCGGTTGGGTTCCAAGCCCTTAGACTTCTACTGATCGCTCAAACAATAAAAATAAAATCAAACATACACATACTTGTTCAGAATCGCCTGATCTACCAATTAAAAAAAACCTGATCGCCAAATGGCGTAGCCAGAAAAAAAGTCAAAACGCCAAAATTAAGTTTTTTTTGGTTGCCAAAAGATCATATCTGTACCAAAATGGTATAATTAAAAACGTCAGCTCGGCATGCAAAAAAATAAGCCCTCACCCGACCTGAGATCACGAAAAATGAAAATGCTACGGGTATCGGAAAATGGTGCAATTTTTTTTTTTTAACAAAGTTTGGATTTTTTTTTTCACCACTTAGATAAAAAAGAACCTAGACATGTTTGGTGTCTTCGAACTCATAATGACCTGGAGAATCGTAATGGCAGGTCAGTTTTAGCATTTAGTGAACCTAGTAAAAATGTCAAACAAAAAACAAGTGTGGGATTGCACTTTTTTTGCAATTTCACCGCACTTGGAATTTTTTCCCCTTTTTCTAGTACACGACATGGTAAAACCAATGGTGTCGTTCAAACGTACAACTCATCCCGCAAAAAATAGGCCCTCACATGGCCATTTTGATGGAAGAATAAAAAAGTTATGGCTCTGGGAAGGAGGGGAGCGAGAAACAAAAACGCAAAACTGAAAAAAGCATCGGGGATTAAGGGGTTAAAGGGGTTGTCCAAACTTGGGGTTCAAGTCTGCAGTCACTCTTTGTGACTGCAGACTTGAATATCTATCCTGGACAAACCCTTAAACTGTAGCTAGTTGATGAATTGTCTTTTTCTACAACTCTTATTTATATCTCTTATTACAATGTGGTACAGATAGGCACATTTTTTAGTCTTGAGTAACCCTTTTATGATTCTGGGTAGCCATTCCCATTAACATACACAATATTTGGAATGACTATGACATTATGATATTTGTCCAGTCAGACAGTGGAAAAATATTTTCTGCACAATGTTAGGTAGCAAGCGTCAGAAAAAAGAATGTGTGTTGTGCTGTGATTATACCGTATATGTTCTACAACATATAGAAACAGAAAGTAATTCATCTCATGGCATTAATGAAGGCATTGAGGATTGAGGTAAATGCCAGCCATAGCAACAGTGTTAAATATCTAAGGCTATGTGCCCACATTGCGGATTTCTGTGCGGATTTTTCTGCTCAGTTTTTGAAAAATCCGCAGGTAAAACACACTGCATTTTACCTGCAGATTACCCGTTGATTTACCGTGGATTTCCTGCGTTTTTTTGTGCGGATTTCCCCTGCGGTTTTACACCTGTGGATTCCTATTGAGGAGCAGGTGTAAAACGCTGCGGAATCCGCACAAAGAATTGACATGCTGCGGAAAATAAACCGCAGCATTTCCACGTGGTACTTTCCACACCATGTGCACTGCGGATTTGGTTTTCCATAGGTTTACATGGTGCTGTAAACCGCATGGAAAACTGCTGCGAACCAATCCGCTGCTGATCCACAGCCAAATCCGCTACGTGTTCACATACCCTAAATCGTAATAGCTTTCCTCAGATCCTCTGTCTGACAAAAATAGTTAATAGCAATTGAGTGCATGATATTATGGCTAATGCTAATTTTTTCCCAAATTTGTTAAAGGGAACCTGTCACCCCCCCCCCCCCCCCAGTCGTTTCAAACTAAAAGAGCCACCTTGTGCAGCAGTAATGCTGCATTCTGACAAGGTGGCTCTTTTAGTTCTGGGTGCTGTAACTAGAGAAATAATCAGTTTTTTAATTTGTGAGAAATACCTTGTCTTCAGTCAAGGAGACCGGCGTTTCCCCCCTGCTGCAGACGCCACACAGCTGTCACTCACATCTTCTTGGCGCTGGGCGCCGCCTCCTCCTCACCGCTGTTTTCAAAATAACCGGCGCCTGCGATCTTTTCCCCTGCCTGGTGCAGGCGCAGTGAGTGCTGCCCGTCTTTCCTCATATGCAGTCCAGCTGACTGAGCCTGCGCGGCCGCCCTGCTTGTGATTCCCAGCCCCGCAGTGACTTATGATTTATTCACATTGCGGGGCTGGGATGCACAGGCAGGGCGGCCTCGCAGGCGCAGTCAGCCTGCACCAGGCAGGGGAAAAGAGCGCAGGCGCCGGCTATTTTGAAAACAGCGGTGAGGAGGAGGCGGCGCCCAGCTCCAAGAAGAGGTGAGTGACAGCTGTGTGGCGTCTGCAGCAGGGGGGAAACGCCGGCCTCCTTGACTGAAGACCAAGTATTTTAGACAAATTATAAAACTGATTATTTCTCTAGTTACAGCACCCAGAACTAAAAGAGCCACCTTGTCAGAATGCAGCATTACTGCTGCACAAGGTGGCTCTTTTAGTTTGAAACGACTGGGGGGGGGGGTGACAGGTTCCCTTTAATGTAAGACAGAGGGACAGATGTATTCTAAAATGACCTGATCTCACATGTAATATATTACATTAATTGAAATCTATGGGTAGGAGCGCAAGGACTGCTGCGACCGGGCCTGGCAGGTGAAGGGCCCACCGATGCCTGCAAAAACTTTTTCTGGATGTGTATCCTCGGATATACAGGTGCATCTCACAAAATTAGAATATCATTAAAAAGTTAATTTATTTCAGTTCTTCAATACAAAAAGTAAAACTCATATATTATATAGAGTCATTACAAACAGAGTGATCTATTTCAAGTGTTTATTTCTGTTAATGTTGATGATTATGGCTTACAGCCAATGAAAACCCAAGTGTCATTATCTATGTTGCTTCTCTATGGGGTTAAGGTCAGGCGAGTTTGCTGGCCAATCAAGCACAGTGATACTGTTGTTTTTAAACCAGGTATTGGTACTTTTGGCAATGTGGACGGGTGTCAAGTCCTGCTGGAGAATTAAATTTCCATCTCCAAAAAGCTTGTCAGCAGAGGGAAGCATGAAGTGCTCTAAAATTTAATGGTAAATGGCTGCACTGACTTTGGTCTTGATAAAACACAGTGTACCTACACCAGCAGATGACATGGCTTCCCAAAGCATCACTGATTGTGGAGACTTCACACTAGACCTCAAGCAGCTTGGATTGTGTGCCTCTCCACTCTTCCTCCAGACTCTGGAACCTTGATTATTGTTTTAAACATAGAATCCTGTGGTAAGCCCAGGACTAGTGTTAAGCATTCCGATACTGCAAATATCGGGTATCGGCCGATATTCGCTGCATCGGAATTCCGATACCGAGTTCCGATATTTTTGTGATATCGGAAATCGGAATCGGAAGTTCCTATAAGCTCCCAGGCGTGTGCGGTGCATATGGTTCCCAGGGTCTGGAGGAGAGGAGACTCTCCTTCAGGCCCTGGGATCCATATTCATGTAAAAAATAAAGAATAAAAATAAAAAATATGGATATACTCACCCTCGGACGGCCCCTGGACCTCAGCGGTGCAACCGGCAGCCTCCGTTCCTAAGAATGCAGTGAGTGTAGGACCTGCGATGACGTCGCGGCTTGTGATTGGTCGCGTGAGCGGTCACGCGACCAATCACAAGCCGCAACGTCATCGAAGGTCCTTCACTCTGCATTCTTAGGAACGGAGGCAGACGCTTGCAGCGGTGACAGCCAGGGCTCGTCCGAGGGTGAGTATATCCATATTTTTTATTTTTATTCTTTATTTTTTACATGAATATGGATCCCAGGGTCTGAAGGAGAGTTTCCTCTCCTTCAGACCCTGGGAACCATCCAGGATCATTTCCGATATTTTTGTCCCATTGACTTGTATTGGTATCGGGTATTGGTATCGGCGATATCTGATATTTTTTGGATATCGGCCGATCCAATCCGATACCGATACTTTCAAATATCGGAAGGTATCGCTCAACACTACCCAGGACTGAGGTTCCCCCTGCAACAATGAAAAACAATTTCTACTCATTGCTCCTCATCTCTAGAGGAGTAAGGAGGCAGTTAAAAGGACAATTTGCATGCCTCTTTAAACACACAAAACTTGGCCCTAACCCCAGCAAGCCTGTCCGAGAGGGCAATTTTGGGTTCAAACTGGACCCGCCTACCTGCAACATCCCTCACAATAGGAGCCTGCAGCCGCTGCCGTTGCTGCTGAACCTCAGACCGAAGGTCAGTCACCTCCAGTGAAAACCTCTGCAGCTGCTTTGCCAGCACAGCAATGAGATCCATGAATCCAGCAAAAGAACAAAAACCCACACAGAAAAAAACACACCCAAATAAGAAAAAAAAGGGAAGGGGAACCAAACACTAGGGAAGGGGGAAGTGGAGACCCCTAGACAGATCTAACATCACCCTGTCTGTCCTACCATCCCTATATAAGTTCTGCAAATATCGCTGACCAGGATAAGCCCTGCACACGGAAGGACAGGGTAAGCGCTAGTCAATCCCACTATCAATAAAGACAGCAAGGATAAATGAAACCAAGGGGACTCTTAGCTTGAGTAGAATCAGAGAAAAATGCCAACGCCCTCCAAACTTCAAGAGGATGCTAGCAGACTGCTACAACTCTAAGCCTCAACAGAGAAGTGAAAAAAGGAAATATCACCTGCAACTCCCAACAGGAAGTTGGGAGTTATGAACACTCAGGTCCAGGTGTGGCCATTAGCACCGGGGGAGGTGGCCACTAGTCTGCAAAGCAAACAAATGAGACCTTCAGCAAACAGATGTAGTGCAACAGTCTGCACCCTCTGACACATCCGTGACAGCGACTTGGTCGTCACTATTCTTCCCCTTACCTGTGATGCTGGTTTGAAGGACACTTGTTAAACATAAAAAGAGGTGATATCTCTCTATGAGACAAAGAGAAAGAGACAGAGATTCAGTCAAGACATCCCAACATCCAGGGACTCTACAGGACTTCAGCCAATACATCATGGCTCCATCACGAGGGACACAGATTTATTATTCTACAGGATGCCAGATTAAGGGACTTCAGCCCCTGATTGAAGAATACAACCATGGATACATTTGGAGGAAGCCAGGATTGGGACCCACCAGTCGCCTGGCTCCATGGAGATGTTCGGAGAAGCCAGTTTGTGACCCTCGGGTCAACTGGCCTTGTAACTCAATGGACTCATCTTCCAAAGCTTGTCGTTACCTTTTCTCTGTATGCGTGTCACAGCTGGGGTAATCGACCCTGGAAGAAGCCAGGTTGTGATTCTCCGGTCAACTGACCTTGTACCTGAATAGACTGTCATCTTCCTACACTTGTCATTACCTTCTCTCTATGTGCATGTCACAGGTGGGGTAGTCGACCCTGGAAGATCTGAAGTAACATCTGCCATTATCCCAGTGAGTCAGCGGGAAGGTGAGACTCTGTAATGTGCACTGTCTTGGGGTATTTTGCTGGGACTGCTCTACATGTTATCTGCCTGTTTTGTGGTTCAAAAACGCATTGCCACACTGTTTTACCCTCACCCTGTGTTGTCTGAGCAGCATTATGCCCACGTTAAAAGGAGAGCAGGCGTTCAGCAGGACGATCACTGGTCCATGCAGTTCCGGCTAATGGATCGGGGAACCTGCACCTCCACACCATGTACAACATTTACATTTCTCTTTATACCCAAATACAATAGTAAGGATACCCTGTGGCACCCAACCAGTAGTAACATCCACCTTTTATGCCCCATACAGGAATAGAGTTCCTCTTTGTAGCCCCGCATAGTAGGAGCATGTCTTTGGCGACTTCTACACAGTGATCCCATACATTAATAATACAGCCCTGTACAGTAATAATGTCACTCTTTGTGACCCCAAACAATAATAATGCCCTCTACGTGCTCTCATGCAACAATTATGCCCCTTTTGAGGCTTCATATATTAATAAGGTTTCCTATTTGATCTATCATTCACTAATACTCCTATTTGTGGCCCCGTACATTAGTAATGCCCCTTTTGTGGCACAATATGCTAATAATGTCTCTCTGTTTGAGCCCATATCATAATAATCCTCCACTTTTTGGCCCCACACATTAATGATCTTGTGGCCTCCCATTCAGTCGTAATATTCCGTATTGTGCTCCTTTTGCGCATAAAACCATTAAAATAACCTCTCACCTAACCCAGCTCCCACAATGAGCAGCTCAGTTTCTGTCTTCCTTTGCCGGTACTGGCAGCACAAGCCATCTGCAATAAGGTACAAATATCTGCTGCAACTGATGGCCTCTGATAGGCTTGCAGCCTGTATAGCTAGTAAGGAGCAGGGGGCCAATGGCTCTCTGTTCCGCAATAGTTTTCAACTGGATGAGTTTCCTTGGATGTACGTTCAGTTGAAATTAGGACTGGTCATAAGCAGGCTGCCTTCTGCTCCAGTTGCGGCTGCAGCGCCTTTGTTTTTTAACTGAAAAAAAAATCAAGTGTTTTTCATAGTACATTTTAAAATTGTAATTTTATGTTAATCTGAAATGTGTTTTTTTTTGTCAGTTATCAAGTCCCATAAAGAAATCTATGAGAAGAATATGAGATGATATACCATAGGTAGAGCATGCTGCATTGAAAGAAAACACTAACATAAAAACATCAGCAAAACGGCACATTTGGGGGACTTTATCAAGACTTGCATTCCATACACCAGTCTTCAACCAACACAAGAGTGAGAAGCGCCAATAGCAATGGTCATAGTCAAATGGGAACATATGAGGTTTTATTTGTAGTCCATGATTGCTCTTTCTCTATGTCTACATGTAAAGTATGACACTTCATATGACAGGCGTATTTAGGTCAGTATTTTGCATTGCATATTTGTAAGTGAAATCCATGGAGTGGCACGTAGAAAAAGTATTTTTGAAAGATGCATTTATCATCTGTGTACTGGATCCGGTCCTGATTTTGACTGACAAATTTTAATGCATAATACTGACCAGAACTTGAGAATGATGCCTTCAGCCATACAAACGGTATATAGGCACATTTCCATACCCATAATACAGTTGCAGCCCCAGGTCTGACAGTTATTCCTATGGCAAAAACTAACTGAACAATAAGGATCTATGATGTTGCCAGTTTTGATCAATATACCTGCGGTTAGGCCAGGATGCAGTAATGTGCCTATTGATTTTGATCACGCTAAAATGTTTTATTACAATTGTTACCAATAATTGCATAAAATAATCTGTAAAAACAGATAATAGCATGTGTGAATACAGCAGTAGAAAACATACAGTACAGACCAAAAGTTTGGACACACCTTCTCATTTAAAGATTTTTCTGTATTTACATGACTATGAAAATTGTACATTCACACTGAAGGCATCAAAACTATGAATTAACACATGTGGAATTATATACTTAACAAAAAAGTGTGAAACAACTGAAAGTATGTCTTATATTGTAGGTTCTTCAAAGTAGCCAGCTTTTGCTTTGATGACTGCTTTGCACACTCTTGGCATTCTCTTGATGAGCTTCAAGAGGTAGTCACCAAGAATGGTCTTCCAACAATCTTGAAGGAGTTCCCAGAGATGCTTAGCACTTGTTGGCCCTTTTACCTTCACTCTGCGGTCCAGCTCACCCCAAACCATCTCGATTGGGTTCAGGTCTGGTGACTGTGGAAGCCAGGTCATCTGGCGTAGCACCCTATCACTCTCCTTCTTGGTCAAATAGCTCTTACACAGCCTGGAGATGTGTTTGGGGTCATTGTCCTGTTGAAAAATAAATGATGGTCCAACTAAACGCAAACCGGATGGAATATCATGCCGCTGCAAGATGCTGTAGTAGCCATGCTGGTTTAGTATGCCTTCAATTTTGAATAAATCCCCAACAGTGTCACCAGCAAAACACCCCCACACCATCACACCTCCACCATGCTTTATGGTGGGAACCAGGCATGTTGAGTCAATCCGTTCACCTTTTCTGCATCGCACAAAGACACGGTGGTTGGAACCAAAGATCTCAAATTTGGACTCATCAGACCAAAGCACAGATTTTCACTGGTCTAATGTCCATTCCTTGTGTTCTTTAGCCCAAACAAGTCTCTTCTGCTTGTTGCCTATCCTTAGCAGTGGTTTCCTAGCAGCTATTTTACCATGAAGGCCTGCTGCACAATGTCTCCTCTTAACAGTGGTTGTAGAGATGTATCTGCTGCTAGAACTCTGTGTGGCATTGACCTGGTCTCTAATCTGAGCTGCTGTTAACCTGCGATTTCTGAGGCTGGTGACTCGGATAAACTTATCCTCAGAAGCAGAGGTGACTCTTGGTCTTCCTTTCCTGGGGCGGTCCTCATGTGAGCCAGTTTCTTTGAAGCGCTTGATGGTTTTTGCCACTGCACTTGGGGACACTTTCAAAGTTTTCCCAATTTTTCGGACTGACTGACCTTCATTTCTTAAAGTAATGATGGCCATTCGTTTTTCTTTACTTAGCTGCTTTTTTCTTGCCATAATACGAATTCTAACAGTCTATTCAGTAGGACTATCAGCTGTGTATCCACAAGACTTCTGCACAACACAACTGATGGTCCCAACCCCATTTATAAGGCAAGAAATCCCACTTATTAAACCTGACAGGGCACACCTGTGAAGTGAAAACCATTCCCGGTGACTATCTATTTTCATAGTCATGAAAATACAGAAAAATCTTTAAATGAGAAGGTGTGTCTAAACTTTTGGTCTGTACTGTATGTCATGTTGGTAGTAATATTCATCATTTCATGAGTGGATGTGGTTTCTGCGGTTAACAATAATATCTACTATATAATTGTCTAAGGGTCACTTCCGTCTGTCTGTCCTTCTGTCTGTCTGTCTGTCTGTAACGGTTATTCGTTCGCTGATTGGTCTCGCCAGCTGCCTGTCATGGCTGCCGCGACCAATCAGCGATGCACACAGTCCGGAAGAAAATGGCCGCTCCTTACTCCCCGCACTCACTGCCCGCATACACCCCTCCGCTCACCGCGCACACAGGGTTAATGCCGGCGGTAACGGACAGCGTTATGCCGCGGGTAACGCACTCCGTTACCACTGCTATTAACCCTGTGTGACCAAGTTTTTTACTATTGACGCAGCCAATGCAGCGCCAATAGTAAAAACATCTAATGTTAAAAATAATTTAAAAAAATAAAAAATGATTAGATACTCACCTACGCCGCCTTTCCCGCTCCTCGCGATGCAACCGCCACGTTCCGTTGGCACAGATGGTCTGGCAGAAGGACCTGCCGTGACATCACGGTCACGTGACCGCGACGTCATCACAGGCCCTGCGCGAGCAGGACCTGCCGTGACGTCACGGTCATGTGACCGCGACGTCATCACAGGCCCTGCGCGCCTGCGCGAGCAGGACCTGCTGCGACGTCACGGTCATGTGACCGCGACGTCATCACAGACCCTGCGCGCCTGCGCGAGCAGGACCTGCCATGACGTCACGGTCATGTGACCGCAACATCATCACAGGCCCTGCGCCTGCGTGAGCAGGCTGGGACCGGACACTACAAGTATGGTGAGTATGTTAGAACTACAAGGGGCCCTTGGATCGGAAGGTGAGTATGTTTATTTTTTATTTTTTAACCTGTGACATATGTGGCTGGGCAATATACTACGTGGCTCTGTGCTGTATACTACATCGCTGTGCATTATACTGCGTGGCTCTGTGCTGTATGCTTCGTCATTGGGCAATATACTACGTGGCTGGGCAATATACTACATGGCTGGTCAATATACTACGTCGCTGGGCAATATACTACGTCACTGGGCAATATACTACATGGCTGGGCAATATACTACGTCGCTGGGCAATATACTACGTCACTGGGCAATATACTACGTGGCTCGGCAATATACTACGTGGCTGGGCAATATACTACGTTACTGGGCAATATACTACGTCACTGGGCAATATACTACGTCACTGGGTAATATACTACGTGGGCTGTGCTGTATACTACGTCACTGGGCAATATACTACGTCACTGGGCAATATACTACGTGGCTCTGTGCTGTATACTACGTCACTGGGCAATATACTATGTCACTGGGCAATATACTACGTGGCTGGCCAATATATTACGTGGCTGGCCAATATACTACGTGGCTGGCCAATATACTACGTGGCTGGGCAATATACTACGTGGCTGGGCAATATACTACGTGGCTGGGCAATATACTACGTGGCTGGGCAATATACTACGTGTCTGACCAATATACTACGTGGACTGTGCAATATACTACGTGGACATGCATATTCTAGAATACCCGATGCGTTAGAATCGGGCCACCATCTAGTATTAATATAAGAGACAAATCGGATAGCACACAGACAGGACACTGACCCTTACAGAATGGGAGGAATAGAACTAAGCAACAGCACATGTGAAAAAGACTTGGGTATACTAATAGATGACAGACTGCACATGAGTCAACGGTGTGATGCTGCAGCAAAAAAGGCAAACACAGTTCTGGGATGTATTAAGAAAACATAGAGTCTAGATCACATGAAGTAATTATCCCCCTCTACTCCTCCTTGGTCAGCCCTCATCTGGAATACTGTGTCCAGTTCTGGTCCAGTCTTTTTTAAAATGAGGTGAACAAGTTCAGAGAAGAGCTACCAGGATGGTGAGCGGACAGCAAAGTATGTCCTACGAGGAACGGTTAAAGGATCTGGGAATATTTAGCTTGCAAAAAAGAAGGCTAAGAGGAGACTTAATAGCTGTCTCCAAAAATTTGAAGGGATGTCACAGTGTAGAGGGATCATTACTATTCTCATTTGCAGATTGAAACACGAGAAGCAATAGGAGGAAAATGAAAGGGAGAAGATACAGACCAGATATTAGAAAAAAAATTTTGACAGTGAGGGTGATCAATAAGTGGAACAGGCTGCCACAAGAGGCGGTGATTTCTCCTTCTATGGAAGTCTCCAAACAGAGGCTGGACAGACCTCTGTCTGTGAGGCTTTAGTGAATCCTGCATTGAGCAGGGGGTTGGACACGATAACCCTGGAGTTCCCTTGTAATTCTAACATTCTATAATTCTATGTTGTTCAAAACGGCTGTAAAGATGAAAGATTTCTCCTATTTCTGACTGTCCGTGAGAGAAAAATTGAAAGGTTTCATGAGATTTCTAGAGTACTGAGGTTTGATAATAAAACAGTTAGAAATGAAAGAAGAGCTAAAGATAAACTAGCCCCTATTAGAAATGTTTGGAATAAATGGGTAGAGATTCTACCAAAATTATGTAATATTGTTGAAACTGTAACTGTTGAGGAATTGCTGGTGGCATTCCGAGGTAGGTGCCTGTTCAGGCAATATATACTAAGTAACCCAGCAAAATACAACATCAAGATATGGACACTTTGTGACAGCAAAAGTTCATACATTGTAAACGTTCAAGTGTATACAGGAAGAAACCCTGGAGGAAGAGCTGAAAAAAATCGATATGCGAGTTGTTCTCGATTTGACTGATGGACTAAAAGGACAAAATGTCACATGTGACAACTTTTTTACATCCTACCAACTGGCCTAGATGTTGCGAAAAAGACAATTAACCATGCTGGGTACAATAAGGAAAAACAAGCCAGAACTGCAGCAAGGTATCCTTAGTAAAAGAGATGTGTATAATTCTACTTTTTACTTTACTGGAGATACAACAGTTGTGTCTTACATTCCCCCCCAAAATACACATGTAATTCTAATGAGCACAATGCACCATGACAATGCAATAAGTAATCAAGAAGACAGAAAGCTGGACATGATATTAGATTATATTGCCTTAAAAGGGGCAGTTGATACACTAGATCAAACAATATCATCATGCACATGCAAACGCAAAACTAATCATTTGCCGATGATAATATTTTACAACATTCTGGATGTTTCGGCATACAACACATTTGTTTTAAGGAGAGAAATTGACCCCAATTGGAATGGAAATAAGCTGCATAAAAGAAGAATTTTTATTGAAGAATTAGGAAAATCCCTAGTTAGGCTGTATATCGAAGCGAGAAAAGTAAACCCCAGAAGTGAAGGAGCAGCAGCCATTGTGAGGAGTGTCCAGCAGCATGCTCAAGAAAGAGACTCGACGGCCTCCATCAGCACAACTACCAGCCAAAAAAGGAAGAGATGTAGCTCCTGTCCATCTTCTTGTGACAATAAAACAAATCTGACATGTTCTGGGTGTGCAAAATATCTATGTAAGGATATGTCTTTTATTATTGTGTTCAATGTAAAAATGCATGAACCTGATCAACCTTTTTAGAGATAAAAAACCCGAAGTTTTCATTATTTTTCATTTATTGTTTTATAAAATGTTAACACAAAGTTATATTTAGTTACCGTATATACTCGAGTATAAGCTGACCCGAGTATAAGTAAAGGCATCTACTTTCACCACGGAAAACTGGGTAAGCTTATTGACTCGAGTATAAGCCGGGTATGCATTCTCCCCTCATCACTGTCCTGCTATGCATGGCTCCCTCTTCCCAGTCCTGGTATGAATGCCTTCCCATCCCTGCCCCTGTCTGCATGCCTCCCCTGTCCATGTCATTGTATGCATGCCTCCCCCTTCCCTGTCCTGGTATGAATACATCCCTGTCCCTGCCCCTGTATGCATGCCTCCCTCGTTCGGTCTCTCTATGCAGGCCTCCCTGTCCCTGTCATTGTATGCATGTCTCCCCCTTCCCTGTCCTGGTATGAATGCCTCCCCCGTTCTGTCCCCAGACCTCCCAACTGTCCCAGATCCAGCGGAGCAGTCCTGTTGTGAATTTGGATTCTGGGCTCCCCCGGTGGCTACTGGTGGAATTGAACTGGTGTCTTCATCTTCTCTGTTCACCTGTTCCCATCAAGATGTGGGAGTCGCTATATAACCTTGCTGCTCTGTTAGTTGCTTGCCGGTCAACAATGTTATCAGAAGCCTCTCTGTGCTTGTTCCTGCTCCTAGACAACTACTACATAAGTTGGACTCTTGTCCATGTTTGTTTTTGCATTTTGTTCCAGTTCACAGCTGTAGTTTCGTTACTGTGTCTGGAAAGCTCTTGTGAACGGGAATTGCCACTCTGGTGTTATGAGTTAATGCCAGAGTTTTAAAGTAATTTCTGGATGGTGTTTTTGATAGGGTTTTCTGCTGACCATGAAAGTGTCCTTTCTGTCTTCTGCTATGTAGTAAGTGGACCTCAAATTTGCTAAACCTATTTTCATACTACGTTTGTTATTTCATCTCAAGTCACCGCCAATACATGTGGGGGGCCTCTGTCTCCTTTCGGGGTATTTCTCTAGAGGTGAGCTAGGACTAATATTTTCCTCTGCTAGCTTTATTTAGTCCTCCGGCTGGGCTGGGCATCTAGAATCAACGTAGGCATGCTACCCGGCCACTGCTAGTTGTGCGTTAGGTTTAGTTCATGGTCAGCTCAGTTCCCATCTTCCAAGAGCTAGTTCCTATATATGCTTATGCTATGTTCTCTTGCCATTGAGATCATGACAGTTTGACCGGCCCGCAAAGTGTTAATTGTTTGGGCTGAAGCAGGAGAAAAAGAAGTGTTGAAGGGAAATTTTTTTTTTTTTTTCCCCTCAGAGTTTTGCTGCCTAGCCCTTAATTGCTGTCTAGCTGCTTCTTACCTCCTCTTAACCCTTGAATGGCTCTGTGTCCACCTGTTTGTAATGGATCTTCAGAGTGTAACTGCAGGTTTGAATAATCTCGCCACGAAGGTACAAAATTTGCAAGATTTTGTTTGTCATGCACCTGTATCTGAGCCGAGAATTCCTTTGCCGGAATTTTTCTCGGGGAATAGATCCGGGTTTCAGAATTTTCGAAATAATTGCAAATTATTTTTGTCTCTGAAATCTCGCTCTGCCGGAGACCCTGCACAGCAGGTCAGGATTGTGATTTCCTTGCTCCGGGGCGACCCTCAAGACTGGGCTTTTTCATTGACACCAGGGGATCCTGCGTTGCTCAATGTGGATGCGTTTTTTCTGGCCTTGGGGTTGCTTTATGACGAACCTCATTTGGAGCTTCAGGCAGAAAAAACTTTGATGTCCCTATCTCAGGGGCAAGATGAAGCGGAAATTTACTGCCAAAGATTCCGTAAATGGTCTGTGCTTACTCAGTGGAATGAGTGCGCCCTGGCGGCGACTTTCAGAGAGGGTCTCTCTGATGCCATTAAGGATGTTATGGTGGGGTTCCCTGTGCCTGCGGGTCTGAATGAGTCCATGACAATGGCTATTCAGATCGATAGGCGTTTGCGGGAGCGCAAACCAGTGCACCATCTGGCGGTGTCCACTGAGAAGTCGCCAGAGAGTATGCAGTGTGATAGAATTCTGTCCCGAAGCGAGCGGCAGAATTTTAGACGGAAAAATGGGTTGTGTTTCTATTGTGGTGATTCTACTCATGTTATATCAGCATGCTCTAAGCGCACTAAAAAGCTTGGTAAATCTGTTTCCATTTGCACCTTACCGTCTAAATTTATTCTATCTGTGACCCTGATTTGCTCTTTGTCATCTATTACCACGGACGCCTATGTCGACTCTGGCGCCGCTTTGAGTCTTATGGATTGGTCCTTTGCCAAACGCTGTGGGTATGATTTAGAGCCTTTGGAGACTCCTATTCCTCTGAAGGGGATTGACTCCACCCCATTGGCTAATAATAAACCACAATACTGGACACAAGTAACTATGCGTATTAATCCGGATCACCAGGAGATTATTCGCTTTCTGGTGCTGTATAATCTACATGATGATTTGGTGCTAGGATTGCCTTGGCTGCAATCTCACAACCCAGTCCTCGACTGGAGAGCTATGTCTGTGTTGAGCTGGGGATGTAAGGGGGCTCATGGGGATGTACCTGTGGTTTCCATTTCATCATCCATTCCCTCTGAAATTCCTGAGTTCCTGTCTGACTATCGTGACGTCTTTGAAGAATCCAAGCTTGGTTCGTTACCTCCGCACCGAGAGTGCGATTGTGCCATAGATTTAATCCCGGGTAGTAAATACCCAAAGGGTCGTTTATTTAATCTGTCTGTGCCTGAACATGCTGCTATGCGAGAATATATAAAGGAGTCCTTGGAAAAGGGACATATTCGTCCATCGTCATCTCCCTTAGGAGCCGGTTTTTTCTTTGTGTCAAAAAAAGACGGCTCTTTGAGACCATGTATTGATTATCGGCTTTTGAATAAAATCACTGTTAAATATCAATACCCATTGCCGTTGCTGACTGATTTGTTTGCTCGCATAAAGGGGGCCAAGTGGTTCTCTAAGATTGACCTTCGTGGGGCGTATAATTTGGTGCGAATCAGGCAGGGGGATGAGTGGAAAACCGCATTTAATACGCCCGAGGGCCACTTTGAGTATTTAGTGATGCCTTTTGGTCTTTCTAATGCTCCGTCAGTTTTCCAGTCCTTTATGCATGATATTTTTCGCGATTATTTGGATAAATTTATGATTGTGTATCTGGATGATATTCTGATTTTTTCGGATGACTGGGACTCTCATGTCCAGCAAGTCAGGAGGGTTTTTCAGGTTTTGCGGTCTAATTCTTTGTGTGTGAAGGGTTCTAAGTGTGTTTTTGGGGTACAGAGGATTTCCTTTTTGGGATATATTTTTTCCCCCTCTTCCATTGAAATGGATCCTGTCAAGGTTCAAGCTATTTGTGATTGGACGCAGCCCTCTTCTCTTAAGAGTCTTCAGAAATTTTTGGGCTTTGCTAACTTTTATCGTCGATTTATTGCTGGTTTTTCGGATATTGCTAAGCCATTGACCGATTTGACTAAGAAGGGTGCTGATGTTGCTGATTGGTCCCCTGATGCTGTGGAGGCCTTTCGGGAGCTTAAGCGCCGTTTTTCCTCTGCCCCTGTGTTGCGTCAGCCTGATGTTGCTCTACCTTTTCAGGTTGAGGTCGACGCTTCTGAGATCGGAGCTGGGGCAGTGTTGTCGCAGAAAAGTTCTGACTGCTCCGTGATGAGGCCTTGTGCCTTCTTTTCCCGTAAATTTTCGCCAGCTGAGCGGAATTATGATGTTGGGAATCGGGAGCTTTTGGCCATGAAGTGGGCTTTTGAGGAGTGGCGCCATTGGCTTGAGGGGGCCAGACATCAGGTGGTGGTATTGACTGACCACAAAAATTTGATTTATCTTGAGACCGCCAGGCGCCTGAATCCTAGACAGGCGCGCTGGTCATTATTTTTCTCTCGGTTTAATTTTGTGGTGTCATACCTACCGGGTTCTAAGAATGTTAAGGCGGATGCCCTTTCTAGGAGTTTTGAGCCTGACTCGCCTGGTAACTCTGAGCCCACAGGTATCCTTAAGGATGGAGTGGTATTGTCAGCCGTTTCTCCAGACCTGCGGCGGGCCTTGCAGGAGTTTCAGGCGGAGAGACCTGATCGTTGCCCACCTGATAAACTGTTTGTTCCTGATGATTGGACCAGTAGAGTCATCTCTGAGGTTCATTCTTCTGCGTTGGCAGGTCATCCTGGCATTTTTGGTACCAGGGATTTGGTGGCAAGGTCCTTCTGGTGGCCTTCCCTGTCACGAGATGTGCGAGGCTTTGTGCAGTCTTGTGACGTTTGTGCTCGGGCCAAGCCTTGTTGTTCTCGGGCTAGTGGATTATTGTTGCCCTTGCCTATTCCTAAGAGGCCTTGGACGCACATCTCGATGGATTTTATTTCAGATCTGCCTGTTTCTCAGAAGATGTCTGTCATCTGGGTGGTGTGTGACCGTTTTTCTAAGATGGTCCATTTGGTTCCTCTGCCCAAGTTACCTTCTTCTTCCGAGTTGGTTCCTCTGTTTTTTCAAAATGTTGTTCGTTTGCATGGTATTCCTGAGAATATCGTTTCTGACAGAGGGACCCAATTCGTGTCTAGATTTTGGCGGGCATTCTGTGCTAGGATGGGCATAGATTTATCTTTTTCGTCCGCTTTCCATCCTCAGACGAATGGCCAGACCGAGCGGATTAATCAGACCCTGGAGACATATCTGAGGTGTTTTGTGTCTGCTGACCAGGATGATTGGGTTGCTTTTTTGCCATTGGCGGAGTTCGCTCTCAATAATCGGGCCAGCTCTGCCACTTTGGTGTCCCCGTTTTTCTGTAATTCGGGGTTTCATCCTCGATTTTCCTCTGGTCAGGTGGAATCTTCGGATTGTCCTGGAGTGGATGCTGTGGTGGAGAGATTGCATCAGATCTGGGGGCAGGTGGTGGACAATTTGAGGTTGTCCCAGGAGAAGACTCAGCTTTTTGCCAACCGCCACCGTCATGTTGGTCCTCGGCTTTCTGTTGGGGATTTGGTGTGGTTGTCTTCTCGTTTTGTCCCTATGAGGGTCTCTTCTCCTAAGTTTAAGCCTCGGTTTATCGGCCCGTATAAGATATTGGAGATTCTTAACCCTGTTTCCTTCCGTTTGGACCTCCCTGCATCCTTTTCTATTCATAACGTTTTTCATCGGTCATTATTGCGCAGGTATGAGGTACCGGTTGTGCCTTCCGTTGAGCCTCCTGCTCCGGTGTTGGTTGAGGGTGAGTTGGAGTACGTTGTGGAGAAAATTTTGGACTCTCGTGTTTCCAGACGGAGACTCCAGTATCTGGTCAAGTGGAAGGGATACGGCCAGGAGGATAATTCTTGGGTGAATGCATCTGATGTTCATGCCTCCGATCTGGTTCGTGCCTTTCATAGGGCCCATCCTGATCGCCCTGGTGGTTCTGGTGAGGGTTCGGTGCCCCCTCCTTGAGGGGGGGGGTACTGTTGTGAATTTGGATTCTGGGCTCCCCCGGTGGCTACTGGTGGAATTGAACTGGTGTCTTCATCTTCTCTGTTCACCTGTTCCCATCAAGATGTGGGAGTCGCTATATAACCTTGCTGCTCTGTTAGTTGCTTGCCGGTCAACAATGTTATCAGAAGCCTCTCTGTGCTTGTTCCTGCTCCTAGACAACTACTAGATAAGTTGGACTCTTGTCCATTTTTGTTTTTGCATTTTGTTCCAGTTCACAGCTGTAGTTTCGTTACTGTGTCTGGAAAGCTCTTGTGAACGGGAATTGCCACTCTGGTGTTATGAGTTAATGCCAGAGTTTTAAAGTAATTTCTGGATGGTGTTTTTGATAGGGTTTTCTGCTGACCATGAAAGTGTCCTTTCTGTCTTCTGCTATGTAGTAAGTGGACCTCAAATTTGCTAAACCTATTTTCATACTACGTTTGTTATTTCATCTCAACTCACCGCCAATACATGTGGGGGGCCTCTGTCTCCTTTCGGGGTATTTCTCTAGAGGTGAGCTAGGACTAATATTTTCCTCTGCTAGCTTTATTTAGTCCTCCGGCTGGGCTGGGCATCTAGAATCAACGTAGGCATGCTACCCGGCCACTGCTAGTTGTGTGTTAGGTTTAGTTCATGGTCAGCTCAGTTCCCATCTTCCAAGAGCTAGTTCCTATATATGCTTATGCTATGTTCTCTTGCCATTGAGATCATGACACAGTCCCAATTTTGAGAGTCTGCCCCACTGTCACAGCCGGGATCTTACTTTTCCCGCACTGCAGATTGTGATCCATTATTTATTCACCGACTGGTTACTAAGCTTTTCTTTGTACAACATCCGGATGGCTGCTCTGTGCACACAGGACCTCTGATGAGGTCACAGTACGGGAGGAGTCAAGGGTCACATGATCAGGGGCCTCCATGTATGCAGGACTCTGCTGTGCTGGTTGTCATGGTGCTGGATGAGGGTAAGTTTATGTGTGGGGTCAAGAGGGGTTCACAGTGTGGATGTAGCAGAGCCATGTGTGTATGAGTTGTACGGAGCAGAGCTGTGTATGTATGAGGTGTACCGAGCGGAGCCACATGCGTACGAGGTGTACGGAGCAGAGCCGCATGTGTATGAGGTGTATGGAGCCGAGCTGTGTTTGTGTACAGAGCGGAGTCACGTGTGCATAACTCCCAACTGTTCGTGATCCAGCGGGACAGTCACAATTTTGAGACTCTGTCCCGCTGTCCCAGCTAGGATCCTTTTCCCGCATGGCCTCAGACCAAATCTACAGCTGCTTTAAACTGCTTGTGCGATCGCTAGCTGTGTTGGATTGGAGCAGACATTGCTCCTCGCTCTGACACTGACTGGCACAGGAGACACTGGGAGGTCTTTATCAGTGGCCTACTGGAGCTGCAGCGACGTGAGCAGTCAGCGGTGTGGCTGGATGACATCATTCAGCGCCGCGGCAGAGGAAGCTGCCGGCTGTTGCGAGGGAGCGCTGTGAGAGGTGTATATGTATTTATAGGTGCGTTCGCAACCCGGGGGCCACCCTGCAGGAGAGGAACCTGCTCCTGGCAAATGGCGGCGCTATATGGCGGTATAAGCAAAACCTGTTAACTCCACAGATTCGCTAGAAACAAGATGCTGTGCCCTGTTAACCTCACAGAGGTACACAGCTACCAAACAGAGCAAAACTGTGGTCATGCAGTCAGAGAAACAGGCAAACAACTCCTCACAGGAGGTGCCGGTATTCTAGCAGCTTATTTCAGCCAAGGCCCTGAATACACACATACAAACTCCTCACCAGAGGTGCCCGTATTCTAGGGGCTTATTTCAGCCAAACCCTAACCACAACCAGACTTGACTACACTGGCGCTGAGCTCAAAGACTGTGATTTGATACTAGGGCATGGCCGGGCGGCCATGCGAACCTTTTATAGCTGTAGCAGACAAGGACCTTCCAAGTGGTCCAATAGGAGCTGCTACAGGGCCTGAGTGTGTGACCCCCGACCTCCAATGAGAGGTGCTCCCATGGGCATGCTCAGTGTGTGCAAAGCAGGACTTAGTCCCAGAAAAGCCTGCATGCCGCTGACCAGTGCTGGCTACAAAAGCAGAACCTGGAAAGGCAGCAGTAACTCTTTGCACAGTATCAGGCTGAGCGAGACGCTGGCACCAACGTCTCCGCTGAGCAGGCTCCACTGCGGCTGAAGCAGAATGGGAGACCGCAGCAGACATGGCTCGAGATTCCCCCTGTGCAGTGGCGGGAACTCGACTCCTAACAATGTGTGGCCATTATACTGTATGCAGCATCATGTGGGGCCATTATACATATTGGAGCACTGTGTGGCCATTATACAGTATGGAGCATCATGTGTGGCCATTATACAGTATGGAGCATCATGTGGGGCCATTAAACTGTACCCAGCATCATGTGTGGCCATTATACAGTATGGAGCATCATGTGGGGCCTTTATACAGTATGGAGCATCATGTGGGGCCATTATACATAATGGAGCACTGTGTGGCCATTATACAGTATTGAGCATCATGTGTGGCCATTATACAGTATGGAGCATCATGTGGGACCATTATACTGTACCCAGCATCATGTGGGGCCATTGTACAGTAGGGAGCACTGTGTGGCCATTATACAGTATAGAGCATCATGTGTGGCCATTATATAGTATGGAGCACTGTGTGGCCATTTTTTTGTTTAGAATTATTGTTTACGAAACAGTGTGATCAGCAGTGTGAAATGGGTGTGGTCAGAGGCATGGCCTAAAATTTGCCGCAGCGGCTGCATGCACCGCAAACTTTGTCCCTCTTTGCCTTCTTCAAAAGTTGGGAGCTATGCTGCATGCTTCCCCCGTTCCGTCCCTGTATGCATGCCTCCTTGTCCCATATCCCTGTGTGCATGTTTCCTACTGAAAAAAAAAACAAAAAACATCATACTCACCTACCTGCATGCCCTGGGTGCTGGCACTGCATCTCATTCCAGCCACTGCCGGCGCCTGCCTGCAGCTCTTCCTGTGCTCAGCAGTCACGTGGTACCGCTCATTAAGGTGATGAATATGACACGCAGGTCTGATATGTGCGCCCGCTCCTGGCACCCGCTGCTCCGACGGCTTTCTGTACCGTGACTCGTGTATAAGCCGAGGGGGGCGTTTGCAGCACAAGAAAATGTGCTGAAAAACTCGACTTATATACAAGTATATATGGTAGATTTCATGTTATAGTAATAGAAATGTAAAGCATGTTTGTTATGTGTGCAGAATGCTATAAAGCGAACGTAATTGCAAACAGCCCGTGTAATCTTTTTCTGGAAAAAATAAATAAAAATTAAGTTTTAATTTAATTTTTTATTTGTTTATGATCAACCATGTTCACATAAAGTTTAGTAATGAAATAGGTATTCAAATAAAACCAACAGATCATTTTCAGGATTTCCTCAGTATTTCACAAGTAATGGAATTATTGCCTGAGCAGTGATGCAATTATCACCTTTGCAGTGCTAAGGAAATCCTGAAAACATGACCTGTTGGTGGCTCTTGAGGAATGGAGTTGGGGAACATTGTTTTACATTTTTCCCCTAAGCATATAAATTTATGCACTGACAAACATCAGAAAAATATGCATTTTACATAACATTAAGGCTATGTGCACACGTAGGGAGGGTCCTCTGCGGGTTCTCCCGCAGCGGATTTGATAAATCTGCAGGGCAAAACTGCTGCGGTTATCCCTGCAGATTTATTGCGGTTTGTCTTGCGGTTTCCGCTGTGGGTTTGCATATGCAGCAATATGCAACATCAATAGTAATGTTACAAGTAATTAAAAAATGGTTATATACTCAACCTCTGACGTCCCGATCTCCTCGGCGCTGCACGCGGCGGTCCGGTTCCAAAGATGCTGTGCGAGAAGGACCTTCATGACGTCACGGTCATGTGACCGCGACGTCATCGCAGGTCCTTGCTCACACAGCAACCCTGCGACCGGACGGCCGTGTGCAGCGCTGAGAGGTGAGTATATCATTATTTTTTATTTTAATTCTTTTTTTATAACACAAATATGGTTCCCAGGGCCTGGAGGAGAGTCTCCTCTCCTCCACCCCGGGTACCATCTGCACATGATCCGCTTACTTCCCTCATCGTGGGCACAGCCCCATGCTAGAAGTTAGCGGATCAATGCTTTCCTATGTGTGCAGAATCGCCGCGATTCTGCACAAAAGAAGTGACATGCTGCGGAATGTAAACCGCTGCGTTTCTACGCGGTTTTTCCCGCAGCATGTGCACAGCGGATTGCGGTTTCCATAGGTTTACATGTAACTGTAAACGCAATGGAAACTGCTGCGGACCCGAAGCATCAAAACAGCTGCGGTTCCGCGGTAAAAACAGCAACGTGTGCACATAGCCTAAAGCCTCAAAATGGCCTTTTTTATTGCTATGCATGATGCTCATTTTTTTTTCCTGCGGGTTTGTGGCAGTTTTTCATTTTCGTTCCAGATGTAATCTGCCTGAAAAAGACGTTGTTTGCAGATACCTTAAATGGTAAAATATAACAGATGCTACAACTTTTGTATCACACAATCTATGAGGAATTGCTTGGCCACATTTATAAATCTGATTTAAAGCGAAGCTGTGAGCAGGATTGTGCATAGTAACCTAGACAGTGTCAGGTCGGTGCCGTTATACTGAATACAATGATACCTTAGTTGATGAAATCCGTCTTGTGGCTGTTTCTTAATCTTTATTTTCAGTTTTGTGTTAATGAGACTCTCGCGCCCTAGGGCGGGGTTCATGTATGTGGTGCTCTGATTATATATTCATAATGCAGACTGCTGACAGATCCCTGCTCCCTCACTGACCTGCCCCATAGTTTACATAATGAATACCTAACATACTGAATAAAATAAAATTAAAAGAAACACTACTGCAGGCAGGTACTGGCCGTGGCACCTGAATTGCAGCATAATCGCACTAAGGGTACTTTCACACTAGCGTTTTTTGCAATACGTCGCAATGCGTCGTTTTGGCGAAAAAACGCATCCTGCAAAGTTGTCTGCAGGATGTGTTTTTTCCCCATTGACTAACATTAGCGACGCATTGCGACGCATTGACACACGTCGCAACCGTCGTGCGACGGTTGCGTCGTGTTGTGGCGGACCGTCGGCAGCAAAAAAACGTTGCTTGCAACGTTTTTTGCTGCGTCGAGAACGTCTTTTCCGACCGCGCATGCGCGGCTGGAACTCCGCCCCCACCTCCCCGCACCTCACAATGGGGCAGCGGATGCGCTGAAAATCAGCATCCGCTGCACCCGTTGTGCAGCGCAAACGACGCTAGCGTCGGTACGTCGGCCCGACGCACTGCAACGGGCCGAGTACGACGCTAGTGTGAAAGTAGCCTTATGCAATAATACTGGAGAAGAAAATAATGGAGAAGAAAAAAGTGTCCTCCTCCAAGATGGCGCCACCCGTGCCTGCGCAGTAGCAGCTCTCAGAGATCGCTAACAGCTTCTACTGCGCAGTCGTGGGCAGTGTAATCTTGGAGGACATTTTTTTTTCTTCTCCAGCAAGATGGCGCCGCCGGCCCTGCACAACAGCAGCTATCGGATCTCTATACAAACCGATAGCTGCTACTGACAGGAGTCCCGGGCGCCATTTTCAAAATGACTTTTTTTTTTTTCTCGCTCAAGTAAATCTGCAAAAGCGATTATTAAGTGCACAGTAACCATGCGACTATGCTACAGAAGCGTTTTTTCTTTTTATTCAGTATGTTAGGTATTCATTATGTAAACTATGTGGCAGGTCAGTGAGGGAGCAGTGATCTGTCAGCAGTCTGCATTATGAATATCTAATCAGAGCACCACATACCCCAGCCCCGCCTTAGGGCACGAACATATCATTAAAGGGAACCTGTCACACCCAAAATCGAAGGTGAGATAAGCCCACCAGCATCAGGGGATTATCTACAGCATTCTGTAATGCTGTAGATAAGCCCCCGATGTATCCTGAAAGATGAGAAAGAGGTTAGATTATACTCACCTGGGTGCGCAGTCCGATCCGATGGGCGTCTCAGTCCGGTCCAGGACCTCCTATCTTCATATGATGACAACCTCTTGTCTTCACGCTGCGGCAGGTCTGGCGCAGACGTACTTTGTCTGCCCTGTTGAGGGCAGAGTAAAGTACTGCAGTGCGCAAGCGCCGGGCCTCTCTGACCTTTCCCGGCACCTGCGCACTGCAGTACTTTGCTCTGCCCTCAACAGGGCAGACAAAGTACGCCTGCGCCAGAGCCGCAGCGTGAAGACAAGAAGAGGACGTCATTGTAAGAAGATGGGAGACCCCGGACCGGACAGCGACGCCCATCGGACCGGACCGCAGCGGGACCGCCCCTGGGTAAGTATAATCTAACTTGTTTTTCTCATCTTTCAGGATACATCGGGGGCTTATCTACAGCATTACAGAATGCTGTAGATAAGCCCCTGATGCTGGTGGGCTTAGCTCACCTTCTATTTTGGGGGTGACAGGTTCCCTTTAACACAAAACTGAAAATAAAGATTAAGAAACAACCACAAGACGGATTTCATCAACCAAGGTATCATTTTATTCAGTATAACGGCGCCAACCTGACACTGTGTGTAGGTTACTATGCACAATCCTGCTGACAGGCTCCCTTTAAAAAAAAACAAAAAAACTTTTTTTTAGCTCTCTTACTCCACATAAATCAGAGACATCGGAAGGTAGTTTTAAATGACTGTGATTCAACAAATTTATCATCTGCTGCAACATGTCAAGAATTTTTTTTTACAAATAACTTCAACGTTGTCTCCTGCGAAACAGACTTAAAAAATACAGCACATGATTTATTTTCCCCTTAGTTATGCATTTGCATGTAGCAAGCGATGACATAGCATTATTAGAGCTGTGCTTACTTTCATTCTCAGAGCTGACTTTTTCAAGTAATGGCCACTCTATTGTCTAAGTGGTTTAACAGGCTGAGCTGGAAGCAGAAAGGACAGTGTTAAAATGAGAGAACAAACTGAGCAGCGATACGTCCACCCACCACTCTCCCTCCTCCTACTGGACTCAGTTGCACAACCCTATTTCCCTTCTCTCACAACTGACTTGTTAACAAAGGAGTTCTCCCTCTCCGACAATGGCCCAGAATTTCGTACAGAGTAAACTTTCTGCTTCCAAAGTCACCATGTTTGAGAAAATCTCATGTCCCTTTTGTGCCAGAGCAAAAGGAATTCTGCAAAAATACAAGTTCAAGGAGGGACATCTGGAAATCGTTAATATTGCCACTCTGGATATAATGAACGGTCTGCAAGATTATTTTCTGAAGATCACCGGAGAGAGAACGGTGAGTTCACTATGATGTCCCAATTGCCTATTATACATAATATAATGTTCGGGGCGCATTTTAACCCTACACGTTCCAGGTAATAATTTGCACTGTCATTCATTTCTAGTTCAGTGTCCTGTGATGCATACACCATACCTGCCGGGAAGGGTGTGTGCCTGTACTTGGATCATACACAAAGCAGCCAACGGATCAAATGTTTGCATACGTCAGTCCGAGATATTGATATCCGAGCCGAAGCGCAGAGCCAGGGTTATATCCCTGATTTTACACTGTCCCAGCTTTACTACGGCAGACAGATATTGTAACAGTCTATGAAAATCAATCACACGTTGCATTTTTTTCCGCAAGATGCTGCATTTCATCCGCTCAGTTTAGAATGTTATACCTTTCCTTTTACTTGGCTTCACATTTTCTAGAATTGGCCTTTTTTTCCTAATGTCCACAATAGCCAAGAACAGTAGAAATGCCATAATCAATACAAACTCTGGCGCGATGTAATAACTAAAGTGTTGTCTATATAAATGCGGTCTTAATTTTTAGAATGTGGCGTTGTTCATTATGAATATCTCTCCTGTAATAAAAGCAGTACAAGTTCTAGGCCGGATCTAAATTAAATCTTACAGATGAGAAGACCCCTTAAGAAGTTGTAATTCAGTTTAATATATTTGAATTTTTTAAAGCAGGGTGGTCTCAGTCGTTTGACTTTCCCTGGTTACAATATGTGAAGGACGCAATTCACAGAGACAATACACAGTTACGTTACGTAACCATGACCTCACAGCAAGCAGGGAAAACAGTAAGCAATTAGATGAAAGCTTTGTGTTGTCTTTTGCCTGGTTGCATTAAGGCTGGGTTTAGACAGCTTATGAAAAATCGCCTTTTTTTTAATGAAAAACAGACAATTCTGTTCCCCGTATTGTCTTTTTTATGTCTGTTTTTGAGAACCTTTACTATATGTTCTTATACTTCAACAATTTTAAAATTCTACAAGGCAAAGTATATTTTCCTATGTTAATATTTGCATTGGATCAGTTAAAATTGGGTCTTTATGACATTTGTTTTTTCAGCATTCATTGAGCTTAATTTGCAAGTTTAATCGAAAAAAAACCCCAGATTAGTGCATGCTGTGATCTTTTTACATGTGGACAATTAGTCTCTGTATGCAACCATTCGTCTGAGGTTAGGGTCCAGGGCCTCCATCATGGTGTTACTTCCATTACTGGTGCAGGGTCGGACTGGGCCACCGAGGGAACCAGAGGATTCTCTGGTGGGCCTAGGCCCTGACACCTGTTGGCATACAGTGCCAGCAGCTGCCTAGGGCCCCCGCTGCTCCAGGGGCCCCCAGCCAGTGGGGTGTCGCTAATAGCAGCATACCACGCAGCTGCTATGAGGCCCCCAGTGCCAGCAGAACAGCAGCGGGTGACAGGATGCCTAAGCCCATCCCAGCTGCTAAAGTGAAATGAATATTCATGCTTCCCCATGGGCGTGGAGAGGAGCAAATTCATTTCACTTTAATAGCGGGCAGTGTTTGCCGCAAGCTGTGGCTAAACACTGCCCGCTATCAGAGGCCGCAGACCAGAGCCCCCGCTCAGTGTGGGCTGGGGGCCGCTATGGAGCCGTAAGCCAGGGGTCCCGGCGCCAGCGCCGCCCCCCAGCGCTCGTTAATGGGGAGAGAGCATCAGATTACACTCCCTCTCCTATGATTCCCCTTGCCTCTGACACACAGCGGGTCTGCGATGACATCACTTCATCGCGTACCTGCTGTGTGGGAGGCCGACTGCAGCGCAGCTCCTGACATCTGAGCAGAGCCGCTGCTGGAATCAGCATAGGAGCGAGGATAGGTGAGTATTGTGTTTTGTTTTTGTTTTAATATCAGTCTTGATAGAATGGGGGGTGAGCTGCATGATGCCCTATGGGGGAAGGGTGAGATGCATCATGCCCTATGGGGGTGAGCCTGGTACCCTATGGGGGGAGTGAGCTGCATGATACCCTATGGAAGAGGTGGTGAGCTGCATGATACCGTATGGAAGGGAGAGTGAGCTGCATGATACCCTATGGAAGAGGTGGTGAGCTGCATGATACCCTATGGAAGGGAGAGTGAGCTGCATGATACCCTATGGAAGGGAGAGTGAGCTGCATGATACCCTATGGAAGGGAGTGAGCTGCATGATACCCTATGGAAGGGAGTGAGCTGCATGATACCCTATGGAAGGGGGGTGAGCTGCATGATGCCCTATGGGGGGTGAGCTGCATGATACCCTATGGGGGGTGAGCTGCATGATACCCTATGGGAGGGTGAGCTGCATGATACCCTATGGGGGAGCTGCATGATACCCTATGAGAGGGGGGCAGCGTGATACCCTATGATGGGGGCAGCATGATACCCTATGAGGGGGGCAGCATAATACCCTATGATGGGGGGCAGCATAATACCCTATGATGGGGGTGCAGCATGATACCTTATGAGGGGGCTACATTATATTCTGTGGGGGGCCATATGCTATTCTATGGGGGGCTGTATTATACTATTCGAAGGGGGCTGCATTTAACTCTATGAGGGTGCTACATTATATTCTATGGGGGTCTGCATTATACCTTATGAGGGGGTTGCACTATACTCTAAGGGGGCTACATTATACCCTTTGGGGGCTGCATTATACTCTGAGGCTGGTTGCATTATATTCTATGGGGGTGCTACATTATATTCTATGGGGAACTGCATTATTTGCTATGAGGGGGCTACATTATATTCTATATGAGGGCTGCATTATATTCTGTGAGGGGGCTACATTATACTATATGAGGGGGCTACTTTATATACTATGAGGGGACTACTTTATATTCTATGAGGGTGCTACCCCAACCCATGCTACATAATTAAGACGTGTACTACCTTATATTATAGCCTGATATTAGCGTGTTTTACTGCACATTTGGTGGTCTAGTATTTATTTCTATGTAGCTACATAGTGGGCCCCAAGAATGATTTTCTCTGGTGGGCCCAAGGTGCTCCAATCCGACGCTGTGCTGGTGTATGGGGAGCAGAAGCAAAGCGGGGAGGGGGGTCCGGACTGGATGAGACATGCTGCCCAATCTGCAGTGAAGCAGCACAGACAAGCCACTGTATAAACGGCCTTGCCTTCTGCGTGGCACTCTGGGGAGTGAGCTAATTACTTTGCTTTTTTAAGCCCCGGGGACACAGTTACTTACATTGTATGGCCGCAGCAGAGGGGGCCATCAATAACCTCAGACGCTGAGAGCTCACCCTCTGTTCCTAAGATGAAGGCACGCCCTGGGTGCTTGCGGCACATTAAATCCAGGATTTGCGGTCCTGAAAGCGATGAGGTGCGTGCGCCTGCCCACCCACCTGCTACTCTACTTGTGCACCACCTCCCTATTTGCGCAGTGTGAAGTTGGAGGCTGTCTGTCTGCTGCCTGCAAAATACTTGTATTAAAAAGTTCATCCCTATTGACTGCTGCCTGCCTGTCTGCAATAAGATACAGATGCCTGTCTTAAAGGGAATATTCTAGTAACCTAATACTTATCCCGTCTACACAACATATGGGATAATTATTAGGGCCAGTTCACATGGCAGATCTTCAACCAGAAGTGCAGCTTCCATAAATGTACAGATAACAGACTACAATAATCTGCAATCAGAAATACAGATTACAAAAAAAAATCAATCTGGTTTCAATGAATATAAAAAATGTATGTGACTCGTTCCTTTAAAGAAAAATAAATAACAATATACCTAAAAAGAGTAATGGACACATTTAGAAAAGTTTAATAAGTTAGAGTAGAGTAGTCCCCTGATAAGAGAGTCTACCTTGTCGTGGTGGCGGTTTAAAAATTCTTTTGGCCAAAGTAAAAGCTGCTGGCTATGTACGTGATCTGGTATTCAATGGGAATAGTCATGAGCCAATATGCTTGTTACTTGGGTTTCTCCGAGCATGCTCGGGTGGTCTCCGAGTATTTCGGAGTGCTTGGAGATTTAGTTTGTCGACGCAGCTACATGATTTGCGGCTGCTAGACAGCTTGTATACATGTGGGGGGTTGCTTAACAAACAGGCAATCCCCACATGTAAAAAGCTGTCTAGCATCCGCAAATCATGCAGCTGCGTCGACATAAACTAAATCTCTGAGCACGCCAAAATACTCAGAGACCTCCCGAGCATGCTTGGAGAAATCCGAGTAACGAGCACACTCGCTCATCACTAAATGGGAACTGTTAGGCCGGGATCACACATGCGAGAAACGCAGCCGAGTCTCGAATGTTAATACCCGGCACTGCCGCCGGCACTCAGGAGCGGAGCGTGCGGCCGTATAGCAATACATGCAGCCGCATGCTCCGCTCCTGAGCATGCGGCAGTGCCGAGTATTAACATGTGAGACTCGGTCGTGTTTCTCGCATGTGTGATCCCGGCCTAAATGTGTGATGGGTGAGGACATAGTGCCAAAGTGGAGTTTTTCCAAGAGTGGGCAATGGAATTGTGGAAGGTTTGAGGGGGTCGAGGTGGAGCTGGACTAGAGCCTGGGCGGAGTTTTAATGGGGCCTGAACATTTTGACAGTTTGACAGTCCTGCTTGGGTCACATGACAGTATTTTCTTTCATCCGACCAAATCAGGCCAATTATGCTGATCACACTATGACCAAATGCCAGGGTTTGATCCATATGTGGTAAGTGTTATCAGATTCTCAGATGAGAAGAAAAAAATTTACTCCATTCTGTCAGTCTGTAGAAATCGGACCGTACTCAGATGTCATCCCAGTGCAGTCCAATTTTTCCCACTAACTCGTTGATTTGCATGGCTGCGTGTAATTTGAGAATGCTGCAATTTTTTTTTCACTTTTTTTTTTACCTTGAACAGACTGAGGAAAAAAATAGGACATCAGCACGGTCCCATATGTGACAAAGTCACTGGCAAAGTGTTGGAGGGGATGTGTTTTATGGAGGTCAATAGCTTCAGTGATTTGAACCCATAAATTTCCTTCAGCACATTATGTGTTGAGAGGTTGCGAGTTAATCTGCCATTTTAAGGGCTGGGTTTTTGTGGACAACCATAGAGCGGGTGGGAGGTTGTCCACCTTATCTCCACCCCAAGTTTGTTCTTAGGTTTAAATAGTCGGCCTCTAGTGATGAGCGAATATACTTGTTACTCGAAATTTCTCGAGCACGCTCGGTGTCCTCCAAGTATTTTTTAGTGCTCGGAGTTTTAGTTTTTATTGCCGCCGCTGAATGATTTACATTTGTTAGCCAGCATAAGTACATGTGGGGATTCCCTAACAACCAGGCAACCCCCACATGTACTTATGCTGGCTAACAGATGTAAATCATTCAGCTGCGGTAATAAAAACTAAAACTCTGAGCACTAAAAAATACTTGGAGGACACCCGAGCGTGCTCAAGAAATCTCGAGTAACGAGTATATTCGCTCATCACTAGAGGCCGACTATTTAAACCTAAGAACAAACTTGGGGTGGAGATAAGGTGGACAACCTCCCACCTGCTCTATGGTTGTCCACAAAAACCCAGCCCTTAAAATGGCAGATTAACGCGCAACCTCTCAACACATAATGTGCTGAAGGAAATGCACACCACTGTGTCCCTTGCAAAGTAAAATGCCTCCTATGTGCAATTCGATGATAAAATTGCACCCTATATAATATAAATGCTCTGTGCAAGTGCCCTAGTAAACAGTGTCCACATTTTGCCCTCTAGAAAGTATTTATGCCCCATGTGCACCTTTGACGGTCACAATACCCTGAGTTCTCATATGACAATAGTTCTTCTTAACTGCCTACGTATCATTTAATAATGTCTCCTGAGTTCCCCCATGTACAGCTTTCCTATACACAGTATGATGGTCCCACAGCTCCCCTAAACAAAGTATGATGGGCCCACAGCTCCCCTATGCACACTGTGATGAGCCTACAGCTCCCCTATGCCCAGTGTGATGGGTCCCAACCTCTACACAGTATAATGTACCCTCTGCTTCCCTATACACAGTATGATGACCTCCAAAGTAGCCACAACACTATATAGTGGCCCTTACAGTAGTCCTCAAACTTTGAGGCCCCTCCTCCACAGTGGCCCCCACATTGCATAATGAACCTAATACTGTACAATGGTCCCCCAAGGTGGACCTCACACTTTATGAACACCCCACACTGTATGTTGGACCCCACAGTATCCCTAAAAATGTAAAATGGTCCCCACAATGTGAACGGCCACTAGAGTAATCCCTTGCGGGATCACCTGCTGAGGAGAAGCAGAAAGGACACAATAAGTTCCTTAACTGGACTGTTATTATTTTATTTTCATTATTCTTACTAACCGTTCTTTAACCATTTGCCTCCCTGCAAGAGGTGAATACTATGTTCCATTAAATTGTTACATTTGGTTAACCCTTGCTCTGCCTTCTGTCACTGCATCCCACAACCTGCTTACACTAGGGCCATCATAAAGTGTGGGGTTGTAGTATCGGGAGTGTCCGGGAAGATGTCCTCAGATGGGGTCCTTTAAATGATGGTCCGTCTTCTGGCGGCAGCAGTCGGACTTCGGTACCTTCTGCTGGACCCCATAAACACGCGCAGCCGAAGCAAACAAGGCTGCGACACTTCCAGTGTCAAACGTAAATGGGCGCAAAGTTACTGGCAGTGAAGGCTGCACAGTTTCGTCCGGTGCTCACCTTCTCTCCTCTGCTCATGTGTGGTACTCTGTCACTAAGCGCACGGTACCTCTCTCCTCAGCAGCCCCAATGGAGACGGGGGAACCAACCAACGCAGGCTGTCGTGGCACCGGTACTCAGGGGACGGAGCACACTGCTCACCCGGCTGCATGCTGCTGGTAGTTCGCAGCCAGTTGTTGCGTAAATGTAAGGAGGTGAAGCACAAGAAGAATCTGGGGGCTGTTACCTTTTCGGCTCTATGCCTGGAACCATTGAGCTGTGCTGCAGGTTCCCCAGGGGGCAGACTTAGAGACTGGGACAGGAAGGAAGCCGGGCAGAGAGCGGGAAAGGCGCCTGCGCAAGGAACAGCAGCGTGAGCAGCGGTCAGAGCAGGGTGCAGCTGCGCACCGGGAGAGAGAGAGCTCCCAGTCAGAGGACAAATACAGGGAGATTGCCCAGAAAGACTGCATCTTGTGAGTACATGAAAGCGGACTCTGCTGTGACTGGAGAGGGGCGCTTTGAGACCTGTGCAGAGACTGTGACCCCCTGGTACCCACGGTATCAGTACAGAGACTGTGACCCCTGGTACCCACTGTATCAGTGAAGAGCCCTTGATTCCTGGTGAGAGACTTAATAATAGACTGACCATCCTTTTCCCGGAATAGGCTGTGCTGCAAAAAAGCTAAAGACTCAGAGCCTGAGCATATCACATTAACTCCCGGAACCCCAGGTAGCGGGCTCCTAGAGACTACTCAGCCCACGGACAACAGAGGGACGACAAGTGCCGCTGTTTCTCAGCACCTACGTTGGAGAAGACGACCCTTCAAGCAAGTCCTCATCAGACTGATAAGTGTTCTTTACTCGGACTCCCATGACAGCACGACGAGAGAGGGGATCCGCCCATCAGGAACAGGAAACCTGCAGATACAAAAGGGCGGCACCTCTCCCATGCATCAGTTGGTTTCCTGTTCCTGAAGGGATGGGTGCCTACAGATAAAAACGGCCACAACCAAACTAGAACATCTGGGGTGGATCTTAAATTATGAAAAATCCCGATTACAGCCCCCAAAAAATACAGAGATTCTTAGGGCTATTGTTAAATTCGGAAACCCAACAGTGTTTTCTTCCGCCCGACAAGTTGTTACACATCCAACAACAGGTGTCTAGGGCAATTGACAAACCATCCATGACCCTTAGACAGGCTATGTCCCTGTTAGGATCTCTAACCTCATGCATTTCCGCTGTCCGTTGGGCCCAATTTCACACCAGACCTTTACAATCCGAGGTACTGGTTAATGATAGAGTTTTACAAGGGTCTTTGCAGAGTCAGATTACTTTGGGTCCAAAAGCTCTTACATCTCTTAGATGGTGGCTAAACAATGACAATTTATCGGCGGGAGTTCCCTGGGTGACACAGGTGACACGTATTGTAACAACAGACGCTAGCCCTTCGGGTTGGGGAGCACACATGGATGACATGATAGTTCAGGGTCTATGGGACCCCCTAACATCAGCCTCCTCCAACCAAAGAGAGTTAATGGCAATTGAACTTTCAGTTAAAAAATTCCTCATATATCTGCAGGGTCACCATGTCAAGATCCTCTCGGACAACCAGGTGGCGGTCGCATACATAAATCACCAGGGTGGAACTCATTCCGAATCACTGATGAGAGTGGCGGATCGTCTATTCCAGACAGCGGAGAACCATTTTCTATCTTTAACCGCACTGCATATAAGAGGAAAAGAAAATGTGAAAGCAGACTTTCTAAGCCGCAACACCTTAAGACAAGGGGAGTGGTCTCTAAACAGTCTCGTGTTCAACCAGATTGTCCACAAATGGGGACATCCAGAGGTGGATTTATTTGCCACCAAGGACAACCGAAAGACAATAAAATTCTGTTCCCTAAATCCCAGGGAGAATCCTCTGGCGGTAGACGCCTTTCTGATCAATTGGGATTTTCGGCTGGCTTATGCGTTCCCCCCGCTAGGCCTGATACCTCTGGTAATCAGGAAGATAAGAGAAGATCGGGCAAGAGTTATATTGATTGCCCCATTCTGGCCCAGAAGGGCCTGGTTCACCTGGCTCAGGATCATGTCAGTGGAGGACCCCTGGGTGCTTCCGGACATTCCAGATTTACTCTACCAGGGTCCGATCAGCCATCCACAAGTAAAGAGTCTCCATTTAACGGCATGGAGTTTGAGAGGGCGTTACTGAAAAACAAAGGGTTCTCCCCAAATTTAATTGAGACCCTTATGAAAAGTAGGAAACAGATAACGCCACAATCTACGCTAGAACCTGGCGGAAATTCCTGGCCTCTTCTGATTTTAATTTAGAAGAGGGAATACCTATAAAACAGATCTTAGAATTCCTGCAAAGAGGCTTAGAGCTAAATCTATCCACTAGTACTCTAAAGGTACAGGTCTCGGCCCTAGGTGCCCTGTTTTCCTGTAACATCGCCAATAATTATTGGATCTCAAGGTTCATTAAAGCATCTAGTAGAGCTAGACCCATACATAAGGATAGATCTATGCCTTGGGATCTCAACCTAGTCCTGTCAGCATTGACTAGAGAGCCGTTTGAACCATTACAATCAGCTTCAATTAAGGCCTTATCCCTTAAGACAGCATTTTTGGTAGCAATAACATCTGCCCGTAGGGTAGGAGACATAAAAGCTCTCTCCAGGCTTCCCCCTTATACAGAGTTTCTGCCAGATAGGGTAGTCCTCAGACCGGACCCGGCCTATTTACCAAAAGTGTCATCACGGTTTCACAGGTCACAGGAGATAGTTTTACCGTCTTTCCTTCCCAATCCCTCCAACCCTAAAGAAGAGCTACTCCATACGTTAGACGATGCCTGTTAGAATACATCTCTGTTACCGATACAATGGAAGAAAGATAATGCGTTATTTTTATCTTTCCAAAGTCCTAGAAAGGGTCTCAGGGTATCAAAGTACACACTAGCAAAGTGGATTAGGGAGGCTATCTCTTTGGCTTATACTGCAGGTGGGGGTCCGACTCCGCAGAATCTGAGGGCGCATTCCACCAGGGCCATGGCTACATCCTGGGCGGAAAAATCTGGAGTATCAATCGACCAGATATGTAAGGCGGCCACATGGTCATCCCCGTCCACCTTCTTTAAACACTATAGGTTGGATTTGGGGGCTTCCTCTGATCTCACCTTCGGGTTAAGGGTGCTACAGGCCATAGTTCCTCCCTAAGGTACCTTACATCTCTGTAATTCTCTCGTCGTGCTGTCATGGGAGTCCGAGTAAAGCATTAAGCTACTTACAGGTAGCGGCATTTCTCGGAGGCCCATGACCGCACCCTTAGTTCCCTCCCTATTCACGTGGGGGTTGCACCTCCTATAATGTATATATCTCACGTATGATACCCAGTTCCAATATATTGGTTAACATTTTGTATATAAACTGTATATAATGTATATTTTTGCGTGCCACTAACCGCGGTAGTCCTCTCAAGGCTCTGAAATACAACTGATGCATGGGAGAGGTGCCACCCTTTTGTATCTGTAGGTTTCCTGTTCCTGATGGGCGGATCCCCTCTCTCGTCGTGCTGTCATGGGCCTCCGAGAAATGCCGCTACCCGTAAGTAGCTTAATGCTTTTCCTCAAGAAATCCTGCTTATTTCTGTTACACTGTTTGACTCCCATATTTTTGCACTGTTTATTGCTAGTTATATTCCACTGCTTCCTCCCGGAAAACCTGATTCATGTTATTAAACCCCTCAACTGTTGGTCTGTCTGTTCCGTGGTGACATACTCAGTACCTGCATACTATTACATTTGGCGTAGTCGGCAGGATGTCACACGGTAGCCTCGGAAAGGGCAGACCATTCAGCTGGGGAAGTTCCCAGGTCTAGCATTTCCCTGGGAGTCCTGTTGAATAATTTGCCAAGGTTCACTGGAAACAATGTAATGCTGTGGAGTTGGACGGAGCGTATCCGGGGAATGATGCGGATGCATCCCATGACACAAGCCCTGGAGGCAGAAATTGCATTGATGGCCCTGGAAGGGGAGGCGCGGGATTCTGTCATGCATAGGTCCCCCGGGAGAGAGATACCCTGGACAAAGTGCTGTGCATACTTGAGGAGACGCATGGGTACCCCACTGACGTAGGGGAACTTCGCATGTGACTGTTTTACTGGGTACAACTAGAGGGGGAAACTGTGACCCAATTCATGAAAACTCTACAAGAGCTTCACACTGCTATCAGACGAAAGGACGGTGTAGGGGTTGGGTCATTACACACGCTTTTGCTTTTATCTTGCCCCTCCTACCCAGGTCATGAGGTTGGTGCTGCTCTTAATTCTTTCCCCCAGGCAACAAGGGAGGCAGCCTCAACAGTTCCGCACCCAGCTCAGTACAGGTACCTTATTCCCATAGTCCTTATATTTAGCAGTGGCTAAAGTCACTCCAGCATAAATCAAAATACATTCTCAAGTGGTAAATGCCACTGAGAAAAATGAAGTGAAGGAGAAAATACTAGTAAAAGCAAAATATTTATTATGAAACTTGTTCTAAAAACATGTAATGCATGAAACAATTGTAAGAATAGACAAAAACGGGGGGGGAACGGAAACCTCCAAATACCAGGGGAGACTAACACAGCACTATGTCCAAAAAACAGAGAGCTAAATTATGCAAATATCATAAAGCTCATAGAATTATACACAAAAATAGGTAGCACACAGACTCAGTTTTGGCATATGATAGTAGAGGCAAAAATCACTGAATGTGCAGCGTTAAATCAGGTGTACCCAGAGTGCTAGCAAAAGTTTGCTGTAAGTCCCTGGGGAGTGGAAAGACACGCTATTTTGCCTGATTTATGTGCGATGAAGCTAAACAAAGTAGCTAGAGATAGTGATTTATATGTGCTACATTAAATCAGATGAACCCAGAGTGATAGCAAAAAATTGCTGTAAGTCCCTGGGGAGTGAAAAGACACACTATGTAGCCTGATTTATATGTGATAAAGCCAAACAAGGTAGCTAGAGATGGTGATTTACCTGTAATTAAATGTGCCGGATCTGTGCGCCAAAGACAAGGTGCTGTGAGGGCTCCCCTGCGCCCGACAAGCGCCGTTTCGCAATTAGCTTCTTCAAAATGGGCCCCTTTTGAAGAAGCTAATTGTGAAACGGCGCTTGTCGGGCGCAGGGGAGCCCTCACAGCACCTTGTCTTTGGCGCACAGATCCGGCACATTTAATTACAGGTAAATCACCATCTCTAGCTACCTTGTTTGGCTTTATCACATATAAATCAGGCTACATAGTGTGTCTTTTCACTCCCCAGGGACTTACAGCAATTTTTTGCTATCACTCTGGGTTCATCTGATTTAATGCAGCACATATAAATCACTATCTCTAGCTACTTTGTTTAGCTTCATCGCACATAAATCAGGCAAAATAGCGTGTCTTTCCACTCCCCAGGGACTTACAGCAAACTTTTGCTAGCACTCTGGGTACACCTGATTTAACGCTGCACATTCAGTGATTTTTGCCTCTACTATCATATGCCAAAACTGAGTCTGTGTGCTACCTATTTTTGTGTATAATTCTATGAGCTTTATGATATTTGCATAATTTAGCTCTCTGTTTTTTGGACATAGTGCTGTGTTAGTCTCCCCTCGTATTTGGAGGTTTCCGTTCCCCCCCGTTTTTGTCTATTCTTAATATTGTTTCATGCATTACATGTTTTTAGAACAAGTTTCATAATAAATATTTTGCTTTTACTAGTATTTTCTCCTTCACTTCATTTTTCTCAGTGGCATTTACCACTTGAGAATGTATTTTGGTTTCAGTACAGGTACCTGCAGCCCGGTCTTCCTCCTTACACTCACACTGTATAATGGAGTAATACTCATACTTTGGGGTTTTCTGTTGGGTGACGTCATACAGTGTGGGGACCCTCAGACTGTATAATGGCCCCACAGCACAGCCCAAAATATAGGAGGGTCAACAGTAATCTGCACACCATATGATGGACTACACAGTAGATATCAAACTGTATAATGGTCTCCACAGTAGTCCCTACACAATATGAAGGCCCCCACACCGTAGCCCCCACCATGTATGAGGGCCCTGCCTGTCAGTAACCTCCAAACCATATTAAAACCTCCCACAGTAGCCATAACACTGTATATGGGGCCCACACACTGTGAGGGTCTGCACAATAACCACCCCACTTTAAGAAGGTCCTCCTTACTTTATGATGCCCCCACAATCACAATCAGTCTCAAGCCCTAATTAAAATAAGAAAAACATCATATACTTACCTAATCCAGGGTTCTGAGAAGTCCACCCCTAAAGCACAGGCAGATCAACGCAATTACGTCATCACGCTGGCACATGCACAGGATGTCAGAGTCCCAGCGTGGGGACATCATCACGCCATAGTGTCCTAATCTCATCCAGTGCATTACCCTGCCGTTCTGTAATCCACAGGTTTAAAGGAAATATGTCAGTAGGATCAGCCCTTCTAAGCCAACTATATGGGAATGTAGGTAATAGGAAGTTGAATAAAATGATATCTTGATATCTGTAATCTGATGTCTTGTTGCAGAGAAATCCACATTTTTCATATGAAAATGACCTCTTCCAGACTATGTAGAGGATGTTGCCTGGAAGATACCTCTGCCTCCAGAGCTTATTTTAAATAAAGGAAGTCACCAGTGTGAGACAAGTAACTAACACAGAACAGGAAAAATGAAATTTGTCTTCTTGTAAGCACATTTTTTTGCAGATCTCTGCTGTATTGTAACAATATTGCAACCCTGTCTGCCAGTGAGCTGGAAGCTGAGGGGAACCTCCAGAGGTGTCTTGTAGATTGTGAGCCCTCGCAGGCAGGGTCCTCTCTCCTCCTGTACCAGCTGTGACTTGTATTGTTCAAGATTATTGTACTTGTTTTTATTATGTATATCCCTCCTCACATGTAAAGCGCCATGGAATAAATGGCGCTATAATAATAAATAATAATACTAATAGTGTGTCAGTTATAATAACACACAGCTCTGCAGTGAGATCAGGAGAGCAGAGAGCGGCCATCACACTGGTAGTGGCCCTTTATATTTATAACAAGCTCTAGAGGCAGACTTATCTTGCAGGTCGCATCCTCCCCAGAGCCTAGAAGAGGTCATTAATATTAAGTAATAAAAGATTTTTAATCAACAGCAACAAGTCATCTGATTTGAGATATACAGGCATCACTCTCCTCAGTAGTCTATAACCTGTATACCCATATTAATACACTAGGTGTTTCCAGCCAGCTAACGCTCGGCACGCTCATTGCCATCTAATTAACGCTGCTAGTGATTAAACTAAATTAAATAATGACAACATTCAATAGCGCTTACGCAGGTGGTAAATTAACTTAAAATGAAGTTAATAACAATAATAATCATTAAAAATCTGAATAATACTAATACATCTTATTCACAGTGTAAAATCAACAACAAACTGGATTCAGTAAGATATGCGTTTTTTATTCATTCCAGCATCTAAACAAATTTCATAACGAAACATAAATTAAGTTAAAATTTCTCTGTAAACACGAAGGAGTATCAGATCTAAAGAAAGCATAAATATATTTTTAATTATTAAAAGAGTAGGAATTAATTAAAAACGAACATTTAATTGTATTCAGGTCTTTTACCTTAGAGAAGTTGATGTACAGTGGTACACTTGTCCATGAATGACTAAAACGGGTGGGCCACCAGAAAATTTCATTGACTGAAATCCAAAGGATGCAAAGGCAAAAGCACTGTTGTACTTTCTGATGTTCTTTCTAAAAATTGTTGCCTCGTTCGTATCTTCAGTTAACCATGCTTGAAACTGCTGAGAATATTAATTTACTTCACGTAAGTGTATAGTACCACTTCTGCAGCACGACGCAAACTTTGCACTGTGTAATTTTTCTTTCCAAAAGTGAGATGCACCGCAATCACTACACGTAACGTCTCGCTTTCCCACGTGGTGTTTACTGGGTATATTTTCTGGATTTCTTGCTGCATACCTCGAAGGTGGTGGCAGTTTACGTTGACGGGCATTGTTGTTTTCAACTTCCGCAGGTGTCAAATTCTTTCCTCGTTGACGCTGGTTATATATATCAGCTTCCCTTCTTTCTGTCACTCGTTTGATATAAACCTTGTGATATTTCTCTCTGTCCTTATCAATCTGCTCAGGTGTTCGTTGTTGATAACCAATCCTACGATTTAGTCGATATTGTTGTTGTCGATCAGCTACTGCATCATTGTCCGGATTTTCCTGCAGCCTGTGAGATGGACCTGGCGACTCTTCTTGGCTCATTTTGTTTGGGAGAATGCGGATGTAATTAGATGTACGTTTACCTTGGCTGAAGTGGTTGAATTACATAGAAAGGAAGTGCTGCGTGTTGTAATGTGGGGGGCGGAGCCTCATGTGGTAATGTGTGGGGACGCAGCCTCGTGTGGTAATGTGTGAGGACGGAGCCTGGTGTGGTAATGTGTGGAGACGAAACCTCGTGTGGTAATGTGGAGGGATGGAGCCTCATGTGTTAATGTTTGAGGACGGAGCCTCATGTGGTAATGTGTGGGGACAGAGCCTCGTGTGGTAATGTGTGGGGACGAAGCCTCGTGGTAATGAGGAGGGACGGAGGCTCGTGTGGTAATGTGTGGGGACAGAGCCTCGTGTGGGGACGGAGCCTCGTGTGGTAATGTGTGAGGACAGAGCCTCGTGTGGTAATGTGTGGGGACAGAGCCTCGTGTGGGGACGGAGCCTCGTGTGGTAATGTGTGAGGACAGAGCCTCGTGTGGTAATATGTGGGGACGGAGCCTCGTGTGGTAATGTGTGGGGACGGAGCCTCGTGTGGTAATGTGGGGGGACAGAGCCTCGTGTGGTAATGTGTGGGGACGGGATTATGTGTGGTAATGTGGTGGGGGGTGGGATTATGTGTGGTAATGTGGTGGGGGGTGGGATTATGTGTGGTAATGTGGTGGGGGGCAGGATTGTGTGTGGTAATGTGGTGGGGGTGCGGGATTGTGTGTGGTAATGTGGGGGCAGGATTGTGTGTGGTGGGGGTGGTGCTACTGTGCAGGGGGCGGGATTAGCGAGTAATCACGATGCCTCTTATATATATAGATTAGATAGGTCTAATGTGGTGATAGATGCTTTAAAGCAAAAACAAAGAAATGAGCCAGAACATACACTCACTGGCCACTTTATTAGGTACACCTGTCCAACTTCTTGTTAACACTTAATTTCTAATCAGCCAATCACATGGCGGCAACTCAGTGCATTTAGGCATGTAGACATGGTCAAGACAATCTCCTGCAGTTCAAACCGAGCATCAGTATGGGGAAGAAAGGTGATTTGAGTGCCTTTGAACGTGGCATGGTTGTTGGTGCCAGAAGGGCTGGTCTGAGTATTTCAGAAACTGCTGATCTACTGGGATTTTCACGCACAACCATCTCTAGGGTTTACAGAGAATGGTCCGAAAAAGAAAAAAAATCCAGTGAGCGGCAGTTCTGTGGGCGGAAATGCCTTGTTGATGCCAGAGGTCAGAGGAGAATGGGCAGACTGGTTCGAGCTGATAGAAAGGCAACAGTGACTCAAATCGCCACCCGTTACAACCAAGGTAGGCCTAAGAGCATCTCTGAACGCACAGTGCGTCGAACTTTGAGGCAGATGGGCTACAGCAGCAGAAGACCACACCGGGTACCACTCCTTTCAGCTAAGAACAGGAAACTGAGGCTACAATTTGTACAAGCTCATCGAAATTGGACAGTAGAAGATTGGAAAAACGTTGCTTGGTCTGATGAGTCTCGATTTCTGCTGCGACATTCGGATGGTAGGGTCAGAATTTGGCGTAAACAACATGAAAGCATGGATCCATCCTGCCTTGTATGGAGCATCTTTGGGATGTGCAGCCGACAAATCTGCGGCAACTGTGTGATGCCATCATGTCAATATGGACCAAAATCTCTGAGGAATGCTTCCAGCACCTTGTTGAATCTATGCCACGAAGATTTGAGGCAGTTCTGAAGGCAAAAGGGGGTCCAACCCGTTACTAGCATGGTGTACCTAATAAAGTGGCCGGTGAGTGTATGTTGATATGCAATGTGCTGTGCATCTTATCTATATAGCTATACACAGGCAGTTGTTTAAACAATCAGGTCTGGGTCTTGCTCTGCTTCTGTCTATTTTGAGGTCTGCTGGCACATAGCGAGGTGAACTACAAGAGCTAGGGTCCATCCTCATTGGGTACACCTTAAGATGACTTTTATGCTCTTTTTTTTATCAAAACCGTGTTGGTTAAGTATCTTATGATATTTACATGTGCTATTTTTACTTGTTGATTTACTGCACGGTATTTGCTCATTTTGTTTGAATCCAAGGTTCTCACAGGCTTAAAGCAACCTCCACTCTACAGACCCGGGAGCGATTGTGCTCTACTGCAGAGCTTAACCATATTGGCGCGCTGCGCAGTTAGGAATGGCAGTCACTCCCAGTGGGCCCCTCGGCCCTGCGGAAGCTACACTACTGCCTCTTTTTATTTTTCTGTGTATCGAACTCTTTGAGGACTTATTTGTGCATATTGATCTTTCATCTTTAACCCCTTCACCACCCAGTCGGTTTTAACCTTTATGACCAGGCCAACTTTTACAATTCTGACCACTGCCACTTTATGTGGTAATAATTTTAATAATTCAAAGTATCCCATTGATTCTGAGATTTTTTTTTTTTGTGACACATTATTTATGCCAGTGGTAAATTTCGTTCAATGTTTTTTGCATTCATCTGTGAAAATATAGAAATTTTGGAAAAACATTTTGAAAATTTTAAAGTTATCAAAATTTACTTTTTATGCCCTTAAGTTAACCACTTTACAACCTTTGACATATGCATATGTCCAGGTCGCCTAGTATTTACCAACTTTTGATGTATGGATACATCATGGCGATTTTGCATGTACAAAGTGTCAGCTGATTCTGACAGCTGACACACAGCACTCAGTGAAGGAGCGGTGCCAGTACCGCTCCCAGCACCTTAACCCCTTAAATACTGCGACCAATATCGATCGTAGTATTTAGCAGGCTAGCAGAGGAAGGTAGCCCCCTCTGCTCTTCGATCAGCGCCCCTGCATCGTCATTGTAAGGGGCCGATCATGGTGTGGCAAGTTTGCCTGTCAGTGCAGTGCTGATAGTTTATAAAGCATAGCAAATGCTATGCTTTACAAGAGATCAAACTGTAAAAACTGAAAGTCACATAATGAAACAAATAAAAAAAAAGTGCAAAAAAATGGTAAAAATATGTAAAAAATTCACAAAATAATTGAAAAAATAAATATATACAAAGTACCCATAAATGAATATTTTTAGGGAAAAAGAAACAACAATACATATTTGGTATCGCCGCATCGCAAACAACCCGAGCTATAAAACTGTCCCAGTAGTTAAGTGAACATTGCAAAAATGAGGCAGAAAACAATGCTTCATCATACCACCAAACAAAAAGTGGAATAAAACAAGATCAAAAAGATTAATGCAAATAAAAATTGTATCGCTGAAAACGTCATCTTGTCCCACAAAAAGCAAGCTGCCATACAGCTCCATCAGTGGAAAAATAAAAAAGTTATAACTCTTAGAATAAAGCGATGCAAAAATAATTATACATATAGTCTATAAAATAGTTTTTTTTGCAAAAGCACCAAAACATTAAAAAAAAAAAAAGATATAAGTGTGGTATCGCTGTAATCATGCTGACCCGAAAAATAAAGCTGCCTTATCAATTTTATCACACTCTAAACAGCATAAAATAAAAAATAAAAAAACAATTCCTGAATTGCTGGTTTTTGTTCATTTTGCCTCTCAAAAATCAGAATAGAAAGGGATAAAAAAAATGTTGTGTGTCCGAAAGTAGTACCAGTAAAAACATCATCTCGTCCCGCAAAAAATAAGCTCACGATTGTTGGCTGAAGTATAGAAAAATTATAGCTCTCAAAATATGGTGATGCAAAAACTAGTTTCTGTAAAAAAAATCTCCTTTTAGTGTGTGACAGCAGCCAAGCAGAAAATCTGGTATCGTATACAATTGCACCGACCCGAAGAATAAAGTCGTCTAATCACTTATATGAGGAACGGCATGAAAAATAAATAAAGTCAATTCTTCACCTGCTGTTGATTTGTTCGTGCTGCCTCCCAAAGATCGCAGTAAGGTTTGGCTCATTTATCCTGTGCTCTGTGCTAAGCGCTTACACCAGGGTTTCCATGTAAATCTCTGAAATACATTCTTCAGATCAATCCCCTGGCCCAGCTCTTACTTTTGGAGACACACACCCATAAATTAGGCGGGCTCTCATCGCTACAGAAATCCCAAACAAATGGACACTAAATGAGGTTTAGGCACACTTTGGCGCTCAGACGAGAGGGGGCATTTGGATTTGGGAGTGAAAAATTTGAGTTGATGCTTTTATTGGGAACATTTTACAAAATGTTTGGGATCATATTTATCCTCCGAGTGACATGATTCAGATGAAACCCCGAAAGATCCATTCACTATAATGAATAGTGAATCTCTGTATCTCTGTTCAGCGATATCCTTTTATTCAGAAGTGCGCAAAACTGTGGCGGACAGCATTTTTTTGCTCACCTAAGCCTTGTTCCCATGATGAGCTTTTGGTGATTTTTAAAAAACTATTTCTAGGGCACTCTTCTGATTCCAAAGTGTAACAGAATCACAAAATCTAAAACCATGTTCAACCAGATGTTTTACAGTCCTGAACAAAATAATGTAAAGTTTTTCTAGGGAAGAATTTTTGAAATAAAAATAGAGTATTGAATATAATGGAAGCAACATGGAAAAAAACTAATTAAGAATCTGTGCCCAAAAGATTGTGCATTTTGATTTTAGTTTACTACATTTTTATTACGGTTATTGCATTACTATAGCATCTGCCGACTGACACACTATATGTGCATCAGAAATTAATATACCAGGATTAATACATATGTTACTGTTAGGTTATAGTATTATGGCCTGGCACCATGACTGAGGTTCTAATAATGCATCATAAGGGCCTATAAAATGTGCCTGTATTACTCTTATATAAAAAAATTAGTCTTAGGCCCTTTCACGCAACAATATTATACATTAGCATTTAATGCAAACCAAATTTAAATGGAAACTTATGGAAAGATTTAGTTGTCTTCCATGTTTTGATCCCACTGCTGATATTTTGCTTTGGAATACTGATCTAAATACTGCTAAATTAAAAAAAGTCTTAGATAATAAAATATTAAATACAATACCATACCTGAAAAATTAAATATTTCATTTTTTTCTCAAGGTACCTCGGATATTCATTGGAGAAAAATGCATTGGCGGTTGTTCTGACCTGGTACCACTAGATGGCAGTGGAGAGCTAGAGAAAATGCTTGTATCAATTGGAGCCCTGGAGAAATGAAATGGTAACTGCTTCAGTGGCATTAATGGGATCTGTAAATTGTTTTTTCATTGGTTTATCTTAATTAAATATTTTTCTTTAATGTTCTTTTAGGTAAATGCACTGATTAAATAAGAATTCAGCTTATTTTTTTCTTTCATTACTTAATTATTTCACATTAATATAGGATATTTAAAGGGCTCCTGCAGATACTTTTGGCGCTGTGATTGGTTTAATAGACCAAAAGATTTTGCCACACTCCCTTTAACCTATTCGCACCATTTTTCTTTTTTTATGCTTGTTTTTATTTTTATCTTAGTCTTCCAAAAGCTGTAACTTTATTTTTCATGTTGACTTTGCCAAATGAAATCTTGTTTTTTTCCAGGATGAGTTGTGGGTTTAAATGCTATTCCTTAAATTATCTTATACGGACATGAAACATGTACAAGTAAAGTAGACTTGAACCCCCCTCCACCCACCCACTATTTAGTCACCTGCGGTTTTCATTTTTATGGTGCGTTTTAAAGAGACATGTTCACATTGTGCCAGAAGGATTATGTTAATGGCAATTGTATATATCTGTTAAAATGTTATTTGACTCGTGTTGCTATCTTCTGAGACCAATAACTTCTTTATTTTTTAGTAGATGGGGCTGTGTGACAGCTCTTTCTAGGTGACTGAAAACAGTATGTCAGCTATATACACTGCTCAAAATAATAAAGGGAACACTTATACAAAATATAACTCCCAAGTGAATCAAACTTCTGTGAAATCAAATTGCCCCCTTAGGAAGCAACACTGTTTGACAATCAATTTCACATGCTGTTGTGCAAATGGAATAGACAATAGAAGGAAATTATTGGCAATTATCAAGACACCCTCAAAAAATGGAGTGGTTCTGCCGGTGGGGACCACAGACCACATCTCAGTACCAATGCTTTCTGGTTGATGTTTTGGTCACGTTTGTTGGTTGGGCTTTCACACTCGTGGTAGCATGAGACAGACTCTACAACCCACACAAGTGGCTCAGGTAGTGCAGCTCATCCAGGATGGCACATCAATGCGAGCTGTGGCAAGAAAGGTTTGCTGTGTCTGTCAGTGTAGTGTCCAGAGGCTGGAGGCACTACCATGACACAGGCCAGTACACTAGGAGACATGGAGGGGGTCGTAGGAGGGCAACAAACCAGCAGCAGGACCGCTACCTCAGCCTTTGTGCAAGGAGGAACAGGAGGAGCGCTGCCAGAGCCCTGCAAAATGATCTCCAGCAGGCCACAAATGTGCATGTGTCTGCACAAACTGTTAGAAACTGACTCTATGAGGATGATCTGAGTGCCCGACGTCCACAGATGGTGGTTGTGCTCACAGCCCAACACCATGCAAGATGCTTGACATTCACCACAGAACACCAGGATTGGCAAATTCGCCACTGGCGCCCTGTGCTCTTCACAGATGAAAGCAGGTTCACACTGAAAACATGTGACAGACGTGACAGAGTCTGGGGACACCGTGGAGAGTGATCTGCTGCCTGTAACATCCTTCAGCATGACCGGGTTGGCAGTGGGTCAGTAATGCTGTGGGGTGGCATTTTTTTGGAGGGCTGCACAGCCCTCCATGTGCTCGCCAGAGGTAGCCCGACTGCCATTAGGTACCGAGATGAGATCCTCAGACCCCTTGTGAGACCATATGCTGGTGCGGTTGGCCCTGGGTTCCTTCTAATGCAGGATAATGCCAGACCTCATGTGGCTGGAGTGTGTCAGCAGTTCCTGCAAGATGAAGGCATTGAAGCTATGGACTGGCCCGCCCATTCCCCAGACCTGAATCCGATTGAACACATCTGGGACATCATGTCTCACACCATCCACCAGCGTCACGTTGCACCACAGACTGTCCAGGAGTTGGAGGATGCTTTAGTCCAGGTCTGGGAGGAGAACCCTCAGGAGACCATCCGCCGCCTCATCAGGAGCATGCCCAGGCGTTGTAGGGAGATCATACTAGCACGTGGAGGCCGCACACACTACTGAGCATGATTTTCTTTTCTTGAGGTATTTCCACTGAAGTTGGATCAGCCTGTAACTTCATTTTCCACTTTGATTTTGAGCATCATTCCAGCTCCAGGCCTCCGTGGGATATTATTTGTGATTTACGTTGATCATTTTTAGGTTTTATCTTTCTCAACACATTCCACTATGTAATGATTAAAGACTCACAACTGGAATATTTCATACAGTGATATCTAGGATGTGGGATTTTAGCGTTCCCTTTATTTTTTTTGAGTAGTGTGTGTGTGTATATGTATGTATGTATGTATGTATGTATGTATGTATGTATGTATATATATATATATATATATATATATATATATATATATATATATAATTCTCTCTTCATTATTAGAACCAATTAAATGTATGTTTAAAAATATTTTTGCAATCTTTTTTATATATATATTCTTGTACCTGTGGTTACTTGGTCATTAAATCACAGGTACAATGCACTGTAATAGTTTGATTGCAGTGTATTGTAAATGAGCAATCTAATATATAAAGCTGAATGTGTGTGTGTGTGTATGTGTGTGTGTGTATGTATGTGTGTGTGCATGTCCGGGATTGGCATCTGCACCGTCGCAGCTACAGCCACAAAATTTTGCACAGTCACACGTCTGGACCCTGAGAGCGTCATAGGCTATGTTGTGAGGCGAAATTTTAACCCCGCACGTTCCAATTCACCAAACAATTTTGCCCCTATCTACATAATCGGGAAAAAGTGAAAGGAAAAGTGTTGGAGGCAAATTGACAGCTGCCAGATGTGAACAAGGGGAACTTAAAGAGTGAGAGCAATGGCACCAAAGAGTATATACCGTACAGTTGCTAAGGTGGGGCCCCGACATGGGATACTCACCACACACAGGGATATGAACACACACACAAAATGCGCCACACACTACCACGTGCTTGAACACATACCACCCTCAGCACACATTTCACCACACATACACCAACCTCGCCACATAAAAGTTCAAACACAAAAGTCGCCACTCAAAACTCACCACATGCAAAACTAGGCTCACGCAAAACTCGCCACACGTGCAAAACTCACCTCATGGAAAACTCGCCACACGCAAAACTTGCACACGCGGAAAAATTGCCACATGCACAAAAGTTGCAAGACATGCAAAAGTTGCCTCACACAAAATTTGCACATACTCAAAACGCACCACACATAAAACTCGCCACGCGCAAAACTTGCCATGCGCAAAACTTGCTGCACACAACTTGCTACACTAATCTGTCACATGCAACTCGAAACACAAAGTTGCTACACGCATGTCGCCACACAAAACTCATCTCACAAAAGTCGCTACATGCATGTCGCCACACAAAACTCATCTCACAAAAGTCCCTACATGCATGTAGCCACATGCAACTCAACACACACAACTTGACACATGAAACCCGCCCTAAAACACACACAAGTCTGGTATTATCCTTCAAAAATAAAAATCTGATTAATAAGCAGACAAACTACAAGAGCAACAAATGTACCATATAGGAAATACGGCAGCTGTCAGTCTATTATGTGTATGTGTGAGCTAATATATACTGCCTATCAGGCTTCCAATTCAGCTTACAAATACTGAGGTAAAAATACTGAGCAAATAACGTGTGAACGAGGTCTTAGGCTAGTTTCACATTATCGTTTAAAAACGCAGCGCTTAAAACGCAAACGCAGGTGGTGAAAAAAACGCATGTAAATGTGGCAAAACGCCGTGTTTTTTAGACGCATGCGTTTTCGCATGCGGTAAAAAAAACGCGCCGTTTTGCCGCATTTACATGCGTTTTTTCCTGCGTTTGCGTTTTTGAAACGCATGCTGAGAAGTGTGTGACAGCTGCCAATCATCAAAATCAACAAGAAACCCCACCATAAATAGAAATAGCTAGGGTTAGGGTTAGGATCCCTACGGTTAGGGTTAAGGTTAGGGTTAGGATTAGGGTTGAGCGACTTTTCCTTTTTTGAGGTCGAGGGTTAGGGTTAGGATTATGGTTGAGCAACTTTTCCTTTTTTGAGGTCGAGTCGGGTTTCGCAAAACCCGACTTTCTCAAAAGTCGAGTCTAGTGAAATCGGCCGATCTTCTTGAAAAGTCGGGGTCGGGGGATCGGCCGAAACACGAAACCCAATGCAAGTCAATGGGAAATCTATATATTTTTATATTTACTTAAGCGCGATATAGCAGAAAAGCCGGTAATTCAATTGCCTGCTTTTCATTTCTCCTGCCTAAACCCGACATGATATGAGACATGGTTTACATACAGTAAACCATGTCATATCCCCCTTTTTTTTGCATATTCCACACTACTAATAGTAGTGTGTATGTGCAAAATACAGGGGAGATGACACACAGGTATATACTATATACAGGGGAGATGACACACACATATATACTATATACAGGGCAGATGACACACAGGTATATACTATATACAGGAGGAGATGACACACAGATATATACTATATACAGGAGAGATGACACACATATATACAGAAGCAGATGACACACAGGTATATACTATATAATGGAGGATATGACTTACAGGTATATACTATATACAGGAGGAGATGACACACAGGTATATACTATATACAGGAGGAGATGACACACAGGTATATACTATATAATGGAGATGACTTACAGGTAAACACTATATACAGGAGGAGATGACACAGATATATACTATATACAGGGGAGATGACACAGATATATACTATATACATGAGAGATGACACACAGGTATATACTATATACAGGGGAGATGACACACAGGTACATACTATATACAGGGGAGATGACACACATATACTATATACAGGGGAGATGACACACAGGTATATACTATATGCAGGAGGAGATGAGACACTGGTATATACTATATACAGGAGGAGATGACACACTGGTATATACTATATACAGGAGGAGATGACATACAGGTATATACTATATAAAAGAGATGACACATAGGTATATAGAGGAGGAGATGACATACAGCAGGTATATACTATATACACGGGAAATGACATACAGGTATATACTATATATAGGAGATGACCTACAGGTATATAGTATATACAGAAGAGATGACATACAGGTATATACTATATACAGGAGGAGATAACACATAGGTATATACAATATACAGGAGGAGATGACATACAGCAGGTATATACTATATACAGGAGGAGATGACACAAGTATATACAATATACAGGAGGAGATTACATACAGCAGGTATATACTATTTACAGGGGAGATGACATACAGGTATATACTATATACAGGAGATGACATACAGGTGTATACTATATATAAGGGAGATGACAAACATGTATATAATGAGGGGAAAATGAGAGGTGTGAGGTGAAAATGAAAAGGTGTGAGTGCAAAATGAGAGGAGTGAGGGAAAATAGTGGAGTGATTGGAAAATTACAGATGTGAGGTCGAAATGACAAGTGTTAGGGGGAAATGAGAGGAGTGAGGGGGAAATGAGAGGAGTGAGGGGGAATGAGAGGAGTGAAGGGGGAATGAGGAGTAAGGGGGAAAATGAGGTGTAAGGGAGAAAATGAGAGATGTGAGGGGGAAAATGAGAGGCGTGATGGGAAAATGAGAAGTGAGGTGCTATAACTAACCACAGATATTTACTATGTCCAGGCAACGCCGGGCTCTTCAGCTAGTCTCCTATAAAGCACTAGCATATAAAGATAGTAAACATGTGATGTTCAGTAGACCACTTACTGCCATAACTATAAAGTGGCACCCACCTTTATCTTGCTATTGACCGATGCATCTACAGGGTTAAACTGCAGCTAACTGCTCCGATAGCAGCAGTGTCACGTAGCTAACGGCTCAGCTCCTGCACCCACTCCAAAAACTTGCATTCGAGATGTAATGCATATTCACGTCCCATTCCCAGAAGGGGTTAACTAGACAAATGATGGGTTATATGCTTTTATTTTGTATGTACAGATTTGAATTACAATATTTAAATGTTGCCTTTCATTGGCATATACTGAATTCTGATTTACTCTTTCTTTACAGAAGCCAATGACTGACTGGTTTCAGCCCAGATTCCAAGTCTCAAGTGACCTAATGATGCCACTCAAAATATTTATTGGAGTTTACCATTAAAGCTGGTATTAAATTAATAAAAATCATTCCATAAAAATGTCCTTTTGTTAACCCCTTTATGTGCAGAAAATAAGCTCTAGGGTTTAAGGATTAGGAGTCTGAAGCATAGATCAGAATTCAAGCTCAGTTTAAAGAGACCAAGCCTTTAGCTGGTGCACCTAGCGTAACATCTCAGTATCATCTGTAACTGGCATTGAACCCCGATTAAGCAATTAAGTAAAACATAAAATTTCAGCCCAACTTTTCTCATTGTCACTCTAGTTTTGGTCAACTCGGCCAAAATGGTTAGAACAGGGTAGGACAGGGCATGACGACACCCTCTTTTCTAATTGATGATAAGCTGTGTCGTACCTTCCAACTGGAGTAAGATTTATGGCAAGGCGCACGGCGGTACACACCACTCTTAGTTAGACGTCCTTGATTCATTAATGAATCGGGTGTATCTGACTCCCAACATGTCCCCTCATAAAAACTGGCATGTACAACACTGATCTTAATGAATTGGGCCTTTGTCTTTGGTATCTCTCATGCCCTATCGAAAAGATGTCAAGTTTGACCTCTTAATAAGTAAACTGATAACGGAATACAGAGGCACTGCAAGTCCCAACATAATCTTGCAATACATAAATGCACACTGGGATACGTAGGTAATATAAATCACAGCATAGCCAAGCATCACATGTGGAGAAGAATAGCAGAACTTCCCTGAGTGGGGTCACCTCTTATTTGTAGGCACAGAACTCTCCACCCTGATGATGATGCTGCAGCTCTCAGAACATGGACATTCTGGAGAGGTAGAGCCTGATGGGGAGTAAGAGAAGACAAGACCAAACTCCTTTCATACCTATTTACACCAATATTGAATATTCACTTTAGAGTAACTATTTAAATTTTTTTCAGCCTTATAGTGAAGATCAGAAACGTTATCTTATATTTCATTTTAGGAAAAATGTTTCTTTACTAACTCATCGGTCACTCTTCAACCCTGCAAGGGGAAGAAGTTGGAGGGAGACAGATTCAGAGACACACAGACAAGGTGTTGCCGCTTCTAGTGACTAGAACTTGCAGAATGGAAAAAAATGTTAGATATTGGAGTAAGAATATTGACAAAGGAAAAGATCCTTCCAGAGGCAACAAGAAAAAGAAAAAGGAGTGTTTGTTTACTCAAGAAATGGAAAATCTTTTTCTCTGACCGTGAACAGATAAATATTAAGAAAGATGACATAAGAAATTATAGTTAAAATGTTCTCACTTTATTAATGCTGAAAGGGTTCAAGAAGCACACCTGATACATTACAGGCTCACAACACGCCAACATTACAGGACCGTCTCTCATAGTAACATAGTTAACAAGGCGAAAAAAGACATTTGTCCATCCAGTTCAGACTATGTTCTGTCAGAATAAATCCCCAGATCTACATTCTTCTAAAGAACCTAATAAAAATAAGATACAATATTGTTACACTCCAGGAAGACATCCAGGCCTCTCTTGAACCCTCGACTGAGTTCTCCATCACCACCTCCTCAGGCAAGAAACTCCAGATTCTCACTGCCCTAACAGTAAAGAATAATCTTCTATGTTGGTGGAAAAACCTTCTTTCTTCCAGACGCAAAGAATGCCCCCTTGTGCCCGTCACCTTCCTTGGTATAAACAGATCCTCAGCGAGATATTTGTATTGTCCCCTTATATACTTATACATTGTTATTAGATCGCCCCTCAGTCATCTTTTTTCTGGACTAAATAATCCTAATTTTGCTAATCTCTCTGAGTATTGTAGATCCCCCATCCCCTTTATTAATTTTGTTTCCCTCTGTACTCGCTCTACTTCCATTATATCCTCCCTGAGCACTGGTGCCCAAAACTGTACACAGTACTCCATGTGTGGTCTAACCAGGGATTTGTACAGAGGCAGTATAATGCTCTCATAACGTATATCCAGACCTATTTTAATGCACCCCATGATCCTGTTTGTCTTGGCAGCCGCTGCCTGGTACCGACTGCTCCAGGTAAGTTTATCATTAACTAGGATCCCCGAGTCCTTCTCCATGTCAGATTTACCACGTGGTTTCCCGTTCAGTGTGTAATGGTGATATTGATTACTTCTTCCCATGTGTATAACCTTACATTTATCATTGTAAAATCGCATGTGCCACCTCTCGGCCCATGTTTCCAACTTATCCAGATCCATCTGAAGCAGAATACTATCTTCTCTTGCATTGACTGCTTTACATAGTTTTGTATTATCTGCAAATATCAATATTTTACTGTGTAAAACCTTCCACCAGATCATTAATAAATATGTTGAAGAGAATAGGTCCCAACACCAAACCCTGCGGTACCCCACTGGTCACAGTGACCCATTTAGAGAATTTACAATTTATAACCACTCTATGCTTTCTATCACTAAGCCAGTTACTGACGAGACAACAAGTTGAATTTTTTGGAAGGTGTATGTCCCATTATATCTGGCATAGAGGTAACAGAGCATTTCAGAATAGGAACATCATACCAACAGTAAAATATGGTGGTGGTAGCGTGATGGTCTGGGGCCATTTTGCTGCTCAGGACCTGGAAGACTTGCTGTGGTAAATGGAACCATGAATTCTGTGATCTACCAAAAAATCCTGAAGGAGAATGTCTGGCCATCTGTTCATGATCTGAAGCGCACTTGTGTTATGTAGTAGGACAATAATCCAAAATATACCAGCAAGTCCACCTCTGAATGGCTTAAGAAAAACAAAATTAAGACTTTGGAGTCGCCTAGACACAGTCCTCACCTTAATCCAATTGAGATTCTATGGCATGATCTTAAAAAGGCGGTTCATGCTCGGAAACCCTCCAATGTGGCTGAATTGTAACAATTCTGCTAAGATATGTGGGCCAAAATTCCTCTAGGTCATTGGAAAAGACTCATTGCCCAAACGCTTGATTGCAGTTGTTGCTGGTTATTAGGTTTAGAGTGCAAATAACTTCTTTACACAGGGCCCTGTAGGTTTGGATTTCCTTTTCCCTTAAAGACCTTCATTTAAAAAACTGCACTTTATGTTTACATGTATTATCTGTGTCTAGTATTTAAATTTGTTTGGTGATATGAAATGTTTAAGTGTGACAAACATGCAAAAGAATAGGTAATCATGAAAGAGAAAATACTTTTTCACACAACTGTATGTGTATATTATATTATTCCCAACAGCACAGACCTTCCTTAAGATGTCATTTTTTTTTTTACATATATGAGAAAGAACACCTCGTTTGCCATGAATGTATTGGATCGATGTCACCAATTTTTGGTCCATGCACCCATTGTAACATCAGTGTCTAATCTATTTTTCTCGTTTGAAAAAAACATTCCTTGCTTCTGCCACCTATTAAACTTAAAAAAAAAAATGGATAGCACTCTGACACATGCCACCCAAGTAATATTTGTTTTTTGAACCAATTTCCTTTTAATGGGCAAGTTTGATCTGCAAATCAGATTTAAAAAAATCATGTATCTATTCTTGGACCAACAAAAAAGACACGAACAATTCCATAGACAATAATGTATACATGACAAAAGCTGTATGTGAATCACAGATGTCTGAATGAGGCCTTTGTCATAAGTAGTGGAAGTGCTGCCTGTATGTACTATCGCTGAATCATAATGATGCTGGATTCCTACCGTTCCCATGCTGCCTCATGGCCCTTGATGCATATCTCCTTTTGCCACTTCTTGGGGTACGTAAACACGGCATCTTACTACAGAGTTTCTGAAGAGCTAAAAGCTGCTTGAAGAATGATCAGGGCATGTTTATTGACGCTTCATTGGTTTGAAGCCTTGAGATGTTAAATGGAACCTGCCACCAGATTTGGCCGATATGAGATGCGGTCATCACCTTTCAGGGCTGATATACAGCATCCTATAATGCAGTATATCTGCCCCCAACCCGATCTGCAAGAGAAAAAAAACTTATACTCACCTGCGGGGCGGTCCGGTCCGATGGGTGTTGATCTTCTTGGTTTGGCGCCTCCCTTCTTCTTGCTTCATGTGGATAACGGACCTCCTCGGCACTGCGCTCCTGCGCAGGCATGCTTCGCTGCCCCGTTGAGGGCAGAACAAAGTACTGCAGTGCGCAGGTGCCAGAAAGGTCAAAGAGCCCCGGCGCATGCACACTGCAGTACTTTGCTCTGCCCTCGACAGGGCAAAGAAGTACACCTGCGCAGGAGCGCTGTGCCGAGGGGACTGTGTGGATGACAAAGGGACGCATCATCCACAGAAAGCAAGCAGGAGGATGGGGGTCATAAGAATATGGGAGGCGCCAGACCACCCCGCAGGTGAGTATAATAAAAGTTATTTTTCTTCTCTTGCAGGTCGGGTTGGGGGCCGATATAAAGCATTATGAAAATGGTGACGAGACAAGTCAGAGCAGGGCATGGCTATGTCAGCCTGCCAATTTAATAAGAAGTGGTTGCGTTTCTTACCCCCAAAATCTTACTGCAGTCGCTGACTGGAGAAACATTTCTGGTGAGGTGCACACCACTGATAGGATGTGCCAAATTCATTAAGCACCGTGCATCTCTTAATTAATTTGAAGCATCTAATTCCTTCCAACCGCCAGTCTCAATGAGTCTGGGCCAAAGTCAGCAGAAGCACGTGTCAGTTATAGTCACACACAGCTCTGCACTGAGATCAGGAGAACAGAGCGGCCATCAGACTGGTAACTTCACTTTTTATTTATAAATAAAATATCCTGGACAGAAAAAAAAAGAGGATAAAAAAGAAAAAACGCTACCTAAGCACAATAACTACAGTAACCAACACTATGAAAGATACATTTGCTCACCTGAACAGGTTTTGCAGACTGAGCACAACACTGGTAGTTTAAACAAACTCCTGGGATACCTCATGCGGCATGGGGCTCATCTAATGGCCGAGGCAGCAAACTTTCTGGGCCTAGAAGTTGTTCCACTTGAGTAGTATGAGGTGAAAAAACTATGGCCCTTCTGTTTGTAAAGAGGATTCCTAGTGATCTGGATATATCTACGAATGTTTGCATCCAAATATGGTAGTGGAATCTTTGACGATCAAAGGACAATCACCGAATGGATCGTGGATATAGAGGAGTTCAATATTTATTTGATGTGATCACAATCGGTAGTTTCTATATCACGTACACGATGGCTAAAAACATTACAACAATAAAAAAAAAAAAATTGAACCATAACATAACGTGTTTCTGCCATATATGCCTTCATCAGGTGAATAAAAAGTGTTTTTAGTCATTATATACAGGTGATTCTCACAAAATTAGAATATCATCAAAAGTTAATTTATTTCAGTTCTTCAATACAAAAAGTTAAACTCATATTATATAGAGTCATTACAAGCAGAGTGATCTATTTCAAGTGTTTGTTTCTGTTTATGTTGATGACTATGTCTTACAGTCAATGAAAACCCAAAAGTCATTATCTCAGTAAATTAGAATGCTTTATAACACCAGCTTGAAAAATGATTTTAAAATCTGAAATGTTGGCCTACTGAAATGTATGTTCAGTAATGCACTCAATACTTCCTCGGGGTTCCTTTTGCATCAGTTACTGCATCAATGCTGCGTGGCATGGAGGCAATCAGCCTGTGGCACTGCTGAGGTGGGATGGAAGCCCAGGTTGGTGTGATAGCAGCCTTCAGCTCATCTGCAATGTTGGGTCTGGGGTCTCTCATCTTCCTCTTGACAGAGATCTATGGGGTTAAAGTCAGGCGAGTTTGCTGGCCAATCAAGCACAGTGATACTGTGGTTTTTAAAACCAGATATTGTTAATTTTGGCAGTGTGGACAGGTGCCAAAATGAATTTTCATCTCCAAAAAGCTTGTTGGCATAGGGAAGCATGAAGTGCTCTAAAATTTCCTGTTACACGGCTGCGCTGACTTTGGTCTTGATAAAACACAGTGGACTTACACCAGCAGATGACATGGCTCCACAAACCATCACTGATTGTGGAAACTTCACACTAGACCTCAAGCAGCTTGGATTGTGGCCTCTCCACTTTTCCTCCAGACTCTGGGACCTTGATTTCTAAATGAAATGCAAAATTTACTTTAATCTGAAAACAACCCCTTGGACCAATGGCGTTTTTTATTGGTCATGAGTGGCTTGACATAATGAATGCGACACTTGTAGCCCATGTCCTGGATACATCTGTGTGTGGTGGAGCTTGAAGTAATGACTCCAGCAGCAGTCCACTCCTTGTGAATCTCCCCCAAATTTTTGAATGGCTTTTTCTTAATCCTTTCAATGCTGCGGTTACCCCGGTTGCTTGTGCACCTTTTTCTGCCACACTTTTTCCTTCTACTCAACTTTCCATTAATATGCTTGGATACAGCACTCTGTGAGCAGCCATCTTCTTTAGCAATGACCTTTTGTGGCTTACCCTCCTTGTAGAATGTGTCAATGACTGCCTTCTGGACATCTGTCAAGTCAGCAGTCTTCCCCATGATTGTGGAGCCTACTGAAACAGACTAAGGGACCTTTTTAAACTCTTAGAATAATTAACAAAAAACACATGCAAAGGTTTCCTAATTTACAAGCACCACAGACCCTTCAAACAGCTGATGGGTGGGAGTGTCAAGAGATGGATCTCCATTTATCTTTTATTGATGACCTATACTAAAGATTAGTGATGAGCGATCGTGCTCGGATAAGGTGTTATTCTAGCATGCTCATGTGCTAACAGAGTATCTTCGGCATGCTCAAAAAAAATGTTCGAGTCCCCGTGGTTGCCTGTCTCACGGCTGTGCGACAGCTAAAAACACATGGCGTAATGGTCTGTTTGTTAGGCAATGCCTGCATGTGTTGCCGATTGTTGAACAGCCGCGGGGACTCAAACATATTATTCGAGCACGTCGAAGTTACTCAGTTAGCACCCGAGTATGCTAGGATAACTCCTTATCTGAGCATGTTTGCTCATCACTGCTAAAGATCAGTAGTTTCATCCAGTCTCAACCTAAAAACCCCTTAAATGGGGTGTATTCAGGCTTAAGGCAGCTTGAGATATAAATATAGCACAGATCATGGTTATATCAAATTTGCTTGTGTGAAAGAGGCCTAACAGAGCACTCGGCTATAAACTGCATTGGCCTTGATGCGTCTGTACACTTAGCCTACATTACACATTAGGAGCTTTTCCCATCACATAGTGTAAGTTTCCTATCAGCTGTCATTTATTAAATGAAGGCCAAAAATGTGGGGAAGGGGTTTGGCCTCTGCTGACTGGTTCCTTAACGGTATACGAAAAAGGCAACAAACTACAATTTCCTACAGAGAGGGAGGCTGCAAAGAAATGTATACCATGTCAGGGGCTGATTTATCACTGGTGCAACCTCACAGGAGTCACAAGAGGTAAGTGGGCCACTTCTACCTCAAAGCAGGTGCAATTGTGCATTTATTAGTTAATGGACTGCAAAGGGCCCATATATTTTTCTTGCATCGGGGCCCTCTTTTGTTTGTGTCCACCCCTGTACCACATGGTATACATTTATTTACAATGCTCCCTATAGTGTACAGATGCCTCAGCATTCATCCTGACTGCGCACACTTTCGGGCTCATACCTCCTGCGACAATGGCAAGAAACGTAGTGTGGACCGAGCCGCAGTGATAGGAAACAAAGAAAAGCCAGGATAAAATTGTACGTTCTTGAAGTTGCCCTGTGTATCTGAAGTCAGGTCAAAGATGGTGAGAGCATTGCTGGAGTAGTTCTGCTAATCGCAGTCCATTCGACAGATTTTTACGGTGACCTGTCAGGTGATATTATTGGTAACCCCAAGGCTTTGATATCTGTTCTGGCCATCTGAGGAGGTTATATATATTTTCGGCAAGTACATCTGAGGATGGCAGTTATCTGTAAATAGCCTAAGTGCAGTATTATTAGGCATTGACAAGTTTTAGAAAAGGGAAGCAATTAACACTTGTATGCGCCCTGGTCACATGATTGTGCATCTCTGCTTTGGCAAATGGATGTAGCTTCTGTATTCTGCTAGCTCCGTCAGGTAACTGTGGGAAGGCCACTTGTATTTTTCCACAAACTCCAGTTCCTCAGCTGAAACGAGCGAAAAAGAAAAATCTAAGATTACACAGAACATATACACAGCACAATGGTTATTTTTGGCTTCTTTTTGCCATTTGTACCAGTAATCTCTACACATTTGTTGTCTTTTATTTTGCTTGTACATACCCCATGATTTCAATGCCTTTTTTTAAGCTTGTTTTGGGTGGTGTTTTTTATTTAGCCATTTATTCCATGCCACACCAAGAACATGGTTTATTTTGCAAGAAAAAAAATAAAACACAAAAAAAACACATCAAAAGTAAATAAAAAGCACAAAAATTCACTGCAAGTAGTGCGTTTCAAATCGCTATATTGATTTAGAGGGGTTGTCCACTACTCGGACAACCACTTCTTAATGATTTTATTCTCCCATGTAAAACTGACCTTCTGAAAGAGAGGAGTAGAAGTTCTGACTTCCTCCAAATGTCAGTTTTATCTGCAGGAAGTGAGAGTGAAGCCACCCCACTGATTGGCTGCAGGGCTCACGTGACATAATGCCACTGTCGCTAACACTGCAGGGAGGTGGGTATAGGCAGTTTTTATTTTACATGAAGGAATGTAGTAATTGAGATGGGGTTGGCTAAGCAGTAAATAATCCCCTTAATCCTCATTCAAAATGTCTATATTTCACGTATGTGTTCTGTGTTTTCAAGTATAGATCATGAACCCAATATACTCTATGGTTCATGGATCAGACTTATTCTTTCAAATCAATGGATCTGTGAAAAAAAACAAACAAAAAAAGGACAACAAATGGTTGTCAGTGAATATGAAAGGCTTTTTTTTTTTTTTGCATGAAAAAAAAAAACAGATGCTGAACTGATAGTAAAAATTGACAAATAGAAAAATTGGCAATGGACCAAAAATGGATGGATAAAAATCAGATCCAGCTAAAAAAAATTTTTTCTAGCATGCAAAAATTTTTTTTAAAAAAACCACATGTCTGAATAAAGCTTTACAAACAAACAAAATCTGTCCACAGTTTAGAAAAAAAACAATTTTTATAAGTGTCTGCTGATTATGTTGCAATATAAAATTTAAAAAATGCTGTGGCCAGTTGTTAAGTTCAAGTCAATTGGGTACCATAAAGGCCAAGTTCACATCATGGTTAATTGACTTTAATGATAAAGACTTTGTCCTCTGTCTGACATAATATTTTGCCATACAAGCCTATTTGAAATGGGCACCAAAAAGTGGTCAACTGCATTTTGATGCCCGCCTCAAATAGATGAATACTGTCTACAGAGCACAATATCATTAAAGAGGCTGTTCAGGATTATAATGAAAGTCTAGAGTCACTATTTTCTGTGGACCCCATGTCTACAAAAAAAAAAAAATCAGAGACATGTCTGTTAATTGGAATCACAGATCAATATTTCCCAGTCAAGCCTCTGGGTCTGTGTTAATACTGAGAGACAGTACACAGACTGCTTGCTGATGCTATCCATGTGCTGCCTGCGATTTTCATGGAGCCATAGACTTGAATGGGTAATATTGATAGGGGATTCCAATTAACAGACGTCTCCAATTTTTTTTTTTTTTGTAGACAAAGGGTCCACAGAAAAACATGTACATGTGAATAGCACTAAAGACTTTAGTGGGTACATGTTCTAGCCATGAAAATCACAGTTAGAATATGTAAATGATTCACTTTCCCTGATGAACCTGTAATCTACAGCGGTACACATGGAGTGCCCGGGCTCCATGAGCCACGGGTCTTCATGGGTGACATGTTTTCTAACCATACTTTGGTTAGCATAGGGCACTTAATCTAGCACTGGGCACTATAGCTATTATATCTTTGGCTAGGAATAGTCTACAAGTGTTTTTCATATGTGGGTATAATAACCTTATAAGCATCTTTATATACCTTCTATAGGCTTTTCTTATGTCTATTTATTGTTGGATACGTGGATGCATCTGACTACAGCTATTTGAGATTGCTATTATACATTATTTGAGATTCATTACATTGGTTTACATTTTGCACCTTATAGTATATTTCAATCTTCCCGTAGCCCATCTCCAGTATGCCTTGTTCTCACTGCTTTATCCCTTTGGATTATTGGTGTCCATATTATATGGTGTCCTTTGTATGCATTTATGCAAGCTTCATACTAATTATATTTACCATTGCAAGCAATATTTATAAAAGATGATGTATTATTATGCTGTTATGTCTACCTTTTGGTATGTCATCTTGGCCCATGTCAGCATCTGATTATGTGTGGCCCAGGTTGTGTTATTGATTTTTTATATATACTGCTCAATAAAAATAAAGGGAACACTTACACAACAGAATATAACTCCAAGTAAATCAAACTTCTGTGAAATCAAACTGTCCACTTAGGAAGTAACACTGTTTGACAATTCATTTCACTTGCTGTTGTGCAAATGGAATAGACAACAGATGGAAATTATTGGCAATTATCAAGACACCCTCAATAAAGGAGTGGTTCTTCTGGTTGGGGACCACAGACCACATCTCAGTACCAATGCTTTCTGGCTGATGTTTTGGTCACTTTTGAATGTTGGTTATGCTTTCACACTCGTGGTAGCATGAGACAGACTCTACAACCCACACAAGTGGCTCAGGTAGTGCAGCTCATCCAGGATGGCACATCAATGCGAGCTGTGGCAAGAAGGTTTGCACTACTGAGCATCATTTCCTTGTCTTGAGGCATTTCCACTGAAGTTGAATCAGCCTGTAACTTCATTTTCCACTTTGATTTTGAGCATCATTCCAACTCCAGACCTCCCTGGGATATTAGTTGTGATTTACATTGATCATTTTTAGGTTTTATTGTTGTCAACACATTCCACTATGTAATGAATAAAGATTTACAACTGGAATATTTCATTCAGTGATATATAGGATGAGGGATTTTAGTGTTCCCTTCATTTTTTGAGCAGTGTATTTTTATGTTTGTACAACAATAAAAGCTGTTTTTATTTTAGGTGTGCATAGTACTAGTTTATTTCTTTTTTTTTCTCCCTCATGTCACGTACATGATTCATATACATCCAAATGAGACCTAACATACACTTTTTTGTGCACAATTCAATTTAAACTAATCTAGTATTCATTTGCACAAAATAGAATAAAGGTCTAGACCTCACTAGACACTTTCCACAAATGTCTAGAAAAGGGGTCATATATTTGATAGGACAAAAAAACTGCTCGGTTTATTGTTGGCATGCTTTAGTCTTTATTCATAAATTAAAGGTCCTATGTAATCCAACTACAACTTGAGGAAAGAAAAGGTAAATTTTATAGAAATGTCACCAAAACATTTAAATTAAGCCATGTGTTTTGGTTTAGGTTTTCTAACACTATCACTAATTACTGTGCCAATTCTAGAACGAGTTACCTGAAAGGTCTTGAAACTCTTGCTTTTGACTGAAGATCATGTGATGTGTGGCAAGAAAGTAAAGTAGCCATTTATAAAGACTTTCTGAGTTATGGAACTGTCAAACAAAACCAAATCAATATTAAAAGAAGTGAGCTATATCGGACATATACAAATCTTAACAGGCAATCTCTACACACAACAATCATTGATAGTTAAGTTTTCGATACCTATCTTGATTATTACTCTACGGCTCAAGTTGTATGAAACAGTAAATGGCACATGCCACCATATTTCTTCAGTTTCATAAAGCTGTTTTTTCTAATTTTCTATAATTTTATAAAGGAATGGAAGCTTTATTGCTGAGTAAAGCACAATGCAGAGCACCATACATTGTCATACAGCTCCATTGAAAAAATAAATATTGGCCTGCACTCTGTTGTAAGGCAAGGTGCTGGTGTAAGGGGCCAGATGACCCTAATGTAATAGAAATTCACAGCACACTCTGTAGTTTTTTAGAGCGACTGTATTCAAGTGACGTTTTGACCTATCCCTCCAACAGCAGGAGGCTAGGCAAAGTGCGGGAGCGCTGCCATCAAAGCAATTTAAAGCATATTGCCATATCGATACCATTTCGAGGACTATACAGCGCACCTTGCTTTTGACTATAACCAAGGAAATAACCCCGCACAAACTACATCTAGCCCCATGACTAAACAATTACCAACGACGTATAGAATAAGACCTGGGGATAGGTCAAAAAGTCACTTGAATATAAATCGCTCTAAATAATTTTTCCTTCACTTTATCAATTTTTTGTACTCACAAGTTGGAATAAACCTTTAATTTTCTTGCAACACATTAAACTACAGAGTTTGCGGTGAATTTCTATTACATACAGCTCCATAGTACAGATGAGCTGAAAATCCAGGTTATACAGCCCCCTGGACGCATCCTACAGATTTCTCTCTATAGGCTTATGGTGAATTCTTCCCAAACTGTTCACAAACAGTTAGGATATACATTGTTTTACTGGATGCATCCATATATAACAGTGCAACAGACACTATTCTCCATAACAAATAAAGGTACACAGAAGCACATCACCAAATGGAAGCCAAAAAGACACTCTGGGCGTTTTCAGGTGAATGTGGCCTATGGCGTTAGAGTAGCCTTGCTATTCAAATTAACCCCCATCAGTGCATTATTTCCTATACTAATCTCATGCAGCAGCTTGCTTCAGGAGACCTGTTCTACATACATTTTTTATTCTCTACCTACACAGTCTATAGGGATACACTCATGGCCAAAATGTTGACACTCTTGAATTTGTGCAGAAAATTAAGTATTTCTCACAGAAAATTATTGCAATTACACATGATTTGTTATACACATGTGTGTATTGAAACCGCACAAAAAAAAAGAGAAAAAAAAGGCAAAGTGGACATTATTTCACATAAAGTCCCCAACATGGTCTGGACAAAATTGTTGGCACCCTCACCTTAATATTTGGTTGCACGCTCTTTGGAATAAAAAAAACTGTAATCAATCGCTTTCAACATCAATCAACAAGCTTCTTACACATCTGAACTGGAATTTTGGACCACTCTTCTGCAAACTGCTCCAGACCTCTCATATTTGAAGGGTGCCTTCTCCAAACAGTAATTTTAAGATCTCTCCACAGGTGTTTAATAGGATTTAGATCCAGGCTCACTTAAAAACTCCAGAGAGCTTTGTTTCCATCCATTTCTGGGTGGTTCTTGAAGTATGTTTGTGGTCATTGTCCTGCTGGAAGACCCATGACCTAGGATGTAAACCCAGTTATATGACACTGGACACTACATTGAGAGCCAAAATCCTTTGGTAATCTTCAGATTTCATGATGCCCTGTACAGTGTCAAGGCATCTAGTGCCAGAGGCAGCAAAAAAAAACCCACATCTTTGAACCTTTACCATATTTGACTGTAGGTATTGTGTTCTTTTCTTTGTAAGCCTCATTCCATTTTTGGTAAACATAGAATTATGTGCTTTAACAAAAAGCTCTATCTTGGTCTCATCTGTCCACAAGGCAATTTCCCAGAAGGATTTTGGCTTACGCACGTACATTTTGGCAAACTGCAGTTTAGCTTTTTTATGTCTCTGTGTCAGCAGTGGGGTCTTCCTGGGTATCGTGCCACAGCATTTCATTTAATTCAAATGTCAATGGATAGTTTGCGCTGATACTGATGCATGCACCCTGAGCCCGCAGGACATTTCTTTGGAACTTGATTGGGGCTGCTTATCCACCATCCGCACTATCCTGTGTTGCAACATTTCATCAATTTTTCTCTGCCTTCCACATCCAGGCAGATTAGTTACAGTGGCATGCATTTTAAACTTCTTTATTATGTTGCGCACTATGGATGAAGGAACATCAAGGTCTCTGGAGATAGACTTGTAACCTTGAGATTGTTGACATTTTTCAACAAATTAGGATCTCAAGTCCTGACAGTTCTCTCCTCTTCTTTCTGTTCTTCATGCTTATCGTGGCAAACAAGGATACACAATGCAAAGATTGAGTCAACTTCTCTTTTTCTGTGGTTTCAGGTGGGATTTTCATATTACCCACACTTGTTAATTGCCAAAGAGGAGTTTGAATGAGCATCACATGCTTAAAACAAAGTTGTTTATCCACAATTTTGGAAAAATTTTGTCTGGCACATTATCGGGGTTTTGTGTGAAAAGTCTAAGTTGCCTTTTTATCTCTTTTTTTGTGTTGTTCCAATACACACAAAGCAAAATAAAACATGGATATAACAAAACATGTGTAATTGCAAGAATTTTCTGGGAGAAATACTTCATTTTCTGAAACAATTTCAAGGGTGCAAACACTTTTGGCAATCATTGTATATTGGGGAATTTCCATCTTTCTCTCTTTTTTTGGTGGGGGTGGGGTGATTTATTACTCCTATTGAAAAAAAGGGACAGAGGAAATGGGCCTAACACTTTTCTGTAACTTCCTACAACACTATGCCTGTACTATTAATTGTTTTCTCTTTAGACCACTTGTAAAAATACTGAAACATTTTTATGGTGCTAGAAACTGGTTATTTGAAATCACTGATTGGCAAAGATTTACACATATTCATGTAATTTAGCAGAACAAAACTTGCATTGTGTCCTGCCAGGACACGGAGCCAGCAGAATATACAACAACCCCTGATGCATCACTTTCCATGACGCTGTCTATCTGCTGTTTACTCTGGAACCAATCATAATGACAAGTTTTACTAGCAAATCTTGAGAATCCTGAAACTGCTCCAGAAAATAAGTTATTAATGAGCTGAATGATTTCTAAGGCCACGTGCACACGTTTGGTGTTTGGAAAGTTTTTTACCTCTGTACTCGTAAGCCAAAATCAGGAGAGGAACAATCAGAGGAAAAGTATAATAGAAACAAGTCACCACTTCTGTACTTATCAGCCACTCCTGGTTTTGGCTTACAAATACTGATGTGAAATACTGACCAAATACTGACATGTAGTTTTATACAGATTGAAAAACCAAGAGGACCATTAAGGCTGCTTTCACACTAGCGTCGGTACGGGCCTGTCGCAGTGCGTCGGCCCGACGTGCCGACGCGCGTTGTGAAAGTGATGCCCGACGTGGGCAGCGGATGCAGTCTTACGACGCTTCCGCTGCCCCATTGTAAGGTTCGGGGAGGAGGGGACGGAGTTTTGGCCGCGCATGCGCGGTCGAAAATGGCGGACTCGACGCACAAAACAAAGTTACATGTAACTTTTTTTGTGCCGAAGGTCCGCCAAAACACGACGCAACCATCGCATGACAGTTGCGACGTGTAGCAATACGTCGCAATGCGTCGGTAATGTAAGTCTATGGGGAAAAAACGCATCCTGCAGACAACTTTGCAGGATGCGTTTTTTCTCCTGAACGACGCATTGCGACGTATTGCAAACGACGCTAGTGTGAAAGTAGCCTTACATGGATATGAGTGTATGTGCACACGACGTCTTTTTCAGGTAAGATTATGGGTGGAATCTATTAGAAAAGCGCCACAAAACTGCTGCAAAAATGAAGATAATACGCAGCAATGTAAAAACAACATTGCTGGGCACATGTTCAGCTTTTTGTTACTTCTTTCAACATTTTCAGGATTCGGAAAGTGTGAAGCCGCTAAAAGAAGCAACATGTTCATTCCACAGGGGCTTCTGCTAGGAAACCTGTTATTGCTAGTTATAGTTTAAATTATGGACAAAAAGTCGTCGGCAGAGAAGCCGACCCAAAGATGATGGCATAACCGCCAGCAAAGCCACTTCAGGAAAAATATCACTAGCTTTTACCTAAAGAGTCTTTGCCTAAGAGAACTTGGCGAGTCCCGCAGCATCTTAAAGATGCCATGCGCACATACCCGGAGACTCTTGTAGGACAGAGTAAGATGATGCACAATCCTTGTAAAACAATTGCTCATGTGCATTGTGCTATCAACTGTTTTACTGCCTCTTGTGCAGTCTGTTGTGCACATGACAACTGAAAAATTGGTTGTGCAAATAAACCATAAAGCAAAAAATTTACACTTATTAGGTATACATATTAAGGTCATATTTCACTTAACTAAAAAAAATGAATTGTATAATTAAAAATAGTTAAAGAAAAAATCATCTATAACACTTAAGTGCCTCATTTATGGCATTGTTAATAACTGGAAACCCCTTCTCAAATGCCACAGTGCCCCAAAAACAAAAAAACAAAACAAAACAAAAAACAACATACTCCACTCTGGACCAGCACTGCTCCAGCAATGTCAGCATGGTTTCTCCTGGCACTCACTTGACATTGGTTTATCAAATGCACGCTGCAACTGGTACAACTGATAAGAGTTCTGGGAGAACCGAGAAGGCTGCCGATGGGAATACCTCTTTAAGCGTTGCATTGTAACTCCAAGATCCTATCCCAATATGTAATAGGTGCAACAATAATAATATTAGTTAATACCTCCAATTAGAAATGTAGTATAGTTTTTCTGATTCGCTATGTCTCTTTCCTCATGTGTAGGCATTACAGGACCTTAGGTATCCATAGTTACAACCACTAGCAAACTGTCACTATGTCAGTGGTCACAACCATGGATACCTAAGGTCCTGCAATGCCCGGCACATTAGGAAAGAGACATAGCGAATCAGAAAAACTATACCACATTTTTAATTGGTGGCATTTGCTATAATTATTATTATGACAACAACTACATATTGGGATAGGATATTGGAGGTAGGAATATCCCTTTAAGTGACATAATGTCACGTAAGTCCCGGGAGACACAGTGCCGACATCAGTGGAAAGGCACTAATCCGGGACTTGTGTATGTGTTATTACTGTATTTGGGACATTGTAGTATTTAAGGTATTGCTGTCCAGATAAGGACAATGCTATTAATGCTGAACTAAATGTTTTGGTTTTTTACTTCCCCTATTTTCAGCACCCAGTTTTTTTTCATTTATTATTTATTACACTATTATTTATTACAAACATTCTTTTTGTAAGGCGGGTTCCACATATTATTCTTTTTTTTCATGCATGAAAAATGGTTATTTTTTTCAGTGTCCTGAATTCATGTTTGGTCCGTTTGTCAACCCCGTTTTTCTTGTATGAAAAAAAAATTCTTATCTTTTCCTACGCATTAAGCAGTACATAATGAAAGTGGCCTAAAGCACAAGCAGGCTTAATGTGTAAGAAGTTAAAGGGATTTCCCATCTCCAAGATCCTATCTCAATATGTAGAAGGTGTAATAATAATAATAATAGCAGCAAATACCTCCAATTAGAAATGTAGTATAGTTCTTCTGATTCGTTATGTCGCTTTCATCATGTGCAGGGCATTGCAGTAACTTACGGTAGGTATCCATGGTTATGACCACTAGCAATTATCTGTCACAATATGAGTGGTTGTAAATATGAATACCTATGCTACTGCAATGCCCTTCACGTGGGGGAAGTGACATAGTGAATCAAAAGAACTATGCTACATTTCTAGTTGGAGGAATTTTATAATTATAGTGCTTTGGAACAAAGCACTATACTGTTATTCCATCGTGGATAACTTATTATTATTATTATTAGGCTTTTTTCCGCAATTAATGCGGCCCGAACCGCTAAACGCACAGACTCCAGTGAGGTGTCATTTCGAAGCCAGCGTCCACGAGAGGTGTGCTAAGTATTTTTCGTGTCGATCGGATTTGTAGTTTTGGCGCAATTTGCGTTTGAAAATGTTTTTTCCCCTCATTGTAATGCATTTCAATAGGGAAATTTCCTCATAGGGTATAATGGCCGGGTTTCTGAGGCAATTTCAAAACTGCCACCTGGCTGATTAGCTCATTGATATGCGCAGTCAGACGCAGTTACTATGCCAACGCCTACGAGCCCACTAGGAAACAGGTTTTGTCAGTCAGATAATATCAGCTCCTCTCTGTTATCAGCCATTCCCCTGTCCTGCTGTCAGTCTATTTATTCTTATTAGGCTTTTTTCCCGCAATTATTCTCTCTGTTATCAGCCATTCCCCGTACTGCTGTCAGTCTATTTCTCTCTGTTATCAGCCATTCCCCTGTCCTGCTGTCAGTCTATTCTCTGTTATCAGCCATTCCCCGTCCTGCTATCAGTCTATTCTCTCTGTTATCAGCCATTCCCCCGTCCTGCTGTCAGTCTATTTCTCTGTTATCAGCCATTCCCCTGTCCTGCTGTCAGTCTATTCTCTCTGTTATCAGCCATTCCCCCATCCTGCTGTCAGTCTATTTCTCTCTGTTATCAGCCATTCCCCTATCCTGCTGTCAGTCTATTTCTCTCTGTTATTAGCCAATCCCCGTCCTGCTGTCAGTCTATTTCTCTCTGTTATCAGCCATTCCCTTGTCCTGCTGTCAGTCAGAGTGACCCGGCCCACCAAATCGGACCCAGAGTGACCCGGGCCACCAAATCGGACCCAGAGTGACCCGGGCCACCAAATCGGACCCAGAGTGACCCGGGCCACCAAATCGGACCCAGAGTGACCCGCCCCACCAAATCGGACCCAGAGTGACCCGGCCCGCCAAATCGGACCCAGAGTGACCCGGCCCGCCAAATCGGACCCAGAGTGACCCGGCCCGCCAAATCGGACCCAGAGTGACCCGGCCCGCCAAATCGGACCCAGAGTGACCCGGCCCGCCAAATCGGACCCAGAGTGACCCGGCCCGCCAAATCGGACCCAGAGTGACCCGGCCCGCCAAATCGGACCCAGAGTGACCCGGCCCGCCAAATCGGACCCAGAGTGACCCGGCCCGCCAAATCGGACCCAGAGTGACCCGGCCCGCCAAATCGGACCCAGAGTGACCCGGGCCACCAAATCGGACCCAGAGTGACCCGGCCCACCAAATCGGACCCAGAGTGATCCGGGCCACCAAATCAGACCCAGAGTGACCCGGCCCACCAAATCGGACCCAGAGTGACCCGGGCCACCAAATCGGACCCAGAGTGACCCGGGCCACCAAATCGGACCCAGAGTGACCCGGGCCACCAAATCGGACCCAGAGTGACCCGGGCCACCAAATCGGACCCAGAGTGACCCGGGCCACCAAATCGGACCCAGAGTGACCCGGGCCACCAAATCGGACCTAGAGTGACCCGGGCCACCAAATCGGACCTAGAGTGACCCGGCCCACCAAATCGGACCCAGAGTGAACCGGCCCACCAAATCGGACCCAGAGTGGCCTCAACCCTGAGGGGCTACAACTACCAAACCAGCGCCTGAGGGGCACCCAAGTGTGAAAGTCTTGCAGGGGCAGCCCGGGCACCATTCCAAAGCACTATCTGTAGTTCCTTCAGGAAATACCCATCTAGTTCTTATTATAGTGCTTTGGAACAAAGCACTATACTGTTATTCCACCGTGGTAAACTTCTTCTTATTCTTATTATTCAGTCCGCACGTAATGCGGCCCGAACCGCTAAACTCACAGACTCCAGTGAGGTGTCATTTCGAAGCCAGCGTTCCTGAGAGGTGTGCTAAGTATTTTTCGTGCCGATCGGATTTGTAGTTTTTGCGCAATTTGTGTTTGAAAAAAGTCTTTCAATGCGTTTCAATAGGGAAATTGTCCCATACGTTTATAATGGGCTGGTTTCTGAGGCAATTTCTAAAAATAACTGCCACCTGGCTGATTAGCTCATTGATATGCGCAGTCAGACACAGTTACTATGCCAACGCCTATGAAGTCTACATCAGCTCACCAGGTCACAAGTTTTGTCAGATAATATCAGCTCTAAAGGTACCGTCACACTAAGCGACGCTGCAGCGATAGCGACAGCGATGCCGATCGCTGCAGCGTCGCTGTTTGGTCGCTGGAGAGCTGTCACACAGACCGCTCTCCAGCGACCAACGATGCCGAGGTCCCCGGGTAACCAGGGTAAACATCGGGTTGCTAAGCGCAGGGCCGCGCTTAGTAACCCTGTTGTGAATTCGGTTTGTGGGCTCCCCCGGTGGTCTGTTATGGTAGTGTCTCTTATGTGCCTTCCTCCATCTCTGATTACCTGTCGCCACCCTCTTGGGGAGTTTCCTATTTAAGGCTGCTTGGCTGTTAGTCACATGCCGGCCAACAATGTGCTAGTAGCATTCTGTTGCATTCACCTGCCTCAAGTTCCAGTTCAGCTAAGTTGAATTTTGTTTCTTGTTTTGCTATTTTTGTCCAGCTATCTGCAATGTGACTCTTCAGTGCTGGAAGCTCTTGTGGACAGAAAATTACTACTCCAGTGGCATGAGTTGTCACTGGAGTTTAAAGTATTTTCTGGATGGTGTTTTTGAATAGTGATTTTTAGGTCGACCGTGAAGTAACACTTTCCTGTCCTTCTGCTATCTAGTAAGCGGACCTCACTGTGCTAAATCTGCTGTTCATCCTACGTATGTCATTTCCTCTGAACTCACCGTCAATATCTGTGGGGGTCTACTATCATCTTTTGGGGTTCCTCACTGGAGGTAAGGCAGGCCTGTATATTCCTCTTATAGGGGTAGTTAGATCTCCGGCTGGCGCGTGGTGTCTAGGGCATCGTAGGTACATCCCCCGGCTACTGTAAGTGTTGGGTCAGGTTCAGGTCACGGTCGACCTTAGTTTCCATCACCCGAGAGCTAGTCCGTTTTGTATTCTTTTTCCCATGGTCATTGGGGTAACCATAACAGTTTGGCCGGCCTATAAAAAATCTATGTGTTAAAATATGCACTAAAGTAGGAAGGAGAAGAAAAGGTTTTTTTTTTTTTTTTTTTTCTGTGTTTGAAAGTGCACCTTAGTTTGATCATTTGTATTCCTTGCTTAAACTGCAGTCTTCAGACTTTTTTTTCTCTCCTCTCCTCTTAACCTCTGAATGCTTGGGTTACACCCATTTGAAACATGGATCCACAGAGTTTAGTTGCAGGTTTGAATAACCTTGCGACAAAAGTACAGAACCTACAAGAGTTTGTTATACGTGCTCCAATGTCTGAACCTAAGATTCCTCTGCCTGAATACTTTACCGGAGACAGATCCCGGTTTTTGAGTTTCAGAGAAAATTGCAAATTGTTTTTGTCTCTGAGATCTCACTCTGCTGGTGATCAGACTCAACAAGTTAAAATTGTTATCTCTCTACTGCGCGGCGACCCACAAAGTTGGGCATTTGCATTATCGCCAGGGGATCCTGCGTTGTTAAATGTAGATGCGTTTTTTCAGGCTTTGGGGTTGCTTTATGAAGAACCTAATTTGGAGATTTTGGCTGAGAAAGCCTTGATAGCTCTTTCCCAAGGGCAAGATGAAGCTGAGATATACTGCCAGAAATTCCGTAAATGGTCGGTGCTTACTAAATGGAATGAGTGCGCTTTAGCAGCTAATTTCAGAGAAGGTCTCTCTGATGCCGTGAAGGATGTCATGGTGGGGTTCCCTGTGCCTACAGGTCTGAATGATGCCATGAAATTGGCTATCCAGATTGATCGGCGTTTGCGGGAGCGCAAATCTGTGCACCATATGGCGGGGTCTTCTGAGGAAGAATCTGTGCACCATATGGCGGTATCTTCTGAGCAAAAACCTGTGCACCATATGGCGGTGTCTTCTGAGCAAAGACCTGTGCACCATTTGGCGGTGACCTCTGAAAAGGCATTAGAGCATATGCAATGCGATCGTGTTTTGTCTAGAGGCGAACGTCAAAATTACAGGCGCAAAAATGGATTGTGCTTCTACTGTGGAGATCCAGCTCATGTTATATCAGCATGCTCTAAACGTATAAATAAGGTTGATAAAAAGGTTGATAAATCTTTTTCTACAGGTACCTTGCAGTCAAAATTTCTTTTGTCCGTGACATTGATTTGTACCTTATCATCTGTGACTGTGAATGCTTATGTGGATTCTGGCGCCACTCTGAGTCTCATGGATTGGTCCTTTGCCAAGCGTTGTGGGTTTGATTTGGAGCCGTTGGAAGTTTCTATTCCCCTGAAGGGTATTGATTCTACACCTTTGGCTAGCAATAAACCACAATATTGGACACAAGTGACTATGCGTCTTACCCCAGACCATCAGGAGATTATTCGTTTCCTTGTATTATATAACCTACATGATGTCTTAGTGCTTGGATTACCATGGTTACAGATTCATAATCCCGTCTTGGACTGGAAATCTATGTCTGTGTTGAGCTGGGGATGTCGGGGTATTCATGGGGATGCACCTTTGGTTCCTATTTCTTCATCTACTCCCTCTGAGATCCCAGCATTTCTGTCAGATTTTTATGATGTCTTTCAAGAGCCTAAAGTTGATTCTCTCCCTCCCCACAGAGAGTGTGACTGCGCTATTGAATTGATCCCCGGTAGTAAGTTTCCTAAGGGTCGCTTGTTTAATTTGTCTGTACCTGAACATACTGCTATGCGGGAGTATATCAGAGAATCCTTGGAAAAGGGTCATATTCGCCCCTCGTTGTCTCCACTAGGGGCAGGATTTTTCTTTGTAGGTAAAAAGGATGGTTCATTGAGACCTTGTATCGACTATCGACTTTTGAATAAGATTACAGTTAAATACCAGTACCCGTTACCTTTACTTACTGATCTGTTTGCTCGTATAAAGGGGGCTAAGTGGTTCACTAAGATCGATCTACGTGGTGCGTATAATTTGGTGCGGATTAAGCAGGGGGATGAGTGGAAGACCGCATTTAATACGCCTGAAGGCCATTTTGAGTATTTGGTAATGCCTTTCGGTCTCGCAAATGCCCCTTCCGTTTTTCAGTCCTTTATGCACGATATTTTCCGTGAATATCTGGATAAGTTTATGATTGTGTATTTGGATGATATTCTTGTTTTTTCGGAGGACTGGGAATCTCACGTTCAACAGGTCAGGAGAGTTTTTCAGGTTTTGCGAGCTAATTCTCTTTTTGTAAAGGGCTCAAAGTGTAGTTTTGGAGTTCAGAGAATTTCCTTTTTGGGATATATTTTTTCCCCTTCATCTATGGAGATGGACCCTGTCAAGGTTCAGGCTATTTGTGATTGGATGCAACCTACTTCTTTGAAGAGTCTGCAAAAGTTCTTGGGTTTTGCTAATTTCTATCGCCGATTTATAGCGGGTTTTTCTGCCATTGCTAAACCTTTGACTGATTTGACCAAAAAGGGTGCTGATGTTGCTAATTGGTCCTCTGCGGCTGTGGAGGCCTTTCAAGAGCTTAAGCGCCGCTTTTCTTCCGCCCCTGTGTTGCGCCAACCTGATGTGTTACTTCCGTTCCAGGTTGAGGTGGATGCTTCGGAGATCGGAGCAGGTGCAGTTTTGTCGCAGAAAGATCCTGACTGCTCAGTAATGAGACCATGTGCGTTTTTCTCCCGAAAGTTTTCGCCCGCTGAGCGAAATTATGATGTGGGAAATCGGGAACTTCTGGCCATGAAGTGGGCGTTTGAGGAGTGGCGTCATTGGCTTGAGGGTGCTAGACACCAGGTGGTGGTCCTCACTGACCACAAGAATCTAATTTATCTTGAGTCGGCCAGGCGTCTGAAACCTAGACAGGCGCGCTGGTCATTGTTTTTCTCCCGATTTAACTTTGTGGTGTCATATCTGCCTGGGTCCAAGAATGTGAAGGCGGATGCCCTCTCTAGGAGTTTTGAGCCTGACTCGCCTGGTGATTCCGAACCTACCGGCATCCTGAAGGATGGGGTGATATTGTCAGCTGTCTCCCCAGACCTGCGGCGTTCTTTGCAGGAGTTTCAGGTGGATAGGCCTGATCGCTGTCCGCCTGGTAGACTGTTTGTCCCTGATGATTGGACCAGTAGAGTTATCTCGGAGGTTCATTCTTCCGCGTTGACAGGTCATCCTGGAATTTTTGGCACCAGGGATTTGGTGTCTAGGTCCTTCTGGTGGCCTTCTTTGTCTCGAGATGTGCGCATGTTTGTGCAGTCTTGTGATGTTTGTGCTCGGGCCAAGCCCTGCTGTTCTAGGGCCAGTGGGTTGTTGTTGCCCTTGCCTATTCCTAAGAGGCCTTGGACGCACATTTCTATGGACTTTATTTCTGACCTTCCGGTTTCTCGTAGGATGTCTGTCATCTGGGTGATTTGTGACCGTTTTTCCAAGATGGTTCATTTGGTACCTTTGCCCAAATTGCCCTCCTCCTCTGAGTTGGTTCCTCTATTTTTTCAGAATGTGGTGCGTTTGCATGGTATTCCTGAGAATATAGTGTCTGACAGGGGTACTCAGTTTGTGTCTAGATTTTGGCGGACGTTCTGTGCCAGGATGGGTATCGATTTGTCTTTTTCGTCTGCATTCCATCCTCAGACTAATGGCCAGACTGAGCGTACTAATCAGACCTTGGAGACTTACTTGAGGTGTTTTGTGTCCGCTGATCAGGATGATTGGCTTGACTTTTTGCCATTGGCAGAGTTTGCCCTTAACAATCGGGCTAGTTCTGCCACTTTGGTTTCTCCATTTTTTTGTAATTCAGGGTTTCACCCTCGGTTTTCGTCCGGTCAATTGGAGTCTTCGGATTGTCCTGGAGTGGATGCTGTGGTTGATAGGATGCATCAGATTTGGGGACAGGTTGTGGACAATCTGAAGTTGTCCCAGGAGAAGACTCAACAGTTCACTAATCGTCATCGGCGTATTGGTCCTCGTCTTGGTGTTGGGGACCTGGTGTGGCTGTCTTCTCGATTTGTTCCTATGAAGGTCTCGTCTCCTAAGTTTAAGCCTCGGTTTATCGGCCCTTATAGGATTCTGGAGGTTCTTAATCCTGTGTCCTTTCGTTTGGACCTCCCAGCATCTTTTAATATCCATAATGTTTTCCATCGGTCATTATTGCGGAGGTATGAGGTACCGGTTGTTCCTTCTGCTGATCCACCTGCTCCTGTGTTGGTTGAGGGTGAATTGGAGTATGTGGTGGAAAAGATCTTGGACTCCCGTGTTTCCAGACGGAGACTTCAGTATCTGGTTAAGTGGAAAGGTTATGGCCAGGAGGATAATTCTTGGGTGACAGCATCCGATGTTCATGCTCCCGATTTGGTTCGTGCATTTCATAGTGCTCATCCAGGTCGCCCTGGTGGTTCTGGTGAGGGTTCGGTGCCCCCTCCTTAAGGGGGGGGTACTGTTGTGAATTCGGTTTGTGGGCTCCCCCGGTGGTCTGTTATGGTAGTGTCTCTTATGTGCCTTCCTCCATCTCTGATTACCTGTCGCCACCCTCTTGGGGAGTTTCCTATTTAAGGCTGCTTGGCTGTTAGTCACATGCCGGCCAACAATGTGCTAGTAGCATTCTGTTGCATTCACCTGCCTCAAGTTCCAGTTCAGCTAAGTTGAATTTTGTTTCTTGTTTTGCTATTTTTGTCCAGCTATCTGCAATGTGACTCTTCAGTGCTGGAAGCTCTTGTGGACAGAAAATTACTACTCCAGTGGCATGAGTTGTCACTGGAGTTTAAAGTATTTTCTGGATGGTGTTTTTGAATAGTGATTTTTAGGTCGACCGTGAAGTAACACTTTCCTGTCCTTCTGCTATCTAGTAAGCGGACCTCACTGTGCTAAATCTGCTGTTCATCCTACGTATGTCATTTCCTCTGAACTCACCGTCAATATCTGTGGGGGTCTACTATCATCTTTTGGGGTTCCTCACTGGAGGTAAGGCAGGCCTGTATATTCCTCTTATAGGGGTAGTTAGATCTCCGGCTGGCGCGTGGTGTCTAGGGCATCGTAGGTACATCCCCCGGCTACTGTAAGTGTTGGGTCAGGTTCAGGTCACGGTCGACCTTAGTTTCCATCACCCGAGAGCTAGTCCGTTTTGTATTCTTTTTCCCATGGTCATTGGGGTAACCATAACATAACCCGATGTTTATCCTGGTTACCAGCGTAAAATGTAAGTACATACTTACATGCGTCCCCCGGCGTCCGCTTCCTGTAATGACTGAGCGCCGGCAGTAGCAGGGCACAGCGGTGACGTCACCGCTGTGCTGTGCTTTCACTTTCAATTTGCGGCGCTCAGTCAGTGTGGGAAGCGGACGCCGGGGGAAGCATGTAAGTATGTGCTGTTTGTTTTTTTTTACATTTTACGCTGGTAACCAGGGTAAACATCGGGTTACTAAGCGCGGCCCTGCGCTTAGTAACCCGATGTTTACCCTGGTTACCAGCGTAAAATGTCGCTGGTATGGTTGCTTTTGCTGTCAAACACGGCGATACACGGCGACCTAGCGACCAAATAATGTGCAGACCTTCTAGCAGCGACCAGCAATTTCACAGCGGGATTCTGATCGCTGCTGCGTGTCAAATACAGCGATATCGCTCCCTAGGACGCTGCAACGTCACAGATCGCTGGCGACGTTGCTTAGTGTGACGGTACCTTTAAAGTGACAGTACAGCACAATTCCAAACCACTATCTGTAGTCTTATGATTATTAGACTGTGGCCCGATTCTAACTCATCGGGTATTCTAGAATATGTATGTCCACGAAGTATATTGCACAGCCACGCAGTATACAGTGCAGAGCCGCGCAGTACACAGCGCAGAGCCGCGCAGTACACAGCGCAGAGCCGCGCAGAACACAGCGCAGAGCCGCGCAGTACACAGCGCAGAGCCGCGCAGTACACAGCGCAGAGCCGCGCAGTACACAGCGCAGAGCCGCGCAGTACAAAGCGCAGAGTCGCGCAGTATAAAGCGCAGAGCCGCGCAGTACACAGCGCAGAGCCGCGCAGTACACAGCGCAGAGCCGCGCAGTACACAGCGCAGAGCCGCGCAGTACAAAGCGCAGAGTCGTGCAGTATAAAGCGCAGAGCCACGCAGTACACAGCGCAGAGCCGCGCAGTACACAGAGCAGAGCCGCGCAGTATACAGCGCAGAGCCGCGCAGTACACAGCGCAGAGCCGCGCAGTACACAGCGCAGAGCCGCGCAGTACACAGCGCAGAGCCGCGCAGTACAAAGCGCAGAGTCGCGCAGTATAAAGCGCAGAGCCGCGCAGTACACAGCGCAGAGCCGCGCAGTACACAGCGCAGAGCCGCGCAGTACACAGCGCAGAGCCGCGCAGTACAAAGCGCAGAGTCGCGCAGTATAAAGCGCAGAGCCGCGCAGTACACAGCGCAGAGCCACGCAGTACACAGCGCAGAGCCGCGCAGTACACAGCGCAGAGCCACGCAGTATACAGTGCAGAGCCGCGCAGTACACAGCGCAGAGCCGCGCAGTACACAGCGCAGAGCCGCGCAGTACACAGCGCAGAGCCGCGCAGTACACAGCGCAGAGCCGCGCAGTACACAGCGCAGAGCCGCGCAGTACACAGCGCAGAGCCGCGCAGTACAAAGCGCAGAGTCGCGCAGTATAAAGCGCAGAGCCACGTAGTACACAGCGCAGAGCCGCGCAGTACACAGCGCAGAGCCGCGCAGTACACAGCGCAGAGCCGCGCAGTACAAAGCGCAGAGTCGCGCAGTATAAAGCGCAGAGCCACGCAGTACACAGCGCAGAGCCGCGCAGTACACAGCGCAGAGCCGCGCAGTACACAGCGCAGAGCCGCGCAGTACACAGCGCAGAGCCGCGCAGTACACAGCGCAGAGCCGCGCAGTACACAGCGCAGAGCCGCGCAGTACAAAGCGCAGAGTCGTGCAGTATAAAGCGCAGAGCCGCGCAGTACACAGCGCAGAGCCGCGCAGTACACAGCGCAGAGCCGCGCAGTATACAGCGCAGAGCCGCGCAGTACACAGCGCAGAGCCGCGCAGTACACAGCGCAGAGCCGCGCAGTACACAGCGCAGAGCCGCGCAGTACACAGCGCAGAGCCGCGCAGTACAAAGCGCAGAGTCGCGCAGTATAAAGCGCAGAGCCGCGCAGTACACAGCGCAGAGCCGCGCAGTACACAGCGCAGAGCCGCGCAGTACACAGCGCAGAGCCGCGCAGTATACAGCGCAGAGCCGCGCAGTACACAGCGCAGAGCCGCGCAGTACACAGCGCAGAGCCGCGCAGTACACAGCGCAGAGCCGCGCAGTACACAGCGCAGAGCCGCGCAGTACAAAGCGCAGAGCCGCGCAGTATAAAGCGCAGAGCCGAGCAGTACACAGCGCAGAGCCGCGCAGTACACAGCGCAGAGCCGCGCAGTATAAAGCGGAGAGCCGCGCAGTACACAGCGCAGAGCCGCGCAGTACACAGCGCAGAGCCGCGCAGTACACAGCGCAGAGCCGCGCAGTACACAGCGCAGAGCCGCGCAGTATACAGCGCAGAGCCGCGCAGTACACAGCGCAGAGCCGCGCAGTACAGAGCGCAGAGCCGCGCAGTATACCGCGCAGAGCCGTGCAGTGCACAGCGCAGAGCCGCGCAGTACACAGCGCAGAGCCGCGCAGTATAAAGCGCAGAGCCGCGCAGTGTAAAGCGCAGAGCCGCGCAGTACACAGCGCAGAGCCGCGCAGTACACAGCGCAGAGCCGCGCAGTACACAGCGCAGAGCCGCGCAGTACACAGCGCAGAGCCGCGCAGTACACAGCGCAGAGCCGCGCAGTACACAGCGCAGAGCCGCGCAGTACACAGCGCAGAGCCGCGCAGTACACAGCGCAGAGCCGCGCAGTATACAGCGCAGAGCCGCGCAGTACACAGCGCAGAGCCGCCCAGTATACAGCGCAGAGCCGCGCAGTATACAGCGCAGAGCCGCGCAGTACACAGCGTAGAGCCACGCAGTATACAGCGCAGAGCCGCGCAGTATACAGCGCAGAGCCGCGTAGTATACAGCGCAGAGCCCCGCAGTATACAGCGTAGAGCCCCGCAGTATACCGCGCAGAGCCGTGCAGTACACAGCGCAGAGCCGCGCAGTACACAGCGCAGAGCCGCGCAGTACACAGCGCAGAGCCGCGCAGTATACAGCGCAGACACACGCAGTACACAGCACGGACACGCGCAGTACACAGCGCAGAGCCGCGCAGTACACAGCGCAGAGCCGCGTAGTATACAGCGAAGAGCCACGCAGTATATAGCGCAGAGCCGCGCAGTACAAAGCGCAGAGCCGCGCAGTATACAGCGCAGAGCCGCGTAGTATACAGCGCAGAGCCGCGTAGTATACAGCGCAGAGCCACGCAGTATACAGCGCAGAGCCACGTAGTTATACTGCCCAGTCACGTAGTATATTGTCCAGTCACATAGTATACTGCATATTCCTGTTAAAAAAAAAAAAAAAGAATTAAAATAAAAAAGTTACATACTCACCTCCTGGAGCGGCCGGTATCTGATGGTTGTTGCACCTCCTAGAGCGGCCGGTACACGATGCTTGTTGCACCTGGAGTGGCCGGTACCCGATGCTTGTTGCGCGCTCCGGTCCCAAGAGTGCATTGCGGTCTCATGAGATGATGACGTAGCGGTGTTGTGAGACAGAAAGACGGAAGTGCCCTTAGACAATTATATAGTAGATTACCCCGCTCACCAAATCGGACCCCGAGGGGCCCGGCTCACCAAATCGGACCCAGAGTGACCCCGCCCACCAAATCGGACCCAGAGTGACCCCGCCCACCAAATCGGACCCAGAGTGGCTCCGCCCACCAAATCGAACCCAGAGTGACCCCTTCCACCAAATCAGACCCAGAGTGACCCCTTCCACCAAATCGGACCCAGAGTGACCCCACTCACCAAATCGGACCCTGAGGTGCCCAGCCCACCAAATGAGACCCTGAGGTGCCCAGCCCACCAAATCGGACCGAGTGACCCCACCCACCAAATTGGTCCCTAAGGTGCCCCGCCCACCAAATCGGACCCAGAGTGGCTCCGCCCACCGAATCGGACCCAGAGTGGCCGCGCCCACAGAATCGGACCAAAAGTGACCCCGCCCACCGAATCGGACCTAGATTTACCCCGCCCACAAAATCAGACCCAGATTGACCCAACCCACCAAATCGGACCGCCTGAGGGGCACCCAAGTGTGAAAGTCTTGCAGGGGCAGCCCGGGCACCATTCCAAAGCACTATCTGTAGTTCCTTCAGGAAATACCCATCTAGTTATTATAGTGCTTTGGAACAAAGCACTATACTGTTATTCCACCGTGGTAAACTTCTTCTTATTCTTATTATTCAGTCCGCACGTAATGCGGCCCGAACCGCTAAACTCACAGACTCCAGTGAGGTGTCATTTCGAAGCCAGCGTTCCTGAGAGGTGTGCTAAGTATTTTTCGTGCCGATCGGATTTGTAGTTTTTGCGCAATTTGTGTTTGAAAAAAGTCTTTCAATGCGTTTCAATAGGGAAATTGTCCCATACGTTTATAATGGGCTGGTTTCTGAGGCAATTTCTAAAAATAACTGCCACCTGGCTGATTAGCTCATTGATATGCGCAGTCAGACCCAGTTACTATGCCAACTCCTATGAAGTCTACATCAGCTCACCAGGTCACAAGTTTTGTCAGATAATATCAGCTCTTAAAGTGACAGTACAGCACAATTCCAAACCACTATCTGTAGTCTTATGATTATTAGACTGTGGCCCGATTCTAACTCATCGGGTATTCTAGAATATGTATGTCCACGAAGTATATTGCACAGCCACGCAGTATACAGTGCAGAGCCGCGCAGTACACAGCGCATAGCCGCGCAGTACACAGCGCAGAGCCGCGCAGTACACAGCGCAGAGCCGCGCAGTACACAGCGCAGAGCCGCGCAGTACACAGCGCAGAGCCGCGCAGTACAAAGCGCAGAGTCGCGCAGTATAAAGCGCAGAGCCGCGCAGTACACAGCGCAGAGCCGCGCAGTACACAGCGCAGAGCCGCGCAGTACACAGCGCAGAGCCGCGCAGTACAAAGCGCAGAGTCGCGCAGTATAAAGCGCAGAGCCACGCAGTACACAGCGCAGAGCCGCGCAGTACACAGAGCAGAGCCGCGCAGTATACAGCGCAGAGCCGCGCAGTACACAGCGCAGAGCCGCGCAGTACACAGCGCAGAGCCGCGCAGTACACAGCGCAGAGCCGCGCAGTACACAGCGCAGAGCCGCGCAGTACAAAGCGCAGAGTCGCGCATTATAAAGCGCAGAGCCGCGCAGTACACAGCGCAGAGCCGCGCAGTACAAAGCGCAGAGTCGCGCAGTATAAAGCGCAGAGCCGCGCAGTACACAGCGCAGAGTCGCGCAGTATAAAGCGCAGAGCCGCGCAGTACACAGCGCAGAGCCGCGCAGTACACAGCGCAGAGCCGCGCAGTATACAGCGCAGAGCCGCGCAGTACACAGCGCAGAGCCGCGCAGTACACAGCGCAGAGCCGCGCAGTATACAGCGCAGAGCCGCGCAGTACACAGCGCAGAGCCGCGCAGTACAAAGCGCAGAGTCGCGCAGTATAAAGCGCAGAGCCGCGCAGTACACAGCGCAGAGCCGCGCAGTACACAGCGCAGAGCCGCGCAGTACACAGCGCAGAGCCGCGCAGTACACAGCGCAGAGCCGCGCAGTACACAGCGCAGAGCCGCGCAGTACACAGCGCAGAGCCGCGCAGTACAAAGCGCAGAGTCGCGCAGTATAAAGCGCAGAGCCGCGCAGTACACAGCGCAGAGCCGCGCAGTACACAGCGCAGAGCCGCGCAGTACACAGCGCAGAGCCGCGCAGTATACAGCGCAGAGCCGCGCAGTACACAGCGCAGAGCCGCGCAGTACACAGCGCAGAGCCGCGCAGTACACAGCGCAGAGCCGCGCAGTACACAGCGCAGAGCCGCGCAGTATAAAGCGCAGAGCCGCGCAGTACACAGTGCAGAGCCGCGCAGTACACAGCGCAGAGCCGCGCAGTATAAAGCGGAGAGCCGCGCAGTACACAGCGCAGAGCCGCGCAGTACACAGCGCAGAGCCGCGCAGTATACAGCGCAGAGCCGCGCAGTATACAGCGCAGAGCCGCGCAGTACACAGCGCAGAGCCGCGCAGTACAGAGCGCAGAGCCGCGCAGTATACCGCAGAGCCGCGCAGTACACAGCGCAGAGCCGCGCAGTATAAAGCGCAGAGCCGCGCAGTGTAAAGCGCAGAGCCGCGCAGTACACAGCGCAGAGCCGCGCAGTACACAGCGCAGAGCCGCGCAGTACACAGCGCAGAGCCGCGCAGTACACAGCGCAGAGCCGCGCAGTACACAGCGCAGAGCCGCGCAGTACACAGCGCAGAGCCGCGCAGTACACAGCGCAGAGCCGTGCAGTATACAGCGCAGAGCCGTGCAGTATACAGCGCAGAGCCACGCAGTACACAGCGCAGAGCCGCCCAGTATACAGCGCAGAGCCGCGCAGTATACAGCGCAGAGCCGCGCAGTACACAGCGTAGAGCCACGCAGTATACAGCGCAGAGCCGCGCAGTATACAGCGCAGAGCCGCGTAGTATACAGCGCAGAGCCCCGCAGTATACAGTGCAGAGCCCCGCAGTATACAGCGCAGAGCCGTGCAGTACACAGTGCAGAGCCGCGCAGTACACAGCGCAGAGCCGCGCAGTATACAGCGCAGACACACGCAGTACACAGCACGGACACGCGCAGTACACAGCGCAGAGCCGCGCAGTACACAGCGCAGAGCCGCGTAGTATACAGCGAAGAGCCACGCAGTATATAGCGCAGAGCCGCGCAGTACAAAGCGCAGAGCCGCGCAGTATACAGCGCAGAGCCGCGTAGTATACAGCGCAGAGCCGCGTAGTATACAGCGCAGAGCCACGCAGTATACAGCGCAGAGCCACGCAGTATACAGCGCAGAGCCACGTAGTTATACTGCCCAGTCACGTAGTATATTGTCCAGTCACATAGTATACTGCATATCCCTGTTAAAAAAAAAAAAAAGAATTAAAATAAAAAAGTTACATACTCACCTCCTGGAGCGGCCGGTATCTGATGGTTGTTGCACCTCCTAGAGCGGCCGGTATACGATGCTTGTTGCACCTGGAGTGGCCGGTACCCGATGCTTGTTGCGCGCTCCGGTCCCAAGAGTGCATTGCGGTCTCATGAGATGATGACGTAGCGGTGTTGTGAGACAGAAAGACGGAAGTGCCCTTAGACAATTATATAGTAGATTACCCCGCTCACCAAATCGGACCCCGAGGGGCCCGGCTCACCAAATCGGACCCAGAGTGACCCCGCCCACCAAATCGGACCCAGAGTGACCCCGCCCACCAAATCGGACCCAGAGTGGCTCCGCCCACCAAATCGAACCCAGAGTGACCCCTTCCACCAAATCAGACCCAGAGTGACCCCTTCCACCAAATCGGACCCAGAGTGACCCCACCCACCAAATCGGACCCTGAGGTGCCCAGCCCACCAAATGAGACCCTGAGGTGCCCAGCCCACCAAATCGGACCGGGTGACCCCACCCACCAAATTGGTCCCTAAGGTGCCCCGCCCACCAAATCGGACCCAGAGTGGCTCCGCCCACCGAATCGGACCCAGAGTGGCCGCGCCCACAGAATCGGACCAAAAGTGACCCCGCCCACCGAATCGGACCTAGATTTACCCCGCCCACAAAATCAGACCCAGATTGACCCAACCCACCAAATCGGACCGCCTGAGGGGCACCCAAGTGTGAAAGTCTTGCAGGGGCAGCCCGGGCACCATTCCAAAGCACTATCTGTAGTTCCTTCAGGAAATACCCATCTAGTTCTTATTATTATTCAGTCCGCACGTAATGCGGCCCGAACCGCTTCACTCACAGACTCCAGTGAGGTGTCATTTCGAAGCCAGCGTCCCCAAGAGGTGTGCTAAGTATTTTTCGTGTCGATCGGATTTGTAGTTTTGGCGCAATTTGCGTTTGAAAATGTTTTTTCCCCTCATTGTAATGCATTTCAATAGGGAAATTTTCCCATAGGTTATAATGGCCGGGTTTCTGAGGCAATTTGAAATGTACCTGCCACTTGCCACCTGGCTGATTAGCTCATTGATATGCGCAGTCAGGCCCAGTTACTATGCCAACGCCTGCGAACTGTACATGACCACACCAGCACAGTTTTGCCAGATAATATCAGCTCTTAAAGTGATAGCACAGCACAATTTCAAAGCACTATTTGTAGTCTTATTATAATTATTGCCCCGCTCACCAAATCGGACCCAGAGTGACCCGGGCCACCAAATCGGACCCAGAGTGACCCGGGCCACCAAATCGGACCCAGAGTGACCCGGGCCACCAAATCGGACCCAGAGTGACCCGGGCCACCAAATCGGACCCAGAGTGACCCGGGCCACCAAATCGGACCCAGAGTGACCCGGGCCACCAAATCGGACCCAGAGTGACCCGGGCCACCAAATCGGACCCAGAGTGACCCGGGCCACCAAATCGGACCCAGAGTGACCCGGGCCACCAAATCGGACCAAGAGTGGCCCGGGCCACCAAATCGGACCCAGAGTGGCCCGGGCCACCAAATCGGACCCAGAGTGGCCCGGGCCACCAAATCGGACCCAGAGTGACCCGGCCCGCCAAATCGGACCCAGAGTGACCCGGGCCGCCAAATCGGATCCAAAGTGACCCGGCCCGCCAAATCGGACCCAGAGTGACCCGGGCCACCAAATCGGACCCAGAGTGACCCGGGCCGCCAAATCGGACCCAGAGTGACCCGGGCCGCCAAATCGGACCCAGAGTGGCGCCGCCCGCCAAATCGGACCCAGAGTGGCGCCGCCCGCCAAATCGGACCCAGAGTGGCGCCGCCCGCCAAATCGGACCCAGAGTGGCGCCGCCCGCCAAATCGGACCCAGAGTGGTGCCGCCCGCCAAATCGGACCCAGAGTGGCGCCGCCCGCCAAATCGGTCCCAGAGTGACCCCGCCCACCAAATTGGTCCCAGAGTGACCCCGCCCACCAAATCGGACCCAGAGTGGCCTCACCCCTTTACATAGTTACATAGTTACATAGTTAGTAAGGCCGAAAAAAAGACATTTGTCCATCCAGTTCAGCCTATATTCCATCATAATAAATCCCCAGATCTACGTCCTTCTACAGAACCTAATAATTGTATGATACAATATTGTTCTGCTCCAGGAAGACATCCTTAGGGGCTACAACTACCAAGCCAGCGCCTGAGGGGCACCCAAGTGTGAAAGTCTTGCAGGGGCAGCCCGGGCACCATTCCAAAGCACTATCTGTAGTTCCTTCAGGAAATACCCATCTAGTTATTCTTATTATTATTCAGTCCGCACGTAATGCGGCCCGAACCGCTTCACTCACAGACTCCAGTGAGGTGTCATTTCGAAGCCAGCATCCCCAAGAGGTGTGCTAAGTATTTTTCGTGTCGATCGGATTTGTAGTTTTGGCGCAATTTGCGTTTGAAAATGTTTTTTCCCCTCATTGTAATGCATTTCAATAGGGAAATTTTCCCATAGGTTATAATGGCCGGGTTTCTGAGGCAATTTGAAGTGTACCTGCCACTTGCCACCTGGCTGATTAGCTCATTGATATGCGCAGTCAGGCCCAGTTACTATGCCAACGCCTGCGAACTATACATGACCACACCAGCACAGTTTTGCCAGATAATATCAGCTCTTAAAGTGATAGCACAGCACAATTTCAAAGCACTATCTGTAGTCTTATTATAATTATTGCCCCGCTCACCAAATCGGACCCAGAGTGGCGCCGCCCGCCAAATCGGACCCAGAGTGGCGCCGCCCGCCAAATCGGACCCAGAGTGGCGCCGCCCGCCAAATCGGACCCAGAGTGGCGCCGAACGCCAAATCGGACCCAGAGTGGCGCCGCCCGCCAAATCAGACCCAGAGTGGCGCCGCCCGCCAAATCGGACCCAGAGTGGCGCCGCCCGCCAAATCGGACCCAGTGTGGCGCCGCCCGCCAAATCGGACCCAGAGTGGCGCCGCCTGCCAAATCGGACCCAGAGTGGCGCCGCCCGCCAAATCGGACCCAGAGTGACCCGGCCCACCAAATCGGACCCAGAGTGACCCGGCCCACCAAATCGGACCCAGAGTGACCCGGCCCACCAAATCGGACCCAGAGTGACCCGGCCCACCAAATCGGACCCAGAGTGACCCGGCCCACCAAATCGGACCCAGAGTGACCCGGCCAACCAAATCGGACCCAGAGTGACCCGGCCAACCAAATCGGACCCAGAGTGACCCGGCCCACCAAGCCTCAACCCTGAGGGGCTACAACTACCAAACCAGCGCCTGAGGGGCACCCAAGTGTGAAAGTCTTGCAGGGGCAGCCCGGGCACCATTCCAAAGCACTATCTGTAGTTCCTTCAGGAAATACCCATCTAGTATTATTATTATTATTACACCTACTTCATATTGGGATAGGATCTTGGAGATGGGAATACCCCTTTGTTGAGATCACATCCTATATAAGGGTGTGTGGTAGATGCTTTTTTCATACAAGAGTATGCAGATGTTCACATGTCAAAAAGTAACATTGGGGCAAACATTTGACCCATATAAAACTTAGCTTTTAATACTATATAAAATATTTGTTTCCTGAAGCTCTACCTTACAAAATTGAAGAACAGGACAGCCTATAACCAAGTCTCAACAAATAACCAAAGCTTCCAGGGAATTACCGTTCATGTATCAGATCCCTAGCTGGCTTGCCATGCTACATGCCAATGTACTGGAGGGAAGTGAGAGCTAAAGGAACAGATGAGTTTAGCAGCTTGTATGAACATGGCCTAATAATACTCGTTCTGTATTTGGTAGTATTTCAAAGTATCTGTAAGCCAAAACCAGGAGTGGGTGATAAATACAGAAGTGGTGACGTGTTTCTAGTATACTTTTCCTCTGATTGTTCCACTCCTGATTTTGGCTAACAAATACTGATGTAAAATGGTACTGATCAAATACTGATAGTGTGACTGTGACCTTACTAGTTTGTGTCTAGGCTTCACTAAAACTTTTTTTTACCACTATATTTCAACAATATCAATAATGAATGTTATTCTCTATACCATTTCCATAAACACACGTCTAATATTGAAGGGGTTGTCCTGTACTAGGGTAACCCCTTATTAAACTAAATGTTTGGCCCCGATAAAAAAAATAAAGCCTATATTCACCTCCTCCAGAGGTTCAGAGGCCCCTCATTGAAAAGGGGGTACTGTCACGATCCATTTTTGGATTTGTGGCAGCTCTGGTTCCACTGTTTTAAATGTAGCTTTTTTCCTTACAGCACCAGCAGGGATTAATATCAGGTTCCCTCGCTGGCAATCTGTTATAACTGCAGAGTTGCTGGGTCAGCTGATGTGGGTGGTGACCACACCCATCATCCTTTAAATGGTCACCTAAAGCATTAGGCCTCTTTCACACTTCAGTCTTTTGGCGTCAGTCTGAAACCGCCATTTACCTCAAATAACGGATCCGTCATTTTTTTTTGACGGATCAGCTATTTTCCCATAGACTTGCATTAGCGACGGATTGTGACGGATGGTCGTCCGTTCCATCCGTCATGCGACGGATCCGTCGAAATTTGGCGGACGTTGTCTAGACATAGACGGACATTGAAACGTTTTTTGTCAACGCCGAAATGACGGTTCACGGCGGATCCGTCGCCCCAATCCGCTTTTTCAATTGCCCATGCTCCAAAAAGTAGATACTTTTCCCAGACAACCCCCAAGTAACGGATCCGTCAAAAAAACGGATCCATTAGAACCGTTTTCTCAACAATTGTGACGGATCCGTCACTATGTCGGAAGTGACTGACGCCAAACAACTGAAGTGTGAAAGAAGCCTTAGCTGACTGTTGGTGATAGAGTTTGTCTATGGAGACCAACCTTACAGTGGCAGCTCTCTGGTGTCTGCTGTTTCTGGAGTTTGGAGTCCAGCTTCTGTGTCATCTGCGGTGTGGAGCTTGGCAGTGGAGTCTGGAAGCTAAGTGTGGTGTTTTTTCCTACTCCCTTCTGTGTTTGTCACTGTCCAGTGTGATCCTATCTACAGTGGTGAGGCTAGTACCCCTTGCTAGCCAGGGCAGTGCTAGGTGACAGCGAGGGATGAAGTTCCTGATAGAGGTGGGGGGAGAAGGACCCACTTAGGGCGTTAGGGTAGTGCAGGGAAAGGCTCAGGTTTGAGCTCAGGTGGTGACCATCTCTTATTTCCCTATCAGTAGAGCCTTCCTCTTCCCATTTCCATCCCATTCTGTGTGCGTTGCACCGTCCGCTGACCGACACTCTGTTGGGTCAGGTCACATCGTGACAGCTGGCATCACTGTCTCTGCCTTCGTACAATCTGAACATGAAGGGGAAGTCTGGGATCAGCTGCAGCCTGGACTTCCTTTTCATGTTCAGTTTGTCCGAAGGTGGAGACGGTGACACCAGTGCTGATTGGGCACCAGGCATCACGTGTCATTCCACTGCATCACAGCCCCGGGACCGCGAGTGCCGACACCGGCATGGAGGTGAGACATAGCACTTGGTTTAACCCCTAAGTGACCGAGCCAATTTTGACCTTAATGGCCAAGCTGTTGTGTTTATGAATAAAACCATAAATTTGGCAAAAATTTGGAAAATTTTGCAATTTTAAAACATTGGATGTTGCTATAATACACTTATTTCTCAGAGCCGTTAAAAAATGGCACTGAGGAATAAGAACCCTTAACTGCAGCCGTTAAAAGACGTATCGGCGGTTGTTAAGAAAGGGTTGTCCTAATAGTGGACGACCCTTTAATATTTCATGATGTTGACCTCAAGATGGCATTACCTTGGCTTTCTTGAGCAGACTGACCACATTCAGGCTGGTTGATGCCAGTTCTCTGCTAGGCATGCTCTGGAGCTGGGTGGTGATGTTACACTCACATATGTGCTTCAGTCTGGATACTTGATACATCTCAGAACAAATCAGAAGGGACATGGCTTGTAGGACACTGGCTGGAGGGAAAAAAAAAAAAAAAAGTTAGGGGTTTATGTCAGATCTCCAGAACCACCCCTAGCGCAAGTGAGCGGTTTGTGATAGAACAGTGAAGTAATAAGAAAAATGGGTCATCAATATTTAAATGTGTTATCTCACATTCTTCAAATAGTTAAAATTGCAACATACTATTAAAAACAAGCAACTTTGCAATTCATCCCTTATTAAAATTTCTCTACGTGCCCAAGATGTTTACTCGTAATTTGACAGTGTACAGCTTATTACCTAGGTTACCGGCCACCCTGTGGTCTCAGAGTGGCCGGTTACCTAGATAAGGAGCGCACGCTGCTTGTAGGCACTACACTTTACAGCCTGCTCAATGCTCTGAAGCTGTACGGAAGATGGATCCAACCAATTTGTATCCTATTGCCCTAATGCCCTTATCCCATGTTGTAGAGGCGACAGGCGAGGCAAAGCTATACCTGCTAGCAGATAGCGCACAGTTAACACTAGTGGTCCGATTATGTTGATGGTCAGCACTGTAAATCTTCAAGAGTACACCTAAAATGGCAAAACAGGATGGCGGAGGCCAGGAGCGATATGCTTCTAAAGATAGAACCTTAGTATAACCCTTTAAATGAACAAATTGGTACGGTAATTTTCCCATATTTCATTATGAGGAGCTCTCCATTGCTCATATTTTAAAGTGTGTAGAGGCAACACTATGCCCCGATTCATCATTGCCTTTGTGCCTGTTTTTTTGTCTGTCCTTTTTATGTTTGCACCCAATTCAAGTCTATTTTACATGTGATCTCTTTTTTTTCCCGCTTTGTGGGTGGTAGTGTTTATAAATTCCAAATGTTTTCTCCTGAATCTTCCATTGCAACTGTTTCAAAAGTCGTAAAATTTGGCATAATTTTGTTCCAGTCCCCCTTGCTGCATTTTTCAGCATGTCAGTATTTTGGCTCAATATTTTGTGTTTTGACGCCGAAAGTTGCAAAAGCAGTTTAAGTGAGGAAAAAAGTCTATTTTTGACTTTGCACCAAATTCATGAATTGCGTGCCCTATTTTGATGAATTTGGTGCAAAAAACGCAACTAATACCATAAGAGAAGAAGAAGGAAAGTGACTTAAATCCCCCCACAAATGATGAATTGGGGACTATATATTCTATATGTGACTCCCCTTAAGTTCTAGTCACTGTTTATAATCTGTTGTCTAGTTCTTGGTCACTTTCGCCAATCCCAAGAATATATTGCCCTTATTAAAAAAAACCTTATCTTTTTGTTAGCAGTTATACTCTGCCTATTACCTCTTTCATCACAGTGCTCATTGATGAGTAGCACCACAATATCTGCTTATTGATCAAAAGTATTAGCTGATTTGATTTTTCAGATTTTAGGTTGGTTGAGGCACCAGATGACATCTGATGGAGATGGCACCAATGCAGACAGGAGGTACTTGTCCCAATGTGGAAAATCCGGTAACACATGTATATGTCAGTGCCTGGATACTCTAAGGGGCTATTAACTTGCTATTCTGCTGTATATGTACTGTGACATACTGTATATTGGTAAGTATGGCTGCTATTTCTTTATTTCCCTACTTCCAACGCTCCTCTAATGAACATCTCGAAAATAGTAATTTGCTGTTCCTTTGAGATGTAACCTCCTTCACTAGAAGAGGAGCAGCACACAAAGTTACAATATGACTCTCTAATGATGGGGATGAATTGCCAAGAATAATTGTGGAGCAGCCGAAGATGAATGATCCACTGTGAAGATATCATAACTAAATAATTAGATTACACATAACGTTTCAGGCACTTGTAGTGTCTCATAATGTATGTCTTACCAGGGCAGCAGGTATCTGTATAGATATACTCCAGGAAAGCAAGGAAAGTGTCTTTTGATATACCCTTCACTGGAATAAGGATGCAGTTTGCTTCCAAGTAACTTCCGGTAAGCATGGCGGCCATTACTTCACAGCGAGCTACCAATACGGCCCGATGAGCTGGGATTTTGGTATCTGTTGTCCAAAACAGAAAAGTATAAAGTCAATAATATGCTCTGAAATCTGATTATCCACTATGTCATCTTTTCATTTTCACCATTTTGTAGAATTAAATTTAATGATATGGAAGTAATAACTTCCATATCATTAAATTTAATTCTACAAAATGGTGAAAATGAAAAGATGACATAGTGGATAATCAGATTTCAGCTTTAAAAGGGAACCTGTCAGAGGATTCATGCTGCCCAAACCATTGTTTGGGCAGCATGTGTCTGAGCCTGACTGCATCATTGCAGACAGGTACATTTTTCGATGAAATGCTCCGGCATTTAAAAAAAAAATATATATATAGTTAGAAGATCCGGCCGGGGACTATAGCTGGAGACTATATTAGTCTGCTTTTGCCCCCTGATAGCTTTTCCCATTGCTGTTCCAGGGGATTAATAGATCTCATGTTATGGGATTGGCTGGTTTGGAAGCAATAAAACCTTGGAGTTATCTTGGAGGAAAATGTTAAAAGGAATTTGTCAGCAGGCATTTGAAATGTAATCTGAGGGAAGCATGAGGTAGGGTCTGAGACACTGATTCAAGTGGTGTGTTACTTATTAGGCTGTGTGTTCTGGTCTTAATACTATGAGTTTTTTTTATCATCAAAAGATTATCACTGTCAGGCAACCTCCCGTAGTCTGACAGAGGAGTTAAGAGAAATTAATTTCTCCATCTCCTCTGTTGCCGGCCTCCACAGGAATCACACTGCAATGTTTTATGTGGGTGTGTGTGATCTGATCGGAGATTAAAAAAAAAAAAAAAAAAAAAAAATGAAAACACAACACGCAGATGAGCATAACATTGGTCTGAATGCAATCCGATTTTTTTTAGCCCTATCAGTAAACATTGCAGACTAAGCTGTCAGCGTCAACAGATATCTGACTTCAACAACTATATCTTGGACTGGAGTTAGATGTGGCCGATAAAAGGGTTTTCCACCACAGAGTAAACTTTTGGCAAACAGTGCAGCTTACTGAATAGCTAACAGTGTGTAGTATATATAATGGTAGGATCTGGCTGAGCTAGCTGGTATGAGCAGTTGCCACGTATCTGCAAGTGTGCGATTTCCATAGTTGCAATTATCTGCCTAATAGACTCTTATTCACTTTTATCAAAATTCTAATGAGAGAGGCAGATGACAATCTGGTCAGAAGAACGCGACCACAATTTATTGTAGATCACATACATCCAGATAAGTGACACAACCTCTTGAAATGGCTAGGAGAGCTGAATTCGAACATTATATATATGTAGCGCCCCCACTGCCGCAGGGCCGAGGGGCACCCGGTACCGGGCCTCTGAGTCTCTGCTCTGGGGTTGTCACGGTGGCTAGGCCCGGTCCGTGACCCTGCTGAGGGGCGTACAGTAAATGGTATAGATATGATGGATGTGGATGGTGGTGGTGGTGCGGTGCAGTAAATAACGAGGACACCAGGTTGCAGTCTCTTTACCTCTTTACTGAAGATCTCTGGATCCTCAATCCGGAATACGGTTAACCAGGCTGCGCAAGTCCGGCCGGTCCAATGGCACCTCCAGAGTTCTCTTCGCAGGTGGAAATCTGTGCCTTCCTGCTAGCGCTATGTGTTGTGGTCCTTCCCTGCTGTGCTTACGGAAAGTCCCCACAACTGTTGTGTCTGTTTCTTAAGTTCCCTCACAACTCGATTAGATGATGTTCTGCTAATCCTCCGTCCCTCCCTGATGTTACGGTTAGGACGGCACCCGTATGACGGGTAGGCTCGGAGCTCTTCCGGGACCCTAGAGTCGCCCCTCTCCACAGGTTGCCCCCTATGTCTTCGTAGGTGATTTAGGTGAGACAGCCCGCCTATGACTGACTGTCCTGCCGTTGGTTTGAAGTATTGCTTGAAGCTAGATTTATAAATACTTCCTCGGCGTTCCGGCCGCCGGTTGTGCGCCTCAGTAGAATGTTGCCTCGGTCTCACAGCACGACTCCTACTGGTATTCTCCTTATTGCTTTGATCTCGTTTCTCACTCAGCACAATCTATCTCGCTTCCAATCCTTCCTTGGGCACCGCTGCTATGCTGAGCAGGCACGGTCCCGTTACGTTCTCTCAAGTTGCCAGGCCTCTGTCAGGATCCCACCCGACAGGGACCCTACCGAATCTTCTCCCACAACACCCTCTGCCACAAGGTGTTGCCTGGTTCCAACCCAGTCAGCTTTCTGTTCTAACTTCCTGCCTGACCCCCAGTTTTACCAGTATGTGAGGAGTGGCCTAATGAATAGAACCCTTAGCTCCCTCTGGAGGCCCGGCTGTGAAATGTATTGGTGTCTGTGATACCTGGTCAGATGAACTACTTCAGTGCCATCAGACGTACCATAGCTCCCCTTAGTGGCGGAGCCACAGTACTGCAACGACCAGGACTCTGGGGCGCTGCACTCCCCCCCGGTTAAATCCAGTACTCCTGGACTGGGAAGAAAACAACAATACAGGTTAGCAAAAAGACATACAATTTTGAAAATGCAATAACAATAAGTAAGCTTGAACAGAGCTTCCCTTTATGGGAGGTGAGGACACTTGAACGTTACAAACATGGTTAAACATTATAAATTACAGGCTATAAATAACTCCTGTTACCCAACCGGGTATTCTACTCAGTGCAAACTTTGGAATAACAAGTTGACATTGCCTTTAAGGACGTATACTCCCTATCCACTAAAGGCTTTACTTATAAAACATTATAATATTAATTAACTCTTTCTCTTTCATTCTCCTTCGTTAAATCTGCAGGACCGCCTGTCCTAACTGCTCCAGGCCTACTGCCTCTCCTTTCTTTACAGGACCGCCCCTTTCAGCCCGGGCCTACTGCCTTTTCAACTACTATACACAGTATAGAACATAACATTTACTTTCGGTTTGAAATCACTGAGCCATCCTTACATGGCTCCTAATTGGACTCACTGACTAACCCCGTACGGGTTCACTTTCTGTCCTCATTTTTCTATCAACGTTACCAATCATTTCTTGCAATCAACTAGTTGGATACATATAACTTTTACATGTAAGCATCATCATCACTTTCTTTTTGTCAAGACATTATGGCTATCTATCTGTCTTAAAGCAATACCATTCTTTAAGTGCAACAAGTGAACATCCCCTTTAAGAGGGGACCAAGTCTTTATGAGGTAGCACATCTTCTCAAGCTACCAGTCCATACTCAGCAAAGGCTCCGGTGCGGTATCTTCGCAAAGAGTGCTTCTTTAAGTAAAACCAGTAGAGAGCACCTTTAAGAAGGTGCAAACTATTTACAAGCAGTTTGTATCATGCACTGTTCATGATTGCGGCAGTTCTTGATAACAAAGAAGAAAATAGAAAAATAACCAAAAACAATAGGGATCCCGGGTCAACAAAGGGATCCCTTTAAGAGTTAACCCTAGACGGGTTTTAGCAGCAAAATGGTGAAAACAGTTAACTTATTTACAGTCATTAAAACTTATTCACTACTCGGTTTCTGGCAGCCCCCACCGAGGCTTTACCTGGCAGGTGGCCTTCTGCGGCCCGGATAGGCTGAACTCCAAGTCCACTCCCGCGGCCAGGTGTACCCCGTGGGTTTGGGTCTTCTGCACGATCAGGTCGTGCGCTGCAATGAGGGTCTGTGTGGGTCGGTGGATGATGCTGGCAGCAGCGGCGGCGGCAGCAGCGGCTTCAGCAGCGAGCTCCTCCCCCTCGGTTCGGGATACCGCCAGAACGGCGGTGCAGCGCTGCATATCCCGGGCCCACCAGCTGCTCCCCTTTAGGTGCCGGCGGTATGTGACCACATCCCCCGGCTTCAGGAAGGACTTGGCGCCATCTCCACACAGGCAGGGCTCCACTTCATCCCGGGTGATGCGGACTCTCAGGGCTGTCCCGATCTCCTGCACGAAGCCCTTTCCTGTCTGGGGCAGGTAAACAATGACGACGCCCCACTTCGGCAGGGAGCCCTCCAGCAGCTCACCACGTGCCTCCCGCTCCACTTCCCGCTGGAACTCTGCAACCAGGTGATTCCTGTACTCTCCCCAGGGGAAGGGCCCCATGTCTGGTCCTCTCGGTTCCTTGGGATCCAGCGGCGGGAATGCTGGGGCACTGGTGGCCACAGCAGCGGCCGGGCGTAGTGCAGAGGTGAGGCGGTCCCCCTGGGGGTCGCGGCACTCAGTACCCCTACCTGGGGTAACCCCTCCAGCGTCACTCCTTTCTCCTGGGGGAGGCACACGGGCTGGGGACCGCGCAGGCAAAGGATGCCCCATCGACAGCTCCCACGGATCCAGATCCTCCAGCCATCAGACGTACCATAGCTCCCCTTAGTGGCGGAGCCACAGTACTGCAACGACCAGGACTCTGGGGTGCTGCACTTACTACACACTTAGGTATGTAGTATTATTATGTATTATGTACATATAATGCATGTTTTTTGCTTAATTGCTGTATAAGGCACTGACTTACTGCATTTGCACTTTACTTATTATCATAGATATTATAACTGTTTTTCTTTGGCTATGCACTTTATTTATTTGTCTATAACGTATATTACATGGTACCTACCTCAACTAGTCCTCCTTCCATAAGGTTATTTTTTCCGGGTGTGCGTCGGTATTTTTATCTTTTGTCTATGTGTATTTTTAGCGGATAACTTTCATCATCGTTTTGTTACCCTTGTTACTACCTGTTTCCATTAAAACATTTGTTGTTATCATTACTTTGTGTTCGGGGACTGCCTTAGTCGTTCTTTTCTCCCTTTTTTTTCACACTTAGGTATATAGTAAGATGCACTGCTTGCCGAAATTTTGCTCTGGGGTGGAAAACCCTTTAACGGCCTGTCAACCAATGTAAATGCACCATAAAGGGGTTTCCTGGGCTCATCACAAAAGTCTGCAGTCACTCTATGTGACTGTAGACTTGTGAATCCTTACATAGTGTGTAGCACTGGCTGTGAAGATCCTCCAGTGTTGGCTGCAAGACCGAGAGGTTATGTAACCACAAGTATGTGATATGGCCACATTCTGACTGATCAGTGATCGTATAGTAGCCTGTTCACATAGGCAGACCGCACTTAACGATGTTAACGATGTGCACTGAATGATCTGGACAGTATACATAAGCTGCCACTATTCTTACTAAACCTAAAGGGATTATTTGGGATAATTTTATTTTCTAACTATGGGCTTAAGAACTTACAGGCAGGTTGTTGCTAACTACCTGCCCGTTCTACCCGGTGCTGGCTCAGAACGGTCATAGACTGCTCCTGATGGCGATTCTACTGCTTCATGTCAGCAAAGAAGCTCTCCCTCTTCAGCTTTTCTGACACAGCAATGTAATAATGATTGATAGCCGGCTGTCAATCAGCATGACGTTGGCAGTCACATCCTGTCAACAGAGCAGAGCGGAAGAGGATGAGCTGCTCTGCTGACGTGAAGCAAAAGAATCACCGTCAGGAGCAGTCTATGACCGTTCTGAGCCAGCACCGGTTAGAACAGGCAGGTAGTTAACCACTATCTGCCTGTAAATTATTAGTCTCAAAGTAAAAAATATAAAATGGCTTCAGACAACCCCTTTAAAAATCATTTCACCTGATGAACGAGCATTTTGCTCGTTAATCAGGTGATCAACAGCCTGTTTACACTGTAAGGTTACTGTATAAAAAATTAGCTTTTTGATTTTTCTTCATTCATTAAAATGAAAAAATGCTGCAGATGTGAAAACTGTAAAGGGAAATATAAGCAGAATATATACGATACTAGACTTCAGAAATCTCATTCACTTTGCTGGGACTGTCAAACGCTGCATTTTTTTTCTGGAAAAATGCAATGAAAACGTGACATGTTTAAAACTAACTCTGAGCCCATCATGTGCACACTTTGTGGATGCATTTGGCCTTTTTCTTTTAACCTCCTTATGTCAGTAACATTTCCATCAGAGTAAGACCAGGTGTCAGCACACATCATCTGCCCACACTGTCCTTGATAAAAGCTATTTGTACAAATTACAAAATGTAACCCTTTCACTGCTCACCCAAATATTGTTTTCTCAGACATCTGCATTGAGGCAATGAAAAGGTAAAAAATGAAAGGGTCTTGTACAAATAACTTTTAGAAACACAGGAGGGTGGTAAGAAGATGTGTAGTTAAATGGGAGCTACATTTTAAATCTTGGAATAAGTTGCACAATTGGATGTATTTAAAAAAAAAATTCCTGTGCTGAGATAGCAGTGGCACATTTATAAGATTTTGTGCTGTGTAATAGCTGTGTCTTACAGTGCAGGTTAAAAGAAGAAAAGGGTTTGGTACTAAGTTAGGCTGGTTTCACATTTGCGGTTGTGTACGCAATGTTTCTTCTGCAATTTTCCGCATGCGTTGTTTTTTTCTTATATTTAACATTAGGGACGTATGTGTCTGCGATCGGTTGCGCTTTGCAGCGTTTGAAAACGCATGCGTCGTTTCGTCGTCTGCGGTTTGGCGTGGTAAACGCTACATGTAGTAATTTTAGAGGCGTCAATTTGCCGCCTAGAAACATATGCGGTTGTTAGCGGAAGGAATGCGGCAAAGAAACGCATTGCTGTCTATGTGAACGCATGCGTTCGCAAACAGATGCGTTTGCTTGAGTTTGTGAACGCATGCGTTGCACCACAGGAAAACATGTCTAGACACTGAATAGCCACCCCCCACATACAAACTGATAAAGGGAGGGAGTGGACATTTGCAGGTCACTACTCAGCAGACTGGGAACAAGAGCAGACGCAGCAGACCAGACACAGGAAGGAATCTACACTCTGAACAATGTGAGTATATCCTAGCCAATGTCTTTATTTTCTATTTTCTGTCTCTATATGTCCTAATTTCTGCCATTTCTTTCTTTCTGCGTGCATCAGAATGTCATCTTCTTCTGAGGAGGAGCAACAGCCTGGGCCTGCACAAGCCGAACACATCAGTGAAGTGAGTACTCACCTCCTCAGATTGGTAAGTATTCACTGTCACATCTACACATATGACAATTTTTTTTTCCTTTTTTTAGAGCACTTCTTCCACTGCGGCAGAGGCTGAGCAGGAGCAGTGGGGTCACGGTCGGGTGGCAAGGCGGCAGGGTGTACGTATATGTGGCCGACTGTTTATTGTATCCTCACTTTACTCTTGGATGTTCATTTCTTTACTTCTTGCTTTCTTTCTTTCTTTCTTTCTTTCTTTCTTTCTTTCCCTTCTTGACTCCTTTTGTTTCTTGACTTTCAATATTCATGCCAGTTTTCTGTCTTGGTTATCTTTCTTTTCCTTATGATCTCACCAACATTAATGTCTATTTATTTTTTAGGTTCCAGAACGGGATGAGGACCTCATTGAGAATGACCTCCTAATCTCCCTGGTCCATGACCGAGTCCTGTTGTGGGACACCCGGGTTCCGCAGCACTCAGTTCTGTGATCATGGCCAAAAGTCCATTGTCTAACCATTCTTTTTTGTTTTTTCAACAGTGCTCAAAGTCAAAACACGTTGGCGTTCGATGAAGGATCGCTTCAACAAGGACCGTCGTCATGAGAGCCCGGTTCCTAGTGGTTCTGGAGCAAGGATCCGAAAATATAAATACCACCGCATTCTGGCATTTTTGAGACTGGTCCTTGCCCAGAGAACATAAGTATTTTTTTGTGTATCAGGTTGTTTTGTATTGCCTTAATCTGTATGTTTCTATACCACAAGAGTTGGCGCTTAACTTTTGTAAATATTTGGTTGTAATGTGTTTTTTTTCTTCTTTTTTCATAGCGCATGGAGCAGCACTCTTGACCCTGGTTCTGGAGTGGTCCTTCATCAAACAGCCACGGACCCATCCCAGCCTTCCAGCAGCGCTGCAGCAAGTGGGCCTGCCACACAGACTGGGGACCAGGAAGCTGGTCCATCAGACGTTCCCCTGTCCCAATCCTCTGCCTCTTTTTTTTGGGCACTTCCCGGCAGCAGCAGAGGGCCTCGGACAGGTCAAGTTTTTGCACTTGAGCTCGTTCTTTCATGATGGACTCAAGGCGATGGGTGACCGACTGGATACTACCATTAGCCATATGAATACACGTATCCAGGAGGTCACCAAAAGCCTTGACCAAGTGAAAGCCGACCTCCAGAGGCCAGCACATCATTTTGTTAATCAAATTGAACAGGGCATGTCGGAACACCTTACTCCTGATCTACAGCTTAGTGTCATGCAGGCCTGCAATGCTGCTTATGTGCAGGCTATGCAACAGAGTCGGTATTTTCAGCAGACAGTGGCGGCATATCCACCTGTGCCAACACTGTCACGCTTGACCTCAATGCCGAGCTCTGCTGCATATCACTGCACGGCCACCTCCATTCCAAGCACTGCCGGACACCACTACAGCACCACCACCATGCCGAGTGCTGTTGGACAGCCCACCGCCACCACCATGACAACTGCTGCTCCTGCTTGGACCTCCTCCACTGCCACCACCATGCAGCAGCAGCAACCAGACCCTGGCATGGCCTTCCCCACCACCACAACCATGAAGCGCTACACGGACCCTGACAGGTCAGCCACCACGGCCAGGCTGCTAGAAATGAGCCCAACGAGGCTCCCCGTACCGCAGCGCTATTCCCAAAAAGGGAAAGGAAAGAAGAAACAGAGGACTATCGCTATCCCTCCCCCCCTCACCTCCCAATGTGTCTGTAATGTCTGGTTTGTCTCACCCTTCCATTGTGTCTCTGCCCTCTCATGCATCAAGCTCCATCCCCAAACTGCCAGACCCCAGTAATTTAATTGCCCCTTCTCCTGCCACCCCTGCATCGTCCACAGTTAGTCAAGCTTCACAGCTACATACCCCACTGTACCTCAAGCAGGCGCAGTTAATTTTTTTTTTTTGTGTAAAAATAAATAATGTTTTTTGCCCCCAATAATGTTTGGTTAATTGTGTATTTCGCCGCCGGCAAAACACACCGTGCGCCGAATAAAACACTGCACCGCATACTTTATTTTTTTGCCACCTCATAGCTCCAGTAGTTAGTAAGTACAACACTGCAGCTTTGTGTGTGTTTGGTATAGAGATATGAGGTGGCCCCAAAAAATAATACTTGTATTTTCTCCATAATCTCTTCCTTCTGCTTACTCTGACTTTGTGTTGCAGACTGAAGAGAAAATGGCGGTAATACAAAGCAGAACTATACTCAACAGGTCATGTGTCCAAAAACTCATTAGTTATGACACCTGACCTGGAGAGTAGAGAACTGCCTTGTATAACCTCCATTTTCTCTTCTGTGTACGTAATCTATTTCACACAAAGTGAAGGGACGATGGAGGTCATATAAGGCATATCTATACTCACCTGGACATGTGTCAGAAATAGTGAATTCATGAGGCTGTTATTTGTGCATCATGAATTCATTATTTCTGACACCTGACTTGATGAGTATAGATCTGTTTTGTAAACAGCCATCGTCTCTTCAGTCTGCGTCCAATTGATACTGCAGAACAGAATCAGGACACAATAACGTCAACAACTTTACCACTAACAAACTAAGTGGTTTGTAGAGGTAATACATAGGAGACACGGTCAAGATAACAAAACACGTAGTTTATTAACAACAAATATTAGTAACATTTAAAACAAAACTGGTACAGACCCAAACCCAACAGGAAATTTTGCACAATATTGTCCTGCCATGCCACACGTCCAATATCAGAATCAAAAGAGGCAGCAAATTGGTTCCGCATGTGGCCAACTTCAACAGTTGACCACAGCAGGTGATGCTGGTAATCTGGCAATGGGTTTGCAACTGGTTCATCCAGTTCAATGTTCGGTCGCTCCTTAGCCATAATGTAATTGTGGAGAACCACACAGGCTTTGACCACCTCATCAACTGTCTCCATTTTTAGATTAATGGCTGTTGCAAGAGTGCGCCATTTTGACACTAGAATCCCAAAGGTACACTCTACTGTTCTTCGGGCCCTGGTCAGTCTGTAGTTAAAGATCCTTTTAGTGTGGTTCAAGTCCCGACTGGAATATGGCTTCAGTAGGTTTTCACACATCTGAAAGGCCTCATCCCCAACCATAACAAATGGCATCGGTGGGCCTTTAGTGTTGGGGAGAGGTCGTGGCCGTGGAAAATTAAAATTTTTGCCATACACACGTCAGCCCATATCCGAGTTCTTGAAAGTCTGGGAATCGTTGCCACGGCCAAAAGCTCCAATGTCCACGGCGATGAAGCGACAGTCCACATCTGCTATTACCATGAGCACAACAGAAAAATATTTTTTGTAGTTGAAGTACTCCAATCCAGCTCTGGCGGGTTTGATAATGCACATGTGCTTTCCATCTACCGCACCCAAACAGTTGGGGAAATCACACACTCTAGAATTTCTCTGCAATTCCCATCCACATGTCCTCGGTGGGTATGGGTATAAATTCATCCCGGATAATGTTCTTTAAAGCCCGGCAGGTGTCTGCAACAGGGTGGAAATTCCAAGTTGGTACTGGAAGTGGAGAGATGATAAGCTCTCTCCGGTTGCCAGAAATCTGTAATAAAATAAATAAAAAATAAATTAAAATAAATTCTATTTATGGGGTTGTTCTGCTAAAGACATAAAGGAAAATACAAAGGATACATGTCAGACCAACAATAATTATGACTGGCATTTGTTTAGAATTATTACGTACCTTAATGTAACCAGCAGACGTTCCTCTGCAGGAATCACTCTACGGAGCTGGGTGTCCTGTCTCCGGATGGCTCCTTGGACACGACCAAGCAAATCCTGAAAAGAGTCTTGCGACATCCGGGTATATTCCGGGAATTTGCCCGGGTTGGCATTAAGCTCGCCATATAGCGTGTGATAGACTCCTCGGCTCTCCCGGAGTTCGATAATGGCGTGTCGCCAAAAACGCCGACGCCGTGTCCTTCTCGGTCTTTCTCGATTTCTTTGTTGCTCCCATGCAAACGCACAGGCAAGAAACAGCTTGATGCTTAAATCCAGGTTGAAAGCTCTCCATGTGAAGATCCATCATGACACAGGATACAGTAGCACACTGTTAAGATTTCTATATACAGTGGGGCAAAAAAGTATTTAGTCATTCAGCAATAGTGCAAGTTCCACCACTTAAAAAGATGAGAGGCATCTGTAGTTTACATCATAGGTAGACCTCAACTATGGGAGACAAACTGAGAAAAAAAAATCCAGAAAATCACATTGTCTGTTTTTTTATCATTTTATTTGCATATTATGGTGGAAAATAAGTATTTGGTCAGAAACAAAATTTCATCTCAATACTTTGTAATATATCCTTTGTTGGCAATGACAGAGGTCAAACGTTTTCTGTAAGTCTTCACAAGGTTGCCACACACTGTTGTTGGTATGTTGGCCCATTCCTCCATGCAGATCTCCTCTAGAGCAGTGATGTTTTTGGCTTTTCGCTTGGCAACACGGACTTTCAACTCCCTCCAAAGGTTTTCTATAGGGTTGAGATCTGGAGACTGGCTAGGCCACTCCAGGACCTTGAAATGCTTCTTACGAAGCCACTCCTTCGTTGCCCTGGCGGTGTGCTTTGGATCATTGTAATGTTGAAAGACCCAGCCATGTTTCATCTTCAATGCCCTTGCTGATGGAAGGAGGTTTGCACTCAAAATCTCACGATACATGGCCTCATTCATTCTTTCATGTACCCGGATCAGTCGTCCTGGCCCCTTTGCAGAGAAACAGCCCCAAAGCATGATGTTTCCACCACCATGCTTTACAGTAGGTATGGTGTTTGATGGATGCAACTCAGTATTCTTTTTCCTCCAAACACGACAAGTTGTGTTTCTACCAAACCGTTCCAGTTTGGTTTCATCAGACCATAGGACATTCTCCCAAAACTCCTCTGGATCATCCAAATGCCCTCTAGCAAACTTCAGACGGGCCCGGGCATGTACTGGCTTAAGCAGTGGGACACGTCTGGCACTGCAGGATCTGAGTCCATGGTGGCGTAGTGTGTTACTTATGGTAGGCCTTGTTACATTGGTCCCAGCTCTCTGCAGTTCATTCACTAGGTCCCCCCGCGTGGTTCTGGGATTTTTGCTCACCGTTCTTGTGATCATTCTGACCCTACGGGGTGGGATTTTGCGTGGAGCCCCAGATCGAGGGAGATTATCAGTGGTCTTGAATGTCTTCCATTTTCTAATTATTGCTCCCACTGTTGATTTCTTCACTCCAAGCTGGTTGGCTATTGCAGATTCAGTCTTCCCAGCCTGGTGCAGGGCTACAATTTTGTTTCTGGTGTCCTTTGACAGCTCTTTGGTCTTCACCATAGTGGAGTTTGGAGTCAGACTGTTTGAGGGTGTGCACAGGTGTCTTTTTATACTGATAACAAGTTTAAACAGGTGCCATTACTACAGGTAATGAGTGGAGGAAAGAGAAGACTCTTAAAGAAGAAGTTACAGGTCTGTGAGAGCCAGAAATCTTGATTGTTTGTCAGAACAAATACTTATTTTCCACCATAATATGCAAATTATATCATAAAAAAACAGACAATGTGATTTTCTGGATTTTCTTTTCTCGGTTTGTCTCCCATAGTTGAGGTCTACCTATGATGTAAATTACAGACGCCTCTCATCTTTTTAAGTGGTGGAACTTGCACTATTGCTGAATGACTAAATACTTTTTTGCCCCACTGTATAGATATCCCATATTACATGCCCTCTGTAGTCACATTGGCGGTGTCTGGTTATCTAGATTTTTCTCCTGTAAAATTTTTCACCATGCACACAAAAAACGCAAACGCACGCAAAAGCATGAAAACGCCGCTTTTTTTTAAACCGCATGTGTTACCGTATGCGTCTAAAAAACGCTGCGTTTGTACGCGTTTCCATGTGGTTTTTCCTTCATTTGCGGTTTAAACGCTGCGGATTCTAACGCAAATGTGAAACTAGCCTTAGCCAGTTGAAAAAGGATTGATCTCAGTGGGAAAAACAAAATAATAATCTTGTAGTTACGATACCCTTTAATGGCTCACAAAAATAAAATAAATGATGCTACCAAGCAATATTTTGAGACTTCTTAGGTCTATTCATCAGGCATGGTATAACAAAGTATCTGAAGAAACACAAATAGACACAAAAAGAGCAGAGACATGGCACAATAATTGGACACTTACCATATATACTCGAGTATAAGCTGAGATTTTCAGCCCATTTTTTTTAGGCTAAAAGTGCCCTTCTTGGCTTATACTCAAGTCATTGTCCCAGGGTGTCGGTGGGGGAGGGGGGAACGGCAGGAGTGGCGGCTGCCACATCATACTCACCTGCTCACGGTGCGATCTCTGCACTTCCCTGCTTCTCCGATGGTCTCCGGCGCCTGCAGCTTTTCTTGTGTTTGCGGTCACGTGGTACCGCTCATTAAAATAATGAATATGGATGCAACTCCACTCCCATAGGTGTGGAGCGCATATTCATTACTTTAATGAGCAGTACCATGTGACAGCTGAACACAGGAAGAGCTGCCAGCGCCAGAGACCATCTGAGAAGCAGAGACCCGCACCAGAAGGGGGTGAGTATGACGGGGGAGGGTGAGCCATGCGATATTCACGTGTCTCCGTTCGACTGCCGCACTCTTACGTGGCCTCTGGCTGTGATGTTCAGGTCAGAGGGCACAATGATGTGGTTAGTGCGCACCCTCTGCCTGAACAGTCACTGCAGAGACCAGGAAGACACAGTGGCGCACAATGGTGGAACAGGAACAAGTGAATATCGCAAGTGCCGGTGTCCTGAGCCAGCGGTGACTCGGCACCTGGTCCCCATAGCGTGCCAGGGTCCCCGCTTGCTCAGGCCCCAGGCACTTGGCGCCCAGTGATGAGAGGTGAGTATGTCATTTTTCCTTTTTTTATCGCAACAGCAGCATATGGGGTTATATTATTCTATGGAGCATCTTATGGGGCCATCAACCTTTATGTAGCATTATATGGGGCATATTATGCTATGGAGCATCTTATGGGGCCATCAACCTTTATGTAGCATTATATGGGGCATAATATGCTATGGAGCATCTTATGGGGCCATCAACCTTTGTGCAGCATTATATGGGGCATAATATTTTATGGAGCATCTTATGGGGCCATCAACCTTTGTGCAGCATTATATGGGGCATAATATTCTATGGAGCATCTTATGGGGCCATCAACCATTGTGCAGCATTATATGGGGCATAATATTTTATGGAGCATCTTATGGGGCCATCAACCTTTACAGAGCAGCATATGGGGCATATTATTCTATTGAGCATCTTATGGGGCCATCAACCTTTGTGTAGCATTATATGGGGCATAATAATCTGTGCAGCATCTTATGGGGCCATCAACCTTTGTGCAGTATTATATGGGGAATAATATTCTATGGAGCATCTTATGGGGCCATCATTAATCTTTTATGCAGCATTATATGGGGCATATTTTAATATGGAGCATCTTATGGGGTGCATCATGAACTTTATGGAGCATTATATGGGGCTCGTGATTCAATATGGATATTCAAAAACACTTAACCTACTGATGTCTCAATTTTACTTTTATTGGTATCCATTTTTATTTTTGAAATTTACCAGTAGCTGCTGCATTTCCCACCCTATGCTTATACTCAAGTCAATAAGTTTTCCCAGTTTTTTGTGGCAAAATTAGGGGTCTCGGCTTATACTCAGGTAGGCTTATACTCGAGTATATATGGTAAATAAACAAACTGAGTTTAGTGAGTCAATCCTTCATTGGATTAGATTAGTGGTGTGAAAGTTGGTAGTCCCAAAATCCGTGTAAGATCAGTAATCTGGTGCCCTCACTGTCTCTGAAGCAGATTCCTCAGATTTTGTAGGTGAGGGCACCTGACCTCTGGACACTGTGTTCAGGTAAGGGACACATGTCAGATCAGAGTGAACTCCCCATGCCTACTGTGCTAGTCCCTGTTGGGCAAGTCTGAAAGCCATTCCTGAACTAACTAGCATGTTTAACAATAGGAACATTCAAAACAATGCTATTACAATCTAGCATTAACTGAGATAATAAAGGTAAAAATAGTCCTCCTCAACTCCTCAGGGTATATATATTTTTTTTAGAAGCGTTTGGATTGTGAGCTTCAAAAACCACCTGAAAAAGCACATAAACCAATCCAAAGAAACTTTCTGATCATTTCTAAGTGAAAAATGGCTTGCTGTTCATATGTTCAAGATTTTGAGTATCTATTAATACCTTTAGGTTTCCAAAAATATCCTAAGCGATTAAAAGAAGTGTGTGGACCATTCTTTATGCGTTTTCTGCTTTGAAGATGCTTCATACTTTACAATAGAAATAAATCTGGATGGTGCCTGGGCATCTTCTGAAGTGTTTTGTCAGTGCTTCAACCCAAAATTGCTTAGTTTTACTCATTGCTTAATGGACTTTAAAAAAAAGTCTCCAGATGTCCCAAAAAAGCCACAAAAAAATGCCCCCAAAAACAACGCTTACAAAAACGTCACCAAAAAACTCTTGTAAACCTCTTCAGAAAATGCCCGAAAACATGGAAAAAAATGCTTCAGAAAAAAAAAAAAGAAAAACACCAGAATTTCCTGAAGTGGTATCCACAGGGAAACCTTGTCATTCTTGCCAGCCTGAAAAAAATGTTGTATGAACATACCCTTATAGCATACATTTCTACTTTAGGATTTTTAAAGATACAAAATTATTTATGTCTATGGAAGTCAGTAGAAGGCCACGGTCGCACATTAAGTATTTGGTCAGCATTTTACATCAGTATATGTAAGCCAAATGTCACCCATTCCGAGTTTTAGCTCACAAATACTGATGAAGGAAGTGTTGCTGAAGTGATTGCCAGCAGACTTTGGCCAGAGTAAAAAAAGCATTGGAAGTGACAGCATAAACTAAATGTCTAATTTGTTCAAATAAAGCTGTTGGCTCATGTAAGACTGTTTAAATGATTAAGTAAGTTGCATACCTGCTAGTAACGTTTTTGAGAACACCAATTGCGTACGCCCTGACTCCTGTCATGCCAAAAGAGGAACCTCTTTACCACAAAATGGCCAGTGTATTTTACAATATTATTTAAAGGAGCACACCACTTATACATGCTTTTTTTGTCTGAACAATCTTGCATACGTGCTCAGATAGGGCATTGACCAATCACTTTCACTATAGGTCTGCAGATATTGTACATGTGTAAACCATATACTGGGAAATTATGAAACATTCGAATATATTTTTTTGTGCCAGCAATCAATGAATGGGGAAATCCATTATTTATGTTCAGATGCTTAAAACCAGCCATGCTGCATGACAAACAGGAAATTGGCACTGTCTCAAACAACTTACATGAATATTAGGTACATTTTAACATTGGCTTGTCCTTATCACAGGTGTGTTCCTGCATATTTTAAGTAGTGAGGCATGTAGGCAATGCTAATTCATGAGAAAAAAAAACTAATGTAAGAGGTTAAGAAAATAAATGCCTTGCACTTTTTAAAAAAATACTAGACCCATGTCTGCAAAATTAATTTAAGTTCTGAGAATTAACTGTAGAACTATTTCTATAGAAATCTGCCCTTGCAGTAATGTATAAAAACTGCTGTTCTTAAAGGTGCACGTTATATAGTATTTCTGTTTTGAACAATGACGTCAATAAAGGAAAATAGCACAAAAGGAGCTGCAGAAACTGTAAATATGGACTTTGGCTCAGATTCATCAATACTGACATTTTTGTTGTACACCAGACTTGTGCTAGAATAAGATGGGCAAAATTCATTAAGGAGGTCTGCACTTCTCAATGAATCTGGGGCATCTTTCAGCTGACATGTGCCACAGTAAGAAATATTCTCTAGACAGAGACTGGAGTTTATGTCTGCTGTAAGTTATACCATTTTTTGATGGTACAGTATAAAACCGTTGAAGTTGCAAAAAAAACTTTGCAACATTTCAAACAAATTTATGCCACAGTTCTGAGGAAAACTTCTTGATGAAATAAGAGCTTTTACAAATTTCCACGAAGATCCTATTCACACATATGTAGCGCCCCCACTGCCGCAGGGCCGAGGGGTACCCGGTACTGGGCCTCTGGGTCTCTGCTCTGGGATTGTCACGGTGGCTAGGCCCGGTCCGTGACCCTGCTGAGGGGCGTACAATGAAGGGTGTGGATGGAACGATGATGATGTTGTGGTGGTGCGGTGCAGTGCAGGTCGCAGTAAATAACGAGGACACCAGATTGCAGTCTCTTTACCTCTTTACTGAAGGCTTCAGGATCCTCAGTCCGGAATACGGTTAACCGGGCTGCGCAAGTCCGGCCGGTCCGATGGCACCTCCAGAGTTCCCTTTGCAGGTGGAAATCTGTGCCTACCTTCTAGCGCTTGTGTGTTGTGGTCCTCCCCTGCTGTGCTTACGGGATAGTCCCCACAACTGTTGTGTCTGTTTCTGAAGTTCCCTCACAACTCGATTATGATGTTCTTCTTCGTCCCCCAGATGATATGGCTAGGACGTACCCGTGTGACGGGTAGGCTCGGAGTTCTTCCGGGACCCTAGCGTCGCCCCTCTCCTATTGTTGCCCCCTGTGTCTTCGTAGGTGATTTGTGTGAGACAGCCCGCCTATAACTGACTGTCCTGCCGTAGGTTTGAAGTATTGCTTGGAGCCTAGTACTTCCTCGGCGTTCCGGCCACCGGCTACGCGCCTCAGTAGGATGTTGCCTCGTCTTACAGCACGACTCCTACTGGTATTTCTCCTTGTTGCGTTGATCTCGTTTCTCACTCGGCACAATGAACCTCGCTTCTTGTCCTTTCTTGGGGTACCGCCGCTATCTCGTGCAGGCGCGGTCCCGTAACGTTCTCTCTGTTCGCTAGGCCTCTGTCAGGATCCCACCCCTGACAGGGACCCCCCTGAGTCTCTCCCCGCAACACCCTCTGCCACAGGGTGTTGCCTGTTCGATTCCCAGTCAGCTTCTGTCTAACTTTCTGCCTAACCCCCAGTTTTACCAGATTGTGAGGAGTGGCCTAATACATAGAACCCTTAGCTCCCCCTAGAGGCCAGACCGTGAAGTGTATTGGTGACTGTGATACCTGGTCAGAAGAACTCCTTCAGTGCCATCAGACGTACCATAGCCCCCCTTAGTGGCGGAGCATCAGTACTGCAACGACCAGGACTCTGAGGCAATGCACTCCCCCCCGGTTAAATCCAGTACTCCTGGACTGGGAAGAAAACAACAATACATGTCAGCAAAAAGACATACAATTTTGGAAATGCAATAACAATAAGTAAATTTGAACAGAGCTTCCCTTTATGGGAGGTGAGGACACTTGAACGTTACAAACCTGGTTAAATACTTCAAATAACATACTATAAATAACTTTTCTTACCCAACCGGGTATTCTACTTGCAATTTCTGAACAATAATTTAACATTGCCTTTAAGGATGTACACGCTGAATCCACTAAAGACCTTCTTATAAAACATTATAAGGCTAATCAACTTTTTCTTCATTTTCCCTTTTTACATCTGCAGGACCGCCTGTCTACTTGCCCAGGCCTACCGCCTCTCGTTCTGTTGCAGGACCGCCCCTTTCAGCCCGGGCCTACTGCCTTTCTGCTACTATACACAGTATAGAACTTATCTTCCATCTCTCAATTCAGGATCACCGAGCCATCTCTGTATGGCTCCTAGGAGGACTCACCGATTAACCCCATCTGGGTTCACTTCCTGTCCTCATTTTCTGACACATCATTAAACATTCCTTACAATCAACTGTCTGACTACATATAACTTCACATGTAAGCATTATCATTATTTCTCTTTAAGGCATCATTATACTTTAAGTGCTATGGATGAACGTTCCCTTTAAGAAGGAACCAAGTCTCTATGAGGTAGTGCAACTTCTCAAGCTGCAAGTCCGTACGCAGCAAGGACTCCGGTACTGCTTCTAGGAACAGTTTCTTCGCAAAGAGTCCTTTCGTTTATAAAACCAGTAGAGAGCACCTTTAAGAAGGTGCAAACTATTTACAAGGAGTTTGTAATCATGCAGTGTTCATGATCCAGCAGTTCTTTCACAATGATAAAACAAAAACAAAAAGCAGAAGAAGGGATCCCGGGTAAACAAAGGGATCCCTTTAAGAGTTAAGCCTAGCCGGGTTTAAAGCAGCAAAACATCAGAAGGACAAACAGTTAACTATTTACACGTTCAGAAGATTAGAACATTTACTTGAACCACTCAGGAGGCAGCACCGGCGGAGGCAACCCCACTGGATATTGCCCACCGCCTGGTACTGCGTAAGGGGGAGTGTTATCCGTCTGCGTACCCACTGTCTTCAGCCCTGGGGCAGCAGAGGCACCGACTACCTGAGGAGGCGCCTCCTTAGCCACAACGGTGGTTGAGGTGACGATGCTGCAGGTCGTAGTTTTGATAATGGTGCACGTTGGAGTGGCCACGGTGGTCTTGGTGATGATTGCGGGCTGACCACAAGGGGGCACCTTCGCTACGGGAAACAGCTTCACCGGCACCTTAGTCGGGGGTGTCACGGGGTTTCGCTTCTTATGAACATTCAGGGCGAACCACCCCTTCTCCCCAAAGTGCCGGGTGTAAGCGACGTCGTCCCCCGGGTAGAGATCCCGGTCTGGATGGCCTTCCCTGAGATGAGACTCCACATCCCTCCGGTTGACAAAAACTTCGGCGTACAGGCCCGGCTCTTTTATAAAGCCCCAGCCTCCGCGGAGCTTGAAGGCGACGACGGTGCCCTGCCTGCGCGGGGCCTGGTGAGCGGTGGGGTCCTTGCGGGCCCGGTCCTTGACCGCCAAGTCCCTTTGGTGGTAGGCCTCTAGCCCGGCCTGGTACACCTTTTCCTTCTCCTCCCACTGCTGTTCCAGCTGGGCCTGGTATTCCTCCCAGCTCAGGGACTGCACCATCTCCCCTTCCTGTATCTTCACCCCGGGGAATCCCATAAGGTCGGGCCCTGGGTTCACCCAGCGGCACACTATACGCTCTGCATGGACCTCACTCAGTGGGGTAGTTGGTGAAATCGGGGCTTTCAAAACATGTTCCATACCCGTTGTCTCCTCCCACGGTAACAAGCGCTGGAGTCTATGGGTCCCAGGGAGTGGGGGTGCCACGACGGGGCCTATCAACAGACCCTCAGCTAGCGGGACAGGGTCGGCGGACTCACCAGTCGGTGCGTGCCCCTCCTTCTCAGTCGGCTCCGCTGGCGGTATGATCAGTGGGAGCATCGGCTGGGGTTCCGGCAGCAACGCAAGTTTCGACGTTAGAAGGTCCTCCGCTGGCGTCTCCATCCGCAGCTGGAGGAGTTGTTCGATCAGGCCCTCCATCTCCATTTGCAGGAGGCCGGTCCCTATCGCGGAGAGCTGGCTGCTGGGCTCATCCGGGTGGCTGGGGGAGCCTTCGGCCTCAACCCCGCATTCCTGGTCTGAGCGACTCGTCATGGCGTCCTCCGCATGGGTCGCTTCCTGGTCCTTTTCCCGCTTTCTCCTTCGTGGGCGGTTTCGTTTTCTCTGTCTCCGCCCACCATTGAGAATCAGGAGGCGGATCTCGGCTGCTGACGGACACGTCCTCACGGTGCAGAAATATTTAGACTGGGCGGCCATTGTCGACAAAAAGTGATGCCACTCCAATCTAACTCTGATCAAAGTCTGGTCAGAATAATGGGACTGTTTTTCTCCGATGTGGCGATATCTGTCATGTGAACCTAACCTTTGACTAATAATGGTCCTGTCAGGTTTCCTGGATAGAATAAAGCCAAATGATGGGTTTATCAGGATGTCAAAGAGCAATGGAATCCTGATAAGAAAAAGCCAACAGTGTTCTTCGACTCAGCAAGGCTCAGGCCAAACCACATTTACAACCTTATAGACCTGCAGGTCAAAAGTACCTGGACGTGTACTGTAGCTTATTTATGGACTTTTATTGCATTGTGCAGTTTTATATAAGGTGTATGTGCAGCGCCCCAGAGTCCTGGTCGTTGCAGTACTGATGCTCCGCCACTAAGGGGGTTATGGTACGTCTGATGGCACTGAAGGAGTTCTTCTGACCAGGTATCACAGTCACCAATACACTTCACAGTCTGGCCTCTAGGGGGAGCTAAGGGTTCTATGTATTAGGCCACTCCTCACAATCTGGTAAAACTGGGGGTTAGGCAGAAAGTTAGACAGAAGCTGACTGGGAATCGAACAGGCAACACCCTGTGGCAGAGGGTGTTGCGGGGAGAGACTCAGGGGGGTCCCTGTCAGGGGTGGGATCCTGACAGAGGCCAAAGCGAACAGAGAGAACGTTACGGGACCGCGCCTGCACGAGATAGCGGCGGTACCCCAAGAAAGGACAAGAAGCGAGGTTCATTGTGCTGAGTGAGAAACGAGATCAACGCAACAAGGAGAAATACCAGTAGGAGTCGTGCTGTAAGACGAGGCAACATCCTACTGAGGCGCGTAGCCGGTGGCCGGAACGCCGAGGAAGTACTAGGCTCCAAGCAATACTTCAAACCTACGGCAGGACAGTCAGCTATAGGCGGGCTGTCTCACACAAATCACCTACGAAGACACAGGGGGCAACAATAGGAGAGGGGCGACGCTAGGGTCCCGGAAGAACTCCGAGCCTACCCGTCACACGGGTACGTCCTAGCCATATCATCTGGGGGACGAAGAAGAACATCATAATCGAGTTGTGAGGGAACTTCAGAAACAGACACAACAGTTGTGGGGACTATCCCGTAAGCACAGCAGGGGAGGACCACAACACACAAGCGCTAGAAGGTAGGCACAGATTTCCACCTGCAAAGGGAACTCTGGAGGTGCCATCGGACCGGCCGGACTTGCGCAGCCCGGTTAACCGTATTCCGGACTGAGGAACCTGAAGCCTTCAGTAAAGAGGTAAAGAAACTGCAATCTGGTGTCCTTGTTATTTACTGCGACCTGCACTGCACCGCACCACCACAACATCATCATCGTTCCATCCACACCCTTCATTGTACGCCCCTCAGCAGGGTCACGGACCGGGCCTAGCCACCGTGACAATCCCAGAGCAGAGACCCAGACGCCCGGTACCGGGTACCCCTCGGCCCTGCGGCAGTGGGGCCGGTACAACTTGGCGTCACGAACAGGATCTACTTAAGCCTGAAGAATCGGGTCATGTGTGCCTTGGAACTGTGATTTATTGTACTTGGACTGTGACTTATTGCAAAGACTGTGGATTACCATTTGCCGCCAAAAACCGCCGCCATTACAGCGCTGAGGAGAGCGCAGGAGAAGAAGAGGGGCGTGGAGTGGGCGTGGACCAGCTGAAGAGTGCTTATTTTATTTTATGAAGATATCAGTGGCTGCTATTGTTTGGACTGGTGCTATTACTTTAGTATTTTCGCGTGAACCTACATAGGTGAGCCGATTGCTCCTTTTTCACATTTTAAACATGAGAATGAGCAAGAGAAAAAGACCCCACCATTCCGGCTTCTTTACCTATGGCTGTGTGGACTCTTAGACGTTATAAAGAGCTCCAGTGGGTGTACTCCTCAGGTTTATCTTACAAAATCCTAACTGCTTTAACCTTATTTACCTTTTATTTCTATGGTCACAGATTTGGTACTTTAGTAAGTATTTTTAAGTTTTGTGAAACGACTAATTCTCAGATCGTGTTTAGGGTCTAGGTCCACACTGCTTAGGTGTTAGACAGGGAACAGAAGGAATAACGTTATTCCATGTTACTTGTTGGGTGAATGTTATTTTTGATAATTACACATGGCTTTCTGTATCGTATGATGCGTGCTGGTTGTGTGTATGGTCATTGCTCTGGGCACTGGTCTTGTCCCAATTTTCCTCCTTTTCTTCACTCAGACTGTGGTAATGTCTGGGTCAGACACATTTTCAATGTTTTGAGATGACGACTCTTAATTTGCCGAGTTGGAATGTGAGAGGGCTTAATTCCAAATTTAAAAGAGCCATTAACCCTGGCTATTCGACAGGCTGATACCTTAGTATATCTGACAGACATCGACCCTTCCCCGACTTCCCTCCTAAGGTTGGTGGATGAATTTGGGTCATTTTCTGGCTTAAAGGTTAATTGGCAGAAATTGGTTCTTTTCCTTCTATCAGCTTAAAACAGTCCAAGCCAGACTCAAGACGTTTATGTACCCGTGGCTGATATTTTAAGTATTTGGGGATTATTGCTTCTCAAAAGGCAGAACAATGTATTGTACTAAACATGATTCTCTAATAGACAGAAGTAAGCAACTCAAGTGCCAATAACCTCTCCCTCTAACTCTTATTGAATCTCTGTAAAATGATATACTTACCAAATTATTATATTTATCTAATTCCTCCCTGGTTATGATTGCTAGAGGAGCAATTTGCCTCTTGGAAAGTTTGGTTGGTACCTTTTACTGGCAAGGTGGGTACCCTAGAATAAGTTTATCTAGTTTGTAAGCACCGAAACATCATGGGGCCTGGCAGCACCCAACTTATTCTTTCACTTCCTGGCCACTTAGTTAGCGTACACCCATTGGTGCATATTAGTGATGAGCGAGTGTACTCGTTGCTCAAGTTTTCCCGAGCATGCTCTGGTGATCTCCGAGTATTTGTTATTGCTCGGAGATATAGTTTTCATCGCCTCAGTTGCATGATCTACGGCTTCCAGATACGCTGAATACATGTGAGGAATGCCTGTTTTTTAGGGAATTCCCACATGTAATCAGCTTATCTGGAAGCCGTAAATCATGCAACTGAGGCGATGAAAACTATATCTCCAAGCAATAACAAATACTTGGAGGTCACCCGAGCGTGCTCGGGAAAATCCAAGCAACGAGTATACTCGCTCATCACTAGTGGATATATATTGACAAGAGCAATGCTGCCACTGTACTAGCAGGAGCGTTGAGGAGTTCTTATGAAGGGTTAACTAATCTACTCTATAGATATAATGTAAGTAGTAGAGAATAGGGACCATTCGTCAAACTCAAATCTGACAGGTGCCCCGCCCCTATCAAAGTGTATCAAAAGGGTGTAATCCCCTCCTCCCCTCCCTGTCAGCCAGCTGTCCCTCCTCGTCTGGCTTTCAGCTTTTGATACACTTTGATATAGTTTGATACAGCGATTATTATCCCAGTATTTGTTTTATATTAGATTTTCATATGTAGCTGCTATGCGATTATTCTGTAATCAGCGCACTTGTGTTTTATATTGTATTTATTTGTTTTATATGAATTTTATAACACACCAGACCCTTTGTTTGTGGCTTCTGTAATATGTATTGTATTAAGTTTGCTCTTATTTGCAAATGCTGCGAGATTAACACAAACAGTTGTTTGTGGCTTCTGTAATCGCTGACCGCTACATATTTAGAAAGAAAGCACCGGCAGCATAATTTTTGGGCACATTATGTATGTGGCCATATTACAACACCTGCAAGTAAGAAGCGGTGTGTTTTATACGATTATAAAAAACCAAAGACACGTTATTGTAAAAATGTAAAAAGATTTTATTGTTGTAAAATAAATACATCTCAAAGACATTTCAATACTATAAAAATTATTACAGAGTATAAAAGCAAAAACATTACATAGTACAATGATCATACATCAACACACTTCTTACAAAATAAATAAATAGTATCACAAGTACAATGAACATACATCATTACACTTCTTGCTGAAATAAATAATATAGTGTAACAAGCCAAGTACAGCATTTATCCAGTACATTCTTTACATCGTGAGCCACATGGTTTGCAGCATCGGTAGAGACCTTTTTTTAGGCATTAGAGTTCCGCGTGTGGTGCCTAATGACGGGGAATGTAAAGATTGAATTGTACGTGGCATCGGGGTTAACTTCTGTGGTGTAGATACAGCGTGTGTCTCGCTGCTGGAAATTTTTAATTCATCTAAAAGCTTCCTAGTAGTGGGATTACCCACAACTGTAGATGGTATATTTAGCTCGGCCATAGCATGCATAAATGAATCCCAACCCGGAGGTAAATTCCGGCCGGTCCGAGCATGACTCTGCATTGCACTACGTACCAAATCCAGTAAGTTAGACCCTGGTATTACGGCGCCTTTGAAAATAAATTCGGCTTTATTATTCCAGGCTGTAACATTTTTATTCTGCAATAACCTGTTTAGTAAAAATTCAGCATTCTTTTTATATCTTTGGTTTATATGACTGACAATTTCAGCGACCTCTTGATTTTTATCAGAGTCGGTATTTGGCAATTGTTGCTGACCAGGATCAGGAGTGCCAACGAGATTTAAAGCCGTTACTTCTTTTGAGCTGTGCCGCGTATGTACCAAATAGCGTTGTAGCACGGAGCTATACATTTTAATTTTCACATCATCGGGAATGTCACGACGTTGTAAAATGGCACTAATTTCACCATCAAGGCGCCGAATAACACTGTCGCGTATGTTATCTGTAGTACTGGGCCTTAGTTTGTCTAGATCCTGTTTGGGCACTAGATACATTTTCTCTGTATGCTCCATTATTTTCCTGCGAGCAGGCTTGTTATTATTGGAATTGCAAAAGCTAAAAGAGGGCCGATAAACCTGCCGGCCTGCTTTAGTAGCCGCTTCTTTTTCTTTATGGGCTGAGATCTGTCACTCAGGGTTCTTATAGCTTTACGCCACTTCTTTAATATGCCTTTTTTATGCTCTTTTAGAGGAATTCTGCCTTTTAAAATGTTTAAAGCCATCTCGCTTATGGCTGTAATTAAATCATTGCTTACATTGCGCAAAATAGACTTTCGGACAGCGGGGGTTGCTTTCACCAGAGTTTTTTGTTTAAGAAGTTTTTTATTGAAGGATGCAATATTCATGTTCACAAATTATGCAATACAGTGATCCATGTATTAGTGTACAAATCTGCGCCTCATGGGCATCATATAATTGAAACATGTGTAATTACAATCAGAGTCCATGAGATCAATAAACTCAACAGTATCACACATTCAAAAAGGAAATGACCTTCATTTTTAACTTATTTTGTTTCTTTTTTGAACAGCAAAATAAAGATTATAAAACAAACAATAACTTTTCATTATTGAAACCATATCAACCTACTGGTAACAGTTATTTAGTGTATTGTCACTTCCGTCACACCCTATCATGTCCATTAGATCGAATCGGGGGATCTCCTGCCACCATCCTAGTGATATACCATGGGGACTGTTCAAAACAAGCTATAAGATGAGTTCTCATCTCTTCAGAGAACATATCGATGAAACTCTCCCAAGTATCAAAAAAACGGGGCACCATGCGATCTTCCCCCAACTGTGCCTCTATCCATTCCATACGGAACACATGTTTTAGTTTATTTAAAAACATTGTCAGCGTTGGAGGTTCCGCTGTGATCCATTGTTGTAATATACATTTTTTCCCTACCATGGACACTATACATGTCAGACGTTTGGCCCCTCTTGTAATTCTTGATACCTCCCCAGGCCATATTCCCAATATCGCCCACTCTGCCGTGGAGGGTATATAATTCAAGAGGTGGTCTAGACAAAAGCTTTTTACCTCCCTCCAAAACCCCATAATTGCCGGGCAATCCCAAAATTGGTGGTAAAGGTCTGCCTCAGGAGCTGCACACTTCAGACAATTAGCCGATTGAGATAGGCCCATGAGAAACGAACGATGTGGGGATACATATGTGCCATGGTACAATCTAAGCAACATTTCCCTATAAGAAGAGGCCGGTAAAGCCTTCCAAGCATAAAACATTGCCTTAAGGATATGCTCTGGGGTTAAGGCTGGGAAACGAGCGAGCCATCTTGGAAGGCCTGCTTTTCGTTTAGTGTAGTCCATCTCCTCTCTCAAAAAGAGATAGAATCTGGAAGTAGAGTGGAATAGTGAAGACCTATTTCGTAACATGGTGTCAAATGGGTTTTCCCAATCTATATCCGATAACCGCTCTCCCACCCTTGTAGCATAGACCTCCAAGATTGCACAATTCGCGAGACACCCCATTGTCAAGGGAAGGTATCTTCGAGTGAATGTCCAGGAGTGTGGTCTGCGTGTCGAAGAGTCCAATATGCAGCCCACTGTCACAGCCCGATACCTAGCACCTAAGCCCTCCATCCCCAGTCTCAACTCGACATCTCGATTCCCAAATATTGGTAAGAAAAGTGAAGAATGTGCATTAAGAGAAAATCTATGGCGTAACTTATGCCATACCTTCCACATCACCATTAACAAAGGATTATCCGTCACTGAGGAGGGTAACAGTTCCTTATGTGTATGTAGGAGATATAATAAGTTGGTATGGGGTATCAGATTCTGGTCTACTTGAGTGTTAGTGAATATGGAAGTATCATGAATCCAGTCCTTAAGATAGCGAAGCAGCGCTGCCAGGTTGTAATTTTCTAAATTTGGAAAGTTGATGCCTCCATTCGATGGGCGCTGTTCCAATATGGCCATGCTAATAGCATGATGCTTCTTTCCCCAGATGAAAGTGCGGAACATACCATTTATTACCCGCAATTCACTAGGGGAAAGCAAAGGGGAAAGTTTTTAAGAGAGCCCAGTTACGCCGGAGTCTCTCAGACATCTTTACAGCACAACGCACACAGCGTAGAATGTCTGATACCGGGTAAAATTAACTTTTTAGAAGTGTTTTTCTTTTGAACATAGACAGCAGGCAACGCTGGTGGAAACAATCCGGTCCTTAAGCGCAGATCCTCAGGGGTATTAGCTCTGAAATCTACAAGCAAATACCCATAAGGCTCCCGCGTGGCATCCTCAAAAGCTTCTAGGAAAAAACGTGTTTTTCCGGGATACATCTGACGAGCTAGAGTTAAAATTTGTAATTTATCTCGGGGGTTATTAAAAAGCACCATGTACTTTGTGTTTAAATTTATCGTGCGGCTTTTCTTACCCTGACAAAATATGTTTTGTACCAGGTAGAAAATGCTGAGATTTCTGTGGTGCACATACTTGGTAAAGGCTTTTTCTATCTCACAATTTTCACTAGCACTCTCCATGAGATAATCAACAATAGCCAAATTCACCTTCTCCGGCGGGAATAATTCGTCATCTACGAATGTATTCGGCAGACCCTCCACAAATCTGGCGTTGGGAAAAGAGAGAGAGATTTCATCATATAGTTTCTGCCAACACGAATAAAACCAAACAATATTATCAGGTTTCTGAGAAACATTAGTTTCAATATTATATAGCAGTTGTTTTACAAAATAGCTCTTTCCAGAATTAGACAGGCCTGCTAGAATGCATGAGAATGGGTGTTGCAGGCGTGTATCCATCACCACAATACGCAACTAATAGCCAAAAGGCAGGGTGGTAAAATCGTCAATTAGGCGCCGCTTTGTGTAAACGCACTTTTGTGTTTTGTGTAATGGCCTCTTTCAATCTCCCAACACTTTTTATTTCTCACAATGGACGGTTGCTGTACGACAATACGTTTCTGTGTATCTGTGTCAGAATTGCGCGGGTAGTCCAGAACTAGATCTTTTAGACTGTTGAAATTAATAGATTGAGAGTTACCGACATTTAGTGTTATCCCCTTAACTTTTAAGACAGTTTTACCGGTGTTGAGTTTGTATCCGTAAGTTTTGGGGCCCGCGGATACAAATTCTGTGATGTGTGTACCATCGGGTATTTCACTGGTCAGTTCCCCCAGGTAATCGCCTAAAGGCGGCTGCCACTCACCATCTCGCTGTACAAAAATAACTGTATCTGTGTCGTGATAAAGGCACCTCTCCTGCAGCCGGTCCAGCAGCGAATAGAGCTCTAGCCGGGCATGCGCGGTTGTAAAACACGCTATAAAAATGTTTGTGTTTTTGTTGACGGTGTGGTGACCTTTTGCGTATTTCCAGTTAATGGTTGCTGTGTCATCATCAAGGAAATGTAACATCGAGATGTCGTAGTAGGGCAGGAACAAATACTTAAAAAGCTCATCGGGGTCCCGGACAATGCTGGTACATGATAGATTAGATCTCTGAGCAAACTTTCCCCATAAAGAATTTAAGAAAAGCTTGGAGATCTGTCTCTTAGCAGGATTGACAGCTATATTTTCAGGCCGTAATTGGACACCTTCTTTTTCAAGAAAGGAGTCAATGTACTGCCTTTTCTTGTCCTCATCAGTGCACCAGCTAGGGTAACCAGAGGCTTCCTGCTTATCCCTAAGGTGTAATTTAATGTAGGGGGCAAACAGATCATCAGTGGTTTTAGGAAAATGCCATATTTCATAGATGTGCTCGATCCGATACCCTTTTTTTATCGCCATCTCGAGCTCTATAGTACACCAGGTGCCTGTCAGTGCACGTTCCTCATCACTATGAGCACAAATATCTGCCTGGGAATTTACAGCGCATGTGTAGCAAAGGGGAAACATTAATTTTTTGTTAAGTTTTACCGGTAGAACTGGAAAAAATAAATCTCTCGGCGGGTAGACCTTGACTCTAGCAATGCCAAAATATTTTTTAATGAATCCAAAATTGTCATAGATGATGTCTGGATGTCCTACAGGGTATGTTTTAGTTTTGTTTACAAAGGGGTACAGACTGGTGAAATCGTAGTAATGTAAAGTCTCCCCTTCTTCCAACTGGTGATAGAGCTTAATGGCGTTAGTTCGGCCGCCATAAAGCGCATCACGGGGGTCTAAAGGAAGGGGAAATTCCATCTGGTGGAGAAATGTTTGAAGGTTAGAATCATTTTCAACCATTTCATTCTACTCATGCTCCCACATCACCCTTATTGTGTACCCGCAGCACTGTAAGTAGCGCTTTTTAGCTAAAAAGGTGTAATATAACTGACCGTAGGACGTGTTTGTGACCTTATTCGTGTCATTTTCATTATAGCACACGGGACATCCGTGGTAAAAACACCCCTGAAATTCAAAGGCTATGTGCTGACCGCTAACATAAGCATAGCCATCTAGAAAATATTTCCCGACTTGTTTTTCACCACCCCTCAAAGCGTGTCGGATGTCGATGTTCTCGGAGTGGGCTACATACAGTGGGGCAAAAAAGTATTTAGTCATTCAGCAATAGTGCAAGTTCCACCACTTAAAAAGATGAGAGGCGTCTGTAATTTACATCATAGGTAGACCTCAACTATGGGAGACAAACTGAGAAAAGAAAATCCAGAAAATCACATTGTAAGTATTTGGTCAGAAACAAACAATCAAGATTTCTGGCTCTCACAGACCTGTAACTTCTTCTTTAAGAGTCTCCTCTTTCCTCCACTCATTACCTGTAGTAATGGCACCTGTTTAAACTTGTTATCAGTATAAAAAGACACCTGTGCACACCCTCAAACAGTCTGACTCCAAACTCCACTATGGTGAAGACCAAAGAGCTGTCAAAGGACACCAGAAACAAAATTGTAGCCCTGCACCAGGCTGGGAAGACTGAATCTGCAATAGCCAACCAGCTTGGAGTGAAGAAATCAACAGTGGGAGCAATAATTAGAAAATGGAAGACATTCAAGACCACTGATAATCTCCCTTGATCTGGGGCTCCACGCAAAATCCCACCCCGTGGGGTCAGAATGATCACAAGAACGGTGAGCAAAAATCCCAGAACCACGCGGGGGGACCTAGTGAATGAACTGCAGAGAGCTGGGACCAATGTAACAAGGCCTACCATAATTAACACACTATGCCACCATGGACTCAGATCCTGCAGTGCCAGACGTGTCCCACTGCTTAAGCCAGTACATGCCCGGGCCCGTCTGAAGTTTGCTAGAGAGCATTTGGATGATCCAGAGGAGTTTTGGGAGAATGTCCTATGGTCTGATGAAACCAAACTGGAACGGTTTGGTAGAAACACAACTTGTCGTGTTTGGAGGAAAAAGAATACTGAGTTGCATCCATCAAACACCATACCTACTGTAAAGCATGGTGGTGGAAACATCATGCTTTGGGGCTGTTTCTCTGCAAAGGGGCCAGGACGACTGATCCGGGTACATGAAAGAATGAATGAGGCCATGTATCGTGAGATTTTGAGTGCAAACCTCCTTCCATCAGCAAGGGCATTGAAGATGAAACGTGGCTGGGTCTTTCAACATTACAATGATCCAAAGCACACCGCCAGGGCAACGAAGGAGTGGCTTCGTAAGAAGCATTTCAAGGTCCTGGAGTGGCCTAGCCAGTCTCCAGATCTCAACCCTATAGAAAACCTTTGGAGGGAGTTGAAAGTCCGTGTTGCCAAGCGAAAAGCCAAAAACATCACTGCTCTAGAGGAGATCTGCATGGAGGAATGGGCCAACATACCAACAACAGTGTGTGGCAACCTTGTGAAGACTTACAGAAAACGTTTGACCTCTGTCATTGCCAACAAAGGATATATTACAAAGTATTGAGATGAAATTTTGTTTCTGACCAAATACTTATTTTCCACCATAATATGCAAATAAAATGATAAAAAAACAGACAATGTGATTTTCTGGATTTTTTTTCTCAGTTTGTCTCCCATAGTTGAGGTCTACCTATGATGTAAATTACAGACGCCTCTCATCTTTTTAAGTGGTGGAACTTGCACTATTGCTCAATGACTAAATACTTTTTTGCCCCACTGTACATGAGCCACTGAGTAGCGCTTTTCTACCTTGTGATAATTATCACCAGGCAAAATGGCGATGGTCGTTTTTGGAAAAATTTAAACCTGTACATTGCCATACACACCGAGGCCAGGGTGATGAGGAACGTGCACTGACAGGCACCTGGTGTACTATAGAGCTCGAGATGGCGATAGAAAAAGGGTATCGGATCGAGCACATCTATGAAATATGGCATTTTCCTAAAACCACTGATGATCTGTTTGCCCCCTACATTAAATTACATCTTAGGGAAAAGCAGGAAGCCTCTGGTTACCCTAGCTGGTGCACTGATGAGGACAAGAAAAGGCAGTACATTGACTCCTTTCTTGAAAAAGAAGGTGTCCAATTACAGCCTGAAAATATAGCTGTCAATCCTGCTAAGAGACAGATCTCCAAGCTTTTCTTAAATTCTTTATGTGGAAAGTTTGCTCAGAGATCTAATCTATCATGTACCAGCATTGTCCGGGACCCCGATGAGCTTTTTAAGTATTTGTTCCTGCCCTACTACGACATCTCGATGTTATATTTCCTTGATGATGACACAGCAACCATTAACTGGAAATACGCAAAAGGTCACCACACCGTCAACAAAAACACAAACATTTTTATAGCGTGTTTTACAACAGCATATGCCCGGCTAGAGCTCTATTCGCTGCTGGACCGGCTGCAGGAGAGGTGCCTTTATAACGACACAGATTCAGTTATTTTTGTACAGCGAGATGGTGAGTGGCAGCCGCCTTTAGGCGATTACCTGGGGGAACTGACCAGTGAAATACCCGATGGTACACACATTACAGAATTTGTATCCGCGGGCCCCAAAACTTACGGATACAAACTCAACACCGGTAAAACTGTCTTAAAAGTTAAGGGGATAACACTAAATGTCGGTAACTCTCAATCTATTAATTTCAACAGTCTAAAAGATCTAGTTCTGGACTACCCGCGCAATTCTGACACAGATACATAGAAACGTATTGTCGTACAGCAACCGTCCATTGTGAGAAATAAAAAGTGTTGGGAGATTGAAACGAGGCCATTACGCAAAACACAAAAGTGCGTTTACACAAAGCGGCGCCTAATTGACGATTTTCCCACCCTGCCTTTTGGCTATTAGTCGCGTATTGTGGTGATGGATACACGCCTGCAACACCCATTCTCATGCATTCTAGCAGGCCCGTCTACTTCTGGAAAGAGCTATTTTGTAAAACAACTGCTATATAATATTGAAACTAATGTTTCTCAGAAACCTGATAATATTGTTTGGTTTTATTCGTGTTGGCAGAAACTATATGATGAAATCTCTCTCTCTTTTCCCAACGCCAGATTTGTGGAGGGTCTGCCGAATACATTCGTAGATGACGAATTATTCCCGCCGGAGAAGGTGAATTTGGCTATTGTTGATGATCTCATGGAGAGTGCTAGTGAAAATTGTGAGATAGAAAAAGCCTTTACCAAGTATGTGCACCACAGAAATCTCAGCATTTTCTACCTGGTACAAAACATATTTTGTCAGGGAAAGAAAAGCCGCATGATAAATTTAAACACAAAGTACATGGTGCTTTTTAATAACCCCCGAGATAAATTACAAATTTTAACTCTAGCTCGTAAGATGTATCCCGGAAAAACACGCTTTTTCCTAGAAGCTTTTGAGGATGCCACGCGGGAGCCTTATGGGTATTTGCTTGTAGATTTGAAAGCTAATACCCCTGAGGATTTGCGCTTAAGGACCGGATTGTTTCCACCAGCATTGCCTGCTGTCTATGTTCAAAAGAAAAACACTTCTAAAAAGTGAATTTTACCCGGTATCAAGCATTCTACGCTGTGTGCGTTGTGCTGTAAAGATGTCTGAGAGACTCCGGCGTAACTGGGCTCTCTTAAAAACTCTGGTGAAAGCAACCCCCGCTGTCCGAAAGTCTATTTTGCGCAATGCAAGCAATGATTTAATTACAGCCATAGGCAAGATTGCTTTAAACATCTTAAAAGGCAGAATTCCTCTCAAAGAGCGTCAAAAAGGCATATTAAAGAAGTGGCGTAAAGCTATAAGAACCCTGAGCGACAGATCTCAGCCCATAAAGAAAAAGAAGCGGCTACTAAAGCAGGCCGGCGGGTTTATCGGCCCTCTTTTAGCTTTTGCAATTCCAATAATAACAAGCCTGCTCGCAGAAAACTAATGGAGCATACAGAGAAAATATATCTAGTGCCCAAACAGGAGCTAGACAAACTAAGGCCCAGTACTACAGATAACATACGCGACAGTGTTATTCGGCGCCTTGATGGTGAAATTAGTGCCATTTTACAACGTCGTGACATTCCCGATGATGTGAAAATTAAAATGAATAGCTCCGTGCTACAACGCTATTTGGTACATACGCGGCACAGCTCAAAAGAAGTAGCAGCTTTAAATCTCGTTAGCACGCCTGTTCCTGGTCAGCAACAATTGCCAAATACCGACTCTGATAAAAATCAAGAGGTCGCTGAAATTGTCAGTCATATAAACCAAAGATATAAAAAAGAATGCTGAATTTTTACTAAACAGGTTATTGCAGAATAAAAATGTTACAGCCTGGAATAATAAAGCCGAATTTATTTTCAAAGGCGCCGTAATACCAGGGTCTAACTTACTGGATTTGGTACGTAGAGTCATGCTCTGACCGGCCGGAATTGACCTCCGGGTTGGGATTCATTTATGCATGCTATGGCCGAGCTAAATATACCGTCTACAGTTGTGGGTAATCCCACTACTAGGAAGCTTTTAGATTAATTAAAAATTTCCAGCAGCGAGACACACGCTGTATCTACACCACAGAAGTTAACCCCGATGCCACGTACAATTCAATCTTTACATTCCCCATCATTAGGCACCACACGCGGAACTCTAATGCCTAAAAAAAGGTCTCTACCGATGCTGCAAACCATGTGGCTCACGATGTAAAGAATGTACTGGATAAATGCTGTACTTGACTTGTTACACTATATTTATTTCAGCAAGAAGTGTGTTGATGTATGATCATTGTACTATTTAATGTTTTTGCTTTTATACTCTGTAATAATTTTTATAGTATTGAAATGTCTTTGAGATGTATTTATTTTACAACAATAAAATCTTTTTACATTTTTACAATAACGTGTCTTTGGTTTTTTATAATCATATAAAACACGCTGCTTCTTACTTGCAGGTGTTGTAATATAGCCACATACATAATGTGCCCAAAAATTATGCTGCCGGTGCTTTCTTTCTAAATATGTAGCGGCCAGCGATTACAGAAGCCACAAACAACTGTTTGTGTTAATCTCGCAGCACTTGCAAATAAGAGCAAACTTAATACAATACATATTACAGAAGCCACAAACAAAGGGTCTGGTGTGTTATAAAATTCATATAAAACAAATAAATACAATATAAAACACAGTGCGCTGATTACAGAATAATCGCATAGCAGCTACATATGAAAATCTAATATAAAACAAATACTGGGATAATAATCGCTGTATCAAACTATATCAAAGTGTATCAAAAGCTGAAAGCCAGACAAGGAGGGACAGCTGGCTGACAGGGAGGGGAGGAGGGGGTTACACCCTTTTGATGCACTTTGATAGGGGCGGGGCACCTGTCAGATTTGAATTTGACGAATGGTCCCTATTCTCTACTACTAATGTAGTTTCATCAGCATCAATCCTCCTAAAGACAGTAGCTAAAGTGGGGGCAATAGCACAGGTATAAGGGAGTAAGTGCTAATCAAAAGTACTAATCAAAAGTGCTCACAGAAACCTACCCCCATAAAAGCAGGATTTTATTCAATATGTGTTAAAAAGAACAATATATAAATAATTTCTTATTTTTTCTGTGTAATGCTCCCTACTATTTTAATACATTTTAACTGTAAATATCAATAAAATCTATACCTTTTAATATATTTTTATGTGTGGTTTGTGGTCTTTCACTTTTTTATGTAGCCATATATTTTTTTGCGAATATCCACTTACATCAAATGTGAGTCAGTGACTGGGGTCATATGCGGGGGTCAATATATACCCCAGGATGCAGACGGAGTTCTATTAGACCCGCAGGAGTGCCTTGTATTCACAGCAGGATGCCTGTTAGTCACAAAGCAAAGTAAAAGTGTGGACCTCGTCAAACTATTTGGCCAAGGCATTGTTCAGGAAAACCTGTTATGGGCTTTTATTTTTGAAACGGACAACAGGAAGGTAGTGGGGTTGGTCCGTTTCCTCCGGCCGGGTTTAACACGTGGCCGACAGCCACAGGTTGATTGTTAAAGACCCTGCAGTATAGGGTTTGGGTGTGTCAGTGTGGAATTTGCATGGTGTTGAGCAGACAGCTCTGCAAGAGCTCTGTCTGTGTGAGGGAACACAGAGCCCAGCGGAGCGAACTCCTGGCACCACGCAGCGTAATACGGTGGTGCGGTCGCCCTCGGCAACCGGACGCATTTATGGACTATTTTGTTTCCCGGCTGTGATCCGGAGAATACAGTTTCTTTAGTTTGTACGTTTTTGGACATTAAATCTAAGTTTACTTTTGTTCTTTCCTGGGTCACTGCCTCATCACTGCATAGCGTGGACACAGCTGCACTACACAAATAATGGTAATATTTTCTTATTTGGTGTATTTCCTCCTTGAACAATGTAGCCTCAACTACTCTCACAATATACCAATACAGACACTGGCAATGTACAGTTCAGAATATAAAAATAAACAGACTACATATTGACAAGCGCCATGTACAATAATAGACAATGCTTTTCCATTAGGAGACTTTTCAGGAGAACCAATGGGGTTCAAAAGAAGCCCAGGGAGGACTCTGATCAGATTCTTCCATATAGGAGCATGGTCATCTCAGTAGATGGAAGAACATACAGTTTCTACGGTGAATGTAACCATAATAGACCTCTTATATCTGAGGTACTCCGTTATCCCATTTACAAAACCAGATTTTAACTCCTAGTTAGTGTGGTTTTGGATTATTTACATAGTGTTCTTTCAAATGCACATCAATTAAAATTATAAAATTATGTTTTTATGGGATAGTTTTTATATGTCTACATAACTCGTTTTTACAATTTCTGATTGGTGGCCAATGCCCACGCGGTGTTAGTAACTGGCTACATGATGCTTTGCTAACTTTTATTTGAATACGTAAAGGGTGCTCGCTATTTCGGGATGGACCTTGCCATACCCATGCAACTTTGTGTCTGTGTGAAATTGTCACTTGCCAGTGCCTATTGGGCATAAGCAAAATTGGAACCTCTGAGAGGGAACTGCAGAACTGTCTGTTGGGTTTTCCAGCACAATCTGAGTTGAGAAGCATTACTCCAACAAGAGGAAACTTTTATAGAAATACAATATAAAATGCAAATATAATACATTACAGTACCTTGTACCTGGAAGTGCAAATCTGCCAGTGACGTGTTGTTAAAAAAGAATCCAAAAGATTCCCATAATGGCAATGGCTTCTGACAGTGTGAACCTGTACCCTATCGATTAGAGAAAATCCATCAGAAAGGTAAATCATAAGATGTAAAGTATGCATACATATGTCTTATGTATACCTTAGGTCTTCATGTGAGCAGTGTTAAATTTTACTGGCTAAAGCCCTTTCGCAACTCAGTTTTTTTTAGTATAAGAAAAACAGAAGATCTGTTGTCATTTATCCAAAATGTTTGGGAGGTCCTCCAAAATTTACATGCAAGTGTACCTATAAGAATTGATGCTGATTTGAAGGCAAAGGGAGGTCACACCAAACAGTGATTTGATTTAGATTTCTCTTTTGTTCACTCACTTTACATTTTTTAATTGGTAACAATAGACTTCTAACACTTCTATATTTTATAGCATTCTTAGGGTACCGTTACACAAAACGATTTACCAACGATCACGACCAGCGATACAACCTGGCCGTGATCGTTGGTAAGTCGTTGTGTGGTCGCTGGAGAGCTGTCACACAGACAGCTCTCCAGCGACCAACGATGCCGAAGTCTCCGGGTAACCAGGGTAAACAGCGGGTTACTAAGCGCAGGGCCGCGCTTAGTAACCCGGTGTTTACCCTGGTTACCATCGTAAATGTAAAAAAAACCAAACCGTACATACTCACATTCCGGTGTCCGTCAGGTCCCTTGCCGTCTGCTTCCCGCACTGACTGAGTGCCGGCCGTAAAGTGAAAGCAGATCACAGCGGTGACGTCACCGCTGTGCTCTGCTTTTACTTTCCGGCCGGCAGTCACAGTCAGTGCGGGAAGCTGACGGCTAGGGACCTGACGGACACCGGAATGTGAGTATGTACGGTTTTTTTTTTTTTACATTTACGATGGTAACCAGGGTCAACATCGGGTTACTAAGCGCGGCCCTGCGCTTAGTAACCCGATGTTTACCCTGGTTACAAGCGAACGCATCGCTGGATCAGTGTCACACACACCGATCCAGCGATGACAGCGGGAGATCCAGCGATGAAAGAAAGTTCCAAACGATCTGCTACGACGTACGATTCTCAGCAGGGTCCCTGATCGCTGCTGCGTGTCAGACACAGCGATATCGTATGGATATCGCTGGAACGTCACGGATCGTACCGTCGTAGCGACAAAAGTGCCACTGTGAGACGGTACCCTTATTCTGCAGAATCTTTCCACATCAGCCTAAAATTTTTGCATAGTACTGTATGTAGAGCAAATGCATTGCATGCACATAATTCATTTATGGGTATGAGTTATGTCCACTGTATGCACATATTTTAGCTGCATCGTACAAAGTGTACTCTTATTAGGGTCAATTTGAGAACCATGCCCCCTTTCAGTTAAACTCCACCTACTGTCTAAAAATTTGGCGGAGTTGGCTAAAGGTGCTCTAGGATACTGAAACCAAACCAAATGACTTAAATCCTGAATGACATGACAGGAAATAAAGTTGAATCCTGAATGACATGACAGGAAATAAAGTACCAGTGTGTGAAAGTCCTAAACCTTCAGTAATATTTATGGTTCTTAAATTTACATTTGTAACAAATCACCTCATTTAAAATTAATCTAGTCAAGCCTACTTCTAGTTTCCTTCTATTCCTATTGTCAGGAAACATAAAGCCTCAAAACATCAGGAGCTGTATTCCAGTAGCCGGCTACATCTCACAATAATAAAAGTGAATGGGGGTAATGCAACTTTTACATGCAAGTCGCGATAAAATATCCGAAGTGGTGGAACTTCGTGAGACTCGCTTGTCACAGTTGCAGTACTCTCAGGTTCACAACGCTATCCTATTCATTAGTATGATGCTATGACGTAGCAGCGACACCTAGCAAACTTTGGTTGCACACCAGATGTCGTAGCCAAAGTCACCATGTAGCCCCCTAAATGAGTTCAGATAGATCAATATATAAATAGAGTGGTCCCGGTAGTGCAACAAATAGGGTATTTGGTTATTATTGCTGTACATAGTACTACAACTGTTTCCTGTTCAAGTAAGCAATTTTTGTTCTGTATATGTAACTGTCCAGTCCTTTGATAGGCCATGTATTTGTTTCTAGAAAACTTATGGCTAAAAGTACTTATATGATCGATAACTAAACATGTGAATGGAATTTCTGAGCTGAGAAAGTATAAGAACATTTAGGAGAAAATGTATGAGAAAACACTTACTGTTTCATTTATTATGCTTTGCACTATGCGGGACACGTGTGCTAGTTCTTCAGCATCTTTCAATTTTTCTTCAAGATGATGTTCTAGCAGTTGCCATTGTGAGGCACCTATATCAACACGGCATTGTTATAGCTACAAGAGTCACCAGTGAAAACAGGCTAATATTATATGTATACTATACTCTACTTTGCACACACACACTGACGAGCAAAAAGATAACAAGGTTTTCAACTTTTGACTTTCAGTCTTCATATCTCACTGTCTATTACAGCTTCGAGACAACTATTATTTTATAGACAATCATCTTGGCTATCTCATACATAAATTTAACTTGCAACTATTTAGTATAAATAGTTATGCAGATTCTTCTGATGTCACTGCATGGTTACAGTGTTGCTCCTGGCGGTGGAAAAATCTTTTTCGTCCTTTGTACTGCAAATTACAATTTGTTCTCACATTCCATAATAGCTCAGTGTGCTATTAGGTTCATTCCCAAGTGAAAGGTCACTCATTCGAATAAAGGAGCAGCCATGAAAAAGATTTCCCAAGAAAAGAGAAACAGCATCATCCAGCTCATCGATAGCGGTCTCTCAGCCAAAAAAATTGACTAACTGCATCATGTGAGTGCTTGACAGTTGGAAGAATACAAAATGAAGTCCTTCCATCCATTCAAAAACCAAGAAGTGGACATCCAGGCAAAATATTGGAGTCAACAAGTCCCATCAAGGTCTCATTGACAAGATCAATCAGTTCTGTCACAACAAACACGGCAAGGACCATGCGACGCACATTACACAAGTCTAAAAAGGTGGACCGAAAAAAGGTGATAAAGCCTCAACTTCAACATTGTCATAAGAAGCGCCGGGTCAAGCTTGCAAAAAAGTACGAAAAGAGGACAGTAGAAGATTAGAAACGGGTGATTTGGAACAGTGAGATGAAATCTCATGGGTGCAAATGGGCCTGAAAGAAGCAAAGGAAAAAGGGCCTAATGGATCAACAATTTGAAAGAACTGTCAAGTTCGGTGGAGGAAGCTTGATGATATGGGGTTGTTTCACAGCCAAAGGTGTTGCATACTTGACCAGGATTGATGGTGGTCTTAATGCTGAGCTATATGTGAGTATCCTACAAGATGAGTTACTTCGTACACTCAAGTATTATGGGTATGAAAAGGACAGCATTGTGTTCTAGCAGGACAATGACCCAAAACATACATCAAGATTGGCTAAGAAATGGATCAATGACATTGAAGTAGAGGTTCTGGATTAGCCCCCACAGTCCCTAGACCTCAACCCAATCAAACACTTTCTTGTACAGTTGAAGAACAAGCTGTGTACATATCCAACTGAACAGGATGCACCATCTTTTGGGAACGTTTAGAAGAGACCTGGGATCAGATATCGGTCAAGACATGCTTGAATTTGATCTAGAGCCTGCCCTAGGATTCAGGCAGCATTTAAAGCCAAAAGGTACATTTTCAAAATAATAAAAATTTAAATCTAGATTTTTAGGAGCCAAACAGTAACAATGCAGTGACATAACAAGAATCTTTGTAATTAATATATGCTAAATAGTTGCAAGTCAAAATATATATATATATATATATATATATATATATATATATATATATATATATATATATATATATATATATATATATATATATCATATGAGATAGCAAAGATGATTGTGTATAAAATGATGGTAGTCTCACGTTTGAAGCTGCAGGGAAGGGTGAGATATGGAGCATAAAAGTCAAAAGTTCAAAACATTGTTACACTTTTGCTCATCAGTGTATATATGTACACATTGTAAGAAGTTGTCAGGTAAAGCGGTTGACACCAGCTATGTGTCACCGAGGTGGCTGGTCTCAATGATGTAAATCCTGGGAAGTCTGTACCATAACACTAGATTACTGACTAGTTGTTTTAAGTAGATTCCGGTTTTGGAATTTATGAGTGACTGGACACTCTGGGTGGGAAAGGTCTCTCCCATACTCCAGATCGGGCCTTACTGGCCTAATGGAAAGCAGCTGACACAGCTCAGAGTGTGTTCTGTGCTGGAGGTGAACAGTTGTGTTTGTGACTGAAAGCATTTAAAGTGGCTTGAGTTCTTCCTGTCTGCGATACTGAGACTGGTGAGAAACATTCTTTTCTTCCTGCCTTGTCTGACTGTTTATGATTTAGGCTATGTTCACACGATGCGGTTTTTGCTGCGGATCCGCATCCTTTTTCCATGCAGGGTACAGTACAATGTTACCCAATGGAAAAAAAAAACGCTGTTCCCACGTTCCTTTTTCCGCTGGAAAATCCGCGCTGATTTTCTGCGGAAAAAAAGAAGTACCATGTCAATTCTTTCTGCGGATTCCGCTGCTGTTTTCTACCTGCACCAATAGGAAAAAGCAGCTGGAAACCCGCAGTGAAATCCGCAGTAGAAAAAGGACTGAAAACCGCAGTGAAAACCACCGCAGGTTTTGCACTGCGGTTTTCACAAATCAGGACCTGAAAAATCTGCAGGGAAAAAAGGATCGTGTGAACAAGGCCTTATCCTTAAAAATAGTCAACCTTGTTTTCTGAGATCTTACATTAAACATATGAAGATGCCTAAACATAAATCAGGGTAAATCAAAGTAAAACAAAACTTCATAAACTGCAGCAATAATTTTCAGGAAAAGTTCATGGGCAGTTGATAGTTGAGGTCTATTGTAGGATGTTTCATGGTGGATACAAAGATGCAAAAATAGGTGCACACACAATTATGAAGTGAAATAACACAGTTTACTTGAATGGGTTGGCCACCTAATGTTTTTTTTAAAGTATACTTTGATGGAACATGATTTTGTGCTACTTAATAATATAAGTATTACATGTTCTCCTCCTGCACTTGTTAGTATAGCCTTCCTCAAAGACAGCACAGCTCTCCTGTCCATACAATGTATGCAAGGTGTAGGAACATGTCACCAGACAAGTCCATCAAACTCCTCCAGTTGAAAAACACCTCACATGGGAAAGCGTTTTTTGTATTGAGGAGACTGACATTCTACTTCTGTACAACAAGACCAGATTTCATACAGTAAGAGTAGGGTTACACTTTTGCGTCTGCAGTACAATCTGTCAATCAAACAATTTTTCGCAGAATTCTAAAGTAAAACGGTTTGAAATTTCGTAAAATCTTTGAGCAACTTGTCGCAAGACAAAGGTGGGAAGACGAATCTTTGTCAATCAATTCAGACTAGCTGCTCTACCAACAGGAGTCAATAAAAACTGGAGGACACTTCCCTCTTTACATAACTCCCATACTCCAAACATGGCACCAATCTATCTACTTCTATGGTCGCAGTCACCAGCCCGAATAGGCAAACAGGGATCAACTGTCGAGTATTTATGACATATTTTGTGAACATGCCTTAAATACTTACGATGGCAATACTCCTGTAACATTGTTTGTGACTCCAGTGTCAGGGTACATCCAATGTACAACTTTCCCACCCAAATGTTTCCATAGAAGTCCAAAATTGCTATTACAATAATGAGAAAAACTCATAACAGTTTCTATAATCAGTAGAAATGTAAATGGATAACTGTGGTACCTGAGTAAATGAACTGAAGGATGTCTGGTAAACATTTATGGAAGAGAGGGTCTCTAACAATGACTCTTACTGGAGAATTCTTGGCAGACACTCCTGGCACCTGGTACACTGAGAACAGGGTTTGGACTGACTTTTGTGAGCAGGAGTCAGGCACATCGTTCATGGATGTCACACCAAACAGCAGCCTAAATACGGAGCTCACACTAGATAGCACGACTCTATGAGCAGCAGATATCGGACTCAAGTCAGCAGTGCAGAAGACCACATCCACGCACTGGCAGTGATCCAGCAGCTTTTTAATATCAGTAATATATCGCGAGGGCTCATCGTTCAAGGCAGGCATCTTTTCTGTCAAAAAATAATACACAGAGCTTATAAATAACATCAGTTCATCTGGTAAATAATATTTCTTTTGTGTGGGACACTGCTTTAGGTCACGTTCACACATTCAGTATTTGATCAGTATTTTACCTCAGTATTTGTAAGCCAAAACCAGGAGTGGAACAATCAGAGGAAAAGTATAATAGAAACACGTCACCACTTCTGTATTTATCACCCACTCCTGGTTTTGGCTTACAGGAACGGAGGTAAAATACTGACTAAATACTGCTAGTGTGATCGTGGCTTTAATTGGAATATTAATGGTCCGATTTTCTCAGACACAGTGCCACATTGTCTATGACCGAACCCTTTATTGCAGGTCAGTCTCATTTAAATGAATGGGACTGAGCTACAAGCCCAGACTGTTAAAGATGACCTGTCAACAAACAAAATGTGAGCAGTTTTAGCTCTTAGTTCCTTCCCGCTGCTCCCTTGAGTATTAACTTAAAAAAAAAAAATCTGCCATACAGTTTCAGAGATATGGGCCTCTTTAGTCCGTGCCAATTTTATGGTATTTACCAAGGGAGATGGTACTCACAGTATAATGCACAGCAGTCTAAAGACACGCCCCAGAGGATCATGTGAGCCATGCCCCCTTGTAAAGACCACACAAATTAACACTAAATAAAAAGACCCATATCTTTGGAACCATATGGCAGATTTAAAAAGGAAAACCCCAAAAAATACTATGTCCCATTCATAGACCAATAACTGATTTCTGAGATACCTTAGATGCTGTAAAGAGCAAGACTGAAGATTAGATATGGGGCAGACTACTACTCCCGATCAGCCATTCCAGCTTTGTGCAGGTCTATGATCTTGTCCCTGACGTCCTTACAAAGCTCTTTGGTCTTGGCCATGTTGTAGAGGTTACAGTCTGACTGAATAAGGCCTCTTTCACACTTCCGTCTGCTGGCGGGCGTCGTAATGCGTCGCCGTGACGTATCGACCGACGTCGTGCAAATAGTGGAAAACGTGTGTAACGCATCCAGTGTTTTGATGGATGCGTTACACACATTGTTGCCTGAATTTGAATGGAGATATTTCCAGGACAAGAGAGAGAGGAGAGCGAGGAGAGAGGAGAGAGAGAGGAGAGCGAGGAGAGAGAGAGACACTTTTCACCGGGTTGGAATATGCTTCCAGGCATGCTCAGAAGTAAAAACTGTATCCGTCACTAGATTCTTGTGTTTCACAGTGTGCTCAGGATCCAGTGTCCATAGGCTCCCATTCTGTGGAACGACGTATGCCGCAGGAGGCGTCGGGGAACATTTTTCCACTGCAGACAAAAAACATGGAAAGTTTTTTGGAAAAGACGGGCCGTCAAATTCCGCACGATGGACGAAACGTGTGGCCATCCGTCGCAATACGTTGCTAATACAAGTCTATGAGAAAATGCAAATTTTTTTGCAGGATCCTGTTTTCTCAACATACGACGTATCTCGACGGGACTACAAAGACGGAAGTGTGAAAGAGGCCTAATTGAGTCTGTGGACAGGGGTCTTTTATAAAGGTGACTATGTAAGACAGCTGTCTTTAACCCCTTCATGCCCTTTTTCGTTTTTGTGTTTTCGTTTTTGGCTCCCCTCTTCCCAGAGCCATACCTTCTTTATTTTTCCATCAATATGGCCATGTGAGGGCTTATTTTTTTGCAGGACGAGTTGCACTTTTGAACGACACCATTGGTTTTACTATGTCTTGTACTAGAAAACGGGAAAAAAATTCCAAGTGTGGTGAAATTGCAAAAAAAGTGCATTCTCACACTTGTTTTTTGTTTGGCTTTTTTGCTAGGTTCTCGAAATGCTAAAACTGCCATTGTGATTCTCTAGGTCATTACGAGTTCATAGACACCTAACATGTCTAGGTTATTTTTTATCTAAGTGGTGAAAAAAAATTCCAAACTTTGCTAAAAAAAAATTAAAAAAATTGCGCCATTTTCCGATACCCATAGCATCTCCATTTTTCGTGATCTGGGGTCGGGTGAGGGCTTATATTTTGCGTGCTGAGCTGACATTTTTAATGATACAACTTTTATGCAGATACGTTCTTTTGATTGCCCGTTATTGCATTTTAATGCAATGGCGTGGCAACCAGAAAAACGTAATTCTGGCGTTTCAATTTTTTTTTATCGCTACGCTGTTTAGCGATCAGGTTAATGCTTTTTTTTTATTGATAGATCGGGCAATTCTGAACGCGGCGATACCAAATATGTGTAGGTTTGATTTTTTTTATTATTGTTTTATTTTGGATGAGGCGAAAGGGGGGTGATTTAAACTTTTATATTTTTTTTATTTTTTTTCATATTTTTTAAAACATTTTTTTTTAACTTTTGCCATGCTTCTATAGCTTCCATGGGAGGCTAGAAGCTGGCACCACTCGATCGGCTCTGCTACATAGCAGCGATCATCAGATCGCTGCTATGTAGCTGAATTGCAGGCTTGCTATGAGCGCCGACCACAGGGTGGCGCTCACAGCAGGCCGGCATCAGTAACCATAGAGGTCTCAAGGACGTCTATGGTTACTATCCTGACGCATCGCTGACACCTGATCATATGACGGGGGTCGGCGATGCGCTCATTTCCGGCCGCGCGGCCAGAAGCGGTAGTTAAATGCCGCTGTCAGCGTTTGACAGCGGCATTTAACTGGTTAATAGCGGCAGGTGGATCGCGATTCCCCCTGCCGCTATTGCGCACACATGTCAGCTGTACATAACAGCTGACATGTCGCGACTTTGATGTGGGCTCAGCGCCGGAGCGCACATCAAAGGGGGAGACACGACATGTGCCGTAGTAGTATGGGGCATGTCATGCAGGGGTTAATGCAGGTAACGAGTTGATTAGGAGCGTCTAACTGGTCTGTAGGAGCCAGAACGCTTAATGGTTGGTAGAGGATCAAATACTTATTTCTCAATGCTAAATGCAAATAAGTTTATATTATTTATACAATGTGATCATCTGGATTTTATTTTTGATATTCTTTCTCTCAATGTTAAAATTAACCTACCCTTAAAATTATAGACTGTTCATGTCTTTGTCAGTGGGCAAACAAAATCAGCAAGGGATCAAATACTTATTTCCCCCACTGTATGTGTGTATCACTGACCTCTATATATCTATGTATTCTATGTGTATATATTTATTCTATTCTAATCTGTCACTCTGTGATTTTACTGTATGCGGCACATGAATTGCTGGCTTTTCAAAAGAGACCGCTGCTTAAAAAATCGTACAGCACTCGCATGGTCCGAGTGCTGTGCGATTATTTTTATCGCACCCATAGTCTTGCATTGGCGAGTCTCGGCCAAATATGCCTGGAAAAATAAACACTGATATGAGCTGCCCCATAGATTAACACTTATCCGAGTGCTGTGCGATGTTTTCTCGCATAGTACTCGGCCATATTCTACGGTAGTGTGACTCCAAACTAAAATAGATACTTTACCAGGTTGCCGCAGTTTGGGAGGATAAACCTTAAGGTCTAGATTCTTCTTTTTTCTTTTAGTTACAGCTGATTTCCTGTTCATAGCCTGCCTTACAAAGTATTCCAACTGCAAATCAAAGTAAAAGACAATCATGGTGACATTTGGGAGAAGTTTTTTCCTATGAAGATACCCTTCTTACTAGAGATGAATAAGGCACATTGGTTTTTGCCTAGGTTAATCAATGCAGTAATTAGGAATTTGCCACTTTAGTATTAAAAAAAACTAGGTTTTACATATGGGTCTAGGCCTTGTCTACACAGTGCCATTTTGTAGGCATTTGTATAATGATCTCACCGTCTCATTATCACATAGGGTCAGGGCCAGGCTAGACAGCAGCCCTGATAGAGAGTAGTGATGAGCAAGTGTACTCGTTGCTCGGCTGGTCTCCGAGTATTTGTTAGTGCTCGGAGATTTCGTTTTTGTTGACACAGCTGCATGATTAGTAAGGCCGTACTTGGGCCGCAGGCCTTCAAAGGGAGGACGCCATGACAGGGTTAAGTGAGACTACATGAGAGAGCATCGGGTAGAAGGAAATTTGGGTAAGGGTTAACAAGTTTGAATTGGGGGAATGATGTGTGGCTAGGGGGAGGGGTGACAGGGAGAGGAGGCGGAGTAAGGGCGAGCTGTATAAGGGGCAACGGCCATCTCAGTGGGGCAACCATTTTAGGTCCCCCACGGTACTGGAAACAAGCTCAGAGCTATTTCAGTTATGGTGATTGAGGCGATCCTGCAGCAATTGAGAGCTGCTGCGGGAACCAGAGGTGCGGGATGGCTACAGGCATCTATTCAGGGCCTGCTGCCTGATGGGGGAGTCAAGCAATCCCAAGGTTTAGGTGCAGGGCGACGGACTCGGAGGTCCAGGCCTCCGGAGCGACTCAGCCCCGAGGCTACCCCCAGGGCCTGACGCCGTATTGGGAGCCCCTCTAGGGACCCTCCAGCTGTGGTCATGAGGCGCAGGCAGGTGGCACGCAAACTGGCGGCTGGGAGGAATCCACAAAACCGTCTGGGCCTGCAACAGGGGGAGGTGTCGGCCTCCCCCGCAGCAATGGCGTCCAGAGGAAGCGAGGAACCGGGAGCAGGAGCGGCCGCTGCCCAACCAGGAACGGGCTCGGCTCGGCGTGGCAGAGAGGTACTATGGTGCACACGAGGGCCTTCGGTTCCGGGGGGAAGCCGGCAACGCGAGCACTCACCGGCAGCATCAGGAGCCAGGGATCCGGGGTCAGGAACGGCAGGGGCCCCTTCGGTTCGGCCCCTGGCTTGGCGATCATCCAGCAGCAGTGAGGAGTCGGCAGGGCAAGCATCGGCATGCAGGGCGGCTGGTGAGTGGCAGCGGGGAAACTCCTCCCGCTCACTGGCTGCTGCTGCTATGGATAACAGAGCTCGAGGGCCTTATGCTGCAGCTGGGAGGGAGAGTGGGGGCAAGGCTGAACGCACGCAAGCCTGGAGGGGATCGCTGTGATGTAGGAGGGAGGGAATCTTCGGCCACTGGGGAAGGGGTGAGCCTGGATTAGGTCGTTCGCCCAGAAGAAGGGGATCAACAGCCGGATTTGATCCAGGACATGGAGGACTCATGGATACTAGGGATGCAGCGGTCGAGTCGGGCCAGCTGCACACTGCATCACCATCCATGGGACAGCACGAGGATGGAAGAAGCACGCGCCCAGAGAGATCGCTTCAGGACGCTGGACTGGCGGCTGCTGGGAACACAGCACCCAGGCAGCCAGGTGAGCGAGATTTCACTTCTTTTTACGTACCGGCACTAGCCTCAAATGTGAACGCAAGGGGGGGAGGATTTATCTGTTGGGGGGGCTAGTGGTGGCTCCGGCATTTTACTGCAAAGTCTTAAAGATTTAGTTCGTTTATGGGAGGTGGGGAGTGCCCAGGGCACGTTATCCCCTTCGGCGGTTTGGTTAGGTAATGGAAGGGGTATGGGGGACGTAGGAAGAGGTCTAGAGTCACGTCCTGTGGTTCAGAGCGAGGCAACGGGGGTTACTGCGGCGGCTGGGGACATGGCGGCTTCGGGCAACGCGATAACGGGTCAGGTATCCGCGGCAGTTGATAACGGGGGCAAAGACAAAGATGAAGCAGTGCATTTGGGGGATGCTGCAAAAGGTGAAGTGTATGTCTGTTTTGAAGGGCCGCTGGGAGCACATTTAAAACAGGACGTAAGGGATAGGATTTGGAAGGGGGAATATGTGGAGATATTCTTGCTGCTCCCACTCGAACGTTTTAATTTAGGTAGGGTCAGAAGGGATGAGTCAAAAAAGGATGATGAGGAAAATAATAATTGGTTACAGGCTTTCGCTATATTGGCTAGCGTGATTGGGGTAAAAGCGCCAGAAAATTTTTCGCCCCTATTCTGCTATATGGATACCATAGGGGAGGCGTATAGAGTATATGGTGGACAAGGATGGTTGAGATATGACGAACAATTCCACCAGAGGAAAGCGGTTCGTCCAAACATTAGATGGGATCATAAAGACATAGCACTATGGATGAGTGTGACGGCCCCCCGGTAAAGGGGGTCTGGGTTCACAATCGTTTCTTGGGGGCACCGGGGGTTCAGGGCAGTCAGGGCACTCGGTGGCGGTACAGAAAGGACTGTGCTTCTCATACAATGACGGCGCATGCAGGTTTGGCGCCAAGTGCAAATTTAAACACGAATGTTCCGCCTGTGGAGGTAATCACGGGTTGTCGAAGTGCTTCAAGGGAGGAAGGCAGAAGGGTTCTGAGGGTTTTGAAAAAAGGGGTGACACCAGTTCGGCTGGTAGAGATGGAGCACTTTCTAAATAAATACCCAGATAAAGAGGCTGCAAAATTGTTACGGGATGGTTTTCAGGATGGATTTAAGATCCCTTTTGTCGACATGGAGGTGAGGTTGTCAACCAAGAATTTGAAATCAGCCAGAGAATTTCCAGAAGTGGTCACTGAAAAATTACACAAAGAAGTGGCCTTAGGTAGAATGGCTGGCCCATTTGACATAGCCCCCGTGGATAATCTGAGAGTGTCGCCATTGGGGGTTGTGCCAAAAAAGGAGCCTAACAAGTTCAGGTTGATTCATCACCTTTCATTTCCAAAGGGCTCTTCGGTAAACGATGGAATTGACCCCCAATTGTGTTCTGTGTTATATACATCTTTTGATTCGGCAATGTCATGGGTTAGGAAATGTGGACAAGGGACCATGTTGGCAAAGACGGACATTGAGGCAGCGTTTAGATTGCCACCAGTTCATCCGGACAGTATGCATTTGCTTGGTTGTTTTTGGGACGGGGGATTTTTTGTGGATCGTTGTTTGCCGATGGGGTGTTCATTGTCATGCGCCTACTTCGAAGCATTTAGTACATTTTAGAATGGGTAGTTAAGGACGTGGCAGGACTCAGTTCATGTGTTCATTATTTGGATGATTTTCTGTTTGTCGGGTCGGCCTTTTCCTCTGATTGTTTGGTTTTACTTCACTCGATGGAAGGGGTGGCTAAGAAATTTGGCGTTCCGTTGGCAGCAGAAAAATGTCGGGCCTGTTACATCTTTGAGTTTCCTGGGTATTGAAATCGACACGGTGGCAATGGAGTGTAGACTGCCAAAGGACAAATTGGAGAACATGAGATTGGAGGTGAAGCGCGTGGGTAGCTTGAAGAAGGTAACACTTCGTGAGGTCCAGTCGTTGCTTGGTAAACTGAACTTCGCATGTCAGATCATGCCAATGGGAAGAGCCTTTTGTCGTAGACTTTCATTGGCTACGGTTGGGATTAGAGCGCTGACTCATTTCATATGGCTTAAAAAAGAGCTGAAGGATGATTTGAAAGTTTGGGAATTTTTTCTGGAATCATACAATGGAAAGTCACTTTGGATCGCGCCGGTGGTGTCGGCAGAGTTTCTTGGCATCTTGGTCGGTTCGGTGGACAAGAAGGGTTTTTCTTTGTTCTTTCGGAATGAATGGTTAGTGGCTCGGTGGCCACAAACTTGGAAAGAAAGCGGTCTGGTAGCTGATCTTACACTCCGCGAAGTTTTTCCTATTGTTGTAGCTTTGACACTATAGGGAGGCAATGTTCGAGACAAGAAGATCTGTTTTAGTTGCGGGTCAATTGGGGCCGTGGAGGCTATTAATTCGCTGTCTTCATCAAAACACTCTCTACTGTGAGTTTTGCAGCACTTGGTTTGGGCTGGTTTGAATTTTATTTTGTGGGTCACGGCGGAGCTTGGGGTTTTGAAACATAACCACATTCTTGAAGCTCTTTTTTCTTCACAGTGGGATCGTGTTCGGGAGTTGGCACCACAAGTGGAACCCACAGGGAAGGTTTGTTCAGAGGTTCTATGGAATCTTCCGCTGGGGCAGTGAGAGACTTGTTGGCCAGATCGCTGTCGGCTGGAAATTGGTCGCACTATACTAGGGCCTGGGACTCTTGGGTCCAATGGAAGTATCAGATGGGAGCTGATTTAGAGGACGAAAGCAAATTGGTTTTATTTATCGGTCACATCTGGGAGACAGGATGGTCAGTGTCAAAAATCAATAATTTTTTATCAGGTTTGGCTTTTGGTTTTAAGTTCAGGGGGTTGAAGGATTTGACAAAATCGTTTCTGGTTCGGCAGGTGGTAAAAGGCTGTCGTAAAGGCTGGAAGGTGTCAGACGGTAGGCGTCCGGTGTCATATGAAGTTTTATTGAATCTGGAAAAACAGTTGGAGGCTGTTTGTTCGGATCTAGGGGAAGTAATTCTGTTTAGATTAACATTTTCTCTAGCATTTTTCGGTGCTTTTCGGCTAGGCGAATTGGTTAGTCCTTCCAGGTATAAGAAAGGTGGTATACTTAGGCAAGATGTGGACATGTTTGGGGACAGGTTAGCGATATTTTTGCATTCTTCTAAAACGGATACTGAAGGAATAGGTTGTCGAGTGGTTCTTTTTTAGTTAAACGGCTCTCCAGTATGCCCTGTAAAATGTTTGAGAAAATTCCTGTCTGGTCCAAGTTCGGGGGGCTGCCCATTGTTGGTGCATAAGGATGGGTCATTTCTCTCCCGTTTTCAATTTTTTACTATATTTAGACGATGTCTGGAAAAAGGGGGCATTTCAGCAAAGAATTTTAGTGGGCATTCATTCCAGATTGGGGCGGCAATGGAGGCTGCCAGTAGGGGTTTAGGAGATGAAATGGTTCAGAGGATCGGTCCCTGGGAATCGGTAAGATTTCGTTCTTACATTCGCCCATCTTTGTTGTAACGGATTGATCAAATTGACCGCGCTTTTTTTTCTTTTCAGGTATACGGTTTTGATGTTTCTTTTCTATTTTTCAGAGCCGAGACAATTACTTATGTGGATCATGGGTCATTCATTTGTCTTTTGGGCGGCAATGAGGGCCGACGTGTGTCCGGAAGGGAGACAACTAGGAGTGCCCCAATCGCTTGGAACCCTGAGGTGGATCGGAAAAAGGGATATGATGTGGAGGCAATTGCTGTCAGAATTTCACAGATTTGTTCAATTGGATTGGGTGCCCGACTTGTTGGTGGTTCACTTGGGGGGCAATGATTTGGGCAAACGTCCTTGTAGGGATCTAATCAGGGATATCAAATTTGACATGTTGCGGCTTTGGTCTATGTTTCCACGTTTGTTGGTGGTATGGTCGGTCATCGTTCCCAGGAAGGTATGGCGCGGGGCGAGATCTGTTCAGGGGGTGAACAAGGCAAGGATCAAGTTAAACAGAGCGGTTTCACGTTTTATGGTGAAAAATGGGGCAATTGTGGTTCGGCATAAGGATCTAGAGTCTGGACAAGGGGAGTACTGGAGGAAAGATGGGGTCCATTTAAATGCAATAGGTTTAGATTTGTGGTGTCTGGCGATTCAAGAGGGCATTGAGAAAGGTATGCTGGTATGGCATGACAAATGTTTGAGGGGTCAGAACATTTATGCTGGTGGCGTGGGGGGAAGGTCCTCGAGGTTGGTGGTGATGGAAATGGTGGATCGGAGGGGGGGGGGGGGATCTCAAAAGTCCTGGACTCCCCCTTGGGTGAAAAAATTTGGAATGGAACAAAAAGATCACATGGAGGTGATAATTGGGATACGTGGGTATTTTTGGAGGAAATTGGCCGGGTGAGTCTATGGGCGTCTATGAGCTGGAGCGTAGCGGCTAGAGAAAAGACGCGACCTGGAGGCCAAGTTTTACGGATATGGAGGAGAAGTTTTTATGGTCTGGAGACCAAGTTTATTACAGTTTGGGGCTTCGAGGACCGCCCTCCCCGTGTTAATGTTTAATAAATAAACTGTTTTTTACTATGTGTTAATAAAACGGCTGCTGTGGCCAACTTATCCAAATAACATTGTGGTAAGTCTTTATTTCAGATAAGGTGGTCGGGCCGTTGGGATGAATGGTATAATGAGGATTGGAAAAGGTGGGTAGAGAAATTCATGGGGATTCACGTATACCCAATTGTCATGTGGCTAGTAGACAGGCTGAGTACATGTGGGGATTCCCTAGTAACCAGGCAACCTCCACATGTACTCAGGCTGGCTAGCAGTCGTAAATCGTGCAGCTGCATCCACAAAAACTAAATCTTCGACCACTAACAAATACTCGGAGACCACCCGAGCATGCTCAGGAAAACCCAAGCAACGAGTATATTTGCTCATCACTAATACAGAGTAATATATTGACGGCACTCATTATAGTTTTCTGTTGCTCTGTGTTACGCAAAAGATCCAATGCACATAAAATAGATAACAACACCCCGTAGTACTCTTCTGTCTATATGAATGCTAAAAGCTGAATTTTCAATAAAACTGTCTCTTTGATTGCACCGCGGGTGCCATGGTTACAGCAACTTGATAGCATTCAACCTGACAGCCATCATGCTTTTTCTGTGTGCTATTGAATATTTACTCATTACTATAAATGGTTAAAGTGTATTTCAAGGATAGATCAGGTTCTCTCTGCAAATCATTTGCTAACATTTTGGTTAGAAATTTGCTTACAAATGTTGATTTGAGGCTCTGCATGTTTTAGGTTGTGTTCTATCGTAAAGAATTAGTCCGCAAGACATGTTCTATGGAAAGGAGGACAGACCATACTAATGTATGTCTGAAGTCTGCTGTGCTGGATGTAATGTTCTGATGGACATGTAAATAGTGATGAGCGAGTGTACTTGTTACTCGGGCTTTCCCCAGCTCGCTCGGGTGACCTCCGAGTATTTGTTATTGTTCGGAGATTACATTTTCATCGCCTCAGCTGAATGATTTACAGCTACTAGCCAGGCTGAGTACATGTGGGGGTTGCCTGGTTGCTAGGGAATTCCCACATGTAATCAATCTGTCTAGTAGCTGTAAATCATTCAGCTGCCACGATGAAAACTAAATCTCTGAGCAGTCAAATACTCGGAGGTCACCCGAGCAACAAGTACACTCGCTCATCACTACGTGTAAAACTTCACCCATAACTTTATTGTTCACTTGATTCCTAATGCAAATGTCAGCACCTTTTTAAAAAAATATTTTGAATTGAGAGTCCTCAGTGGTTGATACCTTTTAATGGCTAACTGAAAAGATGGTAACAAATTGCAAGCTTTCGAGACTACACAGATCTCTTCATCAGGCAAAGACTAAAAGAAATTCTGAAGAGTCACATATTTATGCACAACATAGCACAGAAAAAAAAAAAACAGAAAAAAAAACATGGATAAGACAGGTGACATGAAGCAGAATTACCATGAGTGATAAACATAGGACATATAGGACAATAAAACATTCCTTATCTAAGAACTGGCCCAATATTTATGGACATAACTGTTTAGCACTCATGGTAATTCTGCTTCATGTCACCTATCTTATCCATGGTTTTTTCTTTTTTTTTTTTTTCTGTGCTATGTTGTGCATAAATATGTGATTCTTCAGAATTTCTTTTTAGTCTTTGCCTGATGAAGTGACCTGTGTAGTCTTGAAAGCTTGCAATTTGTTACCATCTTTTCAGTTAGCCATTAAAAGGTATCAACCACTGAGGACTCTCAATTCTAAATATTTTTCTATCTACTGGCTAACACGGTACCAAGATATATATCTTTCCAGCACCTTTTTAAATCATCTTGATTAAAATGTTCCACCATTTTGCGGCAGTGTCTGTAAGGGTACCGTCACACAGTGCAATTTTGATCGCTACGACGGCACGATTCGTGACGTTCCAGCGATGCATTTACGATATCGCTGTGTCTGACACGCTACTGCGATCCGGATCCCCGCTGAGAATCGTACGTCGTAGCAGATCGTTTGAAACTTTCTTTCGTCGTCTAGTGTCCCGCTGTGGCGGCATGATTGCATTGTGTGACACAGGTTGTATACGATGTGCGCACAGTAACCAACGGCTTCTACATCGCAAATACGTCATGAAATTATCGCTCCAGCGCCGTGTATTGCAACGTGTGACCGCAGTATACGACGCTGGAGCGATACTTATACGACGCTGCAACGTCACGAATCGTGCCGTCGTAGCGATGAAAATGGCACTGTGTGACGGTACCCTTAGTCCTTCATCTAAGCTGATTGATGTGCAAAAAATGTTACAAATCTGTAGAGATCCTGCTTTAGATAGTTCTTTCTCCTCTCTCCTCCCCCTCCCCCTATTGTTAGAAAGAGCAGCAGGGATGGGGAGATAGTTGTGCACAGATCTCAATTGAGAAGGGGGAAATTAGCTACAGTCTCAAGTAGGGCAGAAAAACAGCTATACATAATGAGGAAAGCACATGAAGAGCAAATAAGTACAGGATAGAAGCTGTGCTGTTACATGAGCTATTGACGGCAGTATCCTGGATACTACAAACCTCAAATTCAGCCAATATTATTGTGAGAGACAGTCCCATAACAGAAAAATTTGAAATTTAGATTTGCAAATTTTATATCAGGGGCTATAAAAAGGATTGAATAAATGAATGAAGGTCAATTACTGATATGTAAACATATTTTTTTCCATGTCAGAGATGTCCATAGCCATTAAAGGAAATTTGTCAACAAGGTTTTGCTACCCCTATCTAAGAACAGCACGATTATGGGACAGAAACCCTGATTCCAGCAATGTACAGTATCCCTTACTGGCTGCTTGATGCAGTTTTAATAAAATCCCTGTTTTATCTGCTTCACATCTGCCAGTTCTCTGAATGCTGAGCTCTGTATAACCCTCGCCGACAGCACTCATTGGCAGCTTTCTATGTACACTGTGCATAGGCAGAAAGCTGCCAATCAGTGATGGGGATGGAGTTATAGAAATCTCATAAATATGGAAGACTACATGACAACAGGTTTACTAGTCATCTAGTGATACTTTACTGCTGATGAAACTGCAAAAATGGCAATAGGGAACAAGCAAATCATTTTTAATAAAAAGATTACACACTTCTATTTTTGCAATTTACAAAATTGGACAGCTTTCAAAAAACACTGAGTAAACAAAACAAAAAAATTGAGAGTAGAAAGAGCCCACAGACCTCACTGCCCAGGGATCCTTTTCTTGGTCCATCCTGACACTAGACTGAGCTAGTTTTCTGGAATTCTATCATCATTAACTTTGTCATTAAAACTAACTGCACTGAGTTCTGTTTGAAATGTTTCTTTCAGTGCCCTGTAATGTTTTTTCTCAAATACAGAAGTTCTATGAGGGAACAAAATGGATCAGTATTCTCCTTATAGTGAGTCGTCCACAAAAGTAAACATTTGGTAAAACTCTATACACTGCGAACGTACCAGTGGTTCAAAGAATGTCTCAACATAGGTGCAGTGAAACACATGTATTTCTAGGTATGTACCACCTATGTCTTTGGAAAGTTGAATCAGCTCTGAAGCAGGAACACAATCCTCTCTGAGTGAGCTGCACATAGGGCAGGTGCATGGAGGCTCATCTAAAGAAAAAAAAAACATTTTAGTAACCCATGAATGATATCTGTTTCTTATTTTCTAGAATATTGAAATACAGAAGTAGAATGAGATTTTAGGTTCTCCCACATCTTTTGCAGCCCACAAACCCATTTAGTCATCAATTTTCTTTTTTGTATGACAATTACATACATACCTTCAAGTTGAACTTTCCTGATCAAATTTTTTATTTTTTTAAATTTTCCCATAGTTTTTCAGGATAAAAATTACACTATTCTGATGCTGTATAAAGAATTACGGGGAATACACATTTTAATAAATCAATTTAACCCCTTCACCCTGCAGCCTGCTTTCACCTTCCTGACATAGCCAAATTTTACAATTCTGACCAGTGTAATTTTATGTAGTAATAACTCTAGAATGATTCAACGGATCCCAGTGATTCCGAGACTGTTTTTTGTGACATATTGTACTGCATGATAGTTGTAAAATTTGATCAATATCAATTGCTTGTATTCTGAAAATATCGGAAATTTGGCGAAAATTTCACAATTTTCAAAATTTCAATTTTTATGCCTTTCAGCTAGAGCGTTATGTTACACAAAATAATTAATAAATAACATTTATCACATGTCGACTTTACATCTGCGTCATTTTTTATATATTTTTTTTTTGTTAGGAAGTTAGATGGGTTAAAAGTTAATCAACTATTTCTTATTTTTCCATCAAAATTTACAAAACCATTTTTTTTAAGGAACATCACATTTCAAGTGATTTTGAGGGGCCTATGTGATATAAAATATCCAGACGTGACACCATTCTGAAAACTGAGACGAAGGAGGAGATGTAGAGTGGTGCTGAACCATGGAGAGCTTTATGTGTGAGAGTGTTACATTATATTGAACTCTGTAGAGGATGGGCAACCAGGATGGATTGGAGAGAGGAGAGTTTGGCAAGAGGGAAACCAATTAGTATAGACTTGCAATAGTCCATACAAGAATGAATAAGAGTAAGGGTACCATCTCACAAAACGATTTACAAACGATCACGACCAGCGATACGACCTGGCCGTGATCGTTGGTAAGTCGTTGTGTGATCGCTGGGGAGCGGTCACACAGACAGCTCTCCAGCGACCAACGATGCCGAGGTCCCCGGGTAACCAGGGTAAACATCGGGTTACTAAGCGCAGGGCCGCACTTAGTAACCCGATGTTTACCCTGGTTACCGTCGTAAATGGAAAAAAAAAACAAAACAGTACATACTCACATTCAGGTGTCCGTCAGGTCCCTTGCCGTCTGCTTCCCGCACTGACTGCCAGCCGTAAAGTGAAAGCAGATCACAGCGGTGACGTCACCGCTGTGCTCTGCTTTCACTTTACGGCCGGGAGTCAGTCAGTGCGGGAAGCAGACGGCAAGGGACCTGACGGACACCGGAATGTGAGTATGTACTGTTTTTTTTTTTTACATTTACGACGGTAACCAGGGTAAACATCGGGTTACTAAGCGCGGCCCTGCGCTTAGTAACCCGATGTTTACCCTGGTTACAAGCGAACGCATCGTTGGATCGGTGTCACACACACCGATCCAACGATGACAGCGGGAGATCCAGCGACGAAAGAAAGTTCCAAACGATCTGCTACGACGTACGATTCTCATCAGGGTCCCTGATCGCTGCTGCGTGTCAGACACAGCGATATCGTATGGATATCGCTGGAACGTCACGGATCGTACCGTCGTAGCGACAAAAGTGCCACTGTGAGACGGTACCCTAACAGTAAAAGCTTTTGCGAGAAGATAAGGAAAGGTCGAAGCTACCAGATGAGAGAGATTAAATATTTTAGTTATGTGAGTGGTAACAGCCGGGGAAAGAGAATGGAGGAGATGTGAGGTAACAGGGTCATTGGTGCAGGTAGTGGGGCGAGAAGATGCAAGGAGCCTGGTCACTTCTTCCATGACTGGTTCAAAAACAGAGAGTGAGCTAGGTTCACTGCGGGAGGGATGATGATGCATGACATTAGGAGATTGACAACATTTGACAGGAAATTTTTTCCCAATTTTTTCTTTGAAATAATTGGCCAGATCATCAGCGCTGAGGTTGGTGGAAAATGTATTTGCAGCATGTGCAAGGTTGTTGCCGTCTTTGCAGAGTTGTTCTTCTGCATAAGAAGCTTTATCCAGGACATGTGAGGGAGGAGATTGGGGCCAATGATGATGGCAAATTCTTCATAAGTTTCTGGGTATTAATAGCATTTATATTTCTAAAAGTATTGAAAATGGGGGTGTCCTGAGTGGGGTGACAAAGAATGAAAGAAGGTTGTGGTGAGAAAGAGAGAGAGAGGAGTTCGTAAAATCATGCATTGAGCAGAGCTGGGAGAAGACCAGGTCCAGCGTATTTCTGTCTTCATGCGTAGGAGACTTAATAAGCTGTGAAAGGCTGAAAAAGGGGGTTAGAGAAAGATGATAAGTGGCAGATGGGGAGAGGGGATCACCAAAGAGGATGTTAAAGTCCGCCATGATGAGAATGAGGATGTCACAGGATAGAAAATGTGGAAGCCCGGTGGCAAAGTGATCCAGCAACTGATGTGGGGGCCCAGGAGGTGATACACAACCATCACTCGCTGGAGGAAGGGCCGGAAAAGTCTGACAGTGTGGACCTCAAAATAAGGGAAGATAAGTGAGGGTACTAGGGGAAGATAACCTGAAAAGTAGATTTGTTGAAAGGAGCAGACTAATTGCCCCGACCCAACAGGGAGTGGATGGCACAACACACACAACGGGATGGTAAAGGGGAGAGGAAGGCCCTAACAATAGGAAATGAAGGATGGGACACCTCCTGAGCTCCAACCTGAGACTGTCCCTACACTCCCCTAATGCCAAAAGTGGCACCTTCCCCCCGCCGTCATCACATACCTCGTCCCTAACTCACATCACAATGCCCTGGCTAGTGCACTGGCCGGTAAGGGCACTAGCCTTACCACTGCAGATAGTACAAACACAGGTGATAGTTACAAACAGAAGACAGACAAGATAAATACACAAAACTTAGCTCCAGACTCTGCTGCCAAGCTCCCCACCGCAGAGGATACGAAATCAGGACCCTGAAATCCACAGATGAAGCAGATTCAGTGCTGACACCAGAGAGTTGCAACTGCAAGGCTGCTCTACAAAGAAAAATCTATCACCAACAGTCAGTCAGCTGATGCGTCAGATGACTATTTAAAGCTGACCAGTAACTACAGCAGCTGCCAACAAGGAAACTGACATTAAACCTTGCTGGCCCAAAAAGAAAAGAAAACATTTGAATTAAAGCAGAACCAGAGCTGTCACGACTGCCACAAAATGAGTCACGACACTAACATCTCCACCTGGTCTGTTGTCAGGTCTCGAGGTATGAGAAAAATGTAGGGCACCATACGAGAGTGCAGTAACACGGTGGTATTCAACTGCTGGATACAGGTTTCAGCAAGAGCCAGAAGGTTAAAAGAATTAGGATGTAAAAAGTCAGGGATGTTTGCTACACGCTGACAGTGAGTTCCAGGGGACACAAATAAAAGAGAAAGAAGGCATGCAGGACACAGTAAAAAGATTTGCAGGGTTCTTGAGTGTAGCAGGAAAGGAGTTAAACTTACTATTACAAAAATGGTCAGGATTAGGAGAGATATCTCCTGCAACTAGGAGGAGAATAGAGAGAGCGAGCAAATGTTTAAGTGATTTGTGAGAGCATTTCTTGTGTTATATGGTGGGAGTGAATGTATCTGTGCAGTTTAAGATTGTGAAAATAGTGTGAGAGCTATACATAGGAGAGGAGAGAGGGGCTGATATGGATGGAGTGTACAGAGTTTATGAAAGGAAGATAGATGTGAGCAATTGCATAAGCCAGAACAAAAATGGCACAAATACATATCGTGAATACCTTTTGCAATGCAGATGATCTGGAAAAAGTTTCTTTAAAGGGAACCTGTCACCCCCCAAGGCCTATAAATGTAAAAGAGCCACCTTCAGCAGCCCCACTACACAAAGGCACCGGTGACGTCATGACAGAGAGGAGGCGGTGCCCGGAAGCAAGGCGGGGGAAGATGGACGGCTGCAAGGCTGTTGAGTCAGGGGGAGAAAACATACCACCCTGACTCAATAGAGGTATGGCGGGAAATTTATAAAAGTCATTATTTCAGCGCTAATAGGGATAATAAACATAAGCGCCACCTTCACAGAATGCAGCCTTAGTGCTGCTGAAGGTTGCTCTTTTACTTTAATAGACCCTGTGGGGGGGGGGGGGTGACAGGTTCCCCTTAAGTGTCTAGCATGTCTTACCAGTCTCCTGCCCTATCCATCTGCTATGTTTAACTGCCCTGACACTTTGAAAAATATGGCACTTGGATAATATCTGCACAAGGGCCTGACCGTGGCCAGGTCCAAATATAAAGAAGAATATGCCTAGTAACATGAATGATTACTTTCACCCTTCCCTTCTATTCAATGTGTTTCAGAGGAGCATCAGAATCATTATAGTTATGTTCTTTGCTGTTTGTGGGATCAGATGAGTAGATTTTCTATGTACAGTTTCTCAAAGAATTATGGACACTTTTTTACAGACATATTAACAGACAATAATAAATCATTAAGATTAGAAGTAATACATGTCTACAGCCCATTATTCTGATATAAACACATCAGCTGCAGTCACTGTAAAAAGTTGAGAAATACAGTCATAAAAATCTGTACAAGTCTCTCCAGTTTAACCCCTTACTGACATCTGCAGTACATGTACAGTGCAAGTCCGTAGCTGGTGTATGTAAAGAACTCACGGGGTGAGCTCGCCCCGTACGTCGCAGGCAATGGCTGTGGGTTACAGCCAGGACCTGCCTCTAACAACTGTAGGCGAAACGGACCTTTCAAAGTCTGATCTTTCAAAATATAAAAATAATTAAGTCAATTAATAAACACCATAACAAAAAAATGTAAACAACAAAAGTCTGTTGGTTTTTTTGGTCACCGAATTACCGCAAATAGTGCTGTAAAAAGTGATCAAAATGTTATGTATATCCCAAAATAGTATCAATAAAAATGTCGTCTTGATTTTAAAAATAAGAGCTCACACAGCTTTTTCCATGAAAACTCAAACTTTTATTAATCAAATGAGTTGTCAAATTCAAAATCTAATCCAGACACTGACAAGGTTCAAAAGAAAGATTTTTATTTGAAATTATTTTCTCCTTCAAACTTTGCTTTCGTCAAATACTTCTCCCTTTGCAGCAATTACAGCATTGCAGACCTTTGGCATTCTAGCAGTTAATTTGCTGAGGTAATCTGGAGAAATTTCACCCCAGCTTCCAAAAGCCCCTCCCACAAGTTGGTTTGGCTTGATGGGCACTTTTTGCGTACCATATGGTCAAGCTGCTCCCACAACAGCTCAATGGGGTTGAGATCTGGTGACTGCGCTGGCCACTCCATTACACATAGAATAGCAGCTGCCTGCTTCTTTTTAAATAGTTCTTGCATACTTTTGAGGTGTGCTTTGGGTCATTGTCCAGCTGTAGGATGAAATTGGCTCCAATCAAGCGCTATCCACAGGATATGGCATGGCGTTGCAAAATGTTGTCATAGCCTTCCTTATTCAATATCCCTTTTTCTTTGTATAAATCTCCCACTTTACCAGCACCAAAGCAACCCCAGACCATCATATTATCTCCACCATGCTTGACAGATGGCGTCAGGTACTATTCCAGTATCTTTTCAGTTGTTCTGCATCTCACAAATGTTCTTCTGTGTGATCCAAACACCTCAAACTTGGATTAGTCTGGACCATAACACTTTTTTCCAATCTTCCTCTGTCCAATGTCTGTGTTCTTTTGCCCATATTAATCTTTTCCTTTTATTAGCCAGTCTCAGATATGGCTTTTTCTTTGCCACTCTGCCCTGAAGGACAGCATCCCGGAGTCGCCTCTTCACTGTAGACGTTGATACTGGCGTTTTGCGTGTATTATTTAATGAAGCTGCCAGTTGAGGACCTGTGAGGCGTCAATTTCTCAAACTAGTACAGACTCTAATGTACTTGTCTTGTTGCTCAGTTGTGTAGCATGGCCTCCCAATTCTCTTTCTACTCTGGTTAGAGCCTGTTTGTGCTCTCCTCTGAAGGGAGTAGTACACACCATTGTAAAAAATCTTCAGTTTCTTGTCAATTTCTCACATGGAATAGCCTTCATTTCTAAGAACAACAATAGACTCGAGTTTTACATGAAAGTTCTTTTTTTTCTGGCCATTTTGAGAGATTAATGGAACCAACAAATGTAATGCTCCAGATTCTCAACTAGTTCAAAGGAAGGTCAGGTTTATAGGTTCTCTAATCAGCCAAACTGTTTTCAGCTGTGCTAACATACTTGCACAAGGGTTTTCAAGGGTATTCTAACCATCCATTAGCCTTCTTACACAGTTATGGTATTGCATTACAAATCAGACGTTTGCAGCTAAAATAGTCATTTACCACATTAACAATGTATAGACTGTATTTCTCAATCGTTTAATGTTAGCTTTATTGGAAAAAACTGTGCTTTTCTTTCAAAAAGGAAATTTCTAAGTGACCCTAAACTTTTGAATGGTAGTGTATACAGTGCAGACCAAAAGTTTGGACACACCTCATTTAAAGAGTTTTCTGTATTTTCATTACTATGAAAATTGTACATTCACACTGAAGGCATCAAAACTATGAATTAACACATGTGGAATTATATACTTAATTTCAGTTGTTTCACACTTTTTGTTATGTATTATATTCTAGGTTCTTCAAAGTAGCCACCTTTTGCTTTGATGACTGCTTTGCACACTCTTGGCATTCTCTTGATGAGCTTCAAGAGGTAGTCACCGGGAATGGTTTTCACTTCACAGGTGTGCCCTGGCAGGTTTAATAAGTGGGATGTCTTGCCTTATAAATGGGGTTGGGACCATCAGTTGTGTTGTGCAGAAGTCTGGTGGATACACAGCTGATAGTCCTACTGAACAGACTGTTAGAATTTGTATTATGGCAAGAAAAAAGCAGCTAAGTAAAGAAAAACGAGTGTCTATCATTATTTTAAGAAATGAAGGTCAGTCAGACAGAAAAATTGGGAAAACTTTGAAAGTGTCCCCATGTGCAGTGGCAAAAACCATGAAGCGCTTCAAAGAAACTGGCTCACATGAGGACTGCCCCAGGAAAGGAAGACCAAGAGTCACCTCTGCTTCTGAGGATAAGTTTATCCGAATCACCAGCCTCAGAAATCGCAGGGTAACAGCAGCTCAGATTAGAGACCAGGTCAATGCCACACAGAGTTCTAGCAGCAGACACATCTCTACAACAACTGTTAAGAGGAGACTTTGTGCAGCAGGCCTTCATGGTAAAATAGCTGCTAGGAAACCACTGCTAAGGACAGGCAACAAGCAGAAGAGACTTGTTTGGGCTAAAGAACACAAGGAATAGACATTAGACCAGTGGAAATCTGTGTTTTGGTCTGATGAGTCCAAATTTGAGATCTTTGGTTCCAACCACCGTGTCTTTGTGCGACGCAGAAAAGGTGACTGGATGGACTCTACATGCCTGGTTCCCACCGTGAAGCATGGAGGAGGAGGTGTGATGGTGTGGGGGTGCTTTGCTGGTGACACTGTTGGGGATTTATTCAAAATTGAAGGCATACTGAACCAGCATGGCTACCACAGCATCTTGCAGCGGCATGCTATTCCATCCGGTTTGCATTTAGTTGGACCATCATTTACTTTTCAACAGGACAATGACCCCAAACACATCTCCAGGCTGTGTAAAGGCTATTTGACCAAGAAGGAGAGTGATGGAGTGCTACGCCAGATGACCTGGCCTCCACAGTCACCAGACCTGAACTCAATCGAGATGATTTGGGGTGAGCTGGACCACAGAGTGAAGGCAAAAGGGCCAACAAGTGCTAAGCATCTCTGGGAACTCCTTCAAGATTGTTGGACAACATTTCCGGTGACTACCTCTTGACGCTCATCAAGAGAATGCCAAGAGTGTGCAAAGCAGTCAAAGCAAAAGGTGGCTACTTTGAAGAACCTAGAATATAAGACATAATTTCAGTTGTTTCACACTTTTTTGTTAAGTATATAATTCCACATGTGTTAATTCATAGTTTTGATGCCCTCAGTGTGAATGTACAATTTTCATAGTCATGAAAATACAGAAAAATCTTTAAATGAGAAGGTGTGTCCAAACTTTTAGTCTGTACTGTATATATTTATTAGATTTGTGGGGCTCCGACTCCGATAGTACTGCAATTTCTGAATTATTGCATTAAGTTTCAGTCAAAATAAACTAAATGGAACAGAGTCTATTGTCATGTCATCCAGTATGATTTACAGATGAGAAAGCTGCAAGTTACATATGATGCTTGGTAAATATTAACCTCACATACACTTTGGCCCAAAGACCTTAAGGTATTTATGATGCCTTATAACTATGTAGTAAGAGAATATAAGTAACATTACACATAACTCTATCCATTTTTTTTACATTTTTTCCCTGCAATATTTACCCCAAATCAAGCAGTTCATAAAGAAGCATTTATGGCGGATGAGGCCTGAAAGCTTGAACTATTTCTGCATGAAAATAGACATTAACAATGTGATAAAAGAAATGAATAATTAACAAACTTGTCAGCAGTTACACCACAAATTAACAAGCTAAAACTGTCCACATAGTCTTTCTTTATAAAGAGCTCTGTTTTACTCTAGAGAGGAAGTGGTGGCAATGGTTCGGTTGCCCTTATCACATTATCCTTAGGGGCACATAATTTCAAAAGATGAAAAAGTAAGTACTGAATACCAAAAACAACACCTGTAAGAAATGTTGTTGCTAGTGGACAAGCCCTGGACATCTGGCTGGATGCCCTGGATCTTCAGATTGCTAGTTTGAACTGTATTCTTTATCTCTGTCTCTATTTTTTTATATAGCGCTAACATATTCAGCAGCACTTTACAGTTTGCACACATTATCATCGCTGTCCCCACTGGGGCTCACAATCTAAATTCCCTATCAATATGTCTTTGGAATGTGGGAGGAAACCGGAGAACCCGGAAGAAACCCACGCAAACACGGGGAGAACATACACACTCCTTGCAGATGTTGTCCTTTGTGGGATTTGAACCCAGGATTCCAGCTCTGCAAGGCTGCTGTGCTAACCACTGAGCCACCGTGCTGCCCGTATTGGCATCGACATGACGCTGATACATTTGGATCCTGTGATGGAGCAGAAAGTCAGAGCTACCACTCTCCAACCAGTAAACTTCAGGGTACAGTAGGGTTAGAGCCTCCAAGACATCAGCTCCCCGATGCATGCTGCACTATAACGTCATTGCATTGCACACGCTGTGCCGGTCCGCACTCTGTGCAGGGGAGAATACTTTCTAAAAAGGGCACTTATGGCATTATTTGTTTAAAGGGGAACATGAGTGCTACTGTTTTAAGGTGCCACTCAGGGGGTACAATAATTGCCTTGCCCACTCCACGTTACTGGTGGGATGTGTCCCCCAGGTGGTGGGTGCCTAGGTGGGTTCCAAAAAGCTACTCTGGCAGCAGATTGAAACTTTTTTTTTCCCCTGATGGCAGAACGTCCACCTACATCAATAATAATAGTTACACAGGGGAAATAAGGTGTAGATTTTTTCAGTGTTTCATTCCATTACAGTATCTTTGGAGAGAAAGCATTAAAGGCTTAATAACATAAAACTTGTAAAACAAGCCTCATAATAGTCTTTGCATTGATCTACTATCTCAATTATTACAAATTGCAGTAAGATACAGCAATAAAGATGCTTCTTACCTTCTGATTTAACGCCAAATGCTAAAACCATCACTGGTACAGTTCGTTGAGTCAGTATCTGTTGTAACAATGGAGCAAAATTGTTCTTCAGTTCCAGAAATAAAGATTTGTTGTAGACATTAGACTTTATTATAATGATATCTCCTTCTGCAATTGTTGCCAAAGAGCTTTGCAAATCACTGGCAAAAGTACCCTATAAAAGAGCAAGAATATACATTTCAGCTGGACTTTATTAAAATGCTTTCTACACTGGGAAAAATAATTATTTGATACAATGGTGATTTTAAAAGTTTTTCCACATGCAAAGAATCGAGAGGTCTAATTTTTATCGTAGGATTAACATGATCTACTATGGTAAGGTGCCATATAGATAAGAAGTGATAGGAAACAACGTACAAGTAAAAGAAAATCTTTACTAAATAACAATAGTATAAAAACAAATTTAAAGAGACAGGGCAAGAAAAGGGCCTCCAAATGGTGGGGAAAGGAAGCAGCAGCAGGTAATGATAAAGTGCATAGTAGGAGTTCAAAAATATATAATGCAAGCACCATGCATAAAAGGACCAGGCAAATGTATAATAGTTAATTTCAAAAAGGGGCAGGGACAGAGACTTAGCAGGCACTACAAAGTTGCTTTATATGCTAAGATTTGCAGATGCAATATTAAATAGCTGCCTGTAAAAAGGAAAGGAGGAAGGAAACAAAGCCCAGGAGAAGTGAAGGAAAGGTAAGGTGCTTATGAATTATGTACCATAGATCTTAGTTTGTTCATATCAATGCCCCAGAAGAAGCAACCTTGTGAAACGGCGATCGCCGGGGGAGGGGATCTTTAGCAGCATCTGGCCCTAATGCACAGTTGTGTACCAGTCTTCTAGCAGGTATTTAATCATATGAACATTCTGGACATTTAATATACCTGCTTTTACTGAGATTTGTTGGTACATGTGATGTGAAAAAACTAGGATCTATGGTACATAATCCATAAGCACCTTACCTTTCCTTCACTTCTCCTGGGCTTTGTCTCCTTCCTCTTTTCCTTTTTACAGGCAGCTATTTAATATTGCATCTGCAAATCTTAGCTTAATAAAGCAACTTTGTAGTGTCTACTAAGTCTCTCTGTTCCAGCCCCATTTTGAAATTAACTATTATACATTTGCCTGCTCCTTTCATGCATGGTGCTTGCATTATATATTTTTGAACTCCTACTATGCACTTTATCATTACCTGCTGCTTCCTTTCCCCACCATTTGGAGGCCCTTTTCTTGCCCTGTATTTTTAAATTTGCTTTTATACTATTGTTATTTAATAAAGATTTTATTTTACTTTTATGTTGTTTCTTATATATATGGCACCTTACCATAGTAGATCATGTTAGTCTTTTATTGATGAAGTGTCCTTAGCCTCTTTAATTAGGACTATGGGAATAATTTTATCATAAGTACACTGCAACTGTGAGAGATAGAATCTATAAATATAAAACAGAAAATCACACTGTATGATTTTTACATAATTAAATTGCATTTTATTGCATGAAAATATTTGATCATCTACCAATCAGCAATAATTGTGACTCTCACAGACCTGCTAGTTTTTCTTTAACAAGCCCCACTTTGGAGGGGTTCTGCAAAGAGGACAGGATGACTGCTCCATACTGAAGGGAGAATGGATGAAGTCAGGTATACCAAAATTTTGGCCAACGACCTCCTTCTCTCAGTAAGAGCCTTGAAAGATGGGTCGTGGTACGGTCTTCCAGCAGGACAATGACCCGAAACACACAGCCAGGGCATCTAAGGAGTGGCTCTGTAAGAAGCATAGCCAGTGTCCAGACCTGAACCCAATAGAAAATCTTTGGAGGGATATGAAACTCAATGTTGCCCAGCAACAGCCCCCGAAACCTGAAAGATCTGGAGAAGATCTGTATTGAGGACTGGGCCAAAATCCCTGCTGCAGTGTGTGCAAACTTGGTCAAGAACTACAGGAAACATCTGACGTGTAATTGCAAACAAAGGTTTCAGTACTAAATATAAAGTTATGTTTTTCTATTGTATCATATACTTCTTTTTTTGCAATAAAATGCAAAATAATTATGCAGAAATCTAACAGTGATTTTCTGGTTTGTATTTTTAGATTCTGTCTCTCACAGTTGAAGTGTAACTACGATAAAAAATACAGATCTTTCCATTTTTGGTGGTAAAACTTGCAAAGTCAGCAGTGTATCAAATACTGTACTTATTTTCCCCACTGTATATGCATAATATTTGTTTTATTACGCAGTAAAATAGTCATGGTGTTCTGTCTTAATGAAAGACTTCCTCTATCATGTTGGTAATAAATATTTCTATATGTACTAACTGACTCAAATAAAATTTTTCAGTGTCACCGTCAGGTGAAAATTATCACAAAAGAAGGGAGGCTTATTTCTAAGTGCATACACCTGATATGTAGATACTAACCACCCACAAAGAGCAATGACTAGCCACACCAAAGGAGTCTGCAAAGAAATGCGTGAGTTTGAAAATAGTGCCATGCTAGTCAGTTACGAGACAGGTACCTGTGTGTGGGGAGTGGGTGCGTGGCAACAGTGAAAACTAGGAGTGTGCAAAGTGGCAGACAAGATAATGCAGGACATTGCTTCTAAGAGTCAATTTTTGACGGATCTGGCAAACAACTGAGGAAACGTGAGGCCATCCGTCACAATCCGTCGCTAATACAAGTCGATAAGAAAAAAATTAATCTGGCGGCATCAGTCGCCAATTCTGTTTTTTCAAAATCCGACGGATTGCGAATGATGTGTGAAAGGGGCCTAAGGTATGTTCCCACGGTCATTAAACGATGCAGGTTGGAAGCTGCGTACATCCGCAGTGTCCAACTCGCAGCGGCCAGATGTTATAGCATAGTGGATGGGATTTCAAGAAACCACCTGCGGAGGCGGACATGCGACGCGTCTTTCCAGACTGCAGCATGTCTATATGTCTAAATGTCAACCGTACAATGTATTTGGATGCGGTGACTCCGCACGGTTCAATGAACACATGCGGAATCACCTGCGTACAAAAGCCCGCAGCACTTTGGACGGAGCGGACATATGCTGTGTTCAAAGCAATGCTGATTCCTGACCATGGGCACATACCCTTACACACCTGTGCAGCAATTTCACCTCTGCTCCTTAGGCTGGTTTCAAACTTGCGTTGGTCAGAGCTACGGAGGGCTGCGTGGTTCCTCAATTAAGCCCTGCCCACTGCCACACCTCTTCCAGTCAGCTCTGCCTACTTCGACATGGAGGAACCATGCAGCCCTCCGCAGCTCTGACCAATACAAGTGTGAAACCAGTCTTACAGATGGGTAGTCTCCTTTTGGGGAGTGCATAGACTACACATTCATAGTGCAACCTGACATATTCTTGTCCCAATCTAACTCTAGTGAGATGCATCAAATTGCAAGTGCTGTCTATTCCTAACTTTTCTACAACATGGCTAACTACAACAGCTCATCTGCCCATGTGTGGTGGGAAAATAAGAAGCCTATATACTGTCATGCTCAGGGCCGCATTTAAATGCTCACCCAATGTAACCTCCTTACCCAGCTCATCACTGCACCTTTCAGAGCTTTAATCCATTACATTCAGTGGTCAAAAGGGGGTTACAGTCAGAGGCATATCTAGGGGGGGCAGCCGGGGCATGTGCCCCGGGCGCAGCTGGCAGGGGGGGTGCAGTTGGGCTGCCTAATGCGGCGGTCCGCAGTGTCTCCCCCGGCAGCTGCATTCTGCTTCCCCCTGGACTGAGAGTTGGCTTTTCTCTGTGCCGACTGTCAAGCTGACAGCCGGCACAGAGAAGCTGCAGTGTGCTGGCTCCCAGGGATCAATTGTACTCGCATCTTACAGAAGGGAGTACAAATGAGGCTCTGACTGCCGGGTCAGAGCGACTCGAGCAGCGTGATCAGATCATGTAATCACGCTGCTGACGTCACTCACCTGTGCTGCAGAGGCGAACACTGGTGGTAAGTGCACGGGAAGGGGATTTATTATGTGTGGGGAGAATTTGAGTGGGGATGGGGGATTTATTGTGTGTGGGGCAATTGGAGTGGGGATGGGGGGATTTATTGTGTGCGGGGAGAGTTGGACTGGGGATGGGGGTGTTTAATGTGTGGGGAAGATTTGGAGTGGGGATGGGGGATTTAATGTGCATGGGGAGATTTGGAGTGGAGATGGGGTTATTTAGTGTGCGGGGAGATTTGTAGTTGGGATGGGGGGATTTAATGTGTGGCACAAAATGAAGAGCAAAGGGGGAGATGGGGGCATGTATGAGGAAACAGTACAGGGAATGGGGGGCATGTGTGAGGAAACAGTATGGAGGATGGGGGCATGTATGAGGAAACAGTACTGGGGAATGGGGGTATGTATGAGGAAACAGTACTGGGGAATGGGGGCATGTATGAGGAAACAGTATGAGGGAATGGGGGCATATATGAGGAAACAGTATGGTGGGATGGGTGCAGAAAGTATGGAGAGCGAATGGGGGAATGTATGCGGACACAGTATCAGTAGCGATGTGAAAAATATATGTGGACAGAGTACAGGGAGTGAGGGTGATGGGATGTGTGCAGAAACAGTATGGGGAGTCAGGTGAGCAGGCAGTATAGAAAGTGAGGGGGTAAATATATGAGGAGACAGATGGTGAACAGGGGGGATGTGAGAGGAGATAGTATGAAGAGGGAGAGGATTAGCGTGAGGAGACAGTATGGGGGGGAGAAAAGTGAGTGGGCACAGAATAGAAACTGAGTAGTGGGGGCGTAGCATGGAGGGACAGTGTAAGAGCACAGCCAGCACGGGACAGTATACCAAGGAGGTGGGGGGGGAGTGTGATGAGAGAGTACAGTATAAATACTGGGCCCTATAGGGGGACACAGTATGAGAGGACAGTGTGAAGAGGGAGCCAGTATGGAAAGGAGTGGTCAGTGTAAAGAGCATGTACCATAAAAAGGACAATGTGGGGGTCATATTTTGTGCAGACATTATAGTGAGGGACAATTTTTTATTCAGGAGCATTATAATGACACTTCTATCTTTAAGGGTATCATGTGGAGATTTTCTGCAAAAGAGCGGACAAGATGGAAGCCTGCAGAGACGGCTGTAGATGAGAAAACTGATCATGGGGTCTGGACAAGATGAAGAAAAGAAGGAGAACGACTCCAGAGACGACATCATCTGTAAGGTACCTGGATTTAAATGTTATTTGTGATACTAACTAATTCTCATCTTTTTATTTGTTAGGAGCATTAAAGGGGTTGTCCAGGTTTGCAATGAGTCTGCAGTCAATCTTTGTGACTGCAGACTTCTGACTTCTCACAGTGTGCACTGCACTGGTATCTACCAGAGGAAAAATGCCGTTGCCTCACTGAACGCGTTTCGAACACGTATAGCGTTCTTAGTCCTCAATAATCACAATGAGCAGTCAGATTCAGAATGAAAATGCCCTGATCAGGAGAAAAACATACAAGATAGTTTACCAAACATGATGAAACAACACATGTGAATAACACATTAAGAAAAAATAAGTTAAATATAGAAACAAAATATACGAACAAGAATTGAAAAGTAATAAATGCATATATTAATAGTGCAACATAATTTCCTTTTTTAGGTTTAACACAAAAAGCACCTGAGTATTTAATAAATAAATCCAATATCCCTCACTATCATGTAATTTATTCTCCCTATCCCCACCACGTAAATGTTTATAAATGTGTTCTATTGCAAACACTTTGCAACAGTTTGCCTGTTGTAAACTTTAATAAAATGATTTGAAGCATTAGAAATATGACGGGTTGTAGGTTGAATTATATCATATAAATGTTCTCTGATAATGTCTTTTAATTTTCTGATGGTTGAACCTATGTATAATAATTTGCATTCAAAGAATTCAAATATATGTACCACATAATTAGAATTGCAGATTAAGAAACTTTTTATTTTAAAATTCTTTACATTTTTGGAACACGGGAAAGTTATGTTTTTTTGGAGCATAAACAGATCTTGCAAGGGTGTTGTCCGCATCTGAAAAAACCTGTGGTTGATAACCAGTTTGAGGGATTCTTCATTTTATTTGGATTATAAAGGCTAGGAGACAAGGAAATACCAAAAGTTGGAGCTCGTCTGGAAACTATTTTTATACCATTTTTTTTAATTTTGTCCATGGTATCATCATCTCTTAGGACATTTAAATTACGATACCCAATGTCAGAAATCGATTTAAAATGTGTACTATATGTGAGAACCAATACTGGTTGTTCTTGAAGCGACTTAGACTCCCTGACAGAAGTTATGTCGCTTATCCATGTTAAGTAAATAAAAGCTTATAACCGGACGTTAAATTCATTCATTGGTTGTATAAATTATTCTTTTGAAAGCTGAAACCCTCCACCGAAATGTGGTTTAGGTTAAGAAAATAAATTGGCATCAATGCAGAAATATTGATCAGTTAATGGACACAGAATGGTCAGATTTTGGCAAGACAAAAGTTGTCGCCTGGTCATATAATGCACCCAATCCTAGTTTACATCCTCACCTGTGCTCAGTAAATGATCGGTTAATGTGTGTGTGTGTGTGTGTGTGTGTGTGTGTGTGTGCGTGCGTGCGTGCGTGCGTGCGTGCGTGCGTGGAATGTAATAAGCGTGGTATGCTTTATCCAAAAGATTTGGTACCGTATTTAGCAACTGGATACAAATTTACCTTTATTAGGTATATTTAAAAAAACAATAATTGGCAAATTTATTATAGACCAAGAATATAAACAGTAGGAACCCTATTGTGATAAGTGCCCTATTACCTTCACAGAAACGGGGAAACAAACCAAGATAAATGACATATAACAAGTAAAAAAACACTGACAGTATTTGAACTAGCTTCCAATCCACAACAATTTACTTAGGCTCACACACTGCGGGCCAATAATTGATACACCTCAGACCAAGCACTGATATATGGAAACCAAAATATTAGGTCTCTCACTGTGGTTGCTTCCACCCAAGCCACAACATACCGTTTTTTTATCCTTAATCCTGCACTCAGGAAAGCTTTGGACCATAACAATGTGTATACTGTGTGTCCCGTATATTTTGCAAGACATCCAAATGCAACCACTATGCTTAGGTAGTTATAAAAAAAAACAAAAAACTATACATTAGATTGGAGCACTGTCAGTGCAGATTAGCAGCACATTTTTAAGGCGTTTGTAAAATGCCCTTTACACATGATTACCCATCCCTAAATCTATGGGAAACATATTTTCTCATTTACACCTTTGATGAGTATTCCCCAATGGGTTCAATAGTAACAACTTCAAGGGATAAATGATGGTGGAATATTATCATGAGACTGCTGTAAAACATGAGATCATGTGTATTACCAAACCCATACGCTAGGGTGGATCTCACCACATGTTCATCTCCATTGTCCCTGCTATTCATCTAGCCGCCATCCACCTCATGTCCATCCCAGATATGAAGATCAAGTGCTGCAAGAAGCGTCTCCCGACGCGTTTCCTCCTTGTGGATTCATCAGGGGAGAATGCTGCCATTACGGGTCTCCCCTTTCTGTGATATTTATGGATTCAGCTCAGTGCCGCGCTGCATTATCCCCGCCCCTTGGCGTGTGACGCATGCTCTGGGCTTATCCCTCTATTACCGGTCAGCTTGAGAAGCTCGCCTGCTTCATTGGGCGCTAGGAATCCCCGCACAGTGGCGCATGCGCGCCATCGTGCTGGTGCTAAGCCCAACTCTAAATACGTGAGCTGACTTCTGCCGGATATTATTATAACAGCAAAAAGGACCAAAAATGCCCATGTTAGTGCTATTATGTCCCCTAAGAGTGCCTGTTCATACTAAAGCACATTATATTAATTATTCATTGTGCCGCGCATGTGATAGACACTCCCAGAAACAGGAAGATTAGTATGAACACTACTCCTGTTCACCAAATTAGCATGATTCATAGATCACTCAGCATGTACTCATGACACCCATTACAGAGAACACAGGTAAGCTGCCTCCACATAAAAGTGACATACCCCATTTATGAGACATAGGAAAACAAGCAAGCAAGGATGAGAGAACTGGAAATACCGTTATAGATGCTCAATGCCCTACCTAAATGGGAAAAAATTTGTAGGGAAGGAATTCACATAAGCGGGACACCACCTACCGACACCTCAAACGTAGGAAAGGGTGACCCTGTGGATGCCCTATTCTGATATCTCTACTCTCCTTACCCTACCTATCGCGGAGGTTGGAACCCTAGAAGAGACCTGCGCATGTGGCGCCCCCACTCAACGTGGACTGTCCCAAAATACCTTTCCCTGTAAAGCCCTCTTACCTGCAAAGGATAGCTGGAAAGAGAGAGCCTGTATATAAGAGTTATTTTTCAAATATCCTTAAAGGGCTAGTCCAAAATAATATAGATTGTGAATTGTCCTATCAAAGTCACCCTGCCTACCGCGGGGGTTGGCACCCTAAAGATTTTCAGATGTGGCGCCCCCCACTCAACGGCGGCTGGCCCTAATAATGGACCCTACCGGATCTAACACAGTATATATATTGGGCTTTTGTTTTAGAGACAACGCAACCATAATTTTACAAAAAACAGCTGTATGATTGTATCTCATTCAGGCCCAGTGGTTGTACTGTTTTCAACATGAAAATCCATCTTGTCTCCTTTTGGAGTATTTGTTTGTCCCAATAGCCCCCTCTCTGTGGAGGCACTATCCTGTCAATCCCCATGAAATGAATTTTACTCGAATTGCCCTGGTGAACCAAATTTATGTGGGTTGCCACTGGGGTTTCTCTCTTGTTCGCAATGTCACGGAGGTGCTCGCCAACCCTCTTGCGAAACTCCCTCTTAGTCTTGCCCACGTACTCAAGGCCACATTCACATGTGGCCTTGCAGACGACCCCTTTAGTACGGCAGTTAATAAAGTGCCGAATAGTGTACGTGGTACCTGTGACATTGCTGACAAAACTTTTGGAAGGTCTAATGGAGGCACAGCTTTTACAATTGCCACATCTATAACAGCCCTTTACATGGTCTGTTATTAGGCCCGAGCTGTTTCCAGAGTCAAAATGGCTGTGAACCAATCTGTCACGTAGGGATCTCCCCTTTTTATAGGTTATCTGAGGTACCAATGGAACATATTTCTTAATGTCCCTATCCATCTGTAAAATCGGCCAGTGTCTTTGGAAGATTTCTCTAATACACTTAGCTCCATTTGAATATCTCGTAATGAAGCGTATAGTGTTCTCCTCCTCCGACTTTGGCTTAGGTGTCAATACCTCTTTCCTTTCTTTTTTCAGGGATTCTTTATAAGCTCTGTTCAGTACCCCCTCTGGATAACCCCTTTCCAAGAACCGATTTTTTAGGTCCTTAGCTTGTTCTTGGAATGTAACCAAATTGGAACAATTTCTGCGCACTCTGAGATATTGTCCTTTGGGGATACCTCTTTTTAAAAGGAGCTGGGTGACTACTTTCCCACCTGAGGAGAGAGTTAGTGGCTGTTTCTTTTCTGTGTGTCCTTGTGATCAGTTCACCATTGGAACGTTTTTCAATACGTATATCCAAAAATGCCAAACTGGTGGTGGCTTCAAAGGTGAAATGGAGGCCCAGATCATTGACATTTAGACCTTCAACAAAATTACCAAATTCAGCGGCTTCTCCTCTCCAAATTACAAAAATATCGTCAATGTATCTCAGCCATATAACTATTCTCTCCTCAGGATGGGTAAATGTATCCCCGAAAACGACAGTTTCCTCCCACCAGCCCAGGAGCAAATTTGCGTACGAAGGCGCACAAGGGCTGCCCATTGCAGTGCCCCTGATCTGGTGGAAGTACTTGCAGTCAAATAGAAAAACATTTCAGGTCAAGCAAAATTCCAGAGCCTTTATGACAAAGTTATTATGTCTGTCATATTGTGTACCTCTTGTACCCAGATAATGGCTCACAGCCATTAGACCCTTATCATGTGGGATTGACGAATATAGTGCCTCCACATCTATTCTACCCAGAATCATGTCTGGGTCAAGGTAAACATCTTCCAACTTAAGCAAAAGATCTGTGGTGTCCCGCACATAAGAATTCAAGGCTCCCACAAATGGTTTAAGAACCTTGTCAATGTAGATGCCAATTTTTTCAGTCAAACTGTTATTGCCGGAGACAATAGGTCGTCCCTTAAGGGGATTGGTCCCCTTATGAATCTTCGGGAGGCAGTAGAAAGTTGGGGTTACTGGATGCTTTGGTAACAGATAATCCCTCTCATCCTTGCTCACTACTCCATCTCTAAAGCCCTCTTCAATTATCAATTTCAATTCACACTCGAATTGTTTTAAGGGGCTTTGTTGTAGTATTTTGTATTCATCCTTTCTTTCCAGTAGTGAAAGACACAAAGTATGATAGTTTTTAGTGTCCATTACTACCACATTACCCCCTTTATCTGAGGGCTTTATAGTGATGTTCTTGTCTTTTTCCAAATTACATAAACAATTCATTTCAATTTTAGACAGATTGTATTATTATTATTATTATTATTTATTGTTATAGCGCCATTTATTCCATGGCGCTTTACAAGTGAGGAGGGGTATACATAATAAAAACAAGTACAATAATCTTGAACAATACAAGTCATAACTGGTACAGGAGGAGTGAGGACCCTGCCCGCGAGGGCTCACAATCTACAAGTTGTATGTGTTCCCCCTCCTTGTATTTGATATTTTCAAAAGATCCTCTGTAACCAGATTCAAAAAATATCAATAGAGCTGTGTGTAAAGAAACCCAGCACCCCAGACCTTCACTTGAACTGCAACTTGAGCTCTGACAACATGCCAAAAATCCACCCTGCAACCAAAGCCTGGATTATCAAGAGGCTGAAGACCAGATCCACTGCAGAGGTGGCTGGCACCTTTAATGTGTCTCAGCGTCAAGTACAAAGACTTTAAAAAAGATTTGAAGAGACTGGAGAGGTGTTTGACAAGCCCAGGTCCGGCAGACCCCGCAAGACAACTGCTCAGGAGGAATGTTTGTTGGTTAGAAAATCCAAAGCAAGCCCCTCTTCCACTGCAGCAGAACTCCAACAGGCCTGGTCACCTCAAGTCCCTGTGTCAACCAGAACAGTTTGTAGGATTCTGTCTCGAAATGGCCTCCATGGTCGAATCAGTGCCCAGAAGCCAGCACTAAACAAAAGGCAAATAAAAAACCGTGTGGCATTTGCAAAGTCCCACAGCCTGCTAAACAGATGGACGCTGGAAAAGTGGCAGAAGATGGATTTCTCTGATGAATCTTCAGTAGAGTTACACCACAGCCACCGCAAATACTGCAGGAGACCTACTGGAGCCCCCATGGATCCAAAATACACCCAGAAAACAGTTAAATTTGGTGGTGGAAAGTTCATGGTCTGGGGTTACATTCAGTATGGGGGTGTGCGAAACATTTGCAAGGTGGAAGGCAATATCAATAGCCTAAAATATCAAGAAGTATTAGCTACATCTTATATTCCAAATCATAAAAGCGGTCAAATTCTGCAGCAGGATGGTGCTTCATCTCATACATCCATCTCTACAACAAAGTTCCTCCAGGCAAAAAAGATCAAGGTGGTCAAGGACTGGCCAGCCCAGTCATCAGACATGAATATCATTGAGCATGTTTGGGGTAGGATGAAAGAGGAAGCTTGGAAGATAAAACAAAAGAATCTAGATAAACCCTGGAACGCATGTAAGACTGCATTCTTTGCTATTCCTGATAACTTCATTAATAAATTGTATGAATCATTGTTGAACCGCATGGATGCAGTCCTTCAAGCTCATGGAAGTCACACAAAATATTGAATATGACTCTAATAGCACCACAACTTAATTCACCAATGTTATGCAACATATATTTGAATTTTAAGTTAATTATTTGTTTGAATATCACATTACTTTCTGTGGGCGACAAAACATTTGTTTTGCCAAAATCTGACCATTCTGTGTCCATTAACTGATCAATATTTCTGCATTGATGCAATTTATTTTCTTAACCTAAACCACATTTTGGAGGGTTTCAGCTTTCAAAAGAATAATTTATACAACCAATCGATGAATTTAACGTCAGGTTATAAGCTTTTATTTACATAAAATGGATAAGCGACATAACTTCTGTCAAGGAGTGTATTTTAAATTTTGCTTTGATTGCGGACAATGGACTCAGATTGAGAGTCAGAAGCCACTGTAATGAGTTCTGACCTCGTTTTGGTAGCAGCAATATTGACGGCACGGTCTTTAGTTCAATTTGGATATTTCCTATTTGTGAGATGTTTTCTGATGCTTTTTTTTTCAAGATTAAAAGCTACTTCATTGCTGAAATTCCTTTTGGCCCTAAGTATTTCACCAACAGGAATAGCATGAATTGTGTGTTGCGGGTGAAAACTGTGCGCATGCAATATTGTGTTCCCCGCAGTTTTCTTGCGGTACGTACTACTACTAATGATCTCAAAGGGTTTGCCTGAAAGATGCAAGTCCAAAAAATTAATACATTCTTTATCAAAAGTATGAGCAAACTTCAAATTAAATAGATTATTGTTCATATAATGCATGAATGAAGTTAGTGAATCTGGGTTGCCCTCCCACACCAGTAGTAGGTCGTCTATATATCTGGTTTACCATTTTATATGATTACAAAACGGATTATCTGTGTTGAAAATATATAGTTTTTCCCACCACGTCATCACTAGAACCGCTACTGACAGGGAGAACTTGGCTCCCATTGAAATTCTGATGTTTTGGAGAAAGAAAACTTTGTTAAATAAAAAATAATTGTGGGATAAAATGAATGCAAGAACTGAGATGATATATGATTGCAAATCAAGAGAAAATGTGCTATATTTTTGTAAATGAAATTGTACAGCATGTAAAGCTACTTTATGTGGAATGGAGGTGTATAATGCGATCGCGTCACAAGTTAAACTGGTCCCAGTGTATGGCCCTAGTCAATGAAAATGAACTGAGCTAGACCGGGCACGTCTAGTTGGAATGTGGCCAGAAGTATACAAATCACATACTTGTGCTGAAATGACTGTCCACCGACAAGGGAGAATCCTAAAAGTGTGCAGTGCATTAGTTGTGAGTATTCAGGAGCCTGAATTCAGGATTCAGCTCTGCAGGTTCTAGTAGTCATCACATGGACACTTCACTCATATGTGACTTTCATACTCATGGTCTTGTAACAACGAGCTTCTCTTCCTGCTTCTCTTAGTTTTTCACTGAACATTGAGAGCATTAGGGAAAGGAGCTCGTCGGTACAAGTGTGCAAATCGCATATGTCCTCGGAGGGGAGGGGGGCAAACTGAATTCTTGCCCCGGGTGCCAGAAAACCTAGATACACTTCTGACAGTCAGACTGTTATGGACACCCGACCATTCTGCCACCTCACCACTGAGCAGGGCTTTCCCAATCAAGTAATACAAACACTGGCTCCACACATATGCATGTGTAGCGCCCCCACTGCCGCAGGGCCGAGGGGTACCCGGTACCGGGCCTCTGGGTCTCTGCTCTGGGGTTGTCACGGTGGCTAGACCCGGTCCGTGACCCTGCTGAGGGGCGCCCAATGAAAGGGGTGGATGGTGGTGGTAGTGCGGTGCAGTGCTGGTCACAGTAAATAACGAGGACACCAGGTTGCAGTCTCTTTACCTCTTTACTGAAGGCTTCAGGATCCTCAGTCCGGAATACGGTTAACCAGGCTGCGCAAGTCCGGCCGGTCCGATGGCACCTCCAGAGTTCCCTTTGCAGGTGGAAATCTGTGCCTACCTTCTAGCGCTTGTGTGTTGCGGTCCTCCCCTGCTGTGCTCACGGGATAGTCCCCACAACTGTTGTGTCTGTTTCTCGTGTTCCCTCACAACTCGATTCTGATGTTCTTCTTCGTCCCCCAGATGATATGGCTAGGACGCACCCGTATGACGGGTAGGCTCGGAGCTCTTCCGGGACCCTAGTGTCGCCCCTCTCCACTGGTTGCCCCCTATGTCTTCGTAGGTGATTGGTGTGAGACAGCCCGCCTATAGCTGACTGTCCTGCCGTAGGTTTGAAGTACTGCTTGGAGCCTAGTACCTCCTCGGCGTTCCGGCCACCGGCTACGCGCCTCAGTAGGATGTTGCCTCGTCTTACAGCACGACTCCTACTGGTATTTCTCCTTGTTGCGTTGATCTCGTTTCTCACTCAGCACAATATACCTCGCTTCTTGTCCTTTCTTAGGGCACCGCCGCTATCTAGTGCAGGCGTGGTCCCGTAACGTTCTCTCTGTTTGCTAGGTCTCTGCCAGGATCCCACCCCTGACAGGGACCCCCCTGAGTCTCTCCCCGCAACACCCTCTGCCACAGGATGTTGCGTGTTCGATTCCCAGTCAGCTTCTGATCTAACTTCCTATCCAACCCCCAGTTTTACCAGACTATGAGGAGTGGCCTAATGCATAGTGCCCTTAGCTCCCCCTGGAGGCCAGACTGTGAAGTGTATTGGTGACTGTGATACCTGGTCAGAAGAACTCCTTCAGTGCCATCAGACGTACCATAGCCCCCCTTAGTGGCAGAGCAACAGTACTGCAACGACCAGGACTCTGGGGCGCTGCACATGAAAACAGCATAAATGAGCACAAAACAAATATATTGAAGGCTGAAAATCGAGACGATACACCCAGTATAATAGCAGCCAACAAGGTCTGACTTAGAAGCTGTACAGTCCTAATAAAATGCATTTGGGAGGGTTTAGCATGGTTGCAGTCTACTACTTTGTAATATGGTGTGGAGACATTTTTCCACCTTCTTATAAACAGTCACTGTTTTCTACAAAGAACATCAGCAGAATTGCGTTAGCGGATCAGCAAGCACCGTGCCTCATAAAGCAGCCTGTGTCTGCTGACCTGCAGTAAATTAAAGATGCACTTTACATAATAAAGACGTCCATTATGTTACTACCAATCAAACACTGCTTATGAAAAGTTTCTCATGTTGGTCTAATAATGTCCTATTAGCTGAAAAAAAAAACTGAATCAGATGTTAACACGTAACCAGATGTAATCCTTTTCTGACAGAATGTGAACTGTCTCGACTGACATGAAATCTTATTAAGTGTGTATTGCAGCATTATTCTCAATACACTTTCTGCAAATATGAACCCAGTGCTTCGCCTTTTTTTTCTGTCATTACAGACTGCCTTTTGGAATGAAGCGTTGGCGATAAACTTAGAAAGTGTACAATGAAACTATTATGTGAAAATGTGGCTATAGAAGTAAGCATTTCTAGATGAGTATTTCAGAAATCCAGTATGCTACAGGACATTCCTGTTAAGGACAATACATTGAAGGACATACATTCTTATGATCAGTTCCCAAACAACATTGTCTAGTTTATAAATGAAAAAGGAAATTGAAATAACACTACAGTGGTTTCAGCTTCCTCTCTGGCAGAAGGGTTAGAAAATCTCATCACAGCGTCCAGATAACTATAAAAAGTTTATCTTATTATTACATTGATAATCCCTGACAAATCTGAAGTTACAAATCAATAAGGGTCCTTTCACATTGCATTGTGTGTCCCCGTTGGGGCATATGTCCGAAATCCCCCACAAAACGGGGTCTGGACGTATGCACCGACTGACTATAGACTGCAATGGTGATGACTAGTGTTGAGCATTCCGATACTGCAAGTATCGGGTATCGGCCGATACTTGCTGTATCGGAATTCCGATACCGAGATCCGATATTTTTGTGGTATCGGGTATCGGTATCGAAACAACATTAATGTAAAAATGTGTAAAAGAAAAAATTAAAATAAAAAATATTGCTATACTCACCTCTCCGACGCAGCCTGCACCTTACCGAGGGAAGCGGCAGCGTTCTTTGTTTAAAATTCGCGCTTTTCTTTCCTTTACTGAAGTCCCGGCTTGTGATTGGTCGCGTGCCGACCATGTGGCCGGGACGCAACCAATCACAGCAAGCCGTGACGTAATTTCAGGTCCTTCAGGATTTTAAAATTACGTTCCGGCGTTGTGATTGGTTGCGTCGCAGTCACATGGGCAACGCAACCAATCACAGCAAGCCGTGACGTAATTTCAGGTCCTTAAGGATTTTAAAATTACGTCCCGGCTTTGTGATTGGTTGCGTCGCAGTCACATGGGAGACGCAACCAATCACAAGCCGTGACGTCACGGGAGGCTGGACACGCGCGCATTTTAAAATGGGCGCGTGTCCAGCCTCCCGTGACGTCCCGGCTTGTGATTGGTTGCGGCGCGGTCAACCAATCACAAGCCGGGAGGCTGGACATGCGCGTATTTTAAAAAGCGCGCGTGTCCAGCCTCCAGTGACGTCCCGGCTTATGATTGGTCACGGCGCCATGTTGCCGGGACGCGGACCAATCACAGCAAGCCGTGACGAAATTATGTCACGGCTTGCTGTGATTGGTCCGCGTCCCGGCAACATGGCCGCCATTAACCAATCACAAGCCGTGACGTCACGGGAGGCTGGACATGCGCGTATTTTAAAAAGCGCGCGTGTCCAGCCTCCCGTGACGTCACGGCTTGTGATTGGTCCGCGTCCAGGCAACATGGCCGCCATTAACCAATCACAGCAAGCCGTGACGTAATTTCGTCACGGCTTGCTGTGATTGGTCCGCGTCCCGGCAACATGGCCGCCCTGACCAATCACAAGCCGGGACTTCACGTAACCAAGTAAAAGCGCGAATTTTAAACAAACAACGCTGCCGGTTCCCTCGCTGAGGTCCAGGCTGCGTCGGACAGGTGAGTATAGCAATATTTTTTATTTTAATTCTTTATTTTACACATTTATATGGATCCCAGGGTCTGAAGGAGAGTTTCCTCTCCTTCAGACCCTGGGAACCATCAGGAATACCGTCCGATACTTGAGTCCCATTGACTTGTATTGGTATCGGGTATCGGTATCGGATTGGATCCGATACTTTGCCGGTATCGGCCGATACTTTCAAGTATCGGACGGTATCGCTCAACACTAGTGATGACAGCGCAAACATGCTCTATGCCGTGGACTTTCTTCGGGAGTGTACGCCTACAAGAGGCAGACACTCAGACGTAGTCTACTACACCTACTGTAGGCATACACTTCACAAAAAAGTGCATGGCAGAGTGCACGTTCACTCTGCCTTCACCATTGCAGTCGGCGCATGCGTCCGGGCCAAGTTTTGCAGGGGATTTCATACTGATGCCGGGAAACACAATGCTGTGGGAAAGCACCCTTAGGCTGGAGTCACACTAAACGTGTTAAAAAAAAAAGGTCTGATTCTCACTGCTGAGAGTCACTCGAGTGTAATGCGAGTGTCGTGCATTGCATTCCGATTTTTCACACCTAGCATCCGATTTACATCCAAATGCAGTGCGATTGCTACCCGATAGCAAAGCGATTTTAGCATGGGCTTTTACATAGAGCAAATCTCTGTCATTTATACATAGTTTTCAAAGGAAATATTCTTCAAAACACCCAGGACCTGTCTGATGGCACCGTGAGCAGGAGAACTTTCCATGCAGCCTGCTATGTAGATGTAGCAGAGCTAGACCCGTCAAGGGACAAATGGATTAGCAGCATCTCTGCAGAAAGGTGAGGAATACTGTTGTTTTTTATTTTTAACTCTTTTGCAGATGATAAGGGCGTCAGTGGAATGGGCGAGGTCATAAGTATGGTATAATTATATTTATTAAAGGAGTCTGCGTCATTCTTTCCAAGGATTTTATCCTGTGTGTCTGTGTTTTCATACAATGTGACTATGGGTTTAGTAATGGGGGTATCTTATAGATGAATCTCCATTACTAACCTTGGGGCTTGATGTCACCTGACAATACAAAGGTGCAAAGGTGACATCAACCCCTCCCAACTATCACCCCACTTGCCACCGCTACAGGGCAAGTGGGAAGAGCGAGGCTAAGTGCCAGAATTGGAGCATCTAACAAACAGGCAATCCCCACATGTATTCAAGCTGTCTAGCAGCTGCAAATCATGCAGCTGCATCGACAAACAATCTCCGAGCACACCAAAATACTCAGAGACAACCCGAGCATGCTCGGAGAAACTCGAGTACCGTGCATACTCGCTCATCACTAGTGATAATTCTAAGTGGTATGTGTGGAGAAAACCAGGCACTGCTCATCACCTGCCCAATACAATACAATCCCAACAGTGAACCATGGTGGTGGCAGCATCATGCTATGGGGTGTTTTTCAGATGCAGGGACAGGACGGCTGCTTGCCATTGAAGGAAACATGAATGCTGCCAAGTACAGAGATATCCTGGATGGAAACCTCTTCCAGAGTGATCTGGACCTCAGACTTGACCAAAGGTTCACCTTCCAACAAAACAATTACCCAAAGCACAGAGCTAAAATAACAAAGGACTGGCTTCAGATCAACTCTGTGACCACTCTTGACTGGCCCAGCCAGAGCCCTGACCTAAACCCAATTGAGCATCTCTGGAGAGACCTGAAAATGTCTGTCCACCAATGTTCACCATCTAACCTGACGGAACTGGAGAGGATCTGCAAGGAAGAACGGCAGAGGATCCCCAAATCCAGGTGTGAAAAACTTGTTGCATCATTCCCAAGACGACGCATGGCTGTACTAGCTCAAAAGGGTGCTTCCACTCAATACAGAGCAAAGGGTCTGAATACTTATGACCATGTGATATTTCAGTTTTTCTTTTTTAATAAATTTGCACAAATTTCTACATTTCTGTTTTTTTTCAGTCAAGATGGGATGAAGAGTGTACATTAATGAGAAAAAAATGAACTTTTTTGAGTTTACCAAATGGCTGCAATGAAATTAAGAGTGAAAAAATTAAAGGGCTCTGACAACTTTCCGTACCCACTGTATCTATGTAATCTGTGTATATATCTATTCTAACCTGTCACGCTGTGATTTTATTGTACTCGGCCCATGAATTGCCAGCTTAGTGTGTGGGTGTGTGTGTGTGTGAGTGCTTTGATGAATATTTCCTTTGAAAACGATCTGTAAAATGACAGAGGATTGCTCTATGTAAAAGCTCATGTTAAAAATCATATTGCAATCAGATAGCGATCACACTGCATTCAGACTGGTTTTTCATACGTTTAGTGTGATTCTGGCCTAAGCAGAACAATTAAGCTCAGAACACGTTATGCTGTAACACAATCAGCTATCAGTGGTTTGTTCTGGAACGTACACTGCTAAGGCTACGTTCACATTTGCGTTGTGCGCTGCAGCGTCCGCGACGCAACGCACAACGCAAACAAAAACGCAGCAAAACGCATGCAAAACGCTGCGTTTTGCGACGCATGCGTCCTTTTTTTGGTTGATTTTGGACGCAGCAAAAATGCAACTTGCTGCGTCCTCTGCGCCCGGACGCGTGCGCCGCAGTGACGCATGCGTCGCAAAACGCAAGTGCAACGCATGTCCATGCGCCCCCATGTTAAATATAGGGGCGCATGACGCATGCGGCGACGCTGCGGCGCCCGACGCTGCGGCGCAGACCGCAAATGTGAACGTAGACTAACACTGTATTTACAGCAAAAAAGTGAGAGGTAGATAAAACATAACTTATTAAATACATACTAAAAATGGAGCCACATAAAATTAAAAACAGATTACCAATCTCAAATGCTAAAATGTATCCTATAACTATATACAGTGGGGAATTTGATACACTGCCGATTTTGAAAGTTTTCACACCTACGAAGAATGGAGAGGTCTATAATTTTTATCATAGGTAAACTTCAACTGTGAGCGACAGAATCTAAAAATAAAAAACAGAAAATCACATTGTATGATTTTTAAATAATTAATTTGCATATTATTGCATGAAAAAAGTATCTGATCACCTACCAACCAGCAAGAATTAAGGCTCTCACAGACCTGTTAGTTTTTCTTTAAGAAGCCCTCCTACTCTGTACATATTAACTGTAGTAATTAAAACTGTATGAACTCGTTACCTGTAAAAAAGACACCTGTCCACGCATTCAATCACACTCCACCCTCTCCACTATAGCCAAGACTAAAGAGCCAAAAGAGGAAACCAGGGACAAAATTGTAGGCCTGCACAAGGCTAGTATGGGCTACAGGACAGTAGACAAGCAGCTTGGTGAGAAGGCAACAACTGATGGCGCAATTATTAGAAAATGAAAGAAACACAAGATGACTGTCAGTCTTCCTCTGTCTGGGGCTCCATGCAAGATCTCGCTTCATGGGGTAAGGATGATTCTGAAAAAAGGTCAGGAATCAGCCCAGAACTACACGGGAGGACCTTGTCAATGAAACGAAGAGAGTTGGGACCACACTCTCAAACATTACCATTAATAACACACTACGCTGTTATGGATTAAAATCCTGCATTCTTGCCCGGTGCCACCCCTGCTGATTGCCATCTCTTATCAGCCCTGACCTACTTTGCAGGCAGGGGCGGACTGGGCCAGGTGGCAGGAGTGCATATGCCCCCCGGGCCGGTGCCTGAGCAGCTGCACAGGGCCGCTGGAGGACCGGCAGCGATTTTAATACATAGCGCGCCGAATCCCTCCAGCCGGCCCTTTAAAACTAAGCCAGGTCCTGTGTGCGCGCGTTGCCCGCGCTGATAAGTGCCGCGGCGGCCCACGCTAGTGCGCGAGCACGGTCCTAGTTCCTGCGCGTGCTCGTCTGCTGCCCGTGTCAGCGCGGGCAAGCAGGAGACCACGCACGCACATTTGAAAAGGCCGGCGCGCATAGGACGCCTCCACCTGACTGTGTCTGACGCTGGCCGGCCTGTACCAGCGTCAGAGAAGACTGCTCACCAATACCTGGGATCCTCTTCACTGCCGACGCTGGAGAGGACCCGACACACCTCAGCCCTTCATCCTCCCGACCTCCCCCCCCCCAATCTCAGGGACCTGGGTGAGTCCCAAGATGATTTTTTAATGTATATACAGCAGTTGCACCTATATAATGTGTATAGACTGCTATATATACGTTATATAGGTGATACTGCTGTATATAATCACTATACCACTAAAATGTATGTATAGCAGCCTATATCTTATATAGGTGACACTGCTACTGATGCGTATATACCTTATATAGGTGACACTGCAGTGTGTGTATACATACTGTATATACAGTATACTGTACACACACATGTATGTATACACATATATGTACATGTATACACAGCAGTACCACCTATATAAAGTATATACACATAAGTAGCAGTGTTACCTATATAAGATGTAGACTGCTATACATACATTATATAGGTAGTATAGTGATTATATACATCAGTATCACCTATATAATGTATATTTAGCAGTCTATACACATTATATAGGCAATACCGCTACTGATGTGTATATAGGTGATACTGCTGTGTATATATGTCGTTATATAGGCGATACTGGTGTGTGTGTATACACACACACGTACATATATACACAACAGTATCACCTATATATAACATATATACACATCAGTAGCAGTATTGCCTATATAATGTATATAGACTGCTGTATACATGATATATAGGTGATACTATCATTATATACAGCAGTAGCAGTATCGCCTATATATCGTGTATCCAACATTTGCAGTATCACCTGTATAATGTATAGACTACTGCATATACGTTGTATAGGTGATACTGCTGTGTATAGCAGCACTATCTATCTGTGTCTAATATATATATATATATATATATATATATATATATATATATATATATATATATATATATAATTTTATTAGTTTCATCTATATAATGTGTGTACACCAGTCACAGTATCACATACAATATATAGGTGATACTACAACTATACACATCAGTCGCAGTGTCAACTATATATTGTATATACAGTAGCTTCAATGTGATATATATTCAGCAGTCGCGGTGTCTCCTATGTACATCAGCCTCTGTGTCTCCTACGTGATGTATGCATCATAACATAGTATAATTCTGTCCTAATTACCGTATATTGTAGAGATGTGTGTGTGTATATATTTTTTGAATATATATATATATATATATTACATAGAGAGAGAGTGTGTAGAGATGTTTGTATAGTATGGCGCTATGTATATATATACAATATATAGTTGACACTGCGACTGATGTGTATAGTTGTATCACCTATATATTGTATGTGATACTGTGACTGGTGTACACACACTATATATACACTGCTGCCACATCTCTACACTATCTACTATATAATTGTCTAAGGGTCACTTCCGTCTGTCTGTCACGGATATTCATTGGTTGCGGCCTCTGTCTGTCATGGAATCCAAGTCGTTGATTGGTCTCGCCAGCTGCCTGTCATGGCTGCCGTGACCAATCAGCGACGGGCACAGTCCGATTAGTCCCTCCCTACTCCCCTGCAGTCAATGCCCGGCGCCCGCTCCATATTCCCCGCAGTCACCGCACACAGGGTTAATGCCAGCGGTAACGGACCGCGTTATGCCGCGGGTAACTCACTCCGCTACCGCCGCTATTAACCCTGTGTGACCAAGTTTTTACTATTGATGCTGCCTATGCAGCGTCAATAGTAGAAAGATCTAATGTTAAAAATAATTTTTAAAAAATAAAAAATCATTATATACTCACCTTCCGCCGCCTTTCCCACTCCTCGCGACGCTCCGGTGACCGGTCCATGCAAGCGGCAGGTTCCGTTGGCAAGGATGGTCTGCAAGAAGGACCTGCCGTGATGTCACGGCCATGTGACCACGACGTCATCACGGGTCCTGAGCGCCTGCGCGAGAAGGACCTGCGATGATGTCACGGTCAAGTGACTGCGACGTCATCACACCCTGGGACCGGAAGCTGCCGCCTGCACGGCACACAGGCGACAGAACTACAAGGGACCCCTCGGAAGGTGAGTATATGTTTATTTTTTATTTTTTAACCTGTGACATACATGGCTGGGCAATATACTACGTAGCTGGGCAATATACTACATGGCTCTGTGGTGTATACTACGTCGCTGTGCAATATACTACGTGGCTCTGTGCTGAATACTACGTCACTGGGCAATATACTACGTCACTGGGCAATATACTACGTCACTGGGCAATATACTACGTGGCTGGGCAATATGCTACGTGGCTGGGCAATATACTACGTGGCTCTGTGCTGTATCCTACATCGCTGTGCAATATACTATGTGGCTCTGTGCTGTATACTACGTAACTGGGCAATATACTACGTGGCTGGGCAATATACTACGTGGCTCTGTGCTGTATACTACATCGCTGTGCAATATACTATGTGGCTCTGTGCTGTATACTACATCGCTGTACAATATACTACGTGGCTCTGTGCTGTATACTACGTGGCTGGGCAATATACTACGTGGCTGGGCAATATACTACGTGGCTGGGCAATATACTACGTGGCTGGGCAATATACTACGCAGCTGGGCAATATACTACGCGGCTGGGCAATATACTACGCAGCTGGGCAATATACTACGTAGCTGGGCAATATACTACGTGACTGGCCAATATACTACGTGGCTGGGCAATATACTGCGTGGCTCTGTGCTGTATACTACATCGCTGTGCAATATACTACGTGGCTCTGTGCTGTATACTACATCGCTGTGCAATATACTACGTGGTTCTGTGCTGTATACTACGTAACTGGGCAATATACTACGTGGCTGGGCAATATACTACGTCACTGGGCAATATACTACGTGGCTGGGCAATATACTACGTCACTGGGCAATATACTACGTGGCTGGGCAATATACTACGTGGACATGCATATTCTAGAATACCCGATGCGTTAGAATCGGGCCACCATCTAATATAATATATACACCGCTCTATATTCCTTAACACGGTATATAATATGCCTCTGTGTATATAATAGATTGTAGTATACCGTATAAACTCATGTATAAGCCGAGTTTTTCAGCATATTTTTTTTGTCCTGAAAACACCCCCCTCTGCTTATACATGAGTCATTGTCCCAGAAAAACGGAGGGGGAGCAGCGAGTCACAGAATATTCCAGTGCCGTGAATATTCATTTCTCTTATAGGGTTCACAGCCACAGCTGCCGGCTTCCAGCACACATCCTACTTACCTTCCCTGCGCTCCCTCACTGCATCTTGTTCTGGCGCCAGCAGCTCTTCAGGCCAAGCGATCATGTGTCTGCCTCTCATTAAGGTAATGAGTATTCACCCCTCTCCACTCCCATAGGCGTGGGTAAATATTCATTATCTTAATGAGTGGGGGACACGTGATCACCCAGCCACAGGAGCTGCTGGCACCAAAACGAGATGCTGCGAGGGCATGCAGGGAAGGTAAGTATGATGTGTTTGTTTTTTTTATCGGAACCATGCATACATGAACAAGGAAGGAGCCATGCATAAAAGGACGGGGATAAGGAGCCATGCATACAAGGACGAGGATAAGGAGCCATGCATACAAAAATGGGAATAAGAGGCCCATGCATACAAGGACGGGGATAAGGAGTCATGCATACAAGGATGGGGATAAGGAGCTAAGGAGCCCATGCAGACAAGGATGGGGATAAGGAGCCATGCATACAAAGACCGGGGATGAGGAGCCATGCATACAAGGACGGGGATAAGGAGCCATGCATACAAGGACTGGGATAAGGAGCTCATGCAGACAAGGATGGGGATAAGGAGCCATGCATACAAAGACGGGGATGAGGAGCCATGCGGACGGGGACGGGGGAGCCATGCGGACGGGGACGGGGGAGCCATGCAGACAAGGATGGGGATGAGGAGCCATGCATACAAGGACTGGGATAAGGAGCAATGCATACAAGGACAGGGATGGGGGGACCATGCATACAAGGACAGGGATGAGGAGCTATGCATACAAGGACGGGGATAAGGAGCCATGCATACAGGGACAGGGGAGCCATGCATACAAGGACGGGGATGTGGGGACAATGCATACCTGGCTTATACTCGACTCAATAAGCGCTCCCAGTTTTTTTCTGGCAAAATTAGGTGCCTCGGCATATACTTGGGTCGACATATACTCAAGTATATACGGTATATTGTGGAGCTGTGTATACTTCTACTGTCCTGCATAAATGGTGTAATTCTCAGTATCTATTCTTATTATGTATGTGTGTGTATCTGTCTATCACTCTGATTAATTGTGAGAAAAGTAGCGTACTCCTTATTGGCCCATGTGGCAACGTTTCGGATCCATAACTGCACATTTCTCTGATATGGAAGTGAAATGTTGCCACATGGACTAATATAGTGTATAAAAAAAAAAATCGGTTCCATTTTCTTCCACAAAAGTGGTACGATTCTCTTCTCACTTGCTGTCCGTGTGCAGTCGTTTTTTTTTTTCTCAGCAGATGTTGCAGTCTGATACACGGCGAGTCAGACCATTGAGAAGATGGAGAAATTAATTTCTCCGTCTCCTCCACACTTGTGCTGCGAGAGCATTGGAGCACGGACACTCGGATCATGCTCACAGCAGAGCAAGAGCCAAGTATCATTGGCAGATCACATCCAATGCCATATGCTAGTGTTATTCCACCCTAATGAGCACCTGTATTAAAGGGAACCTGTCACCCCCCCCTGGTCCCTTCCAACGCTGAAGTAATCGTTTTTAGAATTTGCCTGTCATACCTGTAGTTTGTCAGGGGGGGCATGTCTTTTCCCCCCTGACACAAACGCCTCCCTCAGTACTCTGTGTGCCAGGCGCCACCTCCTCTTCCTTCATTAGTGTCTCCAGCGCCTGCGCTGTAAGTTTTTTTTCGGGCATGCGCAGCTTGCGCTGCCCTTCCAACTTACAACGCAGGCGCCGGGGCACTAATGAAGGAGAGGAGGAGGCGCCTGGCTCCGGAGCAGATACTGCTGGGCGGCAGGAGGAGCGCTGGTCCCCTGTGAGGGAGATGGCACCTCTGCTGTGAGTCCTCTGCAGAGCGGTCACTGGGCGCTGTGCTCCTCAGTCCTCTGCCATCCTCTGGGCTCTCCTCATCCCCAGGGTGTCCCTGATGCCTGCCTGCGGTGTAAAGAGCACCATGTAAATGGACCTGTGTTCGATCATGCGCACTGCGGCACCATTCACATGTGGCTCTTCAAATAACGCCTTTAAGAGAAGTGTTGAAGGGCAGGACAAAGTATAGCAAAATTCACTGATCGGGATGGGGAGTGTTATAGTATGTGGGCTGGTGGGGTTTGTGTGGCAGGGCTGTTTTTTTTTTGTCCCAGTCCGGCCCTGTGTGTGTGATTATACAGTGTGTGCGTGAGATTATACAGTGAGGCTGTGTGTGAGATTATACAGTGGGGCTGTGCGTGTCATTATACAGTGGGGCTGTGCGTGTCATTATACATTGGGGCTGTGCGTGTCATTATATAGTGGGGCTGTGCCTGTCATTATACAGTGGGGCTGTGCCTGTCATTATACAGTGGGGCTGTGCGTGCGTGTGTGTCACTGTACAGTGGGGCTGTGTGTGTGTCATTAATTATACAGTAGGGTTGTGCGTGTGTGTGTCATTATACAGTGAGGCTGTGCTTGTCATTACACAGTGGGGCTGTGCCTGTCATTATACAGTGGGGCTGTGCCTGTCATTATACAGTGGGGTTGTGTGTGTGACTGTCACTGTATACAGAAGGACTGTGTGTTATATATATATATATATATATATATATATATATAATATATATATTCATTCGCATGCTTGCAGTCACAAGACCACCTGTTCCCGGCGCCGGCACCAGAGAATCCTCACAGTGTGCACAATATGGGGATTCACACACAGTGACTTTAGACATGTAGCTTAAGATCCGACAACCCCTTTAAGGATGGGCCGCGACTCATGGGCCACTGCTGTGTGGCTGCCCCCCAGGCTAAAATTTGCCAGCCAGCCCCTGTTTGCAGGAACGCTACCTAGGAGGCCTGGTCTATTCATGTCAGGTAGTATAGGATGGGTTACTTTTCTTGGCTATTTATAGCTACAGAGGCCTGATACATTGGATTCTTTTCTATCCTCATATCTCCCTAATTTGTCTTGGTAGTCTGCATGTGGGGTGACACTGTGGCTTGACCTTATTATAGGTCGTGTTTTCTTGTTTGCTTTATGCTGTCATTTTAAGTGTTTTTAATATTTTCTTGTAGTGTATTCAAGTGTGATTCAATAAAAATTTGCTATATTTTGTTTATATTTTTTGTGGTGATCCCTTTCATTATGCATGCTACCCTTTTCTCTTTGCTTTTGGTCAGTTCTTCTCTGTAGCATGCTATAGGAGATCCCCGACGGTGGTGCCGACCTATATCTTGTTGTGTACTAAAATCCTGCAGGGCACGCAAGGTTCCCCTGCTCACGCCTGCACATGTCCAAGCCCGCTTGAAGTTCACCAATGACCATCTAGATGATCCAGAGGAGGCATGGGAGAAAGTCATGTGGTCAGATGAGACCAAAATAGAACTTTTTGCTAACAACTCCACTCATTGTGTTTAGAAGAAAAAGGAGGATGAGTGCAACCCCAAGATCATCGTCTCAACCGTGAAGCATGGTGGGGGAAATATCATACTTTGGGGTATACTTTTCTCCAAAGGGGACAGAGCGAGTGCACCATATTAAAGGGAGGATGGATGGGGTCAAATATCGCAAGATTTTGGGCAACAATCTCTTTCCTTCACTAAGAGCATTGAAGATGAGTCATGGCTGGGTCTTCCAGCATGACAATGACTCGAAACACACAGCAAGGGCAAGTAAGGAGTGGCTCCATAAGAAGCATTTCAAGGTCAGACCTCTCCATTCTTTATAGGTGGGAAAACTGCAAAATCATCAGTGTATCAAATACTTATTTAACCCACTGTAGAGTATCCATTTGCTAAAGAAACTGTGTATATAGTGTGAGAATGCTTAATCTAATTTCATAATTAGTTTTAAATATTTTTATTCATTTTTAGCACTTACCCAGTCCTTACACTCATGCACACAAATTTCCACATTGTCCAGAATCTTGGTTCGGTACACCCTAAAAGCTGAACGGTTATCCTCTATGTGCAATCCATTAGATTTGCTTCCAAAATAGTAAGAGATCAGATTCACATTCTCTTCATTCTCAAATAATCCAGTGTTCTCATTCCCGAATGACACAATCTGAATAATTGACCTTAAACAAATATACCAGTTACTCATTGAGTATTAATATTAAGGTTGATCAAACAATCATAATGTACTCTTCAAAACTGTAAATAAATAGCAAGTAAATAAAAGAACATGCGGAATCTTCTCGGATTTTACAAAATGCATTACATTAAATTAGCTGTTTTTGTATCACACTGACTGTCAGGACTTTTTTACCTTTTGTGCATTACTGCCCTTTTCCAACATGGCATCTTTGGTCTCATGTGCACTTGTCTTCCTGCTATAAAACTCCACCCCAGCCTTCAGTCTGTGCTAGATTATTCTGCCTTGCATCCAGCTCCTGACCTCTGGTGACTCCCTCGCTACACACCTGCTCCTGTGAACCTGTGTGGGTGATCCTGCTACTCTGCTCTGAGTTCCTGCTGCATACACAAGTCTCCAGTAATCCTCCTTCATCTGCTGCTCGTGTTTACTTATCTGCATTTGCTGGACATGTAAGCTGCTGCTGCTGCTGCAATAACCTGAGACTATTAACCAGGCCTCCCTGGTTGAGCTAAGCTATGATTTGAACTGCCTTATAAGCATATCTATCTGTGTCTGGACTAAGTCAAGGATTTATTTGTGTCAAGTATCCTCAAGAATAACTGTGCTTCATGACTTTCTGCTTGATTGCATTTTCCTCTGAAGTTTTCTATAGACTGCTAAGCTGCGTTTATTATTTGCACCAAGTGTTATGGACTTGAGTTTCTCTCTGCACCTGTTTGAATCACCGTGTGATAATATAGACTTTACCACTTATAAAACTGTGTCCTGTAGTTGTCTTGTTCCATGCAAAGAGTCTCCTGAGTTATCCCCTATAATTATTACACTGACCAGTCATTAAATGATATATTGTAACAGTAATATATGTCATCTTATACCTGTCTTAAATTCCACATAAGCCGTTGGACACAAACTGGCCTTAGGCTATGTGCACACGCGGTGCGGATTTTGATGCTGGTCCGCAGCGTTTTTGGGTGCGCGGAATTGCATCAAATCTGCAGTGTAGTGCACAAGCAATGTTAGTCAATGGAAAATTGACAATTGGTGTGCACATGCTGCGGAAAAAAACGTGCGTATTTGCAACGTTTTATTTTCTGCAGCATGTCAATTCTTTTTGCGGATCTGCAGTGTTTCTGCACCCATTGACTTCCATTGATTCAGTCAAATTCGCAGCAAAACCGCAGGTTTAAAAAGATGTGCGGTTTTGCTGCGGAGTTGGGTGTGAGAAAAGCTGCAGATCGGGAGGAGGAAGAGTGTGTGGTTGGAGTGTGGGTGGGCGGAGACTGTGCAGAGAAGATGTGCGTGTCTGTGTGCGGGTGTTTGTGTGTATGTGTGTTTGTGTGGGGGTTTGCGGGGCTGTGTGCGTGTGTGTGTGTGCGGGGCTGCATGAAGGCAGGCTTTGTCCGATGGGTCTACTAAGTCCCATCCGGCTATGCCTGCTACAGTGACAGCTAGCCAATGATGGGACAGCAGTAGTCCCATCATCCGGCTACTGTGTTCAAGGGTAAAAAAACAAACAAAAAACACATACACACATACATTACATACATATACATATAGACATACAGTACATACTCACCATACAGCTAATCCCTGACGCCCTTGATCACCTGTAAAAAAATAAATAAACCAACAGTATACTCCCTGCTCTGATGTAATCCATTTAATAAAAAGTGTCCCATGACGATCTCCCGTGGAGAGCTGTCTCCATGGGCTACGGTGATACAATGACGGAAGGTATCCTTCTGCAGTGTATCACTCTATCGTCAGAGGTTGCTATCACTTGTGGCACCGCTGCGTGGGAAAATTCTCACGCAGCAGTGCCATAAAGTGAGAGCCTGAACTCCACTGAACCTCAGTGATAACACTGCAGGAGTCATTGTCTCCTGTCAGTGTGCCACTGGAGGCTCTGAAGAGTGGTAAAATGTCCTGATGTGACAGCTCTATAGGGGAGATTGTCGTGGGACACTCGTTATTAAATGGACTACATCAGACCAGGGAGTATTTGTGTTGGTTTACTATTTAATTTTTTTTGCAGGAGATCGAGGGCATTGCATGGATTAGCTGGATAATAAATATGGGAAAAATGTGTATATTGTTTTATTTCATTAAAATTCTTTATTCTAGCTGCGTGCTTATTTAACCCTTTACCAACTATAGGATTAGTAATGGATAGTTATCTTGTTGACGCCTCTCCATTAATAATCTGGCTTGATGTCACCTTACAATACTAAGGTGACATCAACGCCACAAATATTACCCCATATGCCACCGCTACAGGGCAGTGGGAAGAGAGAGACTAAGTGCCGGAATTGGCACATCTTAGAGATGCGCCATTTCTGGGGCGGCTATGTGCTGGTGTTTGTAGCCGTGGGGGCAATAACCATGGTCCCTTAATGGGCTATGAATATCAGCCCGCAGTTGTCTGCATAGCCTTTTCAGGCTTTTAAAGGGTGACCCCACATCGTTTTTTTGGGGGGTCACCCTATTTTAATAGCCAGTAAAGGTTAAATATGCAGCTGCGGGCTGATATTGATAGCCTGGGAAGATTCATGGGTATTAACCCCTTCCCAGGCTATAAACATCATCCCCCAGTCGCTGGCTTTCCCTCTCTGGTGCTTAGAATTGCGCGGGACCCCACGCAATATTTTTTTAAATTAAACAAATATTGCGTTTAAGGCCAGGGTCACACTTGCGAGAAACTTGCATGAGTCTCGCACCTCAATTTCCGGCACTGCCGCCAGCACTCGGGACCAGAGTGTGCGGCTGCATGTATTTCTATGCATCTGAACTCTCCGGTTCCAAGTGCTGGTGGCAGGGCTGGGTATTGATGCGAGACTCGAGTGAGTTTCTCGCAATTGTGACCCCGGCCAAATGAAGATTTTGTGTGTGTGTGTGTGTGTGTGTGTGTGTGTGTGTGTGTGTGTGTGTGTGTGTGTGTGTGTGTGTGTCTTTATTTAACTCTTTATGTACCATTATGTTTATTACTAAACATCGGGCTTGGTATTATCTATCTATAGATATATCTATCCATCTATCTATAGATATATCTGTCTATTTATCTATAGATAGATAGATCTATAGATCTATCTATCAATCTATCTGTCTATATATCTATAGATCTATCTAGATAGAAAAAAATGGCACAGCACATACAATTAAATGGGTGCACAGGCCTCCAAGCAACTAATCCATACAATACATGCCAAATATACAAGGACCAAAAAAATGGAATGCAGCACTCCAGGTTTTAGCAAAAAATATAAGTGGACTTTATTGGGCCCACATGGGGTGGTGCAACGTTTTGGCTTCCAAAAGAAACTTGAGAAAGACTTTTGGAAGCCGAAACGTTGCACCACGCCATATGGGCCCAATAAAGTCCACTTATATTTTTTGCTAAAACCTGGAGTGCTGCCTTCCATTTTTTGGTCCCTATAGATCTATCTATCTATCTATATGTGTGTAAACATTATTCTTCAATGGAGTATGTAAAAGAAGAGGTTGGACAAGGAAATGACATCACAATTCTTTTTCTTTTTTTTTTGGTAAATAATAGATCTTTATTTAGTCTACAAAAATGCATTCAAATCCACATGAAAAAAGTGCATGAAAATATGCATAAAAAATGCATCAAATCCGCACAGATTTTTACCTGCGTTTTCTGCTGAGAGATGCAGAATCTGCACATAAAATTCCACAGGCAAATCTGCAACGTGTAAACAAACCCTCAGACTAGGAGGTGCCAGCAAGTGCACCCATTTCCAGTTTGAACTGGGTATACTTCTTAAGACAAGTCAATAAAGCAAGATTAGGTAGGTTTAGAGCAAAGCCTCCATGACTCTTCTGCTAAGAGGATCCAAATCCTCGACTCATGCACTTAGTGTACAGCAATTAAACTGAATATTTTACAAATTGCTAATCCTATCATTAGCAGTGTAAGATATGCAGTTTTTTGCTACTGCCTGTTAAGTGTATTATTTGATAGGACAGCCAATAGTGGCGGTATGGAGAAGTAAAACCTAACACGTTCCCTTTAAAAAACTTATAGGTGAATAATATTGATTATCTTTTGACAATGGCAGCTATCAAAGGGTTCTTGAAGTTGATGATATTGCAGGAAAAATGGGCAGGCATAGCAATCTGAGCAACATTGGCAATGGGTTGTATTCTGGTATGCTGTGGTTACCAAACAAAAGTACCCCAAGAAAGGCCACATGGTAAACTGTCATCAAGTTGATGGGTGCTTAAGGCTCAAGTGGGAAAAATATTTATCATTGCCATCACTAACTTGTTCAGCACTGTAATCCACACACTGCATGATGGCCCCCTAGATAGCCTCCATATAGCATAATGTACCAAATAGTCCTATATAAAGTATAAGGCACTCCCTATAGGTCTCTATATAATATAATGTACTCCTCATAGGCCTTCACATAGTATAATGCACTCCCCATAGCTCTCTATATAGTATAATGCACTCCCCATAGACAGACCGTATATGGTATAATCCCCCGAAAAAAGCCGAGTCTATATTGTATAATGCACCCCCACAGGCAGACTATATTTGGTATAATGCACCCCCATAAGCCTGTATAATATAATGCACTCCCCCATAGGTCTGTATAGTATAATGCACCCCAATAAAAAATAAATACAATACTCACCTCGCTGCCTCATTTCCCCCACATCTCAGTACAGCGGGCGCCAAGTAGTGATGTCATCGCAAACCCTGTCAGTGACTGCGTCAGGGACGTCAGCCGCTGAGAGGGCGATGATGGGAGAGGGAGCATAACGCTCCCACTCTCATCAATGTGGTCAACTGTATGGGCATCTAGAAGACAGTTGAACTTGCGATGATGGGCGGGGGGCCCCATAGTGGCCGGGTGTCAGAGCAGGAAGCATATTTAAGACTTCATTGTCGAAATGCCTTGGTTGGTAGTTCATTGAGATCTTCATACTATCCTCATTGTGCCTATTTTCATGAATACACTATTAAAGACGAAGTTTTAACCCTTTCACGCTGGAGATACAACCTTTTTCACTTTTAGCACCTGCACATCCAAGCCAGGGCGGCTCCATGAGTGGAATCCATTCTCATGAAGAGACTGCAAATGGTGAACTGACTCTCCATATCCACTATTCCTTTGTATAGAGTAGGAAGATTGGGTCTCCCTGCTCTGCCGCAGAGTACAACTCTATGGGCACGCTGTGTATGCCGATACAGTTACAGTAGTGTAGCTCCAGGTTGGTCCCCTCAAGCGCGGGGCAACCGCTCCTCTCCCCCAGATGTTTCACAAACACTACCCACTGACCTGTCAATCATCCAGGGGAGGGTAATTCTAGTTAAGAAATATAGCTCATGTCTGACAAGCTGTAAACCCATCGTCACACCCCAATGGACTTCCAGACATATACAAAATTTAAAAATGCGATTTCTCACTGCTATAGCATCATTTTGGGGGTCATAAAGGCATTGGCTAGCTTATCTTTTAAAGGGCTACACAGTTATATAAATGGTTTGAAGAGTAAAAGTTTCTAACGGCATCCCTTTAAATGTTATTTAACTGCAGATTACCCCTATATCTGCAAATTGTGTTTTTCAAGATGACAGGTGTTGGGAGCTTTGCCCAGAGCCTCCACATTCTTGATCTTGCCCTGCTTATCCTCCCGCTGAAATAGTATGACAAAGCTAAATATTTATGGAGGAGTTGTACATGTTTGGCTGTATACCAAAAATCATACAGCTGCCATCTTACTTGCTAACTTATTTTTACATCCAGAAATATTAAATAAAGACGTGATTTTTTTCATTAAAACTTGTGATTGTAGCAGAAGAACACACCACTAGAATAACCCACCACTTCTCTCTATACTAGTGTCTTCTTTGGATCATCATATATTCATAGTAATCTTTGGCTAATATCTCGTCTTCAGATCCCTAAGGCTACATTACCACTATGAGCTTTTGCCTTGTTTTTGACGCTGTGTATTTGTGCCTCATCAGAAACCCGGGGTCATACAGTTTCAGTAAAGTGGATGGGATTTATAGAAACCTCACACTCACTGTACTTTTATTTTACTCAGTGTAAACTGACCTGTGGTGCGCATATCAAATCCGCAGCATGGCAATTTCTCTTGTGGGTACGCAATGCGGATTTTCCCCATAATATTATTAAATGTAGAAAATCCACAGGTTAAAAAAAAAAAAAAAAAAAAATCGCATATTTGCATTTCCGTGGTGGAAACGCATCAAAAACAGATATAATCCGCACCTACATGTATCAGTAAAGTTTTTTCAAAGCTAAATACCAGGTAGTATCAAAAGAAAAGCAGATTTATATAAAACAAGAAATACTAAAAAGAGAGAAAAACACGTTATAAAGACGCAAGTAAACTAATTTAAATAATAGGTGCAAAAATTCTGCAGTGTCACAAACTTATTGTGGGAATGTAGCCTTAAAGCATTCCTCCATCATAGCAGAAATCATTTGGCAACACCCAGTCAAGTTACACACTAAAAAGCATTAGGTTTTCTGTCCTGTCAAAAATCAATATCCAGGTTTATCCATCTTTTTTTTTTAAAGAATGTCGATCCAATACAGATGAATCCTCTTGGAGAAGTATTTGGGATCGCATTTCCCTCCACTGACTATTGCTCTATGCACAGTGTATAATGCAGCAGAGTCAGTAGTAAGTACCTGCATTTTATCTCTGCACAATCCCCTTTGCATTGGACTGAATACTAAGAGCAGACAACCCTCCTAGGCAGATGTGTCAGTGATCACCTACATTGCTGTAGATCCGCTGCAGCTGGTCACATCGCTCCCTGGAACATGCAGGCTGTAGTGTATGGGAGTGGCGGGCACAGGGGAGGTGTGGGTTAATTTTCAGCTTGCTGTGCCCCAGCCCAGGCTGCAGAGCTGCCTTCTCCACAGTCATGGGTTCAGCAGTGTTACTGCCAGGGTGCAGAGGAGTCCTGGGAAGCTCCTGGTATGAATGCCTGTAAACAATGCACTACAAGCAGCATGTTGTGCTGAGGGCGGGAGCCAGGCCAGGCCTACACGTCAGCTGCTGTTATGGACGATGACGAGAGTGTACAGAAAAGAAAAAAGCAGCCGACCGTTCCCATTGTGTGTGCGGAGCCAGGATGTGTGGTCATATATAGCTGCTATACAGAGAGCAAGTTTAGTATATAGGCCTCTTTCACACTCTTGTATTTGACATTACTATTTCATCAGCTTTAGGCCACGTTCAGTATTTGGTCAGTTTTTTACCTCAGTATTTGTTAGCCAAAACCAGGAGAGGAACAATCTGAGGAAAAGTATTAGGGTATGTGTCCACGTTCAGGATTGCATCAGGATTTGGTCAGGATTTTACGTCAGTATTTGTAAGCCAAAACCAGGAGTGGGTGATAAATGTAGAAGTGGTGCATATGTTTCTATTATACTTTTCCTCTAATTGTTCCACTCCTGGTTTTGGCTTACAAATACTGATGGAAAATCCTGACCAAATCCTGATGCAATCCTGAACGTGGACACATACCCTAAGGGTATGTCTCCACGTTACGGATGGGCGGTGGTGAAGCCGCTAGGCGCTAAGCCCCGCCCCCTTAATGGGACGCGATCATGCCGGATGTGTTAACTCTTCACATCCGGGATGATCGTGCTCTCCCATAGGGCCCTGTGTTATGCCTTGCGGGGACGCTGCGTCCCCGCAAGGTGTACGGACATGCTGCGATCTGAAAAGACGCGCAGCATGTCCGTAGTCGCAGGGCCGCCGCGTGCGGGTTTCCACGCATAGTGGAGACGGGATTTCATCAAATCCCCTCCACTATGCTGGAACATCTGGACGCTGCTTGTTTGACGCTGCAGCTCTGCGCAGCGTCAAACAAGCAGCGTTTCCTTACCGTGGAAACATACCCTAATAGAAACTTGTCACTAGTGATGAGCGAGTATTCTCATTGCTCGGGTTTTCCTGAGCACGCTCGGGTGATCTCCGAGTATTTGTGAATGCTCGGAGATTTAGTTTTTGTGGATGCAGCTGCATGATTTACGGCTGCTAGCCAGCCTGAGTACATGTGAGGGTTGCCTAGTTGCAAGGGAATCCCCACATGTAGTCAGGCTGGCTAGCTATGGGCACACGTTCAGGAATTTTTGCGTTTTTTTTTTCATTTTCACTATAAAAACTCGAAAAAAACGCAAACATTAACCCCTTTCTGACCTCAGACGGGATCGTACGTCCGAGGTCAGAAGCCCCTCTTTGATCCGGGCTCCGGCGGTGAGCCCGCATCAAAGCTGGGACATGTCAGCTGTTTTGAACAGCTGACATGTGCCCGTAATAGGCGCGGGCAGAATCGCGATCTGCCCACGCCTGTTAACTAGTTAAATGCTGCTGTCAAACGCAGACAGTGGCATTTAACTACCGCATCCGGCCGGGCGGCCGGAAATGACGTCATCGCCGACCCCCGTCACATGATCGGATGTCGGCAATGCTTCAGTATTGTAACCATAGAGGTCCTTGAGACCTCTATGGTTACTGATCCCCGGCAGCTGTGAGCGCCACCCTGTGGAAGGCGCTCACAGCACACCTGATTTTCTGCTACATAGCAGCGAACAGCAGATCGCTGCTATGTAGCAGAGGCAATCGTGCTGTGCCTGCTTCTAGCCTCCCATGGAGGCTATTGAAGCATGGCAAAAGTTAAAAAAAAAGTGAAAAAAAATATAAAAGTTTAAATCACCCCCCTTTCGCCCCAATCAAAATAAATCAATAAAAAAAAATCAAACCTACACATATTTGGTATCGCCGCGTTCAGAATCGCCCGATCTATCAATAAAAAAAAGCATTAACCTGATCGCTAAACAGCGTAGCGAGAAAAAAATTCTAAACGCCAGAGTTACATTTTTTTGGTAGCCGCGACATTGCATTAAAATGCAATAACGGGCGATCAAAAGAACGTATCTGCACCAAAATGGTATCATTAAAAACGCCAGCTCGGCATGCAAAAAATAAGCCCTCAACCGACCCCAGATCATGAAAAATGGAGACGCTACGAGTATCGGAAAATGGCGCAATTTTTTTTTTTTCTAGCAAAGTTTGAAATTTTTTTTCATCACTTAGGTAAAAAATCACCTAGTCATGTTAGGTGTCTATGAACTCGTAATGACCTGGAGAATCATAATGGCAGGTCAGTTTTAGCATTTAGTGAACCTAGCAAAAAAGGCAAACAAAAAACAAGTGTGGGACTGCACTTTTTTTGCAATTTCACCACACTTGGAATTTTTTTCCCCGTTTTCTAGTACACGACATGCTAAAACCAATGATGTCGTTCAAAATTACAACTCGTCCCGCAAAAAATAAGCCCTCACATGGCGAAATTGACGGAAAAATACAAAAAGTTATGGCTCTGGGAAGGAGGGGAGTGAAAAATGAACACGGAAAAACGAAAAATCCCAAGGTCATGAAGGGGTTAAGCATCCTGTTTATCAGCATGCATTCTGCTTTTTTTCATGCACATGCTGCGTTGTCCGTGGCAGAATCGCATTCCGGAAAAAAACGCAGCATGTTCATCGTGCAGAATCGCGGGGATTCCGCACACATGCATTTGCAGCGCCCCAGAGTCCTGGTTGCTGCAGTAATATTATTCCTCCACCAGGGGGAGTGATATTATGTCTGAAGGCAATAAAGGAGATCTTCTGTCCAGGTATCACAACGACACACCACACACTTCACACTCCAGTCCACCAGGGGGAGCAAAGGTTCTATCTATTAGGCCACTCCTCACAGTTAGGTAAAACTGGTGGGTTGGTTAGGATGTTAGACAGAAGCTGACTGGGCTTCTTACAGACAATCAGATCCCGACGGAGTTTGGCAGAAGCTGGCTGGAGTGGGTTCCAGCCAGATCCAGACTGCGGTCTGTGGAAGACGAGGGTCCACGGAGCTGCGCCTGCCCCACGTGCGACAGCATCCAAAGAGAGAGACATTGAAAGGAAGCGTGTTGTAGTGAGTGAGAAACGAAGGCATAGCAACAAGTGGATACCAGAGAGGATAGTGGCTGAGAGAAGCGGCATCCTTCTGGTGCGTTATCTGGTAGCCAGAATACCGAGGGAGTAAAGTGCTCTACGCCGTTGCTTCAGAGACTGGCAGGACAGTCAACTCCAAGTTGGCTGCCCGACCTTAATACTTAAGAAGACACGGTGGCAAATTGTGGGGGTCGGGGCGTCTCTAGGGTCCCTATAAAAAGCCTCAGGCCATCAGTCATACGGGTTTTGTTCTATCCGACCACAAGGAACAGAGAGAGAAGAGTAAAGGTACCTTCACACTAAACGATTTACCAACGATCATGACCAGCGATACGACCTGGCCGTGATCGTTGGTAAGTCGTTGTGTGGTCGTTGGGGAGCTGTCACACAGAGAGCTCTCCAGCGACCAACGATGCCGAAGTCCCCGGGTAACCAGGGTAAACATCGGGTTACTAAGCGCAGGGCCGCGCTTAGTAACCCGATGTTTACCCTGGTTACCATCGTAAATGTAAAAAAAACCAAACAGTACATACTCACATTCCGGTGTCACGTCCCTCGCCGTCTGCTTCCCGCACTGACTGTGAGTGCCGGCCGTAAAGTAAAAGCAGAGCGCAGCGGTGACGTCACCGCTGTGCTCTACTTTTACTTTACGGCCGGCACTCAGTCAGTGCGGGAAGCTCTGAGCAGCAGCGCGGACGCCGGGGGACGTGACAGACATCAGAGGGTGAGTATGTACTGGGGTTTTTTTTACTTTTACAATGGTAACCAGGGTAAATATCGGGTTACTAAGCGCGGCCCTGCGCTTAGTAACCCGATATTTACCCTGGTTACCATTGTAAAACCTCGCTGGCATCGTTGCTTTTGCTGTCAAACACAACGACACACGCCGATCTGACGACCAAATAAAGTTCTGGACTTTCAGCAACGACCAGCGATATCACAGCGGGATCCAGATCGCTACTGCGTGTCAAACACAACGATATCGCTAGCCAGGACACTGCAACGTCACGGATCGTCGTCGTTATCGTTGCAAAGTCGTTTAGTGTGAAGGTACCTTTATAACAGTGAGGACCTTATTAGAGCTTAAGCAAGTGAGGACCTACTGTGTTACTGTGCGCATAGGAAGGCTATTGCATTCCACCTGGATAAGGAGACTCTGGATTTGCCTTCAGACCGGCCGGACTCTGCCTACACCGTGATCAGGTGCCCTGGACTGTGGACACTGAAGCCTTCAGTAAAGGTAAAGAGACTGCAACCTTGTGTCCTCGTTCTTCACTGCGCCTCTCACCATCCACCATCTACACACTGGGAAGCCCTGGGGATACACTTTACCTGTGGGAAGGTATACCATCTAGCTGCCATAACATCACCCCAGCGGACCCCTAAGCAGCATCGGTCACCCTGACCGAATACCACAGGTGGCGCCAAAAAACTACCCCTTTAACCCCTTTCTCACCTCGGACGGGATAGTACGTCCGAGGTCAGAAGCCCCTCTGATGCAGGCTCCGGCGGTGAGCCCGCATCAAAGATGGGACATGTCAGCTGTTTTGAACAGCTGACATGTGCCCGCAATAGCGGCGGGTGAAATCGCGATTCACCCGCCGCTATTAGCTAGTTAAATGCCGCTGTTAAATGCAGACAGCGGTATTTAACTACCGCTTCCGGCCGGAAATGATCGCATCGCCGAGCCCCCTCATATGATCGGAGGTCGGCGATGCTTCTGAATAGTAACCATAGAGGTCCTTGAGACCTCTATGGTTACTGATCGCCGGTAGCTGTGAGCGCCACTCTGTGGTCGGCGCTCATAGCACACCTGCATTTCTGCTACATAGCAGCGAACATTGCTGCTATTTAGCAGAGCCGATCGGGTTGTGCCAGCTTCTAGCCTCCTATGGAGGCTATTGAAGCATGGCAAAAGTAAAAAAAAAAAAGGAAAAATAAATGTGAAAAAAATAAAAAAAATATAGAAGTTTAAATCACCCCCCTTTCGCCCCAATCAAAATAAAAAATAAAAAAAAAAATCAAACCTACACATATTTGGTATCTCCGCGTTCAGAATCGCCCGATCTATCAATAAAAAAAAAAGCATTAACCTGATCGCTAAATGGCGTAGCGAGAAAGAAATTAGAAACACCAGAATTACATTTTTTTGGTCGCCGCGACATTGCATTAAAATGCAATAACGGGCGATCAAAAGAACGTATCTGCACCGAAATGGTATCATTAAAAATGCCAGCTCGGCAAGCAAAAAATAAGCCCTTAACCGACCCCAGATCATGAAAAATGGAGACGCTACGAGTATCGGAAAATGGCGCAATTTTTTTTTTTTTTAGCAAAGTTTGGAATTTTCTTTCACCACTTAGATAAAAAAGAACCTAATCATGTTAGGTGTCTATGAACTCGTAATGACCTGGAGAATCATAATGGCAGGTCAGTTTTAGCATTTAGTGAACCTTGCAAAAAAGCCAAACAAAAAACAAGTGTGGGACTGCACTTTTTTTGCAATTTCACCACACTTGGAATTTTTTTCCCCGTTTTCTAGTACACGACATGCTAAAACCAATGATGTCGTTCAAAATTACAACTTGTCCCGCAAAAAATAAGCCCTCACATGGCCAAATTGACGGAAAAATAAAAAAGTTATGGCTCTGGGAAGGAGGGGAGCGAAAAACGAACACGGAAAAACAGAAAATCCCAAGGTCATGAAGGGGTTAAAGACCTTTCCCAAAACCATAAAAACTCCTTTCTTTTATTGGATGTTCCTCAAAGGGCCACGGACCGGGTCGGCCACCGTGACATCCCCCGAACCTCGAAGGACCCGGTGCCGAGTACCCCATTGCCCTTGCGTGGGGGCGCTCCACATTGATCATGCGGGAAGTAAGCGGATCATGTGCGGTACCCAGGGTGGAGGAGACTCTCCTCCAGGCCCTGTGAACCATATAATTGTTAAAAAAAAAAAAATCAAAATAATAAATCGTGATATTCTCACCTTCCGGCGTCCCCGGCAGTCTTCCCGCTCCTCGCGATGCTCCCGTTCCCAATAATGCATTGTGAGAATGACCTGTGATGACGTGCAGTCTCGCGAGACTGCTACGTCATCTGGGGTCATTGTTGCAAAGCATTACTGGGACCGGAAGGTGAGAATATCACGATTTTTTATTTTTTTAATTATTTTTAACGTTCTATCTTTTTACTATTGATGCTGCATAGGCATCAAACACTATGTTGGACAAGTGTGACCAACCTGTCAATCAGTTTTCCAAGAGATGCTACAGATCGCTTGGATAACGCTAGCATTCTGCAAGCTAATTACGCTTCCCATGCGTTTTTCCCACGGCAGGGAGTTCTGGAATTGCCGCTGCAATTCCGGACGTGTGCACATAGCCTTAATCATGCAGCTGTGTCAATAAAACCTAAATCTCCGAGCAGTCACAAATACTCGGAGACCACCCGAGCATGCTTGGGAAAACCCGAGCAAGGAGTATGCTCGCTCATCACTACTCGTCACCACTTCTGTATTTATCAACTACTCCAGGTTTTGGCTTACAAATGCTGAGGTAAAAAACTGACCAAATACTGAACGTGTGAACGTGGCCTAAAGCTGATGAAATATGGATGTATTAATACTAACTAATTACTGATAGTGTGAACACGGTCTTATACAGATTGAAAAAATAATAGGGCAATTCACATGGACTTTTCAGTTTACCAACAATGCAGCATTTGTTATCTTGAACCGTTTTATGGATAGAACACAATCAGTAGCTTTTATGGAACATACTTAACCCCTTCACTCTCATTTTCCATAAGGGTACGTGCCCACGATCAGTAAATCTTGCAGGTTGGACGCTGTGTATTTATGCAGCTTCAAACTCACAGCGGCCAGACGTTACTGCATAGTGGATGGGATTTCAAGAAATCCCATGCACAATATGGGTATGTGTCCACGTTCAGGCTTGCTTCAGGCTTTGGTCAGGATTTTATGCAAGTAAAATCCTGACCAAAACTGCACCTGAGGTCACTGGCAGGTCACCTGCGGTGTGCCTGTGTGTTTTGCTCATTGTAGCAATATGCTGCGTTTTGAAAAAACGCACCGCATGTGCGTTTTCGCGGCAAAAACGCATGCGTTTTTTAACGCATAGTGGAGTCGGGATTTCATGAAATCCCCTCCACTATGCTGTAACATCTGGACGCTGCGTTTTTGACGCTGCGGAAATACGCAGCGTCAAAAACGCAGCGTTTCCTGAACGTGGACACATACCCTAAGGGTATGTGTCCACGTTCAGGATTGCATCAGGATGTGGTCAGGATTTTTCATCAGTATTTGTAAGCCAAAACCAGGACTGGAACAATTAGAGGAAAGGTATAACAGAAACATATGCACCACTTTTGCATTTATCACCCACTCCTGGTTTTGGCTTACAAATACTGATGAAAAATCCTGACCAAATCCTGATGCAATCCTGAACGTGGACACATACCCTAAAAGTCCACAGACGCTTGCAGCTCACCTGCGGAGAGGGACATGCGTTGCGTCTTTCCAGACCGCAGCATGTCAATTTCTCCTGCGGAGACCCCCTTGCAGATGTGTGTTAAATGTCGCTGACAGAGATTGACAGCAGGATTTAACAGGTTAACAGCTGTTGGGGGGAACTCAGCTCTTCCTGCGGCTATTAGAGGCAGAAAATGGCTGATAGGCTACTGGACAAGAGGCAACCAGTTTGGTGAGAAGGCAACAACTGTTGGCGCAATTATTAGAAAATGGAAGAAACACAAGATGACTGTCAATCTTCCTCGGTCTGAGGCTCCATGCAAGATCTCGCCTTGCGGGGTGAGAATTTGGATCGCCCCCAGAGTAGGGCAATGGGGTACTCGGCACCGGGTCCTACGGCTCGGGGGATGTCACGGTGGCTGACCCGGTCCGTGGCTCTCAGGGGTGTCCAGTAAAAGAGTTTATATATGGGCAAGGTGCAGTAAAGAACGAGGAGACAGGTTTGCAGTCTTTTACCTTGTTCACTGAAGACTTCAGGTGGTATCCTCAGCCCGGAGCGCCAGATGACAGGGCAAGCAGAGTCCGGCCGGTCTGAAGGCAAATCCAAAGTCCCCTTATCAAGGTGGAAATCAGTAGCCTTCCTACTAGCGCCTGTGTGTTGTAGTACCGCCCTGCTGAGCCTCCCGGTAAGGTCCTCACAACTCTTGTAGATGTTCTAGATGTTATTTCTTCCTTTCTGTCCTCCAGATGGTATGGATAGGACAAACCCGTGTGACTGATGGCCTGAGGATTTTTATAGAGACCCTAGAGACGCCCCGGCCCCCGCAAGTTGCCACTGTGTCTTCTTAGGTATTAAGGTCGGGCAGCCAACTTGGAATTGACTGTCCTGCCGGTCTCTGGAGCAAGGCTTGGAGCCAGTTACTCCCTCGGTGTTTCTGGCTACCGGCTTCTGCGCCTCAGAAAGGAGCAGCTTGTTCCTGGCTGATCTTCCTCTGGTATTCCTCTCCTGTGCTCTCCTTCTCTCTGCCTGACAGGAACTGAACTCTGAACCCCTTTTCCCTCCAGATCAGGATGTTAAATAGGGGAGTTCACCCTAAACAGGCTTAGAGCTCCCCCTTCTGGTCTGGAGTGTGAACATGTTGTATGTGTGTGATACCTGAATGTGGTTGTCTTTCATTGCCTTCAGACATGACATCACTTCTCCCCTGAAAGGATAATGACATGACTGCGATGACCAGGACACTGGGGCACCGCAGATGAATTTGAGAAAGGTCAGGAATCAGCCCAGACCTATACGGGAGGACCTGGTCAATGACCTGAAGAGAGCTGGGACCACAGTCTCAAACATTACCGTTAGTCCCACACTGTGCCATCATAGATTAAACTCCTGCAGGGCACGCAAGGTCCCTCTGCTCACGCCATCACAAGTCCAGACCCATTTGAAGTTTGCCAATGACCATCTATCTGGATGATCCAGAGGAGGCATGGGAGAAGGTCATGTGGTCAGATGAGACCAAAATAGAACTTTTTGGTATCAACTCCCCATGTTTGGAGGAAGAAGAAGGATGAGTTCAACCCCAACAACACCATCATCCTAATCGTGAAGCCTGGTGTTGGGGGGATGTTGTGGATATCACACTGTATGAAAGGATGTGGACATCATCATACTGTGTAGAGGAACAGTGTGAGGGGGATACAGTTTGGAGAGGACAATGTGGTGGGGTGTATGAGAGCATAGTGTGTATGGGGGCACAGTAAGGTGAGAGGTTAGCATGATGGGCGAACAGTGTGGAGACAAAAACGAGAGAGGGGACAAAAACGGTATAGGCAGGGTTTCATAAGGGCGAACAATGTGGCGGTTATAGCTGATAATGGCAGACAGTGTGGTTGGTGTAGCTCAGAGGCGGACACTGTGGAGGCCATATTCTATAAGAGGCTTATTTAGGTCATAATATGGACAGATATTTTTTCTGCAGAGGACATTTTAATAACCATGTTATTTTTAAAGGGCACCGTGTCAAGATGTGCTGCAGAAGTCTGCAGAAGAGAGAAGTCTGCAGAGACGAGCTGTGGATGTGAAAAGTCATCATGATGATGTCTAGACAAAATGGAGACGAGAAGAAAGAAAATAATCATTCAGAGAAGAGGTCACCTTTAAGGTACCTGGATGTAAATTTTCACTTGTTTATACTGACTACTTCTCATCAGCACTGTGATTCCTGTATGATCTGTAGTCTGATAAAGACTGATAACAACTCCTAGCATCTCTTTACCATTATTAAGAACATACTGGGAGATGTAGGTTCATGAAATACAAATGTATATGGGCCTGACTTAGCCTCAGCTAGTCAGTTTTTAATCACGTGATGTCGATGTCCTAGACCTAATGGAAAGGGGAAGAATTAAAGGGAATCTGTCAGCACGATTGTACACAGTAACCTACACACAGTGTCAGGTCGGCGCCATTATACTGATTGAAATGATACCTTGGTTGATGAAATCTGTCTTTTGGTTGTTGTATAAAAAAAAGAATCCATTTTAAAATGGCGCCCGCCACGCCTGCGCAATAGCAGCTATCGGTGTATATGCAGGTGATCTGATAGCTTTAATACCACAATATATGATACCGCGTTGGGGGTAAGTTATCTAGATATCCAGCTCAAGAATGGACCACCTGATCTGGTTCATCAATTCCCTGCTTTAATCGTTTAGCTGGATATTCCTTTTGTGAGAATAAAACTAATGCCTGGTATGCAAATCAAACACAATAATAAAAGCCACCCCTTAATGTTCTGCAAACTACATGGGTATATGCAGTGTATAGCACTTACCCTAAATGCAGTGAAAGTCCGTCTGTGTCACAAGATCCCCGGAGCTCCGTCCAGCTGTGCGGTAATGGATATGCAGGGGGTTGAACATGAGTTGCTTCTTGCTAGTGAAAGGGAGTGGGGAGCACATCAGCTATGCAGTACCAAAGGAGTCCCTGCCGAAGGCGTCCCTGGTTACCGCTGAAAAAATGGCTGCCGGTACCTGCTTGGGTGTGACGTCACAAAGCTAACGAGCGGCGTTAGGACCAACCCTGAGGATTAACCCTGATGAAGAAGGGCATTCACCTTCGAAACACGTTGGTTACCCCTTTTTGGTCCTAACGCTGCTCCGTAGCTTTGTGACGTAGCTTTTGTATTTAGGATAAGTTTTTAGGGATAAGTTTCTCCACCTTGGAGGACTATGGGTATGTCTTGGTAGATCTTCTACTCAGGGCTGCCACTACGAATTTCGGTGTTATGGACCTGGTGGTTAGGTGCACCAGGAATGACCTGATAGTTAAACACGGAATCAGGACGAGCTCTGGGGAAATGGGAACTCTGCTGACCGCAAACCCTACTCCTGCCAACACAACTAGAAACAGCCGTGGAGCGTGCCTGACTCTGCCTAGACGCCTCTTCACAGCCTAAGAGCTAACTACCCCTAAAGAAGGGAAACAAAGCCTTACTTGCCTCAGAGAAATTTCCCCAAAGGGTAAAGCAGCCCCCCCACAAGTATTGACTGTGAGATAAGAGGAAATCACAAACACAGGATGAAATAGGTTTTAGCAAAGAGAGGCCAGTCTAACTAAACAGATTGAGGATAGAAAAGGGATCTTTGCGGTCAACACAAAAAGCTACAAAAACCAGGCAGAGTGTGCAAAAAAATACCCCCGCACCGACTCACGATGCGGTGGTGCCACTCTGCACCCCCAGAGCTTCCAGCTAGCCAGGTAGTTTCATGATAGCAAGCTGGACTAGGACTTAGCAAGAAAAACCATATGTAACAATTGAACAAGCAGGAACTTAGCTTGTGCTGAAGTAGACAGGTCCTCAGAAAGACCCAGGAGAGATCTGAACCAGTACTAGAACATTGACAGCTGGCAAGGAATAACGATCTGAGTGGAGTTAAATAGAGAATCCAGCCTAGCCCTAAGCGAGGGCAGCTGGAGAAGGAATCTCAGAACCAGCAGCTCCACTCACAGCCACCAGAGGGAGTCCACGGACAGAACTCACCGAAGTACCATTCATGACCACAGGAGGGAGTTCGAGAACGGAATTCACAACATACTGGCAAAATTTTCTTGGCCCCCTTGAGACTCCGCCCAGGCTCCACCCCAGCCCCACCTCCACCCCTTGAACTGTCCACAGTCAAAAGATTTTTAAAGCCGCCACCACGACAAGGTCGGGCCCTACCCTACTCTAACCTATTAAACATTTGTTAAAGTATTCAAAACAATTTAGGTATATATTTTTTTATTTTTAAATTTTTAAAATGACCAATACCACATACAGGGGATAAATACCACCGCACCATGACCAGACCACATATTACCACCACATAGTGACCAAATAATAGCACATATAAGGAACAAATGCTGCCACACCATGGCCGGACAACATATTACCACCATATAGTGATTGAATACTACAATACTGATCAGTAATTAAAAAAAAGCCCACAATACTAATATCACCATAAGTGCCAGTATTCACAGGAGATCTGTACTTAGTATGCAGTGTCTGTGTACAGGTAATACAGTGATCACCGGTGTCATTATACACTGGGGCTCTGTATATAGTTTATAATGTAAAGGTAATTCAGTGATAACTGGTGACATTGTACACAGGACCACTGTATATAGTATACAGTGTATAGCGTCAGTGTAACACACTGACTCACCAGTGACGTCTCTAGGTGAAGTCCTTCATCTTTGCTTTTAATCTTCATCCAGCACAGACCACTGTCACTTCATCCAGCCAGGGCTCGTCTCTGCAGGAATTAACAGTTATCTAGAGCACCGCTTGCAGAACACATTACTTATTATTTTCCCAAATTCTAAACTACAACAGATGAAGAAAAAAAGCGACAGTGTTGATCTGCACAGTAACAGGACCACCCCAACCCATTTAAAACAGTATCCTCAAAAAATAAAAGAAATACATTACTGCAGTAATATTATCCCTTAATTAGCCCCTATGGTAACAATATTCCCCATCCTGGCCCCCGTGTGTCTCATTCCTGGCTCCATCCATATGTTCTCCTATCCTGCCCCTATGTGATGTTCCATCCTGCCCCATATGATCTCCCCATCTGTCACATGATCCTGCTCCATCTGTCTCCATCGTATCCATCCTACCCCATGATCCTACACCATCTTTCTCCATCCTGCCCCATCTGTCTCCATCCTGCCCCATCTGTCCCATGATCCTGCCCCATCTGCCTCCATCCTGCCCCATATTCCTGCCCGATCTGTCTCCATTCTGCCTCTTGTCTCCATTCTGCCCCTTGTCTCCATTCTGCCCCAGTGTCTGCATTCTGCCCCAGTGTCTGCATTCTGTCCCGTGTCTGCATTCTGCCCCGTGTCTGCATTCTGCCCCCTTGTCTCCTTTCTGCCCCCTTGTCTCCATTCTGCCCCCTTGTCTCCATTCTGCCCCCTTGTCTCCATTCTGCTCCCCTGTCTCCATTCTGTCCCCTTGTCTCCATTCTGTCCCCTTGTCTCCATTCTGTCCCCTTGTCTCCAATCTGCCCCCTGTGTCTCCATTCTGCCCCATTGTCTCCATTCTGCCCCCTTGTCTCCATTCTGTGCCCTGTCTCCCTTCTGTGCCGGGCTGGATGGAGACACATGGTCCACATTGCGGCTTGCCGCTTTCAGTTAAAAAAATTAAAAAAACCTTTCTTCTTACCTTGCCGCGCTCCTGCGGCGAAGCGAAGATCCCTCCCGGTGTTTCAGCGCGCACTTGCCGGCGAATGACAATGACGTCATACGCCGGCGATGCGCACTGACGTCACCTGCCAGCCTCCGATTGGCTGGCGCCTTTAACCATTGCAGTGTATAGCGTCAGTGTAACACACTGACTCACCAGTGATGTCTCTAGGTGAAGTCCTTCATCTTTGCTTTTAATCTTCATCCAGCACAGACCACTGTCACTTCATCCAGCCAGGGCTCGTCTCTGCAGGAATTAACAGTTATCTAGAGCACCGCTTGCAGAACACATTACTTATTATTTTCCCAAATTCTAAACTACAACAGATGAAGAAAAAAAGCGACAGTGTTGATCTGCACAGTAACAGGACCACCCCAACCCATTTAAAACAGTATCCTCAAAAAATAAAAGAAATACATTACTGCAGTAATATTATCCCTTAATTAGCCCCTATGGTAACAATATTCCCCATCCTGGCCCCTGTGTGTCTCATTCCTGGCTCCATCCATATGTTCTCCTATCCTGCCCCTATGTGATGTTCCATCCTGCCCCATATGATCTCCCCATCTGTCACATGATCCTGCTCCATCTGTCTCCATCGTATCCATCCTACCCCATGATCCTACACCATCTTTCTCCATCCTGCCCCATCTGTCTCCATCCTGCCCCATCTGTCCCATGATCCTGCCCCATCTGCCTCCATCCTGCCCCATATTCCTGCCCGATCTGTCTCCATTCTGCCCCTTGTCTCCATTCTGCCCCTTGTCTCCATTCTGCCCCAGTGTCTGCATTCTGCCCCAGTGTCTGCATTCTGTCCCGTGTCTGCATTCTGCCCCGTGTCTGCATTCTGCCCCGTGTCTGCATTCTGCCCCCTTGTCTCCTTTCTGCCCCCTTGTCTCCATTCTGCCCCCTTGTCTCCATTCTGCCCCCTTGTCTCCATTCTGCTCCCCTGTCTCCATTCTGTCCCCTTGTCTCCATTCTGTCCCCTTGTCTCCATTCTGTCCCCTTGTCTCCATTCTGTCCCCTTGTCTCCAATCTGCCCCCTGTGTCTCCATTTTGCCCCATTGTCTCCATTCTGCCCCCTTGTCTCCATTCTGTGCCCTGTCTCCCTTCTGTGCCGGGCTGGATGGAGACACATGGTCCACATTGCGGCTTGCCGCTTTCAGTTAAAAAAATTAAAAAAACCTTTCTTCTTACCTTGCCGCGCTCCTGCGGCAAAGCGAAGATCCCTCCCGGTGTTTCAGCGCGCACTTGCCGGCGAATGACAATGACGTCATACGCCAGCGATGCGCACTGACGTCAGCTGCCAGCCTCCGATTGGCTGGCGCCTTTAACCATTGCAGTGGCTGCAGTAGAGTAACTGAACCTGCGTCTCGGACGCAGGTTCAGTTACCGATAGAAGCCTGCCGCTGGGGCCCGGGCCCGATGAGCAGATGAGATGGGGCCTGATGCGGGCCCCCTCTGCCACCGGGCCCCATACACCAGTCAGGGCAGTAATGCCCTGATGGCGGCCCTGCTTCTACTTATGCTATTTCTAGCACTATATTTATTACCTTTATGCCTGTGACATTTCCCATGATCTATTGTGTTTTGAGTTCTCCCCTTTAAGATCTCATTTAAGTTACAATCTATTCAGTTGGGTAATTTCTCTGCCACATGTGAGCCATAAAGAGGTCTTTAGAACACAGTCAGTTAGGAACATTTATAACGTTTATTTCATGATACCTACCTGTTAAATATTTTGTTACATTCCTTGTTCCAAATATAAGAGGATCATATTTATTTTCTACTACTGACCTACTGAGTAGGTCTCCTCTGTTTTCTTCGTTCAGGCCTTTGGAGAATACTTGTAGAATTGTGTACAAAGATCCTTTCTCACAATTGTGTATCTTCAATACATTGTTGAATTATTGCCTATCATACATATATTTTTTGCTTTAAACCACAGCTCTTGTAATATAACCCATTCTGATTCCTATGTCTATTGTATTCAAATTGGTTTCACTACGTCTTTTATGTCCAGAGTGTTTCTTTGATTTAGCGCAATCAAGTGTCCTATTTATAGAGGTATTGACAGCCGGGGGGACACCCCAACAGGGGGTATGTGTCATCATTTTAAATGGTTTTAATTAAATTGTTGGTGTATTTTGGACTCTAATAAAAGTTGTTACCTTTTTATAAATTGTTGGGTGGTCCCTGGTCTATAGTATGTTTCTTTTCTTTCTAGTGTAATGTTATTCAATGAGTTACATCTCATCTGCGATTTTTTTCTCAGCTGAAAGAAATCGGACTGAGAAAAAAATCGCAGCATGCTGCGTATTGCTGCATATCTCGGATGATACTTGCCAATGCAAGTCAATGGGTGCGAGAAAAAAATCTCACAGCACTCGCATCATGCGAATACTGTCCGATTTTTACGCACTGGTGTCCTGGTGACTGCTGGCAATTCATATGTCCTGGTGCAGTAAAATCACACTGACATGTTAAGAATAGAAAAGATAGAATAGATATAAACTCATAGAATACACATATATATGCCAGTGACACACACACATATACTGTATATATATATATATATATATATATATATATATATGTGTCAATAAAACACCTATCCATTACTAATCCTAAAGTTTGCAAAGGGTTAAATAAACACACACACACATGCAGAATAAAGCATTTTAATGAAATGAAAGAACGCACAGTTTTGCCATCCTTATTCTTCTGCCAAACCAAACGATGCCCTCGATCTCCTGTAATAAATTAAAAGTAAAAAAACAACAATATACCCATACCTGTCCGGTGTACAGTCAGTGCCACAGCGTAATCCATATCTGGGGGATATATAGTTTACAACCGGGAGCGCTGCTAATGCTACCGCCCTGGCTGTAAACCACTGAGGAATGAATGAAAAGCTACCGCGTCAGCATCAGTGACGTCAGCGCAGCCTCCCAGCCTGACCCGAGGTGAACTCTTCAGCATGGGAAAGTGACAGTTCATAAATAAATAAGATGCTAAATGTTCACATTTTTGCCAAAGGATTTACAAGCCTGTTCATCATAATCCCCCATATATCTCTAAACTAATCTGCCAATTCCTCCCCACATGTCCTCACAAGACCTCCTTCTGTCCTCTCCTCTCATATGTTCCTCACCCAATTCCCTTCAAAACTTCTCCCAACATCTCCCCTTGCACTCAGTGCCTCAACATGTCCTATTATCTCCCACATTTCATAGGAATGAAAAAGTTGATTTTTACCACCTAAATGTCGCTGACTTTTGAACAGGTCAGTATAGCCGGCAGACTCTAAGGCCGCTATTTGGTCATGAACTGCCATGGCAAACATCAGGACCACACAATTATGATCTCAGGGTGCTGATGGGGATAAAGAGGGAGAAGCCCCCACACTCTTTTAAACATTTATATGATGTAGTCACTATTGACATTAGCATCTAAGGGGTTAAACAGATATGGATGGTGACAACACTGATCGTGACTGATGCAGCAAGTTGTCAGCTATAGTGTACAGCCGACAGCTGCTGGATTGTCACCTGTATGGGGATGCTATTCTCGTATATCTCAGGTCAGTTAAAAGACGTATTGGTGGTCACTAAAGGGTTAAAACAAGCTCTGGGGCAGTTACCTAAGGTCATCCTTTTGTATGATAGATGGACACAATGAAACAGGATTTATGCCAACTTTTAATGTCCAGAGTAAAAATATATCAAAATATGTTCCATGCTTCCTGTAGCAAATGAAATTTGTGAAAGGAAAGTAAATTTAACCCCTTCACCCCAAAGCCTGTTTTCACCTTCCTGACCAGGCCATTTTTTAAAATTCTGACCACTGTCACTTTATGAGGCCATAACACTGGAACGCTTCAACGGATCCCAGTGATTCCAAGAATGTTTTCTCGTGACATATTGTACTTCATTATGGTGGTAAAATTTATTCGATAAAACTTGTGTTTATTTGTGAAAAAATACGGGCCACGATTGGTGGATTTATTTATAGCAGGCTTTTTGCGCTATACAGTGCCTACAAGTAGTATTCAACCCCCTGCAGATTTAGCAGGTTTAATAAGATGCAAATAAGTTAGAGCCTTCAAACTTCAAACAAGAGCAGGATTTATTAACAGATGCATAAATCTTACAAACCAAAAAGTTTTGTTGCTCAGTTAAATTTTTATAAATTTTAAACATAAAAGTGTGGGTCAATTATTATTCAACCCCTAGGTTTAATATTTTGTGGAATAACCTTTGTTTGCAATTACAGCTAATAATCATCTTTTATAAGACCTGATCAGGCCGGCACAGGTCTCTGGAGTTATCTTGGCCCACTCCTCCATGCAGATCTTCTCCAAGTTTTCTAGGTTCTTTGGGTGTCTCATGTGGACTTTAATCTTGAGCTCCTTCCACAAGTTTTCAATTGGGTTAAGGTCAGGAGACTGACTAGGCCACTGCAACACCTTGATTTTTTGCCTCTTGAACCAGGCCTTGGTTTTCTTGGCTGTGTGCTTTGGGTCGTTGTCTTGTTGGAAGATGAAATGACGACCCATCTTAAGATCCTTGATGGAGGAGCGGAGGTTCTTGGCCAAAATCTCCAGGTAGGCCGTGCTATCCATCTTCCCATGGATGCGGACCAGATGGCCAGGCCCCTTGGCTGAGAAACAGCCCCACAGCATGATGCTGCCACCACCATGCTTGACTGTAGGGATGGTGTTCTTGGGGTCGTATGCAGTGCCATCCAGTCTCCAAACGTCACGTTTGTGGTTGGCACCAAAGATCTCGATCTTGGTCTCATCAGACCAGAGAACCTTGAACCAGTCAGTCTCAGAGTCCTCCAAGTGATCATGAGCAAACTGTAGACGAGCCTTGACATGACGCTTTGAAAGTAAAGGTACCTTACGGGCTCGTCTGGAACGGAGACCATTGCGGTGGAGTACGTTACTTATGGTATTGACTGAAACCAATGTCCCCACTGCCATGAGATCTTCCCGGAGCTCCTTCCTTGTTGTCCTTGGGTTAGCCTTGACTCTTCGGACAAGCCTGGCCTCAGCACGGGAGGAAACTTTCAAAGGCTGTCCAGGCCGTGGAAGGCTAACAGTAGTTCCATAAGCCTTCCACTTCCGGATGATGCTCCCAACAGTGGAGACAGGTAGGCCCAACTCCTTGGAAAGGGATTTGTACCCCTTGCCAGCCTTGTGACCCTTCACGATCTTGTCTCTGATGGCCTTGGAATGCTCCTTTGTCTTTCCCATGTTGACCATGTATGAGTGCTGTTCAAAAGTTTGGGGAGGGTCTTAAATAGTCAGAAAAGGCTGGAAAAAGAGATAATTAATCCAAACATGTGAAGCTCATTGTTCTTTGTGCCTGAACTACTTCTTAATACTTTAGGGGAACCAAACAGAATTCTGGTGGGTTGAGGGGTTGAATAATAAATGACCCTCTGAAAAGACTTTTCACAATTGTAAAAAAAAATAAACAAAGAAATAACATTCTTTTTTGCTGCAATGCAGTTCACACTTCCAGGCTGATCTACAGTCCAAATGTCACAATGCCAAGTTAATTCCAAATGTGTAAACCTGCTAAATCTGCAGGGGGTTGAATACTACTTGTAGGCACTGTATAAAGCCGTGCTGAGGTAATTTCTGACAGAACCAACGGTTATTCCTCTGAAGCAAGGAAGGTTTTTCCCAACCCACCCCTTCCCTTTTTCAATGAGTATCAAGATTCACTATTTACACAGCCATTTGGACTTTTTTCCAGAGAACCTTGGGGTTGTGAGCGAGGAACAAGGGGAGCGTTTTCATCAGGACATTAAAACAATGGAAGAACGGTATCAAGGCCGGTGGGACTCACATATGATGGCTGACTATTGCTGGAGCTTGATGAGAGACAACCCAGAAGCTGTACATCAAAGATCAGCCAAGAAAAGAAAGTTCAAATAACTGCCATTTGTCATTCATCTGTGTGCCATATGTATGTGTTTTTATATTTTGTAGTTTAATTCTGTAAGTATATTTGATTTGCTGTGCATAGACTTTATAATCTTTGTTATTCCTTGATAAAAAATATACAATGTAGTATCGAAAATCATGTGTTTTTATCATAAAACATTAGATAGGAGTAATTTTCATCAAAAATTGAAAATATCTCCAAATCCTGATGTGATAGCCAAAAACGGAGTTCATATTCGTAATCAGCAGCCAAAATTGACTTAAAATATGTTTTAAAGCCTTTTGCCACAAAAATTGCGTTGACCAGTGTAATGGATAGGTGTCTTATTGACATCTCTCCATTATTAACCATGCTTAATGTCACCTTACAATAGCAAGGTGACATTAACCCTTCATTACCCCATATCCCACCGCTACAGGGGAGTGGGAAGAGAGAGAGGCTAAGTGCCAGAATAGGCGCATCTTACAGATGTGCCTTTTCTGGGGTGGCTGGGGGCAGATGTTTTTAGCCAGGGGGGGGCCAATAACCATGGTCCCTCTCTAGGCTATTAATATCTGCCCTCAGTCACTGGCTTTCCCATTCTGGCGGAGAAAATTGCGCGGGAGCCCACGCCAGTTTCTTCCGTAAATTAACCCTTTATTTTAACAGCTAGAGCCCCCAAATTTTACACATAGACTCTACTAACATTAGTATTGAGAAATATGCAAAAAAAAAAAGGGATATGAGATGGTTTACTGTATGTAAACTATGTCTCATATCCTGTCGGGTTTGATAAGGAGAGAGCAAAAGGCCGGCAATTGAATTACCGGCTTTTATGCTATCTAGCGCTGTATTAAATATAAATATATATATATATATGTGTGTGTGTGTGTGTGACTCAATGACATATACATACATATATATACCTATACTATCTGTAGACATTTATTCTATCTATTCTATTCTAACCTGTCAGTGTGATTTTACTGTACACCGCGCTGAATTACCGGCTTTTCTATACAACACCGGTGCGTATTTCTCACAAGTCACACTGATGGTCCGTGTGTAATCCGTATTTTTCTCGCCCCCATAGACTTTCATTGGCGGATTTTTTGCGCAATATGCTGACAAACGCAGCATGCTGCGATTTTCTCAGCCCGTAAAATACGGCTGAGAAATATACAGCAGATAGGAGCTGCCACATAGAGAATCATTGGTCCGTGTGCAATGCATAGTTTTTGCGCCTCTCATACGTCCGTAAAACTCTCTAGTGTGACGCCGGCCTTATCCAGCAGTGGTTGCAGCAATTCCCATACAATTTCCCCACTCACCCCAAATTTGTGGGTGTACCCTGAGGTACTCTCGCACAGTTTGTAAAGTTTTATTCTGTACCTGGACCTCTTACTGGGCAGGTATTGTCGGAATTTTAGCCTACCTTTGAGATGAACAAGAAATTCATCTATAGCTATGTCCCTCTGGGGTGTGTACGCCTCAGCAAATTTTCTGCTGAAGTGTTCAACCACTGGCCGAATTTTATATAGACAATCAAACTTTGGATCGTCTCGGGAGGACACTGCACATTAAATTTATAATGCAAAAATTTTTGGATTGTCTCAAATCATGTCCTTGTCATGGCAATACGAAATACTGGCGTACTGTAGAGAATATCAGTACTTCAGTATTGCCGAAGCTATGCTTTTTTTATTATGCCTATATGCCGCACAATTCCCGAAAATGTCATCATCTGTGCTGTATTTATAGGGGTCCATCTCGCATATGAAAACGTGGGATTTTGGGTGAAAAATTGTTGGGCCTACAAGTTCGTCTGGGCCACCTTAAGATTTATTATTTCCTTTCTGAAAAAGAATTTGAAGTCAATTTCAGTGAGGCCAGTGGTGTCAAACCGGATTCCTGAGCTGACGGGCTGATAATTTTTTTGGGGTGTAATCCATATGGGATCGATTGCTGCAAGAGTTGCTGGGGGTCCTTCCTCACTAGATGAGGAGGAGGAAGAGGAGGAATAGATGAATGTGGGATCTTCCTCACTGGATGAATCCTTGTCAGAGGCAAGGAAGGTGTATGACTCCTCTGTGAATTGTGTCTTCTTGACGAATGGGCCATTTTTAAACTTTTTTTCGAAACCCTGGGGATGTGTGTGTAAGTGGTGCTTTTACACGTGTAATGTGTGAGGCTTGTGTATAGGGTACAATTTATTATAAAAAAAAACTGAAAAAAAAGTTGAGAGAAAAAATGCAGAAGAAACACTTCTGGTGTCGCTCATTACAGTGATGAATATGCGGCTCCACCCCTATGGGAGGTGGAGCTGCATATTCATCACTGTAATGAGCAGCACCACGTGACCGCTCATACAGGACAAGCTGCGGCGCTGAGAGGAAGCATCGAGGGAGCTGGGTGAGTATTTTAATGCCAGCGGGCGGGCGCACAGGGGGTGGGAGGCGGCAGGTGACAAGGATCTTTATTTTAAACACAAAAATAATTAAAAAAATTGATTTTTCATTCCTTCTCTCCAGTGAACGCTGCTGGAGAGAAGGAATGAATGGCGGCTTCAGCACCACACGCTGGGGGGACAGCGCTTACTGTAGCGCTCTCTCCTGCACAGTCCATGTGGTACTCAGTCGGCACACGGGTGGCACACGGACAGCATCCGTGTGCGGTACGTGTTTACATGGACCCATTGACTTTAATGGGTCCGTGTGATCCGTGCGCTCCCACGAACACTGACATGTCTCCGTGTTTTTCAAACGGACACACGGTCCGTGAAAATACGCTGACATGTGTAGAGACACATTTATTTTAATGTGTCTACGTGAGTCAGTGTCTCCGGTACGTGAGAAAACTGTCACCACACGTACCGGAGCCACTGACATGTGAAACAGGCCTTACACTGCGACATCCGCTACGCTAACTAACTAAAAAAAAGAAAAAGTCCTGTTGCACAGTCTCTGATCAGCAGCGATACTGATCAAAGTGCTGCGGACACAGGAAGAGCACGAATGCTCTGCTCAGGATGCCACACACACAAAAAAAGCGCAAAAAAGTGTACTAAAAATTCAGTTGGAAGGGGAGGGGGAGGGTGGGGTACAGGAACAGGGATGGGGAGGTGCTGCTGCTGTGATCACAGATGAGTCACACAGCAGCCAGCACACAGCACAGCAGGCAGATCTCAGGAGGATCACTCCGGAGCAGCAACACTTGGAGGCAGGAGATCGCAGGGGGGATCACACTGGCTACCAATGGATTCTTTACTCAGATGACTCAGAGGGGCTAGGGAACCACTCTGCATGCCAAATACGAGACATAGATGGCTTCCTGGGCTATTTTAGATTAACCCCTTTGGCGCTGATTGGCAAGAAACTACTGTTCAGCCAATCAGCGTCAAAGGGGTTAATCAGGTGAGGTGACGTCACGATGACTCCACCCATTGTGACAGCTGTGATTGGTGCTGTGTCACACAGCACAGGTCACAGCATGTCACATGTTTTTTTTTTCTTAACTTTATTGACATATTGCTGCGATTGGCTGGTCAGAATTGACAAGCCAATCACAGTGATCACCTATGCGGGGGGGTGGTACAGACCCTCGGGGCGATGTGCAAGTATGGTCTGCTGTCAGTGACAGCAGCCATCGTAACCCGCCACTGTACATATACCGCGCTTTGCGGGAACGCACCTCCCACAGAGCAGTATATGTACAGTGCATGTCGGGAAGGGGTTAAATATCTCATAAAAATTGATCAAAAAGTGGTTGTTGCAAGTTTTACTACAAATTTGTAAAAATAAACAAACTTTTTTTTAATGCCAAACTAACAAAAAAGAAGAGTATAATAAACAAATTTTAACCCATTCCCGACATGCACCTTATAATACTGCTCTGCGATCAATCCAGCTCACACTGAACACTGCCGCCGATCAGTTGCAGATGTCAGCTCTATGTGAGAGCTTACACCCTGAAGCAACACCCGTGATCAGTGCTCGCACCGATCGCGGATACTTAACCCCTCTGATGTTCCTTTCAATAGTGACTGTGACGTTGAGGAGCATCACAGAAGGAGTGAGCGATTGTGTTGTGCCAATGGTCTCCATGGTGACCCTGGGCCACAAGGTGTCCGCGGGGTCCTTCAGGGTCCTGCAGGGAATATGGTCTATGAGCGCCTGCTAAGAGCAGGAGATTACACGCATTCTCCCTGCCTGTCAGACGCTGCTCTGATGCCGTGCAGTACAGAAGCATTGCAGAGTATCACATCAGCGATCTGTCACTATACAGTTGATGTCCCATCCTGGGACAATGTAAAAAAGTTGTAAAAAGTTATTAAAAAGTATAAAAATATTAAAAAACCTCCCAAACAAAAAGAACAAAAAAAAAAATATTAATCCAATAAATACATTTATTTATGCAAAAAAAAGTACACATATTTGGCATAAAGCTGTCCCACTAATTAATCCTTTCAGTGAACAACATAAAAAAAGAAAGATAAAAAACAGGGTAAAAAACTGTGCTTTATCATCAACGCAATCAAAAAGACGAATGTAAATACAAATGGTACCGCTGAAAACGTCATCTTGTTCCACAAAAAACACGCTGCCATAAAACTCCATCAGCGGAAAAATAAAAAAATTATAGCTCTGAGAATAAAGCGATGCAAAAATAATTATTTTTTCTTAAAAATAGTTTTTATTGTGTTAAAGTGGCAAAACATAAAAAAAAAATTATACAAATGGGCTATCTCATTGTAACATTATAATGACACTTCTATCTTTAAGGGCATCATGTGGAGATTTTCTGCAAAAGAGCGGAGAAGATGTAAATCTACAGAGATGAGCTGTGGATGAGAAAGCTCATCATGGGGTCTGGACAAGATGAAGAAAAGAAGGAGAACGACTCCAGAGATGACGTCATCTACAGTATAAGGTACCTGGAGGTAAATGTTATTTGTGATACTAACTAATTCTCATGTTTTTATTTATGTTAGAAGCATTAATGGGGATGTCCAGATTTGTAATGAGTCTGGAGTCATTCTTTGTGACTGCAGACTTCTGAGTTCTCACAGTGCGCACTGCATGCTGTCAGGATTCTCTCGTGCTGGTGATTTACATACATGTGGTCACGTGCTGACTTGACATGTGTGGCCTCAGTCAATGAAAATGAACTGGGTCAGGCCAAGCACGTCTAGTCGGAAAGTGGTCAGAAGTATACAAATCACATGCTTGTGCTGACATGACTGTCCACGGGCAAGGGAGAATCCTAAAAGTGTGCAGTGCATGAGTTGTGAGAATTCAGAAGCTGCGATGTCAGGATTCAGCTCTGCAGGTTCCAGTAGTCGTCACATGAACACTTCACTCATATGCAACTTTCATACTTATGGTCCTGTGACAACGAGCGTCTCTTCCTGCTTCTCTCAGTTTTTCAACTGAATATTGAGAGCATTAGGGAGAGGAGCTCCTGGGTACATAAGTGTACAAATCGCATATGTCCTTGGGGGGGGGGCAAACTGAATTCTTGCCCCGGGGTGCCAGAAAACCTGGATACACCTCTGCCAACCATATTAATGGAAAGTTGAGTGGAAGGATAAAGTGTGGCAGAAAAAGGTACACAAGCAACCTGGTTAACCGCAACCTTGAAAGGATTGTTAAGAAAAGGCCATTCAAAAATTTGGGGGAGATTCACAAGGAGTGGACTACTGTGCTGGAGTCATTGCTTCAAGAGACACAGACGTATCCAGGACATGGGCTAAAAGTGTGTCAAGTTCCTTGTGTCAAGCCACTCGTGGCCAATAGACAATGCCAGACGCGTCTTACATGGGCCAAGGAGAAAAAGAACTGGACTGTTGCTCAGTGGTCCAAGGTGTTGTTTTCAGATTAAAGTCAATTTTGCATTTCATTTGGAAATCAAAGTCCCAGAGTCTGGAGGAAGAGTGGAGAGGCCACAATCCAAGCTGCTTGGGGTCTAGTGTGAAGTTTCTACAATCAGTGATGGTTTGGGGAGCCATGTCATCTGCTGGTGTAGGTCCACTGTGGTTTATCAAGACCAAAGTCAGCACAGCCGTATACCAGGAAATTTTAGAGCACTTCATGCTTCACTCTGCCAACAAGCTTTTTGGAGATGGAAATTTAATTCTCCCGCCGGACGTGGCACCTGTCCACAGTGTAAAAAGTACCAATACATGGTTTAAAAACAACAGTATTACTGTGCTTGATTGGCCAGAGAATCTATGGGGAATTGTCAAGAGGAAAATGAGAGACACCAGACCCAACAATGCAGATGAGCTGAAGGCTGCTATCAAAACAACCTGGGCTTCCATAACACCTCAGCAATGCCACAGGTTGATCACCTCCATGCCACGCTGCATTGATGCAGTAATTGATGCAAAATTAATTTACACGCCTTTCAGTAGGCCAACATTTTGGATTTTAAAATCATTTTTCAAGCTAGTGTTATAAAATATTCTAATTTACTGAGATAATGACTTTTGGGTTCTCATTGGTGTTATAGCAGGATCCATTTTATCTTGCTTGCCTCCATTTTGTATAAGTGTTACTAAAAGGTCAGGAAAACAAGACATAATTCACTATTCTTCATTGTGCTGTTATTGCTGATTCCTAAGAACTAATTGTAGCAGGGAATGTCCTTGGTAAGATTGTGAAGGGACAAATTAAGAAAGATTCTCCATTTTGTGCTTTTCGACTCCATTTTCCTGTTGCTTAACCCCTTAAGCCCGTATGACGTACTATCCCGTCGAGGTGGGGTGGGCCTTAATTCCCGGTGACGGGATAGTACGTCATACGCGATCGGCCGCGCTCACGGGGGGAGCGCGGCCGATCGCGGCCGGGTGTCGGCTGCATATCGCAGCTGACATCCGGCACTATGTGCCAGGAGCGGTCACGGACCGCCCCCGGCACATTAACCCCCGGCACACCGCGATCAAACATGATCGCGGTGTACCGGCGGTACAGGGAAGCATCGCGCAGGGAGGGGGCTCCCTGCGGGCTTCCCTGAGACGATCGGTACAAGGTGATGTACTCACCTCGTACCGAACGTCTTCTCCCTGCAGGCCCCGGATCCAAAATGGCCGAGGGGCTGTATCCGGGTCCTGCAGGGAGCACTTCCGGGTCGGAGCAGGCTGCAGATGAAAGCTGCAGCCTGCACGGCTGTAAGTGAGATCGGAGATCTCACAGAGTGCTGTGCACACTGTGAGATCAGCGATCTGTAATGTCCCCCCCTGGGACAAAGTAAAAAAGTAAAAAAAAAAATTTCCACATGTGTAAAAAAAAATAAAAAAAATTCCTAAATAAATAATAATAATAAAAAAAAATATTATTCCCATAAATACATTTCTTTATCTAAAAAAACCAAACAAAAACAATAAAAGTACACATATTTAGTATCGCCGCGTCCGTAACGACCCAACCTATAAAACTGGCCCACTAGTTAACCCCTTCAGTAAACACCGTAAGAAAAAAAAAAAAAAAACGAGGCAAAAAACAACGCTTTATTACCATACCGCCGAACAAAAAGTGGAATAACACGCGATCAAAAAGACGGATATAAATAACCATGTTACCGCTGAAAACGTCATCTTGTCCCGCAAAAAACGAGCCGCCACACAGCATCATCAGCAAAAAAATAAAAAAGTTATAGTCCTGAGAATAAAGCGATACCAAAATAATTATTTTTTCTATAAAATAGTTTTTATCGTATAAAAGCGTCAAAACATAAAAAAAATGATATAAATGAGGTATCGCTGTAATCGTACTGACCCGACGAATAAAACTGCTTTATCAATTTTACCAAGCGCAGAACGGTATAAACGCCTCTCCCAAAAGAAATTCATGAATAGCTGGTTTTTGGTTATTCTGCCTCACAAAAATCGGAATAAAAAGTGATAAAAAATGGTCACGTGTCCGAAAATGTTACCAATAAAAATGTCAACTCGTCCCGCAAAAAACAAGACCTCACATGACTCTGTGGACCAAAATGTGGAAAAATTATAGGTCTCAAAATGTGGAGACGCAAAAACTTTTTTGCTATAAAAAGCGTCTTTTAGTCTGGTTTCACACTTGCGTTTTTATCTGCATGCGTTTTTTTAAAAAACCGCATGTGTGAAAAAATGCATGTAAACGCGGTAAAACGCATGCGTTTTTATAGAAAAACACAAGAAAACAAGAAAAAAACAAAAAACCCTAACCCTACCCCTAACCTGAAATACGTGGCACTGAAATACGTGGCACTGAAATATACGTTTATATACGTATATACGTATATAAGTGCCACGATATTTCAGTGGCCACGTATATAAGTGCCACGTATTTAAGTGCCACGTATTTAAGTGCCACGTATTTACGTGCCACGTATTTAAGTGCCACGTATTTAAGTGCCACGTATTTACGTGCCACGTATTTACGTGCCACGTATTTAAGTGCCACGTATTTAAGTGCCACGTATTTACGTGCCACGTATTTACGTGCCACGTATTTACGTGCCACGTATTTACGTGCCACGTATTTACGTGCCACGTATTTTTCAGTGCCTGAAATACGTGGCACTGAAATACGTGGCACTGAAATACGTGGCACTGAAATATCGTGGCACTTAAATACGTGGCACTTAAATACGTGGCACTTAAATACGTGGCACTTAAATACGTGGCACTTAAATACGTGGCACTTATATATGTGGCACTTATATACGTGGCACTTATATACGTGGCACTTACATACGTGGCACTTACATACGTGGCACTTACATACGTGGCACTTATATACGTGGCACTTATGACTGTCAGAAAATGTTCAGTAAACGGTTAGGGGTGAGGTTAGGGGTAGGGTTTCAGGTAGAATTGGGGAGCTTCCACTGTTCAGGCACATCAGGGGCTCTCCAAACGCGACATGGCGTCCAATCTCAATTCCAGCCAATTCTGCGTTGAAAAAGTAAAACAGTGCTCCTTCCCTTCCGAGCTCTCCCGTGCGTCCAAAAAGGGGTTTACCCCAACATATGGGGTATCAGCGTACTAGGGACAAATTGAACAACAACTTCTGGGGTCCAAGTTCTCTTGTTATCCTTGGGAAAATAAAAATTTGGGGGGCTAAAAATCATTTTTGTGGGAAAAAAAATATGTTTTATTTTCACGGCTCTGCGTTGTAAACTGTAGTGAAACACTTGGGGGTTCAAAGTTCTCACAACACATCTAGATAAGTTCCTTGGGAGGTCTAGTTTCCAATATGGGGTCACTTGTGTGGGGTTTGTACTGTTTGGGTACATCAGGGGCTCTGCAAATGCAACGTGACGCCTGCAGACCAATCCATTTAAGTCTGCATTCCAAATGGCGCTCCTTCCCTTCCGAGCTCTGTCATGCGCCCAAACAGTGGTTCCCCCCCACATAGGGGGTATCAGCGTACTCAGGACAAATTGGACAACAACTTTTAGGGTCCAATTTATCCTGATACCCTTGTGAAAATACAAAACTGGGGGCTAAAAAATCATTTTTGTGAAAAAAAAAATAATTTTTATTTTCACGGCTCTGCGTTATAAACTGTAATGAAACACTTGGGGGTTCAAAGTTCTCACAACACATCTAGATAAGTTCCTTGGGGGGTCTAGTTTCCAATATGGGGTCACTTGTGGGGGGTTTGTACTGTTTGGGTACATCAGGGGCTCTGCAAATGCAACGTGACGCCTGCAGACCAATCCATTTAAGTCTGCATTCCAAATGGCGCTCCTTCCCTTCTGAGCTCTGTCATGCGCCCAAACAGTGGTTCCCCCCCACATAGGGGGTATCAGCGTACTCAGGACAAATTGGACAACAACTTTTAGGGTCCAATTTATCCTGATACCCTTGTGAAAATACAAAACTGGGGGCTAAATTTCATTTTTGTGAAAAAAAAAAAAAAATTATTTTCACGGCTCTGCGTTATAAACTGTAGTGAAACACTTGGGGGTTCAAAGCTCTCAAAACACATCTAGATAAGTTCCTTAGGGGGTCTACTTTCCAAAATGGTGTCACTTGTGGGGGGGTTTAATGTTTAGGCACATCAGGGGCTCTCCAAACGCAACATGGCATCCCATCTTAATTCCAGTCAATTTTGCATTGAAAAGTAAAATAGCGCTTCTTCCCTTCTGAGCTCTGCTATGCGCCCAAACAATGGTTTACACCCACATATGGGGTATCGTCGTACTCAGGACAAATTGCACAACAACTTTTGTGGTCTAATTTCTTCTCTTACCCTTGGGGAAATAAAAAAATGGGGGTGAAAAGATCATTTTTGTGAAAAAATATGATTTTTTATTTTTACGGCTCTGCATTATAAACTTCTGTGAAGCACTTGTTGGGTCAAAGTGCTCACCACACATCTAGATAAGTTCCTCAGGGGGTCTACTTTCCAAAATGGTGTCACTTGTTAGGGGTTTCAATGTTTAGGCACATCAAGGGCTCTCTAAATGCAACATGGCGTCCCATCTCAATTCCAGTCAATTTTGCATTGAAAAGTTAAATGGCGCTCCTTCCCTTCCGAGCTCTGCCCTGCGCCCAAACAATGGTTTACACCCACATATGGGGTATCAGCGTACTCAGGACAAATTGCACAACAATTTTTGGGGTCCAATTTCTTCTCTCACCCTTGGGAAAATAAAAAATTGGGGGTGAAAAGATCATTTTTGTGAAAAAATATGATTTTTTATTTTTACGGCTCTGCATTATAAACTTCTGTAAAGCACTTGTTGGGTCAAAGTGCTCACCACACATCTAGATAAGTTCCTTAGGGGGTCTACTTTCCAAAATGGTGTCACTTGTTAGGGGTTTCAATGTTTAGGCACATCAAGGGCTCTCTAAATGCAACATGGCGTCCCATCTCAATTCCAGTCAATTTTGCATTGAAAAGTCAAATGGCGCTCCTTCCCTTCCGAGCTCTGCCCTGCGCCCAAACAATGGTTTACACCCACATTTGGGGTATCAGCGTACTCAGGACAAATTGCACAACAATTTTTGGGGTCCAATTTCTTCTCTCACCCTTGGGAAAATAAAAAATTGGGGGTGAAAAGATCATTTTTGTGAAAAAATATGATTTTTTATTTTTACGGCTCTGCATTATAAACTTCTGTAAAGCACTTGTTGGGTCAAAGTGCTCACCACACATCTAGATAAGTTCCTTAGGGGGTCTACTTTCCAAAATGGTGTCACTTGTTAGGGGTTTCAATGTTTAGGCACATCAAGGGCTCTCTAAATGCAACATGGCGTCCCATCTCAATTCCAGTCAATTTTGCATTGAAAAGTCAAATGGCGCTCCTTCCCTTCCGAGCTCTGCCCTGCGCCCAAACAATGGTTTACACCCACATATGGGGTATCAGCGTACTCAGGACAAATTGCACAACAATTTTTGGGGTCCAATTTCTTCTCTCACCCTTGGGAAAATAAAAAATTGGGGGTGAAAAGATCATTTTTGTGAAAAAATATGATTTTTTATTTTTACGGCTCTGCATTATAAACTTCTGTAAAGCACTTGTTGGGTCAAAGTGCTCACCACACATCTAGATAAGTTCCTTAGGGGGTCTACTTTCCAAAATGGTGTCACTTGTTAGGGGTTTCAATGTTTAGGCACATCAGGGGCTCTCCAAATGCAACATGGCGTCCCATCTCAATTCCAGTCAATTTTGCATTGAAAAGTCAAATGGCGCTCCTTTGCTTCCAAGCTCTGCCATGCGCCCAAACTGTGGTTTACCCCCACATATGGGGTATCAGCGTACTCAGGACAAATTGTACAACAACTTTTGGGGTCTATTTTCTCCTGTTACCCTTGGTAAAATAAAACAAATTGGAGCTGAAATAAATTTTGTGTGAAAAAAAGTTAAATGTTCATTTTTATTTAAACATTCCAAAAATTCCTGTGAAACACCTGAAGGGTTAATAAACTTCTTGAAAGTGGTTTTGAGTACCTTGAGGGGTGCAGTTTTTAGAATGGTGTCACACTTGGGTATTTTCTATCATATAGACCCCTCAAAATGACTTCAAATGAGATGTGGTCCGTAAAAAAAAATGGTGTTGTAAAAATGAGAAATTGCTGGTCAACTTTTAACCCTTATAACTCCGTCACAAAAAAAAATTTTGGTTCCAAAATTGTGCTGATGTAAAGTAGACATGTGGGAAATGTTATTTATTAAGTATTTTGTGTGACATATGTCTGTGATTTAAGGGCATAAAAATTCAAAGTTGGAAAATTGCGAAATTTTCAAAATTTTCGCCAAATATTCGTTTTTTTCACAAATAAACGCAAGTTATATCGAAGAAATTTTACCACTAACATGAAGTACAATATGTCACGAGAAAACAATGTCAGAATCGCCAAGATCCGTTGAAGCGTTCCAGAGTTATAACCTCATAAAGGGACAGTGGTCAGAATTGTAAAAATTGGCCCGGTCATTAACGTGCAAACCACCCTCGGGGCTTAAGGGGTTAAAGATAAATTCTTTTAATTACCGTATTTTTCGGACTATAAGACGCACCGGACGATAAGACGCACCCCAAATTTTCATAATAAAAATAAGGAAAAAAAAAAATGTTTCAAATGGGGGTACGTCTTACAGTCCGAATTCAGCTTACCAGTGAAGGGCTCGCCACAGGTGGAGAAGTGGTCACAGGGGCCTTTCGGTGGTCCAGGCTGGTGCGTTGGCCTCCAGGAAATCCCATCCCAGGCTGGTGCTCTGTGCTTGGGCAGGGGTGGAGGCTCTGTGTCCGGGGCAGGGGCTGGGCTCCGGGGCACAGGCTGGGCTCCGGGGCACAAGCTGTGCTGCGGGCAGTGGCTGGGCTCTGGGGCACAGGCTGGGCTCTGGGGCACAGGCTGGGCTCTGGGGCACAGGCTGGGCTCTGGGGCACAGGCTGGGCTCTGGGGGCACAGGCTGGGCTCTGGGGCACAAGCTGTGCTGACGGCAGTGGCTGGGCTCTGGGGGCACAGGCTGGGCTCTGGGGGCACAGGCTGGGCTCTGGGGGCACAGGCTGGGCTCTGGGGGCACAGGCTGGGCTCTGGGGCACAGGCTGTGCTGCCAGCAGTGGCTGGGCTCTGGGGCACATGCTGTGCTGCGGGGCTGTGGCAGCGGCTCTCTGGGCTCAGTGGGGGCTCCGACGGCATATACTTACAAATTATGCGGCAGCAGCAGCGGCGGCGGTCCCGATGCAGCCATGCTGGTGCAGCTGTGGACGTGCTGCGGGCAGGGACTGTGCTGCAGGCAGGGGCTGTGCTGTGGGGCTGTGGCAGCGGCTCTCTAGGCTCAGTGGGGGCTCCGACGGCATTTCTTCAAAGCCCGGAGGCCCCCCGCTCATCCGACATGTTGCGGTGGCCTCCGAGAACATAGGCGCCAGGAAAATGGCCGCCGGGCCGGCGCATGCTCAGATTCAGATCTCGTTGACGAGATTTGAATCTGAGCGTGCGCCGGCCCGGCGGCCATTATCCTGGCGCCTATGTTCTCGGAGGCCACCGCAACATGTCGGATGAGCGGGGGGCCTCCGGGCTTTGAAGAAATGCCGTCGGAGCCCCCACTGAGCCTAGAGAGCCGCTGCCACAGCCCCACAGCACAGCTCCTGCCTGCAGCACAGTCCCTGCCCGCAGCACGTCCACAGCTGCACCAGCATGGCTGCATCGGGACCGCCGCCGCTGCTGCTGCCGCATAATTTGTAAGTATATTCCGACTACAAGACGCACCCCCATTTTCCCCTTACATTTTTGGGGAAAAAAGTGCGTCTTGTAGTCCGAAAAATACGGTAGGTAAAAGGTTATTGCTGCCATGAAGTAACTTTATCTTGTTGTTCACAAGCCTGTTATTCAACTAGGCTATGGTTCATAATTGGTATAAAGACCTTGAGTCTTCTGACTCGAGCCAGATAAGGGACTCGGGGGTGTATCGCTATCCACCTGTTAGTATATCGTTTTTATGCCAAAAAGACACGACCATATATGTAGTTTCCGGTTTTTCTGTATTCTCATGGGTTAAGTTTTTCCTGCATTCTTATAGGTTAAGAACTGTGAGCGTGTTCTTATGCTGATTGGTTGAAGTATAATTTCTATGATTATGAAAAGCGATACACAATAAAACGGGGGCCAGAGATCTGCTCGATCCCCCATACAGAGGCACACGTTTCCGACTGGTCATTCTCAGTTGCCGGCAAAGCCATGTAGATTAATTTGGAAATCACTGAGTTAACCGTGAAGGATCAATTTAGATCCTCCCTCAACAAGATAACGAATAATGTTCTGTGTAAAAATATGTTTTCGAAACCATAGGGAGACTAGGGAGTAAAACACTCCGACGCTTAACCCATATATGGAGAATCCGCCTCCGACATAAGAATGCATAAAAAGTGTGTGTAAGCTTAATAAACTAGAGATATTTCAGATACAGCCCTGGTGTACTGTGTCTTATCTCTCCGGTGCCGTGACGTCATCTCTACAGTGGACTCATCAGAGAGTAGGTCGAGACCTGCAACAACAATTCTGGCTGCCCGAACAGGGACCTGAGTGCTTCACCTGAGACCCGGCCGACTCCATAAATGGACCAGGGGACTTCCCGGGACTAGTGGCATCACACAGCGCTGGGGTAAGAATACTGATTATATTCTGCCTACGTCATTCCACTTGTGGACGGGTTTTCCCCTGCTTCTAGTTGACCGGGACCAGGTAAGATCACGGGCTTTGCCCGGCTCAGGTACCCTTGAACCCAGATGTTAACCCTCATTGTGTGGTTACTGATGACTCCACTGTTTGACTAAAATGATCGACTCTTTGTATGTTGTGCTTGTGGAGTGTTTGTTGTTTATCTGTTCATATACCTGTGTTATCAATCTTGGAAGCAAGCTAATACAGTAACCTGTAAGCACAGTAAACCTATAGTTTAGGTTTAGGACTAAGGCAGGAGGACATAGCCTACTCTAGGTGAGGAGGAAAGGTCCGTCTGATAAGTTTTCAGCCTGCACGTATACTAGCAATAGAATTGGGAACTAAGTACAGGGTTCCATAGTGCTAGAGAATTAGTCCAGAGAATAGTCCAGAAGGGAAGGAATCCCAGAAGCAGGTTAGTGTGCTCTTGAAGGCAGGAGGCTTCCACCCCTCAGGGGAATTAGATTCAGGTAAATGGCATGACTTCATGAAAACCCACACGGTGCAACTGACAGTGGACCTCCGACTTACCATGTTGCTAGTAGGTATCAGCCATGGTCTCCCACAGAACAGATGTCTTTGACTGCCCAGCTGCCAGACATTAACCAATGACCTATGACTTTTGCCAGACAGTGTGGGGTGATACAGCACATTTACCAGGCAACCAGACAGGACGTGCAACAGTTAGTGCGTTCAGCCCTGGGGGAAGCACCTTCCACCCGACTGACAGCAGAGACATTTAAAATGTACCCAGGGGGAAATGGTCCCCAAGACGGAGAACCTAACAATACCAGGTCAGGGTCTGACTTTCTTGAAGCACTAGAAAAAGCCTGTAAGATTAGACAGGAGGAAGTATCGGTGCATTTAGAAAACTGTATACAGGACCCGAAGGAGCTCCCCATTGATTATTTCTACAGGTTGCAACAACGATGGTCTGATATGGGTTATGGTGAAGATGATAGAACTGCGACACGTTTGTTAAGTCATGCATATATGCAAGGGATTGATAAGTATGTGCAGCGCCCCAGAGTCCTGGTCGTTGCAGTACTGATGCTCCGCCGCTAAGGGGGGGCTATGGTACATCTGATGGCACTGAAGGAGTTCATCTGACCAGGTATCACAGTCACCAATACACTTCACAGTCTGGCCTCCAGGGGGAGCTAAGGGTTCTATGTATTAGGCCACTCCTCACAATCTGGTAAAACTGGGGGTTAGGCAGAAAGTTAGACAGAAGCTGACTGGGTTGGAACCAGGCAACACCTTGTGGCAGAGGGTGTTGTAGGGGAAGATTCAGAGGGGTCCCTGTCAGGGGTGGGATCCTGACAGAGGCCTAGCAACCAGAGAGAACGTTACGGGACCGCTCCTGCACTATATAGCGGCGGTATCCCAAGAAAGGACAAGAAGCGAGGTTTATTGTGCTGAGTGAGAAATGAGATCAACGCAACAAGGAGAATACCAGTAGGAGTCGTGCTGTAAGACGAGGCAACATCCTACTGAGGCGCATAACCGGTGGCCGGAACGCCGAGGAAGTATAGAGCTCCAGGCCAAACTTCAAACCTACAGCAGGACAGTCAGTTATAGGCGGGCTGTCTCACCCAATTGACCCAGGAAGACACAGGGGGGGTAACAACAGGAGTGGGGCGACGCTAGAGTCCCGGAAGAGCTCCGAGCCTCCCCGTCATACGGGTGCGTCCTAACCATAAGATCTGGGGGACGTGGAAGAACATCAGAATCGAGTTGTGAGGGAACACGAGAAACAGACACAACAGTTGTGGGGACTATCCCGTAAGCACAGCAGGGGAGGACCACAACACACAAGCGCTAGAAGGTAGGCACAGATTTCCACCTGCAAAGGGAGCTCTGGATGTGCCATCGGAACGGCCAGGCTTGCGCAGCCCGGTTAACCGTATTCCGGATTGAGGATCCTGAAGCCTTCAGTAAAGAGGTAAAGAGACTGCAACCTGGTGTCCTCGTTATTTACTGCAACCTGCACCGCACCACCACAACATCATCACCATCACGCACACCTATTATTGGGCGCCCCTCAGCAGGGTCACGGACCGGGTCTAGCCACCGTGACAACCCCAGAGCAGAGACTCAGAGGCCCGGTACCGGGTACCCTCGGCCCTGCGGCAGTGGGGGCGCTACATATGTGAGAGAGAAGGTGATGGCAAGTAGACCAGATTGGAGATCCTGCCCCCCAGGCAATCTTGCTAAGATTGCACATGGAGTCAGTTTGGACTCGCAGAAGTAGAAAACTAAGGTTCACTTTCAGAGGAGTGGACCCTCACAGAGAAGTGGAGGACGTGGAGGACCCACTACCGGTCCTAGATTGTGTTACGGATGTAAGAAACTAGGACATTTTAGGAAAGATTGTCGTACAAACCCATACCCAGATAAGGTTCCCACCCCTGCTACCCCCCAGACCGACGAATAGGTAACTGGCACCCTGCAACTGTGTCCTCTAGTCACTCTAACTCCCACCCCGACTGTACAGTACAGGTGAGCCTGCCAGGAGGAACTACAGCTGACTTTCAGGTTGACACAGGAGCTGACAACTCAGTTATCATGCTTTCAGACTGTCCATTACCCTTTCGTGACACCACCGACTTTGTCATGGTCATACCTTTCAATGCGCCGACCCAGACCTTGGGACTGACATAACCCATTCCCCTCTCCATTTGTGGGAAGACCATTCTGACTCAGTTAATGGTAGCCCCCAGGAGACAAAGTAATTTGCTAGGTGCTGACGTTTTACAGAAACTACAGGCGGTTATTACTTACCATGATGACGGAACAGTGACTATGACCCCTCAACTTAAACCCAGTACCCTCTGCAAGATTATGGCCCTGGATGCAGCTGCAAGTACTGCAGAAAGTGATCCGTTCACTGCACCTGCCTTGGATCAACTCCCCACTGATCTGTGGGCAAAAGGAAAAACTGATGTGGGAAAACTAAAAGTTCCTCCCATAATAGTTAAATTGAAACCAGGGGCAGCACCACCCCTATTGCGTCAATACCCCTTGAGTGCTGCTCAGGAGGCTGCAATAGACACACAGTTACAAAAATTGCTGGAGTCAGGGGTTGTTGTGCCTACACAGTCTGTTTGCAACACTCCCCTGTATCCAGTAAAGAAGAAGGTTAGGCCTGGGGAGCCGGTGAATTATAGAATGGTCCATGACCTCAGAGCAGTCAATGCCGCAACAGAACTGCTTGCTCCTTTGGTTCCTGACCCACACACCTTGTTAGCACATATTCCTGTTAACAGTATTTGTTTTTCAGTGATTGACTTAGCAAATGCCTTTTTCAGTGTTCCATTGCACCCAGATTGTCAGTATCTTTTTGCTTTTACTTTCCGCAACAAGCAGTATACTTGGACTGTCCTACCACAAGGAGCCCAGAATTCCCCTACTATCTTCTCACAGTGCATGGCACAAGTCCTACAAGGCTGGGATGTTAAAGGAGTAGTTCTCATTCAGTATGTTGATGACCTATTGCTGTGTGCTCCTTCTCGTTCTCTGTGTAAAATGGCCACGATCTCTTTACTCTTTTTTCTCCATGAACAGGGGTGCAAAGTATCCAAACAAAAATTACGGTTTTTCTTAAGTACTGTTGTGTTTCTAGGACATTGTCTCTCTCCAGGGAAAAAGCACCTCACCCCCTGAGCGAAAACAGGTTATCATGGACATGCAGCCCCTACGGAATTTAAAGGGCCTCCGTGTGTTTCTAGGACTAACTTCCTACTGTCGTCCTTGGATTCGTTCTGCCTCCATCTTAATGCAACCTCTATAAGACTGTATGCAACCTGTCCCCTTCTGCCTTACACCAGAGGCACTTGACTGTTTTTACTCTCTGAAATTATGCATTGTTTCTTCTCCAGCTTTGGGCATCCCCAATTATGCCCTTCCTTTTTAACCTCTTTCTTCATGAAAATGCAGGACATGCTACGGGTGTGCTGACTCAGCTTCATGGAGACAGACAGAGACCTGTTGCTTATTACAGCGGCCGCTTGGATACAGTGGCAAGAGGAAGTCCCTCCTGTGTTCGGGCTGTGTTGTCTGTCCAGCTGTTGCTACACAAGTCTTTAGAGATTGTTTTGGATCACCCACTGACGGTCCATACCCCACATGATGTACATAGTATCCTTAACCAAGTACAACCTGGCCACCTGTCCATGGTCAGACAGCTGCGTCTTCAGTGTGCTATTCTCATGCCTACTAATGTGACTTTGAAAAGGTGCACTGTCCTAAACCCCGCTACTCTTCTCCCAGTTCCTATGGATCCAAATGGGGGAGGGGTAGGTGACATGGAAAAGGACACTCTTTTTTCTTTCTAGAATGGATCCAGAGGAACAAAATCAGGTTTCCAAACCACATGATTGTCTAGAATTGATGTCTCAGGAAACGGCTGGTCTCCCTACTGTCTCCAGTGTGCCCATACATAATGCTGATTTTGAGCTTTTTGTAGATGGATCCCGTCACCAAGATGACCAAGGACGCTTCTGTACCGGATATGCTGTGGTCTCAGAACATGAGGTAATCAAGGCAGAGTCAATGCCAGCTCATATGTCTGCACAAGAAGCAGAGCTCAAGGCGCTCACAGAAGCGTGCAAACTAGCAGAAGGTAAGACTGTAAATATCTACACTGACTCCAGGTATGCCTTTGGCATTGCACACGATTATGGGCCTATCTGGAGAGCCAGGGCTTTCCTGACAGCAAATGGCCACCCCATTAAACATGCTGAGGCAGTCCAGCAACTTATGAATGCACTACAGCTTCCCACCCAAGCAGGCATCATAAAGGTAAAGGCACATACCAAAGGCACTGATGGACAGACAAAGGGTAACGCACTGGCAGACCAGGCTGCCAACAAAGCAGCAAGCCCTCCTGTAGCCTCTAAAGTACGTCACCTGGACACCCCACCATCTCCACTTGTGTCAAAAGACATCTTAGCCCGGTTACAAGAACAGGCAAGTAAGGAGGAGAAAGATAGGTGGCAAAAGATAGGAGCTTGCTCTGATACCGTCACTGGACTATGGGGGAGGGGTGAAAAGGTCTGCCTACCACAGGTACTGTACCCAATGATGGCACAGGTTCTGCACGGGAATGTGCACCACTCGCAGACGGCCATGTGTGACACCCTGCAGAAACAATGGATTGCCCCCGGGTTTTCCACCTGCGCAGAAAGGCAGGTACAGAGCTGCATGATATGTGCCACACATAATCAGGGTAGGACAGTGAAAACTCCATCCAAACACACTCCCCGGCCCCTTTACCCATTCCAGAGACTGCAGATTGATTATATTCAGTTGCCTAGGGTAGGGACGTATGAGTATGTGTTGGTCTGCATTGATTTATTTTCAGGTTGGCCAGAAGCCTACCCAGTTGCCAAAGCTACGGCAAAGACAACGGCAAAGAAACTGATGGCTGAGATCATATGCAGGTATGGAGTTCCTGAAGTCATTGAAAGCGATCGGGGTTCCCATTTTACTGGAGAGATCATGTCAGAAGTAATGGCAGCACTGGGGGTAAGTCAAGCATTGCATACTCCATACCATCCACAGAGCAGTGGAAAAGTGGAGAGACTAAATGGAACTCTTAAGCTTAAAATCCAGAAGGCAATAGCAGAGACTGGTAAACCATGGACAGAATGCCTTCCTCTGGCTTTGTTTTCAGTAAGATATACCCCAAACAGGAAGACAGGACTGTCACCGTATGAGATTCTGTTTGGCAGGGGCCCCAATCTTGGATGTTTCTTTCCACAACAGTTGCAGCTCAAGTACCAGGACTTGACTAGCTATATGCAGGCCTTACATGGTCACCTTGCCAAAGTGCATTTAACTGTCTTCAGTTCTCTTCCAGACCCAGACAAGGTTCCTGGATACCATCCCTTGGAGCCAGGAGACTGGGTAGTGATAAAGCGGCACGTCCGGAAGAGCCTGGAACCAAGATTTGACGACCATACCAAGTGCTCCTGACCACAGCCACAGCTGTCAAGCTCAAAGGAAAACCTAGTTGGATCCACGCATCACACTGCAAGCGAATTAAAGAACCCGACAGCCAATTGGTTTAAGGGGATCGGGGGCTGGGTAGCTGGGATTTTACAAAGCTTATTGCATATAGTTGCGATTGTCCTTATTGCATATATAGTGTTCAAAATAGTTTTTAAGTGTATTTTTGTATGTGCTTGGAGATCTGTGTTTTGTTTAAAGCAACAATATTGTTTTGCAGTAGAAAGAAATATTGTAAGTTGAAGTTGGAAGTTGAAGGTGAAATATGGTGCCTAGTTTTAGAAGGAAACTTGTAAGTGATTGTTTGGTTATCAGTGTGATTGAAAGATTGGTAAAAGATTTATCTGCTTCAAGTTGAGTGGTTGATATATAGCAAATTGAGGATCAACAGAGGAAGTGAATTCTGATTGTTTTTGTCACGTTGAAAAAAGGAAAGTTGTCTATTACTATGACAAAAAACTGGATGTTTTGTGGTGCAAGAAGGAACTGAGAAAGTGACTGAGATTAATGTGTCGGGAAAGCAAATAATTAATTTGGGACAGGGAGTCTCCCTGCTAGATAATCAGCTTCCGTAGAAGAAGAAGAAGACTTTGAATTTGTGTGATGAATCTGATATTGTTAGCCCAAAGACGGAGAAAGAAATCTGTCAGGAATGCAGGAAAAATATCCTCAATCATTGGTTTTTCTAAGGTGTTCTGGCACGTGAATTGTGATGAAGGTTTTGTAGAAATTAATTGAGTCTGAGAACTGCGGGATCGGGATTCCGTTTCTGTGTGAAATTTCTAAAATACCTGATGAAAGGGGTGAGTCAAATATCTGCACCATTGCTTTCTTCTGTGTTGAGGAATGCTGTGATTTTCTTATCTCTGCTGTGTCTCTGGTATGGAGGGGGCACGTAGCTGCATTCCAGTTTTCTCTATATTTTCTGTCCTTGGTGTAGTACGCGCTGGGAAATTCTGCACTCACACAGCTGATGATGATATATACTAACAAATCCTACGGCCAGGAAACAGTACAGCCTATTCAGAATAGTGAATAAAATGGGGGAAATTGTTATAGCAGGATCCATTTTATCTTGCTTGCCACCATTTTGTATAAGTATTACTAAAAGGTCAGGAAAACAAGACATAATTCACTATTCTTCATTGTGCTGTTATTGCTGATTCCTAAGAACTAATTGTAGCAGGGAATGTCCTTGGTAAGATAACGAATAATGTTCTGTGTAAAAATATGTTTTCGAAACCATAGGGAGACTAGGGAGTAAAACACTCCGATACTTAGCCCATATATGGAGAATCCGCCTCCGACATAAGAATGCATAAAAAGTGTGTGTAAGCTTAATAAACTAGAGATATTTCAGATACAGCCCTGGTGTACTGTGTCTTATCTCTTCGGTGCCGTGACATCATCTCTACAGTGGACTCATCAGAGAGTAGGTCGAGACCTGCGACAACATTGGCTGTAAGCCATAATTATCAACATTAACAGAAATAAACACTTGGAATAGATCACTCTGTTTGTAATGACTCTATGTAATATATGAGTTTCTCTTTTTGTATTGAAGAACTGAAATAAATTACCATACGTCCATGGAAGAAGCAACTGCCAGACTCACTCATGTCTCCGTTCACCACCGCAGGTATCCTCTTCCGGCTAGGTGTGGAGAAAAGAGGGCTTGGCTCCGGTTCTTGACTGACGTCATCTGGGCTCTGGGTCTTGACTGGCACAGGTATGGGATTCGGGCCTTGATTGGTGTAGTCTGGACTCTGAGTCTGATCTGGTGTCGCTTGCGTCCTGTTGGCAAGCGGAGAGCAACCCGCTGGTGCACGCTTCCTGCTGAGGTATGTAACTAGCTGTGCCATCTTCTCCTGTACACGTCTGGACCGCTCTCTCCTTTGGTGCTAAAACCAGCTCTGAGTGCAGATCTTTTATACTGAGTAACTCCATCATCATTGGCACCTGACTAGGTGTTACATCCAAACTTGTCCTCCCTGGAATTCTTCTTCTTTAGGTTAGTTCCACTTGGTACAGTCTGAATGGAAGATGGCAACCTTTTTGTACTAACGATACACACACCAGGGTTTTTCAGGAATATTGTCACCTCCTCTTACATTTAGACACTTTTGTTTTAATTTACAACACCACTTGGTTGGCTTACAATAAGCCACGCTGAAATTCAACTGAGTCACACTCTACACAGGAAAAAATGTTTCCTGAGTGTTTTTCAAGTGCTCTAAACAGAAAATAAATAGGAAAAAGGTCATGGAGCATTCACAATAGTATATCTGCCTTTGTATGTGCATACTTTGTTCACTATACGTACTTTAAGATTATGATTTTTTATTATTGCTAAACAAAATCTAAAGTAAAACCTTGAACAAACCAAGAAAAGTTCAGTTTTTTAAAGTTTAACACATTAGGAACAAAATATTCAAAGCCACATGCTACTTTCTAGTGCAGCATCTGTGACCTGAGAGAACAAATAATAACATAGTAATCAATCATAACAAGAAAGGAATAAAAATTTCTGCCATTGGCCTCAGCAGCAGGCACTTTACAGAAGTGCACAGAACACCACGGCAAGGAGCCTACCCTGCACATCAGTGACAAATATGCTTTTAGGGATAACGCCTCTTTTTGTTGTTTATATAAAAGCCTCCAGACAAAAAAAAGCACCAAAACTGCAGAGCTCCGGCCATGTTTGGATGTACAGGGCGCAGTTTTCATGAAATGAAATCCATTTTGCGTGGACCGTTAAACACTGCACAATTTCTATGCAAAAAAAAAGCAGAAAATAGGCAGCATTTATACTACATGTGAACACGGTCTAAATGTCTAAGCCATTTTTTACATAATTTACGGATACCGTAAATAACATGATCGCTGTGTTGTGCACTTGTTGCGATTACAGGGACATCAAATATGTCTGTTATTTGGTGATTTGTGGTGATTATTTTTTAAAAAAAGCTATCTTTTTTTCTCCCTCTAGAATCCAAGTACGGTACATCTAAATACACTGCTTTGTACAATGTGTCAGTATAATCTGCCTGCAATACAATCAAGCACTCTAAATTCTCCCCAATACATCACTAGAGCCTGTAGCTCAATATGTTTAGCTCCTGCCTGTAATGTTGAAAATTGTGGATTCAATTACCCAGAGACTCACAAAAAAGCAATAATGAAGTTTTCGTCATTGCTTATTCTTTTTATTAGTTTTATAGGAACCAAAAAAAATCTGACATTTTCTTAAACCTCAGTATACAATTACAAAGAAATAGGGTATGTGTCCACGGGCTGGATTACATCTGGATAAGCTGCGGATTGAACACTGTCTACTACCACAGTGTTCAACCCGCAGCGTCCAGATGTTACAGCATAGTAGAGGGGATGTTATGAAATCCCGTCTCCACTATGCGTGTGAAAACGCACCCGGCGGGCCTGCGTTTACGGACATGCGGCGCGTCTTTTTAGACCGCAGCATGTCTGTTTACCTTGCGGTGATGCTCCATTACCGCAAGGTAAATCACAGGGCCCTATGAATGGGGTACGGAGAACACATGAACACATCCGGAATCACTGCGCGTACAGAAGGGGGCGGCGCTTTGGGCGGAGCGACTTTTCTGCTTCGTCCAAAGGGCCGTCATTACGGACGGTGGAAACATACCAATACACTGCTGTATACAATGTACAGGTATAATCTGCTTCTGTGTTCACTGCCTGCAACACAGGTCAAGATTACCAAATTCTCCTGTGTTTCGCATTATGAGCTGTAGCTCATAGAAAAAGCTGCCAACATAGGAAAGTGTAGTTCTTACTCCTGGGATGACCTGATGGCAGGATAGCTGAATAAATTTAATTTAGGCACTGAGGAGGAACCAAGGAAGCGATGAAGACCTCAGAGAGGTGAGTATTGAAGCCAGAACAAATTGATGAAGTGCCGGGATGGTTGAAAGCTATGTAGAAGCGTAAAGCAAGTGAATGGGTTCAAATTTGAACTTGCAAGGTACCGCAAATGTGACAAGAAAATTGCAAAAACTGGTTTCAAGTCTGTGTGCGACTTGCCTGTCATGGTTGCAGCATCTTGTGCATTGAAATGCACTTGCATTTTGCTGCGCTGTAGCAGCAAAATACACTGCTCAAAAAAATAAAGGAAACACTAAAATACCACATCCTAGATATCACTGAATGAAATATTTCAGTTGCTAGTCTTTATTCATTACATAGTGGAATGTGTTGAGAACAATAAAACATAAAAATGATCAATGTAAATCAAAATGAATATCCCATGGAGGTCAGGATTTGGAATGCTACTCAAAATCAAAGTGGAAAATCAAATTACAGGCTGAAATGCCTCAAGACAAGGAAATTATGTTCAGTTGTGTGTGTGTTGCCTCCATGTGCCTGTATGACCTCCCTACAACGCCTGGACATGCTCTTGATGAGGCGACGGACGGTCTCCTGAGGGATCTCCTCCCAGACCTGGACTAAAGCATCCGCCAACTCCTGGACAGTCTATGGTGCAACGTGACATTCCTGGATGGTGTGAGACATGATGTCCCACTGGGGGCAGGATGTTGGACACACTGGGGACAATATGCTGGAGACACTGGGGCAGATTGCTGGACACACCGGGGGCAATATGCTGGACACACTGGGGGCAGGGATGTTGGACATTGGGGGCAGAGATGCTGGACTTTGGGGGCAGAGATGCTGGACACTGGGGGCAGAGATGCTGGACACACTGGGGGCAGGACTGGAGACAGATAGGGCAGGATTGGGGACATGGGCAGAATGTAGATACTGGCATGATTGGAGACACGGGGCAGAATGAAAGACATGGGGCAGGATTGGAGACAGATCGTGCAGGATCATGGGGCAGGATGGATATCATGAAGACTGATGGGGCAGGATGGGGAGATCATATGGGGCAGAATGGATACTCATGAGGGCAGGATGGGAGAACATATGGCTGACGCCAGGAATGAGATACACGGGGGCTAGGATGGCGAATATTATTACCATAGGGGCTAATTAAGGGATATTATTACTGCAGTGATGTATTTATTTAATTTTTTTAGGACACTGTTTTAAATGGGGGGCGGTCCTGTTACTGTATAGAGTGACACTATGTTGCCTCTTTTTCTTCATGTGGTGTAATGTAGAAGTTGGGAAAAATTCAGTAATGTGTTCTGCAAGCGGAGCTCGAGATAACTGTGTTATTTTCCTGGCTGGATGAAGTGATGGAGGTCTGTGCTGGATGAAAGATGAAGGACTTCACCTAGAGACGTCACTGGTGAGTCAGTGTGTTACCTGTCCTGTCTGTATACTCTCTTTTGCTTCCTCCCCTGAGCAGGAGCTGTGGTATGATCAGAACATGTCCCTGTACGATCAGACACAGCCATTACACAGTACACAGCGGGGGCACATTTATAAGATTATCTCAGCACAGGAACATTTGTTTTAATCAAGATCCAATTGTGTATCTTATTTTTATTCCAAGATCTAGTGAATACAATGACCTTTTTTTTCGCGGGAAAACCCTTAAAGTACATGTCCTGCTCATTTTGCAGCTGTTGAGGCGTGAATGTGGTACTTGTAGTATGTGTTCTCCAAGCATGAGACCTGGGCAAAGTGAGAGCTGCATTTAGCCATCTGCTTGTTCCAGTCAATCCCACGGACTGTACTTTGCACCGATCTGCCATACATACATTTATTCTTGGTGCCTCACCTATAAGGCACGGTGAGGCCACTATCCACGCTTGCTCTAAGTTCACACTAGGCATTTTTTGCTGCTTTTTTTAATGCATTTTTATACTGATTTTCAGTTGCTTTTTACAGTACCAGCAAAACCTATGAGATTTCAGAAATCTCATGCAGACATATTGTTTTTTTTGTCATCAGTATTTTGTGCTTTGCATGTTTTGTTGGACATCAAGCATGTCACTTCTTTCAGAGTTTTTTCAGCATTTTGCACCCATTGACTTATCTTCCCTGTTGAGGGCAGATCAAAGTACTGCAGTGCGCAGGCGCTAGGCCTCTTTGACCTTTCCAAGCGCCTGCGCACTGCAGTACTTTGCTTTTTCCTCAACAGGGTAGATAAGTACACCTGTGCAGGAGCCACGACAGAAGCAAGGAATGTCATCGCATGAAGATGGGAGGCGCCGGTCCCGGACTTGCGACACCCCTCAGACCGGACCACCCTGCTGGTTAGTATAATAAAAGTTCTTTTTCTTCTCTTGCAGGTCGGATCGGGAGCTTATCTACAGCACTATAGAATGCTGTATATCAGCCCTGAAAGGCAGTGGCCGTAACTTGTATCGGCCAAACCTAGTGACAGGTGCACTTTAAACTTCAGTTTTGTAACTTTTTGTCTAGTGACATTAAACCAGCATATGATTTTTGGATGTGCTTTCCATGTCTTTTTCTACAGTTCAGTATACACCGTGTGCATCTCTGTAATGAGGAGGGGTGTTGTCTAATGACATCAAAACCCTATATAAGGTGTGCTTAGTTATTAGGCAACTTCCTTTCCTTTGGCAAAATGGGTCAGAAGAGAGGTTTGACGGGCTCTGGAAAGTCCAAAATTGTGAGATGTCTTGCAGAGGGATGCAGCAGTCTTGAAATTGCCAAACTTTTGAAGCATGATCACCGAACAATCAAACGTTTCATGGCAAATAGCCAACAGGGTCGCAAAAAGCGTGTTGGGCAAAAAAGGCGAAAAATAACTGCCCATGAATTGAGAAAAATCAAGCATGAAGCTGCCAAGATGCCATTTGCCACCAGTTTTGCCATATTTCAGAGCTGCAACATTACTGGAGTAACAAAAAGCACAAGGTGTGCGATACTCAGGGACATGGCCGAGGTAAGGAAGGCTGAAAAACTACCACCTTTGAACAAGAAACATAAGAAAACGTCAAGACTGGGCCAAGAAATATCTTAAGACTGACTTTTCAAAGGTTTTATGGACTGATGAAATGAGAGTGACTCTTGATGGGCCAGATGGATGGGCCAGAAGCTGGATCAGTAAAGGGCAGAGAGCTCCACTCCGACTCAGACACCAGAAAGGTGGAGGTGGGGTACTGGTATGGGCTGATATCATCAAAGATGATCTTGTGGGACCTTTTCGGGTTGAGGATGGAGTGAAGCTCAACTCCCAGACCTACTGCCAGTTTATGGAAGACAACTTCTTCAAACAATGGTACAGGAAGAAGTCGGTATCGTTCAAGAAAAACATGATTTTCATGCAGGACAATGCTCCATCACATTCCTCCAACTACTCCACAGCGTGGCTGGCCAGAAAAGGTCTCAAAGAAGAAAAAATAATGACATGGCCCCCTTGTTCACCTGATCTGAACCCTATAGAGAACCTGTGGTCCCTCCTACAGGGAGGGAAAACAGTACACCTCTCGGAACAGTGTCTGGGAGGCTGTGGTGGCTGCTGCACGCAATGTTGATCGTGAAAAGATCAAGCCACTGACAGAATCTATGGATGTAAGGCTGTTGAGTGTCATCATAAAGAAAGGTGGCTATATTGCTCACTAATTTTTTTTTGGGGGGGTTGTTTTTGCATTTCAGAAATGTTTATTTCTAAATTTTGTGCAGTGATATTGATTTACCTGGTGAAAATAAACAAGTGAGATGGGAATATATTTGTTTTTTATTAAGTTGCTTAATAATTCTGCACAGTAATAGTTACCTGCACAAACAGATGTCCTCCTAAGATAGCAAAATCTAAAAAAAAAAACACTCCAACTTCCAAAAATATCAAGCTTTGATATTTTTTGGGTTGATTGAGAACATAGTTGTTGATCAATAATAAAAATAATCCTCTAAAATACAACTTGCCTAATAATTCTGCACATGGTGTACATTTATTCACCATACACACTTTATTATACACACTTTTTATTATTATTATTATTGTTATTATTATTATTATTATTATTATTATTATTTAAGGAAATCTAAAGTAAAATCTAGAACAAACCAAGAAAAATGAAGTTTTTAAAGTTTAGCGCATAAAGAACAATATATGCATCTCCACAGGCTATTTTCTAATACAATGGCTGTGACCTGACAGAAGAACAAATAATAACATAGTTATCAATCATAACAAGAAATGAACAAAAATTTCTGCCAACAGCCGCAGCAGCAGGCACATTACAGAAGTGGGCAGAACACCACAGCTAGGAGCCAATACACATATTTTACTGTAGACCAAGCTTTACCCTTAACAATCCCTTTTAAAGCATATTTAAATACTTTGTCTGACTACATGTTCCTTGTAAATTATTTTTTACCAAGGTATTGAAGTATGTAGGTAAGTCCTTAGTGTTCTGTAAAGCTTTTCCTTCCCAACAGTTATCAAGCCACAATAGTCTACTATTTATAGATAGTAAATCTAATGGCAAAAAATTACCAATACTAATGCAAAAAATGTGACTTTTGTAGGGGTTCAGTGGGGGTCAGTCTTGCAGCATGGGTGCTATGAGTCACCAGGTCGCCCGCCCTGCTGGTGCATTGTTTCTGCAGCAGTGGTTAGCGCACAGCACCACTCCTTTAAGGCAATTGAAGCTAGGACCCGCTGAGAAGTTCACTGTGACGTGGCACTGGACTTCATGCTGTTTGATCAGAATGTTAAACTAAGAACGTCATGTTCAGTTATATGTATTTTTGCCTGGCGGCATTAGATTAGTGTATGATTTTTGGAGGTGGGGTCCATTCTCTTTTTTAGCACTTTGTAGTGGTTCACACTGTGTTCCCACTGGTTCATACCTGTTAGCCATTATCCCCGCTATAGTTGAGAATCGACAGTAAAACACAGGCGACTCCTGCACATCTACGATGCGCCACTATAACTGGGATGTACAATTAGTGTAGTTTGCATTAAAGGATTCTTTGATGAAAACAAGTTATCACTGATCCACAGGTTAGGTAGGTGATAACTTATTGATCGGTGGAATCCAACAATTGGAAACCACACCGATAGGAAGAATGGAGAACTTTTATCCTCATTTATCCCCATTTTAAAATGGGCGGCAGGTGGGATGTGCGACCGCAGGGCCATTCATCCTCTTTGGTGGTTCCAGAAAATGCCCAGTGAAGGAATGTATGGATCAGTCATTGAGTCATACATGCAGGGGCGGACACTGACAACTTGGGGACCCTGTGCAAGAAATGTGTCTGGGCCCCCCTCCTTTTATGGAGACAAAGCTACAATATATATATGTATATATATTGCCGTCCCTTATTACACATTGCCCTCTCATTATGTGCAGCACCACCCCTTATATATCGGATTATATAGCCCCCCTCTATTTTCAGAGAATATGAATGATAACACCAAAACTTTTTCTCCACTCATGGTTAGTGGTTGTGTGAAGCCATTTATTGTTGAACTAATTTGTTTTCTCTTTTTAAATCATAATGGCAACCCAAAACATCCAAATGACCCTGATCAAAAGTTCATATACCCTTGTGCTTTTTGCCTGATAACATGCGCAGAAGTTAACACAAATGGGTTTGAATGGCAACTGAAGGTAACATCCTCACCTCTGACCTGTTTGCTTGTATCAGTGTGCCTGCATAAAAGCTGAGTGAGTTTCTGGGATCCAGACAGACTCTTGCATCTTTAATTCAGCCACTGACATTTCTGGATTGTGATTCATGGGGAAAGCAAAAGAATTGTCAACGAATCTACCGGAAAAGGTAGTTGAACTGTATAAAACAGGAAAGGAATACAAAAAGATATCCAAGGAATTGATAATGCCACTCAGCAGCGTTCAAACTGTGATTAACAAATGGAAAATCAGGGGCTCTGTAAAAACAAAACCACGGTCAGGTAGATCAGCAAAAATTTTGTCCACAACTGCCAGGAAAATAGTTTGGGATGCAAAGAAAAACAACATCAGCTGAAATACTGGACTCTCTGAAAACTAGTGGTGTGGCTGTTTCAAGATGCACAAAAAGGAAGCACTTGAAGAAAAATGGGCAACATGGTCGAGTCGGCAGAAAAAAGCCATTACTGCGCAAATGCCACAAGGTATCTCACCTACAATATGCAAAACAGCACAGAGACAAGCCTCAAAACTTCTGGAGCAAGGTCATTTAGAGTGATGAGAGCAAAATTGAACTTTTTGTCCATAAGCGTTACATTTGGAGAGAGGTTAACACGACCTATGATGAAAGGAAGATCATTCCTACTGGAAAGCACAGAGGTAGATCGCTGATTAGAGTTGAGCGACTTTTACTTTTTTCGGATCAAGTCGGGTTTCGCGATTCATATATTGGATATTGGATAATATATATTGGATTTTCACCCAATGGGTGAAATCGGCCGATTATTGCAAAAAGTCGGGGGCCGACTGAAACACGAAACCCAATGCAAGTCAATGGGGAATCAAAGTCGGCAGTGAGTGGAGGACAGGAAAACACCTACAGTGCCCATTTTAATGCCAAAAACATCAATTCTTATTACTGAAGCTTGTTAATCTTAATTTACTTTATAATAATAGTTAGGCATTGAAAACTGGGGGTCATTTGGCTAAAGTTGTTGGGGGGTAGGGCTGGCTCAAGATTTTCGTGGGCCCAGGAAACGCGGAATACGTCACGGCGGTGGAGCAGGGAGAGGTAAGTATTTCAACTTTGCAAGTGCTGTGATCCTGAGCAAGCAGGGGGGGCCCACTCGTTGGCATTGGCACTGGCACAGGGCCCCTCATAGTACGGCGGTGTGTTTGACGGCGGGTGGTGCCTCCCACCGGCAGAGACACTTTTGCGTACTATGAGGGGCCCTGTGCCAGTGACGCCGCCAACGAGTATGCCCCTCCACCTGATGATGGAACCTGCACTTTCATCTGCACCTTCCTCTTTGTCCCCGTGGGAGGTGGTATAGTATGCGGGAAGGGGAACCTGACTTTCAGCAGGGTCAGATTCTGGCTGTGTAGAGTGCAAGGGGAATGTAGTGGTCTGGGTCAGTGTACCAGCAGACTCATCTAGCAGTGGCTGGGCAATGGGCAGGATAAGGAGGAAACACAGTTAGTAGGCCCAAATATTAAAGTAGGCTAAATGCAGTTCAAAATTGGTAACAGGACTAAACAGGCGGCATTGCTCTGTTCAGCGGAGGACAACTGTAAGGAGTGGCAGACACAGTTAGTAGGCCCAAATAATTAAGTAGGCTAAATGCAGTTCAAAATTGGTAACAGGACTAAACTGGCGGCATTGCTTTGTTCAGCGGAGGACAACTGTAAGGAGTGGCAGAGACAGTTAGTAGGCCAAAATAATAAAGTGGGCTAAATGCAGTTGAAAATTGGTAACAGGACTAAACAGGCGGCATAGCTTTCTTCAGCGGAGGACAACTGTAAGGAGTGGCAGACACAGTTAGTAGGCCCAAATAATAAAGTGGGCTAAATGTCTGCCAAAAAATTGTTCATAAACAGGTGGCATAGCTAGGTACACTACCTACTCAGACAGTCTGCTACTCAGACAGTCTGCTACTCAGACTGCCTGCTACTCAGCAGAGGAGCCCACCGGCTCCTTTGCTGAGTAGCAGACACTGGTAGTAGGCGCAAAGTATTAACTGGTCTAAATGGAGGCTAGGGCCCCTGTATATTTTAACTATCATCTATCATTTCAACAAATTTGTATTGGCAGTGCCATTGAAGGATTTAACAGCCCAGACGACACAGTGGTGGAGCAGGGAGAAGTAAGTATTGCAAGTGGTAGAGCACTGTTCGAGCTGGGGGGGAACACTCTCTCATGGGCGGCGGTACTGCCACAGGGCCCCTCATATTACGACGGTGTGTCTGACGTTGGTTGTGCACCACCACTGCCAGAGACACTTCATTGTACTATGAGGGACCCTGTGCCAGTGCCATCGCCCAAGAGTGGGCACACCCATCAGTCCAGGCAAACGCCACTCGCACGGATGCTTGCGCCAGGTGGTGACCACGGCCCTGTGGGGGGAGTCAGCCCATTTAGGGAGCTATAAAAATGGCCTATGGTGGACATTCAGCAGCTGCAAATGGAGGAATTGGAGCAGTCAGTAAGAGGAGGCCAAAAGCAAGACATTTTTCAGGCAAGCTACGTGTCAGCAGGGGAAGGTAGGGCCAAATAATTTGAAATCCATGATAGGTTCATTTTAATGAAGGTTAGATCATCAACATTTTGGGTAGCCAGACGTGTCCTTTTTTCGGTCAGTATTGAACCAGCAGCACTGAAGACTCTTTCTGATAGCACACTAGCAGCAGGGCAAGCGAACTCCTGTAATGCATATTCTGCCAATTCAGGCCAGGTGTCTATTTTAGATGCCCAGTAATCAAAGGGGAATGACCTGTGAGGGAGAACATCGATAAGGGAGGAAAAGTAGTTCGTAACCATACTGGAGAAATGCTGTCTCCTGTCACTTTGAATCGATGCAGCAGTACCTGTCGTGTCAGCAGTCATTGTGAAATCACTCCACAACCTGGTCATAAAACCCCTCTGTCCAACGCCACTTCGGATTTGTGCACCTCTAACACCTCTGCCATGTTGCCCCCTACGGCTCTTGTGAGAACCATCACCTCCGCTGTGTGCTGGAAATGCCTGAACCAAACGGTCTACACCTTTCTCACACACCCTGCCCCAGCAGCAAGCATGGCGGAGGAGTTGGTTTTCTCCTGTCAGATGACTGCTCCTTCACCCCAATCCCACTGCCACCCTCTGTTACCCTCCCTTCCTTTGAGGTGCACTCTGTGCGCATCTACTCCCCCTCCAACCTCCAACTGGCTGTCATTTACCGCCCCCCAGGGCCAGCCACCATCTTCTTTGACCACTTCACCACCTGGCTACTTCATTTCCTTTCTGCAGACATCCCCACTATCATCATGGGCGATTTCAACATCCCCATTGACACCTCCCTCTCAGCTGCCACTAAACTTCTATCTCTCTCTTCCTCCTTCGGCCTCACTCAATGGTCTTCTGCAGCCACTCACAAAGATGGTCACACACTGGACCTCATCTTCACCCGCCTCTGCTCCCTATCTAACCTCTCTAACTCACCTCTTCCACTCTCTGACCACAACCTTCTCACATTCTCATCTCTCTCCACTCCATGTCTAGAGTCCCCACCCCACAAACTTTCACACCCTCGCAGAAATATTAAACATCTTGACCTACATTCATTCTCTGAATCCCTCCTCCCTCTCACAGACATAAGTTCCATACACAATGCGGATGACGCTGCCGCTCTATATAACACCACAATAGCTGTAGCTTTGGAATCTGCTGCCCCACTTACACATACCAAAGCTCGCAAAATCAACAGACAGCCCTGGCACACCAGCCTGACCAAAGAACTGAGGCGAGCTTCCAGGGCTGCTGAGCGCAGATGGAAAAGATCCCACTCCAACGACCACTTCATCGCATTCAAACAGTCCCTCACTACTTTCAAGGCCACACTCGCCACAGCTAAACAAACCTACTTCTCATCTCTCATATCCTCCCTGTCTCACAACCCTAAACAGTTATTCAACACCTTCAATTCTCTCCTCCGTCCCCCAGCACCTCCCCCCTCCCCACTTATCTCTGCTGAAGACTTTGCCTCATTCTTCAAGCAGAAGATTGATAACATCAGAGACAGTTTTGGTCAACAACCCCCAGAGCCCTTCCTCCCAACTTCCCTACCCTCCCCCTCCAAAACCAACTTCCCCACCATTACAGAAGATCAACTCTCCACTCTGCTCTCAAGATCGCATCTCACCACCTGTGCACTTGACCCGCTCCCATCCCACCTCATCCCAAACCTCACCACAATCTTCATCCCAACCCTAACCCATCTCTTCAACCTATCACTAACAACTGGTGTTTTCCCCTCAAGCTTTAAACATGCCTCCATCACACCTATCCTCAAAAAGCCCTCTCTTGACCCATCCTCTGTATCTAGCTATCGCCCTATATCACTTCTCCCCTATGCCTCAAAACTACTGGAACAACACGTCTACCTTGAACTGTCCTCCCATCTCTCTTCTTGCTCCCTCTTTGACCGCTTACAATCTGGCTTCCGGTCACACCACTCCACTGAAACTGCCCTAACTAAGGTCACCAATGACCTCTTAACCGCCAAGAGCAAGCGACACTACTCTGTTCTCCTCCTCCTCGACCTGTCGGCTGCTTTTGACACAGTGGACCATTCCCTATTATTACAGACCCTCTCATCCCTTGGCATCACAGACTTGGCCCTATCCTGGATCTCATCATACCTAACAGACCGGACATTCAGCGTCTCCCACTCACACACCACCTCCTCACCTCGCCCCCTATCTGTCGGAGTCCCACAAGGTTCAGTCCTTGGGCCCCTGCTCTTCTCCATTTACACCTTTGGCCTGGGACAGCTCATAGAATCTCATGGCTTTCAGTATCACCTTTATGCTGATGACACACAGATCTACATCTCTGGACCAGATATCACCTCCCTACTAACCAGAATCCCTCAATGTCTGTCCACTATTTCATCCTTCTTCTCCGCTAGATTTCTGAAACTTAACATGGACAAAACAGAATTCATCATCTTTCCCCCATCTCACGTGACCCCCCCAACGAACCTATCCATTACAGTACACGGCTGCCCACTCTCCCCAGTCCCACAAGCTCGCTGCCTCGGTGTTATCCTTGACGCTGATCTCTCCTTCAAACCACATATCCAAGCCCTTTCCACTTCCTGCCGACTTCAACTCAAAAATATTGCATGAATCCGTTCATTCCTCAACCAAGAATCTGCAAAAACCCTAGTCCATGCCCTCATCATCTCTCGCCTTGACTACTGCAACCTCCTGCTCTGTGGCCTCCCCTCAAACACTCTCGCACCCCTCCAATCTATTCTAAACTCTGCTGCCCGACTAATCCACCTGTCCCCCCGCTATTCTCCGGCCTCTCCCCTCTGTCAATCCCTTCACTGGCTCCCCATTGCCCAGAGACTCCAGTACAAAACCCTAACCATGACGTACAAAGCCATCCACAACCTGTCTCCTCCTTACATCTGTGACCTCATCTCCCGGTACTTTCCTACACGCAACCTCCGATCCTCACAAGATCTCCTTCTCTACTCCCCTCTTATCTCCTCTTCCCACAATCGTATACAAGATTTCTCTCGCGTATCGCCCCTACTCTGGAACTCTCTACCGCAACATATCAGACTCTCACCTACCATCGAAACCTTCAAAAAGAACCTGAAGACCCACCTCTTCCGACAAGCCTACAACCTGCAGTAACCACCGATCGACCAAACCGCTGCATGACCAGCTCTATCCTCACCTACTGTATCCTCACCCATCCCTTGTAGATTGTGAGCCTTCACGGGCAGGGTCCTCTCTCCTACTGTACCAGTTATGACTTGTATTGTTCAAGATTATTGTACTTGTTTTTATTATGTATACCCCTCCTCACTTGTAAAGCGCCATGGAATAAATGGCGCTATAACAATAACTAATAATAATAATAATAATAATAATACAAGAGTTGCTTGTTTGGTAGCCAATATTTGCTCAAGGTTCTCATGTGGCATGATATTTTGTAATTTTCCTTTATATCGTGGATCCAGGAGGCAGGCCAACCAGTAATCGTCATCGGTCATCATTTTGATAATGCGGGGGTACCTTTTTAGGATACGCAAGGCATACTCAGCCATGTGGGCCAATGTTCCAGGTGTCAATTCACTGCTTGTGCTGGGTTGAGGAGCACTTTCTTGCAAATCACCATCACTTGTGTCCCGCAAAAACCCTGTACCTGACCTTGCAACGCCACCAGTTTCTATTGCCCCCTGAGAAGCATCCTCCTCCTATAAATATTCATCCCCATACTCCTCCTCCTCCTCTTCGTCCGCCACCTCGTCCAGGAGAGTTCCCTGAGGTGACAATGGCTGACTGTCATCAAGGCTTCCCTCCTCCTCAGCTGCAGACGCCTGCTCCTTAATGTGCATCAAACTTTGCATCAGCAGAAGCATAAGTGGGATGCTCATGCTTATGATGGCATCGTCTGCACTTACCAGCCGTGTGCATTCCTCAAAACACTGAAGGACTTGACAGAGGCCTTGTAGCTTCGACCACTGCACACCAGACAACTCCATGTCTGCCATCCAAGTGCCTGCCCGTGTATGTGTATCCTCCCACAAATTAATTACAGCACGCCTCTTTTCGCACAGCCTCTGAACCATGTGCAGTGTGGAGTTCCACCTTGTTGCAACGTCGATTATTAGGCAGTGCTGGGGAAGATTCAGCGATCGCTGATGTTTCTGCATACAGCTGGAGTGTACGGGCGACCGGCGGATGTGCGAGCAAAGTCTTCGCACCTTCAGGAGCAGGGCTGGTAACTCCGGATAATTTTTGAGGAAGCACTGCACCACCAGGTTCAAGGTGTGAGCCAGGCAAGGTATGTGTTTCAGTTCTGAAAGGGCTATGGCAGCCATAAAATTCCTTCCGTTATCACTGACTACCTTGCCTGCCTCAAGATGTACACTGCCCAGCCATGACTGCGTTTGTTGCTGCAAGTACTCGGCCAGTACTTCCGCGGTGTGTCTGTTGTCGCACAAACACTTCATTTGTAACACAGCCTGCTGACGCTTACCACTAGCTGTTCAATAATGGGACACCTCGTGTGCAACACTGGCAGCTGCAGATGGAGTGGTCGTGCTACTGCGCTCTGTGGACGAGCTTTTGCTTCTGTAGGAGGAGGAGGGGTGGCAAACGCCTACAGCCAACTGTTTCCTAGACCGTGGGCTAGGCAGAACTGTCCCACTATGGCTGTCCCCTGTGGACCCTGCATCCACCACATTAACCCAGTGCGCCGTGATGGACATGTAACATCCCTGGCCATGCCTACTGGTCCATGCATCTGTTGTGAGGTGCACCTTTCCACTGACTGATTGCCTCAGTGCATGGACAATGCGGTCTTTGACATGCTGGTGGAGGGCTGGGATGGCTTTTCTCGCAAAGAAGTGCCGACTGGGTAGGTCATAGCATGGTACTGCGTAGGCCATCAGGTCTTTGAAAGCTTCGATTTCAACCAACCGGTAGGGCATCATCTGTAACGAGATTAGTCCAGCAATGTGGGCGTTCAAACCCTGTGTATGCAGATGAGAGGATGAGTACTTTCTTTTCCTAATGAGAGTCTCTTGTAGGGTGAGCTGGACTGGAGAGCTGCATATGGTGGAACTTGCGGTGGTGGTGGTGGTGGTGGTCAGGGCCGTATTTGCCACTAGGCACTTGAGGGCACGTGCCTAGGGCGGGGACAGGCGGGGGGGCGGCACCTGAGCAAGTGTATTTTTTTTTTTTTCGTTTTTTTTTTTTTTTTTTGAATACTAGTTCTGTGGGTCCCTTCCTGAAGACAGGGGGCGGCAGAGCGGCAGCCAGAACACGTGGTGCTGGTGCCGACTCTCCCTACTCCCCCTCACAGTGACCTCACTGACCCCATGCTCACAGCCTCACTGGTGGTGCCGGCCGGAATGTGACTGCTGAGGTGGAGCGGCGGCGCCCTGTGTGCCGACCCTGTGTCCTGTCCTGGACTCGCACATTGCTGGCCAGGAGCTGGAGGACTCGCAGACAGTAGAGCAGTACATGCACAGTAAGTAGTGTACTGTCTCTGTGACTGTCTGTAACGATCTCCCTCCTTGCTCCTGCCCGCGCGCTGCCTGCTGCACGGCTGTCTGTGACTCACCTCACGGTGCTCACTTCTTCCCTCACATTCCTCCTCAGCCTCATTTCTTCCTGTAGTGCCTGAGGCTGGAGGAGCCGTGCAAACACAGCAGCCCTGAATGTATGATATCTGTTTGATCTTTCCTCCCGGCAGACGGACCCAGAGAGTGAGTGGTGGGGGTGGGGTATAATACACCCTCACTCACTATCTGGGTCCTGGGAGCAATCATTGCCACTGCTGGTGTGCAGAGCTGTGTGTGTGTGTGTGTAGCTCTGTGTGTGTGTAGCTCTGTGTGTGCGGAGCTCTGTGTGTGCGGAGCTCTGTGTGTGCGGAGCTGTCTGTGTGTGCGGAGCTGTCTGTGTGTGCGGAGCTCTGTGTGCGCGGAGCTGTATGTGTGTGTCTGTGTGTGCGGAGCTCTGTGTGCGCGGAGCTGTATGTATGTGTCTGTGTGTGCGGAGCTCTGTGTGCGCGGAGCTGTATGTGTGTGTCTCTGTGTGCGGAGCTCTGTGTGCGCGGAGCTGTATGTATGTGTCTGTGTGCGCGGAGCTGTATGTGTGTGTCTGTGTGTGCGGAGCTCTGTGTGCGCGGAGCTGTATGTGTGTGTCTGTGTGTGCGGAGCTGTATGTGTGTGTCTGTGTGTGCGGAGCTCTGTGTGCGCGGAGCTGTATGTGTGTGTCTGTGTGTGCGGAGCTGTATGTGTGTGTCTGTGTGTGCGGAGCTCTGTGTGCGCGGAGCTGTATGTGTGTGTCTGTGTGTGCGGAGCTCTGTGTGTGCGGAGCTGTATGTGTGTGTCTGTGTGTGCGGAGCTCTGTGTGTGCGGAGCTGTATGTGTGTGTCTGTGTGCGGAGCTCTGTGTGCGGAGCTGTATGTATGTGTGTCTGTGCGGTGCTGTATGTGTGTGTGTGCGGAGCTCTGTGTGTGCGGAGCTGTATGTGTGTGTCTGTGTGTGCGGAGCTCTGTGTGTGCGGAGCTGTATGTATGTGTCTGTGTGTGCGGAGCTCTGTGTGCGCGGAGCTGTATGTGTGTGTCTGTGTGTGCGGAGCTCTGTGTGCGCGGAGCTGTATGTATGTGTCTGTGTGTGCGGAGCTCTGTGTGCGCGGAGCTGTATGTGTGTGTCTGTGTGTGCGGAGCTCTGTGTGCGCGGAGCTGTATGTATGTGTCTGTGTGCGCGGAGCTGTATGTGTGTGTCTGTGTGTGCGGAGCTCTGTGTGCGCGGAGCTGTATGTGTGTGTCTGTGTGTGCGGAGCTGTATGTGTGTGTCTGTGTGTGCGGAGCTCTGTGTGCGCGGAGCTGTATGTGTGTGTCTGTGTGCGGAGCTCTGTGTGTGCGGAGCTGTATGTGTGTGTCTGTGTGTGCGGAGCTGTATGTGTGTGTCTGTGTGTGCGGAGCTCTGTGTGTGCGGAGCTGTATGTGTGTGTCTGTGTGCGGAGCTGTATGTATGTGTGTCTGTGCGGTGCTGTATGTGTGTGTGTGCGGAGCTCTGTGTGTGCGGAGCTGTATGTGTGTGTCTGTGTGTGCGGAGCTCTGTGTGTGCGGAGCTGTCTGTGTGTGCGGAGCTCTGTGTGTGCGGAGCTGTATGTATGTGTCTGTGTGTGCGGAGCTCTGTGTGCGCGGAGCTGTATGTGTGTGTCTGTGTGTGCGGAGCTCTGTGTGCGCGGAGCTGTATGTATGTGTCTGTGTGTGCGGAGCTCTGTGTGTGTGTCTGTGTGTGCGGAGCTCTGTGTGCGCGGAGCTGTATGTGTGTGTCTGTGTGTGCAGAGCTCTGTGTGCGCGGAGCTGTATGTGTGTGTCTGTGTGTGCGGAGCTCTGTGTGTGCGGAGCTGTATGTGTGTGTCTGTGTGTGCGGAGCTCTGTGTGCGCGGAGCTGTATGTGTGTGTCTGTGTGTGCGGAGCTCTGTGTGTGCGGAGCTGTATGTGTGTGTCTGTGTGTGCGGAGCTGTATGTGTGTGTCTGTGTGTGCGGAGCTCTGTGTGCGGAGCTGTATGTATGTGTGTCTGTGCGGTGCTGTATGTGTGTGTGTGTGCGGAGCTCTGTGTGTGCGGAGCTGTATGTGTGTGTCTGTGTGTGCGGAGCTCTGTGTGTGCGGAACTCTGTGTGTGCGGAGCTGTATGTATGTGTCTGTGCGGAGCTGTATGTATGTGTGTGTGTGTGCGGAGCTCTGTGTGCGCGGAGCTGTCTGTGTATGCGGAGCTCTGTGTGTGCGGAGCTGTATGTATGTGTCTGTGTGCGGAGCTGTATGTATGTCTGTGTATGCGGAGCTCTGTGTGCGCGGAGCTGTCTGTGTATGCGGAGCTCTGTGTGTGCAGAGCTGTCTGTGTGTGCGGAGCTCTGTGTGTGTGGAGCTCTGTGTGTGCGGAGCTGTATGTATGTGTGTCTGCGGTGCTGTATGTGTGTGCGGAGCTGTATGTATGTGTGTCTGCGCTGCTGTATGTGTGTGCGGAGCTGTATGTGTGTGTGCGGAGCTGTATGTGTGTGTGCGGAGCTGTGTGTGTGTGCGGAGCTGTATGTATGTGTGTGTCTGTGCGGTGCTGTATGTGTGTGTGGTGCTGTATGTGTGTGTGTGCGGGCAGCAGAGCTTTATGTGTGTGTTGGCTGGCAGCGGAGCTGGCTGTGTGTCTGTGCGGTGCTGTATGTATGTGGGGCTGTATGTGTGTGTGTGCAAGCAGCGAAGCTGTATGTGTGTGTGGGGCTGTGTGTGTGGAGCTGTATGTGTGTGTCTGTGCGGTGCTGTGTGTGTCTGTGTGGTGCTGTATGTGTGTGGGGCTGTATGTGTGTGTGCAAGGAGCGGAGCTGTATGTGTGTGTGCGCAGAGCTGTATGTGTGTGTGGGGCTGTGTGTGTGTGCGGAGCTGTATGTATGTGTGTGTCTGTGTGGAGCTGTACGTATGTGCGGAGCTGTCAGTGCCAGTGTGTCGCCCCATCCCGGACCAACTTTTTACTATTGATGCTGCCTATGCAGCGTCAATAATAAAAAGATATAATGTTAAAAATAAGTAAAAAATTTAAAAATTGTGCTATTCTCACCTTCCGCCGTCCACCGATGCGCACGATGCTGCCGCCAGCTTCCGTTCCCAGTGATGCATTGCAAAATTACCCAGATGACTAAGTCATCTGGGTAATTTCGCAATGCATCACTGGGAACAGAAGCTGGCGGCAGCATCACGCGCATCGGGACAGCTTCGGTGGACGCCGGAGGGTGAGTATATAACTTTTTTATTTTAATTATTTTTTTAACAGGGATATGGTGCCTATACTGCTATATATTACGTGGGCTGTTATATTCTACGTGGGCTGTTATATGCTACGTGGGCTGTGTTATACACTGCGTGGGCTGTGTTATACACTGCGTGGGCTGTGTTATACACTGCGTGGGCTGTGTTATACACTGCGTGGGCTGTGTTATACACTGCGTGGGCTGTGTTATACACTGCGTGGGCTGTGTTATACACTGCGTGGGCTGTGCTATACACTGCGTGGGCTGTGCTATACACTGCGTGGGCTGTGCTATACACTACGTGGCTCTTATATACTATGTGGCTGTGTTATATACTATATAATACAGCACTGAGGGGGTATAGAGCTGGAGTAACAGATCTACTCCCTCATTTGCATATGTATGCAAACTGATTTCAGATGAATGGACTGAACATGTAAAAATATTGCTGGAATTGTCTTTGAAAGAGCTACATGGGCATATACATAGATTTGGACCCCTTACTGATTCCCTATGGGACTTGCGAACATGTGCAGCACTTGCGGTTTTACACTTACGATGAGACAAAAAAACACTGCTAGCAGCGTTTTTTTCCGTTGCTGCAAGTACCGCATTTATCGGATCGCGGCAAAACTGCAAGTGCGGCACATGTCCGCAAGTCCCACAGGGAATGAATGAGACCGAACGCAGTGTTGCCGTAAGTGATGCGTTACGTGGCAGATGCAGAAAAACTGCCGGATCGGCCACGAATGGTAAAAATCGCTGATGTGAAAGTAGCCCAAGTCACTGCCGACAGTGTCTGCATTAGTCATACTGACCAGTGGGGGAGGCAGCACGAAAAGTGCCTAGGGCAGCAGAAACTCTAAATACGGCCCTGGTGGTGGTGGACATGGCGGATTGAGAGAGGGTTGGTGATGGTATTCTTGATGTTGGCCTACATACAGTGTTTCCTACCAATAATCTTGCGATTCCCTGACTGCTTTGGCCTTGCGATGATACCTCCACATTTGCTGCTGGTGGTGTCCTAACCGGTGGGCTTACAGTGAGGGAAGCAATGTAGCATTGCTGACTACCTTCATTCTGAGCAGGTGCACCAACGGTACGTGACGTTTGGTAGTTAGTCCAGGCTTGCAAGTGCATGCTGGTTAAATGTCTACGCATGCACATTGTATTTCAATTTTGAAGATTCTTCCCTCTGCTAAAGGTCTTTGAGCATTTCTTACAGATAACTTTGCACTGATCATTCGGATCTTGGTTAAAAAATTGCCACACTGCACTCTTCCTACTATCGAATACCTTTTCAGGCATTGCACGCTGTGCTATTTTGCTTTTCCCACTACCACCAGATGCTCCACCACCACCACCACCATAAGTACCAGCTGGCAACGACCGCCCACGGCCTCTTCCACCAGACTTCCTCATTTTTGGGAAAATCTAACCAAAATAACAACCGTTATATGGTACTGTAAAACAAGGTAGAAGGTGTATATAAACTTGTTGAGAATTTAAATCTCCCTTTTTTTGGGAGACTGCACCAAAACTCAGGCCCAGCGTATAACACAACACAATGTAAGTGGCAGAACGTGGCTGGCTGATATACAACAAACTAACAGACCTGACGTATATCCACTTTGTGACAATTTGAATCTCCCTTTTTTGGGGGGGGGAGACTGCACCAAAACTCAGGGACAGTGTATAACACAACACAATGTAAGTGGCAGAACGTGGCTGGCTGATATACAACAAACTTACAGACCTGACGTATATCCACTTTGTGACAATTTGAATCTTCCTTTTTTGGGGGGGAGACTGCACCAAAACTGAGGCCCAGTGTATAACACAACACAATGTAAGTGGCAGAACGTGGCTGGCTGATATACGACAAACTAACAGACCTGATGTATATCCACTTTGTGACAATTTGAATCTCCCTTTTTTGGGGGGAGACTGCACCAAAACTCAGGGCCAGTGTATAACACAACACAATGTAAGTGGCAGAACGTGGCTGGCTGATATACGATAAACTAACAGACCTGACGTATATCCACTTTGTGACAATTTGAATCTCCCTTTTTTTGGGGGGAGACTGCACCAAAACTCAGGCAGCCCAGTGTATAACACAACACAATGTAAGTGGCAGAAAGTGGCTGGAAGATATATGACAAAATACAAGGACTGTAGTACAATTTCAATCTCCCTACAACGATCTCAGGACAAGTATGGCAGCAATACAAAAGACTGCTGCACACAAAAGTGTGGACAAATAAACAAGATAACTGTGCAGAAAGGAGCAACAGGATTTTTGCTTTTAAAAAAGCAGTTGGTTTGCACAGCAGCGTGCAAACAGCAATGCAGCTATCAGGGAGCCTTATAAGGCAGCCTAATAAGCTACAGAGCTGATGCACAAAAATATACCCTCCACTGTCCCTGCAAAAAAAAGGTGGTGTTGGACAGTGGAAATCTCTACAGCCCAAGCGGTTTGGGGGTTAATCTTCCCTCCCTAACTATGTCCCTTCTTCTGATGAAGCTGCAGCAACCTCTCCCTATGCTTCGATCGGCAGAAGTGAGATGGCGGTCGGCGTGCACGCGCCTTTATAGCCCCTGTGACGCCGCAGAAAGCAAGCCAATCACTGTCATGCCCTTCTCTAAGATGGTGGGGACCGAGACCTATGTCATCACGCTGCCCACACTCTGCATCCTCCTTTATTGGCTGAGAAATGGCGCTGAACGCGTCATATGAAACGCGACTTTGGCGCGAAGATCGCCGACCGCATGGCCGATCCCACACTAGGATCAGGTCTTGTTTCATGAAACCCGACTTTGCCGAAAGTCGGCGATTTTTGAATTTGTCCGATCCGTTTAGCTCAACCCTATTGCTGATGTTTTGGGGATGTGTGAGCTACAAAGGCACAGGAAACATGGTCAAAGTTGAAGGAAAGATGAATGCAGCACATTATCAGCCACTCCTGGAAACAAATTTGCAATCATCAGCCCAGAAGCTGCGCATGGGACGTACTTGGACATTCCAACATGACAATGATCCAAAACACAAGGCCAAGTCGACCAGTCATTGTCTACAGTAGAACAAAGTGAAGGTTCTGGAGTGGTTATCTCAGTCTCCTGACCTCAATATCATTAAGCCACTCTGGGGAAATCTCAAGCGCGCAGTTCATGCTAGACAACCCAGGAATTTACAGGAACTGGAGGCTTTTTGCCAAGAAGAGTGGGCAGCTTTACCATCTGAGAAAATAAAGAACCTCATCCACAACTACCACAAAAGACTTCAAGCTGTCATTGATGTTAGAGGGGGCAATACACGGTATTAAAAAAAAAGGGCTATGTGCACTTTTTATCAGGGTCATTTGGCTTTCTTCTGGCGACTCAACGTGCCTCCTTAGGGTATGTGTCCACGTTCAGGATTGCATCAGGATTTGGTCAGGATTTTTCATCAGTATTTGTAAGCCAAAACCAAGAGTGGGTGATAAATGCAAAAGTGGTGCATATGTTTCTATTATACATTTCCTCTAATTGTTCCAGTCCTGGTTTTGGCTTACAAATACTGATGAAAAATCCTGACCAAATTCTGATGCAATCCTGAACGTGGACACATACCCTTATTGTGCATCTTGAAACAACCACACCGCTAGTTTTCAGAGAGTCCAGTATTTCAGCTGATGTTATTTGTGGATTAAAGAGAAAACACTGTAGTTTGACAATAAATGGCTTCACCCAACCATTAACCATGAATAGAGAAAAAGTTTTGGTGTTTTCATTCATATTCAATGAAAAAAGGCTAAGAAAGCAAATTCTGCCGGGGTATGTACTTTTGAGCACAATTGTACATTGATTGGCCCCTACAGTAATTATATCCACACTTTCCACCATGAACCAATAATGTATGTTCCTCATCCTGACCCCCACATAGTAATTATGTCACCCCTTTATTTAATAAGGTCCCAGATCCTGAGCCCCTATATTACTCCCATCCTGGTCCTCTATGTCCACTTTAATTTTGTCCACATCCTGAGCCCTATGTGCACTTCCCTGCCCAATCACAGGGGGGGGGGGGGAGTCTTCTTACCTTCACTCACTCCCCAGCGTCCTCTTGCGGCATGATTCATGGCCTTTTGAACAGTATCCTGACACCCAAGAAAACGAGGCAGCAAGTACAAGTCAAGTACCATCAGTAACAGCTGACCATTAGGGTGAGGATTTGGCCCAGAGACAGGCAATATCAGAAGGTATATTATCAGAATCAGAAGAACTACAGGATTTAGACAGTGACACATCTTATGTTACTAGAGCTGGCAGAATTATCCGAAAGCCGGCGCACCTCAAGGATTATATCTAACTGACTTATTATTTTGGATATCTAACTTGGTCATGTTATCCATTGTTTTATTATTTTTCATTGTTCTTAGATATCTAACTTGGTCATATTATCCATTGTTTTATTATTTTTCATTGTTCTTAGATATCTAACTTGGTCATGTTATCCATTGTTTTATTATCTTTCATTGTTCTTAGATATCTAACTTGGTCATGTTATCCATTGTTTTATTATTTTTCATTGTTCTTAGATATCTAACTTGGTCATGTTATCCATTGTTTTATTATTTTTCATTGTTCTTCCAGTTAAAAAAGAAAAAGGATGCAGCAATCTAATATATAAAGCTGAATGTGTGTGTGTGTGTATGTATGTATGTATGTATGTATGTCCGGGATTGGCATCTGAACCGTAGCAGCTACAGCCACAAAATTTTGCACAGTCACACGTCTGGACCCCGAGAGCGTCATAGGCTATGTTGTGAGGTGAAATTTTAACCCCGCGCTTTCCAATTCACCAAACAATTTTGCCCCTATCTACATAATGGGGAAAAAGTGAAAGGAAAAGTGTTGGAGGCGTCGCAGCTACAGGCACAAAATTTTGCACAGTCACACGTCTGGACCCTGAGAGCGTCAAAGCTATATTGTGAGGTGAAATTTTAACCCCGCGCTTTCCAAGTCACCAAACAATTTTGCCCCTATCTACATAATGGGGAAAAAATGAAAGGAAAAGTGTTGGAGGCAAATTAACAGCTGCCAGATGTGAACAAGGGGGACTTAAAGAATGACAGCGATGGCACCAAAGAGTATATACTGTACAGTTGCTAAGGTGGGGCCCCAACATGGGATAATCACACCACCACGGGGATATGAACACACACACAAAATGCGCCACACACTACCACGTGCTCGAACACATATACCACCCTCAGTGCACATTTCACCACACATACACCAACCTCGCCACATAAAAGTAGAAACACAAAAGTCGCCGCTCAAAACTCGCCACGCGCAAAACTCTCCACATGCAAAACTCGCCACACGTGCAAAACTCGCCACACGCAAAACTTGCACACGCAGAAAAATTGCCACACGCAGAAAAATTGCCACATGCACAAAAGTTGCAACACATGCAAAAGTTGCCTCACACAAAACTTGCACATACTCAAAAGGCACCACACATAAAACTCGCCACGCGCAAAACTCGCCATGCGCAAAACTTGCTGCACACAACTTGCTACACTAACCTGTCACATGCAACTCGACACACAAAAAGTTGCTACACGCATGTCGCCACACAAAACTCATCTCACAAAAGTCCCTACATGCATGTCGCCACACGCAACTCAACACACACAACTTGACACACGAAACTCGCCCTAAAACACACACAAGTCTGGTATCCTTCAAAAATAAAAATCTGATTAATAAGCAGACAAACTACAAGAGCAACAAATGTACCATATAGGAATCCGGCAGCTGTCAGTCACATGACCAGTCTATTATGTGTATGTGTGAGCTAATATATACTGCCAGGGGGTGGGCTTACTGTTGGCTGGGGATTTATCAGGCTGCCATTTTAGCTTACAAATACTGAGGTAAAAATACTGACCAAATAACGTGTGAACGAGGGCTAATACAGGAGGAGATGGCATACAGCTATATACTATATACAGGAGATGACACACAGGTATATACTATTTACAGGGGAGATGACACACAGGTATATACTATATACAGGAGGAGATGACACACAGATATATACTATATACAGGAGAGATGACACACAGGTATATACTATATAGAGGAGGAGATGACATACAGGTACATACTACATACAGGAGGAGATGACATACAGGTATATACTATATACAGGAGGAGATGACACACAGGTATATACTATATACAGGAGCAGATTACCTACAGGTATATAGTATATACAGGAGGAGATGACACAGGTATATGCTATGTATAGGAGGAGATGACATACAGGTATATACTATATACAGGAGATGACACACAGATATATACTATATATAGGTGAGATGACACACAGGTATATACTATATACAGGAGATTACATACAGGTATATCTAATATATAAAGCTGAATGTGTGTATGTATGTATGTGTGTATGTCCGGGATTGGCATCTGTACCGTCGCAGCTACAGCCACAAAATTTTGCACAGTCACACGTCTGGACCCCGAGAGCGTCATAGGCTATGTTGTGAGGTGAAATTTTAACCCCGCGCGTTCCAATTCACCAAACAATTTTGCTCCTATCTACATAATGGGGAAAAAGTGAAGGGAAAAGTGTTGGAGGAAAATTGACAGCTGCCAGATGTGAACAATGAGGACTTAAAGAATGAGAGCGATGGCGACAAAGAGTATATACCGTACAGTTGCTAAGGTGGGGCCCCGACATGGGATACTCACCACACACGGGGATATGAACACAAACACAAAATGCGCCACACACTACCACGTGCTTGAACACATATACCACCCTCAGCACACATTTCACCACACACACACACCAACCTCGCCACATAAAAGTCGAAACACAAAAGTCACCACTCAAAACTCGCTACATGCAAAACTCGCCATATGCAAAACTAGGCTCACGCAAAACTCGCCACACGTGCAAAACTCACCTCATGGAAAACTCACCTCATGCAAAACTTGCACACACAGAAAAATTGCCACATGTACAAAAGTTGCACCACATGCAAAAGTTGCCTCACACAAAACTTGCACATACTCAAAATGCACCACACATAAAACTCGCCACGCGCAAAACTCGCCATGCACAAATCTTGCTGCACACAACTTGCTACACTAACCTGTCACATGCAACTCAACACACAAAATGTTGCTACACGCATGTCGCCACACAAAACTCATCTCACAAAAGTCGCTACATGCATGTCGCCACACGCAACTCAACACACACAACTTGACACATAAAACTCGCCGTAAAACACACACAAGTCTGGTATTGTCCTTCAAAAATAAAAATCTGATTAATAAGCAAACTACAAGAGCAACAAATGTACCATATAGGAAATACGGCAGCTGTCAGTCACATGACCTGTCTATTATGTGTATGTGTGAGCTAATATATACTGCCAGGGGGGAGGGCTTCCTGTTGGCTGGGGATTTATCAGGCTGCCAATAGCAACCAATCACAGCTCAGCTTCTATTTTGCTACAGTTAATTAACCTGAGCTCTGATTGGTTAATATAGGCAACAAAGACATTCTCAGTATAACAAAGCTAATATATGTTGTGAAATGCTTCTATTTGCTTAGTTTTTGCCTTTTAATAATTACATTTCTATCTATTTGTTTTGTGGTTTTTGTGTGCAGAATAAATTTTTGTTAACACATTCTATTTTGCTAACAGCAGTCATTAACCCGGGCGAAGCCGGGTAGTACAGCTAGTATGTTATATATAATTTGGCCTCTAGGGGTCTTACTATGTTTATGTGTGTACTATAGTGTTGTTGGAACTTGTTGGTCAGTGGTGGAGAAGGCTTATGTAATGGAGGATTACACCGCATGTAATAAACAGCCTGTTAATACCAACAGAGTGTGATCCCTGACAGGAAACAACTAACAGAACAATCAGCATATCCTCTTTAGACTAGACAGCCTGGCGCGATAGCAGCCATTGATGCCGACAGGCAGCTCACAGGGTTCCTGTCCAGTGGCCATGGAATACTGATGTGAGCAGTGGACTAGGGTCTGGCAAATTTATGCGCTCATCTCTAAAATGTAACAAGTCACTGTGAGATCCATGGCTGTATAGTACAACTTTATTCCAAAAAAAGCCCAAAAACACCCACTACTTTTTTTTAATAAAAATTAATGACTTTACATTATGCATTGCAAGTGTCCTTTTATACAGGTAGATGAACAGCCCATAAGGCAATCAGCACTCGGTAACTTTCATTTTATTGTAACAATGAAAGTGAAGAGTTTGAGCTTACAGCGGATAATTCCTTGGATTTATTCCACTGAAATCATCTGTGGATGTGAATCTTCTCTGATTTATGGCTGCCTTCTGTACCAATTCTTTTGAATGAATGATTGCTGATATTACAGACTCATAATTCAGTATAATAGATGACACTGTTAGTTGCTAGTATACATTTAAACAGGATTAGGACACTGTTCGTCATTGAACTTTTCTTTTGCAAAGAAATCAGAGTCAAATTCTTCATTTATATCTGAGAGTGCTACATAAATGTCCCCATTTTTCACAGTCACTTTGTGAGTCCTTTGTTTCTTTCCTTTAGAGAACCACTTTTTTGATTGTTTTGGGTCTTGAGGGTTAACTCCTTGGTAGAGGCCTTCACCAGTTTCCAGAACGATTTTATATTTGTGCCAAGGACAAACAACACATGCTTGACCATTAATATCCTGCACAGAAAAGAACATTTGTTAATATAAGCACTAATTCAACTGACATTCCCCTGCATAGTTGAAAAGAACCTGTCAGGGCTGATAATGCTATTACCTTTCAGATTTATCTTATGCAGGGTTTGATATGATATATCTCCAGGGTAATAGCATTTTGAATATGATAAAAATACTCTTTTTCAGAATTAAGAATAAAACATGGACAATGCTAAACTAAGGACGGTTTCACATTTGCGGTTGTGTCCGCAGCATTTCTGACGCATTCAGCCGAATGTGTCTTGATTTCATATCTTTTACATTGTGGACGCAGGTACATGCGTTTGCATGCGTTCGTCTGCGTTCGCTTACGCGTGCGTATTTTCGCGGTGTGCGGCTGGGCACGGCTAACACACCATGTTGCAATTTTTGAGGCTGCAAATTTCCACCGCCATATGCATGCGGACGCTTGCGGAAGGAGTGCGCCAAAACAATGCATTACAGTCTATGGGAACGCATAGGAACACAAGGACATGCGTTTGCGTACGCATGTGTTTTCTGAGTAAACAAGAAATCCCATGAGACACGCCCATTTGGCGTGGCTTGTGTCAGGGAAATTCTCCTGGAAAATCTTTTCCTATCGAACGCATGCGCGTAAAAACCGCAAATGCATGCAAAAACGCACACAAATGCATTCAAAGGCAGTGTTTTTTCTGTTTTGTGTAAGCTGATGCAGATAAAACACGCTGTGTTATCATGCATTTGCATGCATTTTTGCATGCGGTTGCGGTTGCAGACAAGACGCTGCGGACTCAATAGGAAATGTGAAACTAGCCTAAGTGGTAATAAGATGCAAGGTGGAGAGCTGAAAAAACATTATAAAGTGGCACCACTGGAAGGCAGGCAAGGATGCAACAATAAGTTCCAATATAGATACATGAATAACAGTCCAAAGAATCACTAATAAAATTAGGATGAAATATTGGTATGTCCACAAAAATGTGAAGACTACATTGGCCAGCAAACACATATTACTCAAATGAAGGTGCAAGTGTATATAATGCTAATCAGAACGCTGGAGCCTCAATACACAGGACTGTACAATGATACATTATTATTTAAGGAATACAAACATACCTTACCTAACCTTGCGATGGTGCCACTTCCCCAACGCACGTTTCGGCAGCGTGACTTCGTCAGGGGGGACAATGTATCATTGTGCAGTCCTGTGTATTGAGGCTCCAGCGTTGAGCCCATAACACTGTAAGGAGGACTATATGGGCCCATAATGATGTACTTGGACTATATGGGACCCATAATAATAGATGTAGAACTATATGGGGCACATAATACTGTATGGAGGACTATATGAGACCCAAAATGATGTATGTAGGACTATATGGGGCCCATAATGATGTATGTAGGACTATATGGAGCCCACAATAATGCATGTAGGACTATATAGGGCCCACAATAATGCATGTAGGACTATATGGGCCCATGATACTGTATAGAGGACTATAAGGGACACATAATAATGTATAGAGGACTATATGGGCCCATAATACTTTATGGAGGACTATTTGGTACCCATAATAGTGTATGGAGGACTGTATGGAGCCCCCAAGACTGTATGGAAGACTATGTGGGGCCCATAATAATGTATGTACGATTATATGGGACCCATAATAATGTGTGTAGGACTATAATAATGTATAGTCGACCTCATAAGGCCCCAAAACTATATGGGTCACTATATGGGCCATAATAACCTATGTGGGACTATATGGGACCCATAATAATGTAGTATGTAGGACTACATGGAGCCCATAATACTGTATGGAGGACTATATGGGGCCCATAATAATGTATGCAAAACTAAATGGGACCTATAATAATGTATGTAGAATTTTATGGAGCCAATAATGTATGTAGGACTATATGAGGCCCTTAATAATGTATGGTGGACTATGTTGGGCCCTTAATAAAGTAGGTAAGATTATATGGGGCCAATAATAATGTATGTAGGACTATATGGGGCTCATAATAATGTATAGTCGACTTTATAAGGCCCAAAAACTATATGGGTCACTATATGGGGCCATAATAATGTATGTTAGACTCTTTGGGACCCATAATAATGTAGGTAGGACTATATGGAGCCCATAATACTGTATGGAGGACTATATGGGGCCCATAATAATGTATGCAAAACTAAATGGGACCTATAGTAATGTATGTAGAATTTTATGGAGCCAATATGGTGTGTAGGACCATTATAATGTATGGAGGACTACACTGCCGATTTTGCAAGTTTTCCCACCTACAAAGAATGGAAACGTCTTTAATTTTTTTTTTATCATAGGTACAGTTCAACTTTGAGAGACAGAATCTAATAATAAGAGCCAGAAAATCACATGATTTTTAAATAATTAAATTGGATTTTCTTGCATGAAATAAGTATTTGATCACCTACCAACCAGAAAGAATTCTGCCTCTCACAGACCTGTTAGTTTTTCTTTAAGAAGCCCTCCTACTCTGCACTCAATACCTGTATTAATTGCATCTGTTTGAACGTGTTACCTGTATAAAAGACACCTGTCCACACACTTAATTAATAACATGTCAATATTTCCACCATGGTCAAGATCAAAGAGCTGCCTAAGGACACCTGCACTTGCCGTGTTTGGAGGAAGAAGAAGCATGACTACAACCCCAAGAACAACGTCCCAACTGTAAAGCATAGTGGGGGAAACATCATACTTTGGGGTACTTTTCTGCAAAGGGGACAGGACGACTGCACCGTTTTGAAGGGAGGATTGATGGGGTCATGTATCGCGAGATTATGGCCAACAACCTCTTCTGGAGCTACGCTACTGTAACTGTATCGGCGTGCGCCGATACAGTTACATTCTGTGGCAGAGCAGGGAGAATCGATCTCCCTGCTCTGCCGCCTGGCCGCTATGGGGCCCCTGAGCAGGCCGGGGGGCTCTGTACCAGCAGTGGGCCCCCCACCCATCATCGCAGGGTCAGCTGTTTTGGCTGGATGCCGATACAGCTGACCGCATTGATGAGAGAGGGAGCTTATGCTCCCTCTCCCATCATCCCCCTGTCAGCATCTGACGTCACTGACGCCGACACTGACGGCGGGCATGATGACGTCAGTACTCGGTGCCTGCAGTCGGAGATTAGCCGGAGCTGGGAGCAGCGCACAAACCAGGAGGAAGAGAGGTGAGTATGTAGTTTATGGGGCTACATTACACTCTAGATAGGAGGTCTCAAGCTGCATTCCTCAAGGGCAGCAAACAGGTCATATTTTCAGGATTTTTCAGGATTTTGTACTGCAAAAGTGGTAATTTAATCACCTACACACAAAATGATTACAGCACCTTGTGCAATGCTAAGGAAATCTTGAAAACATTCATGGTTTGAGGCCCTTGAGGAATGCAGTTTGAGACCCCTGCTATAGAGGGTGGCTATGGGGGTACATTATACTACAGAGGGTGGCTATGGGGGTGCATTATACTACAGGGGGTGGCTATGGGGGTGCATTATACTACAGAGGGTGGCTATGAGGGTGCATTATACTACAGAGGGTGGCTATGGGGGTGCATTATACTATAGAGGATAGCTATGGGGGTGCATTATACTACAGAGGGTGCCTACGGGGGTGCATTACACTACAGAGGCTGCCTATGGGTGTGCATTACGCTACAGAAGATGGCTATGGGGCTGCATTACACTACAGAGGCTGCCTATGGGGTGCATTACACTACGGAGGGTGCCTATGAGGGTGCATTACATTATAGAGGATGCTTATGGGGGTGCAATACACTATAGAGGCTGCCTGTGGGGGAGCATTACATTATAGAGGATGCCTATGGGGGTGTATTACATTATAGAGGCTGCCTATGGGGAAGCATTACACTACAGAGGCTGCCTATAGGGGTGCATTATACTGTAGAATCTGCCTGTTGGGAGTGCATTATACAATATAGAGTCTGCCTATGTGGAGTGTATTATACTATATGGAGACCTATGTGGAGTGCATTATACTATATGGAGGCCTATGGGGAGTGCATTATATTTTATGGAGCCCTATGAAGAGTGCATTATACTTTATATAATGTAGAGTCTGCAACAACTAATCTCACATATACATATATGTGGGAATAAGAAGAGATTCCAAAATTTTAATAAAAGCAGTTTTTATTGGTAAATCATTAAAAACACATACAAATTTGAATAAGTAAAAAAGCAAAAATACCGTAGGGGACACCTCAAACACCAAAACACCTATGTGCTAATACAGAGGTAGGATGTGTCTACAGCCACAACGGGTGATAAATAAGTAGTCAAAAGCTACCGCCACCATTTGATCAATATCTAAAGTGCCTAGCTAAATACAATAGCAACATATGGCGGGTATAAAATACGGTAGGTGGCGACAAGAACCTGGATATAATAACAAATACAAATATATCACTAAATTTATGACTAACAATCAAAATGCATCATAGAGCACAGAGGCTCATGGACTATGTAATATACCTTGTAAAATCTCCATATATGCTAACACGTCTCCATATACCATAATATGACCACCTTATCCCATAGCAAGCGGTATGACACAACCATGTGGTAAAAACTCGTTACCTTGTGCAGATGCTGGTGCTCGTGGTGTCCCCTCACCCCGATGCACATATCGCCTCCTGCTTCTTCCGGAAGGGGTGTACATTAAACTATATGGAGACAGTGGACCTATGGGGAGTGAATTATACAATATGGAGACCTATGGGGAGTACATTATGCTATGTGGAGACCCATGAGAAGTACAGTATATTTTACTATATTCCCATGAGAAGTGTATTTTACTATATTGAGGATTATCTGGTGTATTATCCTATATGGAAGCTTTCTAGGGGGCCATCATACAGTGTGGAGATTACAGTGAGGAGGCCATCATACAGCGTTGGAGACATTAAACAGTTTGGGGGCCACTATGGTGTCAGTATATATACAGTGAGGGGGCATTGTACTGTGTATAAGAGAGCATCAGATTGTGTATAGAGGATCTGTACAGGGAGGAGACTCAGGACATTATTAAATGTAAAGTGGGCACTTATTGTTATAGGGGAATTCAGGTTACTGTGACTGTCAAAGGGGCACACAGGGCAATATTACTTTTTAGGGGACAAATGTGGGCACTGTTTTCTAGAGCACTTGCACCCATTATTACTATATTATAGAGGGTTGCTTTAGAATTTAGAGGGCACAGAGAACCACACAGCAGGTGCAGTAATAGGGACACATACAACAGCAGAATTAGGGTACCAGAAGGATGAGGAGTTTGTGCAGGTTGGGAATAGATGGTGACATGCTAAAAATGTGAGATGTGAAATGTGTCTTTGTTGTAATCTCTGTAGCCGAGTCGTGGCTGGAGGAGTTGTCATGTCGGCCTGGGCCAGATGGAAAAGGTGTGAAAAGTGAATGATTCCATCTGAAAGAACGTCAGCTGTAAGTCACCATCTATAACTGTGCTGTGATCTCTTATATGTTCTGTAGGACTGGCGTCTACCACTGACCATATAGCCGTAACATCCATGATGGTCTTCACATAGGTTATTTTCAGCAACAGCACAATCATCTGCTGAGGTTCTCCTCCACTATTAGGGTGCGCCACCCAGTTATGGTCAAGGTTACCTGCTTATGGGCCCACTCAGAAGTGTGAAAGCCCCCCCCCCCCCCCCCCCCCCCCCCCGGAACCAAAACCCTAGCCATGCCTCTGTCAAAACCAAAAAGATCTGGAGAAGATCTGTATGGAGGAGTGGGCCATAATCCCTTCTGCTGTGTGTGTAAACTTGCTCAAGAACTGCAGGAAAAGTCTGACCTCTAATTGCAAACAAAGGGATATTTACCAAATATTAAGTTCTGTTTTTCTACTGTACAAATACTTATTTCACATTTATTAAAAGAAAAATAGTCTGACAGCACTGCTAATGGGCAAGATTACCATCAGCTAGGTTAATGCCCTATGAATTTAGGCCGCACCTGTGGACTCTGGGTGCTTATCCAGAAAACAGTACTTAGTTTGTGCAGTGAAGAAATTGCAGATAGCACTCACCAGTCCTTAAAACTTCTTCCTTTATTCAAATACTTAAAACGTCATGGCTAGAGGAACAGGTTACTGGGATGTGCGAGCCAGTGCTGACGACGGCCGTTTCGCACTGCACGGCGCATCAACAGGTCAGTATGTCAGAGGATATGATGATGAGAGAAATATCTTTGTTCAAATAGACTCCTCCCCTCATATCCTCCTCCCAACCAAAAGACAAAATGCATAATAAATATTAACAGTAAAAAACATTGCAACATTATGTGTACTTAAATCTCTGTACAATAAGGGAAACAATCTTTATATATTATGTTATTACACTTAACAATATCCACTTTACTGCAATAATGACAAGAGAGTATCGCTCCGCTAGGCTTTACCTCTAAAGGAAGGAAGGACTCTATATAATCCTCAGATCACATGATAGTCCCCAATTCACCTATTTGTTATGTACTAACCCCTTTTTATTACAGGAATATAGACATCTATTCTATCATTTAGCCAATCTTTAGTCGCACCTGTGCGTATAATCCATTTAGCCTCTCGTTGCAGCAGTAATTTATGCAAATTACCGCCTCTAGGTGGCAGCACCACTCTTTCTAAACCTGCGAACATCAGGACATCAGGATCTCCCCCATGTTTCTCCTTAACATGGTTAATCAGTCGTTGGACACCCTTTCCTGTCGTGATAGACTTGTAGTGCTCTCTAAATCGTATGTATAAGGAGCATATTGTCTTTCCTATGTAAAAAGACCCGCATGTGCACAAGACTACATACACCACGAAATCTGTTTTGCACAATATAAATTGCATTACTGTATGTTTAATTGCCCCCATGCAGATCTCACGGTCAGTCATATGAAATCTGCAACAAGGGCAATGCCCACATTTATGGTTGCCCTTGGGAATACCTCTGGTTAGCCAATTTTTATTTGGTTCACCTAAACGGTTATGAACCAAAACATCTCTAAGTCTCGTGCTACGCTTGTATGAAATAAGGGGCCCTCTTGCTACAATCTCTGCTAAATCTTTGTCCCTCTCCAGGATGTGCCAGTTTCTTCTTATTGAGGAGCATGTTTTTTGGTCCAAGGGGCCGTACTGAAAACAGAATGCCAGTCTTTTTTCGTACTTCTTTCCCGCTACATTACAATCTATTAAATAGATCTTTAGCCTGCTGTTCCCATCCTTCCTGTGTATTGTTCATTCGTTTTACCCTTAAAACTGACTATATGATAGTGATTGTTTAGTATACCCCGGATGGTAGCTATTGTAGTGCATCATGGAATTGGTGGCCGTGGGTTTACAGTAGACGGAAGTGCAGATGGACCCCTCCCTTACCTCAACCAATACGTCAAGGAACTCCATACGTGTCCCCCCATAATTTGATGTGAACGACATATTCATATCATTAACCTGATTCAAGTATGATACAAACTCCTGAAATAATTGTTCCGTACCATCCCATATTATGAACACGTCATCGACGTATCGAAAGTATGTCTTAATGTACCTCAAATAGGGGTTTTGAATAGCATACACATATTTCTCCTCAAAATAACTGAGGAATAAATTTGCGAAGGTACATCCTGCCAGAGTCCCCATCGCGGTCCCAATAGATGTAGAAAATCTTTACACAAAAATACCACAGCAGCTGGGTGTGAAAGTCATAAGAGAAATTCTCAATAATACTGACAGAAGCCAGGCATTTATTGATTTTGCTTGCAAGAGTATGTATTACATCCTCACGCACAATGCATTCATGTTCATGGACACATGGTATCTACAAAAAGTTGGGACAGCGATGGGGACTCCGCCAGCATGTACCTTCGCAAATTTATTCCTCAGTTATTTTGAGGAGAAATATGTGTATGCTATTCAAAACCCTTATTTGAGGGGGTGAGATCTGCATGGGGGCAATTAAACATACAGTAATGCAATTTATATCGTGCAAAACAGATTTCATGGTATATGTAGTCTCGTGCATATGCGGGTCTTTTTACATAGGCCTCTTATAAGTACAATTTAGAGAGCACTACAAGTCTATCACGACAGGAAAGGGTGTCCAACGACTGATTAACCACATTAAGGAGAAACATGGGGGAGATCCTGATGTCCTGATGTTCGCAGGTTTAGAAAGAGTGGTGCTGCCACCTAGAGGCGGTAATTTGCATAAATTACTGCTGCAACGAGAGGCTAAATGGATTATACGCACAGGTGCGACTAAAGATTGGACTAAATGATAGAGTAGGCGTCTATATTCCTGTAATAAAAAGGGCTTAGTACATAACAAATAGGTGAAATGGGGACTATCATGTGATCTGAGGATTATATAGAGTCCTTCCTTCCTTTAGAGGTAAAGCCTAGCGGAGCGATACTCTCTTGTCATTATTGCAGTAAAGTGGATATTGTTAAGTGTAATAACATAATATATAAAGATTGCTTCCCTTATTGTACAGAGATTTAAGTACACATAATGTTGCAATGTTTTTACTGTTAATATTTTTTATGCATTTTGTCTTTTGGTTGGGAGGAGGATATGAGGGGAGGAGTCTTGAACAAAGATATTTCTCTCACCATCATATCCTCTGACATACTGACCCGTTGAAGCGCCGTGCAGCGCGAAACGGCCGTCGTCAGCACTGGCTCGCACATCCCAGTAACCTGTTCCTCTAGCCATGACATTTTAAGTATTTGAATAAAGGAAGAAGTTTTAAGGATCGGTGAGTGCTATGTGCAATTTCTTTTTTCTTCACTGCACAAATACATATTTCATACAATAAAATGCAAATTATTATGTAAGCACCATACAATGTGATTTTCTAGATTTTTCTAAAAGATTCTTTCTCCCACAGTTGAAGTGTACCTACAATAAAAATTACAGACCTCTCTATTCTTTGTAGGTGTAAAAACCTGAAAAAATCAGCAGTGTATTGAATACTTATTTTCCCCACTGTACGGGGTCCATAATACTGTTTAGAGGACTATGTGGAGCCCATTATACTGCATGCAGGACTATGTGGGGCCCATTATACTGCATGGAGAACTATGTGGGCTCCATAATGCTGTGTGGAGGACTATTTGGGGCCCATAATACTGTATGGAGGACTGTCTGGGGCACATTATATGATATGGAGCAATATGTGGGGCCCATTTTACTGTATGGAGGAAAATGTGGTGTCATAATACTGTATGGAGGAATATGTGGATATTTTTACTGTATGGAGGACTATGTGGGGTCCATAATACTGTATGTAGGACTATATGCGCCCACTATACTGTATGAAGACCATGTGGGGCCCATTATACTGTTTGAAGGACTATCAAATACGGGATCTCAGATACAGATACCATCATCAATAGTAGTCCTGCGGAGACCACCCACAACTACTTGGGATAATACCCTGTGAAGCTTCCAACTAACATATAAACCAAAGAACTGAAGCATATTAATCACAAAGAATGTATAAGAAAAAAGGGATATACTTTATTTACAATTGAATTACAATATAAAATGCGGTCATTTATATTTCAAACCTAAGTATCAAGTATGCTAAACGTGTGATATCATTTTGGCCCCCCGAGGAAGCCGAAAGCGAAACGCGCGTAGCGGCGCATGTGTGCACCAATGGATACAGATGTGGGTAAGAGCATATAATTGGAACACTTGTTCCCTTTACATAAGGTTGTTACTATGTGGTCATTGACTGTTTTTGAAGTGAGGGATAGTTGTATCCCTATACCTATGTAATAGTAGGGGAGCTTAACCGCCTTGATATCTATTCATGCACTGGCACTTTATAATCTTGTAATAGGTGGTTATATCAACCCCCGTTGTGGTACTTCTGTGCCTATACCCTATTCCTATGGTGCAGCTCACGTTTCTATGGGTGCAACCGTACTGTATTCTCAAATAGCTCTGTTCATGATACTTAGGTTTGAAATCTAATTGACCGCATTTTATATTGTAATTCTATTGTAAATAAAGTATACCCCTTTTTCTTATACATTCTTTGTGATTAATATGCTTCAGTTCTTTGCTTTCTATGTTTGAAGGACTATGTGGGGCACATTATACCATTTGGAGGGCTATGTGGGGGCATCCTACTTTATGGAGAGCTATGTAGGGGCTACTATACTATTTGGAGGGCTATATGGGGTCATTATACTATTTGGAGAGGTATGTGGACACAATTATACTATTTGGAGAGCTATGTGGGGCCATTATACCGTTTTTAGGGCTATGTTAGGGCCATTATACTATTTTGATGGCTATTTGGTGGCTATTATACTATTTGGAGGGCTATGTGAGGGCCATTATACAGTGTAGTGTATGGAGGCACATTATACTACATGGAGGGCTGTGTTGTATTCACAGTTGGGGCATCATATTGTGTTTCGGTCACCATACTTTGCAGAGGAGGGGAGTAGAATAGGGTAATCATACCGTGTGTGTGGAGGGTAGTGTGGAAGAATTCACTGTGGGGGTATCATATTGTGTTTTGGTGGGGATACTATTGTTGACATCATACTTTATGGGGGCAATGAAAGGACAATCTAGGGGCTTCAATATGAGAAAAATTACTTTGTAACAGTTGAATAGTCGTGAGATGTTTTTTCTGTGACCCCACCCAATATAAAAATGTTTTTTAAGGGAGCGCCCAATTAGAACTTCTGGTATAGTACCCCATGATTTCTAGGTATAGTCCTGTGTAATACCATATATTGACTTTACACATCTGGGTTCAATTTAGTGTAATTTACAATGGAATGATAGTAATGTCGAAGAGCAGTAAATGTTATAGTAGCATACAAAAGAAAGAAAAAAGTTACCAAATGGGCTAAAAGCACCATTAGTGCACTAATGTATTCCCAACAGGCTTGTTAATGTTCTCGATATTCATTCAAAGGAGAAAAAACACCTCAAACAGAGTAATTGGGTCAAAAAAGAAATGTTACTTAAAGTACCACTCCAGTGTTTTTTTTTATTGCAGCGCTGGAGTAGTGGCACTAATGTAAGATCCCTGCCCTTAGTAATATACTTACCGGTCACAAGCTCTCAATGTAAGTCTATGAGAACCTTCTACTGTCCTTGTTCTGGCTCTTATAGAGTAATATTGAATACTGCCCTCTGACTTGACCAACAAACATTGGAGGTCACAAACTACAGAAGACTACCAAAGCGGCGTCTTTAATAGTGGTCAGCGAGTATACTCATTGCTCGGGTGGTCTCCGAGTATTTATGACTGCTCGGATATTTAGTTTTCCTTGCCGCAGCTGCATGATTTGCGGCTACTAGCTTGATTACATGTGGGGATTTTCTAACAACCAGGCAACCCCCACATGCACTCAGGCTGGCTAGCAGCTGTAAATCATGCAGCTGAGGCAAGGAAAACTAAATCTCCAAACAGTAAGGCCGGCGTCACACTCGGCGTAAGACAATACGGTCCGTATTTTACGGCCGTAACACGGCCGTAATACGGAGAAATGTTCCCAAAATAGTGATCCGTAGGCAGGGTGTGTCAGCGTATTTTGCGCATGGCATCCTCCGTATGTAATCCGTATGGCATCCGTACTGCGATATTTTTTCGCAGGCTTGCAAAACCGACATCTAATGGATTTATGTGCTCAAATGTTCAGGAAAACATATATACAGTATATATATATATATATATATATATATATATATATATATATATATATATATATATATATACACTCACTGGCCACTTTATTAGGTACACCTGTCCAACTTCTTGTTAACACTTAATTTCTAATCAGCCAATCACATGGCGGCAACTCAGTGCATTTAGGCATGTAGACATGGTCAAGACAATCTCCTGCAGTTCAAACCGAGCATCAGTATGGGGAAAAAAGGTGATTTGAGTGCCTTTGAACGTGGCATGGTTGTTGGTGCCAGAAGGGCTGGTCTGAGTATTTCAGAAACTGCTGATCTACTGGGATTTTCACACACAACCATCTCTAGGGTTTACAGAGAATGGTCCGAAAAAGAAAAAAAATCCAGTGAGCGGCAGTTCTGTGGGCGGAAATGCCTTGTTGATGCCAGGGGTCAGAGGAGAATGGGCAAACTGGTTCGAGCTGATAGAAAGGCAACAGTGACTCAAATCGCCACCCGTTACAACCAAGGTAGGCCTAAGAGCATCTCTGAACGCACAGTGCGTCGAACTTTGAGGCAAATGGGCTACAGCAGCAGAAGACCACACCGGGTACCACTCCTTTCAGCTAAGAACAGGAAACTGAGGCTACAATTTGTACAAGCTCATCGAAATTGGACAGTAGAAGATTGGAAAAACGTTGCTTGGTCTGATGAGTCTCGATTTCTGCTGCGACATTCGGATGGTAGGGTCAGAATTTGGCGTAAACAACATGAAAGCATGGATCCATCCTGCCTTGTATGGAGCATCTTTGGGATGTGCAGCCGACAAATCTGCGGCAACTGTGTGATGCCATCATGTCAATATGGACCAAAATCTCTGAGGAATGCTTCCAGCACCTTGTTGAATCTATGCCACGAAGAATTGAGGCAGTTCTGAAGGCAAAAGGGGGTCCAACCCGTTACTAGCATGGTGTACCTAATAAAGTGGCCGGTGAGTGTATATATATGTCATTGAGACACATATATATATATAGTCTGTATTTATATTTACTACAGCGCGATATCTGTGAAAAGCCGGTAATTCAATTGCCGGCTTTTCATTTCTCCTTCCCAAACCCGACAGGATATGAGACATGGTTTACATACAGTAAACCATCTCATATCCCCCTGTTTTTTGCATATTCCACACTACTAATGTTAGTAGTGTATATGTGCAAAATTTTGGCGCTGTAGCTATTAAATTTAAGGGTTAAATCGCGGAAAAAATTGGCTTGGGCTCCCGCGCAATTTTCTCCGCCAGAGCGGTAAAGCCAGTGACTGACGGCAGATATTAATAGCCAGGAGAGGGTCCATTTTAACTATTTTAACCCCTTCAGATGGATTACCTCGTGGGACGTGACGGGTCAGCAGAAGGTATGTATATTGTGTGTTTATTGTTTTGCCAAGTGAGGGTCTGCAAATGGATTGAGAGAGCAATAAAATATTAAAACAACCACTGTGTTTATTTCATTAAAATACTTTTAAATCATGTGTGTGTGTGTTTTTTAACCCTTTCAAACAATTGGATTAATAATGGATAGGTGTCATAATTGACACCTCGCCATTATTAATCTGGCTTAATGTCACCTTACAATAGCAAGGTGGCATTAACCCATCATTACCCCATATCCCACCGCTACACGGGAATGGGAAGAGAGTGACCAAGTGCCAGAATAGGCGCATCTTCCAGATGTGCCTTTTCTGGGGTGGCTGGGGGCAGATGTTTTTAGCCACGGGGGGGCCAATAACCATGGACCCTCTCCTGGCTATTAATATCTGCCGTCAGTCACTGGCTTTACCACTCTGGCGGAGAAAATTGCGCGGGAGCCCACGCCAATTTTTTCCGCCATTTAACCCTTTATTTTAGCAGCTACAGCGCTGAAATTTTGCACATACACACTACTAACATTAGTAGTGTGGAATATGCAAAAAAAAGGGGATATGAGATGGTTTACTGTATGTAAACCATGTCTCATATCCTGTCGGGTTTAGGCAGGAGAAATGAAAAGCCGGCAATTGAATTACCGACTTTTCACTAACACCGCTGCGTATTTCTCGCAAGTCACACTGCTGGTCCGTGTAGAATCTGTATTTTTCTCGCCCCCATAGACTTTCATTGGCGATTTTTTTGCGCAATACGCTGACAAACGCAGCATGCTGCGATTTTGTACGGCCGTAGAACGCCGTATATTACGGATCCGTAATATACGGCTGATAGGACGAGACCCATTGAGAAGCATTGTGCCGTATGTTATGCGAGTTTTACGCACGTAGTTTCTGCGCTCTTACGTCCGTAAAACTCGCATGTGTGACGGCGGCCTTACAAATACTCGGAGACCACCCGAGCGTGCTCAGGAAAACCCGAGGTAATGAGTATACTCGCTCATGACTAGTCTTTAACAGAAGAAGACAGCGACTTGTAGGTATATTACTAGGGACAGGTAACTTACCTTAGTGATACAACTCCAGTGACTAAATAAAAAGAAAAAATGCTGGAGTGGTTCATTAACCACAGTATCTTGCTCTACGTATGATTCCAGCCCTATTCTATTAGTATTTTATAATGTGTTTAGATTTCATACACTAGTATACAAGTCCATTAGAATTTGATCATCTAAAAGTCTGGATCATCAGTTCCTATAATTGCTTAAAGCATTTAAAAAAATAATGAAAGGTTCCTACCAGGACCCCACAACATGTTTCACCACACAGTGCAGCATCATCAGGGGTATTGGGGCTGTGACCAGTCAAACATGTTGGGGGCACAGTTTAAAATCTTTAATTGTTTTTAACATCTAAACCTTTTATTTAGCCCAAATATTGAAATTGATGAACCAGACATCAAATCCCTATGGAGTTGTGTAATAACCTGTGAAATATAAACATGTTATAAAATACTAATAGAATAGGGCTGAAATCATTCATAGAGTGTGACACTGTTTTTAATTCAAATTTCTTTTTTTGAGACAATTTCACCTTTTGAGAGCTGTTTTTTCCTCCTTTTAATGCAATTCAGTAAGAGATGAGCAAATATATTTTAATGAATTGAAATATATTTGAATATTTAAAAAAATCCACATTCGCAAAAATGCTGATTTTTGTGTAATTCACTTCCGTGCAGATTCAGCAAAATCGTGGCCACTATGAGCTTATTTTCTGAACCATAAGGGGTCATCAATAGTCAGTAAATACTTATGCTCACCTTACTGCTCATCTCTCCTGCCCCTTCACTCCTCACCATCTCCCGTCTGGTCTTTGTTGCATCTTCTGAACGAGCTCTGAATTGTAAAGGATGGTACTGTGCATGCACATGTAAAGTCACGGCGCACATAGTGATATTATGATGTCGTGACTAGAGATAGGCGGATTACTTTGCGCAAAACGTATCCACATTTTTGCCAGTTTCACTTTAGTTTTACTGAATGGTGGCAAGGATCGTCTAATTCATGACGAGCTGCGGAATTCCTTACGTCTGTAATCTTACTCTAGTCACTAACTGGAGTAGGATTTGTGGTTAGGCACACTTAACTTGTCAGGCGCTCCTGAATCATTAAGAGGCTTGTGCCTCTTAATGATTCAGGAGCTTCTGACTTCAACACACCCCTTCATCAAGACCGACATGAACATCGCTAGTTTTGATGAATCGGGGCCTAAATTTATGGAGAAAAATTTATCTGCAAATTGAATTTCCGGGGAACTTCTATGTAAATAAGTGAATTTGATTTTTGCCTGTACTGCTTATCTCTAATATCAATAAAAAAATGTAATTTTAGCAAGCCTATTAGGAATAAGTTAGGCTGGGGCTTTTAGCTCTTTTGCTCACTTTATTTTCTATAGTATTTGCCGCTGTTCTCAGGCATTGTTTTTCTCCTAGGAGACATAATTAAGATTATTAGTAGCTTTTAAAAATTAAATGTGCATAAACAATTACATTTTTATAGAGGTTCTCGGAACTGGAGTAGTGATATAGCCTTTACTTGACAGTCACCCACCCTGGCCCAAAGCTTCGCTAGCAACAGTAGATGAATGAACAAGCACAAGAACTTAAAGGAGGTACCGTACTTTCAAGTAACTTTACAGAATAAGCGGTCATATGTCTACATGAGAAATAACACGATTTCTGGTCACTATATGACTTATCACCTTCAATTGTAAAAAGTTTTCTCCTCTGCAGTGTCTATGATTTTCAATTGAGCGCCTGTGTGTATACTGGCTAAAATCATGTCCCCCATATGCTAAACAAACAGAAAGGGGATTCCTGCTATTCTTCCACTTTGTGGCCCACAGACAGAAGCAGCAGAGGCATCGAGGAAATTATACAACAATACTAAGCAGAATTGCTGTGAATCCAGCACTGAAACAGGCTATTTAGAAACTGTACAATATCTCTCGCTCTGCTCCTTGATCATCCTCCTCCCTTCTCCATAGAGTATAACAAGAAATTGAACCTGAAATATTATTATGCGGCCAGTCTGTCCTGTCTTGAGCAAGACGGATTTGAGCTTATTTTTCAGTGTAAATACTGGGAGGGAGAAATGTCTCATAAGTGGGGAAAGAAACTGATTTCTCTGCTATGTTACAAAGTTTCTTATATTTGCTGGTATTATTAACATTATGAAGTTAGAGCACTAAGATCTAATGTGTCAGCTTTTAAACAACTGTAGTCAGCAATGAAGCAAATTTCACACACATTTACTAAGCAGAAAATCTCATGTCTAAGATTCAGATGATACATGCATACTTGGCAGGGACAGTCAGTCTATGTCTGCTAGTAGAGATAACACCCAGAAGCAAATGTTCCCCTCTGTATAAAGAGATAAGACAATACTGTGAAAAACCATAACGTGTCTACACAGAACATATATTTCCAGTGTGATATTCCACTTTAGGACTTCTCGCTAATACTGGGAACATACACTACTGCAATGAATGTATAGATCTAAGAAATATTCAAGTTACATATTGGGACACAAAACATTACCGAAAGCGCAAAGTGTCCACAGCAGAAAAGCTTCTTGATGTGACACATTTTCTAGAAATAACAACAAAACCCATATGGACATAAATATGGGAAAAAGAAGAGATTCACTGATAACATTAAAATATTAAATTTTATTAAAGGTAAATGATAAAAACACACAATGTAGAAAAGCACATAATATAAAGCAGTAATACCGTAGGGGACGTTGGGCAAAAATAAGAGGCAGAAAAATATGTTATGGATATATAAGGAGAGTTTTAGGAAGGATACTGTTGGATTAAAAAACAAAAATACACAGTAGTGTGGTAACTCCCTTCCTTACAAATTAATCTCAATGTCCAAATTACCACCCTGGAGGCAGACCAGGTAAAAATAATAACAACAAAGGTAATATCCACCATATGCTGACTTGTTAATGGGTAAATGTGGCAATAGCCGCTAAACTAATCCTGTTAGTCAGACATAAGATAGGGTAAAAAGCAATAGTCATTACCTGAGTGGTGCTGCCATGTAATGGATGCCCAGGCCTCCCCTCACATGGCAATACTATGTCGGGTCGGTTTTTACCATCCCCAGTCTTGTGATCACCGTTATTTACCAAACAACAGCGATGGCAAAAAAAGTCAGATTTCCCATTCATTTCTCTCTCCTCTGATATGATCTAGCATACCAGAGGAAAGAGAAATGGCGTCCCCCGAGCCCCCCCCTCAGTACTTCCTGTGTCCCTGGACTCTCTGGTTCTGTCCCCCGGCCCTCTGGGTCTCCTTCTTGGAAGAAAATGGTGGGCGCATGCGTAGTGCGCCCGCCGAGATCTGCCGGTTGACACCCAGCAACAATAGGAGATTTTTCCTATTGGTTCATTTTGATAGATCCTATCACAGTGATTAAAATAAAAAAAGTAAATCAAATTCCCCTTTATCACCCCCTCAGTTAGGTAGAAATAATACAATTAAAAAAGTGTTTTTCCATTCTTTGAAGTTAGGGTTGAGGTTGGGGTCAGGGTTAGAGCTAGGGTTTGTGTTGAGGCTAGGGTTAGGGTTGGGGCTAGGGCTAGGGTTGTGGTTAGAGCTATGTTTAGGGTTGGGCTAGGGTTAGGGTGGGGCCTAGGAATAAGGTTGAGGCTAAGGTTAGGGTTGTGTTGAGGTTACAGTTGGGGTTAAGGTTGTGGTATTGGGGTTACGGTTGTGGTGTTGGGGTTAAGGGTCAAGGTTGTGTTGGGGTTAGGGTTGTGTTGGGGTTAGGGTTGTGTTGGGGTTACGGTTGTGTTGGGGATACGGTTGTGTTGGGGGTTACGGTTGGGGTGTTGGGGTTAGGGTGGTGTTAGGGTTGTGGTTAGGGTTGGGATTAGGGTCAGGGGTAGGGCTGTTTTAGGTTAAAAGTTGACCGTCGATTTCTCAATTTTCCAACAAAATTTGCAAAACCTTTTATAGGAACCACATCACATTTGAAGTGACTTTGAGGGGTCTATATGACAGAAAATGCCCCAAAATGACACCATTCGAACATCTGCACCACCCAATGGGCTCAAAACGACATTCAAGAAGTTTATTAACTCTTTGGATGCTTCACAGGAATTAATGGAATGCGGAAGGAAAAAATGAACATTTAATGTTTATTCACAAAAATTTTACTTTAGATCCATTTTTTTTATTTTCGCAAGGGTAACAGGAAAAAATGGATGCCAAAATGTTTTGGGCAATTTCTCCTGAGCATGCTGATATCCCATATGTGGAGGAAAACCACTGTTCAGATGCACAGCAGTGTTTGGAAGGGAAGGTGCGCCATTTGACTTTTTGATTGTAATATTTGTTGAAATAATATAATTGGTGGATGCCTTGCTGCGTTTCAAGAGCCCCTGGTGTGCCTAAACAGTAGAAACCGCCCACAAGTGACCCCATTTTGGAAACTAGACCCCTCAGGGAACTTATCTTAATGTGTGGTGAGCACCTTGAATGTGCTTCACAGAAGTTTATAACGTTGAGCCATGAAAAGAAAAAAAAAATCACATTTTTTGCACAAAAATGTTTTTAGCCCCAAATTTTTTATTTTCGCAAGGGTAACAAGAGAAACTACAATTTGTTGTACAATTTCTTCTGAGTATGCAGATACCCAATATCTGGGTAAGCTAATGTTTGAGCACACAGCAGGGCTCAGAAATCGATTGTCATATATAGGGGGTTAAAGTGCTGGGTGTCAGCTGTCAGAATTGCTGAATACCCGGCGGTGATCAAGCACGCACAGCCCCTGTATGTGCAAAATCGCCTGTATGTATCTATAAAGTCCAAGTTCAGTAAGTGCCTTTCGACCTAAACGTATGGATATGTCCAAGGTCGTGAAGGGGTTAAAGGGAAAATGTCACCTCCTATTAACTCCTTCATGCCACGGCCAATTTCTGTTTTTGTTTTTTTTTCTCCCCTTCTTCTAAGAACCATATCTTTTTTGTGGGGCAAGTTGTACTTCTGAATGACATCATTAATTTTATCATGTGATGCACTAGAAAGTGGGGAAAAAAATTCCAAGTGCATTGAAATTGACCCGACATATGATGTAACTGTGTATCACATGTTGGGAGGGGTTGACCAGAAGTGAAGTCGGTGCCCTTAGTAAGGCAAAGCAAAGATAACCTACGCAGGCCTGCGCTACAACTATGCAAGCACAAGATTCGCAGGGACATGAGGATGACATAGGGTGCATCATCCACAGCAAGGCAGGTGGACGGTGATTCTGCTGATAAGAGAAGGTATAGATCCCAGACCATTGATGCCTATCAGATCAGACTGTGCTGATTAGCATATGGCGCAGGAGACTTACGCTGCCGTCACACTAGCAGTATTTGGTCAGTATTTTACATCAGTATTTGTAAGCCAAAACCAGGAGTGGAACAAATAGAGGAAAAGTATAATAGAAACATATGCACCACTTCTGCATTTATCACCCACTCCTGGTTTTGGCTTACAAATATTGATGTAAAATACTGACCAAATACTGCTAGTGTGACGCCGGCCTAATAAAGAGTATTTTTTATTATATGCAGGGGGCAGTTGGGGCACTTATGTACAGATTTATGGGCTATGGTCATGGACCAGATTAAAGTGGTGGCTTTAATTTATGTTGGAAAATTTGGTGAAAGATTTCCTTTAATTCTCGGAACTGTAAAATTAGCCTGAGACATTCATTAAAGAAAAAGAGATTCAGATATCAATTTAGGAAAGTGTTCTTTACAGTTAGGCCGGCGTCACACTAGCGAGTTTTACGGACGTATGAGAGGTGCAGAAAATACAGATTGCATATGGTACAATGATTCTCTATGTCCCAGCTCCTATCTGCCATATTTTACTGATCCATATTATACGGTCTTGTACGGCCGTAGAAAATCGCAGCATGCTGCGTTTGTCACTGTATTGCGCAAAAAAAATTGCCTATAAAAGTCTATGGGGGTGAGAAAAATACGGATTACACACGGACCATGCGTGTGTCTTGCGAGAAATACGCACCGGAGTTATAGAGAAAAACCGGCAATTCAGTGCGGTGTACAGTAAAATCACACTGACAGAATAGAATAGAATAGGTAGAATAAATGTCTACACATAGAATAGATATATATACATATATATATACATATGTCAGTGAGACACACATATATATATATATATATATATATATATATATATATATATATATACAGTGCCTACAAGTAGTATTCAACCCCCTGCAGATTTAGCAGGTTTAATAAGATGCAAATAAGTTAGAGCCTTCAAACTTCAAACAAGAGCAGGATTTATTAACAGATGCATAAATCTTACAAACCAAAAAGTTTTGTTGCTCAGTTAAATTTTTATAAATTTTAAACATAAAAGTGTGGGTCAATTATTATTCAACCCCTAGGTTTAATATTTTGTGGAATAACCTTTGTTTGCAATTACAGCTAATAATCGTCTTTTCTAAGAACTAATCAGGCCGGCACAGGTCTCTGGAGTTATCTTGGCCCACTCCTCCATGCAGATCTTCTCCAAGTTATCTAGGTTCTTTGGGTGTCTCATGTGGACTTTAATCGAGCTCCTTCCACAAGTTTTCAATTGGGTTAAGGTCAGGAGACTGACTAGGCCACTGCAACACCTTGATTTTTTGCCTCTTGAACCAGGCCTTGGTTTTCTTGGCTGTGTGCTTTGGGTCGTTGTCTTGTTGGAAGATGAAATGACGACCCATCTTAAGATCCTTGATGGAGGAGCGGAGGTTCTTGGCCAAAATCTCCAGGTAGGCTGTGCTATCCATCTTCCCATGGATGCAGACCAGATGGCCAGGCCCCTTGGCTGAGAAACAGCCCCACAGCATGATGCTGCCACCACCATGCTTGACTGTAGGGATGGTATTCTTGGGGTCGTATGCAGTGCCATCCAGTCTCCAAACGTCACGTGTGTGGTTGGCACCAAAGATCTCGATCTTGGTCTCATCAGACCAGAGAACCTTGAACCAGTCAGTCTCAGAGTCCTCCAAGTGATCATGAGCAAACTGTAGACGAGCCTTGACATGACGCTTTGAAAGTAAAGGTACCTTACGGGCTCGTCTGGAACGGAGACCATTGCGGTGGAGTACGTTACTTATGGTATTGACTGAAACCAATGTCCCCACTGCCATGAGATCTTCCCGGAGCTCCTTCCTTGTTGTCCTTGGGTTAGCCTTGACTCTTCGGACAAGCCTGGCCTCGGCACGGGAGGAAACTTTCAAAGGCTGTCCAGGCCGTGGAAGGCTCAGTAGTTCCATAAGCCTTCCACTTCCGGATGATGCTCCCAACAGTGGAGACAGGTAGGCCCAACTCCTTGGAAAGGGTTTTGTACCCCTTGCCAGCCTTGTGACCCTCCACGATCTTGTCTCTGATGGCCTTGGAATGCTCCTTTGTCTTTCCCATGTTGACCATGTTTGAGTGCTGTTCACAAGTTTGGGGAGGGTCTTAAGGCCCCGTCTCACTTAGCGATTTACCAACGATCACGACCAGCGATATGACCTGGCCGTGATCGTTGGTAAGTCGCTGTGTGGTCGCTGGGGAGCTGTCACACAGACCGCTCTCCCCAGCGACCAACGATCAGGGGAACGAGTTCGGCATCGTTGAAACTGTCTTCAACGATGCCGAAGTCCCCCTGCAGCACCCGGGTAACCAGGGTAAACATCGGGTTACTAAGCGCAGAGCCGCGCTTAGTAACCCGATGTTTACCCTGGTTACCAAAAAAAACAAACACTACATACTCGCCTTTCGGTGTCCAGGTCCCTTGCCGTCTGCTTCCTGCTCTGACTGACTGAGCCGCCGTACAGTGAGAGCAGAGCGCAGCGGTGACGTCACTGCTGTGCTCTCACTTCTCACTGTACGGCCGGGAGTCAGTGAGAGCAGGAAGCAGACGGCAAGGGACCTGGACACCGAAAGGCGAGTATGTACTGTTTGTTTTTTTTTACATTTACGCTGGTAACCAGGGTAAACATCGGGTTACTAAGCGCGGCCCTGCGCTTAGTAACCCGATGTTTACCCTGGTTACCAGTGAAGACATCGCTGGATCGGTGTCACACACACCGATTCAGCAATGTCAGCGGGGCCTCAACGACCAAAAAAAGGTCCAGGCCATTCCGACACGACCAGCGATCTCGCAGCAGGGGCCTGATCGCTGGTACGTGTCACACATAGCGAGATCGCTATGGAGGTCGCTGTTGCGTCACAAAACTTGTGACTCAGCAGCGATCTCGCTAGCGATCTCGCTATGTGAGACGGGGCCTTTACATAGTCAGAAAAGGCTGGAAAAAGTGATAATTAATCCAAACATGTGAAGCTCATTGTTCTTTGTGCCTGAACTACTTCTTAATACTTTAGGGGAACCAAACAGAATTCTGGTGGGTTGAGGGGTTGAATAATAAATGACCCTCTGAAAAAACTTTTCCCAATTAAAAAAAAAAAATAAACAAAGAAATAACATTCTTTTTTGCTGCAGTGCATTTCACACTTCCAGGCTGATCTACAGTCCAAATGTCACAATGCCAAGTTAATTCCAAATGTGTAAACCTGCTAAATCTGCAGGGGGTTGAATACTACTTGTAGGCACTGTATATATATATATATATTTCATACAGTGCTAGATATCATAAAAGCCGGTAATTCAATTGCCGGCTTTTGCTATCTCCTTCCCAAACCCGACATGTTATGAGACATGGTTTACATACAGTAAACCATCTCATATCCCTTTTTTTTTTGCATATTCCACACTACTAATGTTAGTAGTGTGTATGTGCAAAATTTGGGCGCTCTAGCTATTAAATTAAAGGGTTAAATCGCGGGAAAAATTGGCGTGGGCTCCCGTGCAATTTTCTCCGCCAGAGTGGTAAAGCCAGTGACTGAGGGCAGATATTAATAGCCTAGAGAGGGTCCATGGTTATTGGCCCCCCCTGGCTAAAAACATCTGCCCCCAGCCACCCCAGAAAAGGCACATCTGGAAGATGCGCCTATTCTGGCACTTGGCCACTCTCTTCCCACTCCCGTGTAGCGGTAGGATATGGGGTAATGAAGGGTTAATGTCACCTTGCTATTGTAAGGTGACATTAAGCCAGATTAATAATGGAGAGGCGTCAATTATGACACCTATCCATTATTAATCCAATAGTACGAAATGGTTAATAAAACACACACACATTATTACAAAGTACTTTAATGAAATAAAGACACAGGGTGTTTTAATATTTTATTAGACTCTTAATCCACCTGAAGACCCTTGTTCTGTAAAAAAGGAAAAATAAGAAAAACAACAATATCCCTTACCTTCCGGTGTTCAGGTCACGTCCCACGATGTAAATCCATCTGAAGGGGTTAAATCATTTTACACCCAGGAGCTCTGCTAATGCAGTGCTCATGGCTGTAAAACCCCAGGGAATGAATGGAGTGCAGGGGAATGTCCTGTAGTTACCTTGAGTCGCGGTGATGCGCCCTCTGCTGGGACATCGTGGGACATGACCTGAACAACGGAAGGTATGGGATATTGTTGTTTTTTTATTTTTCCTTTTTTACAGAACGAGGGTCTTCAGGTGGATTAAGAGTCTAATAAAATATTAAAACACCCTGTGTCTTTATTTCATTAAGGTACTTTGTAATAATGTGTATGTGTTTTATTAACCATTTCATACTATTGGATTAATTATGGATAGGTGTCATAATTGATGCCTCTCCATTATTAATCTGGCTTAATGTCACCTTACAATAGCAAGGTGACATTAACCCTTCATTACCCCATATCCCACCGCTACATGGGAGTGGGAAGAGAGTGGCCAAGTGCCAGAATAGGCGCATCTTCCAGATGTGCCTTTTCTGGGGTGGCTGGGGGCAGATGTTTTTAGCCAGGGGGGGGGGCAATAACCATGGACCCTCTCTAGGCTATTAATATCTGCCCTCAGTCACTGGCTTTACCACTCTGGCGGAGAAAATTGCACGGGAGCCCACGCCAATTTTTTCCGCGATTTAACCCTTTAATTTAATAGCTAGAGCACCCAAATTTTGCACATACACACTACTAACATTAGTAGTGTGGAATATGCAAAAAAAAAAGGGATATTAGATGGTTTACTGTATGTAAACCGTGTCTCATATCCTGTGGGGTTTGGAAGGAGATAGCAAAAGCCGGCAATTGAATTAGCGGCTTTTATGCTATCTAGCGCTGAATTAAATATAAATATATATATACTAGCTATTGAACCCGTTCTACGCCCGGGTGGCGAGCATTTATATTGGTATATGGCCTCCATCCTGGTATGTGCTGCTCTCATCTTGCTCTCCCATCCTGTCATGTGCTGCTCCATCCTGCGCCCCCATCCTGTCATGTGCTGCTCCATCCTGCATCCCCATCCTGTCATGTGCTGCTCCATCCTGCATCCCCATCCTGTCATGTGCTGCTCCATCCTGCATCCCCATCCTGTCATGTGCTGCTCCATCCTGCATCCCCATCCTGTCATGTGCTGCTCCATCCTGCATCCCCATCCTGGCATGTGCTGCTCCATCCTGCATCCCCATCCTGTCATGTGCTCCCATCCTGCGCCCCCATCCTGTCATATGCTGCTCCATCCTACACCCCCATCCTGTCATGTGTGTGCCCCCATCCTGTCATGTGCTGCTCCCATCCTGCGCCCCATCCTGTCATGTGCTCCCATCCTGCACCCCCATCCTGTCATGTGCTGCTCCCATCGTGCGCAATCATTCTGTCATGTGCTGCTCGCATCCTGTGCCCCCATTCTGTCATGTGCTGCTCCCATCCTGTGCCCCCATTCTGTTGTAATGTGCTGCACCCATTCTGCCTGTTCCTATTTCCATTCTGCCATATGTTGCTCCCATCTTTCTCTCTCCGGCTCTACTGCCCGAGTGCGGCTGTGGTGAGTGCGGGCGGCTGTGGTGAGTGCGGGCGGCTGTGGTGAGTGCGGGTGGCTGTGCGTGGCGGTGGTGAGTGCGGGCGGCTGTGCGTGGCGGTGGTGCGTGCCGGCGGCTGTGCGTGGCGGTGGTGAGTGCGGGCGGCTGTGCGTGGCGGTGGTGAGTGCGGGCGGCTGTGCGTGGCGGTGGTGAGTGCGGGCGGCTGTGCTCAGTGCGGGCGGCTGTGCTCAGTGCAGGCGGCTGTGCTCAGTGCGGGCGGCTGTGCTCAGTGCGGGCGGCTGTGCGTGGCGGTGGTGAGTGCGGGCGGCTGTGCGCGGCGATGGTGAGTGCGGGCGGCTGTGCGCGGCGGTGGTGAGTGCGGGCGGCTGTGCGCGGCGGTGGTGAGTGCGGGCGGCTGTGCGCGGCGGTGGTGAGTGCGGGCGGCTGTGCGCGGCGGTGGTGACTGCGGGCGGCTGTGCGCGGCGGTGGTGAGTGCGGGCGGCTGTGCGTGGCGGTGGTGAGTGCGGGCGGCTGTGCTCAGTGCGGGCGGCTGTGCTCAGTGCGGGCGGCTGTGCTCAGTGCAGGCGGCTGTGCGTGGCGGTGGTGAGTGCGGGCGGCTGTGCTCAGTGCGGGCGGCTGTGCTCAGTTCGGGCGGCTGTGCTCAGTGCAGGCGGCTGTGCGTGGCGGTGGTGAGTGTGGGCGGCTGTGCGTGGCGGTGGTGAGTGCGGGCGGCTGTGCGCGGCGGTGGTGAGTGCGGGCGGCTGTGCGTGGCGGTGGTGAGTGCGGGCGGCTGTGCGTGGCGGTGGTGAGTGCGGGCGGCTGTGCGCGGCGGTGGTGACTGCGGGCGGCTGTGCGTGGCGGTGGTGAGTGCGGGCGGCTGTGCGTGGCGGTGGTGAGTGCGGGCGGCTGTGCGTGGCGGTGGTGAGTGCGGGCGGCTGTGCGTGGCGGTGGTGAGTGCGGGCGGCTGTGCGTGGCGGTGGTGAGTGCGGGCGGCTGTGCGTGGCGGTGGTGAGTGCGGGCGGCTGTGCGCGGCGGTGGTGAGTGCGGGTGGCTGTGCGTGGCTGTGGTGACTGGGGGTGGCTGTGCGTGGCTGTGGTGACTGCGGGCGGCTGTGCGTGGCGGTGGTGACTGCGGGCGGCTGTGCTGGGGGCCTGAGCAGGCGGGGACACCGGCACGCTGTGGGGGTCAGGTGCCGGAGTCGCCGCTAGCTCAGGCCCCCGGCACTTGCTATATTTACCTGTCCCCCATTCCACCGCTCTGTCTTCCGGGTCCTCTGGCTGTGACTGTTCAGTCAGAGGGCGGCGCGCATTAAGCGCGTCATCGCGCCCTCTGAACTGAACGTCACAGGCGTCCGCGCTTTCCGGCGCCATTTTCTTGAAGACACACAGCGTGTCTTCAAGAAAATGGCGCCGGAAAGCGCGGACTGCGCAGGCGCCGATTCCGGGAGCAGGGGGACATTCACGGCCCAGAATCGCGTCGGTGGAACGGGACAGGTAAGTATTGCATACTCACCCTCCTGGCTCGTCCCTGCTTCTCTGTTGGAGATCGCGGTGTGCGTTCAGCGCTTACGCATACCGCAATCTCCTGGGAGCGTCACTCTGTGGGGTCCAGACTGCGCTGGCGCTTGCGCTTGCGCAGTCTATAAAGGCTTCGGACAGAGTGACGCTCCCAGCGTTATATTATAGATATATATGTGTGTCTCAATGACATATATATATATATATATAGAGAGAGAGAGAGAGATACTGTATATATGTTTTAACGAACATTTGAGCACATAAATCCATTAGATGTCGGTTTTGCAATGCCTGCGAGAAAATATCACAGTACGGATGCCATACGGATTACATACGGAGGATGCCATGCGCAAAATACGCTGCCACACCCTGCCTACGGATGACATACGGATCACTATTTTGGGAACATTTCTGCGTATTACGGCTGTAAAAAACGGACCGTATTTTCATACGCTGAGTGTGACGCCGGCCTTAAAGTGTAAAATTCCCTATGATGTAGCATTGGCAGATACTATGCCAACATTTATAAGAGCACTGCATGATAATCTCATGACAGTGAGAGTTATAGTTAAGCAATAAATGAAATATAAGACTTGATCTAGGAAACGTGATGGACGTTTCATTTTTCAGCCTTAGTGACTACTATATTCTTTTTTGCACCTTAGCAATCTATAGTTATGTTTGTAAATGAACTAACCTCAATTTCTCCCAGATGAAGAGGTCCACCAGCATCTATAACAGAGACACATTCATGCGAGGTTAGCCGGGCTTTACTTTATCAGTCTGAATGTTGCTGTAGTTTCTAGGATTCACTTACGATAGCAGCGAAGGTCCAGGGCGTGGAAATACCCCAGATGATGAAATATCACTATTTCTCTATCTTTCACTGTGGTTCTGATCCGCCTGGATGCTTTAAAGTCTTCCACCTTCCCCACAAGGACCGCAGATTCATCCAATTCTACTGGCTCTGCGTCAATAGTTTGCTTTTGGCCCATGTTCTTTATTCACTAGTGAATGGCAAAAAAAAAATCAGTAAATTACACCTGTTTTTAAGTAACAGCTGGAATACTTATCAAAGACTGTTCCTAATTTAATGAGTACCTTTCATCACCTCTTTGGGGTTGCGCTTTTAATGGAAAACTGACAGTGAGCAGTTGCAGATAAGGTGATTTTGATAAATAAAATTAATTTGTAAAAATGGCCAAAAGAGCCACTAAAGCCACCGCTTACCCAACATTATAGCTGTCACTGATCGAAAACTGTTTTTTTTATCAATGTTTTAGTTAAAAGATCTCACGTTAACAAGCGAGATCTCAATATTTGCAAATGAGTGGGGAATGGAGCAAGCAGAACGCCTGAGCCTTCTTCATAGAGGCCTTAGCAATCTATGACAAAAATGTAATGGGTTAAATAGAAAAGGGCAGCGACAGACAGGTGAAAAGCACTTTTTAAACATTTCATTAATAGTATGTTCACAAAAGAAATTTCTTTATTTTTTTTATCAGGTGCATGTATTTCAGACTTTCAGATGAATCAGTCATCGAAATTTCTAGAATAAATCTGCTGCATGAGATAATATTCTTATCAGAGCCTGAAAGCTAAGAACACAAAATAAGCAGCAGTGCAGTGTCAATCCGGGCCATCAGTTCATCTGAAGTAACTGCTGGTTGTTTGAGGGCAGCTTTGCCAAGCTCTGGAACTGTATACTGACACTTTCGTCTTGCTCAATGGGTGCCAAAACCAAATTGGATATGACTTAAGTCCAGTTTATCACAGGGCCATTTAATGCAGGCTTTTTAGCCACAGCCAGGAATGGGAAAAATTGCAACTAAACTAACAGATATAGGCGGCACTTGGACTATTTTAGTAACTGGCTCTTGGGCACAGTGGTCAGTCTGGTGGATCAACATCTGTAAATGACTGTTGAACTTTTTGACCATTAAAATGTCCTTACATAAGCTTTTGCAATTCACTGCAAAATTATCCAAATGGTGTGAATTGAGGAGGCATAGTTACTTTGTAAATGAATGATGAGCACCTACAACGTGCCTGGCATACTCTAGCCATATCTGCAATACTTAATTTCCCCATTTCTTGGCTTTACTAAACTTTATATTGACAGAAAATGTACTTTATTCTATTCTTACCTATATGATTTCTTCTTTATATGATTATGGATTAATACAAAATTAAGATAAAACTCAATAACAAACAACAAGCACAGGTAGAAGAACACATGAAGATTTGCTTCCAATCTCTAAATTTCTACTTATGCTTTTTAATTAGTAAGTTAAATTAAACCTGCATGCTAGCACTACGTCACCCTCCACGTATGCCTTATTATACAGCTGATGCACCCCCTATATATTTCCATAAATATGATTTTCAATGTAACATTTACACCACTCACCAAAATCCTGATCAATGTCCCGTACTCCTGTGTGAATGGTAGTGACAAAAGTAAGTGACTCACGTCATTCAGTCTTGCTGGTAAAGGTTCCGCCCTTCTGATAACAAGGGCAAAGCATTGAAACCTGCTTTCAGAGGGTTTTTTTTTTTTTTGCTTATTGGACAGTTATAAAATGTTACAAAATTACAAGTTGTATCTAAAATAAGGATACAATATGGATTACTTTTAGCAACTCTAAAATAAATGAACTCAATAAGGCATTCATGGGAGAAATTAAAAAAAAATGTAAGAGGCATAGCATAACATGAAACTTCTGAAATAACATAATGTATAGCGCAGAACACAATTAAATCTAGCATGAATTGAATTGAATGAATGTTGCATAAAAGAACGTATTTTTCCACGTGTGCCGAATCAACCAGTGCAGTATATATCCATATACAGTACAGTCTATTTATTACATGAAAGTCATTTTGTTGTTTTATTATTGTTTTTATATTTTTTTTATTTATTATGTTACCAAATTATATATTTACTAAATGGTGGCCCGATTCTAACGCATCGGGTATTCTAGAATATGTATGACAGAACTGTTCAGTAAATGTAAACGTAGCATATAACAGCCCACATAGCATATAGCACAGCCAATGTGGCATATAGCACAGCCACGGAGCATATAACACAGCCCACGTGGTATATAACACAGCCATATAGCATATAGCACAGCCACAGAGCATATAACAGCCCACGTAGTATATAGCATAGCCACGTAGTATATAACACAGCCACATAGTATGTAGCACAGCCATGTAGCATATAACACAGCCCACATAGCATATAGCACAGCCATGTAGTATATAACACAGCCACGTAGCATATAACACAATCACATAGCATATAGCACAGCCACATAGCATATAACAGCCCACGTAGTATATAGCACAGCCACGTAGTATATAACACAGCCACATAGTATATAGCACAGCCAAGTAGCATATAGCACAGCCACGTATCATATATCACAGCCACGTAGTATATAGCACAGCCCACGAAGTATATAGCACAGCCTCATAGCATATAGCACAGCCACATAGCATACAACAGCCCATGTAGTATATAGCACAGCCACATAGGATATAACACAGCCCATGTAGCATATAGCACAGTCACGTAGCATATAGCACAGCCACGTAGTATCTAACACAGCCCACATAGCATATAACACAGCCCACGTAGTATATAGTACAGTCCACATAGTATATAGCACAATCCATGTAATTTATAGTACAGTCGACGTAGTATATAGTACAGTCCACGTAGTATATAACACAGCCACGTAGTATATAGCACAGTACACGTAGTATATAGCACAATCCATGTAGTATATAGCACAGTCCACATAGTATATAGCACAGTCACATAGTATATAGCACAGCCACGTAGTATATAGCACAGCCATGTAGTACATACCGCAGGCACAGCCCACGTAGTGTATAGCACAGCCACGTAGTATATAGCAGCCACGTAGTATATAACACAGCCCACATAGTATATAGCACAGTCCACATAGTGTATAGCACAGTCCACGTAGTATATAGCACAATCCACGTAGTATATAGTACAGTCCACGTAGTATATAGTACAGTCCATGTAGTATATAACACACCCCACATAGTATATAGCACAGTCCACATAGTATATAGCACAGCCCATGCCCACATAGTATATAGCACAGTCCACATAGTATATAGCACAGCCACATAGTACATAGCACAGGCACAGCCCACGTAGTGTATAGCACAGCCACGTAGTATATAGCACAGTGCATGTAGTATATAGCACAGCCACATAGTATATAGCACAGCCACGTAGTATATATCACAGACACAGCCCACGTAGTGTATAGCACAGCCACGTAGTATATAGCAGCCACGTAGTATATAGCACAGCCACAGAGTATATAACACAGCCCGCTTAGTATATAGCACAGTGCGCGTAGTATATAACACAGCCCACATAGTATATAGCACAATCCACATAGTATATAGTACAGTCCATATAGTATATCACACAGTCCACGTAGTATATAGCACAGTTCACGTAGTATATAGCACAGCCCATGTAGTATATAGCACAGTCCACATAGTATATAGCACAGCCATGTAGTACATAGCACAGGCACAGCCCACATAGTGTATAGCACAGCCACGTAGTATATAGCAGCCACATAGTATATAGCACAGCCACGGAGTATATAACACAGCTCACGTAGTATATAGAACAGCCCACGTAGTATATAGCAGTGTGGGCACCCTATCCCTATCAAAAAAATAATTAAAATAAAAAATAGTTATATACTCACATTCCGGCGGCCCCCGATCCAGCCCAGGAGTTAGCGATGCTCTAGCCAGGTCCGTTCCCAGTGATGCTTTGCAGCAATAACCCGTGATGACGTGATCCTACGTCATCTGGGGTCATTTTGCAAAGCATTACTGGGAACGGAGCTGCCGAGAGCATCGCAAGGATGGGGAAGGCTTCGGGGGCCGCCGGAAGGTGAGAATAGCATGATTTTTTATTCTTTTTAATTATTTTTAACATTATATCTTTTTACTATTGATGCTGCATAGGCAGCATTAATAGGAAAGCCTGTCGCTGATTGGTCGCAGCCGGCCGGGCGACCAATCAGCGACGCGGGATTTCCGTTACAGACAAACAGATGGAAATGGACCTTAGACAATTATATATATATAGATTTATTACATGCTCTGCAGCTTTATATCAGTGTATTATTAATCACTTAATTAAATGGGTATTCCCATATTCAAGATTCTATCGCAATATGTAGTAGATGTAATAATATTAGCAAATGCTTCCAATTAGAAGCATAGTGTATCAAAAAAATTCCCAATAATTAACCACAAGGCACTCCAACAATACATACTCACAGAAAAGACCTACAATAAAGTAGTCAAAATGAAGCGAACCAAATTATAAAAATAACCATATTTATTGAAAGCACATTTTGTATATAAAAAAGACAGACAAAAAACATAATCCAAGATATTCAACAGAAGGGACTCCGGACAGTGTGCCCAATTCAATACTAAAGATGGTAAATATATAGCTCCGACCAAAATATCATATGCTGTAATACTCCCTAAGCCATGATATGTGCATATGAGACATTCTCAGGGATAAATTTAGTACCCAGACTTGATGAACAGGGACCTAGAGCTTGAAAGGGAAGGGTAAAACCGCAGGCACAGAGCACAATACAGCGCTATACCCAAATTGGTAAATAACACTTGACACGTACAAGGAATTGTTCCTGTCCACACAAAGGGCCCGGATCACCATGGACCAATGTGCTGAAAACCAACAGTGTCAGTAAAATGGCATAAATTCAAGGTTCCATTACCTGTCAACAGCGCTGTAATAAAGTGCCGATGTCTGAGGGAATACCCAGGACTGCCACGGAGACCCTCCTCACCCCAACGCACGTTTCGCCCTGGCTTCTTCCGGGGGCGTCCCCGTCACACGCCCCCGGAAGAAGCCAGGGCGAAACGTGACAGGTAATGGAACCTTGAATTTATGCTATTTTACTGACACTGTTGGTTTTCAGCACATTGGTCCATGGTGATCCGGGCCCTTTGTGTGGACAGGAACAATTCCTTGTACGTGTCAAGTGTCATTTACCAATTGGGGTATAGCGTTGTATTGTGCTCTGTGCCTGCGGTTTTACCCTTCCCTTTCAAGCTCTAGGTCCCTGTTCATCAAGTCTGGGTACTAAATTTATCCCTGAGAATGTCTCATATGCACATATCATGGCTTAGGGAGTATTACAGCATATGATATTTTGGTCGGAGCTATATATTTACCATCTTTAGTATTGAATTGGGCACACTGTCAGGAGTCCCTTCTGTTGAATATCTTGGATTATGTTTTTTGTCTGTCTTTTTTATATACAAAATGTGCTTTCAATAAATATGGTTATTTTTATAATTTGGTTCGCTTCATTTTGACAATTAGAAGCATAGTATAGTTCTTCCAATTCTCTATGTTTACCCCATTTGCAAGGCATTGCATAAGCTTAGGCAACCATGGTTACGACCACTCATATAGTGACAGTCAGATAGCTGTTAGTGGTCACAACCATGGATACCTAAACTACTGCAATGTCCTGCACATGGGGTAAGCAACATAGCAAATCAGAAGAAGTATACTATATTTCTAATTGGAGCTATTTGATAATATTATTATTTTTACACCTACTACATTTTGAGATAGGATTTTGGAGATGGGAATACCCCTCTAAGTACTGCGCACATTGGTTCTATGATATTCTATGACATTGGTTCTATGTTATTTCGCAGTATCAGAATTCAAAAGTTTAAATATCTTCATGCAAGTGTCTTTAACCGCTACCGGACTGTCCATAGACTTTAACAGTCTGGGTGGTCCCACTCCTACTCTGCATTGATGCTCTAAAATGTCACTGTATAGGAGTGAAGAAGTGGGTATCTGGCTGTCAGAGATGGCCGAAGTCCCCAAAGAGAAGGCACAGATGCTGAAGAAGAGCGGTGTGTGGACTAAGGCTATGTGCACACGTTGCAGATTGGGGTGCAGAATTTTCCGCACAAAATCCGCATCTCCTGGCAGAAACCGCAGGTGCAGATTTGCCGCGGATTTTGTGCGGAATTGATGCGGATTTTGTGCTGATTTTCTGCGGTTTTTACCCCTGCGGATTTCTATTTTGGAAGGGGTCAGAAACGCTGCAGTTCCGCACAAAAGAAGTAGCATGCTACTTCTTTTGTTCCGCAGCGGTTTTCATGCATATTTTTCCGTACCATTAGCACAGCTTTTTTTTTCCAATTGATTTACATTGTACTGTAAATCACTGTGCGGAACTGCAGCGTTTCTGCACGGAAAAATCCGCTGCGGATCCGCACAAATTCCGCATCATGTGCACACAGCCTTATAGGATTTTTGGCCTTTGTTTTCATTTACAAAACATGCAAAGTCTGTCAGTGCACTATGTTATTAAATGGACTGTTGATTACTACTAGTTATCATCCGTTTCTATGGTGAGGTCACTTTCACATTACTAAGGCAGTGTTCTGCGTTAAAGAGCTTAAAGGGGATTGTTATACACATTTTTCAGGGCAATTGGATGCTATGCAGTATTGCAATTTATGGTAAATCAATTTGCTGCAAATCACATTTATGTGAAAAATTCGACAAACTTGGTGAATTTGAATTTCAAAAGATTTGATCATCCTTAGTATCCATTATTTGTGCAAAGACAGAGTATGAATAAGACATATATCCATCACAACTGTCCCTTCTACAGCTTTGTATAAAGGCTCAAGCACATGGCCGTATTTTCGGTCCAAGTGTGATCCGACAAAACATTGGATCGAACTCGAAGCAATGCTAGCCTATGGGCCCATGCACATGTCAGATATTGGTCCAAGAAAAAAATTGCTACATGATCGAGTTTGATTTTCAGATTGCACTTGAACTTGCAAGTCGATGAGTATGTGGAAACCATTGGACAGCACTCAGATGACATCTGAGTGCAGTCTGATTTTCACCGCCTTTCAGACTGGAGGAGATGGAGACATTTTCTCCTCACTGGAAAGACTCAGATCACACTATAATCACACTCTGATCAAGTTCTATTCAGACTTTGATCAGCATAATCGGCTCGATTCTTTCAGATGAGAGAATATATGATCATCTGCACTTGCCCTTGGGATGATTAGGCTGCATTTACACAGCACGATAATCACAATGTACCGTATGTTCTTGGAAACTCATTTCCAAATTATTGTGCTCTGCAAACAGGCTACAGACCACCTGATGAACAAGCAAAGGTTCGTCAGGTGAAATGACTGTTAAGCTAAAAGGGGTTCTCCACTATTTAGGACAACCTCCTCTTGATCTAAATGTTTGACCCCGATAAAATACAAAAGCTTATACTCACCTCCTGTTCCAGCGGCGTTTCAGTGGTGTCGGCACTCCCTGTCCTAGGCCTCCCGTGCAGTTGTTTGACATGTTAACCCGGCGCCCAATCAGCTCTGGTGCCACTGTTGAATTGAGCATGAAGAGGAGGTTCAGGCTGCAGCTGATCTCTGACTTCCTCTTCATCTTCAATTCTACAGAAGGTGATTGGGCGCCGGGCTCACTTGTCGCAACAACAGCAGGAGAGCCCCGGGGATAGCAAGTGCCATCATCGCAGGAACGACATAGGCGCGGGAGGTGAATATAAGTTTTTTTATTTTATTGGGGCCAACTGTTGGGTATGACAAGGGGAAAAAATAAAGAGTAGCGGCCACCACCAAATATAAATGGGATCACCTAATGAACTGATTTTTATTTAACATATAACAAGCCAAAAAGAAGATTAAAATTTTTTTAAAAGCCCATGGCTATAAGACCAAACCAAACAACCCATAATGGTGTTGTATTAATCCCCTGTTAACCAAAAATATATTAAAATACAGAGGTAAAGTATTAAATTACCATTCAAGAAGCCACCCTATTATGTATAGAATTAATACTATCCGTAAAACCATACAAGATTAAGTAGAGTGCACCCAACGGCAGAAAATGCTAAATGCAGAAAATGTGTTCCCAGCACAATACACATAAATGGTGTGATAAAGTGAAAAAAGATGATTCATAAAAATTATATATAGGAATCTCTATAGATTGATAATTCAAATAGAGCTGCAAGCAAAAAAAATCTGCATAGCAAAAAATACTTAGCAGTCCATGATATTAGTAGACCCCTGTGTACGAAAGGCTAGCTAGACAAGGGAAATGGACTCCACACGTATCATAAATGTGTCTTCCTCAGGGGCAAGTATCCCTGAGGGGTCTTCTATCATGAGCGGGATTGTGGGTAGGGTCTTCGGCTTTGCCATGGCCCCTCTGCATTCTATCTTTTTCCTTATTAAATCTGTATACCAGCATCATTATGGCTATGGCTTTAGGTTAATATGTATAACCCTGATGATAGACGTTACCAGGACTTTGATGTTCTGCGCATGTATCAGCTCCTCTGCCGTTCTGTAGACCGCGGGTTTAAAGTGACATGCTGCCTATAGAACAGGGAGAGCAGTAGTGTAGGGAAATCATATCTCCCGTATCTCCCACAATGCTTAGCAGTATCGGTAGCTTGATACAGTTAAGGGTAGCATAGCTCCAAGTGGGCCCCCTGAGCGTGGGGCCCAGGGCAACCGCACCCTCTGCCCCTTGCCCGGTAGCTACACTATTGATAGCCTCCATATATTATTACTGATCCTTGAAAATGTGCTGTGATAAATGTTTACGGCTCCATTATGTGGTGGTTCCTTTCCAGGTCAAGACATGCCTTTGGGTGAATTACAGTAGGGCATTCTTTTGCTTCTAAACTAACGTCTCAATTAGTAATTTAGTAGTATCTTTACACTATTACCTATAATCTATGGTATCAATATCTATGCAAGATAACACGATTGCAGCAGTTATTCATGGAACCTCTACAGGATATCACAGCTCTGATTTTCAGCAGTATTTTCAGTGGTAACACTTCCCCCCCCCCATGGCTTACAGAACAAGCATATAGTTCTAGATATCTTCCCTACTGCAAGCAACTATTTGCTATAATTTTGGAAATCACCATTTCTGATCACCATTCATTACCTAAAATATGAGTAATTTAAAACAATTCTGGCATAAAGGAAATTACGCTGAATAAGAAATCTTTTTTTTTTTTACAGCAATAATCAAAAGACTAAAAATTATTTCATTTTTCCATTTAATAGAAATGCACTTTATCAAATTACTGATTTAGAATAATTTATTAAGTTTTGAGAAAAGGAGAAAACTTTTCACCTGTGTTAGTGCATTGAGACCATTTTTTTCCCTTTTTTATCTGTTCCTGACAGGGCAATTTTCTGTCTCTGCATTTTTACTTTTTCCTCTTCTTTTTCTTCCAAGAGCCATAACTTTTTTAATTTTTCCATTAACATAGCCATATGAGGGCTTGTTTTTTGCGGGATGAGTTGTACTTTTGAATGACACCATTCATTTTATCATGTGATGAACTGGAAAGTGAGGAAAAATTGTGCTTGTGTCGCCATTTTCTGAGATCCATAATGTTTTACATTTTTAAACAAAGGGGCTACGCGAGGGCTATGGTTTTGCTCCCTGGCCTCACGTTTGTATCGATATCATTTTGGGATAGGTTTTTATTGCCTCTTATTTCACATTTCAATGCAAGGTTGCATAAGCCGAAAAACTATAATTCTGGTGTTTAGATTTTGTTTCTCATTACACCGTTTATCGATTTAGTTAACTTATTTTATATTTTGATAGATTGAACTTTTACAGATGTAATGATACCACATGGGTATGCTTTTATTTTATTTTTTATTTCTTTATTTTAAAACTTTTTACCTTATTATTAAAAACATGTTTTTTACTATTCACTGTATTTGTTAGTCCTCTTGGGGGACCTGAACCTGTGATCATTTAATTGCTTGTACTGTACACAGCGCTGTGTGAACACTGGGCTAGAAGCTGACGTTCACAGGAGAACCATCATGATAAGAACAGCGAAATTCAGCAGACCCCCTCCAGTCATGGCGACCCATCGACGTCCTGGTGATGGAATAGCGCACTGTAAATGCTGCTGTTAGAGATTGACAACAGCATTTAAGAGGTTAACAGTCACGGCTGTTAGAGGCAGATGATGGCTGAGTATCATAGCTATCATCTGCCGTGAAAGATGCAGGCTCGGGAGAGGTCAGGGGGCCGGCATGTGATGTATCTATAAGTCATATGTCTATAAGGGGCTAAGGACCATTTATACTGGAAGATTATCAGGAGCAAGCATTTGTAGGATTGCCCGTTTCAAAATATTATTGCAGACTTAACAGGCTGCCGATCACCTGATGAATGAGCAAGACACGTTTCTCGGGTGAAATGATCGTTTCTGCTACACAAAAGCAGGGCTGATTTTAAATAAAAATTAAAGTGGGGCCCCAAATTCTGCACTCATATTAACAGTATATCCACTAACCCATAGCTTATGTAATAAGACACGTGGATGATACCTGGCGATCATACATACCACCAGGGATGTGTAAGTGTGAGTAAAAAAATAAAAGTAAGCGCTAAGCGCCAAACACTAACATCAGTGTGAAAATAAGATCTGCCAGATGACATGAGCTGATGGCATCACATCTACACATAATAATAGAGAAGAAATTATGCCACTCACCAAGCTGCATTAAAAACCTCTGCTATTTCCAATATAAGGGCATATCATGGGAAAGTTACATGGGGTACAATTGGGTACTTTTTATTTGTTTTTTTAATGCAGCTTGGTGAGTGGCTTAATTTCTTCTCTATTATTATTATGTGTAGATGTGATATCATCAGCTCATGTCACCTCCCGATGCAACAATGAGTAATGGTGGTTAAGCACTTTAAGTTTAAGTCAAGTTTTTCACTTAAAGGGGTTATACGATGAATCCACATGATAGATGATAACCTATTGATCGTGGGGGTCCGACCACTTGGCCCTGCACCTATCCCAGAATAGGGCACTGTTATTCTTGATAGAATGAAACAGTAGTGTGCATATGCAACTTGGGCTCCATTCATCTCCTATGGGACTGCAGACCTCTGTGCTCGGCTTTTTCTGGCAGCCTCACAGAGATTGAAAGGATCGGCAATCAAGCTTTCACCATTCAAACTATTGGTTGCGGGTTCCAGAAGTCGGACACTCACCGATCAGTAAATTATCACCTATCCTGAGCAGGTATTCCTGATTTTGTTATTTTTATCACTTTACGTTTGGGATTTTTCTTTAATTATTTTTTTTAATTTTTTTTTTTACATTTATTACATTAGGGGTTACTGCCTATTGTGTTTTTTGTGTGTGTGACTGGTGTTGGTGCAGTATAAACGTTATCAGTCCTTTGGTGCTGGCTAAAGGCAGACTTCTCCTGGTTGGCAAAACAGCAGCTGTATTGTGTCCTGACAGGCGCTGCTGTGTAACTTGAGGACTATGTCTCCAGGAGTAGAGATGAGCGAACCTTTCAAGGTTTAGTTTGGATCGGCAAACTTCCCAATGTTTGCAAACAGTATTGAACTCCATTGAATTCAATGAGAGGCAAAACTAAACGCACAGACAACACCTTCAGGGGGGTCCAAAAGCTGCCAAAACAGCTCAAATTATTGACAGACACCAGGAAAAGTGGCATCAGTTTGACCCAGAGTTCAAATAGTATAATTGCAAAACACGGATGCATCGGGCAGGGTTTGGACCAGCATTTCTACCTTACACATTGATTAGTAACAGGTGGATGAGTGACAGGTGTAGACCTGGTGTTCTGAGACCCCTGACAAATTCAGGCAACACACATGAAAGAGACCCAACTTGGAGTTCAAATATTTCCAAAAAATTAGAGTCAGATACCAGGAAAAGTGTCATCAATTGGCCCACACTAGAAATGTTATAATGACGCAGCAGTCAGGCATGGGCCATACATGAGACAGGGTCTGGGCCAGCATTTACAGCTTTGAATTTAAGTTCAAATTAAAAGGTGGGTGAGAGACTTGTGTAAGCCTGCTGTGCTGGGAGCTCTGATACCTCATGCAATAGCTCAAACTACTTTTCTGCTCAGCCACGCTTAGGTGGCACAAATATCATCTTCGTAGACTACTATTGTTAGAAACATTTAAGGATAGTATCACAGGTAGTTGACTGAAAGTAAGTGCAGGCCAGGCGGTTTGGGAGTCCTACTGCTACAGGCAAGACATATGAAGGAGACCCAACTTGGAGTCCAAACATATCCAAAAATTAGGGGCAGACACCAGGAAAAGTGGCAGCAATTTCTGCACAGTAGAAATACTATAATTGGGCTCTGATAAACCTTCCACTACAGGAAACTCACCAGATAGAGACCCACCTTGGAGTCTCCACATTTCAAAAATTTGATAGTAACATCAGCAGCAGTAGCAACAGCAGCCACAGCACACTTAAAACTACACGATCTCCTTGTATGCCCAGTCTGCGGCTGGGTTGTAATAGTCATTGGCAATCCATGACTTGTTAATTTTGATGAAAGTTAGGCAGTCTATACTTTCAGCAGACAGCCTCATTCACTTATCGGTCAGGACACCACTAGAAGCGCAGAAGGCACATTCTGAGAGAACGCTGGCTGCAGGGCATGAGAAAATCTCCAAGGTGTGACAGGCGACGCTTCCATTTTTGAAGACCAAAATGCAAAAGGGTCCAACTTCCCCCCAATGGCATTGATATTGAGCTCGAGATGCTCCTACACCATCCTCTCCATTAGTTCACTATGTGTGGGTCTTGGTCTAAAAAATGTGCAAAACGACTCACAGAAATTGCTTCTGCCACTTACACTGCTGCTGATGCCAATGTTTTTCCGTTCCTTGACTCGACGTTCCCAGGGTTAGATAAAACTGTGATGCACACTGTGTGCCTCGCAGCTGTCTTGGGAAAAACCACTCCTAAGATTGTCTACAAGTGTGTTTTGATACTCCAGCATGCAGAGGTGTATCTAGGGTTTCTGGCACCCGGGGCAAGAATTCATTTTGGCGCCCCCCCCAGGACTTATGTAATTTGCACACTTAGTCATGTACCCACGAGCTCCTCTCCCTAATGCTCTCAATATTTAGTGAAAAACTGAGAGAAGCAGAAGAGAAGCTCGGTGTCACAGGACTATAAGTATGAAAGTCGCATGTGAGTGAAGTGTCCATGTGATGACTACTGGAACCTGCAGAGCTGAATCCTGACATTGCAGCCTTCTTAATTCTCACAACTAATGCACTGCACACTTTTAGGATTCTCCCTTGCCAGTGGACGGTCATGTCAGCACAAGCATGCGATTTGTATACTTCTGACCACATTCCGACTAGATGTGCCTGGCCTCGCTCAGTTCATTTTCATTGAGTGAGGCCACACATGTCTAGTCAGCATGTGACCATATGTATGTAAATCGCCGGCACAAGAGAATCCTGACAGCGTGCAGGGCGCACTGTGAGAATTCAGAAGTCTGCAGTCACAAAGAATGACTGCAGACTCATTACAAACCTGGACATCCCCTATAATGCTCCTAACATAAATAAAAACATGAGAATTAGTATCACACATAACATTTACATCCAGGTACCTTATAGATGACGTAGTCTCTGGAGTTGTTCTGCTTCTTTTCTTCATCTTGTCCAGACCCCATGATGAGTTTTCTCATCCACAGCTCGTCTCTGCAGACTTCCATCTTCTTCGCTCTTTTGCAGAAAATTTCCACATGACGCCCTTAAAGATATAAGTGTCATTATAATGCTACTGAATAAAAAAATGCCCCTCATTATATTGTCTGCACAAAATATGACCCCCACACTGTCCCTCTTATGGTACATGCTCTTCACACTGACCTCTCCTTTCAATACCGGCCCCCTCTTCACACTGTCCTCTCATACTGTGTCCCGTTATAGGGACCAGTATTTATACTGTACAGTTTTTCATCACAGTCAACCTCCTTGGTATACTGTTCCCTCCTGGCAGTGCCCTTACAATGTCCCTTCATGCTACGCCCCACTACTCAGTTTCTATTCTGTGCCCACTCACTTTTCCCCTCCCTCCTCATACTGTCTCCTCTCACATCCCCCTGTTCACCATACTGTCTCCTCATATATTTACCCCCTCACTTTCTATACTGCCTGCTCACCTGACTCCCCATATTGTGTCTGCACACATCCCATCACCCTCACTCCCCGTACTCTGCCCACATATATATTTCACATTGCTGTACATACTGTGTCCGCATACATTCCCCCGTGCGCTCCCCATACTGTCTGCACACATCCCCCCATACTGCTTCCTCATATATGCCCCCCATTCCCGGATACTGTTTCCTCATACATGCCCCACATTCCCCAGTACTGTTTCCTCATACATGCCCTCATTCTCCCATATTGTTTCCTCATACATGCCCCCCATCCCGCATACTGTTTCCTCATACATGCCCCCATTCCCCTATACTATTTCCTCATACATGCCCCTAATTTCCCAGTACTTTTTCCTCATACATGCCCCCATTCCCCTGTACGGTTTAATCATATATGCCCCCATCTCCCCCTTTGCTTTTCATTTTGTGTCCTCAAATCTCCTCCACACATTAAATCCCCCATCCCCACTTCAAATCTCCCCACACACAATAAATAACCCCATCTCCACTCCAAATCTCCCCACACACATTAAATCCCCCATCCCCACTACAAATCTCACCCCACACATAATAAATCCCCCCATCCCCACTCAAATTCTACCCACACATAATAAATCCCCCTATCCTCACTCAAAGTGTCCCCACACATTATAAGTCCCCCTGTAAGAGACAGCACTGTACATAAGAACAGAGGAAGCTATATAATAAGGGATGGCACCGTATATAACTAGAGAGAATGGTCCGTAATAGGGGATGATGTAATACATAATAAAAGAGGAAACTATGTAACTAAGGATGGTGTTATACAGAATTAGTGAATACACTTTATACTAAGGGACTGTGCTATATATTAGTGAGTACACTATATACTAAGGGACTGTGTTATACATAATAAGTACGTACACTCTATACTAAGGGATTGTGTTAGACATAGTAAACAATAATATTGTCTTCCTCCCCCTATTCCTAAGTCAGTTATAAGTCCTCCTTCCTCCCATCCCAATCCCCAACACCCCTCATTGTCCTCCTCCCCCGAATCCCATTATTGTCCTCTACCCAACCCCATCATTGCCCTCTTCACCACCTCCATCATTGCCTTCTCCACCACCACTATCATTGTTTTCTCCCGCACCTCATATAATTGCCCATTCCACAACCTCCATCATTCCCTCCTTCCCCAACACTCTCATCATTGCCCATTCCACCACCTCCATCATTTCCTCCTCCCTCACTACCCCATTATTGCCCTTTCTACCACCACCATCATTGTCCTTTCCACTATGTCAGGACGATGGTCTATGTCTCAGATTAATCTAGCAGAGGACACCGCTGGACCTTGGCCAGGTAAGGAGAAACATTTTTTCTTTTTTTTACTAAGAGGGCACATTATACTACTATGGGGGTGCACTATACTGCTACATATGACTACTGGGTGCATTATACTACTATGGGGTGCATTATACTACTATATATAACTATGGGGTGCATTATGCTACTATATACTGTATGACTATGGGGTACATTATACTACTATATATGACTATGGGATGGCATTATACTAATATAAATCACTGTATTACATGTACACTAAAAAAAATTTAGATTTGAGAGTACTCAATGGTTGATACCTTGTAATGGCAAACTGAAAAGTTGGTAATAAACTGTAAGCTTTCGAGACTAATCAGACATAGACTAATACAAAATCTGAAGATTATTCTTCAGTGACAGGTGTAGGCCAAACAGTTGTTAGCCATTAAAAGGTATCAAGCACTGAGGACTGTCAAATCTAAATATTTTTCTATCTACTGGGTAACAGTGTGCAAAGATATATATCTTTTGTGTATTACATGTACACTGGCTCTATATACAGAGCTCCTGTGTATAATGTCACTGGTGATCCCTTAATACCTGTACACTGTACACTATGTATAGAGCTTCTAAGTATAATGTCCCTGGTGATCCCTGTATTACCTGTACACTGACACTATATACAGAGCTCCAGTGTATAATGTCACTGGTAATACCTGTATTACCTGTACACTATACACTATATACAGAGCTCCTGTGTATAATATCATTGGTGAACATTGTATTACTTGTACGCTATATGCTACATACAGACCTCCTGTGTATAATGTCACCAGTGATCACTGTATTACATGTACACTGACACTATTTACAAAGCTCCTGTGTATAATAGCATTTATGGTAAAATTAGTATTGTGGTTTTTTTTTTTAATAATGATCAGTATTGTAGTGTACGGTCACTATGTGGTGGTAATATGTGGTCTGGTCATGGTGTGGTGGTATTTGTGCCTTGTATGTGGTATTATTGGTCACTATGTGGAAGTAATATATGGTCTAGCCTTGATGTGTTGGTATTTGTTCCTTGTGTGTGGTATTATTCGGTCACTGTTTGGTGGTAATATGTGGTCCAGCCATGGAGTGGCCGTATTTGTCCCTTGTATGTGGTATTATTGTAATGTATGTGACATATTCCCTTAAAGAAAGGATAAAAATATATCTAAAAAGAGTATAGGATATGTTAAGAAAGGTTTAATAGGTTAGAGTAGAGTAGGTTAAATCATAAAGTTCTCAAAACAATGCACACAAAAAATAGGTATAATATTTGACATTAAGTGTAAAAAAATATATAATGAGCGAATTCAAATTGTTATATGTGTGCCACGGATATGTAGTGGGGTATATTGGTATTAATAATTCATAAACAGAGAGCAAACCAACTTTGAACCCATATAAATTAAAACCACTATTTTATTGATAAATGATAATCAAATATAAAATTGGTGCAGGTGGGAACAAAAACACGGTGAAGAGGGAGGCTTACAACTGAGGACCAGCTGGACATACTGTAGATTACTCATATGATAGCAACAGCATAGTGTATGCAAATAAATAAATATTGCTGCAAAAAATAATTTACAGAAAAAAAATATATTAAATATCAAATCAGTACAATTATGGCAGAATTAACAGACATGTATACAATATAAACCCCTTAAAAGCAAGTAAAAGGTGATGACAAGGATGCCTTAAATCTAGATAAAAGGTAGCTGTATACTACAAGGTGACAGTGCATATGTGGCAGTACTACTGGAAATATAGATGATCACATAGTGTGCACATACGATCTCAAAATAAAGGTGATAAAATTATCAAAATACAGCCAATAAGCTGAAGTCATGGATTATCTGTAAAATGGGTGATAAGTGACAAGCAGTCCGGATGATGCGTCCACCCCGACGGTCATTTCGGCAATTGCCTGCGTCCCTCTTCCCTGTGTTTTTGTTCCCACCTGCACCAATTTTATATTTGATTATCAATAAAATAGTGGTTTTATTGGTTCAAAGTCGGTTTGCGCTCTGTTTATAGAGTAGAGTAGGGCCCGGCTGAAAGATCCTACCTTGTCATGTGTCGGCTTAAAAAAAATCTTTTGGCCAAGACAAAAACTGCAGCTATGTATGTGATCTGGTGTTAGATGGCAACTGTTAATGTGTGATTGGTGAGAACATGGGGCAGATGTGGAGTTTTTCTGTGAGTGGGTGGTGGGACTGTGGAATGTTCGAGGGTTGGAGGGGGAGCTGGAGTGGAGCCTGGGCAGAGTCTCAAAGGGGACGGAAAAAAAAAAAAATTTATATTCGTTTATTGATTCCAGAATAAATCAAACATTACACAAAGTTGCATTCGTTATTATCAATTATAACATGAAACACAAATAATTACAGTGCATCATCATATCCAAAGTTTTACAGAAATAGCAAACTGTGCATGTTAAATCATTAGTATCTTATAAATCATAAATACGTAGTGTATGTAGTGTACTGTCCATGCGGGCGATTCTATATAGGTAAAACCATACGCTGCCTCTATGTGTGGTTTCACGAACACTTTAAGTTAAGTATCAGTTGCTACAGGTAAAGGAGTACCCAGATTGATCAGCCATATTTGCGATATGGAGGAGACACTAACGTCATGAGATTTGCAGGGATAGAGAAAGTGACCTTGCCTATTCAGGGAGGTGACCTGCATAATATGTTGTTAAAAAAGGAGGCAAGATGGATCATGCAGACAAGTGCCATGGGCCCGCAAGGTTTCAATGATCGGGTTGACATGTCCATTTTTTTATGAGACAGTCGGTATATTTTTGGTAGGTTTGCCTAAGTGTAGTTATATTCCGGGCTCGTCAAGTCTAGTTCTGTCACACATAATGATAATGGATGCACTCTGTAATGGGTAGATACTGAATGGAGAGTTGATCCGGCTTTTTCGCTATTAGATACATGTAATAGGTGGGGATTTTAAATAATAAGCTCCGCCCGTTTGCTTTAAGATCTGCCAGTTAAAGGACGACTCAAGTTGGGAAATGGTCAACAATACAAGCTGAGTTATCATGGTATAGTGTTTGTTCGATATAGCGATTTGTGTATATTGTTGTTTTTAACTTGATTTTATGTATTTTGGCTGTGGGTTGGGCGTTCCGTGGGACGGGAGGAGTTGGTGAGGGGAGGTGTTTCGCCTCCGGACATCTACTTCCCCCAGCACGGGGAGCGCTCACTCACTGACCCGTAGAAGCGCTAGACAGGCGCGAAACGGCCGTCGTCAGGCTTGCCGCACTCTGTGCATCTGTACCCCCGGCCATGAAGATTTTATTGTGAGGAAATAAAAGATACCTGTCTCGGAGGATCGGTGAGTGCTGCCTCTTTCTTTCTTCATTGTGGATTTATCTTATAAATCACCTATTGTATAACATTAACTACTTTAACTACCAATAGTGAGTCGCCAAAAGGAAATTATACATAAGTCCCGCCCTGTAAGTGATGCCCCCCGAAACCTTATACCCAGCTTCTTGCATAAGTGTCCAGTTAGTGTAGACTACAGAGTATGATAAGAGGAGTTCCATCTACCCCAAATCTTCTCAAATTTACCAGGACATCCTCTATTTTGGTACAGTGTTCTTTCATACGGGATAATCGAGTTCACTAAATCAATCCAAGCTCTGAGAGACAGGTGAGAACCACCCATCCACCTTAACGCTAACACCTTCCGTGCCATAAAGAGCGTCTCTCGTAGAAAGATCCCAGTGTAATGATCCCAGGTTTCGGCATCCCATACCCCGAACAAGCAGGTCAGTGGCTCAAGTGGGACAGGGATCGACAATAAAGATGTTCGTAATGTTGTCACCTCCTTCCAATAATGAAGAACTACAGGGCACCTCCAAATCATATGAATAAAATCTGCATCACGTGTATGACACCGCAAGCAATCTGATGAGTGGAGGCGACCCATTTTAAAGAGTCTTGTCAGGGTCAGATAAGATTGATCTATAATATATAACTAGGTCATCCTATTATTAACTGAAGGGGAGACTTTAGTTGGAGATTCCAGAGTATGTTCCCATTCCTCTCCCAATACATCAGGAAGAAGTCCCTCCCACTTCCCTTTGATGGAGTCTATGGTAGACCCAAGTCCTAAGGACAGCAAATATGTATATAAAGATGAAATGAGTCCTTGAGGACCCTGTAAGTTGAGGATGCCTATCAAAGGAAAAGATGAGATCGCTCGACCTGTACCCATATTCCGCATATGCGATTGGAAAGCTGACCTTAGCTGCAGATAACGGAAGAATTGAGATCTCTGGATATTGTAAATATTCTGTAGTTGTTCGAAGGATATAAAAACCCCTTGATCATGTACGTCGCCCACCGAGAGAACACCACACGAAATCCATAAATCGGTAGATGGGTGGTTCAGCAGCCTCGGGAAATAACTATTGTTCCACAATGGCATTTCAGCTGCTATATCTACAAATCTAATGACTCTTTTAATTTGCCTCCATGTTAATCTTGCCAGCCGGAGTAAAGGCAGCAGACGAGGAGCACTAACTTTCTCCATCTCCAAAAACCCCAGTGGACAATCAATCTGGGCAGAGTAGAGCAGATGACTCTCAGAATTAGATAGGGAATTATTGGGCATCCATTTGTTTATCGCCTTAGCCTACCCGGCAAGATAGTACAAATAAAAGTCTGGCAAGGCCGCCACGTCCCCCTGTTTCGGTCTCTGCAAAGCAGACAACTTAAGTTTAGGCCTGTTCTTCCCCCATATAAAGGATATGATTAGGGAGTTTAAATTCGCAAAGAAAGACTAAGGTATTGGCATAGCACTGTGTTGAGAGCAGTAGCTAAGTTTGGGAAGCAATATCATTTTTATTAGGTTAATATGGCCAGCAACAGAGAGAGGGAGTTTGTTCTAGGTTGCAAATTTAGATTTGACCAAATCCAATAATGGATAGATATTAAGTTGTAGGTCAAGTCGACTATGTTGAGACATATGGATACCTAAATATTTGAAATTAGTGACGATAGGTAATCGGGGTATGAGAAAGAGGCAACAGAGTAGATTTATCCCAATTTATATAGAGACCGGAGAATTTACTAAATTTATCTATGGTCGCTATTACTTGTGGTAACGTTTCCTCTACTTTATCCATAAATATTATCATATCGTCAGCATAAAGACCGATGGTATCCACAAGACCCGCAATATTTATTCCCTTAATATCTGTGGAGGACCTTATGCGTATTGCCAAGGCCTCTATCGCAAGGGCAAAAAGAGCCGGGGACAGAGGACATCCTTGACGAGTACCCCTATGTAAGGCCAAAGGTTCAGAGATGGAGTTATTCACAATTATACGCGCCCTGGGATTCCTATATAGTGTACCTATACCTCTCAAAAACTTGTCCCCAAAACCGTATTTCCGTAAACATGTGGAAAGGAAGGGCCATTCAAGAGAATCAAAAGCCTTGGCCGTGTCTAGCGATGCTAGTGCCCAACTATTATCTGACTCTAGAGAACTATATTGAATCACTGACTGGACCCACCTGATGTTGATAGAAGTACTTTTTCCAGGCATGAAACCAGTTTGGTCTGGCGGTATAAGGTCTAGTATGATCGTGTTCAGTCTAGTAGCCAAAATTTTGATGAAAATTTTATAATCTACGTTTACCAGTGATATGGGACGATACGATCCACATTCCAAGGAGTCCTTCCCCTCTTTCTTAAGCATAATAATATTTGCATCGTAAAATGTTTCAGGCACGGATTCTCCCTCCCATATTCCCCGGAGCACCTTCAACAAAAGTGGTGCCAGTTTGTCACAATATTTTCTATATAGCTCAATGGGAAACCCGTCAGGTCCAGTAGCCATATCTGCTATAGCATGTCCTACATCCTCCAAAGTGAACTCAGCATCCATAAAGGCCTGTTGGGTTGGGCTTAGTAAGGGGAACTGTTGTGAACTCTATTTTTGGGCTCCCTCTAGTGGTCACAAGCGGTACTGTGTAGTGTTGTCTTTCTGCAGGTTGGCAGCATCAGCTGGTTCGTTATCCTTGGTTGGTTTCCTATTTAGCTCACCTGGATACTCAGTTCCTTGCCTGCTCTCAATGTATTCAGTGCTCTTCAGATTCCTTGTGACTACCTTGCTCCCAGTCTCTCCAAGACAAGCTAAGTTTTTGTTTGTTTATTTTTTGATTATCAGCATTCATCATGTTTCTTGTCCAGCTTGCTAAAATGTGATTTCCTTGCTTGCTGGTTGCTCTAGGGGACTGAGTTTCTCCCCCCACACCGTTAGTTGGTGCGGGGGTTCTTGAAATCTCAGTGTGGATATTTTGTAAGGGTTTTTTACTGATCGCACAGACCCCTTTTCTATTTTCTGCTATCTAGTATTAGTGGGCCTCATTTGCTGAATCTGCTTTCACCCCTGTGTATGTGCCTTCCTTTTACCTCACCGTTATTATTTGTTGGGGGCTTCTATATCTTTGGGGATTATTTCTCTGGAGGCAAGTGAGGTCTTTCTTTCTCTCTAGGGGTAGTTAGTTCCTCAGGCTGGCTCGAGACGTCTAGGATTTTAGTCACGTTCACCGGCTACCTCTAGTGTGTTGGATAGGTTCAGATTTGCGGTCAGTCCAGTTTACCACCTCCCTAAAGCTTGTCCTATGTTTTGTTACTTAGCTGGAGTATTTTGTGATCCTCAACCACTAAGGATCATAACAGTAGAGCAGGCCAAAAAGTGTTTAATGCATCACAGAAGTGGGATAAAAAGAATACCTGAGTACATTTTTTTTTTTTCCTCCCGCTTTTCATTTGCTGCAGTCTGTTTAGCTTCTTTCATCCCCTTGAACTCTGGGTGGTTTTGAGCTCAGCTGCAGACATGAATGTTCAGACTCTGACTTCTAGTGTGGATCATCTTACTGCACGGGTGCAAAGTATTCAGGATTTTGTTATTCATAGCCCTATGTCAGAACCAAAGATACCCATTCCTGAGTTGTTTTCTGGAGATAGATCTAGGTTTCTAAATTTTAAGAATAATTGTATTGTAAGTTATTTCTATCTCTGAGACCTCATTCCTCTGGTGATTCCACTCAGCAAGTTAAAATTGTTATCTCCTTGTTGCGTGGCGACCCTCAAGATTGGGCTTTCTCTCTGGCGCCAGGAGATCCTGCATTGCTTAATGTAGATGCATTTTTTCTGGCTCTTGGACTGCTTTATGAGGAGCCTAATCTTGAGAATCAGGCAGAAAAAGTGTTGCTGGCTATCTCTCAAGGTCAGGATGAAGCAGAGGTGTATTGTCAAAAATTTCGGAAATGGTCGGTGCTTACTCAATGGAATGAGTGTGCCCTGGCTGCAAATTTCAGAGAAGGTCTTTCTGAGGCCGTTAAGAATGTTATGGTGGGGTTTCCCACCCCTACAAGTCTGAGTGATTCTATGGCTTTAGCCATTCAGGTTGATCGGCGTTTGCGGGAGCGCAAATCTGCTCATCCATTGGCGGTATTTTCTGAACAGAGACCTGAGTCTATGCAATGTGACCGAACTCTGACCAGAATTGAGCGACAAAGTCATAGACGTCAAAATGGGTTGTGCTTTTACTGTAGTGATTCTACTCGTGTTATCTCAGCATGCTCTAAACGCTTAAAAAAAATCGCTAAACCTGTCACCATTGGTACTATGCAGCCTAAATTTATTTTGTCTGTTACTTTGATTTGTTCTTTGTCGTCCTACCCGGTTATGGCTTTTGTGGATTCAGGTGCTGCCCTGAATCTGATGGATTTGTCGTTTGCCAGGCGCTGTGGTTTTGTCCTGGAGCCTTTGGAATTTCCTATTCCTCTGAGGGGAATTGATGCTACGCCATTGGCTGAGAATAAGCCTCAGTATTGGACGCAAATGACCATGTGCATGACTCCCATACATCAGGAGGTGATTCGCTTTCTTGTTCTGCATAATTTGCATGATGTTGTCGTTTTGGGTCTGCCATGGCTGCAGGCTCATAATCCAGTTTTAGATTGGAAAGCTATGTCTGTGTCAAGTTGGGGTTGTCAGGGAATTCATGGCGATGCTCCGTTGGTGTCTATTGCTTCTTCCACTCCTTCTGAGGTCCCTGAGTTTTTGCCTGACTACCAGGATGTATTTGATGAGCCCAGGTCCAGTGCCCTGCCCCCTCATAGGGATTGTGACTGTGCTATAAATTTAATTCCTGGTAGTAAATTCCCTAAGGGACGACTTTTTAATCTGTCTATACCAGAGCATGCCGCGATGCGGAGTTATATAAAGGAGTCTTTGGAGAAGGGACATATTCGCCCATCCTCTTCCCCTCTTGGTGCAGGATTTTTTTTTGTGGCCAAGAAGGACGGTTCTTTGAGACCTTGTATAGATTATCGTCTTCTGAATAAAATCACAGTCAAATTTCAGTATCCTTTACCACTATTGTCTGATTTGTTTGCTCGGATTAAGGGTGCCAGTTGGTTCACCAAGATAGATCTCCGTGGTGCGTATAACCTTGTGCGCATTAAGCAGGGAGATGAATGGAAAACAGCATTTAATACGCCTGAAGGCCATTTTGAGTACTTGGTGATGCCTTTTGGACTCTCTAATGCTCCTTCTGTGTTTCAGTCCTTCATGCATGACATCTTCCGAGAATATCTGGATAAATTTATGATTGTTTATCTGGATGACATTTTGGTCTTTTCTGATGATTGGGGAGTCCCATGTGAAGCAGGTCAGGATGGTGTTTCAGGTCCTGCGTGCTAATGCTTTATTTGTGAAGGGCTCAAAATGCCTCTTCGGAGTACAGAAGGTCTCCTTTTTGGGTTTTATTTTTTCTCCTTCTACTGTGGAGATGGACCCAGTCAAGGTCCAGGCTATTCATGACTGGACTCAGCCCACGTCTGTTAAGAGTCTTCAGAAGTTCTTGGGTTTTGCTAATTTTTACCGTCGTTTCATCGCTAATTTTTCTAGCGTGGTTAAACCTTTGACGGATTTGACCAAGAAGGGTTCTGATGTGACTAATTGGTCTCCTGCGGCCGTGGAGGCCTTTCGGGAGCTGAAGCACCGGTTTTCTTCAGCTCCAGTCTTATGTCAGCCAGATGTCTCTCTCCCCTTCCAGGTCGAGGTTGATGCTTCTGAGATTGGAGCAGGGGCTGTTTTGTCGCAGAGAAGCTCTGATGGCTCTGTGATGAAGCCATGTGCTTTCTTTTCAAGAAAGTTTTCACCTGCCGAGCGGAATTATGATGTTGGTAATCGGGAGTTGTTGGCTATGAAGTGGGCATTTGAGGAGTGGCGACATTGGTTCGAAGGAGCTAAACATCGTGTGGTGGTCTTGACTGATCACAAAAATCTGATTTACCTTGAATCTGCCAAGCGCCTGAATCCTAGACAGGCTCGTTGGTCGTTGTTTTTCTCCCGTTTCAACTTCGTGGTCTCATACCTGCCTGGTTCGAAGAACATGAAAGCTGATGCACTTTCTAAGAGTTTTGTGCCTGACTCTCCGGGAGTTTCTGAGCCGGCTGGTATTCTCAGAGAGGGAGTGATTTTGTCTGCCATTTCCCCAGATTTGCGACGAGTGCTGCAGAAATTTCAGGCGGATAGACCTGACCGTTGTCCACCAGAGAGACTGTTTGTCCCGGATAGATGGACCAGCAGAGTTATTTCCGAGGTTCATTCTTCGGTGTTGGTGGGTCATCCTGGGATTTTTGGTACCAGAGATTTGGTGGCTAGGTCCTTCTGGTGGCCTTCCTTGTCGCGGGATGTGCGTTCCTTTGTGCAGTCTTGTGGGATTTGTGCTCGGGCTAAGCCTTGCTGTTCTCGTGCCAGCGGTTTGCTTTTGCCTTTGCCTATTCCGAAAAGGCCTTGGACGCACATTTCCATGGATTTTATTTCGGATCTTCCAGTATCTCAGAAAATGTCTGTCATCTGGGTGGTGTGTGATCGTTTTTCCAAGATGGTCCATTTGGTGCCCTTGCCTAAGTTGCCTTCTTCCTCCGATTTGGTTCCTCTATTTTTTCAGAATGTGGTTCGCTTGCACGGCATTCTTGAAAATATTGTGTCTGATAGAGGATCCCAGTTTGTGTCCAGGTTTTGGCGGACTTTTTGTGCTAAGATGGGCATTGATTTGTCTTTTTCGTCGGCCTTCCATCCTCAGACTAATGGCCAAACCGAGCGAACTAATCAGACGTTGGAAACTTATTTGAGATGTTTTGTTTCTGCTGATCAGGATGATTGGGTGACTTTTTTGCCTTTGGCCGAGTTTGCCCTTAATAATCGGGCTAGTTCTGCTACTTTGGTTTCACCTTTTTTCTGCAATTCTGGTTTCCATCCTCGTTTTTCCTCGGGTCAGGTTGAGTCTTCTGACTGTCCTGGGGTGGATTCTGTGGTGGATAGGTTGCAGCAGATTTGGAACCATGTGGTGGACAATTTGAGGTTGTCACAGGAGAAGGCTCAGCGCTTTGCCAACCGCCGCCGTGGTGTGGGTCCCCGACTTCGTGTTGGGGATTTGGTGTGGCTGTCTTCTCGGTATGTTCCTATGAAGGTCTCCTCTCCTAAATTCAAGCCTCGCTTCATCGGTCCTTATAAGATCTTGGAAATCCTTAACCCGGTGTCTTTTCGTTTGGATCTCCCAGCATCGTTTGCCATTCATAATGTGTTCCATAGGTCTTTGTTGCAGAGGTATGTGGTACCTGTGGTTCCTTCTGTTGAGCCTCCTGCTCCGGTGCTGGTCGAGGGCGAATTGGAGTACGTGGTGGAGAAGATTTTGGATTCTCGTATCTCTAGACGGCGGCTTCAGTATTTGGTTAAGTGGAAGGGCTATGGTCAGGAGGATAATTCCTGGGTTGTCGCTTCTGATGTTCATGCGGCCGATTTGGTTCGTGCCTTCCACGCGGCTCATCCTGATCGCCCTGGGGGTCTTGATGAGGGTTCGGTGACCCCTCCTCAAGGGGGGGGTACTGTTGTGAACTCTATTTTGGGCTCCCTCTAGTGGTCACAAGCGGTACTGTGTAGTGTTGTCTTTCTGCAGGTTGGCAGCATCAGCTGGTTCGTTATCCTTGGTTGGTTTCCTATTTAGCTCACCTGGATACTCAGTTCCTTGCCTGCTCTCAATGTATTCAGTGCTCTTCAGATTCCTTGTGACTACCTTGCTCCCAGTCTTTCCAAGACAAGCTAAGTTTTTGTTTGTTTATTTTTTGATTATCAGCATTCATCATGTTTCTTGTCCAGCTTGCTAAAATGTGATTTCCTCGCTTGCTGGTTGCTCTAGGGGACTGAGTTTCTCCCCCCACACCGTTAGTTGGTGCGGGGGTTCTTGAAATCTCAGTGTGGATATTTTGTAAGGGTTTTTTACTGACCGCACAGACCCCTTTTCTATTTTCTGCTATCTAGTATTAGTGGGCCTCATTTGCTGAATCTGCTTTCACCCCTGTGTATGTGCCTTCCTCTTACCTCACCGTTATTATTTGTTGAGGGCTTCTATATCTTTGGGGATTATTTCTCTGGAGGCAAGTGAGGTCTTTCTTTCTCTCTAGGGGTAGTTAGTTCCTCAGGCTGGCTCGAGACGTCTAGGATTTTAGTCACGTTCACCGGCTACCTCTAGTGTGTTGGATAGGTTCAGATTTGCGGTCAGTCCAGTTTACCACCTCCCTAAAGCTTGTCCTATGTTTTGTTACTTAGCTGGAGTATTTTGTGATCCTCAACCACTAAGGATCATAACAGGGAACGCTACATCCGATAAATAGTCTATACATTCAGAAACATCAAGACCACTACTAGACCGATACAATGATTTATAGTAATCATAAAAACACTGAAGTATTTCATTAGTAGAAGATACCAATGAACCATCAAGTGCCCGAATCTGTAGTATTGTATTAGAAGCGTTATGTTGGCGCACTAAAAATGCTAGAAATGTACTGGCCTGATTCCCCAATTCAAAGTAGGATTGACGGGTAAAGAATAATTTGCGTTTCGATTTAGTGTCTATATGTTGAGCATACAACCTCTGGGAGGTAAGCCATTCAACCCTATTACCACTGGTTTGATTAGTTACATAAGCGGCCTCCGAATCCTTCAGCCGCCGCTTCATCTCATCATCCTCTCTCGCCGTTATCCTTTTGATATAAGAAATTGTGGAGGACAAACACCCCCTTAGGTATGCTTTTAGAGTATCCCAAAACAGACTAAGATTTGGAGGATCCGGATGGGTTGAGATAAAGCAGTTCAGCTGATCAATCGATCTATCACTAGAATCTATTAGTTTCAACCAGAAAGGGTTTAATTTCCAGGGCATATCATTATTTGATTGACCGTATTTAAGTTTAAGAATAACTGGACTGTGGTCCGATATCCCCCTATTGCCATGCTCAACACTATCCACCCACAATGCCAGGTCACTAGATCCGAATATATAGTCTATAAGAGATAGAGATCGCCTGACTTATGAGTGGCAGGTATACCCCTTTGTCTCAGGGTGACGCATTCTCCACAGGTCCAGCCATCCGCTACCACCCATAAACAGTGCCAGTTGGGGGGGGGGGGACTGAGGAAGGAGCCCCCCAGATATCATGTCGTCCAGGGGCCCGAAAATTTTGCCAGTATGGGGCCTCAAAATTCCTGGTGGCAGCCCTGTGTCTATTCATCCACTGCCCGCAGTAATGGTGCATGCATTCACAGCACAAGTGGGGTCCCAAGAGGGGTCCCTCTGTGGATAGGGGGCTGGGCCAGTACAGTATAAGGAGATGGACATACTGCCCATGTTCTCGCTTGAAGAAACAACTGTTATTGTAATGTGAACTGTTAAGTGCATTAATGATGTTGATATTGTGAATTGAGTTAATGTTTGGGACTACCCCAGAGTGGTACCTGTGAGGACCTTATTTGAAGCCATAGGCAGTAAGGGACTACAACACCACAGTTCTAGAGGAAGGCTTTGATTTCCACCTGGATAAGGAGACTCCTAACTTGCCTCCAAGCCAGCCGGACCCTGCCTGTCCTGTGATCTGGTGCTCTGGACTGTGGATGCTGAAGTCTTCAGTAAACAAGGTAAAGAGACTGCAAACCTCATCCTCGTTCTTCACTGCACCTCTCACCATCTTCCATCTACACACCGGGAGCCCTGGGGATACACTTCACCCGTGGGAAGGTATACCATCTAGCTGCCATAACATCACCCCAGAGGACCCCTTAAAGCAGCATCGGTCCCCACTGACCAAATACCACAGGTGGCGTCACGAACATAAACTTTAATTCCCTTTAAAGACCTCTCCCTTTAACGTTGATGCCCAGGGAGGGCCACGGACTGGGTTGCAGTCACCATGACATCCCCCTTTGTGACCGAACTCGGTACCGAGTACCCTACTGCCCTGTGGGTGCGTCACATAAGGTAACGCATGCGGTAAAGAAAATACAATGTTTACATACTTTTTCGTGCGTTTTGCATGCGTTTGCGTTTCCTGTGCGCATGGTGGAAAATTTAACGGGAGAAAAATCTCGATAAACAGACACCAACAATGGGACAACAGTGGGCGTGTATTATGGGATATCTCTATATAGACCCTTGGACTGCTGAAATCTTAAGATTTTGCTACTGTATCCTGTGTCATGATGGATCTTTGCAAGGAGAGCTTTTATTTCAACCTGGATTTAAGTATAAAGCTGTTTCTTGCCTATGCGTTTGCTTGGGAGCAACAAAGAAATCGAGAAAAACAGAGACGGACACGGCGTTGGCGTTTTTGGAGACACCCCATTATTGAACTCCGGGAGAGCCATGGAGCCTACCACACCCTATATGGCGAGCTTAATGCTAACCAAGACAAATTCCCTGAATATACCAGGATATCTCAAGAGACTTTTCAGGATTTACTTGGTTGTGTCCAAGGAGCCATCCGGAGACAGGACACCCATCTCCGTAGAGTGATTCCTGAAGAGGAACATCTCCTGGTCACACTAAGGTACGTAATAATTCTAAACAAATGCCAGTCATAATTATTATTGTTCTGCCATGTATTATTTGTATTTTCCTTTATGTGTTTAGCAAAACTCCACCATAAATAGAATTGTTCGTAATTTTTTTTTTCTTTCAGATTCCTGGCTACCAAAGAGAGCTTATCATCGCTCCATATTCAGTACCGGCTTGGAATTTCCACCTTGTCTGGAATAGTTGCAGACACTTGCCGTGCTTTGTGGAATGTTTTCTGGGATGAATTTATCCCCCTACCCACCGCGGACATGTGGATGGAAATTGCCCCAAAATTCTGGAGAGTGTGTAATTTCCCCAACTGTTTGGGAGCAGTGGATGGAAAGCACATACGGATTATCAAACCTGCCAGATCTGGATCGGAGTACTTTAACTACAAGAAATATTTTTCTGTAGTGCTCATGGCAATAGCAGATGCGGACTGTCGCTTTATCGTCATGGACATTGGAGCTTTTGGCCGTGGCAATGACTCCCAGACTTTCAAGAACTCGGATATGGGCCAACTTTGTATGGCAAAAATTTTAATTTTCCCCTGCCACGACCTCTCCCCAACACTTAAGGCCCACCGATGCCATTTGTTATGGCTGGGGATGAGGCCTTTCAGATGTGTGAAAACCTACTGAAGCCATATTCCAGTCAGGACTTGAACTACACTAAAAGGATTTATAACTATAGACTGACCAGGGCCTGAAGAACAGATGAGTGTATCTTTGGGATTCTTGTCTCAAAATGGCTCATTCTTGGGACAGCCATTAATCTTAAAATGGAGACAATCGATGAGGTTGTCAAAGCCTGTGTGGTTCTCCACAATTACACAATGGCTAAGGAGCGACCCAACATTGAACTGGATGAACCAGTTGCAAACCCATTGCCAGATTACCAACATCACCCTCTGCGGTCAACTGTTGAAGTTGCCCACATGTGGAACCAATTGTCTGTCTATTTTGTTTCTGACATCGGACGTGTGGCGTGGCAAGATAATATTGTGTAAAATGTGCTGTTGGGTTTGGGTCTGTACCAGTTATGTTTTAAATGTTACTAATATTTGTTGTTAATAAACAACGTGTTTTGATACCTGTACCGAGTCTCCTATCTCTTTCCACTAAAAACCACTTATGTTGTTAGTGGTAAGGTAGTTGACGTCATTACATCCTGAATCTCTTCTGCAGTATCTATTGGACGCAGACTGAAGAGACGATGGAGGTATAATACAAAGTAGATCTATACTCACCAGTTCATGTGTGAGAAATAATGACTTCATGATGCACAAAACCCAGTCTCATGAATTCACTATTTCTGACACCTTTCCAGGTGAGTATAGATATGCCTTGTATGTCCTCCATTGTCTCTTCAGTTTGTGTGAAATAGATTACGTACACTGAAAGAAAATGGAGGTTATACAACTTTGAACCCCCAAGTGTTTCACTACAGTTTATAGCGCAGAGCCGTGAAAATAAAAAATCCTTTTTTTCCACAAAAATTATTTTTTAGCCCCCAGTTTTGTATTTTCCCAAGGGTAACAGGAGAAATTGGACCCCAAAAGTTGTTGTCCAATGTGTCCTGAGTACGCTGATACCCCATATGCGCACGGTAGAGCTCTGAAGGGAAGGAGCACTGTTTTAATTTTTCAACGCAGAATTGGCTGGAATTGAGATTGGACGCCATGTCGCGTTTGGAGAGCCCCTGATGTGCCTAAACAGTGGAAACCCCCCAATTATAACTGAAACCCTAATCCAAACACACCCCTAACCCTAATCCCAACAGTAACCTTAACCACACCCCTATCCCTGACACACCGCTAACCCTAATCCCAACCCCATTCCCAACCGTAAATCTAATCCAAACCCTAACACTAACTTTAGCCCCAACCCTATCCCTAACTTTAGCCCCAACCCTAACTGTGTTTCATCAAGGAACAAATAGGACACAGGGAACTATTTGTCAACCGCAGGGATATGGAATCACATCTCCTAAGAGGACACCCTGACCGTGACTCATACCCTGGTGACAAAGTGACATACCCCGCACCATGGAGAAAGGGGATATTATGCCCTACTTGTTAAAAGGTGCCAAACCCCACATGCCTATAACTATGTAGCCACTGCGAGTGGACAGCAAACCCGGGCTACACAGACCTCTATTGGACATTTTTCTAAGGAGTCACCTGCTGACCCCCATGTTAACGAACTTCCCCAGTCAGGAAGCTGTACATGCCAGGACCTGCCCTGGAAGAAACAGAATTAAAGAGACGTTCACCTGCGTGAAACTGATGCTGTGAATATGTAGTTTATGTTTTTCTTTGCAGTTCGTATGGACAATTGATACTTGAGGACTGTTCCATAAATAGTTTGGCACCTGTTCCGGTGCCCTTAAGCTTTGATGTTGCCATACGCTGGTAACGTGAGCAGGACTGCATGGCGCAGCGGAGACCAGGACTGGTCAATGCGTCTTGCTATCCTTAAAGTTTGCACTTTAACCTGTGTGTACTTGTAATAAAAAGTTATGTTAATGTTATTTATGCAACAGTCAATAACCGTACCTCCCATAAACGGATGCTTATGTTTTCACCTGTTCAACCTGTTGACATGCATGTCTCAAAATTGTCTTAACCTGTAATGCCTGTTTCTCTTTTCCCAGTCCGGGAGTACTGGAGTTAACGGGGGGAGTGTAACACCCCAGGTAACTGGTTGTTACAGTGATGTTGCTTTCCGTTCGGGGAGGGTAATATCATGCTTAGAGGCAATGGAGTTCTCTTCACCAGGTAAGGCACCCGCATGCAACACATTCCGAATCCAGGCCAGGAGGGGGAGCTCAAGACGCGGATTCAGGGGAGCTTCCCTCGAATATGGACATATGTCCTGGTCTGGAGGAGTTAGCCAGTCTGATAGAGACACTGAAGGAGAAGGAAGTCTGAGAGAGCAGTGAGGCCTAGCAGCCACAAGGGAGCTGCAGCCTCTGGAAGGAGAAAGACCCGAAGGGTTGTATGTGATGGAGCTTCAGAGGGAAGGAGCAGAGGGGAGGAACAGGGCTCAGAGGGGAACTGTGACCGGGCACCCTCAGAGTCGAAGCGCAGTACTGGGTACCGGAAGCCTGAGGCCTTAATGGAACTGTAGGACACTTGGCAGAACCGGAGGGCTGAGAACTTTATAGTATTGGCCCACACCACACCTGAAATGCAGCAGCACCTGAGGAGCCCGGGGCATGATAGAGTCCCTATAAAAAGGCTCAAGCTGCCCGTCATGCAGGTACCTGTCTCAGGACAGGGGGAATAGAGGACTCTGCAGAAAGCTTTAGGCAGCAGGGACTTCATATACAGCAAGCTCTAGTTGGAAAGGCTCACAGACCTCGACTGGAAAAAGGGAATCTTCCATTGCCTCCGAACCGGCCGGGCCATACCATCACCCTTGCCTGGTACCCTGGACTGTGGCCTACTAAATACAGTAAATCAGGTAAAGACTTACAACTTGTGTTCTTTACTCATTTTACCGGCCTACACCATTATCTCCATACACTTCAGGACCTCTGGGGACCCTGCTTTAGCTGTGGGAAGCGTTACCATAATTGACCAAACACCACAGGTGGCGTCACAACAGACTTATTTACAATTTCCCTTTAAAGACTGTTCCCCATTTATTGAATGCCCAGGGCCACGGACCGGGTCGCAGCTGACATGTCATCCCCTTTAAGAGAGTCAGGACCCGGTGCCGAGTACCCCACGGCCCTGGTAGGGTGCTCCAAAGCGTCTCAGGAATCCCCCTAACCCGGTGGAGTTGGAAGCCTTCCTTCTAGCGCTGTGTTGTAGTCCCTTGCTGCCTTAGGCCTCACACAAGGTCCTCATGTTCTCTCTGTCCCCCTTTAGGTAGGACACTAACCCGTACGACAGGTAACTCGTCCATGCAGTCTTTCTAAAGACAGCGGGGCCAGCAGATGAGAGCACCCATTAACCTTGTATCTCTACACATTTTAATGCCTTTAATGCTGGTAGGGAATTTAGATTGAGAGACCTGATGGAGAAGATGTCTGTAAAGCACTGTGGAAATGAATAGTGCTGTGTAAGTGAAAAAAATAAATAAAACGCTAATATATGCTAATATATACTTGTAATAACTACGAATGACCAGAGGATGGCCCCTATATTCTTACTGTTTGATCTCAACCTCACACTGTACCATTTTATACTGTTTTATTGATGTATCGTAAATAAATCGGAATTATATTTTTTATTAATTGTGAATAGTGTTGAGCATTCCGATACTGCAAGTATCGGGTATCGGCCGATATTTGCTGTATCGGAATTTCCGATACCGAGATCCGATACTTTTGTGGTATCGGGTATCGGGTATCACAACAACATTAATGTAATAATGTGTAAAAGAGAGAATTAAAATAAAAAATATTGCTATACTCACCTCTCCGACGCAGCCTGGACCTCAGCGAGGGAACCGGCAGCGTTGTTTGTTTAAATTTCGCGCTTTTACTTGGTTACGTGAAGTCCCGGCTTGTGATTGGTCAGGGCGGCCATGTTGCCGGGACGCGGACCAATCACAGCAAGCCGTGACGAAATTACGTCACGGCTTGCTGTGATTGGTCCACGTCCCGGCAACATGGCCGCCATTAACCAATCACAAGCCGTGACGTCACGGGAGGCTGGACATGCGCGTATTTTAAAAAGCGCGCGTGTCCAGCCTCCAGTGACGTCCCGGCTTATGATTGGTCACGGCGCCATGTTGCCGGGACGCGGACCAATCACAGCAAGCCGTGACGAAATTACGTCACGGCTTGCTGTGATTGGTCCGCGTCCCGGCAACATGGCCGCCATTAACCAATCACAAGCCGTGACGTCACGGGAGGCTGGACATGCGCGTATTTTAAAAAGCGCGCGTGTCCAGCCTCCCGTGATGTCACGGCTTGTGATTGGTTAATGGCGGCCATGTTGCCGGGACGCGGACCAATCACAGCAAGCCGTGACGTAATTTTGTCACGGCTTGCTGTGATTGGTCCGCGTCCCGGCAACATGGCCGCCCTGACCAATCACAAGCCGGGACTTCACGTAACCAAGTAAAAGCGCGAATTTTAAACAAACAACGCTGCCGGTTCCCTCGCTGAGGTCCAGGCTGCGTCGGACAGGTGAGTATAGCAATATTTTTTATTTTAATTCTTTATTTTACACATTTATATGGATCCCAGGGTCTGAAGGAGAGTTTCCTCTCCTTCAGACCCTGGGAACCATCAGGAATACCGTCCGATACTTGAGTCCCATTGACTTGTATTGGTATCGGGTATCGGTATCGGATTGGATCCGATACTTTGCCGGTATCGGCCGATACTTTCCGATACCGATACTTTCAAGTATCGGACGGTATCGCTCAACACTAATTGTGAATAATTAATAGCTGTCTCTTGTTTAAATAATTGAATCAGTCAAGCCCTTGTGTCCTCCATAGATTTGAGTCCCACATTATGTGATTTTTTTTATCTTTTACTATAATCTAATATATTTCATGGAAACCTAAATGGCTTAAGCTAAAATACAATAAGTAGCCTATAAAGATCATTAACATATAACCCTCTAGCTATCAGACACATACAGATGTATTCCTTCTGTGCTAATTATTATAATTAAGAACTGTGCATCACGAGATGAACAGCAAGCAACAGGTTGCTTCAGTGTATAAACGAAAAGGAAATTTCTACTAGATGAAAAGCTCTGCACGGCGGATGCTCGCCCCCACCACATTTAATGAGCAGTGTAGTACAGGGGCATGGCCGAAGACCACTCATACATGAGCGTCATATGACAGGCACACATGAAAACTCTAATTGTACACTGTGTTCCTTGAGTCTGCTCCTGGAAATTTCAGCACCAGGGTGACTCAGAACAGCTCCTGCAGGCACTTACTATAAGACTATGGATGAATTATTCCTCTATGGGAGCTTTTCCCAAAACAAAAACGAGTCTCTGGTTGGCAGTAATGCGCTCTCAACTCATTCACTTCTGAACAGCTCTTCATCGGACCAGAACAAAGTCATGGAAGCCCCTCGTTATAACAGGCAGCTGCGGATCATCACTATGACCATCATCTTTACACTGGCACTGTTGGGGAACTGTGCAGTGTTGTACAAGATCTACCGTGGCAAAGACAAAAAGAGGAAAATTAACTTTTTAATCACCCACTTGGCATTAGCTGACTTGTATGTGTCAGTTATGACTCTCTTCTCTCAGATTGTGTGGGAGCTGCTGGAGGACGAGTGGCTAGCTGGTGATGTCTCTTGCCGGATTTTCAAAGTATTTCAAGTTTCTGGACTCATTGCATCCTCAAATATAATCGCCATAGTTGCCCTGGAAAGGCATCATGTCATTATGAACCCTTTAAGCAGCCCTTTGCCTACCAGGTTCATCGTACCTTTGGGCTGGTTCTTAGCACTTCTTCTCTCCGTGCCACAAGCATTTGTCTTCAGAGCAGTCTGTACAGAAGAGGGTAGCAGGTGTCACAACATTTTTGGGCAGCTACCTAGGTGGCATTTCCAGGTCTATATTATATACAGCTCAGTTACAGTTTTTTTCTTTCCCTTCTGTATCTTGGCTGTAGCATACATTCGCATACTCTGGATCCTCTGGAAGGGAAAGCTGTCCAAAATTCCTAAAAACCTTAATGGAGGTCTGGAGCTTCAGTTCACGAAGAAACCCTTAAAACTGATTGCTACCAATAGTTGCATTCCAAAAGCTAAGATTAAGACATTGAAAATGACACTGGTAATTATTATCTTATTCATTGTGTGTGGGCTTCCCTACTTTATTGTAGAGATGAAAGTGGCATTTGGCACCATCACTGGTTTGGATGAAGAAGTGATGGCAGTGCTGGGTATTTTTATTGTGACTAATAGCGCCGTTAACCCTTATGTATATCTCTTCTTTAAAACCAACAATGTTTTTCTCCGTAAACTAGAGCAGAAGGTGTGTTTTTCCTGTTGCCTCCAAGAGCACAAAGAGATCACCTTCCAGAGGGAACTCTTCCCATCCTTCAAATCTTCACAAAAAAAAGAGGTATCCAGCACCACCACCTCCGAAGTACAGACATCTTCTGTCCTACGCCGATCAGTCTCTTTCTTGCATTCTGTTGCTCCTTTAAACAAAGAGCTTAGTGCTCCATCTGAGACTTGTATGTGATGAGGGTTGATTTTAGGAGTGGACAAAACTATTCACAAATGCGCAGATCCCATACAGACATAAAGAGGTTAAAGTCAGTGCAGTGTCCTATTATTGTCTTAGAATATAGTCTATAATTTTTGTGTCAAAGATTGAACAGTACAGAACTTTAAACCTAACCTTAAGTAAATGTTGAATTACTGTATTATTTCACTGTTGGTTCCTCCACCAGGTGTTAAGAATCCAACACATGGAAACCCCTTTCATTTAGATACAAATGTCCTTGTTTCTGTGTCCATGATTATGACATACAATACAAATTATATTCTGGTACCGTTTTACTGATGTAAATACTTTTATGACCAAAAAAGACAAAAGTTTTCTAGGAGTGAAACCTTTATTGGCGAAACAGAGAAATATATTTGGAAGCTATCAGGCAGGTTTACATATGAATTACTGAGACAAGAACAGAACATTTAGGAGAGGTTATAATAGGACATTTGTGCTTTGGAAAGATGAGATGATGTCTCCTAAATATAAGCAAGTAAATAAAATTAAGGTTTTCCTTACAAATGGAGAGGTGGGGGTAGTGATGGCTTGGTGATCTGAAGTCAGTCTGGTTGGGTGTGAAAAGTGTCAATGTATTGAGTTATAGATCTAGGTGTTAGATTGAGTCCTTTTGTCAAAGTCCTGGACATCCTTAATTCCCAGATTTCTCATGTGCCCCCCCCCCCCCTCTCGCTCTCTCGCTCTCATTCTTAAAATGGCATACTATAAGGAATGAGCTGGACATGCATTTGGCAAAACATTTATGATAGATTTAAAAGTTTTAATATTGAAAGGCCATTTTAAGAATGACAAAGCGAGAGAAAAATCTGGGAATTTAAGCTTAATTAATTTTATTACTTTGGTTTATCTTTACAAGGCATTGGAGGCATCGCCCCGTCCACCCCATGCACAAATGTCCTGTTGTAACATCTTTTAAATGTGCTCTTGTGTAGGTAATTCACTTGGAAACTTGCTTGATGAAGGACCCTGTTTAGCAAATAAAGGCATCACTATTAGAATTATTTTGGCTTTTTTGGGTATAAAAGTATTCACATCAATTTGTTTGTCCATGAAATTATTAAATGCATTATAAAATTATTAAAAAATTATTAAATACATTACTCTCGGTAGTACAGTGAGATATAGTAGTACAAGGATACTTTCCAATATAGAACACCTATTAATCCTTAACCTCTTTCAGCATTCAAGTAATAAGAATAACGGCAATTCATGCCATGGCTGCAACTAGAGTCACAAGTTTATCTTCATTAGCGCCTTTTCCTTGCAGAGAATTGAGCAGCCACACCGTCCTCCTACAAGCTATAAATGCTGGATGATTGCCCAGTTTACTTGATCTTAAGAAAGGGAAATCCAGTTGGGATTTAGGCTAGCCCACAATAAATGAGCAACACAACATACCAGCCCCACAGTCTGTGGCTAATTAAAGGGAACCTGGCAAGTTTCTCATACCCCCAAATCACAATCATTTGTATCTTTCTGTATAAGTTCCCTTTCTAACAGTCCCATTATTACATTTGACACATAAATAAACTTTTGTAAAAAGTCTTTTTACAGTCTGTCTATCATATGCAAATGAACCATTTGACTAGCCACAGGGGCGTAATAACATGCCGAGAGGGACGACTAGTCTAGAGAAATTAACGCCCCATCAACTAGTCAAAAGGTTCATTTGCATACTGTATAATAAATAGACTTTAGAAATACTTTTTCTAATGATCTGTTTGTGTCACACGTACTAAGGGTCTATTAGGCAGGAAAGTTATACAGGAAGATACAAATGCTGGTGATTGTGAGGCATGGGGGACCTGTCAGGTTTCTTTTAAAAATTTGCGTGAAAGATAGGTCAGACAGTGTAGGACCACAAGAGCCAGAAGTAGAAGAGAAGGAGTCCAGCACAGCAATGTTTCTTGGAAAAATTGCCTGTGTCTTTTATTCCATAGGAACAGAGACATACACAAAATACTTGGCTGACATGTTCATGCCTCAAATTGACAGCTCTTAGCTCTCATTCACAGCCATAACTAAGAACTGTTGTAACTTGACTGTGTCAGATGAATTTTCTGTGCATGTCCCTACCTGTGGAACAAAAGACATTTAGGGTATGTTATTCACAAGTGGCATTTTTGCTGTGTATTTGGTGTGTTAAATATGCATTTTTTACACTACCAGAATGATTAATTTGATTTTTGAAATCTTTTGCACACTGTCTTTTTCCCTCTGTGCAAGTTTTGAGCCTGCTTGCTTTTTTTTTCCCAAGACACAGCTTGTCATTTCTATCAGTGTTTTGCAGTGCTTTTCACCCATTCAAATGAATGGGTAAAAAATGCTGCAAAACATGAACGTAAAAACATGACAAAAATGCGTGTATTGTACCTGCCACGACGCTACAAAACTGAGTGTTTGCACATACCCTAATGGTTTTGCTATAATGATCTATTGTGACTTTTGTTCATGTTTCGAGATGAAAGGTCATTTGCAATCATGTCAGAATTCCTGCATTGTCTGACAACTTTTTCCATGAAAAGAAGAGGATGGCATGACAGACACAGTAATCTATCATTTTACCTGGAGAGACGCCAGTGAGCCATGTATAAAACTAATAACCATGTCATAAAGAGCTTGCATATTCAACAAGGTATTATACCGTTTGTAACATATACGTAAAACCTGTTAATGCTTATTGTTCTATCAATATTTGTGCATGATAAACAGTGGTGCTTGAAAGTTTGTTACCCCTTCAGAATTTTACATATTTCTACATAAATTTGACCTAAAACTACATCAGATTTTCATGCAAGTGCTAAATGTAAATTGAGAGCATCAAGTAAAACAAATAAGTACAAAATATTAGACTTTGTCACTTTTTTATTTAGGAAAATGATCCAATATCACATGTCTGCAATTGGCAAAAGTATGGGAACCTTTACTTTCAGTATTTGGTGTGACATCCCTGTGTAATAACTATAACTAACTTTGCAAAAATTGTTGATCAGTCGTACATTGACTTAGAGGAATTTTTTACCATTTCTCCCTACAAAACAGCTTCAACTCTGTTATATTGGTGGGTTTTCTCCTATGAACTGCTAGATTCAAGTCCTTCCACAACATTTCTATAGGAGTAAGGTGTGGACTTTGATTTGGCCTTAAAACTACTTTATTTATTTTTTAGCCACTCTTTTGTGGAACGACTTTTGTGCTTTGGGTTGTTGTTAGTGATGGGCGTGCACTAAAATGCTTGGGTGCTTGTTGCTCAGGTTGAACAAATTGGAATACTCGGGTGCTCAACCCGAGCAACGAGCCCAATGTAAGTCTATGGGAAACGCGAGCATTTTTCTGGCGGGAAACAGCATGGGGAAGACCCTTGGAAGCATTTCTGACTCTCAGGTAACTGCTGTGAACAACGTTGTCTGAGTCTTACGCCACTTTTACCGACTCACAATAAAACATACAAAAACGAAACCAAAATGGATTTTCTGGGAAGTATGCTAAGGAACATCCTTTCCAGGGTAATGACTTGTATATAAGGCAAAATAAATAACCAAAAAATAAAAATGCTCCTCTACACTTTGGGCTACGTTCACATGTAGTGTTTTTGATGCGTTTTTGAACTTTAGCATTGCTTTCAACCAAGACACATGCATTCACTGGGAAATGTCATTTTAACATTTTACAACCTTATCAGGCCATGTGGTGTGTGACACATCATCAGACACACCATGTAATTTATGAAGGAGGGACTCTGAAAGTCACAAAGCCTATTTTTATAGGGCCATCAGGCAGCTTTACTATTCTTAAAGGACCAGCAGTCGGCCCTCACTATTCTTAGATAGCCATCAGCTGGGTATGCTCTTTTGTTCCCATTATTAAACAGTGGGTCTCCTATACTGTTATTGCGTATACAGTGAGTGGCAGGGCTGCCCAAAATTTAGACGCACCCCAATACCCCTTTGAAGAGACATACAGGAGGGCCACCTGAAAACAATGTTCCCCTTATTAGGAAGTGGGTCTCCCATACTGTTTGCCTATGCTGTGAATGCAAGAGCTGCCAAAAATTTGGACCTACTCCAATTCCCCTTGCAAGAGACATAGAGGAGGGCCTCATAAAAAAAATGTTCCCATTATTAGGAAGTGGGTCTCCCATTGTGTTTGCTTATGCAGTGAAGCAACGGCTGCCAAAAATCTGGAGGCACTCCAATGCCCCTTGGAAGAGACGTAGAGGTCAGATGGCCTCCTGAAAACAATGTTCCCATTATTAGGAAGCGGGTCTGCCATAGTGTTTTCCTATAAAGTGAATGCAAGCGCTGCCAAAAATTTGGACCTACTCCAATGCCCCTTAGAAGAGACGTAGAGGAGGGCCTCATGAACAAAAATGTTCCCATTATTAGGAAGTGGGTCTCCCATAGTGTTTGCCTATGCAGTGAAGCAATGGCTGCCAAAAATTTGGAGGAACTCCAATGCCCCTTGAAAGAGACTTAGAGGTCATAGGGCCTCCTCAAAACAATGCTCCCATTATTAGGCCGGAGTCACACTCAATGTATAAAAAAAAATCGGTACGATTTTATCAGCCGAGAAGCGCACCAATGTTCTCCGTGTGGTGATCCGTGTGTAATCCATGTGTAATCCGTTCAGAGTTCAGCGCAGGTCAGGCTGTGAGGCAGCGCAGCATCAGTGATGGCACCACTAATCACTGAAGCCGCTGCTCGCAGCCGTGCTGAACTGGGATGAATTCTGGAGCTGGGGGAAATAAAATGGCATTTTCCCACGCTCCAGAGGTCAGCGCAGGTCAGGCTGTGAGGGAGTGCAGCATCAGTGACGTCACCGCTAGTCACTGATGCTGCATCGGCAGCATCTCATTAATTCACCAGTGGTTTACAGCTGGGCGGTCGCATCTTAGCGCTGTCCTGGTTGTAAACTGTATATTCCCCAGATATGGATTACGGCGTGGTACACAACAATGGAAAGGTATGGTATATTGTTGTTTTTTTTATTATTTTTATTACAGGAGGACATGGGCGTCGTAGGAATTAGGAGTATAATAAAGATGGTAAACTGTGTAGTGTTTTATTTCATTAAAAGACTTTATTCTAGCTGTGCCTTTATTTAACCTGTAACAATAGGATTAGTAATGGATAGGTGTCTTATTGACACCTCTCCATTACTAAGCTGTGGACTTGATGTCACCAGACAAAACAAAGGTGACATCAACCCCACAACTATTACCCCACTTGCCACCGCTACAGGGCAAGTGGGAAGAGAGAGGCTAAGTGCTGGAATTGGGGCATCTTAGAGATGCGCCATTTCTGGTGTGACTGAGAGCTGGTGTTTGTAGCCAGTAGGCCAATATCCGTGGCCCCTTCCTAGGCTATGAATATCAGTCCACAGCTGTCTGCATAGCCTTTTACTGGCTATTAATTATAGGGGGACCCTACGTCATTATTTTGGGGGGTTCCCCCTATTTTAATAGCCAATAAAGACTAAATATATAGCTGTGAGCTGATATTAATAGCCTGGGAAGCTCCATGGGTATTACTCCCTTCCCAGGCTATAAACATCTGCCCCAGTCGCTGGCTTTCCCCCTCTGGTTTGGAAAATTGCATCGAAGACCACGCCATTTTTTCCCCAAAAAGAATAATTTATTGATTAAATACATGTCCCCTAATTTGCACACACACTACTAATTGTATTGGTCACTGACATCTATATATCTACCTATTCTGCATCTATTACTGTATGTAAACCATGTCTTCTATCCTGTCGGCTCCTGCAGAGATTTTAGAGAAACTGACAAATGAATTATTGGCTAATCTTCTATCTATCTCTCTATGAAATATAAATACATATATATGTGTGTGTGTGTCACTGACGTGCATATATACAGTATATGTATTCTATGTGTATATATCTATTTTATCTTTTCTATTATAACCTGTCAGTGTGATTTTACAGTAGCCGCATATGAATGGCCGCTTTTCAAAGGACACCAGTGCGTAAATATCTGACAGCACTCGCATGGTGCGAGTGCTGTGCAATTTTTTTTCTCGCATCCATTGCCTTGCATTGGTGAGTCTTAGCCAATATACGCAGCAAATCGCAGCATGCTACGATTTCACTCGCACGTATAATACGGCCAAGAAAAAAAATAGTTATTGGAGCTGCCCCATAGATTAACAGCGGTCCGAGTGCTATGCGATTTTTTCTCGCATAATACTCGTCCGTATTCCTCGCTAGTGTGACTCCGGCCTTAGGAAGTGGATCTCCCATAGTGTTTTCGTATGCAGTGAATGCAAGGGCTGCAAAAAATTTGGAGACACTCCAATGCCCCTTTGAAGAGATGTAGAGGAGTGCCTCATGAAAAAATGTTCCCATTATTAGGAAGTGGGTCTCCTATAGTGTTTGCCTATGCAGTGAATGCAAGGGCTGCCAAAAATTTGGAGTCACTCCAATGCCCCTTGGAAGAGACATGGAGGAGAGCCTCGTAAAAATATGCTCCCATTAGAAAGGAGCAGGTCTCCAATACTTGTAATGCCCATGCTCTAAGTGTATGGGCTGACAAACATTTACCCCTGGAGGGTATACATGAACATACTGTATAATAAATTTTTTTATGGTCACCCAGGGGATATGGTAGTGGAGGATGAGGATGAGGAGAAGGAGGAGGACAACTGCAAATAGCCAAAATCAGGAAGCGTATACCCATGTGTGGGTCTGAAGAAGTGCATGGGAATAGACCTCCCCAAAAAAAGTCACTGGATTTGAGTTTATGTTACGCTGATATATTCAGTGATGTCGAGAAGTCTGGCCCAATCCAGCCCTTGTTCATTATAAGAGTAAGCCTTTCAGCATTTTCAGTTGACAGGCAGATTCGCTTATCAGTTGTAATTCCACCAGCGGCACTAACAACCCGCTCTGACAAAACGCTAGCGGCAGGGCAGGCCAGGACCTCCAAGGCATAGAGAGCCAGTTCATGCCACATGTCCAGCTTGGATACCCAATAATTATAAGGCACAGAGGAATCATAGAGGATGTTGGTTCGGTCAGCAAAGTACTCCCTCAGCAACTTCCCAAACTTTGCACTCCATGTGAGAGTACCCTGCGCTTCAGGGCCTGTGCAGTGGGAGGGTCTGAGAAAAGTCTCCCAGAACTTTGACAGTGTTCCCCTGCCTCTGCTGGATTGCTCTTGTGTCTCTTTCGCCTGTACTCCTTGGTTGTTCAACAAACTGTGACCTCTGCTGCCCGCGTTTTCAGATGGGAATTTTTATAATAATTCTGCAACAAGGGCCTTCTGGTACTACCCCATTTTAATAGACATATCCACCTCATGAATAAGAGATAGAAAGTTCTCTTTTCTCTCTAGCATGGGTCTAGAAGTGTCACCAACCAGTAATTTTGAGAACACGAGGGTCACGGGAAAGGCAGCGTAACATAGATTCAGACATGCATGCCAGACTGCTAACAGGCAAGACTTCCATGTCCTCACCAAGAGGATGACTGACCATGCTCTCCTCCTCGTCCTCAGGCCATCCATGGTATGACAGTTGTGCAGGTAGTACCGTCTATAGCGCATGAAACTAGCTCCTGTTTTTCCTCCTCTTCCTCATTGTCACCGAATCCATGTTGGGATGAGATGAGGCTGGGCTGTGTGTAATCATCCTGTATGGTTCCTTGATCCATCTCATCATGCTCAGCCTGCAATGCATCTTCTTTGTGAGCAGAGAGTGATTCAGAACACAGAGAAGCAGGATGGTGATGCTAATAATGGCATCATCGCCGCTCACCATCTTGGTGGAGTCCTCAAAGTTTTGGATGATGGTAGATATGTCTGGCATCCATGTCCACTCCTGAGGTCTTATGTGTGTTGTTATGGCCTTGTTGATGCTGGTAGTCAACAATGGCCCTCTTCTGCTCATAAATCCTTCCCAACTTCTGCAGTGTAGAGTTCCATCACATGGGGACATCACACACCAGTTGGTGAGCCGGAAGCTGCAAATGCTGCCGAAGCATGGCAAGGGCTGCAGAAGCTGTGGCTGACTTTCTAAAATGGGCAGACAGGTGGCGTACTTTGACTAGCAGTTCCAGGTAGGTTTTGAGAAACCACTGAACCACGAGATTAAGCACATGGGCCAGGCATGGTACGTGTGTGAGCTCGCCTCGCCTCAGAGCCGCCACCAGGTTCATGCCATTGTCACACATGATAATGCCTGACTGTAGGTTCAGCGGTGTCAGCAACAGATCTGCCTGCTCTTTCAGAGCTGTCCACAACTCTTCATCATTGTGCAGTTTGTTACCTAAGCATATTAGCTTCAGCACAGCCTGTTGCCGCTTGTCTGAGACAGTGCTGCAGTGCTTCCAGCTTGTGACTGATGTGGTTATTTTGGAGACGGAGGCTGAAGAGGAGTAGGAGGAGGAGGAGCTTCAGGAGCTGTAGACTGTGGGGGCAACCATGATTGACCTAGGGCCCACAATCCTCGGCGTCAGGAGGATGTGTTCCATCCCAAAGTCCAACTGGGTCCCGGCTTCCACAATGTTAACCCATGGTGTCGTCAGCAAGATGTACCATCCCTGCACACAAGCACTTGTCCACGTGTCCATGGTTGGTGGACTTTCCCAGTAACTGCATTGTTGAGGGTACGGCTAATGTTGTGGGACACGTGCTTGTGTAATGCGGGGATGGCACACAGGGAGAAATAGTGGAGGCTGGGGACCGAGTACCGAGGAAAGGCTGTCACCATCAGATTGCGGAAAGCTTCCATCTCCACAAGCCTAAAAGGCAACATTTCACGCAAGCTGTCGTGAAATGTGGGAATTTGGTAGTGTGGCCTGTGGGGTGTTGGCTGCGTATTTGCGCTTGCATTCCAAGGACTGGGGTATGGACAACTGAACGCTGCGCTGGGACATGGACGAGGATGTGCTTGCTGATGGTGCTATTTGAGTGTGTGCAATGACAGGTGCAGAGCAAGAGGCATGTTCACATGCACCATGGACAGGGGATTGGCTTTCACACACAACAGCGGAAGAAGCAGTGGTGTCACCTTCAAACACTGTTACTGGACCCTGGGGTTCGGCTCACAAAGTCGGGTGCATTGCTGCCATGTGCCTGATCATGGTAGTGGTGGTCAGGCTGGTAGTTTTGCTACCCCTGCTGATACTGGCCTGGCAGGTTGTGCAAATGACCTTTTTAAGGTTATTGGCAAATTCTTTAAAAAACAACCAGACTTAGGAAGACCTAACAGTTGGACTGGCAACTTCCATTGTGTACTGCTGTCCTTGCTCTGCATGTCCCGTTTCTGGCAGGTTGGGTCAGTTACTATAACATCCACCACCTTGTCTTCCTCTTCTGCACCCTGGTCCTCCTCCTGACTTTCTGGCAATTGTGTTCCTGACTTTCTGGCAATTCTGTCTCATCATCATCCACCTCTTATGACACTTTCCCATAATCACCTTTGTGTGATTTCTGTTGCTCAAATATTTGGGCATTGCTACATGTGACCTCCTCTTGCCCCGCTTCAAGTGGAGGCGAGAGGTCTGAATCTATAAATTGAAAAGTAAACAGCTCTTCGGAGTGTCCAAGTGTGGGATCAGTTATCTCCGGGCACTCGTCATGGTGGAAGGAAGGATGATCAGGGTGAGAAATATGCGGTCCAGACTCACGGCTACTGACATTTGACCGTGTGGAAGACAGGGTGGTGGTGGCAAAGTGACTGGAAGCATTATCCGCTATCCAACCAACAACCTTTTGACGCTGTTCTGGGTTGTGCTGCGGTCCCCTAGTAATTGGAACATGAAGGTCGGATGAGAAGATGTGGGGGTTTGTTGTGGCACAATTTCAACTTTCCCATGGCCTCGGGTTTGTCCTCTGCATGCGCCATCACCATCGCGTCCAGTTCCCCATCCCTTGCCACACACCTTGCCCATTTTAAATGGAGGTCAATATTTTCCACGTTCACTACAAATGGCTGAATTTGGAGCGAACGTATATGTGATCTGTGTGAAGGACAAACCACAGTTTTAAATAGCTGGCCTGTAGGAACTATTTTTACCAGCAAACTGGTGTCAATAACTTCACTAATACACTGCAACAAAATTTAAATGGAGGCCAGAAATGGAAGAATTTTTAGCGCAATTATTTGTGATCCATGTGACGGACAAACCACAGTTTCAAATAGATGGATTTTTAGCGCTGTAATATGGAAAGGATTTGACTGTATTCTGCAGTGCAAACAAGGAAATGGAGCAGAAAAACGGTGTTCTCTGGATTGCTTTTAGTCAAATAATCAGGATTAAGATCCAAAAAAAAAATTCCTGGCTCCTGATACCTGTGGCTATGTCTATAACTATATGTCAAAGCAGCAGCAGCAGACAGAACTGGAATGGACCCTCTTGCTATATGCACTGCAGTCTGCCACATACACTGCCTGCCTGCCTAGCCTAGCATGTTCATTTTCTCTCTAAAGAGCGCCAAACCAATGGTGTCGGTCAAAAGTACAATTTGTCCCTCAAAAGGGGAGCAAAAAATGAAGATGCAAAAATTGAAATACCTCTGGTTGTGAAGGGGTTAATAATATGAGTTCTCCCTCATAAGTACAGAAACAGCACCAAAACCCTCATCCAGGTACCTTACAGATAAAGTTGTCTCTGATTGGAGTTGTTTTCTTTCTTTTCTTCATCTTGTGCAGATGCCATGATGACTTTCACAGCCACAGCGGTGTCATTATAATGCTCCTGAACAATAATATCTGCCCTACACTGTGCCCCTGAATAAATAATTGCTTCTCATTGTGCTCTATGCACAAAATGTGAGCTACAAAATGTCCCTGTTATGCCCTGCACATTGCCCTCTCCTTTACATGCTGGCCCCATCTTCACACTGTCCTCTCACATTGTGTACCCTGCCTAGTCTCTATACTGTGTTCCCTCATTACATTCTGCCCTCCTTAGCACCCAGTCTCTATTCTGTGCCCCTCCCATACTGTCTCCTCACACTATTTCACACAATAATATTCTGACACATCCCCCATTCCCCATACTGTTTCCGCACTTGTCCCACCTTGCTCCCCATACTGTCTCCGCACCCATTCCCCCTCACACCTTATACTGTGTCGGCATACATTCACCCCTCGCTACCAATACTGTGTCTTCAAAGTTACCTCCTTGCTCCCCATAGTTTCATCTAATTTAACTCCCCATACTGTGTCTGTACTCATTGGCCCTCGCTCCATGTACTGTGTTCGCACCCATCTCGCCCCTTGGATCCCCATACTGTGTCCTCAAATTTCCTCCCTATTTGCTCCACTTACTGTGTCCACATACAATCTCCCCTCACTCCCCACACTGTGTTTGTACCATCCCCCATCTTTCTCCATACTGTGCCCACATACATTCCCCCAACCTCTCTCCCCATACTGTGTACTCAAATTTCTTCAACATTCCCCTAATGAAAATAAATCTTTGATGTCTGTTATGATCCCTAGTGGCGGAGGATCACAAATAGATCAGCAAGTGATTAAACTAAGGACGAGCTCTAGGGAGATGGTAACTGGACTGATCGCAAATCTGAACCTATCCAAAACAACTAGAGGTAGCCGGTGAACGTGCCTAAAAAATTCTTAGACGTCTCGAGCCAGCCTGAGGAACTAGCTACCCCTAAAGAGAAAGAAAGACCTCGCTTGCCTCCAGAGAAATAATCCCCAAAGATATAGAAGCCCCCAACAAATATTAACGGTGAAGTAAGAAGAAGGCACATACATAGGGATGAAATCAGATTCAGCAAAAGAGGCCCACTAGTACTAGAAAGCAGAAAATAGAGCAGGGGTCTATGCGATCAATAAAAAACCCTTACAAAATATCCATCCTGAGATTTCAAGAACCCACACACCAACTAACGGTGTGTGGGGAGAAACTCAGCCAACTAGAGCAACCAGCAAGCGAGGGAATTACATTTTAGCAAGCTGGAACAGAAAACATGATAAACACTGCTGATCAAAAAATGAGCAAACAAAACTTAGCTTATCCTGGATGGACTGGGAGCAAGGTAGTCAGAAGGAATCTGAGTAGCACTGATTACATCAACAGCCGGCAACAAGTGGAAGTAAAACAGAGCTATATAGGAACCTCCCAGAGGATAACAAACCAGCTGATAGCCAGAGACCAGCAGGATAACAGGCAAAGCCACCAGGGGGAGCCCAAAGCAAAAGTCACACCATACCACCAGTGACCACAAGAGGGAGCCTGAACACAGAGTTCACAACAGTACCCCCCCCTTGAGGAGGGGTCACCGAACCCTCATGAAAACCACCAGGGCGATCAGGATGAGCCACATGGAAGGCACGAACCAAATCGGCTGCATGAACATCAGAGGCGACAACCCAAGAATTATCCTCCTGACCATAGCCCTTCCATTTAACCAAATACTGGAGCCTCCGTCTAGAAATACGAGAATCCAAGATCTTCTCCACCACGTATTCCAATTCTCCCTCAACCAGCACCGGGGCAGGAGGCTCAACCGGAGGAACCACAGGCACCACATACCTCCGCAACAACGAGCGATGGAACACATTATGAATAGCAAATGATGCTGGGAGGTCCAGACGAAATGACACAGGGCCAAGGACTTCCAGAATCTTATAAGGACCGATAAACCGAGGCTTGAACTTAGGAGAGGAGACCTTCATAGGACGAAGCGAGAAGACAACCACACCAAGTCCCCAACGCAAAGTCGGGGACCCACACAGCGACGGCGGTTGGCAAAGAGCTGAGCCTTCTCTTGAGACAGCTTCAAATTGTCCACCACATGATTCCAAATCTGATACAACCTATCAATCACAACATCCACTCCAGGACAGTCAGAAGGCTCCACCTGACCCGAGGAAAAACGAGGATGAAACCCCGAATTACAAAAGAAAGGAGAAACCAAAGTAGCAGAACTAACCCGATTATTAAGGGCAAACTCGGCCAACGGCAAAAAAGTAACCCAGTCGTCCTGATCAGCAGAAACAAAACATCTTAAATAAGTCTCCAAGGTCTGATTAGTTCGCTCGGTTTGGCCATTCGTCTGAGGATGGAAGGCCGACGAAAAAGACAAATCAATGCCCAATTTAGCACAAAAGGTCCGCCAAAATCTAGACACAAACTGGGATCCTCTGTCAGAAACAATGTTCTCAGGAATCCCGTGCAAACGAACCACATCTTGAAAAAACAGTGGAACCAACTCAGAGGAGGAAGGCAACTTAGGCAAGGGCACCAAATGGACCATCTTAGAAAAAGATCACACACCACCCAGATGACAGACATTCTCTGAGAGACAGGGAGATCTGAAATAAAATCCATGGAAATGTGCGTCCAAGGCCTCTTCGGGACAGGCAAAGGTAACAGCAAACCACTGGCTCGAGAACAGCAAGGCTTAGCCCGAGCACAAATTCCACAAGACTGCACAAAGGAACGCACATCCCGCGACAATGAAGGCCACCAAAAAGACCTGGCCACCAAGTCTCTGGTACCAAATATTCCAGGATGGCCCGCCAACACCGAAGAATGAACCTCGGAGATGACTCTGTTGGTCCATCTATCCGGGACAAACAGTCTCTCCGGTGGACAGCGATCAGGTCTATCCGCCTGAAACTCTTACAGCACACGTCGCAAATCTGGGGAGATGGCAGACAAAATCACCCCTTCTCTAAGAATACCAGCCGGATCTGAATCTCCAGGAGAGTCAGGCACAAAACTCCTAGAAAGAGCATCAGCCTTCACATTCTTCGAACCAGGCAGGTACGAAACCACGAAATCAAAACGAGAGAAAAACAACGACCAACGCTCCGAGCCTGTCTGGGATTCAGCCGCTTGGCCGACTCGAGATAAATCAAATTCTTGTGATCAGTCAAGACCACCACACGATGCTTAGCTCCCTCGAGCCAATGTCGCCACTCCTCAAATGCCCACTTCATAGCCAACAACTCCCGATTACCGACATCATAATTCCGCTCGGCAGGCGAAAACTTTCTTGAAAAGAAAGCACATGGCTTCATCACAGAGTCATCGGAGCTTCTCTGCGACAAAACAGCTCCCGCTCCAATCTCGGAAGCATCAACCTCCACCTGGAAGGGAAGTGAGACATCTGGCTGACATAAGACCGGAGCCGAAGAAAACCGGCGCTTCAGCTCCCGAAAGGCCTCCACAGCCGCAGAGGACCAATTAGTCACATCAGAACCTTTCTTGGTCAAATCCGTCAAAGGCTTAACAACACCAGAAAAATTAGCTATGAAGCGACGGTAAAAATTAGCAAAACCCAAGAACTTCTGAAGACTCTTAACCGATGTAGGCTGCGTCCAGTCATGAATAGCCTGAACCTTGACTGGGTCCATCTCAATAGTAGAAGGAGAAAAAATGAAACCCAAAAAAGAAATCTTCTGGACTCCGAAAAGACATTTTGAGCCCTTCACAAATAAAGCATTGTCACGCAGGACCTGAAAGACCATCCTGACCTGCTTAACATGAGACTCCCAATCATCCGAAAAAAACAAAATATCATCCAGATACACAATCATAAACTTATCCAGATATTCACGGAAGATGTCGTGCATAAAGGACTGAAAGACTGAAGGAGCATTAGAAAGTCCAAAAGGCATCACCAGGTACTCAAAATGGCCTTCAGGCGTATTAAATGCAGTTTTCCATTCATCACCCTGTTTTATACGCACAAGGTTACACGCACCATGAAGATCTATCTTGGTGAACCAACTAGACCCCCTAATGCGAGCAAACAAATCAGTTAACAATGGCAAAGGATACTGAAATTTGACCGTGATTTTATTCAAAAGGCAATAATCAATACAAGGTCTCAGGGAACCATCCTTCTTAGCCACAAAAAAGAATCCCGCACCAAGAGGGGAAGAGGACGGGCGAATATGTCCCTTCTCCAAAGACTCCTTTATATAACTCCGCATGGCAGCATGCTCCGGCACAGATAAATTGAAAAGTCGTCCCTTAGGAAACTTACTACCAGGAATCAAATTTATAGCACAATCACAGTCCCTATGAGGAGGTAGAGAATTGAGTTTGGGCTCCTCAAATACATCCTGGTAGTCTGACAAAAACGTAGGGACTTCAGAAGGAGTGGACGAAGCAATTGACACCACAGGAGCGTCACCATGAATTCTCTGACAACCTCAACTTGACACAGACATAGCTTTCCAATCCAGGACTGGATTATGAGTCTGCAACCATGGTAGACCCAACACGACAACATCATGCAAATTATGCAATACAAGAAAGCGAATCACCTCCTGATGAACAGGAGTCATGCACATGGTCACTTGTGTCCAGTACTGAGGTCTATTCGTAGCCAATGGAGTAGAGTCAATTCCCCTTAGTGGAATAGGGAATTTTAAAGGCTCCAAATCAAAACCACAGCGCCTGGCAAATGACCAATCCATCAGACTCAGGGCAGCACCTGAATCTACAAAGGCATTAACCGGGTAAGATGACAGGGAACAAATCAGGGTAACAGACAAAATGAACTTAGGCTGTAAAGTACCAATGGTGACAGATTTATCAACTTTTTTTTGCGCTTAGAGCATGCTGAGATAACATGAGCTGAGTCACCACAGTAAAAGCACAACCCATTTTGCCGTCTATAATTTTGCCGTTCACTTCTGGTCAGAATTCTGTCACATTGCATAGATTCAGGTGTCTGTTCAGAAGACACCGCCAAATGGTGCACAGGATTGCGCTCCCGCAACCGCTGATCAATCTGAATGGCCAGAGTCATTGACTCATTCAGACCTGCAGGCGTAGGGAACCCCACCATGACATTCTTAATGGCTTCAGAAAGACCTTCTCTGAAATTTGCAGCCAGGGCACACTCATTCCACTGAGTAAGCACCGACCATTTCCGAAATTTCTGGCAGTACACCTCTGCTTCATCTTGCCCCTGCGAGAGGGCCAATAATGCTTTTTCAGCCTGGTTCTCAAGATTAGGTTCCTCATAGAGCAATCCAAGGGCCAGAAAAAAACGCATCCACACTGAGCAATGCAGGATCCCCTGGCGCCAATGCGAAGGCCCAATCTTGAGGGTCACCACGCAAAAAGGAAATAATAATCCTAACTTGCTGAACGGCATCACCAGAGGAACGAGGTTTCAAAGAAAGAAACAACTTACAATTGTTCTTAAAATTTAGGAACCTAGATCTATCTCCAGAAAACAACTCCGGAATAGGTATCCTAGGGTCAGACATAGGACTGTGAACAACAAAATCCTGAATACTCTGAACTCTAGCAGCAAGATGATCCAGACTGGAAGCCAAGCTCTGGACATCCATGTCAGCAGCTGAACTCAGAGCCACACCAAGATTAAGAGGAGGAGAGAAGCTAGCACAGCAGCTAGACACACAGCAACAACAAGGAAAAAAAAAAAAATTTCTCAAGGCTTCTTTTCTCCTGCTTCTGCCATGCAATTAACACTTTGCGGGCCGGCTGTACTGTTATGATCCCTAGTGGCGGAGGATCACAAATAGATCAGCAAGTGATTAAACTAAGGACGAGCTCTAGGGAGATGGTAACTGGACTGATCGCAAATCTGAACCTATCCAAAACAACTAGAGGTAGCCGGTGAACGTGCCTAAAAAATTCTTAGACGTCTCGAGCCAGCCTGAGGAACTAGCTACCCCTAAAGAGAAAGAAAGACCTCGCTTGCCTCCAGAGAAATAATCCCCAAAGATATAGAAGCCCCCAACAAATATTAACGGTGAAGTAAGAAGAAGGCACATACATAGGGATGAAATCAGATTCAGCAAAAGAGGCCCACTAGTACTAGAAAGCAGAAAATAGAGCAGGGGTCTATGCGATCAATAAAAAACCCTTACAAAATATCCATCCTGAGATTTCAAGAACCCACACACCAACTAACGGTGTGTGGGGAGAAACTCAGCCAACTAGAGCAACCAGCAAGCGAGGGAATTACATTTTAGCAAGCTGGAACAGAAAACATGATAAACACTGCTGATCAAAAAATGAGCAAACAAAACTTAGCTTATCCTGGATGGACTGGGAGCAAGGTAGTCAGAAGGAATCTGAGTAGCACTGATTACATCGACAGCCGGCAACAAGTGGAAGTAAAACAGAGCTATATAGGAACCTCCCAGAGGATAACGAACCAGCTGATAGCCAGAGACCAGCAGGATAACAGGCAAAGCCACCAGGGGGAGCCCAAAGCAAAAGTCACACCATACCACCAGTGACCACAAGAGGGAGCCTGAACACAGAGTTCACAACAGATGTCTTCAGCTCCGTTGGAGCACTTATTACAAAAAAACTTCTCCTGCCTATGCGGCACTGAAGAATAATGTCAGCATTCTGATCACATGACCTCATCACTCTGCTGTAAAGGCACAGATGATTGGCCTCGGGGAGACCAAAACATCCAACACCACGGAGACACCATCACGTGTTTCTCAACGCAGTGATCCAGAACACTGCCCCCATCCCTTATGGGAAATATGCAAACGCATGTAGGATAGCTGCGGAGACACCATCACGTGTTTCTCAATGCAAGCAGTGAATAACCAGACCTTTCCCCGGGAAGGAACAACCACGGGAAGGGCAGCATCCAATAAAGGAAAACATCCAATACAGGAAAACCACCTATGCCAAGCATGGTATCCATCCACAGACAGCTGTTTCGGGGTGTTTGCCCCTCATCAGTGTGGAGTAGGAATCTGGCTATTAGGAGCAGTGCCTAGTAAAAGGCTGTAAAGGCACAGATGATTGGCCTTGGGGAGACCAAAACATCCAACACCGCGGAGACACCATCAGGTGTTTCTCAACGCAGTGATCCAGAACACTGCCCCCATCCCTTATGGGAAATATGCAAACGCATGTAGGATAGCTGCGGAGACACCATCACGTGTTTCTCAATGCAAGCAGTGAATAGCCAGACCTTTCCCCGGGAAGGAACAACCACGGGAAGGGCAGCATCCAATAAAGGAAAACATCCAATACAGGAAAACCACCTATGCCAAGCATGGTATCCATCCACAGACAGCTGTTTCGGGGTGTTTGCCCCTCATCAGTGTGGAGTAGGAATCTGGCTATTAGGAGCAGTGCCTAGTAAAAGGCTGTAAAGGCACAGATGATTGGCCTCGGGGAGACCAAAACATCCAACACCGCGGAGACACCATCACGTGTTTCTCAACGCAGTGATCCAGAACACTGCCCCCATCCCTTATGGGAAATAAAACACCCCGAAACAGCTGTCTGTGGATGGATACCATGCTTGGCATAGGTGGTTTTCCAATATTGGATGTTTTCCTTTATTGGATGCTGCCCTTCCCGTGGTTGTTCCTTCCTGGGGAAAGGTCTGGTTATTCACTGCTTGCGTTGAGAAACAAGTGATGGTGTCTCCGCAGCTATCCTACATGCGTTTGCATATTTCCCATAAGGGATGGGGGCAGTGTTCTGGATCACTGCGTTGAGAAACTCGTGATGGTGTCTCCGCGGTGTTGGATGTTTTGGTCTCCCCGAGGCCAATCATCTGTGCCTTTACAGCCTTTTACTAGGCACTGCTCCTAATAGCCAGATTCCTACTCCACACTGATGAGGGGCAAACACCCCGAAACAGCTGTCTGTGGATGGATACCATGCTTGGCATAGGTGGTTTTCCTGTATTGGATGTTTTCCTTTATTGGAAGCTGCCCTTCCCGTGGTTGTTCCTTCCCGGGGAAAGGTCTGGCTATTCACTGCTTGCGCTGAGAAACACGTGATGGTGTCTCCGCAGCTATCCTACATGCGTTTGCATATTTCCCATAAGGGATGGGGGCAGTGTTCTGGATCACTGCGTTGAGAAACACGTGATGGTGTCTCCGTGGTGTTGGATGTTTTGGTCTCCCCGAGGCCAATCATCTGTGCCTTTACAGCCTTTTACTAGGCACTGCTCCTAATAGCCAGATTCCTACTCCACACTGATGAGGGGCAAACACCCCGAAACAGCTGTCTGTGGATGGATACCATGCTTGGCATAGGTGGTTTTCCTGTATTGGATGTTTTCCTTTATTGGATGCTGCCCTTCCCGTGGTTGTTCCTTCCCGGGGAAAGGTTTGGCTATTCACTGCTTGCGTTGAGAAACACGTGATGGTGTCTCCGCAGCTATCCTACATGCGTTTGCATATTTCCATAAGGGATGGGGGCAGTGTTCTGGATCACTGCGTTGAGAAACACGTGATGGTGTCTGTTATGATCCTTAGTGGTTGAGGATCACAAATTACTCCAGCTAAGTAACAAACATAGGACAAGCTCTAGGGAGGTGGCAAACTGGACTGACCGCAAATCTGAACCTATCCAAACACACTAGAAGTAGCCGGTGAACGTGCCTAAAAATCCTAGACGTCTCGAGCCAGCCTGAGGAACTAACTACCCCTAGAGAGAAAGAAAGACCTCTCTTGCCTCCAGAGAAATAATCCCCAAAGATATAGAAGCCCCCAACAAATAATAACGGTGAGGTAAGAGGAAGGCACATACACAGGGGTGAAAGCAGATTCAGCAAATGAGGCCCACTAATACTAGATAGCAGAAAATAGAAAAGGGAATCTATGCGGTCAGTAAAAAACCCTTACAAAATATCCACTCTGAGATTTCAAGAACCCCCACACCAACTAACGGTGTGGAGGGAGAAACTCAGTCTCCTAGAGCAACCAGCAAGCGAGGAAATCACATTTTAGCGAGCTGGACTAAAAACATAATGAACGCTGATAATCAAAAAATGGTCAAACAAAAACTTAGCTTGTCTTGGAGAGACTGGGAGCAAGGTAGACACAAGGAATCTGAAGAGCACTGAATACATGATAGCAGGCAAGGAACTGAGTATCCAGGTGGGCTAAATAGGAAACCAACCAAGGATAACGAACCAGCTGATGCTGCAACCTGCAGAAAGACAACACTACACAGTACCGCTTGTGACCACTAGAGGGAGCCCAAAAATAGAGTTCACAACAGTACCCCCCCCTTGAGGAGGGGTCACCGAACCCTCATCAAGACCCCCAGGGCGATCAGGATGAGCCGCGTGGAAGGCACGAACCAAATCGGCCGCATGAACATCAGAGACGACAACCCAGGAATTATCCTCCTGACCATAGCCCTTCCACTTAACCAAATACTGAAGCCTCCGTCTAGAGATACGAGAATCCAAAATCTTCTCCACCACGTACTCCAATTCGCCCTCGACCAGCACCGGAGCAGGAGGCTCAACAGAAGGAACCACAGGTACCACATACCTCCGCAACAAAGACCTATGGAACACATTATGAATGGCAAACGATGCTGGGAGATCCAAATGAAAAGACACCGGGTTAAGGATTTCCAAGATCTTATAAAGACCGATGAAGCGAGGCTTGAATTTAGGAGAGGAGACCTTCATAGGAACATACCGAGAAGACAGCCACACCAAATCCCCAACACGAAGTCGGGGACCCACACCGCGGCGGCGGTTGGCAAAGCACTGAGCCTTCTCCTGTGACAACCTCAAATTGTCCACCACATGGTTCCAAATCTGCTGCAACCTATCCACCACAGAATCCACCCCAGGACAGTCAGAAGGCTCAACTTGACCCGAGGAAAAACGAGGATGGAAAACAAAATTGCAGAAAAAAGGCGAAACCAAAGTAGCAGAACTAGCCCGATTATTAAGGGCAAACTCGGCCAAAGGCAAAAAAGTCACCCAATCATCCTGATCAGCAGAAACAAAACATCTCAAATAAGTTTCCAACGTCTGATTAGTTCGCTCGGTTTGGCCATTAGTCTGAGGATGGAAGGCCGACGAAAAAGACAAATCAATGCCAATCTTAGCACAAAAAGTCCGCCCAAAACCTGGACACAAACTGGGATCCTCTATCAGACACAATATTTTCAGGAATGCCGTGCAAGCGAACCACTTTCTGAAAAAATAGAGGAACCAAATCGGAGGAAGAAGGCAACTTAGGCAAGGGCACCAAATGGACCATCTTGGAAAAACGATCACACACCACCCAGATGACAGACATTTTCTGAGATACTGGAAGATCCGAAATAAAATCCATGGAAATGTGCGTCCAAGGCCTTTTCGGAACAGGCAAAGGCAAAAGCAAACCGCTGGCACGAGAACAGCAAGGCTTAGCCCGAGCACAAATCCCACAAGACTGCACAAAGGAACGCACATCCCGCGACAAGGAAGGCCACCAGAAGGACCTAGCCACCAAATCTCTGGTACCAAAAATCCCAGGATGACTCGCCAAAACCGAAGAATGAACCTCGGAAATAACTCTGCTGGTCCATCTATCCGGGACAAACAGTCTCTCTGGTGGACAATGGTCAGGTCTATCCGCCTGAAATTTCTAAAGCACTCGTCGCAAATCTGGGGAAATGGCAGACAAAATAACTCCCTCTCTGAGAATACCAGCCGGCTCAGAAACTCCCGGAGAGTCAAGCACAAAACTCCTAGAAAGTGCATCAGCTTTCACGTTCTTCGAACCAGGCAGGTATGAGACCACGAAGTTGAAACGGGAGAAAAACAACGACCAACGAGCCTGTCTAGGACTCAGGCGCTTGGCAGATTCAAGGTAAATCAGATTTTTGTGATCCGTCAAGACCACCACACGATGTTTCGCTCCTTCGAGCCAATGTCGCCACTCCTCAAATGCCCACTTCATAGCCAACAACTCCCGATTACCAACATCATAATTCCGCTCGGCAGGCGAAAACTTTCTTGAAAAGAAAGCACATGGCTTCATCACAGAGCCATCAGAGCTTCTCTGCGACAAAACAGCCCCTGCTCCAATCTCAGAAGCATCAACCTCGACCTGGAAGGGGAGAGAGACATCTGGCTGACATAAGACTGGAGCTGAAGAAAACCGGTGCTTCAGCTCCCGAAAGGCCTCCACGGCCGCAGGAGACCAATTAGTCACATCAGAACCCTTCTTGGTCAAATCCGTCAAAGGTTTAACCACGCTAGAAAAATTAGCGATGAAACGATGGTAAAAATTAGCAAAACCCAAGAACTTCTGAAGACTCTTAACAGACGTGGGCTGAGTCCAGTCATGAATAGCCTGGACCTTGACTGGGTCCATCCATCTCCACAGTAGAAGGAGAAAAAATAAAACCCAAAAAGGAGACCTTCTGTACTCCGAAGAGGCATTTTGAGCCCTTCACAAATAAAGCATTAGCACGCAGGACCTGAAACACCATCCTGACCTGCTTCACATGGGACTCCCAATCATCAGAAAAGACCAAAATGTCATCCAGATAAACAATCATAAATTTATCCAGATATTCTCGGAAGATGTCATGCATGAAGGACTGAAACACAGAAGGAGCATTAGAGAGTCCAAAAGGCATCACTAAGTACTCAAAATGGCCTTCGGGCGTATTAAATGCTGTTTTCCATTCATCTCCCTGCTTAATGCGCACAAGGTTATATGCACCACGGAGATCTATCTTGGTGAACCAACTGGCACCCTTAATCCAAGCAAACAAATCAGACAATAGTGGCAAAGGATACTGAAATTTGACTGTAATTTTATTCAGAAGACGATAATCTATACAAGGTCTCAAAGAACCGTCCTTCTTGGCCACAAAAAAAAATCCTGCACCAAGAGGGGAAGAGGATGGGCGAATATGTCCCTTCTCCAAAGACTCCTTTATTTAACTCCGCATCGTGGCATGCTCTGGTATAGACAAATTAAAAAGTCGTCCCTTAGGGAATTTACTACCAGGAATTAAATTTATAGCACAGTCACAATCCCTATGAGGGGGCAGGGCACTGGACCTGGGCTCATCAAATACATCCTGGTAGTTAGACAAAAACTCAGGGACCTCAGAAGGAGTGGAAGAAGCAATAGACACCAACGGAGCATCGCCATGAATTCCCTGACAACCCCAACTTGACACAGACATAGCTTTCCAATCTAAAACTGGATTATGAGCTTGCAGCCATGGCAGACCCAAAACGACAACATCATGCAAATTATGCAGAACAAGAAAGCGAATCACCTCCTGATGTACGGGAGTCATGCACATGGTCATTTGCGTCCAATACTGAGGCTTATTCTCAGCCAATGGCGTAGCATCAATTCCCCTCAGAGGAATAGGAAATTCCAAAGGCTCCAGGACAAAACCACAGCGCCTGGCAAACGACAAATCCATCAGATTCAGGGCAGCACCCGAATCCACAAAAGCCATAACCGGGTAGGATGACAAAGAACAAATCAAAGTAACAGACAAAATAAATTTAGGCTGTATAGTACCAATGGTGACAGGTTTAGCGATTTTTTTTAAGCGTTTAGAGCATGCTGAGATAACATGAGTAGAATCACCACAGTAAAAGCACAACCCATTTTGACGTCTATAACTTTGTCGCTCAATTCTGGTCAGAGTTCGGTCACATTGCATAGACTCAGGTCTCTGTCCAGAAAATACCGCCAAAGGATGAGCAGATTTGCGCTCCCGCAAACGCCGATCAACCTGAATGGCTAAAGCCATAGAATCACTCAGACTTGTAGGGGTGGGAAACCCCACCATAACATTCTTAACGGCCTCAGAAAGACCTTCTCTGAAATTTGCAGCCAGGGCACACTCATTCCATTGAGTAAGCACCGACCATTTCCGAAATTTTTGACAATACACCTCTGCTTCATCCTGACCTTGAGAGATAGCCAGCAACGTTTTTTCTGCCTGATTCTCAAGATTAGGCTCCTCATAAAGCAGTCCAAGAGCCAGAAAAAATGCATCTACATTAAGCAATGCAGGATCTCCTGGCGCCAGAGAGAAAGCCCAATCTTGAGGGTCGCCACGCAACAAGGAGATAACAATTTTAACTTGCTGAGCGGAATCACCAGAGGAACGAGGTCTCAGAGATAGAAATAACTTACAATTATTCTTAAAATTTAGAAACCTAGATCTATCTCCAGAAAACAACTCAGGAATGGGTATCTTAGGTTCTGACATAGGGCTATGAATAACAAAATCCTGAATACTTTGCACCCGTGCAGTAAGATGATCCACACTAGAAGTCAGAGTCTGAACATTCATGTCTGCAGCTGAGCTCAAAACCACCCAGAGTTCAAGGGGATGAAAGAAGCTAAACAGACTGCAGCAAAGGAAAAGCGGGAGGAAAAAAAAAAAAAATGTACTCAGGTCTTCTTTTTATCCCACTTCTGCGATGCATTAAACACTTTATGGCTTGCTATACTGTTATGATCCTTAGTGGTTGAGGATCACAAATTACTCCAGCTAAGTAACAAACATAGGACAAGCTCTAGGGAGGTGGCAAACTGGACTGACCGCAATTCTGAACCTATCCAAACACACTAGAAGTAGCCGGTGAACGTGCCTAAAAATCCTAGACGTCTCGAGCCAGCCTGAGGAACTAACTACCCCTAGAGAGAAAGAAAGACCTCTCTTGCCTCCAGAGAAATAATCCCCAAAGATATAGAAGCCCCCAACAAATAATAACGGTGAGGTAAGAGGAAGGCACATACACAGGGGTGAAAGCAGATTCAGCAAATGAGGCCCACTAATACTAGATAGCAGAAAATAGAAAAGGGAATCTATGCGGTCAGTAAAAAACCCTTACAAAATATCCACTCTGAGATTTCAAGAACCCCCACACCAACTAACGGTGTGGGGGGAGAAACTCAGTCTCCTAGAGCAACCAGCAAGCGAGGAAATCACATTTTAGCGAGCTGGACTAAAAACATAATGAACGCTGATAATCAAAAAATGGTCAAACAAAAACTTAGCTTGTCTTGGAGAGACTGGGAGCAAGGTAGACAAGAGGAATCTGAAGAGCACTGAATACATTGATAGCAGGCAAGGAACTGAGTATCCAGGTGGGCTAAATAGGAAACCAACCAAGGATAACGAACCAGCTGATGCTGCAACCTGCAGAAAGACAACACTACACAGTACCGCTTGTGACCACTAGAGGGAGCCCAAAAATAGAGTTCACAACAGGTGTCTCCGCGGTGTTGGATGTTTTGGTCTCCCCGAGGCCAATCATCTGTGCCTTTACAACCTTTTACTAGGCCAGTGATGGGCAACCTTTTGAGCTCGGTGTGTCAAAATTCGCCAAAAAACCGAGCATAACTTGGGTGGTGTGTCACCTTGATAAAAAAACATAATTTTGCGACATGTATAGTTTAAATAACAAATATGTATAATTAGAATTAACTTACCTGCTTAGTGACTTCTTTGTTCATCTGTCAGTTGGTTTCTTTTGTTGGTCTTGCTATTATTTAACTTGTGTGGGGTGCCGTGAACTAAGATAAGTGAGGGGGAGGGGGAATTCTTACAGTGATGGCGAACCTGTGGCACTCCAGCTGTTGCAAAACTACAATTCCCATCATGTCTTCACAGCCAAAGCCTTTGCTTTGAATGGCCAGCCATCATGGGAATTGTAGTTTTGCAACAGCTGGACTGCCACAGGTTCGCCATCACTGATGCCTCCCTCTCACTTATCTCAGTAATGGCCAATGACACCCCACAGTTCACTGGATGATGGTTGCTGTAGTAGTCACAGGGCCTCCAGACAGCAATCACAGGGCCTGAGTCCAGACAGCAATCACAGGGCCTGAGTCCAGACAGCAATCACAGGGCCTGAGTCCAGACAGCTATCACAGGGCCTGAGTCCAGACAGCTATCACAGGGCCTGAGTCCAGACAGCAATCACAGGGCCTGAGTCCAGACAGCTATCACAGGGCCTGAGTCCAGACAGCTATCACAGGGCCTGAGTCCAGACAGCAATCACAGGGCCTGAGTCCAGACAGCTATCACAGGGCCTGAGTCCAGACAGCTATCACAGGGCCTGAGTCCAGACAGCTATCACAGGGCCTGAGTCCAGACAGCTATCACAGGGCCTGAGTCCAGACAGCTATCACAGGGCCTGAGTCCAGACAGCTATCACAGGGCCTCCAGACAGCTATCACAGGGCCTCCAGACAGCTATCTCCTCAGGCCTCAGAAGTGCAGCCTGGGACTTCTGGTCGGTGCAGCCTGGGACTTCTGGTCGGCGCAGCAGGGAGCAGCTCAATGTCGCCCAAACAACACAGATCCGACGCAGAGGCCTGGGACTTCCGGGAGCTGCGCCTGGCCTACCGGAAGTCCCAGGCCTAGACGCTCTGCACCGGAGCTCTGTTGTTTGGACCCACAGACCTCCTGCATGGCATCCGATCCGATAAAAAATCGGATCGGATGCCATTGTTTAGCATTCCGATACCGCAAGTATCGGGTATCGGCCGATATTTGCTGTATCGGAATTCCGATACCGAGATCCGATACTTTTGTGGTATCGGGTATCGGTATCGAAACAACATTAATGTGTGTAAAATAAAGAATTAAAATAAAAAATATTGCTATACTCACCTCTCCGACGCAGCCTGGACGTCCGCGAGGGAACCGGCAGCGTTGTTTGCTTAAAAATCGCGGTTTTCCTTCCTTACTTGAAGTCCCGGCTTGTGATTGGTTGCGTGCCGCCCATGTGACCGAGACGCGACCAATCACAGCAAGCCGTGACGTAATTTTAGGTCCTTCAGGATTTTAAAATTACGTTCCGGCGTTGTGATTGGTTGCGTGCGGTCACATGGGCGACGCAACCAATCACAACGCCGGAACGTAATTTTAAAATCCTGAAGGACCTAAAATTACGTCACGGCTTGCTGTGATTGGTCGCGTCTCGGTCACATGGGCGGCACGCAACCAATCACAAGCTGGGACTTCAAGTAAGGAAGGAAAACCGCGATTTTTAAGCAAACAACGCTGCCGGTTCCCTCGCGGACGTCCAGGCTGCGTCGGAGAGGTGAGTATAGCAATATTTTTTATTTTAATTCTTTATTTTACATATTAATATGGTTCCCAGGGCCTGAAGGAGAGTTTCCTCTCCTTCAGACCCTGGGAAAGAAGCAATTTCTATGGGGCCGCGGCCGGCGGCCGGCGTGTCACTGAAAATGACTACGCGTGTCAGCACTGACACGCGTGTCATAGGTTCGCCATCACTGTACTAGGCACTGCTCCTAATAGCCAGATTCCTACTCCACACTGATGAGGGGCAAACACCCCGAAACAGCTGTCTGTGGATGGATACCATGCTTGGCATAGGTGGTTTTCCTGTATTGGATGTTTTCCTTTATTGGATGCTGCCCTTCCCGTGGTTGTTCCTTCCTGGGGAAAGGTCTGGCTATTCACTGCTTGCGTTGAGAAACACGTGATGGTGTCTCTGCAGCTATCCTACATGCTCATCACTCTGCTGACGTCACCCTGACCTAGAAGTGATGGTGGTCAGGGCTTCAATTGTACTTGTGCCTGAAAGACCCTGGAAGCTGGCATGCTGCACCTTCTCTGAACTGGTTGTCAGCTTGCAGCAAATTGCAGCTGCCGAGCTGACCACTCGGACCGCCCTGGGCAAATCCCCTCAGATACTCCCCTGTATAGAAGACCTAATCCTCAGTGGTGACAAAAAAAGGAGCTGTGATGCAGAATCTAAGCCCATGTTATTAATAAGTCTGAGTTATTGATAGGACCCTGAAGAGTCTGGTCTAAAAGTGAAAAGGCAACATCCTAAGGGTAGTGACTTTAAAAAAAAAAAAGACACATGAAAAGTGTCGGGAACAAAGAGTGTGTGACACTGCGTGACAGTATAATTGTTTTCTGGGTGAAAGTAAAAGAGATCTGAACCAGAGAATTGTTTTTTTTAAAGGGAATCTGCCAGTATTATTATTATTATTATTATTATTATTTATTTATATAGCACCATTCATTCCATGGTGCTGATTATCAACCCTCCAGACAGGGCCGGCCCGAACGTATAGGCGAACTAGGCGGCTACCTAGGGCGCCGACCCTAAGGGGGCGCCAGAGAAAAAATAGAAAAAATTATAAAAAATCTTTTCAAAAGGTGTATGGAGCGGAGCTGAATGTGTATGAGGTGTATGGTGCAGAGCCGTGTGTATATGAGGTGTACGGAGTGGAATCGTGTGTACGAGGTGTACGGAGCGGAGCCGCGTGTGTACGAGGTGTATGGAGCGGAGCGCATGTGTACGGAGCGCAGCCACGTGTGTAGGAGTAGCTATGTGTGTCCATTATACGGTACGAAGTATCATGTGCGGCCAATATACAGTATGGAGCATCATGTGTGGTCATTATACAGTATGGAGCATCATGTGTGGCCATTATACAGTACAGTATGGAGCATCATGTGTGGCCATTATACAGTATGGAGCATCATGTGTGGCCATTATACAGTATGGAGCACTGTGTGGCCATATTTTTTTGTTTATAATTATTCTTTATGAAACAGTGTGATCAGTAGTGCTAAATGGGTGTGGTTGGGACGTGGATATGGGTGTGGCTAGTTATGAATGGGTGTGGTCAGAGGCGTTGCCGCCTAGGGCACCGTAATCTCTCGGGCCAGCCCTGCCTCCAGAGCATCTATACGGGCATGAAAATCATAGGAAGTAGAATTCATGATACTTGTTATCTATGATCAAATGTTTTATTATAGAGGAATTCACATTTTTTAAATATCTAAATGAGCTGTTGTCATCAATGTGCCAGACGCAAATCTCACTGAGAATCTGCCTTCATTATTATCCAGCTTATAATAAACAAAAGGGGTTATTACCAGTGGGAGACATGTAATGATTGACAGCCCTCTCGTACATGTCTCACACTGGTAATGCCCTCTTTAACTTAAAATAAGTCCTGGAGGCAGAATCTCATGGAGATCAGTGTTTGGCCCATAGACCTCAACAGCTCATTTACATATTTAAAAAATGTGGATTTCCCTGGAATAAGACATTGGATCTCAGATATCACTATCTCATTTATTCAGCTTCCTATCACATGCATGCACAAATATACGGCCTAACACAGGGGTGGGGCATCTTTTATCTGCCAAGGGCCATTTGGACATATATACCATCCTTCGGGCCATACAAATTGCGAGCTAACTCTGCCCACAAGTACGTCCTGATGCTGGCATTGGTGTCAGAACTTAATCTTCCATTGCATGCACCTCAGCATTCTGTAATGAACATTGCGTGTGTGTGCTCACAGAGCAACAACAAATTAATGGGCCGGTGGCCATCAAAATACAGCTGCCAGCCCAAGCACTGCTGTCCCTGGGAGTCCACAAAAGAGCCAGATAAAAGGTCATCGAAGACCATAAACGGCCCACAGGCCTGAGGTTTCCTGCCCCCGGCCTGGGAGGATTGATCCTACTGACAGCTTCCCTGTAATAGTCGTGTTTGAGCTTGTAATATTTAAGAATGACTTTTCATTTGAGTGTTAAAACTCCTATTCATAACTGAACTGACAGATCCATCATGGAGACAAATAAAAAATTTAAATCATGACAGCATTGTGATACTAACATAGTCATAAGCCATAAGCCATATCAAGTGACAAGAATGGAAAGAAATTAACCGAATGAGTCAGGGAAATAATAAGCTCTGATCACACTGACAGTTCTACACTACAATAGTCATCAGAGCTGTTTTTGCCATCAAAAACAAATAGAATCAGACAGACCTATTCTACGTAAGTGAGATCTGTAAGGATTCATTTGATTACGGATCTATGAAAGTTGTCATGGCTCCATAGAGAGTAGAAGCCAAGTTTTTAGTGAGGACTGTGCCGATGATTTTCTACAATAAACTGAAATCAGTGTTATATATTGTATGTGTTTTGAGAAACTATATTTTATAATGTTATTTGTTCTATAACTGGATATATTCCGTACATCGTATTTATTGCTAAATAATGCAGCCATCACATATAAACTTCATCAATGCAGACTGTTCTGTCAGACAATCTCTTCATGTATCACCTGGAGACTACTAGAGTTTGTAAAAGGTGGATTTAGATTTAGAAGAGTGAGTCTATTAGTATGCACAGGGATAAAATGTGTCCATTCTCAATAAAATTTACAGAATGCAATCATACCTAAGATTAAAATGAACATGAAGCATTAGAGAGTCTGGAAAGGATGATGACAAATAGCGATCTTCTGAGACTACTTAGGCTTCTTCATAAAGTTTTGAGGAAATGTGTCATCAGGAAATGACCTATTGTCTAAATCAGATTTCTATTTAAAAAATTACATATACCGTATTTTCCGGCGTATAAGACGACTGGGGGTATAAGACGACCCCCAACTTTTCCAGTTAAAATATAAAATCTTCTTAAAAATTCAGAGTCTTCTTATACGCCATGTGTCATCTTACAGGACGGGTGCGGACCAATCTGCACATGGTGGGGGGGAGTGGGCCCGATGATGAAGAGAGGGGGTGTCTCACAGGGAAGGTGTAAGTGGAGTATCCCCCTATTACCTCATTGTGGCAGCGGTGCTCTCTGCGGGTCTTTGTGTGGGGGGCGGCTCCCCACATTGGTCCGTGACTCCCCACATTGGTCCGCACTCGCCCTATAAGACGACATCGAGCGTATAAGACGACCCCCGACTTTTTAGAAGATTTTCAGGGGTTAAAAGGTCATCTTATACGACGGAAAATATAGTATATTATTTTTTCCCTTTATCACCATCTTTATAAAAAAAATATTCAGAAATCTTTACATTTTTTCACAGTCCTTTAAGCCTAGTATTAGACTTATATGTTCTGTTTTCAGCGTCTTACTGCAGTTTCTTTATTGTCACAGACATGATTACAATGAAAGGTGATTCCTCTACACACATGATCCACTAGTCACAATAAGGGATGTCACAGCTCACCTTCTCCCTCTTCCTAAACAATGACCTTTACCCAAATCAGAGCATGAGCAGTAAGTAAACATGTCTACTGTAGCTTATGTCAATGTGGCTTGCTGTATGGAAGAGGAAGTATGAGTCTAAGTCCACGTTCACACATTCAGTATTTTTTGAGTTTTTTACATCAGTATTTGTAAGAAAGTGGTGACGTGTTTCTATTATTCTTTTCCTTTGATTGTTCCATACTTGATTTTGGCTTACAAATAATGATGTAAAATACTGACCAAATGCTGAACGTCTAACGTGGCACATGACGGTAGCTGTGGGCGAGGTACTCGTCTTCTGCACCCTGGCACGTTACATGAAAGTGGGGGTCCTGGCTGGGTGTGTGGACTTGTGTCATAGTGGCGGTATGCCTGTGCAGGCCGCATGTAACCGATGACGCTGATTTGCCAGGACCCGATGTTAACTAGTTCAAGAAATTAAACCACCGTTTGAAATTAAACTTCTTTTTACTGAAAAATAACTTCACATGAACCATATACAGCAGATAATAGACATTTATCTTCAAGGATGTCTCTTTAACCACAAGCGACATGAACACACACATCTCCTTCTTCTCTGAAAACCTTCCCTTACTTCCTCAGTCCTTGCACAGTCCAGCAAACTACCTTCAGAGCTTCAGTTTTCCTCTGTAGGGACCGCACAGGTCAACATGTAACGCTACGGCCATTCACAACTACTCTCAGTTTCCAGTCCACAAGAGTCATAGACTCCATCCTATAGCAACGCTTCCTGGGATGTGTCCCAACATGACGACACTTGACTTTATTTACTGTAGATGCTTAGTAGCTACAATGATATACATATTCTCTTCCTTTTGCTTCCCTTTATTTTTGCCTTCCGTCACCTCTCTGATGAAGACTCCATACCATCCTGCTAGGCATCCTGCCCCAGGCCCCAATATTTTCTCTCTCTCACGATTCCGGACTGCAAATGCTTTTCTTACTATCTGCGCAGTAGTTCATCTCCTGACACAGGGACACCCATTGCATGGCACCGCTCACACCAGACCTGGGGTCTTTGCACACTCTGGGCTCTTTCTGACTACTAGGCAGTCCTTTCTGATCCTACTGCATATCACTTCCCTGTCAGGGCTAAACTCTGGACTTAACTCTATTTTACCTTAATCTCTGGTGCTGGGCAGACTATAACAATATATCACACAGTACACACTACATGTTACACTGTACAATATTACATGAAGACTTCTCAAGGGGCATGGGCAACATGCCCACCCCCTACAAACATGTGAATGTGCCTTTAGATTAAGCCTGATGACCAATGTGCAAATTTCAATATTACTAATTTTTTTTATTCACACTCTTGAGAAATCTAACCTTTTACACATCAGGACCTAATAAAAAAATTCAGTCCTTAGAATGTCTTCAAAATAAGTAAATAAGAATGTGGACTGAAAGCGCAGGAAGATAGAAGCACTCTGCTGAAGTTCTGATGATATGGAGGCTGAAATGACTCTATAAAGCTACACTAGAAAACCTGGACTCATTTCTGTGACTGAAACCTTCAAGACCATTCGTGGGCACTTTTGAACCAATTGGATGTAAGAGTGTGAACTGTAATGGCATCAGGAATGCACTAGGGCCCTGCGGTGTTTGCCTGATTGAGCTGAGAGCAGGTGCAGCCTGGGAATCTGAGTATGCTGGTGGGTGGGGTCTAGTGTCTGCTGTCACTGTGTGACACAGGAAGGGAATGATGGAGGAAGGTCTTGAGACTAAACTTTAAGAGGACTGTGCTCTGCCAGCGTTTGGTGAGGGGTTGCTAATCCCTGGCTCTGAGAGCCTGTTTCTCTCCTGAGGGGACAAGTGCAGACAGCATCGGACTGGAGCACCTTGGGCCCACCAGAGAAAATCATTCTTGGGGCCCACTATGTACTGTAGCTACATAGAAATATATACAAGACCACCAATTGTGCGGTAAAAAGTGCTAATATCAGGGTATAATATATGGTAGTTCACGTCTTAATTATGTAGCAAGGGTTGGGGTAGCCCCCTCACAGAATATAATTTAGCCCCCTCATAAAATAGAATGCAGTCCCCTCTCATAGAATATAATGCAGCACCCCACAAAATATAATGCAGTCCCCACCATAGAATATAATGTAGCACGCTCATAGGGTATAATGCAGCCCCCTCATATAATGCAGCCACCACAGAATATAATGTAGTCAACTGAGAGAATGCAGCCCCACCACAGAATATAATGCAGCCCCCCATAGAGTATACTGTAACCCCCTCACATAGTATGATGCAGCCCCCCATAATATAATGCAGTCCTGAGAATAATGCAGTCCCCCCACAGAATATAATGTAGCCCCCTTATAAAGTATAATGCAGCCCCTTTTCACCCCCATCATTGTCCTCATCACCACCTCCATCATTGCCTTCTCCCCCACCACCCCTATCATTCTCCCCCACCACCTCCATCACTGCCTCCTCCCCCACCATCATTGTCCAATTCATCACCTCCATCATCACCTCCATCATTGCCTCCCCCACCACCATCATTGCCCATCACCTCCATCATTGCCTCCCCCCACCACCATCATTGCCCATTTCACCATCTCCATCACTGCCTCCCACCGCCACCATTGCCTCTCCCCCACCACCATCATTGCCCATCACCTCCATCATTGCCTTCCCCACCACCATTGCCCATCACCTCCATCATTGCCTCCCCACCATCAATGCCTATCACCTCCATCATTGCCTCCCATACCATCATTACCTATCACCTCCATCATTGCCTCCCCGCCATCATTGCCTCCCCTCACCCTCATTGCCCATCACCTCCATCATTCCCTCCCTCATCATGATTGCCCATTGCCTCCATCATTGTCTCCCCACCACCATTGCCCATCACCTCCATCATTGCCTCTGTCCCACCACCATCATTGCCCATCACCTCCATCATTGCCTCCCACCACCACCATTGCCCATCACTCCATCATTGCCTCCCCACCATCAATGCCTATCACCTCCATCATTGCCTCCCATACCATCATTACCTATCACCTCCATCATTGCCTCCCCCACCATCATTGCCTCCCCTCACCCTCATTGCCCATCACCTCCATCATTCCCTCCCTCATCATGATTGCCCATTGCCTCCATCATTGTCTCCCCCACCATCATTGCCCATCACTTCCATCATTGCCTCCCCTCACCTCCATCATTGCCCTTCACCTCCATCGTTGTCTTCCCTCCCACCATCATTGCCCATCACCTCCATCATTGTCTCCCACCACCATCATTTCCCATCACCTCCATCATTGTCTCCCCCCACCAATATCATTGTCCTTCACCACACACACAGCTCACCGCAGCAGCTCATCACACACACACGCACACACACGCATGCACACACACACACAGGCACACACACACACAGCTCACCACAGCAGCAGCTCATCACACACACACAGCTCACTGCAGCAGCAGCTCATCACACACACACACACAGACACATTTACACACTCAGTCTCACACACACACAGGCACACACACACACAGCTCACCGCAGCAGCAGCTCATCACACACACACACTCACACACACAGACACACACACACTCTCAAACACACTCTCACACACACACACGCAGGCACGCAGCACAGCTCACCTCCCCGCAGCAGCAGCTCATTCCAGCAGCCTCTTCCTCGCTGGATTCCTGGAAGCTTTCTGACTGAGACAGCAGCACGCTGATGATGTCATCCAGCTGGGCTGTCTCAGACAGGAAGCAGGACGCCGGGAGGGGAGCTGCTCTGTGTGAGTCTGTGTGCCTGCGTGTGTATGTGTGCGGTGCGGTGCTGTGTGTGTGTGTGGGTGTGCGGTACTTTGTGAGTGTGTGTGTGGTGCGGTTTTACATGCGGGCAGTGTTAGTTGCACCCTGCGGCTAACGCTGCCCGCTATTACAGAGAAATGGTATTCATGCCTCTTTACGCCCATAGGGGCGTGGGGAAGCGTGAATATTCATTTGGCTTTAGCAGCGGGGACAGGATCCTGTCTCCAGCTGCTGCTACTGGCACAGGGCGGGCCCACTTGACTCAGGGGCCCTATAGCCACTGGCAAGGGGCCCCTGGAGCAGTGAGGGCCCTAGGCAGCTGCTGGCCAGTATGCCAGCAGGTGTCAGTGCCTGGGCCCACTGGAGAATCCTCCGGTTCTCCGGTGGGCCAGTCCCAGCCTGAGTGCAGAGCATATGAAGAGATGTGTGACTCTGGGGCTCTGTGAAGTCCATGCTGGGTTAGGCTAGAGACCTCATGTGGAACGGACCATGTGGCCAGTATCTGGGAAGTGAGAACAGACATCTTTCCTGTGCAGATTCAGACAGTCTGCTCCTGCGCGAAATTGTGAGTGACTGCTGGAGAAGAGATGGTATCCTGTACCATCCATATTGAGAGGGATTCTGACAAGCCCCATTGAATTGCTATCCCGGACTGTACCCTGAGGCTTCAGAACTGTATATCCCCGGCGTGTGGGCTCGGCATCGGCCAACAATGCGCAGAGCCTTGTTTTGCTGTAGTTGTTTTGGCGCCAAAGATTTTTTTGGGGACTGGCTGCAGCCAATGCAAATCATATGCCTGAGTGGGGACCCACCTCAGGTTAGGCTACGTTCACATTAGCGTTGTGCGACGCAGTGTCGGGCGCCGCTGCGGCGACGCTGTGTCGGGCGCCGCTGCGGCGACGCTTGCGTCATGAGCCCCTATATTTAACATGGGGGCGCATGGACATGCCTTGCACTTGCGTTTTGTGACGCATGCGTCACTGCGGCGCACGCGTCAGGGCGCAGAGGACGCAGCAAGTTGCATTTTTTGTGCGTCCAAAATCAAGCAAAAGAAGGACGTATGCGTCACAAAACAATGTGTTTTGCATGCGTTTTGCATGCGTTGTGCGTTGTGTCGCCGATGCGTCACCGACGCAACACACAACGCAAATGTGAACGTAGCCTTAAAGGGCCACTGTCACCCCCTCCAGCCATTATAAACTAAAAGAGCCACCTTGTGCAGCAGTAATGCTGCAGTCTAACAAGGTGGCTCTTTTAGTTTTTGATTCAGTTATTCCCTCAATAAAGCGTTTTAAAATTTGTACAAAATAACCTGTCTTTAGACCTGGAGGCGGTCTGAAGCTTCCTCGGTGAATCTCCCAACGGCCGTCACTCTTCTCTTCTGGGGATGTGGTCGCCGCCCCCTGAGCGCTGTTTCTTCTTAAATCCGGCGCTTGCGCTGTGCGTGCCTGCCTGGGGCAGGCGCAGTCTTCATTGTCCGTCATAGGTCAGATGCAGGGTGCCTGACTGCTCCTGTGCGGGCAGTGCGGCCACCCTGTTGCTGAATCCCCGCCCCGCACTGTGTTATTCATTATGCACAGTGCGGGGCTGGGGTTCCTGGGCATGCGCACTGCGCTGTTCAGACTCTCCCCCAGCTCCCCCGCCTTCCAGCGTTGTTATTTGCGGCTGCTTCATTCCAAACGCTGGCAAGGAAACCTGTATATTACGGCAACGCTGGAAGGCGGGGGACCGGGGGAGCGTCTGAACAGCGCAGTGCGCATGCCCAGGGTGTTGTTATTTCTGCCTCCGTCTCGGTTTGTGACTCACTGGATCTTCTTCGGACCTCTGGTCATTACATGAACACCTGTTGGATTTAAAATGCCTTTCATCAAAAAGAAGGAAAACAAGCCCGTTTCCCTCACAGCATTGCCACATAAACCCTCCTCTCATGTAAACACCATTTCCCACACAAGCCAGCGGCACCTTCAAGGAGTGATCCGGACCTTCAAACATCTCCTGAGATCCTTCAACCTTCAAGCAACAATGGGACTCTCACCAGTGGCAAGAAGAAAGGAGCAATCTTAATGGAAAAAAGATCCAGCACTGACTTTGGTGACACGGAGCGCCATGCTGGTATTAAAACAGGTAGCTCCGAGGTCACTCAAAAGCAGGGCTACTTACGAACACCAGTAGTGTCCCTGCTCTCTGGAAATCTTGCTTTAACTGACACGAGCAGCACTCCACAACTGCGCTATACCATAGCTGTGGCGCCAGCTTATTCCTTAAGTAATACAGAGTACTGTGCTAGCAATAGAGTAAGCAGGACCAATGTTACCCAGAAGCAGGAATACTCCCCAGCCCTGGAGGAGTCTCTGCACTTGGGGAAACCCCCTCAGCTCAGCACAACAGCATGTCGCAAGCACAGTATATAGTCTGGGCTTCAGTAATTGAAACTACCACACACCCTCATAGTGATAATAAAGTGACCTCATCTGCCAGGACACAAATAGTGGATCTGGACATAACATTTCTTCACTGTCAAGAAATAAAAGGGTAAGAGCTTGCCAGTGGGAAAAATGATAAGAAAAATCCCTCTGACACGCCTTCAGTTAAAACAGATAAGGATTCAGAGGGCATTCCATTCAATCACAGACAACATAAAATTGGACTATTCATGGATAGAGATGGGTGAACCCAAACAGTAAAGTATGGAGTCTGTACCGAACACCTACTGTTCAAACACAGACACCGAACACGGACTTCACCAGGAAGTCTGTGTTACTGTTCGAGTGCATCCACCCAATCACTGGGTGTTTGTCGCGCGGTCATGCACAAGACAGCACGACAAACACTGCTTCTGATTGGCGGTAAAATCATTACCTCCAGTCACACAGCCGCAGTTCTCACGCAGTCAGATGACAGCGTGAGCCTGCAGCTGTGAGCAGAGGTAGGTTTACCTCAGGTCACTAGCATTGGATGAAGGGACTACTTCTCCCATCAGCCTACGCCTGCTGCTGCTGCTAATAACAGTGAGAGCAGGCGGTGGCTGATGGGAGTATTCATCAGCCAGCTCCTGCTATCTAAATAAATAATTTTGTAAAAAAACCAGCGTGGGTTCCCCTTTATTTTTGATAACCAGCCAGGTAAAACTGATAGCTGGGGGCTGCAACCCTCAGCTGTCAGTCTTAGGCTACGTTCACATTTGCGTTGTTGTGTGCTGCATCGGTGACGCAACGCACAACGCACGCAAAACGCAGCGTTTTGTGACGCATGTGCGGCGCGCCCCCACACCGCCGCAGGGCCGAGGGGTACCCGGAGCCGGGCCTCTAGGTCTCAGTCCTGGGGTTGTCACGGTGGCTAGACCCGGTCCGTGGCCCTGTCCGTCAGTGGGGGACGTCCGGTGAAATAAGTGGTGCTAATGGTGGTGTAGCGGTGCAGTTGTGGGGTGCAGGTCGCGGTAAATAACGAGGACACCAGGTTGCAGTCTCTTTACCTCTTTACTGGAGATCTCTGAGTCCTCAGTCCAGAATACGGTTCACCAGGCTGCGCAAGTCCGGCCGGTCCAATGGCACCTCCAGAGTCCTCCTCTCAGGTGGAAATCTGTGCCTTCCTTCTAGCGCTATGTGTTGTAGTCCTTCCCTGCTGTGCTCACGGAAAGTGACCCCACAACGGTTGTGTCTGTTTCTTAAGTTCCCTCACAACTCGATTTGATGTTCCTCTGTAATCCACCCCTCCCTGTATTCAGGTTGGAATGGCACCCGTTTGTCAGGTAGGCCTGGAGTTCTTCCGGGACCCTAGAGACGCCCCTCTCCCGCAATTGCCCCCCAAGACTTCATAGGTGATATGTGGTAGACAGCCCGCCTGAGACCGACTGTCCTGCCGCTGTTTGGAGTATGGCTTGAAGCTGTATTCTAATCCACTCCCTCGGCGTTCCGGCCACCGGTATTGCGCCTCAGCAGGGTGCTGCCTCTTTCAACAAAACCCCTGCTGGTATTCTCCTTCTGCTTGATCTCGTTTCTCACTCAGCACAATCTGCCTCGCTTCTAGTCCTTTCTTGGGCACCGCCGCTAAGCTGAGCAGGCACGGTCCCGTTACGTTCTCTCAATGCCAAGCCTCTGCCAGGGTCCCACCCCTGGCAGAGACCCTACAGTCTCTCCCTTCACAACACCCTCTGCCACAAGGTGTTGCTCCGTTCAATCCCGTCAGCGTTCTCTCTAACTTCCTGCCTGACCCCCAGTTTACCCACTATGGTGGGGAGTGGCCTAATGAATAGCACCCTTAGCTCCCCCCGGAGGCCCTGCTGTGAAACATATTGGTGTCTGTGATACCTGATTGGAGGAACTCCTTCAGTGCCATCGAACGTACCATGGCTCCCCTTAGTGGCGGAGCCACAGTACTGCAACGACCAGGACTCTGGGGCGCTGCACTCCCCCCTGGTTAAACACAGTACTCCGGGACTGGGAAGAAAAACAACAATACAGATTAGTAAACAGACATACAATTTTGTTGAGTGCAAAACAATAAGTATACTTGAACAGGCTTCCCTTTATGGGAGGTGAGGACACTTTTAACGTTACAAACATAGTCAACTTTATAAATTACAGGCTATACATAACTCCTGTTACCCAACCGGGTATTCTACTTAGTGCAAATTCTGGAACAATAAATTAACATTGCCTTTAAGAGACATACACTCTTAGTTTACCAAAGGCCTTCCTATAATCACATTACAGGGTAGGGTAACTTCACATTCTCCTACTTTGAACCTGCAGGACCGCCTGTCCCTATGGCACCAGACCTACTGCCTCTCCTTTCTTTTACAGGACCGCCCCGTTCAGCCAGGGCCTACTGCCTTTCGCTACTATACATAGTATAGACATAACATTCCTTTCGTTTAAAGAACTCTGAGCCAGCTCTACTCGGCTCCTTTAAGGACTCACTCTCTAACCCCTACGGGTTCGCTTTCTGTCCTTAGTAACAAAGTAACTTTCTATGGGGACGCAGGGTTTACCTTCTATCCTCACCTTCATCATTACTTCTTTACTTTCAACTATGCAGATCTCTACTTCTACCCCTGCGGGCTCTCTGCATCTTTTCCTTTCACAAAACATTATTTTCAGATTTCACAATTCAAACAATTTAAACACATATAACTTTTCATGTAAAACAGTTACATTTCTTTTCAAAGCATCATCATGGCATTACTGTTCTGCAACAGTATCTTTCTCAAGTTCAATTCTTCACATCCCCTTTAAGAGGGGACCAAGTCTTTCTGAGGTAGCTCGTCTTCTCAGCCTACCAGTCCATGCAAAGGTTCCAGCATTGATATCTTCGCAAAGTGTCTTTTAGCTAAAACCAGTAGGAAAGGTATCTTCGCAAAGTGTCTTTTAACTAAAACCAGTAGGAGGCACCCTTAAGAAGGTGCAACTATTTACAAGGAAGTTCGAATCATGCACAGTCCATGATTTCTGCAGTTCTTTAAACTTGTGCAAAATTTTTAGGAAAACTCAGAACAAACACAGGGATCCCGGGTCAACAAAGGGATCCATTAACCCTGGACGGGTTTTAGCAGCAAACAATCAGGAATAGTTAAAACAATAAAATAGCAACTATTTACATTTTCTGACAGCAATGTCTTACTGAGGTTCTGCGGAAGGTGATCTCTTTTCTGGCCTCACCAGACCAACAGATCGGCCCGGTGAGCCAGGACGCCGTTCTGGTCCCAGTAAGGATAAGATTCCCCTCCGGGGGGTCCTCCTTGTTGGCAGGTGCACACGTCCCTCTGGAGTGCGGCGAGGCTGGGCTCCTTGCGGTTCCGCGGGGCCGGGTTCTGCTGCCTTTCCTCCGGGACTATCCCCTTCTGGTGTCCCCGCCGCAGCCTGGAGGGCGATGCATCGCTGGACCCCTCGAGCGAACCAGCCCGTCTCACTGGCATCCCTCTTCCACCTCGTATAGGTGACGGCATCTCCTGGCTCCAGGTCACGATCAAACCCCCCGCGGCAAGGTTCCACCTCTTCTCGGTCTACCCGAACTTGTACTGGCTCTCCAATTTCTTGGATCACTCCTCTCCCATATCGGGGATTAAAGGCCACCACCACACCCCAGTGCGAGGTCGGAATCTCCGGCGCGCCAATCGAATCAATCTGCTCCGCCGGCTGGGGTCGGCTCCGCCAGGCGGCCATCAGACGCCGGAAGTGTTCGGCGTCCGGAATTATTTTCAGGTCCGGAGTCGGTAGCGTACCTTCAGACGCGGCCAGGTGGGACGGAGCGGGGGATACTGGGGACAAGCGGATCTCCGTTGGTTGACCCATCCGAGCAAGCACACGGGCATCCTCTTTCAGCCGGCGTGCTAACTGTCGGGCCTCGGCTGCAGCCGCGCACTCCGCGGACATCGGTACAGGGGGTCGTCCCATCTGTGGTCCTGCGAGGGTCAGACCCCGCAGTGTTGGTATCTCTGGGGCTACCCCAGGCTGCGCAGCCTCAGGCCGGGCCGGGTCAGCTCCGCATGGTGCTCCGGGTGTCGCCATCTTTTTCTCCTCTCCCGCGTCTTCTTCCCGCGGTCTCTTCCGTGGGCGGCCCCGTCCCCATGGTCTCCACCCTCCGACCAAGATCAGGAGGCGTACCTCAGCTGTTGACGGGCACGTCCTCAGGACACAGAAATACTTAGACTGGGCGGCCATTGTTGTTCGCGCTCTCCAGCTTGTCTACGCCCACTCCACGCCCCTCTTCTCTTCCTGCGCTCTCCTCAGCGCTGCAATGGCGGCGGATTTTGGCGGCAACTGGCGCAGCACAGTCTTTTCAATAAAGTACAGTTCAAGCACAGTAAATCACAGTCTCTAGGCACACATGACCTGATTCTTCAGGCTTAAGTAGATCCTGTTCGTGATGCCAAGTCTGCGGCGCGCCCCCACACCGCCGCAGGGCCGAGGGGTACCCGGAGCCGGGCCTCTAGGTCTCAGTCCTGGGGTTGTCACGGTGGCTAGACCCGGTCCGTGGCCCTGTCCGTCAGTGGGGGACGTCCGGTGAAATAAGTGGTGCTAATGGTGGTGTAGCGGTGCAGTTGTGGGGTGCAGGTCGCGGTAAATAACGAGGACACCAGGTTGCAGTCTCTTTACCTCTTTACTGGAGATCTCTGAGTCCTCAGTCCAGAATACGGTTCACCAGGCTGCGCAAGTCCGGCCGGTCCAATGGCACCTCCAGAGTCCTCCTCTCAGGTGGAAATCTGTGCCTTCCTTCTAGCGCTATGTGTTGTAGTCCTTCCCTGCTGTGCTCACGGAAAGTGACCCCACAACGGTTGTGTCTGTTTCTTAAGTTCCCTCACAACTCGATTTGATGTTCCTCTGTAATCCACCCCTCCCTGTATTCAGGTTGGAATGGCACCCGTTTGTCAGGTAGGCCTGGAGTTCTTCCGGGACCCTAGAGACGCCCCTCTCCCGCAATTGCCCCCCAAGACTTCATAGGTGATATGTGGTAGACAGCCCGCCTGAGACCGACTGTCCTGCCGCTGTTTGGAGTATGGCTTGAAGCTGTATTCTAATCCACTCCCTCGGCGTTCCGGCCACCGGTATTGCGCCTCAGCAGGGTGCTGCCTCTTTCAACAAAACCCCTGCTGGTATTCTCCTTCTGCTTGATCTCGTTTCTCACTCAGCACAATCTGCCTCGCTTCTAGTCCTTTCTTGGGCACCGCCGCTAAGCTGAGCAGGCACGGTCCCGTTACGTTCTCTCAATGCCAAGCCTCTGCCAGGGTCCCACCCCTGGCAGAGACCCTACAGTCTCTCCCTTCACAACACCCTCTGCCACAAGGTGTTGCTCCGTTCAATCCCGTCAGCGTTCTCTCTAACTTCCTGCCTGACCCCCAGTTTACCCACTATGGTGGGGAGTGGCCTAATGAATAGCACCCTTAGCTCCCCCCGGAGGCCCTGCTGTGAAACATATTGGTGTCTGTGATACCTGATTGGAGGAACTCCTTCAGTGCCATCGAACGTACCATGGCTCCCCTTAGTGGCGGAGCCACAGTACTGCAACGACCAGGACTCTGGGGCGCTGCACATGCGTTCATTTTTTTAGTGCAAAAAAATGCAACATGCTGCGTCCTCTGCACCCTGACGCTTGCGCCAAAAAAACGCATGCGTCACAAAACGCAACACAACGCATGTTCATGCGCCCCCCATGTTAAATATAGGGGCGCATGACGCATGCGTCGCCGCAGCTGCGCCCGACACAACGCAAATGTGAACGTAGCCTTAGCAAGGCTCGTCATTAAGAATAGAGGGATCCCCACGCTGTTTTTTTAAATTATTTCAATAAATAATTTTAAAAAAGTCTTTGGGTCTCCTCCATTTTTTACAACCAGCCTTACTAAAGCAGACAACTGGGGCTGGTATTCTCAGGCTGGTAAAAAGCCATGGATATTGCCCTCCCAGCCTAAATATAGCAGTCCGCAGCTGCCCAGAAAAGATGTATCTATTAGATGCGCCAACTCTTTCGCTTTGCTCGGCTCTTCCCACTTGCTCTGTAGTGGTGGCAAGTGGGGTTCATATTTGTGGAGCAAATGTCACCTTTGTATTGTCCAGTGACATCAAGCCAATGGATTAGTAATGAGAGGCGTCTATAAGACACCTATCCATTACTAATCCTATAGTTGTATTGTAAGTAAAGACAAGGCCAGTATAAAGTCCTTTATTTGGAATAAAAACAAAGCGCACTTCTCCTTTTTTTTATTTAAAAATAACAAACACAGTTATACTCACCTAATGCCCATTACATTGAATCCCTCGTCTCCTGCAATAAAACAAAAATAAAAAACAACAATATCCCTCACCTGTCCGATGTTCTGTCTCATGCTGTAATCCATGTCTGGGGATAAATAGTTTACAACCTGGACGGTGCCAACATGCGACCGTTCAGGATGAGAATCACTGATCAATGAGCGTCTGAGAACGCAGTATCAGTGAGCAGCGGTGACCTCATCGGGAGAATTTCACTGCAGTGAATTTGAACTGTGGTGAACTCGCCTCTGCACCGTGAGACTTTTTCTCACTGTGCTAGTGGTGATCTCACAGGAGGGAGGTCACTGGAGTTCACTGCCCGGCTGAGAATGCAGCCTCAGTGACCTGGGGTAACCTCGAAGAGGTTCCCTCTACTCACTGATGCTGTCCTCGCAGCAGTTCATTCTCCCAGTGGAAACCAAAGGAATAGAGCGCACTACCAATACAGGTTATAATAAAATATCCCACCGGGGTGCAACCAAGCAGCCAAGCATGAGAAATACACAAGGAAAAGACGCTGCTCCAAAGGATGCACACCACAGAAAATAAAACAAAGATATATATATGTATAATATAAACAAGGGATTTTTATTGACACACAGCAACTTCAATACATATAAAACATAATTAAAAACAATGCAAAGTACAATTGGCACATAGATAGATAACATGTGCAAAATACAGAGTGCAAGTCTGCAAAAACCAGCATGTAAATAGCAGGAGTAACCCTCTGGCTCATGGAGCTGATAATGAATGACCAGACAAGTGCACCACCTTTATGAACAGCCAAAAGAAACTATCCTCCAACCTGGGAAAACTGCTGAAGTGTGGACGCCCAACGTGCGGGGCAAGACCACCCAAATTCAGTGATACCTATGATAACTTATGCAGTCCCAGTAAATCCCATATCTCTAATAAGATGGGTGGGCTGAACATACCCAAGGTGGAGAAGGCAGGCACGCCAGCTCCAGACGCAGACGAAGTATGTGCCAAAACGAGAGACCGCCCAACGCGTGTCGCCCTTCTCAAGAGGGCTTCGTCAGGGGAAGGCCCCTGACGAAGCCCTCTTGAGAAGGGCGACACGCGTTGGGCGGTCTCTCGTTTTGGCACATACTTCGTCTGCGTCTGGAGCTGGCGTGCCTGCCTTCTCCACCTTGGGTATGTTCAGCCCACCCATCTTATTAGAGATATGGGATTTACTGGGACTGCATAAGTTATCATAGGTATCACTGAATTTGGGTGGTCTTGCCCCGCACGTTGGGCGTCCACACTTCAGCAGTTTTCCCAGGTTGGAGGATAGTTTCTTTTGGCTGTTCATAAAGGTGGTGCACTTGTCTGGTCATTCATTATCAGCTCCATGAGCCAGAGGGTTACTCCTGCTATTTACATGCTGGTTTTTGCAGACTTGCACTCTGTATTTTGCACATGTTATCTATCTATGTGCCAATTGTACTTTGCATTGTTTTTAATTATGTTTTATATGTATTGAAGTTGCTGTGTGTCAATAAAAATCCCTTGTTTATATTATACATATATATATCTTTGTTTTATTTTCTGTGGTGTGCATCCTTTGGAGCAGCGTCTTTTCCTTGTGTATTTCTCATTCTCCCAGTGGTTCTCAGCCTGGACGGTTTCTTCATGGCACTGTCCAGGTTGAAAACTAGTAATCCCCAGACATGGATTGCAGCATGGGACAGAAGAATGGACAGGGATACCCAAGGTCTTGCAATGCCTGCACATGAGGAAAAAGACATAGTGAACCAGAAAAATTATACTGCATTTCTAATTGGAGGTGTTTGATAACATTATTATTATTACACTTTCTACATATTGGGATAGGATCTTGAAGATGGGAATACTCCTTTAACCTCGCGAGTCTCCCAATTGATGGTAGGATTGTGTTTCACCAACTAGGGAATACCCTATACCACAACTTTAGCTGGTAAGGAAGGAAACATCATGAATTAACTAGATTTTGTGTGTAACACTACCACTGTAATGCACACATACTTAACTTTAGAAGTAACATGACTTTAGGTAAGAGGAAAATTATCAATTGTTGATACTTTTATAGGATGACCCAAGGGTTGAAACTGTATACCCACACTTGATAGCCAAATCACTGTTAATGAGATCTAAGGCAGAACCTGAGTCAACAAATGCAGAGGTAAGTATAACTCCAGATTTGAGAACCAAAGACATTTGTTAAAAAAACACCCAGTAGTATGCATGAGAAATAACTACAAACTTTTAGAACCAGTGTCCTTAAAAATTAATGATTTCTTATTTTTCTCTTTACCTTTATGAAATTCATCTTTGTATCTGAAACACTGAATCATTGTTATCAGTAACTCCTTCAAGATTGTTGGAAGACCATCCCCGGTGACTACCTCTTGAAGCTCATCAAGAGAATGCCAAGAGTGTGCAAAGCAGTCATCAAAGCAAAAGGTGGCTACTTTGAAGAACCTAGAATATAAGACATAACAAAAAAGTGTGAAACAATTGAAATTAAGTATATAATTCCACATATGTTAATTCATAATTTTGATGCCTTCAGTGTGAATATACAATTTTCAAAATACAGAAAAATCTTTAAAGGAGAAGATGTGTCCAAACTTTTGGTCTGTACTGTACATAACTTGGGTAAAAGAAGGTTAAATACTTTGGGTACAACCCAAAAAGTACATAACTTGGGTAAAAGAAGGTTAAAGGTTAAATACTTTGGTTCAACACAAACAGGTACACAACTTGGTTACAATAAGGTAAAATACTAAGGGTTACAAGGTCCAAGACAAATTTTTCAAACTCTCTCATCCTGCCAGTCTATTCTTCCTTCAGGTGAAATAAAGTATTCTGCAAATTGGTCCCTCGTTCGGGAAACTGACACAGAACTTCTATACATAATGTTGTGATAATCAGCCAAGGTGGTTTCTTCTGAGTGGCCTTCAATGGAAATATGTTCCTTGCATATCACATAATTGTGCAGGACAACACACGCTTTCACCACCTCATCAACAGTGTCAGTCTTCAAGTCTTCAAGTTTATAGCTGTCAATAGAACTCGCCATTTGGCGGTCAAAATCCCAAAAGCGCACTCCACCATTCTCCGTTCTCGTGTAAGGTGGTAGTTAAAAATTCTTTTAGTTTGCGTTAATCCACTACTTGAGTAGGGTTTCAGCAGGTGTTCCGACAGCTGGAAAGCTTCATCCCCAACACAAACAAAAGGCATTGGTGGCCCAGAGGTTTGAGGCAGTGGTCTTCGGGGGGGGGGGGGGAATTGGAAGGTGTTTGCATACAGATGACGCCCCATTGCAGACAATTTGAAAACTTCTGAATTATTGGAGCGCCCATACGCTCCCCAATATCCACCTCTATAAATATGTATTCCGCATTGGCGATGGCCATCAAGTATTTTTCATAGTTGAAATATACAGTACAGATCCAGAACCAGATGGTTTCACGATGCGGATATGTTTCCCGTCCACTGCACCCAAGCAATTGGGAAACTGACACACTTACTGGAATTTCTCGGCTACTTCCAACCAACTTTCCATTGAGGGATGTGGCATAAATTCCCCGTGCAAAGAGTCCCACAATGCACGGCAGGTGTGCTTGACAATTCCGGAGATGGCGGAAATCCCTAGTCTGAACTGGAAATGGAGTGACGAAAGGGATTCTCCAGTTGCAAAAAATCTCTGAATAAAAGCAAGGCAAAAATTAGTACAAAATACCTTCAATAATCAGCTTTAACAGTAGGAGATACAATAAAAATTATTCCTAAAAAAGATCACTAAAAACTATTGTAAAAAAAAAAAATTACAACATTAAAGTGTGCTTTACAGGATGAGATACAATAAAAATGACTTACCGAAGAGTGACCATCAGATGCTCCGCCGGTGAAATGGAGAATCGGCAATACGTATCACTCTTTCGAATGAGATGTCCAATTCGGTCCACCAATAGATCGAAGTTCTCCGCTTTCATCCGCACATAGCTGAAAAACTTCTCTGGGTCTCCTCGTAGCTCCATGTATAAAGTTGAAAAGACTCCCCGCGTCATTCTCTGTGCAGTGATGGGGTGGATCCACAAACGCCTTCGGCGCAGAATTCGCTGTCTCTCTCGCTCCTTTCCCCAGAACAACAGTTTTCAAGCAATTCGCCTCCACAGTGAAATCCACATTGATCTTCAGAATATTCACAATAACTTCATCCATCTTACTCAAAACACTTGCTCCTCTACAATCTGTCACAGATAAGCTGTAGGAACACTGTATATATAGTTTTCAGGGGGCCAATCACATTTTGGAGCCTCCCATGGGCGTTTTTAAAAAATGGATCCGTCAAAAACCGGATAAAAAAAACGGAAGAAATGGATGCAAACCGGATGGAACGGATCCGGTTTACCGTTCCATCCGGTTTTCACAAATTACGCCGGATCCAGCTCTGCGGCGCAATGCTGGAATCGGCATAGCGCAAAAAACCTGATGTGTGAAAGTAGCTTAAGCAGCCTGGTTTACAAAGATATCGTGAGCTACCACTAGCAGGTACATCATGTATAATGAGTATGGAAACAACTACAATTACATGAAACAGAAGTGAAAAGCAAATTGAACACATTAAAAAGCATACTAAAGAAGGGGGAGTCTAGCAAAACTTACACATTTTATAAACAATGCTACATAGTCCCTACAATAAAAAAGAATGTGATTATGAAACAGTAAAATTCAACTCATCATTCAATCCATTGGGGAAAGACATGTTATTGAGGTGGAAAATCCACCTTGCTTCTCTATGTAGGATCAACTCATCCCAACTGCCTCCTCTTGGTGGTTTCCCCACCTTGTCAATGCCCATTAATTCTTACATATGCACTGTTGCCCCATGTACAGTACAGACCAAAAGTTTGGACACACCTTCTCATTTAAAGATTTTTCTGTATTTTCATGACTATGAAAATTGTAAATTCACGCTGAAGGCATCAAAACTATGAACTAACACGTGAAATTATATACTTAACAAAAAAGTGTGAAACAACTGAAAATATGTCTTATATTCTAGGTTCTTCAAAGTAGCCACCTTTTGCTTTGATGACTGCTTTGCACACTCTTGTCATTCTCTTGATGAGCTTCAAGAGGTAGTCACCGGAAATGGTCTTCCAACAATCTTGAAGGAGTTCCCAGAGATGCTTAGCACTTGTTGGCCTTTTTGCCTTCACGCTGCGGTCCAGCTCATCCCAAATCATCTCGATTGGGTTCAGGTCTGGTGACTGTGGAGGCCAGGTCATCTGGCGTAGCACCCCATCACTCTCCTTCTTGGTGAAATAGCCCGAACACAGCCTGGAGGTATGTTTGGGGTCATTGTCCTGTCGAAAAATAAATGATGGTCCAACTAAACACAAACCGGATGGAATAGCATGCCGCTGCAAGATGCTGTGGTAGCCATGCTGGTTCAGTATGCCTTTAATTTTGAATAAATCCCCAAAAGTGTCACCGGCAAAGCACCCCCACACCATCAAACCTCCTCCTCCATGCTTCACGGTGGGAACCAGGCATGTAGAGTCCATCGGTTCACCTTTTCTGCGTCGCACAAAGACACTGTGGTTGGAACCAAAGATCTCAAATTTGGACTCATCAGACCAAAGCACAGATTTCCACTTGTCTAATGTCTATTCCTTGTGTTCTTTAGCCCAAACAAGTCTCTTCTGCTTGTTGCCTGTCCTTAGCAGTGGTTTCCTAGCAGCTATTTTACCATGAAGGCCTGCTGCACAAAGTCTCCTCTTAACAGTTGTTGTAGAGATGTGTCTGCAGCAAGAACTCTATGTGGCATTGTCCTGGTCTCTAATCTGAACAGCTGTTAACCTGCGATTTCTGAGGCTGGTGACTTGGATAAACTTATCCTCAGAAGCAGAGGTGACTCTTGGTCTTTCTTTCCTGGAGCGGTCCTCATGTGAACCAGTTTCTTTGTAGTGCTTGATGGTTTTTGCAACTGCACTTGGGGAAACTTTCAAAGTTTTCCCAATTTTTCGGACTGACTGACCTTCATTTCTTAAAGTAATGATGGCCACTCGTTTTTCTTTACCAAGCTGCTTTTTTCGTGCCATAATAAAAATTCTAACAGTCTATTCAGTAGGACTATCAGCTGTGTATCCACCAGACTTCTGCACAACACAACTGATGGTCCCAACCCCATTTATAAGGCAAGAAATCCCACTTATTAAACCTGACAGGGCACACCTGTGAAGTGAAAACCATTTCCGGTGACTACCTCTTGAAGCTCATCAAGAGAATGCCAAGAGTGTGCAAAGCAGTCATCAAAGCAAAAGGTGGCTACTGTGAAGAACCTAGAATATAAGACATATTTTCAGTTGTTTCACACTTTTTTGTTAAGTATATAATTCCACATGTGTTAATTCATAGTTTTGATGCCTTCAGTGTGAATTTACAATTTTCATAGTCATGAAAATACAGAACAATCTTGAAATGAGAAGGTGTGTCCAAACCTTTGGTCTGTACTGTACCTGTTTAGGTTGTACCCAAAGTATTTAGCCTTCTTTTACCCAAGTTATGCACCTGTTTGGGTTGTACCCAAAGTATTTAACCTACCGTATTTTCCGGCGTATAAGACGACTGGGCGTATAAGACGACCCCCCAACTTTACCAGTTAAAATATAAAATCTTCTTAAAAGTCGGGGGTCTTCTTATACACCCTATGTCGTCTTATAGGGCCGGTGAATATGTGCCTTTTGGGGGGGGGGGGAGTGATCCTGATGCCGAGGGGGCGTCTCACAGGAAAGTGAGTATCCCCCATTACCTTATCGTAGCGGTGCAGCGTGGGGGTCTCAGTGCTGGGAGTGGCGGCGGCGGCTGCTGTGCTCTGGTGCGGCGGCTGCTGTGTTCTGGTGCGGCGGCTCCTCTTCTGTGTGGGGCCTCTGTGCTGTGAGGTGGCGGTGGCGGCGGCATATCTTTATCCAGTTGGGGCTCCTCCGGCATCTCCTTAGCCCTGGAGGCCCCGCCGCAACTCCATCGGTGCAATGCAGCGGCCATTTTCCCGGAGGCAGCTCAATAGGTGCGATGCGGTGGCCTCCGGGAAAATGGCCGCTGCTCAGATTCAGATCTCGTCCCGAAATCTCGGGACACGAGATCTGAATCTGAGCAGCGGCCATTTTCCCGGAGGCCACCACATTGCACCGATGGAGTTGCGGCGGGGCCTCCAGGGCTAAGGAGATGCCGGAGGAGCCCCAACTGGATAAAGATACGCCGCTGCCGCCGCCGCCGCCACCTCACAGCACAGAGGCCCCACACAGAAGAGGAGCCGCCGCACCAGAACACAGCAGCCGCCGCCGCTCCCAGCACTGACACCCCCACGCTGCACCGCTAGGATAAGGTAATGGGGATTACTCACTTTCCTGTGAGACGCCCCCTCGTCATCAGGATCACTCCCCCTCCCCACCCACCATATACACCGGCGTACACGACGATTCCCGGCGTATAAGACGACCCCCGACTTTTAAGAAGATTTTCGGGGGTTAAAAAGTCGTCTTATACGCCGGAAAATACGGTATATCCACATTATTAAACCTTTTTTTACCCAACGTATTTAACCTTATACCTTCTAAATAAAATACAAGTTGTGTAAAAAAAACAGTTTTATTAAACTAAATTTTTTAACAAATATAACTTTATAAGTTAAAAAAGTTCGGGGTGGAGATACTGCTGGAGGGGCTGTCAGATTGGGACACTTCGACAGTGGGAGTGTGGAGAGAGGAATGTGGTGGTGGTGGTGGTGGTGAAGGATCAGTAGGTAGCGGTGAAGGGGTGGAGACAGAAAGGGAATGGGTGGACATGAAACTGGGAGTTGTATTTGGAATTTGGAAGGTTGGAGGGGTGTAGTTGATGGATTTTGAGGCAGAAGAGGTGATGGGTGGAGAAGAGGGTTGGGATAGTGACATGATGGGTGAAGGAGACTGGTGGTAGTGGGCAGGGAGAGTAGGCACGGAAGATGTTAGTGGGAACTGGCATGGGGCAGGATGCTGGTACGGGTCAGGATGCTGGGACAGGGCATGGGCAGGATGCTGGTACGGGTCAGGATGCTGGGATGGGGCACGGGCAGGATGCTGGTATGGGGCAGGGGCAGGATGCTGGTACGGGGCAGGATGCTGGTAGTGGCTGGAGGGAGGGACAATGGCTGAAGGGGCAGGTTCAGGAAGGGGGGCAGATGTGGTGGCTTGGGAGGTAACAAGCGCTAGAGTAGACTGGCACAATTGCTTTACTTGCATCTGCTGATCAGGAGATAGCTTATCCATGCGCTCGAGTACCGACTGGAAAAAAGTGTGGTTCGGTGATTGACTTGCATCTGAATGCATCCGTAGCAGAAGTGTATGCAACTCGAGAATGCTTTTATTTACCAAATTGAAACCTGCGGCCATTTGCTCCGACAAAAGTCTCAGACAGTTCTGGAAGGATACATTCAGGTGCAAGAACTTGGGCGCATAGCTCTGTACTTGACCCCTCTGGCACTGCCGCCCCGAAGCCACAGGTGTAGTAGAGGTGGAAGCATCAGAGGGGTGGGGTAAAGGAAAAGCTATATCCTCACCAGCAGATTCATGCAATGCAGCCGGCCAGGATGCTCTAGCGCTGGTGGATGGTACCGAGGGATCAGATGTGAGGGAAAGCTGGGAAGGGGCAGAGGGGCCGGGACTGTCGAAGTGTCCCGCGGTGGCGGACTCCTGAGGGATCGCCCCAGAAGGGTTCAACTCTGCTGCAGGCTCCCAAGTGCTGCCGATGGTGCTGTGGAACAAAGAGAAAAAAATATATAATTAATATATTGATATTGCATGGCTCTGGCTGAAACCGCAAAAGAGGGTTAAACATGTAAACATTGGTAAATGTGGTGGGTAATATTTACCTTCGGCTCACCATCGTTAACCTGAGGAACGACAGGGCTTGTACATATTTATATCTGCTCCTGCATCCTCCAGATCCACTTGGGGCCCGCATCTCTTTGTTGAACTCCTTCTTGAAGCGATCCCTGATTGACCGCCACCACATGACAATCCTCTCACCTGAAAAAAAGTGAAAGCACAAATTGGTTAGTATAGAACACTTTAAATCCAGCAACATAACTAAACTGTGTATACTTACGTGCTTGAGTCTGGGCCCGAACATCGAGGTCCTCCCAGTTGTCTACAAGCTGTTGGCAGACTTGCTCCCAGAGTTGAAGGGTCACAATTACATCTGCGTGGTGGCGGTCACCCATATTCCATAGCGGCTCCCTCTCTCGGATCAGATCGGTGAGGAGATCGATATTTAGCCCGATCTCCTCACCGTCCGACTCAGAAGCACGCTATGAAGCCTGTTAAAAAAGAAGAAAAAAAATTACATTCAAAACAATATTAAGTTCAATTTTTTTAAAAAAACGGAGATGCTTACACGATGACGGCAGCCTGCACTATCACTCCGACGACCCTGGGAGCCGCTCTGAGGACCTCTGGATCGAGCACCAGAATCAGAAGACTATAGGAATTTTTTTTTTTTAATTTTGTGCTTGTATGTTGCCTTTTTATGTGTTGCATGCAGTGTGATGTCTATAATGATCATTTTGTATGTGTTGTATGTTGTGTGATGTCTGTAATGATCAGTTTGTATGTGTTGTGTGCAGTGTTCTTTCAGTAATGAACTTTGGTTTTTATGTGCTGGGTATAGTGTGAGATTGTGTTTCTGTGATGCATGCAAGAAACTTACCAATTGCAATCCCACTCCAGGTCTCTCTCCACCCCTTTGTTCTTCTTCTGGAAGCACCTCTTCTGCTGCAGCTTCCTGTTATACAAAAATGATAGATTGATAAATGCATTAATTAAGAAAATATCTACCGTATTTTCCGGCGTATAAGACGACTGGGCGTATAAGACGACCCCCCAACTTTTCCAGTTAAAATATAAAATCTTCTTAAAAGTCGGGGGTCTTCTTATACGCCGTATGTCGTCTTATAGGGCCGGTGACTAATGTGCCTTTTGGGTGGGAGTGGTCCCGATGACGACGAGGGGGCATCTCACAGGAAAGTGTGAGTGGACTATCCCCCATTACCTCATCGTAGCGCTGAAGCATGGGGTCTCTGCTGGGAGCGGTGGCTCCTCTTTGTGCCGCGTGGGTGCTGTGGGGCGGCGGCTCCTCTTCTGCAGTGTGGGGCCTCTGTGCTGTGGGGCGGCGGCGGCGTATTTTCATGCGGTCAGTCAGGGCTCCTCCGGCATCTTCTTAAAGCCCGGAGGCCCTGCCGGCAGCTCCATTGCTACGATGCGGTGGCCTCCGGGAAAATGGCCGCTAGGGGCGGCGCATGCTCAGATTCAGATCTCGTCCCGAGATCTCGGGAGACGAGATCTGAATCTGAGCAGCGGCCATTTTCCCGGAGGCCACCGCATCTTAGCAATGGAGCTGCCAGCGGGGCCTCCGGGCTTTAAGGAGATGCCGGAGGAGCCCCGACTGACTGCATGAAAATACGCCGCCGCCGCCCCACAGCACAGAGGCCCCACACTGCAGAAGAGGAGCCGCCGCCCCACAGCACCCACGCGGCACAAAGAGGAGCAGCAGCCGCCGCTCCCAGCACAGAGACCCCACGCTGCAGCGCTACGATGAGGTAATGGGGGATACTCCACGCACTTTTTGGTTATGCACCAGTTCAGACTAGATGGCTGTTCAGTCAGTTTTTCTATATTTACTATGTATTGCTTTTTCTGACTTGAACGCCCCGCCCTTCACCATGCTGTGATTTTAACTACATCCAAACACAGTTGGTTCTAACCTCCTCTATAAATACAGGCTTTACCATGTTATTAGCCATAGGTAAGTGTTCACACTAGGCAGACAGGTTAGTTACCCATTCGATCTGAGATTACCTTGACGTTTGGTGAATGGGCTCACAATATTTGGCCAAATTTTGTGCTAAAAATCTCATGTGTTTTTTCATAAATTTCACAAGCCATTATGCTGTTCACATTTCATGTATTGCACATTTCCTTGCTTTAGCACAATAAACTTGAGTGCAGCCATTATCTATTTGCTATGTAAGACTTTTTGGTTATGCACCAGTTCAGACTAGATGGCTGTTCAGTCAGTTTTTCTATATTTACTATGTATTGCTTTTTCTGACTTGAACGCCCCGCCCTTCACCATGCTGTGATTTTAACTACATCCAAACACAGTTGGTTCTAACCTCCTCTATAAATACAGGCTTTACCATGTTATTAGCCATAGGTAAGTGTTCACACTAGGCAGACAGGTTAGTTACCCATTCGATCTGAGATTACCTTGACGTTTGGTGAATGGGCTCACAATATTTGGCCAAATTTTGTGCTAAAAATCTCATGTGTTTTTTCATAAATTTCACAAGCCATTATGCTGTTCACATTTCATGTATTGCACATTTCCTTGCTTTAGCACAATAAACTTGAGTGCAGCCATTATCTATTTGCTATGTAAGACTTTTTGGTTATGCACCAGTTCAGACTAGATGGCTGTTCAGTCAGTTTTTCTATATTTACTATGTATTGCTTTTTCTGACTTGAACGCCCCGCCCTTCACCATGCTGTGATTTTAACTACATCCAAACACAGTTGGTTCTAACCTCCTCTATAAATACAGGCTTTACCATGTTATTAGCCATAGGTAAGTGTTCACACTAGGCAGACAGGTTAGTTACCCATTCGATCTGAGATTACCTTGACGTTTGGTGAATGGGCTCACAATATTTGGCCAAATTTTGTGCTAAAAATCTCATGTGTTTTTTCATAAATTTCACAAGCCATTATGCTGTTCACATTTCATGTATTGCACATTTCCTTGCTTTAGCACAATAAACTTGAGTGCAGCCATTATCTATTTGCTATGTAAGACTTTTTGGTTATGCACCAGTTCAGACTAGATGGCTGTTCAGTCAGTTTTTCTATATTTACTATGTATTGCTTTTTCTGACTTGAACGCCCCGCCCTTCACCATGCTGTGATTTTAACTACATCCAAACACAGTTGGTTCTAACCTCCTCTATAAATACAGGCTTTACCATGTTATTAGCCATAGGTAAGTGTTCACACTAGGCAGACAGGTTAGTTACCCATTCGATCTGAGATTACCTTGACGTTTGGTGAATGGGCTCACAATATTTGGCCAAATTTTGTGCTAAAAATCTCATGTGTTTTTTCATAAATTTCACAAGCCATTATGCTGTTCACATTTCATGTATTGCACATTTCCTTGCTTTAGCACAATAAACTTGAGTGCAGCCATTATCTATTTGCTATGTAAGACTTTTTGGTTATGCACCAGTTCAGACTAGATGGCTGTTCAGTCAGTTTTTCTATATTTACTATGTATTGCTTTTTCTGACTTGAACGCCCCGCCCTTCACCATGCTGTGATTTTAACTACATCCAAACACAGTTGGTTCTAACCTCCTCTATAAATACAGGCTTTACCATGTTATTAGCCATAGGTAAGTGTTCACACTAGGCAGACAGGTTAGTTACCCATTCGATCTGAGATTACCTTGACGTTTGGTGAATGGGCTCACAATATTATCTTAGCAATGGAGCTGCCAGCGGGGCCTCCGGGCTTTAAGGAGATGCCGGAGGAGCCCCGACTGACTGCATGAAAATACGCCGCCGCCGCCCCACAGCACAGAGGCCCCACACTGCAGAAGAGGAGCCGCCGCCCCACAGCACCCACGCGGCACAAAGAGGAGCAGCAGCCGCCGCTCCCAGCACAGAGACCCCACGCTGCAGCGCTACGATGAGGTAATGGGGGATACTCCACGCACTTTCCTGTGAGACGCCCCCTCGTCGTCATCAGGACCACTCCCCCCCCCACCCACCATATACACCCGGCGTACAAGACGATACCCGGCGTATAAGACGACCCCCGACTTTTACGAAGATTTTCAGGGGTTAAAAAGTCGTCTTATACGCCGGAAAATACGGTATATAAATAGATAGATATGGGATAGATAGATAGATATGGAACAGATAGATAGATATGGGACTGATAGATAGATATGGGACTGATAGGGTAAAAAAAAGTCAATAAAAACAAAACATACATTTACCTCAGTGCGCTGCTGACGCGAGGGAGGGCTCTCAGAAGAAGACATGGCTGAGGCTCTCTTGCTGGCAGGCAGGCTCTCCTTGCTGGCAGGCAGGCTCTTTGCTGGCAGGCAGGCTCTTTGCTGGCAGGCAAGCTCTCCTTGCTGTTAGGCAGGCAGGCTCTCCTTGGTGGCAGACAGGCTCTTTGCTGGCAGGCAGGCTCTCCTTGCTGGCAGGCAGGGTTTTTGCTAGCAGGCAGGCAGGCTCTCCTTGCGGTCAGCCAGGCTCTTTGCTGGCAGGCAGGCACTCCTTGCTGTCAGGCAGGCTCTTTGCTGGCAGGCAGGCTCTCCTTGCTGGCAGGCAGGTTCTCCCTGGTGGCAGGCAGGCTCTCCATGGTGGCAGGCAGGCTCTCTTGATGGCTGGTATGAGTGAGGGCCTCACTGGCATTGTTTATATATGTGTCCTGGGGGCAGGCCAATTGGTTCTGAGCATGCTCAGATTAAAAAACCGCATCAGGTCACCGGATCCGGCTTTTTCTGGATCCGGCGCATTCCGGCGTCCATAGACTTGCATTGTAGAAAAAAGCCGGAAGCACCGGATCTGGCCTTTCCGGCTTTTTCGCCGCAGGCAAAAAACATTACTGTAGACGTTTTTTCCAGACACCGGAATGGAAATTTTCGCCGGATCTGGAAAAAAACGGAAGGAACGGTGGGCAATGCAGCGCAATCCGACGCTAATACAAGTCAATGGGGAAAAACCGGTTCCGTTTTTTTCTTTGTTGCCGGTTCCGGTTTTTCTAAAAAGAGCCGGAATGGGCTGGAATGAAAAAACCTGATGTGTGAAAGTAGCCTTAGACAGTCTCTTTATTTCTACTGTTGTTGTTATTATTATTATTTATTGTTATAGCGCCATTTATTCCATGGCGCTTTACATGTGAGGAGGGGTATACATAATAAAAACAAGTACAATAATCTTAAACAATACAAGTCATAACTGGTACAGGAGGAGATAGGACCCTGCCCGCGAAGGCTCACAATCTACAAGGGATGGGTGAGAATACAGTAGGCGAGGATAGAGCTGGTCACGCAGCGGTTTGGTCGATCGGTGGTTACTGCAGGTTGTAGGCTTGTCAGAAGAGGTGGGTCTTCAGGCTTTTTTTGAAGGTTTCGATGGTAGGCGAGAGTCTGATGTGTTGTGGTAGAGGGTTCCAGAGTAGGGGTGATACGCGAGAGAAATCTTGTATACGATTGTGGGAAGAGGAGATAAGAGGGGAGTAGAGAAGGAGATCTTGTGAGGATCAGAGGTTGCGTGTAGGTAAGTACCGGGAGACGAGGTCACAGATGTATGGAGGAGACAGGTTGTGGATGGCTTCCCTCTATGTCTAAGTGTGGAGGGCTGAATAATGAAAAGGAGCCACATCCTAGTCCTTGTAAGTGCAGCGCCCCAGAGTCCTGGTCGTTGCATTACTGATGCTCCGCCACTAAGGGGAGTAATGGTACGTCTGAATGGCACTGAAGGAGTTCACCTGACCTGGTATCACAGACACCAATACACTTCATAGTCTGGCCTCCAGGGGGAGCTAAGGGCGCTATGTATTAGGCCACTCCTCACAATTTGGTAAAACTGGGGGTTGGATAGAAAGTTAGTTAGAAGCTGACTGGGTTGGAACCAGGCAACATCCTGTGGCAGAGGGTGTTGCGGGGGGAAGATTCAGGGGGGGCCCTGTCAGGGGTGGGATCCTGACAGAGGCCTAGCGAACAGGAAAGAACGTTAAGGAACCGCGCCTGCACTACATCGCGGCGGTATCTCAAGAAAGAACAAGAAGCGAGGTTTATTGTGGAGAGTGAGAAACGAGATCAAAGCAAAAAAGGAGATAACACCAGTAGGAGTCGTGCTGTAAGATCGAGGCAACATCCTACTGAGGCGCGTAGCCGGTGGCTGGAACGCCGAGGAAGTATTAAGTTCCAAGCATTACTTCAAACCAATGGCAGGACAGTTAATTATAGGTTGGCTGTCTCACCTAAATCACCTAAGCAGACATAGGGGGCAACTGTGGGAGAGGGGTGTCACTAGGGTCCCGGAAGAACTCCAGGCCTACCCGTCATACGGGTGCGTCCTATCCATATCATCTGGGGGACGGAGAAGAACATCAGAATAGACATAAGTTGTGGGAAAGAACATCAGAAACAGACACAACAGTTGTGAGGACTATCCCGTGGTGCTCAGCAGGGAAGGACTACAACACACAGGCGCTAGAAGGTAGGCACAGATTTCCACCTGCAAAGGGAACTCTGGAGGTGCCTTCAGACCGGCCGGTCTCACACAGCCCTGTTAACCGTACTCTGGATTGAGGACCCTGAAGCCTTCAGTAAAGAGGTAAAGAGACTGCAACCCTGTGTCCTCATTATTCATCGCGACCTGCACCACGCACCACCATCATCACATCTTCCATTGGACGCCCCTTAGCAGGGTCACGGACCGGGCCACAGTGACAACCCCAGAACTGAGACCGAGAGGCCCGGTACTGAGTACCCCACGGCCCTGCGTCTGGGGGTGCTCCATAAGCTGTATCTATCATGATGCAGCTGCTTACATGCCACCAAAACTGGAAGTGATGAAGATATTGCATTCGAGGTGAACCAGAAGTGACACTATCATGTTTTAACACCAGAAGTTAAACAAATTATTGAGATCTGTATCTTTACACATCAGACACCAAGTAGTAAGTATACTCTCACGTTTAATTTATCACTGCTAGAGCTCATTGATTGGTGGGAGCTTAAGTTAACAGCTGTTATATAGCCTAAACATGAATGGCTTGGGGAATGCCATTTTTGACTATATGTTCTATAGTCAACATCTCGGCATCTAAGCTCTAGTTTCCCTACAAATGAAAATGTGCATTAGACTCCCTTGAGGAATCAAAGTGGAAGAAATGCATTGAAAGGCACAGACGGAGAGTTTAAGGTAACTTATTTGAAGGAATAACTGTAGACTGACCTTGTTAGGACAGGAGTCATTATGGAACCTAAGGCCTGCTCAGCTCTCATAATTATTAATAGGGCATACTCCTAGTAGCCGCATGAATGTGATTAGAAGGAATGGAAGTGCCAATGCGAACACTGAGACCTCAGAGTCCAGATCCATGATCAATTTCTTTTTCATACATCCTTTACATGGATTGTTACAAATATTACATATGGGTAGGAATGTTACTCTAGGAATTATCTGAAGATATATTCCATTTCCCATTTCTGCTCTGACCTGTTGTGTTCTGACCATTGTCTGTGCCACCTTACAATTTAATTATTAACTCATACATCTTATGCTTACAATACTACATTGATGTTGAGTACTGTTTTACATTGGTGTCTTATTCAAGTTGATGTGAACCCAACAATAGGACTAAATGATTCTTTTTGACCTGATCACCTGTTCTTGGCTGTGTGAGGTGGCCAGTGTGGTAGTCATGGCGAGGGACTGTTCTGTTTCCACACCCTGGCTCCCCGCAAAGAAAACATAATGTCCCGTCTGATGTGTGATGTGGAAGTATTGCACAAAACTCACGTTTGCGTTTCCAAATCCTGCTGATCCCATAGTCCCATCTCTGGACGATATCACACACCCAGGAACCGCCTCTGTATTCTGTTTTAACAGTGTAACTTTACTTAATAGCAAATAATCCATGGCAGTTTCAGTACATAAGTATTTTCAGCCTGAGATTTCCCTCTCAATGCTGGCTCCTCTAGCCACTGAGATGCTCTTCCTGGCTCTGCAGTCCCATACTCAGCCTGAGCTTTCCTTCTCAATGCTGGCTCCTCTAACCACTGAGATGCTCTTCCTGGCTCTGCAGTCCCATACTCAGCCTGAGCTTTCCTTCTCAATGCTGGCTCCTCTAACCACTGAGATGCTCTTCCTGGCTCTGCAGTCCCATACTCAGCCTGAGCTTTCCTTCTCAATGCTGGTTCCTCTAGCCTCTGAGATGCTCATCCTGGCTCTAGGGTCCCCATATTCATGCTCCCATTTTCCCGTACTGGTTCCTACTCTGGCTCCCACTCACTGGGAGATAAAAAAGTTCCTCTGTCCTGATTCAACTTAGCTATTCCTATACTGGCACTCTAGTTTTCCTGACTCTATTGTGCCCCACTATACTAAACCGAATCCTATCTTAATTTATAGCTACCCTCTTATCCTATCCATCTTTCCCTAACCACTATGCATAAATTACATTTAATCACTATATAATAACATTAAGCAAATACAGTAATGTTCATAAAAGTTTATGCAGCAGCACACAGCACATAGTATAACAGTGACTATCAGCACACATTTTATACCCACACTGTTTAGAGCGGAAGAGGCATATGACAGCCTCTGTCACACACTTGTATACCTACCTCCTAAAATATGGTTGTCCCCGACCATATTATACTGGTAAGACACAAATTTACACTTAAAACATATGGCAACTACTTTTAATACACATAAAATCAATACTTTCTTTGTTAGCCTGGCCCTTTAGCCAACAATACATATTTGCTCGCAGACATATGGATACAGTCGATTATAACCCGGCATGACCCTCGGGTTGTCTGTTTAGTGGTATGGATCCATTTGACCCTTGTCTCTCTGCCACAGAGATCATGAAACAGCGTGTCTAAGTACCTTTGCCAGCACAAGTTTGCATGACTCTGGTCCCTTTTCCCAGGGACACCGATACAGAGTGTCCAAGTTTCTTTTTCCTTAAACATGGGTCTGACTGACCCCCGACCTCTTTCTCCTGGGACCCGAACACACATTGTGCTCACTTACAACATTCTAGGCCCATTGGTCAGTCCTTTCCTGTCCTGGGTGTCCAAATACAGGAAGTCAATGTAAACAAACACAATGGCCCAGTGGCAAACTCACTACAACAGTCCAGGAGCATTCAAAGTCATGTGGTCCTGACCCGGCTCGCTCCTCGAGTTATCCTGTTCAAGTTTTTCCCCTCCCGTCCGTCCTTTTTGCAGAGTATGGCCCTTTAATAACAAGTGTGTTGTTATTAAACTCCTAGGGAGAAAATTCAAGTTAAAAGCAAAGGCAGTTTGTGGGTAATAGAGCACAGTCCATACAGCAGCTGCACACAGTATGTTTTTATCACAAAGGGTGGTCGACCCCATTAGGGTCTCAGTCCTGTAATCCAGCAGCGAATGCGCAAAAGAACTTGGGGGGACAATATAACTCATTTTAATAAAACTGCAACCACTCTGGCCAACACCGGCTGTTGCCGGTTACTCAGGGGTTACTGCCCTTAGGGATGCAGAACAAACCCAATTTTTTCCCGTGCAACCAGCACAACATCTAAAATTTAAAGGGACCACCTTCACTTGACAGTGTCCTTGCGACCCGAGTAGTGGGCTGCATTCTGGCCCTGCACAATAATGAAAGTATAGCCTGAAGATCCGCTGGAGGAGGGCTCTCCACTGCTTCTCCTACTCCTCCCTACAGCATACAGTTGGCCCAGCAACCCTGGAGCCACCTGTTCCTGTGGCCCTGCTGCAGCCACCGATTCATTTGGATGCGTCGCCACTCTCGGGGTTGTGAGGTCCTCAGGTATTGGGGTAGTCACTTGAGCTGCAGACATAGCCCACCGCTGGAGATCATAATGACAACGAGGGCACATGGTCCCCTGGGCCTCTCATTATAAAGGCCACCCTTTCTAATGAGATTTCTTTTATGGAGCCAGTGTCGCAAGATGCCGGTCTGTGGAGACGTCACATCTGGCCCAGGACGACAGAAGTGCCGCAAACATGCCGCTGCCACCACTGAAACAACTGGCATAAAAATGACCCTCAATCCTTCCCCCCTCAAACAACCCACCCCCTGAAGAAGCTTACGCGAAACGTGCTTCGGATCTCTGTGTTGCACCCACAGGTCATGTATTGCCTAATCTATTAAGCCTCCCTCTTTGTTTGTTCTATCTGTTCCTCAACACTGTGCAGTACCCACTGGCTTTTATATTAACCTGCTATATGAGCACTTGGCACTTTAGAAACTCTGATTAAGCTGGTGTGTACTGGTTATCTGCACCTTGGCAGTATTCGTTATATGTTCTCAGGCTGGGTTATTTAACTTTAAACGTGGCACCATCTGTATACTTAGTATATTTGGTGTATACTATTATCTGCACTCTTTAGTATTTATTATTTATTGTTCTCAGGCTGGGGTATTTAACCCTAATATAGCACCATCTGCATATTTAGTTCAAATTTGGAATTTAGCCTTAGTGCTTATATATTTGTATTATTAGCCCTAGCGCTTTACAATTTTCTTACTGATGTTATTGAACCTATGTTAAACACTAGGCACTTTAATAGGTTATGTATTTATGATTGATAGTACCCTATATTTGCACTTGGCAATTTTACTTTTTTAACCATGGTAATTAACCTACCTCATGCACTTTGACATTATGCACTATTTAGCTAATTGGAGCATTTTTTGTTCTACTAGATGAATAACTGTGATTATTTAGGTTGGCTTAAGAATTAGTCCAGGGTCCTCTTTGGGTTTGATCACTTTGATAAATGGCTATTAGCTAATATACTTCCCTAGGAATACCCTGAGTGTACATTACTGATCTTTTTTTAGAATTGAGAATCCTCAGTGGTTGATACCTTTTAATGGCTAACTGAAAAGATGGTAACAAATTGCAAGCTTTTGAGACTACACAGGTCTCTTCATCAGGCAAGACCTGTGTAGTCTCGAAAGCTTGCAATTTGTTACCATCTTTTCAGTTAGCCATTAAAAGGTATCAACCACTGAGGACTCTCAATTCTAAACATTTTTCTATCTACTGGCTAACACGGTACCAAGATGTATATCTTTCCTGTATCATTACTGATCTTGTGATACATAATTTCATTTATATATGAACTATTTGATTAGAGTGCTATACTCTGTGTGTACATCTTTTCTCTACTTGTATCACCTTCATTTTAAGTGCATTGAATTTTTGATGTTTAATAAAATATGTTGAGATTTTTCTGAATATTTGGTTTGTCAAAAAGTCTGAATATTGCTATCTTCTGATGAAAATATAGAACAGATGACATTTTCCAACTAATGCTTTCTTGAGCTTCCAGAAGCTTGTACAATTAGGCCACACTATTTGAGACCAATTAAAATAAAACCAGCTTTGTGATTGTTTCCTCATATTACAACATATCCCATATAGCCTCCTATATTAACCCAGTGTACATTAATAGAGCAAAGCATTGTATCATACAGAGTATAGAGCAAGAACAGATCTATCAAGCTTTCATCTCAAAGAAACAAATAATTACAAAAATTGTTCCTGGAATACTAAAATGCACTCCAAGGGATGTTTTTCTGATTGTAACTGTACCGGCTTTTTTCAATATGTTCATCCTTGACCTCTAAATGAAAAGAGTGAGCTACACTACAGAGAACACCAAATAATAATGTCACTGACAAATCAAATCACTAATTATTCTTCATTTAAGTACAGGAAAGCTTCACTTTTTGGCAACACTTACAATGAGGAGCGTAAAAATAAATTGACATAATTATATCACATCAATGCCTTCCTTTGTTGCCCGACCTTTATTTCTGTACCATACTGATAGAAGGCATGTATTAGCTCCTTTTAGGTACTGCTTAGTTCAAATGTGTAGAGAATGAAATGCCTTAAAATGAATCTTCAGTAGGATCAATTCTCCTAAGGCGTCTATATGGGCACTTAGGTCATAGGAAGCTGAGAAAATTGATATCTACATTCCAATATCTTATTCCAGAGAAATCCATGTTTTTCTTGACCTGCATCAAAATCTGCCTTCAGAGATTATTTTTAATAAAAACAGATGTCATCAATATGTGACATGAAACTAACACATAACAGTAGAACTGAACTTTGCTTACAAACACATTTATTGCAGCTCTCACCGCTCTGCTGTATTGCAGCACTAGCAGCTTTTGAGATGGAAGCTGAAGCTGAGAGGAACCTGGAGATGTGTCAGTTACACACAGCTCTGCAGTGAGATCAGTAAAGCAGCAAGTGGCCATTACACTTCACACTGGTAACCATTATACATCACACTGGTAAACATTTACCATTCTAGATTACACTGGTAACACCCCCTTTAATTAAAATTGAGCTATCAGGGAGAGAGATTCTCAGGAAGATCTCTGTCCAGCCTATGGGTCTTAACACCTCATTTGTACAGTATATATATTATATAATTGTCTAAGGGTCACTTCCGTCTTTCTGTCTGTCTGTCTGTCTTTCTGTCTGTCTGTAACGGAAATCCCAAGTCGCTGATTGGTCGCGGCAAAACGGCCATGACCAATCAGCGATGAGCACAGCATAGGGGGTTTATCCAGGGTTCCAGGCAGCTGGTCACTCTCACCATGGGTAAGGTACTTTGCTAAATATGCACCTTGTATGCACCTTAATTGTTGTAGTTTCCTTTCCGTGTGGGTGACACTTGTCCTGTATGGAAACTGTTGCTATTTACTATGGGAATATGGTGGTTTATACTATATTATCATGTTAATCAAAGCCAGCTACATATGGGCTTACACCATACTTCTTCGTATTAGTATTGGTGCTGTTTACTAATACCATGGTGACATTATGAATATTTTCTTCCGTGCCTGGGATTAGGGTGTTTTTACTAGGGTCTCCTTCCTTCTTGATATACATTTGTATTAATTGTAAATTATTTGTGCAATAAAATATTTTTGTTACTATTATATTATTTTGTATGGAACTCCATTTTTTCGTTGTTTTCTAAATTATTGGGAGTATACTTTACTGTCCTAATACCTACATGAGTAAGATTAGATATTCATTTGAATTTAAATATCTTTCATGTGGGACTCATGTTATCTCTGTGAGTTTTCTTGTAAGACTTAGAGGAGGGCCTCATGAAAAAAAGTTCCCATTATTAGGAAGTGAGTCTCCCATAGTGTTTTCCTATGCAGTGAAGCAACGGCTGCCAAAAATTTGGAGGAACTCCAATGCCCCTTGGAAGAGACATAGAGGTCAGGGCCCAGGGGCCTCCTGAAAACAATGTTCCCATTATAAAGAAGTGGGTCTCTCATAGTATTTTCCTACGCAGTGAATGCAAGGGCTGTCAAAAATATGGAGGCACTCCAATGCCCCTTTGAAAAGATACAGAGGAGGGCCTCATGAAAAAATGTTCCCATTATTAGGAAGTGAGTCTCCCATAGTGTTTTCCTATGCAGGGAAGCAAAGGCTGCCAAAAATTTGGAGGAACTCCAATGCCCCTTGGAAGAGACATAGAGGTCAGAGGGCCTTCTGAAAACAATGTTCCCATTATAAGGAAGTGGGTCTCATAGTATTTTCCTACACAGTGAATGCAAGGGCTGTCAAAAATTTTGAGGCATTCCAATGCCCCTTGGAAGAGACATGGAGGAGGGCTTCATAAAAAATGTTCCCATTAGAAAGGAGAAGGTCTCCTATACTTGTAATGCCCATGCACTAAGTGTATGGGCTGACAAACATTTACCCCTGGGTGGTATACATGAACATACTGTATAACGATTATTTTTTATGGGCATCATAAACACCCTTTAAAAAAAATTATGTGGGTGTTGCATCACAGACCACAGTCACCGTGGTGATATGGTGGTGGAGGATAAGGAGAAGGAGGAGGACAACAGCAAATAGCCAAAATCAGGAAGTGAATGTGTGGGTGTGAAGAGGTGCATGGGAATAGACCTCCCCAAAAAAAAGACACTGGATTTGAGTTTGTTACGCTGCTATCATTCGGTGGTGTTGAGAAGTCTGGCCCAATCCAGCCCTTGTTCATTTTTATAAGAGTCAGCCTATCAGCATTTTCAGTTGACAGGCGGACGCGCTTATCAGTTATAATTTCACCAGCGGCAATAAAAACCCACGCTGACAAAATGCTAGGGGCAGGGCAGGCCAGGAACTCCAAGGCATAGAGAGCCAGTTCATGCCACGTGTCCAGCTTGGATACCCAATAATTATAAGGCACAGAGCAATCATGGAGGACGTTGGTACAGTGAGCAAGGTACTCCCTCAGCATCTTCCCAAACTTTGCACTCCATGTGAGAGTACCCTGCACCTCAGGGCCTGTGCGATGGGAGGGACTGAGAAGAGAAGACTCTCCCAGAATTTTGACAGTGTTCCCCTGCCTCTGCTGGATTTGAGTTGTGTCTCTCTTGCCTGTACTCCTTGGTTGTCCAATGAACTGTGACCTCTGCCGCCAGCATTTTCAGATGGGAATTTTTTAAATAAGTCCGCAACAAGGGCCTTCTGGTACTACACCATTTCAGTAGACCTGTCCACCTTGGGAATAAGAGATAGAAAGTTCTCTGTGTAGCATGGGTCTAGAAGTGTCACCAACCAGTAATGACTTCCACCCAAAATTTTGAGAACACGAAGGTCACGGGAAAGGCAGCGTAACAAACTCACCCATGCATGCCAGACTTCCATGTCCTCCTCAAGAGGATGACTGACCATTCTCTCCTCCCTGTCCTCAGGCCATACACACTGAACAGACGGTATCACAGTTGTGGAGGTAGTACCGTCTATAGCGAATGGAACTTACCTCCTGTTCTTCCTCCTTCTCTTCCTCCTCTTCCTCATTGTCAACCAATCCACGTTGGGATGTGATGAGGCTGGGCTGTGTGTAATCATCCTGTATGGTTCCTTGCTCCATCTCATCATGCTCAGCCTGCAATGCATCCTCTTTGATTGTGAGCAGAGAGCGTTTCAGAACACAGAGAAGCGGGATGGTGATGCTAATTATGGCATCATCGCCGCTCACCATCTTGGTGGAGTCCTCAATGTTTTGGAGGATGGTACATATGTCTGACATCCATGTCCACTCCTGAAGTCTTATGTGTGGAGTCTGAAATGAATACTGATGGCCTTGTTGATGCTGGTAGTCAACAACTGCCCTTTTGTGCTCACAAATACTTCCCAACATCTCCAGTGTAGAGTTCCAACGCGTGCGGACATCACACACCAGTCGGTGAGCCAGAAGCTGCAAATGCTGCTGAAGCACGGCAAATGCAGCGGAAGCAGACTTTCTAAAATGGACATGCAGCGCCCCAGAGTCCTGGTCGTTGCAGTACTGTGGCTCCGCCACTATGGGGAGCCATGGTGCGTCCGATGGCACTGAAGGGGTTCATCTGATCAGGTATCACAGACACCAATACATTTCACAGCTGGGCCTCCGGGGGGAGCTAAGGGTTCTATTCATTAGGCCACTCCCCACCATAGTGGGTAAACTGGGGGTCAGGCAGGAAGTTAGATCAGAAAGCTGACTGGATTGGACGAAGCAACACCTGGTGGCAGAGGGTGTTGTGGAGGAAGAGACAGTAGGGTCTCTGTCAGGGGTGGGATCATGACAGAGGCTTGGCAACTTGAAAGAACGTAACGGGTCCGCGCCAGCTCCGGAAAGCGGCGGGACCCAAGAAAGGACTAGAAGCGAGATAGATTGTGCTGAGTGAGAAACGAGATCAAGCGATAGGAGAAAACCAGTAGGGGTCATGCTGTAAGACCGGAGCAACACCCTACTGAGGCGCATTACCGGTGGCCGGAACGCCGAGGGAGTATTATAACAATCAGCTTCAAGCAGTACTCTAAACAGCGGCAGGGCAGTCAGTTTAAGGCGGGCTGTCTAACACATATCACCTATGAAGTCTTGGGGGGCAACCTGTGGAGAGGGGCGACTCTAGGGTCCCGGAAGAGCTCCGAGCCTACCCGTCAAACGGGTGCCGTTCCAACCAGAATATCAGGGAGGGACGGAGGATTAGAAGAACATCATTTAATCGAGTTGTGAGGGAACTTAAGAAACAGACATGACAGTTGTGGGGACTTTCCGTAAGCACAGCAGGGAAGGACCGCAACACATAGCGCTAGAAGGAAGGCACCGATTTCCACCTGTGAAGAGAACTCTGGAGGTGCCATTGGACCGGCCGGACTTGCGCAGCCTGGTGAACCGTATTCTGGACTGAGGACCCAGAGATCTTCAGTAAAGAGGTAAAGAGACTGCAAACTGGTGTCCTCGTTATTTACTGCACCGCACCACTATTACCATCATCCGTCATCCACTCCTATCATTTACTGTGCGCCCCACGGCAGGGTCACGGAACCGGGGCCTAGCCGCCGTGACAACCCCAGAGCAGAGACTCGTAGGCCCGGTACCGGGTACCCCTCGGCCCTGCGGCGGTGGGGGCGCTACAAACTTGGCGTCACGAACAGGATCTACTTAAGCCTGAAGAATCAGGTCATGTGTGCCTTGGAACTGTGATTTGTTGTACTTGGACTGTACTTTATTACAAAGACTGTGCTGCGCCATTTACCGCCAAAATCCGCCGCCATTATAGCGCTGAGGAGAGCGCGGGAGAAGAAGAGGGGCGTGGAGTGGGCGTAGACAAGCTCAAGAGCGCGAAGGGTAATGGCCGCCCAGTCTAAATATTGCTGCATTCTAAGGGCGGGCCCGTCGACAGGAGAGATCCGCCTCTTAATCTTTTATGGTGGGCGAAGACCGAAGAAACGAAACTATGACTCAGATGAGGTGGAACTGGAGACCAGGACAGGCCTACATAAAAGGATGGCTCCGCATCGACCCCCGTCACCAGCGGATTATTCTGACATGCCTCCGCTGGAGGATTTGGATCCTTGGGAGCTGCCGCTGGAGCATCCCGGGCCTGGACGGTCCCCGACTCATACGCCTTCCCCAGGAGGGGCTACCGCAAGTGGAGGTACCCAGTGCCGTGATCCCCGGGATGGCCACCTCACTTCTGCACACGACCCGGTCACTGCTGCGACCGGTGGCGCCCCGATGTCCCCGCCATCTAGCACCAATGCACCGGGGGGGCATGACCTCGGGCCCTTCCCCTGGGGGGAATATCGGAACCATCTAATCGCAGAGTTCCAATGTGAAGTGGAGCGGGAGGCGCGAGGTGAGCTGCTGGAGGGCTCCTTGCCGAAGTGGGGCGTGGTGGTTGTATACCTGCCCCAGACGGGAAAGGGCTTCGTGCAGGAGATCGGGACCGCCCTAAGAGTCCGCATCACCCGGGAGGAAGTGGAGCCCTGCCTGAGTGGAGACGGCGCCAAGTCCTTCCTGAAGCCGGGGGATGTAGTCACCTACCGTCGGCACCTAAAGGGGAGCGGATGGTGGGCTCGGGACATGCAGCGCTGCACCGCCGTTCTGGCGGTATCCCGCACCGAGGGGGAGGAGCTTGCCGCTGAAGCCGCCGCTGCCGCTGCTGCTGCTGCCAGCCGCATCCATCGGCCCACGCAGACCATCATTGCGGCGCACGACCTGGTCGTGCAGAAGACCCGAACCCACGAGGTATCCCTGGCCGCAGGGGTAAGCTTGGAGTCCAGTGAATCCGGCCAGCAGAAAGCCACCTGCCAGGTAAAGCCTCGGTGGGGGCTGCCTCCTGAGTAAGATTTTAAGACGCTGCTTGGAATGTAAATAGTTAACTGTTTCTCTCCTGTTTTGCTACTGAACCCGTCCAGGGTTAACTCTTAAGGGGATCCTTCTATGGACCTGGGATCCCTATTGTTTTGTTTTCTTGTTTGTCTTCCAAGTTTTTGCACAACGTTTACAGAACTGCTGAAATCATGAACAGTGCATGATCCGAACTTCTTGTACATAGTTTGCACCTTCTTAAAGGCGCTCCCTACTGGTTTTACTTAAAGAAGGACTCTTTGCGAAGATACCGCACTGGAACCTTTGCTGAGTATGGACTGGTAGCTTGAGAAGATATGCTACCTCACAGAGACTTGGTCCCCTCTTAAAGGGGATGTTCATTTGCCGCATTTCAATAGTAATATTGCTTAAGACAAGTAGCAATAATGTGGATGAGAGAAAAGTGATGATAATGTTTGTACGAGGAAGTTATATGTGTTTAATTAGTTAAATGTGAAGAAATACTGATGATGTGCTCTGAGAAGTAAAAGGTGAAAGAAAGAAGAAGGATGCAGTGGACCCGTAGGGATAGACGTGGTGTCCAGCATGCATGAAAGGAAGAAAGATAATGAGAAGGCTTAATGTTCGATAGAAAATGTTTTGATAATGCTGATAGATAGTTAGGTAGAAGGTAAACCCTGAGTCCTCCTAGGAGTCATGTAAAGATGACTTAGTGCTCTTAAACTGAAAGTAATGTTATGTTCTATACTGTGTATAGTAGTTGAAAAGGCAGTAGGCCCTGGCTGAACGGGGCGGTCCTGTAACGGAAAGGAGAGGCAGTAGGTCTGGTGCCGATAGGACAGGCGGTCCTGCAGATTTAAAGAAGGAGAATGAGAAAGTTAAAGTGCCTTATAATGTGATTATAGGAAGGTCTTTAGTGGATTTAGAGTGTGAATCCTTAAAGGCAATGTTAAATTATTGTTCAACAATTTTGCACTTAGTAGAATACCCGGTTGGGTAACAGGAGTTATTTATAGCCTGTAATTTATAATGTTAACCGTGTTTGTAACGTTCAAGTGTTCTTACCTCCCATAAAGGGAAGCCTGTTCAAGTATACTTATTGTTATTACACTCAACGAAACTGTATGTCTTTTTGCTAACTTGTATTGTTGTTTTCTTCCCAGTCCCGGAGTACTGTGTTTAACCAGGGGGGAGTGCAGCGCCCCAGAGTCCTGGTCGTTGCAGTACTGTGGCTCCGCCACTATGGGGAGCCATGGTGCGTCCGATGGCACTGAAGGGGTTCATCTGATCAGGTATCACAGACACCAATACATTTCACAGCTGGGCCTCCGGGGGGAGCTAAGGGTTCTATTCATTAGGCCACTCCCCACCATAGTGGGTAAACTGGGGGTCAGGCAGGAAGTTAGATCAGAAAGCTGACTGGATTGGACGAAGCAACACCTGGTGGCAGAGGGTGTTGTGGAGGAAGAGACAGTAGGGTCTCTGTCAGGGGTGGGATCCTGACAGAGGCTTGGCAACTTGAAAGAACGTAACGGGTCCGCGCCAGCTCCGGGAAGCGGCGGGACCCAAGAAAAGACTAGAAGCGAGATAGATTGTGCTGAGTGAGAAACGAGATCAAGCGATAGGAGAAAACCAGTAGGGGTCATGCTGTAAGACCGGAGCAACACCCTACTGAGGCGCATTACCGGTGGCCGGAACGCCGAGGGAGTATTATAACAATCAGCTTCAAGCAATACTCTAAACAGCGGCAGGGCAGTCAGTTTAAGGCGGGCTGTCTAACACATATCACCTATGAAGTCTTGGGGGGCAACCTGTGGAGAGGGGCGACTCTAGGGTCCCGGAAGAGCTCCGAGCCTACCCGTCAAACGGGTGCCGTTCCAACCAGAATATCAGGGAGGGACGGAGGATTAGAAGAACATCATTTAATCGAGTTGTGAGGGAACTTAAGAAACAGACACGACGGTTGTGGGGACTTTCCGTAAGCACAGCAGGGAAGGACCGCAACACATAGCGCTAGAAGGAAGGCACCGATTTCCACCTGTGAAGAGAACTCTGGAGGTGCCATTGGACTGGCCGGACTTGCGCAGCCTGGTGAACCGTATTCTGGACTGAGGACCCAGAGATCTTCAGTAAAGAGGTAAAGAGACTGCAAACTGGTGTCCTCGTTATTTACTGCACCGCACCACTATTACCATCATCCGTCATCCACACCTATCATTTACTGTGCACCCCATGGCAGGGTCACGGAACCGGGGCCTAGCCGCCGTGACAACCCCAGAGCAGAGACTCGTAGGCCCGGTACTGGGTACCCCTCGGCCCTGCGGCGGTGGGGGCGCTACAGACACACAAGTGGCGCACTTTGACAAGCAGATTCAGCAGCTCCGGGTAGGTTTTGAGAAACCGCTGAACCACAAGGTTAAGTACATGGGCCAGGCATGGTACATTTGTGAGCTCGCCTTGCCTCAGAGCCACCATCAGGTTCCAGCCATTGTCACACACAACCATGCCTAGCTGTAGGTTCAGCGGTGTCAGCCACAGACCTGCCTGCTCTTTCAGAGCTGTCCACAACTCTTCAGCATTGTGTGGTTTGTCACCTAAGCAAATGGTTGCTTCCCTGAGGCAGTGCTGCAGGGCTTCCAGCTTCTGACTGATGTGGTCATTTTCGAGATGGAGGCTGATGAGGAGGAGGAGAATGAGGTGCAAGAGCTGTAGACTATTGGGGCAACCCTGATTGACCTAGGGCCCATAATCCTCGGCATCGGGAGAACGTGTTCCATCCCAAGGTCTGACTGGGTCCCAGCTTCCACTATGTTAACCCAGTGTGCCATCAGCGAGATGTACCTTCCCTGCCCACAAGCACTTGTACACGTGTCTGTGGTTAGGTGGACTTTCCCAGTAACTGCATTGTTGAGGGCACTGCTAATGTTGTGGGACACGTGCTTGTGTAACGCCGGAATGGCATACCCGGAGAAATAGTGGTGGCTTGGGACTGAGCACCGAGGGACGGCCACCGCCATCAGATTGTGGAAAGCTTCCGTCTCCACGAGCCTAAAAGGTAACATTTCGACCACAAGCAGTCACGAAAAGTGGGAATTTAGTAGTGTGGCCTGTGGGACGTTGACTGCATATTTGCGCTTGCGTTCTAAGGACTGGAGTATGGACAACTGAACGCTGCATTGGGACAAGGACGTGGACGTGCTTGCTGATGGTGCTAGTTGAGTGTGTGCAACGACAGGTGCAGAGCAGGAGGCATCTTTGCATGCACTATGGACAGGGGATTGGCTTGCACGCACAATAGCAGAAGTAGCAATGGTGTCACCCGCAGACACTGTTTCTGGACTCTGGGGTTTGGCCCACAAAGTCGGGTGCTTTGCTGCCATGTGCCTTATCATGCTGGTGGTGTTCAGGATGGTAGTTTTGCTACTCCTGCTAATGCTGACCTGGCAGGTGGTGCAAATGCCTTTTTAGGGTTATCGGCAGAGTCTTTAAAAAACAACCAGACTCGGGAAGACCTAACAGTTGTACTGGCAACTTCCGTCATGTTGGTGTTACGGGGAACGGTTGCTCACCTTCTCTCTGCGGCCACCACACTGCTTCTTCCTGCCTGCTGTGGTGTTGCACCTCCCTTCCTGTGTGCTGCTGTCCTTGTTCTACTTGTCCTCCTGCCAGGTTGGGTCAGTTACTATATCATCCACCACCTCGTCTTCCACTTCTGCACCCTGGTCCTCCTTCTGATTTTCTGACAATTGTGTTGCATCATCGTCCATCTATTTTGACACTTTCCAACCATTGCCTTCGTGTGACCATGGCTGCTCAAATATTTGGGCATCGCTACATGCGATCTCCTCTTACCCCACTTCAAGTGGACCGGGTGAGAGGCCCGAATCTATAACTGGAAAAATGAACAGCTCTTCGGAGTGTCCAAGTGTGGGATTAGTTGTCTCCGGGCACTCATCATGGTGGGAGGAAAGAGGATCAGGGTGAGGAATATGCGGTCCAGGCTCACGGCTACTGAGACTTGACCGTGTGGAAGACAGGGTGGTGGTGGTGGCAAAGTGACAGAAAGCATTAGCCGCTATCCAACCAACAACCTTTTGACACTGCTCTGGGTTCAATAGTGGTGTGCTGCGGTCCCCTAGTAATTGGGACAGGAAGGTCTGGTGAGAAGATGTGGGTGTTTGCCTCTGCATGCACCATCACCATCATGTTTAGTTCCCCGTCCCTTGCCACGTGCCTTGCCCATTTTAAATGGAAGACAATATTTTCCACGTTCACTACAAATGGCTGAATTTGGAGTGAACTTATATGTGATACGTGTGATGGTCAAACCAGTGTTTTAAATAGCTGGCCTGTAGGTAACTATTTTTACCAGCAAACTGGTGTCAATAACTTCGCTAATACACTGCAACAAAATTTAAATGGAGGCCAGAAATGGCAGAATATTGAGGGCAATTATATGTGATCCATGTGACGGACAAACCACAGTTTTAAATAGATGGATTTTTAGCGCTGTAATATGGAAAGGATCTGGCTTTATTCTGCGGTGCCAACAAGCAAATCGAGCAGAAAAACAGTGTTCTCTGGATAGCCATTTAAGTAAATAATCAGGATTAAGATCCCAAAAAAATTATTCCTGGCCCCTGATATCTGGAGCTATGTCTAGAAATATCTGTCAAAGCAGCAGACACAACTGGAATGGACCCTCTTGCTATATGCACTGCAGTCTGCCACATACACTGCCTGCCTAGCACTGATACCTATGCAGCTGGATCAGTCCTCAGAAGGACCGTTAGTTGAAATGGATATGTGTCTAATATATTGTGATATCCCTACACTAACTAAGACACAAGCAAATCTCTCCCTAGCTCAGCAGCAACTCTCCCTACACTGCCTGATTCAGGAGTAGACTATGACGAGTATGGAGTTGTCAGGTCTGATGTAGACCTGATGACGCTGTTGGCCAGTCAATCACTGTAATACCACAACCAACATAGCTGCGGCATTACAGTGTGCAGCAGACAATCCCTGTATGTTCATTGGCTCTTAAAGAGCGCCAAACATGCAGGGCGGGGACCCGAGCTTCCGCCGAGCAACCCCGGAAGTACTCGGCGAGCTCTGAGCATCTCAAGCAGTGAGATGCTCGGGCGAGTACCAAATAATGGTGAGCATGTGTGCCGCCCCCGAGGTCTAGTCGCCACAGAGGTACTGCACCTCATCCAGAGGTGTGGGACTCCGCTCTCGGGTAAGGAGGGGGCACTAACCGGGACTCCACTCCAGCATCCAACACCACATCACTCCAGTCAGGGCATCTGGGTGTACCCTAAGGGAGGATGGCCTCATCCCAGTCTGGAGAGGGTTACTAGGTAGAAGGTGTGGGTGGAGAGAGTAGAGATGTCATGTAAGTGCAGCGCCCCAGAGTCCTGGTCGTTGCAGTACTGTGGCTCCGCCACTATGGGGAGCTATGGTGCGTCTGATGGCACTGAAGGAGTTCATCTGATCAGGTATCACAGACACCAATACATTTCATAGCCGGGCCTCCGGGGGGAGCTAAGGGTGCTATTCATTAGGCCACTCCCCACCATAGTGGGTAAACTGGGGGTCAGGCAGGAAGTTAGATCAGAAAGCTGACTGGGTTGGAACCAGGCAACACCTTGTGGCAGAGGGTGTTGTGGGGGAAGATACAGTAGGGTCTCTGTCAGGGGTGGGATCCTGACAGAGGCTTGGCAACTTGAACGAACGTAACGGGGCCGTGCCTGCTCCGGGTAGCGGCGGTGCCCAAGGAAGGACTAGAAGAGAGATAGATTGTGCTGAGTGAGAAACGAGATCACGCAAAGGAGAAATACCAGTAGGAGTCGTGCTGTAAGACCGAAGCAATATCCTATTGAGGCGCACTACCGGTGGCCGGAACGCCGAGGGAGTATCATAACATTCAGCTTCAAGCAATACTCCAAACAGCGGCAGGACAGTCAGTCTAAGGCGGGCTGTCTAACTTATATCACCTATGCAGTCTTGGGGGGCAACTTGTGGAGAGGGGCGACTCTAGGGTCCCGGAAGAGCTCCGAGCCTACCCGTCAAACGGGTGCCGTCCCAACCAGAACATCAGGGAGGGACGGGGGATTAGCAGAACATCATCTAATCGAGTTGTGAGGGAACTTAAGAAACAGACACAACAGTTGTGGGGGACTTTCCGTAAGCACAGCAGGGAAGGACCACAACACATAGCGCTAGTAGGAAGGCACCGATTTCCACCTGTGAAGAGAACTCTGGAGGTGCCATTGGACCGGCCGGACTTGCGCAGCCTGGTGAACCGTGTTCCGGACTGAGGACTCAGAGATCTTCAGTAAAGAGGTAAAGAGACTGCAACCTGGTGTCCTCGTTATTTACTGCACTGCACCACTACAGCGTCACCACCATCATCCATATCTATTATTCACTGTACGCCCCACGGCAGGGTCACGGACCGGGGCCTAGCCGCCGTGACAACCCCAGAGCAGAGACTCAGAGGCCCGGTACCGGGTACCCCTCGGCCCTGCGGCGGTGGGGGCGCTACATAAACAGTAGGAGGAGTCAGAAAAGATCTAGAAAGAAATTCAGTCTGAGTGAGGAAAGAGATGGAGTGAGACATGCAGAAGGGAGCTCCCTGTCAGAAGGAGCTAGAGAAAGAAGAAAGAGAGAAGCTCCTGCAGAAAGAAGAGAGAGAAGGGGTCCTAGGGGCACAGGTAGAAAGCAATCCACCTGTGGGGCCAGCATCCTCGCTGACCATTGCCAGGTGGAGGGACCAGGTCGCAGTGGGGGAACCGGTCCCTCAAGACTAGTGGAGGACTACAAGACTCAGCTAACAAGCCAGAGGGTGCAGCATCAGCATGTGCTGCAGGCACATTCGCTGAAAAGGCAGCCATATAGGATCCAGGGGACCAACAGAGAGTGTCGCCCGACAAGATCTGAAGCTGCTGGATTGGGACACTGTGTGTGAAGGCGCAGGACAGGAGGGTGGGAGCCAGCGCAGCCAGACGGCCAGGAAAGGAACATAGAAAGGGGGTTCTGGAAGGTGCACCCAATTTACTTGAGAGCTGGCTGGACCACAGACCTGGAGAACACAGCACCCCGGCTGGGGACTACATCTAAGAACTGTGAGTAAAGCATTGAAAACTTCACCCAGCTGTGTCCTCTGAATTGTTCCTGCATTACTTGCCCTGCACTTCAACTACTACAACCACCAACATCTCCTTTAACACCATCACTGCCCTGGGGTGTAGCTCTGCATGTGAAGAGCTTTATCAACACTGCTGCATCACCATCTGCCCTAGAGGATCTGAACTGCATCATCGGCTAACATCTCCTATTTGACGAATACCACAGGTGGCATCACGAACAATTCCCCTTTCCCCTATAAACTTTATTTCCCATTTTAATTGCCCTTTTATTGGATGCCCAGGGCCACGGACTGGGTCACTGCTGCCATGACACAACTCCTTTAAGAACTGCCGACCCGGTACCGAGTATCCCCACGGCCCTGGCGGGCGCTCCACATGCTCGCTCATCACTAGACATTACAGAAGCTTGCTATCGAAAAAGAAACAGCAGCTGCCATAGCGGAAGCAGAAGCCTTAGAAGCTGCCGAATATTCTGACGAGGAACACAGCAGACGCAGCAGTGTGCTAGGCCTACAGCAAATTACTCACGATCCATTGCAATGTACTGCAGAGTACGTCCATCAACATTCCAAATCAACCCAATGACCCAAGTCAACAAGTCAAGCCAACCAGATTATTCGGACCTCCAAAATGCAAACTACAGTGGGTACGGAAAGTATTCAGACCCCTTTAAATTTATTTCACTCTTTGTTTCTTTGCAGCCATTTGGTAAATTCAAAAGAGTTAATCTTTTTCACATTAATGTACACTCTGCACCCCATCTTGACTGGAAAAAATCAGAATTGTAGAAATTTTTGCAAATTTATTAAAAAAGAAAAACTGAAATATCACATGGTCATAGGTATTCAGACCCTTTGCTCAGTATTGAGTAGGAGCACCCTTTTGAGCAAGTACAGCCATGAGTCTTCTTGGGAATGATGGTACAATTTTTCCCACCTGGATTTGGGAATCCTCTGCCATTCTTCCTTGCAGATCCTCTCCAGTTCCGTCAGGTTGATGGGGAACGTTGGTGGACACTCATTTTCAGGTCTCTCCAGAGATACTCAATTGGGTTTAGGTCAGGGCTTTGGATGGGTTAATCAAGAATGGTCACAGAGTTGTTCTGAAGCCACTTCTTTTTTATTTTAGCTGTGTGCTTAGGGTCATTGTCTTGTTGGAAGGTGAACCTTCAGCCGAGTCTGAGGTCCAGAGCACTCTGGAAGAGGTTTTCATCCAGGATATCTCTATACTTGGCCGCTTTCATGTTTCCTTCAATGGCAACCAGTCGTCCTGTCCCTGTAGCTGAAAAACACCCCCATAGCATGATGCTGCCACCACCACGTTTCACTGTTGGGATTGCATTGGGCAGGTGATGAGCAGTGCCTGGTTTTCTCCACACACACCGCTTAGAATTATCACCAAAAAGGTCTATCTTCATCTCATCAGACCAGAAAATGTAATTTCTCATAGTCTGGGAGTCCTATATGTGTTTTTTTAGGAAACTCTATGCGGGCTTTCATAAGTAATAACAGAAAATCCGAAAACATAATAAGCAAAGCCCGGGAAACGGCACTAAGTGTGAGTAAAATGATAACCCGGTTGCTCAAATCATCGCTCCAAAACAGCATATCAAAAAGGAGGAACAGGAGCCCAGAGTACAAATATATGAAAATCTTTATTTATACAAGAAGTTAAAAAATCAGGACAAAGACTATAATAGCGAGTGTACCACAACAATACATGAAGGGGAAAGAAAGGGACAACCCTTGCCCTCCAACCCCAGCGCTATAAGGAATGATCGAACCAATAAGTAATAAATGAAAAATAAATACTAATATAGCGCAAAAGGGTTTATGCAATGGGGAGCAAAATAATCAATGCAAAAAGCTGCTAACTAGATATATAGTCCACGGTCTACAGCAAGTGCCCTATACCATTGTATACGAGGACCTGGAACGCAGCAGCGGTAACAATAAGAAACATGCTTACCCATGCAATAAGGGGGGACAGAGGAGAAGGGGTCCCGCCGATGGTAGAGCCCCGACGCACGTTTCGCAGCGCTCACACACTGCTTCCTCAAGGGGCTTTCATAAGTCTAGCACTGAGGAGAGATTTCCGTCTGGCCACTCTGCAATAAAGGCCTGACTGGTTGAGGGCTGCAATGATAGTCGATTTTGCGGAACTTTCTTCCATCTCCCTACTACATCTCTGGAGCTCAGCCGCCATGATCTTGGGGTTCTTCTTTACCTCTCTCACCAAGGCTCTTCTCCCATGATTGCTCAGTTTGGCTGGATGGCCAGGTCTTGGAAGACCTCTGTTGGTCCCAAAGTTCTCCCATTTAAGGATTATGGAGGCCACTGTGCTCTTAGGAACCTTGAGTACTGCAGAAATTCTGTTGAAACCTTGGCCAGATCTATGCCTTGCCACAATTCTGTCTCTGAGCTCCTTGGCCAGTTCCTTTGACCTCATGATTCTCATTTGGTCTGACATGCACTGTGAGCTGTGAGATCTTATATAGACAGGTGTGTGCCTTTCCAAATCAAGTCCTATCAGTTTAATTAAACACAGCTGGACTCCAATGAAGGAGTAGAACCATCTCAAGGAGGATTACAAGCAAATGGACAGCGTGTGACTTAAATATGAGTGTCTCAGCAAAGGGTCTGAATACTTATGACCATGTAATATTTCAGTTTTTCTTTTTTAATAAATATGCAAAAAAATTTACATTGCTGTTTTTTTCAGTCAAGATGGGGTGCCGAGTGTACATTAATGAGAAAAAATGAACTATTTTGAATTTACCAAATTGCTGCAATGAAACAAAGAGTGAAAAAGTGAAAGGGTCTGAATGCTTTCCGTACCCTTTGTATCAATCTCCCTGCTGCAAGCAAGTAAATACACATTGAGACTGACTTCAATAATCTTTCTCCAGAACAGAAAATCTTAAAGAGACTCCCTTCGCTTCAGAAAGGTATCAGCGCCAATCAAACCACAATGGACTTTGCCAAGTTCCTTGGTTGACGTGAGTTCATCACTAAGGGACTTGTAAAGTTCTGCAATCGCACTGTAAACTACAGAGCTTGGTAAGCCTCCTTCAAAAATGCCATAAGAGACATAGGTCTACCATGTAGTGAAGAAGTGGATCTCCTGGTAAAATGGCTAGGAAGCGAGTCTGCCGAACATGAAAAAGCGAATCAGAGACATTAATGCAGACCTGGGCAAGATGCGGCCCACGGGCCGCATCCGGCCCGATTGATGATTTTAAACGGCCCGCCAGCTAGCTGCCACTTCTGACAGCCGCCCCCGGCACCGCTCGGCCAGTCGCCAGATGCTTCTGAGGAGGATCGCTGGCGGCTGGAGTGAAGGCCCCGAGCTCATCCACATGCTGTCGGAACTGTATGCGCTTGCAGCGCATACAGTTCCTCCAGAGTCCAGGGTCAGGATGTGATTGACACAGCATCAGGAGCCATTGGCTCCCGGCAGGGCCGGTTTTAGGCAAAGTGGGTCCCTAGGCAAAATTTTAAATGGGGCCCCAAATGCTAAGATATTGCACATCATACAGAAGCATTTTGGTTGAATTTACAGGCGCTGATCTTAGGCCGCTAAACGAGTGTGATCGACAATACTGAAGTCGTTGGACGCTTGTTTCACGGCCTCTTTCCACCATATGAGAAAGAATGAAGGGGACAGAACAATCACTAATAGATCACTAACAGATCACCATACAGTATCATGTTATCAGCAGCACATTTACAGTTTACACCGGCGATGTGCTGCTGAGAACAATGATTTTTATTCCGGCATAAACAATCCAATCACCCAATGAATATGCAGCATTTTGCTTGTTTAGTATAATACACCCCATAGTCCTCCATATATTATAATGTGCACCATAGTCCTCCATATTGTAAAATGCACACCCCATAGTCCTTCATATAATATAATGTGCCCCATAGACCTCCATATAGTATAATACACTCCTCATAGTCCTCCATATAGTATTATACACTTCCCATAGTCCTCCATATAGTATAATACACTCCTCATAGTCCTCCATATATTAAAATATATACTCCTCAGTCCTCCATATAGCATAATACACTCCTCACAGTGCTCCATATAGTATAATGCACCGCCATAGTCATCCATGTAGTACAATTCACTTCCCATAGTATAATGCACCCCATAGTTCTTCATATAGTATAATGTATTCCCCAGTCTTCGATACAGTATAATTCAGCCCACATATAGTATAATGCAGCCACCCCAGAGTATAATGTAACCCCCCAGAGTATAATGTAACCTCCCCATAGAATATAATGCAGCCCCCCATATAGTATAATGTAGCCCCCTCATAGAGTATGATGCCATCACCCCTCATAGAATATAAATATAATACAGCCTCCCCCATAGAATATAATATACCCCCATAGTATATAGCACAGCCCACATAGTAGTATATAACACAGCCCACATAGTAGTATATAGCACAGCCACTTAGTATATAGCACAGCCCATACAGTAGCATATAGAACAGCCCACACAGTAGTATAAAGCACTGCCCACACAGTAGTATACAGCACAGCCCACAGTAGTATACAGCACTTCCCACAGTAGTATACAGCACAGCCCACACAGTAGTATACAGCACTGCCCACAGCAGTATACAGCACAGCCCACAGTAGTATACAGCACAGCCCACAGTAGTATACAGCACTGCCCACAGTAGTATACAGCACAGCCCACAGTAGTATACAGCACTGCCCACAGTAGTATACAGCACTGCCCACAGTAGTATACAGCACAGCCCACAGTAGTATACAGCGCTGCCCACAGTAGTATACAGCACAGCCCACACAGTAGTATACAGCACTGCCCACAGTAGTATACAGCACAGCCCACAGTAGTATACAGCACAGCCCACAGTAGTATACAGCACAGCCCACAGTAGTATACAGCACTGCCCACAGTAGTATACAGCACTGCCCACAGTAGTATACAGCACAGCCCACAGTAGTATACAGCACTGCCCACAGTAGTATACAGCACAGCCCACAGTAGTATACAGCAAAGCCCACAGTAGTATACAGAACAGCCCACAGTAGTATACAGCACTGCCCACAGTAGTATACAGCACAGCCCACAGTAGTATACAGATTTAGATCTCGGCTTCAGGAAAATGGCCGCCGCGATCTCCATCTGCGCACGCGCGGCCTCCCGCAGCCATTTTCCTGAAGCCCCGTGAAGCAGAGCACTCCATCTGCGCACGCGCCGCCTCGGGAAGATGGCCGCCGCCACCGATATTCAACCCGGCTCTGCTGCTCACATTGCATTCCGGGCCGCTGCGTCACCTCACCGGTGGAAAGGGACCCTGCGCACGCCATACCGCACCTCTGCCGCCGCACCTCTGACGTCGCCACACCACTGCTGCAACCCCCCCATTGACACCAGGCCATGGCATCGCCCACCTAAGCAGGAAGGGACCCTGCTCAGGTGCACGCCACACCGCATCACCCCACCTCTGCCGACACCATGCCTCCTGTGACCCTGCTCTGCCACCGCCAGCCCTCAGGTAAGATACTGTAAATTCGGACAATAAGACGTACCCCCATCTAATAAAAAATCTTTTTTTCTGCAATTTTCACCCCAAATTTGGGGTGCGCCTTATGGTCCGGTGTGTCTTATAGTCCGAAAAATACGGTAATTATATTAGTCCGGCCCTCTAAAACCATCCCAATTTCTCATGCAGCCCCATGGCAAAATTAATTGCCCACCCCCGCATTAATGTAAATTATCCAGATGTCGGCCTCAAAAGAATTTGGAATAGACTTTATGAATGCTATGGTTCTGTAGAGGTTATAGAAAGTGCCTTGTTTAAAAGAATAGAAGGCTTACCTAGAATAACGAACAAGGACTATTCAAAGCTCAGAGAGTTTACTGACTTGTTAATGGAGTTGTGTGTAGCAAAAGCAGAAGGAGATCTTGAGGGGTTGATATAACCTTGACACTGCTAGAGGTGTGAACCCCATAGTTCAAAAACTCCCTTACAACCTGCAAGACAAGTGGGTTACACATGGTTCTAGATATAAACAGGCTTACTGTCACGCTGTGATACTGAGGGTTAAACAGAGAACACAAACTCCTCTAGATGGCAGCAGAGAAGAGAGTGAATGGATATCCTGCTTTCAAGCAAAGTAGTAACACTGTGAGCAACCACTAGGTGGCAGCAGAATACTCAGAGAACCAAGTCATTACCAGAGAATAATGCAGTACAGAGTGAAATCCAAAACCCAGAGTCAGGAAAGCGCAACCGGTCAGTGCTGGTCAGTAGCAGCGATATCAGATGGGAGAGACAGATCAAGTCAGGGACGAGCCAAAGTTAAATATTAGGGAATCCAAACACACAGGGAGATAAGGAGCAGGGGCAGGAAGCCAAAAGGTTAACAGACACGGGTAAGGTCAGGTGTAAGCAGCATGGCCAAATTAGGAACTTACCAGAGCCAGCTACACATGCCGAAGGCAAGCAATATAACTGGCACTGCATACAGGTAACAGCACAGCTAAATAGCAGACCAGAAGCAGGAAAGAGGTAGGAAAAATTAACCTCTGACATGACAAGACCGGGAAAGTCTTCAAGGGGGGCCACCGGACCCCCAGATTTCCCAGGAAACCGTGTATGAAAAGCATGAACCAACCGATCAGCATGGACTGATCGCGCCGGGACCCAAGATCGATCCTCTGGACCGTAACCCCTCCAACATACCAAGTACTGAAGCGAGCTGCGAACCATCTGAAAGTCAACAATACGTTCAACTTCATATTCAGTTTGACCTTCCACATACACAAGAGGAGGTGGAGACTCAGTAGAGGAAGGTACAAACGATTTAAGAAGGGACCTATGAAATATATTGGAGATCCGAAGTGATGGAGGCAAGCGTAAGCGAAAGGCAACTGGGTTGACAACCTCAATGATCTCATACAGACCAATGAACTCGTGACCCAGCTTAATGGAGGGAAGTTTTAGACATATGTTCTTGGTAGACAACCGTACAATGTGCTCAATAAACAATTTAGATAGTGTCTTAGCATTAGGTAGTCCTGCTAAGGGAACAAAATGCGCTTGTTTGCTAAATCTGTCAACCACTACCCAGACCACTGTCTTGCCATTGGATAGAAGGAGATCAGTGACAAAATCCATGGACAAATGAGTCCAGGGTCTATCTGGAATTGGTAATGGCACCAACTTCCCGGCCGGCTATGGGAGACTTTAGCCCGGGCACATGTATCACAAGTAGTGTTGAGCGATACCTTCCGATATTTGAAAGTATCGGTATCGGATGGTATCGGCCGATATCCGAAAAATATCGGATATCGCCGATACCCGATACCAATACAAGTCAATGGGACACAAGTATCGGAAGGTATCCTGGATGGCTCCCAGGGTCTGAAGGAGAGGAAACTCTCCTTCAGGCCCTGGGATCCATATTCATGTGTAAAATAAAGAATAAAAATAAAAAATAGGGATATACTCACCCTCTGACGCGCCCTGGTAGTAACCGCTGTAACCGGCAGCCTCCGTTCCTAAGAATGAGCGAGTGAAAGACCTGCGATGACGTCGCGGCTTGTGATTGGTCGCGTAACCGCTCATGTGACCGCTCACGCGACCAATCACAAGCCGCGACGTCATCGCAGGTCCTTCACTCGCTCATTCTTAGGAACGGAGGCTGCCGGTTGCACGTCTGAGGTCCAGGCTCCGTCGGAGGGGTGAGTATATCCATATTTTTTATTTTTATTCTTTATTTTTTACATGAATATGGATCCCAGGGCCTGAAGGACAGTCTCCTTTCCTCCAGACCCTGGGAACCATACACTGGGAACTTCCAATTTCCGATATCACAAAAATATCGGAACTCGGTATCGGAATTCCGATACCGCAAATATCGGCCGATACCCGATACTTGCGGTATCGGAATGCTCAACACTAATCACAAGCAGACACAAACACGCCAATTTCAGAAGACGTGGAGGACCACCAAAACAGTCTTGCAATAGCTCTCCGGGTGGCCAAGACTCCAGGGTGCCCACCAAGAGCAGTCATGGAACTCCCGAAGAACCCTCAACTGATACTGAACAGGACAAAGAGCTTTTTATCAGGCAATGACGGTGGAGCAAGGGACTGAGCCTCACGACTTTCAAGCTTCAATTCGGAGGACACCCCAGCAATGACCTGAAGATGGAGAAAGGAGGTTTGGGAGGTGATATCGGATCCAAGCTGCGAGATAAGGCATCGGCCTTGACATTCTTGGAACCGGGACGAAAAGTTATAAAAAAATGAAAACGTGGAAAAAAAAAGCGACCACTTAGCCTGTCTAGGAGTTAATCGTTTGGCAGACTCGATGTAAGACAGGTTCTTGTGGTCCATAATCACTGTGATCCGATAGCAGCCCCCTCCAAAAAGTGCTTCCATTCTTCAAAAGCCAATTTTAGGGCCAACAACTCCCGAATACCAACATTGTAATTTCTCTAAACAGGAGCAAAATTTTTTGAGAAAAATGCACATGGTCTTAAATTAGTCCTAGTCATGGGTTCCTGAGACAGCACCACCCCCACTCCCATCTCTGATGCGTCAACCTCTACAATGAATAATTCTGACAGATCGGGCTGAACCAACACAGGAGCAGACATAAAACATTTCTTTCATGCTGTAAACGCTTCAACTGCCACAGATGATCAGACTTTAAGATCAGCCCCCTTTATGAGTGAGATCGGTGAGTGGCTTGACCACCTGAGAAAATCCCTTGATAAATTTACGATGATAATTGGCAAAACCCAGAAACCGCTGAAGACTAGGGTTGAGCGAAACGGGTCGGCAATTTTCAGAAGTCGCCGACTTTTGGCAAAGTCGGGTTTCATGAAACCCGACCCGACCCCTGTGTGGGGTCGGCCATGAAGTCGGCGATCTTCTGAATCTGGAATCGGAATTCCGATACCGATTCCCGATATGTTTAAGATATTGGGAATTGGTATCGGAATTCAGATTTAAGTGTAAAATAAAGAATTAAAATAAAAAATATCGCTATACTTACCCTCTGACGGGCCCTGGTACTAACCGGGAACCTTCCTTCCTTAGAATCAGCCTTCCAGGACCTTGCGGTGACGTCGCGGTGACGTCGCGGCTTGTGATTGGTCACGCGGCCGCCCATGTGACCGCTCGCCTATTAGGTATATACCTATTAGGTATATACTCACCCTCGGACACGCCCTGCTTCTTTCCAGTATCCTCAGTTGCTAACTTCCGGTTCCTGCTAGCATGCGCTTCTGTTTCTGAAGTCTCTGTCAGTGCTTCGCTTATACTGTCTCCACAAACTATCTGCTACCCGTTACCTGGCTTTCCTTGACGATCTCCAATCTGCTTACTCCAGTTCCGTCTTATCCATCCATTCAATGACCGGAACCTCAACATCAGTACCGCTGGAACGAGCTTTTATCCATACCCCCGAAACCCACCGGTTAGCTCTACATCACCCGCTAACGCTGCTTGTCCATCTGTCCCACTGGGTCAGCTACCACGAGTCCGGGGTCTAACTGGAGATAGCACCCGTGTAAACCAGGTATCCCATTCTGACCCTGTTCGAGGGGTCTTTCCATGGGTGTCTGGGGCTCACATAGTCACACCCCCTTTGGAGCCCCCTGGACCATGATCAAGAGGGTCAACATTTAATTACAATAAAAACAAATGTGAACTTTACCATCTGTGCTTCCGTTTCCATTCGTTACAATATCCTGCTTTCAAGCTGAATAGCAGTAATACAGCAAGCAACCACTAGGTGGCAGCAGAATTGTCAGAGAGCCAAGTCGTTACCAGACAATAACGCAGTACAGAGTGAAATCCAAAACACAGAGTCAGTGCCGGTCAGTAGCAGCGGTATCAGAAGGGAGACACAGATCAAGTCAGGGACAAGCCAAAGTCAAATACCAGGGAATCCAAACACACAGGGAGATAAGGAGCAGGGGCGGGTAGGAAGAAGGTTAACAGACATGGGTAAGGTCAGGTGTAAGCAGCAGGACAAATCAGGAACTCACCAGAGCCAGCTACACACGTCGAAGGCAAGTAATATAACTGGCACTTCATACAGGTAACAGCACAGCTAAATAGCAGACCGGAAACAGTAATGAGGCAGGGAAAATTAACCCCTGACATGACCAGACCGGGAAAGGAGAGACAAGACAAAACTCAGCCTGGATCATGACATTTACAATGTACCATTTCCTCCATTCAATGTGTTGTAGATTTTTTTCTCAGAACAAGCAAAAGTTAGAAGTGATCCTAGCTTTGATGTCACGTTGTCATGTGCCAATAGCTCTGTTAGTAAACCTTGTAGAACCACTGTAGGGGTCCACAAAACTAACGTTTCCTCCACAGGTTCAGTTCACAAAGAGTTTAGCTCCCATCAAGGAGAAGACAAATCTTAGCACCCAAGCAGACAGTGTCCCTTACACAACAGGCCACATTCCTTACTTAAGCGCAGAGCTTTCAGAGAAAAGTAATTGAAAGAACGTAAGGCCTTCCTTAAAGAGAACCACATTTGCTACAAATGCTGCTCTTCAACATCCCACTTCGCCAGGGACTATGAGGATAGTGCAAAGTGTGCCAAATGTGACAGCACTGAACATAACTCAGCTCTACACCTTGGACCACCATCGGAGACTCTGCCCCAAGTCCAAGAGCATAGTGAAGAGCTGAAGGACTCACATACTGACGCTACAGCAATTACTTCTAAGTGTACAGAAGTTTGTGGAAACCTCATAGGAGGCAAGTCCTGCTCTAAAATTTCACTAGTGAGAGTCTACCCAGCAGACGAAAAGGACAAATCCATCAAAGTATATGCAATTTTAGATGATCAGAGTAACAGGCTATTAGCCAAGTCTGCCTTCTTTGATAGCTTTAACGTTAGGGGATCCTGTGCCCCCTACTCTTTAAAAATTTGTGCCGGTATTGTAGAGCCAGCTGGTAGGAGAGCAACAAGCTACGTAGTCGAGTCTATAGATGGCCAAATGTGTCTGCCCTTACCAACCATATTGAAATGTAATCAGATTCCTGACAACAGGTCAAAGATACCTATGCCTGAAGTGGCATCCCATCATTCTCATCTGAAGCCTATAGAACGCCTGATTCCCAGCCTTGACCTAGAGGCTCAAATAGTCTTGCTCCTTGTGAGAGATATTCTTCAAGTCCACAAGGTTAGACGACAGATCAATGGTTCATACAATGCTCCATATGCCCAGAGACTCGACCTTCGGTGGGTCATTGTAGGAGAGGTCTGTTTAGAAGGTGCACACAAACTGACAACGGTTAACAACATTCTTACCAGTGCACTCAATAATGGATGCCCATCTCTCCTTCAACCATGTGAAAGTCACTACTTCATAAAGGAATTGCCACATAGCACTTTAGCACCAAGTATATAAACAAGTCGTACCTACAATGATTGCATTAAGAATTATGACCAAGTTCACATTGGGTGTACAGTCTTCCACAAGACAAAAGAAGATCATTGTACAGCAATGTCATTTGAAGATAGACTGTTCCTAGAGATGATGGAGCAAGGAATGGTGCAAGACAAAATGAAGAGCTGGATTGCATCTTTACCCTTCAAACCGCAAAGACAACGCTTGTCTAACAACAGAGAACAAGTTTACAAACTATTTGTCTCCCTCGGCCATAGCTTCCGTAATAAACCAGAGATGAAAGATCATTTCTTTACCTACACTTCAAGACTCTGAAGAGCACTGGCACCAGCAGAGGTAAGGCCGATGGCTGGGGGCTTATGTTGATAGCTTGGGAAGGGGGTAATACCCATGGAGCTTCCCAGGCTATTGATATCAGCTCACAACTGTATACTTAGCATTAACTGGCTATTAAAATGGAGGACCCCCCAAAAAAGACGTAGGGTCCCCCTATAATTAATAACCAGCAAAGTCTATTCAGACAGCTGTGGGCTGATATTAATAGCCTAGGAAGGGGCCATGGATACTGCCCCCCAGGCTGAAAACATCAGTCCTCAGCCGCGCCAGAAAAGGTACATCCCTAAGATGCGCCAATTCTGGCACTTAGCCTCGCTCTTCCCACTTGCCCTGTAGCGATGGCAAGGGGGTGATAGTTTTGGTGGGTTGATGTCACCTTTGTATTGTCAGACCCAAGGTTAGTAATGTAGAGGCATCAATAAGATGCCCCCATTACTAACCCCATAGTCACAATGTAAGAAAACACAGACACCAAGAAAAAATTCCTTTAATTGAAAGAATGACACAAACTCCTTTAATATTCTTAATTAAATGATAATTACAACCTCGCCCATTCCCCAAATGCTCTCATCATCTTCAAAAGACTTTAAAAAAACAACAATTTTCCTCACCTTTCCGCAGAGATGCTTTTAATCCATTTGTCCCACGACGTGTCCAGCACTGCTACATCCAGATGGCAAGCTGCATGGTGCGACCATGCAGCCTGTTATCCAGCAGAGAAATTGAGCACCATGTGCTCAGTGTCTCTGTGTGAACTGCTATTCCCTGTCTGAGGGCACTGCGAGCGTGAGAAAGTTCTCCTGCTTGTGGTGCCGTCTGACAGGTCCTGCGAGTTCATAGCCAATGAAGTCGCTTCACCTATGTGACGTCGGCGCAAGTGCCGTGGGAAATTTTTCCACATTACCAGTGCTGATGTCAGAAAAGTGAAGTGAGTTAATTGGCCATGAACTCACAGGACCTGTCAAACGGCACCGTGAGCAGAAGAACTTTCTCACGCTCGTGGTGCCTCTGTGGGAGCCCATATGTACAATAAGCTCCACACATACTGCACTAATTGTATTTGTCACAAACATCTATATATCTACCTATTCTATTTGTATTTACTGTATGTAATAATAAAAATGAGTGGATAAGGAATCTGATTTCTCTGTTAAAGATATATTACAAAGTTTTTTTAAATCACCTGTACTATTGATTTGTGTAGAGTTTGTTTAAAGTACAATTCCATTTTAAGCAACTGAGATTATGTTGCTACATACATGGGCTCACAACTGAAGTGGGTGACAGATGGTTTATATGCAAATGAGAATACTGTGGTATGAGATCCAATTTGATATCATTGAATATGATTACAACATAAACTCCTACGGGAGAAAAAGATGGTTTTCAAAACAACCTGGAAAAACATTCTCAATCATGTTGTGTCATGTAAAAGTTTGGACACCCCTCGTTAAAATTATTGTCATTGTCAACAATTACGCAAGATGAAGATAAAATGATCTAAAAAGGGCTAAAGTTAAAGATGACACATTTCCTTTGTATTCTAGGGGGGGAAATTTTTTTATTTTTTACATTTTAAAAAATACAAAAAGGAAGATGGGCCTATGCAAACGTTTGGGCACCCTTGTAGATCTGTGTGCTCAGATAAGTTTGACCAAGTTTTTAAACCTTAATTAAATAATAATAATCTTTATTTATATAGCGCCAACTTATTCAACAGCGCTTTACAGTTTAACAGTTCATACACAAGTCATAAGTAACAACGTTAAAAATAATACAATAATTAAAGAAAACTCAGATGACCCTGCTCGTGAGAGCTTACAGTCTACAATGATGAGGGGGGAGACACAAAGTACAGATGCGTATTGACAATGATGGTAATTAATTCATTACCAATTAATTAATAAGCCTGTTAGGGTTATAGCTAGTTCACTGTCATCATTAAGAAAGGCTTTCCAGCTTTATAAAAAAAAAATTTCCTTTAAACTTGGACCAAAAAATTGCACCCATGGGCAGGGGCGGACTGGGCCGGGTTGCAAAGATGCAAATGCCCCCCGGGCCGCTCCCCCTGCAGCTGATCAGGGCCGGCCGCCTGGTGGTGGCTGTAAAGCTGCACATCAAATTGTGCGCGGGCGTGTGCGCTGCACTGTGACGCGGCCGCTGCACTGTGACGCGGCCGCTGCACTGTGAAGCGGCCGGCAGCAGTCACAGTCGGCGCACACGTCCGCGCCGGGTCCGGGAGCTTTGTGCGCGGCTGTCAGCTTGACGGCTGCACAGCTCCTGCTCCCTCCATGATATCTCTCTATGCTTCCGGGTCAGGTGTCGGGCGTGCGCGATGACGTCATCGCGCACGTGCCGACATGTCCCGGCCAGGACGCTAGCAGAGAGGCGCTGCAAGGGAGCGAGTGGTGATGTAAGTATTAAAAAAACCTTTTTTTTTTTTTTTTTTTTTTTAAATTAAATGGTGGGTAACTGCAAATGAAGAAGTGGGGAGGGGTGAAAGGAGGCTTCACATGATGGAATTTTTTCGGGGTTAAAGGAGGCTGCACATGACGGAATTTGGGGGGGTTAAAGGAGGTTGCACATGATGGAATTTGGGGGGATAAAGGAGGCTGCACATGACGGAATTTGGGTGGTTAAAGGAGGCTGCACATGATGGAATTTGGGGGGATTAAAGGAGGCAGCACATGATGGAATTTGGGGGGGTTAAGGAGGCTGCACATGATGGAATTTGGGGGGTTAAAGGAGGCTGTACATGACGGAATTTGGGGGGTTAAAGGAGGCTGCACATGATGGAATTTGGGGGGATAAAGAAGGCTGCACATGATGGAATTTGGGGGTGTTAAAGCAGGCTGCACATGATGGAGTTTGGGGGGATTAAAGGAGGCAGCACATGATGGAACTTGGGGGGGTTAAAGGAGGCTGCACATGATGGAATTTGGGGGGTTAAAGGAGGCTGCACATGATGGAATTTGGAGGGGTTAAAGGAGGCTGCACATGATGGAATTTGGGAGGTTAAAGGAGGCTGCACATGACGGAATTTTGGGGGGTTAAAGGAGGCTGCACATGATGGAATTTTGGGGGGTTAAAGGAGGCTTCACATGATGGAATTTGGGGGGGTTAAAGGAGGCTGCACATGACGGAATTTGGGGAGTTAAAGGAGGCTGCACATGATGGAATTTGGGGGGATAAAGGAGGCTGCACATGATGGAATTTGGGGGGGTTAAAGGAGGCTGCACATGATGGAATTTGGGGGGGTTAAAGGAGGCTGCACATGATGGAATTTGGGGGTTAAAGGAGGCTGCACATGATGGAATTTGGGGGTAAAGGAGGCTGCACATGATGGAATTTGGGGGGTTAAAGGAGGCTGCACATGATGGAATTTGGGGGGTTAAAGGAGGCTGCACATGACGGAATTTGGGGGGTTAAAGGAGGCTGCACATGATGGAATTTTGGGGGTTAAAGGAGGATGCACATGGTGGAATTTGGGGGGGGAATAAAGGAGGCTGCACATGATGGAATTTGGGGGGTTAAAGGAGGCTGCACATGATGGAATTTGGGGTGTTATAGGAGGCTGCACATGACGGAATTTTGGGGGGTTAAAGGAGGCTTCACATGATGGAATTTGGAGGGGTTAAAGGAGGCTGCACATGATGGAATTTGGGGGGTTAAAGGAGGCTGCACATGACGGAATTTTGGGGGGTTAAAGGAGGCTTCACATGATGGAATTTGGGGGGGGTTAAAAGGGGCTGCACATGATGGAATTTGGGGGGTTAAAGGAGGCTGCACATGACGGAATTTGGGGAGTTAAAGGAGGCTGCACATGATGGAATTTGGGGGGTAAAGGAGGCTGCACATGATGGAATTTGGGGGGGTAAAGGAGGCTGCACATAATGGAATTAGGGGGTTAAAGGAGGCTGCACATGATGGAATTAGGGGGTTAAAGGAGGCTGCACATGATGGAATTTGGGGGTTAAGGAGGACTGCACATGATGAAGGAGGAGTTGGGCTGCACATGATGAAGTGGGGGAGTTGGGCCGAACTGTTGTGAACTATACTTTTTGGCTCCCTCTTGTGGTCACTAGTGATTTGGCACTTGGATTGTCTTTTACCAGGTTTGTGCTCACCTGCTTCGTTAGGCCTGGGGTGTTGCTATTTAAACTTCCTGGATTCTCAGTCCAGTGCCTGGCTTCGTTGTAATCAGTTCACTTCTGTTTGCTCCTGTCTTCAGGTCCTGGTTCTTTGCAAGATAAGCTAAGTCCTGCTTTCGTACTCTTGATCATTTGCATTGTTCATATTTTTTGTCCAGCTTGTACAATATGTGATTCCTGTTATTGCTGGAAGCTCTAGGGGGGCTGATATTCTCCCCCCACACCGTCAGTCGGTTTGGGGTTTCTTGGATATTCAGCGTGGATATTTTGCAGGGTTTTTTGCTGACCATATAAGTCTTCTTACTATATTCTGCTATTAGTCAGTGGGCCTCTCTTTGCTAAATCTAGTTCATTCTTACGTTTGTCTTTTCTTCTTACCTCACCGTTATTATTTGTTGGGGGCTTGTATTACTTTGGGGTCTTTTCTCTGGAGGCAAGAGAGGTCTTATTTTCCCTGATAGGGGTAGTTAGTTCTCCGGCTGGCGCGAGACGTCTAGAATCAACGTAGGCACGTTCCCCGGCTGCTGTTAGTGTTTGCGCTAGGATCAGGTATATGGTCAGCCTAGTTACCACTTCCCTATGAGCTGGTATTTATGTTTTGCAGACTTTGCTGTAATCTTTGAGGTCCCCTGCCATTGGGATCATAACAGTAAGCCAGGCCAATAAATAGTTAATGCATTGCTGAAGTGGGATTAAAAGAAAAGAAGTTCTGAGTTTTTTTTTTTTTTTCTTCCTCCCCTTTATCTCTGAGTGGCTTGAAGCTTTGCTGCAGACATGAATGTTCAGACCTTGATTACTAGTGTGGATCAGCTTGCTGCACGCGTGCAGGGCATTCAGGATTTTGTTGTTAGCAGTCCTATGTCAGAGCCTAAGATACCTATTCCTGAGCTGTTCTCTGGAGATCGATTTAAATTTAGGAATTTTAGGAATAATTGTAAATTGTTTCTATCTTTGAAACCTCGTTCGTCTGGAGATTCAGCTCAGCAAGTTAAAATTATTATCTCCTTCTTGCGTGGCGACCCTCAGGATTGGGCTTTCTCGTTAGCGCCAGGAGATCCTGCATTGGCGGATGTTGATGCGTTTTTTCTGGCGCTCGGATTGCTTTATGAGGAGCCTAATCTTGAAATTCAGGCAGAAAAAGCTCTACTGGCCATCTCTCAGGGCCAGGATGAAGCTGAGGTGTACTGCCAAAAATTTCGGAAATGGTCCGTGCTTACTCAATGGAATGAATGTGCTCTGGCCGCAAATTTCAGAAATGGCCTTTCTGAAGCCATTAAGAATGTGATGGTGGGTTTTACAATTCCTACAAGTCTGAATGATTCTATGGCGCTGGCTATTCAGATTGATCGGCGTTTGCGGGAGCGCAAATCCGCTAAACCTCTGGCGGTGTTGTCTGAACAGACACCTGTCTCAATGCAATGCGATAGAATCCTGACTAGAACCGAACGACAAATCATAGATGTCAGAATGGGCTGTGTTTTTACTGTGGTGATTCTACACATGTTATATCAGCATGCTCTAAACGCCTAACCAAGGTTGTCAGCCCTGCCACCATTGGTAATTTGCAGCCTAAATTTATTTTGTCTGTGACTTTAATTTGTTCATTGTCTTCCTACCCTATTATGGCATTTGTGGATTCAGGTGCTGCCCTGAGTCTTATGGACTTGTCGTTTGCCAAGCGCTGCGGTTTTGTCCTGGAGCCTTTAAAGGTTCCGATTCCTCTCAGAGGAATTGATGCTACGCCACTGGCGGAAAATAAACCGCAGTATTGGACACAAGTGACCATGTGCATGACTCCTGAACATCGGGAGGTGATTCGTTTTCTTGTTCTGCATAAAATGAATGATTTGGTCATTTTAGGTCTGCCATGGTTACAGACCCATAATCCTGTTTTGGATTGGAAGGCTATGTCTGTCTCAAGTTGGGGTTGTCAGGGAATTCATTGCGATTCTTCGCCGGTGTCTATTGCTACTTCTACTCCTTCAGAAGTTTCTGAGTATTTGTGTGACTATCAGGATGTATTCAGTGAGTCCAGGTCCAGTGCTCTTCCTCCTCATAGGGACTGTGACTGCGCTATAGATTTGATTCCTGGCAGTAAATTTCCTAAGGGACGATTATTTAATTTGTCTGTACCCGAGCATGCCGCGATGCGTTCTTATGTCAAGGAGTCTTTGGAGAAGGGGCATATTCGTCCATCCTCTTCCCCTCTCGGTGCGGGATTCTTTTTTGTGGCCAAGAAAGACGGGTCTTTGAGACCTTGTATAGACTATCGGCTTCTGAATAAAATCACTGTTAAGTTTCAGTATCCGTTGCCGCTATTGTCAGACTTGTTTGCTCGGATTAAGGGCGCCAAGTGGTTCACCAAGATAGATCTTCGTGGTGCGTACAACCTTGTGCGCATTAGGCAGGGAGATGAATGGAAAACTGCATTCAATACGCCCGAAGGTCATTTTGAATACTTGGTGATGCCCTTTGGGCTCTCTAATGCCCCTTCAGTGTTTCAGTCCTTTATGCATGATATCTTCCGGAAGTATCTGGATAAATTTTTGATTGTGTATCTTGATGATATTCTAGTTTTCTCGGATGATTGGGATTCTCATGTAAAGCAGGTCAGGATGGTGTTTCAGGTTTTGCGTGATAACGCTTTGTTTGTGAAGGGCTCAAAGTGTCTCTTTGGAGTGCAGAAGGTTTCCTTTTTGGGTTTTATTTTCTCCCCTTCTGCCGTGGAGATGGACCCAGTCAAGGTCCGAGCTATTCATGATTGGACTCAGCCCACGTCTGTTAAGAGTCTTCAGAAGTTCTTGGGGTTCGCTAATTTCTACCGTCGCTTTATCGCTAATTTTTCTAGCGTTGTTAAACCTTTGACGGATATGACCAAGAAAGGTTCTGATGTGGCTAATTGGGCTCCTGCAGCCGTGGAGGCCTTCCAGGAGCTGAAGCGCCGGTTTACTTCGGCGCCTGTTTTGTGCCAGCCTGATGTCTCACTTCCCTTTCAGGTTGAAGTGGATGCTTCTGAGATCGGTGCTGGGGCTGTTTTGTCGCAGAGAGGCTCTGGTTGTTCTGTGATGAGACCATGTGCCTTTTTCTCTAGGAAGTTTTCGCCTGCTGAGCGGAACTATGATGTTGGTAATCGGGAGTTGTTGGCCATGAAGTGGGCATTTGAGGAGTGGCGTCATTGGCTCGAGGGTGCTAAGCATCGTGTGGTGGTCTTGACTGATCACAAAAATCTGATGTATCTCGAATATGCTAAGCACCTGAATCCTAGACAGGCTCGTTGGTCATTGTTTTTCTCTCGTTTTGACTTTGTGGTCTCATACCTGCCTGGTTCGAAGAATGTTAAGGCTGATGCTCTCTCTAGGAGCTTTGTGCCTGACTCTCCTGGAGTCTCGGAGCCAGCTGGTATTCTTAAAGAGGGAGTGATCGTGTCGGCCATATCTCCGGATTTGCGACGTGTGTTGCAGAGATTTAAGGCTGGTAGACCTGACTCGTGTCCACCCGACAGACTGTTTGTTCCTGATAAATGGACCAGCAGAGTCATTTCCGAGGTTCATTCCTCGGTGTTGGCAGGGCATCCGGGAATTTTTGGTACCCGAGATTTGGTGGCTAGGTCCTTTTGGTGGCCTTCCTTGTCACGGGATGTGCGGTCATTTGTGCAGTCCTGTGGGACTTGTGCTCGGGCTAAGCCTTGTTGTTCTCGTGCTAGCGGGTTGCTTTTGCCCTTGCCCATCCCGAAGAGGCCTTGGACGCACATTTCCATGGATTTCATTTCTGATCTTCCGGTGTCTCGGGGAATGTCGGTCATCTGGGTGGTGTGTGATCGTTTTTCCAAGATGGTCCATTTGGTACCCTTGCCTAAGTTGCCTTCCTCTTCCGATCTGGTTCCTTTGTTTTTTCAGAATGTGGTTCGTTTGCACGGCATTCCGGAGAATATTGTGTCCGACAGAGGATCCCAGTTTGTGTCCAGATTCTGGCGATCTTTTTGTGCTAAGATGGGCATTGATTTGTCGTTTTCATCTGCCTTCCGTCCTCAGACTAATGGTCAAACGGAGCGAACTAATCAGACACTGGAGGCTTATTTGAGATGTTTTATTTCTGCGGACCAGGATGATTGGGTGACCTTCTTGCCATTGGCGGAGTTTGCCCTTAATAATCGGGCTAGTTCCGCTACTTTGGTTTCGCCATTCTTCTGCAACTCTGGTTTTCATCCTCGTTTCTCCTCGGGTCATGTTGAGTCTTCTGACTGTCCTGGGGTGGATTCCGTGGTGGATAGGTTGCAGCGGATTTGGAATCATGTGGTGGACAACTTGAAGTTGTCACAGGAGAAGGCTCAGCGTTTTGCCAACCGCCGCCGCGGTGTGGGCCCCCGACTTCGTGTTGGGGATTTGGTTTGGTTGTCTTCTCGGTATGTCCCTCTGAAGGTTTCCTCTCCTAAGTTTAAGCCTCGCTTTATTGGTCCTTATAAAATTTTGGAAGTTCTTAACCCGGTTTCTTTTCGTTTGGATCTTCCGGTGTCGTTTGCCATTCACAACGTGTTCCATAGGTCTTTGTTACGGCGGTACGTTGTGCCTGTGGTTCCTGCTGTTGAGCCTCCTGCTCCGGTGTTGGTTGAGGGTGAGTTGGAGTACGTGGTGGAGAAGACGGAGGCTCCAGTATTTGGTCAAATGGAAGGGCTATGGTCAGGAGGATAATTCCTGGGTGGCCGCCTCTGATGTTCATGCGGCCGATTTGGTTCGTGCCTTCCACGCTGCTCATCCTGGTCGCCCTGGTGGTCTTGGTGAGGGTTCGGTGACCCCTCCTTAAAGGGGGGGTACTGTTGTGAACTATACTTTTTGGCTCCCTCTTGTGGTCACTAGTGATTTGGCACTTGGATTGTCTTTTACCAGGTTTGTGCTCACCTGCTTCGTTAGGCCTGGGGTGTTGCTATTTAAACTTCCTGGATTCTCAGTCCAGTGCCTGGCTTCGTTGTAATCAGTTCACTTCTGTTTGCTCCTGTCTTCAGGTCCTGGTTCTTTGCAAGATAAGCTAAGTCCTGCTTTCGTACTCTTGATCATTTGCATTGTTCATATTTTTTGTCCAGCTTGTACAATATGTGATTCCTGTTATTGCTGGAAGCTCTAGGGGGGCTGATATTCTCCCCCCACACCGTCAGTCGGTTTGGGGGTTCTTGGATATTCAGCGTGGATATTTTGCAGGGTTTTTTGCTGACCATATAAGTCTTCTTACTATATTCTGCTATTAGTCAGTGGGCCTCTCTTTGCTAAATCTAGTTCATTCTTACGTTTGTCTTTTCTTCTTACCTCACCGTTATTATTTGTTGGGGGCTTGTATTACTTTGGGGTCTTTTCTCTGGAGGCAAGAGAGGTCTTATTTTCCCTGATAGGGGTAGTTAGTTCTCCGGCTGGCGCGAGACGTCTAGAATCAACGTAGGCACGTTCCCCGGCTGCTGTTAGTGTTTGCGCTAGGATCAGGTATATGGTCAGCCTAGTTACCACTTCCCTATGAGCTGGTATTTATGTTTTGCAGACTTTGCTGTAATCTTTGAGGTCCCCTGCCATTGGGATCATAACACTGAACATGATGAAGTGGGGGTAAGGAGGACTGCACATGAAGTGGGAGGTAAGGGGGACTGCACATGATGGGGGACTCGTAAGCTTGCAATCTATGAGGTTGCATAATAACCAATTATATATTGATTGTGGGTGGACCTCTGTATTCAGATGTGTAGTGTAGAAGAAAGGGAAAAAGTGGGGAATGTGCTCTGAAAGCGGTGCTCTAGATAACTGTGTTTTTTTATGCAGAGGCGAGTCCTGGCTGGAAGAAGCGATGGCGGTCTGTGCTGCATGAATGAGAAAAGCAAAGATGAAGGACTTCAGCTAGAGACGTCACTGGTGAGTCAGTGTATTACCTGTGCACTGACACTATACACTGTATACTATATACAGAGCTCCTGTATATAATGTCACTGGCAGTGGTGATCACTGTATTACCTGTACACTGGCACTTTTTACAGAGCTCCTGTGTATAATGTCACTGGTGATCCCTGTATTACCTGTACACTGACACTATATACAGAGCTCCTGTGTATAATGTCACCAGTGATCACTGTGTTACATGTACACTGACAGTAAATACAGAGTTCATGTAAATAGCACTTAGTATTGTGGTTTTTTTTTTAATTAATGCATTTACAATTGTATTTATATATTTATATCCTTCAAAGGCCCATACATGTCGTTGCACAGTAGGGGCATTACTACTTTCTGTGGGATTTTGGTGTGTGGGAGTAATCCTAGCAATGACACAATTGATTAAATATTGGGGTCAGTGGTCCACACTGCAGGTGCACACAGAGTGGGGAGTTTTTGTAGGTAGGGAATAGATGGGGACGGCGCTAGAAATGTGAGAAGTCAAATGTGCCTTTATATAGTCCATGAGCCAAGAACCAAATTTGACGATATCGGTACCAAGCGGAGTGACTAATTCTCTTTGGTATTTTTAGGTAGATGCATGTCTGTAGTTTATTTTTTGATATGATAGCCCTTACATATACGTAGCTTATTAACCCCTTCAGCCCTAGGCCTATTTGTACCCAAGTGCCTAAGCCAATCTGACCTGTGCCACTTCATGGGCTAATAACTTTGGAACGCTTTCACCTATCCAAGCCATTCTGAGATTGTTTTCTCGTGACATATTGTACTTCACGTCAGTGCTAAATGGGAGTCAATATATTTTACCTTTCTATATAAAAAAATGCTAAATATTCGGAAATTTTGGAAAAATCGGCAATTTTTTAACTTTGAAATTCTCTGCTTTTTACAAAAATACTGATACCCCCCATAATAGTTATTAATTTACACTCCCCACATGTTTACTTCATATTGGCATCATTTTGAAAATGAAACCTTATTGTTTTACGACGTAATAGGGCTTATAGTTTTATGCGCAATTTTTCACATTTACAGCAAAACCCACTTTTCAAAGGACCAAGTCACTTCTGAAGTCACTTTAAGGGGCTTACATAACAGAAACCACCCATAAATTACCCCATTTTGCAAACTACACCCCTCAAGCTGTTCAAAACTCATTTTTAAAAACTGTTAACCCTTTAGGTGTTCCACAGGAATTTTAGCAGAATGAAGGCGAAATTTCAAAATTTCATTTTTTTTCCAGATATTACTGGACTGGGTTCAACATAAAAATCCGCAGCGACATTGTAGTGGCCCAGGACACTGTAAGCTACCTGCCCACTATCAATGCTCCTGCAACAGCCATGTCCACTGTGAATGAAGTCTTGGAGCAAACACATGCCATCATGCAGACCCTGAAGCTTAACAGAATTGTGTGTGTGTTTGATCAAGCACTCTATGCCAAAGCTGCCGAGGTTATCTGGAAACAGGAGAAGTTCAAGAACATTATAATTAGAATGGGTGTCTTCCACACAATCTGTAATCTCCTCTCTATCATAGGGAACAGATTTCAGGATGCAGGCCTTAGAGATCTGTGTGTTGAATCCGGTGTAATCGCTGAAGGATCAGTGTCTGGAGTGATGGACGGCCGGAGATACAACAGAGCAGTGAGACTACACAAGCTGGTCTATGAAGCACTTATGAGGCTTGCATGGAAAAACTTCCTTCCATGGCTAGAAGAAAACCATGCAAGGGACCTTCACCATCTGGATGAAACACTGAAGAACATCACAAACTTTCGCATCAGTGTGTCGCAGGGATCCTTCGAAAAGCTCTTGGATAATGAATCTTGCACACTTACCCTGAAGCTCTTTCAAGTTTATCTTGAGACCCTCAGAAATGAACAACTCTCAGCATTCTGGATGTCATACTTGGACATGGTCGAGACCATGCTGGCCCTGGTTCGAGCTTCAAGAGAAGGCAACTGGATGCTTCACCTAGGAGCAATCCGACAGATGATACCATGGTGTTTTGCCTATGACAAGGTCAACTATGCCCGATACCTAACCTATTACTATGCCACAATGTCTCGGCTGCCCATAGAACACCCAGAGGTCCATGAATACTTCATGCAAGGTGGCTTTTCGGTCCAGATCGGTAGCAAGAATCCTTTTGGACGAATTCCTGTGGACCAGACCATTGAAGAGACAATCAACAAAGACACCCAGACACCAGGGGGCACAAAAGGCTTCAGCCTCAAAGTTGGAGCTGTTTCCAGGTTCTACCTGACATCAGAGTACCGCAGTATGTACTTGAGGCAGCTGAGGGCCCTGGTAGGCCAACAATATACTGACTTCAGCCATTCAGACCTACAGGTGTCTAGGATTAGAAGAGATGAAGCCGATGTCCAATCTTTCGTTCAACTGCTGGAGACAGGTTGGGTGAACCCCTTCAACAAAGAGCATAATGGTGAACTTATCAGTTTGTCAACAGCGACTGTAGCACCACCAGATGTAGCCAAAGACCTTCAAGGGGCATACAGTATAGGAGAGGATGCATATCAAACATTCAAGGATGAGCGTTTGGGTACCGATAAGCCAACTACATTGTTTCATGACAAGATGACGAAGAACAAACTTAAAACGTTCTCTAACATCCAAATGAAGACACGCAGACAAGGTCTTGGCAAGGAGGTAATTTTGAAGGCTGACAGAAACCTATTTGGCCAGATGATACTTGTAGCTGAGAACAGAAAGCTACAAATGAGTGATGTCTTGACTCATCCCCTGGGTCCATTGCCATGGGCACTTGCCAATGGTGATGGGTCTATCCGCAAGACCAACAAGGCTGCCCTCGCAAGGGAGTTGGAGAGGAATGCTCGTCCTGCAGAAGTGATCCCCGAGCCCTCTGCAACCATCATTGATGGGATGAGCCTGGTTCAGAAACTGAAGGGAAACAATGCAACATTTGGCCAGCTAGCAGGCACAGCAATGAGTCGCGCTATCCATGAGGGTGCTAAGAGCAAGCGCATTGATATTGTCTTTGACGTCTACAAGGAGACATCCATCAAAGATACAGAAAGAGTCAACAGATATGAAGGCACAGGGATCCATTTCAAGAACATTCAACATGGGCACAACATCCAGCAGTGGAAAAAGCTTCTAAGTAGTTCCTCCAACAAGGCAAGTCTCATAAAGTTTCTGGTAGAAGAATGGAAGGCGAAACACCACAGGGAGAAGCTTGAGGAGAAGGAGCTGTATGTCACATGTGAGCAGCTCTGCTTTAAGATCACCAAAGAACAGTGGGAAGAGGCTGCTGACCTTAAGTCAAATCAAGAAGAAGCAGACACACGCCTCCTTCTCCATGCTCTTCATGCAGCAGAATCTGGTTACAAGTCGGTCATCATCACTTCGGAGGATACTGATGTCATGGTCCTGTGTCTGGGCATGTGCCACAAAATCCCATCCCACCTGTTCCAGAAATGCGGTACACAGAACCGGACAAGATTCCTGGATATCACCACTCTGAGCCGAACATTGGGAGGCAGCGTATGTGATTCATTGATTGGTATGCATGCATTTACAGGCTGTGACACCGTCAGTGCATTCGCTGGCCGTGGGAAGATGACGACACTCAAGCAGTTGAAGATGAACAAGACATACCAGGATGCCTTTCAGGAAGTTGGTCGTTCATGGGAAGTGTCTACCGAACTTTTTGAGAAGTTACAGGAAATCACCTGCCACATGTACCTGCCAACTACCCAAACAACTGAGGTAAACAGGCTCCGTTATCAGCTGTTCTGTGCCAGACGTGGAGTGGTAGAGTCAAGTCAACTCCCTCCTTGCCAGGACTGCCTTTTCATGCATGCACTGCGTGCAAACTACCAGGCTGCGATCTGGAGAAGTCTGCAGAGCCAGCCATGGGTTGCAAACCCAACAGACTGCGGTTGGATGATAGATAACGACGGAAAGCTTGTTGTCAAGTGGATGCAAGGGGCACCAGCACCAGAAGCTATTATACAGCTACTGTCCTGCAAGTGTGTGCGGTCATGTGAACTTCCTCAGTGTACTTGCCTCAGCAATGGCCTGAAGTGCACAGACATGTGCAGATTACAGACATGCCAGAACAAGGGTACTGAAGACGAGCCAGTAGAACAACAGTCAGATTCAGAGTCCGATGTTGAAGATATTATGGAGTAACATATATATATATATATATATATATATATATATATATATATATATATATATATATATATATGCACATGACATGTTCAGTGTGTATTTACATAACTTGGATTAAATTTTGTTACAAATACTACATCTAGTCACTCCGGGTGGTACCGATATCGTCATATTTGGTTCTTGGCTCATGCTAAAATTCCTGTGGAACACCTAAAGGGTTAACAGTTTTTAAAAATGAGTTTTGAACAGCTTGAGGGGTGTAGTTTGCAAAATGGGGTAATTTATGGGTGGTTTCTGTTATGTAAGCCCCTTAAAGTGACTTCAGAAGTGACTTGGTCCTTTGAAAAGTGGGTTTTGCTGTAAATGTGAAAAATTGCGCATAAAACTATAAGCCCTATTACGTCGTAAAACAATAAGGTTTCATTTTCAAAATGATGCCAATATGAAGTAAACATGTGGGGAGTGTAAATTAATAACTATTATGGGGGGTATCAGTATTTTTGTAAAAAGCAGAGAATTTCAAAGTTAAAAAATTGCCGATTTTTCCAAAATTTCCGAATATTTAGCATTTTTTTATATAGAAAGGTAAAATATATTGACTCCCATTTAGCACTGACGTGAAGTACAATATGTCACGAGAAAACAATCTCAGAATGGCTTGGATAGGTGAAAGCGTTCCAAAGTTATTAGCCCATGAAGTGGCACAGGTCAGATTGGCTTAGGCACTTGGGTACAAATAGGCCTAGGGCTGAAGGGGTTAATAAGCTACGTATATGTAAGGGCTATCATATCAAAAAATAAACTACAGACATGCATCTACCTAAAAATACCAAAGAAAATTAGTCACTCCGGGTGGTACCGATATCTGGCCCGGCTCATGGACTAATAGTAATCTGTGCAGACGAGTCCTGGCTGGAGAAGTTGTCATGTCGGTCTGGGCCAGATAGAAAAGTGAACGATCTGAATCAGAAAGAACGTCGTGTGTAAGTTACTGTATATAACTGTACTATAATCACTTGTTCTGCGGAACTGGTATCTACCAATATACGGTTACTGTTAGGTTGTAATATTGCTCTTTTTAGGTAACTTTTTTTTTTAATTTAGTAGCAGCTAAATGTGATTCAGTCATAGTAAAGGGTGTATGGTAGTATCATTGGTCTTTGTATAGAATGTAGTTTCATATAGAGGTAATGGTGATATTATAATATTATGTATTCGCTGTGTAGTGGTGATAGTAGTAGGCACTGTGTAGCCGTATTGTATGTATGTTTGTAAGTAAGCTCCGTTATGGCACCATATCTAAGCAGTAAACTTGGTTCTAGAACTGTATCAATGTAGTAATCTAGATTATGGTACCGTATGTATGCCATAATCTCGGTTCTGGTCCAGTTTCTATGTAGCAGGCTTGGTTCCATGTAGTAGACTTATTAAACTCGGTTCTGCTCCCTTATTTCTGTAGTAAGCTCGGTTCTGCTCCCATATCTCTGTAGTAAGCTCCGTTCTGCTCCCATATCTCTGCAGTAAGCTCGGTTCTGCTCCATTATCTCTGTAGTAAGCTCAGTTCTGCTCCCATATCTCTGCAGTAAGCTCCACTCTGCTCCCATATCTCTGTAGTAAGCTCGGTTCTGCTCCCATATCTCTGTAGTAAGCTCTGTTTTGCTCCCATATCTCTGTAGTAAGCTCTGTTTTGCTCCCATATCTCTGCAGTAAGCTCTGCTCTGCTCCCATATCTCTGTAGAAAGCTCCGTTCTGCTCCCATATCTCTGTAGTAAGCTGGGTTCTGCTCCCATACTGCTGTAGTAAGCTCCGTTCTGCTCCCATATTTCTGTAGTAAGCTCTGTTTTGCACCCATATCTCTGTAGTAAGCTCGGTTCTGCTCCTATATCTCCAGAATAAGCTCGGTTCTGCTCCCATATCTCTGGAGTAAGCTCGTTTCTGCTCCCACATCTCAGTAGTAAGCTCGGTTCTGCTCCCATATCTCTGGAGTAAGCTCGGTTCTGCTCCCATATCTCTGGAGCAAGCTTGGTTCTGCTACCATATCTATGCAGCAAGCTCCGTTCTGTTCCCATATCTATGAACCAGTCTGTTTTTAAAGCCTGTTATCTCTGCTACTTTTATGCAGTGAATGGAGGAAAAATTGGTGTGCACTAGGGTTAAGGTAGGGCGAGGTGCTGGTGTAGAGGACTGGAGTGTCCCAAACACTAAGACTAAACTTAATACACCGCACACTCTAAAGGTATCATATGCAAAAGGTGAATTTATTGAAGTGCTTTTAGATATACTATTCAACAGTGCAAAGTTGCGACCAGAAGTCAAACTGACAACGTTTCGACTCTTCCCGAGTCTTTGTCAAGAGGTCGCTTAGCAAGGTGAATAGTGGTGTAGTACGAAAGATATCCTTGTAGCATATAGAAAATCTTGCATAATATTTAATTTATAATAGACGGATAGCCCTGCTTAGTGGTACTGTAGATACAATCTGTCAAAGCCGGTAAGGGTACTTTATGCTATAGTAGTGGCCCAGAATAAATTGCGATAGTCCTATTGTGCCACAGGATGAAATCTTGCGTTGCTGTTAATGTGGGGCTATTGTAAGATTTCTCTGACAATGCAAGTAAATAGGTAGCATTAGCTACGATGAGGCTACAGATGGAAGACCTCTTATAGTGCACCTAGTAAGAGACTCCACCTGAGAGTACTCTGGCCGTGACAAGGACAGGATTGTCCAGTAAACAGGGGGGCTGGAGGTAAGGGGCCTCTGGTGGCGCTCGTGGCATCAGCGGCGCTCCTGCGCCTTGCACCTGCCCACACAGCAAGGCGCAGGAGCGCCGCTGATGCCACGAGCGCCACCAGAGGCCCCTTACCTCCAGCCCCCCTGTTTACTGGACAATCCTGTCCTTGCCACGGCCAGAGTACTCTCAGGTGGAGTCTCTTACTAGGTGCACTATAAGAGGTCTTCCATCTGTAGCCTCATCGTAGCTAATGCTACCTATTTACTTGCATTGTCAGAGAAATCTTACAATAGCCCCACATTAACAGCAACGCAAGATTTCATCCTGTGGCACAATAGGACTATCGCAATTTATTCTGGGCCACTACTATACCATAAAGTACCCTTACCGGCTTTGACAGATTGTATCTACAGTACCACTAAGCAGGGCTATCCGTCTATTATAAATTAAATATTATGCAAGATTTTCTATATGCTACAAGGATATCTTTCGTACTACACCACTATTCACCTTGCTAAGCGACCTCTTGACAAAGACTCGGGAAGAGTCGAAACGTTGTCAGTTTGACTTCTGGTCGCAACTTTGCACTGTTGAATAGTATATCTAAAAGCACTTCAATAAATTCACCTTTTGCATATGATACCTTTAGAGTGTGCGGTGTATTAAGTTTAGACTTTTATGCAGTGGCCAGAGATTATTAGGGAAAAGTAGGGCCACCGCAACTGAAGGGCCACTGCCTTGTGATTGCCCCCCAGGCTGAAAAATGCCAGCCAGCCCCTGCCCATGGGTTCTTCTAAGCAGCTGTCTAGCACTCTGAAAATGAAAATTATGGAGGTCCTGAAAGCAGGAAAAAGCTATAAGAAGATAGCAAAGCATTTTCAAGTTGCCCTTTCCTCAGTTCAAAATGTAATTAAGAAATGGCAGTTAACAGTAAGGGTATGTGCACACGTCAGGATTTCTTGCAGAAATTTCCTGAAGAAAACTGGAAATTTTCTGCAAGAAATCTGCATTTTTTTTTTTGCGTTTTTTTCTCGTTTTTTTTCGCGTTTTTTTTTTAGCATTTTGCAAGCGAAATTAGCTTGCAGAATGCTAAAGTTTTCCAAGCGATCTGTAGCATCGCTTGGAAAACTGACTGACAGGTTGGTCACACTTGTCAAACATACTGTTTGACAAGTGTGACCAACTTTTTACTATAGATGCTGCTTATGCAGCATCAATAGTAAAAGGATATCATGTTAAAAATAATAAAAAAAATTAAAAAATGGTTATACTCACCCTCTGCAGACAGCCGATCTCCTCAGCGGCGTCCGTTCCTATAGATGGTGTGGTGCAGGACCTTCGATGACGTCGCGGTCATGTGACCGCGACGTCATCGCGGTCATGTGACCGCGACGTCATCGCAGGTCCTTCACCACACCATCTATAGGAACGGAAGTGGCAGCATGCACTGCTGAGAGGCGGGAAGACTCCGGGGGCCATCGAAGGTGAGTATATGACTATTTTTTATTTTAATTCTTTTTTTTTACCAATTATACGGTGCCCAGTCCGTGGAGGAGAGTCTCCTCTCCTCCACCCTGGGTACCAACCGCACATGATCTGCTTACTTCCCGCATGGTGGGCACAGCCACATGCGGAAAGTAAGCAGATCAATGCATTCCTAGGTGTGCGGAATCCCCGCAATTCTGCAAATTTAATGAACATGTTGCTTTTTTTTCCGCAATGCGATTTTTTCGCGGAAAAAAATGCAACATTTGCACAAGAAATGCGGAATACACTTAAAATAATGGGAGGCATATGTAAGCGGGTTTTTTTTGCATTTTTATCACGTTTTTACAGCGAAAAAACGCGAAAAAAACGCGAAAAATACTGAACGTGTGCACATTGCCTAACAGTGGAGGTCAAGATAAGGTCTGGCGGATCAAGCAAAATTTCAGTGAGAGCTGTTCGTTGGATTGCTAGAGAGGCAAATAAGAACCCCCGCTTGACTGTAAAAGACCTTTAGGGTACTGTCACACATTGGCACTTTGATCGCTACGACGGTACGATCCGTGACGTTCCAGCGATATCCATACGATATCGCTGTGTCTGACACGCAGCAGCGATCAGGGACCCTGCTGAGAATCGTACGTCGTAGCAGATCGTTTGGAACTTTCTTTCGTCGCTGGATCTCCCGCTGTCATCGCTGGATCGTTGTGTGTGACAGCGATCCAGCGATGCGTTCGCTTGTAACCAGGGTAAACATCGGGTTACTAAGCGCAGGGCCGCGCTTAGTAACCCGATGTTTACCGTGGTTACCAGCGTAAAAGTAAAAAAAACCAAACAGTACATACTCACATTCCGGTGTCTGTCCCCCGGCGTTCTGCTTCTCTGCACTGTGAGCGCCGGCTGGCCGGAAAGCGAGCACAGCGGTGACGTCACCGCTGTGCTTTCCGGCTGGCAGACACAGTGCAGAGAAGCACCGCGCCGGGGGACAGACACCGGAATGTGAGTATGTACGGTTTGTTTTTTTTTACTTTTACATTGGTAACCACGGTAAACATTGGGTTACTAAGCGCGGCCCTGCGCTTAGTAACCCGATGTTTACCCTGTTTACCCGGGGACTTCGGCATCGTTGGTCGCTGGAGAGCTGTCTGTGTGACAGCTCCCCAGCGACCACACAATCACTTACCAACGATCACGGCCAGGTCGTATCGCTGGTCGTGATCGTTGGTAAATCGTTTAGTGTGACAGTACCCTTAGAAAGATTTTTCACACTTTAGAGGTACATTGTTCTACTGTTCAGAGATACAGTGCCTTGCGAAAGTGTTTGGCTCCCTGGAACCTTTAAACCATTTCCCACATATCATGCTTCAAACATAAAGATACCAAATGTAAAGTTTTGGTGAAGAATCAACAGCAAGTGGACCACAATTGTGAAGTTGAATGAAATCTATTGGATATTTTAAATTTTTGAGGAAATTCAAAAACTGAAAAGTGGGGCGTGCAATATTATTCGACCCCTTTACCTTCAGTGCAGCAAACTCACTCCAGAAGTTCATCGTGGATCTCTGAATGATCCAATCTTGTCCTAAATGCCTAATGATAATAAATATAATCCACCTGTGTGTAATCAAGTCTTTGTATAAATGCACCTGCTCTGTGATAGTCTCAGGGTTCTGTTGGAAGCACAGAGAGCATCATGAAGTCCAAGGAACACAACAGGCAGGTCCATGATACTGTTGTGGAGAAGTTTAAAGCTGGATTTGGATACAAAATGATTTCCAAAACTTTAAACATCCCAAGGAGCACTGTGCAAGCGATCATATTGAAATGGAAGGCGTATCATACCACTGCAAGTCAACCAAGACCCGGCCGTCCCTCTAAACTTTCATCTCAAACAAGGAGAAGACTGATCAGAGATGCAGCCATGAAGCCCATGATTACTCTGGATGAACTTCAGAGATCTACAGCTGAGGTGGGACAGTTCTGTCCATAGGACAACAATCAGTCATACACTACACAAATCTGGCCTTTATGGAAGAGTGGCAAGAAGAAAGCCATTTCTCAAAGATATCCATAAAAAGTGTAATTTAAAGTTTGCAACAAGCCACCTGGGAGACACACCAAACATGTGGAAGAAGGTGCTCTGGTCAGATGAAACCAAAATCGAACTTTTTGGCAACAAGGTCAAATGATATGTTTGGCGTAAAGGCAGCACAGCTCATTACCCTGAACACACCATCCCCACTGTCAAACATGGTGGTGGCAGTATCATGGTTTGGGCCTGATTTTCTTCAGCAGGGACAGGGAAGATGGTTAAAATTGATGGGAAGATGGATGGAGCCAAATACAGGACCATTCTTGAAGAAAACCTGTTGGAGTCTGTAAAAGACCTGAGACTGGGACGGAGATTTGTCTTCCAACAAGACAATGATCCCAAACATAAAGCAAAATCTACAATGGAATGGTTCAAAAATAAACGTATCCAAGTGTTAGAATGGTCAAGTCAAAGTCCAGACCTCAATCCAATCGAGAATCTGTAGAAAGAGCTGAAAACTGCTGTTCACAAACAATTTCCATCGAACCTCACTGAGCTCAAGCTGTTTGCAAGGAAGAATGGGCAAGACTTTCAGTCTCTCGATGTACAAAACTGATAGAGACATACCCCAAGCGATTTGCAGCTGTAATCGCAGCAAAAGGTGGCGCAACAAAGTATTAAGTTAAAGGGGCCGAACAATATTGCACGCCCCACTTTTCAGTTTTTGAATTTCCACAAAAATTTTAAATAACCAATAAATTTCGTTCAACTTCACAATTGTGCTCCACTTGTTGATTCTTCACCAAAAATTTCTATTTGATATCTTTATGTTTGAAGCATGATATGTGGGAAAAGGTTGAAAAGTTCCAGGGAGCCGAATACTTTCGCAAGGCACTGTACCTGCACAAATATGGCCTTCATGGAAGAGACAACAGAAGAAAACCTCTACTGCGTCGACTCGTCACTGTAAAATTCAGTCAGAAGTATACAAAAAGAACATCTAAACAAGCCTGAGGCATTTTGTAAATAAGTCCTGTAGACTTATGAGGTTAAAATAGAACTCTTTGGCCACAATGATCAAAGCTATGTGTGGAGATGGTTATGTGGGTGACTCAATCATGCTTTGGGATTGCGCTGCATTGCATGTGCCAGTGGTACGGGAAACATTTCACGGGTAGAAGGAATACTGGTTTCAATAAAATTTCAACAAATTCTTGATGCAAACATAACACCAGCTGTAAAAAAAAAAGCTGCAGTTGAAAAGAGGTTGGCTTCTACAAATGGATAATGATCCTAAACACGTTTCAAAATTCAGAGTAGACTACCTCAATGAAGCGCCGGCATCCCTGCATGCTTCCCTCCTTCCCTGGCAGAAACGCTGACTCACTCACCACCATGGCTCCTGTCCTGCACTTCCTCCTCCTGCTGCTGCCTGGGGTCTGCACACGGTTCGCAGATTCCCAGGCACTGTGCTTAGAGCACACTCCCTCCATCTTAAAGGGACAGCATGCTCCATCCTAAAGTGTCCCCAGCCAATAGCTGGGAACACTGATTATTTAAGGAACCTCCACTTGATGGGAGGAGCCTGAGCAATGTGTTCACTCTGCCTTGTTGCATGCTTGCTAGTTCTCAGGTCCATACCTGCCCCTGCCTGTTCCTGTCCCGTACCTGTCTCCTGTACTTGCCGTGTGTTACTTTATTCCAGCCATGTATGCCAGCACCTGCCTGTATGTATAACAGCTGTGCCGCCAGCCAGGGCCGGATTTAAGAGGTGGGTGGCCCGGGGCCCATTTTGGAGGGAGGCCCATTTTGGAGGGAGGCCCATTTTGGAGGGAGGCCCATTTTTCAAGGTGCTGCAATATGTAATGCAAAAACACAAAATGAAACAAACGCAAGTTTATTTACAAAAATCATTTACGCAGAGTAATTTAAGTAAAATCATTCATTTTTTACAATCCGGGCACTTTCCTTGATTTGTGTGCTGCAAAATCACTAATGATGTCACCAATTCACGCAGTATATGTGACCTTGTCAACCCTTGAAGTCCAGAAAGGGTGTTAAAGATTAAAATATGTACATATGTATGTATATTGTAGAAATTTGGGCTGTCTATATCAAAGACTGCTGCTGGGCTCTATATGTCAGAGACTTCTGCTGGGCTGTATATGTATGAGAGGCTTCTGCTGGGCTCTATATGTCAGAGGCTTCTGCTGGGCTGAATATGTATGAGAGGCTTCTGCTGGGCTGTATATATATGGGGGGCTTCTGCTGGGCTGTATATGTATGAGAGGCTTCTGCTGTGCTCTTTATGTCAGAGGCTTCTGCTGGGCTGTATATATATGAGGGGCTTCTGCTGGGTTGTATATATATGAGGGGCTTCTGCTGGGCCGTATATATATGAGGGGCTTCTTCTGGGCTTTATATGTATGAGAGGCTTCTGCTGGGCTCTATATGTCAGAGGCTTCTGATGGTCTGTATATATATGAGGGGCTTCTGCTAAGCTGTATATGTATGAGAGGCTTCTGCTGGGCTCTATATGTATGAGAGGCTTCTGCTGGGCTGTATATGTATGAGAGGCTTCTGCTGGGCTGTATATATATATAGGGCTTCTGCTGGGCTGTATATGTATGAGAGGCTTCTGCTGGGCTGAATATGTATGAGAGGCTTCTGCTGGGCTGTATATATATGAGGGGCTTCTGCTGGGCTGTATATGTATGAGAGGCTTCTGCTGGGCTGAATATGTATTAGAGGCTTCTGCTGGGCTGTATATATGAGGGGCTTCTGCTGGGCTGTATATGTATGAGAGGCTTTTGCTGGGCTCTATATGTCAGAGGCTTCTGCTGGGCTGTATATGTATGAGAGGCTTCTGCTGGGCTGTATATATATGAGGGGCTTCTGCTGGGCTGTATATGTAAGAGAGGCTTCTGCTGAGCTGTATACGTATGAGGCTTCAGCTGGGCAGTATATATGAGGGGCTTCTGCTGGGTTGTATATGTATGAGAGGCTTCTGCTGGGCTGTATATATATATAGGGCTTCTGCTGGGCTGTATATGTATGAGAGGCTTCTGCTGGGCTGAATATGTATGAGAGGCTTCTGCTGGGCTGTATATATATGAGGGGCTTCTGCTGGGCTGTATATGTATGAGAGGCTTCTGCTGGGCTGAATATGTATTAGAGGCTTCTGCTGGGCTGTATATATGAGGGGCTTCTGCTGGGCTGTATATGTATGAGAGGCTTCTGCTGGGCTCTATATGTCAGAGGCTTCTGCTGGGCTGTATATGTATGAGAGGCTTCTGCTGGGCTGTATATATATGAGGGGCTTCTGCTGGGCTGTATATGTAAGAGAGGCTTCTGCTGAGCTGTATACGTATGAGAGGCTTCGGCTGGGCAGTATATATGAGGGGCTTCTGCTGGGCTGTATATGTATGAGAGGCTTCTGCTGGGCTGTATATGTATGAGAGGCTTCTGATGGGCTGTATGATGGGCTGTATATATGTGAGGGGCTTCTGCTGGGCTGTATATGTATGAGAGGCTTCTGCTGGGCTGTATATGTATGAGAGGCTTCTGCTGGGCTGTATATATATGAGGGGCTACTGCTGGGCTCTATATGTCAGAGGCTTCTGCTGGGCTCTATATGTCAGAGGCTTCTGCTGGGCTGTATATGTATATGAGGGGTTGCTGCCGGGCTGCATATATCAGAGGCTGTTTACGTTTACCTGTATATATCAGAGACTGTTGCTGTGCTGGCTGTATATGTATGAGAGGCTTCTGCTGGGCTATATATGTATGAGAGGCTTCTGCTGGGCTGTATATATATGAGGGGCTTCTGCTGAGCTGTATGTATATACATATATATATATATATATATATATATATATATATGAGGGGCTACTGCTGGGTTGTATATATTAGAAGCTGCTGTTGGGCTGCATATATATGAGGGGCTGCTGCCGGGTTGTATATATCAGAGGCTGTTGCTGTGCTGGCTGTATATAGATAGAGGCTGAGGGGCTGTATAAAGTGTATACACAGCACTATACTGTAAACAGGTCCACACTATATACATACCTCCCAACTATCCCGGATCCAGCGGGACAGTCCCGATTTTGACAGTCAGCCCCGCGATCCCGGGCAGGACATTAGTTGTCCCGCACTGGTTGGGAGGTGTGTAATATCACCCGGTCAGCTCCCTGAGTCCCTGCACCCGCAGAGCAGCACTCCACATACTGGCTGCTCTGTGCGCACAGGACCTGTGATGAAGTCACAGGATGGGAGGAGTCAGAGGGTCACATGATCGGGAGGACCTCCGTGTACAGGACTCTGCTGGTTGTCATGGCGCTGGACGAGGGTAAGCGTATGTGTGAGGTCAGGAGGTGTTTACAGTCTGGATGTAGCATAGCCGTGTGTGTACGAGGTGTATGGATCGGAGCAGTGTGTGAAAGGTGTATGGAGCAGAGTTGTGTATGTAAGAGGTGTATGGAGCCGTGTGTACGAGGTGTACGGAGCACAGCCACGTGTGTACGAGGTGTACGGAGCGGAGCAGCGTGTGAAAGGTGTATGGAGCAGAGTTGTGTGTTGTGAATTCCGTCTGGGCTCCCTCTGGTGGCCTTTAGCGATACTGCGGGTCTGGAGCTGGGCTCAGCTGCCTCATTTCCTGCTATGCTGGTTCCTATTTAACTCCACCTGGACCTTTACTTGTTGCCTGCTGTCGTTGTATTCAGTACTGGTTCTGACCTCTCCTGGATCTCCCTGGTGACCTGTCTCTTTCTGAGAAGCTAAGTCTTACTAGTTCTTTTTGCTCATTGTTTCCTTTAATATGTTTCTCAGTATATGATGTGTTCAGTCCAGCTTGCTAATATGTGATTTTTCGCTTGCTGGTAGCTCTGGGGTGCAGAGTGCGCCCCTCACATCGTGAGTCGGTGTGGGGGTTCTTGTACTTTCTGCGTGGATAGTTTTTGATAGTTTTTGTACCGACCGCACAGATCCCTTGCTTTCTTCTGTCTATTTAGTGTTAGCGGGCCTCATTTGCTTAAACCTGTTTTTCATTCCTACGTTTGTATTTTCCCCTTATCTCACCGTTATTATTTGTGGGGGGCTGTCTAAACTTTGGGGTTGTTTCTCTGAGGCAAGTGAGGCTTTGCTTTCTCTCTAGGGGTAGCCAGTTTCTTAGGCTGTGAAGAGGCGTCTAGGTTTTTAGGTAACGCTCCACGGCTGCCTTTAGTGTGTGTGGATAGGATCAGGATTGCGGTCGGTATAGTTCCCACATTCCCGGTGCTTGTCCTACAATTCAGGTTTATCTATCAGGTCAGTTTTGTGATCCTACCACCGGATCATAACAGTACAGCAGGCCGGTAAAGTGTTATTGCATCGCAAAAGAGGGATAAGAGAAATCCTGAGTTCATTTTTTTTTTTTCCTCTGCAGTGTGTCTAGCCTCTCTCCTCCCCTTAATCTCTGGGTGGTTCAGAATTCAGCTGCAGCTATGGACCTTCAGAGTCTGTCTTCTAGTGTGGATCATCTCACTGCTAGGGTACAAGGCATTCAGGATTATGTAGTTCACAGTCCTATGTCAGAGCCTAAGATACCTATTCCTGAGCTGTTCTCCGGAGACAGATTTAGGTTTTTGAACTTTAAAAATAATTGCAAATTATTCCTTTCTCTGAGACCTCGTTCCTCTGGTGATCCGGTTCAGCAAGTTAAAATTATTATTTCTTTGTTGCGTGGTGACCCTCAAGATTGGGCATTCTCTCTGGCGCCAGGAGATCCTGCATTGCAAAATGTGGATGCGTTTTTTCTGGTGCTTGGAGTGCTTTATGAGGAACCTAATCTGGTAGACCAAGCAGAAAAGGTTTTGCTGGCTCTCTCCCAGGGTTTGGATGAAGCAGAGGTTTACTGTCAGAAGTTTAGGAAATGGTCTGTGCTCACTCAATGGAATGAGTGTGCCCTGGCAGCGATTTTCAGAAAGGGTCTTTCTGAAGCCATTAAGGATGTTATGGTGGGGTTCCCCACGCCTGCGGGTCTGAATGAGTCAATGTCTTTGGCCATTCAGATTGATCGGCGTTTGCGGGAGCGCAAACCAGTGCACCATCTGGCGGTATTTTCTGAGCAGAAGCCTGAGTCTATGCAATGTGACAGGATTCTGACCAGAATTGAACGGCAAAATCACAGACGTCAGAATGGGTTGTGCTTTTACTGTGGTGATTCTGCTCATGTTATCTCAGATTGTTCTAAGCGCACAAAAAACTTCGCTAAATCTGTCACCATTGGTACTGTACAGCCTAAATTCATTTTGTCTGTTACTTTGATTTGCTCTCTGTCATCCTACTCAGTTATGGCTTTTGTGGATTCAGGTGCTGCCCTGAATTTGATGGATTTGTCTTTTGCCAGGCGCTGTGGTTTTATCTTGGAGCCTTTACAATTCCCTATTCCACTAAAGGGAATTGATGCCACGCCATTGGCCAAGAATAAACCTCAGTACTGGGCTCAAGTGACCATGTGCAAGACTCCTGCACATCAGGAGGTGATTTGCTTTCTTGTGTTACATAATTTGCATGATGTTGTCGTGTTAGGTCTGCCATGGCTGCAGGCTCATAATCCAGTCCTGGATTGGAAAGCAATGTCTGTGTCAAGTTGGGGTTGCCAGGGAATTCATGGCGATGCTCCTTTGGTGTCAATTGCTTCTTCTACTCCTTCTGAAGTCCCTGAATTTTTGTCGGACTACCAGGATGTATTTGATGAGCCCAAGTCCAGTGCCCTACCCCCTCTGTTGTGAATTTGCTTTTTGCTCCCTCTAGTGGTTACTAGTTTTTTTGACTCTGGTTTTTCTGTCATTCCTTTTATCCGCACCTGGGTCGTTAGTTAGGGGTGTTGCTATATAAGCTCCCTGGACCTTCAGTTCAATGCCTGGCAACGTAGTTATCAGAGCTAGTCTGCTGTGCTCTTGTCTACTGATCCTGGTTCCAGTTATATCAGCTAAGTCTGCCTTTTGCTTTTTGCTATTTGTTTTGGTTTTGTATTTTTGTCCAGCTTGTTCCTAATCTATATCCTGACCTTCGCTGGAAGCTCTAGGGGGGCTGGTGTTCTCCCCCCGGACCGTTAGACGGTTCGGGGGTTCTTGAATTTCCAGTGTGGATTTTGATAGGGTTTTTGTTGACCATATAAGTTACCTTTCTTTATTCTGCTATCAGTAAGCGGGCCTCTCTGTGCTAAACCTGGTTCATTTCTGTGTTTGTCATTTCCTCTTACCTCACCGTCATTATTTGTGGGGGGCTTCTATCCAGCTTTGGGGTCCCCTTCTCTGGAGGCAAGAAAGGTCTTTGTTTTCCTCTACTAGGGGTAGCTAGATTCTCCGGCTGGCGCGTGTCATCTAGAATCAACGTAGGAATGATCCCCGGCTACTTCTAGTGTTGGCGTTAGGAGTAGATATATGGTCAACCCAGTTACCACTGCCCTATGAGCTGGATTTTTGTATTCTGCAGACTTCCACGTTCCTCTGAGACCCTCGCCATTGGGGTCATAACAGTTTGCCAGGCCAGTATTAAATGTTTAATGCATTGCAGAAGAGGGATTATAAGAAAGAAGATTCTGAGTTGTTTTTTTTTTCTTCTTCCCCTTTACCTCAGAGTGGCTATGCTTGCTGCAGACATGAATGTCCAGACCTTGATTACAAGTGTGGACCAGCTGGCTACTCGTGTGCAGGGCATACAAGACTATGTTATCAGAAATCCTAGGTCAGAACCTAAAATACCGATTCCTGAACTGTTTTCCGGAGACAGGTTTAAGTTTAGGAATTTCGTGAATAATTGTAAATTGTTTTTGTCCCTGAGACCCTGTTCATCTGGAGATTCTGCTCAGCAAGTAAAAATTGTTATTTCGTTCTTACGGGGCGACCCTCAGGATTGGGCTTTTTCGCTGGCGCCAGGAGATCCGGCATTGGCTGATCTTGATGCGTTTTTTCTGGCGCTCGGTTTACTTTATGAGGAACCCAATCTTGAGATTCAGGCAGAAAAGGCCTTGCTGGCTATGTCTCAGGGGCAGGACGAGGCTGAAGTGTATTGCCAAAAATTTCGGAAATGGTCCGTGCTGACACATTGGAACGAGTGTGCACTGGCCGCTAATTTTAGAAATGGCCTTTCTGAAGCCATTAAGAATGTTATGGTGGGTTTTCCCATTCCCACAGGTCTGAATGATACTATGGCACTGGCTATTCAAATTGACCGGCGGTTGCGGGAGCGCAAAACCGCAAATTCCCTCATGGTGTTGTCTGAACAGACACCTAATTCGGTGCAATGTGATAGAAAAACCGCAAATTCCCTCATGGTGTTGTCTGAACAGACACCTGATTTAATGCAATGTGATAGAATCCTGACTAGAAATGAGCGGAAAATTCATAGACGCCAGAATGGCTTGTGCTACTACTGTGGTGATTCTACACATGTTATCTCAGCATGCTCTAAACGTATAGCTAAGGTTGTTAGTCCTGTCACCGTTGGTAATTTGCAACCTAAATTTATTCTGTCTGTAACTTTGATTTGCTCACTGTCATCTTATCCTGTCATGGCGTTTGTAGATTCAGGTGCTGCCCTGAGTCTCATGGATCTCTCATTTGCTAAGCGCTGTGGTTTTACTCTTGAACCATTAGAAAATCCTATTCCTCTTAGGGGTATTGATGCTACACCATTGGCAGCAAATAAACCGCAGTATTGGACACAGGTTACCATGTGCATGACTCCTGAACACCGCGAGGTGATACGTTTCCTGGTTTTACATAAAATGCATGATTTGGTTGTTTTAGGGCTGCCATGGTTACAGACCCATAATCCAGTCCTGGACTGGAAGGCTATGTCAGTCTCAAGTTGGGGCTGTCGTGGTATTCATGGGGATTCCCTGCCTGTGTCTATTGCTTCTTCTACGCCTTCGGAAGTTCCGGAGTATTTGTCTGATTATCAGGATGTCTTCAGTGAGTCTGAGTCCAGTGCACTGCCTCCTCATAGGGACTGTGACTGTGCTATAGATTTGATCCCGGGCAGTAAGTTTCCTAAGGGAAGACTGTTTAATCTGTCGGTACCTGAACATACCGCTATGCGTTCATATATCAAGGAGTCTCTGGAGAAGGGACATATTCGTCCGTCTTCTTCCCCTCTTGGTGCGGGATTCTTTTTTGTGGCAAAAAAGGACGGATCTTTGAGACCTTGTATTGATTATCGGCTTTTGAATAAGATCACTGTCAAATTTCAGTATCCTTTGCCGCTGTTGTCTGACTTGTTTGCCCGGATTAAGGGTGCCAAGTGGTTCACCAAGATAGACCTTCGTGGTGCGTACAACCTTGTGCGCATTAAGCAAGGTGATGAATGGAAAACCGCATTCAATACGCCCGAAGGTCATTTTGAGTACTTAGTGATGCCTTTTGGGCTCTCCAATGCGCCTTCAGTTTTTCAGTCCTTTATGCATGACATTTTCCGGAAGTATCTGGATAAATTTTTGATTGTTTATCTGGATGATATTTTGGTTTTTTCTGATAATTGGGATTCGCATGTGGAGCAGGTCAGGTTGGTCTTTAAAATTTTGCGTGAAAATTCTTTGTTTGTCAAGGGCTCAAAGTGTCTCTTTGGTGTACAGAAGGTTCCCTTTTTGGGGTTCATTTTTTCCCCTTCTGCTGTGGAGATGGACCCAGTCAAGGTCCGAGCTATTCTTGATTGGACTCAGCCCTCGTCAGTTAAGAGTCTTCAGAAGTTCTTGGGCTTCGCTAACTTCTACCGTCGTTTTATCGCTAATTTTTCTAGCATTGTGAAACCTTTGACGGATATGACCAAGAAGGGCTCCGATGTAGCTAACTGGGCTCCTGCTGCCGTGGAGGCTTTCCAGGAGTTGAAACGCCGGTTTACTTCGGCGCCTGTTTTGTGCCAGCCTGACGTCTCACTTCCCTTTCAGGTTGAGGTGGATGCTTCGGAAATTGGGGCAGGGGCCGTTTTGTCGCAGAGAGGCCCTGGTTGCTCTGTTATGAAACCTTGTGCCTTTTTCTCTAGGAAGTTTTCGCCTGCCGAGCGAAATTATGATGTGGGCAATCGGGAGTTGTTGGCCATGAAATGGGCATTTGAGGAGTGGCGTCATTGGCTCGAGGGTGCTAAGCATCGTGTGGTGGTCTTGACTGATCACAAAAATCTGATGTATCTCGAGTCTGCTAAACGCCTTAATCCGAGACAGGCCCGCTGGTCATTGTTTTTCTCCCGCTTTGATTTTGTTGTCTCGTATTTACCAGGTTCAAAGAATGTGAAGGCCGATGCTCTTTCCAGGAGCTTTGTGCCTGATGCTCCTGGAGTCACTGATCCTGTTGGTATTCTTAAAGATGGAGTTATCTTGTCAGCTATTTCTCCGGATCTGCGACGTGTGTTGCAGAGATTTCAGGCTGATAGGCCTGAGTCTTGTCCACCAGACAGACTGTTTGTCCCGGATAAGTGGACCAGCAGAGTCATTTCCGAGGTTCATTCCTCGGTGTTGGCAGGTCACCCGGGAATTTTTGGCACCAGAGATCTGGTGGCCAGGTCCTTTTGGTGGCCTTCCTTGTCAAGGGATGTGCGGTCATTTGTGCAGTCCTGTGGGACTTGTGCTCGAGCTAAGCCTTGCTGTTCTCGTGCCAGCGGTTTGCTCTTGCCCTTGCCTGTCCCGAAGAGACCTTGGACACATATCTCCATGGATTTCATTTCTGATCTTCCGCTATCTCAGGGCATGTCCGTTATCTGGGTGATATGTGATCGCTTCTCCAAGATGGTCCATTTGGTTCCTTTGCCTAAGCTGCCTTCCTCTTCCGATCTGGTTCCTGTGTTTTTCCAGAACGTGGTTCGTTTGCACGGCATCCCTGAGAATATTGTGTCAGACAGAGGATCCCAGTTCGTTTCCAGGTTCTGGCGATCCTTTTGTAGTAGGATGGGCATTGATTTGTCGTTTTCGTCTGCTTTCCATCCTCAGACTAATGGACAGACGGAGCGAACCAATCAGACTTTGGAGGCTTATTTGAGGTGTTTTGTCTCTGCTGATCAGGACGATTGGGTGACATTCTTGCCATTGGCTGAGTTTGCCCTTAATAATCGGGCTAGTTCCGCCACCTTGGTTTCGCCTTTTTTCTGCAACTCTGGTTTCCATCCTCGCTTTTCTTCGGGTCATGTGGAGCCTTCTGACTGTCCTGGGGTGGATTCTGTGGTGGATAGGTTGCAGCAGATCTGGAATCATGTGGTGGACAACTTGAAGTTGTCACAGGAGAAGGCTCAGCGCTTTGCCAACCGCCGTCGCGGTGTGGGTCCCCGACTACGCGTTGGGGATTTGGTATGGCTTTCTTCCCGCTTTGTTCCTATGAAGGTCTCCTCTCCCAAATTTAAACCTCGTTTTATTGGGCCTTACAAGATATTGGAAATTCTTAATCCTGTATCTTTTCGTCTGGATCTTCCTGTGTCGTTTGCTATTCACAATGTATTTCATAGGTCCTTGTTGCGGCGGTACATTGTGCCTGTAGTTCCTTCTGCTGAGCCTCCTGCTCCGGTGTTGGTTGAGGGCGAGTTGGAGTACGTGGTGGAGAAGATCTTGGATTCTCGCCTCTCCAGGCGGAGGCTTCAGTACCTGGTCAAGTGGAAGGGCTATGGTCAGGAGGATAATTCCTGGGTGGTCGCCTCTGATGTTCATGCGGCCGATTTAGTTCGTGCCTTTCATGCCGCTCATCCTGATCGCCCTGGTGGTCGTGGTGAGGGTTCGGTGACCCCTCACTAAGGGGGGGGTACTGTTGTGAATTTGCTTTTTGCTCCCTCTAGTGGTTACTAGTTTTTTTGACTCTGGTTTTTCTGTCATTCCTTTTATCCGCACCTGGGTCGTTAGTTAGGGGTGTTGCTATATAAGCTCCCTGGACCTTCAGTTCAATGCCTGGCAACGTAGTTATCAGAGCTAGTCTGCTGTGCTCTTGTCTACTGATCCTGGTTCCAGTTATATCAGCTAAGTCTGCCTTTTGCTTTTTGCTATTTGTTTTGGTTTTGTATTTTTGTCCAGCTTGTTCCTAATCTATATCCTGACCTTCGCTGGAAGCTCTAGGGGGGCTGGTGTTCTCCCCCCGGACCGTTAGACGGTTCGGGGGTTCTTGAATTTCCAGTGTGGATTTTGATAGGGTTTTTGTTGACCATATAAGTTACCTTTCTTTATTCTGCTATCAGTAAGCGGGCCTCTCTGTGCTAAACCTGGTTCATTTCTGTGTTTGTCATTTCCTCTTACCTCACCGTCATTATTTGTGGGGGGCTTCTATCCAGCTTTGGGGTCCCCTTCTCTGGAGGCAAGAAAGGTCTTTGTTTTCCTCTACTAGGGGTAGCTAGATTCTCCGGCTGGCGCGTGTCATCTAGAATCAACGTAGGAATGATCCCCGGCTACTTCTAGTGTTGGCGTTAGGAGTAGATATATGGTCAACCCAGTTACCACTGCCCTATGAGCTGGATTTTTGTATTCTGCAGACTTCCACGTTCCTCTGAGACCCTCGCCATTGGGGTCATAACACCCCTCATAGGGATTGTGATTGCGCCATAAATTTGATTCCTGGTAGTAAGTTCCCTAAGGGACGACTTTTTAATTTGTCTGTACCAGAACATGCCGCTTCGCGGAGTTATATCAAGGAGTCTTTGGAGAAGGGGCATATTCGCCCATCCTCGTCCCCTTTGGGTGCGGGGTTCTTTTTTGTGGCCAAGAAGGATGGTTCTCTGAGACCCTGTATAGATTATCGCCTTCTAAATAACATCACGGTCAAATTTCAGTATCCTTTGCCACTGTTGTCCGATTTGTTTGCTCGGATTAGGGGGGCCAGTTGGTTCACCAAGATAGATCTTCGTGGAGCATATAATCTTGTGCGTATAAAGCAGGGCGATGAATGGAAAACAGCATTTAATACACCCGAAGGACATTTTGAGTACTTGGTGATGCCTTTTGGGCTTTCTAATGCCCCTTCTGTGTTCCAGTCCTTCATGCACGACATCTTCCGAGAGTATCTGGATAGGTTTATGATTGTGTACCTGGATGATATTTTGGTCTTTTCTGATGATTGGGAATCTCATGTGAAGCAGGTCAGGATCGTATTTCAGGTCCTGCGAGCCAATGCCTTGTTTGTGAAGGGCTCTAAATGTCTCTTCGGAGTCCAGAAGGTTTCCTTTTTGGGCTTTATTTTTTCTCCTTCTACCATTGAGATGGATCCAGTCAAGGTCCAGGCTATTTATGACTGGACTCAACCTACATCGGTAAAGAGTCTTCAGAAGTTCTTGGGTTTTGCTAATTTTTACCGTCGCTTCATCACAAATTTTTCCAGTGTGGTTAAGCCTTTGACGGATTTGACCAAGAAGGGTTCTGATGTGACTAATTGGTCTCCTGCGGCCGTGGAGGCCTTTCAGGAGCTCAAACGTCGGTTCTCTTCGGCTCCTGTCTTGCGTCAGCCGGATGTCTCTCTGCCCTTCCAGGTCGAGGTTGATGCTTCTGAGATTGGAGCAGGGGCTGTCTTGTCACAGAGAAGCTCTGATGGCTCTGTGATGAGGCCATGCGCTTTCTTTTCAAGAAAGTTTTCGCCTGCCGAGCGGAATTATGATGTTGGTAATCGGGAGTTATTGGCAATGAAGTGGGCATTTGAGGAGTGGCGACATTGGCTTGAGGGAGCCAAACATCGTGTGGTGGTCCGTGACGGATCACAAGAATTTGACTTATCTCGAGTCTGCTAAGCGGTTAAATCCTAGACAGGCTCGATGGTCACTGTTTTTCTCCCGTTTCGATTTCGTGGTTTCATACCTTCCGGGTTCGAAGAACGTGAAGGCTGATGCTCTTTCTAGGAGCTTTGTGCCTGACTCTCCGGGAGTTTCTGAACCGGCTGGTGTCCTCAAAGAAGGGGTGATTTTGTCTGCCATCTCCCCTGATTTACGACGGGTACTGCAGGAATTTCAGGCCAATAGACCTGATCGTTGTCCACCGGAGAGATTGTTTGTCCCGGATAGATGGACCAGTAGAGTCATTTCCAAGGTTCATTCTTCGGTGTTGGCGGGTCACCCTGGGATTTTTGGTACCAGGGATTTAGTGGCTAGGTCCTTTTGGTGGCCTTCCTTGTCGCGGGATGTGCGTTCCTTTGTGCCTTGTGAGTCCTTTGTGCTCGGGCCAAGCCTTGCTGTTCTCGTGCCAGTGGATTGCTTTTGCCTTTGCCTGTCCCGAAGAGGCCCTGGACGCATATTTCCATGGATTTTATTTCAGATCTTCCAGTCTCTCAGAAGATGTCTGTAATCTGGGTGGTTTGTGATCGTTTTTCTAAAATGGTCCATTTGGTGCCCTTGCCTAAGCTGCCTTCCTCCTCCGATTTGGTTCCACTGTTTTTTCAGAATGTGGTTCGTTTGCATGGTATTCCTGAGAATATTGTGTCTGACAGAGGATCCCAGTTTGTGTCCAGATTTTGGCGGTCCTTTTGTGCTAAGATGGGCATTGAATTATCTTTTTCATCGGCCTTCCATCCTCAGACGAATGGCCAAACCGAACGAACCAATCAGACCTTGGAGACTTATCTGAGATGTTTTGTTTCTGCTGATCAGGATGATTGGGTGACTTTTTTGCCATTGGCTGAGTTCGCCCTCAATAATCGGGCTAGTTCTGCTACTTTGGTTTCACCTTTTTTTTGCAATTCTGGTTTTCATCCTCGTTTTTCCTCAGGTCAGGTTGAGCCTTCTGACTGTCCTGGGGTGGATTCTGTGGTGGATAGATTGCAGCAGATTTGGAACCACGTGGTGGACAATTTGACGTTGTCACAAGAGAAGGCTCAGCGCTTTGCTAACCGCCGGCGCTGTGTGGGTCCCCGACTTTGTGTGGGGGATTTGGTATGGTTGTCTTCTCGTTATGTTCCGATGAAGGTTTCCTCTCCTAAGTTCAAGCCTCGTTTCATCGGTCCTTATAAGATTTTGGAAATCCTCAACCCTGTGTCATTTCGTTTGGACCTCCCAGCATCATTTGCCATTCACAATGTGTTCCATAGGTCATTGTTGCGGAGATATGTGGTGCCTGTGGTTCCTTCTGTTGATCCTCCTTCTCCGGTCTTGGTCGAGGGAGAATTGGAGTATGTGGTGGAGAAGATCTTGGATTCTCGTGTTTCGAGACGAAAGCTTCAGTACTTGGTTAAGTGGAAGGGCTATGGTCAGGAGGATAATTCCTGGGTTGTCGCCTCTGATGTCCATGCGGCCGATTTGGTTCGTGCCTTTCATTCGGCTCGTCCTGATCGGCCTGGGGGCTCTGGTGAGGGTTCGGTGACCCCTCCTCAAGGGGGGGGGGTACTGTTGTGAATTCCATCTGGGCTCCCTCTGGTGGCCTTTAGCGATACTGCGGGTCTGAAGCTGGGCTCAGCTGCCTCATTTCCTGCTATGCTGGTTCCTATTTAACTCCACCTGGACCTTTACTTGTTGCCTGCTGTCGTTGTATTCAGTACTGGTTCTGACCTCTCCTGGATCTCCCTGGTGTGATTTTTCGCTTGCTGGTAGCTCTGGGGTGCAGAGTGCGCCCCTCACATCGTGAGTCGGTGTGGGGGTTCTTGTACTTTCTGCGTGGATAGTTTTTGATAGTTTTTGTACCGACCGCACAGATCCCTTGCTTTCTTCTGTCTATTTAGTGTTAGCGGGCCTCATTTGCTTAAACCTGTTCTTCATTCCTACGTTTGTATTTTCCCCTTAACTCACCGTTATTATTTGTGGGGGGCTGTCTAATAGTTCCCACATTCCTGGTGCTTGTCCTACAATTCAGGTTTATCTATCAGGTCAGTTTTGTGATCCTACCACCGGATCATAACAGTTGTGTGTGTAAGACATGTACGGAGCGGAGCCATGTGTGTAAGGGGTGTGCGGATTGGAGCAGAGTGTGAAAGGTGTATGGAGCAGAGTCATGTGTGTACGAGGTGTACGGAACGGAGCCACGTGTGTACGAGGTGTACAGAGCAGAGCCACGTGTGTACGAGGTGTGCGCAGCAGAGCCATGTGTGTACAAGGTATACGGAGCGGAGCAGCATGTGCAATGTGTATGGAGCGGAGCCGTGTGTGTACGAGGTGTGCAGAGTGGTTCCGTGTGTGTACGAGATGTATGGAGAGGAGCCGTGTGTGTATGAGGTGTATGGAGCGGAGCCGTGTGTGTATGAGGTGTATGGAGTGGAGCCGTGTGTATGAGGTGTACAGAGCAGAGCCACATGTGTACGAGGTGTACAGAGCAGAGCCACTTGTGTACGAGGTGTGCGGAGCAGAGCTATGTGTGTACAAGGTATACGGAGCGGAGCAGTGTGTGCAATGTGTATGGAGCGGAGCCGTGTGTGTACGAGGTGTACGGAGTGGAGCCGTGTGTGTATGAGGTGTACGGAGCGGGGCCATGTGTGTGCGAGGTGTACGGAGCAGAGCCGCATGTGCAAGGTGTATGGAGCGCAGTCATGTGTGTACGAGGTGTATGGAGCAGAGCCGTGTGTGTACAAGGTGTACGGAGTGGAGCCGTGCGGTGTGTGTACAAGGTGTACGGAGTGGAGCCGTGTGTGTACGAGGTGTATGGGGAGGAGCCGTGTGTATATGAGGTGTACGGAGCGGAGCCGTGTGTGTACGAGGTGTACGGAGCAGACGCTGGCTGTGTCGGATCGGAGCAGATATTGCTCCTCGCTCTGACACTGACTGGCACAGGAGACATGGAGAGGTCTTTATCAGTGGCGTATCACAGCTGCAGTGACGTGAGCAATCAGCAGTGCAGCTGGATGATACCATTCAGCGCCGTGGGAGTGGAAGCTGCCGGCTGCTGCAAGGGTGCGCGGTGAAAGGTATGTGTGTGTAGTGATGGAGAAGGCAATGATGGTGGTGGGGTGACCATGTGTGGCCATTATACTGTACCCAGCATTGGGTGGGGCCATTATACTGTATGGAGCATCGTGTGGGGCCATTATACTGTACCCAGCATTATGTGTGGCCATTATACTGTACCCAGCATCGTGTGGGGCCATTATACTGTACAAAGCATCATGTGGGGCCATTATACTGTATGGACCATCACGTGGGGCAATTATACTGTACGCAGCATCATGTGGGGCCATTATACAGTATGGAGCATCATGTGGCCATTATACAGTATGGAGCATCATGTGTGGCCATTATACAGTATGGAGCACTGTGTGGCCATTATACAGTATGGAGCACTGTGTGGCCGATATACAGTATGGAGCATCATGTGGAGCCATTATACAGTATGCAGCATCATGTGGGCCCATTACACTGTGTGGAGCATCACGTGGGGCCAGTACACTATACGCAGCATCATTTGGGGCCATTATACAGTATGGAGCATCATGTGTGGCCATTATACAGTATGGAGCATCATGTGTGGCCATTATACAGTATGGAGTGTCATGTGTGGCCATTATACAGTATGGAGCATCACGTGGTGCCAGTACACTGTACGCAGCATTATTTGGGGCCATTATACAGTATGGAGCATCATGTGGGGCCATTATACAGTATGGAGCATCATGTGTGGCCATTATACAGTATGGAGCTCTGGGTGGCCATATTTTTTTGTTTATAATTAATGTTTACGAAACATTGTGATCAGAAGTGCTAAATGGGTGTGGTTGGGGCGTGACTAGTTGTGAAATGGGTGTGTTCAGAGGTATGGCCTAAAATTTGCCGTGGCGCGCGAAATTTGGGAGGTTTGCATACAGTATACACAGACACAATATAATGCAGGATATAGTGTGGACTTGTATATACAGTATGGTACTGTGTAGGACAGGAGCTGCAAGAAAGATACACAGACAGGCACACACACACAGACAGAGATCATACTCACCCACCGCAACACTGTGAAGACTGAACCACTTCACCTCTGGATCTTCAGTGACTGAAGATCCAGAGTGAAGTCCTGCCGCGCTCCATGGTGGAGAATCCTCTTCTCATGCCGACATTGTGGCTCCGCCTCCTTCCTCGAAGGTAGCTGAGCAAACTCTCATCTGATCTAATCCGAGGGAGCGATCATATAGCTGAATGGGTAGCTCTTAGAAGCTTCTGTTGGGATCCGAGAAGGCTGCCACATGCCACAAGCTAAGCATTAGGTACAGGGAGGGTACTAAGGAAGTCTGGCTAGGCTAGCCAGGTCAGTGGATGCTGACGCAGGTCAGGTGCCAGGACTCTGCTGCTCTGCGCCAGCCACTGAGATGTATGACTGTAGCCAGGTCCCTACACTTTCAATAGTTTCTCTTTTGTTAAATGTTCCTTAGCATTAGAAATGGTTCACAGCAAAGAGACGTGTATTTTACATGTTTTGAGATATTTATCCCTATATTGGTGGGAGGCCCCTGCTTGGTGGGTGGCCCAGGACCCGGGCCCCTTGGGCCCACCCCTAAATCCGGGCCTGCCACCAGCACTAGCCTGCACTTACCAGTGCCTTCCTGCAGACCAGCTGTATCTGCCTGCACCTTACTGTGCCTGCCTGTATTCCAGCCATACCATCCTGAACTGACCACTGCCTGCCTCTATACCAGCCGTACCTGCCATTGCATGCCAGTATAGGCAGGATCATAGAGCATGATGGAGACAGATGGGGCACGATGGAGACAGATGAGGCAGGATGGAGACAGATGGTGCATGATCATGGGGAAGGATGGAGACACATGGTGCAAGATCATGGGAAGGATCTAGACAGATGGGTGTTGTGAAATTGGATTTTGGGCTCCCCCGGTGGCCACTGGTGGAATTGAACTGGTGTGCATCATCCCCTCTGTTCACCTGTTTCCATCAGGATGTGGGAGTCGCTATTTAACCTTGCTCCTCTGTCACTTCCATGCCGGTCAACATTGTAATCAGAAGCCTTTCTGTGCATGTTCCTGCTGCTAGACAACTCCCAGCTAAGTTGGACTTTAGTCCTTGTTTGTTTTTGCATTTTGTTCCAGTTCACAGCTGTAGTTTCGTTTCTGTGTCTGGAAAGCTCTTGTGATCTGAAATTGCCACTCTGATGTTATGAGTTAATACTAGAGTCTTAAAGCAATTTCAGGATGGTATTTTGATAGGGTTTTCAGCTGACCATGAAAGTGCCCTTTCTGTCTTCCTGCTATCTAGTAAGCGGACCTCAATTTTGCTAAACCTATATTCATACTACGTTTGTCATTTCATCTAAAATCACCGCCAATATATGTGGGGGCCTCTGTCTGCCTATCGGGGAAATTTCTCTAGAGGTGAGCCAGGACTATATTTTCCTCTGCCAGGATTAGTTAGTCCTCCGGCCGGCGCTGGGCGTCTAGGGATAAAAACGTAGGCAACGCTACCCGGCTACTGTTAGTTGTGCGGCAGGTTTAGTTCATGGTCAGTTTAGTTTCCATCCTTCCAAGAGCTAGTACTTATATTTGCTGGGCTATGTTCTCTTGCCATTGAGAACCATAACAGTTTGACCGGCCTAAAAGGGTTAAATTAATTGACAGAGAAAGGAGAGAAAAGAGAAGTCTGCTGAAGATTTTTTTTTTTTTCCCTTCCCTTCAGTTCTGAGTGTGCTTGTAATTGAATCTCTTGCAAGTCTGCCTATATTGCAGCCTTTCTCTCTCTCTCTCTCCTTCTAATCCTGGAATGGCTCTGTGTTCACCTGTTTAAAATGGATATTCAGAGTTTAGCTGCAGGTTTGAATAATCTCACCACGAAAGTTCAAAATTTACAAGATTTTGTTGTTCATGTTCCTATATCTGAACCTAGAATTCCTTTGCCTGAATTTTTCTCGGGGAATAGATCTTGCTTTCAAAATTTCAAAAATAATTGCAAGTTGTTTTTGTCCCTGAAATCTCGCTCTGCTGGAGATCCTGCTCAGCAGGTCAGGATTGTGATTTCCTTGCTCCGGGGCGACCCTCAGGATTGGGCTTTTGCATTGGCTCCAGGGGATCCTGCGTTGCTCAATGTGGATGCGTTTTTTCTGGCCTTGGGGTTGCTTTATGAGGAACCTCAGTTAGAGCTTCAGGCGGAAAAGGCCTTGTTGTCCCTATCTCAGGGGCAAGACGAAGCTGAAATATACTGCCAGAAATTCCGTAAATGGGCTGTGCTTACTCAGTGGAATGAGTGCGCCCTGGCGGCGAATTTCAGAGAGGGTCTCTCTGATGCCATTAAGGATGTTATGGTGGGGTTCCCTGTGCCTGCGGGTCTGAATGAGTCCATGACAATGGCTATCCAGATCGATAGGCGTCTGCGGGAGCGCAAACCTGTGCACCATTTGGCGGTGTCTACTGAGAAGACGCCAGAGAATATGCAATGTGATAGAATTCTGTCCAGAAGTGAACGGCAGAATTTAAGACGAAAAAATGGGTTGTGCTTCTATTGCGGTGATTCAACTCATGTTATATCAGCATGCTCTAAGCGTACTAAGAAGCTTGATAAGTCTGTTTCAATTGGCACTTTGCAGTCTAAGTTTATTCTATCTGTGACCCTGATTTGTTCTTTATCATCTATTACCGCGGATGCCTATGTCGACTCTGGCGCCGCTTTGAGTCTTATGGATTGGTCCTTTGCCAAACGCTGTGGGTATGATTTGGAGCCTCTTGAAACTCCTATACCCCTGAAGGGGATTGACTCCACCCCATTGGCTAGTAATAAACCACAATACTGGACACAAGTAACTATGCGGATTAATCCGGATCATCAGGAGATTATTCGCTTTCTTGTGCTGTATAACCTACATGATGTGTTGGTGCTTGGATTGCCATGGCTGCAATCTCATAACCCAGTCCTTGACTGGAAAGCTATGTCTGTGTTAAGCTGGGGATGTAAGGGGACGCATGGGGACGTACCTGTGGTTTCCATTTCATCATCTATTCCCTCTGAGATTCCTGAATTCTTGACTGAATATCGTGACGTTTTTGAAGATCCTAAGCTTGGTTCATTACCTCCGCACCGGGAGTGCGATTGTGCCATAGATTTGATTCCGGGTAGTAAATACCCTAAGGGTCGTTTATTTAATCTGTCTGTGCCTGAACATGCTGCTATGCGAGAATATATAAAGGAGTCCTTGGAAAAGGGACATATTCGTCCTTCGTCATCTCCCTTAGGAGCCGGTTTTTTCTTTGTGGCTAAGAAAGATGGCTCTTTGAGACCGTGTATTGATTATCGGCTTTTGAATAAAATCACGGTTAAATATCAATATCCGTTGCCACTGCTGACTGATTTGTTTGCTTGCATAAAGGGGGCCAAGTGGTTCTCTAAGATAGATCTCCGTGGGGCGTATAATTTGGTGCGAATTAAGCAGGGGGATGAGTGGAAGACCGCATTTAATACGCCCGAGGGCCACTTTGAGTATTTGGTGATGCCTTTTGGTCTTTCAAATGCCCCTTCAGTCTTTCAGTCCTTTATGCATGACATTTTCCGTGATTATTTGGATAAATTTATGATTGTGTATCTGGATGATATTTTGATTTTTTCGGATGACTGGGACTCTCATGTCCAGCAGGTCAGGAGGGTTTTTCAGGTTTTGCGGTCTAATTCCTTGTGTGTGAAGGGTTCTAAGTGCGTTTTTGGGGTTCAAAAGATTTCCTTTTTGGGATATATTTTTTCCCCCTCTTCCATCGAGATGGATCCTGTCAAGGTTCAGGCTATTTGTGATTGGACGCAACCCTCTTCTCTTAAGAGTCTTCAGAAATTTTTGGGCTTTGCTAACTTTTATCGTCGATTTATTGCTGGTTTTTCTGATGTTGTTAAACCATTGACTGATTTGACTAAGAAGGGTGCTGATGTTGCTGATTGGTCCCCTGCTGCTGTGGAGGCCTTTCGGGAGCTTAAGCGCCGCTTTTCTTCCGCCCCTGTGTTGCGTCAGCCTGATGTTGCTCTTCCTTTTCAGGTTGAGGTCGACGCTTCTGAAATCGGAGCTGGGGCAGTTTTGTCGCAGAGAAGTTCCGATTGTTCCGTGATGAGACCTTGTGCCTTTTTCTCGCGTAAATTTTCGCCCGCCGAGCGGAATTATGATGTTGGGAATCGGGAGCTTTTGGCCATGAAGTGGGCTTTTGAGGAGTGGCGTCATTGGCTTGAGGGGGCTAGACATCAGGTGGTGGTATTGACTGACCATAAAAATCTAATTTATCTTGAGTCCGCCAGACGCCTGAATCCTAGACAGGCGCGCTGGTCGTTGTTTTTCTCTCGGTTTAATTTTGTGGTGTCCTACCTGCCGGGTTCTAAGAATGTTAAGGCGGATGCCCTTTCTAGGAGTTTTGAGCCTGACTCCCCTGGTAACTCTGAACCTACAGGTATCCTTAAGGATGGAGTGATATTGTCTGCCGTTTCTCCAGACCTGCGGCGGGCCTTGCAGGAGTTTCAGGCGGATAGACCTGATCGTTGCCCACCTGGTAGACTGTTTGTTCCTGATGATTGGACCAGTAAAGTCATTTCTGAGGTTCATTCTTCTGCGTTGACAGGTCATCCTGGAATCTTTGGTACCAGGGATTTGGTGGCAAGGTCCTTCTGGTGGCCTTCCCTGTCTCGAGATGTGCGAGGCTTTGTGCAGTCTTTGTTGTTGCCCTTGCCTATCCCGAAGAGGCCCTGGACGCACATCTCGATGGATTTTATTTCGGATCTTCCTGTTTCTCAGAAGATGTCTGTCATCTGGGTGGTGTGTGACCGTTTCTCTAAGATGGTCCATTTGGTTCCCCTGCCTAAGTTGCCTTCTTCTTCCAAGTTGGTTCCTCTGTTTTTTCAAAATGTGGTCCGTTTGCATGGTATTCCGGAGAATATCGTTTCTGACAGAGGAACCCAATTCGTGTCTAGATTTTGGCGAGCATTCTGTGCTAGGATGGGCATAGATTTGTCTTTCTCGTCTGCTTTCCATCCTCAGACAAATGGCCAGACCGAGCGGACGAATCAGACCTTGGAGACATATTTGAGGTGTTTTGTGTCTGCAGATCAGGATGATTGGGTTGCTTTTTTGCCTTTAGCGGAGTTTGCCCTCAATAATCGGGCCAGCTCTGCCACCTTGGTGTCTCCTTTTTTCTGTAATTCGGGGTTTCATCCTCGATTTTCTTCTGGTCAGGTGGAATCTTCTGATTGTCCTGGAGTGGATGCTGTGGTGGAGAGGTTGCATCAGATTTGGGGGCAGGTAGTGGACAATTTGAAGTTGTCCCAGGAGAAGACTCAGCTTTTTGCCAACCGCCGGCGTCGGGTTGGTCCTCGGCTTTGTGTTGGGGACTTGGTGTGGTTGTCTTCTCGTTTTGTCCCTATGAGGGTTTCTTCTCCTAAGTTTAAGCCTCGGTTCATCGGCCCGTACAAGATATTGGAGATTCTTAACCCTGTGTCCTTCCGTTTGGACCTCCCTGCATGCATCTTTTTCTATTCATAATGTTTTTCATCGGTCATTGTTGCGCAGGTATGAGGTACCGGTTGTGCCTTCCGTTGAGCCTCCTGCTCCGGTGTTGGTTGAGGGCGAGTTGGAGTACGTTGTGGAAAAAATCTTGGACTCCCGTGTTTCCAGACGGAAACTCCAGTATCTGGTCAAATGGAAGGGATACGGTCAGGAGGATAATTCTTGGGTGACTGCCTCTGATGTTCATGCCTCCGATCTGGTCCGTGCCTTTCATAGGGCTCATCCTGATCGCCCTGGTGGTTCTGGTGAGGGTTCGGTGCCCCCTCCTTGAGGGGGGGGGTACTGTTGTGAAATTGGATTTTGGGCTCCCCCGGTGGCCACTGGTGGAATTGAACTGGTGTGCATCATCCCCTCTGTTCACCTGTTTCCATCAGGATGTGGGAGTCGCTATTTAACCTTGCTCCTCTGTCACTTCCATGCCGGTCAACATTGTAATCAGAAGCCTTTCTGTGCATGTTCCTGCTGCTAGACAACTCCCAGCTAAGTTGGACTTTAGTCCTTGTTTGTTTTTGCATTTTGTTCCAGTTCACAGCTGTAGTTTCGTTTCTGTGTCTGGAAAGCTCTTGTGATCTGAAATTGCCACTCTGATGTTATGAGTTAATACTAGAGTCTTAAAGCAATTTCAGGATGGTATTTTGATAGGGTTTTCAGCTGACCATGAAAGTGCCCTTTCTGTCTTCCTGCTATCTAGTAAGCGGACCTCAATTTTGCTAAACCTATATTCATACTACGTTTGTCATTTCATCTAAAATCACCGCCAATATATGTGGGGGCCTCTGTCTGCCTATCGGGGAAATTTCTCTAGAGGTGAGCCAGGACTATATTTTCCTCTGCCAGGATTAGTTAGTCCTCCGGCCGGCGCTGGGCGTCTAGGGATAAAAACGTAGGCAACGCTACCCGGCTACTGTTAGTTGTGCGGCAGGTTTAGTTCATAGTCAGTTTAGTTTCCATCCTTCCAAGAGCTAGTACTTATATTTGCTGGGCTATGTTCTCTTGCCATTGAGAACCATAACAGATGGGGCAGGATGGAGACAGATGGGGTAGGATCATTGGGCAGGATGGAGACAGATTGGGCAGGATGGAGACAGATAGAGCAGGATGGAGACACATTGTGCAGGATCTTGGGACAGGATGGAGACAGATGGGGCAGGATCATTGGACAGGATGGAGACAGAAGGGGCAGGATCATGGGGCAGGATGGAGACAGATGGGGCAGGATGGAGACAGATAGAGCAGGATGGAGACACATTGTGCAGGATCATGGGACAGGATGGAGACAGATGGGGCAGGATCATTGGGCAGGATTGTGACAGATGGGGTAGGAATATGGGGCGTGATGGAGACATATGGTGCAGGATCATGGGGCAGGATGGAAATACATGGTGCAGGATCATGGGACAGGATGGAGACAGATGGGGCAGGATCATTGGGCAGGATGGAGGCAGATGGGGCAGGATCATGAGGCAGGATGGAGACAGGTGGGGCAGGATGGAGACAGATAGAGCAGGATGGAGACACATTGTGCAAGATCATGGGACAGGATATAGACAGATGGGGCAGTATTGTGACAGATGGGGCAGGAACATGGGGCACGATGGAGACACATGGTGCAGGATCATGGGGCACAATGGAGATACATGGTGCAGGATCATGGGGCATGGATGGAGATACATGGTGCAGGATCATGGAGCACCATGGAGGCAGATGGGGCAGGATGGAGACACATGGTACAGGATCATGGGGCAGGATGGAGATACATGGTGCAGGATCATGTGACAGGATGAAGACACATAGTTCAGGATCATGGGGCAGATGGGGCAGGATGGAGACACATGGTGCAGGATCATGGAACAAGATGGAGACAGACGGGGCAGGATGGAGAATGATGGGGCAGGAACATGGAGCAGAATTGAGACAGATGGTGCAGGATCATAGGGCAGGATGGAAACACATGGTGCAGGATCATGAGACAGGATGGAGACAGATCGGGCAGGATGGAGATAGATGGGGCAGGAACATGGGGCAGGTTGGAAACAGATGAGGCACGATAGAAACAGATGGGTCACAATGGAGACACATGGTGCAGGATTACGGGGCAGGATGGAGACACATGGTGCAGGATGGAGACACATGGTGGAGAATCATGGGGCAGGATGGAGACACTTGGTGCAGGATCATGGGGAGGATGGAGACACATGGGTCAGGATCATGGGACACATGGGGCAGGATCATAGGACACATGGGGCAGGGTCATGGGACAGATGGGGCAGGATCATGGGACAGATGGGGCAGGATCATGGGACAGATGGGGCAGGATCATGGGACAGATGAGGCAGGATCATGGGACATATGGGGCAGGATCATAGGACACATGGGGCAGGATCATGGGACAGATGGGGCAGGATCATGGGACAGATGGGGCAGGATCATGGGACAGATGAGGCAGGATCATGGGACAGATAGGGCAGGATCATGGGACAGATGGGGCAGGACCATTGGACAGATGGGACAGGATGGGGAGATCATATGGAGCAGGATGGGACATCACATGGGGGCAGAATGGAGACACATGAGGGCCGGATGGGAAAAATATGGGGCCAGAATGGGAGAACATATGGCTGGAACCAGGAACAGGACACAATGGGACCAGGATGGGGAATATTATTACTGTAGGGGTTAATTAAGGAATAACATTATTGCAGTAATGTATTTTATTTTTGAGGATACTGTTTTCAATGGGGGGAGGAGTCCTGTTACTCTGCAGAGCGACACTATGTCACCAAGGAAGCCCATGCGAAACGTGCGTCAGGGCTGCAAGAGACTGCACATGTTACAGGCATAGTCATGAGTAAGCTGGCTGGAACGAATGTCTATACTTTTGCTTATATGATTCAGTCTGCTTTTTCATTGCATTTGTTACATGCTATCCATATTGCAGTTAGTTGGTACCCCCTGCAGCTAGCATGTGCTATACTTGAGCTTTTGGACTGAATTGAATTTCTTTTTTATGGTTATTAGGCTGCCGTCACACTAGCAGTATTTGGTCAGTATTTTACATCGGTATTTGTAAGCCAAAACCAGGAGTGGGTGATAAATGCAGAAGTGGTGCATATGTTTCTATTATACTTTTCCTCTGATTGTTCCACTCCTGATTTTGGCTTACAAATACTGATGTAAAATACTGACCAAATACTGCTAGTGTGATGGCAGCCTTATAGTGTATTTATATAACTATTGAAAGTATCTTTACACATTTTCTATAACCTTGATATCTGCTTTGATCCTGTCTTCCCTAATCCTGTATACATTTTGATGCATGCTGATCCTTCACACCTGAGCCTGTAATTGTCTGATTGGCTTTTTGTCTATACTTTTTTTTTGTTACATTTTTTTATGCTTTTTGTACTTAACAAAAATTACCTGCTTTTATATTGTGGACTAGATTCTAACCATGCAGAGTGCCCAAACTTTTGCATTGGCCAATTTCCCTTTAAGTAATTCTTAAAATGTAAAAAAAATGACAATACAGGTCCTTCTCAAAAAATTAGCATATATTGTTAAATTTCATTATTTACCATAATGTAATGATTACAATTAAACTTTCATATATTATAGATTCATTATCCACCAACTGAAATTTGTCAGGTCTTTTATTGTTTTAATACTGATGATTTTGGCATACAACTCCTGATAACCCAAAAAACCTGTCTCAATAAATTAGCATATCAAGAAAAGGTTCTCTAAATGACCTATTACCCTAATCTTCTGAATCAACTAATTAACTCTAAACACATGCAAAAGATACCTGAGGCTTTTAAAAACTCCCTGCCTGGTTCATTACTCAAAACCCCCATCATGGGTAAGACTAGCGACCTGACAGATGTCAAGAAGGCCATCATTGACACCCTCAAGCAAGAGGGTAAGACCCAGAAAGAAATTTCTCAACAAATAGGCTGTTCCCAGAGTGCTGTATCAAGGCACCTCAATGGTAAGTCTGTTGGAAGGAAACAATGTGGCAGAAAACGCTGTACAACGAGAAGAGGTGACCGGACCCTGAGGAAGATTGTGGAGAAGGACCGATTCCAGACCTTGGGGAACCTGAGGAAGCAGTGGACTGAGTCTGGTGTGTACAGGAAATGGGCTACAGGTGCCGCATTCCCCAGGTAAAGCCACTTTTGAACCATAAACAGCGGCAGAAGCGCCTGACCTGGGCTACAGAGAAGCAGCACTGGACTGTTGCTAAGTGGTCCCAAGTACTTTTTTCTGATGAAAGCAAATTTTGCATGTCATTCGAAAGGTGCCAGAGTCTGGAGGAAGACTGGGGAGAAGGAAATGCCAAAATGCCTGAAGTCCAGTGTCAAGTACCCACAGTCAGTGATGGTGTGGGGTGCCATGTCAGCTGCTGGTGTTGGTCCACTGTGTTTCATCAAGGGCAGGGTCAATGCAGCTAGCTATCAGGAGATTTTGGAGCACTTCATGCTTCCATCGGCTGAAATGCTTTATGGAGATGAAGATTTCATTTTTCAGCACGACCTGGCACCTGCTCACAGTGCCAAAACCACTGGTAAATGGTTTACTGACCATGGTATTACTGTGCTCAATTGGCCTGCCAACTCTCCTGACCTGAACCCCATAGAGAATCTGTGGGATATTGTGAAGAGAAAGTTGAGAGACGGAAGACCCAACACTCTGGATGAGCTTAAGGCCGCTATTGAAGCATCCTGGGCCTCCATAACATCTCAGCAGTGTCACAGGCTGATTGCCTCCATGCCACGCCGCATTGAAGCAGTCATTTCTGCCAAAGGATTCCCAACCAAGTATTGAGTGCATAACTGAACATTATTATTTGATGGTTTTTTTGTTTGTTATTAAAAAACACTTTTATTTGATTGGACGGGTGAAATATGCTAATTTATTGAGACAGTTTTTTTGGGTTATCAGGAGTTGTATGCCAAAATCATCAGTATTAAAACAATAAAAGACCTGACAAATTGCAGTTGGTGGATAATGAATCTATATATATGAAAGTTTAATTGTAATCATTACATTATGGTAAATAATGAAATTTAACACTATATGCTAATTTTTTGAGAAGGACCTGTATATTGTTTGTGCCTTAAATGCAATGGAAATGTGTCATATTTAGCTTTATCATCACATCTTCAACTTGCTTAACTGTTCACAATAACAATAACTTTGACCAGGGTGTCCAAACTTTTACATGCCGCTAGAGACATGTTAAAGGGAACCTGTCACCACGTTTTTGGAAGATGGGATAAAAATAGCGTTAAATAGGGGCAGAGGTGGGCGTTACATTAGTGTGTGTGTTATGCGTTTATTACCCACCTAAGTTGCCGAAATAACTTTGCAAAGTCTCCGTTTTCGCCTGTCAATCAGGCTGGTCAGGTCACATGGGCGTGGTGTCTTCACCCAGATTTGGCGTAGTTTTCCGTTGGTGGCGTAGTGGTGTGCGCATGCCCAAAGTCCGGAATCCTCTTCCAGGGGATTTAAAATAGCGCGGTGTTCGTTATTGCATTGGTGATCGGTGGGCGCGGCCATCTTCCTTTGGCCGCGCGTGCGCAGAAGCGGCGCTCTGCTGGCCGCGGCTTCAGGAAAATGGCCGCCGCGATATCCATCTGCGCACGCGCGGCATCCCGCGGCCATTTTCCTGAAGCCGCGGCCAGCAGAGCGCCGCTTCTGCGCACGCGCGGCCAAAGGAAGATGGCCGCGCCCACCGATCACCAATGCAATAACGAACACCGCGCTATTTTAAATCCCCTGGAAGAGGATTCCGGACTTTGGGCATGCGCACACCACTACGCCACCAACGGAAAACTACGCCAAATCTGGGTGAAGACACCACGCCCATGTGACCTGACCAGCCTGATTGACAGGCGAAAACGGAGACTTTGCAAAGTTATTTCGGCAACTTAGGTGGGTAATAAACACATAACACACACACTAATGTAACGCCCACCTCTGCCCCTATTTAACGCTATTTTTATCCCATCTTCCAAAAACGTGGTGACAGGTTCCCTTTAAGATTTGAAAATGAAATAATAGATGAAAAAAAGACTATTATTATATTGTTATGGCCTAAGGCCATAGGAAGACCTATGGCCTTAAGGAAGTTTATTATAATAACAATAACAGATAAGTGAATATTATTATGTGCAGTACAGATACGGCGCACCGATTGTGCGGCCTCAGGGTACGAGCACACGTTGCGGATTTGCCTGTGGATCCGCAGCAGTTTTCCATCCTGTTTACAGCACCATGTAAACCTATGGAAAACAAAATCCGCAGTGCACATGCTGCAGAAAATACAGCGCGGAAATGCTGTGGTTTATTTTCTGCAGCATGTCAACTCTGTGCGGATTCTGCAGCGTTTTTCACCTGCTCTTCAATAGGAATCCGCAGGTGTTAAAACGCAGATGAAATCCGCACAAAAAACGCTGGAAATCCGCAGGTAATACACAGGTAAAACGCAGCGCGTTTTACCTGCGGATTTTTCAAAATCTGCGTGGAAAAATCTGCACACGAATCTGCAACGTGGGCACATAGCCTCATATTGAGCGCCGCGGCGATCGGTTATAGGTGTCAGCTCTGTGTGCCTCCATCCCTGTCTGTCAGATGCTGATCTGACACGAAACAGTGATGTCCCAGAATGGAAAAAAAAAAGTTTAAAAAAATATATATACAGTATATATTAAAAAGCGTAAAAATATTTTTTTTAAAAATCCCCGAATAAAGAAAAATAAGAAAGAAGTACGGTATTTTTCCAATAAATATATTTGCGTAAAAAAAAATAAAGTACACATATTTGGTATCGCCGTGTCCGTAACGATCCGCTCTATAAAAATATCCCACTAGTTAACCCCTTCAGTGAACACCATAAAAAAAAAAAAAAAAATGAGGCAAAAAACAGAGCTTTATCATCATATTGCCGAACAAAAATTGCAATAAAAGGCGCTCAAAAAGACGAAAGTAAATAAAAAGGCTACCGCTGAAAATGTCATCGTCTCGCAAAAAACAAGCTGTCATATAGTTCCATCAGCCAAAAAATAATTTTATAGCTCTCAGAATAAAGCAATGAAAAAATAATATCTTTTTTTCTATAAAATAGATTTTATTACGCAAAAAAGCGACAAAACATAAAAAAATATATAAATTGGGTATTGCTGTAACCGTACTGACCTGAAGAATAAAGCTGCCTTACCAATTTTACCACACACGGAACAGTATAAAAAAAAACTCAAAAAGCAAATCCTGAATTGCTGGTTTTTAATTCATTCTATCTCCCAAAAATTGGAATAAATAGCGATCAAAAAAGGTCATGTGCCCGAAAATGGTGCCAATATAAACGTCAGCTTGTCCTATAAAAAACAAGCCATAACATGACTGTCCGTTGAAATATGGAAAAATTTCATAATTCCTATAGTAGATTGAGCCACGGGCTCCTGTCTCTTGACCCAAAGTCTGACATTGACACGATGTTGTGGTCAGACCATGCCCGTGTTTTGAACTCCCTCCGGCTGCCGAGCCTTTCTCTGAGAGAATGGACCTGGTCCTTAAACCCTGGTCTCCTTGGAGATCTAACGTGTCAGGCGGCCGTGCGAACAGCAATCTCGGATTTTCTAGATTTTCACAAGCATGACCCCACGGCCATCCCATACCAATGGGAGGCTTTGAAAGGAGTTATACGGGGAGTATTTATACAACAGGGGGCCCGACTGAAGAGAGAGAGACTAACATTTTGGGTTTGTTGACTCGTATCCAAACTCTGGAGTTGGATCATAGACGGACCAGAGATGCTGGGGTGCTGGCTGATCTCCTCCGGGCACGCTGTGAGTTTAGTGCCTTGTTGGACACGACGTTAGCACGACAGAGGGACCGCTTTCATAAATTTCTGTACAAGTACTCTGATAAACCCGGGAGAGCTCTAGCGAGGTTTTTACACCCCCGTGACCCCACCACTTATATCCATACCGTGAGGTCTGCTACGGGTGAACTGGTCCATTTTCCTGAGGAGATTGTGGACTCATTCAGAGCATATTACGACTCTCTCTACAATTTAAGCGGCCCGTTGTCTGATATGTCCCCTTCCGAGTTTCAAGCACGGGTGGACGACTACATCCAGGACACTGAGCTCCCGCCTATGTCGGTGGAGGAGTCTGAGGCCCTGGAGAGTCCTCTCTCGGAACAGGAGGTTTTAGACACGATAAAATCTTTGGCTAATGGTAAAAGCCCTGGTCCTGATGGATTCTCCACCGCCTTCTATAAGTTATATGCAAATTCCCTGGTCCCCTTCATGACCAAACTGTTTAACTCCATCTCGGCCAGCTGCCCCTTTGCCCCCCAAAAGTTGATGGCCACAATCACCGTGATTCCTAAACCGGGAAAAGATCCCCTATTTGGTGCAAGCTATAGGCCCATATCCCTCATTAATGTGGATGTGAAGGTGTTCGCGAAAGTGTTAGCTGGTAGACTGAACCCTATTCTACCTGGGTCCATCCATAATGATCAGGTGGGCTTTGTACCGCACAGGGAGGCCAGGGATAACACGGTGAAGACGTTGCTTCTGACCTCGTACATGCGCACAGGAGGGGTACCAGCATGTTTATTATCTATTTACGCTGAGAAGGCGTTTGATCGCCTAGGCTGGACCTTCCTGTGCGCCTCTCTGAAGCAACTGGGAGTGGTACCTAACACGTTGGAGAGGATTTTTGCTCTGTATCATAGGCCTACGGCCCGTCTTAGAGTGAACGGCACCCTTTCCCCGCCCATTGACATAAGAAATGGGAGCCGTCAGGGTTGCCCCCTTTCCCCTTTACTTTATATCCTTGCGATGGAGCATCTGGCAGTGGCATTACGGAAGACACCTGATATTGAGGGTCTGCGGATTGGCCAACATGAGTTTAAGATATCCCTGTATGCGGATGATTTATTGCTGTACATTACCAACCCGACCGTGGCTTTTCCTGTACTCCTCCGAGAGTTCCGTAGGTTCGGGGAGGTTTCAAACTTTAAAGTCAACTACTCCAAGACGGAGGCACTCAGTATCTCCCTGCCTGATGATCTAGTCTCTCAGCTCCAGGCATCCTTCTCTTTTAAGTGGAAGACCGACGCCTTAAAATATTTAGGAGTCTTAAAGGGACACTGTCACCTGAATTTGTAGGGAACAATCTTTAGCCATAGGGGCGGGGTTTTCGGGTGTTTGATTCACCCTTTCCTTACCCGCTGGCTGCATGCTGGCTGCAATATGGGATTGAAGTTCATTCTCTGTCCTCCGTAGTACATGCCTGCACAAGGCAATCTTGTCTTACGCAGGCATGTACTATGGAGGACAGAGAATGAACTTCAATCCAATATTGCAGCCAGCATGCAGCCAGCGGGTAAGGAAAGGGTGAATCAAACACCCGAAAACCCCGCCACTATGGCTAAAGATTGTTCCCTCAAACTCAGGTGACAGTGTCCCTTTAATACCTGCTGACATTAGCGCAACATATGCTCTGAACTACGTCCCGCTCCTGCAGAAAACTATCTCGGACCTTAAACGGTATGGCAGACCTCAGCTATCTTGGTTTGGACGGGTGGGAGTGGTCAAAATGGATATTTTACCCCGGTTCCTCTATCTCTTTCAGACTGCTCCAGTGCAGGTTCCGGATTGCTTTTTCAGGCGCCTGCAGTCGGCCATCAATAGCTTTATTTGGGGAACTAAGAAGCCGCGGACTCGATTTTCAGTGTTAGTGAGACCCAAGACTAAAGGGGAGTAGGCCTTCCTGATTTTAAACGTTATTATCAGGCAGTCTTGCTCTCTAGGATTGTCGACTGGACGTTCGGTGATGCTCATAAACAGTGGGTGCTCCTGGAGAAACTTTTATCGCCCTCTTCTTTGTACTGGCTGCCTTGGCTGGGGGGGACCGGACGCCCACCTGTGTCGAGTTTTGCTCCACTCACAGATTGTTTTGAGGTTTTGGGATAGATCCTATGTGAAATTACGCCTGACCTCCCGATTGAGCAGACTGAGACCCCTTTTTGACAATCCGGCCTTTCCCCCAGCAATGAATAGATCTACGTATCTGTGTTGGTCACGACTTGACGGGGTGGGACTGGGTCAGGTGAAGGATAAGCTTGCGGGGCTCTCCGGCGTGCGGGGGTTACGAGGTTCTGGTCTTACGACACCGCTGTCCTGGCTAGAGTTTCTGCAATTGCGGAGCTTTCTTTCCAGTGTGCCGATGGGGGCGCTGACGCCATTTGAGTCCCTGATGCTCCCTACCGAGGGTCCCTCCCACGTGGTTTCGGTGCTCTATGGCCTGGTCTTGAATTCATTTCCCTTTACTACGCTTGGATTTATGGAGGCTTGGGAGAGGGACCCGGGGATCACCTTTTCTGAGGCGGATAGTCTGAAAATCTTCACTCTTGCACATAAGATGACGATGTCCAGTCAGGCACAGGAGAGGAATTATAAATTACTGACACTCTGGTATAGGTGTCCCACCCTTCTCCACAGGATTAACCCGGAGATCTCGGATGCCTGCTGGAGATGTGGCTCCGCCACGGGCTCTATGCTTCATGTTTGGTGGTCCTGTGGTCCCCTGCAACCCTTCTGGAACTCAGTCTTCGATGCCTTTCACTTGATGACTGGGGTCCGCCACGAACCCTCCCCCCAAATGGCCCTACTGTCCCTGATACCCAGTTCGATAGCTTCCGTTAAAAAGGGGATCCTAAGATTTTGCCTAATAGCTGCCAGGGCAGTTATTCCCCGACATTAGAAGTCCACTGAGGTCCCCTCCACGGAGGAATGGATAGCTGAAATGGATAGATTACATCGTCTGCAGTCACTGGTGGCGGGTGATGGTGATCCTGCATATGACCAGGGACGCACCTGGTTCCTCTGGCAATCCTTCAAGGAGAGCACGGGGTTCCTGACTTGGCTGCGTACATACTTATAATTCTCAATACGTGGGCGTGTACATTGCAGGGTCTTCCTTAACCCCCCCTCCCCTCTCCCTCCTTACTCCCATTTCCCCCCCTCTTTCTTCTTTTTCTCTTTCTTTCCTTTTCTCCTATCTCTACAATTGCTTTTCTTACAGGTTCTGTATTCTGTATATAAGGTCCATGTCCCGAGGTGATTCTCAAGATGAGAAGCATGTACCCTTTATGTGCCAGAGTCCTTGTTCAACTACACTTGTGCTATGTTCTCAGAGGCGTAATGTATAGCTCTGGACATTGTAATGATTCTTTTTATTGTTTTTCCTGTTCAAAATTTCAAACATAAAAACCCGATATAAATCTGGTATCTGTCATGATCTCTGCAGGCAGAGATCATAGCAAGCCTATAGAGGGACAAGCTCTCGGAAGATGGAACTATACTGACCATGAACTAAGCCTGCCGCGCAACTAGAAATAGCCAGGTAGCATTTCCTATTTATCGCTAGATGCCCAGCTCTGGCCTAAGACCTAAATAGCTAGCAGAGGGAAATATAAGACCTGGCTCACCTCTAGAGAAATATTCCAAAGAAGACAGTAGCCCCCCACATATAATGACGGTGAGTTCAGATGAAACAACAAACGCAGCAGGAAAATAGTCTTAGCAAATTTGAGGTCCGCTTACTAGATAGCAGAAGACAGATAGTATACTTTCATGGTCAGCAGAAAAACACTAACAAAACACCATCCAGAGATTACCTTAAACTCTGGCATTAACTCATAACGCCAGAGTAGCAATCCCTGATCAACGAGAGCTTTCCAGACACAGTAACAAAACTTCAGCTGTGAACTGGAACAAATAGGCAAAACAAAACATGGACAAAAGTCCAACTTATCTAGTAGTTGTCTAGAAGCAGGAACAAGCACTGAGAGGCATCAGATAACATTGTTGACCGGCAAGAAACCACCAGAGAAATGAGCTTAAATAGCGACACCCACTACTGATGGAACCAGGTGAAACAGGAAAGAGGATGACAAGTCCAATTCCACAAGCGGCCACCGGGGGAGCCCAGAATCAAAATTCACAACAGTACCCCCCCCTCAAGGAGGGGGCACCGAACCCTCACCAGATCCACCAGGGCGACCAGGATGAGCCCTATGGAAGGCACGAACAAGATCAGAAGCATGAACATCAGATGCATTGACCCAAGAATTATCCTCCTGGCCGTAACCCTTCCAGTTGACCAGATACTGGAGTCTCCGTCTGGAAACACGAGAGTCCAAAATTTTCTCCACAACGTACTCCAACTCACCCTCAACCAACACCGGAGCAGGAGGCTCAACTGAAGGTACAACAGGTACCTCATACCTGCGCAATAACGACCGATGAAAAACGTTATGAATGGAAAAGGACGCAGGGAGGTCCAAACGGAAAGAAACAGGATTAAGAATCTCCAATATTCTATAAGGGCCGATGAACCGAGGTTTAAACTTAGGAGAAGAGACCCTCATAGGGACAAAACGAGAAGACAACCACACCAAATCTCCAACACAAAGCCGAGAACCAACACGACGATGACGGTTGGCAAAACGCTGAGTCTTCTCCTGGGACAACTTCAAATTGTCCATAACCTGCCCCCAGATGTGATGCAATCTCTCCACCACCGCATCCACTCCAGGACAATCCGAGGATTCCACCTGACCGGAGGAAAATCGAGGGTGAAACCCCGAATTACAGAAAAACGGGGACACCAAAGTGGAAGAGCTGGCCCGATTATTGAGGGCGAACTCTGCCAATGGCAAAAAAGCAACCCAATCATCCTGGTCAGCAGAGACAAAACACCTCAGATATGTCTCAAGGGTCTGATTAGTCCGCTCGGTCTGGCCATTAGTCTGAGGGTGAAAAGCAGATGAAAAAGACAAATCGATGCCCATCCTAGCACAGAATGCCCGCCAAAATCTAGACACAAATTGAGTACCTCTGTCAGAAACAATATTCTCAGGAATACCGTGCAATCGGACAACATTCTGAAAAAACAGAGGAACCAACTCAGAAGAAGAAGGCAACTTGGGCAGAGGAACCAAATGGACCATTTTAGAGAAACGGTCACAGACCACCCAGATGACAGACATCTTCTGGGAAACAGGCAGATCTGAAATAAAATCCATCGAGATGTGTGTCCAAGGCCTCTTAGGAATAGGCAAGGGCAACAGCAGTCCGCTAGCCCGAGAACTACAAGACTTGGCCCGAGCACAAACGTCACATGACTGCACAAAGACTCGCACATCTCGTGACAGGGAAGGCCACCAGAAGGATCTTGCCACCAAATCCCTGGTACCAAAAATTCCGGGATGACCTGCCAATGCAGAAGAATGTACCTCAGAGATGACTCTGCTGGTCCAATCATCCGGAACAAACAGTCTATCAGGCGGACAACGATCCGGTCTATCCGCCTGAAACTCTTGCAAGGACCGCCGCAGATCAGGAGAAACGGCCGACAAAATTACTCCCTCCCTAAGGATACCTGTGGGTTCAGAATTACCAGGAGAGTCCGGGTCAAAACTCCTAGAAAGGGCATCTGCCTTAACATTCTTAGAACCCGGTAGGTATGACACCACAAAATTAAAGCGAGAAAAAAATAAAGACCAGCGCGCCTGTCTAGGATTCAGGCGTCTGGCAGTCTCAAGATAAATCAAATTTTTGTGGTCAGTCAATACCACCACCTGATGCCTAGCCCCCTCGAGCCAATGGCGCCACTCCTCAAACGCCCACTTCATGGCCAAAAGCTCCCGATTCCCAACATCATAATTCCGCTCTGCGGGCGAAAATTTGCGAGAAAAGAAGGCACAAGGCCTAATGACGGAGCAGTCGGAACCTTTCTGCGACAACACTGCCCCAGCTCCGATCTCCGAAGCGTCAACCTCAACCTGAAAAGGCAGATTCACATCAGGCTGACGCAACACAGGGGCAGAGGCAAAACGGCGCTTAAGCTCCTGAAAGGCCTCTACAGCATGAGGGGACCAATTAGCAACATCAGCGCCTTGTCTGGTCAAATCAGTCAGTGGTTTAACGACATCCGAAAAACCAGCAATAAATCGGCGGTAAAAGTTGGCAAAGCCCAAAAATCTCTGAAGACCCTTAAGAGAGGAGGGCTGAGTCCAGTCACAAATAGCTTGCACCTTGACGGGATCCATCTCAATGGAAGAGGGAGAAAAAATATACCCCAAAAAGGAAATTTTCTGGACCCCAAAAACGCACTTAGACCCCTTCACACATAAAGAATTAGACCGCAGAACCTGAAAAACTCTCCTGACCTGCTGGACATGAGAGTCCCAGTCATCAGAAAAAATCAGAATATCATCCAGATATATTATCATAAATTTATCCAGAAAATCGCGGAAAATATCATGCATAAAAGACTGGAAAACTGAAGGGGCATTAGAAAGACCAAAAGGCATGACCAAATACTCAAAGTGGCCCTCGGGCGTATTAAATGCGGTCTTCCACTCATCCCCCTGCCTGATCCGCACCAAATTATACGCCCCACGAAGATCAATTTTAGAGAACCACTTAGCACCCTCTATACGAGCAAACAAATCAGTAAGCAATGGCAATGGGTATTGATACTTAACAGTGATCTTATTCAGAAGCCGATAATCAATACATGGTCTCAAAGAGCCGTCTTTTTTTGAGACAAAGAAAAACCCAGCTCCCAAGGGAGAAGAAGATGGACGAATATGTCCCTTTTCCAAAGACTCCTTTATATATTCCCGCATAGCAGCATGTTCCGGCACAGACAGATTAAACAAACGACCCTTTGGATATTTACAACCCGGTATCAAATCTATGGCACAATCGCACTCACGGTGCGGAGGTAACGACCCAAGCTTGGGTTCGTCAAAGACGTCTTGATAATCAGAGAGGAACTCAGGGACTTCAGAGGGAATGGACGACGAAATAGAAACCAAAGGTAAGTCCCCATGAATACCCTTACATCCCCAGCTCAACACAGACATTGCTCTCCAGTCCAAGACTGGGTTGTGAGACTGCAACCATGGCAATCCCAGTACCAAATCGTCATGTAAATTATACAGCACCAGGAAACGAATAATCTCCTGGTGATCCGGATTGATACGCATGGTTACTTGTGTCCAGTATTGTGGTTTATTATTAGCCAATGGGGTGGAGTCAATCCCCTTCAGAGGAATAAGAGTCTCCAAAGGCTCTAAATCAAAACCACAACGATTGGCAAAGGACCAATCCATAAGACTCAGAGCGGCGCCAGAGTCAACATAGGCGTCCGTGGCAATGGATGACAAAGAGCAAATCAGGGTTACAGACAAAATAAACTTAGACTGAATGGTGCCAATGGAAACAGACTTATCAAGCTTCTTTGTACGCCTAGAGCATGCTGATATAACATGAGTAGAATCCCCACAATAGAAACACAATCCATTCTTCCGTCTAAAATTCTGTCGCTCGCTCCTGGACAGAATTCTATCACACTGCATACTTTCTGGCGTCTTTTCCATAGACACCGCCAGATGGTGCACCGGTTTGCGCTCCCGCAGACGCCTATCAATCTGAATAGCCATTGTCATGGACTCATTCAGACCTGCAGGCACAGGGAACCCCACCATAACATCCTTAACGGCATCAGAGAGACCTTCTCTGAAAGTTGCCGCCAAGGCGCACTCATTCCACTGAGTAAGCACAGACCATTTACGGAATTTTTGGCAGAAAACTTCAGCTTCGTCTTGCCCCTGAGATAGTGCCATCAAAGTTTTTTCTGCCTGAAGTTCCAAATGAGGTTCCTCATAAAGCAAGCCCAAGGCCAGAAAAAACGCATCCACATCGCGTAACGCAGGATCCCCTGCTGGCAATGAGAAGGCCCAATCTTGAGGGTCACCCCTGAGCAAGGAAATCACAATCCCAACCTGCTGAGCAGGGTCTCCAGCTGAACGAGACTTCAGGGACAAATAAAGCTTACAATTATTTCGGAAATTCTGGAAGCTAGCTCTATTCCCTGTGAAGAACTCCGGCAAAGGAATTCTCGGCTCAGATACCGGAGCATGTACCACAAAATCTTGTAAATTTTGTACTTTCGTGATGAGATTATTCAAACCCGCAGTTACACTCTGGAGATCCATGATTGTCAGGTGCACACAGAGCCATACAGAGATTAGGAGGAGAGAGAGAAAAAAGACTGCAGCAAGGCAGACTGGAGGAAAAAAAAAAAAAAAAATTCCAGCAGACTTCTTATAACTCTCCTTTCTCAACCTGGGTCTTTAACACTTTATGGGCCGGTCAAACTGTCATGATCTCTGCAGGCAGAGATCATAGCAAGCCTATAGAGGGACAAGCTCTCGGAAGATGGAACTATACTGACCATGAACTAAGCCTGCCGCGCAACTAGAAATAGCCAGGTAGCATTTCCTATTTATCGCTAGATGCCCAGCTCTGGCCTAAGACCTAAATAGCTAGCAGAGGGAAATATAAGACCTGGCTCACCTCTAGAGAAATATTCCAAAGAAGACAGTAGCCCCCCACATATAATGACGGTGAGTTCAGATGAAACAACAAACGCAGCAGGAAAATAGTCTTAGCAAATTTGAGGTCCGCTTACTAGATAGCAGAAGACAGATAGTATACTTTCATGGTCAGCAGAAAAACACTAACAAAACACCATCCAGAGATTACCTTAAACTCTGGCATTAACTCATAACGCCAGAGTAGCAATCCCTGATCAACGAGAGCTTTCCAGACACAGTAACAAAACTTCAGCTGTGAACTGGAACAAATAGGCAAAACAAAACATGGACAAAAGTCCAACTTATCTAGTAGTTGTCTAGAAGCAGGAACAAGCACTGAGAGGCATCAGATAACATTGTTGACCGGCAAGAAACCACCAGAGAAATGAGCTTAAATAGCGACACCCACTACTGATGGAACCAGGTGAAACAGGAAAGAGGATGACAAGTCCAATTCCACAAGCGGCCACCGGGGGAGCCCAGAATCAAAATTCACAACAGGTATCGCTGTAATTGCACTGACCCAAAGAATAAAATCGCCTAATCACTTACACCACATGAAGAATGGCGTAAAAAAATAAAACCAATTCTTCACATGCTGTTGATTTTTTCATTCTGCCTCCCAAAGATCGCAGTAAGGCTTGGAGCACATTTATCCTGCGCATTGTGCTGAGCGCTTACTCCAAAGTTTCTGTGTAAATCTCTGAAATACATGATTCAGATGGAACCTCTATTCCCTATAATGAAGCAGAGGGAGGCACTGTAGACGCTATAGGACCTGTATTCCAGCGGTGTCCATCTTTTTAGGATTGCATAAAAATGCCATGGGCAACAGTTTTGCGCACTTATGAAAAGGACAATGCTGAACAGAGGCCAGACAGAGTCCAGAGTAACTCTGCTGCCTCATTATAGTGAATGAATCCATTGGGGGTTTCATCTGTCACGTCACTCGGAGACTAAGGGCTCATACTCACATGCGAGAAACTTGGATGAGTCTCGCAAGTCAATACCCGGCACTGCACCTGGCACTCAGATGCGGAGCATGATGCTGCATGTATTGCTATGCGGCCGCACGCTCCGATCTGAGTGCCGGGTATTGACGTGCGAGACTCATCCGAGTTTCTCGCAGGTAAGTATGAGCCCTTAGAAGGAAACCCCGATGTAAATGCTCAGCATAGAGCACCAGATAAATGTGATCCTAAATGTTATGTAAAATGTTCCCAATAAAAGTTTCAACTCAATCCACAAAAAGCAAGTCCCCACTTAGGTCCGTCATCTGTTAACGGAAATATATGGGGCTTCCATGTTAAAGGTAGCACGGAGGCTCCAGAAAAGCGAAATGGCTCCTCGCTCACCAAAAGAAATTCAGCAAATTCTCCGCTCCCAAATCCAAATGCCCCCCTCCCTTCCGAGTCTCAGTGTGCCTAAACCACATTTAGCGCCCACATTTGTGTAGTGATGAGAGCCCGCTTAATTTACAGGTGCATGTCTCCAGAAGCATGAGCTGGGCATAATTTACTGGTGACTGCAACGGCAGTTTGCAATTTTCACTCAGCAACATCCACTGCTGCTTGTTTCTGGAATATGCCCATGGAGTCAAAATCGTCACTATACCTGTAGATAAATTCCCAAACGGGTATCCAAAGTGGGGTCACTTGAGGGGGCATTCTGCGTTTCTAGCACTTAGGGGCTCTGTATATGGTGTCCGCAAACTATTCTAAGAAAATCAGAGCTCCAGGAGAGAAATAGCAGTCCGTCCCTCCCAAGTCTCTCCATATTGCCAAGTAGTACTGTACAGCCACATAGAGGGTATTTCTACATTCAGCAGAAATTGTGGGACAAATTTTGGTGCCATTTTTACCGTTTTCCCAGTATGAAAATGTTAAATTTGGGGCTAAAACAATTTTAGTGGTAAAAATGTAAATTATTCTTTCTTCACTGCCCAATGGTATAAAATTCTGTGACACACCTGTGGTGTCAATATAATCACTGCACCCCTAGATGAATTCATTGAGAGGTTTAGTTTGTAAAATGGGGTCACTTTTGGGGGGTTCTGCTGTTCTGGCTCCTCAGTGGCCATGCCAATGTGACATGACACCCTCAAAACAGTGCATCGATATGTGCACTGTAATATGACACTTCTCTCCTGAGCTTTGCACTGTGCCTCAAAAGTAGTTTTTGACCACACATATCAGTGAACTCAGGAGTAATTGCAAAACAATTTTTGGAGTTCATTTTCTCCTGTTACCCTTATGAAAATACAACATTTGAAGCTAAAAGATATTTTTTTATTTTCACGGCTTGATGTTATAAACTTCTGTGAAGTACCGACAAATTATATGGAGCAATTTCTCCTTTAGCCCTTATGAAAATGCAAAATTTTGAGCTGAAAAAGATTTATCTGGGAAAAATTTGATTTTTTTCATTTTCACAGCTCTACGTTATAAACTTCTGTGAAGCACCTGTGAGTTTAAGGTGTTCAATACACATCTAGATAAGTTCCCTTAGGGGTCTAGTTTACAAAATGGTGTCACTTGTTGGGGGTTTCCACTGTTTAGGCACATCAGGGACTCTCCAAACATGACATGGCATCCGCTATGTATTCCATTAAATTTTACATTCAAGGTATATGCATAGGTATTCGTGTGTTACTTCCTGATGAAGTCACTTAGACTTCGAAACGCGTTGAATAAACCACCTCTCTTTATGTGAAATACGTCTGGACATACGATTATTCACCAGCGCAGATTATATCCACATTAACCCCTTCATTTATCGCCTTTTGAATGTACCTACAGCATGGTCACTTGCTGACCCGCGGACCTGCCGCAGCAGATAACTTTATATGCTTTATCAAAAGCTCCATCTGGTGAGTAGAATCTGATTATATCAATTCATTTTGCGTTGGATAAGACCCTATTTGCGCTGATCTCTCCAGCAGTATTCCTTGGACATTCAAAAGATAAAAAGGCGCTCCTTCCCTTCCAAGCCCTGCCATGCACCCAAACAGTTGTTTCCTACACATATTGGTTATCTGCGTATCTGCAAAACTTGGAGCTAAAAAAGATTTATCTGGGAAAAATGTGATTCTTTTTATTTTCACGGCTCTACGCTATAAACTTCTGTAAAGCACCTGTGGGTTCAAGGTGCTCAATACACATCTACAAAAAGTTCCCTAAGGTTTCTCATTTCCAAAATGGTGTCACTTCTTGAGGGTTTCCACTGTTTAGGCACATCACAGGCTTTCCAAACATGACATGGCGTCCGCTAATTATGCCAGCAAATTTTACATTCAAAAAGTGAAATGGCACTCCTTCCCTTCCGAGCCCTGCCGTGTGCCCAAACAGTAGATTTCCCCCACATATGGGGTATCAGCATGCTCAGGAGAAATTGCACAACAAAACGTATTGTCCATTTTCTCCTGTTACTTTTGCGAAAGTAAAAAAAAAGTAGAAAAGAAAAAGCAACGAAGATCAGCTCACCTCGTCTCAGTCCCAGCGCACGGATCATGCAGTGCTGCAAGTAGTATGAAGGAAAAGCAGAAGTCCAGCGTGGGTGATGTCCATAAAAAATACCTTTTATTCCATTTTCGTTAAAAGCACATAAATCCAAAGTCCATCTTCATATCCATAGACACAAAAACGGGTGATTCATACCAGTGACAGTCACAGGCTTAAAGTGCATTAAAATCAAACGCGTTTCAATGGTCGTGCCGCCTTACTCATTGTGATCACAATGTGCATCATGACATGATTATTTGAAGTTTGGGTGTAATAGCCTTTTGGTGCATAGGGGTAGAACTGTGGGTAGGATGGCGTCCATGCCCTGGGCAACGCTTGCACAAATTAATCTCCTAGTGGCCTTGAGTAAAATAGCACCAGTGATGGTGCATGCACATGGAGCGGCCCCCAAACGCAGGGCAGCAGGGTACTCGGTACTGGGTCTCTCTCTCGGTTCTGGGGATGTCACGGTGGCCTGACCCGGTCCGTGGCCCTGCTAAGGGGCGCCCAATTAAAGATGTAGGTGACGGTGTAGGTCGCAGTAAATAACGAGGACACAGGGTTGCAGTCTCTTTACCTCTTTACTGAAGGCTTCGGCATCCGCAATCCAGAGCACTGCTAACAGGGCTGGCTGAGACCGGCCGGTCCGAAGGCACATCCAGAGTTCCCTTTGCAGGTGGAAATCAGTAGCCTACCTACTAGCACCTGGGTGTTGTAGTACTTCCCTGCTGAGCACCACGGGATAGTCCTCACAACTGTCGTGTATGTTTCTGTTCTTTCTCTCTGTCCCCCAGATGATATGGATAGGACGCACCCGTATGACGGGGGTAGGCCTGGAGTTATTTTATAGGGACCCTAGAGACGCCCCTCTCCCACAATTGCCTCAGTTGTCTTCATTAGGTGATTAAGGTGAGGCAGCCAACCTAAAGTCAACTGCCCTGCCATTGGTTTGAAGTAATGCGTAGAGCCTAATACTTCCTCGGCGTTCCGGCCACTGGCTACGCGCCTCAGAAGAAGGTTCTATCGCCTTTGTGCTGTGATCTCGTTTCTCACTTCTCCACAATATACTTCGCTTCGTGTCCTTTCTTAAGATGCCGCCGCAATGAAGTGCAGGTGTGGCTCCGTAACGATCTGTTCTTTTGCTAGGCCACTGTCAGGATCCCACCCCTGACAGGGACCCCCCTGAATCTTCCCAAGTAACGCTCTTCTCTCACTAGATGTTACCTGGGCAAAACCCAGTCAGCTTCTCTCTAACTTCCTATCCAACCCCCAGTTTTACCAGAGTGTGAGGAGTGGCCTAATACATAGAACCCTTTGCCCCCCTGGTGGCCGGAGTGTGAAGTGTAATGTGTGACTGTGATACCTGGTCAGGTGAACTCCTTTAGTGCAATCAGACGTAACATCACTCCCCTTAGTGGCAGAGCAACATTACTGCAACGACCAGGACTCTGGGGTGCTGCACACAGATTTAGATCTTGGCTCAATCACTTGCTGAGATTTCAATCTGCGCATATGCTGCCACCAGTAAACAAAAAAAGTAGGCAGGCACAACCTCTCGGGATCACCTAAAGCATGCTACAAAAATACAAGACAATAAACAAAAAAAGAAAAGAAAGGGTAGCATGCAAGCAAAAGGGATCACCAGGACAATAACTTTACCAAAAAATATCAATTTTTATTAGACCACATTGTTGAAACACTACACACCACAGTTAAAAACACTTAAAATTTGCAAAGACATAGCAAAAAGTTGATATAGACTGGACCAATAATATGATCAAAACCACAGTGCCACCCACCAAGCTACCTAAGGAACCATACAAAAAATCCCCACGTGGCTACAAAATAGCCAAACCATAGAGCTACAGATGCCTCTGTGCCCGGTGCCACCTGCTTTATTTATCTGTTTGATTTACCATCTTCTATTGCCCTGATCTACCAATGGGGATGCTACCTTGGAAGCCTGCTATATTTTGTCAGGTAGTATAGGACGCTCTATGGTTTGGCTATTTTGTAGCCACGTGGGGATTTTTTGTATGGTTCCTTAGGTAGCTTGGTGGGTGGCACTGTGGTTTTGATCATATTATTGGTCCAGTCTATATCAACTTTTTGCTATGTCTTTGCAAATTTTAAGTGTTTTTAACTGTGGTGTGTAGTGTTTCAACAATGTGGTCTAATAAAAATTGATATTTTTTGGTAAAGTTATTGTCCTGGTGATCCCTTTTGCTTGCATGCTACCCTTTCTTTTCTTTTTTTGTTTATTATGCTGCCACCAGTGCCATGGTACTATAAAAGTTGGGAGATTAATCAGGAGGACAGCGCCAGCATGAACTTTAAAAAAGGAGGTAGATATAGACACCAGAGGCAGAGGAGTGGCCAGGGCAGAGCTGTAGACCCTACGCATAGTCCCGTCCTTAGGGTATGTGCACACGTTCAGGATTTCTTGCAGAAATGTCCTGAAGAAAACCGGAAATTTTCTGCAAGAAATCCGCTTTTTTTTTTTGCGTTTTTTTTCCGTTTTTTAGCATTCTGCAAGCGTAATTAGCTTGCAGAATGCTAAAGTTTTCCAAGCGATCTGTAGCATCGCTTGGAAAACTGACTGACAAGTTGGTCACACTTGTCAAACATACTGTTTGACAAGTGTGACCAACTTTTTACTATAGATGCAGCTTATGCAGCATCTATAGTAAAAGATAGAATGTTTTAAAATAATAAAAAAAATAAAAAAATGCTTATACTCACCCAGACATCTCATCAGCGGCGTCCGTTCGTCTTCCTATAGCTGGTCTGTGCGCACAGGACCTTCCGTGACGTCACGGTCACGTGAGCGGTCACATGACCGCTCACGACCAATCACAGGACAGTGACGTCATCGGCAGGTCTTTCGCCGCACACCAGCTACAGGAACCGAACGGCAGCGTGCAGTGGAGGCGGGAAGACATCGAGGGTGAGTATAGGACTGTTTTTTATTTTAATTCTTATTTTTTTGACCACTTATATGGTGCCCAGTGCATGGAGGAGAGTCTCCTCTCCTCCACCCTGGGTACCAACCGCACATAATCTGCTTACTTCCCGCATCGTGGGCACAGCCCCGTGCGGAAAGTAAGCAGATCAATGGACCCCTAGGTGTGCGGAATCCCCTGCAATTCCGCATTTTAATGAACATGTTGCTTTTTTTTCCGCGATGCGATTTTTTCGCGGAAAAAAAGGCTACATTTGCACAAAAAATGCGGAATACACTTAAAATAATAGGAGGCATATGTAAGCCTTTTTTTCGCGTTTTTATCACGTTTTTATAGCGAAAAAACGCGAAAAAAACGCGAAAAATACTGAACGTGTGCACATGGCCTTATGCACAGAAAGGTTATTACACTATTACATTATCAGGATGCAGATTTTTTCACTAAAAGTATCTACTGAATCTGTATAACCGCACCATTATGGCCATGCCTTTACTTTAACATGCAAAATCATGATGATACGTTCTCTTTACTTTGCCATGTCATTTACATAAGTGGAAAATCTGACCCTCAAAAATGAAAAAAGTGATGAAAAAACAAAAGGCCCAGAAGAGTTTGTAATATATCTTATGAAGTATACACTGTGTGCAGAATTATTAGGCAAGTTGTATTTTAAAGGATTATTTTTAATATTGATCAACTACTATGTTCTCAATCAACCCAAAAGACTCATAAATATCAAAGCTTAATATATTTGGAAGTTGGAGTGGTTTTTTTTAGATTTGGCTATCTTGGGAGGATATCTGTTTGTGCAGGTAACTATTATTGTGCAGAATTATTAGGCAACTTAATAAAAACCAAATATATTCCCATCTCACTTGTTTATTTTCACCAGGTAAACCAATATCACTGCACAAAATTTAGAAATAAGCATTGTCCTGCATGAAAATCTTGTTTTTCTTGAACGATACCGACTTCTTCCTGTATCACTGCTTGAAGAAGTTGTCTTCTTGAAACTGGCAGTAGGTCTGGGAGTTGAGCTTCACTCCATCCTCAACCCGAAAAGGTCCCACAAGTTCATCTTTGATGATACCAGCCCATACCAGTACCCCACCTTCACCTTCCTGGCGTCTGAGTCGGAGTGGAGCTCTCTGCCCTTTATTGATCCAACCTCTGGCCCATCAAGAGTCACCTTCATTTCATCAGTCCATAAAACCTTTGAAAAGTCAGTCTTAAGATATTTCTTGGCCCAGTCTTGACATTTTATCTTATGTTTCTTGTTCAAAGGTGGTCGTTTTTCAGCCTTCCTTACCTTAGCCATATCCCTGAGTATCGCACACCTTGTGCTTTTTGTTACTCCAGTAAAGTTGTAGCTCTGAAATATGGCAAAACTGGTGGCACATGGCATCTTGGCAGCTTCACGCTTGATTTTCCTCAATTCATGGGCAGTTATTTTGCGCCTTTTTTGCCCAACACGCTTCTTGCGACCCTGTTGGCTATTTGCCATGAAACGCTTGATTGTTCGGTGATCACGCTTCAAAAGTTTGGCAATTTCAAGACTGCTGCATCCCTCTGCAAGATATCTCACAATTTTGGAATTTTCAGAGCCCGTCAAATCTCTCTTCTGACCCATTTTGCCAAAGGAAAGGAAGTTGCCTAATAATTAAGCACACCTTATATAGGGTTTTGATGTCATTAGACAACACCCCTCCTCATTACAGAGATGCACATCACCTGATTTACTTAATTGGTAGTTGGCTCTCAAGCCTGAACAGCTTGGAGTAGGACAACATGTATAAAAAGTATCATGGGATCAAAATACAACTTGCCTAATAATTCTGCACACAGTGTATATGATTCTTTCTCCACATATTAGCCACTTCTCCCCCACCCTTGCCCCCCGCCACCTATACTCATTATTTACTCTGAAAAACATCTCAAATCTACCTTGCTCAAGATAAGATGGACTGCCAAGTTACTGCAGGATCAATTTACAGCTGCCTTTTGATGAGGAGAGGAGTGAGAAAGGAAGGGAGAGGGGATCACAGTTTTCTAGTAAGTGTTTATCTCAGTATTTAGTGTAAGGCCATGTGCACACGTTAAGTATTTTTCGCGTTTTTTTCGCTATAAAAACGTGATAAAAACGCGAAAAAAACGCTAACATATGCCTCCTATTATTTTAAGTGTATTCCGCATTTTTTGTGCAAATGTAGCCTTTTTTCCGCGAAAAAATCGCATCGCGGAAAAAAAAGCAACATGTTCATTAAAATGCGGAATTGCAGGGGATTCCGCACACCTAGGGGTCCATTGATCTGCTTACTTCCCGCACGGGGCTGTGCACACCATGCGGGAAGTAAGCAGATTATGTGCGGTTGGTACCCAGGGTGGAGGAGAGGAGACTCTCCTCCACGGACTGGGCACCATATAAGTGGTCAAAAAATAAGAATTAAAATAAAAAATAGTCCTATACTCACCCTCGATGTCTTCCCGCCTCCACTGCACGCTGTCGCTTCGGTTCCTGTAGCTGATGTGCGGTGAAGGACCCTGCCGATGACGTCACTGTCCTGTGATTGGTCGTGAGCGGTCATGTGACCGCTCACGTGACCGTGACGTCACGGAAGGTCCTGTGCGCACAGACCAGCTATAGAAAGAGGAACGGACGCCGCTGAGGAGATGTCTGGGTGAGTATAAGCATTTTTTTATTTTTTTTATTATTTTTAAACATTCTATCTTTTACTATAGATGCTGCACAGGCTGCATCTATAGTAAAAAGTTGGTCACACTTGTCAAACGTTATGTTTGACAAGTGTGACCAACCTGTCAGTCAGTTTTCCAAGCGATGCTACAGATCGCTTGGAAAACTTTAGCATTCTGCAAGCTAATTACGCTTGCAGAATGCTAAAAAAACTCAAAAAAAACGGAAAAAAAAACGCAAAAAAAAAAATGCGGATTTCTTGCAGAAAATTTCCGGTTTTCTTCAGGAAATTTCTGCAAGAAATCCGCAACGTGTGCACATACCCTAATGCCTATGCTGCTGCTTTTGCAAATATCCCTCTTGTTAGTATTTGCTGTGTATGGGTGACATCGTAGCAGCTAATCACTACCTACTAGCTCAGAGACAAGTAAAAACTCAGAGATAAAGGCTGCACAGGGGAAATCTAATGAGAAACTCAGGTTACAGGTCATATAAAAACCAGTAGTGTTAGTCTTCATGTGTACTTATGACAGTACAGGTCCTTCTCAAAAAATTAGCATATAGTGTTAAATTTCATTATTTACCATAATGTAATGATTACAATTAAACTTTCATATATTATAGATTCATTATCCACCAACTGAAATTTGTCAGGTCTTTTTATTGTTTTAATACTGATGATTTTGGCATACAACTCCTGATAACCCAAAAAACCTGTCTCAATAAATTAGCATATTTCACCCGTCCAATCAAATAAAAGTGTTTTTTAATAACAAACAAAAAAAACATCAAATAATAATGTTCAGTTATGGACTCAATACTTGGTCGGGAATCCTTTGGCAGAAATGACTGCTTCAATGCGGCGTGGCATGGAGGCAATCAGCCTGTGACACTGCTGAGATGTTATGGAGGCCCAGGATGCTTCAGGATGCGGCCTTAAGCTCATCCAGAGTGTTGGGTCTTGCGTCTCTCAACTTTCTCTTCACAATATCCCACAGATTCTCTATGGGGTTCAGGTCAGGAGAGTTGGCAGGCCAATTGAGCACAGTAATACCATGGTCAGTAAACCATTTACCAGTGGTTTTGGCACTGTGAGCAGGTGCCAGGTCGTGCTGAAAAATGAAATCTTCATCTCCATAAAGCATTTCAGCCGATGGAAGCATGAAGTGCTCCAAAATCTCCTGATAGCTAGCTGCATTGACGCTGCCCTTGATGAAACACAATGGACCCACACCATCACTGACTGTGGGTACTTGACACTGGACTTCAGGCATTTTGGCATTTCCTTCTCCCCAGTCTTCCTCCAGACTCTGGCACCTTGATTTCCGAATGACATGCAAAATTTGCTTTCATCAGAAAAAAGTACTTGGGACCACTTAGCAACAGTCCAGTGCTGCTTCTCTGTAGCCCAGGTCAGGCGCTTCTGCCGCTGTTTATGGTTCAAAAGTGGCTTTACCTGGGGAATGCGGCACCTGTAGCCCATTTCCTGCACACGCCTGTGCACGGTGGCTCTGGATGTTTCCACACCAGACTCAGTCCACTGCTTCCTCAGGTTCCCCAAGGTCTGGAATCGGTCCTTCTCCACAATCTTCCTCAGGGTCCGGTCACCTCTTCTCGTTGTACAGCGTTTTCTGCCACATTGTTTCCTTCCAACAGACTTACCATTGAGGTGCCTTGATACAGCACTCTGGGAACAGCCTATTTGTTGAGAAATTTCTTTCTGGGTCTTACCCTCTTGCTTGAGGGTGTCAATGATGGCCTTCTTGACATCTGTCAGGTCGCTAGTCTTACCCATGATGGGGGTTTTGAGTAATGAACCAGGCAGGGAGTTTTTAAAAGCCTCAGGTATCTTTTGCATGTGTTTAGAGTTAATTAGTTGATTCAGAAGATTAGGGTAATAGGTCATTTAGAGAACCTTTTCTTGATATGCTAATTTATTGAGACAGGTTTTTTGGGTTATCAGGAGTTGTATGCCAAAATCATCAGTATTAAAACAATAAAAGACCTGACAAATTTCAGTTGGTGGATAATGAATCTATAATATATGAAAGTTTAATTGTAATCATTACATTATGGTAAATAATGAAATTTAACACTATATGCTAATTTTTTGAGAAGGACCTGTATATTCTGACACTACAGGTTTTCTTTAAACAGTAAAATAGATCAAATGTGGAAACACCTGATTTTTTTTAATTTACTAATTAGGCCCAATAAATGTAGAACTGAAGGTCTACAAAAGTACATCCAATAATGTAAGATGTCGTATCACAATCCATAGTGAATATTATTAGTGATGATTATTATAGTGAGTATTCTGAAGAAGTGCACTTATCAAATTGTATTTATTATCGTGACAGAGAAAAACACATTCATCTAGATGTAACCAATAATCCATATTCCATCTCTCCACAGGACTGCACTCATATTGACACGTAGTAATAGATTAGTTCACAGTTTCTAATAATCATCTGTTTCTTGCTATAAAGAAAACACCAGTCTCATTAGTTTAGGATTAGGAACTGTTTATAATTATAATAATGTATGAAGATTGTTTTGTGACATCAGATCACAGATCCACGTCAAGTTGCAGACATTTTGAAAAACAAATAGAAATTATGCAAAATTTTATAAAATTGTGTACCTGGCATGATACATATGGCACATCTTGCTAAGTGTGTTAGATATTTTCTCTTCTTTAATTTCATCTCTTATCTTTTTTTTATTTTGCACCACTTCATTTGTGCTACAAAATATTGTTAATTTAATATTGTAATTTTAAGACTCCTGTGAGCCTCAACTCTACAGCATATAGATATGCCTCACACTGCAGGTATAGTCGTAATTAGTGATGAGCGAATATACTCGTTACTTGGGTTTTCCCGAGCACGCTCGGGTGGTCTCCGAGTATTTGTTAGTGTTCGGAGATTTCGTTTTCCTTGCCGCCAGCTAGATGATTTGCGGCTACTAGACAGCTTGATTACATGTGGGGATTCCCTAGCAACCAGGCAACCCCCTCATGTATTCAGCCTGGCTAACAGCTGGAAATCAAGCAGCTGAATCAACAAAAACAAATCTCCGAACACTAATAAATACTCGGAGATCACCCGAGCGTGCTCGGAAAAACCCGAGTAACGAGTATATTCGCTCATCACTAGTCGTAATGCTTTTGAGGCACGTTCCAATTTTATTCTACAGCATTTTGCCTATTATAGTAAATCTCACTTACTATTTGCACAAGTACATTTTGGAGACAACTCAGGGAACCGTGCAAGTGGTGGATATTACTAATGTTTTATATTGTACTATGTCTTTTCTAGCAAATAATCATCTCAACTTTTTATCCATGATGACTGATAAAGTAGAACAAAACAATTAGTCAAGCTTACTTTACTGGTAAGATAATTAGGCTACATGTTTTATTTATTTGTTTTATTTGCTTGTATAGTGCCATTAATTCCACAGCGCTCTACAGATATTATCATCCCTGTCCCTATTGGGGCTCACAATCTAGATTCCCTATCGTTATGTATTTGGAGTCTGAAAGAAAAGCGGAGAACCCAGAGGAAACCCATGCAAACAAGGGGAGAAGATACAAACTCCTTGTAGATTTTGTCCTTGGTTGGATTTTTAACCCAAGATCCCAGAACAGTACCTTATTAAAGAGAACCTGGCATGTAAAAAAAAAACTATTTCAGAATCAAAACAAATAGCTTTAACCCCTTCACTACTGATGACATAAATACAGTAAAAAGTTAAAAAAAAGTATTTAAAAATATTTTTTTTAAAAAGCAAAAGTTCAAATCACCCTCCCTTTAGCCCCATTGTTTCATTTTAATCATAAAAAATACACATATTTGGGATATGCTATACTTGGCAAATGTCCCATAGATTGAAATATAAAATAAATTATTCCAATTGGTAAACAGCATAGCAAAAAAAAAAAAAAAATGCAAGAATTTAACTTTTTTGGTTGCTGCCACATTGCAATAACAGGCAATCAAAACATCACATCTATCCCAAAATTGTATCAGTAAAAAGGTCAGCTCAGAGCGCAAAAAATAAGCCCTCACACAGCCCTAGATCTCGAAAAATGAGAAAGTTACAGGTCTTTTAAAATGGCATTGAAGGCAAATTTTTTTTTTTACAAAGATTTTTTTTCACCACATAACCCCTTAACGACCACCGATACGCCTCTAAACGGCGGCAGTTAAGGGTACTTATTCCTCAGCACCGCTTTTTAACAGCGCTGAGAAATAAGGTTATAGCGCCCCCCCCAGCGTTGGAAATTCTCATGATTCAGGTCGGTTTTTACCGACCCCAGTGTTGCGATCACAGTTATTCACGGAATAACAGCGGCCGCAAAAAAAAAGTTTGATTTCCCATTTAATTTCTCTCCTCTGATATGATCTAGCATATCAGAGGAGAGAGAAATGGGATCCCTTTGCCCTCCCGATACCTCTGGTGTCCCTGGACCCTCCTGCATCCCCCAGTCCTGTACCCCGGCCGTTGGCGTCTTCTTCAGGGAAAAAAATGATGGGCACATGCGCAGTGCAACAATGGGAAATTTTTCCTATTGGTTCATTTTCATCAAAGTGATCAGATTTTAAAAAAAATAGTAAATCAAACCCCTCTTAATCACCCAGTTAGGTAAAAATAATAAAATAAAATGTATTTATTTCCATTTTTCCATTAGGGATGGGGTTGGGGCTAGGGTTAGGGCTAGGGTTGGGGTTAGGTTTCTGTTGGGGTTAGGTTAGGGTTGTGGTTAGGGTTATGGTTAGGATTACGGTTAGGGGTGTGTTAGGGTTAAGGTTGTGGTTAGGGTTATGGTTAGGGGTGTGTTGGGGTTAGGGTTGGAGTTAGAATTAGGGGGGTTCCACTGTTTAGGTACATCAGGGAGTCTCCAAATGCGATATGGCACCCACTATTTATTCCAGCCAATTTTGCGTTCAAAAAGTCAAATGGTGCTCCCTCCCTGAGCCCTGCCATGCGCCCAAACAGTTGCTTATCCCCACATATGGGGTATTGGCATAATCAGGAGAAATTGTACAACAAACCTTATGGTCCATTTTCTCCTTATACCCTTGTGAAAATAAAAAAAATTTGGTTCATTTTTTTTCCTTCAACATTGCTTTATTTCTCATAAAGCACCTGAAGTTTTAGTAAACTTGAATATGGTTTTGCGCACCTTGAGAGGTGCAGTTTTTAGAATGGTGTCACTTTTGGGTGATTTCTGTTATATTGACCCCCATACTCACTTCAAATGTGAGGTGATCCCTAAAAACTGGTTTTGTAAATTATGTTTCCAAAATTGTGCTGATGTAAGTTGACATGTGGGAAATGTTATTTATTAACTATTTTGTGTGACATCACTCTTTGATTTAAGGGTACAAAAATTAAAAGTTTGAAAATTGCAAAATTTTCTACATTTTTGCTACAGGAAAGATATATATATCTTTGCACTGTGATAGCCAGTAGATAGAAAAATATTTAGAATTGAGAGTCCTCAGTGGTTGATACCTTTTAATGACCTACGCCGGGGTCACACTAGCATTGAATACGGACATGTGCTATTGCGAGAAAACATCGCATAGCACTCGGACCATGGGGTAGCTCCCATCATGTTTTTTTCTCGGGCGTATTCTGCGTGCGAGAGAAATCGCAGCATGCTGCGACTGTACGCGTATATATGCAAGTCTATGGGTGTGAGAAAAAAATCAGACACCCCACGGACCATCCGTGTGACTTGCCAGAAATAGGCACACATTTTCCTCATTTCAGCCCATTGAGCCATTAAATTCAATGAGGAAAAGCAGGGAGAAATGTAAAGCCATACGGATGTCATACGGATACATAGGTGCGAGAAAATCGCATCATGGCATTGCAAACGAATTACACACGGATGACCATATGGAGAACACTTGTGCGACTCTCGGCAGGGAGACTTGGACCGATTTTCCAAATAGTGTGACCCCGACTTAACTGAAAAGATGGTAACAAACTGCAAACTTTCGAGACTACTCAGGTCTCTTCATCAGGCATAGACTAAGGCCGGGGACACACTGGTGCGAGATACGGCCGAGTCTCGCTGGTTAAAAGCAAGCTGTGGCACCTGCACTCCGGAGCGGAGCGTGCAGCTGCATAGCAATACATGGAGCTGCACGCTCCGCTCCGGAGTGCCGCTGCCACTGCTTGCTTTTAACCAGCGAGACTCGGCCGTATCTCGCACCAGTGTGTCTCCGGCCTAATACAAAATCTGAAGAATCACATACAGCTCTGGCAAAAATTAAGAGACCACCACATCAAAACCCTGTCATGGGCAGCCCAATCTCCAGACCTGAACCCCATTGAAAACCTGTTTTAGTCACAAGCCACCAAACAAAGAAGAACATTTTTTGAGCCAGAAGCAGTGTGAAAGACTGGTGGAAAGCATGCCAAGACGCATGAAAGCTGTGATTAAAAATAATGGTTATTCCACAAAATATTGATTTCTGAACTCTTCCTGAGTTAAAACATTAGTACTCATGATTATGAACTTGTTTTCTTTCCATTATTTGAGGTCTGAAAGCACTATTTTTATTTTTTTTTTTATTTTGACCATTTCTCCTTTCCAGAAAAAAACAATTTATTGCTTTGAAAATCGGAGACATGTTGTCAGATGTTTGCAGACTAAAAGAACTATTTACATTTTACTCAAAAATATACCTATAAAGAGAAAAATCAGACAAACTGAACATTTTGCAGTGGTCTCTTAATTTTTGCCAGAGCTGTATTTATACACAACTGTTGTGAATTCCGTTCTCGGGCTCCCTCCTGTGGTCATGAGTGGTACTGTGTGAGTTTGTTCTTGGGCTCCCTCTGGTGGCCTTTAGCGATATGGCTGGGCTCAGCTGTTTCATCTCCTGCTAGGCTGGGCCTATTTAACTCACCTGGACCTTCACTTGTCGCCTGCTGTCGGTGTATTCAGTCCTGATCCTGTGCTCTCCTGAATATTCCTTGTGACCATTCTCCTGCTATGAGAAGCTAAGTTTGCTTGTTCAGTTTCTCATTGTTTCCTTGAAAACGTTTCTCATTATATGATGAGTTCAGCCCAGCTTGCTTTCATGTGATTTTTTGCTTGCTGGTTAGTTCTGGGGTGCAGAGTGCGCCCCTCACATCGTGAGTCGGTGTGGGGGTTCTTGTATTCTCTGCGTGGTTTACTTTTGATAGTTTTTGTACTGACCGCACAGACACCTATCTTTATCTGCCTATCTAGTATTAGCGGGCCTCATTTGCTAAACCTGTTTCATCTCTACGTTTGTGTTTTCCCCTTAACTCACCGTTATTATTTGTGGGGGGCTATCTAAAACTTTGGGGATATTTCTCTGAGGCAAGTGAGGTCTTTGCTTTCTCTCTAGGGGTAGTCAGTTTCTCAGGCTGTGACGAGGCGTCTAGGTTTTCAGGTAACGCTCCACAGCTGCCTTTAGTGTGTTTGGATAGGATCAGGATTGCGGTCAGTATAGCTTCCACATCCCCAGAACTTGTCCTATATATTCAGGGTATATGTGTCAGGTCAGTTTGAGATCCTACCACCAGGATCATAACAGTACAGCAGGCCAACAAAGTGTTAATGCAGCAGAAGAGGGAGAAGAGAAATCCTGAAGTCATTTTTTTTTTTTTTTTCCTCTGCACTGTGTTTGGCTTCTCTCCTCCCCTTAATCTCTGGGTGGTTCTGAATTCAGTTGCAGATATGGACATTCAGAGTCTGTCTTCTAGTGTGGATCATCTCACTGCAAGGGTACAGGGCATTCAGGATTATGTAGTCTACAGTCCTATGTCAGAGCCTAAAATACCAATTCCTGAGCTGTTTTCCGGAGATAGATCTAGGTTTTTGAACTTTAAGAATAATTGTAAGTTATTCCTTTCTCTGAGACCTCGCTCCTCTGGTGATTCTGTTCAGCAAGTTAAAATTGTTATTTCTTTGTTGCGTGGTGACCCCCAAGATTGGGCATTCTCTCTGGCGCCAGGAGATCCTGCATTGCTAAATGTGGATGCGTTTTTTCTGGCGCTTGGAGTGCTTTATGAGGAACCTAATCTGGTAGACCAAGCAGAGAAGGTTTTGCTGGCTCTCTCTCAGGGTCAAGATGAAGCAGAGGTTTACTGTCATAAGTTTAGGAAGTGGTCTGTGCTCACTCAATGGAATGAGTGCGCCCTGGCGGCGATTTTCAGAAAGGGTCTTTCGGAAGCCCTAAAAGATGTTATGGTGGGGTTCCCCATGCCTGCGGGTCTGAATGAGTCAATGTCTTTGGCCATTCAGATTGATCGGCATTTGCGGGAGCGCAAACCTGTGCACCATCTGGCAGTAATTTCTGAGCAGAAACCTGAGCCTATGCAATGCGACAGGATTCTGACCAGAGTTGAACGGCAAGACTACAGACGTCAGAATGGGTTGTGCTTTTACTGTGGTGATTCTGCTCATGTTATCTCAGCATGCTCTAAGCGCACAAAAAGGTTTACCAAATCTGTCACCATTGGTACTGTACAACCTAAATTCATTCTGTCTGTTACTTTGATTTGCTCTTTGTCATCCTACTCAGTTATGGCTTTTGTGGATTCAGGTGCCGCCCTGAATCTGATGGATTTGTCATTTGCCAGGCGCTGTGGTTTTATCTTGGAGCCTTTACAATTCCCCATTCCACTAAAGGGAATTGATGCTACGCCACTGGCCAAGAATAAACCTCAGTATTGGACTCAAGTAACCATGTCTATGACTCCTGCACATCAGGAGGTGATTCGCTTTCTTGTGCTACATAATTTGCATGATGTTGTCGTGTTGGGTCTGCCATGGCTGCAGGCTCATAATCCAGTCCTGGATTGGAAAGCAATGTCTGTGTCAAGTTGAGGTTGCCAGGGAATTCATGGCGATGCCCCTTTGGTGTCAATTGCTTCTTCTACTCCTTCTGAAGTCCCTGAATTTTTGTCAGACTACCAGGATGTATTTGATGAGCCCAAATCCAGTGCCCTACCTCCTCATAAGGATTGTGATTGTGCTATAAATTTGATTCCTGGTAGTAAGTTCCCTAAGGGGCGACTTTTTAATTTATCTGTACCAGAACATGCCGCTATGCGGAGTTATATAAAGGAGTCCTTGGAGAAGGGGCATATTCGCCCGTCCTCGTCCCCTTTGGGTGCGGGGTTCTTTTTTGTGGCCAAGAAGGATGGTTCTCTGAGACCCTGTATAGATTATCGCCTTCTAAATAACATCACGGTCAAATTTCAGTACCCCTTGCCACTGTTGTCTGATCTGTTTGCTCGGATTAGGGGGGCCAGTTGGTTCACCAAGATAGATCTTCGAGGAGTGTATAATCTTGTGCGCATAAAACAGGGCGATGAATGGAAAACAGCATTTAATACGCCCGAAGGCCATTTTGGGTACTTGGTGATGCCTTTTGGGCTTTCTAATGCTCCCTCTGTGTTTCAGTCCTTCATGCATGACATCTTCCGAGAGTATCTGGATAGATTTATGATTGTGTACCTGGATGATATTTTGGTCTTTTCTGATGACTGGGAGTCTCATGTGAAGCAGGTCAGGATGGTATTTCAGGTCTTGCGTGCCAATGCCTTGTTTGTGAAGGGCTCTAAATGTCTCTTCGGAGTCCAGAAAATTTCTTTTTTGGGCTTTATTTTTTCTCCGTCTACTATTGAGATGGATCCAGTCAAGGTCCAGGCTATTCATGACTGGACTCAACCTACATCTGTGAAGAGTCTTCAGAAGTTCTTGGGTTTTGCTAATTTTTACCGTCGCTTCATCACTAATTTTTCTAGCGTGGTTAAGCCTTTGACGGGTTTGACCAAGAAGGGTTCTGATGTGACGAATTGGTCTCCTGCGGCCGTGGAGGCCTTTCAGGAGCTTAAGCGTCAGTTTTCTTCGGCTCCTGTCTTGCGCCAGACCGATGTCTCTCTTCCCTTTCAGGTTGAGGTTGATGCTTCTGAGATTGGAGCAGGGGCTGTCTTGTCGCAGAGAAGCTCTGATGGCTCTGTGAAGAGACCATGTGCTTTCTTTTCAAGAAAGTTTTTGCCTGCCGAGCGGAATTATGATGTTGGTAATCGTGAGTTGTTGGCAATGAAGTGGGCATTTGAGGAGTGGCGACATTGGCTTGAGGGAGCCAAGCATCGTGTGGTGGTCTTGACGGATCACAAGAATTTGACTTATCTCGAGTCTGCCAAACGGTTGAATCCGAGACAGGCTCGATGGTCGTTGCTTTTCTCTCGTTTCAAATTCGTGGTTTCATATCTTCCGGGTTCGAAAAACGTGAAGGCTGATGCCCTTTCTAGGAGTTTTGTACCTGACTCCCCGGAAGTTTCTGAACCGACTGGTGTTCTCAAAGAGGGGGTGATTTTGTCTGCCATCTCTCCTGATCTGCGACGGGTGTTGCAGGAGTTTCAGGCCAATAGACCTGACCGTTGTCCACCGGAGAGACTGTTTGTCCCAGACAGATGGACCAGTAGAGTTATTTCCGAGGTTCACTCTTCGGTGTTGGCAGGTCATCCTGGGATTTTTGGTACCAGGGATTTGGTGGCGAGATCCTTTTGGTGGCCTTCCTTGTCGCGGGATGTGCGTTCCTTTGTGCAGTCCTGTGGGATTTGTGCTCGGGCCAAGCCTTCGTGTTCTCGTGCCAGTGGATTGCTTTTGCCTTTGCCTGTCCCGAAGAGGCCTTGGACGCATATTTCCATGGATTTTATTTTGGATCTTCCTGTCTCTCAGAAGATGTCTGTCATCTGGGTGGTTTGTGATCGTTTTTCCAAAATGGTCCATTTGGTACCCTTGCCTAAGTTGCCTTCCTCCTCCGATTTGGTGCCACTGTTTTTTCAGAATGTGGTTCATTTACATGGTATTCCGGAGAACATTGTGTCCGACAGAGGATCCCAGTTTGTGTCCAGATTTTGGCGATCCTTTTGTGCTAAGATGGGCATTGAATTGTCTTTTTCGTCAGCCTTCCATCCTCAGACGAATGGTCAAACCGAACGAACTAATCAGACCTTGGAAACTTATTTGAGATGTTTTGTTTCTGCTGACCAGGATGATTGGGTGACCTTTTTGCCATTGGCTGAGTTCGCCCTCAATAATCGGGCTAGTTCTGCTACTTTGGTTTCACCTTTCTTTTGCAATTCTGGTTTTCATCCTCGTTTCTCCTCGGGTCAGGTTGAGTCTTCTGACTGTCCTGGGGTGGATTCTGTGGTGGATAGGTTGCAGCAGATTTGGAACCATGTGGTGGACAATTTGACTTTGTCCCAAGAGAAGGGTCAGCGCTTTGCTAACCGCCGTCGCTGTGTGGGTCCCCGACTTCGTGTGGGGGATTTGGTATGGTTGTCTTCTCGTTATGTCCCGATGAAGGTTTCCTCCCCTAAGTTCAAGCCTCGTTTCATCGGTCCTTATAAGATTTTGGAAATCCTCAACCCTGTGTCTTTTCGTTTGGACCTCCCAACATCGTTTGCCATTCATAATGTGTTCCATAGGTCATTGTTGCGGAGATATGTGGTGCCTGTGATCCCTTCTGTTGATCCTCCTGCTCCGGTCTTGGTCGAGGGGGAGTTGGAATATGTGGTGGAGAAGATCTTGGATTCTCGTATTTCGAGACGGAGACTTCAGTACTTAGTGAAATGGAAGAGTTATGGTCAGGAGGATAATTCCTGGGATGTCGCCTCCGATGTCCATGCGGCCGATTTGGTTCGTGCCTTTCATTTGGCTCGTCCTGGGAGCTCTGGTGAGGGTTCGGTGACCCCTCCTCAAGGGGGGGTACTGTTGTGAATTCCGTTCTCAGGCTCCCTCCTGTGGTCATGAGTGGTACTGTGTGAGTTTGTTCTTGGGCTCCCTCTGGTGGCCTTTAGCGATATGGCTGGGCTCAGCTGTTTCATCTCCTGCTAGGCTGGGCCTATTTAACTCACCTGGACCTTCACTTGTCGCCTGCTGTCGGTGTATTCAGTCCTGATCCTGTGCTCTCCTGAATATTCCTTGTGGCCATTCTCCTGCTATGAGAAGCTAAGTTTGCTTGTTCAGTTTCTCATTGTTTCCTTGAAAACGTTTCTCATTATATGATGAGTTCAGCCCAGCTTGCTTTCATGTGATTTTTTGCTTGCTGGTTAGTTCTGGGGTGCAGAGTGCGCCCCTCACATCGTGAGTCGGTGTGGGGGTTCTTGTATTCTCTGCGTGGTTTACTTTTGATAGTTTTTGTACTGACCGCACAGACACCTATCTTTATCTGCCTATCTAGTATTAGCGGGCCTCATTTGCTAAACCTGTTTCATCTCTACGTTTGTGTTTTCCCCTTAACTCACCGTTATTATTTGTGGGGGGCTATCTAAAACTTTGGGGATATTTCTCTGAGGCAAGTGAGGTCTTTGCTTTCTCTCTAGGGGTAGTCAGTTTCTCAGGCTGTGACGAGGCGTCTAGGTTTTCAGGTAACGCTCCACAGCTGCCTTTAGTGTGTTTGGATAGGATCAGGATTGCGGTCAGTATAGCTTCCACATCCCCAGAACTTGTCCTATATATTCAGGGTATATGTGCCAGGTCAGTTTGAGATCCTACCACCAGGATCATAACACACAACACAGAACAGGAATAATGCAAGTGACATGAAGCAGAACTATCATTTAGGGAGAGGGATAAACAGTTGTGGCCATAAATATGGGAACAGTTTATAGATAAGGAGTGTTACAGTTTTATTGTCCTTTGATTGAGGTCTGGTTCTGTGTTGTGATGCATCCCACGAGGTCTGAGGAGTAAATTCCTTAATTGACTTAAAAAGACATAAATCCATGCCACACATTCATTCCTGCACTGAGTTTGTCAAAGATTGTCATGAGTTGAGTTTATACTCCCAGACTCTTCTGTCTCTCTGAGATTTGAAGTTACCCCCTTAAGGACCAGGGATATTTCCATTTTTGTGTTTCCATTTTTTGCTCCCCTTCATCCCACAGCCATAACTTTTTATTTTTCCATCAATATGCCCATGTGAGGGCTTTTTATTTGCAGAATGAGTTGTATTTTTGAATGGCACCATTGATTTTACCATATCATTTACTGGAAAACTAATTCCAAATGAAGTGAAATTGTAAAAAAAAAGTGCAATTCCACAATTGTTTTTGTATTTTTTTTACCATGTTCACTAAATGCTAAAACTGACCTGCCATTATGATTCTCCAGGTCATTACAAGTTCACAGACATCAAACATGTCTAGTTTCTTTTTTATTTAAGTGGTGAAAAAATTTCCAAAGTTTGCAAAAACTTCCTTTTTTCAGGAATTGGGGTCGGGAGAGGGTTTATTTTTTGCACGCCGATTTGACATTTTTATTGATACCATTTTGGTGTTCATACGATCTTTTGATCGCCTGTTATTGCATTTTATTGCAATGTTGCAATGATGACCAAAAAAATGTAATTCTGGCGTTTCAATTCTTTTTTTCCCTACGCTTCTTACCGATTGGATTAATTATTTTTATATATTGATCGGGCAATTCTGAACGTATCAATACCAAATATGTGTATATTTGATTTTTTTTATTGTTTTATTTTGAATGGGGCGAAAGGGGGGTGATTTGAACTTTTAGAGTTTTTAAATTTTTTTAATATTTTTAAAAACTTTTTTTTCTACTTGCTTTAATAGTCCCCATGGGAGACTAGAAGCTGTGAAAATCCGATCACTTGTGCCACATAGAGCAGGGCTGAGGCCCTGCTATATGTAGCAGAAGTGCTCACTTGCTATGAACGCCGTCCACTGGGCGCGCTTATAGCTATCCTGCTATGACAACCACAGGGGTCTCCTGATGACCCCAGGTTGTCATGTCAACCCAACGGCGACCTGCATTCATGTCACCCGGGCGCCAATGGGAGGAGGTAATGACATTCTTCCTGCTCATGCATGTTAAATGCCACTGTCAGAGTTTGACAGTGGCATTTAACATGTTAACAGCCGCGGGTAGATCACGATTCCACCCACGGCTGTTAGGGGCACAGATCAGCTGTCATGTGCTGGAAATGGTGTGGGCTCATCACCGGCGCCAGCACCAAACAGGGGGAGGTGTCCAATGATGGACACTGCCCATCATTGGACGTTAAGGGGTTAATACCAGTAATTTCATGTCCGTGGTGCTATGATCAGGGATACAAAAATATTTGGCCACAGGTGGATCCATTCTTTTTTTCTCTTATTGTGTGGTGATGAAAATTCATACTTGTTCTAAGCTTTTGCTCTGTCTCCCCTACATACAGACGCCCAGTTGGACATTTAGTACACATAATTAGGTACAACACATTAGATGTGATGCAGATGAAGTACCTGGTATCTTGTAGTCCTGATGTGAGTTGGAGAACTTTATCTTGTCCTTGGCCATTATAAATGGACAGGTTTTACATTTTTTCTGGTTGCAAGGAAAGGTTCCTGTAGATGTTGGAGAGGAATGGGAGCTTCTGACAATGATGCTTCTTAGATATGGGGGCTGCCTAAAACACAGTAGTGGGGGGGTCTGGAAAAATGGATTGTAATCGGGCATCTATTTATAGTAAAGGTTGTAATTTCCGTGCAGCTCCCCTTAGCACCTCCAGATTTGGATTGTAGGTAACTACTAGAGGTACCTGGTTATTTTCTTCTTTAGCTTTGTAATGTAGGAGATGATTCCTTGATATTCTGGTGGCTCTTGTAATTTGATTTTGAATTGTTCTTGTATGGTAGCCCTGATTCAAAAAGGTCTTTCTGAGGCGACCAAGGTGTTTGTCTCTATCCATGTGGTTGGAACATGGATCCGTCACCTGACAATGCAAAGGTGAAATCAACTCAACAAATATGAACCCCACTTGACACCACTACAGGACAAGTGGAAAGAGCTGGGCAAAGCACCAGAATTGTCACATCTAATAGATGTGCCCCTTTTCTGTGCAGCTGTGGGTTACTATTTTTAGGCTGCAGGGGGTCAACATCTATAATTAAAAAATACGGCGTGGAGACCCCTCTATTCTTGATAACCAGCCTTGCTGAAGCTGACAGCTGAGGGTAGCTGTTAGTTTTGCCTGGCTGGTTATAGAAAATACAGGGGAACCCACAACGGTTTTTTTATTTTGCATTTATTTATAGCGCAGGTGGCAGGTGAGGAATACTCCCATCAGCCACTCCTGCTGTCACTGTTATTAAGCGGCAGCAGGCATAGGGTGATGGGAGTGATAGTCCCATCAGCCACCACCTGCTGTCATTGTTATCACTTGAATACAACTCTCATCATTCTTCCCTTCTTGTGCTGATTGCCGCAAGTATTATAAACATGGAGACTCAAGTATCTCTCAAGTATCGTTTTTTTCCAGTACCGGAAATATCAGGATGTGTGAAACCTGCCTTATTATTACAACACAAGAATGTTTGTTTAACGCTCATTTCTCTTTGTGCGAAATAATTTGTGAGATTCTTAATCAGTTTTGGGAATTGCATTGTTTCAATTTTTTAGCCACCTGTCTATTGCCAGTTCATAGTCCTTAGGTCTCAAGCTCCAATCCAAATGCCAACGCAGGTTAGAAATTACATTTGTGTAATTCCTTTCCACACTTTCCTTCCAGCTGGCAAATGATTGCTTATTGTATTGGTGCACCGCAGCAGAGACTTCCTTATAGTCCAAAATCGAGCGAAGTTTCTTCTCCATAGAACAGACAATCTGTGTATACTGTGCTGCAACGTTGTTCAACTCATCTGGGTCCTTTACGAGATCTGAAAATGCATTGGAATAAGGGAGGTTAATAAAAATAATTACTTTCAACAATCTTTGCATAAATCAATAGAATAGGTGAATATAAAAAGCTTTGCAATATATATATTATCGGAAAATTCTGCTTCTTTCACCACTTATAATTTTTCCTTTCCCTTGCTTCCTGAGCTCATCATTCACTCTGAAATAAACAGCCCTACTCACTGATGTTCAACAAGAAACAAACAGCAGCCAGAACAGCGAGTTGTCAGGTCACAGCTACTATTATATTCTATGTAGAAGGGACTGGGAGGAGGAGTGGGTAGCACAGTGTGAAAACAGGCAGAGGGAAACATGAAAAGAGGAGGTGAGCTTTCTAATAAGTCATTTACCTCACCCCATAGCTGGATTCACATTTACACTGCTAAATACTGGAGTATAATTTCCTCCATTCTCATGCTGCTTCTCTCTGTGTGCTAAAACTGTAATGAAAAGCATAAATCCATTTTTATTTGTATGGGAGAGATCTTAGCAGCAAGTCTCTTCCCAACAGTTAAAAAAACAAATAGCAAATTAAAAGATAAAGCCTGCAGAGAGAAACCTAATGAAAATGCAGGATACAAGTCATAAAATGGACAAAGATATTATTTTTCACGTTCATGCGCAGGAGAATGTATTTTGAAAAGATACTTAAAAGTACATTTACCAAAGCTTTGATAAAATAGATGTGACTTTTCCAAGAACTGGGTACAGCTTAATATACTTACCAAAATTTTACGCACCAAAATTTTACCACAATTAACTCCTTGAGGCGATGTGTCCTGCTGTGACGGTCTTAGAGGGACCTCAAACTGTCCCTGGAATCAGGATCCTTACTAGCCCTGTCCTGGAGGTACTCTAGTAGGTAGAGAGGCCCGTGTCTCCGACCTCACTATGCTCGTTAATCCCTGGTCTGTCCCCTCCCCCACCCCATAGAGACTGGGACAGAAATGTAATGTGAACAAGAAACATAACACAAAACAGGGATAACAGAAACCCTCTACAAAAGTACCAACCAACAATAGGGAGGAAGATAGTGACAGGGAGGAGTAAACTAAATGTGAAACAAGGACCAGGAGATAAACACACACATACAACAGAACACCTCCTCTCCAAAACACTTAGCATAAGCAAACAGCACAGGAGGATGAATTTCCAATAGCAATAACAAACTCCTATACAGCACAACTTCTACAAAAAGCTAGGAAGCAGAGCTTTCACTGTCAGGATGGAGCAGGTCTGGCTAGATTTTATAGCAAGAGTTAACAACCAGATCAAAAGCAGCTGAAATGGAGCTGCATGTCTCTGACCAGCATAGAAAGAGTCGCTAACATCATCAGCACCAAAGAAAACCAAATTCTTTTAATATAGGATCCAAATACACAGGCTAAATGGAAGATCTGCGATTCACAATACGTAACGATCTTCTACCTTCAGCTCTCCTAGGTTGGCGTGACACTCAGCCGCTTTCCATTTTTTTGTTTTTGTTTTTATTTTCCCCTTCTTCCAAGAGCCATAAGTTTTTTTATTTTATCGTCCACATAACCATATGAGGTCTTGCTTTTTATTTATTTATTTTATCAGGTGATGCACTTCAAAGCAACAGTCTAAGTATGAACCAAATTTATAACCAAGGATGAGCCTGCATGATAAATATGACACGTGTTAAAGGGTTTTTTACGATTTTGGTAAACTTGTTTCCCACCTGCAGTTTTTTTTTTTAAATCTCTGCTACAGTTTACAGTGTCTGTTGTTGTCTGCAGTACTGACATCACATCGATAGCACTGCAACTGCTGAGATCAGCTTCTGTGCTTCTGTGCCCGAGTTGATGGCACGAGCAGCTCAAAGCAATTAGGCTATTTGAATGACTCCAGCCAGAGACCAGAGGATTTTTGAATCCAAAAAACCTTTTAGAATGCCAGGTCTAAGTTTCCACTGTCTAAAAATTAGACAGTTTTAGGAAACCTTTCAAAGTATTTTTCAAATAAAACCTTACATTAATTGCCATACATAAAATATCATTTATGTTATCACTTGCTACAAATGCCATTGACTATTTATAAACTAAATATGGGTTGGATTCTGGAGCATTTAAATTATATTTTAAGTTCAGCTTGTAAGTACAGTACAGACCAAAAGTTTGGACACACCTTCTCATTTAAAGATTTATCTGTATTTTCATGACTATGAAAATTGTACATTCACACTGAAGGCATCAAAACTATGAATTAACACATGTGGAATTATATACTTAACAAAAAAGTGTGAAACAACTGAAAATATGTCTTATATTCTAGGTTCTTCAAAGTAGCCACCTTTTGCTTTGATGACTGCTTTGCATACTCTTGGCATTCTCTTGATGAGCTTTAAGTGGTAGTCACCGGGACTGGTCTTCCAACAATCTTGAAGGAGTTCCCAGAGATGCTTAGCACTTGTTGGCCCTTTTACCTTCACTCTGTGGTCCAGCTAACCCCAAACCATCTTGATTGGGTTCAGGTCTGGTGACTGTGGAGGCCAGGTCATCGGGCATAGCACCCCATCACTCTCCTTCTTGGTCAAATAGCCTTACACAGCCTGGAGGTGTGTTTGGGGTCATTGTCCTGTTGAAAAATAAATGATGGTCCAACTAAACACAAACCGGATGGAATAGCATGCCGCTGCAAGATGCTGTGGCAGCCATGCTGGTTCAGTACGCCTTCAATTTTGAATAAATCCCCAACAGTATCACCAGCAAAGCACCCCCACACCATCACACCTCCTCCTCCTTGCTTCACGGTGGGAACCAGGCATGTAGAGTCCATCCGTTCACCTTTTCTGCGTCGCAGAAAGACATGGTGGTTGGAACCAAAGATCTCAAATTTGGACTCATCAGACCAAAGCACAGATTTCCACTGGTCTAATGTCCATTCCTTGTGTTCTTTAGCCCAAACAAGTCTCTCTGCTTGTTGCCTGTCCTTAGCAGTGGTTTCCTAGCAGCTATTTTACCATGAAGGCCTGCCACACAAAGTCTCCTCTTAACAGTTGTTGTAGAGTTGTGTCTGCTGCTAGAACTCTGTGTGGCATTGACCTAGTCTCTAATCTGAGCTGCTGTTAACCTGCGATTTCTGAGGCTGGTGACTCGGATAAACTTATCCTCAGAAGCAGGTGTGACTCTTGGTCTTCCTTTCCTGGGGCGGTCCTCATGTGAGCCAGTTTCTTTGTAGCACTTGATAGTTTTTGCCACTGCACTTGGGGACACTTTCAAAGTTTTCCCAATTTTTCGAACTGACTGACCTTCATTTCTTAAAGTAATGATGGCCACTCGTTTTCCTTTACTTAGCTGCTTTTTTCTTGCCAAAAAACAAATTCTAACAGTCTATTCAGTAGGACTATCAGCTGTGTATCCACCAGACTTCTGCACAACACAACTGATGGTCCGAACCCCATTTATAAGGCAAGAAATTAAACCTGACAGGACACACCTATGAATTGAAAACCATTCCCGGTGACTACCTCTTGAAGCTCATCAAGAGAATGCCAAGAGTGTGCAAAGCAGTCATCAAAGCAAAAGGTGGCTACTTTGAAGCTGCTGGTGCCTCTGGAGTCCCTCGAACCTCAAGGAGTAGGATCCTTCAAAGACTTGCTTTGGTTCATAAACCTACTATTCGGCCACCCCTAAACAGTGTTCACAAGCAGAAATTGTTGCAGTGGACCCAGACATACATGAAGACTAATTTTCAAACAGTCTTGTTTACTGATGAGCGCCAAGCAACCCTGGATGGTCCAGATGGATGGAGTAGTGGATGGTTGGTGGATGGCCACCATGTCCCAACAAGGCTGCGACATCAGCAAGGAGGTGTCATGTTTTGGGCCAGAATCATGGGGAAACAGCTGGTAGGGCCCTTTAAGGTTCCTGAAGGTGTGAAAATGACCTCTGCAAAGTATATAGCGTTTCTGACTGAGAACTTTCTTCCATGGTATAAAAAGCAGAAACGTGCCTTCAGGAGCAAAATCATCCTCATGCATGACAATGCACCATCTCATGCTGCACAGAATACCTCTCAGTCATTGGCTGCTATGGGCATAACAGAAGATAAACTCATGGTGTGGCTACCATCTTCCCCTGACCTCAACCCTATAGAGAACCTTTGGAGTATCATCAAGCAAAAGATCTATGAGGGTGGGAGGCAGTTCACATCAAAACAGCAGCTCTGGGAGGCTATTCTGACTTCATGCAAAGAAATACAAGCAGAAACTCTACAAAAAGTCACAAGTTCAATGGATGCAAGAATTGTGAAGGTGATATCAAAGAACGGTTCCTATGTTAACATGTAACTTGGCCTGTTAGGATGTTTTGGAGTTAAATATCTTTTTTGTTCAGTGAATGTGACCTCCTAATGCTGCAAATTCAACAAATGAGCATTTTCAGTTCTTTAAAACATATCAAATGTTTAGAAATTCTACTATGCCTAATAATTTGGAACAGTGCATTTTGAGTTTTTATTAATTTTGGAGATTATACTGTTATCATTGGGAGGTTTCTTCAATAAAATTTTATGCATACTCTAACGGGTGATGACTTTTATTAGACTGACTGTCATTTGCACCGACCATTTAGGAAAATCCAAGAAAAATGTAATTTGCATAATAATTTGGAACATGGTGTATATATAAAAGTTCAAATCACCTTTCACCACATTCAAAATAAACCAATAAAACAAATTCAAACATACACATATTTGGTATCACCGCGTTCATAATCGCGCGATCTATCAAGATAAAAAAAGGATTAACCTGATCGCTAAACAGCATAGCGAGAACAAAATTAAACACTCCAGAATTACATTTTTTGGGTCGGCACGACATTGCATTAAAATGCAATAATGGGCAAACAAAAGATCGTACCTGTACCAAATTGGTTTAATTACAAATGTCAGCTCGAAGCGCAAAAAATAGGCTCTCACCCAACTCGAGATCACGAAAAATGGACATGCTATGGGTATCGGAAAATGGCACAATTTTTTTTCTTTAACAAAGTTTTTAATTTTTTTTCACCACTTAGATAAAAAAAGAACCTAGACATTTTTAGTGTCTATGGACTCGTAATGGCCTGGAGAATCAGAATGGCAGGTCAGTTTTAGCATTTAGTGAACATAGTAAAACAGCAAAACAAATAACAACTGTTGGATTGCACTTTTTTTTTGCAATTTTACCGCACTTGGAATTTTTTCCCCATTTTCCAGTATATGGTATGTGAAAACCATGTGTTGTTGTAGTATTGTTCAAAAGTACAACTCGTCCAGCAAAAAACAAGCCCTCACCTGGCCATATTGACAGAAAAATAAAAAAGTTATAGCTCTGGGAAGAAGGGGAGTAAAAAAACAAAAATGCAAGAACGAAAATACCTCCAGTCATGAAGTGGTTAAACAGGTTTTCCATGATTTATTTTTGATTAGCCATAGGAATATAAAAAACAAACCAATAATGGCAATCCAGAAGTGCAATGCAACCTTTCCGACAACAAGACAGGAAAAGTGTATATATACAGAATAAGGCAATGTTCACAAGTTCAGTATTTTACATCAGTATTTGTAAGCCAAAACCAGGAGTGGGTGATAAATGCAGAAGTGGTGACGTGTTTCTATTATACTTTTCCTCTGATTGTTCACTCCTTGTTTTGGCTTACAAATACTGATGTAAAATACTGACCAGATACTGCTAGTGTGAATGTGGCCTTAATACAAATACTGAGAATTACACCCAGTATACAGGACAGGAGAAGTGGTACTGTGCAGAGTAGCTTTTCATGTCACTGCTCCTCCCAGTTAAACAACTGGAAGAGGGGTCAGTATTCGCATCTTTGGCACATGCGACTTATGTTGCCTGTGCCAATAGATGTCAGTGCCTTGGCCCATCCTCCGATCCTCCAGTGTGCCAGTCCAACCTTGCCAGGAGCCCATATATTCTAGGCTCCACCACTCACACAGACTAACACACAGATAGATACAAAGAAAGACAGAGACACATATATACATACACAGACAATAGAGGACTTTCCACTAGTGATGAGCGAGTATACTCGTTGCTCCGGTGATCTCCGAGTATTTGTGACTGCTCGGAGATTTAGTTTTTCTTCCCGCAGCTGCATGATTTGCAGCTACTAGACAACTTGATTACATGTGGGAATTCCCTAGCAACCAGGCAACCCCCACATGTACTCAGGCTTGCTAGTAGCTGTAAATCATGCAGCTGCTACAACCAAAACTAAATCTCCGAGCAGTCACAAATACTCGGAGACCACCTGAGCAACGAGTATATTCCCTCATCACTACTTTCCACCAGTCCATCTTCTTTTTAGATCTTCAAACTTCCACAGAGTCCAGGACCCGTGGTAAAGCCATAGTCACTAGTGATGTGTTGTTTGCAAACGATCTGACACAAAGAGATGGCTCCGTGCTGTGAACAATGTGAGCTGAATCACTTTCACTGGGCGTAAAAGCCAGGACTTCAGCAGGCGTAACTCCTCCCACCTGAGCAAAACTCCACCCACTCATCAATTTAATTGTTCCAATGAAGTGGGTGGAGTTTCTGTGGTTGGCGGGCGGAGTTTCGGACTCCTGAACATGTATTCAATAGGGATCCATTTAGGATCCAAATAGAGCTGGCTCTTTTTGGTGAGCGGAGCCATGAGAGCTGGATAACCAAAAAGAACCGGACTGCCCATCACTAATGGTCACATGACTGGTCATATGATCGTGATGTCACTAAAGGTCCTGAAGCAGTCTCCACATTGCAAGTGATAAAGCTGCTATAAGTGTAGTCATTGCTGTAGACGCTGGGAGCCCCCTAGGGAGTGGGTGCCCTGGACAATTGTCCAACCTGCTCCCTCCAATGCTGGCCCAGAGGACACTGTACTTTATATGATGCTACTTGTTATATGACTAATAAATTTACTTAATGAGGGTGGAGATTCCAGGTGAAGGGTGTTCCCACGATAGCAGAGATAATCAAATTTAATCAATTACCAAAAAAGCAACATTTTAGTGGAAAAAATGGTAATCTTCCACTTACTCAGCCTAATGTTACACAATTCTGCGAATGGCCTGAAGGTTGAAGATGCTCACTTAACCACTAGATGAATTTCACTTGAGGTGTAATTTCTAATATGGGGTCAGTTGTGAGGATTTCTGCCGTTTTGGCATGTCACGGCTTGTCAAATGTGACAAGGCATCCGCAATCTATTCCATCCAAAATTGCGCTTCAGATTTCAATTGGATCTCCTTCCTTTGCCCTGCCGTGTGGCCATACAGTAGTTTTCCACCACATGAGATACCTCTGTACTCAGGATAAATTGCACAACAAATTGTTTGATCCATTTTCTCCTTTTACTCTTGTAAAAATGAATAATTTGAGGCAAAACCAACATTTTTGTGGGAAAAATGGGATATTTTATTTTCACAGCCCAAGGTTATAACATTCTGTGAAGCACCTGTGGGTTCAAGATGCTCACCTAACCTCCAGATAAGTTTTTTGAGGGGTGTAGTTTCCATAATGGGGTCACTTGTGGGGGAAGTTTCAACTGTTTAGGCACATCCGGTGTTCTGCAAACACTACTTGGTATCCGCTATGTATTCCAGCTAATTTTGCACTCTAAAACGTTGAAAGGTGCACTTTCCTTTCCAAGCCCTGCCGTGTACCCAAACAGTAGTTTTCCACCACATATGAGATTTTCGCGCACCCAGGAGAAACTGCACAACAAATTGTATGGTCCATTCTCTCCTGTTACCCTTTTGAAAATGCTACATTTTGAGCTAAATCAATATTCTGGTGGGAAAAAGTTACATTTTCATTTTTTCCTTACACATTGCTTAAATTCTGGCGAGGCCCCTAAAGGGTTAATAAACTTCTGGAATGTGGTTTTGAGCACTGTGGTAGTTCAACTCACTTGGCAGTGCACAGAGGTAGAAAAAAACAGGAACACTGTCTCTTTAAGTCTTCAATTGGTTTATTATAAGGCAGCATAAACCAATTAGAAGTGAAAAGTAAACAAAGCCCTTTTGGCAAAAACAGGAAAACAACTAAGAAAACAAAATGATGTATCAGAGTCCATGCGTTGTGGGTAACATCCCACTCTGGAGCAACAGAGGTTCAGTCTTTCCTCCACAAGCCACAAAACTACTGGAGGATCCTCTCTCCAGTCTTCCTGAAGCCAAGTTCTCCTCTAAAGCCAAGCCATTTAAGCCCCAGACCATGTGACTCTTCCCCCATGTGACTGTGGCATCACACAAGTCCTGTCAGCTCTGTAGGTGGAGATAAGGTGGACATTCTCCCACCCGCTCTATGAATGTTCACATAAAACCAGACCATTATGTGACTTTACTTAAACCTCACAGCACGTAGAGTGCTATAGGAAATTACTTTAGGTATTACATCACTGATGCCATTAAGCGTAGTCACACATATCTCCCCTCCAGTACTCTACCAGTGACTTTGTCACAGCACTCTGAGGGGTGTAGTTTTAAAATAGTGTCACTTTTGGGTCTTGTCTGTCACATAGTGCCCTCAAAGTCACTTCAAAAGGGATGTGGTCCCTAAAAATTTGTTTTGTATATTTTTTGCTGGAAAAATGGGAAATTGCGGATAAACTTTTAACCCTTTTAACCTCCTAGCAAAAAAAAAAGTGTTTAAAAATGATGATGAATACAAGTGGTAAATGTTATTTATTATCTATTTATGTGGTGTAACTATTTGGTTTACGGGCATAAGAATTTAAAGTTTGAAAATTGCAAAATATTCTAATTTTCATAAATAAATGCAAAAAATATTGAACACAATTTACCACTAATATGAAGTACATACAAACTGTCATTAACCCCTTTACCCCCAAGGGTGGTTTGCACGTTAATGACCGGGCCAATTTTTACAATTCTGACCACTGTCCCTTTATGAGGTTATAACATGGGAATGCTTGCATGGATTCAGGTGATTCTGACAATGTTTTCTTGAGACATATTGTACTTCATGTTAGTGGTAAAATTTCGTGGATATTACTTGAGTTTATTTGTGAAAAAAATTGAAATTTGGCGAAAATTTAGAAAATTTTGCAATTTTCCAACTTTGAATTTTCATGCCCTTAAATCACAGAGATATGTCACACAAAATACTTAATAAGTAACATTTCCCACATGTCTACTTTATATCAGCACAATTTTGGAAACAAATTTTTTTTTGTTAGGGAGTTATAAGGGTTAAAAGTTGACCAGCAATTTCTCATTTTTACAACACTATTTTTGTAGAGACCACATCACATTTGAAGTCACTTTGAGGGGTCTATATGATAGAAAATACCCAAGTGTGACACCATTCTAAAAACTGCACCCCACAAGGTGCTAAAAACCACATTTATGAAGTTTATTAACCCTTCAGGTGTTTCACTGGAATTTTATGAAATGTTTTTAAAAAAATGAACATTTACTGTATATACTCGAGTATAAGCCGAGATTTTCAGCCCCCAAAAATGGGCTGAAAGTGCCCCTCTCGGCTTATACTCAAGTCATGGAAGGCGGGGGGGTGGCGGGTGAGGGGGAGCGACACCTGTCAAATACTCACCTGCTCCCGGCGCTCCTGACGCGGTCCCCGCATGTCCCACGGTCTTCGGGAGCCGGCAGCTTCTTCCCCTGTTCAGCGTTGACCGGTACCGCTCACTAAAGTTATGAATATGGACTCCACTCCCATAGGGGTGGAGCCGCATATTCATTACTGTAATGAGCGGTGCCCTCACCTGGCCATATTGACAGAAAAATAAAAAAGTTATAGCTCTGGGAAGAAGGGGAGTAAAAAAACAAAAATGCAAGAACGAAAATACCTCCAGTCATGAAGTGGTTAAACAGGTTTTCCATGATTTATTTTTGATTAGCCATAGGAATATAAAAAACAAACCAATAATGGCAATCCAGAAGTGCAATGCAACCTTTCCGACAACAAGACAGGAAAAGTGTATATATACAGAATAAGGCAATGTTCACAAGTTCAGTATTTTACATCAGTATTTGTAAGCCAAAACCAGGAGTGGGTGATAAATGCAGAAGTGGTGACGTGTTTCTATTATTCTTTTCCTCTGATTGTTCACTCCTTGTTTTGGCTTACAAATACTGATGTAAAATACTGACCAGATACTGCTAGTGTGAATGTGGCCTTAATACAAATACTGAGAATTACACCCAGTATACAGGACAGGAGAAGTGGTACTGTGCAGAGAAGCTTTTCATGTCACTGCTCCTCCCAGTTAAACAACTGGAAGAGGGGTCAGTATTCGCATCTTTGGCACATGCGACTTATGTTGCCTGTGCCAATAGATGTCAGTGCCTTGGCCCATCCTCCGATCCTCCAGTGTGCCAGTCCAACCTTGCCAGGAGCCCATATATTCTAGGCTCCACCACTCACACAGACTAACACACAGATAGATACAAAGAAAGACAGAGACACATATATACATACACAGACAATAGAGGACTTTCCACTAGTGATGAGCGAGTATACTCGTTGCTCCGGTGAGTTTGAAAATTGCAAAATATTCTAATTTTCATAAATAAATGCAAAAAATATTGAACACAATTTACCACTAATATGAAGTACATACAAACTGTCATTAACCCCTTTACCCCCAAGGGTGGTTTGCACGTTAATGACCGGGCCAATTTTTACAATTCTGACCACTGTCCCTTTATGAGGTTATAACATGGGAATGCTTGCATGGATTCAGGTGATTCTGACAATGTTTTCTTGAGACATATTGTACTTCATGTTAGTGGTAAAATTTCATGGATATTACTTGAGTTTATTTGTGAAAAAAATTGAAATTTGGCGAAAATTTAGAAAATTTTGCAATTTTCCAACTTTGAATTTTCATGCCCTTAAATCACAGAGACATGTCACACAAAATACTTAATAAGTAACATTTCCCACATGTCTACTTTATATCAGCACAATTTTGGAAACAAATTTTTTTTTTGTTAGGGAGTTATAAGGGTTAAAAGTTGACCAGCAATTTCTCATTTTTACAACACTATTTTTGTAGAGACCACATCACATTTGAAGTCACTTTGAGGGGTCTATATGATAGAAAATACCCAAGTGTGACACCATTTTAAAAACTGCACCCCACAAGGTGCTAAAAACCACATTTATGAAGTTTATTAACCCTTCAGGTGTTTCACTGGAATTTTATGAAATGTTTTTAAAAAAAATGAACATTTACTGTATATACTCGAGTATAAGCCGAGATTTTCAGCCCCCAAAAATGGGCTGAAAGTGCCCCTCTCGGCTTATACTCAAGTCATGGAAGGCGGGGGGGTGGCGGGTGAGGGGGAGCGACACCTGTCAAATACTCACCTGCTCCCGGCGCTCCTGACGCGGTCCCCGCATGTCCCACGGTCTTCGGGAGCCGGCAGCTTCTTCCCCTGTTCAGCGTTGACCGGTACCGCTCACTAAAGTTATGAATATGGACTCCACTCCCATAGGGGTGGAGCCGCATATTCATTACTGTAATGAGCGGTGCCACGTGACCGTTCACTACAGGAAAAAGCTGCCGGCTCCCGGAGATGTGGGACATGCAGGAACCGCGTCAGAAGCACCGGGAGCAGGTGAGTATGTCATATTCACCTTTCCGCGTTCCACCGCCGCCTCATCTTCCGCATCCTCTGCAGTGACTGTTCAGGTCAGAGGGCGCCATGACATATTAGTGTGTGTGCGCCGCCCTCTGCCTGAAAAGTCAGTGCGGAAAGACAGGACGCTGAGGAGCAGCGGGCAGCGACAAGAGGTATGTCATTTTTTTTTTTAGTGCAGCAGCAGCATTACATGTGGCACAATGCTATATGGAGCATCTATGGGGCCATAAAGAACTGCATGGAGCATTATATGGGGCATCTATGGGGCCATAACTGCATGGAGCATTATATGGGGCATCTATGGGGCAATAATTGCATGGAGCATTATATGGGGCATTATGGGGCCATAAAGAACTGCATGGAGCATTATATGGGGCATCTATAGGGCCATAAAGAACTGCATGGAGCATTATATGGGGCATCTATGGGGCCATAATGAACTGCATGGAGCATTATATGGAGCATTATATGGGGCCATAAAGAACTGCATGGAGCATTATATGGAGCATCTATGGGGCCATAAAGAACTGCATGGAGCATTATATGGAGCATCTATGGAGCCATAAATAACTGCATGGAGCATTATATGGGGCATTTATGGGGCCATAAAGAACTGCATGGAGCATTATATGGGGCATCTATGGGGCCATAAAGAACTGAATGGAGCATTATATGGGGCATCTTATGGGGTCATAAAGAACTGCATGGAGCATTATATGGGGCATATTTGTATATGGAGCATCTTATGGGGCCATAATGAACTGTATGGAGCATTATATGGGGCCTATTTTGTATGGAGCATCTTATGGGGCCATAATGAACTGTATGGAGCATTATATGGGGCTCCTGATTCAATATGGATATTCAAAAACACAACCTACTGATGTCTCAATTAATTTTACTTTTATTGGTATCTATTTTTATTTTTGACATTTACCGGTAGCTGCTGCATTTTCCACCCTAGGCTTATACTCGAGTCAATAAGTTTTAACAGTTTTTTGTTGCAAAATTAGGGGGGTCGGCTTATGCTCGGGTCAGCTTATACTCGAGTATATACGGTAACTTTTTTTCACAAAAAATGTATTTAAGGTACAATTTGTTTCATTTTACCAAGGGTAACAGGAGAAATTGAACCCCAAAAGTTGTTGTACAATTTGTCCTGAGTACATCGATACCCCATATGTGGGGGTAAACCACTGTTTGGGCGCATGGCAGAGCTCAGAAGGGAAGGAGCGCCGTTTGACTTTTCAATGCAAAATTGGCTGGAATTGAGATAGGATGCCATGTCTTGTTTGGAGACCCTGATGTGCCTAAACAGTGGAAACCCCCAAAAGTGACACCATTTTGGAAAGTAGACCCCCTAAGGAACTTATCTAGATGTGTGGTGAGCACTTTCAACCCCCAAGTGTTTCACTGAAGTTTATGATGTAGAGCTGTAAAAATAGAAAATCTTATTTTTTTCACAAAAATGATTTTTTTGTCCCCAATTTTTCATTTTCCCAAGGGTAGCAGGAGAAATTGGACCCCAAATGTTGTTGTGCAATTTGTCCTGAGTACGCTAATACCCTATATATGGGGGTAAACCACTGTTTGGGCGCATGGCAGAGATCAGAAGGGAAGGAGTGCCATTTGACTTTTCAATGCAAAATTGGATGGAATTGAGATAGGACGCCATGTCTCTTTGGAGAGCCCCTGATGTGCCTAAACAGTGGAAATGCCCAAAAGTTACCCCCTAAGGAACGTATTTAGATGTGTGGTGAGCACTTTGACCCCCAAGTGCTTCACAGAAGTTTATAATGTAGAGCCGTGAAGATTAAAAAATCATTTTTTTTCCACAAAAATGATCTTTTAGCCCCTAATTTTGTATTTTCCCAAGGGTATCTGGAGAAATAGGACCCCAAAAGTTGTTGTGCAATTTGTCCTGAGAACACTGATACCCCATATGTGGGGGTAAACCACTGTTTGAACGCACGGCAGAGCTCAGAAGGGAAGGAGCACTGTTTTACTTATTCAATGCAGAATTGTATGGATTGAGATCGGACATCATGTTGCATTTGCAGAGCCCCTGGTGTACCTAAACAGTGGAAACCTCCCAATTTTAACTCCAACCCTAACCCCAACACACCCCTAACCCGAACACACCCCTAACCCTAATCCCAACCCCAACACACCCCTAACCCTAATCCCAACCATACCCCTAACCCTGACACACCCCTAACCCAGCCGTAAACGTAATCCAAACCCTAACCCCAACTCTAGCCCCAACCCTAACTTAGCCGCAACTCTAACTTTAGCCCCAACCATAACCCTAAGTTTAGCCCCAACCCTAACTTTAGCCCCAAACCTAACCCTAATGGGAAAATGGAAATAAATACATTTTTTTATTTTGTTATTTTTCCCTAACTAAGGCGGTGATAAAGGGGGGTTTGATTTTATAGCGGGTTTTTATGTTCGGCAGTTGTCACACACTGAAAGACGCTTTTTATTGCAAAAAATATTTTTGTCAGGACTCTGAAAATTTTTTATTACCTTTTGTGCATTACTGCCCTTTTCCAAGATGGCGTCTTTGGTCTCATGTGCACTGTGTCTTCCTGCTATAAAACTCCACCCTAGCCTTCAGTCTGTGCTAGAGTATTCTGCCTTGCATCCAGCTCCTGACCTCTGGTGACTCCCTGGCTATATACCTGCTCCTGTGAACCTGTAGGGTTATCCTGCTACTCTGCTCTGAGTTCCTGCTGCATACACCAGTTCCAGTAATCCTCCTTCATCTGCTGCTCGTGTTTGCTTCCATCTGCATTTGCTGGACATGTAAGCTGTTTCTGCTCTGCAAGAACCTGAGACTATTACCCAGACCTCCCTGGTTGAGCTAAGATATTATTTGAACTGCCTTATAAGCATATCTATCTGTGTTGTGGACTAAGCAAGGACTTAATCGTGTCAAGTATCCTCAAGAAAAATTGTGCTTCATAGACTTTCTGCATGATTGCATTTTCCTCTGAAGTTTCCTATAGACTGCTAAGCTGCGTTTATTATTTGCACCAAGTGTTGTGGACTTGAGTTTCTCTCTGCACCTGTTTGAATCTCCGTGTGATAATATAGACTTTACCACTTATAAAACTGTAGTTGTCTTGTTCCACGCAAAGGGTCTCCTGAGTTATCCCCTATAATTATTACAGGATACTCTAGCCTAAAAAAGAAAAAAAAAAAAGAGACTGCTGGAACAATGACTGCAGAAAGCAGACTAGAGCAGGTGTTTTCCATAATTAGATCACTGCAGAAAGATGTGGAAGGTCTGCAAAAGAAGTTTGGAAGCTTTGAACTCAATCAACAAGTGTTTGGACAGACTTTGCATGACTTAAGCACTCGCATGGCAGCCCAGGAAAACAAACTTGCTGGCATAGAGTCCCAGTATGGACGGGCTTTTCAGGACATAAGCACGCAAATAGCTGCACAAGTGACTTTTCCCTCTGGGTAACCGCCACCAGCTAGCCCACCTAAGTTGCCTCCATTCAGATTTAATGGTGATCGCGACAAATTTTGTGGCTTTGTGAATCAATGCATGCTATATTTTGATGTGCATGCTGACTGTTTTCCTATTGATAGATCCAAAGTATTGTGTGTAATAATGCTGCTGACCGCACGAGAGCTTGCCTGGGCGAATCCGATGACTGAGTCTCGTGACCCACAGTTAAATAACTTGGATGATTTCTTGGCCGCTATGGCATTAATGTTTGATGATCCTAATCGCCGTGCAACCGCTGAATCTGCTTTATTATCTTTACGCCAGGCAAAACGTTCTGTTATTGAGTATGCTACTGAATTCAGGAGAATAGCGGTAGATACCAATTTGGACAGTTATGCACAATTGCCTATTTTTAAAAGGGGTCTGTCTAGTATTGTAAAAGATGAACTAGCTCGCTCTGAGTCATCACAAGAGCTAAAGACATTTATACAGCATTGTGTGCGCATTGACATTCGCCTTACTGAGCGTAGGCAGGAGAAGTTTGCTGCATATAACCGTATTTCTAACTTTTCCCTTCCTTCCAAAGAGCCTGCAGGTAAAACATCTCGGGAGGTGGAGGAGGTGCCCATGCAAATTGATTCCGCTCAGAGGCGCGAGATCAATGAGTGCCGGGAGCATCACCTTCGTGAAAGTCTGTTTCTACTGCGGCCAGTCTGACCACTTCTTGATCAATTGTCCTAGATTGCCTAACAAGGTGCTAGCAGCAGTAGGGGAGTATGACAACTGTGATGATGAATCTGACATCTCTGAATGTAGCCTGCCTTTAAATGCTGTATTCCATTCACTTTCTATGACCACCCCCCAAGGAGCTTAAGGAAAAGAACTCTCACTGTTCTCTCCCTATTAAGATCCTGTGTTCAGGACAGTGGATTTCCAGTGCAGCTATGATTGACTCTGGTGCAGGTGGCAATTTCATGGATATAGCATTTGCCAAGGAACATGGTATTGAAATCAGCAAAGAGCCTCTCCAATTACCATGGAAACAGTGGATGGGTCACCTTTAATCTCTGGGCCTGTGGATCAGGAGACCGTACCCCTTGAAATTTTGTTGGAGCCTAATCATCAGAAGCAACTTTCTTTCTTGCTAATTTCTTCTCCTCATTTTCCTGTGATTTTAGGCATTCCTTGGTTGCATTCTCAGAACCCAATTATCAACTGGGAGACCAAGGAGATTATCTTTCCAACAAGGAGTAACTCAGCGTTAACAGAAGCTGTACCTGAGTCCACAGCTACGGAACCACATGTACAGGTATTTTCTTTACCTCCAGCATATAAAGAGTTCTCTGACATCTGTGACAAGAAGAATGCAGATCAGCTTCCTCCACACAGGCATTATGACTGTCCCATTGAGTTGCTTCCTGGGGCAGCTATTCCTTTTGGTAAGGTATACCCTTTGGCAGCACCTGAGCTTCAAGCCTTAAAGGAGTATATTGATGAAAATCTGGCCAAAGGCTTCATACGTCCTTCTTCCTCACCAGCAGGGGCACCTATCTTTTTTGTAAAGAAGAAGGATGGGACCCTGAGACCCTGTGTTGACTATCGGGAACTCAATAAGGTAACCGTACGAAACCGTTACCCTTTGCCTCTGATTCCTGAATTACTGGAAAGAGTCCGCCATGCTAAGATGTTCTCTAAACTGGATCTTCGTGGGGCTTATAATTTGGTGCGTATTCATCCAGGGGATGAGTGAAAGACAGCATTCAGATGCCGGTATGGACACTTTGAATCTCTTGTGATGCCCTTCGGGCTTTGTAACGCCCCTGCAACATTTCAACACCTTGCTAATGACATTTTCAGAGATTTGTTGGACCAGTTTGTAGTGATCTATTTGGACGATATACTAATCTTTTCTGACTCTCTACAGGAATATGAAGAACATGTCAAGACGGTTTTAAGATGTCTGAAAGAGAACCATCTGTATATTAAGCCGGATAAATGCGAGTTCCATTGTTCTGAGATACAGTTCTTAGGTTATATCATCTCTCCCCAGGGGCTGAACATGGAATCTGGTAAGATTCAGGCTATCCTTGACTGGCCGGTACCCAAGAACGTTAAGGAGGTCCAACGTTTTATTGGTTTTGCAAATTTCTACAGACGCTTCATTCGAAATTTTTCTGATATGGTCCGTCCCATTACTTCCTTGACAAAGAAGGAAAAGCCCTTTAAGTGGTCATCACAGGCTCAAGAAGCTTTTGATCGGCTTAAGATCTGTTTCACATCAGCACCGCTGTTGATACACCCAGATCCAACACTTTCTTTCATTGTGGAGGTGGACGCTTCTGATAATGCTTTGGGCGCTATTCTCTCCCAAAGAACTGGAGAGAAGGGTCTGCTACATCCTTGTGCTTTCTTTTCCCATAGACTAACCTCAGCAGAGAAGAATTATGACGTGGGAGACAAGGAAGTGCTGGCTGTGATTGCGGCTTTCAAAGAATGGAGGCATCATCTGCAAGGAGCTGCACAACAGATCGTAGTGCTAACTGACCGTTGCAATTTAGAGTTCCTTAGATCCACTAGATGACTTTCTCCTCGTCAGGCTCGTTGGAACTTATTTTTAAATCAATTTAACTTTGTTATCTCGTACCGTCCAGGTTCTCGTAATGGGAAGGCTGATGCTTTATCCTGAATCCATGCTGCAGATTCCGTACCTGGAGCCCCGTCCAAGACCATTCTATCTGATGCCAATTTCATCGGAGTTATCCACGATCAGGACTTGTGGAAGGAGTGCAGGGAGGCCTATGACGGTGATTTATTTCTGGCCAACCCACCTCTTGTCTCTTGTCTTTAAGGGTGGCAAGTGGTTCAGAGATCGACGTATGTACGTCCCTGAGGTCGTTCGTCTGCAGATCCTCAAGTTGGTACATGACTCCAAGTTGGCTGGTCACAGGGGGTACAGAAGACACAAGAGTTCCTGAGCCGATTCTTCTGGTGGCCAACTTGCCTTAAGGATACCAAGGACGATGTTCTCTCTTGCGAGGTATGTGCTCATCACAAGACTCCTCATGTGGCACCTACGGGTCTTCTACAACCATTACCTGTTCCGTCCCACCCTTGGGGGTCTATATCAATGGACACTCTTGTGGAGCTGCCTACATCGGGGGGCATGAATACAATCATGGTGGTAGTTGATCGCCTGACTAAAGCTGCTCATTTTGTTCCATGCACCGGCCTCCCCTCAGCTAAAGGTACAGTGAACTTGGTTATACAGAATGTCTTTTGGTTGCATGGGGTTCCGGATGAGATCATCTCTGACCGTGGAGTGCAGTTCACTTCAAGATTCTGGAAGGGGTTTTGCTCTGCACTCAATATTAATGTCTGTCTCTCTTCCGCTTACCATCCCCAGACAAATGGTCAGACTGAGCGTACCAACCAGACGCTGGAACAATATCTAAGATGCTATGTCAGCCATCTCTAGGATGATTGGTTGGAGTTGCTGCCGTTAGCCGAATTTTCATATAACAATTCTCAGAGCGCCTCCACTAAATTTACACCTTTCTTTGCCAATCTGGGTTATCATCCGTATATCTTACCTAGGTCTCCAATTAATTCTCCGGTTCCAGCAGTGGAGGAAAGGCTGACTGCAATGAGGCAAAATCTGGAGGTTCTGAAGGAATCCCTGACCACACCTCAAGAACGTTATAAGAGATCGGCTGATAGATTTCGTAAACCTGCACCCATGTTCAAGGTAGGAGATTCCGTTTGGTTAGCAACTAATAATCTGAAGTTAAACGTTCCTTCACAAAAACTTGGACAGAAATTCATTGGCCCCTTCAAGATCAACGGTATTGTGAGCTCTGTGGCCTGCCGGCTGAAGCTGCCTAGGACTATGAAGGTACACCCAGTTTTCCATGTATCTTTACTAAAGCCTGTATCTCCTAATACCTTCCAGGGACGTGTTGTGCCACCTCCGCAGCCTGTGGTGATTGATGGGCAAGAACAATTTGTGGTGGAGGAAATTGTTGATTCCAGGATTCGCAGGAATCGGCTCCAATATCTGATAAGATGGCAGGGATATCCCCCTGAGGAAGACTCTTGGGAACCTGTGGAAAACATCAATGCCCAACAGAAGATTTATCGTTTTCATCAGAGATTCCCTGAGAAACCAGGTCCAGGATCGTCCTGAGGCCGCTTCTAAGGAGGGAGTAATGTCAGGACTCTGAACATTTTTTATTACCTTTTGTGCATTACTGCCCTTTTCCAAGATGGCGTCTTTGGTCTCATGTGCACTGTGTCTTCCTGCTATAAAACTCCACCCCAGCCTTCAGTCTGTGCTAGAGTATTCTGCCTTGCATCCAGCTCCTGACCTCTGGTGACTCCCTGGCTATATACCTGCTCCTGTGAACCTGTGGGGTTATCCTGCTACTCTGCTCTGAGTTCCTGCTGCATACACCAGTTCCAGTAATCCTCCTTCATCTGCTGCTCGTGTTTGCTTCCATCTGCATTTGCTGGACATGTAAGCTGTTTCTTCTCTGCAAGAACCTGAGACTATTACCCAGACCTCCCTGGCTAAGATATTATTTGAACTGCCTTATAACCATATCTATCTGTGTTGTGGACTAAGCAAGGACTTATTCGTGTCAAGTATCCTCAAGAATAATTGTGCTTCATAGACTTTCTGCATGATTGCATTTTCCTCTGAAGTTTCCTATAGACGGCTGAGCTGCATTTGATATTTGCACCAAGTGTTGTGGACTTGAGTTTCTCTCTGCACCTGTTTGAATCTCCGTGTGATAATATAGACTTTACCACTTATAAAACTGTAGTTGTCTTGTTCCACGCAAAAAGTCTCCTGAGTTATCCCCTATAATTATTACAATTTTTTGCGTTACCACATTCTGAGAGCTATAATTTTTCCATATTTTGGTCCTCAGAGTCATGTGAGGTCTTGTTTTATGTGGGACGAGTTGACATTTTTATTGGTACCATTTTCGGGCACATGACATTTTTTGATCGCTTTTTATCCCGATTTTTGTTAGGCAGAATTAACAAAACCCAGCAATTCGTGAATTTCTTTTGGAGGGTGTTTATACCGTTCCGCGTTTGGTAAAATTGATAAAGCAGTTTTATTCTTCGGGTCAGTGCGATTACAGCGATACCTCATTTATATCATTTTTTTATTTTTTGCCGCTTTTATACAATAAAAACTATTTTATAGAAAAAATAATTATTTTTGCATCGCTTTATTCTGAGGGCTATAACTTTTTTATTTTTCTGCTGATGATGCTGTGTGACAGCTCATTTTTTGCGGGACAAGATGACGTTTTCGGCGGTACCAAGTTTTTTTATATTCGTCTTTTTGATCGCGTGTTATTTTACTCTTTGTTTGGCGGTATGATGATAAAGAATTGTTTTTTGCCTCATTTTTTATTCCTTCTTTTTTATGGTGTTCACTGAAGGGGTTAACTAGTGAGACAGTTTTATAGGTTGGGTCGTTATGGACGAGTCGATACTAAAGATGTGTACTTTTATTGTGTTTTTTTTTATTTACATAAAGAAATGTATTTATTGGAACAATATTTTTTTAATTTATTTAATTATTATTATTTTATTATTTTTACACATGTAAATATTTTTTTTTTAACTTTTTTACTTTGTCCCAGGGTGGGACATCATGCTATAGTGCCAGATCGCTGATGTGACACTTTGCACAGCACTGTGTCAGATCAGCGATCTGACAGGCAGTACTGCAGGCTTGTCGGCGCAAGCAGGCGCTTGCAAGCCGCCTCCCTGCAGGACCCAGAAGGCCCTCTGCGGCCATCTTGGAACCGGGGCCTGCAGGGAGGAGGCCAAAGGAGACGCTCGGAACAATGCAATCACATCGCATTGCTCCGAAGGTCTCAGGGAAGAACGCAGGAGCCCCCTCCCTGCGCGATACTTCCCTATGCCGCCGCAACGCTGTGATCATGTTTGATAGCAGTGTTCTGGGGGTTAGTGTGCCGGGAGCAGTCCGTGACTGCTCCTGGCACATAGTGCCGGATATCAGCTGTGATAATCCGCTGACATCCAGCCGCGCTTCCCCCGTGAGCACAGCTGATTGCTGATGACGTACTATCCCGTCAGTGGTCATAGGGGCCCAGACCAACTCAAAGGGATAGTACGTCTAATGTCAGAAAGGGGTTAAAAAACAATCTCAGCATCACTGGGATCTGTTGAAGCATTCCAGTTATTGCCTCATAAAGTGACAGTGGTCAGAATTGTTGAAGGGGTTTAACCACATGTTCAGAAAAAGGAAATGTACCTTGCCATTAAGAGGGGCAAATGTCCTTGTCTTGAACTGGTAAACCAGAAGCACAATGTAAAAAATCCATGATAATATATGACATTTTCTTTGGAAAAGATATTTCAGATTTTCTGTTTTTCTATAAGCACATCATAAAATATCTATTCGCAGCCACATTCTATATTATTCATATTATAGTTACTATGAAAACGCATTTTACCTAACATTTCATGGCAAGTACAGACACGAGTTTCATTAAAACTAAATCAATGCATTAAAATTTATACCAACATCTGAGACACCAACTAGGTAATGTCATGCATTACATGGAATATACCATATTCATTACCGATAATGCACAGTTAACAAAATGAAAAAAAAAAAAAAACCCTGAACAAAATTCATCCCATTTATCCATTAATCTCACCATTGTTTGTACTGATCCTAGTTGTTATCTACAATTGCAATAGTCAAATGACACACAGCAAAATGCATAATATTTGAAATTGGAAATGTCTATAACTGGATGTAGTAAAATGTACAGTGGGTATGGAAAGTATTCAGACCCCTTTAAATTTTTCACTCTTTGTTTCATTGCAGCCATTTGGTAAATTCAAAAAAGTTCATTTTTTCTCATTAATGTACACTCTGCACCCCATCTTTGACGGAAAAAAAACAGAAATGTAGTAATTTTTGCAAATTTATTAAAAAGAAAATCTGAAATATCACACTGTCATAAGTATTCAGACCCTTTGCTCAGTATTAAGTAGAAGCACCCTTTTGAGCTAGTACAGCCATGAGTCTTCTTGGGAATGATGCAACAAGTTTTTCACACCTGGATTTGGGGATCCTCTGACATTCTTCCTTGCAGATCCTCTCCAGTTCCGTCAGGTTGGATGGTGAACATTAGTGGACAGCCATTTTCAGGTCTCTCTAGAGATGCTCAATTGGTTTTAGGTCAGGGCCCTGGCTGGGCCAGTCAAGAAAGGTCACAGAGTTGTTCTGAAGCCACTCCTTTGTTATTTTAGCTGTGTGCTTAGGGACATTGTCTTGTTGGAAGGTGAACCTTCAGCCAAGCCTGAGATCCAGAGCACTCTGGAAGAGGTTTTCATCCAGGATATCTATGTACTTGGCCGCATTCATGCTTCCTTCAATGACAATCAGTCGTCCTGTCCATGCAGCTGAAAAACACCCCATAACATGATGCTGCTACCACCCTGTTTTACTGTTGGGGTTGTATTGGGCAGGTGATGAGCAGTGCCTGGTTTTCTCCACATATACCTCTTAGAATTATCACCAAAAAGTTCTATCTTCGTCTCATCAGACCAGAGAATCTTATTTCTCATAGTCTGGGAGTCCTTCATATGTTTTTTAGCAAACTCTATGCAGGCTTTCATATGTCTTGCGCTGAGGAGAGGCTTCCGTCGGTCCACTCTGACATAAAGGCCCGACTGATGGAGGGCTGCAGTGATAGTTGACTTTGTGGATCTTTATCCTGTCTTCCTACTGCATCTCTGGAGCTCAGCCACAGTGATCTTGGGGTTCTTCTTTACCTCTCACCAAGGCTCTTCTCCCACGATTGCTCAGTTTGGCTGGACAGCCAGGTCTAGGAAGACTTCTGGTGGTTCCAAACGTCTTCCTTTTAAGGATTATGGAGCCACTGTGCTCTTAGGAACCTTTGACCTCATGTTTCGCATTTGGTCTGACATGCACTGTGAGCTGTGAGGTCTTATATAGACAGGTTTGTGCCTTTCCAAATCAAGTCCTATCAGTTTAAACACAGCTGGACTCCAAAGAAGCAGTAGAACCATCTCAAGGAGGATCACAAGGAAATGGACAGCATGTGACTTAAATATAAGTGTTTGAGCAAAGTGTCTGAATACTTACGACCATGTGATATTTCAGTTTTTCCTTTTTTTTTTTTTATTTTGCAAAAATTTCTACATTTCTGTTTTTTTCCAGTCAAGATGAGGTGCAGAGTGTACATTAATGAGAAAAAAAATGAACTTTTTTGAATTTACCAAATGGCTGCAATGAAACAAAGAGTGAAAAATGTTAAGGGATATGAATACTTTCTGTACCCACTGTATAATAAGGTAATGGAGCTCCATTTTTAAAACACAATGCCCCACCTGACTTGTTAATAATCTTCCCTTAGGTGTAAATTACTGGATACAGATTTAAATGGCTCCAATAGAACTCAATAATAAATGTATATGATCACCAATACAGATTTTGAAGACATTTACTTCTACTTTTGACAAGCAATTTACTTACCCATATGCCATGAGTAGTATTTTTAGACTCAACCAGTTAATGTGTAATAAATATTTTGTATGCTTGGTAATTAACTCATTGTGATGAATGATAGGTTAGTGGTTGATGTACCTGTAGACATCTGAATATCGTATGATTCCAGTGGGTTGGTAAACGAGTTCTCTGGCCTTAGGCTGCAAGTCTGCCGTCACTCTATGTGATGTCAGACTTATGATTCCTCACATTGCGTGAGACAATTTATCAGTACTAGCACCCCATTTGACCCCAGATATGCAATTTGCCTACTTCTGGCCACATTCCGACTAGATGTCTCTGGCCTCACTTAATACACTTACATTAAGCGTGGCTGCGCACATCTAGTCAGCACGTGACTGCATGTACGCACTTTGCATACATGCAGTCACACACCCAGCACCAGAGAATCCTCACAGTGTGCAGTGTACGCAATGTGAGTGTTACGATTGTGTAACAACTCACATGGGAAAAAAGGTACCCGACTAAAAACTGCAACTGACCCTGACGGTTCCTGTACAGACTAGAGATCCAAGAAAAAGAGGGACTGTCAGCAACCATTCCAACCAAACTATGGACAAAGTACACCTTCAGCATATTAAATCTTTTTTTCTGTGCGCATTATTACATAGGCTGGGTGGCCACCTATGGGTATTTGATTCAGGTTGGATTCACGAAATTCATCTATCCCTCCCTCTTTTGCTCCTTAATGCAGTTCCAGGCCCGGACGGTGCACATGCGCTCTTTTTCACATGCGTTCCAGCATGTGTTCCATGTAGCGCTTTCCCGAAAGTGGCGCTTCACAGAAGGGGAGTGGCAAGGACTTCATGCGCTGACCAAGTCAGGGGGACAGCCTGATGCCTCATGTGTTCCAGCATGTGCTCCAACATCTTCCTAAAGGTAGAACCGTAAAAAAGAATTTGGCACTCCAATATTCGAAGCTGAAATAATATATTTATTACACATAGAAAAAACAGGAGGGATCCACTAAAACAGTTGACATTTCCATCTAAAATGGCCTTCCTCAGAACTGAAATATAACAGATAAACAAATATATTTACACAAACATATGAATCATTATATATCAGTCCATAATACAAGAAAAAGGGGGAATTGTAATTCAGATTTGATCCACCATCTGGTAAAGTTGTCTTTTTGCTTTACTCAATTGTTGCTATCTTTGGGTCTTTCCTCCATTTCAATTGTACTTACCTCTGTGATAATTACTTTATGACCTAGAGTCGCACTCATGGTCTATCTCCTTGCTACTTCATTATGATGTATTGAGTATCTATTTTTCATGTCCTTTTATTTTATTACTTAGACTTCTTATATATCCTATATGAGATCCATCTTTTTTTTCCCCTTTTTCTTGTATTATGGACTGATGTATAATAATTTATACGTTTGTGTAATTATATTTGTTTATCTGTTATATTTTAGTTCTGAGGAAGGCCATTTTAAGCCAAAACATCAACTAGTTTAGTGGTTCCCCTGTTTTTTCTATATGCAATAAATATATTATTTCAGCATCGAATATTGGAGTGCCAAATTCTTTTTTACTTGTCTATGGGGTGGAACCCTATTTGAGCACCGTATAAGAGTGCCACACAGCCTTTTAATAAAGGTATAATTGTACACAGGGGGATGGGTGAAAGGTATATGACCCCACTGTATCTGAGGGACTGATTGGATAAGTGACTTTTACCTCTACTGTCTAAACCCTTTCTAATGGCACTAGGGGATATATAAGTTTCCAACCCCTTTCCAGACATGCCCACAGAAGCAGCTGATTGCGAAACGTGCGTCACGGTGAGGGGGGATGTCTGGTCCGCCCTGTATGATATACCTCCATATGCTAGCCAAGGTAATACCTCCACTTACTTAGTTGTTTGCAATCTAACTATTTATATGAAAAATACTGTATCAATGTGATGCTGCTTATGATGAATCCTTTGTGCCTTATATTTGCTTTGGTATATTATCTTACGTGAGGTCATTAGATGTGGCTTATATATGCAGTATAAATCATTAGTTTAATTATTAATACTAAAATACATGAGATATACACTTTGTATCTATACCTCAGGACTGATCAGCAACCCCCCCTCCACTACTGGGCACGCTGTTACTAATTATACATAGTGTTTTCTTAGTTCTTTTACATTGGTTTTATTTAATATCTAATAAAGATTGTCTTTTAAAATAATTGTTCTCTTCGCTCGGCTCTGATGTCGTGCTAGTCCGAAATTGAGTAAATTCCTGAGCAAAGATAACCCTAACCACAAATTAGAAGGTGGCAGCTCATCAAGCGCTTCACGCTTCTCCTAAAGATCCGGAGGGTAGTGCAGAGTGTAAATTACCTACAAAGGGAAGGTGTGCTGAAAAAAGGAAAGATCTCAGAGTGAGTAAAGTCAACCACAATATACAAAATAAAGTATAAAGTACTGTTAGGTCATATGCTGCCTACTTCCTAAAAAATAAACAGAAGATAGATGCAAAGTAAAGAACAGAAACTGCAAGGAGATAAACACTAGCTGGAATTTCAGTGACTGGCTTTAAGCTATAGCAGAAAGGCTGAACATCCAAAATAAACCATCATGAGCAGGGAATGCCAGCAGGGGAAAGAATATAAAGTTGCACCCAAGGGTGTTATGGCAGACAAATGAAAACACCTGTTTTATGTTAAACAGACTGCAGCCAGAATAACAGAATCTAAACACCCGGAGAAAAGATGAGTCTGCTGTGGCTCGGCAGACAGAGAAGTCTACCACACAACAACACAACAAACACAACGGTGCACGTCCTACGCTCCATACGGTCAGCTCACCGCAAATCCCTGGTGTTTGGCTCCTTTCCTCGACCAACCACCTGGGTCATGTGGTTTAGGTCCTGTACGCAGCCTGGTGAGATCACCGTCGTTCTGCGTTCACTTCCCTTGCAGCGGTGTGCAGTCCCCTGCGGCAGTCTGCACCAAGGGTCGTGACACTAAGCCCCACAGTGTGCTTAAACAACATTTAGCATCCACATGTTTAGCAGGGGTATAATTCCCAAAATGGGGTCACGAGGGAGGTATTATGCTCTCCTAGCACTTAGGAGCTCTGTATATGGAGTTTGCTAACTATTCTAGAAAAATCTGTGTTCCAAGAGGCAAATAGCGCACCATCCCTCCCGAGTCTCACCGTGTGGCTAAGCATTACAGCAGAAATTGTGTGTCAAATTTTGATGTCATTTTTCCTCATTTACTCTTTTGAAAATGTAAAATCTGGGGCTAAAGCTGAATTTTTGTGGTAAAAAAGTAATTATTTCTTCTTCATTGCCCAATGGCATAAAATTCTGTGACACACCTGTGGTGTTAATATGCTCACTGCACCCTTAGATAAATTCATTGAGACATGTAGTTTGTGAAATCGGATCACTCATCACTCATCACTCAGTGGGTTATGGCATCCACAAAGTATAACAGTTAAATCTGCATTATAATATGGTGCTTTTTCCCTTCTGAGTTTTGCACTGTGCATCAAAAGTAGTTCCTGATTACATGTAGGGTATTGGTGCAATCAGGAGAAATTGCACAACATACTTAGAGGTCCATTGGGGATTTTTTTAGAGGCTAAAATGTAATTATTCTTTCTTCACCGCCCAATGGTATAAATTTCTGTGAGGTACATGTGGTGTCAACATGCACACGGTACTCCTAGATGAATTCATTAAGAGGTTTAGTTTCTAAAATTTTGTCACTTATTGGGGGTTTCTGCGGTTCTGGAACCTTAGGAGCTCTGCAATGTGACATGGCACCATCAAACCATTTCAAGAAAATCTGAACTCCAATGTAGCGCTTCTTCCCTTCTACATTGTACACTGTGCCTCAAAAGTAGTCTTCAACCACATATTTCGGTGTATCGAAATAAAAATGAGGGCTAAAAACATTTTAGTGAGAAAAATGTGAATTTTTATTTTCAATGCATTATAAACTTATGTGAAGCACCTGGGGGGGGGTTCAAGGTGCCCACCTCGCATCAAGATGCATTTTTTGAGGGGTCTAGTTTTCAATATGGGGTCATTTGTGGGGGGGGGTTTCCAATGTTTAGGCACATGAGTGGCTTTCCAAACATGACATAGCATTCGCTCTAGATGCCACCAATTTTTTTGTTAAAAAATTCAAACAGTACTCTTCCCCTTCCGAGCCCTGCCATGCGTCAAAGCAGTATTTTCCCCCCACATATGGGGTATCGGTGTACTCAGGAGAATTTGAACAACAAATTTTGAGGTCCATTTTGTACTGTTTTGTTAAAATAAAAAAAATTTGGGGCTAAAAGAAAATTTATGGGTGAAAAATGTGATTTTTTTATTTTCAAGGGTCTACATTATAAACTTCTGTGAAGCACCTAGGGGTTCAAAGTGCTCACCACACATCTGGACCACATCTGGACACATTGAATGAGGGGTCTAGTTTCCAAAATGGTGTCACTTATAGGAGGTTTCCACTGTTTAGATACATCAGGGGCTCTCCAAATGTGACATGGCGTCTGCTCTTGATTCCATCCATTTTTGTCTTCAAAACCTCAAACAGTGATCCTTCCTTTCCGAGCCCTGCCATGCACCCAAACAGTAGTTTTCTTCACATATGGCATACTAACATACTCAAGAGAAATTACAAAACATACTTTAAGGTCCATTGTCTTCTGTTACCTTTGTGAAAATAAAAATTAGGACCAAAATAAAATTTTTGTGAAAAAAAAGCAAAATGTTCATTTTTTCCTTCCACATTGCATTCATTCCTGTGAAGGACCGGAAGGGTTAATACACTTCTTGAAAGTGGTTTTGAGGACTTTGAGGGGTAGTTTTTATAAAGGTGTCACTTTTGGGTATTTTGTCATATAGGACTCCCAAAGTCACTAAAAATGTGACGTGGTCCCTAAAAAATGGCTATGTAAAATTTGTTGGAAAAATAAAAAATTGCTGATCAATTTATACCCCTTTTAACTTCCTAACAAAAAAAAGTGTTTAAAAAATTATGCAGATGTAAAGAAGTCATGTGGTAAATGCTATTTATTAACTATTTTGACTTAACTCTGAGGTTTAATGGCATAAGAATAACAAAATAGAAAATTGTGAAAGTTTTAAATTTTCACCAAATTTACCATATTTTGGCAAATAAATGCAAATATCTACCAAATTTTACCACTATCATGAAGTAAAATATGTCACCAAAAACAATCTCAGAATCATTGGGATCCATTGAAGTGTTTCAGAGTTATTACCTCTTATTATTAACTTGACATTTGTCAGAATTGAAAAAATTAGCCTGGTCATTAACGTACCAAGTGGCTTGGTCCTTAAGGGGTTACATTTTTCAAGTGGATAGGTTAATAGAGCCCCAAATTTTCCCTGTCTGCTAAATTTTCATAAGTATTTGGTTTTTTTTTATAGGAGTGAGAAACTGAGTCTGTCTCATTTTTCAAACCTTTTGAGGAACAGTGTCCTGACAAAAAGGGCTGTAACTAGGGTGTAGCGGCCAAAGTTACACACAGGCCTTGGTGCTTCGGCAGCGGGCAAATTGTCCCTTTTACGTACATGAGAAGTGCAATACTATTAAAGACTTGGGGACCTTTTAAAAGATTTTGCATCGGAGCCTATAAGCTTCAATTTAATGCAATGCAAGTACTATGGCAACAGGATGCTACAAGTTCATACTGTTTGAGGTAACGAAAAAAATTGCATTTTAAATGGATGAAATGATGGGGTAAGAATCTAGCCTAAAGCATAAGAAAACAACTTAGTTTCAGTTCCCCCCTCAGCCCGCATTACACAATTAGGCCTCTTTCACACTTCAGTTGTTTGGCGTCAGTCTAAAACCGTCATTTTCCTCAAAAAACGGATCCGTTTTTTTTTTCGACGGATCCGTTTTTTTCCCCATAGACTTGCATTAGCGACGGATTGTGACGGATGGTCGTCCGTTCCATCCGTCATGCGACGGATCCGTCAAAATTTAGCGGACGTCATCTAGACATTGACGGTCATTGCAACGTTTTTTGTCTCCGTTGAAATGACGGATCGCGACGGATCCGTCGCGTCCATCATTCAATAGAATGGCCACCTATGGGCGACGGATCCGTCGCGACCGTTATTTCGGCGGATCCGTCGCCCCAATCCGTTTTTTCAATTTTTTTCAATTGCGCATGCTCCAAAAAGTATATACAACCCCCGAGTAACGGATCCGTCAAAAAAACGGATCCGTTACATCCGTTTTTTCAACAATTGTGACGGATCCGTCGATCCGTCACTTTGTCGGAAGTGACTGACGCCAAACGACTGAAGTGTGAAAGAAGCCTTACATGGGATATTATTGGTCTTGAACAGCTGCATCAAAATTTTCATTTATGAATTGACAATTAGCGCAGAGAACAGGCATTGAACATATTACAGATATATAACTTGCAGTGTTCAGCATGACAAAACGGGTGTGAATATTTAATGCATTATATATGGTTAGGTAATGTTGCATGGGCCTCTGATGTAATGAAAGCATAATTTTGCTAATTAGGAAATACAGCTATTGCTCACCAGAAAAAAACCTTTAAAAAAGTAGATAATTACTACTGAAACAGTGAGCTTCTTTTATTAAAATATTGTTCACTAGTGATGAGCGAATATACTCGTTACTCGAGATTTCCCGAGCACGCTTGGGTGACCTCCGAGTATTTTTTAGTGCTAGAGATTTCGCTTTCATCGCCTCAGCTGAATGATTTACAGCTATTAGCCAGGCTGAGTACATGTGGCGGTTGCCTGGTTGCTAGGGAATCCCCACCTGTAATCAAGCTGGCTAGTAGCCGTAAATCATCCAGCTGCGGCGAAAAAAACTAAATCTCCGAGCACTAAAAAATACTCGGAGGACACCCGAGCGTGCTCAGGAAATCTCGAGTAACAAGTATATTCTCTCATCATTATTGTTCACTTAACTTTTTCAACAACTTTAGAAAAATGAAACTCATTTTCTCCTCTACTTTCAATGGCCAAGATAATTAAAATGACAGGTTTTAAACCACCAGCTGCAACATAACAGGGCATATCACATGAAATACAAATGTGGACATGTGCACACTTTCATTTGTTATTCCTATCAATGGAGGATTAATATCTAAAGGAGGCATTTCCAAAATTGAGTTTGCATAAAAATGTTCAATATTAAACCAACTAAATGAAAGGCTGTAATATGTACTAAGATTAATTTGCAATTTAGAAATTAAGTTGATTTTAGAGTCCGGTACTGATTTGCTGACCATTCTGGGATTGCTATTGGGACTCATTCAGAACCAATCTAACTCTACTTCTTATGTGTTTAGAACCATTCAAAACCAAGACCTTGAGGGATGTAACTACCTGGCTAGCAGGCTAATATGGGTGTGAAGGGATCTCTGCTTCAGACAATCCATACTTAGTCAATGCAAAGAAACAAATAATCTGCACCACAATACTGTCTAATCCAATGATGGAATCATAACCGCTAGAGGCTCACATGCCCAGGCGTCAGGGTGCTCAATCCCAAGGAAAATACATCGCCACAGTCCATGTGCAAAGAGTTAAATGGATGGCACTCACCGTATAATAAAAATCCAAGATTTATTGAAACATTAAAATCTTCAGCAGGGGAGTAATGTGTGGGATACAAGGACGATGGCCGTTTCACGCGGCTGCGCTTCTACGGGTCCCTTGTAATCCATACTTAGAAGGGTTCCTTGATCAAAAGCTGATCACAAAGTGTACCTCTGCTAATAAGCTGTTATCCATGGAGAGTGGAGAGACACAGCCGTAATTTACTCATAGGACCACCACAAGAAAACTTAAAGGGAACCTGTCATTAGATTCATGCCGTCTGATCCAGTAAAACATAAATGGCTGCAATGGATCAGACAGTATCTGCTTCATGCTGCTCTTGGCTCTAATGAAAGGTTCCCTTTAAAGATGTAAGCACTAACTGATGAAGTTGAAATTTGTAAACTCCCATACTAACATAAATTCACATAATGACCTACCCCATTTCTTAAATCAGAACCCCAGGCCCATGGTTCTCATGGATCCAGTGTGTGGACAGCGCACACCACATCAGGCATTTTCAAAGTGCTCACAATGGATTCTGGGACTTCGAGGGTAACTAAACTCCTATTACACACACACTATTTATATATATATACAGTGGGGCAAAAAAGTATTTAGTCAGTCAGCAATAGTGCAAGTTCCACCACTTAAAAAGATGAGAGGCGTCTGTAATTTACATCATAGGTAGACCTCAACTATGGGAGACAAACTGAGAAAAAAAAATCCAGAAAATCACATTGTCTGTTTTTTTAACATTTTATTTGCATATTATGGTGGAAAATAAGTATTTGGTCAGAAACAAAATTTCATCTCAATACTTTGTAATATATCCTTTGCTGGCAATGACAGAGGTCAAACGTTTTCTGTAAGTCTTCACAAGGTTGCCACACACTGTTGTTGGTATGTTGGCCCATTCCTCCATGCAGATCTCCTCTAGAGCAGTGATGTTTTTGGCTTTTCGCTTGGCAACACGGACTTTCAACTCCCTCCAAAGGTTTTCTATAGGGTTGAGATCTGGAGACTGGCTAGGCCACTCCAGGACTTTGAAATGCTTCTTACGAAGCCACTCCTTCGTTGCCCTGGTGGTGTGCATTGGATCATTGTCATGTTGAAAGACCCAGCCACGTTTCATCTTCAATGCCCTTGCTGATGGAAGGAGGTTTGCACTCAAAATCTCACGATACATGGCCCCATTCATTCTTTCATGTACCCGGATCAGTCGTCCTGGCCCCTTTGCAGAGAAACAGCCCCAAAGCATGATGTTTCCACCACCATGCTTTACAGTAGGTATGGTGTTTGATGGATGCAACTCAGTATTCTTTTTCCTCCAAACACGACAAGTTGTGTTTCTACCAAACAGTTCCAGTTTGGTTTTATCAGACCATAGGACATTCTCACAAAACTCCTCTGGATCATCCAAATGCTCTCTAGCAAACTTCAGACGGGCCCGGACATGTACTGGCTTAAGCAGTGGGACACGTCTGGCACTGCAGGATCTGAGTCCATGGTGGCGTAGTGTGTTACTTATGGTAGGCCTGTTACATTGGTCCCAGCTCTCTGCAGTTCATTCACTAGGTCCCCCCGCGTGGTTCTGGGATTTTTGCTCACCGTTCTTGTGATCATTCTGACCCCACGGGGTGGGATTTTGCGTGGAGCCCCAGATCGAGGGAGATTATCAGTGGTCTTGAATGTCTTCCATTTTCTAATTATTGCTCCCACTGTTGATTTCTTCACTCAAAGCTGGTTGGCTATTGCTGATTCAGTCTTCCCAGCCTGGTGCAGGGCTACAATTTTGTTTCTGGTGTCCTTTGACAGCTCTTTGGTCTTCACCATAGTGGAGTTTGGAGTCAGACTGTTTGAGGGTGTGCACAGGTGTCTTTTTATACTGATAACAAGTTTAAACAGGTGCCATTACTACAGGTAATGAGGGGAGGAAAGAGGGGACTCTTAAAGAAGAAGTTACAGGTCTGTGAGAGCCAGAAATCTTGATGGTTTGTTTCTGACCAAATACTTATTTTCCACCATAATATGCAAATAAAATGTTAAAAAAACAGACAATGTGATTTTCTGGATTTTTTTTTCTCAGTTTGTCTCCCATAGTTGAGGTCTACCTATGATGTAAATTACAGACGCCTCTCATCTTTTTAAGTGGTGGAACTTGCACTATTGCTGACTGACTAAATACTTTTTTTGCCCCACTGTATATATATATATATATATATATATATATATATATATATATATATATATATATATATATATACACACACAGTATATACTGCTCATAAAATAAAGGGAACATTAAAATCCCGCATCCTAGATATCACTGAAATATTCCAGTTGTAAATCTTTATTCATTACATAGTGGAATGTGTTAAGAATAAGAAAACCTAAAAATGATCAACGTAAATCACAACTAACATCCCATGGAGGTCTGGAGATGGAATGATGCTCAAAATCAAAATGGAAAATCAAATTACAGGGTGATCCAACTTCAGTGGAAATGCCTCAAGACAAGGAAATGATGCTCAGTAGTGTGTGTGGCCTCCACTTGCCTGTATGACCTCCCTACAATGCCTGGGCATGCTCCTGATGAGGCGGCGGATGGTCTCCTGAGAGATCTCCTCCCAGACCTGGACTAAAGCATCCGCCAACTCCTGGACAGTCTGTGGTGCAACGTGACGTTGGTGGATGGTGCGAGACATGATGTCCCAAATGTGTTCAATCGGATTCAGGTCTGGGGAACTGGCGGGCCAGTCCTTAGCTTCAATGCCTTCATCTTGCAGGAACTGCTGACACACTCCAGCCACATGAGGTCTGGCATTGTCCTGCAATAGGAGGAACCCATGGCCAACCGCACCAGCATGTGGTCTCACAAGGGGTCTGAGGATCTCATCTCGGTACCTAATGGCAGTCAGGCTACCTTTGGCGAGCACATGGAGGGCTGTGCGGCCTTCCAAAGAAATGCCACCCCAGACGTTTACTGACCTACTGCCAAACCGGTCATGCTGAAGAATATTGCAGGCAGCAGATCACTCTCCATGGCATCTCCATACTCTGTCATGTCTGTCACATGTGCTCAGTGTGAACCTGCTTTCATCTGTGAAGAGCACAGGGTGCCAGTGGCGAATTTACCAATCCTGGTGTTCTGTAGCAAATGCCAAGCGTCCTGCATGGTGTTGGACTGTGAGTACAACCCCCATCTGTGGGGGTCGGGCACTCAGACCATCCTCATGGAGTCGGTTTCTAACAGTTTGTGCAGACACATGCACATTTGTGGCCTGCTGGATGTAATTTTGCAGGGCTCTGGCAGTTCTCCTCCTGTTCCTCCTTGCACAAAGGCTGAGGTAGCGGTTCTGCTGCTGGGTTGTTGCCCTCCTACGGCCCCCTCCACGTTTCCTGGTGTACTGGCCTGTCTCCTGGTAGCGCCTCCAGCCTCTGGACACTACGCTGACAGACACAGCAAACCTTCTTGCCACAGCTCGCATTGATGTGCCATCCTGGATGAGTTGCACTACCTGAGCCACTTGTGTGGGTTGTAGAGTCCGTCTCATGCTGCCACGAGTGTGAAAGCACAACCAACATTCAAACGTGACCAAAACATCAGCAAGAAAGCATTGGTACTGAGATGTGGTCTGTGGTCCCCACCTGCAGAACCACTCCTTTATTGAGTGTGTCTTGATATTTGCCAATAATTTCCATCTGTTGTCTATTCCATTTTCACAACAGCATGTGAAATTGATTGTCAAACAGTGTTGCTTCCTAAGTGGACAGTTTGATTTCACAGAAGTTTGATTTACTTGGAGTTATATTCTGTTGTTTAAGTGTTCCCTTTATTTTTTTGAGCAGTGTGTATATATGCATATACATTATATATATAATGCTCAATTCATATATACTGTATATGAAGATGAGTGAGGGTCCGGATGCCGATAACCTTACCAAATGCTCAGTAAACCATCCAAGAAGTGCACAGCTTAAGTGACAGGAGCTCGCAGCTCCTGTCTGCATGCGCACACACAGCAGATTCAGATGTGAGCTTTTGTTTTCTGTTCCCTGAGTTGCCCACCTGTTGTGAATTTGGATTCTGGGCTCCCCCGGTGGCTACTGGTGGAATTGAACTGGTGTTTTCATCTTCTCTGTTCACCTGTTCCCATCAAGTTGTGGGAGTCGCTATATATACCTTGCTGCTCTGTTAGTTGCTTGCCGGTCAACAATGTTATCAGAAGCCTCTCTGTGCTTGTTCCTGCTCCTAGACAACTACTAGATAAGTTGGACTCTTGTCCATGTTTGTTTTTGCATTTTGGTTCCAGTTCACAGCTGTAGTTTCGTTACTGTGTCTGGAAAGCTCTTGTGAACAGGAATTGCCACTCTGGTGTTATGAGTTAATGCCAGAGTTTTAAAGTAATTTCTGGATGGTGTTTTGATAGGGTTTTCAGCTGACCATGAAAGTGTCCTTTCTGTCTTCTGCTATGTAGTAAGTGGACCTCAAATTTGCTAAACCTATTTTCATACTACGTTTGTTATTTCATCTTAATTCACCGCCAATACATGTGGGGGGCCTCTGTCTCCTTTCGGGGTATTTCTCTAGAGGTGAGCTAGGACTGATATTTTCCTCTGCTAGTATTATTTAGTCCTCCGGCTGGTGCTGGGCATCTAGAATCAACGTAGGCATGCTACCCGGCCACTGCTAGTTGTGCGTTAGGTTTAGTTCATGGTCAGCTCAGTTCCCATCTTCCAAGAGCTAGTTCCTATATATGCTTATGCTATGTTCTCTTGCCATTGAGATCATGACAGTTTGACCGGCCCACTAAAGGGTTAAAATCCTTGGCTGAGAAAGGAGAGAAATAAGTAGTCTGCTGAAATTTTTTTTTTTTTTCTCTCCTTCTAATCTTTGAATGGCTCTGTGTCCACCTGTTTGTAATGGATCTTCAGAGTGTAACTGCAGGTTTGAATAATCTCGCCACGAAGGTACAATATTTGCAAGATTTTGTTTGTCATGCACCTGTATCTGAGCCGAGAATTCCTTTGCCGGAATTTTTCTCGGGGAATAGATCTGGGTTTCAGAATTTTCGAAATAATTGCAAATTATTTTTGTCCCTGAAATCTCGCTCTGCCGGAGACCCTGCACAGCAGGTCAGGATTGTGATTTCCTTGCTCCGGGGCGACCCTCAAGACTGGGCTTTTTCATTGACACCAGGGGATCCTGCGTTGCTCAATGTGGATGCGTTTTTTCTGGCCTTGGGGTTGCTTTATGACGAACCTCATTTGGAGCTTCAGGCAGAAAAAACTTTGATTTCTCTATCGCAGGGGCAAGATGAAGCGGAAATTTACTGCCAAAGATTCCGTAAATGGTCTGTGCTTACTCAGTGGAATGAGTGCGCCCTGGCGGCGACTTTCAGAGAGGGTCTCTCTGATGCCATTAAGGATGTTATGGTGGGGTTCCCTGTGCCTGCGGGTCTGAATGAGTCCATGACAATGGCTATTCAGATCGATAGGCGTTTGCGGGAGCGCAAACCAGTGCACCATCTGGCGGTGTCCACTGAGAAGTCGCCAGAGAGTATGCAGTGTGATAGAACTCTGTCCCGAAGCGAGCGGCAGAATTTTAGACGGAAAAATGGGTTGTGTTTCTATTGTGGTGATTCTACTCATGTTATATCAGCATGCTCTAAGCGCACTAAAAAGCTTGATAAATCTGTTTCCATTTGCACCTTACCATCTAAGTTTATTCTATCTGTGACCCTGATTTGCTCTTTGTCATCTATTACCACGGACGCCTATGTCGACTCTGGCGCCGCTTTGAGTCTTATGGATTGGTCCTTTGCCAAACGCTGTGGGTATGATTTAGAGCCTTTGGAGACTCTTATTCCTCTGAAGGGGATTGACTCCACCCCATTGGCTAATAATAAACCACAATACTGGACACAAGTAACTATGCGTATTAATCCGGATCACCAGGAGATTATTCGCTTTCTGGTGCTGTATAATCTACATGATGATTTGGTGCTAGGATTGCCTTGGCTGCAATCTCACAACCCAGTCCTCGACTGGAGAGCTATGTCTGTGTTGAGCTGGGGATGTAAGGGGGCTCATGGGGATGTACCTGTGGTTTCCATTTCATCATCTATTCCCTCTGAAATTCCTGAGTTCCTGTCTGACTATCGTGACGTCTTTGAAGAATCCAAGCTTGGTTCATTACCTCCGCACCGAGAGTGCGATTGTGCCATAGATTTAATCCCGGGTAGTAAATACCCAAAGGGTCGTTTATTTAATCTGTCTGTGCCTGAACATGCTGCTATGCGAGAATATATCAAGGAGTCCTTGGAAAAGGGACATATTCGTCCATCGTCATCTCCCTTAGGAGCCGGTTTTTTCTTTGTGTCAAAAAAAGACGGCTCTTTGAGACCATGTATCGATTATCGGCTTTTGAATAAAATCACTGTAAAATATCAATACCCATTGCCGTTGCTGACTGATTTGTTTGCTCGCATAAAGGGGGCCAAGTGGTTCTCTAAGATTGACCTTCGTGGGGCGTATTATTTGGTGCGAATCAGGCAGGGGGATGAGTGGAAAACCGCATTTAATACGCCCGAGGGCCACTTTGAGTATTTAGTGATGCCTTTTGGTCTTTCAAATGCTCCGTCAGTTTTCCAGTCCTTTATGCATGATATTTTTCGCGATTATTTGGATAAATTTATGATTGTGTATCTGGATGATATTCTGATTTTTTCGGATGACTGGGACTCTCATGTCCAGCAAGTCAGGAGGGTTTTCCAGGTTTTGCGGTCTAATTCTTTGTGTGTGAAGGGTTCTAAGTGTGTTTTTGGGGTACAGAGGATTTCCTTTTTGGGATATATTTTTTCTCCCTCTTCCATTGAAATGGATCCTGTCAAGGTTCAAGCTATTTGTGATTGGACGCAGCCCTCTTCTCTTAAGAGTCTTCAGAAATTTTTGGGCTTTGCTAACTTTTATCGTCGATTTATTGCTGGTTTTTCGGATATTGCTAAGCCATTGACCGATTTGACTAAGAAGGGTGCTGATGTTGCTGATTGGTCCCCTGACGCTGTGGAGGCCTTTCGGGAGCTTAAGCGCCGTTTTTCTTCTGCCCCTGTGTTGCGTCAGCCTGATGTTGCTCTACCTTTTCAGGTTGAGGTCGACGCTTCTGAGATCGGAGCTGGGGCAGTGTTGTCGCAGAAAAGTTCTGACTGCTCCGTGATGAGGCCTTGTGCCTTCTTTTCCCGTAAATTTTCGCCCGCTGAGCGGAATTATGATGTTGGGAATAGGGAGCTTTTGGCCATGAAGTGGGCTTTTGAGGAGTGGCGCCATTGGCTTGAGGGGGCCAGACATCAGGTGGTGGTATTGACTGACCACAAAAACTTGATTTATCTTGAGACCGCCAGGCGCCTGAATCCTAGACAGGCGCGCTGGTCATTATTTTTCTCTCGGTTTAATTTTGTGGTGTCATACCTACCGGGTTCTAAGAATGTTAAGGCGGATGCCCTTTCTAGGAGTTTTGAGCCTGACTCGCCTGGTAACTCTGAGCCCACAGGTATCCTTAAGGATGGAGTGGTATTGTCAGCCGTTTCTCCAGACCTGCGGCGGGCCTTGCAGGAGTTTCAAGCAGATAGACCGGATCGTTGCCCACCTGATAAACTGTTTGTTCCTGATGATTGGACCAGTAGAGTCATCTCTGAGGTTCATTCTTCTGCGTTGGCAGGTCATCCTGGCATTTTTGGTACCAGGGATTTGGTGGCAAGGTCCTTCTGGTGGCCTTCCCTGTCACGAGATGTGCGAGGCTTTGTGCAGTCTTGTGACGTTTGTGCTCGGGCCAAGCCTTGTTGCTCTCGGGCTAGTGGATTATTGTTGCCCTTGCCTATTCCTAAGAGGCCTTGGACGCACATCTCGATGGATTTTATTTCAGATCTGCCTGTTTCTCAGAAGATGTCTGTCATCTGGGTGGTGTGTGACCGTTTCTCTAAGATGGTCCATTTGGTTCCTCTGCCCAAGTTGCCTTCTTCTTCCGAGTTGGTTCCTCTGTTTTTTCAAAATGTTGTTCGTTTGCATGGTATTCCTGAGAATATCATTTCTGACAGAGGGACCCAATTCGTGTCTAGATTTTGGCGGGCATTCTGTGCTAGGATGGGCATAGATTTATCTTTTTCGTCCGCTTTCCATCCTCAGACGAATGGCCAGACCGAGCGGACTAATCAGACCCTGGAGACATATCTGAGGTGTTTTGTGTCTGCTGACCAGGATGATTGGGTTGCTTTTTTGCCATTGGCAGAGTTCGCTCTCAATAATCGGGCCAGCTCTGCCACTTTGGTGTCCCCGTTTTTCTGTAATTCGGGGTTTCATCCTCGATTTTCCTCTGGTCAGGTGGAATCTTCGGATTGTCCTGGAGTGGATGCTGTGGTGGAGAGATTGCATCGGATCTGGGGGCAGGTGGTGGACAATTTGAGGTTGTCCCAGGAGAAGACTCAGCTTTTTGCCAACCGCCACCGTCGTGTTGGTCCTCGGCTTTGTGTTGGGGATTTGGTGTGGTTGTCTTCTCGTTTTGTCCCTATGAGGGTCTCTTCTCCTAAGTTTAAGCCTCGGTTCATCGGCCCGTATAAGATTTTGGAGATTCTTAACCCTGTTTCCTTCCGTTTGGACCTCCCTGCATCCTTTTCTATTCATAACGTTTTTCATCGGTCATTATTGCGCAGGTATGAGGTACCGGTTGTGCCTTCCGTTGAGCCTCCTGCTCCGGTGTTGGTTGAGGGTGAGTTGGAGTACGTTGTGGAGAAAATCTTAGACTCTCGTGTTTCCAGACGGAGACTCCAGTATCTGGTCAAGTGGAAGGGATACGGCCAGGAGGATAATTCTTGGGTGAATGCATCTGATGTTCATGCCTCTGATCTGGTTCGTGCCTTTCATAGGGCCCATCCTGATCGCCCTGGTGGTTCTGGTGAGGGTTCGGTGCCCCCTCCTTGAGGGGGGGGTACTGTTGTGAATTTGGATTCTGGGCTCCCCCGGTGGCTACTGGTGGAATTGAACTGGTGTTTTCATCTTCTCTGTTCACCTGTTCCCATCAAGTTGTGGGAGTCGCTATATATACCTTGCTGCTCTGTTAGTTGCTTGCCGGTCAACAATGTTATCAGAAGCCTCTCTGTGCTTGTTCCTGCTCCTAGACAACTACTAGATAAGTTGGACTCTTGTCCATGTTTGTTTTTGCATTTTGGTTCCAGTTCACAGCTGTAGTTTCGTTACTGTGTCTGGAAAGCTCTTGTGAACAGGAATTGCCACTCTGGTGTTATGAGTTAATGCCAGAGTTTTAAAGTAATTTCTGGATGGTGTTTTGATAGGGTTTTCAGCTGACCATGAAAGTGTCCTTTCTGTCTTCTGCTATGTAGTAAGTGGACCTCAAATTTGCTAAACCTATTTTCATACTACGTTTGTTATTTCATCTTAATTCACCGCCAATACATGTGGGGGGCCTCTGTCTCCTTTCGGGGTATTTCTCTAGAGGTGAGCTAGGACTGATATTTTCCTCTGCTAGTATTATTTAGTCCTCCGGCTGGTGCTGGGCATCTAGAATCAACGTAGGCATGCTACCCGGCCACTGCTAGTTGTGCGTTAGGTTTAGTTCATGGTCAGCTCAGTTCCCATCTTCCAAGAGCTAGTTCCTATATATGCTTATGCTATGTTCTCTTGCCATTGAGATCATGACACCCACCTATCAAAGTGAGGGGGAGGAATTAAAGTGATCAGTAAAGTAATCAGGACTTTGACCCCCACTGATTGGCTGGCAAAAAAATGGCACACAAATATAAAAAAAACTTATAACAGTTTAGTTAGTGTTTAAATATTAATTGACTTCTTTTAGTAATGGTTAGAGTTCAACTCAATGAACACCCACAAATTAGCCCAATTAAGCAGACATTGAAGCCGCGGGATGCCGCGCGTGCGCAGATGGAGATCGCGGCGGCCATTTTCCTGAAGCCGAGTTTGCATCTTGGCTTCAGGAAAATGGCCGCCGCGATCTCCATCTGCGCACGCGCGGCATCCCGCGGCCATATTCCTGAAGCCCCGGGAAGCCGAGCACTACCATCTGCGCACGCGCGGCCTCAGGAAGATGGCCGCGCCCGATAAACCGCAGAATAGCGCAGATCACGCTCTTTTCCTTCAACTGCGCAGTGGATTCGCCTGTTGGGCATGCGCACACCACTACGCCACGAACGGAAGATGAGCAGGATCTGGGTGAGAAACAGCGATGTCTCCACGCCCATATGACCAGACCAGCGTGAGTGACAGCAGAAAACGGCGACTTTACAAAGGTATTTCGGCAGCATAGGTGGGGAATAAAGGCACAAAAAATACACTAATGTAAAGCACAGCTCTGCCCCTATTTAACGCTATTTTTATCTCATCTTGAAAAAACGGGGTGACAGGTTCCCTTTAAAGGAAATTTTCCACAAGTTTTTGGCTCCCTCATTTGCGAGCAGCATAATCTAGGGTTAGACACCCTAATTACAGTGATATATCACTTTTACTGGGCTGCATGCCACAGTTTTTATAAAATCCTGGTTTAATCTGCTGCAGATCTATCAGTTCTCTTGAATGCTGAGCTATGTATAACCCCGCCCACACCACTTTCTGCCTATGCACAGTATATATAGAAAACTGCCAATCAGTGGTTGGGGCGGGGTTATTCAGAGCTGATAAATATGGAGGACTACATGGCAGCAGGTTTACTAGTCCCCTAGTGATAATCTCCTGCTGGTAAAATAGTGTTTTTCTAAACAATAAAGCAAGCAGCCCAGTAACTGACACATCGCTGGAATCGGGGTCTCTGGCTCTACATTATGCTGGCAAAAATCTGGTGACCGATTCCTTTTAAATGGTGCTAAACTGCAGTACAAACTTCTTAGGACAACAATGAAGAGGCACCTTTATTGTGCTGATCAGATCACAAATAAGATTTTTTTTTTTAACCCCTTTCCAACACGTGTCGTAATTGTATGCCCATGCCGGACTCCCCCTGTCCCCCTTCAGCAATGGAGCATGCACCTTTCCGGGCCCATGGCAGCTGATTTTTACAGTGGGCATGTGCCCGCAATAGCCGTGGGTGGAATCGCAATCCAACTGCAGATGTTAACTAGTTAAATGCCGGTATCAATCCCTGATTAGCGGCATTTAACTTGCACTTACAGGAAGCGCAACGCTAATCCTGCCCATCGGTAACCACGTCACATGATTGCGGGTCACCAAAGGGTCAGCATGACAACCAAACATCTGCATGTGACCTCTATGGTTGTCATTGCCAGATTGCAATGGGTGCTGCCCCGTGGTTGCTGCTCATAGCAAGTGAACATTTCTGCTACACACAGGCAATCTGATCATCGCCTATGTGTAGCAGAGGTGATCGAAGTATTGCAGCTTCTAGCCTCCCATGGAGACTATTGAAGCATGCAAAAAGTAAAAAAAAAATGTTTTTAAAAATATTAAAAGAATAAAAATATATAAAATTTCAAATCAACTTTTTTTTGGCCCATTCAAAAGAAAACAATAAAAAAAATCAAATTTACACATATTTGGTATCCTGCGTTCAGAATCGCCCAATCTATCAATATAAAAAAGAATTAACCTGATCGCTAAAAGGGCGTAATGAAAAAAATATAAAAAAACGCCAGAATTGCGTTTTTTTTGTTGCCACTACATCGCAATAAAATGCAATAATGGGCGATTAAAAGATCGTATCTGCACCAAAATGGTATAAAAAACATCAGCTGGCTGTGTAAAAAAATATGCCCTCACCCAACCCGAGATCACAAAAAATGGAAATGCTACAGATCTCAGAAAATGGCGTAATTTTTTTAAACAAATTTTGGAAATAAATTTTCACCACTTAAATAAAAAAGGACCTAGAACATGTTTGATGCCTGTGAACTTGTAATAACTTGGAGAATCATAATGGACGGTCAGTTTTAACATTTAGTGAACATGGTAAATAAAAAAACAACATCATCTGTGGAATTGCACTTTTTTGTAATTTCACCGCACTTTGAATTTTTTTCCCACTTTCCAGTACACGATATGTTAAAACCAATGGTGTCATTCAAAAGTAAAACTCGTCCTGCAAAAAACAAGCCATCACATGGCCAAATTGACAAAAAATAGTTATGGCTCTTGGAAGAAGGGGAGCAAAAAACAGAAATTCAAAAGCTGAAATACCCCTGGTCGTTAAGGGGTTAATTATAATTGTGACTTACACAACTAATTCATTCTCAAACCCCACTGTACCACTAACAAAAAAAGAAAGGTAAACTGCACAGGTACAGAAATTAATGGTAAATATTATAATATATTATAAAGTGAAATTATAGAGTGCCTTAACAAATAGTGTGAAAATCAAAGATATAGTGCAAAAGGTACTGTAATGCATTTGAAGAAAGGAGTAAGAAAGAGTGATCTACTGGCACGGCGCACCATAAAATAAATGAACTGAATAAACTAAATATATATATATATATATATATATATATATATATATATATATATATATATATATTATATATATATACACAGTGGGGCAAAAAAGTATTTAGTCAGTCAGCAATAGTGCAAGTTCCACCACTTAAAAAGATGAGAGGCGTCTGTAATTTACATCATAGGTAGACCTCAACTATGGGAGACAAACTGAGAAAAAAAAATCCAGAAAATCACATTGTCTGTTTTTTTAACATTTTATTTGCATATTATGGTGGAAAATAAGTATTTGGTCAGAAACAAAATTTCATCTCAATACTTTGTAATATATCCTTTGTTGGCAATGACAGAGGTCAAACGTTTTCTGTAAGTCTTCACAAGGTTGCCACACACTGTTGTTGGTATGTTGGCCCATTCCTCCATGCAGATCTCCTCTAGAGCAGTGATGTTTTTGGCTTTTCGCTTGGCAACACGGACTTTCAACTCCCTCCAAAGGTTTTCTATAGGGTTGAGATCTGGAGACTGGCTAGGCCACTCCAGGACTTTGAAATGCTTCTTACGAAGCCACTCCTTCGTTGCCCTGGTGGTGTGCATTGGATCATTGTCATGTTGAAAGACCCAGCCACGTTTCATCTTCAATGCCCTTGCTGATGGAAGGAGGTTTGCACTCAAAATCTCACGATACATGGCCCCATTCATTCTTTCATGTACCCGGATCAGTCGTCCTGGCCCCTTTGCAGAGAAACAGCCCCAAAGCATGATGTTTCCACCACCATGCTTTACAGTAGGTATGGTGTTTGATGGATGCAACTCAGTATTCTTTTTCCTCCAAACACGACAAGTTGTGTTTCTACCAAACAGTTCCAGTTTGGTTTTATCAGACCATAGGACATTCTCACAAAACTCCTCTGGATCATCCAAATGCTCTCTAGCAAACTTCAGACGGGCCCGGACATGTACTGACTTAAGCAGTGGGACACGTCTGGCACTGCAGGGTCTGAGTCCATGGTGGCGTAGTGTGTTACTTATGGTAGGCCTGTTACATTGGTCCCAGCTCTCTGCAGTTCATTCACTAGGTCCCCCCGCGTGGTTCTGGGATTTTTGCTCACCGTTCTTGTGATCATTCTGACCCCACGGGGTGGGATTTTGCGTGGAGCCCCAGATCGAGGGAGATTATCAGTGGTTTTGAATGTCTTCCATTTTCTAATTATTGCTCCCACTGTTGATTTCTTCACTCAAAGCTGGTTGGCTATTGCTGATTCAGTCTTCCCAGCCTGGTGCAGGGCTACAATTTTGTTTCTGGTGTCCTTTGACAGCTCTTTGGTCTTCACCATAGTGGAGTTTGGAGTCAGACTGTTTGAGGGTGTGCACAGGTGTCTTTTTATACTGATAACAAGTTTAAACAGGTGCCATTACTACAGGTAATGAGGGGAGGAAAGAGGAGACTCTTAAAGAAGAAGTTACAGGTCTGTGAGAGCCAGAAATCTTGATGGTTTGTTTCTGACCAAATACTTATTTTCCACCATAATATGCAAATAAAATGTTAAAAAAACAGACAATGTGATTTTCTGGATTTTTTTTTCTCAGTTTGTCTCCCATAGTTGAGGTCTACCTATGATGTTAATTACGGACGCCTCTCATCTTTTTAAGTGGTGGAACTTGCACTATTGCTGAATGACTAAATACTTTTTTGCCCCACTGTATATATATATATATATATATATATATATATATATATATATATATATATATATATACACACACACAGTGTATGTATATATATATATATATATATATATATATATATATATATATATATATATATATATATATATATATATGTAAATAGACATGACAGGATCATTGGTATGCACTTACCCTCATGAATCCACGTATTCCCTGCAATCACAAACATCAACAACATGCAATTACAGTGCAGTTACAACAATTATGCATCAAGATTTGCTGTGGTGAAACAGTAATTATATGACATTGGGGGTTTCTAAAAATGTTTTCATTGGGAACAAGTAATAAACCTGTTTACTTCCTTCCACTATTTATGTAATTAGTAGTGGGCTAATAAAATGCATACTAATTCATATAATGATTGAAATAATCATTGATAAACATGCATCTCACATAATTACAGGCAGTGTAAATACTCAATGAATGGAATCATCTGCTCCTTTGCATAACCCTCCTTTACATTAAAAAAATAAATATGTCACACTCAGACATTCATGTTTATGACTCTGTAGGGGATGGGAAATGTTTTTGTTATTCCCTCTTCTCCCCAACCCCTTTAAGAATGCAAATATTGTATATTATTAATGTGTTCGTACATGGTGGAACTGCTACACATCAAGTGTATTACCACCGTGTACAAGAGCATTGCTATACTGTCCATATATTGCTCTGTATATTTATGTAATGCCATTGTTTGCTATGCACATATAGTTTTTAGGGAAAGTTTGTCCCTGGGCCCAGTATAGTGATAGGGGCGTAGTGCCCATAGTTGGCCATTAGAGGGGGGTACTGTAGGCTATAGCTAGAGTAGGAGGGGGCACAGTGGAATAAGAATAGTTAAGCTTCCTGGTTTTAGTCAGTCGGGCCCTGGGCGCCCATGCAGCTCAATGGGCTGCTTGGCCAGGAGTCACTGTGCCCCGAAACGTTAAGAAAAGGGCCCAGCATAGAACAGCTACACTAAGGATCCCTCTAGGAGGAAAGGAGCACGGCAGTGCTGCGGACGCAGCTAAAGGAATCTGTCCCCACAGAGAGAAAAATAAAGAAGTTTGTTCAGGCGGGCAGCACAAGCATGATGTGGCAGATCTTTGCCTGGGCGGCAGTTCTTAGAACCGGGGCGAAGCGGTGTAAAACTCACACATGTGAGGCAAGAATTCCGCATGGAACAGAATCTGCAGGACCGGAAGATTCGGTCCGACCCAGGGCTGAGCATAGAAAAGGTAAGGACAGAGCAGGGACAGAAAAGAAGGTACTGACTGTGATACCCGAAGTGCCTGTGTTTGAGCAAGCTGTGCTGAGTAAACAAGCTATTGAAGTTAAGCCGGAGTGTGTGAGGAATACATCCCCGTACCGGGCAAGTCCGGATGGCGCAGTCAGCACCGAGGTAATATAGCAGAGAGATGTGAACTTTTGTGGGGAAGGGACCAGGGAGAGATCCAAGGAATGCTATCGGCCATGACTACCTCCCTGGCTCCACCTTCCTTCAAGTTCACGGAAAATAAAAAAACTATTTTCATGGACTGACAAAACAGACAAGATGGAGCCATTTTTTTTCAATTCTTCACATTCAAGCTTTACATTCAAGAAAATTGGATCATACTCTGATCAAACTTTGATCAGAGTGTGAATAGAGTGTGATTAGCATAATCGGACCATTTTTTTCAAAAGACAGAAAAACTGTCATGTGACCATAGCCTTATGCTAAGGGCTCGCTCACACGAGAGATGATTCTCTCTTTGAGAGAATCAGATTTATTATCATAATCACACTCTGCTCAAAGTTTGATCTGAATTTGATCAAAGTGTCATTCTACTGTGATCCAATTCTCTAGGATGAAAAAATTCTATCAGAGGTGCGGAGAAGACGGAGAACTTAATTTCTCCATTTTCTCCATTGTCTGTGTCTGCGAAACTTGGACTGCACTTGGATGACATATGAGTGCAGTCCCATGTTTTAATCGCAAACATAGACTTGAATGAGTGCATCTGATCTGATTTGCGGAGCCACTTCCAGCATGCTGCGATTTTTTCCACAGACCAACTTGGTCTGTAGGTAAAAACGCAGATTTGCACTGCCCCATAGTATAATAATGGTCCGACTGCTATGTGATAAAACATTGGATATCACTTTTCCGAGTTGTACGCTTGTGTGAGTGAGCCCTAACATGTTTGCTGGGATGTGTTTTATATTTTGTTTTTATATTTTTACCTTGCAAACAAATTCAAGTCATGTGCAAACAGCCAACAATCTCATTCATAAACTATATTGTGTGTAGGGTATTACTAGAGGCAGAAATGTACAAAGGTATTGGACAGTGCTTCCATATATCACAGCTGTATAACTGTATTTATTATTGATATTAAATATTAGATTACTTATATTAAATATGCACTGTAAAGCACATTTTGGATAAAAAATTCACTCAAATTCTGGGTGTTGTATGGTACTATTCCAGCTCTATGGCACTAGTTCCTAATGATTTGAATGTGGATGTGATGATGATAAAAGTAGGCAGTTGATATCATAATGGAGCATTTCACATTTAACCATTTTTGTAGCTCGTAAAGCTTAAGTATTACCGTATTCTATACTCCTACATAACGGTGTTCTCTTTCTTTCTTTCTGACTCATTCACAGAAAAAGAGAATACAATTTTGAAATGGTATTCAGGATCCTTAGAGTGCAACGAATCTTGTAACAGCCCAATTTTAAGAAATGAATAGGAAATTAAATTACTGTTATTTCTCTGTCATTAAAGCTGAATACTCAATTTTAGAGGCATTTGTTTTTGCACCAGCAATTACATTGGAAACTTGGAGCACTGCATTTTTTAAATTCATTAAATCAGGGCACAGATTGATGTAAAATGGAACATTTGTAATAATTTTACCATTAAGCTTTAACAAAAAATTATGCAGTAGAAAGTTAAACACAGAGACCCTGTGCCTGTACATAGCTTGAATATATTCTCTTTATTTCTAAATGAAATAACTAGAAAAACACAACTAATGGGAATTAAATGAATAGGACTGATACACAATACCTGTTGGCCGTGCATGTGTCCCGGCAGGTATCAGTAGATGTGACGTCTAGTGATGAGTGAGCATGCTTGGCATTGCTTGTTACTCATTTGAGCATTAGGGGGTTCGGGCACACTCGTTACTCGGCCGAGTATCGGGGGCTCTCGAGTGCAATGCTCGAGTCTCTGTCCCACATGTTTTGTGGCTGTAAAGTTATGTGCCCACGATCCGGAGTTGCTGCGCGTTTAATGCTGCGCTCTTGTGCAGCGTCAAACCCGCAGCAGCCAACTGTGACAGCATAGTGGAAGGGATTTCAAGAAATCCCATGTTCACTATGCCTCCACAGATGCCAGCAGATCACCCACGGACACTGACATGCGGCGCATCTCTCCAGACTGCAGCATTTCAATTTCTCTTGCAAGAGAAATTTCACCAATAGACTGTATAGAACGCGGTGAATCCACATGGTTCAGTGAAAACATGCGGATTCACCTGCCTTCAATAGAAGGCAGCGCTTTGGACGCAGTGAACATATGCCAAGTCCAAAGCACTGCTAGTTCCAGATTGTGGGCATCTGGCTTAGACAGCCAATCAACATGCGGGAATTGCCTGCCATATACAGAAATGTAGTAGCCATGTTGGCTACTGGCACTATTGTAATTGGCCATCCAGAACACATCATCGGGTCTATTAAAGACCCAGGGACCCGATTCTCAGCCCACTGACATCTAAAATCAGAGGATAAAATTAATATACACTGATTCCCCCGCCCATCTCTTGGTGGCAAGATGAGTTTTCTTAAAAACAAATAAACACACACAAATTCCTTTATTTAAAAAAAACAAACATTCCCCCGACTATTCCCCTAATGTACCTGTTTATTAGAAAGTAAAGGTCCTTTGCAGATCTGACATAGTCCACGACACCACTATCACTGCACCAACATCGGCAGCATGTGAGGCATAAGAACTCTGATAATCTGCAGCTGGGAACCTCAGTAACCCTAAAGTCTAATTTAAAGGCTGTCTTAAGGTTTCTGGACCTCACAGCTCCCAGGAGACCCAGTGGCTGTGAACTCTGGAAACCTTAACCCCTTTATCCCCAGGGGTGGTTTGCACCTTAATGACCGGGCCAATTTATACAATTCTGACCACTGTCCCTTTATGAGGTTATAACTCTGGAACGCTTCAACGGATCCTGATGATTCTGACAAAGTTTTCTCGTGACATATTGTACTTCATCATAGTGGTAAAATTTCTTTGATATTACCTGCGTTTATTTGTGAAAAAAATGTAAATTTGGCGAAAATTTAGAAAATTTTGCAATTTTCCAACTTTGAATTTTTATGCCCTTAAATCACAGAAATATGTCACACAAAATACTTAACAAGTAACATTTCCCACAATGTCTACTTTACATCAGCACAATTTTGGAACCAAAAAAAATGTTTTTTTTGTTATGGAGTTATAAGGGTTAAAAGTTGACCAGCAATTTCTCGTTTTTACAACACCATTTTTTTTAGGGACCACATCACATTTGAAGTCATTTTGAGGGGTCTATATGATAGAAAATAACCAACTGTGACACCATTCTAAACACTGCACCCCTCAAGGTGCTCAAAACCACATTCAAGAAGTTTATTAACCCTTCAGTTGTTTCACAGGAATTTTTGGAATGTTTAAAAAAAAAAAAAAACTATTTTATATAAAAAATAATTATTTTTGCATTGCTTTGTTCTGAGGACTACAACTTTTTTATTTTTTCGCTGATGATGCTGTATGGCAGCTCATTTTTTGCGGGACAAGATGACGTTTTCAGCAGTACCATGGCTATTTATATCCGTATTTTTAATCGCGTGTTATTCCACTTTTTGTTTGGCGGCATGATAATAAAGCGTTGTTTTTTGCCTCGTTTTTTTTTTTTTTTTTTTATGCTGTTCACTGAAGGGTGGGGTCGTTATGGATGCGGCAATACTAAATATGTGTATTTTATTGTTTTTTTTCTTATTTAGATAAAGAAATGTTTTTATGGGAACAATATTTTTTTTTTCCTTATTTAGGAATTTATTTTTTATTTTTTTTTACACATCTGAATATTTTTTTTTTACTTTATAACATTGCCCCAGGGGCGGGCATCATGTCATAAGGTCCGTGACCGCTCCTGGCACATAGTGCCGGATGTCAGCTGTGATAGTCAGATGACACCCGGCCGCGCTCCCCCCTTGAGCACGGCCGATCGCATATGACGTACTATCCCGTTGGTGGTCATACAGGCCCACCCCACCTCGACGGGATAGTACGACATATGTCAGAAAGGGGTTAAGGGAGTCAGAGTTCACAGCCACTAGGTCTCCTGGCAGCTGTGAGGCCCATAAACCTTAAGGGAGACTTTAAGGTTACTGGAGTTCCTAGATGCAGGTTACCAGAGTTCATAGCCACCAGGTCCAAGGTGTCCCAGCAGCTGAGAACTCTATTAACCTTAAAGTCTCCAGGCTGTGTCCATACATTGCGTTTCCCTGCATTTTGCTGCATTTATATTGCATTTTTTACCTGCCTTTTTGTATAGCAATGAATGCTGTTTAACCCCTTTACCCCCAAGGGTGGTTTGCACGTTAATGACCAGGCCAATTTTTACAATTCTGACCACTGTCCCTTTATGAGGTTATAACTTTGGAACGCTTCAACGGATCTTGGTGATTCTGACATTGTTTTCTCGTGACATATTGTACTTCATGATAGTGGTAAAATTTATTTGATATTACCTGCGTTTATTAGTGAAAAAAATGGAAATTTGGCAAAAATTTAAAAAATGTTCGCAATTTTTCAACTTTGAATTTTTATGCCCTTAAATCACAGAGATATGTCATGCAAAATACTTAATAAGTAACATTTCCCACATGTCTACTTTACATCAGCACAATTTTGGAACCAAAATTTTTTTTGTTAGGGAGTTATAAGGGTTAAAAGTTGACCAGAAATTTCTCATTTTTACAACACCATTTTTTTTTAGGGACCACATCTCATTTGAAGTCATTTTGAGGGGTCTATATGATAGAAAATACCCAAGTGTGACACCATTCTAAAAACTGCACCCCTCAAGGTGCTCAAAACCACATTCAAGAAGTTTATTAACCCTTCAGGTGTTTCACAGGAATTTTTGGAATGTTTAAATAAAAATAAACATTTAACTTTATTTTACACAAAATTTATTTCAGCTCCAATTTGTTTTATTTTACCAAGGGTAACAGGAGAAAATGGACCCCAAAAGTTGTTGTACAATTTGTCCTGAGTACGCTGATACCCCATATGTGGGGGTAAACCACTGTTTGGGTGCATGGCAGAGCTCGGAAGCAAAGGAGCGCCATTTGTCTTTTCAATGCAAAATTGACTGGAATTGAGATGGGACGCCATGTTGCGTTTGGAGAGCCCCTGATGTGCGTAAACATTGAAACCCCCCACAAGTGACACCATTTTGGAAATTAGAACCCGTAAGGAACTTATCTAGATGTGTGGTGAGCACTTTGACCCAACAAGTGCTTCACAGAAGTTTATAATGCAGAGCCGTAAAAATAAAGAATCATATTTTTTTCACAAAAATGATCTTTTTGCCCCCAATTTTTTATTTTCCCAAGGGTAAGAGAAGAAATTAGACCACAAAAGTTGTTGTGCAATTTGTCCTGAATACGACGATACCCCATATGTGGGGGTAAACCACTGTTTGGGCGCATAGCAGAGCTCGGAAGGGAAGGAGCTCCATTTTACTTTTCAATGCAAAATTGACTGGAATTGAGATGGGACACCATGTCGCGTTTGGAGAGCCCCTGATGTGCCTAAACATTAAAACCCCCCACAAGTGACACCGTTTTGGAAAGTAAACCCCCTAAGGAACTTATCTAGATGTGTTTTGAGAGCTTTGAACCCCAAAGTGTTTCACTACAGTTTATAACGCAGAGCCGTGAAAATAATTTTTTTTTTTTCGCAAAAATGATTTTTTAGCCCCCAGTTTTGTATTTTCATAAGGGTAACAGGATAAATTGGACCCCAATAGTTGTTGTCCAATTTGTCCTGAGTACGCTGATACTCCATATGTTGGGGGAACCACTGTTTGGGCGCATGGCAGAGCTCGGAAGGGAAGGAGCGCCATTTGGAATGCAGACTTAGATGGACTGGTCTGCAGGCGTCACGTTGCATTTGCAGAGCCCCTGATGTACCCAAACAGTAGAAACCGCCCACAAGTGACCCCATATTGGAAACTAGACCTCCCAAGGAACTTTTTCTAGATGTGTTGTGAGAACTTTGAACCCCCAAGTGTTTCACTACAGTTTACAACGCAGAGCCGTGAAAATAAAAAATCTTTTTTTTTCCCACAAAAATGATTTTAAGCCCTCAAATTTTTATTTTTCCAAGGATAACAAGAGAACTTGGACCCCAAAAGTTTTTGTCCAATTTGTCTCAAGTACGGTGATACCCCATATGTTGGGGTAAACCCCTGTTTGGGCGCACGGGAGAGCTCGGAAGGGAAGGAGCACTGTTTTACTTTTTCAACGCAGAATTGGCTGGAATTGAGATCGGACGCCATGTCGCATTTGGAGAGCCCCTGATGTGCCTGAACAGTGGAAACTCCCCAATTCTACCTGAAACCCTATTCCAAACACACCCCTAACCCTAATCCCAACGGTAACCCTGACCACACCCCTAACCCTGACACACCCCTAACCCTAATCCCAACAGTAACTCTAACCACACTCCTAACCATGACACACCCCTAACTCTAATCCCAACCCTAATCCCAACCGTAAATGTAATCCAAAACCTAACTTTAGCCCCAACCCTAACCCTAACTTTAGCCCCAACCCCAACCCTAACTTTAGCCCTAACCCTAACTTTAGCTCCAACCCTAGCCCCAACCCTAACCCTAGCCCTAACCCTAACCCTAGCCCTAACCCTAATGGGAAAATGGAAATAAATACATTTTTTTAATTTTATTATTTTTCCCTAACTAAGGGGGTGATGAAGGGGGGTTTGATTTACTTTTATAGCGTTTTTTATAGCGGGTTTTTATGATTGGCAGCTGTCACACACTAAAAGACGCTTTTTATAGCAAAAAAAGTTTTTGCATCTCCACATTTTGGTCCACAGAGTCATGTGAGGTCTTGTTTTTTGCGGGACGAGTTGACGTTTTTATTGGTAACATTTTCGGACATGTGACAGTTTTTGATCGCTTTTTATTCCGATTTTTGTGAGGCAGAACGACCAAAAACCAGCTATTCATGAATTTCTTTTGGGGGAGGCGTTTATACCGTTCCACGTTTGGTAATTGATAAAGCAGTTTTATTCTTCGGGTCAGTACGATTACAGCGATATCTCATTTATATCATTTTTTTATGTTTTGGCGCTTTTATACGACAAAAGCTATTTTATAGAAAAAATAATTATTTTGGCATCGCTTTATTCTGAGGACTATGACTTTTTAATTTTTTTTGCTTATGATGCTGTATGGCAGCTCGTTTTTTGCGGGACAAGATGACGTTTTCAGCGGTACCATGGATATTTATATCTGTCTTTTTGATCGCGTGTTATTCCACTTTGTGTTCGGCGGTATGATAATAAAGCGTTGTTTTTTGCCTCGTTTTTTTTTTTCTTACGGTGTTCACTGAAGGGGTTAACTAGTGGGACAGTTTTATAGGTCGGGTCATTACGGACGCGGCGATACTATCACAGATCGCTGATCTGACAGTTTGCACAGCACTCTGTGAGATCAGCGATCTGACTTACAGTGCTGCAGGCTTACCAGCGCCTGCTCTGGACCTGGAAGTAGTCCCTGCAGGACCCGGATGCAGCCCCGCGGCCATTTTGGATCCGGGGCCTGCAGACATAGGATGTAAGAGACGCTCGGAGCAACGCGATCACATCGGGAGGGGGTCTCAGGGAAGCCCGGAGGGAGCCCCCTCCCTGCGTGATGCTTCCCTGTACCGCCGGAACACTGCGATCATGTTTGATCGCAGTGTGCCGGGGGTTAATGTGCCGGGGGCGGTCCATGACCGCTCCTGGCACATAGTGCCGGATGTCAGCTGCGATAGCTGACACCCGGCCGTGATCGGCCGCGCTCCCCCCGTGAGCGCGGCCGAACGCGCTGGACGTACTATCCTGTCGGTGGTCATACGGGCCCACCCCACCTCGACGGGATAGTACGTCCGATGTCAGAAAGGGGTTAAAGCTAGTTCAAATTTTTTTTTAAAAAGGCTTAGTTAAAGCGATAGATAAATAGAGGGATGGATAGATAGATATATTGTGAAAAAAATGGAACAGCCCAATATGAACTGGCGGGTGCTCAAGAAAGGCTCAGTGTGAGCCGAATTGTCATCATGCTATGTGGGTTTTAACAAAGTCCACCTTTTTTTTCACCTTGAAATCTATGGAGTGCTGCCTTCCTTTTTTTACATTTATCTAGATAGACAGATAGATAGATAGATAGATAGATAGATAGATAGATAGATAGATAGATAGATAGATAGACAGCCGGCAGATATTCGGCAGCTTAACAGGAATAAATAAATAAAAATGATGTGGGGTGACCCCTAATTTTAATAACCAGCCAAGGCACAGCAGACAGCTATGGGCTGATATTATCAGGCTGGGTAGGACCATGGGTATTTGCCACTTCCCAGCCTAAAAATACCAGCCCTCAGCCGTCCCATAACTGGCATATCACATTAGATGTGCCAACTCTGTCACCCAGTCTCAGCTCTTCCCGAATGCCCTAGTGGGGTATCAATTGGAGTAACACGATTAGAAGTTTATATCAGCATCTGGCGCTGACACCAAGCCCTGGGGTTAGTAAGCAGCAACTTACAAGATGTGCATTGGGGTTTGTTTCTATCCCCGGTGATCTTTACCTCCTATCATCTGTAAAGGTGCAATGTTTTTTATAGCAATATAACACTGTACAGGCATACTGGATAATGGGTGTTATATATCCATTGTGACAATCACTTGGTATTTTACTATACACTCTAATGACAAGCATTGTGCAATTTTGAGTATCCCATCCTCTTTATAGTAGGATGTGGATCTGTATACTTGCGATTTTTTGCTCCATATTTATTATCTTTCACCAGGGTTCCAGGTTCTCTGTCATCCTATTTGTCTTCTTTCATGTTTTCTATGTCATTTTACTGTTCATAATTAATAAAGTATGTTCACATCTTTGCTTTAAATGCTCCTTTGTCTCTGATTGCATTAAATGAGTAACGACTAGACTAGGGAAAATATCATCCCATCGACTAGTCAAAGGACTAATTTGCATAAGAAAAACAGAGCTTATAAATACATTTTTAACATATGTTTAGGTGATTAACAGCATAAAGGGCTGGTGGGTTGGAGGGCATGGGAGATCTGACAGTTTTTTTTTAGAGGTGTGTTCTCAATTACAAAAAAAAGTTCCCTATCCACGGGATAGTGGAAAACTTTATGATCCCTGGGTGTCCAACTGCCGTCCCTACTAATCCTGAGAAGTGGGGCTTAATGGAACAGTGGTTGGTCATGTATTCCACTTCTCCATTTATTCTGAAAGGGAACCTGTCACCAATTTTTTTCTCCACAAATTATGTGAATGGGGATCCTGCAACCGCTTTATGTCCTGAGATGTGCCCCTACCCAACTAAGAAAAAAAGTGTTTTATACTTGTCCAACGTTGCATGTAAATTGCACAATCCGGTCTGATGGCTGTCTCCAGATTGCAATTAGCATGCTCGATTCCTTAAAACACCACCTGCTCTAACTGCATGTAAGTGGATGTCTCTACATCATCCAATAGAGAGAAGGCTAGGAGACCAAAAGCGCAATAGGGTCTTATCTGATGGTACGGAGAAAAAAGATGTGAGACCACTCCCCTGATAAGGTTGCAGACTAGCAACATAAGAAAGGCATATGCAACAGTTGCTGCAGGACACCGGTCAGAAATACCACAGGAAAAACGATGTGCAAAAGGTGGTGTCAGTCAGTTGCGCTGCTGATAAAAGCTCGATGGCTGAGATAAAATCAAAGAAATGTAATAGTACAGATTTTACAAGTCAACGTTTTTCAAGGTTCTGCACGACCTCTTCATCAGGGCAAAAAACTATGGTGGCTGTCAGAAATGTTCCTCTTATATGCAGTGATTCTTTGAAAAAAAACGCCAAACCGATCACATGACTGAGTAGAGTTCAAGCAGTTAATCCGGATCTATGTGAATATTTGGCATATGTAACACATGTTATATATTTATACACTTTATAAAAACTACCATCACATAAATTGAAATATTGGTAAAAATAATAAAAAATGGGACATAGGGCAAAACCTGTCCATATATAAAAATAAGAAAAAATATCTAAGGAGAACAATACCAGAGGGGGATTGAACTAGATCAGAATGATTGATTTCATTATTAGAAAAACCAGGGAGTAGAGCTGTGTGCCACTACACCAATATCTAATTGTAGAAATCCTAAAAAAGGAAAATGAATCTGCTTGTCAAAATAGGATCATGATTAAATCCATGAAAAGGAAAGACTGTATTGACATAAATGCAGAGGAAATGCTAATTCCCAACCATTTAGTATGTTTCTGACATCTGATACTATAGGAAAAAACTAAGGGGTGGAGAAAAAGGAAAAAGAAAAGTTGGGGAGTGCAAAAGATCCTCCAGGCAGGTCTATTATTTTGGAGACTGGCTCTTTAAGGAGTAACCTTGCAGAATACATTGACAGTATTATGCATCCCCATGTTACTAATCTTCCTAGCTACCTGAGAGACTCCTCCTTCTTATATCCTGCCCACTCTGGATGTAGCTGCAGCGCCCCAGAGTCCTGGTCGTTGCAGTACTGTGGATCCGCCACTATGGGGAGCCATGGTGCGTTCGATGGCACTGAAGGAGTTCATCTGACCAGGTATCACAGACACCAATATGTTTCACAGCAGGGCCTCCGGGGGGAGCTAAGGGTTCTATTCATTAGGCCACTCCCCACCATAGTGGGTAAACTGGGGGTCAGGCAGGAAGTTAGAAGAAAAAGCTGACTGGATTGAACGAAGCAACACCTTGTGGCAGAGGGTGTTGTGGAGGAAGAGACAGTAGGGTCTCTGTCAGGGGTGGGATCCTGACAGAGGCTTGGCATTAGAAAGAACGTAACGGGACCGTGCCTGCTCAGCATAGCGGCGGTGCCCAAGAAAGGACTAGAAGTGAGATAGATTGTGCTGAGTGAGAAACGAGATCAAGCAAAAAGGAGAATACCAGTAGGGGTCATGCTGTAGGACCGGAGCAACATCCTACTGAGGCGCATTACCGGTGGCCGGAACGCCGAGGGAGTGGAATAGCATACAGCTTCAAGCCATACTCCAAACAGCGGCAGGGCAGTCAGTTTAAGGCGGGCTGTCTACCACATATCACCTATGAAGTCTTGGGGGGCAATTGCGGGAGAGGGGCGTCTCTAGGGTCCCGGAAGAACTCCAGGCCTACCTGACAAACGGGTGCCGTTCCAACCTGAATAACAGGGAGGGATGGAATACGAGAAGAACATCAGTGAATCGAGTTGTGAGGGAACTTAAGAAACAGACACAACAGTTGTGGGGTACTTTCCGTGAGCACAGCAGGGAAGGACTACAACACATAGCGCTAAGAAGGAGGGCACTGATTTCCACCTGTGAGGAGAACTCTGGAAGTGCCATCGGACCGACCGGACTTGCGCAGCCTGGTGAACCGTATTCTGGACTGCGGACTGAGAGATCTCCAGTAAAGAGGTAAAGAGACTGCAACCTGGTGTCCTCGTTATTTACCGCGACCTGCACCCCACAACTGCACCGCTACACCACCGTTACTGCACCATCATCATCACTTATTCTACCGGACGTCCCCCACTGACAGACAGGGCCACGGACCGGGTCTAGCCACCGTGACAACCCCAGGACTGAGACCCAGAGGCCCGGCTCCGGGTACCCCTAGGCCCTGCGGCGGTGTGGGGGCGCTCCAACTTGGCGTCACGAACAGGATCTACTTAAGCCTGAAGAATCAGGTCATGTGTGCCTTGGAACTGTGATTTGTTGTGCTTGAACTGTACTTTATTGCAAAGACTGTGTGTTGTGCCATTTGCCGCCAAAATCCGCCGCCATTGTAGCGCTGAGGAGAGCGCAGGAAGGGAAGAGAGGCGTGAAGTGGGCGTAGGCAAGCTGGAGAGCGCGAACAGCAATGGCCGCCCAGTCTAAGTATTTCTGTGTCCTGAGGACGTGCCCGTCAACAGCCGAGGTCCGCCTCCTGATCTTGGTTGGAGGGTGGAGATCATGGGGACGGGGACGCCCACGAAAGAGACCGCGAAAAGAGGACATTGGAGGACAAATAAAGATGGCGACACCAGAAGTACCACGCGGAGCTGACCCGGCCCGGCCTGAGGCTGCACAACCCAGGACAGCCTCAGAAACGCCAACGCTGCAGGGTCTGACCCTCGCAGGGCCACCGATGGGTCGGGCCCCTTTGCCGCTGTCTGCGGAATGTGCGGCTGCAGCCGAGGCTCGACAGCTAGCCCGCCGGCTGAGGGCCGATGCCCGCGTACTTTCACGGCTAGGCCAGCCCACGGAGATCCATCTGGCCCCAGTGTCCCCTGTCGCTACCCACCCGACCGTGGCTGGAGGTACGTCCCAGACGCTGGACTTAAAGATTCTACCCGATGCTGAACATCTGCGGCGGTTGATGGCCGCATGGAGGAGCCGACCCCAGCCTGCGGAACAGATTGATTTGATTAGCGCTCCGGAAATCCTGCCCTCACACTGGGGTGTAGTAGTGGCCTTTAACCCTCAGTGTGGAAGAGGAGTGATCCAAGAGATCGGGGAACCGGTGCAAGTCCGCGTGGACCGGGAGGAGGTAGAACCTTGCCACGGGAGGTTCGATCGCGACCTAGAACCAGGCGATGCGGTGACGTATACCCGATGGAGGAGGGCTACGGGGGAAGCTGGCTGGATGGCACGAGGCATGCAGCGGTGCACTGCCTTCCAGGCTGCTGCTGAAGCACCGGAAAGAGGTGACCCCAAGGGGAAGACAGCGGAGCCCGGCCCCGCGGAACCGCAAGAAGCCCAACCTCACCGTGCCCCGGAGGGACGTGTACACCTGCCGACAAGAAGGATCTCCCGGCGAGGGATTTTATCACTGTTGGGACCGGAACAGCGTCCTGGCTCACCAGTGCGATCTGTTGGCCTGGTGAGACCGGACAGGAGACCACCTCCCGCTTCACAACAGTAAAGTATCACTGCTCTTTTATGAAAATGTAAATAGTTTTCCCGTTAACTGTTTGTGAACTGTTTGCTGCTAAACCCGCTCAGGGTTAACTCTTTATGGATCCCTTAGTTGACCCGGGATCCCTATTGTTTGCTTTTCCTACCAGTTTTGCACAAGTTTTACAAACTGAGAAATCATGAACAGTGCATGATCCAAACTTTCTTGTAAATAGTTTGCACCTTCTTAAAGGCGCTTTCTACTGGTTTTACTTAAAGACTCTTTGCGAAGATACCGTTCTGGAACCTTTGCTGAGCAAAGACTGGTAGGCTGAGAAGACGAGCTACCTCAGAAAGACTTGATCCCCTCTTAAAGGGGATGTTTGACCTGAACTTGAAAAGTGATACTGTTTTAGAACAGTAATATGATGATGCTCTGGAAGAAATGTAACTGTTTTTGCATAAAGAAAAGTTATGTGTGTTTAATCTGTTTGAAATGTGAAACCTAGATAATGTTCTTTAAAAAGAAAGATGCAGAGAGCCCGTAGGGGAGGAATTAGAGTCCTGCATAGTTGAAAGAAAGGAAGTAATAACGAAGGTGAGGATAGAAGGTAAACCCTGAGTCCCCATAGAAAGTTAATAATGTGTTACTAAGGACAGAAAGTGAACCCGTAGGGGTTAGTGAGTGAGTCCTTATAGGAGCCAAGTAGAGCCGGCTCAGTGTTCTCAAACTGAAAGAAAAGTTATGTTCTATACTGTGTATAGTAGTTGAAAAGGCAGTAGGCCCTGGCTGAACGGGGCGGTCCTGTAATAGAAAGGAGAGGCAGTAGGTCTGGTGCCGTTAGGACAGGCGGTCCTGCAGATTCCAAAGAAGGCGAATGCAAAGTTAAAATACCATGTGATTATAGGAAGGTCTTTAGCGGATTAAGAGTGTATATCCTTAAAGGCAAAGTTAAATTATTGGTCAATAATGTTTGCATCTAGTAGAATACCCGGTTGGGTAATGAGAGCTAATTGTAGCCTGTTGCTATGATATTTAATTATGTTTGTAACGTTAAAGTGTCCTCACCTCCCATAAAGGGAAGCCTGTTCAAGTATACTTATTGTTTTGCACTCAACGAAAATTGTATGTCTTTTTGCTAACCTGTATTGTTGTTTTCTTCCCAGTCCCGGAGTACTGTGTTTAACCAGGGGGGAGTGCAGCGCCCCAGAGTCCTGGTCGTTGCAGTACTGTGGATCCGCCACTATGGGGAGCCATGGTGCGTTCGATGGCACTGAAGGAGTTCATCTGACCAGGTATCACAGACACCAATATGTTTCACAGCAGGGCCTCCGGGGGGAGCTAAGGGTTCTATTCATTAGGCCACTCCCCACCATAGTGGGTAAACTGGGGGTCAGGCAGGAAGTTAGAAGAGAAAGCTGACTGGATTGAACGAAGCAACACCTTGTGGCAGAGGGTGTTGTGGAGGAAGAGACAGTAGGGTCTCTGTCAGGGGTGGGATCCTGACAGAGGCTTGGCATTAGAAAGAACGTAACGGGACCGTGCCTGCTCAGCATAGCGGCGGTGCCCAAGAAAGGACTAGAAGCGAGATAGATTGTGCTGAGTGAGAAACGAGATCAAGCAAAAAGGAGAATACCAGTAGGGGTCATGCTGTAGGACCGGAGCAACATCCTACTGAGGCGCATTACCGGTGGCCGGAACGCCGAGGGAGTGGAATAGCATACAGCTTCAAGCCATACTCCAAACAGCGGCAGGGCAGTCAGTTTAAGGCGGGCTGTCTACCACATATCACCTATGAAGTCTTGGGGGGCAATTGCGGGAGAGGGGCGTCTCTAGGGTCCCGGAAGAACTCCAGGCCTACCTGACAAACGGGTGCCGTTCCAACCTGAATAACAGGGAGGGATGGAATACGAGAAGAACATCAGTGAATCGAGTTGTGAGGGAACTTAAGAAACAGACACAACAGTTGTGGGGTACTTTCCGTGAGCACAGCAGGGAAGGACTACAACACATAGCGCTAAGAAGGAGGGCACTGATTTCCACCTGTGAGGAGAACTCTGGAAGTGCCATCGGACCGACCGGACTTGCGCAGCCTGGTGAACCGTATTCTGGACTGCGGACTGAGAGATCTCCAGTAAAGAGGTAAAGAGACTGCAACCTGGTGTCCTCGTTATTTACCGCGACCTGCACCCCACAACTGCACCGCTACACCACCGTTACTGCACCATCATCATCACTTATTCTACCGGACGTCCCCCACTGACAGACAGGGCCACGGACCGGGTCTAGCCACCGTGACAACCCCAGGACTGAGACCCAGAGGCCCGGCTCCGGGTACCCCTAGGCCCTGCGGCGGTGTGGGGGCGCTCCATAGCATCCTTATATTCTAATATTTCCCATGACATTGGGCTTTTGTGTTTCAAAAAATTTCTAACTGCTGATCAAAAAACACCACAACAAAAAGAATTTGTTCTAGAAGGTCTATCTTTTATGTTAAATAATAATTTTGCTATGTTCTTGAATAAATTTTACCACCAAACCTAAGGGACTGCATTGGGATCTAACATTGCGCCCACTTACGCGAACCTTTTTATGGGTATTTTTGAGTTTTTATACATTACCAAAGACCCCTACACGAAGAGTATAATTTTATACAAAAGATACATAGATGACCTCTTCTTGATATGGGATAATTTCCAATGCAATATTGAAACCTTTGTAAATGATTTAAATTCCAATAATTGGGGTCTATCTTTTTCCCCCAAAATTGACAAGCAAAATATTGAATTTTTAGATTTATCTGTTTTTATTTGTGAAAAACACATTTGTACAAAAAACTTTTTTAAAAAGGTTGATGCAAATAGCTGTATTCATTATAAAAGTGGACATTATTCCAAATGGTTAAAGAATATTCCTCAAAAACAGTTCAGAAGAATAAGGAAAAATTGCACCTTGGAATCCTATATCAATCAGATATTATTAAGCAGAAATTTATAGAAAATAAATATCCAAACAAACTCATTAAACGTGCTTTCAATAACTAAAAAAAAAACTTACGGTACCTTAATTACGATTCTCTCTTCAAAAAAATCAGAAATTAAGAAAAATACAAAATTTGAATTCAACTTCATCACCACTTTTAATAGCCAACATGAAAACATCAGAAAAATTCTTCAGGATCATTGGAATATTCTGCTCAATTATCCCATTCTTGGTAAATCATTACCTTGAACCTTGAAACGCGTTGACTTGTAAAACCTGTACTATTAAATTCCTTTGATTTTGTCTTGGCCATCAAGCTTTTATCAGCAGCGCCACTGAATGACACCACTTTTTGCACATTGTTTTTTCTGTTCTACATCATCCACACAGAGAACGATGTCTTGCGCCTGCACAGTGGAATAACTGCCTGTTCAATAAAGCACAGTGGGGTGCGCCTTTGCATGTCTCCAATTCCACTGCACAGGCACTAGGCTTCTGGCACCACGTGGCCGACGTTGAGACATCATCCACCTACATGCAGATAGAAGAGGCATTTAAAGGAACCGAAGCGATGTATGAAGGGACCAGGATGGCGCTGATCTCAATCTGGACAAGAACGCGCAATTTACATGCAGGACAAGTATAAAACACTTTTTCTGAGGTATGCAGGGGCATGTCTGAGGATATAAAGAAGCTACAGGAACCCTATTCACATGATCTTAAAAGTGATAGGCATAGTTTATAAACTAAAAAACTGGTGATTGGTTCTTTTAATGAAAGATTGCCAAGTGCAGGGCTCAGCTGATGTTCGGCACTTCAATTACAATGGAGATGCAGTGCGCATATGTGACCCACACCTCATTTGGTGGGGATCAAGGATAGGAAATAACTTTTAAACTTCAGAACACCCATTTAAATTACACTGTAGCAGGATTGAGAGCTAATGGAAGAAAAAGTGATAGTACTAAATGGAAGAAAATTGGCCTATATTAATCTTTTATTGTTACTGACATCAGTTGTAGCCAGTTCAGATTAGTGGGGTTCACACTGGCCGAGACCTATTCTGGCATAGGTATGACAATATGCTTGAAGCAATTTTAAGCTCAGCTGCTTTTTTTAAAGACATCCGGTCATCTGATTCATGCTACTGAAACCACGGGCAGCATGAATCAGACACGGTCTCCATTATTGCCGCAGTCTATGTTTTACTCTGGAATGCTGCGGCGTTACAGAGAAAACATTTTGTAAAAATTGCCAGGGACTTTGCGTTTCAGATGACTAGGCCGAGGCAGCTCACTGCGGTTGTCCCAATCCTGTTCCTCTAGACTGACAGTACTCTTCCTATGCCCTCACATAGGGAGAAATTGGTCAGGCAAGGAAGAAGTTGCTAGGGACCGGCCTCTTGGGCTAGTCCTAGGCGAAGCTTAGTCTCCGGCCAGCTCTACAGAGTATGTTTTCTCTGTAACGCCGCAGCATTTCAGAGTAAAACATAGACTGCTGGAATAATGCAGACAGTGTCTGATTTAGTCTGCCTGTGGTTTGAGTAGCAGCAAGCAGATGACAAGTTCCCTTTAATAAAAGCAGCAGAGTTATACATTGCATTCTATTATATTGTCATACTTATGCCAGAATAGGTCTCTGTCAGTGTGACTCCACTTGTCTTAAGCCACAACTGACATCACTAACCATAAAAGATGAATGTGGGCCAATTTTATCCATATAATGCAATCACTTTTCTCTTCTTCCGCTAGTTCTCAATCTTGACATATTCTGATTTAATTCTTTTTACTTTGTAGTTGCAAAATCAAGCCTCATACATAGAGTAAATCTCTGCCTTTGTGTATTCTTTGTGTGCCGCTGTAAGGTGCCCATGTTGTAGAATACAGCCTCTTCATATAGCATAATGCATTGGTGCTTCATGTTTTCAGTCTCTTAAAGAGAATATGTCAGCAGGTTTTTGCTATTTAATCTGAGGACAGAATAAGGTAGCGGTTAAAACACAGACTTCAACAATGTGTCACATGTCTGCTGTGTGGCATTGTTAACTTAAGGTACCGTCACACTAAACGATATCGCTAGCGATCCGTGACGTTGCAGCGTCCTCGCTAGCGATATCGTTTAGTTTGACACGCAGCAGTGATCAGGATCCTGCTGTGATGTCGCTGGTCGCTGAATAAAGTCCAGAACTTTATTTGGTCGTCCGATCGCCGTGTATCGTTGTGTTTGACACCAAAAGCAACGATACCAGCGATGTTTTACACTGGTAACCAGGGTAAACATCGGGTTACCAAGCGCAGGGCCGCGCTTAGTAACCCGATGTTTACCCTGGTTACCAGCGTAAAAGTAAAAAAAACAAACAGTACATACTCACCCAGCGTCATACCTCCCCCAGCGTCTGCTTCCTGACACTGACTGAGCGCCGGCCCTAAAGTGAAAGTGAAAGCCGCTGTGCTGTTAGGGCCGGAGCTCAGTCAGTGTCAGGAAGCAGAAGCTGGGGGACGCTGGGTGAGTATGTACTGTTTGTTTTTTTTACTTTTACGCTGGTAACCAGGGTAAACATCGGGTTACTAAGCGCGGCCCTGCGCTTAGCAACCCGATGTTTACCCTGGTTACCCGGGGACCTCGGCATCGTTGGTCGCTGGAGAGCGGTCTGTATGACAGCTCTCCAGCGATCAAACAGCGACGCTGCAGCGATCGGCATCGTTGTCGCTATCGCTGCAGCGTCGCTTAATGTGACGGTACCTTTAGACTGCAGGTTTTATTACCTTCTGATTATCATTGCTTGGACTACAGAAGCGCATGAACCTTGGCTCGACTCCGCCCCCTTCTGTACTAAGCAGCTCACAGTCTATAGACATTATACATACAGAGCCTGGTGTGGGCAGGGTTTCTCAGCTCTGCTGCATTGCTAAATCTAAAATCTTTGATTGTGTCACAATCGCTACACCCAGTAAACTAAGTGATACATCGATGGATTTTTGATCTCTTTGCCTACAACAGGTTACTCACAGATGAGGTTGCATAACCCTGCTGAAATATTCCCTTTAAAGGGCTAGTTCCGCTCTACTCACTTCCATGTTGAAAGAAGAGCGTTTATAAAGTCATAAATGATAATTAAAGGGGTTGTCCACAATTTTTCACCATTAACCTTCTGCCCCCTAAACTTGAAAACTGAAGTTTTCTCTAAATACATTTCTGTACTTATCCTGCTCCATTCCCATTGTATAGGTCAGTGGTCCCCAGCCTTTCTGACCTTGAGAGCCACATTCAGCTCTGCAAGAGGGTCGCAAGCCACATCCAGCTACTGCCCCCCTCACAGTTGTGGCAACCAAAGCCCCCATTAAGGGTGTAATGATAACAAAAGCTTTTCCACACAAATCACCCCGAAGCAGTATACCAAGATTCAGGGGTTCCCACCACACCACACCACATTCAGCATTCTCCTATCAGGCACTGCCAACACAGTCACATCCAGCTTCATGCACATCCTCTGACCAGTAGTATCATCTTGTCTCCAGCGTACCATACTTAAATTATCTCTAAACCCCCCAAGATCAGTAGATGTGCACAGGGCTGCCACTAGAAATTTTGGGGCCCCATACTGGCAAAATTTTCGGGGCCCCCTTGAGACTCTGCCCAGGCTCCACCCCAGCCCCGCTTCCACGCTTCACCCCTCGAACTGTCCACCTCTCTCTCTTGGAAAATCTCCACTTCTCACCTATCACACACTGACAGTTCCCATCACCAGATCACACATATAGCCGGCAGCTTTTGTTTTGGCCAAAAGATTTTTTAAGCCACCAAAATGTGTCCAGAATTCTGCCCCTGTGTCCAGCGTTCTGCCCCTGTGTCCAGCATTCTGCCCCTGTGTCCAGCATTCTGCCCCTATGTCCAGCGTTCTGCCCCTGTGTCCAGCTTTCTGCCCGTGTCCAGCATTCTGCCCTGGGCCCCCCGGATAGCCGCTCTCAATAAAAAAAAAAAAAACAAGTTCTTCTCACCTGACTGCGCTCCTGCGACGGGCGAAGCTCTCTCCACACAGCTGAAGCGCGCACTCGCCAGGGACTGACAATGACGTCAGACGCCGGCGACATGCACGCTGCGGCTGACGTCAGCTGCCAGCCTCAGATTGGCTGGCGGCTGTTAACTATTGATGTGCGGGCGCGGGCCTTCACGTCAATAGCGTTAAACAGCTGCGGCGCCGCTAAGGGCCCGGTTTAGCCTGCGGATGCCGGTAGGGGCCCGGTGAGCAGATGAGACGGGGCCCGATGCGGGCCCCCTCTGCCCACCGGGCCCCATACGCCAGTCACGGCCGTAATGCCCTGATGGTGGCCCTGGATGTGCACCCAAATCTGCTCTTCTCTGCAGGGCCACTCACAAAGTTCACCATTTTGAGTTGTGCTCTTCATACCTGTTTACTAAATCTGGAGCTACTGCACCAAGCTGGCAGACAGTCGCGAGCCACAGTTCATGGGACCGCGAGTCACCTGTGGCTCCTGAGCTACAGGTTGGGGACCCCTGGTGTAGGTAGAGGTCCCACCTGCTTATTTTTCCCAGCCGTATTGTGATGTAGCCTCGGGTCCTGGTTGAAATGGTACAGTTAGGTAACTGAAGAAAGACAATATCTCAAGGGTTACAGGTGTGGACTTCCACTGCCCCGTGAAAACAGCTTCTCAAATTACTTAATTATGACATTCTATCTGAATCTAGGAAGAAGAACCCATAGCATGGAACACCACAGAAAGACAAGGCAAAACTGACAAGCAGGATCACATGACTTCTACCTTTGCAAAAGGAACAAGATAACTAATAAATGCAATTAGAAAATGTTACAAGGGCAGAAAACGACAACTGGTAAAATGCAGTGGCTAGTGGACAACCCCTTTAAAGGGCATCAGTTGTAAGGGTGGTGGACAATGGCTAACGTATTTCTACTCCTGAAGATATCAATTGCGCTTTGCATTTTAATGTGAATAATGTCTTGCGTCTTTTGTAAATATTGTGTCATGCAAATTGTATTGTATTGTGATGTTTGCCTGTGTAATGTAATGTTTTATAGGGAAGTTCTGCACAGCAACAAACTGGAGGGTCAGAAAAAGTTAAAAATTGGGACTAGCCCATAGTGGGAAGGGCTTGTGTTAGGGAAAGTGATTGATTCCTGCTAGGAAGACAGAAAGAGTCTGGAGTGAAAAATGAGGGAACAAAAAAGTCCAAAGTGAGCAGTGCTGCATTCTGCATTGGAAGGTGACCTTGAATGAAAGGAGACTGAAGCGAAGGGATAGCAAGATCCTGAGGATAAGTGACAGAAAGACAGAGTGGCCTTCCAGGAGAGGACGCCTAGCCACAAGATTTTGGGCTTGTAACTCCAAAAGGTAAATGGCCTAAACAAGACTGATAGACTGGGAATAGTGAAGGGTTCCAAGACGGAGTTCCAAGAACTTCCAAGTGGAAGAAACAGGACGCGGAACCGCTGAACAAGTAAAGGAGACTTGTTTACCAGAACTATAGCATTAAAGATGGGTTAAGGTGAAGTAGGGAGAAACAGTGGATATAGAAAGCCCTGGAGAATACTACAGAGGAAGGATGCTGTATGGAAGATGCTTCATCCCTTAAAAGAAATGTCCATAAGACTTTGTACTTGCCATCCCTTGTATATAATCATTCTCAAGTTGCTGTTCAGTAAAGAGTTTATTTTTGAATGGTGGTCTACCTTATTGAGCTGTGAAACATCTGATCCTGGCAAACCTGCAACAATGGTTACATGCGGCCTGCATGGGTGTAACGCCCTCACTGAACAAGTCTGAACATCCAGCCAGGATTCCGACTTTCCTGTAACGTGCCAGTGTGATCCAGACAAGTGCCTCGCCCGCGTATACCGCCCCGTGCCACATTACACGGTCACCAGGGTTTTTGCCACCTAGTCAGAGAGCAGTATAACATATAAACAGAGACCCTGATTCCAGTGATGTCTCACTTACTGGGCTGCTTGCTGCAGTTTTGATAAAATTACACTTTTATTAGAAGGAAATAATCTCTAGATGACTCGTAAACCTGGTGCCATGTAGTCCTTCTTATTCATATTCATGAGCTCTATATAACCCTAACTACTGATTGGCAGCTATCTGCTTATGCACAGTGTACCCAGAAACAGCGATGTGGTGGGACTATACAGAGCTCAGCATTTAGAGAACTGCTAGATCAGCAGAAGACAAAACTGTAATTTTATCCAAACTGCAATAAGTAGCCCAGTTAGTGAAAAATCAGTTGAATGTAGGTCTCTGCCCCTACATTATGCTTTTCTCAAATAGTACAGCAAACACCTCATGACATATTTCCTAAGACTGACAATTGTAAAACATATACTGTTAGGCTAAGTTCACACGTTGCAGAATTGCCGCGGAAATTTCCGCGGCAATTCTGCGCCTCCTGCCGCGGGTATATCGCATGCAGAATTAGCATGCATATACCCGCAGAAAACTAGCGTTTTGCAAGCATAATTAGCTTGCAGAATGCTAGAGTTTTCCAAGCGATCTGTAGCATCGCTTGGAAAACTGACTGACAGGTTGGTCACACTTGTCAAACATAGTGTTTGACAAGTGTGACCAACTTTTTACTATAGATGCAGCCTATGCAGCATCTATAGTAAAAGATCGAATGTTTAAAAATAATAAAAAAAATAAAAAACATGGTTATACTCACCTGCAGACCTCAGCGGCGTCCGTTCCTATAGCTGGAGTGCAGTGAAGGGCCTGCGATGACGTCACTGTCTTATGATTGGTCGCGTGAGTCACATGAGCGGTCACGCGACCAATCACAAGACAGTGATGTCATCACAGGTCCTGAACCACATCATCTATAGGAACGGAAGAGAGATCATGCACCGGAGAGGCGGGAACACTTCGGGGGCCATCAGAGGGTGAGTATAGGACTATTTTTTATTTTAATTCTTTATTTTTTACCAATTATATGGTGCCCAGTCCGTGGAGGAGAGTCTCCTCTCCTCCACTCTGGGTACCAACCGCACATAATCTGCTTGCTTCCCGCATGGTGTGCACAGCCCCGTTCAGGAAGTAAGCAGATCAATGCACTCCTATGGGTGCAGAATCGCCGCGATTCCGCAATTTTAATGAACATGCTGCGTTTTTTTCTGGAATGCGATTCCGCTCAGGAAAAAAATGCAGCATGTGCACAAAAAATGCGGAATGCATTCTATTACATAGGATGCTTAATGTAAGCGTTTTTTTCGAGGTTTTATAGCGTTTTTATAGCGAAAAACCGCGAAAAAAACGCGAAAAATATGCTACATGTGCACACAGCCTAATGGTCAAAAAAACCTTAATGCAAAAAGTGATTAAAACAAACAGTAGTAGATCTTTAATCAGAATACACTAAACTACTGGACAGCACAAAAAAATATGGTACCTGTTGGTTAATGGAAATGAAGAAAGGATTCAGCAGACTTAGTTATTAGTCCATAGTATGTAAGAGAAAAGCTTTACTTTAAGCCCCTCGCCTCCTCCCACCTCTCTCTAATGACTGGGGCTGTGTACACAGCAGTTGTAAATCATTGGTGAGGGGGCGGATGGAAGGAAGCACACTTTTGAATACATCTGACTCATAACTACACTGTAGGAATTAAGGTTTTGAAGAAAACTGTTCTACTGTAGTAGGAACAAAGTCTGACAAATCAATCTTCTCTCCTTTGTTTTTCGAGTTTCTAGGTAATGAATGGTATATGAAACCAACGAGACTAGCTGCAGTCACAAACTAATGCATTTCAAATAATAAAACATTACAAAGAATATACTGAAAAATGATCTTACCAAACAGCTGTGGAGGAATAGAATCGCCGTCTGAGTATGCAATGTACTTCCAGACATTTTCACGCAGCATATAGGTTGAAGCATTTGCATCAGAACCATGAAATTGACTCAGAGCCCAGTTTGGTCGTAACTCAGATCTTGAAAATATATCAGTGTTTGATCCTGCATATGATAATGGCAACAGAGATAAGCCGCTTAAATTTTGAGGTGAAGAAATTCCAGCAATCTCTAAATAAGAAAGAAAGAAAAATGTATGCATAAATATTACAATGAAAAACAGTTAAAGGGGTGGTCCAGTACCTAGAATGTATGTTCGAAATATCTATCTTTACACCCTAACCACTTTTGTAATTATCGTTATTACTGTACACAACACCCTACACTTTTCCCTATCTTTCTAATCCCTAAATGTGTTTTTTTTTTCTAATACACTATGTTCCAAATTATTATGCAACTGACATTATCGGATTTTCCTAAATGGTCGGTGCAAATGACAGTCAGTCTAATAAAAGTAATCACCCGTTAGAATATACATCGAATTTTATTGAAGAAACCTCCCAATGATAACAGTATAATCTCCAAAATGAATAAAAACTTAAAATGCACTGTTCCAAATTATTAGGCACAGCAGAATTTCTAAACATTTGATATGTTTTAAAGAACTGAAAATGCTCATTTGTGGAATTAGCAGCATTAAGAGGTCACATTAACTGAATAAAAAATCTATTTAACTCCAAAACATCCTAACAGGCCAAGTTACATGTTAACATAGGACCCCTTCATTGATGTCACCTTCACAATTCTTGCATCCATTGAACTTGTGAGTTTTTGGAGAGTTTCTGCTTGTATTTCTTCCCTCCCTGAGCTGCTGGTTTGATGTGAACTGCCTCCCACACTCCTTGATCTTTTGCTTGATGATACTCCAAAGGTTCTCTATAGGGTTGAGGTCAGGGGAAGATGGTGGCCACACCATGAGTTTATCTCCTTTTATGCCCATAGCAGCCAATGAGGTATTCTTTGCAGCATGAGATGGTGCATTGTCATGCATGAAGATGATTTTGCTCCTGAAGGCACATTTCTGCTTTTTATACCATGGAGGAAAGTTGTCAGTCAGAAACTCTATACAGTATACTTTGCAGAGGTCATTTTCACACCTTCAGGAACCTTAAAGGACCCTACCAGCTGTTTCTCCATGATTCCTGCCCAAAACATGACTCCTCCACCTCCTTGCTGACGTTGCAGCCTTGTTGGGACATGGTGCCATCCACCAACCATCCACTACTTCATCCATCTGGACCATCCAGGGTTGCTCAACGCTTATCAGTAAACAAGACTGTTTGGAAATTAGTATTCATGTATGTGTGGGCCCAATGCAACTATTTCTGCTTGTGAACACTGTTTAAGGGTGGCCAAATAGTAGGTTTATGCACCACAGCAAGCCTTTGAAGGAGCCTACACCTTGAGGTTCGAGGGACTCCAGAGGCACCAGCAGCTTCAAATATCTGTTTGCTGCTTTGTAATGGCTATTTAGCAGCTGCTCTCTTAATCCGATGAACTTGCCTGGCAGAAATCTTCCTCATTATGCCTTTATCAGCATAAACACATCTGTGCTCAGATACAGCCACAAATCTCTTAACACTATGATGATCACGCTTACGTTTTCGGGAAATTTCTAATGTTTTCATCCCTTCACCAAGGCATTGCACTATTTGATGCTTTTCGGCAGCAGAGAGATCCTTTTTCTTTCCCATGTTACTTGAAAACTGTGACCTGCTTAATAATGTGGAACATCATTTTTAAGTAGTTTTCCTTTAATTAGAATCATCTGGAAAACCAATTATCACATGTGTTTAAGATTGATTTCAGTGATACATTGAGCCCTGAAACACAATACCATCCACAAGTTTATTTGAAAAACAAAACAATTAAATCTTTATCACACTTAAATCCAATTTGCATAATAATTTGGAACACAGTGTATATTTCTTGTGTTGTGTCATTTGAGGAGTCTCAAAAAAAACGTCACAGTAGGCCGGGGCTGCAGTCACTTCTCTGCAGCATCTATCACCCCTCCCGGAACAGGATACTATTAGCGGCAGGGCAAGCGTCACCACCGGGCGCACCTGGGCATGTGCCGGGGCTCTGAGCAGGCGGGGGGCCCATTTGTCATCCGGGACACCAGTGCAATATGGGGGCCCGGTGCCTGTGCCTCTTGCTACGGGCCCCAGTACTTGCGATACTCACCTCTCCCTATTCCACCGCTGCAGCGTCTCTCACGTCTTCTGACCATGATGTTCAGGTCAGAGGGCGCGATGATGTCACATGTGAGCACTCTCTTCCTGAGCAGTCACAGTGCAGAAGACTCCGACGCTGAGGAGTCCGGAGCAGAGCAGCAACCAGCGAGGAAAGGTGAGTATTTTTTACTATTTTTGGACCATCTTATGTGGCCAGTTATATATGGAGTAGTAAATGAGGCCAATTCATATGGAGCATCTTATGGGGCCAATTACATATGGAGCATCTTATGCTGCCAATTACATATTAGCATCTTATGGGGCTAAAAGCATATGGAGCATCTTATGCTGCCAATTACATATTAGCATCTTATGGGGCCAAAAGCATATGGAGCATGTTATGGGGCAATTACATATGGAGCATCTTATGGGGTCAACTATATATGGAGCATATCATGGGGCCAACTACATATGGAGCATCTTATCAGACCAATTACATATGGAGCATTATACGGGGCCAATTACATATGGCGCATCTTATGGGGCCAATTACATATGGAGCATCTTAAGGGGTCCAATTACGTATGAAGCAGTATATGGGGACCATTATATATGGAGCATCTTATGGGGCCAATTACATATGGAGAATCTTATGGGGCCAATTACATATGGAGCATCTTATGGGGTCAATTACATATGGAACATCTTATGGGGCCAATTACATATGGAGCATATCATCGGGCCAATTACTGTACATATGGAGCATCTTATCAGACCAATTACATCTGGCAAATGTCAATCGCCCTGCATGGTGTTGGGCTGTAAGTGCAACACCCACTTGTGGACATCAGGCTCTCATACCACCTTCGTGGAGTCTATTTCTGACAGTTTGCGTAGACACATTGATGTTAGTGGCCTGCTGGAGGTCATTTTGTAGGTCTCCGACACTGTTCTTCCTTGCACAAAGGAAGTGGTAGCGGCCCTGCTGCTGGGTTGTTGCCCTCCTACGGCCCTTTCCACGTCTCCTGGAGTACTGGCCTCTTCCCTGGTATTTGTTCCATGCTGTGGACACAGTGCTGGCAGACTAAGCTAAACTTTTTGCCACAGCTCTCATTGATGTGCCAACCTGGATGAGCCATACTACCTGAACAACTTCTGTGGGTTGTAGACACCACCTCATGTTACACCTCAGCACGTCTGCTTCTACCATCTGCCCACAAAGATCAATTTCTTCATACAATACATTAAAATGAGCAGTGCAGATTTCCAGTATATGGGAAAATTAGCAGCATTTAGAGGTGATATTTGATTATTTCTTACTTTACCTACCAAGCATGGTGGGGTACAGGTCCACAAGAGATACAATATTTGATATTCTCTTTCCAGATTGGATGTTGGGTCCCATAATTAGAAGAGGTACATGGGAGCTTCCTTCATACATGCTCATCTTATAAAACTGCCTATGTTCCATTGCAAGTTCCCCATGGTCTGATGTAAACAACACATATGTTGTATTTAGAAATCCAGTATCCGTCAGTGCTGAAATGATTTCACCTAACGAAGAAAAAAAAAGGTGTGAAAACCATTAACTGAAAATACATAATTATTATATGTATATGTGTAGGACTGGTGGTGCTGACGGTTTCGTCCCCGACACTCTAAAGGGTTCTAAGTATTTCATTTTCATGCATGGTGTAAAATGATAACACTCACTGGAGCTGCATTTAGCTTAGACAGGGTTAACTGTAATGGCCGGCCCAGTATGGGAGGGGGAACTGAGAGTTAGTGTCAAGGACAGGAAGTGACAGACAGTAAGTGCTGGGCAGTGATAAGTGACAGGCTCAGGACATGGGCTTCTAGGGACACAGAACTTGTGGCCACAGAACTTCAGTGCATTGGATTGCTAAAGAACCCCTCCGCACGAGTTTCCCCTTTGCCGGTCTGGGAAGCTCGAGATAGACATTGGGACCTGGGGGCACACTCCTTCTGCAAAGCTGCAGGAGAAACTGGACTGAAACTCGAAGAGGCGGAGTAAGATGTAATCCAGATATACTCCTGGAAAAGGAGGAGATCCCCTAGAGCTAGAGAAGACAGTAAAAGGGATGTTCTACCTATACCGAGAACCAGGTCTGAAGTTGTGACGGTACCTGTGGGAAAGATGACAACCTGTTGGGCCTTATCCTCTATACGTGTCTGTAAATACTGCCAGTCACCAAGTAAAAGTTTGGTTGTTTATATGAACCTTGTGTCTCCTGGATTGATTGCTGCCCTGGTTCCAGAGGAGGGATTCCTGAAGTCAGAAGAAGCCATTTATGCCATATAAGCTATACATTATCTATAAAATGTATGCATCCTGTGGAATGAACTGGTTAATGCTCATCATGGAAATTAAGTGTTTTTTTACTTATTGAGGTCATTTTGACACTGATCAAAATAAATAAACTATTAAATGTCCCTGAGAAAAATAACTACAGAGATTGTGACATACAAAAGACTTCTCAGTAACTTAAGTACAAAGAGGATCGGGAGGGGGAGGGGGGATGGAAGTGTCAGCAGAATCTCTCCTTCAGTGTGTAAGAGGAGAGGGTGGGCTCATCTTGCCATCATTCTAAGGGTACCGTCTCACAGTGGCACTTTTGTCGCTACGACGGTACGATCCGTGACGTTCCAGCGATATCCATACGATATCGCTGTGTCTGACACGCAGCAGCGATCAGGGACCCTGCTGAGAATTGTACGTCGTAGCAGATCGTTTGGAACTTTATTTCGTCGCTGGATCTCCCGCTGTCATCGCTGGATCGGTGTGTGTGACACCGATCCAGCTATGCGTTCGCTTGTAACCAGGGTAAACATCGGGTTACTAAGCGCAGGGCCGCGCTTAGTAACCCGATGTTTACCCTGGTTACCATCGTAAATGTAAAAAAACAAAAAACGTACATACTCACATTCCGATGTCCGTCAGGTCCCTTGCCGTCTGCTTCCCGCACTGACTGACTGCCGGCCGGAAAGTAAAAGCACAGCGGTGACGTCACCACTGTGCTCTGCTTTCACTTTACGGCCGGCACTCAGTCAGTGCGGGAAGCAGACTGCAAGGGACCTGACGGACACCGGAATGTGAGTATGTACGGTTTGTTTTTTTTTCATTTACGATGGTAACCAGGGTAAACATCGGGTTACTAAGCGCGGCCCTGCGCTTAGTAACCCGATGTTTACCCTGGTTACCCAGAGACTTCGGCATCGTTGGTCGCTGGAGAGCTGTCTGTGTGACAGCTCTCCAGCGACCACACAACGACTTGCCAACGATCACGGCCAGGTCGTATCGCTGGTCGTGATCGTTGGTAAATCGTTTTGTGTAACGGTACCCTAAGCCTCTCTCTTAGCCTGTGTGTGAGACTCCTGCTGTGAGAGAGGAAGGGACAGCAGTGGAAGGGGGATATCTGATAAAATACACAGTACACATCTCATGCATGCACCTCCCCTCTCCCTCAAGGCAGCCTTATGTCCTAATAGTGCATTTGGGCATTAGTTGCTGTGGTTGGACTACCACTTTAAGTGAAATTAGAAAACTTAAATATGATATTTCCTAAAAATCAAAACAAGACACAACCAATGTTAGTCACAAAAATTATCGGCTTTATCATTGCTAAGTTTGATAGAAATACATTTAATGTATGTAATATAATAATCTGTTTAGTGTTGTAATTAATTAGCTGAAAAACACCTGTCATCAGGTTAAAAATGACTGTTTTTTGCTTACTTTGAATGCCTCCTTCTTCCCTGAATCTTCCGTGTTAGGGTTTTTTTTAATTTAATGCTAATTTTACATTCTTTACAAGGGGATGTTGTTCACAGGGTAGTAATGCAGAGCAACCTAAAGACACACCCCAGAGGATCCTGTGAGACACACCCCTTTGTAAACGCTCTGGTTTGCACTAAAGAGAAATTCCCATATCTCTGGTACCGTATGGCAGATTAGAAAATAAAAAAAATTGAGTACTCAAAAAATCAGGGAGAATAAAATAAGGGCAAAAACTGGACATTTTTAACTTGGTGACAAGCTCCACTTTAAGTTTATTATACACTAGGTGGTGGCCCGATTATAACGCATCGGGTATTCTAGAATATGTATGCGTAGTGTATAGCACAGCCCACATAGTACATTGCGCAGCCCACGCAGTACATTGCGCAGCCCGCGCAGTACATTGCGCAGCCCGCGCAGTACATTGCGCAGCCCGCGCAGTACATTGCGCAGCCCACGCAGTACATTGCGCAGCCCGCGCAGTACATTGCGCAGCCCACGTAGTACATTGCGCAGCCCACGTTGTACATTGCGCAGCCCACGTTGTACATTGCGCAGCCCACGTTGTACATTGCGCAGCCCACGTAGTATATTGCGCAGCCCACGTTGTATATTGCGCAGCCCACGTTGTATATTGAGCAGCCCAAGTAGTATATTGCGCAGCCCACGTTGTATATTGCGCAGCCCACGTTGTATATTGCGCAGCCCACGTTGTACATTGCGCAGCCCACATTGTACATTGCGCAGCCCACGTTGTACATTGCGCAGCCCACGTTGTACATTGCGCAGCCCACGTTGTATATTGCGCAGCCCACGTTGTATATTGAGCAGCCCAAGTAGTATATTGCGCAGTCCACGTAGTATATTGCGCAGCCCACGCTGTATATTGCGCAGCCCACGTAGTATATTGCGCAGCCCTCGTTGTACATTGCGCAGCCCACGTTGCATATTGCGCAGCCCACGTTGTATATTGCGCAGCCCACGTTGTATATTGAGCAGCCCAAGTAGTATATTGCTTAGTCCACGTAGTACATTGCGCAGCCCACGCTGTATATTGCGCAGCCCACGTAGTATATTGCGCAGCCCACGTAGTATATTGCGCAGCCCACGTTGTACATTGTGCAGCCCACGTCGTACATTGCGCAGCCCACGTTGTATATTGCGCAGCCCACATTGTATATTGCGCAGCCCACATAGTATATTGCGCAGCCCACGTTGTATATTGCGCAGGCCACGTTGTATATTGCGCAGCCCATGTTGTATATTGCGCAGCCCACGTATATAGCAATGTGGGCATGATATCCCTGTTAAAAAAAAAAGAATTAAAATAAAAAATAGTTATATACTCACCTTCCGTTGGCGCCTGGATCCAGGAAGCGGTTACCGACGCTTGGGATCCACCGAAGCTCCGCCGAGCCGCTCGCGCAGGCCGCCATCTTCCGTTCCCAGGATGCATTGCAAAATTACCCAGAAGACTTAGCGGTCTCACGAGACCGCTAAGTCATCTGGGTAATTTCGCAATGCATCGCCGGGAACGGAAGATGGCGGCCGGCGCGAGCGGCTCGGTGGACTACGAAGGGTGAGTATAGCAGGTTTTTTGTTTTTTTATTATTTTTAACATTAAATTTTTTGTACTATTGATGTCGCATAGGCAGCATCAATAGTAAAAAATTGGGGACACACAGGGTTAATAGCAGCAGTTACGGAATGCATTACCCGCGGCATAACGCGGTCCGTTGTGAGCAGTGACCGGAGGGGAGTATGCGGGCGCCGGGCACTAAGTACGGGGAGTAAGGAGCGGCCATTTTCTTCCGTACTGTGCGCGTCGCTGATTGGTCGTGGCAATGGTCGTGGGTGTTTTGCCACGACCAATCAGCGACTTGGATTCCATGACAGAGGCCGCGACCAATGAATATCCGTGACAGACAGACAGAAGGACAGAAAGACGGAAGTACCCCTTAGACAATTATATAGTAGATTTTAAAGAGTTATCATTGATTGAAGACATGTTGACCAGGGATGTTAAACGATCGCCTATCTGCTACATGGAAGCTAATCAGCAGTCACTAAATGGCCAGCTTAAAGAAGATAACAACTCTGTGCAGCCAGAACAATTGCTAATGCAATTGCTCTGTGCGCATAGACTGTCATTGTTCTCAGCAGTACACCACTTCCACTCGTCCGACAATGATTTTTAGGGCTCATACACGACTGTATCATCAATCGAGTCTAATCTGACAAACCTTCGGATCGCAGTTGGACCAATGTTATTCTAAGGGGCTGTGCATATGTTCGAGTTTGTTTTCCTTAGACTGAGACAGTCCAAGGAAAAATATCACATTATGCCTGAGTTTGATCCGATATACAGATCACACTTGATCATGCAAGTCAATGAGTCCGTGGAAAACATCAGAGTGCACTCGCATGACATCTGCGTGCAATCCAATTTCCACTGACTGACAGAATGGAGAAGATGGAGAATTTTTTTACCCATCTTCTCCTTATCAAAGAAAATCGGATCACACTATGATCTATTTAGACTGCCTGATGCCTGGAACAGCTACCACTAGGAGCACTTATTCCCCAATTATCAGCCAATCTAAAACCAGCATTAAACTATGTACTATCAATCAAAATGTAGCTGATTATTTCAAGTGTTGATTTAATTTGCAATAGCGTGCTAAATTTCTAGGTCACGTATCCATGTGCATTTTTAATTAATGGTTGCCATTACAGAAGAGCAAACGTGCTTGGTGATACTCGCATATCACTCGAGTACCTGGGTGCTCGGCACTCGTCAAGCACTAGCTGGTGCTCGCATTGAAAGCTCGAATCCTCTCCCCGCATGTTTAGCGCCTGTTACACAGCCAATCACGGGGATTGCCTGCCAGTCATTGTAATGTCGTAGCAATCTTGGTGGTGTCATTACTGTGACTGGCATTACCCCATCAGAGGTTATAAAAGAACCGGCGCCGCCACGCTCGACTCACTGACACCATTGCGCAGCTCAGGGACAGTTCTGATTGGAGGGAGAAAGTGCACAGTGTTAGGAATCATACTAAAAGTCCTTCTCAGGGCTAATCTCGGGCTTTGCTGTTTCTATGCTATACATTCTGCATTTAGCCTAGGGACAGCGGCTGGAGCAGGAAGAGTGGTGAATACAGCCGCTGTTTGTTGCTAAATATAGAGCTGCTGCAGGTGACCACTTTGTTTTGTGAAAAAAATTACTGTATTGTCATCCATACAGTTTAACCTGCTTTGTGTGAAATTATGGTGGTTTGAAATTTTTAAAAACCACTTGGCCTGCTACAGGTGACCACATTTTTTTATTCCAAAAACTGACTATTATGATCCATACAGTTTAATCTGCTTTGTCTGAAATTACATTAGTTTGAAATAAAAAAAATGCTTGGCCTGCTGTAGTTGACCAAATATTTTTTTAAATAAAAAAATATAGTTTCAATTAATCAAGGAAACTTGGTTTCCAGAGACATAGCAATTAGAAAATGCGTAAGGCGTGTGTTAAGGGACAGGGACGTGGAAATGTTGATAATGGTGCACGCAGACGATGAGGATGTGGGGCAGATGCGACTGTGCCTGTAGCTGGAGCAGAAGCAATATGCTCATCCACGACACATAGTTTTCTATCCCACTTTACAGGGAGCCAATGGACACCACTTCTGAAGCCACAACAGTGCGAACAGGTCGGATAGCAGATAATGCTTCCAGCATGCTTGGTAACACCACCCAGTCTTCCACATGGTCCAGTCTTACCAGCCAAGAGCCTAGATTACATAATCCTCACCCTGACCCACCATTCTCCACGATGTTGAGTCCCAGGAGACCACACTAGTACATTTCAAGTAGCTACCGGTATTTGATTAGTCATTTCCTGATTGTAGCCTCTCACCCTGCATGTTCCAAGAGGGAGAGGAGGACATACTGTTTAGTGACGATCACATTTTCGAGCAGCCATGGTCACAAGAAGATGACGGTTACATAGTTATTAAGGTTGAAGGAAGACTTTAAGTCCATCTAGTTCAACCCATAGCCTAACCTAACATGCCCTAACATGTTGATCCAGAGGAAGGCAAAAAAAACCTATGTGGCAAAGAGTAAGCTCCACATTGGGAAAAAAAAATTCCTTCCCAACTCCACATACGGCAATCAGACTACTTCCCTGGATCAACTCCCTATCAAGGAATCTAGTGTATATACTCTGCAACATTATACTTTTCCAGAAAGGTATCCAGTCCCCTCTTAAATTTAAGTAACGAATCACTCATTACAACATCATACGGCAGAGTTCCATAGTATCACTGCTCTTAGGGTATGTGTCCACGTTCAGGAAACGCTGAGTTTTTGACGCAGCGTTGAGCAGCATGCATAAAAAACGCAGCGACCAGATGTTACAGCATAGTGAAGGGGATATCATGAAATCCTGTCTCCACTATGCAGTAAAAGACGCATGCGGCACACCCGAGAAAACTCACATGCGGCGCGTCTTTTAAGAACGCAGCATGTCCTTACATTGCAGAAAAAACTCAAGGACAACACAGGTGACCTGCCAGTGACCTCAGGTGCAGATTTGGTCAGGATTTTACCTGCATAAAATCCTGACCAAATCCTGAAGCAATCCTGAACGTGGACACATACCCTAAGGGTATGTTTCCACTGTCAGGATGGCCGGCGGTATCGCCGCGGCGGTGAAGCCGCTCGGCGCTAAGCCCCGCCCCCTTTCTGGGACGCGATCATGCCGGATGTGTTAACTCTTCACATCCGGGATGATCGCTCTCTCCCATAGCGCCCTGTGATATACCTTGCGGGGACGCTGCGTCCCCGCAAGGTATTCGGACATGCTGCGATCTGAAAAGACGCGCAGCATGTCCGGAGTCGCAGGGCCGCCGCATGCGTGTTTCCACGCATAGTGGAGATGGGATTTCATAAAATCCCCTCCACTATGCTGGAACATCTGGACACTGCTTGTTTGACGCTGCAGCTCTGCGCAGCGTCAAACAAGCAGCGTTTCCTGACCGTGGAAACATACCCTTACAGTAAAGAATCCGCGTCTGTTATTATGCTTAAACCTTCTTTCCTCCAGACGTAGAGGATGCCCCCTTGTCCCTGTCTCAGGTCTATGATTAAAAAGATCATCAGAAAGGTCTTTGTACTGTCCCCTCATATATTTATACATTAAAATAAGATCACCCCTTAGTCTTCGTTTTTCCAAACTAAATAGCCCCAAGTGTAATAACCTATCTTGGTATTGCAGACCCCCCAGTCCTCTAATAACCTTGGTCGCTCTTCTCTGCACTCGCTCCAGTTCAGCTATGTCTTTCTTATACACCGGAGACCAGAACTGTGCACAGTATTCTAAGTGTGGTCGAACTAGTGACTTGTATAGAGGTAAAATTATGTTCTCCTCATGAGCATCTATGCCTCTTTTAATGCATCCCATTATTTTATTTGCCTTTGTAGCAGCTGACTAACACTGGCCACTGAATATGAGTTTGTCATCCACCCATACACCCAGGTCTTTTTCATTGACGGTTTTGCCCAGAATTTTAGAATTAAGCACATAGTTATACATTTTAATACTTCAACCCAAGTGCATGACCTTACATTTATCCCCATTAAAGATTATTTGCCATTTATCAGCCCAAGCTTCTAGTTTACATAAATCATCCTGCAATATAAAATTGTCCTCCCCTGTATTTATTACCCTGCAGAGTTTAGTGTCATCTGCAAATATTGAAATTCTACTCTGAATGCCCCCTACAAGGTCATTAATAAATATGTTAAAAAGAAGAGGGCCTAATACTGACCCCTGTGGTACCCCACTGCTAACCGCGACCCAGTCCGAGTGTGCTCCATTAATAACCACCCTTTGTTTCCTATCCCTGAGCCAGCTCTCAACCCACTTACACATATTTTCCCCTATCCCCATTATTCTCATTTTATGTATCAACCTTTTGTGTGGCACCGTATCAAAAGCTTTTGAAAAGTCCATATACACTACATCTACTGGGTTCCCTTGGACCAGTCCGGAACTTACCTTTTCATAGAAGCTGATCAAATTAGTCTGACATGAACGGTCCCTAGTAAACCCATGCTGATACTGGGTCATGAGCTTATTCTTCTTCAGATACTCCAGCATAGCATCCCTTAGAATGCCCTCCAGGATTTTACCCACAGTAGAGGTTAAGCTTACTGGCCTATAATTTCCGAGTTCAGTTTTTGTCCCCTTTTTGAATATTGGCACCACATTTGCTATACGCCAGTCCTGTGGTACAGACCCTGTTATTATGGACTCTTTAAAGATTAAAAATAATGGTCTATCAATGACTGTACTTAATTTCTGCAGTACTCGGGGGTGTATCTCATCCGGGCCCGGAGATTTGTCAATTTTAGTGATTTTTAGACGCCGCCGTACTTCCTGCTGGGTTAAGCAGGTGACACTTAATGGGGAATTTTTGTTATCACTAAACATATTGTCTGCCATGGAATTTTCTTTTGTAAATACTGATGAAAAAAAGTCATTTAGCATATTGTCTTTTTCCTCATCCTCATCCACCATTTCACTCAGACTATTTTTAAGAGGGCCAACACTATCATTTTTCAGTTTCTTACTATTTATGTAGTTAAAGAATATTTTGGGATTATTTTTACTCTCTCTGGCAATGAGTCTCTCTGTCTCAATTTTTGCTGCCTTGATTTGCTTTTTACAGGATTTATTTAATTTTTTGTATTTATTTAACCCCTTTACCCCCAAGGGTGGTTTGCACGTTAATGACCGGGCCAATTTTTACAATTCTGACCACTGTCCCTTTATGAGGTTATAACTTTGGAACGCTTCAACGGATCTTGGCGATTCAGACATTGTTTTCTCGTGACATATTGTACTTCATGATAGTGGTAAAATTTGTTCGATATAACTTGCGTTTATTTGTGAAAACAACGAATATTTGGCGAAAATTTTGAAAATTTCGCAATTTTCCAACTTTGAATTTTTATGCCCTTAAATCACAGACATATGTCACGCAAAATACTTAATAAGTAACATTTCCCACATGTCTAATTTACATCAGCACAATTTTGGAACCAAAATTTTTTTTTTGTGACGGAGTTATAAGGGTTAAAAGTTGACCAGCAATTTATCATTTTTACAACACCATTTTTTTTTAGGGACCACATCTCATTTGAAGTCATTTTGAGGGGTCTATATGATAGAAAATACCCAAGTGTGACACCATTCTAAAAACTGCACCCCTCAAGGTACTCAAAACCACTTTCAAAAAGTTTATTAACCCTTCAGGTGTTTCACAGGAATTTTTGGAATGTTTAAATAAAAATAAACATTTAACTTTTTTTCACACAAAATTTATTTCAGCTCCAATTTGTTTTATTTTACCAAGGGTAACAGGAGAAAATAGACCCCAAAATTTGTTGTACAATTTGTCCTGAGTACGCTGATACCCCATATGTGGGGGTAAACCACTGTTTGGGCGCATGGCAGAGCTCGGAAGGAAAGGAGCGCCATTTGACTTTTCAATGCAAAATTGACTGGAATTGAGATGGGAAGCCATGTTGCATTTGGAGAGCCCCTGATGTGCCTAAACATTGAAACCCCCCACAAGTGACACCATTTTGGAAAGTAGACCCCCTAAGGATCTTATCTAGATGTGTGGTGAGCACTTTGACCCAACAAGTGCTTCACAGAAGTTTATAATGCAGAGCCGTAAAAATAAAAAATCATATTTTTTCACAAAAATGATATTTTCGCCCCCAATTTTTTATTTTCCCAAGGGTAAGAGAAGAAATTGGACCCGAAAAATTGTTGTGCAATTTGTCCTGAGTACGCTGATACCCCATATGTGGGTGTAAACCATTGTTTGGGCGCAGGGCAGAGCTCGGAAGGGAAGGAGCGCCATTTGACTTTTCAATGCAAAATTGACTGGAATTGAGATGGGACGCCATGTTGCGTTTGGAGAGCCCCTGATGTGCCTAAACATTGAAACCCTGTACAAGTGACACCATTTTGGAAAGTAGACCCCTTAAGGAACTTATCTAGATGTGTGTTGAGCACTTTGACCCAACAAGTGCTTCACAGAAGTTTATAATGCAGAGCCGTAAAAATAAAAAATCATATTTTTTCACAAAAATGATCTTTTCGCCCCCATTTTTTTATTTCCCCAAGGGCAAGAGAAGAAATTAGATGACAAAAGTTGTTGTGCAATTTGTCCTGAGTACGACGATACCCCATATGTGGGGGTAAACCACTGTTTGGGCGCATAGCAGAGCTCGGAAGGGAAGGAGCGCTATTTTACTTTTCAATGCAAAATTGACTGGAATTAAGATGGGATGCCATGTTGCGTTTGGAGAGCCCCTGATGTGCCTAAACATTAAAACCCCCCACAAGTGACACCATTTTGGAAAGTAGACCCCCTAAGGAACTTATCTAGATGTGTTTTGAGAGCTTTGAACCCCCAAGTGTTTCACTACAGTTTATAACGCAGAGCCGTGAAAATAAAAATTCTTTTTTTTTTTCACAAAAATGATTTTTAGCCCCCAGTTTTGTATTTTCACAAGGGTATCAGGATAAATTGGACCCCAAAAGTTGTTGTCCAATTTGTCCTGAGTACCCTGATACCCCATATGTGGGGGGGAACCACTGTTTGGGCGCATGACAGAGCTCGGAAGGGAAGGAGCGCCATTTGGAATGCAGACTTAAATGGATTGGTCTGCAGGCGTCACGTTGCATTTGCAGAGCCCCTGATGTACCCAAACAGTACAAACCCCCCACAAGTGACCCCATATCGGAAACTAGACCCCCCAAGGAACTTATCTAGATGTGTTGTGAGAACTTTGAACCCCCAAGTGTTTCACTACAGTTTACAACGCAGAGCCGTGAAAATAAAAAATCTTTTTTTCCCACAAAACTTATTTTTTGGCCCCCAGTTTTGTATTTTCCCAAGGGTAGCAGGAGAACTTGGACCCCAAAAGATGATGTCCAATTTGTCCTGAGTACGCTGATACCCCATATGTTGGGGTAAACCCCTGTTTGGGCATACGGGAGAGCTCTGAAGGGAAGGAGCACTGTTTTCCTTTTTCAACGCAGAATTGGCTGGAATTCAGATCGGATGCCATGTCCCGTTTGGAGAGCCCCTGATGTGCCTAAACAGTGGAAACCCCCCAATTATAACTGAAACCCTAATCCAAACACACCCCTAACCCTAATCCCAACAGTAACCCTAACCACTCCTCTAACCCAGACACACCCAACCCTATTCCCAACCGTAAATGTAATCCAAACCCTAACCCTATCTTTAGCCCCAACCCTAACTGTAGCCCCAACCCTAGCCCCAACCCTAACCCTAGCAATAACCCTAGCCCTATCACTAGCCCTAACACTAGCCGTAACACTAGCCCCAACCCTAGCCCTAACCCCAACCCTAGCCCCAACCCTAGCCCCAACCCTAACCCTAACCCTAACCCTTGCCCTAACCCTAGCCCTAACTCTAGTCCTAACTCTAGCCCTAACCCTAACCCTAATGGGAAAATGGAAATAAATACATTTTTTAATTTTTTAATTTTTCCCTAACTAAGGGGGTGATGAAGGGGGGTTTGATTTACTTTTATAGCGGGTTTTTTAGCGGATTTTTATGATTGGCAGCCGTCACACACTGAAAGACGCTTTTCATTGCAAAAAATATTTTTTGCGTTACCACATTTTGAGAGCTGTAATTTTTCCATATTTGAGCCCACAGAGTCATGTGAGATCTTGTTTTTTGTGGGACGAGTTGACGTTTTTATTGGTAACATTTTCGGACACGTGACATTTTTTGATCGCTTTTTATTCCAATTTTTGTGAGGCAGAGTGATCAAAAAACAGCTATTCATGAATTTCTTTTGGGGGAGGCGTTTATACCGTTCCGCGTTTGGTAAAATTGATAAAGCAGTTTTATTCGTCGGGTCAGTACGATTACAGCGATATCTCATGTATATCATTTTTTTTATGTTTTGGCGCTTTTATACAATAACTATTTTATAGAAAAAATAATTATTTTGGTATCGCTTTATTCTCAGGACTATAACTTTTTTATTTTTTTGCTCATGATGCTGTATGGCGGCTCATTTTTTGCGGGACAAGATGACGTTTTCAGCGGTACCATGGTTATTTATATCAGTCTTTTTGATCGTGTGTTATTCCACTTTTTGTTCGGCGGTATGATAATAAAGCGTTGTTTTTTGCCTCGTTTTTTTTTTTTTTCTTACGGTGTTTACTGAAGGGGTTAACTAGTGGGGCAGTTTTATAGGTTGGGTCGTTACGGACGCGGCGCTACTAAATATGTGTACTTTTATTTTTATTTTTTTATTTTATTTAGCAAAAGAAATGTATTTATGGGAATAATATATATATTTTTTTCTTTATTTAGGATATTTTTTTTATTTATTTTTTTACACATGTGGGGAATTTTTTTTTTACTTTTTTACTTTGTCCCAGGGGGGGACATCACAGATCGATGATCTGGCAGTGTGCACAGCACTCTGCCAAATCTGCGATCTGCTGTGCAGGGCTGCAGGCTTACCAAGTGTCTGCTCTGAGCAGGCACTCGGTAAGCCACCTCCCTCCCTGCAGGACCCGGATGCCGCGGCCATCTTGGATCCGGGACCTGCGGCGACGAGGGAGGTAGGAGACCCTCGGAGCAACGCGATCACATCGCGTTGCTCCGGGGGTCTCAGGGAAGCCCGCAGGGAGCCCCCTCCCTGCGCGATGCTTCCCTATACCGCCGGTACACCGCGATCATGTTTGATCGCGGTGTGCCGGGGGTTAATGTGCCGGGGGCGGTCCGTGACCGCTCCTGGCACATAGTGCCAGATGTCAGCTGCGATATGCAGCTGACACCTGGCCGCGATCGGCCGCGCTCCCCCCGTGAGCGCGGCTGATCGCGTATGACGTACTATCCCGTCGGTGGTCATACGGGCCCACCCCACCTCGACGGGATAGTACGTCATATGTCAGGAAGGGGTTAATACCTCATCACTACCTACTTCCTTTAATTCTCTAAATGCTTTCTTTTTGTCACTTATTGCGCCCCTTACAGCTCTATTTAGCCATATTGGTTTCCTCCTATTTCTAGCATGTTTATTCATATACGGTATATACTGTGCACAGGTCCTATCCAGGATGCTAATAAACGTCTCCCATTTTCTTTGTGTATTTTTATGTCTCAGGATATCGTCCCAGATAATTGCACCAAGACCATCTCTCATCCGGTGGGGAAAGGCAAATTTTGTCTAAGGAGGTAGATGATAATGAGACACAGTTTCTGATAAGTCAGGTTGTTGTTAAGTCACCAAGTCAGGAGGACCAGGGTGCAGCAGCAGAAGATGAGGTGGCGGATGACGGAGTCACTGACCCAACCTGGGAAGCTGGCATGCAGAGCGAGGCCAGCAGTACTGAGGGAAAGGGATTGGCAGCACTAAAACAGGCACGGAGAGGCATTGGGGTGACCAGAGGGATAAGGCGGGCAACTGTTCCACAAAGCACCAACACCCATACATTTCTCTGTCAAAGAGTTAAGTGTTCGCCTGACTGGGACTTTTTCAAAGAGAGTTCTGTGACAAAAAAAATGGTCATTTGCATCCATCCTGTGCCATGCCAAGATCAGCATAGACCTGACCGCTAAGAGCCTAACCACCACCAGCATGATCAGACACATGTCATCTAAGCACCCAACTCGGTGGGCCGAACACCTAGGTTCACAAGTGTTGCCAGTGGATGACACCACTGCCTCTTTCCCTGTGCTACGTGCTTGCCAATCCCCTGTCCATGACAGTGGCGCAGATATCTCCTGCCCTGCACTTGTCCTTGAATATTCTGAGGCACCATTATCATGCACTTCCAAATTCTTGTCCCAGCAGAGTTCAGCTGTCCCTACCCCAGGCTTTGGAACAAAAAAAAAGTTTGCAGACACCCACCAAAACATTCAAAGACCCAAACACATTTCCAGGCTGCTTGACGTGGAAATGTAGACATTTAAGCTTGTAAACACGGAGGATTTCTATCGACTCATGGTAGCAGCCGTCCCTTGGTACTCGGTCCCCAGCCACCACTATTTCTCCTGGTGTGACATCCCCATCTTGTACCAGCACGTGTCCAAGAACATGACCCATGCCCTTACCAATGCATTTACTGGGATTGTCCACTTAACAACCAATAAATTGACAAGCGCTTGTAGCCAGGGACACTACATTTCCCTGGCAGCACACTGGGTGAACAATGTGAAGCCTCGAGGCCAAGTCTTATCCTAGCATGGCAAATTTGCTACTAACACCAAGGATTGGTGGCCCTACTTCTATCAGGGTTTCCTCCATCTCCTACACCAGTTCCTGCACCTCCATCTCCGATTTGGTATCTCAGAGCACGTTATTCACATCAGCCGGAAGCTTGGAGCTCTGCAGAACTGCCTCGGCGAAACAGCAACAGGCTCTGCTGAAGCTAATTTGCCTGGGAAACAAACCACATACTGTGGCAGAGATATTAAAAGGAATAACAGACCAAACAGATCTGTGTCTCTCACCGCTGAACCTACAACTAGGCATGGTCACGTGAGATAATCGACAAAACCTAGTGGTGGCTGTGAAGCTTGGCAAGCTCACACACGTATCATGAGTGGCCTAAGTGCTCAACTTGGTTTAGCGGTTTCTGAAAACCTAGCCAGAGCTTCTGGTCAAGGTACTCTGTGTCAGCGCACAAGTCAGTTACAGCTGACGCCGCTCTAGCAGTGCTGCAGCAACACTTGTAAGTGCCAGCTCACCGACTTTTGTGTGATGTGACCATGCGCTGAAACTCCACACTGCATATGTGGCAAGGCTCTGTGAGCAGCAAAAGCCAATTGTTGAATACCAGCTCCAACACGCCCGTCGGTATTCTGGTCAGCCACCGCACATAACAAATAAAGAGTGGGCATGCATGTCTGAAATTTATGAGATACTCCAAGACTTTGATGACTCCGCAAAGATGGTGAGTGGCGATTAATGCCATAATTAGTGCAACAATCCAGTTTCTGTGCCAACTTAAACAGTCGCTGTTCACAATTAAAAATTAAGCTTTGTATGTGGACCAAGTGGAGATGGAGGAAGACATGAGACAGGGAGATACTACCAAGCCCAGCCTCATCTCATCTGGATAGGGTAACAATGAAAAGGTGGAAGCTCAGGAAGAGGAAGAAGAACAGGAGCTGGTTGCTAGAGCAACAGAGGCTAGTACCGACACAAACTTTGTCCCCTCTTTCCTACTTGGCTGGACTGATGAGGGGAATCAGGAGGAATAAAGGGAGGAGGAGGAGATGGACAGTGGTCATCATAGTGGAGACAGGGATGTGCTGGCTGTAGTGACCTTGGCACATATGGCCGACATTATGTACAGCTTCCTTCCCCATGACCCTTGCGTTATAGTCATCTTGGCAAAAAAAAACAGTATTGGTTGACAAAATCAGCGTACTCCCTAATTCCTCTGCGACATTCAACTATTGAGTTTCAAAGGTGGACACCTGGCATGAGCTGTCCCTCTATGCCTTGGAAGTGTTGTGCTGCCCTGATGCTAGCCTCTTGTCTGAGAGGGTTTTAAGTGCTGTTGGGGGAGTCATAACAGACAGGCACTTTTGCCTGTCAACAGAAAATGCTCACAGACTCATTCTGATAAAAATGAACAGCCCTGACTTTTCCACATCACCACATGACAGCAGAACATAAAGTGGTTTTAATCTTCAATATTTGAATAGGGCCCTCCAGTTTATGCCTTCAAAAATGTTTGGATGACCCTCCTTATAATTTTTTTCTGGCTTTGCACTGTGTGCAGAGCCTTTATGAGTGTAGAAGTACGACAGCTACTTTTTAAATGTTTGAATGAGGCACTACAGTTGATGCCTTCAAGGGTATATGGATGACCCTGATTGTTATTTTAGGCAGGCTTTGCACTTAGTGCCTAGCCTTCATGAGTAGTGATGAGTGAGTATGCTCGCTAACGGGTTTTCTCGAGCACGCTCGGGTGGTCTCCGAGTATTTGTCAGTGCTCAGAGATTTTGTTTTTCTCAACGCAGCTGTATGATTTACGGCTGCTAGCCAGCCTGAGTACATGTGGGGGTTGCCTGGTTGCTAGGGAATCCTCACATGTACTCAGGCAGGCTGGCAACTGCAAATCATTCAGCTGCTTCAGCAAAAACTAAATCTCAGAGCACTCACAAATACTCGGAGACCACCCGAGCAACGAGCATACTCGCTCATCACTATTCATGGGCATAGGAGTACCAATACATGACAATTTGAACAGAATGTGTATGAGGCCCTCCCTTATGTCTAATACAGACTATATCTGAGGCCTTCTTCCATCTAATGTTTGGCAGTTTTCTCTTCATTCATAAATTACACTAAAATTTCCAATTTTTTAATTGAAAAAAAATTGTTTTACTTAATCCCTTTACCACCTTAGACATAATGTTACATCTAAGATGGCCTCCCTGTTTGCTGCTGGCTGCAGTAATGATCCCGCAACTTTTCCGGCACATGTCATCAGCTAACATGCGCCCCTAACAGCTGCGAGTGGAATCGCGATCCACCCACGACTGTTAACAAGTTGAATGCCGCTGTCAATCTCTGACAGCGGCATTTAATATGATCGCGCCTGAAGCGCGTCACTAATCCCGCCCATCGGCGCCAGTCTCACATGACCGTGGGTCGCCAATGGGTTGGCATGACAACCTGTATCTGCAGCAGACCCCTGAGGTTCTTATTGCTGGATTACTAGGAGTGCCGCCCAGCAGTAGGTGCTCATAGCAAGAGACCATTTCTTCTACACAGAGCAGGGCTGGAGCCCTGCTCTGTGTAGCATGAGCTATTGGATGATCGCAGCTTCTAGTTTCCCGTGGAGAGTATTGAAACAACTAAAAGGTAAAGAAATTTAAAAAAAAATAAAAATAAAAATATATATAAATGTTTAAATCACCCCCATTCACCCCATTCAAAATAAAACAACAAAAAAAATACACAATTGGTATTCAAAATCACCCGATCTATCAATATACAAAAATAATTAATCCGATCTGTAAATGGCGGAACGGGAAAAAACTTAAAAACGCTAGACTTACATTTTTTTTTTCGCCGCAACATTGCATTATAATGCAATAACGGGCAATCAAAAGATCGTATCTACACCAAAATAGTATCAATAAAAACATCAGCTCGGCACGGAAAAAAAAAGCTCTGACCCAGCCCAAGATCATGAAAAATGGAGACGTTACGGGTCCCGGAAAATTGAGACTTATTTTTTTTTTTTTTTTTTAAACTTTGGATTTTTTTCACCACTTACATAAAAATGAACCTGTACATGTTTGGTATCTATCAACTCATAATGACCTGGAGAATCATAATGGCAGGTCAATTTTAGCATTCAGTGAACATGGTAAAAAAGCTTTTTTTTGCAATTTCACAGCACTTTGAATTTTTTTTTCCCGTTTTGCAGTACACTATATGGCAAAATCAATGGTGTAGTTCAAGAGTACAACTCATGCCACAAAAAACAAGCCCTTTAATGAAGGAAAAATAAAAACATAATGGCTTTGGAAAGAAGGGGAGCAAAAAAGGAAACTCAAAAATGGAAAAACCCAAGGGGTGAAATTATTATTTTTTAAATCCTTTTAAAATTTAAATTAATTACTTAACTTAATAAATTAACTTAATAAATTAAGTCATCATACAGGAAAGAATGTTTCCTAACTTTTTTTCCCTGCAAACTCCAATTTCTCATTCTCACATTCTTGCATTTTCAATGTTTTATTATCGTCGCTAAAGTGGAATAAAAGTGTGACACCATTATTCTCAGAAGTCATCTGGGAGTCAGAGATGCTCCTAGGGGTCCTTCCCAAGCTGTTCTCAGTACATTCTGCACTTTTCCATCCATTTGAACATTTTCACAGCTCCCCAGACCTCCTTGTAGGGTTTAGCAGAAAAAATGCTTGAATTTCCCATTGATTCCCATTATACTTGTTACTCAAAACGAGCTTCCGAGCATTAGGAATTGCTTGGTTCGAGTAAGAAGCATCCAAGCATTTTGGTGCTCACTTATCACCAGTTGCCATGGATTTAAAAACATAATCCTGTAATTGACTGAAAAACAAGTGAACGTTGTAAATATAGTGGAGGTCACATTTGTTGGTTTCACTGTTGGAACACATAAACCAAAGCCTTTTTAATATATGATTGTGAGTAAATGTTAAGTCTGCAGTAATTAACAAGGATGCGACAATTGCACCTAAGCTTCCATTAAAAGTAGACAAGCTGACCAATTGATTATTATCGGCCTTGCACACCCACTCATTACAAGGTATAAAATGTTTTCCAAGCAATTGTACAAAGCGCTGGGATGCTTTCTTGCTTTTTGGCATTCATTCATTTTCAAATGGCAGCATAGTGGCTCAGTGGTTAGCACTGTTGCTTTGCAGCACTGGGGTCCTGGGTTCAAAACTTAACATCTGCAAGGAGTTTGTATGTTCTCCCCATGTTTGCGTGGGTTTCCTCCGTGTACTCTGGCTTCCTCCCAGACCCCAAAGACATACTGACAGGGAATTTAGATTGTAAGCCCCAGTGCCAGTAATGTCTGGAAGGATACTGTGTGGAAAATTTTTCGTACTGTAAAGGAAACATCTGTAAGACATACTACCTGCAATCCCTTGTATGTAACCCTTAGGCTGGAGTCACACTGGCGTATGGCATGCGATGCGATATGCTAATGACCCTCGGCTCCTGCGCCGCATGTGAGCAGGAGCCGAGTGCCGTGCGTCTGTGCTCCGAGCCTCTCGCACAGAGCGGAGGAGGCGGAGAAACTAATTTCTCCATCTCCTCCGTTGCCGGGGTCAGCGTATAACTCACATCACTCGGATGATATCAGAGTGATGTGCGTTGTCTCACTTGCACCCATAGGCTTATATGGGTGCTAGTGAGACGAGACTCAGCCGAGTGTCGGTGACAATCGCAGCATGCTGCCATTTCACTCACACGTTGAAAACGGCCAAGGAAAAAAATGGTGATGTGAGCTGCCCCATAGAAGAATACTGGTCCGAGTGCTATGCGATTTTTCATCGCATAGCACTCGTCCGTATTATACGGTAGTGTGACTCCGGCCTTACCAAGTTGCTGTTCAGTAAATAGTTTATTTATGAATGGTGATCTCTCTCATTGGACTGTGAACCATCTGGTCCTGGCAAACCAGCAACATTGGTGACATGCACAAGTCTGCACACCCAGCCAGGACATCCACTTTTATATAACGTGCCGGGGCGCCTCAGATGAGTGGCAGCTACCACCCTGGTCCGCGTTACACACTCCTAGAGACTGACAGTACAGACCTCTGGAGCATGGGAGAAGCATATGGCACTGAAGATAACTATTTACAGTGATCTAGACAGTCTGAAGAGTGGTGAAAACAAGCCAAGCTGCTAGCATAGACCCTGCTAGCATCAACCGCTTCTTGTCTGGATAATCGGTCACTCTTCGACTGCAGCGTGACAAGTAACCTAGGCAAGATGTTGTACACTATAAAATTCTAAATTTCTCTGTTTTTGAGAACAGTGAGTATTTTAAGAAAGGGGTAAATTGCAAATCAGCTTGATTTTACAAATACTTTGCAATTTTACACATTTAAAAACTTGAACCATTCCCATTTACTGGTGTGTTAGAAACAATAGTTTCCCCTACTTGTCCTTTGACAGAACTGCACAGTTATGTTTGTACCGTTATTGAGATTGCTGCTCTCGGTATGTGATGACCTTGTATGCCATATTTTCTTTTTTTTGTTATGTACTCCCTAGCAGGGCGGTCTATAGCCTAAAGGGTGCCCTGTGCAAAATTGCCCTTTCAATGCCCCCATCCTATTGATATGTTACCCAGTTTTCAAGGGACACAAACATAAAGGGCCCACTCAGCCCTTCACACATTATGATAGCCCCCACACTGCATTGTCACCCACACAGCCCTCCAGTCCACACACTATAATGGTCTCTACAGCCCTCTACATAATATGATCACTCCCACACAGTATAATGAATCCGATGCAGTATGAGGCCCCCACAGCATAATGGCCCCCAACAACCCTTTCACAAAGCACAAACACCCCTAGACAGTATAAAGGCCCCCACAGCATAGTGGCCCACAAACAACTCTACGCACAGTATGATCACCCCCACACAGACCTCCACACAGTATAATGGCCCCCGCTACTCCAGTCTCTGCAGTGTGTGTTCTGAAGCTCCACACAGCAGCCACAATGTACTGACGTAATCTCGGCCGCTACGCTGAGACGTCAGCGCACAGATGCACAGAGAGAATCATAAAACAAGCACCTGATGGCTCCGTGTTCCACCTTTGTTTTCAACTGTATCTCAATCGGCACTGGTTCACTCTCCACTGACTCATGGGTCCCATAGTGGCCGCTTGGTCTCTCACTTTTAGAAGTATGTCTCTGTATTTTGATACCCTCTGGCTAAATTGACCATATATGTTTTGATACCAGAGCTTTCCAGTGCAGCTGTGTGCTGTACATATGGCATTACAGAAGTCCCTAAGTAAACTAAGCATAGAAATAAGATCTGGTTGTGCAAACATCAATTACATTATTGATTTTAGAGGTATGTCTAGGCTAATAAAATGTGGGACTTCACTTCAGGCAATTGCTTCTATGCTTCATTGTACAGGGTGGGCCATTTATATGGATACACCTAGGTGGGCCACTTATAAAGTTGCATCCAAAAGTTCCCCCTCCCATATACGAATGCGCCACAAACAGGAAGTTGATATCACCAACCATTCCCATTTTATTTAGGTGTATCCATTTACATGGCCCACCCAGGTTTACCCTGTACAAAGATTACACACAGTAGCAGATCGGAGCTGTTATCATGATACTATTCTCTGATTTCAGGAAATATATTGACAGCTATGGATGCACATATCATACTCTATCCTTGTTTGTAATAAATTAAGTGGTTAATGATTATTAATGATACATATTAATACAATAATATTGTAGTACTTTGGATTATCAGCAGTATCTTATTAAAGGGAACTTGTCATGTAAAAAAAATACTATCAACCTGCAGATATGGGATAATCAGCGAGTTAATACGATTCTAAAACTACATGGAGCCTGCACTGAGCGCCTCGCTGCAGGGAGGAAATTAACTTTATTCCTCTCGGCAGCCTCAAGTCTTCAGTCATAGAGGTGCGGCTTCAGTCAGCATTCAGTACTTAGTGACAGCTGTAACCACGCCCCGACCCTGACTGACAGCTGGCTCAGCTTTAAAGCCGACTGTCAGCCAGTGCCATGGTTGTAGGGTTGAGCGAAACGGGTCGGCCATTTTCAGAAGTCGCCGACTTTTGGCAAAGTCGGGTTTTCATGAAACCCGACCCGACCCCTGTGTGGGGTCGGCCATGAGGTCGGCGATCTTCTGAATCTGGGATCGGAATTCCGATACCGAGTTCCGATATGTTTGCGATATCGGGAATCGGTATCGGAATCCATATTTAAGTGTAAAATAAAGAATCAAAATAAAAAATATTGATATACTCACCCTCTGACGCGCCCTGCTACTAACCGGCAGCCTTCCTTCCTAAGAATCAGCGCGTGAATGGCCTGCGGTGACGTCACGGCTTGTGATTGGTCGCGTGGCGGTCACATGGGCCGTCGCGACCAATCACAAAGCCGTGACGTCATCTTAAGGTCCTTCACGCGCTGATTCTTAGGAAGGAAGGCTGCCGGAAAGAAGCCGAGGGTGAGTATATACCTAATAGGAATATACTCACCCTCGGACGCGCCCTGCTTCTTTCCGGCAGCCTTCCTTCCTAAGAATCAGCGCGTGAAGGACCTTAAGATGACGTCACGGCTTTGTGATTGGTCGCGACGGCCCATGTGACCGCCATGCGACCAATCACAAGCCGCGGACGTCATTCTCAGGTCCTAAATTCCTAGAATTTAGAATTCTAGGAATTTAGGACCTGAGAATGACGTCCGCGGCTTGTGATTGGTCGCGTGGCGGTCACATGGGCCGTCGCGACCAATCACAAAGCCGTGACGTCACGGAAGGCCCTGGACGCGCTCATTTTAACCAAAGCAGGCCGCCGGTTCCCTCGGTAAGTTGCAGGGGCCGCCGGACAGGTGAGTATATCAATATTTTTTATTTTAATTCTTTATTTTACACTTAAATATGGATCCCAGGGCCTGAAGGAGAGTTTCCTCTCCTTCAGACCCTGGGAACCATAGTATCCCATTGCAGTGCATTGGGTTTCGGGTTTCGGCCGACCCCGACTTTTTTATAGGATCGGTCGATTTCACTCGACCCGACTTTTGAGAAAGTCGGGTTTCGTGAAACCCGACCCGATCCTATAAAAGTTAAGGTCGCTCAACCCTACATGGTTGCAGTTACCGCCACTGCTCACTATGCACTGAGCCGTGTCGGCCCACACCTATGAGTGAAAGCCTGAGGCTTGCGGGAGCAATAAAGCTCATATCATCCTGGCAGCAGGGCTCTCAGTGCGGCAGCTGCACGGCTTTAGAACACTATTAACCTGTAGATTAACCCAATATCTCCAGGTTAATAGTGTTTTTTTAGATGACAGTTTCCCCTTTAAGCCCTGCTTAATGGGAGTAGGAAGATGATAGACATGGGGGAATTCATTAGGCCAATGACTGCCATGACTTTCTATCAATACCATACAATAGCATTGTGAGTGGGCTGAACAGTTGACAAACAAAGCACAAATGTCTCCTGGGCCTGTCAGTGCCATCTAAGAGTCTAAACTCCTACTGGTGAAAACCCCCAACTGTTGGGAAAGTTTCTATTATGCCATATGAGACACTACATGTACACTGTGTTCCAAATTATTATGCAAATAATATTTCCTCATATTTACTCTAAATTACCTATCTGAATTGCAGTCATTGTTATTTTCCAGTCATCTACTATTCTAGTATAATTGCAATGTTTTGGAACAAACTGCCTATGAAAACAGAATCTTTAAAAAAAAAAATAAACACTCAAAATGCATGTTCCAAATTATTATGCACAGCAGAGTTTTCAACCTTTTTTTTTTATTTTGAACAAAAAAATGGTCAATTGTGAAGTTCTAAGCATTATCAGCTTATTACAAAATGAATTCAAACAGTTTTCAAGTGAAAACTTTATTCTAGGTGATGTTACATTTGCACATAGGACCCCTTGTTCGAAAGAAGCTTCTGAACTCTCTCGTCCATTGAATTTGTCAGTTTTTGGATGGTTTCTGCTTCAATTGTTCTGCATGTGGACAGAATACCCTCCCAGAGCTGTTGCTTAGATGTGAACTGCCTCCCGCCATCATAGACACTCCTTTTGATGATGCTCCAGAGGTTCTCAATGGGGTTGAGGTCCGGGGAAGATGGTGTCCACACCATAAGTTTGTCCTCTTTTATGCCCATAGCAGCCAGAGATGCAGATGTGTTTTTTGCAGCATGAGACGGTGCATTATTATGCATGAAAATGATCTTGCTGCGGAAAGCACGGTTCTTCCTCTTGAACCATGGCAGGAAGTGTTGTTTTAGAAACTCCACATAGATTATGAAGTTCATCTTTACCCCTTCAGGGATCATAAAGGGGCCGACAATCTCTCTCCCCATGATTCCAGCCCAAAACATTACTCCACCTCCTCCTTGTTGGCACCTTAGCCGTGTTTTCATGGGGTGTCCATCAACCAGCCATCCTCCACTCCATCCATCTGGACCATCGAGCGTTGCACGGCACTCATCGGTGAACAAAACAGTTTGGAAGTCAGTCTTCATGTATCGTTTGGCCCACTGGAGCAGTTTCTGCTTGTGTGCAGTGGATAGAGGTGGTCGACAGGATGGTTTACGCACAGCTGCAAACCTCTGAAGGACCCTGCATCTTGTTGTTCTGGGGACGTTGGAGGCACCAGCAGCTTCAAAAACTTGTCTGCTGCTATGACAAGGCATTTTTGCAGCTGCTCTTTAAACCTTGCGCAATTGCCTGTTGGAAAGAGTCCTCAATTTTTCCTTATCAGCACGCACACGTGTGTGCTGGGAATCAGCTACATACTTCTTGATTGTGCGATGATGACGATGAAGTGTCTTGGCAATGTTGATTGTAGTCATGCCTTGACCTAAATACTCCACAATTTGTTGCTTCTCAGCAGCCGACACATCCTTTTTCTTTCCCATTTTGGCAAAAAATGTAGGCTGCTTAATAATGTGGAACAGCCTTCTTAAGTAGTCTTGCCTTTATTTGGACACACCTGCCAAACTAATTTGCACAGGTATCTGCAATTGCTTTCAGTGATATAAAGAGCCCTGACACACATCACCATCAATGAGTTTAAATAACAAACAAAAAAATTCTAACCTTCACTCCTAAACTCTTTGTGCATAATAATTTGGAACACAGTGTATATGGGGATGTAGGCTGGGCAGGCCCCACACTGATTCAAGACCTAAACATCTCACTCGTGACCCCAAAACTGGAAGGATCTCAGACTCTTGACCTGCTATCCAGGGATAAAATGCATGAGACGTTTCTTGACCCAAGGACATATCTCCTTTGCAAATTATAGTCATTATGCCATGACTCACATAGCAGTAACATCATTTTGGTACTCAGCTGGTATTTCCAAAGCAACAGTGTCAGCAGAAAGTAATGGGAAGCCTTTAGAACAGTGTGGTCCATTTAGTGTGAAAAAAAAATTGTAACGGGTGACAATGTTTCTAATCTTTTATAAACTAGTAGGAATGTACAGTACAGTTAATCTCCCTCATGTCTGATACAGGTTGCTTTACCCTACAGATGCCTTGGTCAATTGTGACCATAGCATCTAAGTGGTTGACAGAGGGAAAGGACTTGTCAGGGGTAGCTCTGATGGCAATTGTTAAACCACTGCAGCAGTTCCATATTTATTACGAGGCCCATGAGGCAGTTTCTGGCATCAGCTCCATGAGACATGCCACCCCACAACCATGAAGGGGTGCTATAACAGGTATGTAACAGAATATTTAGAAATATTATATTTTATATAATCATAATTGTAAGGGTGCGATAAAACTGAGAAATTACATTTTTAATTGTGGGACAACCCCATTGATAGTATAAAAGAGTTGTAACAATGGTGGTGTCACGGGGTTACCGCAATGGAGAAGAGCCAGAAGACCGCAACGTCTGGTGGCTCCTACTCCACCACTGAGAAGAAGCACTTCTCCAGTGTATTAAACGTGTTTCTTTCAGCAGAACAGGGGTTAATCGGCCATGTTGGAAATTTCTGCATTCAACTGTGCTCGGTTAGCCACTCCCTTCCCCCTAAAATCTAGGCTTGATTACCAAATCCTTGTCTGAGTTAGCAATTGCTGCAAGACATAGGAGTGGGAGAAGTTGGTGTTGAGAAGGTGTGCTGGACGAATTTATTAGCGACTGTTGCCCGGTTTGTAAGCTTGGAAATTGCTTATCCTTTCCTGCTTTGCTTTCTTCCCCCTCCCTACACACCCTTGTGAATACCTCTGTTATATGTGAGTGTATATTTTTTGCGTGTGGAGTTTACCCTTGTCTGTGTTACCCTGTCTGTCGGGTTGGTTTACTGCAGTGCACAGTAGCGGCCTCTCTTCCCTGGGTGGGGGAAGGGGAACAGATGAAGGGCTAATCTAGGTGATAGGGCAAGGGCGGAGGCCCTGGTGTCTTCTTCATCTGAAGTCGATTCGTGACAGGTGGCATACAGATAATATGTCACAGGCAAGGAGATCTGTCATGATTCCCTACTGCAGTGTACACTAAATTTATCAAAAGCCTGGTTCATGAATATGGCATAAAGATGAAGAGAAACACCACCACAAAGAAAAAAAATAAAAAGAACATCAGTTACATTACATATGGCGCTGACTTAGAGGGCTTGACACAAGATCTAAGGTGGAGAGTTTTTGCTTTTATTTTATTCTTGCTGTTCCCCAAAGTATTCCTTTAAAAAAAAAAAAAAATCTTTACCAAAAGGGTGTTGCTCAGTGGATAATTATGTAGGGCAGCTTAAAGACCATTCAAAATTAGTAATAAATGTAAAGGTCAAGATCTTTGGCAGATTTAAATGAATCTGTCACCAGGTTTTTTATATTTAATCTGAGAGCAGCATACTATAGGGCACAACACAAGGGTCTGATTACAGGGATGTGTCACTAGGTTGTGTGCTGCAATTTCAATATAATTCAGTATTTTATCAGAAGGAGATTATCACTGCAGGACTACATCTCACATAGAGGCCAGTCAGGCTAATCTGTGTAACCCCACCCCAGCCACTGATTAACAACTTGCTGACAATGCACAGTGTATACAGGAAGCTGCCAGTCAGGGGTATTGGTGGGGTTATAGACAGTCCAAAAAATTTTAGATCTGCTACATCTACATCAGACAAAGCGGGTATTATAAAAAAAACTCCACCAGGCAGCCCAGTAAGTGATACATCCTTGGAAACAGTCTCTCTTAGGGTATGTTTCCATGGTCCGGAATCCCAGAGCTTTGGACGCAGCGGATACCCTGCTCCGCCCAAATGCTGCCCCCTTTTGTACGCGCGGTGATTCCACCTGTGTTCATTGAACACAGGTGGAATCACCGCATCCTATACATAGACTGTGTTATTTATCTTGCGGAGACTGAGCGTCTCCGCAAGATTAATAAACATGCTGCGGTCTGGAAAGACGCACCACATGTGCGTATACACAGGTCTGCCACCTGCGTGTTTGTACGCGTAGTGGAGATGGGATTTCATAAAATCCCCTCCACTATGCTGTAACTTCCAGACGCTGTGGATTGGACACTGCGGCTGTACGCAGCGTCCAATGTGCAGAAAATACTGAAGAAATACACTCCGTGGAAACATACCCTAACACTACACCATGCTGCTCTCAGATAACATAGCAAAAACCTGCTATAAAATGTAAAAAAAAATAACTCAGGGGAATAGCGGGAGTAAAATAAGAGCAAAAACTGGCTCTTTTAAACTGGAGACTGGTCCTGTTTATAAACACTCCTATCTTGGGCAATTAGAAAAGTAATGGCAAAACTTAAAAACGCTCTCCACATAAGAGTTTTATAGTCAAAACCCATATTTGTCAATGTATTTACAAAAAAGTACATTAATACATCTCCCTTAGGACGCAGTCAGACCCGGGTGTGAGACCTGCATAGATATAGTCCAGACCTCCCAACTGTCCCGGATCCAACGGGACAGTCCCGATTTTGAGACTCTGTCCCGCTCGGGATCTTACTTTTCCCGCACTGCACTGAGGTTGTACCAGCCTTAGGAGAAACTACAGAAGCAGCGAGCGCATGGACACGTGGGTCACATGACTGCGATAAGTCAGAACTTGTCTAGTCGTGAACCTGAACCCCGCCCCCTCTAGTGATGTCACTCACCTATTTCAGCCGCATCTTCATTCTCCTCACATGGTGCCCGGTCTGCCCGTCCTATGGCATCTGTCTCTGCTACCGGGGGTGCTGTGTAGTTACTGGAGCCACTCCTAACACGCTCCCTCCTGAAATGAAGATGCTTACAACCTGGAGTGAGGTATATGTGGGGGTGTCCGGGGTCACGTGGTGTAAATATCAGTGTTGTTTTACCACAGATTACTAGCACAGCATGCAGTGTCAGTAATCTGTGGTAGAACTACTACTCCCAGCATGTAGTGTCAATAATCTGTGGTAAAACTACTACTCCCAGCATGCAGTGTCAGTAATCTGTGATAAATCTACTACTCCCAGCATGCAGTGTCAGTAATCTGTGGTAAAACTACTACTCCCAGCATGCAGTGTCAGTAATCTGTGATAAATCTACTACTCCCAGCATGCAGTGTCAGTAATCTGTGGTAAAACTACTACTCCCAGCATGCAGGGTCTGTAATCTGAAGTAAAACTACTACTCCCAACATGCAGCGTCAGTAATCTGTGATAAAACTACTACTCCCAGCATGCAGTTTCAGTAATCTGTGGTAAAACTACTATTCCCAGCATGCAGTGTCAGTAATCTGTGATAAATCTACTACTCCCAGCATGCAGTGTCAGTAATCTGTGGTAAAACTACTACTCCCAGCATGCAGGGTCTGTAATCTGAAGTAAAACTACTACTCCCAACATGCAGCGTCAGTAATCTGTGATAAAACTACTACTCCCAGCATGCAGTATCAGTAATTAGTGGTAAAACTACTACTCCCAGCATGCAGTGTCTGTAATCTGAAGTAAAACTACTATTCCCAGCATGCAGTGTCAGTAATCTGTGATAAATCTACTACTCCCAGCATGCAGTGTCAGTAATCTGTGGTAAAACTACTACTCCCAGCATGCAGTGTCAGTAATCTATGGTAAAACTACTACTCCCAGCATGCAGTGTCTGTAATCTGAAGTAAAACTACTACTCCCAGCATGCAGTATCAGTAATCTGTGGTAAAACTACTACTCCCAGCATGCAGTGTCAGTAATCTGTGGTAAAACTACTACTCCCAGCATGCAGTATCAGTAATCTGTAATAAATCTACAACTCCTAGCATGCAGTGTCAGTAATCTGTGGTAAAATTACTTCTTCCAGCATGCAGTGTCAGTAATCCCTGGTAAAACTACTACTCCCAGCATGCAGTGTCATTAATTTGTGGTAAAACTACTACTCCCAGCATGCTGTGCTTGTAATCCATGATAAAACTACTACTCCCAGCATGGTAGAACTACTACTCAGGGAGTAGTAGTTTTATCATCTATCACTGATGGGGAATGGGGGGCATGTACAAGAAAACACTAGGGGGGAATGGGGGCCTATACGGGAACACAGTACGGGGAATGGGGGGCATGTACGAGAAAACAGTATGGGGGAATGGGGGGGGCATGTACAAGAAAACAGTATGGGGGAATTGGGGGCATGTACGAGAAAACAGTATGGGGGAATGGGGGGCATGTACGAGAAAACAGCATGGGGGAATGGGGGGCATGTACGAGAAAACAGTACGGGGGAATGGGGGCATGTACAAAAAAACAGTATGGGGGAATGGGGGCATGTATGAGGAAACAGTATGGGGGGATGGGTGCAGAAAAAGTGGTGATTGGGGAGGGGTGCAGACAGTATGGGGAGCGAACGGGGAATGTATGCGGACACGGTGTGAGTAGTGATGTGAAAAATGTATGTGGACAGAGTATGGGGAGTGAGGGTGATGGGATGTGTGCAGACACAGTATGGGGAATCAGAGGTATGTGTGAGCAGGCAGTTTAAAAAGTGAGGGGGTAAATATATGAGGAGACAGTATGGTGAACAGGGGGGATGTGAGAGAAGACAGTATGAGGAGGGAGGGGAATAGTGTGAGGAGACAGTATGGGGGAGAAAAGTGAGTGGGCACAGAATAGAAACTGAGTAGTGGGGGCGTAGTATGTACTGTATATGGGTAAGCCAGGATGCACATATATGGGGGGCCAGGATGCACATATATGGGGGAGCCAGGATGGATTTATGGGGGGGATGCCAGGGCAATGGACTAGGATGGATATATGGGGGTCCAGGAGAGATATATGGGGGGCACGACAAGGGATATATGGGGGCCAGTATGGATAGCTGGTGGGCAGGATGGATAGCTGGGGGCCAGCTGCACAAGGGACATAGGGGGCCAGGTTGGGGCATAATATAAAATAAAGGGAGCCAGGCTGGGCGAGATTATTAAATAAAGGGGGCCAGGATGATGGACTTAATTACTGTTTGGGGGCCAGAATGAGAAAAATGCTATATTAGTTTATGGTGACAAGCAGGGAGCATAATTTCCTTAGGGTCCAATTAGGGACATTATTACTACTGCAATATAATTTACTTTTTAGGAAACTCTTTTCCATGGAGGGAACAAAAGGGGGTCCTTTTACTGTGCAAGGCGGCACTACGTCACTTTTTTTCTTCATCTGACATAGTGTAGAATTCAGGGAGAAAGTGGGTAAAGTGCTCTGGAAGCAATCAGCTATTGATGACTGTGTGTTATTTTTTGCAGAGGTGAGTTCTGGTTGAAACAAGTGATGGCGGTCTGTGCTAGCTGAAGAAAAAAAGGGAAGAAGAAGGACTTCAACAAGAGACGTCATCGGTGAGTCAGTGTATTACATGTACATGCACACTATACACTATATATTGTGTACAGAGTTCCTGTGTATAATGTCACTGGTGATCACTGTATTACCTGTACACTGACACTATATACAGAGCTCCTATATATAATGTCAGTGGTGATCACTGTATTACGTGTACACTGACACTATATACAGAGCTAATGTGTATAAGGTCACTGGTGATCACTGTATTACCTGTACACTGACAGTATATACAGAGCTACTGTGTATAAAGTCACTGGTGATCACTGTATTACCTGTATACTGACAGTATATACTGAGCTGTTGTGTATAATGTCACTGGTGGTAATAACAGTGTTGTTAGTTTTGTGGTTTGTATTCATGATCAGTATTGTAGTATTCAGTCACTATGTGGTGGTAATTTGTGGTCTGTTCACTGTATGGCGGTATTTATCCCCTGTATGTCGTATTATTCAGTCACTATGTGGTGGAATATGTAGTCTAGTTATGGTGTGGTGGTATTTCTCCTTGTATGTGGTATTATTTGGTGCCTATATGCTGGTATTATTCGGTCACTATGTGGTCTGGTCATGGTGTGGTGGTATTTCTTCCCTGTAGAAGATTCTTTATTTCCATTAGAGATTAGATACTTGGATCACAGCGTCAGAGATGCACTTACAGGGGTTCTCCTGTGAAAAAAGTAATCACCTCTCCAGAGGATTAGTGATAACGTATTGATTGGTGGTGGTGGGGGTCTGACTGCTGGGACCCAGTCAGCAGAATGTGGAACTTTTATCCCCATTACACTGGAGCGGTATGTCCGACTTGACCACTGATCCATTCATTTACTCTGTGGCTGCGAGCGCTGCTCTTGTTTTTTTCTAGCAGCCCCAAAGAGAATGAATGGAGCTGCGGTCAGACATCTGAACTGCTGCTGCATTTTAAAATGGGGATAAGTTTCCTGTCATGGATAAAACTTCCCCATTCTTCTGATCAGTGCAGTTTCTAATGGTCGGACCTAAGCGATCACCTATCCTGTGGAGCCCATGGAACGGTGATAACTTGTTTTAACCACAGAACCTTTAATGCAAAACACCGTAATTGTACATCCAGTTATGGGGACACACAGTAGATGTGCAGGAGCCCCCTGTGTTTTACAGTCGATGCTCCACTATAATGGGGATAACAACTGACAGATATTTGCATATAGCTGTAGGGTGGGCCCCTAGAGTCCATTCCCCTGGTGGGCCCCAGACACCCCAGTTTGACCCTGCCTGTTAGCCAAGTATATGGATACATCAAACAATATCCACTTTACTTATCCGTACTGGTGACTATTTAGCTACACCATATATACCAGGACCCTCTTTTCCTCCTCTCTCCAGGTATCAATGCACTAGCACTTCATGTACCTGTTTTGTAATAGAAATCCTTTCAAACACTCTACCTCATGGTGTTGATGTCTAGATTTTCTCTATATGTTGCTAAATACAGAATGTAAGTCCGCAAGGGCAGGGTCCGCTCCCCTCTGTACCAGTCCGTCACTCTAAACCAGTTTACTATAAGCGATATCTATAACCCTGTATGTAACCCCTTTCTCAAGTACAGCACCATGGAATTAATGGTGCTATATAAATAAATAATAATAATAATAATAATAATAATAAATAATAAGTGATCTTCTCACATTTATTTATATTTAGTTCTTTACAACTATAATAAAATATTCTAACATAAAGGTATTTTGCGATACCTTGGATTGAATTTGTTATATATAATTTTGGTATTATTTTCGATTTGGTATAGAATGTTATTTATATATATCTGGGTACACACTTTTGACTAGTGCCCTCATACTGGTTGTTTCTCCCCTATAAGTAGTTTTATCTTGATCTAATAAAGCTTGTCATTTTTGTTTATCATTACTTGCCCTTTTTTCTGTCTTTTTTGAATTGTGTACAGATCTCCTATGTATGTCACTGGGGAGTCACTGTATTACCTATACACTATAAACAGAGCTCCTGTGTATAATGTCACTGATTATCACTGTATTACCTGTACACAATATATATATAGTATGTACACAATATATATAGTATATACACAGCTCCTGTGTATAATGTCACCAGTGATCACTGTGGTACCTGTACACTGACACTATATACAGAGCTCCTGTGTATAATATCACTGATGATCACTGTATTACCTGTTCACTATATATATATATATATATATATATATATATATATATATATATATATAGTATATACACAGCTCCTGTGTATAATGTCACCGTACACTGTACTTTAATACTATATAAAGAGCTCTAAAAATAGATTTGGCACTCCCAACTTAGATGCAGGAAATATGAAAATATTTTATTAACGTATGTACTTTATGAAAACTTTGAAATTTCGGCCAAAACTAGGCCTTCATCAGAAGTTTTCTTCAGCTCTTGAAGATGATACAATCAGGTCAGGTACAACTGAGCAATAAAGTCTTTGTGGGATCAGCCAAGGCGCTGGGGTCATGCACAACACTGCAGGAGATAAAGCACTTTATCTGACCTGTTTGTATCGTCTTCAAGAGCTGAAGAAAATTTCTGATGAAGGCCTAGTTTTGTCCAAAACGGCAACATTTTCATACAGTGGATGTACCTACGTTAATTAAATATTTTCATATTTTCTGAATCTAAATTGGGAGTGCCGATTCTATTTTTAGACTATTTTGGAGTAGTTTCCTATTCGGGCACCCTTTAATAGTGGAGTGCCATGCAGCCTTTTTTGATATATACAGAGCTCCTCCTATGTATAATGTCACCGGTGATCACTGTATTACCTGTACACTGACACTATATACAGAGCTCCTGTGTATAATGTCACTGGTTATTCCTGTATTACCTGTACACTGACACTATATACAGAGCTCCTGTGTATAATGTCACTGGTGATCCATGTATTACCTGTAGACTATACGCTATATACAGAGGTCCTGTGTATAATGTTACTAGTGATCCCTGTATTACATGTACCCTGACACTATATGCAAAGCTCCTATGTATACTGTCACTGGTGATCCCTGTATTACCTGTACACTATATACAGAGCTCGTGTATAATTTCACTAGTTATCACTGTATTATCTGTACACTGACACTATATACAGAGCTCCTGCGTATAATGTCACTGGTGATCACTGTATTACCTGTACACTATATACAGAGTTTCTGTGTATAATGTCAATGGAGTGTTGTTCATATTGTTGTTTTTATTAATGATCAGTATTGTAATATTCGGTCGCTATGTCATAATATGTGGTCCGGTCATAGTGTAGTGGTTTTTATCCCCGTATGTGGTATTATTCGGTACCTATGAGGTCTGGTCATGGTGTAGCGGCATTTTTTCCTTGTATATGGTATAATTCGGTCACTATGTTGTGGTAGTATATGGTCTGGGCACGGTGTGGTGTTATTTCTCCCTTCTATGTGGAATTATTTTGTTGCTATATGCTGGTAACATGTACCTCAGTTATAGAGTGGCGGTATTTCCCAGTTGTACAGTATGTTGTATTCAGTCACTATGTGGTGGTAATATGTAGTCCAGTCACGGTGTGGCGGTATTTCTCCCTTGTATGTGGAATTATTTGGTCGCTATATGCTGGTAACATGTAGTTCAGTCATGGTGTGGTGGTATTTTTCCCTTGTATGTGGTATTATTGGTCTTGCTATAGTGGATTGTGTTGTGTATGGCGTCATTTGTTCTCACTGATGATATTAATTAGGAGAAGATTCTTTATTTCCATTAGTGATTAAATACTTGGAACAAGATGCACTTACAGGGGTTCTCCATTGAAAACAAGTAATCACCCCTCCACAAGATAAGTGATAACTTATTGATTGGAGGGGTCTGACTGCTGGGACCCACACTGATTTTCAGAATGTGGAGCTTTTATTCCCATTAGACTGGAGTGGCTTGACCACTGATTCATTCATTCCCTCAGTGCTGCACTTGTTTTTTTCTGGAATCCCCAAAGAGAATGAATAGAGATGTGGCCAGACATCTCACCTGCCGCTGCATTATAAAAAGGGGATAAAAGTGTCCTGTCAGGGATAACAGTTCTCTATTCTTCCGATCATTGCGGTTTCCAATGGTTGGACTCAAACGATCAATAAGTTATCAGCTATCCTCTGGAGCCCTTGGATCGTTATTTTTGAACCATAGAACCCTTTAGTTCAAACTACGGTAATTATACATCTCATATAATTGCAGGAGACGCCTGTGTTTTACAGTCGAAGCTCCACTATAACGGGGATAATGGCTAACATGTACTTGGTTATAGCTGTAGGGTGGGCCCTCAGGCTCAATTCCTCCTGTTGGACCCAAATACCCCAGTCCAACACTGAATAAAATGATGGGTCACTAGGCTCACCTCTTCTGCAAGGTAGTAAAGACATATAGAGTACGGTACATATTCACTACATATACAGTATACCCACCACTAATATTATTTTATATAGCCCAATTTAAAAGGTAATAATAAACAAAATAAAAATAAGAAATAAATGCACATAAACACACAACATACAGGAACACATACAAATACCCTCACCTGTATGTAGGTGTATACAGGTATACTCACTTATACACAGTCAATACATATACGGTACATGCACATATGAGCACATTTACTAAGGTGTAGGCATATATACATATACTACTACATAAATTGAGTGCCTAGTGGAATATACAGCCCTTATTAGCAGCCTATTTCTTTATTACAGAAGCAGTAGTGTCGCTTACTGGGGAAGTGGAACACTTGTTTGGTTCCATGAATGATGGATATAAAGGATTTTTTGCATATATACGGTACATATTTACAAAACAGCCTCAGAGGGTATAAAACTAGGAAAAGAAGTATACTTTGCATGGAATCAATCTCAGTGGTTTCTCTAAACTTAAATAAACCCTCATTACACTGATTTAACAACATTGTATCAATTTTCTCATAAGCCTTTTAAGTGCATCTCAAGAGGAAGATAAAAATTAAAGAATTGCCATCTGCAATGAATTTAGCACTGTAAGTAATGGAAGGACACTTTTGTTTCTACGCATTCATCCTATTAATTCTCATAACTAATAACTCAGTCCTGCCTTGAATTCTAATCATTCCATCTGACCCAAACTACACATATGTTAATATATTGGTATTGCTGTACAATATATTTTCAGTTCTCCATTATAGTGAGACATTAAATGCAGAATGTGCAGGTAGTATAACTGAAGTCTTTTTATTCTTTGTGGTGGGGTTCCTCGTGCTTCTGATCACCACTACACTTATCTGAAAATGGCCACCAGATTCTCAGGGTACCCCATACACACTAAGGCCACATTCACACATTCGGTATTTGGTCACTGACTCACTAGTTGAAATTAGTATTTTTAAGCCAAGACAAGGAATGGGTGAAAAATGTAGAAGTGGTGCACGTGTTTTTATCATACTTTTCCTGTGATTGTTCTACTCCTAATTTTGATTTACAAATATTGGAGGTATAATCCTGACCAAATAATGAATGTGTGAACGTGGCCTAAGGGAAATTTATTAGGCTACATGCAGCAGAATTCTGTGGATATATGCACCAAAATATTAGAATATATGGGTCTTATCAAAAAAGGAAACCTTTTCTAACCTGCGAAATTGTGCGGCAAAAAATTAGCCAGAATTGTGCTGTGCACTTCTTGCACAAAGTAAGCCAACTAAAAAGTGATGTAAACTTAGAACACACAATCACAAAACTCTCCAGATTTATTAAAGGGGCATTCCGTGAACAGTGATGTTCACATCCTCAAGTACCTATAATTCAGTGTGACGCTGGAGCTGCTCCTCACTGCTCCCCCTCCCTTCTGTGATGTTACGTCACAGATCAGGGGAGGCCTGTTTCCTTCTAGTAGTTGCCATCCTCCTGATAATTTCTGCTTCTATTCAGTCCTAGATAAGAGGGTGTGGTCTTTTCCCTAAACTAGGACTGTAGGGATGGAGATATTATCAGGGAGCTGGCAGCTACTAGCAGGGAGAAGGTCACACCTCCACCACGCCCCATCATCTCAGACTGTAGACAAGAAAACATTATCTCTAGTAGCCAGGAGCAGGCCATGCCCCCTGAATTGTGAAGTAACGTCCCAGAAGGGAAGGGGAGAACTAAGGAGCAGCTCAACTGAACTAAAGGCACTGTAAGTATGGGAAACCACACTATTTAGATTATCTTTATAGTTTATGAGGGCATGGCCATTAGAATATTTTTTTTTATCTCCCTGGAGTACCCCTTTAACCTTTTAGTGTCGCAGCCAATTTTCCAAGCTTTAACATTTATAACTATCAGGGGATGCAACTCCACTGCCTCCAATCATCAGAACAATTACGCACATGACTGACAAAGGATGGACGAGGCCATGGACGTTTTCCCTACTAGGCCAGATATCGGAGAACTCACAGTTCGGTGTATACACCTCCGATTCCAATGCATGGAATATATACATATACCCCAATACAATCACTGCCAACTCCACAATAACAATAGGAATTAGCTGCCACCAAAAATCGTTTATACAAGCTGATTGAACACCTGCTGAGTTGGCGTATTGCTTTAGAGGGGGGGTTTAAAGACCAAGAGGAACAGAGTTATTACATTTTATATATTTAATCCAGAAAAGTAGGCAGTGTTTATAAAAAAAATATACAAAGAGGTTACAAAATGGAAACAAAACAATATGGTATATACAGTAGGGAAAATAAGTATTTTGCAAGTTTTCCCACCTAAAAAGAATGGAGAGGTCTGTAATATTTATCGTAGGTATACTTCTAAAAGTCTAAAATGAAAAAAAAAAACAGAAAATCACATTGTATGATTTTTAAATAATTAAATTGCATTTTATTGCATGAAATAAGTATTTGATGACCTACCAACCAGCAAGAATTCTGGCTCTCACAGACCTTTTATTTTTTTCTTTAAGAAGCCCTCCTTTTGTGCACTTACCTGTTTGAACTCCTTACCTGTATAAAAGACACCTGCCCACTCACTCAATCAATCACACGCCACTCTCTCCACCATGGCTAAGACCAAAGAGATATCTAAGGACACCAGGGACAAAATTGTAGACCTGCACAAGGCTGGGATTGGCTACAGGACAATAGGCAAGCAGCTTGATGAGAAGGCAACAACTATTGGCACAATTATTAGAAAATGGAAGAAACACAAGACGGCTGTCAGTCCTCCTCAATCTGGGGCTCCATGCAAGATCTCGCCTCGTGGTGTAAGGATAATTCTGAGAAAGATCAGGACTCTACCCAGAACTGCATGGGAGGACCGGGTCAATGACCTGAAAACAGCTGGGACCACAGTTTCAAACATTACCTTTAGTAACACACTATGCTGTCATGGACCAAAATCCTGCAAATCACGCAAGGTCCCCCTGCTAACGCCAGCACATGTTCAGGCCTGTTTGAAGTTGGCCAATGACCATCTGCAGGTACCAGAGGAGGCACGGGGGAACGTCATGTGGTCAGATGAGACCAAAATAGAACTTTTTGGTATCAACTCCACTCACTGTATTTGGAGGAAGAAGAGTAAGTACAACCCCAAGAACACTGTCCCCTCTGTCTCTTTCAATTGTGCCCTTTGGAATTCTCGCTCTGTGTGTAATAAAATCTCCTTCATTCATGACTTCTTCCTTTCTAACTCTCTTAATCTCCTGGCTCTCACTGAAACCTGGATCCAGCAGTCAGACACCACCGCTGCTGCTGCTCTTTCATATGGTGGACTACACTTTTCTCATACCCCAAGATCAGACAACAGAGCAGGTGGAGGCGTTGGTCTGCTCCTTTCACCCAAATGTACCTTCCAAGTTATCTCCCAAGTACCCTCACTTGTATTCCCTTCCTTTGAGGTCCATGCTGTCAGACTCTACGTCCCCTTCTCCATGCGAGTGGTGGTGATTTATCGTCCTCCCGGCCCCTCTCATCAGTCCCTGGATCACTTTGCCACCTGTCTCCCACACTTTCTCTCCTGTGACACCACCACCCTTATCATGAGTGATTTCAACATCCCCATTGCTTCTCCCGTCTCCCCATCTGCTTCTCACCTTTTATCTCTATCCTCCTCTTTCGGCCTCTCGCAGCATACTACCTCTCCAACGCATGACGATGGAAACTCCCTTGACTTGGTCTTCTCCCGGCTTTGCTCAGTGGACAATTTCACAAACTCCCCTCTCCCGCTCTCTGACCACAACCTTCTTTCATTCTCTATCAAGAACTGCCATTCCGCTCAGGTCACCCCCACTTTCCACACTTATAGAAACATACAGGCCATTAACACCCAGAAACTTATGAAGAACTTGCAGTCCTCATTGGCCCCAATCTCCTCAATCTCATGTCCTGATTCTGCTCTGAAGCATTACAATGAAACCCTGCAAAGTGCCCTGGATGAAGCTGCACCTCCTATACATAGAACTCAGCACAGAAGGCGACAACCGTGGCACACGCTGCAAACACGTTTCCTGCAGCGGTGCTCCAGGTGCGCCGAACGTCTGTGGAGAAAATCTAATGTACCCGAAGATTTCATCCATTATAAGTTCATGCTAAAAACATACAACTCTGCCCTTCTCCTCTCCAAACAAACCTATTTCAACACCCTCATCACCTCACTGTCAAATAACCCTAAACATCTCTTTGACACTTTCCAGTCCCTACTCAACCCCAGAGAGCAGGCCCCAACCACGGATCTCCGCGCTGACGATCTGGCCAATTACTTCAAATAAAAAATTGACCACATTCGACAGGAAATCATCTCCCAATCTCTTCATACCATGCACTGTCCTCCCTCCCCACTGCATCTAGTTCACTCTCTGACTTTGAACCAGTTACAGAAGAAGTAATCAGGCTCCTGGCATCTTCTCGCCCAACCACTTGCACCAGTGACCCAATTCCGTCACATCTCCTCCAGTCCCTTTCCCTGGCTGTCACCTCTCACCTAACAAAAATATTCAACCTTTCTCTCACTTCTGGTATTTTTCCCTCCTCATTTAAGCATGCCATCATACATCCATTACTTAAAAAACCATCCCTCGACCAAAACTGTGCAGCTAATTATAGACCTGTCTCTAATCTTCCCTTCATCTCTAAACTCCTCGAACGCCTGGTCCACTCCCGTCTTACCCGCTATCTCTCAGATAACTCTCTTCTCGACCCTCTTCAATCTGGCTTCCGCTCTTTACTGAAACTGCACTCACTAAAGTCTCTAATGACCTACTAACAGCTAAATCTAATGGTCACTACTCCATGCTAATTCTCTTGGATCTCTCCGCAGCATTCGATACTGTGGATCATCAGCTCCTCCTCACTATGCTCCGCTCCATCGGCCTCAAGGACACTGTTCTCTCCTGGTTCTCCTCCTATCTCTCTGACCGATCCTTCACTGTATGTTTTGCTGGTTTCTCCTCTCACCTTCCCCTTAGGGTACTGTCACACAGTCACACTTTGATCGCTATGACGGTACGATTCGTGACGTTCTAGCGATATCGTTACGATATCGCAGTGTCTGACACGCAGCAGCGATCAGGGACCCTGCTGAGAATCGTACGTCGTAGCAGATCGTTTGGAACTTTCTTTCGTCGCTTGATCACCCGCTGACATCGCTGGATCGTTGTGTGTGACAGCGATCCAGCGATGTGTTCGCTTGTAACCAGGGTAAACATCGGGTAACTAAGTGCAGGGCCGCGCTTAGTAACCCGATGTTTACCCTGGTTACCAGCGTAAACGTAAAAAAAACAAACAGTACATACTCACATTCCGGTGTCTGTCCTCCGGCGTCTCAGCTTCTCTGCACTGTGAGCGCCTGCCGGCCGGAAAGCGAGCACAGCGGTGACGTCTGACGTCACCGCTGTGCTTTCCGGCTCTGCTGCTTACACAGTGGAGAGAAGCAGAACGCCGGGAGACAGACACCGGAATGTGAGTATGTATGGTTTGTTTTTTTTACGTTTACGCTGGTAACCAGGGTAAACATCGGGTTACTAAGCGCGGCCCTGCGCTTAGTAACCCGATGTTTACCCTGGTTACCCGGGGACTTCGGCATCGCTCCAGCGCCGTGATTGCAAAGTGTGACCGCAGTCTACGACGCTGGAGCGATACTCATACGACGCTGCGACGTCACAGATCGTGCCGTCGTAGCGTCCAAAGTGTGACTGTGTGACAGTACCCTTACTGTTGGGATTCCTCAAGGATCAGTCCTAGGCCCCCTCCTCTTCTCTTTGTATACTGCCCCTATTGGACAATCAGTAGATTTGGTTTCCAGTACCATCTCTATGCTAACAACACCCAATTATACACCTCTTCTCCTGTTACCACGCCGACCTTTTTAGAAAACACCAGTGATTGTCTTACCGCTGTCTCTAACATCATGTCCTCCCTCTATCTGAAACTGGACCTGTCAAAAACTGAACTCCTCGTGTTCTCTCCCTCTACTAACCTACCTTTGCCTGACATTGCCATCTCCGTGTGCGGTTCCACCATTACTCCAAAGCAACATGCCCACTGCCTTGGGGTCATCCTTGACTCCGAGCTTTCATTTACCCCCACATCCGATCACTGGCTCGCTCTTCTTATCTGCATCTTAAAAACATTTCTAGAATTCGCCCTTTTCTTACTTTCGAGTCTGCAAAAACTCTTACTGTTTCACTTATTCATTCTCGTCTGGACTATTGTAACTCTCTACTAATCGGCCTCCCTCTTACCAAACTCTCCCCGCTCCAATCTGTCCTGAATGCTGCAGCCAGGATCATATTCCTCACCAACCGTTACACCGATGCCTCTACCTTGTGCCAGTCATTACACTGGCTACCCATCCACTCCAGAATCCAGTACAAAACTACTACCCTCATCCACAAAGCACTCCATGGCTCAGCACCACCCTACATCTCCTCTCTGGTCTCAGTCTACCACCCTACCCGTGCCCTCCGCTCCGCTAATGACCTCAGGTTAGCATCCTCAATAATCAGAACCTCCCATTCCCGTCTCCAAGACTTTACACGTGCTGCGCCGATTCTTTGGAATGCACTACCTAGGTTAATACGATTAATCCCCAATCCCCACAGTTTTAAGCGTGCCCTAAAAATGCATTTGTTCAGACTGGCCTACCGCCTCAACGCATTAACCTAACTATCCCTGTGTGGCCTAATAAAAAAAAAAAAAAACAACAAACAAACAAAAAAAAAAAAAACAGGTTCCTCGCATCATGTTCTCATACACTTTATGCAGTCAATAGCCTCTGTGTCTGTACTGCTACATACTTAGGCTGTTAACTGGTTCATGCAGCTTTACATGAACACCCGAGCCTTACACTATGGCTGGTCCAAATAACTAAAGCAATTGTTACCAATCTCCTCTTGTGTCTCCCCTTTTCCTCATAGTTGGTAAGCTTGCGAGCAGGGCCCTCATTCCTCCTGGTATCTATTTTGAACTGTGATTTCTGTTATGCTGTAATGTCTATTGTCTGTACAAGTCCCCTCTATAAGTTGTAAAGCGCTGCGGAATATGTTGGCGCTATATAAATAAAAATTATTATTATTATTATTATTATTAACTATGAAGTATGGTGTGGGAAACATCATACTCTGGGGGTGCTTTCTGAAAAGGGGACAGGATGACTGCACTGTATTGAAGGGAGAAAGGATGGGGTCACATATTTGGAGATTTTGCCCAACAATCTCCTTCCCTCAGTAAAAGCATTGAAGATGGGTCATGGCTGGATCTTCCAGCATGACAATGACCCGAAACACACAACCAAGGCAACTAAAGAGTGGCTCCGTAAGAAGTATTTCAAGGTTCTAAAGCAGCATTGCCAGTTTCCAGACCTGAACCCAATAAACAATCTTTGGAGGGATATGAAACTCAATGTTAAGAAAAGAAAAGTACTAAACCAGTGTCACAGAAGTGGCTCAGAAACATAGCAGAGGGAAGCACTCCTTAGAACAACAGACAGAACCACAGAGCACTGTGTCTTCCAGGACTGACAAATGACAAAAACCCAAAGTTTGATTTTATTTAGATCATACCTCTCCAAAGTGAGCTCATGTGAGGGGGCTGGTCATGGGATGTGCTAGGTCTTTAGAAGATTATGAGATCCCAACTTTCACAATATCTTTGCTCCTGGGGGTCCCAAGAGAGAGATATCGCTGTAATGCTTCCTCTCAAGATTATACCTTTCTATAGAAATAAAACATAGTATGGATAGCACCATCAATCTGACGTATACTAAGTTGGAGGTATTAGCCTTACGGTGATGTGAGTGAATGCAGTATGTTCACCAGTTCCTCACAAAGCCGAATATATATCTCCCACAAATATTGTATCAATGCAAACCTCAATATTCAGAATTGGCCACTGGCTCCAGAGTGTTTGAAATAATTCATTTGAACAGAGGAAGCCCCTGGAACTGAAAGTGTACTTCCCCACCTGTTAGTATATGAATCCTAGACTGGGTGGATGGGTTTCAGCATATCCCCTGCTGTAATTATCTGTTCATGGCAGGAGGTCCTATTTCAATGGAGGTTGAAATGTCAGCTTTTTTCACTTCCCTAGTTATAATTAATCCCCTTATGTTCAATGAGGGTGATATATCCCCTCTCTGGAGAGGTTTTTATGGATTTGACAATTTTTCTCTAGGAGAATAATAAACCATTTACCTTTCTATTCTTTTATTGTCATATTCCAGGAGCTAAAAACGTTTTCATTTTGTTAGCAACATAGATGAATGATGGCTTGTTTTTTTTTTTTCAAAATGTGATGTGTGTTTTTTATGCCTTTTCCTCATTTAATGCGTTTTTGGTGCAGATTTGAAGAAGCATTTTTAATGCATCTTTTAAAAGATAGAAAGGCATTGACTTTGCACTTAAAAATGCAACTGCATTTTTTACATGCTTTTTTGAAGACTCCCCATAGAAGCCTACAGGGGAAAAATGCACCAAAGAATGCAAAGTTCAACAGTAGGCAGGAGTTTTCACTGTTGGAATGGTTTTGGTGCTTTTTTTTCCTTTAAAATTCCTGAAAAATAACTAACGTGAAAAATACAGGTAGAAAAAAACCTGCATTGGCTTTTTAATGCAGAATCAAATAACCAAAAATATGTCAAATAAAGAGGAAAATGCATTAAAAAAAGCAGTTCAATAAACAGTGAAGACCTATTGTGTAGTTTCGTGTGGACACCTGCAGAAAAAACTCAGCAATTAAGCTACATGTGAACACAGCCTTACAAACAAATTTGCCGTGGCGCTCTATGTTTGACATTTTTGCATTATGCAGACTTATTTTTTGTGTGACAAGCTGTAATTGTTATCGGTACTATTTTGTGCTACAAGCGAAGTTTTGATCGCTGTTTGAGAAGCAAATGAAAGAAAAACTGCAATTCTATAATTTGTATTTTATTAAACACTGCACCATTAGGCATAATTGTCATGTTACCCAGTTTATACCTTTTTATGTTATACTAATTTTGTATAAAAAAAACACAAACAAATCTTCAGCATTTTTTTTTTTGGTCTTCATATTCTAGAGCCCTAACTTTTTCATTTTCCTTTTTACACAGCCGTAGAAGAGCTTGTTTATGTGCATAACAAACTACGGTAGTTTTCATTTACCATTGTGGGATACATACAACTTTTTGATCACTTTTTATTTCAGATTTTTCTTAGGCAACATGAACAAAAACAGTAATAATGCTTTGCTCATATTTTTCACACAATTCTCTGTGCTGAATAAATAATAATATATTTATATAGAACCAGATATAAATATGGCGATACCAAATGTGCTGTGTTTAACAATACTTACTAGTCCCACAAGGGAACTTGAACATCTGATCCTTTAAACGCATTGATTATGCACACTACTATTTATGTAGTTCAGTGCAATATCTAGCCTGTCAATATTTGGCTAGAGAAACGGTCTCATCCGAGAAAATTGGTCCGTTTATGAGAATTACATGCTGATCTGAGTTTGATCAGATTTTCTTGGATGTGGAAATAAAAAAAAACTCTCCATCTTCTCAATTCTGTCAGTCCATGAAAATCGGATTGAATTTGCATGTCATCCAAACGTGGTCCGATTTTTTTCCATGGACCCATAGACATTAATGATCATGTGCTATCCGATATCGGCTGCAACTCGTGCTTGCTGCATAATATGGGGACGAGTACTATCAGTCAAAACAATGGATATAACTTATCCAATTTTTATGGTTGTCTGAATGAGCCCCTTGACTGACAGATAGCTTATTAGACCTTGACAGATGATAGACATGTTAGGTAGTGATGAGCAAGTGTACTCGTTGCTCGGGTTTTTCTGAGCACGCTCGGATGGTCTCCGAGTATTTGTAACTGCTCGGAGATTTAGTTAACTTCACCTCAGCTGCATGATTTACGGCTGCTAGCCAGCCTGAGTACATGTGGGGGTTGCCTGGATAATAGGGAATCCCCACATGTATTCAGCCTTTCTATCAGCTGTAAATCATGCAGCTGAGGCAACGAAAACTAAATCTCCGAGCAATAACAAATACTCGGAGACCACCCGAGCGTGCTCTGGAAAAACCCGAGCAACGAGTACTCTCGCTCATCACTAATGTTAGGCCTCCATATTGCAGCACAATGCAAGTGAATGTACATTGCATTGCGATCCACAAGGTATTGAAACCATGACAAGTAAGTTGCAAAAAGTCTGAACCCATTGAACATCTGCGAATTACATGCTGCAGTCAAGGTATCTTACGGGTCACAATGTGATTCCTTTCTTTTGCACTGAGCTGTAATGTAGCAAAGACTAATGTAGCAAAGACACACAACGATCTTTGGTCAAATCACTGTGTAGCCCCACAATAAAGGGGTTGTCCATAGTGATGAGCGAACGTGCTCAGATAACATGTATCTTCAGGGTGCTCAAATAATATGTTCGAGATAGACAGCCACAACACATGTGAGGATTGCCTGTTTGTTAGGCAAACACTGCAGGTGTTGCGGCCCTGTAACAGTTGCAAAAGTATTATTCGAGCATGTACAAGGTAATTGGACAACACCCGAGCATGCTTAGATAACACGTTATCCGAGCATGTTTGTTCATCACTAGTTGTCCGACCTTGGGCTACAAGTCTGCAGTCACTCTATGAAGACTGTAGACTTGTGAATTCTCACATCGTATGCCTTGCGCATTGTGAAGATTCTCTGATGCTGAGAATGGGCATTCATGTGACCACAAAACACTCTAAAAAAGACCTCCCTACTATTTACACCAACTTTTATAGATCAATATTAAAAAGGAGGGGCTTACAGTCAGTATTCCTAACTACTAATTTTGTGACCTATCACTGCATGACATAAGTACGCCCTTTTTAATATTGATCTATTAAATTTAGTGTAAACAGTAGGAGGGTCTATTTTTAGAGTTTTTGCTATATTTGGGATTCGAGTTGATATCCGATTTTTGTGGTTTCGGTCAAGTGATTTTCATATTTATGGCCACATTCCGACAAGACTTTTTGGCCTCACTCAATACACTTGCAATGAGTGAGGCCATGCTTGTCTAGTCTGCAAATGACATACTTGCGGCCACGAGCCGCCGCTCCCGGCACCAGCGAATGTTCACAGTGAGCAGTGAGGAGATGAGAGGGTTCACAGCACTGCAGTCACATAAAGTGACTGCAGACTTGCAGCCTAGGACCAGATAAGCCCTTTAAAGGATATATCCGGGACTTGTAGAAAAAAAGGTGCCTAAGCACTAACAGGCAGGTGGTTGCTACCTACCTGACTGTTGTGCCCAGCACTGATCTCCACCGGCACGGAGCGGTCACTCCACACTCCTGCCGGGGATTCAACTGCTATCTGTCAACAGAGAAGCACTTCAGCACTCGTCTTCCGAGCTGTTCTGCTGACAAGGTGAGACTACTGGCATCTTGCTTATTGATAACCGGCTCCCCCCAGTTAGGCAGCAGGGATCAATCAGTATGATGTCACAGTCCTGCTCTGTCCACAAAGCAGAGAAAAAAAAGTCGCTCTGTTGACGTCACGTCAGCAGAAGTCGCTGAATCACCGGCAAGAGGGGTCACTGACCGCTCCATGCCAGCGGAGAGCAGTGCCAGGCACATAAGGCAGGTCGGTCGCAACCACCTGCCTGTTAGTGCTTAGGCACTTTTTTTTTTTTTGCAAAGTCTTTTAATGAAGAACCACAAGGTTGCATTAGTTTTCCAATATAGCTTAGTAGTATGAGGCAAACATGCGTTGAGGAGAGCAGTAGTTGAAGTGATAACTAATGTTAGTGCATAAATAGGCATCACTTACCCATTATAGCATCCGTCTCTGCACACATTGCATAATAGTAAGCCCTTATATTACGGATCTCTTGGCTTGTGAAGCTGCCAGTGCAGTTTTTCGTATAAGATGAATAGTAATCCACTGGATGCATGGCTTTTAATGGCAACCATTTAGGAATAGAAACATCCTTATAGGAAACCTATAAATGTTAGGCAAACAGATGATAATTAGTATATAATTTGCTTTTTAATACTTTCACAGACAAAATGTTATTAACATTAAACGAAGTTGTTAAAAAAGAAAGAAATGTAACATTTATATTTACTATTTAGGGTTATAACCCATTGTTTCTTTCTATCGCAGTTTATTTCCAGATTTTACAATTTTCACCTGCTCTATTGAGAAATCTATAATTATTATTATGTACTAGATGGTGGACCGATTCTAACGCATCGGGTATTCTAGAAGGGGGATTTAAATCCCACGCCAATATCGCTGATTGGTCACGCTCGGCCGTCCGTGACCAATTAGCCAAGCGTGGTTCAAATCCCGCGCCAATTTGCGACCGGACTGCACCTGTCGCTGATTGGTCGCAGCTGGCAGGGAGCGATCAATCAGTGAATCAGTGAACCGGTGTTTAAATCCCGCTCCGATATCGCTGATTGGTCGCGGCCGCCCGGGCACGACCAATCAGCAAAGCGTGGTTCAAATCCTTTGCCAATTCGCGGCCGGACTGCGCCTGTCGCTGATTCGTCGCGGCTGGCCAGGCGCGACCAATCAGCGAAGCAGTGTTTAAATCCCGCACCAATATCGCTGATTGGTCGCGGCCGGCTGAGCACAACCAGTCACCAAAGCAGTGCTTAAATCCCGCACCAATATCGCTGACTGGTCGCGGCCGGCTGGGCGCGACCAATCACCGAAGTGGTGTTTAAATCCCACGCCAATATCGTCGACAGGCGCAGTCCGGCCGTGAATTGGCAATGGATTTGAAGCACGCTTCGCTGATTGGTCGCACAGGGCGGGCGCGACCAATCAGCGATATTGGCGCAGGATTTGAACCACGCTTCAGCGATGTGGGATTCCGTTACAGACAAACAGACAGAATTAGACGATTATACAGTAGACTAGATGGTGGCCCGACTCTAACGCATCCAGTATTCTAAAATATGTATGTAGTTTATTCATGAAGATTTAAGAATAATGCAATGAATACACAGGATTTTCTGGGTAAAATATATACATTATCAGTGAAGCGGTGATTAAATCCGGCGCCAATATTGCTGATTGGTCACGGCCGGCCGATCAGTGAAGCGTGATTCAAATCCCGCGCCAATTCGCGGCCGGACTGCGCCTGTTGCTGATTGGTCACGGGCAGCTGGCAAGACCAATCAGCGACGCAGGATTTCTGTTACAGACAAACAGACAGAATTAGACGATTATATAGTAGATACCCGATGCGCTAGAATCGGGCCACCATCTAGTATTCATATAAACATTGGTGCTTACATTTATGTTTTAACCCATTGGACACACTGTCATTGTTTTTCTCCTGTCTTTATTTTAAGAGTCAAAACTTTATTAGTCATCTATCGCTGTATGACAGCTTGTTTTCTACAGGATGACTTATAGTTTTCAAAGACACCATTTATTTTACCATATGATAAACTTAAAAACGGGGAAAATTTTTATTAACTCCTTTACACACTGTCCTCCATGTTGTTCTCTCCCTCACAGACTGTCCTCCACGTTATTCTCTCCCTCACACACTGTCCTCCGTTATTCTCTCCATCATAGACCGTCCTCCATGTTATTCTCTCCTTCACAGACTGTCCTCCATGTTTTTATGTCCCTCACAGACTATCCTCCATGTTATTTTCTCCCTCACAGACTGTCCTCCATGTTATTCTCTCCCTCACAGACTGTCCTCCATGTTATTCTCGCCCTCACAGACTGTCCTCCATGTTATTCTCTCCCTCACACACTGTCCTCCATGTTATTCTTTCCCTCACAGACTGTCCTCCATGTTATTCTCTCCCTCACAGACTGTCCTTTATGTTATTCTCACCCTCACAGACTGTCCTCCATGTTATTCTCTCCCTCACACACTGTCCTCCATGTTATTCTCTCCCTCAAAGACTGTCCTCCATGTTATTTTCTCCCTCACACACTGTCCTCCATGTTATTCTCTCCCTCACAGACTGTCCTCCATGTTATTCTTTCCCGCACAGACTGTCCTCCATGTTATTCTCTCAAACACACACTGTCCTCCATGTTATTTTCTCCCTCACAGACTGTCTTCCATGTTATTCTCTCCCTCACAGACTGTCCTCCATGTTATTCTCTCCCTCACACACTGTCCTCCATGTTATTCTCTCCCGCACAGACTGTCCTTCATGTTATTCGCATTCTAGTATATGTATGTAGTTCATTTATGAACGCTGATTGGTCGAGGCCGGCTGGGCACGACCAATCAGCGACGCGGGATTTCAGTTATAGACAAACAGACCCTTAGAAATTATATATATAGATTATTATAATCTAAACACAAAAAAATCTAATTTATGAGTGATCCACTGCAGACCTTGTTAATAATGTATGACCCTGAATTAAGAAATATAAAGACTCGCTCAGACATCTGGGCAAAATCGGTCCAAGCACGGACCCCTAATACATGGACTGGAAGCGGCTCTCCTGACCCAATTGTGACACCCTCATAGAAATATATTGGATCGGGAGAGCCACGGACAGTTGGTACATTAGCAGTCCAAGATCGGACCAAGATCCAAGGATGTCTGAATGAGCCCCAAGGGAGAAAATAGGGTTCACCTCCACTAGATAGTCTGCATGTCAATCTGTGTAGCAAGGTGCCACACCGTGCCTGAAAATACAATGTGAATCAAAGCAAAAAAAGACCAGACACAAATAAGCGTGCACACCTATTTCAATACTCAGATCAAGATAACAATAATAAAATATATAGCTTTATTTGGACGATAAGACACACAAATCCTCAAACAATAAAAACTATTAAAAACAAATATACATCATGGCAGTCAACCCGAACCCCTCAATATTATACGGTGACAACCTGTCAGTTTTCATAACCGTGTGCTGAATCAACAGTACAAAACTGGTAATTAATAATAAGCTATGACAGAATCACAAAACAATAAATTACAATAGTTGTGAGAGGTAAGGTTTCTCCTTGTTGAGAGTGACATACCAGCTCTGGCTTGTCAAGGTAAGGAGGCTTATTCGCCATGCAATGCTCCTCTGGGAAATTAAATATGCAAATTGCCTCTTCAGAAAAAAAAGAGGACTTGAACTCTATAGTGCCACCTATTGGAAGTAGCAATCCTACAAGTCACAATCAACCCTTTTAGGAGTCTTGCAATATGACTTAGGATAAGAACCAAATCAGTATCTCAATTCGCAAACATGGGGTTTTGGGCTGTAGGCCCGTGAGAATAATTCATGACTAATGATTCATAGCAACTGTGACCAAACATCAAATCTGACTTATTCATGTCCAGAATGTGACCCAGCCATCCCCTACAATCAGGGCCGGCGTTAGCGGCAGGCAGACCAGGCAGCTGCCTAGGGCTCCTGCTCCCCCAGGGGCACCCAGCCAGTCGCCTGCCGCCAGCTCTAACTACCCCCACCAGCGCCAACTGCCCCCCCACTGCTGCATTGAACTATACCGGTGTCATAGACGCTCGTACAGTTCGAAGCAATGATGGAGGAAAGAGCGTCAGCTGATGCTCCCTCTCCCATCATTCCTTTCTGCCTCTGACAGTTCGGGTGTGCAATGACGTCACACCTGCTGTGTGTCGGGCAGACTACAGCTGCTGAGACTTGAGCCGAGCCTGGAGCACCGGGAGATACGCCGCGCACGAGGAGAGGATTGTGTGTGGGGTTTTTTTGTAATATGTCAATGAGTGATTACAGGACTGTGGGGCCATTCTTGGGAGGGGTCGGCTACATTATATTCTATGGGAGAGGGCTGTATTATATTCTATGGAGGAGGACTGTATTAGATTCTATGGGGAGGGCTGTATTATATTCTATGGGGGAGGGCATATTATATTCTATGAGGGTGGCTGTGTTATATTCTATGGGGGGTTGTATTAGATTTAGATTGTATGGCGGAGGGCTGTATTATATTCTATGGGGGCTGTATTAGATTCTATAGGGGAGGGCTGTATTATATTATTTGGGGAGCTGCATTAAGTTCTATGAGGGAGGGCTGTATTATATTCTATGGGGGCTGTATTAGATTCTATGAGGAGGGCTGTACTATATTCTATGGGGGAGGGCTGTATTATATTCTATGGGGAGGGCTGTATTATATTCTATGGGGGTCTGTATTATATTCTATGGGGGCCTACATTATATTCTATGGGGGGCTGTATTATACTCTCTGGGGGGGCTACATTATATTTTATGGGGAGGCTGTATTATATTCTCTGGGGAGGATGGCTGTATTATATTCTATGGGGTGTATTATACTAAACAAGCAAAATTCTACATACAGTGGGGCAAAAAAGTATTTAGTCAGTCAGCAATAGTGCAAGTTCCACCACTTAAAAAGATGAGAGGCGTCTGTAATTTACATCATAGTTAGACCTCAACTATGGGAGACAAACTGAGAAAAAAAAATCCAGAAAATCACATTGTCTGTTTTTTTTATCATTTTATTTGCATATTATGGTGGAAAATAAGTATTTGGTCAGAAACAAAATTTCATCTCAATACTTTGTAATATATCCTTTGTTGGCAATGACAGAGGTCAAACGTTTTCTGTAAGTCTTCACAAGGTTGCCACACACTGTTGTTGGTATGTTGGCCCATTCCTCCATGCAGATCTTCTCTAGAGCAGTGAGTTGTTAGGTCCCCTGGTCATGTGTGGCCAGGTCCTGACCCTGAACCCCTGGTCCATGTGTGGTCAGTGCCCAAACCTATCCTAGTACTCAGAGTTGTCTGGACTTATACCAGTCTCCGAATCCAGCCATGTCAGTGATTCCGTGTCAGTATCTGTCCTGCCCAAGAAGTAGTCTGAACAGAGCCCAAGTCCAGTCAATGTCTGCATACCTCAGCAGCTGCAGTACTGGGGACTGCCTAGGAATGGCACCTGCCGACTACCTTCACCTCAAGACTGACTCCACCATCAGGACCTCCAGTGAATACCAGGTAGCCGCTTAGCTATGCCCCTCCTAGGTAAGCTTGGTCCCGTGGCACAGTGGATCCCTAAACTACATGTGCCACCTGATCCCCATGGCCTTTCATACTCAAAGCTATATCAAGAGTTGTTTTGCCAGAGTGAGCAACAAAAAAAACATTTGTTCCACCTACAAGGCTGGATGTCCGATTGGAAGCCCTGACTTTTACAGCAGCAGCTGAAGTTGCAGTGTCTACTTAACCTACAACTTATGCTCCTAGAAAAGAGCCCATCTTGTCTGATCTCCCACAGTCAGTACGATGGGGATCCGAAGCAGTGCAGTAGGTTCCTAGAGCAGTGCATGCAGCATTTTTAATTTTTCAGTCAGCAGTTTCACTCTAATTGGGTCAAGGTGGGATTCTCTATGTCCTACCTAGCAGGAGATGCCCTACCGTGGCTGAACCCCTTATGAGACACAGGGGAACCTAGGGCCTGTAGGCGTTCCTGGTGGTCTTCCGAAAGGTGTTCTGTGAGCAGGGTCTCGAATATTCTTCAAAATCTTCCCTTCCTAGCTTCTAAGAGCAGACCAGAGAGGTGATTGAGAAAGCAGTCAAATCTGGACCTGTCCTTCCAGAGACCACCTGTTCCCCAGCCTCATGAGGCAGCTGCGTAATTCAAGGAGGTCAACAGTGTTTGGCAGGCTGAGCATCAGCCAGAACTGTCGTGTGAGAGGATTGCGGTATTGCTGCAGTTGTGTGGATTATCCCGGCTGTCTTTGTCCTGAGAAGTCAGTAAAACTGCAAAGTCTTGAGCCAATGGGAGAGGCTGCCGTTGGCGAGAGTTTTCTCTCTCCACCTATGACTCCGATTGTATCTGTGGCAAGTGGAGACCTCTAGGGACCATTGTCAGATTCCCTCCCAAAAGCTCCAGTATCTGATGAGGGTGTTGTCTGACGAAGGACAAGTCTTGCTCAAAAACAGTCGAGTCGTTTCTGAACAACTATAGCTCCATAGCATAGCAAACGGAGAAGATCATCTTCCATGTGCTGTCTTTTTTAAATCAGCTATTTGTATTGTGCAAAATAGACATCAGTATCCATACACATAAACAGGTTACATTTGTGTTTTTGATTTAAAAGAAACCTCCCTTTCCCCCCCTCCCCCCTCCCCTCTGAAGACCCAACTCCGCCCAAACATTACTCCTGGAAAGAATAGAAAAGAAAAGATATAACACATACATATTATAATATATGCAACTTTTTACCACAGTCTCTTAATTGTTCCCGTCCAGCCATGGCTGCCACAGCTTTTGAAAGAAGCTCATTCTGTTCCTTTTATTATATATACTTTTTTCGAGCTGGACAATACGATTAGCCTGTGCAATAAACTCCCGTCTAGTAGGAGGTTCCTCCCTAATCCAATACCTTGCAATAACCTTTCTCGCAATGAACAGTAATCTAGCTATAGCCATTTTGGCAATTTCGTCGGTCAGGATTTCCTCCTTCCATGTGCTGTCTGGTTTATTTCAACCACTTCTCTTAGATTGTCTGGAGCTGAGAACTCAAGTGCCCATTCTAGTCTGAAGGTTCCGAGAGGAGCTTAGTTGGAGATTGTCAAGTCACAAGCGTTGTCTGGTCCCTACACATCCAGTTCAGCCATCAGTGTAACCATTTTCTCCACCAGGTCTGCTAGTTGCAGACTCGCTGTGTGCTGGCGGTGCCAAAGAAAGGAAAGAGGAGACGGTGTCCCCACAAAGTCTCAAAGCTTGGTCCAATGATCTGTTCTCAGGAATTTCCCCACCTCGTGGACGTATATTCTGGGAGACCAGGCTGAAGATGGACCCAGAGAAGGTATCTTGGGAGGTGTCTAAAAATATTGATTCATAAATGAGTTAGATTGGAACTAATGAGTTGTTAGGTGCCCTGTTCCATGTGTGGCCAGGTCCTGATCTAGAACCTCTGGTCCATGAGTGGCCAGGCCCAAACCAGAACCCCTGGTCCATGCATGGCCAGTGCCTGAATCTTCTCCCCTGGCCCATGTGTGGCAAGTATATGAATCTTGAAATTGCATCCGGTAGTATCCCAACTCTGAAGCTGCCCTTGTGGAACATGACCCTGTTCCCGAGATTCGTGTGTCTGAACATGTATCTATCCTACTACTCCTAGTTGTTCGGACTGTTATACCAGTCTCCGAATCCAGCTCTGTCAGTATCTGTCCTGCCCAAGAAGCAGTCTGAATGGAGTCCGAGTCCAGTCAGTGTCTGCATACCTGACCCCTGGGGTCAGCAGCTGCAATAACGGTGACTGCATAGGAATGATACATGACAGCTACCAGCAGCTCAAGCCTGACCCCACCATCAGGAGCTCCAGTGAACACCAGATAGCCGCTTAGTTACGTCCCTCCTACGTGAGCTTGGCCTCGTGGCACTGTGGGTCCATGAACCACATCTGCTACCTGCGTGACAAAAGCTATAGGTTTCCAAATACTCTGGCCATTTACAGTAGTGCTTGAAAGTTTGTGAACCCTTCAGAATGTTCCATATTTCTGCATACATTTGACCAAAAACTACATCAGATTTTCTAAAAGGAGATAAAGAAAACCAAACTAAACAAATGAGTTAAAATATTAGAATTGTAATATTTTTAAATGAAGCAAAACCAAAATACAAGGGCAAGCACACCAGTTAGTATAAGGGTATGTTTCCACGTTCCATAAAGGCAGCGCTTTGGATGCAGCAGATGCCTGCTCCGTCCAAAGCACTGCTGGCCTTTGTATGTGTGGTGATTCCGCATGTGTTCATTGAACAATTGCCAGGACACAACAACAAAACGCCATGACTTTATTTATGATGTGTTTTAGACACTTTCTATGCTTTGTTAAGGTTTAAGTTTGCTTGGAAGGGATTTGGCTTTGTGGAAAGAGACAAGATTGCCCCCAAATAAATATGCAAAAATGTTTGCTCAACACATTGAACACATATACATAGGACGATGCTATTTATCTTGAGGAGACTGAGCGTCTCCACAAGATAAATAGACATGCTGCGGTCTAAAAAGACGTGCCGCATGTGCGTATACACAGGTCTGCCACCTGCGTCTTTGAACGCATAGTGGAGATGGGATTTCATAAAATCGCATCCACAATGCAGTAACATCTGTACGCAGCGTCCAATCCGCAGCAAATACTGAATGTGGAAACATACCCTTAGTGTAATAAGTAGGCGCACATGTACTTTGTGACCATTAACAGACAAATATAACGTAGAATAAAAACATAATGAATAGGCACACTGCAGTAAGTAGATAAATACTAAGGCTAGGTTCACATTGCGTTAGGGCAATCCGTTTAGCGCTAGCGGATTGCGCTAACACAATGTATTTTTATGGATCGCGTTTGGGGGTCGCGTTAACGTCCCCGCTCTCGCAGATCCCCGATCTGTGAGAGCGGGGAACGGACCTCGGGCGCGCCGCGGACGCTGCAAGCAGCGTCCGAGGCGCGTCACACAAGAACGGCACATCACTAGCGCGAGCCGAAAAAGGCACGCGCTAGTGATGCGCTGCTGGCGAAATTAACATTGCTGTCAATGGGTGCGCTAACGGACCCGTTGCACAGCGTTAATTGCGACATTTTCGCCGTGCAACGCTGTCCGTTAGCGATCACCCATTAACGCAATGTGAACCCAGCCTAACACATGCAAAAACAGTATAAAAAAGTCTTCCCAACGCGCCATGGTATACCCAATCAAGATGGTCACTAGATACAGGTGCTTCTCACAAAATTAGAATATCATCAAAAAGTTAATTTATTTCAGTTATTCAATACAAAAAGTGAAACTCATATAGTATATAGAGTCATTACATACAGAATGATCAATTTCTAGTGTTTATTTTTGTTAATGTTGATGATTATGGCTTACAGCCAATGAAAACCCAAAAGTCATTATCTCAGTAAAGGAAGATTCAGAGGCTGAAGTGGTCAAATGGGACAATATTTTCATGCCACATGCCCAGTTATACAGCAGGGGAACAGTAAGGGAAGATTCTAAAACACTAGAGAAGAGGACAATATAGATTTTTTTCTATGATGCAGTTGAAATGTGCTTTACATGTACTGTACATATTGTAGGGGTTGTACTCGCTCAGGTGCGGCGGGTGACACTCAGGAGACACGTTCCATTAAAAGTTCCCAGGGTTTATTGCTCCTTAAACCACATAGCAACATGAACAACAGGTAAACAGTCTTACATCAGACAGATGAATCCTCAATGTCCATAGTAGAGCTCCGCTCTCTCTCAGACCTGTAGGCACACAGGCTGTGCTCTCCAGCCTGAATATGGTCTCTGTGTGCTGCTCAGGACGTCTGTCCCCACTTGGAACCGTCCAACACACAGGCCACTCTGCAGTGTCCAGGCAGGACACATGGAAGTCTGTCCACACTTGCAGACTCCCAAACACTCACCCTCATGTGCTAAACACACCTCCTTTACATAGGTGTAACCACACCCAGGTACCTGTCACATGGCCAGTCAGGTGAGCGTGACATCAACACAGGTCCTTAAACACAAAACCATCTTAGGTGTTCAGACACGCCTCTTTGGGTGGGTTTGTAGGTGACTGGACCCACCCATCTCTCCAATCACCTAGAAGCCTTCCCAATGTAAACAAATCCCTCAGCAGTAGAGCTGCTTGAGCAAAACATACCCAGGCTTCCATCACAGGGCCACCTGTTATGATCCCAAGTGGCGGAGGATCACAAATAGATCAGCAAGTGATTAAACTAAGGACGAGCTCTAGGGAGATGGTAACTGGACTGATCGCAAATCTGAACCTATCCAAAACAACTAGAGGTAGCCGGTGAACGTGCCTAAAAAAATTCTTAGACGTCTCGAGCCAGCCTGAGGAACTAGCTACCCCTAAAGAGAAAGAAAGACCTCGCTTGCCTCCAGAGAAATAATCCCCAAAGATATAGAAGCCCCCAACAAATATTAACGGTGAAGTAAGAAGAAGGCACATACATAGGGATGAAATCAGATTCAGCAAAAGAGGCCCACTAGTACTAGAAAGCAGAAAATAGAGCAGGGGTCTATGCGATCAATAAAAAACCCTTACAAAATATCCATCCTGAGATTTCAAGAACCCACACACCAACTAACGGTGTGTGGGGAGAAACTCAGCCCACTAGAGCAACCAGCAAGCGAGGGAATTACATTTTAGCAAGCTGGAACAGAAAACATGATAAACACTGCTGATCAAAAAATGAGCAAACAAAACTTAGCTTATCCTGGATGGACTGGGAGCAAGGTAGTCAGAAGGAATCTGAGTAGCACTGATTACATCGACAGCCGGCCACAAGTGGAAGTAAAACAGAGCTATATAGGAACCTCCCAGAGGATAACGAACCAGCTGATAGCCAGAGACCAGCAGGATAACAAACAAAGCCACCAGGGGGAGCCCAAAGCAAAAGTCACACCATACCACCAGTGACCACAAGAGGGAGCCCGAAAACAGAGTTCACAACAGTACCCCCCCCTTAAGGAGGGGTCACCGAACCCTCATGAAAACCCCCAGGGCGATCAGGATGAGCCACATGGAAGGCACGAACCAAATCGGCCGCATGAACATCAGAGGCGACAACCCAAGAATTATCCTCCTGACCATAGCCCTTCCACTTGACCAAATACTGGAGCCTCCGTCTAGAAACACGAGAATCCAAGATCTTCTCCACCACGTATTCCAATTCTCCCTCAACCAGCACCGGGGCAGGAGGCTCAACCGGAGGAACCACAGGTACCACATACCTCCGCAACAACGAGCGATGGAACACATTATGAATAGCAAATGATGCCGGGAGGTCCAGACGGAATGACACAGGGCCAAGGACTTCCAGAACCTTATAAGGACCGATAAACCGAGGCTTGAACTTAGGAGAGGAGACCTTCATAGGAACGAAGCGAGAAGACAACCACACCAAGTCCCCAACGCGAAGTCGGGGACCCACACAGCGACGGCGGTTGGCAAAGAGCTGAGCCTTCTCTTGTGACAACTTCAAATTGTCCACCACATGATTCCAAATCTGATGCAACCTATCCACCACAACATCCACTCCAGGACAGTCAGAAGGCTCCACCTGACCCGAGGAAAAACGAGGATGAAACCCCGAATTACAAAAAAAAAGAGAAACCAAAGTAGCAGAACTAGCCCGATTATTAAGGGCTAACTCGGCCAACGGTAAAAAAGTAACCCAGTCGTCCTGGTCAGCAGAAACAAAACATCTTAAATAAGTCTCCAAGGTCTGATTAGTTCGCACGGTTTGGCCATTCGTCTGAGGATGGAAGGCCGATGAAAAAGACAATTCAATGCCCAACTTTGCACAAAAGGTCTGCCAAAATCTAGACACAAACTGGGATCCTCTGTCAGAAACAATGTTCTCAGGAATCCCGTGCAAACGAACCACATTTTGAAAAAACAGTGGAACCAACTCGGAGGAGGAAGGCAACTTAGGCAAGGGCACCAAATGGACCATCTTAGAAAAATGATCACACACCACCCAGATGACAGACATTCTCTGAGAGACAGGGAGATCTGAAATAAAATCCATGGAAATGTGCGTCCAAGGCCTCTTCGGGACAGGCAAAGGTAACAGCAAACCACTGGCACGAGAACAGCAAGGCTTCGCCCGAGCACAAATTCCACAAGACTGCACAAAGGAACGCACATCCCGTGACAAGGAAGGCCACCAAAAAGACCTGGCCACCAAGTCTCTGGTACCAAATATTCCAGGATGGCCCGCCAACACCGAAGAATGAACCTCGGAGATGACTCTGTTGGTCCATCTATCCGGGACAAACAGTCTCTCCGGTGGACAGCGGTCAGGTCTATCCGCCTGAAACTCTTGCAGCACACGTCGCAAATCTGGGGAGATGGCAGACAAAATCACCCCTTCTCTAAGGATACCAGCCGGCTCTGAATCTCCAGGAGAGTCAGGCACAAAACTCCTAGAAAGAGCATCAGCTTTCACATTCTTCGAACCCGGCAGGTACGAGACCATGAAATCAAAACGAGAGAAATACAACGACCAACGAGCCTGTCTGGGATTCAGCCGCTTGGCCGACTCGAGATAAATCAAATTCTTGTGGTCAGTCAAGACCACCACACGATGTTTAGCTCCCTCGAGCCAATGTCGCCACTCCTCAAATGCCCACTTCATAGCCAACAGCTCCCGATTACCGACATCATAATTCCGCTCGGCAGGCGAAAACTTTCTTGAAAAGAAAGCACATGGCTTCATCACAGAGCCATCGGGACTTCTCTGCGACAAAACAGCCCCCGCTCCAATCTCGGAAGCATCAACCTCCACCTGGAAGGGAAGTGAGACATCTGGCTGACATAAGACCGGAGCCAAAGAAAACCGACGCTTCAGCTCCCGAAAGGCCTCCACAGCCGCAGAAGACCAATTAGTCACATCAGAACCCTTCTTGGTCAAATCCGTCAAAGGCTTAACAACGCCAGAAAAATTAGCTATGAAGCGACGGTAAAAATTAGCAAAACCCAAGAACTTCTGAAGACTCTTAACAGATGTAGGCTGCGTCCAGTCATGAATAGCCGGAACCTTGACTGGGTCCATCTCAATAGTAGAAGGAGAAAAAATGAAACCCAAAAAAGAAATCTTCTGGACTCCAAAAAGACATTTTGAGCCCTTCACAAATAAAGCATTGTCACGTAGGACCTGAAAGACCATCCTGACCTGCTTAACATGAGACTCCCAATCATCCGAAAAAAAACAGAATATCATCCAGATACACAATCATAAACTTATCCAGATATTCACGGAAGATGTCATGCATAAAGGACTGAAAGACTGAAGGAGCATTAGAAAGTCCAAAAGGCATCACCAAGTACTCAAAATGGCCTTCAGGCATATTAAATGCAGTTTTCCATTCATCACCCTGTTTTATACGCACAAGGTTATACGCACCACGAAGATCTATCTTGGTGAACCAACTAGACCCCCTAATGCGAGCAAACAAATCAGTTAACAATGGCAAAGGATACTGAAATTTGACCGTGATTTTATTCAAAAGGCGATAATCAATACAGGGTCTCAGGGAACCATCCTTTTTAGCCACAAAAAAGAATCCTGCACCAAGAGGGGATGAGGACGGGCGAATATGTCCCTTCTCTAAAGACTCCTTTATATAACTCCGCATGGCAGCATGCTCCGGCACAGATAAATTGAAAAGTCGTCCCTTAGGAAACTTACTACCAGGAATCAAATTTATAGCACAATCACAGTCCCTATGAGGAGGTAGAGAATTGAGTTTGGGCTCCTCAAATACATCCTGGTAGTCTGACAAAAACGTAGGGACTTCAGAAGGAGTGGACGAAGCAATTGACACCACAGGAGCGTAACCATGAATTCCCTGACAACCCCAACTTGACACCGACATAGCTTTCCAATCCAGAACTGGATCATGAGTCTGCAACCATGGTAGACCCAACACGACGACATCATGCAAATTATGCAGTACAAGAAAGCGAATCACCTCCCGATGAACAGGAGTCATGCACATGGTCACTTGTGTCCAGTACTGAGGTCTATTCGTAGCCAATGGTGTAGAATCAATTCCCCTTAGTGGAATAGGGAATTTTAAAGGCTCCAAATCAAAACCACAGCGCCTGGCAAATGACCAATCCATCAGACTCAGGGCGGCACCTGAATCTACAAAAGCATTAACCGGGTAAGATGACAGGGAACAAATCAGGGTAACAGACAAAATGAACTTAGGCTGTAAAGTACCATTGGTGACAGATTTATCAACCTTTTTTTTGCGCTTAGAGCATGCTGAGATAACATGAGCTGAGTCACCACAGTAAAAGCACAACCCATTTTGCCGTCTATAATTTTGCCGTTCACTTCTGGTCAGAATTCTGTCACATTGCATAGATTCAGGTGTCTGTTCAGAAGACACCGCCAAATGGTGCACAGGTTTGCGCTCCCGCAAACGCCGATCAATCTGAATGGCTAGAGTCATTGACTCATTCAGACCTGCAGGCGTAGGGAACCCCACCATGACATTCTTAATGGCTTCAGAAAGACCTTCTCTGAAATTTGCAGCCAGGGCACACTCATTCCACTGAGTAAGCACCGACCATTTCCGAAATTTCTGGCAGTACACCTCTGCTTCATCTTGCCCCTGCGAGAGGGCCAATAACGTTTTTTCAGCCTGGTTCTCAAGATTAGGTTCCTCATAGAGCAATCCAAGGGCTAGAAAAAACGCATCTACACTAAGCAATGCAGGATCCCCTGGCGCCAATGCGAAGGCCCAATCTTGGGGGTCACCACGCAAAAAGGAAATGATAATCTTAACTTGCTGAACGGCATCACCAGAGGAACGAGGTTTCAAAGAAAGAAACAACTTACAATTGTTCCTAAAATTCAGGAACCTAGATCTATCTCCAGAAAACAACTCCGGAATAGGTATTCTAGGCTCTGACATAGGACTGTGAACAACAAAATCCTGAATACTTTGAACCCTAGCAGCAAGATGATCCAGACTGGAAGCCAAGCTCTGGACATCCATGTCAGCAGCTGAACTCAGAGCCACACCAAGATTAAGAGGAGGAGAGAAGCAGCCACAGCAGCTAGACACACGGCAACAAAAAAAAAAAAAAAATTTCTCAAGGCTTCTTTTCTCCTGCTTCTGCCATGCAATTAACACTTTTAGGCCGGCTGTACTGTTATGATCCCAAGTGGCGGAGGATCACAAATAGATCAGCAAGTGATTAAACTAAGGACGAGCTCTAGGGAGATGGTAACTGGACTGATCGCAAATCTGAACCTATCCAAAACAACTAGAGGTAGCCGGTGAACATGCCTAAAAAAATTCTTAGACGTCTCGAGCCAGCCTGAGGAACTAGCTACCCCTAAAGAGAAAGAAAGACCTCGCTTGCCTCCAGAGAAATAATCCCCAAAGATATAGAAGCCCCCAACAAATATTAACGGTGAAGTAAGAAGAAGGCACATACATAGGGATGAAATCAGATTCAGCAAAAGAGGCCCACTAGTACTAGAAAGCAGAAAATAGAGCAGGGGTCTATGCGATCAATAAAAAACCCTTACAAAATATCCATCCTGAGATTTCAAGAACCCACACACCAACTAACGGTGTGTGGGGAGAAACTCAGCCCACTAGAGCAACCAGCAAGCGAGGGAATTACATTTTAGCAAGCTGGAACAGAAAACATGATAAACACTGCTGATCAAAAAATGAGCAAACAAAACTTAGCTTATCCTGGATGGACTGGGAGCAAGGTAGTCAGAAGGAATCTGAGTAGCACTGATTACATCGACAGCCGGCAACAAGTGGAAGTAAAACAGAGCTATATAGGAACCTCCCAGAGGATAACGAACCAGCTGATAGCCAGAGACCAGCAGGATAACAAACAAAGCCACCAGGGGGAGCCCAAAGCAAAAGTCACACCATACCACCAGTGACCACAAGAGGGAGCCCGAAAACAGAGTTCACAACAGCCACCCACCTCTGCGATACATACCGCCCATTAATCACATGACCAGTCGCTATGCCACATATTCCCCCTCTCTGCCTAAAGCCGTGGGGCTTGGCACTTTCTATTACCCGACCAGAGATCCTTCTCAGTCATCCCTGACAGTCAAACCGTCTGTCAAAGTCAGGGCCCTATTACTGAACCCTTTCGTCGGCATTCGTCAACCATTTCCATCACACCCTTTGATAAAGATGACCCCTTGTCATTTCCTCTGTTACAGGATCTCCCGCTTAGGTCACTGAGCCCTGAACTAACTGAGGAGTCACTATTTCTACTTCTTCCATCTGGCCACCTTTGGTTCCCTCTCTGTTGTTGATCTCTCCTATTGTCTTTCTTCGAAGAGCAGCTCTTCCCTTTATCTCTATATCCTCTGTTAGCTTCAGCTTGAGGACTTCCAGTCTTTAGAGAACCTCTTCGTCTCTCTATACCACGAGTTGAAGGTGGTGGCAATCTGTTTGCCAGTTCCTGCAGCTCTATATTGATCTGCTCCCTCTCACGTCTTAGCTGCTCTATCTCATGGTCCTGCTCTCTTTTGGTCAGCACATGTCGCACCATCATCTCTTTAATTCGATTTTCAGATGGGGTCTCTTGCCCACCCACACTCTGCCTCTTCAGAGTTCCACCTGTTTCTGCATCCACCTCAATGGTGTCTCCTGGGCTCTCTGTCTGTTTACTTCTAGGTACCTCTTGACTCTTGATAACTTCATCATGCTGAGCCACTTTACCCTTTCCGGGAATTGCATTTGTGGGTCTACTACAGGTCTGTTCTAACCCCAGCCCATCACCAACTACCTCAGCGCTAGGGTTTGTCAGAGATAAAGTAACCCCCTCATCAGGGACGATAACGTGATCTGCACGTGACCCCGTCTTTCCACGGCCCCACGACGAGATGAAGATGTGTCATTTTTACTTGGCTCTCCCTTACTGCACTCTTTTCCCCTTGCGTTTGAGTCAAAGTCTGAATAGGAGTCACCCCCTCTCACCCTGTCTTCCTGGAACAACAAGTCCCCACTTAAACAGGTGTCAGACCCACACTTTCTTTCGGTCACCCATAACTCTGGACTACTTACATTAGGTGGCGTTACTTCCTTTTTACACATTCCATTAACAGGAATACCCACAGCCTGCTGCTGTAGTGGGGCTTCAATATGACCATTCTGTCTCTCCTCTGAACAACCCCACACTGCGTCAACTTCCCATATGTCTTCAAAGATCACAAAGTCCCGGCCCCTCTCAAAGGGGTAGAACAAGTCTGGTGTTATACCGCCATCTTGGCACTTTACATTTTTGGACATATCAATGATCACTCTGTCCACAGTATAGTCCACAGTAACCCCATGGATGCAGCGAACCTTGACCTTTTTCTCGGTTAGACAGAGAACAAGAGGAGTTCCCGTCAGAGTCACCTGACTCTTTGAGTCCAGCAGTCCAGATACTCCTTCACGGTGTAACATAACAGTACACACCTGCGGGCTGTCAAATGGGAAGTCTATGCCGCACTCGGAATACACAAAACAAACACTGCTGTTCCCCAGACATGTCTAATGAGGTAACTAGTGCCGCCCCTTTTGAAAGCCCCACCCCTTTTTGGGTCACTATCCCCTTTTTGGACTCCTCCCCTTTTAGGGCCACCACCCCTTTGTGGGCTATTTTCTCCTTTAGGGCCACCACCCCCTTTAGGGACTCCACCCCCTTTTGGGCAACTACCCCCTTTTGGGACGCCGCCCCTTTTTTGGGATGCCCGGCCCCTTTTTGGCCAACCATAATTATTTGGGTCACCGCTGTTTTTGGGACTTCACCCCCTTTAGGGACACCACCCCACTCTTGGGTACACCCCGTGGACTTCCCCACAGTACTCTCAAGCACCAACAGTTCCACAGTATATATCTCTTTAGGTCGGCACTGGCCCTTTAAGAGTCTGCACGACCTAAATCAGCAATGTCTTTTTTTTTCTTTTTCTTTTTGCTACAACTGCACCTACACTTCACAAGGCTCTGCACCGCAGACTTCATGGACCCGCCGATCCACAGCAAACTTCGTAACCCCGCCGAGTTACCGCCAGACGCCTTCAGTCTTCGTGGCCCCGCCAAGCCACAGCAAGTTGATCAGAGAAGGAAAAAAGAAATACATGGACTCGCCGGTCCACAGCAAGCACCTGCACACGTGCTTTATGGAAAAAAAAAACACTCTCACTGACCCCGGTCAGCACAGCACAGACTTCTGTCTGTTACACACCCGGCTTTACAGCCCAAACACAGTTTCTCACTGATCCCGGTCAGTATCACATGGACTCCTGTCCGTTACCTGTTGGTGCCGGCCACACAGGTTCCTGGAACCCTCTTCTCCTCGAAGGTGTCCCACAAAAAACAGTTCTCACTGACCCCGGTCAGAATAACACAGACTCCTGTCTGTTACCTGCCGGCCACACAGGTTCCCGGATCCCTCTTCTCCTCAGAGGTATCCCATAAACAACAGTTCTTATAGACCCTGGTCAGTATTTACTCACGGTTGACAAGACCGTCCACTCTTCTGGCTCAGACCAGCCAGCGCTGCAACATGTGCTCCTTGGATCGTTGCCCGCATTCGAAACACCAATTGTAGGGGTTGTACTTGCTCAGGTGCGGCGGGTGACACTCAGGAGACACGTTCCATTAAAAGTTCCCAGGGTTTATTGCTCCATAAAACACATAGCAACATGAACAACAGGTAAACAGTCTTACATCATTTGTAAAGCGCTGCGGAATATGTTGGCGCTATATAAATAAAATTATTATTATTATTATTACATCAGACAGATGAATCCTCAATGTCCATAGTAGAGCTCCGCTCTCTCTCAGACCTGTAGGCACACAGGCTGTGCTATGTTCAGCACACAGGCTCTCCAGCCTGAATATGGTCTCTGTGTGCTGTTCAGGACGTCTGTCCCCACTTGGAACTGTCCAACACACAGGCCACTCTGCAGTGTCCAGGCAGGATACATGGAAGTCTGTCCACACTTGCAGACTCCCAAACACTCACCCTCATGTGCTAAACACACCTCCTTTACATAGGTGTAACCACACCCAGGTACCTGTCATATGGCCAGTCAGGTGAGCGTGACATCAACACAGGTCCTTAAACACAAAACCATCTTAGGTGTTCAGACACGCCTCTTTGGGTGGGTTTGTAGGTGACTGGACCCACCCATCTCTCCAATCACCTGGAAGCCTTCCCAATGGAAACAAATCCCTCAGCAGTAGATCTGCTTGAGCAAAACATACCTAGGCTTCCATCACAGGGCCACCCACCTCTGCGATACATACCGCCCATTAATCACATGCCACAATATCCATTGAATGATGAAAAAACTTACTTTTTGAAGCCAGTAGGGGGAAGTTAAAAAAGTTGATGAGCCAAAATTCTCTCCCATGTTTACAGTAGGATATGGATGAGGCAAGTTTAAGCCCAAGTACAGAAAGAATGGTTGTGAAGAGTTTGCTGCCTGTCTTTTTAACCAACTGGTGGCTAGATCTGCATTTTTCCAGTCTTCTTCCATTATGCGAGTTTGAGTCTTATTGGCAATAAGAGAAGCCATGGGTCTACCTTCTTGTCTGAGGAGAAATGGCACATCCCTGGTCCAGGCTTCCACACGATTACTGAAAGTAGAGAGAATTGGTATTATACACTGCCTCCGTTGTAAAATGTGATTCCTATATCTGTTATGAATAGTTGTGATCTCTGAATAGTAGTTAAACCACAGGACCAATCACTAAATTACACTGCTATTATACTACTCTATTATCAAATCTACATTTTGTAAAAAAAAAAAAAGTAATTTTAATTAAAAGCAAATAGGACACTAACGGTCACTGTGCCAAAAGTCTTACTTTAGAGGATATTGTTCTATTTAGCTTTGATACCTAGGTACTAAGCTACAAAAATGTTATTAGACCTGATGAACTGTACAAAAAAATAAGGGTGAATATACTATAAAAATCTGAAAAGGTGCCTTTACAGCAAGATGCAACAAAACGCCAGGACTTTATTTATGATGTGTTTTAGACACTTTCTATGCTTTGTTGGGGTTTAAGTTTGCTTGGAAGGGATTTGACTTTGCAGAAAGAAACAACATTGCCCCCAAATAAATATGCCAAAATATTTGTTCAATTTTTTTTACACAAAAGAAGCCCACTAATAGATGGTGCTAAGTTAGGCTAGAGAGACTAATGAGGCATGAGATTTATCAAGCATGAACCCCTATGATTTATCTGGTTCACGTTAAGACTGACTAGTCTAAGGCCCTGAATTATCAACTTAGTTTGTCTCTGTTTTCTGGTGATCTTTGTGTCAAATTCATGAAAATGGTGCCAAAAAATATGTATTTTTTTTATTTATTTTTTTTAATTTCTAATTTTTTTTTTTAATTAGACAGATTGGCCCCTATGAATCTATGACAAATGTTCCACATGAAGCCTCAAGTCACCAAAGAATAAAATACCAACCAAGTATAGTATCGTGTTATAACACTTCCTGTGCTCCAAAATGGCCTAATGATTTCATCATAAAACCTAAAGGTCAAAATTTATCTATCCTTCCAATTAATGCAATCATCTGTATGACCCCTTGAGATAATGACCGTCTTCTTGTTTGTATGGAGTCCATCATTTGTGCAGTGGTCTAACAAGTACCGTAATCTATATCATTTGATTGCCTTGAATAAAATCCACAGGACTTTGAAAAAGGTTGAAAGCTTTGTGTTCAGATATCATTTGAGTTACTTTTTATAATAACTATGCTTTTAGCTATGCTTTTAAGCTGTAATTTTCGAAAGGAACATAAAGTTTGTGCATTTGAACTGACTGATGCATCTTGCATTGTGCATCTTGTCTCGACAAGGATGACTGTACCTACATTACAGAAAAATAAACCTGTCCTGTGTGTCAGGTCAGAAATGCCAACTTGATTTTTTATTTATTTTCTGGACTAGGGAAATTCAGACCGACAACATTTCTTTCAGACACATTGGAAAACTATAATAAATTAAGATTTTAGCATTGATATAACAGAGCTCCAGTGGTGCAATCGGCTAGTATGTGGTACTTATAGAGCAGTACAGTACAAAGCATTGCCAAGGTTGTGAGTTTAAGCCTCGCCTAAAGCATAATATTTTATGGGCAGAATGGTAGCTCAGAGGTCATCACTGTAGCCTTGTTTGGGTGCTGGGTTCAAATACTGCTAAGAACAGAATCATCACGCCCCTGAAGAAGCAAGACGAAACACGTGTAGAGTTGATGGACACTGGACCTGGTGCGTACATGTTACCTGTGCATTTTTCCACTAAAAAGGTTATTTCTAAGATCATTAGCATAGCCTGTATGCAAACTTTCATCTAGCAGCAACAATATTATGTCTTACGTGTCACATGCATGATAAGCAGGCCTATTTTCTGTGTCCCTCTTTTATCACGCATCTTTGCTTTTTACATTTTCTTTATATATTGTGGTAGATCAGCTCAATCGGTTGCACACGGAGGTAGACAGCGGAACACAGTCTCTTTAAGACTCTCACTGGTTTATTAGCAGTGCTTCGTAAGCCAGTGCAGAGTTCTCAAAATAAAACAAGGCCTTCCTGGCTTAAGGAAAAACAAAGCAAAACATACAGCACAGTCTGTGTGGTTGCGGGGATCCGCACTGTTATGACCCCAATGGCAGAGGGTCTCAAAAGTACATACCAAGTCTGCAAACACAAAAAACCAGCTCATAGGGCAGTGGTAACTGGGCTGACCATATATCTAATCCTAGCACCACAAATAGCAGCAGCCGGGGAACGTGCCTACGTTGGTTCTAGACGTCTCGCGCTAGCCGGAGAACTAACTAACCCTAGAAGGGAAAAGATAGACCTTTCTTGCCTCCAGAGAAAAGACCCCAAAAGTTGGATACAAGCCCCCAACAAATAATAACGGTGAGGTAAGGAGAAAAGACAAACGTAAGAATGAACTAGATATTTAGCAAAGAGAGGCCCACTGACTAATAGCAGAATATAGTAAGATGACTTATACGGTCAGCAAAAACCCTATCAAAATTTCCACGCTGGAAATTCAAGAACCCCCGAACCGTCTAACGGCCCGGGGGGAGAACACCAGCCCCCTAGAGCTTCCAGCAAAATCAGGAATCACATTTAGTACAAGCTGGACAAAAAATAAGAGCAAAGCAAATAGCCAAAAAACAAGAAAGCAGGACTTAGCTTAATTTTGCAAGATCCAGGACCAGCAGACAGGAGCAAACAGAAAGGAACTGATTACAACGATGCCAGGCACTGGACTGAGAATCCAGGAAGTTTATATAGCAACACCCCTGGACTAACGACCCAGGTGGGTGCCAAACTGAGGAAAGACAATCCCAGAGTCATATCACTAGTGACCACAAGAGGGAGCCAAAAAGGTCTAATTCACAACACCGCACACTCAGGAAAAACCAACATATACAGGTTCAGCTTCCTTGTTAGGACATCTAGCACTGGATTTCCACTCTTTAGGCCTACCGAACACTGAATGCCTCTAGAGGCTAACTATTTAAACCCCAGACCACACCCTGGGGTGGAGATAAGGTGGACAACCTCCTACCCGCTCGATGGTTGTCCACAAAAACCCAGCCCTTAAAATGGCCAATTAACCCCTCTCAACACATCGTGTGCTGGAGCAAACTTCTGGGTTTCAATTCACTAAAGCCAATAGCCTCAGAGAAACGTATCCTCCCTCTAGCACCTTGCCAGTGACTTTGTCACAATATATATAGAAAATTATACATTTTAATGGATTCTAAATGTTCATTCCTTTTTCCTTAAATTATACACTCCCTGACAGAAGTTATGTCGCTTATCCATGTTATGTAAATAAAAGCTTATAACCGGACATTAAATTCATCCATTGGTTGTATAAATTATTCTTTTGAAAGCTGAAACCCTACGAAATGTTGTTTAGGTTAAGAAAATAAAATGGCATCAATGCAGAAATATTGATCAGTTAATGGACACAGAATGGTCAGATTTTGGCAAGACAAAAGTTTTGTTGCCCACAGAAAATAATGTGATATTCAAACAAATAATTGACTTAAAATACAAATATATGTTGCATAACATTGGTGAATGAAGTTGTGGTGCTACTAGAGTCATATTTAATATTTTGTGTGACTTCCATGAGCTTGAAGGACTGCATCCATGCGGTTCAACAATGATTCATACAATTTATTAATGAAGTCATCGGGAATAGCAAAGAATGCAGTCTTACATGCCTCCCAGAGTTCATCTAGATTCTTTGGTTTTGTCTTCCAAGCTTCCTCTTTCATCCTACCCCAAACATGCTCAATGATGTTCATGTCTGGTGACTGGGCTGGCCAGTCCTTGAGCACCTTGATCTTTTTTGCCTGGAGGAACCTTGTTGTAGAGATTAATGTATGAGATGGAGCACCATCCTGCTGCAGAATTTGACCCCTTTTATGATTTGGAATATAAGATGTAGCTAATACTTCTTGATATTTTAGGCTATTGATATTGCCTTCCACCTTGCAAATGTTTTGCACACCCCCATACTGAATATAACCCCAGACCACAATCTTACCACCACCAAATTTAACTGTTTTCTGGGTGTATTTTGGATCCATATGGGCTCCAGTAGGTTTCCTGCAGTATTTGCAGCAGCTGTGGTGTAATTCTACTGAGGATTCATCAGAGAAATCCACCTTCTGCCACTTTTCCAGCATCCGTCTGTTTAGCAGGCTGTGGGACTTTGCAAATGCCACACGTTTTTTTTTTGCCTTTTGTTTAGTGCTGGCTTCTGGGCACTGATTCGAGTGCCATGGAGGCCATTTTGAGACAGAATCCTACAAACTGTTCTAGTTGACACAGGGACTTGAGGTGACCAGGTCTGTTGGAGCTCTGCTGCAGTGGAAGAGGGGATTGCTTTGGATTTTCTAACCAACAAACATTCCTCCTGAGCAGTTGTCTTGCGGGGTCTGGGCTTGTCAAACACATCTCCAGTCTCTTCAAATATTGTTTTTCTCTTTTTTAATTCTTTGTACTTGACGCAGAGACACATTAAAGGTGCCAGCCACCTCTGCAGTGGATCTGGTCTTCAGCCTCTTGATAATCCAGTCTTTGGTCACAGGGTGGATTTTTGGCATGTTGTCAGAGCTCAAGTTGCAGTTCAAGTGAAGGTCTGGGGTGCTGGCTTTCTTTTCGTACATACACACTAATTGACCGATCATTTACTGAGCACAGGTGAGGATGTAAACTAGCATTGGGTACATTATATGACCAGACGACAAAACTTTTGTCTTGCCAAAATCTGACCATTCTATGTCCATTAACTGATCAATATTTCTGCATTGATGCCAATTTACTTTCTTAACCTAAACCACATTTTTTAGGGTTTCAGCTTTCAAAATAATAATTTATACAACCAATGGATTAATTTAACGTCAGGTTATAAGCTTTTATTTACATAACATGGATAAGCGACATAACTTCTGTCAGGGAGTGTAGATATGTGTACGCGGTCTTGGGCAATTGGGTTTATTCAAGGATAACATCTGCAAGAAGTTTGTATGTACTCTCCATATTAGTTTTTTTCCTAGATTAACACTATAATATTTAATTAACAGCCTTCAGCTTGATCTTGAGTCTTTTTGACCCATGGCGACTTGATGGATGAACGCTCTGTACGAAGATCGATCTAGTGCAAAACCTAGGTAGGTCCACCAGGGTCTTCCCACTGTTATCTTGATTGTATCAAGCCAACGGGTTGATGGTCTGCCTTTTTGCCTTGTTACTTCTTTTCTTCAGAACATGATGTCCTTCTCCAGTGATTACTCTTTTCGCATGATGTGTCAAAAGTAAACAAGTTGTAGCTTGGTGATCCTTGCTTTGAGTGACATATATGGCTTTATTTGTTCGAAAATTGATTTGATTGACCTTCTTGCCATCCATGGTCTTGATGACATTCTTCTCCAGCCCGACATTTCAAGGAGTTGATTTTTCTACAGTCTTGTTTCTTTATCGTCCATGTATCGCATTTATATGTTACTACAGGTAAGACCAGACTATGTACGAGCCGTGTCTTCGTCACCAGTTAAATGCTCCTCGATTGGAAGACCTTGTCCAGTGACTTCATTGTTGATAGACCATAGCTATCCTATTGACTTCCGGTGTCATAGCTACATCTTGAGTGATCATTTATCTGGGTAGGCTGAAGTCCTTTACAACTTCCCATTCATCGTCATCCATCTCAAATGTGTCCTGGTCATTCTTGGCAGTAGTCAATATCTTTGTGTTCTTTGTATTAAGTAGCAGTCCCATGTTCAAGCCTACCATCTTGACACTCCTTAATAAGTTCTTCATTCCATCTACACTTGTTGTCAAAGTTGTTTTGTCTGCGTGCATAAGATTGTTGATGATTCGTCCGGCAATTTTAATTCCTTCTTTTTAAGGAAGTCCAACCTTATTGAATATAGCTTCTGCATACAAATTGCAGAGAAACTGTGAAAGGACGCATCCTTATCGGACACCTCATAGTTAGCAAGGCCAAAAAAAGACATTTGTCCATCCAGTTCAGCTTATATTCCATCAGAATAAATCCCCAGATCTACATCCTTCTAAAGAACCTAATAACTGTAAGATACAATAGAAAGACATCCAGGCCTCTCTTGAACCCCTCAACTGAGTTTGCCATCACCACCTCCTCAGGAAAGGAATTCCAGATTCTCACTGCCGTAACAGTAAAGAATCCTCTTTTATGTTGGTGGAAAAACCTTTTCTCTTCCAGACGCAGAGAATGCCCCCTTGTGACAGTCACCTTCCTTGGTATAAACAGATCCTCGGAGAGATATTTGTATTGTCCCCTTATATACTTATACATGGTTGTTAGATCGCCTGTTATGATCCTAGTGGCAAGGATCGCAGGTCGGACTAGCTAAGTAACTGAACAGAAGACTAGCTCTGGGGAGGTGGTAACTAGATTGACCGCAACCTGATCCTATCCGCAAACAACTATAGGTAGCCGTGGAACGTTACCTGAAAATCCTAGACGTCTCTTCACGGCCTGAGAAACTGACTATTCCTGGAGGGAAAGAAAGTCCTCTCTTGCCTCAGTGGAATGACCCCAAAGATATAGATATAACAAATATTAACGGTGAGTTAAGGGGAAAGCACAAACACAGAGATGAAATTAGATTTAGCAAATGAGGCCCGCTAATACTAGATAGCAGAAAATAGGAAGGGAACTGTGCGGTCAATAAAAAAACCCTATTCAAAATATCCACGCAGAGATTGCTCGAGCCCCCGCACCAACTAACGGTGCGGGGGAAGCAACTCCGTACCCCAGAGCTTACCAGCAACAAGAAATCACATATTAGCAAGCTGGACTAGACTCATCATACACAGAAATCATATTGCAGGCAGATGAGCAAAAAATATTCAAACAGAACTTAGCTTATCCTGAAGAGGCAGAAAACGAGATAATCAGGAGTAATCAGAATAGCACTGAATACATTGACAGCCGGCAACAAGTGGAAGTGAAGCAGGGCTAAATAGGAGCCTCCCTGGTGAATAACGAGGCAGCTGATCCAGCCAGACCCGCAGGATAATAAACCAAACCACCAGGGGGAGCCAAAAAACCAAAGTCACACAATACCATCTGTGACCACAAGAGGGAGCCTGAAAACGGAGTTCACAACAATCGCCCCTCTGTTGTCTTTTTTCTAGACTAAATAATTCTAATTTTGCTAATCTCTCTGGGTATTGTAGTTTCCCCATCCCCTTTATTAATTTTGTTGCCATCCTTTGTACTCGCTTTAGTTCCATTATATCCTTCCTGAGCACCGGTGCCCAAAACTGTACACAGTACTCCATGTGCGGTCTAACCAGGGGTTTCTACAGAGGCAGTATAATGCTCTCATCACGTGTATCCAGACCTCTTTTAATGCACCCCATGATCCTGTTTGCCCTGGCAGCCGCTGCCTGGCACTGGCTGCTCCAGCTAAGTTTATCATTAACTAGGATCCCCAAGTCCTTCTCCATGTCAGATTTAACCAGTGGTTTCCCATTCAGTGTGTAATGGTAATATTAATTCCTTCTTCCCATGTGTATAACATATTAACATAGTAACATAGTTATTAACCCCGTTACCCCCAAGGGTGGTTTGCACGTTAATGACCGGGCCACTTTTTACAATTCTGACCACTGTCCCTTTATGAGGTTATAACTCTGGAACGCTTCAACGGATCCCGGTGGTTCAGACAATGTTTTCTCGTGACATATTGTACTTCATGATAGTGGTAAAATTTCTTTCATATTAACTGCGTTTATTTGTGAAAAAACGGAAATTTGGCGAAAATTTCGCAATTTTCCAACTTTGAATTTTTATGCAATTAAATCACAGAGATATGTCACACAAAATACTTAATAAGTAACATTTCCCACATGTCTACTTTACATCAGCACAATTTTGGAACAAAAATTTTTTTTTGTTAGGGAGTTATAAGGGTTAAAAGTTGACCAGCAATTTCTCATTTTTGCAAAACCATTTTTTTATTTAGGGACCACATCTCATTTGAAGTCATTTTGAGGGGTCTATATGATAGAAAATAACCATGAGTGACACCATTCTAAAAACTGCACCCCTCCAGGTGCTCAAAATCACATTCAAGAAGTTTATTAACCCTTCAGATTTTTCACAGGAATTTTTGAAATGTTTACATAAAAACGAACATTTAACTTTTTTTCACAAAAAAATTACTTCAGCTCCAATTTGTTATATTTTACCAAGGGTAACAGGAGAAAATGGACCCCAAAAGTTGTTGTACAATTTGTCCTGAGTAAGCTGATACCCTATATGTGGGGGTAAACCACTGTTTGGGCGCATGGCAGAGCTCGGAATCGAAGGAGCGCCATTTGACTTTTCAATGCAAAATTGACTGGAATTGAGATGGGACGCCATGTTGCGTTTGGAGAGCCGCTGATGTGCCTAAACATTGAAAACCCCCACAAGTGACACCATTTTGGAAAGTAGACCCCCTAAGGAACTTATTTAGATGTGTGGTGAGCACTTTGACCCATAAAGTGATTCACAGAAGTTTATAATGCAGAGCCATAAAAATAAAAAATCATATTTTTTCACAAAAATGATCTTTTTTACCCCATTTTATTTTCCCAAGGGTAAGAGAAGAAATTGGACCCCAAAAGTTGTTGAACAAATTGTCCTGAGTACGCCGATACCCCCTTATGTGGGGGTAAACCACTGTTTGGGCGCATGGCAGAGCTCGGAAGAGAAGGAGCGCCATTTGACTTTTCAATGCAAAATTGACAGGAATTGAGATGGGATGCCATGTTGCGTTTGGAGAGCCACTGATGTGCCTAAACATTGAAACCCCCCACAAGTGACACCATTTTGGAAAGTAGACCCCCTAAGGAAATCATTTAGATGTGTTGTGAGAGCTTTAAACCCCCAAGTGTTTCACTACAGTTTATAACGCAGAGCAGAGAAAAAAAAAAAATTCCCACAAAAATTATTTTTTAGCCCCCAGTTTTGTATTTTCCCAAGGGTAACAGAAGAAATTGGACCCCAAAAGTTGTTGTCCAATTTGCCCTGAGTACGCTGATACCCCATATGTGGGGGGAACCACCGTTTGGGCGCATGGGAGAGCTCGGAAGGGAAGGAGCGCCATTTGGAATGCAGACTTAGATGGAATGGTCTGCAGGCGTCACATTGCGTTTGCAGAGCCCCTAATGTACCTAAACAGTAGAAACCTCCCACAAGTGACCCCATATTGGAAACTAGACCCCCCAAGGAACTTATCTAGATGTGTTGTGAGAACTTTGAACCCCCAAGTGTTTCACTACAGTTTATAACGCAGAGCCGTGAAAATAAAAAAATTTTGTTTCCCACAAAAATTATTTTTTAGCCCCTAGTTTTGTATTTTCCCAAGGGTAACAGGAGAAATTGGACCCCAAAAGTTGTTGTCCAATGTGTCCTTAGTATGCTGATACCCCATATGTTGGGGTAAACCGCAGTTTGGGCACACGGGAGAGATCGGAAGGGAAGGAGCACTGTTTTACTTTTTCAACGCAGAATTGGCTGGAATTGAGATCGGACGCCATGTCTCTGATGTGCCTAAACAGTGGAAACCCCCCAATTATAACTGAAACCCTAATCCAAACACACCCCTAACCCTAATCTCAACGGTAACCCTAACCACACCCTTAACCCTAATCCCAACCCTATTCTCAACAAGTAAATGTAATCCAAACCCTAACCCTAACTTTAGCCCCAACCTTAACTTTAGCCCCAACCCTAACTGTAGCCCCAACCCTAACCCTAATGGAAAATGGAAATAAATACATTTTTTTTTAATTTTTTTATTTTTCCCTAACTAAGGGGGTGATGAAGGGGGGTTTGATTTACTATTTATAGAGGGTTTTTTAGCGGATTTTTATGATTGGCAGCCGTCACACACTAAAAGACGCTTTTTACTGCAAAAAATTGTTTTTGCGTTACCACATTTTGAGAGCTATAATTTTTCCATATTTTGGTCCACAGAGTCATGTGAGGTCTTGTTTTTTGCGGGACGAGTTGACGTTTTTATTGGTAACATTTTCGAGCACGTGAAACTTTTGATCGCTTTTTATTCCGATTTTTGTGAGGCAGAATGACCAAAAACCAGCTATTAATGAATTTCTTTTGGAGGGGGCGTTTATACCGTTCCGTGTTTGGTAAAATGGATAAAGCAGTTTTATTCTTCGGGTCAGTACGATTACAGCGATACCTCATTTATATCATTTTTTTATGTTTTGGCGCTTTTATAAGAAAAACTATTTTATAGAAAAAAGAATTATTTTTGCATCCCTTTATTCTGAGGACTATAACTTTTTTATTTTTTTGCTGATGATGCTGTATGGCAGCTCGTTTTTTGCGGGACAAGATGATGTTTTCATCGGTACCATGGTTATTTATATCCGTCTTTTTGATCGCGTGTTATTCCACTTTTTGTTCGGCGGTATGATAATAAAGCGTTGTTTTTTGTCTTGGTTTTTTTTTTTCTTATGGTGTTCACTTAAGGGGTTAACTAGTGGGACAGTTTTATAGGTCTGGTCGTTACGGACGTGGCGATACTAAATATGTGTACTTTTCTTTTTACTTAGATAAAGGAATGTATTTATTGGAACAATTTTTTTTGTCATTATTATTTATTTATGAATTTTTATTTATTTATTTATTTATTTATTTATTTTTACACATGTAAAATTTTTTTTTTTACTTTGCCCCAGGGGGGAACATCACAGTAAAGTGACAGATCGCTGATCTGACACTTTGCTGAGCACTGTGTCAGATCAGCGATCTGACATGCACAGCAGGGAGGCTTAGGCTGGTAAGCCACCTCCCTGCAGGACCCGGATGCAGCTCCATGGCCATTTTGGATCCGGGCCTACAGGGAAGAGGAGGTAAGAGACCCTCGGAGCAACGCGATCACATCGCGTTGCTCCAAGGGTCTCAGGGAAGCATGCAGGGATCCCCCTCCCTGCGCGATGCTTCCCTATACCGCTGGAACACTGCAATCATGTTTGATCGCAGTGTGCCGGGGTTAATGTGCCGGGGGCGGTCCGTGACCGCTCCTGGCACATAGTGCCGGATGTCAGCTGCAATAGTCAGCTGACACTCGGCCGCGCTCACCCCGTGAGCGCGGCTGATCGCTCCGGACGTACTATTCCATCCTTGGGAAGAAGGGCCTACCCCACATAGACGGAATAGTACATCCAATGGTAGAAAGGGGTTAAGGTTGAAGGAAGTCCATCTAATTCAATCCATAGCCTAACCTAACATGCCCTAACATGTTGATCCAGAGGAAGGCAAAAAAAAAACAATGTGGCAAAGAGTAAGCTCCACAGTGGGGAAAAAAATTAAACAGTTATTCTCATTGAGATAATCCAGAATAACATCCCTCAGAAACCCTTCAGATATTTTACCAACTCTCCTTTGAACCATGTTCCATTCGGACTGTTGCTTCATGGCCAATGGAAAGGTTCCTAATGAGGCTGATCAGATGGTTCCGCGCACCCAAAAGTTAATTTATTTCAGTTCTTCAATACAAAAAGTGAAACTCATATTATATAGAGTCATTATAGAGAGATCTATTTCAAGTGTTTATTTCTGTTACTGTTGATGATTATGGCTTACACCCAATGAAAACCCAAAAGTCATTATCTCAGTAAATTAGAGTAATTAACAAAAACAAACCCTGCAAAGGCTTCCTAAGGCCATGTTCACACGTTGCGGTTTTTACCGCGGATCCACAGCGTTTTGACTCTGCGGATCTGCAGAAGTTTTCAATGCGGTCTACAGTACCATGTAAACCTATGGAAAACCAAACGCAGCGTTGTTTTTTCCGCAGCATGTCAATTCTTTGTGCGGAACTGCAGCGCTTCTGCACCCATTGACTTGCATTGAGTCGGGCACTTCCGCAGCAAAACCACAGATGTAAAAAAGATCTGCGGTTTAGCTGAGGAAACACTGCAGCTCGGGATGGGTGAAGAGTGTGGGTGGAGTGTGGGCGGTGACTGTGTGCGTGTGTGTGTGCGGGGTCTGCGAGCTCTCCGTGCCGGGTCTGCGGGCCGTCCGGGTGGTCTGTGGCCCATCCGGGTGGTCTGCGGCCCATCCGGGTGGTCTGCGGCCCGTCCGGGGGGTCTGCGGCCTGTCCGGGTGTGTGTGGCACTGTGTGTGTGTACACATGTGTGTTTGTGCATGTGTGTGCGCAGGCATCGTCCAATGGGACTACAAGTCCCATCTGGCTATGCCTGCTACAGTGACAGTGATTGACACATTAGCCAATGATGGGACAGTAGTAGTCCCATCATCCGGCTAATGTGTTGAATGTATAAAAAAACACATACAACATACATACAACATATTACATACATGCATACTACATACATACATGCATACTACATACATACAACATACATACTACATACATACATACAACATACACACTACATACATACAACATACTACATACATACTACATACATACAACATATTACATACATGCATACTACATACATACATGCATACTACATACATACTACCAACATACTACATACATACAACATACTACATGCATACTACATACATACAACATACTACATACATACTACATGCAACATACATACAACATGCAACATACATACAACATACTACATACACACAACATACTACATACATGCAACATACATACTACATACATGCAACATACATACAACATACATACATACAACATGCAACATACTACATACATGCAACACACACACAACAAACTACATACATGCAACATACATACAACATGCAACATACTACATATATACAACATACTACATACACACAACATACTACATACATGCAACATACTACATACATGCAACATACATGCAACATACATACAACATGCAGCATACTACATACATACAACATACTACATACTACATACATACAACATACTACATACATACTACATACATACACCATGCAACATACAGTACATACAACATGCAACATACTACATACATGCAACATATATACAACATGCAACATACTACATACATGCAACATACATACAACAAACTACATACATGCAACATACTACATATATACAACATACTACATACATGCAACATACATACAACATATTAGATACATGCAACATACATACAACATGCAACATACTACATACATACAACATACTACATACATACTACATGCATACAACATACTACATGCATACAACATACTACATACTACATACATACAACATACTACATACATACAACATACATACAACATACTACATACATACAGCATACAACATGCAACATACTACATACATACAACATACTACATACATACAACATGCTACATACATGCAACATACAAACTACATACTACATATATGCAACATGCATACAATATACTACATACATGCAAAATACATACAACATGCAACATACTACATACATACAACATACTACATACATAAAACATACAACAAACTACATACATGCAACATACATACAACATGCAACATACTACATATATACAACATACTAGAAAAAGGAGTACCAAAGGAGCATAGAGGTAGTGAAAAAATTAGCAATTTTATTAATTTAACAAGCATAAAGTGCATAGTAAGTTAATACATAGTATGGTGAAAAAGGATGGTTAAAAGGAAGGTGAGTATCCACCGGTGCAAACTGCCACTAGTTATATCATGCATTGAATCAGAGAAGGAAAGCAACCATCAGTATACAATAAAGATCAGCCCGTGGGTAAAAGAATATCCCACAGCCTCAGATAATAGTACAACCATGAGTGGTTTAAAATGAGGGATATCTTAAATAAACACTGGCCGGTCTTGTTGACTGAGCCATCACTAGCCTCCGCTCTGGGTGATTTCCCGTCAATGACTGCCAGAAGATCCCCAAATCTGGGTAACCTTCTAGTTCGCAGTCACTATGTTCCACCAATCGTTAACCCATTTAGTTCTAGGGGCCCACTTTTGAGCTCCTTCAAATGTGGTAATTGCCTCGCATGTACCAACATGTTGCGGACCTCGTCATTTAAGTCATCTGATGGGTCTAGGGAATATGACATTAGACAACATATTACATGTAGTACATCTAACGTCATATATTACGCCACATGCGGATGCTCTCTGATATATGTGGGACTCACATCTAGAGAACTCCAGGTGCGCGTCCGTGAACACGTCAGGGACATCCTCGTGGCGCGTAAGGTGACTGATGCCTCTGACCTGAAGACACTTCCCCGACATTTTAAACAGTTTCATAATTGTGAGGCTGGGACTCTTCAGGTCAGGGGCATAGAAAGTATCCATCTGGGAGGCAGGGGTGGCAACTATAAAAGGGTTTTGGCGCAACGTGAGGCTGCCTGGATTGTGCACCTTGATACTATGACTCCCAATGGACTCAACGAGTCCCTCAGCTTCTCCTCCTTTTTATGAATTCAGGAATTATGATATACTTTGTCTTGAGACCTTGTAAATGTCTTTTCTATATAAGGATAAACTTTGATGATTTTTGGCTCCTGGTGTACCTTTCTTGTGCTCACCCAATTATGGCTCCTGGTGTGTGAGTCCTTTGTTTGGATTCTTCCTTGTTGTTTTTAAATTGTTTTGTATATATTAATATAATTTTTCTTATGTTATTTTTAGTTTTATATTCTTCTCTTACATCTTGCTCTGACCTTCAGGACATCGTACAAGAGCGGACTATTTTTAATATTGGAAAAATGGTAATTACTTACCGGTAATTTGATTTTCCAGATCCATGACGGCACCTAACGTGAGAGATGGTCCCAGCCCCCCAGGAACAGGAAACCTGCATAGGAGATAAAAGATGGGGGGGCCACCTCCTCAGTTTGTTGACAGAGTATGTAAGGTAACCACTTTGTTAGTTCATGCTTAATGTAATATTACATTTATCTCCATGGCTGCTACACGGTGTAGTTATATTTCCCCATCAACTTTTTATCATCTGTATATATTTTTATCTTATATTATATATACATTTTATATATATATATATATATATATATATATATATATACATTTTTACATATATATATATATATATATATATATATATATATATATATGTATATATATATGTTTAATTATTTTTTTTTTTGTGCAACACACAACCATCACCAAGATAGGGCGGGAATTAATACGGTGCCGTCATGGATCTGGAAAATCAAATTACCGGTAAATAATTATCATTTTTTCCCTTCCCCATGACGGCACCTAACGTGAGAGGAGAAAATAGAAGAAGACTCCTAGGGTGGGATAACAGCCGATAAGACTTTCCTCCCAAAGGCAAGACTTGAAAGCCCCAAGTTCAACCTATAGTGGCGAAAGAAGGTAGAGGGTGAAGACCATACTGCCGCATTACAAATTTGTTCTATCAACGCGTTTGCCCTCTCCGCCCAGGATGTGGTGATAGCTCTTGTGGAGTGTGCTGTCACCCCTAGTGGAGGGCATTGCCCTGCAGATGAGTAAGAGAGTGCAATAGCCATGCAGAGCCAGCGTGCAATAGTAGATTTTGTGGCTTTTTTACCCGTTTGCTCCCTGAAAGGAAACAAAAAGGGCTGAAGACTGACGCCATAATTATGTCACCTCCAGATATTGGATTAGACAACGTTTGACATCAAGGCAATGAAAGGTTTGTTCTCCCTGGGATTTTGGATTGGAGCAAAATGAGGGTAAAACTATCTCCTGGTCCCTAAGGAATTTTGAATTCACCTTTGGTAAGAAGGCCGGATCAGTTTTGATTATTACCCTATCCTCCAGGATTGTAGTGTATGGAGGATCAATAGAGAGAGCCTGGATCTCGCTAATGCAACGGGCCGAAGTCAGGGCAACCAGGAGAACCGTTTTTAGGGTTAGAGATTTTTCTGATATGGAGTTAAGAGGCTCAAAAGGAGGAGAGGTTAAGGTCTGGAGCACTAAATTTAGATCCCAGGGAGCAACTTTTGGCCGAGGTTTAAATGGTCTGGCTGTGAAGGAGGCTCGGATGAACCTGTAAACCCAGGGGTGATCAGCCAATTTTTGATCAAATAAAGCGCCAAGTGCTGAGACTTGCACCTTTAGGGTGCTGGTAGACGACCCCCGTTCCAGACCTTTTTGGAGGAACTCTAAGACTTCCCTAATTGGGACTTTTTGGGTGGTGGTTGATAGGCGACGCCCTGAGAACTCTAGAAATTTTTCCCAGATTTTTTGGTATTTATTGGATGTAGTTTCTTTCCTGCTGGATAGCAGAGTAGAAATTAACGGAGCTGAGAAACCCTTAGCTAGTAGGAGTCCCCTCTCAAGTTCCAGGCAGTGAGATGTAGACTGTGTACTTGAGGATGGAACACTGGACCCTGGTGTAGTAGATTCGGCACATCTGGAAGGACCCATGGGTCCGATATGGACAAACGCCTGAGCCAGGTGAACCAGGAAGGGTGCGATCAGTATTATTCGTGACGCATCCTCCCGAATTATTTTCAACACTGTTGGTATTAGCGGAATAGGGGGAAATGCGTAGGCCAGTTGGAACTTCTATTGGTGTAACAGCGCATCCACTCCTTCTGGGTTCTCTCGTGGATTCAGGGAATAGAACCTTTCTACCTTCCGGTTTTGTTTTGTGGCAAAGAGGTCTATCTGTGGGATACCCCAGAGAGCACAGATTTCCCCCAAAATTTCCTGATTTAGAGACCATTCGTTCTGATGTAGTACATGCCTGCTCAAGAAGTCTGCGACAAGGTTGTTTGTTCGTTTCAGATGTGTACTTGTCAATGATAGGAGGTGATTTTCTGCCCACTAAAACAGTCTTTTGGTTTCTTCTAACAGAGATATTGACCTTGTTCCTCCTTGACGGTATATGTAGGAGACTGCCGTGCTGTTGTCGGACAAAACCACTAGGTGTTTCCCTTTGATAATCTCTCCTGTCTGCAGAACTGCCAGCCTTACTGCTGTTAGCTCCTTTAGGTTGGAGGATGCTAACTCCATCTGAGGATCCCATCTGCCTTGCAGAATCTGATCTTCCAAATGTGCTCCCCAGCAGAGAGGGCTCGCATCCGTGGTTAGCACCACTGGATTTTGAACTGACCATGGCACCCCGTTTTTTAAATTTCCTATTTTTAGCCACCAATCTAAAGAGTCCTGCACTTGTGGCCATAGAACGATCTTCGGTTTAAATTGTGGGGACTTTTTGTTTGTTCGGTAAGTATTTGCCATTGTAGTTCCCCTGAATGCAATTGTGCCCACCGAACTGCTGGGATTGTGGCTGTCAACATCCCCAGAAGGGACATGGCTTCTCTTAACGAGATGGGCCGGCCTGGTTGTGTTCGATTTATCTTTTGTTTTATGGCGTTGATTTTCCTGTCCGGAAGGATACAAATTTGCTCGGTTGAGTCCAGTTGAATTCCCCGGAATTCGTGCTTCTGGACTGGAAGCATTTTTGATTTTTTTAAATTGATCAACCACCCTAATTTGGACAATAGGTCCCGTACTTTTGAGACTGCCATTACGCATTCTTCCTGGCTGTCCGCTACAATGAGAAAGTCGTCTAGATAGTGTATTAGTAAGATATTTTCCTTTCTTACTAACGATGCCATCTGTGAAATTATCTTTGTAAAGATTCTGGGAGCCACTGACACTCCGAAAGGGAGACATTGGTACTGTAGATGAGTAGGGATTTTATTTATTTCTACTATTAGTCTTAAGAATTGTTGATGCTCTACACAAATGGGAACATGATAATAGGCATCTGTGAGGTCTATTACTGCCATGTAACAGCCTGGATATAGCAGTTTTATTGTAGTTTTTAACGTCTCTATTTTGAATTTTTCTCCTTTGATATATTGATTTAGGGATTTTAGATTGAAAATTGTTCTTAGTGAACCATCAGGCTTTGGCGTGAGGAATAGGGTACTGTAAAACCCTTTCCCAATTTCTTGTGTTGGTACTTTTACGAGAACTCGTTTTTCCCTGAGGAGATGGACTTCCCTTTCCAATGTTGCCTGATTTCTTTTTGCGACATGGGTGATTTTTACTCGATGAGGAGGGAGGTGAAGTTTAGACGCAGGCCTTCAGTCAAAAGAGATATTACCCACTGTGATGTTTGTAGTTTTTCCCATTGGTGGGCAAAATAGCCTCCCCCCCACCCGGATATCGGCGTCATTGCTGTTTGGGGTCTGACTTCTGAGGAGGCTTATTAAAGAGCTATCCTCTTTTTCTTCTCTCACCCCAGGGCTTCCCACGTGTAGATTTATCCCCTGGCCGACCACGGCCTGTTTTTCCTGAACCCCGAAAGGAACGCCGGTTATCATTCCACCGCCATCTTGAGAAGGGGGGAGGTGGGAAGTGTTTTTTTCTTATCTGCAGCCTTCTCTAGAATCTCATCTAGTGCCTTTCCAAATAGATATTGGCCCTCACAAGGGACTGCACACAATTTGACTTTAGACTGAAAGTCCGCTGACCAATTTTTAAGCCACAATGCCCTTCTACCAGAGTTGGAGAGGGCACATGCACGGGCAGAAAATCGCACTGAGTCAATGGCGGCATCTGCCAGGAAGCCTGCCGCATTTTGAAGTGAGGGTATTACCTCTAAGAGTCTCTCCCTTGGACATTTGTCCCTTATTTGCTCACTGAATTCCTCTAACCACTTTATCATGGCCCGAGCTGTACAAGTGGCGGCCACTCCTGGCTTAAATGCCCAAGTCGATGCTTCCCATGCCAATTTTAAGAAGGCGTCCGCCTTTTTATCAAGAGGGTCTTTAAGAGCCCCCATGTCTTCAAAGGGAAGCGCTATGCCCTTGGAAGTGCTTGCAATTGCCGAGTCCAATTTAGGAGCTTTTTCCCACTTATCACAGATTTCTTCCTCAAATGGATATTTGCGCTTAAGGGCCTGAGGAACTGACATTTTTTTATTTGTTTTTTTCCACTCTTTTTTAATTAAAGGGCCACTGTCACCCCCCCCCCCCCCCAGCCGTTATAAACTAAAAGAGCCACCTTGTGCAGCAGTAATGCTGCAGTCTAACAAGGTGGCTCTTTTAGTTTTTGATTCATTTATTACCTCAAAAAAGCGTTTTAAAAATTGGCCACACATACCAGATATTGTACCAGGAGGCGGTCCGAAGCGTCCTGTATGAAGCTCCCAACTGCCGTCACTCTTCTCTTCAGGGGCGATGGTACCCGCCCCCTGAGCGCTGTTATCTTCTGAAATCCGGCGCCTGCGCTGTGCGTGCCTGCCTGGGGCCTGCGCAGTGTTCATTGTCAGTGCGGCCACACTGTTGCTGAATCCCCTGCCCCGCACTGTTATTCATTATGCACAGTGCGGGGCTGGGGTTCCTGGGAAGGCGGGGGAGCGTCGGAGCTGGGGAGCGTCTAAACAGCGCAGTGCGCATGCCCAGGAACCCCAGCCCCGCACTGTGCATAATGAATAACAGTGCGGGGCGGGGGATTCAGCAACAGTGTGGCCGCACTGACAATGAACACTGCGCAGGCCCCAGGCAGGCACGCACAGCGCAGGCGCCGGATTTCAGAAGATAACAGCGCTCAGGGGGCGGGTACCATCGTCCCTGAAGAGAAGAGTGACGGCAGTTGGGAGCTTCATACAGGACGCTTCGGACCGCCTCCTGTTACAATATCTGGTATGTGTGGCCAATTTTTAAAACGCTTTTTTGAGGTAATAAATGAATCAAAAACTAAAAGAGCCACCTTGTTAGACTGCAGCATTACTGCTGCACAAGGTGGCTCTTTTAGTTTATAACGGCTGGGGGGGGGGGGTGACAGTGGCCCTTTAAGTTTAACACATTTTCGTGAAAGGGAAAAACTCTGTGTTTTTTCACCTCTAAGTTGCTAAACATAGAATCTTGGGTTGTTCTATGTTCTTTTGGTGTTTCAACCCCCAATGTTGCTCTAACTAGCTTAAGTAGTTTCCCAACATCCTCAGATAGTACATACGGCCGACCATACTCTTCATCTGAAGAGTCTAAATCGGAGTCATCATCAGGTGGCAATTCCCCTGGTTCGTCTTCTGATTCCACGTCAGAGGTTTGGGCAGGTTTAGGAGGTGGATTTTCGGAGCTATGTAACCCATGCTGTTTCATTTGCTCCTTTACTGTGATTTTTACTTCATCCCTAACGATAGCTTTTATATTTTGGAGTAACGATGAAGACTCCTCGGCCACAGTTTGTTGTATACATAAGCGACAGATCCGTTTGTCATAAGTTTTAGGGAGAGCTTTATCACAGAGAGCGCAGACTTTGTTTTTTTGCTTGGCCGTAACCTTCCTCCCCTGCACAATATAATACAGAGATACTGTGTTACTGACATGTCATTTGCCTTACAAAGGCACTCACCCACCGAACCTTTAGTACCACGGGGGTCTGTGGAACGTCCACTGGCACCGGCGATTCCGCAGTCGGGTCCGCCATGTTGGAGAGGCTATTGGCACTGCTGCTCATGCCTTGTCTCTTAATATAGTATAGAGGAGATAGCGGTGTGAGCGTCCCTGAACTTCCTCCCTCCAGGGAGTGTCAGCACAGCGCTCTCCTCGGCGTGTGACGCTACTTCCGGTTGAACCCGGAAGTACCCCCATTCACCCCGGCACGCCTCTGCCCCGACCCAGCCTCCGGCCAGGAGTGGACACCGGGGAGCCCCCAGCGGGAAGGATGCCACCAACGCAGCGCCTGGTGAGAAATGTGGCCGTACACGCCGCCAGCTGCTCCTGCCGCGGGCCTCGGTCTCCAGACCGGCACCACCAGAGAGCGATCCCTCTGGGACGACGCGCAGATTCCCCACAGGAACAGGAAACCAAACTGAGGAGAGAGGTGCCGCCCCCATCTTTTATCTCTTATGTAGGTTTCCTGTTCCTGGGGGGCTGGGACCATCTCTCATGTTAGGTGCTGTCATGGGGAAGGGAAAATTCTACATATATTGCACATTCTTCAATCAACTTTGTATGCAGCACACCATATATGGACTGTTTGTATCGTGTGGTATACTCTATGGATGTGTACCCTACATTGGTGTAATTATATGCAGTGGTCTGAGCGGTCACCAAACATTTTTGCTATCCAGCAATTAACATATATTGCCTATGTGAATGGCTCAGACTCTATGCGCCCCTAATATACTTATTGTTTATCTGTTATGTTTTCATCCATCCTGTTGACAGTACTCCATATGTAACCTGTAAATATGAGTCTGAGTCTATCTCCGGTGCAGCTGTAGGGCGCATGCGCTGCGTGTGGTCCTTTCTGCTCCCCGTCGGGGGAGCGGCATCACTCTAGTCTCACGCATGCGCTGTGGGCTTCCCTACCCATAGCGGCTGTGCGACGCTTGACGCCGTCTCTGACGCGGGGCTCGGCACTCCATGCGCGCATGCGCCATTAATGCGGCTATTATTGGTGGGGACGCATCATGTGATACGTCACATGGTTTATAGTCCGCTCTATTTGAAGGCCCCTGTCTTGTTCTGAGTCACTCCCCTTGAAAAAGCTGACACTCGTGGTAGGCGAAACGCGCGTCGGGGATTCTTCCTGGTTGGATCCGACCTGGTGCACACTGCCCTATTACATTTAATTGGTAAGTGCGGCTTCTTACTATTATCTGAAGCTGTGGGATATTCTTTTACCCATGGGCTGATCTTTATTGTATACTGATGGTTGCTTTCCTCCTCTGATTCAATGCATGATATAACTAGTGGCAGTTTGCACCGGTGGATACTCACCTTCCTTTTAACCATCCTTTTTCACCATACTATGTATTAACTTACTATGCACTTTATGCTTGTTAAATTAATAAAATAGCTAATTTTTTCACTACCTCTACGCTCCTTTGGTACTCCTTTTTCTAGTAGTTGGTTTGCTGCATTGGTTTGCTGCATGGAGTTGGTTTGCTGCTTTGGGCTGTGGGTTTTATGGCACTATTTAATGCTCTAAATTCCCCTTGGTCTTACTATATTGCCTGGTTTTGTTTTCATATATACAACATACTACATACATGCAACATACATACAACATATTAGATACATGCAACATACATACAACATGCAACATACTACATACATACAACATACTATATACATACTACATACATACAACATACTACATACATACAACACACTACATACATACAGCATACAACATGCAACATACATACAACATGCAACATACATACAACATGCAACATACCACATACATACTACATACAACATACTACATACATGCAACATGCATACAACATGCAACATACATACAACATGCAACATGCTACATACAACATACTACATACATACAACATACTACATACATGCAACATACAAACTACATACTACATACATGCAACATACATACAACATGCAACATACTACATACATGCAACATATTACATACATGCAACATATTACATACATGCAACATGCTACATACATGCAACATACTACATACATGCAACATATTACATACAACATACATACAACATACTACATACATACATACATCTAGACATACAGTACATTAAACATAGAGTGCATCACCATCACTTGTCACTTTGATCCCCAAAGCCAATGTCACCTGTAAAAAATATTAAAATAATAAACAAACAATATATTCCCTGATCCGCAGAAATCCAATTAAAACGAGTGTCCCACAACGATCTCCCGTGGAGAGCAGCAGCATCAGCTGATGCGACCGCTCTCCAGGGGCTCCAGGAATACAATGACGGAAGATAACCTTCCGCACTGTATTCCTCCGCCACTGTAAAAAAATAGTCCCTAGTCTCACTTGTGGCACTGCTATGTGAGAAAGTTCCCACGCAGCAATGCCATAAAGTGAGACCAATCAACTCAGGTAACCTCAGTAATGCACTGCAGGAGCAATTGTCTCCTGTCAGTGTGTCACTGAAGGTCTATAGAGCAGTGACATCACCCGATGTCACTGTTCTATAGGGGAGATCGCCGTGGGACACTAATTATTAATTGGACTACGGTGGACAGGTAGTATATGGTTGGTTTATTATTTTAATTTTTTTGCAGGCGATCAAGTATAGTAAGTATGGTTAAATTAAGAATATTAAAATACTTTTTTCTGGCTGTGTCTTTATTTTGTTTTTAACTCTTTCACTACTATAGGATTAATAATGGATAGGCGTCTTATTGATGCCTCTCCATTATTAACCAGGCTTAATGTCACCTTACAATAGCAAGGTGAGATTAACCCCTTATAATCCCATATCCCACCGCTACTCAGGAGTGGGAAGAGAGGGGCTAAGTGCGGGAATTGCTGCATCTCACAGATGCGCCATTTCTGGGGCGGCTGGGGGCTGGTATTTGTAGCCGGGGGGCCAATATCCATGGCCCCTCTCTAGGCTATGAATATCAGCCCGCAGCTGTCTACGTAGCCTTTCTGGCTATAAAATATAGGGGGACCCCACATCATTTTTTGGGGGGTCCCCCTATTTTAATAGCCAGTAAAGGCTATGCAGACAGCTGCGGGCTGATATTCATAGCCTGGGAGGGGCCATGGGTATTACCCCCTTCCCAGGCTACAAATATTGGCCCCCGGCCATTGGCTTTCCCCCTCTGGCGCAGAAAATTGTGCGGGAGCCCACGCCATTTTTTTCCGTTTTTTAATTTTTTTATTAAATGTTCAATAAGAAACATAGGCCTTGCTATTATATATCTATGGATATATCTATAGATATATCCATAGATAAATCTATATATCTATACATAGATAACTATGGATATATGTATAGATATATCTATAGATATAACTATGGATATATCTATAGATATAACTATGGCTATATCGATCTATAGATATATTTATAGATAGATAGATATATCTGTAGATACATAGATATATCTATCCATATATCTTTCTGGCTACTTTCACACATCAGGTTTTTGCCATCAGGCACAATCCGGCGAGTTTTGAAAAAACGGATCCGTGGTTTTTTTTCCGCCGGATCCGTTTCTTTCTCGTAGTTATATTAGCGCCGGATTGCGCCTGATGGCCACACGTTTCATCCGTTTTTTGCCGGATCCATCAGAACAGCGGTTTCCAGCGGACGGAGAAAACATACAGAACGTCTGTCCGGCGAAAAAACGCCCAGCGACGGATCCGGCGAAAAACGTATGAAACTGAGATGTGAAATGATGAACCCGGCCTCCGAATCCAGTTTTTCATGCATTTTTCCATTGAAATCATGTACATTTTTCATTCTCTCTCTCTCAAAAAAAGGGATCAGTTGCATCAGTTTTTCACTATTTGCAACGGAAGCGTTTTATCAAAAATTCGCCGGATCCTGCCTGATGGATAGATGTAGACAGATATATGAATAGTTAAGCTACTTTCAAACATCAGTTTGTTTCCGTCAGGCAGGATCGGGCGAATTTTTGAAAAAACGGATCCGTTGCAAATAGTGAAAAATTTATGCAACTGATCCGTTTGTTTTTTTAGAGAGAGAGCGACAGAGAATGGAAAATGTGCATGATTTCAAAGGAAAAAATGCATGAAAAACCAGATTTGGAGGCCGGATTCATCACTTCAATCTCAGTTTCATACGTTTTTCGCCGGATCCGTCGCTGTGAGTTTTTTGCCGGACAGAAAAAACTTTCCTCTGTACGTTTTCTCCGTCCGCCGGAAACAGTTTCTTTTGACGGATCCGGCAAAAAACGGATGAAACGTGTGGCCATCAGGCGCTAATACAACTCTAAGAGAAAAAAAACGGATACGGCAAAAAAAAACAAAAACGGATCTTTTTTTTTTCAAAACTTGCCAGATTATGCCTGACGGCAAAAATCTGATGTGTGAAAGTAGCCTAACTATCCATATATCTATCTACATCTATCTATCTATCTATCTCATTCCATCCATCTATCTATCTATCTGTTTGTCTGTCTGTCTGTGTGTGTAATGGAGTGTGGGTTGGACAAATGTAAAAGAGGAGGTTGGACAAAACATGACATCACAAATCTTTTTTTTTTGTTCAAGAATACATCTTTATTTAGCTTTCAAAAATGCATACAAAACCGCATCAAAACCGAGCAAAAAAACGCATCAAAACCATGCAAAAAAAACGCATCAAAAATGCATCTGCGTTTTCTGTCAAGAGCTGCGGATTTAGTGCAGGAAAATCCGCAGGCAAATCTGCAATGTGTGCGCATACCTTAAGTGTTTAAAAAGGACCCTTAGGGTATATGCAGGATTGCATCAGGATTTGGTCAGGATTTTTCATCAGTATTTGTAAGCCAAAACCAGGAGTGGAACAATTAGAGGAAAAGTATAATAGAAACATATGCTCCACTTTTGCATTTATCACCCACTCCTGGTTTTGGCTTACAAATACTGATGAAAAATCCTGACCAAATCCTGATGCAATCCTGAACGTGGACACATACCCTTAGTCTGTTTCAGTAGGCTCCACAATCATGGTGAAGACTACTGACTTGACAGATGTCCAGAAGGCAGTCATTGACACACTCCACAAGGAGGGTAAGCCACAAAAGGTAATTGTTAAAGAAGCTGGCTGTTCACAGAGTGCTGTATCCAAGCATATTAATGAAAAGTTGAGTGGAAAGAAAACGTGTGGTAGAAAAAGGTGCACAAGCAACCGGGATAACCACAGCCTTGAAAGGATTGTTAAGAAAATGCCATTCAAAAATTTGGGGGAGATTCACAAGCAGTGGACTGCTGCTGGAGTCATTGCTTCAAGAGCCACCACACACAGACGTATCCAGGACATGAGCTACAAGTGTCCATTCCTTGTGTCAAGCCACTCATGACCAAGAGACAAGGCCAGAAGCATCTTACCTGGGCCAAGGAGAAAAAGAACTGGACTGTTGCATAGTGGTCCAACGTGCTGTTTTCATATGAAAGTAAATTTTGAATTTCATTTGGAAATCAAGGTTCCAGAGTCTGGAGGAAGAGTGGAGAGGCCACAGTACAAGCTGCTTGAGGTCTAGTGTGAAGTTTCCACTATCAGTGATGGTTTGGGGAGCCATGTTATCTGCTGGTGTAAGTCCCCTGTGTTTTATCAAAACCAAAGTCAGCGCAGCCGTCTACCAGGAAATATTTGAGCAATTCATGCATCCCTCTGCCAACAAGCTTTTTGGAGATGGAAATATAATTCTCCAGCAGGACTTGGCACCTGTTCACACTGCCAAAAGTACCAATACCTGGTTTAAAAACAACAGTATCCACTCAGCAAATACCCATCAAAAACAACTACTACTATTGGCACTAGACATTGAAAAGGCGTTTGACTCACTATCATGGCCTTATCTATTCTCTGTCCTCACAAGATTTGGTTTTCCATCTCAATTTATTTCATGTATTTGCCTTCTTTACAATAACCCGATGGCATACCTAAAACTCCCAACAATGCACCCAGCTCCGGTTAAATTACAACGAAGTACAAGACAGGGCTCCCCACTGTCCCCGGCCCTTTTTGCACTAGCTATAGAAACCCTTGCAGAAGCCATTAGAAAAAATCCGAATATAACAGGTCCCTCAGATCTAGATGACCAATATAAAGTCAGTCTGTTCGCAGATGATCTTCTTTTAACCGTTACCAACCCCCACACCACTCTTGCTAATTTATTTTCTTTGCTTCGTGATTTTGAAACTATTTCTGGTCTCAAGATAAATGTAGATATGGAGAACCTTTAACGAGGTCTCCACCAGAGATGATTGATGACTACCTTTAGATAATGTGTCACAGCAATATCTTCAGTCTTCTATAGATAATTCAAAACCCAGGTCCCTCTCCCAGTTTATCATGTAATTCAACTTTTTCTCATCATGAGGATTAATAATTGAATACAGGTCCTTCTCAAAAAATTAGCATATAGTGTTAAATTTCATTATTTTCCATAATGTAATGATTACAATTAAACTTTCATATATTATAGATTCATTATCCACCAACTGAAATTTGTCAGGTCTTTTATTGTTTTAATACTGATGATTTTGGCATACAACTCCTGATAACACAAAAAACCTGTCTCAATAAATTAGCATATCAAGAAAAGGTTCTCTAAATGACCTATTACCCTAATCTTCTGAATCAACTAATTAACTCTAAACACATGCAAAAGATACCTGAGGCTTTTAAAAACTCCCTGCCTGGTTCATTACTCAAAACCCCCATCATGGGTAAGACTAGCGACCTGACAGATGTCAAGAAGGCCATCATTGACACCCTCAAGCAAGAGGGTAAGACCCAGAAAGAAATTTCTCAACAAATAGGCTGTTCCCAGAGTGCTGTATCAAGGCACCTCAATGGTAAGTCTGTTGGAAGGCAAAAATGTGGCAGAAAACGCTGTACAACGAGAAGAGGTGACCGGACCCTGAGGAAGATTGTGGAGAAGGACCGATTCCAGACCTTGGGGAACCTGAGGAAGCAGTGGACTGAGTCTGGTGTGGAAAGGCGTGTGCAGGAAATGGGCTACAGGTGCCGCATTCCCCAGGTAAAGCCACTTTTGAACCATAAACAGCGGCAGAAGCGCCTGACCTGGGCTACAGAGAAGCAGCACTGGACTGTTGCTAAGTGGTCCCAAGTACTTTTTTCTGATGAAAGCAAATTTTGCATGTCATTCGGAAATCAAGGTGCCAGAGTCTGGAGGAAGACTGGGGAGAAGGAAATGCCAAAATGCCTGAAGTCCAGTGTCAAGTACCCACAGTCAGTGATGGTGTGGGGTGCCATGTCAGCTGCTGGTGTTGGTCCACTGTGTTTCATCAAGGGCAGGGTCAATGCAGCTAGCTATCAGGAGATTTTGGAGCACTTCATGCTTCCATCGGCTGAAATGCTTTATGGAGATGAAGATTTCATTTTTCAGCACGACCTGGCACCTGCTCACAGTGCCAAAACCACTGGTAAATGGTTTACTGACCATGGTATTACTGTGCTCAATTGGCCAGCCAACTCTCCTGACCTGAACCCCATAGAGAATCTGTGGGATATTGTGAAGAGAAAGTTGAGAGACGCAAGACCCAACACTCTGGATGAGCTTAAGGCCGCTATTGAAGCATCCTGGGCCTCCATAACATCTCAGCAGTGTCACAGGCTGATTGCCTCCATGCCACGCCGCATTGAAGCAGTCATTTCTGCCAAAGGATTCCCGACAAAGTATTGAATGCATAACTGAACATTATTATTTGATGGTTTTTTTGTTTGTTATTAAAAAACACTTTTATTTGATTGGACGGGTGAAATATGCTAATTTATTGAGACAGGTTTTTTGGGTTATCAGGAGTTGTAGGCCAAAATCATCAGTATTAAAACAATAAAAGACCTGACAAATTTCAGTTGGTGGATAATGAATCTATAATATATGAAAGTTTAATTGTAATCATTACATTATGGAAAATAATGAAATTTAACACTATATGCTAATTTTTTGAGAAGGACCTGTATATCAAAAAAATTGTACCTCTTCCCATAGGATCATTGATATGTTTTTGTTCAAAATTGGAGCTGGAAAGAGGGTTTTTATTTGGTATAAGTCTTTTAGCAAAATGGAATATTTGGTTCATTCGTAAGAATTCTCTTACCGGAGGTTCATATTTCTGAATAAACTCCTGTCTATCCAATAATATATTAAATGGTGAACACAAATGTTTTAGTGTAAAAAATCCCTTTAAGACCCACACCTCTTCTCATGGTGGATCTTAAAGGGATCACTCTGTTTATAATGACTCTATATAATATATGAGTTTCACTTTTTGTACTGAAGAACTGAAATAAATTAACTTTTTGATGATATTCTAATTTTGTGAGAAGCACCAGTATACGGGTGTGCGGAACCATCTGATGAACCTCATTAGGAACCATTACATTGACCAAGAAGCAACAGTCCAAATGTAACATGGTTCAAATTAGAGCGAGGTGTCCGACAAGAATGTGTCCTTTCACCATTTCTCTGCAATTTGTATGCAGAAGCTTATTTGCGGGAAAATAGTGTTAGTTGATGTGGCAGGTTCCCTTTAAGCTTTAAATAATTTAGCTATAATTGGCTAGCTCACCTCAGTGAATGAGATCCACTTCTGTAGTCTTGTTTACCAAACTTCTGAGTAGCATATCCTTTTTGTTTTACAATGTCCATCCATGTTGGGTAATCTGGATCTAGACACTTGTAGTTATTCCAGGATTCTATCAAGTGGGGGAATAGACCACTCCACATAGCTAGAATGAAGCAGAGGTAATAATTGATATACTTATCAGCAGCAATTAGATTATTGGTAAGATTATATTTTGAGACTCACAGAAACAAACTAGAACAACAAAAGTAGAAAAATTGGTTGAAAACGTATGCCCGGCAGCAGCTTTACATGACTATTCCTAATGCACTCTAAATTGTCTCACAGTTTCTTCGCAAGCACCGTGGTTGGAAGACAGATGATTCCTGATGCCTGCATCAATGACACTGTTATCCATAAATCCACTTGTTAGTGTAATATTGGTACTTTAGGTAAAGACTGCACATTATTTGAGGTGTAGTACAGTCAGGAAATGTATTAATTGGTGGGACTACATTTACAGTATGTAGGTATTCTAAATAATACTTTATTTTTTACTTATAGAGCATCCACCAACATGAATTGTCATCATTCAATCTATAGTGGTGCATGTTATATCATAGATATTGGAAGAAATAGATAATATCTTTGTGCCATCTAAGGTCTGATTCACATATTTGTGTTTTGCAGTCTGAGTATTGAACGCGATGCACAGACCACCTCTAGTTCTCCTGACCAAAACTCAATAGAATCATAGGGATATAGTAGGCTGTCTGGTTTGGGCCAGAGACCTGTGGACAGTCCATGCACTGTGGTCCCGTGCTCAAACCACAAAACATGTAAATCTGGCCTATGTCAGTAGACCAAAACTGTCAAACTAGGAGTCCTCAGCACTAAATCCTATAGCCTACATTCCTGCTATTAAAGGCAAACTTAAGAAAGCAAATGGAAAGTAGATTTTGAAAAGACATAGATTTTTTGGGCAATAAAATTACAGTTCATATGTAGAATGTCATGTCGTTTACTATTTAGATACAGCAATGGTTAATTCTTCTGTTTTCCATTAGGTTCATGACATCATGTGAATAAAAAAAAACTAGTTGAATCCTTCTAAGCTCTATGTATGTAAACTCTGAAAGTTGCAAACATAGAACTAGAATACTTTTGTCATTTTTGGGCATAAAAGTATTTCCATTGATTTATTTAGCCAAAACGGTACCACAATATAATTTTTTTCTTGTACATCATAAGATCTACTGTGTGTAGAAACAGGAATTCTTTTTACCCTGCACGAGTCATCCCCCTCTTATCCTGATCCAGCAGTTCCGCTGCTCTCCTGTCCCAGGGATTTTGCAGTAATGTTGAATTTAAGTTCTAATTCTGATTAATGCAGGGAAAAGAGACCAGGCATATAATAATAATCCGCATGCGGATGATTGCGCAATATTTGATGCCTCAAAAAATGCAACATGTTGCGTTCGCCGGAAACCGCCGCATACTGCGAAACGACACCTGTGTACGAATCCGCATGCGAACGCAAGCAAAAACATGTCCATGCGTACACAATGTTAAAAATATGTACGCATGACGCATGCGGATCTATGCGGATCATACGCTGCGCACAGAAACGCTAATGTGGACCGGGCCTAACCTGGAAAAATAATCCCATCGTTATAGGGGTGTGGCTTCATTAGAGATTACATTTTAAATGTTTTTCATTGTTTTTCAGTGCCTTTCCTGCTTTAATAAAATTTCAGACACATTTTCCATTAGTGCACGATGTTTTTTTATGCAACTCTTCTTTACTCTTCCCCCATAGCAACCACTGATACTTGTGGTATATATATATATACTGTATATATATATATATATATATATATATATATATATATATATATATATATATATATATATATATACTAGATTGTGGCCCGATTCTAACGCATCGGGTATTCTAGAATAGTCCCCGTAGTATATGGACAATGATGATTCCAGAATTCGCGGCAGACTGTGCCCGTCGCTGATTGGTCGAGGCAACCTTTATGACATCATCGTCGCCATGGCAACCATTATGACATCTACGTCGATACTGTGCCCGTCGCTGATTGGTCGATTGCTCGACCAATCAGAGATGTGGGATTTCCAGGACAGACAGACAGACAGAAAAACCCTTAGACAATTATATATATAGATATATATACAGTTATATGAAAAAGTTTGGGCACCCCTATTAATCTTAAGCTTAATGTTTTCTAAAAAATTTTTTTTTTTGCAACAGCTATTTCAGTTTCATATATCTAATAACTGTTGGATACAGTAATGTTTCTGCCTTGAAATGAGGTTTATTGTACTAACAGAAAATGTGCAATCTGCATTCAAACAAAATTTGACAGGTGCATAAGTATGGGCACCCTTATCATTTTCTTGTTTTAAATACTCCTACCTACTTTTTACTGACTTACTAAAGCACTTTTTTTGGTTTTGTAACCTCATTGAGCTTTGAACTTCATAGCCAGGTGTATGCAATCATGAGAAAAGCTACTTAAAGTGGCCACTTGCAAGTTGTTCTCCTGTTTGAATCTCCTCTGAAGAGTGGCATCATGGGCTCCTCAAAACAACTGTCAAATGATCTGAAAACAAAGATTATGCAACATAGTTGTTCAGGGGAAGGATACAAAAAGCTGTCTAAGAGGTTTAACCTGTCAATTTCCACTGTGACGAACATAGTAAGGGAATGGAAGAACACAGGTACAGTTCTTGTTAAGGCCAGAAGTGGCAGGCCAAGAAAAACATCAGAAAGGCAGAGAAGAAGAATGGTGAGATCAGTCAAGGACAATCCTCAGACCACCTCCAGAGAGCTGCAGCATCAACTTGCTGCAGATGGTGTCACTGTGCATCGGTCAACTATACAACGCACTTTGCACAAGGAGAAGCTATATGGGAGAGTGATGCGAAAGAAGCCATTTCTGCAAGCACGCCACAAACAGAGTTGGCTGAGGTATGCAAAAGCACATTTGGAGAAGCCAATTTCTTTTTGGAAGAAGGTCCTGTGGACTGATGAAACCAAGATTGAGTTGTTTGGTCATACAAAAAGGCATTACGCATGGCGGCAAAAAAACACAGCATTCCAAGAAAAACACTTGCTACCCACAGTACAATTTGGTGGAGGTTCCATCATGCTTTGGGGCTGTGTGGCCAATGCCGGCACCGGGAATCTTGTTAAAGTTGAGGGACGCATGGATTCCTCTCAGTATCAGCAGATTCTTGACAATAATGTTAATGAATCAGTGACAAAGTTGAAGTTATGCAGGGGATGGATCTTTCAGCAAGACAATGATTCAAAACACCGCTCCAAATCTACTCAGGCATTCATGAAGAGGAACAATTACACTGTTCTGGAATGGCCATCCCAGTCCCCAGACCTGAATATCATTGAACATCTGTGGGATCATTTGAAGAGGGCTGTCCATGCTCGGCGACCATCTAACTTAACTGAACTGGAATTGTTTTGTAAAGAGGAATGGTCAAAAATACCTTCATCCAGGATCCAGGAACTCATTAAAAGCTACAGGAAGCGACTAGAGGCTGTTATTTTTGCAAAAGGAGGATCTACTAAATATTAATGTCACTTTTCTGGTGAGGTGCCCATAGTTATGCACCTGTCAAATTTTGTTTGAATGCAGATTGCACATTTTCTGTTAGTACAATAAACCTCATTTCAAGGCAGAAACATTACTGTGTCCAACAGTTATTAGATATATGAAACTGAAATAGATGTTGCAAAAAAAACAATTTTTAGAAAACATTAAGCTTAAGATTAATAGGGGTGCCCAAACTTTTTCACATAACTGTATGTATATATATATATATATATATATATATATATATATATATATATATATATATATATCATCTCTTCAACTCCTCAACACTAAAATTGCCCTTCAAATTATGAAAGAATGGAAACATTTAAAAACGACTCAGTGTATTCAATGTCGAGTATGAGCACCACTTGCATAAATCCCCGCACTTACACGCCTTTGCTACTATCAGTGAGGTTATTAATGGTTGTCTGAGGAATGTTCTGTCACGCTGAATGCACTTGGACACACAAATCATCAAGATCCGCTGCTGGCAGGACCTTTGGCAATTGCCGACCAATGACATAACAAATGTGTTTGATGGGAGACAAGTCCAGAGATGCTGCAAGACACGGTAGCATATTTAGGCCACACAGGTTGCTCACGGTAGCACAAGCAATATAAGATCTAATGTTGTTGTGTTGAAAAAAGGCTCCTGAGACACTGGAGAAATGTTGGTACTTCTAATTCCATGACCAAATCAATATAATTCCAAGATATTGTATCTAGAATATAAACTTAAGGGATCAGGCTGCCATACGTTATCTTATCCCACACCATAAACCCGGAAAAATGACCAGTCTGATGTTTCCTCATAAAGGCCTCTTCATGGAGTTGCCCACATAATCACCAGACCAATGTCCTGCAGTTATTGTTTCCAAGACAAAAATGGGACTCATCACTGAAGAGGATAGACCTCCATTCCAGCCTCCATTGCTTCAATACAGCCTCTGGTATCCATCTGGAGACCATATGGGCAGTTCATTCACAGTCGAACATCAGACTAGTCCTACTCTCAGCATTATGGTGTAGGGTGGCATAATATATGGTAGCTAGACCCCTCTAGTCTTCCATCCAGGTACTCTAACAGTTTGCATTGCAGTGATTTAGTCGTGGAGCCTGTGGCATGACTTTCTCAAAAGTGTCCCAAGAGCTGTTTTTCAATATGACAATGTCACATGTTGCTATTGTGAGGAAGCTACATGGCTTAAATGCTAAAGATGCTACCGCAATCTGCCGCGTCTCCAGACTTGTCTCCCATTCTGGACGTCTGAGACGTAATTGCTCAGCAAGTGCCAGGGCGTGCAAGTACAGATTTCTGCACATGGTGTTCAAACTAAATACTGAATAAATCATGACGTGTTAAAGACTATTTAAAAGTTGACATGTTGTTATCAAAGAAATAAAAAAAATATATATATATATATTTAAAATAACAAGATAGAAATATTCATCACTGGTGAAATACTGGATGAAAGATATGTGTCACTGAGGATGTTAGCATCAGTTAAATGGACCCAGAAGTATGCTCCAGCAAGTTATATGCTGAGAGGGGTTATTCAGCCATAATATTGCTGTTTTTTTTGGTGAACAGCTGAAGAGTGGGTGGGTGTCTGTTCTCCATATCTCCACCCCAGGGTATGGTCCAGAAGGTAAATGTGGAGCCTTTAGACTCAGTGTTCTGTTTGTCTGGAGATGAGCCACACAGACTGTACTGTATAATATTTTGTTTTTCCCATTATGCCAGAAGGACTGTGTATGTTTTACGTAATGTTGGACTGGTTTATGCAGGACGTTTTTTCATAAACCAATGGAAAACTTAAAAGGAACTTGTCAGCAATTTTGGCTGATATAAGATACGGCCACTGCCTTTCAGGGCTTAGCTATAGCATTCTAAAATAATGTAGATAAGCCCCTGGTCCGACCTAAAAGATAAGAAAAACAAGTTTTATTGTACTCACCCAGGGGGGCAGTCCGGTGTGGTCCGGTCCGATGGGTGTCGCAGGTCCGGCGCCTCCCATCTTCTTGCGATGCTGCCCTCCTGTTGCTTCGTCGCTCCCCGGCATTGCGCTCCTGCGCAGGCGTACTTATCTGACCTGTTGAGGGCAGACCAAAGTACTGCCGTGCGCAGGCACTGGGAAAGGTCAGAGAGGCTCAGCGCGTGCACACTGCAGTACTTTACTCTGCCCTCAACAGGGCAGATAAGTACGCCTGCACAGGAGCCTGTGAAGCAGGCAGGAGGGCGGCGTCGCAAGAAGATGGCAGGCACCGGACCCGGAACTGCGACACACATCGGAATGGACCGCACCTGACCCCGGGTGAGAATAGTAAAACGTATTTTTCTTATCTATTAGGTCGGACCGGGGGCTTATCTACAGCATTATAGAATTATGTATATAAGCCCTGAAAGGCAGTGGCCGCATCTTATATCGGCCCAAACTGCCGACAGGTTCCCTTTAAATGGAACATGTTCCTGTGACTGCCTGAGTAGCTGAGTGAGAAGATATACCACAGTTGATATTATCTCTCAGCGTTTAAATATGTCCTCAAATCTCATCTTACAGAATCTGATACTGAAAGACAAACTAATATTCATAAAAAGTTTGGCTAAGTATTAGATTAATAGAGATTTAAATAAAATATTATTTTTTGTTGTATGTTTTGCACAGGAAGCAGAAAATACATAAAGCAGAAAAATTAATTACCACATGGAGTCAGTGAAATGGTTTGTACATGATAAAATGAACCACTCTGCTATGGTATGTTTTGTGGCATACCTGCACGTGAGGGACAGCAAATTGGAGAATTTGTATAAGCATTCAGAAACATGGCCCCATGCCGCTTCAGAAAATCTAAGTTAGGAAGATCCACCAGGTGATTTTCGGGAGCAATTGTTAGTCGTCCATCCTGCACAGGAAAATATTGTCACATAGAGATTTTAATAAGCCATCCTGATGTGATGAACATTAGACGCAGCTCCACCAGAAATGTTCAGTACTGGTATATTTAGGTGCTTTTTAGTGATGAGTGAGCACTAAAATGCTCGAGTGCTCATTGCTCGGGTCGAGCAGATTGGAATACTCGGCCAGAACAACGAGCCCAATGTAAGTCTATGGGAGACCCGAGTATTTTTACCGCAATCCCCCTCGGGAGTCCTTTTAAGGTCTAAAAACGTCTGAAAATGATGGAAACACTGCTCAAAAGACACAGGGACATCATGGGGATCGCCCCTGGAAGCATTCCTGACTCCTAGTTCACAGCTGTAAACATTTTTTTCCGAGATTCATGCCATTTTTCCCGGTGCAACAAAAAACACACTAAAACGAAACCAAAACAGATTTTGCTGGGAAATATGTGAAGGTACATCCTATGCAGGTTAATGACTTGCCTGTAAGGCCAAATAATTGACCCCAGACCGAAAATTAGCTCCCCTACTTAGCCTTAGTTCAGACGCAGCGTTTTTGAAGCGTTTTTCAACTTTAACATTGCTTTCAACCACTACAAATGCATTCACTGGGAAATGTCATTGTAACATTTAACAACCCTAGCCGGCCATGTGGTGTGTGACACATAAGCAGACCCATCTTGTTTCATTTATGAAGGAGGGACTCTTAAAGTCACAGAGCCTATTTTTACAGGTGCATCAGGTGGCACTAATCTTCTTAAAGGGCCATTATTAAACAGTGGTCTCCTAAGCTGTTGTAGCCTATGCTGTGAGTGGATGGGCTGCCAAGAATTACGATGCACCACAATAGCCCTGTCATAAAATGTCCAGGGGGAAATCCTGAAAAAGTGTTGCATTGAATTCAAGGCCTGCCCTGCTACCAATTTGTATGCACCCCAATAAGCCTTGGAACCCACATACTGGATGGGCCCTTGAAAATCCATTTCACAATGTGCATTTTGCACTCGGTAGTCTTTTGTTTTACACATTGGCAGCAAGGCCAGCCCTGCTGCATAGCCAGTCATATGCACCCCATTACGCCTTGGAACCCACATACTGGATGGGCCCATGAAAATCCACTTCACAATATTCATTTTGTACTCCCGTACTCCTTTGTTTTAAGGCCCCGTCTCACATAGCGAGATCGCTAGCGAGATCGCTGCTGAGTCACAAGTTTTGTGACGCAACATCGACCTCCATAGCGATCTCGCTATGTGTGACACGTACCAGCGATCAGGCCCCTGCTGCGAGATCGCTGGTCGTGTCGGAATGGCCTGGACCTTTTTTTGGTCGTTGAGGCCCCGCTGACATTGCTGAATCGGTGTGTGTGACACCGATCCAGCGATGTCTTCACTGGTAACCAGGGTAAACATCGGGTTACTAAGCGCAGGGCCGCGCTTAGTAACCCGATGTTTACCCTGGTTACCAGCGTAAATGTAAAAAAAAACAAACACTACATACTCGCCTTCTGATGTCCGTCAGGTCCCTTGCCGTCTGCTTCCCGCTCTGACTGACTCCCGGCCGTACAGTGAGAAGTGAGAGCACAGCAGTGACGTCACCGCTGCGCTCTCAGTGTACGGCGGCTCAGTCAGAGCAGGAAGCAGACGGCAAGGGACCTGGACACCGAAAGGCGAGTATGTAGTGTTTGTTTTTTTTGGTAACCAGGGTAAACATCGGGTTACTAAGCGCGGCCCTGCGCTTAGTAACCCGATGTTTACCCTGGTTACCGGGTGCTGCAGGGGGACTTCGGCATCGTTGATGACAGTTTCAACGATGCCGAAGTCGTTCCCCTGATCGTTGGTCGCTGGGGAGAGCGGTCTGTGTGACAGCTCCCCAGCGACCACACAGCGACTTACCAACGATCACGGCCAGGTCGTATCGCTGGTCGTGATCGTTGGTAAATCGCTTAGTGAGACGGGGCCTTTACACATTGGCAGCAAGGCCAGCTCTGCTGCATAGTCAGTCATATGCACCCCATTACGCCTTGGAACCCACATAGTGCATGGGCCATGAAAATCCACTTCACAATATGAATTTTGAACTTCCGTACTCCTTTGTTTCACACATTGGCAGTAAGGCCAGCCCTTCCCGCTCCGCTGCACGTCCTGCCCTGCTGCTATTTCAGCCCGCTGACCACCAATGACGGTTCATACCACCGCCAATCTCCCTGCATCTGGACCCACAGGTACTTTGCTCTCTTGCCACCATCTCTCTGCATGCAACGTTACCAGCACTTTGACTCCGTGCTTCTTGTCCATAGTGCCTTTAGGGACCCCGCTCCCTGTATGTGCCGTACAGGACCCCTGCGCTCTCCAGCTGTCTGTGATACCTTTTGGTATGTGTATGTTACATTCTCTGCTGGTCTTGGTCATAGCATTATTTCTTTGCCTCACACTATTTTAACTCTCTATAGGAGTCTCCATGTCCGTCTATTGAACAGCGTCCTCTCCTTTCTCCTATTGCTATCCACTCTAAAGGTCAGTTATGCTCTACACCTCCTGCATATCAATTCCATACTGTATTTGATTAATTTGATTAATTTTAATTTTTTACGTGGCAAGCCGTCCCTGTTATTGCCTTCCTGCACGCTGTTATGCCATCCTTCATTTATTACATACTCTATATGGGCACCATCTGTATATATGTAAATTACTGGCTGTATCTTTTGTTCTTTTTTTGTACTTTATTTGTTGTACGTATACATCACAACTTTGGATGCTCATCTGGCGCTTATGCACCATTCTGCTTTATTATGATTGTTTTATTATGTTTGAATTTTTGCACATTGCCATGTTTTGCTTTGTTCTAATATAATGTATTTTTATGTTTCTTGCAGTGAGGTTTGATAAAGACCCAAGGGGTCGAAACGTTACCTCAATACTTTATTGATCACTGTGGTGTTACTCAATAAATATTTCACGCTTTTGACACAATCTGAATACATTTTCTGAGTGCGGTTGTTTGCCCGAATTTATGAGTCTACTGGATCCAATCCAGGTTCAGCCTGCACCAGCTTCACGCTTACAGAGTGCACGCCTTTCCTCTTAGAACCAGCCCTGCTGCATAGTCAGTCATGTGCACCCCATTATGCCTTGGAACCCACATACTGGATGGGCCTATGAAAATCCACTTCACATTATGCATTTTGTACTGCCGTACTCCTTTGTTTTACACATTGGCGGCAAGGCGAGCCCTGCCGCATAGTCATATGCACCCCATTACGCCTTGGAACCCACATACTGGATGGGCCCATGAAAATCCACTTCACATTATGCATTTTGTACTCCGTACTCCTTTGTTTTAAACATTGGCAGCAAAGCCAGCCCTGCTGCATAGTCAGTCATATGCACCCCATTAGGCCTTGGAACCCACATACTGGATGGGCCCATGAAAATCCACTCGTATTTTTTAATGGTATGATGGTTCCCTCTTTGCAGAATTATTTACAGGAGAATTTGGCAAATTTATTTGCCATGTTTTTAACACTAAGGTTCAGATACAGCTTTAAATAAGGCTAATACTTGCAATACAAAACAACTTTATTGCAAACTACAAAATTCAAGGAATAGTATGATTGAATAGTGTGAATGCGTACACTTTTGTATATGTTAACATACAAAGCTTAATAAGTACATATAAGGATTAAATACATATAGTGATTACGTATATATGAAGATTAACTACATACAGTATACTTACATCATCCACAAGAGGCTTTTAACCCTTTCATGACCTTGGGATTTTCCATTTTTCCGTGTTCGTTTTTCGATCCCCTCCTTCCCAGGGCCATAACTTTTTTATTTTTCCGTCAATTTGGCCATGTGAGGGCTTATTTTTGCGGGGCGAGTTGTACTTTTTAACGACATCACTGGTTTTACCATGTCGTGTACTAGAAAACGGGAAGAAAAAGTCCAAGTGCGGTGAAATTGCAAAAAAAGTGCGGTCCCACACTTGTTTTTTGTTTGGCTTTTTTGCTAGGTTCACTAAATGCTAAAACTGACCTGTCATTATGATTCTCCAGGTCAGTACAAGTTCACAGACACCTAACATGACTAGGTTATTTCTTATCTAAGTGGTGAAAAAAAATTCCAAACTTTGCTAAAAAAAAAAAAAAAATTGCGCCATTTTCTGATACTCGTAGCGTCTTCATTTTTCATGATCTGGGGTCGGTTGAGGGCTTATTTTTTGCGTGCCGAGCTGGCATTTTTAATGATACCATTGTGGTTCAGATACATTCTTTTGATCGCCCGTTATTGCATTTTAATGCAGTGTCGCGGCGACCAAAAAACAGTAATTCTGGCGTACGTCTCAAGGACCTCTATGGTTACAATGCAGAAGCATCGCTGACCCCCGATAATGTGACGGAGGTCAGCGATGCGCTCATTTCCGGCCGCCTGGCCGGAAGCGCCGGTTAAATGCCGCTGTCTGCATTTGACAGCGGCATTTAACTAGTTAATAGCAGCGGGTGAATCGCGATTTCACACGCCGCTATTGCGGGCAAATGTTAGCTGTTCAAAACAGCTGACATGTCCCGGCTTTGATGCGGGCTCACCGCCGGAGCCCTGCATCAAAGCGCAGTATCTGACCTCGGACGTACTATCCCGTCCGAGGTCAGAAAGAGGTTAAACATCATCCGTCTGGAATATCAGAGAAGCAAGACCAAGACAGAGAACCCCTGGGAGATTACCTACACTGCATGGGCGTCCCCAATTATGCAGGTATCAGCACAATGTACATGTACAGGTACCCCAGTTTTGGCATCTGTCTTGGTCAAGTTTCTCTGGTCTTATATAGTGATTTACACTTTGCAGTAACTCTAGTTTCACCCAGACCTTCAAGTGGCCAGCTTTCAAGGTTGAATGAAACTGAGATATCATGGAGTCATCAGACGAGTGGCCATAAACCCCTAGAAAATAAAAGCCACAAGGATTTAGATCAAACCACCACAGACAGAGTTTAAGTAAACCGTAATGTTTTACAATGACAAACAGCAAACATATAGAGGCTTAGAACTGTTTGTGAAGTGAATAAACAAACATTTCTCAAGATTGTGTCACTATGAGCATTGTCTGTCACATCTGTAAATGTTTTACAATAAATGCAGCTATGTGAATGTCTGAATGCATTCGGTAAACAGTATTTTATTCTGGATTCCAAATCGCCATTTGTATATTCGCCATTTGGACATTTTAGGCAGCTAAAGGTATCGCTCTCAAGGAGAGAAACTAATATAGTCGACAAAGAAATATTTGTAATGAACTACTGAGCCAAACTAACAGCATTGCTTTATCTAATTTATATGAAGTGTATTGTGTCCAATGTGAGCAACCAGGCAACACAAAAAGGAGCTTTTCAAGTGAGCTCTTTAAGGCACACAAATGTTATGAAGTGTTTGCCAACAAGGATGTGGTTTCACCAATGTGGGGAACCTTTTTTTAAAAATATACTATTGCCATCACAGCCCCCCTTGCTCAAAATTCTGTGGCCTATAAAAATACAGAACACGTTCACCCAGGTCATTTCGTCAGATATAAGGAAGATACATTGCAGGAAACAGAGTTAAGAAGTAGGCCCAATGTATGGGTGTGGGTCTCTGAGACTTGTAATGGAGGGCATGAGCTGACAAACAATTCCCCAATGTGAGATCCTTTTTTAAATAAATAAAATAGTGCCATCACAGCCCCCTTGCCCAAAATTCACCGTACAGGGCACGTTCACCCTGGTGATCAAGTGGCAGTTAAAGGACACATTGCAGGAGACAAGAGTTAAGAAGTAGGCCCAATGTAATGTAATGCCCAATTCCCCAATGTGGGGTCCTTTTTTTACTAAATAAAATAGTGCCATCACAGCCCCCTTGCCCAAAATTCACCGTACAGGGCACGTTCACCCTGGTGATCTAGTGGCAGTTAAAGGACACATTGCAGAAGACAGAGTTAAGAAGTAGGCCCAATGTAATGGAATGCCCAATTCTCCTATGTGGGGTCCTTTTTTTACTAAATAAAATAGTGCCATCACAGCTCCCTGCCCAAAATTCACCGTACAGAGCACGTTCACCTTGGTGATCTAGTGGCAGGTAAAGAAGAGACAATGCAGGAGACAGAGTTAAGAAATAGGCCCAATGTAATATAATGCTCAATTCCCCAATGTAGGGTCCTGTTTTTACTAAATAAAATAGTGCCATCACAGCCCCCTTGCCCCAAATTCACCGTACAGAGCACGTTTCACCTAGGTGATCTAGTGGCAGGTAAAGGACACATTGCAGGAGACAGATTTAAGAAGTAGGCCCAATGTAATGGAATGCTCAATTCCCCAATGTGGGGTCCCTTTTTCACTAAATAAAATATTGCCATCACACCCCCCTTGCCCAAAATTCACCATACAGAGCACGTTCACCCTGGTGATCTAGTGGCAAGTAAAGAAGAGACCTTCCAGGAGACAGAGTTAAGAAGTAGGCCCAATGTAATGTAATGCTCAATTCCACAATGTGGGGTCCTCTTTTTACTAAATAAAATTAGTGCCATCACAGCTTCCTTGCCCAAACTGCACCGGCCTATAACAGTACAGAGCACTTTCACCCTGGTCATCTAGTGGTTCTGGATGAGGAGGATGAGGATAACAACAAACAGACCAAATCTGGAAGCGTATACCCATGTGTGGTTGTGAAGAGGTGTATGAGAATACACCTCCCCAACAGAGAGAATGTATTTGAGGTTATGATTCGCTGTTTTCACTTGGTGGTGTACAGAAGTCTTTCCAAATCCAGCCCTTGTTCAGTTTTATAAGAGTCAGCCTGTCAGCATTTTCAGTTGACAGGCGGATGCTCTTATCTGTTATAATTCCACCAGCGGCACTAAAAACCTGCTCTGACAGAACGCTAGCAACAAGGCAGGCTAGGACCTCCAAGGCATAGAGAGCCAGTTCATGACACGTGTCCAGCTTGGATACCCAATAATTAAAAGGCACAGAGGAATCAAGGAGGACGTTTGTACGATCTGCAAGGTACTCCCTCACCATCTTCCCAAACATTGCACTTCTTGTGACAGCACCCCTTGCCTCTGTGCCGTCACGATGGGAGGGTCTGAGAAAACTGTCCCATAACTTTGCCATTGTTCCCCTGCCTGAACTAGATTGTACTTCTGTCTCTCTCGCTTGGACTCCTTGGTTGTACAACAAACTGACGTCTGCTGACAGCGCTCTCACATGGGAATTTTCTAAGTAATTCTGCTACAAGTGCCCTCTGGTACTGCAACATTATAGTACAGCTCTGGCAGAAGAGATTGAAAGTTCTCCTTGTAGCGTGGGTCTTGAAGTGTCACCAACCAGTAATGAATGTCTCCCAAAATTTTTATGAGAGGGTCACGTGAAACGCAGCGCAACATAAAGTCAGCCATGCGTGCCAGACTGCTAACAGGCAAGACTTCCATGTCCTCACCAACAGGATGACTGACCATGATGTCCTCCTCCTCCTCCCTGTCCTCAGGCCATCCCCGCTGAACAGACGGTATGACAGCTGTGTTTGTAGTACCGTCTAAAGCGCATTAAAGTAGCTCCTGTTCTTCCTCCTCCTCCTCATTGCCTATCCACGTTGGGAAGACATGAGGCTGGGCTGAGTGTAATCCCCTCTATGTCCTCGTGCTCTGCCTGCAATGCATCCTCTTTAATGGTGAGCAGACAGGTTTTCAGAACGCTGAGAAGCGGGATGGTGACGCTAATTATGGCATCATCGCCGCTCACCATCTTGGTGCAGTCCTCAAAGTTTTGGAGGATGGTACATATGTCGGACATCCATGTCCTCTCCTGAGGTCTAATGTGTGGAGTCTGAACTGAATATCGACGGCCTTGTTGATGCTGGTAGTCATTAACTGCCCTCTTTTCCAACATATGCAGCGTAGAATTCCAGCGCGTGGGGACATCACACACCAGCCGGTGAGCTGGAAGATGCAAACGCTGCTGAAGCACGGCAAGGGCGGCTGAAGCTGTAGCTGACTTTCTAAAATGGGTTGACAGACGGCGCACTTGTTTGTTTATGCCGGAACAGAAATCCTTGTTCTCAGCAGCACATCGCCGTTTTAAACTGTAGATGTGCTGCTGATAACATGATACTGTTTGGGGACAGATTGGTCTAATTGTGATTGTTCTGTTCCCATCGTTCTTTCTCACTTGGTGTAAAGAGGCCGGGAAACAAAAGTCAAACGACTTCAATATTGTCGATCACACTTGTTTAGAGGCCTGAACTCAGCGCATGTAAATACAACAGAAATGCTTTTGTGTGATGTGCAATATGTTAGCATTTGGGGCCCCATTTTAAACTTTTTCCTAGGGCCCCACTTTGCCTAAAACTGGCCCTGATTGGCAGCATTGTTTCAAGCTGGCTTGAAAACTGCAAAAATAGTAACATTTTTGAGCAGCTCTACAATTCTCACATGGATGATGTGCATGTACATGTTCTATTTGTGTTCTTCACAGATAGAACACATATCAATTGTACGTCTTTGGGGCTGTTAACATGTCAATATTTTTTTGCAAATCAAATTATCCCCCCAAAAAATCATGGACAGCTAACACTGCCTGCTATCAGGGCCGGCAGACCAGGGCCCCTGCGGCTGCTATGGGGCCTATAACCGTAAGTCAGGGTGTCCCGGCGCCAACACTGCCCCCCAGTGCATGCCGATACAGTTGAAAGCAATAATGGAGAAGAGAGCTTCAGATGACGCTCCCTTTCCCATCATTCCCCTCTGCCTCTGACACAGCATGTGCGCGATGATGTCACATCATTCTGTACCCGCTGGGTGTCAGGCAGACGGCAGTGCGGCTGCTGATACTGGAGCAGAGCCGGAATCAGCGTTGGAACGAGGAAGCGAGGTGAGTATTGTGTTTGTATATGTATATATATATATATATATATTTATTATAATATATATATATATACACAGTCATATGAAAAAGTTTGGGCACCCCTATTAATCTTAAGCTTAATGTTTTATAAAAATGTTTTTTTTTGCAGCAGCTATTTCAGTTTCATATATCTAATAACTGTTGGACACAGCAATGTTTCTGCCTTGTAATGAGGTTTATTGTACTAACAGAAAATGTGCAATCTGCTTTCAAACAAAATTTGACAGGTGCATAAGTATGGGCACCCTTATCATTTTCTTGGTTTAAATACTCCTACCTACTTTTTACTGACTTACTAAAGCACTTTTTTTGGTTTTGGAACCTCATTGAGCTTTGAACTTCATAGCTAGGTGTATGCAATCATGAGAAAAGCTACTTAAAGTGGCCACTTGCAAGTTGTTCTCCTGTTTGAATCTCCTCTGAAGAGTGGCATCATGGGCTCCTCAAAACAACTGTCAAATGATCTGAAAACAAAGATTATTCAACATAGTTGTTCAGGGGAAGGATACAAAAAGCTGTCTCAGAGATTTAACCTGTCAATTTCCACTGTGAGGAACATAGTAAGGAAATGGAAGAACACAGGTACAGTTCTTGTTAAGGCCAGAAGTGGCAGGCCAAGAAAAACATCAGAAAGGCAGAGAAGAAGAATGGTGAGATCAGTCAAGGACAATCCTCAGGCCACCTCCAGAGATCTGCAGCGTCAACTTGCTGCAGATGGTGTCACTGTGCATTTGAAATTTGAAAAAATTTGAAAGTCAGGCTTCGGATCTTAGGGATAGATTTAGTCAAAGAGGGTATAGTCAGAGATGTATTAGAAATGGGTATAATAGGGCAAGGTCGGTGTCTCGGGATTCGCTGTTATACCACAAAAATAACAAGGCTAAGCAGGAGGATAGGATACGCTTTATCTCGGTATTTAACCACGAGTGGGATAACATGCGGGCTATACTAGCAAAACACTGGTCGGTCTTAGGTGCTGAGCCCTCCCTTGGACGGTTTCTGACAGATAGACCACTTATGACTCCTCGTAGATCTAAAAATCTTAAGGATCTATTGATAACAAGTCATTATGTTGCACCAACCGTGAACTTCTTTGGCTGTTCTAAACCAAAGCAAGGTTGCTTTAAGTGCGGCCACTGCATGGCTTGCGCCAATGTCCTTCAAACTACTAAATTCAGCTCAGTGGAAGACAAAGAATTCTCAATCAGGGAATATATTTCCTGTAGCACCAGTAACGTGATCTATTACGCTACATGTAGCTGTCCTTTAATTTATATAGATCTAACGTCACGGGAGCTGAGAATACGTGTAAGAGAACACGTTAGGGATATTGTTGCAGCAAGGACAGTGGAGGATGTGTCGACCCTGAAGACCATCCCGAAGCATTTCAGGATGGTCCATAATTGTAACCCCAAAGATTTTTTGGTTAGGTGTATAGATGTGGTACACGTTGGCATTAGAGGAGGCAACGTTAAAAAACTTCTGGCACAACGCGAGTTAAAATGGATCGTGACCCTGGGAACAATGAAACCAGCCGGGTTAAATGATGCTCTGAGTTTTAGTCCCTTTTTGTAGCTATGTTCTTTTTTGTCGCAAATACTTCTATTGGCAAATTAATCCCCTTTTCTTGCACTTGTTTTTAATCGCATTGGTGTGTGTTTGTTGGATTCTAACAGTTTATGTATTTGTTATGTATTATAATAGGTTCCTTAAGGATAAAGAGCGTCATTCTGGTTTCCTGCTATCGCCACTCTCACAACAAACATTGAAGAATTAATCACAGCACCTTCTTTATAATTATGATCTGTCTTGGTTAATGTATTTAATATTGTATTTTGAATAATGTATACCTATATACATTCATTGCTCTACAGAATCTGAAGTGTTGTGAGTAGGTAATTCTCTTTTGTATAGGTACTCGTATCTGTACCCAGTAGATATATAGTGGCTTTAGGGGAGGTATTTTCCTTCTGCTGTAGTGCGTGTGCACCGATCGCTCGTCGCTGCTTCCCCCCTCTCTGTCCGGTGCGGTTTGGCGGCATGCGGGACCGGGATGCTCATTCCCATTCGTGTATGCTGCTGAATGGGTCCGGGCAGGGGTGGGTTAACCGGGACGGTGGCTGGCGCATGCACCATACATATACAGCGGTGACGTGAGGAAGTCACCTGACGCTCACGTGACTAGTTTCCATGGGGATTTAAGGTCCTGTAGTCTTCCCACACCACACTTCCCCTTGAGAAAGCGGGTGCTGACAGCGGCGAAACACGCGTCGGGGTGCGTGCCTTGCCACCTTCATACTCAGGTGAGACATGCTTCTCTTAGGTAGTTCCGCTCAGACCTATTCAGCTGAGTGGTAGTATGTTAACACAGGTTACTTTGCTATATTTATACAACACTCACACTCCAATAGAGTACTCAATGGTGTTACCTGACGCCTTACAATTGGGAGGTTGTGTTTTCATATACAGTGGGGCAAAAAAGTATTTAGTCAGTCAGCAATAGTGCAAGTTCCACCACTTAAAAAGATGAGAGGCGTCTGTAATTTACATCATAGGTAGACCTCAACTATGGGAGACAAACTGAGAAAAAAAAATCCAGAAAATCACATTGTCTGTTTTTTTATCATTTTATTTGCATTTTATGGTGGAAAATAAGTATTTGGTCAGAAACAAAATTTCATCTCAATACTTTGTAATAAATCCTTTGTTGGCAATGACAGAGGTCAAACGTTTTCTGTAAGTCTTCACAAGGTTGCCACACACTGTTGTTGGTATGTTGGCCCATTCCTCCATGCAGATCTCCTCTAGAGCAGTGATGTTTTTGGCTTTTCGCTTGGCAACACGGACTTTCAACTCCCTCCAAAGGTTTTCTATAGGGTTGAGATCTGGAGACTGGCTAGGCCACTCCAGGACCTTGAAATGCTTCTTACGAAGCCACTCCTTCGTTGCCCTGGCGGTGTGCTTTGGATCATTGTCATGTTGAAAGACCCAGCCACGTTTCAACTTCAATGCCCTTGCTGATGGAAGGAGGTTTGCACTCAAAATCTCACGATACATGGCCCCATTCATTCTTTCATGTACCCGGATCAGTCGTCCTGGCCCCTTTGCAGAGAAACAGCCCCAAAGCATGATGTTTCCACCACCATGCTTTACAGTAGGTATGGTGTTTGATGGATGCAACTCAGTATTCTTTTTCCTCCAAACACGACAAGTTGTGTTTCTACCAAACAGTTCCAGTTTGGTTTCATCAGACCATAGGACATTCTCCCAAAACTCCTCTGGATCATCCAAATGCTCTCTAGCAAACTTCAGACGGGCCCGGACATGTACTGGCTTAAGCAGTGGGACACGTCTGGCACTGCAGGATCTGAGTCCATGGTGGCGTAGTGTGTTACTTATGGTAGGCCTTGTTACATTGGTCCCAGCTCTCTGCAGTTCATTCATTAGGTCCCCCCGCGTGGTTCTGGGATTTTTGCTCACCGTTCTTGTGATCATTCTGACCCCACGGGGTGGAATTTTGCGTGGAGCCCCAGATCGAGGGAGATTATCAGTGGTCTTGTATGTCTTCCATTTTCTAATTATTGCTCCCACTGTTGATTTCTTCACTCCAAGCTGGTTGGCTATTGCAGATTCAGTCTTCCCAGCCTGGTGCAGGGCTACAATTTTGTTTCTGGTGTCCTTTGACAGCTCTTTGGTCTTCACCATAGTGGAGTTTGGAGTCAGACTGTTTGAGGGTGTGCACAGGTGTCTTTTTATACTGATAACAAGTTTAAACAGGTGCCATTACTACAGGTAATGAGTGGAGGAAAGAGGAGACTCTTAAAGAAGAAGTTACAGGTCTGTGAGAGCCAGAAATCTTGATTGTTTGTTTCTGACCAAATACTTATTTTCCACCATAAAATGCAAATAAAATGATAAAAAAACAGACAATGTGATTTTCTGGATTTTTTTTTCTCAGTTTGTCTCCCATAGTTGAGGTCTACCTATGATGTAAATTACAGACGCCTCTCATCTTTTTAAGTGGTGGAACTTGCACTATTGCTGAATGACTAAATACTTTTTTGCCCCACTGTATCTTGAGGAGTATTTGTTTCTCACTGTATGGACTGATATAAAGCATGGATGCTATAACTCATGAGGGCCAGGCATATCTGGTGTCTTTGCATTCAAGCACTTTCAACACGTTGTTTGTGTGTTTTTAATGTTTTTGTATTTGTTAATTAATAAACTTGTTAAGCATTTTACATACAAAAAGGTTCTGCTATTTTTTCTCCGTTTTTTTGACAGGGCCCTATGTGTGGGTTGCGATGATGCCGGATGTGTGCAATGAACACATCCGGCATCATCGCGTCACAGAAGGGGGCGGGGCTTAGGGCGGAGCAGGTTTGCCGCTCCGTCCAAACCGCCGGCCATCCTGAATGTGGACACGTACCCTTAAAGGGATGTTTTTGGACTAACTTATTGACACCTGGCACCCCCAGTGATCAGCTGTTATCTGTGCTGACGGCTGACAGATGTAAATCGCATATGGAGCGGAGCACATTGTTTAGCAGCCGTTCCTGAGTACTGCAGATCAGCCTCTATTTGACTGCATAGGAAATAAGGTGCAGCACCCAGGAGCAATAGGAAAGCTCGATTGACTGTAATATGAGGCTCATCAGGTTACTTTCATAGTGTTCATCATTTTGCTGTAAAAAAAATCTTTAATATTTTTTCTAGTTTTTTTTCAGACATCTGCTATGGATCCTCTAATCCAGATGTGAACCTATCATTATACTGCTAGTTTTTGCAGATATGCTTCTAGTTTTTTTTTTGTTTTTTTTTAAACTGTTTCAAAGACTGCGTTTTCCATCTAGACCAGGCTTAAAGTTTCACCACTTTATATAACTTGGAAATCAACCTGAAAAGTTCTTCAGATGTTTACACTACAAGTTGCATAATTTAGTTCACTATTTTGTTAGGAACAAGATGTATCATGTAGGAGCAGAAACTGAACAGTGAGGCATTTCTTCTTGACAAGTGGCAATACATCACAGCTAAAAGAGTCACCAGATAAGAAGAAAAAAGTATGTGAATATTAACAGGTACTTACAAAGGCGTCACTCATCACTACGACCACATTGTATCTGACGCTGCTGTCACGGATTGGAGGTATCGGATTCATATCAACAGCTGGCAGGAAAAACAGAAAGGAAAGGAATTCTGTACATTTCCAAAACGGAGAAGACATTTCCACTGACAAATACTGTCCAGTAGAGAGAAAAGTAATGGCTCCTCTGGAAGTCGAAGAGGAAAACAGTTCTAGAGTTTGTTTTTGCTTCAACACATACGTAACTAGAAGGGAAGTGTTTTAAAAGTTCCCACTTCCTGCCATGTGAGCTGCACAGTCAGACCTCTCACCCGTCTCCTTACAATTCTATCAAGGTTATGGCCAGCTGTTCTTGCGCTAGCTTTCATTTTCATTGGTAAAATGCTGACGGACATATCGCTGCATCTAAAAGACACATAGAAAATCACACCCAAATAGCCCACAATAGTGTAGTGTGCATGCCTAAGCAGCGGTTTCCAATGTTTTTTTTTGTTTTCCTTTCTATATGAGCTTCAGCATTTGCAATTAGTTTAGACGCGGTATGTGCTGCATAGACATAACCATTCTTGAGCAACCCTGAATACATGTTTATGTCACACAATTATAAAAGTTATTAATGGTAAAGGCTATTAGTAGAATATATATTAGGGCAGGGCAGCTTTGGTGGTATATTTGTGCCACTAACGTGACATTTTTGGCAAAGCAGTGGATGTGTGTAGCAGACAAAAGGCCATTTCTATACCTTTTATGCTATGTTCACACTGGTTGTTTTTACTGTGTTTTTTACGCTAATTTTCAGCTGCTTTTTACAGTACCAGCAAAGCCTATGAGATTTCTCAAACACACACATTTGCTTTTTGCCATCATTATTTTCTGCTTTGCACGTTTTTTTGGACATAGAGCATGTCACTTCATTCAGCATTTTTTCAGCAGTTTTTAGTGCTTTTCACTCAATTACTTGAATTGGTGGTGTTAGGGCTGGCGGAACGCCCCAATTCTAAGGATGGTATAAGGTGCGTTCGCAGCCCGGGGTTCACCGTGCAGAGATGGAACCTGCTGCTGAGTAATGACGGACTATATGGGGGTATAATGTGGATACACACAAGGGTTAGCTTCACCCGGTAAGAAGGAAGCGAACACTGTTGCGTCACAGGCCGCGGTACCGCACAAAGAGCGCAAGCAAAGAGTCACAGAACTCTGTCCCAAGACTCAGGGAAAGAGTTCCTCTAGACCAATTGCGCTCGACACCACTACTGGGGTGTCAGAGATTAATAGAACTAATAATTTACTGCACAAGAGTGTGTGCAGTGCCACTCTGGCGTACTCCACTAAACACCCAGACTTGGGCCAGGAAAGAGCCCTATTAGCGCATGGCGCCGCACTGGCGGTCACTGCTATCAGACGCTGTATTGTGTGCTAGCTGTGCGGGATAGCACTGTCAGGCGCTAGGTAGCTTCCACCATTCGCGGACAGTCAACAACACTAGGGATGGGAATGATTCGGAGCTTTCATCCATCGACAGGCTTACATCCACACACAACACACGTTAAAAAGTTTATATTAGCACATGGCCGTGCGGCCATGCGAACCTTTTACAGCGGAAGCTCTCTGGGACCTTCCTAGTGGTCCAATAGGAGCTGCTACAGGACCTGAGTATGTGACCCCCGACCTCCAATGAGAGGTCGTCCCTTGGGCATGCTCAGAAGAAAAGCAGGCCGCCTGCTCGCCGCTAATCAGTACTGGTTACAATGGCTGAGCCTGGAAGGACAGCAGTAACCAGCCGCACAGTATCAGCTTGAGCCAGACACTGGGACCGACGTTTCTGTTGAGCAGGCTCCACTGCGGCTGAAGAATGGGAGACTGCAGCGGAGATGGTTCAAGATTCCCCCTGTGCAGCGGCGGGAACTCGACACCTAACATTACCTCCCTCCTTGGGCATCGCTACGCTCGAAGGCAGCAATGAGCTGTGGAGCCCGAATGTCCTCTGGGCCATGACCCTTCCAATCCACCAAATAGAATTTTTTGCCACGTACCACCTTACACCTCATGATGGTGTTCACCTCGTAATCGTCCGTGGACGAGCCCGATGTCCCGGCAGATGACTCGGAAAACCGGGACATGTGGACGGTCTTTAAGAGGGACACATGAAAGGTGTCGATGATGCCTAGGAGTAGAGGAAGGGCCAGACGGTAGACCACAGAAATTAACCTTTTCCAGGACCTTGAAGGGGCCTAGGTAGCGAGGTGCAAACTTAGTGGACTCAACTCGCAGCCTGATGTTATGGGTGGAGAGCCACACTAAATCCCCAGGAGCAAAGGTCGGAGCAGGGTGCCGATGTGCATTATAGAAGACCCTCATTCTCTCCTTGGAGGTCCGGATAGCATCCTGTGTGCGGTCCCAAATGTCACGTGCCTCCACAGCCCAGTCTGCCACCCTGCAGTCGGCGGAAGACACGGGCATAGGTACGGGAACCCATGGATGCTGGCCGTAATTAAGGAGGAATGGGGTCTGCCCAGTGGAGTCGGCTATGGCGTTGTTCATTGCAAACTCCGCCCACAGTAGAAAGGATGCCCAGTCATCCTGCCTGGCCGAGACAAAATGTTGCAGATATGTGACCAGGGTCTGGTTGGCCCTCTCTACCAATCCATTCCTCTCAGGATGGCATGCTGAAGAGAGATTCAGCTCGATGCTGAGAAGATGACAAAGCTTCTCCAGAACCGAGACGCAAACTGGGGACCCCGGTCACTGACAATTTTGTCTGGCATACCGTGTGGGCAGAAAACGTGCTTAATAAACAACGCCGCCAAGGCCCGTGCAGAAGGTAGCCGTGGAAGAGGCACCAAGTGCACCATTTTGGAAAAATGGTCGTAACTACCCAAATAATGGTGCAGCTACGGGACTTGGGTAAGCCCACCACAAAGTCCATCCCGACCATTTCCCAGGGCCTGTCCACCACTGGCAGGGGATGAAGTAGCCCAGCAGGCTGTTGTCGGGGAGACTTATTCTTGGCGCAGGAGGCACACGCCCGAATATAGTCTCCGACATTATGGGCCATATGCGGCCACCAGTATGTCCTCGCCAGAAGCTCCTCTTGGTCCCAAAATGTCCAACCATCCTGGACGAGTGAGCCCAAGAGAGAACCTCCGGTCGCAAATTAGATGGCATGGGGGCACAGACTCTAGCGAAACTGGGGCCACGGTCCTCAGGCTCTCCGAAGGGACAATTAGCCGAGGCTCCTCCTCCTCAACTGATGACACTACGGAGCGGGAGAGAGCGTTGGCACGGATGTTCTTCTCCCCGGAAAGATAATAGAGGGTGAAGTGGAAGCAGGAGAAGAACAAGAACTATCTAGCCTGGCGAGAGTTTAGCCGCTGGGCAGTCTGTAAATAAACCAAATTTTTGTGGTCGGTATACACTTGGAAGGGAAAACGAGCCCCCTCCAAGAGGTGTCTCCACTCTGAGAAGGCCAACTTCATAGCTAGCAACTCCCTGTCCCCGATGGAATAATTCCTCTCCGCTGGTGTGAAAGTCTTGGAGAAAAAGCAAGGATGCTTCCGAACTTGAGTATACTTTTGGAAGAGGACTGCTCCAGCACCGACGGATGAGGCATCCACCTCCATAATAAATGGTTTATCTACATCGGGGCGATGTAAGATGGGAGCGTTAGCAAAATGAGACTTAATAGAGAGGAAGGCCTTGGAGACCTCCTCGACCACAATTTGGGATTTGCTCCCTTCTTGGTGAGGCCTACCAAGGGAGCTACCAAAGTTGAGAAGTGGGGAATGAACTGGCGACAAGAGTTAATGAACCCCATAAAGCGCTGCACCGCCTTGAGAGAATGGGGTTCCTGCCAGTCCATCACAGCCTGTAGCTTGGCAGGATCCATAGCCAATCCCCGGGTGGAGATGATATAGCCAAGGAAAGGGAAGGACTCCTGCTCAAACACACACTTCTCCAACTTGGCATAGAGGGAGTTTGCCCGTAGGAGGTCGAAGACTTTGCAAACATCTCTCCGGTGGGAATCTAAATCTGGAGAGTAGATGAGAATATCATCCAGATAGACTACAACCGAGGTGGTGAGCATATCCCGGAAGATATCGTTCACAAAGTCTTGGAAAACGGTTGGAGCATTACAGAGCCCGAAGGGCATCACCAGGTATTCATAGTGCCCGTTCCTGGTGTTAAATGCCATCTTCCATTCATCTCCCTCACGGATGCGAATCAAATTGTAAGCACCCCGCAGATCAAGCTTAGTAAAAACCCTCACTCCCTGCAACCTATCGAATAACTCAGATATCAGGGGCAGAGGGTACTTGTTCTTAACGGTAATGGCATTAAGACCCCTGTAATTTATGCATGGACGTAATTCTCCGTTCTTTTTCTGCGCAAAGAACCCAGCCCCCGCAGGCAACACTGACTTCCTAATGAATCCTCTTACCAGATTCTCCTGAATGTATTGGGTCATCACCTCCATCTCCGGGAGAGATAGGGGATAGACTCGACCCTGGGGAGGCTCTGCACCAAGCAAGAGGTCAATAGAACAGTCATAGGGGTGGTGGGGCGGAAGGGTCTCCGCAGCCCTCTTGGAGAACACGTCCGCATGGGGTCAATAGGGCTTGGGGAGAGAGAAAAGATATGCCGGTACTTCAGTAGTAGCAACCTGAACGCACTCCCTCAGACATCTACCCTCACAAGATTCACTCCATCCCAGAATTCTCCCTGAGGACCACTCAATATGAGGAGAGTGGTAGCGTAGCTATGGTATCCCTAACAGGACCTCATCAATTCCCCCAGAAATGACTAGCAGGGAGATAATCTCCTGATGGGATGGAGATCTGGATAAGGTAAATGGGATGGTCTGGTGTGTTATCTGTGAGGGCAGTGTCGACCCATTTACCACTCGTACGATCACAGGTTTGGCGAGCATCACCAGGGGTATTGCGTGCTATTGGGTGAAAGCAGATGACATAAAATTCCCCTCCGCTCCATAATCCAGGCAAAGCTCTATTGTAAGAGTGGATGGGCCTATGGTAATTGCCCCATTGAAGGACACTTTGGAGGAAAACGTCGCTGTGTCTAGTGTACCTCCTCCTACAACCCCTAGACGCTGACGTTTTCCCTACCGCTGGGAACATCTGGAGTCAAGATGTCCAGACATGACAGACCTTGTGCGCATGAGCGGTCCGGGACTTAGATCCCGCTCGTGACACCTCCATGGCCTCATGTGGCTCGGACGCCTAGACTGGAAATTCCAGAGGTTTGGCGAAGGTGGGAGCCAGCCGAAACCTCTGCCTACACTGGGCTTGCTCCAACCTTCGCTCATTAAAACGGAGGTCGATGCTAGTTGATACAGCTATTAGCTCCTCCAGTGTGGCGGGAATCTCCCCAGTGGCCAAAGCGTCCTTCACATGATCAGCCAGCCCCCTCCAAAATACAGGGAGGAGGGCTTTATCTGGCCAATCCAGCACAGACGCTAAAGTCCGGAAGTGGACGGAAAGATGACTGACCAAGGATGAGCCCTGTGTCAGTGACAGCAATTGGAGCACCGTATCATGGGTGACTTGAGGTCCCAAAAAGACCTGTTTCAGAGTGCTCAGGAACCGCGGAGCACTCTGCACCACACGATCGTCATGCTCCAACAGCGGCGTAGCCCACTCCAATGCCCTGCCCGACAAGAGAAATAATGAATCCCACTTTAGCCCGCTATGAGGGGAAACATGCAGCCAGGAGCTCAAGGTGTATCGCACACTGGTTCACGAATTCCCTGCATGACTTGCTATCGCCAGAGTACTTATCTGGGAGCGGGAGGCGGGATAAAGTCGGAACGGGGTGGCAGTGGACAAACTAGATGGTAACATCTCCGAGACACAGGAGGTGTAGACTACCTTCCCCTGACGAAGACGCTCTAGCAGCGTCGATACGCGTGAGGCCTCCATCCCCCCTCTTGGACCTCCTGTGTCTCGGCTTTACTCCTTGCACACCCCAGCTGGATCTAAGGGCACATGTTCTTTTGTGCCTGCTATTTCTATACCCCTCCTGAGGACATACCCACTAACTTTTACTAATGGTGCACCGGCTCCTCAGTGGCTAGGACTTTGCCTTGTATTTGGTAATGTATAGTGTGGGGTGTTAGTATTAAGGAAGGCTGCAGACAGGTATACCACTTATTTGTATGGTCTAGATACTGATTTTATGCCTGCTGCTTGATTAGGGAGTGCCGGTCACATTTCGGATCTGGGATATTGGGGACTTGTTCAGCTAGCAGCACAGGGTACTAAGTATGTGTACTATTATTGCATTATTTTGTTGCCGGATGTGATGTCCTCTATATTGTTTGCACATATTTTGTGTAGGTATATGGATACCTGTTATTGTGTCCTGGGGGATGTGGGTTGGTCCGTTTAGTTTTTAAATGTTTTTAAATGTTTGACTCCTCTTTTGCCTTGATGTATAGTGACATGTTATAATAAAATTTATTACAAATGGTTGATCCCATTGTGTGCATATCTTCTTCTTTTTGTTTTTTCCTGTCCTACTGCGGCCCGCTCCCTGTCCTACTGCGCCCCGCTCCCTGTCCTACTGCGCCCCGCTCCCTGTCCTACTGCGGCCCGCTCCCTGTCCTACTGCGCCCCGCTCCCTGTCCTACTGCGCCCCGCTCCCTGTCCTACTGCGCCCCGCTCCCTGTCCTACTGCGGCCCGCTCCCTGTCCTACTGCGCCCCGCTCCCTGTCCTACTGCGCCCCGCTCCCTGTCCTACTGCGGCCCGCTCCCTGTCCTACTGCGCCCCGCTCCCTGTCCTACTGCGGCCCGCTCCCTGTCCTACTGCGGCCCGCTCCCTGTCCTACTGCGGCCCGCTCCCTGTCCTACTGCGGCCCGCTCCCTGTCCTACTGCGGCCTGCTCCGTCCTACTGCGCCCTGCACTGTCCTACACCCCCTTCCCTGTCCTACTGCGGCCCGCTCCCTGTCCTACTGCGGCCCGCTCCCTGTCCTACTGCGGCCCGCTCCCTGTCCTACTGCGGCCCGCTCCCTGTCCTACTGCGGCCCGCTCCCTGTCCTACTGCGCCCCGCTCCCTGTCCTACTGAGCCCCGCTCCCTGTCCTACTGCGCCCCGCTCCCTGTCCTACTGCGGCCCGCTCCCTGTCCTACTGCGGCCCGCTCCCTGTCCTACTGCGGCCCGCTCCCTGTCCTACTGCGGCCCGCTCCCTGTCCTACTGCGGCCCGCTCCCTGTCCTACTGCGCCCCCCTCCCTGTCCTACTGCGGCCCGCTCCCTGTCCTACTGCGGCCCGCTCCCTGTCCTACTGCGCCCCGCACTGTCCTACACCCCCTTCCCTGTCCTACTGCGCCCCGCTCCCTGTCCTACTGCGCCCCGCACTGTCCTACACCCCCTTCCCTGTCCTACTGCGGCCCGCATTGTCCTACACCCCCCTCCCTGTCCTACTGCGGCCCGCTCCCTGTCCTACTGCGGCCCGCTCTCTGTCCTGTGCCACCTCATGTTCCCCTAGCCACATCATACATAGAACCTCAGTCCCTGCAATATTTTCCTCCTCCCATGTACGTGACTGATCACATGATTACATTTTCCAAAGGTCCTCCAGCCGTGTAGTCGCCGTGTGTCTCTTCCGGTGAATGTGATTGGTCACACTGTCATACGTCATCACAGGTCCTTTATCCACTCTGGATGTGACACACGGCGGGGCAGCCTGTGATGTGAGTGCGGTATGTACGTGGCGGAGTACGCGCCGGTGTAGGTGTCGGCAGTGAGTACGAGCTGAGCGCGACCTGTGGTGTAACGTGTCACCTCTGCTGGCATGAATAGCTTGTGGCCGGCGGTGCGGCGACCGGTTCTCTGCTTGAGAGCCTTCTGTCAGATCTCCATAGAAATGTATTTCCATGTAAACTCCGCCCACAATGTTGGCCTCAGACCCTGTAGTAACAGCCAAAGCCCCACATATGTGTCCCAACCACAGTGCCCCCATATACAGTGCTAGCCCAGACTACCCCCATATACCAGTGTCAGCCAGAGAGCACCCCCATACACAGTGCTAGCCCAGACTACCCCCATATACCAGTGTCAGCCAGAGAGCACACCCATATACAGTGCTAGCCCAGACTACCCCCATATACCAGTGTCAGCCAGAGAGCACCCCCATACACAGTGCTAGCCCAGACTACCCCCATATACCAGTGTCAGCCAGAGAGCACACCCATATACAGTGCTAGCCCAGACTACCCCCATATACCAGTGTCAGCCAGAGAGCACCCCCATACACAGTGCTAGCCCAGACTACCCCCATATACCAGTGTCAGCCAGAGAGCACCCCCATACACAGTGCTAGCCCAGACTACCCCCATATACCAGTGTCAGCCAGAGAGCACACCCATATACAGTGCTAGCCCAGACTACCCCCATATACCAGTGTCAGCCAGAGAGCACCCCCATACACAGTGCTAGCCCAGACTACCCCCATATACCAGTGTCAGCCAGAGAGCACACCCATATACAGTGCTAGCCCAGACTACCCCCATATACCAGTGTCAGCCAGAGAGCACCCCCATACACAGTGCTAGCCCAGACTACCCCCATATACCAGTGTCAGCCAGAGAGCACCGCCATACACAGTGCTAGCCCAGACTACCCCCATATACTAGTGTCAGCCAGAGAGCACCCCCATGCACAGTGCTAGCCCAGACTACCCCCATATACCAGTGTCAGCCAGAGAGCACACCCATATACAGTGCTAGCCCAGACTACCCCCATATATCAGTGCCAGCCAGAGAACACACCCATAAAAAATGCTAGCCCACACTACCCCCATATATCAGGGCCAGCTACAGAGTACCCCCATATATCAGTGCCAGCCAGAGAGCACACCCATATACACTGCTAGCCCATACTACCCCCATATATCAGTGTCAGTCAGAGAGTACCCCCATATACACTGCTAGCCCAGAGTACCCCCATATATCAGTGCCAGCCAGAGAACACACCCTTATACACTGCTAGCCACAGAATACCCCAATATATCAGTGTCAGCCAGAGAGTACCCCCATATATCAGTGTCAGCCAGAGAGCACCCCCATACACAGTGCTAGCCCAGACTACCCCTGTATACCAGTGTCAGCCAGAGAGCACACCCATACACAGTGCTAGCCCAGACTACCCCCATATACCAGTGTCAGCCAGAGCACCCCCATACACAGTGCTAGCCCAGACTACCCCCATACACCAGTGTCAGCCAGAGTACCCCCATACACAGTGCTAGCCCAGACTACCCCCATATACACCTGTGTCAGCCAGAGAGCACCCCCATACACAGTGCTAGCCCAGACTACCCCCATATACCAGTGTCAGCCAGAGCACCCCCATACACAGTGCTAGCCCAGACTACCCCCATATACCAGTGTCAGCCAGAGCACCCCCATACACAGTGCTAGCCCAGACTACCCCCATACACCAGTGTCAGCCAGAGCACCCCCATACATAGTGCTAGCCCAGACTACCCCCATATACACCTGTGTCAGCCAGAGAGCACCCCCATACACAGTGCTAGCCCAGACTACCCCCATATACCAGTGTCAGCCAGAGCACCCCCATACACAGTGCTAGCCCAGACTACCCCCATACACCAGTGTCAGCCAGAGCACCCCCATACATAGTGCTAGCCCAGACTACCCCCATATACACCTGTGTCAGCCAGAGAGCACACCCATACACAGTGCTAGCCCAGACTACCCCCATATATCAGTGTCAGCCAGAGAGCACCCCCATACACAGTGCTAGCCCAGACTACCCCCATATATCAGTGTCAGCCAGAGCACCCCCATACACAGTGCTAGCCCAGACTACCCCCATATACACCTGTGTCAGCCAGAGAGCACCCCCATGCACAGTGCTAGCCCAGACTACCCCCATATACCAGTGTCAGCCAGAGAGCACACCATATACACTGCTAGCCCAGACTACCCCCATATATCCGTGCCAGCCAGAGAACACACCCATAAAAAATGCTAGCCCACACTACCCCCATATATCAGGGCCAGCTACAGAGTACCGCCATATATCAGTGTCAGCCAGAGAGTACACCCATATACAGTTTTAGCCCACACTACCCTCATATATCAGTGCCAGCCAGAGAGCATACCCATATACAGTGCTAGCCACAGAGTACCCTATATACCAGTGTCAGCCAGAGAACACACCCATACACAGTGCTAGCCCAGACTACCCCCATATACCAGTGTCAGCCAGAGAGCACACCATATACACTGCTAGCCCAGACTGCCCCCATATATCAGTGTCAGCCAGAGAGTACCCCCATACACAGTGCTAGCCCAGAGTACCCCCATATATCAGTGCCATCCACAGAACACACCCATATACACTGCTAGCCCAGAGTACCCCCATATATCAGTGCCAGCCACAGAGCACACCCATACAGTATACACTGCTAGCCCAGAATACCCCATATATCAGTGCCAGCCAGAGAACACACCCTTATACACTGCCAGCCACAGAATACCCCAATATATCAGTGTCAGCCAGAGAGTACACCCATATAGAGTGCTAGCCCAGAGTACCCCCATGTATCAGTGCCAGCCAGAGAGCATACCCATATACAGTGCTAGCCCACACTACCCCCATATATCAGGACCAGCCACAGAGCACCACCATATATCAGTGTCAGCCAGAGAACACACCCATATACAGTGCTAGCCCAGACTACCCTCATGTATCAGTGCCAGTCAGAGAGTACAAACATATACAGTGCTAGCACAGAGTACCCCCATATGCCAGTGTCAGCCAGAGAGCGCACCCTTATACAGTGCTAGCACAGAGTACCCCCATATACCAATGTCAGCCAGAGAGTACACCCATATACAGGTGCTTCTCACAAAATGTAGAATGTCATCAAAAAGTTAATTTATTTCATTTCTTCAATACAAAAAGTGAAACTCATATATTATGTAGAGTCATTACAAACAGAGTGATCTATTTGAAGTGTTTATTTCTGTTACTGTTGATGATTATGGCTTACAGCCAATGAAAACCCCAAAGTCATTATTTCAGTAAATTAGAATACTTTATAAAAGCAGCTTGAAATGTATGTTCATCAAATGCACTCAATACTTGGTCGGGGCTCCTTTTGCATCAATTACTGCATCAAAGCGGAGTGGCATGAAAACAATCACTCTTTGTCACTGCTGAGGTGTTATGGAAGCCCAGGTTGCTTTGATAGCTTGTCTGCATTGTTGGGTCTGGTGTTTCTCATCTTCCTCTTGACAATACCCCATATATTCTCTATGAGGTTAAGGTCAGGCGAGTTTGCTGGCCAATCAAGCACAGTGATACTGTTGTTTATAAACCAGGAATTGGTACTTTTGGCAGTGTGGACAGGTGCCAAGTCCTGCTGGAGAATGAAATTTCCATCTCCATAAAGCTTGTCGGCAGAGGGAAGCATGAAGTGCTCTAAAATTTCCTGGTTGACGGCTGCACTGACTTTGGTCTTGATAAAACACAGTGGACCTACACCAGCAGATGACATCGCTCACCAAACCATCACTGATTGTGGAAACTTCACACTAGACCTCAAGCAGCTTGGATTGTGTGCCTCTCTACTCTTCCTCCAGACTCTGGACCTAGATTTCCAAATTAAATGCAAAATTTACTTTCATCTGAAAACAACACATTGGACCACTGAGCAACAGTCCAGTTCTTTTTCTCCTTGGTCCAGGTAAGAAACTTCGGGTATTGTCTATTGGTCATGAGTGGCTTAACACAAGGAATGCAACACTTGTAGCCCATGTCCTGGATACGTCTGGGTGTGGTGGCTCTTGAAGCAATGACTCCAGCAGCAGTCTACTGCTTGTGAATCTCCCCCAAATTTTTGAATGGCCTTTTCTTAACAATCCTTTCAAGGCTTCTGTTATCCAGGTTGATTGTGCACCTTATTCTACCACACTTTTTCCTTCCACTCAACTTTCCATTAATATGCTTGGATACAGCACTCTGTGAACAGCCAGCTTCTTTAGCAATGACATTTTGTGGCTGCCTTCTAGACATCTGTCAAGTCAGCAGTCTTCCCCATGATTGTGGAGCCTACTAAAACAGACTAAGGGACCTTTTTAAATGCTTAGGAAGCCTTTGCGGGTGTTTTTTTTTGTTAATTCTTATTTATTGAAATATTATTATATTATTGAAATAATGACTTTTGGGTTTTCATTGGTTGTAAGCCATAATCATCAACAGTAACAGAAATAAACACTTGAAATAGATCACTCTGTTTGTAATGACTGTATATAATATATGAGTTTCTCTTTTTGTATGGATGAACTGAAATAAATTAAATTTTTGATGATATTCTAATTTTGTCACCTGTCACTGCCTCACATAATGGATAAGATCATTATCACCAATCCAACGCTGCGGTTCCCACGATTTCAGGTGACAGCGTGAGCCCCCACAGCTGTGACCGGAGGTAAAAAGTTTACCTCCGGTCACAGTCATCGGCAGTTGGGAAGACTACTCCTATAAGCCAGTGCCTGCTGTCACTAATAACAGCGAGAGCAGGCACCACTGAAGTGTGTGTTCATCAGTCTGTGCTATAAATAACATTTTTTTTTTTTAAATGGAGTAAGTTTCCCTGTATTTTTGATAACCAGACAGGCAACACTGAAAGCTGCGGGCTGCAACCCTCAGCTGTCAGCTTTAGCAAGGCTGGTTATCAAGAATAGAGGGGTCCCTGTCATGTTCCCAATGGCAGGGAATTAAACACATAACACGGGCAAAAACAGGACGAGCTCTAGGGTGATGGAACCTGAGCTGACCGCGATCCTGAACCTCAACACTCAACTAACAGCAGCCGGGGAACGTTCCTGGGGGGACTCTAGACGTCTCGCGCCAGCCGGAGATCTAGCTACCCCTATCAGAAGAATCACAGACCTATCTTGCCTCCAGAGAAATATTCCCACAGAAATAGCAGCCCCCCACATATAATGACGGTGAAATGAGAGGAAGGCACAAACGTAGTTATGAAAACAGATTCAGCAAAATGAGGCCCGCTTAATCTAGATAGCAGAGGATACAAAAGGTGAACTGCGCGGTCAGCTTAAAACCCTTCAAAATACCATCCTGAAATTACTTGAACTCATGTGCCAACTCATGGTACATGAGTGGTAATTTCAGCCCACTAGAGCAACCAGCAGCAGAGAATTACATATCTGCAAGCTGGACTAAAAACATGAAAGCAAACATGAAACAGGGAAATCCAGACTTAGCTTGTCTTGAAGGCCTAGGAGCAGGTAGCAAAGGTAACAGAGACACACTGATACATTGCTAGCCGGCAAGGGAATGACAGGAAAGCCAGGTTAAATAGGAAACACCCAGCCTCTGATGGACAGGTGGAAACCAGAGACCGCAACCCACCAAAGTCACCCAGTACCAGTTGTAACCACCAGAGGGAGCCCAAAAACAGAATCCACAACAGGTCCCGCACCGTTTTTTAAAATTATTTAAATAAATAATGTAAAAAAAATGGCGTTACAACCAGCCAAGCTAAAGCAGATAGCTGGGGGTTGCTATTAGGCTGGTCTATAAGACACCCATCCATTACTAATCCTATAGTTCTATGGTAAATAAACACAGCAAGTATAAAGTCTTTTAATTGAAATAAAAAAAATACCATTTCTCCTACGTATCATTGGGGGACACAGGACGAATGGGTGTTATGCTGCTGCCACCAGGAGGACACTAAGTTAAACACACACAAAAGATTAACTCCTCCCCTGCAGTATACACCCACAGGCTGGACAATCCAGAGCCAGTTCTTACTTAGTGTCTCAGGAGGCACTTGGGTCCTCAGGACCCCACCAATTTTTGTTTTTAACGGAAGGGAGCGACAGGCAAATTTTCAGCTCTGATCTCTCCCGCACCAACAACGGGCAAGTACATGGAGCGTTCCTCCTGTATCCTTTCCCGCGACGATGGATGCCAGCCCTGGCTCACTTTCCAGTGTGGCGACGGTTCCTTAGCGTTCCGATCTCCCTCCCTCCCTGTCAGGCGACCACGGGGACTAATCATCCACCTAAGTTTCCTGGAGCCAGGGCACAGCCGGACAGAATGCCATGGCGTCCGTGCAGCCGCCCACTGCATCACCACTGAACATAGCGGATGTTGCACGGCGGCAGAAGCTCTCCACCCTCTCCCTACTAAGGTGAAGGTGGATGGAGCATCGGCCCCATCGCACAAGGTAAGTGCGGGGGCCGACCAGCTGACAGGGGACCGCCCGTTCAGGGATCCCTTATCCTCTTTCTAATGCGGCGCTGCAGCCGCGGGGCAGCTTTATAATGGAGGCATGGCGGGCAATCCGGCGCTCTGTTAGGGCGGAAATCAGACTCCCTCCCTCATACAGTGGGATGGCGGTGGCTATGGCAGCGTTCCGACGCGCATAGCAGGGAATCCACCGCCCGCCCACGACACGCCCCCCTCCCTCTCTCTCTCTCTCTCTGGGCGCTTCTCGTTCCCGAGAAGCGCCCTTCTCACATCTCGGCGGCCATCTTGGACCAGGAAGTGCGCTGGCGGCTCTGCAGCACCACAGCGCACAGGACTTCAGGATCTCCCTGCCAAGCACCGCAGAACTTGGTGAGACGCACTCAGTAGGATTGTCTCTTCCCCTGCCAGTACGCTCACTTTATGGCAAAGATGTCACAGTCTAAGCAAAAACGGACTGGAAAGACCCACTCTGTTATTTTTGCTGTGTGCACCTCCTGCAAGGTATCTCTGCCCCGAGGTCACACTACCCCGCTGTGCTCCGCCTGCGAAATGTCTGCGGCACAGGATACTCCGGCCTCTGACCCGGAATGTAGTGAGCCTAGTACCCCCGCATGGGCGTCCTCCCTTGCTCGATCTGTGGCATCCTTGGAAAGGACGATACAGTCCCTCCGTGACCCGTCCCTTACCCAGGGCGCTTCCACGGATGATGTAACGCGGCCTAAAAACCCCTCTCGGCCTAGAGGTCGTACCGTTTCCAGAAGCCCTCTCTCATCTAGAAAGAAGTCCAGGGTAATATCTCCGGTCCGTGATCAGCCCTCCGGCTCAGAGAGCGAAGTCTCTCGTCACTCATCCCCAGCTCATAGCAGGGAATCCTTTCTGGACGACGCATCCAGCGTGTCCTGTTCCCCAGAGTATCGTCACGACCAAGAGACCCTAGATTCTCTCATAGACTCGGTAAGTCAGACGCTACAGTTAGAGGAGGAAACCCCGTCCAAGGCGGTTCATCCCGTGTCATTCGGGCGAACCACAAAGGCTCATAGATTTTTTCCTACGCATCCTCAATTCAAGGACATTGTCGATCTCCACAGAGTCCGTCCGGATAAACGCTTCTCAGGTCAGAAGGCTATGCAATTGAAGTATCCGTTTGCTCAGGACCTTGCTAAGGAGTGGTCTCAGTCACCCTCCGTGGACCCGCCAGTGTCGCGGCTAGCCACCAAGGCGGTTCTATCCTCCTCCGAGGGCGCGTCCATCAAGCATCCCACTGATAGACAAATTGACCAGATGGCTCGCTCGGCTTTTGAAGCTTCCTCGGCTTCTCTCTTCCCTTCTTTTGCCGCCACATGGGTTGCAAAAACCATGACCCATTGGGCCGAGTCTTTAGCCTCTACAGCACTACACGCCGACTTACCCCCCGAGGTTTCACACCTGGCCACTCAGATTGCCAGAGCGGGGGACTTTGTAGTTTCCGCATCCTTAGACGCGGCCAACTGTGCCTCACAGGCAGCGGCCAATGCTGTCACGATCCGCAGATCCCTTTGGCTCAGGGACTGGAAAGCGGACTCAGGATCCAAAAAATCTCTCACGTCCCTTCCATACCAGGGCGAACGCCTTTTTGGGGACAAACTAGATAAAATAATCGCAGACTCCACAGGGGGAAAGAGCAAATTCCTTCCCCAGCAACGGACCTTTCGCCCCTTTCGCAACCAACAGGGCCGAGGCCGATATTTCCGTTTCGGCTCCAATTGGTCCAATCCTCCCTCCGCGCCACCCGGCGCCGGGAGAGGTCAGCGCAAGGACAGAACCTCCCAGCCATCTTACAAACCTTCTCCCTCTTGGAGAGGCAGACCCAGACAACAGGGGTCCAGGGGGCCCAGACCTAACAGGTCTCCACCTCAATGACTCTTGGCAGACGCCAAAGGACACCGACAGAGTTGGCGGCCGCCTACTCTTCTTTCGGGACGCGTGGCTCTCGGTAGTTCCCGACCGATGGGTCCGCGAACTGGTATCCTTCGGTTACAAGATAGAGTTTGTCTCTCTTCCCCCATCTCGTTTCTTCCAGTCCCCTCCTCCCAGAGCAAGGGTCCGTCAGTATTTTCAGGCCATAAGATCGCTATGGGAAGACGGGGTCATCATCCCGGTACCTCAGAACGAGAGGTACCAAGGTTTCTATTCCAATCTTTTCATTGTACCAAAGAAGGACGGCTCAGTACGTCCAATATTGGACCTCAAGCTCCTCAACAAGTACGTCCGTGTACGTCAATTCCGTATGGAGTCCCTCCGCTCGGTAATTGCCTCTCTGGAAGAGGGCGAGTTCCTTGCATCTCTAGATGTTCAAGACGCTTACTTGCACATTCCCATCCTACCGTCTCATCAGCGCTTCCTCCGCTTCGCGGTCCAGGGGCACCATTTTCAGTTTGTCGCCCTACCTTTCGGGCTGGCCACCGCTCCTCGGGTGTTCACCAAGGTCATGGCAGCTGCCGTGGCCATTCTACATGCTCGAGGCACAGTGGTGTTGCCCTACTTGGACGACATCCTCATAAAAGGCCCCTCTTTCCGGTCCTGTTCAGAAGCGGTAGACGTCACTATAAATACCTTTTTGCGCCTGGGCTGGAAAATCAATTTCAAAAAATCTTCCCCAGTCCAGGCCCAAACCATATCCTACCTGGGAATGATCTTAGACTCCTCTCAGGGTCTAGTACTTTTGCCTCCGGAAAAGGTATCCACTCTTCAGAGAGAAGTCCGGAAGCTTACTCAACCTCGCTCTCACTCCCTACGCTTCTCCATGAGGGTACTCGGCAGGATGGTGGCGGCAATGGAGGCAGTGCCCTTTGCGGTTTTTCACCTCCGTCCCTTACAACACGCCATTCTGGCAGTATGGGACAGGAATCCCGCCTCGCTCGACCGCCGTCTCCTTCTCTCTCGCCCAATCAGACAGTCCCTCAGGTGGTGGACCAAGAGGTCCTCCCTGACTCGGGGGAAGTCTTTCCTTCCGGTGCACTGGCTGGTTGTCACAACGGACGCCAGTCTCTTCGGCTGGGGTGCAGTGTTCCAGCGCCACTCGACTCAGGGTCGCTGATCTCCGCAGGAGTCCCAGCTGCCCATCAATATCCTAGAGATTCGGGCAATCAGACTGGCTCTCCATCATTTTCAGCCGTTCCTCTCCGGCCGTGCGGTCAGAGTCCAGTCCGACAACGCCACTGCGGTAGCCTACATCAACCGCCAAGGGGGCACTCGCAGCAAGGCGGCCATGGTCGAGGTGACGCTAATTCTCCGCTGGGCCGAGACTCATCATTCCATACTCTCAGCAGTTTTTATCCCAGGCGTGGAAAACTGGGAAGCGGACTTTCTCAGTCGCCACAGCCTCGATCCCGGAGAGTGGTCTCTCCATCCCGCAATCTTTCACCAGATATGCTCTCGATGGGGGACCCCGGACGTGGACCTAATGGCATCTCGCCTCAATTGCCAGGTTCCCGTCTTCATGGCCAGGTCTCACGACCCCTCAGCCTTCGGAGCCGACGCTCTCGTCCTCTCATGGCAGGGTTTCAGACTCCCATACATCTTTCCCCCAATTCCTCTTCTGACAAAGGTGATCAGGAAGATCAAGGCAGAACGGATCCCAGTACTTCTCATCGCTCCGGACTGGCCGCGCAGGACATGGTATGCCGAGATGGTTCAACTGGTCTCAGACGTACCTTGGAGGCTGCCGAGTCGCGCAGACCTCCTGTCTCAAGGGCCCATTTACCACCCGAACTCAGAGGCCCTGTGTTTAACGGTGTGGCCGTTGAGTCCTGGGTACTGAGGCAGAAGGGGTTGCCCCAGACGGTGATATCTACCATGCTCCGCGCACGCAAGCCTTCTTCTATGCGCATCTACCACCGCGCCTGGAAGGCATACTTCGCCTGGTGCAGGAAGCGGGGACGTTTCCCCCTCCGTTTTTCTATCCCTCACATTTTGGAATTCCTCCAATCAGGCGTAGACTTGGGTCTTGCTCTCAGCTCTCTTAAGGGCCAAATTTCTGCTCTCTCGGTTCTTTTTCAGAGAAAGATTGCAAACAGATTGCAGGTCAGGACCTTCATCCAGGGTGTTTCTCATATGGCTCCGCCTTACAAGATGCCCTTGGAACCATGGGACCTGAACCTAGTTCTCTGTGCTCTTCAAGAGCCCCCCTTTGAGCCCTTGCATGAAGTGTCTTTGCTGTTCTTGTCTTGGAAGATTGCCTTCCTCGTGGCTGTCACGTCTATTAGACGTGTCTCTGAGCTGGCAGCTCTGTCGTGCCGACCTCCTTTCCTCGTGTTCCACCAGGACAAGGTGGTTCTGCGGACATGTCCGACTTTTCTTCCGAAGGTCGTTTCCTCCTTCCATCTTAATGAGGAGATTGTCCTTCCCTCACTGTGCCCTGCTCCTTCCCACCGCACGGAAAGGACGCTCCACACTCTGGACTTAGTGAGGGGTCTCAGACGTTACGTCTCCAGGACTGCGTCTCTCCGTAGGTCAGACGCCTTGTTCGTTCTTCCGAAGGGGCCACGGAAGGGACTACCCGCTTCCAAGGCCTCCATTGCCAAGTGGATTCGTTCCGCCATCCAAGAGTCCTACCGTGTCAAGGGTCACGCCGCACCTCCGGGGATCAAGGCTCATTCTACCCGGTCAGTCGGCGCGTCCTGGGCCATCCGGCACCAGGCATCGGCAGCACAGGTCTGCAAGGCTGCTACATGGTCCAGTCTACATACGTTCACGAAGCACTACCAGGTGCACTTTCAGGCTTCGGCAGACGCTTCCGTCGGTAGGCGAATCCTACAAGCGGCTGTGTCTCATCTGTAGTTTGTAGGCTCGCTCAGCATTTATAACTTCTGGTGACCCACCCAGGGACTGCTTTGGGACGTCCCATTCGTCCTGTGTCCCCCAATGATACGTAGGAGAAAAGGAGATTTTTGTGTACTCACCGTAAAATCTTTTTCTCCGAGTCATCATTGGGGGACACAGCACTCTCCCTGTTAGCCTAGTTGGCTCAATTGTTCTTTTCAGTCTGTGTTTTGACTATGACATGTTTTCTGTTTGTTAACTGGCTTACTCCTACTGCTTTGTTACCGAACTGGCTCTGGATTGTCCAGCCTGTGGGTGTATACTGCAGGGGAGGAGTTAATCTTTTGTGTGTGTTTAACTTAGTGTCCTCCTGGTGGCAGCAGCATAACACCCATTCGTCCTGTGTCCCCCAATGATGACTCGGAGAAAAAGATTTTACGGTGAGTACACAAAAATCTCCTTTTTACTTTTTATTTAAAATAACAAACACATTTATACTCCCCTAACATCCATTCTATTGAAGCCATAGTCTCGTTTAAAAAAAAAGACACTAATAAACAACAATACTTGCCTCACGCCCATTCCATTGAAGCCATCGTGTCCTGTAAAAAACAACCATATCCTCACCTGTCCCATGTTTTATCCTATGCCGTAATCCATTTATGTGATAAATAGTTCTCAATGTGTACGGTGCCAATGTGCGTTCGTCCAGGCTGAAAACCACTGGAGAATAAGCTGCTGTGAGCGCAGCGTCAGTGACTAGCAGTGAGAATTTCTCACGGTAAACTCACTGATCTCAGTGGTGCAACTTTTTCTCACTGTGCTAGTGGTGAACTCACTGAGGTCACTCCAGTACAGTAGTTTACATTATTTAAGGTTTTTAAATTATTTATTTAAATAATTTAAAAAAACAGTGTGGGAACTAGTGATGAGCGAGTATAGTCGTTACTCGAGATTTCCCGAGCACGCTCGGGTGTCCTCTGTGTATTTGTAAGTGCTCGGAGATTTAGTTTTCCTTGCAGCAGCTGAATGATTTACATCTGTTAGCCAGCTTGATTACATGTGGGGATTCTCTAGCAACCAGGCTGGTCTCATTGACTTATAATGTGATTGCATGGAGATTTCCATCATTTTAATGGCAAGAATAGTACAATGATAGTTTAAATTTGCTGGTGGGAAGCCAGACCTATAAAGGTGCATTCAGTTCAGGAAAACTAGGGTCTCGAGCTGGTGACCCGCTGTATGACGTTCATAGGTCACTTGGACAGGTATTGTCTTCATGAAGCTGCTAGACCCACACTGTTCGTCATTTTGTCTGTTAGATTTTGTCCTTCTAGAATAACATCCTATTTTTAGTGTAGACCATGGCAGGTATGAATTTTAGATGACTATAACACCAGTCTTGTTCCTCTGTATAGCCTTATTTACCATGTCCAGTAAAGAAGTGAAGGCTGCACTGAAGAGTGCCAGAGAGTCCATCAGGAGTAAGGACTACAAGGAGGCACTGAAGCACTGTAAGGTAAGAGGCCATGCATGCTCCCTACGTGTAGTGTTTTCTTGCTGGACAGCACATTTACTCATAAGACCTTACAAAAAGGAATGAGCCAACAAGGCTGTGTTCTCACAGTGTGAATATGCTGCAATTTACACTACCGTTCCAAAGTTTAGGGTCAGTTAGAAATTTCCTTATTTTTTAAAGAAAAACACTTTGTTTTCCAATGAAGCTAACATTATATGATTCAGAAATACACTCTATACATTGTTAATGTGGTAAATGACTATTCTAGCTGCAAACGTCTGGTTTGTAATGCAATATATTCATAGGTGTATAGATGCCCATTTCCAACAACCATCACTCCAGTGTTCTTATGGTACTTTGTGTTTGGTAACTGTGTAAGAAGGCTAATGGATGGTTAGAATACCCTTGAAAACCCTTGGGCAAGTATGTTAGCACAGATGAAAACAGTTTGGCTGATTAGAGAACCTATAAACCTGACCTCCCTTTGAGCTAGTTGAGAATCAGTAGCATTACATTTGTTGGTTCCATTAAACTCTCAAAATGGCCAGAAAAAAAGAACTTTCATGTGAAACTTGACAGTCTATTCGTATTCTTAGAAATGAAGGCTATTCCATACGAGAAATTGCCAAGAAACTGAAGATTTCTTACAACGTTGTGTACTACTCCCTTCAGAGGAGAGCACAAACAGGCTCTAACCAGAGTAGAAAGACAAGTGGGAGGCCCCGCTGCACAACTGAGCAACACGACAAGTACATTAGCGTCTGTAGTTTGAGAAATTGTCACCTCACAGGTCCTCAACTGGCAGCTTCATTAAATAGTACACGCAAAACGCCAGTGTCAACATCTAAAGTGAAGACGTGACTCCAGGATGCTGACCTTCAGGGCAGAGTGGCAAAGAAAAAGCCATATCTGAGACTGGCTAATAAAAGGAAAAGATTAATATGGGCAAAAGAACACAGACATTGAACAGAGGAAGATTAAAACAAAGTGTTATAAACTGACGAATCCAAGTTTGAGGTGTTTGGATCACACAGGAGAACATTTGTGAGACGCAGAACAACTGAAAAGATGCTGGAAGAGTGTCTGACGCCACAGGTCAGCATGGTGGAGGTAATGTGATGGTCTGGGGTTGCTTTGGTGCTGGTAAAGTAGGAGATTTGTACAAGGTAAAAGGGATTTTGAATAAGGAAGGCTATCACTCCATTTTGCAACGCCATGCCATACCCTGTGGATAGCGCTTGATTGGAGCCAATTTCATCCTACAGCAGGACAATGACCCAAAGTACACCTCCATATTATGCAAAAACTATTTAGGGAAGAAGCAGGCAGCTGCTATTCTATGTGTAATGGAGTGGCCAGCGCAGTCACCAGATCTCAACTCCATTGAGCTGTTGTGGGAGCAGCTTGACCATATGGTACGCAAAAAGTGCCCATCAAGCCAAACCAACTTGTGGGAAGGGCTTCTGGAAGCAAGGGGTGAAATTTCTCCAGATTACCTCAGCAAATTAACTGCTAGAATGCCGAAGGTCTGCAATGCTGTAATTGCTGCAAACAGAGCATTCTTTGACGAAAGCAAAGTTTGAAGGAGAAAACTATTATTTCAAATAAAAATCTTTTTTTTTAACCTTGTCAATGTCTGGACTAGATTTTCAATTCATTTGGCAACTCATTTGATTAATAAAAGTATGAGTTTTCATGGAAAGCACAAAATTGTCTGGGTGACCCTAAACTTTTGAACGGTAGTGTATGTTGTGGGTTTTTTGTTTGCAAAAAAACTGTAACATGCAGGGAGTTGGAACTAGCCACAGATGACAGTAATTTGCATTTTTTGTTGCTTTATTCCATTTATAGGCTGCTTTGAAGCTAGAGAAAAATAACTACAATGCCTGGGTTTTCATTGGATTGGCAGCGTCTGAGCTGGAGCAACCAGACCAGGCCCAGGCTGCCTACAAGAAGGCTGCAGAGATTGAACCAGAACAGTTGTTGGCCTGGCAGGTAGAGTATGGGATTGTTGTGGAGAACATCAATAAAGAAAAAAAAAATCATTCACTGACAGGACAGGAGAGCCAAACAGGTTGATGTTATTTGCCATGGACAAGTTTGTCTACGAGCTTAAAGAGGTTGTCCTCCTTTGATAACATTTGTCTTCTTATTTATATGTACCAAAAAAGAAAAAGAAAAAGAAAAACAATCCGCACTACCAGCTAGTTGTATCAGAGGACCGGAATTAACCGCTGCATGTGTGTCTGTACCGCCAGAGCTGAAGGACGGGGTGCACCTCTTGGAAAACCACAGTCCATGTGAAATCAAAACTAGTTAAGAAGAGATGGCACTCACCGTCAGAAGTCTTTACAGTCCTTTATTGTGGCATAAAACAGTAGTAGCAGGTCTTACAGGTAAACGCAGGTGTCATGAGACGACGGCCCGTTTCGCGCAGGTGCGCTTCTACAGGTAGACCTGTAGAAGCGCACCTGCGCGAAACGGGCCGTCGTCTCATGACACCTGCGTTTACCTGTAAGACCTGCTACTACTGTTTTATGCCACAATAAAGGACTGTAAAGACTTCTGACGGTGAGTGCCCTCTCTTCTTAACTAGTTTTTATTTATATGTACGGTATGTAATTATCATTTTTGAAATTGGGTTTCCTTAAAAATGTTGCATTTTTGCCTTCTGTAGCCTCTGTGTTGCACTGTATATTGCTGGCTGTAGTATGAGGTTATCAGGGAATATTTCATTTTTTCTCAGAACTGACAGGTAAGTAGTTGATAACTGTCTGTCTATTCTGCCTAGCGGCAATTTCTGCCCACTCAGAGACACTTCTGCCAGCAATTCTGCAGCTTCTGGTGATGTCATGTCGACAGAGCAGCTGCTTCACTACTGCTCTGCTCTGATCATAAAGTGCGATGTTATGCTGATTGACAGCTGGTTCACTGCTCCCTAACTGCGGGCCGTCAATCAGCATGAAGTCAGCAGTCATAAGGTCAAATGAAGCAACTGAATCAAAAGCAGGAGTGTCTCTGAACGTCAAAAATTGCTGCTGGGCACAGCAGGCATTCTTTCACTATATGGATATTGACTGGGGATCGTCTTCTTTTTTACATTCCTGCATCCAGATATATTCCATAAATAAGACCATAAGGCTGATGCTGCCCCAATTGTTTGTTCGCTATGACGGCCTGACAGGGAGTTTGTAACTCTTTCATCTGTCTTATTCTGGGATCCTTTCTGCTGACTTGTGGCCACAGACCACATCAAAGTTGGAGTTACAAGGAAGCAAACAACCAACCAGTGCAGCATTGTTAGTGAAACCCATTTACAGAAATGAAGTATAGATGCAGTTGAGTTATAAATGTCTGCAAATATGTGCAACCCCTTCAATTTCTTCATTTATTATCAGACCCCTTTATGTCAGTTTTCAATATGCTCCTAGTTTCTGAGATTTATGAATCCCCCACTGTAGCGGCATAGCCCGCTGTAGTATCCCTTATTTCCAAACTCTCATACTCCATCTATGTGGTTCACTCCCCCTTCCTTTTCAGTATGCCCTATCCTTACTCTTATACTATACGGCCTGCCCTCCCTAAAACGTGAATGCCCCCTCCACCTCCACATTGTGATCTGCAGATTGCTGCTCTTCAGCCTCTTCATGCTGCTTTGTGTAGCACCAAGAGAAGGAGGATGAGAGCGGAGAGAAACCAAACAGCCAAGAGGAGTGTGCTATGGGCTCTGTGTCCAGACATGCAGAATAGCAGCTGTGTGAAGGAGTTACAGACTCTGCAACAGCAAAATGGAAATATTTAACGACTGTTTAGAAGGTTGGTTAATTTTCCATTCATGAAGCAATTGAACAAGTTCAGAATTCAGTGTTAGGGTAAGTTCCCCAACGGGCGTTTTTGCTGCGTTTTTTTGCTGCTTTTTTTATGCTAATTTTCAGCTGCTTTTTACAATACCAGCAAAGCCTATGAGATTTCAGAAATCTCATGCACACACATTGTTTTTTTGTGTGATCAGTATTTTGCGGTTTGCTGCGTTTTTTTGGACATAGAGCATGTCACTTCTTTCAGCGTTTTTGCTGCGTTTTTTCACCCAGTGACTTGAATGGGTGTTGAAAAAAAAACTCAGCAAAAACGCAGGTATCATTATTTGCTGCGTTTTTGCTGCTGAAAATCCAAGGACATTAGCATGGACAAAGAGAAAAAAAAATGCACCAAATACGCAACAAAAACACACCTCAACCTGCGTTTTTGACGCAGCTCCTTTCCTGCCAAGAAGATAAGGTTTTGCTGCAGCAAAAACGCCCTGTGTGAACTTACCCTAAAAGTGGCCATAGGTATCACTATAGTCTGTTTCATACAACATATTCCCAAATTTAAACCATTCAACTTTCTAGTTTCTGTGTGACCCTGTTTTAGGATTCCATTTCTACTTCAAGAATAATCGGTAGCTTGTACATGTCCCCTCCAAATTGTGAAGTGCTGCAAAATATGCTGACGCCATAGAAATAAAAAAAATTAGGTTAAAATTTTGAGGCCGAGGATCTGATGGACATTTCCATCGTAATGAATCACTCAGTCATCTCTTCTCCGGATGTGGAGTGTAATTGTTGGCTCGCAGCAGTATTAACTAAGCAAAACTAATGTTGCTGGGAATGATTTCATCTGTCCAATAGTGTTTGCCTTAATACTTTCTCACATCTACTTGCTGGGTTCGGAGTGTGCTGACAGCATGGCCCTATAGCACAGGCTGATCAATGGGGATTAGCTGCTTTTCATTTTTCACTCAGGCATCATATCCTAATGAACCTCCCAGGCAGTGTTCTGAGATTAGCACACAGATTTAGCATGTTTGTTTTACTACTGATCCTTTGTTATTTTTATTTTTTTCCCATTTTTTGTAATCCAAGTTCCACCTTCTCACACAAATGACATGTACTCCCATACTATCATTATAGGTTATGCAGCGCATTAAAATCAAAGCGTGAACAAAGTGCAAGTTCTCCCTAGTGGATTGTTCTGACCTTCCTAGGTGCACATAGCACAGGCGGAAAGCCTCGGAGATAGAGAATGTAATAACAGATAATGTGCTGGAACCATTAAGCTCCATAATCACAGTCATTTATTTATTGATTATTGCAGCTATTACGTTGTTTTATCTCTATCCTCCGACAGAAGTGTTATTCTGCTAATTGTGTAATTACTTTTAGGAAGCGAACACAATATTACTATGGTAAGATTTCCGCAGAAAACATTGGTATGGTGGAACCCATAAACGTGTGATTGAACTACCAGCTATATATTCACAGTAACTACTACAGATTTTTTTTTTTTTTTTACAATTTTGTTGGCTTTTCCGTAGGGGTTGGTAAACCTATATGAGAAGGTCAACCAAAAAGATTTTAAAGACGATCTGCCGAATGTATATCTGAAAATGTTGGAACTTTACAAAAGGTAACTATTGATAAGCCTTCATTTCATTATGCTTCTTGTTTTATCACGGTCTCTAAGATATTGATGTGATATTGTTGATGTTGATGTGGTCCGGCTGTACGACTTTAGGGACCCTCACAGATGCTCAGAACAAAGGGTCTTCAGCCTTTTGGAACACCGCTTCAACATAGACACTGTATAGGCGGGGGGGGGGAACAAAAAAGACGATCTCAAAGTCCATAGTATAGTGAGCGCAAATTAACTTTATTAAATAGTTTTAACAGGCATGAATAAGCGTGGGTAAAGGATATGTGGACGAACACACAACTATGTACAGTACAGACCAAAAGTTTGGACACACCTTCTCATTTAAAGATTTTTCTATATTTTCATGACTATGAAAATTGCAAATGCACACTGGAGGCATCAAAAGTATGAATTAACACATGTGGAATTATATACTTAACAAAGAAGTGTGAAACAACTAAAAATATGTCTTATATTCTAGGTTCTTCAAAGTAGCCACCTTTTGCTTTGATGACTGCTTTGCACACTCTTAGCATTCTCTTGATGAGCTTCAAGAGGTAGTCACCGGGAATGGTTTTCACTTCACAGGTGTGCCCTGTCAGGTTTAATAAGTGGGATTTCGTGGGATTTCTTGCTTTATAAATGGGGTTGGGACCATCAGTTGTGTTGTGCAGAAGTCTGGTGGATACACAGCTGATAGTCCTACTGAATAGACTGTTAGAATTTGTATTATGGCAAGAAAAAAGCAGCTAAGTAAAGAAAAACGAGTTGCCATCATTACTTTAAGAAATGAAGGTCAGTCAGTCCGAAAAATTGGGAAAACTTTGAAAGTGTCCCCAAGTGCAGTGGCAAAAACCATCAAGTTCTACAAAGAAACTGGCTCACATGAGGACCGCCCCAGGAAAGGAAGACCAGGAGTCACCTCTGCTTCTGAGGATAAGTTTATCCGAGTCACCAGCCTCAGAAATCGCAGGTTAACAGCAGCTCAGATTAGAGACCAGGTCAATGCCACACAGAGTTCTAGCAGCAGACACATCTCTACAACAACTGTTAAGAGGAGACTTTGTGCAGCAGGCCTTCATGGTAAAATAGCTGCTAGGAAACCACTGCTAAGGACAGGCAACAAGCAGAAGAGACTTGTTTGGGCTAAAGAACACAAGGAATGGACATTAGACCAGTGGAAATCTGTGCTTTGGTCTGATGAGTCCAAATTTGAGATCTTTGGTTCCAACCACCGTGTCTTTGTGTGACGCAGAAAAGGTGAACGGATGGACTCTATATGCCTGGTTCCCACCGTGAAGCATGGAGGAGGAGGTGTGATGGTGTGGGGGTGCTTTGCTGGTGACACTGTTGGGGATTTATTCAAAATTGAAGGTGTACTGAACCAGCATGGCTACCACAGCATCTTGCAGCGGCATGCTATTCCATCTGGTTTGCGTTTAGTTGGACCATCATTTATTTTTCAACAGGACAATGATCCCAAACACACCTCCAGGCTGTGTAAGGGCTATTTGACCAAGAAGGAGAGTGATGGGGTGCTACGCTAGATCTGAACCCAATCGAGATGGTTTGGGGTGACCTTGACCGCAGAGTGAAGGCAAAAGGGCCAACAAGTGCTAAGCATCTCTGGGAACTCCTTCAGGATTGTTGAAGACGATTTCCGGTGACTACCTCTTGAAGCTCATCAAGAGAATGCCAAGAGTGTGCAAAGCAGTCATCAATGCAAAATGTGGCTACTTTGAAGAACCTAGAATATAAGACATATTTTCAGCTGTTTCACACTTTTTTGTTAAGTATATAATTCATAGTTTTGATGCCTTCAGTGAATTTACAATTTTCATAGTCATGAAAATAAAGAAAAATCTTTAAATGAGAAGGTGTGTCCAAACTTCTGGTCTGTACTGTATATAAGGAGCGCATCGGACAATATGAGCTGATGGTATCCCATATGCTAACCTAACATATACCATCCTTTGTAGATGCAGGTATAATCCTAAAAAAGGGGTACATGGGAGGCAACCTGCAATGTGGTGTCAGGGTGGGTGAGCTACTGGTGAGGAAAATTTCATATACCTATATGTGTATACAAATCAGTATCTCATTGCCTGAAGAGGTTCACCAGCAGGGGCTCATATGATCCCCGCTCCCACCCCAATGCGCATTTCGGAAAAGCACCTTCGTCAGAGAGCATATCATGTATCATAAACATAGGGTTTAAAAAGTATGTGTCCCGGAACTGTGGTAAACCGCGGGTCAGAAGTTGCGATACGTTGCTGTGTTACCACGACGCCCGCTGGCATCCGCATCACAGAGCAGGTGACGTCAGAAACACATGGGGCCCCACGTGATCCAGCATCGGATGCCCAGCGAGTATAGAGGGCAGCGGAGACAGGGCAACGCATGTGCACTATTTCAGAAAATAATTAACCTGTACTGAGTAATGGCAGCTCTAGGGAATAAGATGGCTGAGAGATGTAACGCACGCGCACTAACCACAGCAATAGGTACAGGGTGGGCCATTTATATGGATACACCTAAATAAAATGGGAATGGTTGGTTATATCAACTTCCTGTTTGTGGCACATTAGTATATGGGAGGGGGAAAACTTTTCAAGATGGGTGGTGACCATGGTGGCCATTTTGATGTCGAACATTTTGGATCCAACTTTATTTTTTTCAATGGGAAGAGGGTCATGTGACGCATCAAACTTATTGAGAATTTCACAAGAAAAACGATGGTGTGCTTGGTTTTAACTTAACTTTATTCTTTCATGAGTTATTTACAAGTTTATGACCACTTATAAAATGTGTTCAAAGTGCTGCCCATTGTGTTGGATTGTCAATGCAACCCTCTTTATCCAACTCTTGACACACTGATAGCAACACCGCAGACGAAATGCTAGCACAGGCTTCCAGTATCCTTTGTTTCAGATGCTGCACATCTCGTATCTTCACAGCTTAGACAATTGCCTTCAGATGACCCCAAAGATAAAAGTCTAATGGAAACCTCAATGCCACTGGATACCTGCTATGCTATGCTGTCTATGCTGTGAAGATACGAGATGTGCAGCATCTGAAACAACGGATACTGGAAGCCTGTGCTAGCACTTCTTCTGCAGTGTTGCTATCAGTGTGTTAAGAGTGGGAGAAGAGGGTTGCATTGACAATCCAACACAATAGGGGTGGAGCGCATATTCATTACTTTAATGAGCGGTACCAGTGACCGCTGAACACAGGAACAAGCTGCCAGCGTCAGAGAACATCGCATTGGAGAAGCAGGGACCGCGCCGGGAGGGCGAGTATAACGGGGAAGGGTGAGCCATGCGATATTCACCTGTCCCCGTTACACCGCCGCGCACCGCTGTGACGTTCAAGTCAGAGGGCGCGATGACGTGGTTAGTGCGCGCCGCCCTCTGCCTGAACAGTCACTGCAGAGATACGGAAGACAGAGCGGCGCACGGCGGTGGAATGGGGACAGGTGAATATCACAAGTGCCGGTGTCCCCGCCTGCTCCGGACAAGAGGGTGAGTATATCATTTTTTATTTTTAAGCGCAGCACATGGGGCAAATGTTTCTATGGAGCATCTTATGGGGCCATAATCAACCTTTATGCAGGATTGTATGGGGCAAATGTTTCTATGGAGCATCTTATGGGGCAATAATCAACCTTCGTGCAGCATTATTTTGGGGCATATTTTTGTATGAAGCATCATAAACATGGGGCCCATCATAAACATTATGGAGCATTATATGGGGCATATTTTATTATGGATCATCTCATGGGGCCATCATGTACTTTATGGAGCATTATATGGGGCGTATTTTGTATGGAGCATCTTATGGGGCCCATCATGAACTGTATGGAGCATTATATGGGGCTCCTGATTCAATATGGATATTCAAAAACACTTAACCTACTGATGTCTAAATTAATTTTACTTTTATTGGTATCTATTTTTATTTTTGAAATTTACCAGTAGCTGCTGCAATTCCCACCCTAGGCTTATACTCAAGTCATTAATTTTTCCCAATTTTTTTGTGGCAAAATTAAGGGTATATACGGTATAAGTTTATAAAGGTTGTCAAATATATGCCATTTAAAGCAAAAGATATATGAGAGGGATAAAAGTATAAAATCTGAATATGGCTAACAATAGAGCTGTTTTTAAAGTATCTTCATGGAAAAACCATATACGGTATATAGTCTCGTAGGCCACACCGCTAGCACACACTGAGGGACGCATGGTGGTCACTCGGAACAATGAAATGGATCCTAAAATATTGAATGATAATGATTAATAACAAATATAAAAACAATTAATTTAAAAACACAGATGTATGCCAGAGCACATGCACCCAATATAGCAGGGTGGTGATCACAGAAAATGGGCGAAACTAAGATTTTCGTTAAGTCCCTGTGGATGGAGCGTTTGTAGGGTCCAAATCCACCTAGACTACAACTTGGCAAGTTGTTGGGATAGCTTGCCACCTCGAATTCTGTTATCTAATCCGTCTTTACCTCAGACCCGTAGTAATTTACTGTTACATTGATGGAATACTTTGAAGTGGCGTGGCAACATCTTCCATATGGATGTGTCCGTGTGGTCACTTGCGGCCTGAATGCCAAGCACGTGTTCCCTTACACAAACTTTTAATTGGCGCGACGTAAGGCCGATCTAGATTAAGCTACACAATCAGGTGGCATAATAAATTACATAGCGAGACGTGCATGTAATTAATTTTTTGATCAACTGACCACATGGACACATCCACATTGAAGACATTACCATGTTCCTTCAAACTATTCCATCAATGTAATAGTAAATTACTACCCGTCAGAGGTATAACTTCCTAGCAAAACAAATTATGTTTAAAAAATGGTGCAGATGTAAAGTAGACATGTGGGAAATGGTATATATTAATAATTTTTGGTGACATAACTCTGATTTAAGGGCATAAAAATAAAAAATTTGAAAGTTGCTAAATTTTCGCCAAATTTCCATTTTTTCAGAAAGAAAGCACAAGTTATATCGAACAAATTTTACCACTATCATGAAGTATAATTTGTCTTGAAAAAGCAGTCTTAGAATCAGTGGGATATGTTGAAGCTTTCCATAGTTATTACCTCATAGAGTGACAAATGAGGCTCGGTCATTAACATATAAAGTGGCTCAGTCCTTAAAGTGAACCTGTCAGCAGGATTGTGCTGATACCTTGAATATTATATCTATAGCTTGGGGAAATAAACCCTTTTATGATACTCACTAGCGGGGTGGTGTGGTACGAGGGCTGTGGCTCTTCTTGGTGCGGCGTCTCCCTTCTTCATGTGATGCCTTCCTGTGGATGACACGTCCCTACATCATCCACACAGTCTCCCCGGCATCGCGCTCCTGCGCAGGCATACTTCTCTGCCCTGCTGAGGGCATAGAAAAGTACTGCAGTGCGCAGGCGCCAGGAAATGTCAAAGAGCCCCGGCGCATGCGCACTGCAGTACTAGTCAGGGCAGAAAATTGTGCCAGTCAGGAGAGCGATTCTGGGGAGACTCTGTGGAAGATGTAGGGACACGTCATCCATACAAAGCAAGAAGGTGGACGGCATCACAAGAAGAAGGGAGGTGCCGGACCAAGAAGATCGACAATCCCCTGACTGGGCCCCCTCACAGGTGAGTGTAATAAATGCTCTTTTTCTTATCTTTCAGGTCGGGTTGGGGCAGATACACAGCATGCACCTGAAAGGAGGTGGTCTTCTCTTATATCGTCAAACCTGGTTCGCTTTAAAGGGTTAGAGAGAACCTGTCATCACAATTATGCATATTAAAGTAAAGGCTAGGCCAGGCAATAATTACTCTGTTATACATATACTGGTTGTTCTTTATTTGAAGTTTGGGTGTAATAAGCTTTTGGTGCATAGGGAAGGGAGTGGGGGTAGGGTCTTCAGCTGTGCCCCAGCCCCTCCACCCACGCTGGTGTTTGAATCTGCCTCCTTTTTTAAAGTTGGCGCTGTCCTCATGCTTGTGCCACCTCTTCATTTTACTGAAGATTGCCTGGAGGTCAATCTGCACATGCACCACTACCCAAGCTTCAATTGCAAGTGAAAAAACGACCAGGATGCAGATTTCTTCCCACAAGGTTTCTATTGAATCTGTATAACTGCGCCATTATGGCTTTGCCTTTACTTTAACATGCAAATCATGATGACCGGTTCTATTTAAGTATTAAAAACAGCAAAAAACCCAGCAGCTTTCTGTGACTTAATACAGTACGTATTGGTCATGATATAACAGCTCCTGTAAAAAAGCTCAGCTCCGTCATTTGCCTTAATGATGGTGATTCAGTTCTGGCGCTTATACATTAACCTTTAGGGGAGGAAGCAGTTGTGAGCACATTGTGGCCGCTATTAGCATGGTGGAACAAGTTATTTCAGTCTGTCCTCTTTCTGTGTAATGATTTAAAAGCTCTCGCCCCAATTTCTGTGCCATCTTGCTTAATATGATGTGGTGATTAGTTGACTGTTTTTCTACTTTCCTTAAGTAGAGGGCATTTATTATAAAAGGAAATATCCTGAAAGTGCATCGAAAGTGATGTAGGATGATGTGATAATAGGGCCTTGTCAGACAATATTTGGATGAAACGGTCATTTACATTGCAGTAAGCTCTAGAATAACGGAAACGTATTTGAGTTTAATGCATACTTGTCCTTTTACACGGTAGAAAAGCATAGTCTTAGTGACGTCAACCCTCGCAACAAATTAAAGCTACTTCTGGAGCACATATCCATCAGGTGTGTCCAAGAATTGGCGATTCTCATGTTTTGTAACTTGTCGTTCACTCTTCTTGAGAGGTTGGTTTCTCTTCATCAGCGTTCTGCCAGAACAATAGGTGCTGTACCTTCCCAACATGAAATGCTCCTGTCAATGTCCAGTGGCTTGCCTTCTTCAAACTGAAAGCCTGTCTCTTTGAAACACATGTATGCAGTTCAACAGACAGAAGAGTAGGAGCAGATAGATGAAACCATCCCCACTTTATGTAAACTGTCTCAGTGTCTTACAATTGAGAACCTGCAATAGCCATTAAGTTAGACATTAAGAAGATGCCCAGTGGCTGGCACTCTGGATTGATTTTTTTTATGGGGGTGGTGGAGGATGATTAAGACACTATAATTTCTTAATTAATATTTTACAGATTGTCTTTATAGTATATTAACCATTAGTTGAACTGAGTTTGCCTGAAAGTACAGTGACCGTTAAGTGACATTGGACTTAATGTTTTATCATCCAGTATCAATATTGCATCTAAATATTCACTGACAGCCAGGATCCATAATAATCAGAACCTTTGTTGAGGCAACATTTTTGGAAACAAATGACAAAATATTTTTTAAACCTAATTTGTTTTGCACTAATCTCTTATTACCAGAATCATCATCCTCCAATCTGTAGTGATGGAAATGCACATCTGAATAAAACATCACAAGAATTGCTTCTCTATGTGACGAACGCTACATTACTTCCTTCTAACATTGATATACCAGGGCATATTCATCATTTTTTATAGATGTGTGCACATACACTCACCGGCCACTTTATTAGGTACACCTGTCCAACTTCTTGTTAACACTTAATTTCTAATCAGCCAATCACATGGCGGCAACTCAGTGCATTTAGGCATGTAGACATGGTCAAGACAATCTCCTGCAGTTCAAACCGAGCATCAGTATGGGGAAGAAAGGTGATTTGAGTGCCTTTGAACGTGGCATGGTTGTTGGTGCCAGAAGGGCTGGTCTGAGTATTTCAGAAACTGCTGATCTACTGGGATTTTCACGCACAACCATCTCTAGGGTTTACAGAGAATGGTCCGAAAAAGAAAAAAAATCCAGTGAGCGGCAGTTCTGTGGGCGGAAATGCCTTGTTGATGCCAGAGGTCAGAGGAGAATGGGCAGACTGGTTCGAGCTGATAGAAAGGCAACAGTGACTCAAATCGCCACCCGTTACAACCAAGGTAGGCCTAAGAGCATCTCTGAACGCACAGTGCGTCGAACTTTGAGGCAGATGGGCTACAGCAGCAGAAGACCACACCGGGTACCACTCCTTTCAGCTAAGAACAGGAAACTGAGGCTACAATTTGTACAAGCTCATCGAAATTGGACAGTAGAAGATTGGAAAAACGTTGCTTGGTCTGATGAGTCTTGATTTCTGCTGCGACATTCGGATGGTAGGGTCAGAATTTGGCGTAAACAACATGAAAGCATGGATCCATCCTGCCTTGTATGGAGCATCTTTGGGATGTGCAGCCGACAAATCTGCGGCAACTGTGTGATGCCATCATGTCAATATGGACCAAAATCTCTGAGGAATGCTTCCAGCACCTTGTTGAATCTATGCCACGAAGAATTGAGGCAGTTCTGAAGGCAAAAGGGGGTCCAACCCGTTACTAGCATGGTGTACCTAATAAAGTGGCCGGTGAGTGTATATACAGTGGGGGAAATAAGTATTTGATCCCTTGCTGATTTTGTAAGTTTGCCCACTGACAAAGACATGAACAGTGTATAATTTTAAGAGTAGGTTAATTTTAGCATTGAGAGATAGAATATCAAAAATAAAATCCAGAAAATCACATTGTATAAATTACCAGTATGTAAATTTATTTGCATTTTGCAGTGAGAAATAAGTATTTGATCCCTCTGGCAAACAAGACTTAATACTTGGTGGCAAAACCCTTGTTGGCAAGCACAGCAGTCAGACGTTTTTTGCAGTTGATGATGAGGTTTGGTCACATGTCAGGAGGAATTTTGGTCCACTCTAGAGATGAGCGAATATACTCGTTACTCGAGATTTCCCGAGCACACTCGGGTGGTCATCCGAGTATTTTTTAGTGCTCGGAGATTTAGTTTTCATCGCCTCAGCTGAATGATTTACAGCTATTAGCCAGGCTAAGTAGATGTGGGGGTTGCCTGGTTGCTAGGGAATCCCCACATGTAATCAAGCAGGCTAGTAGCTGTAAATCGTCCAGCTGCGGCAAAGAAAACTAAATCTCCAAGCACTAAAAAATACTCGGAGGACACCCGAGCGTGCTCGGGAAATCTCGAGTAACGAGTATATTCGCTCATCACTAGTCCATTCTTCTTTGCAGATCATCTCTAAATCATTAAGATTTTGAGGCTGTCGCTTTGCAACTGGGAGCTTCAACTCCCTCCATAAGTTTTCTATGTGATTAAGGTCTGGAGACTGGCTAGGCCACTCCGCGACCTTAATGTGCTTCTTTTTGAGCCACTCCTTTGTTTCATTGGCTGTATGTTTTGGGTCATTGTCTTGCTGGAAGACCCAGCCACGACCCATTTTTAATGTCCTGGCGGAGGGAAGGAGGTTGTCACTCAGGATTTTACGGTACATGGCTCCATCCATTCTCCCATAGATGTGGTGAAGTAGTCCTGTGCCCTTAGCAGAGAAACAACCTGAAAACATAATGTTTCCACCACCATGCTTGACAGTGGGAACGGTGTTCTTTGGGTCATAGGCAGCATTTCTCTTCCTCCAAGCACGGCGAGTTGAGTTAATGCCAAAGACCTCAATTTTTGTCTCATCTGACCACGGCACCTTCTCCAAATCACTCACAGAATCATCCAGGTGTTCACTGCCAAACTTCAGACGGGCCTGCACATGTGCCTTCTTGAGCAGGGGGACCTTGCGGGCACTGCAGGATTTGAAACCTTTATGGCGTAATGTATTACCAATGGTTTTCTTGGTGATTGTGGTCCCAGCTGCCTTGAGATCATTAACAAGTTCCCCCCTATAGTTTTAGGCTGATCTCTCACCTTCCTCATGATCAAGGATACCCTACGAGGTGAGATTTTGCATGGTGCCCCAGAACAATGTCAATTGACAGTCATTTTGTATTTCTTCCATTTTCTTACTATTGCACCAACAGTTGTCTCCTTCTCACCCAGCTTCTAACATATGGTTTTGTAGCCCATTCCAGCTTTGTGCAGGTCTATGATTTTGTCCCGGACATTCTTATAAAGCTCTTTGGTCTTGCCCATGTTGTAGAGGGTAGAGCCGTGATGGCGAACCCATGACATGCGTGTCAGCACTGACACGCGTAGCCATTTTTTATGACACGCGGCCGCATGCCAAATAGGACGTTTCATCCTCGGCTCCTGCACGGCCATGTGCAGTAGCCAAGGATAGAGATGGGCGAACCCGAACATACTGAACACCTACTGTTCGGGCATGGACACCGAACACGGAAAAACTCTGCCAGTGCTAGCGGGGATGTTACCGAGGTCATGGCAGTTCAGCCCGGTCAGAAGCGGTGTTTGCCACGCTGTCATGCACATGACAGCATGGCAAACACTTCATGTTCGGGTCCACATTCAAGTGAATGGGGTCCGGGTTCAGGTCCGGGAACTGTTCTGGTACTCGAACCTGAATTTTTTAACTGTTTGACCGGACCTGGGGTCCGCCCATCTCTAGCTGAGGATGAAAGATTTGCTGTAGTGTAGTGTAGATACTCTGTGCCGGAGGTCTGTAGGCCAAAGCAACAGAACTCTGACACAGAGCGTCTAGTTCTGGGCCGTTAGGGGATCTTTGACCTCAATTCCGGCTGGCGGAGCAGAGAGTGGTGGAATGCCGTGGGGGGACGCATCTCTGGGGGCCCTGTGATCGCCATTACCAGCAACCACATAACCACAGCAACCATCATCTAATCTACTGTTCTGGGGTGTCATGGATTTCTAATTAGCCGTCATTACTGAGATAAGTGATGAGGAGGCTGGGAGAGGCAAGGGCCTGTGCTGTGGGTACCATTTCCTGCTACTAGAAATAGCTGCAGCCATCTTAATTTGCATAAGTAACGCCATCTTTCAGCAAAGTGCAGACTCCATTTCACCACTTTTACTGGTGTGCATCCTTATTAACCCCTATTTTTGCTTATTAACCCTGTCCTTTCCTAAAAGACAGTTACATGTGCCATCTTGTGGTCAGTTAGGCTAGTTAACCCCTAATTTCCTGCAGGGCTAACAGGCTATCTATAATTCTATCTTCTGTCACTGCCCCCCTAGTGGAGAACCCAAAAAAATATTTAAAAAAAAGGTTAAGTAAAGGAAGTTTAACACAAGTTAAATAATATCAAGACCAACAAACGAAACGACTGATGGATGAACACAAGTCACTTGTAGCAGCAGGTAAGCTAAATAATTAGTTTTTGGTTTATTAAATACAGTTATATATTTACAATTATAAATTTTTATTATTTAAACTATAAATATCTCAAAATTATGTTTTTTTTTTCTTGATGTGACACGCCACCCGAGTTATGCTTGGTTATTTGGTGAATTAACACACCAAGCTCAAAAGGTTGCCCATCACTGGGTTAAAGTCTGACTGATTAATTGAGTCTGTGGACAGGAGTCTTTAAGGTGACTATGTAAGACAGCTGTCATTAATGCAGGTAATGAGTTGATTAGGAGCGTCTATCTGGTCTGTAGGAACCAGAACTCTTAATGGTTGGTAGGGGATCAAATACTTATTTCTCACTGCTAAATGCTAATAAACGTATATAATTTTTAAAATTTGATTTTCTGGATTTTATTTTTGATATTCTATCTCTCAATGTTAAAACTGGCCTACCCTTAAAATTATGTTCAGGTCTTTGTCAGTGGGCAAACTTACAAAATCAGCAAGGGATCAAATAATTACTTCCCCCACTGTACACATGGCATATCAATATTAGAAGGAAGCAATGCCGCCCTTGTAACATTCGTCACATAGGTAAGTAATTTGTATCATGTATTGAGATGTGCAATTCCATTACTATAGATTGTAGGATGACCAGTCTTATATAGATATGTATATACGGCTGAAAATGAAAATAATCAAGATGATTACAAGGTTAATTGGTTATTTGGCCAATTGATATTCTATAAACCATTGTAATCCTTACTTCATTTTCCAGTTCTGACAAGCAAAAGTGGAGTGAAGTTTGTAAAAAGTTAGTGGAGCTATATCAGCAGGAGAAGAAATGTGTGCAGGTGAGCTTATATTTTACATTCAACATTACAATTATTTGGAATATACGGTAGTTGACAGCTCTGAGGTCTCCTAACGTTGTATGTAACCTCTTTTAGCCGCTTTAATGCAAACAAAGCCTCGGTAATGTCAGTGTGGTGACCTCTACATATCTGTATATAGATAAACACATGATAACCAGTGGTAACCAAAAACCTGTTAGATATCACTCAGCACTGTCAGACTTTTTATGCTTTTTTAAAATTATAGCAAAGCATTTTAAAAATGATAAATTTTCCGGAGATGACTTATGTGCTGGTGTTTCCACACAGGTGGTGTACAGTGGCATGTAAAAGTTTGGGCACAACTGGTCAAAATTATAGTTATTGTGAAGAGTTAAGCAAGGTGAAGATGAAATGAACCCTAAAAGGCCTAAAGTTAAAGATGACACATTTCCTTTCATATATTAGGCAGGAAAATATATTTATTATTGTCTTTTAAATTTTAAAAATTACAAAAAGGATAATGGGCTGATGCAAACGTTTAGGCTTCCTGCATGGTAAGTACCTTGTAGCACCCCCTTTTTAAAATATCACATCTTATAAATGCTTTTTGTAGCCAGCCAAGAGTCTTTCAATTGTCTAAGGAATTTTCATCCTTGCTTCCTTGAAAAATTCTTTCAGTTCGGTGAGATTCCTGGGTCGTCTTACTTGCGCTGATATTTTGAGGTCTTGCCACGGATATTCAATGATGTTCAGATCAGGGGACTGTGAGGGACATTGTAAAACATTCAGATTGTGCCTTTTGAGGCAGTCTATTGTGGATTTTGATGTTTCACCTTCAGCTTTTTTTAACAGATGGTGTTATGTTTGCATCAAGAATTTGTTGAAATTTAATTGAATCCATTCTTCCTTCTACCAGTGAATTTTCCCCAAGCCATTTGCTTCAACACAACCCCAAAGCATGATTGATCCACACCCATGCTTAATGGTTGGCGAAATGTTCTTTTCCTGAAATTCTGTGCCCCTTTTTTCTCCACATGTACCTTTGATCATTGTGGCCAAAGAGTTCTATTTTAATCTCATCTTTCCACAGGACTTGTTTCCAAAAAGCATAATTCTTGTTTTGATGTTCTTTTGCATACTTCTGACACTGAATTTTGTGGTGAGGATGCAGGATCGGTTTTCTTCTATTGAATCTTCCATGAAGGCCATATTTGTGCAGGTGTCTCGGAACAGTAGAACAATGTACCACAACTCCAGAGTCTGCTAAATGTTTCTTTTGCAGTCAAGCGGGGGTTCTGATTTTACCTCTCTAGCGATCCTACGAGCAGACTCTCACTGAAATTTTTCTTGGTCTCCCAGGCCTTTTCTTGACCTCCACTGTTCCTGTTAACTGCCATTTCTTAATTACATTTCAAACTGAGGAAAGAGCAACTTGAAAACACCTTTCTATCTTCTTACAGCCTTCTCCTGCTTTATGGGCCTCCACCATTTTTATTTTCAGAGTGCTAGGCAGCTCCATAGAAGAACCCATGGCTGCTATTTTTTGGCACAAGGTTAGAGAAGGCTGGGTTTTTATAACCCTGGGAAATTTGTATCCCTTGGCCTTCCCTAACAATGATAGTGAGCAAGCCATAACACCAACAGGCTAATTTAGGTCTAAAATTTTGGGCAAAGTTTTCTGAGCACACAAATCTACAAGGGTGCCCAAACATTTGCACCGGCTCATTTTCCTTTTTGTGATTTTTAAAATGTAAAAGATGAGTATATAAACTTTATACATATACCGTATATACTCGTGTATAAGTCGACCTGAGTATAAGCCAAGGCACCTAAAAAATGTGCTGAAAAACTCGGCTTATACATGAGTATATACGGTATGTATATATATTTAGACTATGAAAAGCTGGTATCTCTCAGTGAAGCATCTAACAGATGGAAAATATTCCCATTGTCCCTTTTAACCCATCGATGTTTCCATATATCAGGCAGCACATACATGGCAACAGTTGATCAAGATGAAGGAAGATGAAGACATCAAAAAAGATGAACTTTACCAACTATGGAAAAAGATGACTGAGCTGCTCGGAGAGGAGACTGAAGTCCAGGACAGTGAGACCCAGCAGCTGGTAAATTATATTGCTGATGCTTTACTTTTTTTGCTAGATTATACAGATTCTGTATACACATATATGCACTTCACTTTTACAATAAACCATTAGGCCCCTTCAGGGACTATAGCCAGGAGCTTCCCCTGCACCTGCAGTTGCTCCTCTGTGGATCCCACCATTTAGAAACGTTCCTCTTTCTCAGTGGTACGTTCATTGCTTGTCAAAGCTAAAAGGTCCACAATCTGATATAATGTGTCTTTACACTACACTTTGCATTTTGTTTTTATTTTTTTCTATTCCTAGGGACTTTCTGACTTCTTGCACGTCTGGTAGATAAGAGAGCTTAATAAATGTTAAAGGGAACCTGTCAGCAGGATTGTGCACAGTAACCTACAGGCACTGCCAGGTCGGCGCCGTTATACTGATTAAATGATACCTTGGTTTATGAAATCCGTCTTGTGGTTGTTGTTTAATCTTTATTTTTAGTTTTCAGCTAAAGACATGCTCGTGCTTCGGGGGGCCTGTTCACTTCAAGTATTAAGTTTACATTTTTACGTGGTTCTAAGATGATCGCAACTTATCATCTATCCATAGGATGGGAGATTTGTAGCTGAACTCCCGGGGTCCCATCGTTTCCCACCCTTCCCCCACTCTCCTTCAGTGAACTCGAGTAGTTAAATTAAACGGGTTGTCCAATGAAAACGAATTATCACCTATCCAGAGAATAGCTAATAACTTGGTGATCGGGGGTGGTCCGACTACTAGGACCCGCAATGATCACCATAATTGGGAAATCTTTATCTGTGACTGAGAACTTTCATTGCCATTACAATTAGGAGCAGACCGCATGCCTGACCGCCACTCCTTTCATTCTCTGTGGGGCTGAGATTCACGCTCACTTGCCCCATGGGGAATGAATGGAGCAGCGGTTCAGGAAGCGCACTGCTAATCTATTCTGATGGGAATAAGTGCTTCATTCTGCTGATTGGTGGGGTCCCATACTAGAGAATATTCACTTTACTGAGCGGACAGTGTTCTTGTTGTGCATAGGTTACTATAATTACTATTTATCCTGTCCGGCTGGAACATTAACATGTGAATCTACTTTTCTATCGACTTTATAATATGTAACCGCTCTGCTTCCATTACAGCTATTACATGCGTTTGATAAGGCCCTCTCCTGTCTGGAGGAGATACCTGCAGAAGAACACAAGGAGCTCTGTCAGCGGTACATTCTTTGCTTGTCCAAGGTAAACAGCCCACAATCTGATATATTGTGCCTTTTATAGCAGCATTGTCTTTATAGGTCCAATATTCATACAGCAAAGCCTGTTCACTAACCAGGGCACACACACTGCACCAACAAGTTACACTTAGCAAGAATTTCTATATCATGCCATTGGAGAAAATGCCCCACAGTAGAAAACCTGAACTAATAAATCCGTACCCAACCTGTAGTCACTGCAGGAATCAGTAGCTGAGGACCGGAGGCCCCAACCTATTATTTAGCTAATAGTGCATAGTCCGTGTCAAGTACAGATGTTTCCTTCCATAACTTTCCTCTTGGATTAATACATCATAAGATATGGGGTTTGAAATGTGAAAATAAAAATACGGAATTTCATGTTATTCTGTCACAATAAGACGTGTCTATGCCCCCTCTGCTGGTTGTGATGTGAATTGCAGGCTGTCCAGGGTTTTGCATGTATATCATGATCCAAGAAGTATCGTTTCTCCTTGTGGAGAGTGACATGATAAGCATGTCGAGGTGAGGAGACTTAAAGCCGCAGTGCTCCTCTGGGAAATATGCAAATTGTCTCTTCAGAGAGGAAGAGGACTAGAACTCTAGTGCCACCTATTGGAAGTAGCAATCCTAACAGTCAATGTCGACCCTTTAACGAGTCTTGTCACATGACGTAGGATAATAGCCAAACCAGAATGCAGAGTGCAAATTGAGATTTGGTTTGGCTCTTATCCTAAGTCATGTGACAAGGCTCGTCAAAGGGTCGACATTGACTGTTAGGATTGCTGCTTCCAATAGGTGGCACTAGAGTTCTAGTCCTCTTCCTCTCTGAAGAGACAATTTGCATGTATAGCATGATATTGTTTTGAAGTCCTTATTAACTGTAAGAAAAAGGCAATGGCGGACACATCTGCGTTCTTCTGTACAAGGGTTGTAATTTCACATTTGTTCATGTCCCCAGTGAGGCTACAATCTAATTTACCATTCACTCGTAAACTACGGCCAATTCCATGGCAATTCGGCTTTGGAATTTTCACACTAATGGATTATTGGGGAAGGAAAATCTTTAGAATATTCGGGTAGCAGAGATTTCAAATCTGTAATCTGCAGTAAATGTGCAAAAATATAGCTACGCCATGGAAATCCTCAGGAAAATCCGCACAATTGTTTTCTGTTATATATGAATATATCCTAAATGGCAGGGGCGGACATACCAGTAATACACCCTGTTCAACAGCACAGGAGCCCAAAAGATAAAGGGCAGCACCTCCAAAATAAGTGAGATTGGGCATTTTGATGAATTATTGGGATACAAAGGGCCCATGTACCGTTCTTGCACAGCGACCCTCCTCTGTCTGTATCCGCTAGTGCTAAAAGATTGGTGCACAAAATGTTTTGTTCCCTTCCAGGTTTGTCATGAGGTGGTATATTTAGTGTACTGCAATGTGCAAAATCGCTAACATGCCTTGTATATCTTTAGCTGCCAGATGAAGAGTCGAAATTGAAGGAGATCTGTGACAGCACGGCCACCACATACCCATCTTTCAGTTTTCCCCTAGAAGTACTTAGCATGCATTACATCAGGTCTGGTGAGTATTCTGGTCTTAAGGCTTGAAGTCTGACCTTTCTGATTGCTGCAGCCATTCACTGACTGTATCAGAGTGATTGGCTGCAGTGGTCACATGATCCTATGTCACTAGTGTAATATCAATGAGTATTTTAACTCATTCTGAGCCTCCTAAAAATATTTTGTAAGTTGACCACCTCTTTAAAGAAGCTCTCCCATCAAAACTTGTATCCTCCTAATTTTGTCTTTCTGCCCAGGTAATTCTGCTCTGCTCTATGTAGAAACAGGAAGTCTCTTGTCCCTGCAAAAATCATTCCCCTCTTCAACTCCTAATCCAGCTGCTCCCACCTCTACCTGTCAGGGACTTTTGCAGTGACTCATGACCCAGGGAAAATTGACTTCCTTTTTCTACATAGATCATTGAAGGGTTCAGCGAATCAGTTTTTAATCACGTGATGTCATAGACCTAATGGAAAAGAGAATAATTACCTGGGGATTTATAATTAAATTAATAAAGGGGATGGGAGAACTACAATACCCAGATAGATTAGCGAAATTAGGATTATTTAGTCTAGAAAAAAGACGACTGAGGGGCGATCTAATAACCATGTATAAGTATATAAGGGGACAATACAAATATCTCGCTGAGGATCTGTTTATACCAAGGAAGGTGACGGGCACAAGGGGGCATTCTTTGCGTCTGGAGGAGAGAAGGTTTTTCCACCAACATAGAAGAGGATTCTTTACTGTTAGGGCAGTGAGAATCTGGAATTGCTTGCCTGAGGAGGTGGTGATGGCGAACTCAGTCGAGGGGTTCAAGAGAGGCCTGGATGTCTTCCTGGAGCAGAACAATATTGTATCATACAATTATTAGGTTCTGTAGAAGGATGTAGATCTGGGGATTTATTATGATGGAATATAGGCTGAACTGGATGGACAAATGTCTTTTTTCGGCCTTACTAACTATGTTACTATGTTACTATGGGTTGAAGGGCAAAATGAGCAATTGTAAGTACACAGTGCTGTATAATATAATGATTGCAATATATTAAGAGGATAGAAATTTTGTTAGTATGTAAACAGTGTTCTGCTACCTCGAATTACAACTATAGGTGGGATCTGCTCACATGTGTCTGATCCCCTCCACATTTCAGTATTTACAGCAGAAGGGAAGATAAAGTTTAGGATAAGGGTACTGTCACACATTGGCACTTTTGTCGCTATGACGGTACGATCCGTGACGTTCCAGCGATATCCATACGATATCGCTGTGTCTGACACGCAGCAGCGATCAGGGACCCCGCTGAGAATCGTACGTCGTAGCAGATCGTTTGGAACTTTATTTCGTCGCTGGATCTCCCGCTGTCATCGCTGGATCGTTGTGTGTGACAGCGATCCAACGATGCATTCGCTTGTAACCAGGGTAAACATCAGGTTACTAAGCGCAGGGCCGCGCTTAGTAACCCGATGTTTACCCTGGTTACCATCGTAAATGTAAAAAAAACCAAACCGTACATACTCACATTCCAGTGTCCGTCAGGTCCCTAGCCGTCTGCTTCCCGCACTGACTGACTGCCGGCCGGCAAGTAAAAGCACAGCACAGCGGTGACGTCACCACTTCTGTATTTATCACCCACTCCTGGTTTTGGCTCACAAATACTGATGTAAAATACTGACCAAATACTGCTAGTGTGACGGCAGCCTAATAACGTTGAAAACAAATTCAGAAGTTTGTGAAAAAAAATTGTTTCCACTTTCAGAGACCTGTAACATTTTCTATTTTTCTGTTGATGGAGCAGTGTGGGATATTTTGATAGCTTTTTTATTACATTATTTTTAAGGAGATAAGGTGATTAAAAACATAGTTCCTGTATTTTGATTATTTTTATGGCGTTTCTCATAGGTGTTAAAGGTGTTCTCTGGTCTAAAATGACAAGTCTGCAGTCACTCTGTGTGAATCTTGTCAGCGCACGCACTGTACGCTATGAAGATTCGCCGGTGGCCACGTCGGGAATGATTGTCACGTAACCACAAGTATGCAATATGATGAACGGTTTCCGCTTGCTCAGTACAAATGTATTGTGCGATGTCGGAAACTGGTTAGTAGGGTTCTGTCCAGGAGATTGCAAATCACATACTTGCGGTCACGTGATCGTAGTTTCCGGCACCGGCGAATCCTCACAGTGCGTAGTGAATATACTCCAAGAATTCACAAGTCTGCAGTCTCATGGTCTCATACTTTTTTAGACCGGACAGCCCCTTTAATTAATTCCTCACCAACATATGACGCACTGGTATGTGATATGCTGATGTCCTAACTGTGAAGTAGGCTCAGGAACTGAGTTCACATCCATGCCTGCAGATAATGGCTGTAATATTCAGGGGGCGCACTGTTTTAGCACACCTGCAACATGGTCATGGGGCACAGATGGGTTGCCGTGACTGCCTGGGGTTTGTTGAAGACCCCCCTTTCCTGTCATTATGGTACTCCTGCGAAAAGCAGCTTGCAGTTAAAATTAATGGAGTCACTAAAAAGTATAACTTGTCCTGCAAAGACCAACATTCATATGGCTTTTTATGGAAAAATAAAAAAAAGTTATGGCTTAGGAAAGAAGAGCGGAAAAACCAAAGTGCAGAAACGAAAATTCAGCATTTCGGGAAGAGCATTCATTTTATATCTTGATACACTGGACTTCTGCTGCAATATCAGATATATTAACATTTTTTTTAATTGGAGGGGGGTAGTAAAGGGGTGGAATTTCAATTTTTTATTACATTTTAGGTTAAGCAGTGACCAGTACCTGCTTTGCGGATGGGTCTTTTCCTGCTTTTAGGTCCTTCTAGGCTGTTAGTTGTTTCTCTTTCTGTGAAAGCTAGATTCTTGGGACTTGGGAAAGCTTTCCCAGGATCAGATGGGTTAAATCCCTGCATGTGTTGCGGCTGTTGAGCAGTCGTGAGACATGCAGCAGCAGGGACTCAAACATATTTTTCGAGCATGCCGAAGACAATCTATTAGCACCCGAGTATGCTCCGATAACACCTTATCTGAACACATTTGTTCATCACCAATAAGAAGGAAATTATACACCCGGACCTCCTGTCAGCAGTTTGCCCTGTGCCTCACGTTCCAGGAATTTCTGTCCCTTCACCTCCCGAGAAACTTATAGACACACCTGATTCAGAACATGAAGATCAGGATTCTGATGGAGTCTTTCACACTAGTCTCATTCACAGATTTTTCCACAGCTCGAATTAAATGAATTAGTCATTTACTTTTTTCCTTCCTACACATTCTGCAAAACTTTTAGGCTGTAGACTAAAGGAAATGAACCTGCTAGCTCCTGGTACTTGTTTTTTATGGTACAGAAGCAGAGAAAAGGAATCCTTCCATACTTTTCTCAAGACGGTGCTCTAGTGTATTGCAGTGATGTTCCTGGGCTGATGGAAAAATTTTACACTGAGAACAAAGTGAGCGAGTGAAGACTGTATTGATTCATTCAAAAAAAGGTTTGAAACCTGTGCTACTGCACAATGGCAGCAAGTATGTTTCAGTGCCTGTAGGGCATTCTGTGCACTTGAAGGAAAGCTATGACAATTTAGACTTTATTCTCAAGAAACATAACAGCGAGGATCAAGGGTGGTCAATATGTGGTGATCTGAAAGATCTCTCTTTGTTCCTTGGGCAGCAAGCAAGATGTACAAAGTACCCCTATTTTTTGTATGACTCGGACAGCCGGAAAGGATCCATCACTGGAGCCAAAAAAAGTTGGCCATCAAGAACATCTTTGCAACCTGGACTCAATAAAGTTGTGGAAAGTTCAGTTGATCCCACTAAAATTCTCTTGCCACCACCCCACATTAAGTTTGAACTAACAAAGCAGTTTTTCAAAGCTCTTCCAAAAGAAGGAGAGACTTTAAAGTACCTGTGTACCAAGCTTCAGGGACTGCCTGAAGCAAAACTGAAGGAAGGCATTTTTGTGGGTTCAGAAACTCATGAAGGATGACGTATTCAAAACAAAAATGAAAGCGAATGATAAAAGGGCTTGGGATTCTTTGAAAGAAGTTGTGAAGGAATTTCTAGTTAACAGCAAAGATCCAAAATTTAAGTCCATCGTGGAGAACATGCTGAAATATTTCAAAGCCTTGGGTTGTCTGATGAATTTGAAGTTACATTCTTTACATTTTCATTTGGACTAATTTCCAGAAAAACTTGGTGCCGTTAACGAAGAGCAAGGAGAAAACTTTCATCAGGATATCAAGGAGATGGAATGACGATACCAATGTAGATGAAACGTGAACATGCTAGGGGACTACTGCTGGATGCTCTACATACAATCCGCAGGCCTTCTATTAGAGAAAAGGTACCAACAGAAGCTTTGATGAGAAACTGTGCAAGAATTAATTTTCCATAAAGTTGCAGACTGAATGTTCAATATATTTTCATATATAATATTGTGTTGCATCTTTGGCTAGAATAAAGATTTTTTTTCATCTTGCTCGTATGTAATTTCACGAGCATTTTGTGCAAAATCCATATGTGATGGTTAAAAATAAGTGTTTTTTTTTTTTAAATCCGGGCATAAGAATCAGTCATTGGATTTGAAACATTTTTCATAAATCCAAATTTTGCATACCTGTGTTATTGGCGAAAGCGTTGCTTCGATGACTTCAGCCAGTGACCGGATCTCACTGCTGGGTGAATTAGCTTTGATGCTATGACCTGCTGACACCCCACATCGGTAATTACTGTGATAAGAGCACTGTATCTGGCAATGCTCCTATCTGATCACAGTAAGTAGTGGTGATAGAGGGAAATTTTAGCTTAAAGGTACCGTCACATTAAGCGACGCTGCAGCGATATCGACAACGATGACGATTGCTGCAGCGTGGCTGTGTGGTCGCTGGAGAGCTGTCACACAGACCAACGATGCCGAAGTCCCCGGGTAACCAGGGTAAACATCGGGTTACTAAGCCCAGGGCCGCGCTTAGTAACCCGATGTTTATCCCTGGTTACCAGTGTAAATGTAAAAAAAAACAAACACTACATACTTACATTGCCGTGTCTGTCGCGTCCCCTGCCTTCAGCTTCCCTGCACTGTGTAAGCGCCGGCAGTAGAAGGGCACAGCGGTGACATCACCGCTGTGCTTTGCTTTACGGCCGGCACTAACACATTCAGTGCAGGAAGCTCTGAGCAGCAGCGCGGACGCCAGGGGACGTGACAGACATCAGAGGGTGAGTATGTAGTGTTTTTTTTTACTTTTACAATGGTAACCAGGGTAAATATCGGGTTACTAAGCACGGCCCTGGTTAACATTGTAAAACATTGCTGGCATCGTTGCTTTTGCTGTCAAACACGACGATACACGCCGATCTGACGACCAAATAAAGATCTGGACTTTCAGCAACGACCAGCGATATCACAGCAGGATCCTGATCGCTGCTGCGTGTCAAACACAACGATATCGCTATCCAGGACGCTGCAACGTCACGGATCGCTATCGTTATCGTTGGAAAGTCGTTTAGTGTGAAGTTACCTTAACACTGGGCTACACTACAATGGTTCCTCCCACAGCTGTTCAATAGACATGCCAGGAAATGTGTACAGTTCATAGCTGATGCAGCCACAGTATAACAGACAGGGTCGGACTCTGACCGAAGTCTCCTGTGTCTGCTGTATTTGGTTTGTGTCAGTGTCTTTGTCTGACAGAGGGCGGAGATGGTTTATTACCATTTCTGCCTTCCGAATTGCTGTATGCACAGTGCTGAGTCCAGAAAAATATGATGTGCACACTGTAAAGTTCAGGAAGGGAGGTGCCGGCTGAGCATCCAAAGTCAAGTATACAAGATACAAACAGCCGCACTCAAGTCTTTGCGTTTACTTAGAAGTTTAGTTGCTTTATTCACGTGTACAGACACCACCAAATAATTTTCAAAGAAAAAAAGGGATGATTGCGGACAACAGGGTTAACGTTTCGACCAGGCACGGTCGCTGCTGAGTGACAGCTATATATACAGAATTGGAAGCCTAACTAGCAATCCTTCCTGCTCCAGTCCTAGTGATCATGTGAACACTGGGTGCTAGAGAGACCCCAAGCTGCTGAGTCTTTACAGGCACGAATTAGTTCAGCAGTGGCCTCCAGAGGCTGAATTTTCCTTGTAACTGGAGCTAATATGCCAGTTCCAGTCACAGAGGAAATCTGCAATCATATAAATGTATTTATCGGCTGAAATATCCAGAAAAGTCTGTGAAATAAATGAAAAATGCATAAATCTATACAATGCAATAAAAAATAAATTAGTAAAACAAAGTGTAAAAAGAACACAAAGACTGTTCAAGCTGCTGTTTATAGACAATCATCCAAACCCCCACATCCTCAAAACACATTATATATATACATATATATATATATATATATATATATATATATATATATATACATACACAAATTTTTAAAAGGGGAACACCATTTTAAATATATTTTAGTGGTCTTTTGTGGTCGAAAATTAAAAAATGTGAACATCAGAAACATATTTACTTTTTTTCTTTTCATTTTCCCCATGTTGTTGACAACAAGATAAGTAAATAGAAAAAGGACTCGAAAATCAGGCCAGACGTATCATGAAAAATAGAGGCACAGATTATGTGAATAACTGAACAGGAAAATAATTTAGTTAACTCAAAAATGCATAGATTTGCCTGTTCATGAACAAGGGAACCACTGCTACAGCTGGTACATCTTTTTGTCATTTTTACGGTACACAACATGTTATTTCTGGATAATTAGGAGATCCATTTGTCTAATTCTGTGCATCCCCTTGTGCATATTTACAGATTCCCAAATTTATGAAGAATACAAATAGTGTACTGTATTTACCAATGCAGACGTATCAAGAGTGAAGACAGCTCCTCTTTATGTTATTTAGGTATTAGATTTTGGAGGGTTTTAAAATCTACATCACAGTATTTGTCAGCTTTTTAGGCGCTCTGTTGAAGGGTTTCTCCCATCTCACACCATTATAGTATATCTACTGCTGGGAATGACATAAGTCCCCAGGACAGCGGGCCATCACAAGCAAGTCGTCAGAATTGGGGAGGAGGGTTAGTGAGATCAGCTCTCCCCTTTCATTTGTATGGGAGTTCTGAAATTTTTAAAGGATTAAAATTAATTTGAAGAATTAAGATTTTGGTGCGGATGACCCAAAGGTGTGCAGGAAAAACAGAATAAGAAATACTGAGTTATTCTCTGCTGCGGATCGTGTTGCATCTCAGCCTCCTGTAGTGGTTTTTGGTATCTTCTGACCTCTTCTGCTAATCTGAGGCTGTAGCAAGCAGTCACATGAGCTGCAATATCATCACAGGAGAGGCTCTGACACTGAAATGGAAACCCTGCTAGGGTCTAAAAGATCGGCTGCGAATGTCAGTATTTAGGCGCTGCTGAAATCCACAGAGAAATCTGCAGCAAAAGTTTCCCATGTGGTTGTACCCTTGAATGGATTTTCCAAGATTACAAAAATATGGCTATGTTTTTCCAAAACCAGCTCCACCTTTGTGTACAGGTTGTTTCTAGAATTGCAGCTTAGCTCCTTAGAAGTGAATGGTGTGGAACTACACAACCCGTAGTCCGCGGTGGCACCGAACGCAGCCATGTTTTTCTGTTCCTGGACAATTCCTTTCATGTTAGATCTGGTTGCAGAGCGGGATCTTCCTTGTAGCATTCTTACATGAGTACAGCCACATCATTCAGCAGGACGTATGTTTTCTGATATGGAAATAGCACATATGCAGTTCTTGTGGTTTTATACTATAATATCCATAGAACGCAGGTGCATTATATTTTCCACTTCCCAAGAATGACATGTACAAGGCGTACTGCTGTAGAGCCAGTAGTAATTACAGTGAATTCAGAGGCAGGTAATTATACCTCCACTCCACTGCTGATTGCCCACTATTTATATTTCATTATAGGGACTCAAAGATCCAGATACACAGCCATTCACAAAAGTGCCTTGTGCTTCCTGGAGCAGGATTCAGACAATCAGCCCAACTCCTTTTATTACGAGATCTAAAATCACAATAAGCAGCATTTTTATTAGTGAAAAGAATGAAGAGCATGGGAGCAAATGTCTCTAACCAGTAACACAAAGCATATTCTCTTCATCAGATTATCGTTCTTCTACTCAAAACAATTAGTACAATAAGTACTGAGTATAATGGATTTCTAGTCTGTACCATTGGGAGACACACAAGATGAGGTTGGGTATAGATTCCACCATGACTGGGACGCTGGGCAAAACAGAGTTAACTGACTCACTAAACCATTTTAGCTTACGGTCCATGCAAGGCAGACTTCCCTAGATTTGAACATCTTGCCTGCTCTTATTATTTTTTTATTTCCTTAGTATATGCTTATAAGTTGTTTTTTTTTTTTGCAGGAGTTAAAAAAAAACAAAACATAATTTTTCAAGCAGAAACTGCTTCAAGAAACTTTCCTTTTTTGGAGAGTTTTTTCTTTTCTGGAAGTATTTTTTGTGATCCTGTTTTGGAAGAATTTTCTTTTCCTGATGAGTTTTTTTTTGTAGCCTTCTGATTGGAAAGTGCCTAGATTGGAGATGTTGCCTTCAGGATCTACTTCAGAGAACTGGCATGCACTCTCCCAAGAGTTTTTGAAAACCTCTTCAGGAAAAAAAAAAGCTCTAAAAACTCCTCATATGAACAGTTAGGGAACATTTCTACGATCCGGAATCCCAGCGCTTTGGACGTAGCGGATACCCCACTCCACCCATAGAGCTGCTGGCTTTTGTACGCTCGGTGATTCAGCATGTGTTCATTGAACCATGTAGTCATACTAAGTGGGCTGTGTTATATGCTACCTGGCTGAACTATATACTAAGTGGGCTGTGTTATATGCTATGTGGCTCTGCTATATACTACGTGACTGTGCTATATACTACGTGGGCTGTGGTATATGCTATGTGGCTGTGTTATATACTACGTGGCTGTGTTATATACTACGTGGCTGTGCTATATACAACCCTCGTAGTATATAGCACAGCCACGTAGTATAACACAGTCCACATAGTATATAGCACAGCCCGCGTAGTATATAACACAGCCATGTAGTATATAACACAGCCGCTATGGGGCCCCTGTGAGGCATGGGGCCCGCCTGCCGCCAGCAGCCATATAACAGCCACGTAGTATATAGCACAGCCCACATAGCATATAGCACAGCCACGTAGTATATACCACAGCCATGTAGTATATAACACAGCCGCTATGGGGCACCTGTTCGGCACGGGGGCCCGCCTGCTGCCAGCGGCCATATAACATAGCCACGTAGTGTATAACACAGCCACATAGTATATAACACAGCCCACATAGTATATAACACAGCCACGTAGTATATAGCACAGCCCACGTAGTATATAGCACAGCCCACGTAGTATATAGCACAGCCACGTAGTATATAGCACTGCCATGTAGTATATAACAGCCATGTAGCATATATGCCACGTGGCCATGTTGTATAACACAGCCCACGTAGTATATAGCACAGCCACGTAGTATATAGCACAGCCACGTATATACTACCACAGCCCACGTAGCTTATAGCACAGCCCACGTAGCATATAGCACAGCCATGTAGTGTATAGCACAGCCCGCATCTCCCCCCCCCCCTCACCGAGAATGGCCCCACAGTCCAGTACTCACTGTTATAGTAAAAAAAACACGCTCCTCACCTCTCCTCGTGCCCGCGCTGCTCCCTGCTCCTGTCTCAGCGGCTGCACTGCCTGGCACACAGTGAGTGCGCAATGACGTCATGATGGGAGAGTGAGACGCCGGTATAGTTCAATGTGGCAGGGAGTCAGCACTGGCGGCAGGCAGGCCCCCCTGCCTCACAGGGGCCCCATAGCGGCTGCATGATGTGCCGCTAGCTGAGGGCCCCTGGGGGAGCGGGGGCCCTAGGCAGCTGCCTGCCCCTAACGCCGGCCCTGCCTGCAGGGGCCCCCCAGAGCCTCAGTGTACCGTACCGTGAATGGGCCCCCTGTCTCGCCAGGGCCCCGGCACTTGCCCGGGTGCTCTGGGTGTTGACGCCGGCCCTGACTTAAACGACAGAATATAACTCCAAGTAAATCAAACTTCTGTGAAATCGAACTGTCTACTTAGGAAGCAACACGGTTTGACAATCAATTTCACTTGCTGTTGTACAAATGGAATAGACAACAGATGGAAATTATTAGCAATTATCAAGACACACTCAATAAAGGAGTGGTTCTGCAGGTGGGGACCACAGACCACATCTCAGTACCAATGCTTTCTGGCTGATGTTTTGGTCACTTTTGAATGTTCGTTGTGCTTTCACACTCGTGGTAGCATGAGACGGACTCTACAACCCACACAAGTGACTCAGGTAGTGCAGCTCATCCAGGATGGCACATCAATGCCAGCTATGGCAAGAAGGTTTGCTGTGTCTGTCAGCGTAGTGTCCAGAGGCGCTACCAGGAGACAGGCCAGTACAGACGTGGAGGGGGCCGTAGGAGGGCAACAACCCTGCAGCAGGACCGCTACCTCACCCTTTGTTCAAGGAGGAACAGGAGGAGCACTGCCAGAGCCCTGCAAAATGACCTCCAGCAGGCCACAAATGTGCATGTGTCTGCACAAATGGTTAGAAATCGACGCCATGAGGATGGTCTGAGTGCCCGATGTCCACAGATGGGGGTTGTGCTCACAGCCCAACACCGTGCAGGATGATTGGCATTTGCCACAGAACACCAGGATTCGCCACTGGCGCCCTGTGCTCTTCACAGATGAAAACAGGTTCACACTGAGCACTTGTGATAGAGGCTGGAGACGCTGTGGAGAGCGATCTGCTGCCTAAAAACATCCTTCAGCATGATCGGTTTGGCAGTGGGTCAGTAATGGTGTGGGGTGGCATTTCTTTGGAGGGCCGCACAGCCCTCCATGTGCTCGCCAGAGGTAGTGTGACGGCCATTTTAAGACCATATGCTTGTGCTGATGGCCCTGGGTTCCTCCTAATGCAGGACAATGCCTGACCTTGTGGCAGGAGTGTGTCAGCAGTTATTGCAAGATGAAGGCATTGAAGCTATGGACTGGCCCGCCCGTTCCCCAGACCTGAATCCGATTGAACACGTCTGGGACATCATGTCTCGCACCATCCACCAACAGCACATTGCACCACAGACTGTCCAGGAGTTGGCAGATGCTTTAGTCCAGGTCTGGGAGGAGATCCCACAGGAAACCATCCGCCGCCTCATCAGGAGCATGCCCAGGCGTTGTAGGGAGGTCATACAGACACGTGGAGGCCACACACACTACTGAGCATCATTTCCTTGTCTTGAGGCATTTCCACTGAAGTTGGATCAGTCTGTAACTTCATTTTCCACTTTGGATTTGAGCATTATTCCAACTCCAGACCTCCGTGGGATATTAGTTGCTATTTTCGTTGATAATTTTTAGGTTTTATTTTTCTCAACACATTCCACTATGTAATGATAAAGATTTAGGCTATGTGCACACGTTGCTGTTTTTTCACGTTTTTTTCGCTATAAAAACGCATAAAAAAACTCATACATTATGCATCCCATCATTTAGGATGCATTCCGCAATTTTTGGGCATATGATGCGTTTTTTTCCGCAAAAAAAACGCATCGCATCATGTTCATTAATTTTGCAGATTTTTCGTGTTTTTCCCGCTATTTAATGCATTGGGAAGCTTCAGAAAAAACGCGCAAAAAACGCGTCAAAAACGCAAAAAAACGCATGCGGATTTCTTGCAGAGGTGCCCATACTTATGCACCTGTCAAATTTTGTTTGAATGCAGATTGCACATTTTCTGCTAGTACAATAAACCTCATTTCAAGGCAGAAACATTACTGCGTCCAACAGTTATTAGATATATGAAACTGAAATAGCTGTTGCAAAAAAAGCAATTTTTATAAAACAGTAAGCTTAAGATTAATAGGGGTGCCCAAACTTTTTCATATAAGTGTGTGTGTATATATATATATATATATATATATATATATATATATATATATATATACACTCATGGAGCAGTAGATACAGAGAACATTTTATTTAAGTGATATCAGTAATTTTATCTAATGGTATATTGTCTCCTGCTGTCCATGATATGAAACATGTGCCATCCTACAGTAGTTATAATCCCTTAAAAGCACTCAATTAAGAATGCATCGTCCCGTTTTTACTGCTCCATTACCTTGTTGTTTTTAATAAGGAATCACAATAATCTAAGAGGTTTACTTATGTCATCTATAGCTTGTTAACCTGTCACATTTCCGGTTAGCCAGCCTAAATATAAAACTGTTCTGAGAATTCTCATTAACCTCTACTTTTTATTCTGTAAGTCTGGGGGCTGGGGTGGGGGTTTGCACAGACAATGGAAACCACAGCCATAGTTTTTTTTTTTTTTTTTTTATAGATATGGTTGATATCTTGTTGTTTATGAGCCATTAGTGCCAGTGACTTTATTCTGCTAGCTTTTTCAAGTACAGTAATGCTTTTTTTTTATTTTATAAATTTACACATTGTCTGCATTCAAAAATAAATGCTGTTTTATTTTAGGAAAAAAAAACAAAAGAACCTCTCCACGTCCGATTCCAATAGTTCAGTGTTGCCTCCTCTTGGCAGTGTTGCTTGTGCCGTGCCCCCTTACCCTGTCTGTTTTATTATTTTAATGCACCCTGTCTGTTTTATTATTTTAATGATTAAAGAATAAAGAAGGGGTTTTTTTTATAACGAGTACTGGAATACGTTTTTTTTTTTTTCAACTTGAATAGGTTTTCATTTTAGTTATTTTATTTCCTTAACAACAGAAGTGGCATGGCCACTTATTTTTTACAAAGTGACTTTTAATTTTCATTGCTTCAATTAGTTGTATTTTGGGAAGTAGAGCAAAAAAGAACCAATTTTGAAAATAGTTTTTTACTTTTTATGCATGGTGTTCACAGTGCTGCAATACCAATGATGCATTTTGTTTTGGGTACATGTTGTAGCTATGGAAAGCATGGACAGAACACGCACATGTAGATCAGGCCTAAAACAGTGTTTAGGTGAATTTAGATCACTTTAAGGGTGTGCTGCAGTTTTCAGGTTTAAAACGCTTCTGGTAATTCTCCTTTTCACTGACGTTTTGTAAACCTGAAGTGTCTTTTTGGGATGTTTCTCGAGCACTTTTTCAATGTTTTTTTTTACCTCTGGCATTTTTCTTAAACCTTATTGGTGTTTTTTCTTTTACTGGATGTTTTATTTTTTAACTCCATTCAACAAAAAGGAAACCACTTGCAATTTATCAAGTAAAAATACTATCTCTATAAACGACTTTCTGTTCATATATTCAGGCTTTTGAGAGTCTAAAATCACTTCAGGTTTCCAAAGATGCCAAGTAGCTAAAAGAAGTGAGCTGACCTTTCTTCAGGGGTCTTCTACTCTGAAGATGCTCTATATTTTATCATAGAAGTCAATGGGAAAGCTGAAAAGAGATCTAAGCATCTTTTTGAGTGTTTTGTCAGTAGCTGTAAATCATTCAGCTGCCGCGATGAAAACTAAATCTCCGAACAGTCATAAATACTCGGAGGTCACCCGAGCGTGCTCAGGAAAACCCGAGCAACGAGTACACTCGCTCATCACTAGTCACCACCCATCTTGAAAAGTTTTCCCCCTCCCATATACTAATGTGCCACAAACAGGAAGTTGATATCACCAACCATTCCCATTTTATTTAGGTGTATCCATATACATGGCCCACCCTGTACATTGACCTCAATAAATGAAATGGCATTATTAATAACTAACGATGATTTATTTCTGTTGCTGTATTGCAGGGGATGTCAGTGAAGAAGCAGTCGCGTGTTACAATAAGCTAGTTGAAATGGAGCCATGCAATGGTCCTGGTCTCATTGGAATAGGAGTTAAAGCTCTACATGATAAAAAGTATGACATGGCAGCTGAAATCCTTTCCCGAGGTAGTGTAGCATTTCTATTTTAAGTGTGTCACATAATGTACAGTGAATTTTATAACTTGTATCTACTAAAAAAGCTACAACACATCCTGAAAATAAGCAAAATCCATATGGTTATGATGATGGAAAAATAGGAAAGTTTTGACTCGGAATGCAGCAACCCTAACCTTTCTTTTGGGCTATAAAAAAATGTTTTTATTGTGCAAAAATGTAAAAAAAATATACAAAGGTTCTTTTGGGCTATTTGTGTTAAACTGTAGCATAAAAATTACCTCTTATTTATATCCCATGGTATGCAGTGGATAAAAAGAAAACACAGACAATTGCAATTTTTTTTAAATTCCCATTCATAGAATAGGAAAATTTTCAAATTACTTGTACCATAGAATGATACCACTAAATTATATAACTGCAAAAAACAGACCTTACACAACTATTGTAAAAAAAAAAAAAAGAAATGAAAAAATAAAAAAAAATGGCTTCTGGATTGCGATAATGTAAGACCTTGAAGGGGTTGTCCATTGATAACTTGCTGACAACTGGTATCTGCACTGATAAGCCAGATCAGAGAATTTTTATCTTCGACGGGGTACTTTGAACCACATTACAAAATAGCGTAAGAGGTCAGATACCCGACTACCTCCTCTCCATTTATTCTCTATGGGCCAGCTGAAAGAGCCAAGTGCAGCGCTCAGCAGCCCCATAGGAAATGAATGGAGTGGTGGTATCTACTGTTGCTCACTTCTATTGGGGATAAAAGTTCTCCCTTTTGCAGATCAGTGTGGGTCAGACCTACACTATCCTGTGGATAGGAGATCAATTGTTTTCACTGAAAAACCCCTTTATGTTCCAAAATAGGGCAGTATTACTAAAAAAGTAATTTGGAAATTTGTTTTAGATCTTGTAGTCCGACAGTAATAGATATAGTGGGTGAAATAAGTATTGAAAACGTAGGTAACAAAATATCAAATTCACACAGGCAATGAAATCAAACCATGTCCATAAATTAAGTTATGTGTAATAATGAGAAATGAGACAGGGAAAAAGTATTGAAAGTGTGAAGAAAGAGAGGTGCAAAAGGCCATGGAAAGTCTAAGCTAATCCAGCTAAACTCTTTCAGTAGTTAGAAAACAATCCTGCCACTTAGTGAAAAATAATATCAGCTGGTTCAACTGATGGCCTATAAAATAGTGTCTCATTGCCAAGGTGCCACACAAGAAACATCTCTTCTTGGGTAAAACCATTGAGCTGTCTCAAGACTTTTGCAACCTTATTGTTGCAAAATATACTGATGGCACTGGTTACAGAAGAATTACTACTGAAGGTTCCAGTGAGCACTGTTGTGACCATACTCCGAAAGTGGAAAGATCAACATCTCGCCATAAACTGGTCAGGACCAGGGGCTCCCCACAAGATTTCAGACACATGAGTGAAAATAATTATCTAGTGAACATAAACTCCCAATAAAACTAAATTTTAATTAAATATTTAAAAGAATCACCTACCCAGTGTAGACAAAAACAGGTAAATACCATGTATAAATGACCACCAAATTTGCCTACAACTCCCTGCAATAGACCTAACTGATAGCCTACCTACCTGTGGAGGTTGGCACCCTAAAGAGCGATTTGGCGCCCCCACTCACCGTGGTCTATCCCTATCTTCCCTATCACAGCCCTTGCAACACTCTACTGGCATCAGTTGATGTGGAAGCGCTCTACAGCAATATCCCACATAGCTGTGGTATGGAGGCCATTACCCATTATTTGAAAACAAGATCAGTTGAGTGCTATGGGCACAATTTGTTCATTGAGAAACTCTTGCTCTTCACCCTTACCCACAATTATTTCATCTTTAATGGGCGGTACTTCCACCAGCTCAGGGGGACTGCGATGGGGAGCCCTTGTGCCCCCCACTTATGCAAATATCTTCCTGGGCTGGTGGGAGGAGACCCATATTTTTGGCGAGGTGGAAGGATGGTGGACCCCCTTTATCAGCCTCTGGGTCAGATATATTGACGACATTTTGGTCTTTTGGTCTGGCCCAGAGGAAGATTTCTGCCGTTTTGTGGAGGATGTAAATAAAAACAACATCGGACTCAGTTTCACCTCAGAGCACCATAACCGAAGCATTAATTTCCTTGATCTTACAATCTCTAAGGAGATGGATGGTAGGATTAATACGTGCACGTATCGAAAACCTACCTCGACTAATAGCCTTTTGAGATGGACTAGTCACCACCCTGTCCCTCTCAAAAAGGGAATACCTAAGGGACAGTTCCTCCGTATCAGGAGGAACTGTTCTGATTTTGGGACTTTTAGGAGACAGTCCAAAGATCTTTATCAGAGGTTTAGGTCGAGGGGGTATCCGTGCAGTATTTTGGATAGACCTATGAGGGAGGCTGTTGTGAATTCTGCTCTTGGGCTCCCTCCGGTGGTTAAGTGGTAGTGCTGCTGTCTCTGAATCGCAGCATTTATCAGGTGTGTTCACTTCTTGCAAATTCTGACTGGGCTATTTAGTCTTGCTTCACCCTTTAGTCAGTGCCAGTTGTCCATTGTTCCTGGAGGATTCACATCTCTGCCTGGTCTCTCCTGCTTTGCAGTTCATTTCAACAAAGATAAGTTCTGGCCTTGATTTTTGCTGTCCACATGCTGTGGCCTTCTTGTTCAAGTTCTTTTCCATGTTTTTGTCTTGTCCAGCTTGGTCTGTATAAGGATTTGTTTAACCAAGCTGGTATCTCTGGAGATGCAGATATACCCTCCATATCTTTAGTTAGCTGTGGAGATTTTGTATTTTCTGTGGTGGATATTTTCTAGTGTTTTAATACTGACCGCATAGTACTCTGTCCTATCCTTTCTATTTAGCTAGAAGTGGCCTCCTTTGCTAAATTCTGATTTCAGTCTGTGTATGTTTTTTCCCTCTCCTCTCACAGTCAATATTTGTGGGGGGCTGTCTATCCTTTGGGGATTTTCTCTGAGGCAAGATAGTTTTCCCTTTTCTATCTCTAGCGGTAATTAGTCCTCCGGCTGTGTCGAGATGTCTAGGGAGCGCTAGGTACATTCCACGGCTACTTCTAGTTGCGGTGTTAAGTTCAGGGTCTGCGGTCAGTACAGGTACCACCTTCTCCAGAGTACGTCTCATGCTGCTCTTAGGCCACCAGATCATAACAGGAGGTCTATGAGGCTGATAGACAACTGCTTTTGGGGACAAATGTAATACGGAAGACTGTGGATGAACAATTGGTTAGGTTAATTGGGACCTTTGATGCTCAGTCCGATAGGGTTTATCAGGTCATCAAAAAGCATTGGGGGATCCTTACAGCTGACCCTGGTCTGAGCAGGTTCGTGTCATCCAAACCCAGTATAACATACAGGAGGGGTCGTTCTATTGGGGACCGGTTGGTGCATAGTTTGTATCAGAGACCGACTCAGCCAGGGACCTGGCTTGATAGAAAACCCCTGGGTTTCTTCCGTTGTGGGAACTGTTCAAGATGTGCTGTGATGATGCAGAGTAAAACCTTTTGCAGTGCGGTAAATGGAAAAACCTTCTCAATCAGGGACTTTGGTAATTGTAGATCAACAGGTTTGGTACGTAAGGCCACATGTACCTGCCCTATGGACTACGTTGGAAAAACAAAGAGGGAATTGAGAACAAGGGTTGGGGAACATGTGGGTGACATAAAAAACCAAAGAGACAGCCCTGTTGCCCGACATATGAATGAGGTCCATGGTGGCCGTATTAGTGACATCACATTTATGATGATTGAGATGGTCAGACCTAATACTAGAGGAGGGGATTTTGATAAAAAAAATCCTGAGACGTGAGGCAGAGTGGATGTTTAGACTACAATCGCTCTCTCCGAAAGGATTGAATGCCTGCTTTATTTGAGGATTAATTATTATTATTTTTCATTTTATTTTCTATTCTGGGTACGATTAGTGGAATTTTGTCCTTGTAGGAATGGCCCTGTTGGTTTATGGGATGACTATATGAAGCACCATGGCAACATATGTCTTTATATGGTCCACATTGCGGGCTAATGTATTGTTATATGGCTAGTTTTAGCTTTTTTTTATCTGTATTGCTTATACTATCTAATTACTAACCTGCGTCTCTTTAATTTGTACTTCCTTTATATTTAATATGGTGGTGCATCTTAATGTCATTGATTATATCTATTTGAGAAATATCCTATATTGATATGTATAATAAAGGAATGTTTTTGAGCGCTCTGGCCACTGTAATTATGTCCATATATCTTATATCATATTAGGACTTCTAACTGGACATTTGATCTAATTTATGTGCGCCCCACGATGTGGTGCGCACTCTTTAGTGCCAGCACAGAGATTACTTAATGGGAAAGTGATGTATGCGTTTCATATATTAAAGTGCATGCTCCCCCTGGTAGCCCCACGGTGTGGTGCGCACTCTTTAGAGCCGGCACTGAGATTACGTAATGGGGAAGTGATGTGTGCGTTCCACACACTGAAGCGCATGCTCTCCCCCTGGTGGCCGGAAGCTACGTCATGCTTAGCTCCCTGGGACGCACGCCGACGAGCAAGCATGGTTTTGGAACGCAGGCAGGTTAGAACCCGGTAAATATACCTATTGATGGGCGGAGTCTGTGATAGTAACAGCAACTAGGGTGGTTATTTAAGTCCACCGATTATGATCGCTGGGACGGGTCTTTTTTCTATCCTTTTCATCCTGACCCGGCCAGGATCTATGGCATCGGTTTACCTCCTGATGAACCGCAGAGTGCGGGGAAACGCGTCGGGGTGTATCCGGATCAGATAAGTTTACTCCCAGCTTTATTCAGCATTTACCTCTTTTCACTGTGATATCCTTCATTGCGGCGTTTTTTCTTCAGCGGACCGTGTTGGGATGCCCCCAGATATAGTGGTATCAAAACCGAGAAGGGCATTCATATGATATGGGCTGCTATTGTGGAAAATGATATGGGCCGCTATTGTGGAAATTTATATTGCATCATATATACCAGTTTTGTGGAGAGTGCATGTATCTCTGTTGTTGGGAGTATTATCAAAGTCTTGATTACGGATATTTATTGCTGCTAGATTTTTTATATATATTTTTTTGCTATACAATATCCCTGCTGCATTAGGTCCACCGAGTGTGTTTATCTGAAAGACTCTCTTCATCCCTATTCTTTTTACATATTGTTTTCCAACCTTATTGCAAGGGCTGTGATAGGGAAGATAGGGATAGACCACGGTGAGTGGGGGCGCCAAATCGCTCTTTAGGGTGCCAACCTCCACAGGTAGGTAGGCTATCAGTTAGGCCTATTGCAGGGAGTTGTAGGCAAATTTGGTGGTCATTTATACATGGTATTTACCTGTTTTTGTCTACACTGGGTAGGTGATTCTTTTAAATATTTAATTAAAATGTAGTTTTATTGGGAGTTTATGTTCACTAGATTTAATTTAATTCCCTTATATATTAATTTCTGTTTATGAAAATAATTATCACAAGAGTTGTCGGAGAGCCAAGGACCACTTATGGATAGCTGCAATAAGACCCGAATTAGCAGGTACAATTGTTTCAAATAAAACTATAAGTAATGCACTCAACCTCTATGGCCTGTACTGTATGCACACTCCAAGAAAGACTCCATTGCGGAGCAAAAAGCATGTTTACTTAGAATTGGCCAAAATCCCACCTGAGCAATGCATGCGACTAGTTTCTCCATACAGCAGGCTTCTTGAAGCTGTCTTCACCAACAAATGCTTCTATGCAATCTATGGATTGATTTCTTTGCCTTTGGTGACATGTTCAATACTTATTTCACCCTCTCTATCTGGTAAATAGTGGTGCCAGTCAAAAACAGGAAAAACCCAGAAAAACAATCCTTTGCTGCAGTCCTTAGCTGTACCGTGTGCCCTGCTCTCCGACTACACAGATCATATAGTGTTTTAGGTGTAAGTAAAGGCAGTCTCGCTGTGCATTCCTACATAACAAAACCAGGCCTTGTGTTCATGGAAAAATGATGGCTCTTGAAAGGCCGAAGTAAAAAAAATGAAAATAAAAAAACTGGCCCCAGTGGAAAGCCGTGTAGAGAAACAATTGCATGACATGAGCTCGCACATTAAATATGTAAGCGTGTACTGAGCATGTGATAGTCATATATATATACTATGATGATCGTGTCTTGTGCTTCTCCAGGAGTCCATGGGGTGAGCTCCTGTCCCAGTGCATGGTACTTTCTTGCACAAGCTCAGCTGAAGATACACAAACATGAAAAGGCTGCTTTATCCTGTGAACAAGGTGGGGAGCATTTATTAGTGTCTACATCACACATATTCTTTCTTTATATTAATCACTAATTTAATCTAATCCTTCTTTCAGCCATTAAAGTTCTGTCCCAGGATAATTTATCTCATGTGGACACTCAACAGAAGGATCGTGCTCTTGGGTTGAAGGCACAGGCGTTGCTGCAATGCACAGATGCAGATCACTCTGACGAGATACTGAAAATCCTGGAGCAGGTATAAAAAAAAGTTCTATGTGTCTCATGCAACAGTGTCCTCTGATGCTGACATTGAATGGAAATGTTCTTGTTCACAAGCTGGCATGTCCATCCCTATGTGAAGTGCATGTGAGCAGGACATGTTCTGGATATAAACCAGAATGTTCTATTCAGAGTCAATGACGATAAAGAGAGTAACATGAGCGTACCGATTGACTGCAGCGGTTACATAGTTGTAGAATCAATGTCACCGCTGCAGCTCAGTCATCGAAGAGCAGCGGGGCAGCAGAGAGGCTTCGGAGTGGCAAGGGATGGAATAGGTAAGTACTATTTATTTTTATTTGTGGGGTGTTTTATATATTTTATTACGCATAAGTTTTTTTTTTAATGAAACTGGATAAGCACTTCACAAGATTTGCCACTTTTATATAAGAAAAGATTAAAGTCTTCAAGGATGGGATATGACATTAATCCTGTTTGCGATCCATTTACTCCAGATTGTATGAATGTCTCTTTGGGCTTGATAGTTTTCATCAATCATAGTTAGACAAGTGCATGAAAAATCGTCCACTTTTTACCCTGAAAACTTAGACGATTTTCATCTGTAATGTCGCTATGTGCCATCCTTGTGTTCGTTTTTTTTACATTGGGTGGCACTCATTTTTCTACCTCAGCATTTTAAAAAGTACCGTATATAGCAAACAGTGTGCACCAAAGCATGTACCCAACTAATAATCACATATGAGCATGAGGGTGCTACATCATGAATGGAATCAACAGTGCAAACAAAGGAGCCCCGACCAAGTACTGACTGCATTTACTGAACATACATTTCAGTAGGCCAACATTTCGGATTTTAAAATCATTTTTCAAGCTGGTGTTATAAAGTATTCTAATTTACTGAGATATGACTTTTGGGTTTTCATTGGCTGTAAGCCATAATCATCAATATTAACAGAAATAAACACTTCAAATAGATCGCTCTGTTTGTAATGACTCTACGTAATACATGAGTTTCACTTTTTGCATTGAAGAACTGAAATAAATTAACTTTTTGATAATATTCTAATTGTGTGAGAAGCCCTTGTATACATTAATATCAGTCAGCACAGAGAGCGTGTGACCGGAAATCTGTAATTAGATTAAATGGTCAAACCACTTGTATCAGATTTGGTCTATGTACGTTATTGTGACAACAAATGCAAGTTAATCAAATGCTGGTCCTTCACTTGCCTTGTAGGAGAATGGAAACTGGGAGTCCTCAATCCCCAAATTCTTTCATATTTATGCATGGCATTTTTTTGGTGGGGAGGTGGTAAATGCCAGATTGTCCACTACTTATATCTGTTGGATAGGTCATCAATATAAGATCAACTCTGGGTCCAACACCCAGTGCTGCCATTGATTAGCTAATGATTGATGATCAATATAAAAGCAGTGGACAAGCCCTATAAATACTGTAGGAGGTTCAGTTTATGTTTCTGGGTAATAACTGAGTAATCTTTTTATAGATTTCCAATATAGATGATGATCTGATTCTTACTTCCATGAAAGGCCAGGTATATTTAAAGAAGGGATCTTTAGAAGAAGCATCAAAGGTACAGTATGTTTACATACAAACTGATTCTGTATGTGCACTGAAAATATTTAAAGAGAAACGAAACTTTTACTGCTAATAACGTCAGAGGTGGAAACTCCTACTGGAATAACTGGTGGTAAAGACGCATGCTCCTCACATCAGTTTTAATAGTGATTACTCCTGTACAGTCCACTCTATGGCTGCAGGAATATTTACTGTATTTTTCGTACTATAAGATGTACCAGACTATATAAGATGCACATAGGCTTTAGAGGAGGAAAATAGAAAAAAAATTGAAGCAATGTGGTCATGATTCACTGTTATGGGGGGGGGAGGGGGGTGGCAGAGCTGCTGCTGACATGGCTAAGGGAGTAATATCCCCATCCTGGTATATATATGTCCCCATCCTGGTATATGTGCCCCTTATCTTGATATATATGTCCCCATCTAGGTATATGTGGCCCCATATCTCCATCCTGGTATGCATGCCCCCCCATCCTGGTGTAGATTGCCCCCCTCATCCTGGTATACATCCCCCCATCCTGGTATAGATGCCCCACCATCCTGGTATAGATAGCCCCCCATCCCTGGTATACATTGCCCCCCTCATCCTGGTATACATGGCCCCCCCATCCTGGTATACCTGCCCCCCCCCCCCCCCCATCCTGGTATACATGGCCAGCATCCCCATTTTGGTCTACATGGCCTCCATCCAGAGATGCCCAATTGGGTTTAGGTCAAGGCTCTGGCTGGACCAGTCAAGAATGGTCACAGAGTTGTTCTGAAGCCACTCCTTTGTTATTTTACCTGTGTGATTAGGGTCCTTGTCTTGTTGGAAAGTGAAGTTCTTAGGAATCAACCAATGAATGCTCATAAGATACATCTGATTTACACAAATCCAGAGAAAATTATTCATTCCTAAAGCGTTTATTTTGCTTATAAAGACCCATATTTTTTAGCTCTGAAAGCAGACACGGTGTGAACATACCCTAAAGTTGTTTTCTGGGGCTTTAAATTTGGGATCTAGGTAAACAGGGAAGGGAAGCCACGTTTGAATGGAAATATACATGGTTCTGATGTGCACTTTCTCCTTTATTCTGGGATGGAGACCCACCAATAATACATTAATGTCCTGCTCTGTTCTTATTCACATTGAGGTCGGCTGATGCAAGGTGAGGTTTTAATACTGGAGATAGGATAGGACCAGCCTGACTTAGGTACACCTTGTCGCGGTGGGATGTCTTTTACGCTTTTTGATCAAAATAGTGTTCACGGAGTACCCCATGTTATTTACATGTACTGTTACTATTACTTACTATAGAGTATATGCTCATTTTGATATTTTCCCGGCTTTTGTCTGTGAAATGTCCATGGTGAGGTCATGCTCTTACACATGGCATGTATAGCAGCTTATGCTCTGGCTCATTTCTTTGGTTTTGCGGCCTTGGTGACGGCCAGATGTAACCAGTGCATGACAGCACAGCTCCGATCAATGTGTAGTCGATATTCCCAGTGCTGTAGATCAGTTTAATCTTTTTTTGTTCCTGAAACTATTTTTATTTAGCCCCTCACATATATTGATTCTGTGTTTTAAGCATTTTCCCTATTTTATCAGGTCTGTAGAAAACTTCAAAAGACCCATCATGAATTTGCAGAAACATATTTTTTGGAGGGCCAGCTCCATTATACTCAAAAGAACTACACCGAGGCTGATAAAAGGTAACCTGGTGTACTATGGTCGTGGCAAGAGAGCAGAGGCACTAAAGTTCTTGTCGTGAATCCGTCACAATGCATCGTTTTGGGGGAAAAAAAAACGCATCCTGCAAATTTGCCCGCAGGATACATTTTTTTCCCATAGACTTTTATTGCCGACGGATCGCGACATATGCCCACACGTTGTGTCCGTCGTGCACTGGTTGCGTCGGGTTTCGGCAGACCGTCGTCACAGAAAAACGTTCAAGGGATCGTTTTTCTGTACGTTGCATCCAGTGTTTCAGACTGCGCATGCCCAGCAGGAGATATCGCTCTCACAATCTTTCCTCACCCTGCAGTCTGACGGAAATGTGAAAGCACACACTTCCGTCGGTACGTCGCACCGACGCTTCGTGATGGCCCCGTACCGACGGAAATGTGAAAGAAGCCTTAGACCCCCCTTTCAGATGCCTCTCACCCAGCCAAATCAGTGCTTTGCACTGATTAGGAGCAAAAACCTTGAAACACATCTGCAAATAGAGTTTTTTGGTAGGATATAAATCCAGACTCTTCAGGCAAGGGTCTTTAACCCATTCCTGACCTTGCAATTCTCTGTTCTTGCTATTTTGTTTTTTTCCTCTAACAGTCTCCCATCCGCGGCTTTTAAAGCCACATACTAGCTGATTAAATCAGTCATCATGTGTGAGCCCATATCAAAGGCCCTTGCCTTTGACACAACCTTGGAGGAAAAAGCTCATGAAGGGTTTAAAGGCAATCTGTCAGCAGGATTTTGCACTCCAAACTATTTACATGTGCATGTATCTCTTTCAAAGGCAAGTCCTTCAATACCTTTACATGACCTTTACATGACCATGACGGACTTAGAAATCAACATTTGAATTGATATGCAAATGAGGCTGAAGAGCTATTTGTAGATCTGAAGCCTCTGTCACTCCAGCTCTATTCCCTGCCCATCGCCGCCTCCTCCTGCTTGACTGGTGGCATTATTGCCTGAAGTCACACAGCATGGAGGCCATCAGTCAATAAGGGGGAGGCAGCTCTGAGCGGGGAATAGAGCTGGAGTGACAGAGTCTTCAGATCTACAAATAGCTCTTCAGCCTCATTTGTATATCAAATCAAATGCTGATTTCTCAGTAACAGAGGAAGGGACCAGACATGGAAAGGTATTGCTGGACTTGACTTTGAAATTCTGGTGACACATTTACTTTAAAAGATTAATAATGACTTTTAGGACTGCTAAACGAATGGATTACTGAAAAACTGTATAATCGTTAGGACAGACTTTACTAGTTACAATTCCAAGAGGCTGTTCCACTGTGATTTCACTTTAGTGATATGTCCCAAACAGAGTGATGGATGCTTCTGACATTTTTCCATTTCAGTTTTCACCATGCCATTGAGAAGAATCCAGAGGATGCAAACTACTATTTCTGCCTTGGTTTAACTTATTGGTTTATGAGTGAAGAAACCAAACGAGATAAAACTAAGGCCGTGACACAGTTTTTAAAGGTATTAAGTTATATTCATGTCTTTCATTATAGGATTACTGGTTTATGTGTAGCGTCCCGATGCCTGGCGCTCTGGGCACATTCTTCTGGTGTCCTTACACTGTCAGATGTATTAGTGTTCTCTGGCAAGGGTACAGACCGCTTCCTTGCCCCCTAAATGACAGCTACTTTAATGGCTTGTCTGGTCTTTTACCTCCTTAGATGACATGATCGCCTTAGGCCGCCATGGTAGTTGGAAGAGGCTTGGCCTCCCCTTGTGAGCCCATAAATACCTCGTGAAGCGATAGTGGGGTGCAGATGAGTTACCATGACACACACAGGCTGAAAAAGCCTGTCATGGGGACGCCAAAGGGAGCATGGAATGACGCGCGCCCTTCCGGAGTGTCTTAAATCCCACTGTCAGAGATTAACGGCGGCATTTAACAGTTTGACAGCCACTGGCGGAGCACCATTCCACCCACAGCTGTGAAGGGCACATTATAGCTGATTATATCAAAGTCAAGGACACAACATAGGACCTAAATACGCGTCATATATCGTGAAGGGGATAATGTCCGTATGAATGTATTCCATGTGTGCTTAGGAACAAATCCTGCCTCGGTAAGGCATAAAACCCACATACAAGTGAGCTTTCTACTGACCCTTAAAATATAAGACATAAAAGTCCTGGAGTTTTCGTTTTACTTTCTTGGCTCTTCATTATTTGTCCTCCTGCCTTCAGGTCACAGGACTATTTTATAGTCCACATTAAAAGACCAGACAGCTGGGCTTCACTAAATTGCTGAGGGTCTGACTGCAAGGCCCCCACTGATCCTGGGAACAGGGCTCTGCAGATTCTTTTCTAAATGAAGTGAAAAAAGCTTGCACCCCTCCGAGCCATTCATTCTCTATGTGACTGTTGGGAAAAATTGTCCTATCAACATGGAATGGAGGTATGCTTAACATTAGCGCCATTCAGACAGGGCTCTGAGAACAAGATCGGTGGGGACCCAGCGGTTATATTCCAGCAATCAGGAGTTATCCCCTATCTTATTGGGACAACCCCCATATTAATCTTACAGTGCTGACATCATTGATCATGGCGACTTGCATGTGGAGTGAACCTTTCTTTTGTGCTTTGGAAAGTCGACTGACATGAGAGGAGTTGATGTCTAGGAAGAGAAGGTGCATAACGTGAATACTCCCACCAATATTTTATAGTCCACATTAGGAAAAAAAAAAAAATCTGTTGCGGATATTGTCCCAGATTGAATTAGCTATAGTGTGAAATAATCACCACTATTATTGTACCCTCAGGGTTAACAATGTAAACTAGCTTGGAGGATACCCCTATAATAAAACTTAGCTTTTAATAACACGCATAAAATCTATACAACTCAACTGACAAAAAACAAAAAAGTGCTCATGTGAGCCAGTGCTCAAAAGATAAAAATTGGTTGGATCTCACCAATGATAGCAGAGCGGTATGCCTCTCCAATAATAGCAGACGTATGGTCACCATAGAATACCTCCCAGTATCCTTGACTGGATTGTTACCGTGAACACAGACGGCTTTATGGGTACCTAGCCACTGCGGGTCCCTGCATCCAAAAGGACTTTATTGCACCTCTGTTGGACTATTGGCCAGATCCTACTGGCATGTCTCCGCTACTGGATATGAAACGCGTTGGGAGAATCTGCTACTGTCCATGTTTTGGTGGAGTCCATAGTTAGGGATCACTTGGTGCCTGTCCTTGTTAGGACAGGAGTTCGAACGGGTATAACAGGGTAGAAAGATATCACCCCACACCCAGCCCCTATCCTATACGTGGACTTCGGACCTCCAGTCAAGGATATTGGGAGGTATTCTATGGTTTTTGTCAGTTGAGTTGTATAGATTTTATGCGTGTTATTAAAAGTTAAGTTTTATTATAGGGGTATCCTCCAAGCTAGTTTACATTGTCCCAGATTGGCAACAAGTTCTTCTATTTTTTTTCTACGGAATGAACAATTTACATTGTGAAGGGTAAAATCCACAGAAAGAATTCTGCACCACAAGTCAGCTTACAAGTTAATTTTTGTAGTTTATGAATGAGATTTAGTCAAGGGAATCTGTCAGCAGGTTTTTGCTATGTAATCTGAGAACAACATAAGGTAGGGGAAGATACACTGATTTCAGTAATTTGTCACTTATTAGGCTGTGTGCTGTTGTTTCAGTGCAACCAAGTGTTTTATCAACAGGAGATTATCCCTGCCCGGACAACAGCCTGTGTGTTGTAAAGTACTTACGGCCACCATCTTCAGCTGTTTTCGGTGCCACTCCAGTCGTCTTCTGCACCACATGACCGGAGTTGTGGCTGACCAGATTGCTCCAGTGTATGTTGGTGTATGTTGGGCGGTACAGAAGTCACTTCACAATGTTAGTCTATGAGACTACAGTAAGAAAGAGAGTGACCGTTAGCAGTGACTTCCGGCCAGTCAGAGGGACCGGAGCGGCACCTGAACCAATAGAAATGGCAGCCAGTATGTATTTTACTACACACCTGCAAAATGCATTACTGGCACCACTCCAGTGGCGAAATAAAAAATTGAATGATACCTTACAACAAGTCAGACTCAGACCCAGTTGGGTCTAAGAGGCCTGTTTAATGAGGATGTGGTTTGATCTGATGACAGATCTGCTTTTAATCACTTTTCTATAAAAAGTGTATATATAAATGTATGTAATTCCCATCCTATTGCAATCCAATCCTTTAAATCCTTGCACAATTTTCAGGGTTTTTTTTATATTCCTTATTCTTTTTGTTCTCATGTGCAGGCTGCCAAACTGGACCCTTACATGCCAAAAGTGTTCTGTTATTTGGGTCATTACTATCGAGAAGTAGCCGGTGACAAGACCAGGGCTCGTGGTTGCTATAAGAAAGCGTTTGACCTGGATGACAATGATGGAGAATCAGGAGCAGAAGCGGTGGATCTAAGTATGGAGCTGAATGACATGGTAATCTAGCACCTTTTGAGTATGATGACGAGGGTTTCTTGCACTGCTAGACCTTTTACATATAGCATTGTTAGAAAAAACTGCACAGAAAAAAATTATAAAAAGAAAAGTGAAAATAAATAAAAAAATTAAGGTTATCCGATTCTTTTCCCACGTATTAGAACAGGAGTGAGGAACCTTTTTCCAGCCAAGGGCCATTTGGATGTTTATACCATCAACTTTAAAGGGATTCTGTCACCCCATTTTTTGCCTCTAAGCTGCAGCCACCGCCATCAGGGGCTTTTCTACAGTATTCTGTAATGCTGTAGATAAGCCCCCGATGTAACCTGAAAGATAAGAAAAACAAGTTAGATTATACTCACCCAGGGGCGGTCCCGGGGCGGTCCGATGGGAGTCGTGGTCCAGCTCCAGCTCCTCCCATCTTCATGCGATGACGTCCTCTTCCTTGTTTCCTGTCGCGGCTCCTGCGCAGGCGTACTTTATATGTCCTGTTGAGGGCAGAGCAAAGTACTGCAGTGCGCAGGCGCCGGGAAAAGTCAGAGAGGCCCGGTGCCTGCGCACTGCAGTACTTTACGTTGCCCTCGACGGGACATATAAAGTACTCCTGCGCAGGAGCCGCCTAAGGAAGCAAAGAAGAGGACGTCATCATATGAAGATGGGAGGCGCCGGACCGCGACGCCCATCGGACCGGACCACACCAGGACCTCCCCTGGGTGCGTATAATCCAACTTTGTTTTTTTTATCTTTCAAGTTACATCAGGGGCTTATCTACAGCATTACAGAATACTGTAGAAAAGCCCCTGATGGCGGTGGCCGCAGCTTATAGGCGAAAAATGGGGTGACAGATTCCCTTTAAAATGATCCTTCTGTATTCTGTCAAACATTTAATTAGCTCACTCCTAGTATCATGGCTGGAGCTGCTTCTTTTTGGTGAGGCTTGTCATGTTAGGTGGTATGGATGCTGTTGCTACTCATAATTGCTTTTCCAGATTTGTGTCGGCCTGGATCACAGGAGACTCTTTGCAATAAGTTTTGTAAAGAAATCGCAGCAGTAGGTTGTACCTAACACACATGAATATTACACTGCAGGTCTCTTGACAGTGGGAAATTCATCAGTGCTCACGTTACATTTATAGAACTTACGCAGTGAGAGATCTATAGTATACATCAAATAGGAGACACCAAGACTTCTGTATATACATCACATGGGAGTCACCAAGATTGCTGTATACACATCACATAAAAGACAGACAGAGCTTTATACATCACATGGGAGACACTAAGACTGCTGTACATGCATCACATAGGAGACACTGAGACTGGTGTACATATGCCACATAGGAAACATTGAAATTGCTGTATATAGAACATTTAAGAACATTGAGACTGCGGCGTATACATCACATAGGAGACACAGAGACTGTTGTAAATACATCAGAGGAGACATGGGAAATGCAGTATATACATCACAAGAGACATAGAGCTGCTGCATATACGTCCCAGGAGACATGGGTCTGCGGTATAGAAATCAAAGAAAAAGACATGGGGCTGCGGGATAGGCCTAAACAGAAGACATGGGGCTGAGGCATAAACATCACAGGAGACATGGGGCTGCAGTATATACATCACAGGAGACATGGGGCTGCAGTATATATATCACAGGAGACATGGGGCTGCGGTATATACATCATAGGAGACATGGAGCTGCAATATATACAGTACATCACAGAAGACATGGGGCAGCTGCATAGATATCACAGGAGACTTAGCTGTGATATATACTGTACATCACAGGAGACATGGGACTGCGTCACATTCATCACAGGAGACATGGGGCTGCAGTATAGATATGACAGGAGACATGGGGCTGCGGTATATACATCACAAGAGGCACTAGAGCTCCCGCTGCTGTCTTTTTTTGTGAGACGGGAGCACATAGCGCTCTTAAGTTCGCCCACAAAGTACGTCCTGACGCTGGCACCGGTCAGTGCGACAACATAATCTTTCATTACACGCGCTGCAGCATTCAGTAGTGAACACTGTGTGCTGACAGAGCAAGGAGAGATTAAAGAGCCTGCAGCTGTCAAAATGCTGTCACCGGCCCGAACATTGCAGTTCCAAGTGATTCTGCCCAAGTGTCTGAGAAAAGGTTATTGGGCATAAACAGGCCCCAGGGCCTGAGTTCCCCACCGCTGTACTAGAATGTTCTCCCCAAAGAGTTCTAATACATAGTAACCAGACCTTAAAACATTGCTTACATCTTCATAATCATGAAGTGATATCTTTTCTAGGATACGGCATTAGCCATTTTGTCAAGTGTAACGGAAAGAGCAAGCGCAGGAACAGCAAAGTGGGCTTGGCTACGGAGAGGCCTGTTCTACCTAAGAGTCGGTCAGCACTCCAGAGCTGTGTCTGAGTAAGTGAGCCGGGCCTGCCATCTCACAACCGAGCCTACCATGTCACAGCCGAGCCTTCCATTTCACATCCGGGCCTGCCATCTCACAGCCGGGCCTGCCATCTCACAGCCGGGCCTGCCATCTCACAGCCGGGCCTGCCATCTCACAACCGAGCCTACCATGTCACAGCCGAGCCTTCCATTTCACATCCGGGCCTGCCATCTCACAGCCAGGCCTGCCATCTCACAGCCGGGCCTGCCATGTCACAGCCGGGCCTGCCATGTCACAGCCGGGCCTGCCATGTCACAGCTGGGCCTGCCATCCCACAGCCGGGGCTGCCATGTCACAGCCGGGCCTGCCATGTCACAGCCGGGCCTGCCATGTCACAGCCGGGCCTGCCATGTCACAGCCGGGGCTGCCATGTCACAGCCGGGCCTGCCATGTCACAGCCGGGCCTGCCATGTCACAGCCGGGCCTGTCATGTCACAGCCGGGCCTGTCATGTCACAGCCGGGCCTGTCATGTCACAGCCGGGCCTGCCATGTCACAGCAGGGCCTGCCATGTCACAGCAGGGCCTGCCATGTCACAGCCGGGCCTGCCATGTCACAGCCGGGCCTGCCATGTCACAGCCGGGCCTTCCATGTCACAGCCGGGCCTGCCATCTCACAGCCGGGCCTGCCATCTCACAGCCGGGCCTGCCATCTCACAGCCGGGCCTGCCATCTCACAGCCAGGCCTTCCATGTCACAGCCGGGCCTGAAATCTCACAAGCGGGCCTACCATCTCGCAGCCCGGCCTGCCATGTCACAGCCGGGCCTGCGATCTCACAGCAGGGCCTGCCATCTCACAGCCGGGCCTTCCATGTCACAGCCGGGCCTTCCATGTCACAGCCAGGCCTTCCATGTCACAGCCGGGCCTGAAATCTCACAACCGGGCCTACCATCTCACAGCCGGGCCTGCCATGTCACAGCCGGGCCTGCCATCTCACAGCCGGGCCTGCCATCTCACAGCCGGGCCTGCCATCTCACAGTTTATTTCTCTGAATAGCGGCTGTAAATGTGGTGATATTATTTAAAGAAATGCGTTATTATAGAAATAACACTTTGTCAGTCTTCTGCCAGTCATGAGATTAGTGGCCATTGCCAAATCTGTTTGTTGGCGATTTATTTTTGCAATCAATCTTTGATAAAATTAATATCTCTATATTGACATCTTTGGCGCCCTAAGATGTGCTACTATGACTTAGGGAGGGTACGGGTGTGTAGACCAGGCTCCATACATGGTAGTTACTGACTGTATGATACAGCCGGCACCTTCCTCTAACTGCAGCAATCAGTGCTGTTTAACCTCTTAAACGTTGCTATCAATCAATGATAGTTGCATTTAAGTTGTGCAATCCCAGTGGGGTGTTTTTACAGACATACAATGCCCTCTTTCTCCCGAGATGGGATTGCTGGACTGGCACCGATCGGCTGATCAGGGAACACAGAATCCCTGACAAGGAACTTTTGTCTCTGTTACCAGCTGGCACTGCAGGACAGGTGCTGACTGCTGCACCATTCATTCTCTTCGGGGCTGCTGGAAGAAGCTAAGTTCTTGTCTGCCCCATAGGGAAGGAATGGAGTGATGGTCGGGTGTGCTCTTTCTGCTCATGGGTGCAGGTCACAGCAGAGGGACACCCACTAATCAGTAACTTATCATTTACTTTGTGAATAGGAGATTACTTGTGTTAAAGGAGTTTTCTGCATAACTAATAAAAACAATATAAACTAAAGCCTACCATTATAGACCAGTCACTCTATTCAGTTAACACCTGAACTTTATTGGTGAAACCCCCATTGTTATGAATTCTGTTGAATTTGTGGCGGTCATATTTTCCCCAAATCTGATGGCCTTGATGCAGCAAGACGACAGGGGCTATTGATTGCATCCACAGTTTCCTTTCACTCCCTGACCTCAGCTTGCTCGATCTCCACAAGTGGTTTCCAGGCTCGTTGTCACATGAGTCTGTAATGGGGTTACTTACGAAGTCCTGTCGTGTAGGATGGAGCACTAATGGCCGTGCCCTTTGTTTCCTGCACTTGGTATGGGTTCCTCATAAAGCCTGCGTTCTCTGGTCCGTATACGGGGCATTTACAATGTGGCATTACATTTTTATTGAAATATTTTGAAATGTATTTGTTTGTCTAAAATCCCTTTTCTCATTTATTGTTTATTTTGGTAATGATTTAGCTTGCACGCTGCTTTGAGAGCCGACCCCAAGGACCCCAACTGCTGGGAGTGTTTAGGAGAAGCGTATCTGAGTAGAGGGGGCTATTCTACCGCTCTGAAATCCTTCATGAAAGCCAGCGAACTGAATCCAGATTCAATGTACAGTGCATACAAAATCGCATCCATCAAGCAGATCCTGGGAACGTATACAGAAGCGGTGACCGAGTACCAGCATATCGTACAGAAGTCCGGAGAATATGTGCCAGCGCTGAAAGGTAGCGTCCTCTCATTTCCAAACAGTGAGGAGCCAATGTATGGAAACATTGCATAGGCGTCCATGAATCCTGACTATAATGCACTAATCACACTGAGCGTTGTGCTGTCACTGTAACCAGTGGTGGTTGATGGGAATTGCTCTTTAGATCTCATTAATTAATAACTTAGAGGAGTTGTTTTGATTTTTTTTCTATCTAGCCCTATTTTTTTCTAAAAATTCAAAGGATATGGCATCACATATTAAAAAAAAAAAGTAAAATAAAAGATTCCCCTCCTTACTTCACCCATTGAGCTGACAGTCACTGCATTTATATATGGGTGGCCCACGTATAGACCTGAGCATTGCTCTGCCCTCTCGTAGTGGCAGCAGCACTTAGCTCTGGTTTTGCCACCATTATCCTTCTTCGGTAAGGCAAAGTCTCCTGCCCTTAAAGCGAGAAGGAGGAATTTCTCCCTCTATGAACCTTCTGCAGGAATTCCTTTAATTTCCACAATGGATAATACAGAATATCTAATCATCTGGAGCCATTGGGCATTGCTACTGCTGAATTATCCCCTTCCCATCCATGACAAACATGTAATATATGGACATTTCATTTCATCTAAAGATATATGTATATATTTATGATGATGATCTCTTAGTTACTGACCGATTTTCCTGATCAGAGGCAAGAACGTGGCTATGATTGGTTACTCTTGGGTAGTGCAGATAGAGAATTGGTCTTCAGCTGTGGTGTATTCCGACAGAGTTTACATCTGGCCTCTACTTGGGCTGGTAGCTGCTCAGTGATGGGGATGCCAGGTGTCGGACCCCCACCTATCTGATATTGATGACCTATCCTAAGTTATCATACACCCCTTTGAGGCCAATTCCACACATCTGTTGAACATGTGCTGTGCTGGCATTGCTATCCCCACTCTGGCCTCCAGGGCGTCAGACCTGAGCTACCTCTTTCATTGCCATATGTGAGGCCATTAGCTCAAGTCAGGAGAACCAGCAGTCAGGTCGGGTATTGCAAGCACTGTCCATGATTAATGGCTGTGTGAAACTGACCTAAGCATATGAACAAAATGTGATAATATATATCTAACACTGGTGCCTTGGATTTACATCGATTGCTTCAGGTTTCACACAATGTATTTTTGTTGATCCATGAACCATCAAATTAAGAGAATAGATACTAACATGATGGCACACCATGATTTTATGACTATTTCCTAATATTAAGGTCATTTCTCTTCATCTCCCACATCTAGCAGCAGATAGCGGTTTAGTAGCAGTCATGATGTGTAGCTTCATATGTCTTGCAGGGCTCGGTGAATGTCACCTAATGCTTGCTAAAGGGGCACTTGCTGATTTCCTAGATGGCAAAGCTGTAGATCTAATCGGAAAGGGTCTTGAGTATTTGTCAAGGTCAGTGCTAAACACTAATGTCTATGTTTTATGTAATGTGCATAATAATGATTGCATCTGTCATCTCTACTATTTACCTATAAACATATTAAACCATATGTAATCCGTGGCTTATAGGTGATTGCTGCTTATTTTTTAGAAATGAGCTAACAGATTTTTAGGACCCTGGTCCAGTGGACAGGTCAGTATTCGATGGGGCCTGTACGTGAGCCCTGTAAGCCGTCTCCTACCCGCCAGCGTCCTCAGCTTCTCTTTTGATTGGCCAGCTTGTGGCGACGTTATTATTTAGTGTGATACACACTTGACGTCGCACCAGGCCGGCTAATTAGAGCCGCCGATATCTGCAGGAAGGAAGGCCGCTCACTGGGCTCCTGTCCAGCAGTCACAGAATACTCACCAGCCAGCTGGACCAGGATCCTGCAAATGTATATACCATACTCATTTTCCATAAAAATAACCTTATGTTTCTTTTATAATTTCTAGAGCAGTTCAGCAGCGTCCTGACCTTTTATGCCTGTGGAAACTACTTGGAGATTCTTGCTCCTGCTTGCATCTGGTCTCCCCAGCCAAAGTCAGAGTTCATGTCATGGGTGCCATTGTAGGACAGAATACAGATCAGAAGCTACTGAATAAATCCGAGATCTTAGGACTTGGGGGAAGGTAGGAACTAAGTACTTAATTGTTAACACACAATCTGTATGTAAATAAATTAAAAGCTGTTATACTATATTGCTACTCATATAGCAAATCATATGCCGGAAGGACAGGTTTAGTGCATAGAAGTCTATGGATACATCTGGTGTGTACTCTAGAAATGGTCTGCACCTATCCTTATCAGGGGTTTCATTGTTTCTACAAATATACTTTTCAATCATTTTCAATATAATTTCAGCAAGTTTGTAAATACATGGAGGATTGAGATACTGAGTTGGCACAACCCTGTACCTTACTCTCTGCAGGTGTTATGGTCGGGCACTGAAGCTTCAGCCGTCTGCAAACATATGGTCTGATCTTGGCATCAATTATTTCTACCAGGCACAGCACTCCATGATTTCTGATCACGTAGGAAGTAACCAGAGTGAGTTATTGGAAAAGTCAGTGCAGGTAATGTGTGATGCTTAGGGTAATCTGAAATCTGTATAGCCTAAGTACAGACACATTGTGTAGATGATGTTATCATCAGTTCCATGAATTTTGTCAATTTTCAATGAGGATTCTGTGCTGAAAATCCACAACAAAATATACCACAATTAGTGATGAGCGAGTGTGCTGTTACTCGAGGTTTCCGAGCATGCTCGAGTGTTCTCCGAGCATCTTGGGCGTGCTTGTAGATTATGTTTGTGTCGCCGCAGCTGCATGAGTTGTGGCTGCTAGACAGCCTGAATACATGTGGGGATTCCCTAACGGGCAATCCCTGCATGTATTCAGGCTGTCTAGCAGCTGCAAATCATGCAGCTGCGGGACTCAAACATAATCTACAAGCACGCCCAAGATGCTCGGAGAACACTCGAGCATGCTCGGAAACCTCAAGTAACGAGCTCATCACTAACCACAATACATGAGAGTAGACTTTGGAAAACCCCTTTTACATGCACTGGAAAGTGTTGGTTTAGACAAAAGATCATATGATGGATTAAAAAAATCTACAATCTGCTCTATTCTGCCACAGGTCACTTTTTTCATTTGCATTTTATCCATTGTTTCATATCACATAATTGAATTTTAGTTCTTTGTTTCTCTGTAGCAACACAGATTTATAATGCAGAGCTGAAAGCACAGTTCTACCAACAGTTACAGTTAACAGTTAGGCTGATTACCTGCCCTAAAGCATTACAGGACGTTTTTCCTACATTACTGTACGGTGCCGGTTGTGCAGATCAGAAGCAGACTACCAGCGCAGGCATGTGGAACCATTACAGGGGTTATCCAGTTAGGCATCGGGGAGCTGACGGTCAATCTGCGTGACATCGCCAGTCACACCCTGTCAACAGAGCAGAGCAGAAGATAAGCCTCTACTCTGTCGACGTGATGTCAGCAGAGGCCGGAAGAGCTCAGCGCTGGGCAGAATAGGAGCGAACCGCCTGATAGTTCATGTTGAAGAGGTTGTCCCTCACAAGATCAGGGATGCAGAGCCGATGTTGATTGTTACTTACACTACACGATTATTATAAAGTGCAGCTTGAATTGTCCATCAGTCCTGCAGCAGTCCTGGGTAGTGATATGGAAAATTGGAAAAAGTAGCACCAATTTAGGAAAAAACACAAACACATGTATTACTGTGCTAAAGTGTTATTAGTTTATTTTTATCAGTGAACAAAAGAGAAATCAAAATCAAATCAATATTTTGTGTGACTATCCATTGCTTTCAAAATAACATCAGCTATTTGATATACACTTGCATAAAGCCAGGGATTTAGTAGGATTTTTGTCAGGTGTATGACTAACCAGCTATACCAAACAAGTGATCATCATTTTCATATGTAGGTTGAAATAAAGTCATTAACAGAAAGAGCTGTGTAGGAGGCTTAAAATTGTGTGAGGAACAGCCAAACCTCTATAAAGTGAGGTTTTGTATGACCGTTTTATGTCACATGCCACACACCATGGCAAGTCTGAGCACAGCAACAAGACACAAGGTAGTTATACTGCATCAGCAAGGTGTCTCCAAGGCAAAGGTTTCAAAGAAGACTGGGATTTCAAGATGTGCTGTTCAAACTCTTTTGAATAAGCACCAAGAAATGGGCAACGTTGAGAACTATAGATGCAATGAACGATACGATGAAAGACACGATATTAGGAATGAGGTAATAGCTTCAGATAACTCCTTATCCGAATAGCTATAGCACTTACTGAATAGCTGCATCGGGAACCCGGATACCTGGAGCGCTCCCGATAATCAGCTGTTCCGAGACGCAGCTGCATATGTCGCCGCTGTGTGACAGTTGCAACACATTAATGGAGAGCCTGTTTGTTGGGCTCTCCATACATCTGTTGTGACTGCCACACAGCCGCGACATATGCAGCTGCGGTGTTGAACAGCTGATTATTGAGAGCGCTCCAGGTATCCAGGTTATTCGGTAAGTGCTATAGCTATTCGGATAAGGAGTTATCCGAAGCTATTCTCTCATCCCTACACGTTATGCTTATTTCCCTTTGAAATAGAAAGATGTCCAGGAGTGGCATCAACTCAGAACTGACAGCAATCGGTGGGACCCAGCTAGACTCTGGTCAGAATTTTTCTACATTTGGGAATTGTGGACAAAAACCATATCTTCAACATGGAAACAAGGCCAAGTGACCAAACTATGCACAAAAACATAGGAAATGGGTGCAGAAAAATGGCAGCTAATACACTGGACTGATGAGTGGAAATATAATATATTTGGCTATAAATAAAAATTAGTTTGCTCACAATGGGCTGGAGAGCGGTACAATACTCATTGTCCACGGGCAGCAGTGAAGCATGGTGGAAGTTTCTTGCAAGTTTGGGGCTGCATTTCAGTAAAGTAAGTTGGGGATTTGATCAGGATTAATGGTGTCCTTAATGCTAGGAACTATTTTTAGATCTTTAAAATTCAAATCTCTCTTAGTCCCAAAGTGTGTTTGTTGGGCTATGTGGGAGACATTGGAAATTCATCCCCACTACAGCTGGCTATAGCTAACCTACTCTGATATTTTCATCAGTGCAAAATCTGTGCCCCTGTGTGGAGCTTCATGGCATGGCTTAACATGGCTGAGCTACTGCAAGCCACCCTTATATCATCAGGCAAAATGCCACGTAGAGTGGTACAAAGCACCACTGGAGTGATGAATCACGCTTCTCTGGCATCTTATGGACAAGTCTACATTTAGGCAATGTCAGGAAAACCTTACCTGCCTGACTGTACTGTGCCGACTGGAAAGTTTGGTGGAGGCAGGATAATGCTTTGAAGTTGATTTTTAGGGGTTGGCTTAGGCCCCTCAATGCAAGTGAAAGGAAATCTTACTGGTTCGGCATACCAACACATTTTGGACAAGCTTGAAGCTTCCAATGTTGTGGGAACAGTTTGGGGAACTACTTTTCTCTCTCATCATTGGGGGACACAGGAAACCATGGGTGTATGCTGCTGCCACTAGGAGGTTGACACTATGCAAAAAAAGGTTAGCTCCCGGATGACTATGTCCTGTACACAAAGCAAGGTCCATAAAGGCATGGTTGGGATAGTCTGGTGTGGAGGAAACTGACTAGCCACGCAGAGCCCTGATCTCAGCCTCATCTAACACTTCTGAGATGAACTGGAGCAGAGACTGCGAGCCCGGCCTCTCCTGAACATCAATGTCTGACCTCCCAAATGCTCTTCTGGACGAATGGGCACAAATTCCCACAGATGCAATCTCCAAAATCTTGTAGTAAGCATTCCTAGAAGAGCCTAAGCTGTTACAGCTGCAATTGGGGCACCTTCATTTTAATGCCTGTGTATGTAGGACAAGATGTTATAAAAGTTTCTGTTGGTAGAATGGACCCAATATTTTTGTCCATATAGCGTATATATACAGTTTATATATGTAGACATTCTTGTACAACATGCTCGCCATTATACAGAACGTAACTTGGCATGACATTTTTAGAATCTTTTTACATAACATTAAATTTATGTGATGCTCATGGTTTATAGCATACCTTCAACCGGTCGGGTGCACCTGAACCACATGTTTATTAGGTGACTGGTCATTTATAACTGGTTAACTGTGAAAAAGGGATTTATAAGTGTAACAGCGCAAAAGCTACTAGTGAGATACGCCTCATCAGTATTTTATGCCAGGGCTGTATGACATTTCTGCTTTGTTATTTTGCCTTGCTGGCTTTTTTGGTCTGTTAATGGTTTCTGCACCGTGATTTTCCCACTAGGGCAGCTATGTATTCTGCGTCACACCACACACATATTGTGATGAAAGTTGTTTGCCAGTTTATGCTTTTATATTTGCCATCTTTCGATGGGTTAACAACAGCCGACACACAGCTTGGTGACATATTGAACATAAAAGTTCTGTCTTTTACTATTTCATTACAATAAAACAACTGCTGTTTTAGGATAAATGACATTTGAGCTAGAATGATTGACGTCTTCCCAATTTTATGTGACAAGTTTGCTGAAACCCTATTTAAGCATTTAGTCGTCTTCTGTGACTTTCTACAATGTTGAGTTTTCCAACCCTTCCAATACAAGTCATTTGTCTAACTACGTATATTTTCTATCTCCTGGCATTCAGTGCATTAAGAAGGCGATCATGATGGACAGCAGTAATCACCAGTACTGGAACGCACTCGGTGTTATTTCTTGCTCCAATGGTGAGATTCCTTCCTTCCATCCATCCATCTCAGTAATTACAAGCTTCTGACATCATAGCGACTGTCTTGCATCAGATACTGTGTTTGTCGACCAAATGAATCCAAGAGAGGCTTCTGCGACCTAGAGGTGCTTGGCGTTCTGCAGATATGTAACCCTACCCATAGACATCAGAAAAGCATATTAAAGTCCCGAGATTACTATGAAAAGTCTATGTTAACCTCCTAAACTCTAAAATCAATACTCAATCAATTTTTCATTTAGGCCTTGCTGATTCTCCAATGTGCTGGAGATGTAAGGCCATGTTCACACATAGCGGGGTTTACCGCGGACCCGCAGCGTTTCTGCAGCTGCGGGTCCGCTGCAGTTTCCATTGCGTTTACATTTACATGTAAACCCTATGGAAACCGCAAACCGCTGTGCACATGCTGCGGGAAAAACCGCGCCGAAACGCAGCGGTTTACAACCCGCAGCATGTCACTTCTTTGTGCAGAATCGCAGCGATTCTGCACACATAGGAATGCATTGATCCGCTAACTTCCCGCATGGGGCTGTGCCCACGATGCGGGAAGTAAGCGGATAATATGCAGATGGTACCCGGGGTGGAGGAGAGGAGACTCTCCTCCAGGCCCTGGGAATCATATTTGTGGTAAAAAAAAAAGAATTAAAATAAAAAATAATGATATACTCACCTCTCAGCGCTGCACGCGGCCGTCCGGTCTCAGTTGCTGTGCGAGCAGGACCTGCGGTGACGTCGCGGTCACATGACCGTGACGTCACGAAGGTCCTTCTCGCACAGCATCTTTGGAACCGGACCGCCGCGTGCAGCGCCGAGGAGATCGGGAGGTCAAAGGGTGAGTATATAGCCAATTTTTATTTTTTTTAGCATTACTATTGATGCTGCATATTGCTGCATATGCAGCATCAATAGTATAGGAGTAAACCCGCAGCAGAAACCGCAAAACAAACCGCGATAAATCTGCAGGGATAACCGCAGCGGTTTTGCCCTGCAGATTTATCAAATCCGCTGCGGGAGAACCCGCAGGGACCCGAATCTACGTGTGCACATGGCATAAGTCTTCTAGAGGTACACTAACCCACATTTTTTGGTCTTGTCAGAAACTTCAGTTCTTCTAGCATCAAATCAATCAATCTATGAGAGCCATGGGAGTTTTGAAATCAGACCTCACTGCCCCAGAAGTCCTTTTGTCTCTTCCCACACCAAATTTTAAACCTAAGGGTACCGTCACACAGTCACACTTTGATCGCTACGACCGTACGATCCGTGACGTTCCAGCGATATCCATACGATATCGCAGTGTCTGACACGCAGCAGCGATCAGGGATCCTGCTGAGAATCGTACGTCGTAGCAGATCGTATGGAACTTTCTTTCGTCGCTTGATCACCCGCTGACATCGCTGGATCGTTGTGTGTGACAGCGATCCAGCGATGTGTTCGCTTGTAACCAGGGTAAACATCGGGTAACTAAGCGCAGGGCCGCGCTTAGTAACCCGATGTTTACCGTGGTTACCAGCGTAAAAGTAAAAAAAACAAACAGTACATACTTACATTCCGGTGCCTGTCCTCCGGCGTCTCAGCTTCTCTGCACTGTGAGCGCCGGCCAGCCAGAAAGCGAGCACAGCGGTGACGTCTGACGTCACCGCTGTGCTTTCTGGCTCTGCTGCTTACACAGTGCAGAGAAGCAGAACGCCGGAGGACAGACACCGGAATGTAAGTATGTACTGTTTGGTTTTTTTCACGTTTACGCTGGTAACCAGGGTAAACATCGGGTTACTAAGCGCAGCCCTGCGCTTAGTAACCCGATGTTTACCCTGGTTACCCGGGGACTTCGGCATCGCTCCAGCGCCGTGATTGCAACGTGTGACCACAGTCTACGACGCTGGAGCGATAATCATACGATCGCTGCGACGTCACGGATCGTGCCGTCGTAGCGATCAAAATGGCATAGTGTGACAGTACCCTAAGAAACATGATCTCTCACCTCTACTGCTGGGAGCAGCAAAACATCTGATTACCTTGAAATGGAAGCAAACAACCCCACCATCCCTGGAGAATTGGATTGAGAAGGTTAGGGATATTTTTCGACTGGAAGATTTGACAAGCTGGGAAACGCTCTCTCACGACCATTTCCTAAAGATCTGGTCCCCTTGGTCCAACTGGATTGGAAAAAATTAGATCAGTGTTTTGGATAGCCTTAGAAATGTTCCTCATCTATGCTAGTGTGACAGAGTCTCCCTCCCCTATTTCAGCTTCAGTAAACAAACTTATTATTTCTATTTTGATGTCAAAATTTTTCTAATTTGAAATTCAACTGTAAATTGGTACGCATATGCTGGTCTTATGCCAACGTTGGACTACAAGTGACACCTGTTCGGTCGTTCCATTCCGTTTGGTTCTCTCGTTACATGGGTTATCTATAACCACATTACCTCATTTGTACTACAAACATTTGCTCCTTATAAGACATGTTGTGATGAGTGTTATATGTTTCTTTTGTTAAAATTATAAATACAGAATAAAAAAAATAGAAAAGCACATTAAACTACAGCTGAAGTGCATTTGATTGAACACTTGACAGTTATATTAAGGTTTGGGGATCCACTTTTTCTTTTTTTAACCAATTGTATTAAATTAGGTTGCTTTGAATTTTCAGATATCAACAAGGCTCTTGCTCAGCACGCTTTCATCAAATCAATCCAGTGTCAGCAAAATGTGAGTCATTGCTTTTCAATTTTAACATGAAGTTATGTGACATGTATTTGTATGTGTCTACTTCCCTTCTTTGCAATGTTCCGGTCACACGACTAATCAGCATAGTCTGCTCTCAGTTTCTTCTTTATGCTAGTTAGTTGCTTTCTTTTCTTTCCCAATATACATCTCATAGACTTACAATGCTAAAGCAACTCCTTGCCTTAAAAAAAAAAACATAAAAAGCAGGCACCACCCATGTAGTAGGGAAAAATAGGAGCTAAAAATTTCTAAAGAAAGCGAGTGTATCAACACACACAAAAATAAAGAGGTAAGGTGTGCATGACCTGCTATATAGTGTGGGTCATGGACTCTGAATAACGCTTGATATAATTTATTAGTTGAATCAGTACAAACACGGTAATCCTTGTGGCAAAAAAAATGCTTTACAAATATTTTGAAAATTGCAGAAAACTAAATACAAGTGTGTAAAGTACCAAGTGCCAAGAAAATCTGCAGTAAATGAAGGTCCAAGAGAATAAAACAAAGTTTACCAATATATAATAATAAATGAATACCGTATATAAATAGTTATAAATAATACGAAAGTGAAAGCTAAAAAGGAAAATAAGGGGGTTTGTGTAACCCTGCCCATACAGAAGGCGCTGCATGAGCTGATTGCAGTCACGTAATCTAGAAGAGGATTGAAATGTCCTTTGAAATGGGAGAAGACATACATATTGATAAGGGATTAGTGATTAAATATTTTTATTTTTCTGGGAGTTCCTCTTTAAGTATTTGTTTTAATCTTTTGCAGAATGCCATTGCTTGGACTAATCTTGGTGCTTTATATTTGCTGAATGAAAACATTGAGGTAAGTTATACTATACATACATATTCAAACAAAAGAATACAGCAGCGCTAAGATGTATGCAAGTATTGAATATATGAAACATGGCTGGCATTACTGCAGTATAGGATATACTTATAAAAATAAAGGTACTTTGCACATAAATTGGCCGATTTATGAGAGCCCACCAACCATGACAAGTCAACCTTTCTTTGACGGGACCCTAGCTTAATATTTATGAAACACGCCTATCCAGGGCTAAAATCCTACCAATTTAAAAGGTAGGTAGGATCTGGCATTGATTAAAAGCAGCCTAATATGCAAACAAAAGAATAAAGCAGCATTCTGTAAACGCTAAATGTATGCAAACATTGAATACATGAAATTTGGATTGAATTACTGCTACATGGAATATACTTATAAAAATGAAGGAACTTAGCGCATAAATTGGCCAATTCATGTGAGCTCATCAACTACGGCAAGGTGACCTTTCTTTGATGGGACCCTTGGGTTTTGTGAAACCAGCCTAAGGCCTCGTTCAGATGGCCAATTTTTTCACGAATGAGAAAATCGGACCTATTATTCTGATCAGAGTTTCATCAGATTGTGGTATGAGTGTCATCCGATTTTCTCGTAAGTGGAGACATTAAAAAAAACAATGGCTCCACCTTCTCCATTCTGAGAGTTCGTGAATATTGTACTGCATTCAGATGTCAGTGGTGCATGGACTTCTCGGTCTGAGTAAAAAATGAGACATGTGAATGGTCCCATAGACTATCATGGGTATGAATGCTCTCTGTAAAAAACACGGGTAGCACTCGTACACAAAAATCGTACGTGTCAGTGAGGCTTTAGGCTGATGGGAGGAGGGCTTTGTCAGAAAAGGAGGGAGTCATAACCACAGTAGTGTTCTACTAAAGACTGGTGTATATATATTATCTCTACCATCTTATATGCTAAATGGAGGCATCTAGACTGAAAAAAGTTATCAGCCTGAAATAAATGCCCCTGCAAAGCTTAGATTACTATCCCACATACGCACTGAGATAATTCAGTTGCTGTGGAATATAAAAGCATTTACACAGGATATCTAATAAATGTCTGATTATCGAGCTTCCCACCTCTAGGACCCCCATCTATCAGGAGAACAGGGGTTATATGTTTCCATAAGGCTCATATACTACTGAGGACATGGTCAGGGCCCTTACATATGAGACATTTATGGTCAAAAACAACACAGGGCCTGCTGTTTAATAGGCATTTCAGAAATTAATGTATACTGATAACCTGCAGGACTGCATTGCTCTTTTATCTGTATATTTTAATTTAAAGAGGGCCTTACAATGATTTTTTTTTATTTGAGCTGAGTCCGTCCTCTAATCGCTACTGTTCGACTGATTCTGGAACAGTTTTTCTTTTTCGTCTGTGCCTCTCCGTTACAAAATTATGCCTGTGGTAATCATACAAATTTTTCCTTCAAGCAACTGGGTGTATACCACAGAACTCTTCTATGAGCAACGCCGTGATTTGATTGGCCAGAGTCAGAGGGAAAAAACGAAATCTCTAACAAAGAAGTTCTGTGCAACACACCCTGCTGGTTGAAGGAAAAAGTTGTATCGTCACTACCAGGGGGCATAACTTTGGAGGGGAGGGCCATGGAAGAAAAATAAAAACTGTTCCACAATTAGTGGAGCAATACCAATTGGAGGAAGGACTCAGATTAAAGAGGTCATCTTTAAAGGAAACTTGTGAACCCCCCCCCCCCCCCCCCCCAGGGCATTTTTAAGTAAAAGGCTGCATTCTGTGAAGGTGGCTCTTATGTTTCTGATCCCTAGTAACACTGAAATATTGACTTTTATAAATTGCGCCCCATACCTGTATTGAGTCCCAGACGTATGGTGTCTCCCCCCTGTTTCATGCGCCTCCCAGCCATCCATCATCCCCCTCTTGAGTCTGTGCGCCGCCTCCTGTGTTTCTGTTAAGGTACCTTCACACGAAACGACTTTGTAACGATATCGCTAGCGATCCGTGACGTTGCAGCGTCCTGGCTAGCGATATCGTTTAGTTTGACACGCAGCAGCGATCAGGATCCTGCTGTGATATCGCTGGTTGCTGAATAAAGTTCAGAACTTTATTTGGTCATCCGATCGCCGTGTATCGTTGTGTTTGACAGCAAAAGCAACGATACCAGCGATATTTTACACTGGTAACCAGGGTAAACATCGGGTTACTAAGCGCAGGGCCGCGCTTAGTAACCCGATGTTTACCCTGGTTACCAGTGTAAAATGTAAAAAAAACAAACAGTACATACTTACATTCGCGTCCCCCGCCGTCTGCTTCCCACACTGACTGAGTGCCGCAAAGTGAAAGTGAAAGCACAGCACAGCGGTGACGTTACCGCTGTGCCCTGCTACTGCCGGCGTTCAGTCAGTCAGTCAGTCAGTCAGTGCAGGAAGCGGACCCCGGGGGACGCGAATGTAAGTATGTACTGTTTGTTTTTTTTACATTTTACGCTGGTAACCAGGGTAAACATCGGGTTACTAAGCGCGGCGCTGCGCTTAGCAACCCGATGTTTACCCTGGTTACCCGGGGACCTCGGCATCGTTGGTCGCTGGAGAGCGGTCTGTGTGACAGCTCTCCAGCGATCAAACAGCGACGCTGCAGCGATCGGCATCGTTGTCGCTATCGCTGCAGTGTCGTTTCGTGTGAAGGTACCTTTACATGCCCGGTGCCTGCCCCCATCTCCCTCCTCCACTTTCTCTTTCCTCCTTCGGCAGCGTCTGATGAGCTGAGCTCCCCACACGCAGGTCACTGGCAGGTCAGCTCATCAGAAGAAGTTGGCCCTGGGGGGTTACAAGTTCCCTTTAATGTAGATTCAGCTTTTACAGAAAGCGGAAGAATTATACTGAGTTGTGTAAAAAAAACATTCTTGTGATGTTATTTGTCTAGTAATTATCTATCAGAAAAACCTTAAAAACCTTTCGCTAACCCACAGCACTAACTTTTATTTAGTGTAATTTGTATGCAGTTCTCTTTTCCTCATGCTATTACTATGTGAAAGGGGAATGCTGACTTGTAATGGCACAATATAGGTCCATACACTCAGACCTCACCCGAGTGTGACATCTGCATAGGAATACATGAAGCTGTCAATGCTCAGGTCTGGAGAGCTGCCGGATAGTCCGCGCACTGCGTTTTGATTTTGCTCTGATTTACACTGCCATCTGACTGCTCCTTACGTGGGTTTTGTCAATGTGGCTTTGAAGTTAAGAAGTTACCTCTCATCTATACTGATGATGGTGCTACAGGGGTTGTTCGAAATAAATATTTTTTTTATCCATAGTGTTGCATCTTTTGAAAATATAAAACTCTGCAATACTTTATAGAGCCGCCTGTCTGCCGCTGCTGCAGTCTATATTGACAGACTGTAATAGGAGCGTCATGGCTATAATATACGTGAACACTGAAGACACAGCCCAGCAGCTCATGCCCTGTATCATCATAAGAGCCACTGAGACCTATGATTGGCTGCAGCGGTCTTGTATAGTATCGTTGCAACATCCCTGATGCATCCCCTCGGCAAAGACTAGAGCAGACCTGGCACTGTAGTGCGGCAAGAGGACTATGGCCTGAGTTAATTTTCAACAGTTACAACCCTATGGACAACCCAGACAACCTCTTTAATAGCTAAAAGAAGCTGTCACAAATGCTATAAAACCAAGCGACATGGAGATCTTGTGCTGTCTCGAAATCAGCAGAATGGTGCTGCAGTTTCCAGTTTACCTGGGTATTTTGGGCACTGCCTGCCACCTAGTGATATGTTCACACTGGTGCAATGTTGTCTTCAGTTCACTTTTCTTTAGGTTTCTGTAAAACATGCAGTATGTCCTTCTATTTCACAGCTGAGCCATCAAGCTTTCAAAGTAGCCCAGTCCCTGGACCCGTCTTACGTGAGATGCTGGATTGGTCAGGTGAGCTCAGATTAACGTGATATCTCCTGACTTCAGATCAAATCACCAGGTGAAGGAGGCTCCTCACACAGCGGTGTATGAAGATAGGCAGCAGTTTTTAGCCAAAGCCAAAAGTGGTTTTAAAAGCAATGAGAAATATAAAAGATTGATTTTACGTCTCCTTTCTGCTCGATCTACTACTATCTTATACTAAAAGAAAATTGCATCAAGGGCGTTTTTACTAAATACACTTGGACATATTTAGGTTGCTAAATATCCCAACTTGATCCAAAAACTGTCTTTTGTGTCTTGCACTATATTTATGATGTGTTTTAGACGCCTTTTGCACTTTGTTCGACAACGAGTGTGGTTTACTGGAAAGGGGCATGGCCTAACAAGACACCATGCCCCAAAATGTCTGGTGCAAACTAAGCCAACTAATAGGTGGTAGAAACTTAGACTAACTACAGTCTTAAATTTAGGCGACAAGTTTGCTAAATGGCGTGAACTACTCTTATACATTTGGCTAATTTTAAGACTCATTCATCAAGACTGGTGTTTTGTCTGCCAGTCTTGATGAACACAGCGCAGGAATTAGATTCACCAAATTCATTAAGGGGTGTGTGTGCCTCTTAATGAATTTTGCACATTTTTAACTGACTTGCACCACCACCAGAAATGAACTTCATTCAAGGACTGGCTTACATTACTGTAGTAATTGTGTTAGGGTGTTTGAAACGGGCTCAGCAGCTGAGCCTGCTTCACACAGAGCATACACAGGCTGTATTACATAGCTGGCATCTGCTGTGTACACCAGTGGCCAGCACTACCGCCGACCCATGCCGATAATAAGAGCCGGGTTCCAGCTGAAAGTCCCTGTGCCTGTCATGTTATTTCTCCTGCGATGTCTTTCTCTTTTTCACAGGTAAAAATAATGAAATGTAAGGGACAAAAACAAACATATTTGGTATCGCTGTGCATGTACAAGTCTGATTTATCAAAATGTAAACTAGTTTTGATCCGTTCACTAAATGTGAAACTCTAAAATTGCATTTTTTTTAGTTTCTGTACCTCCCACAAAAATGCAATACAATTCGATCAAAATATAGTAGAAAACCCCAAATGGTATAAATTAAATTAAAAAAAAATTCCTCACACAGCTACGTTGATGGGAAAATAAAAAAGTTCTGCGTCTCAGAAAATTGCAACACAAACCATTTTTTTTGCACAGTTCATTTTTTTTAAAGTCATGAAATAGTAAAATAACTGTACATGTTTGGTATCTGTGTAATTGGACTGACCTGGAGAGTCATATCAGGTCATTTTTACTGCTCAGTTGACATCTTAAAAATAAAACCCCCAAAACACTGGCGATATTGCAGGGTTTAGCTTACCATTTAACTGCACTTCTAAAGTAAAGGAAAATAGCAAAAAATTTTGATTTTGGAGGTAAAATTAATGTTGTCATTGAAAACAACAACTTGTCCCACGATAAACAAGCCTTCATCTGTCTATTTCGGCAAAGGAATAAAAATGTTACGGCAATTTGAAAACCGAGAGGAAATAATTACAATTCAAAAACAAAAATTGTCTGTGTCCTTAAGGGGTTAATAATGTACCCCATTCTGTGTAAAATCACCCTATATAGTGCAGTGCATTGGCTGATGCAGCATGAATATGGTAGACGGTATTAAATGACGTGCCCCTGAGCTGATTGGCACTGGGGGCCCATTTGTGATTTTGGCTAGTTTCTGGTGTTTTTTGCCCTTGTTTCATTTGCACCTTATTCTTTTTTTAATTGATGCCATTTTAAAAGTCTTATTCAATGTGTTAGTCTGCTTTTTTAATACTCGTCAATCTGGGCAGAGATTGGGGGTTTTTAGATATTTTTGGCTGATTCATCAATTGAGACTCTTTATAAAGTTGCCAAATTTTGGCGCAAATGTAGATCCAGACACTGCTAAAGTAATTTTTATGTACGGCTGAAGTTTTTGTTTCATTTTAATGGAATATGTGACTTTTTGCATTAGAAAGTTGCAAGCAAGGTTAAAGACCAAAATAAAAAGTGTTTGGGATTTTACGCAAAATTCATGAACTCATGTGCGCCATTTTGAAGAATTGGGCACAAAATATGTTAATGAATTCCACAATACAAAAAAAGGGAGATGTGATTAACCCCTTCACGATATATGACGTACTGTTACATCATATGTCATATCCCTGCCTTTGATGCAGGCTCGCTCGTCGAGCCCACATCTTTTCTGACAAATGATAGCTGTGGCTGGAGCGAAGTTCTGTAATGACTGTTAACCTCCTAAATGCCACTGTCAATCTCTGTCATCGTTGTTTAACATGCACTGGCAAAGGGTCGCATCTTTCCATGCTCCCATTGGCGCATCGTGGCATGATCATGGGGCGCCGATAGATTACTATGATGTCAAGGAATCTGCTGCTTGTCATGATGATTTTTGCTGATGCTCCGCTATGTATAGCCAAGAGGTCAGATGATTGCAGCTTCAATCTACTAAGGTGACTATTAAATACAGTGAAAAACGTGTGAAAAAAATACAAAAATAAAAAAAAAATATGACAAATAAAAATGAAATAAAAATACAAAATATACATATTTGGTATCGCTGTGTTCGTAAAAGTCTGATCTATCAAAATAGATATAATATATATAAAAAAAATTAATACAATCGGTAAATATGGTGGGATGGCTTTAATGCTTTTTTGAGTAAATTAGTGTTAACTAAGTACTCTGAACAATTTACTCATTTACTTGTTGTAGGGTCTATGTTCATTTTGTTTGTTTTTGTCTCTTCCTCGGGTTTTGTCTGTAATATGGCCGCAGTGTGAATGTGTTCTTTCACTCTGCACATATACCAGCTTATAGTCTTGCTCAGGTTTTTGGTGTTGCTTACTTACAAACTGAAGAGTATCAAGCTGCAGTCACCATTCCTTCATGGCTTGGTGTCTGCACAGCTTGTGGTGGTAAAATTACAATCTGGAAGTTTCCTTCTTATTTTAGTCACTGTATCGTAATTTCATGCAGATAAAAGTCCCAAAATAACCCGAAATGTCCATGAATTTATTGAACATGAGTTTGCGTGTGCGATTCACATTCTCTGACTGTACAATTATCGGTCTTCCCCTTAGGCACTGATTGCAGAAACTGTTGGAAGCTATGAAACGATGGATCTTTTCAGGCATACAACAGAGCTTAGTATGAATGTAAGTTCAATGGTTTCTCCCTCCAAGATTTTAAAGTCTTATTCCCAAAATATTAAGTTATCCCTAATCTATAGGGGACTATGCCGCACTCATCTTTTTCCAGTAATCCCATAGATGATGAATGGAAGTTTCCTCCATCATGGTCTAGAGGCCTGATCTCAGGATTACCGGTGGGTCCTTGGTGTCAGAGCATCAGCAATCAGTAAATTATCTGCGATCCCATGTATCCAATGTAAGGTGTATTATGTAAGGTTCTCATCCCCACACTCCCTTTTAAGGATAAAGCCCCCTTACTCATTGGATTACTGTCAGCTGACACCTCCCTTATTGATATTTTCAACCAACAATCTAATGTGTATGGGATTCCCAGATGTTTATTGTCAGGGGTAAATAGCGACACGCATGTCCAATTTCGGACTGTCAGTCGTAGTGTCTCCAGGAGGTAGGCCACCAGACATGTCTGGCAAAAGCTCTCTCATAGAGAATACAGGTACCACAAGAGCTGGAGAGCAAGAAGAGCGCAGTAGGGTTTTAACCAATAGCAATAACTGTATTGGTGCGGGGAGCTCGCTCACCTGATAGGGCTGTGTATCCACAACAATTTCAAGGCATAAATAATCCAGCTACTGCAACACCATGGGTCGCAAAACCAGGAAGGTACTGCTGTGGAAAAATTACCGTAAGTGTTTTATCTGCACTGCTTGTGGAATTCCACGGAAAGGATCCAGGATCCATAGGATAGAAGAAATGTGGTTTATTATCTATGCTTTTCTACGTCATCCAACTTCTTCCTCAGGATACAACCACAGTGAAGATACATTGACATACAGCTTTATAGGATTCGTTGGCATTTGAATAAGAGCGCCAAAAGGGCACATGATGTGTGAAAGTTCATCCTTAGTCCTTTGCATACGGAATTCAGTAAAATTATATATAAAAAAAGCAAAATAAAGATAACAGAACTAAAATTTTAAAAGCAACAATTATGGAGTTTGTTACATATAAATTATCATTATCACAAAATGTGACCACAGACTTGTGAATCCACAATGCACGCGATGTGAAGATTCTCCGGGGCTTTCAGCAAGACTGGTCATGTGACTGCAAGCATGCTATATGCATACTTCTGCCCACATTCCCATTAGACGTGCACAGCCTCACTCAGTACAAGTGAATTGAGCGAGGCTGCACATGTCTAGTCGGAATGTGGCCAGTAGTATGCATATCACATACTTGAAATCACATGACCACTCTGTCTGACCGTCCGCACCGTAGAATCTTTACTGTGCACGCTGCGCGGATTCACAGAGTGACTGCAGACTTTTGTGATAACCCGGGACCACCCCTTTAACTATGGTTCAATGGGGCTCTTCACAGAGAAGCCAGAGAGGTTTATTACCACCTCGGTATTACCGATCACCATAAATATATGGCGCTCAGCGATACCAGGTGCCCTGTGTGAACCAGAACTGCAAATTCTTCTCAGACCTTCTGTAGATCAGTTCTATTATATAAGAACCAAGACTATGGGTTCTGCTGTGATGTCCGATATGTCATCACCAGTTACAGACAAAAGTGAGTATACATTCCCAATTTCCTTTACCAAGGTCAGAGCAGTGGAGTAAAACCTGCTAGCCTCATGATGGCCACTGCAGGATGACTAGTTGTTCAGTGTGGTTGTATATTTCGTTTAATGCATTATGGTTATAACATATTGGATACAAAAGTTTGGGTATCTCCAAGTCTAGCTAGCTGTGTCCCGGGACTTATGAAAAGGTATACTGATTCTGAAAACCATTATTTATTGTTTTATTTGGCTCTTTTTAGACCGAGGGAGCAAAGGGATATGCTCACTGGGTCTGTATGACCCTCCTGGATAAAAGCAATAGGAACACAGAGCTGTACCGCTATAACATTGTCCAGATGAATGCCATCACTACGGCTCATCTAGCACTGAGCAAATACACAGGTAACGTATCCCTGAAATCTCACTCCGGTTCATGTTACTGTATTTCAGGGGTATTGTCTGGTAACATTACAGGAGGTAAAATATGTAGAAATGATTTGAATAAAAAAAAAAGTCGACATTTGTAACAGAAGCGTTTCCTTACGTAATACATTGTGTTCTGTCCTTAGAACGAATACAAAGTGATTCAACCGCATTTGGGATGCTGGGATATTTAAATGAACATCTAAAATTAAAGAGACAAGCAAAGGAGGCTTACGAGAGGTAATGTTGGCAATTACAGTACCTTTTTGTGTAGTGCATAAGTTGCGTTTTTTAGAAACACATTAATAAACTGCCCCTTCAACTGATACACAGCTAAAAACGAATCTATTGCAGTGGCCAAAGGTTTTTAGAATAGGAATTGTTTTTTGTGGAGCTTATAGTTGATGTTCGAGGCATGCTGTGATCATGTATGAGAGCAGGGCAGCCTGCATGTCCTTTTTTCCGTGGTGCCCATAACAGTTATGGCTCCAGCCATGATTTCTTCATGTAGGACTTTGCTGCTCCTGGTAATATAAACTCTAGTTTATGTATTGGCTGTATAGGAGGTAATGAGACTCATACTTATTATTCACTGCTGAACCTTTTCACTTTCGCATTTCTACATTAAAACTGGTTCTAGTTGGTGGTCTGCTGTCAAGATCTGATGGTCTTGGCGTTGAGGTCCACTGGTAGTTGAGACCACCTTCACTTAAGATCTGTGACTCTCCAAATGATTTAGTAGGTTTTGAATGTTTGAAAGTCTGAACAGTTCTGCCTATTTTATACGAATAAACAACAAGTAAGAAAATGTGTGAAGATGAACATGAGGCCCAATTATATTTCCTTTAGTGTATGTGGCACTTTATGTTCGGCTTGGATCACAGCAGGATTGCTGACATGCCAGCAATTCTTGGACAGTTTTTAAAAAATAAAAGCACCTTTTTTTTTTCCTCTATCCGTAGAAAAAAATTGATGCATCTGTGATTTTTTTTTTTTTTTTTTAAGCTGGAGGAACTTGTACAAATTGTCAGAATTATGGGCTGCAGATGGATGCCACTTAAAATTTTGAAGAGGTTGTCCACTACTCACACAACCCCTTCTCAATCCTCATATTTCCCCTTTGTAAAATAATAACATTAATACTCCGCTCTGGTGCTGTTTCAGCAGTGTCGGCACTGGTTCTCCCGGGGATCGCGTAACATTTTTATGTCATGCGATCCCTGCGGCCAATCAGCACTGTCTTCACGCTCCTCGACATCAGCCAAGTCACATACATTCAGGGGAAGTGAGAGCTGTTACTCTTTTATTTCCTCGAAATGTATGTGATTCGTCTGTAGGCGAGCACTGATTGGCTGCAGAGATCGTGTGACATATCATTGTTACGCGATCCCTGGGAGAGCCAGTACTGACACCACTGACCATTAGAACAGCACCGGAGGTGAGTATTAAGTGTTATTATTTTATAAACATGAAACATGAGGATTGAGAAGGGGTTGTTTGTGTAGTGGACAGTCCTGTTAATTATTTATTATGGCTTTCCAATGCATCAGTAAAAAATATTGGCTGTCTGTGATTTTTTTCATAAGCTGTCTTGAAAAATCAAGTTGGCACGATTATCTTCTCCATTAGGAGCTATCTGATATCTTTTTTTATGGGCAAAATAACTTGGTAAGACTATTTTTCTTGTAAAAAATTGATGAACGCTTTGTCAGAACTAGTGATGAGCGAATATACTCGTTACTCGAGCACGCTCGGGGGTCCTCCCGAGTATTTTTTAGTGCTCGGAGATTTAGTTTTTCTTGCCGCAGCTGAATGATTTACATCTGTTAGCCAGCATAAGTACATGTGGGGATTCCCTAGCAACCAGGCAACCCCCACATGTACTTATGCTGGCTAACAGATGTAAATCATTCAGCTGCGGCAAGAAAAACTAAATTTCCGAGCACTAAAAAATACTCGGAGGACCCCCGAGCATGCTCGAGAAATCTCGAGTAACGAGTATATTCACTCATCTCTAGTCAGAACCTCATGGACCCATTATAAGTCAGTGGGGTCAGTAAGGCAAAAATGGCAACTACAGAGATCATGTGAACAGAGCCTTAGAAAATTACTACTATATATTTCTAGTGTTATCTGCGTGGGATGCAATTGCTTCTGTACTTTCAAGAGGTTTAAGTGTGATAGGTTCATATTTCTCCATTTTATCTTCATAGAGCCATGTCCATTCTTCGAGATACAGAAGACAAAGACCATTATAATTCTGCACTTCGACATTACGGACGGTCACTTTGGTAAATTGTTTTTGTGATCCTTCTCTCAAAAGTACAATAATAGAGCAGCTCAGCCAAATCCTAATAATGTGGTATGGTGATTAGTAAAATAAGGGCTACAGGGTGTATTACAGATTTAGAGGACAGACGTATACTGGCCACCAACAGTCTTATAGAAATTTTGTAGAGAATCTGATCTCTTCTGTTTTCAACTGGCATATGACATGTAATGGTATGTATATGATAACTTATCAGCTATCTTTAGCACCCCAACCGATCGCCTGAATGAGGCACTTTCAACCCCATAGAAATGGAGCAGCATAGTGCTTGTTTGACCACCGCTCCATTTATTCGCTACCCAACTACGAGAGATACCAGAGCGTAGCACTCTGACAGAGCCATAGAGAATAAATAGAGTGGTGTCGGACATGCACCCTGATGATCCATACTTATGGGGATTAAAGTGCCCCTTTCCCACGATCGGTGGGTGACCTATGGAAAGGTGATAACTTATCAGATACACATACTATGACGATCAGTGGGGTTCCTAGCAGTTGGACCTCTTGACCTCATTATTTATCCTGTGAGTAGATGACAACTTCTTCCTACCAGAATGGCCTTATAGAAGTTTCTCAAGAGATTTGATTTCAAGATGAGAATGTGAACTCAACTTTCTATGCAATCTGTGTCCTTTATTTTATTTTTATGTTTTTAAGCGCAGAAAATATTATCAGAAGTTATATGTTACATTTTGTGGCTTACGGTACTTTTGCCATATAGATTGGAAAATCTTCCGGTATATATGTCATACCTATTCTTAGCCTCATGATTTCTCAGAGTTCCCTCTTTTTAATTTTTTACTTAAATTAGGCATATACAGAGCCACACTAAGTAGAGGAAATAATTGAATAAATGTATAATAATAAATCGGATACTTTCTATATAAGAAGTTTGGTACAAAAGAAAAGTTAAGCAGTATTAATAATCCTCAGTCAACAGATGAGGTGAAACCATGGAGTAAAAAGTGTTTTTAATTTTGACATTAGTATTTGAAGCAAACTTGAATGATGAGATGAAAGTGACTCTTCTGTTCTTCAGTGCTGTAGGTCAGTATGATGAAGCCATCAAAGCCTACAGTTCTACACCTCTGACAGAGCTTGATGACCTCACTGGATTGGCTCTTGCTTACTTCAAGAAAGGACTTCTACAAGAAAGTATGAAAGGTAAATGTATATCCGATATTTGTGTGATATGCAATAAAGCCCTTTAAAGAAGATCTTTCACCAAATTTTTCATGCTGAACTGGACACCGGATATAATAGTGGCTGCAGAGAAGATTAAACACTTTAAACAAAATGTTGCCATTCTGTTGCAGCGATATTAGCAATCAAAGTATTTGGCACCTATTGAGTTAACTTTTTTATTAAATCCAAGTTGGTGTAATCACACAGATTTTAATGGTGGCGTGTACTTTTTCTCCTTGTATGATGCTGACCAATCATAAGCACAGACCAATACTCAAAGGGAAGAAGAACACCCCCCCAATATAGTTTAGGTTTCTCAGTGTGTGAGATTTAATGATACTGCCCTGATACCCTGATGTAACCTCCTGCAGGAGTCAGTGTGGGGGAGGGGCAGTGCAGCTGACTTTAGCTGTGTCACATTGCAAACCCTTCTATCAGCTCTACTAATTACTGAGTGTGTCAATAATAATTACAGTTATGTCTGCTGTGCTCAAGCAACTTGTCTGCAGTGAAATCAGGGATGCATTACAACTCACACATGTCTCACCTGCCTGTTTTGAATTATTTTTGGGTGAGATGTAATGACACCCTGCTCTGTTATCACTGCAGAGTGATTACAAGTTTAGCACAGCAGACACAAGTGTGATACTGACACTTTGAGCTCTCATTCCCTGATAGTCAGTGTGGGGTAGGAGCAGTACAGCAGAGCTGACAGTACTAGGAGAGGAGAGCTGATAGAAGGGTTTGTAATGTGACACAGTTAAACCCTCCCCCACAGGGACCTTATATGAAAGTTGTTAGGTCATCTGTTCTTTCTAATCATACAGGAGATTAGACCCATTGATCAGGGCTGAATCATTACATCTCGCACACTGAGAAATTTGCTCTATGCTGTTGTGGGGCGTGTTCTTACCTTCCAGTGTTGCTGCCTATTTATGATTGGCAAGCATCATACAGGGAGAACAAGTACACGCCCCTAGTGAGAACTGTCTGAAACACCAACTTGGACTTACACTGATATCTCCGCAACGGAGATGCGAAATCAAAAGCAAAAACAATTTTTCTCCTTCGCCTCATTGGGGGACACAGCCCGTGGGTGTATGCTGCTGCCACTAGGAGGCTTTTATATATAAGATTATAAAATAATTGTAAATGATCTGTGACTGTAGAATATTACCAACAAAGAGATATAACCGATCTCTGAGCCTTCCGATGTATCTAAGTAAAAACTGAATATATGAATTATGTACATCATTATAGACTTTAGCAGTAATGCAGTTCAAACATTTTTTTTCTAGTCGTAACGTAATATTTTTCAAACTGGTTACCCTCTTATAGTTAAGTGGGTGCGTGTCACTTTCCCATTAATTAATCATGATCTACGTGGGTGCAGTTACCTGTGTGTTTTTTTTTAATTCATCTACATATATTCATTGTAAAATATCTTTAACAATGACTAAGAACCATTTAATACCAGTGGTTCAAACAATGTGAGATCAATATAGCTTTTTTTCAACTCTGATATTTTTAGCATATTTTTGCACTGGTTTTTAATTTAATGAAATAAAAGATATAAGTTCTTAACTTTTGAAGATGGGTGCTGTAATTTATTTTTTTCGTTTCTACATAAACCTTTTGAGCGAGATGGCTTCCTTGGATGAATGGTTTCTGGATGCTTTGTTGTTGACATGACACAAGGCTCATGGTAGCTCTCACCTTTTCTTCTCTGGATAATCATTCTTCCAAATACCCCAGTATAGTCTGAAGGGGCTTCAACAGGGAAAATAACTTTACCCCAGTCCTCTACCATACAATCCCTTTACTTACTGCAGAATGTCAGTCTGTCGTTAATGTTTTCTTGGAAGAGAAGTGACGTCTTTGCTGCCCTTCTTGACACCAGGCCAACCTCCAAAAGCCTTTGACTCATTATGCATGCAGATGCACTGACACCTGCCTGCCTTCATTCCTGAGCAAGCTCTGCACTGATGTTGGTCCCATAGTAGACTTCTCGTAATGAAATGGTCCAGGTAGTTGCTGGGTTCAGGCGCTTGCTGAACTTTCTTGGAAGCCTTGAAACTTTCTTCATGACTATTGAACCTTTCTCTTAGAAGTTCTTGATGGTATGATAAGTCGCTGATATAGGGCCAATCTTATAAGTGGCAATGTCCTTGCCTGTGAAGCTTGTTTGATGCAAATCAGCAATAATTGCACATATTTCCTTGGAGAAAACAATGGTTAACAGGAGAATACAACGATTTTGAGCAATGGCCCCTTTTTAAAGCAACCAGACTGATCTCATAATTAATCAACATGACAGAGTGATATCAGTTGCCGTGTCCTCTTTCATTTTTTTCTCCTGTGCTAACCAGAAGACTACTATAATGATGTAAGTAGCTGATTTAGTGGAAATGTTTTTTTGTGTTTTTAGTTAATTTTCATGGCTAGGAATGACTTTCAAATTTTACAATTCATCTGATTACTCTTCATGACAAACTAGAATTAATTTGAATTGTTTCTGCCATGTGAGAACTCCTATGAAGCCCAGACATTAGCTGGGCTTCATAGGAGGTCATCAGTTTCACACTACACTGCTGTAATGTATTGAATAGACGCTCTAGCAATTGCAGAATAAAAATCACTACAGAACTAATTAAATATGTAAAATAGACTAAAACTTATTTTTACAAATATTAAAAAAAAACAAAAGCCACAATAATATGTTTAAATCACCCAGTTTTCTGACAAACATGAAACGTAAAAGGTAAAAATTACATATTTGGTATTGTGGCGTGCCTAATCGCCAGATCTAATGAAGTATCAAAATTTTTATCCCACAAGGAATACCTAAACATAAAAATGAAAAAAATTTGATTGGTGTTTTTTCTTTATCACTTCATTTGGGGACACAGGTAACCATGGGTGTATGCTGCTGTCGCTAGGAGGCTGACACTATGCAAAAAAGGAAACTAGCTCCTCCGTAGTAGTATACACCCACCGACAGGCACGAAGTACCTCAGTTTGTGCTTAGTGTCTGTAGGAGGCGGACCTGGATCGTCAGATCCGCTGCTAACCTTTGTTCCCTTACAGGTTTTATTGTTTTTAGTAACATTCTCTTTTTGTCTTTCAGATACAGCATTTCAGGGAAACAGGGTGTTATTCTCACTCTGCCTTCCCAGGAGAGGCGGCTGAGCGAGCAGTGTGGTGTCGCACACATTGCAACTCTCAGACTGCCGGCAGGACATTACCCCCTGTCACCCTTACAGGTGCTCCAGGGCCTAACTGGTGGCGGTCCTAGCTAAAAATGTCCCCCTCGCCCCTCTCCTCGAAGAGGACTGAGAGGAAGACGGTGGTCACCGGCAGTGACCTTCCCCCTGCGCTATAGGGGTTGATGCCGTCTTCTGGATGAAGGATTCCTGATCCAGCGACCCTCCCTATCATGGGCCCCTGGACGATCCTCATATCATGTGGAGCCAGATTTCAAGGAAGGTAATGGATCATCGTCTCTTAACTGCAGCGCCCCAGGGGGTTTGTTCCCTTATAGACTCTTCCCGCTCCCCCAGCAGTATTCTAACATTACCAGGTGTCCCTGCACGCCTCCGGTTGTCTTCCTTCCCGACATCTAACTTTCACTTTCGCTGCCCCGGCTGGTAGCAGGGGGGGCATAGTGTGTCCCTGTCTGCAAGGTGTGGGAAGATTCGAAACCGTATGAAGATTCGTGCAGTCACCATCATCTTCCAAAGGGCACAACAGGCATCCACACTGGATCTGGAGGACACTGCAGCCTGAGCAGGACAGCGCCGTCTCTGTTATCAGGTAGGACCAGCCCAGGCTGGTTAATTTCTCTCTTCATAAGGGCTTAGCTCTCTCTAGCCTTAGCCCTAGTCTATCACTTATGCCCAATCTCAGGGAGGCCCATTCCTGTCCCTATAATCCGCGACTCCTGTGCGATCTGTAAAACAGTAGTGGCATTCAGAGAAACCCTCCAACGCCCGGGACGAGAGCACTCCCCTCCCTCCGGAGTGGGCTGTTGCCATGTCGCAGTCGGTCTCAGATCTGACTAAAGTCCCACAGTCCCTGGTCCTGGTCCTGGAGCGACATCTACATTCGTCTTCTGCCACCAGTGCTCCGAAGACCTCTCACGGTGATTCGCACGCACCTGACCCTGACCTTCACAAGGACAAATCGGGTATAAAGTAAAGGAACCTGCTGGCCACTCTACCTTCTCCTGGAGGCACTCCTCTGTCATGAATCCCCAATGGCTAGGGATAGCACAGGACAAGCAAAGTACAAATAGATAACGGACGAGCTCTAGGGTGATGGAACCTGGGCTGACCGCTGCCCTACGCCTGACAAACGCAACTAGAGATAGCCAGGGAGCGTGCCTACGTTGGTTCTAGACGCCACGCACCAGCCTAAGAGCTAACTAGTACTGCAGAGAAAATAAAGACCTCACTTGCCTCCAGAGGAATGAACCCCAAAAGATATAGTTGCCCCCTCACATGTATTGACGGTGAAATGAGAGGAAGGCACACACATAGAGATGATATATATAGTTTTAGCAAATAGAGGCCCGCTGTAAACTAAAAAGCAGAACGATACAAAAGGGGTCTGAGCGGTCAGCAAAAAACCCTAATCAAAAAAACCATCCTGAGATTACAAGAACCCATGTGCCAACTCATGGCACATGGGGAGAACCTCAGTCCACTAGAGCTACCAGCTAGCATAGAGACATAATAAGCAAGCTGGACAAAAAAAAACCAAACAACTGAAAATCAGCACTTAGCTTATCCTGAAAGATCTGGGAGCAGGTAGGCAGGAACCAAACAGAGCACATCTGAATACATTGATAGCCGGCAAGGGAATGACAGAAAGGCCAGGTAAAATAGGAAACACCCAGCCTCTGATGGACAGGTGGAAACCAAAGGCCGCAACCCACCAAAGTCACCCAGTACCAGCAGTAACCACCAGAGGGAGCCCACAAACAGAATCCACAACACTCCTCATCCCATGCCCCTCCTCGGAGGCGGATTTCGGGTCAGATATGGATTCCCAGTCTCAGTCTGAGTTCAGTTCCGGTCAGACCTGGAAGATGCAAGATATGCTCAATAGCCTCATCTTGGCAGATTACCAAAATTCTGAACCTAAGGGAGGACGAGGCACCTGCTCAGGAGCACTCCGTTGCTTTCAAATGGGTAAAATGTCCTTCCTTGAGTTTTCCCTAATCACAGAGAAGTTGTCATGATTATGTCTAAACACTGGGAACACCCTGAAAAGCGCTTCCTGGGTAGGAAGACGCTACACAATAAATGGGCAGAATCTCTAATGTGGATCCGCTGGCTTCTCTTCTCCGACGAGACAGCCTTATCTTTACTGATCAGTGCATCGCTTACAGATTCTTCAGACGGACAGATTGAATCCTGGGCTAAGTCAGCCAGATCTGGCAGATCAGATCGCCATGCCGGCATATCTCTTGTGATCGCTCCTTTTTGATACTGCTGGTTCATCCGCCACGGCTACCAGCAACATCATTGCTATACGCTGCACTCACTGGCTTTGCTTTCCAAGGCTGTAGACCTTTGGATCCGTACTGGGTCAAATATTTTCGGATGCCACCGGCGGGAAAAGCACCTTGCTTTCCCGGTCCAAGTTTAAATGTACTTTTAATAGGAAAAGTTTGCTTCATTCTTGAGAGAGATAGCCGCCTCGGCTGCCAGCAACATCGTTGCTATATGCCGCATTCTCTGGCCTCACTGGCTTTGCCTTCCAAAGTTCTAGTCCTTTTGGATCCAGGCTGGATCAAATAATTTCGGATGCCACCGATGGGAAAAGCACCTTGTTTTCCCAGTCCATGTCTAAATGTCCTTTTAATAGGAAAGGTTGCTTTAATCTCGAGAGAGATAGCGACTTTCGGCTACAAAATCGACCTTTCTTCTTCTCCAGGAAGAAGTTTCCTTCTGTTTTCGCCCGCCAAGACATACATCGCAGGCTCCAGGAGTTCTTTAGGCTGTCCTATACTTACTATGCACAGGAGTGATCGTACCCGTTCCCAGGAACGTACGATTTTCAGGGTTCTACTCTATTCCGTTAGACGGACTGCTCCCTCCCTTTTTGGACCTCGAGTGGTTTACCTGAGATGTTCGGTTCTGTCTTTTCAGCTATGATCTGAGATCCAGGAGGGTCTTTATCAAGTCTCGGCCCTTCCTTTCGACCTAGCCTCTGCTCCCAGACTATTCACGTCATGGCAGCGGTCAGGGATATCCTTCTCTCCAAGGTTTTTTTTCATAATTCCCTACTTGAACGATCTTCTGTTCAAGGAGCCGTCCCGCCGAGACTGCAACCAGAGTCTTCAGTTTACTCTAGATATCCTGGTCCATCTCAGCTAGATTATAAACAGAGAGAAGTTCTCCCTCGCCTTTGCTGGGTATACTAGTTATAAGGTTCGACACGACCCAAGCCCGTGTCTTCTTTCCAAAGGAGAAGGTTTTCATTACTGTGCCAAGGGTTCCGTACTCTAAAGCAACCAGCTTCTCTCTGATACGGTCCTGCATATGAGTTCTAGGGGAAAGGGATTGTCGTCACGGAAGCCGTTCCTTTTGCCCAGTTCCATGCCCGTCCTCTTCAGTTGGCCCTCTGGTTGTCTTCCCGGATGATCCCGTGCTTCTACCTCTTAAGGTGAGGCAGTCCCTCACCTGGTCACGCTGTCGGCATCAGTCCTATGAGGGAAGTCCTTCCTTCCTCTCTGGTGGCAGGTCTTCGCCACCGACGCCAGTCTCCTCATTTGGGGAGCCATTTTCTCTTCGTCACACAGCGCAGGGCCACTGGAATGTCAATCTCCTGGAGATCAGGGCAATTTTCTTTGCTCTTTACCACTACCATTCTCCCTTTCCAAGCCAGCCGGTCTCCACACAGTCGGACAACGCCACGGCCGAGGCTTACATAAATTGTCAAGGCGGAACTCGCAGCAAACAGGGTAAGTTAGAGGTAACAAGAATTCGGCAATGGGCAGAAAGTCACGTTTCTGCCATATCAGCCGTGCACTTTCTGACAGTAGAAAATCTGACAACCGATTTTCTGAGCCTCCAGGGGTCCCGCTTGGGCGGGTGCTTGCTCAGCTCCCTGTCTTCATCCAAATAAGCTGAAATGGGGTTCTCTGGATGTCGACCTCAGGGCATCTCGGATAAATCATGAGGTTCCTTGGTTCGTTGTTGTGAATTCCGTTCTCGGGCTCTCTCCTGTGGTCGTGAATGGTACTTTGTTGAGTTCTGTTCGTGGGCTCCCTCTGGTGGCTTTGAGTGATACTGCTGGTTTTTAGCTGGGCTCCAGCTGCCTCGTTTTCTGCAGTGCTGGTTGCCTATTTAACTCCACCTAGATCTTTACTTGTTGCCAGCTGTCATTGTATTCAGTATTGGTTCAGTTTTCTTTGGGATTTCACGTGTGACCTGTCTCCTCCTGGAGAAGCTAATTTTAAGCTAGTTCATTTTTGCTCATTGCTTTTGGAAAATGTTTCTCAGTATATGATAAGTTCAGTCCAGCTTGCTTATATGCTATTTTCTTGCTAGCTGGAAGCTCTGGGGAGCAGAGTTGCTCCCTCACATCGTGAGTCGGTGTGAGGGTCTTTTGTTCTCTCTGCGTGGATATTTTGTAGTATTTTATACTGACCGCACAGTTCCCTTGCTATCGTCATACTATTTAATACTAGTGGGCCTCTTTTGCTAAAACCTGTTTTCATTCCTGTGTTTGTATTTTCCTCTTAACTCACCGTCATTATTTGTGGGGGGCTGACTTTACTTTGGGGAAATTTCTCTGAGGCAAGTGAGGCTTTTGTTTCTCTCTAGGAGTAGTTAGCTCTCAGGCTGTGAAGAGGCGTCTAGGGAGAGTTGGGTACGCTCCACGGCTGCCTATAGTGTGTGATAGGATCAGGTTTGCGGTCAGTAAAGTTCCCACGTCCCCAGAGCTTGTCCTAAAGAAAACTGAACCAATACTGAATACAATGACAGCTGGCAACAAGTAAAGATCTAGGTGGAGTTAAATAGGCAACCAGCACTGCAGAAAACGAGGCAGCTGGAGCCCAGCTAAAAACCAGCAGTATCACTCAAAGCCACCAGAGGGAGCCCACGAACAGAACTCAACAAAGTACCATTCACGACCACAGGAGAGAGCCCGAGAACGGAATTCACAACAGTTCGTAGCCAGGTCCCAGGTCCAGCTACCCACCTATTTAGACTCACTAGTAATATCGTGGTCACAATTCCAACTACGTTACACTTTTCCGTCTCTCCCCTTGTCTCGAGAGTCATGAAAAGGATAAAGGAAGAAGGGGTCCCTATATTCCTGATAGCTTCGGACCGGCCAAGAAGGGCCCAATGAACATGTTCATGGACGTCCCCTGGAAGCTTCCAGGCCATCCAGATCCTCTCTCTCTCTCTCTCTCTCTCTCTCTAGGTTCCCTCTTCCTCCAGAGTTCATAGTCTCTGAGTATAACAGCATGGCAGTTGAGGTCATAGTCCTAGGGAGGCTGTTTTTTTCCCATCTGATCATTTAGGCCATGATTGGGGCCAAGAAACCAGCATCCTGGTGTATCTACTACAAATACTGAAAAGCCGCCTTCTAGTGGAGTATGGACTGGGGTTGGTCCCCATGTCCTTTTCTTTTCCTTTCATTCTCGGTTTTCTTCAAGGTGTGGCCCACCTGGCATCTCCTTATTGTCTTCCAATAGATCCATGGGTTTTTTATCCTCGTCTTTTACGCACTGCAGCGCGCCACTGTTGAGTTCATTCAAGACATCACATTTTTCTCTTGTCTGAGGCAGTTGTCTTCTTAGTCAAATTACGTCTATCAGGAGAGTTTCCGAGTTAGCGGCATTGTCCTGCCGTTCCCCGCCCCTGATTCTATATTATGACAAGGTGGTTCTCAGGCTTGTTCCTCTCTTTCTACCCGAGGTGGCCTTTTCATTTCTCATTAATGAAGACTTTGTCCTTCTTTCTGTGTCTCTCCGGTCCATCCCCTGGAGACGTCCCTCTACAAGCTGGATCCCGTCACGGCTCTCCGAGTACTTTTCAAGGGCTGCTCCCTTTCGCCAATCTGATGCCCTGTTCATCATCTCTGAAAGTTACCTTAATGGGCTCCTAGCTTCTAATTTCACTATTGACGTGAGGTATTCTGCGTTCAGGACAAACAGCCTCTTCCGGCGGTGCAGGCTCTTCCGGGGGTGAGGCTCACTCCGCTCTGCGGTGGGGGCCTCCTAGGTTTTTCGTTACCAGGTTTTTGCTTCCAGTTTGTAAGACCGCAACCTGGTCATCTTTACCCTCTTTTGCGAGTTTTTTGCGGGGTTCATACCCGTGCCTCGTCTGATGCAGGCCTGGGAAGGAAGGTGCTGCCGGCGGAGGTTTTCCACCGACCGACCTGAGCTCATTTATTCCTTGGATCTTCCTGTTTCCCACCCTAGGGACTGCTTTGGGACATTTCATGGTTACCTGTGTCCCCCAATGAAGCGATAGAGGGATTTTTGGTACTCACCGTAAAATCTCTTTCTTGGAGCCTTCATTGGGGGACACAGCACCCTACCTAACTGTTTGTACCATTATTTGGTCTATGTGCCTTCTTTGTTGGATTGGTACATATGTTGAGCTTTCGGTTGCTTCTCCTACTGCTTTAACACTAACTGAGGTACTTCGTGCCTGTCGGTGGGTGTATACTACGGAGGAGGAGCTAGTTTCCTTTTTTTGCATAGTGTCAGCCTCCTAGCGACAGCAGCATACACCCATGGTTACCTGTGTCCCCCCCAATGAAGGCTCCAAGAAAGAGATTTTATGGTGAGTACCAAAAATCCCTCTCTTTCTCCACTTCCCTTATTGTATGTACTACAAAATGTTATCAATAAAAACTGTAGCTCGATGGATGGAAAAATTAAAAAGCTACGGCTCTCTGTAAATGGTGACATATACCAAATTTTTATTTTTGCAAATAAAAAAAACCTTATAAGTTTGGTATCGCCACATTCATACTGACTTAAAGAAATCTTGTTACCAGGTAATTTTTACTGCATAATAATCACCGTAAAAAACAAAGACAATGGCAATTTTTTTTCTTCTTACCTTTTGGTTAATCTGTTGTTGCTTTGAAAGCAATGTTATTATGGCATCTTGTGTTATTTGTATAGATGAAGGCAGCATGTAATTGGCTTTTAGAAAGATGCCATGAGCCTTTTCATTACAGGTTTATAAATCAGAGGAACTGAACGGCACTACATTTTCCTGTTTTATTCCCAATTTCCGTACAGCTGCTTGATGTGATCTTTAAACATCTTTTTTATGCCATTGTGCCATCATTAGATCCCTTAATATGATTGCCTATTAGTTATATGTCTAACCGTGGTGGTTTTCTTATGTATTATTAGTGTACAAGACAGCCTTGTCTGCTGCCAAGACCGAGCAGGAAAAAGCGCACATCCTCACTGCCATGGCAGTAATAGAGTACAGACAGGGGGACATGGATTCCTGCAAAACACTCCTGTTTAAATGGTAAGAGGTCACCGACCGAAAGATGTTCGTTTCTGTTAACAGATCATTATAGATTTCTGCCGCTGCAGACCGGGTCTTATACATGTCGATTATTATATATATATGTGTCCATCACTGCAGACAGGGTCTTATATATGTCGATTATTATATATATGTGTGTCAATCACTGCAGACAGGGTCTTATACATGTCGATTATTATATATGTGTCCATCCCTGCAGACCAGGTCTTATACATGCCCATTATTATATATGTGTCCATCATTGCAGACCGGGTCTTATATATGCCCATTATATATATTTCTATCACAGCAGACTGGGTTTTATACATGCCGATTATTATATATTTTTCTACCACTCTGCACATAATCTTATACATGACAGTTATTACAGATTTTCAATTTTCTGGTCTCTTTTCCAGTTGTACTTTGTCTAATCCTTTGTGTCAGTCCTCATAGGTTTTTGACTATATTCAAAGTCCCGTAATTGTCCAGCAGAACAAAAGTATTTTCTGTTAATAACTATATTTTGTATACCATATATACTCGAGAATAAGCTGAGAATTTCAGCCCATTTTTTTAGGCTGAAATTGCCCCTCTCGGCTTATACTCGAATCATACCCAGGGGTCGGCAGGGGAGGGGGAGCAGCAGCTGTGTAATCATACTCATCTGCTCCTGGTGCGGTCCCTGCACGTCCCTGGTTCTCCGGGCGCTGACAGCTTCTTCCTGTAGTGAGCAGTCACATGGTACCGCTCATTACGGTAATGAATATGGACCCCACTCCACTCCCATAGCGGTGGAGTCGCATATTCATTACTGTAATGAGTTGTACCATGTGACTGCTCACTACAGGAAGAAACTGCCGGCGCCGGGGAACCAGGGAACACGCCAGGAGCAGGTGACTATAATGCAGTGCGCGATATTCACCTGCTCCCCGTTCCACCGCCGCCGGCCGCTGCTCCATCTTCCGCGTCCTCTGCAGTGACGCTCAGGTCAGAGGGCGCGATGACGCAATTAGTGTTCGCGCCGCCCTCTGCCTAAACAGTCAGTGTAGAGGACGGGGAAGCGGCGGCTGGCGGCGGTGGAACGGGGAGCAGGTGAATATAGCAAGTGTCGGGGGCCTGAGCGACGAGAGGTGAGTATGTCATTTTTTATTTTTTTTTATCACAGCAACAGCATATGGGGCAAATGTCTACTTGGAGCATCTTATGGGACATAATCAATGTTTGTGCAGCTTTATATGGGGCAAATATCTTTATGGAGCATCTTATGGGGCCATAATCCGCATTTGTGCAGCATTATATGGGGCATATTTTAATATGGAGCATCTTATGGAGCCCATCAAACTTTATGGAGCATTATATGGGGCTCCTGATTCAATATGGATATTCAAAATCATCTAACCTACTGATGTCTCAATTAATTTTACTTTTATTGGTATCTATTTGTATTTTTGACATTTACCGGTAGCTGCTGCATTTTCCACCCTAGGCTTATACTCAAGTCATTAAGTTTTCCCAGTTTTTTGTGCAAAATTAGGGGTCTCAGATTATACTCGGGTCGGCTTATACTCGAGTATATACGGTAAGTACCTGACTGTTCTGATTTCATCTTCGCTGTCCTGTTACTGGCAGCCCTAATTCCATGTTGGTCTCCACATGGTGTGGGAACTTCCTTCCCCTTTAGGTGTCAGCATGTGTCCTTTGATGTGTTTAATATGGGCTGTCTGACTCCATTCAATATAAAAGCCAGCTAGTTTCTTTTTCTCTGCGTCAGCCTAAACAGAGAAGGAGGCTGGTTTAGTTATTGGAATAAGTTAGCCAGCCCCTCAGCTACCATGTTGACACACAGAAGATGGAAGTTCGATTTCTGTGCTCAAGCCACCATGGGGGTAGAGCTGCATGGACCAGAATTATATTATTAAGTGTTATTACTGAATTTCTCTCTCAATGCAAAGTATGCGATGACCACTGAAACTGGCACGCAAAGTGGAATCCTAACAGTTTGTATATTTCACTTTTTTTATGATTCGACATGTTGCAATGCTTGCCAAAAATGTACTCTAACCTGGAAAACCCCTTTAACATCTACTAGAATGAACAAATCCCTCTACAGACGATTCTTATGCAACTCTATTGTTTATTGAGATGCAGATCGTTCATTCTCTATTTCGCGCAGATCATTCTCATTATTACCCGCATATGTAGGGGCCACTGTCATCTGGTTTACAGATATTTGCATTTTCTGTTATGTCAGCTCTTTAGCATAGGAGAAAGAAATCCGCTTTTACTCTGTCGCCTCATTGGGGGACACAGGACCATGGGTGTTATGCTGCTGTCCACTAGGAGGCGACACTATGCATAATCTGAAAAAGATTAACTGTGGCTCCTCCTCTGCAGTATACACCCCTGGACGGCATCAGCCTTCTCCAGTTTTTGCTTAGTGTCGCATAGGAGGCACACCTAAGATTTTTTTCTTACTCCATTTTTTCCGACGGATTACAGATGAAGAAAAGAGGGTCTCCTGCGAGACTCCCGGCATGGATCCTTCCTCGGCCCCCTATTATGGGGTGCCCGGTTGAAGTAGAGATGGCTATTCCCCATGCCGCTCCTTCCCCAGTCCCTCGGGTGCTGGTTCGAAGTCGAGACCCCCCCCCCCCTCCTTCCCCAATTCCTTTTGGTTTCTGGGTTGAGGTCGAGGCGAGGATGAAGGCCCCTGAAGGTGACAACAGCACCCTCCCTAATCCCCCTCTGGGGGAATTAGGTTGAGACGCCTCAGGTAGGGCCTGTACAGGCAGCACTCTGCAGCTCCCAGCAATGGGCCAGCACACTGCGCCTGCATCCAGGGACCCCAGCTCAGCTGCGGGCTCCTGTTGGGGCCGGGGGGAGTGCAGGCAGGCATGGCACAGACAGAAACAGGGCTCCCTGCGCCCCTGTCTCTGCGGCAGCACCAGCTCTATACTGTCTCAGGGGGACCCCTCACCGGGCCCCCCTTCCGCTTACAGCCCCACCGCTATCCTGCTTTTAAATCGGGGGGGGGGATCCGGTTCAGATCCGACCCCCTCCAGGACTTTCGCGCCAGCCTGGAGCCCTTCTGGGCATCAGGCATCTAATATAGGCCCCGGCTTCAGCCTAGCTGAAGCCACCGCCTCCTCTCCACCCCCCCGGCCCGCCCCCCTGGATGACAAATATGACACTCTACAGTGTCATAGAGGGGGCGGATCGAGACAGAAAGGGCGCGTTTTTACACAGCTTTGCCGCCTTTTTCTCAGCTCTCCGCCCCCTTCTCCCCCTGCCTCTTCACCTCGGCGGCCATTTCTACTGCAGCAAGGATTAACCCTGCATCTCCCAGGCCAGCCAGTCTCCGGGGGGCACAGGACTGTGGATCTTCGGCGCTGGACCTAGGGGCAAACTGGTGGGGTAAGATCACAGCTGGGTTGTTTTACTCGGCCATGAATTCATATTCCCTATAAGGCTCCCCTATAGGTTCTCTGCATAGCTACCCCTGTAACGTCCTCTGCATAGCAGCCCTTCTGCAATCTGTGCACTATGCCGGGCTCAAGGTCCAAGAGAACCAGGCAGGACTGCTATTATGCATTCTGCACAGCCTGCAGGATCGCTCTCCCCAGTGGCAGTATCTACCCACACTGCCAGGACTGCACTCAGACTACTGTGTCAGAGCCCCAAGAGGCCCCTGCCAATGCTTCAGTGTCTAATGCCACGCCGGAATGGGTTACTCAGATGTCGCAATCTATGACGCAGTCTATAGATAACCTAACCTCCACATTGCTTCAGGCTCTGCAGAGTCATGCCTCGGCTATGACCGTTACCCAGCATAGGGAGAGCTTGGCTCAGGGACAGGACGACCCTGGCACATCCACGTCTAAGTCAGGATGCAAGCGGACCCACAGTCCATCTACGTTATCCCATAGCACTCGGTCATCCCTGTTGTGAATTCTGTTCTCGAGCTCCCTCCTGTGGTTATGAATGGTACTTCAGCGAGTTCTGTTCATGGACTCCCTCTGGTGGCTGTGAGTGGAGCTGCTGGTTCTGAGATTCATTCTCCAGCTGATGTCGTTGAGGCCTTGGCTGGCTGCTCTATTTAACTCCACTCAGATCGTTACTTGATGCCAGCTGTCAATGTCCTAGTACTGGTTCAGTTCTCTTGGATCTTTCAGATGACCTGTCTACTTCAGCAAAAGCTAAGTTTCTGCTAGCTTATTTGTTATCATTGTTTTTTTGTCCAGCTTGCTGTCATGATTTTGTTCTGTTAGCTGGAAGCTCTGGGATGCAGAGTGGCACCACCGCGCCGTGAGTCGGTGCGGTGGTTTCTTTTGCACACTCTGCGTGGTTTTTTGTTAGTGTTTTATGCTGACCGCAAAGATACCTTTTCTATCCTCAGTCTGTTTAGTTAAGCCTGGCCTCCTATGCTGAAACCTGTTTCATTTCTGTGTTTGTGACTTCCATCTTAACTCACAGTCAATATATGTGGGGGCTGCCTATTTCTTTGGGGGATTTCTCTGAGGCAAGGTAGGCTGTATTTTCTATCTTTAGGGGTAGTTAGCTCTTAGGCTGTGAAGAGGCGTCTAGGCAGAGTCAGGAACGCTCCACGGCTATTTCTAGTTGTTGTGATAGGATTAGGGCTTGCGGTCAGCAGAGCTCCCACTTCCAAGAGCTCGTCCTGTATTACTAGTTTGCTCATCTGGTCATTTCTAGTGCTCCTAACCACCAGTTCAATCATAACACATCCCCTTCTAGGGAGAGACACCGTATTTCCTGGTCAGCTAGACCGTCCCCTTCCAAGGACAGACAACGCAGATCTCCACAATCCCCGACCAGAGAAGGCCTCCTCCCCAGCTCACCCACCAGGGGACGCCTCAGTTGTACACAGGATTCGGAAGGCATCTGTGACTCCGACTCAGACAAGGAAACAGAGGGGTCCCTGATCCCAATCCCCCCTAGCAATACTGCGCTGGTTGAGGACTTAATCTCTTCCATCCATCGGGTGCTGGACATTTCTAATCCGCCACCAGAGGCCCCAGAACACAAGATTTCCTTTGAAGGTCCTCTGAAGCCGCCTAAGGTTTTCTCTAACCATCCAGAGTTTAAGGTGATCCTTAAAAAGCAGTTCTCACAGCCTGAGAAAAAATTCGCTAATCGCAAATATCTGGAGGCGAGGTACCCCTTCCCGCAGAAGGATACCAAGGAGTGGACAGACCCACCTGAAGTGGACCCCCCAGTCTCTAGACTAGCAGCACAGACCCTCCTTTCACTGCCAGATAGCTCAACCCTCAGGGACGCAGCAGGCCGGCAGGTAGAACGCATGGCTCGTTCAATTTTCGAGGCCGCAGGGCATCCCTGGCTGCCGTGTTCACTTCAGTTTGGGCTGCCAAGGCCATTCTGGCATGGGCCAAAAATTTACAAGCTCTCCAAGCATCCGCTCCTGAGCTGTCGGACCAAGCGGTTCAAATAGCAGTCGTAGCAGATTACATGCTACATGCAGCTCTGGATTCAGCAAGGGGTGTAGCGGGGATAGCATCAAACGCCATCACAATTCGGCGTATCCTCTGGCTGCGAGAATCGAAAGCCGACGCAGCCTCAAAGAAGTCCCTCACGCACCTCCCCTACCTCAGTGGGCGACTTTTCGGTGAACAGTTGGACACAATGATATTCAACGCCACCGGGGGTAAGAGTACCTCTCTTCCCCAACTGAAACCTAATCGCACTTACAAGAAGCGTAACCAAACTCGATTCCAATCCTTTCGGAATTCTTCGAGCTGGTCCGTCTCGCGTCCAGCACAAAATCGTAACCGTTCCCCACGCAGAGACAACTCACGATCAATGCAAAGGTCGGACAAGACCTGGCAGTCAAAAGCAGCCCAGTCTAAACCTAGAGGAGGAAAATCTCAGACTTTCTCCTCATCATGACTCACGGACCCCGGAAGACACCACACCCGTAGGCGGCCGACTTTTGCTCTTTCATCAAGTCTGGCTGCCTATTACAGAAGACAGGTGGGTCAGGGAACTAGTGTCTTCCGGATACAAGATAGAGTTCACCTCCAACCCACCGGACCGATTCTTCCTCTCTGTCCCCACAAAACCACCAGCCAAGGCTCGTGCCTTCCGGCAAGCGGTCTCCTCGCTTTTTCAAGCAGAAGTCATAGTACCGGTCTCGATGGCCGAGCGCTTCCGAGGGTTCTACTCCAATCTATTCGTAGTCCCCAAGAAAGGAGGCAGCGTGCGGCCCATACTGGACCTAAAACAACTCAACAAATACGTACGGGTCCATCACTTCCGCATGGAGTCCCTTCGGTCCATCATTGCGTCCATGGAGAAGGGAGAATATCTCGCCTCCATAGACATACAAGACGCATACCTGCATATACCGATTGCACCTGCTCATCAGAGATTTCTCAGGTTCGCAAACGAGTAGGACCACTACCAGTTCGTGGCTCTCCCGTTTGGACTCGCCACGGCTCCCAGAGTGTTTACCAAAGTCATGGCAGCCACCATGGACGTCCTACACTCCAGAGGCATAGTAGTCGTTCCATACTCGGACGATCTACTCATCAAGGCTCCCACCTTCAAGGACTGCGAGCTCAGCATCTCAATCACAATTGACACTCTGAGTCGCATGGGTTGGTTAGTCAACTTACAAAAGTCATCACCAACCCGGAGTCAGTCTCTGACCTTCCTGGGAATGCTATTCAACACCTCCAGGGCTCCTTCCCAAGGACTAGGCACTGGCTCTCCGTCTAGGAGTTCGCACCCTCCTCCGCAAACCCCCTCGATCTCTCCGGTTTGCCATGAGAGTCCTCGGCAGGATGGGGGCAGCAATAGAAGCCGTCCCATTTGCCCAGTTTCGTCTCAGGCCTCTCAAGCTAGCCATTCTCAAGTCCTGGGACAAGAACTCTTTCTCTCTCGACAGGGAGTTCCGGCTAATGTCGTCAACCAAGAGGTCCCTGCTTTGGTGGCTCAAGCCAACCTCGCTAGCAAAGGGGAAATTCTTTCTCACAGGTCATTGGAAAGTTCTGACCACCGATGCGAGCCTGACGGGTTGGGGTGCAGTGCACCTACACCACAGGGCACAGGGCAAGTGGTCCCCAGTGGAAGCGACCATGCCCATCAACATCCTGGAAATTCGTGCCATCCTCCTGGCATTGAGGGCCACGGCTGTGGCATATGTGAATCACCAAGGGGGACCCGCAGTACCCAGGCGATGCGAGAAATGTCACATATCCTCCACTGGGCGGAGGACACAGGATCGGTTCTCTCGGCGGTCCACATTCCAGGTGTGGACAACTGGGAAGCAGACTTCCTCAGCCGACAAGAAATAGACTTGGGAGAGTGGTCTCTCCATCCCAAAATTTTTCGCCAGATCGTCCATCGCAGGGGGACCCCGGATGTGGACCTAATGGCATCCCACTTCAATGCCAAGGTCTCCAACTTCATGGCCAGAACACACGATCCGCGGTCGCTCGGAGCAGACGCCCTGGTTCAGGACTGGGCCCAGTTCCAGCTTCTGTACATTTTTCCACCTCTCCCCCTGATATCCAGAGTGGTGAGGAAGATCAAACAAGAGGGATTTCCTTCCATCCTAATTGCACTGGACTGGCCCAGATGTACATGGTACGCCGACATCGTACAACTTACAGCAGACGCCCCCTGGCGTCTTCCCGACCGCCACGATCTTCTATCACAAGGCCCGTTCTACCACCAGAACTCAGGGGCTCTCAATTTGACGGCGTGGCCCTTGAGACCTGGGTTCTAACCCAGGCAGGGCTCTCGCCGGACATCATTGGAACCATGACCAGGGCACGGAAGCCAGCCTCTGCCAAGATTTATTACCGTACCTGGAAAGTTTTCTTTACCTTGTGCGAATCTCGTGGCCAGACCCCACTCCCTTACTCCCTACCCAAAGTACTTGGTTTTCTCCAATCGGGTCTGGAGGCCAGGCTGTCATTAGGCTCGCTTAAGAGCCAGTTGTCAGCCCTTTCAGTGTTTTTTCAAAGGCACATTGCTACCAAGCCGCAAGTAAGGACTTTTCTTCAGGGGGTTTCCCGATTGGTTCCCCCTACAGACAACCACTAGAAACGTGGGACCTCAACCTGGTCCTGACAGCATTGCAGGAACCACCCTTCGAACCCCTTAAGGAGGTCCCGCTCCGCCTTCTCTCCCAGAAGGTGGTTTTCCTGGTGGCAATCACTTCGATACGCAGGGTGTCTGAACTGACAGCACTCTCCTGCAGACTGCCCTTCATGGCCTTTCACCAGGACAAGGTAGTTCTTCGTACGGTCCCATCCTTCCTTCCGAAGGTTGTGTCCAACTTCCACCTCAATGAGGAAATTTCACTACCATCCCTTTGTCCGGTCCCGGTTCATAGAGTGGAGAAGGCTCTGCATACGCTTGACCTCGTCAGGGCATTGCGTATATACGTGTCTAGGACTGCGTCCTTCCGGAGGTCTGATTCTCTTTTCCTCCTTCCGGAAGGCAGCCACAAGGGTCTGCCAGCTTCCAAAGCTACCCTTGCCAGGTGGATGAAATCCACCATACAAGAGGCCTACTGCCTTAAGAATTCTCCTCTTCCAGCCAGTATTGCGGCACACTCTACACGGGCTGTAGGGGCCTCCTGGGCCATTCGGCACCAGGCTTCGGCACAAGTGTGTAAGGCGGCCACTTGGACTAGCCTACACACGTTTACTAAACACTACAGGGTTCATACCTAGTCCTCAGCGGACGCGAGCCTGGGTAGATGTGTTCTGCAGGCGGCAGTGCCCTAAGTATAGGGGCCTGTCTGCACAATATTCGTCCATTGCTTCCCACCCAGAGACTGCTTTAGGACGTCCCATGGTCCTGTGTCCCCCAATGAGGCGACAGAGTAAAGGAGATTTTTGTGTACTCACCGTAAAATCTCTTTCTCTTAGTCTCTAATTGGGGGACACAGCTCCCACCCTGTTGCCCTTTCCGGGCCGTTGTAACTGTTGAGTTCTCATATTGTTTTCTTGAGCTCGTACTTACTGTAGTTGCCTTCTTACAGGCATAATTATGTTATTCATGTTACATTCCTCCTACTGCTTTTGCACAAAACTGGAGAAGGCTGATGCTGTCCAGGGGTGTATACTGCAGAGGAGGAGCCACAGTTAATCTTTTTCAGATTATGCATAGTGTCGCCTCCTAGTGGACAGCAGCATAACACCCATGGTCCTGTGTCCCCCAATTAGAGGCTAAGAGAGATTTTACGGTGAGTACACAAAAATCTCCTTGTTGTTCTTAGACCGAAGGCTGGGGAATCACAGAATGGAGGCAGGCAGAGGGGCCAGGGAAATCGCACACCAAAGGCAGACGGAGGGACTAGGGAATCATATACCGGAGGCAGGCAGAAGGTCCAGGGAATCACAGACCAGAGGCAGGCAGAGGTGCTGGAGAATCATACATCGGAAGGTCCAGGGAATCATAGACCAGAGGCAGACTGAGGGGCCGGGGAATCATAGACCAGAGGCAGACTGAGGGGGCGGGGAATCATAGACCGGAGGCAGAGGGAGGTGCTGGGGAATCACAGACCAGAGGCAGGCGGAGAGGCCAGGGAAATCACACACCAGAGGCAGACGGAGGGGCTAGGGAATCATATACCGGAGGCAGGCAGAAGGTCCAGGGAATCACAGACCAGAGGCAGGCAGAGGGGCCAGGGAAATCACACACCAAAGGCAGACGGAGGGGCTAGGGAATCATATACCGGAGGCAGGCAGAAGGACCAGGGAATCACAGACCAGAGGCAGGCAGAGGTGCTGGAGAATCATACATCGGAAGGTCCAGGGAATCCTAGACCAGAGGCAGACTGAGGGGCCGGGAAATCATAGACCAAAGGCAGACTGAGGGGCTGGGGAATCATAGACCAGAGGCAGAGGGAGGGGCCGGGAAATCACAGACCGGAGGCAGGCAGAGGGGCTGGGGAATCATAGAATGGAGGCAGGCCGAGGGGCTGGGGAACCATAGAATGGAGGCAGGCGGAGGGGCTGGGGAATCATAGAATGGAGGCAGGCGGAGGGGCCGGGGAATCATAGAATGGAGGCGCCGGGGAATCACAGATCGGAGGCGCTGGGGAATCACAGACCAGAGGCGCCAGGGAATCACAGACCGGAGGCAGGTGGAGGGGCCGGAGTATCACAGACTTGAGGCGCCGGGGAATCACAGACCGGAGGCAGGCAGAGGGGCCGGGGAATCACAGACCAGAGGCGCCGGGGAATCACAGACCGGAGGCAGGCGGAGGGGCTGGGGAATCACAGACCGGAGGCAGGCAGAGGGGCCGGTGAATCACAGAGCGGAGGAAGGCAGAGGGACCGCGTAATCACAGAGCGGAGGCAGGTGGAGGGGCCGGGGAATCACAGACCGGAGGCAGGTGGAGGGGGCGGGGAATCACAGACTGGAGGCGCCGGGGAATCACAGACCAGAGGCAGGCGAAGGGGCCGGGGAATCACAGACCGGAGGCGCTGGAGAATCACAGACCTGAGGCAGGTGGAGGATCACAGACCGGAGGCGCCGAGGAATCACAGACCAGAGGCAGGCGGAGGGGCCGGGGAATCACAGACCGGAGGCAGGCCGAGGAATCAGAGCAGAGGAAGGTGGAGGGACCGCGGAATCACAGAGCGGAGGCAGGTGGAGGGGCCGGGGAATCACAGACCGGAGGCGCTGGGGAATCACAGACCGGAGGCAGGTGGAGGCGCCGGGGAATCACAGACTGGAGGCAGGTGGAGGGGCCGGGGAATCACAGACTGGAGGCAGGCAGAGGGGCCGGGGAATCACAGACCGGAGGTGCCGGGGAATCACAGACCGGAGGCAGGCGGAGGGGCCAGGGAATCACAGACCGGAGGCAGGCAGAGGGGCTGAGGAATCACAGAGCGGAGGAAGGCAGAGGGACCGCGGAATCACAGAGCTGAGGCAGGCGGAGGGGCTGGGGAATCACAGACCGGATTTCTTCACCAAAGGCAACAGAGTAATCAGTATTACAGCGCCATTACAGCCATGTCTTTACTTTACATTATAAAATCGTGCTGATGGGTTCTCTTTGATACATATCTTATGATAATTGATTTTTTTTTTTTATTTCTGTCCTGTTTACCAGAGTGTCCTGTAATGTTTTATCACTTGCTGCTTGTTTTTTTGTTTTTTACAGCTCTGTATTAAAGGAACCCAGCATTGAAAGTCTGCACGCCCTGTGTGCTTTGGGCCTAGCTAAGTGTGACGTTACTCTAGCAACAGCCGCTCTTAACGAGCTACTCAAGCATGTAAAAATGAATGATAATGTCTATGAGAGGTGCCTTATTATATCGGCTATATATGCTTTACAAGGGAGGAATGCTGCAGTACAGAGACAGGCCTGCAAAGCTATACACAGGTTAGTATGTGATGAAGATACTACATCATAGCTTTTAATGGCTATAGGGCAGCTTTAATGAAAAGCGCAGAATTATCAGTAATACTAAACAATTTTGGCTCCACTCTTTATACTTTTCATTTGTAGCCATTTATACAGCACTGTATCTATAGGCAGCCAGTAATAATTGAAGATCTCCATTCTTTGGTTTAGATATGGCCGCGTCACCCACATGCTGATAGTCTGAATATGCCCACTCTGACCACATAAGGCCGGCCACTGGGAGGAACTCGGGGCCCACTGCACCAGCACAAGGTCTGGCTCTGTGGATTTCATCCCGGGACCTACCAGCAGTCATGTAGCCTCCCCAGAATATTACTGATCCGCCACCAAATCCATCATGTGTCTGTCACTCACTGTGATCTGTCTCTCATCGATGAGGAGACCGGGGTACTAATGGTCGACCTGCAAGTTCTGGGTTTCTTTTTTGAATGCTAATCAAAAGACCAATTGTCTGTGACCACCACATGCAAAACCATTCACTTTTTGGGGTTATCTTGCTGTTCCTCTCCAGTGACCTGTTATCACTTTTATTTACTTGAAGCATGTGAACTTGATTCACAATCACTTACGCTTCCTATCTGGATCGACGATCGATCTCTCTGGGTTTAGACCAGTTTCACACTTCCGAGTTTCATGATCTGTGTATGGACCAGGATTTCCTGGAACTACGGATCTCCTGACGCAATCTCAAGTCTCATAAAAATATATGAGGGTGTTGAGTGCTGGTGAGGAGACCCACAGCCAGTCCAGGAATTGCAGCAGAAAATGGGACACAGCACCCCAGCACAAAGGTGCTCAAGTAGGGTCCTACCCCTTATATCTTGGTAAGAAGAACTTTGCACTCTTTTAGAAGAAAATACTTTATAACTGTAATTATACTTACCTCTACAATCATGTTGTAAAAAGGAAAACCAAAAATCAGAATTGACGCAATTGCTTTTTCTTTCCTACCATTTCACCACATTTGCAATTTTTTCCTGCTTTCCAGTATATTATGTGCTAATGTGAATGGTGCCATTCAAAACTACAACACATCACACAAAAACAAGCCCTCATTTTACTATGCAGATGTAAAAATAAAAAAGTTAGGAAGATGGAGAGGAAAACACAAAACCGCTAATATGAAAAAATGTCTGCAACCTTAAGAGGCTTTTAAGTACCATGCCCCAATTTGTGGACAGTCTTCCCAGGAATAAATGCAACCCAATCACATAATAAATAAATTCATTGCCTGTTCTGTAGAACATTGTATATTCATTACAGCATGGAGGAAAACTAGAACAGTATAACTGTATGATATATTTGAGCAGAAGGTCGGCACTCCGTTTTCCTCGGTTTAACACTTTATTGGAAATCCATGTGTACAAAAGACATAGTTTGGTCAATGCATTTTACGCGTTTCGGAATATCATTCCTGAATCATAGACATCTATGACTAAAGTGATATTTCGAAATGCATAAGGTGTATTGAAGATCAAACTATGTCTTTTGTGCACATGGATTTCCAATAAAGTGATGAACCAAAGAAAACGGAGTGCCGACCTTCTGCTGATTTACTTCTTTGCCTGCTCAGGCTGTCGTGCTCCCTAGATGCAAGTGATGCTGGCCTGATGAGCTGTCATTTTCTGTGTTTTTTTTTAATAATACATTGTATTAAAGATTTAGACAGGTGTAGAAAAAAATGCTGCTAAGTAAGAATGTTTTAAAAAATAAAATAAAGTGATGGTATTGCATTATGGATAAGTATTTGCCTGGATTTCTCAGCATTGAGGACCCCATTAGTCCTGATCAAATCCCCATCTCCATTGCTGAGATACAGCCCCAGATTTGCAATAAACTTCCACCATGGTTCACAGTTTCCTGCAGACATTCATTATTGTACTGCTCTCCAGCCAACAAACTGCCTTCTGTTACCCTCAAACATTTCACATTGGGATTCATCAGTCCAGAGCACCTGCACCAAATGAGTTTGCACATCAGTTCCTATATTTACTTGCATAGTTAAGGGGGTTGTCCTGTCCAAACCGATAAGTCTGCATTGATTCTGTGTGACTGCAAACTTATGAATCCCCCCAGTGCACGCACTGTGTGCTGCGATGATTCGCCAGTTTCAGACTTGGGACAGGAGGGTATGTATGAGTTATACATACTCTCGGGCAGTGGATATGGCCTTGCTCTTCATATCCTTGTATGCAGCGAGGCTGCTCCCTCTAGTCAGCCACGAATTAGACAGGGTGAGGAATCGCTCCATGCAAGTCCATGGAGCAAGGTCACGCCCACTGCCCGGGAGTACGTATAACTCATACATACTTTTTCTGGTCCCAGGTCTGAACCTGGCGATTCCCCACAACTCACGTTCGTTAGTGCCCTTTGTTGAGGGGGGGGGGGTGGAATTAATAAGTCTGTAGTCACACAGAGTAAGTGCAGACTTATTGATTTGGTCTGGACAACTCCTTGCTTTGCTTGGCTTTGTTTTCATGTCGAAGGTATACTTTTTTGGCTTCAATTCTTCCTTGAGCACCATTTATGCCCAGACGTCTCAGATCAGTAGATGGGTATAACTGAATCCCACTGGTTGCTGCCATTTCTGAGCTGATGACACTGCTGGACATTTTCTGATTTTAAAGGGAAGTAATCATGATGCCTTGTTTATCTTTTGCATTAAATTTTGTTCGCAAACCACTGCATCTATGGTTTTTAAGGAGTTTTCTCACTACTTTAGCATTGATGACCTATCTTTAGGATAGATCATCAATATATGGTTGGTCGGCACCCGGCACTCCCACCGATGAGCTGCTACTGATATCGGCGGCCACCGGCCAGTAATACTCCCTTGCGGAGCAGGCTGTCTTCTGATAGTGGCCGAGACAGGGTATTGCATATCCACCTCCTGTTCAAATCATCAGGATGCAGATGTGTAGTTCCCAGCGGCGGGCATGATCAGAAGACGGCCAGCTCCACAAGAGAGTATTTGGGGCCGACACCAATGACTGCTGATCGGCGGGGATTAGTAATGAGCGAGTGTACTCGTTGCTCAGGTTTTCCCGAGCACGCTTGGGTGACCTCCGAGTATTTATGACTGCTGAGATTTAGTTTTCATGCGGCAGCTGAATGATTTACAGCTACTAGCCAGCTTGATTACATGTGGGGATTCCCTAGCAACCAGGCAACCCCCACATGTACTCAGCCTGGCTAGTAGCTGTAAATCATTCAGCTGCCGCGATGAAAACTAAATCTCCGAGCAGTCATAAATACTCGGAGGTCACCTGAGCAACAAGTACCCTTGCTCATCACTAGCGGGAATGCCAGGTTTCGGGCCCAGACCAATCAGACTTGATGACGTATCCTAAGGTTAGGTCATCAATACTAAAGTAGTTAACAACCTCTTTAACGTTAACCACTTCTTGGTGCTTTATAAAAATAGCTTGAACAGCACATCTTTAGTCTGATTTGAAATCTTTGCTTGGGAGACTCCTTGTGTCTTGCCGTGGTGTATGTAAGACCTGTGACATGAAACGTCTTCCACAATCTCACCTTCGTAGCAGAGTCTGGTTGTTCTTCAGGTGTTTCCATATCAGTTAATGAGTCATTATCATTATCATTAATAATGACTGTGCTTCAACCTTCATATTAAAATGATGATCAGTATCACCTGTTTGGTATAATTGGTTACACCTACACATGACTATGATCCTACAAAATCCCTGACTTTGTGAACGTGTACCTAGATGAACTAATGCTGTTTTGGAGACAAAGGGCGGTCACACCAAATATTCATGTAACTTAGATATCTCTTTTGTTTATGCACTTTACATTTTGTTAATTGATAAAAAATAACCTGTTAACACCTCCATTTTTGTAAGCATCCTTACTTTGCAGCGTTTTTCCACACCTGCACAAAGTTTGCACTGTTCTGTATAGTATACCATTATGGTATGTTATTTTTCTTTTATTGCTAATTGTGGAATTCACTATTGCCTGGCTGGAAAATGAAATAGTTGTGTCTTTGTCTCCTACCTGCCATGTAATCTTCATGTTTCTTATTATTAGCCATCCAGGGAATCCTGAGTTGTGGTGTCTTTTATCGAGGATCGTGCCCTTGTATGCTCCCAGGAATGCTAGGGTAAGATTTTATCCGTTTTTCCAACCCGGCTTCAGTTTTGTAGGCTTTACACGCCACTGTCACTAGACTAAGGTTACTTGTATCCTCAAGGAAATAGCAATTATAGTACATTATTTAGCTCATCCTTCTAAAATTGTTCTTGGAAACATTTTTTTAACTGGAAATTAAACCATTATCATGGATGTAAGACCACCGGATATTAACCATTCTGCTTGTCAATTGTGTGTCGTCTTGCACAGTATGACAGTGTCCATTCAGTTTCTCTTTGAAACCTGTTCAATCCCGATGTGCAGTAATATTTATTTTTATTCAGCATTAATCCAAATTCTAGTTATTCTTATATATAAAGGCTATTGACAGTCTTAAAAAAAATCTTGCAAATGTAACTTTGAAAAAAGAGTGAAGTTTTCCCAGTGGTAATTATACTTCTACTTAGTCTTATTGTCTAACTGATGAGTTATGCTTTATGTAAGATGGCCCCTAAAGCATGCCCCCCAATCATACTGTATAACCCTGCCCTCATAAGGCCAATAACAAGAAAGTGGCAAGGCTGCATAGAGACGTTTTGCTGCGCCACTGACTGATTTTAATCATTGAGTGGCGGAAACAACCCACAAGATTGCATGTAAATCAGTGTATCCCCTTGGACTGCAGCTGTAACTTGCTAAAGCCTGTAAAGCCATGTTGCATTTAATGAGTTAAGTTTTGCCTCCTCTTTTTTTAATAAGTCCAAGTTCAGATATCACAGATATTGCTGCTGATTAACTATGAAATCTGTGCGCATTCCTTATTCAGTGGATTTGAATAGTGTTTATGTAATGCCATTTACATACCCTGGAAAACATATTGGGCCGCATAAAAAAAATAATTTATAAAAATTATAACCATTCACATTTTCCCCCACAGATTATGGATAAAGAAACAAACACATATTGACCCCATTGTAGATCTATGACACATCCATGTCAGAAATCCAAGTGTTAACCCCCGATCTCTGACCTTAAAACTTCTTGTAAATTACAGTGTGTTTACCTTACAGTGTGCCTCCATCTGGGGTGGTGCTACTAATGGAAGTTCCTTGACACTAGCTTTATACTTTCCAGCCGCCGGTAGCAGTTTGTGACCAAACACTGAAATGTGCCGGAAGTCACTTTTCAATGCAAATTTATGACCGCCTTGTACTGGCTTTCATAGACTTTCATTGAGAGCTTGTGACCGTTGCCTCTGACTTCCGACCAGTCAGAAACTGCGGTCATAAGATGGCAGCGCATGACCGGAGCAGTCACGGAAACAGCTGAAGACATTGGGTTGTGAGGATATTTCTACGGACAGGGATCTTACGTTAGTAAGAGACCTCCAGCGATTTAAATAAAGATGAAAAACACTGGAATGGTGCTTTAACCCGTGAACGTATTCGATGATTGTGATACTTAATTTTTCCAAGACACTGTCCAAGATTCCTGATGACATCCATATTTATTGTACTCTTTATAGGGTGGAGCTGCTGCCGGCATTGTTGCACATTCACTGAATCTGAGCCAAGCAAAGGTAAAACACCTGTAGGGTTTCATTAGGAAATGTTTCACAAATCTTGGACAGCAGCAACTTACCCCAGTGTTTTTCTCCTTAGACTTCACTATTGTACATGGCAGTGAATGAATTAGCTGCTGGTTGTCTGACAACTGACAACAGGAAGCAGAATGCTCTGAAGACAGCGCAAAGGGCTGCACATTTCTTTCCAGGTATTCCGATAGATATATTTACTCATCTCGTTAAAGGTTTTTCCAATTTAGTAAAGTGATGATATACTACTATGATAAGCCATTATGTACTGATCAGTGGAGATAAAATCTGTAGGATCCCCATCCATCCATGTTCATCTAAGTGTTCCCTGCTTAGCAGCTCTCCCAACCACCCGCGTATTCCAGATGTGGTAACACTAGCGCTATGTAACGTGGTAATATTACGTCTCTGTACCAGGGTTCATACGTCGTTTTATACATGACAATGACATATCCTGCTTTGTTCTGCTATTTAGTCTAGAATCTACAAGTACACCCATATCCTTCTGTACAAGTGACTCTCATAGTTGGAATCCCCCTAGAACTCTGCTTATTATTAGTGGCCTGGTGCATAACTTCACATGTCTCCACATACCTCATCTGTCCAGCGGATGCCCAAACTCTTTTTTCCATTATTAAGTATGAAGATCTTCCATAGACTACACTGTACTACGCAGTGTTTCCATTTTTTGAGATCGCACTAAACTTATTAATCCCATCTATATAATTTATAAATAATAGTGGATCCAGCACTGAACCTTGTGCTACACCACTTCTAACCAGAGACCGTTCAGACCTCTAATCAGTCTTCTTCAGCGGCCTCATCAGACAGACCACAATGATGATTGGGCTTCCCCATCTGAAGGGCACAAATTAAAAATAACTCTCATTTTTCTTTTTTGTGTGACCTGAAGCCACAATTAGTGCGAAACGTGTCATTTACTGTATGTTGCTAAACTAAATTGTTTCTCCAACCATAGAAAGGCTTGTGCCAAATCTGATCACTTCTATAAAAATGGCCTTTACAGCCACACCTCACCAACAGCTAGGAGGCTCCTCTCTGGATGAGCAACACTGGTTTAAACTATTAACATGTAAACCTATTTATCCCATATGGTGAATACAAAAAATAATGTTATCATTTCTGTTTTTCAGTGCATCGCCCCCCAAAAAATCATATGTTCACCAAAATGGTACCATTAAAAAAAAATGTCCTCACACAACCTCATCAACCAAAAAAATAGAGTTTCTGGCTCTCAGAATATATTGATGCAAACCATAAGTTTTTCTTTTTTTAGTTGTAGTAGTAATGATTTTCTATACATTATATAGTTGATGAGAAGTGTGTGGGGAAGGAGTTAATTATATGGAAGCATTTGTTTCCTTATTACTGTCATTTCCAGAATAGTTGAGGCCACATACAGAGCTTGAGGAAATCCGTTTTGATGTGCAGCGCCCCCTAGAGTTCTGTGCTGGACAGCGCATTAGTTACAGTGCTTGTCACTTGTGAAATATAAATGTAATTATGATGTGTTCTTCCATTTGTACTTGTTTTATTACTTCTTCACTAAAGCAGCTTTTATGTATTCTCCCTTCCCTAAATAAAATTGATTGTAATATCACTGCATCAGTTAACTAGAGTCATTGTAAAAGAAAAGCTATGATAGTAGATATGAACACATTTAGGGAGTTTATATTTTTTTCACACTTCCGCCATCACTTTTGTCACCAATTTGTTCGCTCCAAGCCTAGAAGAATTGGTGCTGTTTTTAACCTGTCACCAGAAAAACCTCTATTAACCGGCAGATATGTGGTTAATCTCAAGGTTAATAGCATTACTAACCTGCTTGGTGTCGGTCCTGTGTATACAGAGCGGCGGCTGTAACCTGACTCTGCATTGGGGCTGGCTGTCAGTCAGTGCCGAGGGTTATTGACCATGCACCGCCCCAATGACTGAAACCCAAAATCTTCCTGGGGTAATAAAGTTAATTTTCTTCCGGCAGTGTTCGGTTAAGTGCAGGTGCCGGGTAGTTTAATAACACTATTAGCCTGCAGATTAACCCCATATCTGCAGTTTGAGAGCATTATTATATGACAGGTTCTCTTGAAAAATCTTGTTTCATTTTTGCATCAATTAATTTGACTAAAACTGAAGGTTTTGTAATAAAATTTATAATATTAACATTACTGAAGTTTTGGGAATTTCCCTAGAATTCATGATAGAATCTTCAACGTAAAATTGACCAGCGTGCTCTAAAAAATAATTAATTGGTATTTATTACATTCTTGAAAAATAAAGGATTTACATTTGCGCTAGGGTATGTCCTCTAAGACTGCCAGTTAAACTGATTTAGCAATGAATGAACTTGCTGGCTGCTCACCCAGCGGAGAGGAGAAGAAACCCGTGTTAGATTAAAATCCACCCTTACTAATTAATATTCTTTCTATTGCTTATCTACCACCATGAGCTGAACTAGTAACTCACTAGTTCAAAAATACTTGGCAGGTGAAATCTAGATGAAATATCAATGAAATATAAATGAGAAAAGAAAATGAAGTAAATGAATCAGTGGGACCACACTCGTTCTGGTAAAAAAGAGTACCTGTTGTCCCGTGATTTCTTTAAGAACGCTGGTGTCTTTGATGCCCACTTGTAGTCCTTTCGCAATATGGAATCGATGGATTATATGTGGAGACCAAGTATCCTGGGGCGCTGTCCCGGCTGGTGACAAGCATCCCTCAGGAACATCAACCCGTGTGAAGCGGGAGCCGAGTACCGCTAAGAATGCCAGTAGGTGCACTGTGAGCGTGACCTTGCGTGACGTCACGCGTGATGGTTCACGTGGCTGGCTACAGAGAGCGCGGTGGACCAATCTTCCTACGCGTTTCGGAATTCACAGATTCCTTCGTCCTTTACTTACATTTATTACATTCTATTTGCTCTAATAGTCATGAGATGCATTACATATATATGTGCTGCATGTTTTTCAGGTATTTTCTTTTTAGTTCTTACCAAGGGTTGTGCGCTACTAATTTTTTATTTTTTTAAATTACCGTATATCTTAATGGATCTGATGATCCCGAGTCATGTGCCGTGCATCATGCATGTATTTTTCCCTGGTCAGGTCATAATAAGCGATATCACACACATAGGCAGGATAAGTCCATCTTTCGTACAGGACACTATTTAAAGAGGTTGACCAATCATAAGCAGGCAGCATCATGCAGGGGAGAAAAGAACACGCCCTTGTTTCTTGACTGATCTCTGCAGCAGAAAGCTGAATTATGAATCATTACAAACCCTTGCATCTCACAGCTGTCAGTGTGTGGGGAGGATGAAAGCTGGTAGCTCTGTGAGATGAGATCTGGAAGTGTTTGCAATGATACATAACTCAGCTCTGCTGTATTTCTATACAGTAGCTGCAGGGATCAGTCAGGAAAGGAGGTTGTGTTCTTTTCTCTCCTGCATGATGCTGCCTGCTTATGATTGGTCAACCTCATGCAGGGGAAGAAGTACACGCCCCCAGAGACTAATCTCTGATAATACCCAGTTGAGCTATAACATACATTTTAACTTGGACTTTACAAGCTAATTTCTCTGCAACTGAGTGGAGAAATTAACAAATAAAAACTACATTTTATTCAACTTTGCAGGCACTGTTCCAGGAGGTCGCAAGTGGAACATGCTCAAACTGATGAATGTTCCTCTTTAAACCATGCATGCACTTTAGACTGTCCATGTATGTGACTTGTCTTATGATATCACGTATATTTGCGGAAGTCTTGAGCAGGGAAAAAAAGAACATATGCCTGATGTATGACTCGTGATCAGGCACACCCCTTGAAGAGCAGACCAAGCCTCTTATGACCTGTATTGGGAATGTTTATCTGAGAGGATATGATTAATAAAGTGTATTAAAACTGTGCATTGGGATATGGACCAATATAAAAAAATTACAACTTAGTCTTGGACAACTCATTTAACGTTTCATTTTCTTTTATATTTTAAAATTTAAGTAATTGCTACTTTAAAATGATTTTGATGTATTTAATGTTCAGATAATCCTGCAGTATGGGCTGGGTTAATGGCTGCCTTTCAAATGGAAAATGCTGCTTCCTACGTTACTAGGAAATCAGCCAAAGGCACTGAGTGTGACGTAATATTTGCAGCATCCGTGAAATCTAAAAGTAAGTACCCACTCCTACAGGTGAATAACTCTGGCCAGTTGTTGGGAACTCTGGACATATGGGGAATCAGACTAGATTGTGGACTTAACATCTAGCAGCTTCCATGGCTAGTTTTCAAGGTTAGAAAATACACAGCACAGGACTGACTTCTGCTGTAGTTATAATAACACTGACATTGTATTGTTTGTATCTATGGTATATAAGGAAAAAATTCCTCAATGGCTTTATGCTATCTAAAATATGTTTCTTCTTAGCTCAGTTATATTTATATCTGAACCTTTCATCATAGGCATCTGTGTCATGTGATTTCCAGTCTGACCACCAGTCCAATACAGTTTTTTCTGTGTAAACAAGAAAATGAGTCTCTAACACCCAGTGAACTACAGCCCTCTCCCCATCTACCTCTGCCCTCCTATTTCCAAATTTCTGCCTTCTATGAGACAGCAGTGATGTACAAGTCCATAAAGTGAATACTGTGTGCAGAATGTCCAGTATATTGCTATGTGATGCAGCTGCAGACTGCCTCTCCTGCATCCTGCTTGTAAGTGCTTTCAGGGGGAAACCTATCACAAGCAGGAGACGAGAGAGCGAGGCCTCAGATGTATCAGTGTGAATTAGGGGGCAGCAGTTCTCTGCTACTGATCTATCACTCAAAGTCTATGAGTAAAGCATGTGTGATGGGACCACAATGTGGAAATCCACAGGTATCATGGGAAATGTAATTTGCATTACGGGAACAATATTAGGGGGAATAAAGAGCAAGGATGATGGACAACCCGTGGGCAGCACGGTGGCGCAGTGGTTAGCACAGCAGCCTTGCAGCGCTGGAGTCCTGGGTTCAAACCCCACCAAGGACAACATCTGCAAAGAGTTTGTATGTTCTCTCCGTGTTTGCGTGGGTTTCCTCCGGGTAACTCCGGTTTCCTCCCACAGTCCAAAGACATACTGATAGGGAATTTAGATTGTGAGCCCCAAATGGGGACAGCGATGATAATGTGTGCAAACTGTAAAGCGCTGCGGAATATGTTAGCGCTATATAAAAATAAAGATTATTATTATTATTATTATTATTATTATTATTATTAAAACCCAGAAATAAAATACAAAATAACACAGCTAAAACAGGACTTACTGATCAACCAACCACTATTCCAACCCCCACAATATTGAGAACTCAACGCTACTTCTCCATTTATTTTCTAAGGGACTGCTGGAGATACTAGAGTACAGCACTCAGCTTTTTCTGGCAGTCCCATAGAGAATGAATGGAGCACTGACATGCTTTGCTCACTCCACACAAAGGAAGTTCCGACTATCAAAGTATAAAATTATTAAACCCACAAGCAAAACGTCGATTCATTAAGGTGTTTATGCCAGAATTGGAGCATAAAACTTTTTAATAAGTCACAATATTTTATGGAAGTTGCACAAAACTATTTCTACTTCAGCAAAATACACCAGTATGGATGAGAGCTACGGCCACCCACCAAATTACTGAACAGTTAGTTTAGTGGAGTAACATACTTTGGAAATGTGCTCCAGTCTCAAATACATTTCAGGCAGAGTTGCATGCCCCCAAAATACCAGATTGGTGGGGAGTTTTTGCCACAATTTCCCCAAAAAGTGCAATAAAACTCAATAAAAATGTTATATGTGCCACAAAATATTAATTATGAAAACCACAGTTTGCTATAATAATAATAATTTTTATTTATATAGCGCCAACATATTCCGCAGCACTTTACAATTAAGCGGGGGCATGTACAGACAATAAATTCAGTACAAGTTAAGACAATTTAAACAGTGACATTAGGAGTGAGGTCCTTGCTCGCAAGCTTACAATCTACAAGGAAATGGGGGGACACAATAGGTGAAAAGTGCTTGTTATTTACAGTCTCTAATATAACCCCATCAATGGAAAAAATGGGAAGTTTTGGGTTTTTTATAATGGTGACACATTACACTATTTTTCTTAAAGGGAACCTGTCACCCCCCAGTCGTTTCAAACTAAAAGAGCCACCTTGTGCAGCAGTAATGCTGCATTCTGACGAGGTGGCTCTTTTAGTTCTGGGTGCTGTAACTAGAGAAATAATCAGTTTTTTAATTTGTCAGAAATACCCTTCTTCAGTCCTGGAGGCAGGCGTTTCCCCCCTGCTTCAGACGCCACACAGCCGTCACTCAAATCTTCTTGGCGCCGGGCGCCGCCTCCTCACCGCTGTTTTGAAAATAGCCGGTGCCTGCGCTCTTTTCTCCTGCCCGGTGCAGGCGCAGTGAGCGCTGGCCATCTGTCCTCTGTGCGTACGTACGCCCTGCCTGTGAATCCCAGCCCCGCAGTGTCTTATGATTCATTCATACTACGGGGCTGGGATTCTTGGGCATGCGCATTACGTGTCTAAGCCTCTCACCCTCTCCCACCGCCTGCTACACACACACACCAGCTGTGAGGATTTGGAAAGGTTCCAGGCGATTGCATTGAGGAGGGATCACCTGAGGATGCACACGCTGTAGCGGGCAGTGGGAGAGGGTGAGAGGCTTAGACACGCAGTGCGCATGCCCAGGAATCCCAGCCCCGTAGTATGAATAAATCATAAGTCACTGCGGGGCTGGGATTCACAGGCAGGGCGTACGTACGGCCAGCGCTCACTGCGCCTGCCTAAGGCAGGAGAAAAGAGCGCAGGCACCGGCTATTTTGAAAACAGTGGTGAGGAGGTGGCGCCCGGCGCCAAGAAGATCTGAGTGACGGCTGTGTGGCGTCTGAAGCAGGGGGGAAACGCCAGCCTCCTTGACTGAAGACCAGGTATTTCTGACAAATTACAAAACTGATTATTTCTCTAGTTACAGCACCCAGAACTAAAAGAGCCACCTTGTCAGAATGCAGCATTACTGCTGCACAAGGTGGCTCTTTTAGTTTGAAACGACTGGGGGGGGGGCGGTGACAGGTTCCCTTTAACAAACCTTTGTCATCACGTTCATTGCATGGACCCAAGGGGTCATCTTCCCAGGTCATTTTTACCTCATAATGAACACCGTGGAAATTAAACCCCAAAAAATGGTCATTTTTTAGGTCTGTATATTGTAAAATGAACGCTGTCATTCAAAATTAAATCTCATCCCTCAAGAAAACAAGCCCTCATGGCCATATAGACAGAAAAATTAAATAGAAGGGATGGAAAAAAGGAATTGAGGGGTTAAAGATAATTTTACAGATATTTTTGCCATTGTAGGTATCACAATGTTTAATAAACTAGTAGTTTTGGATCCGTCATCTGTCTCTTGTGTCCCTCCTGTGGAAAATCTGACCCTCCGACATAGGAATTTTATAACACAGATGTAAATGAAATGTGAACATTGTCAATGCAGATAATCCTGAAAGTCTGTACCAGAAAAATAGAGCGCTGACAGCTATAAGGGTGTATTAACCCCCTAGTGACTGGCTGTGCACGGAGCTGGATGCAGCACAGATCCTACTCATGTTATATAGCTAGCACCCTGCGCGACATAAATGGAGGGTGCCAATCGATTGCCATGACACTTAGAGACTTTCTGAAGACTCCCGTGACTGCCATGTTAGAACTCTTACAGCCTAACCTGTAACTGAGCTACAGAGGAGATCCCAACTATATAATAAACGGCATCCAGTGTGTGGTAATAGTTTCCTTTATGATTATATTTCAGTCTTTTACTTTAACTTAAGAATATGTTCATAGAATCAATATTCAAATTCAGGGAATCACTATTCATCATAATCAAGCTTGAGGAAGGGGACGTGCACCCGAAATGCCGCCACAGGTGGAGACCTCGGATCGTCAGACAGCGTCTCTGCCTCCTCATGCCTGCTGATGGCTGGGGCAGTTGGACTGTTCGCATCGAAGGTTGTGTCCTTTCACCTCTATGGTGATTATGATGAATATCAATTCGCTGAATTTGTCTATTGACTCGATAAACATATTATGAAGTTAATGTAAAACATTAAAATCTAATCATAAAGGAGGCTATTATAACAGACTGGATGTGGTTTATGCCATTCATTACATAGTTTGGATTTTTACCAATGGAGAGGAACGACAGGTTCAAGTTCCTTCCGGGGACAAATTAAAGATGGAAAAAAAACATTCAAAAATATTTTTTTTAGAAATCCTAAAGTTTAACCCCTTAGTGACGGAGCCAAATTTTTTAAATCTGACCAGTGTCACTTTATGTGGTAATAACTCTGGAACGCTTCAACAAATCCCAGTGATTTTGAGATTGTTATTTCGTGACACATTATACTTTATGATAATGGTAAATTTAGGTCAATATGTTTTGTGTTTATTTATAAAAAATATCAGAAATTTGAGAAAAATGTAAAAAAATTAGCAATTTTCCAAATTTGAATGATTATCCCTTTAGTCCAGATGGTCATACCACAGCAAACCATTAATAAATAACATTTCCCACATGTCGGCTTTACATCAGCACCAGTTATAAAATATTCTTTTATTTTGTTAGCATTTTAGGAGGATTAAAAATGTAGCAGTAATTTTTCATTTTTTCAAGGAAATTTACAAAATTTATTTTTTACAGACTTATCCACGTTTGAAGTGACTTACGGGGTCCCATATATTGGGAAACCCCCAAAAGTGATACCATTTTAGAAACAGCACCCCCTGACATATCGAAAACTGCTGTCAGGTAGTTTATTAACCCTTCAGGTGCTTTCAGGAATTAATGCAAAGTGACATGACAGAAATGAAAATGTGCATTTTTACCACCTAAATGTCCCCAACTTCTGAACAGATTACTAGAGCCGTGAGACTCTAAGGACACTATTTGGTCATGAATTGCCATGGCAAACATCAGGACCACAAAATCATGATCTGAGGACACCAATTGGGATTAGGAGGAAGCCCCCACCCTCTGTTAACCATTTATAATGAAGTAGTCACTATTGACAGCAGCATCTAAGGGGTTAAACAGATTTGGACGGTGCCGACACTGATCGTGGCTGATGCAGCAAGTTATAGTCAGATATAGTGTACAGCCGACAGCTGCGGGATTGTCACCTGTATGGGGAGGCTATTCTCTTATATCTCAGGTCAGTTAAAAGACGTATTGGCTGTCATTAAGGGGTTAAATCACCATCCTTTTACTCCAAAAGTAAATAGTGACATGAAAAAAAAAAATTACATTTGGTATTGCAAGGTTGCATAATTTCCCAAACCAATAAAATATTTCTCCCATTAGATGCATGGTCAAATAAAAAAAAAAATCGAAAAACCAGAATTTTCATTTTCCGGTCGCTTCAATTCACCCCCCAAAATGCAATAAAAATGTATAAAATCATACTGTGTGCTCCAAAATGGTATTGATAAAACTATAGTTCTGCATGCAAAAAAAGCTAGCCCTGACTCCGCTCTATTAGCGGAAAAATAAAAAAGTTATGACTCTCAGAAAATGGCGGCACAAAACAATTTTTTTTTTGCACAGTTCTGAATTTGAATTTTAAAAAATCAAAACACTAGTTAGGTATCGCTGTGATCATACTGACCTGGAGAATCATGTTGCCAGGTCAACGATGTGAAAACAAAACCCTAAAATCAGTTACGGAATTTAGTTTTTTTTTGTTCGTTTTCTATTTCACGCCACTTGGACTTTTTTTTCCAAGACATTATATAGCAAGAATACAACTAATCTCGCCAAAAACAAGCTCTCATACAATACAGCTGTGAAAGTGGAAAAGTCAAAGAAAGTAAAAACGAAAGCTTAAAAATAAAAAAATGACCGATCCTCATGGCTTATTCATAACAGAATGTGGGATCTAAGTGTATGTGGGGTTAAAAATCTCAGGTCAGCAGAGAAGGAGCCTTGATGTCAGTACTCATGGGTGGTCCCAGAAGCGAGGAGGCATTGATAAAGGGATTGTATCTGCTGAATTAGAAAGAGTGAGCAAACTCCGTTCGAAAGTTTTTAACGCTAATATTTCATTACTGTCTCTTCATAATCAGGAGTTTGTGAAAGAAGTGAATTTTGTGCATCATCATTTATTTCCACACATTATATGTGTATTTTCCAAATGTACAGGTGAAGGTAAACTCCCTACTAGCTATGCCCAAGCCCTGGAGAGCTGGTCAACGTGTCAAGCCATCTCCTCACTGAAGGATCAGGATAAGCTGTCTGAGGCCGAGGCGCTCTGCACCAAGGTATAATTACATAGTTGTGTGTCAGCGGGGTCTTTTCTGGATCCGATATCAGACTGTTCTGATCTATGTAAGGGCCTCCTAGTATCGGGGCAGGCCTGCTCTCCTATTAGCCAAAATGGCAAAAAGTATTGTGTCATTTTTGCTACTAGAATCAATCAGGGAATACACCAGACACAGAGAGCACGACTGCAGTGACCTGAGTTCTGTGATTGACAGATGGCTTCTATGCATCTGTTTACAGAGTGGTCGATCAATGTCAGGAGGGCAGGGACAAGCGGAGGAGCTCTCCCCATGAGAAACTAAGGGACTGATTCATCAAACAGTTTGCACCAGAAACCTCACATAAAAAAATGTATATGTTGCAAAAATTTGCAAATGTCCTAGTTGCTCAAAAATGTTGTGATTTTTGCATTTTACTTTATACAAATTGGGCAGTACTTAGCAGAGAAAGGGTGCGACGAATTCATAATAATTTCCTCCACAGAAGTGTCATAAATTACTACTCAAATATACTCCAGTCCATGACTGTGGTATATTTCTGACCTTGGTACATAACAGCTGAAGGATGCAGTGAAAGAGGGTCACGTCTCTTAATGAGGTTGGCACATCTTACTCCACCGCAGCCTTCATCAAAACTACGACACCGGCGTAAAGTCTAAGGCCCCGACTCATCATTATCCTTGCGCCCTTTTTCTAGAATAAAAATGACTCTTACAGTAACTCTTAGGTTTGCACTTTATTTATTCACTATTTAGTTTGCATCTTTTTTGAACAGTTAGCCTTACCTGGTTTTGTCTTTTTTTGTGGTTTTCCATATTCAACTGTTTTGTCTTAATTTGTAATTTGTAAACTTTCAAGATGTCGCAAAATGTTGAAAATTGTTCTCAGGCACCCGACTGGATTACAGAATGTGTCTAATTTTATTTTTGCACAGATGAAGGCTAAAGTGTAACATTTTAAAAGATTATGTGAATTTTTACAAAAAAACGTAAAAGACAAAATAAAAAAACACCTGATTTTGTCCAAAATTCATCAACGGACATTTATGACTTTGAAGAATTTACTGTAAAAAAGAGGCAACAACGACCACTAGTCAAGAAAGAAAAGTCACTTAAAGGGATACATAGGCCCCAATATATAACAATATACAATTTTTGTGTTTTATTTGAAAGGGATCCTGTTGCATATTTTATAGTTTGTTTCAATCCAAAAGTGAGGCACAATTTTACTAGTGACCTATCACAATACACAGGCTCCAAAGGATACTATGCAACTTTCCACTCACTCGCAATTAGTTTTTTCTGGCGAAGGTCTAATGTTGATGGCCAAAGCGTTACAAATCTTTATTGTCTACTGCACAGTAAAATGTGTCTTCCTTCATAAAGGAGTGCCATGTTACTTACCTACTAATACAGGGTGGGGGGTCAAAATGACGCGAATGCATGAGATTTTGCAAGGTGCCAATGGTGACTTCGCTCCTGCAAATCATCTTAATCATGCACAGAAGGGCATGCTTTCAAGATGGGAGGCAGGACTAGCCCAGGGAAATCAATGTCTCACTGAACTAGTCCCGAGTCATTTACATAATGCAAGGACAGAATCAAACTTAATTTTAAAAGTATAGAGAGATTGCAAAGAAAGAGGGCTGTGAGAATGCAGACGTCGCATGGCATAGAGACATAGTAGCTGTTTAGGTGAGCCATGATGGCTGACAGGTTCCCCTCAAAATAAAACCTCAAATGAGAAGGTTGACTGGAAAAAAAGCCATCATAGAACCTTGAAAAGGGATCAAATGGAAAGAAAAAAAAAAGCTATTGCTGACCTGGTAAATTTGTTGTTTTTTATGTTCGCATGCTGGTCTTTCTTGACTCCTGCAGTGGTGACATACTGCGCATGCTTCTGTGATTGCTGCAGCCAATGACCAGCCCCAGCCATCGTATGCGCATGCCAGCATTGCTGCTGAAATCAGTGATTGACTGCACCAGTCACATGTGCATAGATGGTAAGTCACAACAGCAATATATAAACCGGTAAAAGGATCCCCTTATTGTCGGAGGAGGTTGTAAATCACTCTACAAAAGCAAGGAGAGATAATTATAATAGTGTAATAATAAAATCACATTTATTAACAGTGTTAAAATAAGAGAGCCATGCCTGGAGTGGGAGGGCCATGTCAGTTTGTGACCAGACATAAATAAGGTGCATAAAGGCACATATAACAAGTAGTGCCACTGCTCATCACTACCCGTGATGAATAAATATATATATATACTTTTCATGATTTTAAAATGAAAATGTTTGTTTACTTATGGAATTCTGAATTTTTCAGGGATTGCAAACCTGCCCCGACCAAGCCTCCTTATTTCTGCTATTAAGACAAGTTCAGTTCAAGCAGCTGCTGCAGTCCCAGACTTCGGTACCTGAAGCTGTTCTGGAGGAGCTGAAGAAGACTGTGATGTCTAACCCAAATTCACTGACAGCCTGGCATGTAAGTCTCATGAAATTCAGCTTTGTGCCCAGCAGATGGCTGCCACGATACGTTTTTTGTTCTGTGTAGTGTTTAGTTATGCCTTTAGGTGTTCCATGTCTTATGCGGTGCTCAGCATAAATGAGAGCACCGCTTTTGAAAAGTAAGATTTTAATCAATATCTTTCTCAACACAAGAGCAATTTCCAAAACGTTGACAAGGCTGAGTTTCATAGAACATTTTTTAACCCATAACATGAAAGCAAGGTTAATAGTATAACATTCATTACAAAATCTTCAGTTTTACTCAAATTAGTTGATGCAAAAATGAGTACACCCCACATGAAAAACTACATCTAGTATTTTGTTGGACCTCCATGATTTTTTAGGACAGAATGAACAAGTTGATGATATATTGCAGCATCTGTCTATTTCCATTCTTCAAGAACAAACTCTTCTAGAATCCGCATGGTGAATGGCAAGTGATTCTCAACTTGTCTCTCCAGAATTCCGCCTAGGTGTTCGATTGGGTTCAGATCAGGAAACACTTGGTTACTGAATCACTTTCACCCTGTTTTTCAATAATGCAACAGTGGCCTTACATGTGCACTGTGAAAAATATATCTGGCACTCCGTGAGTGGACTAAAATCTTCAAATTTATTTCAGGAACATAAATATAGGCAGGACAGCTCAGTCCGCAATACCAACGCGTTGCAACCAATAGATTAAGACCTTCTGGTCAAAATGCGATGGTTTTGTTGACTGAGCTGTCCTGTCTATATTATTGTTCCTGAAATAAATTTGAAGATTTCAGTCCACTTACGGAGTGCCAGATATCTTTTCACCGATAACGTTGTACAAACTCATGTACCCGTGCACCTGTTGGAAGATTATATTGTAAGACTGATGAGCTAGAATCCCCATTCTCTGCATGGCCTTACATTTTTGTTTTGAATCATTGTCATTTTGGAAAAGTGCATGTCTATCAATGCACAGAGTGATGCTACCATCTTTTCTTTCCATATAGCTCCCTGACACCAGCAGCACTCGTGCCACCCCACATAAGGGCACTGCCACCATCATGTCTCACTGTAGGCACCATGAATTTTTTTTTATACGCCTGACCTTTGCACCACCATACAGTTTTGAAGCCATCATTTTCATAAATGCTTATCTTGTTGTCATCACACCAGAGTATAGAGTCCCAGTAGCCTTCATATTTTTTAACTAATATTTCCTTTGGGGAACCACACCCATTCAGGCCATTCCTCTGCAGGGAACACCATGTTATGTAACGGGAAACACTCAGCCCAGTTTTCCTTTTTATTTCTTTAGCGAACTACAGTAAACCATGCATGTTGATTTTCTTCAACCCTTCTCATCAGAAGACTCTGCTGTTTAGGTGTTAAATTCTGTGGTCATCTCTGTGAGATGGCTGCAGTTCAGTCTTTGTTAAATGTTTGTATCACTTTTACTACAGTATTCTGACTGATAAGTAAATCTTTGCTTATCTTTGTGCAGTCTTTACATTTCTTGTGTAAAGAAATTATTTTCTTTCGCATGTCTTGTGACATTTCTCTTCCATGTTGTGCCATTGCTGACAGCATGAAATGGGAAGCTGCTTTCTTTAAGTAATGCCCTTTTATAGTCACCTGTCCTGCTTGACACCTGTCTAATGAATAATTAGAGTTATCTGTTATTGAATTTTTGTTTAATTAAACTTTAGGTTTGCTCTTTAATAATAATAATAATAATAATAATAATAATAGTAATGATAATAATAATAATTTTATATAGCGCCAACATATTCCTCAGGGCTTTGCAATTAAGCGGGGATATGTACAAACAATAAAGACATCGCACATAGTTCAACAGTTATAGAAGGAGTGAGGGTCCTGCTCGCAAGCTTACAATCTATGAGAAAATACGAGGGACACAGTAGGTAGAAAGTGCTTGTTGTGTATGGTCCAGCTATCATTATAGTAAATAGGGCATTTGAAATAATCCTGCGTTGGCTGGTTATCAGCCGTTATCTTTGTAGGTACAGTTACCAAGTGCTATTGGGTGCCTGTAGGGAATGGGAGAGTTAGATTAGTGAATTGGAGTGATAGGACTGACAAAAGTGATGCGTTTTTTAAACACACTTAAAAATGTGGGGTTAGTTATTTGTCGGATTGTTTCGGGATAGTGCATTCCAGAAAACTAGTGCAGCACAAGAAAAATCTTGGAGATAGAATTGGTACATTTGAATTATGGAGCGGGTAGCGCGATATACTTTCATTAGGGTGTTCTCATTTTTGCAGCATGGCCTTGAATTGAAATGAAATTTTTTGGGTGTGCAAAGTAGCAAATATTATTTACAATTAATGGCCAGCATTTGCATGAGTATCTTGTAGTATGGCATTCAATAGAAAATGTTGATTCTGAAAGGGAGCTAATGGTTTTCTGAGAAATATGATTGGATGCATTCATTTATGCTGAGCACTGTATAATGTTCTTGTTACCTTGTTTTGAGAGATTTTGGTGCCAGTATCACATTAAAATAATTATTAGGATATTTGGAAACTATCATTATGAAATAATAAGTTTTACTAATCAAGTAGGCATGTGATTTTTTGTGTGTCTAACAAAATTGGCATAAGTCTGTAAAATAATATGGCAGGGCTTGCTCACTTTCTGCTATGTGGCTTCAGTCTCCTGGCAGCAGGAAGGTTCTTACCATTTATTGAACAACCCTCCACATGAGCTTCAGGAATTCCATCTTCCTGGATAATGGGGAACAAATGAAAAAAATATTGGAGCCTCAGATATTAGGTTTGATGTTAGGTATTTTCTGTCCTCTGAATCAGAATATGTCATGCATTTTTTGTAGCAGCGCTACTTTTTGAGACCATGTACAGTTGCCTACACATGAATTTGAGTTTTTTCCTCAACAGGGTTATTAATTATAGAATCGAAGATGGTATGTAAGGTATGTGACAAATATTTGAATACTTAGTGTAAAGCTCGCACCCTGACTTGGTGGAGCGAGCGTGGGATTGTGGCCCCACTGTTTCACAAACCAGACAACCCTGGAAGGGGCGTGACTAAGCAGCTTCCTTGGTGATCACTAGAGCCTCTGATGGTGAGGTCAGGCTTGTGCGGCAGGCAGCTGCCAGGTACCACTCTAGGGCTGTAGCAGCTGATCCACTGAGGGACAAAACACTAGTGACAGGTGCGAGCAAGTACGGACGAGCACGACTGGTACTCAAGCATGCACAGTTGGCACTCTGGCAGGCGGGCACGGCTGGCACTCAGGCAAGCAGGCACAGCTGGCACTCTGGCAGGCAGGCGGGCACGGCTGGCACTCAGGCAAGCAGGCACAGCTGGCACTCTGGCAGGTAGGCGGGCACGGCAGGCACTCTGGCAGCCAGGCGGGCACGTCTAGCACTCTGGCAGGCGGGCAGAGCAAAACCGCAGGAGGCGGAGCAGAGAAGAACCACTGGGTGCGTAGCAGAGTAGAACCGCAAAGTGCGCAACAGAGCAGAACCGCAAGGTGCGCAGCAGAGCAGAACCGCAAGGTGCACAGCAAATAGCAGAGCCGCAGGATGTGGAGCAAAGAGCAGAATCACAGGTTGCGGAGCAAAGAGCAGAGCCGCAGGTTGCAGAGCAAAGAGCAGAGCCGCAGGTTGCAGAGCAAAGAGCAGAGCCGCAGGTTGCAGAGCAAAGAGCAGAGCCGCAGGTTGCAGAGAAAAGAGCAGGGCCGCAGGATGCGGAGCAAAGAGCAGAAGGAGTGAACAGAAAGAAACACACAGCGGGATAGGAAAGGCTACAGACAGGGTTATGGGTACAGGTATAGGACCAAGAAATCAGACCAGGGTATGCAGCCCCCTGGCAAAGCAGAAACGAGACACACATGATACAGGTACAGGCCAGGGTACGAAGCCTCCTTAGAGGCAGAAATGAGAGATACAGCAAGACAGGACCTGGCAACTCAGCAGCAAGACACTATCTGAGAAAGTGTGTTGCTCAGGCATCCCCCTAGGGGTAGGGATGCCTTTAGTACCTGATACCGCTTCGCAGTTGGCAGGGGACACCTTATGAAGGTGCACACAGTCTCTATAAGAAACAGAAAGTGCCGGTGCCACCGCACCAAGCATACAGCCAGGAAGTATGCAGCAAGCAAGGACATGAGGCCCAGAGCATGGAGCCGGCCGAGGACAGAACTCACAGCATGGCCCGGAATGGTGAGTAACATGGGAGATGGGAAGCCATGCAGTGATGCCGGCAGGAATGTTACACTTAGGAATGCAATGCACATTTTAGTAAGTATTCGTCAAATACATAACTGACCATCTGTGATTGACTACCGTCTCTGATGAAATACCAGTGCCATCATTCAATATGTTAGAAGAGCTTACTGAAAATGAATCCTGTTCACCTATGAACAGTAAGTAAGAAACTCGGCAGTCAGGTTGAAGTGAAATGAAGCAAATTCTTTTTAACCACAGTCCAAATAGTTAATGTTTCGGTCCTGAAATTGGACCTTCATCAGAACTGATTGCCATGGGTATATTCTTTTGTATTGCCAAATTCAGCGCTGTTAGCAAAGTGACATGCTTCACTGAGGAATTCTATTAAAAAGAATTTGTTTCATTTCATTGCAATTTGAGCACCAAGTTCCTTATTTGCTTGTGAACTGGTTGGAACCCTAATTGAATACCTCGTCTCCAAACCAGGGAATGCCGTATATTTCTACAACACACCTATAAACAGTAGTGATGATGACAGTGATTTTGAAAGAAACTCATCAGGGCTACAAGTTTTTAATTAGCCGTAGCTCAATGACCACGTTAGAGAGCTAAATCTCCCCAAGAAATCAGCAGAATTGTTGGTGTCTACACTCATAGAGGAATTTATTACATCCGGAAACAAAACACATACTATCGCAACATACAGTTATATGAAAAAGTTTGGGCACCCCTATTAATCTTAAGCTTAATATTTTATAAAAATAGTTTTTTTTGCAACAGCTATTTCAGTTTCATATATCTAATAACTGTTGGACACAGTAATGTTTCTGCCTTGAAATGAAGTTTATTGTACTAACAGACAATGTGCAATCTGCATTCAAACAAAATTTGACAGGTGCATAAGTATGGGCACCCTTATCATTTTCTTGTTTTAAATACTCCTACCTACTTTTTACTGACTTACTAAAGCACTTTTTTTGGTTTTGTAACCTCATTGAGCTTTGAACTTCATAGCCAGGTGTATGCAATCATGAGAAAAGCTACTTAAAGTGGCCACTTGCAAGTTGTTCTCCTGTTTGAATCTCCTCTGAAGAGTGGCATCATGGGCTCCTCAAAACAACTGTCAAATGATCTGAAAACAAAGATTATTCAACATAGTTGTTCAGGGGAAGGATACAAAAAGCTGTCTCAGAGATTTAACCTGTCAATTTCCACTGTGAGGAACATAGTAAGGAAATGGAAGAACACAGGTACAGTTCTTGTTAAGGCCAGAAGTGGCAGGCCAAGAAAAACATCAGAAAGGCAGAGAAGAAGAATGGTGAGATCAGTCAAGGACAATCCTCAGACCACCTCCAGAGAGCTGCAGCATCAACTTGCTGCAGATGGTGTCACTGTGCATCGGTCAACTATCGGTCAAGATGACTCATGACTGATCTAAACTTCAAAGATTCATTGAACGATGCTGAGGCAGATGCATTGTCTTCTTCCGCTAGGTTTGTAGAGAATTATCACACAGTCTGCGGAGATAAGTCCTAGTGTTCGATGGGTCGTAGGCATACAGTATATATAGGATATAGCACATCTCATTAACTAGAGCTGATGGAAGAAAAATAAAGGCAGATTTAGAGTCAGCGACACAAACTGACCTTAAAACAGGTTAAATATCTCCGGCTCCAATTTCTTGTTCCCCAGTATCAGTTTCTTCAATAAAATCACAATTGTCACCATTTACCTCATATCCCAGATCTCACCGAGTTTTCGTCTTTGGCTTTATAGGTAAAGTCCTCTATAACATCAGAGCAAAGTCAGCGGGACCAGTGACCATATAATATATGTTCGGGCCTTCCAACTCTCCCTCAGTATATGCTTGCGGCAAGCGATAAATTGCCACGTGCAGTGACGTCACTATCAGTGCTGTGATGAGTGTGGCCACCTGAAAAGGGGTTGTGCACTACTGGAGGTCCTTCTTATAGCAAAAGTCTACCAAAATAAAATGTTTTAAATGCATATTTCCCTCCCGGACCAGCGCACCTCATCTGGTTTAGGCGCATAGATGGTTACTTGAACACAATTCACGTGATCAGCAGCTGCTGATTGATGGCACCCTTGTCTATTCCATCATGATCAACTTCGGAGGCAAAGTGCTGGTCTGACCAAGGTGAGGATTAATGATGAGTGAATGTGCTTGGATAAGGTGTTATCTGAGCCTGCTCGTGTGCTGAGTGTAAATATTTGAGTCCCTGCGGCTGCATGTCTGGCGGCTGTTTAACCGCCACAGCACATTGTCGAACAGCCGTGTGACATGCAGCCGTGGGGATTCAAACATATTTTTCAAACATGTCAAAGACTCTCAGCACTCAAGCATGCTCGGATAGCACCTTATGCAAGCACGTTTGCTCATCACTAGTGAGGATGCATTTTGTTTTGTTGTGCAGACTGCTGCTAAGTTGGGAAGGTGTTGTTGAGTAGAGGATAACCCCACTAAAGAGCACATCACACAGATCAGCTGCCACATCTTGATTTCTTTCATTTCTACTGTGAAGCTTATATGACAAGTGAACGTAAGAAATATAATCATGGCCGACTTTATGTCCAATAGAGGGTGCAGATGAATCTTAATAGGTTTTAGGTACTTGATCTGATTACTTGCGCTTTAGCATGTAATTGATCAGATAAGACGTCTATCCACTTTTCGTAGGCTACATCTTGTCATCTATTTATCTTTGGGTTTCAAAATTACAATCACCGTTAATTTGTAAAGGAAAATTGTGTTTAGCCTCTGCTAGAAAAACTTTGCTCTCAGTGATTCATTTTGCTGCCTACATGGTTTTGCACAGCTGTTGTATGAAGGAAAACTTTATTTCTTAGCAATCCTATCAGCAACATCATAAATCACTACTATTGTGTTATAGCTAAATAATAGCCGTGACTCAGAAATCTCAGGTCGTGAAAGAAATAGCCGCTTACTCAGAGATGTGTATTTGAGATTTACAAATTAGATATAGTTTAGAAGTAGATATTAAAGGGTATTTATCTATCTATATAGAGCAGTGATGGCGAACCTTTTAGAGACCGAGTGCCCAAACTGCAATCCAAAACCCACTTATTTATCGCAAAGTGCCAACATGGCAAGTTAACCTGAATACTGAGGTTTTAGATTAGAAAAACAACTTGGACTTTATACAGTCTGTAGCAAAGAGCTTGTAAGCGCTGCACTCCAAGCCTAAGATACTAGCCACCGATTGCAGTGGAGGTCTGTTCTTGAGAATGGAGAGGATTTAAAATCAAATGTAAAATTACAAATTTGTTTGTTTTTACAACCTCTTTGCAATTAAAGCCCTTTATTATGATGAAAATAACCCTTTACGCCAGGTATATAAAACTTAAATACCCAGAGTGCCAAAGTTAAAAGCTTGCACAAAGTCACTGGCCAACCTTGATATTTGTTAAAAAAACGTCTACAATTGAGGAAGTTTTTCCTTATCAAATAAAACTATAAACTTTTGGTATTATAGTGGAATAATTAAGTATAATATGTTATGTGAGAGCAGTTAAAAGCATATAACCCAAAGGCATAATTTAAATATATAACAGATACTGTATAATGGCCCCACATAGTGCGCCAAACTGTATAATGTGCCCACATAGTGCTCCATACTATATAAAGGCCCCATATATGCTCCGTACTTGTTTAATGGGGCCACATGGTGCTCCATACAGTATAATAGCCCCACATGATGCTCCAAACTGTATAGTGGCCCCACATGATGCTCCATACTGTATAATGGTCCCACATGATGCCCCATACTGTATAATGGCCCCACATAGTGCTCCACACTGTATAATGTGCCCACATAGTGCTCCATACTATATAAAGGCCCCACATGGTGCTCCATACTTTAATGGCCTCACATGGTGCTCCAAACTGTATAGTGGCCCCACATGATGCTCCATACAGTATAATGGCCCCACATGATGCCCCATACTGTATAATGGCCCTACATAGTGCTCCATACTGTATAATGGCACCACACAGGGCTCCACACATTATAATGTGCCCACATAGTGCTCCATGCTGTATAGTGGCCCCACATGATGCTCCACACTGTATTATGGCCCCACATTGTGCTCCATATTGTATAATGGCCCAATATAGTGCTCCATTCTGTATAATGGTCCCAAATAGTGCTCAATACTGTATAATGGTGCCACATAGTTCTCCACACTGTATAATGGCCCCGCATGATGCTCCATCCATACTGTATAATGGCCCCACATAGTGCTTCATACTGTATAATGGCCCAACATTGTGCTTCATACTGTATAATAGCCCCATATGATGCTTCATACTGTATAACGACCCCATATGATGCTCCATATTGTATAATGGCCACACATGATGCTCCATACTGTATAATGACCCCACATGATGCTCCATACTGTATAATGGCCCCACATGATGCTCCATACTGTATAATGGCCCTATATGATGCTTCATACAGTATAATGACCCTACATGATGCTCCATACTGTATAATGGCCTCACATTAAAAAAATACTACTCACCTTTGCTTGTTCCAACTCTGATCTGGTCTCTTCATATATCACAATCCTACCTGTGGGCACATGCGCCATCTCCTCAGCAATAGCGCCGTCACTCTCTTGAGCCCATTCGCCATCCCCCTATTTAGCATGTGCGCAGACTAATGGGATGGCGTACGGCGTGATGTGACGGTGTTCAGCATGATGGGACGGTGCACTTGTAGAGGAGAGTGGCCGCAGCTCTAGTGATGATGGAGATGGCGAGCGAGTTGAGGAGAGTAATGGCGGCATTGTTTTGAGGAGATGGCACTCTTGCCCAACAGGAGGGCTCTGTGCCCCCCACTGGCACGCGTGCCATAGGTTCGCCACTACTGATATAGAGAAACCATCATTTTAATTTATATCTGTCAAAAGTACATATAAAAATAAGAAACTTTTTAATATATCTTATCAGAGGAAGTTGCATCTTTCTCCTCCTGGACTGATTTTTTTCACTCTCAATTCATAGTTAATATCTCAATCTGTCTTCAGTGAATGCAGATATCCCTATTACAGAGATAGGAGATGACAGTTGGCTTTAAAATTCTATGGAGAGGGAGGAGCTAGAGGCCGACACTGACATTCTGCTGCAAGTTCTCCTGAAATTACACTTGCAATTCTCCATAGAACTTTATGAGCACCAATTGTCATCTCCTAACTCAGCAATGGGAAAACCTGCAATCACTGAGTACAGATTTTACTCTTGAATTGACAATTTTGAGAGTGATCAGTCATAGAGATGAAAGAAACAAGGTATATTACAAAATTACAAATTTTTACTTGTACTATTGATTTGTCGGGGTCGTAAAACGACAATTACCCTTCCTTCACCAGTCATTCCCAATTAATATGTGTGCAGGGCATCTGGTACCGGATAAGAATAAATCAGACAGGTAGCTGGTTCAAACTTAGTTAATGCCCCGTGCATCCACACATGTCTGCAGCGGTCACACCAACTGGCTTTATTCTAAAATACACAATACTATATTGAGTGTTAGGGGAAGGCGTGCATTAGGCGGGGTTTAAGCTAGCATCCAGTCTTCCTGATTTGTTCTGACGTCTTCTGGTGAATCCTCCCTTTCTTCACATTCCTGAGTTTCGATTCTGAAGAAATGAATCATCCCTCCAGACACAAACCAGAAACGAAACTGAACCCTGGCGGCCATCTTTAAATACAATTACATTTGCATTAACTAGCAGATAGGAAAAACTTATTGTTTTACAGTGTAAGATATATAAAAGTACAAAGGTATATAAGAAATATATTTTCACCTTGACAATCCCCCCTAAACACTAAGTTTTTCCCTTAAAGAAAGATCCTTCGAGACTCTCCATGTGATGGGAAAAGGGGAGGTGGATTTCTTCATCCAGACACCTCAGAAACTCTCCCCTAGCGAGAGGCCTCCAGGCAGCTGAACCCTTCACTAACCTCACATGGAGTTCTCCCACTGTCCCTAAACTAAATCTCTTAGCATCATCTGAGAATGGGAGGTTTTGTCTACTCTCTTGAGAGGAATATACTTCGGGATCTCCCCTGGATCAGTACCATCGTACTCTGGTGGGTCTACTTCTTGATTGAGGAAGGTGCCAGTCGGAGTTGCTTTGGCAATAACCTTTTTGTACAAGGGAATAACACAACAGAGGATTATCGATTCAATTATAAGGAGGGCAATTAGTAGTAAACAAACTTATTGAAGGAATCCCTTGATCCCACCTAACCAACTGGAGAAGAAAGATGTGTCTGCTCCAGCATACATGACACGTCGTCTTATTGTCCTAATTTGTTCAACTTCTTTAGAAACCTTCAGGTCTTTCGGATCTACATTTCGCCATTCAGGTCTGGCTGTCTATATTTCGTATCGTAAGTCTTTGGTCATACCGTCAATGAATGTATTTACCAATACTCTAACATCAAGTGGGTTTATGGGACTGTTTTCCATGTCTTCCCATTTCAGCTGTAACCGTCCAAAGTATAGCTCTACACTCTCTCCTTTGTCACATCTGTAGAAAATCTTAATTTGCGTCCTAGCACGTCACCTGTTTTCGTGCTCACTAACTACCTAGGCCTGCCTAGGTGCACTTATACGTCCATCATATGGTCATTATTTGTCTGTAGAATGAGAAAGGTTGGTTTTCAGGGTCAGCCAATTGCTTTTGCATAGCTAGCTAGTCAGAGGGCCTCCAGGGATAATACTCCTGTATCTGTCTTACCCTACCTGATGTGGTTGGTTCTCTGGTGGTGGGGGCGACATGACATGCTGGTCTACAGCTCCTTCCCAAAAGGATTACTGTCAGCCTACTCCTAAAAGTTAATGTCCCCACTATCCGCCAACCACAATCCTGTGTCAGCTTCTTATATCACTGCATGTGATCTTGTCTGGACAGGATTCAGTGTAATTCTCTTAGGTCGGGTTGCAGCACGGGTCATACAAGTGTTAGGGCCCAAGTCCTCAACTATATCCTGAAAGGCATCACAGCTATAATTAACAAATCTTTGTTCACTGTAATATATATATTTGATCCATTCAACATTTTTATTAATCTGCACCTGTGGGATTATAGAAGCAAAGCCGGCATAAATCTGGTTCTAGGCTTTAAACTGGTCAGGTACCCCCCTTGGCACCCCAATAGCATCAATATATACTAGTGGATCTTCTTCATAACTCATATGGAGCTGATCGAGACTTCTCCTCTTTCTGGTAGGTTCATCAGGTATCTTTGGTGTACATATATTGTGTATGTTTAATTAGCAAATCAGTATCTAGAGAACTGTTCTCTTTGCAGAAACTTGTCTTGAAGATCCCTACTGGTGTACCTGTGGTGTCGTGGGAATTATAGCAGGTATCATTGTCAGCTAATACGGTTACTTCTCCTGGGACCTTTAGTCTGGGTTCCTTATGAATCAGTGGGACGTAATCTGGGCAATCAGTGGACTTCAAACCTTTCAACAGATTCATGACACAGGCAGTGTGTCATCAGGAAAAAGCAATGCATGTGTGTATAGGTGTGTATTCGCAGCAGCACAAGCAATACATCCTACAGAGATATTCTGGACTCTTACATTGTATCTCACCCATTCTAACCACAGGTTTTTCCTTGGGGCTGTTTGTGTTTCTATGGAGAAAACCTCTTGCCAACTGAGACCTGGAATGGGTATCACTTCATTGACTACATTTTGCAAACGCTCACCTGGGCCTATTTTAGGTATACTGGTAACAGGGGCCTTGGTTGGTCTAGAGCTAATATCCTGGAGCTGTATATGGCCTAAATACGCATGGGGTCCAGCACTAAATACATAATTATAATTCCTTCCCAATACGAATGTCTGCAGATCAGCAGATTGGGCGTTCTCCAGATTCAGGAGGAGGGGGTGACAACTTTTACCCCATTTACAGCCCCTAAGTGGTTGCAGAAGGGCTGTTAGATGCATTCTCTCACGAAGACTCCTACCCGTCCCATCCTTGGGAACATGGCTTCACTACATTTATATCCCCAATCATCTCCCGTATTCCAAGCAGCATCTGTCCAATAATAACAGTTATTGTTGTCATTTCTGGTAACACACATATAAAACTGGATGATCTCCTCTACCACCCGTTCAGTCTCAAGGCACTTGACTACATCACAGAAATCAAATCGCCAGATATTTGCCGGGGCTGTCCGGTTTCCCCAGAGAATAGTGGGACTAGAATTCTTATTTACAACAGGGGCCGAAGAGGTAGGGGCGAGGATGGCCCTCAGTTCTAGGATCAAAAACAACAACAACATTTCCCTTCAGTCACTTCTGTGACTAAACACTGGTTCGGTCTCTTTACAATATGAGGCGTAGATCCGGGTGCTCTTTCCTTCAAATTTTACTGCAGTGGGGGTGACCGGGATCACCGTGTGAGGTCCTTCAAATCTTGGCTGGAGACAATCTCTGCGCACAAACTTTTTCACATACACCAGGTCTCCTGGCACAAAGGGATGGTGTCCAGGAACCTTGTCTGGGTCTGGAAGAGAACTGAAGACAGTTAAATGCACTTTGGCAAGGTGTCCATGTAAGGCCTGCACATAGCTAGTCAAGTCCTGGTACTTGAGCTGCAACTGTTGTGGAAAGAAACATTCAAGATTGGGGCTCCTGCCAAACAGAATCTCATACGGTAACAGTCCTGTCTTCCTGTTTGGGGTATATTTTACTGAAAACAAAGCTAGAGGAAGGCATTCTGTCCATGGTTTACCAGTCTGTCATTGCCTTCTGGATTTTAAGCTTAAGAGTTCCATTTAGTCTCTCCACTTTTCCACTGCTCTGTGGATGGAGTATGCAATGCTTGACTTACCCCCAGTGCTGCCATTACCTCTGACATGATCTCTCCAGTAAAATGGGAACCCTGATCGCTTTCAATGACTTCAGGAACTCCATACCTGCATATGATCTCAGCCATCAGTTTCTTCACCGTTGTCTTAGCCGTAGCTTTGGCAACTGGGTAGGCTTCTGGCCAACCTGAAAATAAATCAATGCAGACCAACACATACTCATACGTCCCTACCCTGGGTAACTGAATTTAATCAATCTGCAGTCTCTGGAATTGGTTAAAGGGGCCGGGGAGTGTGTTTGGATGGGGTTTTCACTGTCCTACCCTGATTATGTGTGGCACATATCATGCAGCTCTGTACCTGCCTTTCTGCGCAGGTGGAAAACCCGGGGGCAATCCATTGTTTCTGTAGGGTGTCACACATGGCCGTCTTCGAGTGGTGCACATTCCCGTGCAGAACCTGTGCCATCATTGGGTACAGTACCTGTGGTAGGCAGACCTTTTCACCCCTCCCCCATAGTCCAGTGACGGTATCAGAGCAAGCCCCTATCTTTTGCCACCTATCTTTCTCCTCCTTACTTGCCTGTTCTTGTAACCGGGCTAAGATGTCTTTCAACACAAGTGGAGATGGTGGGGTGTCTAGGTGATGTACTTGAGAGGCCACAGGAGTGCTTGCTGCTTTCTTCGCAGCCTGGTCTGCCAGTGCGTTACCCTCTGTCCGTCCATCAGTGCCTTTGCTATGTGCCTTTACCTTTATAATGCCTGCTTGCTTGGGTGGGAAACTGTAGTGCATTCATAAGTTGCTGGACTGCCTCAGCATGTTTAAAGGGGTGGCCATTTGCTGTCAGGAAGGCCCTGGCTCTCCAGATAGGCCCATAACCGTGTGCAATGCCAAAAGCATACCTGGAATCAGTGTAGATGTTTACAGTCTTACCTTCTGCTAGTTTGCACGCTTCTATGAGCGCCTTGAGCTCTGCTTCTTGTGCAGACATATGAGCTGGCATTGACTCTGCCTTGATTATCTCATGTTCTGAGACCACAGCATATCTGGTACAGTAGCATCCTCGGTCATCTTGGTGGCGGGATCCATCTACAAAAAGCTCAAAATCAGCATTAGAATAGGCACACTAGAGACCAGCCGTTTCCTGAGACATCAATTCTAGACAATCATGGGGTTTGGAAACCTAATCTTGTTCCTCTGGATCCATTCTAGAAAGAAAAAGAAAAAGAGTGTCCTTTTTTCATGTCACCTATATGTCACCTACTCCTCCCCCCTTTGGATCCAGGGGAACTAGGTGAAGAGTAACGGGGTTCAGGACAGTGCACCTTTTCAAAGTCTCATTAGTAGGCATGAGAATAGCACACCGAAGTCGCAGCTGTCTAGCCATGGACATGTGGCTAGGTTGTACTTGGTTAAAGATACTATGTACATCGTGTGGGGTGTGGACCATCAGTGGGTAATCCAAAACAATCTCTGAAGACTTGTGTAGCAACAGCTGGACAGACAACACGGGCCGAACACAGAAGGGACTTCCTCTTGCCACCGTATCCAGGCGGCCGCTGTAATAAGCAACAGGTCTCTGTTTGTCTCCATGAAGCTGAGTCAGCACACCTGTAGCATGTCCTGCATAGGTGATCTCTGTCTGCAAGGCAGTCTGCAATACTGTACGGCAATGCTCGGGTGTCTTGTAATCAGTATCTAGGGCCTGCAGTGTGTAGCACTATATCACAGGGCAAATTCCCTCCCTGGGTAGTCATAGCATCTCCTGGATGCAAGGGGCCATGAGCGGCAAGGTAGGCCTGACACTCTTGGGCTATAACTGGCCCCCCTTTTTTTGCTATCTGTTGGGCCAAACCACCTCTATATGACAGGGAAACAAAACTTCAGATTCCTAGAAAGTCTAGCTGAAAATTGACATAAGGCAGCTGGGAGGGAGTTAGATTCCTATACAGGGTTAAAAGGCGTATTGGAGTGTGAAGCTGGACTCACATGTACAAAGGGAGGGGGCAGAAGCTGGAATCTGTTACATGGAGATAAGAAACACTGATCTCGCAGCTGCAGCGATGGGGGCCAGTGAGCGAGCAAGAATCACTACGGCTAGTGATTTAACCCCTGCCTTTCTTGCTGGGCTAAATTCTTTTGAAAAAACTCTTTACTATTTTCAATATATCATCCGGAGTGGAAATCTCAATATCGGGTCTACTACAAAAAAGTATGAATGGGCTTTTTGTTACAGTGAGAATCCCAGATCTTCAAACACTACCATAAGACGCCCATAGAACTTCTCGGCAATCCAGGATATATTGGTGCCTTTTACCAATCTTTCAATTACTTACAAGTTTTCATCTAAGACTAGGCAGGTCTATTTCACTTTCAATTTCATACAGTACTTATTGCTGTAAACATAAATATCTCAGTGTGTATTGTACCAAGGACAGAGAAAACTTAGAATGCAATACATGGCCCCCCCCTCCCCCGTAGCCCACAGCGCCGAGGGGAAAAATTGCAAGCAGGGCGCGCAGGGGCACACACAGCCCCTCCCATCTAGTAACACGGAGATAAGAACTTCCACTGCATTCTTCAGCGCTGAAGGGAGAGCAAGAGCCCAACTCCATACCCCCCTTCTCCAGCACGTAGCGCAGATAAGGAGAAAGAAGAAGAAGAACTGACAAAGAAATCTCGCAGCGGTCTGCTCAGCCCCTCCCCTACAGTACACAGCACTGATACAAAGCTCCGTATCTTCTACAGTCACAAATTACAGCAGTTTTCAGACCTAATTTCTACAAAACTTTTCTATAATCCTCCGTGGTCTGGGCGGAGCCCCAAGGACGGTCCGTACGCACACACAAGGCAGGTCTCCGCCCAGGTTGGATTCTGCACAACACAAACAGGACACACCTACGCTTTTGGAGATCTCTTTCCGCCGCCATTACAGGGCGGTGGCTGGGACTACATTTTCATCATCAGTGGCACGGCGGCCATTTTACAATCTGTAAGATCACAGTTCACAGGCATTTTATAACCAAACACGGGCTCTACATTATCTGATCCTCCCCTCCATCAACCTATTTTCATCCTTTGTTCTTTAAGCCTCGCGCAACTCGCAGATAAGCTTCTTGACTGTCTCTTGCCCTCCCGTGACCATTGTCTTGACTTCCACGACATCCTCATCTAACTTGTGGGGCACAGACTTCTACTTTAAGATACGCAGCTTGGCTCCCAGGATACTATGGTTTTCTGCAGTAAAACCACTGGCAGCGATCTTCAACACTGAGTTCCACAGTACGGAGCCTCACGTTCGACGTACTAGGAAAAGAGCCTCGCGCTCAATATTTCCGTCCCTAACCTGAACAACAGTGATTACAGACTATCCTGCCACGATATCCCAAACAGTCGGGAGGCAGCCTCCTAATGAGACCCCTCCACAAAAATATAGGTGGTCCCCTCACGGAACGTCTTAAGTTACCTATTAGCACAGGTGGTCCCCTCACGGAACGCCTTATTTACCTGCCTGGACAGGTGGTCCCCTCACGGAACGCCTTATTTACCTGCCTGGACAGGTGGTCCCCTCACGGAACGCCTTATTTACCTGTCAGCACAATATCACAGAGGCTGCGTCTCCTATCCCTTTCTCTAAGCTGCCCCACAATCTACAACTAGCTCAATCTTTCACTCCACTTCACTACTGGACAATAGTCACGGGTAGGGTGGTTGAACGGAGTACAATGACCGGTGGAGGAGGTGTGGTGTACAGAGATCGCACAGGATGCGACGTCTCTCAGTTGCTGGTTCAGAGCGTGGCACAGGATCACGTTTGATCTCACCACTCGATCATTCACCTCCCGGACCCAAGGAGACTACAGACAAACCAATAACGGCTGAGACACTAGCAAGTGTGACATATACAGTGTACATGATCGCCACTTACCGCGTACGGAGGGTGATCAGTCCTCGAGGTCAGCCACTACGGGTATCATCCACAGACATCCAGGCATGGGTCCAGGGGGCCTCGGATCGCTGGCCACGCCCCCCGTTGGTCGCGCCAAAATTGTCGGGGTCGTAAAACGACAATTACCCTTCCTTCACCAGTCATTCCCAATTAATATGTGTGCAAGGGCATCTGGTACCGGATAAGAATAAATCAGACAGGTAGCTGGTTCAAACTTAGTTAATGCCCCTTGCATCCACACATGTCTGCAGCGGTCACACCAACTGGCTTTATTCTAAAATACACAATACTATATTGAGTGTTAGGGGAAGGCGTGCATTAGGCGGGGTTTAAGCTAGCATCCAGTCTTCCTGATTTGTTCTGACGTCTTCTGGTGAATCCTCCCTTTCTTCACATTCCTGAGTTTCGATTCTGAAGAAATGAATCATCCCTCCAGACACAAACCAGAAACGAAACTGAACCCTGGCGGCCATCTTTAAATACAATTACATTTGCATTAACTAGCAGATAGGAAAAACTTATTGTTTTACAGTGTAAGATATATAAAAGTACAAAGGTATATAAGAAATATATTTTCACCTTGACAGATTTACGAGAAAAATTAAAATGACAATCACTCTTTAAATGTCTTTTCACTTGTCATTGAGATGCACCCAAATATATTATTGGTGAAGTTGCACAATCTGAGCCCCAATACAGCAAAAGGACTATTAATGTCTATAGAAAAACCTCATAGGAATTTCAGGGTAAAACTCCATTTACTTACAGATCTCTCACCAATCAGACCAATCTTACAGATTATAAGATTGATTTATTAATGCTAATCCGCTGCTTCAATTACCGCCAATTGGCAACATATTTATTGGGTGTTTAGTAGCCTGTTTTGAGAGGCCATCACACTTCAGATGCGCACAGAACATTCTGTATTAGATATCGCTAAGTGATAGGCTGCCATTATTCTCGGCAGCGCAGCTCCTGTGTACCAAAGGTGATTGCTAAGATTGATGGTCTTTTGTGAACACCCAACGGATGAGTGTATTCCTCGTTCTTCAGGCGATCATCTGCCTGTTTACACTGCATGACTAGCAGGAAACCAGTATTCCTAGGAGATAGTGATGAGCGAATATACTAGTTACTCGAGATTTCCCAAGCACGCTCGGGGGTCCTCCGAGTATTTTTTAGTGCTCGGAAATTTAGTTTTTCTTGCCGCAGCTGAATGATTTACATCTGTTAGCCAGCATAAGTACATGTGGGGGTTGCCTGGTTGCTAGGGAATCCCCACATGTACTTATGCTTGCTAACAGATGTAAATCATTCAGCTGCGGCAAGAAAAACTAAATCTCCGAGCACTAAAAAATACTCGGAGGACACCCGAGCATGCTCGAGAAATCTCGAGTAACGAGTATATTCGCTCATCACTTCTAGGAAATATCGTTCACAATAATCATGTTGTATGCACCTTAACCCATATCCCCCAACAGATGTTCTCATCTTCCTCATCTCTTGTAAGTCTCCTAAAATAAAACCGTCCTATTCTCTGTAATGGAGTTGTCTGTCAGATATCTGTCTACAACCTACAGTCTCAGTGTTTGGCTTACAGATAAAACAGGCAAGATCAATTTTCTGGCAGATTGGACAGATTTCAATCAGATGAAATGGCCATTTACACACAACAGTTTTGGTCTAATTGCTCACAAATTTGTCGTCTTTATAAATGCATTTTTAAGGCTCGTACACATTAGCCTATTATCTGCCAAACCTGCCTGTATAGACTGGTTTGACTGACTGCCCGATGTGTATGGGGGTGTCGGGGGAAATGCCGAAGGGGCTTGTCCAACTTCAGACAGCCAATCGCATTGTTGGACCAGAGATAAGACGCTGACCGACGTGTCAGGCAGTGGCTTTCTGAAAGAGAATACAGGAGCGCTCGGTTGAGCAAGCACTCCTGTGTATGGGAGAGTCAGCTAGTCAGCTGAGTAGGCTGTTGGCCAAGCAATCACCCGACAACCATCTAATACGTCTGGCCATCTTTAAGCCTAATGCATGCAGCTGCCTTATGCATGAGTCCTCTGCTATACCTCTGTGGGCCTCTGATTTCATACTCAGACATATCAAGCTTGTATTTTCCGTATGAATCTGGAAGAAAATCCTTTAATGCTCCATGAGATGCTACATGAATGGGTTCTGGTTTTCCATCGAAGAATAGTTATGTATATTTGAGAGCGTCCAGAGGCTGCTTAGAATCACACCTAGACCTCATACAAGGGAGGACGTATAGCGTCTGTGCTGTGCTCTGTGCCTCAGAACACAATTTATATTGATGACATTTTGTTAGGACATGCCAATGCGGTTAGACTGATAGTTGGTGGTATGCTGGAATTTGCCTTTATACTGATTTGTTATAGTTTTACTATTAACATTGTATCGATTCATGCATTATTTTGCTGTTTTTCAGTGGTTAGCTGATGTTTACCAGGCTCAGGGAATGATGGTGGATGCAGAGATGTGCTACAGGAAGGGGTTACAGCTGGCATCCCAACAAGGAAATTGGAGTGGGAAACTCTCAAGTCTACTAAGATTATCCCTTCTTGCACTTAAAGTCTGTGTGGTACGTATGTTATACACAATATTTCATGTATTTAGTCTGTCCTTGTTCTGATTTGAACCCATGATCCCAGTGCTGCAAGGTGCTATCTCCTGAGCCATCATATTACCTATATATTATCCTGCCCTCTTATAAAAAAAAATCACCTTAATATCTCATCATAAGTCAGTGATGTAGGCGCTCTGTATACTCACTTATGCTTCCCCCATGGCCACGAGCTGTGGTAAGTGCCAACAATGAACTGGAGCAGCTCTGCATGGTCGTACACAGCCATTACACAGTACATAGCACAGGCACATTTATAAGATTATCTCAGCACAGGAATTTTTTTTTTTACATCTAATTGTGGAAGTTATTACGATTCCATGGTTTATTGATTAAAATGTACTTTGATCTTGGGACTTCTTTAACACACACAGAACAGTACTGCATTGTAGACTATGACCATAAGCCACTCTGTTTAATAGACTACTAATCTGATTAGAAATGGGAGAATCGATTTGCTGAAGTTTGGTACTCTTTAACCGCTGGATGGAAGGCCTGTGAATCTCCTTGCCTCCCAGCTTTCCTCGTTCTTCTATTGATTTGCTGGGTTGGTGGGATGTCATCATTGGAACATGCCAGAAGAACTGTGAATGCCGAGTGGTAAGATTTCAATAAATTGTTTTGAATGTTTGCTCCATTTAGGCTCAGGTTCCTGATACTCGCTGGCCAGCACTCCTGCAAGAGGCCACAAGTGAAGTTTTGAAGATGACCTCCTGCCCATTGGCCATTCTTCTTCAAGGAATCCTACAGTTCAGCACAAAAGGGTCACGGTGAGATACAGTAATCTCTTTTTATTCTAATATATATGTCATAGACTTCATAGCTGTATATTCTAAGGCATTCTTATATCTAAGACAATTCAGGTCCATTACGATCTGCACCATAATTCTAATTTCAGTTTATTATGTATTTCCTACTTCGTTTATAGCACCAACTTGTTCTGCAGCGCTGTACAGAGATTGTGACTATTCACATCAGTCCATGTCCCCAATGGGGCACACAACCTAAAGTCCCTTTATCAAGCAAACACATACACTAGAAATGACTTAATAGTATCTTTTAAGTATGGTTCTAGAGTTTGGGAGGAAACTATGGAACTTGGAGAAAAGTCTCACAAACTCAGAGAGAAAATACAAACTCTATTCTAGGAACAAGGTTATCTGACCTACTATGGCTATTGAAAATCCAACTTTTAAGGTAAAAAAATACAGATATTGGGTATTCAGAAGAAAACAGAAATTACCTTAAAATGTGATTAACAGGTTATTTAGTGTAAAACAAAATAATTTAAAAAAAAACAGTGCCTAAAATTGTGTTTTTGTTTGTTTTTTTTACTATATCCATGTCACAGAAAACGAGTATACATGTATACATGTACCGTATACCATATTTTTCAGACTATAAGATGCACTCCTGTTTTAAACAGCAAAAATAGCAAAATCGAGTGTCCTACTAATTAACAATTTTCTGTTGATGTGAAGAATTGGAGGGATAAATAGCACTAATTTTAATACATATACATAGCACTGCTGCATCCCCACAGTACCTGCATATATGCGCTCTGCATCAACATGCACACAGCACTGCTACATCAACATGCACGCAGTTCTGCTTTATCAATACACATGCATGTCTGCTACATCAGCTCGCACGTATATGTGCCACATCAACACGCACGCATATCTGCTACATCAGCACGCACGTATATCTGCTGCATCAGCACATACGCATGTCAGCTACATCAACATACGTGCACCACTGCTACATCAGCAGGCACGCATCTCGGCTACATCAACACATGCAGTTCGGCTTTATCAACACACATGCATCTGCTACATCACTACGTACGCATGTCTGCTATATCAGCATGCACGTATATCTGCTACATCAACACGCATGCGTGTCTGCTACATCAACACACGCATCACTGCTACATCAGCACGCATGCATCTCGGCTACATCAACACGTACGCAATTTGGCTTTATCAACACGCACACATCTCTGCTACATCAACACATATGCAGTTCGGCTTCATCAACATGCGCACATCTCTGCTACATCAACACGCACGCAGTTCGGCTACATCAATATGTACTCATCTCTGCTACATCAAGACGCACACATCCCTGCTACATCAACATGCACGAATCTCTGCTACATCAACACGCACGCATCTCTGCTACATCAACACGCACGCATCTCTGCTACATCAACACGCACGCATCTCTGCTACATCAACACGCACGCATCTCTGCTACATCAACACGCACGCATCCCTGCTACAGCAGCACGCACACATCTCTACCACATCAGCACGCATGTTTGCTACATCAACACGCACGCATCTCTGCTACATCAACACGCACACATCTCTACCACATCAGCACGCATGTTTGCTACATCAACACGCACGCATCTCTACTACATCAACACGCACGCATCTCTGCTACATCAACACGCACACATCTCTGCTACATCAACACGCACACATCTCTGCTACATCAACACGCACGCATCCCTGCTACAGCAGCACGCACACATCTCTACCACATCAGCACGCATGTTTGCTACATCAACACGCACGCATCTCTGCTACATCAACACGCACGCATCTCTGCTACATCAACACGCACGCATCTCTGCTACATCAACACGCACGCATCTCTGCTACATCAACACGCACGCATCTCTGCTACATCAACACGCACACATCTCTGCTACATCAACACGCACACATCTCTGCTACATCAACACGCACGCATCCCTGCTACAGCAGCACGCACACATCTCTGCTACATCAACAGGCACACATCTCTGCTACATCAACACGCACACATCTCTGCTACATCAACACGCACGCATCCCTGCTACAGCAGCACGCACACATCTCTGCTACATCAACACGCACGCATCTCTGCTACATCAACACGCACGCATCTCTGCTACATCAACACGCACACATCTCTGCTACATCAACACGCACACATCTCTGCTACATCAACACGCACGCATCCCTGCTACAGCAGCACGCACACATCTCTGCTACATCAACAGGCACACATCTCTGCTACATCAAAACGCACACATCTCTGCTACATCAACACGCACGCATCCCTGCTACAGCAGCACGCACACATCTCTGCTACATCAAAACGCACACATCTCTGCTACATCAACACGCACGCATCCCTGCTACAGCAGCACGCACGCATCTCTGCTACATCAACACGCACGCATCTCTGCTACATCAACACGCACGCATCTCTGCTACATCAACACGCACACATCTCTGCTACATCAACACGTACGCATCCCTGCTACATCAACACTCTGATGCAGATCCTGCCTGCTGCACTCAGGTACAAACTCTGTCTGCTGCATTCTAAATCAAACTCTGCCAGCTGCTCCCTCCAGTCTGTCCTCTGGGTCCAGCTGCTCCCTCCAGTCTGTCCTCTGGGTCCAGCTGCTCCCTCCAGTCTGTCCTGGAGTCGCACTTGGCGTTCATTGGGAGCCAAGTCTAACCTCACCATCAGAGGCTCTAGTGAACATTCAGGTGATCACTTAGTCACGCTCCTCCAGGCTCTCCACGGTCCGTGACACAGTGGTCCCACAAACCACCTCTGTGACATTGGGTCAGCATTCCTCTGCGATGAAAGGAAGCTGCCTGTAAGACACCCTTTTTTTAACCAAGATTTTTTGTTACTAAAAAGTGTGCATTACCAGTTGAAAAAATGAGGCATAAGTACACCCAACAGTGGAAAGGAACAATACTATTTATCTCACATCAAGATGGCCTCAGATTGCCATATCACTAAAAGAGGCGCTGAAGTGAGGCAAAAAAATGGCATCTCAGGAAGGGGGTAAGACTTTGTTCCTGCTGATTTTTTCCTCCGATTTGATAATGCTGCTTTACATAAATATTAGTAGACATCCTGCCACCTTTTGTCGCTGCGATTGTAGGCTGAAATAATATTCTAGATAGTGAAATGTCATATCCACTAGTTGGCCCTCCTTTGAGCCCACTGCGTAGCCCACGCTGGGGTCGCCTATGTCTCTTGAAGTTGGCGTCAGTATGCGATGCGCTTGGAAATTAATCTTGGCGCTGGGTCTGTGTAACTGACAGTAAATCCATGGCTCTTGGCACAACATTTCTATATTGTCTATGATCCCATTACTTTGTATTACAGAGAACCTGTCGCCACCTTTATGTTCCCCTCTCTCATGGCATCGCAAGGTGGTGACAGACACACTGATTTCTGTGCTCTGGCAATTATGTATCTCTGTCCTGTTGGATGTGGAGGAAGTCAAATGTACCAGATACAGGTCTTCTAAGGAGGACGTGTCTCATATCAGTCTACTGATCTGTAAAGGGAAAAAAGAGCAGTGTGGTTTAGTCAAGTAGTTACTTTGATAATCCCTGTCAGAATGGCTGTGTAATGAAAGTTTCCAACACCTTGCCTGATTGGCAGCTTCTAAGTGACTTTTCTCCCTGCTGCTGCTGAGATCTCTCAAAGCTCAGCACAAGCTGCAGCTATCTGGCTGGGTGGCTGGAGAGTGTATACGCTTTCACTAATGATTATTTCACTCATGATTATTTCACTCTACAGTATATCTGGGCTCATCTTATTTTCAGGATTATTCAGCCATTATGACATGGCTTTTCAAAGTAAGTACACCAGCCTAATCAGGTCTAAGAAATACATTTTGCATTGTGAAATCTGCTGACAGATCCACTTTAAAGTAATCCCATTCACCCAAGGAGAGCCACACTTGACTAAGTGTTTATGCCCTTTCCTTTAAGCGAGGGTCTCAGCACTTGGACCCAATCAAATCGTTTTACATGTTTTACTATGACATGTAAATTTTTTTGGAAGGTGCGTATGTTTCCACACCCTCTCTAGTGCTTGTATGTGGGTATGATTATATGGCACTGCTTTAACACGAGCTTTAGATCCCTGTCATGGACTGTACGTTATTGTCCTCCCCAATTTCTCTTGCCTAGTTAGTAGCATTTCTCTTAGAGTCCAGTTATATTATCCTTTGTGGCTTTTTCTGCTATGTAAAGTCTATCGGTATCCCTGCAGCCACAGATTTCCTATTTTGTGCTACTGTATGGCACTGATAAACCATGTAAATGATATAAACTGGTATAAAGTAAATAATAAATGAGATAATGATAAAATGATTTGAGCTGTAAGAGGTGGTCGCCTTCCTATTATTCTTATAGGCAGTTTAATGGCTCTGTTTCCATATTGATGATCCGTGCTTAGAAAATTTGTAAGCAGTGATTTATTGTAACCGGCTAATGTGCAGATATTCTTATTAATCCTGAACTAATGCATATTGCCTGTGACTAAATTAGTCTCTCAACAAAATCATAGTTCCACAACTTACTGTTTCCTTTATTAAATTTCTCCCGCATTTCCAGCGAATTGTGGTCTTTGGTAGGAGATGTTGAGTGGTGGGACTGAGGTGTAGGCTCGATTGGGACACTCGGCAACCTTTAGAACGAGGGTCCCTTAGTTTCTTATAGGATGTAATAGTGACTGCAGAGTGGAATAAAACATTTTTGTTTTTTATTTAGTCTCTTGCAGAGATATTAGCAATCAAAGTATTTGACACCTAATAAGTTAACATCCACTTGAACTTAAAAAAGTTATCAGACAGTTTTCACTGGTGGCATGTACTTCTTCTCCCTGTATGATGCTGACCAATCATAAGCATCACTTAAAGGAAAGACGAATAGGCACCCACAATAGCTTAGAGCAAGTTTCTCAGATTGAGAGATATAATGATACAGCCCTGATCTCCTGGTGTAAGCTCCTGCATGAGTCAGTATCAGGGAAGGGGCAGTGCAGCTGAGTTCAGCTGTGTCACATCACACAGCTTGTATCAGTTCACATTATTACTTAGTGTGTCAGTAATCACACTTATGTGTGCTGTGCTCATGTAATTTGTACTCCCTGTTCAGTAAGATCAAGCCTGTCATTACATCTCACAGCCTGCCTGTTCTTTACTCTTCCTGTGTAAGATGTAATGGCAGCCTGCTGTTTTCTCACTGAAGAGTGATTACAAAATGCCCAGAGCACAACACACATATAGTCATGGCCGAAAGTGTTGGCACCTTTGAACTTGTTCTAGAAAATGGAAGTATTTCACCCTGAAAATTATTGGAATTACACATGTTTTGTTATATACACGTTTATTTCCTTTGTGTGTATTGGAACAACACAAAAGAAAACAGAGGGGGAAAACAGGCAAATTGGACATCATTTCACACAAACCCCATGAACCAGACACAGTTGTTGCAGCTGGAATTTTTGAACACTCTTCTTTTGTAAACTGCTCTAGGTCTTTTCAATTTTTCTTTGGCGTCAACGTCCTAGGGAGATTAACTACCGTGCCATGGGTTGTAAACTTCATTATGTTGCGCACAAGGAATATCAAGATCTCTGGAGATGGACTTGTAAGCTTGAGATTGTTGATATTGTTCAACAATTTTGATTTTCAAGTCCTCAGACAGTTGTCTTGTGTGGCACACACAGACACATAATGCAAAGATTGAGTCAACTTCTTTCCTTTTTATCTGGTTTCAGGTGTGATTTTCATTTTGTCCATAAGGTTATTTGACACAGGTTTTGTGTGAAATTATGTCTAATTTGCCTTTTTTTTCTCTTTTTTTTGTGTTATTCCAATACACACAAAATAAATAAAAATGTATAACAAAACGTGTAATTGCAAAAATTTTCTTGGAGAAATACTTCATTTTCTGAAACAATTTCAACGGTGCCAACACTTTCAGCTATGACTGTAAGTGTGACTACTGACACATTTTTGGACGTGCAGCTTGGAGAAGGGCAGTGCAGCAAACGTGACAATATATGAGAGGAGGATAGCTGATAGGGGTTTGTAATGTGATACAGCTAAACTCAGCTGTGCTGTCCCTCCCCCATAAGGACATTACCTGCAATGCGTTAGTCATCAGTGTTTTTGAATCGTGCAGAAGGTTAAACCAGGAGATCAGGGATGTCTGTCATTAATCTCCTACATCAAGGCATCTTCTCTAAGCTATTGTGGGGAGTGTTCTTCTTTCCTTTGAGTGTTGCTGCCTGCTTGTGATTGGTCAGCATTAGTGATGAGCGATTGTGCTCGGATATGGGGTTATCCGAGCATGTTTGGGTGCTAACATAGTATCTTGGGCGTTCTTGAAAAATATATTCGAGACCCCACGGCTGGATGCATGGAGTGCCTGTTTGATAGGCCAGCCGACAGGCATGCAGCCGTGGGGACTCAAACATATTTTTCGAGCATGCCCAAGATAAATCGATTAGCTTTCTGTTACTTGTAGAACAGCTACACAAAGCTTATATTGAAGTCATATTAATGCAGTTTCTTTCTAGCAGTTTACCTGAAATATCGGAAACCTGAACTTGTATAGGAAGATGGTGACAAACACCATTCCAAGCTTAAGTCTTGGTTTTAATTTCCCTAAGGAAATAAAGCATCTAGGGTTGTTACTCTATTACCACCAATATTTTTCATGGGCTGCCCATGTTTATCAGCTGGAAATCCATTAACATTTGATTTTACTTTACAACGTGCAGGTAAAAAAACCCCATAAAGATAAACTAAAATGTCAGATAACCGACTCGTATAAATGCATCAGTTCTCTAATCCTAAGGGAAAGATGCCTGCACTCCAACTCAGCTCATGGATAGGTTTAGATGATTACTTGGGCATAGTATAATGACTAGTTCATGCATCATGGCATACAGGATTTATTATGCGCTCATCTTGTGCCCTTACAAAGCCCACAGCCTGACCGTGCACACGTGGTTAATATGCTTCACTAGAAACAAGGATTTCACTGCTGGGGCTAAATCTGTGTCTTCTACCTATTCTGTCTCCTGTGGAGGCTCCTCACATAGAATATGTACACACATGATGTTTCTATAGAGAAAATGATATGTGGTTTTATTACAGGTATTTAAAGATAAAAAAAAAAAAAAAGATGTATGATCTAGTAGCCATCACAATGTCTGAACACTGGCAAAGATTGTAACAGAATCATGGTCTGGAATCACTAAAAAATGTCAAAAGGGTCAGATGCCGGACTCCCAACAACCCCAGCGATCAGCTGATTGAAGGGTCTGGAGTGCACCTCTCTGTACAATGTGTAGGGGCAGTGACTGGTACTGCAAGCTCTGCTGATCACTTGTATGGGAGAGACATACAGGACCATTTATGAGCCCTGCATACCTTACCAAGCTATGGCACTTATGGTGCGCTGCGGCCCTTGGCATTAGCTGACCAGTGGGGTGCGAGAATCTTCGCACAACCTCTCCGGTGCCCTTTTATCTCCATCTTCTTGCCACTTCCTATGAAGTCCTGCCTGTACCACCTGACTTCTGATTGCCACATCTACAGGGGTTGGACAAAATAATGGAAACACCTGGAAACATCAACAAAGGTTAGTTTAATATGGTGTAGGTTCAACTTTTGCGGTGATTACAGCCTCAATTCTCCGAGGTATGGATTCATACAAGGTGTGAATGGTTTCCAAAGAAATTTTAGCTTATTCTGCAGTTAAAACCCCCTCCAGTTCTTTGAGTGACGATGGCGGCGGAAATCGACGTCTAACTTGAATCTCTAAAATCGACCATAAATGCTCAATAATGTTGAGGTCTGGGGATTGTGGGGGCCAGATGAGATGCTCAACTTCATTAGAATGTTCCTCGCGCCATGCTTTACCGATTCTAGCTGTATGAATTGGTGCATTATCATCCTGAAAGATGGCGTTCCCCTCTGGGAACAGTTCTTGAACCATTGGATGCACTTTGTCGCCCAAAATGCCTAAATAATCTCGGCTGTTAATTCTTGCATGAAGGGATACCATTGGCCTGGCAGACCTCCACGAAATAGCACCCCAGATCATCACAGAACCTCCACCATGTTTTACGGTTGGGAGAAGGCAGTCTGGATAGAATGCTTCTTTCGGCTGTCTCCAAACGTACACTCGGCTGGAGGTCAGAAATAGGGTAAACGATGATTCGTCTGAGAATATCACATGTTTGCACTGCTCGAGGGCCAATTCTGGAGGTTTCTACACCACTCTAAACGCTTGGAAACATTTGTCATTGAGAGAAGCGGTTTTCTAATTGCAGCTCTTCCGTGGAATCCAGATTTGTGCAGCTCCCGACGAACAGTTTTCATGGAAACTGGGTTCTGTAGGTGTTCATTGAGCTCAGCAGTGATTTTCAGAGCTGTGGTCTTGCGATCCTCTCTCACAATTCGCTTTAGAGTCCGACGGTCTCTCAGTCAACTTTGACTTTCGGCCGGACCTGTGCTTTGCTGCGGACATTTTTCCTTCTCTTTCAAATGCAGTCATTACTTTGGAGACAGTACCTCTTGACACGCCAAGCATTCGGGCACTTTCTATTACACTAGCGCTAGACTAGATTTGAAAATCTGAGAGGTCATCCATTGGTATCAGGTTCTCATCAATGTTCTTACAATTATGCAAAACAAACAGTTAATTTACATACACATATCATATAACACAAATAATCAACTACAAAACATTACCATATGTCACGGTTTGCATGTTTATAACATGTTCGAAGATTAAGATGCCAAAACGTTAGGTGTTTCCATTATTTTGTCCAACCCCTGTATGTGGATCTGCACACAAGGTATCATGTATGGGCTTGTTGCTACTGTAAAGACTGAGCGAGCACAGTTCGACCACAGAAAATATACCAGAAACTGGGGTACAGGAAGAGCAGTACAACAATTCTGCTTGTGCTCGATGGCCAAAATTGTAGAGAAAAGCCTAGATAAGGTTCCTAAATAATGAAAAAGGTGTGTGGGTGTTTAAAGGAAAACCAGTTAGGTGGTATAACCTCAGAGACAGGAATTAGCAAACCCCTTTCATTCCCAGAACATGTTTGTAGTTACAAAAATAATGCAGGATTTTCATGTTGTTCTATAGTAGCTGAGTCATTGACTTGGGATTTTCAGGACTATATTTTGCTTCTGATTGAATTTACTTAAATTATTAACCAGTCAATATTAGTCTATGGGTTGCCATGTTTTTTGTCTTGAGTTGTTAAAAATAAAAACCAACACTATTTCGTAGTCATACACATTGGATCTCCCAAAGGGGTGGTCTACCAGCTTTCCCTAAATCACTTGTTTGCTTTTAACAAACCATTTAAGCACCATGTTTGGTTGTCATCGGGCTTTCCCAGATATCACCTCGCCGTACCTTGTGGTCTAGTCGGCATGTCCAAGCTATGACAAGTGCTGACCACCAGTTTTTGAGCAGATAATTCAGGTAACAATCAATATGGCTGCACTTCTTGTCGAATGTCTGCCTCAACAAAACAGAGAAATGGAAAATCTGACTGTAAGAATTAAACCTTTTTGGCTAGAACTCTAATTTGTGAATTGCTAACACATGACAAGCTTCACATTTTGGATGGAAATATTGTTTAAGAATCTCTTTTTACTTAGGATTTTTTATATTTTAAGCAAAATACAACCTCAGACATGTATATGATCCCGGGTCCTTGCACATGGTGTTTTATCTATGAATCTTTCTGTGGCGCTCTACAATGAATGAATGTTTAGGGATGAGATTTTGTTGAGAACAGTTAGGATTTGGCGTGATCTCCTCGAGTGTTTAGTACTCAACCCAGAGCCGGCCATCTGTGATCTCATCCTGGCAGAGATATGGATGTACTGCAGCAAGTCAGATTTTTCTCTCACAATTTTCTCTTGCCTACAAAAAAATATATATTTGTATATTTCCCTTAATATGTCTTTCTCATCCTAATTTACGAAAGAATATCCTGTATATGAAGACATTTTGAGGAAGAGAACACAGAGGACTGGAGGGTCTAAAATTCTGTTTATTTCTTTGAAAGCCTTGATTTCTAATTTACGCTTGCGTCGCTTGTACATAAGACATGAAGAAATCTGGATCTGCGTTAAGACATATCACCATCTTGCATAGAGTTAATTTTGGTGTGCATTATATAAATTTTATGCAGATTTCTAAACATGTGCTAGGAATATATCTTAAGCCTTATATTCTATAGCCTGCATCTGTGTCTTATCAGCAGCAGTCGTTGCTGAGCTCCGATGGCTGCTTTTAACCATTTAAATGTTGGTGTCAGTCAGAGGCATTTAAAGAAATTTAGCACAAGGTAATCTGAGAGCCACATAATGTAGGGGCAGAGACACTGATTTCAGTGATGAGTCACTTACTGGGCTGTTTGCTGTAGTTTTAATAAAATCACTGCTTTGTCAGCAGAAGTTTATCACTAGAGAACTAGTAACAAGGTGCAACAAGGTGGTCCAACCACACACCCCCACCACTGATTGGCAGCTTTCTACTTATGAACCCTGCACACAGAAAGCTTCCAATCAGTGGTGTGGGCGGGGTTATACAGGACTCAGCATTCAGAGAGCTGCTAGATCTGCAGCAAAGAAAACATTTCTTAAAGGGAATCTGTCACCCCATTTTTGGCCTATAAGCTAAGGCCACCGGCATCAGGGGCTTATCTACAGCATTCTGTAATGCTGTAAATAAGCTCCCGATGTAACCTGAAAGGTAAGAAAAACAAATTAAATTATACTCACCCTGGTGCGGTCCGGTGCAGTCTGGTCCGATTGCAAAGTACTGCAGTGCGCAGGCGTCGGGAAAGGTCAGAGAGGTCCGGCGCCTGCGCACTGCAGTATTTTGCTCTGCCCTCAACAGGGCAGACAGAGTACGCCTGTGCTGAGCCGTGACAGGAAGCAAAGAAGTGGATGTCATCGTATGAAGAAGGGAGGCCCCGGACCGCGACGCCAATCGGACCAGACTGCACCGGACCGCCCCTGGGTGAGTATAATCTAACTTGTTTTTCTTATCTTTCAGGTTACATCGGGGGCTTATCTACAGCTTTACTGAATGCTGTAGATAAGCCCCTGATGGCGGTGGCCGCATCTTATAGGCCAAAAATGGGGTGACAGATTCCCTTTAATTAAAACTGTTATACCCAGAAAAGTGAGACATCGCTGAAATTAGGGTCTCTACCTCTACACGTTGCTGCTTCCAGATGGTGTAGATGGAACCTGTCACCAGGGCTCATGCACATAGGCCATCTGCCACTTGTGACAAAACTGTGGGGCACCTATAGTTTACCATGGCATCCAAAGGGGCCCATTGAAGACCCCCTTCACTGCCATCTTGATACACCTGTAAGGAACCCATTGTCATGAAAAAAAAATATTTTTTTTAAATACATTCAAATCACGCCACTTCTCTGCCATTAAAAATAAAGACCTTAAAAAAATAACAAAAATAAGCATATTTTCTATTGACACAGCCATAAAAGTGCAGTCTATTAAAATATAAAATTAATTAACCTCAGTGGTAAAATCCATGAAGAGAAAAAAAAATTAAAGATTTGTGATTTATACTGCACCTCCCGAATAAAATGCAATAAAAATCAATCAAAATGTGTTATGTACAATAGATTTGGATCAATAAAAAGAATCGGCTCACCAAGCAAAAAAAACAAGCTCTCACAGCTCAATCAAAGGAAAAATGTTAACTTTCAGGGAACGTAGAAAATGCTGATTTTTTGTTTACATTTTTTTTCCAACTCTTAAATTAAAAAAAACTTTGCAAATGTGGTATCTACATAATCATAGTGGCCTGGAGAATCATGTTTTTAGGTCCTCTTTAGCACAAATAGAATGCCTTAATAACAAAACCCCAAAAGCCAGAAATAATAAAAAAAAAAAATTCAACATTTTGTCCCATTTGGAATTTTTTTTCCTGTTTTCCAGTACATTATTAAATTAATGGTGTCATTGAAAATTACAACTCGTCCTACTCTTGGAAGACAGGAGATAAAAACGAAAATGCAAAAAATAAAATTGTCTGCATAGACAAGGGGTTATTTATTATATTATATGTAGCTTAAATAAGGCAAATTTCAGCTGCCTTGTGCTATTGCATCAATATCTGTACCAATGTGCCTTACAATCAAAATCTCCAGCAGTGCACACAGACAGGTAGCCATTAGTGATGAGCGAGTGTACTCATTGCTCGGGTTTTCCTGAGCACGCTCAGGTGATCTCTGAGTATTTGTAACTTCTTGGAGATTAAGGCTATGTTCACACTTTGCGTTTTTTGCTGCGGATCCGCAGCAGATTTGCCGCTGCGGATCCGCAGCAGTTTTCCATGCAGGGTACAGTACAATGTTACCCTATGGAAAACAAAAAACGCTGTTCCCACTTTGCGGAAAATCCCTTTAAAAAACGCGCGGAATTGCTGCGGAAAAAAAGAAGGAGCATGTCACTTCTTTCTGCGGATTCCGCAGCGGTTTTCAACATGCACCAATAGGAAAGTGCTGTTGAAAACCCGCAGAGGAATCCGCAGAAGAAACCGCAGGAAAATCCACAGGGAAAACCGCAGCGGTTTTTCAATGCGGTTTTTCCAAATCCGCTGCGGAAAAATCCGCAGCAAAATCTGCAAAGTGTGAACATGCCCTTAGTTTTCATTTCCTCATCTGCATGATTTACAGCTGATAGACAGCTCGAATACATGTGAGGATTCCCTAGCAACCAGGCAACCCCCACATGTATTCAGCCTGGCTAGCAGCTGTAAATCCTGCAGCTGTGTCAACAAAACTAAATCTCCGAGCAGTCACAAATACTCGGAGACCACCCGAGCAACGAGTATACTCGCTCATCACTAGTAGCCATACTTGTTAGACCAAAACTTGCCGGATGAGACAAGCATCTAAGGTGTATGACTGTGTCCTTACATTCCCCCAGATATCAGAGGCTTGTTAGTTTTCAGCTTGCCTAATATTTTTTGTTTTCATGGAAGATGAGCTGCCACAAGAGATATTTGGCAGCAGCTTTATAACAGCTGATTACTGTTATATTGGTGTAAATTAGGAATTAAGATCCCCTCTGATTGCCACTGATTGTCCCATGCCCACTGTTCCACCCCAACTGCAAGACCGCTGCCCGGAGGAGGGGTTGAATGGAGCGGTGGCTGCACTTGGGTCCTGCCACTTCGGCCTACAATAGTCAAGTGCAGCCTTGTTCTTGTGGCTGGGGTGGAACAGGCGATACAAGACTTGTATTCTGGTTATTGGTGGGTTTCCAGTGGGTCAGATCCACACCACTGTAGCAGTTATCACCTATTTACTACATATAAAAAAGAACAAACATGGAGGAGGTACTTAGGGGACAGTTGAAAGGAAAAAGTTTTATTCATCCAACTAGATGGGTGAATAAAACTCCACTTTTTTTTCTTTATCTTGGATTCCTTAAAAGCATTTTTGGTCTTTTGTATACACTGAGGACTTTCTTGGCTACTGTCACCACTAACTGAAGACTGCTCTCCTTTCCCTTGTTTGCTGTTTAGTGGGTAGGGGATATTTTGTGTAAATTGGAATACCCCTTTAAAGGATGGAGTTTTTTTATTTAGTTTCGTTATATGTGATTCTTTATTTCTGTTGCATGATAAATACCAATGTTTTTTATCCTGCAGGAAAACCAGGCAGCTTTTGGAGAAAGTGGTTTACCGTGCAGTCTGCAGTGAGTCTGTCTCCTCCGTTGCCCGCTGGTATCTCTTAAGACATTTACATGCCAAAAATGATGATCAGTTGATAGAAGTAAGTCTGTATTCTGGGTTTAGTGATTGATTGCTCCAGTCATGTCTATTTCTAAAAACATTAATTACTAGTGTCACTCTAACATGTCATGATCAAGTTACCATCGACAAGCTCATACAGGCGTCTGACAACCACTTATTGTGCGGCACAGATGACTTAATCGCTGCTAACTCATGTCACCTCCTATGAATGATCGTTACCCAAAGATAATTTCCTAGGTATTAACCTATACATGAGATGTTCTATTTATTGGTGGAATAAGGCAGCCTAAAACCACAAGGGGCTGACGAATCACCCTTTTCTGGGTGCTCATGCATAGGCCTAGTGGGTAACCTCTTAAATCATGGCACAGTGACATTGGTGAACATATCACATGCAAATGACAGTCCAGCGCCAATTATTTACATCTTAAGAAAGTTATTGTGCCACGATGCTTAACTGCTTTGTGTAAAGTACTGCTTTGTCAGTGTGTACTGATGCCAGTATGCGCTGCCCCTAAATAGATTCCGCACAACCACCCACATACCGTCCATGAAGTCACAACAAATTACAGGTTATCAGGAACGCACTGATTGCAGCTCAATAATTCAGCTCCTTTTTGTAATGAGTTCTCGGCTTTCCAACAGAATTCTTTATTTCCCCATAGTTGTTATAGAACATAGCTCTATAAGGACAATGTTATAATAAAGTGATAATAGAAGCACAAGTATCGGTTAAGACAAGCTCATTCCTTCCGGGCCACTTTATACACCTTGGACTGGTTCACTGTCACCACTTTTTTTGTTCTAAAGCGGAGTTACAATATTTTTTAATCAGATACTGAGGGTTTCCTACAAATTGTGTTCAGTCCAGGCTGTCCCCTGTGAGCTAAACAGAACTTGCTATTTCCTTCACTGATACATTGTAGCAAACTATTACAAGAAGAGAGAGATTGGTGCTCCTGCTGTCACATATCGCTCTCTAACAGACTGTTCTGACTGAACACCATTTGGTCGCTTTTAGTTATAAAGAAGAATGTTCCCGACCACTCACCGCTAATGAGAACATGGGGAGAAACTAGAATGCAAAGTTTAGTAGAAAGTAGTAGAACTTATGTCACTTTTAACCCTGAACCTGGTAACAAACAGTGAGGCTTTCTTGTTATTTTTTTCTCTCTATGTTGTTAAAGTAACTTGCTTTACTATACGTACCGCCATTGCCTTGTTGTAGTTAAAACTGATAAAATCTTCTATACTCACCAACCCTTGCTGCAGCACTGGCTCTCCGCTGCAGTGGTAATGTCATGACTGCTCCATATATCACTGCCGCAGCCACCATTGAGCTAAGCAGTTGGTGCCATCTGCATGGGTATTACCTCTGAGCCCAGTGATTGGCTGCAGCATTCATGTGCGCTGTGGTTGTGACATCACTGCAGCTTGTAAACCATCACCAGGAGCAGCAGCAAGTCGGCACTGGAACAAGGGTTTGTCACTACAGCTTATTTTATTATTTTTAATAGACTTGAGCAAATAGACATGTAGGACCCACCTACCAACATCTTGGGAGGAGCACATACAACGTTGTAAATGCCGGCAGTTGGAGGAGGATCCCAGAGCTCTGGTCCAGCGGACAGGGTCCTGCTAATCTTTTTGCTCAACTCAAATTTTTCTGTACAGCAAACCAATGGGATTAAATAATTTATAGTTAAGAACCCCCTTAAGTATAAGATATGCAGGGAGATAGCAGGAGTAATATCTGAGATACTGTACCAGCAGGACAGCAACTTAAGGAAGGCCCAACCCTAGGTGAATGGAAACGTTGGCTATTTAAAACTACAGTATTTGGTTTGAAAAGATCTGCTGTATTCTGCAAAAAAATAGGGTGATTAATGTGGCATATTACTATGAGTCTGAGTTATTAAAAAAACAAAGAAACAGTTGTATATATAAGATAGGATTGTGTGTAATTTCTTTCTGTTCTGCTCATGGCCGGGGCAGGTGTGGTATATACTGTATATTGTATGGCATTTATATTTCTGGTTTTTATGATTACGTGATTGATAAAAATTGCTTTTTTTTGTATGTGATGTTTCATAAAATACCTTCCATCATATTCAATTGCACATTGTTTTGGTTTTTGATAAGGTACTTTTAGAAAATGCCAAAATCCATGGAGATGAGAGAATTCTTGACCTCTACAAGCAACTATCCAAATGTTCCTAGACCTATGAAGAGATTACAGATTCCTGGACTCCATCTACTAGAATGTAACCGGGTTATTTCTGAAATACCAATTCATTGCCTAATAAATCTTACGGCATCCAGTGCCCAAATGATATTCTGCGCTTGATTTTGACTTAGACTTGGGTTATTTTTGGTCGGGTACTTTGTGTATACAGATATGCTGATCTTTCTACATATATTTGGACCTAAATACACATGATGTTGCCTTCTTCACATGCTGTCAAAACTGTGCAAGTAAGCGATACTATGCAAATCGTATAGCTTAGAAGACGTCATGTGATATACCTCAATTTCCAATGGTACATGCTCTGTATGTGTACAAGCAGCTGATATCGGTATGAGGAAAATGTCTCTACAAGCACATTGGATACATACTTGAACGCAATGGAAAAATCCATACTCACCCTCTTCCAAAGATACCCAATTATTTTATGACCGGAGTTTTTCTTCAGAGTCTGTCTGCACAGGTACCATAGATTCAGGTATCATAGATCAGTCTATGCCTGATGAAGAGACCGGAGTAGTCTCGAAAGCTTGCAATTTGTTACCATCTTTTCAGTTAGCCATTAAAAGGTATCATCCACTGAGGACTCTAAATTCTAAATATTTTTCAGGTACCAAAGAGCAGCTTCTAGTCAGTGTTGCATTATTTCTAATATACCCAACATTCCTTCATTTTTTTAAATAAATCATACTTAACCCCCCCTTAACACTCCATGGCAGGTACCAGCCACGGAGTGAGAAAAGGTGTATGGAGCAGGCTCGGGAGCTGAGCCTGCTCCCCACAAAAGGCAGATGTTGGCTGTGTTACAGAGCTGGTATCTGTCGATGCTGTCAATCATGGCATTTAAACACCGCAATCGAGCTTGGACATCCATTTGGGTGCCTTCGGCTCACCTGCGACGCTATTGCTGAATGCTGATGGGTGGTCATATGAGACGTTGGTCTGCAGAAAGTGCCCATCGCTGCCATGTTTGTTTCCTGTCGTAGGGGATAGTACAGTATAAAGTACAAGCTGTAAAACGACTTCTGAGTTCAACATCCTCGTGAGGACTGAAAAAAAAGTTCAATGGAAAGTTGACCAAACTACTACTTTATTTTTACATATTCTTGTTATAACCTCACACCCTCACCTTCCCCACAACACACCAGTGAGAGCTAAAACCATCATGACCCCTTTTCCAGGGGGATCAATAGTCTTTATTTTTAGATACATATAATCCAATTAAAGTAAACGGGTCACAGGGTATCGAAACATTTACATCTCAGGAATATTTGGTTTAGGTTAATTTTAGTATATAGAACTTAAAGGTGATAGCAATCACATCACTATACCAAAGGACTAATAGCTGAAATATCACATCTATCATCAAGGCTGGAGGTTAATTCTGGAACATCCAACCATGGTCCCCAAACGTGTTCAAAAATTCTTCTTTGCAGTTCTCTTGCTATATACTCCTTTTTCCAACCAAATAATGTTCTTCATTTTAGTTCTCAATTCCCCCAAAGTTGGTGGTGGGGCATCTAACCAATGAGGCGCAGTAAGTTTGCGCCCCTGATATAAAATAAGTGACATTCCAATAGCTATCAGGGATTCAAAGTGAACTAAATGCCCCAGAATCCCTAATAAACATATCTTGTTGTCCACCTAGAGTCACTCTTCAAATACCCTTTCTATTAGATACAGAGTTCCAAAATGGGCTTATATGATTACACTCCCAGAACACATGCATCACATGTGCATCCTCCATTCCCCACCTGATGTATTCTGCTTTCGAGAGAACCCCAATTTTATGAAGGAAACTCCATGTTCTATAAACCCTACGAATTAGATAAATCTGTGATAGTCTCGGCGATTCACACGGGGGCAACCTGGGAATGAGCGTCAACAACTCCCCCTCCATTGTTCTTCAGAAATTGGGCCCATCTGCTTCACTCTTAGATTTAACTGATGTATAGTAGAAATTAAACCACGTGAGTGTTTCGCAGAGTCTATTGTATCTAGGATAAATTAATTCTGTATGTCCATCCTTGTCATACTTGACGGGTGCAATATGCGTGCCTTAGTTTTATGTGTTAGTAGAAGAGATAATGACGCAGCTTGATCTCAGGCTGGAGTTTGTAAAACTTTTAAAACACCCCATTTTCGTGCAGATGATCTCTCACTTGCACTCCCTCTCTCCTCCCAACCTCGAAAGTGAACTAATTTGCATAGCTCCAACAACTGGCGATTACGCCAAATTATAGAAAATGTAGTGCAACCAGAAATTCTCAATAGCGTTGTCACGTTGTATGACAGATTCCCTTTAAAGAGAACCTGTCAACACGTTTCTTCATGTCAAAGTGAAGGCACGGCTATAATGGTGCAATTATCCAGATTAAATAGATACTAGTGATGAGCGAGTGTGCTTGTTACACGAGATTTCTGAGCATGCTCAGAAATCTCGAGTAACGAGCACACTCGCTCATCACTAATAGATACCTTTAGTGAAGAAAACCACATCTCGGCTCTTCTTTAATCAACATTTGAAGTTTGGATGTAATAAACTTACAGTGCATAGAGGCGGGACTGTGAGTAAGGTCTTCAGCTCCTACCCTGGCCCCTCTGCCTGCCTCTGGTGTCTGTATCTCCTGTTTTAAAGTTTGCCCTGGCACCGTGTGCAGTTGCGCAGATTGATCTCTCAGCGGTCTTAAGTAAACTGGTGGCGGGGTATGTGCAGATCTAGATCTCTGCTAAATAACGAGCTGAGACCTCAATCTGTGCATGGACCGCCACCAGTGCCATTTTACTGAGGACTGCTGGTAGATCAATATGTGCAAGCGCCGCCCGTTGCGAGGATGGCATCGGCATGAATTTTAAACAGGAGGTAAATACAGTCACCAGAGGCAGGCGGAGGGACCAGAGCAGGTCCCGAAGACTCTACCCACAGTGCCGCCTCTATACACCGTAAGCTTATTACACCCAAACTTCAAATGTTGATTAAAGAGCAACCAGGATGTGGATTTTGTCACTAAATGTATCTGTGCCTTTACTTTAACAGGCAAAATCGAGATGACAGGTTCTATTTAAGGGGTTAATGGAGATCAAACAAATAAAAGCAAAATTTCACGTACACGTTTTAATCTGCGGTGCAATTCATCATGGCATGACTGGCTGAGAACCACAGAGCTCGAGACGACTTTTGATGCTTAATATACAGTATTTCGGTACAATAGAGAGAGGCTGTATTCAAGGGATGAGAGTGGTGGATATTCTCGCTCGTGCTTTTCACCAGAAAAAAGTTACTTCTTACACTTCATATCAGGTACATGATCAAAATGTCAAATTAGCCCTTCAAGACACAAGGAAACATCAACGTATGAGGAATACGTCATTATTAGTGATGAGCGAATATACTCGTTACTCGAGTTTTCCGAGCATGCTCGGGTGGTCTCCGAGTATCTTGAGCGTGCTCGTATATTTGAGTCCCCGCAGCTGCATGATTTACACCTGCTAGACAGCCTGACTACATGTGGGGATTCCCTAACAAACAGGCAATCCCTGCATGTGTTCAGGTTGTCTAACAGCTGCAAATCATGCAGCTGTGGGGACTCAAACATAAAACACGAGCATGCCCAAGATACTCGGAGACCACCCGAGCATGCTCGGAAAACTCGAGTAACGAGTATATTCGCTTATCACTAGTCTATATCTCTTTCTTTAACCATTGGCATAATTGCATTTTTGTATATTATACAAAGGAAATGAATGAGCTTGCATTTCTTCACAAAGCCGCCTTCCGCTCACGATTATGAGTCACATTGTCCTATTTACTACACCCAGTACAGGCAGAGCACGCACTTTTCAGCTACTGTCACCTCTTTAGTAATAACATGGCGCCTTGCAAGTCTCTTAATTTGTATTACTTTAAATCACACCACGTATTGCAAAATTAAGGCTGGTGACTCAAATCCTGTACTGGAAAAAACAGCTTTATTTTTATACCAACAAAGATAATTAGTGCAGTATTCACATTTATTTATAAAAAAAAATATAAAGTGCAGGAAAGAGAAGAAATTCAATATAAGATGTACGGCTATAAGAAAAGATCAAAAGATTAATGGGTAAAACATTGTACATAGTGCAGTTGTGTGGTGTCTAGAATGCCATAGTCCTTTCTTTTACCCCTATACTCGTCCTTCATATAGTTATTATGTGCAGGAGTGACCTTCACTTTCTGTTGAAATGTGACAAAGCCAATAGGCCAGAATCAAGTCCATCAGGAGGAAGAAAGAGAAATATTGTCTGTGTGAGTCAGATGAGGCTTCAGTCACAGATTTAAAGGGATTGTCTTATGAAAAAACACCTTTCAATGTGCCCTATTATGCTGTAAGTGCTTCTTAAAGGGGAAGGAGAGAGGTGATGATCAAGATTCCTTCTGTTAGCTAGAATTCACAAATGTTTTATAAAAGCTACTTATTTATCCATATTTCTCATATTATCTGAATGGCCACCCAATTGAATGGCCACCATGTAATTCTACCAGAAGTGGCGGGGGAAATGCTTAGCTGGGTACGGCTTCCCATAGGAAAATCAGCTGTTCACCCATTGACAATGAGAAACCCTTTAAGAATATACATCATACTGTGCCATCTACAGATCAGTAAAAACATGTCCAGAGTTTAAAAAAAAAAACTAAAAAAAAGATCTATTATGGCTGAAGTGCCCCATTCTTTGTGCTTTATTGTTTTTTTTAATAGACATCATAAAAAAGTATATGGCTGCAAATGTCACCCTTGAGATTGCAGGTAGGGTAATGATTTGATTAAAAAAAATGTGGTAAAAAGCCACTATGGAGAATAGACGTGAAGCTGTTATGGACGTCAGCTTCTTTTGACACATTATTTCATGATCATTATGATGCTTACACGCATTGTTTTATATTTTACAGATTTCAGTGCATCTTCATTACATTCCAATATTTCACAAAAATGAGTATGTAACTCTGCCAAAAAATTCTGCAATTTTTTTTTTTAAAGGGAGAAATACTAAGTAAAGAAGAAAGTTTACATAAAAAACAGCTCACAAATCAAATAGTAAGTGCACCAGGGTGAGGCACCGATCATATGGCAGGCACCTGTAATCAGCCCGGCAGGAGTTAATATCGGTAAGAAGATATCACACATCTTTCAGCTCCACTATTTTCCGTCTTATTTGCTTGATGTCTTTTTGGAACTTTTTACTTTCCAGTTTCACTTTTGTCTCTTGGATTTGCTGAAGAGAATTTAGAGATTCCTGTATTGCCTGAAATCCTGAAAATGAAACAAAAATTGGTGCAAGGAACAGAAAAAGTTAAAAAAAACACACAATCGGAATTCTCATACTTTAATGGGATTGTCTGGTGGATTATAAAGAGCACCTTTCACTGGATTTTAAAAATGAAATGGAGTCCTTCCTTTAATTGCCGCTGCTCCACTAATACTGGAAACGTTTTTCTTCTGTGCCCCTCTGTTCCAAACTTATGCCCTTTCCATAATAATGGAGCACATTTTCTATTTATGTAACTAGGCGTATGCGACGTAAGTTCCCTATGGGTGCAGCATCAGGGGGGAAAAAAGTAAACTACTGCAGAGAAGTTCTTTGGTATACAACCCAGTATGTTGAAGAGAATATTAGTATTTTTATTTCCAGGGAGTGTAACGTTGAAACAGAGGGGCACAAAAGAAAACTTATCCAAAATCAGTGGAGACCATGAGACAGGTACTTAACTTAATTTTTTTTTTTAATTACCTGAAAGGACCTCTTTAACAAATGTGTTGGGGACATGATTTTGTGGCACTTACTAACAGGAGTGTACATAGAAATCATGGGGCCCCATGGCAGTAGTTCATTTTGGGCCCCCTCCCCCCAAAAAAAGAAAAATTAATATTTGGCAGGGTCACAGGAGAGCATATCTCACAGCTTTGCAGCCCTTACAAAGTCATTTTTCTTCTATATAGTCCTCCATACAGTATTAGAGGTACCATATACCGTATATAATCGAGTATAAACTGAGTTTTTCAGCACATTTTTTTTGTGTCAAAAATGCCCCTCCTTTTTCTGAAAAGGAGAAATGGCCAAAATAAAAAAAATTAAGAAACTGTGCTTTCAGACCTCAAAAAAATGCAAAGAAAACAAGTTCATAGTCATTTAGAAACAGCAATACTAATGTTTTAACTCAGGGAGAGTTCAGAAATCAATATTTTGTGGAATAACCATGATTTTTAATCACAGCTTTCGTGCATCTTGGCATGCTTTCCACCAGTCTTTCATACTGCTTCTGGCTCAAAAAGTTAAGCAGTTCTTCTTTGTTTGATGGCTTGTGACTATCCATCATCCTCTTGATTACATTCCAGTGGTTTTCAATGGGGTTCATGTCTGGAGATTGGGGTGCCCATGACAGTGTTTTGATGTGGTGGTCTCTTAATTTTTGCCAGAGCTGTAGTATAATGGGCCCCACATACAGTTGTGCTCAAAAGTTTACATTTTTGCTTTCTTGGCCTTTTTTCAGAGAATATGAATGATAACACCAAAACTTTTTCTCCACTCATGGTTAGTGGTTAGGTGAAGCCATTTATTGTCAAACTACTGTGTTTTCTCTTTTTAAATCATGACAACCCAAAACATCCAAATGACCCTGATCATAAGTTCACATACCTTGGTGATTTTGGCCTGATAACAGGAACAGAAGTTGACACAAATGCAAATGGGTTTGAATGGCTACCTGTTTGCTTGTAATCAGTGTGTCTGCATAAAAACTGAGTAAATTTCTGGGATCCAGACAAACTCTTTCATCTTTCATCCAGCCACTGGTGTTTCTGGATTGTGAGTCATAGGGGTCATAGGGAAAGCAAAAGAATTGTCAACGGATCTACGGGAAAAGGTAGTTGAACTGTATAAAACAGGAAATGGATACAAAAAGACTTCCAAAGAAATGATAATGCTAGTCAACAGTGTTCAAACTGTGATTAACAAATTGAAAATCAGGGTCTTTGTAAAAACAAAACCTCGGTCAGGTAGACCAACAAGAAAGTCGTCCACAGCTGCCAGGAAAATTGTTCAGGATGCAAAGAAAAACCCACAAATAACATCAGCTAAAATACAGGACTCTCTGAAAACTAGCGGTGTGGCTGTTTGAAGATGCACAATAAAGAGGCACTTGAAGAAAAATGGGCTGCATGGTCAAGTCGCCAGAAGAAAGCCATTACTGCGCAAATGCCACAAAGTATCTCGCCTACAATATGCAAAACAGCACAGAGACAAGCCTCAAAACTTCTGGAGCAAGGTAATTTGGCGTGATGAGTAGAGTTGAGAAAATTTGTTCGTGTTCCCTCTTATTCGGCAAGCTATAGCGCTTACCGAATAAGCTGCAGAGGGAACCCGGCTTCCTGGATCGCGTTGGCTAATCAGCTGTTCGGCACCGCAGCTGCATGTGTCTCGGCTGTGTGACAGTCACACCACATGCATGGAGAGACCAACAAACAGGCTCTCCATGCATTTGCTGTGACTGCGACACAGCCGAACAAATTCGCTCAACTCTAGTGATGAAACCAAAATTGAACTTTTTGGCCACAACCATAGAGGTTACATTTGGAAAGAGGTCAACAAGGCCTATGAAAAGAACACCATTCCTACTGTAAAACACGGAGGTGGATCACTGATTTTTTGGGGATGTGTGAGCTACAAAGGGACAGGAAACTTGGTCAAAGTTGAAGGAAAGATGAATGTAGCACATTATCAGCAAATACTGGAGGCAAATTTGCACTTATCAGCCCAGGAGCTGCGCATGGGATGTACTTGGACGTTCCAACATGACAACAATCCAAAACACAAGGATAAGTTGACCTGTCATTAGCTATAGTAGAGCAAAGTGAAGGTTCTGGAGTGGCCATCTCAGTCTCCTGACCTCAATATCATTGAGCCACTCTGGGAGATCTCAAGCACGCAGTTCATGCTAGACAGCTCAGGAATTTACAGGAACTGGAGGCTTTTTGCCAAGAAGAGTGGGCAGCTTTACCATCTGAGAAAATAAAGAACCTCATCCACAGCTACCGTGTTTCCCCGATAGTAAGACACCCCCGATAGTAAGACGTAGTGGGGGTTTTAGCGGGGTCAGCTAATGTAAGATGCACCCCGAAAGTAAGACATAGTAAACTGTACATTGGAATAATATAAGCCATAGTACCGGTACCTTTTGCTGCATTACTGTATTTTTCTGCTGCCCGGAATCAGAGCTGGGAAACCACATGGTCCCGATGATTAAGTGCAGTGAATATTTATTAGCTGCTCCCCGCCCACCGATCAGCTGAGCGGTGAGCCGGGAGCAGCAAATGAATGCTGCACTTAAGCAGGGACACACATGGCTTCCCCAGCTGATCCCTGCAACTGCTGGGGAGATTTGTGTGTCTGGGGGAGGAGGAGGCAGCAGCAGGGGCCCGGAGATCGCTGCATACCTGCCTGCCATGCTTGGACGACGAGTGTTGTGCACACACAGGACCTGTGATGATGTAAGAAGTGGGCGGGCTGGAGTGTCACATGGCAGCTCAGAGCCCTCCCTCTTCTTGACATCATCACAGGTCCTTCAGGCTCTCCACTAGAATCTGCAGCTTCCTCATAACCTGTGCTGTGGAAAGGCAACAAGAGGGAGGTCCAGGGGCCGCCGGAGAGGTGAGTATATCCATATTTTTTATTTTAATTCTTTATTTTTTACATGAATATGGATCCCAGGGCCTGAAGGAGAGTTTCCTCTCCTTCAGACCCTGGGAACCATCCTGGATACCTTCCGATACTTGTGTCCCATTGACTTGCATTGGTATCGGGTATCGGTATCGGCGATATCCGATACTTTTTGGATATCGGCCGATACCATCCGATACCGATACCTTTGAGTATCGGAAGGTATCGCTCAACACTACTTACGGCGCAATCGCAATATACGGCGCAATTTTCCAATATAAGACATACCCTGAAAGTAAGACATAGTGGGACTTTTGAGTGGTAAAAGAATGTAGGACGCTGTCTTACTATCGGGGAAACACGGTACCACAAAATACTCAAAGCTGTCATTGATGTTAGAGGGGGCAATAAAAGGTATTAAGAAATGGGGTATGTGAACTTTTGATTGGGTCATTTGGATGTTTTGGGTTGTCATTATGATTTAAAAAGAGAAAACTTAGTAGTTTGACAACAAATGGCTTCACCCAACCACTAACCATGAGTGGAGAAAAAGTTTTGGTGTTATTATTCATATCATCACAGGTCCTTCAGGCTCTCCACTAGAATCTGCAGCTTCCTCATAACCTGTGCTGTGGAAAGGCAACAAGAGGGAGGTCCAGGGGCCGCCGGAGAGGTGAGTATATCCATATTTTGTATTTTAATTCTTTATTTTTTACATGAATATGGATCCCAGGGCCTGAAGGAGAGTTTCCTCTCCTTCAGACCCTGGGAACCATCCTGGATACCTTCCGATACTTGTGTCCCATTGACTTGCATTGGTATCGGTATCGGCGATATCCGATACTTTTTGGATATCGGCCGATACCATCCGATACCGATACCTTTGAGTATCGGAAGGTATCGCTCAACACTACTTACGGCGCAATCGCAATATACGGCGCAATTTTCCAATATAAGACATACCCCGAAAGTAAGACATAGTGGGACTTTTGAGTGGTAAAAGAATGTAGGACGCTGTCTTACTATCGGGGAAACACGGTACCACAAAATACTCAAAGCTGTCATTGATGTTAGAGGGGGCAATAAAAGGTATTAAGAAATGGGGTATGTGAACTTTTGATTGGGTCATTTGGATGTTTTGGGTTGTCATTATGATTTAAAAAGAGAAAACTTAGTAGTTTGACAATAAATGGCTTCACCCAACCACTAACCATGAGTGGAGAAAAAGTTTTGGTGTTATTATTCATATTCTCTGAAAAAAGGCCAAGAAAGCAAAAGTTCTGCTGGGGTATGTAAACTTTTGAGCACAACTGTAGTGCTCCATACAGTATAATGGACCCCATATAGTACTCCATAAAGTATAATGGGCACCACATAGTCCTCAATTCAGTATTATGGGCCCCACATAGTGCTCCATACAACATAATGGGCCTCATATATTGCTCTATTCAGTATATTGGACCCCACATAGTGCTCCATACAGTATAATAGGCCCCTCATAGTGCTCCATACAGTATAGTGGACCCTTTATATTGCTCCATGTAGTATAATGGGCCCCACATAGTGCTCCATTCAGTATAATGGACCCTATGTATTGCTTATTTCAGTATAATGGGCCCAACATACTGCTACACAGTATAATGGTATATATTGCTGCATACAGTATATTGAGCATCGTATATTGCTCCATACTGTATAATGGACCCCATACAGTGCTCCATACAATATAATAGACCCTATATAGTGCTCCATACAGTATGATAGGCCCCATATAATGTTCCATACAGTATAATTGGCCCCATACAGTGCTCCATACAATATAATAGGCCCTATATAGTCCTCCATACAGTATTATAGGCACCACATAGTCCTCCCTACAGTATTATGGGCAACACATAGTCCTCCATACAGTATTATGGGCAAAGCATAGTCCTCCATACAGTATAATTGACCCTATAGTTTGCTCCATACAGTATAATGGACCCTATATATTGCTCCATTCAGTATAATGGGCCCCATACAGTGCTCCATACAGTATAATGGGCCACATATGGTGCTCCATTGTTATGGACGTGGTGGTTAGGAGCACCTGGAATGACCTGATGGTTAAACTAGATGACAGGACAAGCTCTGGGAAGTGTGATCTCTGCTGACCGCAAACACTAATCCTATCACACACACTAGAAATAGCCGTGGAGCGTACCTAACTCTCCCTAGACGCCTAGAAGCCTAAGAGCTAACTACCCCTAAAGATAGGAAATAAAGCCTTACCTTGCCTCAGAGAAATTCCCCAAAGGAAAAGGCAGCCCCCCACAAATATTGACTGTGAGTTAAGAGGAAAGTCACAAACACAGGAATGAAACAGGTTTCAGCAAAGGAGGCCAGACTTACTAAATAGACTGAGGATAGGAAAGGAATCTATGCGGTCAGCACAAAAATCTACAAAAAGCCACGCAGAGTGTGCAAAAAGACCCCCGCACCAACTCACGGTGCGGAGGTGCCACTCTGCCCCCCAGAGCTTCCAGCTAGCAAGGCAGTATCATGTTAGCAAGCTGGACAAGAACTTAGCAAGTACTAAGAAATATATTCAGTACACAATGAACAACAAATGAACTAGCAGGGACTTAGCTTCTGCTGGAGTAGACAGGTCATCAGAAAGATCCGAGAGAGATCTGAACCAGTTCTGATACATTGACAGCTGGCATGAAGTAACGATCTGAGTGGAGTTAAATAGAGAAGCCAGCCTAGCCGCAAACGAGGGCAGCTGAGGAAGTAATCTCAAGGACCAGCAGTTCCACTCACAGCCACCAGAGGGAGTCCACGGACAGAACTCGCCGAAGTACCATTCATGACCACAGGAGGGAGTTCGAGAACGGAATTCACAACACTCCATACAGCATCTTTTGACTATCTGCACTGTTCGACACAGAGGGTGTGCAGTAGTGGTTATATCGGGGGCAAAAGCAGAAAGCAAGCGAGTGTTGAAAATATAAGCCTAGGTAAGAAAATGGGATAAAGAAAGTAGCCCAACAGGTGCAATGGATCAGAGCAACCAGGCATTAGCTGAAATAAATTACTGGCAGCCAGAGGCTGTCTGCTGGGGTTTACATAGAAAGGAGCTGGTGGCTCCTAGTAGAGAGATAATCACATACCAGCTCACTGCAGGAAAACACAGGTGGACAGGAAGGAGACACCTAGCCTCAGCAATCTTAAAGCTAAACTTCAACACACTGCTGACGTCCATCAATTACCGCAGTATTGTTGTGGCACCGTCTAGCGAACAGTGCAAAACTGTGTTCAGACATGGATGTGACAGATGGATTCAGGTGACACTAATGTGAATTAGGGTCCTGGACTAGTAATAGGTCAGATGTTGATTCACCGTGTCCGATTTCAGACTGCTAATTGCTGTATTCTCCCGACAACGAGCCTCTGGCATACATCTAATGTGTATGGCTGGCTTTAGTCACTTGCTAGGCTGGGAGCTGTGTACATTGGACAACTGCAGGATTAACGTTGCTTAATGGTTTCCTTTTTGTAGCCATAAACTCTTAATTTCTATATAAACAGGCTTTACTATATGCAGTAAAATGGCAGAGTGCATAGTAGGATAATCGATTAAATAATTACTGGTATACAGTATATTCTTGATATTTCCCTTTTATGTGAAAATCTTTTATATGTGTCCCTCTAATTGGCTGGATTTACATTAATATCTTAGGCATAAGATCATTTTCTTCACTTTTTACCAAATCGTGTAATCATAGCGCTCCTGCCTCAGTTTCTCGGTGGCACTTCAGCTCTACTTACAGCACTTATTAGAGAGAACACATCTCACCACCTCCCACACACTCATTGAAATGCATGTTAGATATTCACATAAACTTGAGTGGATTTTTCTTAATTAAAAGCTAATGAGTGTGCAATGTTGTGGTAGGTCTTGAGTGAGCTGCAAGCTGTTATACCAGGGGAATGACAATGACTTGCCTGCTCTGTATTCACTTTTCATGTTCTCAATCTCATCCCACATTTGGCTTTCCAGTTTTGTGATTCTGGTGGCCATCTTTTCCTCTGCGTTCCTCAGCTTGCTGAACTTTGCTTCTAGTCTTTGTGCTTTGTCGGTGTTGTCTACTTTCACAGTCAAGTGATGTACATTGTCCTGGAGTTTCTTTTCTGTAGTGTCCTAAGAAAAGCACAACTCCATTATACATTGCTGTCTTTCTTAATGATATCAGCTATAAAACAGAGACATGGCTGTATGGGGTGCGATGGGTATCGGCGATTGGCACCAGACTTCGCTCTGGAGTCCAGGCGTTTTAATTCCTGCCTCTGCTGAATCAGATCTATGTTAAAACAAATGCCGTGACCTCATTTTCTTGATATTCCTTCATTTATTATTTTCAGCATTTTGGCACCTCTGACCGATACATTAAATCAGCAGCGACCATAACCAATGGCAGTGATAATGTCCTGTAAATGACAATAATGCACTTACTGAAATATTAATTTTTCTAGCACATTATAAATTATGCAATTTTAATTCACTAAAATACATCAGTGTTCAAAACTGCGTTTAAGATATTTATCAGGATGGTTCAATGACCAGAACTAGCAGTACAGCAATGGAAACTCTTGATCAGGGGCTGGTAAACTGAAACGACCAGCCTTGCGTGGATGGTAGTCCATGATTTATTTAATGTTTTTTTTTTTTTATTATGTTGGAAGGGTTAATCTCAATGATGAAAATGATCACCTATAAAACGAGAAGGGATAACTGTTGGTCCACCATAAATCTCTTCCTCAGAATTAATGGGGGTCCCAAAGAGCAAAAAAGACCACTTTCACCGTCCATACTAGGTACAATGTAGAACACCTCCTGTAAGCTGCCAGTAAGAGATCCAGAGTCAGACTTGCTATTTCGGCACACCTCATCATAGATGCTCGATCAGACTTAGATCTGGGGATTTTACATCTCAGTCAACACCATAAACTCTTTAGAATGTTTCCCAATTAGGAACCACTATGCAGTACTGCTGCCATGAAGTGGTTTATTTGGTCTGCAGCTATGTTTAGGTGGGTGGTATGTGACAAAGCAACGTTCTCATAAATGCCAAGAGCATTGCCCAAAGCACTGGCTATGCCAGTCTTTCCCATAGTATTCAACATCATGACATCTTTTCAATTGTTAAGTGACGTAGACTTCATTCAACAGATGTCGCCTGTTTTTCCTGCTCCATAGTCCAGTATTGATTTGCACACGCTTATTGTAAATGCTTTTGGTAGTTGACAGAGGTCTTCATACATCTCCCAGTTGTCTGCAACTATGTCGCAATCTTACCAACAACGCGTGATGCATCTTGAGTGCCATTCATAGAGCTTAATGGAAGTTAGTGTGGAGGCCAAAGTTCATAAGAGACAACATTGTGGATGCAATATTTTATAGGAGAGGAAAGTGTGGGTCCACGTAACATAAAGAAGCTCTCCTCCCATCAAAGTTTTTAACCTATTAATAATAATAATAATAATAATAATAATTTTATTTATATAGCGCCAACATATTCCGCAGCGCTTTACAATTCTAGAAGGGATTTGTACAGACAATAGACATTACATCATAACAATAATCACAGTTCAAAACAGATACCAGGAGGAATGAGGGCCCTGCTCGCAAGCTTACAAACTATGAGGAAAAAGGGGAGACACGAGGTGGATGGTAACAATTCCTTTCTTTGTTCGGACCAGCCATAGTGTAAGGATCGGGTGTTCATGTAAGGCCTCTTTCACACATCCAGAGAATTCCGCTACCGGAGTTATCTGTGTACGTGTGCCCGTGTGCTCACGTGGCACATCAGTGTGGCACACGTGCGGCATCCGTGTGCCGCCTGAGGACCACACGGACCGTGCAGGAGAGACAGCGCTACACTAAGCGCTGTCCCCCCTGTGTGGTGCTGAAGGCGGCATTCATCTCTTCTCCCCCGCAGGAGAGAAGAGATGAAAGATCAAGTTTTTGTTATTTTTTGTGAAAAATAAAGTTTGCATGTGACCCCCGCCTCCCGCCCCCAGTGCGCCGCCCGGCCCCTTGCAGAAGAAATACTCACCCAGCTCCCGCGATGTCTCCACTCTCCTCTCAGCGCCGGCAGCCTGTCCTGTGTGAGTGGTCACGTGGGACAGCTCATTACAGTGAGGAATATAATATGCGCATATTCCTCACTGTAATGAGCGGTCCCACGTGACCGCTCACACAGGACAAGGGGCCAGCGCTGAGAGGAGAGTGGAGACATCGCGGGAGCTGGGTGAGTATTTCTTCTGCAAGGGGCCGGGCGGCACACTGGGGGTGGGAGGCGGGGGTCACATGCAAACTTTATTTTTCACAAAAAAAACCAAAAACTTGATCTTTCATCTCTTCTCTCCTGCGGGGGAGAAGAGATGAATGCCGCCTTCAGCACCACAGCGGGGGGGACAGCGCCTACTGTAGCGCTGTCTCTCCTGCGGGCGGTACGTGCACACGGAGGAGAGTGCACACTGTTCTCCGTGTGCACGTGTGCAGGACGTATTGCTGTACGTGCTGCCGGAAAAAAACGGACATGTCTACGTGTTTTGCACACGGACATACGGTCCGTGTGAAAACACGCACATGTGCAGAAACACATAGATTCTAATGTGTCTACGTGTGTCTTCGGTACGTGAGAAAACTGTCACTACACGTACCGGAGACACTGACGTGTGAAAGAGGCCTAAAGCTGCATGAACCAGTTAACAGCCTAAATATGTAACAGTACAGACACAGAGGGCTATTAACTGCATAAAGTGTATGAGAACATGATGCGAGGAACCTGATTATGGTTTAAGTTTTTTTAATGGGCCACCCAGGGATAGTTAGGTTAATGCGTTGAGGAGGTAGGCCAGTCTGAACAAATGCGTTTTTAGGGCACGCTTAAAACTGTGGGGATTAAGGATTAATCATATTAACCTGGGTAGTGCATTCCAAAGAATTGGCGCAGCATGTGAAAAGTCTTTGAGATGGGAGTGGGAGGTTCTTGTTGTTGAGGATGCTAACCTCAGGTCATTAGCAGAATGGAGAGCATGTGTAGGGTGGTAGGCTGAGACCAGAGAGGAGATGTAGGGTGGTGCTGAGCCATGGAGTGCTCTTTGTGGATGAGGGTAATAGTTTTGTACTCGATCCTGGAGTGGATGGGTAGCCAGTGTAATGACTGGTACAAGGTAGAGGCATCGATGTAACGGTTGGTGAGGAATGTAATCCTGGCTGCAGCATTCAGGACAGATTGGAGAGGGGAGAGTTTGGTAAGAGGGAGACCGAATAGTAGAGTTACAATAGTCCAGACGAGAATGAATAAGTGAAACAGTAAGAGTTTTTGCAGAGTCGAAAGTAAGAAAAGGGCGAATTCTAGAAATGTTTTTGAGATGCAGATAAGAAGAGCGAGCCAGTGATCGGATGTGGGGGGTGAATGAAAGCTCGGAATCTAGTATGACCCCAAGGCAGCGGGCATGTTGCTTGGGAGTAATGGTGGAACCACACTCAGAAATGGCAATGTCAGGCAAAGGTAGGTTAGTAGAGGGAGAGAACACGAGGAGTTCAGTTTTTAACAGGTTCAATTTCAGATAGAGGGAGGACATGATGTTAGAGACAGTGGTAAGACAATCACTGGTATATTGCAATCATCATATTATATAGCACTGTGTACTTACAATTGATCATTTTGCCTTTCTCTTTTCTCTACTTTATGTAGAAACAGGAAGTCTCTTGTCCCTTCATTTATTATTTCCCTCTTCAACTCCTGACCCAGCTGCTCTGCTCTGCTGACACGTCATGTTGGGTATCAAATTACACTTTATTGTGTCGATATATCACAATGCTGTTTTAAAGCCCCCATACATATTAGATATTTTGACTAACAGTTCATAGAGTCATTAGAATAGTTATCTATCAGACACTATCTATAATACTGTAGTTATGTGATATGTGTGGCCAGCCTTAGCTATGTTAAAGGGAACTGAACATGTTGCACATGCATGTGAGTCCAGTGGGCGGTCCTACTCGGTGATTGACAGCTATCCCTACATGCATACTCATACAGGGAAGACAGTCAATCACAGAGTAGGACCGCCCACTGGACTCATCCATATAGACACCAAGGATTTCAATTAATAAAATGTTGTACTGAAACTGTTACCACAAAAATGTCTATGAATCTGATCAGCTCCTCTGCTCTATCCAGCCTGCAGATCAGATACCATATAAAACATGATGAGCTCCCTTTAAGTTAAAGTTTGCTATAAATGTGATCAATTTAAAATCATTTGTATGCATAACTATATAAAGGGCAACTATAAGCTGTAAAGAAAAAAAATGGAGGGATACGTGGTATACAACTCACCATTCTTTCTCTCAGAACATTAATGAGTTGTTGTATGTGCTGGGTCTGCTCATCAGCTGTTCTTTCTAGCTGGGATTCAGCCCACTTGCGTTGGTTTTGCATTTGCCCTTGAATCTCTTCTAGGAAACCACCAAGCCTGTGAACAAACATTGCTTATAATAAGTTATTATTAAAAACTCTTAGAAGTTTGAGGGAGAGAAATTCACTGCAGTGGCTAAAATATAGTATCAAGTAAAGGGGTTCACAATTTTGGATAGCACCTATTTAATTAGCATAGTCAATAGGCTGATCACTAAGGTCCCGCTTCATCAAAGCTTTTGTGAGTTTTGGCATTTTCATGCAAGTTTTGTCCAGCTTCGTCAAAATGGGTGGCGCTGGGGCAGGACGGGGGGTGCAGCGGGGGTATGACGCCAAAGGTCATCTAAATCCTGACGAGATGTGCCGCACTTTACATCAGAAATCTTACTCCTGCTTTTGACTGCAGTAAGATTTGTGGTGAGGTGCACACCACTTATCAGACACTTGTCCTGACTAACAAAGAGGCCTGTGCTTATTCATGTGTGACTGCACCCCAGGTCAAGACTGGCGGTTTTCACATTTATGCATCATGACCTAAGTGTGCCCCTGCTTGAACCCCTCAGCAAGCAGCTGTATTCTGTGGGAAAACCTGGCAAGCAGTGTTTGATTTTGCTGCAGCGCCACCACAGACGAAATGAGGCATTACACAATCCTTATTAAAAGCAATGGCCTCTATGAGTAAAGCAGGAGAAGACTTGGCCTCCAGAGATGGGGCCGCTCGTTGTAACCACTTTGCTTTAGTCAAGATATAATGATACTGAACCAGGGATGCAATTGAGTCAGAATTACCTAATATGGTATATGAGAATTGTTTTTCTAATCTAGACAACCGTCCTTAAAGGGATTGTCTGGTTAAACAATGGATAGGAAAGGTGACTTGTTGATCGCTGGGCGTCTAACTGCTGAGACCCCCATCGATTGGCAGAATGGGGAGCAGCAGTGCAAATGTTCAGCTGCAACTCCATCCATTCCCTATGGGGCCCTATGCCGAGCACTGTGTTCGACTTTTTCCAGCAGTCCCATAGAGAATGAATAGAGCTGTGGTAGGGCCTCCCGACCTTATAATCTGCCGACTGATGTACAGTAGGTTCCAACAGTGGACATAGCAATGATAGATGGATGATAACTTGTTTTATCTGGACAACCTTTTTAAGACCCTGGCAAATTTTAGTTTTGTAGTGGAAGAAAAGTTGCACAGTTTGGTGAAATCCTCCTTTTGCAAAAATGTGCAAGTATTTCCAATGGTATCCTGTTCTCTATTTTTTTCTAAATAGTCTGAAAAGAAAACCTATTTTTATTCAACGCAGTGAGGACTCCTGAATGGTCTTAATTTGCAATGACTGATTTTTCTCGATCTTGCAGCATGTATCAGCTGTCAGGTTCGCTTTAATAGCAATAAGTGATCAAGATGCTCTAAAAACTGGAATGTTCTGCTTTTGTATTCTGTATTGATTGAGTATGTAAATGTTGTGCCAGGCTGATCATTACACTAAAGCATTTACTTCTACACAGGGCTGCGTTAATGTAATTAAAACACATACTTGAAATCCAGGAGCTGGATCTCATGGCGTTGTTCCCCCTGGGCACTCTTCACTTTGTTGCTCTGTTCAGAAATAGTAGTTTCCATTCTTCTTATTAGCTGCATCACCTAATAATAACAATTCAGCAGACAGCAGTCTATCAGTGCATTAAATATGGACCATTTACTTGTATCACTCAGAAGAAGAAAAAAAAACTTCCGGCAGCTTCAGCGAGCAGGTGCTTGAACATGTCAGATACTCTAAGGGCTGTGCCACACGTCCAGATAATTCCGGTACCGGAATAAATCTTTACCAGAGTTATCCGTGTCCGTGTGCCTGGGAACTCACGTAGGCCATACGTGCGGCACACGTGTGCTGCCCGTATGGCGAGTGGGTACCACACGGAGCGTGTGGTACCCACGCGTGTGGTACCCTGCATCGTGCTGAAGCCGCGATTCATATGTTCCCTGCAGCAGCGTTTGCTGCAGAGAAAATATGAATAATAGTGTTTAAAATAAAGATCTATGTGTCCGCCGCCCTCCCACCCCCTGTGCGCCCCCCCGCTGTTCAGAAAATACTCACCCGCATCCCTCGTTGGCTGTCGCTCCTTCCTGGTCTGGCCCCATCTTCTCCTGTATGCGGTCACGTGGGGCCGATCATTTACAGTCATGAATATGTGGCTCCACCTCCCATAGGGGCGGAGCCGACTATTCATGATTGTAAATGAGCGGCCCCACGTGACCGCATACAGTAGGAGGCGCGGGGCAGAGAGGAAGGAGTGACAGCCAACGTGGGAGCGGGTGAGTATTTTCAGAACAGCGGGGGGGCGCACAGGGGGTGGGAGGGCGGCGGACACATAGATCTTTATTTTAAACACTATTATTCATATTTTCTCTGCAGCAAACGCTGCTGCAGGGAACATATGAATCGCGGCTTCAGCACCAGTGGGGGGGACAGCGCTTACTGTAGCGCTGTCTCCTGCACGCACACGGACCCCAGACGGAGAACGTCCGTGTGCGGTCCGTGTTTTACACAGACCCATTGACTTTAATGGGTCCGTGTAATACGTGCGCTCCCACGAACACTGACATGTCTCCGTGTTTGGCACACGGAGACACGGTCCGCAAAAAATCAATGACATCTGAACAGATGCATTGATTTTTATGGGTCTACGTGTGTCAGTGTCTCCGGTACGTGAGGAAACTGTCACCTCACGTACCGGAGCCACTGACGTGTGAAACCGGCCTAAGGGTATGTGTCCACGTTCAGGATTGCATCAGGATTTGGTCAGGATTTTACGTCAGTATTTGTAAGCCAAAACCAGGAGTGGGTGATAAATGCAGAATTGGTGCATATGTTTCTATTATACTTTTCCTCTAATTGTTCCAGTCCTGGTTTTGGCTTACAAATACTGATGAAAAATCCTGACCAAATCCTGATGCAATCCTGAACGTGGACACATACCCTAAGACAGGAGTGCGCAACCTACAGCCCGGGAACCACATGCGGCCCGCGATACCCCTGAACAATCTGTTCACAGACATGATAGTGTGGTCACGTGTATATTTCATGACATGGAGAAGACGTGTGGTGCATAGAACCATAGTGATAGGTATTTACAAATGGGGTCTTGTGTGGCCATTTCTGGGACAGCCATATTTTATCAGAATGGGCGAGTCCTGACTCCGGTAGCACAGAAACATATAGACGAGGTGGAGACGTGGCCATACAGACCGCTCCTTTATCCATTGTAGTGTGTCGGAGAAGGGAAACTGGTCTGGCATGTACTACAGAAGAGATAGCTAAAAGCATGCTCGCCTTCTTTCTGAGCTCCAGCTTTCTGTTAGGTGGATGCCCTAAAAATGGAGCCAGCACCTGCTAAATATTTAAAGTGAACCTGTCAGCAGGTTTGTGCACAGTAACCTACAGACACTGTCAGGTCGGCGCCGTTATACTGATTCCAATGATACCTTGATGAAATCCATCTTGTGGTTGTTGTGTAGTATTTATTTTCAGTTTTGAGTTATGCTTGTGGTCCGGGCAGCCTGTTGGGGTCTTCATGTGGTGCTCTGATTAGATATTCATCTGTATGGCTTCTGACAGGTCACTGATCCCTCACTGACCTGCCCCCTATTTTACACACTGCATAGACTATGGTTTGAAAAACAAAATTCACATTCATCAGGCAGGTGCCGACGCCTGCACTGTAGCATGATCTGACAATATGGCACTAGGATCAAAAAAGTCCTCAATTAGTCAATTTTTGTCATATATTTTCTGTGTTAGAACACGCGCATCATTGCCTAAGGGCATGTTCACATGTCCTTTATTATTTTTTATTGACTGGTTGTCTAAAAAAAAAGCTGAGTTCTATTTGTGAATTAAAATTGACTATTCAGCTGTCAACTGGATTGTAAAAAAAAATAAAAATATATAGCACATGGATCCTGTAGTAAAAGAAGCATGGAAAACTTTCTTAAGAGCATGCAAGAAAAACAAATACCACTCAGATAATAAAAATGGACATATGGAGCGATAGCAGAGGAAAAGTGATCCAATTTTTCTGATACGCGCAAAAAAAAAAAAAGCCCTGATATCTATCAGAATGAATTGTTTATATTGCATTTAATTTTTCATTTGACTCCACCTGTGGTAAATGTGACCATATTGTTCAATAGAAATGTTGTACAAAGTCATTTCTATAAATTGATGCTGCCCAATCATTAACTTACATATAAAGAAAACATGTATTTCTCTGGAATAAAACATCTTATTGCAGATATGAAGGTATCATTTTATTCAGCTTCCTATGACCTACATACCCTTATAGATAACTTAGGAGGAATGATCCTACTGACAGATTCCATTTAAGCAGTTATAATAAAAAAAAAGTTCTAAAAATATTAAAAAGTCTATTTAATCTTTGCAATGGCTCCATGACAAATTGAGTGTCCATATGGCATCCTTTTAGTTGCACACCCAGTGAAATATTTAGGTGAGTCTCATATAAAAAATGCAAATTGTCTCTTCAGAGAGGAAGATGACTTGAACTCTAGGGCCACTATTTGGAAGTAGCTATCCTGAAGATTAATATCAACCTTTTAACGATCCTTGTCACATGACTTAGATTACAAGCCAAACCAGAATCTCAGTTTGCAGTGTTTCAGAGTATTGCACCTTGTCAGTGTAAAGTATGAGATCTGATTCGGACACAAGCCCCAACGGGGACAAGGAACAGGTTCCTGAATGCAATGTGAAAGAACCCATAGATCAGAGGCCTCTCCTAAAGCCAAATTAGATCTTATGCTTTGCACTGGGGAGCAGCGACACCCCGAAACAGTGTGTCATGTGGCAAGGAGAGTTAAAGGGTCGATATTGACTTTTAGGATTGCTACTTTCAATAAGTGGGCCTAGAAACGTAAGCCCCAACAGGGCCAAGGAACAAGTGGCTGAGCGCTATATGAAAGCACCCTAAGCATAATCAGATGAGACTTAGTGCCTGCTCTGACCACACTGAGTAATGTTGGTGTGTGTGTGTGGTCCGTGTGCACTTTTTTGCATACAGACAGCGCTTAGACCATAAATACCTTCAGGTAAACTTAGCAGAACTCAAATGTTGATGTCTCACTAAATATAGGCTTTAAAGGGAACCTGTCATGTTCTCTAATGCTATTAACCTGCAGATATAGGGTTATCATTAGTGATGAGCGAATATACTTGGTACTCGAGATTTCCTGAGCACACTCGGGTGACCTCCGAGGATTTTTTAGTGCTCAGAGATTTAGTTTTCATCACCTCAGCTGAATGATTTACATCTGTTAGCCAGCTTGATTACATGTGGGGATTCCCTAGCAAGCAGGCAACCCCCACATGTACTTATGCTGGTTAACAGATGTAAATCATTCAGCTGAGGCGATGAAAACTAAATCTCTGAGCACTAAAAAATCCTCGGAGGTCACCCGAGCGTGCTCGGGAAATCTCGAGTAACGAGTATATTCGCTCATCACTAGTTATCATATTACCATATATTAGCTTTACAATGCTGTCCGAGCCACCTAACTCCAAGCGTGGCTCCCGGGAGAAGAGGAATTTTATTGCATTGTGACACTGTTACCCTGCAGTGTAACCGTATATCTTCTGCAGGGAAATAGCGTTTACATGACGTCTTCCCTTTCAGAGAACTTTTGCTTCTGATGCATCGGCAACTCAAACTTTTTATTTTTCTTGTTACAGGTAATTCCCTAATTGGCTTTTGCTTGACTCATGTAGTGAATCACTGCTCCAATGTGAAGCACATTCATCTGAATTGGTAAAGATTTATTTTTATCATTCCTCGTCTCCCAAATGTTTGATTGTTACAGTATTTTAGGAAATGTAATTATGGCTTTAATGGCCTTTAAGGAATGACACATTGCTGTTGCACTGCCAGCTGACATCTACACTGTGTAGGAGATAAGAGGTAGGGTTTAGATGGTTTATTATGTGCAGCCTACAGACAGGGATTTATAAAACAGGCACAGAAAAGGAAGGCATGTGTAACGAAGAGATATCTTGTGATTGGTTGCCATATATATTTTGGGGTTCATATTTTTATATATTTTTACTAAATTAAATATATACGGTGTGTATATGTGTGTGTATATCTAATATATAAAGCTGAATGTGTGTGTGTATGTATGTGTGTATGTCCAGGATTGGCATCTGCACCGTCGCAGCTACAGCCACAAAATTTTGCACAGTCACACGTCTGGACCCCGAGAGCGTCATAGGCTATGTTGTGAGGCGAAATTTTAACCCCGCGCGTTCCAATTCACCAAACAATTTTGCCCCTATCTACATAATGGGGAAAAAGTGAAAGGAAAAGTATTGGAGGCAAATTGACAGCTGCCAGATGTGAACAAGGGGGACTTAAAGAATGAAAGCGATGGCGCCAAAGAGTATATACCGTACAGTTGCTAAGGTGGGGCCCCGACATGGGATACTCACCACACACGGGGATATGAACACACACACAAAATGCACCACACACTACCACATGCTTGAACACATATCACCCTCAGCACACATTTCACCACACATACGCCAACCTCGCCACATAAAAGTCGAAACACAAAAGTTGCCGCTCAATACTCGCCACGTGCAAAACTCGCCACATGCAAAACTAGGCTCACGCAAAACTCGCCACACTTGCAAAACTCACCTCATGGAAAACTCGCCACACGCAAAACTTGCACACGTGGAAAAATTGCCACATGCACAAAAGTTGCAACACATGCAAAAGTTGCCTCACACAAAACTTGCACATACTCAAAAGGCACCACACATAAAACTCACCATGCGCAAAACTTGCTGCACACAACTTGCTACACTAACCTGTCACATGCAACTCGACACACAAAAAGTTGCTACACGCATGTCGCCACACAAAACTCATCTCACAAAAGTCGCTACATGCATGTCGCCACACGCAACTCAACACACACAACTTGACACATGAAACTCGCCCTAAAACACACACAAGTCTGGTATTATCCTTCAAAAATAAAAATCTGATTATTAAGCAGACAAACTACAAGAGCAACAACTGTACCATATAGGAAATACGGCAGCTGTCAGTCACATGACCTGTCTATTATGTGTATGTGTGAGCTAATATATACTGCCAGGGGGAGGGCTTCCTGTTGGCTGGGGATTTATCAGGCTGCCAATTTAGCTTACAAATACTGAGGTAAAAATACTGAGCAAATAACGTGTGAACGAGGTCTAATAGAGGAGGAGATGACATACAGATATATACTATATACAGGAGGAGATGACACACAGGTATATACTATATACAGGAGATGACATACAGGTATATACTATATATACTATATACAGGAGGAGATGACACACACACATATATACTATATACAGGGGAGATGACACACAGGTATATACTATATACAGGAGGAGATGACACACAGGTATATACTATTTACAGGAGAGATGACACACAGGTATATACTATATACAGGGGAGATGACACACAGGTATATACTATATGCAGGAGGAGATGACACACATATATACTATATACAGGGGAGATGACACACAGGTATATACAGGAGAGATGACACACAGGTATATACTATATATAGGAGAAGATGACATACAGATATATACTATATACAGGAGGAGATGACACACAGGTATATACTATATACAGGGGAGATGACACACACATATATACTATATACAGGGGAGATGACACACAGGTATATACTATATACAGGAGGAGATGACATACAGGTATATACTATATACAGGAGGAGATGACACACACATACACTCACTGGCCACTTTATTAGGTACACCTGTCCAACTTCTTGTTAACACTTAATTTCTAATCAGCCAATCACATGGCGGCAACTCAGTGCATTTAGGCATGTAGACATGGTCAAGACAATCTCCTGCAGTTCAAACCGAGCATCAGTATGGGGAAGAAAGGTGATTTGAGTGCCTTTGAACATGGCATGGTTGTTGGTGCCAGAAGGGCTGGTCTGAGTATTTCAGAAACTGCTGATCTACTGGGATTTTCACGCACAACCATCTCTAGGGTTTACAGAGAATGGTCCGAAAAAGAAAAAAAATCCAGTGAGCGGCAGTTCTGTGGGCGGAAATGCCTTGTTGATGCCAGAGGTCAGAGGAGAATGGGCAGACTGGTTCGAGCTGATAGAAAGGCAACAGTGACTCAAATCGCCACCCGTTACAACCAAGGTAGGCCTAAGAGCATCTCTGAACGCACAGTGCGTCGAACTTTGAGGCAGATGGGCTACAGCAGCAGAAGACCACACCGGGTACCACTCCTTTCAGCTAAGAACAGGAAACTGAGGCTACAATTTGTACAAGCTCATCGAAATTGGACAGTAGAAGATTGGTAAAACGTTGCTTGGTCTGATGAGTCTCGATTTCTGCTGCGACATTCGGATGGTAGGGTCAGAATTTGGCGTAAACAACATGAAAGCATGGATCCATCCTGCCTTGTATGGAGCATCTTTGGGATGTGCAGCCGACAAATCTGCGGCAACTGTGTGATGCCATCATGTCAATATGGACCAAAATCTCTGAGGAATGCTTCCAGCACCTTGTTGAATCTATGCCACGAAGAATTGAGGCAGTTCTGAAGGCAAAAGGGGGTCCAACCCGTTACTAGCATGGTGTACCTAATAAAGTGGCCGGTGAGTGTATATACTATATACAGGAGGAGATGACATACAGGTACATACTATATACAGGAGATGACACACACATATATACTATATACAGGAGGAGATGACACACTGGTATATACTATATACAGGGGAGATGACATACAGGTACATACTATATACAGGGGAGATGACACACAGGTATATACTATATACAGGGGAGATGACACACAGGTATATACTATATACAGGGGAGATGACACACAGGTATATGCTATATACAGTAGGAGATGACACACAGGTATATACTATATACAGGAGGAGATGACATACAGGTACATGCTATATACAGGAGGAGATGACATACAGGTACATACTATATACAAGGGAGATGACACACAGATATATACTATATACAGGAGGAGATGACACACACATATATACTATATACAGGAGGAGATGACACACTGGTATATACTATATACAGGGGAGATGACATACAGGTACATACTATATACAGGGGAGATTACACACAGGTATATACTATATACAGGGGAGATGACACACAGGTATATACTATATACAGGAGGAGATGACACACAGGTATATACTATATACAGGAGGAGATGACATACAGGTACATACTATATACAGGAGGAGATGACATACAGGTACATACTATACACAAGGGAGATGACACAGATATATACTATATACAGGAGGAGATGACACACAGGTATATACTGTATACAGGGAAGATGACACACGTATATACTATATACAGGAGGAGATGACACACAGATATATACTATATACAGGAGCAGATGACACACAGGTATATACTACATACAGGAGGAGATGACACACAGGTATATACTATATACAGGAGGAGATGACATACAGGTACATACTATATACAGGAGGAGATGACACACAGGTATATACTATATACAGGAGCAGATGACACACAGGTACAGTTAGGTCCATATATATTTGGACAGAGACAACGTTTTTCTAATTTTGGTTATAGACATTACCACAATGAATTTTAAACAAAACAATTCAGATGCAGTTGAAGTTCAGACTTTCAGTTTTCATTTGAGGGTATCCACATTAAAATTGGATGAAAGGTTTAGGAGTTTCAGATCCTTAACATGTGCCACCCTGTTTTTAAAAGAGACCAAAAGTAATTGGACAGATTAAATAATTTTAAATAAAATGTTCATTTCTAGTACTTGGTTGAAAACCCTTTGTTGGCAATGACTGCCTGAAGTCTTGAACTCATGGACATCACCAGATGCTGTGTTTCCTCCTTTTTGATGCTCTGCCAGGCCTTCACTGCGGTGGTTTTTCAGTTGCTGTTTGTTTGTGGGCCTTTCTGTCTGAAGTTTAGTCTTTAACAAGTGAAATGCATGCTCAATTGGGTTGAGATCAGGTGACTGACTTGGCCATTCAAGAATATTCCACTTCTTTGCTTTAATAAACTCCTGGGTTGCTTTGGCTTTATGTTTTGGGTCATTGTCCTTCTGTAGTATGAAACGACGACCAATCAGTTTGGCTGCATTTGGCTGGATCTGAGCACACAGTATGTCTCTGAATACCTCAGAATTCATTCGGCTGCTTCTGTCCTGTGTCACATCATCAATAAACACTAGTGACCCAGTGCCACTGGCAGCCATGCATGCCCAAGCCATCACACTGCCTCCGCCGTGTTTTACAGATGATGTGGTATGCTTTGGATCATGAGCTGTACCACGCCTTCGCCATACTTTTCTCTTTCCATCATTCTGGTAGAGGTTGATCTTGGTTTCATCTGTCCAAAGAATGTTCTTCCAGAACTGTGCTGGCTTTTTTAGATGTTTTTTAGCAAAGTCCAGTCTAGCCTTTTTATTCTTGATGCTTATGAGTGGCTTGCACCGTGCAGTGAACCCTCTGTATTTACTTTCATGCAGTCTTCTCTTTATGGTAGATTTGGATATTGATACGCCGACCTCCTGGAGAGTGTTGTTCACTTGGTTGGCTGTTGTGAAGGGGTTTCTCTTCACCATGGAGATTATTCTGCAACCATCCACCACTGTTGTCTTCCTTGGGCGCCCAGGTCTTTTTGCATTAATGAGTTCACCAGTGCTTTCTTTCTCTCTCGGGATGTACCAAACTGTAGATTTTGCCTCTACTAATATTGTAGCAATTTCTCGGATGGGCTTTTTCTGTTTTCGCAGCTCAAGGATGGCTTGTTTCACCTGCATGGAGAGCTCCTTTGACCGCATGTTTACTTCACAACAAAACCTTCCAAATGCAAGCACCACACCTCAAATCAACTCCAGGCCTTTTATCTGCTTAAAGGGAACCTGTCACCTGAATTTGGCGGGACCAGTTTTGGGTCATATGGGCGGGGTTTTTGGGTGTTTGATTCACCCTTTCCTTACCCGCTGGCTGCATGCTGGCTGCATGCTGGCTGCAATATTGGATTGAAGTTCATTCTCTGTCCTCCATAGTACACGCCTGCGTAAGGCAAGATTGCCTTGTGCAGGCATGTACTCCGGAGGACAGAGAATGAACTTCAATCCAATATTGCAGCCAGCATGCAGCCAGCGGGTAAGGAAAGGGTGAATCAAACACCCGAAAACCCCGCCCATATGACCCAAAACTGGTCCCGCCAAATTCAGGTGACAGGTTCCCTTTAATTGAGAATGACATAACAAAGGGATTACCCACACCTGTCCATGAAATAGCCTTGGAGTCAATTGTCCAATTACTTTTGGTCCCTTCAAAAACAGGGTGGCACATATTAAGGAGCTGAAACTCCTAAACCCTTCATCCAATTTTAATGTGGATACCCTCAAATGAAAGCTGAAAGTCTGAACTTCAACTGCATCTGAATTGTTTTGTTTAAAATTCATTGTGATAATGTCTATAACCAAAATTAGAAAAATGTTGTCTCTGTCCAAATATATATGGACCTAACTGTATATACTATATACAGGAGGAGATGACTTACAGGTATATACTATATACAGGAGGAGATGACACACGTATATACTATATACAGGAGGAGATGACATATAGGTATATACTATATAAAAGAGGAGATGACACATAGGTATATAGAGGAGGAGATGACATACAGCAGGTATATACTATATACAGGGGAGATGACATACAGGTATATACTATATACAGGAGATGACATACAGGTATATACTATATATAAGAGGAGATGACATACAGGTATATAGTATATACAGAAGACATGACATACAGCTATATACTATATACAGGAGGAGATGACACATAGGTATATACAATATACAGGAGGAGATGACATACAGCAAGTATATACTATTTACAGGGGAGATGACATACAGGTATATACTATATACAGGAGATGACATACAGATGTATACTATATATAAGGGAGATGACAAATATGTATATACTGAGGGTAAAATGAGAGGTGTGAGGTGAAAATGAGGGATGTGAGGTGAACATGAAAAGGTGTGAGTGCAAAATGAGAGGAGTGAGGGAAAATAGTGGAGTGATCGGAAAATGACAGATGTGAGGTCGAAATGACAAGTGTTAGGGGGGAATGAGAGGAGTGAGGGGGGAATGAGAGGAGTGAGGGGGAAAATAAGAGGAGTTAGGGGGAAAATGAGAGGTGTAAGGGACAAAATGAGAGGCTTGATGGGAAAATAAGAGAAGTGAGGTGCTATAACTAACCACGGATATTTACTATGCCCAGGCAACGCCGGGCTCTTCAGCTAGTACAGGTATATATATATTACAATATTTACACATTCGCTGTTCACAATTAATAAATTAATAGGCAAGTGACCATTATCATATAATTTTTATGAATATTTTTCAACTCCAAGCTGTATAAACATGAATGCTTATTTTATGAAGCAGATCAGGTGACGGGTATCTGTATAATGAGTTAGGGTGCGGCCATGGGATATATTACCCTTTATAAAAATGTGTAAAGTTATTAGGAAGCTTTTTTCCCCTCAGGCAAAATGAGCCATGAAAAGGTTCAGCTGACTCTGAATACTCAAAAATTGTCACATGTCTTACAAAGGAAGGCAGCACTCATGAAATCTCTGAGGGTATGTGCACACGTTCAGGTTTTTTCGGGGTTTTTTTGGCGTTTTTTCGCTATAAAAACTCATTAAAAACGCATACATTATGCATCCTATCATTTAGAATGCATTCTGCAATTTTTGTGCACATGACGGTTTTTTCCGCAAAAAAAACGCATCGCGGTAAAAAAAGCAGCATGTTCATTAATTTTGTGGATTTTCCGCGTTTTTCCCGCTATTCTATGCATTGGGAAAAAATGCACAAAAAACGCGTCAAAAACGCGTCAGAAACGCATGAAAAAAACGCGAAAAAAACGCATGTGGATTTCTGGCAGAAATGTCCGTTTTTTGTCAGGAAAATTTCTGCAAGAAATCCTGACTTGTGCACATACCCTGATAAAGATGTTGGGGGGTAATCATTGAACAATCAAAAGTTTTGTTGCAAATAGTCAACAGGGTTGCAAAAGAAAATGTGTATGTGTTGAGAAAAAAAAAGATGCAAATAAACTGCTAAAGATTTGAGAAGAATCAAATGTGAGGCGAATAGGAGCCCATTATCCTCCAGTGCTGTCATGTTCTAGAACTGCAACCTCCCTGGAGGCCCAGAAGTACAAGGTGTTCAGTGCTTAGAGCCATACCCAAAGGAAGGAAGCTGAAACCCGACCACCACTGCACAAGATGCAGAAGTGGAAATGTTAAAACTGGGACAAAAAATATCTGAAGACAGATTTTTCAAAGGTTTTATGGAATGATGAGATGAGAGTGATCCTTGATGGATCAGATAGATGGGTCGGTGGCTGCATCAGTAACAGATTTCAACTCAGATGCCATAAAAGTGGAGGTGGGGCACTGCCGTGGGCTGGTATTATTAAATTAATTATTGCTATCAAATATTATTAAAGATGGGAAAGTTGGACCTTTTTGGGTTGAAGATGAGCTCAAAGTCAATTCCCAAACCTACTGACAGTTTTTAGAAGATGCTTTCTTCAAGCAGTGTGAGGGTATGTGCATACGTTGCAGATTTGCCTGCAGATTTTTCTGCAATAAATCCGCAGCTCTTGGCAGAAAACGCAGGTGCGTTTTTGATGCGGATTGCGCCTGATGGCCACACATTTCATCTGTTTTTTGCCGGATCTGGCAAAAAAACCTGTTTCCGGCAGACGGAGAAAACGTACAGAGGAAAGTTTTTTCTGTCCTGCGAAAAAATGCACAGCGATGGATCAGGCGAAAAAAGTATGAAACTGAGATGTGAAATGATGAATCCGGCCTCCGAATCCGTTTTTTCATGCATTTTTTCCATTGAAATCATGCACATTTTCCATTCTCTCTCTCGCACTCTCTCTAAAAAAAAACGGATCAGTTGCATCAGGTTTTCACTATTTGCAACGAATCCGTTTTTTCAAAAATTCGCCCGATCCTGCCTGATGGAAACAAACTGATGTGTGAAAGTAGCCTAGTTATCCATTTATCCATATATCTATCTACATCTATCCATCAGGCAGGATCCGGCGATTTTTTGAAAAAACGGATCCGTTGCAAATAGTGAAAACCTGATGCAACTGATCTGTTTTTTTGAGAGAGAGAGAACGGAAAATGTGCATGATTTCAATGGAAAAATGCATGGAAAACCAGATTCGGAAGCCGGATTCATCATTTCACATCTCAGTTTCATACATTTTTCACCGGATCCGTCGCTGTGCATTTTTTCGCAGGACAGAAAAAACTTTCCTCTGTACGTTTTCTCCGTCTGCTGGAAACAGCTTTTCTGACGGATTCGGCAAAAAACGGATGAAGCGTGTGGCCCTCAGGCGCTAATACAACTCGCTAATACAAAAAACGGATCCAGCAAAAAAAAAACACGGATCCGTTTTTTTCAAAACTCGCCGGATTGTGCCTGACGGCAAAAACCTGATGTGTGAAAGTAGCCAGATAGATATATGGATAGATATATCTATGTACCTACAGATATATCTATCTATAAATATATCTATAGATCGATATAGCCATAGTCATCCATCTATAGATATATCTATACATATATCCATAGATATCCGTGTATAGATAGATTTATCTATGGGTATATCCATAGATATATCCATAGATATATAATAGCGAGGCCTATGTTTCTTAATGAATGTTTAATTTAAAAAAAACAGAAAAAAAGGCGTGGGCTCCCGCGTAATTTTCTGCGCCAGAGGGGGAAAGCTGACGGCCGTGGGCCAATATTTGTAGCCTGGGAAGGGGGTAATACCCATGGCCCCTTCCCAGGCTATGAATATCAGCCCGCAGCTGTCTGCGTAGCCATTACTGGCTATTAAAATAGGGGGACCCCCCAAAAAATGACGTGGGGCCCCCCTATATTTTATAGCCAGAAAGGCTACACAGACAGCTGCGGGCTGATATTCATAGCCTAGAGGTGTCATGGATATTGCCCCCCGGCTACAAATACCAGCCCGCAGCCGCCCCAGAAATGGCGCATCTGTGAGATGCGCCAATTCCAGCACTTAGCCCCTCTCTTCCCACTCCCGTGTAGCGGTGGGATATGGGGTAATAAGGGGTTAATGTCACCTTGCTATTGTAAGGTGACATTAAGCCGGTTTAATAATGGAGAGGCATCAATAAGACGCCTATCCATTATTAATCCTATAGTAGTGAGTTAAAAAAATAAAGACACAGCCAGAAAAAAGTATTTTAATATTCTTAATTTAACCATACTTACCATACTCGATCACCTGCAAAAAAATTAAAAATAATAAACCAACCGTATACTACCTGTCCGCCATAGTCCAATTAATAAAGAATATCCCACAACGATCTCCCCTATAGAACAGTGACATCGGGTGATGTCATTGTTCTATAGGGCCTTCAGTGACACACTGACAGGAGACAATGGCTCCTGCAGTGCATCACTGAGGTTACCTGAGTTCATTGGTCTCACTTTATGACATTGCTGCACGGGAACTTTCTCACACAGCAGTGCCACAAGTGAGACTAGGGACTATATTTTACAGTGGCGGAGGAATACAGTGCGGAAGGATACCTTCCGTCATTGTATTCCTGGAGCCCCTGGAGAGCGGTCGCATCAGCTGATGCTGCTGCTCTTCACAGGAGATCGTCGTGGGAAACTCGTTTTAATTGGATTTCTGCAGACCAGGGAGTATAGTGTTTGTTTATTATTTTAATATTTTTACAGGTGACACTGGCTTTGAGGATCAAAGTGACAAGTGATGGTGAGTATGTACTCTATGTTATATGTACTGTATGTCTGTCTGTATGTATTGTATGTAATGTATGAATGTACTGTTTGTATGTATTGTATGTTATATGTTGTATGTTATATGTTGCATGTTCTGTTGTATGTTGTATGTTATATGTTATATGTTGTATGTTATATGTTATATGTTGTATGCTCTGTTGTATGTTGTATGTTATATGTTATATGTTGTATGTTCTGTTGTATGTATGTTATATGTTGTATGTTCTGTTATGTTATATGTTGTATGTTATATGTTGTATGTTCTGTTGTATGTTTTATGTTATATGTTGTATGTTATATGTTCTGTTGTATGTTATATGTTGTATGCTCTGTTGTATGCTGTATGTTATATGTTGTATGTTATGTTATATGTTTTATGTTATATGTTTGTGTTTTGTTTTTGTTTTTTAAATTCAACACATTAGCTGGATGATGGGACTACTACTGTCTCATCATTGGCTAATGTGTCAATCACTGTCATTGCAGCAGGCATAGCCTAATGGGACTTGTAGTCCCATCGGACGATGCCTGCACACACACTCACACAAAGACCCCCGGCAGCCCGCACAGACCCCCGGCAGCCCGCACAGACCCGCGACAGTGCCGCACAGACCCCGCCCGCACACACAGTCTCCGCCCACACTCTTCCCCCTTCCCGATCTGCAGCGTTTTCATCCGCAGCTATTACTGCAGATCTTTTTTACATCTGCGGTTTTGCTGCGGAAGTGCCCGACTCAATACAAGTCAATGGGTGCAGAAACGCTGCCGATCCGCACAAAGAATTGACATGCTGCGGAAAAAACAACACTGCGTTTCCACGTGTTTTTTTTCCGCAGCATGTGCACTGCGGATTTGGTTTTCCATAGGTTCATATGGTACTGTAAACTCATGGAAAACTGCTGCAGATCTATAGCGTCAAAAACGCAGCGGATCCGCAGTAAAAACCGCAATGTGTGAACAAGACCTTACAGGAAAAAGTCTGCATCTTTCAAGGATGCATCTTTCTCCACTGCTTGGCTACCAGTAAAGGCCTTTAGAATAAAGAATAATGACATGATCCCTTCCTCACTTTACATGAACCTGAACTTGATCCCGAATCCCATTCAAGTGAATGGGGGACCCAAACATCCGGTGGTTCCCACGCTGTCATCTGTGTGACACCATGGGAAACACCGGCTCTGACCAGCAGTAACCTTACTAAGGTCACCGCCAGTCACAGCCATGAAGACAGTGTGTGAACCAGCGGCTGTGTCTGTGTCAAGGTGACAAGGTCACTGCTGGTCAAGGGTCGGCTGATGACTACTACTCTCATCAGCTTTGTTTGCTCTCTCTGATAGCATATGATAGTATATATTATTAGCGCAGTGCATTTGTAGCTTACTGTACATTTATTTAGCTAATAAATGGAAAAAATGGCTTGGAGTCCCCCTTTTTTTAATAACCAATTGAGGTAAAGCAGACAGCTGGAGGTTGGTGTTATTATTCCGGGAAAGGGCCATTATCCATGAAGCTTAAAAGGCTATTAATATCAGCTTTCAGCTGTCTACATAGCCTTTACTGGATATTAAAAAGGGGCGACCACCCCCCAAAGAATGACGTGGAGTCCCTACTATTTTTAATAGCCTGCAAAGGCTAAGCAGACAGCTACGGGCTGCCATTAATAGGTGAGGAATGGGCCATGGATATTGGTCCCCTCCCAGACTAATAGCACCAGCCCTTAGTCATCCCAGAAATGACACATCCATTAGATGCACCAATTCTGGCACTTAGCCTCAGCTCTTCTTGCTTCCCCTGGTGCTTTGGCAAGTGCGGTATTGGTTGTGGGGTTGATCTCAGCTGTGTTGTTTCTGCAGACATTAAGTCCAGGGTTAGTAATGGAGAGGTGGCTACCAGACACCCCCTATGACTAACCCTGTAATCAAAAGAAATAAACACAGAGAAAAGTCCTTTAATTGTAAAAAGAACTCCCCGACAATTACCCTCTTTTACCCATTTATTACCTTTAAAAAATGAAATACAGTTATATGAAAAAGTTTGGGCACCCCTATTAATCTTAAGCTTAATGTTTTATAAAAATTGTTTTTTTTGCAACAGCTATTTCAGTTTCATATATCTAATAACTGTTGGACACAGTAATGTTTCTGCCTTGAAATTAGGTTTATTGTACTAACAGAAAATGTGCAATCTGCATTCAAACAAAATTTGACAGGTGCATAAGTATGGGCGCCTCACCAGAAAAGTGACATTAATATTTAGTAGATCCTCCTTTTGCAAAAAATAACAGCCTCTAGTCGCTTCCTGTAGCTTTTAATGAGTTTCTGGATCCTGGATGAAGGTATTTTTGACCATTCCTCTTTACAAAACAATTCCAGTTCAGTTAAGTTTGATGGTCGCCAAGCATGGACAGCACTCTTCAAATGATCCCACAGATGTTCAATGATATTCAGGTCTGGGGACTAAGATGGCCATTCCAGAACAGTGTAATTGTTCCTCTGCATGAATGCCTGAGTAGATTTGGAGCGGTGTTTTGGATCATTGTCTTGCTGAAAGATCCATCCCCTGCGTAACTTCAACTTTGTCACTGATTCATGAATATTATTGTCAAGAATCTGCTGATACTGAGGGGAATCCATGGGTCCCTCAACTTTAACAAGATTCCCGGTGCCGGCATTGGCCACACAGTCCCAAAGCATGATGGAACCTCCACCAAATTTTACTGTGGGTAGCAAGTGTTTTTTTTTTTTGGAATGCTGTGTTTTTTGGCCGCCATGCATAACGCCTTTTTGTATGACCAAACAACTCAATCTTGGTTTCATCAGTCCACAGGACCTTCTTCCAAAAAGAAATTGGCTTCTCCAAATGTGCTTTTGCATTCCTCAGCCGACTCTGTTTGTGGCGTGCTTGCAGAAACGGCTTCTTTCGCATCACTCTCCCATACAGCTTCTCCTTGTGCAAAGTGCGTTGTATATTTGACCGATGCACAGTGACACCATCTGCAGCAAGTTGATGCTGCAGCTCTCTGGACGTGGTCTGAGGAATGTCCTTGACTGATCTCACCATTCTTCTTCTCTGCCTTTCTGATGTTTTTCTTGGCCTGCCACTTCTGGCCTTAACAAGAACTGTACCTGTGTTCTTCCATTTCCATACTATGTTCCTCACAGTGGAAATTGACATGTTAAATCTCTGAGACAGCTTTTTGTATCCTTCCCCTGAACAACTATTTTGAATAATCTTTGTTTTCAGATCATTTGACAGTTGTTTTGAGGAGCCCATGATGCCACTCTTCAGAGGAGATTCAAACAGGAGAACAACTTGCAAGTGGCCACTTTAAGTAGCTTTTCTCATGATTGCATACACCTAGCTATGAAGTTCAAAGCTCAATGAGGTTACAAAACCAAAAAAAGTGCTTTAGTAAGTCAGTAAAAAGTAGGTAGGAGTATTTAAAACAAGAAAATGATAAGGGTGCCCATACTTATGCACCTGTCAAATTTTGTTTGAATGCAGATTGCACATTTTCTGTTAGTACAATAAACCTCATTTCAAGGCAGAAACATTACTGTGTCCAACAGTTATTAGATATATGAAACTGAAATAGCTGTTGCAAAAAAACAATTTTTATAAAACTTTAAGCTTAAGATTAATAGGGGTGCCCAAACTTTTTCATATAACTGTAATTCAAAGGGATCTGCAAGAAATCCATCCCACGTCCCACGACGATCCCCAACTCTACTACACCCAGATGTAGTGCTGAGCGGTAACATCTGTAATGTGACCACTCAGCACGACAATCGAAACACACTGACAGTAGCGTATGAATCCAGCTGCTGTAAACAGAGCTGATGCAAGTGAGATTATTGCAGTTCATAGCCAATGAACTGAGTTAACTTTACTGACGTCACCACTCACAGTATGAGAAATGTCTCACGCTGTGAGTGGTGACATCCATAAGGTTACCGCAGTTCATCGGCTATGGACTGCAATAACTTAGCTGACATCAACCCCAAAATATTACCCTACTTGCCAGTGCATCAGGGCAAGCGGGAAGAGTCGAGCAAAGCACCAGAGTTGGTGCATCTAATGGATGCTCCTTTCCTGGGGTGGCTGCAGGCTGTTATTTTTATTCTGGGAATACCATCCCCAGCTAGCTGCTTTACCTTGGCTGGTTATCAAAAAATAGAGGAGGGGACCCCAAGCTGTTTTTTTTAATTATTTAAAACCCGCAGCTGTCTATTTTACCTGCGTATGTTATCAAAATTAGCGGGGAACCATTTTCTTTCTCTTTTTTTTTGGCATTGCTGTGATGGAGATGGAAGTGCCCACACCAGAAAAGCTTGTTGATTGGCTGTGGTGCTTTTGTTCGCGCTGCTGAACCTGAAGAGTAACATGGAAACTTCAGGGAGAATTCCTTTTTCGGGGTCAGTGCACAGACATTGGTACGATACGCACTCTGAACTTTACCAATTGGTTTTGGCCATCCCTAATTGCATTCCCCTCTTAAAAAGGAGATTTACGATTGGTACTGCCCAAAAGGTTGATTGTCAACAGATTAATGACCTGACAGACTCCATTAACTGTTATTGAAAAGTAGAGCTGCTATATTGGTTTTATAAATATATAATATATATATATATATATATATATATATATATATACACTCACCGGCCACTTTATTAGGTACACCTGTCCAACTTCTTGTTAACACTTAATTTCTAATCAGCCAATCACATGGCGGCAACTCAGTGCATTTAGGCATGTAGACATGGTCAAGACAATCTCCTGCAGTTCAAACCGAGCATCAGTATGGGGAAGAAAGGTGATTTGAGTGCCTTTGAACGTGGCATGGTTGTTGGTGCCAGAAGGGCTGGTCTGAGTATTTCAGAAACTGCTGATCTACTGGGATTTTCACGCACAACCATCTCTAGGGTTTACAGAGAATGGTCCGAAAAAGAAAAAAAATCCAGTGAGCGGCAGTTCTGTGGGCGGAAATGCCTTGTTGATGCCAGAGGTCAGAGGAGAATGGGCAGACTGGTTCGAGCTGATAGAAAGGCAACAGTGACTCAAATCGCCACCCGTTACAACCAAGGTAGGCCTAAGAGCATCTCTGAACGCACAGTGCGTCGAACTTTGAGGCAGATGGGCTACAGCAGCAGAAGACCACACCGGGTACCACTCCTTTCAGCTAAGAACAGGAAACTGAGGCTACAATTTGTACAAGCTCATCGAAATTGGACAGTAGAAGATTGGAAAAACGTTGCTTGGTCTGATGAGTCTCGATTTCTGCTGCGACATTCGGATGGTAGGGTCAGAATTTGGCGTAAACAACATGAAAGCATGGATCCATCCTGCCTTGTATGGAGCATCTTTGGGATGTGCAGCCGACAAATCTGCGGCAACTGTGTGATGCCATCATGTCAATATGGACCAAAATCTCTGAGGAGTGCTTCCAGCACCTTGTTGAATCTATGCCACGAAGAATTGAGGCAGTTCTGAAGGCAAAAGGGGGTCCAACCCGTTACTAGCATGGTGTACCTAATAAAGTGGCCGGTGAGTGTATATATATACAGTGGGGCAAAAAAGTATTTAGTCAGTCAGCAATAGTGCAAGTTCCACCACTTAAAAAGATGAGAGGCGTCTGTAATTTACATCATAGGTAGACCTCAACTATGGGAGACAAACTGAGAAAAAAAAATCCAGAAAATCACATTGTCTGTTTTTTTATCATTTTATTTGCATATTATGGTGGAAAATAAGTATTTGGTCAGAAACAAACAATCAAGATTTCTGGCTCTCACAGACCTGTAACTTCTTCTTTAAGAGTCTCCTCTTTCCTCCACTCATTACCTGTAGTAATGGCACCTGTTTAAACTTGTTATCAGTATAAAAAGACATCTGTGCACACCCTCAAACAGTCTGACTCCAAACTCCACTATGGTGAAGACCAAAGAGCTGTCAAAGGACACCAGAAACAAAATTGTAGCCCTGCACCAGGCTGGGAAGACTGAATCTGCAATAGCCAACCAGCTTGGAGTGAAGAAATCAACAGTGGGAGCAATAATTAGAAAATGGAAGACATTCAAGACTACTGATAATCTCCCTCGATCTGGGGCTCCACGCAAAATCCCACCCCCTTGGGGTCAGAATGATCACAAGAACGGTGAGCAAAAATCCCAGAACCACGCGGGGGGACCTAGTGAATGAACTGCAGAGAGCTGGGACCAATGTAACAAGGCCTACCATAAGTAACACACTACGCCACCATGGACTCAGATCCTGCAGTGCCAGACGTGTCCCACTGCTTAAGCCAGTACATGTCCGGGCCCGTCTGAAGTTTGCTAGAGAGCATTTGGATGATCCAGAGGAGTTTTGGGAGAATGTCCTATGGTCTGATGAAACCAAACTGGAACTGTTTGGTAGAAACACAACTTGTCGTGTTTGGAGGAAAAAGAATACTGAGTTGCATCCATCCAACACCATACCTACTGTAAAGCATGGTGGTGGAAACATCATGCTTTGGGGCTGTTTCTCTGCAAAGGGGCCAGGACGACTGATCCGGGTACATGAAAGAATGAATGGGGCCATTGTTGTGAAATTGGATTTTGGGCTCCCCCGGTGGCCACTGGTGGAATTGAACTGGTGTGCATCATCCTCTCTGTTCACCTGTTTCCATCAGGATGTGGGAGTCGCTATTTAGCCTTGCTCCTCTGTCACTTCCATGCCGGTCAACATTGTAATCAGAAGCCTTTCTGTGCATGTTCCTGCTGCTAGACAACTCCCAGCTAAGTTGGACTTAGTCCTTGTTTGTTTTTGCATTTTGTTCCAGTTCACAGCTGTAGTTTCGTTTCTGTGTCTGGAAAGCTCTTGTGATCTGAAATTGCCACTCTGATGTTATGAGTTAATACTAGAGTCTTAAAGTAATTTCAGGATGGTATTTTGATAGGGTTTTCAGCTGACCATGAAAGTGCCCTTTCTGTCTTCCTGCTATCTAGTAAGCGGACCTCAATTTTGCTAAACCTATTTTCATACTACGTTTGTCATTTCATCTAAAATCACCGCCAATATTTGTGGGGGCCTCTGTCTGTCTTTCGGGGAAATTTCTCTAGAGGTGAGCCAGGACTATATTTTCCTCTGTCAGGATTAGTTAGTCCTCCGGCCGGCGCTGGGCGTCTAGGGATAAAACGCAGGCTACGCTACCCGGCTACTGTTAGTTGTGCGGCAGGTTTAGTTCATGGTCAGTTTAGTTTCCATCCTTCCAAGAGCTAGTTCGTATGTTTGCTGGGCTATGTTCTCTTGCCATTGAGAACCATAACAGTTTGACCGGCCTAAAGGGTTAAATTAATTGACAGAGAAAGGAGAGAAAAGAGAAGTCTGCTGAAGATTTTTTTTTTTTTTTTTTTCTCAGTTCTGAGTGTGCTTGTAATTGAATCTCTTGCAAGTCTGCCTATATTGCAGCCTTTCTCTCTCTCTCTCCTTCTAATCCTGGAATGGCTCTGTGTTCACCTGTTTAAAATGGATATTCAGAGTTTAGCTGCAGGTTTGAATAATCTCACCACGAAAGTTCAAAACTTACAAGATTTTGTTGTTCATGTTCCTATATCTGAACCTAGAATTCCTTTGCCTGAATTTTTCTCGGGGAATAGATCTTGCTTTCAAAATTTCAAAAATAATTGCAAGTTGTTTTTGTCCCTGAAATCTCGCTCTGCTGGAGATCCTGCTCAGCAGGTCAGGATTGTGATTTCTTTGCTCCGGGGCGACCCTCAGGATTGGGCTTTTGCATTGGCTCCAGGGGATCCTGCGTTGCTCAATGTGGATGCGTTTTTTCTGGCCTTGGGGTTGCTTTATGAGGAACCTCAGTTAGAACTTCAGGCGGAAAAGGCCTTGATGTCCCTATCTCAGGGGCAAGACGAAGCTGAAATATACTGCCAGAAATTCCGCAAATGGGCTGTGCTTACTCAGTGGAATGAGTGCGCCCTGGCGGCGAATTTCAGAGAGGGTCTCTCTGATGCCATTAAGGATGTTATGGTGGGGTTCCCTGTGCCTGCGGGTCTGAATGAGTCCATGACAATGGCTATCCAGATCGATAGGCGTCTGCGGGAGCGCAAACCTGTGCACCATTTGGCGGTGTCTACTGAGAAGACGCCAGAGAATATGCAATGTGATAGAATTCTGTCCAGAAGTGAACGGCAGAATTTTAGACGAAAAAATGGGTTGTGCTTCTATTGCGGTGATTCAACTCATGTTATATCAGCATGCTCTAAGCGTACTAAGAAGCTTGATAAGTCTGTTTCAATTGGCACTTTACAGTCTAAGTTTATTCTATCTGTGACCCTGATTTGTTCTTTATCATCTATTACCGCGGATGCCTATGTCGACTCTGGCGCCGCTTTGAGTCTTATGGATTGGTCCTTTGCCAAACGCTGTGGGTATGATTTGGAGCCTCTTGAAACTCCTATACCCCTGAAGGGGATTGACTCCACCCCATTGGCTAGCAATAAACCACAATACTGGACACAAGTAACTATGCGGATTAATCCGGATCACCAGGAGATTATTCGCTTTCTTGTGCTGTATAACCTACATGATGTGTTGGTGCTTGGATTGCCATGGCTGCAATCTCATAACCCAGTCCTTGACTGGAAAGCTATGTCTGTGTTAAGCTGGGGATGTAAGGGGACGCATGGGGACGTACCTGTGGTTTCCATTTCATCATCTATTCCCTCTGAGATTCCTGAATTCTTGACTGAATATCGTGACGTTTTTGAAGAACCTAAGCTTGGTTCATTACCTCCGCACCGGGAGTGCGATTGTGCCATAGATTTGATTCCGGGTAGTAAATACCCTAAGGGTCGTTTATTTAATCTGTCTGTGCCTGAACATGCTGCTATGCGAGAATATATAAAGGAGTCCCTGGAAAAGGGACATATTCGTCCTTCGTCATCTCCCTTAGGAGCCGGTTTTTTCTTTGTGGCTAAGAAAGATGGCTCTTTGAGGCCGTGCATTGATTATCGGCTTTTGAATAAAATCACGGTTAAATATCAATATCCGTTGCCACTGCTGACTGATTTGTTTGCTCGCATAAAGGGGGCCAAGTGGTTCTCTAAGATAGATCTTCGTGGGGCGTATAATTTGGTGCGAATTAAGCAGGGGGATGAGTGGAAAACCGCATTTAATACGCCCGAGGGCCACTTTGAGTATTTGGTGATGCCTTTTGGTCTTTCAAATGCCCCTTCAGTCTTTCAGTCCTTTATGCATGACATTTTCCGTGATTATTTGGATAAATTTATGATTGTGTATCTGGATGATATTTTGATTTTTTCGGATGACTGGGACTCTCATGTCCAGCAGGTCAGCAGGGTTTTTCAGGTTTTGCGGTCTAATTCCTTGTGTGTGAAGGGTTCTAAGTGCGTTTTTGGGGTTCAAAAGATTTCCTTTTTGGGATATATTTTTTCCCCCTCTTCCATCGAGATGGATCCTGTCAAGGTTCAGGCTATTTGTGATTGGACGCAACCCTCTTCTCTTAAGAGTCTTCAGAAATTTTTGGGCTTTGCTAACTTTTATTGTCGATTTATTTCTGGTTTTTCTGATGTTGTTAAACCATTGACTGATTTGACTAAGAAGGGTGCTGATGTTGCTGATTGGTCCCCTGCTGCTGTGGAGGCCTTTCGGGAGCTTAAGCGCCGCTTTTCTTCCGCCCCTGTGTTGCGTCAGCCTGATGTTGCTCTTCCTTTTCAGGTTGAGGTCGACGCTTCTGAAATCGGAGCTGGGGCGGTTTTGTCGCAGAGAAGTTCCGATTGCTCCGTGATGAGACCTTGTGCTTTTTTCTCGCGTAAATTTTCGCCCGCCGAGCGGAATTATGATGTTGGGAATCGGGAGCTTTTGGCCATGAAGTGGGCTTTTGAGGAGTGGCGTCATTGGCTTGAGGGGGCTAGACATCAGGTGGTGGTATTGACTGACCACAAAAATCTAATTTATCTTGAGTCCGCCAGACGCCTGAATCCTAGACAGGCGCGCTGGTCGTTGTTTTTCTCTCGGTTTAATTTTGTGGTGTCCTACCTGCCGGGTTCTAAGAATGTTAAGGCGGATGCCCTTTCTAGGAGTTTTGAGCCTGACTCCCCTGGTAATTCTGAACCTACAGGTATCCTTAAGGATGGAGTGATATTGTCTGCCGTTTCTCCAGACCTGCGGCGGGCCTTGCAGGAGTTTCAGGCGGATAGACCTGATCGTTGCCCACCTGGTAGACTGTTTGTTCCTGATGATTGGACCAGTAAAGTCATTTCTGAGGTTCATTCTTCTGCGTTGGCAGGTCATCCTGGAATCTTTGGTACCAGGGATTTGGTGGCAAGGTCCTTCTGGTGGCCTTCCCTGTCTCGAGATGTGCGAGGCTTCGTGCAGTCTTGTGACGTTTGTGCTCGGGCCAAGCCTTGTTGTTCTCGGGCTAGTGGATTGTTGTTGCCCTTGCCTATCCCGAAGAGGCCCTGGACGCACATCTCGATGGATTTTATTTCGGATCTTCCTGTTTCTCAGAAGATGTCTGTCATCTGGGTGGTGTGTGATCGTTTCTCTAAGATGGTCCATTTGGTTCCCCTGCCTAAGTTGCCTTCTTCTTCCGAGTTGGTTCCTCTGTTTTTTCAAAATGTGGTCCGTTTGCATGGTATTCCGGAGAATATCGTTTCTGACAGAGGTACCCAATTCGTGTCTAGATTTTGGCGAGCATTCTGTGCTAGGATGGGCATAGATTTGTCTTTCTCGTCTGCTTTCCATCCTCAGACTAATGGCCAGACCGAGCGGACGAATCAGACCTTGGAGACATATTTGAGGTGTTTTGTGTCTGCGGATCAGGATGATTGGGTTGCTTTTTTGCCTTTAGCGGAGTTTGCCCTCAATAATCGGGCCAGTTCTGCCACCTTGGTGTCTCCCTTTTTCTGTAATTCGGGGTTTCATCCTCGATTTTCTTCTGGTCAGGTGGAATCTTCGGATTGTCCTGGAGTGGATGCTGTGGTGGAGAGGTTGCATCAGATTTGGGGGCAGGTAGTGGACAATTTGAAGTTGTCCCAGGAGAAGACTCAGCTTTTTGCCAACCGCCGGCGTCGGGTTGGTCCTCGGCTTTGTGTTGGGGACTTGGTGTGGTTGTCTTCTCGTTTTGTCCCTATGAGGGTTTCTTCTCCCAAGTTTAAGCCTCGGTTCATCGGCCCGTACAAGATATTGGAGATTCTTAACCCTGTGTCCTTCCGTTTGGACCTCCCTGCATCTTTTTCTATTCATAATGTTTTTCATCGGTCATTATTGCGCAGGTATGAGGTACCGGTTGTGCCTTCCGTTGAGCCTCCTGCTCCGGTGTTGGTTGAGGGCGAGTTGGAGTACGTTGTGGAAAAAATCTTGGACTCCCGTGTTTCCAGACGGAAACTCCAGTATCTGGTCAAATGGAAGGGATACGGTCAGGAGGATAATTCTTGGGTGACTGCCTCTGATGTTCATGCCTCCGATTTGGTCCGTGCCTTTCATAGGGCTCATCCTGATCGCCCTGGTGGTTCTGGTGAGGGTTCGGTGCCCCCTCCTTGAGGGGGGGGTACTGTTGTGAAATTGGATTTTGGGCTCCCCCGGTGGCCACTGGTGGAATTGAACTGGTGTGCATCATCCTCTCTGTTCACCTGTTTCCATCAGGATGTGGGAGTCGCTATTTAGCCTTGCTCCTCTGTCACTTCCATGCCGGTCAACATTGTAATCAGAAGCCTTTCTGTGCATGTTCCTGCTGCTAGACAACTCCCAGCTAAGTTGGACTTAGTCCTTGTTTGTTTTTGCATTTTGTTCCAGTTCACAGCTGTAGTTTCGTTTCTGTGTCTGGAAAGCTCTTGTGATCTGAAATTGCCACTCTGATGTTATGAGTTAATACTAGAGTCTTAAAGTAATTTCAGGATGGTATTTTGATAGGGTTTTCAGCTGACCATGAAAGTGCCCTTTCTGTCTTCCTGCTATCTAGTAAGCGGACCTCAATTTTGCTAAACCTATTTTCATACTACGTTTGTCATTTCATCTAAAATCACCGCCAATATTTGTGGGGGCCTCTGTCTGCCTTTCGGGGAAATTTCTCTAGAGGTGAGCCAGGACTATATTTTCCTCTGTCAGGATTAGTTAGTCCTCCGGCCGGCGCTGGGCGTCTAGGGATAAAACGCAGGCTACGCTACCCGGCTACTGTTAGTTGTGCGGCAGGTTTAGTTCATGGTCAGTTTAGTTTCCATCCTTCCAAGAGCTAGTTCGTATGTTTGCTGGGCTATGTTCTCTTGCCATTGAGAACCATAACAGGCCATGTATCGTGAGATTTTGAGTGCAAACCTCCTTCCATCAGCAAGGGCATTGAAGATGAAACGTGGCTGGGTCTTTCAACATGACAATGATCCAAAGCACACCGCCAGGGCAACGAAGGAGTGGCTTCGTAAGAAGCATTTCAAGGTCCTGGAGTGGCCTAGCCAGTCTCCAGATCTCAACCCTATAGAAAACCTTTGGAGGGAGTTGAAAGTCCGTGTTGCCAAGCGAAAAGCCAAAAACATCACTGCTCTAGAGGAGATCTGCATGGAGGAATGGGCCAACATACCAACAACAGTGTGTGGCAACCTTGTGAAGACTTACAGAAAACGTTTGACCTCTGTCATTGCCAACAAAGGATATATTACAAAGTATTGAGATGAAATTTTGTTTCTGACCAAATACTTATTTTCCACCATAATATGCAAATAAAATGATAAAAAAAACAGACAATGTGATTTTCTGGATTTTTTTTTCTCAGTTTGTCTCCTATAGTTGAGGTCTACCTATGATGTAAATTACAGACGCCTCTCATCTTTTTAAGTGTTGGAACTTGCACTATTGCTGATTGACTAAATACTTTTTTGCCCCACTGTATATATATATATATATATATATATATATATATATATATACTAGCTGTACTACCCGGCTTCGCCCGGGTTAATGACTGCTGTTAGCAAAATAGAATGTGTTAACAAAAATTTATTCTGCACACAAAAACCACAAAACAAATAGATAGAAATGTAATTATTAAAAGGCAAAAACTAAGCTAATAGAAGAATTTCACAACATATATTAGCTTTGTTATACTGAGAATGTCTTTGTTGCCTATATTAACCAATCAGAGCTCAGGTTAATTAACTGTAGCAAAATAGAAGCTGAGCTGTGATTGGTTGCTATTGGCAGCCTGATAAATCCCCAGCCAACAGGAAGCCCTCCCCCCTGGCAGTATATATTAGCTCACACATACACATAATAGACAGGCCATGTGACTGACAGCTGCCGTATTTCCTATATGGTACATTTGTTGCTCTTGTAGTTTGTCTGCTTATTAATCAGATTTTTATTTTTGAAGGACAATACCAGACTTGTGTGTGTTTTAGGGTGAGTTTCATGTGTCAAGTTGTGTGTGTTGAGTTGCGTGTGGCGACATGCATGTAGCGACTTTTGTGAGATGAGTTTTGTGTGGTGACATGCGTGTAGCAACATTTTGTGTGTCGAGTTGCATGTGACAGGTTAGTGTAGCAAGTTGTGTGCAGCAAGATTTGTGCATGGCGAGTTTTGCGCGTGGCGAGTTTTATGTGTGGTGCGTTTTGAGTATGTGCAAGTTTTATGTGAGGCAACTTTTGCATGTGGTGCAACTTTTGTACATGTGGCAATTTTTCTGTGTGTGCAAGTTTTGCATGAGGTGAGTTTTCCATGAGGTGAGTTTTGCACGTGTGGCGAGTTTTGCGTGAGCCTAGTTTTGCATATGGCGAGTTTTGCATGTAGCGAGTTTTGCGCGTTGCGAGTTTTGAGTGGTGACTTTTGTGTTTCGACTTTTATGTGGCGAGGTTGGTGTGTGTGTGGTGAAATGTGTGCTGAGGGTGGTATATGTGTTCAAGCACGTGGTAGTGTGTGGCGCATTTTGTGTTTGTGTTCACATCCCAGTGTGTGGTGAGTATCCCATGTCGGGGCCCCACCTTAGCAACTGTACGGTATATACTCTTTGGCACCATCGCTCTCATTCTTTAAGTCCTCATTGTTCACATCTGGCAGCTGTCAATTTTCCTCCAACACTTTTCCCTTCACTTTTTCCCCATTATGTAGATAGGGGCAAAATTGTTTGGTGAATTGGAATGCGCGGGGTTAAAATTTCACCTCACAACATAGCCTATGACGCTCTCGGGGTCCAGACGTGTGACTGTGCAAAATTTTGTGGCTGTAGCTGCGACGGTGCAGATGCCAATCCCGGACATACACACATACATACATACACACATTCAGCTTTATATATTAGATATACCTGTATGTATTCTCCTGTATATAGTATATACCTGTGTGTCATCTCACCTATATATAGTATATATCTGTGTGTCATCTCCTTCTGTATATAGTATATACCTGTATGTCATCTCCTCCTATACATAGCATATACCTGTATGTCATCTCCTCCTGTATATACTATATACCTGTAGGTAATCTGCTCCTGTATATAGTATATACCTGTGTGTCATCTCCTCCTGTATATAGTATATACCTGTATGTCATCTCCTCCTGTATGTAGTATGTACCTGTATGTCATCTCCTCCTCTATATAGTATATACCTGTGTGTCATCTCTCCTGTATATAGTATATATCTGTGTGTCATCTCCTCCTGTATATAGCATATACCTGTGTGTCATCTCCCCTGTAAATAGTATATACCTGTGTGTCATCTCCTCCTGTATATAGTATATAACTGTATGTCATCTCCTCCTGTATTAGCCCTCGTTCACACGTTATTTGGTCAGTATTTTTACCTCAGTATTTGTAAGCTAAAATGGCAGCCTGATAAATCCCCAGCCAACAGTAAGCCCTCCCCCTGGCAGTATATATTAGCTCACACATACACATAATAGACTGGTCATGTGACTGACAGCTGCCGGATTCCTATATGGTACATTTGTTGCTCTTGTAGTTTGTCTGCTTATTAATCAGATTTTTATTTTTGAAGGATAATACCAGACTTGTGTGTGTTTTAGGGCGAGTTTCGTGTGTCAAGTTGTGTGTGTTGAGTTGCGTGTGGCGACATGCATGTAGGGACTTTTGTGAGATGAGTTTTGTGTGGCGACATGTGTGTAGCAACTTTTTGTGTGTCGAGTTGCATGTGACAGGTTAGTGTAGCAAGTTGTGTGCAGCAAGTTTTGCGCATGGCGAGTTTTGCGCGTGGCGAGTTTTATGTGTGGTGCCTTTTGAGTATGTGCAAGTTTTGTGTGAGGCAACTTTTGCATGTGTTGCAACTTTTGTGTATGTGGCAATTTTTCTGCGTGTGGCAATTTTTCTGCGTGTGCAAGTTTTGCGTGTGGCGAGTTTTCCATGAGGTGAGTTTTGCACGTGTGGCGAATTTTGCATGTGGAGATTTTTGCGCGTGGCGAGTTTTGAGCGGCGACTTTTGTGTTTCTACTTTTATGTGGTGAGGTTGGTGTATGTGTGGTGAAATGTGCGCTGAGGGTGGTATATGTGTTCGAGCACGTGGTAGTGTGTGGCGCATTTTGTGTGTGTGTTCATATCCCCGTGGTGGTGTGGTGATTATCCCATGTCGGGGCCCCACCTTAGCAACTGTACAGTATATACTCTTTGGCGCCATCACTCTCATTCTTTAAGTCCCCCTTGTTCACATCTGGCAGCTGTTAATTTGCCTCCAACACTTTTCCTTTCATATTTTCCCCATTATGTAGATAGGGGCAAAAATGTTTGGTGAATTGGAAAGCGCGGGGTTAAAATTTCACCTCACAACATAGCCTATGACGCTCTCGGGGTCCAGACGTGTGACTGTGCAAATTTTTGTGCCTGTAGCTGCGACGCCTCCAACACTTTTCCTTTCACTTTTTCCCCATTATGTAGATAGGGGCAAAATTGTTTGGTGAATTGGAAAGCGCGGGGTTAAAATTTCACCTCACAACATAGCCTATGACGCTCTCGGGGTCCAGACGTGTGACTGTGCAAAATTTTGTGGCTGTAGCTGCGACGGTTCAGATGCCAATCCCGGACATACATACATACATACATACATACACACACACACACATTCAGCTTTATATATTAGATATATATATATATATATATATATATATATATATATATATATATATACACAGTACAGACCAAACGTTTGGACACACCTTCTCATTTAAAGATTTTTCTGTATTTTCATGACTATGAAAATTGAACTTTCACACTGAAGGCATCAAAACTATGATTTAACACATGTGGAATTATATACTTAACAAAAAAGTGTAAAACAACTGAAATTGTCTTATGTTCTAGGTTCTTCAAAGTAGCCACCTTTTGCTTTGATGACTGCTTTGCACACTCTTGGCATTCTCTTGATGAGCTTCAAGAGGTAGTCACCAGGAATGGTCTTCCAACAATCTTGAAGGACGTCCCAGACATGCTTAGCACTTGTTGGCCCTTTTGCCTTCACTCTGTGGTCCAGCTCACCCCAAACCATCTCGATTGGGTTCAGGTCTGGTGACTGTGGAGGCCAGGTCATCTGGCGTAGCGCCCCATCACTCTCCTTCTTGGTCAAATAGCCCTTACACAGCCTGGAGGTGTGTTTGGGGTCATTGTCCTGTTGAAAAATAAATGATGGTCCAACTAAACGCAAACCGGATGGAATAGCATGCCGCTGCAAGATGCTGTGGTAGCCATGCTGGTTCAGTATGCCTTCAATTTTGAATAAATCCCCAAGAGTGTTACCAGCAAAGCACCCCCACACCATCACACCTCCTCCTCCATGCTTCACGGTGGGAACCAGGCATGTAGAGTCCATCCATTCACCTTTTCTGCGTCGCACAAAGACACGGTGGTTAAAACCAAAGATCACAAATTTGGACTCATCAGACCAAAGCACAGATTTCCACTGGTCTAATGTCCATTCCTTGTGTTCATTAGCCCAAACCAGTCTCTTCTGCTTGTTGCCTGTCCTTAGCAGTGGTTTTCTAGCAGCTATTTTACCATGAAGGCCTGCTGCACAAACTCTCCTCCTAACAGTTGTTGTAGAGATGTGTCTGCTGCTAGAACTCTGTGTGGCATTGACCTGGTCTCTAATCTGAGCTGCTGTTAACCTGCGATTTCTGAGGTTGGTGACTCAGATAAACTTATCCTCAGAAGCAGAGATGACTCTTGGTCTTCCTTTCCTGGGGCGGTCCTCATGTGAGCTAGTTTCTTTGTAGCGCTTGATGGTTTTTGCCACTGCACTTGGGGACACTTTCAAACTTTTCCCAATTTATCGGACTGACTGACCTTCATTTCTTAAAGTAATGATGGCCACTCGTTTTTCTTTACTCAGCTGCTTTTTTCATGACATAATACAAATTCTAACAGTCTATTCAGTAGGACTATCAGCTGTGTATCCACCAGACTTCTGCACAACACAACTGATGCTCACAACACCATTTAAAAGGCAAGAAATCCCACTTATTAAACCTGACAGGGCACACCTGTGAAGTGAAAACCATTCCCGGTGACTACCTCTTGAAGCTCATCAAGAGAATGCCAAGAGTGTGCAAAGCAGTCATGAAAGCAAATGGTGGCTACTTTGAAGAACTTAGAATATAAGACATAATTTCAGTTGTTTCACACTTTTTTGTTAAGTATATAATTCCACATGTGTTAATTCATAGTTTTGATACCTTCGTTGTGAATGCACAATTTTCATAGTCATGAAAATACAGAAAAATCTTTAAATGAGAAGGTGTGTCCAAACTTTCGGTCTGTACTGTATATATATATATATATATATATATATATATATATATATATATATATATATATATTATCAAAAATTTATTTTTGTTCATTTTGAGCTACTTCGTTATTATTCTCACGTTTAACAGGTTAAAATAAACATTTTAGATGGAATACTTTACATTTTTCATGTAGCTGTATAATAATTTTGTACACATAGATTTTCTCCTAAGCAAGACTAAACTTCACTTTTACTTTTTTAAATATTCAGGTTTCAACTTTTTTAAACATTTGGATTGATTGACAGCACTATTATTATTAAATAATAAAATTAATCATCACAAATACAAATTCCCTTATAGTTGTGAACACAGGGCCCAATACATCAAAGCGTTCACAGCAGAATTCTTGCATAAAATCTTTGGAAATTTAGGTGCAACCAGAGTTGTGTCATCAGAACTGTGTCCAGATGCATCACAGCAGAACAAATGTGCATTCGCTGTGGCGTTCAGGTCATAGTGATGCTCCATAGAGCGCCACTGTGTTATGGAGCAGGGGTTTACCTAGTGCTTATTGCATAGAGTAGGCAGGGATGAGCAGAGCAGCACAACTGTTTTAGCCGCCCCCAACCATTTTGAAGTTCCTGGTTGCATCTGTGAGCCCTATAGCTATGCTACCGTCCATAAAGTGAATTACACTGTCCCAGGGAAATGTATTCAAAGGCTCATAATTAAATAAGCATGTAACAGAGAGAGAAAACCGGCACCAAAATCACCTGTTGCTATCATAAATGCCTGTTGTAAGGAGGCTAATGGCCATGTAGTCAAAAGTGCGCCAAAACTCTTCAAAGGTATGGAAACTGCACTGAGGCGTGTGACACCCGGACAGTAGGTGGTGAGAACTCCAGGGAACCCGAGGCTGGGGAGATGGAGTCTGGGAACGAGGACATTGAATCTTCAGAGATCCTAGCAGAGACACTAGAGGCGGTCAAAGGCAATGGAGGGAAGACTCAAGAGAAAGCTGAACCTGCTGATGAAGGTACATTTAGAACTCTGAAACAACAGAGAATGGGTGGGCAAGCTGCCCTATCTGAAAATATAATTAAAGAAGTTATGGTGCGACACGTGTTAGCCAAAAGAGAACAGGATCACGAAATAGAGATGCTTAAAGAGACAGTAAGAGACCATGTTGAGCGAGAAAAGGTCCTGAAACAAGCGGCTGAGTACAGAGCGGAGGAGCTGGAGAAGGAAGTCTCTGAGCTGAGAGATCACCTGTCAACGTGTCAATCCGTGAACAAGGCCATATTGGAAAATATGGAGGTGCTCAGAAAAGCATTAATAGGACTTCTACAGGAAAAGGAGATGGTGGTCGCAGACTTACAACAGCAGTGCCAGAGTAGAAAAGAGGCGGAGCTGCAAATGCCCATCTTGGCGAGGGGTCTGGAACAGTGTGAAGCTCAGGGAAAGCTTGCACTAAAAGCTGAACAAGACGATCCCCTGGTCGTGGCAGATGACTTGATGGAAATGTCCAAGGCAAAACAGGAGCCGTCCATTCATGAAGAAGATGAGACTTCGCTCTTCTAGTGCCTGGTAGAGGTACCCGAGGACGTGCTTGAAGCGTGCGCCAGTGAGGCTGTGCATGAGGCATTTAGGAAGGCGGTGGAGGTGTGTAGTGTGAACTGGGTGCCAGAGACTCCACAGTTGGTTATACTGTTGACTAGGGAATTCACGGTGAAGCGGGTGGCTATCCTGAGTGACATGCACCTATGCTGTCTTCACATGAAACGGAGGATCTTGTGGGGGAATGAAGAAGCCGCTTGACGTCTGGAGCATGCAAGGAAAGCTCAAAGTTGACTGGGGTATGTGGAAGACATCGTTCAAGTCCCCAAAAATCTGGTGAGGAAAGTCATTGGGAGACTTGGACAAGTGATGCAATAAATTGTCAATAAGTCCGGTGTGGAGAGTGTGAGCATCCCGGCTGACGCTGAAGCCCAGGAAGCTGGTGAAGATTGGATGGTTTCATTCTTCATTGTCGGGTCAATGGAGAGCCTTAAAAATATTCAAATACTCCTTGAATATCGGCCGGCGTACCTACGAGAGGTAGAGCAGCTGAGACAGGACAGACTGCAGATTAAGGTACAGCTAAAGGAAATGGAAAGAAGGTGGTGACCACTTCCAACTGGGGTATAGAGAGATGAAGGGGTTCTCTAAAGACTAGTAGTACGCAATCTGTAGCTAAAAGGGTTAGAAGTAGTGACTCCTCTGTTAACTCAATGCTGAATAGCATAGGCAGGAGACCCTGTAGCATACATAGTTACAAAGGGTCAGACTCAGACCAGACAGTAGGCTCGACTGTAAGGGAGTCTCGGAGCCGAACAAACCAGTGGAGGTGGTCAGGGAGAGAATGGTCTGGAAAAGGGGCAACTCTACCAGAGGACATGATGGAGTCAGATGATGCATTGTTTCAAAAAGGTTCACTGACAGGGCCCGATTTTGACAGACGAATGTACTATCAAAGGCGACCGAGAAGGGTCTCTGGTCGTCTAATGGAAGGTGCCAAGCCCCACGACTTTAGGCAAAGGGGAGTTATGTAGGGAGGCTAATCGCCGTGTAGTCAATGGGAGGTATGTGTCACAGAGATGGCTGCTCCCTGCGATGCAACCTGGAGTATTTTGCTTTAGTGCACGTGAGCACTAAGATGTCGTTTAGTGCACCTGGGTCCGGGTTGCAAGTAGCTATGAGAGATGGGCGAGTCTGGTTACCCCACATACCTCACCTGTAGGTGTGGTTACAGCCTATATAATGGAGGCCGTTGTTTGGCAAATGGTCTGTGTGTTGGGAGGGATAAGGCCTCCTGTGTTTTGGCCTCAGATCAAGCCTGAGAACTGGATACTAACCCAGCCTGTGTGCCCACAGGCCTGAGGGAGCAGAGCCCTGCTAAGGACATTTTGTGTTGTTTTGCCAGCTTTAAAGGTCGTGTACCTTTTGTTGTTGCTTTGGGATTTGTGGAGCAACTAAACCAGCATGGACTTTTTGAAGAAATACGCCTACTGTCTTTCTCCTGCCTCACCTGAGAGAGTAAGAAACCCTTACACTTACAAAGATAGGGTACTCACCGGAAAAATACAGAACATTAAAGTTCAGGAGAAGAAAAAAGGTGGCACTCACCATTTTTGTAGAAAGCCTTTACTTCATGTCTTTTAAAAGCATGGAGATGGGGAGAAGGATGGAGGAAAGAATGAACAGTCCCATTGAAGTGCAGGAGGCGCGTCAACGGCCATCATTTCTTCTCCCAGTATCCATGCTTTTAAAAGACATGAAATAAAGTTTTTTTTTGCAAGAATGGTGAGTGCCACTTTTTTTCTTCACCTGAATCATAATTAAATTAGGTATATAAATCAGTAAGCTCAAAGATAGAAAACAATTGGTAAAAGCAGACTTTTATCAGTACCCCAGAGGTACTGGTACGCACATGTTTATATAAAGAAATTAGTGTCCCGCTCACAATAACATATAATAAAACTTGTGATCAGCAAATGGTAACAGACAATCAAACATCAATACACCAATTAAAAAAACAACACCAGCAGACTAATTACAAAGGATGTCACCTTAGAGAAAATCAACAAAACCAGGCAGAGTGCAACAAATCTCTGACATGATGACAGCTCTACCACATCATTATCATCATGCTAATTGTGAGTTAAATATCACAGTCTGAAGGTAATACAGTTATATGAAAAAGTTTGGGCACCCCTATTAATCTTAAGCTTAATGTTTTATAAAAATTGTTTTTTTGCAACAGCTATTTCAGTTTCATATATCTAATAACTGTTGGACACAGTAATGTTTCTGCCTTGAAATGAGGTTTATTGTACTAACAGAAAATGTGCAATCTGCATTCAAACAAAATTTGACAGGTGCATAAGTATGGGCGCCTCACCAGAAAAGTGACATTAATATTTAGTAGATCCTCCTTTTGCAAAAAATAACAGCCTCTAGTCGCTTCCTGTAGCTTTTAATGAGTTTCTGGATCCTGGATGAAGGTATTTTTGACCATTCCTCTTTACAAAACAATTCCAGTTCAGTTAAGTTTGATGGTCGCCAAGCATGGACAGCACTCTTCAAATGATCCCACAGATGTTCAATGATATTCAGGTCTGGGGACTAAGATGGCCATTCCAGAACAGTGTAATTGTTCCTCTGCATGAATGCCTGAGTAGATTTGGAGCGGTGTTTTGGATCATTGTCTTGCTGAAAGATCCATCCCCTGCGTAACTTCAACTTTGTCACTGATTCATGAATATTATTGTCAAGAATCTGCTGATACTGAGGGGAATCCATGCGTCCCTCAACTTTAACAAGATTCCCGGTGCCGGCATTGGCCACACAGTCCCAAAGCATGATGGAACCTCCACCAAATTTTACTGTGGGTAGCAAGTGGTTTTTTTTTGGAATGCTGTGTTTTTTGGCCGCCATGCATAACGCCTTTTTGTATGACCAAACAACTCAATCTTGGTTTCATCAGTCCACAGGACCTTCTTCCAAAAAGAAATTGGCTTCTCCAAATGTGCTTTTGCATTCCTCAGCCGACTCTGTTTGTGGCGTGCTTGCAGAAACGGCTTCTTTCGCATCACTCTCCCATACAGCTTCTCCTTGTGCAAAGTGCGTTGTATATTTGACCGATGCACAGTGACACCATCTGCAGCAAGTTGATGCTGCAGCTCTCTGGACGTGGTCTGAGGATTGTCCTTGACTGATCTCACCATTCTTCTTCTCTGCCTTTCTGATGTTTTTCTTGGCCTGCCACTTCTGGCCTTAACAAGAACTGTACCTGTGTTCTTCCATTTCCATACTATGTTCCTCACAGTGGAAATTGACATGTTAAATCTCTGAGACAGCTTTTTGTATCCTTCCCCTGAACAACTATTTTGAATAATCTTTGTTTTCAGATCATTTGACAGTTGTTTTGAGGAGCCCATGATGCCACTCTTCAGAGGAGATTCAAACAGGAGAACAACTTGCAAGTGGCCACTTTAAGTAGCTTTTCTCATGATTGCATACACCTAGCTATGAAGTTCAAAGCTCAATGAGGTTACAAAACCAAAAAAAGTGCTTTAGTAAGTCAGTAAAAAGTAGGTAGGAGTATTTAAAACAAGAAAATGATAAGGGTGCCCATACTTATGCACCTGTCAAATTTTGTTTGAATGCAGATTGCACATTTTCTGTTAGTACAATAAACCTCATTTCAAGGCAGAAACATTACTGTGTCCAACAGTTATTAGATATATGAAACTGAAATAGCTGTTGCAAAAAAAACAATTTTTATAAAACTTTAAGCTTAAAATTAATAGGGGTGCCCAAACTTTTTCATATAACTGTAGCTTGAAGGCTAAATCCAGGAAGTTCGTGAAGCATTTGCTTGTTCTTCAGTGTCCTAACTTAAAGCCTAATGTAAAATCTCCAAGATAACCCCCACCTATCATGCGTCTTTGATAGCATTAGTCTTCTCATATGGGCTAAAGGGACCGTAAGAGCTCTCTCCTCACTAGGCTCCAGGATGCAACTACAACCCCTGCATCCATTATAGGTAAGCTCCTGGTGATCCTCATATGTTACTCTTTTCTTTTATGTATCTTCCTTATTCCTTCATATTTTAATTTAGTTGCCAGAGATTGCTTGAAATTGGAGAAAATACTAACTGATCAAGTTTGCTGAGGAATGTGCACACATGTGTTTGATAAGATGTGCACTCTGCTCTCTGTCCCCCTACATCATCGGGCATCTTAGTGGTGTTCGCGCATGCACAGGAGCCTTGGGACGCGTCCCCATGGCTCCCGTGGATGCGCAAACTGGCAGTGATGCCTCTTATAACATTTAGGGGGTGTTAGAGGTGCAGTGTGCACACACCGCCCCTCTCACCATCACTGACTGGCTCTGGGTTGTGTGATTAGCGCCAAGGCACTCAAACTCCCTCTGATGAAGCAAGATAATTAAACATTGCGAAATGCACTTTGGTGACTTTTCTAAGCTGGACCCATACCCCTACACTTGTTATTAATTTGGGTATGAATATGTGACATATTGACATGCATGTTGATTCTTTTCTATTGGCAGGTGAAGCATTTACGGTCATTATGACCATGATGTCCTTTATTGGTTACACGTATATGCCAAAGAAGAATTAACATTTGCAATACTTTTTGATCAATAGATTTGTGTCAAAACACATTGCCTGTACTGACACTTGGTCTATATATACCGTACATATATATATATATATATACTAGATGTTTCCAGCCAGCTAACGCTCGGCACGCTCATTGCTATCTAATTAACACTGCTGGTGATTAAACTAAAGTAAATAATGACAACATTCAATAGCGCTTACGCAGGTGGTAAATTAACTTAAAATGAAGTTAATAACAATAGTGTGGTGATGTGTTGGGGGCGGGATTATGTGTGGTAATGTGGTGGGGGGCGGGATTATGTGTGGTAAAGTATTGGGGGGCGGGATTATGTGTGGTGATGTGGTGGGGGGTGGGATTATGTGTGGTTATGTGGTGGGGGGGCGGGATTATGTGTGGTGATGTGGTGGGGGCGGGATTATGTGTGGTTATGTGGTGGGGGGGCGGGATTATGTGTGGTAATGTGGTGGGGGCAGGATTATCTGTGGTAACGTGGTGGGGGGCGGGATTATGTGTGGTAAAGTATTGGGGGGCGGGATTATGTGTGGGGATGTGGTGGGGGGGCGTTATGTGTGGTAATGTGGTGGGGGCAGGATTATGTGTGGTGATGTGGTGGGGGCGGGATTATGTGTGGTTATGTGGTGGGGGGGCGGGATTATGTGTGGTAACGTGGTGGGGGCAGGATTATCTGTGGTAACGTGGTGGGGGGCGGGATTATGTGTGGTAACGTGGTGGGGTGGCGGGATTATGTGTGGTGATGTGGTGGGGGGGCGGGATTATGTGTGGTTATGTGGTGGGGGGCGGGATTATGTGTGGTTATGTGGTGGGGGTGCGGGATTATGTGTGGTAATGTGGTGGGGGTGGGATTATGTGTGGTAATGTGGTGGGGGGTGGGATTATGTGTGACAAGAAGACATCTACAGAATAACCTACTTCTAATGTAGCCAATAGTTAAGTTACATCTAGCTTTATTAGTGAGCCTATAATAGAAAGACAAACAGCACAACTCTATATTTCCCTAACTATCTTTTCACCCTTTAGGCATCTTTCTCACTCCCCTGCCACTGTTGGGCACAATAGGGCAGATAGGGAGAGCCACCGACGAGTGGGGGTGCCAAAGCGCAGGTCATAGGGTGCCAACCTCCGCTGGTAGGCAGGGTGAGATAGGCCATATATAGGGACAGGCACCTCCCCTGGATGCTTCCATATTTTAGTTCATTGGTGTTGGTGTTAATCCACATATTTTTGTGTATATTGGTTTTAGATATAATTAATAAAATTGATCTCAATGGGGAATCAAAGTCGGCAGTGAGTGGAGGACAGGAAAACACCTACAGTGCCCATTTTAATGTCAAAAACATCAATTCGTGTCACTTAAGCTTGTGAATCTTAATTTACCTTATAATAATAGTTAGGCATTGAAAATTGGGGGTCATTTGGCTAAAGTTATGGGGGGGTAGGGCTGGCTCAAGTTTTTCGTGGGCCCAGGAAACGCGGACTACGTCATGGCAGTGGAGAAGGGAGAGGTCAGTATTTCAACTTTGCAAGTGCTCCTGAGCAAGCAGGGGGGGTCCACTCGTTCGCATTGGCACTGGCACAGGGCCCCTCAAAGTGCGGCGTTGTGTTTGACGGCGGGGGCATCTCCCACTGGCAGAGACACTTTTGCGTACTATGAGGGGCCCTGTGACAGTGATGTCGCCAATGAGTATGCCCTCCCCACCTGATGAAGGAACCTGCACTTTCATCTGCGCCTTCCTCTTTGTCCCCGTGTAAGGTGGTATAGTATGCGGGAAGGGGAACCTGACTTTCAGCAGGGTCAGATTCTGGCTGTGTAGAGTGCAAGGGGAATGTAGTGGTCTGGGTCAATGTACCAGCAGACTCATGTAGCACTGGCTGGGCAATGGGCAGGATGAGGAGGAAACACAGATATAGGCCCAAATAATAAAGTGGGCTAAATGCAGTTCAAAATTGGTAACAGGACTAACCAGGCGGCATTGCTTTGTTCAGTGGAGGACAACTGTAATGAGAGGCAGACACAGTTGGTAGGCCCAAATAATAAAGTGGGCCAAATAAAGTTCAAAATTGGTAACAGGAGTAAACAGGCGGCACTGCTTTGTTCAGTGGAGGAGAACACCACAGAGCGGCAGACACCGTTAGTAGGGCCCAACCAAACTAGTCGGCCAAATGCAGTTTAATATCTGATATAGGCTGAAAGCCTGAAAATTGAAGCTCAGCTTTGTTCAGTGGAGGAGAAAATCAAGCAGCGGCAGACACCGTTAGTAGGGCCCAACCAAACTAGTAGGCCAAGTGCAGTTTCATATTAAAAATATAGGCTGAAAGCCTGAAGATTGAAGCTCAGCTTTTTTCCGTGGAGGACAACACCAAGCAGCGGCAGACACCGATAGTAGGTACAACCAAACAAGAAGGCCAAATGCAGTTTAATATCTGATATAGGCCGAAAGCCTGAATATTGAAGCTCAGCTTTTTTCCTTGGAGGACAACACCAAGGAGCGGCAGACACCGTTAGTAGGGCCCAACCAAACTAGTAGGCCAAATGCAGTTTCATATTAAAAATATAGGCCGAAAGCCTGAAGATTGAAGCTCAGCTTTTTTCCTTGGACGACAACACCAAGGAGCGGCAGACACCGTTAGTAGGCCCCAACTAAGCTAGTAGGCCAAATGCAGTTTAATATCTGATATAGGCTGAAAGCCTGAAGATTGAAGCTCAGCTTTTTTCCTTGGAGGACAACACCAAGGAGCGGCAGACACCGTTAGTAGGGCCCAACCAAACTAGTAGGCCAAATGCAGTTTCATATTAAATATATAAGCCGAAAGCCTGAAGATTGAAGCTCAGCTTTGTTCAGTGGAGGAGAACACCAAGGAGTGGCAGACCCCGTTAGTAGGGCCCAACCAAACTAGTAGGCCAAATGCAGTTTAATATCTGATATAGGCCAAAAGCCTGAAGATTGAAGCTCAGCTTTTTTCCTTGGAGGACAACACCAAGGAGCGGCAGACACCGTTAGTAGGCCCCAACTAAACTAGTAGGCCAAATGCAGTTTAATATCTGATATAGGCTGAAAGCCTGAAGATTGAAGCTCAGCTTTGTTCAGTGGAGGAGAACACCAAGGAGCGGCTGACACCATTAGTGGGGCCCAACCAAACTAGTAGGCCAAATGCAGTTTCATATTAAAAATATAAGCCGAAAGCCTGAAGATTGAAGCTCAGCTTTGTTCAGTGGAGGAGAACACCAAGGAGTGGCAGACCCCGTTAGTAGGGCCCAACCAAACTAGTAGGCCAAATGCAGTTTAATATCTGATATAGGCCAAAAGCCTGAAGATTGAAGCTCAGCTTTTTTCCTTGGAGGACAACACCAAGGAGCGGCAGACACCGTTAGTAGGCCCCAACTAAACTAGTAGGCCAAATGCAGTTTAATATCTGATATAGGCTGAAAGCCTGAAGATTGAAGCTCAGCTTTGTTCAGTGGAGGAGAACACCAAGGAGCGGCTGACCCCGTTAGTAGGGCCCAACCAAACTAGTAGGCCAAATGCAGTTTAATATCTGATATAGACCAAAAGCCTGAAGATTGAAGCTCAGCTTTTTTCCTTGGAGGACAACACCAAGGAGCGGCAGACACCGTTAGTAGGGCCCAACCAAACTAGTAGGCTAAATGCAGTTTCATATTAAAAATAGAAGCCGAAAGCCTGAAGATTGAAGCTCAGCTTTGTTCAGTGGAGGAGAACACCAAGGAGCGGCAGACACCGTTAGTAGGGCCCAACCAAACTAGTAGGCCAAATGCAGTTTAAAATTTGTAAATATAGACCGAAAGCCTGAAGATTGAAGCTCAGCTTTGTTCAGTGGAGGACAACACCAAGGAGCGGCAGACACCGTTAGTAGGGTCCAACCAAACTAGTAGGCCAAATACAGTTTCATATTAAAAATATAGGCCGAAAGCCTGAAGATTGAAGCTCAGCTTTTTTCCGTGGAGGACAACACCAAGCAGCGGCAGACACCGTTAGTAGGGCCCAACCAAACTAGTAGGCCAAATGCAGTTTAAAATTTGTAAATATAGGCCGAAAGCCTGAAGATTGAAGCTCAGCTTTGTTCAGTGGAGGAGAACACCAAGGAGCGGCTGACACCATTAGTGGGGCCCAACCAAACTAGTAGGCCAAATGCAGTTTAAAATTTGTAAATATAGGCCGAAAGCCTGAAGATTGAAGCTCAGCTTTGTTCAGTGGAGGACAACACCAAGGAGCGGCAGACACCGTTAGTAGGGCCCAACCAAACTAGTAGGCCAAATGCAGTTTCATATTAAAAATATAAGCCGAAAGCCTGAAGATTGAAGCTCAGCTTTGTTCAGTGGAGGAGAACACCAAGGAGCGGCAGACCCCGTTAGTAGGGCCCAACCAAACTAGTAGGCCAAATGCAGTTTAATATCTGATATAGGCCAAAAGCCTGAAGATTGAAGCTCAGCTTTTTTCCTTGGAGGACGACACCAAGGAGCGGCAGACACCGTTAGTAGGGCCCAACCAAACTAGTAGGCCAAATACAGTTTCATATTAAAAATATAAGCCGAAAGCCTGAAGATTGAAGCTCAGCTTTGTTCAGTGGAGGAGAACACCAAGGAGCGGCAGACACCGTTAGTAGGGCCCACCCAAACTAGTAGGCCAAATACAGTTTCATATTAAAAATATAGGCCGAAAGCCTGAAGATTGAAGCTCAGCTTTTTTCCGTGGAGGACAACACCAAGCAGCGGCAGACACCGTTAGTAGGGCCCAACCAAACTAGTAGGCCAAATGCAGTTTAAAATTTGTAAATATAGGCCGAAAGCCTGAAGATTGAAGCTCAGCTTTGTTCAGTGGAGGAGAACACCAAGGAGCGGCTGACACCATTAGTGGGGCCCAACCAAACTAGTAGGCCAAATGCAGTTTAAAATTTGTAAATATAGGCCGAAAGCCTGAAGATTGAAGCTCAGCTTTTTTCCTTGGAGGACAACACCAAGGAGCGGCAGACACCGTTAGTAGGGCCCAACCAAACTAGTAGGCTAAATGCAGTTTCATATTAAAAATAGAAGCCGAAAGCCTGAAGATTGAAGCTCAGCTTTGTTCAGTGGAGGAGAACACCAAGGAGCGGCAGACACCGTTAGTAGGGCCCAACCAAACTAGTAGGCCAAATGCAGTTTAAAATTTGTAAATATAGACCGAAAGCCTGAAGATTGAAGCTCAGCTTTGTTCAGTGGAGGACAACACCAAGGAGCGGCAGACACCGTTAGTAGGGTCCAACCAAACTAGTAGGCCAAATACAGTTTCATATTAAAAATATAGGCCGAAAGCCTGAAGATTGAAGCTCAGCTTTTTTCCGTGGAGGACAACACCAAGCAGCGGCAGACACCGTTAGTAGGGCCCAACCAAACTAGTAGGCCAAATGCAGTTTAAAATTTGTAAATATAGGCCGAAAGCCTGAAGATTGAAGCTCAGCTTTGTTCAGTGGAGGAGAACACCAAGGAGCGGCTGACACCATTAGTGGGGCCCAACCAAACTAGTAGGCCAAATGCAGTTTAAAATTTGTAAATATAGGCCGAAAGCCTGAAGATTGAAGCTCAGCTTTGTTCAGTGGAGGACAACACCAAGGAGCGGCAGACACCGTTAGTAGGGCCCAACCAAACTAGTAGGCCAAATGCAGTTTCATATTAAAAATATAAGCCGAAAGCCTGAAGATTGAAGCTCAGTTTTGTTCAGTGGAGGAGAACACCAAGGAGCGGCAGACCCCGTTAGTAGGGCCCAACCAAACTAGTAGGCCAAATGCAGTTTAATATCTGATATAGGCCAAAAGCCTGAAGATTGAAGCTCAGCTTTTTTCCTTGGAGGACAACACCAAGGAGCGGCAGACACCGTTAGTAGGGCCCAACCAAACTAGTAGGCCAAATACAGTTTCATATTAAAAATATAAGCCGAAAGCCTGAAGATTGAAGCTCAGCTTTGTTCAGTGGAGGAGAACACCAAGGAGCGGCAGACACCGTTAGTAGGGCCCACCCAAACTAGTAGGCCAAATGCAGTTTAAAATTTGTAAATATAGACCGAAAGCCTGAAGATTGAAGCTCAGCTTTGTTCAGTGGAGGACAACACCAAGGAGCGGCAGACACCGTTAGTAGGGTCCAACCAAACTAGTAGGCCAAATACAGTTTCATATTAAAAATATAGGCCGAAAGCCTGAAGATTGAAGCTCAGCTTTTTTCCGTGGAGGACAACACCAAACAGCGGCAGACACCGTTAGTAGGGCCCAACCAAACTAGTAGGCCAAATGCAGATTAAAATTTGTAAATATAGGCCGAAAGCCTGAAGATTGAAGCTCAGCTTTGCTCAGTGGAGGAGAACACCAAGGAGCGGCTGACACCATTAGTAGGGTCCAACCAAACTAGTAGGCCAAATACAGTTTCATATTAAAAATATAGGCCGAAAGCCTGAAGATTGAAGCTCAGCTTTTTTTCCGTGGAGGACAACACCAAGCAGTGGCAGACACCGTTAGTAGGGCCCAACCAAACTAGTAGGCCAAATGCAGTTTAAAATTTGTAAATATAGGCCGAAAGCCTGAAGATTGAAGCTCAGCTTTGTTCAGTGGAAGAGAACACCAAGGAGCGGCAGACACCGTTAGTAGGGCCCAACCAAACTAGTAGGCCAAATGCAGTTTAAAATTTGTAAATATAGACCGAAAGCCTGAAGATTGAAGCTCAGCTTTGTTCAGTGGAGGACAACACCAAGGAGCGGCAGACACCGTTAGTAGGGTCCAACCAAACTGGTAGGCCAAATACAGTTTCATATTAAAAATATAGGCCGAAAGCCTGAAGATTGAAGCTCAGCTTTTTTCCGTGGAGGACAACACCAAGCAGCGGCAGACACCGTTAGTAGGGCCCAACCAAACTAGTAGGCCAAATGCAGATTAAAATTTGTAAATATAGGCCGAAAGCCTGAAGATTGAAGCTCAGCTTTGCTCAGTGGAGGAGAACACCAAGGAGCGGCTGACACCATTAGTGGGGCCCAACCAAACTAGTAGGCCAAATGCAGTTTAATATCTGATATAGGCTAAAAGCCTGAAGATTGAAGCTCAGCTTTTTTCCTTGGAGGACAACACCAAGGAGCGGCAGACACCGTTAGTAGGGCCCAACCAAACTAGTAGGCCAAATGCAGTTTCATATTAAAAATAGAAGCCGAAAGCCTGAAGATTGAAGCTCAGCTTTGTTCAGTGGAGGAGAACACCAAGGAGCGGCAGACACCGTTAGTAGGGCACAACCAAACTAGTAGGCCAAATGCAGTTTAAAATTTGTAAATATAGGCCGAAAGCCTGAAGATTGAAGCTCAGCTTTGTTCAGTGGAGGACAACACCAAGGAGCGGCAGACACCGTTAGTAGGGTCCAACCAAACTAGTAGGCCAAATACAGTTTCATATTAAAAATATAGGCCGAAAGCCTGAAGATTGAAGCTCAGCTTTTTTTCCGTGGAGGACAACACCAAGCAGTGGCAGACACCGTTAGTAGGGCCCAACCAAACTAGTAGGCCAAATACAGTTTCATATTAAAAATATAGGCCGAAAGCCTGAAGATTGAAGCTCAGCTTTTTTCCGTGGAGGACAACACCAAGCAGCGGCAGACACCGTTAGTAGGGTCCAACCAAACTAGTAGGCCAAATACAGTTTCATATTAAAAATATAGGCCGAAAGCCTGAAGATTGAAGCTCAGCTTTTTTCCGTGGAGGACAACACCAAGGAGCGGCAGACACCGTTAGTAGGCCGCAACCAAACTAGTAGGCCAAATGCAGTTTAATATCTGATATAGGCCGAAAGCCTGAAGATTGAAGCTCAGCTTTTTTCCTTGGAGGACAACACCAAGGAGCGGCAGACACCGTTAGTAGGGCACAACCAAACTAGTAGGCCAAATGCAGTTTAAAATTTGTAAATATAGGCAGAAAGCCTGAAGATTGAAGCTCAGCTTTGTTCAGTGGAGGACAACACCAAGGAGCGGCAGACACCGTTAGTAGGGTCCAACCAAACTAGTAGGCCAAATACAGTTTCATATTAAAAATATAGGCCGAAAGCCTGAAGATTGAAGCTCAGCTTTTTTTCCGTGGAGGACAACACCAAGCAGTGGCAGACACCGTTAGTAGGGCCCAACCAAACTAGTAGGCCAAATACAGTTTCATATTAAAAATATAGGCCGAAAGCCTGAAGATTGAAGCTCAGCTTTTTTCCGTGGAGGACAACACCAAGCAGCGGCAGACACCGTTAGTAGGGTCCAACCAAACTAGTAGGCCAAATACAGTTTCATATTAAAAATATAGGCCGAAAGCCTGAAGATTGAAGCTCAGTTTTTTTCCGTGGAGGACAACACCAAGGAGCGGCAGACACCGTTAGTAGGCCGCAACCAAACTAGTAGGCCAAATGCAGTTTAATATCTGATATAGGCCGAAAGCCTGAAGATTGAAGCTCAGCTTTTTTCCTTGGAGGACAACACCAAGGAGCGGCAGACACCGTTAGTAGGGCACAACCAAACTAGTAGGCCAAATGCAGTTTAAAATTTGTAAATATAGGCAGAAAGCCTGAAGATTGAAGCTCAGCTTTGTTCAGTGGAGGACAACACCAAGGAGCGGCAGACACCGTTAGTAGGGTCCAACCAAACTAGTAGGCCAAATACAGTTTCATATTAAAAATATAGGCCGAAAGCCTGAAGATTGAAGCTCAGCTTTTTTTCCGTGGAGGACAACACCAAGCAGTGGCAGACACCGTTAGTAGGGCCCAACCAAACTAGTAGGCCAAATGCAGTTTAAAATTTGTAAATATAGGCCGAAAGCCTGAAGATTGAAGCTCAGATTTTTTCCTTGGAGGACAACACCAAGGAGCGGCAGACACCGTTAGTAGGCCGCAACCAAACTAGTAGGCCAAATGCAGTTTAATATCTGATATAGGCCGAAAGCCTGAAGATTGAAGCTCAGCTTTTTTCCTTGGAGGACAACACCAAGGAGCGGCAGACACCGTTAGTAGGCTCAACCAATCTAGTAGCCCCAATGCAGTTTTCAAATTCCTATAGGCTGAAAACCTGACAATTGAAGCTCAGCTTTTTTCAGAGGAGGACAGCTGTATTGAGTGGCGCAGACAGACACAGGTAGTAGGCCTTAACCAAAACAGTTGGCTCAATGCAGTTTAAAAAAGGTTACAGGGGTACACAGGCAGCATTGGTGTGGTCAGCGGAGGACAATTGGAAGGAGTGGCGCAGACTTACTAGGCCTAAAATAAAAAAGTAGGCTCTATGCAGTTTTAAATAGGTTACAGGGGTACACAGGCAGCATTGGTTTGGTCAGCAGAGGACGATTGCAAGGAGGGACCGCAGACAGACTTACTAGGCCTAAAATAAAAAAGTTGGCTCTATGCAGTTTAAAATAGGTTACAGGGGTACACAGGCAGCATTGGTGTGGTCAGCGGAGGACAATTGGAAGGAGTGGCGCAGACTTATTAGGCCTAAAATAAAAAAGTTGGCTCTATGCAGTTTAAAATAGGTTACAGGGGTACACAGGCAGCATTGGTGTGGTCAGCGGAGGACGATTGCAAGGAGGGACCGCAGACAGACTTACTAGGCCTAAAATAAAAAAGTTGGCTCTATGCAGTTTAAAATAGGTTACAGGGGTACACAGGCAGCATTGGTGTGGTCAGCGGAGGACAATTGGAAGGAGTGGCGCAGACTTACTAGGCCTAAAATAAAAAAGTAGACTATGCAGTTTTAACTAGGTCACAGGGGTACACAGGCAGCATTGGTTTGGTCAGCGGAGGACGATTGCAAGGAGGGACCGCAGACAGACTTACTAGGCCTAAAATAAAAAAGTTGGCTCTATGCAGTTTAAAATAGGTTACAGGGGTACACAGGCAGCATTGGTTTGGTCAGCGGAGGACGATTGCAAGGAGGGACCGCAGACAGACTTACTAGGCCTAAAAGAAAAAAGTTGGCTCTATGCAGTTTAAAATAGGTTACAGGGGTACTCAGGCAGCATTGGTGTGTTCAGCGGAGGACGATTGCAACGAGGGGCATACACAGTTAGTAGGGCCAAAAAAGTAACAGGCAAAATGCAGTTAAAAATAGGTTACAGGAGTACGCAGGCGGCCTAGCTTTGTTCAGTGGAGGACAACTGTAAGGAGTGTCTGACACAGTTAGTAGGCCAAAATAATAAAGTGAGGTTAATGTCTGGCAAAAAAAAAATTTCACAAATAAACAGGTGGCATACCTAGGTACAGGGGTGGGCTCGTCTGCTGACTTGCAGACAGTGGTAGTTGGCGCAAAGTATTAACTGGTGTAAATGTAGGACAGGGCCCCTGAATATTTTTACTAGCATCAATCATGTCAACAAATTGGTATTGGCAGTGCCATTGAAGGATTTAACAGCACAGACTAAACAGTGGTGGAGCAGTGAGAGGTAATTTTGCAAGTGGTAGAGCACTGTTTGAGCTGGGGGGGAACACTCTCTCGTGGGCGGCGGTACTGGCCCAGGGCCCCTCATGTTACGATGGTGTGTCTGACGTTGGGTATGCACCACTACCGCCAGAGACACTTCATTGTACTATGAGGGACCCTGTGCCAGTGCCGTCGCCCAAAAGTGGGCACACCCACCTGTTCAGCCAAACGGCACTCGCACGGGTGCTTGCGCCAAGTGGTGACCACGGCCCCGTGGGGGGAGTCAGCCCATTTAGGGAGGTGTAAAAATGGCCTATGGTGGACATACAGCAGCTGCAAATGGAGAAATTGGAGCAGTCAGTAAGACGAGTCCAAAAGCAAGACCTTTTTACAGGAAAGCTAGGTGTCAGCAGCGAAAGGTGGGGCAAAATAATTAGAAATCCATGATTGGTTCATTTTAATGAAGGTTAGATCATCAACATTTTGGGTAGCCAGACGAGTTCTTTTTTCGGTCAGTATTGAACCAGCAGCACTGAATACTCTTTCTGATAGCACACTAGCAGCTGGGCAAGCAAGCTCATGTAATGCATATTCTGCCAATTCAGGTTAGGTGTCTATTTTGGATGCCCAGTAATCAAATGGGAATGACGTGTGAGGGAGAACATCGATAAGGGAGGAAAAATAGTTAGTAACCATACTGGACAAATGTTGTCTCCTGTCACTTTGAATTGATGCTGCAGTACCTGTCGTGTCTGCGGTCATTGCGAAATCACTCCACAACCTGGTCATAAAACCCCTCTGTTTAACGCCACTTCTGATTTCTGCACCTCTAACACCTCTGCCATGTTGCCCCTTGCATCTCGTGTGAGAACCATCACCGCCGCTGTGTGCTGGGAATGCCTGAACCAAACGGTCTACAAGAGTTGCTTGTTTGGTAGCCAATATTTGCTCAAGGTTTTCATATGGCATGATATTTTGCAATTTCCCTTTATAGCGTGGATCCAGGAGGCAGGCCAACCAGTAATCGTCATCGGTCATCATTTTGATAATGCGGGGGTCCCTTTTTAGGATACGCAAGGCATAATCCGCCATGTGGGCCAATGTTCCAGGTGTCAATTCACTGCTTGTGCTGGGTTGAGGAGCACTTTCTGGCAAATCAACATCACTTGTCTCCCTCGAAAACCCTGTACCTGACCTTGCAACGTCACCAGTTTCTATTGCCCCCTGAGAAGCTTCCTCCTCCCATAGATATTCATCCCCATCATCCTCCTCGCCCTCCTCCTCTTCGTTCGCCACCTCATCCAGGAGACTTCCCTGAGCAGACAATGGCTGACTGTCATCAAGGCTTCCCTCGTCCTCGGCTGCAGACGCCTGCTCCTTTATGTGCGTCAAACTTTGCATCAGCAGACGCATTAGGGGGATGCTCATGCTTATGATGGCGTCGTCTGCACTAACCAGGCGTGTGCATTCCTCAAAACACTGAAGGACTTGGCACAGGTCTTGTAGCTTCGACCATTGCACACCTGACAACTCCATGTCTGCCATCCAACTGCCTGCCCGTGTATGTGTATCCTCCCACAAATACATAACAGCACGCCTCTGTTCGCACAGCCTCTGAAGCATGTGCAGTGTGGAGTTCCACCTTGTTGCAACGTCGATTATTAGGCGGTGCTGGGGAAGCTGCAAAGATCGCTGATGGTTCTGCATACGGCTGGAGTGTACGAGCGAACGGTGGATGTGCGAGCAAAGTCTTCGCACCTTCAGGAGCAGGGCGGATAACCCCGGATAACTTTTCAGGAAGCACTGCACCACCAGGTTCCGGGTATGAGCCAGGCAAGGAATGTGTTTCAGTTGTGAAAGGGCTATGGCAGCCATAAAATTCCTTCCGTTATCACTGACTACCTTGCCTGCCTCAAGATATACACTGCCCAGCCATGACTGAGTTTCTTGCTGCAAGAACTCGGACAGAACTTCCGCGGTGTGTCTGTTGTCGCCCAAACACTTAATTTCCAAAACAGCCTGCTGACGCTTACCACTAGCTGTTCCATAATGGGACACCTCGTGTGTAACACTGGCAGCTGCGGATGGAGTGGTCGTGCGACTGCGGTCTGTGGACGAGCTCTCGCTTCTGCTGGAGGACGAGGAGGAGGAGGAGGGGTGGCGAACGCCTACAGCCAACTGTTTCCTAGACCGTGGGCTAGGCAGAACTGTCCCAATATGGCTGTCCCCTGTGGACCCTGCATCCACCACATTAACCCAGTGTGCCGTGATGGACACGTAACGTCCCTGGCCATGCCTACTGGTCCATGCATCTGTTGTGAGGTGCACCTTTCTACTGACAGATTGCCTGAGTGCATGGACAATGCGGTCTTTGACATGCTGGTGGAGGGCTGGGATGGCTTTTCTCGCAAAGAAGTGTCGACTGGGTAGGTCATAGCGTGGTACTGCGTAGGCCATCAGGGCTTTGAAAGCTTCACTTTCAACCAACCGGTAGGGCATCATCTCTAACGAGATTAGTCTAGCAATGTGGGCGTTCAAACCCTGTGTACGCGGATGAGAGGACGAGTACTTCCTTTTCCTAACGAGTGTCTCTTGTAGGGTGAGCTGGACTGGAGAGCTGCATATGGTGGAACTAGCGGGGGTGGTGGCGGACATGGCAGACTGAGAGAGAGTTGGTGATGGTATTCTTGCTGTTGGCCTACATACAGTGTTTCCTACCAAGAACCTGGTGATTCCCTGACTGCTTTGGCCTTGCGACGATACCTCCACATTTGCTGCAGGTGGTGTCGTAAATGGTGGGCTTACAGTGAGGGAAGGAATGTGTAGCGTTGCTGACTAGCTTCATTGTGAGCGGGAGCAACAACGTTATGGGACGTTTGGTAGTTAGTCCAGGCTTGCAAGTGCATGGTGGTTAAATGTCTACACATGCAAGTTGTATTTAAATTTTTGACATTCTGACCTCTGCTAAAGGTCCTTGAGCATTTCTTACTGATCACTTTGCACTGATCATTCGGATCTTGGTTAAAAAATTGCCAGACTGCACTCTTCCTACTATCGAATACCTTTTCAGGCATTGCACACAGTGCTACTTCAACCGGATGGCCACGCTGTCCTACAACTGTTTCGGTTTTGACACACGTTTTTGGCCAGATACGGGCCTGCCAGATGAAAGTGGAGCGGCCCCCAAACGCAGGGCAGTGGGGTACTCGGTACCGGGTCCCTCGGTCTTGGTTCTAGGGGTGTTACGGTGGCCCGACCCGGTCCGTGGCCCTGCTAAGGGGCGCCCAAATAAAGGTGTAGGTGAGAGTTTGTCAAGTGTTCGTGACGCCACCTGTGGTATTCGGTCAGGGTGACCGACGCTGCTAGGGGTCCGCTGGGGTGATGGAATGGCAGCTAGATGGTGTAACTTCCCACAGGTGAAGTGTGTCCCCAGGGCTTCCCTTGATGAGTAGATGGTAATGGTGTAGGTCGCAGTAAATGACGAGGTCACAGGATTGCAGCTTCTTTAGCTTTTTTTTACTGAAGGCTTCGGCATCCACAATCCAGAGCACTGCTAACAAGGCTGGATGAGACCGGTCGGTCCGAAGGCACATCCAGAGTTCCCTTTGCAGGTGGAAATCAGTAGCCTTCCTATTAGCGCCTGTGTGTTGTAGTACTTACCTGCTGAGCACCACGGGATAGTCCTCACAACTGTCATGTATGTTTCTGTTCTCTCTCTCCGTCCCCCAGATGGTTTGGATAGGACGCACCCGTATGACGGGGTAGGCCTGGAGTTATTTTATAGGGACCCTAGAGATGCCCCTCTCCCACAATTGCCTCCGTTGTCTTCATTAGGTGTAAAGGTGAGACAGCCAACCTAGAGTTAACTGCCCTGCCGTAGTTCAAAGTAATGCGTAGAGCCTATTACTTCCTCGGCGTTCCGGCCGCCGGCTACGCGCCTCAGAAGGATGTTGCCGATCTTGGGGCACGACTCCTCCTGGTTCTATCTCCTTTGTGCTGTGATCTCGTTTCTCACTTCTCCACAATATACTTCGCTTTGTGCCCTTTCTTAGGATGCCGCCGCAATGAGGTGCAGGCACGGCTCCATAACGATCTATCTCGTGCTAGGCCACTGCCAGGATCCCACCCCTGACAGGGACCTCCCTGAGCCTTCCCAAGCAACTCTCTCTCTCACTAGATGTTACCTGGGCAAAACCCAGTCAGCTTCTCCCTAACTTCCTATCCGACTCCCAGTTTTACCGGAGTGTGAGGAGTGGCCTAATACATAGAACCTTTTGTTCCCCCTGGTGGCCGGAGTGTGAAGTGTAGTGTGTGACTGTGATACCTGGTCAGGTGAACTCCTTTAGTGCCATCAGACGTACCATCACTCCCCCTTGTGGAAGAGCGACAATACTGCAATGACCAGGACTCTGGGGTGCTGCAAAAGCTGTTGCGATGTTGATGCCTGCTGCGGCTCCTCCTCCGCTTCAGAGCTACTGTCAGCAGCACCCTGTTCCCCCAATGGCTGCCAATCGGGGTCAACAACTGGATCATCTTTCACCTCCTATTCTATATCCTGTGCACCTTCCTCTGTGTCACCGTGTAAGCCGGTGCTATAGCGTTCGGGACGGGGCACCATAGTCTCATCAGGGTCAGATTGTGGCTCAGTACACTGCGAGGGCAATGTTGTGATCTGAGTCAATGGAACAGCATAATAATCTAGCTGTGGCTGTGCATCTGTGCACTCCATGTCCGATTCATCTTGTCATGGGCATGGCCTGTTAACAATTTCCCTTTCTAACCCAGGCACGGTATGTGTAAAGAGCTCCATGGAGTAACCTGTTGTGTCGCCTGACGCATCCTTCACTGTTGTTCTGGTGAAGGACACAAGGAAGCGACTTGTTCCTGACCGGGAGCATCCACTGGCGACGCGCTGCTTTTAAATTTTGCACTTTCCGAAGAGGAGGCGAAAGAGCTAGAGGCAGAGTCAGCAAGGAAAGCCAAAACTTTTTCCTGCTGCTCCAGCTTTAAAAGCAGTTTTCCTACTCCCAGAAAAGGGAGCGTTCGAGGCCTTGTGTAGCCAGACGATGACGTTGGCTCAACAAATTGAGACTTAGGTGCTATTTTGCTTTTCCCACGACCACCTGATGCTCCACCACCACTACCATCATTACCAGCTGGCAATGACCGCCCACGGCCACGACCTCTTCCACCAGACTTCCTCTTTCTTGGAAAAATGTAACCAAACTAACAACCGTTATATGGTACTGTAAAACCAGGTAGAAGGTGTACGTAAACTTGTTGTGAATTTAAATCTCCCTTTATAGGTGTGGGAGACTGTTTGAAAAAGCTGGCCCACTGTATTACACTACACAGTTTCAGTGTCAGAAAGTGGCTGACAGATATGCCACAAACAGGACTGACGCAGATGCCCTTAGTGGCAATAGAAATTTCCCTTAATAGGTGTGGGAGACTGCTGGAAAAATCAGGCCCACTGTATTAAACTACACAGTTTCAGTGTCAGAAAGTGGCTGACAGATATGCCACAAACAGGACTGACGCAGATGCCCTTAGTGGCAATAGAAATTTCCCTTTATAGGTGTGGGAGACTGCTGGGAAAATCAGGCCCACTGTATTACACTACACAGTTTCAGTGTCAGAAAGTGGCTGACAGATATGCCACAAACAGGACTGACGCAGATGCCCTTAGTGGCAATAGAAATTTCCCTTTATAGGTGTGGGAGACTGCTGGGAAAATCAGGCCCACTGTATTACACTACACAGTTTCAGTGTCAGAAAGTGGCTGACAGATATGCCACAAACAGGACTGACGCAGATGCACTTAGTGGCAATAGAAATTTCCCTTTATAGGTGTGGGTGGGAGACTGCTGGGAAAATCAGGCCCACTGTATTATACTACACAGTTTCAGTGTCAGAAAGTGGCTGACAGATATGCCACAAACAGGACTGACGCAGATGCCCTTAGTGGCAATAGAAATTTCCCTTTATAGGTGTGGGTGGGAGACTGCTGGGAAAATCAGGCCCACTGTATTACACTACACAGTTTCAGTGTCAGAAAGTGGCTGACAGATATGCCACAAACAGGACTGACGCAGATGCACTTAGTGGCAATAGAAATTTCCCTTTTATAGGTGTGGGAGACTGCTGGGAAAATCAGGCCCACTGTATTACACTACACAGTTTCAGTGTCAGAAAGTGGCTGACAGATATGCCACAAACAGGACTGACGCAGATGCACTTGGTGGCAATAGAAATTTCCCTTTATAGGTGTGGGAGACTGCTGGGAAAATCAGGCCCACTGTATTACACTACACAGTTTCAGTGTCAGAAAGTGGCTGACAGATATGCCACAAACAGGACTGATGCAGATGCCCTTAGTGGCAATAGAAATTTCCCTTTATAGGTGTGGGAGACTGCTGGGAAAATCAGGCCCACTGTATTACACTACACAGTTTAAGTGTCAGAAAGTGGCTGACAGATATGCCACAAACAGGACTGACGCAGATGCCCTTAGTGGCAATAGAAATTTCCCTTTATAGGTGTGGGTGGGAGACTGCTGGGAAAATCAGGCCCACTGTATTACACTACACAGTTTCAGTGTCAGAAAGTGGCTGACAGATATGCCACAAACAGGACTGACGCAGATGCCCTTAGTGGCAATAGAAATTTCCCTTTATAGGTGTGGGTGGGAGACTGCTGGGAAAATCAGGCCCACTGTATTACACTACACAGTTTCAGTGTCAGAAAGTGGCTGACAGATATGCCACAAACAGGACTGACACAGATGCACTTAGTGGCAATAGAAATTTCCCTTTATAGGTGTGGGTGGGAGACTGCTGGGAAAATCAGGCCCACTGTATTACACTACACAGTTTCAGTGTCAGAAAGTGGCTGACAGATATGCCACAAACAGGACTGACGCAGATGCACTTAGTGGCAATAGAAATTTCCCTTTTATAGGTGTGGGAGACTGCTGGGAAAATCAGGCCCACTGTATTACACTACACAGTTTCAGTGTCAGAAAGTGGCTGACAGATATGCCACAAACAGGACTGACGCAGATGCACTTGGTGGCAATAGAAATTTCCCTTTATAGGTGTGGGAGACTGCTGGGAAAATCAGGCCCACTGTATTACACTACACAGTTTCAGTGTCAGAAAGTGGCTGACAGATATGCCACAAACAGGACTGATGCAGATGCCCTTAGTGGCAATAGAAATTTCCCTTTATAGGTGTGGGAGACTGCTGGGAAAATCAGGCCCACTGTATTACACTACACAGTTTAAGTGTCAGAAAGTGGCTGACAGATATGCCACAAACAGGACTGACGCAGATGCCCTTAGTGGCAATAGAAATTTCCCTTTATAGGTGTGGGTGGGAGACTGCTGGGAAAATCAGGCCCACTGTATTACACTACACAGTTTCAGTGTCAGAAAGTGGCTGACAGATATGCCACAAACAGGACTGAGACAGATGCCCTTAGTGGCAATTGAAATTTCCCTTTATAGGTGTGGGAGACTGCTGGGAAAATCAGGCCCACTGTATTACACTACACAGTTTAAGTGTCAGAAAGTGGCTGACAGATATGCCACAAACAGGACTGACGCAGATGCACTTAGTGGCAATAGAAATTTCCCTTTATAGGTGTGGGAGACTGCTGGGAAAATCAGGCCCACTGTATTACACTACACAGTTTCAGTGTCAGAAAGTGGCTGACAGATATGCCACAAACAGGACTGACGCAGATGCCCTTAGTGACAATAGAAATTTCCCTTTATAGGTGTGGGAGACTGCTGGGAAAATCAGGCCCACTGTATTACACTACACAGTTTCAGTGTCAGAAAGTGGCTGACAGATATGCCACAAACAGGACTGACGCAGATGCTTTTAGTGGCAATAGAAATTCCCCTTTATAGGTGTGGGAGACTGCTGGGAAAATCAGGCCCACTGTATTACACTACACAGTTTAAGTGTCAGAAAGTGGCTGACAGATATGCCACAAACAGGACTGACGCAGATGCACTTAGTGGCAATAGAAATTTCCCTTCATAGGTGTGGGAGACTGCTGGGAAAATCAGGCCCACTGTATTACACTACACAGCTTCAGTGGCAGACAGTGGCTAGCAGATATTTATATATATAAAAAAAGGGACTGTTCTACAATAACAATCTCCCTACAATGATCTCAGGACAAGTATGGCAGCCAGCAGTAAAAAGGACTGCTGCACACAAAAGTGTGAACAAACAAAGAAACAAAAGAACTGTGCAGAAAGAACCAGCAGGATTTTTGCTTTGAAAAAAGCAGTTGGTTTGCACAGCGGCGTACAAACAGCAATGCAGCTATCAGGGAGCCTTATAAGCTACAGAGCTGATGCACAGAAATCTAGCCTCCACTGTCCCTGCAAAGAAAAGGTGGTGTTGGACAGTGGAAATCGCTACAGCACAAGCGGTTTGGGGGTTTATATTTCCTCCCTAACAATATCCCTGCTTCTGACGAAGGTGCAGCAACCTCTCCCTATGCTACGATCGGCAGAAGTAAGATGGCGGTCGGCGTGCACGCCCCTTTATAGCCCCTGTGATGCCGCTGAAAGCAAGCCAATCACTGTAATGCCCTTCTCTAAGATGGTGGGGACCGAGACCTATGTCATCACGCTGCCCACACTCTGCGTCCACCTTCATTGGCTGAGAAATGGCACTGAACGTGTCATATGAAACGCGACTTTGGCGCGAAGATCGCCGACCGCATGGCCGATCCCACACTGGGATCGGCTCAGGTTTCACGAAACCCGACTTTGCCGAAAGTCGACGATTTATGAAATTGACCGATCCGTTTTGCTCAACCCTACTCGTGGGGTTTTTGTCTTCTGGATCAGCATGTTAGACTACAGGTTGAACTCGATAGACTATGTCTACCTGCTGTACAATCTTATCAACTATGACACCAGGTACGGACTGGGGCTGAAATTCAGCCCTGGCATTTGAAATCACACAGGCCCATTGTGTCCCCGTCCCCAAGCACCAGATGGGATATATTACTAATATTACCCTGGATGGAGGAAAGGAAGATTTGCTACAAGACCAATATTTCTAATGATACCCGTGGCCTGCTGGGGTGAGTGACGCAGTCGGCAACTTTGTCCTCCGTCACAACTCTTAACAGTATGGATGTCTTGAGATCACTGATTCTGTTAACAATGTAGCAGTCAAGGTGGCCCACGACCAGACAGGCCCTTCTGGCATTTGCCAGAATTGCCAGATGGCCAGTCTGGCCCTGTATGAAACTATGAATGGCACCATGAAAAGAGGTGACTGCCTGCTGCTTGACCATCAGCATTTAAAGAGAACCCTTCACCAGTTTGAGCATATTAAACTGGCCACAACATGTAATAGTGGGTGCATAGCTGAATAAAATATGTTTTATTTTTTAATTCTTCTTTGTTTAAGTTATAAATTATAGATAGCAAAATTTTGTATATCAAAACTAGAGTCAGATCCCAAAATATCATGGAAAAACAGCAAAAATTAGGGAACTTAAAACTTAACATTTCATGTAACTATTAAAATCCATGACACAATATTTAAAATCAGACACCCAGCAAATACAGCGTACACGACCAAATGAAGGGGCTAATTGTGGGTCAAGAGACCGCCAGTAACACTAGCAATAATAGTACAGTTTAGACATGCACAATTAGATAGATAGATCAGTACCACTGATGATCCTGTGAATTATGCCTAAATAATTAGTGGGTCCATAAAAAAAACCCCAGAACAATCTCACCAATCGGTTCAAAGATGCTAACTTGAAAATTGTACAATCCTAAATGTCAATGGATAGGAATCCTTGAAAACATTTCATGTTATTCAATAAGCCATTTCTAGACAGGACCGCCTTCCAACGCGTTTCTTCCTGAATGGAATCATCAGGAAATATGGCAGTCAAGAAATGGAGTGCCCAGCCATCTATAGCACTCTCTAAGAGCCTTGCATAAAGTTCTAAGTTATAAATTATGTTAGACCAACTGGATAATATTAGATATCCTTCTCTGGGGTCATGTGGTTTATCTCCTGCATGACAATGACCAATCATAAGCAGGAGGCGTCATACAGGAAAAAAGAACATGCTCAACTACCAGCCAAGCAGTCTGCTTCCTGCTCTGAGTGCCGGCCGGAAAGTGAGAGCAGAGCGCAGCACCGCTCTCACTGCTCTCACTGTACGGCTGCACTCAGAGCAGGAAGCAGACGGCAAGGGACCTGAAGGACACCGACGGGTGAGTATGTACGGTTTGTTTTTTTACGTTTACGCTGGTAACCAGGGTAAACATCGGGTTTCTAAGCGCGGCCCTGCGCTTAGTTACCCGATGCTTACCCTGGTTACCCGGGGACTTCGGCATCGCTTCAGCGCCGTGATTGCAACGTGTGACCGCAGTCTACGACGCTGGAGCGATGATTATACGACGCTGCGACGTCACGAATCGTGCCGTCGCAGCGATGAAAATTTCAATGTGTGACGGTACCCTCATTCTCATTGAGATTTACATTGCCCGATTATAGCCATCAGTCCATTACAGAAAAAATGGAGCAGCGGTGCGTATACTCAGCCTCCGCTCCATTTAGAGTGCCCAATATTAAGAAAAATATTTAGGATTGAGAGTCCTCAGTGGTTGATACAACCACAACCACTGAAGACTCTCAATTCTAAATATTTTTCTATCTACTGGCTATCACGATACCAAGATATATATCTTTCCTGTATCAATATTAAGAAAAGATGCATTTAACCAATGAGCCATGGTATTTGAATACACAAACATAATAGTTAAGTTATCATTATAAATAAGATGGACAGTGTATCTGTTTGGCCGGCGTCACACTCGGCGTAAGACAATACGGTCCGTATTTTACGGCCGTAATACGGCCGAAATACGGTGAAATGTTCCCAAAATAGTGATCCGTAGTCAGGGTGTGTCAGCGTATTTTGCGCATGGCATCCTCCGTATGTAATCCGTATGGCATCCGTACTGCGAGATTTTCGCGCAGGCTTGCAAAACCGACATCTAATGGATTTATGTGCTCAAATGTTCGGGAAAACATATATACAGTATATATATATATATATATGTCATTGAGACACATATATATATATTCTGTATTTAGATTTCATTCAGCGCGATATGTGTTAAAAGCCGGTAATTCAATTGCCGGCTTTTCATTTCTCCTGCACAAACCCGACAGGATATGAGACATGGTTTACATACAGTAAACCATCTCATATCCCCATTTTTTTTGCATATTCCACATTACTAATGTTAGTAGTGTGTATGTGCAAAATTTCAGCGCTGTAGCTGCTGAAATAAAGGGTTAAATGGCGGAAAAAATTGGCGTGGGCTCCCGCGCAATTTTCTCCGCCAGAATGGTAAAGCCAGAGACTGAGGGCAGATATTAATAGCCAGGAGAGGGTCCATGGTTATTGGCCCCCCCCGTGGCTAAAAACATCTGCCCCCAGCCACCCCAGAAAAGGCACATCTGGAAGATGCGCCAATTCTGGCACTTGGCCACTCTCTTCCCACTCCCTGTAGCGGTGGGATATGGGGTAATGAAGGGTTAATGCCACCTTGCTATTGGAAGGTGACATTAAGCCAGATTAATAATGGAGAGGCGTCAATTATGACACCTATCCATTATTAATCCAATTGTAGGAAAGGGTTAAAAAACACACACACACATGATTTAAAAGTATTTTAATGAAAAAAACACAGCGGTTGTTGTAATAATTTATTGTACTCTCAGTCCATCAGGAACACCCTCGCTTGGAAAAATAATAAACGCACAAGATACATACCTTCTGCTGTCAGATCAGGTCCCACGAAGTAATCCATCTGAAGGGGTTAACTAATATTACAGGCAGAGCTGCGATAATCCACTCGCTCTGCCTGTAATCCCCGGGTGCTGAAAGGAAAGCAGTGATCTATACTTACATTCAGTTGCGGTGATGCGCCCCTGCTGGATGTTCTCATGAACTGCAGCCTGGGAACTTTTTCCCACGCTACAGGTCATATGAGGACATCCACCAGGGGGCGCATCACCGCGACTGAAGGTAACTATAGGTCATTGACCTACATTTCCTTCAGTCGCGGTGATGCGCCCCCTGGTGGATGTCCTCATATGACCTGTAGCGTGGGAAAAAGTTCCCAGGCTGCAGTTCATGAGAACATCCAGCAGGGGCGCATCACCGCAACTGAATGTAAGTATAGATCACTGCTTTCCTTTCAGCACCCGGGGATTACAGGCAGAGCGAGTGGATTATCGCAGCTCTGCCTGTAATATTAGTTAACCCCTTCAGATGGATTACTTCGTGGGACCTGATCTGACAGCAGAAGGTATGTATCTTGTGCGTTTATTATTTTTCCAAGCGAGGGTGTTCCTGATGGACTGAGAGTACAATAAATTATTACAACAACCGCTGTGTTTTTTTCATTAAAATACTTTTAAATCATGTGTGTGTGTGTTTTTTAACCCTTTCCTACAATTGGATTAATAATGGATAGGTGTCATAATTGACGCCTCTCCATTATTAATCTGGCTTAATGTCACCTTCCAATAGCAAGGTGGCATTAACCCTTCATTACCCCATATCCCACCGCTACAGGGAGTGGGAAGAGAGTGGCCAAGTGCCAGAATTGGCGCATCTTCCAGATGTGCCTTTTCTGGGGTGGCGGGGGGCAGATGTTTGTAGCCACGGGGGGGCCAATAACCATGGACCCTCTCCTGGCTATTAATATCTGCCCTCAGTCACTGGCTTTACCGCTCTGGCGGAGAAAATTGCGCGGGAGCCCACGCCAATTTTTTCCGCCATTTAACCCTTTATTTCAGCAGCTACAGCGCTGAAATTTTGCACATACACACTACTAACATTAGTAATGTGGAATATGCAAAAAAAATGGGGATATGAGATGGTTTACTGTATGTAAACCATGTCTCATATCCTGTCGGGTTTGTGCAGGAGAAATTAAAAGCCGGCAATTGAATTACCGACTTTTCACTAACACCGCTGCGTATTTCTCGCAAGTCACACTGCTGGTCAGTGTGGAATCCGTATTTTTCACGCCCCCATAGACTTTCATTGGCGATTTTTTTGCGCAGTACGCTGACAAACGCAGCATGCTGCGATTTTGTACGGCCGTAGAAAGCCGTATAATACTGAACCGTAATATACGGCTAATAGGAGCAGCCCCATTGAGAATAATTGTGCCGTATGTTATGCGAGTTTTACGGACGTAGTTTCTGCGCTCTTACGTCCGTAAAACTCGCCAGTGTGACGCCGGCCTTAATGTCTCCTTGCAGATTCATTGATCCAAGACACTTTGGAACCATTATTTCCTATAAACTCTTGCTTGACCCAGTTAACTCCGTTTCAAAGCCCTACTGCCAAGTATTCAGAAATTGATTGCTTTACTTATTTGACTCATTGGATGCCTATATTAGATGGATTAAAGGGTTGATGTCTGCTTCCTGATTTCTCACTCTTGCTGCCATCCTGTCTAGTAAAAGTCTTCATCTTGCAGATCTACTTTGTTTGACATATCCTAGCTGACAGCTTGATGGGATTTGACATATTTCCCTTCTGTTAGCTATTTAGCCTTGGCAGCAATTATGCTTTTTAGGTGCCTGAAAATGGGCAGATGTCCATCTTGGAGAATATCTTCATTTATTTCCCAGGCTGCCTCTGTGATATATGCATCCTAACAGAAATGCATCACATCATTATAGGTAATAGCCAGATTTTAAAAAACCAAACACTTTATTAATAGGACATATTTATTGTAAATCCAATATATAAGATGGTGCTACATCTGCAGTATACATATGCCAACTGTTAATATTGCACTATGGATTATTCTTCTTTCATGCATTTGTTCTTATGCATTAGCTGTTTATTTGCATTTGTTATACAGTATAGACTGTAAAGGAAAATAAAAGCATACTTGCTAATGCTACTGAAATGTCCAGGAGGCTCCCAAAAAATCTCAGAGAAATCTCTTGGACTCCAGACAGTGTTTCCTTAAAGGATAACTATAATTTCAAAAGATTTTTTAAGATTTTATAGAGACTGCAAAGTGCTGCCGATTAGTGTAGGTCCAGGTCCTGAGACCCCTATCCATAGCTCAAAACACTGCTGTGAAAGTCGCAGCTCCTGAATAGGTTTGCACACAGATCAGTGTATGGGCTCAATAGTAAGTTTGTGTCACTGTTCCTCTGCTCAGAGTGTCTGAGACTCAGTGATGGACAACTCTGTCATATTATCCTTCCCAGGGGCGTGCTGAGCTGTCAGTGCTTTGATTGACAGCTCGGTGGACTTATCTGAAACTGGTAGGTGCAGAGATTTCCACAAGTGCTCCCTGTTCTTGCTGATTGCCCTGCTATTTAGGTGAGCTGTCTGGTCAAGATCACTGCCAGCCAGAGTGAGTTCTAAGCTTTTAAACCTATAAAGAGGGCATTACAGATAAATGCTCAGCCATCAAAATATCTAATAAACCAAAAAGAAGATGGACTCCAAAAGCTAAAAAATTACAATTTTATTAAAGAACCATAAAAACAATACATACAAATAAAGTATATCAATAAAGACAAGATTTGTAATAGATAGAGAAGAAGCGACACTAGTGCCGCATACACATATATCCTGCTAGAGTATGTGAGACACAATTATCACATTTGTATACAACTATCCTGGCAACAGTAGCGTGACAGTTCACATAAGGGGAGCAGGTACAGGGGGACAATAGGTGTGCACATAAGTCACACAGGACAATAGAGTGCCTCTTGCATATAATGAAGGTAAATTCTAGTACCAATGTGTGAGTATAATAAGAAGAATTCCAAGCATAATGTACTTACAAATGAAGAAAAATATGCACACGTAGAGTCACCCTGCAGTAGTATGCGGAAGAGAGGAGCCCCGACGCGCGTTTCGCATATATTGCTTCCTCGGGGGGCGCTAGTGTTACGGTGGAAGAAAAACTCTTTATATACATATGAAACAAATGCTCGGTGCGGTGATGTCGGCGCTAATCCCGCCAAGCGCCAGCCGGAAGCGGCCGAATCGGCGTCCGACGTCACTCCCAGGCGCCCCCCACTGACGCGCCAGCGGGAGGAGCCACAGAAGCGACGCCGAGAGGACGCGTCTCCATGGCAACCAACAAACGCCGGTCGGAAGCAGCGCACGCCGCAGAGAGCAGGAGACAAGAAAAGGGGAGGCGGCCCTGTAAGAAGGCCATAGCACGGGAGACCCGTGCTAAAGAATACACGAACCTGACTGGGAAAAGAAATAGTAAGAAAAGAAAGTAATTAAACGGGGTGCCAATTGAATGTACAATATGAGGCATACAGATGAATACTCAAATGAAATACCCCATAAAGCAAGGAGCATGTATCCCATCAGTAATAGTGAGACACCTACAATATAGATAATGTGGGTGATGGATATAAAGCGCATATATCCATACAAGAAAATACACTGAGAATTAATAAATATATATATATACTTAGAGCATCAACACTTCAAAAATTAACAATGCACATAATAAAAATAACAATAATAATAAAATATATAATAAAAAGTGTGAAATACACATATGTAGATACATATATATATACCTATATACATACAAAAATAATAAATGACAAGATCAAAAAAGTAGACTAAGTGAACTGGATAAATATCCAGGGTGGGGCAAATAACTAAAAGAAACAGTGAACTACACCATAAGGATGGAGCATTTATCCTATCAAAATTAGTGAAAACAAATATAACATTAAGTACAGGTAATAATATAAATTACATAAATCCATATACAGTAACCACATCGTAAATATGTACATATTTTGACAACTAGAGCATAGAAAGTGACAGTGCATCTGATAAATAAAAAAGAGTACAGATATAAAATGCCCATTAGGGCCAGTAAATATAAAATAGTAAAGTGCAAGGAATTCCGCATTACCCAGCACATTACGTGCTCTACGGATTATGTGGTGTATTACGCCACATGTCCGTGTGGGCTTATATACGTAGGCTTAACATCACGCCAGCTACGTATTAGAATCTTGGAACACATCCGCGACATTAAGGCAGCATCAAATCCACTAGCAGATGAATTTTTGAAGCCCATACCAAGGCACTTTAACCCCTTCCCGACCCATGACGCCACGTAGGCGTCATGAAAACCCGTGCCAATCCGACCCATGACGCCTATGTGGCGTCATGGAATGATCGCGTCCCTGCAGATCGGGTGAAGGGGTTAACTCCTATTTTACCCGATCTGCAGGGAGAGGGGGAGTGGTGCTTCAGCCCAGGGGGGGTGGCTTCACCCCCCCGTGGCTACGATCGCTCTGATTGGCTGTTGAAAGTGAAACTGCCAATCAGAGCGATTTGTAATATTTCACCTAAAAAACAGGTGAAATATTACAATCCAGCCATGGCCGATGCTGCAATATCATCGGCCATGGCTGGAAAACCTGAAGTGACCACCCCCCACCCCACCGATCGCGCCCCCACCGCTCCGTTATGGGGTCCGGTCCCCTCCGTCCTGTGCTCCGCTGCCCCGTGCTCCTGCCCGCTCCCCCGTCCTGCTGTCCGCTCCCCCCGTCCTCCGATCACCCCCCCTGTGCTCAGATCCACCCCCCCACCACCCCTTCATACTTACCGATCCTCCCGGTGTCCGGCCGTCTCCTCGCTGGGCGCCGCCATCTTCCAAAATGGCGGGCGCATGCTCAGTACGCCCGCCGGCCGGCAGATTGTTTACAGGTACATTTTGATCACTGTGGTAGGTTCTACCACAGCGATCAAAATAAAAAAAATAATAAATAAACCCCCCCCTTTATCACCCCCATAGATAGGGACAATAATAAAATAAAGAAAATATATATTTTTTTTTTTCCCACTGTGGTTAGAGTTAGAACTAGGGTTAGGGTTAGAACTAGGGTTAGGGTTACGGGTAGGGTTAGGGTTATGGCATGTGCGGATTTGGCAGCGGATCCGCAGCGGATCGGCCGCGGATCCGCAGCGGATCGGCCGCGGATCCGCAGCGGATCGGCCGCGGATCCGCAGCGGATCGGCCGCGGATCCGCAGCGGATCGGCCGCGGATCCGCAGCGGATTGGCCGCTGCGAATTCGTAGCAGTTTTCCATCAGGTTTACAGTACCGTGTACACCTATGGAAAACCAAATCCGCTGTGCCCATGGTGCGGAAAATTCCGTGCAGAAACGCTGCGTTGTATTTTCCACAGCATGTCAATTCTTTGTGCGGATTCCGCAGCGTTTTACACCTGTTCCTCAATAGGAATCCGCAGGTGAAATCCGCACAAAAAAACACTGGAAATCTGCTGTAATCCGCAGGTAAAACGCAGTGCCTTTTACTTGCAGATTTTTCAAAAGTCGTGCGGAAAAATGTCACACGAATCCGCTACGTGGGCACATACCCTTAGGGTTAGGGTTGGAATTAGGGCTAGGGTTGGAATTAGGGTTACGGGTGTGTTGGGGTTAGGGTTGTGGTGAGGGGTGTGTTGGGGTTAGGGTTGGGATTAGGGTTATGGCTACAGTTGGGATTAGGATTAGGGGTGTGTTGGGGTTAGTGTTGAAGTTAGAAATGAGGGGTTTCCACTGTTAGGGCACATCAGGGGTCTCCAAACGCAACATGGCGCCACCATTGATTCCAGCCAATCTTGCATTCAAAAAGTCAAATGGTGCTCCCTCCCTTCCAAGCCCCGACGTGTGCCCAAACAGTGGTTTACCCCCACATTTGGGGTACCAGCGTACTCAGGACAAACTGGGCAACAACTGTTGGGGTCCAATTTCTCCTGTTACCCTTGCAAAAATAAAAAATTACTTGCTAAGACATAATTTTTGAGGAAAGAAGAATTATTTTTTATTTTCACGGCTCTGCGTTGTAAACTTCTGTGAAGCACTTGGAGGTTGAACGTGCTCATCACACATCTAGATAAGTTCCTTGGGGGGTCTAGTTTCCAAAATGGGGTCACTTGTGGGGTGTTTCTACTGTTTAGGCACATCAGGGGCTCTGCAAATGCAACGTGACGCCCGCAGACCATTCCATCAAAGTCTGCATTTCAAATGTCACTACTTCCCTTCCGAGCCCTGACGTGTGCCCAAACAGTGGTTTACCCCCACATATGGGGTATCACTGTACTCACAACAAACTGGGCAACAAACATTGGGGCCCAATTTCTCCTGTTACCCTTGTGAAAATAAAAAATTGCTTGCTAAAACATCTTTTTTGAGGAAAGAAAAATGATTTTTTATTTTCACGGCTCTGCGTTGTAAACTTCTGTGAAGCACTTGGGGGTTGAATGTGCTCATCACACATCTAGATAAGTTCCTTGGGGGGTCTAGTTTCCAAAATGGGGTCACTTGTGGGGTGTTTCTACTGTTTAGGTACATCAGGGGCTCTGCAAATGCAACGTGACGCCCGCAGACCATTCCATCAAAGTCTGCATTTCAAATGTCACTACTTCCCTTCCGAGCCCTGACGTGTGCCCAAACAGTGGTTTACCCCCACATATGGGGTATCACTGTACTCACAACAAACTGGGCAACAAACATTGGGGCCCAATTTCTCCTGTTACCCTTGTGAAAATAAAAAATTGCTTGCTAAAACATCTTTTTTGAGGAAAGAAAAATGATTTTTTATTTTCACGGCTCTGCGTTGTAAACTTCTGTGAAGCACTTGGGGGTTGAATGTGCTCATCACACATCTAGATAAGTTCCTTGGGGGGTCTAGTTTCCAAAATGGGGTCACTTGTGGGGTGTTTCTACTGTTTAGGCACATCAGGGGCTCTGCAAATGCAACGTGACGCCCGCAGAGCATTCCATCAGAGTCTGCATTCCAAAACGTCACTACTTCCCTTCCGAGCCCCGGCATGTGCCCAAACAGTGGTTTACCCCCACATATGGGGTATCACCGTACTCAGGAGAAACTGGACAACAACTTTTGGGGTCCAATTTCTCCTGTTACCCTTGCAAAAGTAAAAAATTCTGGGCTAAAAAAATATTTTTGAGGAAAGGAAACACATTTATTATTTTCACGGCTCTGCGTTATAAACTTCTGCGAAGCACTTGGGGGTTCAAAGTGCTCACCACACATCTAGATTAGTTCCTTGGGAGGTCTAGTTTCCAAAATGGGGTCACTTGTTAGGGAGCTCCAATGTTTAGGCACACAGGGGCTCTCCAAACGTGACATGGTGTCCGCTAATGATTGGAGCTAATTTTCCATTCAAAAAGCCAAATGGCGTGCCTTCCCTTCCGAGCCCTGCCGTGTGCCCAAACAGTGGTTTACCCCCACATATGGGGTATCATCGTACTCAGGACAAACTGGACAACAACATTTGGGGTCCAATTTCTCCCATTACCCTTGGAAAATTAAAAAATCCTGGGCTAAAACTCATTTTTGAGGAAAGAAAATTTTTTTTTTTATTTTCACGGCTCTGCGTTATAAACTTCTGTGAAGCACCTGGGGGTTATAAGTGCTCACTATGCATCTAGATAAGTTCCTTGGGGGGTCTAGTTTCCAAAATGGGGTCACGTGTAGGGGAGCTCCAATGTTTAGGCACACAGGGGCTCTCCAAACGCGACATGGTGTTCGCTAACGATTGGAGCTAATTTTCCATTCAAAAAGTCAAATGGCACGCCTCCCCTTCCGAGCCTTGCCGTGCACCCAAACAGTGGTTTACCCCCACATATGAGGTATCAACATACTCAGCAGAAATTGCCCAACAAATTTTAGGATCCATTTTATCCTGTTGCCCATGTGAAAATGAAAAAATTGAGGCTAAAAGAAATTTTGTGTGAAAAAAAAGTACTTTTTAATTTTTACGGATCAATTTGTGAAGCACCTGAGAGTTTAAAGTGCTCACTATGCTTCTAGATAAGTTCCTTGGGGGGTCTACTTTCCAAAATGGGGTCACTTGTGGGAGCGCTCCAATGTTTAGGCACACGGGGGCTCTCCAAACGTGACATGGTCTCTGCTAGCGATGGAGATCATTTTTCATTCAAAAAGTCAAATGGCGCTCCTTCCCTTCCGAGCCTTACCATGTGCCCAAACAGTGGTTTACCCCCACATGTGAGGTATAAGTGTACTCAGGAGAAATTGTCCAACAAATTTTAGGATCCATTTTATCCTGTTGCCCATGTGAAAATGAAAAAATTGAGGCTAAAATAATTTTTTTGTGAAAAAAAAGTACTGTTTAATTTTTACGGATCAATTTGTGAAGCACCTGGGGGTTTAAAGTGCTCACTATGCTTCTAGATAAGTTCCTTGGGGGGTCTAGTTTCCAAAATGGGGTCACTTGTGGGGGAGCTCCAATGTTTAGGCACACGGGGGCTCTCCAAACGCGACATGGTGTCCGCTAAAGATTGGAGCCAATTTTTCATTCAAAAAGTCAAATGGCGCTCCTTTCCTTCCAAGCCCTGCCGTATGCCCAAACAGTGGTTTACACCCACATATGAGGTATCAGCGTACTCAGGACAAATTGGACAACATCGTTCGTGGTCCAGTTTTTCCTTTTACCCTTGGGAAAATAAAAAAATTGTTGCTAAAAGATCATTTTTGTGACTAAAAAGTTAAATGTTCATTTTTTCCTTCCATGTTGCTTCTGCTGCTGTGAAACACCTGAAGGGTTAATAAACTTCTTGAATGTGGTTTTGAGCACCTTGAGGGGTGCAGTTTTTAGAATGGTGTCACTTTGGGGTATTTTCAGCCATATAGAACCCTCAAACTGACTTCAAATGTGAGGTGGTCCCTAAAAAAAATGGTTTTGTAAATTTTGTTGTAAAAATGAGAAATCACTGGTCAAATTTTAACCCTTATAACTTCCTAGCAAAAAAAAAATTTGTTTCCAAAATTGTGCTGATGTAAAGTAGACATGTGGGAAATGTTATTTATTAACTATTTTGTGTCACATAACTCTCTGGTTTAACAGAATAAAAATTCAAAATGTGAAAATTGCGAAATTTTCAAAATTTTCGCCAAATTTCCGTTTTTTTCACAAATAAACTCAGAAATTATCGACCTAAATTTACCACTAACATGAAGCCCAATATGTCACGAAAAAACAATCTCAGAATCGCTAGGATCCGTTGAAGCGTTCCTGAGTTATTACCTCATAAAGGGACACTGGTCAGAATTGCAAAAAACGGCAAGGTCATTAAGGCCAAAATAGGCTGGGTCATGAAGGGGTTAAAGAAAAACACGAATGCAATAGTCAGCTGCTTCGAGTGCGTGGCATTGATCGAGTCATCATGGATGGACGAGGTGGCGATTTAAAGAAACGTCTTGCCCAGCTGGAAGCCCAATGGATAGTGCGCATTGATTGCATTCATCCTAAGGGTCTCAATGAGGTCCTTAGTTTTGTCCCATTTTTATAGTTTTTTGTAGTTCCTTTTGAGTTTTTTGTAGTTCCTTTTGGTTTCTATTTAAAACGGTTTTAGTCTAGTGTTTTTAATCTTTGTTTTATTTCTTGATTTTTTTATATCTCTTTTGCTTATTCAACAGATTACATTCCAATATGTCTTTTCTTATGTGTTCCTTGGAGGCGTCTATGGACTTTCCATACTGGAGTGGCCTTTGAATGTTCCTGACTGGGAAATTCTGCTTTGATAGCGTCATTATCATTTCCCTTTTTGTGTCCCTATTTATTGTGTTGGTATTTTTCATTCTTTATTCTCTATTTCTTTTTTTATTTCATTTTTTGTATGTATGTATGTATACATGGGTATCCACACATAGACACTCATATGTACCTTATTGTTATATTCACTCACTTTTTTGGATTAATCTATTGTGTTCGCATATATATATTTGTATATGTGCATATATATGTATTCATGTGTATTCACACATGGGCACTCATACGCACTTTATTATGATATATTTTTCTTGCCCCCATGGGCATTTTATATCTGTACTCTTATATATACACGGGTACCTACACGTATACACTCATATGGATTTTATCTATAATATAACGCTGGGAGCGTCACTCTGTCCGAAGCCTCTATAGACTGCGCAAGCGCACGCGCCGGCGCAGTCTAGGCCCCACAGAGCGACGCTCCCAGGAGATCGCGGTATGCGTAAACACTGAACGCTCACCGCGATCTCCAACGGAGAAGCAGGGACCGCCAGGAGGGTAAGTATGATATATTTACCTGTCCCGTTCCTCCGTTGCGCGCTGCCCCTCCGTCCTCCGGTCCACATCCTCTGCCTGTGACGTTCACAGTTCAGAGGGCGTGATGACGCGCTTAATGCGCGCCGCCCTCTGACTGAACAGTCACAGGCAGAGGACCCGGAAGACAGACCGGCGCGCAGCGCTGGATCAGGGCCAGGTAACTATAGCAAGTGCCGGGGGCCTGAGCTAGCGGCGACTCCGGCACCTGACCCCCACAGCGCACCGGTGTCCCCGCCTGCTCAGGCCCCCAGCACCGCCGCGCACAGCATGAGCCACCGCACCCAGCACGACCTGAGCCACCGCAGCCAGCACCGCCTGAGCCACCGCAGCCAGCACCGCCTGAGCCACCGCAGCCAGCACCGCCTGAGCCACCGCACCCAGCACGGCCTGAGCCACCGCACCCAGCACGGCCTGAGCCACCGCACCCAGCACGGCCTGAGCCACCGCACCCAGCACGGCCTGAGCCACCGCACCCAGCACGGCCTGAGCCACCGCACCCAGCACGGCCTGAGCCACCGCACCCAGCACGGCCTGAGCCACCGCACCCAGCACAGCCTGAGCCACCGCACCCAGCACGACCTGAGCCACCGCAGCCAGCACCGCCTGAGCCACCGCACCCAGCACGGCCTGAGCCACCGCACCCAGCACGGCCTGAGCCACCGCACCCAGCACGGCCTGAGCCACCGCACCCAGCACGGCCTGAGCCACCGCACCCAGCACGGCCTGAGCCACCGCACCCAGCACGGCCTGAGCCACCGCACCCAGCACGGCCTGAGCCACCGCACCCAGCACGGCCTGAGCCACCGCACCCAGCACGGCCTGAGCCACCGCACCCAGCACGGCCTGAGCCACCGCACCCAGCACGGCCTGAGCCACCGCACCCAGCAGGGCCTGAGCCACCGCACCCAGCACGGCCTGAGCCACCGCACCCAGCACGGCCTGAGCCACCGCACCCAGCACGGCCTGAGCCACCGCACCCAGCACGGCCTGAGCCACCGCACCCAGCACGGCCTGAGCCACCGCACCCAGCACGGCCTGAGCCACCGCACCCAGCACGGCCTGAGCCACCGCACCCAGCACGGCCTGAGCCACCGCACCCAGCACGGCCTGAGCCACCGCACCCAGCACGGCCTGAGCCACCGCAGCCAGCACGGCCTGAGCCACCGCAGCCAGCACCGCCTGAGCCACCGCAGCCAGCACCGCCTGAGCCACCGCAGCCAGCACCGCCTGAGCCACCGCAGCCAGCACCGCCTGAGCCACCGCACCCAGCACCGCCTGAGCCAGCACGGCCTGAGCCACCGCACCCAGCAGGGCCTGAGCCACCGCACCCAGCAGGGCCTGAGCCACCGCACCCAGCACGGCCTGAGCCACCGCACCCAGCACGGCCTGAGCCACCGCACCCAGCACGGCCTGAGCCACCGCACCCAGCACGGCCTGAGCCACCGCACCCAGCACGGCCTGAGCCACCGCACCCAGCACGGCCTGAGCCACCGCACCCAGCACGGCCTGAGCCACCGCACCCAGCACGGCCTGAGCCACCGCACCCAGCACGGCCTGAGCCACCGCACCCAGCACGGCCTGAGCCACCGCACCCAGCACCGCCTGAGCCACCGCAGCCAGCACCGCCTGAGCCACCGCAGCCAGCACCGCCTGAGCCACCGCAGCCAGCACCGCCTGAGCCACCGCAGCCAGCACCGCCTGAGCCACCGCAGCCAGCACCGCCTGAGCCACCGCACCCAGCACCGCCTGAGCCAGCACGGCCTGAGCCACCGCACCCAGCAGGGCCTGAGCCACCGCACCCAGCAGGGCCTGAGCCACCGCACCCAGCAGGGCCTGAGCCACCGCACCCAGCAGGGCCTGAGCCACCGCACCCAGCACGGCCTGAGCCACCGCACCCAGCACGGCCTGAGCCACCGCACCCAGCACGGCCTGAGCCACCGCACCCAGCACGGCCTGAGCCACCGCACCCAGCACGGCCTGAGCCACCGCACCCAGCACGGCCTGAGCCACCGCACCCAGCACGGCCTGAGCCACCGCACCCAGCACGGCCTGAGCCACCGCACCCAGCACGGCCTGAGCCACCGCACCCAGCACGGCCTGAGCCACCGCACCCAGCACGGCCTGAGCCACCGCACCCAGCACGGCCTGAGCCACCGCACCCAGCACAGCCGCCCACAGCCACGCACAGCCGCCGCACCCAGCACAGCCTGAGCCACCGCACAGCCTGAGCCACCGCACTCAGCACAGCCACGCACAGCCGCCGCACCCAGCACAGCCACGCACAGCCGCCGCACCCAGCACAGCCACGCACAGCCGCCGCACCCAGCACAGCCACGCACAGCCGCCGCACCCAGCACAGCCACGCACAGCCGCCTGCACTCAGCACCGCCACGCACAGCTGCCCGCGCTCAGCTCCGCCACGCAAAGCCACCCACGCACAGCACAGCCACATACAGCCGCCCGCACTCAGCACAGCCGCCTGCACTTAGCACAGCCGCCCGCACTGATGGGGGCGCAGGATGGAGCAGCACATGATAGGGTGGAGCAGCACATGTAAGGATGGGGGCGCAGGATGGAGCAGCACAGCCACCGCACCCAGCACAGCCGCCCGCACCCAGCACAGCCTGAGCCACCGCACCCAGCACAGCCACGCACAGCTGCCGCACCCAGCACAGCCACCGCACCCAGCACAGCCACGCCCACCCAGCACGGCCACGCACAGCCGCCTGCACTCAGCACAGCCACGCACAGCCGCCTGCACTCAGCACCGCCACGCACAGCCGCCCGCACTCAGCACCGCCACGCACAGCCGCCCGCACTCAGCACCGCCACGCACAGCCGCCCGCACTCAGCACCGCCACGCACAGCCGCCCGCACTCAGCACCGCCACGCACAGCTGCCCACGCACAGCATAGCCACGCACAGCCGCCGCACCCAGCATAGCCACGCACAGCCGCCGCACCCAGCATAGCCACGCACAGCCGCCGCACCCAGCACTGCCACAAACAGCCGCCGCACCCAGCACAGCCACGCACAGCCGCCCACACCCAGCACAGCCACGCACAGCCGGCCACACCCAGCACAGCCGCCCGCACCCAGCACAGCCTGAGCCGCCGCACCCAGCACAGCCGCCGCACCCAGCACAGCCGCCGCACCCAGCACAGCCACCGCACCCAGCACAGCCACGCCCACCCAGCACAGCCACGCACAGCCGCCCGCACCCAGCACAGCCGCCCGCACTCAGCACCGCCACGCACAGCCGCCCGCACTCAGCACCGCCACGCACAGCCGCCCATGCACAGCACAGCCACATACAGCCGCCGCACCCAGCATAGCCACGCACAGCCGCCCGCACCCAGCACCGCCACGCACAGCCGCCGCACCCAGCACAGCCACGCACAGCCGCCCGCACCCAGCACAGCTGCCCGCACCCAGCACAGCCGCCTGCACTCAGCACAGCCACGCACAGCCGCCCACAGCCACGCACAGCCGCCTGCACTCAGCACCGCCACTCACAGCTGCCCGCACTCAGCACCGCCACGCACAGCCGCCCACGCATAGCACAGCCACATACAGCCGCCCGCACTTAGCACAGCCGCCCGCACTGATGGGGTGCAGGATGGAGCAGCACATGATAGGGTGGAGCAGCACATGACAGGATGGGGGCGCAGGATGGAGCAGCACAGCCACCGCACCCAGCACAGCCACCGCACCCAGCACAGCCACCGCACCCAGCACAGCCACCGCACCCAGCACAGCCACGCACAGCCGCCCGCACCCAGCACAGCCACGCACAGCCGCCCGCACTCAGTACCGCCACGCACAGCCGCCCGCACCCAGCACAGCCACCTGCACCCAGCACAGCCACGCCCAGCCGCCCGCACCCAGCACAGCCACGCCCAGCCGCCCACGCACAGCACAGCCACATACAGCCGCCCGCACTCAGCACAGCCGCCCGCACTGATGGGGGCGCAGGATGGGAGCACATGACAGGATGGGGATGCAGGATGGAGTAGCACATACCAGGATGGAGACCATATACCAATATAAATGCTCGCCACCCGGGCGTAGAACGGGTTCAATAGCTAGTTATTATATATTACATTTTTTATTTTTCTTTGTATTAATTCATCGTGTTGGTACATATATATTTATTATATGTGCATATATATATACTCACGTTTACCTACACATGAGCTCCCATATGCACTTTACTATTTTATATTTACTGGCCCTAATGGGCATTTTATATCTGTACTCTTTTTTATTTATCAGATGCACTGTCACTTTCTATGCTCTAGTTGTCAAAATATGTATATATTTACGATGTGGTTACTGTATATGGATTTATGTAATTTATATTATTACCTGTACTTAATGTTATATTTGTTTTCACTAATTTTGATAGGATAAATGCTCCATCCTTATGGTGTAGTTCACTGTTTCTTTTAGTTATTTGCCCCACCCTGGATATTTATCCAGTTCACTTAGTCTACTTTTTTGATCTTGTCATTTATTATTTTTGTATGTATATAGGTATATATATATGTATCTACATATGTGTATTTCACACTTTTTATTATATATTTTATTATTATTGTTATTTTTATTATGTGCATTGTTAATTTTTGAAGTGTTGATGCTCTAAGTATATATATATATTTATTAATTCTCAGTGTATTTTCTTGTATGGATATATGCGCTTTATATCCATCACCCACATTATCTATATTGTAGGTGTCTCACTATTACTGATGGGATACATGCTCCTTGCTTTATGGGGTATTTCATTTGAGTATTCATCTGTATGCCTCATATTGTACATTCAATTGGCACCCCGTTTAATTACTTTCTTTTCTTACTATTTCTTTTCCCAGTCAGGTTCGTGTATTCTTTAGCACGGGTCTCCCGTGCTATGGCCTTCTTACAGGGCCGCCTCCCCTTTTCTTGTCTCCTGCTCTCTGCGGCGTGCGCTGCTTCCGACCGGCGTTTGTTGGTTGCCATGGAGACGCGTCCTCTCGGCGTCGCTTCTGTGGCTCCTCCCGCTGGCGCGTCAGTGGGGGGCGCCTGGGAGTGACGTCGGACGCCGATTCGGCCGCTTCCGGCTGGCGCTTGGCGGGATTAGCGCCGACATCACCGCACCGAGCATTTGTTTCATATGTATATAAAGAGTTTTTCTTCCACCGTAACACTAGCGCCCCCCGAGGAAGCAATATATGCGAAACGCGCGTCGGGGCTCCTCTCTTCCGCATACTACTGCAGGGTGACTCTACGTGTGCATATTTTTCTTCATTTGTAAGTACATTATGCTTGGAATTCTTCTTATTATACTCACACATTGGTACTAGAATTTACCTTCATTATATGCAAGAGGCACTCTATTGTCCTGTGTGACTTATGTGCACACCTATTGTCCCCCTGTACCTGCTCCCCTTATGTGAACTGTCACGCTACTGTTGCCAGGATAGTTGTATACAAATGTGATAATTGTGTCTCACATACTCTAGCAGGATATATGTGTATGCGGCACTAGTGTCGCTTCTTCTCTATCTATTACAAATCTTGTCTTTATTGATATACTTTATTTGTATGTATTGTTTTTATGGTTCTTTAATAAAATTGTAATTTTGTAGCTTTTGGAGTCCATCTTCTTTTTGGTTTATGAGTTCTAAGCTTGTGCTCTCTGGTGTGTGTTCACCTTATCTCTGTGCTGTAAGTTCTGATTGTCCGCTGCTGACCTTTGGACCGTGTTCTGACTACCCGTTTGTTATTTTCCCTTTGCATCTGATATTCTGCTGCTGACCTTTGAACTGTGTTCAGACTACCCGTTTGTTATTGCCCCTTTACATCTGATATTCTGCTGCTGACCTTTGGACCGTGTTCTGACTACTCATTTGCTGACTGCCCATTTGCTTATCCTCTGTTTCTCTGGTATTCTGACCCTGGCATGTGACCTGACTTACAACTTCATATTTTGCCATGGTTTACTACATGCTCTTTTCGTATTGACCCTGGAACATCTGACTTCGCTGACTCATGGCTTGGCCTTGGGTTGTGACTAGCGTCACATTTTGACTGGCCGCAAAAGTACTTTTTTTTTTCTCCACCAATGGATTCCATTCATTCACTCTGTGATCAGGTGGCGAATCTGACCCAGATGGTTCAGGATCTGGCAAGGGAACACCAAAAATTAGAATCTTCACAGTCTCAGCTGCAGGGTCATTTTTCTAGAACTACGGATGCTTCCCACAGCTCTCCACCATCGACTGTAGCAATGATTCCTGTACCTTCTGACGTGCAGTTGGTCTTTCCTGAACCTGTAGTGGCACTTCCTGACAATTTTTTTTGGGGGTAGAAGGATCAGTTTAGGGTGCTTAGAGAGAGCTGCAATCTATTTTTTACCTTATGACCCCGGTCTTCAAGGGATGAGTCCCAGTGGGTGGGAATAATTATGTCCCTATTATGAGTGAGTCCTCAGACTTGGGCATTCTCTTTGTTCCCACTAGCCTCAGAATGGTCTTCCGTTGAAGACTTTTTTGACACCTTAGGGATGATCTATAACAAACCCAACAGAACCCAGGTCGCAGAAGCTAAGATCATGAACCTGACACAGGGGGGCCGCACTGTAGAGGACTATACAATGGGGAAAAAAGTATTAAGTCAGCCACCAATTGTGCAAGTTCTCCCACTTAAAAAGATGAGAGGCCTGTAATTGACATCATAGGTAGACCTCAACTATGAGAGTCAAAATGAGAAAACAAATCCAGAAAATCACCTTGCCTGATTTGGCAAGATTTATTTTGCAAATTATGATGGAAAATAAGTATTTGGTCACCTAAAAATATGCAAGATTTCTGGCTCTCACAGACCTGTAACTTCAACTTCATGAGGCTCCTCTGTCCTCCACTCATTACCTTAGTAATGGCACCTGTTTGAACTTGTTATCAGTATAAAAGACACCTGTCCACAACCTCAAACAGTCACACTCCAAACTCCACTATGGTGAAGACCAAAGAGCTGTCGAATGACACCAGAAACAAAATTGTAGCCCTGCACCAGGCTGGGAAGACTGAATCTGCAATAGGCAAGCAGCTTGGTGTGATGAAATCAACTGTGGGAGCAATAATAAGAAAATGAAAGACATACAAGACCGCTGATAATCTTCCTCGATCTGGGGATCCACGCAAGATCTCACCCTGTGGGATCAAAATGATCACAAGAATGGTGATCAAAAATCCCAGAACCACACGAGGGGGCCTAGTGAATGACCTGCATAGAGCTGGGACCACCGTAACAAAGGCTACCATCAGTAACACACTACGCCGCCAGGGACTCAGATCCTGCAGTGCCAGACGTGTCCCCCTGCTTAAGCCAGTACATGTCCGAGCTTGTCTGAAGTTTGCTAGAGAGCATTTGGATTATCCAGAAGAGTATTTGGAGAATGGAGAATGTCATATGGTCTGATGAAACCAAAGTAGAACTGTTTGTTAGAAACAAAACTGTTCGTGTTTGGAGGAGACAGAATGCTGAGTTGCATCCAAAAAACACCATACCTACTGTGAAGCATGGGGGTGGCAACATCATGCTTTGGGGCTGTTTCTCTGCAAAGGGACCAGGGCGACTGATCCGTGTACATGAAAGAATGAATGGGGCCATGCATCGTGAGATTTTGAGTGCAAACCTCCTTCCATTATGAAGGGCATTGAAGATGAAACATGGATGGGTCTTTCAGCAAGATAATGATCCCTAGCACACCGCCAGGGCAACGAAGGAGTGGCTTCGTAAGAAGCATATGAAGGTCCTGTAATGGCCTAGTCAGTTTCCACATCTCAACCCCATAGAAAATCTTTGGAAAGCGTTGAAAGTCCGTGTTGGCCAGCAATAGGCCCAAAACATCACTGCTTTAGAGGAGATCTGCATGGAGGAATGGGCCAACATACCACCAACAGTGTGTGCCAACCTTGTGAAGACTTACAGAAAACGTTTGACCTCTGTCATTGCACAATTGGTGGCTGACTAAATACTTTTTTCCCAACTGTAGCACTGAGTTCCAGGAATGGTCCTCTGAGGTTTTCTGGAATGATTCAGCTCTCAGGTATCAGTTTCACCGTGGCCTTTCAGATGCTTTAAAGGATGCTCTGGCTTTGCATACTCAACCCTGTTCCCTGGGGTAGGCCAGGCCACAGGCCATTCAAATGGATCATCGAATTTGTGAGAGACAAGGTGAACAACAGGAAGTTTCAGTCGTCCTGCCCAAGTCTGTTCAATTCCCGAGACAGAACTAATGGAGGTTTGAGCAGTCCACTCTCGGAAGCATGATCTTGGACTTTGCCTTTATTGTGGTCGTGCTGGACATTTTGTTAAAGACTGCTCGATACACTCTCAAGCCAGCAATCTGTCGGGAAACGTCTAAGTCACGTTGATATTCGAGGAGGTCACCCAGACTTTCAGGTACCCTTTTACTCCTCAGATAAAGTATTGCTGAACATGGAAATTTGTTTTCAGAACCTGTGGTTATCTGCTCTTGCTTTCATAGACTCAGGGCCGGTTTTAGACAAAGTGGGGCCCTAGGCAAAAGTTTAAAATGAGGCCCCCAATGCTCACATACATATTGCACCATGACGCTCACACATTTTGGTTGCATTTACATGCATTGAGTTCAGACCGTTTGATGCGTGCGATTGACAACATTGAAGTCGTTTGGCTCTTGTTTCTCGGCCTCTTTACACCGTCTGAGGATGAATGATGGGGACAGAACACTAGTAGATCAATCTGTCCCCATATAGTATAATGTTATAAGCAGCAGGGCTGTGTATACACACAGATACACACACACTCTAGTCTGTTCAACCAATATTTTAAAATTTGCATGGAACACACACACTATCGCTGTATGTTTATATAGAATAATGCAAAAAATTATATATATATATATATATATATATATATATATATATATATATATACACACATGACACATGCTTATACACACATACATGTACACGGCACACACTTATATACATACACACACACACACACACACATATATATGGCATGCACTTATACACAGACACATACATAGCACACACATTTTATATATATATATATATATATATATATATATATACACACACACACAAACACACACATGGCACGCACTTATATACACACATACGTACATGGCACGCACTTAAACACCTATATGGCACGCATTTATACACACACATACATACACACTTATATATACACACACACACACACGGCAAGCAAAGACACACTTATAAACACACATACACGGCCCACACATGCAGCACAACAAATGCTCATTTGATACATGTGATTCACATAAGCACACACTACACATGACACACGCTATACACACCACACACACACACCTTTATGCTGGAGGGAATGAGATGATGCACACTATCAGATGCAGCTCCTCCTGCTCCCAGCAGACACCTTCCTGCCCTCTCCTCTGCTGGGACTGCCGACAAGAGCAGGGGGCGCTGACAGCAGGACAGGAGCCATCATCACCAGGAGCAGCACACACAGTGGGACGGTGCTCTTTACTTATCTGCCTGCTCAGGTTGTTACTGGTGCTGGGTCTCTCTCCCCTCAGAGGCTCTGTGCAGCAGGACAGGGCACTGGCCAATGAGCACTTCTATCACTCTGATGGGGGAGGTTCAGCGGCCGCTGCTCCTGTGCTTCACTGCAGGCTCCTATTTTACTGCTACAAACATTCCCAGAGTACATGGCCTGTGGTGACATCACGGTCACATGGCAGGTCACCTGATCGTGATGTCACTACAGGTCCTTAACCAGTCTCTACTCGGAAGCTTCACTGATAATGCTATTATCAGTGAAGCTTCTGCTGTAGATGCTGGGGGCCCCCAAGGGACTGGGGCCCCAGGCAGCTGCCTAGTCTGCCTGGCCCTAACGCCGGCCCTGCATAGACTGTGGGTCTGCCACCAATTTCATAGATTCTGGAATGGTTCTTAAATTCTTTGTGTCAGCTCATGGGTTTAAAATGGATCCTGGGAAGGTGCAGGCTATAATTGACTGGGTTCAACCTCATGATCTGAAACCATTGCAACAATTTTTAGGGTATGCTAATTACTACAGAAAGTTTATTAAGGGTTTTTCTTAGATCGTGAAACCCCTTACTGACCTCACACGAAAGGGGACAGATCTTAAGGTTTAGTCGTTGGATGCTATTGGTTCCTTTGATAATTTAAAGGAGTGCTTCATGTCAGCTTCAGTATTGATTCAACATAATCTTCAGAAACCATTCATCATAGAAGTGAATGCCTCAGAGGTTGGGATAGGGGCTGTTTTGTCTCAGGGTTCCAAAACTCTGACAAACTTGCATCTATGTGCCATTTCTCCAGGAAATTTTCATCTGCTGAAATAAATTATGATGTGGGGAATCGCGAGCTGCTCGCGGACAAGTTAGCTTTTGAAGAATGGAGACATTTTTTGGAAGGAGCTATTCATCCTGGTACTGTGGTGACAGATCATAAAAATGTAGGCAATATTGAATCTGCTAAAAGTTTGGTCTAAGAATGATAAGGCTGACGCTTTGTCACACAGCCTTGATTCCGTTTCTCCTCCAGAACCTCCATCCTCCATTCATCCTCTAGGAATTGTGCTTTGTATGGTATCCTCAGAATTGGAAGCTGAAATTTGTGAGGTACAGTTGTTGGCAACATTCGCCACTCCTGAACTTAAATTATTTGTGCCTGTATATCTGAGATTACATCTGTTGCAGGAATTTCATGACTCCGTCTTAAGTGGTCTCCCATGAGTCACTGCTACACAGAAAGCTGTTGCTAGACTCTTTTGGTGGCCATCCATACTTAACAATATTAAGGAATTTGTATCCGCTTGTGAGATTTGCGCACGCGCTAAAGTCTATCATAACCAGCAGCAGGGTAATTGGCTCCAATGTCTATTCCAGAAAGACCATGGACTCATTTGTCCATGGACTTCGTTGCAGATTTGCCTATATCTGGTGGAAAAACGGTTATTTGGGTGATGGTTGGCCGATTCCGTAAACAAGCTTGTTTTGTTCCGTTTTCTGGGTTACCTAATATTATTTATCAATCATGTGGTGAGATAGCATGGCATACCTTTAAACATTGTATCCGATAGGGGAGTGCAATTTGTCTCTAAATTCTGGAGGGCATTTTGTAGGAAGTTCGGGATTGATTTGTCATTTTTCTCTGCTTATCACCCTGAAACAAATGGTCAGTCAGAGAGGACCAATCAATCACTAGAACAAATTTTAAGATGTTTTGTGGTGGCTCAGTAGGTCTTCATTTTTGCCTCTTGCTGAGTTCGCCTTTAACAGTCTTGTCAATCAGTCCACTGGGACCTCTCCTTTCTTTTGCAATTATGGTTTTCATCCTCATTTTGGTGAATTCTCTAGGATGAGTTCTGGATGCCCTGGAGTGGAGGTGACCATTCAGAAACTCGGGGATGTTTGGAGGGAGGTTCAGATGAATATTGGGGTGGCTCAGTTTCATCCAAAACGTAAGGCCGATAGGAAACTTTCGTCGGGTTCCACATTCAAAGTTGGGGATAAAGTTTGGCTTTCGTCCAAGAATATTAGGTTAAAAGTAACTTTTTTTTAGCATATACACCGCTTTGTGTGCGAGTCATGCAGGAATTGTGCACTGCAAAACAGTATTCTGAGTGATCATGGAAGTTTCTGGACCAATCCATCCACTGATAAGCAGCACTCTGCAGTCTCCATAATATACTGCATTAAAAATAGTGTGAAATTATATTTATGCTTTTTAATGTTTTCTGTATGAAACCCCAGGTGCCCCATCATCAAACAGAGTCTGAGGGTCAAACACACATTCAGGGGGTATGGCTTGAAAAATAGGGCTCTGTAACTGACATCTTTCGGCTTCTTACTACACCCACCACATTTATGCCTCCTTGACAAGGATCCCCAAAAGTTTTGAAATATGATTGAAAGGGAGCAGAAGTAACGTATGTTATGAAGCATACAAGTACTGTAACATAGATCAGAATCAAACATATCTGCCTTTTTATTCTAATGATAAACAACATGTCTATGTATTTCCTCTCCCCACAGTTATTTGCTACTCTGGAACAATCCAGCTTTTCCAAGCTCTGATACTATTTTGTGTTTGCTGCTCACCCCTGGTATGTTGCTACCCTCTCCCCACTTTTATTTATGACCCATTTGTATATTCTGACTTCAATATCGTACATCTGGCTCAACTTGGTTAGCTGATCAAGAAGATGAGTCTAGGCCTCCTTCCCATATATCATGAGCAGTTTGTCTGCATGACGTAGTCTGCCCAGTGCATCACATAAGTGTATCATACAAGTGTGATGCCCAGAACTGAACCAGAAGGAAACTGAAGGTAACTGGATACATAGTCACAGTAAACAATGTTTATTTTCACTTTCACCCCTATAGTCCTCCAGTTTCTACACCCCCCCAATCCCTACACCTAATAAGAAACTATTCCTCAGAACTATTCCTCAACATACAATCCTCTGTCTCCAAACACTGACAATCACTTAATTCCCTCTCCTGCTCCCACCTACTAACACTTTCTCTGCTTCTCCTCACTGCCAGCGATATCTCTCCAAATCCTGGCCCTTTTCACCACATCCCCACAGTCATTTCTACATCTCATCCAGGCTCGATCACAAATTTCCGCAACCTTCTAACCTTATACCCATTCACCCAGCCCCCGTTTCCCCAGTCCCTCTAAAAGGAGCTCTATGGAATGCTTGCTCTGTCTGCAACAAACTTTCATACATCCATGATCTTTGCATCACTAACAAAATTTCCCACACCCCTCATCCCAGCAGCAAGCATGGAGGAGGATTTGGTTTTCTTCTGTCAGATAACTGCTTTTTCACCCAAATCCCACTGCCACCCTCCGTTAATCTCACTTCTTTCAAGGTGCACTGTGTGTGCATCTACTCCAACCTCCAACTGGCTGTTATTTACTGCCCCCACCACCTTCTTCAACCTCTTCACTACCTGGATACTTAATTTCCTTTCCGCTGACATCCCCACTGTCATCAGTACTACATCTGGGCAATTAAAATGAAAAAAGCATATACAGAATAGGAGGAATAGGGTTAAGCAACAGCACATGGGGAAAAGACTTGGGTATACTAATAGATCATAAACTAAACATGAGTCAACAGTGTGATGCAGCAGCAAAAAAAGGCAAATGCAATTCTGGGATGTATTAACAGAAGCATACAGTCTAGATCACACAAAGTCATTATTGCCCTCTACTCCTCTTTGGTCAGACCTCATCTGGAATGCTGTGTCCAATTTTGGGCACCACATTTTAAAAAAGACATCAACAAACTGGAGCAAGTTCAGAGAAGAGCGACCAGAATGGTGACCGGTCTGCAAGCCATGTCCTATGAGGAACGGTTACAGGATCTGGGAATATTTAACTTGCAAAAAAGAACACTGAGAGGAGACTTAATAGCTGTCTACAAATATCTCAAGGGCTGTCACATTGTAGGAGGATCATCTTTATTCTCATTTGCACAAGGAAAGACTAGCAGCAATGGGATGAAACTGAATGCGAGGAGACACAGATTAGATATTAGAAAAAACTTTTTGACAGTTAGGGTGATCAATGAGTGGAACAGGCTACCATGAGAGGTGGTGAGCTCTCCTTCAATGGAAGAGGCTGGACAGACATCTGTCTGGGATTATTTAGTGAATCCTGCTTTGAGCACGGGGTTGGACCAGATGACCCAGGAGGTCCCTTCTGACTCTACGATTCTATGATTCTTTTCTATGATCATGGTTGACTTCAACATCCCCATAACACATCCCACTCAGCTGTCTCTAAACTTATATCTCTCATTTGCTCATTCAGCCTTGTTCAATGGTCACAAGGATGGCCACACACTGCCTCTCCCTCTTTCTGACCACAACCTACTTACATTCTCTTCCCTCTTGTCTCCAGGTACCCAATCCCCACTCCACAAACTTGCCCACCAATGCAAAAATCTGAAACACTTTGACCTACACTCACTCTCTGAATCCCTTCTCCCTCTTACAGACTTAAGTTAATTACACAACATAGATGCTGCGGTCGCTTTATATAGCAACACTGCAGCTCTCAAATCTATAGCTCCCATCACACATACCAAAGCTTGCACACTCAACAGGCAACATTGGCAAACCAGCCTGACTAAAGAACTAAGGCGAGCATCCAGGGTTGCTGAGCGGAGAAGAAAAAGATCCCACTTCAATGAGCACTTCATCAGATTCATACAAGCCCTCATTACTTTCAAGTCCACGCTCACTGCAGAAAAACAAACATGCTTTTCAGCTTTTATATCCTCCCTGTCTCACAACCCTTAACAGCTATTCAACACTTTCAATTTTCCCCTTCGTCCCTCAGCACCTCCTGCCTCTCCTCTCATCTCAGCTGAAGTCTTTGTCACATTCTTCAAAAAGATCGATAACATCAGAGAAAGCTTTAGTCTACAGCCCTCACAGCCCCTCCTCATATCTACTCAGGCCTCCTTCTACAAAACCAGCTTCTCCACCGTTACAGAAGATCAAATTTCCTCTTTACTCTCCAAATCGCACCCTCCCCACCTGTAAACTTGACCCGATCCCATCCCACCTCATCCCAAACCTCACCACAGTCTTCATACCAATCCTGACCCACCTATTCAACCTATCACTAACAACTGGTGTCTTACTCTCATGCTTCAAATATGCCTCAATCACACCCATCCTCAAAAAGCCCTCCCTTGACCCATCCTCTCTGTTTAGCTATCGCCCCATATCACTTCTCCCCTATGCCTCAAAATTACAGGAACAAAACGTCCATTTTGAACTGTCCTCCCACCTCTTCTCCCGGTCCCCCTTTGACAGCTTATAATCTGGCTTCCGATCGCACCATTCCACTGAAACTGCACCAACAACCTGCTAACTGCCAAATCCAAGCGAAACCACGCCTGTACTAGTTGGTGACGCGTTTTGCACAAGATTTTTGTATTTGTTCTTGTTATGGATATTCCTTTTCACATGTAAAGAGCCGTGGAATAAATGTTGCTGTAATAATAAAGCATAATAATAATAAAAAACACATGCATGTGAAAAAGCACTTGTTGCATCTATGAAAAACGTTTGTAGAAGATGTATGACAAAAATGCATGTCTGATTGAGGCCTTTGCTTGGTTAACACAATGCCTTTCGTCAACAATTCTTGAGTATATTTTTGTGCAGACCATACTGTTAAACTTGATTACAACTCTCTCAAAGTTTTGCACTTGAAGGAACTCGATGAAGGAAAAGTTTCAAAATTTATAGTCTTTACTGATCTAAGTTGTGCAATTCGTTGAATAAGAACATAATGACGTGTTGACGATCAATGGAACCTAAAATCAGCAACCAGTTGAGGCCTGGATTCTAAATCATCCTGAAATTCTAAGTAAAAAAAATAAATCACACATGGATCCAATTTGCAGGAATTTTATCACTGCAACGTATAGTGTGATAAACTCAGTAGTGTGTATGCATCCCCAATGCCTGTATTTTGTCTGACTTTGGTAGTGATCCTACTATTTCTCCTCACACAAAAGAGCAGATAACAGTGATGCTGCAGGGTTGATGCCCTTCTACAGCCCTGTCTGTCTTGACTCATTATAGCCAACTACCGGTTATCTCCTCCATGATTTCGAGATCTGTCTTCTGCTGGTTTGATGCCCTTCTACAGCCATATCTGGCTCGACTCGTTATAGCCCAGTACCTGTTATCTCGTCCATGATTTGGAGACTTGTCCTGCTGCTGGCTTGATGCCCTTCTACATCCCTATCTGGCTCGACTCATTATAGCCCACTACCTGTTACCTCCTCCATGATTTGGAGACTTGTCCTGCTGCTGGTTTGATGCCCTTCTACAGCCCTATCTGGCTTGACTAGTTATAGCTCACTACCTGTTATCTCGTCCATGATTTTAAGATCTGTACTGTTAAGATCTGCAGTGGCACACAAGAAGGTATCAAGGAGCTGGACTACCTTTGCAGCCTGGATGAGCTGCAGGTACAGTCCTATGCTACTAGTAGTGAAAATGACATTTAAAAAAATGCAAAACTGGAGAGGAATCAGTCAGGAAGGAGATAATGAGAGAGTAAACGTCTGTGATTACCACCTGGAAAACCCTTTCATTTTTATGAGTTATCTTGCTGTTATGTATCCAATGCACCCACAGTATGGTGACCCTACAGTGCCCTCAAAAAGAATAAATGTACCCCTCACATAGGCCTCCAAACAATGTAATGACCCACACATAGGCCTCCAAACGTATTGTCCCCCACATGGCCCTCCAAGCAGTAGAATAGTCCCCACATAGCCCACCAAATATTATAATAACCCTCCAAACAGTATAATCACACTCACTGTGCTGAGATGTCAGAGCTTAGACGCAGAGAAGCATTTTTGTGAGTTATCTTGCTATTATGTATCCAGTATGATGACCCTACAGTACAATCCAGAATAAAGCCCCCCCCCAGATAGCCCTCAAAACTGTTTAATAGCCCCCACATAGCCCTGCAAATTGTACAATGGCCCCCCCACATAACCCTCCAAGCAGTTTAATTGCCTCCACATAGCCCTCGAAACAGTATAATGGTCCTTCAAACAGTATAATTGTCCCCACATAGCCCTTCAAATAATATACTGCCCCCCACATAGCCCTCCAAATATTATAATGGCCTCCATATGGTCCTCCAAATAGTATGCAAAGTCGTGCTCACTGTGCTGAGATGTCAGAGCTCAGACACAGAGGAAGGAGTTGACGGCTTCCTGTTATATCATTGCTTTTACATTGCTTTCAACTGCATCTGCTATGGGACCCCCACATCTCACAAGCCCCATAGGGGTCACGTGATTTACTGCTATTAGCGGTACACTATTGTATACTTATATATATAGCCTTTATGTTTCTGTGGGTGTGATTCTCCAAAACTTTGCTACCTTCTATAAAATGAAATATTGAATTTTAGTATTTGAATGGATCCAGCACAGTTACTGTAGATGTGTGATACATACAGAACACAGGCAGATCACCTTAAGATTGAGTCACCTCCATCTACTATCTACTATGTAATATAAGGTATTGCACATAAACTGGTAATAGTAAAATAAAAATAGGAGCTTTAAGATGTTCCTTGTGTAGAAAGATGATGCCAAGTTCAGCCCCCACACTGTCTGTGGGAAGTGTCACTCTGTGCAGCATATGCCTTGAGTGTCTGGAAATGTAAAAACTAATTACACGCTAACAATGAATATGAAGCTTTGAAAACCCTTAATTTTTGTAGCATATTCTCTAATAGGTAAATTAACTTATTAAATTATTGACAGATCATTGATAATAATGATTTAAAACTAATGTATGAACAAAAGTAGCAGATCCATAGAGAATGGTCTGTGTTATTGAACTGATTGCCGTATTTTTCAGACTATATGACACACCTGACCATAAGACACACCTAGGTTTTAGAGGAGGAAATTAGGAAAAAAAACTGAAGCAAAAAATGTGGTCAATTCTGTACTTAATATCTCCTATCCTGGTAAATATGGTCCCCTCATCCCCATCCTGATACACATGGCCCCTCATCCCTATTCTGCTATACATGGCTCCCTCGTCCCCATCCTGGTATGCATGGCTCCCTCATCCTTATCCTGGTATGCATGTGCCCCTGATCCCTATCTTGATATGCATGGCCCTCATCCTCATGTTGGTATGCATGCCTCCTCATCCCTAGCCTGGTATGCATGGCCCACTCATCCCTATCCTGGTAGGAATGCTCACCCTCATCCCTATCCTGGTATGCAGGGTCCCCATCTCATCCAAGTATGCATGGTCCGATCCCTATCCTGGTATGCAGGGCCCCATCCTTCACCTGGTATGATTGGCCCCAATCCGATTCCTGGTATGCATGGCCCCATCCTTATCCTGGTATTATTGGCCCCATCCTAGTCCTGGTATGCATGGCCCCATCCTTATCCTGGTATGATTGGCCCCATCCCAGTCCTGGTATGCATGGTCCCATCCCAATCCTGGTATGATTGGCCGCATCCCAGTCCTGGTATGCATGGTCCCATCCCAATCCTGGTATAATTGGCCGCATCCCAGTCCTGGTATGCATGGCCCCATCCTTATCCTAGTATGATTGGCCCCAGCCCAGTCCTGGTATGGATGGTCCCATCCTTATCCTGGTATGAATGGCGTCATCCCAGTCCTGGTATGCATGGTCCCATCCTTATCCTAGTATGATTGGCCCCATCCCAGTCCTGGTATGGATGGTCCCATCCTTATCCTGGTATGATTGGTGGCATCCCATTCCTGGTATGCATGGTCCCATCCTTATCCTAGTATGATTGGCCCCATCCCAGTCCTGGTATGGATGGTCCCATCCTTATCCTGGTATGAATAGCGTCATCCCAGTCCTGGTATGCATGGTCCCATCCTTATCCTAGTATGATTGGCCCCATCCCAGTCCTGGTATGGATGGTCCCATCCTTATCCTGGTATGATTGGCGGCATCCCAGTCCTGGTATGCATGGTTCCATCCTTATCCTGGTATGATTGGTCCCATCCCAGTCCTGGTATGCATGTCCCCATCCTTATCCTGGTATGATTGGTCCCATCCCAGTCCTGGTATGCATGTCCCCATCCTTATCCTGGTATGATTGGTCCCATCCCAGTCCTGGTATGCATGGCCCCATCCTTATTCTGGTATGATTGGCCCCATCCCAGTCCTGGTATGCAGGGCCCCATCCTTATTCTGGAAGGATTGGCCACATCCCAGTCCTGGTATGCATTGCCCCATCCTTATCCTGGTATGATTGGCCCCATCCCAGTTCTGGTATGCATGGTCCCATCCTTATCCTTGTATGTTTGGCCCCATCCCATTCCTGGTATGCATGGTCCCATCCTTATGCTGGTATGATTGGCCCCATCCCAGTCCTGGTATGGCAGGGACATCATGCATCGCTCACAAGCAGAGTACAGCTGCCAGAATACCCACTGGGACAGTTCATCGCTGAGAGCAGTGAGTATTCATTGCTCTTCAGTAGTGCGCAGTATCAGCCACGGGCGTACTGCTGCTGCCAGCGGTCACGCGATTCTAAATATTCATTTCTCTTAAGCATTGACACACGTGACCTCCGGTAATAGCTGGAAGCTGGTGGCTGACACTGCTTGCTACTGAAGAGCAATGAATACTCACCGCTCTCTGCGATGAACAGTCCCGGTGAGTATTCTAATTTCAAAAAACTGACTGTCACTTCCAAACATAGAATGAGTGTGAACAGGTGCTGATTCTAGAGTCACCAACTCATATACAGTCAAATAAAGCAGCACACTGCGGCGAGTTGGTGACTCTAGGTTCAGCACCTGTTCACACTTATTCTATGTTTGGAAGTGACGCTCAGTTTTTTTAAATTTGTGTTCATTAGCCTTCTGACTGAGCACTCCTCCACCTCTTAGCCACAGGTGTTTTAATCGCAGCAGGTCCATTACCCCTCCACAGAGAGAGAGAAATTTAGTCTAAGAAGAGGTTTCACAGGTACCCATTCAGATGAAGACGTTTATTCTCAGCGAGGAAAGGAAAGTTTAGGACCTGGTATACGAGATACGAGAGATGCCCTAATGTGGCTACCAGGTACACATGAATTGGCCAATTTATGAGCTAAATGCTCTCATTTTTTCATATTTCTAGTGCAGTAATGCAGTTCAATTTTCATGTTTCATGTTTGTATGTTTTAGCGCCGGTGAGTATTCTGGCAGCTGTGCTCTGCTTTTGAGCAGCGCATGATGTCCCTGCCATGTGTTGCTTACAGCATAAAGCAGTTGCTGGCACCGGAGCAGGACGTTGCAAGGGAGCGCCGGGTAGGTAAGTGTAATGTTTTGTGTTTTTTTAATCTTTTCTGATAGGGCCATGCATACCAGGACCGAGATGGGGCCAAACATATCAGAATAAGGATAGGACCAATAATACCAGGAACGGGATGGGGCCAATCATACCAGAATAAGGATGGAACCAATCATACCAGGAATGGGATGGGACCAATCATACCAGGATGCCAGAAATAAATGAATATTCATTGCCCTCCATGCCCATGGACGTAGAATGCAAATGTGAATATTCATTTCTCTTTAGCAGCGGGCAGCCGCTGGCTCCTGCCTCTGTGACCTGCTGCTCCGCCGAAACTGCTCCTCCACCTCCCCACCACAGCCAGTCGTTACATCCGGACTATAAGATGCACCCCCCATTTTCCTTCACATTTTGGGAGGAAAAAAATGCATCTTATAGTCCAAAAAGCACGGTATGTTTCTGACAAAGTGAACTATGACATGGACACCTTACATAAGAGGGACCCAAAACACCTATCAAAATGAGATCCACTGTGTTGCTGGGTTTTGCCACGCAGGACAGCAACAACCTAGTCGTGTCAGTTTTTTCAAGGGAAGTCCTACACACGTATTCATCTCCTGGTAGCAAAGGGAGTGGGGACAATGGGATCTGGGCCTTCAGCTTCTATGTTCCCCGTAATAGCAGCATAGCCTGCCTTTACTGTATGTTCTGTTCTTCATCAGTCTGTAATCATCTTGCGTAAAGGTTTATATACACTACTCATTTGGAAATGCATGTGTAGAATATAACATTTAGGAATAATGTAGAAATGCTATAAGTTACATAATACAGGAAATCCTGAAGATTTCTATGATTATTTTTATACATCTCTGTAACTGCAAACTGTAAATGGAGGTCATGTATGACTGATTTGGTCATATGATCAAGGTAGATGGTAATGTCTATGTACATTTTAGTTACCCGATGATCAAACACCTTATTAAAGCGAATACATTTGGTCAGTAATATGGACATAATTGTCTATGTCTCACTTATGCGTGATAATTAAAGTGGACCTGTTGTCAGGTCAAAAGTGACTGGTTTTGCTCTTATCTTGTTACTTGATCCCCTTTGTATTCCGCTTTATGTTATTTTTAAATCCACCATATGGTCCCAGAGATTTGGGCCCTTTTATTCAGTGACAATATTTAGGGGCAGTGCTCGCAAGGTAATAATGCAGAATAGCCTAAAAGCACCCCCCCCCCCCCCCTTGGTAAACACCGTAACATATTGCACTAAATAAAAAAGCCCTAAATAATGAAGCCATATGGAGAGATAAAAATGGAAAACTTAAGGGAGCAGCAGGAATAAAATAGTAGTAAAAACTGGCCCCTCGTCACCCTGTGACAGATCCTCATTAATTAGTGTATTGAAAGCAGTAAATTCTGACTATAGAAATAACATTAAGTTTCGCTCAGATGCTTCCAACACATCAACCTCACAAACTCACAAACTGACAGTTCACTTGATGCCTAATATTTCCCATCCCTTGGCAGGCGCCAATATAATGTGATAATCAATGTAATCTGTCAGTGTGTTTTTTTTTGTTTTTACATTTTTGTTTTTTTTTATCACATTCTTCCAAAAGGATTTGCTTATTTCAGAAAGAGATGTAGTTATGAACGACACAATTCATCTTTCTATAACATGTAATGGAAAACAGGAAAACACTTGTACGGTGAAATGTCAAATAATTCCCAATTCCATTTTTGAGTATTTTTTAGTCTTTTGAGTATTGTATTAACAGTATTCATTGTGCAGTAAAAATAATCTGGCAGCATGATTCTCCAGGTCAGTATGTTTACAGCAATGCCAAATTGTATGTTTTTTTTCTTTTTTCCTTTTTAATTTTATTGAAGTGGTGAAAAAATTTTTTTTTTCTGTTATGTGTTTTTTTTTGTTTTTTTTTAGTATGACAATGTGACATTTTTATTAGTATCACTTTCGACTAAATATAATGCTTTGATCGCTTTTTTTGCAAGGGGATCATCAACCAAAAATTGGAATTCTGGGATTTTGTTTTCCTTTATGGCATTTACTGTACAGATTAAAATATTTTATATTTTGAGAGATTTCACCTCTATTCTACTCTGATTCCTGATTCACATTTTTATGTATTTTTCAATACCTTTAAAACCTTTTCCTTTTAGTCTTCATACATTGCCTGATCGCTTGTTCTATATATTCCAATACCACAGTATTGCAGTATATAGGAAAAAATCATGGTCTCCAATAAAGTCCAACTTGTGGTGGGTTTTACAGGAATACCAACATGGCAGCAATATGGGCCTTCCCTGACTGCCACGGCAATCTATTTGCACTTTGTGATCATGCCATGATGGGCACTTGAACAGACACCAGAACAGGATCATGCACCTTAAAAGGAATCAACCAAGGTATCATTTTATGCAGGATAACGGCGCCGACCTGACACTGTCTGGACATTACTATGCACAATCCTGCTGACAGGTTCCCTTTAAATGCCGGAATCAGAGACTGACAATGGCAATAAATAGGTTACATAGCAGCAATCAGAGCAAGCTCCAGTCACTACTGTTAGCGACAGATGTTACCTGTAAAACATGTCCATTCCATACGCCTATGCTGGACGTGTACATCACAATTAAGGAGGGGGTTAAACTTATCTGTGATTAATGTATATACACAATAATATAGCCTACATGCATTTTTCAGCATTCTCTCTTGTGTTGACTGAATTAAGATGAGATAAAACACACCCACTCACAATGTGATTAGTAATACCGCTATTTACTCAAAAGAAAAACCGACATGACAATTCCTTTTGTTTACTAAGCACTTAAATGCACAAAGTAAAAAAATTACACAAAGAACATACTAATGAAAAAGCCGAAGGTAGGCACAACATAGCTACTGGACAAATAGTTCTACCAACAGCCAAACCCTGGCTTTCTCACTAATAAGCTGCTTGCCTTGGCCCAAATGGCTTTCTACTGAGCAAAGAACCAAATCTTGTAGAGCTTTTTAATTATTATGGATCTCAGGGATGAAATTTATTTTAGAGAAAACTTACAGATCTCACCCATAGCATAGTTATACACTGAAATTTTTACTTGGTTGTTATCAACATCCCCAATTCTCATCTGCAGTTTTACCACAGAAAAATTATGGAACCACAGAAAAGACTGCAGGTAACATTATAAGAAAATAAAATGGTATATCATTCATTTATTTTGATGAATGTCATAGAGAACGAGCAAGATGGTGTGATTAGCATTGCTGCATGGAGCACCAGAGGTCTAGTTTTGAGTCTAACCATAGACATCATCTACTCAGAACATAGGCATAACAGCAAAAAGCCCGAAAAGAGAATATATTGTAGCCCAAAAATAATTGTAATCATTAAAAAATGACATATGATTAAATAAATACCAGATACATTAAAAGCAAGGTGTTGCTATAAAGTACGGGGACATATGAAATGTGTAAACCAACAAGTCTAGTGCAAGCCATAATGTAATATTATAGAAGACATTGAATTCCGAATAGTATGTGAGGATAGAGCCCTCCCCCATGAATTAGATGAATTAGATAGGTTGTCCAGCCAACAAAACTAACAGTATAGCATGGCACTTACATGTGTAAATGGTTAAATGTAGCGTCCCCAACGTACGTTTCGTCCTACTTCTTCAGATTACAAAATACTCTCTTTTCGCGAGTTTTGTTGTTATGCCTATGTTCTGAATAGTTATCTGCAGTTGTGTCCAGGATTCGTGACCAAGTCCTTTGTCTGCCCTTATTCACACAGGTCACTTCATGTGAAGATTTTAATATAAAACAGTGTAGGACCATCCCGAATAGGATCACCTTGCCATTGTGGGATGCCGTTTATGCTATTTTTATCAAAAACAGTGTTACTAAGAACCCTATGTTATTTAAATGCACTTTTGCATTTTACTTATTTAGTTATAGCAGGGTTTACGCTCATTTTGTTTCTTGTAGGTTTTGGATATTCCAAAAACACAGATAGGAAATTGGGCTTCCAGTGAAATTGGGGTTTGTGAATATGTAGAAATATGGAGATTCAATTATGACATAAGGTCCTGTGTACATCTCACTATTGCCCTCTGTTTGATGTATACGCTGGAAAAAGAACCTCCTGCTGTATATTTCTGATGGAGGGCTGCCATATATCTCACAGCACAAACATAGACATAGGATGTGGCTACCATTGGGCTCTTTTGGTCTCTGTTGGGCCAATGAAATCCTATAAATACACTTAACTGTCGGGTACTAGTGACGAGCGCACATGCTCGGTTAAAGTGTTATCCGAGTTGCTTGAATAATATGTTTGAGTCGACGTGGCTGCAGATTCGCTGCTGTCGTTTCTTGTTTGATAGTCAATCTCCACATGTGTTGAAGCTGTCAAATCATGCAGCCACAGGGACTCAAACATATTATTTGAGCATGCCCAAGATACTCGGATAACACCCGAGCATGAACATGATCAAACACGTTATCCAAGCACATTTGCTCATCACTATTACTGAGTAGTTTTCCAGGCTTACATGCTAATTGTAGATCATAAAAGTCATCTGAATAAGAGTTTTGTGATCATTTCTGTACAGCACTCTGTACAGATAACTAACAAAAAAACAAAGTAAATGAATCGGTGTCAATGATTTGATGTAAGACATAATGCTGATGATACTCTGATTTCTAACCTTTAGGTCAAGTTCCTTCATATGAGCCTCCAATGCTGCAGTGACGTTGTGAATCTCCTTCTCTTGTGCATGCAGTTCCTGCTTAGTTGTCATGATGTCACCTGATAATTTTGTTATACTGGCATCACATCTGAAATGAAAGAAAAAGGAAATGTTTTTTAGTTCTTGTTGTTCATGTCATACACCAAAATCTGTCCTGTATGGCTGCGTGCCCACGATCAGGAATAGCAGTGTTTTGAACGCAGCACACTTTCACTGCATCCAAAACTCTGTGTTTACATTTCAATCATAGTGGATGGGATTTCTATGAATCCTATACCCACTGTGCTTTTATTTAACGCTGCATAAATTCACCCGTGGTGTGGGTTTATGAGCCACGGCATCTCCATTTCTGTTGATTTTCAACAATAGAATGTCATTACATGATTTACCGCATGTACCTAAACACAAGTGCGGTAATAAGAAAACAGCAAATATACATTGTGTTCTAAACCCTACTATTCATGATCGTGGGCTCAAAGTCGTATCAGGTTCTGATTTTTAGATCTCTATTATTTACTCCTAATGGGGTCAGCCAAAAAAGTCATTTGTACCAAACTGGTGATTTGACATTTACTGATTTTAAGAGGCGCCAGAGTATATAAAAGCCTTATAAATGACCATTAAAGCTGACCCATGACATACTTTGTTCTGAAAATGTAATAATGTCCTTAAAAACAATGCATTTGCTCCCCCCATATGTCATTACTATAATTGGCGACTCATTTTTGTTATTCTGAATCTGCTGTACCTTTGGTATCCTGGTTCAGAAATTCCAAGACAGGGAACTTTTTGCTCTATCCAGATTTTATTTTTAGGATGTTTGTGATTTTTGTGTGAAGAAACTTACACAGTCATTATCATCATTTTACAGTAAATGCAGCTGATGTCTTCATATCAGAATTATAGGCTGTAGACGTGTATTTATATGTACAGGTGCTTCTCATAAAATTAGAATATCATCGAAAAGTTAATTTATTTCAGTTCTTCTATACAAAAAGTGAAACTCATATATTATATAGAGTGATTACAAACAGAGTGATCTATTTAAAGTGTTTCTTTCTGTTAATGTTGATGATTATGGCTTACAGCCAATGAAAACCCAAAAGTCATTATCTCAGTAAATTAGAATAATTTACAAAAAACATTTGGAAATCAAGGTCCCAGAGTCTGGATGAAGAATTGAGAGGCACACAATCCAAGCTGTTTGAGGTCTAGTGTGAGGTTTCCACAATCAGTGATGGTTTTGGGAGCCATCTACCTGGACATTTTAGAGCACTTCATGCTTCCCTCTGCCGACAAGCTTTTTGGAGTTGTAAATTTCACTCTCCAGCAGGACATGGCACCTCTCCACACTGACAAAAGTACCTGCAGCGCCCCAGAGTCCTGGTCATTGCAGTAATGTCGCTCTTCCACCAGGGGGAGTGATATTACGTCTGATGGTACGAAAGGAGTTCACCTTGCCAGGTATCACAGTCACACACTACACTTCATACTCCAGTCCACCAGGGGAGCAAAGGTTCTATCTACTAGGCCACTCCTCACACACGGGTAAAACTGGTGGGTTGGATAGGAAGTCAGAGAGAAGCTGCCTGGGTTTAACCCAGAGAGGACCTGTCAGGCTGACAGGGGGAGAAGGAGGAACATCTGAGCTGCAGACAGAGGGTCCCTGTCAGGGGTGGGATCCTGACAGAGGCCAAGCACGAGATAGAGCGTTACGGAGCTGCGCCTGCACCCATTGCGGCAGCATCCTAAGAAAGGACACGAAGCGAATTGTATTGTGGAGAGTGAGAAACGAGGTCACAGCACAAGGAGATAATACCGGGAGGTGTTCTGCCCCAAGATCAGCAGCCTCGTTCTGAGGCGCGTAGCCGGTGGCCGGAACACCGAGGGAGTAATAGGCTGTCATGATTCCCCAATGGCATGGGAACATCAGAAACACAAAATAACAGACTAGCCCTCGGGTGATGGAAACTCAAGCTGACCGTGACCTAAATCTACCACACAACTAACAGTAGCCAGGAAGCATTCCTACGGCTGCCTAGATGCCATGCGCCAGCCGGAGAACTAACTACACCTGGAAGAGGAAGGAACAGACCTGGCTTACCTCTAGTGAAATTCCCCAAAGATGATAGTAGCCCCCACATATATTAACGGTGAGTTCAGAGGAAAAGACATACACAGTATGAAGGTAGATTTAGCAAAGCGAGGTCCACTTACTAGATAGAGGAAGGATACAAAAGAGGACTTCACGGTCAGCTGAAAAACCCTTTCAAAAACCCATCCTGAAATTACTTTAAGACTCCTGTGTCAACTCATGACACAGGAGTGGCAATTTCAGTCCACAAGAGCTTCCAGTAACAGGAAATGACAAACTGTAAACTGGACAAAAAATACAAAACAAAAAGGACAAGAGTCCACTTAGCTGATCAGCAGACTGGTAGCAGGAACATGCAACTGAAAGACTCAGGTTACAATGATGACCGGCAAGGAAGTGACTGGAGAGCAAGGCTAAATAGGGAACTCCCAAAACTGATGGAAGCAGGTGAGCTGAGGCAGAAAAGAACACACAAGTCTCCAGTACCACCAGCCACCACTAGGGGAGCCCAAAAAGCGGATCACAACAATAGGCTCTACGCATTACTTCAGAGACCGGCAGGACAGTCAATTCCAAGTTGGTTGCCCGACCTTAATACCTATGAAGACACGGAGGCAATTTGTAGGAGAGGGGCATCTCTAGGGTCCCTATAAAATAGCATCAGGCCTACCCCGTCCTACGGGTTGTCCTATCCATACCATCTGGGGGACAGAGAGAGAGAGAACATCAGAAACATCCACGAAAGTTGTGAGGACTATCCCGTGGTGCTCAGCAGGGAGGTACTACAACACACAGGCACTAGTAGGAAGGCTACTGATTTCCACCTGCACAAGGGAGCTCTGGATGTGCCTTCGGACCGGCCGGACTCTGCCAGCCCTGTGATCTGTGCTCTGGACTGTGGACGCTGAAGTCTTCAGTAAAAGGTAAAGAGACTGCAACCTTGTGTCCTCGTTATTCATTGCGCCTTACAACGTCCACCATCACCACCTACACATCTGGGAAGCCCTGGGGACATACTTCACCTGTGGGAAGGTATACCATCCAGCTGCCACAACATCACCCCAGCGGACCCCTAAGCAGCGTCGGTCACCCTGACCGAATACCACAGGTGGCGTCACGAACACCAAACAAACTTGACCTTTAATTGGACGCCCCTCAGAAGGGCCACGGACCGGGTCGGGCCACCGTGACATCCCCAGAATTGAGAGGGACCCGGTACCGAGTACCCCATTGCCCTACACGTGGGGGCGCTCCAAATCTTGGCGTCACGAACAGGATCTACTTAAGCCTGAAGAATCAGGTCATGTGTGCCTAGGAACTGTGTCAGAACTGTATTGGAACTGTGATTTGCTTAGGGACTGTGTATTGCCATTTGCCGCCAAAATTCCCGCTAAAACCACCGCCATTACCGCGCCACGAGGAGCGCAGGAGAAGAAGGGCGTGCCATTAGAGGAGACTACCAAAGTGGCGCCAGAAGTGACGACCGCCCCCTCCGACTACTGCTGCGAGATGACGACGTGCCCAGAAGCGAAGAAGGAGCTCCTCCCCCGAAAATGGAGGAGCAACGTGCATTTGTGGCCGCCGACCTCGAGGCAGAGAGGCCGACCAGCGAGTACCTGAATGACGACAGAGTGACCCAGGACTGTCTCAGCCGACCGGAGGTGGACTCGAACTTGCCACAGCTGGAGGATCCGGGCTCCTTGGATCCGCCGGTGGAGGAGCCGGGTTCCCCACTCCGGGACGCGGAGCCGACAGCAGCGAGGAAATGGAAGTGGGAACTATGCCGGAAGACCGCATTGGAAGAACCGTGGCCCGAGCTGCCGCCGACTCCAGTGTCCTCATCAGCGGAGAGGATCGTCATCGGTGGAACCACATCAGAAGCAGGTACAGAAAACGCCCCTGCCCCACCGACCGATCGGGCTCCAGTGACCGTCCCCCGCCTAGACTGTGACCGACCCCCGGCTGCTGCACCAGCCCCAGCGAGTCGCCGCGCCACTAATGGAGCGCCACCCCTATACCTAGCGACCGAGGGCACTCCAGTGGATGTGAGCCAGGAGGGAGTGATATTTCGCTGGGACGACTCGAGGAGTGGGGTCTGCGGGTCCTACATTGCCGTCCTCACGTGGGAGGAATATAAACAATGCCTAGTGTTGCAATGGAAGGAGAAAAATAGACAGAAAGCCCAGTGTGATGCATCGGCAGCTGAAGCCCAGCAAGACGACAGACTCCCAGTGAGATACGGGATAATGGTGACTTTTCATCTCCAGAGAGGGAGAGGGTTCATTCAGGAACCCAGGGTGGTACTGAAAGTTCGGGTCGACAGAAGTGAAGTGGAGTCCCACCTTGGAAGGGGGCATCCGGGCCGCAGCTTGTACCCCAGAGACTCGGTGACTTACATCCGTCACTGGGGAGATAATGGATGGTACGCTCGAAACGTAAAGAGGTGCGCGCCACTAACAGCGCCACCTAGTGCCAAGAAGACGACCCCAGCCGCTACAACAGCTGAACCACCGACAGCCCCTCAGACCAACACCACCACTACTGTGTGCGTGACTACCACCGTTGGACTCACTACTGTGACCAATTCTACCGCTAACACTTGTACTCAGGCTACCCAAACTTTAATAGCAGCTAATGACTTGACGATACATTAACAGCAAACCCATGACTTCTACTTGGGACCAGATGAAGATCCAGATACTCACCTTCCCAAGCCAGGAAGTGTGCGATACCGGCTGGTGCCTTGGCAAATACTGCTGCCCACAGAACTCGAATAAACCTCAGAGAAATGAAAATGTACATAGTTTTGTTTAAAACTGTTCCTGTTTTCTGCTGCTAAAACCCGTCTAGGTTTATTCTTCTTAAAGGGATCCCTTAGTTTACCCGGGATCCCTATTGTTTCAAGTTAAGTTTTTCTACTTTTTCTAAAAGACTGCCGAATCATGGACGGTGAATGGTTCACAAACTGATTGTACATAGTTTGCACCTTCGTAAGGGTGCTCTCTACTGGTTTTACAAAGAAGAGCTTTTTGAAGAGACTGTTCCTGATTACAGTGTGAAAGTTCTTGCTTTAAAGTTATTACCTGACTTGTTAATTGTTTGCACTACCTCAGAAGAGACTTGAGATTTCCTCTTAAAGGGAATGTTTAGAAGTAATAATGTTGCTTTAAGTAGTTAGATAGCAATAATGTTTTATATAGTGATAATATGTAGCTAAAAGGTTAGATAGTGATAATGTTGAGAGTAAAATGTTTAATGATGTACTTTAAATAAAATTGAGGACAAGAGAAAGTTGAAAGCTGAATTTCAATAAAGTGAACCCGTAGGGGTTAGTGAGTCCTCTAGAGAGCCTTAGGAAGTGAGTTAAAAGACTTTGCACTTAGAGAAAAATAAAGAATAAAAATGTTAAATTATTGTTATAGCACTTAGTAGATAGAATACCTGTATGGGTAATTGGTTCCACAGATAGATAATAATTGTTTTCAATTTGCTTTTGCACAATGTAAATATGTTTTTGTTTGTAACGTTCAAGTGTCCTCACCTCCCATAAAGGGAAGCATTGTTATCTTTACTTGTTTACAGCATTCCAAAAATGTGTATGTCTTTTGCTAACATGTATTGTTGTTCTTCTTTTCCCAGTCCCGGAGTACTGGATTTAACCTTGGGGAGTGCAGCGCCCCAGAGTCCTGGTCGTTGCAGTAATGTCGCTCTTCCACCAGGGGGAGTGATATTACGTCTGATGGTACGAAAGGAGTTCACCTTGCCAGGTATCACAGTCACACACTACACTTCACACTCCAGTCCACCAGGGGAGCAAAGGTTCTATCTACTAGACCACTCCTCACACACGGGTAAAACTGGTGGGTTGGATAGGAAGTCAAAGAGAATCTGCCTGGGTTTAACCCAGAGAGGACCTGTCAGGCAGACAGGGGGAGAAGGAGGAACATCTGAGCTGCAGACAGAGGGTCCGTGTCAGGGGTGGGATCCTGACAGAGGCCAAGCACGAGATAGAGCGTAACGGAGCTGCGCCTGCACCCATTGCGGCAGCATCCTAAGAAAGGACACGAAGCGAATTGTATTGTGGAGAGTGAGAAACGAGGTCACAGCACAAGGAGATAATACCGGGAGGAGTTCTGCCCCAAGATCGGCAGCCTCCTTCTGAGGCGCGTAGCCGGTGGCCGGAACACCGAGGGAGTAATAGGCTCTATGCATTACTTCAGAGACCGGCAGGACAGTCAATTCCAAGTTGGTTGCCCGACCTTAATACCTATGAAGACATGGAGGCAATTTGTGGGAGAGGGGCGTCTCTAGGGTCCCTATAAAATAGCTCCAGGCCTACCCCGTCATACGGGTTGTCCTATCCATACCATCTGGGGGACAGAGAGAGAGAGAACATCAGGAACATCCACGAAAGTTGTGAGGACTATCCCGTGGTGCTCAGCAGGGAGGTACTACAACACACAGGCGCTAGTAGGAAGGCTACTGATTTCCACCTGCACAAGGGAGCTCTGGATGTGCCTTTGGACCGGCTGGACTCTGCCAGCCCTGTGATCTGTGCTCTGGACTGTGGACGCTGAAGTCTTCAGTAAAAGGTAAAGAGACTGCAATCTTGTGTCCTCGTTATTCATTGCGCCTTACAACGTCCACCATCACCACCTACACATCTGGGAAGCCCTGGGGACATACTTCACCTGTGGGAAGGTATACCATCCAGCTGCCACAACATCACCCCAGCGTACTCCTAAGCAGCGTCGGTCACCCTGACCGAATACCACAGGTGGCGTCACGAACAGACAAACTCGACCTTTAATTGGATGCCCCTCAGAAGGGCCACGGACCGGGTCGGGTCACTGTGACATCCCCAGAACCGAGAGAGATAGATCCGGTACCGAGTACCCCATTGCCCTACACGTGGGGGCGCTCCATACCAATACCTGGTTTAACCCCTTCACACCCGGAGCTTTTTCTGTTTTTTCGTTTTTCGCTCCCCTCCTTCCCAGAGCCATAACTTTTTTATTTTTCCATCAATATGGCCATGGGAGGGCTTATTTTTTGCGGGATGAGATGTACTTTTGAACAATACCATTGGTTTTACCATGCCGTGTAACAGAAAATGGGAAAAAAATTCCAAGTGTGATGAAATTGCACAAAAAGTGCAATCCCACACTTGTTTTTTGCTTGGCTTTTTTGCTAGGTTCGCCAAATGCTAAAACTAACCTGCCATTATGATTTTACAGGTCATTACGAGTTCATAGACACCTAACATGTCTAGGTTATTTTTTATCTAAGTGGTGAAAAAAAATTCCAAAGTTTGCTAAAGAAAAAAAAAAAAATTGTGTGATTTTCCGATACCTGTAGCGTCTCCAATTTTCATGATCTGGGATCAGGTGAGGGCTTATTTTTTGCGTGCCAAGCTGGCATTTTTAATGATACCATTTTGGTGTAGAAACGTTCTTTTGATCGCCCGTTATTGCATTTTAATGCAATGTCGCGGCGACCAAAAAAAAGTAATTTTGGCGTTTTGATTTTTTTTCTCACCACGCCATTTAGCGGTCAGGTTAATCCTTTGTTTTTATTGATATATCGGGCGATTCTGAACCCGGCGATACCAAATATGTGTATGTTTGATTTTTTTTAATTGTTTTATTTTGATTGGGGTGAAAGGGGGGTGATTTGAACTTTTATATATTTTTTATAGAGTCGCCTCTTCACTGTACACGTTGACACTGGCGTTTTGCGTGTACTATTTAATGAAGCTGCCAGTTGAGGACCTGTGAGGCGTCAATTTCTCAAACTACAGACTCTAATGCACTTGTCTTGTTGCTCAGTTGTGCAGCATGGCCTCCCACTTCTCTTTCTACTCTGGTTAGAGCCAGTTTGTGCTCTCTGTTATGACCCCAATGGCAGAGGGTCTCAGAAATAATTACTAAGTCTGCAAACACAAAAAAACAGCTCATAGGGCAGTGGTAACTGAGCTGACCATATATCTAATCCTAGCACCACAAATAGCAGCAGCCGGGGAACGTGCCTACGTTGGTTCTAGACGTCTCGCGCCAGCCGGAGAACTAACTAACCCTAGAAGGGAAAAGAAAGACCTTTCTTGCCTCCAGAGAAAAGACCCCAAAAGTTGGATACAAGCCCCCAACAAATAATAACGGTGAGGTAAGAGGAAAAGACAAACGTAAGAATGAGCTAGGTATTTAGCAAAGAGAGGCCCACTAGCTAATAGCAGAATATAGTAAGATGACTTATATGGTCAGCTGTTGTGAATTCTGTTTGTGGGCTCCCCCGGTGGTGTTTTATGGTATTGCCACTTATTTGCCTTCTTCTATCCTTGATCACCTGTTGACACCCATTAGGGGAGTTTCCTATTTAAGCCTGCTTGGCTGCTGGTCTGATGCCGGCCAACAATGTATCAGTAGCATTCTGTTGCATTCTCCTGCCTCAAGTTCCAGTTCAGCTAAGTTGAATTTTGTTCCTAGTTAATGCTATTTTTTGTCCAGCTATCTGCAATGTGACTCTCTGTAGCTGGAAGCTCTCGTGGACTGAAATTGCCACTCCAGTGGCATGAGTTGTCACTGGAGTTTTAAAGTAATTTCAGGATGGTGTTTTTGAGTAGTGTTTTGAAGTTGACCGTGAAGTGACTCTTTCCTGTACTTCTGCTATCTAGTAAGCGGACCTCACTGTGCTAAATCTGCTGTTCATCCTACGTATGTCTTTTCCTCTTGACTCACCGTCAATATTTGTGGGGGCCTGCTATCTCCTTTTGGGGTTCATCTCTGGAGGTAAGGCAGGCCTGTATATTCCTCTGATAGGGGTAGTTAGATCTCCGGCTGGCGCGTGGTGTCTAGGGCATCGTAGGAAACACTCCCCGGCTACTTCCAGTGTTGTGTCAGGTTCAGGTCACGGTCACTTTAGTTTCCATCACCCGAGGATGATAGGAAAGGATATGAAAAGGTTTTTTTTTTTTCCTTCTGTGTTTGGAAAGTGCACCTTAGTGCTTATTTGTACTTCTTGCTTAAACTGCAGTCTTCAGCCTTTTTTTTTTTTTTTTCTTCCTCTCCTCTTAATCTCTGAATGGCTTTGGTTACACCTGTTTGAATCATGGATCCACAGAGTTTGGTTGCAGGTCTGAATAACCTGGCTTCAAAGGTCCAGAACTTACAAGATTTTGTTATTCGTGCTCCAATGTCTGAACCTAAGATCCCTATGCCTGAATTTTTTACCGGAGACAGATCCCGTTTTTTGAATTTCAGAGAGAATTGTAAATTGTTTTTGTCTCTGAAATCTCACTCTGCTGGTGATCCTGCGCAACAGGTTAAAATTGTTATTTCTCTATTGCGGGGTGACCCACAAAGTTGGGCATTTGCATTGTCGCCAGGGGATCCTGCGTTATTAAATGTAGATGCGTTTTTTCTGGCTTTGGGGTTGCTTTATGAAGAACCTAATTTAGAGATTTTGGCTGAGAAAGCCTTGATAGCTCTTTCCCAAGGGCAAGATGAAGCTGAGATATACTGCCAGAAATTTCGTAAATGGTCGGTGCTTACTAAATGGAATGAGTGCGCTCTAGCAGCTAATTTCAGAGAAGGTCTCTCTGATGCCGTGAAGGATGTCATGGTGGGGTTCCCTGTGCCTACAGGTCTGAATGATGCCATGAAATTGGCTATCCAGATTGATCGGCGTTTACGGGAGCGCAAATCTGTGCACCATATGGCGGTATCTTCTGAGCAAAAATCTGTGCACCATATGGCGGTATCTTTTGAGCAAAAACCTGTGCACCATATGGCGGTATCTTCTGAGCAAAGACCTGTGCATCATTTGGCGGTGACCTCTGAAAAGGCACCAGAGCATATGCAATGCGATAGTGTATTGTCTAGAGGCGAACGACAGAATTACAGGCGCAAAAATGGGTTGTGCTTCTATTGTGGAGATCCAGCTCATGTTATATCAGCATGCTCTAAACGCATAAAGAAGGTTGATAAAAAGGTTGATAAATCTTTTTCTATGGGTACCTTGCAGTCTAAATTTCTTTTGTCCGTGACATTGATTTGTACTTTATCATCTGTTACTGTGGATGCTTATGTGGATTCTGGCGCCGCTCTGAGTCTCATGGATTGGTCCTTTGCCAAGCGTTGTGGGTTTGATTTAGAGCCTCTGGAGGTTTCTATTCCCTTAAAGGGTATTGATTCTACACCTTTGGCTAGCAATAAACCACAATATTGGACACAAGTGACTATGCATCTTTCCCCAGACCATCAGGAGATTATTCGTTTCCTTGTGTTATATAATCTACATGACGTATTGGTACTTGGATTACCATGGTTACAAATTCATAATCCAGTCTTGGACTGGAGATCAATGTCTGTGCTGAGTTGGGGATGTCGGGGGATTCATGGGGATGCACCTTTGGTTCCCATTTCTTCATCTACTCCCTCTGAGATCCCAGCATTTCTGTCAGATTTTTATGATGTCTTTCAGGAGCCTAAAACTGATTCTCTCCCCCCTCACAGAGAGTGTGACTGCGCTATTGAGTTGATTCCCGGTAGTAAATTTCCTAAGGGTCGCTTGTTTAATTTGTCTGTACCTGAACATACTGCTATGCGGGAGTATATCAGAGAATCTTTGGAAAAGGGTCATATTCGCCCCTCTTTGTCTCCATTGGGGGCAGGGTTTTTTTTTGTGGGTAAAAAGGATGGTTCATTGAGACCTTGTATCGACTATCGACTTCTGAATAAGATTACTGTTAAATACCAGTACCCGTTACCTTTACTGACTGATCTTTTTGCTCGCATAAAGGGGGCGAAGTGGTTCACTAAGATCGATCTACGTGGTGCGTATAATTTGGTGCGGATTAAGCAGGGGGATGAGTGGAAGACCGCATTTAATACGCCTGAAGGCCATTTTGAGTATTTGGTAATGCCTTTCGGTCTCGCGAATGCCCCTTCCGTTTTTCAGTCCTTTATGCACGATATTTTCCGTGAATATCTGGATAAATTTATGATTGTGTATTTGGATGATATTTTGATTTTTTCGGAGGACTGGGAATCTCATGTTCAACAGGTCAGGAGAGTTTTTCAGGTTTTACGAGCTAATTCTCTATTTGTGAAGGGCTCAAAGTGTATTTTTGGGGTTCAGAGAATTTCCTTTCTGGGATATATTTTTTCCCCTTCATCTATGGAGATGGACCCTGTTAAGGTTCAGGCTATTTGTGATTGGATACAACCTACTTCTCTAAAGAGTCTTCAGAAATTCTTGGGATTTGCTAATTTCTATCGCCGATTCATAGCGGGTTTTTCTGCCATTGCTAAACCTTTGACTGATTTGACCAAGAAGGGTGCTGATGTTGCTAATTGGTCCTCTGCGGCTGTGGAGGCCTTTCGGGAGCTTAAGCGACGCTTTTCTTCTGCTCCTGTGTTGCGCCAGCCTGATGTTTCGCTCCCGTTCCAGGTTGAGGTAGATGCTTCCGAGATCGGAGCAGGTGCAGTTTTGTCGCAGAAAGGTCCTGACTGCTCAGTGATGAGACCATGTGCGTTTTTCTCTCGAAAGTTTTCGCCCGCTGAGCGAAATTATGATGTTGGAAATCGGGAGCTCTTGGCCATGAAGTGGGCATTTGAGGAGTGGCGTCATTGGCTTGAGGGTGCTAGACACCAGGTGGTGGTCTTGACTGACCACAAAAATCTAATTTATCTTGAGTCAGCCAGGCGTCTGAATCCTAGACAGGCGCGCTGGTCGTTGTTTTTCTCTCGATTTAACTTTGTGGTCTCATATCTGCCTGGGTCTAAGAATGTGAGGGCGGATGCCCTCTCTAGGAGTTTTGAGCCTGACTCGCCTGGTGATTCCGAACCTACTGGCATCCTGAAGGATGGGGTGATATTGTCAGCTGTCTCCCCAGACCTGCGGCGCTCTTTGCAGGAGTTTCAGGTGGATAGGCCTGATCGCTGTCCGCCTGGTAGACTGTTTGTCCCTGATGACTGGACCAGTAGAGTTATTTCGGAGGTTCACTCTTCCGCGTTGGCAGGTCATCCTGGAATTTTTGGCACCAGGGATCTGGTGTCTAGGTCCTTCTGGTGGCCTTCCTTGTCTCGAGATGTACGTATTTTTGTGCAGTCTTGTGATGTTTGTGCTCGGGCTAAGCCCTGCTGTTCCCGGGCCAGCGGGTTGTTGTTGCCCTTGCCTATTCCTAAGAGGCCTTGGACGCACATCTCTATGGACTTTATTTCTGACCTTCCTGTTTCTCGTAGGATGTCCGTCATCTGGGTGGTGTGTGACCGTTTTTCCAAGATGGTTCACTTGGTACCTTTGCCCAAATTGCCCTCCTCCTCTGAGCTGGTCCCTCTATTTTTTCAGAATGTTGTGCGTTTGCATGGTATTCCTGAGAATATAGTGTCTGACAGGGGTACTCAGTTTGTGTCTAGATTTTGGCGGGCGTTCTGTGCCAGGATGGGCATCGACTTGTCGTTTTCGTCTGCATTCCATCCTCAGACTAATGGCCAGACTGAGCGTACTAATCAGACCTTGGAGACTTACTTGAGGTGTTTTGTGTCCGCTGATCAGGACGATTGGCTTGATTTTTTGCCATTGGCAGAGTTTGCCCTTAACAATCGGGCCAGTTCTGCCACTTTGGTTTCTCCATTTTTTTGTAATTCAGGGTTTCACCCTCGCTTTTCGTCCGGTCAATTGGAGTCATCGGATTGTCCTGGAGTAGATGCTGTGGTTGATAGAATGCATCAGATTTGGGGACAGGTTGTGGACAATCTGAAGTTGTCCCAGGAGAAGACTCAACAGTTCACTAATCGTCATCGGCGTGTCGGTCCTCGTCTTTGTGTTGGGGACCTGGTTTGGTTGTCTTCTCGATTTGTTCCTATGAAGGTCTCGTCTCCTAAGTTTAAGCCTCGGTTTATCGGCCCTTATAGGATTCTGGAGGTTCTCAATCCTGTGTCCTTTCGTTTGGACCTCCCAGCATCTTTTACTATTCATAATGTTTTTCATCGGTCATTATTGCGGAGGTATGAGGTGCCGGTTGTTCCGTCTGCTGATCCTCCTGCTCCTGTGCTGGTTGAGGGTGAGTTGGAGTATGTGGTGGAAAAGATCTTGGACTCCCGTGTTTCCAGACGGAAACTTCAGTATCTGGTTAAGTGGAAAGGCTATGGCCAGGAGGATAATTCTTGGGTGACAGCATCTGATGTTCATGCTCCTGATTTGGTTCGTGCATTCCATAGTGCTCATCCAGATTGCCCTGGTGGTTCTGGTGAGGGTTCGGTGCCCCCTCCTTAAGGGGGGGGTACTGTTGTGAATTCTGTTTGTGGGCTCCCCCGGTGGTGTTTTATGGTATTGCCACTTATTTGCCTTCTTCTATCCTTGATCACCTGTTGACACCCATTAGGGGAGTTTCCTATTTAAGCCTGCTTGGCTGCTGGTCTGATGCCGGCCAACAATGTATCAGTAGCATTCTGTTGCATTCTCCTGCCTCAAGTTCCAGTTCAGCTAAGTTGAATTTTGTTCCTAGTTAATGCTATTTTTTGTCCAGCTATCTGCAATGTGACTCTCTGTAGCTGGAAGCTCTCGTGGACTGAAATTGCCACTCCAGTGGCATGAGTTGTCACTGGAGTTTTAAAGTAATTTCAGGATGGTGTTTTTGAGTAGTGTTTTGAAGTTGACCGTGAAGTGACTCTTTCCTGTACTTCTGCTATCTAGTAAGCGGACCTCACTGTGCTAAATCTGCTGTTCATCCTACGTATGTCTTTTCCTCTTGACTCACCGTCAATATTTGTGGGGGCCTGCTATCTCCTTTTGGGGTTCATCTCTGGAGGTAAGGCAGGCCTGTATATTCCTCTGATAGGGGTAGTTAGATCTCCGGCTGGCGCGTGGTGTCTAGGGCATCGTAGGAAACACTCCCCGGCTACTTCCAGTGTTGTGTCAGGTTCAGGTCACGGTCACTTTAGTTTCCATCACCCGAGAGCTAGTCCGTTTGTTATTTTTGATTTCCCTGCCATTGGGAAAATCATAACAGTCAGCAAAAACCCTATCAAAATATCCACGCTGGATATTCAAGAACCCCCGAACCGTCTAACGGCCCGGGGGGAGAACACCAGCCCCCTAGAGCTTCCAGCAAGGTCAGGAATCACATTTAGTACAAGCTGGACAAAAATGAGAGCAAGCAAATAACCAAAAAACAAAGAAGCAGGACTTAGCTTAATTTTGCACGAACCAAGACCAGCAGACAGGAGCAAACAGAAAGGATCTGATTACAACGATGCCAGGCACTGGACTAAGGATCCAGGAAGCTTATATAGCAACACCCCTGGACTAACGACCCAGGTGGGTGCCAAACTGAGGAAAGACAATCCCAGAGTCATATCACTAGTAACCACAAGAGGGAGCCAAAAAGTCTAATTCACAACAGCTCTCCTCTGAAGTGAGTAGTACACACTGTTGTAGGAAATCTTTAGTTTCTTGGCAATTTCTCACATGAATAGCCTTCGTTTCTAAGAACGAAAAAAGACTGTAGATTTTCACATGAAAGTTCTATTTTACTGGCCATTTTGAGAGTTTAATGGAACCAACAAATGTAATTCTCCAGATTCTCAACTAGCTCAAAGGAAGGTCAGGTTTATAGGTTCTCTAATCAGCCAAACTGTTTTCAGCTGTACTAACATACTTGCACAAGGGTTTTCAAGGGTATTCTAACCATCCATTAGCCTTCTTACACAGTTAGCAAACACAAAGTACCATAAGAACACGAGAGTGAAAGTGGTTGTTGGAAATGGGCCTCTATGCACCTATGAAGATATTGCATTACAAACCAGACGTTTGCAGCTAGAATAGTCATTTACCACGTTAACAATGTATAGAGTGTATTTCTTAATCATTTAATGTTAGCTTCATTGGAAAAAACTGTGCTTTTCTTTCAAAAAGAAGGAAATTTCTAACTGACCCTAAACTTTTGAACGGTAGTGAATATATATCTGACAATTCCAAAATGAGACCATACCTTTAATAAAGGGAAAAGCCACATTAGAAATGAATTTACAATACATCTTCACAGTTTATGGAATCAGTACTAAATATCTCCATATCAATGGTTAATGCAAAGATTGTGCTATGTCATGCCATACATTGTAAAGCCACTTTAAATCTTGTATTTTTAAGATTTGACAGTAATTATTCAGGTATAGTTTATGTATAAAACTACTTTAATTCCTGGCCGTATTTGATAAGTAATATCCAGCCTGACAATAATTAATACAGTATTCTCATATAAGTAAAATGCGGTGTCAGCAGTTCCTGTGTCTGGCTCCTGATTCAATATTACTTAATAAAAAAAACAGCATTTCACTTTTTATTAGCACTTCATCCTATCAGATTTTCATTTTAACTTGCACGAATAGTTATATGGGTACAGGGGTTAGCCAGGAAGTTAAATGTGATAAAATAATTATTGCATAGGACAATATATGTAGACCTAAGTTTATTTGCTACTTCAGGCCTGGTATGAACTTGAATTGATCTTGATGTAAAATGTAATTAGTATAGCGGAATAAGCAACATCGTCCCAAATTCTCTCGTATACTTTATGGCAAAGAGAATAAACAATGGCTTGTGAAAGTATTCACCCCCCCCCCCCCCCCCCCTTGGCTTTTACCTATTTTTTTTATTACAAGCTGTGTTTAAATACTTTTGTAACCCGATTTGTGTGTGATGCATCAGAGCTAAATCGTCTAAGTTGGTGAAGTGCAGTGAGAAAAATATAGGCATAAATGAAATTTATGGCATCAAATAACTAAAAATTGTCATGTGTATATGTATTCACCCCTTTTGCGATGAAGACCCTAAAAATTTATGTAGCAAGCAATTACCTTCATACGTCATATTCTTAGGGAAAGGAAGTCTACCTGTGTGCAATTGAAGTGACACATGGTCTATCAATATATACACACCTTGTAGCGGTTATCCAGGGTGGCCACCCAGTAATCAGCACTGTTAACAAACTGGGCAACTTAGTGGTCGTTGCGCAGGCACCATAGTGTGTATGCACTCACGTGTGCCAGGCTGCCCAGAGGCCATGGCAAGCTGTCCTTGATGGGAGGTGTATTTGTCTGTGTCCTCTGTATCTCCCCAACCATGCTCCAGTGATGCCCGTGAGCGGATTTGAGCACCACCTTGCTGTGAACACAGTTCCTCCTCATCCTCATCCAAAAATGTCCCCTGCCTAAACAGTTGTGTACCTGACCGCTGTTGGTACAGGAACCCACCCTCCAAGTCATGTTTGGATGACTGTAGAAAAGCCGCGGAGACACCATAATGTGTTTCTCAACGCAAGCAATGAATAGCCAGGTCTTTCACCGGGAAGGAACAACCATGGGAAGGGCAGCATCCAATAAAGGAAAACCACCTATGCCAAAACATGGTATCCATCCACAGACAGCTGTTTCGGGGTATTTGCCCCTCATCAGTGTGGAGTAGGAAACTGGCTATTAGGAGCAGTGCCTAGTGAAAAGACTATAAACATGAGGATGAATGACGTCGGGGAGATCAAAACATGCAACACCGCGGAGACACCATCACGTGTTTCTCAACGCAGTGATCCAGAACACTGCCCCCATCCCTAAAGGAAAATATGCAAATGCATGTAGAAAAGCCGCGGAGACACCATCACGTGTTTCTCAACGCAAGCAATGAATAGCCAGGTCTTTCACCGGGAAGGAACAACCACGGGAAGGGAAGCATCCAATAATGGAAAACCACCTATGCCAAAACATGGTATCCATCCACAGTTTGGATGACTGGCCTGATAATGGTGTGAATGGTCCCTGTTCCTCCTCGTCCTCCTGTGCCACCACCTCATCCATCATCACCTGAAGTACTTTTTCAAAGAGTCATAGAAGTGGTGTAGTAACGCACAGTGTCTCCAGCAAATGGAAGGTGGAGTCCCACCTTGTTGGTACATCATATATGAGGCACTGAGTGGAAGGCAGAAGTGACACTGCAGCACAGGCAGGCGGGCAGCATCATGGTGAGAGCGCCAAAAGGTCGCGCGGCCCACTTTCTGAAGCAGCTCTGACATCTGAAGGTAATTTTTCAGGAAGCTCTGTGCCACTAAATTCAGCACATGTGCCAGGCAAACAATGTGCATAAAACTGACTAGGCCCAGATATGCTACGAGATGAGATTTTGCCTGTTATTGCACACCACCAGGCCAGGCTTGAGGTTCAGTGGCACCAACCACTCATTAGTCTGTTGTTTGATCCCAATCCACAACTCCTGCATTGTGCAGTGTGGAATTTTCCCTCCAAACAAATGAGGTTCAGAACAGCCTGCTGTCATTTCCTCCTGGCTGTGCTGAAGTTGGTGGTGCAGTTGTTACGCTAACCGGATGATGAGGTGGTGGAGTAAGCAGAGTATGAGGAGGAGGCAACATGCACAGAGAAACATCCAAAAAAGATCCATCAATTCTTGGTGGTGCTAGGACATTTACCCAGTGGGCAATTAGGGAGATAAAACGTCCCTCTCCTTACTTACTGGTCTACGTATCAATGGTTATGTGGACCTTGACACCGATGGCATTGCGCAGTTGTAGCGCCCCCACTGCCGCGGGGCCGAGGGGTACCCGGTACCGGGCCTCCGAGTCTCTGCTCTGGGGTTGTCACGGCGGCTAGGCCCCGGTCCGTGACCCCGCCGTGGGGCGCACAGTGAAATAGGTACAACAGATGATGAGGATGAGGCCGTAGTGGTGGTGGTGGTGCGGTGGTGCAGTGCAGTAAATAACGAGGACACCAGGTTGCAGTCTCTTTACCTCTTTACTGAAGATCTCTGGGTCCTCAGTCCGGAATACGGTTCACCAGGCTGCGCAAGTCCGGCCGGTCCAATGGTACCTCCAGAGTTCTCTTCACAGGTGGAAATCGGTGCCTTCCTACTAGTGCTATGTGTTGTGGTCCTTCCCTGCTGTGCTTACGGAAAGTCCCCCACAACTGTTGTGTCTGTTTCTTAAGTTCCCTCACAACTCGATTAGATGATGTTCTGCTAATCCTCCGTCCCTCCCTGATGTTCTGGTTGGGACGGCACCCGTTTGACGGGTAGGCTCGGAGCTCTTCCGGGACCCTAGAGTCGCCCCTCTCCACAAGTTGCCCCCCAAGACTGCATAGGTGATTTAAGTTAGACAGCCTGCCTAAGACTGACTGTCCTGCCGCTGTTTGGAGTATTGCTTGAAGCTGAATGTTATAATACTCCCTCGGCGTTCCGGCCACCGGTAGTGCGCCTCAGTAGGATGTTGCTTCGGTCTTACAGCATGACTCCTACTGGTATTTCTCCTTTGCGTGATCTCGTTTCTCACTCAGCACAATCTATCTCGCTTCTAATCCTTTCTTGGGTACCGCCGCTACCCGGAGCAGGCACGGTCCCGTTACGTTCGTTCAAGTTGCCAAGCCTCTGTCAGGATCCCACCCCTGACAGAGACCCTACTGTATCTTCCCCCACAACACCCTCTGCCACAAGGTGTTGCCTGGTTCCAACCCAGTCAGCTTTCTGATCTAACTTCCTGCCTGACCCCCAGTTTACCCACTATGGTGGGGAGTGGCCTAATGAATAGCACCCTTAGCTCCCCCCGGAGGCCCGGCTGTGAAATGTATTGGTGTCTGTGATACCTGATCCGATGAACTCCTTCAGTGCCATCAGACGCACCATAGCTCCCCATAGTGGCGGAGCCACAGTACTGCAACGACCAGGACTCTGGGGCGCTGCACTCCCCCCTGGTTAAACACAGTACTCCGGGACTGGGAAGAAAACAACAATACAAGTTAGCAAAAAGACATACAGTTTTGTTGAGTGCAATAACAATAAGTATACTTGAACAGGCTTCCCTTTATGGGAGGTAAGGACACTTGAACGTTACAAACATGGTTAAATATCATAGCAACATGCTATAAATAACTCTTCTTACCCAACCGGGTATTCTACTAAGTGCAAAATTGTTGAACAATAATTTAACATTGCCTTTAAGGAGATACACTCTGAATCCACTAAAGACCTTCCTATAATCACATTATAAGGTAATTTAACTTTTTCATTCTCCTTCTTTAGATCTGCAGGACCGCCTGTCCTAACGGCACCAGACCTTCTGCCTCTCCTTTCGGTTACAGGACCGCCCCGTTCAGCCAGGGCCTACTGCCTTTTCAACTACTATACACAGTATAGAACATAACATTACTTTCAGTTTAAGAGCACTGAGCCATCTCTACATGACTCCTATGAGGACTCAGGGTTTACCTTCTATCCTAACTATCTATCAACATTATCAAAAACATTTTCTATTGAACATTAAGGGTATGTGCACACGTTGCGGATTTCTTGCAGAAATTTCCTGAAGAAAACCGGAAATTTTCTGCAAGAAATCCGCATTTTTTTTTTTGCGTTTTTTTTGCGTTTTTTTCGCGTTTTTTTAGCATTCTGCAAGCGTAATTAGCTTGCAGAATGCTAAAGTTTTCCAAGCGATCTGTAGCATCGCTTGGAAAACTGACTGACAGGTTGGTCACACTTGTCAAACATACTGTTTGACAAGTGTGACCAACTTTTTACTATAGATGCAGCTTATGCAGCATCTATAGTAAAAGATAGAATGTTTAAAAATAATAAAAAAAATAAAAAAATGCTTATACTCACCCAGACATCTCCTCACCGGCGTCCGTTCCTCTTCCTATAGCTGGTGTGTGCGCACAGGACCTTCCGTGACGTCACGGTCACGTGAGCGGTCACATGACCGCTCACGACCAATCACAGGACAGTGACGTCATCGGCAAGGTCCTTCGCCGCACATCAGCTACAGGAACCGAAGCGACAGCGTGCAGTGGAGGCGGGAAGACATCGAGGGTGAGTATAGGACTATTTTTTATTTTAATTCTTATTTTTTGACCAATTATATGGTGCCCAGTCCGTGGAGGAGAGTCTCCTCTCCTCCACCCTGGGTACCAACCGCACATAATCTGCTTACTTCCCGCATCGTGGGCACAGCCCCGTGCGGGAAGTAAGCAGATCAATGGACCCCTAGGTGTGCGGAATCCCCTGCAATTCCGCATTTTAATGAACATGTTGCTTTTTTTTCCGCGATGCGTTTTTTGCGCGGAAAAAAGGCTACATTTGCACAAAAAATGCGGAATACACTTAAAATAATGGGAGGCATATGTAAGCGTTTTTTTCGTGTTTTTATCACGTTTTTATAGCGAAAAAACGCGAAAAAAACGCGAAAAATACTTAACGTGTGCACATGGCCTAAGCCTTCTCATTATCTTTCTCTCTATCATGCATGCTGGACACCACGTCTATCCCTACGGGCCCACTGCATCCTCCTTCTATCTCTCACTTTTTCTTCTTAGAGAACATCATCAGTATTTCTTCACAATTTTAACTAGTCAAATACATATAACTTTCTCATGTAAACATTATCATCACGTTCTTTGGTCAAGACATTATTGCTTCCAGTCTTAAAGCAATATCACGGTTTAAGCGCAACAAATGAACATCCCCTTTAAGAGGGGACCAAGTCTCTATGAGGTAGCACGCCTTCTCAAGCTACCAGTCCATACTCAGCAAAGGTTCCAGTGTGGTATCTTCACAAAGAGTCCTTCTTTAAGTAAAACCAGTAGGGAGCGCCTTTAATAAGGTGCAAACTATGTACAAGAAGTTCGGATCATGCACTGTTCATGATTTCAGCAGTTCTTTTCAACTAGAAACTTGTGCAAAAACTTTGGAAAACAAACAAAAAACAAAACAATAGGGATCCCGGGTCAACAAAAAGGATCCCCTTAAGAGTTAACCCTGAACGGGTTTAGCAGCAAAAATCAGGAAACGAACAAACAGTCAAGAACTATTTACATATTAATAAAGCAATTATGCTTACTCGTCTTTCGGGGAGGGTAGTTTCCTCCCGGGCCTCACCAGACCAACGGGTCGTCCGGCCGGTTCAAGGATCGGGTCCCGCCCCAACAACGACAGGATCCCTCGCCGGGATGTTCTTTTCACTGAGGCTCCGGCACGCCCCCAAGGTACATGGCGAGTCCGGGTTCCCCGCTGTTCTTCAGGGCCAGGTTCTGCGGTTTTTTCAGTAGGAGATTTATCCTCTGATGTTCTGGCAGCGGCTTGGAGTGTGACGCACCGCTGGACGCCCCGCGCCATCCAGCCAGCCTCTCCCATAGCCCTCCTCCATCGGGTGTACGTTACCGCATCACCTGGCTCCAGGTCGTGAGGGAATCTTCCTCCGCAGGGCTCCACCTCCTCCCGGTCCACGTGGACTTGCAGCGGCTCCCCAATCTCCTGTATAACCCCGCGTCCATGTCGGGGGTTGAAGGAGACCACTACACCCCAGTGGGACAAGGGGGCCTCCGCAACGGTGGTTAGGTCAACCTGGGTTACCGGTTGTGGTCGGGCTCGCCATGCAGCCATCAAGCGCCGCAGGTGTTCGGCCTCGGGCATGAGCTTCAGGCCTTGTGTCTGCAGCGCACTGTCAGCCGCGACCGGGTTGGGAGGAGCAAGGGACACTGGAGACAAGCAGACCTCCGTGGGCTGGCCCAGCCAAGCGATCACGCGGGCATCGGCCTCCAGGCGGGCAGCGATCCGCCGGGCTTCGGCCGCAGCCATACACTCTTCCGACGGCGGCCGGGGAGGTCGGCCCATCGTTGGCTCTGTAAGGGTCAGCTCCCGCAGTGACGGCGTACCCTGGGCCACCTCGGGCTGTCCAGCCTCTCTCCGAGTTCGATCATTCCCATGCGGTGCTTCCGGCGTCGCCATCTTTATCTCCTCTCTAATGTCTTCTTCCCGCGGTCTCTTTCGTGGGCGGCCCCGTCTCCATGGTCTCCACCCTCCAAACAGGATCAGGAGGCGGACCTCGGCTGTTGACGGACACGTCCGCAGGACACAGAAATATTTAGACTGGGCGGCCATCGTTGTTCGCGCTCTCCAGCTTGCCTACGCCTACTCCACGCCCCTCCTCTTCTCCTGCGCTCTCCTCAGCGCTGCAATGGCGGCGGATTTTTGGCGGTAAATGGCGCAGCACACAGTCTCTCAATAAAGTACAGTAAATCACAGTTCCTAGGCACACATGACCTGATTCTTCAGGCTTAAGTAGATCCTGTTCGTGACGCCAAGTTTGTAGCGCCCCCACTGCCGCGGGGCCGAGGGGTATCCGGTACCGGGCCTCCGAGTCTCTGCTCTGGGGTTGTCACGGCGGCTAGGCCCCGGTCCGTGACCCCGCCGTGGGGCGCACAGTGAAATAGGTACAACAGATGATGAGGATGAGGCCGTAGTGGTGGTGGTGGTGCGGTGGTGCAGTGCAGTAAATAACGAGGACACCAGGTTGCAGTCTCTTTACCTCTTTACTGAAGATCTCTGGGTCCTCAGTCTGGAATACGGTTCACCAGGCTGCGCAAGTCCGGCCGGTCCAATGGTACCTCCAGAGTTCTCTTCACAGGTGGAAATCGGTGCCTTCCTACTAGCGTTATGTGTTGTGGTCCTTCCCTGCTGTGCTTACGGAAAGTCCCCCACAACTGTTGTGTCTGTTTCTTAAGTTCCCTCACAACTCGATTAGATGATGTTCTGCTAATCCTCCGTCCCTCCCTGATGTTCTGGTTGGGACGGCACCCGTTTAACGGGTAGGCTCGGAGCTCTTCCGGGACCCTAGAGTCGCCCCTCTCCACAAGTTGCCCCCCAAGACTGCATAGGTGATTTAAGTTAGACAGCCCGCCTAAGACTGACTGTCCTGCCGCTGTTTGGAGTATTGCTTGAAGCTGAATGTTATAATACTCCCTTGGCGTTCCGGCCACCGGTAGTGCGCCTCAGTAGGATGTTGCTTCGGTCTTACAGCACGACTCCTACTGGTATTTCTCCTTTGCGTGATCTCGTTTCTCACTCAGCACAATCTATCTCGCTTCTAATCCTTTCTTGGGTACCGCCGCTACCCGGAGCAGGCACGGTCCCGTTACGTTTGTTCAAGTTGCCAAGCCTCTGTCAGGATCCCACCCCTGACAGAGACCCTACTGTATCTTCCCCCACAACACCCTCTGCCACAAGGTGTTGCCTGGTTCCAACCCAGTCAGCTTTCTGATCTAACTTCCTGCCTGACCCCCAGTTTACCCACTATGGTGGGGAGTGGCCTAATGAATAGCACCCTTAGCTCCCCCCGGAGGCCCGGCTGTGAAATGTATTGGTGTCTGTGATACCTGATCCGATGAACTCCTTCAGTGCCATCAGACGCACCATAGCTCCCCATAGTGGCGGAGCCACAGTACTGCAACGACCAGGACTCTGGGGCGCTGCACAGTGCACACCTGATTTTGTCCTGAACATGTTCATGCAGGACAGGGATATCCCTCCTGGAAAAGTAGTGACAGATGGGAACCACATACTATGGTTCCTGTGATTCCAATGGATTGATACCTCTTTATAAAAAAAACACTTGTGAGCGGACGGAAGAGGCTGAGACCACAGAAGAAGAGGGAACAGAAAGAGGTTCAGATTTTTCCTGTTTTTTTCTGATGTGTACACCACTGCAGCTCATGCTTTGCATTCAGATGCCTCATCATGCAGGTAGTGCCCAGGTTAAGAACATTGATGCCTTGCTTCAGTCTCTGATGGCACAGCATGCAAACCACCAGTGTCTTGTCAGGGAGCGTTTTTGAACTGGCATTGATGAGCTTAGTTTGTCAGCGCAGTGGCAGCCAACATACTGGCTAGAACTTTCAAGCAGAACTTGAAAACTCATCTCTTCAGAGCAGCCTGCAATGATCTCGCTGCCACCTAACCACTAGCAGAGCTGCCGCCTCGCCAACAGTGTAGCTGCTGTAACTCACGAACCTACTGTCTCCTTCCCCATTATCTTGTAGAATGTAAGCCTGCAAGGGTAGGGCACTCGCCCCTCTGTACCAGTCTGCCCCTATTAGTTTGTTCATTGTAATTTCTATTTGTATTTGTCACGGTTTCCACCCCTCAGTGTGTCTGGGATATACTTACTGACAGCTCAGCCATGCAATCTGGTACAGGGGCATGATAGGACAAATCTATCCTATATGACTAATAGGACAAATCAATCTTTGGAACAAATTTTAAGGTGCTTTGTGGTAACCTAGCAGCTGGACTGGTCTTCATTTTTACCTCTCACTGAGTTTGCTTTTAAAAGAGTAAATAGGGCTACTGGATCGTCACAGTTTTTCTGTAATTATGATTTTCATCCCCCATTTTGGTGAATTTTCTAGGTTTAAAAGAATATTGGGACTGCTCAGATTTGCAAAAAACGGAAGGCCGATAGAAGACGTTCGGTGGGTCCTATTTTTAAGATTGGGGATAAGTGTTGTGAATTTGGATTCTGGGCTCCCCCGGTGGCTACTGGTGGAATTTAACTGGTGTCTTCATCTTCTCTGTTCACCTGTTCCCATCAAGATGTGGGAGTCGCTATATAACCTTGCTGCTCTGTTAGTTGCTTGCCGGTCAACAATGTTATCAGAAGCCTCTCTGTGCTTGTTCCTGCTCCTAGACAACTACTAGATAAGTTGGACTCTTGTCCATGTTTGTTTTTGCATTTTGTTCCAGTTCACAGCTGTAGTTTCGTTACTGTGTCTGGAAAGCTCTTGTGAACAGGAATTGCCACTCTGGTGTTATGAGTTAATGCCAGAGTTTTAAAGTAATTTCTGGATGGTGTTTTTGATAGGGTTTTCAGCTGACCATGAAAGTGTCCTTTCTGTCTTCTGCTATGTAGTAAGTGGACCTCAAATTTGCTAAACCTATTTTCATACTACGTTTGTTATTTCATCTCAACTCACCGCCAATACATGTGGGGGGCCTCTGTCTCCTTTCGGGGTATTTCTCTAGAGGTGAGCTAGGACTAATATTTTCCTCTGCTAGCTTTATTTAGTCCTCCGGCTGGTGCTGGGCATCTAGAATCAACGTAGGCATGCTACCCGGCCACTGCTAGTTGTGCGTTAGGTTTAGTTCATGGTCAGCTCAGTTCCCATCTTCCAAGAGCTAGTTCCTATATATGCTTATGCTATGTTCTCTTGCCATTGAGATCATGACAGTTTGACCGGCCCGCAAAGTGTTAATTGTTTGGGCTGAAGCAGGAGAAAAAGAAGTGTTGAAGGGAAATTTTTTTTTTTTTCTCTCCCCTCAGAGTTTTGCTGCCTAGCCCTTAATTGCTGTCTAGCTGCTTCTTACCTCCTCTTAACCCTTGAATGGCTCTGTGTCCACCTGTTTGTAATGGATCTTCAGAGTGTAACTGCAGGTTTGAATAATCTCGCCACGAAGGTACAAAATTTGCAAGATTTTGTTTGTCATGCACCTGTATCTGAGCCGAGAATTCCTTTGCCGGAATTTTTCTCGGGGAATAGATCCGGGTTTCAGAATTTTCGAAATAATTGCAAATTATTTTTGTCTCTGAAATCTCGCTCTGCCGGAGACCCTGCACAGCAGGTCAGGATTGTGATTTCCTTGCTCCGGGGCGACCCTCAAGACTGGGCTTTTTCATTGACACCAGGGGATCCTGCGTTGCTCAATGTGGATGCGTTTTTTCTGGCCTTGGGGTTGCTTTATGACGAACCTCATTTGGAGCTTCAGGCAGAAAAAACTTTGATGTCCCTATCTCAGGGGCAAGATGAAGCGGAAATTTACTGCCAAAGATTCCGTAAATGGTCTGTGCTTACTCAGTGGAATGAGTGCGCCCTGGCGGCGACTTTCAGAGAGGGTCTCTCTGATGCCATTAAGGATGTTATGGTGGGGTTCCCTGTGCCTGCGGGTCTGAATGAGTCCATGACAATGGCTATTCAGATCGATAGGCGTTTGCGGGAGCGCAAACCAGTGCACCATCTGGCGGTGTCCACTGAGAAGTCGCCAGAGAGTATGCAGTGTGATAGAATTCTGTCCCGAAGCGAGCGGCAGAATTTTAGACGGAAAAATGGGTTGTGTTTCTATTGTGGTGATTCTACTCATGTTATATCAGCATGCTCTAAGCGCACTAAAAAGCTTGGTAAATCTGTTTCCATTTGCACCTTACCGTCTAAATTTATTCTATCTGTGACCCTGATTTGCTCTTTGTCATCTATTACCACGGACGCCTATGTCGACTCTGGCGCCGCTTTGAGTCTTATGGATTGGTCCTTTGCCAAACGCTGTGGGTATGATTTAGAGCCTTTGGAGACTCCTATTCCTCTGAAGGGGATTGACTCCACCCCATTGGCTAATAATAAACCACAATACTGGACACAAGTAACTATGCGTATTAATCCGGATCACCAGGAGATTATTCGCTTTCTGTTGCTGTATAATCTACATGATGATTTGGTGCTAGGATTGCCTTGGCTGCAATCTCACAACCCAGTCCTCGACTGGAGAGCTATGTCTGTGTTGAGCTGGGGATGTAAGGGGGCTCATGGGGATGTACCTGTGGTTTCCATTTCATCATCCATTCCCTCTGAAATTCCTGAGTTCCTGTCTGACTATCGTGACGTCTTTGAAGAATCCAAGCTTGGTTCGTTACCTCCGCACCGAGAGTGCGATTGTGCCATAGATTTAATCCCGGGTAGTAAATACCCAAAGGGTCGTTTATTTAATCTGTCTGTGCCTGAACATGCTGCTATGCGAGAATATATAAAGGAGTCCTTGGAAAAGGGACATATTCGTCCATCGTCATCTCCCTTAGGAGCCGGTTTTTTCTTTGTGTCAAAAAAAGACGGCTCTTTGAGACCATGTATTGATTATCGGCTTTTGAATAAAATCACTGTTAAATATCAATACCCATTGCCGTTGCTGACTGATTTGTTTGCTCGCATAAAGGGGGCCAAGTGGTTCTCTAAGATTGACCTTCGTGGGGCGTATAATTTGGTGCGAATCAGGCAGGGGGATGAGTGGAAAACCGCATTTAATACGCCCGAGGGCCACTTTGAGTATTTAGTGATGCCTTTTGGTCTTTCTAATGCTCCGTCAGTTTTCCAGTCCTTTATGCATGATATTTTTCGCGATTATTTGGATAAATTTATGATTGTGTATCTGGATGATATTCTGATTTTTTCGGATGACTGGGACTCTCATGTCCAGCAAGTCAGGAGGGTTTTTCAGGTTTTGCGGTCTAATTCTTTGTGTGTGAAGGGTTCTAAGTGTGTTTTTGGGGTACAGAGGATTTCCTTTTTGGGATATATTTTTTCCCCCTCTTCCATTGAAATGGATCCTGTCAAGGTTCAAGCTATTTGTGATTGGACGCAGCCCTCTTCTCTTAAGAGTCTTCAGAAATTTTTGGGCTTTGCTAACTTTTATCGTCGATTTATTGCTGGTTTTTCGGATATTGCTAAGCCATTGACCGATTTGACTAAGAAGGGTGCTGATGTTGCTGATTGGTCCCCTGATGCTGTGGAGGCCTTTCGGGAGCTTAAGCGCCGTTTTTCCTCTGCCCCTGTGTTGCGTCAGCCTGATGTTGCTCTACCTTTTCAGGTTGAGGTCGACGCTTCTGAGATCGGAGCTGGGGCAGTGTTGTCGCAGAGAAGTTCTGACTGCTCCGTGATGAGGCCTTGTGCCTTCTTTTCCCGTAAATTTTCGCCCGCTGAGCGGAATTATGATGTTGGGAATCGGGAGCTTTTGGCCATGAAGTGGGCTTTTGAGGAGTGGCGCCATTGGCTTGAGGGGGCCAGACATCAGGTGGTGGTATTGACTGACCACAAAAATTTGATTTATCTTGAGACCGCCAGGCGCCTGAATCCTAGACAGGCGCGCTGGTCATTATTTTTCTCTCGGTTTAATTTTGTGGTGTCATACCTACCGGGTTCTAAGAATGTTAAGGCGGATGCCCTTTCTAGGAGTTTTGAGCCTGACTCGCCTGGTAACTCTGAGCCCACAGGTATCCTTAAGGATGGAGTGGTATTGTCAGCCGTTTCTCCAGACCTGCGGCGGGCCTTGCAGGAGTTTCAGGCGGAGAGACCTGATCGTTGCCCACCTGATAAACTGTTTGTTCCTGATGATTGGACCAGTAGAGTCATCTCTGAGGTTCATTCTTCTGCGTTGGCAGGTCATCCTGGCATTTTTGGTACCAGGGATTTGGTGGCAAGGTCCTTCTGGTGGCCTTCCCTGTCACGAGATGTGCGAGGCTTTGTGCAGTCTTGTGACGTTTGTGCTCGGGCCAAGCCTTGTTGTTCTCGGGCTAGTGGATTATTGTTGCCCTTGCCTATTCCTAAGAGGCCTTGGACGCACATCTCGATGGATTTTATTTCAGATCTGCCTGTTTCTCAGAAGATGTCTGTCATCTGGGTGGTGTGTGACCGTTTTTCTAAGATGGTCCATTTGGTTCCTCTGCCCAAGTTACCTTCTTCTTCCGAGTTGGTTCCTCTGTTTTTTCAGAATGTTGTTCGTTTGCATGGTATTCCTGAGAATATCGTTTCTGACAGAGGGACCCAATTCGTGTCTAGATTTTGGCGGGCATTCTGTGCTAGGATGGGCATAGATTTATCTTTTTCGTCCGCTTTCCATCCTCAGACGAATGGCCAGACCGAGCGGATTAATCAGACCCTGGAGACATATCTGAGGTGTTTTGTGTCTGCTGACCAGGATGATTGGGTTGCTTTTTTGCCATTGGCGGAGTTCGCTCTCAATAATCGGGCCAGCTCTGCCACTTTGGTGTCCCCGTTTTTCTGTAATTCGGGGTTTCATCCTCGATTTTCCTCTGGTCAGGTGGAATCTTCGGATTGTCCTGGAGTGGATGCTGTGGTGGAGAGATTGCATCAGATCTGGGGGCAGGTGGTGGACAATTTGAGGTTGTCCCAGGAGAAGACTCAGCTTTTTGCCAACCGCCACCGTCGTGTTGGTCCTCGGCTTTCTGTTGGGGATTTGGTGTGGTTGTCTTCTCGTTTTGTCCCTATGAGGGTCTCTTCTCCTAAGTTTAAGCCTCGGTTTATCGGCCCGTATAAGATATTGGAGATTCTTAACCCTGTTTCCTTCCGTTTGGACCTCCCTGCATCCTTTTCTATTCATAACGTTTTTCATCGGTCATTATTGCGCAGGTATGAGGTACCGGTTGTGCCTTCCGTTGAGCCTCCTGCTCCGGTGTTGGTTGAGGGTGAGTTGGAGTACGTTGTGGAGAAAATCTTGGACTCTCGTGTTTCCAGACGGAGACTCCAGTATCTGGTCAAGTGGAAGGGATACGGCCAGGAGGATAATTCTTGGGTGAATGCATCTGATGTTCATGCCTCCGATCTGGTTCGTGCCTTTCATAGGGCCCATCCTGATCGCCCTGGTGGTTCTGGTGAGGGTTCGGTGCCCCCTCCTTGAGGGGGGGGTACTGTTGTGAATTTGGATTCTGGGCTCCCCCGGTGGCTACTGGTGGAATTTAACTGGTGTCTTCATCTTCTCTGTTCACCTGTTCCCATCAAGATGTGGGAGTCGCTATATAACCTTGCTGCTCTGTTAGTTGCTTGCCGGTCAACAATGTTATCAGAAGCCTCTCTGTGCTTTTTCCTGCTCCTAGACAACTACTAGATAAGTTGGACTCTTGTCCATGTTTGTTTTTGCATTTTGTTCCAGTTCACAGCTGTAGTTTCGTTACTGTGTCTGGAAAGCTCTTGTGAACAGGAATTGCCACTCTGGTGTTATGAGTTAATGCCAGAGTTTTAAAGTAATTTCTGGATGGTGTTTTTGATAGGGTTTTCAGCTGACCATGAAAGTGTCCTTTCTGTCTTCTGCTATGTAGTAAGTGGACCTCAAATTTGCTAAACCTATTTTCATACTACGTTTGTTATTTCATCTCAACTCACCGCCAATACATGTGGGGGGCCTCTGTCTCCTTTCGGGGTATTTCTCTAGAGGTGAGCTAGGACTAATATTTTCCTCTGCTAGCTTTATTTAGTCCTCCGGCTGGTGCTGGGCATCTAGAATCAACGTAGGCATGCTACCCGGCCACTGCTAGTTGTGCGTTAGGTTTAGTTCATGGTCAGCTCAGTTCCCATCTTCCAAGAGCTAGTTCCTATATATGCTTATGCTATGTTCTCTTGCCATTGAGATCATGACAGATAAGGTTTGGTTGTCATCTAGAAACATTAAACTTAAAGTGCCATCGGTGAAGTTTTGGTTCATATGAGATCCTAGAGGTGGTTAATCTGGTGACATTCAGATTAAAGCTTCATCCTTTTGCATCCCTAACATGTTACATAAATCTCTATTAAAGGAGTTTGTCCCTTCGGCATTATCTCCCTCATCCCCTTCTCCTCCGGTTTTGGTCGACGGTGGCTTGGAGTATAAGGTTCAGAGGGTTGTGGATTTTCATAGGGTCCATAATTGCCTCCAATACCTCATCCACTGGTGGGGATACAGACCAGAGGAGAGATCCTGGGTCCCAGCTTGAGATGTGAAGGTCGAGCGGATAGTCAGGACCTTTCATCTAAAATTTGCTGGGAAGACTGGGAGTCCAGTGCTCCCCCATAGAAGAGGAGGTACTGCCACGGTTCCACCCCTCAGTGTGTCTGGGATGCAGTCACTGACATCTCAGGTGTCAAATCTGGTACAGGGATGTGCTGAAGCTGTCAGTATGTTGCCAGCTCAGTCGTCCAGTCTGCTGTCAGTGTGTTAATAGATAACTCAGCCGTTCAATCTGAGACTGGGAGATGCTGGCTGTCTTCAGGTGTTTATTGTCCCAGGTGATTGCCAGGCTACTTAACTGGGTTGTTACTCCCAAACCTCTGTCAGACGTACATTTAACTATTGTGTGCTTTGTTCTCTCTGTGCCTTGCTTTCTGTTGATCTTTTGCTGCCTAACGTTGGACCTCGTTCTGACCATCTATCTGTTTAACGCCTTCTGCTCTGATCCTATATGTCCTGATATTCTGACCTCGGGACGTTACCTGACTACGCCTTTGACTATTCCTTCTCTTTATGATGTATACTCCTGGTTTCTGACCTTGGACTCCTTCATTATCCCATCTCAAGGCTTGTCCATGAGAGGTGACTCAGCATCACAGTATTTGTGTCTAACCTCTCCTCATGTACAGCACCATGGAATCAATGGTGCTCTAAAAATGAAAAATAATAATCCTCGCATAATCTTTCACCCAGTCCTTACCTCTGTCCTACTTATCGGTCTACACACACTAGAAAGACACAGAACTTGGCACCTGTGTTTCATCATCATTATCCCTTTATCCAGCGGTACTTGAGCCTACGAAATTACACAGAACATCCTGTCGTCTGTGTGAACCAGAGGAAGGTGATTCATTTGGGCATGGAGCAGGCACAGATTGACCATGTTCTCTCTCTCCCTGCAGCAGCTGCATCACCACCACTAGCAGCAACATGGCCACTATCCCCATGCTATCCCCATAATTTGACAATAAAAAAGTGCAGAGTATTACATGTCCTGTATACAGAGAGAGAGTGGCCAGCAAATGATTACACTGCCAGTATGCAGAGTGCCCCCACAGAGCGTGTTTTCAGAGTACCCCCCCCAAAAAATAAATAAAAAAATCCCCACAAAAACAGTGTTGGCTACCTCCTCCTCCGCCTCTTCCACATCTCCTCAACTTCCTCCTCCACTTTGACCTCCACCCCTGGTTCAAGATCATTATTTTTTTATCTTTTATTCTTGCTATTTTAAGTAATTTCCCTATCCACATTTTTTTTTTGCAGGGGAATTGTCCTACTATTACCCCCATTTTGCTTCCTTTTGCAGCCCCTAAGCCCTTGCTATGACCATTTTACAGCCATTTTAAAGCACCGAAGTTCTGGTCCCCATTGACTTCTATTGCATTCGGGTTTGGGGTCAAGTTCTGATGCTCGAATTGAACATTAAACTATACTTCGGTCGAATCCGAACATCCATGGGTTCGCTCATCCCTAGTCATATGTCATGTTCCTGCCTTTGATGCTGTACTGACCTGTAGAATCACATCATCTGGTCAGTTTTACCATATAGTGAACATGGTAAATACAAAAAACAATTGTGGAATTGCACTTTTTATTGCAATTTCAACGCACTTGTAATTTTTTTCCCAGTTTTTTAGTACACTATGTGGTAAAATGAATGAGGTCATTCAAAAGTACGACCTGTCCAGCAAAAAAACAAGCTATCATACAACTATGTTGATAGAAAACTAAAAAACGTTATGGCTCTTGGAAGAAGTGGAGGAAAAAAAAGCTAAACAGAAAATCACCCTGATGGTGAAGGGGATTAATGAACATGTCAGCAGTGGTCACCTGACAAAAATTAGATGGAAGAGGGACTCAGATACACCCTGTATTAGACATAAAGGAGGGCACCATACACATCCTGTTCAAGTTGTCATGTAGTGGCACTCGATTCGAGCCTTAAATTTGAGCACCAGCAAATGCTCGAGAGTGCTGAGCACATCCGAACAGCCAGAAACACAAGTGTTATGTGAGTATCACCAAGCACATTCACTCATCACTAATAACAACCTGTGGATTAAAGCAAACAGATAACAGTATATTTACGATGAATAGAATAAAACATGATGATTCTTTTTTCTTAATTATATAAAAAAAATTTTTACAAAATTGTAACACTTATATATGTGTTTGTAAAAGCTGAAAATTACAGCTTGTCTCATAAAAAACAAGTCCTTGTTGTTAGGTCCTCTGCTGCTGCCCCTTGGCCTTTCATCTCTCACCCTGCTCTGCCTACTGTGCCTCCGGCATCCCTGCATGCTGCAAGTTTGAGACTTCGCCATACCTCTCCCTCTGCTGCTCTTCTTGCTCTACCTCTTGGTTCTCGGAGCTCACGTATGCCCCTTGGCCATCTTAGGACGCGGCTGCTCTCTCTTTAAGGGATTTAAAGAGCCATCATGTTCTAACCTGGAAGTACTTTTCAACCAATTGCTGTGAGGTACAGGGTATTTCAGGCAGCCTCCTCCATGGGGAGGTGCCTGAATATTGTGTTAGTTTGCTTTGCTGATACTCAGGTCTCCCGTGAACTCCCCTGTACTTTAGTTTAAGTACTCACCTAATTTCTGCCTTGTCTTTGTTTCTCCTTAGCACTGCCTGATGCCGAAGCCTCTACGGTGGCTCCCGGATCCTGCTCCGAGTGCCCAGCTTAATTCCAGTAACCCAAGGACCTAACTCTCGCTTGCGTAAACACCTGGTTACCCTGCGCCCAGTGACACGTCATGTTTCTGCGAGCTGCTACCCTCCGTGGCTTCCTGGTCCTTGCTCCTACGAGCCGCCCTCTCTGTATCGGCATTCGTGGTATTTGGGATCCCTGGGCTTGCCCCTAACGATCCCTGTATAGGGGTCGGATCACTAGGTTCAGCTCACCCAGGGGAGGTTCAATGTCACGGCCCTGAGGGTCCACTCTAGGGCTCTCTCCTCCCAAATGCGTTACACTTATATAGTGGAAATACATAAATAAAAGGTATGACTGTTACAATTATGTATGAATAAGCAAAAAAAATTGTTTATCGATACGAACAAGTTGAAGTTGAAATGATCTCTAAAAGGCCTAAAGTTAAAGATAACACATTTCCTTTATAGTTTAGGCTAACAGCAATTTTTTTTTTTTACCAGGGGTGCCCAAACTTTTACATGCCACTGTACATATTATGTTGAACTGAATGGCTAGAAAGTGATATTCGTGTCCAAAAAAAAAATCTTTGTGGATTATTTTAACAGAGTATTGATATAATGTGCATAAAAGTCATCTTTCTCATCACTAGCACACCACAATTCTGATTTTAAAAATATATTTTCTTCTTCAAAAAAGTGGCCTGTTCTAGAACATTTTTGAAAGCTGCTAAATTTCATTACATCATAGGCACTGAACTATGTAGATATGGAAATTATAGACACTGACCTTGCCACACGTCCTCGCAGATCCCCAATCCCAGCTAGATGCTTTCTGTCCAGGCTCTGTACAGCAAAGCTTGTTCCTGAACTGACTGTATCTCTTGTTCTTATCTCATTTTCCAAAATCTACAACAATGAGAAAAAATATTCATTGTTATTATTATCTAGTGGGTGCAGCAAAACATCTAGTGAAAGGTCCTATTCAATTATTGGCAACCCTCCCTGCATGACCGCATACAGAACAATCAATCAATTAGCAGAACCGCCCATAAGCATGTACTTGTAAGGATAGAAAAAACAGGGATTTAAATGAATAAAATAAAAATTTTACTGGATACCTGACCTCAAAATCCATCAGCATAGCTCCTCTTGCTGCACACCATGCTGCCCATAGATAGAGCTGAATATATAAACATAACAGATTCCCTTTAAGGGTTCGTTCTCATCTGCATATTAATCAGACGAGTGCAATCTCACAAAAAAAATCGGATTGCACTCTGACTAATGTCATGCAATGATTCTATGCAAGTCAATGGGTGCGAGAAAAAATTGCGAGATTCACGGCCCATGCGTGTGCCATCCGATTGTTCCAAAGGAAACCAGACAGAGACAGGTTCTAATAAGTTGTCAGTCAAACAGTAACATTTTAGATAATAAACTGCACATCGTAAATAATAAAATATAATATACAGCTCTGGCAAAAATTAAGAGACCACTGCAAAATGTTCAATTTGTCTGATTTTTCTCTTTATAGGTATATTTTTGAGTAAAATGTAAATTGTTCTTTTAATCTATAAACTTCTGACACGTCTCCGAATTTCCAAGCAATACATTTTGTATTTTTTTTCTGAAAAGGAGAAATGGTCAAAATAAAAAAACAAAACAAAACAGTGTTTTCCGACCTCAACTAATGCAAAGAAAACAAATTCATAATCATTTAGAAACAACAATGCTAATGTTTTAACTCAGGAAGAGTTCAGAAATCAATATTTTTTTTGAATAACCATGATTTTTAATCACAGCATTCATGCGTCTTGGCATGCTTTCCACCAGTCTTTCACACTGCTTCTGGCTCAAAAAATTAAGCAATTCTTCTTTGTTTGATGGCTTGTGATTATCCATCAGCCTCTTGATTACATTCCAGAGGTTGCTCAAATTTCCTGAACTGATAAGTATTGTAAGAAATAAAAATAGGGGTTTTAAGTGAGCAACTTTAAAAATATGAAACAGAAATCCCAGTTTTAAAAACAAGTACTATAAAACTATATTATTATCCAACCCACATACTGAAAGCTTCTTAAAAAAACAAACAAACGGAAAACGATGTCCAAATTGCTGTTTTGTTAATCTTACCTAAAATAATAAATAACAAAGTGATTTAAAAAATCTACGTATCCCAAAAAGATACCAATAAAAACTATAGGTCATTACACTAAAAACAAGCCTTAATGCAGTTTTGTATAAAAATAAAATAAAAGTTGGGGCTCTCACAATATGATGAACAAAAAAGGGATTTTCTTGATCAAAATTAGAAAAATATTAAAAAGTCAAACATGTGACTCTCAGAATATGGTAAAAAAGAAGTGAAGAACAGCATCCAATCCAGGTGAAGTATCAAAAATTCTTTATTGTGCCAAATGCAACGTTTCAACCATAAAGGTCTTTTTTCAAGCATGCTAACCATGACAATGGTGATTTAAGAACAATTTTTCTTTTCAGAGAATATATTTATTGTACAAAATAAAGTCATAGAGATTTGATAATGCCATAATCGTGCCGACCCATAAAATATAGTTAACACTTTATTTGTCTTGCAACAGTGGCGAATAATTTAAAATGCAAAAATCAGTAGTAGGATTTCATTTTTTGTTTAAATTTCTTTCCATAAAGTATTAAGAAAAGATTAATAAGAAGCTATTTGTACCCCCAAATGATGTCACTAACAAAAGCAACTCATCCTGAAAAAAAAAACAAACGTCCATACTATCATGTTGCGAAAAACTGAAAAAAATTATGACTCCTGGAATGTAGCAACAAAAAAATTGAAAAAGAAAATGGTTTGTCATGACGGCAAAATTGTCTGTGTTGCAAAAGCTTAAGGTAAGCCTCATTGTACAAAGCAAAAGTAGGGCTCGCTTTAATTTTGCATATTAGGAATTCCAGAATTATTTATGCTCATTCTATTTTGCACCTCAATATCTCTGCTCAGCTGCTTGATTATTTGTATGACAGTCTGCATGTGATTTTCAAGCAAGCGTTGGGCCATCACATCCCAGTGTTGGCCACGGTTTCCTCGCAGCATGGATACATCTTCTTTTATCTTGAAGGCTTGATCTAGGAGAATAGTAGTGGACTTTTCTTGATTAAATAATCTATCTTCTAATACCTCTACCCGATGTCCTGAAATTGTTGGCAAGAATGATTGGCCCCTAAAAAATAAGGAATATTAAAAGTTAAACATGTATAGTATAATGAGAATATGAATATCAAATTTGAATCAAACGGTCAGTTAAAGTGAAGCTGCCCTCAGAACATGGCCTATTAAGTCAAGGTATTTCATAATATGCCTGTAAGTCACATTAGGTTATGTTCATACGAGGCAGACTTGTAGCAGCTTTTGTCACTTTTTTACATATCAATGGATTTTTTATGCCATGGAAAGTGACCTCTTGAGGTGCATTTTTTAAATATGCAATATGCCAGTTCCTCTTGAGTTAAATATGTGTTTTAATTGCAGATTTTCCCCAAAAACTTGAATGAGATGAGGAAGATTCACAGAATACATGGGGAAAAAAGTGCGTCTTGTAGTCCGAAAAATACGGTACTACTGTATATCACTCCATTGGTGGGAGCAAAGTGTTCCTAAATTATTGCTGTCCATTAGGAAACTGGAATAGGTTTATAAAGTCCTATTTAGTAGTGGGGAAGCACACAGTTTATCAAATGTCACAGAACGTTTTTCAGGTTGTACAGTGTGACCTTGATAGTGATATAATAAATGGATTACCATCCACGAGTAAGAAGAAATGCAGCAGCACTCATCGATCCTTGAATTTGTGTGGTTCCTTTATTCAATCATTATAAAAGCCTTTGCACGGCTCGGGCGTGTGCAATACAAAGATGTGTGCAGGTACCGACGATTATGTTAAATAGTGTGCTTAAGTTTTGCAAGCATAAAATAGCATTCTAAACATAAAATAGGAAAAAGGGTCGAAGAACAGAATGTTTTCCAACCGCACTGAAACAACTGTCTAACAAAGAAATGTCCAGCTAAAATCCACAGTGCTTGCAAGAAAAGATTTAGTGCGAATAAATGATAAATATACAAATATACTTTCTGCTATTCTCTTTTGTTTGAGCATGAAGGTCAGTTGCTTCCAGGTAATGATATGCAATTTTACATTTCTTAAGATTCAGCAAATTGGTTACGTTTTAATATGTGATCTCCACACAAGCTGAAATGGTGTACATATACTAACTGCCAAATATTAAGCAAGTCATATAGTATTTAACACTTGTGTCTGTGTATATTTACACCTTCATCAGCTGATGCCTGCCTAATCATAGACACCTTTAGTGAACTCTGTGCAGACTTGCTGCACAATGCAAAGTCTTTTACTTCACTCTGGCATTTCTTGGTGCCAAAACCCGGGAGGCATACATTTTTTATTTTTTTATTTTTTTTATAGATGGATCTAGGTACCCCTAAGAAAGATTATACAGGACTGTATATGCTGTTATCAAGGTAAAAATTCATGAATCACTCCCTCCTGAATGATTAGCTCAAGAACTGGAGCTGATGGTTCTCATTGATGTGTGTAAGCTGCCCAAAGGTAAGATTGCTAATGTGTACATCGATCTTAGATATTACTTTGATATTACCCATGATTACGGGTTAGCTAGAATACTAGAGACTTTGTTGGTTGTTTGGGAAACCAATCAAGAATGCTAACCCTGTGTTCAAATCCTTCTCACTGGTTGGACCCAGGTTTCAAGAAAACAGTAGCAAGGTTTGTGAGGCTTGAGTCATTTGTGCTTGATATAAGCGAAGTAAAAAGGTGAATATGCCTTCTCAGCATACATTCTGGCTAGACTACCCATTTCAGAGACTGCAAGGGTGGATAATTATGAATATGTACTGGCATGAATTAATCTCTTGTGTCTGTTAAACATGAAGGAAATAATACATGGGTGCACGCCAGTCACTGCAAGAAAGTTCCCAATCTAGAGGCGATAACAGACCACTGTGATTCATTACATCGTCAATTGCTACTGTACCTCCGAAATTTGTTTAGCTGAAGATAGAAACCTGAGTGGTTTCTCCTAAAACCGGACTTTTATTGCCTGACACTGATTCACTCCAGTCTACCTTGGCAGATGACTGAACAAGCTTACCAAGCACCAAGTTTACTGAGTGAGAAAAACAGCCTGGCCATCCTTTACTAGATTTTCTGTTCTACAACTGAAATAACAAATGTACAGGCCCCCATACCTTTATCGACAAAGTCAGCCAACGGTCAACATGGAAGCCTCCCAACTACATGAGGGACTAGTCAAACATTTACTCTGAACTACATTGGGACCTAACCAACCATCTAAATGGGGGGCCTCCCAACTACATAGAGGCCTCCAAACGCTCGCTAGACAGATGATGTTGGGGGAAATAAGTTGAGCAGTTTGAATTCAATCACCTCACCCTTTTGTTCTCTGAAGAACAGAAAGGCCAGAAATCAGTCAAGTTGATCATTCATGTGTATAGCATATTCAGGAGCAAAAGCTGTTGAATGAACGAGTTGTCGGCTGACAGCTATTGAAGGTGTATGGGAGGATTTAATTGCATCCCTGTGTGTAAATACTGTAAGGTAGGAGGACTAGAGCTCCTGTCAAAGCTGCTATACCCCAGCTGCTCTGTAATTACCATCCAGATTAAACAAATCTCTGTGTGTAACAATTATTACAATAGCCATTTATTTGCCTTCACTTTACAAAAGGTGGAACATCCATTGGAAATCTATAACATAATGATGATGTAGATTTGAAAGACCATAGCATGCCCCAATTTTGCAGTGGAAACCTCTACTCCATGCAAATATGTTTTTGAACCCAATATATTGTACTCTACATTGCTGTAGAAATTTTTGCTACCGAAAATCACATTTTGCCATGGAAAAGGTTTTATTTCACATCCATCTGCAAACTAGAAAATTGCTCTATCTCTGTTATATAATGTTGTTGCTTTTTCAGTGTCGCTGGGAACACATTTTATTTTTATCCATAAATACTTTTAAATTAAAAAAATAGAGGTATACTCACCTGTTGGGGCAGGTCGTCATCAGAGACACACCATTGGATGCACTCGTAATGTGACCATTCCGGCAATAATAGGATTTGGTGGTCCTGTGACTTTAAATAGAAATTCTGAGCCTCCAGACTGGCCTGCACTGGATCTATGGGGCTGCTTTATCTTTATGCCTCTGTTTTTATAGTAAAAAGTCATATTTCCAACCACCCTTTAAAGATGAATTGTGCAATTGTGCAACATATGGAATAACACAGGTTCTCGTGTCCTGATCTATATCTAACAATTGGCTTTTAGATTCCTGTTTCTGCTTTGCTGCAGAAAGAATACACATTTTATCTATCACGTTAAGTTAAATAAATGTGTTGTTCATCAGGGCCGCTCAAGCTGTGATTGAGCTAATGAGAATGCAAATTAATTGCGCTGAGTCTTTAGACTAGCTGAGCTAGAGAAGGTGATAGAAAAATGCAATTATCGCAATAAGCGAAAATAGGATTATTGCACTCACAGTTGAGAGCAACACCTGTGCATACATAGAAGTTTTTTACTAGAAAATTTTAATATTAATTCATGGAAGCAAATCTTTCATTTATGTACTGATAGTGACACTATGCCTCTTACAGTATCTAAGATCAATATATTTATACAATGAGGATTCAGCGGTGGACATATCATTGGTACAACCAGCGGAGCCGCGCAGGGGCCCAACAAGTAAGGGGGTGGCACCTCCAAAGCAGCAAGAAGCCTGGTGGTGCGTTATGAGTGAGTATTGGAGTGCAAAGGGCCCAAATATTGCCTTTGCCCTTTTCAGTTTGTACCTGCTACTGTGAGGAATAACATTATTTTTGTCTGTTATATGACTTGTATACTGCATTTTTATCAGTTTTTCCATCTGCAGACACTATTTCTAATTGTCAGTTGTCTTTAAGCTGGTGGGTGAAGACTTGCTGCTATAATGTCTCCCGGACAAACCCCGTTGAAGTGCTACCCCGTACCGTATCCTGAGGCTACAGAACTATAATTCCCCGGTGTGTGGGCTCGGCATTGGCCGACAAGATGCGGAGCTTTGTTTTTCTATAGCTGTTTTGGTGCTGAAGATCTTGAGACTGGCTGCAACCGATGCAAGTTATTTGCCTGAGTAGAGGCTTCCCTCAGGTTAACTGTACCATAATAATAGATGCCCGGGTATCCTTAGATTAAGTGTTTTAGAGCTCCTGTTATATCTATAGATTATTGTATTGTGGGTTTTGATTTATTTATACTCAATGTGCCATCCCAGGGGGTCCCATAATACCACCTCAGCCAATTTACACCAGTTTTTTTCGTACCCGATTTGATCTTTTGTACAGGTAAATTTATTCTATATCTCAGTGTAACACACTCAAAAAGGGAACCTTGGGATTGGCACATTGATTTCAGCTCCGGCTGAGTGAATGTATTCAAAAAGGGGATTTCAGTCTGTTTCTTTCAAATACTAAATCTCACCCCTACTGTTATTTTAGTAAAGACAATATTGAGATTTCTGCCTCAATCTCGGTTTGTGACCCACTGGATCTTATTCTGACTTCTGGTCATTACATCATTGTCATGCTGAAAGACCCAGTCTCCATCAATCTTCAATGCTCCTATTGAGGGAAGGAGGTTGTTGGCCAAAATCTCACGATATATGACTTCATCCATCCTCCCTTCAATAAAGTGCAGTCATACTGACCTCTTTACAGAAAAGCACCCGCAAAGTTTTATGTTCCCCTCCACCATGCTTTGTGGTTGGGATGGTCTTTTTTGGGTTGAACTCATCCTTTTACTTTCTCCAAACAGGGCAAGTGTAGTTGATACCAAAAGGTTCTATTTTGGTCTCATCTGACCACATGACCTTCTCTCATGCCTCCTCTGGAGCATCTAGACGGTCATTGGCGAACTTCAAACGGGCCTGGACATGTGCTGGCATGAGCAGGGCAACCTTGTATGCCTTGCAGGATTTTAATCCATGATGGCGTAGTGTGTTTCTAATGGTAATGTTTGAGACTGTGGTTCCAGCTCTCTTCAGAGCATTGACCAGGTCCTCCCATGTAGTTCTTGGCTGATTCCTGATCTTTCTTAGAATCATCCTTACCCCACGAGGCGAGATCCAGCATGGAGCCCCAGACAGAGGCAGATTGACAGTCATCTTGTGTTTCTTTCCATTTTCTAATAATTGTGCCAACAGTTGCCTTCTCACCAAGCTGCTTGCCTATTGTCCTGTAGCCCATCACAGCCTTGTGCAGTTATACAATTTTGTCTCTGCATTCCTTAGACAGCACTTTGGTCCTGGCCATGGTGGAGAGGTTGGCGTGTGATTGATTGTGTGGACAGGTGTCTTTTATACAGGTAATGAGTTGAAACAGGTGCAAATAATACAGATAATGAGTGCAGAGTAGGAAGGTTTCTTAAAGAAAAATTAACAGGTCTGGGAGAGCCAGAATTCTTGCTGGTTGATAGGGGATCAAATACTTATTTCATGCAATAAAATGCAGTTTTAAAATGCAATTTTCTGGCTTTTTTTAGATTATGTTTCTCACTGTTGAAGTGTACTTACAATAAAAATTACCGACCTCTCCGTTCTTTGTAGGTGGGAAAACTTGAAAATTTGGCAGTATATCAAGTACTTATTTTCACCACTATAGGTGGTTGTGAAAGGGAGGGGGCAACCCCACATCAAGGCCACGGGTTGCCGATGGTTTTTATGGTAACTGGATGTCAAAGAATGACATCTGATAAGTATGGTGGCTTGGGAGCCCCTTCCATAAGCCAAGTCCTAATGGGCCTCCTTTCAGTGTAAAACTGACAGGTCAAATACGCTGTAATGCATGAATATTGCAGCACATTAGACCAACAATCTGCATATTTATTGTTCAAGTCCCAGAGCAGATCTAGATTTCTCTTTTGTCCGTTAACTTTGCATTTTGTCTATTGATAAAAATAAACTGATGGCACTTCTATTTTTTAAAGCATTCTTACTTTACAGCATTTTTTCCACATCTGCCTAAAACTTTTGCACAGTACTATATAATGAAGACCTAGATAATGTAACTATATTATGCATACCACAAACTTGTCACTGTGAAGCCCAAAGTCACATTCAACTTCTCCAACATATTAATATTATTATATAGTTATTATTACTAAGTATAATAATTGTTCAAAGGTAAAATTCGTAATCTCTTTGCCATAGCGCCATAATGAATATTTCCTTGGAAAATGTCTAGAAGCACTCTTACCTGTCAGGATAGGGGACAAGCTGCACAGTGTTTTCTCTTGACATTTTACTTCTGCTGTACTGTTCTCTAAAGAAAACAAATATAGAAATTACAATTCCTCTTTACACCAAAATCTGTGATTACAATGAGAAAAGAACTGCACAATCAGCATTGTCCCTCTCCATTCCTCATAACACCCAGAAAAAGCTCTAATGTGCTCTCCAGAAATAATTACACATTAAGTATTAATTATCAGCTCCCAGGAGGAGGATATAGCACATCTCCAGTATGCATGCGAGCACAAGATAGTGCTCAGGGAATGCAGGTTAATGCTCGGAGCAACCAGATCTATCTATCTATCTATCTATCTAATCTATCTATCTATCTATCTATCTATCTATCTATCTATCTATCTATCTATCTATTATGTATCTATCTATTTCAGAGGCATAGCTAGGGTTTTGGTTCACGGGGGGCGAAGCTTCTGAGTGGGCCCCAAACCAGGTAACCTTGATTACAACTGAGTGACGCACACTAATAGTGGAGGAGATCCTCAGGAGGTGACTGCGGTGTTGGTGAAAATAATCTCTATACAAAGACCAATATTGATATTACCTCCATATGGTCAGTGGTAGATACCAGTCCTGCGGAACATATAAGAGATCACAGCACAGTTACAGATGGTGACTTACAGCTGACGTTCTTTCTTATGGAGTTGTTAACTTTTCCGGTCTTTTCCATCTGGCCCAGACCGACACAACTTTTTCTACACAGGACTCGTCTGCAGAGATTACAACAAAGACACATTTCACTTCTCATATTTTCAGCCATCAGCATCTATTCCCAACCTGCACAAACTCCTCATCCTACTGGTACCCCAATGCTGAGCCGCTGCTGCCGTATGTGTCCCTATTACTGCACCTGCTGTGCGGTTCTCTGTGCCCTCTAAATTCTAAAGCAACCCTCTATAATATAGTAATGATGGGTGCAAGTGTTCTAGAAAACAGTGCCCACATTTTGCCCCCTAGAACTAGAAAGTAATAATGCCCTGTGTGCCCCTTTGACAGTCACAGTAACCTGAGTTACCCTATAACAATAAGTGCCCACTTTACATTTAATAATGTCCCGAGTCTCCACCCTGTACAGCTCCCCTATACACAGTAAGAAGCTCTCTTATACATAACATGATGCCTCCTCACTGTAATTTACCCCCACACAGTATACTTGCCCTTTAGTAGCCCCCAAACTGCTTGATGGCCCCAACACTGTGTGATGGCCCCCTAGATAGTTTCTATGTAGTATAAAGTGCCAGAATATATATAGTATAATGCTCTCCCCATAGGCCGGTATATTATAATGCAGTCCCATAGGCCTGTATAGTATAATGCATGCCCCATAGGCCTGTATAGTATAATGCACTCCCTATAGCCCTGTATACTATAACTCACTCTCCATAAGCCTGTATAGTATAATGCACTCCCTACAGGCCTGTATAGTATAATGCATTCCCCATAGGCAGCCTGTGTAGTATAATGCACCCCCGTAGGCAGCCAGTATAGTATAATGCTCTCCCCATAGGCCTGTATAGTATAATGCACCCCCTATAGGCCTGCATAGTATAAGGCACCCCCATAGACCTATATAGTATAATGCACTTCCCATAGGCCTGTATAGTATAATGCACTCCCAATAGGACTGTAAAGTATAATGCATTCACCATAGGCCTGTATAGTATAATGCATTCCCCATAGGCCTGTATAGTATAATGCACTCCCTATCGGCCTGTATAGTATAATGCACTTCCCATAGGCAGCCTGTATAGTATAATACACCCCCATAGTCAGCCTGTATAGTATAATGCACCCCCATAGGTAGCCTGTATAGTATAATGCACCCCCATAGGCAGCCTGTATAGTATAATGCACCCCCATAGGCAGCCAGTATAGTATAATGCACCCCCATAGGCAGCCAGTATAGTATAATGCACCCCCATTAGGCAGCCAGTATAGTATAATGCACCCCGATAAAAAAAAATAAATCCAATACTCACCTCTATTCCTCCTTGTTGTTCCCGCGTTGCTCGGAGCGCCTGCACATCTTCGTACAGCGTGCGCCGAGTACTGACGTCATCGCGACCTTGTCAGTGTCAGCGTCAGTGACGTCAGACGCTGACAGGGGAATGATGGGCGAGGGAGCGTAATCCTTAATCTATCTATATATTATCTATCATCTAACATCTATCTAAACAAAACAATATAGCAGCACTCTGTAAGCGCTAAGATGAAGGCAAGCATTGAATATATGAAATTTGGACTGAATTACTGCTGCATGTAATCTACTATATAATTGTCTAAGGGTCACTTCCATCTGTCTGTCTGTCCTTCTGTCTGTCATGGATATTCATTGGTCGCAGCCTCTGTCTGTCATGTAATCCAAGTCGCTGACTGGTCGTGGCAAAACAGCCACGACCAATCAGCGACGGGCACAGTCCGGCGGAAAAATGGCTGCTCCTTCCTCCCCACAGTCAGTGCCCGCTCCGTACTCCCCTCCAGTCTGCCCTCACACAGGGTTAATGGCAGCGGTAACGGACAGCATTATGCCGCGGTGTAATGCACTCCGTTACTGCTGCTATTAACCCTGTGTGACCAACTTTTTACTATTCATGCTGCCTATGCAGCATGAATAGTAAAACGATCCAATGTTAAAAATAATAATAAAAAAAAAAAAATCGTTATATACTCACCGTCCGTCGGCCCCCGGATTGACCACAGGCCTTTCCCGCTCACGACGCTCCGGTAACCGGTCCATGCTGCGATCTCGCGAGATGATGACGTAGCGGTCTCGCGAGACCGCTACATCATCATCTCGCGAGACCGCAATGCACTCTTGAGACCGGAGCGCACGAGCAGCGTCGGTAACCGCTTCTCTTGGATCCGGAGGCTCCAGAAGGTGAGTATATAACTTTTTTTTTTTTTTAACAGGGATATGATGCCCACATTGCTATATACTACGTGGGCTGGGCAATATACTGTGTGGGCTGTGCAATATACTACGTGGCTGGGCAATATACTACGTGACTGGGCAATATACTACGTGGCTGAGCAATATACTACATACTACGTTGCTGGGCAATATACTACGTGGCTCTGTGCTGTATACTACGTGGCTGGGCAATATACTACGTGGCTGGGCAATATACTACGTCACTGGGCAATATACTACGTGGCTCTGTGCTGTATACTATGTGGCTGGGCAATATACTACGTGGCTGGACAATATACTACGTGACTGGGCAATATCCTACGTGGCTGGGCAATATACTACATGACTGGGCAATATACTACGTAACTGGCGAATATACTACGTGGCTGGGCAATATACTACGTGGCTGGGCAATATACTACATGGCTGTGCTATATACTATGTGGACATGCATATTCTAGAATACCCGATGCGTTAGAATCGGGCCACCATCTAGTATACTTATAAATATGAAGGTGCTTAGTGCTTAAATTGGCCAATTCAAGAACGCCCCCATTCTTTGATGGGCCCTAACCTAATATTTATCAGACATGCCTCTACCGGGCTAAAAGCCTACAAATATAAAGGGCAGGAAGGATCCAGCATTAATTAAAAACAGCCTTAGGGTTCATGCAGACAAGCATATAAATCAAACATGTACTGTCTGATTTTTAATGGAATAGCACAAGGACAACACACTGACACATGTCATTAAATAAAGCTGTTCACATGAACTATTTTTTACTCAGTCCTACCATCTATGAGGAAAAAAAAAGCACCATGCACTACTTTCTTCCGAGTCTCGAATGAGAGTCACCCATTCAAGTCTATGGGAGCATAATAAAGCATCAGATCCTACACGAACTTCCGAGTGACATCCGATATTTACGGATACATTCCTGATATAAACCTAGGAAACTGAATTTGATCATGTACATTTTTTAGCATAAATATTTGAATACAGATCATACACTGACATCACATGGGTGTCACACTGACGTAAAAAAAGAACACATGGATGGCACACCGATGAAAATTAGAAAAAATTGTCCAAGTTTTCTAGAAGAAACTCTGACGATTTCTTAAGGTACCGTCACACTCAGTGACACTGCGGCGATATAGACAACGAGCCGACCTGTTTAGGTCGCTGTAGAGACATCAAACACAGCAACTCCAGAACGATGCAGGAGCGATCCTGTGACGTAACGGCGACTCGCTTATCGTTCTCACAGGTTGTTAGCTCCATGTCAAACAACCGGAGTGTACCGACTGGCTAGAAGGAGACGCTGTGACGCCCCCTATGCTCGTTGCTGGCGTCGTTGCTTTTGATGTCAAACATGACGATACACGCCGACCTGGCGACGAAATAAAGTTCTGGACTTCTAGCTCCGACCAGCGATGGCACAGCGGGATCCAGATCGCTGCTGCGTGTCAAACACAACGAGATCGCTATCCAGGACGCTGGAACGTCACGGATTGTTGTCGTTCTCTTTGCAAAGTTGCTGAGTGTGACGGTACCTTAGTCTATTGTCTTCTGGAGCCCTCTGGCTGAAATAGAGGCAGTCAGTATGTGTTTATCTATCTATCTATCTATCTATCTATCTATCTATCTATCTATCTATCTATCTATCTATTTATCTGTTATTGTGTTGGGACAGACTATAGTAGAATGTAAATGGCAAGATTTATGTGTGGTTTCAGGATTCGAATCTCACCAAGGGCAGTATTTGCATAGTTGTATATTCTTCACGTGTTTGTATGAATTTCTTCCCATCCTCCAAAATTTCACTGATAGGATAATCAGGTTCCTATGAAATTGGCTGTAGTGTGTATTTTTTAGATAAGGAATTTAGTTTGTGCACCCCAATGGGGATAGAAGCTGATGTGAATTATGTAAATTTGTGTACTGCAGCCAAGATTATGTTACCACTATATAAAAAACAAGAAAAAGATAAACCTGAAAATAATGCATTTAAGATTACATAAATATAGACTAACAATGAAAAGATCATAGAGGCAGACATACATTGGCCTGCCAACAAATAAAGATTTTAAGCTCTCTGCTTAGAAATACAAACATTTTTATATTTATTTTCTGGTTTCGATTAGTCCAAATTGATCTAAAAAATTCAATTCAGACTGAACCATTTCTATATTAATTGAAAGTGCCTAGAAATGTCATTATTCAGCTCCTATGTCTTTTTAGTCCCCCAACGTATAACAGTCAGACGGAAAGAACATGTTAAAAGATTATGCTCTGTCCTAAGCCTGCCGCTCCCCAGTCCTACCGCTCCCCAGTCCTACCGCTCACTAGTCCTACCGCTCACTAGTCCTGCTGCCGCAGGTCCCTGGCCAGTCTGCTGGTCTTTGCTTTGGATATTCAGGCCACATGAGACCCAGCTCAGACCGGAGGCCAGAAGAATCCCAAGCAAAGAACAGAGAGCCAGGTGGGGAGCTGGCACAGCAGGACTCGTGACGGGCAGGCCTAGGGCAGGTAATATTTTGTAACAACTTTCTGGCCTTAAAAGATGCCAGCAAAATGGTGGACAGCTGGATTTGTATGAACTGTATTATGAAAAACCTGAATTCTGGCAAGCCTAAAATTTTCCTGACATTAGTGGCAAATTCAATTTGCTCATCTATAATTTTCACACAATTTGGAGCAGAGTGTTTCATTAAAACCTTAGCCTTTTCATCTAAGTCACACCCCTTAACAAGAAGTATCCTAAAAACCTGATGCGACATTACATGCCGGTCCCAAACAAACTGGTGAATCTGCCCTGTTATCTAGCAAAAGCGGTGCATGAAGAATCCGGGTCTTCTGACTGGCATGCCATCATCTCAGTAAGAAGCAAAGAAAATGGAGTAATTCAACAGAAAACAAGAAAATGGGAGTCCAAGGCCTAGACCTAGCACCAATTTAGTATTTTAGTTTTGTAGTTAATAAATGAATAATATAAAGTCATTAGGACAAGCAGCAATTTACCTCAGCTCCTGCGCTCAGCTCAGATTGTGGTGACCCTGCCTTATCTCACAATGTGCATCAAGGTTTCCTGGAGACAACAAAGTAACCAAACTTGTTCTATGGAGGAAACTTTCTCTAATCTCTTACACAAGTAAACAGCAACCAGCAATCCACAGCACAGATATGGAGGCCGGAGAAATAGCACCACGTCCTCACATATAAGTCTAATATGGAGATCACATACACATTACCTTTATTTGTGTGCAGGTGACAGTCCTGACATGACCCAGCAGGACCAGGCTTCCCTCACCCCAGCATCAGCTTTCATAGCCCTCTCAGTAGTCTGCTGTCAGCTTGTGTTTACTGCAGTTACCAGGCTACAGGAATGGCAGCCACACAATAGAGCAGTCTATAGGACCGCAGTAAGTGTGGAGTGTCTGCACTTATATACTGACACCACTGGGACCTTACTGAATATTTTATTTATGCTAAAGCTTAATGTAAAACTTTAATTAGGTTCCTTAGATTTCAAGGTGATGTAGTAAAGAATATTTTGTCATATAAAAGGAACGTGTAACTTGATTTGTGTTTCCCAGACTACGGAAAGCATGAATCAGATCCCGCACAATTGCAGCCAGGTATATTTTTCTCTACACTATCAGGATCGCATTAGTATCTGAGACCTGGGCAGGTAAATACTGCTGCCCTTTTTTGCCGTGTTAATTATTGAATTTTGGGGTGAAATTGAATTTCTCTTTCTGTGGCTTTGTTGTTCATTTTAGAGTTGTAACTCGCAAGAATGAGGACCATTGTCGTGGGTTGCAAGTTTGTGTATTTTGGAAAAAATATCGACCAATAGCTCGTGAATTATTTATTTTTTTTTGCACGTTATATTTTTATTTAGGGTGCAGCCAAGGACATCAATTTTGGCCTTGTAAACTAGGGTGTCTGTCGCCATGGGGTGCACTTAGATAGTACTGGGCAGTCTTCCTTATCTAATGGTATGTGCTTCACTAATAGGCTGTAAGCCAGACACTGTGCACTACCTGTGTGTGACCAGCGCTCTATACAAGCCTCTTTTGTGCACAATTTCAATATTAAACAATCACCCCCTCCATGAATTGGTAGGTTGTGAATGGTTGTCTCATCAGTATTTTGCACCTGTGTTGCCTCCATCTTTATTAAGTGTGTTTGCTGCACCCTGATAGTGCACACGTTTCTGAGGCATGGGCAAGTAAATACTGTTGCCCATTTTTGCTGTGTTAGTTCTTTAATTTTGGGGGACAATTGAATTCCTCTTTCTATGGCTTTGCTTTTAATATTTTTTTTTTAACTAACGGGGAAATATCATTAGATAAGAAGTGATTCCTACTAGGATAATAAAACAATCAGTCATTTTATTGAATAGCAACATATCAAAACAATTAAAAAGACAGGGCAAAAAAGCCTCCAATGAATAGGGGAGAAACACAGCTGAAATGTTGTACAGGTAAAAAGATAAAGGGATAGGAGAGTAATAGGTAGGGCTAATCCTATATCCTGTTTATACCAAGGAAGGTGATGGTCACAACGGTGCATTCTCTGCGTCTGGGGAAGAGGTTTTTCCACCAACATGGAGGAGGATTCTTTACTGTTAGGGCAGTCAGAATCTGGAATTCTTTGCCTGAGGAGGTGGTGATGGCGAACTCAGTTGAGGGGTTCAAGAGAGGCCTGGATGTCTTCCTGGAGCGTAACAATATAGTATCTTACAGTTATTAGGTTCTTTAGAAGGACATAGATCTGGGGATTTATTCTGACAGAATATAGGCTGAACTGGATGGATAAATGTCTTTTTTCGGCCTTGCTAACTATGTTACTATGTTACTATAGAGGTAGGAAAAAAGTCAAGAAAGATGCGTGAAAACTGTACTAGCAGCAAAGGCCAAAGAGTTCGAAAAAATGCTTCACAGTGAAAATACAGGGAAAGAAATTCCACCAGTTTGCTAGGACGCTGATATACCGAGAGCAACATTATATATTACATGCAAAATCCCTACAATCATGTAGCCAGGCTCTGATTCATGCTGCCCGTGGTTTGGGTAGCATGATTCAAATGACTGGTTCCCTTTAAAAGGTGTCTGCTTGCTCATAAGATCAACCCAATTAAGCCGTCTATATGGGCATGCCGGTCATAGGAAGCTGAATAAAATGATACCTTGATATCTGTGATCAGATGTCTTATTCCCTAAGGAATCCACATTTTTCTTAATATGTAAAATAGCTGTTAAGATCTATGGGCCGGACATAGATCTCCCCAAGAATCTGCCTCCAGAGTTTATTTTAAATAAAAGGGGGAGTTACCAATGTGAGACATTTAGATCAGGAGAGCAGACTGTCAGTCCTTACATCTCTCATAGTGGTAACGCCCACTTTCATATAATTCCTTTAAAATAATCTCTGGAGGCAGAGAGGATTCTCAGGGAGATCAGTGTTCGGCCCATAGATCTTAACAGCTCATTTACATATTAAGAAAAGTGCCACAGGATGGGAACCCTGGGAACCACCTCCTCCTACCTGCCAGTTTGTAGGGCTTCAGGCCAGCAGCTATTAACCACTGACTTGCCTAATGGACCAGAGTCCTGCATTTCAATTATCTCATCTCTAGTACATATCGCCCAGATCACATTGAGTGAGTTTATCTGGCAGCGATGAATGGTCCTCTGTGTGTACTACAAACCTTAGGATGCAGTGTGACTGCTCTTTAGTCACCTGCATTAGACAGGGACTGGAATAAATTACGTTTGCTAAGGTGATCTGGGTCTATGGTGATGGAGAAAAGCACGTTTAGTAATTGGTTGGTAGTAAGAACAAAGTAGAAGAAGCAGTAAAGCCATCTCTGCACCAAGACTCAATTGTAAGCCCTCTTTCTCTTGCAGACTGCTATCTTTAATGGGATTGATAGCCCTCTTGATGTTCCCTACCTGCTGGATGATGAAATATTTCCTTTTTAACATATAGGTACACCATAACTAAAATGAGAAAAACTGTAGATGTTTTTATTATTTTAATTTTAGCAAAAATTCACAATAAAATCAAATGTAAAACTGGTTTCAATTTTGTTTAGCACTGATGATATTGTATACACTGAAGTTTTGGATGTTTGGGATAGATGGGTGGTTTTATTTGGGTTTGTAGTTTGGGTTGGTTTTCAGTTGATTCTTTAGTTGTACTATGGCTAATACAGTAACTGGCATAGATGCCTCCATGTTCTGTCTAAGGTAGCACCAATCCTCCTTGACTAAAGGGAACCTGTTGTAGGGATTTTAAACCTCAAACTCATGACATGTGTCTAAATGTGCTTTAATGCTGAGTAAATAATGTACCTTTCATGTAGAAATCTGTTTGCTGATTTATAGAAATTAATAGTTGAAATTGTATATTAATGATTTCTAAGTGCAGTGAGGTGAGTCCTGCACTTACAGCTCTACTGCCCTTTCTCCCCTCTACTCCACCGGCAGGTTGCCTCCTGTCCCTGACTGCCGACTCATTCATTTTTCTGTGACCTGTCAATCATAGAAAGGAAGCAATAAGTGGGGAATAGGGAGAGAGGCAGGAGAGCTGTATCTGCAGTGCCCACCCCACTGCGCTTACAAATCATTAGCATACAATTTCAGCAATGGATTTATACATGAAAAGTAAAGGTTTAATTAGCATTAAAGCAAATTAAATACATGCCATGAGTTTGGGGTATAAAATCCTTAAACCAGGTTCTCTTTAACAAATTTGTCTAAATTGACATGTACTAAAAAATAAAGTTCAACCTATGCAAGATTTCTGGTGCAACCTTATCAGTAAATGTGGGCCATTATCTTTAGTTCTTTCTCTGAGTCATTACAAGGAGAAAGAAATCTTTCACTTGCAATGATTCTTTTTCCATTCATGAACATGTGGACTTTGCTCTTTGTACACATTGTCCCACTTATTTCCATCACAAAGATCCCTGGTGACATATAAAGCCCAAATTTACAAACATGCAAATCACAGTTTAAGTGGTCCCAGACTCTAATCAGGCATGCTATCCCATAATCTCTTGTGCTCTTAACTCGGTGAATATTATTGTTCTCATAAGGCTCCTGATGCCTTTTTTTTTTAAACTGTACCTGGAAACTGAAACAACTATTGCACAGATGAATAGGTTAATCTCACTGGTTAATATTCTTCTGTGAGGAAGTTAGGATAAACCTTTACCCTTGTCTTTGGTTTTGAACAAATTCCTGAATACAAAATGTTGAATTCCATTCTATTTTTAAAACTTTGATATATTTCTGCTAATAAAAAGAAAATTCTCAAAGGTTGTCATTCACATCACTGATTTTAAAGAAGCACTCCCGTCAAAATTTGTATCCTCTCAATATATTACAGTCATCATTATATAGCACTGTGTACTAATACCAAGCTAATTCTTCTCTTTTCCATTACAGTAGGTCTATAACAACGTGTGATTAAAAACTGACTAACTGAATAATAAATAATAATAATAATCTTTTTCAGCTCTGTGCAGAAACAGGAAGTCAAATTTCCCTGTATAACTCATAGGTCCCTGCAAAAGTCCCTGATAGGGGGGAGGAGTGGAGTGATAAATGTAGGGACAAGAGACTTCCTGTTTCTACGTAAAACAGAGAAAAGAGAAGAATTAGCTAGGTAGAAAGGCAAAATGAGCAATTGTAAGTACACAGAACTATATAATATGATGAAACATATTAAGAGAATAAAAAGTTTGATTGGAGGAGGAGTGCTTCTTTAATATTAGTCCTTATACAATGATATAGAGATTAGAGGGTCCTATAGCAAAAACTGAAATAAAGACTTCTCATGGTGGTTAACCCAGGGGCCCCATAGCAGCCATGTGGCCTGCCACTGTGGCAGGTACTTTCATGACCTCATTTACTTTTCTTTCTTCTCCTTGCAGCAAAGTTAAAGGGGTTTATTGGAACATTGCAGTAATTCAGCATTAGCTTTAATATGATGAAATATATGATTTCTAATATCCTCACTTTTTGTGCCCTACTACAGTGTGGAGTGTATATTATTTGACCTTTCCTGGATGGGATTTTATTACTTTCCCTGATATGTTGACCACTATTCTTCCACTTCTTGTTCAGTTGTCTCCGAAGTTCAGGACTGATGGCAAATTGATTGACTGGCACTGAAAGGACTTAAAATCAAAGAGTCAGCATAAGGGAGTAAATCATGCACTGGCAGAGAAGCAACGCAATACAAGAGATTAAATGTAGTGCAAGCATCCACAATCTGTAGAAGCAAAAATGGCCTGAAACAGTGAAGAGTGATAAGCTAAAAGAGCGAAATAAAGCATGAGAAGGTAATTGTGGGGCGTGTACCAGTCCGAAAATATGATATTTAAAACATCAATATCAGGAAACCACTTTAAAAGGGATCAAATAAGAGAAGATAAAGAAAAAAAGAAGGAATAGGAAGATAGAGAACAGAGTGGTATACTCTCATAGCTCTATTGATTGCTTTTGTAAAAGATTTTATTTTGCAGTTTCAATTAACGAAAGCAAAAGCATAGAAACAACTACTGAGTAGGCGTCATCATAAAATTGTGCAGCAAGAATTAGGATGATTGGTTTACGAATAGAATGCCTTACAATATGAAGTTTTGCAGTAATGAGTTACATCTTTTAGTGATGCATTCACACATACCCACACACTTGCAAAACTCATATGGAATCATGGAATATTAGAGTTGGAAGGGACCTCCAGGATCATCATGTCCAACCCCCTATGCAGAATTCACTAAACCATCTCAGACAGATGTCTATCCAGCCTTTGTTTGAAGACGTCCATTGAAGGAGAACTCAATGTAACACAGGTACTATGATGCAGAGACACAGACCAAAGGGTAACAGGGGAATACAATTACTTATTTAATAGGTACAGGGATACCCTACTCACAGAGAGTAAAGGAAATATCAAGGTGAAAGCTGGGGGGTACAAAGGGGAAAATAACTCAAGATGGCTTATCAAGTCGGTCTCTCTTCTGGTGGCAGTGGGCGGTCACAGGTCTGACCCCCTGAGCCACTAGTCTATTATGCTGCGGCTCAGCAGGGAGTAACTCACTGCGGTCCTCCACTCGGCGTACGTCCCTCTGCACGCCCGACGAGTTCTGAGTGTCCTTGCTGTACCCGGCCATAATCGCTGCATCTCTCTACCCACGGCCCAGCGCTGGTCCTCACTAACTCCTCTCTTTGGCGGGAAGCCCCCTTTCTTTTCCAGCGCAAACACTCTTATACTCTCCTGGATCACCACGCCCCTTCTACACAGGTCAGGGGTCTGCTCCGTCCTCAATCTCCTTCCCCCTGCAACAGTAGGCTCAGCCCCAGCTTCGGACCCTGTTCCTTGTCCGCACCCACAGCCCAGTCTTCTCCTCTACATCCCCGTTCTCCTTTAACTCGCCATTACACTGGCGAGAGCGCTTCCACCAAGCGTTCACGTTTCTTAACCTCTTGGATGATTTGTTGCCAGATGAATTGATCTTGCCCATAACAAGTGGGGGGCACTCCATCCATTGTTCACACTGATCAGCGTAACCTGGTTGATTGATCGGAGGTGGGAGCTACATTGGTTCAATGGGCCCACCATCCCCATGGCTTCCAACATTGGTAACTTGGTGGCCACCTCTCGGGGAGTGCCAGGCAGCTAAGTGTGGGGTCTGGGGGTGAGGCTGCACCCCTTCTTCTCTGTCGAAGTCTAGAACTGTCGAAGTGGGTGCCTTGGTAGCTTCCGGTGATTCTTCTCCATCCCCAGGTCTTTTGGACAGGCAGCGCCACAACATGCTATGGTGAACCACCCTGGTGGGTGCTCCCTCCGTCTGTTCAGGCTGAATTTCATACACCGGCCCATCAGAACCGACTTGTCGTGTCATTCGATGCGGTGTATTTTCCCATCAACTTTCCAGCTTTCCCTGGGGCCGTCTCAACACCTGACATTCAGACGCCTCTCCGATCTGTCCTCTGTGGTCACTCTCCAATGGGCGGACCTCTTCTTTCCACTCTGTCCTAAGGGGGTGGGTATTCCTCTCCAAGGACCGACTCCTCCAGGCACCGCATTATCTCCAGTGCCATTACTGTTTGAGGAGTAGGTGAATCTTCGTCGTTTGCTGCCTCGTGTGGAGCAACTCCTTTACAAGTGTCCTATTTTTCCCCGGGGCCTTGTCCGCACCCACAGCCCACTCTTCTCCTCTACACCCCCGTTCTCCTTTAACTTGCCATTCCACAGGCACGAGCTCTTCCACCAAGTGTTCACATTTCTTAACTTCTTGGATGATTCATTGCCAGATAAATTGATCTTGCCCATAAAAAATGAGGGGCACTCCAGCCGTTGTTCGCTCTGATCGGCGTAACCCGGGTTGATTGATGGGAGGTGGGGAGCAACTTTGGTTCAATGGGCCCGCCATACCCGTGGCTTCCAACATTTATAACTCGGTGCCCATCTCTCTGGGAGTAGCAGGCAGCAAAGTGTGGGGGTCTGGGGGCGAGGCTGGCACCCCTTCTTATCCGTCGAAGTCTAGAACCATCGTAGTGGGTGCCTCAGTAGCTTCCGGCAATTCTTCTCCATCTCCAGGTCCTTTGGACAGGCAGGGCCGCAACATGCTACAATGAACCACCCGGGTGGGTGCTCCCTCCGTTTGTTCAGGCTGAATTTCATACACCGGCCCATCAGAACTGACTTGTCGTGTCACTCGATGCGGTGTTTGTTCCAATCGACTTTCCATCTTTCTCTGGGGCCATCCCAACACCTGTCCTTCAGACGCCTCTCTGACCTGTCCTTTGTGGTCACTCTGCAACAGGCGGACCTCCTCTTTCCACTCTGTCCTATGGGGGTAGGCATTCCACTCCAAGGACCGACTCCTCCAGGCACAGCATTCTCTCCAGTGGACATGACTGTTGGAGGAATAGTCAAACCTTCATCGTTGGCTGCCTCATGTTGGGCACCTCCTTGATATGTGTCCTATTTTTCTACAAGTCCAACACTCAATTCTGAGCCTGTCTGGTGGGCACCTCAGTCTGCATCGCTGCCCTTCGGGAGAGGCATATCCCCTCTGATTAGGATTAGATTGTGGGGTTGCTGCTTGGGTTTTCCTTATGCTCCACATCTCTCCTCTAATTCCTCTCAATTCCTGCCATAAGTCACCCTGGGCTATGAGATTCGATTCCAGGGTAGCAACAAGGTTTTTTTATGCTCCATAGTTCTGCTCTATTTTCTCTCATTTCCTACTATAATTCCCTGGGGCCGTCTCAACACCTGACATTCAGACGCCTCTCCGATCTGTCCTCTGTGGTCACTCTCCAATGGGCGGACCTCTTCTTTCCACTCTGTCCTAAGGGGGTGGGTATTCCTCTCCAAGGACCGACTCCTCCAGGCACCGCATTATCTCCAGTGCCATTACTGTTTGAGGAGTAGGTGAATCTTCGTCGTTTGCTGCCTCGTGTGGAGCAACTCCTTTACAAGTGTCCTATTTTTCCCCGGGGCCTTGTCCGCACCCACAGCCCACTCTTCTCCTCTACACCCCCGTTCTCCTTTAACTTGCCATTCCACAGGCACGAGCTCTTCCACCAAGTGTTCACATTTCTTAACTTCTTGGATGATTCATTGCCAGATAAATTGATCTTGCCCATAAAAAATGAGGGGCACTCCAGCCGTTGTTCGCTCTGATCGGCGTAACCCGGGTTGATTGATGGGAGGTGGGGAGCAACTTTGGTTCAATGGGCCCGCCATACCCGTGGCTTCCAACATTTATAACTCGGTGCCCATCTCTCTGGGAGTAGCAGGCAGCAAAGTGTGGGGGTCTGGGGGCGAGGCTGGCACCCCTTCTTATCCGTCGAAGTCTAGAACCATCGTAGTGGGTGCCTCAGTAGCTTCCGGCAATTCTTCTCCATCTCCAGGTCCTTTGGACAGGCAGGGCCGCAACATGCTACAATGAACCACCCGGGTGGGTGCTCCCTCCGTTTGTTCAGGCTGAATTTCATACACCGGCCCATCAGAACTGACTTGTCGTGTCACTCGATGCGGTGTTTGTTCCAATCGACTTTCCATCTTTCTCTGGGGCCATCCCAACACCTGTCCTTCAGACGCCTCTCTGACCTGTCCTTTGTGGTCACTCTGCAACAGGCGGACCTCCTCTTTCCACTCTGTCCTATGGGGGTAGGCATTCCACTCCAAGGACCGACTCCTCCAGGCACAGCATTCTCTCCAGTGGACATGACTGTTGGAGGAATAGTCAAACCTTCATCGTTGGCTGCCTCATGTTGGGCACCTCCTTGATATGTGTCCTATTTTTCTACAAGTCCAACACTCAATTCTGAGCCTGTCTGGTGGGCACCTCAGTCTGCATCGCTGCCCTTCGGGAGAGGCATATCCCCTCTGATTAGGATTAGATTGTGGGGTTGCTGCTTGGGTTTTCCTTATGCTCCACATCTCTCCTCTAATTCCTCTCAATTCCTGCCATAAGTCACCCTGGGCTATGAGATTCGATTCCAGGGTAGCAACAAGGTTTTTTTTATGCTCCATAGTTCTGCTCTATTTTCTCTCATTTCCTACTATAATTCACGTGCCCAGTCTGTAGGGCTCGTGGAAACTATGCCTTCGGGACTTTCTTCTCTCCTCCTTTGTCTTTCAGGCTCCAAGCTGTGTCCCCGAGCCACGGAGCTCACTAGCTTAACGGCTGCAGTGGCAGGGACCGACCTTGGCTCGCACAGCCTCGGTCATAGTGTCCTGTGTTTCCACACCTGTAGCAAATTGTATCCCATTCTGCACTGGGTTGTCTCGCTCCTTGGTGGGGTTCGACAGAAGGGCGGGACCTAAAATCACTCTTATCTCTCAACGTTTCTCGGGCCAGAGCGGAGGGCTCTTCTGAGGCTGAACCATTCATCCCGCATTTCCTGTATTTCCCTCTGGATCTCTCGGGCTCACTCCGGCTTGGCTGCGGGTGGGTCCTCATTGCTCTGGACCATCCCTGCTAGGGCCGCTACCCTCTGCTCCTGTTCTCGCACGCGCGTCTCTGCCCCTACTTTTAGGAAGGTCATACGTGGGCTATTACACAGGCGTTTTTGCAAAGCCTGCTTGAGTCACGTGTCCCTGACGCCTGACACTAACTGATTTCTTAATATCATATCAGGGGGCCCCATTCCCATGGTCCCCACATCATCCCGCTTAGTGATATGTGCGTTCACCTCCTACAACGCATTTATATACTGCGTCACAGTCTCTCCCTCCTGCTGAATGCAGTGAAACAGTTGCATTCACACCTCCCCAACATCAGTGGGGTCACCATGCATTTTCTCTAGGATCTGCACCACCTTGTCATTGTCCAGTGTATTCCTCTCATGTGGGGTTGGAACATAGCTGAGTACTGGGCCTCACCATCCAGGGACAGTAATGCCATCTCAGATTGCATTGCAAGGGTCAAGGGGTGCATCCGCAACATGCTCTTAATCCTCTCAGTCAGTCCCACAACATCATATTACTCCCTATGAATTTTGGTAGTTTGCTGAGCATGGCCCCTAGTGGCTAACTAGACCTTGGGGCACTCATGATGGATTGATCTGCAGCATCTGTGTCCAAACACTGCATCCTGCCAACTACACCAAATGTAACACAAGTACTAGGATGTAGTTGTAAAGGGGTGACAGAAACTGTCATGCGCATCTCCCCCTTGTGTCCATATGTGTACGGTTAAGTTGAAGTAATGTGAACGATGCTTACATGTAATTTAATAATAGTATTGTACAGTATATATGTGATATTGCATAAGGCTTTATATCTAGTGTTTGCTATTGTTACAAGAATAGGGGAAGATGTTGGGGACAAGGTAAGAGGATGGGTGTAGAATAGGATAGTATTGGATATAGTTTATTGGGGCATAATAGAGGTAGGGAATTAGAGTGCCAGTATAAGCATAGTTATAATAAGGGTTTTTCCAGGTTGGGAGGAGCAAGAGATGGGTGTAGTGCAGAACAGTGAGTTATAGTGTAAAGGTACCGTCACACTAAGCGACGCTGCAGCGATACAGACAACGATGCCGATCGCTGCAGCGTCGCTGTTTGGTCGCTGGAGAGCTGTCACACAGACCACTCTCCAGCGACCAACGATGCCGAGGTCCCTGGGTAACCAGGGTAAACATCGGGTTGCTAAGCGCAGGGCCGCGCTTAGTAACCCGATGTTTACCCTGGTTACCAGTGTAAAATGTAAAAAAAAAAAACACTACATACTTACATTCGCATCCCCCAGCGTCCGCTTCCTGCACTGACTGAGCGCCGGCCCTAACAGCAGAGCGGTGATGTCACCGCTGTGCGGCGCTCAGTCAAGTGTAGGAAGCGGACGGCGGGGGACGCGAAGGTGAGTATGTACTGTTTGTTTTTTTACGTTTTACACTGGTAACCAGGGTAAACATCGGGTTACTAAGCGCGGCCCTGCGCTTAGTAACCCGATATTTACCCTGGTTACCATTGTAAAACATCGCTGGTATCGTTGCTTTTGCTGTCAAACACAACGATACACGGCGATCTGACGACCAAATAAAGTTCTGAACTTTAATCAACGACCAGCGATATCACAGCAGGATCCTGATCGCTGCTGCGTGTCAAACACAACGATATCGCTATCCAGGACGCTGCAACGTCACGGATCGCTAGCGATATCGTTTAGTGTGACATTACCTTAAGACTTCCTGGTTTTGGGTGCAGAGCGAATGAGATAGCAACAGGAGATGGAAGACGGATTAGTGCTGGGGCTGAAGACTGCGGAGGCAGTGCGGGACCCCAGGATAGGTAGTGTGCGAGAAATCACCATACAGTGTAGTAATCATTCTGAGAGGAGCCAGGCCCTACGGCCGGGACTAGGCAGAACTGAGTGCACCTTTTACCTTTTCCAAGAGAAACGAGACGGGGGAATGATAGAAGATGGTGGACCTAGGGGCACGAGAGCTGCAGGAGGGAAAGGAGTGTCTTCGGGATGAGAGTTGCTAGAGAATGCAGGGAGAGCTAAGGAAATGCAAATGAACGTGAACTGTGCTGCATCTGTATTAAAATCCGTCTTCAGGTAAAGTTGAACTGTTAAGCATGACTACCAAGTCTGGAACTGTTTGTGTGAATCCAGAAGCTGGAACTAGGAATACAGAACCAAAAGGAACCCCGGAGCCAAATGTGAGTGTTCTATTTTACAGTTATCACACACAGCTGACGGAACATTATGTTTTCTTTGTGGGGTGCCAGGGTGTAGGAACACAGCAGCTCGTCGCCATGACTGCCACCCTGACTACCTCACACAGTGACACAGAGACATAGAGCAAAGGGTAACGGGAATTCAATTACTTATTTAATAGCTACAGGGATACCCTCCTCGCAGGGAGTAACAGGGAATAAGCTGGGTGAAAGCTGAGGGTTACAAAGGGGAAAATAACTCAAGATAGCAGTTTATAAATGTCAATTGCACTTAATGTAACTAAGTTGTCATTCTTTCTTCCTGGTTTGAATGGCTGTCTGTCGGCTGAGGCAAGTGCTGAGTTCTTGCGGCTTCCCTGAGTAACAAGTAGGTTTCTCTGCTGGTGGCAGGTCTGAGAGTCCTTGCTGTACCCAGCCGTAATCACTGCCATGCGGCCTCTCTCTACCCACAGCCCAGCGCCGTTCCTCATTAACTCCTCTCTCTAGCAGGCAGCCCCCTCTCTTTTCCCGCGCAAACCCTCTTATACTCTCCTGGCTCACCCCGCCCCCTCTACACAGGTCAAGGGTCTGCTCCGTCCTCAGTCTCCTTCCCCCCTGCAACAGTAGGCCCGGCCTCAGAAGTTTCAGACGTGGTGCCTTGTCCGCACCTACAGCCCGGTGTTCTCCACTTCATCACCACCTCTCGTGGCAGTCTGTTCCACTCATTGATCACCCTCACTGTCAAAAGTTTTTTTCGATTATCTAATCTGTATCTTCTCCCTTTTAGTTTCATTCCATTGCTTCTTGTGGTTCCATGTGCAAATGAGAATAAGGATGATCCTTCTACACTGTGACATGCCTTCAGATATTTGTAGAAAGCCATTAAGTCTCCTCTTAGTCTTCTTTTTGCAAGGTAAATATTCCCAGATCCTTTAACTGTTTCTTGTAGGACATACTTTGCAGTCCACTCACCGTCCTGATAGCTCTTCTCTGAACTTGCTCCAGTCTTTCAATGTCTTTTGTTAAATGTGGTGCCCAGAACTGGACACAGTGTTTCAGATATGGTCTGACCGAGGAGGAGCAGAGGGGGATAATTGCTTCACGTGATTTAGACTCTATGCTTCCCTTAATACATCTTAAAACTGTGTTTGCCTTTTTTTGGCTCTATCACACTCTTAACTCATGTGCAGTCTGTGACCTATTACTATACCCAAGTATTTTTCACACATGCTGTTGCATAGTTCTATTCCTCCCATCCTGTAGAGGTAATTTTCATTTTTCTAGACAAGATGTAGAATCTTGCATTTCTCCCTGTTAAATACTATTCTATTATGATATTAAATTAGCTCTTTTCTCTAAATCTTGTGCTATAGGGACGAGTTTCCATTACCTTGGTTACCATTAGTATTACCCCATTCCTACTAACTATATGTTTTGAGCGCAAATTCCTTCTAATACTATATTTTGATTTTTAATTGACATTTTTGTGGCTGTTGTTTTGTATTTGCTGCTGAAACTCTTATGCACTTTAGCGCCACTGATTATTTATTTATTTTATTGTTTAACAAACTATTCTATTAGTCACTGCTAATTGTTCACGCTTATTGAGATCCTTTTGAATCCTTTCTCTGTCTTTTCTAGTGTTAGCCATCCCTACTAGCTGGTGGTGAAAAAACGCATGTAAACGCGTGCAAACGCTGCGTTTTTTAGACGCATGCGTTTTTGCATGCAGTAAAAAAACGCGGCGTTTTGCCGCGTTTACATGCGATTTTTCCTGCGTTTGCGTTTTTGAAACGCATGCTGAGAAGTGTGTGACAGCTGCCAATCATCAAAATTAGGGTTGAGCGAAACAGATCGGCCAATTTCAAAAGTCGCCGACTTTTGGCAAAGTCGGGTTTCGTATATATATATATATCATTGAGACACATATATATATATATATATATATATATATATTTACTTCAGCGCGATATAGCAGAAAAGCCGATTGCCGGCTTTTCATTTCTCCTGCCTAAACCCGACATGATATGAGACATGGTTTACATACAGTAAACCATGTCATATCCCCCTTTTTTTTGCATATTCCACACTACTAATGTTAGTAGTGTGTATGTGCAAAATTTCGGCACTGTAGCTATTAAATTTAAGGGTTAAATCGCGGAAAAAATTGGCGTGGGCTCCCGCGCAATTTTCTCCGCCAGAGTGGTAAAGCCAGTGACTGAGGGCAGATATTAATAGCCTGGAGAGGGTCCACGGTTATTGGCCCCCCCCCGGCTAAAAACATCTGCCACCAGCCACCCCAGAAAAAGGCACATCTGGAAGATGCGCCTATTCTGGCACTTGGCCACTCTCTTCCCACTCCCGTGTAGCGGTGGGATATGGGGTAATGAAGGGTTAATGTCACCTTGCTATTGTGAGGTGACATTAAGCCAGATTAATAATGGAGAGGCATCAATTATGACACCTATCCATTATTAATCCAATTGTATGAAATGGTTAAAAAAACACACACACAATATTGCAAAGTATTTTAATGAAATAAACACACAGGTTGTTGTAATATTTTATTGCTCTCTCAATCCACCTGAAGACCATCGTTCTGTAACAAATTAAAAATAATAAACCAACAATATACATACCTTCAGTAGATCTGTAACGTCCCACAATGTAAATCCATCTGAAGGGGTTAAAATATTTTACAGGCAGGAGCTCTGCTATAATGCAGCTGTGCTCCTGCCTGTAAACCCCGGGGAATGAAGGTAATGTAGGTCAATGACCTATAGTTACCTTCAGTCGCGGTGATGCGCCCTCTGCTGGATGTCCTCATATGACGTCGAGCGTGGGAAAAAGTTCACTGGCTTTACCACTCTGGCGGAGAAAATTGCGCGGGAGCGCATGCCAATTTTTTCCGCGATTTAACCCTTAAAATTAATAGCTACAGCGTCGAAATTTTGCACATACACACTACTAACATTAGTAGTGTGGAATATGCAAAAAAAAGGGGGATATGACATGGTTTACTGTATGTACCGGCTTTAGGGTTAGGGGTAGGGTTAGGGGTAGGGTTAGGGTTTGGATCCCTTTATCACCTTGATGGTGGGGGGTGGCTTATCAGTGTGTATTCTTGTTTTTTTCTATAAAAACACATGCGTTTTTAACGCAAACAAACGCATGTGCTTAAAAACGCATGTGTTTACATAGACAGCAATACGTTTTTTTGCGGCAAAAAAACGCCTCTAGAAATTACTACATGTTGCATTTCCGCAACAAAACGCAAGCATGGAAAAAACACATGCGTTGTCAAACACGGCAAAACGCATGCAAAAAAAACGCATGCAAAAAAAACGCATGCGTTTTTAATGTTAAGTATAGGAAAAAAACGCATGCTTTTTTTGCGGTAAAACGCAGCGGCAAAAAAAGCAAATGTGAAACCAGCCTTACATCAGCACAATTTTGGAAACATAATTTTTAGGAAGTTATAAGGGTTAAAAGTTGACCAGCGATTTCTCATTTTTACAACAAATTTGCAAAACCATTTTTTTTTTAGAGACCACCTCACACTTAACCCCTTAAGCCCCGAGGGTGGTTTGCACGTTAATGACCGGGCCAATTTTTACAATTCTGACCACTGTCCCTTTATGAGGTTATAACTCTGGAACGCTTCAACGGATCTTGGCGATTCTGACACTGTTTTCTCGTGACATATTGTACTTCATGTTAGTGGTAAAATTTCTTCGATATAACTTGCGTTTATTTGTGAAAAAAACGAATATTTGGCGAAAATTTTGAAAATTTTGCAATTTTCCAACTTTGAATTTTTATGCCCTTAAATCACAGACATATGTCACACAAAATACTTAATAAATAACATTTCCCACATGTCTACTTTACATCAGCACAATTTTGGAACCAAAATTTTTTTTTGTGACGGAGTTATAAGGGTTAAAAGTTGACCAGCAATTTCTCATTTTTACAACACCATTTTTTTTTAGGGACCACATCTCATTTGAAGTCATTTTGACGGGTCTATATGATAGAAAATACCCAAGTGTGACACCATTCTAAAAACTGCACCCCTCAAGGTACTCAAAACCACTTTCAAGAAGTTTATTAACCCTTCAGGTGTTTCACAGGAATTTTTGGAATGTTTAAATAAAAATGAACATTTAACTTTTTTTCACACAAAATTTATTTCAGCTCCAATTTGTTTTATTTTACCAAGGGTAACAGGAGAAAATAGACCCCAAAAGTTGTTGTACAATTTGTCCTGAGTACGCTGATACCCCATATGTGGGGGTAAACCACAGTTTGGGCGCATGGCAGAGCTTGGAAGCAAAGGAGCGCCATTTGACTTTTCAATGCAAAATTGACTGGAATTGAGATGGGACGCCATGTTGCATTTGGAGAGCCCCTGATGTGCCTAAACATTGAAACCCCCCACAAGTGACACCATTTTGGAAAGTAGACCCCCTAAGGAACTTATCTAGATGTGTGGTGAGCACTTTGACCCAACAAGTGCTTTACAGAAGTTTATAATGCAGAGCCGTAAAAATAAAAAATCATATTTTTTCACAAAAATTATCTTTTCACCCCCAATTTTTTATTTTCCCAAGGGTGAGAGAAGAAATTGGACCCCAAAAATTGTTGTGCAATTTGTCCTGAGTACGCTGATACCCCATATGTGGGTGTAAAGCATTGTTTGGGCGCAGGGCAGAGCTCGGAAGGGAAGGAGCGCCATTTGACTTTTCAATGCAAAATTGACTGGAATTGAGATGGGACGCCATGTTGCATTTAGAGAGCCCTTGATGTGCCTAAACATTGAAACCCCTAACAAGTGACACAATTTTGGAAAGTAGACCCCCTAAGGAACTTATCTAGATGTGTGGTGAGCACTTTGACCCAACAAGTGCTTTACAGAAGTTTATAATGCAGAGCCGTAAAAATAAAAAATCATATTTTTTCACAAAAATGATCTTTTCACCCCCAATTTTTTATTTTCCCAAGGGTAAGAGAAGAAATTGGACCCCAAAAATTGTTGTGCAATTTGTCCTGAGTACACTGATACCCCATATGTGGGTGTAAACCATTGTTTGGGCGCAGGGCAGAGCTCAGAAGGGAAGGAGCGCCATTTGACTTTTCAATGCAAAATTGACTGGAATTGAGATGGGACGCCATGTTGCGTTTGGAGAGCCCCTAATGTGCCTAAACATTGAAACCCCCCACGAGTGACACCATTTTGGAAAGTAGACCCCTTAAGGAACTTATCTAGATGTGTGTTGAGCACTTTGACCCAACAAGTGCTTCACAGAAGTTTATAATGCAGAGCCGTAAAAATAAAAAATCATATTTTTTCACAAAAATGATCTTTTCACCCCCATTTTTTTATTTCCCCAAGGGTAAGAGAAGAAATTAGACCACAAAAGTTGTTGTGCAATTTGTCCTGAGTACGACCATACCCCATATGTGGGTGTAAACCATTGTTTGGGCGCATAGCAGAGCTCAGAAGGGAAGAAGCGCTATTTTACTTTTCAATGCAAAATTGACTGGAATTAAGATGGGATGCCATGTTGCGTTTGGAGAGCCCCTGATGTGCCTAAACATTAAACCCCCCCACAAGTGACACCATTTTGGAAAGTAGACCCCCTAAGGAACTTATCTAGATGTGTTTTGAGAGCTTTGAACCCCCAAGTGTTTCACTACAGTTTATAACGCAGAGCCGTGAAAATAAAAATTATTTTTTTTTTTCACAAAAATGATTTTTTAGCCCCCAGTTTTGTATTTTCACAAGGGTATCAGGATAAATTGGACCCCAAAAGTTTTTGTCCAATTTGTCTGGAGTACGCTGATACCCCATTTGTGGGGAGGGACCACTGTTTGGGCGCATGACAGAGCTTGGAAGGGAAGGAGCGCCATTTGGAATGCAGACTTAAATGGATTGGTCTGCAGGCGTCACGTTGCATTTGCAGAGCCCCTGATGTACCCAAACAGTACAAACCCCCCACAAGTGACCCCATATTGGAAACTAGACCTCCCAAGGAACTTATCTAGATGTGTTGTGAGAACTTTGAACCCCCAAGTGTTTCACTACAGTTTACAATGCAGAGCCGTGAAAATAAAACATATTTTTTTTCCCACAAAAATGATTTTTAGCCCCCCAAATTTTTATTTTCCCAAGGATAACAAGAGAACTTGGACCCCAGAAGTTGTTGTTCAATTTGTCCCTAGTACGCTGATACCCCATATGTTGGGGTAAACCCCTTTTTGGACGCACGGGAGAGCTCGGAAGGGAAGGAGCACTGTTTTACTTTTTCAACGCAGAATTGGCTGGAATTGAGATTGGACGCCATGTCGCGTTTGGAGAGCCCCTGATGTGCCTGAACAGTGGAAACTCCCCAATTCTACCTGAAACCCTACCCCTAACCGTTTACTGAACATTTTCTGACAGTCATAAGTGCCACGTATATAAGTGCCACGTATATAAGTGCCACGTATATAAGTGCCACGTATATAAGTGCCACGTATATAAGTGCCACGTATTTAAGTGCCACGTATTTAAGTGCCACGTATTTAAGTGCCACGATATTTCAGTGCCACGATATTTCAGTGCCACGTATTTCAGTGCCATGTATTTCAGTGCCACGTATTTCAGTGCCACGTATTTCAGGCACTGAAAAATACGTGGCACATAAATACTTCAGTGCCACGATATTTCAGTGCCACGATATTTCAGTGCCACGTATTTCAGTGCCACGTATTTCAGGCACTGAAAAATACGTGGCACGTAAATACGTGGCACTTAAATACGTGGCACTTAAATACGTGGCACTTAAATACGTGGCACTTAAATACGTGGCACTTAAATACGTGGCACTTAAATACGTGGCACTTATATACGTGGCCACTGAAATATCGTGGCACTTATATATGTATATACGTATATAAACGTATATTTCAGTGCCACGTATTTCAGTGCCACGTATTTCAGGTTAGGGGTAGGGTTAGGGGTAGGGTTAGGGTTTTTTGTTTTTTTCTTGTTTTCTTGTGTTTTTCTATAAAAACGCATGCGTTTTACCGCGTTTACATGCATTTTTTCACACATGCGGTTTTTTAAAAAAACGCATGCAGATAAAAACGCAAGTGTGAAACCAGACTAAAAGACGCTTTTTATAGCAAAAAAGTTTTTGCGTCTCCACATTTTGAGACCTATAATTTTTCCACATTTTGGTCCACAGAGTCATGTGAGGTCTTGTTTTTTGCGGGACGAGTTGACGTTTTTATTGGTAACATTTTCGGACACGTGACCATTTTTTATCACTTTTTATTCCGATTTTTGTGAGGCAGAATAACCAAAAACCTGCTATTCATGAATTTCTTTTGGGAGAGGCGTTTATACCGTTCTGCGCTTGGTAAAATTGATAAAGCAGTTTTATTCTTCGGGTCAGTACGATTACAGCGATACCTCATTTATATCATTTTTTTATGTTTTGACGCTTTTATACGATAAAAACTATTTTATAGAAAAAATAATTATTTTGGCATCGCTTTATTCTGAGGACTATAACTTTTTTATTTTTTTGCTGATGATGCTGTATGGCGGCTCGTTTTTTGCGGGACAAGATGACGTTTTCAGCGGTAACATGGTTATTTATATCTGTTTTTTTGATCGCGTGTTATTCCACTTTTTGTTCGGCGGTATGGTAATAAAGCGTTGTTTTTTGCCTCGTTTTTTTTTTTTTTTTCTTACGGTGTTTACTGAAGGGGTTAACTAGTGGGCCAGTTTTATCGGTTGGGTCGTTACGGACGCGGCGATACTAAATATGTGTACTTTTATTGTTTTTGTTTGGTTTTTTTAGATAAAGAAATGTATTTATGGGAATAATATTTTTTTTATTATTATTATTTATTTAGGAATTATTATTTTTTTTTTTTACACATGTGGAAATTTTTTTTTTTACTTTTTTACTTTGTCCCAGGGGGGGACATCACAGACCGCAGATCTGATAGTGTGCACAGCACTCTATCAGATCTGCGATCATACTTTCATCGGAGCAGGCTGCAGCTTTCATCTGCAGCCTGCTCCGACCCGGAAGTGCTCCCTGCAGGACCCGGATACAGCCCCTCGGCCATTTTGGATCCGGGGCCTGCAGGGAGAAGACGTTCGGTACGAGGTGAGTACATCACCTTGTACCGATCGTCTCAGGGAAGCACGCAGGGAGCCCCCTCCCTGCGCGATGCTTCCCTGTACCGCCGGTACACCGCGATCATGTTTGATCGCGGTGTGCCGGGGGTTAATGTGCCGGGGGCGGTCCGTGACCGCTCCTGGCACATAGTGCCGGATGTCAGCTGCGATATGCAGCCGACACCCGGCCGCGATCGGCCGCGCTCCCCCCGTGAGCGCGGCCGATCGCGTATGACGTACTATACCGTCACCGGGAATTAAGGCCCACCCCACCTCGACGGTATAGTACGTCATATGGGATTAAGGGGTTAAAGTGACTTTGAGGGGCCTATATGACAGAAAGCACCCCAAATGACACCATTCTAAAATCTGCAGCCCTCAAGGTACTCAAAACCACATTCAAGAAGTTTATTAACCCTTCAGGTGCTTCACAGGAATTTTTGGAATGTGGAAGGAAAAAATAAACATTTACTTTTCTTTCACAAAAAATGTCCTTTAGACCTGTGTTTTTTTTACTTTTGCAAGAGTAACAGGAGAAAATGGACCATACATTTTATTGTACAATTTCTCCTGAGCATGCGGATCCCCCATATGTTGAGAAAATCTACTGTTTGGGCACATGGTAAGGCTCGGAAGGGACTTTTGAATGTAAAATTTGATGGAATAATTGGCGTACGTCATGTCGCATTTGAAGAGCCCCTGATGTGCCTAAACAGTGAAAACCCCCCACAAGTGACACCATTATTCAAACTAGACCCCTTATGGAACTTATCTAGATGGTTACTGAGCATCTTGAACCCCAGGTGCTTCACAGAAGTTTATAGCATAGAAACGTGGAAATAAAAAAATTTAATTTTTACCAAATAAATCTTTTTTAGCTCCATTTTTGCATTTCCATAAGGGTAACAGGAGAAATTGCTCCATACATTTTGTTGTGCAATTTCTCTTGAGCATGCCGATACCCCATATGTGGGGAAAATCTACTGTTTGGGCGCACGGCAGGGCTTGTAAGGGAAGGAGGACATTGGACTTTTTTAATGCAAATTTGATGGAATAATTAGCGGACGCCATGTCCTGTTTGAAGAGCCCCTGATGTACCTAAACAGTGGGACCTCCCCACAAGTGACACCATTTTGGAAACGACCCCTTTGGGACCTTAGATAGATGTGTATTTAGCACCTTGAACCCCCAGGTGCTTCTCAGAAGTTTATAACGTTAAGCCGTGAAAATAAAAAATCTAAATATTCCCACAAAAATCTTTTTTAGCTACAAATTTTGTATTTTCACAAGAGCAAAAGGAGAAAATGGACCCCAAAATTTGTTGTGCAATTTCTCCTGAGTTCACCAATACCCCATATGTAATTGAAAACTACTTTTGAGGCACAATGCAAAGCTCAGAAGGGAAGTAGCGCCATATTACAGTGCAGATGTACCTCCATAATGGACCTCATTTTGGAAATTATAACCCTTTGGGAATTTATCTACAGATATAGTGACAATTTTGACTCCATGGGTGTTTTCCAGAAACAGGTAGCAGTGGTGTCACGCTGCTGCTATGCAGGTAGAAGCAGCTCCACTAGATGGCAATAGAGTGGAGGGTGGACTGCACACAGCAGGAGCAGACCTTCAGCGCAGCAACGAGGCCACCACCAGGTGGCAGCGGAATAGTAAAACAAGCCAGTACAAAAGGAATAACCAAGCACAGAGTCAGAAACAAGCCAAATGGGTCAATACTGGTCAGGAGCAGATATGCCAAAGACAAGAAACGAAACAGCAGGTCAGAGTCCAAGCCGAAGTCAGGTATCAGAGAATCCAAACATGAAAGGGGAACACACAGTTGGGACGGGAAGAAGGGAATAAGCAAACACGGGTACAGTCAGCAAGCAGCAGGACAAATCGGGGTACGTAGAGTCAGCTACACACGCCGTAGGCAGAAACTATACCTGACACCGCCTGCAGGACACAGCGGAGCTAAATAGCAAACCTGAACCCAGAATGAGGCAGAGCAAAGTTAAACCTCGCTATGATCAGCCCGGGAAAAGGCAGATAGTACTCAAAACCCAGACTGGATCATGACAAGTGGATGTTGCTGAGTGAAAATTGCAAACTGCTATTGTAGTGACCAGTACTCTGTAGTGACCAGTACGCTGTAGTGATCAGTACATTATGCCCAGCTCATGCTTCTGGAGACATGCACCTGTAAATTAGGTGGGCTCTCATCACTACAGAAATTCCAAACATGCGGGCTCTAAATGTTGTTTAGGCTCACTGGGGCTCAGAAGGGAGGGTCGCATTTGTATTTTGGAGCAGAGAATTTGCCATTTCGCTTTTCCAGTGCCTTTGTGCTACCAGTAATGTGGAAGCCCCCTATATTTCCATTAACAAATGACAGATCTGAGTGGGGACATGCTTTTTTATGTGGATTGAGTGGTAGCTTTTATTGGGAACATTTTACATAACATTTGGGATCACAGTTATCCGGCACTCTATTCTGACCACTTACTTTGGGTTTTCCATCTAAATCTCTGAGTGACATGATTCAGATGAAACCCCCCATGGATCCATTTATTATAGTTAGGCAGCAGAGCTACTCTGGACTCCATCTGGCTTCTGTTCCGTGACTACCTTCTTTTCAGAAGTACACAAAACTGTGGCCGACGGCATTTTTATGCAATCCTAAAAAGGCGGATACCGCTGGATCACAGGTCCTATGGCGCCCATAGTACCTCCATCTGCCTCATTATAGGGAATCTTCCGCCACAGGTTCTGTCTGAATCACATTTCAGAAATGTACACATAAACCCCGGTGTAAGCGCTCAGTGCAGATCCAGGATAAATGTGTGCCGAACCTTACTGCGATCTTTGGGAGGCAGAATGAAAAAATCAACAGTACGTGAAGAATTGGTTTTATTTATTTTTTATGCCGTTCCTCATGAGGTATAAGTGATTAGGTTTCTTTATTCTTCGGGTCAGTGCGATTACAGCGATACCAGATTTATATTGGGTTTTTATGTTTGGTTGCTGACACACACTAAAAGATGCTTTTTATTGTGAAAACTAGTTTTTGCATCACCATATTTTGAGAGCTATAATTTTTTCATATTTTGACTGACAGAGTCATGTGAAGGTTTGTTTTTTGAGCTGACGTTTTTATTGGTACCATTTTCGGGCACATGACATTTCTTGATCGCTTTCTATTCCAATTTTTGGGAGACAGAATGAACAAAAAACAGCAATTCGGGAATTGCTTCTTTTTTTATACCATTCTTCATGTAGTAAAATTAATAAGTCAGCTTTATTCTATGGGTCAGTACGATTACAGCGATACCTCATTTATATCATTTTTTTATGTTTTGGCGCTTTTACACAGTAAAAATTATTTTATAGAAAAAATAATTATTTTTGCATTACTTTATTCTGAGTGCTATAACTTTTATTTTTCGGCTGATGCAGCTGTATGGCATCTTGTTTTTTGCGGGACAAGATGACGTATTCAGCGGTACCATTTTTATTTACATCGGTCTTTTTGATCGCGTTTTATTGCATTTTTTGCTCGGCGGAATAATGATAAAGCATTGTCTTTTACCTCGCTTTTTATTTATTTTTATACTTTGTTCACTGAAGGGCATAACTAGTGGGACAGTTTTATAGAGCAGGTTGTTATGGAAGCGGCGATACCAAATATGTGTACTTTTATTGTTTGTTTTTTTATTTACATAAATAGATGTATATATTGGTAAAATGTGTATTTTTTTTCTTTATTTGGGGATTTAGAAAATATATATTTTTACATATTATAATATTTTTTTTAACTTTATTACATTGTCCCAGTATGGGACATCACTATATAGTGTCAGATCACTGATCAGACACTGCACAGCAGAGTGTCAGATCAGGATCTGACAGGCAGGGAAGGAGGCATGCCGGCACCTGCTCTCAGGAGGTGCTGACAAGCCACCTCCCTGCAGGACCCGGAAGGATCCCACTGCCATCTTGATGTCAGGGGTCTCCATGGAGACTATCAGAACAATGCAATCGCATCGTGTTGTTCTGAGCGAAGCATGCAGGGAGCCCCCTCCCTGTGCTATGCTTCTCTATGCTGACAGCAGCATCAGAGATCGTGGGCAGAGCTGCGGGGTGTCAGCTGTCACATACAGCTGACACCTGCACGCAATCACCACGGCGCTCACTGAAGCCGTGGTGATCGCGGTGCCGTACTACTACTGCTGTGGGAACAAATGCACCTCCCGCAGAGCAGAACTAGTACGGCCCATGTCCTGAAGGGGTTAATATTCACCTTACTTACCATATTTCTTATTCTACAGTTGAGTATTTGCGCCTCAGACTTTCTCGCCAGGGTGACACACTCTGCATAGATCTCTTCCGTAAGACCACAGCAACCAATAACCTATTGGACTATCAAAGCTTTCATCCTTGTCATCTTAAACAACAACATCTTATACTAACTGGGCAATTTTCAAAATTACGACAAAATTGCTCTCTACCACAGGATTTCCGGACTCAAGCTAATGAACTCACAGCCCGTTTTCATACCAGGGGATGTCCCAGGTCTGTAATTTCACATGCCTATCAAAAAATAGGGGTTACAACACGTGACGCTCTATTTCAGCCTTTCCCTCGAGCAGTTGATTATCGACTGAGATTGATTGCAATATTCCACAACCAGTGGGACCATGTCAAAAGATTGTTTAATGTGCACTGGAAGATTCTCAAAACGGACGCGCGTATCTACAATCTACTTCTGGAACATCTGGCACTTACTGCCATGGGTTCTTAACCTTCATGACTTGCTCATGGGGAGTCATTTTGTTAGACCTACTAATAGAGCCCATTCTGGATATCGACTTCAAGGTTCTTATCCCTGGTATTGTAATATTTGTGGCTTTGTCAAACGTAATACCTCTTTTTCTAATCCTGTTGATCAATCCGTACATGTAAAACACACAACATTATTTACGCCCTTGTGTGCCCCTGCCCCAAAGTTTAGGTTGGACAAACATCCCAGGAAATATGTAGACGCATACAACAGCACATTTCTAATATCAATTTGGCGAAAGAAGTCCTCACCAAAGGCAAAACTCTATCCTCAGTTGCCTCACATTTTCTCCAGGTCCATTCTGGTGAAATCCATGGATTACGGGTCGTGGGCCTTCAAAAAATCCTGTGTGACATTCGCAGGAGTGATCGCCAGGGTGAACTACTCAGGTTGAAATCCAGATGGATATACAAACTTGATTCTGTCACTCCGTTGGGCATGAAGGAGGAATTACTTTTTGCAGGCTTCCTCATGACATAATTTTTCATGCCCTTTCCCCCTTCCCTCCTTTTTTTCCATTGCAGTAACTGACCTTGCTGCGAAAATGACATGGCCCTAGTGGACGCCGCATTCCCTCACCCAACAGTTTCATTTGTCCTAGTTCACATGTTGCTCCCGTGGTCTCTATCTCAGTTGTTTGACTGGGGGAGTATTGTGGCCAATGGCTGCCGCACTCCCTTGCTCAGCAATCATATTCATCCCAGCTCATATTTTGTCATCTTTACTTTTTTCTATTGATGTTCTTTATCTCATCATTATATTTATTTATTTTTTTCATCTCCGTATATTTACATAATGCAGTGATGGATATTCTGAGCACCGCTTGGCTTTTTGTAGTGTGTAGTTTATACTTTTCGTTTAAGGACAATGATTTTGATCACTTCAATATGCCTTAATCTAATAAATATAGAGCCTGAGCTCACATAATTTTTGAACTTGTATCTTGCTTCATACAGCAGTTGCTATTCTGAAGCTTGAGTCATGATCTATGTTGTACTCATTATAACCTTTTCACCTTTTCTATATCGCTATTAGCTATATTTACATTTTTGTATATGGACTTTATTTGTATTTTGATCATATACAATAATGGATGTCTTTTGTCTAAATCCTCTCGTTCAATACTTACCTCTTTTATTATTTTTCTTATCTCGCATGAGCATAATTCTAATTCTTTTTCATTTTTGCTCAGAACAGCATTATTGTATACATTCCGTATTGACTTCATATATTCATAATTCTCCTGCATGTAATTACATACAATGTTTACTGATCTTTATTCTTTTATTCATTTGTATGGCTTTCATTCTCATCTTATGCAATGTCTATTGATTCTCATTTTTCCATTTCTTAGCTGGGGTTATATATCATACCCATGTTTTATGGATCACCTTTACTGTGTCTGTACGCTTTACTCTCTTCGCACCTCTTCTCTGAACCTCAGCTGTGACGGTGCCCATTTACAGTCGCACACGGACTGGTTATATCCGGTAGGTGAAATGCAAATCACCAACTTCCGGTCCCTGTGGAATGCATATTATTATTGCACGTATGCACAACTACCCTGACTGACTCGGCATGCGCTCAGTGAACGCCCAGGTGTTGGTGATCACTGGGAGATCAGTAAGTGCACTTACTAGTATTTAAACCTGACATGACTGATATGACTTTGACTTCCCCTGACAAAGCTACATGTGGTAACGACACGTGTTGGGTCAGGCAGGCACAACCGATACCTTATATTGGTATTGCTTAATATATATTCCTATTATCTTGGCCATTTTCTATTTTTGCTAGAATGCATACAAGTCTCCCATCCACCATGAAGTCATATTCATTATGACCTATCTTTCTCTATTGTTTTTTCAAAATCTATATTCTTCTCAATTGAAATCCTTGCGCATTGGATTTTATAATGCATAAATTAGTAGAGTATCATTAGTTTATCATATTAAAAGACATTTTTTTTCATATTTGTATCAGCTTATAATTTACATTTTTATTACACTTTTATGTTTTTTATGTTTTGTTCATTCTTATATGAGAATCTTTGCTCATATTATTATTTTTTGCATGATTTGTTCACCATCATGAGAATCTTTGCTCATATTATTATTTTTTGCATGATTTGTTCACCATCATTTATCAGCTATAATTGATTCTGTGGCTTAGTTATAGCCCCTGTCAAACTTTATTCACAGGATATTATTCCTCATTGTACCTGCCTATGATTTGCACATGTATGCATGTTTTTAATGTTTTTAAATTATTTGCTGTCACTTATGTTCTCAATAAAGCCTTTTTATTTATCATACTTGGTGTGTGCACTTCTGTATTGTGCTACTTTTTTTTTCTCCTTCCAATCATATGGTTTGGGGCAATTAGTTGCACCCCATTTCCCTCTCATTATTGTCTGCGATGCCCACTCTACTGCCTTGTCATCACATGTGTCACACTGTGACTAGTGATGAGCGAATATACTCGGTACTCGAGATTTCCCGAGCATGCTCGGGGGTCCTCCAAGTATTTGTAAGTGCTCGGAGGTTTAGTTTTCAGCGCCGCAGCTGAATGATTTACATCTGTTAGCCAGCATAAGTACATGTGGGGGTTGCCTGGTTGCTAGGGAATCCCCACATGTACTTATGCTGGCTAACAGATGTAAATCATTCTGCTGCAGCACTGAAAACTAAATCTCCGAGTACTTACAAATACTCGGAGGACACCCGAGCGTGCTCGGGAAATCTCGAGTACCAAGTATATTCGCTCATCACTAACTATGACGTCATAACTAGAGATGAGAGAACCCGAACTGTAAAGATAGGAGTTCATGTCGGACACCTAGAGACTGGTGCTGAACTTCGAACCCAGACTTCTAACACCCTGGTGCCAAGGGCCCTATCAGCCTGGTGCAGTGTGTCCTATCAGCCTGGTGAAGAGTGCCCTAACAGCCTGATGCAGTGTGCCCTAACAGCCTGGTGCAGAGTGCACTAACAGCCTGGTGCAGAGTGCGCCAACAGCCTGGTGCAGAAAGCCCTAACAGCATCGTGCAGAGTGTGTTAACAACCTGGTGCAGAGTGCCCTAACAGCCTGGTGCAGAGTGCGCTAACAGCCTGGTACTGAGTGCGTTAACAGCCTGGTGCTGTCACGGGTGTGTCAGAGACTGCAGACAGTCGCACTGCATCTTGTTGCAGAAGGTCTCAGCGTTTGGCCTTGCAGACTAGTGGCCACCTCCCCCGGCCTTAATGGTTTCACCAGGATCTGGGTGTTTATAACTCCCAACTTTCTGTTGAAAGTTGCGGGTGTTATTTCCTATTTGCACTTCTCTGTTGAAGCTTGGAGCTGTAGCAGTCTGCTAGCATCCTCTTGGATTTTGGAGGGCATTGGCATTTCTCTCTGCGTCTACTCAAGATAAGTGCCTCCTGGTTTCATTTATCCTTACTGTCTTTAGTGTTAGTGGGATTGACTAGCAAGCATCCTGTCCTTCCCGGGGCAGGGCTTATCACCAGGGCCACACAGGGACTAGGTATCCTCTTAACGATAGGTGCGGAACCTATATAGGGACAGTAGGACAGACAGGTGACATTAGATCAGTCTAAGGGTCTCCACTTCCCCCTTCCCTAGTGTTTGGTTCCCCTTCCCTTATCTCTTTGTGTTGCACTTATTCTGTCCTACATTGTGCGTGACAGGTACAGAGTGCGCTAACAGCCTGGTGAAGAGTGCCCTCTCTGCCTGATGCACAGTGCCCTAACAGCCTAGAGCACAGTGTCATAAGAGCCTAGAGCACGGTACCCTAACAAACTGGAGCTCATTGCCCTAACAGCCTTGTGCAGCATGCCATAACAGTCTAACAGTAATTTATCTCTAGAAAACAAAAAAACAAAACACGAAAGCAGTGTTGGCTAACACCCTCTTCCACCTACACCTCCACATCAACCTCCACCTCCTCATCCACTTGGACCTCAGCCACCTGGTTCAAAATTATGCTTTTGTTTTTTTTATTTTATGTTATTTTAAGTCATTTTCCTATCCACATTTGTTTTAATTGCAATTGTCCTGCTCTTACCTCTATTTTATTTCCTTTTTCAGCCCCAAGCCCTTACTATGCCCATTTTACAGCCATTTTACATCAGAAAAGTTTTGGTCTCAATTGGCTTCTATGGGGCTCGGCGGTCAAGATCTGGTATCCAGTCCAATCTTTGGACTACAGTCTGACCGAACCCAATGAATTCGAGCATCCATGGATCCGCTTATCCCTAGTTATGACATATTATCACCTAGCAAGTGCAAGTAGTACCCAGGATTAGCAGAGCAAGGATGCTAAACACAGAAGTGAAGACTTTGCTGGTCGGGCTGCCTCAAAGAATTGGACCTCGGACCAGGGTGTCTCAAATCTTTTTGCTTAATGTTTTAACTCAACCTTTTCAACAGCACTAATTCCACTCATACCAGTCATTAAAAATGTTTTGAACTATTTCTAAATGTTATTTATAGAAACCTATGTCTAGGCTGTGTGCACACGTTCAGGATTTTTTGCATTTTTTCAGCGGTTTTCCGCTATAAAAACGCGATAAAACCACTAAAAAACTGCTTACATTAGGCATCCTATTATTTGAATGCAATCCGCAATTTTTGTATACATGTTGCATTTTTTTCCGCTGCGGAATCGCATTCCAGAAAAAAATGCAGCATGTTCATTCTTTGTGCGGAATCGTGGGGATTCGGCACACATAGAGCTATGGGCTATGCCCACCATGCGGGAAGTAAGCGGATCATGTGCAGTTGGTACCCAGGGTGGAGGAGACTCTCCTCCAGGCCCTGGGAGCCATATATCTGTAAAAAAAAAAAAAAAGAATTAAAATAAAAAATCATGATATTCTCACCTTCTGGCATCCCCCGCAGCCTTCCCGGTCCTCGCAGTGCTCCCGTTCCCAGTAATGCCTCGCGGCAATGACCTGTGATAACGTAACGGTCTCGTGTGATGCTACGTCATCTGGGGTCATTGCTGCAAGGCATTACTGGGAACGGGAGCCGCCGGAAGGTGAGAATATCACTATTGTTTATCTTTTTTATTATTTTTAACATTAGATCTTTTACTATTGATGCTGCATAGGCAGCATCAATAGTAAAAAGTTGGTTATACTTGTCAAACACTATGTTTGACAAGTGTGACCAACCTGTCAGTCAGTTTTCCAAGCGATGCTACAGATCACTTGGAAAGCGCTAGCATTCTGCAAGCTAATTATGCTTACAAAACGCTAGTGTTTAGTGGGAAAACGCATGCCAATTCCGCATGCGTTTTACCCACGGCAGGGAGTTGCATAATTGAAGCAGAAATTTCCGCTGCAATTCCGGACGTGTGCACATAGCCTAAAAACTACTATTAAAAGTTATTTTCTGTTCTGTTGAGTTACGTTTACCTAACTTGGCACCCATTAATTGCAAGGATATACTAGTTACCCTAATTTTACACCAAGTGTACTGTTGGGGCTTCATCAGATTACCTAATATATGAAAAAAAACTTCCACAATGGATTTTGCATCTGTGTATAAACATCATAGCCAAACTACAGCAGGTTCTTACTACACATTGTGGGTACTATTACTCATCAGTGTGAGGTCTCCAAGGCACCAATATTAAGTTTAACCTTATTCTGACATTGGGCATAATAGTACGCCGATGTCGGATGGCCCCTGTTTGATGCAGGCAAAAGTACATGTACATCTGACATGTGCCCGCAACAGCCGCGGGTGGAATCGTGATCCACCTGCGGCTGTTAACTAGTTTAATGCCACTGTCAGGCCGGCCTCACACTAGCGAGTTTTACGGACGTAAGAGCGCAGAAATTACGTCCGTAAAACTCGCAAAATAAACGGCACAATTATTCTCAATGGGGCTGCTCCTATTAGCCGTATATTACGGTTCAGTATTATACGGCTTTCTACGGCCGTACAAAATCGCAGCATGCTGCGTTTGTCAGCGTATTGCGCAAAAAAAATCGCTAATGAAAGTCTATGGGGGCGAGAAAAATACGGATTCCACACGGACCTGCAGTGTGACTTGCGAGAAATACGCAGCGCTGTTAGTGAAAAGTCGGTAATTCAATTGCCGGCTTTTCATTTCTCCTGCACAAACCCGACAGGATATGAGACATGGTTTACATACAGTAAACCATCTCATATCCCCTTTTTTTTTGCATATTCCACACTACTAATGTTAGTAGTGTGTATGTGCAAAATTTCAGCGCTGTAGCTGCTGAAATAAAGGGTTAAATGGCGGAAAAAATTGGCGTGGGCTCCCGCGCAATTTTCTCTGCCAGAATGGTAAAGCCAGTGACTGAGGGCAGATATTAATAGCCAGGAGAGGGTCCATGGTTATTGGCCCCCCCGTGGCTAAAAACATCTGCCCCCAGCCACCCCAGAAAAGGCACATCTGGAAGATGCGCCTATTCTGGCACTTGGCCACTCTCTTCCCACTCCCTGTAGAGGTGGGATATGGGGTAATGGAGGGTTAATGCCACCTTGCTATTGGAAGGTGACATTAAGCCAGATTAATAATGGAGAGGTGTCAATTATGACACCTATCCATTATTAATCCAATTGTTGGAAAGGGTTAAAAAACACACACACACATGATTTAAAAGTAGTTTAATGAAATAAACACAGCGGTTGTTGTAATAATTTATTGTTCTCTCAATCCATCAGGAACACCCTCGCTTGGAAAAATAATAAACGCACAAGATACATACCTTCTGGTGAACCGTCTCGTCCCACGAAGTAATCCATCTGAAGGGGTTAACTAATATTACAGGCACGAGCTGCGATAAACCACTCGCTCGTGCCTGTAATCCCCGGGTGCTGAAAGGAAAGCTGGATCTGTACTTACATTGAGTCGCGGTGAGGCGCCCTCTGGTGGATGTTCTCATGAACTGCAGCCTGGGAACTTTTTCCCACGCTCCAGGTCATATGAGGACATCCACCAGGGGGCGCATCACCGCGACTGAAGGAAATGTAGGTCAATGACCTACATTTCATTCATTCGCCGGGGAATTACAAGCACGAGCACCGCTGCATTTAGCAGGGCTCCTGCCTGTAATATTAGTTAACCCCTTCAGATGGATTACTTCGTGGGACGAGACGGTTCACCAGAAGGTATGTACCTTGTGCGTTTATTATTTTTCCAAGCGAGGGTGTTCCTGATGGATTGAGAGAACAATAAATTATTACAACAACCGCTGTGTTTATTTCATTAAACTACTTTTAAATAATGTGTGTGTGTTTTTTTTAACCCTTTCCAACAATTGGATTAATAATGGATAGGTGTCATAATTGATGCCTCTCCATTATTAATCTGGCTTAATGTCACCTTCCAATAGCAAGGTGGCATTAACCCTTCATTACCCCATATCCCACCGCTACAGGGAGTGGGAAGAGAATGGCCAAGTGCCAGAATAGGCGCATCTTCCAGATGTGCCTTTTCTGGGGTAGCTGGGGGCAGATGTTTGTAGCCAGGGGGGGCCAATAACCATGGACCCTCTCCTGGCTATTAATATCTGCCGTCAGTCACTGGCTTTACCACTCTGGCGGAGAAAATTGCGCGGGAGCCCACGCCAATTTTTTCCGCAATTTAACCCTTTATTTCAGCAGCTACAGCGCTGAAATTTTGCACATACACACTACTAACATTAGTAGTGTGGAATATGCAAAAAAAAAGGGGATATGAGATGGTTTACTGTATGTAAACCATGTCTCATATCCTGTCGGGTTTGTGCAGGAGAAATGAAAAGCCGGCAATTGAATTACCGGCTGTTCACAGATATCGCGCTGAATGAAATCTAAATACAGAATATATACATATGTGTCTCAATGACATATATATATATATATATATATATACTGTATATATGTTTTCCCGAACATTTGAGCACATAAATCCATTAGATGTCGGTTTTGCAAGCCTGCGCGAAAATCTCGCAGTACGGATGCCATACGGATTACATACGGAGGATGCCATGCGCAAAATACGCTGACACACCCTGACTACGGATCAATATTTTGGGAACATTTCTCCGTATTACGGCCGTAGTACGGACGTATAATACGTGGCGTATTGTCTTACGCCAAGTGTGAGGCCGGCCTCAATCTCTGACAGCGGCATTTAACTCGCACTTACCGAAAGCATGTCAATAAACCCGCCCATCGGTGACCCCGTCACATGATCGCGGGTCACCGATGGATTGGCTTGACAGCCAGGGGTCTCCAGCAGACCTCTATGGTTGTCATTGCCAGATTGCTATGAGTGCCGTCCAGTGGTTGGCGCTCATAGCAAGTGAGCATTTCTGCTACACACAGGCGATCTGATCATCGCCTGTGTGTAGTAGAGGCGATCAGACAACTGCAGCTTCTAGTCTCCCATGGTGACTATTGAAGCATGCAAAAAGTTAAAAAAAGGTTTTTAAAAATATTAAAAAAAATAAAAGTTGAAATCACCCCCCTTTCGCCCCATTCAAAATAAAACAATTTAAATAAATCAATTATACACATGTTTGGTATCGCCACTTTCAGAATCGCCCGATCTATCAATGTAAAAAAAGAATTAACCTGATTTCTAAATGGTGTAGTGAGAAAAAAAAAGTCAAAACGTCAGAATTACTTTTTTTGGTCACCGCAACATTGCATTAAAATGCAATAACGGGAGATCAAAAGATCATATTGGCACCAAAATGGTATCAGTAAAAATGTCAGCTCAGCACGCTAAAAATAAGCCTTTACCCAACTCCAGAGCATGAAAAATGGAGACACTATGGGTTTCAGAAAATGTCCCTTTTTTTTTTTTTTTTTTTTTTTTTTAAACTTTGGAATTCTTTTTCATCACTTTGATAAAAAATAACCTAGACATGTTTGGTGTCTATGAACCTGTAATGTCCTGGAGAATCATATTGGCAGGTCAGTTTTAGAATTTAGTGAACATGGTAAAAATAACAGCACTGTGGGATTGCACTTTTTTTGCAATTTCACAGCACTTGGAATTTTTTTCCGCTTTCCAGTACACTATATTTAAAAACCAATGGTGTCGATCAAAAGCGCAACTCATCCCGCAAAAAAAAAGCCCTCACATTTTGACAGAAAAATAAAAAAGTTATGGCTCTGGGAAGAAGGGGAACAAAAAACGAAAATTTAAAAACAAAAATACCTCTGGTCGTTAAGGGGCTAAGCAGCCCAGCTTTATGACTCCTATGAAAAGTAATGTGATGTAAAAAAATGGTGAGAGTTTTTTTTTTTCATTTTTTTTTATTGCTTTAATTTTAGAAGGGATTTATTTTTTTAACTACTTCACCCCCGGCACTTTTCTGTTTTGTTTTTTTTTCTTTCGTTTTTTCCTCCCCTTATACCAAGAGCTATAACTTTTTGATTTTTCCATCAATAAAGCTTTAAAAGGGCTTGCTTTTTTATGGGACGAGTTGTACTTTTGAATGACACCTTTCATTTTAATGTACTGGAAAGCAATGAGAAATTGCAAAAAAAAGTTAAATTCTACAATTTTCTTTTTCCATTTACCATGTTCACTATATGGTAAAACTGACCAGGCAATCTGATTATCTAGGTTCGTACAAATATGCAGATACCAAATATGTATAGTTTTTTTTTTAATTAAGTGATGCCAAAAATTCAGAAATTTGTAAGAAAAAAAAAGTTTGCTTTTGTCGCCATTTTCCAAGTCCTTTAATGTTTTTATTTTTCAGGCTATGGAGCTGGGTGAGGACATTTTTTTTTCCACTACACAATTTACCAATCTATATTTTGATAGATCGGACTTTTATGAACACAACTTTAAATTGCTTTATTGTTAATGGGACAAAAGAGGGGTGATTTCAACTTTTTTATTCTTTATTTTTTTCATGTTTTTTTAAAAAAAAAAAATTAATTTACGGTACATATCATTACATCACCAATGCTATGTATAGGTAAAATCATGATCTCCTATAAACACCAGCTAAACACTGGCTTCAGAGGAGGAATGTTATTACAGTCACAAGGGTCTTCAGCAGACCCTCTGCTGTCATGACAACCCATCGGCACCCCACAATCACATCACGGGCACGCCAATGGGAGCATGGAATGACTCACCCCCTACCGGCGCATTTTAAATGCTGCTGTCAGCAATTGATTCAACAGGTTTGATTCAACAGGATTCAACAGGTTAACAGCAGCAGGCAGACCTCTGCTGCACCTGCAGCTGTAAAAGCCACCTTATGGCTGATTATAGCTTTTTTGCCCTTTACGTCCCACTGCCCCTTCCAAGATACCTGTCAACTGGACCATAATTCACTAAAAGAAGCTCTCCTCCTCCCATCAAGGTTTTTATATAGTGTTGTAATACTGTTGTAGGAACTCGAGGATTCTGATAGCGTGGGGCAATCAGGTTTTCTTTAGTGCAAAATAGTGTATTTGTACAACAGCAATAACACCCAAAACAATATACTGATAACCCACAGTGTCCTGGAATGAAATAAGTCCTTGAAACATATACAGCAAATCGGCAGAGTTCTTAAGGCAGAGTCCTCAGCAAGGTGATCAAAAGGTGAGTGTGACAGGTGACGTGATGCAGATCCAAACACTGTCAGTGCAGAAAGAGTCAAATCCAGGTATGAAGTAAACACAGGGAAGTCCAGAACAAGTCCACAAGTTCATCCCAGGTGTGGCATGAACACGGGTAAGTCCAGAAACTAGTTCACAAGTTGATCCCAGATGTGGCATAAACACGGGTAAGTTCAGAAACAGGTTCACATTTAAGTATTATACTGGTGTTGTTTCCAACAGCTCCCACAGGGGGGAGTAAATTAAGGATTAAGTAGCAACACACAGTCCAGAAACAAAGTCCATAAACATAGTTCAAAAACACAGTTCTTACCAGGAGGAATGAAAAAAGGGTTAAGTTCCAAGTCAGCAGACTAATGATAACATAGAGAGTAGCCACAGAAGAAAAAAACCCCATTGCATATTTAATATGCCAAAAGTGGGGATACTAAGTAGTATCAACCCACATTCACAATATTTTATTGACTCCGTAATGTAACTATATAAATAGGAGAAAAACTGGAGTAACCAATAAATAAGTAAGAAAGTACAAAATGTATTTCAAAAAATCAAAGAAAAACACATATAATAAAATTGTCAATCAGGACAAGGACATGGAAGTACATATAGTAGTGAGGTGCACATGGGAGTTCAGAGGTAATACATCTATCTGATTTACATTTGAATGCTTGTCCATGTGCTAGGTAAGTAGAGCCAAAAATAAGGCACAATAAATAAAGCCCAAGTATTGTATAACAATGCGGGGATCCACAGAAGCAGCGGGAGCTCTATATAGAGCTCCCGCTGCTTCTGTGGATCCCCGCATTGTTATACAATACTTGGGCTTTATTTATTGTGCCTTATTTTTGGCTCTACTTACCTAGCACATGGACAAGCATTCAAATGTAAATCAGATAGATGTATTACCTCTGAACTCCCATGTGCACCTCACTACTATATGTACTTCCGTGTCCTTGTCCTGATTGACAATTTTATTATATGTGTTTTTCTTTGATTTTTTGAAATAAATTTTGTACTTTCTTACTTATTTATTGGTTACTCCAGTTTTTCTCCTATTTATATATGATAACATAGAGAGTGTAGCTTACATATGCAGGGAATGTCCAGAGCCAGAGGTTGAGACACACTCAAAACCAGCAGCTGAGCTGAAGGAGAACAGAATCAGAATACTCCAGCAAAAAGGCTGACACCTGACCCGGGTTTTAAACAAATGAACAGGAAGTAGGGCAGACAAAAACAGCAAACTCCATCTTAACAAAGGGCAAAATCATTCACAAGGTGACTTGGAAAACCTGGAATACTGATATTACTCCCCCCTAGAAACGGCCTCAGGACGATCCTGGACCAGGCTTGTCTGGGTATCTACGATGAAATTGAGCAACCTTCAGGGGAGCATTGATGTTACTTACTGGTTCCCAAGAATCGTTTTCAGGAGAGTAACCCTGCCATCTAACTAGATACTGAAGCCGGTTCCTATGAAGTCTTGAATCGATAATGTCCTGTACCACAAATTGTTCTTCGCCATCAACCAACACTGGTGGAGGAGGAGGAATGATACGTCCCTGAAATGTGTTAAGAGAGACCGGTTTTAATAAAGAAACATGAAATACTGGGTGTACCTTTAGAGTTCATGGCAGCTTCAGCCGACAAGCAACAGAGCTCACAATCCCGGTGATCTTGAATGGACCGATGAACTTCTGTCCCAGTTTCTGCGAAGGAACACCCAATCTTAGATTCTTGGTGGACAACCAAACCGAGTCTCCTACCTTATACATGGGTGCCGGTTTCCGGAATCTATCGGCCGACTTCTTGTAACGCTCCTGTGCTGCGGTCAGGGAGTTTTTCAAAACCTCAAGATTATGTTGCAACACCGCCACTCTGTCTTGAACTGCCGGTACCGAAGTAACAACCGGAGACCTAGGCAAAATATTTGGATGATATCCCAGATTGGCAAAAAAAGGCGTTACCTTCGTGGAGCTGCTCTGTGAGTTGTTATACGAAAATTCCGCTAATGGAAGTAGCTTCAGCCAATCATCCTGCAGATGACTGACGTAACAGCGTAGATATTGCTCCAAGGTTTGATTGGTCCGTTCAGTCTGCCTGTTGGTCTGAGGGTGGTATGCAGAAGACAAGCAAACATTAATGTGGAGCGCAGAACAAAATCCTTTCCAAAACCTAGAGGTAAATTGTATTCCCCGGTCAGAGATGATCTCATCTGGTACACCATGCAGCCGGAAAACGTTCTGGATAACCAGATCCACTGTCTCTGTAGCTGAGGGAAGACCGGTGCAAGGAATAAAATGAGCAGCTTTTGATAAACAGTCCACTACCACCAAAATAGTATTTCTTTCTACCGCCAGAGGTGGGTAACTCCACAATAAAGTCCATCGAAATAGACCCCCAAGGGCAAGATGGTACGGGTAGTGGCTTAAGAAGGCCAGTAGGTGAAACACGAGGAACTTTGTACCGGGCACAAACCTCACAAGAGCGGACATAGTCATTCACATCCTTCAAGCAAGTAGGCCACCAGAAAAAACGACTTAAAAATTCCTGCATCTTCTGTACCCCCCGATGACCAGCCAATACGGAGTCATGGACCAATTTGAGAATTTGAAGTCTCACAGCCTCAGGGACATAAATACATCGATCTCTAAGCCATACACCATTCTGAAAGACAAGATTCACATTGTCAGGTGGGGCAGCAAAAAATACATCACCATCATAGGCCAGCTTGATCTCCTCCCACAAGTCCCGGTCCTGAAGCACTCCTATGAAATTGGCATCAGACAAGATGGTCTTAGCCGGGGTTCCAGGCACGGAGTCGATCGTGTGGATTCGGGATAGTGCATCGGCTTTCCCATTACGTGAACCTGGGTGGTACGAAATGATAAAATCAAACCAGTTCAAGAACAAACTCCACCTAGCTTGTCGAGGAGAAAGACATCTGGCGTAAGGAAAGCAAAGATTTTTCAGCGGAGGCACGGCGGTTGGGATCATCAAACATTTGCGCCATAGCTGCCAGAAAATCATCCAAATTATTTAGACGGACATCGCGACTTTCAACCATAGGATTTGCCCAAGCCAGTGCCCGTGATGTCAACAACATAATAATACATAGTACCTTAGATCTATCAGACTGATAGTAGGAGGCATGTACATAAAAAAATAATATGCATTGATTAACAAACCCGCGGAATTGACTTCGGTCACCATTAAACCGGAAAGGAGGCAATTTAGGCATACTGGTGGGTGGTGTATGCTGAACAGGTGGTGTATGCTGAACAGGTGGTTTAACCTGAGCTTCTACCAAGGTACGTAAATCTTGGAGAGCCTGACCAAACACCTGCGCATTGTGGTTAGCCCGGGAGTCCATGTCTCTAATCTTATTTTGTACAGCCGCCATCTCCTGCTGCTAGGAACTAATCATAGCAAACATCTTGTCTACCTGTGTTTCTGTCATTGCCCCAGCAGAATCCTTTTTAGGCTGGAGTATCCTGTAATACTGTTGCAGGAACTCGAGGATTCTGATAACGTGGGGCAATGAACAGACAGACGGGTTTCTTTAGCGCATAATAGTGTATTTGTACAACAGCAATAACAGCCAAAACAATATACTGATAACCCACAGTGTCCTGGAATGAAACAAGTCCTTGAAACATATACAGCAAATCGGCAGAGTTCTTAAGGCAGAGTCCTCAGCAAGGTGATCAAAAGGTGAGAGTGTGACAGGTGACGTGATGCAGATCCAAACACTGTCGGTGCAGAAAGAGTCAAATCCAGGTATGAAGTAAACACAGGGAAGTCCAGAACAAGTCCACAAGTTCATCCCAGGTGTGGCATGAACACGGGTAAGTCCAGAAACTAGTTCACAAGTTGATCCTAGATGTGGCATAAACACGGGTAAGTTCAGAAACAGGTTCACATTTAAGTATTATACTGGTGTTGTTTCCAACAGCTCCCACCGGGGGGAGTAAATGAAGGATTAAGTAGCAACACACAGTCCAGAAACAAAGTCCATAAACATAGTTCAAAAACACAGTTCTTACCAGAGGGAATGAACCAAGGGTTAAGTTCCAAGTCAGCAGACTAATGATAACATAGAGAGTGTAGCTTACAGGGGCGTAACTACCACGGTCGCAACAGTCGCCACTGCGACCGGGCCCGGGGGAGTCAGGGGCCCCGGCACGTCAGATGCACGCCGACAACAGCAAAAAGTTAAAAACTTGCCGTGCAGGTGATTCCTCCCGCACGGCAACAGACAGACCTGCCCTCCACGTGACCTGCCGGGCGCACAGATCAGCAGCCGACGCCTACACATACACGTGTGCCTAACCCCGCCCTGCGCGTGACGTCAGTGGATGGCACGCGAGGCTCGGAATGGCGGCCGTGCTGGAGCTGCTGCTGCTGAAGGAGCGGGTGATGGTGGACGCGGTGCTGCTCTGGGTGACGCACCCGTCAGCTGTTATCTGTGGCCGCGGCCGCTGTGTGCCCGTGCTCTGTGGCGGGAGTTTTACCTCAGGAGTTAGCGCCAGCTGTGGCTGTAGACAAGTCCATGGAGCCTGCCCGCTCCTGTATCTGCAGTACAGCTGCTGGCTCTGTGTATGTGCGCACTGCGCCCCTCGTGCCAAATACAGACACCCCCCTATGTCAAATCCCACGTCACATCCTATGGGTCACCTGAGGTCTATAGTGCTACATCTCCTTGGTGACTGTCACCATAGCAGCAAGCACACTGTCTGGGGTAACTATAGTGGGAGCATGGGTTACAGTCCCTGCAGGGCTCTGGGGATAGGGGGACCCCAAACCTGCCAGGCACACCCCCTGAAAGGAAGAGCTGAAGATCCTGTGGTGACATCATCACTATCATAGGTCTTTCACCATTTATCAGCTCTGCCTCCTGATCACATGACGATGACGTCACCACAGGTCCTTCAGCTTTCAGCAGCTCAGTCCTGGTTGTGTGCAGCTCGTGTTCTCTGGTATCAACCAGCAGCAGATTTCCGGTTCCTGCTGTTCTGGTGAGATGTGGAGATGGATGGGGCAGAATGTGGAGATGGATGGGGCAGAATGCGGAGATGGATGGGGCAGAATGCGGAGCCGGATGGGGCAGAATGCGGAGTCGGATGGGGCAGAATGCGGAGTCGGATGGGGCAGGAGCATGGGCAGGATGTAGATTTGGGTGGAAAATATTTTGGCGGGGGGGGGGGGGGGCCCAATTTGAAAGTTCGCACTGGGGCCCACAACTTTGTAGTTACGCCACTGGTAGCTTACATATGATGGGAATGTCCAGAGCCAGAGGTAGAGACACACTCAGAACCAGCAGCTGAGCTGAAGGAGAACAGAATCAGAATACTCCTGCAAAGAGGCTGACACCTGACCCGGGTTTTAAACAAATGAACAGGAAGTAGGGCAGACAAAAACAGCAAACTCCATCTTAACAAAGGGCAAAATCATTCACAAGGTGACTTGGAAAACCTGGAATACTGACAAGTGTAGTCCTCATATTATATAGTACTGTGTACTTACAATTGCTCATTTTGCCTTTCTACCCAATTCATTCTTGTATTTTCCATTAGGTCTATGACACCACATGATTAAAAACAGTCTATCTGGATCATTTTAAGCCAAGCCTACACTCCAGACTGCAGTAGGGAAAAAACGTGAGTATATCAGAAACTGTTTTTTTTCATCTTATCAAAACTAATGCTGAATTACTGCAATATTCCAGTAAACCCCTTTAACTTTGCTGCAAGGAGGAGAGAGGACAGCAAATGAGTTCATAAAAGTACCTACCATAGTGGCAGGCTTTATTTCAGTTTTTGATATAGGACCCTCTAATCTCTATATGTGCCCTTCTATGAGAACTTATATATAGAAATGTGCATTTACAATGGCTCATTTTACCCATCTACCCAGTTAATTCTTCTCTTTTCTGTTAGGTATATGACATCAACTGATTAAAACCAGACTAGCTGAATCATTCTAAGGCAAGCATGCACAACATAGGGCCCGCTCCCTTCCTCCTGTATTCAAATGTATTCGTGTGTTTCAGGTACGTATACATTTGAACACTAAAGCTCCGAGACTGGGGCAGAGAACTGGGGCAGCTGAAATCATCACAGTGCTGCTGGGGCCACACATGTTGAGGAAACATCAGGCACTGGTAAGACTGGTAAGGAGCAGAGGATTAAATATCATGTTATTTTAGATGAGGGGCTGAGGGAGGGAAGGTCTGTTTTACTACATGGGCATATAATGTGACAATTTGGGACATTTTGGGGCAATTAGGGGGGATTGCGAAAGGGGGCATAGTATGGCGATGGACAGTGGGGGATATTATGTGGGGGGATATTATATAGAGGTGCACTTTAGGGGATATTGAAGAGGGATATTTTGGAGAGGCACAGTGTGAGGGAACATTATAGAGAAGAGCAGTGTGAGGGGATATTATACATATGGGCAGAGTGGGGGATATATTGCAAAAGGGCAGTGTGTGGGGTTATTTTATAGAGGAATAGTGTGGGGGAGCATATATTGAAGGTTGTTTTGGCACTGAAATCGTGTACTGATGGTGGTTCTGACTGCATTCATGTACTGATGGTAATTCTGGTTCTGCATTCATGTACTGATGGTGGTTCTGCATTCATGTGATGATGGTAATTCTGGTGCTGCATTCATGTACTGATGGTGGTTCTGGTTATGCATTCATATATCGATGGTAATTCTGGTGCTGCATTCATGTTCTGATGGCGGTTCTGGTGCTACATTCATGTATTGATGGTAATTCTGGTGCTGCATTCATGTACTGACAATGGTTCTGATGCTCCATTCATGTACTGATGGTGGTTTTGGCCCTACATTCATGTACTGATGGTAATTCTGGTGCTGCAATCATGTACTGATGGTGGTTCTGGTGCTGAATTCATGTACTCATGGTGTTTCTGCCACTGCATTCATGTACTGAAGGTGGTTCTGATGCTCCATTCATGTACTGATAGTGGTTCTGGCCCTGCATTCATGCACTGAAGGTAATTCTGGTGCTGCATTAATGTACTGATGGTGATTCTGGTGCTGAATTCATATACTGCCTATGGTTCTGGTGCTGAATTAATATACTGATTTTGTTTCTGGCACTGCATTCATGTACTGATGGTGTTTTTGGCACTGCATTCATGTATTGATGGTGGTTCTGGTGCTGCACTCATGTGCTGACATTGGTTCTAATATTGTACATATGTAGCAATCCATATCGTATTTCATGGCTATGTTAAAACTTAAAAAGTGTCAAGACTCACAAGTGCTGCAAAAAGGTCAGTTTAAGTTAGCGTGTATTCACAATGATTTTTTTAGAGCAGAAACTCTCCAAATCCTTCTCAAATACTCAATATTTGGTTCCAGTGATCTATTAATGCACATGGTGGTTTTGGTGATGTATTCATGTAACTACCCCTTTAAAAAAATAGCAGCCCTTGGGATTGGATCCATATGGCATTGTGGCCCTCGGAACTAAAAATGTGCACCCCTGTTTTAAGCTCTATGCAGAAACATGGAGTGCTTATTTAATATTGAGGAACTTGGCACTCAAGGAATGCGAATCAAGAAGTTTTATTTACAGGTGCAATCACAGTAAACGTATTGTGTTTTGGTCAAATCATTGTCCTTCATCAGATGCACAGATTAAGAATTAGAAGAAGTGTAAACTCTAGACAAGGGAAGCACCTCATAAATTGCGGCACACCGCTGCCAGGGAGGCCAGAAGTTGGATGATGCCATAACTTTTCTTTATTGGAGTAACAATTTCAGTGTTAAGAAGTATGTATTGAATGTAATAAAACTAACTTCTACGTGCCTCTGCATGAGACTGGAAGCATAAGGATACAATATAGGCTTCTCTATGGATGGTTATTATGGCTAACTACAACCTGGAGGTTATAAACACCCATAATATGCTTGTGTGCATCAGCTCTAAGACTACAGGACATAGAAATTCAGATTCCAGCAATAATAAAGGTTATCATATAAAGCAGTCTCTATAAAGACAGTGGAACTGCACACATTGGATGTGAAAAACATGAAATTATAACTGACCTCGGATACCTAATTTCTTAGGTCCTGCTTGAAAAGAAGAATTCCAATGAATTAGGCGGCTGCTATAAATGTCATTCCATGATAGCTATCACTGGTTTAGTAAAAGTGATAATATGTATTAAAAGTAGATTTAGTTCACAGTGAAACGTCATTCTTTTGTACTTTTTACATGCTGACAATTTTGCTCTGTATTTCTCACTCCATCTCAGTGATGAAATCACACACATAGGTGCTTAAGAGCTCATCCTCCTGTTCCGCTCTCAAATCAAATGATGACAGTCTGGAGCAAATGAACTGGAAAATAAAACAGCAAAGAAAATCCCAGATGTGCTATCAGACCATGAGAAGCAAGTCATGTGGATAATCCTTCACTTCATGTTTGTGTGTTGCTGAATAAGACGATGTACACAAGAAAGGTTACAAGATAGGCAAGATAAGAAAACATAGCTCAGCATATAATGTTATAGAACTATTACCTGTCCTGGCTCTAGTGCCCATCTGGGTATCTACCCTCTGCCTTGTATGGCGTCCTCTTTTCTTGTGCCACTTGGTTTCTTAAAGTAACCTGGAGTACACCTCAGATGTCTTCTGTCTAGTCTTCCTTCAGTCTGCTCTGGCAGTTGCTCCCTGCCTGAGTATTCTGGTAGTTATCACATGCTACTACCAGATGCCTAGTGCCGACATCCTGCCTAGATGCACTGCAAACCTAAGTCTATGGGTCCTCTGCTCTGCTACTTTGAAGGGGTTGTCTACTACTAGGACTACCCCTTCTTAATCTAAATGTTCATCCCCAATAAAATAATAAAGCTTATACTTTTGTGCCGGTGTTGTTCACACGGTGTTGGCACTCGCTCTCCTTGGGGCTATGATGCGGTGTTGTTTTTCCAAACAATTTTATTAACATTTTCAATCAAAACAAGACATAGAGAGGGCAAGGTTAACATAAATGCAATGGCATGAAACATTCATGAAGCATAAAAGTGAAAATAGAATAAAATAACAAAACAATAAATACAGTAAATTCTTATGGAAATATTTCCAGCCAGCGATACCATTTTTTCAGAAAGGAAGGAAAGCAGCCATTTAGTAACGCCAATTTTTGTTCATATTTATGCAAAGCCAGTTTGTCAATAATTTCTTGTGAACAGGGTATTTTAGAAGATTTCCCAATAAAAAGCAATAGCATTCTTAGAAACTAAAAGCCGAGTCAATTGATCTGCATTCAACGAAAGCAGGGCCAACTGAGGAGACAGAAAAAAATCAGAACGTTTTAATATAATAGAAATAAGAGAAGAGATTTCATCCCAAAAAGGTCTAATATGTGGACAAAACTATAACAAATAGGAAAGGCTACCATAATTTCCACAATCCCTCCAGCAGAAAGGGGAATTGGAAGGATTAATAAATGTTAAGCGAGACAGTGAATAATACCACCTAGAGATAAGCTTAAAATAAGACTCATGAAGAGCCATGGACATGGTGGCAGAATAAAGCTACTTTCACACTATCGTCGGTACGGGGCCGTCGCCATGCGTCGGCCCGACATACCGACGCATGCTGTGAAATAAAAGCACAACGGGGGCAGCGGATGCAGTTTTTCAACGCATCCGCTGCCCCATTGTAATGTCCGGGGAGGAGGAGGCGGAGTTCCGGTCGCGCATGCGCGGTCGGAAATGGCGGACACGACGCACAAAAAAAGTTACATGTAACTTTTTTTGTGCCGACGGTCCGCCAAAACACATTGCATCCGTGGCCATACGTCGCAATGCGTCACTAATGTAAGTCTATGGGGAAAAAACGCATACTGCAGACAGCTTTGCAGGATGCGTTTTTTCTCCTAAACGACGCATTGTGACGTATTACAAACGACGCTAGTGTGAAAGTAGCCTAAGTCAAGGACATGGCCAGTTCTCAATCATCTAGAGCTACAGAAAGATTCAAAGTAGATTCCCATTTGCTCATGTATGGGGATTTTATAATTTTGAAATCGTTATTAAACCACTGGTATATATATTGAGTAGACCAAAATATGCTATGACCAGAGTTACATAAAATATTAATCGCCGGCTCCAATAAAGGAGGGCGACCAGTCACCAGTGGCCTCAAAAAATCCTTTAATATAGTAAACTGCATAAAAGCCGATGAGGGAACACCAAACCTATCTTTAAGGTGGGTAAATGAAACAAACTTGTTACCATCAAAGATGTCATGTAGTTTAGAGATTCCCCAGTCAGCCCAACTTGAATGCAGATCAAACGAGAAAACAGTAGCCAAAAAAGAGAGGGGAAGGCTCAGCATAAGTTCCATCCTAGTGAAACCACTTATAATTTTGAGAAATTTCCCCATGCCACAAGAACAGCTACAAATATCGGATGATCAGACCGAACCGAAGACTTAGAGGTGAATAAATTGATAATAATATTACAAGGTAAAGAATTTCTATTAAAATATAATTCCAATTTCACCCATGAACGTGTATGATCCGCAGACCATCAATATAGACTCTGTTTAATTAAATTAGAGAAATAATAGGAAGAAACATTAGGTAGACCCATACCCCCACGCAATTTATGTTTATACAGTTGATTAGAGGCTATACGAGCTCCCTTGTTGCCCCAAACAAACAGATTGAGATGTGCCTGCAAACTGATCATATAGGAAGTAGAAACAAGTAAAGGAAGGGACCTGAAGATATAGAGGATCTTGGGAAGAATTATTGATTTTATAATAAGGCACCTTCCCCACCACGATAATACTTTATCATCATAAAATCTAAGCTCTTTAGAAATGGAGGCAATAACAGAATCCAAATTGCTGGGAATCAAGGAGCTATGGTTTCTAGAAAATTTCAGACCCAAATAAACAATATCCGTCTCCACCCAACCCCAGGGCGAAATATCCTTTATACTCCGGATTTGAGAATCAGTGAGGTTAAATTGAAAAATTTTCGACTTGGACTCGTTTATTTTAAAATGCGAAAAAAATGAAAACTACCAATCAGCGACTGGGATTACATGACAGACAGAGGCCGCGACCAATGAATATCCGTGACAGACAGACAGACAGAAGGACGGAAGTGACCCTTAGACAATTATATAGTAGATATGAAACTGAAATAGCTGTTGCAAAAAAAACAATTTTTCTAAAACATTAAGCTTAAGATTAATAGGGGTGCCCAAACTTTTCATATAACTGTATAGTGACTGATTTTTGATTGTTTGACCGCAGAGTCATAAAATGAAAAATTTGTGGCCCTCAATTCATTCCTAAGATGGGATAAATCAGTCAAAGTTTTGGAACAAGGGGTTGGGCTATTGGCCAATGCCAGCTCCAACTCCTTCTCTTTAATCAAGGCTTGTAAACATTTAATCTTTTGGCGATTAAAATTTTTAATACGGGAGGAAATATGAATGAGAGTGCCACGTAGAACCGCCTTGTGCGCGTTCCACTGGAGGAATGGCTTGGAAGGGTCATTCTCAGAAAAATAAAGGTTAAGAGATCTAGAAATTTGCTCATGGTATGTAGGATTTTGAAAAATAGAAGCATTACACTTCCACAACGGTTGATTATTGATAGAGTGACCTTCAATCAATTTGGCAATGACAGGGGCATGATCCAAAATGGATTTATTACCAATGGATATAGAGGAAAATCTAGGGAGGGAGAACACATCTGATAATATCAGATCAATGCGAGACGCTGACAAATGGGAATCAGAAAAATATGTGCATTCCCTTGAAGTGGAGTTTAAACATCTAAAGATGTCATAAAGTTCGTGAGTAAAAAGCCAATTATTTAAGGAGGGAAAGTTAAGCCTATTTGAGGATGAGTATAGGAAAAATCAGCCGCACTCAATTGGTTGAAAGTTCAGCAAACTGTGTAGTTTCTTTATTAACATATACAATAAACATCACCAGGTGCTTTTTTAGGAGGTAAATGGGTGGCGGACTATTCAATTCGGGTAACGTTTCGACCCCAGCGGGTCTTTATCAAAACCTCACTGTAAAACAGATACAAACATATAAGTGAACTGTACATATATACATGTAATCTATTAAAAAGAACCGAAAAAAAGGGAAAACAAGAAAAATAATAACAACAACAATAACATCAGGTCCAAAATTAATAATGGTACTAATTGACAGCTGTAACAACAGTATTTCTGCCCCATACAATTACAAGAACATACTGTGAATACCCTATCATAGGGGTGGGGAGTCCCCCAATTCTTTGCAGGTAGGAGCAAGGCTATTACGGAGAAACAGTCATATAGAGCACATATACAGGTCTAGAACAGGAAACCAGGTGCAGCGATCAGGTCGCTGATGCAATGTACTGACCTTGTGCCAAAGAGGTAGAGGAGAGGAGAAAGAGCCGAGTTCCCATAGGGCTAAAGGGAAGTAGAGAGAAAAAACAACAGGGAATAAGCAAATAGCCAGTAAAGCAAGTAAGCCACTATAAGCAAGAGGAGAACGACTTAATAATTACCAGCTCTGGTGGAGTTGTGTGGAAGCGCGTCCGCCTGGTGGGTGATGTAGGAGCAAATGTGTAAGGCTGCAAGTATTTATACACAAGACCCATACGGTGATATCCGGGTCTGCGCAGTGGCTCAGACTGGGAAAGAGGCTAGGAACGCTGTGTATTCAGACCGAGTCTGCGCTGTGGCCGGACACAATTGGCCACAATTATTTGAGGATGAGGCATCAAGTATATTATCAGGGACCAAGTTAAAGTCTTCTAAAAGTAAAAGAATGCCTTTTTTAAGTGGTTCAATTTTTTTCAGCAACTTATCTAAAAATTTAATTTGACCCTTATTAGGAGCATAAATATTTACAATTGTTTTAATTTGGGAATTTATCTTGCAAACAAGGACATGAAAATGACCATTCACATCAATCAATTCCTCCAATAGTTGAAACGACAAGGAGTCTCTGATCAGGGTCATAATGCTTGCCCCTTTAGAGGGACCTGAGGCTTCAAAAACATGTGGGTAATGTTTTAGGGCAAATGCAGGATGATTATGTATCTTAAATTTAGTCTCTTGCAGGCACACCACATCCGCAACAGATTTATTAATTTACCTCTGAAAGGAAAAACGTCTATTTGGGCTATTAAGACCCCTCACATAATAGGTAACCAAAGTAATCACCATGAGAGAAAAAAGCAAGAAAAAATTGGCGTTAGTAGGCAATGACCGGCTGGAAAGTAACAAGAAAAAGAAATCACTACCAAGACTAAATAGAGAAAGAAAAGTACAAACTTTAAACTTTACAGTACTAGAGCATTAGAGGGAAACCAAGAAAATGGCTCTCCTTCTTGTACCGGGGGGAAAAGTCCGTGCAGCGCAAGGCCAAGGAGACCCTCATTAGTACCAATAACAAATATTTAAGATTGAACAAATGAATAATAGAAGCACAATATCATACAATATTAGAAATCCCAGGTACACAAATCAAAAAATGACAAATTGAAATCAAGTGACATGCCTGGACCTGTGGAAGTAGATGCAGAAATGAAAGAAATAACATCGTGGGATTTCAAAAATAGAAGACCCTCCTCAGGTGTAAGAAAAACTGCATTTTCCCCCCTATAATTAAAGATGAGCCTCAGAGGAAAACCCCACTTGTAAGGAAGGCCTTTCTCTTTCAGAATGGAAGTGAGTGATCTAAAGTGCCTCCGACCCTCAATAGTCGCTTTGGACAGGTCAGCAAACAACTTAAGATGATGATAGGGTTCCGGGAATCCTCCTTTAATTTTGACCAGGCTTTGTATTTTCTCTTTAATATGATAAAAGTGAATTTTCATGATAACATCTGTAGGGAGGTCTTTAGGGACAGAAGGAGGCTTAGGAAGACGATAGATACGATATATAATGAGAATCATCCTCCTAAAAATCCCCTTAACAAACTCAGGGAGCTTAATGGGCGAGATATCTTCAGATATACCTCTAATTTTAATGTTGTTACGATGGGATCTGTCCTCTAGATCTGCCAACTTAAGCTTCAACTGACGAATCTCTGACTTAGAGTCAGACTGTTCCTTTAGGGACAGTGCATGTGTCTTTTCCAATTCTCCCAGTCTGACTTCATGGTTATCCAACCGAGAAGTGAAAAACTCGAGAGTCTCCTGAAATATTTTCATTTGGTTGTCCATGTCAAGACGCAATCTGGTGCTAAATTTATCAATCAAAGTGTCCATACACACCTCAAGCGACGTTGCATCATGAAAGGTACAAGAAGACAGGGAAGACACAGATGGTTTCTCAGCCCTTGGCTTGGACTTTTTTGGACTAGGATTGGGAGAGTAATTTGTAGAGTCCTCTTCTGAAAAATTGGTAATGGAGGACCGTGTTCCCCCCAACTCGAGGGACCCTTCCTGTTTGAAGAGGAAGAGAGGTCCATGGTCTCAGTAGGATTGAGTGAAGAGGGAAGTTCCACACCGAGTGAAGAGGGAAGTTCCACACCGAGCTCTGCTAAGCAAGCTTTAGGCATGGATGCGGAATGAGAAAGGGCTTTGACAGAGGACTGTGAGAGCTCTCTCTCAGTAGGAGAACAAGACTTAACTGGACTCAGCAAATTAACCGAGTCCCTTGAAGTACCACAATTAGCCCATGGGTCCTTATTTTGTTTTTGAGCTCTAGAAGAACCAGATGATTTAGCCATAGGCAATTTAGAGGTGAAATGACTCATGGTGTCCAGCGGTATTATAAAAAAGTGATTGAAGGTCAACAAGGTCCCACCACAATGTGATATTGTATAGGTTATGACATAGAAAGTTGTTATATATTTTACCAACCTCTTACTTTAAAATGTTATCTCCCAACAAGATACATGTAAAAGTGACCTAATATGTAAATAGGTAGATATATAAATATAACAAAGTAAAAAAGGGGAGAAGCCAGGGCTGCTTGTGGTCAGAACGCAAAACATAAAGTGCACATGCACATATTGATTTCTAACTGAGTTTAAAAAATGAGACATTTAGCAAACAATTGATCAATTCTTTGAGCCACCACGCCACTTCACGGCATTCTCATAATGGGGCAGTCCTACTCTACGTTTTTTATATTCGCTGTGCCATTACGGCCTCTAAAAAACAAGACCACATTAAATGCAAGCTGTACCTGAAGCATTTCTGAATCACTCCCATGGCACCAGAGAGGACAGCACAGATAAAGGTTGACCAGGTCAGGACATAGACATTTCAGGTCCAACCTCCACACTGCCTAACCAGCACCACAGATGAAGGGTGAGACAGGCCTGGACACAGGTGCACAATCAAACAAAGCCTAGGGCAGGGCAGGGCTGCTGTATGTGTGTACAACAGCCTAGGTGAATCACGAAAACCCCCCAGAAAGAATGGCGTACATAACCCAGCGCGCACGGCAACAGTGGTGGTCAACCACAAACCACTAACAAAGTAAAAAAGGGAGAAGCCAGCGACCAATCAGCGACTTGGGATTTCCGTGACAGACAGACAGACAGACAAACAGACGGAAGTGCCCCTTAGATGATTGTATATATAGATTATATTAATCAGAACCAACTCCCACTTTATTAAAAGTAACTGCTAAAAGGAAATGGACCAAAAAGACCTTTTCAGGCAATAAAAATACCCACCCCTTCCCCACCCTCAATGAAACCAAGCAAGCAATAAGTCAATATTATGCAAGGACAGAGCAGCTGTAAGCTTCTGCAGCCTCCAGAAGATGGCTGCAGTCAGCGGTGACATCACCGCCAGAGGAGAAGCCGGGGAACGGATGGAAACAGCGGTCCCTGACAGGATCTTCCCGGGCGATGTTCCCAATAAAAACAGAAGCAAAATAGATCCCAGACCCCCAGGTTCACAAGGGGCAACCCAAAGGAAGTTTTCTGAAGTGGTTCTGAAGCAATTTGAGCACTTACAAGAATATCGCAGGCAGCGATGACGTCACTGAAGCGGAGGAAGATGGCGCCTGGAGCGGTCCGTGGTAGAAGCTCTATATACCCATATATACAGTATGATGGCCCTAGCCCCCACACATACAGTATGATGGCCCCAGCCCCATACAGTATGATGGCCCCAGCCCCCTTATATACAGTATGATGGCCGCAGCCCCATATATACAGTATAATGGCACCACAGCCCGCTTATACTCACCTCTTCCTGATTCCCCACATTGCAGCCTCCGTCTTCTCTTCTGGCCTGTAGAGCAGCACAAGACAATGACGTCATCGCACCCCCTGCAGGAGCACACTGAGGTCTCACAAGCCGCAGTCTGCAGCTTATGAGATGGACTGATACTCATGGCTGTGTCTGCACAGCTGCTGGGGTAGTGGCCCGGGGGGCATTTGCCTCCCTGCCACCCAGCCCAGCCCAGCCTGTCTCTGATATTAGGGCAACCTTTGCCTCTGCATATGTGCCTAAGAGGTAATGGGCCCACTTCCACCTGCAAAGGAATTATGCATTATGATGATCTGTTATTGAAAAGGGCCCATATAATGTTCTTGCCCAGAGGCCCTCTTCTATCTGTGTTTGCTTGTTTGCTCCTGATGAGCATATTTCAAAGGTCCATATACGTACTCTATTTTGCCTCTATAACTAGGCCGCGTGTGTCGGGTTCTTGAGACACAGTTTCTATGGATGTCTGTATTGACCAGTACTCACACAATGAGATTTCATCAGATAGTTTAACTGCACACAATTGTATAGCAGTATGACAGCAATAATAAAATAATAATACGATGCTCTATGTGTCACAACACAGCTATCAGGTGACCCTGGACGGGGCTCCTTCCCTGTCCCTAACACTAGGAGGCGCAGTAGCTCGCCCTGCTCCCCGGGATACTTCAGTTGGCGAAGATGCCGGGGCCTCCTTATCTCCTGAGATAGCCCTCCATCTGTCCTCTTCCCCCACCCAGGGAAGAGAGGGCGCTACTGTGCACCATGGTATCGGGTATCGGTATCGAAACATTAATGTGTAAAATAAAGAATTAAAATAAAAAATATTGCTATACTCACCTCTCCGACGCAGCCTGGACCTCACCGAGGGAACCGGCAGCGTTCTTTGCTTAAAATGCTCGCGTTTCCTGCCTCCCGTGACGTCACGGCTTGTGATTGGTCGCGTGCCGCCCATGTGGCCGCGACGCGACCAATCACAGCAAGCCGTGACGTAATTTTCAGGTCCTGAATGCCTAATTCTAGGCATTCGGGATTTTAAAATTACGCTACAGCCTTGTGATTGGTCGCGTCGCGGTCACATGGGCGACGCGACCAATCACAAGCCGTGACGTCACGGGAGGCAGGAAACGCGCGCATTTTAAAATTACGTCACGGCTTGTGATTGGTTGCGTGCTGCCCATGTGACCGCGACGCGACCAATCACAGCAAGCCGTGACATAATTTTCAGGTCCTGAATGCAGAATTAGGCATTCAGGACCTCCCTCCATTAGCCATGCAGCAAATGTTTGCTCTGACAAGGATTTGTAACAGAGCCCAGATTATAAAGGGGAATGGAGTGGCTAACCAAGCTCAGCTGTGAGCACAAGGATTTCCAACATGGCCGATTAACCCCTGTTCTGCCAGAAGAAATAAACACATTCAAAATGAAGGATAAGTGTTTCTTCTCAGCGCCAGAGTAGGAGCAATCAGACACTGCGGTCTTCTGGCACCACACTGTCGCGGTAACCCCGTGACAGTATGATTCCTAAGTCGTGGGACATGACAGACCTGCCATTAGTAAGTGAAATACACATGTGTACCTCCTTAGGCTGGATTTTCACTGAGTGTTTTTATCATAATTTTAACATTTTTTTGCGCACCCTATAAGTGCAGCATGTAAAATTAATTCTTTGTCATATCAATTATACAGAAAAGTGTTAAATTAAAGTGCCCAGTGAAAATCCAGCCTAAATCATTGACCTGTTACCAATAGCACAATCATATTTCTGGGGTGGCACATGTATACATGTAGCGCCCCCACTGCCGCAGGGCCGAGGGGTACCCGGTACCGGGCCTCTGAGTCTCTGCTCTGAGGTTGTCACGGCGGCTAGGCCCCGGTCCGTGACCCTGCCGTGGGGCGCACAGGGGATTACTAGGAGTGGATGATGTAGATGGGGAAGCTGTAGTAAATAACGAGGACACCAGGTTGCAGTCTCTTTACCTCTTTACTGAAGATCTCTGAGTCCACAGTCCAGAATACGGTTCACCAGGCTGCGCAAGTCCGGCCGGTCTGATGGCACCTCCAGAGTTCTCTTCACAGGTGGAAATCGGTGCCTTCCTTCTAGCGCTATGTGTTGCGGTCCCTCCCTGCTGTGCTTACGGAAAGTCCCCACAACCGTTGTGTCTGTTTCTTAAGTTCCCTCACAACTCGATTAAATGATGTTCTTCTAATCCTCTGTCCCTCCCTGTTGTTCTGGTTGGGACGGCACCCGTTTGACGGGTAGGCTCGGAGCTCTTCCGGGACCCTAGAGTCGCCCCTCTCCACAAGTTGCCCCCCAAGACTGCATAGGTGATTTGAGTTAGACAGCCCGCCTTAGACTGACTGTCCTGCCGCTGTTTAGAGTATTGCTTAAAGCTGAATGTTATGATACTCCCTCGGCGTTCCGGCCACCGGTAGTGCGCCTCAGTAGGGTGTTGCTCCGGTCTTACAGCACGACCCCTACTGGTATTTCTCCTTTTGCTTGATCTCGTTTCTCACTCAGCACAATCTATCTCGCTTCTAGTCCTTGCTTGGGCACCGCCGCTACCCGGAGCAGGCGCGGTCCCATTACGTTCGTTCAAGTTGCCAAGCCTCTGTCAGGATCCCACCCCTGACAGAGACCCTACTGTATCTTCCCCCACAACACCCTCTGTCACAAGGTGTTGCCTGGTTCCAACCCAGTCAGCTTTCTGATCTAACTTCCTGCCTGACCCCCAGTTTACCCACTATGGCGGGGAGTGGCCTAATGAATAGAACCCTTAGCTCCCCCCGGAGGCCCAGCTGTGAAATGTATTGGTGTCTGTGATACCTGGTCAGATGAACTCCTTCAGTGCCATCAGATGCACCATAGCTCCCCATAGTGGCGGAGCCACAGTACTGCAACGACCAGGACTCTGGGGCGCTGCACTCCCCCCTGGTTAAACACAGTACTCTGGGACTGGGAAGAAAACAACAATACAAGTTAGCAAAAAGACATACAGTTTTGTTGAGTGCAATAACAATAAGTATACTTGAACAGGCTTCCCTTTATGGGAGGTAAGGACACTTGAACATTACAAACATGGTTAACATTATAAATTACAGGCTATAAATAACTCCTGTTACCCAACCGGGTATTCTACTTAAGTGCAAAATTGTTGGACAATAATTTAACATCGCCTTTAAGGACATACACTCTTTATCCACTAAAGACCTTCCTATAATCACATTATAAGGTAGTTTAACTTTCTCATTCTCCTTCTTTAAATCTGCAGGACCGCCTGTCCTATCGGCACCAGACCTACTGCCTCTCCTTTCGGTTACAGGACCGCCCCGTTCAGCCAGGGCCTACTGCCTTTTCACTACTATACACAGTATAGAACATAACATTACTTCCAGTTTAAGAGCACTGAGCCATCTCTACATGACTCCTATGAGGACTCAGGGTTTACCTTCTATCCTAACTATCTATTATCATTATCAAAACATTTTCTTTTGAACATTAATCCTTCTCATTATCTTTCTTTCTATCATGCATGCTGGACACTACGTCTATCCCTACGGGCCCACTGCATCCTTCTTCTATCTTTCACCTTTTTCTTCTCAGAGAACATCATCACTATTTCTTCACAATTAACTAGTTAAATACATATAACTTTCTCATGTAAACATTATCATCACTTTCTTTGGTCAAGACATTATTGCTTCCAATCTTAAAGCAATACCACGGTTTAAGCGCAACAAATGAACATCCCCTTTAAGAGGGGACCAAGTCTTTATGAGGTAGCACGCCTTCTCAAGCTACCAGTCCATACTCAGCAAAGGTTCCAGTGTGGTATCTTCACAAAGAGTCCTTCTTTAAGTAAAACCAGTAGGGAGCGCCTTTAATAAGGTGCAAACTATGTACAAGAAGTTCGGATCATGCACTGTTCATGATTTCAGCAGTTCTTTTTCACTAGTAACTTGTGCAAAACTTTTGAAAGATCAAACAAAAACAAAGCAATAGGGATCCCCAAGTCCGCAGAAGGATCCCCTTAAGGGTTAACCCTGGACGGGTTCAGTAGCAAAAATCAGAAAACAACGAACCAACAGTTAAAAACTATGTACATCTTTAAAGCACTATGCTTACTCGTCTTTCGGTAACCCCCACCGAGGCTTCACCTGGCAGGTGGCCCTCTGCGACCCAGGCAGGTCGGCCTCCAAGTTCACTCCCGCGGCCAGGTGCACCCCGTGGGTTCGGGTCTTCTGCACAACCAGGTCGTGCGCTGCAATGAGGGTCTGTGTGGGCCGATGGATAATGCTGGCAGCAGCAGCGGCTGCAGCAGCAGCTTCAGCGGCGAGCTCCTCCCCCTCGGTGCGGGATACCGCCAGAACGGCGGTGCAGCGCTGCATATCCCGGACCCACCAGCCGCTCCCCTTTAGGTGCCGGCGGTAGATAACCACATCCCCCGGCTTCAGGGAGGACTTGGCGCCGTCTCCACACAGGCAGGGCTCCACTTCCTCTCGGGTAATGCGGACTCTCAGGGCTGTCCCGATCTCCTGCACGAAGCCCTTTCCCGTCTGGGGCAGGTACACAACCACAACGCCCCACTTCGGCAGGGAGCCCTCTAGCAGTTCACCTCGCGCCTCCCGCTCCACTTCTCGCTGGAATTCTGCGATCAGGTGGTTCCGATATTCCCCCCAGGGGAAGGGCCCGAGGTCATGCCCCCCCGGTGCGTTGGTGCCAGACGGCGGGGACATCGGGGCGCCACTGGTCGCAGCAGGGGCCGGGTCGTGTGCAGAGGTGAGGTGGCCTCCCCGGGAGTCGCGGTATTGGGTACCTTCACCCACGGTAGCTCCTCCAGCGCCGCTCTCCTCTCCTGTGGAAGGCGTACGAGCCGGAGACCATTCAGGCACGGGGTGCCCCCTCGGCAGCTCCCACGGGTCCAATTCTTCCAGCGGGGGCATATCAGAGTAATCCACTGGTGACGGGGGTCGATGCGGGGCCATTCTTTTCTGCAGGCCTGTCCTGGTCTCCAGTTCCACCTCATCTGAGCCATAGTTTCGTTTCTTCGGTTTCCACCCAGCATAGAAAATCAGGAGGCGGGTCTCGACTGCTGACGGACACGTCCCCAGGACACAGCAATATTTAGACTGGGCGGCCATTGTTGTTCGCGCTCTCTAGCTTGCCCACGCCCACTCCACGCCCCTCTTCTTCTCCTGCGCTCTCCTCAGCGCTATAATGGCGGCGGATTTTGGCGGTAAATGGCGCAGCACAGTCTTTGTAATAAAGTACAGTCCAAGCACGTCAAATCACAGTTCCAAGGCACACATGACCTGATTCTTCAGGCTTAAGTAGATCCTGTTCGTGACGCCAAGTTGTAGCGCCCCCACTGCCGCAGGGCCGAGGGGTACCCGGTACCGGGCCTCTGAGTCTCTGCTCTGGGGTTGTCACGGCGGCTAGGCCCCGGTCCGTGACCCTGCCGTGGGGCGCACAGGGGATTACTAGGAGTGGATGATGTAGATGGGGAAGCTGTAGTAAATAACGAGGACACCAGGTTGCAGTCTCTTTACCTCTTTACTGAAGATCTCTGAGTCCACAGTCCAGAATACGGTTCACCAGGCTGCGCAAGTCCGGCCGGTCTGATGGCACCTCCAGAGTTCTCTTCACAGGTGGAAATCGGTGCCTTCCTTCTAGCGCTATGTGTTGCGGTCCCTCCCTGCTGTGCTTACGGAAAGTCCCCACAACCGTTGTGTCTGTTTCTTAAGTTCCCTCACAACTCGATTAAATGATGTTCTTCTAATCCTCCGTCCCTCCCTGTTGTTCTGGTTGGGACGGCACCCGTTTGACGGGTAGGCTCGGAGCTCTTCCGGGACCCTAGAGTCGCCCCTCTCCACAAGTTGCCCCCCAAGACTGCATAGGTGATTTGAGTTAGACAGCCCGCCTTAGACTGACTGTCCTGCCGCTGTTTAGAGTATTGCTTAAAGCTGAATGTTATGATACTCCCTCGGCGTTCCGGCCACCGGTAGTGCGCCTCAGTAGGGTGTTGCTCCGGTCTTACAGCACGACCCCTACTGGTATTTCTCCTTTTGCTTGATCTCGTTTCTCACTCAGCACAATCTATCTCGCTTCTAGTCCTTCCTTGGGCACCGCCGCTACCCGGAGCAGGCGCGGTCCCGTTACGTTCGTTCAAGTTGCCAAGCCTCTGTCAGGATCCCACCCCTGACAGAGACCCTACTGTATCTTCCCCCACAACACCCTCTGTCACAAGGTGTTGCCTGGTTCCAACCCAGTCAGCTTTCTGATCTAACTTCCTGCCTGACCCCCAGTTTACCCACTATGGCGGGGAGTGGCCTAATGAATAGAACCCTTAGCTCCCCCCGGAGGCCCAGCTGTGAAATGTATTGGTGTCTGTGATACCTGGTCAGATGAACTCCTTCAGTGCCATCAGACGCACCGTAGCTCCCCATAGTGGCGGAGCCACAGTACTGCAACGACCAGGACTCTGGGGCGCTGCATACACATAATCCAAGCTAGCAAGCAAAGGGGTCATATTTAGTGCTTTTACCTCTGGTCTCATACTTGTGTGATTTGGGTGTTATATGTGTTCTCTTCCTCAGGGAATTGAACAATATGGCATAGCTACTGATTTACACCAGGCATTACTATGCACAATTTGTTAGCAGATTCCCCCCATCGATTGGACTTCTCTGGACAGTGTCACGTTCCATATGTCAATGAGAACAATCAGGATATAATGTTCCCCCCATCCCAGTATCTCCAATGTAATCACGGGCAGGGCTTTGTGATGGTAGATAAGGGCAGTTGGCAGTATTAATCACCATATGGCAGCATAATCCATTGTTAAATGAAACACAGTACCCTTACAACTCGAGAGAAGCAGTGATTTATACTGATTCCCGCTACCTTTTCTTTCATTTTGTTAGAGTAGTAAATCGCAGTGGCATTTGCAATCTGATCAAGGAATAATTAAAGATTTCAGCCACGGTTGATAGATTAATAAGGGTTGTCACTGTTTTCTATTTTAACCTGTGCAAAATCTCCTTTTGGGTAGTGCACACGTCTTCGTATGTTGCACATAATGCTTTAAAGTGGTTATTCTCTACCTTGGACAGCCCCATTTTAAATTAAAGCCCCACTCCAACATTGTTGTTTGTATTACTGCTGGAGTGGTGCCACTAAAGGGGTTAAATCAGACAATAAATTATATAAATACTTGTCCTAGACTCTCACCTATCCTTATACTGCCGCAGCTCCCTGGTCCTCTGTGCTGGTGTTTGATTCCTCCGATGATCCCTTCTGGCAGGGATTGGCCTCAAGCGGTCTAAAGGTTAATGACGTACATCACATGGGGTACATCCCTACCCCAATCCATTAGGCAAAGTAATCTATTTACTATTCAGGCTCACCAGGGCTAATAATGATACAATCCTTCACCACAGTCATTAACCACTTTAACATCCTAGGACACCAAGAGTAAAGATTTTAATCTCTTCATTTCTCTTGATTACAAGGGATGCTGACATTTACCTATCTACTGCCAATGACACTCGTAGGAAAACATTTACCCATTCACCCCCCTAGACCATCAGGGCTGCTTAGATTTATCTAGATGCTCCGTGCAATATTTATCTATGGTTTTATAATGCCCATAGCTAAGACAGTAGGAAACTATTTACCTGGATGATATCTTGTGTCTGAGGGTACCGTCTCACAGTGGCACTTTGATCGCTACGACATCACGATCCGTGACGTTCCAGTGATATCCATACGATCTCGCTGTGTCTGACATGCAGCAGCGATCAGGGACCCTGCTGAGAAACGTACGTCGTAGCAGATCGTTTGAAACTTTCTTTCGTCGCTGGATCTCCCGCTGTCATCGCTGGATCGGTGTGTGTGACACCGATCCAGCGATGTGTTCGCTTGTAACCAGGGTAAACATCGGGTTACTAAGCGCAGGGCCGCGCTTAGTAACCCGATGTTTACCCTGGTTACCATTGTAAATGTAAAAAAACCCAAACACTACATACTCACCTTCTGATGTCTGTCACGTCGCCGTCTGCTTCCCGCACTGACTGTGAGCGCCGGCCGTAAAGTAAAAGCAGAGCACAGCAGTGACGTCACCGCTGTGCTGTGCTTTACGGCCGGCACTGACTGTTGCGGGAAGCCGCTGGCGGTGGACGTGACAGACATCAGAAGGTGAGTATGTTTTTTTTTTTTTTCTTACATTTACAATGGTAACCAGGGTAAACATTGGGTTACTAAGTGCAGTCCTGAGCTTAGTAACCCGATGTTTACCCTGGTTACCCGGGGACTTCGGCATCGTTGGTCGCTGGAGAGCTGTCTGTGTGACAGCTCTCCAACGACCACACAACGACTTACCAACGATCACGGCCAGGTCGTATCGCTGGTCGTGATCGTTGGTAAATCGTTTAGTGTAACAGTACCCTGACTCCTGTAAGGCTATTACAATTCATTGATTATTATACATAAATATGTAGTTGATGTTTTCAACTGAAAATAGTGCTCAAAACCTAAAAAAGTCTCAGTGGGAACACTGGTTACAGGTTATACAAATTTCAGCAGAATTCAATCTCTTTTCTGTATTGGAACCAGGTGCGTGTCTGACTAGGTGCTGTAGGAGAACACTTCACATTTATGCAAATTGAGTAAAACGATTATATGCAAAACACACGTATTCATTCTTCCAGATCACTGTGTCTTATTTACAAGTCTAATCTTCAGCTTAAGTGCGGAAAGACTGCAGAGACTGGAAAATCTATGAACTCTGTAAGGAGTGGTTGAAAGCAATGATACTAAATATTAATATATTAAGGTATTGGGATAGTGGATTTTCTCTGAACTGCTGAATTTCTGGTCAAGGATCCAGGAAACAGGAGATAATTCAAAGAGTTTTTTTGTCAACTTGCTTCAAAGTTATCACACTACTTCAGGACAACCATATGACCCTGGTATATGTGATTGTCCTGAAGAAGAAGTCTGATCACTTTGAAACGCATTGATGATAAACCACTTTGAATTATCTCCTGTTTGGATCCTTGATTGAAAATTCTACAGCGCAGAGTAAATCCATTATCTCAATACCTTGACACGTTTTGAATCCTCGTGGACACTGCAGTAGCTGATGCAAGGTGAATATAGTGGTTGTGTCACAACCCCTTCAGGTAAGCACATACAATACAAGTACTGTTCTGCTTAACCTGGATAATACTCTATTTGCTCTTTAATATTTTTCCTAATTAATACACACTGAACCACTATACAAATTTTTTTACATTGGAAGGCACAACTTTTGATCTGGTTAATAAGCTCAAATTGAATTGTTTCTTCTTTCATATGAGGGAACTTAGCCCCTGAAAAACTCGTACTGAATATTTTGCTAATTTTGTTTTATGAAGACAGAGATTCTAACCCAGAAGGGCTGAAAAGTCCCAATGGCACAGCCTAAATGGAAATCCAAAACATCTAAAACAACAAAAAAAAGGTATCTATCCAACATGACAGACACAAAGATAAATAGTGGGTGAGCCACAAGGTAAGCCCCCAAAGATAGGAGGTACTAATTAATGTCCAATCACAAAAAACACCAAAATTGGCAAAATATATATAGATATTCATATGTATACCATATAAATAGTAAAAAAGAACAATAGTTATTTAAAGCATTAACCCCTTAAGCCCCAAGGGTGGTTTGCATGTTAATGACTAAGCCAATTTTTACAATTCTGACCACTGTCCCTTTATGAGGTTATAACTCTGGAACGCTTCAACGGATTCTGATAATTCTGACATTGTTTTCTCGTGACATATTGTACTTCATGATACTGGTAAAATTTATTTGATATTACCTGTGTTTATTTATGAAAAAAATGGAAATTTGGCAAAAATTTTGAAAATTCTGCAATTTTCCAACTTTTAGTTTTTATGCCCTTAAACCACAGAGATATGTAAAACAAAATACTTAATAAGTAACATTTCCCACATGTTTACTTTACATCAGCACAATTTTGGAACCAAAATTTTTTTTTTGTTAGGGAGTTATAAGGGTTAAAAGTTGACCAGCAATTTCTCATTTTTACAACACCATTTTTTTTAGGGACCACATCACATTTGAAGTCATTTTGAGCGGTCTATATGATAGAAAATAACCAAGTGTGACACCATTCTAAAAACTGCACCCCTCAAGGTGCTCAAAACCACATTCAAGAAGTTTATTAACCGTTCAGGTGTTTCACAGGAATTTTTGGAATGTTTAAAAAAATGAACATTTAGCTTTTTTTCACAAAAAATTTAATTCAGCTCCAATTTGTTCTATTTTACCAAGGGTGACAGGAGAAAATGGACCCCAAAAGTTGTTGTACAATTTGTCCTGAGTATGCTGATACCCCATATGTGGGGGTAAACCACTGTTTGGGCGCATGGCAGAGCTCAGAAGGGAAGGAGTGCCGTTTGACTTTTCAATGCAAAATTGACTGGAATTGAGATGTGACACCATGTCACGCTTGGAGAGCCCCTGATGTGCCTAAACATTGAAACCCCCCACAAGTGACACCATTTTGGAAAGTAGACCCCCTAAAGAACTTATCTAGATGTGTTTGTGTTGTAAGATCTTTGAACCCCCAAGTGTTTCACTACAGTTTATAACGCAGAGACGTAAAAATAAAAATTCATTTTTTTTCACCAAAAATAAGTTGTCCAATTTGTCCTGAGTATGCTGATACCCCATATGTGGGGGGCAACCACCGTTTGGGCGCATGGCAAAGCTCAGAAGGGAAGGACCACCGTTTGGAATGCAGACTTAGATGGAATGGTCTGCAAGCGTCACATTGCGTCTGCAGAGCCTCTAATGTACCTAAACAGTAGAAACTCCCCACAAGTGACCCCATATTGGAAACTAGACCCCCCAAGGAACTTATCTAGATGTGTGGTGAGAACTTTGAACCCCTAAGTGTTTTACTGCAGTTTATAACGCAGAGCCGTGAAAATAAAAAATAATTTTGTTTCCGCAAAAATTATTTTTTAGCCCGTTTTGTGTTTTCCCAAGGATAAAAGGAGAAATTGGACCCCAAAGGTTGTTGTCCAATTTGTTCTGACTACGCTGATACCCCATATGTGGGGGGCACCACCGTTTGAGCGCATGGCAGAGCTCGGAAGGGAAGGAGCGCCGTTTAGAATGCAGACTTAGATGGAATGGTCTGCAGGCGTCACATTGAGTCTGCAGAGCCCCTAATGTACCTAAATATTGAAACCCCCCACAAGTGACACCATTTTGGAAAGTAGACCCCCCAAGGAACTTATCTAGATGTGTGGTGAGAACTTTGAACCCCTAACTGTTTCACTACAGTTTATAACGCAGAGCCGTAAAAATAAAAAATCATTTTTTTTCCACAAAAATTATTTTTCAGCCCCCAGTTTTGTATTTTCCCAAGGGTAACAGGAGAAATTGGACCCCAAAAGTTGTTGTCCAATTTGTCCTGAGTACGCTGATACCCCATATGTGAAGGGGAACCACCGTTTGGGCGCATGGCAGAGCTCGGAAGGGAAGGAGCGCCGTTTGGAATGCAGACTTAGATGGAATGGTCTGCAGGTGTCACATTGCATTTGCAGAGCCCCTAATGTACCTAAACAGTAGAAACCCCCCACAAGTGACCCCATATTGGAAGCTAGACCCCCAAGGAACTTATCTAGATGTGCTGTGAGAACTTTGAACCCCCAAGTGTTTCACTACAGTTTATAACGCAGAGCCTTGAAAATAAAATCATTTTTTTCCCACAAAAATGATTTTTTAGCCCCCCAAATTTTTGTTTTCCCAAGGATAACAAGAGAAATTGGACCCCAAAAGTTGTTGTCCAATTTGTCCTGAGTACGCTGATACCCCATATATTGGGGTAAACCCCTGTTTAGGCGCACGGGAGTGCTCGGAAGGGAAGGAGCACTGTTTTACTTTTTCAACACAGAATTGGCTGGAATTGAGATCGGACGCCATGTCGCATTTGGAGAGCCCTTGATGTGCCTAAACAGTGGAAACCCCATAATTCTAACTGAAACCCTAACCCAAACACACCCCTAACCCTAATCCCAACTCTAACCATAACCCTAACCACACCCCAAACCTGAACATGCCCCTAACCCTAATCCCAGTCACAACCCTAACCCCAACCACACCCCTAACCCCAACACACCCCTAACCCTAATCCCAACCCTAACCACACCCCTAACTCCAAGACACCACTAACCCTAATCCCAACCGTAACCCTAACCACACCCCTAACCCTGATACACCCCATAACCCTAATCCCAACAGTAAATGTAATCCAAACCCTAACCGTAACTTTAGCCCCAATCCTAACCCTAACTTTAGCCCCAGCCCTAACTGTAGCCCTAACCCCAACCCTAACCCTAGCCCCAACTCTAACCTTAGCCCCAACCCTAACCCTAACCCTAGCCCCAACCCTAACCCTAGCCCCTAACTCTAACCCTAGCCCCAACCCTAGCCCTAGCCTCAACTCTAACTCTAACTCTAGCCCCAACCCTAACCCTAGCCCTAACCCTAGCCCCAACGCTAACCCTAGCCCCAACCATAACCCCAACCCTAACCCTAGCCCTAATCCTAGCCCCAACCCTAACCCTTACCCTAATGGGAAAATGGAAATAAATACATTTTTTAAATTTTATTATTTTTCCCTAACTAAGGGGGTGATGAAGGGGGGTTTGATTTACTTTTATAGCGGGTTTTTTAGCGGATTTTTATGATTGGCAGCTGTCACACACTAAAAGACGCATTTTATTGCAAAACATATTTTTTGCGTCTCCACATTTTGAGAGCTATAATTTTTCCATATTTTGGTTCACAGAGTCATGTGAAGTCTTGTTTTTTGCAGGACGAGTTGACATTTTTATTGGTACCATGTTTGGGCGCGTGACATTTTTTGATCGCTTTTTATTCCGATTTTTGTGAGGCAGAATGACCAAAAACCGGCTATTCATGAATTTCTTTTTTTGGGGGGGGGGCGTTTATACCGTTCCACGTTTGGTAAAATTGATAAAGCAGTTTTATTCTTCGGGTCAGAATGATTACAGCGATACCACATTTATATTTTTTTATGTTTTGGCGCTTTTATACGATAAAAACTATTTTATAGAAAAAACTATTATTTTTGCATCCCTTTATTCTGAGGACTATAACATTTTATTTTTTTGCTGATAATGCTGTATGGTGGCTTGTTTTTTGGGGGACAAGATGACATTTTCAGCGGTACCATGGTTATTTATATCTGTATTTTTGATTGCGTGTTATTCCACTTTTTGTTCGGCTGTATGATAATAAAGAGTTGTTCTTTGCCTCATTTTTTTTTTTTTTACGGTGTTCACTGAAGGGGTTAACTAGTGGGGCAGTTTTATAGGTCGGGTCGTTACAGATGCGGCAATACTAAATATGTGTACTTTTATTGTTTGCTTTTTTTTTAGATAAAGAAATGTATTTATGGGAACAATATTTTTTTTTTCTTTATTTAGGAATTTTTTTTATTTTTTTTACATATGTGAATATTTTTTTTTTTTACTTTACGACATTGCCCCGGGGGGACATCACAGTAAAGTGACAGATCGCCGATCCGACACTTTGCAGTGCACTGTGTCAGATCAGCGATCTGATGTTCACTGCTGGAGGTTTGCAGGCACCTGCTCTGAGCAGGCACTTGCAAGCCACCTCCCTGCAGGACCTGGAAGCAGCCCCGCAGCCATATTGGATCCGGGACCTGCAGGGAGGAGGAGGTAGGAGATCGTGTTGCTCCGAGGGCCTCAGGGAAGCACACAGGGAGCCCCTCCCTGTGCGATGCTTCTGTGTACCGCCGAAACACTGCGATCATCTTTGATTGCAGTGTGCCGGGGGTTAATGTGCCGGGGTCTGTCTGTGACTGCTCCTGGCACATGGTGCCGGATGTCAGCTGCTATAGTCAGCTGACACCCGGCCGCGATCGGCCGCACTCCCCCCGTGAGTGCGGCCGATCGCATGTGACGTACTATCTCGTCACTGGTAATTATGTCCCAGGTCACCTCGACGGGATAGTATGTCATATGGGATAAAGGGGTTAAACTAATAAAAACAGTTGCATTAGATATGTAAATGTGGGATCTTCTGTGGACTCTAAGGCTAGTTTCACACTAGCGTTAACTGCAATACGTCGCAAATGCGTCGTTTTGCCGAAAATACGCATCCAGCAAAAGTTCTTGCTGGATACGTTTTTTCGTCATAGACTAACATTAGCGACGCATTTGCGACGCATTTGCGACGCATTGCCAAACGTCGCGTCCGTTTTGCGACGCTTGGGCGTGTGGTAGCGGACCGTCGGGAGAAAAAAACATTTTTTGCTCCCGACGGTCCACTTTTTCTGACCGCGCATGCGCGGCCGGAACTCCGCCCCCACCTCCCCGCACTTCCCCGCACCTCACAATGGGGCAGCGGATGTGTGGGAAAAATGCATCCGCTGCCCCCGTTGTGCGGCGGAGACCACCCTAGCGTCGGGAACGTCGGCCCGACGCACAGCGACGGGTTGTTCCCGACGCTAGTGTGAAACTAGCCTTAGCGTGGCCAAGAGCTTGGTGCACCATTCTGTCCCTCAATTACCATCCTCCACCCTTATAGTGATTGACAGCATTGCCTGAAATGAATCCTCTGACCTGCATATACTGACATTATAAGGGCCGAGTTCTCATCCCTCTCTAATGTGTAGGAGCTGCTCTCTGCACAGAATTACAAAGTAGTAGGTAGCCAATGCTGACATGATAGGGAGATGAGAATACACACAATGTTGGTGTTTACATGCTCTCATCTCCCTCTCCTGTGTGTAGTGGCCACATGCTGTTGTGTGATTTTGTGTGCAGCAATTGACCACTGCACATAGGAGAGGGAGATTAAGGCAATGTTAACACATTCAGTACTTGGTCAGTATTTTATATCAGTATTTGTAAGCCAAAACCAGGAGTGGGTGATAAATACAGAAGTGGTGCTCTTGTTTCTTTTATACTTTTCCACTGATAGTTCCACTCCAGATTTTGGCTTACAAAAACTGATGTAAAATACTGACCCAATACTGAACGTGTGGACATGGTACACGCACTGACACTGCAGGGGCCTAGCGTGTGCGCACATAGTGTCAGTGTTATCATCTATGTTTCATGTCAGGATTCGCCGCTCACTGCTTTGTGATTCTGTATGCAGCGAGCGGCCGCTACATGCAGGATAAGGATGAGCTCTCAGCCTCTGCAGTGTCAGTATGTGCACGGCTGTGAACTTTGATCAGGCAGCCCTCCAAAGTGAGAGCTGTCAATCACCGTAAGTGGAGAGGTGGGAAATGTTAATTCAGGGGACACAGCGGAGCCCAGAGCCTCTGGCTATGTCAAGGGTGCATGAAAGCCCTCTCATTTAAATTTCTAATAAAATTGTTTTAATTTAAAATAATATTAATAAAATCTACTGCACAAGTATTATTTCTAAAAAGGCTAAGCCCCCTATATGAATGTTTAAATAGTTCAGCTTGAGTTTTTTGAGTGTTTTTTTTATCATTAATTAAAGGTACGATGTGATTAAAAAAAACAACCTAATCTAACAACCTAATATTTAATTTCCTTCTTTGCACAGGAACACAAAATTGAGCTTTGCACCATACTTAGTCTAGTTCAGAAGACCACAATCTTTTTCTGTTCCGATTGCCAAAATTGTGATTGTACAACTCCCAAAGACCGCATAAAAGCTTCTATTCTAATGTAGAAGGCTGACGGACTGTTCTTCTGGTCAGATACTGCTCCATAAGCAGTCATTTTATTTAATGATTTCAACTTAAGGTTCACTCACACTGCTCTTTCTAATACCATTTCCTTTCTAGATTTGTTTTTAGCGGGTGATTCTATTAACAATACTGGAATTTCTACTATTATTTGCAAGCTGAATTCTGGTAATACTATTTTGGAAGCTAGTAGTTGTCACCCCAGACATACTATTAATTCAATACCATATAGAGAATTGGCCAGGGCCAAACATATCCAATTCTGAAGTTTTCAATGAACAATGTTCTATAATAAAAAAAATAATCCTTAATGATAGTGGTTACTGTTCCGTGGTTCTTGTTGTGTCTCATGCCTCAACGAGTTTCCCCATTGATCATTAGGAGGATCAGTTTTGAAAATGTACCTGTTTTTTTTCCCCACCAATTATACTTCTAAATTTAATGACATCAAAATGATTATCTTAAAATATCTACAAATTTTAAATCAGGACACTTGAAAAATTCTTACAACAAGGAATAAAACATGTTTCCAAAAAAAGACAGGTCACTGGCATATATTCTATCTCCCAGTTGCTTTAATCATGATCAAACAAATAAAACCTGGCTTGCGCAAAAAGGGTTTTTCAAGTGTGTGGGTAATGTAACATGTGCCACTATATTGACAGAATAAACTCCTTCGTCGACAATAGTGGCACTGTATTTTAAATGAATTCCTTTGTCAGTTGTGATACTACACATACTGTTTATATTATTTTTTGTACACTGTGCAGTTATACATATATTGGTTGCACCATAAGAAAATTAAAATCCATAATAGCAGAACATATATTAGATACTGTTACACATAAATCTGTCAATTCCTCAGGTGAACCAAAAATTTCCTTGAAAAACACAATGGCAATTTAAATAGCTTTCTTTTCTTTAGATTGGAAAAAGTTAGCAAACCAAAGTGGGGTGGAGACTCAATAGAGAAGCCTTTTAGATACTAAAATTGAACACTCGGTTTCCCAATGGTATGAGCTGCCGCACGGATCTAATGCATACTTACTAACTGTGGAGGGTCTGTTTGAATAAATATTTACAGTTCCTTACTCTATTATTTTGTACAATTTATATTGTTTTTGTTTATAATTTATATTTATGATGTCATCGTAAGGGAGTGGCTTTTGAAGTTAAATTAAAAGGGATTTTTGCATATACCACGTGTTTCGGTTAAGACCGTGACATGGTAAAAAAGTGTAAGCATGATCCTTGCCAGCCCTTGTATTATGCACTTTTTAATGAGGATAAACTAAAGATTGTAAGTCAAGGATACCAAGAGTTCTTTTCCTTCATATTACCATTTTATATCTATCAAGAGAGGACTCTAATAATAACTATAATAAAGAGAGGATGCTATGAATAACATAAATAACAAGAAAATACACTATATAAAGAACGGTGCTATTCATAACAAGAGATGATACTATGTAATAATGAGATGGCACTACACATAACAAGAGAGAACATCATGTACTAAGGAACTGTGATATATGTAACAAGAAAGTATAATATATACTAAGGGACAGTGCTATACATAACGAGAGTACACTATACTGTATACTAAGGGACAGTGCTCTATGTAACTAGAGAGGATGCTATGCAATAAGGGACAGCGCTATATCATAACAAGAGAGTACAATATATACTAAGGGACAGTGGGATTTTCTAACTAGAGAGGATGCTACTCAGTGCTATATCATAACAAGAGTACATTATATACTAAGGGACAGTGCTATATGTAAATAGAGAGGATGCTACTCAATAAGGGACAGAGCTATATCATAACAAGAGTACATTATATACTAAGGGACAAGGCTATATGTAATTAGAAAGGATGCTACGTAATATTGGACAGCGCTATATCATAACAAGAGAGTACATTATATACTAAGGGACAGTACTAAATCTAACTAGAGTTGATGCTACGCAATAAGGGACAGCGCTATACATAACAAAAGAGTGCACTATATACTAAACGAACATGATATAAACAATAAGGCTAGATTCACACATTTGTGGGAAGTGTCAGTCTGCTGCCCGATTTTTTATCAGACAGCACATAGACAGATTCAGTATGACAGATACTCAAAATTAGATCAGAATAGGACATGTTCCGAGTATTACAGATCTCATTTTCAGATCTGAGATTTTCACAAATGTGTGTGTAGATGTATTTAACTCTATGCATCTGTGTGGCCTTCTGATGAAAAAAAATATCGTTTCATATGCATATTTCACATAAATGTGTTAATGAAGGCTAAGGGAGGTTGTTTTACAGAAAAAGTGTATTACTGCAAGTCACACAGTATAGATAAAGAATAAATAATTACAGCCAGTGACTAAAGGTACCTTCACACTAAACGATATCGCTAGCGATCTGTGACGTTGCAGCGTCCTGGCTAGCGATATCGTTGAGTTTGACAGGCAGCAGCGATCAGGATCCTGCTGTGATATCGCTGGTCGTTGGTTAAAGTTCAGAACTTTATTTGGTCGTCAGATCGCCGTGTATCGTTGTGTTTGACAGCAAAAGCAACGATACCAGCGATGTTTTACAGTGGTAACCAGGGTAAATATCGGGTTACTAAGCGCAGGGCCACGCTTAGTAACCCGATGTTTACCCTGGTTACCAGTGTAAAATGTAAAAAAACAAACAGTACATACTCACCTTCGCGTCCCCCGGTGTCCGCTTCCTGCACTGACTGAGCGGGAAGTGCGGGAAGCGGACGCCGGGGGACGCGAAGGTGAGTATGTACTGTTTGTTTTTTTACATTTTACACTGGTAACCAGGGTAAACATCGGGTTACTAAGCGTGGCCCTGCGCTTAGTGTGACGCCCGGGAGACCGAGGTACCCAGCACCAGATCAATGAGGTCCGTCTCTTGAGGGGGATGTCACTAGTGGCTTGACCCGGTGCTGTGGCCTCAGGCGATGCACAGTGTAAGGGATATCATGAAGGAACAGACACTTACTTGGTCAGCAGCAGGTCCTCTCAGCTATGATGACCCCGATCCTGGGTCGATGGTTATTGTCCAAATGAAAGACTGAGGCGCTGAAACGTTTAACCAATTTACTTCAACAAAAAGGGATTTGCCACCAATACTGTCACCGGAGTCTGTATAAGAACCCTGAATTACTTTGACCCTGTCAGGATTTCCACCTCTTATTATGCGCAGTTTCTGTATGGCCCTGCTGCTGTTTGTGAACTGGCTGCCGACCCAATCTGTCTCTTCTGTGCTCTGGTTCGACGGACAACCCGAGTCCTTTTTGTCGGTTTGCCCCCTCTGGGAGTACCGCTGAACTCTGTGTCTGTTGTTGCATCTTACCCTGGTGAAGCTGATATTGTGAAGGAAGAAATTAAGAAAGAATCTCCATTTTGTGCTTTTCGACTCCATTTTGTTGTTTTGATATAAATTTTGTTAGTAGGCTGAAGGTTATAGCTGTTATGAGATTTTGATGAGACCTTGATTGTTGCAACCTCGGTAGAATATGAGACTGAGGGTGTATTGTTCTACAAAACTTTGACGCACAGATTGTTTCTGCATTCTTATAGGCTAAGAACTGTGAGCATGTTCTTATGCTGATTGGTTGAAGTTCTGCATTCTTATAGGCTAAGAACCGTGAGCGTGTTCTTATGCTGATTGGTTGAAGTGTAATTTCTATGACTATAATAAAGTCATGCAGAATAAACGGGGGCCAGAGATCAGCTCGATCCCCCATACAGAGACACACGTCTCCGTCTGGTCATTTTCAGTTGCCGGCAACACCTTATATATTAATTTGGAAATCACTGGGTTAACCGTGAAGGATCACTTTAAATCCTCCCTCAACAGTTGGTGCCGAAACCCGGGATCCAAGCAGGAACGCTTCTGCCGCCCGGAGGACAACAAGACAAAGGACCCTCGGACCGGACGCAGGCACTGGAAAATTGGGACTGATCATCCCCCACAACAACCACGGTAAGTTGGCAGTTATACTGTCCAGACTGACCGTTTGGTGTGGTTTTCCTGTGTTTGTTGCTGCAAAGAGGATCTGAGGTTTGTCCCCGGAGTGGGATGATTCTTGGGTGGAATCATATAGAGGTGTAGTTCCGTTGGAAGCCCAGTGCTTGAACCGTACCTCATAAGGGACGGACACCCCGGATTAACCAGTGATGTAATTCTCTTTACAGTCAAAATACTCTGAATTCCTGATCACTGTTAGAATCAGGAGCGGTGAGGTGATCGAAGATTGGGTAGGATGCGTAACTCAGGAATACATAGATATATATGTGTATTTCCAGGGGTGTCCGGAGGGTTAAGTCTAAGACGCCCTCCTCCTTTCACTGAGTACCGCGATTTTGGGTTGTCCCAGCGGGGGACAGGTAAAAACCCCAGTGGAATAGGCTAAGCGGCCGCTCTGGTAACTATACACGACTAAGTAGGGGTATTTCGCTTTAAAGGAGAATCAGTCCGTGGAAGAAGAAGACTTTGAATTGTGCGATGAAGATTTTGTAGAAATTAATTAAGTCTAAGAACTGCTGTATTTTTTGTGTCTGTGTTTGTTTTTGGAATATCCGATGGGAGGGGTTGAACAGCTGCGTTATGGCTTTCTTCTGTGCTGAGGAATGTTGTGATTCTTCCTATCTCTGTGTTCTGGTAGGGAGGGGCAGCAGCATGTGGCTGCACTCTTGAGTCTCTATTTTCTCAGTGTAGTACACGCTGATAGATCTGTGTTTTGTTTAAAGCGATAATATTGTTTTGAAGTACAAAGAAATATAATCTGGAAAATTGAAAGTGAAATCTAGTGTCTAGTTTTAGAAGGAAATTTGTAAGTGATTGAAAGATTGGTAAAAGTAAGTTGAGCGGTTGATATATAGCAAATTGAGGATCAACAGAGAAAATGAATTCTGATTGTTTTTTGCTATGTTGAAAAATGAAAGCTGTCTACTCCTATGATAAAGTCTGGATGTTTTGTGGTGCAGGAAGGTATTGAGAAAGCGTTTGAGAATAATGTGTCAGAAAGACAAACAATTAAAAATGATGATCTGGAACAGGGGGTCTCCCTGCTTGATGATAAGGTCCCTCCCCAGGAAATCAAGCCTCTTCTCCCGACCGTAAGCTCTGTGCCCCTCAATCCCAAGGCACCAATATATATACTGGGTTGCCAAAACTTAGTGCGCCTCCACCCTATGATCCGGCTGCGTGGATCTGTGATGTATGCGGAGTTACTAATTCTCAGTGTAGAGAGGTCTGTTACAATTGTGAAGCAAGAAGACCCGGAGTTGTAGCCCCCACCTTTCCCTTGCTAAACGCTGACAGTAATTCCCCCGCTCCAAATACAGCCCCCCTTTCACAGCTGCAAGGACGCTCATTATCAGCGGTTCATGTAACAGATTCTAGTTTCTGCCCTCCTCCCATGGTACACAAGTCCAGTCTCATACTAAAATATCCCTTTTAACCCTGTCTGGGAATCTCTCTCCCCAGCCCCACCACGCAAATTCTCAGATCAAGAGCTTGTTTTAATTAGAGTAGATGACAGACCCAATAAATATACTCTTATAAAACCTATCCCTGTGGGACCTTTCCCTGAAGTTACTGCTCAGTTCGTAATCTCTTCTATATGTTCGGTAAATTTACTGGGGGCAGATTTATTATCACAGTTCCGCTCCAGAATACAATTCCAAGATGATGGTCAGATGGTCCTTGCGTTATATAACTCCTATGCAAATGAATATAAAGAGATGTGTATCCTACTTGCCCTTCCTACAGTTATGATGGTCCTGATAGACCCAGATTCTCCCCCAATAATGCCTGTAGAACCAGTAAAAGTGTTTCTCAAACCTGGTGCCCCTTTTTCTAAAGTCCATCAATACCCTTTGAAATATGATCAGGAGCAGTGTCTCAAGGGGCAAATACAAATGTTATTCGATAATGGTGCCCTGATACCCTGTGTTTCCCCATGTAACACACCCTTGTTTCCCGTTAAGAAAAAGACCCCACCCGGCCAACCCCCTGCGTACCGGCTGGTACAAGATCTACAGGCATTTAATGCAGTTACTGTTCCAGAAACTCCGGCGGTGCCTAAGCCACATACTTTTTTGTCCCAGATATCTCAGGATGCCACTTGGTTCATAGTTATCGATCTTGCCAATGTCTTCTTCAGCATTCCATTACACCCAGATTGCCAGTTCTGTTTGCATTCATTTATCAGGGATGACAATTGACGTGGACAGTTATGCCAAAGGGGGGCCAGTCATAGCCCAAGAGTGTCAGGCCTACCTTGCCACTTATGGCCCCTTGCAACCAGGAGAGGCTATGGCCACCCCACACGATGTATATAGTATCCTTAACCAAGTACAACCTAGCCACATGTCCATGGCTGGACAGCTGCGACTTCAGTGTGCTATTTTAAAAAGGTGCGCTGTCCTGAACCCCGCTACTCTTCCCCTAGTTCCCCTGGATCCAAAGGGGGGAGGAGTAGGTGACATGAGCAAGGACACTTTTTCTTTCTAGAATGGATCCAGAGGAACAAGATTAGGTTTCCAAACCATATGATTGTCTAGAATTGATGTCTCAGGAAACGGCTGGTCTCTAGTGTGCCTATTCTAATGCTGATTTTGAGCTTTTTGTAGATGGATCCCGTCACCAAGATGACCAAGGACGCTTCTGTACCAGATATGCTGTGGTCTCAGAACATGAGGTAATCAAGGCAGAGTCAATGCCAGCTGTAAATATCTACACTGATTCCAGGTATGCTTTTGGCATTACACACTATTATGGGCCTATCTGGAGAGCCAGGGCTTTCCTGACAGCAAAATGGCCACCCCTTTAAACGTGCTGAGGCAGTCCAGCAACTTATGAATGCACTACAGCTTCCCACCCAAGCAGGCATCATAAAGGTAAAGGCACATACCAAAGGCACTGATGGACGGACAAAAAGGGTAACGCATTGGCAGACCAGGCTGCCAAGAAAGCAGCAAGCACTCCTGTAGCCTCTAAAGTACATCACCTAGACACCCCACCATCTCCATTTGTGTTGAAAGACATCTTAGCCCGGTTACAAGAACAGGCAAGTAAGGAGGAGAAAAATAGGTGGCAAAAGATAGGGGCTTGCTCTGATACCGTCACTGGACTATGGGGGAGGGGTGAAAAGGTCTGCCTACCACAGGTACTGTACCCAATGATGGCACAGGTTCTGCACGGGAATGTGCACCACTCGAAGACGGCCATGTGTGACACCCTACAGAGACAATGGATTGCCCCCGGGGTTTTCCACCTGCGCAGAAAGGCAGGTACAGAGCTGCATGATATGTGTCACACATAATCAGAGTAGGACAGTGAAAACTCCATCCAAACACACTCCCCGGCCCCTTTACCAATTCCAGAGACTGCAGATTGATTATATTCAGTTACCCAGGGTAGGGACGTATGAGTATGTGTTGGTCTGCATTGATTTATTTTCAGGTTGGCCAGAAGCCTACCCAGTTGCCAAAGCTACGGCTAAGACAACGGTGAAGAAACTGATGGCTGAGATCATAAGCAGGTATGGAGTTCCTGAAGTCATTGAAAGCGATCGGGGTTCCCATTTTACTGGAGAGATCATGTCAGAGGTAATGGCAGCACTGGGGGTAAGTCAAGTATTGCATACTCCATCCACAGAGCAGTGGAAGAGTGGAGAGACTAAATGGAACTCTTAAGCTTAAAATCCAGAAGGCAATGGCAGAGACTGGTAAACCATGGACAGAATGCCTCCCTCTAGCTTTGTTTTCAGTAAGATATACCCTAAACAGGAAGACAGGACTGTCACCGTATGAGATTCTGTTTGGCAGGGGCCCTAATCTTGAATGTTTCTTTCCACAACAGTTGCAGATCAAGTACCAGGACTTGACTAGCTATGTGCAGGCCTTACATGGACACCTTGCCAAAGTGCATTTAACTGTCTTCAGTTCTTTTCCAGACCCAGACAAGGTTCCTGGACACCATCCCTTTGTGCCAGGAGACCTGGTGTATGTGAAAAAGTTTGTGCGCAGAGATTGTCTCCAGCCGAGATTTGAAGGACCTCACATGGTGATCCTGGTTACCCCCACTGCAGTAAAACTCGAAGGAAAGAGCACCTGGATCCATGCCTCACACTGTAAAAGAGACTGTTGTTTTTGATCCTGGAACTGAGGGCTATCCTCGCCCCTACCTCTTTGGTCCCTATTGTAAAAATAAGAATTCTGGTCCCATTATTCTCTGGGTAAACCTGACAGCCCCGGCAAATATCTGGCGATTTGATTTCTGTAATGTAGTCAAGTGCCCCGAGACTGAACGGGTGGTAGAGGGGATCATCCAGTTTTATATGTGTGTTACCAGAAATGACAACAATAACCGTTATTATTGGTCAGATGCTGCCTGGAATACGGGAGATGATTGGGGATATAAATCTAGTGAAGCCATGTTCCCAAGGATGGGACGGGTAGGAGTTTTCGTGAGAAAATGCATCTAACAGCCCTTCTGCAACCACTTAGGGGCTGTAAATGGGGTAAAAGTTGTCACCCCCTCCTCCTAAATCTCGAAAGTCCCCAATCTGCTGACCTACAGACATTTGTACTGGGAAGGCATTATAATTATGTATTTAGTAGTGGATACCATGGGAATTTAGGCCATATACAGCTCCAGGATATTAGTTTCAGACCAACCAAAGCCCCTGTTACCAGTACACCTAAAACAGGCCCAGGTGAGCGTTTGCAAAATGTAGTTAATGAAGTGATCCCCATTCCAGGTCTCAGTTGGCAAGAGGTTTTCTCCATAGAAACACAAACAGCCCCAAGGAAAAATCTATGGTTAGAATGGGTGAGATACAATGTAAGAGTCCAGAATATCTCTGTAGGATGTATTGCTTGTGCTGCTGCGAATACGCATCTGTACACACATGCATTGCTTTTTCCTGATGACAACACCACCGCCTGTGTCATGAATTTGTTGAAAGGTTTGAAGTCCACTGATTGCCCAGATTATGTCCCACTAATTCATGAGGAACCTAAACTAAAGGTTCCAGGAGAAGTAACCGTATTAGCTGACAATTACACCTGCTATAATTCCCACGACACCACAGGTACACTGGTAGGGATCTTCGAGACAGGTTTCTACAAAGGGAGCAGTTCTCTAGATACTGATTTGCTAACCAAACATACAGAATATATGTACGACATTTATTGGTTATGTGGAGATGGTAAGCTCCGTCCCAGGTTGCCTAATGCCTGGATAGGTCAATGCACCCTTGTTAAACTAGCCATGCAGTTCAAGATTTTATTTTTGGGATCCAAAGATACCTGATGAACCTACCAGAAAGAGGAGAAGTCTCGATCAGCTCCACATGAGTTATGAAGAAGATCCACTAGTATATATTGATGCTATTGGGGTGCCAAGGGGGGTGCCTGACCAGTTTAAAGCCCAGAACCAGATTTATGCTGGCTTTGCTTCTATAATCCCACAGGTGCAGATTAATAAAAATGTTGAATGGATCAAATATATATATGTATATATTACAGTGAACAAAGATTTGTTAATTATAGCTGTGATGCCTTTTAGGGTATAGTTGAGGATTTGGGCCCTAACACTTGTATGACTCGTGCTGCAACCCGACCTAAGAGAATTACACTGAATCCTGTCCAGACAAGATCACATGCAGTGACATAAGAAGCTGACACAGGATTGTGGTTGGTGGATACTGGAGACATTAACTTTTGGGAGTAGGCTGACAGTAATCCTTTTGGGAAGGAGCTGTAGACCAGCATGTCATGTCGCCCCCACCACCAGAGAACCAACCACATCAGGTAGGGTAAGACAGATACAGGAGTATTATCCCTGGAGGCCCTCTGACTAGCTATGCAAAAACAATTGGCTGACCCTGAGAACCAACCTTTCTCATTTTACAAATAAATAATGATAATATGATGGACGTATAAGTGCACCTAGGCAGGCCTAGGTAGTTAGTGAAAGCAACTCCGACTGGCACCTTCCTCAATCAAGAAGTAGACCCACCAGAGTACGATGGTACTGATCCAGGGGAGATCCCTAAGTATGTCCCCCTCAAAAGAGTAGACAGAACCCCTCATTCTCAGATGATGCTAAGAGATTTAGTTTAGGGACAGTGGGAGAACTCCATGTGAAGTTAGTGAAGGGTTCAGCTGCCTGGAGGCCTCTCGTTAGGGGAGAGTTTCTGAGGTGTCTGGATGAAGAAATCCACCTCCCCTTTTCCCATCACATGGACAGTCTTGAAGGATCTTTCTTTAGGGAAAAAAAACTTAGTGTTTAGGGGGGATTGTCAAGGTGAAAATATATATCTTTATACCTTTTTTGTACTGCTATACTCATACTGTGAAACAATAACTTTTTCCTATGTTTGCAGATATAACTGTATTTAAAATGGCTGCCAGTATTCACCTTTATCCTTGTCATGTATGTAATACTAAAACTTGTTTTTTGGTGTATTTGTGTGTATTAGGAAATTCTGCACTAGGATAACTAGTGATGAAACCAAAAGCGTTGCCACCTCTGCTCTTCTCTACACCGATTTCACAAAGTTATCTGATGAAGATGTTGAAGCCAAGCGCATGGCTATCTTCAAAGGATCCCCACTACTGTTATCAATAATTGTTATTCGTAAATTCTAGTATACAGGGGGGACGGGTACGCCGCAACAGCCATGGCTGGTAACATGGCACCAGCCATGTGAAGACCAGTACCCCTCGAGCTTATAGCTTGGGATAGTACCTCTGATGCTGGACATTAATTAACAAAATTTATCTAGGGGGGAATGTGAAGGAAGAAATTAAGAAAGAATCTCCATTTTGTGCTTTTCGACTCCATTTTGTTGTTTTGATATAAATTTTGTTAGTAGGCTGAAGGTTATAGCTGTTATGAGATTTTGATGAGACCTTGATTGTTGCAACCTCGGTAGAATATGAGACTGAGGGTGTATTGTTCTACAAAACTTTGACGCACAGATTGTTTCTGCATTCTTATAGGCTAAGAACTGTGAGCATGTTCTTATGCTGATTGGTTGAAGTTCTGCATTCTTATAGGCTAAGAACCGTGAGCGTGTTCTTATGCTGATTGGTTGAAGTGTAATTTCTATGACTATAATAAAGTCATGCAGAATAAACGGGGGCCAGAGATCAGCTCGATCCCCCATACAGAGACACACGTCTCCGTCTGGTCATTTTCAGTTGCCGGCAACACCTTATATATTAATTTGGAAATCACTGGGTTAACCGTGAAGGATCACTTTAAATCCTCCCTCAACAATATCACCTCACTTCCTTCCGGTTGCTGTATTATATATAATGAATATAGCCACGGATCCGGTATCCGTCTCTGCGCCTATTCTGGGTAGAGGTCATTACTACCCGGTTCTCACAATGTCCTTTTTCTCTATTCCTCTTTTCCTACTATCGGTATTACGGGCCTATAATCCGTCATAGGGCTGTTAGGAGTTCAGTTATACGACCTCTCACTTTCAGCTCCTCAACCCAACTGCCAATCTTTTTCTCATACCAGAATAGATCAAGGGGAGTCTCTGGAGCTCCCCCTTCTGGCCGGAGATGGTAGTGCAGTCTTGCTATTTTAATATTTGTATTTTGTGTCAATAACTATTTTTGTGGCAAATACCCCTAGGGGCGCCACATTCCCCCTTAGTTAAGAACAGTACTCCGGGACTGTGGGACGATAACATTTTGAAATAACAATTGATATATACAGAGTCTTAAAAATGAAAAGTTACAAAAACCACTCAAAGAAGCAAAAAAAATGGAATTCTGTAAAAAGTCACTTCAAATAGCGTCCATTAATACAGTTCTATCCTTGAAGGTACTAGGAAGCAAAGTTCACAAAGCAGTCTTTCCGGAGCTTTGATTTAGTGTTTCCGGGTTGATAAAAAGTTCAAGAATATGCAAGAAGTTCATACAGGTAAGTCTCTGTAGGTACTGGGCTTAAACGTTACAGAACGATAACAATGACTATTGTCTTATAGTTGGTAATCCGCATACCTGGCCGGTAATTGACCCTGGGTACTACGCTGGGATCTACGTAATAGCGGTGTCTCTTTATGTGGTGTACTACTGTCTACTGCGGATATAGTATCTGACCTCTCTGCTAAAGATAATTCCACCACTATGGGGTTGGCAAGTCCACCGTGAATGGGATCACTCTGATCAGGAATCAGTTCTTCCTGACCTGGAACCTCTTGTAGTACGGGGTCAGCCTCTTCCTGTCTTGGGACTTCTAATATTGGGTTCGGTGTTGGATAAAAGGCCACCATGGGAACCACTACTGAACCATGGTATGATAGTAGGGTTTTGGGAAAGTCTCCTATACAGGTGTGATACATTTCCTCCTCTTTTTCCTTTACTGGTTGAACCTGTATAGGTTGAATAACTTCTGATTCTGGCTGGACAACTTCTGGCTCTTTCAACGTTTCCGGACATAATTTAAGATTGTCTCTTGACACTAGTACAGATGTTAAACCTCCGTTTTTGTTAATGAGACACATTTTAGGATTATCCATTCGTGTTGGTAAAACTGTGTAGGGTACGGCTACCCATTGATTATCCAGTTTATTGGTTCGACGATTCCTCTTGAGTACTTGGTCACCCGGTCTTAATGGAGTTGCTAGAGCATTCTGGTTGAAAGTTCGCTCTTGTCTTTCTCTGGTTTGCTTGAGGCTTCCTTCCACACTCTCTTGCACTTGGCGATACTGCTTTTGCCGTACGACATCCCAATTGGAGTCTTGAACTTCTGCGTCTGGTTTCAGAATTCCCATTTCTAGATCGATTGGTAATTGGCCGGGTCTTGCACGCATAAGATAAGCTGGGGTGCAGTTGGTAGAGCTCACCGGGACATGATTATACAGATCCACCAAGTCAGGCAATTTCTCTGGCCATTGATTCCTTTCCGTTTCAGGTAAAGTCTTTAGTAGGTCTATCACAATATGGTTCATCTTCTCACATAAGCCGTTTGTTTGCGGATGATAGGCCGTCGTCCGGATCTTTTTGCAACCATACATATTACAGAATTCTCTGAAGATCTCTGATTCAAAGGCTGTACCCTGGTCAGTGAGAACCTGTTCCGGATATCCATGGGGTCTACAAAAGTACGTTTGGAACGCTTTGGCTGCTGTTTTTGCAGTCAGATCTTTTACAGGTACTACTACCAAGAAGCGCGAATAATGGTCCACGATGGTCAAGGCATAGACGTAACCAGACCGGCTCGGTGTCAACTTCACGTGGTCCATGGCTACCAGTTCAAGTGGTTGTTTGGTGATTATGGGCTGCAGTGGTGCTCTTTGGCTCTTTTGATCGTTCCTTCTGAGGTTGCACGGGCCACAGTTTCTACACCACTGTTCGATTGATTTTCTCATCCCGACCCAATAAAATCTTTCTCTCAGAAGTACTTCTAGCTTTTTCCAACCAAAGTGACCAGCACCATTGTGGTAAGCCTCGAGGACCATCCTCACATCTTGTTTAGGCACGATAATCTGCCAAACCAATTCATGTGTTTTCGGATTGGTGTATCTTCTACAGAGTTTCCCTTGATACAGGAACATTTTGCCTCTCTCTTTCCAGAGTTGATGCGTCTCTTCTGGGGCATCCTCATCGGGATATGCACTTTGCTCAGTCAATAGTTCCTTCACTATCTTCACAGCCGGATTGCTATCTTGGGTGTCAGCCCATCTATGGTGTGCTAACGGATTAAAATTCACTTCTTGTTGTTTCTGATAGGTATTTGACTGACTATGTTTTGCCTTGGGCTGATGAAAGGCTGGTAGTTCGATTTCTTCAAGCTCCCCAATTTCTTCTTCTACATCTCTCAAGTGTGGCATCCGGGATAGGGCATCGGCATTTCCATTCTTGCGACCTGCTCGATACTTGATCACGAAGTTGTAATTAGATAACCGGGCTATCCATCGCTGTTCTAACGCACCTAATTTAGCCGTGTCTAGGTGGGTCAATGGATTGTTGTCAGTATAGACAATAAATTCTGCAGCGGTCAAATAGTGTTTGAAACGTTCAGTCACAGCCCAAACCACTGCCAGTAGCTCCAATTTGAAGGAACTATAATTTTCAAAATTTCTTTCAGTAGGCCGGAGTTTTCTACTTGCAAAGGCGATGACTTTCTCCCGACCTTCTTGCTTTTGTGACAGCACCGCTCCCAATCCCACATTACTGGCATCGGTGTAGAGGATGAAAGGTTGATGGTAATCCGGGTACGCCAGAACTTCTTCTCCGGTTAGTGCCTTCTTTAGTTGTTCAAAGGAGTCTTCTCTTTCGTTGTTCCACTGAAAAGGAGGGTTTCGGTTTGAAGGTTTCTTCGTCTGCCCTATCAAAGTGTCTTGCAAGGGCGCTGCCAATTTGGTAAATCCTTTTATAAATCTACGATAGTAACCCACTAATCCCAAGAATTGCCTCACTTCTTTTGCGTTGGTAGGTCTTGGCCAATCCCTTATGGCAGTTATTTTCTCGGGATCCGGTACTACTCCCTCCGAACTCACGATGTGCCCTAAGTATTGTACCTTGGGCTTGAGAAGGTGACATTTGGATGGTTTGATTTTCATACCATACTTGGATAAGGCTTCGAACACCTCTGCCAGGTCTCTTAAGTGCTGTTCGTAAGTCTTTGAGTAGACGATCACATCATCTAGGTACAGGAGGACGGTCTCGAAGTTCTTGTGTCCGAGGCAACATTCCATCAGTCGCTGGAAAGTACCGGATGCGTTGCAGAGTCTGAACGGCATGCGATTAAATTCGCTTAGACCCATTGGTGTGGTGAATGCCATTTTTTCTTTATCTCTCTCAGCCACAGGGACTTGCCAATACCCGCTTGTTAAGTCTAAGGTGGAAAAATAATTAGCAGATTTCAAAGCAGTCAAGGAATCTTCTATCCTAGGCAAGGGATAGGCGTCTTTATGGGTGATGTTATTAATCCGCCGGTAGTCTACGCACATTCTCATGGTTCAGTCCTATTTTTTGACAATCACCAGAGGGGCCGCCCAAGGGCTACAACTATTACCCCGGCCTGTTTCATCTCTCTCAGCATGTCCTTCGCGCATTGATAGTGAGCGGGCGGTATGGGTCTATATCTATCTTTTATCGGGGGATGGTCACCGGTGGGGATTGTACGTTCCACCCCTTCTATCCATCCGAAGTCCAATGGGTGTTTACTGAAGACCTGTTCATATTCCGTCACTAATCTATATACCCCTTGTCTTTGATGGGTAGGTGTTGAATCTACACCCACGTCTAGCTGTTGGCACCAATCCTCCGATTCTCCATCTGAGCCGTTATTTTCCACCTGACAGGTCGATTCTAAGGGCTCAATGGTTGTGATGGCATTGTTGTCAACAGTATATAACTTTGCCACTGTAGCGTACCTTGGCAAAGTGACCTCTTCCTCTCCACAGTTCAAAAGTCGTACCGGCACCCGTCCCCGGTGTACCTCGACCACCCCTCGTGCCGTGAGTATAGTGGGTCTGCTGTCGGTGTACGCTGGTTCTATTAAGGCTTGATAGTCTCGTCCTTTAGTACCAATGGCCGCTCTACACCATACCAGCATTTCTGTTTTTGGTGTGATTACAATAGACGTTGGATCACTCACCCTCACACTGCCGATTTCTCCACCTGCAACTTCTATCTGTTGCCTTAACATTAATACTTTTATTTCCCTCTGGAGAACTCTCTGCTGGCAGGATCGGGTGGTTTCAGCAATTTGTTGTAAGACAGAAATAACTTCGGAAAAGCAGTTCTCTAACACATTCATTCCTATCAATACAGTTGGTTCACAGTTCTGTCGGTCAACATCAACGACAATTATACCCTGTTTCTTCAATTCTGCTTTACCAATCTTTATGGTAATCTCCCTGAATCCTAGTTTCGGTACCAACTTACCATTAAGGCCCCGTCTCACATAGCGAGATCGCTAGCGAGATCGCTGCTGAGTCACAAGTTTTGTGACGCAACAGCGACCTCCATAGCGATCTCGCTATGTGTGACACGTACCAGCGATCAGGCCCCTGCTGTGAGATCGCTGGTCGTGTCGGAATGGCCTGGACCTTTTTTTGGTCGTTGAGGCCCCGCTGACATCGCTGAATCGGTGTGTGTGACACCGATCCAGCGATGTCTTCACTGGTAACCAGGGTAAACATCGGGTTACTAAGCGCAGGGCCGCGCTTAGTAACCCGATGTTTACCCTGGTTACCAGCGTAAATGTAAAAAAAAAAAAAACAGTACATACTCGCCTTCTGATGTCCGTCAGGTCCCTTGCCGTCTGCTTCCTGCTCTCACTGACTGCCGGCCGTACAGTGAGAAGTGAGAGCACAGCAGTGACGTCACCGCTGCGCTCTGCTCTCAGTGTACGGCCGGATCTCAGTCAGAGCAGGAAGCAGACGGCAAGGGACCTGGACACCGAAAGGCGAGTATGTACTGTTTGTTTTTTTTGGTAACCAGGGTAAACATCGGGTTACTAAGCGCGGCCCTGCGCTTAGTAACCCGATGTTTACCCTGGTTACCCGGGTGCTGCAGGGGGACTTCGGCATCGTTGAAGACAGTTTCAACGATGCCGAAGTCGTTCCCCTGATCGTTGGTCGCTGGAGAGAGCTGTCTGTGTGACAGCTCCCCAGCGACCACACAGCGACTTACCAACGATCACGGCCAGGTCGTATCGCTGCTCGTGATCGTTGGTAAATCGCTTAGTGAGACGGGGCCTTTACTGGCCCATATATCTAGTTCAACATCAGAGGGTCCTTTATCAATATCTACCTCAGCCCAGCACCTCTTATAAAGGATATATGGTATAGATGAAATCTGGGAACCTGTATCCGGCAAAGCGTTGAGGGGAATTCCGTCCAGCACGATAGGGATGATGGGTCGTCCTCCGATGTACCTGTCGTGCCAGGGTGTTGGGCCTTGAAAATTCATTCCTGCGAAGCGGCCCGCATTCCCAGGGGATTCCCGTTTAAATCACAATTTCGTGCAAAGTGGCCTGGCTGCTGGCAACGGTGGCAAATGGGCTGTCCATCCGGTTGGTAGCGGTCACGGGGTCGTCCTCTCCATGCCGGGTATCTCCGGGACCTCATCCATGGAACATCCTCTCTACGGTTTGCCAACTCCATCTTGGGTTCTCTCATCTCCTGCATGGTTTTAGCCATTGAAGCAACAACATCAGTTAAAGAGTCAAGCTTTTGCTGAAGAGCCTCATTAGTAATGGGCCCCAGGGACTTAGCACTGGCACCGGACGTAGCTGATGTCACTGGCATTCCCCGTTGCTGAAGTGCATCTGCCATGGGCTGTGTGAGATCCTGATCCCGAGGTGCCTCTGCCAGCTGGAGACGTATAGCGCTCTCCTTTAATTGGGCAAATGTCAATTCAGGGTCCTTAAAAACAAGCATGCTCACATGCCCCCGGTGAGAAGGGGTGTAGAGTCCCTCAATAAATTGATCTCTTAGCAGTTTATCGGCTCCTGTGTTAAAAATGGGTTCAGCCAGTGTAAGTGATTTAAGGGCTTCCTGCAGGTTTAAGGCAAAATCTCTCACGCCCTCATTAGCTTTTTGTTTGCAATTAAAGAATCGTACTTTAGCTTTGCTGCTGGCAGTGGTTTCAAATGTAGCTTTTAATCCAGCAAATATGCGTTCAACAGTACCTTTTAGATCAGTTGCCCATGCCGTGACTTCTCGCTTAGCATGGCCACTTAACTGCATCATTAGGAGACTAACACGCTGAGCTTCACCCACGGGGAACATATTAAAATGAGCCAGCATCTTTTCCCTGAAACCGTCAAGGGTATTAGGTTCACCTTCATACATTGAAAGCCACGGGCCACCCGGGGTAAATGGCATTAACACCGGCATGATGGGCGCCACTCCTTGTACTGCTGCGCTGCCAGGCTCTCTATCGACACTCTGTCTTTCAGCTGCATTAGCGTCGCCGGGTGCTGCGGTGTCTCCGTGCTGCGACATACTGTACCCCCTTAGTTAATCCAGACCCCTCCGGTCCCAGCTTCCGTCTAGATAATGTAGATTCGTTCCTCTGTGCAGCAGGATGACAATGACACGCCCCCTGCTGCCTCTAACTGCCGCACGCTCTGTGATGGTGGATTTTGAAGTTTTTCAGTTAAACTGGGGCTTGGGTAATGACGTAGCTCGATTAACAGTTTTGTGCCTGACGGTTATGAGATGATTACATCAGGGGATGGCAGCCATTTTTACCCCATTATAACCAATGGAGAAAAGTTACTTTCAATAGTTTTCAATGGGGAACGGGATTTTCTTTAACAAAGTCAATTTCCAAGACTTTTCATCCAAATTTTCACAGTTTCAGACTCCAATTACGGCACACAATACCCAGTGTACGGGCTGGCCCTATCCTGTTCGTGACGCCAGTTGTGACGCCCGGGAGACCGAGGTACCCAGCACCAGATCAATGAGGTCCGTCTCTTGAGGGGGATGTCACTAGTGGCTTGACCCGGTGCTGTGGCCTCAGTCGATGCACAGTGTAAGGGATATCATGAAGGAACAGACACTTACTTGGTCAGCAGCAGGTCCTCTCAGCTATGATGACCCCAATCCTGGGTCGATGGTTATTGTCCAAATGAAAGACTGAGGCGCTGAAACGTTTAACCAATTTACTTCAACAAAAAGGGATTTGCCACCAATACTGTCACCGGAGTCTGTATAAGAACCCTGAATTACTTTGACCCTGTCAGGATTTCCACCTCTTATTATGCGCAGTTTCTGTATGGCCCTGCTGCTGTTTGTGAACTGGCTGCCGACCCAATCTGTCTCTTCTGTGCTCTGGTTCGACGGACAACCCGAGTCCTTTTTGTCGGTTTGCCCCCTCTGGGAGTACCGCTGAACTCTGTGTCTGTTGTTGCGTCTTACCCCGGTGAAGCTGATATCACCTCACTTCCTTCCGGTTGCTGTATTATATATAATGAATATAGCCACGGATCCGGTATCCGTCTCTGCGCCTATTCTGGGTAGAGGTCATTACTACCCGGTTCTCACAATGTCCTTTTTCTCTATTCCTCTTTTCCTACTATCGGTATTACGGGCCTATAATCCGTCATAGGGCTGTTAGGAGTTCAGTTATACGACCTCTCACTTTCAGCTCCTCAACCCAACTGCCAATCTTTTTCTCAGACCAGAATAGATCAAGGGGAGTCTCTGGAGCTCCCCCTTCTGGCCGGAGATGGTAGTGCAGTCTTGCTATTTTAATATTTGTATTTTGTGTCAATAACTATTTTTGTGGCAAATACCCCTAGGGGCGCCACATTAGCAACCCGATGTTTACCCTGGTTACCCGGGGACCTCGGCATCGTTGGTCGCTGGAGAGCTGTCTGTGTGACAGCTCTCCAGCGACCAAACAGCGACGCTGCAGCGATCGTCATCGTTGTCTGTATCGCTGCAGCGTCGCTTAGTGTGAAGGTACCTTTACTGGAGATGTCTCATCTGATTGGAGTTATTCTCTTTTAGTTCTTTTCATCTGGTCAGACCTTCAGGTCAACATCTTCTAGCCACGACTCTTCTTGCCTAACTGCTCACCACAGTCCTAAAGGTCACATTTACAAATGCCCCCTGAATAAAAAATTCTGTACACTGCATTTCTGAATATGAATCACACCATTATTTTACAATAAGCATTAAAAAATAGATTGATAAGCCAGCACTGTGCTTCCCATTAGCTATAATTTCTGAGCCCAATAAGCATCAATTAATCAGTCACTGTGATTCTCCAACCAAAATTAATTCTAAGTCACTGGCCTGTGTCCTCTCTTCCTCAAATTCATTAGAAGTCCCTGTTTTATGTCCTCTCTTCCCTAAATTCATTATAAGTTGCTATCCTGGGTATAGCATCCACTAATTGCTAATTAGTTTTATGTCACTGATCGCATCCTCCCCCAACCCCCAATACATAATAAGTTCCTAATAGCGCCTCACCCACCTCCAATTCATTATAAGCCTCTGTAGAGCATTATCTCTCAAACTTCAATTCATCTATAAATTTTTGACAGTGTCCCCTCACCCCAATTCATTATAAGTTCCTGATAGCATCCACCCATCCACCCCCACGCTCCAATTAAATCTCTTAAATATAAGTCTCTGATAGCATCCCCCAATTCATTGTAAGTCCCTGTTAAGCGTTATCAGCCAGTTCCCAATTCATTATAAATCCCTGATAGCATCCCCCACACCACAATTCATTAGTCCTTCTATAGCATCTTCCCCACCACTCCACCACTCAAATCATTATACGTCTTTCCATAATATCCTATACCACCGCCAATTCATTATAAAGTGTCCTATCACCCTTTTTACACCCATCCTAGTCTTGCCACGGTATTAAAAAAAAAAAACGCTCACCTCATCAGACGATTCCCCTGCAGCATCCCTTCCTTCCTCTTTTTGGACGCGCATTTTCTAAATGACACAGACTGCATGCTGACTTCATCACACACCGGGCAGAGATAGCACAGGGCAGGAAGCAAAGGATAGTTTACAGCGGTTCCCCTACTATTTTCTACTGTAGAAATTAACATACAGTTACGTCCATATATATTTGGACAGAGACAACATTTTCTAATTTTGGTTATAGACATTACCACAATGAATTTTAAACAAAACAATTCAGATGCAGTTGAAGTTCAGACTTTCAGCTTTCATTTGAGGGTATCCTGTTGTGTATCCGCTTTTTGGGCTCCCCTGGTGGTTGCTGGTGGTACTGGTGACTTGTTTGCACTTTGCTTCTTCTGTTCACCTGCTTCCATCAGTGTTTGGGAGTTTCCTATTTAGCCTTGCTCTCCAGTCATTTCCTTGCCGGTCATCATTGTAACCAGAGCCTTCGGTTGCATGTTCCTGCTACTAGTCTGCTGATCAGCTAAGTGGACTTTGTCCTTTTGTTTTGTACCTTTTGTCCAGTTTGCAGTTTTTGTAATTCTCTGTAGCTGGAAGCTCTTGCGGGCTGAAATTGCCACTCCTGTGTCATGAGTTGACACAGGAGTCTTAAAGTAATTTCAGGATGGTTTTTGAAAGGGTTTTCAGTTGACCGTGAAGTCCTCTTTTGTATCCTTCTGCTATCTAGTAAGTGGACCTCTCTTTGCTAAATCTACTTTCATACTGTGTATGTCTTTTCCTCTTAATTCACCGTTATTACATGTGGGGGGCTGCTATCATCTTTTGGGGTATTTCCCTAGAGGTAAGCCAGGTCTGTTTCTTCCTCTACCAGGCGTAGTTAGTCCTCCGGCTGGCGCGTGGCATATAGGAAGCCATAGGTATGCTCCCTGGCTACTGTTAGTTGTGTGGTAGATTTAGCTCACGGTCAACTCGAGTTTCCATCACCCGAGAGCTCGTTCGTTACTTATATGTTTCTTACGTTCCCTTGCCATTGGGAACCATGACAGTATCCACATTAAAATTGGATGAAGAGTTTAGGAGTTTCAGCTCCTTAACATGTGCCACCCTGTTTTTAAAGGGACCAAAAGTAATTGGACAGATTAAATAATTTTAAATAAAATGTTCATTTCTAGTACTTGGTTGAAAACCCTTTGTTGGCAATGACTGCCTGAAGTCTTGAGCTCATAGACATCACCAGACGCTGTGTTTCCTCCTTTTTGATGCTCTGCCAGGCCTTCACTGCTGTGGTTTTCAGTTGCTGTTTGTCTGTGGGCCTTTCTGTCTGAAGTTTAGTCTTTAACAAGTGAAATGCATGCTCAATTGGGTTGAGATCAGGTGACTGACTTGGCCATTCAAGAATATTCCACTTCTTTGCTTTAATAAACTCCTGGGTTGCTTTGGCTTTATGTTTTGGGTCATTGTCCATCTGTAGTATGAAACGACGACCAATCAGTTTGGCTGCATTTGGCTGGATCTGAGCACACAGTATGGCTCTGAATACCTCAGAATTCATTCGGCTGCTTCTGTCCTGTGTCACATCATCAATAAACACTAGTGACCCAGTGCCACTGGCAGCCATGCATGCCCAAGCCATCACACTGCCTCCGCCGTGTTTTACAGATGATGTGGTATGCTTTGGTTCATGAGCAGTACCACGCCTTCGCCATACTTTTCTCTTTCCATTATTCTGGTAGAAGTTGATCTTGGTTTCATCTGTCCAAATAATGTGCTTCCAGAACTGTGCTGGCTTTTTTAGATGTTTTTTTAGCAAAGTCCAGTCTAGCCTTTTTATTCTTGATGCCTATGAGTGGCTTGCATCGTGCAGTGAACCCTCTGTATTTACTTTCATGCAGTCTTCTCTTTATGGTAGATTTGGATATTGATACGCCTACCTCCTGGAGAGTGTTGTTCACTTGGTTGGCTGTTGTGAAGGGGTTTCTCTTCACCATGGAGATTATTCTGCGATCATCCACCACTGTTGTCTTCCGTGGGCGTCCAGGTCTTTTTGCATTGATGAGTTCACCAGTGCTTTCTTTCTTTCTCAGGATGTACCAAACTGTAGATTTTGCCACTCCTAATATTGTAGCAATTTCTCAGACGGGTTTTTTCTGTTTTCGCAGCTTAAGGATGGCTTGTTTCACCTGCATGGAGAGCTCCTTTGACCGCATGTTTACTTCACAGCAAAACCTTCCAAATGCAAGCACAACACCTCAAGTCAACTGCAGGCCTTTAATCTGCTTAATTGAGAATGACATAATGAAGGGATTGCCCACACCTGTCCATGAAATAGCCTTGGAGTCAATTGCCCATTTACTTTTGGATAATTACTTTAAAAACAGGGTGGCACATGTTAACCCCTTCATGCCTTAGCCTATTTTGACCTTAATGACCTGGCCGTTTTTTGCAATTCTGACCAGTGTCCCTTTATGAGGTAATAACTCAGGAACGCTTCAACGGATCCTAGCGGTTCTGAGATTGTTTTTTCGTGACATATTGGGCTTCATTTTAGTGGTAAATTTAGGTCGATAATTTTTGCGTTTATTTGTGAAAAAAATGGAAATTTGGCTAAAATTTTGAAAATTTCGCAATTTTCAAATTTTGAATTTTTATTCTGTTAAACGAGAGAGTTATGTGCCTAAACAATGGAGATCCCCCACAAGTGACCCCATTTTAGAAACTAGATCCCCCCAAGGAACTTATCTAGATGCATAATGAGCACTTTGAACCCCCAGGTGCTTTACAAATTGATCCGTAAAAATGAAAAAGGGCCGGAGCACGCTCAGATTCAGATCTTGTTGCCGAGATCTCGCCCCGAGATCTCGGGAGACGAGATCTCGTTGACGAGATTTGAATCTAAGCGTGCGCGGGCCCGGCGGCCATTTTCCCGGCGCCCATGTTCTCGGAGGCCACCGCAACTTGCCATTCACGGATGAGCGGGGGGCCTCCAGGCTTTGACGAAATGCCGTCGGAGCCCCCACTGAGCCCAGAGAGCCGCTGCCACAGCCCCGCAGCACAGCCCCTACCCGCAGCACAGCCACAGCCACACCAGCATGGGAAGGGAGGCTGCATCGGGACCGCCGCCGCATGATTTGTAAGTATGTTGCGACTACAAGACGCACGCCCATTTTCCCCTTACATTTTTTGGGAAAAAAGTGCGTCTTGTAGTCCGAAAAATACGGTACTTTAACGGGTGATGACTTTTATTAGACTGACTGTCATTTGCACCGACCATTTAGGAAAATCAGAGAAAAATGTCATTTGCATAATAATTTGGAACACAGTGTATATATGTACTTAACTGTATGTCCTGATGTAAGTGTATAAGCAAAGGTTAGGACCAGCTTGATTTTGGATATACCGTATATACTCGAGTACAAGCCAAGATTTTCAGCCCACTTTTTTGGGCTGAAAGTCCCCCTCTCGGCTTATACTCGAGTCATACCCAGGGGTCGACAGGGGAGGGGGAGCGGGGGCTGTCCCTGCAGGTCCCTGCTTCCCGGCGCTGCAGTTTGTTCCTGTAGTGAGCGGTCACATGGTACCACTCATTACAGTAATGAATATGCAGCTCCACCTCCCATAGGGGTGGAGCCGCATATTCATTACTGTAATGAGCGGTAACGGTGACCGCTCACTACAGGAAGAAAATGCGGCACTGGGGAACAGACGTGCAGCGACGGCGCCAGGAGCAGGTGAGTATGACGGGGGCAGTGTGCGATATTCACCTGCTCCTCGTTCCACCGTTGGCACCGCTGTCTTCCGCAGTGACGCTCAGGTCAGAGGGCGTGGTGACGCGATTAGTGCGCGCCGCCCTCTTCCTGAACATCGGTGCAGAGGATGGGAAGACACAGCGACGGTCAGGGGTGTAACGGGGAGCCGGTGACTATAGCAAGTGCTGGGGGCTGGAGAGGTGAGTATGTGATTTTTTATTTTTTTAATCGCAGCAACAGCATATGGGGCATTTTATGTGGCCATGTGCAGCATGATATGGGGCAAATATCTGTATGGAGCATCTTATGGGGCCATAATCCACATTTGTGTAGCATTATATGGGGAAAATGTCTGTATGGAGCATCTTATGGGGTCATAATCAACATTTGTGCAGCATTATATGGGGCATATTTTAATATGGAGCATCTTATGGAGCCCATCATAAACTGTATGGAGCATTATATGGGGCTCCTGATTCAATATGGATATTCAAAAACACTTAAACTACTGATGTCTCAATTAATTTTACTTTTATTGGTATCTATTTTTATTTTTAAAATTTACCAGTAGCTGCTGCATTTTCCACCCTAGGCTTATACTCGAGTCATTAACCCCTTAGTGACAGAGCCAATTTGGTACTTAATGACCGAGCCAATTTTTACAATTCTGACCACTGTCACTTTATGAGGTTATAACTCTGGAACGCTTTATCGGATCCCGCTGATTCTGAAAAAGTTTTTTCGTGACATATTGTACTTCAAGTTAGTGGTAACATTTCTTCAATATTACTTGCGATTATTTATGAAAAAAACGGAAATATGGCGAAAATTTTTTAAATTTTGCAATTTTCAAACTTTGTATTTTTATGCCCTTAAATAAGAGAGATATGTCACAAAAAATAGTTAATAAATAACATTTCCCACATGTCCACTTTACATCAGCACAATTTTGGAAACAAAATTTTTTTTTGTTAGGGAGTTATAAGGGTTAAAAGTTGACCAGCAATTTCTCATTTTTACAACACCATGTTTTTTTTAGGGACCACATCACCTTTGAAGTCATTTTGAGGGGTCTATATGATAGAAAATAACCAAGTGTGACACCATTCTAAAAACTGCACCCCTCAAGCTGCTCAAAACCACATTCAAGAAGTTTATTAACCCTTTACGTACTTCACAGGAACTGAAACAATGTGGAAGAAAAAAACGAACATTTAACTTTTTTTTGCAAACATTTTACTTCAGAACCATTTTTTTTAATGTTCACAAGTGTAAAAACAGAAATTTAACCACAAATTTTGTTGTGCAATAACGTAGAGCCGTGAAAATAAAAAATCGCATTTGTTTTCACAAAAATGATTTTTTCGCCCACAAATTCTTATTTTCACAAGGGTAACAGGAGAAATTAGACAACAAAAGTTGTTGTGCAATTTCTCCTGAGTACGTCGATACCCCACATGTGGGGGTAAACCACTGTTTGGGCGCACCGCAGAGCTTGGAAGAGAAGGAGTGTCGTTTTACTTTTTCAATGTAGAATTGGCTGGAATTGAGATTGGACGCCATGTCACGTTTGGAGAGCCACTGATGTGCCTAAACAGTGGAAACCCCCCACAAATGACACCATTTTGGAAACTAGACCCCTTAAGGAACTTATCTAGATGTGTGGTGAGCACTTTAAACCCCCAGGTGCTTCACAGAAGTTTATAACGTAGAGCCGTGAAAATACAAAAATCGCATTTTTTCTACAAAAATGATCTTTTTGCCTCCAAATTTTTATTTTACCAAGGGTAACAGGAGAAAATGGACCCCAGAAGTTGTTGTACAATTTGTCCTGAGTACACCCCATATGTGGGGGTAAACCACTGTTTGGGCACATGGCTGAGCTCGGAAGCAAAGGAGCGCCATTTGACTTTTCAATGCAAAATTGACTGGAATTGAGATTGGACGCCATGTCGCGTTTGGAGAGCCCCTGATGTGCCTAAACAGTAGAAACCCCCCAAAAGTGACCCCATTTTGGAAACTAGACCCCCCATGGAACTTATCTAGATGTGTAGTGAGAACTTTGAATGCCCAAGTGCATCACAGAAGTTTATAATGCAGAGTCGTGAAAATAAAAAATATTTTTTTTTTTACAAAAAAGATTTTTTAGCCCCCAAGTTATTATTTTCCCAAGGGTAACAAGAGAAATTGGACCCCAAAAGTTGTTGTCCAATTTGTCCTGAGTATGCTGGTACCCCATATGTGGGGGTAAACCACTGTTTGGGCGCATGGCTGAGCTCGCAAGGGAAGGAGCGCCGTTTTGGAATGCAGACTTTGATAGAATTGTCTGCTGGCGTTATGTTGCGTTTGCAGACCCCTAATGTACCTAAACAGTAGAAACCCCCAACGAGTGACCCCATTTTGGAAAATAGACCCCCCAAGGAACTTATCTAGATATGTGGTGAGAACTTTGAATGCCCAAGTGCTTCACAGAAGTTTATAATGCAGAGTAGTGAAAATAGAAAATATTTTTTTGTTTTTCCACAAAAAAGATTTTTTAGCCCCCAAGTTTTTATTTTCACAAGGGTAACAAGAGAAATTGGACACCAATATGTGTTCTCCAATTTGTCCTGAGTATGCTGGTACCCCATATGTGGGGGTAAACCACTGTTTGGGCACACGGCAGAGCTCGGAAGAGAAGGAGCGCCATTTTGGAATTCAGACTTTGATAGAATTGTCTGTGGGTGTTATGTTGCGTTTGCAGAGCCCCTGATGTACCTAAACAGTAGAAACCCCCCACAAGTGACCAAATTTTGGAAACTAGACCCCCTAAGGAACTTATCTAGATATGTGGTGAGAACTTTGAATGCTCAAGTGCTTCACAGAAGTTTATAATGCAGAGTAGTGAAAATAAAAAAATATTTTTTTTCCCACAAAAAAGATTTTTAGCCCCCAAGTTTTTATTTTCACAAGGGTAACAGGAGAAATTGGACCCCAAAAGTTGTTGTCCAATTTATCCCGAGTACGCTGATGCCCCATATGTGGGGGTAAACCACTATTTGGGTGCACGGCAGAGCTCAGAAGGGAGGGAGCACCATTTGACTTTTTAAGCGCAAAATTGTCTGTCGTGTTTGGAGACCCCCTGATGTACCTAAACAGTGGAAACCCCCCAATTCTAACTCCAACCCTAACTCCAACACACCCCTAACCCTAATCTCAACCCGATCCATAATCCTAATCACAACCCTAACGATAATCACAACCCTAACCCCAAAACAGCCCTAATCTCAACTCTAACCATAACCCTAATCAAAACCCTAAATCCAACACACCCCTAACCCTAATCTCAACCCTAACCTCAAACCTAACCCTAATCCCAATACACCCCTAACCCTAATCCCAACCCTAACCTTAACCCTAATCCCAACCCTAACCCTAATCCCAAACGTAACCCTAATCCCAACCGTAACCCTAATACCAACCCTAATCCAAACCCTAACCCTAATCCCAACTCTATCCCTAACTTTAGCCCCAACCCTAACCCTAACCCTAATTTTAGCCCCAACCCTAGCCCTAACCCTAACTTTAGCCCCAATCCTAACCCTAAATTTAACCCTAACCCTAGCCCTAACTTTAGCCCCAACCCTAACCCTAAGACTACTTTCACACTTGCAAAAAGTAGTTTAACCAACAGCACTCAGACATCCATGGTGCACGCTCCACAGTCCATGAATCCAACTGGACCAATACTCACAGAACCATTGAAGAAAGGAGCAGCATCCATGTCCAGGTGAAAAAATTTTCCAAAATCTTTATTCTGCCATTACAAACATGCAACGTTTCGGCTGGTAACCAGCCTTTATCAAGCATAAAATAGACCATCAGTGGCCATCTTAAATAGTGTGGAACCCACATTTGGGCCAATCACTATCAAGGGCGGCCTTTAATATATATATATCAAAATAACACATAATATGTACATATAATAAAAATACATGTCATTATGGCAGTTCAGCATACCATAAACCAGTGTATCATATAAGAACAGAACAAACCACATAAAAATAATAGAAATACAGCCATAGAGAGACATCCCACAAAAGGGTATCAGCCAATCACTTCCTCGCTATATGGTTGTCAAGGTGATCAACCCTCAGCATACATAGAGGCTCTCCAATCATGTTTATCGCTAATAAGCGCGCCAAACTAACCTCACATAATCCATTTTCGGAGTCCAAGAGCTGCAGGACGCCGGCGCACGCGCACAGGGACCCCTCCACGTCACCGGTCATGTGACCGCAGCGTGAGTGAACCCCTGCGCACGCGCACAGCAGCAGACAGCCGGGCACTCCCTCCCGAAACACATGATCACCAGCGCAGGCACGTGTGAGGCAGGGAGGCGCTGGAGCAGAGCGCATCCAGTCACACCCCCCGCCAATCACTCGGCCGCGCCGGACCCGTGTAGCGGGGAAGGAAAGGACCAGCCACATCCATGGCTATCGCACCACAGAATGGACGATGTTGTATACATAAAGGCATAACACCAGACATGAGGAGATCTGGCAAGATAAGGAGAAAAAAGGAATACGGCATAACAGACATCATGGTCAGACAATGGATATAATCCAAATATGCAGATTCCTTGTATCCTCCTGATGTCCCTGGATGTCAAATCCCGTAGTAAACTAAAAAAAGAACAAAAAAAGAACATCACTTACACAATTAATAAAATTCATAATATGTACAAAACAGAAGAGGAGCTCCAAATCTGGAAGAGGGAAGGGGGTTAGGGATTCAGGGCAAGCACACTTGAAGGTTATATTCAATATTCAACCCCTTGGGTTGCAAAGTCTCCAATGTGGAGATCCACCTTAGTTCTTTTTGTTTCAATATTTTTACCCTATCTCCCCCCCTCCTCAACACAGGGACCCCATCGATAACCCTGAACCTTAATTGATTGATAGAGTGCCTACAATCATGAAAATGTTTAGGAATTGGCAAATCGAGCATTTGCGTCCTGATGGTGCTCTTATGTTTGCTCACACGTGACCTTATCTCCATTGTGGTCTCACCAACATACATGAGACCACATGGACATGTTATTAAATAGATCACAAATTTAGAAGAACACGTGTACCGTTCTTTAATCAAAAACCTCTTTCCAGTGTGGGGATGACTAAAACTATCCCCTTTCAACATATTACTGCAACATGAACAATTTAAACAGGGAAAGTTGCCCATCCGTGGTGGACATAACGTCCTTTGGAGGGCAACCTTGCCTGTCCCGACATCAGAATTAACCAATCGGTCCTTCAGATTGCGGCCCCTTCTATATGAAAGAATGGGACGCAGACTGAAGTCCTGCACAAGAGGCAAACCTTTATTCAGTATTCCCCAGTGTTTATTAAGGATATTGGCAATCCCATTACTAGCTGGGCAATACGTGGAGACGAATGGTACACGTTTTTGTTTCACTTTGGCTCTATGTACTGTCAAGTCACCATCCGATAACTCACTTATCTTCTCTTTTTGGCGAATCACCTTCCTACTAGGATAGCCCCTGCAGATAAACTTTTCACACATCTCCTCCAACCTCAAATCCCGTGTGTCACTATCAGAGACTATCCTACGTACACGAACCAATTGGCTCCACGGCAACGAATCCATCATCCTCCTGGGGTGATAACTGTCATAATATAGAAGACTATTCTTGTCAGTAATTTTCGTAAATAAATCAGTACACAAAATGTCGCCTTGTTTGTACACCATCGTATCTAAGAACTGTAAACGATCCACCGAATGTGTCATGGTGAATCTCAGTTCTGGATGCACACCATTGAGTTCCACCAAGAACAACGAGAGCTCATCTTGAGATCCCTCCCACACACAGAAGATGTCGTCGATGTAGCGCCACCAGGCCCGGACATGACCCCAGAAGCTGGAACTGTACACGAATTGGTCCTCGAGCACCGCCATGTAGATGTTAGCATAAGTGGGGGCCACGTTGGACCCCATGGCGGTGCCCCGTAGCTGCTGGTAGTACACATCCCCAAAAAGGAAGAAATTCCTCGTGAGGATGAACTCCAGCAGCGTGAGGACCAACCGTGCACATTCAGGGGCCACCTCCGAGCCCGATAGCGCCACACCGACAGCATCCAGACCCCTTTCGTGTTCAATAGATGTATACAAAGATACAACGTCAAAGGACACTAGGATAGTAGAGGCACTGACTCGAACATTGCTGATTTTTTCTAAGAAGTCACCTGTATCCCTAATATAGGAACGAGCGGAGGTAGCGAAACATCGAAGAACCTTATCCAGGAAGATCGCCACCTTATTGCACATAGACCCTCTCCCCGATACAATCGGACGTCCGGGGGGACAAAACAAATCTTTGTGAATCTTAGGGAGGGTATACAAAACTGGGGTAATAGGGGCATCTACAAACAAAAATTCCGAAAGCTTCTGATCAATAAGTCCACTAGTCAAGGAATCCTCGATCAGAAGTTTAAGTTCCCTTTGGAACCGAGTAGTGGGGTCACAATGTAACTTCAAATATACCGCAGTATCGGCCAACTGTCCCATGATTTCTGCTCTATACTTGACTGTATCCATAACTACAACCGCACCGCCTTTGTCGGCCGGCTTGATTGTAATTTCAGTCTTATTTGATAAACTAGCAAGAGCACGTCTTTCCATATTGGATAGATTATTATATCCAGAATTCCGGAAGCTGGATTTCAACCGTTTAACATCCCTCTCCACTAATTCAACATATGATTCAACGAAATGATTTTTAATCGGGGGTAGAAAGGAGCTCCGATTAAACAAACCCGCCCCTTTAAGGGTAAAACCACACACATCAACCCCTGTCGTCCCATCAGAATCATATTCAGACCCCGAAAAATAAGTGGTCAAACGTAATCTCCTGAAAAAAGCAAATAAATCACATTCAATCTGAAACCAGTCCGGTAGATTTTTAGGACAAAACGAGAGCCCCTTAGATAACACATCATACTCAGTCTCCGAAAGTTGTACAGATGATATATTTACCACCAGTTCTCTATGCTTCAGTGTATTTTCCGCCGCTCGTCCATGTTCCGTGTTCTCATCGGGGATCTGTGAAACTTCCTCCGTTCTTGCTCTGTAGCGTTGCCTCCTGTGTTTCCTCCCGCCTCTGTGCTTCCTCCTTTTGCTGGTACTTTGTCCGCCTTCTTGGCACCTAAAAAAACGGAAGAAGAGGAAGAGGCTCCAATAATGGAGTCGTCGGTAGAGTCAGATTCTGCTGTAGTGAAACCAAATTTATGTGGGTCTTTCGCTCGTGGTCTCCTTCTATTTCTTTGTTGGAAGGCTCTAGGTCTCCTATTATTCAACACAGCTTGTGTACCAGATTGCCATGAAAAAACACGGCCCGACTTATAGTCTTCCACATCCCGAAACCACTTAACTCTCTTAGTCTTTTCATTTTCCTCACGAAACTTAACCAAGTTCGCCTCTAGTCGAGATTTATACGCCTCCAAGTCTTGTGCAGTCATTAGATCAATCAGTTGTAACTCTAAATCTGCCACACCAGATTTTACAAGCTCCATTTCTTTCTGAAGAAATTCAATATTCAGGAGCATTATGTCAAAGGCAAACTTATTTGTGATAGACTCAAATTTGTTACAAAACTGCACATTCTTGGCAAGCAAAGTCGGGCGTAGATGTGGCCGTAGGCCCCGTGGTATTCTACGGGCTTTATAATACTCAATCAGAGTTGTCATATGCAGTTCAAGAGAAATCAGTCTCCTTTTTTCACTCTCATGTTTCTTGCGGAGCATATCTGCAGTAGGTCTACTCAAAAAGGCATTATCAACAGAGGTACCGGATAAGATCCGTAGAGCGTCCTCCTCTGTATACGAAAAAGTTGCGGCAGTCTCCAGTTCACCCACCTCTGGAACAATAGAAGGCTCCATAGCCTATCTCCGATGCACGCTGGTTCAGATTCAATCGGCATACAAAAAGTAGTTTAACCAACAGCACTCAGACATCCATGGTGCACGCTCCACAGTCCATGAATCCAACTGGAGCAATACTCACAGAACCATTGAAGAAAGGAGCAGCATCCATGTCCAGGTGAAAAAATTTTCCAAAATCTTTATTCTGCCATTACAAACATGCAACGTTTCGGCTGGTAACCAGCCTTTATCAAGCATAAAATAGACCATCAGTGGCCATCTTAAATAGTGTGGAACCCACATTTGGGCCAATCACTATCAAGGGCGGCCTTTAATATATATATATCAAAATAACACATAATATGTACATATAATAAAAATACATGTCATTATGGCAGTTCAGCATACCATAAACCAGTGTATCATATAAGAACAGAACAAACCACATAAAAATAATAGAAATACAGCCATAGAGAGACATCCCACAAAAGGGTATCAGCCAATCACTTCCTCGCACCTTGACAACCATATAGCGAGGAAGTGATTGGCTGATACCCTTTTGTGGGATGTCTCTCTATGGCTGTATTTCTATTATTTTTATGTGGTTTGTTCTGTTCTTATATGATACACTGGTTTATGGTATGCTGAACTGCCATAATGACATGTATTTTTATTATATGTACATATTATGTGTTATTTTGATATATATATATTAAAGGCCGCCCTTGATAGTGATTGGCCCAAATGTGGGTTCCACACTATTTAAGATGGCCACTGATGGTCTATTTTATGCTTGATAAAGGCTGGTTACCAGCCGAAACGTTGCATGTTTGTAATGGCAGAATAAAGATTTTGGAAAATTTTTTCACCTGGACATGGATGCTGCTCCTTTCTTCAATGGTTCTGTGAGTATTGGTCCAGTTGGATTCATGGACTGTGGAGCGTGCACCATGGATGTCTGAGTGCTGTTGGTTAAACTACTTTTTGTATGCCGATTGAATCTGAACCAGCGTGCATCGGAGATAGGCTATGGAGCCTTCTATTGTTCCAGAGGTGGGTGAACTGGAGACTGCCGCAACTTTTTCGTATACAGAGGAGGACGCTCTACGGATCTTATCCGGTACCTCTGTTGATAATGCCTTTTTGAGTAGACCTACTGCGGATATGCTCCGCAAGAAACATGAGAGTGAAAAAAGGAGACTGATTTCTCTTGAACTGCATATGACAACTCTGATTGAGTATTATAAAGCCCGTAGAATACCACGGGGCCTACGGCCACATCTACGCCCGACTTTGCTTGCCGAGAATGTGCAGTTTTGTAACAAATTTGAGTCTATCACAAATAAGTTTGCCTTTGACATAATGCTCCTGAATATTGAATTTCTTCAGAAAGAAATGGAGCTTGTAAAATCTGGTGTGGCAGATTTAGAGTTACAACTGATTGATCTAATGACTGCACAAGACTTGGAGGCGTATAAATCTCGACTAGAGGCGAACTTGGTTAAGTTTCGTGAGGAAAATGAAAAGACTAAGAGAGTTAAGTGGTTTCGGGATGTGGAAGACTATAAGTCGGGCCGTGTTTTTTCATGGCAATCTGGTACACAAGCTGTGTTGAATAATAGGAGACCTAGAGCCTTCCAACAAAGAAATAGAAGGAGACCACGAGCGAAAGACCCACATAAATTTGGTTTCACTACAGCAGAATCTGACTCTACCGACGACTCCATTATTGGAGCCTCTTCCTCTTCTTCCGTTTTTTTAGGTGCCAAGAAGGCGGACAAAGTACCAGCAAAAGGAGGAAGCACAGAGGTGGGAGGAAACACAGGAGGCAACGCTACAGAGCAAGAACGGAGGAAGTTTCACAGATCCCCGATGAGAACACGGAACATGGACGAGCGGCGGAAAATACACTGAAGCATAGAGAACTGGTGGTAAATATATCATCTGTACAACTTTCGGAGACTGAGTATGATGTGTTATCTAAGGGGCTCTCGTTTTGTCCTAAAAATCTACCGGACTGGTTTCAGATTGAATGTGATTTATTTGCTTTTTTCAGGAGATTACGTTTGACCACTTATTTTTCGGGGTCTGAATATGATTCTGATGGGACGACAGGGGTTGATGTGGGTGGTTTTACCCTTAAAGGGGCGGGTTTGTTTAATCGGAGCTCCTTTCTACCCCCGATTAAAAATCATTTCGTTGAATCATATGTTGAATTAGTGGAGAGGGATGTTAAACGGTTGAAATCCAGCTTCCGGAATTCTGGATATAATAATCTATCCAATATGGAAAGACGTGCTCTTGCTAGTTTATCAAATAAGACTGAAATTACAATCAAGCCGGCCGACAAAGGCGGTGCGGTTGTAGTTATGGATACAGTCAAGTATAGAGCAGAAATCATGGGACAGTTGGCCGATACTGCGGTATATTTGAAGTTACATTGTGACCCCACTACTCGGTTCCAAAGGGAACTTAAGCTTCTGATCGAGGATTCCTTGACTAGTGGACTTATTGATCAGAAGCTTTCGGAATTTTTGTTTGTAGATGCCCCTTGTCATGTTCTCAATGGCAAGAGAACATAGCATCAGCATATATAGGAACTAGCTCTTGGAAGATGGAAACTGAGCTGACCATGAACTAAACCTAACGCACAACTAGCAGTGGCCGGGTAGCATGCCTACGTTGATTCTAGATGCCCAGCACCAGCCGGAGGACTAAATAATGCTAGCAGAGGAAAATATTAGTCCTAGCTCACCTCTAGAGAAATACCCCGAAAGGAGACAGAGGCCCCCCACATGTATTGGCGGTGAATTAAGATGAAATTACAAACGTAGTATGAAAATAGGTTTAGCAAATTTGAGGTCCACTTACTACATAGCAGAAGACAGAAAGGACACTTTCATGGTCAGCTGAAAACCCTATCAAAACACCATCCAGGAATTACTTTAAAACTCTGGCATTAACTCATAACACCAGAGTGGCAATTCCTGTTCACAAGAGCTTTCCAGACACAGTAACGAAACTTCAGCTGTGAACTGGAACAAAAATGCAAAAACAAACATGGACAAGAGTCCAACTTATCTAGTAGTTGTCTAGGAGCAGGAACAAGCACAGAGAGGCTTCTGATAACATTGTTGACCGGCAAGCAACTAACAGAGCAGCAAGGTTATATAGCGACTCCCACATCTTGATGGGAACAGGTGAACAGAGAAGATGACAACACCAGTTCAATTCCACCAGTAGCCACCGGGGGAGCCCAGAATCCAAATTCACAACAGTACCCCCCCCTCAAGGAGGGGGCACCGAACCCTCACCAGAACCACCAGGGCGATCAGGACGGGCCCTATGAAAGGCACGAACCAGATCAGAGGCATGAACATCAGATGCATTCACCCAAGAATTATCCTCCTGGCCGTATCCCTTCCACTTGACCAGATACTGGAGTCTCCGTCTGGAAACACGAGAGTCTAAGATTTTCTCCACAACGTACTCCAACTCACCCTCAACCAACACCGGAGCAGGAGGCTCAACGGAAGGCACAACCGGTACCTCATACCTGCGCAATAATGACCGATGAAAAACGTTATGAATAGAAAAGGATGCAGGGAGGTCCAAACGGAAGGAAACAGGGTTAAGAATCTCCAATATCTTATACGGGCCGATGAACCGAGGCTTAAACTTAGGAGAAGAGACCCTCATAGGGACAAAACGAGAAGACAACCACACCAAATCCCCAACACAAAGCCGAGGACCGACACGACGGTGGCGGTTGGCAAAAAGCCGAGTCTTCTCCTGGGACAACCTCAAATTGTCCACCACCTGTCCCCAGATCCGATGCAATCTCTCCACCACAGCATCCACTCCAGGACAATCCGAAGTTTCCACCTGACCAGAGGAAAATCGAGGATGAAACCCCGAATTACAGAAAAACGGGGACACCAAAGTGGCAGAGCTGGCCCGATTATTAAGAGCGAACTCCGCCAATGGCAAAAAAGCAACCCAATCATCCTGGTCAGCAGACACAAAACACCTCAGATATGTCTCCAGGGTCTGATTAGTCCGCTCGGTCTGGCCATTCGTCTGAGGATGGAAAGCGGACGAAAAAGACAAATCTATGCCCATCCTAGCACAGAATGCCCGCCAAAATCTAGACACGAATTGGGTCCCTCTGTCAGAAATGATATTCTCAGGAATACCATGCAAACGAACAACATTTTGAAAAAACAGAGGAACCAACTCGGAAGAAGAAGGCAACTTGGGCAGAGGAACCAAATGGACCATCTTAGAGAAACGGTCACACACCACCCAGATGACAGACATCTTCTGAGAAACAGGCAGATCTGAAATAAAATCCATCGAGATGTGCGTCCAAGGCCTCTTAGGAATAGGCAAGGGCAACAATAATCCACTAGCCCGAGAGCAACAAGGCTTGGCCCGAGCACAAACGTCACAAGACTGCACAAAGCCTCGCACATCTCGTGACAGGGAAGGCCACCAGAAGGACCTTGCCACCAAATCCCTGGTTCCAAAAATGCCAGGATGACCTGCCAACGCAGAAGAATGAACCTCAGAGATGACTCTACTGGTCCAATCATCAGGAACAAACAGTTTATCAGGTGGGCAACGATCCGGTCTATCCGCCTGAAACTCCTGCAAGGCCCGCCGCAGGTCTGGAGAAACGGCTGACAATACCACTCCATCCTTAAGGATACCTGTGGGCTCAGAGTTACCAGGCGAGTCAGGCTCAAAACTCCTAGAAAGGGCATCCGCCTTAACATTCTTAGAACCCGGTAGGTATGACACCACAAAATTAAACCGAGAGAAAAATAATGACCAGCGCGCCTGTCTAGGATTCAGGCGCCTGGCGGTCTCAAGATAAATCAAGTTTTTGTGGTCAGTCAATACCACCACCTGATGTCTGGCCCCCTCAAGCCAATGGCGCCACTCCTCAAAAGCCCACTTCATGGCCAAAAGCTCCCGATTCCCAACATCATAATTCCGCTCAGCGGGCGAAAATTTACGGGAAAAGAAGGCACAAGGCCTCATCACGGAGCAGTCAGAACTTTTCTGCGACAACACTGCCCCAGCTCCGATCTCAGAAGCGTCAACCTCAACCTGAAAAGGTAGAGCAACATCAGGCTGACGCAACACAGGGGCAGAGGAAAAACGGCGCTTAAGCTCCCGAAAGGCCTCCACAGCGTCAGGGGACCAATCAGCAACATCAGCACCCTTCTTAGTCAAATCGGTCAATGGTTTAGCAATATCCGAAAAACCAGCAATAAATCGACGATAAAAGTTAGCAAAGCCCAAAAATTTCTGAAGACTCTTAAGAGAAGAGGGCTGCGTCCAATCACAAATAGCTTGAACCTTGACAGGATCCATTTCAATGGAAGAGGGAGAAAAAATATATCCCAAAAAGGAAATCCTCTGTACCCCAAAAACACACTTAGAACCCTTCACACACAAAGAATTAGACCGCAAAACCTGGAAAACCCTCCTGACTTGCTGGACATGAGAGTCCCAGTCATCCGAAAAAATCAGAATATCATCCAGATACACAATCATAAATTTATCCAAATAATCGCGAAAAATATCATGCATAAAGGACTGGAAAACTGACGGAGCATTAGAAAGACCAAAAGGCATCACTAAATACTCAAAGTGGCCCTCGGGCGTATTAAATGCGGTTTTCCACTCATCCCCCTGCCTGATACGCACCAAATTATACGCCCCACGAAGGTCAATCTTAGAGAACCACTTGGCCCCCTTTATGCGAGCAAACAAATCAGTCAGCAACGGCAATGGGTATTGATATTTTACAGTGATTTTATTCAAAAGCCGATAATCGATACATGGTCTCAAAGAGCCGTCTTTTTTTGACACAAAGAAAAAACCGGCTCCTAAGGGAGATGACGATGGACGAATATGTCCCTTTTCCAAGGACTCCTTTATATATTCTCGCATAGCAGCATGTTCAGGCACAGACAGATTAAATAAACGACCCTTTGGGTATTTACTACCCGGGATTAAATCTATGGCACAATCGCACTCTCGGTGCGGAGGTAATGAACCAAGCTTGGATTCTTCAAAGACGTCACGATAATCAGACAGGAACTCAGGAATTTCAGAGGGAATAGATGATGAAATGGAAACCACAGGTACATCCCCATGAGCCCCCTTACATCCCCAGCTCAACACAGACATAGCTTTCCAGTCGAGGACTGGGTTGTGAGATTGCAGCCAAGGCAATCCTAGCACCAAATCATCATGTAGATTATGCAGCACCAGAAAGCGAATAATCTCCTGGTGATCCGGATTAATACGCATAGTTACTTGGGTCCAGTATTGTGGTTTATTATTAGCCAATGGGGTGGAGTCAATCCCCTTCAGAGGAATAAGAGTCTCCAAAGGCTCTAAATCATACCCACAGCGTTTAGCAAAGGACCAATCCATAAGACTCAAAGCGGCGCCAGAGTCGACATAGGCGTCCGTAGTAATAGATGACAAAGAGCAAATCAGGGTCACAGATAGAATAAACTTAGACGGTAAGGTGCAAATGGAAACAGATTTATCAAGCTTTTTAGTGCGCTTAGAGCATGCTGATATAACATGAGTAGAATCACCACAATAGAAACACAACCCATTTTTCCGTCTAAAATTCTGCCGCTCGCTTCGGGACAGAATTCTATCACACTGCATACTCTCTGGCGACTTCTCAGTGGACACCGCCAGATGGTGCACTGGTTTGCGCTCCCGCAAACGCCTATCGATCTGAATAGCCATTGTCATGGACTCATTCAGACCCGCAGGCACAGGGAACCCCACCATAACATCCTTAATGGCATCAGAGAGACCCTCTCTGAAAGTCGCCGCCAGGGCGCACTCATTCCACTGAGTAAGCACAGACCATTTACGGAATCTTTGACAGTAAATTTCCGCTTCATCTTGCCCCTGAGATAGGGACATCAAAGTTTTTTCTGCCTGAAGCTCCAAATGAGGTTCGTCATAAAGCAACCCCAAGGCCAGAAAAAACGCATCCACATTGAGCAACGCAGGATCCCCTGGTGTCAATGAAAAAGCCCAGTCTTGAGGGTCGCCCCGGAGCAAGGAAATCACAATCCTGACCTGCTGTGCAGGGTCTCCGGCAGAGCGAAATTTCAGGGACAAAAATAATTTGCAATTATTTCGAAAATTCTGAAACCCAGATCTATTCCCCGAGAAAAATTCCGGCAAAGGAATTCTCGGCTCAGATACAGGTGCATGACAAACAAAGTCTTGCAAATTTTGTACCTTCGTGGCGAGATTATTCAAACCTGCAGTCACACTCTGAAGATCCATTACAAACAGGTGGACACAGAGCCATTCAAAGATTAGAAGGAGAAAAAAAAAAAAAAAAAAAAAATTCTCAGCAGACTTCTTATTTCTCTCCTTTCTCAGCCAAGGATTTTAACCCTTTAGTGGGCCGGTCAAACTGTCATGTTCTCAATGGCAAGAGAACATAGCATCAGCATATATAGGAACTAGCTCTTGGAAGATGGAAACTGAGCTGACCATGAACTAAACCTAACGCACAACTAGCAGTGGCCGGGTAGCATGCCTACGTTGATTCTAGATGCCCAGCACCAGCCGGAGGACTAAATAATGCTAGCAGAGGAAAATATTAGTCCTAGCTCACCTCTAGAGAAATACCCCGAAAGGAGACAGAGGCCCCCCACATGTATTGGCGGTGAATTAAGATGAAATTACAAACGTAGTATGAAAATAGGTTTAGCAAATTTGAGGTCCACTTACTACATAGCAGAAGACAGAAAGGACACTTTCATGGTCAGCTGAAAACCCTATCAAAACACCATCCAGGAATTACTTTAAAACTCTGGCATTAACTCATAACACCAGAGTGGCAATTCCTGTTCACAAGAGCTTTCCAGACACAGTAACGAAACTTCAGCTGTGAACTGGAACAAAAATGCAAAAACAAACATGGACAAGAGTCCAACTTATCTAGTAGTTGTCTAGGAGCAGGAACAAGCACAGAGAGGCTTCTGATAACATTGTTGACCGGCAAGCAACTAACAGAGCAGCAAGGTTATATAGCGACTCCCACATCTTGATGGGAACAGGTGAACAGAGAAGATGACAACACCAGTTCAATTCCACCAGTAGCCACCGGGGGAGCCCAGAATCCAAATTCACAACAGCCCCTATTACCCCAGTTTTGTATACCCTCCCTAAGATTCACAAAGATTTGTTTTGTCCCCCCGGACGTCCGATTGTATCGGGGAGAGGGTCTATGTGCAATAAGGTGGCGATCTTCCTGGATAAGGTTCTTCGATGTTTCGCTACCTCCGCTCGTTCCTATATTAGGGATACAGGTGACTTCTTAGAAAAAATCAGCAATGTTCGAGTCAGTGCCTCTACTATCCTAGTGTCCTTTGACGTTGTATCTTTGTATACATCTATTGAACACGAAAGGGGTCTGGATGCTGTCGGTGTGGCGCTATCGGGCTCGGAGGTGGCCCCTGAATGTGCACGGTTGGTCCTCACGCTGCTGGAGTTCATCCTCACGAGGAATTTCTTCCTTTTTGGGGATGTGTACTACCAGCAGCTACGGGGCACCGCCATGGGGTCCAACGTGGCCCCCACTTATGCTAACATCTACATGGCGGTGCTCGAGGACCAATTCGTGTACAGTTCCAGCTTCTGGGGTCATGTCCGGGCCTGGTGGCGCTACATCGACGACATCTTCTGTGTGTGGGAGGGATCTCAAGATGAGCTCTCGTTGTTCTTGGTGGAACTCAATGGTGTGCATCCAGAACTGAGATTCACCATGACACATTCGGTGGATCGTTTACAGTTCTTAGATACGATGGTGTACAAACAAGGCGACATTTTGTGTACTGATTTATTTACGAAAATTACTGACAAGAATAGTCTTCTATATTATGACAGTTATCACCCCAGGAGGATGATGGATTCGTTGCCGTGGAGCCAATTGGTTCGTGTACGTAGGATAGTCTCTGATAGTGACACACGGGATTTGAGGTTGGAGGAGATGTGTGAAAAGTTTATCTGCAGGGGCTATCCTAGTAGGAAGGTGATTCGCCAAAAAGAGAAGATAAGTGAGTTATCGGATGGTGACTTGACAGTACATAGAGCCAAAGTGAAACAAAAACGTGTACCATTCGTCTCCACGTATTGCCCAGCTAGTAATGGGATTGCCAATATCCTTAATAAACACTGGGGAATACTGAATAAAGGTTTGCCTCTTGTGCAGGACTTCAGTCTGCGTCCCATTCTTTCATATAGAAGGGGCCGCAATCTGAAGGACCGATTGGTTAATTCTGATGTCGGGACAGGCAAGGTTGCCCTCCAAAGGACGTTATGTCCACCACGGATGGGCAACTTTCCCTGTTTAAATTGTTCATGTTGCAGTAATATGTTGAAAGGGGATAGTTTTAGTCATCCCCACACTGGAAAGAGGTTTTTGATTAAAGAACGGTACACGTGTTCTTCTAAATTTGTGATCTATTTAATAACATGTCCATGTGGTCTCATGTATGTTGGTGAGACCACAATGGAGATAAGGTCACGTGTGAGCAAACATAAGAGCACCATCAGGACGCAAATGCTCGATTTGCCAATTCCTAAACATTTTCATGATTGTAGGCACTCTATCAATCAATTAAGGTTCAGGGTTATCGATGGGGTCCCTGTGTTGAGGAGGGGGGGAGATAGGGTAAAAATATTGAAACAAAAAGAACTAAGGTGGATCTCCACATTGGAGACTTTGCAACCCAAGGGGTTGAATATTGAATATAACCTTCAAGTGTGCTTGCCCTGAATCCCTAACCCCCTTCCCTCTTCCAGATTTGGAGCTCCTCTTCTGTTTTGTACATATTATGAATTTTATTAATTGTGTAAGTGATGTTCTTTTTTTGTTCTTTTTTTAGTTTACTACGGGATTTGACATCCAGGGACATCAGGAGGATACAAGGAATCTGCATATTTGGATTATATCCATTGTCTGACCATGATGTCTGTTATGCCGTATTCCTTTTTTCTCCTTATCTTGCCAGATCTCCTCATGTCTGGTGTTATGCCTTTATGTATACAACATCGTCCATTCTGTGGTGCGATAGCCATGGATGTGGCTGGTCCTTTCCTTCCCCGCTACACGGGTCCGGCGCGGCCGAGTGATTGGCGGGGGGTGTGACTGGATGCGCTCTGCTCCAGCGCCTCCCTGCCTCACACGTGCCTGCGCTGGTGATCATGTGTTTCGGGAGGGAGTGCCCGGCTGTCTGCTGCTGTGCGCGTGCGCAGGGGTTCACTCACGCTGCGGTCACATGACCGGTGACGTGGAGGGGTCCCTGTGCGCGTGCGCCGGCGTCCTGCAGCTCTTGGACTCCGAGAATGGATTATGTGAGGTTAGTTTGGCGCGCTTATTAGCGATAAACATGATTGGAGAGCCTCTATGTATGCTGAGGGTTGATCACCTTGACAACCATATAGCGAGGAAGTGATTGGCTGATACCCTTTTGTGGGATGTCTCTCTATGGCTGTATTTCTATTATTTTTATGTGGTTTGTTCTGTTCTTATATGATACACTGGTTTATGGTATGCTGAACTGCCATAATGACATGTATTTTTATTATATGTACATATTATGTGTTATTTTGATATATATATATTAAAGGCCGCCCTTGATAGTGATTGGCCCAAATGTGGGTTCCACACTATTTAAGATGGCCACTGATGGTCTATTTTATGCTTGATAAAGGCTGGTTACCAGCCGAAACGTTGCATGTTTGTAATGGCAGAATAAAGATTTTGGAACATTTTTTCACCTGGACATGGATGCTGCTCCTTTCTTCAATGGTACTTTCACACTTGCGTCGTGTGGCATCCGTCACAATCCGTCGTTTTGGACAAAAAACGGATCCTGCAAATGTGCCCACAGGATGCCTTTTTTGCCCATAGACTTGTATTACTGACGGATGGCCACACGTCGCGTCCATCGTGCACTGGATCCGTTGTGTTTTGGCGGACCGTCGTCACAAAAAAAGTTCAATGTAACCTTTTTTTTGTACGTCGCGTCCGCCATTTCCGCGCATGCGTGGCCGTAACTCTGCCCCCTCCTCCCCAAGACATAGACTGGGCAGTGGATGCGTTGAAAAACTTCATCCACTGCCCACGTTGTGCACAATTTTCACAACGTGCGTCGGTACGTCGGGCTGACGCATTGCGACCGCCCCGTACCGACGCAAGTGTGAAAGAAGCCTAAGGCTACTTTCACACTAGCGTCGTACTCGGCCCATCCCAGTGTGTCGGGCTGACGTACCGACGCTAGCGTTGTAAGCGCCGCACAACGGTTGCAGAGGATGCTGTTTTTTCAACGCATCCGCTGCCCCATTGTGAGGTGCGGGGAGGCGGGGGCAGAGTTCCGGCCGCGCATGCGCGGTCGGAAATGGCGGACACTTCGCACAAAAAAAGTTACATGTAGCGTTTTTTTGTGCCGACGGTCCGCCAAAGCACGACGCATCCGTCACACGACGGATGCGACGTGTGGCAATCCGTCGCAATGTGTCGCTAATGCAAGTCAATGGAGAAAAAAACGCATCCTGCAAGCACTTTTGCAGGATGCGTTTTTTCTCCAACGACGCATTGCGACGGAAGCCAAAAAAACGCTAGTGTGAAAATAGCCTAACCCTAGCCCTAACCCTAAATTTAGCCCCAACCCTAGCCCTAACCCTAGCCCTAACCCTAACACTAACCCTAACCCTAGCCCTAACCCTAGCCCTAACCCTAGCCCTAACCCTAGCCCTAACCCTAACCCTAGCCCTAACCCTAACCCTAATTTTATCCCAAACTCGTCTCTCCTGCCGGCCGGCAGATGGCAGCAGATGGCGGGCGCACTGCGCATGCGCCCGCCATTTTCTTTGCAGAGGAAGAAGCCGGCCGGCAAGAGGAGATGCAGGAGGACCCGGGGACACCGGGTGAGTATGATAGGGTCCCCGAATTCCCCTATTTCTCTGTCCTCTGATGTGCGATCACATCAGAGGACAGAGAATTACAGATCGCTTTTTTTTTTTTTTTTTGCGGTCGCCGGTAAACAGTTAATTAAAGGCGATCGCAAAACAGGGGTCGGTAAAAACCGACCCTGATCATGTTCTTTGGGGTCTCGGCTACCCCCTGCAGCCGAGACCCCAAAGATCTTCCGGGTGCCGGGCGGCGGGCGCACTGCGCATGCGCCCGCCATTTTTTCCCGGAAAAAAGATGACGGCGCCCATCGGGAGCCACGAGGAGCACCGGGGGAGATAGGTGAGTATTTGGGGGCTATTGGGGGCCATCGGGGACACTATCGGAGGACAGAGAAATTAAATGGCAAATCGCGTTTTTGTTTTTTTTGTTGCGACCGCCGGTAAACGGTTAATTACCGGCGATCGCAACTCGGGGGTCGGTAAAAACCCCCCGAATCATGTTCTCTGGGGTCTCGGCTACCCTCGGCAACCGAGACCCCAGAGAATATCCGACTCTGGGGGGCGCTATTCACTTTTTCCACAGCGCCGTTAATTAACGGCGCTGTGGTTTAAGTACCCTTAGCGGCCGCCGTTAAAAGGCGTATCGGCGGTCGTTAAGGGGTTACGTTTTCCCAGTTTTTTGAGGCAAAATTAGGGGTGTCGGCTTATACTCGGGTCGGCTTGTACTCGAGTATATACGATACCTTGATGCTGGTGGGATGGCTTTTTAACCTTTTTATTCATTCCCAGGGGTTTTACAACCACGAGCACAACTGCTTTAGCAGAGCTCCTGGGTGTAAAATGATTTAACCCCTTCAGATGGATTTACATCGTGGGACTGACAGAACAACGGAAGGTATGGGATATTGTTGATTTTTTATTTTTCCTTTTTTACAGAATTATTATTATTTTATTATTATTTATTGTTTATTGTAAGGGCAGCACGGTGGCGCAGTGGTTAGCACAGCAGCCTTGCAGTGCTGGAGTCCTGGGTTCTAATTCCACCTTGGACAACATCTGCAAAGAGTTTGTATGTTCTCTCCGTGTTTGCGTGGGTTTTCTCCGGGCACTCCGGTTTCCTCCCACATTCCAAAGACATACTGATAGGGAATTTAGATTGTGAGCCCCATCGGGGACAGCGATGATAATGTGTGCAAACTGTAAAGCGCTGCGTAATATGTTAGCGCTATATAAAAATAAAGATTATTATTATTATTATTATTATTATTGTTATAGCGCCATTTATTCCATGGCGCTTTACATGTGAGGAGGGGTATACATAATAAAAACAAGTACAATAATCTTAAACAATACAAGTCATAACTGGTACAGGAGGAGAGAGGACCCTGCCCGCGAAGGCTCACAATCTACAAGGGATGGGTGAGAATACAGTAGGTGAGGATAGAGCTGGTCATGCAGCGGTTTGGTTGATCGGTGGTTACTGCAGGTTGTAGGCTTGTCGGAAGAATGAATGAGGGTCTTCAGGTGGATTAAGAGAATAATAAAATATTACAACACCCTGTGTCTTTATTTCAATAAAATACTTTTAAATAATGTGTGTGTGTTTTATTAACCATTTCGTACTATTGGATTAATAATGGATAGGTGTCATAATTGACGCCTCTCCATTATTAATCTGGCTTAATGTAATCTTACAATAGCAAGGTGACATTAACCCTTCATTACCCCATATCCCACCGCTACACGGGAGTGGGAAGAGAGTGGCCAAGTGCCAGAATAGGCGCATCTTCCAGATGTGCCTTTTCTGGGGTGGCTGGGGGCAGATGTTTGTAGCCAGGGGGGGCCAATAGCCATGGACCCTCTCTAGGCTATTAATATCTGCCCTCAGTCACTGGCTTTACCACTCTGGCAGAGAAAATTGCGCGGGAGCCCACGCCAATTTTTTCCGCAATTTAACCCTTTAATTTAATAGCTAGAGCCCCCAAATTTGACACACAGACACTTCTTACATTAGTGAAGAGGAATATGTAATAAAAGAAGGGATATGAGATGGCTTACTGTATGTAAACCATGTCTCATATCCTGTCGGGTTTGTGAAGGAGAGAGCAAAAGCCGGCAATTGAATTAGCGGCTTTTATGCTATCTAGCGCTACATTAAATATAAATATACATATATAGGTGTCTCACTGACATATATATGTATATATACACATTCTATGTGTATATATCTATTCTATTCTAACTTGTCAGTGTGATTTTACTGTACACAGCACTGATTTGCCGGCTTTTCAAAGGACACCGGTGCGTAAAAATTGGACAGCAATACGGATGTCATACGGATGTCATATGGATGTTGCGATAAAAAATCGCATGACACTCGCATGACACACGCATGACTTTCCTCCGTTTTTTCGGTCCATTAATCGGACTGTTTTGTCTCTCGCAAGTGGAAATGAGCCCGTAGGCAGGGTGTGGCAGCGTATTTTGCGCATGGCATCCTCCGTATGTAATCCGTATGGCATCCGAACTGCGATATTTTCTCGCAGGCTTGCAAAACCGACAACCCATGGATTTATGTGCCCAAATGTTTGTTAAAACATATATATATATATATATATATATATATATATATATATATATATATATATATATATATATATATATACACACACTCACCGGCCACTTTATTAGGTACACCTGTCCAACTTCTTGTTAACACTTAATTTCTAATCAGCCAATCACATGGCGGCAACTCAGTGCATTTAGGCATGTAGACATGGTCAAGACAATCTCCTGCAGTTCAAACCGAGCATCAGTATGGGGAAGAAAGGTGATTTGAGCGCCTTTGAACGTGGCATGGTTGTTGGTGCCAGAAGGGCTGGTCTGAGTATTTCAGAAACTGCTGATCTACTGGGATTTTCACGCACAACCATCTCTAGGGTTTACAGAGAATGGTCCGAAAAAGAAAAAAAATCCAGTGAGCGGCAGTTCTGTGGGCGGAAATGCCTTGTTGATGCCAGAGGTCAGAGGAGAATGGGCAGACTGGTTCGAGCTGATAGAAAGGCAACAGTGACTCAAATCGCCACCCGTTACAACCAAGGTAGGCCTAAGAGCATCTCTGAACGCACAGTGCGTCGAACTTTGAGGCAGATGGGCTACAGCAGCAGAAGACCACACCGGGTACCACTCCTTTCAGCTAAGAACAGGAAACTGAGGCTACAATTTGTACAAGCTCATCGAAATTGGACAGTAGAAGATTGGAAAAACGTTGCTTGGTCTGATGAGTCTCGATTTCTGCTGCGACATTCGGATGGTAGGGTCAGAATTTGGCGTAAACAACATGAAAGCATGGATCCATCCTGCCTTGTATGCAGCATCTTTGGGATGTGCAGCCGACAAATCTGCGGCAACTGTGTGATGCCATCATGTCAATATGGACCAAAATCTCTGAGGAATGCTTCCAGCACCTTGTTGAATCTATGCCACGAAGAATTGAGGCAGTTCGGAAGGCAAAAGGGGGTCCAACCCGTTACTAGCATGGTGTATCTAATAAAGTGGCCGGTGAGTGTATATATATATATATATATATATATATACTGTATATGTCATTGAGACACACAAATATATATATATATATATATATATATATATATATATATCTAATATATAAAGCTGAATGTGTGTGTGTGTGTATGTATGTATGTATGTATGTATGTCCGGGATTGGCATCTGAACCGTAGCAGCTACAGCCACAAAATTTTGCACAGTCACACGTCTGGACCCCGAGAGCGTCATAGGCTATGTTGTGAGGTGAAATTTTAACCCCGCGCTTTCCAATTCACCAAACAATTTTGCCCCTATCTACATAATGGGGAAAAAGTGAAAGGAAAAGTGTTGGAGGCGTCGCAGCTACAGGCACAAAATTTTGCACAGTCACACGTCTGGACCCTGAGAGCGTCAAAGCTATATTGTGAGGTGAAATTTTAACCCCGCGCTTTCCAAGTCACCAAACAATTTTGCCCCTATCTACATAATGGGGAAAAAATGAAAGGAAAAGTGTTGGAGGCAAATTAACAGCTGCCAGATGTGAACAAGGGGGACTTAAAGAATGACAGCGATGGCACCAAAGAGTATATACTGTACAGTTGCTAAGGTGGGGCCCCAACATGGGATAATCACACGACCACGGGGATATGAACACACACACAAAATGCGCCACACACTACCACGTGCTCGAACACATATACCACCCTCAGTGCACATTTCACCACACATACACCAACCTCGCCACATAAAAGTAGAAACACAAAAGTCGCCGCTCAAAACTCGCCACGCGCAAAACTCTCCACATGCAAAACTCGCCACACGTGCAAAACTCGCCACACGCAAAACTTGCACACGCAGAAAAATTGCCACACGCAGAAAAATTGCCACATGCACAAAAGTTGCAACACATGCAAAAGTTGCCTCACACAAAACTTGCACATACTCAAAAGGCACCACACATAAAACTCGCCACGCGCAAAACTCGCCATGCGCAAAACTTGCTGCACACAACTTGCTACACTAACCTGTCACATGCAACTCGACACACAAAAAGTTGCTACACGCATGTCGCCACACAAAACTCATCTCACAAAAGTCCCTACATGCATGTCGCCACACGCAACTCAACACACACAACTTGACACACGAAACTCGCCCTAAAACACACACAAGTCTGGTATCCTTCAAAAATAAAAATCTGATTAATAAGCAGACAAACTACAAGAGCAACAAATGTACCATATAGGAATCCGGCAGCTGTCAGTCACATGACCAGTCTATTATGTGTATGTGTGAGCTAATATATACTGCCAGGGGGTGGGCTTACTGTTGGCTGGGGATTTATCAGGCTGCCATTTTAGCTTACAAATACTGAGGTAAAAATACTGACCAAATAACGTGTGAACGAGGGCTAATACAGGAGGAGATGGCATACAGCTATATACTATATACAGGAGATGACACACAGGTATATACTATTTACAGGGGAGATGACACACAGGTATATACTATATACAGGAGGAGATGACACACAGATATATACTATATACAGGAGAGATGACACACAGGTATATACTATATAGAGGAGGAGATGACATACAGGTACATACTACATACAGGAGGAGATGACATACAGGTATATACTATATACAGGAGGAGATGACACACAGGTATATACTATATACAGGAGCAGATTACCTACAGGTATATAGTATATACAGGAGGAGATGACACAGGTATATGCTATGTATAGGAGGAGATGACATACAGGTATATACTATATACAGGAGATGACACACAGATATATACTATATATAGGTGAGATGACACACAGGTATATACTATATACAGGAGATTACATACAGGTATATCTAATATATAAAGCTGAATGTGTGTATGTATGTATGTGTGTATGTCCGGGATTGGCATCTGTACCGTCGCAGCTACAGCCACAAAATTTTGCACAGTCACACGTCTGGACCCCGAGAGCGTCATAGGCTATGTTGTGAGGTGAAATTTTAACCCCGCGCGTTCCAATTCACCAAACAATTTTGCTCCTATCTACATAATGGGGAAAAAGTGAAGGGAAAAGTGTTGGAGGAAAATTGACAGCTGCCAGATGTGAACAATGAGGACTTAAAGAATGAGAGCGATGGCGACAAAGAGTATATACCGTACAGTTGCTAAGGTGGGGCCCCGACATGGGATACTCACCACACACGGGGATATGAACACAAACACAAAATGCGCCACACACTACCACGTGCTTGAACACATATACCACCCTCAGCACACATTTCACCACACACACACACCAACCTCGCCACATAAAAGTCGAAACACAAAAGTCACCACTCAAAACTCGCTACATGCAAAACTCGCCATATGCAAAACTAGGCTCACGCAAAACTCGCCACACGTGCAAAACTCACCTCATGGAAAACTCACCTCATGCAAAACTTGCACACACAGAAAAATTGCCACATGTACAAAAGTTGCACCACATGCAAAAGTTGCCTCACACAAAACTTGCACATACTCAAAATGCACCACACATAAAACTCGCCACGCGCAAAACTCGCCATGCACAAATCTTGCTGCACACAACTTGCTACACTAACCTGTCACATGCAACTCAACACACAAAATGTTGCTACACGCATGTCGCCACACAAAACTCATCTCACAAAAGTCGCTACATGCATGTCGCCACACGCAACTCAACACACACAACTTGACACATAAAACTCGCCCTAAAACACACACAAGTCTGGTATTGTCCTTCAAAAATAAAAATCTGATTAATAAGCAAACTACAAGAGCAACAAATGTACCATATAGGAAATACGGCAGCTGTCAGTCACATGACCTGTCTATTATGTGTATGTGTGAGCTAATATATACTGCCAGGGGGGAGGGCTTCCTGTTGGCTGGGGATTTATCAGGCTGCCAATAGCAACCAATCACAGCTCAGCTTCTATTTTGCTACAGTTAATTAACCTGAGCTCTGATTGGTTAATATAGGCAACAAAGACATTCTCAGTATAACAAAGCTAATATATGTTGTGAAATGCTTCTATTTGCTTAGTTTTTGCCTTTTAATAATTACATTTCTATCTATTTGTTTTGTGGTTTTTGTGTGCAGAATAAATTTTTGTTAACACATTCTATTTTGCTAACAGCAGTCATTAACCCGGGCGAAGCCGGGTAGTACAGCTAGTATATTATATATACTGTATTTATGTTTAATTCAGCGCGAGATATGTGAAAAGCCGGTAATTCAATTGCCGGCTTTTTCTTTCTCCTTCACAAACCCGACATGATATGAGACATGGTTTACATACAGTAAACCATCTCATATCCCTTTTTTTTTGCATATTCCACACTACTAATGTTAGTAGTGTGTATGTGCAAAATTTGGGCACTGTAGCTTGTAAAATAAAGGGTTAAATCGCGGAAAAAATTGGCGTGGGCTCCCGCGCAATTTTCTCTGCCAGAGTGGTAAAGCCAGTGACTGAGGGCAGATATTAATAGCCTAGAGAGGGTCCATGGTTATTGGCCCCCCTGGCTAAAAACATCTGCCCCCAGCCACCCCAGAAAAGGCACATCTGGAAGATGCGCCTATTCTGGCACTTGGCCACTCTCTTCCCATTCCCGTGTAGTGGTGGGATATGGGGTAATGAAGGGTTAATGTCACCTTGCTATTGTAAGGTGACATTAAGCCAGATTAATAATGGAGAGGCGTCAATTATGACACCTATCCATTATTAATCCAGTAGTACGAAATGGTTAATAAAACACACACACATTATTTAAAAGTATTTTAATGAAATAAAGACACAGGGTGTTGTAATATTTTATTATACTGGTAATCCACCTGAAGACCTTCGTCCTGTAAAAAAGGTAACATAAAAAATCAACAATATCCCATACCTTCCGTCGCTCTGTCAGTCCCACGATGTAAATCCATCTGAAGGGGTTAAATCATTTTACAGCCAGGAGCTGTGCTAATGCAGTGCTAGTGGCTGTAAAACCCCGGGGAATTAATGGAGTGCAGGGGAATGTCCTGTAGTTACCTTGAGTCGCGGTGATGCGCCCTCTGCTGGATGTCCTCATATGAACTCGAGCCTGGGAAAAATTCCCACGCTCGAGTTCATATGAGGACAACCAGCAGGGCGCGCATCACCGCGACTCAAGGTATCTACAGGACATTCCCCTGCATTACATTCATTCACAACATTTTACAGACAGGAACGACTGCATTAGCACAGCTCCTGGCTGTAAAATGATTTAACCCCTTCAGATGGATTTACATCGTGGGACATACAGAAAATACTTTTAAATAATGTGTGTGTGTTTTATTAACCACTTTGTACTATTGGATTAATAATGGATAGGTGTCATAATTGACGCCTCTCCATTATTAATCTGGCTTATTGTCACCTTACAATAGCAAGGTGACATGAACCCTTCATTACCCCATATCCCACCGCTATACGGGAATGGGAAGAGAGAGGCCAAGTGCCAGAATAGATGCATCTTCCAGATGTGCCTTTTCTGGGGTGGCTGGGGGCAGATGTTTTTAGCCAGGGGGGGGGCCAATAACCATGGACCCTCTCTAGGCTATTAATATCTGCCCTCAGTCACTGGCTTTACCACTCTGGCGGAGAAAATTGCGCGGGAGCCCACGCCAATTTTTTCCGCGATTTAACCCTTTATTTTACAAGCTACAGCGCCCAAATTTTGCACATACACACTACTAACATTAGTAGTGTGGAATATGCAAAAAAAAAAAAAAGGGATATGAGATGGTTTACTGCATGTAAACCATGTCTCATATCATGTCGGGTTTGTGAAGGAGAAATGAAAAGCCGGCAATCGAATTACCGGCTTTTCCATAGAACATCGCTGCGCATTTCTCGCAAGTCACACTGCTGGTCCGTGTGTAATCCGTATTTTTCTCGCCCCCATAGACTTTCATTGGCGATTTTTTTGCGCAATACGGTGACAAACGCAGCATGCTGCAAATTTCTACGGCCGTACAAGACCGTATAATACGGATCAGTAAAATACGGCAGATAGGAGCTGGGACATAGAGAATCATTGTACCGTATGCAATCCGTATTTTCTGCACCTCTCATACATCCGTAAAACTCGCTAGTGTGACGCCGGCCTTATACAACGTTTAGGAAAACAGGAGTGATAAAAAAGCATATCCACTATCTCTATGTGTGCCATGACTGCAAACATTGAAAAGATGTTTAGGCTGCCGTCACACTAGCAGTATGTGGTCAGTATTTTACATCCGTATTTGTAAGCCAAAGCCAGGAGTGGTACAAATAGAGGAAAAGTATAATAGAAACATATGCACCACTTCTGCATTTATCACCCACTCCTGGTTTTGGCTTACAAATACTGATGTAAAATACTGACCAAATACTGATAGTGTGACGGCAGCCTTAGAAATATCTTTGTAAAGATATATGCATGCTACTGGGATGTTTTAGTCCATTTGACAGTTCACAAGTAGTTAACTTGTGCTCTAATTTCAGTTATATGGTTCTCTGCATTTTAACTGTGCACATTATTAAGTATAAGCCATTATTTCCCTGGAATCATAGATGCTTTAAAAGTTGGCAGCAGATGGAATATAAAGCTGCCAAAAACCTCACAGCATCAGTTGTAATAAGGATGTGCAGTGAATACTCAGTAAACCGAGTCATCCTAGATAATCAAGGCATATTCTCCAGCATCTTTACACTTGTCAACACAATAAATACTCAGCAAATTTTTTAGGGGTAAAAGTTTTTTTTATTTCTTTTTTGCAACAAATTCAATGCTAGGCTTTTTGTTTCATTTTTTGGGTTTCCTCAACAATGTGCGCACAGTTTTGATTATCCAGATGTTTTTACTAATTCATCATTTCAGATGTTTCAAAGTGTTTAAAAAAAATTTGCGCAATTGCACCCGAGTAAAATCTGTCTAAGGGTACATTTCCACTGGCGAGGAAAACGGACGAGTGCAATCCGATAAAAAATCGGATTGCACTCGGACCAATGTTATTCAATAGGTGTCTTTTCATTTGCGATTTTTTTCTCGGCCGAAATCGGACTGAGAAAAAAATCGCAGCTTGCTGCGATTTGCTGCGAGTCTCGGACGAGACTCGCCAATGCAAGTCAATGGGTGCGAGAAAAAAATCGCACAGCACTCGCACCATGCGAGTTCTGTCCGATTTTTACGCACCGGTGTCCTTTGAAAAGCCCTTTCAGACAAATGGACAGACAAATGGATTAATAATGGATAGGTGTCATAATTGACGCCTCTCCATTATTAATCTGGCTTAATATCACCTTACAATAGCAAGGTGACATTAACCCTTCATTACCCCATATCCCACCGCTACAGGGAGTGGGAAGAGAGTGGCCAAGTGCCAGAATAGGCGCATCTTCCAGATGTGCCTTTTCTGGGGTGGCTGGGGGCAGATGTTTTTAGCCACGGGGGGGCCAATAACCATGGACCCTCTCCTGGCTATTAATATCTGCCGTCAGTCACTGGCTTTACCACTCTGGCGGAGAAAATTGCGCGGGAGCCCACGCCAATTTTTTCCGCCATTTAACCCTTTATTTTAGCAGCTACAGCGCTGAAATTTTGCACATACACACTACTAACATTAGTAGTGTGGAATGTGCAAAAAAAAAGGGGATATGAGATGGTTTACTGTATGAAAACCATGTCTCATATCCTGTCGGGTTTGGGAAGGAGAAGGAAAAAGCCGGCAATTGAATTAGAGGCTTTAATGCTCTCTAGCGCTGCATTAAATATAAATATACATATATAGGTGTCTCACTGACATGTATATATGTATATATACACATTCTATGTGCATATATCTACTCTATTCTAACCTGTCAGTGTGATTTTACTGTACACGGCGCTGAATTGCCGGCTTTTCAAAGGACACTGGTGCGTAAAAATCGGACAGCAATACGGATGTCATACTGATGTCATACGGATGATGCGATTACAAATCGCATTGCACTCGCATTGCACTTGCATGACAATCGCATACGTTACATCCGTTTTTTCGGTCCAGATTACGGACCGATTTGTCTCTCGGCAGTGGAAATGTACCCTAATTTTGTAAAATGCAACATGGAAAAAGGTTTCCACGTCAGATTTGCCTGCACATAGGACCAACAGAGCGGGGCATTTGAATCATGTTCCCCATCCAATCCGGGCCCATATTATTCGAGTACAAAGGCTGACTATTCGTCTTGTGCAATAAATCAATTAGAAGTTGTTGTGAAATATCTTTATTAGTCCTATGGAGTGTGGCTTAAAGCATCTAGATAAGCCGATGGATTGGTTTGTTAAATTGGACTAATAAAACAGGTGTGCAAAATCAGACATGCACCATAAATTGTCTGAATATTTTTTTTTTTTAGATTTTTATTTTGCTTTTGTTTTTTTATTTACCATGCTAAGGTTTTGGTAAAACTGACCTGGCAACATGATTCTCCACGTCAGTACTAGTACGCTTTTACCAAACATGTATAGGTTTTTTATTTCAGTGGTGAAAACTTTGGAGGAAATTTGTAAAAAAAAAATATATAAATAATTTCTTGAGTCACCATGTAGGGGTAGATATTATGTTGTGATCGCCTCTTATTGCATTTCATTGACTTTTTGCGGTGGCCAAAAAAGGTAATACTTGGGTTTTGATTTTTTTCTAGTTATGTTGTTTACTTACAAAATTATTTTAGGTTATATTTTGTTAGATTAGCGAAACCACCGATACCAAATAGGTGTATTTTTATAAATTTTTAATAGGGCAAAAGGGGGCGTGATTTCAACTTATATTTTTTTCATATTTAAAAAAAAATCACTTTTTATTTTACTTCTTAGTACCCTCAAGGGATTTTAATCTGCGAGCATTTGATCACTTGTACTATACATAGCAGTACATCAGCACTGCTATTCATAGCAAAAATCACTGTCTCCTATGAATGTCAGCTAAAGGGCTCATTCCCACCTGCGATCCATTTGGATGAGTGCAATCCAAAAAAAAAATCGGATTGCACTCGCCCCAATGTTTCTGTATGGTGCAGCAAACATCTGCATTTTCCCATGCAGATTTGGCATGCGAAAACAATCGCAGCATGCTGTGATTGCACCTGAGAATCGGATCACACGCACCCATATATGCTGACACCGGCAGCAGTGGAGATGGAGAATTTACTTTTTCCGTCTCCTCCGCAGCTGTGCTCTGATCCTGTCATGCAAGAGCATCGAAATACAGTGCAATGACCGATGGTCATTAGCAAATCGCAACCGATGTTCTTGCATGAAAGAATCATTGGGTGACATACTCTAATGGGACCCTGGCCAAATTCTGACTTTCACTGGACAAGCACAAAGGTCATCAGCATACCCCCAGCTGTCATGGCAGCCCATCGGTGCCCCGCGATCACGTTACAGGCGCACCTGTCTAATCTGTTCCTGACCAATTACCAAGAGGCCTCCAGTATTTAGGACAGCTCCACCCTGTTCACTGGGCCTGTGCAATGTGTTTACTCAGTTAGTGGTTTGCCTCTGAGCTGCCAGGCCTTACTCTGTGTTTCTCCTTCTCTGGAGGCTCTACTCCTTAGCTTTGCCTTGTTCTTCTTGGTCTGCCCTCCAGTAGGCTGTATATCCTGGTCTCAGTGTCTGTGTCCTTGCTTTGCCTTGTTTTGGTCTGTCCGCCCTCCAGGAGGCAGAATATCATGGTCCCTGTGTCTTTGTTCTTGTACCTTGTCTTAACTTTGTCCTATCTCTGTCTCCTTGTCTGTGGTTTCTTTCCCTGCAGTGCCTCTCTGCTCTGCTCTCGGTTCCGCACTCTGCGTCCTCGCTTTGCTCTTGTCTCTGCACTCTGTGCCTTTGCTTTGCTCTTGGCTCTGCACTCTGTGCCTTCACTCTGCTCTTGGCTCTGCACTTTGTGGTTCTACCCTTGTCTCTCTGCGGCGTTGCCTCTGCTCCGCACTCCTGCGGTTCTGCTCCGTTCTACTCTTCTCCGCTCCTGCTGCTGAAATCTCTTGCTGCAGCTCCCTTCCGCATTCCTTGCGGTTCCGCTCTGCCTAGCTTCTGTTTCTGCTCTTTCTCTTGCTGCTCTACTGCTCCTATCTGCAGCCTTGCGGTTCTCTTCCTGTGTGAACAGGTCCCTACCTGTTCCTTCATTCTCCTTTCCTTCTGGCATATTTCCGTACCTGCACCTCCAGTGTGAACAGGTCCCTAACTGTTCCTTCATACTACATATCTGTACCTACACCTCCAGTGTGAACAGGTCCCTACCTGTTCCTTCATACTTCATATCAGTACCGGCACCTCCTGTGTGAACAGGTCCCTACCTGTTCCTTCATACACTACACCAACCTGCCCTGTGTCTCTGCCGTGCCTGCCAGCCCTGTGTCTCTGCCGTGCCTGCCAGCCCTGTGTCTCTGCCATGCCTGCCAGCCTTGTGTCTCTGACGTGCCTGCCAGCCTTGTCTCTGCTGTGCCTGCCAGCCTTGTGTCTCTGCCATGCCTGCCAGCCTTGTGTCTCCACCAGCCCTGTCTCAGCCGTGACAGCCTACTCGTTTGAGTTTCATCTGTGCTCATCTGCTAGTCCTGCCTGATGCCGCACCTGTCCTAGTGTTCCTGTTCTCCAAGTGGGATCAGCAGCCACAGCCAGACACCACCCTGGAGTAGCACCTGGCAGCTGCCTGCCACACAAACCTCACCATCAGAGGCTCCAGTGAAGACCAAGGCAGCTGTCATAGTCACGCCCCTTCCAGGGTAGTCTGGTTTGTGGCACAGTGGGGCCACAAACCCCCCGAGCTCACGCCCACCAGTTAGGGCGTGAGCGTAACAAAGATAATACAATAATTAAAGCAAAAATAAAGACAACCCTGCTCGTAAGAGCTTACAATCTACAATGACGTGGGAGTGACACAAAGTACAGGTGTGTATTTCCAATGATGGTCCAGCCATCTTGAGTTAATGGGGGATAGCTAAAGGCTGCATGAGGTAGTCGCCAGCCAATATTTGTGGTGCTATTGGGTGCGGTGGAGTTTGATGGAGAATTATGTTCAGACAAATAGTGAATGGACTATATAGAAAGGACTTCGATTAGGGAACGTGATAGGCCATCCTAAACACGTGTTTTTAGGGAGCGCCTAAAACTGTGTAAGTTGTGGTTAGTCCTAATTTCTTGTGGTAGAGCATTCCAGAGCAACTCAGAAGTCTTGGAGCTGGAAGTGGGAGGCACGGATTAGTGCAGATGTTAGTTGACCAGCTTGATCGCAGGGAGACCAGGCGATGAAGATAACTGGATTCAGCACTCGGCGCCTGGGAACAGCGCTAATTGAAATGATTTTTCCAGGCGTCACACGGGATAGCACTGGTACTGTTTTTTCCAGTAACGGAAATATCAGGACACGTGAAAGGCCTTAATGACATTAGCTTTATGTTTGGAGTCATTGTCCTGCTGTTGAATACATTTGGAGCCTCCCTGATAGTATTGCATGATGGATGAGTATCTACATGTATTTATCAGCATTGAGGGCACCATTATTCCAGACTAAATCCCCAACTCCATTTGCTGAAATGGAGCACCAAACTTGCAAAGAACCCCTAACATGCTTCACTGTTTCCTGCAGACACTTACTGTATTATTGTATTGTATTATACAACCCTTCAACACACAATCCCCTTCTGTTAAAGCCACATATTTCACATATTGACTCATCAGTCCAGTGTCTGCTGCCATTTTTCCGCATCCCAGTTTGGTTTTGTGCATAGTTGAGTCACTTGGTCTTGTTTCCATATTGAAGGTATGATTTTTGGCCACAATTCTTCCATGAAGACCACTTGTGTTCAGACTTATCAGAACAGTAGATGGGTGTAGCTGGTTCCCACTGGTTGCTGCCAATTCTGGACTTATTGGCTCTGCTGAACATCTTCCAATTTCAAGCTGATGCGTCTTTCATCTGCTGCACTTAAGTTTCATAGGCCGATCACTACACCTACACTCTTCAACGCTGCTCTATTTCTAGGTGTCCTCAATGTTGAGAAATACATATAATTATCCATTATGCAATATCAATAGTGAGGCATCTGATTGGCTACAAATTTATTCTGCAAAACATCCCTAAACATACAGATAATGCCATTAAGTCTGGAGTCACACTACGCTAGTGTGACCCCGGCCTAAGAACTATCTTCGGCATAAAGAAGATCATGGAGTCCTGGTAGTGATAATATAGTCCTCACAGAGCCCTGAATTCAACATCACTGAGTCTATCTGGGATTACACGAAGAGAAAGGAGGACTTGCGTAAGACTACATCCACAGATCTCAGGTTAGTTCTCCAAGATGTTTGGAACAACCTCCCTACTGTGTGCAAGTGTACCTAAAAGAGTTGATAAAAGGTAAAAGGGAGGTCACACAAAATATTGTTTTGATGTAGATTGCTGTTTTGTTAACTTGCTTTGCATTTTAGTAACTGATAAAAATAAACTATTAACACTTCTATTTTTTAAAGCATTCTTGCTTTGCATCATTTTTTTTTACACCTGCCTAGACATTTTGCACAGCACTGTATCTGGTTTGCTTTTATAAATAATTTATCTCCACAAGCACATTAGTCTCCTCTAATTGACTTGCCTATAGGTCCTCATGTTTGGGCATTATATTTCCCAACAATTGTGTTTAAACTTTGATCTCAAATGTCAGTGAATATTTTATCATTATTACAAATTATTTAAAAAGTGAGATATGATAGTTTAAAAGGAGCAACAAGACACTTTATTATAGCTGATATATGGACCTTGCACTTTTCATACTTTACAGTATTTTTATAAAAACATGCTTCAAGGGAATCTGTCAGTAGGATCAACCCCACTAAGCCATCTATATTGGCATGTCAATCTGCCTCCAGAGCTTATAAATGAACAGGACATGTAGATCAGGAGGTAGACTGTCAGCCATTACAGGTCTCACACTGGTATTGCCCGCCCTTTCATTTATAATAATCTCTGGAGGCAGATTTTCATGTAGATCGGTGTCCGTCCCATAGATCTTAACAGCTCATTTACATATTAAGAACTTTCTACATCTTTTTATGACCTACATGTCCATATAGACGGATTAGGAGGGTTGATGCTACGAACAACATAGCCTACAAACATAAAAAAAAATACAGAATCCTATACTGTTTGTGCAGGTGCAGGATGCTAGCAGGAATGTAGGATGCAGTGACACACAGGAGGCAGAGCAAGTGTTAACAGGTTTTTATACTGTATATAGAAGCAGTAATAGTACAAACAGGGGGTAAAGGATATAGATTGGAGGATGGGGAAAGTAAAATGCAAAAGAATGTAACAGGTTAATGGAGCGCCCCCAGACACAGGGCCGCGGGGTACTCGGTACCGGGCCTCCCTGTCTCGGTCCTGGGGTTGTCACGGTGGCTAGACCCGGTCCGTGACCCTGCTAAGGGGCGTCCAATGAAAGATGTGATGATGGTGCGTGGTGCAGGTCGCAATGAATAACGAGGACACAGGGTTGCAGTCTCTTTACCTCTTTACTGAAGGCTTCAGGATCCTCAATCCAGAGTACTGCTAACAGGGCTGGCTGAGACCGGCCGGTCTGAAGGCACATCCAGAGTTTCCTTTGCAGGTGGAAATCAGTGCCTACCTTCTAGTGCCTGTGCGTTGTAGTACCTCCCTGCTGAGCACCACGGGATAGTCCTCACAACTGTTGTGTCTGTTTCTGATGTTCTTCTCTCACAACTCGTATCTATTCTGATGTTCTTTCTCCGTCCCCGAGATGATATGGATAGGACGCACCCGTATGACGGGTAGGCCTGGAGTTCTTCCGGGACCCTAGCGTCGCCCCTCTCCCACAATTGCCCCCTATGTCTGCTTAGGTGATTTAGGTGAGACAGCCAACCTAAAATTAATTGTCCTGCCGCTGTTTGAAGTATTGCTTGGAGCCAAATACTTCCTCGGCGTTCCGGCCACCGGCTACGCGCCTCAGTAGGATGTTGCCTCGATCTTACGGCACGACTCCTACTGGCTTTATCTCCTTTTTGCTGCGATCTCATTTCTCACTTCTCCACAATAAACTTCTCTTCGCTTCCTTTCTTAGGATGCCGCCGCAACGGGTGCAGGTGCGGCTCTGTAACGTTCTGTTCGCTAGGCCACTGTCAGGATCCCACCCCTGACAGAGACCCCCCTGAATCTTCCCCAGCAACACCCTCTGCCACAGGATGTTGCCTGGATCCAACCCAGTCAGCTTCTGACTAACTTCCTATCCAGCCCCCAGTTTTACCAGATTGTGTGGAGTGGCCTAATACATAGAACCCTTTGCTCCCCCTGGTGGCCAGAGTGTGAAATGTAGTGTGTGACTGTGATACCTGGTCAGGTGAACTCCTTAAGTGCCATCAGACGTACCATCACTCCCCTTAGTGGCGGAGCGTCAGTACTGCAACGACCAAGACTCTGGGGCGCTGCACTAACTTATCAGTCTCTGTGTGCTGGAGGAAGGTGGCTGGAAGATCCCTCGGTGGCGCGAGATGTCTCCGATCCGGTCCCGCAGATGAGCGATGCACTTTCTCCTTGCGATGACGAATCCTCTGGGTTCTTCGGCACGTGATGTCCTGATCCGTGCACATGGTGGGGTAGAGGTGATGGTTGGTGGCACAGAAGCAGATAGTTCAGTAGGCAAGGCCGCAGTAGAAGCACACAGTCCAGCGGATACAGCCACAGGCATGGGCAGCTCCTTAGCAGGCACCGCGAGGATGGGACTAATCGGTGCCTCTGTGGTGGTGAGCGGAGCCAAGGTATGCACTACTTCTTGGTCACTACCCGATGCGGATGTCTCGCTAGGCTCAGGGTAGTCTGTCTCAGCAGTCTTACTAGCCGGATGTGCAGTCACAGCTAGCTGGCGTGGGTGCGTCGAGAGGGAGTCAACCGTCTCACTGCTCACCGGCTCGTTACCCACCAAGTGTCGCGTCTTCCCGCTCAGACTGCTATTTATGTCAGACCCGCCCACATCAGTCATGTGCCCTGGACTGCTCCGTTCAGGAATCTCTTCCCCCTGAAATAATAGTGATAGCCCCGACAGTTCCGGCCCAGACCCGCAAGGGGGACCATTATCTAGGTTCTCCTCCCTTCACAGGGACCCTGTAGAATCCATCTTGCTTATCAAATCATTGCTTAATTTGCACGTTTAAAAAGAACACAGATTTTGTGGAAGAGCAAAGTGTAAATGGATGATTAGTTTTGTAATTATTTTGTAATATTTCTCCAGCGCATTAGTTGAAAAAGTGATGCTCTGCAGCCTTCTTGTCAAACCAGCACCTTCATTTTGACTCATATGCATTTAAATTACGATGGATCCAAATATGTTACATTTACTAATACTCTGCTTGCCTAAATATCTGATTATCATCTAATCTACAATCATCATCTAAGAGTCATGTAGACTGGAAAGTGCTTTGTATGAGGCTGGCCTCATGCTGTGCTTTTTGGTGTAGCCGGATGTTCCTCTAAAGGTTATAAAGAATTATGAAACATATTAGAACAGTATGTGTTTTATAGCATTTTCAGATCCTGGTGTATTTTTCTTCTGAGTATGGCCTTTTTCCCCATAGATGACTCTATGACGTATGGATATAGAAAATATCACTAAATAGAAAAAACATAGCTAAAAGGCATTAGTTGCAATTAAATAATACAGTTATTCAAAATGCATTTTTTTTCAAGCACAAAAGGATGCAAGACATATTTTGTGTGGAGGAGCACTTAGGCTATGTGCGCACGTTGCAGATTTGCTTGTGTATAATTCTGCGCAGATTCTGTCTCTCTTGGCAGAAAACACAGTTGAAATTCTACGTGGATTTGATGTGTTTTTATGCGGATTTGTAAGCTAAATAAAGATATATTATTTAAAAAAAATGCGATGTAATTTTCTTGTTCAACCTCTTCAGCCAGATACCCTCATTAATATTGAATAAAGACACACACCAGACTATGTAGGAGCATTAAAATAATTAACCTACATATGCTGTAACAAAACAGAAACTGTTATTAGGCTATGTCCCCACGGTAAGTAATCGGCAGCACTTTGGACTCAGCACGTCTGCTGTGTCCAAAGCGCTGCTGGCTTTTGAACGCAGGTGTTCATTGAAGTGTGCGGAATCACCGCGCCCTATACAATGAACTGGTGATATTTACCTTGGGGGGACTGAGCGTCTCCGCAAGATAAATAGACATGCTGCGGTCTGGAGAGACGCGCCGCATGTCCGTCTCTGCAGGGAAGCCGCTGCAAGCATAGACGACATGGGATTTCTTGAATTCCCGTCCACTATGCTGTAACATCTGGCCGATGTGGTTTGGACGCTGTGGATGTATGCAGCGTCCAACCCACAGCATTTACTGACTGTGGGAACATACCCTCAGAAATCTGCGTGAAATGCAATGTTTATTTTTCAAAACATTTTTTTTTAAATTGCGTGAACTCCTGCGTAATTTTAATAACCAGCAGATGGAAAGCCAACGGCTGATGTTAATATTCTGGGAAGGAGCCAATGGCCATTAAGTTCCCAGGCTATTAATATCAGCTCACAGCTGTTTGCTTAGCCTTTACTGGCTAGTTTACAGGGGAACACCAGAAAAAAATTGACATTGGGTCCCCCTATAACATCGAACCAGCAAAGACTAGGCAGACAGCTGTTGGCTGATATTAATAGCCTGGGAAGGGACAATGTATATTGGCCCCTCCCAGGCTAAAAACATTAGCTCTCAGCCGCCCCAAAAATGGCGTATCTCATAGATGCGCCAATTCTGGCACTTAGCCTCGCTCTTCCCACTTGCCCTGTAGTGGTGGCAAGTGTGGTAATATTTGTGAGGTTGATATCACCTTTGTATTGTCCGGTGACATCAAACTCACGGCTTAGTAATAGTTATATGGTAAATAAACACACAGTCAGAATAATGTCCTTTAATTGAAATAATCATAGACTCCTTTATTGAATCTTAATTTACCATACTTACTGCATCGCCTAATCCCCGAATCCCTCGATCTCCTAAAACAAAAATAAAATAATAAACCAACATATACTTACCTTTCCGCCGTAGTCCATTTACCGAGTGTCCCACAACGATCTCGCATGTAGAACAGTCACATCAGGAGATGTGACCGCTCTACCCGGTCTCCGGTGATACACTGACAGGAGGTAATCGCTCCTGCAGTGCAGCACTGAGAGTTCACCGAAGTTCCTGCTCTCACTAATGGCACCGCTGTGTGAGAATTTTCTCACGCAGTGTTGCCGCAAGTGAGAACCGGAGCTCATCAGCTGATGAACTCCGGTGAACTCTCACGACGGCGCAGTGATACACTACGGGAGGATCACCTACTGACAGTGTATCACCGGAGGCCGGGTAGAGCAGTCACATCTCCCGATGTGACTGTTCTACACATGAGATCGTCGTGGGACACTCGGTATTAAATGGACTATGGCGGAAAGGTAAGCATATGTTGGTTTATTATTTTATTTTTGCTGCAGAAGACGCAGGCATCGGGGATTAGGTGTTTGGTGAGTATGAATGTTTTATTTTGTTTTACAATTCAACAGTCGCCAGATGATGGGACAACTGTCCCACCATCGGCTCATGCTGTCAATGTTATATGTGACAGCAGACAGCCATATGGTAGTAGTCCCATCAGACAATGCCTGGCTACTCACACAGACACCCGCAGACAGACACACACAGACACCCAGATACAGACACCCGTACACATGCACAGACACCCGCGCACACACACACAGACTCGCACATATTCTTCGCACACACATATTCTTCACCCACACTCTTTCCTTCTTCCTTTCTGCAGCGTTTTTGGCACGCAAATCCGCAGACCTTTTTACACCTGCAGTTTGGCTGCAGATTTGACTGACTCAATTTAAATTGATGGGTGCAGAAACGCTGTAGATCCACAAAAAGAATTGACATGCTGCGGAAAATAAAACGCTGCAAATCAGTGCAGAATTTTCCGCAGCATGTGCACACCAATTCTGGATTCCCATTGATTAAAAGGGAATCTGTCACCCCCAAAATCGTATATGAGGCCACCAGCATCAGGGGCTTATCTACAGCATTCTGTAATGCTGTAGATAAGCCCCCGCTGTAACCTGAAAGGTAAGAAAAACAGGTTATATAATACTCACCCAGGGGCGGTCCCGCTGCGGTCTGGTCTGATGGGCATCGCGGTCCGGTTCCAGCGCCTCCCATCTTCATACAATGACGTCTTCTTGTCTTCCTGCCACAGCTTCGGCGCAGGCGTACTTTGCCCAGTGCCTGCGCACTGCAGTATTTTGCTCTGCCCCCAACACAAATTGCGCCTGCGCCGCGACAGGAAGCAAAGAAGAGGACGTCATCGTATGAAGATGGGAGGCGCCAGACCCGGACCGCGACGCCCATCGGACCCGAAACGAACCGGGACCGCCCCTGGGTTAATATAATATAACCTGTTTTTCTTACCTTTCAGGTTACATCAGGGGCTTATCTACAGCATTACAGAATGCTGTAGATAAGCCCCTGATGCTGGTGGCCTTAGCTCATATACGATTTTTGGGGTGACAGATTCCCTTTAACATTGCTTGAGCACTCCTTCGCGGATTTGGTGCAATTCAGCGTGGAAATAACGCTGTGGATCCGCAACAAATCCGCAACGTGTGCACATAGCCTTAGGGTATTCAGATGCAGAATATCTGCTGTAAAAATTACTGGAACTGACATTGTCCTATTGACATGTATGGAGTTGCAGACATCAATTTGATTTGACAGTAAAACTATTCCATTCAGATGTCTGTATCACATTTTTAGTTGCCGCGCATGTGAACATGCTATTAGGGTAATGTTTCATGCATTTTGAAGTGTGATTATTGAATTATAAATGGAGGGGGAAATATAAGAAAGATTTCACTCCTTTTTACTAACTGAAAATCTATTTTTTTGGCTTCAATTACAAAAAAAAACTTCATCAAACAACATGTTAAAAAATGTCCCTCTGGGCTCCTCCACACATACAGCTTTTTAAAGTTTTTGTTAAATGTACCATGCAATTCCAGTGTTTTTCACTTTTTTGCTAACGTTTTTATGTTGTTTTTGTTTTGTTACATTTTGTGACCTTACCTTAAGTATGCTCAGTGCTAGTAAATTGGTAGTTAAAAAGGTTGTATGGGCTTATATTAATGACCTACATTATAGGTCATGCACAGACAATAAATACAACAAGCTACAATCTATAAGATGGGAGGGACACAATAGGAAAAAAGTTCGTCATGTACGTTCCAACCATTATTATAATAAATAGGGGTTTCCAAATAAGCTTCATGATCCGGTCATCAGCCAGTATCTAAGTGCAGTTACCAAGTGCTCTGGGGGTGCATGGAGTATGTGGTGCACATGAATAGGAGACCAGATTCTGAGACAAATTTAGAATGAGGGAAAAGTAGGATTGGTGAAGTGATAGGCAAGGGACTAGGTATTAATCAAATTGTTGGGGGTAGTGTATTCCAGTAAAATGGAGAAGAATGAGAGAAGTCTTGGAGACATAAGTGGGAAGTTCAGATTATGGAGGATGTTAGAATTAGATCAAACAAAGAACAAAGAGCATAGGTAGAATGATAGAGGGATGAGATGTATGGTGATGAAGAACTGTGATCAGCTTTGTGGGCGAGAGAGATAAGTTTGTATTGTATTCTGTAGCAGATGGATAACCAGTCTCAAGGCAGAGAACATTATGAGATCATTACAATGCGTCCTCTGTACCGAGATGTGCAGAGGATCTGAAGACACCATGAAGATACTGGAGCAGCGAGGGAATGGTCAGATGTATTTATTTTTTAAATATGAGGCCATTATACTGTATGGAGCACTATGTGGGGCCACTATTATACTGTATAGAGGACTATGTGGGACCCATTATACTGTATAGAGGACTATGTGGGGCCCATTATACTGTATAGAGAGCTGTGTAGGGATTACAGTTGCATAATGATACTGTGACAGTGTTACCATTCTTTGTCGGGGGGATTGAAAGAGGGAGGTACATCATATCGTGCGTGTGGAAGAGTTCACTGTTGGGATGTCTTACTGTGTTAGGAGGTCACTTTTATTGGTATACTTTATTATAATCTGTATTATTCAAGGTTTTTATCCTTTGTTATTACATATATAAATTAGGCCATGGGCCGTTTGCTTTTTACTGCTCTTACATTACATATTATTCCAATATTTTATTCTAAGATCTATTCATTAAAATGTACTTTGTTTGTAGGACAACCCCTTTAAGTTTGTTTCCATGTGAAAAAGTTCATTGTTATATTTGATGATAAGGAAAAACTTGCTGAATTCTAGATATTTTTTTTATAAATATAGAGGTTGGCCTTTGTCCAAGCTTTTAATCTTGGCCCCTGTGTATTTGAGTTTCACATCTCTGGTCTATAAGTAACAATAGATATGTGATGTGAGGGCTACATTGGTATAAAGTGTTTGGTGCGCTTATATGGAATGAACGCTTGCATTCTAACCCGACTTTGTAAATTTTTTTACCAAGAAAATGTGATGCCTTAGGTCCTTCTATAGGCTAACATTGGTCTGTGAGCTGTCCATTCTTCACATGGACTGCCTACACATGGATCGAAAATATTTTCTCTTGTGAATATATCCTAAGGCCACAGTCACACATTCAGTATTTGCTCAGTATTTTACCTCAGTATTTGTAAGCCAAAACCAGTAGTGAAGCAATCAGAGGAAAAGTATAATAGAAACATGTCATCACTAGAGATGAGCGAATTTGACAAGGTCAGGACTTATTCGGCAAGTTATAGCGCTTATCGAATAAGCTGAAGAGGGAACCAGACTTCCTGGATTGTGCTGGCTGATCAGCTGTTTGGCTCCACAACTGCATGTGTCGCGGCTGTGTCACAGTCAGGACACATGCATGGAGAGAATGTGTGTTGTGCTCTATATGCATGTGCTGTGACCATACCTCCCAACTTTTGAGGAAGGGAAAGAGGGACAAAGTTAGCGGTGCACGCAGCGCGCTGCAGCAAATTTTAGGCCACGCCTCTGACCACACCCATTTCACAACTAGTCATGCCCCAACCACACCCATTTAGCACTGCTGATCACAATGTTTCATAAACAATAATTATAAACAAAAAAAAGTATGGCCACACAGTGCTCCATACTGTATAATGGCCACACATGATGCTCCATACTGTATAATGGCCACACATGATGCTCCATACTGTATAATGGCCAAACATGATGCTCCATACTGTATAATGGCCACACATTGATGCTCCATACTGTATAATGGCCACACATAGTGCTCCATACTGTATAATGGCCCCAAATGATGCTGCGTACAGTGTACTGGCCCCACGTGATGCTCCATACAGTATAATGGGCCCACATGATGCTGCATACTGTATAATGGCCACACATGATGCTCCATACTGTATAATGGCCACACATGATGCTCCATACTGTATAATAGCCACACATGATGCTCCATACTTTATAATGGCCACACATGATGCTGCGTGCAGTATAATGGCCACACATGATGCTCCATACTGTATAATGGCCACACATGATGCTGCGTACTGTATAATGGCTCCACATGATGCTCCATACTGTATAATGGCCACACATGATGCTCCATACTGTATAATGGCCACATTATGCTCCATACTATATAATCGCCCCACATGATGCTGCGAACAGTATACTGGCCCCATGTGATGGTCCATACAGTATAATGGCCCCACATGATGCTGGGTACAGTATAATGGCCCCACATGATGCTGGGTACAGTATAATGGCCACACATGGTTACCCCACCCCATCATTGCCTTCTCCATCACTACACACACACCTTTCACCGCGGTCCCTCACAGCAGCTGGCAGCTTCCACTCCCGCGGCGCTGAATGATGTCATCCAGCTGTGCCACTGACTGCTCACGTCGCTGCAGCTGTGATACGCCACTGATAAAGACCTCTCCGTTTCTCCTGTGCCAGTCAGTGTCAGAGCGAGGAGCAATATCTGCTCTGATCCGATATAGCTAGCGTCCGCTCCATACCTCTTACACACACGACTCCGCTCCATACACCTTTCACACGCTGCTCTGATCCATACACCTCGTACACACACGGCTCTGCTACATCCACACTGTAAACACTTCCTGACCTCACACATACGCTTACCCTCGTCCAGCGCCATGACAACCAGCAGACAGTGTCAGGCTTAGCTTAATGTCAGGCTTTACAAGGCTGCAGCACCCAATGAGGCTCAATTGCATGTGAATTATTGGTGAGGCTGCCAGTGGGGAAAAATAACAAGCCACATTAATAAGCCCTCTCCCAGGGAGCTGCAGCTGCTCCTCCTCCTCCTACAGCATTCACTGGACTATGACATCGACTACTGATGATAGTCCCTCTGCAATCACAGCACTGAGCAGCCGAGGCCAGTTACAGAGGAGGAAGCCTGTGACGAGACTCCATCCCACCCTGCTCAGCCCCACTCATTCCACACAGGATTACCCAGGCATTAGCTCCACTGCTGCTTACACTGGCACCCGTTCAGCAGGTAAGCTGTTACTAACTACAGTTACGTACCTCAAATGCCCCCTCTCTCTCCCTCTGAGCTGTACTGCACTGCATACGGAAGGGGAATGGGCGTGGCCTAACACAAGGGGGCGTGTCGGCTGCTTCTCCTGCTGTCTGCGAGAAGCAGAGCGTCCCGTGCGGGAGTGCGGGGCAAAGGCTCAAAACCGGGACAGTCCCGCAGAATGAGGGACAGTTGGGAGCTATGGCTGTGACTGTCACACAACAGCCATGACACATGCAACTGTGGAGCCGAACATCTGTTCAGCCGAAGCGATCCAGGAAGCCGGGTTCCCTCTGCAGCTTATTCGGTAAGTGCTATAACTTGCCGAATAAGCCCTGACCTTATCAAATTCGCTCATCTCTAGTCACCACTTCTGTATTTATCACCTACTCCTGATTTTGGCTAACAAATTCTGAGGTAAAATACTGACCAAATACTGAAAGTAACCTAATAGTGAGAAATGAGGCTCACGACGCTCAACTGGATTTCTGCAAGAAGTCAGAGATGATGCTGTGGATTACTGTATAGATGCAGGCATCATGTCTGACTTTTCTGCGAGTGTGCAGTCACAAGCTGCTTCTTAAGATAACAGCAGGAGAAGAGTCAGTGTTGGAGCATTGCAGGCCTTCTCTTGTGTGACGAGCAGATGGAAAGCCTGAATGACATTCCTGCGCTGTTCCGGGAAGATCCAACAACCAAACTGTAATCTATTGTGCATGTGTGACTACTACAGATCCTCACAAGGTGGCCACAGAATTCTGAACACCACGGGGTGCTATTAATAGGAAATTGAAACAAGTGCCCTGATTCATCATTGCCTTTGTGCCCATTTTTTGTTTAGTTTTGTGCCTTCTTTTTTGTTCCCACCCAACTCATTATTCTATTTGTGCCTTTTTTTTATTTGGGTGGAGATTAGTGATTCCAGATGTTTTCTCCTGATTCTTCAATTGTGACTTTTTAAAAAGTCATAAAAATTTGGCACAATTTCACTACAGTCACCCTTATGTAATTTGAAGTATGCCAGCAATTTGGCGCTTTTTTGTGATTTTTGGCACAAAATTGCAGTGCAAGACAGGGAAAAAAGCCTGTTTTTGACTTTGCAACAAAGTCATTAATCATTTTGATGAATTTGTCAACAAAAATGACAACTAGTATAACAAGACAAAAAAGTTAATTTAAAAAACCCTGCAAATGATAAACAGGAACCAATATATCTGTATCATCACCACATGAAGCCTAAAGGAAGACAACTACCACAAAAACAATACAGTATTAACAAAGTATTACCACAGCGCCATCTACTGTCTGCTCAACACACCTCCTAGCCTAAGCCTGTAGCTGTTGTATACTGCAAAATGGAACATGTGGCAATTATAGTGGAATGAACACATAGGCCTTGACTTATCAAGACCAACATTTTTCACACCGGTGCCTCCAAAAAGTGGTTGAACCTCTGTGCACCACGCCAGAAATAATTCCGTAATCAGGGACTGTAGTAAGATTTGAGGTGTAAGGAACGACAGTGCTTGTCATGAATTTGACGAACAAGAGTTGCCACGCATATGTCCTGCTACAGCTACACCCACTTTGTTGGAGAGGGGAAATAAAAAACAAATGTCACAACATTTTAGCACAGCCTCACATTGCAACAAAATTTTGAGACTTTTCAACTTTTCAAAGCTTTATAATTCTGGCAGAAAAGCTTGGATAAATCAGGCCCATATTCACTGTAATTCACATTGGTCACTAATAGGTCTGCTTTCCTTTATAGTAGTTGATAGCACTATTGGCAGGTGATGTCCTATTTAGTATAGAACACAGCAACACAGAGAGGACTGGTCATACAGCAGCAGCACAGAGGGGGCTGACCAAACTCAGCAGCACAGAGGGGGCTGACCAAACTCAGCAGCACAGAGAGGGCTGACCAATCATAACAGCACCGAGGGGCTGACCAAACTCAGCAGCACAGAGGGGGCTGACCAATCATAGCAGCACAGAGGGGGCTGACCAAACTCAGCAGCACAGAGGGGGCTGACCAATCATAGCAGCACAGAGGGGCTGACCAAACTCAGGAGCACAGAGGGGGCTGACCAATCATAGCAGCACAGAGGGGGGCTGACTAATCATAGGAGCACAGAGGGGCCGACCAATCATAGCAGCACAGAAGGGCCGACCAATCATAGCAGCAGAGGGGCTGACCAAACTCAGCAGCACAGAGGGGGGCTGACCAATCATAGCGGCACAGAGGGCCCGACCAAACTCAGCAGCACAGAGGGACTGACCAAACACATCAGCACAGAGGGGGCTGAGCAATCACATCAGTACAGAGGGGGATGTCCATGCTGCAGGAGCACAAAGTTTTGGGTTGTCATTATGATTTAAAAAGAGAAAACACAGTAGTTTGACAATAAATGGCTTCACCCAACCACTAACCATGAGTGTAGAAAAAGTTTTCGTGTTAACATTCACATATTCTCTGAAAAAGGCCAAGAAAGCAAAAATTCTGCCGGGGAATGTAAACTTTTAAGCACAACTGAATCAGCAGTACAGAAGGGGCTGACCACATACTAGCAGTACAGAGGAGGCTGACCATATACCAGCAGTACAGAGGAGGCTGACCACATACCAGCAGTACAGAGGAGGCTGACCATATACCAGCAATACAGAGAAGGCTGACCATATACCAGCAGTACAGAGGGGGCTGACCATATACCAGCAGTACAGAGGAGGCTGACCACATACCAGCAGTACAGAGGAGGCTGACCATATACCAGCAATACAGAGAAGGCTGACCATATACCAGCAGTACAGAGGGGGCTGACCATATACCAGCAGTACAGAGGAGGCTGACCATATATATATACCAGCTGACCATATACCAGTAGTACAGAGGGGGCTGACCATATACCAAGAGCACAGGGGGCTGACCATACACAGCAGCAGAACAGAGGGGGCTGACCATACACAGCAGCAGCACATAGAGGGGGCTGACTATACACAGCAGCAGAACAGAGGGGGCTGACCATACACAGCAGCAGCACATAGAGGGGGCTGACCATGCACAGCAGCAGAACAGAGGGGGCTGACCATACACAGCAGCAGAACAGAGGGGGCTGACCATACACAGCAGCAGAACAGAGGGGGCTGACCATACACAGCAGCAGCACATAGAGGGGGCTGACCATACACAGTGACAGCAGCACATAGAGGAGGCTGACCATACACAGTGACAGCAGCACATAGAGGGGGCTGACCGTACACAGCAGCAGCACTTAGAGGGGGCTGACCGTACATAGCAGCAGTACATAGAGGGGGCTGACCATACACAGTGACAGCAGCACATAGAGGGGGCTGACCGTACACAGCAGCAGCACATAGAGGGGGCTGACAGTACATAGCAGCAGCACATAGAGGGGGCTGACAATACACAGTGACAGCAGCACATAGAGGGGGCTGACCATGCACACCAGCAGAACAGAGGGGGCTGACCATACACAGCAGCAGAACAGAGGGGGCTGACCATAGACAGCAGCAGCACATAGAGGGGGCTGACCATACACAGTGACAGCAGCACATAGAGGGGGCTGACCGTACACAGCAGCAGCACATAGAGGGGGCTGACCATACACAGTGACAGCAGCACATAGAGGGGGCTGACCATACACAGTGACAGCAGCACATAGAGGGGGCTGACCATACACAGTGACAGCAGCACATAGAGGGGGCTGACCGTACACAGCAGCAGCACTTAGAGGGGGCTGACCGTACATAGCAGCAGTACATAGAGGGGGCTGACCATACACAGTGACAGCAGCACATAGAGGGGGCTGACCATACACAGCAGCAGCACATAGAGGGGGCTGACCGTACATAGCAGCAACACATAGAGGGGGCTGACCATACACAGTGACAGCAGCACATAGAGGGGGCTGACCATGCACACCAGCAGAACAGAGGGGGCTGACCATACACAGCAGCAGAACAGAGGGGGCTGACCATACACAGCAGCAGCACATAGAGGGGGCTGACCATACACAGTGACAGCAGCACATAGAGGGGGCTGACCGTACACAGCAGCAGCACATAGAGGGGGCTGACCGTACATAGCAGCAGCACATAGAGGGGGCTGACCATACACAGCAGCAGAACAGAGGGGGCTGACCATACACAGCAGCAGAACAGAGGGGGCTGACCATACACAGCAGCAGCACATAGAGGGGGCTGACTATACACAGCAGCAGAACAGAGGGGGCTGACCATACACAGCAGCAGCACATAGAGGGGGCTGACCATGCACAGCAGCAGAACAGAGGGGGCTGACCATACACAGCAGCAGAACAGAGGGGGCTGACCATACACAGCAGCAGCACATAGAGGGGGCTGACCATACACAGTGACAGCAGCACATAGAGGGGGCTGACCATACACAGTGACAGCAGCACATAGAGGGGGCTGACCGTACACAGCAGCAGCACTTAGAGGGGGCTGACCGTACATAGCAGCAGTACATAGAGGGGGCTGACCATACACAGTGACAGCAGCACATAGAGGGGGCTGACCGTACACAGCAGCAGCACATAAAGGGGGCTGACCGTACATAGCAGCAGCACATAGAGGGGGCTGACAATACACAGTGACAGCAGCACATAGAGGGGGCTGACCATGCACACCAGCAGAACAGAGGGGGCTGACCATACACAGCAGCAGAACAGAGGGGGCTGACCATACACAGCAGCAGCACATAGAGGGGGCTGACCATACACAGTGACAGCAGCACATAGAGGGGGCTGACCGTACACAGCAGCAGCACATAGAGGGGGCTGACCATACACAGTGACAGCAGCACATAGAGGGGGCTGACCATACACAGTGACAGCAGCACATAGAGGGGGCTGACCATACACAGTGATAGCAGCACATAGAGGGGGCTGACTGTACACAGCAGCAGCACTTAGAGGGGGCTGACCGTACATAGCAGCAGTACATAGAGGGGGCTGACCATACACAGTGACAGCAGCACATAGAGGGGGCTGACCATACACAGCAGCAGCACATAGAGGGGGCTGACCGTACATAGCAGCAACACATAGAGGGGGCTGACCATACACAGTGACAGCAGCACATAGAGGGGGCTGACCATGCACACCAGCAGAACAGAGGGGGCTGACCATACACAGCAGCAGAACAGAGGGGGCTGACCATACACAGCAGCAGCACATAGAGGGGGCTGACCATACACAGTGACAGCAGCACATAGAGGGGGCTGACCGTACACAGCAGCACCACATAGAGGGGGCTGACCGTACATAGCAGCAGCACATAGAGGGGGCTGACCATACACAGTGACAGCAGCACATAGAGGGGGCTGACCATACACAGCAGCAGAACAGAGGGGGCTGACCATACACAGCAGCAGAACAGAGGGGGCTGACCATACACAGCAGCAGAACAGAGGGGGCTGACCATACACAGCAGCAGCACATAGAGGGGGCTGACTATACACAGCAGCAGAACAGAGTGGGCTGACCATACACAGTGACAGCAGCACATAGAGGGGGCTGACCATACACAGCAGCAGCATATAGAGGGGGAGGGGGCTGACCATACACAGCAGCAACACATAGAGGGGGCTGACCATACACAGCAGCAGAACAGAGGGGGCTGACCATACACAGCAGCAGCACATAGAGGGGGCTGACCATACACAGCAGCAGAACAGAGGGGGCTGACCATACAGTGACAGTAGCACATAGAGGGGGCTGACCATACACAGTGACAGCAGCACATAGAGGGGGCTGACCATACACAGCAGAAGCATATAGAGGGGGAGGGGGCTGACCATACACAGCAGCAGCACATAGAGGGGGCTGACCATACACAGCAGCAGCACATAGAGGGGGCTGACCATACACAGTGACAGCAGCACATAGAGGGGGCTGACCATACACAGTGACAGCAGCACTTAGAGGGGGCTGACCATACACAGCAGCAGCACTTAGAGGGGGCTGACCGTACACAGCAGCAGCACATAGAGGGGGCTGACCGTGCACAGCAGCAGCACATAGAGGGGGCTGACCGTGCACAGCAGCAGAACAAAGGAGGCTGACCATACACAGCAGCAGAACAGAGGGGGCTGCCCATACACAGCAGCAGCACATAGAGGGGGCTGACTATACACAGTGACTGCAGCACATAGAGGGGGCTGACCGTACACAGCAGCAGCACATAGAGGGGGCTGACCGTACATAGCAGCAGCACATAGAGAGGGCTGACCATACACAGTGACAGCAGCACAGAGGGAGCAGACCATACACACCAGCAGAACAGAGGGGGCTGACCATACACAGCAGCAGAACAGAGGGGGCTGACCATACACAGCAGCAGAACAGAGGGGGCTGACCATACACAGCAGCAGCACATAGAGGGGGCTGACCATACACAGCAGCAGCACATAGAGGGGGCTGACCATACACAGTGACAGCAGCACATAGAGGGGGCTGACCATACACAGTGACAGCAGCACATAGAGGGGGCTGACCATACACAGGAGCAGCACATAGAGGGGGCTGACCATACACAGTGACAGCAGCACTTAGAGGGGGCTGACCATACACAGTGACAGCAGCACATAGAGGGGGCTGACCATACACAGCAGCAGCACTTAGAGGGGGCTGACCGTACACAGCAGCAGCACATAGAGGGGGCTGACCGTACACAGCAGCAGCACTTAGAGGGGGCTGACCCTACACAGCAGCAGCACTTAGAGGGGGCTGACCCTACACAGCAGCAGCACATAGAGGGGGCTGACCGTACACAGCAGCAGCACTTAGAGGGGGCTGACCGTACACAGCAGCAGCACATAGAGGGGGCTGACCGTGCACAGCAGCAGCACTTAGAGGGGGCTGACCAAACACAGTGACAGCAGCACATAGAGGGGGCTGACCGTACACAGCAGCAGCACATAGAGGGGGCTGACCGTACATAGCAGCAGCACATAGAGGTGGCTGACCATACACAGTGACAGCAGCACATAGAGGGGGCTGACCATACACACCAGCAGAACAGAGGGGGCTGACCATACACAGCAGCAGAACAGAGGGGGCTGACTATACACAGCAGCAGAACAGAGGGGGCTGACCATACACAGCAGCAGCACATAGAGGGGGCTGACCATACACAGCAGCAGCACATAGAGGGGGCTGACCATACACATTGACAGCAGCACATAGAGGGGGCTGACCATACACAGTGACAGCAGCACATAGAGGGGGATGACCATACACAGGAGCAGCACATAGAGGGGGCTGACCATACATAGTGACAGCAGCACTTAGAGGGGGCTGACCATACACAGTGACAGCAGAACAGAGGTGGCTGACCGTACACAGCAGCAGCACATAGAGGGGGCTGACCGTACACAGCAGCAGCACTTAGAGGGGGCTGACCCTACACAGCAGCAGCACATAGAGGGGGCTGACCGTACACAGCAGCAGCACTTAGAGGGGGCGCACCGTACACAGCAGCAGCACATAGAGGGGGCTGACCGTGCAAAGCAGCAGCACTTAGAGGGGGCTGACCATACACAGTGACAGCAGCACATAGAGGGGGCTGACCGTACACAGCAGAACTTAGAGGGGGCTGACCATACACAGCAGCAGCACTTAGAGGGGGCTGACCATACACAGTGACAACAGCACTTAGAGGGGGCTGACCATACACAGTGACAACAGCACTTAGAGGGGGCTGACCGTACACAGCAGCAGCACATAGAGGGGGCTGACCGTACACAGCAGCAGCACAGAGGGGGCTGACCGTACACAGCAGCAGCACTTAGAGGGGGCTGACCCTACACAGCAGCAGCACATAGAGGGGGCTGACCATACACAGCAGCAGCACATAGAGGGGGCTGACCGTGCAAAGCAGCAGCACTTAGAGGGGGCTGACCATACACAGTGACAGCAGCACATAGAGGGGGCTGACCGTACACAGCAGAACTTAGAGGGGGCTGACCATACACAGCAGCAGCACTTAGAGGGGGCTGACCATACACAGCAGCAGCACATAGAGGGGGCTGACCGTACACAGTGACAGCGGCACATAGAGGGGGCTGACCATACACAGCAGCAGCACATAGAGGGGGCTGACCATACACAGTGACAGCAGCACATAGAGGGGGCTGACCATACACAGTGACAGCAGCACATAGAGGGGGCTGACCGTACACAGCAGCAGCACATAGAGGGGGCTGACCGTACACAGTGACAGCAGCACTTAGAGGGGGCTGACCATACACAGTGACAGCAGCACATAGAGGGGGCTGACCGTACACAGCAGCAGCACTTAGAGGGGGCTGACCATACACAGCAGCAGCACTTAGAGGGGGCTGACCATACACAGTGACAGCAGCACTTAGAGGGGGCTGACCCTACACAGTGACAACAGCACATAGAGGGGGCTGACCATACATAGCAGCAGCACATAGAGGGGGCTGACCATACACAGCAGCAGCACATAGAGGGGGCTGACCATACATAGCAGCAGCACATAGAGGGGGCTGACCATACACAGCAGCAGCACATAGAGGGGGCTGACCGTACACAGTGACAGGAGCACTTAGAGGGGGCTGACCGTACACAGCAGCAGCACTTAGAGGGGGCTGACCGTACACAGCAGCAGCACATAGAGGGGGCTGACCATACACAGCAGCAGCCTATAACTGCACGCGTGGATGAGCAGCAGGACCTTCCCACTCCACGTGTTCCCCTGATGGCTGGCTGCCAGCTTCTCCGGGAGATCCCTGCTCCCGTCCGCTGAGGAGCCGTGCTGCCCATCACTGTCCACTGAGCACGATGCATGGAGAGCAGTGATGCACGGAGGGTGAAGCCCGGGATACCTGCGCCCACCATACCCTGTGCCCCGTGCAGAATGATAGAGCCGGCAGCCGGTGCAGTCACACACAGTACGGAGACCGTGCAGACCCCGGAGCCGTCGCCTGCCCCGTCTACCCCCCAGCCCCGGGCCGCTCCGCCCTCTCACGCCCCCTAGCTGCGGCTCTTCCTGGGCTGCTGTGAAGCCACCAAGGTGCCTCCAGTCCTGTTGCTTCCCCTCCAAGCGCCGCCAACCCCGCGCTAAAGGGTCAGCAGCGAAGAGGAGGGAGATGGAGCAGGTGCCGGGCTCAGAGACGCAGTCCTCCTCCTTCCAGGCCCGGCTCTTCAGGAACTTGCAGCTTGGGAGATCCAGGAAGAGCACAGGCAGCAACCACCAGAGCGGGGCTAAGCTGGGAGCGGAGCGCCGCACTGCACCCTGCCCGTCACCGCCCGCGGCCCGGAGGCGGGAGCAGGAGAACTACATGGAGGAAGCGGTGCCGGGCATCATCCGCTGGACCGGGCTGAAGAGGAGGAGGCAGGCGCTGGACCGGGTGTTCTCCTCCTCCCAGCCCAACCTCTGCTGCTCCGGTGTGGAGTCCATACCCTCTAGCGCCCCCTGCAGTAGCCCCGGCAGCATTGCAAATACCCCGGAGCCTGGCTCTACGCTCCGCCGGCTGAGGGATCACCTCCTGCCGCACAGCAGGACACCGGGACCGGCCAAGGACAGAGATGGCGACTCTGCCGCCACAGGCCACCAGCTGTCTCACCAGAAGAGCTCCTCACTGCCCGGGACCGCCTGCATAGAGAACCTGCTGCACGGCTCCAGCACCGCGGACAGCGACCCGACCCGACAGGGAGCAGTGAGTGCGGCTCTATGTACCGTCCTGGGGAGATGCAGCAGAGCGGGGGTTGTCATAGGTGGTCGCCGTATTCCTGGGCGCCCTGTGTCCTGCCATCCCTGCCTGCAGACAGTGCTGTGCGGACAGGACGCTGCACTTCACAAACTTTCTCCGCTGATGATGGAGGATGTGACTGAGCTCTGCTTCACTGCTCCCCCGAGGCGGCTGGGAAAGTGCGCAGTGTCCTCTGCCTGCAGCCAGGGCAGGACATGGCCGCGGTGATCCCCGTGTGACTGACAGCTACATACAGAAAGGATGAGAGGACACCCACTATGTGTCACCATGGGGGTCATACAGGAAAATGTATGTGTGCATGTATGTAGGGAGGTGGTGAGATCTGTGTGTGCACATGTATGTAGGGAGGTGGTGAGATCTGTGTGTGTGCACATGTATGTAGGGAGGTGGTGAGATCTGTGTGTGCGCATGTATGTAGGGAAGTGGTGAGATCTGTGTGTGCGCATGTATGTAGTGAGGTGGTGAGATCTGTGTGTGCGCATGTATGTAGTGAGGTGGTGAGATCTGTGTGTGCGCATGTATGTAGTGAGGTGGTGAGATCTGTGTGTGCGCATGTATGTAGTGAGGTGGTGAGATCTGTATGTGTGCATGTATGTAGGGAGGTGGTGAGATCTGTGTGTGCGCATGTATGTAGTGAGGTGGTGAGATCTGTGTGTGCGCATGTATGTAGTGAGGTGGTGAGATCTGTGTGTGCGCATGTATGTAGGGAGGTGGTGAGATCTGTGTGTGCACATGTATGTAGGGAGGTGGTGAGATCTGTGTGTGCGCATGTATGTAGTGAGGTGGTGAGATCTGTGTGTGCGCATGTATGTAGTGAGGTGGTGAGATCTGTGTGTGCGCATGTATGTAGTGAGGTGGTGAGATCTGTGTGTGCGCATGTATGTAGGGAGGTGGTGAGATCTGTGTGTGCACATGTATGTAGGGAGGTGGTGAGATCTGTGTGTGCGCATGTATGTAGGGAGGTGGCGAGATCTGTGTGTGCGCATGTATGTAGTGAGGTGGTGAGATCTGTGTGTGCATGTATGTAGGGAGGTGGTGAGATCTGTGTGTGCGCATGTATGTAGGGAGGTGGTGAGATCTGTGTGTGCGCATGTATGTAGGGAGGTGGTGAGATCTGTGTGTGCGCATGTATGTAGTGAGGTGGTGAGATCTGTGTGTGCGCATGTATGTAGGGAGGTGGTGAGATCTGTGTGTGCGCATGTATGTAGGGAGGTGGTGAGATCTGTGTGTGCGCATGTATGTAGGGAAGTGGTGAGATCTGTGTGTGCGCATGTATGTAGGGAGGTGGTGAGATCTGTGTGTGCGCATGTATGTAGTGAGGTGGTGAGATCTGTGTGTGCGCATGTATGTAGTGAGGTGGTGAGATCTGTATGTGTGCATGTATGTAGGGAGGTGGTGAGATCTGTGTGTGCACATGTATGTAGGGAGGTGGTGAGATCTGTGTGTGCGCATGTATGTAGGGAGGTGGTGAGATCTGTGTGTGCGCATGTATGTAGGGAGGTGGTGAGATCTGTGTGTGCGCATGTATGTAGTGAGGTGGTGAGATCTGTGTGTGCGCATGTATGTAGGGAGGTGGTGAGATCTGTGTGTGCGCATGTATGTAGTGAGGTGGTGAGATCTGTATGTGCGCATGTATGTAGTGAGGTGGTGAGATCTGTATGTGCGCATGTATATAGGGAGGTGGTGAGATCTGTATGTGTGCATGTATGTAGGGAGGTGGTGAGATCTGTATGTGTGCATGTATGTAGGGAGGTGGTGAGATCTGTATGTGTGCATGTATGTAGTGAGGTGGTGAGATCTGTGTGTGCGCATGTATGTAGGGAGGTGGTGAGATCCGTGTGTGCGCATGTATGTAGTGAGGTGGTGAGATCTGTATGTGCGCATGTATGTAGTGAGGTGGTGAGATCTGTATGTGCGCATGTATATAGGGAGGTGGTGAGATCTGTATGTGTGCATGTATATAGGGGAGGTGGTGAGATCTGTGTGTGCATGTATGTAGGGAGGTGGTGAGATCTGTATGTGTGCATGTATATAGGGAGGTGGTGAGATCTGTATGTGTGCATGTATGTAGTGAGGTGGTGAGATCTGTGTGTGCGCATGTATGTAGGGAGGTGGTGAGATCTGTGTGTGCGCATGTATGTAGTGAGGTGGTGAGATCTGTATGTGCGCATGTATGTAGTGAGGTGGTGAGATCTGTATGTGCGCATGTATATAGGGGAGGTGGTGAGATCTGTGTGTGCATGTATGTAGGGAGGTGGTGAGATCTGTATGTGTGCATGTATGTAGGGAGGTGGTGAGATCTGTATGTGCGCATGTATATAGGGAGGTGGTGAGATCTGTATGTGTGCATGTATGTAGGGAGGTGGTGAGATCTGTATGTGTGCATGTATGTAGGGAGGTGGTGAGATGTGTATGTGTGCATGTATGTAGGGAGGTGGTGAGATCTGTATGTGCGCATGTATATAGGGAGGTGGTGAGATCTGTATGTGTGCATGTATGTAGGGAGGTGGTGAGATCTGTATGTGTGCATGTATGTAGGGGGGTGGTGAGATCTGTATGTGCGCATGTATATAGGGGAGGTGGTGAGATCTGTGTGTGCATGTATGTAGGGAGGTGGTGAGATCTGTATGTGTGCATGTATGTAGGGAGGTGGTGAGATCTGTATGTGCGCATGTATATAGGGAGGTGGTGAGATCTGTATGTGTGCATGTATGTAGGGAGGTGGTGAGATCTGTATGTGTGCATGTATGTAGGGAGGTGGTGAGATGTGTATGTGTGCATGTATGTAGGGAGGTGGTGAGATCTGTATGTGCGCATGTATATAGGGGAGGTGGTGAGATCTGTGTGTGCATGTATGTAGGGAGGTGGTGAGATCTGTATGTGCGCATGTATATAGGGAGGTGGTGAGATCTGTATGTGTGCATGTATGTAGGGAGGTGGTGAGATCTGTATGTGTGCATGTATGTAGGGAGGTGGTGAGATCTGTATGTGCGCATGTATATAGGGAGGTGGTGAGATCTGTATGTGTGCATGTATGTAGGGAGGTGGTGAGATCTGTATGTGTGCATGTATGTAGGGAGGTGGTGAGATGTGTATGTGTGCATGTATGTTAGGGAGGTGGTGAGATCTGTGTGCGCATGTATGTAGGGAGGTGGTGAGATCTGTATGTGCGCATGTATGTAGGGAGGTGGTGAGATCTGTATGTGTGCATGTATGTAGTGAGGTGGTGAGATCTGTGTGTGCGCATGTATGTAGGGAGGTGGTGAGATCCGTGTGTGCGCATGTATGTAGTGAGGTGGTGAGATCTGTATGTGCGCATGTATGTAGTGAGGTGGTGAGATCTGTATGTGCGCATGTATATAGGGGAGGTGGTGAGATCTGTGTGTGCATGTATGTAGGGAGGTGGTGAGATCTGTATGTGTGCATGTATATAGGGAGGTGGTGAGATCTGTATGTGTGCATGTATGTAGTGAGGTGGTGAGATCTGTGTGTGCGCATGTATGTAGGGAGGTGGTGAGATCTGTGTGTGCGCATGTATGTAGTGAGGTGGTGAGATCTGTATGTGCGCATGTATGTAGTGAGGTGGTGAGATCTGTATGTGCGCATGTATATAGGGGAGGTGGTGAGATCTGTGTGTGCATGTATGTAGGGAGGTGGTGAGATCTGTATGTGTGCATGTATGTAGGGAGGTGGTGAGATCTGTATGTGCGCATGTATATAGGGAGGTGGTGAGATCTGTATGTGTGCATGTATGTAGGGAGGTGGTGAGATCTGTATGTGTGCATGTATGTAGGGAGGTGGTGAGATGTGTATGTGTGCATGTATGTAGGGAGGTGGTGAGATCTGTATGTGCGCATGTATGTAGGGAGGTGGTGAGATCTGTATGTGTGCACATGTATGTAGGGAGGTGGTGAGATGTGTGTGTGTGCGCATGTATGTAGTGAGGTGGTGAGATGTGTATGTGTGCGCATGTATGTAGTGAGGTGGTGAGATCTGTATGTGTGCACATGTATGTAGGGAGGTGGTGAGATGTGTATGTGTGCGCATGTATGTAGTGAGGTGGTGAGATCTGTATGTGTGCGCATGTATGTAGGGAGGTTGTGAGATCTGTATGTGTGTGCATGTATGTATTGAGGTGGTGAGATCTGTATGTGTGCGTATGTATGTAGGGAGGTGGTGAGATCTGTATGTGTGTGCATGTATGTAGTGAGGTGGTGAGATCTGTGTGTGTGCATGAGGGTAGGGAGGTGGTGAGATCTGTGTGTGTGCACATGTATGTAGTGAGGTGGTGAGATCTGTATGTGCGCATGTATGTAAGGAGGTGGTGAGATCTGTATGTGTGCACATGTATGTAAGGAGGTGGTGAGATCTGTATATGTGCGCATGTATGTAAGGAGGTGGTGAGATCTGTATGTGTGCACATGTATGTAGGGAGGTGGTGAGATCTGTATGTGTGCGTATGTATGTAGGGAGGTGATGAGATCTGTGTGTGTGCACATGTATGTAGGGAGGTGGTGAGATGTGTGTGTGCGCATGTATGTAGGGAGGTGATGAGATCTGTGTGTGTGCGCATGTATGTAGGGAGGTGGTGAGATCTGTATGTGTGCGCATGTATGTAGGGAGGTGGTGAGATGTGTATGTGTGCGCATGTATGTAGGGAGGTGGTGAGATCTGTATGTGTGCACATGTATGTAGGGAGGTGGTGAGATGTGTATGTGTGCGCATGTATGTAGGGAGGTGATGAGATCTGTGTGTGTGCGTATGTATGCAGGGAGGTGGTGAGATCTATGTGTGCGCATGTATGTAGGGAGGTGGTGAGATCTGTGTTTGTGTGCATGTATGTAGGGACGTGGTGAGATCTGTGTGTGTGCGCATGTATGTAGGGAGGTGGTGAGATCTGTGTGTGTGCATGTATGTAGGGAGGTGGTGAGAACTGTATGTGTGCACATGTATGTAGGGAGGTGGTGAGATCTGTATGTGTGCGCATGTATGTAGTGAGGTGGTGAGATCTGTATGTGTGCGCATGTATGTATGGAGGTGATGAGATCTGTGTGTGTGCATGTATGTAGGGAGGTGGTGAGAACTGTATGTGTGCACATGTATGTAGGGAGGTGGTGAGATATGTATGTGTGCACATGTATGTAGGGAGGTGCTGAGATCTGTGTGTGTGTGCATGTATGTAGGGAGGTGGTGAGATCTGTGTGTGCGCATGTATGTAGGGAGGTGGTGAGATCTGTTTGTGTGCGCATGTATGTAGTGAGGTGGTGAGAACTGTATGTGTGCACATGTATGTAGGGACGTGGTGAGATCTGTGTGTGCGCATGTCCAACCACATGACGGCTAAAATCTAGGATGGGTGCACAATGATATAGATGGCAGCTGCCATCTTTAAAATCCAGGATCCAGTTGGATTAAACACGTAGGTGGACTGCGCTACTGGAGTAAATTGATTCTTCAAAATGATGATAAAAATGTTTGTTAATCACAATGCGTTTCAGTGCTTTACCGTCTTTATAATAATAATAATCTTTATATAGCGCTAACATATTCCGCAGCGCTTTACAGGTTGTACACATTATCATCGCTGTCCCCGTTGGGGCTCACAATCTAGGTTCCCTATCAGTATGTCTTTAGAATGTGGGAGGAAACCCACACAAACACGGAGAGAACATACAAACTTTTTGCAGATGTTGTCCTTGGTGGGGTTCGAACCCACGACTCCAGCGCTGCAAGGCTGTTGTGCTATCCACTGCACCAATGTGCTGCATCAAGCCAAGCCAAATGGAAGCCAAAACCCAGTAATTAGACGAGCAGTTAGTTTCTTAAATAAAGGGGTTGTCTCACGTTTGGTAGTTATTGCGTACTCCATGGCTAGGGAATAACTTCGCGATCATTGGGTTTCCTTTCCAAGGGGTGTGGAGCCGAATGTGAATGCTACTGTGGTTGATCATGCACGTTGCCTCTCCATTCTTTGATGGGTGAGGGCATTTTTTGATGTGTGTGTATTGCATTATTTAGAGAGGAGTGGTGACCAAAAAAAAAACATTTGTTGGTTTGATTTTTTTTTTCTAGTTACAACATTTACCTATTGGGATTAATTAATTTTACGTTTTAATAGATCAAATTTTTATGAGCGTGATGATGTGAAATATGTGTATTTTTAAAATTTCTTAAATTTTGGTTGGGGAAAGTGGGGTGATATGAACTGTTGTATTTTTTATATTTTTATTTTCTACTTTATTTTTTAGTTCTCTTAGGGGGCTTGAATGTGCGATCGTCTGATCGCTTAAACTATAAAATGCAATACGTCAGTATTGCAGGATACAGTATAATTCTTGATGTCTTTTAAAGCTTAGCAAATGGCTGAGCTTAGGAGGAGTATCAAGATTATGGTGACAGGAGCCTTCACAGCAGCGTTTAAGTGGTTAACCTCCACAGCCTCATTTGGAGCAAGCTCATTTCCTGAGACCCATACACACGTGATCACCCACACAAACATGTAATTGATATTGGGTTAAGGGGTAAAAGAAAACCTCTCACTTAAAAAATTCAGTTAAATACCTTTTAAAAATATGTTTCTGTATCAATATTATGTAAAAAAATTAATTTATACTACTCTAAATTAATAATTCCTCAAGAGTCATGTGGGTGAAGCAGTCTGGGTAAAGATTATTACCATCCCATGCCCCGTTGGTTTGATATACAAATTGCTTCTTCAGAGAGGAAGGGCAATCCTGACATGTCACTCTCCACAAGGAGAAATTTTATCTCCAAAACCCTTGGTTTGAGTGACGCCCTACAGTCTAGGATATATCATCACAAGCCGACAGTGTGCAGATGAAGCCGATGCCTCACTGGAGCTGGCACTCTTTGGTGCTGCATGGCTCTTCTCCCAAACTTCACAACCCGGGTATAATTACTATACGAGTGAGGACTATTATACCATTATTTTTGCCACCATACCAAAATATACTGTTTCTACATGGATATATTTACAAATCAATGCAAAAGCAACATAAAGCAATGATGGTGTCACGATCCATTTTTGGATTCGTGGTAGCTCTCGTTCCACTGTTTTAAATGTAGCTTTTTTCCTTTCAGCACCAGCGGGGGTTAATGTCAGTTTTTCCCTCGCCGGCAATCTGCTGCAACTGCAGAGTTGCTGGGTCAGCTGATGTGGGTGATGACCACTCCCACCATCCTTTAAATGGTCACCTGATGCATCAGCTGACTGTTGGTGATAGAGTTTCTTTATGGAGAGCAGCCGTGCAGTTGCAACTCTCTGGTGTCTGCTGTTTCTGGTGTTTGGAGCCCTGTTTCTGTGTCATCTGTGGTGTGGAGCTTGGCAGCAGTGTCTGGAAGCTAAGTGTATTGTTTATCCCTTGTCCTTTCGTGTTTGTGTCTGTCCCCTGTGTGTTACTATCTGCAGTGGTGGTGAGGCTAGCGCCCCTTGCTGGCCAGTGCACCAGTCAGGACAGTGCTAGGTGACAGAGAGGGATGAGGTTCCTGACGGCGGTGGGGGGAATGACCACCACGTAGGGTGTTAGGGGAGTGCAGGGACAGGCTCAGGTTTGAGCTCAGGTGGTGACCATCCCCCATTTCCCTATCAGTAGGGCCTTCCTCTCCCCATTTCCATCCCTTTGTGTGTGTGTGTGTGTTTTGCCACCTGCTGACCGACCCCCCCCCCATTGTGTCGTGTCACATCCTGACATTATCACCAACTCTACTTTTTTCCAGTGAACCCATGGCTCAAGCTCAGGCTTTTGCTCAGCTGATTCAGACCCTCACAGATGAGGTTAAGGAGTTGCAGTGTCAGGTGGAGCAGCAGCTCCAGCAGGTGTCGGGGTTCTGGCTCTCGGCTCATATGCAGGCTCAACCGAAACCCAAAATTTCTCTCCCTGTTAATATACAAACTTTTGGAGACAGTGAAGAAACTACAAGGTATACAAGGAATTTCATAGTTTACATCATTGTGGGAAACATCATGACCCCCTAATCTATATAATTTGGATGGGTTTAAAAATTGGAATCTAAAAGGAGTAGAAAGATTTGCACACATTTTAGAGGGAAATACACTCAAGGAGTTCTCACAAATACAGAATGAATATGGACTACCCAAAACGGAATTTTATAAGTATCTTCAGTTACGACATGTATGTCAGGCAGAGGGTCCCGTCCTAAACAACTGAGTGATCAAAAGTGATGTAATACAGAGAATAGCCAGCTCACTTAACTCTGGAGGACTAATCTCATTACTTTATAGATATCTGCTGGACCTGGTATTAACAAAACACCCTATACGGTCAAAAAAAAAATGGGAGGGCATGATAGGCCCTATTGAAGAGGGGCTGTGGTCTGAAATACTGGAAAGAGTTCCACAGTTGTCCCTGAGCGAATCCCATAGATTTTCCCACTTACAGGTATTGCACCAGTCATATAGAGCACCCCAACTTCTCCACGATATAGGGTTTCAACCTGACCCCCTATGTGCTAGATGTAAAACATCCCCTGCTAACATGCTTCATATGATGTGGACATGCTCCGCTTTAGATACTTTTTGGAGGGATGTACTAGCGATCATTAATAGAACATGCTCAGTCGATACAGATCCTTCACCATTAGGCCTCTTTCACACTTCAGTCGTTTGGCGTCAGTCACTTCCGACAAAGTGACGGATCGACGAATCCATCACAATTGTTGAAAAAACGGATGTAACGGATCCGTTTTTTTGACGGATCCGTTACTCGGGGGTTGTATATACTTTTTGGAGCATGCGCAATTGAAAAAACTTGAAAAAACGGATTGGGGCGACGGATCCGCCAAAAAACGGATCGCGACAGATCCGTCGCCCATAGGTGGCCATTCTATGAAATGACGGACGCGACGGATCCGTCGCGATCCGCCATTTCAACGGAGACAAAAAACGTCTAGATGAACGTCAATGTCTAGATGACGTCCGCTAAATTTTGACGGATCCGTCGCATGACGGATGGAACGGACGACCATCCGTCACAATCCTTCGCTAATGCAAGTCTATGGGGAAAAAAACGGATCCGTCGAAAAAAAAACGGGATATGTTTTTTGAGGAAAATGACGGTTTTAGACTGACGCCAAACAACTGAAGTGTGAAAGAGGCCTTAGTATGTATACTGGGATATATAGAAGAACTGAGCACTGACGAACATTTCAAAATAGCGCTGGCACGCATGTTATATATGGCCAGGAAGATGATAGCCCAGCATTGGTTATCAGAGCAGGCTCCCGCAGCAACAGATTTTATAAATAAAATTAATTGGCTATTAAATCTGGAACAAAATAAATACTGTATTTGAAAAGGAAGGCCATCTCCAAATTTGAAAAAATGTGGGCTCCATGGATTGATGGCTCCGGCCTAGCATCTAAAGAACTGCAAAGACTTAGACTAGGTCTGTTTTGATTTATGTATAGATTCAATTTAAATCCTTGATAGATGCTATATTCCATATTGGGCAGCTTTCGTCGTGTATACAAATGTGCCAAACCAAGTTCTGGATTCCCCATTACTATTGTTATGATAGTAGTTATTCATAGTGCAAGACTTATAATCTGTTGTGGACAGAACTGTGAAAGATTTATCTTATGATGTTGTGTTTAAAAGGGTGACATGTAGGAGGGATAGAAGAGGGATTGGGTCTGGTGATGAGCGAATATACTCGTTACTCGAGATTTCTCGAGCACGCTCGGGTGTCCTCCGACTATTTTTTAGTGCTCGGAGATTTAGTTTTCATCGCCGCAGCTGAATGATATACATCTGTTAGCCAGCATAAGTACATGTGGGGGTTGCCTGGTTGCTAGGGAAATCTCGAGTAACTAGTATATTCGCTCATCACTAATTAGGGCCTGTTTATGGTTGTGTTGTTGTTTTGTATTGTTATAAAAATAATTTTAATAATAAAAAAAAATATTTGATGTAAAAAAAGATTTGTCTCCCTGACAGGTTGGTTTTCTGGAGGGAGAGATACATTTTTGATATTTAAAAAGGCCTGTAAACTATATTTCAGGCTCCGCCCTCGTTCTTCAGGGAGTGAGGAACAGCATGTGGGGATTATAGTCTCCCTTCTCAAGGGTGATCCCCAATCCTGGGCCTTCTCCCTGCCAACCGATTCACCATCTCTGCGGTCGGCGCACGAGTTTTTTTCGGCATTGGCGCTGGTGTATGGGGACCCTGATGGCGTCTCCCTGGCTGAGTCTAGGCTCTGAAAAATCAAGCAGGGGAGTCGGCCGGCTGAGGAGTACTGCTCAGAGTTTAGAAGATTGCCCACTGACACACAGTGGAACGACCCTGCTCTAAGGAGTCATTTCTGTCAGGGTCTGTCAGCTAGGCTACAGGATACTCTGGTGCAGTATGCTACTCCTGGGTCATTGTAAGCCGCCATGGCCCTTGCTATCCGAGTGGATAGGCGCCTCAGGAAGAGACATACACCGAATCTGCCCCCTGTTGTTTTTTTCTAGGGAGGAGGACACACTGGTGCAGATGAACGAACCCATGCAAGTGGGAGAAGTCTCTTCGCAAACAGGGTTGCCTGCAGTTCGCCATGGGATGGGGGCATGTTTCTACTGTGGTCTTACAGGTCATTACATCAATGTCTGCCCATCTCGCGTCAAAGTATGTACACCATCTCAAAAGCTGCGTCCCCCTGGTCGTGTGGAGGAAGGCGATCAGCGTGTGTATATTTCCTCTTTTTTTTCATCTCAGTGGATCATTCCTGCTGAAGTGGTTAGCGGGGTTACTGAAACTGTATCGGTGCTTGTGGATAGTGGAGCTGGAGTCAATTTGGTGGATTCTTGCTTTGTCCAGACCCATGGTCTGATCAGTAGGATGCTGGTGAGACCACTTAGCTTTCAGGCAATTGACTCTGTTCCACTCAGCCAGGGGAGGGTGACCCAAGTTGTAGATAATATAAAGCTGCATATAGGGTCTCTTCATGAAGAGTCTCTGTTGTGCTACATCTTGGAAGGTATGCCAACTCCTATCTTCATAGGCTTGTCCTGGCTGAAAAAACACATCCCGGTCATAAATTGGTGGTCCAGAGAATCAGTCAATTGGGACCAGTCGTGTAAGGACTGCTGCCTGGGAGCTATGATCTCTACCGTCCTTCTACAACCTACCCCTTCATCTCTAGTGAGGGCAGCTGAGGTGCTGCCAGGCAGTAGGGGCAAGACGCTACTCTCACAAGTAAATCCTGAGTCTCGGAGACCTCTTAGGAGGAGGGGTCAGGGGAGGGTGATGGTTCCCTCTGTATGTAATTTGGGTTAGAGTTTGTTGACACAGGGTGACACAGGGCGTGGAAATAAACATTCAGGTCCGGACCTGTGTGTGAATGAGTATGTGTGGGTGTCCACCAAGGTGGAAGCATGCTTCTGGGACATGGAGTTCTAGGGTGATCGGGCCGTATCGGGTGTCGGCCATTCTCAGCCTGGGAACTTTCCAGCTGGAGTTACCCCCAGTAATGTACATACACAATGTATTCCACAGGTCGGTGCTTTGTGGCGCCTCTGGAGCCTACATTATTGCCACCTCCATTGGACTGCATTTGCCGTAAACTTGAGGATCAGGTGACTGCAGAGGTGAACTCTATTGGACTGAGGCGTCCTCACCGTGCGTCGTTTCCAGTGAGGTCCGGTGTTGGTGGGTCCAGAGGCCCCTCATTGAAAGGGGGGTACTGTCACAATCCATTTATGGATTCGTGACAGCTCTGGTTTTAAATGTAGCTTTTTTCCTTTCAGGATCAGTGGGGGTTAATGTCAGTTTATCTCTGGCTGGCAATCTGCTGCAACTGCAGAGTTGCTGGGTCAGCTGATGTGGCTTGTGACCACTCCCACCATCTCTTAAATGGTCACCTGATGCATCAGCTGACTGTTGGTGATATAGTTTCTCTATGGAGACCAGCCTTGTAGTTGCAGCTCTCTGGTGTCAGCTACTTCTGGTGTTTGGAATCTTGTTTCTGTGTCATCTGCGGTGTGGAGCTTGGCAGCGGTGTCTGGAAGCTAAGTGTTGTGTTTATCCCTTGTCCTTTTCGTGTTTGTCACTGTCCCCTGTGTGGTACTATCTGCAGTGGTGAGGCTAGCGCCCCTTGCTGGCCAGTGCACTAGCCAAGGCAGTGCTACGTGACAGAGAGGAACAAGGTTCCTGACAGCGGCGGGGGGAAGGACCCACTTAGGGCGTTAGGGGAGTGCAAGGACAGGCTCAGGTTTGAGCTCAGGTGGTGATCATCCCCCATTTCCCTATCAGTGGGGTCTTCCTCTCCCCATTTCCATCCTGTTGTGTGTGTGTGTTGCGCCGTCTGCTGACCGACCCCCATGGGTCATGTTACATTGTGACAGGTGGTAGTTTAGGGTAGGAAAATCAACTGATTGCATTTCAAACTTTTGGATGTTTTTTCAATTGATAACTCACATGCCTAATCTAGGACGGATGTTGCATCATGTATATTGGAACTATCATACAATATGTGGAAGACCTCCTTAGTCAGGGGTGCCTGAGGGTCACATGTGGCCTGAGATTCCATTTTGTGCAGCCCTTGGCCATCTCACTCTTCTGTGTTCAGTAACTCATGAACTATGATGGGGATAGCTGGGCTCATTGTAAGGCCATCTTATTTCTAGAGTGCTAAATAGGGGAGCGGAGGACCACCTTTCACTGCCTCTAGTGGAAGTTCCAGAAGTGGAACCTGAATTTGTTAGATTACCGTATGTTATATACAGTACTCGTGTGCATGAAACTTTAAAGTTTAATTTCTCAGTGTTGTAAATTCTGTTTTCGGCCAGGAGGGCACGTAAGAGCTTGTCTATTGCCACCTTATCCAATGCTGTAATTGTTTTTGTGACCAAAAGCTGGTGTCAGGTTTCCTTTCATAAACCTTTTCCCTGAACCACTTAAAAACCTCTCAGGATACTAAGATTCTAGAATTAAAGAAATTCTGTTAGCGTCATTTTCTCAGAAGTTGCATACTCCATTAATTTTAAAATGGGGTCAAGTAGCAGGAGACTGCAGCCTGTATTTCTTCCTTCCGGCTGAATTAAAGAATATTACAGACTGCTCATTAAAGGGGTTGTTGTAACTTAGCAAGTTATCCATAGGGCTGATGACACCTTGATAATCGATGGGAATCCCAACGCTCAACCCCCAATGATCTTGAGATCAGCTCTGAAGTGCTTTGTTTAAATTGATCAGTGAAGATCTCAGTGGTGAAATCTCTATCAACCAGCACCTTATCTCCTGAAAATAAGACATCATTTGTCAAACTGAGATCAATCCTCTAATAAAGTCTCGTTTGTCATGTAGCATTGGCAGTCACTGATTTAAAGGGACACTGTCACCCCCTCCAGCCGTTATAAACTAAAAGAGCCACCTTGTGCAGCAGTAATGCTGCATTCTAACAAGGTGGCTCTTTTAGTTTTTGGTGCATGTATTCCCAAAATAAAGCTTTTTATAACTTCCCCAAAATACCTGTCTTTCGCCAGGGAGGCAGGTCCTCACCCCCCTGCTTGAAACGCCACACTGCCATCACTCAAATCTTCAGGGGCACCGGGCGCCGCCCCCATCGCGCTGTTTTCGCATGAAATCCGGCGCCTGCGCTGTGTAGTACTGTCTGGTGCAGGCGCAGTGAGCTCTGGCCCTCTGACGTCACAGCCAGGCTTGCAGACTGCGCCTGTGCGGCCGCCCTGCTTGTGAATCCCAGCCTCGCAGTGTGTTATGCATTATGCTGAGTGCGGGGCTGGGATTCACAAGCAGGGCGGCCGCACAGGCGCAGTCTGCAAGACTGCATCGGAGGTCAGACGGCCAGAGCTCACTGCGCCTGCACCAGACAGTACTACACAGCGCAGGCGCCGGATTTCATGCGAAAACAGCGCGATGGGGGCGCTGCCTCCCTGGACCTGCCTCCCTGGCAAAAGACAGGTATTTTGGGGAAGTTATAAAAAGCTTTATTTTGGGAATACATGCACCAAAAACTAAAAGAGCCATGCCACTAGGAATTTTGGGGCCCCCTTGAGACTCCGCCCAGGCTACACCCCTCGAACTTTCCACAGTCTTACCGCTCTCTCTTGGAAAAATGTCACTTCTCACCAATCACACATTAACAGTTCCCATCACCAGATCACACATATAGCCAGCAGCTTTTGTTTTGGCCAAAAGATTTCTTAATCTGCCACCATGACAAGGTAGACTCTTTTGGCCAGGCCCTACTCTACTGTAACGTATTAACCATTTGTTAATATACACTCACTGGCCACTTTATTAGGTACACCTATCCAACTTCTTGTTAACACTTAATTTCTAATCAGCCAATCACATGGCGGCAACTCAGTGCATTTAGGCATGTAGACATGGTCAAGACAATCTCCTGCAGTTCAAACCGAGCATCAGTATGGGGAAGAAAGGTGATTTGAGTGCCTTTGAACGTGGCATGGTTGTTGGTGCCAGAAGGGCTGGTCTGAGTATTTCAGAAACTGCTGATCTACTGGGATTTTCACGCACAACCATCTCTAGGGTTTACAGAGAATGGCCCGAAAAAGAAAAAAAATCCAGTGAGCGGCAGTTCTGTGGGCGGAAATGCCTTGTTGATGCCAGAGGTCAGAGGAGAATGGGCAGACTGGTTCGAGCTGATAGAAAGGCAACAGTGACTCAAATCGCCACCCGTTACAACCAAGGTAGGCCTAAGAGCATCTCTGAACGCACAGTGCGTCGAACTTTGAGGCAGATGGGCTACAGCAGCAGAAGACCACACCGGGTACCACTCCTTTCAGCTAAGAACAGGAAACTGAGGCTACAATTTGCACAAGCTCATCGAAATTGGACAGTAGAAGATTGGAAAAACGTTGCTTGGTCTGATGAGTCTCGATTTCTGCTGCGACATTCGGATGGTAGGGTCAGAATTTGGCGTAAACAACATGAAAGCATGGATCCATCCTGCCTTGTATGGAGCATCTTTGGGATGTGCAGCCGACAAATCTGCGGCAACTGTGTGATGCCATCATGTCAATATGGACCAAAATCTCTGAGGAATGCTTCCAGCACCTTGTTGAATCTATGCCACGAAGAATTGAGGCAGTTCTGAAGGCAAAAGGGGGTCCAACCCGTTACTAGCATGGTGTACCTAATAAAGTGGCCGGTGAGTGTATATATATATATATATATATATATATATATATATATATATATATATATATATATATATATATATATATATATATATATACCACATACAAGGGACAATGACCAGACACATATTACCACCACATAGAGACCTATAATACCACATACAAGGAACAAATACCACCACACCATCCATATGCCAGCATAAAGTACTGCAGTGCGCAGGCGCTGGGCCTCTCTGACCTTTCCCAGCGCCTGGGCAACAGGGAATATAAAATACACCTGCGCAGGAGCCGCGGCAGGAAGCAAAGAAGAGGACGTCTGTTGTGAATTCCGCTCTTGGGCTCCCTCCGGTGGTTGTAAGTGGCATTTTTGCGAGTTCTGCTCTTGGGCTCCCTCCAGTGGTTTTAAGTGGTACGGCTGCTCCTTGGATTTAGTAGTCAGCAGCTGCTTCCACTGATTGTCTTTCTGGCTCGACTATTTAGCCTGGTTCTATCCTTCAGCCTGTGCCAGTTGTCAATGGTTCCTGGTTGGATTCACATCTCTGTTTGGATTTCCCTGATATTCTGACCAGTTCAGCAAAGATAAGTCCTTGCTTTGTTCTTTTGCAGTCCACTTGTTGTGGACTTAATCTTTCTGCACTTTCTATGTTTTTTCTAGTCCAGCTTGTTAGTATGGATTTATTCAGTTAAAGGGCCACTGTCACCCCCTCCAGCCGTTATAAACTAAAAGAGCCACTGTTGTGAATTTGGTTTTTGGGCTCCCCCGGTGGTCACTGGTGGTACTGGACTTGTGTGCTTCACTTTCTCTGTTCACCTGTTTCCATCAGGATATGGGAGTATCCTATTTAGCCTTGCTGCTCAGTTATTCTAGTGCCGGCCATCAATGTAACCAGAGCCTTTCTGTTGCATGTTCCTGCTTCTAGACTACTATCAGCTAAGTTGGACTCTTAGTCCTAAGTTTGTTTGCATTTTTGTTTCAGTTCACAGTTATGTTATGTTTCTGTAGCTGGAAGCTCTTGTGGGCCGAAATTACCACTCCGGTGTCATGAGTTGACACATGAGTCTTAAAGTAATTTCTGGATGGTATTTTAATAGGGTTTTCAGCTGACCGTAAAGTTCCCTATTGTATCTTCTTACTATCTAGTAAGCGGACCTCGCTTTGCTGAACCTACCTTCATACTGCGTATGTCTTTTCCTCTGAACTCACCGTTAATATATGTGGGGGGCTTCTGTCTCCTTTTTGGGGGAATTTCCCTAGAGGTAAGCCAGGTCTGTTTTTTCCTCTATTAGGGTTAGTTAGTTCTCCGGCTGGCGCTGGGCGTCTAGGGATAAAACGTAGGTACGTCACCCGGCCACTGTTAGTTGTGTGGTAGGTTTAGCTCACGGTCAGCTCGAGATTCCATCACCCAAGAGCTAGTCTGTTAGTTAAGTTCTCTGACGTTCCCTTGCCATTGGGAACCATGACAGTATGGCCGGCCAAGGGTTAAAACCGTTGGCAGAAGAAAGGAGAGAAAAAGAAGTCTGCAGATTTTTTTTTTTTTTTTTCTTCTGAGCTTGCTCTATAGTTTACTCAGTTGCATTTCTGCTCTAATTGCAGCCTTTGCCTCTCTCTCCTTCTAATCCTTGAATGGCTCTGATCTCACCTGATTAAAATGGATCCTCAGAGTTTGGCTACAGGTTTGAATAATCTTGCTACGAAGGTTCAAAATTTACAGGATTTTGTTATTCATGCTCCTATATCTGAACCTAGAATTCCTATACCAGAATTTTTCTCCGGGGATAGATCTCGTTTCCTGAATTTCAAATATAATTGTAAATTATTTCTTTCCCTGAGATCTCGCTCCGCTGGAGATCCCGCACAGCAGGTTAGGATAGTAATTTCCTTGCTGCGGGGTGACCCTCAAGACTGGGCATTTGCATTGGCACCCGGGGATCCTGCGTTGCTCAATGTGGATGCGTTTTTTCTGGCTTTGGGGTTGCTTTATGAGGAACCTAACTTAGAGATTCAGGCTGAAAAAGCCTTGATGGCCCTATCTCAAGGGCAAGATGAAGCTGAAATATACTGCCAAAAATTTCGTAAATGGTCTGTGCTTACTCAGTGGAATGAGTGCGCCCTGGCGACGAATTTCAGAGAGGGTCTCTCTGATGCCATTAAAGATGTTATGGTGGGGTTCCCTGCACCTACAGGTCTGAATGAGTCCATGACAATGGCTATTCAGATTGATCGGCGTTTGCGGGAGCGCAAACCTGTGCACCATTTGGCGGTGTCTTCTGAGAAGGCTCCAGAAAATATGCAATGTGATAGAATTCTGTCCAGAAGCGAACGGCAGAATTTTAGGCGAAAAAATGGGTTGTGCTTCTATTGTGGTGATTCAACTCATGTTATATCAGCATGCTCTAAACGTACAAAAAAGGTTGATAAGTCTATTTCAATTGGCACTTTACAGTCTAAGTTTATTCTGTCTGTGACCTTGATTTGTTCATTATCGTCAATTACCGCGGATGCCTATGTCGACTCTGGCGCCGCTTTGAGTCTTATGGATTGGTCCTTTGCCAGGCGCTGTGGGTTTGATCTAGAGCCTCTGGAAGTTCCGATACCTCTGAAGGGTATTGACTCTACACCATTGGCTAGTAATAAACCACAATACTGGACACAAGTGACTATGCGTATGAATCCAGACCATCAGGAGACGATTCGCTTCCTTGTGTTGTACAATCTACATGATGTTTTGGTGCTCGGATTGCCATGGTTACAATCTCATAACCCAGTTCTTGACTGGAAAGCAATGTCTGTGTTAAGCTGGGGATGTCAGGGGACTCATGGGGACGTACCTTTGGTTTCCATTTCGTCATCTATTCCCTCTGAGATTCCGGAATTTTTATCTGATTATCGTGATGTTTTTGAGGAGCCTAAGCTTGGTTCACTACCTCCTCACAGAGATTGCGATTGTACCATAGATCTGATTCCGGGCAGTAAATTTCCAAAGGGTCGTTTATTTAATCTATCTGTACCTGAACATGCTGCTATGCGAGAATATATTAAGGAGTCCCTGGAAAAGGGACATATTCGTCCTTCTTCATCTCCCTTAGGAGCCGTTTTTTTCTTTGTATCTAAAAAAGATGGCTCTTTGAGGCCGTGTATTGATTATCGACTCTTGAATAAAATTACAGTCAGATATCAGTATCCTCTGCCACTGCTGACTGATTTGTTTGCTCGAATAAAAGGGGCTAAGTGGTTCTCTAAGATTGATCTCCGTGGGGCGTATAATTTGGTGCGAATTAAGCAGGGGGATGAGTGGAAAACCGCATTTAATATGCCCGAGGGCCATTTTGAGTATTTAGTAATGCCTTTTGGTCTTTCAAATGCCCCTTCAGTCTTTCAGTCCTTTATGCATGACATTTTCCGGGAATATTTGGATAAATTCATGATCGTGTATCTGGATGATATTTTGATTTTTTCGGATGACTGGGATTCTCATGTCCAACAGGTCAGGAGGGTTTTTCAGGTTTTGCGGGCTAATTCCTTGTGTGTGAAGGGTTCTAAGTGTATTTTTGGGGTTCAAAAGATTTCTTTTTTGGGGTACATTTTTTCCCCCTCTTCCATTGAGATGGATCCTGTCAAGGTTCGGGCTATTTGTGATTGGACGCAACCTTCTTCGCTTAAGAGCCTTCAGAAATTTTTGGGCTTTGCTAATTTTTATCGTCGATTTATAACTGGTTTTTCTGATGTTGCTAAACCTTTGACTGATTTGACCAAAAAGGGTGCTGATGTTGCTGATTGGTCCCCTGCTGCTGTGGAGGCCTTTCGGGAGCTTAAGCGCCGCTTTTCTTCCGCCCCTGTGTTGCGTCAGCCTGATGTTACTCTTCCTTTTCAGGTTGAGGTCGATGCTTCCGAGATCGGAGCTGGGGCGGTCTTGTCGCAGAAAAGTTCCGATTGCTCCGTGATGAGACCTTGTGCGTTCTTTTCTCGAAAAGTTTCGCCCGCCGAGCGAAATTATGATATTGGTAATCGGGAGCTTTTGGCTATGAAGTGGGCTTTTGAGGAGTGGCGTCATTGGCTTGAGGGGGCTAGACATCAGGTGGTGGTATTGACCGATCACAAGAATTTGATTTATCTTGAGTCTGCCAGGCGCCTGAATCCTAGACAGGCGCGCTGGTCGTTGTTTTTCTCTCGGTTTAATTTTGTGGTCTCATACTTACCAGGTTCTAAAAATGTGGGGGCGGATGCCCTTTCTAGGAGTTTTGAGCCTGATTTCCCTGGTGATTCTGAACCTACAGGTATCCTTAAGGATGGGGTGATATTATCTGCTGTTTCCCCAGACCTGCGACGGGCTTTGCAGGAGTTTCAGGCGGATAGACCTGATCGTTGCCCGCCTGGTAGACTGTTTGTTCCTGATGATTGGACCAGTAGAGTCATCTCGGAGGTTCATTCTTCTGCGTTGGCAGGTCATCCCGGGATCTTTGGTACCAGGGATTTGGTGGCTAGGTCCTTCTGGTGGCCTTCTCTGTCTCGAGATGTACGAGTTTTTGTGCAGTCTTGTGATGTTTGTGCTCGGGCCAAACCTTGTTGTTCTCGGGCTAGCGGATTGTTGTTATCTTTGCCTATTCCAAAGAGGCCTTGGACTCACATCTCTATGGATTTTATTTCTGATCTCCCTGTTTCTCAGAAAATGTCTGTCATCTGGGTGGTGTGTGACCGTTTTTCAAAGATGGTTCATTTGGTGCCCTTGCCTAAATTGCCGTCCTCTTCCGAGTTGGTTCCTCTGTTTTTTCAAAATGTGGTTCGCTTGCATGGTATTCCGGAGAATATCATTTCTGACAGGGGGACCCAGTTCGTGTCTAGATTTTGGCGGGCGTTCTGTGCTAGGATGGGCATTGATTTGTCTTTTTCGTCTGCGTTCCATCCTCAGACTAATGGCCAGACTGAGCGAACTAATCAGACCTTGGAGACTTATTTGAGGTGTTTTGTGTCTGCGGATCAGGATGACTGGGTTGCCTTTTTGCCGTTGGTGGAGTTTGCCCTCAATAATCGGGCTAGTTCTGCCACTTTGGTTTCTCCTTTCTTTTGCAATTCGGGGTTTCATCCTCGCTTTTCTTCTGGTCAGGTGGAGTCTTCGGATTGTCCTGGAGTGGATACTGTGGTGGATAGGTTGCATCGGATTTGGGGACAGGTGGTGGACAATTTGGAGTTGTCCCAGGAGAAGACTCGGCATTTTGCTAACCGCCGTCGTCGTGTTGGTCCTCGTCTTCGTGTTGGGGACTTGGTGTGGTTGTCTTCTCGTTTTGTCCCTATGAGGGTTTCTTCTCCTAAGTTTAAGCCTCGGTTCATCGGCCCGTATAAGATTTTGGAGATTCTTAACCCTGTGTCCTTTCGATTGGACCTCCCGGCATCTTTTTCTATCCATAATGTCTTCCATCGGTCATTATTGCGCAGGTATGAGGTACCGGTTGTGCCTTCCGTTGAGCCTCCCGCTCCGGTGTTGGTTGAGGGTGAATTGGAGTACGTTGTGGAGAAGATCTTGGACTCCCGTGTTTCCAGACGGAAACTTCAGTATCTGGTCAAGTGGAAGGGCTACGGTCAGGAGGATAATTCTTGGGTGACTGCCTCTGATGTTCATGCCTCTGATTTGGTCCGTGCCTTTCATAGGGCTCATCCTGATCGCCCTGGTGGTTCTTGTGAGGGTTCGGTGCCCCCTCCTTGAGGGGGGGTACTGTTGTGAATTTGGTTTTTGGGCTCCCCCGGTGGTCACTGGTGGTACTGGACTTGTGTGCTTCACTTTCTCTGTTCACCTGTTTCCATCAGGATATGGGAGTATCCTATTTAGCCTTGCTGCTCAGTTATTCTAGTGCCGGCCATCAATGTAACCAGAGCCTTTCTGTTGCATGTTCCTGCTTCTAGACTACTATCAGCTAAGTTGGACTCTTAGTCCTAAGTTTGTTTGCATTTTTGTTCCAGTTCACAGTTATGTTATGTTTCTGTAGCTGGAAGCTCTTGTGGGCCGAAATTACCACTCCGGTGTCATGAGTTGACACATGAGTCTTAAAGTAATTTCTGGATGGTATTTTAATAGGGTTTTCAGCTGACCGTGAAGTTCCCTATTGTATCTTCTTACTATCTAGTAAGCGGACCTCGCTTTGCTGAACCTACCTTCATACTGCGTATGTCTTTTCCTCTGAACTCACCGTTAATATATGTGGGGGGCTTCTGTCTCCTTTTTGGGGGAATTTCCCTAGAGGTAAGCCAGGTCTGTTTTTTCCTCTATTAGGGTTAGTTAGTTCTCCGGCTGGCGCTGGGCGTCTAGGGATAAAACGTAGGTACGTCACCCGGCCACTATTAGTTGTGTGGTAGGTTTAGCTCACGGTCAGCTCGAGATTCCATCACCCAAGAGCTAGTCTGTTAGTTAAGTTCTCTGACGTTCACTTGCCATTGGGAACCATGACAAGCCACCTTGTGCAGCAGTAATGCTGCAGTCTAACAAGGTGGCTCTTTTAGTTTTTGATTAAGTTATTACCTCAATAAAGCGATTTGAAAATTGTCCACAAAGACCAGCTATTGTACCGGGAGGCGGTCCGAAGCGTCCTGTATGAATCCCCCAATGGCCGTCACTCTTCTCTTCAGGGGCGCTGGTTTCCGCCCCCTGAGCGCTGTTATCTTCTGAAATCCGGCGCTTGCGCTGTTCTTTCCTGCCTGGGGCCTGCGCAGTGTTTACTGTGAGTCACAGCACAGACGCAGGGTGCCTGACTGCGCCTGTGCCGGCAGTGCGGCCGCCCTGTTACTGAATCCCCGCCCCGCACTGTGCATAATGAATAACACAGTGCGGGGCGGGGATTCAGTAACAGGGCGGCCGCACTGCCGGCACAGGCGCAGTCAGGCACCCTGCGTCTGTGCTGTGACTCACAGTAAACACTGCGCAGGCCCCAGGCAGGAAAGAACAGCGCAAGCGCCGGATTTCAGTAGATAACAGCGCTCAGGGGGCGGAAACCAGCGCCCCTGAAGAGAAGAGTGACGGCCGTTGGGGGATTCATACAGGACGCTTCGGACCACCTCCCGGTACAATAGCTGGTCTTTGTGGACAATTTTCAAATCGCTTTATTGAGGTAATAACTTAATCAAAAACTAAAAGAGCCACCTTGTTAGACTGCAGCATTACTGCTGCACAAGGTGGCTCTTTTAGTTTATAACGGCTGGAGGGGGGTGACAGTGGCCCTTTAAGCTGGAAGCTCTGGGAAGCAGATTTACCCTCCACACCTTTAGTCAGGTGTGGAGATTTTTGTAAACTCTGTGGTGGATTTTTCTAGTTTTTAATACTGACCCCACAGTATTCTTTCCTGTTCTATTTATCTAGTTAGACTGGCCTCCTTTGCTACATCCTGGTTTCATTCTGCGTATGTAATTTCCCTCTCCACTCCTGGCTGTCCTATCCTTTGGGGATTTTCTCTGAGGCAAGATAGCTTTCCTGTTTCTATCTTTAGGGGTAGTTAGTCCCCCGGCTGTGACGAGGTGTCTAGGGAGTGACAGGAACATCCCACGGCTACTTCTAGTGTTGTGTTAAGCTCAGGAACTGCGGTCAGTACAGGTACCACCTCCTCCAGAGCACGTCCCATGTTGCTGCTAAACCACCAGCTCATAACAGACGTCATCGTATGAAGATGGGAGGCGCCGGACCCGGACCGCGACGCCCATCGGACCGGACCGAACCGGGACCGCTCCTGGGTGAGTATGATCTGACTTGTTTTTCTTATCTTTCAGGATATATTGGGGGCTTATCTACAGCATTACAGAATACTGTAGATAAGCCCCTGATGGCGGTGGCCGCAGTTTATATACGAAATATGAGGTGACAGATTCCTTTTAACTGAACCTGTGTCTTGGACGCAGGTTCAGTTACTGCAGCAGCAGAATCCTGCCGCTTGGGCCGGTGAGCAGAAGAGACAGGGCCCGCTGCGGGCCCCCTCTGCTCATTGGGCCCCATACGCCAGTCAGGGCAGTAATGCCCTGAAGTCGGCCCTGCCTGCATGTGTGGCGGCTATCGAACAGCCACGAGACATGCACCCATGGCGACTCACACATAGTATTCGAGCACACCGCAGATACTCGGTTATCACACGTGCATGCTCTGATAACACCTTATCCGAGCACGTTCTCTCATCACCAATGGTGATCGAATTGTAGGCTTTGATGTGGTTGCTTAGATGTAGATTCCAAATAAAAAATGAATCTTCTGATAAATTTTTATTGATATTGCTTCTAAAACAGTTTGCAATTCATCAAGCGTGTCATCCAACTGATGAGGGATGATTTTATTATGCTGCATGAATCAGCAGACTTCTCAGCCCTGTGCCACTCAGGTAATAGCTCAATTTCTGTATTTCCAGGGTGTGCTGGCGGTCTCTGCTTTGACATACAGTATATTAATCTCTTACCCAACGTCCCACATCATTTTTATGGAAATACAGAATGTCAGTTCTCAGGAAAGTGCCCTAGATTAATCCTAATTGTTCTGGTCAATGAAGGTTTCAGTACTTGGACCATAACCACATAGCTCTATACGTCTTCCGACATAGATCATTAGGGTAGGCCATAGCAGCACGATAAATTGGGACACAATCATATTCCCCCATACTAAAGAATACACTGAGCTGAATGATTACGGTAATTCTGTCAAGAGGTTTTTTTAAGTTTTTTTTCACCCATTTTAATGAGTGGGAAAAAATGAATTACAAACAAAGGCAGATACGGTCCTATTTTACGCAGCGTTTTCCCTGCAAACATATTAAAAAAATCTGCTGCAAATGCTGAATACACATACCCTTAACCCCTTTCCGACATGTGGTGTAATAGTACGCCCATGTCGGACTCCCCTTGTTTGGTGCGAGCTCCAGCGCTGAGCCCGCACCTTTCCAGGCACATGACAGCTGATCTATACATGTGTCGCTATCCACCTGCGACTGTTAACTCGTTAAATGCCGCTGTCATTCTCTGACATTCTCATTAAACTATCTCTTACAGGAAGCACGTCGCTAATCCCGCCCATCGGTTACCCTGTCTCATGATTGCGGGTCACCCATGGGTCGGCATGACAACCAGAGGTCTCCAGCAGATCTCTATGGTTGTCATTGCCAGATTGCTATGAGCGCCGCCCCGTGGTCAGTGCTCATGGCAAGTGAGCATTTCTGCTACATACAGGTGATTTGATCATTGCCTGTACGTAGCAGAGGAGATCAAAGTAGTGCAGCTTCTAGTCTCCCATGGAGACTATTGAAGCATGCCAAAAGTAAAAAAATATTTTTAAAAATATTTAAAAAATACATAAATGTTCAAATCACCCCCTATTCGCCCCATTTACCCCATTCAAAATAAAACAATAAAAAAATTGCTGCTTTTAGAATCACCCGATCTATCAATATAAAAAAGAATTAGCAACGGCGTAACAAGAAAAAAAATGAAAACTGCCAGAATTACGTTTTTTGGTCGCAATAAAATGCAATAACGGGCAATCAAAAGATAATATCTACACCAAAATGGTATCAATAAAAACATCAGCTCGGTGCTCAAACAATAAGCCCTCACCCAGCCCCAGATCATGAAAATTGGAGACGCTACAGGTCTCTGAAAATGGCGCCTTTTTAAAAACAAATTTGGGATTTTTTTTCCACCAATTAAATAAAAAAGAACTTATACATGTTTGATGTCTGTGAACTTATGTCCTGGAGAATCATAATGGCAGGTCAGTTTTAGCATTTAGTGAACATGGCAAAAAAACCTCCAAAAAATAATTGTGGAATTGCACTTTTTTTGCAATTTAACCACACTTTGAATTTTATTCCTATTTTCTAGTACACAATATGTTAAAACCAATGATGTTGTTCAAAAGTACAACTCGTCCTGCAAAAAGCAAGCCCTCACATGGCCATATTGACTGAAAAATAAAAAAGTTATGGCTCTGGGAAGAAGGGGAGCGAAAAATGGAAATTCAAAAACTGAAATACCTCTGGTTGTTAAGGGGTTAAGGAAGTAAAAGTGAGGTTTTGTTTTTCTGAGGAGAATATGTGGCCTTTCCTGGCTAGCCCAGCAGTGGAGGACTTCGATGCATGCAATGGATTATTGTCCTGAATAAAAATCATCATTTTCTTGAAAGATGCAGAATTTTCCTGTACGCCTGAAGAAAGTGTCTTCTAAAGCTGGTAGGGTTTTGGGAGCTGATTTTTGAGTGCATCATCATCTCAAAAAGGTCCAACTAATTCAGCCTTTAGCTGTACCGCACCTCCATCTTGCTGGTGTCTGAGTCGAAGTGAAGGTCTATGCCCCTTACGTATCCAGTTTCAGGCTCATCCATCTGGTCCGGCAAGAGTCACTTTCATGTCATCAGTACATAAAACCTTTGAAAAGTCTGTCTTCAGATATTTCTTGGCCCAGTCTTGACATTTCACCTACTGTGTCTTGTTCAGTGGTGGTCGGGTTTCAGCCTCTTCTCCTCGGCCATGTCTCAGAGCACTGAACACCTTCTACTTCTGGACCTCCAGGGACATTGCAGTTCTGTAATATGTCAGCACTGAAGGATAATGGGCTACTGGTTGCTTAATGTGTGTCTTTTTATTTCAACATGTTTTTTTTTTTCAACCATGTTGACTATTTGAAACAAAACTTTTTGGTTCTGTAATCACGCCTTAATATCTTAGCAATTTCATGAGTTCTGCATTCCTCTGTACGACCTTTATCATTTTTTAACCTTTCAGAGTCAGTCAAATCTCTTTTTGGCTCATTTTGCCTGTGGTAAACAAGCTGCCTAATAAGTCTGCGCTTCTTGATAAAGGGAGTTGAATCTTTTTAGCCTCACCCTCCTTGATTACACAGATACACATCACCTGATCGGCTTCATCCTAACAGCCTTCACGTTTATATAGTTTGGAGTTGGAAAATCTGCATAAACATGTTGAAATGGTTGAAATACTCATGTACCTGATAATTGTGCACCCAGTGTGCATCTAGTTGCTTTCCCATCCCTTTGCTTTGTGCCTTGTCACACTGCAACCAGTGCCTGGACTAGCATGAGCCTACCATCAAGAATATCCACCTAGATTCTACATCTACAGTCACCAACTACTGAACGTAGACCTCTTCAACCCTGAGTACCGGCAGAGCATGTAGAGGGCAAACCTAGCGGTGAGAAAGAGCAGAGACGAGGCAAAGACATGTAGCCTCATAGACCTGTCACTGTAGGAAGAGACCCTGCCTGAAGACCTTCTTCATATAGCTGCTCCATGCCTTCACTGTTAGATCACAGGGACTGTGATCACACCCAGATCTAAATACCTGAGCCCAGTAGAGGGCTCCAGTAACTAGGCAGAGCTGCCATCTGTTCAGCCACCTACATTGTGGGCCTACGTCCACTCACAGATTTGATAGGTTGTTAGGGGCAGATTCTGTGCAAAGTACTTGTCAAGTCCAACAACAGTTCACATCCCAAGCAATCTTATGTCCTCACTAGGATATTAATGAATTCGGGGGACCAATGCGTGTATGTATGGCAGGGGGTCCAGCACTCTAAAGCTACTCCTTTGCATTAATAATGTTGATTGGTGGTGTTTCAAGTGCTGGTATCCCCACTGGTCCCAAGAACAGGGCTCTGCAGAGACTTGTAAGATCAAAGTGGTAGTTGGGCATGTGCACCACCGCTTCATTGAGTCTCTGTGGGGAAAAAGCCAAGAACTGGGCTTCGCTATCTCTGGCAGCCCCATACAGAATAAATGGAGTAGTGGCACTCTTGTCTGACTACCGCTCTCTATTTACATGGTTTCATTTCAGAGATCCTTTTTTGGGAATTGTGGGGGTCCCACTGCTTGGACCCCACGGATCAGCAAGTTATAATCCATGTTGTTAGAAAGGTGATCTGTTCTGAACATGGAAATAACCCTTTAAGAAAAGAGGACATCTATTGCACCAAATTACGCTGCATATAATACCTCTGGAGCCTTTGGCGTTAACCCGTTATACTATATAGCATAGATGCCAAACACACCGTTGCCACTCCTGGCTAATAAGACCTAAGAATGTAGGAGTCTATTGTGAAAGCTGCTAATTGACCCGTTTGGCTCCTTTCATGGAGGACGTGATTTACACCTTGAAAAAGATGCAGAGTATTTCCTTTTCACTCCCAGAGTTATTACTTGGTCTTTTTCAATGGAGAACGGTGATGACAATGGGCAGCTCCATCCATATATTTGGGAAATTAGAGCTAGGAATCAGAATTTTTCTGACAGTGAAGCCATATGAGCTACAGTTTCAATTTCTGATATGTAAAAAAGCATTACAGCTCTGATTCCTGGAGCCACTGAATTACAAGTGACAGGACTGTTGGGAGGCTGCCAAAAAGACAGAAGGAGATTAATTATTAGAGTCACAGATACTTGCTGTTTGTTCTTTCATTTCGGTCAGGCTTTTGAACACCACCCGCGTAACTAACAAAATCCAAAGAGCCTTTACTTCATCTTGTTATTTCTATTTCTGTCTTTAAAATTCTGGACATCAATGGTAGACAAACCTGGATCAATATCTATTGAGGAACTTTACACCATTCTGGCATTGCACAGGATGATCTTGGCTTGTATGTGGTTGGGTGGTCATTATATGAAGTCAGGGACAATGGATGAAAGGTCTTAGCCTAATATAATAAAATGTCCAGGGCTCCTTGAGCACCCTAAAAGCTGTCAGGCCCTGGAATATAATAATAATCTTTATTTTTAATCTTTATTTTTATATAGCGCTAACATATTCCGCAGCGCTTTACAGTTTGCACACATTATCATCGTTGTCACCGATGGGGCTCACAATCTAATTTCCCTAACAGTATATCTTTGGAATATGGAATATCTATATATATAATTGTGTAAGGGGCACTTCCGTCTGTTTGTCTGTCTTTCTGTCATGGAAAACCCGATTCGCTGATTGGTTGCGGCCACCAGGCCGCGACCAATCAGCGACGGGCACAGCCCGGCCAAGAATTAGTCCCTCCCTACTTCCGTCCAGTCAGTACCCGGCACCCGCTCCATACTCCCCTCCACACAGGGTTAATGCCAGCGTTAACGGACCGCGTTATGCCGCGGTGTAATGCACTCCGTTAACGCTGCTATGAATCCTGTGTGACCAACTTTTTACTATTGATGCTGCATCAATAGTAAAAAAATCTAATGTTAAAAATAATAAAAAAAAGCAAAAAACCTGCTATTCTCACCTTCCGTCGTCCGCCGATGCGCGCGCGGCTGCTGCCAGCTTCCGTTCCCAGAGATGCACTGCGAAATTACCCAGAAGACATAGCTGGGTAATTTCGCAATGCATCTCTGGGAACGGAAGCTGGCGGCAGCCGCGTGCGCATCGGGACAGCTTCGCTGGACGCCAGAGGGTGAGTATATAACTATTTTTTATTTTAATTATTTTTTTTTAACAAGGATATGGTGCCCACGCTGCTATATACTACGTAGGCTGTGTTATATACTGTGTGGCTGCTATATACTACGTGGGCAGCACTATATACTGTGTGGGCTGTGTTATATACTGCGTGGGCTGTGCTATATATTATGTGGGCTGTGCTTTATACTGCGTGGCTTCTATATACTACGTGGGCAGTGTTATATACTATGGGCAGTGTTATATACTGCATGGGCTGTGTTATATACTGCATAGGCGGTGTTATATACTGCGTGGCCACTGTTATATACTGCGTGGCCTGTGTTACATACTGCGTGGCCTGTGTTATATACTGCGTGTCCTGTGTTATATACTGCGTGGGCTGTGTTATATACTGCGTGCCCTGTGTTATATACTGCGTGGCTGTGTTATATACTACGTGGGCTGTGCTATATATTACGTGGGCTGAGTTATATATTGCGCGGGCTGTGTTATATACTGCGTGGGCTGTGTTATATGCTGCGTGGGCTGTGTTATATACTACGTGGGCTGTGTTATATACTGCGTGGGCTCTGCTATATAGTGCGTGTGCTGTGTTATATACTGCGTGGCCTGTGTTATATACTGTGTGGCCTGTGCTATACATTACGTGGGCTGTGTTATATACTACGTGGCTGTGTTATATACTGCGTGGCTGCTGTATACTACATGGCTCCTGTATACTATGTGGCCTGTGCTATATACTATGTGGCTGCTATATACATACATACATACATATTCTAGAATACCCGATGCGTTAGAATCGGGCCACCATCTAGTGTATATATATATATTACATTGGTGTGCTGTATGGGTATGAGCTGTGTCAATAAATATGTGTAACAGCTTAGGCCGGTTTCACATTTGCGGTTGTGTCCGCAGCGTTTGTGCCGCAATTTTCCGTTGTGTTTTCCTATCTTTAACATTAGGGACGCAGGTGTCTGCGATTGGTTGCGTTTTGCCGCGTTTGACGACGCATGCGTCGTTTCGTCGTCTGCGGCTTGGCGCGGTAAACGCTACATGTAGTAATTTTAGAGGCGTCAATTTGCCACCTAGAAACGTATGCGATTGTTATTGCTAGGAATGCGGCAAAAAAACGCATTACTGTCTGTGGGGACGCATGCGTACACGTCTTTGCGTACGCATGCGTTTGATGCGCTTGCGTACTTCGGACTGCGCATGTCCAGGAACTGATTTAGACATGCCCATTAAAGACACACCCTCCTGGAAATATCAAACGCTTGCGCATAAAAAACGCAAACATATGTAAAAACGCATGCAAACGCTGCGTTTTTTTTACCATCATGTGTAAGCTGATGTGGATAAAAAATGCTGCGTTATCAGACGTTTGCATGCGTTTTTGCATGCGTTTGCGGTTGCGGACAATACGCTGCGGACTTAACTGCAAATGTGTAACTAGCCTTACCCATATAATGTCAATTTGGTCGGTAGTGCCCATTGTAAATTTTGGTACAATTATGTCAAAATGTAGTACCACTAAATTAAAGCAACTTTAGAAGAGAACCTGTCAGCACGATTTTGTAAAGTAAAGTAAATTCACAGCAGTAATGGTACTGTAATACTGAGTACATTGATACCTTTGGTGAAGAAATCCACTTTGTTGAGCTTCTCTATTCACCATTTGAAGTTTTTTACTAATTATCTTTCGGTGCACAGGGGCCGGACTGTACATGAGGTCTTCTCCTCCCTGTCTGTGATTCCCTGGCCCCCCTGCTGCCTCTGCTCTGAGAATGACAGGTCACTGCTGAGATTCTAAACAGAGGCTGGTCAATCACAAACCGGAAGCAGGCTGAGGAGTTGGGGAATCACAGACCGGAGGCAGGCGAAGGGCCCTGAGAATCGCAGACCAGAGGCTGGCAGAGGGGCGGGAGACTCATAGATTGGAGGCAGGCGGAGGGCCCTGAGAATTGCAGATCGGAGGCAGGCAGAGTGGCCTGAAAATCACAGACTGGAAGCAGGCGAAGGGGCTGGGGAATCGCAGACCCGAGACAGGTGGAAGGGCCGAAGAGTCATAGATCTGAGACAGGTGGAGGGGCATGGGAATCATAGACTGGAGGCAGGCGGAGGCGCCGGAGAATCGCAGACCGGAGACAGGTGGAAGGGCTGGGTAATCACAGACCGGAGGCAGGCGGAGGGGCCGAAGAGTCATAGATCTGAGGCAGGCGGAGGGGCATGGGAATCACAGACTGGAGGCAGGCGGAGGCGCCGGAGAATCGCAGACCGGAGACAGGTGGAAGGGCTGGGTAATCACAGACCGGAGGCAGGCGGAGGGGTTGGGGAATCACAGATCGGAGGCAGGCGGAGGGGCTGGAGAATCATAGATTGGAAGCAGGCGAAGGGGCTGGGGAATCATAGACCGGAGGCAGGCGGAGGGGACGGGGAATCACAGACCGGAGACAGGCGGAGGGGCTGGGTAATCACAGACCGGAGGCAGGCGGAGGGGCCGAAGAGTCATAGATCTGAGGCAGGCGGAGGGGCATGGGAATCACAGACTGGAGGCAGGCGGAGGCGCCGGAGAATCGCAGACCGGAGACAGGTGGAAGGGCTGGGTAATCACAGACCGGAGGCAGGCGGAGGGGTTGGGGAATCACAGATCGGAGGCAGGCGGAGGGGCCAGAGAATCATAGATTGGAAGCAGGCGAAGGGGCTGGGGAATCATAGACCGGAGGCAGGCGGAGGGGACGGGGAATCACAGACCGGAGACAGGCGGAGGGGCTGGGTAATCACAGACCGGAGGCAGGCGGAGGCGCCGGGGAATCACAAACCAGAGGCAGGCAGAGGGGCTGTCCGTTTCAGGGGCTTAGCTCTTCCCTGCTCTATTGAACATGATTTGGTTGTCAATTCTGACGGATACTCAGTAGGATCTTGTCACAGTGTGATATTCTTCTTAGGCTACGTTCACATTTGCGTTGTGCGCCGCAGCGTCGGCGATGCAACGCACAACGCAAATGTGAACGCATGCACAACGCAGCGTTTTTTGACACATGCGTCCACTTTTGCATGGTTTTGGGCGCAGAAAAAACTGCAACTTGCTGCGTTCTCTGCGCCCTGACACATGCACCACAGCGACGCATGCATCACAAAACGCAAATGCAACGCATGTCCATGCGCCCCATGTTAAATATAGGGGTGCATGACGCATGCGGCGACGCTGCAGCGCCGAACGCAAATGTGCGTTAGTGCACAGTGACAGTGCACTTAGTGCACAGTGACAGTGCGCTCCCTCGCTGGCTGTGATGAGAAGTGACAAGCCAGCAAGAGAAAATCAGACTGAATAAAGGACATAACTTGCACAGTTCCAGAAAGAAAAACTTGATTAAAACTTTTATTGATTAAAGGGCCACTGTCACCCCCTCCAGCCGTTATAAACTAACTAACTAACCTTGTGCAGCAGTAATGCTGCATTCTACCAAGGTGGCTCTTTTAGTTTTTGTTGCTGTTATTCCCCAAATAAAGGTATTTATAATTCTGCCCAAATACCTTTCTTTAGACCTGGAGGCAGGTCTGAACCCCCCTCTTTGAAGCGCCAAACTGACGTCAGTCATATCTTCTGGGGCGCTGGTCGCCGCCCCCTCAGCGCTGTTTTCCTCGGAAATTCGGCGCCTGCGCTGTGCTCTTCTGCCTTAGGCAGGCGCATTGAGCATTGGCCGTCTGACCGCACCTGCTGGGTTGCAGACTGCGCCTGTGCGGGCAGTGCGGCCACCCACCTTGGGAATCCCAGCCCCGCAGTGTGTTATGCATTATGCACAGTGCGGGGCTGGAAGGCGGGGGACCTGGGGTGCAGTGCGCATGCCCAGGAATCCCAGCCCCGCACTGTGCATAATGCATAACACACTGCGGGGCGGGGATTAAGTAGCTGGGTGGCCGCACTGCCCGCACAGGCGCAGTCTGCAACCCAGCAGGTGCGGTCAGACGGCCAATGCTCATCTGCTGTGAACAGGGCAGATGTTGCTCCCATCAGCAGTGTAGCATCACTGATTGCAGTGCTGCAAATGAGGATGGATCATGTGCATGGACTATATGTGCTGTACCTCCTGCCTCAATGGCTCAGAAATGTCCATATCTCTGATCTAGACTGTGAGCGCATATTTTAGGTATACAGATAAAGACATTTTAAAATGGAAATGCTGATGCAGAGAATGAGTTACAAGTGCCCAATCACCGGAGGTCCCACCACATTCTACTGTACAGAATTCTCAGCTTCTTATTTGAGTCTCCTTTTTTTTTCTTGTGAGAATGGATCACAGATGAAATCTTACCTCATCAGCATTCACTGGCATCCGTTTCCACGTACAGTAAAACATCATATGGCGCTTAAAAAAACAATGGTGAACATAGATTTTATGAGTATTATTGCAGTAGAAAATATGTATCTACTGCCTGGATGGCATTTTTTGCATATCCTCCTTGTGCCAGTCTATTTATAATTTTTGGTTTTCTGATAATAAAATGCATAATATTTTCAGAATAATTGTCTGTATACACTATTCATGTTAATTTTACCAAAGGAAAAATTGACATTTTTGGAAATATTGACTAATGGGTGGGTAGTAGTTTTCAGGCTCAGTGGGTAGAAATTGATTACATCACCTCTGTCACTTGTTAGTGTAACTCTTACCATGCTAATTTAAATATCAGGATTATACAACCATTTTGACATGAATTTTCAGAGTAAATACTCTAACTTCATCTGGTCTAAGAGGACTTTTTAATATTTTATGCAATTTGTATTGTGAAATCCTGTGATGCTTTGAAATCACAAAAGGATCAGGATAATAGATGTAACCAATAAGTGCAATAGACTCTTTTTCCTGCCCCAGCATGATGTTGGGGCAGAGACCCTGATTCCAACCATGTGTCACTTACTGGGCTGCTTGCTGCAGTTTTGATAAAAACATTGATTTATCTGCTACAGGTCTAGCAGGTCTCTGAATGCTGGGCTCTGTATAACCCCGCCCACACCACTGAGTGGCAGCTTTCTGTGTGCGCTGTGCATAGACAGAAATCTGCCAATAACTGGTTTGGAGGGATTATGCAGAGGTCATGAATATGGAGAACTACCTGCCAGTTGGTGTCCTCTATTGATAATCATCCTGGTGTCCTCTGTTGAAAATCTTCTGATAAATCAGTGATTTTATTAAACCTACATCCAAGTAATCAGGGTCTCTTACCCTAGATTATGCAGCTCTCAGTTTAGGTAGCAAAAGGGGTTGTTTATCTGGAAAAAATATCTTTTTAAAAAGCTGCAATTGATGAATCAGGTGAAAACATCTAGAATCTCTAAACTTTGCCCAAAAAGGGGGAAAAAAGCAGGCTAGCACATATAAAATAGGAAGGTGCAAACAAAAATAGCACAAAAGTAGACAAAAATAATAGGCACAAAGACAGTGATGAATCAGGGCCACTATTTTAGATGTTTTCTTAAACTTTCTGACTGGCTAGATTAAGAAATTAGATTTTTTTTAGCTGCACAACCCCTTTAATTACCGCTTATGTTACGTGTATGGATGGAGATGGCCTATGTCGTGGATCTGACGTGTTCCTATGTCTGTAATCCACTATGCACCTGTAGTAGATAATCTAGTGGATTTAGCATGTGCCTGTACCTGCAGTAATACCAGAGTGCATCTCACATATGAGCGAGGAGATATTCCAGATACTATAAGAAATCACCTCCAGCTCATCTCCGGGGCTCATCTCCAGCTCATTTCTGGTTCTCATCTCCAGCTCTTCTCTGGTGCTTATCTCCAGCTCATTTCTGGTTCTCATCTCCAGCTTATCTCTGGTGCTCATCTCAGCTCATCCCTGGTGCTCATCTCTGGTGCTCATCTCCAGCTCTTCTCTGGTGCTCATCTCTAGCTTATCTCTGGTGCTCATCTCTGGTTCTCATCTCCAGCTTATCTCTCGTGCTCATCTCCAGCTCATCCCTGGTGCTCATCTCCAGCTCATCTCTGGTTCTCATCTCCAGCTTATCTCTGGTGCTCATCTCCAGCACATCTCTGGTGCTCATCTCCAGCTCTTCTCTGGTGCTCATCTCCAGCTCATCTCTAGCTTATCTCTGGTGCTCATCTCTGGTTCTCATCTCCAGTTTATCTCTCGTGCTCATCTCCAGCTCATCCCTGGTGCTCATCTCCAGCTCATCTCTGGTTCTCATCTCCAGCTTATCTCTGGTGCTCATCTCCAGCACATCTCTGGTGCTCATCTCTGGTGCTCATCTCCAGCTCTTCTCTGGTGCTCATCTCCAGCTCATCTCTGGTTCTCATCTTCAGCTCATCTCTAGTGCTCATCTCCAGCTCATCCCTGGTGCTCATCTCTAGTGCTCATCTCCAGCTCATCCCTGGTGCTCATCTCCAGCTCATCTCTGGTTCTCATCTCCATCTTATCTCTGGTGCTCATCTCCAGTTCATTATTATTTATTATAATTATAGCGCCATTTATTCCATAGCGCTTTACATGTGAGGAAGGGTATACATAATAAAAAACAAATACAATAATATTAATCAGTACAAGTCACGACTGGTACAGGAGGAGAGAGGACCCTGACCGCGAGGGCTCACAATCTACAAGGGATGGGTGAGAATACAGTAGGTGAGGGTAGAGCTGGTCATGCAGCAATTTGGTCTAATGTGGTTACTGCAGGTTGTAGACTTGTCGGAAGAGGTGGGTCTTCAGGTTCTTTTTGAAGGTTTCCACTGTAGACAAGAGTCTGTTGTGTTGGGGTAGAGAGTTCCAGAGTATAGGGGATGCGCGGGGGAAATCTTGTATGTGATTGTGGGAAGAGGAGATAAGAGGGGAGTATAGAAGAAGATATTGTGAGGATCGGAGGTTGCGTGCAGGTAAGTAACAGGAGACGAGGTCACAGATGTATGGAGGAGACAGGTTGTGGATGGCTTTGTATGTCATGGTTAGTGTTTTGAACTGGAGTCGTTGGGTAATGGGGAGCTAGTGCAGGGATTGACAGAGGGGAGAGGCTGGGAAATAGCTGGGGGACAGGTGGATTAGTCAGGCAGCAGAGATTAGAATAGATTGGAGGGGTGTGAGAGTGTTAGAGGGGAGGCCACAGAGCAAAAGGTTGCAGTAGTCAAGGCGGGAGATGATAAGGGCATGGACTAGGGTTTTTGCAATTTCTTGGTTGAGAAATGTATGGATCCGGGAAATATTTTTGAGGTGAAGTTGGTAGGAAGTGGAAAGGGCTTGGATATGTGGTTTGAAGGAGAGATCAGTGTCAAGGATTACCCTGAGGCAGCGAGCTTGTGGGACTGGGGAGAGTGGGCAGCCATTTACTTTAATGGATAGGTCTGTGGGGGATTCAATTGAGATGGGGGAAAGATGATGAATTCTGTTTTGTTCATATTAAGTTTTAGAAATCTAGCAGAGAAGAAGGATGAAATAGAAGACAGACATTGTGGGATTCTGGTTAGTAGGGTCAAGAGATGTGTCGTCGGCATAGAGATGACACTGAAAACTGTCATGGTTCTCAATGGCAAGAGACCGTAGTAAAGCATACAAAAGGATTAGCTCTTGGAAGATGGGAACTCGAGCTGACTGTGAGCTAAACCTACCGCACAACTAACAGTGGCCGGGTAGCGTGCCTACGTTTTATCCCTAGACGCCCAGCGCCAGCCGGAGAACTGACTGACCCTAGCAGAGGAAAATACAGACCTGGCTTACCTCTAGAGAAATTTTCCCCAAAAGGCAGACAGTAGCCCCCACATATAATGTCGGTGATTTTAGAGGAAATTGACATACGAAGTATGAAGATAGGTTTAGCAAATTGAGGTCCGCTTACTAGATAGTAGGAAGACAGAAAAGGGAACTACACAGTCAGCTGAAAACCCTTTCAAAACACCATCCTGAAATTACTTTAAGACTCTAATATCAACTCATGACACCAGAGTGGCAATTTCAGCTCACAAGAGCTTCCAGCCTCAGAAATATTCAAACACAGAGAACTGGAACAAAAATGCAAAACAAACTTAGGACTACAAGTCCAACTTAGCTGATAGTAGTCTAGGAGCAGGAACATGCAACAGAAAGGCTTCTGGTAACATTGTTGGCCGGCATAGAAATGACTGAGGAGCAAGGCTAAATAGACAACTCCCACATCCTGATGGAAACAGGTGAACAGAGGCGATGAAGCACACAAGTTCAGTACCACCAGTGACCACCGGGGGAGCCCAGAAACCAAATTCACAACAGTACCCCCCCCTCAAGGAGGGGGCACCGAACCCTCACCAGAACCACCAGGGCGATCAGGATGAGCCCTATGAAAGGCACGGACCAAATCGGAGGCATGAATATCAGAGGCTGTCACCCAAGAATTATCCTCCTGACCGTAGCCCTTCCACTTGACCAGATACTGAAGTCTCCGTCTGGAAACACGGGAGTCCAAGATCTTCTCGACAACGTACTCCAACTCACCCTCAACCAACACCGGAGCAGGAGGCTCAACGGAAGGCACAACCGGTACCTCATACCTGCGCAACAATGACCGATGGAAGACATTATGAATAGAAAAAGATGCAGGGAGGTCCAAACGAAAGGACACAGGGTTAAGAATCTCCAATATCTTGTACGGGCCGATGAACCGAGGCTTAAACTTAGGAGAAGAAACCTTCATAGGGACAAAACGAGAAGACAACCACACCAAGTCCCCAACACAAAGACGAGGACCAACGCGACGACGGCGGTTGGCAAAATGCTGAGTCTTCTCCTGGGACAACTTCAAATTGTCCACCACATGCCCCCAAATCTGATGCAACCTCTCCACCACAGCATCCACTCCAGGACAATCCGAAGACTCCACCTGACCGGAAGAGAAACGAGGATGAAACCCCGAATTACAGAAGAAAGGAGAAACCAAGGTGGCAGAACTAGCCCGATTATTGAGGGCAAACTCCGCCAAGGGCAAAAAGGCAACCCAATCATCCTGATCCGCAGACACAAAACACCTCAAATAAGTCTCCAAGGTCTGATTAGTTCGCTCGGTCTGGCCATTAGTCTGAGGATGGAAAGCAGACGAAAAAGACAAATCAATGCCCATCCTAGCACAGAACGCTCGCCAAAATCTAGACACGAATTGGGTTCCCCTGTCAGACACGATATTCTCCGGAATACCATGCAAGCGAACCACATTTTGGAAAAACAGAGGAACCAGCTCGGATGAGGAAGGCAATTTAGGCATGGGGACCAAATGGACCATCTTAGAGAAACGGTCACACACCACCCAGATGACAGACATCTTCTGAGAAACAGGGAGATCAGAAATAAAATCCATGGAGATGTGAGTCCAAGGCCTCTTCGGAATAGGCAAAGATAACAACAATCCACTAGCCCGAGAACAACAAGGCTTGGCCCGAGCACAAACATCACAAGACTGCACAAAACCTCGCACATCTCGCGACAGGGAAGGCCACCAGAAGGACCTAGCCACCAAATCCCTGGTACCAAAGATTCCAGGATGACCCGCTAACGCAGAAGAATGGACCTCCGAGATGACTCTACTGGTCCAATCATCAGGAACAAACATTCTACCAGGCGGGCAACGATCAGGTCTATCCGCCTGAAACTCCTGCAAGACCCGTCGCAAGTCTGGGGAAACAGCAGATAATATCACTCCATCCTTAAGGATACCTGTAGGTTCAGAATTACCAGGGGAATCAGGCTCAAAACTCCTAGAAAGGGCATCCGCCTTCACATTTTTAGAACCCGGTAGGTAAGAAACCACAAAATTAAACCGAGAGAAAAACAACGACCAGCGCGCCTGTCTAGGATTCAGGCGCCTGGCAGACTCAAGATAAATCAAATTCTTGTGGTCGGTCAATACCACCACCTGATGTCTAGCCCCCTCCAGCCAATGACGCCACTCCTCAAAAGCCCACTTCATAGCCAAGAGCTCCCGATTACCAATATCATAATTTCGCTCAGCGGGCGAAAATTTACGAGAAAAGAACGCGCAAGGTCTCATCACGGAGCAGTCGGAACTTTTCTGCGACAAAACCGCCCCAGCTCCGATTTCTGAAGCGTCGACCTCAACCTGAAAAGGAAGAGTAACATCAGGCTGACGCAACACAGGGGCGGAAGAAAAGCGGCGCTTAAGCTCCCGAAAGGCCTCCACAGCAGCAGGGGACCAATCAGCAACATCAGCACCCTTCTTAGTCAAATCAGTCAACGGTTTAGCAACATCAGAAAAAACAGTTATAAATCGACGATAAAAATTAGCAAAGCCCAAAAACTTCTGAAGGCTCTTAAGAGAAGAGGGCTGCGTCCAATCACAAATAGCCTGAACCTTGACAGGGTCCATCTCAATGGAAGAGGGGGAAAAAATGTACCCCAAAAACGAAATCTTTTGAACCCCAAAAACGCACTTAGAACCCTTTACACACAAGGAATTAGAGCGTAAAACCTGAAAAACCCTCCTGACCTGTTGGACATGAGAGTCCCAGTCGTCCGAAAAAATCAAAATATCATCCAGATACACAATCATAAATTTATCCAAATATTCACGGAAAATGTCATGCATAAAAGACTGAAAGACTGAAGGGGCATTTGAAAGACCAAAAGGCATTACTAAATACTCAAACTGGCCCTCAGGCGTATTAAATGCGGTTTTCCACTCATCCCCCTGCTTAATTCGCACTAAATTATACGCCCCACGAAGATCAATCTTAGAGAACCACTTGGCCCCCTTTATTCGAGCAAACAAATCAGTAAGCAGTGGCAAAGGATACTGATATTTAACCGTGATTTTATTCAAAAGCCGATAATCAATACACGGCCTCAAAGAGCCATCTTTTTTAGATACAAAGAAAAAACCGGCTCCTAAGGGAGATGACGAAGGACGAATATGTCCCTTTTCCAAGGACTCCTTAATATATTCCCGCATAGCAGCATGTTCAGGCACAGATAGATTAAATAAACGACCCTTTGGAAACTTACTGCCCGGAATCAGATCTATAGTACAATCGCACTCTCTGTGCGGAGGTAGTGAACCAAGTTTAGGCTCCTCAAAAACATCACGATAATCAGATAAAAATTCCGGAATCTCAGAGGGAATAGATGACGAAATGGAAACCAAAGGTACGTCCCCATGAGTCCCCTGACATCCCCAGCTTAACACAGACATTGCTTTCCAGTCGAGGACTGGGTTATGAGATTGCAGCCATGGCAATCCAAGCACCAACACATCATGCAGATTATACAACACAAGGAAGCGAATAATCTCCTGGTGATCCGGATTAATACGCATAGTTACTTGTGTCCAGTATTGTGGTTTATTACTAGCCAATGGCGTGGAGTCAATACCCTTCAGAGGTATAGGAACTTCCAGAGGCTCTAAATTAAACCCACAGCGTTTGGCAAAGGACCAATCCATAAGACTCAAAGCGGCGCCAGAGTCGACATAGGCGTCCGCGGTAATAGACGATAAAGAGCAAATCAGGGTCACAGATAGAATAAACTTGGACTGTAAAGTACCAATTAAAACAGACTTATCAACCTTCTTAGTACGTTTAGAGCATGCTGATATAACATGAGTTGAATCGCCACAATAGAAGCATAACCCATTTTTTCGCCTAAAATTCTATCGTTCGCTTCTGGACAGAATTCTATCACATTGCATAATCTCTGGCGCCTTCTCAGTAGACACCGCCAAATGGTGCACAGGTTTGCGCTCCCGCAAACGCCGATCAATCTGAATAGCCATTGTCATGGACTCATTCAGACCTGCAGGCACAGGGAACCCCACCATAACATCTTTAATGGCATCAGAGAGACCCTCTCTGAAATTCGCCGCCAGGGCGCACTCATGCCACTGAGTAAGCACAGACCACTTACGAAATTTTTGGCAGTATATCTCAGCCTCATCTTGCCCTTGAGACAGGGCCATCAAGGCTTTTTCAGCCTGAATCTCTAAATGAGGTTCCTCATAAAGCAACCCCAAAGCCAGGAAAAACGCATCCACATTGAGTAACGCAGGATCCCCTGGTGCCAAAGCAAATGCCCAATCCTGAGGGTCGCCCCGGAGCAAGGAAATTACAATCCTGACCTGCTGTGCAGGATCTCCAGCGGAGCGAGATCTCAGAGACAAAAATAATTTACAATTATGTTTGAAATTCTGGAAGCGAGATCTATCCCTGGAGAAAAATTCAGGCAAAGGTACTCTAGGTTCAGATATAGGAGCATGAATTACAAAATCCTGTAAACTTTGAACCTTCATAGCGAGATTATTCAAACCTGTAGCTAAACTCTGAGGATCCATTTTCATCAGGTGAAATCAGAACCATTCAAGGATTAGAAGGAGAGAGAGACGAAGGCTGCAGTAAGCAGAGATGCTAGTGAATCAACTAATGAGCAAACTCAGGGAAAAAAAAAAAAAAAATTCTCTGCAGACTTCTTTTCTCTCCTTTCTTCTGCCAATTATTTTAACCCTTGGCCGGCCAAACTGTCATGGTTCTCAATGGCAAGAGACCGTAGTAAAGCATACAAAAGGACTAGCTCTTGGAAGATGGGAACTCGAGCTGACTATGAGCTAAACCTACCGCACAACTAACAGTGGCCGGGTAGCGTGCCTACGTTTTATCCCTAGACGCCCAGCGCCAGCCGGAGAACTGACTGACCCTAGCAGAGGAAAATACAGACCTGGCTTACCTCTAGAGAAATTTTCCCCAAAAGGCAGACAGTAGCCCCCACATATAATGTCGGTGATTTTAGAGGAAATTGACATACGAAGTATGAAGATAGGTTTAGCAAATTGAGGTCCGCTTACTAGATAGTAGGAAGACAGAAAAGGGAACTACACAGTCAGCTGAAAACCCTTTCAAAACACCATCCTGAAATTACTTTAAGACTCTAATATCAACTCATGACACCAGAGTGGCAATTTCAGCTCACAAGAGCTTCCAGCCTCAGAAATATTCAAACACAGAGAACTGGAACAAAAATGCAAAACAAACTTAGGACTACAAGTCCAACTTAGCTGATAGTAGTCTAGGAGCAGGAACATGCAACAGAAAGGCTTCTGGTAACATTGTTGGCCGGCATAGAAATGACTGAGGAGCAAGGCTAAATAGACAACTCCCACATCCTGATGGAAACAGGTGAACAGAGGCGATGAAGCACACAAGTTCAGTACCACCAGTGACCACCGGGGGAGCCCAGAAACCAAATTCACAACAGAAAACCATGGGACTCTATGAGCTGTCCAAGGCCAAAGGTATAGATGGAGAAGAGCAGAGGCCTTAGGACTGAACCTTGCGGGCCTCCGACAGATAGGGGGCGAGGTGGGGAGGTTGTGTGCGAGTGGGAGACGCTGAATGTCTCATCTCTGGTGCTCATCTCCAGCTTATCCCTGGTGCTCATCTCCAGCTCATCTCTGGTGCTCATCTCCAGCTCATCTCTGGTGCTCATCTCCAGCTCATCTCTGGTGCTCATCTCCAGCTTATCCCTGGTGCTCATCTCCAGCTCATCTCTGGTGCTCATCTCCAGCTCATCTCTGGTGCTCATCTCCAGCTCATCTCTGGTGCTCATCTTCAGCTCATCTCTGGTGCTCATCTCTTGTGAATTGCTTGCCACTGCTTTCCAAACCTACTACATATGTGCAGCCCACTATAATTTTCTTTCCCTAATTATCTGTGCTTGTTTTACAAACTACAAATTAAGAAGCGGGTCATAATGTTAGTGGCTGAAAGAAGAAAAAAATCATTAGCCTTTAATCATGTTTCAATAGATCATCCATATGTGGCGTTGACCTAAAGTGGTGTTAAAAGAAATAAAATACTATGATATACAAAGCTCTCCATCACTTGTGTTCAGATGGGCAGGAGACAAAATTTTAAAGGGTTTGTTATGGAATAAAAAAAGGAAAGAAAATAAATGTTTTTTGTCTACAGAGCTAATTATTATTATTATTATTATTATTATTATTATTATTATTATTATTATTTATGTAGCACCATTGATTCCATGGTGCTGTACATGAGAAGGGGTTACATACAAATTATAGATATCACTTACAGTAAACAAACCTAACAATCACAGACTGATACAGAGGGGCGAGGACCCTGCCCTTGCTGGCTTACATTCTACAGGATGGTGGGGGTGGAGACAATAGGTTGAGGGGTTGCGGTAGTTCTGGTAGTGGTGAGTAGGCAGCGGGGTCATTGCAGGCTGTAAGTTTTCCTGAAGAGGTGGGTTTTCAGGTTTCGTCTGAAGGATCTGAATGTGGTTGATTGTTGTACGTGTTGGGGCAATTATATTATATATAATTATATTATAATTATATTAAAATGGCCACTGTTACGCTAATAGAATCTTGACTGTTAATGACAGGTGCCTATGAGCATGCGCGGTAGAAAGATCAGCTGCTGTGACTGACAGAATATTTTCAGATCACATCAACCATTCAGTTATCAGAAAACAGAGTCGGCAGCAATGCGGGCAGCCTCTTCTTACCTCATCAATCCTTGTACCTCCAGTATTAGATCGGATAGACAGGGTGTTCAGCAATGTGAGCAGTCTCTTACACACAGCACTCCAGTATATCAAGTATTAGATCAGAAAGACAGGGTGGACAGCAGTGTGAGCAGCCTCTTCTTACTTCAGCACCCCTGATATCTTCAGTATTCAATCAGAAAAATGGTGGACAGCAGGGTGAGCAGCTTTTTCTTACCTCAGCACCCCTGGTATCTCCGGTATTAGATCAGACAGACAGAGCGGATAGCAGTGTGAGCAGCCTCTTCTTGGCTTAGCACCCCTGTTATCTCCAATATTATGGTCAGAAAGGCAGGAGGTTGACAGCAATGTGGGCAGCTTTTTCTTATCTTAGTACTCCACGTATATCCTGTATCAAATCAGAGAGACGTGGTTGGCAGCAGTATGTGCAGCCTCTCCTTGCCCCAGCACCCCTGATATCTCCAGATTAGATCAGATATCAGTGTGAGTGGCATCTTATTACTGAATCAACCCTGTTGTCTCCAGTATTACATTAGACATGCAAGGTAGACAGCAGTGTGAGCAGCCTCTTCTTACCTCAGCACCCCTGGTATCTCCAGTATTAGATCAGAAAGACAAGGTGGGCAGCAGTGTGAGCAGCCTCTTCTTACCTCAGCACCCCTGGTATCTCCAGTATTAGATCAGGAAGACTGGGTGGACAGCAGTGTGAGCAGTCTCTTCTTACCATAATACCCATTATAGTACCCATAATATCTACTGGGAACACATCTTCCTCTACATGAAAGGAGGAGCAGCTCCCTACTGCTTATGATCCCAAGCACCTGTCCTATTCCAGTAATATTCTAAGGAAGGCTTTTGCTGGCTTAACAAGACAGCAGCTATTTTGATGTACTACAGTGATTACACATCCTCCCAAGAGATAGACAGTGTGATTAGTGAATAAAAGTATTTTGAAATATATTTATAATTATATTTTCTTTAATTTTTCTATTTGTATAGGACCCCTTTAATAGAAGTGATTGGTAGAAAAAAATTGTTAGTCATAGCCATGGTTATGAATCCTAAATTGAAAATTATATGTCTGCCATACTACACTGCTCAAAAATATAAAGGGAACACTAAAATCCCACATCCTAGATATCACTGAGTGAAATATTCCAGTTGTAAATCTTTATTCATTACATAGTGGAATGTGTTGAGAACAATAAAACCTAAAAATTATCACCGTAAATCACAACTAATATCCCACGTAGGTCTGGAGTTGGAATGATGCTCAAAATCAAAGTGAAAAATGAAGTTACAGGCTGATCCAACTTCAGTGGAAATGCATCAAGACAAGGAAATGATGCTCAGTAGTGTGTGTTGCCTCCACGTGCCTGTATAACCTCCCTACAACGCCTGGGCATGCTCCTGATGAGGTGGTGGATGGTCTCTTGAGGGATCTCCTCCCAGATCTGGACTAAATCATCCGCCAACTCCTGGACAATCTGTGGTGCAAAGTGACGTTGGTGGATGGTGCGAGACATGATGTCCCAGATGTGGGCAATCGGATTCAGGTCTGAGGAACGGGCAGGCCAGTCCATAGCTTCAATGCCTTCATCTTGCAGCAACTACTGACACACTCCAGCCACATGAGGTCTGGTATTGTTGTGCAATAGGAGGAACCCAGGGCCAACCGCACCAGCATATGGTCTCACAAGGGGTCTGAGGATCTCATCTCGCTACCTAATGGCAGTCAGGCTACCTCTGGCGAGCACATGGAGGGCTGTGCGGCCCTCCAAAGAAATGCGACCCCACTCCATTACTGACCCACTGCCAAACCGGTCATGCTGAAGGATGTTGCAGGCAGCAGATCGCTCTCCATGGCCTCTCCAGACTCTCCACTTCTGTCACGTGCTCAGTGTGAACCTACTTTCATCTGTGAAGCGCACAGGGCGCCAGTGGCGAATTTGCCAATCCTGGTGTTCTGTGGCAAATGCCAAGCGTCCTGCACGGTGTTGGGTTGTTGACATCGGGCACTCAGACCATCCTCATGGAGTCTAACCGTTTGTGCATGCACATTTGTGGCCTGCTGGAGGTCATTTTGCAGGGCTCTGGCAGTGCTCCTCCTGTTCTTCCTTGCACAAAGGCTGAGGTAGCGGTCCTGCTGCTGGGTTGTTGCCCTCCTATGGCCCCCTCCACGTCTCCTGGTGTACCGGCCTGTCTCCTGTTAGCGCCTCCAGCCTCTGGACACTATGCTGACAGACAAAGCGAACCTTCTTGCCACAGTTCGCATTGATGTGCCATCCTGGATGAGCTGCACTACCTGAGCCACTTGTGTGAAAAAAAGGTTAGATTATACGCACCTGGGGGGCGGTCCGACCTGATGGGCGTCGCGGTCCGGGGCCTCCCATCTTCTTACGATGACGTCCTCTTCTTGTCTTCACGCTGCGGCTCCGGCGCAGGCGTACTTTGTCTGTCCTGTTGTGGGCAGATCAAAGTACTACAGTGAGCAGGAGCCCGGCCTCTCTGACCTTTCCCGGTGCCTGCGCACTGCAGTACTTTGCTCTGCCCTCAACAGGGCAGACAAAGTACACCTGCGCTGGAGCCGCAGCGTGAAGACAAGAGGACATAATCCTATGAAGATAGGAGGCCCCGGACCGGACCGCATCGGGACTGCCCTTGGTTGAGTATGATCTAACCTCATTTTCTCATCTTTCAGGATACATCGGGGGCTTATCTACAACATTCCAGAATGCTGTAGATAAGCCCCTGATGCTGGTCGGCTTAGCTCAACTTCGATTTTGGGGGTGGCAGGTTCCCTTTAAGACCTGTATTTTATCCAGTGCTAGAGGAGCCTGATGGTGCTCTTTGTCAGGTCAGTCTTTGACAGTGTCTTAGTCATATGCCTCCCATACTTTGGGAAACAAACTGTACTATTTATGCCAATGGGCAGAAACTGGTACTATGTGCACAATCACTAGACTTTGTATATAGGAGATTATTTATCCCTACAAAAGATGCTGGGTGAAAAAATGCATTATTAAACAGCTAAGTATAAATCAAAAAGTATACGACACTTTGTTAGTAGGAAAATGAGTCACATGGCAACAATGGCGGCATCAGCCGGAGGGACGCGTGTCAATTCACAAAATAAGTACTGATTAAAATAGAAGATATATGAATATACATTAGAAAGAGCTAAAGCCGGTCACAAAGAAATCAAAAATAAAGTGCATCTGTGTGTATCAAAAACCACAATAATGTATTCTCGAGATTGAGAAGTGTTTTGTGTTTTTCGAGATTGAGAAGAATTTTTTGTCTACGCATGTGGCTTCCATTGTAGATAACTGGTTTCTGTATATACTGTAGGCGAGTGATGGCACTAATTGTCATAATTGAATGGCACTATACAATATGGAGGAGATTTCTAGTAGAATGAGCGCCAGGATAGGTAAAGATTATGCTTTTTCTCATAAAAATATCAATGCATTTTACTAAAAAAAAATTGGTCATAGCAACTTTTGTTATAGGTAATATGTGTATGAAAGCATTGGCTAATATATTATATTTACAGCTAAAACGTGCAGTGCAAGTCATACCTAAGTATTCTGCCATCATCAGACTCCCACCCAGGGCCGGCGTTTAGCATAGGCAAACCAGGCAGACGCCTGGGACCCCCACCTACAAAGGGGGCCCCCTGCGTCTGCAGCCCCTGTATGAAGTGCCCAGAGGGTGTTCAGCAGTGAATAATGCTGTGCATTGCTCTGTAGTGCCAGAGCGTCTCTCCCAAACCCCCCCTTGAGACCCCCTCAGTGCAGTGATTTACTCACTGTGGTCCAGGAGCTCTGTGCTGTTTGCCGTAGGATCAGGTTTCACAGTCACATACAGCAGCCATCAGCATTGGCTCTGACCAGTCACTAAATCATTGCTTTTAATCTGACAGGGCAACCTCCTGTCACTACTGTCTGGATGACACAAGACAGGAATATTGTCTGCTGAATCAGGGTATTCAATATATAGAAATAAATGAATTCCCATGTGAAATAATAAGGGTAAACCATACACATGTATAATACAGGTGTGCATAGGAATCAGCATTTTTGGTGCATTTTTTTTTGCAGCCAAAACCTACTGTCTTGGCAGTAAAAACACTGCTTTCAAAACTCCCATTTTTTAGGGTATGTGCAGAGGATCCGGAAATGGTAGCCCTTTGGACGCAGTGGACATGTGCTGCGTCCAAAGTGCTGCCATGTTTTGAACACAGGTGATTCCGCGTGTGTTCATTGAACCGTGCGGAATCACCACGTCCTATACATTGCAGGGGTAAGATTTCTCTTGTGGAGACTCGCATCTGCGCCAGATAAATTGGCATGCTGGGGTCTGGTGAGACGCACCGCATGTCCGTCTCCGCAGGTGAGGTGCGGGTGTCAGTGCACGCATAGTAGAGATGGAATTTCTTGAAATCCCATCCACTATACTGTAGCATCTGGCCGCTGCGGGTTGGACGCTGCACAAGTACACAGCAGCCAACCCCCAGCGTTTACTGATTGTGGGCAACTCTTTGTCTTGGGGCTTGGGCCCCCAATCTTTTCTGAACCTTGCAATGCCCCTGCTAATAGTGGCAGACTTGTTGGCCGATATAAGGCCCCTAAATATGGGGGCCACAGTGTGAGCACTGGCTCCAGGCCCCTCCACCAACTGTATCCGCATCCTGCTCATGTAATGTAACCTAAATGTTTGTGTGATTTTACAGTGTTAGCATTTGGGGCCCCACTTTAAATTTTTGCCTAGGGCCCCACTTTGTCTAAAACCGGCCCTGCTCCCACCAGAAGACATTTGCCCCGATTCAGCATTTTTTTTGGTTTCCACCCAATTCATTATTTTAGTTGCACCTTTTTAAAGTCTATTTTATATGTGCTTGCCTTTTTTTCTCTTTTTGCTTTGTGGGCAGAGTCTAGCGATTCCAGATGTTTTATGCTGATTCAGCAATTGCGGAAACAAGGACTTTGAAGGGACCCTAATATAAAAGATAGTATTAACAATAGTTTATCTCACCTCGGGTGGTTTTGTAAAGACACAGCCACTATAAAGGTTTAAATAGCCAGCAGCTGCTGTCCCCAAGCTGAGGGAAAAATCTCTCATATGGAAATTACCAAAACAGGATAAAAACATATTTAAAAATTGATTGCGTGTCACGGATGTGTCAGAGGCTGCAGTCCGTGGTCCTGCATCTGTCTGCAGAAGGTCTCAGCAGTTTGCTTGCCGATTTCTGCCTGGTTCTTCTGATGCTAGGATGCAGTGTCCACCTCCCCTGGCTCTAATGGTCACACCTGGATCTGGGTGCGGGTGGTATTTCTATTTGCGTTTCCCTGTCTACTCAAACTAAGTGTTGCCCATGTTTCATTTATCCTAGCTGTTTTTAGTTGTAGTGGGTATTGACTAGCGTGCATCCTGTCCTTCCCGATGCAGGGCTTATCACCAGGGTCACACAAGGACTAGGTATACTGCTCGGCGATAGGTGGGGAACCTATATAGGGACGATAGGGCAGACAGGGTAACGTTAGATCTGTCTAGGGGTCTCCACTCCCCCCTTCCCTAGTGTTTGGTTCCCTTTCCCTTATCCTTTCGTGTTGCACTTAGCCTTTCCTACACGTTGCGTGACACTGCACTGCTGGAAAGAAGCCTCTTGCTGCAATATCCTTATACGGTTCTTTATTATCCACTACGTGTTTCAAGCCATACAGGCATCTTTATTAAGTGTAAAAAACATCAGCAGGCCTGACCTGATTTATTTCCAGCAGCACCGCCAGTTTTTAAACATGGTTTTATCCTGTTTTGGTGATTCATCAATTGTGACTTTTTAAAAAGTTGCCAAATTTTACAACCCCACTCAAGTCCCACCTTTCCGTCTTTTGGAGAACTTTTGAGTACCCCAGTATTTTGGTTCTATTTTATGAAATATGAATATGAATTGCATGCCCCATTTAGAAGAATTTTGGTGCCAAAAATGGCAACTCATACCACAATACAAAAAAGGAAAGTAACTTATGATGAAAGATTAACTGGAGCATAGATTTCTGCTTGATTTACATTGTATTCAATTCTTCAGATCTCTGGAGGATAATCTTGTAAGCGGGACACAATGGAGGTATGGACTCTGCAGACATCAGTCTTACGTATGGTGGTAATGTTGGCTGAGTGCACATTTTCTTCCCTATACAAACGATATTCGGTGGCTGGTGATGGAGGATAGTAGAATAATGAATAGAAGTTGAATGTATGATGCGTCCCCTTATTTATATATCTGTCCATCATTTTATACCCTCCGCCATACTGTAGGACTATGCTGCATTGTTTGACCATGTCCGCACCGTCAGATTTTACAGGCTGTGTTCGGCATCCTGAATGTCTTTGTGAGCACTTTTGTCTGGAGAAACCTGTGCAGTCGTTGCGGAGTCTTGACCTTAGAAGATGGAAAGAAATTGTGAAAAGCTAATAAACTAAAGGACTTTGATGGAAGGACAGAGGATTGATCTGGGACCGATAAATCAAGGGACTGGATGAGGTTGAAAGGCTAAATATAATCCAACCCTGCCAGTCAATAGCATCTCTCTCATCAGCCCAACCTTCCCTATAATTGTATTGCTTTGTTAATGCACTTGTCCTAAGTTGTGTTGTGAATTCCATTATTTTGTCTTCGTGTGATTCTTGAGGCGCTCTTTTTAATTACCGCTGCTAGCATTCACTCAATATTAGGATTTACCTCAATGCCTTCATGCACTGTGTGTTTATAGCAGCCGTCTATGGAAAGGGAATGGGATTGACACGGTTCCCTCTCTCTTAATGGTTAATGGACGCTGGGAATTCTTCCTATGAAGCGGCGCTGAGTAAGGATAAAATAAGATTGGTGACTAAGTTGTGGGCCCACGAATATTCTTTCACATGCAGTGACGCATCATATCCTTTTTATATGTAACCCTTTCATACTGCGTTTTCTATGGCTGCCTATTATTACCCAATAACAAGCAGTTCTTTGCTTTTGAATAGTATTTGATGAATGGCTTTTGTTGTGTTCTGTGCATCTCTAGCATGTTGAGAATCTAAAGGGGTGGTTTGAAACTAAAATGTATTTATTCCTCAATCTCCATCTATTTAATGTCATAATTTAATATTTTTCTAATATAAATATATATAATAGATATATAATAGATATAATAGATATAGATAAACACTCACCGGCCACTTTATTAGGTACACCATGCTAGTAACGGGTTGGACCCCCTTTTGCCTTCAGAACTGCCTCAATTCTTCGTGGCATAGATTCAACAAGGTGCTGGAAGCATTCCTCAGAGATTTTGGTCCATATTGACATGATGGCATCACACAGTTGCCGCAGATTTGTCGGCTGCACATCCCAAAGATGCTCCATACAAGGCAGGATGGATCCATGCTTTCATGTTGTTTACGCCAAATTCTGACCCTACCATCCGAATGTCGCAGCAGAAATCGAGACTCATCAGACCAAGCAACGTTTTTCCAATCTTCTACTGTCCAATTTCGATGAGCTTGTACAAATTGTAGCCTCCGTTTCCTGTTCTTAGCTGAAAGGAGTGGTACCCGGTGTGGTCTTCTGCTGCTGTAGCCCATCTGCCTCAAAGTTCGACGCACTGTGCGTTCAGAGATGCTCTTAGGCCTACCTTGGTTGTAACGGGTGGCGATTTGAGTCACTGTTGCCTTTCTATCAGCTCGAACCAGTCTGCCTATTCTCCTCTGACCTCTGGCATCAACAAGGCATTTCCGCCCACAGAACTGCCGCTCACTGGATTTTTTTTCTTTTTCGGACCATTCTCTGTAAACCCTAGAGATGGTTGTGCGTGAAAATCCCAGTAGATCAGCAGTTTCTGAAATACTCAGACCAGCCCTTCTGGCACCAACAACCATGCCACGTTCAAAGGCACTCAAATCACCTTTCTTCCCCATACTGATGCTCGGTTTGAACTGCAGGAGATTGTCTTGACCATGTCTACATGCCTAAATGCACTGAGTTGCCGCCATGTGATTGGCTGATTAGAAATTAAGTGTTAACAAGAAGTTGGACAGGTGTACCTAATAAAGTGGCCGGTGAGTGTATAATAGCCCCTATCCTTCCCTCACTACGCTATCTGGTTTTTTTTTTTTTTTTTTAACTACTTCCTATGTTATGACGCTTTGTTTGAGAATCCCCAGGGCATGCAGGGATACTCAAACAAGTTGTCATTAGGGGACAGAAGTTGCTGTCACTACCTCAGCACCTGTCCCGTCTCTGAAACAAAGCATCATCAGCGACATCCCTTCCAGGGGCTTGGCTAATCCCTGCTTTACTGAGCATGCATCGGTTGTCAATAGGATCTAGTCAATGTGCACTATTCTTCTCAGTGTACACTGACAATGCGCTCGCTCGTCATTTCTGATCAGAAGCTACAAGCTATCAAATGAGCGCACTGTCAGGGCACAATGTAAGGAGAGAACATGCAAGCAGAGACCAGCCCTGCCCCTGCAAGTCACTTGTGGAAGCGACGCTGGTCTCTGCTCGCTCATTCTTTTCTTAAAATGACCATGCACCCTCTTGCCTGCTTTTCACTTTTCATCAGAGCTGGTGAGAAAGCGCACTGTCACTCTGCACTGAGAAGAGAAGTGCACAGTGACAAGGTCCTTCTGAATATCCGTTGGAATTGACAACTGATGCATGAGCAGGGACTAGCCCTGACCCTGAAACTGCCCTCACTGATGACGTGTTGCTTCATGGAGGGAACAGAGGCTGGGACATTGACCTGATAAAAAAAATAAAGCAGTTTGATAGTGAGGGAACATTGGGGATTGTATATTAGAAAAAAATAGATTAAGATATTAAATAAATAGAGATTTATGATTAAAATTTAAAAGCAAATATGATCTATATAATAATAATATATATTTATAAGGCACCAACATATTCTGCAGTGCTTTACAATTCAACAGTTCATAATCTTTGCTTTATATGACATTTTTGCCACTGTTATATCGGTGAATATTATCAATGGTAAATAGTAACATGATTTTGACATAATGGTTGTTAATGTACTGGTGCATTTTTGTGTTATACAGATGTATCCTTCCTTTACCTTTCCTTGAATTTGGTAAAGGTCTGCAATGTTTCAAGAAACAAATTCAATATCATAACTTGCTAGCAAAACCCTTGTCAGGCTTGTAAATCACATCATGGTTACTGAGTGGCTACACACAGTCGCATAAGACCTGATTTATTAGGACTGGCAATTTGTGTGCCAAGCACTGGTGTAGGATTCGCCAAATTCATTGCAAAGTGGAGCGCACCTCTCTAATTCCGTACATCTTTCAACTGCTATGTACCACCGCCTGAAATGTGCATGCTCGGCCATACCCCATCCCACTCAATTTCGGCCTACTTTTCTAAAAACATTGCACTGGTATAAAAATATCAAAAGTCATTTAATATTTATGATATTTCAATGAGTTTTGCAGCAGTATTCTGACAAAAACTGCTTGATAAATCATAAAGTATAAACATAATGTCCCGCCATATCACAGAATCATGTTTTGAAAAGTGAAGATATCATCTTGACATATGCAAAAGAGGGTGTTACCAGAATTGAGAGTTTACCCATAACCATAGTTGGAGTGTGACAGCTGAAAGTTTGGGATCTCTGCTAATCCCAAGAACAGGACACTGCAGAGCCTTGTCTCAATACAGTAGAGGTGTGCAGCTCTCAAAGCCTCCACTCTATTTATTGCCTATAGGACTGTCAGATAAAGTAGAGTATGTTGCTTGGCAATTTACAGCAGTCTCATAGAGAATGAATGGAGCACGCTGGACTGTCTGACTTTCCGGATTATCAGTCTTCCATATATGTCCTCTGGAGACAAACTTTGGAGATACTATTTGCTTTTTCCAGATGAAGCTTTATTAGGATCATACTTGTCCCCTAATCCATGAGATTTCCATTGCTCTCCTGACGTGCCGCATGCTATGTTTCCTTATGTATTAAAAAAGATGGCAACCGTTGGAAGCCATAGAGGCCCATCATAAATCGGTGGATGGGAACAGACCAAAATAGATATTGACTTATCTGTCAAAACTATCATCTATATATATATAATTGTCTAAGGGTCACTTCCGTCTTTCTGTCGGCAACTTCCGTCACGGATATTCATTCTCTGATTGGTCTTGCAAGCTGCCTGTCATGGCTGCCGCGACCAATCAGCGACGGACACAGTCCGATTAGTCCCTCCCTACTCCCCTGCAGTCCCTGCCCGGCGCCCGCTCCATACTCCCCGCAGTCACGGCTCACACAGGGTTAATGTCAGCGGTAACGGACCGCGTTATGCCGCGGGTAACTCACTCCGTTTCCGCCGCTATTAACCCTGTGTGACCAAGTTTTTACTATTGAGGCTGCCTATGCAGCCTCAATAGTAAAAACACCTAATGTTAAAAATAATTTAAAAAAAAACAAACAAATCATTATATACTCGCCTTCCGCCGCCTTTCCGACGCTCTGGTGACCGGTCCATGCAAGCGGCAGGTTCCGGTGCTAAGGTTGGTGTGTGACAAGGACCTGCCATGACGTGACGGTCATGTGACCGCAAGTCATCACAGGCCCTGCGCGCCTCCGCAAGAAGGACCTGCCGTGACGTCACAGTCATGTGACCGCGACGTCATCGCAGGCCCTGCGCGCCTGCGCGAGAAGGACCTGCCGTGACGTCACGGTCATGTGACCGCGACGTCATCACACCCTCGGACTGGAAGCTGCCGCCTGAACCGAACACAGGCGACAGAACTACAAGGGGCCCCTCGGAAGGTGAGTATATGTTTATTTTTTATTTTTTAACCTGTGACATACATGGCTGGGCAATATACTACGTAGCTGGGCAATATACTACGTGACTGGCCAATATACTACGTGACTGGCCAATATACTACGTGACTGGCCAATATACTACGTGGCACTGTGCTGTATACTACGTCACTGGGCAATATACTACGTAACTGGGCAATATACTACGTGGCTGTATACTACGTCGCTGTGCAATATACTACGTGGCTCTGTGCTGTATACTACGTAACTGGGCAATATACTACGTCACTGGGCAATATACTACGTAACTGGGCAATATACTACGTGGCTGTGCAATATACTACATAACTGGGCAACATACTATGTGACTGGGCAATATACTATGTAACTGGGCAATATACTACGTGGCTGTGCAATATACTACGTAACGGGGCAATATACTATGTGGCTGGGCAATATACTACGTCACTGGGCAATATACAATGTAACTGGGCAATATACTACGTCACTGGGCAATATACTACATGGACATGCATATTCTAGAATACCCGATGTGTTAGAATCGGGCCACCATCTAGTAATAGATAACTATCTTGTGCCAAAATCACTATTGTAAGACCTCGGAAGGATCCCCCTTCGGTACTAAAGTGGACCAATGAGTAGACCCTTTTATACACATTAAAAAAGATTTGATTGTCTCATTCCAAAAACAATAAAATACTCTTGAACACTGGAACAAATATTTAATGTTCCAAAGCTAACTACTTTTGAATCAGCGTTATGATTCAGCATTGTAAGCACTTTCATTTTACTATTCCATTGAACAAAGAAAACAGCAAATAACGTTTATACCTATATTAACCAACATATACAGTAGGAAAATAAGTATTTGATATACTGCCGATTTTGCACGTTTTCCCACCTACAAAGAATGGAGAGGTCTGTAATTTTTATCGTAGGTACACTTCAACTGTGAGAGACAGAAACTAATAATAAGAGCCACAAAAAAATCAAATTGTATGATTTTAACATAATTAAATTGCATTTTATTGCATGAAATAAGTATTTGATCACCTACCAACCAGCAAGAATTCTGACCTGTTAGTTTTTCTTTAAGAAGCCCTCCTACTCTGCACTTATTACCTGCATTAATTGCACCTGTTTGAACTCATTACCTGTATAGAAGACACCTGTCCACACACTCAATGAATCACACTCCTTAACTCTCCACCATGGCCAAGACCAAAGAGCTCTCTAAGGATATCAGGGACAAAATTTTAGACGTGCACAAGGCTGAGATGCCTACAGGACAGTAGACAAGCAGCTTGGTGAGAAGGCAACAACTGTTGGTTCAATTATCAGAAAAAGGAAGAAACACAAGATGACTGCCAATGTTCTTCGGTCTCGGGCTCCTTGCCAGGTCAGGAATCAGTCCAGAACTACACAGGAGGACCTGGTCATTAACCTGAAGAGAGCTGGGACCACAGTCTCAAACATTACCTTTAGTTCCACACTACGCCGTCATGGACTAAATTCCTGCAGGGCACACAAGGTCCCCCAGCACATGTTCAGGCCCATTTGAAGCTCGCGAATGACCATCTGGATGATCCATAGGAGGCATGGGAGAAGGTCATGTGGTCAGATGAGACCAAAATAGAACTTCTTGGTATCAACTAGAATCATAGTGTTTGGAGGAAGAAAAAGGATGAGTACAACCCCATGAACACTGTCACAACCGTGAAGCATGGTGGGGAAACATCATACTTAGGGGTGCTTTTCTGAAAGGGGACTGGACAACTACACAATATTGAACGGTGAATGGGGTCATGTATCGTCAGATTTTAGCCTCCTTCCCTCAGTAAGAGCATAGAAGAGCGCTCTATGACAACGACCTGAAACACACAGCCAGAGCAACTAAGGAGTGGCTCCTTAAGAAGCATTTCATGGTCCTAGAGCAGCCTAGCCAGTCTCCAGACCTGAACCCAATAGAAAATCTTTGGAGGGAGCTGAAACTCAATGTTGCCCAGTGACAGCCCCGAAACATGAAAGCTCTGGAGGAGATCTGTATGGAGGAGTGGGTCAGAATCCCTGCTGCAGTGTGTGCAAACTTGGTCAAGAATACCGGAAACGACTGACCTTTGTATGTAATTGCTAACAAAGGTTTATGTACTATATATTAAGTTCTGTTTTTCTATTGTATCAAATACTTATTTCATGCAATAAAATGCAAATTAATTATGTAAAAATCGTACAATATAATTTTCTGGATTTTTTTAGATTCTTTCACAGTTGAAGTGGGAAAAGTTTCAAAATCGGCAGTGTATCAAATACTTGTATTCCCACTGTATCTATTAAATACATCCTTAAAATGCAAATATTGCTAACATTATACAAGACTCTCTAAACGTATCTGTATATAACTCTCTTATTGCCCCCAACTCCCTACAGCCTTGCCCCCACTGAAACTCAAAACATGTTCATTGTTTTCATTCAGAACTGTTACTATTCTATAATTGTTATTATCTACATTTTTTATGATTCAATGTTACTGTTACTATTGAATGTTACTATTAACCCCAAAATAAAGAATATATACAAAAAAATAACTATCATGTATCTTGTAAAAATGGATACCCTGATGTCGATGTGAATAGAGCCTAACGCTGGGTTTACATTACAGAATTTGCGTCTGAAATCGGCTCGATCGGCTATATGCCTGCTGATCAGCGATTGTGTAATGGCCTCATTAGACAGGCCGAACGGCTTCTGATGCTCACAGGACCATCAGTAACAGATCATTCCCTGCTCATCGCCTGTCATTGTTTTCGGCATTTCACCCTATGGACTCGTTTAGCTCTTTCGTCGGGTGATTGACAGTCTGTTTACATTAGCCAACTATCAGGAATAGCATTAGTGCATCTGTGTATATAGTTAATTTCTATGAGATTACAGATCTGTCATGAATAGTGTTGAGCGATACCGTCCGATACTTTAAAGTATCGGTATCGGAAAGTATCGGCCGATACCGGCAAAGTATCGGATCTAATCCGATACCGATACCCGATACCAATACAAGTGAATGGGACTCATGTATCGGACGGTATTCCTGATGGTTCCCAGGGTCTGAAGGAGAGGAAACTCTCCTTCAGGCCCTGGGAACCATATTAATGTGTAAAATAAAGAATTAAAATAAAAAATATTGCTATACTCACCTCTCCGACGCAGCCTGGACCTCACCGAGGGAACCGGCAGCGTTGTTTGCTTAAAATTCGCGCTTTAACTTCCTTACGTGAAGTCCCGGCTTGTGATTGGTCGCGTCGCCCATGTGACCGCGACGCGACCAATCACAAGCCAGAACGTAATTTTAAAATCCTGAAGGACCTAAAATTACGTCACGGCTTGCTGTGATTGGTCGCGTCGCGGCCACATGGGCGACGCGACCAATCACAAGCCGGGACATCACGGGAGGCAGGACACGCGCGCATTTTAAAATGCGCGCGTGTCCAGCCTCCCGTGACGTCACGGCTTGTGATTGGTCGCGTCGCCCATGTGACCGCGACGCGACCAATCACAAAGCCGGAACGTAATTTTAAAATCCTGAAGGACCTGAAATTACGTCACGGCTTGCTGTGATTGGTCGCGTCGCGGCCACATGGGCGGCGCGCGACCAATCACAAGCCGGGACTTCACGTAAGGAAGTTAAAGCGCGAATTTTAAGCAAACAACGCTGCCGGTTCCCTCGGTGAGGTCCAGGCTGCGTCGGAGAGGTGAGTATAGCAATATTTTTTATTTTAATTCTTTATTTTACACATTAATGTTGTTTCGATACCGATACCCGATACCACAAAAGTATCGGATCTCGGTATCGGAATTCCGATAGAGCAAATATCGGCCGATACCCGATACTTGCGGTATCGGAATGCTCAACACTAGTCATGAATAGATACTGTATTTTGTTTCAATTGAGATCAAAATGGCGATGGATTGAAAAGAGATGCTGTAAACTGATGCCAGATTTCAAGTTTTTAATAGGTTTATATCAGGAGCAGAACAAAAGGAAGATTATCCAGCCCAAAATGGGGGCATTTCCAACTGGAGGAAACAGATTTTCTCTTATTGGTATTAAATTTGAGGGATCATGTGCAGAATTGCGTTGTCAATATACCGTAGTTCTGAGAGAAGAGAGAAAGAGTCAGACTGGTATCAACCTTGTAACCAGTGCAGCATAGTCAGGGTCGTTGAGTCGGTGTCCATTTTGGTGGAGTAAGAGTTGATAGAAAATGGATACCGACTCCTAAAATGTATAATACCGAGTATAAGCCGACCTGAGTATAAACCGAGGCACCTAATTTTACCTAAAAAAACTGGGAAAAACTTAATGACTCGAGTATAAGCCTGGTATGCATTGTCCCCTCATCCCCATCCTGGTATGCATTGTCCCCTCATCCCCATCCTGGTATGCATTGTCCCCTCATCCCTATCCTGGTATGCATTGTCCCCTCATCCCCATCCTGGTATGCATTGTCCCCTCATCCCCATCCTGGTATGCATTGTCCCCTCATCCCCATCCTGGTATGCACGGGCTCCTCATCCCTATCCTTGTATGCATGGCCCCATCCCTATCCTTGTATGCATGGCCCCATCCCTATCCTTGTATGCATGGCCCCATCTCTGTCCTTGTATGCATGGCTCCATCCCTATCCTTGTATGCATGGCCCCATCCCTATCCTTGTATGCATGGCTCCATCCCTATCCTTGTATGCATGGCCCCATCTCTATCCTTGTATGCATGGCTCCATCCCTATCCTTGTATGCATGGCCCCATCCCTATCCTTGTATGCATGGCTCCATCCCTATCCTTGTATGCATGGCCCCATCTCTATCCTTGTATGCATGGCTCCATCCCTATCCTTGTATGCATGGCCCCATCCCTATCCTTGTATGCATGGTCCCATCCCTATCCTTGTATGCATGGCACCATCCCTATCCGTGTGTACATGACCCCATCTTTATCCTGGTATGATTGGCCCCTATGAAAAAAAACATAAAAAATAAACCATTACACTTACCGTCCTGCCAGCAGGTGCTTTATGCTTGTAAACAGCGCATGGCAGGGACGTCATGTGCTGCTCACAAGCAGGGCACAGCTGCCGGAATACTCACCGCTCCCCACGCCAGAACTATGTGCGTGGAGTGCAGTGAGTATTAAGTAACGAGTACAGTGTCAACCGCTGGGCGGTCACGTGTGCTGCGAGTGGAGAGAAGTGAATATTTATTTCTCTTAAGTGGTGGCACATGTGACCACCCGGCAGGTGCAGGAGCCTGCTGCTGTGGCTGACACTGTGTGTGCAATTACAGAGAAATTAATATTCATTGCCAGTGCAGTAAATATTCATTTCTCTTTAGCAGCGGGCACAGGAATTAGCCGCAGCAGCCAGTTCCTGCCTCCTGTGACCCGCTGCTCTGCTGTTGCCCCTCCCCTTCATGTTCTGGACACCTCACTCGAATATAAGCTGAGCAAGGAGTTTTCAGCACAAAAAAATGTGTTGAAGAACTCGGCTTATACTCGAGTATATACTGTACATTGGGTACAGTAGTAGAATGCAGTATGCACTGAATCTTTTTTCATAATCATTTTGGAAAGTTATGAAATGTCCTATAAATGTCTGTTCTGTTCCTGATCTGATCGTGGTGAATCTGTGCTGCACTTTATGTACATGCTCAGTTATGAGGCAGTGCTGTGGGGTTGGAGTCGGGAGTCAGGTAAATTGAATAGTCAGAGTGGATTTCCAGAAATCCCATGTCCACTATGCGACTGAGCACTTGCGGATCACCCGCAGAGATGGACATGCGGTGCGTCTTTCAGGACTGCAACATGTCAACTTCTCTTGCGGATACGCGAGTCTCTGCAACAGAAATTACATCAATAGAAATGTGGTGAATCCGCATGGTTAAGTGAACACAGAGGATTTACTTGTGTTCGATAGAAGGGAGTGCTTTGGACTCTGCGAACATGCGGATTGTGGGCACCCGGCCTAAAACTCCCAGGTATCCCCATGAACTCTGTGATGAGCTTGGCAGGTATTTTAGAAAGAAAACTTTTTTCATAGTCATATTTGAAATGATAGGCCATACGGTTGTAAGGGAGCGCCAGGGGCGCAGTCGTGGCCAAGCATACCGGGTCTGGTGAACCCTGGTCTCCCTCTACATAAAAATCACATCTCACTTTGAGCTTGCTTGTGTTCCCATTTTGTGCTCCTTCTTGAATTCCCCACTGTTCCTCAGGATTACTTTCAGTTACTTCTGAATAAACAAACACACAGTCCAATTGCAATTCAAAACGGGCAACTTTACTTGTCATACTTCGCAGCACATCCTTGTCAGAAAAAACTTCAGCATCAAAGTCCATACAGTTCACATCCTGTACTTTCCCTGTACTCCACTGCATGTCCTCAAATACATTCCAGGGTAATAACACCTTAGGCGGTATCGCAGCATCATCCTGGTGTAGACTCACTACATTTGAAGATTCACTTGTCCGTTTCGCGCCGGACCTTGGAGCTTCAGCCCAAGCAATGAACTGCCACATGATGAACAATCTGCGTCCTGTACGTCTTTTGGACCTCTTTCTCTTCCAAGATTCCCACTGCTGTAACACTGCTGCTGGAGACTGTCCTTCTGTCCCTATAGGACTCTGAATGGCTGGGTTCTCCTTTTGAAATGTTTGAAATGCTGCTGCGGTGTCCTGGGCCTAGAGCCCGTGTGGATGCTTCGGGAGCTTAGGCCCTTCTGACCTTACCTAACATAACACACTTGCTTACCATACAGCAGCCCCCTCCTACAATTAACCATCTACTTACACTAAGTTCCTGTATACACTCTGAATACTATAGTGCCACCCATCTAGTGGCCATAATTGGGCACTACGCTTTCCCTATTCTATACGTAGCAACAATACAACAGTACAACATATATATACAGTATATTTAACAGGTCACGGTAATACACCTAACAGTGTAGCAGTACCATTGTGTGTAGCAGTACCATTGTGTGAGAGTGGTAATATACTAAATCGTGTAGCAGTACCAACATACGATGACAAATATACAAACACTGATAATATACGGCATCGGGACAAGAGGGAAAGGCAAAGGTATAAACGTAATGTATCATACCCCCTACACGGTTATCTAAAGCCAACAACCCCTTTAAATTCCAAGTGAATTACAAATGTCCTCTTACAATATGGTTCGTTTATATTGGTAATCTGTCAGATTGTTTTCTCCTCAATCTGATTAATGAAAGGGTCTCAGGAATGTATGAGGGCAGATGATCTGAGCCGTGCATGGAGTGTAGGGAGCGAGAGCTCAGGACCATGAAATCTGCTTATTACGTAAAGCTTTGAATCAGACTGGAACAAATGAATTTTGCTTTGTCTGCGGAATATTATATTGTTTCACTTCACTATGAGTCACTGAAAATCTGATTGTTATGTCATCTCCCCCTACTACAGAACTAATTCCTGATGAAAAATCTACTGCACAGTATAAATGGCAGTGTTGGTGCTGTCAGTGCCTGACTTGATGAATGAGGGACACAAGCGCTAGCGCAGATTAAGAAGTAGCACAAAGAGCCATGACTGATCGCTCTAGATTGTTATAGCAGTTAATGTAGCCGTATATATAGAAGTCAGAATAATGAGTCGCACGGCTGCTATAGGCAGGTGAAATTTGCCTCCGCCTGTCAGAAAAACATCAGAACAGACCTTAGATTTGCCTCTGGCAAGCACACAAGTATACAGTGCTGAGAGCGGCTTCTAAAGTGAGGGTGACGCAGAGTCTCATTATCTGGCCCAGTTACACACACAGGTCTTCTATGGATCCCCAGGACATTCCCATTAGAATATGTCCATGACATGGTCGGAGATTACATTTATTAGACTCCAGATTTTAATCCACTGTGATGCATTACGACTCACCTTTATTTATCTAGATTTATTTTTTACAAGGTTCTCTGCTCTTTTATTTTTGGAAAATATATTAGTGTTTTTTGCCCATCAGAGCTGGAGACTGGAGGATTAATTGGTTTTAAAGGGAGTCTGTCAGCACCGAATGACTGTTCAAACCAATTGCAGGTGCTCTGTGCATCATGGTGGGGACAAACATATAGGTGGCGCTAAAGTTCTAGTCCTCTTCCTCTCTGAGGAGACAATTTGTATATTTAATATAGCAGAGGAGCATGCATGGCTTATAAGTCTCCTCACTCTGACATGCCAGTCTTGGCTTGTCACTCTCCACAAGGAGACACGTCCCTTAGGCCCTAGCACTCATTTGAAAAGCCCAGGACACAGCCGAGATCTCCCCCAACCCCCCATCAGTTCAGAAAGACAATTGTATGTGCCTCATCCTGTGTCTGAATAAGCAGCATATGTGGTCACTATACTATGATGAACCGCTCCCAGCCCCATTATATTAACCCCTTCACGGCTTATGACATTCTGGTATGTCATATGCCGTGTCCTTGCCTTTGATGCCCGCTTGCATGCCCATTTAATCAGCCATAGTGTGTCTGACAGCCACAGATGGATCAGAGCTTATCCCGTACCTGTTAAAATGTTAAATGCCGTTGTTAATCTCTGATAGTGGCATTTAACACATGCTGGCAGGGAGCGCCTCATTCCACACTCCCATCAGCACTCCCGTGACGGGCGTCTTCTGATAACCACCGTGCCTGTCATGATGATCCTACTTTGAACACCGGCCCGTGGCTCAGCAACAGGTCTCCTGACCCAAACTTATCAGACTCATATATGATCCATACCGCCCAGCCATCCCTGATCCAGAAAGACTGTCCTGATTTTGGGGAACTGTCTCGGAAGTAGGGGCTATGTTCTGACTTCATCTTTATCTGTCATCGCAGGACACAGATACAGCTGAATATAATGATGGAGCAGGGAACCTTCACATCCTCCTCCACCGTTCAGTGACTGGAGGTCTGCCCAGCACCCTTTGGTGCTTTGAGCCCAGTATGAGAAAAGTGCAACATGAATGTTTTGCTTTGTTTTTGTCACGTGACATTCTCAGCTGGCCTGTAGGTTCTGTCTGCACATTCAGTCTCTGGTACATTGACTTAGTGGATAAAAAATTGTCCACGGACTTTATTTTAATTATTAAACAGTAGCGTACGTATCAAGGAACTTTTAAAATTATTACAGTCAAAAAAACTTTAACCAATCACTGTAGCTTGGTCCAAAGGTTCAAGCCCGTTAACCTTAACTTACTGTCAATTCAGATACCTGAATGAATAACCCCAAGGCCGTGACATAAATTAAGGGAAGGAGGGCGGGGTGGCACTTCTGGTAGGACAATACCAGAGGGTGGACACGGACCTCCGGCGTTACCGCCTTTTAACCCCCACTCACTTTGTATTTACTAACATCTGCACCAATCAGGGGCCGCACACAGGGAAGGAAATCTACCTTTACCCTGCTGTGGCCCCCTAACTGGCCATGTTTGCTGTCCAACCACCTGCCTGGCACTTGACAGTGCGTGCCAAAGCAAAAACGGCTGGAAAGTTTCCCGCCATTTAACCCCTTCGTGAGAGGGACACACAATAAATTGGGTAATGCCATGTGTTCCCCTCCTGAAAGACCAGGGATGACCATTGTGTGGGGGACAACATACTGTATGGGGGGCACTGTGAGGGCCAAGAAAAGGGTACCGCACTGTGTGGGAACACTAACGGGCTTCATTAGAAGTCTTTATAAAGTATGTTGAAGGTGAGGTTAGGTTACTGACTTGGCATAAAATAAAAATTGCCACTTCGCAGTATGTGTCCCTCTTTCTTATCTTTCATAGTTTGGAGGTATATATATCCCTATGAGACTTTTGAATTCAGGAGACCCATGGTTACTCTATGCATCATGGTCCATGCTGTAAAACACAGATGGCTAAATTCGGCAAAAGGCCTTAGACATCCTTAACTCACAGTCTGAAACCGCCATTTAACTGTGGGTTTTCTAACCTGAACTTAACAGTCTTATATATGCCTATGTGGCTGTTTAATTTTGGTCAAGAGTCCAGCGGTCAGTCCGAAAAATCATGTTGGGACCTTCATATACAGGTGTCTTAATTCAGCTTTAAAGGGGTTGTCCGGTCTAAATTGGTAAGTCTGGAGCCACTCTGTGTGATTGCATAATTATGATTTCCCCAAGGGCACGCACTGTGTGCTGCAAGAATTCGCTGATTTCTGAGCCAGGTGGGTACGTATGCATTATGCAAACTCCAGAGCCCGTCTTGTGGGCGCGGCCTCACTCTATACACTTATACTACTATGTCTGATTGTTTGCCTCCAGTAGGTGAACAGTCCCGAAAATTATGTACCATTATATTTTATGGCCTCGACAGTGCATACGTCTGAGTACCGTTTTGTGGGCCGCTCCAATGTAAGCCCCAGCGGGTGCCTGAACGATTGTGAAAGCACCCTCAGGCTGCGACGTTGTTATTACCAGTACCAATTATTTGACCTTGCTGCCAATATAACTAGAAACATGGTGTTGTAGATTGTAAAACACCTTCATTGAAATGAACCTTTCATCCTTCAGTTCATCTCATCTCTTTCCAGTGTGCTTAACATGTCAGTGTTCTTTGTCAGAGGTATTTAATCTTTTGTATCCCCATGAATCTAAAGCCTCCCCCTTCATTTGACGGATAACAGCTGGCAGACTATTTGGCTTTCACAAATTTGATTGCTTTGTAAAACTTGGGCCATGCTTTCTATACTGCAGCTGATTTGGGGCAGATCCATTTATTCATATTCATAAATAAAAAAGTAATGGGATTTACTTATGCAGGATTACAAAATTATGCGGCAGCATGCATCATCCCTGCTCTACAAATAAAGTTTTGGCCTACTATACATACTGTTTCTGCCGTAGATGAGATGTTATGCTTAATTTTTCCTGAAGAGACAAAGATGCTATATACCCTGCAGGGTAAAGTGTAACTCTGGTATTAAATATGTCAAAGACCCAAATCAGTATAAAGGAATACAAGTGATGAATTCATGCGTATGGCTGGTCAAGCCAGCTTCATCAGGGAAAGAGGTTCCTCTTGAGAAAAAATGTGGAAAAGATCACTGGGTATGAATGCTTAAAGGGAACCTATCACCCCGTTTTTTAAAAATTAGATAAAAATAGTGTGAAATAGGGGCAGAGCTAGGCTTTACATTAGTGCCTTTTTGGTGCCTTTACACCCCCGTTAGGCTGCCGAAATACCTTTGTGAAGTGGCCGTTTTGTCCTGTCACTCAAGTTGGTCAGGTCGGATGGGCGTGGTCACAGCGCTGTTTCTCCCCCAGATCAGGCTCATCATTACGTTGGTGGCGTAGTGGTGTGCGCATGTCCAAAGAGAAGATCCACTGCCCAGGAGATTCAAAACAGCGCGGTCTACGCTATTCGCCGTTTACCGGTGGGCGCGGCCATCTTTCCTGTGGCCGCGCGTGCGCAGATGGAGCGCTCTGCTGCCCAAGGCTTCAGGAAAATGGCCACCGCGATCTCCATCTGCGCACTCCATCTGGCCACAGGAAAGATGGCCGCGCGTGCGCAGATGGAGCGCTCTGCTGCCCGGGGATTCAGGAAAATGGCCGCGGGATTCCGCGCGTGCGCAGATGGAGATCGCGGTGGCCATTTTCCTGAAGCCCCGGGCAGCAGAGCGCTCCATCTGCGCACGCGCGGCCACAGGAAAGATGGCCGCGCCCACCGGTAAACGGCGAATAGCGTAGACCGCGCTGTTTTGAATCTCCTGGGCAGTGGATCTTCTCTTTGGACATGCGCACACCACTACGCCACCAACGTAATGATGAGCCTGATCTGGGGGAGAAACAGCGCTGTGACCACGCCCATCCGACCTGACCAACTTGAGTGACAGGACAAAACGGCCACTTCACAAAGGTATTTCGGCAGCCTAACGGGGGTGTAAAGGCACCAAAAAGGCACTAATGTAAAGCCCAGCTCTGCCCCTATTTCACACTATTTTTATCTAATTTTTAAAAAACGGGGTGATAGGTTCCCTTTAAGGCATTGTATTTTTTATGGAAACCAATGCGTGATTGATGACAATCGGCGACATCCTTTAGATGTATATGTCAGTTGTTTCTATGAGGAAATGCTCCTGAAACATCATAAAGATGACTGCCATCATGGAAATGTAACAAATCACCAAATTTTACCTTAAATATGACATAGAAAACCTTACAAATATGTCATATATATACCACATACACAGCATTCATGAAAAACCTTTGGGCAAACGAGGAACCTAAAAGAAGAACAGATGGAGCTTGGATTCTGAGTTCTTAGGACGGTCACTGATTCTGTGGGATGATCAGATACTGGGCAATAGGCCCTGCGCTTCAGTGGGGATCAGATGCTACTTCAGCCAGGAAATGTTTACCGGAGGTAAGCAGAGATGATCCTGGCTGTACTGTGCTTTCATTAATGTATTTATGGTCAGGTAGACCTAGTGGAAAAAAATTGCCCTCTGTCCATCCCTTCCCCTAACTCTATCCCTGCCATCAGGGTGCTACAGGTAGTACTGATGCCACTATGGGCTTCCCCCAGTCACTACAGTATGAAGTTTCATGAAAGAGTCTTATTTCATAGTTAACAATGTACATCTTGGTTCCCACCTTCATGTACGACTTTGGTCATGTGCCAACTGTGGAGACATTTGAACCCTATGTTGCGCACAGGACCAATGGTGAAGTTGATCGGACAGAGGACTGGAGCAGCTACTAGAGCAACAACACAGCTGGAGAAAAATTGAACTACATTATTAAGTAATAGAACTTACTGCTTTAAACTTTCTTGGAGTTGGAAAACATCTTTAATGTAATCATTCATGATGTCATACCAAGGAAAAGGAAAACTTATTGTATTTTCCTGACAGTAAATTGTTTTTTCAGTTAGGGATGGATTGTAAAAAGCTAACATTAGCCATTTTTTCTGATTCATTTTTCCATCAAGGACACCATTAAATGATAATGGAAAGTAAATCAATAAATGGTTTCTTCTCTCATGGACATTTGGACGTTTATTGTGATGCTTTTTTGATAGTTTTTTCTTATCTAAATATCACAAATCTATCTTTTTATACTTCTACACAAACACTATTTTAGCTTTTAATGCAGAATTTCTTCAACTCTTGGCATAAAATAACAAAGTATTACCGTAAATGCAGCAAGCTTATTAACATGTTATGTGCCACTAGACAACCAAAATGTCTGACTCTGGATTTCTCTCTATTCTGAACAGATTAAGAATTTGTTGAAGTAAAGTATATGATAAAATATAAGAGTTTATGATATTTATAAAGATGAGACAAATATATTTAAAATCATTAAAGGTAAATTCTAGCAGCTTTCCATTTAGTAATAATCATTTAGACTTGTACTTAGTTATGGTAATTAGTCATGGATTTTACTGGCAAAATGACTCTTAGGGTACTGTCACACAATGCAATTTTGATCGCTACGACGGCACGATCCGTGACGTCGCAGCGTCGTATGATTATCGCTCCAGCGTCGTAGACTGCGGTCACACTTTGCAATCACGGCGCTGGAGCGATGCCGAAGTCCCCGGGTAACCAGGGTAAACATCGGGTTACTAAGCGCAGGGCCGCGCACGCACGCGCGGCATCCCGCGGCCATTTTCCTGAAGCCGCGGCCAGCAGAGCGCCGCTTCTGCGCACGCGCGGCCAAAGGAAGATGGCCGCCCCCACCGAGCACCAATGAAATAGTGCACATCGTGCTCTTTTAACTCCCCTGTGCAGTGGATTCGGGACCTTGGGCATGCGCAAACCACTACGCCACCAACGGAAAACTAAGCAAGATCTGGGGGAAGACACCACGCCCTTTTGACCAGACCAGCCTGATTGACAGGCGAAAACGGCTACTTTGGTAACGTATTTTGGCAGCATAGGTGGGGAATCGGGGTCCACAAAATACACTGTTGTAACGCACAGCTCAGGCCCTATTTAACAGTATTTTTATCTCATACTGAAAAAACGAGGTGACAGGTGCCCTTTAAGAAAGTGTGGACTGCAACTGTGTCATATCGTGAGCAATCACTGATTATGCACAAGCTGATGTTCTGCGCAGCTTCACCATTTAACTCCTTGAAGTAAATTACAAATGGGTGTACTGTAGCTTGACTATTTTCCCAGTGGAAACCTTGAATGGCATCTTGAACAATAAATGAGTAATTTTCAGCAAAGTCCATAAGGATCACAAGCTCTCCAGGTCTCAGATTTTCCTTCAACGATTTCAGATAGCAACTTTGATGCTTGGCGATGTAGTGATGGCTACAAAGTTTAGAAATTTTCAAAACCAATTCTTCAATGAAATCTTCTATAGTCAGTTGTTTGGTATCAAGCGTGTCTCGATCAGTGTGAATCCATTGTTTGAACTCAATAATATCTTCAGGGTCACTGTTGACAAACACATTGACTAGAAATTCTTTTAAAACTTCAGGACCCGGGCATTTATCACAACGGCCAAGCATACAGTCCTTGGATTCAATTCCACAGACCATTTTGCATATGAGCTCTTTGTAGTCATCATTGATTGGGCATGCTGCAAGCATTAGTTTTACATTTTGGTGAATGGTACACACACAAACGGAATGTGTTCCAGCAGATCCAACGGTTACGCACCACTTTGGCCGAAGCTCACAAAACTTGGAAAATCCAATTTCAGGGCCATTCCGATCCCGATAGGCAACAAACATTTCCCTCATATTGCTCAGTAATAGTCGCTTTTGCATCTGCTTTTTTTTTCCTGCTATTCGCACTGATACATAGTCTTTTTTATCAGGGCACATTCGACTGAATTCATCATCCTCAAAAAATGCCTGCACCTTTTTCTTCACTTCCTCAGAAACTTTCTTGCCACACGAGCTTTCGAGCTTGTTTGACCATTCGTTCAGAGACACCGAATTCGTCTGATATAGCCTTAATAGACCAACTTTTAGGTGCCAATGTCAAGATTTGGACCTTTTTGGACAGCAATGGGCCGACAATACAGCTTCTCTGAACTGATTATGTTGCAAATTCAGCAACAATTCCAGACCACTTAGACTGAACATTATGGCTTGGGAACCAACAAAAGATACCCAATATTAGGCTTGGGATCCTAGGCAAAGACACCCACCCTCAGGCTTCGGAACCTGCGATAAAGAAACCGCCCGAGGCTCGCCTTGCACGGCTATAGGCCATGGCTCCTAGGCGATGGGGATGCCAATTCTCGAAAGACAGCATTATTACAACTCTTAAAAGGATTATAATACCAATTCTTAGGGAATTGGTTGTGGTATAACCACCATGGACCAACGCAAGGGTTTGAATAGTGCAGTTACCATTCATTGCGTATTAATAAATAACACCATGTCCAGTGGCATTTTTCATTTCTTAAACTGAGAGACTCCCCCCAAAAAAACCAATGATCCTTGTAGAGAAAAATGTGCTCTTTCTAATGATATCAGAATTAATATATTTTAGGGGTACCCTTTTTGAGAAATTTGACCTAAAAATAGGTAAAATTCGTTTTTTTTTAAGTTTTTCACCATATGTGGGTGTGAATATTTCCACAAATACATATGCTTTGACCGTGATATTGCAGCAATGCAAAGTCATGTAGATGTTTGGTGTACAGGGCAAAGCACCAGTTACTATTGGTTTTTGGTGTTGAGTTATATATGGGCAAAGTTTGGCATAAATTTTATGCGACGTGTTTTTCAAGCTACTTTGACACAAAATTGCGGCCGAAATATTGTTTTGTCATAGCCGGTAATAATTTTATCGTGCTTAGCAGCAAAAGTTGAGCTAGTATGCCAAATCTCAGCATCATAGCCAGTATAGAACTCTAATGGCTATGTGCCAAAGTTTGCAAAATCCTCTTAGCTGAAGCCGCAGGCTTGGTGGAACCTCCAGTGAAAGGTCAACAGTGCCCAATGTATTTGAGATCTGGCCCTAAAAATTTACAGAACCTCTTTTCAAACATACATGTACATCCTTATAAATTTTCAGCAAAATCAGAGAAGGTCGAGTGGGGACGATTTTTAAAACTGGTCCACTTGATGTGGAATTACCCAGGTATATTTTTGAGTAAAATGTAAATTGTTCTTTTATTCTATAAACTTCTGACAAAATGTCTCCGTATTTCCAAGCAGTAAATTTAGTATTTTTTTCTGAAAAAGAAAAATGGTCAAAATTAAAAAAAACCCAGTGCTTTCAGACCTCAAATAATGCAAAGAAAACAAGTTCATAATCATTTAGAAACAACAATACTAATGTTTTAACTTGCAGAAAGAGTTCGGAAATCAATATTTTGTGGAATAACCATGATTTATAATCACAGCTTTCATGCGTCTTGGCATGCTCTCCACCAGTCTTTCACACGGCTCCTGGCACAAAAATGTAAGCAGTTCTTCTTTGTTTGATGGCTTGTGACTATCCATCATCCTCTTGATTGCATTCCAGAGGTTTTCAATGGGGTTCAGGTCTGGAGATTGGGCTGCCCATGACAGGGTTTTCATGTGGCGGTCTCTTAATTTTTGCCAGAGCTGTATAACGTGCGCCAAAGCTAGTGCAGGTGAAAAGTGAAGCTCTTGGCCATACTAACAAATCATTTTGCATCATCCTTTTTTCCAGTGCTATTAGAGAACTGAAAAGAATGTACCATTTCCATGAACAAGTGTTCTTTTCTGTATTTATATCAGGTTTCTTATTCCTCGGTCTACCTAATTAAAACATTACGGAAGTCTTGGCATTTATTATTCTTCTGCAGCACGGAAGCTCCTTTATTTTCTTTATTCCTGCCAGTACAGAACCATAAACTGGCATCGACCTTCTTGGCAGAGCACATGTATTATTTCTACAATGTACAACATTCCGGTTTATGCCCTGCATGTATCTAGCTTCTGAGTTTTCTCCAAATTACTCTCTGGCCGCCTTTATAAATGTTATTTTATTGTACATTGGTCAAGAGCCATTCTTTTCACTGCTTTGGAAGCCATTTAAAGAAGTTCTGTATAGTTAAACTACAGTCAAAATGTTAAATGACACTTGGGCATGTGTAAAACATTAAGAGATGTAAGTTATGAAAAGATTTCACCTGGAGGAAGGAACTTTATAAGAGGAACAGAAAAGGGGGTACACATGGGAAAGGAAAGCAACAAAGATGAAGAAAGCTCAATTTGATAATTCTGATTTAAAGGGGCATTCCCATCTCCAAGATCCTATCCAAATATGTAGAGGGTGTAATAAAAATAATATTAGCAAATACCTTCAATTAGAAATGTAATATAGTTCTAAAGATTCACTATGTTGCTTAAAGCAGTAGCTTAGGTATCCATAGTTACCTATGAATGGGATGGAGACAATAAAAAATATTTTTCAATATACAGGGTGGGCCATTTATATGGATCCACCTAAATAAAATGGGAATGGTTGGTGATATCAACTTCCTGTTTGTGGCACATTAGTATATGGGAGGGAGAAAACTTTTCAAGATGAGTGGTGACCATGGCGGCCATTTTGAAGATGGCCATTTTGGATCCAACTTTATTTTTTCCAATGGGAAGAGGGCCATGTGACACATCAAAAGTATTGAGAATTCCACAAGAAAAACAATGGTGTGCTTGGTTTTAACGTAACTTTATTCTTTCATGAGTTATTTACAAGTTTATGACCACTTATAAAATGTGTTGAAAGTGCTGCCCATTGTGTTGGATTGTCAATACAACCCTCTTCTCCCACTCTTGACACACTGATAGCAACACCGCAGAAGAAATGCTAGCACAGGCTTCCAGTATGTGTTGTTTCAGACACGTTGGGGAGCCCCTGATGTGCCTAAACATTGAAACCCCCCACAAGTGACACCATTTTGGAAAGTAGACCCCCTAAGGAACTTCTCTAGATGTGTGATGAGCAGTTTGACCCACCAAGTGCTTCACAGAAGTTTATAATGTAGGGCCGTAAAAATAAAAAATAATATTTTTTCACAAACATGAGCTTTTCGCCCCCAATTTTTTATTTTTCTAAGGTTACCAGAAGAAATTGTACTCCAAACTTTGTTGTGCAATTTGTCCTGAGTATGCTGATACCTCATATGTGGGGGTAAACCACTGTTTGGGTGCATGGCAGAGCTCGGAAGGGAAGGAGCGCCGTTTGACTTTTCAATGCAAAATTGGCTGGGATTAAGATGGGATGCCATGTTGCATTTGGAGAGCCCCTGATGTACCTAAACATTGAAACCCCCCACAAGTGACACCATTTTGGAAAGTAGACCCCCTAAGGAACTTATCTAAATGTGTTGTGAGAGCTTTGAACCCCCAAGTGTTTCACTACAGTTTATGACGCAGAGCCGTGAAAAGAACATTTTTTTTTTCCACGAAAATTATTTTTTAGCCCCCAGTTTTGTATTTTCCCAAGGGTAACAGCAGAAATTGGACCCCAAAAGTTGTTGTGCAATTTGACCTGAGTACCATGATACCCCATATGTGGGGGGTAACCACCGTTTAAGGTGCATGGCAGAGCTCAGAAGGGAAGGAGCGCCATTTGGAATGCAGACTTAGATGGAATGGTCTGCAGGCGTCACATTGCGTTTGCAGAGCCCCTAATGTACCTAAACAGTAGAAACCCCCCACAAGTGACCCCATATTGGAAACTAGACCCCCCAAGGAACTTATCTAGATGTGTTGTGAGAAATTTGAACCCCCAAGTGTTTCACTACAGTTAATAACGCAGAGCCGTGAAAATAAATCATTTTTTTCCTACAAAAATGTTTTTTTTAGCCCCCAAAATTTTTATTTTCCCAAGGGTAACAAGAGAAATTGGACCCCAGAAGTTGTCCAATTTGTCCTGAGTACGCTGATACCCCATATGTTGGGGTAAATCCCTGCTTGGGCACACGGGAGAGCTTGGAAGGGAAGGAGCACTCTTTTACTTTTTCAATGCAGAATTGGCTGGAATTGAGATCGGACGCCATGTCGCGTTTGGAGAGCCCTGATGTGCCTAAACAGTGGAAACCCACAATTCTAAGTGAAACCCTAACCCAAACACACCCCTAAACCTAATCCCAACCACACCCCTAACCCCAACTCCAACACACCCCTAACCCTAATCCCAACCATAACCCTAACCACACCCCTAACCCTGACACACCCCTAATCCCAACCGTAAATGTAATCCTAACCCTAGCCCCAACCCTAACCCTAGCCCTAACCCTAACTAAATACAAGACGAAATTAATAAACGCCTGACGGTGGATATGGTGACCAAATTTAAAAATGAAATGGATATAGCTTTGAAAAAATGGGAAACAGAACTGGTACAAAACAAAACTAAAAAATACCAGCGTGATTTGGGGGACCGACAGCAGGATCGGGTCTACAAGTGGCATAAACATACCGTCTATAACAAAAAATATCCCAGAAGCCGCTCTACTTCTGTATCATCAGTATCCTCAGCTGAGGATAGAGTATCTAATACCGAGGGCCCCAAAACCTATTGGGAGAGGAGAGATCATGTGAGAAACAATAATTGGAGAACTGGAAGATCTAAGAATAAGAGGAAAGTGACATCCTCTCCCCAAGCTGATAAAAAATCTAAAACGAATGACTTGGAGGTAATTAATTTGTCCTCACATGATCTCTCTAGACCACAACGGGAGGTTTTGGAACTTGGTTTATCATTCTCACCCTCTAATAATTTTGATTTTTTTATAGCCCTAAAAGACCTTCAACTCTTTGCTCGGAAGATTGTTCTTAAAAAATTGCATTTACGACCTTCTTCCACCTCGGGAATAACGGATCCTATTGAATTGGAGGCACTACAAAGTCTTGAGGAATTGGAGCGTGAGTCCAACCAGTTTGGGGTGAGTACCCCTCCACCTAATATTTCAGCTAGATGTACCACTTTTCCCCCCTTGTCTCTTTGCCCGCAGGTGGAAATTTTCACCAAATTGGTGATAGATGATTTTAAGAGGATCAACAATTATAAAAAACGTGATAATCTAAGCAGGGAGCAAAGGCATGCCTTGCAGGAGATTAAAATGTGGGATGATGTCGTATTTAAACCGGCAGACAAGGGGGGAAATGTGGTCATCTGGCCTGTGGAGAGGTACGAAAATAGGTATTAAGCTTACCGTTAATTATGTTTCCAGGAGTCCATCCTGACAGCACTATGGAGGACGTCCTCCTCCCCCTTGCTGGGACAGGAAACACACGAGAGTTTAAAAGGTCCGGTCCCACCCCCATTCCTCAGTGTTGTAACAAGAACCGCCTCAAGGGAGATGCAAAAAATAATATTTAATAGTAAAGAACATAACCACATATATTATGAACATATTACATCATATGTTAGGAACATACTACGGACATGTCAGGCTCATGTTATCAAACATAGTTATATTAACAGGGAGGGAATTACCCGTGCTGTCAGGATGGACTCCTGGAAACATAATTAACGGTAAGCTTAATACCTATTTTCCAGGACGTCATCCTGACAGCACTATGGAGAGTACCAAAGCACCTCCTCAGGGTGGGATTACCGCTTGGAGAACTTTTCTCCCGAATGCAGTATGTTGACCGGACAAAACATCGAGTTTATAATGTTTGCAAAAGGTATTCGCACTAGCCCATGTAGCGGCCTTACAAATCTGCTCTAGAGAGGCGCCCGCCCTCTCGGCCCAAGAAGTAGCCATCCCTCTAGTGGAGTGCGCATGAAGACCTTTTGGAGGAGGGATGCCCTCCGACTGATAAGCCTCAGAGATCACAGAAGTGATCCAGCGAGCAATGGAGGCCTTAGAGGCCTTTTTTCCCTTATTTTTACCGGCGAACAAAATAAACAGGTTTGGGTCGATGCGCCATGGGTTGGTGGCTGACAGGTAGTCGATGACCGCCTGTCTGACATCCAAGGAATGCAGAGCTTCCTCTTTAGAATTGGAAGGGTTACAGCAAAAGGATGGAAGCACTATCTCCTGATTCCTATTTTTTAGAGTACCCACTTTTGGAACAAATGAAGGATCTAGTTTGAGGACCACACTATCATCTCTAATTTGAAGGTACGGGTCCCGAGTGCACAGCGCTTGAATTTCCCCCACCCTCTTAGCCGTGGTGATCGCCACTAGGAATGCCGTTTTACGTGTCAGGGTTGAAATGGACATGTTATCTGCCGAGGCGTAATTATTTCTGCAGAGGAATCTCAGGACAAGGTTAAGGTCCCAAGGAGGAGATAATTGTCTGATAGTGGGACGCAACCTCTGGGTGGCTCTGATAAACCTAACTATCCAAGGGTGTGTTGCCAGGGGATAGTCTAGAAAGGAGCTAAGTGCTGAGATCTGCACCTTCAATGTACTCGGTCTAAGCCCTTTATCAAACCCAGCTTGCAGAAAATCCAGAATTCTGGGTAAGTCGGGAGTGCCTGCCGCAACCTCGGACCTGCCGCCCTCTAGACAGAAACGCCTCCAAATCTTCAGGTAGATTGCTGACGTGACTGGCTTCCTGCTAGCCTTGGTAGTGGATATGACCTGGTCAGACAAGCCTCTTGCCTTCAAGATGTTCCTTTCAGGATCCAGGCTGAGAGATGTAGCTTCTCTGGGTCCGGATGGTACACTGGGCCCTGGTGGATTACATCTGGTCTGTGAGGGAGCTCCACTGGACTTTCTATCGCCAGGTCTACCAGCAGGGAGAACCAACTCCTTCTTGGCCAGTATGGAACTATCAACATCACTCGGGCCTGTTCTTCCTTGATTTTCCTGAGAACAGCCGGGATTAGAGCTAGAGGAGGGAAAGCATACGAGAGGGGCTCCGTCCACCTCTGGCTTAGACCATCTATCCCTTCCGGCAGATCTTGAGGGTTCAGCGAGAAGAACCTTGAGACCTTCGAGTTTCTCCTGTTTGCGAAGAGGTCTATACTGGGAGTGCCCCAACGCCGGCACAGCTCCTGAAAGATGTCCTGGTTGAGTTCCCACTCTGTTGCAAACACTCTTCTTCTGCTCAGGTAATCCGCTACAACGTTCTGGGAGCCCTCTAGGTGGATTGCCGAGATGGAAAGGATCGACCTCTCTGCCCAGCGAAATATTCTCCCTGCCAGCTCTTGGAGAAGATGGTGTCTTGGGCCTCCTTGGTGTTTTAGGAAGGAGACAGTTGTCACGTTGTCGGACAATACTCTGACGTGACGATTCTCCAGAATGCAACGATTCCTTCTCAGGGCTTCCCAGACGGCATACAGCTCTCTGAAGTTGGATGAGTTGCGAGCGACATCTGGAGGCCACCTTCCCTGGAGGATCCTTCCTTCTAAGTGAGCTCCCCAGCCCCAGGCGCTGGCGTCTGTAGTAACTACTACGTAAGGGTCGGTAGTCCATAGAACTCCTGTTCTTAGCTTCTCCGGGTCTGTCCACCACAGGAGGGAACTTCGTACCGGATCTGGTAGATGTAAAGTATTGTCTAGAGAAGACTGACGACGGTCCCACTTGGAGAGGATTAGGCTCTGTAGAGATCTTGAGTGGAACTGTGCCCATCTTACGCATGGTATGCATGCCGTCATTAGGCCAAGCACTCTCATAGCCATCCTTATCGAGACTCTGCGTTCTAGTAGGAGTCTGATCTGAATCTGAATTGCCTCCAGCTTGGATTCGGGTAGTAAGGATATTCTGTTTGCAGAATCTAGACAGACACCCAGGAAGACCTTCTTGTGCTCCGGAATTAGGTCTGATTTTTGCCAGTTTATAATCCATCCCAAGTGCTCCAATACCGCGATGGTTCGGTTCCTGTGGTCCAACAGGATATCTGGTGTTCTTGCTATCAGGAGAAAGTCGTCGAGATACGGGACTATAACAATCCCCTGATTTCTTAGGAACGCTACAATCTCCGACACCAGCTTTGTAAATACACGAGGTGCTGAGGCAAGACCAAACGGCAGGCACTGAAACTGGTAGTGACAGGTCCCGGACGGCAGGACTACCGCGAACCTCAGAAGCCTCTGAGATAGATGGTGGACAGGAACCTGATAATAGGCACTCTTCAAATCGAGAGTGCACATTACCGCGTTCTGATCTATAAGGAGGATTGCAGAACGGATGGACTCCATACGAAACCTCTTGTACCTGACCCAGGCATTTAGAGGCTTCAGGTTTACGATTGTGCGTGAGTCGCCGGACGGTTTTGTTATGGAGAACAGGGAAGAGTAGTGTCCCTGGCCTAGCTCTAGCGGTGGTACTGGTATTATGACTCTTGAGGACAGCATGTCCATTAAGTCTTTTAGCATGGGAGAGTCCTGCATAACCACCGTGGGTACGATGTACCTGTCTGGAGGAGGGGAGTAGAACTCTATACTGTAGCCCTCTGATACAGTGCGGAGGACCCATTGATTCTGCGTGACTCTGCTCCAGTTTACCGCAAAATGGCAAAGCCTTCCCCCTATAAGAGTGGCGTCATTGTGATTTGGACTTAGAGGAGGGGCTGAAGAAGAAACTCCTGTTCTTACTGCTGTGACCACGGGAACCCCTATTAAAGCCTCTATTGGACCTTCCCCCTCGGAAGTCGGACCTGTAGTCAGACTGTCTCCTAAAGGGAAACCCTCTCCGAAAGGACTGAGGCCTTTTAGGCTTGTCCTCTGGGAACCCTTTTTTCTTGTCCGAAGCCGACTCTAATATAGTGTCGAGGGAAGGACCAAACACCCTTGCGCCTGAGAAGGGGATTGAACACAATTTTGTCTTGGACGCATTATCACCCGACCAAGACCTTAGCCAGACTGCCCTTCTAGCCGCATTAGACAATGAACCATTTCTGGCTGAAAATCTTACTGACTCAGCAGTCATGTCAGATAGAAAGGCAGTAGCCGATCTCATTATTGGGAGAGAGTTTAGGATCTCTGATCTTGGGGTCTTATTAGAGAGGTGCTCCTCTAATTGACCCATCCAGAGGTGCATAGACCTGGCCACCGAGGTAGCTGCGATGTTGGTCTTAATTAGAGCCGCAGAAGACTCCCAGGCTCTTTTTAGCAATATATCCGCCTTTCTGTCCATCGGATCGCGCAAGCTTGATGAGTCCTCGAAAGGGATAGCAGTCTTTTTTGCGACCTTCGCCACCGGGACATCCACCTTGGGTATCTCGTCCCAAAGTTTCACGTCATCCGGCTCAAAGGGTAGGCGTGCTTTGAATTCTTTAGACAGAGTCAGCCGACGTTCTGCCTCCTTCCATTCTTCAAGCACCATAGCCTTGATATGTTCACTAACTGGGAAGACGGTCTGCCGATGCGACATAAGTCCCCCAAACATCAGGTCCTGCCTGGACTGCGGCTTAGATGCCTCCTCCACTTGCATGGTGCACCTTACAGCCTGCACCAGCTCGTTTGTGTCCTCCGCCTTGAAAAGGTACTTCCTTTGATGGTCCTGGCTTCCAGATGGAAGCTCGCCCTCTTCCTCAGAGATAGGCTCTTCAGAATCGGACCTGTCGTCCGAACTATAATCCACCTCCCGTCTGGCCCTTTTCCTGCTGGGCATAGGGCTGGACTTTTCCGTCAAGGTGGCCAGAGATGCTTGGACCTCTTCTCTTATTAAGGACCTCATCTCGGACAATAGGGAGGGCTGCTCGTCTCTCATAACCTTAGATGTGCAGTCTGCACATAAGGTTTTGCCATGAGTGTCCGGAAGCTTTGTACTGCATATCGGACATCTACTGGACTTTGCTGAAGCCTTCCCAGATTTCTTAGCTTGACCAGGGGGGACCGCTGAAGTTCCCTTATCCTTAAACAATATAAGATAGGGAAGATAACAGGGAGGCTCTCACTACCAGGGTGCAGGGGGAGTTTGCGCTCTGCGCACTTACCCCATCCTCAGGTGGCATGCTTTCCATAGCTCCTGAGTACTGGTGCTCCCTGCGGCTTGTCGGCGTTTGGGCGCTGTAGTTCCTGAGCTGTTGGCTGGAGCGCACGCCTCCCCTGTATTCTCCGGCGTTACCGGAAGTGCCGGCAACGAATGGCGCAAACCGGAAGTGACGCGGTCCCCGGAACTTCCGTTGGAAGAGTCAGAGCCCGGCGTTCACGCCGCATGGAGGCTGCTGACCTCGGGGACCGCGTCCGCAGCCGAGAGCCCCCCCACCGGGAGGAGCGGCCGCTGGTCTTTGGGACCGAGGGACCCCCTCTGGAGGGTTTCGGCCCTGAGCCTCTTGACAGGGGGAAGGATCTGGCCGAGCCGCACGATCCCCCTGAACTCCGGTAAGCAGCGCAGCTTTCTCTCATGTGTCCCTTGCAGGGACAGGAAAAACACTGAGGAATGGGGGTGGGACCGGACCTTTTAAACTCTCGTGTGTTTCCTGTCCCAGCAAGGGGGAGGAGGACGTCCTCCATAGTGCTGTCAGGATGACGTCCTGGAAAAAGAGGCTTTTAGACAGCTTAAAAATAAGGACACCTATACCCAACTTGCACAAAACCCTCTTTTTGAATTTCAGAACCAGCTCCAGACTATTCTTGAGTTGGCTTTTGAAAGAGGGATAATAACTAAGAAAATCTTGGGGGGACTTATACCCCTGGACCCAGTGATACCCACTTTTTACCTTCTCCCCAAGGTCCACAAAGATCCTGTCTCCCCGCCTGGACGTCCGATTGTCTCTGGCATGGGAGGGCTTTGCGATATGACATGCAAATTTATTGAACATTACCTGAAACCACAGGTTGAAACGCTGCCCTCCTATGTCAGAGACACAACGGACGTCCTCCAACGTGTGGATGGCCTTGTTGTGGAGAGTGATATGCTCTTAGTGACAGCGGATATCGAATCCCTGTACACGAGCATACGACATGTGGACGGCATAAGGGCGGTAAGGTTTTTCCTTGAGTCAAGTAATCTGGAGGCGGATCTTCGTGAGCTGGTATTGGAGTTATTGGATTTTGTGCTGACACATAATTTTTTTGTGTTTAAGGATCGTTTTTTTCTTCAGAGGCAGGGTACCGCTATGGGGGCGGCTTGTGCGCCGTCGTATGCAAATTTGTTTTTAGGTTTTTGGGAACGAGGAATCTTCTCGGACAAAGCACAGGCCACCCCCCAGATCCTTGGGTGGTATCAATATATCGATGACGTGCTGTTCATCTGGCACGGCCCTGTCTCTGATTTAATCAATTTTATGTCTGTGCTTAATCACAATGACTCCAATATCAGACTCACGTACATGTACAATCAGAAAGAAATCTCGTTTCTCGACATCAAGTTAAAAGTACAAAATGATGGTGCTATATATACTGATATGTATAGGAAGGAAACCTCCGTAAACGCCTTTCTGCACTCCACATCTTCACATCCACCCTCCACAATCAGGGCCATCCCTGTAGGACAATTCCTGCGGGCCCGCAGGATTTGTACCTCTGACTCAATGTTTGAGGGACAGGCGGTGGACCCTGGCGAAAGGTTTAGAGCACGGGGGTATAGTGGCCATGCAATTAAAAAAGGCTATCTCAGAGCCAAAAAGACTAAAAGAAACGAACTATTGGTTGGAGGGAAAAAGGGCAATAAGAAGAAAAGTGAATGGGATGGGCAACCTAGGTTCATATCGACATATAACCATAGGTGGGACCTGATGAAATCCATCATGAACAAGCACTGGTCTGTCTTATTGACGGACTCTGTGCTAGGTAAACATCTGTCGGACAGACCTCTTATGACGGCACGCAGAAGTACCAATATACGGGATATGGTGGTACACAGCCACTACGTGGCAAAAACCCCTAGTCTATTTGGAGTAGGACAACAGAGAAAAGGTTTTTTCCCATGTGGGAGTTGCTTGGCGTGCAAGAATTTGGTACGGTCCACTACGTTCACGTCCTCTGGAGGAAGAATCTTCCAGATAAGAGAACACATCACATGTAACTCCACCTTTGTGGTTTATTACGCGCGATGTACTTGTAATTTGATTTACGTTGGTTTAACTTCACATGAACTACGTGTTCGCGTTCATGAACATGTAAGAGACATCGTGAAAGCTAAAGACGTGGAAGATGTGGATAGTTTAAAACCTATACCGAGACATTTTCGTTTGCACCACCAATGTAACCCCAGACACCTAAAAATATGGGGGATTGACAAGGTGCGTTCCGGCATAAGAGGAGGAGATTTGAAGCGCAAACTGGCACAATGTGAGTGTAGATGGATAACGGTACTGGATACGATCTCCCCATTAGGGCTTAATGAACATCTCAGCTTTAGCTCCTTTTTGTAGTTATATGGTCTCCATTTTTTAATTGTTTTTAATTTTTGTGTTGTGTATTGTTGTTGGTTAATTATTTTTTTATTCATTATTTTTATTTTAGTTTTCTTTATGCCCGGCATGATATTTGTGCGAATGTACTGAATCTTCTGGATACGATGTGCGGAGGAGTTTTTTATAGAGCATGAGATTGATGCAGCATTATTAGACCCTTGCGTTATAATCGTATACACGATCAAGACTTGGAACATCTTCTGGCTTGCAATATCATAACGAGATTGGCACATCATTAATTATTCTCTTTGTCACGGTTTATTTGTCTTTTATAATATGTATGTGTGTTCATCATTATTCTAAGGAATTATATATATTTACATATGCGGTATATTTTGTTTATGTATATCTGTATTTTTTATCATGGTCACTTTATAGGCTTTTCACTTTTATTTTTTGGTTTATTTATGAATTTTTTCACATTTTGGTGGATTATATTCCTCCTTTTAAAGTAATTTATATTTATGCACTATCATTATTTATCATCTGTTTTTTATATCACACCTGTGTTTATTCCTCCTTCTTTCTTTCTTCTTTATCTTTTATTTTTATCTTCACGTCATATGCACTGTATGGCAAGCCAGGATATGCAGCCTTTCTATGATTGGTCTGGTTTTTTACCTGCGTGCTCCGTTTTGTTCTGAGATCCATCCTCCTCATGATGATGCCTAGTGCGCATGCCTCCCGCGGTTGTTCATCGGGGCATTGTGGGCGGCGCCCTCTGATGACGTTTGCGGTTCAGTGGCGTCAGTCTGGCGCGACTGTGAGCCGCGGCGCCATCTTGGATGCTGGTCAGGATGCAATTCCCGGTGCGGCTGACGTGATTCATGCGCCGCAATCAGGCGCACATGGTCCGATACTCTGGGCATTATATAATCGCGCCCCACACAGTCCACCACACTGCCCCCTGACGAAGCCGACGCGAAACGCGCGTTGGGGCTGCGGCGGTGATCCCCCCCTGGCACCAGATTGATGGGTAAGGACTATTGAATCAATGCTAGTCGAGTATGCTGATTGGGCAAAACAGGTCCCCACCGGGGTTTAGACACATTCTGACTGGTAGTATACTTTTTGTTTCAATTGTTCTGTCTTCATTTAGTATGCACTAATAAGCACTTTACTGATGAGATGGTTCTAGTGTGCCATTAGGGAGTCACCGCTGTGAGGACTGTTTTTTCAGTGTTCCCGTATTGTTCCCTTGCTGTATTATTGTATTCTTTGAACAATTGTTGTTAAATATATTTTTCTATAAATAAAAACATGTATTTTTTATCCTGTTTACTAAATGGGACTTGTGCTCCGTTTTTCTCTGGTCTATTCAATGTGCTTTGGGAGTGTCCCTAATTGGCTACATGAATTTTATATGTGGCCAATTTTCTAACAACATACGACTAGTATGTGTGAGGGAGTTAAAGTATTTTTGTCCATTGTGGGATGTTTTTACTAACCCTAACTCTAGCCCTAACCCTAATGGGAAAATGGAAATAAATACATTTTTTTAATTTTTTTATTTTTCCCTAACTAACGGGGTGATGAATGGGGGTTTGATCTACTTTTTTAGCGGATTTTTATGATTGGCAGCCGTCACACACTAAAAGACGCTTTTTATTGCAAAAAATATTTTTTTGCATTACCACATTTTGAGAGCTATAATTTTTCCATATTTTGGTCCACAGAGTCATGTGAGGTCTTGTTTTTTGCGGGACAAGTTGGCATTTTAATTGGTAACATTTTCGGGCACGTGACATTTTTTGATCACTTTTTATTCCGATTTTTGTGAGGCAGTATGACCAAAAACCAGCTATTCATGAATTTCTTTGGGGGGGGGGGGCGTTTATACCGTTCCGCGTTTGGTAAAATGGATAAAGCAGTTTTATTCTTCGCGTCAGCACGATTACAGCGATACCTCATTTATATCATTTTGCATGTTTTGGCGCTTTTATACGATAAAAACTATTTTATAGAAAAAATAATTATTTTTACATCGCTTTGTTCTGAGGACTATAACTTTTTTATTTTTTCGCTGATGACGCTTTATGGTGGCTCGTTTTTTGCGGGACAAGATGACGTTTTCAGCGGTACCATGGTTTTTATATCCGTCTTTTTGATCGCGTGCTATTCCACTTTTTGTTCGGCGGTATGATAATAAAGCGTTTTTTTTGCGTCGGTTTTTTTTTTATGGTGTTCACTGAAGGGGTTAACTAGTGGGACAGTTTTATAGGTCGGGTCGTTACGGACGCGGCGATACTAAATATGTGTACTTTTATTCTTTTTTAAATTTAGATAAAGAAATGTGTTTATGGGAATAACATATTTTTTTCTTCTTTATTTAGGATTTTTTTTTTTTTTTTACACAACTAAATATTTTTTTTTTACTTTAAGCCACCTCCCTGCAGGACCCCGATGCAGCCCCGCGGCTAGTTTGGATCCGGGACCTGCAGAAAGAAGAAGGTAGGAGACCCTCGGAGCAATGCGATCACATCGCGTTGCTCCGAGGGTCTCGGGGAAGCACGCAGAGAGCCCCCTCCCTGCGCGATGCTTCCCTATACTGCCGGAACACTGCGATCATGTTTGATCGCAGTGTGCCGGGGGTTAATGTGCCAGGGGCTGTCCGTGACCGCTCCTGGCACATAGTGCCGGATGTCAGCTACGATAGTCAGCTGACACCCGGCCGCGATCTGCTGCGCTCCCCCCTTGAGCGCGGCCGATTGCTATAATGTACTATCCCGTCCCTGGGAATTAAGTCCCAGGTCACCTTGACGAGATAGTACGTCAAATGGGATTAAGGGGTTAAACTTCTGAATAATATTAAAAATTGGACTAGTCTATGTACGTATGGAAACTCATCACGGATGGTTAACATACAGTTGAATCCAGAAGTTTACATACACTATGTGAAAAGACACATCTGCATGTTTTTCTCAATATCTGACATGAAATCAGAATAAACCTTTCCCATTTTAGGTCAATTAGGATTACCATAATTATTAATATTTGACAAATGCCAGAATAATGAGAGAGAGAATGTTTTAAGGCATTTTTATTACTTACTGCAAAGTCAAAAGTTTACGTACACTAAGATTACTATGCCTTTAAACAATTCTGGACTGTCCATGTGATGATGTCATGTGTTTGGAAGCTTCTGGCAACATCTGAGTTAATTAGAGACACACCTGTGGATGTATTTTAATGCACACCTGAAACACACTGCTTGTTTGTGTACCATCATGGGAAAGTCTAAAGAAATCAGCGTAGATATCAGGAAGAGAATTGTGGACTTGCACAAGTCTGCTCATCCTTGAGTACAATTTCAAGGTGCCTCGTTCATCTGTACAAACAATTATACGCAAGTACAAACAAGATGGGAATGTCCAGCCATCATACCGCTCAGGAGAAGGAGATGGGTTCTTTGTCCCAGAGATGAACGTGCTTTGGTCCGACATGCCGACATGTGCATATCAACCCAAAGACAAAAGCAAAAGACTTTGTGAAGATGATGGCGGAAGCTGGTGAGATTGTGTCAATATCCTGAGTGAAACGAGTACTGTATCAACATGGGCTGAAAGGCCACACTGCCAGGAAGAAACCGTTACTCCAGAAGAAACATAAAAAAGCCAGATTAATGTTTGCAAATGCACACAGGAACAAATACATTAATTTTTGAAGACATGTCCTGTGGTCTGATGAAACTAAAATGTAACTTTTTGGGCATAATGAATATTGTTATGTTTGGAGGAAAAAGGGAGAAGCTTGGAAGCCTAAGAACACCATCTATAAACACAAATTTTTAAGTGGGCACCATCAAATAGTATATACAATAGATAATGTGGGTTCACTACCAAGCATATGTAGTATATGTCATAATTTTAAAGAAAAAACACATGCTAAAAGAAGGTTGGAACTCCACCAAGCAGATTTGTTAACCAAATTACAAAAGTTTATTTCCACATAGAGATACTACACACATTTAAAATCATTTAAAATTACTCCAAAGAGTAAATAGCTCCAGATAATCCATAATTTATGCAGAATTCACCTAATCACACAAAATATTATCTAGCATTAACAAAGTTGTACTGCACAAAGTTTAATTAGTAGTGCCGCAAATGCTGCATATAAGTATTCATACAAAGATAATTTCAATAAACAGGACCTTTAGGTTGGCGACCTTAAAAAATAAGGACTATATCATATAGGCACAAACAATTGCCTCTTAGAAGGACAGACATAAATAGTATAACAGTCTCATAAACTTTTGATGCACACCGGTGCGTTTGTGTGCACCTATTATTAGATCTCCAGAGATGCTCATATACATAACAGCGACATTGCAGATCCTAGACTCCCGTATAAGGGCCCAATTTGTCAACTTGTATGATAGGAAAAAGTTATATACTTCACCCTAACCAGTCCTCTGCGGTCGCCCCCTGGTCCCTTTAAGCAGCAGTGCAGCCAGATGGAGTTTAGAAGCCCACGCGTTCCGACACACACGGGTGTCTTTCTCAAGGTGAGTGTATCCCTAGTGTGGATTTGTGTCTTTTTAAGTCGTATCAATCTCATTTACCTTTCTCACAGGTGTGAGAAGCGGGAGACGGCGGCGGCGTCCGCGTGTTGGTTCCTGACCCGGAAGTGTAAATCCAGGGTCATTTCCTTGCTATGCGCTTGCGCATTAGTCTATTTTACTTTTCTCCCTTTAGTATGCGCAGGCGCGTGTAGGTCCGGGAGAATGTGTCCATCTTGACCCGCGCTTGTGCGTTCTAATGATTGCGCCTGCGTGCTGGGTACTCAAATTTTTACCTGCATGCGCTTGCGCAGTGGCCTTTGATAACGATTCTACAATGACAAATATGCATGCCTATTATATTACATCAAAAACACATGTGGCCGCATATCTAGGTTGCAGCCTTCGGATCCTTATGCTTTAGCGCCACAGCCAATGTTGTTATTATGACCATAAGACTCTATAGTGCTCACTTACAGTATTTGAAATGCTGCTGATCTATAGTTCTGTACCCCAATGCAATTGTATGGCCAGGGTTTATAATAAAGATCGACTGCTAAATAACTACGTACCAGGCTTGTCATATTCACATATGCCATGTGTGGACCTAAAGTCCACTATAGTATTGGAGCACATTTAATCCTATAATAGTGTTGGTCATCCTATGTAATACAGTTGGGAAGGCATATGGTCCTAGGCTGAGTAGCTAGATTGTGCATTTATACGTTAAATATACCATGGTATTTCAAAACCCATGTGCTTTTTTCTTTAAAATTATGACCTAAGAACACCATCCTAACTGTGAAACACAGGGGTGGCAGCATTGTGCTGGTGTTGTTTTGCTGCAGGAAGGACTGGTGCACTTCACAAAACAGACGGCATCATGAGAAAAGAATATTATGTGGCAATACTGAAGCAACATCTCAAGACATCAGTCAAGAAGTTAAAGCTTGGGCAGAAATGGGTCTTCTAAATGGACAATGACAATGACCCAAAGCATACTGGCAAAAGTGGCTTAAGGATAACAAAGTCAATGTTTTGGAGTGGTCATCGCAAAGCCCTGATCTCAATCCTATTGGAAATGTATGGGCAAAGCAGAAAAGGCAGATGCAAGCAAGGTGCCTACAAAGCTGGATCAGTTACACCAGTTTTGTTAGGAGGAATGGGCCCAAATTCTGACCAACTATTGTGAGAAGCTTGTGGAAGGATATCCCAAATGTTTAACTCAGGACATTCAGTTTAAGGGTAATGGTACCAAATGCTAATGAAATGTATGTAAACTTTTGACTTTGCAGTAAGTAATAAAAATGCCTCTCTCTCATTATTCTGCCATTTGGTAAATATTAATAATTATGGTAATCCTAATTGGCTTAAAACGGGAAAGGTTTATTCTGATTTCATGTCAGCTACTGAGAAAAACATGCATATGTGTCTTTTTATATAGTATATGTAAACTTCTGGTTTCAACTGTAGTACTAGATCTTGCTAGGATTTATTAGGAAAGTTCTTTAGTTTTTAGGACAAGTCTACTTTCAATAAAGGGTAAATGATGACATCACCTATTATCTTTTTTCTAAAGCATGGCTGTAAGTAAAAACTAATAAAAGAATGAACCATCCGTGCACTGATAGGGATGACACTATTTATCTAAGCAAAATAAATGCAAAGTTTGTTAGCAGATAATTTTTCTGTATTTGCAAGCACCATTTTGTCATCAGCGCCAGCCGGCTAGGGCTGGTCAGCGGAACAATGGCATGGTGAGATTGACAGCCAATAGTGTCACAAAACTTCCCATTTTAATCCCCATGTTACATTTTTACCTTGCCATTAATTGTATTTTATACAGCTTTGGTTGCTTACATAGAATTAACCCTTTGTATTCTGACATGTGGTTTTGTTCCTTATTCCTTATTTTTCTGATTACTCTTTTGACTAAAGCCCCCATACTCATTAGATTAATGTGAGATTTCCCTCAACAATAAACTGACCGGTGCTCCCATTGCTGAACCTGTGGATATCGTCAGAGCGAGCTCTCCGGCGTATGTAAAAAATGGCCGAGATGGCTGCCGGATGAAATATCGGCTGAACCAACTAGTCAACTAATGTGTATGGCAGGCCTAACATTTCTGCCTGATTCTTGCACTTTAATCCCAGCTATCCTCAAACTACCGTGTTTCCCCGAAAGTAAGACCCTGTCTTACATTAATTTTACCCCAAAAAGTCCCACCCGGTCTTACTTTCGGGGGAGGCCTTACATTAGCTGCCGAAATACGTTACCAACGTGTGGTGTCCTCCCCCAGATCTTGCGTAGTTTTCCGTTGGTGGCGTAGTGGTGTGCGCATGTCCAAGGTTCCAAATCCTCTGCCAGGGGATTGAAAATTGCAGCGATGTCCGTTATTCCTTCGGTGGTCGGTGGGCGCGGCCATCTTGCTTTGGCCGCGCGTGCGCAGAAGCGGCGCTCTGCTGGCCGCGGCGCTCTGCTGGCCGCGGCTTCAGGAAAATGGCCGCCGCGATATCCATCTGCGCACGCACGGCATCCCGCGGCCATTTTCCTGAAGCCGCGGCCAGCAGAGCGCCGCGGCCAGCAGAGCGCCGCTTCTGCGCACGCGCGGCCAAAGCAAGATGGCCGCGCCCACCGACCACCGAAGGAATAACGGACATCGCTGCAATTTTCAATCCCCTGGCAGAGGATTTGGGGGACAGCGGCGGCCCAAAGGTAAGGGCCTTATATTTCACAGCGGCCCCCCAACCCTGCCTTACATTCGGGGGAGGCCTTACATTGAAGGACCCCCCCGTAACCCCCACCCTGTCTTACTTTCGGGGGGGTCCTACTTTCGGGGAAACACGGTATGCTCTGATTTTCTCATATTCCCAGCCTCTTTGGTTCTGGCCCAGCTTGTTGCTTTCTCCATCAGCAGTTGAACCTTGTGGACTCTCCAACAAAGGCAAGATTCCTGTAAGGCCTCATTCACACATCCGTGTTTAAACACATACGTGAATAAATCTTACTGGTGTCATCAGTGTTGTTCACAAAGCTTCTCCAATACTTTGTAATGTTAAATACGGACAGCACATGGATGGCACACAGATGCTAACCATGTGCTGTATATGTTTTTTTAGGACCCATTGACTTGTATCAGCACTTTTCATTTGTGATATCGGAGAAAAACGGACATGTCTCTTTGTGCAATGTGCTTTGCATGGTAAATGAATAAACACGGGCATGTGACTAGCCTCATAGACTATGATGGGTACGTGTTTAATCTGTAAAAAAAATGTATAAAACACGTACGAATGAAATGTGGACGAGGGACGGCCAGAGGACAAGTGGTACAGCAGCAATCAGCAGACAATCACAAAGATTAGCTAATGTAATATGAATATTTATTAACCAGTTTATAAAACAAAGGAAAGGATGGAAGGTAAACGATGTATAAGTAACATATACAATGACAGCAGTTCCTCTCAATAACACTGACCAGTATACGCAGGTACACTTAAACAGAATTAACTGCTATATACAAGCAAAATCAAGGCGATTAACCCTTTCTATGCATAAATGAATAAAACTGCAGTGTAGTGCTAGTACTTTAGTAATCCACTACACTGAGCAGTTTTTGAAGTGTCTCTTACAGAAGAGGCCTTTTCTCCTAGCTAACTGCTCCTCTATAAGGCTGTTTATATGTTTATATATGCGCATATATATTCAGATGTAAGATGGTACCGGTACGTTCTCAAACTGAAGTACCAAGGTCCTTGCTGGGCTGAGTCCCTAATAATCAGAAACGTCGTCTTGAAGCTCTTAGGGAATGCTGATCTTTCCAACTCAGGGCTTCCCTAAGTTCTTAGATATAGGGCCTCACATGGCCTAGCCCAATATGCTGTGTTCTTGGTTGTCCTCACCGAGTCGGCTCATGTCAAGCTGAACGAAGCATCACATAGTCACCAACAACAGATCGAGAGTCGCACCTCCCTATCCAGACTTTCTCAGAGGATCCACAGCTTCACTTCCACCCAGACTCTCTTTCGACTCCTCCCAACTGCCAAAAACCCCCACACTCCAACTCTGCCGCTGCCCTCTACTGGCCAGATCATTTATTACATTACAAATCTCCAACAATACAGTAAACTGTGATTAACCCTTACACATGTAATATAGACTTCTGAATACAGCCTAGCAGGGTGAAACGGTGAACACTATGATTCCCTTGAGACCTGCTAAGCAGAGTGTCTTACATTTTTGAGTTGACAGATGCATAACTGGATCATGTTGTTGTTTTTGAAAAAAAAGCAACTGCAGTGAAAAAGGAAACTGTCATAATTTACTTAAAGAAGTCACCATGAACTTTGTTTTCCCCCCTAAACCTGTGTATCTGTGTAAGTAGTGCAATGTGTTAATATAGTCACCTACCACCATCCTCTCCGATGTCCAGTGCCATTCTTCTCTTCTCAGTGACGTCATCGCTTTTCAGACTCTCTGGGTCACAGTGCGCTCTGCGTGACCCTGAAGTAACTTTTACAATGCAAGTCTATGGAGGGTGAGAACGAGGTCCCGTAAGTCTACATTGTAATAGGGACTTGAGGCTCACACAGAGCGCAGAGTGAGTCTGAAGAGCAGTGACGTCACATGGGAAGAGGAGCAGAAAGGTGCTGGATAATAATAATAATAATTTTTTATTTATATAGCGCCAACATATTCCGCAGCACTTTACAATTAAGCGGGGACATGTACAGACAATAAATTCAGTACGAGTTAAGACAATTTAAAACAGTGACATTAGGAGTGAGGTCCTTGCTCGCAAACTTACAATCTACAAGGAAATGGGGGGACACAATAGGTGAAAAGTGCTTGTTATTTCAGATCTGGCAATTGTAATAAATAGGGATTTTCATACAAAGCTGCATGATCCGGTCATCAGCCCGTGTGTTTAAGAGCAATAGTCAAGTATCAAGTGCAGTTATCATGTGCATGGAGGGTGTGGAGACAGATGAATAGTAGGGTGCAGATTCAGAGTAATATTTGGAAGGAGGGAACAGGATAAAGTTAGTTTACTGAGTAGTTGATGTGGTAGGCTTGTTTGAAGAGATGGGTTTTTAGAGCGCGCTTGAATAGGTCGGGCTAGGTATCAGTCTGATCGTCTGGGGAAGTGCATTCCAGAGACAAGAGAAGTCTTGGAGACGGAGGTGCGAGGTTCGGATTACGGGGGATGTTAGTCTTAGGTCGTTTGTAGAACGGAGGGCACGTGTAGGGCGATAGACAGAGACAGAGATGAGAGAGGAGATATAAGGCGGTGCAGAACTGTGGAGGGCTTTGTGGGTGAGAGAGATGAGTTTATACTGGACCCTGTAGCGAATGGGTAGCCAGTGGATACTAGAGAACACGGCAGTAGGTGAGTATATTAATACACTGACACTACACTACATACACATATAACCAATTTTAGAGAAAAAAAATTTAATTGGAGGGCTTCTTTAACGAGTCTTCTTCAGATGGGTTTATAGGCAATATAGGCTCCAAGCTCCCTGTTTTTATAGTGTCACATAGGTATCAAACATTTATCACCATTTACTGTATTGTATACATCTTTGTGGGGGTCCTGCCCACTGGCCTCCCGCAGTGATGTTATATAAGACGCCACGATTTTGTGTGGTTCCCCACAATAAAAAAAAACCATCACAGAAAAAAGCAGCCATATTCTCCAATCCCTGGTCACAATACTAATATATTGCGGGATTCAGCAAGCTCCTATGATGGAAAGCAAAAGCAGCACAGGTGCAAAATACTGATAAAGCAACTACTCCATGGGAGGGGGGTTACTTAGTATTAAGAACGCACACAGGTAAGGCTTGTATAAGGGGCCAGTCACACAGATATGTGTAGTGCACCATGCCGGCTTACAGCCTATTAATCATACTATTAGATCTACTGGGCTGCACTACATAAATACACCCCCACAGGGACAGACACCCCAATTTTATTTTCCAACACCATAGGTCTGCCTGAATCCTGTAGAAAATGTAAAAGAAAAACAATAAGAAAAATATCAAGTGTCCTTATATTCTTGCTAGTCCCTACACTAAAATTAAGAGCAATTCACAGAAAGGCCATAAATGCAAAAAAACCCAAAAAAACTGAAAAAAGCAGCCGTGTCGCAATACTAATGCACTACAGGATGCAGCAGAACCCCATGATAAAAAAGATGGAGGAGGCAGCACAGGGGCAATAAACTGATAAAAGAACGACCGCACCCAACCTACCAGCCATGACACCGAGTGCCATTTATTTCCTTGTTCAGTTCAGTTTTGATGCAGTACAGCTACATTTGAGTCACCACATATAATTTTGTGCTGTATAATTATTATTATTATTTTATTATGTTTGTTTTATTATTTTTGACCAATGAGTCTATTGCTTCATTCTATTATATTATACCAAGAATATGGTGAGTTATAATTGCATTTTTATTGTATTTCGCTAACCTAACTGCTCAACTGAATATTAATTGTTTTTTATGTCTGTCTTAAAATTTTGATAGTTAATTTAGGTCTTCTCTCAAGTGTCATGTAATATGGATGTGAGCAGTTTAGCACAGATTGATGTTTTGTGAGGACAAGAGAGTGAAGTGAGCATAACTAATGCAGAGAAGAGCAATTACTTGTCTTGCGTGCTCTATGTGCTCATGGAGATGCTTTATGAAGATGTACTTTCTGTACAGTTATTGAAAGTAATAAAAAAATCTTGATCTCAGCACCAGTTTTGCCAACCTCTGAGCAGTACTCAATTCAGATGAATGTATCTGCACAAATAATTGTTATCATTGAATTCCTTGTATATAAAGCCCAACTATGATATATGTTTCACTGTATATAACGTAAAGTTGACTTATCGAGGTTTCTGTCAGGATTTAGGAAGTTCCAAAGTTCATATATCCCTGAAAAACTCCCATGTGCAATAATGAACAAGCAACTGCACGGTATATTCATTGTTTTCATGGAGTCTGTGCTAAAAAACCCTGCAAAACTTTGAAATGTAAATCGATTGACACTTTCACATCTTCTATCTATTGCTGCATTCCTAAGAAATCCGTGTTTTCATTCAAATGTAAATGAGGCGTTGAAAGGTAATCTGTCAGCAGTTTTTTGCTATTTAATCTGAAAGCAGCATAATATAGGGTACCCGAGCCTGATTACCGGGATGTGTCACTAACTAGGCTGTGTGTTGTATTTTCATCACAATCAATATTTTATCACTACAGGACTACATCTCAGGAAGTCAGCCTAATCTGTGTAACCTCTCCCCCACCACTGGTTAGCGGCTTACTGACAATTCACAGTGTACACAGGAAGCTACCAGTGATTGGTCGGGAAAAGGTTATATGCAGAGCAGAAGTCTTAGCTCTGCTACATTTATATCAGACAAAGCAGGTATTCTGCTATTCCGAGCTGTGGCAAGAAGGGTATCTGTGTCTGTCAGCACAGTGTCCAGAGCATGGAGCAGACAACAGGAGACAGGCAAGTATACTAGGAGACACAGTGGGGGCCGTAGGAAGGCCACAGCCCAGCACCAGGACCGCTACCTCCTCCTTTGTGCAAGGAGGAACAGGAGGAGCAGTGCCAGAGCCCTGCAAAATGACCTCCAGCAATCCATTAACATCCATGTGTCTGCTCAAACTGTCAGAAACACAGAAACAGACTCCATGAGGGTGATATGAGGACCCGACATCCCCAAGTGGGTGTTGTACTTACAGCCCAACACTGTGCAGGGCGATTGACATTTGCGGAGAACACTCTGTATGTAACCCCTTTCTCATGTACAGCACCATAGAATTAATGGTGCTATATAAATAAATAATAATAATAAACACCAAGATTGGCAGATTCGACATTGGCGCCCTGTGCTTTTCACGGATGAGAGCAGGTTCACACTGAGTGTTACGGATCTGCAACACAGGACTAAGGTAGAAGGGGGAAACTGACCCTGCACTATGACTAGGCTGAAACCCTACGATGGAGTGGGTGACCCATTCCTTGCGAATAGACCCACCGACGATCCTAGGTTAAGTTCAAGCGAAGACCTATAGATAAGGGGAAGGGGTTCCCTAAAAGAACTAAGAACTGGGTACAAAAATGGGTCACCTCCTAATAGAAAACAAAGAGAAGGCTGGAGAAACCAATAGAAAACAGAAACTAAGGCTAGCAGAACCTGAGGTACCAGCACTGCCCAAACAACACACAGAAGACAAAGCACCAAGCTAGAGCTCAAGCAGATAAACACTTGTCCAGCAAGGACTGGGAGGCAGGTGCTGGTTAATAAAGAGTGAAACAAACACCTGACCCAAGACAAACCCAGCACCAGAGGAAAAAGACCTGTAGCCAGAACTCCACAAGAAAATGGCAGATAGTCACAAACTAAACAGATTCTAACAATACCTCCCCTTTAATGAGGATCCCCCGGATCCTCTAGGCCGGGCCTTATTCGGAAATCTGTGAAAAGCCTTAATTAACCTTGAGGCTGAGACGTCCACAGCTTTCACCCATGAATTGTCCTCGGGACCGAAACCCTTCCAGGACACAAGATACGGTAACCCTCCTCTATGCCACCTGGAATCAAGAATGCGTGAAATCTCAAACTCCCCGTCCTCAATTGGAGGAGCAGATGGCATAGCCACCTTATCTGGCGTGTCAACCTTCTTCAGCAAAGATACATGAAAAACTGAATTTTCCAGGACGAAGGAATGTCTAATCTCACCACTGCCAAGTTGACAATGTGAACCACTTTGAAAGGTCCTACAAACTTCGGCCTCAACTTTTCAGAAGGGATCTTCAAACGCAGATTCCTAGAGGACAACCAACCCATGTCCCCAACAACAAACCTCGCCTCCCTTCTCTTGTCAAAAAATTTCTTAGACCTCCTATTAACCTGTTTAAAATTATGGCGCACACTGGTCCAAACCCTTTCCAAATTTCCAGAAAAACTCTCCTTCTCAAGCACCGCCGCCCCAATTTTAGAAAAAAGGACCGAAAGATGGATTCTTCCCAGTACAACAAAAGAAAGGAGAACACCCAGCCGAAGAAGACATGATTATTGAGAGCAAACTCAGCTAATGGTAGATATTCCGACCACATCTCCTGATTGTCCGCTACAAAACATCTCAAAAACTGCTCAACGTCATGGTTCTTCCTCTCGGTCTGTCCATTGGACTGCGGATGATAACCTGATGAAAATGACAAATGAACCTTAAGTCTGTCACAAAAGGCATGCCACAAACTGTGGTCCCCTATTGGAGACAATGTCCGTGGGAACACCATGGAGTCTGACAATCTCTTTCACAAATGCCCTGGCAAGTGTCTTAGGGTCATTTATTGAACAGGACCAGATGACACATTTTACTAAACCGATCCACAACAACCCAGATAACAGAAAAACCCTGAGAGACCGGCAGGTCGGTGATAAAATCCATTGCAAGATGCGTCCATAGGAACCTCTAACGAGCAAAGCTACCCTGACGCTGGAGCATGAGAAGCCTTAGACCTAGCGCACATGGTACACTAACGCACCCACTTCACAATTTCTCTTAGCCACCCCAGCCACCAGAAACTCCGACTGATCGACTTTCTTGTTTCGGCAATCCCTGGATGACCCGCCAAACAAGACTCATGACATTCCGTAAGCAAAGCTCTCCTCAGGGCTTTAGGCACAAATAATTTCCCATACGGAGTATTAGTTGGTGCCGCATCCTCGGCTTTAAGAATGCTATTTTCCAACTCAGAACCTAATGCTGCCTCCACCACCCCTCTCTGCAGAATAGATTCTTCCTTTTCAGTATTAACCACTGGGGAGAAACTTCGAGACAAAGCATCAGCTTTAACATTTTTTGTCCCAGGGATATATGTCACAGAGAAATGGAACCGAGCAAAAAACAATGCCCACCTAGCTTGATGGGCATTCAAACGTTTAGCAGCATCCAGATAGACCAGGTTCTTATGATCAGTAAAGACTTGTATAGGATGTCTAGCCCCCTCCAAAAAATATCGCCAATGCTCAAACGCAAGCTTAATAGCCAGCATTTCTCAGTTTCCAACATCGTAGTTGAGCGCCGCCTCTGAAAATTTCTTAGAAAAGAAAGCACAGGAAAGCACCCCATCCTCTCCCTCCTGGGACAGAACAGCCCCCACTCCTACTGATGAGGCGTCCACCTCTACCAGAAAGGGCTTAGTCTCATCTGTCTGGATCAAAACAGGAGAAGAGCTAAACCTCTCCTTGAGATGCTCAAAAGCCTTAACATCCTCAGGGGACCATTGGACAGTATTGGAACCCTTCTTAGTAAAATCAGTAAGGGGTTTTGCGATAACAGAAAAATTCTTTATGAATTTTCTATAATAATTAGCAAACCCCAAAAATCTCTGAATCGACTTCAAGCATTCAGGTCTAGGCCACTCCAATACCGCCTGAACCTTCACCGGGTCCATCTCAAAACCATCACTGGAAACAAAGTACCCCAAAAAACTAATTTTCTGTACCTCAAACTCGCATTTCTCCAGTTTAGCAAAGAGTGTGTTTTCTCTCAGAATCTGCAGAACCTCACGGACTCTCTGCCAATGCGACTCCAGATCAGGTGAATAGATCAAAATATCATCCAAATAAACAATCACACTCCTACCGATCAACGGCCTCAGGATGTCGTTAACGAAATTTTGAAAGAACGCCGGAGCATTTGTAAAGCCGAAAGGCATAACTAGACACTCAAAATGACCTTCCAGGGTATTAAAGACTGTATTCCATTCATCACCTTTTTTTTAACCCGCAGCAAATTATATGCCCCACGGAGATCGATCTTAGAGAACCACTTGGCTCCAACTAATTGGTTATACAAACCCGGAATTAGCGGCAAGGGGTAAGGATTGCGCATAGTGATCTTATTAATCTCCCTGAAATCCAGACACAACCTAAGACCCCCATCTTTTTTTTTGACAAAAAAAGAACACCACAGCCACAGGGGACTTAGAGGGTCTTATATGACCTGCAGCAAGACTAGTCTGCAGGTATTCCTTTAAGGCCTCTGTCACGGGGTCCTTCTCAGGTATCACACAATCAACAGAGCTAGAGTTTAGTAAACAATTCTAAGACCTTTATTTAGGCAAAAATACGAAAGGTTCATATATAATCCACCACACAAAGTATAAAATAGTCCAGAATTCAAATGCAGTTCAGTAAGAAGACGCCCTGGGAGATGAGAGTCCAACAATCCAGCAGAGGATAACAGTCCATATATGATTCTTTCTCTCTCACATCATGGTTCCACACAGGACTGACTGTGTGTCACCTAACTGATATTTACAAGTCCCCCTCCTCATTCACAGGTTACAGGGGTGGGTCGCAGGGGCTCATTGTTTCAACAAGCTAGTTCAATATGTCATTAGCATATTAGCAAACAACATTATTCACTGACCCTGTGGAAAGATAACTACAGGACTATGGGGGAAATATCAGATGGCAAATAGCAGCAATTCATCAATAGGCAAATAACTCATCCTACAAGAGAACACCATGATAATCAGTAAAATATAAATATACACAAAATGATACCCACATAACATATCTCACCATCACAACCTCCCTCTCGGGAATCATCAGATTAAATAAACGACTCTTAGGGAGAGTGGCACCTGGGACAAACTCAATAGCGCAATCGTAATATCTATGAGGTGATAGAGCTTGTGACTCCACTTCTGAAAATACTTTCCAGAATTCCTGAATGGCTTCAGGTAGCTCATTTTTCACAACAGCAGCAATGTATACATCACAACATTTCCCATAACACTCCTGACCCCAAGGTCTTATCGTACTTGATGACCAGTCCAGTACAGGATTGTGCATTTTTAACCAGGGTAACCCCAGGACAACTGGAAAAGGCAATTTATCAAGTACAAACACATCTAAAGATTCCTGGTGTTCCATATTCACAGTGAGTGGAAACCTGGTGACCTTTCGTGAAACGCACCCATGCTCTAGAGGAGTGTTATCAATCGCCGCTACAGGAAAAGGGCATGATAAAGGTACAGAATCAATTTTTTACTTGTCTAGAAATTGTTGATCAATCAAATTAAGTGCAGAACCACAGTCCACCATCACTTGAAAATCAATTGAATGACCACCACAGGTAGAACTACCAGAAAAAGAAACTCCTGCCGACCGTAAAAATGCAATGCGAAAGAGAGGGTTATTCTGATTGACCTTTTTTTTCTCTTTTCCTTGTTTATGCGTCCTTCACATTGCTTAATAAAATGGTCAGCCTTACCACAATAAAGGCATAACCCCTCAGAGAATCTTCTCTGTCTTTCCTGGGAACGAGAGGACATCGCCCCAAGTTGCATTGGCTCACCACAGTCAACGGGGCTCTCCAGCAAAATTGAAACCTTCTCGTTCTGTCTACCTCTCAATCTTCTATCCACCCGGATTGCTAATTGCATAGCAGCCTCAAGCGTATCAGGTGCAGGATATGCAATGAGCAAATCTTTAACCCTGTCATTCAAACCTGCTAAAAACTGACTCTTGAGTGCTGGATCATTCCAGCTGACCTCTGCAGACTATCGTCTGAACTGGGTACAATATCTCTCAGCATAGCCAGAACCCTGTTTCAGCCGACTGAGTTCTGCCTCGGCTGTAGTGACCCGATTAGGATCATCATATAATACCCCCATAGCAGAATAAAACGCTTCTACTGACATCAAACAAGGGTCATCCGGATGCAATGAAAATGCCCAAACTTGCGGCTCACCTCGCAATAACGACATAATAATCCCCACACGCTGTAATTCAGCCCCTGAAGACCTGGGTCTAAGCCGAAAATAAAGTAAACATGCATTTTTAAAAGAAAACCAGAAAAACATTCAGGCAAACGCACCTTAGGTTCTTCAGTATTCAGGGCAATAACTCACGTGCTGTTGTAAGCTGGCAACTTCCAACGTTAACCCTTGCAGACCCTGAGCAAGATCTTGAACTCTGTTCATATTGTAGAAATCCGGGAGGTGTGGTTTTTTTTTATATATACTTCTTTCTGGCTAGATAAACTGTTACGGATCTGCAACACAGGACTAAGGTAGAAGGGGGAAAACTGACACTGCACTATGACTAGGCAGAAATCCTACGATGGAGTGGGCAACCCATTCCTTGCGAATAGACCCACCGACGATCCTAGGTTAATCTCAAGACCTATAGATAAGGAGAAGGGGTTCCCTGAAAGAACTAAGGACTGGGTACAAAAATGTGTCACCTCCTAAAAGAAAGCAAAGAGAAGGCTGCAGAAACCAATAGAAAACAGAAACTAAGGCTAGCAGAACCAGAGGTACCAGAACTGCACAAATAACACACACAGAAGACAAAGCAAAGCACCAAGCTAGAGCTCAAGCAGATAAACACTGTTGTCCAGCAAGGACTGGGAGGCAGGTGCTGGTTAATAAAGAGTGAAACAAACACCTGACCCAAGACAATCCCAGCACCAGAGGAAAAAGACCAGCAGCCAGAACTGCACAAGAAAATGGCGGATAGTCACAAACTAAACAGATTCTAACACTGAGCAGATGTGACAGAGTCTGGAGACGCCGTGGAGAACGTTCTGCCTGCAACATTCTACAGCAAGACCGGTTTGGCAGTGGGTTAATAGTGGTGTGGGAAGGCATTTCTTTGGAGGGCCAAACAGCATTCCATGTGCTAGCCAGAGCTACCTTGGCTGCCATTAGGTATCGGGATGAGATCCTCAAACCCATTGTAAGACCATATGCAGGTGCATTGGGTCCAGGGTTCATCCTGATGCATGACAAAGCTACGCCTCATGTGACTGAAGTGTGTCCGCAGTTCCTCCATACTGTGTCACGGGGAGACTAGGTGAGCGAAAGCTAATAACCCGGGCCCCTGCAATTTCCCTCAGACTAGGGAAATCCTGACTGACCCTCTACCTGGAGTTTACACTGATGGTGTGCATGTCCAGGCCTCGAACCTCACCCTGTCTCCTGTTTCAACCCTAGGCTGAAACCTCCGCCCACCACCCAGTGAAGAGGTAATACACCAATACCCACAGTTAGCACAGACAAGGATAAAGGAAAATATACACCACGCCGCAGTCACTCAGGAATACACTATAAATGTGCAGGGCAAAATAAATACAAATAAAGGAAGGAGTAAATAAGACTAAGGAAAATACACCACGAGCAACGAATCTCCAACAACCAGCTCTCCACTCCAGACCGAGATAAAAACGCACAAGACAGAAGCTATAATCGGCGACGCCCAATGATCAGGAGAACTATTTAAAGGCAATGGGCATGGCCTAGCTTCCAATCCCAGGATAAGGTAAATTAACCCCGGAACAGCTAGATGAAATCTAGCCGACGCCAATGAGCAAATAGTGGTCAAAAGCGGAATTACCGCTGTCTGTCGAACGACCTGGTCTGAACAGCGTCCGACCTGACATACTGAAGGCACTGTTGCTGTAAAATAGCCTGCCCATTCCCAAGACCTGAATCCAATCGAGCACATCTGGAACAGCTTCTTCAAGTCAGATGGTTTCCGCTGGGGAACAGCAATCTTCAAGTGTGACCACAGATTCTCAATTGGATTAGCAGGACTCAATATGCCTGTTATTGGGCTACATACGCTGTGAAAGACAATTCTTATGTTAGGGCTGGAGCCTCAGATATATATTTTCACTGACATGGATATGTCTGAAGTGTTTGTGCAATATGAACATATATTATGATGTGTAGTGTGGCCCTTTAAAAGGGGTAGCTTCGTTTGTATGCTGTCAGGTGATTATGTCAGCATGGGGATGGCATGTCGCTTATTCCTGAGGATGTGCGGGCGCATGGACCGCGGTGTCGGTGAGCGGCCATGTGATTTGATCATGTGGGCGCTTCCTGGCTCCAGCGCTCTATTGCGCATGCACGAGCAGCTCATACGCACAGATTGGGTGACTGCCAATGGAGTCCCAGGTTAGAAATGCCAGAACAGTGTGAGTAGCTCAGATTGGCCGGTTTGAGCACCATGAGTTGTGTGAGCAACGATTGGTTAGAGGTGTAAACAAACAATGGGATGAGTCCTGATTGGGATTTGGTTTCCGTAACAATGTGTTCAGATTTATATTTGATTGGTTGTTTGGCATTGTGATTGTTTGTAAAATTTCTTGTTGTATTTTTTCTTTTTATGTGTCTTATACTATAACTGTATTCGATTATATAGTGGAAATAAGGAGTTTGGAAAAATAATTGCTTATTATGTGTATATTTGTATTAAAGCAAAGTGGGCAGTACCTTGTGAGTGATTGGTGTGCATGTGCCACCACATTACATTAGGCTGCAATTTTATGTTTTGTATATGCTTGACAAGGACCTGTTATGGTCGAAATGTTTCATAATGGCAGAATAAAGGTCTTTTAATCTTTCATCACCTGGATGGGAAGCTGTTCCTTTTTTGTACTGGACTCTCAATTGGATTAAGGTCTGGACTTTGACTAGGCCACTGCAAAACATAGACACACTTCCCCTTAAACCACTCCATGCTTTGTGTCATTGTTTTATTGGAAGGTGAACCTCCTTCCAATTCTCAAATCACTGAGACTGAAATAGGTTTTGCTCAAGCATATGCCTGTATTTCGCACCATCTATTTTCCCCTCGACTCAGATGATTTTTTCTGTCTATTGTGCCTAAAAACATCCCCACAGCATGATGCTGCCACCACTATATTTCACTGTGGGGATGGTGTTCTTGAGGAGATGTTGGTTTGGCGCCAGACGTAGCGTTTAGCTTGTTGGCCAAAAAGTTCAATTTTGGTCTAATCTGACTACAGCACCTTCCTCTATACATTTGGGGGAGACTCAAGCCATACAATTTTTGTGTGTAAATAGAGGTGTTTTCTGCCCACTATTGCATAAATTAAAACAAAACCCGGTCTTGAGCGCTGAGGCAAAGGGAAACAATTGGAAAATGGATAAAAGCACAAACCTTTAATAAAATTCTCTGCAATTCACAATGTGATTCGATAGCGACATACTATCTTCCTCAGTTGATACCTGAGGAAGATACCATGTCGCTATTGAAATGCATTGTGAATTGAAGCCTCTACAGTCACGAGGCAGGAGCAGCCTTTGGTATTTCCCTCAGTGTGGCTTGAGGAGCTGCGGTGACACATACCCTGTGACGCCTCCACCGGGTAATGTGGTTGGATCATGTGACCGTATCAGAAAGCCTTGCGCGGCACGGAGTGACGATCTCCCTCCACCACAGAGGGTTAAGCCGTCCCAGCATCGCACTTTAATTAAGGTTGTGCAGGTGTGCACAACACCTTAAGGTGAGAGGCCGCCTGGCCCACATAATTACATACTCCTTTCACATTGGGTCCATCACAAGTGCACTCCCTGTTCTCTTTTTTTACACTATTGCATAAAGACCACCTCTATTAGGTGTACAATGTATTGTGGTCGTATGGACGGATACTCTAGTCTTCTTGGAAACTCTACAGCTTCTTCAGGGTTACCTTTGGTCTCTGTGCTGCCTCTCTAATCAATGCCCTCCTTGCCCAGGCTGAGAGTTTTGGTGGGCGGCCCTCTCTTGGCAGGTTTTTTTGTGGTACCATGTTCTGTCCATTGATTATAATTGATTTGATGGTGCTCCAGGGGATCATCAGAGATTGTTTTTATATCTCAACCCTGACTTGTACTTCTCAACAACTTTGTCCCTGACTTGTTTGGAGATCTCGTTGGTCTTCATGGTGTGGTGTGGTTTGGTTAGTGGTGCCTCTTGCTTAATAGTGTTGCAGCCTCTGTGGCCTTGCAGAAAAGGTGTGTATATACTGACAGACCATGTGACACTTAGATTGTACACAGGGGGACTTCCTTTCACTAAGTACACGACTTATGAAGATAAATGCTTGCACCAGAAATTTTTAGGGGCTTCATAGCAAAAAGGGCGAATACATGATAATTTGTAGTTATTTGATGCCATAAATTTCATTTATGCCTATATTTTTTCTCACTTCACTTCACCAACTTAAGACTATTTAGTGCTGATGCATCACACACAAATTGGATTACAAAAATATTTAAACACAGATTGTAATGTAAGAAAATAGGTAAAAAGCCAAGGGGGTGATTACTTTCACAAGCCACTATTTATATTGTCATCCATCTGCCTAATATTAATTAAATGCCGCTGTCAGAGATTGACAGCGGCATTTAATAGGTTAACAGCCGCGGGAGGATCGTGATTCCTCCTGCGGCTGTTAGGGGCATATGTCAGCTGTTCAAAAAAGCTGACATGTGCCGGGAATAGTGTTGAGCGATACCGTCCGATACTTGAAAGTATCGGTATCGGAAAGTATCGGCCGATACCGGCAAAGTATCGGATCTAATCCGATACCGATACCCGATACCAATACAAGTCAATGGGACTCAAGTATCGGACGGTATCCCTGATGGTTCCCAGGGTCTGAAGGAGAGGAAACTCTCCTTCAGGCCCTGGGAACCATATTAATGTGTAAAATAAAGAATTAAAATAAAAAATATTGCTATACTCACCTCTCCGACGCAGCCTGGACCTCACCGAGGGAACCGGCAGCGTTCTTTGCTTAAAATGCACGCGTTTACTTCCTTCCGTGACGTCACGGCTTGTGATTGGTCGCGTGCCGCCCATGTGGCCGCGACGCGACCAATCACAGCAAGCCGTGACGTAATTTTCAGGTCCTTCTAGGCATTCAGTATTTTAAAATTACGTTCCGGCTTTGTGATTGGTCGCGTCGCGGTCACATGGGCGATGCGACCAATCACAAGCCGTGACGTCACGGGAGGCAGGAAACGCGCGCATTTTTAAAATTACGCTGCATTCAGGACCTGAAATTACGTCACGGCTTGCTGTGATTGGTCGCGTCGCGGTCACATGGGCGGCACGCAACCAATCACAAGCCGCGACGTAATTTTAAAAATGCGCGCGTTTCCTGCCTCCCGTGATGTCACGGCTTGTGATTGGGCGCGTCGCCCATGTGACCGCGACGCGACCAATCACAAAGCCGGAACGTAATTTTAAAATACTGAATGCCTAGAAGGACCTGAAAATTACGTCACGGCTTGCTGTGATTGGTCGCGTCGCGGCCACATGGGCGGCACGCGACCAATCACAAGCCGTGACGTCATGGAAGGAAGGAAAAGCGCGCATTTTAAGCAAAGAACGCTGCCGGTTCCCTCGGTGAGGTCCAGGCTGCGTCGGAGAGGTGAGTATAGCAATATTTTTTATTTTAATTCTTTATTTTACACATTAATGTTGTTTCGATACCGATACCCGATACCACAAAAGTATCGGATCTCGGTATCGGAATTCCGATACCCGCAAGTATCGGCCGATACCCGATACTTGCGGTATCGGAATGCTCAACACTAGCCGGGAAAGGTGTGGGCTAACCGCCGCAGCCCACATCAAAGGGAGGGTGTCCGACATCGGCGTATTATTGCTCTTGATGTCGGAAAGGGGTTAATATAGTGCTAGATTTTGCTTCACTAAATCTGTGATGAAGCCATGCTGTGATGTTACTATGATAACTATGAGATTGGTGTATAGATTTTACAGTTACACACAGCCTTCACAATGTGCTTTTCATGTTCTACCATGTGCCTCTACACTATGTGCTTCAGAACGTAAGGTTCGTAAAGAAAGAATTTTTGTTGCAAAAACTCCTGAAAGCAAAAGAGAACTACAAATCTGGGTTTGGTAAAAAGCTTATGTTGCCATTCATATAATCTGTCATCAGAAGATAAATGAAATATTCCTGGGGAATGATCTGATCAGTATGACATGCTTTATGAAAGTAGTTTTATGTTGTTTTACTAGTTTACTTCACAAGCCCTAAATTAATTGCTTGGCATAAAGTAGTCTCACATTTCAGAATGATTTAGACCTGCAATATGTCTGGAAAGCCTGACCTTGCAAGTTTGTCTACAGCAGCAGCCGGGTATCCATTGCCACTATCAGTTATGTAGGAAGCACAGGAGCAGACAGACAGATTGATTGCCTGGATAATGGAGAATGTTAGAGCGTTGTGGCGTGCCATTTGTTTATAGTTTGAACAAAATATGGAAATCATATTCTTGTATTAATGCTGTAGAAACTACGTTAGCGGCAGTAATAAATGATTCTGGTGTCTGAAAGGTCCAGGTAATGACTTGAGCGTGAAATGACTAGGAGCATGATGTTTAATGCACATTTATTGTCAGTTTCCGAACACGACGTAAATATACCGGTAATAGTTAATCATGCTCTCTAAAGAAAAGTGTAGAAAGATGTTAATTATGCCTTGCCGATTGTTTAGTCTTTGGGTCATTGAGTCGGACTGAACATCTGAGTCTTCTCACCTGTCACTGATTGCTGCAGTATAGAGATACTGAATCCCCGAGGATCCCCAGATGTCATAATAGCAGCCCCTGTCCTTAGGCACTAATAAGGAATACTGATGTTACGCTATTAGGACCACCTCCTGCTCCGGCAAACACCGCCTGCCATGTTTTATATGAGCAGCCATTTATATCAATACCAGGTATGCAATACTAAATTTCCCCTGCCGTGACTTTCACAGCTTCCCCAGATGCTTAAAACCTATTTGCTGGGGGTTAGAGATGTCAGACGGATAGCAAGTCCGCTGCTTGTAGCACCAGATTCTGTTTGAGACTAATCAGTAAGTAGCATTTGTGTTTTCTCTGAGGAAATCTTCAAGAAAAAATAAACACTGCTCATAAAATTAAACTATACTTTCAACTAACTTTTTATAATAGGCCATCATGTGTGTTTGCATGAGAAATAACATTATTTTTGGTCATTGTATGACTTGTTTATTTAATTTTCACTATTTTTTCCACCTGCAGGATCTATCTCTGAACCCATTAAGGACCGAGACACTTTGTACGTTATTGACCGAGCCTCATTTTTAAAATCTGACCAGCATCACTCTATGGAATAATAATACTGGAGCGCTTTAACATATCCCAGTGATTCTGAGATAGTTTTTTTCATGATATGTTGTACCTCATGTTAGTGGTAAATTTTGGTTGATAATATATAGCTCTGGCAAAAATTAAGAGACCACTGCAAAATTTTCAGTTTCTCTGATATATTTTTTATAGGTATATTTTTGAGTAAAATGTAAATTGTTCTTTTAGTCTATAAACTTCTGACAATATGTCTCCGAATTTCCAAGCAATAAATTTTGTATTTTTTTTCTGAAAAGGAGAAAAGGTCAAAGTAAAAAAAAACCCAGTGCTTTCAGACCTCAGATAATGCAAAGAAAACAAGTTCATAATCATTTAGAAACAACAGTACTAATGTTTTAACTTAGGAAGAGTTCAGAAAACAAAATTTTGTGGAATAACCATGATTTTTAATCACAGCTTTCATGCGTCTTGGCGTGCTTTCCAACAGTCTTACACACTGCTCCTGGCACAGAAATTTAATTCTTCTTTGTTTGATGGCTTGTGACTATCCATTATCCTCTTGATTACATTCCAGAGGTTTTCAATGGGGTTCAGGTCTGGAGATTGGGCTGCCCATGACAGGGTATTGATGTGGTGGTCTCTTAATTTTTGCCAGAGCTGTAATTGGCGTTTATTTTTGAAAATATCGAAAATTTGACAAAAAATTTGAACATTTCGCCATTTTCAAGCTTTTAATTTTTATGCCCTTAACCCCTTAATCCCATTTGACGTACTATCCCGTCAAGGTGACCTGGGACTTAATTCCCAGGGACGGGATAGTACATCATAGCGATCGGCCGCGCTCACGGGGGAGCGCGGCCGATCGCGGCCAGGTGTCAGCAGACTATCGCAGCTGACATCCGGCACTATGTGCCAGGAGCAGTCACGGGCACATTAACCCCCGGCACACTGTGATCAAACATGATCGCAGCGTTCCGGGGGCATAGGGAAGCATCGCGCAGGGAGGGGTCTCCCTGCGGGCTTCCCTGAGACCCTCGGTACAAGGCGATGTGCTCACCTTGTACCGAGAGTATCCTCCCTGCAGGCCCCAGATCCAAAATGGCCACGGGGCTGCATCCGGGTCTTGCAGGGAGGTGGCTTACCAGCGCCTGCTCAGAGCAGGCGCCTGGAAGCCTCCCTGCAGTGCACGTCAGATCGCTGATCTGACACAGTGCACAGCAAAGTGTCAGATCAGCGATCTGTCACTTTACTGTGATGTCCCCCCGGGGCAAAGTAAAAAAAAATAAATTTAAATATGTAAAAAAAAAAATTCCTAAATAAATAATAAAAAAAATATATTGTTCCAATAAATACATTCCTTTATCTAAAAAACAAAACAAAAAACAATAAAAGTACACATATTTATTATCACCACGTCCGTAAAGACCCGACCTATAAAACTGTCCCACTAGTTAACCCCTTCAGTGAACACCGTAAAAAAAAAACGAGGCAAAAAACAACGCTTTATTATCATACCGACGAACAAAAAGTGGAATAGCACGCAATCAAAAAGACAGATATAAATAACCATTGTACCGCTGAAAACGTCATCTTGTCCCGCAAAAAACGAGCCACCATACAGCGTCATCAGCTAAAAAATAAAAAAGTTATAGTCCTCAGAATAAAGCGATGCCAAAATAATTATTTTTTGTATAAAATAGTTTTTATCCTATAAAAGCGCCAAAACATAAAAAAATGATATAAATGAGGTATCGCTGTAATCCTACTGACCCGAAGAATAAAACTGCTTTATCCATTTTATCAAACGCGGAACGGTATAAACGCCCCCACCCAAAAACAGAAATTCATAAATAGCTGTTTTTTGGTCATACTGCCTCACAAAAATCGGAATAAAAAGCGATCAAAAAATGTCACATGCCTGAAAATGATACCAATAAAAACATCAACTCATCCCGCAAAAAACAAGACCTCACATGACTCTGTGGACCAAAATATGGAAAAATTATAGCTCTCAAAATGTGGTAACGCAAAAAATATTTTTTGCAGTAAAAAGTGTCTTTTAGAGTGTGATGGCTGCCAGTCATAAAAATCCGCTAAAAAAATGTTATAAAAGTAAATCAAACCCTCCTTCATCACCCCCTTAGTTAGGGAAAAATAGAAAAATTAAAAAAAATGTATTTCCATTTTCCCATTAGGGCTAGGGTTAGGGCTAGGATTAGGGCTAGGGTTAGGTCTAGGGTTAGGGCTAGGGTTGGGGTTAGAGTTTGGATTACATTTACGGTTGGGATTAGGGTTAGGGGTGTGTCAGGGTTAGGGGTGTGGTTAGGGTTATGGTTGGGATTAGGGTTAGGGGTGTGGTTGGGATTAGGGTTAGTGGTGTGTTTGGGTTAGGGTTTCAGTTAGAATTGGGGGTTTCCACTGTTTAGACACATCAGGGCTCTCCAAACGCAACATGGCGTCCGATCTCAATTCCAGCCAATTCTGCGTTGAAAAAGTAAATCAGTGCTCCTTCCCTTCCGAGCTCTCCCGTGCGCCCAAACGGGATTACCCCAACATATGGGGTATCAACGTACTCCGGACAAATTGGACAACGACTTCTGGGGTCCAATTTCTCTTGTTACCCTTGGGAAAATAAAAATTTAGGGGGCTAAAAAAACATTTTTGTAGGAAAAAAAAGATTTTTTATTTTCACGGTTCTGCGTTATTAACTGTAGTGAAACACTTGGGGGTGCAAAGTTCTCACAACACATCTAGATAAGTTCCTTGGGGGGTTTCTACTGTTTAGGTACATTAGGGGCTCTGCAAACGCAATGTGATGCCTGCAGACCATTCCATCTAAGTCTGCATTCCAAATGGCGCTCCTTCCCTTCCAAGCTCTGCCATGCACCCAAATGGTGGTTACCCCCACATATGTGGTATCAGCGTACTCAGGACAAATTGCACAATAACTTTTGGGGTCCAATTTCTCCTGTTACCCTTGGGAAAATACAAAACTGGGGGCTAAAATATAATTTTTGTGGAAATTTTTTATTTTTATTTTCACGGCTCTGCGTCATAAACTGTAGTGAAACACTTGGGGGTTCAAAGCTCTCACAACACATCTAGATAAGTTCCTTGGGGGGTCTACTTTCCAAAACGGTGTCACTTGTGGGGGGTTTCAATGTTTAGGCACATCAGGGGCTCCCCAACGCAACATGGCGTCCCATCTCAATTCCAGCCAATTTTGAATTGAAAAGTCAAACGGCGCTCCTTCCCTTCCGAGCTCTGCCATGCACCCAAACAGTGGTTTACCCCCACATATGGGGTATCAGCGTACTCAGGACAAATTGCACAACAACGTTTGGGGTACAATTTCTTCTGGTAACCTTGGGAAAATAAAAAATTGGGCGAAAAGTTCATTTTTGGGAAAAAATATAATTTTTTATTTTTACGGCTCTACATTATAAACTTCTGTGAAGCACTTGGTGGGTCAAAGTGCTCTCCACACATCTAGATATGTTCCTTAGGGGGTCTACTTTCCAAAATGGTGTCACTTGTGGGGGGTTTCAATGTTTAGGCACATTAGTGGCTCTCCAAACGCAACATGGCGTCCCATCTCAATTCTAGCCAATTTTACATTGAAAAGTCAAACGGCGCTCCTTCCCTTCCGTGCTCTGCCATGCACCCAAACAGTGGTTTACCCCACATATGGGGTATCGGGGTACTCAGGACAAATTGTACAATTTCTTCTGGTAACCTTGGGAAAATAAAACAAATTTTAGCTGAAGGAAATTTTTTGTGAAAAAGAATTAAATGATAATTTTTTTTTTAAACATTCAAAAAATTCCTGTGAAGCACCAGAAGGGTTAATAAACTTCTTGAATGTGGTTTTGATGGTGTCACACTTGGTTATTTTCTATCATATAGACCCCTCAAATGTGATGTGGTCCATAAAAAAAAATGGTGTTGTAAAAATGAGAAATTGCTGGTCAACTTTTAACCCTCATAACTCCCTAACAAAAAAAAATTTGTTTCCAAAATTGTGCTGATGTAAAGTAGACATGTGGGAAATGTTACTTATTAAGTATTTTATGTAACATATCTCTGTGATTTAAGGGCATAAAAATTCAGTTGAAAAATTGCGAAATTTTCAAAATTTTTGCCAAATTTCCATTTTTTTTTTTCACAAATAAACGCAGGTAATATCAAAGAAATTTTACCACTATTGTAAAGTACCATATGTCTTGAGAAAACAGTGTTAGAATCACTGGGATCCGTTGACGCTTTCCAGAGTTATAACCTCATAAAGGGACAGTGGTCAGAATTGTAAAATTGACCCGGTCATTACCCCTTCATGACCGTGGGATTTTTTGTTTTTCCGTGTTCGTTTTTCACTCCCCTCCTTCCCAGAGCCATAACTTTTTTATTTTTCCGTCAATTTGGCCATGTGAGGGCTTAATTTTTGCGGGACGAGTTGTACTTTTGAACTACATCATTGGTTTTACCATGTCGTGTACTAGAAAACGGGAAAAAAATTCCAAGTGAGGTGAAATTGCAAAAAAAGTGCAATCCCACACTTGTTTTTTGCTTGGCTTTTTTCCTAGGTTCACTAAATGCTAAAACTGACCTGCCGCTATGATTCTCCAGGTCATTACGAGTTCATAGACACCAAACATGTCTAGGTTATTTTTTACCTAAGTGGTGAAAAAAAATTCCATACTTTGCTAAAAAAAAAAATTAAAAAAAAAATTGCGCCATTTTCCGATACTCGTAGCATCTCCATTTTTCATGATCTGGGGTCGGTTGAGGGCTTATTTTTTTGCGTGCTGAGCTGGCGTTTTTAACCCCTTCACCCCCAAGGGTGGTTTGCACGTTAATGACCGGGCCAATTTTTACAATTCTGACCACTGTCCCTTTATGAGGCTATAACTCTGGAACGCTTTGACGGATCTTGGCGATTCTGACATTATTTTCTCGTGACATATTGTACTTCATGTTAGTGGTAAAATTTATTCGATATAACTTGCATTTATTTGTGAAAAAAACGAATATTTGGCGAAAATTTTGAAAATTTCGCAATTTTCCAACTTTGAATTTTTATGCCCTTAAATCACAGACATATGTCACGCAAAATACTTAATAAGTAACATTTCCCACATGTCTACTTTACATCAGTACAATTTTGGAACCAAAATTTTTTTTTGTGACGGAGTTATAAGGGTTAAAAGTTGACCAGCAATTTCTCATTTTTACAACACCATTTTTTTTTAGGGACCACATCTCATTTGAAGTCATTTTGAGGGGTCTATATGATAGAAAATACTCAAGTGTGACACCATTCTAAAAACTGCACCCCTCAAGGTGCTCAAAACCACATTCAAGAAGTTTATTAACCCTTCAGGTGTTTCACAGGAATTTTTTGAATGTTTAAATAAAAATGAGCATTTAACTTTTTTTCACACACAATTTATTTCAGCTCCAATTTGTTTTATTTTACCAAGGGTAACAGGAGAAAATGGACCCCCAAAGTTGTTGTACAATTTGTCCTGAGTACGCTGATACCCCATATGTGAGGGTAAACCACTGTTTGGGCGTATGGCAGAGCTCGGAAGGAAAGGAGCGCCATTTGACTTTTCAATGCAAAATTGACTGGAATTGAGATGGGACGCCATGTTGCGTTTGGAGAGCCCCTGATGTGCCTAAACACTGAAACCCCCTACAAGTGACACCATTTTGGAAAGTAGACCCCCTAAGGAACTTATCTTGATGTGTGGTGAGCACTTTGACCCACCAAGTGCTTCACAGAAGTTTATAATGCAGAGCCGTAAAAATAAAAAATCATATTTTTTCACAAAAATGATCTTTTTGCCCCCAATTTTTTATTTTCCCAAGGGTAAGAGAAGAAATTGGACCCCAAAAAATGTTGTGCAATTTGTCCTGAGTACGATGATACCCCATATGTGGGTGTAAACCATTGTTTGGGCGCATGGCAGAGCTTGGAAGGGAAGGAGCGCCATTTGACTTTTCAATGCAAAATTGACTGGAATTGAGATGGGACGCCATGTTGCGTTTGGAGAGCCCCTGATGTGCCTAAACATTGAAACTCCCTACAAGTGACACCATTTTGGAAAGTAGACCCCCTAAGGAACTTATCTAGATGTGTGGTGAGCACTTTGACCCACCAAGTGCTTCACAGAAGTTTATAATGCAGAGCCGTAAAAATAAAAAATCATATTTTTTCACAAAAATGATCTTTTCGGCCCCAATTTTTTATTTTCCCAAGGGTAAGAGAAGAAATTGGACCCCAAAAAATGTTGTGCAATTTGTCCTGAGTACGCTGATACCCCATATGTGGGTGTAAACCATTGTTTGGGCGCATGGCAGAGCTTGGAAGGGAAGGAGCGCCATTTGACTTTTCAATGCAAAATTGACTGGAATTGAGATGGGACGCCATGTTGCGTTTGGAGAGCCCCTGATGTGCCTAAACACTGAAACCCCCTACAAGTGACACCATTTTGGAAAGTAGACCCCCTAAGGAACTTATCTTGATGTGTGGTGAGCACTTTGACCCACCAAGTGCTTCACAGAAGTTTATAATGCAGAGCCGTAAAAATAAAAAATCATATTTTTTCACAAAAATGATCTTTTCGCCCCCAATTTTTTATTTTCCCAAGGGTAAGAGAAGAAATTGGACCCCAAAAAATGTTGTGCAATTTGTCCTGAGTACGCTGATACCCCATATGTGGGTGTAAACCATTGTTTGGGCGCATGGCAGAGCTTGGAAGGGAAGGAGCGCCATTTGACTTTTCAATGCAAAATTGACTGGAATTGAGATGGGACGCCATGTTGCGTTTGGAGAGCCCCTGATGTGCCTAAACATTGAAACTCCCTACAAGTGACACCATTTTGGAAAGTAGACCCCCTAAGGAACTTATCTAGATGTGTGGTGAGCACTTTGACCCACCAAGTGCTTCACAGAAGTTTATAATGCAGAGCCGTAAAAATAAAAAATCATATTTTTTCACAAAAATGATCTTTTTGCCCCCAATTTTTTATTTTCCCAAGGGTAAGAGAAGAAATTGGACCCCAAAAAATGTTGTGCAATTTGTCCTGAGTACGCTGATACCCCATATGTGGGTGTAAACCATTGTTTGGGCGCATGGCAGAGCTTGGAAGGGAAGGAGCGCCATTTGACTTTTCAATGCAAAATTGACTGGAATTGAGATGGGACGCCATGTTGCGTTTGGAGAGCCCCTGATGTGCCTAAACACTGAAACCCCCTACAAGTGACACCATTTTGGAAAGTAGACCCCCTAAGGAACTTATCTTGATGTGTGGTGAGCACTTTGACCCACCAAGTGCTTCACAGAAGTTTATAATGCAGAGCCGTAAAAATAAAAAATCATATTTTTTCACAAAAATGATCTTTTCGCCCCCAATTTTTTATTTTCCCAAGGGTAAGAGAAGAAATTGGACCCCAAAAAATGTTGTGCAATTTGTCCTGAGTACGCTGATACCCCATATGTGGGTGTAAACCATTGTTTGGGCGCATGGCAGAGCTTGGAAGGGAAGGAGCGCCATTTGACTTTTCAATGCAAAATTGACTGGAATTGAGATGGGACGCCATGTTGCGTTTGGAGAGCCCCTGATGTGCCTAAACATTGAAACTCCCTACAAGTGACACCATTTTGGAAAGTAGACCCCCTAAGGAACTTATCTAGATGTGTTTTGAGAGCTTTGAACCCCCAAGTGTTTCACTACAGATTATAACGCAGAGCCGTGAAAATAATTTTTATTTTTTTTCTCAAAAATGATTTTTTAGCACCCAGCTTTGTATTTTTACAAGGGTAACAGAATAAATTGGACCCCAAAATTTGTTTTCCAATTTGTCCTGAGTACGCTGATACCCCATATGTGGGGGGGAACCACTGTTTGGGCGCATGACAGAGCTCGGAAGGGAAGGAGCGCCATTTGGAATGCAGACTTAAATGGATTGGTCAGCAGCCGTCACGTTGCATTTGCAGAGCCCCTGATGTACCCAAACAGTACAAACCCCCCACAAGTGACCCCATATTGGAAACTAGACCTCCCAAAGAACTTATCTAGATGTGTTTTGAGAACTTTGAACCCCCAAGTGTTTCACTAAAGTTTATAGCGCAAAGCCGTGAAAATAAAAATTCTTTTTTTTTTTCACAAAAATGATTTTTTAGCCCCCAGTTTTGTATTTTCACAAGGGTAACAGGATAAATTAGACCCCAAAAGTTGTTGTCCAATTTGTCCTGAGTACGCTGATACCCCATATGTGGGGGGGAACCACTGTTTGGGTGCATGACAGAGCTCGGAAGGGAAGGAGCGCCATTTGGAATGCAGCCTTAAATGGATTGGTCTGCAGGCGTCACGTTGCATTTGCAGAGCCCCTGATGTACCCAAACAGTACAAACCCCCCACAAGTGACCCCATATTGGAAACTAGACCTCCCAAGGAACTTATCTAGATGTGTTGTGAGAACTTTGAACCCCCAAGTGTTTCACTACAGTTTATAACGCAGAGCCGTGAAAATAAAACATCTTTTTTTTCCCACAAAAATGATTTTTAGCCCCCCAAATTTTTATTTTCCTAAGGATAACAAGAGAACTTGGACCCCAGAAGTTGTTGTTCAATTTGTCCCGAGTACGCTGATAACACATATGTTGGGGTAAACCCCTTTTTGGGCGCACGGGAGAGCTCGGAAGGGAAGGAGCACTGTTTTACTTTTTCAACACAGAATTGGCTGGAATTGAGATTGGACGCCATGTCGCGCTTGTAGAGCCCCTGATGTGCCTGGACAGTGGAAACTCCCCAATTCTACCTGAAACCCTAACCCAAACACACCCCTAACCCTAATCCCAACGGTAACCCTAACCACACCCCTAGCCCTGACACACCCATAATTCTAATCCCAACCCTAATCCAAACGTAAATGTAATCCAAACCCTAACCCTAACTTTAGCCCCAACCCTAACTTTAGCCCCAACCCTAACTTTACCTCCAACCCTAGCCCTAACCCTAACCCTAACCCTACCCCTAACCCTAACCCTAAACGTGACTGAAATACGTGGCACTGAAATACGTGGCACTGAAATACGTGGCACTGAAATACGTGGCACTGAAATACGTGGCACTGAAATACGTGATACGTGGCACTGAAACACGTGGCACTGAAATACGTGATACGTGGCACTGAAATACGTGGCACTGAAATACGTGGCACTGAAATACGTGGCACTGAAATACGTGGCACTGAAATACGTGGCACTGAAATACGTGGCACTGAAATACGTGGCACTGAAATACGTGGCACTGAAATACGTGGCACTGAAATATGTGATACGTGGCACTGATACGTGGCACTGATACGTGGCACTGAAATACGTGGCACTGAAATACGTGGCACTGAAATACGTGGCACTGAAATACGTGGCACTGAAATACGTGGCACGTGGCACTGAAATACGTGGCACTGAAATACGTGGCACTGAAATACGTGATACGTGGCACTTAAATACGTGGCACTGAAACACGTGGCACTGAAATACGTGATACGTGGCACTGAAATACGTGGCACTGAAATACGTGGCACTGAAATACGTGGCACTGAAATACGTGGCACTGAAATACGTGGCACTGAAATACGTGGTACTGAAATACGTGGCACTGAAATACGTGGCACTAAAATATGTGGCACTGAAATACGTGATACGTGGCACTGAAATACGTGATACGTGGCACTGAAATATGTGATACGTGGCACTGAAATACGTGGCACTGAAACACGTGGCACTGAAATACGTGGCACTGAAATACGTGGCACTGAAATACGTGGCACTATGACTGTCAGAAAATGTTCATTAAACGGTTAGGGGTGAGGTTAGGGGTAGAGTTAGGGTTAGGGTTTGGATCCCTTTATCACCTTGATGGTGGTGGGTGGCTTTTCAGTGTGTTTAAATGCATGCGTTTTTAACGCAAACAAACGCATGTGCTTAAAAACGCAAGAAAATACTGCAGGTTGTATTTCTGAAAATGAACGCATGCAGAAAAAAAACGCATGCGTTTGAAAACGCGACCAAACGCGTACAAAAAAACCGCATGCGTTTTCAATGTTAAATATAGGGAAAAAATGCATGCGTTTTTTGTGCAAAAAACGCTGCAGACAAAAACGCAAGTGTGAAACCAGCGACGCTTTTTATAGCAAAAAAGTTTTTGCGTCTCCACATTTTGAGACCTATAATTTTTCCACATTTTGCTCCACAGAGTCATGTGAGGTCTTGTTTTTTGCGGGACGAGTTGACGTTTTTATTGGTAACATTTTCGGACACGTGACCGTTTTTGATCGCTTTTTATTCCGATTTTTGTGAGGCAGAATGACCAAAAACCAGCTATTCATGAATTTCTTTTGGGGGAGGCGTTTATACCGTTCCGCGTTTGGTAAAATTGATAAAGCAGTTTTATTCTTCGGGTCAGTACGATTACAGCGATATCTCATTTATATCATTTTTTTATGTTTTGGCGCTTTTATACGATAAAAACTAAAATATAGAAAAAATAATTATTTTCGTATCGCTTTATTCTCAGGACTATAACTTTTTTATTTTTTTGCTGATAATGTTGTATGGCGGCTTGTTTTTTGCGGGACAAGATGACGTTTTCAGCGGTACCATGGATATTTATATCAGTCTTTTTGATCGCGTGTTATTCCACTTTTTGTTCGGCGGTATGGTAATAAAGCGTTGTTTTTTGCCTCGTTTTTTTTTTTTTTTTCTTACGGTGTTTACTGAAGGGGTTAACTAGTGGGGCAGTTTTATAGGTTGGGTCGTTACGGACGCGGCGATACTAAATATGTGTACTTTTATTGTTTTGTTTTTTTTATTTAGATAAAGAAATGTATTTATGGGAATAATATATTTTTTTTTATTATTATTTATTTAGGATTTTTTTTTTTTTTTTTTTTACACATGTGGAAAAATTTTTTTTTAACTTTTTTACTTTGTCCCAGGGGGGGACATCACAGATCATTGATCTGGCAGTGTGCACAGCACTCTGCCAGATCGACGATCTGCTGTGCAGGGCTGCAGGCTTACCAAGTGTCTGCTCTGAGCAGACACTCGGTAAGCCACCTCCTTCCCTGCAGGACCCGGATGCCGCGGCCATCTTGGATCCGGGACCTGCAGCCAGGAAGGAGGTAGGAGACCCTCGCAGCAACGCGATCACATCGCGTTGCTCCGGGGGTCTCAGGGAAGCCCGCAGGGAGCCCCCTCCCTGCGCGATGCTTCCCTATACCGCCGGTACACTGCGATCATGTTTGATCGCGGTGTGCCGGGGGTTAATGTGCCGGGGGCGGTCCGTGACCGCTCCTGGCACATAGTGCCGGATGTCAGCTGCGATATGCAGCTGACACCCGGCCGCGATCGGCCGCGCTCCCCCCGTGAGCGCCGCTGATCGGTGATGACGTACTATCCCGTCGGCGGTCATACGGGCCCACCCCACCTCGACGGGATAGTACGTCAAATGTCGGGAAGGGGTTAATGATTCCAATTCGGTGCAGATACGTTCTTTTGATCGGCCATTATTGCACTTTAATGCAATGTCGCGGCGACCAAAAAAACGTAATTCTGGCGTTTCGATTTTTTTTCTCGCTATGCCGTTTAGCGATCAGGTTAATGCTTTTTTTTTATTGATAGATTAGGCGATTCTGAACGTGGCGATACCAAATATGTGTAGATTTTTTTTTTTAATTGATTTATTTTTTTCACATTTTTTTTAACTTTTTTTTTTACTTTTGCCATGCTTCCATAGCCTCCATGGGAGGCTATAAGCATGCACTACACGATCGGCCCTGCTACATAGAGGTGAAATACAGATCACCTCTATGTAGCAGAAATGCAGGTGTGCTGTGAGCGCCGACCACAGGATGGCGCTCACAGCTACTGGCAATCAGTAACCATAGAGGTCTCAAGGACAATGGAGAAGCATCGCCGACCTCCGATCATGTGACGGGGGTCGGCGATGCCGTCATTTCCGTCCGCCCGGCCGGATGCGGTAGTTAAATGCCGCTGTCTGCGTTTGACAGCGGCATTTAACTAGTTAATAGCGGCGGGTGAATCGCGATTTCACCCGCCGCTATTGCGGGCACATGTCAGCTGTTCAAAACAGCTGACCTGTCCCGGCTTTGATGCGGGCTCACCGCGGAGCCCTGCATCAAAGCAGGGGAGCTGACATCGGACGTACTATCCCGTCCGATGTCAGTAAGGCCGGCGTCACACTCGGCGTAAGACAATACGGTCCGTATTTTACGGCCGTAATACGGCCGAAATACGGTGAAATGTTCCCAAAATAGTGATCCGTAGGCAGGGTGTGTCAGCGTATTTTGCGCATGGCATCCTCCGTATGTAATCCGTATGGCATCCGTACTGCGAGATTTTCGCGCAGGCTTGCAAAACCGACATCTAATGGATTTATGTGCTCAAATGTTCATTAAAACATATATACAGTATATATATATATATATGTCATTGAGACACATATATATATATTCTGTATTTAGATTTCATTCAGCGCGATATCTGTGAACAGCCGGTAATTCAATTGCCGGCTTTTTATTTCTCCTGCACAAACCCGACAGGATATGAGACATGGTTTACATATAGTAAACCATCTCATATCCCCTTTTTTTTTGCATATTCCACACTACTAATGTTAGTAGTGTGTATGTGCAAAATTTCAGCGCTGTAGCTGCTGAAATAAAGGGTTAAATGGCGGAAAAAATTGGCGTGGGCTCCCGCGCAATTTTCTCCGCCAGAGCGGTAAAGCCAGTGACTGAGGGCAGATATTAATAGCCAGGAGAGGGTCCATGGTTATTGCCCCCCCCCGTGGCTAAAAAACATCTGCCCCCAGCCACCCCAGAAAAGGCACATCTGGAAGATGCGCCTATTCTGGCACTTGGCCACTCTCTTCCCACTCCCTGTAGCGGTGGGATATGGGGTAATGAAGGGTTAATGCCACCTTGCTATTGGAAGGTGACATTAAGCCAGATTAATAATGGAGAGGCGTCAATTATGACACCTATCCATTATTAATCCAATTGTTGGAAAGGGTTAAAAAACACACACACACATGATTAAAAAGGATTTTAATGAAATAAACACAGCGGTTGTTGTAATAATTTATTGTTCTCTCAAATCCATTTGCAGGCCCTCGCTTGGCAACATAATAAACGCACAAGATACATACCTTCTGATGTACTGTCAGGTCCAACGATGTAATCCATCTGAAGGGGTTAACTAATATTACAAGCAGGAGCCCTGCTAAATGCAGCTGTGCTCCGTGCCTGTAATCCCCGGCGAATGAATGAAATGTAGGTCATTGACCTACATTTCATTCATTCGCGGTGAGGCGCCCTCTGGTGGATGTTCTCATGAACTGCAGCCTGGGAACTTTTTCCCACGCTCCAGGTCATATGAGGACATCCAGCAGGGGGCGCATCACCGCGAATGAATGAAATGTAGGTCAATGACCTACATTTCATTCATTCGCAGGGGAATTACAAGCACGAGCACACCACTGCATTAGCAGGGCTCCTGCTTGTAATATTAGTTAACCCCTTCAGATGGATTACATCGTTGGACCTGACAGTACATCAGAAGGTATGTATCTTGTGCGTTTATTATGTTGCCAAGCGAGGGCCTGCAAATGGATTTGAGAGAACAATAAATTATTACAACAACCGCTGTGTTTATTTCATTAAAATCCTTTTTAATCATGTGTGTGTGTGTTTTAACCCTTTCCTACAATTGGATTAATAATGGATAGGTGTCATAATTGACGCCTCTCCATCATTAATCTGGCTTAATGTCACCTTCCAATAGCAAGGTGGCATTAACCCTTCATTACCCCATATCCCACCGCTACAGGGAGTGGGAAGAGAGTGGCCAAGTGCCAGAACAGGTGCATCTTCCAGATGTGCCTTTTCTGGGGTGGCTGGGGGCAGATGTTTTTAGCCACGGGGGGGCCAATAACCATGGACCCTCTCCTGGCTATTAATATCTGCCCTCAGTCACTGGCTTTACCGCTCTGGCGGAGAAAATTGCGCTGGAGCCCACGCCAATTTTTTCCGCCATTTAACCCTTTATTTTAGCAGCTACAGCGCTGAAATTTTGCACATACACACTACTAACATTAGTAGTGTGGAATATGCAAAAAAAAGGGGGATATGAGATGGTTTACTGTATGTAGACCATGTCTCATATCCTGTCGGGTTTGTGCAGGAGAAATGAAAAGCCGGCAATTGAATTACCGACTTTTCACTAACACCGCTGCGTATTTCTCGCAAGTCACACTGCTGGTCCGTGTGGAATCCGTATTTTTCTCGCCCCCATAGACTTTCATTGGCGATTTTTTTGCGCAGTACGCTGACAAACGCAGCATGCTGCGATTTTGTACGGCCGTAGAAAGCCGTATAATACTGAACCGTAATATACGGCTAATAGGAGCAGCCCCATTGAGAATAATTGTGCCGTATGTTATGCAAGTTTTACGGACGTAGTTTCTGCGCTCTTACGTCCGTAAAACTCGCCAGTGTGACGCCGGCCTAAGGGGTTAACGTGCAAACCACCCTCGGGGCTTTAGGGGTTAAATCCAATGGTTCTATCACACAAAAATGTAAATAAATAACATTTCCCACTACTTTACATTAGCATCATTTTTGAAACATTTTTTGTGTTAGGAAGTTGGAATGGTTAAACATTTATCGGCAATTTTCCATTTTTCCACTAAAATGTAGAAAACCATTTGAAGTGATTTTTACAAAAAATATCCAAAAGTGACATCATTTAAGAATTTTCACCCCTCAAGGTACTCAAAACCACATTAAAAAGTATATTAATCCTTTAGTTGCATCAAAGGAATTAAAGCAATGTGGAAGGAAAACAATGAAAATTTTATTTTCCTACAAAAATGTTGCTTTTACCCCAAATTTTTCAATTTCACAACTGGAGACAATGGAACATCCAAATTGTTGTCCAGTTTCTCCTGAGTATACCGACACCCCATAAGCGGTGGAAAACTATTCTTTGGGTGCACGACAGGTCTCGGAAAAGAAGGAGCACCATTTAACTTTTCTAGTACAAATTTGTCTGGAATAGATAGAGGATGCCACATTGCATTTGCAGAGCCACCGATGTGCCTAAACAGAGGACCCCCGCCCACAAGTGACCCCATTTTGGAAGCTACACCACTCAAAGAATTTATCTAGAGGTGTGGTGAGCATCTTGAACCCTAATCATTGTAAATTTGTTTACTGTAAACGAAATCTATAACTCTGTACGTAACCCCTTTCTCATGCACAGCACCATGGAATTAATGGTGCTATAAAACTAAATAATAATAATAATCTAGACTTAGGAGATATATATAAGGGAATACCCGAAAAAGTAAAGATGTATACCCCTAAAAAGTGTAAAAGTATCTAGGACACTATAGCCCAACAACTACCATCAACTACCCTGAAATAGATTGGGGAACAGAAACCTGCAGTTCCAGTAAAGGTAATCGGTTTTTGACAACTATGAGAGACAATTACCTTTCACAACTGGTCAGGACCCAACAAGGAGGGGGGCACTGCTAGACCTAATATTAACCAACAGGCCAGACCGCATATCAAATATAAGGGTTGGGGGTCACTTGGGGAATAGTGATCACAAAATAATAAGTTTTCATGTCTCCTTTAATAAGATGTGTAGTAGAGGGGTGACAAGGACACTAAACTTCAGGAAGGCAAATTTCCAACGGATGAGAGAGGATCTTGGTGCAATTAACTGGGACGATATCCTGAGGCATAAAAATACACAAAGAAAATGGGAGACGTTTATTAGCATCATGGATAGGACCTGTGCACAGTATATACCGTATGGGAATAAACATACTAGAAATAGGAGGAAACCAATATGGCTAAATAGAGCTGTAAGGGGCGCAATAAGGGACAAAAAGAAAGCATTTAGAGAATTAAAGGAAGTAGGTAGTGAGGAGGCATTAAATAAATACAGAAAATTAAATAAATTCTGTAAAAAGCAAATCAAGGCAGCAAAGATTGAGACAGAGAGACTCATTGCCAGAGAGAGCAAAAATAATCCCAAAATATTCTTTAACTACATAAATAGTAATAAACTAAAAAATGATAGTGTTGGCCCCCTTAAAAATAGTCTGTGTGAAATGGTGGATGAGGATGAGGAAAAAGCCAATATGCTAAATGACTTTTTTTCATCAGTATTTACAAATGAAAATCCCATGGCAGCCAATATGACTAGTGATAAAAATTCCCAATTAAAGGTTACCTGCTTAACCCAGCAGGAAGTACGGCGGCGTCTAAAAATCACTAAAATTGACAAATCTCCGGGCCCGGATGGGATACACCCCCGAGTACTGCAGGAATTAAGTACAGTCATTGATAGACCATTATTTTTAATATTTAAAGAGTCCATAATAACAGGGTCTGTACCACAGGACTGGCATATAGCAAATGTGGTGCCAATATTCAAAATGGGGACAAAAACTGAACTCGGAAATTATAGGCCAGTAAGTTTAACCTCTACTGTGAGTAAAATCCTGGAGGGCATTCTAAGGGATGCTATACTGGAGTATCTGAAGAGGAATAACCTCATGACCCAGTATCAGCACGGGTTTACTAGGGACCGTTCATGTCAGACTAATTTGATCAGCTTCTATGAAGAGGTAAGTTCCGGACTGGACCAAGGGAGCCCAGTGGATTTAGTGTATATGGACTTTTCAAAAGCTTTTGATACGGTGCCACACAAAAGGTTGTTACATAAAATGAGAATAATGGGGATAGGGGAAAATATGTGTAAGTGGATTGAGAGCTGGCTCAGGGATAACAAAGGGTGGTTATTAATGGAGCACACTTGGACTGGGTCGCAGTTAGCAGTGGGGTACCACAGGGGTCAGTATTAGGCCCTCTTCTTTTTAACATATTTATTAATGACCTTGTAGGGGGCATTCAGAGTAGAATTTCAATATTTGCAGATGACACTAAACTCTGCAGGGTAATCAATACAGAGGAGGACAATTTTATATTACAGGATGATTTATGTAAACTAGAAGCTTGGGCTGATAAATGGCAAATGAGCTTTAATGGGGATAAATGTAAGGTCATGCACTTGGGTAGAAGTAATAAGATGTATAACTATGTGCTTAATTCTAAAACTCTGGGCAAAACCGTCAATGAAAAAGACCTGGGTGTATGGGTGGATGACAAACTCATATTCAGTGGCCAGTGTCAGGCAGCTGCTACAAACGCAAATAAAATAATGGGATGCATTAAAAGAGGAATAGATGCTCATGAGGAGAACATAATTTTACCTCTATACAAGTCACTAGTTCGACCACACTTAGAATACTGTGCACAGTTCTGGTCTCCGGTGTATAAGAAAGACATAGCTGAACTGGAGCGGGTGCAGAGAAGAGCGACCAAGGTTATTAGAGGACTGGGGGTCTGCAATACCAAGATAGGTTATTACACTTGGGGCTATTTAGTTTGGAAAAACGAAGGCTAAGGGGTGATCTTATGTTAATGTATAAATATATGAGGGGACAGTACAAAGACCTTTCTGATGATCTTTTTAATCATAGACCGGTGACAGGGACAAGGGGGCATTCTCTACGTCTGGAGGAAAAAAGGTTTAAGCATAATAACAGACGCGGATTCTTTACTGTAAGAGCAGTGAGACTATGGAACTCTCTGCCGTATGATGTTGTAATGAGTGAGTCATTAGTTAAATTTAAGAGGGGACTGGATACCTTCCTGGAAAAGTATAATGTTACAGGGTATATATATTAGATTCTTTGATAGGGCGTTGATCCAGGGAACTAGTCTGATTGCCGTATGTGGGGTCGGGAAGGAATTTTTTTCCCCATGGTGGAGCTTACTCTTACCACATGGGTTTTTTTTGCCTTCCCCTGGATCAACATGTTAGGGCATGTTAGGTTAGGCTATGGGTTGAACTAGATGGACTTAAAGTCTTCCTTCAACCTTAATAACTATGTAATAACTATGTAATAACTATGTAACTGTAACTGCCCTATGCAGACAGACGGTATTGTGGGTTGTCCAAATAAAGTAGAAAGATCCAGTAATACAAAGTTATATATATAGTGATATAACCAGATAATCTACCTCCACTTTGAGCATGTTAGTCCATAGTCATATTGTTAAAAAAGGCACAGCAAGAATAAAGTTCTTTAAATAAACACACCCCACCCTCATTTTTCCCCTTTATTACTGTAGAAATTAAAATAATAAAAAAAACGACAATCCATTTGTTCCACGCAGGAGTCCAGCTCTGCTATATCTGGATTACATGGCTGAGCAATGTCATGATGCGACTGCTCAGTCATGAATCCAGGAGACACTGAGCTTGGGAAGCAGCTTCAGTGATGAGCTGAAACGTTATAGAGGTTACCATCGGTCACTGCCAGCTGTTTTCACTCTCAGTTCAGTGTGAGCTGGCCAATGAACTGCGGTAACCTTCATTACTTCACTGCTAGCACCATGTGAAATTTCTCACCGTGCTAGCGGTGATCTCATTGAGGTTGCCACAGTTCATCGGATGACTCACAATGACCAGCACGTGGGAACCGCAGCTTCAGTGATTAGCGGTAATCTCAATGACGTCACCGCAGGTCACTGAACCTGCAATCTGATTTCAGCTCAGTGTCTCATGCCACTGCTCAGCCTGGAATCCAGATGAATCAGAGCTGGATTACGGCATGGGACAAATGGATTATCTTCGGACAGGTGAGGAATATGGTGTTTTGTTGTTTTTTTTTTCAATTTATACTGCAATAAATGGGAAAAAAGAGGGATGGAGAGTATTTTGAATGAAGGATTGTATTCTTGTGTTTCTGTGTGTTTATTTCAAAACTTACTATGGGGTTAGTAATAGAGATGTCTTATAGATGCTGCTCCATTACTAACCCCTGGGCTTGATGTCAGCTGACATTACAAAGCTAACATCAACCCCAATCATATTGCCCCACTTGCCACCACCACAGGGCAAGTGGGAAGAGCGAGGCTAAGCTCCAGAATTGGCGCATCTTATGACTGTGCCATTTCTGGGGTTGCTGAGAGATGATGTTTTTAGTCTGGAAGGGGGCCAATATCCAGGCTATTGATATCAGCCAGCAGCTGACTGTTTAGCCTTTGCTGATGTTTGATTATATGGGAATACGAAGTCAAATTTTTTTTTTGCTTTTTTTTTTTTTGGGGGGTCCATTATATTATAAAGGCTAAACAAACAGCTGTGAGCTGATATTAATAGCCTGGGGACATTTATGGCTATTGGCCCTTTTCTCAGAATATGATTATCAGCCCCCAACAGTCAGCTTTCCCTCTGCTGGTTCAAAAAATTACTTGGGAGCCCACACCATTTTTTTTTTTTTTTTTTAAATATTTATTTTATACACGATGTACACAGCAGAATCTGAATACAACTCCCATCAGTGTTGCCTGGTTGTGCTGATCTCAGGGAGACCAGACAACAATGATGAGAGTTGCCTTCAGCACCCGGTGCTGAACAGTACTGCTTAGCCACGAAGATGAGACGGAGCGCTATTTGAATCTTGTGAACAAATTTTCATAGAATAGTCTGTGGACCCCTTATACAGGTTCCCTTAGTGCCAGAGGAGCAGAATTCCCCCTCCCCCAATTTGGAAATTACACCCCTCTGGGAATGTATCTACAGTTGTAGTGATTGACTTTGACTGGTTTTTTTTCCAGAAACGAGCAGCAATAAATGTTGCTAAGTGAAAATGCAAAAATGCAAATATGCCATTGCAGTGCCCATACATTGTGCCCAGCTTGTGCTTCTGGAGACATGCACCCCATAAACTAAGTGGGCTCCTCGCTGCAGTAATGCTAAACATGTGGATGCTAACTGAAGGTGAGGCACATTGTGGGGCTCATGAAGTGGGGGTATTTGGACTTGAGAGCACAAATTTCACTGGATTTCTTTTGGGGAGGCGAGGAGCCACGTCACTTTTGTGGAGCCTTTGCGCTTCCAGTAACACTGTTAACAGATGATGAAACGGAGTGTGGACTTGTTTTTTGTGGGTTAAGTAGAAACTTTTATTTGTGGCATTTTGGGGTACAGAACATTTTGGATCAGTTCACATTTATCATGTGCTCTACGCTGAGCACTTTCATCTGTTTCCATCTAAATCTACAAAATACGTGAATCTTATGAAACCCCCAAGGGATCCATTTACTAGTGAGGCAGCATAGATACTCTGGACTCTGAGTAACTTCTGTACAACGGTATTCTGCTTTTAAGAGGTGCATAAAACTGGCCGACCCTGCTTTATGCACACCTAAAAAGGCAAACACTGCCGGATCATAGGCCAGACAATGACCACAGTGCCTCCATCTGCCTCATTACCTTCTGCTGAGGGTTCCGTCTGAATCACGTATTTCAGAGATTTACACTGAAACCCCAGTGTAAGTGCTCAGAGTAGAGCCCAGGATAAACGTGAGCCAAGCCTTACTGTGATCTTTGGGAGGCAGAATGAAAAAATCAACAGCAGGTGAAGACTTAGTTTTATTTTTTACGCCGTTCCTCCTGCAGTGTAAGTGATTAGGTGAGTTTATTCTTCGGGTCGGTGCAATTACAGCAATACCACATTTATATTATCTGTTTCATGGTTTGGCTGCTGTCACACACTAAAAACCCCTTCTTTTTTTTACTATAACAAGTTTTTGCATCACTATATTCTGAAAGCTATAACTTTTTACTTTTCCACTGAGCTGTATTGGGTCTTACTTTTTGTGGGACAAGATGACTATTTCAGCGATACCATTTTTATTCATATTAGTCTTTTTGATTGCGTTTTATTACACTTTTTCCGGTGGTTTTATAAAAAGCCATCTTTTTTACCATGTTTTTTATAGAGTTCACTGCAGGGATTAACTAGTGTGACAGTTTTATAAATCAGATCGTCTGGACAAGGTGATACCAAGTATGTGTACTTTTTGTTTATTTTTGTTTTTACATAAATATGTGTATTTATTGGTGTAACATTTTTTTTTCTTTTTTTAGTAATTTTTCAATCTTCCTAACTTTTTTACTTAGTCATTAACTTTCATTAGTCTGATCACTGGTCTCATGCATTGCAATGCACCAGCACTGCAATGCATGAGACCTGTGATATTACACAGGCAGATCGCCTGTTACACCCTGCCTATGGGGGCTCTAACAGGCCACCATACCTGGCACACCAGAAGGTCATTGTTTTACCTCTGGATGCCATGACAACCATCATTGCGGGGGTGCTGATGGGGGTGAGAGAGGTAGCCCCCTCCATCTCATGACTTTTCGAATGCCACGATCGCTATTGATCGTGGCATTATTAGGGTTAATCATAGAAAAAAGTATTGCAATATTCAAGGTAGTTAAAGGAGATCTCTCAATTGTCCTCTCCTATGCTAAATGAGGGTGACATAGGATAGTGCATGGGAAGGCACTGAGCTTACAGACAAATAGTTCTCTATTATTAGATTTCATCTCATCAATTGAAAAGCCAATTGTGTTAAACAGGGACGCATTGAGAAAGCCTGTAAGTTCTGTCTGCCCACCCACACACACTTAATACTAGTGTATGAGAATGTATCTACTATATAATTGTCTAAGGGGTACTTCCGTCTTTCTATCTGTCCTTCTGTCTGTAACGGAAATCCCGCGTCGCTGATTGGTCTTGCCAGCTGCCTGTCCTGGCTGCCGTGACCAATCAGTGACGGGCACAGTCCGGCCGAGAATTAGTCCCTCCCTACTTCCGTCCAGTCAGTGCCCGGCGCCCGCATACTCCCCTCCAGTCAGCGCTCACACAGGGTTAATGCCAGCGTTAACGGACCGCGGTATGCCGTGGGTAACGCACTCCGTTAATGCTGCTATTAACCCTGTGTGTCCCCAACTTATTACTATTGATGCTGCCTATGCAGCATCAATAGTAAAAAGATGTCATGTTAAAAATAATAAAAAAATAAAAAAAACCTGCTATTCTCTCACCTTCTGTAGTCCACCGAGGCGCGCGCGGCTGCCGCCATCTTCCGTTCCCAGAGATGCATTGTGAAATTACCCAAATGCGAAGTCATCTGGGTAATTTCACAATGCATCCTGGGAACGGAAGATGGCAGCAGCCGTGCGCGCATCGGCACAGCTTCGCTGGAACCCGGCGGGTGAGTATATAACTATTTTTTACTTTAATTATTTTTTTTTTACAGGGATATGGTGCCCACACTGCTATACACTACGTGAGCTGTGTTATATACCGCGTGTCTGCTATATACTACCTGGCCAGTGTTAGATACTATGTGGGCAGTGTTATATACTGCTTGGGCTGTGCTATATATTATGTGGCCAGTGTTATATACTGCGTGGCCTGTGTTATATACTACGTGGCTGCTATATACTGCGTGGGCTGTGTTATATACTGCATGGGATGTGCTATATATTACGTGACAAGTGTTATATACTGCGTGGGCAGTGTTATATACTGTTTGGGCTGTGTTATATACTGCGTGGCCACTGTTATATACTGCGTGGCCTGTATTAACGCATTGGGTATTCTACAATATGTATGAATGTATATAGCAGCCACATAGTATATACACAGGCCACGTAGTATTTGTCTGCTATATACTACATGACTCCTATATACTACGTGGCCTGTGCTATATACTATGTGGCTGCTATATACATACATACATATTCTAGAATACCCGATGCGTTAGAATCGGGCCACCATCTAGTGGATCTATAATAGTAGACTAGATTGATATTTTTTAAAGGGGTTGTCCGGTCTAAATCAATAAGTTTGCAGTCACTCAGTGTGACTGCAGACTTATGAATCCCTCCAGCACACACACATTGCTCTATGGGGATTTGCTGGTTTCTGAGACAAAATATATAAAAATGTCTCATAAAAATTCTAAATGGCAGTGTGATCACAATGGTAAGTCCCACAATGGCAAAATGTAGTATCAGTTATTGACAATGATTTATTGAGCCAGTAGAGTACTGTAGTAATGGTACAATGGTAAAGGACAATTCAAGCAAACATGATAAAAAGTTTTATTAAACCATGATTATAATGCTAATAAATAAATAGTAACTGTAATAATACATAAGAAATCTTATCATATAAATCCACTTTGTGTGGATATGACCAGTTTATAAAGGGGGTCAACATAAAGCCAACATTAAAGCACCATTCCAGTGTTTCTTCTGTTCTACCACTGGAGTGGTGTCACTAATGTAAGTTCCCTGTATTTAGTATTATACTTACCAGCCGCCATGTTCATCTGTAATTGGCTCCGCTCCGGTCGTCTTCTGCAGGTTGTGAGCTGCAAGATCACTCCAGTATTTGCTGGGCGATCTGGAAGTTACTACTGAATAAGTCTACGAGATACAGAAATAGACCTTCATAGACTTGCATTGAGAGCTTGTGACTGTTACCTCTGACGTCTGATCAGCCAGAAGTTGCATTCATAATATGGTGGTTAAGGACCAGAGCGGCCCCTATAACAGATGGAGACGACGGCTGATAAGTATAATACTAAGGTCAGGCAGCTTACATTAGTGGCACCATTCCAGCGCTAAATAAAAAAATACCGGCTGGAATGGTGCTGTCATGATCCGTTCCAGGGTTTAATCCTGTCTGCTCTTTTTCCGGGCGGATCATGTCAAGGGTTAATTTTGCTCTGCCTCATTCTGGGTTCAGGTTTGCTATTTAGCTCCTATGCATCCTGCTGGTGGTGTCAGCTATAGTTCTGCCTTCGGCTTGTGAACTTGACTCTGGTAGCCCTTCATTGGTCCTACTGTGATCCTTGACTTGCCCCGTGTCTGTTGACTCCCTTTGTCTGCCTTTTTTTCAGCGTTTCCCTGTTTGTTGATTTGATTCTCTGGTTTCTGACTTGGCTTGTATTTGGACTCGTTTCTGCCTTCTGTCTTATCCTCTTCTGACCATTGCTGAACCTCCTGGCTTGTTCCTGACCACGTGTACTGCTGATACCTTTTGTACTTCTGCCTCTGATTATTTTTTAACTCTGCTTGTCTGACCACTCTCTCACTACTTGGTGGCGCCTGTGGTGCTACTCTGTGTATGCAGTCTCACTTCCCTCTCAAGCTCCCTCTGGTGGAGGTTGCGATATACTGCACTGCAGCAGCATGACAGGTGCTTTAAAGGAGACAATCGTAACCACAGCATGGCATAGTGGACCAAGAGACAGACTGCCCAGTATCCGTAGTATGGTTATTTGCTATCCCTTAGGTTTTTGGCTCTAAGAGTAATCTATACTCATGTTTCCCTCTGAGCACAACCTGTGACACATACATGATACGTATTCAATCAAGTTTCAAAGAGAATACAATACTAGTATTCTTTCTTTCAAGGCTCTTTCCACATACTATAATTATGTGACATTGGAAAAGTTATGTAAAATAGCACAATATTACTCACTTTTCTCTTAACGACCTTGAAAGTCAAGCTACCGTTACTGCAGGGGTGGAAAACCTTTGAGTTTCAGCGTGACACATTATATTACTATAAAGGAGATTTTATACATTTTAATTTGATTATAGTAGAACATTGATGAAGCTAGAATTAACTCTCCTTTTCTACAACAGCAGCAGGCTTATACTGAAAAACTGTAATGAGCCGACAGCAGGTGACGCTGTGTTATCTTTTAGAGTTTGTTAATTCTGTAGTGTATAACCTATCTGTTTTTTTTTGGTTTGCTTCAGTTTCTCCTGTATCCTAAATCTTGTTGATGCAGATAATGGTTGCCATATATCCCAAGTAAATCAGTTAATTTTCCCACAATTTACAAGTGCTGATGATTCTGTGAAAGCTGAAATCTTCAGCATCCTTTACATAGAGAATGATTTCACGACCCCAACCGGATCTTCAAAGGCCCAATTCATTAAGACTGGCTTTGAAGACGTCAGTCATTATGATGGGCATTCTGAAATAAAGTGTGCCTAATTCATTAAGAGGTGAATGCAACTTAATTACCGTAACTAGGTGTATCTTACAAATGGAGTGCGCCTCCTCGAGTTCTGTTATACAAGTTACGGACTGGAATAACATTTTTGATGTAAGGTACGCTACAACATTTCACAAATTTGTCAGACAGAGCCACTCCCCACCCCACTCCCACTTACTTTCACAGAGCTATTTGAAACTAATATGAAAATGCCAAAAGTTGCAAACATTTTGTACAACTTTGTTTTGAGCAAAAATCTTGCGCAACTTTGTGTTATACATAATTTTTGTGAAATTTGAAGATGTCTTATGCTAGAATCCTGGTGAAAACAGAATCACGAGGGGCATGCGGGAATAAGATGTGCCAAATTCATTACGAGGCGCACGCCACTCATAAGTTGCACCAAATTCATTAAATGGTGTGTACCTCTTAATGAATCTGGTGCATCTTATTCCTGCATGCAAACTATCAGTCTTAATCAGTTGTGAACATTTGGCCTGATTCAGGGCCGGACTGGGACAAAAATTCAGCCCTGGCCTGATTCATGATGTTGTTTTTGCCAGAATTCTGCCATAAAGCATCTTCTAATATTACAAGATACGCAACATAAATTTGTACAAGATTTTCACTTAAAAGTAAGTTGAACAAAGATGCTTCCATGTGCTTCACCAGAAATGGCACTCCAGCTGAAGAAAAAGGAAGCCACTATTAATTAATTTGATGGTCTTTGATGACCATTTTGATGGAGCTGCCTGAAACTGCTGTGAAAACGCCAAAAGGCACAAAATTATTGCGAATCTCCTTGCTACTCAAAAATGTTTTTTGATAGCTTTCTAAGGTAAACAATTAAGGGCTGTGGAGTCAGAGTCGGTGTCCATTTTGGTGAAGTTGGTATAAAATGGACCTACCGTAATCCAACTCCTAAATTATCCAATAAATTGGGGTCAGTAGTACAATGTTTTCATAATATTTTGTGAAAGTTCTGAAATGTCCTATAAATGTCTGTTCTTTTCCAGTTGAGATGAATCTGTGCTGCACTTTATGTACCTGCTCAGTAGTGACCAGTCTGGTAGAGTTGGAGTCAGTATAAAATGGACTGACTCCTAAATTATATAATAAATTAGGTTCACTAGTTCAATGCAGGATGTCCTGTAAATGTTTTCATAATAATTTGGGAAAGTTGTGAAATGTGCTATAAATGTCTGTTCTGTTCCTGATCTAAGGATCTCGGCTTTTAGTGGAGATGAATCTGTGCTGCACTTTTACGTACCTGCTCAGTAGTGACCAGTAGTGTTGAGCATTCAGATACTGCAAATATCGGGTATCGGCCGATATTCGCTGTATCGGAATTCCGATACCGAGTTCCGATATTTTTGTGATATCGGAAATCGGAATCGGAAGTTCCCAGTGTGTGGTTCCCAGGGTCTGGAGGAGAGGAGACTCTCCTTCAGGCCCTGGGATCCATATTTATGTAAAAAAATAAAGAATAAAAATAAAAAATATGGATATACTCACCCCTCCGGCGGACCCTGGACCTTAGCGGTGTAACCGGCAGCCTCCATTCCTAAGAATGCAGTGAGAGTATGACCTGCGATGACGTCGCGGCTTGTGATTGGTCACGTGAGCGGTCACATGAGCAATCACGCGACCAATCACAGGCCGCGACGTCATCGAAGGTCCTTCACTCTGCATTCTTAGGAACGGAGGCAGACGCTTGCAGCGGTGACAGCAAGGGGCCGTCCGAGGGTGAGTATATCCATATTTTTTATTTTTATTCTTTATTTTTTACATGAATATTGATCCCAGGGCCTGAAGGAGAGTCTCCTCTCCATGAGACCCTGGGAACCATCCAGGATACCTTCCGATATTTGTGTCCCATTGACTTGTATTGGTATCGGGTATCGGCGATATCTGTATTTTTTGGATATCGGCCGATCCAATCCGATACTTTTGAATATCGGAAGGTATCGCTCAACACTAGTGACAAGTGCTGTGGAGTCGGAGTCAGGGAAATTGAGGAGTTGGGAGGTTTGGCTTACCGAGTCTACAGCTCTGGTAAACATTTTGATGAATTTGGGCCTATATGTTTAATATGTAAGAACTTGGTTTATCTTTAATAGATAACTTTTTTTTTTCTGTGTCTGGTGTTGCAGCTCAGGCCCATTCACTTGAATAGAGATTTGCAGCAATACTTGACACAGCCCATAGACAATAGCCATTGTGTCCGAGCTAGAACCAAGTCATACGTGACCATTTTATCTTCTTGCTCCCAATATATCTATGCTAGCTAACATACATTTATGCTATCATTTACTATGTCTTGATGTCCGTCTCAATTAGGCCGGCCTCACACTGGGCGTAAGACAATACGCCACGTATTATACGTCCGTACTACGGCCGTAATACGGAGAAATGTTCCCAAAATATTGATCCGTAGTCAGGGTGTGTCAGCGTATTTTGCGCATGGCATCCTCCGTATGTAATCCGTATGGCATCCGTACTGCGAGATTTTCGCGCAGGCTTGCAAAACCGACATCTAATGGATTTATGTGCTCAAATGTTCGGGAAAACATATATACAGTATATATATATATATATATATATATATATATATATATATGTCATTGAGACACATATATATATATTCTGTATTTAGATTTCATTCAGCGCGATATGTGTTAAAAGCCGGTAATTCAATTGCCGGCTTCTCATTTCTCCTGCACAAACCTGACAGGATATGAGACATGGTTTACATACAGTAAACCATCTCATATCCCCATTTTTTTTGCATATTCCACACTACTAATGTTAGTAGTGTGTATGTGCAAAATTTCAGCGCTGTAGCTGCTAAAATAAAGGGTTAAATGGCGGAAAAAATTGGCGTGGGCTCCCGCGCAATTTTCTCCGCCAGAATGGTAAAGCCAGTGACTGAGGGCAGATATTAATAGCCTAGAGAGGGTCCATGGTTATTGGCCCCCCCCTGGCTACAAACATCTGCCCCCAGCCACCCCAGAAAAGGCACATCTGGAAGATGCGCCTATTCTGGCACTTGGCCACTCTCTTCCCACTCCCTGTAGTGGTGGGATATGGGGTAATGAAGGGTTAATGCCACCTTGCTATTGGAAGGTGACATTAAGCCAGATTAATAATGGAGAGGCGTCAATTATGACACCTATCCATTATTAATCCAATTGTTGGAAAGGGTTAAAAAACACACACACACACACATGATTTAAAAGTAGTTTAATGAAATAAACACAGTGGTTGTTGTAATAATTTATTGTTCTCTCAATCCATCAGGAACACCCTCGCTTGGCAACATAATAAACGCACAAGATACATACCTTCTGGTGAACCGTCTCGTCCCACGAGGTAATCCATCTGAAGGGGTTAACTAATATTACAGGCAGGAGCCCTGCTAAATGCAGCTGTGCTCCGTGCCTGTAATCCCCGGCGAATGAATGAAATGTAGGTCAATGACCTACATTTCCTTCAGTCGCGGTGATGCGCCCCCTGGTGGATGTCCTCATATGACCTGGAGCGTGGGAAAAAGTTCCCAGGCTGCAGTTCATGAGAATATCCACCAGAGGGCGCCTCACCGCGACTCAATGTAAGTACAGATCCTGCTTTCCTTTCAGCACCCGGGGATTACAGGCACCAGCGAGTGGTTTATCGCAGCTCGTGCCTGTAATATTAGTTAACCCCTTCAGATGGATTACCTCGTTGGACGTGATCTGACATCAGAAGGTATGTATCTTGTGAGTTTATTATTTTGCCAAGCGAGGGTGTTCCTGATGGATTGCGAGAACAATAAATTATTACAACAACCGCTGTGTTTATTTCATTAAAATCCTTTTTAATCATGTGTGTGTGTGTTTTTTAACCCTTTCCTACAATTGGATTAATAATGGATAGGTGTCATAATTGACGCCTCTCCATTATTAATCTGGCTTAATGTCACCTTCCAATAGCAAGGTGGCATTAACCCTTCATTACCCCATATCCCACCGCTACACGGGAGTGGGAAGAGAGTGGCCAAGTGCCATAATAGGCGCATCTTCCAGATGTGCCTTTTCTGGGGTGGCTGGGGGCAGATGTTTGTAGCCAGGGGGGCCAATAACCATGGACCCTCTCCTGGCTATTAATATCTGCCCTCAGTCACTGGCTTTACCGCTCTGGCGGAGAAAATTGCGCGGGAGCCCACGCCAATTTTTTCCGCCATTTAACCCTTTATTTTAGCAGCTACAGCGCACAAATTTTGCACATACACACTACTAACATTAGTAGTGTGGAATATGCAAAAAAAATGGGGATATGAGATGGTTTACTGTATGTAATCATGTCTCATATCATGTCGGGTTTGTGAAGGAGAAGGAAAAAGCCGGCAATTGAATTACCGACTTTTTACTAACACCGCTGCGTATTTCTTGCAGGTCACACTGCTGGTCCGTGTGGAATCCGTATTTTTCTCGCCCCCATAGACTTTCATTGGCGTATTATTTGCGCAATACGCTGACAAACGCAGCATGCTGCGATTTTGTACGGCCGTAGAAAGCCGTATAATACTGAACCGTAATATACGGCTAATAGGAGCAGCCCCATTGAGAATAATTGTGCCGTATGTAATGCGAGTTTTACGGACGTAGTTTCTGCGCTCTTACGTCCGTAAAACTCGCCAGTGTGACGCCGGCCTCAGGTGTAAACTGTTGAAAATTATGCATGACAGAGCACACAGTGACTCCTGCATCTTTATAATCAATGGCCCCATCAGCGCATACACCTGAATCCCTTTTTGCAGGGGTTAGGATGTAAGCATCAACGAAGCAACTGACAGTAGGGGCAAATGCTATGTGAGCATAGCCTAACCGTTATTCGCTGACGGTAAAATCTTTGTAATATAGGTTTGTGCATCTATTTGTTCTACCCTTCCTTTACAATGATCCATAGAGTATATACCAAAATGTACCACAAGGGGGCACACTTGTCTCTGCGAGTGTTATGATTTATTGTACTGACAGCCACTGTAGAAAAGCATGGAGGATGAAACTTGTGTAAAAACGTATAAGAATAAAGAGATAGCGCAGGAAGAGCAGGACTATGTATTAGTCAGAAGAGCAAAGGAAAACAAGACAAATGGAAGAATCTGCCTAATAACATTTCTGCAGGGCCGTTTTGTGGCTTGTTACAAATACACAATGTTATCCAGTATTGTTTCTGTACAATAAGAAGCAGCACTTTCCTGGCTACCTCCACACCTCCAGGCTCCAGGAAATGATGGCAGGCTCCGCTCACATTTGTGCTGTTGCTTTATTTTTCCTGAGCTGGGATTGATATGACAGATCTGTGCTGATCTATTTCATAATAAATCCTGATGGGTGTTGGCAGATATCATTGTCTTGTAAGAGGACAGATTTCCATCTTTTTTTATTTTAGCTCGATAGAATAGTACAGAGAGCAAAGAAATGTGACTGTCAGAGAGCAATAGAAACCAGATGGAAAGAAGTGGTGAAAGTGTCCGCAGGGTCATAATGTATTTGTGTGAAGACAGCAGGGCCGCCATCAGGGCATTACTGCCCTGACTGGCGTATGGGGCCCGGCGGGCAGAGGGGGCCCGCATCGGGCCCCGTCTCATCTGCTCACCGGGCCCCTACCGGCAGGCTAAACCAGGCCCTTAGCGGCGCTGCGGCAACAAAACTATTGATATGCGGACACGTCAATAGTTAACAACCGCCAGCCAATCGGAGGCTGGCAGCTGACGTCAGCCGCGGCGCGCATGTTGCCAGCGTCTGACATCATTGTCAGTCACCAGCGAGTGCGCGCTTCAGCTTAGTGGAGGGAGCTTCGCCTTCGCTGCAGGAGCGCGGCCAGGTAAAAACTTTTTTTTATTATCATTGAGAGCTGCGATCCGGGAGGCCCCGGGGCAAAATGCTGGAGACACGGGGCGGGGGGCAGAATGCTGCAGACACTGGGGCACAATGCTGGAGACACTGGGGACAGAATACTGGACACACTGGAGGCAGACTGCTGAACACACTGGAGGCACAATGCTGGAGACACTGGGGCAGAATGCTGGACACACCGGGGGCACAATGCTGGACACACTGGGGGCACAATGCTGGACACACTGGGGCAGAATGCTGGACACACTGGGGGCACAATGCTGGACACACTGGGGCTGAATGCTGGACACACTGGGGCAGAATGCTGGACACACTGGGGGCACAATGCTGGACACACTGGGGCTGAATGCTGGACACACTGGGGCAGAATGCTGGACACACTGGGGCAGAATGCTGGACACACCGGGGGCACAATGCTGGACACACTGGGGGCAGAATGCTGGACATACTGGGGCAGAATGCTGGACACACTGGGGGCACAATGCTGGACACACTGGGGGCACAATGCTGGACACACTGGGGCTGAATGTTGGACACACTGGGGCAGAATGCTGGACACACTGGGGCAGAATGCTGGAGACACTAGGGCACAATGCTGGAGACACTGGGTGCAGAATGCTGGACACACTGGAGGCACAATGCTGGAGACACTGGGGCAGAATGCTGGACACACCGGGGGCACAATGCTGGACACACTGGGGGCACAATGCTGGACACACTGGGGCAGAATGCTGGACACACTGGGGGCACAATGCTGGACACACTGGGGCTGCATGCTGGACACACTGGGGCAGAATGCTGGACACACTGGGGCAGAATGCTGGACACACCGGGGGCACAATGCTGGACACACTGGGGGCACAATGCTGGACATACTGGGGCAGAATGCTGGACACACTGGGGGCACAATGCTGGACACACTGGGGGCACAATGCTGGACACACTGGGGCTGAATGTTGGACACACTGGGGCAGAATGCTGGACACACTGGGGCAGAATGCTGGAGACACTAGGGCACAATGCTGGAGACACTGGGTGCAGAATGCTGGAGACACTGGGGGGCAGAATGCTGGAGACACTGGGGGCAGAATGCTGGAGACACTGGGGGGGCAGAATGCTGGACACACTGGGGGCAGAATGCTGGAGACACTGGGGGCAGAATGCTGGACACACTGGGGGGCACAATGCTGGAGACACTGGGGGCAGAATGCTGGAAACACAGGGCAGAATGCTCGAGACACTGGGCCAGAATGCTGGAGACACTGGGGCAGAATGCTGGACACCTTGGGGGCATGGAGATACGATGATATGATTGGATCATGGGGCAGGATGGATACGTTGGAGACAGATGGGGCAGGATGGGGAGATCATATGGGGCAGAATGCTGGAGACTCTGGGGCAGAATGCTGGAGACTCTGGGGCAGAATGCTCGAGACACTGGGCCAGAATGCTGGAGACACTGGGGCACAATGCTGGAGACACTAGGGGCAGAATGCTGGAGACACTGAGGGCACAATGCTGGAGACACTGGGACAGAATGCTCGAGACACTGGGGCAGAATGCTTGAGACACTGGGCCAGAATGCTGAAGACACTGGGGCAGAATGCTGGATACATTGGGGGCAGAATGCTCAAGACATAGGGGGCATAATGGAGATACGGGGCATGATTGGATCACGGGGCAGGATGGATACGTTGGAGACAGATGGGGCAGGATGGGGAGATCATATGGGGCAGAATGCTGGAGACTCTGGGGCAGAATGCTGGAGACTCTGGGGCAGAATGTTGGACACATTGGGGGCAGAATGGTGGAGACACTGGGAGCTGAATGCTGGAGACACAGTGCAGAAATGCTGGATACTCTGGGGGCAGAAATGCTGGAGACACTGGGGGCAGAAATACTGGAGACACTGGGGCAGAATGCTGGACACATTGGGGGCAGAATGCTGGAGACATAGGGGGCATAATGGAGATACGGGGCATGATTGGATCATGGGGCAGGATGGATACGATGGAGGCAGATGGGGCAGGATGGGTAGATCATATGGGGCAGAATGGATACTCATGAGGGCAGGATGGGAGAACATATGTCTGACACCAGGAATGAGACACACGGGGGCCAGGATGGCGAATATTACCATAGGGGCTAATTAAGGGATATTATTAGTGCAGTGATGTATTTATTTTATTTTTTGAGTATACTGTTTTAAAGGAGGGGGCAGGCCTGTTACTGTGTAGAGTGACACTATGTTGCCTCTTTTTCTTCATGTGGTGTAATGTAGAAGTTGGGAAAAATTAAGTAATGTGTTCTGCAAGCTGAGCTCGAGATAACTGTGTTATTTCCTGAAGAGACGAGCCCTGGCTGGAATAAGTGATGGCGATCTGTGCTGGATGAAAGATGAAGGACTTCACCTAGAGATGTCACTGGTGAGTCTGTGTGTTACCTATACACTGACACTATACACTGAAAACTGTATACAGAGCTCCTGTGTATAATATCACCGGGAATCACTGTATTGCCTGTACACAGACACTGCATACTAAGTTCAGATCTCTTGTGTATAATGGCACTTATGGTGATAGTATTGTGGTTTTTTTTTTATTACTGATCAGTATTGTAGTATTCAGTCACTATGTGGTGGTAATATGTGGTCTGGACATGGTGTTGCGGTATTTGTCCCTTGTATTTGCTATTTGGTCACTATGTGGTGGTAATATGTGGTCTGGTCATGGTGTTGTGGTATTTGTTCACTGTATTTGATATTATTCGATCACTGTGGTGGTAATATGTGGTCTGGACATGGTGTTGTGGTATTTGTTCACTGTATTTGATATTATTCAATCACTGTGGTTGTAATATGTGGTCTGGTCATGGTGTTGTATTTGTTCTTTGAATGTGATATTATTGGTCATTTTAAAAATTTAAAAATAAATAAAAATATACCTAAATTGTATTGCATATTTTAACAAATATTTAATAGGTTACAGTAGAGTAGGGCCCGGCCAAAAGTGTCTACCGTGTTATGGTGGTGGCTTAAAAAATCTTTTGGCCAAAACAAAAGCTGCCGGCTATATGTGTGATCTGGTGATGGGAACTGTTAATGTGTGATACGTGAGAAGTAGAGTTTTTCCAAGAGAGAGCGGTGGGACTGTGGACAGTTCGAGGGGTGTAACGTGGAGGCGGGGCTGGGGTGGAGCCTGGACGGAGTCTCAAGGGGGCCCCAAAAATGTTGCCAGTATGGGGCCCCGAAATTGCTCAGGTGTTCTTGATCTGATATGTGATATTAATGTACCGTATGTAAAATATGTAATGTGCGTGCTTTAAACATGCATTCCTATAGCCTGGCCTATCACCTCACTAATCTTACTTTTCCCTCTTTGCCCGTCCTTAAGGCTATGTGCAACATGATGCGGATTTGCTGCAGATCCGCAGCGGATTTTTCCGTGCAGAAATGCTGCAGATCCGCACTGTGATTTACAGTACAATGTAAATCAATGGGTAAAAAAAAAAGTTGTGCACATGGTGCGGAAAAATCAGTGCGGAATTGCTGAGGATTTAAAAGAAGTGCATGTCCCTTCTTTTATGCGGATCTGCAGCGTTTCTGCACCCCTCCATGATAGAAATCCGCAGTGACAAAAACTGCAGAAAATCCGCACAAAATCCGCATCAATTCAGCTGCAAAGCCGCATAAAAACCGCGGCAAATCCACATCTGCGGATTCTGCCAGGAAATGCGGATGTTGTGCAGAAAATTCTGCACCACATTTCCTACGTGTGCACATAGCCTGAATGTTCCTCAGAGTGTGGTCCCTCATGGCATGCACTTAGTAGCACTATGTGCTGGTGACCGGTTCATGCAGCGTTATGTGAATATCTATTATAGTGATAGCTGGACTGTACAATATAAGCACATTTTTCCATCCACCCTTCGGGTCTCCCCCATTTCCTCATAGATTGTAGCTTGCGAACAGCAGGGTCCTCACTCCTCTTGGCATCTGGAATTATGTGTTATTCTGTAATGTTTGCTATGTGTACAAGTCCCCTCTGAATTGTGAAGGGCTGCTCAATATGTTGGCACTATAAAAATAAAAAATATTACTTGAGGGGTTGTGAAAGGGAATGATAACATAATAAAAAACATATTTCTTAGGCCGGGATCACACATACGCGAGATACGGACGAGTCTCGCAGGTGAAAACCCTCCTCTGGCGCCGGCACTTGGGAGCGGAGCGTGCAGCTCCATGTGTTGCTGTGCGGCTGCACGCTCCACTCCTGAGTGCCGGCGCCAGAGGAGGGTTTTCACCTGCGAGACTCGTCCGTATCTCGCGTATGTGTGATCACGGCCTTACTTGTCAAATGAGCCATATGGTCTTCATTAGTGATGAGCAAATATACTCGTTACTCGAGATTTCTCGAGCATGGTAGGGTGTCCTCCAAGAATTTTTTAGTGCTCGGAGATTTAGTTTTTCTTGCCGCAGCTGAATGATTTACATCTGTTAGCCAGCATAAGTACATGTGGGGGTTGCCTGGTTGCTAAAGAATCCTCACATGTACTTATACTGGCTAACAGATGTAAATCATTCAGCTGAGGTGAGGAAATCTAAATCTCTGAGCACTAAAAAATACTCGGATGTCACCCTAGCATGCTTGAGAAATCTAGAGTAACGAGTATATTCGCTCATCACTAGTGTTCATCACTCAATACCACTGCAGCCAATCCCTGGCCTTAGCTGTATATAGCACATGACTGTAATAGTCAGTGATTGGCTGCAGCAGTTTGAGTAGAAGGCATTCGGTGCAGCCTAGTGCATAGTAACATTTGCCCTAATTCATCAAGACCAACATTGTTCATGCCAGTCTTGATAAGGGGGCATACTGAAGTCTGATTCTTTGAGGTGCATACCTCTTAATAAATCAAGCTCATTGGAAAAGTGGCATGCACCTCGCCACAAATATTACTCCTGTAGGGACTGGAGTAAGAATTTTGGTGTAGGTAACGCCATAGCTCATGACAAGCCGGTAAGCCCCCCACCACACACACACACCTCTTGTTCTACCCATTTTGGCAGAACTCGATGAACCTGGTGTGGAAACATTCCAAAAATCCAAAATTTTGCACAATTTTGCATTGCACAAAAATATTCCAACTTATCAAAGCGAGTTACACATGATTTCAGGTGTAATGTTCAATCGGGGCCCTAGTGCCAACCTGAGAGTCTACTGTGTTAGATCTTCTATAGGTACACTATATTTATGGTATATTGAGGGCTGGACTTACAGCTCTTTTTGTCATAATGTCCATCATGTACCATGATCGGGTATGGATATTTCTGTCATGTAGCAAACGTGTTTTACAGTTGCTGTGGAAGGCAACTCAGGTTACGTTGTCAGCTTCAGCTGTTCTAAGTCTCAGCTAGAAACCATCTGGGTTCTTGCAAAGATTGGGCAGCGGTCCCACACTGATTACAGCCATGTTAGATCCCAAATAATAGCTAATACATAATGACTGCACAGTTTTAGGGTGAGGTGTATACTCACAGTGTATTATGAATTATATGACAATAGTGTAATCTTAGGACTAGTAGGCGAGGACACTCACTGGAAAAATAGACATTGAATAATGGAAACAAAATGTTCGAACCATATTAGTTTATTCAGCATCAACTATGAGCGACATGAGCGGAAATCTCTGCCCCTACATAACTCTGCTGCTATCAGTGAGGACATTGATGGTTGTCAGCTCCTTTTGCAAGTGCCAAGCATATCATGAAACTGTCAACGCTGATGCTGTTTTATCCTTTGCAGAGCACTTTTGGTGAATAAAGAAAGAAGTTTGTTCACAAGTTTGTTGAGCTGGATTTCTCTTATTTTTGAATATTCATTGATCTTTAATAGCGGGCACAGTAGCAGCAGCAGCTGCCAGCATTGTGCAGCTTCCGGGCAATAACAAGTTCCCACTATTAAAGAGAATGAATATTAACTGCTCTTCACTCCCATGAGTGTGGAGAGCAGTGAATATTCATTCTCTTTAGTAGCGGTCACATGTGATCGCTCGGCAGCTGTAGGAAGCTGGCGGCTGCTCCTACTGTACCTGCTATTAAAGATCAATGAATTTTCACTGCTCTCCACGCCTATGGGAGTGGAGAGTAGTGAATATTCATTCTTTGTAATAGCAGGCACACGTGATTCCCCAGCAGCTGCAGGAGCTGGCGACTGCGGCTAACACTGTGCCTGCTATTAAAGAGAAATGAACATTCACTGCTCTCCACACCCATAGTCCCTCCCACCTCTCAGCTCTGGCTTTATTGCATAGAGGTGGGATGGATTATGGGCGTTGAGAGCAGTGAATATTCATTTCTCTTTAGCAGCGGGCACAGGGGTTAGCCATGGCTCCTGCCTCCTGTGACTCGCTCATCAGCTGCTGCTGCTCCCCCACACTCTCCTGACCCCGCCCAGCATCCACAGCAACATCTGAACTATAAGACACACCCCCATTTTCCTCCAAATTTTTGGAAGACAAAAGTGCATCTTATAGTTTGAAATACGGTACTAAGGGACTGTGCTATACATAATAAGTGAGTACACTATATACTAAGGGATTATGCTATATGTAATAAGTGAATACACTATATACTAAGGCACAGTACTATAGATAATCAGGCAACATTCCTGTATCCGTGTGCAGTGTCAGTGTGCTGCTCGATTTTACAGATGCATTGTTCATGTCCTATTCTGATCCTCAATATCGGATCAGAACAGGAGATTCTCTGACCCTGACAGATCTCGTACCCAGATCTGTGATTTTCACTGATGCGTGAATGGATCTATAAAACTCTACAAATTTGTGGGCCATCTGATAAAAAAAATCTGGCAGCACGCAGACATTTTATACAAATGTGAGAATGTGGCCTAAGGGATTTTACAAATAAGATTATTCTTCAAGTCATACACAGGTGCAGAATAATATGTACATCCAGATATACCGCTGATGCCTCTTCTGATTAGTAATTTTCTGCAGTTTCTTCTGCATCTGGTCAGACCCAGCACCCCCGCCGATCAGCTGTTATTGGTGGCAGCGGCCACCGGCAGGAGGTACTCACTTGCCGAGCTGCTCCGTCTACTTATAGTGGCTGGAGCTTAGGACAGCACATCTGCCCCCTATACAAGTTAATAGGAGGCGGAAGTGTAGTACCCTGCGGCAGCCATTACAAGTAGACGGAGCAGCACGACAAGTGAGTACTTGCTGCTGGTGGCCACTGATTGGCGGAGTGCTGGATGTCAGACCCCTGGAAATCAGACATTGATGACCCATCCCAAGGATAGATCATCAATGTAAAAGTATTGGACACCCTCTTTCTGTCTCTGTAACTCTCCCCAATTAACTCTAAGGCCATGTGCACATGCTATGTTTTTGTTGCGTAACATTTGCAAGGTTTTACAATACCAGCAAAGTGAATGAGATCCCTGAAGTCTCATGCACACGTTGCTTATTTTTTTCCTTGCAGATTGGCAGCAGATTAAAATCTGCATTATGTCAATTCTTGCGGCATATTTCATCCATACATGGGGAAAATACGCAACAAAAGAATGTAAAAAAACCATGGCAAAAAAGTGTATTTTATGCAACGTTCTTCCTGCCAACAAATTAGGATATGTATCAGAATTTTCTGCTGCAAATCCTGAACGTGTGCAAGTAGCCTTAGTCCCTGACCTGTGCCCCTGCCCCCTTTCATTATAAGTTCCGGTACATGATAGCATCATAATGAATTTTGGGGTGGCAGAAGACGCTATCAGGTACTTAACATCTTTTACCACCTCCCAATTCATTACAAGTCCATAACAGTTTATTCTCCCACCTATCAATTCATTATAAAGTGTCACATTCACCTTTTCTCCTCCTCTCCCAATCCGCAATAAATTAGGTCCCTGATAGTGTTATAATGAATTGTGGGATGAAGGAGGGTGCTTCAGGGACTTCGCACCCTCTGCCACCACCCAATTAATTTTACATATATAACGTCCTCCTCCCCCTTCCCCTGTTCTTAAGTCCATTATAAGTCCCCATCACTACCATCTCCACATCCCTCATTGTCCTCTCCCCACTCTCATCATTGTCCTCTCCCCACCTCCATCATTGTCTTCACCTCACTCCCATCATTGTCCTCTCCTCCACCTTCATCATTATCCTTTTCCCCACCCCATCATTATCCTATCCCCCACATCCCTCATTGTCCTCTCCCCACTTCTATCATTGTCCTCTCCCCCACCCTCATCATTATCCTTTCCCCCACCTCCATCATTGTCCTATCCCCCACATCCCACATTGTCCCATCCCCACTTCTATCATTGTCCTCTACCCCACCTCAATTATTGTCCTCTCCCCAGAATATTGGAAGAAAACCTCACCTCTTTGTCCATTCCCCAGCAGCATCGCTTCTTTCTTCATCGCCTGCAACTTTCTAAATGACCCAGGTGCGCTGCATGCTGACATCATAAAGCCGCGCACACCTTTGTCACTGAGAAAGCGCTGGGCGGGAAGCTGAGGACGTGGTCGCAGCAGCTCCACCTCCATTTTGTCTTCTAAGCAGCGGCGCTTCAGGATCGCTCCCTGCTTAGCGTCTTACTTTGACGATAAATTGAAAGCTATAAATGCTGTCCCAGACCCCGATGCCTCATGCCTGGCTGATTGCTGCAGTGCCATGCTACAATTGGTACTGTGGGTGAATTGAGGCCACTTTCCTGGTGTCTTCCCCTAATTTGATGAGTTTCAGAAGCTTTTAGGGCTGCTTGAAGGTGTTGTGTATGCGTTTGATTTTTCCTCCCATTGACATGAATGGCGTTCGGTGAATATTCGTTGAATAAATCGGCGAATATTGTAAATTCGGCAATCTTAATTCAAAACGAACATTGAAATATTCGCTCATCTCTAGTGATAAGTTTATTTTCCCTCAGCTCCTCACTGTCTGAAGCTGCATCTCTTAGGAATACACAAGACATTATGCACTCAGCATTTATAGATATGAGATAGCAGCGTGAGTCAGGAGAGGTATAAAACTCTGCAGCTAATCATTGCTACTTCACTGCTTCCTAGCACATTTGTTAAACTATCTTTGTTGCCTATAGCAACCCATTACAGTGAATCATGTAGGTGTTCATGCTCTCGGGCAGTCGCTAGGAACACGATGCCAAAGGGTTTTGATCTAAAAACCGGAATAATGTTTATTTTCACTGAAGAAGACAGTATTGAATTAAGTGCACTGCATATGATTGGATACTGACTTCATTTATTACTAAGAGCTACTGTTATATCTGGGGTTCGGCTTAGTAGGGAAAGCCAACACGTTACTGGCTAGGGTGCAAAATACTTGCCATGCCCCAGGTGCTGGCAACTCACACTAGGCTACTGAGATCAAGCCTTGCCAGTGTATGGCAAATACGGGTTTCTTACCTTGCAACTGCCCCCTTTTCTGCACCCAACCTGTAGACCATAATACCCCTTGAAAATAAAAACATTATTCATGAGTTCTTTGGATTATATTGGCCACAGCGTACAGTTTATTAACAAACAATAACATATAACAAATACATATCAATTATTGATATAATCTCTAACATGAGGCGAGGGTTCTTGGAGCTAAAAAATCTGGCTTTTATTTGGCAATAACCAACGAACTTCAACCACCATGTTACCATCAGCCGTAAACCACCAGCTCGAGGGCACCAAACAACCCATTCAGGAAAGACTAACCACCAAAAGCTCCCAGGGTAAGAGCCCGTCCAGAGGCCATAGCCGAATGTCAGATCAACCCCGCCTCATTTTAACTGTCCGGAATTACTCACAATTCCTTTCCCCGACGAATCAGCGTCAACTTCAAGAACCCCACCAACCTAGCCACTGTGACGAGGCACCGCTCTACTCCACCTCCTAAAAACATCCATCATTCACGTACATTTTCCACCCTGCTCGACTTTGTAAACAATATATATATATATATATATATATATATATACACACAATAAACAACCCCTAAAAGATACCTGTAAATTAAAAAAAACCCACACGTTAATCCAACCTACCAACAACCAAAAAATTGGGGAGGGTGAGTGGGTCTTCACTCTCATGATTCTTTTTGAAAATGGCAATATTCCCGCCATTTTTCCCCAAAACTAGTCCCTAAGCCCACCCCCTATAACACCCCTTCTTAACCTCCATCCATCCCTATCCGTCCTATAACCCCTTCTGAAAACCCTCCCCTAGCCAACTGCAGTAATGGGGTGCTTCCATCTAGCTATGCCTATTCCAGCCCCCATTTAGAGGCACTGCACATTGCATTTAGTGCCCTTTAAAACAAGATCCATGAACATCAATAGCATTTGCTAAGCTGTTACATACGGAGCATGTAAGAGATGGTCCCACTCAAAAAGAGTTAACCCCACTGACAGCTGTAATGATAGATACCTTCTATGTGCAGTCACGCTGATTTTAGTTAAGTAATAGCCACTAGGAATTAATGCACTGTGGTAATTTCCTGTATTAAACAAAAATCTGTTCCTTATTTAATAAAAGCAACAGATTTCTACTGCTCTCCAGTAGTAGAGTGAAGTGTACCGTCACACTGCTCAGCCGGTTCTGCATTCGGTTTTTGGAACATAATGAGACAATTGTGCATCTGTCACTGAGCTGAGAACTGCACGAACAAAATATCTGATGAATAAAATTGTGATGTAGTAAAATCCTCCGGCCTCCTGGCACAGGAGAAAATCCTTTCAAACTAACTTTTTCACTCCTAAATGGCTGCTTGTATCAGTCATACTAAACATAGGCTTGGGATTGAGAATATGAGGCTCCTTCTTACATATGTTACAGTCCACATAACGGAGCTGCTTTGTAATAATGGCAAACTGGAATTCTGCAAACTGTTATGTTCCTGAGCTATATATACAGCGGGTGAAATAAGTATTGAACATTTTACCAATTTTCTAAGTAAATATATTTCTAAAGGTGTTATTGACATGTAGGTTTATATATTGTCCACCGACTCCTTGCTCAGGACAACCATACACAACAACCTTTGTTATGTATTCTGACATATTGCAAGGAAGCTGCAGTATCTGGTTTCCAAGCGTTTTAGGTGTTGTGTCTCTCATGTGAGCATCAGGACTGGACCTTGGAGAAATGAAAGAAGTACCTGGTTTCTTTTACATCAAGTGATGGAGACCTGGGGAAGAAATTATCTCAGACTGCACTATGGGAAGAAGAAAAGGCCACAGGGGCAGTGCAGTGCTCTGGTCAGTAGTCCACAATGTGGAATCCTTTGTGAATGGTTTCAGGAACAGGAAAGAAAAATAACTTCCAAGATTCTCAATTCAATCGAGCATTTTTTGGATATGCTCAAGAAACAAGTCCAGTCCATGTAAGCCCTATCTCATAACATAAACATCTGCTGCTCGCATCTTGGTGCTGGATACTGCAGGTCTTCAGAGGTTTTGTGGAGTCCTTGCCTCAATTAGTCGGAGCTGTTTTGGAGGTACAAGGGAGACCTACAGAATATTAAGCAGGTGGTTTAAATATTATGGCTGATCAGTGTACAGTCTGTGATTCCATGGGCATCACATGTAGTAAAGCAATCATAGCAAGCAATCACAGATTACATCCTTGCCTGTCCTACCCTCGGCCTCTTCGCAGTTGCATTTTCACTAACTTTCTCTGTCCGCCGCTGCTTTCCACCCGTGGAGTGATGGTATAAGTGGAATAATATGTCACTGGAGGAAGATACAATAAAACTAAACTTGGTATCCTTGTTCTCAGAGGCTCTATTAATGCCAGATATTAGATATAGTACTTATATTTGCCATTTCTACACACAGAAGAATTGGATGATTCAGTTTTGAGAAAATATTGACTATAAATGCTGGTGCCAAGTGTAGCAATCACTCCTAGAAATCAATCATGTTGTACCATTTATCTGCCAACAAACCGCTAAGAAATGTAAGCTGGAAGCTACCGGTAGTTGGTTACTTTGGACAGGCCATGGTCAGGAACATAGTCAAAGTAGCTACAGGGAATTAACCAAGCAAAAACACGTACGTTATTCTTCAGGTGAAATGTGAAGGCTGGATCCCCCATAAATGAGAACCTCAGGAGTCCTCTGGTTGAGTGCCAACAAAATGCATTGACTAGCAGGGTCTTTGGAATTAGGAAAGATGAGTAATACCAACCTTTAAATGCTCTTAAATTCTACCAATCACCAGTCTGGGGCATCCCTTTGTATTCAATAAAAGAGTTGACATCTCCAGGCTTGTGGTTATTCTAAACATAAGTTTTTATCAGATGTGCTCTCAAGTGTCCCTAATGCCCCGAAAGGGCCTGACTTTTGACTAAAAGACACGCTTGTGCCGTCATTTTTTAGGGGTTACGGAATGTGCAGTCCACATGGAAATGTCATTTAGATTAGGACCACACCTCTATGTCCTTGTAGTTCCTCCAGATGATCACTGAACATCACTTCTCAGCCTGGCAGTCGTGTGTGATCTCCCTGGACCCAGACGCTTATTGTACATGGCAGGTTTCCAGAGGAATAGCACTACTGTATTATATCCCGAGGCTGTCCCTGGGCTTATTTCTTCTTCACACGTCATGGTAAGGGATGATTTTATCATATAGAGTGATCTACAGTCTGGAGCTGTGACACCTTTATACAGAAATGCAACAAATGAAAATGTATACTTGTCCTTAACGGTTAGAGAGGAATAGTTTTTACCATCTCACTATTTTCAATAGTTTTCCTATTATTTTTTTGTGCATAAACACTTTGCAGCTCTTGTTGATCAAGCCATGATGCATAATTACGGGATATATTTTGATATACTGACCCCTTAATTTCAGACGTGAGTTACTGGTATGCCTGCGCCTGTCACAAGTGCCTGTGGTTTTCTATGTGATGGGAAGGTCTTGCCATTTGATATATTTGCATCAGCACTTGGACTCCTCGTTTGTCCCAAAAATAGCAGATGTCATGCAAGTGCAGCATATCCCATTCAGAAGCAATGCAATGATTCAGATCTGTGTAGTAGAGAGATACGGCCATGATTAGAGGTATTGCTGGGTGATAATTCACCACTGATCACTGTGTCACAGGTTACATTAATGTCAATGAGTCATAATTGTACATGTGAATTACAATATATCTGAGAACGGTTTTCTATTCTGTAAGGGAGGAAGTACAGTAGCTTTTACCTTAAAATATTGGAAATCTGTATCTGAATGAAAGTCCATTACACACGTCTGACCATCGCTGAAATAAATCAATACATACATGGTCCTATTAGCAGTTATTTACCCTTCAGCGGACATTTTCACACATTACCCTTCATCCATAGGCTTGGCTGCTACATGATATACTACCATACACTATGTAGTCTCAGGGCTCAGGGAACTAATGTAGATCCTCTGTTTTTATAAGAATCAGGCCAATGTTTTCTTTATTGTCCAATTTTAGCTAAAGGGGATAGCCAAGATCTCACCCTCATCAGAAAAAAATATTTTTCCGCACAGTGTGCCCATTTTAAAGACATCTGTGATTTTATTGTGTGTCATTGCAGAGATTCTGGTGTAGGGCATGTCTCAGGATTGTGCCACATGATGAGACTTCATTTCACATAATGGCATATAACCAAAGAATGGGAAAAGTGACTGAATCCCAGGAAAGAGAAGTGAATGCAAAAGTCCAAGAAGTAATATATATATTTATTAAATGCATATTCAATATATGGGTAGGATAAAAACAGAGGTGCAGTGGTGATGAACTAAGCAGTGTGTTCCTACACCCCGACGCGTGTTTCTCTATGCTTCTTCCAGGGGGCGTTTCAGGAATTTTTGCAGCTGTTACGAGTTCTATCTTGTTTGGTAGTAACATATGCATACTGGTAGTACCACTTCAGCTGCACCCTTATTCCACATGATATGTACACTAAATGAGAAACTGGGTAAGTGTACATTTCATGTGGAATAAGGGGTCAACTGAATTGGTACTATCAGTATGCATATGTTATTACCTAACAAGATAGAAGTCGTAACAGCTGCAAAAATTCCTGAGACGGCCCCTGGAAGAAGCCTAGCGAAACACACGGCGGGGTGGAGGGACACGGAGCTTACATCTTCATCTCTGCACCTCTGTTTTTATCCTACCCGTGTACTGAATATGCAGTTAATAAATATACTTATCAATATTACTTCTTGGACTTTTTGCTTTCACTTCTCTTTTCTGGGATTCAATCACTTTTCCCATTCTTTGGATAAATATCATAAGTTGAAGTGTTGTCCTCTTGCGTTCTGCTTTATTGCAAGGGACATTTTTTGTATATGTACTGATTTCCCATAATGACTCACTCTCATGACTGTAAGCACCGTGTTATACGCTTCTCCATTTCTTAGTGAAAAATGAGCAGCACTTGGAGTTCTACTCCTTTGTTTTACAGACCAATTCACTTACATGGACGAATGTGATCTGCAAATTGGATAAAAAATGGACATTGTTTCACAGATAACCAGTTTGCCAAAAAAAATCTGACATGTTAACATATCCATAGACTATATTGAGTATATAGTCTGTCTGTGAAAAATACAAACAGAACATGTACAAGAATAACGAACATCTGAATCAGGCCTAAGTGTATTAGAAACTGTTTCTGACAAGGTAGAATTATATAATGGGAATCTGTCAGCAGGATTTCACATCACAAAACTATTTAAATGCGCATGTAGCTCTTTGAAAGCTAAGTCCAGAGCTACATTTCCATGGCCAGTCCTTCCCTCCATTACTGATAAGTCAGTGTTTTAATTGATATGCAAATGGCTATAGTAGTCCTGCAGCCTCTGTCACTCCAGCTCTATTCCTGATCTGTGCCGCCTCCTCCTGATGTTAGGAGCCAAGAGTCAAGCTGTTAGAGCCTAGAGGCTGTCAGTCTAGCAGAAGGAGGCTACACAGAGCAGGAAATAGAGCTGGAGTGACAGAGGCTTCAGATCTACCAGAGGCCTTCAGCACCATTTTCATATCAATTCAAAGACTGATTTTTCAGTAACAGAGGAACGGACTGGCCATATAAAGGTATTGCTGGACTACATGCACATATAAATAGTTTGGAGGATGAAAACCTGTGAACAGATTCCTTTAAGAAGAAAACAGCTGAAAATATTCTCTTTGTTTTGCTCTGAATTTGATAGGTAAAAACATGTGAAATTACGTAATGCAAATGATCCTCTACTAAATTTGACATTTCAGGTCTCATGCAAATTGAATATGGATCACATGAAAATAAAGGCTCTATTGTCATTTCTAGAACAGCTACAACTTTCCTAACATTGGGTTTAAAACTTGTGGGCGACGTGATAAAAGTACTAAGCAAAATATAGTATGTAACATCCGGTTTTATGGAAGCCACTTTTTCTTTGTGTTCTAGTATTTCTTTGAATTTTTTGCACCATGTTTTTCAAACTGGCAAACATATTTATGAATTTGGAGCAAAATCTAAAATGCTCTATATTTTTGCTTTTAACCTGTTTAGCAACTTTTTAGTGCAAAAAGTAGAATTTTCAGTTAAAATATTGCTAAATTTTCACACAAAAAATGGTCTGGAGTACATTTGCTCAAAAATTTAGCAACTTTTAAAAAAGTCACAATTAATGAATTAGCTGAAAACATCTGGAAAGCCCAAACCCCACACATAATGACTATTAAAAAAAAAAAAAAATAAAAAAAAAAAAAAAAATATATATATATATATATATATATATATATATATAAAATAAATGAAAATGAAAAGAATAATGCATAAATTAAATACAGCAAAAACTGTACAAAAAAGACACATGGGCCCAATCTACTATATAATTGTCTAAGGGTCACTTCCGTCTGTCCTTCTGTCTGTCTGTTGCGGATATTCATTGGTCGCAGCCTCTGTCTGTCATGGAAATCCAAGTCGCTGATTGGTCGCAGTCAGTGCCCGCTCCATAATCCCCTCGAGTCAGCGCTCACACAGGGTTAATGGCAGCGTTAATGGACCGCGTTATGCCACGGTGTAACGCACTCCGTTATCGCTGCTATTGACCCTGTGTGACCAACTTTTTACTATTGATGCTGCCTATGCGGATATAATGTTAAAAATAATAATAATAATAAAAAAATAGTTATATACTCACCGTCCGTCGGCCCCTCGGATCCACAACAGGCCTTTCCCGCTCCTCGCGATGCTCCGGTGACCGCTCCATGCATTGTGGTCTCGCGAGATGATGACGTAGCGGTCTCGCGAGACCGCTATGTCATCATCTGGCGAGACCGCAATGCACTCTTGGGACGGGAGCGCGCGATTAGCGTCGGTAAACTCTTCGCCTGGATCCGGGGCCAACGGAAGGTGAGTATATAACTATTTTTTATTTTAATTCTTTTTTTTTAACAGGGATATGATGCCCACATTGCAATATACTGCGTGGGCTGTGCAATATACTACGTGGGCTGTACAATGTACTACGTGGGCTGTGCAATGTACTGCGTGGGCTGTGCAATGTACTACATGGGCTGTGCAATATACTACGTGGGCTGTGCAATATACTGCTTGGGCTGTGCAATATACTGTGTGGGCTGTGCTATATACTGCCTGGGCTGTGCTATATACTGCGTGGGCTGTGCAATATACTACGTGGGCTGTGCAATATACTACGTGGGCTGTGCAATATACTACATGGGCTGTGCAATGTACTACGTGGGCTGTGCAATGTACTACGTGGGCTGTGCAATGTACTACGTGGGCTGTGCAATGTACTACGTGGGCTGTGCAATATACTGCGTGGGCTGTGCAATATACTACGTGGGCTGTGCAATATACTGCGTGGGCTGTGCAATATACTACGTGGGCTGTGGGCTGTGCAATATACTGCGTGGGCTGTGCAATATACTACGTGGGCTGTGCAATATACTACGTGGCCTGTGTTGTACACTACGTGGCCTGTGTTATATACTACATGGGCTGTGGTATACACTACGTGGGCTGTGTTATATACTGCGTGCTTGGGCTGTTATATACTACGTGAGCTGTGTTATATGCTACGTGGGCTGTTATAAACTACTTGGCTGTGCTATATACTCCGTGGGCTGTGTTATATACTACGTGGCTGTGCTATATACTCCGTGGGCTGTGCTCTATACTCCGTGGGCTGTGCTATATACTACGTGGCTGTGCAATATACTACGTGGCTGTGCTATTTACTATGTGGGCTGTTATATACTACGTGGCTGTACTATATACTACGTGGCCAGCCGCAAAAAATCAGCGACAGGCGCAGTCCGGCCACGAATTGGCGCGGGATTTGAACCACGCTTCGCTAATTCGCGGCCGGCCAAATCCTGTTTATTCATTGCATTATTCTGAAATCTTCATAAATAAACTCCATACATATTCTAGAATACCCAATGTGTTAGAATCGGGCTACCATCTAGTGTGTTATATGAATATTGTAAACTTTTCATTCTTGCAGCGATTAAACACTATATAAATAAAAGTGTAAAATCCCTTTGACTGGTTTCCTTAAAGGGGTATTTTTAAAGGGAACCTGTCAGCAGGATTGTGTACGGTAACCTACATTCAGTGTCAGGTTGCACCGTTATACTGATTACAATGATACCTTGGTTGATGAAATCCGTCTTGTGGTTGTTGTTTAATCTTTATTTTCAGTTTTGAGTTAATGATATGCTTGTGCCTCTGGGCAGCCTCGAGGGGGCTCTGCGTGTGGTGCTCTGATTAGCTATTCATCAGTATGGCTTCTGACAGGATACTGATCCCTCACTGACCTGCCCCCTAGTTTACATAAGGAATATTATATATAGCTTGGAAAAAATATCCCTCGTGGCTGGCAGGCGCCTGCACTTGCACCATTATCGCATCCATAATGCGCAGATTGAACAACAACCACAAGACAGATTATTTCATCAACCAAGGTATAATTTTACAGTATAAGAGCACCAACCTGACAGTGTCTGTAGGTTACGATACACAATCCTGCTGACAGATTCCCTTTAAGTTTGAAAGTTGTCCCTTCTCCAGTGTAAAGGCTTCATGATCGCTGGGGTCTGACAGCCGTGGCCCCCAGCAATTCCAAGAAATGGGGCCTAGCTGAATGGAGTGGTAATTGATCATCTACATTCCTGATAATTTTTTTCTAATGAGAATGCTAAACACAAACACCAGCTGATGATGCTGCGCTTGGCAAATCTCTGGCGCTCTCATTAAGAGTGAATAGGGCAGATGTGCACATGATCCATTCAGCCGGGGGTCTTTATAGCCCCTGTTCTTGGGATCAGTGGGGCCCACTGTAGTTGGACCCCCAGCGATTGGAAAGTTATCTGCTATCTGGCGGGTTGTAAATAACTTTCAAACTATTTAAGCCCATTTGATGTTTTTGAGGCCATCAGCAAAAATCTCTTCACTTTCAACTGTCGTCAAGATACTCTACAGAAAGTAGGAGTGAGAAGACCCTCATAGCGACTGGTCCTGACATGAAGCAGCTGCCGGACTACAACATCTGGTGATGTAGACAGACCGACCCCGACTTACAGTACAGTAGTTGTTATGTAAATTAATTTTTTATGAATAGATAACTATTTCCAGGACAATGTTTTCAAAGAAAAAAAGAAGGATTTAGAATTATAGAACTGGTACTGAAGAACAAGCTGTAGGATGGAGGCCTTTCCTTTTCACTACCTATGGGTTGTACAGAGCCATATCGCAGCCCCCATAGACTTATATGAGGCTCTGCACTACTTCTGTATGCCACCATCGCAGGGGAGTCCAGAAAGAGCTTTTCTGACAATTCTTTTATTGAATTTATTAAGAAATAATTTTAGTATTCGCCATTAGGGGCTGTTCTTCCCTACAAGAATTGTGGGGCCAATTCATTAGGTGTTTAAGGCAGAATTGTGAGGTAAAACACCTCAATAACTCGGAAGTTGTGCAAAATTTTGAGTATTTTGACATTTTCATCCCAGTTCCTTTCAGCTTCGCCATTATGGCTATGCACACACACAAATTCATAAAATGTTATGCCAACTTAGGGGTATCACTTACTCCAGAAATGTACACCAGTCCATGAATGGAGATAATCTCTGGCAAAGGTGCACACCAGTTGTAAGATATGCCTAATTCATTTAGTGGCGTGCAATTCTTAATGAATAAATCCCTGTTCATTAAGACTGGCATGCACAACAACAGTCTTAATGAATCGAGGCCTACATGCCTATGATTTTGTGTTATGGTGCTGCTGGGATCGCTCTTAGCCTCCTGCAAGTAGTCGTGGCATCTACTTGAGGCCTTACTGTCTGTTTGAGACTGAGGGCTCGTTCACACGAGCTTATAACATTGCCAAGTGCTATCCGATGTTTTATATACTATGGGGTATGGCAGATCTGCAATTTTTTTCTTATGCCGATTCGGCATGAGAAAGCAATGACAGCATACTGTGAGTGCATCTGATAATCGGATCACGCAAACCTATGCAAGTCTATGGGTGTGTGTGAAACATCGCACTGCACTCGGATGTTATCCGAGTGCAGTCTGACACACCTGTGTTGTGATTTTCTTATGCAAGAGAGAGAATAAACAATAAACTGACACTCGGCTCAAACTGATTAGCATAATCAGCCATATTTTTTCGCATGGGAGAATTGATGGCCGTGTGACTGCAGCCTAACAGCAATTTTATAATGAAGGCCAGGGACTGCATCTGTGATAACACCTTGTACATCTAAATTTCTGACTGACTCCCATTTACTAGAGTTAAACTTAATTTAATACAAACCATTATTTATAAACCAGTTTATTAACTTGTAAACTATTATGCTTTTTTTTGTTTTTTGTTTTGCACCATTAAATGTAATTGAAATTTGCAATTACTTAATTAAAATAAGCAGAATTAGTTACGATCTTATGATTTACTTTAACATCCAAGCTTTTATATGCTATGATTTATTGTTATTGTCCCCGTCATAATGCTTCTGTTACACTGGTCGGCTATTTATTCAGCTGCTTTATGGTGCATCACAAATAACAAAACAAATATAGAAAACATTTTGCAATACTTTTTGTCATATACATATAAATGTTGACCATCCATGAAATAGTAATTTAGCATAGAGGGATGGAGTATTACAGCCCACACTCTGAGAAATAGATGATGGGCAATGGAGTAAAGTAAATCACCACCTAGAAAGGTTGTCAATCTACAACAACTTTTCCTTCTTGCTCTTAATCACTACGGTAATAGTCAAAAGTGCAATAATTCTATAGTTAATATTTCTTTATAAATCACCACCACGGGATCACTAGTTGGTTTTGGAGTTCATTCAGGCTTGGACTGGCGCACAGGAGAACAGGAGAATCATCCGGTGGGCCCCTATATAAGAGTGAGTCACCACCCTCTAATATGAGCAGTACTTGGCACTATATTATTGAATCACTATGTACAGATAAAGGCAGCATCTTATTCATTTACCAATCTGCCCAGTTCATCTACTATATAATTGTCTAAGGGTCACTTCCGTCTGTCTGTCCTTCTGTCTGTCTTTCTGTCACGGATATTCATTGGTCGCGGCCTCTGTCATGGAATCCAAGTCGCTGATTGGTCTCGCCAGCTGCCTGTCATGGCTGCCGCGACCAATCAGCGACGGCCACAGTCCGATTAGTCCCTCCCTACTCCCCTGCAGTCAGTGCCCGGCGCCCGCTCCATACTCCCCGCAGTCACCGCTCACACAGGGTTAATGCCGGCGGTAACGGACCGCGTTATGTCGCGGGTAACTCACTCCGTTACCGCCGCAATTAACCCTGTGTGACCAAGTTTTTACTATTGATGCTGCCTATGCAGCGTCAATAGTAAAAACATCTAATGTTAAAAATAATGAAAAAAATAAAAAATCATTATATACTCACCGCCGCGTTTCCCGCTCCTCGCAACGCTCCGGTGACCGCTCCATGCAAGCGGCAGTTTCCGGTGGCAAGGATGGTCTGCGAGAAGGACCTGTCATGACGTCACAGTCATGTGACCACGATGTCATCACAGGTCCTGCGCGCCTGCGCGAGAAGGTGGCGACAGGACTACAACGGGCCCTCGGAAGGTGAGTATATGTTTATTTTTTATTTTTTAACCTGTGACATACGTGGCTGGGCAATATACGACGTAGCTGGGAAATATACTACGTGACTGGCCAATATACTACGTGGCTGGGCAATATACTACGTGGCTCTGTGCTGTATACTACGTCGCTGTGCAATATACTACGTGGCTCTGTGCTGTATACTACGTCACTGGGCAATATACTATGTAACTGGGCAATATACTACATTGCTCTGTGCTGTATACTATGTCGCTGTGCAATATACTACGTGGTTGGGCAATATACTACGTGGCTGGGCAATATACTACGTGGCTGGGCAATATACTACGTGGCTCTGTGCTGTATACTACGTCGCTGTGCAATATACTACGTGGCTGGGCAATATACTACGTGGCTGGGCAATATATTACGTGGGCTGTGCAATATAGTACGTGGACATGCATATTCTAGAATACCCGATACGTTAGAATCGGGCCACCATCTAGCTGTTATATAAATCTGTGATTGAGGATAATGTCACATTTCCATGTAATAAAAAAGTGGGGTCCTGGAATTGGTTACTGGTGGGCTCTTGGCACCTCTGTCCGACACTGCGTTCATTACACATTGGGTTCTTCACATGAACCTAGGATATTGTATAAATCGGTGTAGGATGTGTTGTCTGGTGATGATTTTATCAACAATGTTCAAATTGTTCCCCAAAAGCCTCCATTTTGCCGATGACCACTGGTATCACAACTGCCAGATTGTGCCATAGTCTTCGACTTTCAATTTCCAGGTCTTCGTATTTTTATATTTTTCAGGCTTTTCCATTCCTTTTCCCTCAACCCTGCTATCGCCTGGCATTGCTATGTCGACAATCCACACACTGTTTTTCTCTATGATGGTTGTCAGGTGTGTTGTGTAACATTATTTTGCCTGTCTGTATGTAAATGTCCCACAATTTTTCACGAGTTCATTTTCAACCATTTCTTTCCACTAGTTTTTCTTAGCAGGCAGCTGTTATTTTTTCCAAATGTTCCCGTTGAATCATTTTTGCTACAGTATTGTATCACTAATTGTAGTCAGACTGTGCAATTTTTTGTTACAGTAACTGAGTACGTGATCTCCTGTTTTGTCTGATTCCTTTCACTGTCTACGCTTGGTAGTCCATTTATTGGCAGCAGCAGTCACTCACTGACACCAATGGAGGTCAGGGCTGGATCTTGAGGGAAAAGTATAGCTAAATATTTTTTTTTATATACATGAGCAGCTATTTTAACAAAATGGAGTGCCCCTTTAATGAAGAATAACAAGTGAAAAGCACAAAAAATTATATTTATTTAAAGGGGTTGTCTGGGCTTTTGTATAATTTGTGTGTGTACCTAGGCTGCTCTACTGACCATGCATCGGTTGCCAATTTCGACGTGTGCTTAGTACGAGCTCCTTTCTCACTGTGAAATATTCTTTCAATGCACATTGACAGTGCGCTCTCTCAACTGCGCTGATGAGAAGTGATGTACCTGCAAGAGAGTGCAGTATCAGTGCACATTGTAAGGCTACTTTCACACTAGCGTTAACTGCAATCCGTCACAAAGCGTCGTTTTGCAGAAAAAACGCATCCTGCAAAAGTGCTTGCAGGATGCGTTTTTTCTCCATTGACTAACATTAGCGACGCATTGCGACGGATTGCCACACGTCGCAACCGTCGTGAGACGGTTGCGCCGTGTTGTGGCGGTCCGCCGGGAGCAAAAAACGTTACATGTAACGTTTTTTGCTCCGGACGGTCCGCTTTTTCCGACCGCGCATGCGCGGCCAGAACTCCGCCCCCACCTCCCCGCACTTCCCCGCACCTCACAATGGGGCAGCGGATGCGCTGGAAAAATGCATCCGCTGCCCCCGTTGTGCGGCGGAGACAACGCTAGCGTCGGTGACCTCGGCCCGATGCACTGCGACGGGCCGAGCCCGACGCTAGTGTGAAAGTAGCCTAAGGAGAGAACGTGGTGAGCAGGGAACAAAAGGTAGGTCAGCTTCTGCCCTCTGATGGCTTCCTGTTTGAGTATCACAGCATGCACTGCGGAATCCCAAACAAAATATCCTAAAAAAAAAAAAAAAATGAAACCGTTTGATAGATTGAAGAGGGAACAGTAGGGACTTAATAATTAAAGTATATTAGAATATCAATTAGATTATTAGAATAAATAGACAATTAGGGTTAAAATCAATACTAGTTTTGGACCACCCCTTTAAGGTCACAGTAAATATAATGTTCTGAGCAGTAATCAAGCCAGTAACAATATGCACACTCAATGGGAGCCTCAGTGGGGACAAGTAGAGATTACTGGGAGCAGCAGGAGCCACCGCTATGGTATATAAATCAATGTTAATAGACCTCTACTCCTCAATATCTCAAAGTTTCAAGCTTGTAAACAGATCTTATAACAGGCAATCCCTAATTACCTAAATAAACAAAATACTCTAATCTTTGACCCTTGGGAAATGCAGGAGGAGAGCTGACATCAGAGGAGAAGAGGAAAAAAAAACGTGGACTTTTTTATTCAGACTCATTTCACTATGATGCTTGGTAGAATGCGGTATATGGATGAAATAATGTGCCCAGTTTGCAATGCAGATCTTAAGTAAGGAAATTTGATTATTTGAATGGGTGCTGGGCCGCTAAACTGCCAAAATGATGGCTCATTACACTGATCTATTGGCTACCACTTTTCACAGTGAGTTGCACAATGTAAACAAGGATCTATGCCACTAATCTTCCTTGTGGCATGATGAATTCACCGCTGTACGCGCCATGAAAGTCTGTATCATAAACGCATGCAAATCTATCAGGTGTACGTCCTATGGATAATTTCCTTAGCAGATCTGCCTTTTGTATTTTGACAAAATGATTCATTTCATTCAAATGATCACCTGTAAAAATCGGCAATTCACTTCCTCTGATTTGTATGTGTTCTGAAATGATTTTTCCCTATTTTGCTACTACAGCAGAATGATGGGAGCGCTGAGATCAGCAATATTGTGTACTCACGTATCCATAATCCTGCACTGAGGTCATTAGAAGCCTCCCAGCATTAACAGTTGATCCAGCGATGATTTTGTAATTTTGCATCTCTTTAGGGAACATCATATTTAAAGAAGTCAGGACATCCATCTTTTAGTTCTGTGAGTAGCAGCGTAATCTCTCGTGTCACATCTTGCATTAACTCATTACTATATTGTAGTTCATTGTGTTAATGGCATCCGGGAGGGATACAAGCAATTAGTAATAACTCTGAGGATTAGATGGGTTGGCTACTTAAGGCTATGTGCACACATTCCGGATTTTTCACTTTTTTTTTGCATTTTTTGGCGGTTTTCCCCTGCAAAAATGCTTAAAAAACACATTAAGCATCCCATCAATTTTAATTAATTCCACAATTTTGTGCCCATGTGGCGATTTTTTTCCGCCCAAAAAAACGCATCGTGGAAAAAACGCCACATGTTCATTAATTTTGCGGATTTTTTGTGGATTTGCCACTATATTATTGCATTGGGAACCTCCGGAAAAATCTGCGAAAAATCCGCATAAAAAAACGTGAAAAAGACGCGAGCGAATTTCCTGTGAAAGTAGTCTGGATTTGCTAAGGAAAATTCTGCAGACTTTCCTGAACGTGTGCACATAGCCTTACTTTTAGAAATGTGCTGGAAAGTGCTGTAAAGGCAGCTCACTGATGTAGTGTTAGTAGCCATGAGCACTGATGTCCTCATCTGACCACTGACGCTCCTCACTGTCTGCACGGTCTTCCCATCCATAACCTGGCTGATGGAGGACCGCTTAGTGAGATCGCTCTTATCAGAGGTCTCCATTTAAAATTTGCACAGGGTCTTGGAAAATAGCGCATTTGCATTGCTGAGCGCAATGTTATTCAATGGTTAGATGGGTCTGATCATATTGTTCTCCATCAGCCATGTTCTGGAAGGGAATTCCATACTGACCGAAATATCAGCCAATTCCTAATATATTTTCTCTGAATGCAGGCAGGCCCTGTAGTGTTTGGCGGAATTGAGATGTCTGTTCTTGTGGGGTGCACATATACAGTATATCGCAAGGCTGCCCTCCTGATCTAGTAGTGTAGTTCTTACTAATAGGCTATAAACTGGTATGCTGCACTACATGTATCTGTGTGACTGACACCCTGTACAAGTCGTATCCGTGTGCTTTACAGGGAACTTGTCATCAGGTTTTCCCAATATAAACTATGGCCATCACCTTTTTTTGCAGCAGTCTAGTAAGCTGTATGTAAGTCCCCAATTTCCTCTGCATAGCACATTTTATTATCCACCCATACATTGCCGTCCGGTCTAATGGATGTTGCTGGCCTTGGCTTGTCACAGTCACTTTCCTCTTGCCTGCTTAATGTGGATGACATGTCTTACATCATCCACACAGTGTCCCCAATCGCACTCCTGCTCAGATGCACGTCGCTCTGCCTTGCGGAGGGAAGTACTGTAATGCGCATGCACCGTGAGAGGCCAAAGAGCACCGATGAAGAGGAAGTAAAGCCGCCATTTGCACTACAATGCTTTGCCCTCAGCAGAGTGAAGTCCGCCTGTGAAGAAGCGCGATTGAGGGATACTGTGTGGATGATGTAGGACACATCATCCACATGAAGCAGGGAAGGAGGACAGCGATGGCAATGAGAGAGTAGGCGCTGGATCAAGACCAGCAATGCCCATCGGACCCCACCCTATGGGAGATAATAAAAGGTATTTTTTGTGCTATCCAGAGGAGATTTGGGACTTAGTAGAATACAGTAAACGAGGCCATAAAGGTGGTAGTCATACTTTATATTGGGAACACCAGGTGGCAGGTTCAATTTACATAACTAAGCACGCACCCTCCCTTCTCCCTCCATTAATGGTTGGTGTCTTTTGCATGTGTGCTTTCCCCGCCATTCACCATGGAGACTTGCTGCATCCTGCAGGACATTAGTATTGTGACCAGGTATTGATAAATACGGCTGCTTTTTATTCTGAGTAGCTAGGTTTTCCCTCAACTGTGCGTGCCATTATTGTGAAGTGGAAGCATCTTGGAGTAGCAAAAGCTCAGCCATGAGCCGCCCCCGAGTGCTGAAACATCTGGTTCACTAAAAACTTCCAGACTGCCTCTAAATGAGCCATAAGCACAAAAACAAGTTTCAAAATGGAAATGGGCTTTTCTGGTCGGGCAGCTGCATACAAGCCCAAGATCACCACGCACAGTGCTGGCTAAAATCCCACTGGACTCTGGAGGGGAATTTTATGCTATCTGCCATCTGATAGACAAATCACTAATCTGTTGTGAGTGTAGGGAAAAAACTACAAGAATGCATAATGCTTACTGTTAATAGACGTAGAACATGTTTTCTGAGAGTAGAGGCTGCAATAGATGCAGAAGTGTTCCAAACTGCATGTTAATGGGAACCAGTCACCTCCAAAAAGGCTATTTACCTTCCAATAAATGAATCCGACATGATTTAAATGTTATTTAACTCCAGATTAGCGCTATGTATAATACATATATATTCTCTTTAATTCTTATTGCTTTGGAATGGGAAATCCAACAAGCTCATGTAGGTGTGATGCTCAGTGTCCCCATACTTTTGGCCATATAATGTATCTAATGCCCCACTCTTTTAAATACAACATCAATAATACAACAAATAATATAATATAAATTATGTTTGTCTTTATAGCTTTTGTTGTATCTGACACAGGAAGACGCTGAGAAAAATTGTCTTGAATAGAAGCGCCATACCTAGAGTGGTTGTTCCACTATCACTTTGCGCTGCTTTATATATACACGTTTTCAGCGTCTTCCTGTTTCACATACCCCTTAAGCAATCTGTCTATCTGAGGAAGCTCTAGTAAAGACCGAAAGGTCATATATATTTTTCACTGTGGATTGGTATTAAACACTTCTTACTTTGAAAATGGATTTCTGAGTAGCAAGTTCTTCATACATTTGAGGACGGATTGGACCGTTACTTGTGCATCTTTCAGCAGGAATGCCCTGTTCTACAATACATTCAGATCACTGACAGACTGAAACAGGTTTTGATCAAGAATATCCCTGTATTTCGCACCATCCATCTTCTTCTCGACTCTAATCATTTTCCCTGCCACTGCTGCCAAAAAACATCCCTACAGTATGATGCTGTCACCACCATGTTTCACTGCGGGGATGGTGTTCTTGGGGTGATAGATGAGCTATGTTGGTTTGGCGCCTGAATTAGCGTTTACCTTGGTGGCCAAAAAGCTGAATTTTGACCTCATCTAGTCACAGCACCTTCCTTCATACATTTGGGGAGTCTCCCACATGTCTTTTGGCAAACTCATAACGAGCCTTACAATTTTTATAAGTAAAATGCCCATTCTTCCAGAAAGATCACCTCTATGGAGTGTACAGGTTATTGTGATCTCATAGTCAGATACTCTAGTCTCTGCTTGGGAACTGTGCAGCTCCTTTAAAAAATCACTGTATTGCTATCATGAAATTATCACTACAGGACTGGTAAACCTGCTGCCTTGTAGTCCTCCATATTGATGAGCACTGTATAACCATGCCTCATCACTGATTGGCAGCTTTCTGCCTATGCACAGTGGATACAGAGAGCTGCCAATCAGTGGTGTGGGTGGGGTTATATGGAGCTCAGCATTCAGAGAACTGCTAGATCTGCAGCAGATAAAACAGTGATTTTATCAAAACTACATCAAGCAGCCCAGAAAGTAACAATGTGTAAATTGCTGTCTCTACCCCTACATCATGCTGCTCTCAGATGGAGTAGTATAAATCTGATGACAGATTCCCTATAAATGGCCTTGTTATAAGGAACCTGTCCCCAGGTTTGGCCAATATGAGATACGGCCAACACCTTTAAGGGCTGATATACAGCATTCTATAATGCTGTATATCTGCCCCCGACCGACATGTAAGAGAAGAAAAAGAACTTTTATTATACTCACCTGATATTTGCCCTTTCCCGGCACCTGCACACTGCAGTACTTTGCTCTGCCCTCAACAGGGCAGAAAAGTATGCTTGTTCAGGAGCGCAATGTTGGGGAGACTGTGTGGAAGACACAGGGTCGCATCATCCACATGAAGCAAGAAGGAGGACGTCGACCGTAAGAAGGTGGGAGTCACCGGACCAAGAACATCGACACCCCTCAGACCGGACCACCCCACAGGTGAGTATAATAAAAGTTATTTTTCTTCTCTCACAGGTCATATTAGTGGCAGATCCTGAAAGGTGGTGACCGTATCTCATGTCGGCCAAACCTGGTGACAGGTTCCCTTTAAGGCTTTATTGACCTTGACATCTTCCTATCCGTATTTACAGGATTATTGATGGATATGATGGATTCATCCTAACCTCTTTGATGAATCATTTACTATCTGTTTTAATCCATAACAGATATTTTTTCCTTACTGCTTTATGATTGACCCTCCAGGTTAATAGCGATGATAAGGTAGTAACGGAAGTGTGGACAGAGTTTTACTACTTCAGAGTTCACATGCCTTAGCTATAATTGACTTCGTAGAAAACTATACTTGGCATCACAATAAAGTAAATAGCTTGGTGTATTGATTCCTGGAACATTGTATTGTGTGTTGTACAGGCTGATGGTTAGATGATTGACGGATGTATTGTGCTGTTCTGCTTCTCACCTTCTTCACTTATGAATAGGTTTTCGTCAAGTAGAAAGAAAACGTAGTAATATAATGCTATAGTATAGGAGATACTGTAAGAGCGCACAATCCAGAGAAATAGTTTGTGCATAATTATTAATTGAATTTAGTGACATCTATAAAAATACAATTGTCCTGGAGCCAAACAGCATTGTGTGCCGGAATTCCAAATGGTCCCGATTAGCAAACTTTGGCACATTGGGGCATCTTTAGTAAAATCACAGTAAAACTTCAGTTTCAGTTGCCCGTAGCAACCAATCTCAGGACAGAATTCATTTTTTCAAAGCAGCTATAGAAGTCAAAGCTGCGCTGTGATTGGTTGCTAAGGATGATATAGCTGGTTCGACCACTATTGATACATCTGCCTAATTTGGCCTTGAAAGGTTTGTCCGTCCATGATATATATACTTAATTATAGAGAGAGTTGAATGTGACATTTTTCTTCAATTTAATTCTATTAAATAAAATGCATAGTAATTTGTTCTACATATATTTCTGTTTTATCATACGATAATGTTGCCTATAATTTTAGTAAGGCCGGAGTCACACTGGACCGTAATACAGACGAGTGCTAAGCGATAAACCAATGTTAATCTATGGGGCAGCTCCCATCATCCGTTGTTTTCTCGGCCGTATTATACGTGCGAAAGAAATCTCAACATGCTGCGATTTTCACCGTATATCGGCCGAGAATCACCAATGAAAGTCTATAGGTGCGGGAAAAACTCGCACACCACACGGACCATCAGTGTGACTTGTGAGAAATACGCACCGGTGTTCTATAGAAAAGCCGACAATTCAGTGCGGTGTACAGTAAAATCACACTGACAGGTTAGACTAGAATAAATGTCTACACATAGAATACTGTAGGTATATATATATATATATATATATATATATATATATATATATATATATATATATGTCAGTGAGACACATATACAGTACAGACCAAAAGTTTGGACACACCTTCTAATTTAAAGATTTTTCTGTATTTTCATGACTGAAAATTGTACATTCACACTGAAGGCATCAAAGCTATGAATTAACACATGTGGAATTATATACTTAACAAAAAAGTGTAAAACAACAACTGAAATTATGTCTTATATTCTAGGTTCTTCAAAGTAGCCACCTTTTGCTTTGATGACTGCTTTGCACACTCTTGGCATTCTCTTGATGAGCTTCAAGAGGTAGTCACCGGAATGGTTTTCACTTCACAGGTGTGCCCTGTCAGGTTTAATAAGTGGGATTTCTTGCCTTATAAATGGGGTTGGGACCATCAGTTGTGTTGTGCAGAAGTCTGGTGGATACACAGTTGATAGTCCTACTGAATAGACTGTTAGCTGTTTTTTTCTTGCCATAATACAAATTCTAAGTAAAGAAAAACCAGTGGCCATCATTACTTTAAGAAATGAAGGTCAGTCAGTCCAAAAAATTGGGATAACTTTGAAAGTGTCCCTAAGTGTTGTTGCAAAAACCATCAAGCGCTACAAAGAAACTGGCTCACATGAGGACTGCCCCAGGAAATGAAAACCAAGAGTCACCTCTGCTTCTGAGGATAAGTTTATCCGAGTTACCAGCCTCAGAAATCGCAGGTTAACAGCAGCTCAGATTAGAGTCCAGGTCAATGCCACACAGAGATCTAGCAGCAGACACATCTCTACAACAACTGTTAAGAGGAGACTTTGTGCAGCAGGCCTTCATGGTAAAATAGCTGCTAGGAAACCACTGCTAAGGACAGGCAACAAGCAGAAGAGACTTGTTTGGGCTAAAGAACACAAGGAATGGACATTAGACCAGTGGAAATCTGTGCTTTGGTCTGATGAGTCCAAATTTGAGATATTTGGTTCCAACCACTGTGTCTTTGTGCGACGCAGAAAAGGTGAACGGATGGACTCTACATGCCTGGTTTCCACCGTGAAGCATGGAGGAGGAAGTGTGATGGTGTGGGGGTGCTTTGCTGGTGACACTGTTGGAGATTTATTCAAAATTGAAGGCATACTGAACCAGCATGGCTACCACAGCATCTTGCAGCGGCATGCTATTCCATCCGGTTTGCGTTTAGTTGGACTATCATTTATTTTTCAACAGGACAATGACCTCAAACACACCTCCAGGCTGTGTAAGGGCTATTTGACCAAGAAGGAGAGTGATGGGGTGCTACGCCAGATGACCTGGCCTCCACAGTCACCAGACCTGAACCCAATCGAGATGGTTTGGGGTGAGCTGGACCGCAGAGTGAAGGCAAAAGGGCCAACAAGTGCTAAGCATCTCTGGGAACTCCTTCAAGATTGTTGGAAGACCATTCCCGGTGACTACCGCTTGAAGCTCATCAAGAGAATGCCAAGACTGTGCAAAGCAGTCATCAAAGCAAAAGGTGGCTACATTGAAGAACCTAGAATATAAGACATATTTTCAGTTGTTTCACACTTTTTTGTTAAGTATATAATTCCACATGTGTTAATTCATAGTTTTGATGCCTTCAGTGTGAATGTACAATTTTCATAGTCATGAAAATACAGAAAAATCTTTAAATGAGAAGGTGTGTCCAAACTTTTGGTCTGTACTGTATATACTGTATATATATTTAATACAGAACTAGATAGCATAAAAGCCGGTAATTCAATTGCCGGCTTTTGCTAAATCATTACCAAACCCGACAGGATATGAGACATGGTTTACATACAGTAAACCATTTCATATCCGTTAGATTTTTATATATCCCTCACTAATAATGTTAGTAGTGTGTGTGTGCAAAATTTGGGAGCTCTATGTGTTAAATTAAAGGGTTAATTCACGGAAAAAACTGGCGTGGCCAGAGAGGGAAAGCCAGTGACTGAGGGTAGATATTAATAGCCTAGAGAGGGACCATGGTTATAGGACCCCCCCTGGCTAAGAACATCTGCCCCCAGGACCTCAGAAAAGGTGCTTCACAGTCACAGCACATGCAGCTGCGCCGCCGATCAGCTGATCAGCCGGCACGATCCAGGAAGCCTGGTTCCCTCTGCAGCTTATTCAGTGAGCACTATATATAGCTTGCCGAATAAGAGGGAACCTGAGCAAATTTGCTCAACTCTAACCACATTCAAGAAATCTATTAACCCTTCAGCTGCTTTACAGGATTTTTTTTTACTTTGAACCAAACATTTTTTTATTTTCACAATGGTAGCAGGAAAAAATGGACCGCAAAATTTGTTGTGCAATTTCTCCTGAACATTACAATGCACCATATATGTGGGAAAACCAGAAGGCAGGACGCAGAAGGGAAGGAGCGCCATTTGACTTTTTGAATGCAAAATTTGCTGTAATAATTAGCGGATGCCATATCGCCTTTAGAGAGCCCGTGATGTGTCTAAACAGTGGAAACTTATGTAGATGTGTGTTGACACTGGTGAGCACCTTGAACCTCCTGGTACTTCCCAGAATTTTATAACATTAAGCCATGAAAATAAAAAAAAAAATCACATTTTTCCCTCAAAAATGTTTTTAGCCTCAAACTTTGTATTTTCATAAGGTTAACAGGAGAAATTGCAGCATACCATTTGCTGTGCAATTTCTCCTGAGTGCGCCAATACCCAATATGTGTAGGAAATCTACTGTTTGGGCTCACAGCAAGGCTTGGAAGGGAAGGTTCGCCATTTGACTTTTGAATTCAAAATTTGCTGGAATAATTAGCAGACGTCATGTTGCGTTTTAAGTGCCCCTGATGTGCCTAAACAGTGGAAACTCCTCACAATTGACACCATTTTGTAAACTAGACCCCTCAGGAAACTTATCTAGATGTGTGGTGAGCACCTTGAACCCCTAGGTGCTATTCAGACGTTTATAACATTGAGCTGTGAAAATATAAAAATCACATTTTTCCCACATAAATGTTATTTTAGCCCCAATTTTTTTTATTTTCCACAAGGTAACAGGAGAAAAAGGAACCCAAAATTTCTCATGAAATTTCTCCTGAGTACGCTGATACTCCATATGAGGGCGAAAACTACTTTTGAATGACAGTGTGCAGCTCAGAAGGGAAGACGCGCCATAATGAAGTTCCAATTTTGCAGATCTAATGAGGTGCCAGAACAGGTGCAGTGATCATATTGACACCTCAGGTGGGTCACAGAATTTTATGCCACTGCCCTGTGAAGAAAAAAATAATTATATTTTTACCTCCAAAATTTTGTTTTAGCCCTGGATTTTATATTTTCACACTGGGAAATGGGTAAAAATGGCACCAAAATTTGTCCCAGAATTTCTGCTGAATGTAGAAATACTCCATATGTTGCTGTATAGTACTACTTAGCCATACGGCGAGACTCAGGAGGGACAGAGCGCTATTTGCCACCTGAAGCTCAGATTTTACTAGAATAGTTTGCGAACTCCATATACAGAGTCCTTAAGTGCTAGAAGGGCAGAATCCTCCCAAAGTGACCTAATTTTGGAAATTATACCCCTTTGGGAATTTACCTACAGGTATAGTAATGATTTTGACTTCATGGGTGTTTTCCAGAAACAAGCAGCAATGGATGTTGCTGAGTGAAAATTGCAAACTGCCCTTGTAGTGACCAGTACGTTGTAGTGACCAGTACATTGTGCCTAGCTCATGCTTCTGGGGTCATGCACCCATAATTTAGGCAGGCTCTTATCGGTACAGAAATACCAAACATGTGGATGCTAAAAGTGGTTTTGGCTCACTGTGCGGCTCAGAAGGGAGGGGGGCAATTGGATTTGGGAGCACAAAATTTGCTGCATTCCTTTTGGGGGGCGAGGAACCATTTTGCTTCCAGTATCATGGAAGCCCCTATATTTCCTTAACAGATGACGGACCTGAGAGGGGACTTTCTTTTTTTGCGGATTGATTTGAAGCTATTGTTAGGAATATTTTACATAACATTTAGGATCACGTTTATCCGGAGCTCTACACTGAGCATTTACATCAGGGTTTCAATCTAAATTTCCTAGTGACATGATTCAGATCATTGCATCTTCCTCTTGCTTAGCTAGTCACAAAAACAGTAATTTTGACAAAGGGTGCCAAAACTTTTACATGCCACTGTAAGTGTGAGCTGCAGTGCTAACGAATGGTTTCCAGGAATTTATTTATAATAACATTTTCTTTATGTATTCCCTCTTTTCTATTCCCCTACTGCACCCTAACCCATTAATACTCGTGTCACTTACAATGTGGCCTCCTTGTCCCCTCTCTTGGATCTAGCACTGCATCCTTGGCCTTTTACAGTGCAATGATTCTATAGTAGTAGATGACATTGTCATTTAACAAGTAATGTAAAGCTTTTTTTCTCATGCATTTCTTGCTCTGAGCCTGTGAAAAAATATTTCCCCAACACTAGCCTTCAGGGGCATAACTTGAAGCTCTTAGGCCAAATGTGCCATTTATAATTGTCATAACACTGGTGTCTTTTTATGTTTCTATGTCTCTCCCTATTTCTAAAGTCACTAGGGATTGCTCGCGAAAGACTCATCATGGGACAGTGAAATATGTTATTGTCCATGTTATTGCAATCTTGCAAAACTCTGGGGCTGAGGTTGAGATGGTGCAGTTGCTACTTTACCCCTTCATAAAAGATATTCTTATATGTCTACATTCATAAGGCTAGGTTCAGATTGCGTTAGGGCAATCCGTTTAGCGCTAAGCTAAAGAGATTACATTCCAGAGGTTTTCAATGGGGTTCAGGTCTGGAGATTGGGCTGGCCATGACAGGGTTTTGGTGGTCTCTTAATTTGCTAGAGGTGTACATACAAATCATCTTCATGTTTTTTAGTTGCAAAGGTAACTGTTTCCATGTAAAATTGTGCTATAATGGTACTAGGCGAGAAGCTACACAGCCCTCCTCCTTTCAGTAATGGGTCCTGCATATGTTTCCTCACTCCTGGATTTCTCCGCAATAAAGAACACCTGTTCTATCATAAAAGAGTAGCCATTTTTTGGAATTGCTGAAAATGTGTGTCATTTTTCTTAATCACATCCTTCTGCAGACTAGATAAATACTTGTACTGTATGTGGAAAAATAATTATATATTGTTTATTCTTAAGCACTTAAGCGTGTTGTGCACTACTGGATTTGACATTTCTGGAATGGTGCCACTTAGAGGTGAGTAAATTATTTTTATTTTCTAAGGGATTCAGCAATAGTTGTGCAGAATTGATCAACCCCTTAAAAAGATACAGTTAGGTCCAGAAATATTTGGACAGTGAGTGAAGCAGTTCATTCTTGTTTGGGAGAACCCATCATGGTAAAGACATTAGTTATGGTCCCTGACACTCTTCGAATACATAATGAGCTAAATGTAGTAATTTAAAATGAAAGTTATATTATGGCATTGCATAAATAAAAATTCTATTTTTGCCGGTCAAAGTGGACCTTCACTTTCATGGACAGTCCAAAAGAGGCTGCTACTTTTTTATGGCGGGATCTTTACATATATGTTGAGCAATCAAGTTGTTTAGGAAATCAAAGTTTTTTTATGCGTTAACAAGCGCTTTACACACGTACAAATTAATGGAAAGTAGACATTGTCCATAATTTGGCATTTATGGAGCTTTTATTTCAATGTTAGAGGAAACTCTTGAGAACATAGTAACATTCTGACAAGCAAATATTAAACCTGGGAAGTAACAGACAAACACTGCATTATCTGATGGAACATTTGGCATCAGCCTACAGTGCAGTGAAGTGTCATGGGTCTTCCAAATAAAACAAGAGGAGTTTTACAAAGGAAAGTTACCCAAAATAAAGCTGATCATCTGTGCAGACCGACTGCTGTTTATATCTACTGTGTGAGCTTTCCTTACTTGTTTGTGCCTCCAGCGTGTGACCACTGTGTAAAAAGACAGTGCACATAGTTAGCAAATACAGTAAGTCTTGCAAATTCCCCAAAGGACAGGAGTCACAAAAACTGTAATGGCTTTTGATAAGCCATGTTTGTGTAAAGTAGAAGCTAAGGCAAAATAGAGCTGCTCATATCCAATCTTCCATAAGTTTCTGAATAGTCCGAAGAAACTTTTTTCCAGTATCCATCCAAAAATGATTATGTATCTGATATTATTTGGAAGGTAGAGAAACCAGAGCAAGTTATTGTCAATGCAATTCTTATATTTTTTCTGTATATTCATCTAATGCATATTAGCCTATCTATTTATATAATTGTCTTACCTTCATTATTCTCATTCATCGGTTTAATTGTACTTACCATATTTGAAGCATTATCAGTTGCAATAGCAAGAACTTTCTTTTCTTTTTTGAGTTCATAATCTTGTAGAACTTTTTCCACTAAGGTCTGGAGAAACTGGCTGCTTTAGTATGAGCTTTAGTATATTTTAAAGCCAGCATCTTAGTAACAAGTTTTTTTGTTGTCACAAAAATATCGAACGTTGATAGCAAAATAGTTCACTCTGTGACGTGTGCAGGCATCCATTTTAAGAAACACAAAGCGTCTCTCGAGAGTCTTTTTAAGATCTTCCTTTTGGTTAAGGGCTTCTTCAATCACTAATTTTCTAATACTTTCTCTTTCCAGAGAAACATCAAGTTTGCAGGCCATTTCTCCATTAAGAGCTGTAAAAGCTGGTTGTGCAAATAATGATAATGGTACACTGTCCTTCACAACAAGCTCGATGAGCTTTCTTTTAAAGACATCTGCTGTCATTGTTACAGTAACTTTGTCACTTACAAAATATCTTGTAACTGATGTTTAAGATGCTTTTTTTCCTCCTTTGCCTGGTGGGAAGTGCTGGTCTCTGGTTTCTTGGTGCTGCTGTGATCTATTTCAATCACAACTTTGTAAACTTCTAGGTGACTGCGTTGTAAATGTCTTTTTCGATTGGAAGCTCTTGAAGGAGCATTTTTATCACTGCCTGAGTATGCACTGATTTTGGCATCAAAGCATTTGTTTTCATCTGGGTCACTTATACACTAACACAAAATGTTTTTTTTATTTTGAGTCACTGAAATGCTCAAGTACAGCTGACTTCATAAGATGCTTCTCAGAAATGTTGTAGTTATGTAAATTCGCTCTCAAAATAATTTTGTCCTTAAAAAAATAAGGTATATTGTAATTCTTGCAAGAATAGGGAAACATGCACTGTATAATTTAGGATAGTAATAAAACAATCTATGCATAAATCTGTAGGACAGATGATAAGTATAAAGTTTGTAAAATATGTTGTTAGATAGCTTTACTCTGAACTTTCAATGTCAGACTTGTCTCAGGGTATAGCTCACTAAATGCTTCACATCATATTTCTTCACAGTCTATGAAGAGGGGAGGAGCGAGGGAGTATGTTTGTGCTGAATCATATTCCAGAGCACACACAAACACAAAAATATATATGTCCTCATCGATCCTGTTACTGTATTTCCGAATTTGAGATGTTAGAAAACAGATTTTCCCCTTATATTCTATGGATAGTGTATATAAGTCATCAGATCAGCTAATTTCTCAAAACATGAGCTAAGAGGAAAAACAAACTAAAACTTCAAGCATAAAGAGACAGCATATACTGGACTATAGATTTATGCACAGTTTATTAAAAGTTTAGATATGCTCTAAGAAACACTTACCTTTATCCTGCTTTCCTGTTCATTCCAGAAGTTCTGAGATGAATGCAGGCATTCCTTCCTTCCCTGTGTGTTTGTTATTTTTTCCCCTTATTGGTAGAGGAGGAGCTTCACTACTTATCATGAACATAAACTGCTGCACAGATTCATCTCAGCTAAACCTCTAGACCTTAGATCAGGATAGGACAGACATTTATGGAACACATCATAACTTTCCCAAATTCTTATGAAAAAAATATTCCCCACAAGCTGCATTGAACTCTGACTCTACCAAAATGGGCTCCGACTCCACAGCCCTGGTTGCACCCAACACCATATCTATCAAGTGGAATGGGTGGTATTGGCATGGTGAATTTACTAACATGAGCTTATGATTCAGATAGTGTTGTGAGTTTGGTTTTTGGGCTCCCCCGGTGGTCACTGGTGGTACTGGACTTGTGTGCTTCACTTTCTCTGTTCACCTGTTTCCATCAGGATATGGGTGTATCCTATTTAGCCTTGCTGCTCAGTTATTCTAGTGCCGGCCATCAATGTAACCAGAGCCTTTCTGTTGCATGTTCCTGCTTCTAGACTACTATCAGCTAAGTTGGACTCTTAGTCCTAAGTTTGTTTTGCATTTTTGTTCCAGTTCACAGTTATGTTATTTTTCTGTAGCTGGAAGCTCTTGTGGGCCGAAATTGCCACTCCGGTGTCATGAGTTGACACATGAGTCTTAAAGTAATTTCGGGATGGTATTTTAATAGGGTTTTCAGCTGACCGTGAAGTTCCCTATTGTATCTTCTTGCTATCTAGTAAGCGGACCTCGCTTTGCTGAACCTACCTTCATACTGCGTATGTCTTTTCCTCTGAACTCACCGTCAATATATGTGGGGGGCTTCTGTCTCCTTTTTGGGGGAATTTCCCTAGAGGTAAGCCAGGTCTGTCTTTTCCTCTATTAGGGTTAGTTAGTCCTCCGGCTGGCGCTAGGCGTCTAGGGATAAAACGTAGGTACGCCACCCGGCCACTGTTAGTTGTGTGGTAGGTTTAGCTCACGGTCAGCTCGAGATTCCATCACCCAAGAGCTGTTCTGTTATTTATGTTCTCTGACGTTCCCTTGCCATTGGGAACCATGACAGTATGGCCGGCCCAGTGTTAAAACCGTTGGCAGAAGAAAGGAGAGAAAAAGAAGTCTGCAGATTTTTTTTTTTTTTTCCTCTGAGCTTGCTCTATAGTTGACTTAGTTGCATTTCTGCTCTAATTGCAGCCTTTGTCTCTCTCTCTCCTTCTAATCCTTGAATGGCTCTGATCTCACCTGATTAAAATGGATCCTCAGAGTTTGGCTACAGGTTTGAATAATCTTGCTACGAAGGTTCAAAATTTACAGGATTTTGTTATTCATGCTCCTATATCTGAACCTAGAATTCCTATACCAGAATTTTTCTCTGGGGATAGATCTCGTTTCCTGAATTTCAAAAATAATTGTAAATTATTTCTTTCCCTGAGATCTCGCTCCGCTGGAGATCCCGCACAGCAGGTTAGGATAGTAATTTCCTTGCTGCGGGGTGACCCTCAAGACTGGGCATTTGCATTGGCACCCGGGGATCCTGCGTTGCTCAATGTGGATGCGTTTTTTCTGGCTTTGGGGTTGCTTTATGAGGAACCTAACTTAGAGATTCAGGCTGAAAAAGCCTTGATGGCCCTATCTCAAGGGCAAGATGAAGCTGAAATATACTGCCAAAAATTTCGTAAATGGTCTGTGCTTACTCAGTGGAATGAGTGCGCCCTGGCGGCGAATTTCAGAGAGGGTCTCTCTGATGCCATTAAAGATGTTATGGTGGGGTTCCCTGCACCTACAGGTCTGAATGAGTCCATGACAATGGCTATTCAGATTGATCGGCGTTTGCGGGAGCGCAAACCTGTGCACCATTTGGCGGTGTCTTCTGAGAAGGCTCCAGAAAATATGCAATGTGATCGAATTCTGTCCAGAAGCGAACGGCAGAATTTTAGGCGAAAAAATGGGTTGTGCTTCTATTGTGGTGATTCAACTCATGTTATATCAGCATGCTCTAAACGTACAAACAAGGTTGATAAGTCTATTTCAATTGGCACTTTACAGTCTAAGTTTATTCTGTCTGTGACCTTGATTTGTTCATTATCGTCAATTACCGCGGATGCCTATGTCGACTCTGGCGCCGCTTTGAGTCTAATGGATTGGTCCTTTGCCAAGCGCTGTGGGTTTGATCTAGAGCCTCTGGAAGTTCCTATACCTCTGAAGGGTATTGACTCTACACCATTGGCTAGTAATAAACCACAATACTGGACACAAGTGACTATGCGTATGAATCCAGACCATCAGGAGATGATTCGCTTCCTTGTGTTGTACAATCTACATGACGTTTTGGTGCTCGGATTACCATGGTTACAATCTCATAACCCAGTCCTTGACTGGAAAGCAATGTCTGTGTTAAGCTGGGGATGTCAGGGGGCTCATGGGGACGTACTTTTGGTTTCCATTTCGTCATCTATTCCCTCTGAGATTCCGGAATTTTTATCTGATTATCGTGATGTTTTTGAGGAGCGTAAGCTTGGTTCACTACCTCCTCACAGAGATTACGATTGTACCATAGATCTGATTCCGGGCAGTAAATTTCCAAAGGGTCGTTTATTTAATCTATCTGTACCTGAACATGCTGCTATGCGAGAATATATTAAGGAGTCCCTGGAAAAGGGACATATTCGTCCTTCTTCATCTCCCTTAGGAGCCGGTTTTTTCTTTGTATCTAAAAAAGATGGCTCTTTGAGGCCGTGTATTGATTATCGACTCTTGAATAAAATTACAGTCAAATATCAGTATCCTCTGCCACTGCTGACTGATTTGTTTGCTCGAATAAAAGGGGCTAAGTGGTTCTCTAAGATTGATCTCCGTGGGGCGTTTAATTTGGTGCGAATTAAGCAGGGGGATGAGTGGAAAACCGCATTTAATACGCCCGAGGGCCATTTTGAGTATTTAGTAATGCCTTTTGGTCTTTCAAATGCCCCTTCAGTCTTTCAGTCCTTTATGCATGACATTTTCCGTGAATATTTGGATAAATTTATGATCGTGTATCTGGATGATATTTTGATTTTTTCGGATGACTGGGATTCTCATGTCCAACAGGTCAGGAGGGTTTTTCAGGTTTTGCGGGCTAATTCCTTGTGTGTGAAGGGTTCTAAGTGTATTTTTGGGGTTCAAAAGATTTCTTTTTTGGGGTACATTTTTTCCCCCTCTTCCATTGAGATGGATCCTGTCAAGGTTCGGGCTATTTGTGATTGGACGCAACCTTCTTCTCTTAAGAGCCTTCAGAAATTTTTGGGCTTTGCTAATTTTTATCGTCGATTTATAACTGGTTTTTCTGATGTTGCTAAACCTTTGACTGATTTGACCAAAAAGGGTGCTGATGTTGCTGATTGGTCCCCTGCTGCTGTGGAGGCCTTTCGGGAGCTTAAGCGCCGCTTTTCTTCCGCCCCTGTGTTGCGTCAGCCTGATGTTACTCTTCCTTTTCAGGTTGAGGTCGATGCTTCCGAGATCGGAGCTGGGGCGGTCTTGTCGCAGAAAAGTTCCGACTGCTCCGTGATGAGACCTTGTGCATTCTTTTCTCGAAAATTTTCGCCCGCCGAGCGAAATTATGATATTGGTAATCGGGAGCTTTTGGCTATGAAGTGGGCTTTTGAGGAGTGGCGTCATTGGCTTGAGGGGGCTAGACATCAGGTGGTGGTATTGACCGATCACAAGAATTTGATTTATCTTGAGTCTGCCAGGCGCCTGAATCCTAGACAGGCGCGCTGGTCGTTGTTTTTCTCTCGGTTTAATTTTGTGGTCTCATACTTACCAGGTTCTAAAAATGTGAAGGCGGATGCCCTTTCTAGGAGTTTTGAGCCTGATTCCCCTGGTGATTCTGAACCTACAGGTATCCTTAAGGATGGGGTGATATTATCTGCTGTTTCCCCAGACCTGCGACGGGCTTTGCAGGAGTTTCAGGCGGATAGACCTGATCGTTGCCCACCTGGTAGACTGTTTGTTCCTGATGATTGGACCAGTAGAGTCATCTCGGAGGTTCATTCTTCTGTGTTGGCTGGTCATCCCGGGATCTTTGGTACCAGGGATTTGGTGGCTAGGACCTTCTGGTGGCCTTCCCTGTCTCGAGATGTACGAGTTTTTGTGCAGTCTTGTGATGTTTGTGCTCGGGCCAAACCTTGTTGTTCTCGGGCTAGCGGATTGTTGTTATCTTTGCCTATTCCGAAGAGGCCTTGGACTCACATCTCTATGGATTTTATTTCTGATCTCCCTGTTTCTCAGAAAATGTCTGTCATCTGGGTGGTGTGTGACCGTTTTTCAAAGATGGTTCATTTGGTGCCCTTGCCTAAGTTGCCTTCCTCATCCGAGTTGGTTCCTCTGTTTTTTCAAAATGTGGTTCGCTTGCATGGTATTCCGGAGAATATCGTTTCTGACAGGGGGACCCAGTTCGTGTCTAGATTTTGGCGGGCGTTCTGTGCTAGGATGGGCATTGATTTGTCTTTTTCGTCTGCGTTCCATCCTCAGACTAATGGCCAGACTGAGCGAACTAATCAGACCTTGGAGACTTATTTGAGGTGTTTTGTGTCTGCGGATCAGGATGACTGGGTTGCCTTTTTGCCGTTGGCGGAGTTTGCCCTCAATAATCGGGCTAGTTCTGCCACTGGTTTCTCCTTTCTTTTGCAATTCGGGGTTTCATCCTCGTTTTTCTTCCGGTCAGGTGGAGTCTTCGGATTGTCCTGGAGTGGATACTGTGGTGGATAGGTTGCATCGGATTTGGGGACAGGTGGTGGACAATTTGGAGTTGTCCCAGGAGAAGACTCGGCATTTTGCTAACCGCCGTCGTCGTGTTGGTCCTCGTCTTCGTGTTGGGGACTTGGTGTGGTTGTCTTCTCGTTTTGTCCCTATGAGGGTTTCTTCTCCTAAGTTTAAGCCTCAGTTCATCGGCCCGTATAAGATTTTGGAGATTCTTAACCCCGTGTCCTTTCGATTGGACCTCCCAGCATCTTTTTCTATCCATAATGTCTTCCATCGGTCATTATTGCGCAGGTATGAGGTACCGGTTGTGCCTTCCGTTGAGCCTCCCGCTCCGGTGTTGGTTGAGGGTGAATTGGAGTACGTTGTGGAGAAGATCTTGGACTCCCGTGTTTCCAGACGGAAACTTCAGTATCTGGTCAAGTGGAAGGGCTACGGTCAAGAGGATAATTCTTGGGTGACAGCCTCTGATGTTCATGCCTCTGATTTGGTCCGTGCCTTTCATAGGGCTCGTCCTGATCGCCCTGGTGGTTCTTGTGAGGGTTCGGTGCCCCCTCCTTGAGGGGGGGGTACTGTTGTGAGTTTGGTTTTTGGGCTCCCCCGGTGGTCACTGGTGGTACTGGACTTGTGTGCTTCACTTTCTCTGTTCACCTGTTTCCATCAGGATATGGGTGTATCCTATTTAGCCTTGCTGCTCAGTTATTCTAGTGCCGGCCATCAATGTAACCAGAGCCTTTCTGTTGCATGTTCCTGCTTCTAGACTACTATCAGCTAAGTTGGACTCTTAGTCCTAAGTTTGTTTTGCATTTTTGTTCCAGTTCACAGTTATGTTATTTTTCTGTAGCTGGAAGCTCTTGTGGGCCGAAATTGCCACTCCGGTGTCATGAGTTGACACATGAGTCTTAAAGTAATTTCGGGATGGTATTTTAATAGGGTTTTCAGCTGACCGTGAAGTTCCCTATTGTATCTTCTTGCTATCTAGTAAGCGGACCTCGCTTTGCTGAACCTACCTTCATACTGCGTATGTCTTTTCCTCTGAACTCACCGTCAATATATGTGGGGGGCTTCTGTCTCCTTTTTGGGGGAATTTCCCTAGAGGTAAGCCAGGTCTGTCTTTTCCTCTATTAGGGTTAGTTAGTCCTCCGGCTGGCGCTAGGCGTCTAGGGATAAAACGTAGGTACGCCACCCGGCCACTGTTAGTTGTGTGGTAGGTTTAGCTCACGGTCAGCTCGAGATTCCATCACCCAAGAGCTGTTCTGTTATTTATGTTCTCTGACGTTCCCTTGCCATTGGGAACCATGACAGATAGTCTGTGGGTGGAATAAATGGGAAGTAAAACCAGAGTTTTTCATTCAAACAATTTACTTGGGATTTCCTAGGGTATACTATGGAATAATATTTTGGCCCTGATGTTTTCTAAGCTGCTTTCTTTAAGTGGCAACATTACCTGCAGGTAAACGAGTATTCTCATGTTATTAATTTGCTTTAGTTAAATGGACAGCATGAAAATAGGCAATTTTGCAATTGGTTAGCTTTTTCCATCTGTTGTCATTCTTATGAAGTGAGAAATTGTATCTTACATATTGTACAGCAGGTAATTGGCCACTTGTGTCTGCCCAGATTGTTGACAAGATTGCGCACTAACTACATTCCATGAGACATGTTAACTCTCCAAGGCTACTTCTCTCCAGCCCATTGATTTCTATACAGCAGTTACCTGCTCTTTTCCCTCCCTCTCAGCTCCTAACAAGCTGCTGATATAAATCTTGCATAACCATCAGCCTGCAGCATCAGCTTCTCCCACAGCAGACAGGACTCTCATTGTCCAGAGCTGTATGCTTTTTCACATGCCCTCTATGTGAAAATATAGTGATAGTAATGTAGACTTCAGAAGAAACCACCAAGAGCTGAATGTGTTACAGCAGAACTTGTGCTGAGCTTTAAAGTTCTATTAATAATTCAGTTCTAACATTCACCACAGCTGTTATTCAAGGAGGAGAGTCCCCCTTGCCAGAAGCCAGGAAGTAAGGAACCTGCATAGTTCTGAGCTATTCAAGAGAAACCTGAGAAAACCCCTTTAACCTTCCACCCCTGTTTTTTGCTCACCTTCTTCCCAGAGCCATCACTTTTTTATTTTTCCATGAATATGGGCATGGGAGGGCTTGTTTTTTGCAGGACGGGTTGTACTTTTGAACAACACTATTGGTTTTACCAGATAATGTACTGGAAAATGGGAAAAAAATTAAAAGTGCAGTGAAATTGTAAAACAAGTGCAATTAAACAATTTTTTTTTACAATGTTAACCAAATGCTAAAACTGACCAGCCATTATGATGGCCTGGGTCATTACAAGTTTGTAGACACCAGACATGTATCGGTTCTTTTGTATTTAAGTGGTGAAAAAAAATTCCAAAGTTTGTTACGAAAAAAAATTGTGTCATTTTACCCGGAGTCGTAGCATCCCCATTTTTTGTGATCTTGGGCTGGCTGAGGGCTTATTTTTTTCTTGCCGAGCTGAGATTTGTATTGATACTATTTTGGTGTAGATACAATGTTTTGATCACCCGTTATTGCATTTTAATGCAACATTGCGGCAACCAAAAAAATGTAATTCTGGTGTTTTGATTTTTTTCTCGCTACGCTGTTTACCGATCAGATTAGTTCTTATTATATATGAATAGATTCTAAATCTGGCGCTACCAAATTTGTGTTTTTTTTATTATTATTGTTTTATCTTAAATGGGGTGAATGGGTAATGATTTAAACTTTCATTTTTGTTATTTTTCAAAATTTTTTTACTTTACGCTTTCTTCAATAGTCTCTATGGGAGACTAGAAGCTGCGATCATCCAATCGCTTGTGCTACAGTGCCGTGCGAAAGTATTCGGCTCCATGGAACTTTTCAACCTTTTCCCACATATCATGTTTCAAACATAAAGATACCAAATGTAAATTTTTGGTGAAGAATCAACAACAAGTGGAACACAATTATGAAGTTGAACGAAATTTATTGGTTATTTTAAATTTTTGTGGAAAATCAGAAACTGAAAAGTGGGGCGTGCAATATTATTCGGCCCCTTCAACGTAATACTTTGTTGCGCCACCTTTTGTTGTGATTACAGCTGCAAGTTGCTTGTGGTATGTCTCTATCAGTTTTGTACATCGAGAGACTGAAATTCTTGCCCATTCTTCCTTGGCAAACAGCTCGAGCTCAGTAAGGTTGGATGGAGATAGTTTGTGAACCACAGTTTTCAGCTCTTTCCACAGATTCTCGATTGGATTGAGGTCTGGACTGTGACTTGGCCATTCTAACTCCTGGATACGTTTATTTGTGAACCATTCCATTGTAGATTTTGCTTTGTTTGGGATCATTGTCTTGTTGGAAGACAAATCTCTGTCCCAGTCTCAGGTCTTTTGCAGACTCCTACAGGTTTTCTTCAAAAATGGTCCTGTATTTGGCTCCATCCATCAACCCATCAATTTTAACCATCTTCCCTGTCCCTGCTGAAGAAAAGCAGGCCCAAACCATGATGCTGCCACCACCATGTTTGACAGTGGGGATGGTGTGTTCAGGGTGATGAGCTGTGTTGCCTTTACGTCAAACATATCATTTGGCATTGTTGCCACAAAGTTCGATTTTGGTTTCATCTGACCAGTGCACCTTCTTTCACATGTTTGGTATGTCTCCCAGGTGGCTTGTTGCAAACTTTAAACAACACTTTTTATGGATATCTTTTGAGAAATAGCTTTCTTCTTGCCACTCTTCCATAAAGGCCAGATTTGTGCAGTGTACGACTGATTGTTGTCCTATGGACAGACTGTCCCACCTCAGCTGTAGATCTCTGCAGTTCATCCAGAGTGATCATGGGCCTCTTGGCTGCATCTCTGATCAGTCTTCTCCTTGTTTGGTATGAAAGTTTAGAGGGACTGCCGGATCTTGGCAGATTTGCAGTGGTATGATACTCCTTCCATTTCAATATGATCGCTTGCACAGTGCTCCTTGGGATGTGTAAAGTTTTGGAAATAATTTTGTATTCAAATCCGGCTTTACACTTCTCCACAACAGTATGACGGGCCAGCCTGTTGTGTTCCTTGGTCTTCATGATGCTCTCTGTGCTTCAGACAGAACCCTGAGACTATCACAGAGCAGGTGCATTTATACGGAGACTTGATTACACACAGGTGGATTATATTTATCATCATTAGGCATTTAGGACAACAGTCAATGAACTTCTGGAGTGAGTTTGCTACACTGAAAGTAAAGGGGCCGAATAATATTGCACGCCCCACTTTTCAGTTTTTGAATTTCCATAAAGATTTAAAATAACCAATAAATTTCGTTCAACTTCACAATTGTGTTCCACTTGTTGTTGATTGTTCACCAAAAATTTACATTTGGTATCTTTATGTTTAAAGCATGATATGTGGGAAAAGGTTGAAAAGTTCCAGGGAGCTGAATACTTTTGCAAAACACTGTACACACTGTAGAGCTTCAGCACTGCTCTGTGTAGCAGAAATGCTCAAAGTTATCTGGCAATGACAACCAACCCATCGGCGACCCATGGTAATGTAACACGGTTGCTTATGGGCGGGATTAGTGACGCCCTTCCGACGCGATCATGCTAAATTTCGCTGTCAGTGCTGGCAGTGTGTGAGTGTTTAGGTTTCAGATTGCTGAGACTAGTTCTTCCTTTACTATACGCTTGTGTTTCGCTGCAGTGAGCTGGTAAGTAATTAGCTCTTTGCTGAGAGCCATGGGCAGGGCTCTCTGATAGGTAAACACCAGCATACTGACTTCATCTGCCAGTAATTAGTTAGTGTTCAGCTAGTGACCTAAATTCTTTGACTTAAGACTGTAAAAAACATGTAAAGCACAATAGAATCTTATCCTAGTTATATAGAATAGTTAATCATTTGGATTGCTCACCTGGTAGAGTTCTGTGTGACACAACCACTATTAGTGTATAGCTACCAGCCACTGCAGCAATCACAAACAATTGTAAGGATTACCAAAAGGGGTAAGGACGTCGTGCACTGCAGGAATGACACAACAGGGTCCAAGAATCTATGAGATGTAAGTGGTTTCAAAGTCAACCTCATTCTTTTCTCAGGACAACCACATGTCTATCAATGTTAACCTGAGGAAGGACACAGGCTGTCTTTGAAACTCGTTGACAATTAAACCAATTTCATCCTATCGATCCTTGGATCCTGTTTTGTTGGTCTAGCAGGAAGTCTCCACCCCCTTAGGTTCTTTGACTTGGTTCCTGTGTTCTGTTTTGTATTTCTTGTGTTCTGACGCCAGCTCGTATTTTAACCACACAATTGTATTCTGTTTTTGTAAGTTATCAAGACTTCTTTGGCTTGTTGATCCGTCCTGCCTCTTCCGGAAGGCAGCCCTTCTGTGGAAACAAGCCACTGGACACGTTGTAAGTAGTGTTGAGCGATACCTTCCGATACTCAAAGGTATCGTATCGGATGGGATCGACCGATATCCAAAAAATATCGGATATCGCCGATACCGATACCCGATACCAATGCAAGTCAATGGGACACAAGTATCGGAAGCTATCCTGGATGGTTCCCAGGGTCTGAAGGAGAGGAAACTCTCCTTCAGGCCCTGGGATCCATATTCATGTAAAAAATAAAGAATTAAAATAAAAAATATGGATATACTCACCCCTCCGGCGGCCCCTGGACCTTAGCGATGTAACCGGCAGCCTCCGTTCCTAAGAATGCAGTGAGTTTAGGACCTGCGATGACGTCGCGGCTTGTGGGGACCCTGGGGACCATACACTGGGAACTTCCGATTCCGATTTCCGATATCACAAAAATATCGGAACTCGGTATCGGAATTCCCATACAGCAAATATCGGCCGATACCCGATACTTGCGGTATCGGAATGCTCAACACTAGTTGTAAGCCCAAATCCCTGTATATGGGTAAAGTATGTTGGGGTTCCTCTGGAATCTGGAAGACAACTTGTTTAAAGTCTGTCCGAGGTAGCCTTTTTCAGCCTGTGGCCTCAGACAGATGTTACATCATTGTGTTGAACCTAGTAAACTCATTCATTAGATATTCTGGACTTTAGTTTATTAGATGCTATTTGAGGGGACCTACTTTTGTGTAGGCCATTGTGCATCAGAAACCTATTGATAAGAAGAAATCCATTATAATATTGGGCATATTAATATATAAAAATTGTTTTTTTCGTCAGGTTTTTTTTTTTCAACGAACAGTTATGGGAAAATGTAACCAAAACATTTCCAAATCTCAATATGATTTTTTTTTGTTTCCGGATATTTTTCAAATTTGTTACAAAACCCCTTCATAGAGGTAATGCTGCAATTAAAAAAAAAAACTTGCATTATTTCCTGAAAGCGGTGCTTTTTTTCCTTCCGCAAATTGATAATGGGGTTTTTGAGGGTATCCTGTCCTTTATATCCTCCTGATGCATCTTTTGCCTTTCAGCAGTTCTGCAGGGGAATGGTCTATCTGTGAGTGATTGGTTCCCTTGTTGATGCCTGATGATCAGCTGTACTATCTGATCACACAAGCATAACATGAACCGGGATACCAGATTTCTTATATGATCAGTTGGACATCACTGTAATGTAGAAACTTACCTGTTAACATCAATATACAGTGTATTATTCAGAGCTCCTTACTGAAAGGGAAATGAGTCTGACTGTAAAAAAATCAATTAATGTTTGCAAATCATTGATTTAGCAATAAGTTACTATGTCAATAATAATTTATTTTTTGGACAGTTGACATTTTTCTGATTGAATTAGTGTAATTTAGTTTTGCCCCTGGAGTTGCCCTTTATGTAGATGTCACTGATGATTGTCAGGGTTTTGTATTTTACTATAAGTAAGGTTTCATTTGGTTTCTAAGTACAGCTGTTCCTTTACATTTATTTTACATTTATTCAGTAGGAAATTATTTGTCCAGTGCATTCTGATCATGCTGAGTGGTGATGACAGGAGGCACGGTGACTAACAAGATGAGTGACAACCGTTGTTTTTTTGTTTGGAGTTGACACCATTAATATAAAAATGAAAGTCATTTGTGGTTCTAATAAAAAACAGGGGGTGTCCTGCTGTAAACTGAGTTAACCTTTTACTGCACAAATTGAAAATGCATAGTGGGGATACACTGACAAAACATGTTTAGAAAATATATAATAGAAGGGAGAAATACACATACTGCCTGTCTGGCCAAAGTAATGGAGCATTCATGAGCTGATATTTGGAAGCAATTTTATTTATTAATTTAGGTGTTTAGAGATCTTGGCTAGGCCATCGTGTCATTGGGACCCAATGTATTCCCCATATCTGTACCTAATAGTGAGAATTACATTCAGAATATGCACATGCCAACCCTAGTTTCATAATAATCTGTATCCATGGCATGTACTGTAATATCGTAATGCACTTCTGTAATGTTGTTTGCAGCCATTAGAGATAAATCATCACGGGTAGCCAATACCTAGTACATTACACAGTACTAAAGCTGCTTCCCATTAGAAAAATTTTGCAGTTGTTCTGTGTTCTTATTCATAGACGTGAGTGCTAATTGGACATATTCCCTGATGGAAATGAATATGGTTAGTGTTTGTCCAAATAAAAAATGTTTTCTTAACCCCTTAGTGACAGAGCCAATTTGGTACTTAATGACCAAGCCAATTTTTACAATTCTGACTACTGTCACTTTATGAGGTTATAGCTCTGGAAAGCTTCAACGGATCCCACTGATTCTGACATTGTTTTTTCATGACATATTGTACTTCATGTTAGTGGTAAAATTTATTCGATATTACTTGCCTTTATTTATGAAAAAATGGAAATTTGGCAAAAATTTAGAAAATTTTGCAATTTTCAAAATTGTTTTTTTGTACACTTAAATCAGAGACTGGTATCACACAATAGTTAATAAATAACATTTCCCACATGTGTTAGGGGTCGAGTTCCCGCCTCTGCACAGGGGGAATCTCGGGCCATCTTCGCTGCGGTCTCCCATTCTTCTTCTGCCGCAGTGGAGCCTGCTCAGCGGAGACGTCGGTCCCAGCGTCTTGCTCAGTCCCACTCTGTACAAAGAGTTACTGCTGCTTTTCCTGCTTCTGCCATTGAAGTCAGTGCTGGGCAGCGGCGAGCAGACGCTTCTGGGACTAAGTCCTGCTTTTCTCGTTCTGAGCATGCCCTGAGTAAGATCTCTCAGTGGAGATCGAGGGTCACATGGTCAGATACTGCAGCTAAGTCCATTGGTCCCTTCAGGAAGGTCCTGTAGGTGCTAGGACTAAATCCTGCTTTGCACACACTGAGCATTCCCAGGGCAAGATCTCTCAGTGGAGATTTAGGGTCACATGCTCAGGTATGGCAGCCTCTCATTGGTCCTTCTAGGAAGGTCTTTTTCTTGCAGCTATATAAGGCTCGCATGGCCGCACGGCCATGCGCTAGTATCAATTCATATATGTGCTTTGCGCCAGTGTGGTTATGCATGAGTGTGTTCAGGGACCCGGCTGAAATAAGCCCCTGGAATACCGGCACCTCCGGTGAGGAGATTGTATGAGTGTGTTCAGGGACCCGGCTGAAATAAGCCCCTAGAATACCGGCTTCTCCGGTGAGGAGATTGCATGTTGCATAACCACTGACGGCTATCAGCTTGGCAGTAAGCTTGTGCTCCTGTGAGGCTAACAGGGCGCAGTGCTTCCCCTTTCACGGCTACTCTGTGGAGTAACAGAGCTAGTCTATACCGCCAAACAGTGCCGCCATTCGCTAGCAGCAGGTTCCTCCTGCACGGTGGACCCCGGGCTGCGAACGCACCCATTATAATAAACATCTCTATTTACTCGGTGCGTTCCGCTAGCCCTAACACATGTCTACTTTACATCAGCACAATTTTGGAAACATAATTTTTTTTTGCTAGGACGTTATAAGGGTTAAAGTTAACCAGCGATTTATAATTTTTCCAACAAAATTTACAAAGCCATTTTTTTTATAGACCACCTCACATTTGAAGTGAGTTTGGGGGGGTCAGTATAACAGAAAATACCCAAACAATTTTTTTTAGTTTTACAAGGGTATAAGAAGAAAATGGACCACAAAATTTGTTGTGCAATTTCTCCTGAGTACGCCAATACCCCATATGTGGGGGAAAGCCACTGTTTGGGGGCATGGCAGGGCTCAGAAAGGAAGGAGCACGATTTGACTTTTTGAACGCAAAATTGGCTGGAATCAATGGTGGCGCCATGTCACATCAGCCTCTGTCTGGGTTCAGGTTGGCTATTTATCGCCGGTGCTTCCTGCAAGCGATGTCAGTTATAGTTTATGCCTAGTGCTGCTGTAGCTGACTCTGATTGCCCTGATTGATCCTGGTGCGTTTGCTGTCTGAACCCGTGTCTGTTTTCCCCTATTCCCGTTTTGTCTCAGTGCTTCTCTTTAGTGTGCAGACTCACTGGTTTTGACTTGGCTTGTATCCTGACCTGTTTCCGTTCTTTGTCTTTTGTCTTATCCGCTCCTGACCGTTACTGACCCCCCTGGCTTGTCTCTGACCGCTAGTTTGTTTATTCCTTTGGTACTGTGTCACAGGATTTAACCAGGCTTGTTTGACTATTCTGCTGCCACCTGTGGTAGCCTTACTGCTGCACTGCATGTCAGCTCTGTCTAGGTGCAGACCTGCTTCCTCTCTACTTCCATCTAGTAAAGCCTGCACCTACCTGCAGCATGACACACTATTTGGGCGCACAGCAGGGCTCAGAAGGGAGGGAGCACCTGACTCTTTGAACTCAGATTTGGCTGGAATCAATGGAGGGCGCCATGTCGCTTTTGGAGTCCCCCTGATGTACCTAAACAGTGGAACCCCCCAATTCTAACTCCAACCCTAACTCCAACACACCCCTAACCCTAATTCCAACCCTAACCCCAACACACCCCTAATCCCAACCCTAACCATAACCCTAACCACAACCCTAACCCCAACACACCCCTAACCCTAATCTCAACCCTAACCGTAATCCCAACCATAACCCCAACCCTAGCCCAACCCTAACTTTAGCCCAACCCTAACCCTAACTTTAGCCCAACCCTAACTTTAGTCCAACCCTAACTTTAGCCCAACTCACTTTAGCCCAACTCACTTTAACCCAACTCTAACCCTAATGGAAAAATGGAAATACTTTTTTTATTTTATTATTTTTACCTAACTAAGGAGGTGATAAAGGGGGGTTGATTTACAATTTTTTTTATTTTGATCACTGTGATAGGGTCTATCATAGTGATCAAAATGAACCAATAGGAAACATTGGCAGATGTTGGCTGTGCATGCGCCTACCATTTTCTCCAGGAAGAAGATGCCGGCGGCCCGGAAAATTCATGGGGGCATGCAGGGACATCAGATTTACCGGGGAGGGAGGGTGATGACCTTATTTCTTTCTCCTCTGATGTTCGATCACATTAGAGGAGAGAGAAATTAAATGTAAAATCTGACTTTTTTTGTGGTCGCCGTTATACCATTAATAACGGCGATCGCAACACTGGAGTCGGTAAAAACTGACTTGAATCATGTTCTCTGGGGTCTCAGCTACCCCCCCGGTAGCCGAGACCCCAAAGAAATTCCGACTCTGGGGGGGGGGGCACTATACCTTTATTCCTCAGCGCCTTTAAAAAGCGACACTGTGGTTTAAGTACCCTTAACGGCCGCCATTAAAAGGCGTATCCGCCGTCGTTAAGAGGTTAATTCCTTGCTGTACCTTGCAAAAATGTGACCAGGCTTAAAAGGGTTGTCTACTAGATCTTTTCTTTACCTAATGCGAAAAAGACATGATTCTGTGGCATTTAGTTTTATTAAGAAATACGGTAAATAATAGATATATGCATCATTCAGGATTTTTACCCCTACGGTGCATGCTCTGCTGTATTCACCATTTTCGCAGAGTAGTGTAAGCAGGCTTGGACTGGCACACAGGAGAACAGGAGAATCCTCCGGTGGGCCCCTGTATAAGAGTCGACCACCAACCTCTTATATGATCAGTACTTGGCACTATATACTTGAATCACTATGTACAGACAAAGGCAGCATATTATTCATTTAAAAATGTACCCAGTTCATTGTTATATAAATTTGTGATTGAGGATAATATCACATTTGCATGTAGGTGACAAGTGGGACCCTGAAGTTGGTTACTGGTGGGCTCTTGGCACTCCAGTCCAACACGGAGTGTGAGCCCTATTTTATCATTCTTTCCTCAGTAGTGTTACCCTGAGATATTTGTGCTGTACCTTTTTAGTATGGTGTTAGCTGCATACATAGGAATCATTTTTCCACTTTGTGTCAGGCACACATGAGGTCTGTGCGATATTACACTGTTATGCTGTATTGGCAGAGGGCATATACTTAAGAAAGGGAGAAAACGCACTCACAGGAAGACTTCACTACATTTCCTCTGCTAAACAAGACTACTTCGCAACCTCATATGGCTTCCAGTATCATATATATGCTGATGACACACAAATCGACCTTTCTGGCCCAGATGTCACCCCTCTGCTCTCCAGAATACCAGAGTATCTGCCAGCCATATCCTCCTTCTCATCATGCTTCCTAAAACTTAATATGGACAAAACCAAAGTAATCATTTTTCCTCCATCTCAGTCAACTCATCTACCCGATCTGCCCATCACTATAAACATCATGCTTTCCCCTGTACCACAAGTCCATTGCCTCTGAGTAACCCTTGAGTCTGGCCTGGTCCCTTAAACCACTCGTCCAAGCCCTTACCACCTTATGCCATATCCAACTCAGAAATATTTCCAGAATTTGTCCCTTCCTCAACAATCAATCTACTAAAAAGTTACTGCATGCCATCATCTTCTCCTGCCTCAATTACTGGAATATCTTCCTCTGTTGCCTCCCAAATAACACTTTCCGGTTCATACTCAACTCTGCTGCCCGATTAATCCACCTCTCCCCTCTTTACTCCTCCGCCTCTCTGTTCTGCAAATCTCTTCATTGGGTCCCGATATTAAGTTTCAACTACAAACACTGACCTACAAGGCTGTCCATAATTGGTCTTTGATCTCGTTCATATATCTCCTAACTAATCTCCTGATATCTTCCCACAAGACCTCCTTCTCTCTTGTACTCTTGTGCGTTCCTCACACAATCACCTTTAACAATTCTCCCAAGCGTGCCCAATCCTCTGGAATTCCTAGCCCCAACATGTCCGAATGTCTCCCTTATTCGGAATCTTCAGATTAAACTTGAAAACCCATCTCTTTGAGAAAGCTTAGAGCCTATAATGACTCCACTGTAACCGCCACAGGAAATGCTGCAATCAACCAACCTACTTTCTCCCTCTCCATTAGTATGCCCAGGGAAGTATAAAATGTTCTAGTTATTAATGTAGAAGTTTCTTCATAGTCTGCATTCAAAGTGTAATCAACCAACCAAGACAATAGAATATTCTCTTAATAAAAAAGAAATGGTAATTTGATTACACATGGCAGAAACTCGACAAGAAACATGTTTATAAATCTTAGAGAGGTAGTGTGATTTAAGTACGTCATATACATGTATCAAACATAAGCTTTCTCTGTGCTCAGGAGCAGGAATATATATCTTACCAGCTTTGCTGGTGAGGACACATATTGTAAATATTCTGGCTCTCACATGGAAAATGTATGATCATTATCCCCAGGATTTCCATGTAGGCGAAACCTCTAGCACATAAACTTTGCCTTTCCATTTCATTACCTTACATGCCACGAGTATGCAAACAAGAAAGGCTGCTGGTGATTTATTTGTGCTCTCACATTTGCACAGGTCCTTATCATTGCCCAAATTTTTTTATGTGCATCTGAATGAGATCTATAAATGGAGTGATAAGAAAAAATTGATTCTGAGGGCCTGAATCCCACCAGCAGCTGCAAACTGAGAAATCATCTAACTTCAGAACATGTACAGTAGACTCCATCTGTAATATTCTTAATAGAAAATGAAATGAAGTTTCCCCACAATAATATACCAGGCACTGCTGCAGCTGTTCAGATTGCTTTATGTCATAGAGTGCCTTGCATATGCGCCATATCCATATGTAATGTAAAAAGGAGTTACTTGCACCCCTCGGGTCCCAAAGCAGAGCCTGTAACATGTATACTAAATTATTAAAGTGGTTGTCCAGTGAAAGCAAGTTATCACTTATCCACAATATAGGTGATAACTTGTTGATCGATGGGGGTCTAACCGGAATGACCAACACTGATCGGCAGAACTAATTATCCTTATTAGAATGGAACAGAGTGGCGGATACTCCATCCATTCCCTATGGGGTTGCCAAGCGCTATTCTTGGCTTTTTCTGGCAGCCATGCAAAGAGTTAATGCACATAATTTGGCATGCTACCTCCTGTTGTACTATTTTTTAACGGTGACAAAAAAATTTCCCTTTGGAAATTCAAAATCCCCAATATGCCAACTACAATATGGTGGGTAAATGATTGCATCAGAAGACTGTGTAGTTGAATTTTCCTGGCATGCAGTGATAAGTATCTAACAAAACTGCTCTAACAGCTTAGGCCTCTTTCACACTAGCGTCGTGCACTGCACGTCGCTATGCGTCGTTTTGCAGAAAAAATGCATACTGCAAAATTGCTTGCAGGATGCGTTTTTTCTCCATAGACTTTTATTAGTGATGCAGTGCGATGCATTGTCACACGTCGCAACCGTCGTGCGACGGTTGCGTCGTGTTGCGTCGGACCGTCGCCACCAAAAAACGTTGCATGTAACGTTTTTTTGGTGCGTCATCTGCAGCATTTCCGACTGCGCATGTGCGTTGAAAAACAGCATCCGCTGCCCCCGTTGTGCGGCACTTCCACATTATGCGTCGGTGCGCCGCAACGTCGCATTGCGACGTGCAGTGCACGACGCTAATGTGAAAGTAGCCAATCGTCAACAGGGACATGGGTGCCCAATCTTAGTTGATGCAAAATGGCCCCAAGAAAAATAAAAAAAATTAAAAAGGCCATTCCAGCAATGTCAACAATGACATATGAGTGCTGCAGCCTATCAGTCTGCACTGATTGGCTGCAGCGCTCACACCTCCCACTTACAGAACTGTTTTGTCCAAGGGAAGTGTGAGAGCTGCAGTCCATCAGCGAGTGCTGATAGGTTACAGGGCTCAAATGACTTGCAAATATCATGCGATCTCCCACAGACACTTCCCAGACAGCACCTGTCCAGCAATATCAGTGCTATGAGTATATGGTGTTATATTTTTACATTGGGCTCTTTTGCATTTAAGAAAGGGTTGACTAAGTAGTGGACAACTTCTTTAATATTTGTAATGTATTCAATAATGTGTGTAAAACCTGTGAATATGTGACTATTTGTACTGCATTTAGTTTGCCTATGACCTGTACTTTGCTGGTATTTTTAGGATTACTTGCAGATTAATTTGTGGTCTTATAACATCCACATTGACATATTAGCAGTGTGATGAATTGGTTAATCATTTAGTAATTCTGCTGGTGACCTTTAAGCACTTTTTATGTGACATTTTACATGTCAGAACTGTTTGTTCCAGCTCATTCTTGCTGAGAGATAAATATATATATATTTTTTATTATTTAAAGAGTTCATAGCATTTATCAAAATCAGTAGGAGATATGACAGAATGTTATCTCTTCTAACCTAGTGAAAATTTATTTGAAAAACAAAAAGATAGACATTATGAATACATTAACTTGTTGTTAGCATTGCAGACAATGGAGTGCTGTATTTCTATGTTTTTTGTCCTTTAATTATAGTATTGCATTGTAATCTATGAACAACAGCCCAGTCTTAGTATAGAAGTAATTTTTTCTGTGTAAAGCTAGGTTCACTCAAGGGGGGCAGATTTGTCAAGCTAAATGCTCCAGAACTGTGCCACGATTGATGTAAAAAAAATCCTATCTTTCATGACTTGCATCATATTTAATGTAGCCCCAAAATTCATTAAGCAGTTTTATGACAAAATTCTCGCAAAAACTACTTGATGAATGTTTTTATTTTACACGTCCCCGTAAGCCTCACCAACCTTTTGACAAGAGTTTGGCCAAGCAAACACAACAAATTCATCATAAACTACTCAGCATAAGGCCGGCGTCACACTTGGCGTAAGACAATACGGTCCGTATTTTACGGCCGTAATACGGCCGAAATACGGTGAAATGTTTCCAAAATAGTGATCCGTAGGCAGGGAGTGTCAGCGTATTTTGCGCATGTAATGTTGCGTATGCAATCCGTATGCCTACCGTAATGCGTATTTTTCACGCAACCTGCCAAAATGGACATTTAACGTTTTTTGAGGCTGTAATTGATTTAAATCAGCCTCAGAAACCCTATTTAAGGCCTCGACAACAGGTGCCACCCTCCCACATGGCCATTTTGTGCTTGTGCATTTGTTGGTGCATTCTCTCAACCTTTGCAGCATGTCTGACCTCCTACACTTCACCCCAACGCAGCGGGTTTTGTATAACTGGCTCTTGTCACGTTGCTTTGGCCATCCATATCCAGTTATTGCTGATCCGCGAAGGAGGAGAACAAGAATGTGGGTACATCCTCTTCTAATGAAACGCCAAACTAAAGGCCATTTCAAGAGGCTATATACAGCTCTGCGGCAACATCCCGATAAATTCTATCTATACTGTCGGATGACTATCACAACATTTGATAGATTGTTGGAGATTTTACGTCCTGGTATAACATATCAAGACACAAGGTTGCGCAAAGCCATATCCGCAGAGGAGCGTCTTCTGTGCCTTTAGGATTCTGGTTGCAAAATGGCGTGTCCTCCAGTCTTCCATTCAACTCAGTGAAACTTCAGTGAACGAAGTGATCAAAGCGTGTGTAATTTTGCATAATTACACTCGCATACATGATTGCTCATCAGATGCTATTGGTGAACACATGTTGAGCAATGTGATTCGGCCTACACCACATGGCCCTCCTACGCGCCGTCCCCTTTCTGGCATAAAAGTAAGGGATGTTTTCACCAATTATTTTGTCTCTCCTCCTGGTGCCACTCCCTGGCAAGATTATGCTGTGTCTCAGTTGTGATGTTATTTTTTTGCCCTTATCTTTCTTTAATACAATTTAGTATGCCATTTTAAAAGGTAACGTGTGTGTCTGATTTCCTTAAGTACCATTTTTGTAGCAGACCATATGTGTGGGGTGTTGAAATGATTAGTCCACAAACTTTTTTTTTGTTTTCAGGTTTTTTTTTTCAAAAACTGCGTCAAAATTTTTAGGGCAACTTGCCACCATATTTGTGTTTGAACATGGTTTTTGGGCTTAACCAACAAAACCCCAAAATAACAAAAAACAAAAACAAAACAACAACAGCCATGGGTTGGCTTAACATATATGGACCTCAAACAAAAGCCAAGCCAAATTACAGATCCCTGTAAGTAGGCGGGGGAGATAGCGGCAGCTCGGGGTCCTGTTCAGGGGGCCTTGGTTGCGCCAATTGTCCTTAAGCCTGTGAGGAGGCAGTTGGTTGCGGAGCGGAACTCTGCCCTTGTCCATATTGGGCATTTGGTTGTTGGCCATAAATAAATTCGCGCTGCAACTCTTGCTGACGCAGATATTGTTGGTAGTCATACCCCATCCCAAAATGGCCATGTTGTCCAAACCCATGTTGGGACCAGCCTACATCACTGGGTCTGGAAAAGTGGCCATATTGGGAATGGGGGTTGTAGGCTGCCATTTGTTGCAGTGCAGGCCTTTGCATATTTTGAGGTGGGATGGGCTGAGGTGGAGGCCTACGTGGAGTAGGTGGTGCAAATCCTGATTGATCCTGCCCCTGTTGAGGAAATTGAAGGCGCAAGAGGTTTGTTGGTGAAAGCTGCCTCATCTCAATGAATTCAAATACCTCATAGGGGTTATTTGGAGGGGTGCTTAAATCAATCAGGATTTGCATGCACCCTCTCACACGTAGCCTAAACTCACGGGGAAGGGGACGAAGGTAGCGGGCAAGGCTGCGAGCAAAGGCCTCCTCACCATCATCTGTAGCTGCCCTGGACAAATAATTAAGGACACCTGCGTCCACATCCCTCCTTGTCGCTTGCACCTCTCTCCTTCGGCGCCCTCTGGGTAAAGGCACAGATGCCTGTGGGGATGCGACTGGTGGGCCAGTAGGACTGCTGCTCAGGCCTTGCTCCTCCTGGCTTGCAGGGTCATGTGCTGCTGAGGGTGGTGGGTCTTGATGTTGGCCACTTGGTGCTGTGTCTTGGGATGCTGGAGCAGATTGTCTTGGATTGATGGAGTGATCACATGAAGAAGATGGGCCTGCCACCGCTTCATCCACACCAACCGAATCAATTACTGCTTCAGATTCCGACCCGGTCTCCCTCTCTTTGAGGTTGGAGTGTGTTCTGTCAAAAAACAATAAAGACAAAAATAAAACAGGAAAGCGGTCAATATTTTGCTCACATTATTTTCTCGAACATCTGTGACCTCATGTCAGGAAAGATATTTCCGATAAACTACAGAGCAGCAACAGCTATAATTCCAAAAACCCATGCTATATGCAATTCACACAATGTGATCCAAGATTTATCCCGTGAGTCTCACAACCTGATGAAAATACTACCACAACACATCATACTGTCGCATACCATTGAAAAGCTACACAAACAGAGTGAAGACCCACCTCTTACAACAATCACATAAAAAGCAGTAACCACATAGGAAAAGCAAAAAATAATAACCAGCTGGACCCACGCCTACTGTATTGTCACCCATCCCTTGTTGGAGCTTGTGAGGCTTTGCGGACAGGGTCCTCTCTCATCCTGGCCCATATTTGGACAATTATTGTTAGCCATTTTGATTTTGCATATCTTTACCAATCCTTACATACAAAGTGGCATGGAATAACCCTACCAAAAACCACAAACACTATCCCAAAAAATGACTAATAAAGTGTGGTGTGGTTATGACTTACGGCCTTAAATCCATACTGCCATCAAAAACGACAGACGGTCATAATATATGTATTTTCTTTTTTTTGGTGGTGCTGCTGACCCACTTCTTGCACGCATCTGACGTTCCCGCCGGTACTGGTCCCGGATGCTGCGCCATCTTCTCATAACATCATCCATTGCAATGACATGGTCCAACATTTTGTAATTACCAAGCCCTCATTGTGCACATTGCTTAAAACAGTTGTCATTGATATCTAAATAATCTTAGTATGATTTTTTTAGATAGCAACATTAATTCCATGGTGCTGGACATCTGAAAGGGGTTACATACAGGGTTCTAGATATCCTTTACAGTTAACAGGTTTACAGTGACAGAGTGGTACTGAGGGGAGAGGACCCTGTCCTTGCGGAGTTACATTTATGGAGTTTGGTAAGACGAAACATCAAAAGCATTAGGAAAATATTATCCTAAAGTAATACCTCAATTATGACTAAAAACAAGAACATGGCCCACAACCCTCAGTACTAGTTTTTTGCTTACTAAAATAGGACACAACGACACATCAATATTAGCTATGTCCGGTAACACTATATCATGTTACTAATCTTTTGTTTGTTACCTAAAGGTGCCATAATAGCAGAATAGAAATAGTTAAAGTATATTCTTGCTTGAAAAAAGGTCTGGGAAGCATTTTGGAAGGAGACATAATGGGAAGACATTATTGTACTTACAAAGTTGGGTCTGCTCCGCAGGTGGCCTTTGGCCATAGTCTGTGAATAAAATCCCACATATCGCACGCCATGCTGCCTCTTTCCTGGCCCTGTTTGAATAATTTGCATCCCGCTGGTCCCAGATTTCTGGCCTTTCTTGGACCAGGATGAGGAGCATATCCACGTTTATGATGGTGGACATGCTGCTTGCAACTCCGTGGAGGCGAGAACCAGACTTCCGGGATGTGTGTGGGGCGTTTTCAGCTAATTAGCATGTCTGAGATTGAAGATTGAGTGTTTGTCACAATTCCTTGCACCTGGCGATGTCTGGAGATGTCTGGCGTATTTCTCGCAAGTCACACTGCTGGTCCGTGTGTAATCCGTATTTTTCTCGCCCCCATAGATTTTCATTGGCGATTTATTTGCGCAATACGGTGACAAACGCAGCATGCTGCGATTTTGTACGGCCGTAGAGGACCGTATAATACGGATCAGTAAAATACGGCTGATAGGAGCTGGGACATAGGGAATCATTGGGCCGTGTGTTATGCGTATTTTACGGATGTATTTTCTGCGCTCATACGTCCGGAAAACTCGCCAGTGTGACGCCGGCCTAAGAGAAAGTTGGCAAATCTTTCTCCAGTGTTTCCTTCATTAAGACTAGAGTACAGAATTCCGGTATTATTGAATCATGGCTTATGTGTTTTAGACATTTTCTGTGCCTTGTCCCACCACAACCTTACTGAAAAGGGGAATGATTTAGCAGAAATAGGACATGGCCTTACATTCTTCAACATACACCAAAACCCACAGCACAGATTTCAGGCACCACAGCTCTGAATTATCAATTGCAAATTTTTTACTTTATTTTTCTTTCTTATCTACTCGTATTCAGTGCTGATTTCTGCGTTAAAGTCTTCAAAATGGCACATGAAGGTTGATGAATTTCGCCCAAAGTCAAAGATTCTCCTTTTTTGCATTTTACCTTTTTTTGCACTTTTTAATGCTTTTAAAATGTTACACGTTAGTTTTCAATTACGTAAAAAATTAGCCAGATTTTATTCTTCAGTGGAGAACTGGAATACAATCACATAAAAATTTGGCAACATGCCATAGAGGCAAATTAGGCTAACATAGCCAAATAACTTAAACCACGTCCACATTGGCGAAAAATAAAACAAAAAAATGACAAAACCAAATAAAGATAGAAACTAAATAGTGAATAAGACGCAAATATAAAAGTCACTAATAGTCTTTTGGCCTTTTTTCTGGATTAAAAATAGTTCTATGGTCAATTGGGCCCAAATAAGCCAATTAATAAGTGGGGTAAACTTAGCTTGTCAGTAGTGTTGAGCGATACCGTCCGATACTTGAAAGTATCGGTATCGGAAAGTATCGGCCAATACCGGCAAAGTATCGGATCCAATCCGATACCGATACCCGATACCAATACAAGTCAATGGGACTCAAGTATCGGACGGTATTCCTGATGGTTCCCAGGGTCTGAAGGAGAGGAAACTCTCCTTCAGGCCCTGGGATCCATATTAATGTGTAAAATAAAGAATTAAAATAAAAAATATTGCTATACTCACCTCTCCGAGGGAACCGGCCGCGTTGTTTGCTTAAAATTCGCGCTTTTCTTTCCTTACGTGAAGTCCCGGCTTGTGATTGGTTGCGTGCCGCCCATGTGACCGCAACGCAACCAATCACAGCAAGCCGTGACGTAATTTCAGGTCATTCAGTATTTTAAAATTACGCTCCGGCTTTGTGATTGGTTGCGTCGCAGTCACATGGGCGACGCAACCAATCACAGCAAGCCGTGACGTAATTTCAGGTCCTTAAGGATTTTAAAATTACGTCCCGGCTTTGTGATTGGATGCGTCGCAGTCACATGGGCGACGCAACCAATCACAAGCCGTGACGTCACGGGAGGCTGGACACGCGCGCATTTTAAAATGTGCGCGAGTCCAGCCTCCCGTGATGTCCCGGCTTGTGATTGGTTGCGTCGCTGTCAACCAATCACAAGCCGGGAGGCTGGACACGCGCGCATTTTAAAATTCGCGCGAGTCCAGCCTCCCGTGACGTCCCGGCTTGTGATTGGTTGCGTCGCTGTCAACCAATCACAAGCCGGGAAGCCATTTTAAAATGCGCGCGTGTCCAGCCTCCCGGCTTGTGATTGGTTGACAGCGACGCAACCAATCACAAGCCGGGACGTCACGGGAGGCTGGACACGCGCGCATTTTAAAATGCGCGCGTGTCCAGCCTCCCGTGACATCACGGCTTGTGATTGGTTGCGTCGTCCATGTGACTGCGATGCAACCAATCACAAAGCCGGGACGTAATTTTAAAATACTGAATGACCTGAAATTACGTCACGGCTTGCTGTGATTGGTTGCGTCGCCCATGTGACTGCGACGCAACCAATCACATAGCCGGAGCGTAATTTTAAAATACTAAATGACCTGAAATTACGTCACGGCTTGCTGTGATTGGTTGCGTTGCGGTCACATGGGCGGCACGCAACCAATCACAAGCCGGGACTTCACGTAAGGAAAGAAAAGCGCGAATTTTAAACAAAGAACGCTGCCGCTTCCCTCGGTAAGGTGCAGGCTGCGTCGGAGAGGTGAGTATAGCAATATTTTTTATTTTAATTCTCTCTTTTACACATTTTTACATTAATGTTGTTTCGATACCGATACCCGATACCACAAAAGTATCGGATCTCGGTATCGGAATTCCGATACCCGCAAGTATCGGCCGATACCCGATACTTGCGGTAACGGAATGCTCAACACTACTTGTCAGTCTTAAAATATGTCAAACTTATCAAACAGCATGAACCACTTTGACAAATGTCGCACTTTTTAGTCTGCATAGTTTAAGTTTACACATTTAAGAATTAGATAAGTGTTACAGTTTCCATGTTTTTTCTGCAGCCTAAGATACAGCAAATCTCCATCAGAAAAGCAGTACAAGGCCAAATATGGAGCTTTTTTTTAAATAAAACAATTCTGCCTAATTATTTTGGGCAACTTGTGAATAGGATTTTGTAAATCCACGTTCACTTGTGAATTTGCTTTGTACAGTACCCAGTCACAGATATTCATTGTGGAATCATTTTTGGTTACAATTTCACAACAATTATATCAAAGTTCTACCAATGGACTATCAGGCTATGTTCACACTTTTCTTTTTTTGCTGTGTTGTTTTCTTCAGCCAAAAACCTCGTCTCTTAGCAGTAAAAAAAAAGACTCCGCCAAAACCATAAAACATTTTTGGAAACAAGGGTAATTTAATCAAATTATTTAAGGGAAAAGTTTTTTTCATATTTATTAGGTAGAGCATTGTTTACTTTTACACATATTATTATTTTAATTATCACTCAAGTCAATTAAACAATGATTGGAGTGGGGAAAAACAAAAGGATAAAAAAATAGTTTTAAAACAAAAAATGTTTATGTTTAAAAAAGCTACTATTCAAAACAAAAAAGCTGGTTTCATGAATTCATAAAAAATACACAATTGCAAAAGTATAAAAAGCAGGGGAAGTTGAATTGGTAGGGCATAGTTTACATATACACACTAATTTAATTATCACTAGTTTATTTAAACTGTTCGTGGAGTTTGGAGGAAAAAAAAGGATTGCTTAAAAGTACAAATTACGTTACAATAAAAATTAGAATCCATGTGCAGGCACTGAGTATTTGGAGAGATTTTAACCTCAGTATTTATAAGTCAAAACTAGGAGTGAAACAGTCAGAGGAAAAGTATAATAGAAACACATCACCACTTCTCCTTTTTTACCTACTCCTGGTTTTGGCTTACAAATACTGAGGTAAAAAACTGACCAAATAATTAAGTTCTTGCATAATTTGTACAATACGGTATCAGAATTATTTACCTTATTACAATGAACAAAAATATCAACACAACACTTTTATGATAATGCACAGCCCTGTGTTGTGAGGATCTGTACAAAGTTCCTGGAAGCTGAAATTATCCTAGTTCATGCATGGTCAGTATATTCACTGCACATGTCACCCATAGAGCAGCATGTTTGGGGTGCGCTGGATTGGCCTATACGACAGTGTGTTCAGGTTCGGCCAATATTCAGCAATTTCGAACAGCCATTGAAGAGGACTGGACCTGTATTCTACAGCCCTCAATCAACAACCTGATCAACTCTGCAAAGAAGTTATGTTGCCAAAACACAAGTTCGTGAGGCAAATGGTGGTCACACCAGATATTGACTGGTTTTCTGACCCGGTTAACATAGAAAAACTAAAACACAAAAAAAAAACACAACATGAAGAGCAGACTCTCCAGAGCCTTGTCAGATGACAAATGCACTCGCAGGGTTCAGCAGGCCCCCGATAATAAATGCTAAAGCAGCGCAGGTGCAAGCTACTGATGAGAGCAACCACCCACTCGCCCAAACATTAGAGGGGTTGGCTGCCTAGTAGCAAAAATGCACACAGGTATGGCCTGCATAAGACACTATTCACACAGATAAATGTGATGCACAGTGTCTGGACAACCTATTGATTACGCCCATAGTATTAGCAGGCAGGCCGTCCAGCACTATATATATACATGCAACACACTGAGTCTGCTCTTCATGTTGTGTTTTTTTTTTAGTTTTTCTATGTTAACTGTTTTTGATATTAGAGTAGGACTTGCAAGTTGATGAGGACCCTTGACTTTGGGTTGCAGGCTTATCCATTTTGGCCAAAATTGTAACTAATACCTCATCTAATGTATTATATACATTATTTAATTTTTCATCTTTTTTGCACTTTTTATCATTTTGCAGGGTGCGGCAGGGCCCCTTTATGCTGTTTGTTGTGTGTTGCATGTATATATATAGTGCTGGACGGCCCGCCTGCTAATACTATGGCCGTGATCAATAGGTTGTACACAAGGAACGACCTGTCAGTCATCTGTCAAAAATGCCATGTGAAGATATCTTACTTTACCAAGCGAGGAGAGCAGCGGTCATTAGCCATGAGGAGTGAGGGCAAAGGAAGCAGGTTTTGCCTTTATTGGGAGTCAGTGATCGAATAGTGTATTTAGAGTAATGGCTGAGGAAAGCAATACATTTTAAATTTGCCTCAGTGAAGAAATACCTAGCTATAACAACAAGACTGTGAGGATGTCTTGGGTAGAGGGAAATATCGAGTTCCAGCCAAAACTGATTTTAATTTCATCCTAAAAGGTTTTTTTTTCTTTTGTGGAAATTGGCTTTTAACCACTCATCTATCACAGTTCCATCCACTTAAACTGAATCTAAACATTTCATCCATGCCACTTGAATATTTGACAAAAACAAAGCAGGAAATCCGAAAAGACAGTATAAAACTGGCAGCAGTCCAGATGGCTCAGTGTAACAAAACTGCTGCTGACTCATTTCTTCAATAGAATAGATTATTAAAAAGGATACGCATTTTGCCAACCATTTATTAGTATGTGGTTGGGTCCTGTAAATTATTCCCTCTATGAATCTGATAAATGCGTTTTTATTGACCGGTAGGCTTCACAGAGTTTACGAGGAAGGTTTTATTTCCTTGATTATATGATAGACTGCAAAATGAAGCACTTCTGTATCCCAGATAAAGAAAAAGTGTGGCGTGAAGAGAACACAATTTTATTGTCACTAAATATTATAGCATTATTCATGGTGATAGATTTACTGTAGGAAATAGTGAAGCATTGGGATAAGCTATTATTATTGTTGGACAATGCCGGATAAACTGTTTACCATCCAATCTAAAAAACGAATATTAACCGACAGATAAAGTCAAACACAGAATTATTATTTTTTCAGCGGTTCCCCATTTATGCCCACCCAGGTTACATAACACCATATTTTATTACTATAGAGATTTTTAGAAATGCTATTCAATAATAGTTATGATAGTCCGTTGTCAGGCTTTATGCCCTTAGTCTAGAGTCTGGGGGGTCTAGCATTTACTTATTCAGGGGCAGATATACAATAGGGGCAACCATGGGCCTAAGAGGTTAAAGAGCCCACTACCACCTCCAAAGCGGATGGAATTGTGCATTATGATGAGCTATTGGGTTACAAAGGACTCATAAACTGTTCTTGCACAGTGGCTGTCTTCTGTCTGTATCTGCCACTCTAAGAATGGATTTAGGTAAGCTCTAATTAGACTCTAATTAGAATTCTGATGTAAAAGACTTGCCCAACGAGATAGGCAGAATATACCCAAAAGTGACACCATCCTAAAAACTGTACCCCTCAACGTGCTCAAAACCGCATTTGACAAGTTTATTAACCCTTCAGATGCTTCACAGGAATTTTTTGAAAAAAAAATAATCATTTAACTTTTTTTCACCAAAAATTGAGCTCGGAAGGGAAGGAACGCCATTTGTCTTTTTGAATGCACAATTGGCGGACGCCATGTCGCATTTGGAGAGCCTCTGATGTGCCTAAACAGTGAAAATCCCCCACAAGTGACCCCATTTTGGAAATTAGTTTCCTCAGGGAATGGAATTGATCTAGATGTGTGGTGAGCATATTGAACCCTCGGGTGCTTCACAGAAGTTTATGAAATTGAAAAAATAAAAAAAATCAAATTTTCCCCACAAACATGTTTTTAGTACAAAATATAGCATTTTCAAAAGGGTAAAAGGAGAAATTGCACCATACAATTTGTTGTGCAATTTCTCCTGGGTATGCTGATACCCCATATGAGGGAGAAAACCACTGTTTGGGCGCACTACAGAGCTCAGAAGGGAAGGAGCGCTATTTGACTTTTTGAATGTAAAATTTCCTGGAATCATTAGCGGACGTCATGTCCCATTTTGGACAGCCCCTGATGTGCCAAAACAGTGGAAAACCCCCACAAGGGACCCAATTGTGTAAACTAGAACCCTCAAGGAATGTATTTAGGCATGTGGTGAGCACCTTGAACCCCCTGATGCTTCACAGAAGTTTATAACATTGAGCCGTGAAAATAATAAAATCACATTTTCCTCACAAAAATGTTGTGTCAGCCCCAAGTTTTTAAGTTTTCTAAGGGCTAATAGGATTTTTTTTTACAACAAACTGAGGTCCAGTTTTTCTTGAGTGTGCCAATACCCTACATGTAATCAGGAAATATTTTTCAGGCACAGTGCTAAGCTCAGAAGGCAATGAGTGCCAGACTTTACTGTTATGGTTTGCAGGTGCCATGACCCACTGCGAGAGCCCATGAGGTGCCAGAACAGCAGAATCCCCTATAAGTGACCCCATTTTACAAACTACACCTCTCAATGAATTCATCTAGGGGTACAGTGACCATATTGACACCATGGGTGTGTCACAGAATTTTATACCATTGGGCAGTAAAGAAAAAATAACTACATTTTTACCACCAAAATTGTTTTAGCCCAGATTTTACATTTTAACATTTTAAAATTTGCCCCACAATTTCTACTGAATGTGGCAATACTCCATATGTGGCTGTGCAGTACTGCTTAGCCATATGGAAAGTCTTGGGAGGTGCCATTTGCCTTCTGGAGTGCAGATTTTCCTAGACTAGTTTGCTGACTCCATATACAGAGCCCCTAATTGCTAGAAGAGCAGAATCCCCCCTGAAGTGACCCCATTTGGGAAATTATACCCCTTGGGGAAATTATCTACAGGTGTAGTGACGATTTTGACTCCATGGTTACTTTTCAGAAACGAGCAGCAATGAATGTTGGGTGAAAATTGCAAACTGCCGTTATAGTGACCAGTACGCTGTAGTGACCAGTATAGTGCAGTCACCAGTACGTTATACCCAACCTGTGCTTCTGGAGGCATTCACCCGATGGGAGTAATAGTCCCATCTGCCGCCGCTTGCTGTCTCTTTTGTTACTTAAATGTAACTCTCATCATTCAACCCTAAACACGCCAATCGCCGGCAGAGCAGGGGAGAATGCTGAGAGCCATGTTCAGCACCCGCCGCCGGGGAACAGCACTTACTGTAACGCTTCTTCCCTGGCGCCCGTCCTTGTGGTACTGAAGCAGCACACGCATGCCACACATGTGCTGCAAGTACTAACACACACAGACACTGACATCTCCGGTACCAGAAATATCAGGACGTGTGAAAGAGGCTTTATAGCTTGGCTGCTTTTTATGTTTGGCTGCTGTCACACACTATAAGATGTTTTTTATTGCAAAAAATAGTTTTTGCATCACCATGTTTTCAGAGCTATAATTTTTCCATATTTTGGCCCACATAGTCATGTGAGGTCTCGTTTTTTGCAGGACAAGTTGACGTTTTTATTGGCACCATTTTCGGGAACATTACATTTTTGATCGCTTTCTATTCCAATTTTTGGGAGGCAGAATGAACAAAAACCAGCAATTCATGAATTTCTTTTGGGGAGGCGTTTATACCTTTCCATGTGTGGTAAAATTGATAGGGCAGTTTTATTCTTCGGGTCATTACGATTACAGCAATACCTCATTTATATAATTTATTTTAATGTTTTGGCGCTTTTATACAATACAAACTATTTTATATAAAAATAATTATTTTTGCATCGCTTTATTCTGAGAGCTATGACTTTTTTTATTTTTCTTCTGATGGAGCTGGATGGCAGCTTGTTTTTTGCAGGACAAGATGATATTTCCGGCGTTATCATGTTTATTTATATCCATGTTTTTTATTGTGGGTGAGGAGCCATTTCGCTTTTCCAGAGACGGACTTTCAAATCCCTCCAAAGGTTTTCTATGGGTTTGAGATCTGGAGACTGGCTAGGCCACTCCAGGACCTTCATATGCTTCTTACAAAGCCACTCCTTCGTTGCCCTGGTGGCGTGCTTGAGATCATTATCATGCTGAAAGACCCATCCACGTTTCATCTTCAATGCCCTTGCTGATGGAATGAGGTTTGCACTAAAAATCTCACGATACATGGCCCCATTCATTCTTTCATGAACATGGATCAGTTGTCCTGGTCCCTTTGCAGAGAAACAGTCCCAAAGCATGATGATGCCACCCCCATTCTTCACAGTAGGTATGGTGTTCTTTGGATGTAACTCTGCATTCTGTCTCCTCCATACACAATGAGTTTTGTTTCTACCAAACAGTTCTACTTTGGTTTCATCAGACCATATGACATTCTCCCAATACTCTTCTGGATAATCCAAATGCTCTCTAGCAAACTTCAGATGGGCCCGGACATGTACTGGCTTAAGCAGGGGGACATGTCTGGCACTGCAGGATCTGAGTCCCTGGCAGCGTAGTGTGTTACTGATGGTTGCCTTTGTTATGGTGGTCCCAGCTCTATGCAGGTCATTCACTAGATCCCCCTCTGTGGTTCTGGGATTTTTGCGCACCATTCTTGTGATCATTTTGACCCCACGGGGTGAAATCTTGCGTGGAGCCCCAGATTGAGGGAGATTTTCAGTGGTCTTGTATGTCTTCCAGTTTCTTATTGTTCCCACTTTTGATTTCATCATACCAAGCTGCTTGCCTATTGCAGATTCAGTCTTCCCAGCCTGGTGCACAATTTTGATTCTGGTGTCCTTCGACAGCTTGTTTGGTCTTCACCATAGTGGAGTTTGGAGAGTGACTGTTGTGGACAGGTGTCTTATACTGATAACAAGTTCAAACAGATGCCATTACTACAGGTCATTACCTGTGGAGGACAGATGAGCCTCCTAAAGCAGAAGCTACAGGTCTGTTAGAGCCAGAAATCTTGCATGTCTTTAGGTGACCAAATACTTATTTCCCACCATAATTTGAAAAATAAATCTTGCCAAATCAGACAAGGTGATTTTCTGGATTTGTTTTCTCATTTTGAGTCTCATAGTTGTGGTCTACCTATGATGTCAATTTCAGGCCTCTCTCATCTTTTTAAGTGGGAGAACTTGCACAATTGGTGGCTGACTAAATACTTTTTTCCCCACTGTACATTCACTTTAGGGCTCATTCTCACATGCGAGAAACTCGGATGAGTCTCGCACGTCAATACCCGGCACTGCACCCGGCACTCAGGAGCGGAGCGTGCGGCTGCATGTATTGCTATGTATGCATGTGAGAATGAGCCCTTATGTTAATAGACTGATTCCACAATAAAATGTCTACAACATAATCTTACCATCATCATCAATACAAATTGGAAGAAACAGATCACCATTCTTACAGAAGTTATACGTTATACCACGTCTTATATTGAGATTAACATACTTTTCCAAATAGTCTGTTAACTATTTCTCTGAACAATCAGATCTCTTAAATGCCATAAACCCATTTTTAACATTGTAGCCCCGAGAAGTGTTTGATGTTAGGAGGATAAAGATCAGTTTGATACAATATTTTGTTTCACAAATAATTACCAAATTTAATTCATCTCAGCAAAAAAATGAATGACTTGTTTATTTTTGCATATCAGAATATTCAATATTTATTGGAGTAATTATAAATGTGCACGTCTTGGAAGAAATATAGAATGTCTCATGAAAAAGTCTTGTTTCTGCTGAAAGTTCCTATTCCCATCTGACTAAAAAAGTCATATTAAAGTAGTTTCTCTGCCATTTCATAGCCGTTTCCTTAGCTGTAGACTTGTAAAAATAGTTCCAAGTGAGCAGTGTGTGTGTGTATGGAATATCTGTCTCTCTTTGTAGTGAACCTGATGTTCTTACCTCCGTTCGCTGGTTATCCTAGGTGTCATATTTTCATGTACCCCAGGGTTTATGTTGCAGAATTGGTGTCCTGTTGTTCCGAACTCACCCACCCCGACACTTCTGTATTATTTCCACAGAATGGTAGAGATTGCAGATTTTTGTTATTTAGTTCTCTTCAAATAAATGATTATGCAGCCTGATTGTAGTGGTGCATATGTTATCATCTTAATCACAGCCCTATGAAATCTCCATAAGATCTATGCACCATTTAAAAAAAGCAAAACACTCTTGGATAGTTATATCGATGGTTATGCCGGACTGGATATGAAAAGAACCTCAATGAGGGTTGAAGAAATATAAAGAACTAGAACAATGTTTGATTTTTGTAGGGGGTTCCTATATTTTTGATGATAGGAATATTGTAGCTTTAAAAAAAAAACAAAAGAAAAACTAAACTACTGCCTAAAACACGTATGTAGACAAACATTTTGTTATAATTATTTTGTGGTATTTTGCATGTTGGAAATCTATGTCAGTTTGACACCCATAGACCCTAATAAAACGCATTATATGAGCTACTGTATTTTTCGGATTATAAGAAGCACCTTTTTCCCCCAAATTTGGGAGGAAAATGGGGGTGCGTCTTATAATTCGAATGTAGCTTACGGGTTGCTGCTGCGGTGGAGCGGGGTCTTAGGAGGCAGGGTTGCTGCCAGCGGTAGGGGTGGGTGCTGTCAAAATGTAGGCGGAGCCCCACATTTCTCATCGTTTTTGCTGTGGTGGACTTCAGGAAAATGGTCATCGGAGGTGGCCATTTTCCCATATTCCACCACAAAACGATGGGAAATGCGGGGGGCTCAACCTACATTTTTTGAAGCTACCATTCCTTCTCAAAATTTGAGGTGCGTTTTATGGTCCTGTGCGTCTTATAGTCCACAAAGTAGGCTACACAGAAATTAATAAAATCTGTTGACTGATCCATTTTTACCATTTTTGTCATCTCCAAATTCTATATGTAATTTTTCTACAGGTTTAATGATGTAGACACCTTTGGGTACAAATATTTTTATTACTTAACTGGTTGTATTATTGGTTAAAAATAATTTTTACAATAGGGTTTAATTAAAGGGAATCTGTCAGGTGTTTTTTTTGCTATGTAATCTGAGGACAGCAGAAGGTAAGGGTTAAAACACAGATTTCAAAGATGTGTCACATGTCCAGCTATGTGCTGTTATTTACTTACTATGATGGTTTTATCACGTATTTATCATTATCTGGAATACAGGAGCTAGAGCAGCACATGCATGCTTTTCCAACTCCGCCCCCTCCTGTGATGAGCACCTCACTGTCTATAGACTGTGTACATAGGGAGCCTGGTGTAGGCAGGGACAGCTTTCCCAGCTCTGCTACATTGCTAAATCGAAAAAACTCTGTGTCAGCACCACTGCACCCAGTAATCTAAGTGATACATAATTGGTTTCAGGGTCTCTTTGCCTAAATCATACTGCTCTCAGATGAGGTGGAAAAAAACTGACAGATTCCCTTTAAAAAATTCAAACCATCTAGCTTCTACAGCCTCTATGTATCACTGTACATAGCAGACTGCAGCATGAGATAACTGTGAATCTGTCAGTGAGCTAGTTCTTACAACAGGGTTTACAACCCTCACCTCCCTTCCTTTGAATGTTCCACACAATTGTTTTACATTCACAACAAAATTGAAAGTTAACGTGATCAAAAATTAGCTGAGAAGAAAATTAGACGCTAAATACCCTGCCATGCTTGCTGACAGATTCTCTGTTAAAGAGGTTGTCTGGTCTAAAACTACAAGTCTGCAGTCACTCTATGTGACTGCAGACTTGTGAATCCTCAAATGCACGCCCTGCATGCTGTGCGGATTCTTTGGTATCAGCGCCGGGAATGGCAGTCATGTGATCATGAGCATGCGATATGCACACTCCCAGACAGAATCCAATTAGATTCTTGACTGGAGTTGGCATATAGCATTCTTGCGGTCACTTGACTTCCGTTCCAGACGCTGACACCCACGAATCCTCACAGCATGCTATGTGAGGCGTCACAAGTCTGCAGTCACATAGAGTTGCTGCAGACTTGTCGTTTTAGACTGGACAATCCCTTTAACCCGTTCTCCAGTCCGCTATGCACTGTGATACATTGAGGCTGTAGAAGCTAAACAGTTAAAAATTCTTAATGAAAAAGTGTCCATTTACTGTATACCACCAGGTAAAATAGAGCATAAAAACGATGTAAAGTTATTTTAAAATATCTGAGTATAATTTTATTGTTGGCAATAATAAATCACACATTACTGTTAGTCATTGAATATGGCTGGAATAAATCAGACAGGAAAAAATGTTACCAAGAAATAAAAGTAAAATACTATAATTAATTAATTAGGAATATGATACTTTGAGGTCGTAATGAATACTTTGTAGACTGTAGGAAATTAGCTTCATTTAAATATTTGACATACAATGTATAAATATGAGACTATACTGTAATTATGAGCACCGGTATCTGTGGAACCACTTTGATGAGTAATGTCGTTATTAAAATGGCATATTCCCTTACATCAATCATTTTTTGGGTCGGTTAATAAATACCGTCATAAGAAACTTTTGCTGTCCATAGTGATTTACGAACTTCTGTGCACAGTTAATATCCAGCACTTAAATTATATGACCAAAATGAGAAAGTTACAATGGCTATTATCAAAGCTTTACTTTATGTATCTAAGTGCATATTTGCAGTCTTCTTATAGAGAGATAATCCTGATCTTCAATTGACTCCACCAGATTGTACCAATAGGACCTGATCAGTTATTAGGACTATAAATATTATAGATCAATATATTTTTATTAAACAGATAAAGTAATATTAACAAGCATTATAACTTTAACACACGTTAAGAAAGTAGAGACATTCAACCCTCCTCCCCTTTATCAGCAGTATCGTCACCACTAAGGTTGACCTATCCCATTTACACCATCATACATATCTTAAATGGGTATATCAAGGGGAGAGGGAGAAAGGCTTAGTTAAGTATAAGAAAGAGAAAAGAAAGAATAGACAAAAAAATTAAAGAGAAAGAGAGAGAGAAAAGCGAGACAAGAATATTGATAGGAAGTCAAAAGCCCAACACCCCACAAATTGTATTCACTATGGGAGACGAGGCAGTGCACTCTGTTAGCCAGGACCGAAAGTGTTGTGACTCTTTAAATTGGATCCACGGATGCCACATTGCAAACCAGCTGGTACCGAACCTGTCGCCAAAAGCCCTCATCTCCTCCAACCGACATAGAACATCCACCGCCTCCACTCAGTCAATCCGCCTCTCTACAACTGGAGACCTGCAAAGCCTGGGTATAATTTGATGCATTGCAGTCATGAAATATGGCAACATATTCTTCTTAATTTTGGACAATGAGCTTGGAAAAATGGATAACAATGCTATCTCTGCGCTCGCCTCCACTTGTTTGTTAGTAATATAATTATATAGCGCAAATATTTAATTCCACTGGAATCTGACATCCTGACAGCTCCACCAAATTTGTAACATGGATCCCACTGCCTCATTACATTTCCAGCAAAAGTCCGAAACTGTCGGACACATCCTGTGTAACTTAACAGGTATTCTATACCATTGTGTCAATATTTTATAGTTCAGCTCCTGGATTCTGCAGGACACCGACAGCCTTTGTGCAGAAGTGAAAGCCTTGGTCCACATTTCAGATGTAATTTTTCAGTTTAATTCCTTTTGCCACTGGATCGCACATCTGAGAGGCCCATCCCCCATCCCCCCGGACACTATCATGCCGTATATATAAGAAATAGCATGCGCCGGCCCCTGTGGCAGGAAGCATAGTTGCTCAAACGAGGTGGACATGTGGTACGAGCCCCCTTAAAACAAAAACCTAATGTATAGATAAGGCTTGTTGTCTTAGGGACGAAATTTCAGCCTTCAGTATGTCACATGAAGTTGCCTTGTTGGCCGTCTCTTTGGTGCCCAATAATGTAAGAATGTCTGTCAGTTTTTGAGCCCTTTCTCTCTTTAGCCTAGCCCCATGGGTTATGAAAACTCCCCTTAATATACATTTAAGAGCTTCCCATTTAATCGGTTCCGGTGTGGGATCCTTAGAATGATCTATCGGGAAAGAATTAATTGCTCTCTTAATATCAGACATACAAATTTCATCTTTCATGAGATTATCATTGAGCCTCCATGTGTAACCCCCAGTACCTCCCCATCTCTGCACCCCCAATTCCCCATATACTGGCGCATGATCCGACCATAAGATAATGTCTATTGAACAACTGGGATCGTTATCTAATAAATCATGTGAAATAAACAGGTGGTCCAGTCTGGAATAACTATTATGGACCACTGAGTGGTGGCTATAATCCCTGACTCCTGGATCTAACACCCGCCACATGTCCACCAATTTGAGGGCAAGCAACCCTTTTTTCAATCTACGCAGCGCCGGAAGGGAGGTTGAGGACCTACCCGACGAAGAATCCAGCGAGGGATCCAAAGTAAGATTGAAGTCTCCGCCCAGTATGATGCGTAAGCCATCCGCGAAATCTGCCAGCATCCGCAGAACTCCAGACCCAAACTTCACCTGTCCCTGGTTTGGGAAATACATGTTAGCCATTGTATATACAGAGTCGAGCACCGTAACTTTGAAAAATATATATCTTCCCTCTGGATCCACCTTTATATCCACAATCCCAGGCTGGAATGATCTACGAAAAGCTATAGATATCTCAAATGTCTTACGGGAGGGATGAGGGCAATTATACCAGGCTGGTTAAAATTTAGATACACATTTGGCTGTATTGGTAGCTTCAAAATGTGTCTCTTGAAGTATAACTATCTCTATTTTTTTCTTGTGGAAACGGTACAGCACCTGCCTCCTTTTTTCAGGTTTGTTTAGGCCCCTAGCATTATACATGCAAAATGTTAGCCCCGACATCCAGAAGAGACAGTACAGCAAGTGGACAGAATAAGAGAAACAACAAGGAGCAAAAAGAAGAAGAAAGAGAAAAAGAAAAAAGAAAGAAGGGGAAGTAAAAACACAATAGGTTATCCTAGAGCGAGATTCTCAATAGAATTCCCAATACAGGCAAATGTCTAATGCAGCACTAGCGCTGCAATCCCTAGGTGAGGTAACGAAGCCGCATATGGCCGACGGCAAGCTCCTCATGGCCCCAGCATATAAAAATGAGACCTCTCAGGTCTTCTAAATACACAGACTTAGATGAATATGTAGATATTATATACAAGCTTTTGTAACTTTTCAAACAAAACATTAATAAAACATTGTACTTTTCCCAAACTATCAACCCCCCCATAATCAGAACAGTTAGATCCATTACGATCATTGCCAACCCTCCATCATTCCCAGAAAAGGGATCCCCTGATCAAATGTCTCTGATAGGCGAGACATAGATTTCCTGACAGTTCCTTCCATTTCATTGTACTATTGAGGAACGGCTCTTTCCGACTTGTCTTGATTTCGCAGAGACTGCTTGCCACTGTTCTCTGGGGGGCAAAGGTTTCAGGCTATATAGCACTGACCAATCTGGCAGTCTCATCCCAGGAATTTCCAACACTTCAAGAAACTTTGGAAGGTCTCCTATGTGGCAAAAAATTACCATCTTCCCCCCTTTCTTGGCAATAATTTGAAATGGGTAGCCCCAATGGTACTGAATATCATTATATTTGAGCACGTTTTGCAGGGGCTTCAGGGCCCGATGGAGCTGCAGTGTTCTGCCGGACAGATCTGGTAACACAATGAGAGGAGTATCTTTGTATGACAGAGAACCTTTGTCTCTTATTCCTTTCAGGATTGCCTCTTTTTCCTTGTAGAAGTGAATCCTACAGATGTCGTCTCTGGGTCTGGTTGGATCAGCAGGTTTTGGTCCCAAAGCCCGATGAATACAATCCATTTCAACCCTATCTCCTGCTTTATTTTGTAAAATATCACCAAAGAATTTTTGGGCCCATTTTTCCAAATGTGCAGGCTTTACTTCTTCACTGAGGCCATGTATGCGTAGTTTATTACGTCTGTGTCTGTTTTCAATGTCATCTAAACTGGTAAGGATATAATTTATCTGAATTGAGTGGTCCTGAAGGACCTGATGATGTGAGTACAGGTGCTGGTAGAACTGTTCTTGTGTGACCGATGCATGAATAATAAACTTGGCACTCAAGATTCCTTTTTGCAAAATGAAAAAATAACTGTTCGTTTATTGGTGCAACCAGTTCAGTAATTGATGATGTATAAACGTTTTCGGTCACAAGACCTTCATCAGAAACATCATATATGAAACTGGAAGCAGGGCAGCAACAATATATAGGCACAAGAGGCCTGCACACAGGTGTTACCGGGCAAATTGACCTGGAGGCTCCTGGGGAGACTGTAGGGTAGGGCGCACTGGGGAAGCAAGGGTCCCGCTGTAATGAACTTGCGCTTGTGCATCCAGGTCCAGGGAACGCTGTGTAGCCGGTAGAGCCGGAAGACGCCTCCAATTTGCCCAGCAGGCAATATGAGCCTTCCAGTCCCATTCTTCATCTATCAGGGATGCCGGCGAGACTGATCCACCCCCGGGGGAAATGCTGTGAGGGGATGATGACAGCGATGAGCGCCCTTTATAGTGACCCGGTTGCTGGACTCTTGAGGCTGGAGTGGGGTGCTTTCCTGAGTGGTATTTCCTCCCATGGCACCCCCTCCCCTCTTCTGCCCGGTACCTGCAACCTTTCTGTTGTCCCGGGCCTCCATCTCACTCCCCTGCTGCGCTTGTGAGACGCTGGCCGGTGCCATCTTGGAAATTGTGTTACCGGGTTGTTGGCGCATTGATTGTTCCAGGAAACGGGTAATTTCGCCTCCATCTCTGATCAAAGGTGCTGAGGCCGATGATGACCTCATCCCCCGCACCATTCTGCGTTTTTTGGGGTCAGCTTTCTGTCTCTAGGAGGTATTTGTGCTGGGTACACGCTGGAGCTCTGTCTCCTTGTGTCCTATTCCGCCATAGGCAAGCCACACCCCTCCAGGACTATAAATATTAGAGGGGTTGTCTGGCCTTGTGGGTCATATATTGAATAGACGCTGACCTGCCATTCTCAGTGGCAGCCATTGCACAGCTTTGCTGTTCTAGCCTCATTTAGTGTTTACACCTGGCAGGTGCCAAAGGTGAAAACAACTGCTTGGTGGGGGAGTCCATAACTCACCAAACGTGTTAAAGATGATGTTTGACCTTGTTAAATGGTCTTCTGTAGTATAGAATATATTTACATATTTAGTGCATTCAGGTAAATGGACTAGTTGCAGATGTTATTGCAACAAAACTGCCATGCAAGATTATTTCCTAAGTCTTTCTCTTTTTAAAAATATATCTCCAAGATGTAGAATCTAGTAGAGAAAAATAGCTTTATAATTCACTTTCTTTAATGCACGATGGCCTTTACAGTTCAGATTACATATTGTTCTAAAATGTTCCTTAGCCCATTTACAGTGTAGCAGTGGACATATATAACAATCTTCAATTTAATTCTTAAAGAGTTGAAAATGGACCCACCACCATTTTACAACATTTTAAGATTCATGTCACCTGAAACCCACTGATGCGTTCTAACCAATCGAGGATTGATTAATCTTGGGGATGGAATGGGCTATTGTTGAATCTGTTGTGATGGAAATACTATTTAGATTAATAAGTGTCATGATCCAGACCGGGTTTTGAATCCTGTTTTCACCTTTTTCCAGTCTGGTCATGCCAGGGGTTAACTTTTCCTGCCTCAGTCTGGTCTCAGGTTTGCTATTTATCTCCGCTGCATCCTGCAGACCATGTCAGTTATAGTTTCTGCCTACGGTGTGTGTAGCTGACCTCATTTTCTCTGATTTGTCCTGCTGCTTGCTTACTGAAACCATGTCTGTTGTATCCCTTCTTCCCTTACCGACTCATTGTTCCCCTTTGATGTATTGACTCCCTGGTTTCGACTTGGCTTGGACCCTCATGTGTTGTTTTATCTCTTGTCTTTGGCATGTCTGCTTCTGACCAGTACTGACCCATTTGGCTTGTTTATGACTCAGTGTTTGCTTATTCTGTTTGTACTTCGCTACAGTCTTATATCGACCCAGCTTGTTTGACTTTTTTGCTCTCACCTGGCGGTGGCCTCGCCACTATATTGCAGGTCTGGCCTTGCTGTGTGCAGTCCTCCCTCCACTCAATTGCCATCTAGTGGAGCTTGCATTTACCTGCGATGCAGCAGTGTGACAATAAGGTTTTTATGGTGTTAAATGCCATAATATGTGTTATTTTACATTGTTATACCTGCTGGTAACCTCCATATTTCATATGTTTCTACATAGTATTGTGACTGTTTTATTAGGTTAGTAGACACTTTAGTAATGTTTATTGTTGCCATACGGAAACAAAGCTGTGCGGGAGATGTAACTAAATTGATACGATGTTTAGCATTCTCCATTTTCTCCCAGTTCCAACAAAATGGGCAGAGATGGAGCAGGATGGTGGCGTAGCCTCGTCAAATTCATGACAAGCGATGGTGTTTGCTAAGCCAGAAACCTTACTCCATCAGGGGCTGGAGTAGTATTTATGGAGAGGCACACACAGAGGTTTACACCACTCGTCCAGTGCTCTTGATTTATGCCTTTTCATCAATCAGGAGTGTCTGACTCCAGCACACCATCTCATCAAGATTGCTGTGAAGAATACGGTTGGGCCCAAACTGTTTACTTACTACTGACACAAAAGAAGTTATCTCATGTAAGTTGTTAAAAGTACCAAGTATGTTGCCTCTTCGGGGGTGACCTCGGGTGTCCTGTATGTCTGCATTCCTTCCAACATCACTGGGCCACCATATTCTATGTATCTAAACCGTCGCACCGCCATCCATGCTCCACTTACACACTTGTAAGACTGCTAAAAGAAACTTGACATCTACAGTCTATAATTTAAATATCCTTGGTTCATAGAGCAATTCATATAAAAACCCAGTCTTTTGTAATTATAGTAATAATGGAAGGTTATAGACCTGGTCATTAATCATGCATAAATCATAATGAGCCCTGCCATAATACAAGTGTTAGTTACACAGCAGGATTTGGAAATGTTAAAACAATTATAAAAGATATAGAGATACCTGTTTAGTGAAAAATAGGAACATGAACATTCGTTCTATTTCTATTTATTTTTCTATTCATATTCACAGGCGCGCTTCAATTGTTTTGTGTTGCATTCATGGCTTTCTTATTAATATTTATAGGGAACACATTAATATTTCTTTCTGTCAGATGTGAAGGTGAAAAAAAAATCTTTGTATCCCTTATTATATTCACTGACAATATAGGAACAATTACTGAATGTGTGATTTACTGCACTTCTTACCAGCGCAGCTGGACAGCTGCTATGTGATGTCTGAGACTTTAAAGAAGCCCTCACCGAAAGCATCCATTCTAAGTGTGTCTGTAATGTAATGTAGGTGCATTATAATACCTACATACGGTACCTACAGAATGTAATTTTCCATGGTTTACAGTGCAGCTCTGGTCCCCTTCAAGTCCCCATCACTCACCATTCTTTGTCAGCTCACACACAAACTGTGTGGGATGGTGCTTTTTCCAACAGTGTAAGCCTATGGAGCCTCAGATCAAGAAGGTGAGACTTCCCATAAATTTGAGTAGTGAGTTTTGTTTTGAAAAATGTTTGCATTATGTGCCAGGCCTGTGAAGGGGCTGATTCCTGTGCAGGGTCATACCTGGTGAATTTACACCCGATCCCCAAAAATATAGTAAAACTGAAGAAAAAGCTGAGAATTATTTAAAATTTGAGTCACAGAAATTGATTAATTTTTTTGTATTGAAATAAATTTAGCATGTTCTGCTCAGACCGTCACAGGTTACTTCCTAGGGTATGCACCCCAGGTGATGCATCCCTAAAAAAAACATAATATCACAAAAAATGAGGAAACTAAGATGTACTAAAAATTTGAGTCACGGAAGCTGAAAAATTTTGTTTTGAAAATATTTTTCCACCTTGTGCCCAGACTTGCTGAGGGGCCCAATCCTGGTAAGATCCTATCGGGGGTATGCTGCCCCTCAAAAATTAATTTTGCAAAAAATTAAGAGGAAGTTGGGACAGTCCGAAAATTAGAGCCAACAAATTTTGTTTTGACAATTATGTGTCATTCTCATTGAGGCTCATAAAATGATGATTATTGCCCCAAACATAGATGAAGGTAGAAAATAATTAATAATTAATTTTTTGTTTGAATAAAGGAGGAAGAGTACTGTAAGTATGGGAAGCAAAACTTGTCTAATCAGGGGTCCAATCAAAGAAAGCAACCTCATAGTCACCAAAACTATGGATGTCGGAATTACTAATCATGGAATCAATAGCTCTTTTTTTAAACGTGACGAAAACACATTTCTAGAGTGTTGAATTATCTTCACCTTTACATTCCACAGAAAGCCTAAAAGACTCAGGTCTAAAACAAATTAGAGAATGTACAGCAGGGGTAAGCCCATACAGTACAGCCTGTAAAAAAGCAATGGAAAGCACCATGGGGCACCAAAAAACCAAGGGCGGCAGGAACATTTTTTGAAAGTTGCTTTTCCTCTGTCTTATTGCATTCTTGTCTGTGATGGCACAGTTGTACCTAACAATGAATTTTGGTCCCTCTTTCAAAGACCTCAGTAAACGACATTTGGCCCTCATTGCTTACCAATGGTGGAGGTCATGGTAACACAAGCTCCATTTTCTATGCTGCATAATCCTAACCTCATACAGATACAGAATTCCCTCACATTGTAGTTTTGCAAATCATGCAGTCGTTCAGTAATACCACTCTGTTCTTTTTCACCACATAAGAACAGTTGAAATGCCTGAATACACTCTTCTGGCAGTGAGCACAATCCTTTTCCAGCAGGTGAACATTTAAGAAACATATTGCAAAATCAAATTAAGCGCGTATTCCTTGCAGCGACCAGGTAGTACTTTAGCAAACTGCATGGCAGCCATGATGTTTCTGGCATTGTTGCTTACTAGGTAGTCCAACTAGAAGTTATCTTCTGTGACATTTGATACAGCGTTCTGCTATATTGCTTCTGGGTACATATCCATTGAGAAAGATGTGGAGGAAATGCACAAGTGCCGCATGATGTTGACTTATCACCACCGGTAAACAATGAGCATGCTATCAGTCATACATCAATGTCACGAAAAACATTGACTCAATGTAATATTCGTGGCCACAATTGCTGCTGTTGATGGTGGAGTGTAATTAACAGAACAACGTCACTGCCATGATAGATGTGGATTACGGTCTTTACCACATAAAAGTAATTAGAGACTGCTTTATTCAAGAAATAATGTCACCTAGGTAATTTAAATCAAGGCTGAATGCACGTGATTATGGTGCAAAAGGCAATACTATCCAGGTGGTTTGGTATCGATTGTGGTCATCTTGAATTTGTGAGAATTCAGTTTCCTCACGAATGGACAATTGAACACGTGATTCCTGGGGCACACAAAAGGCTGACTGATGACACAATGCAGAGAGAGGAGGAGTACAGAAAACAGTAGATGAGGATGATGATGATGACAATGACCAGCCACTACTTGTGGATGTGGACTGGCTGCCAGAAAGATGATGACTAGGAGAAGAAGGATGACCGCTTGTGCTAAAAAGTCAGTAAGGAGCAGACATTCCCCTCTCAGTGCTGTGCTGTCTGTGGAAGAAATCTCTGCAGCTCATCTCGTCCCCCAGCTACCGGCGGATTGCAAGTTACAGAAAGAGCATGCAGGTTACAAGTCAAATAATGGCGATAATTGGTGTTATTCCCCATGTACACATACAGGGCACCTTATTCCGAAAAGTTACTTGAAAGCACAGTAACCCTTTAAATGTCTTAATTTAACGTAATTATATTTTAGGTTTGTTGCTAAGCAAGTTAAATCCCCCTGGCCCAAAAAAAGTGAATGTATCAACTAATACCAGGTGGATACAAGGCTTCCTAACGTAATAACAGCCTACAGTATAGGTGTAAGGCGTGTGGTTGCCAAAATAGACTAGTAAAACAGGAATTCAAAATTAAAACGTGTATTGTTTTTATTTAAACACAATTCCACAGCCTTCTGGACAAAAAAAGCTATAGTCAAGAATGCTACTTTGGTAGGCAGGTTCACTCAAATGCGAAAAATGTGCAACAGCCAGCAGTATTGTTTTGGCATGTATGGTTGTTAACTTGTACTAGTAAAAGAGGAATGCACATTTTTATTTTTTTTTAGTTCTTATTCCCTTGACAAAAAAAAATCGATACATGTCTGGAAAAGAATATGCAGCAACAGGATTTTTTTTTCTTAATATTATTATTTTCACCCTCTCCAAAAAATGTTATGACAAGAAAGGTTGTTACATGTCCCAAAAGACAGCACTTGCAACAGGCCACTGTGTTTGTGTGGTGTAAGCAGGCATATTATTGAACTATTCAAATAAGTGTGCAAAAAAGTAAACCTTTTTTTTTTAAATATACACACTTTGTGAGGTAGAAGCAAGAAATGTAAAAGAAATGAAAAACGATTGTCTCACAAGTCAGGAAGCACAGTTTCTCAGACAGACTAGCCTCAGTTTCAATAGCTTTCTTAAGTAGGAAAAAAAGGACTGCCCTCCTTCTTTGCAGCGCATCAAGAATAAAAAAAGGTATAATTAAGCCTATAATATCCTGAGTCACACAGGCTCTGCAGGTCCTGCACCTTTCCATCCTTTGAATCTGTGTAGTATTATTATTATTCACAGAATGTTATTATTACTTCCATTTTCTATCATTTTCTGTAATACACCACACTCTGTTTTGGCCCTTTCTAGCAGTTTTCTCACGTACCGGAGACACTGACACAAGTAGACCCATTCAAATGAATGGGTCTCTGCACATGTCAGCGTGTTTTCACAGACTGTGCTCCGTGTGCAGCAGCGCGAGCAGGGAACAATGAATGAAAGAAAACCCGACGTGCGGTCCCCCCTATATTTTCCAACCAACCTGGCAAAACTCACAGGTGCGGGCTGCTATTCTCAGGCTGGTAAGGGGCCATGGATATGGGCCCCCAGCCTTAAAAAAAGCAGCCCGTAGCTGCCCAGAAAGGGCGCATCAATTAGATGCACCAATTCTGGAGCTTTGCCCGGTTCTTCCCACTGCGCTGTAGCATTGGCATATGGGGTAATAAGGGGTCAATGTCACCTTGCTATTGTAAGATGACATTATGGTGGCTTAGTAATGGAGAAGTATCAATAAGACACCTATCCATTACTAATCCCACAGTTGTTAAAGAGTTAATAAAACACACACAGTAAGAAAAAAGTATTTTAATGAAATAATGAAACACACAGGTTTTTAATATCTTTATTGCTCGCTCAATCAAAGCGAAGCCCTCGTTCTCCTGTAAAAAAAATCCAAAATGAAAAAGCAACAATATCCCATAACTGTCTGCCGTACAGTCAAGTCCCACGCAGTAATCCATATCTGTGGGCATTTACATTTTACAACCAGAAGTGCTGCTAATGCGGCCGCTCCCGGCTGTAAATGACTGAGGAATGAATGAAATGCAGGGGGCAGAGCTTCAGTGACTAGCGGTGCCGTCACCGAAGCTGCACCCCCTGGTGGCATGAACTCATATGAACTCTTGAGCATGGGAAAATATTCCCGCTTTCCCACGCTCAAGAGTTCATATGAGTTCATGCCGCCAGAGGGTGACTTCAAAATGACCGCCATGGTCACCACTTATCTTGAAAAGTTTCCCCCCATATACTAATGTGCCACAAACAGGAAGTTGATATCACCAAACATTCCCTTTTTATTTAGGTGTATCCATATACATGGCCCACCCACCCAGTCATTACAAACAGAGTGATCTATTTATAAGTGTTTATTTCTGTTAATGTTGATGATTATTGCTTACAGCCAATGAAAACCCAAAAGTCATTATCTCAGTAAATTAAAATACTTTATAACATCAGTATGAAAAAATGATTTTAAAATCTGAAATGTTCGCCTACTGAAATGTATGTTTAGTAAATGCACTCAATACTTGGTCGGGGCTCTTTTTGCATTAATTACTGCATCAATGTGGCGTGGCATGGAGGTGATCAGTCTGTGGCACTGCTGAGGTGTTATGGAAGCCCAGGTTGCTTTGATAGCAGCATTCAGCTCGCCTGCATTGTTGAGTCTGGTGTCTCTCATTTTCCTCTTGACAAAACCCCATAGATTCTCTATGGGGTTAAGGTCAGACGAGTTTGCTGGCCAATCAAGCACAGTGATACTGTTGTTTTTAAACCAGGTATTGGTACTTTTGGCAGTGTGGTGTAATAATTATAGGGGATAACTCAGGAGACTCTTTGCGTGGAACAAGACAACTACAGGACACAGTTTTATAAGTGGTAAAGTCTATATTATCACACGGTGATTCAAACAGGTGCAGAGAGAAACTCAAGTCCACAACACTTTGTGCAAATATCATATGCAGCTCAGCAGTCTATAGGAAACATCAGAGGAAAATGCAATCACGCAGAAAGTCTATAAAGCACAATTATTCTTGAGGATACTTGACACGAATAAATCCTTGTCTTAGTCCAAACACAGAGAGATAAGCTTATAAGGCAGTTCAAATAATATCTTAGCTCAACCAGGGAGGCTGTTATGGACCTGGTGGTTAGGAGCACCTGGAATGACCTGATGAGTAAACTAGAAATCGGAACAAGCTCTGGGAAAGTGGGAACTCTACTGACCGCAAACACTACTCCTATCACACACACTAGAAATAGCCGTGGAGCGTACCTAACTCTCCCTAGACGCCTCTTCACAGCCTAAGATCTAACTACCCCTAAAGATAGAAATAGAAGCCTAACCTTGCCTCAGAGAAATTCCCCAAAGGTAAAGGCAGCCCCCCACATATATTGACTGTGAGTTAAGAGGAAAGTCACAAACACAGGAATGAAACAGGTTTTAGCAAAGGAGGCCAGACTTCACTAATTTAGTCAGAGGATAGAAAAGGGATCTATGCGGTCAGCACAAAAGACTACAAAAAGCCACGCAGAGTAAGCAAAAAGACTCCCCACACCGACTCACGGTGTGGAGGTGCCACTCTGCACCCCAGAGCTTCCAGCTAGCAAGGGAATATCATAATAGCAAGCTGGAGTAGAAATAGCAGTACTAAGAAATATATTCAGGAAGCAATAACAAAAAATGAACTAGCAAAGACTTAGCTTCTGCTGGAGTAGACAGGTCCTCAGAGAAGTCCAAGAGAGATCTGAACCAATACTGAAACAACGACAGCTGGCATCAAGTAACGATCTGAGTAGAGTTAAATAAGGAAGCCAGCAAGCAATAAACGAGAGCAGCTGACAAAGCCAACCTCAGTGACCAGCAGTTCCGCTCAAAGCCACCAGAGGGAGTCCAAGAGCAGAACTAACCAAAGTACCATTCATGACCACAGGAGGGAGTCCGAGAACGGAATTCACAACAGTACCCCCCCTTGAGGAGGGGTCACCGAACCCTCACCAGGGCCCCCAGGCCGATCAGGACGAGCCAAATGAAAGGCACGAACTAAATCGGCAGCGTGGACATCGGAGGCAACAACCCAGGAATTATCCTCCTGACCATAGCCCTTCCACTTAACCAGGTACTGAAGCTTCCGTCTCGAAATACGAGAATCCAAAATTTTTTCCACCACATACTCCAACTCCCCCTCAACCAACACCGGAGCAGGAGGATCAACAGAGGGAACCATAGGCGCCACGTACTTCCGCAACAACGACCTATGGAACACATTATGGATGGCAAAAGAAGCTGGAAGGACCAAACGAAATGACAAAGGGTTGAGAATTTCAGAAATCTTATAAGGACCAATGAAACGAGGCTTAAACTTAGGAGAAGAAACCTTCATAGGAACATAACGAGAAGACAACCAAACCAAATCCCCAACACGAAATCGAGGACCAACACAACGACGGCGGTTAGCGAAACGTTGAGCCTTCTCCTGGGACAACGTCAGATTGTCCACCACGTGAGTCCAAATTTGCTGCAACCTGTCCACCACAGAATCCACACCAGGACAGTCAGAAGGCTCAACCTGCCCCGAAGAAAAACGAGGATGAAAACCAGAATTGCAGAAAAAAGGCGAAACCAAAGTAGCCAAACTAGCCCGATTATTAAGGGCGAACTCAGCCAATGGCAAGAAGGTCACCCAATCATCCTGATCAGCAGAAACAAAGCATCTCAGATAGGTTTCCAAAGTCTGGTTGGTTCGTTCGGTTTGGCCATTTGTTTGAGGATGGAAAGCCGAAGAAAAAGACAAATCAATGCCCATCTTGGCACAAAAGGACCGCCAAAACCTAGAGACAAACTGGGAACCTCTGTCCGACACAATGTTCTCCGGAATGCCATGCAAACGAACCACATGTTGAAAAAACAATGGCACCAAATCAGAGGAGGAAGGTAATTTAGGCAAGGATACCAAATGGACCATCTTAGAAAAGCGATCACAAACCACCCAGATGACAGACATCCTTTGAGAGACAGGAAGATCTGAAATAAAATCCATGGAAACATGCGTCCAAGGCCTCTTCGGGACTGGCAAGGGCAAAAGCAACCCACTGGCACGAGAACAGCAGTGCTTAGCCGGAGCACAAGTCCCACAGGACTGCACAAAAGAACGCACATCCCGTGACAAGGAAGGCCACCAAAAGGACCTAGCCACCAAATCTCTGGTCCCAAAAATCCCAGGATGACCAGCCAACACTGAGCAATGAACCTCAGAAATAACTCTGCTAGTCCATCTATCAGGGACAAACAGTTTCTCCGCTGGACAACGGTCAGGTCTATCAGCCTGAAACTCCTGCAGCACCCACCGCAAATCAGGGGAGATGGCAGACAGAATTACCCCCTCTTTGAGGATACCAGCCGGCTCAGGGACTCCCGGAGAATCAGGCACAAAACTCCTAGAAAGGGCATCCGCCTTCACATTCTTAGAACCTGGAAGGTATGAGACCACAAAATCGAAACGGGAGAAAAACAGCGACCATCGAGCCTGTCTAGGATTCAACTGCTTGGCAGACTCGAGATAAGTCAGATTTTTGTGATCCGTCAAGACCACCACGCGGTGCTTGGCTCCCTCAAGCCAATGTCGCCACTCCTCGAATGCCCACTTCATAGCCAGCAGCTCCCGATTGCCAACATCATAATTACGCTCAGCAGGCAAAAACTTTCTAGAAAAGAAGGCACATGGCTTCATCACAGAGCCATCAGAACTTCTTTGAGACAAAACAGCCCCTGCTCCAATCTCAGAAGCATCAACCTCGACCTGAAAAGGGAGCGAAACATCTGGCTGACGCAACACAGGGGCCGAAGAAAAATGGCGTTTCAGCTCCTGAAAAGCCTCAACGGCCGCCGAGGACCAATTCACCACATCAGCACCTTTCTTTGTCAAATCAGTCAAAGGTTTAACCACACTAGAAAAATTAGCGATGAAGCGACGGTAAAAATTAGCAAAGCCCAGGAATTTCTGGAGGCTCTTCACAGATGTAGGCTGAGTCCAATCATAAATGGCCCGAACCTTTACAGGGTCCATCTCGATAGTAGAAGGGGAAAAAATGAAGCCCAAAAAGGAAACCTTCTGAACTCCGAAGAGACATTTAGACCCCTTCACAAACAAGGAATTAGCACGAAGGACCTGGAATACCATTCTGACCTGTTTCACATGAGACTCCCAATCATCCGAAAAGACCAAAATATCATCCAAATATACAATCATGAATCTATCCAGATACTTTCGGAAGATGTCATGCATAAAGGACTGAAACACAGATGGAGCATTTGAAAGCCCGAATGGCATTACCAGGTACTCAAAATGGCCCTCGGGCGTATTAAATGCTGTTTTCCATTCATCACCCTGTTTAATACGCACAAGGTTATACGCCCCTTGAAGATCAATCTTGGTGAACCAACTAGCCCCCTTAATCCGAGCAAACAAATCAGACAGCAGAGGCAAAGGGTACTGAAATTTGACCGTGATTTTATTGAGATGGTGGTAATCTATACAGGGTCTCAGAGAACCATCCTCCTTGGCCACAAAAAAGAACCCTGCTCCCAACGGTGATGAAGACGGGCGAATATGCCCTTTCTCCAAGGACTCCTTTATATAACTCCGCATAGCGGCGTGCTCTGGCACAGATAAATTGAAAAGTCGGCCCTTAGGAAACTTACTACCAGGAATCAAATTTATAGCACAATCACAATCCCTATGAGGGGGTAGGACACTGGATTTGGGCTCATCAAATACATCCTGGTAATCCAACAGAAACTCAGGGACTTCAGAAGGAGTGGAAGCAGAAATTGACACCAATGGAACATCACCATGTACCCCTTGACAACCCCAACTAGACACAGACATTGATTTCCAATCCAATACTGGATTATGAACCTGTAGCCATGGCAAACCCAACACGACCACATCATGCAAATTATGCAACACCAAAAAGCGAATATCTTCCTGATGTGCAGGAGCCATGCACATGGTCAACTGAGTCCAGTACTGAGGTTTATTCTTGGCCAACGGCGTGGCATCAATTCCCCTTAATGGAATAGGATACTGCAAAGGCTCCAAGAAAAAACCACAGCGCCTGGCAAACTCCAAGTCCATCAAATTCAGGGCAGCGCATGAATCCACAAATGCCATAACCGAGTAGGATGACAAAGAGCAAATCAGAGTAACAGACAAAAGAAATTTAGGCTGTACAGTACCAATGGTGACAGACCTAGCGAACCGCTTAGTGCGCTTAGGACAATCAGAGATAGCATGAGTGGGGTCACCACAGTAAAAACACAGCCTATTCTGACGTCTGTGTTCTTGCCGTTCAGTTCTGGTCAAAGTTCTATCACATTGCATAAGCTCAGGCCTCTGCTCAGAGGACACCGCCAAATGGTGCACAATTTTGCGCTCACGCAAACGCCGATCAATTTGGATGGCCAAGGACATTGATTCATTCAGACCAGCAGGCGTGGGGAATCCCACCATAACATCCTTAAGGGCTTCAGAAAGACCCTTTCTAAAAATTGCTGCCAGGGCACACTCATTCCATGAGTAAGCACAGGCCATTTTCTAAACTTCTGACAATATATCTCCGCTTCATCCTGACCCTGACACAAAGCTAGCAAGATTTTCTCTGCCTGATCCACTGAATTCGGTTCATCATAAAGCAATACAAGCGCCAGAAAAAACGCATCTGCATTAAGCAATGCAGGATCTCCTGGCGCAAGGGAGAATGCCCAGTCTTGTGGGTCACCACGCAACAAAGAAATAATATTTTTTCTTGCTGAATGGGGTCACCAGAGGAGCGGGGTCTCAAAGCAAGAAACAGTTTACAATTATTTTTGAAATTCAGAAACTTAGATCTATCCCCAGAAAACAAATCAGGAATTGGAATTCTAGGCTCTAACATCGGATTCTGAACTACATAATCTTGAATGCTTTGTACTCTTGCAGTGAGATGATCCACACAAGAGGACAGACCTTGAATATCCATATCTACACCTGAGTCCTGAACCACCCAGAGATTAAGGGGAAAAGAGAGACAAAACACACTGCAAAGAAAAAAAAATAGGCTCAGAACTTCTCTTATCCCTCTTTTGAGATGCATTAACACTTTGAAGGCCAGCTGTACTGTTATGGACCTGGTGGTTAGGAGCACCTGGAATGACCTGATGAGTAAACTAGAAATCGGAACAAGCTCTGGGAAAGTGGGAACTCTGCTGACCGCAAACACTACTCCTATCACACACACTAGAAATAGCCGTGGAGCGTACCTAACTCTCTCTAGACGACTCTTCACAGCCTAAGAGCTAACTACCCCTAAAGATAGAAATAGAAGCCTAACCTTGCCTCAGAGAAATTCCCCAAAGGTAAAGGCAGCCCCCCACATATATTGACTGTGAGTTAAGAGGAAAGTCACAAACACAGGAATGAAACAGGTTTTAGCAAAGGAGGCCAGACTTCACTAATTTAGTCAGAGGATAGAAAAGGGATCTATGCGGTCAGCACAAAAGACTACAAAAAGCCACGCAGAGTAAGCAAAAAGACTCCCCACACCGACTCACGGTGTGGAGGTGCCACTCTGCACCCCAGAGCTTCCAGCTAGCAAGGGAATATCATAATAGCAAGCTGGAGTAGAAATAGCAGTACTAAGAAATATATTCAGGAAGCAATAACAAAAAGTGAACTAGCAAAGACTTAGCTTCTGCTGGAGTAGACAGGTCCTCAGAGAAGTCCAAGAGAGATCTGAACCAATACTGAAACAATGACAGCTGGCATCAAGTAACGATCTGAGTGGAGTTAAATAAGGAAGCCAGCAAGCAATAAACGAGAGCAGCTGACAAAGCCAACCTCAGTGACCAGCAGTTCCGCTCAAAGCCACCAGAGGGAGTCCAAGAGCAGAACTAACCAAAGTACCATTCATGACCACAGGAGGGAGTCCGAGAACGGAATTCACAACAGGAGGCCTGGTTAATAGTCTCAGGTTTTTGCAGAGCAGCAAACAGCTTACATGTCCAGCAAATGCAGATGGAAGTAAATACGAGCAGCAGATGAAGGAGGATTACTGGAACTGGTGGAACTCAGAGCAGAGTAGCAGGACCACCACACAGGTTCACAGGAGCAGGTATATAGCCAGGGAGTAATCAGAGGTCAGGAGCTGGATGCAAGGCAGAATACTCTAGCACAGACTGAAGGCTGGAGTGGAGTTTCATAGAAGGAAGACACAGTGCACATGAGACCAAAGACGCCATCTTGGAAAAGGGCAGTAATGCACAAAAGGTAAAAAATGTTCAGAGTCCTGACATGTGGACAGGTGCCAATTCCTGCTGAAAAAAGTGAAATGGCCACTCCATAACAGATAGAATACCAGATAGATAAATGGAATACCTGCTGCCTGCTTCTTCCCTAAATAGTTTTTGCGTAATTTGAAGGTGTGCTTTGGGTCATTGTCCTGTTGTAGGATGAAATTGTCTCCAATCAAGCGCTGTCCACATGGTATGCCATGGCATTGCAAAATGGAGTGATAGCCTTCCTTATTCAAAATCCCTTTTACCTTGTACAAATCTCCCACTTTACCAGCACCAAAGCAACCCCAGATCATCACATTACCTCCACCATGCTTGACAGATACCATCAGGCACTCTTCCAGCATCTTTTCAGTTGTTCTGCGTCTCACAAATATTCTTCTGTGTGATCCAAACACCTCAAACTTGGATTCGTCTGTCCATAACACTTTTTTCCAATCTTCCTCTTTCCAATGTCTGTGTTCTTTTGCCCATATTAATATTTTTCTTTTATTAGCCAGTCTCACATATGGCTTTTTGTTTGCCACTCTGCCCTGAAGGCCAGCATCCCGGAGTCACCTCTTCACTGTCGACTTTGACACTGGCATTTTTGGTGTATTATTTAATGAAGCTGCCAGTTGAGGACCTGTGAGGCTCTTTCTGCTCTGGTTAGAGCCTGTTTGTGCTCTCCTCTGATGGGAGCAGTACACACCATTGTAGGAAATCTTCAGTTTCTTGGCAATTTTTTTGCATGGAATAGCCTTCATTTCTAAGAACAAGAATAGACTGTCGAGTTTCACATGAAAGTTCTTTTTTCTGGCCATTTTGAGAGTTTAATGGAATCAACAAATGTAATGATCCAGATTTTTAACTAGCTCAAAGGAAGGTCAGGTTTATAAGTTCTCTAATCAGCAAAACTGTTTTCAGCTGTGCTAACATACTTGCACAAGGGTTTTCAAGGGTATTCTAACCATCCATTAGCCAAACCAGACGTTTGCTTCTAGAATAGTCATTTACTACATTAACAATGTATAGAGTGTATTTCTGAATCATTTAATATTAGCTTCATTGGAAAAAAACTGTGCTTTTCTTTAAGTGACCCTAAACTTTTGAACGGTACTATATATATATATATACATACACACACATATCTCTCTATGTATAGATACAGTATATACACATACTGTTTATGGATATTATATATATATATATATATATATATATATATATATCAGTACTAATGACAGATGTTCTTTTCTACAATGAGTGAATACACTTTTTCAAGATAATTTAGTCTGAAAACTACATTGACTTACCTTACAATTAAGTGTAATTACTTAAATAAGCCAGATGTACAATCTATAAAAAGTGCTGTTTTAATAAAATTAAGTAAAGTTGAATTCACAGGATTTAAATGGCCTTTCTCCTGCAATAGAGTGCTTGATTTCTTTTTCTTGAAAGTGCAGATAAATTGATGATGATTGAGAGAAAATCCCCATTATATATTTTCTAATTTTGCAAATGGAGAATTTTACCTTCAGGTTTACTTATAATTTATTTATCGTCTTTTATTTTTCTATATGTCCCTTTCCATCCCTCTTCGTGGAATTTCACACCAAAGAGCTTCTGTGACTTCTTAGATGTGTTGATAGAAAACATGTAAAATGAGTGGTGGGCTGTCGTTGTATGTGCAGAAACATATTTATATAATATTTTGAAACCTTTATTGAAGTGTAATACAGCGTTCATTATAATGCTAATATAATATACTACACATTTCTAAGGAATTCTATACTGATACAATTAACTTTTTTGCACATTAGAATGGGAATGATTTAGGGAATGAACTTGTATATTAGCCGGCATAACTTCAGCATGTTTATCATAATTCATGATTTGAAATCGCATGTATATGATATTACTTTGTCACACTGCGGATGGGATGTTCTGCATATTGATGCCTAGCAGTAATTTACTTATTGGATTTTGCACTGTCGTATACTGAAATTAGTGTTCTAGTTGGAATTGAAGCTCCAAAGTTATAACTTTTTTTATTAGAAAGAAAATGAATGCCCAACTACATATTTAGTAATATAGAAATAAAATAAATGCCCAGCTACATATTTAAGTAGTAAATAAACATTAAGTGTGACACTGGCTATCATCACTTCTCACGGACAAGCCATGAGGCAGGGAAGTCAAGAAGTCCGGGGTCAAATACCAAGAGTGTATGTCAAAGGCAGAGGAGAAAGACAAAAGAGAAAACAGGTCACAGTCTCAAGTTGGCAGTCCAAAACAGTGTTGATATAGACAAAGGAGCTAGGCAAATAGCAAGGACCAAGTTCAGGCAGCAAAAGATCAGATCGTCAGAACACAAAAGCACAAAGAAAGCACTCCACCAATCAAAGCTATGACTGACGATGGTGTGACCATTGACAGCAAGCTAAATAACCAGGTGATCAGTAAGAAAGGGAGACAGATGGAGGAAGCCTAGCAAGCCCATTCTGCTGGGCAATCCAAATTTGCATGGGGACAGCACAGCACACCTCAGCCCCTGATTGGGCGGCATGGACTATCCCTAATTTATATGAGCACACTCCAGTCCTGATTGGGTGGCTGGGCTCTCCCATTCATAAAACTGACAGACCTGTATGCCCCTGCCATCTATTGAGCTGTCATGCACTGCGTCCCTAGGACACATTGGGTTGAACTAGATGGACTTAAAGTCTTCCTTCAACCTTAATAACTATGTTACTATGTTACATTGATTCATTGACCAGTGGATTTGTGACAGTAAGAGCTTTAAAGGGGTTGTAAAAAGTTTAAAAATTATTCTCCATCTATAGATATTACATAGAAGTTATCCTCTATCTAAACGTAGGGCACGCATCAATTCCAAGAATGAGACTCCAAGGAGACTATGAATGGAGTCAAAGTCAAGCCAACACACAACTCCGATCCATTCAAATTCTATGGCAATGCTGGAGATAACCAAGTAAACCAAAGAGCTGTCTCCAGGTGTCTGGTAGAGATTGGAGCTCTCATTAATTACTGAGTGTTTCAACACAAATTATGTAATGAGGTTGTCTCAATACAAAGTAATGTGTGACTGTGCTATGCAACAAGGTGTTGTTGGTGCTAACTTCATCTGTATAAGTACAGCGGTTTGTAAAAGTATTCATCTTTTTGCCAGTTTTTATGTGTTGCTACCTCACAACCTGGAATGTCACAGTTTTTTGAGTGGTTGCATCAGTTCATGTAAAGAACATGCCTACAAATGTGAACATTTGGTTTTCTTTTTATTGTGAAGCAAACAACAAATAGGACAAAATAACTGAAAAATTCAGTGTGTATAACTATTCACCTCCTAAAGACAGTACTTTGTAGGGCCTTATTTTGCGGCAACTACAGATGCACACACGTGCACAGGAGCGTGATGCCGGGGAGACTGTGTGGATGACGTAGGGACGTGTCATCCACACATGTCATGGTTCGCTGGGTTTGCAGGTTAGGTGGTTTAAGAGTTAATGTGGATGGCCTCTCTTTGGGATCTTGGGAGGGTTCTTATAGCCTCATTGTGGGATCATTCTCTGTCGTTTATACTCTGAGCTGAGTGTGTCTGACCCTGTTCTGCCTGTGCTTCGTGCCTATCTTTGTATGTCTGCTTGGTTTTTGATCTGGTCCTGTCCCTGTTAAAGTCTTCCGTCTACTGATTCTGTACCTCACCACCATCTTTGTGTATCACCTTTTGGCTACGTTTTGATCTCCCTTTGGTTGTCCCTGCTGTACTTCGCCGCCCTCTTTGTGGATGACCTTTGGCTATGTCCTGACCTCCCTCCGGCTGTCCCTGCTGTACCTCACCGCCCTCTCTGTGCATGACAATATTGCTTTGTTGACCTGACTACTGTTTCTTCCTCTTCACCTATGCATTACTGCGCTGCTGTCGGCTCCCAGTGGGGCTTTGCAGTAGCTCCGCCCCCTTCTCTGACGCGCGGTCACGTGACTGCAGGTCCTGTTGGTGCTAAGTATTCCACAGCACCTCCACTCTCCTCAGGTCCCGGCTCCTGGCTGCTCATACCTACGCTAGACACCGGACCCTCAACCCCTTGTAGCTGCGGGTAAGAGTCCTCAGCATTTCCCTGTTTGCGTCCTCTGTAGCCAGGGTAGTGGATACCAAATGTCCTCAACTTACAACACAAAGCAGGAATGGCGACAGCATCGCAGGAAGAAGGGAGGCGTCGGATCAAGACCAGCGACACCCCTTGGGCCGGATCATCCTGCCCCACAGGTGAGTATAATAAAAGGTTTTTTTCTTGTCTTGCAGGATAGGTTGGGGGCATATACAGCTCTGGAAAAAATTAAGAGACCACTGCAAAATGTTCAGTTTGTCTGATTTTTCTCTTTATAGGTATATTTTTGAGTAAAATGTAAATTGTTCTTTTATTCTATAAACTTCTGACAACATGTGTCCGAATTTCCAAGCAATACATTTTGTATTTTTTTCTGACAAAGAAAAATGGTCAAAATTAAAAACAACAATGCTTTCAGACCTCAAATAATGCAAAGAAAACAAGTTCATAATAATATAGAAACAACAATACTAATGTTTTTAATCAGGAAGAGTTCAAAAATCAATATTTTGTGGAATAACCATGATTTTTAATCACAGCTTTCATGCGTCTTGGCACGCATTCTACCAGTCTTTCACAATCTTGTGCCGCAAAAATTTAAGTAGTTCTTCTTTGTTTGATGGCTTGTGACTATCCATCATCCTCTTGACTACATTCCAGAGGTTTTCAGTGGGGTTCATGTCTGGAGATTGGGCTGCCTATGAAAGGGTTTTTGATGTGGTGGTCTCTTAATTTTTTCCAGAGCTGCATATAGCATTATAGAATGTTCTGTATCAGCCCTGATATGTGGTGGTGTTATCGCATATCAGTCAAACCTGATGACAAATTTCCTTTAAACCACTCGAGTGTTGGTTTAGCAGTATTCTTTGGGTCATTGTCTTGTGGGAAGGTGAATCTTTGTCCCAGTCTCAAATCACTTACAGATTAAAACAGGTTTTGCTCAAGAATATCCCTGTATTTCGAACCATCCATCTTCCCCTTGACTCAGACTATTTTCACTCTCTCTGCTGCCAAAAACCATCACTGCAGCATGAAGCTGCCACCATAATGTTTCATTGTGGGGATCGTGTTCTTGGGGTGATAAGCTGTGTTGGTTTGGCACCAGACATAGCATGTAACTTAACAGCTACCAGCGAAAAGCCCACATGTGATCACTACGTGATCCCTTCAACTTAAGCCATATAAACCAATAGAGAACAACAGAAGGTACACATGTTTGAATCAATATAACAATTTATTAAATACCCATCTGAAATATACAACATATAAAGATATAAATATACAACATGAAAAATGGCAATACCCTATACCTAGGGGAGGACATGGGATCGGCTATGTACTGTGGAAAGAACCAATGGGGCCACAATATATATGTTGTATATTTCAGATGGGTATTTAATAAATTGTTATATTGATTCAAACATGTGTACCTTCTGTTGTTCTCTATTGGTTTATATAGCATGTAACTTGGTGGCCAAAATTTTCAATTTTGGTCTCATCTGACCACAGCACTTTTCTTCATTCAATTGAGGAGTCTTCCCAAAAGCTGTACAGCCCCCCGAGGAAGCTAACGCAAAACGCGCGTCGGGGCTGCCACTGGACACGCACTGACAGATACTTACATGGGTGAGTCTAGCAACCCTTAAAGGGATACTTCCTTACATTTTGTAGTGAGTTTGCAGGTTAGAATGAGGGTTGAGGATACATCTCATGCCTGTTGCATATATGGGTGATTATTTTTGTGATTAATGCACAAATTGTCTTGCATTATGCACTTTATTAAATTTATGCTACTTTAACTTTGTTATGGATCATGTCTTTGCTGTTTGCTAGCTAGCCCTTTCTGCTACTACAGTAGCTGTGCCCTTTCCCACATGAGTTTTTGTATGTGCCTTGTTTGTCTTTTGTCTGCTTATTTTTGAATGGTAGCGATTGTACATACATAAATAAAAATTACTGGCTTTTTAAATATCTTCTTTGGACCTGTACTCCGTTTTTCTGTGTAGGATATATGATCTTTTGGAGTGTCCATATTATTTAATGTTAGTCTAAGAAATTGGCACATGGCCATTTAAGATATTTTTGATATCTATCAGTGAATTTCTTATCTAGTTTCTCCACTCATTACCTCTAGTAATAGCATCTGTTTGAACTTGTATAAAAAACACCTGTCCACAACCTCAGACACTCCAAACTCCCCTATGGTGAAGACCAAAGAGCTGTCGGACACCAGAAACAGAATTGTAGCCCTTCACCAGGCTGGGAAGACTGAATCTGCAAAAGGCAAGCAGCTTGGTGTGATGAAATCAACTGTGGGAGCAATAATAAGAAAATCGAAGACTTACAGGACCACTGATAATTTCCCTCATCCTGTGGAGTCAAAATGATCACAAGAACGGTGAGCAAAAATCCCAGAACCACACGGGGGACCTAGTGAATGACCTGCATAGAGCTTGGACCACCGTAGCAAAGGCTAACATCAGTAACACACGACTCATATCCTGTAGTGCCAGATGTGTCCCCCTGCTTAAGCCAGTACATGTCCGGGCCCATCTGAAGGTTGCTAGAGAGCATTTGGATTATCCAGAAGAGTATTGGGAGAATGTCATATGGTCTGATGAAACCAAAGTAGAACTGTTTGGTAGAAACAAAACTCGTTGTGTATAGAGGAGACAGAATGCTGAGTTGCATCCAAAGAATACCATACCTACTGTGAAGCATGAGGGTGGCAACATCATGCTTTTGGGGTTGTTTATCTGCAAAGGGACCAGGACGACTGATCCGTGTACATGAAAGAAAGAATGAGGCCATGTATCGTGATATTTTGAGTGCAAATCTCCTTCCATCAGCAAGGGCATTGAAGATGAAATGTGGATGAGTCATGATAATGACCCAAGCACACCGCCGGAGCAACAAAGGAGTGGCTTCGTAAGAAGCATATGAAGGTCCTGTAATGGTCTAGACAGTCTACAAATCGCAACCCCATATAAAACCTTTGGGGGGGTTGAAAGTCCCTGTTGCCCAGCGACAGACCCAAAACATCACTGCTCTAGAGGAGATCTGCATGGAAGAATGGGCCAACATACCACCAACAGTGTGTGCCAACCTTGTGAAGACTTACAGAAAACGTTTGACCTCTGTCATTGCTAACAAAGGATATATAACAAAATATTGAGATGAACTTTTGTTAATGACCAAATACTTATTTTCCACCATAATTTGCAAAATAAATCTTGCCAAATCAGACAAGGTGATTTTCTGGATTTGTTTTCTCATTTTGACTCTCATAGTTGTGGTCTACCTATGATGTCAATTACAGGCCTCTCACATCTTTTAAAGTGGGAGAACTTGCACAATTGGTGGCTGACTAAATTCTTTTTTTCCCCACTATGTATATATATTTTGCTTGTATATAGTTTATAATCATTCTACCTGTGTTTTTGTAAATAGTCTGTATCATAAGGCACACAGCTTCTAATGTTTCAGTTTACCTTGGATTCGATCATAGCTGTATTTTAAAGAGAAACATCTAAAAAGGGACAATCTGTTTCTGCTTTAGAGAGTGTCATCAGTCAATGACTTATTGTTAAATTAAGTTTTTATGGATTTTTTTTTAAATCTGATATCTTTCAATTTTCACACTGATCATTTAACCTAACATTACGCTGGTATTTCCTGCTCTATAGAACATACTTTTCATTAGGCATCTCATTATCATCACAGGCAGGATTATAATAAAATATATAACATATACAAATAACACAGGTTCACAATTAACAATAGGTGATGGGCACAGCTCACCTTCTCTCGCTTTATTCTGACTATTCATAACTAGGCTGCGAGTATAGGGTGCTTAAGACTCAAATTCTTTGGATATGTATATACTAGTACTCACATGAAGAGATTTCATCAGATAGCTTGACTCAATAAAGATTCCAGGAGGCTTATTTTCAAGCTGAATTATTGCAGTTATGCACAAATACAGTGGATAAAAAAGACTACCGTATTTTGAACCAGAGCTGAAGACATGAGGTTGTAAGATGGCAGGCATTCAGAGAATGAGGAAGAAGAATGGAGGAGGTACTGACATCAGAGCTAAGGAGGCAAACAGGGAGAGAGGGAAGACAAACTCCTAAAAGGCAAACCTAGTTGCATAGCAACTCAAAACTACAATACTGTGTGATTCCCAAGTCGTGAGACATTACACCCTTCCTCCACTGTGACCTCTGCACAGATCACAGATTGCATAAATATATTTCCAATGGAGGTGAATGAATATCTCTAGTCTAAATGTTCTTATATACATTTTGCTATGGTAAGGCATATGAATGTTAAAGGTAATGTCACCAGGTTCTTGCTACCTAATCTGAGAGCAGCATAATGTAGGGGCAGATACCTTGATTCCAGCAATGAGTCACTTATTGGGCTGCTTGCTGCAGTTTTATTGGCAATAATAATAATAATTCTCAGATTCTCTCTTCTCTTGGCATCACAGACTTGGACGTATCTTGGATCTCTTCATACCTAACAGACCGGACATTCAGCGTCTCTCACTCACACACCACTTCCTCATCTCGTCCCCTATCTGTTGGTGTCCCCCAAGGTTCAGTTCTAAGGCCTTTGCTCTTCTCCATCTACACCTTCGGCCTCGGACAGCTTACAGAGGTCCACGGCTTTCAGTATCATCTCTATGCTGATGACACACAGATCTACCTCTCTGGACCCAACATCACCCCATTACTAACCAGAATCCCATAATGTCTGATCTAAAACTTAACATGCACAAAACCGAATTCGTCATCTCTTCCTCATCTCACTCAACCCCCCCCCAACAGACCTATCCATCAAAGTCAATGGCTGCTCACTCTCCTCAGTCCTGCAAGCTCGCTGCCTCGGGGTAACTCTAGACTCTGATCTCTCTTTCAAGCCACATATCCAAACCCTTTCCACTCCCTGCTGACTCCAATGCAAAAATATTTCCCAGATCCATACATTCCTTAATCAAGAACCTGAAAATACACTAGTTCACACCCTCATCATCTCCTGCCTTGAATAGTACAACCTTCTGCTTTGTGGCCTCCCTTGTAACACTCTCGCACCCCTCCAATCTATCCTAAACTCTGCTGCCCGACTAATCAACTTGTCCCCCCACTATTCCCCAGTCTATATTCTCTGTCCCTTCACTGGCTCCGCATTGCCCAGAGCCTTCAGTTCAAAACTCTAACCTTGACATACAAAGCCATCCACAACCTGTCTCCTCGATACATCTGTGACCTCGTCTCCCGGTACTTACCTGTATGTAACCTCTTATCCTCACAAGATCTCCTTCTCTACTCCCCTCTTATCTCCTCGTCCCATAATCGCATACAAGATTTTTCCTGTGTATCCCCCCAACTCTGGAACTCTCTACCCCAACATATCAGACTCTCACCTACCGTGGAAACCTGAAGGCCTACCTCTTTCGACAAGCCTACAACCTGCAGTAACCGTCATTCCACCATAGCGCTGCATGACCAGCTCTCCCCTCACCTACTGTATCCTCATCCATCCCTTGTAGACTATGAGCCCTCACGGCAGGGTCTTCTCTCCTCTACCAGTCACTGTCTTGTGTAGTTCAAGATTATTGTACTTGTTTTTTATTATGTATACCCCTTTCACATGTAAAGCGTCATGGAATAAATGGCACTATAACAATAAATAATAATAATAATAATAATAAAAAAGGACTAGTTAACCTCTTGCCATGTAGTCCTCTAAAATCATGAGCTCCGTATAACCCTCCACCACTGATTGGCAGTTTTCTGACAATGCACACATGTACAAAGAAAGCAGCCAGCCAGTGGTGTCGGCGGGGTTAGACAGAGCTCGGTATTAAGAGAACTGGAATACCTGCAGCAGATAAAACAGTGATTTTAAAAAACAAAAAAACAAACCTGCTGCAAGCAGCCCAGTAAGTGATACATCGCTGCCAACCGCGGTCTCTGCACCTACATGCCACATCATGCTTAAAAATCTGTAATCAGTCAATGAATGTGGATTAGGAAAAATATGATTTTTCATTAGTAAAAATGATGGTGAGACATTCTTTTTAGATTCCCCGGTTCTTTATCTCTGTAGTAATGTACTTGCTTGCAGATGGCGCCTGAAGATGGAGGACAAGCAATGGTCTGGAATATTATTACAGAGATGAATGCACAAGCCTGATAGGAACGTGTTTCTGCAAATTGCCTCTTCATAATTCAGTCTGCAGTAAGATGAGATTTTTCATTCTTTAGGACATTTTTGTCTCTAAATTTTTTTTTAAGGTATATTTTGCCTGTAAACTACTTGGTGCTAAACAGGATTCCAGTGACTGACTTCACAAAGAATCGCGTTACCATTTTAATATTGATAAACCTGTATGTTGTTTAAGGTCTAGGTGGTGGTAAATGTCTAGAAGATAGATTAGGTCTTGGAAGAGCCATAGTTTCAGAAATGTGTCAGGCCTCCCCGGGGATCTACACTCCCACTGATATTTTCTCTTCCGCCTTCAGAAGTATAAGCTTTGGTGAAAACATTTGCAGGCAATTAACCTCTCACCGGATAAACTTTTCTTAATGATCCTTATTCCATATCTTTGAGGGGTTAAACTTCACTTGACATTCATTTACATGTGGAACAGAAAGCCTATAACCATCAAGTGGTCATTAACTCACTAAATCGTTAGTTATCTACTGTTGGTATGGATTGGGAGATATTGACAATCGGTTAACGAGCAGTTTTGAAGTTTTCAATTTTCTCATTGTAATGACTTCAATTTCACACCACATCAAGTAAGCCAATATAATGATTATTTATGAATCATAGAAAAGCCAGCTCAGTAAATACCTTTCATGTGTAGATGATGAGTAGTGAGCATTACTGTTTAGAAAGGTCCAAACTTGATAAACTCTTTATTCTCACTAGACCCTAATTAGCAGGAATCCATTAAAGCATCTCTTTACTATGGCACTTAAGAAGGAAGTAAAAGGACTAATGTACAATTAATGCTCACACTAACATCAGACGCCACCATTTTTTCATCTGCCGATCAACTTATCCGTAATATAATTCATATTTTGGTAGAGAACAGTAAGATTACAATGGAGCTTCCCTTATTTAAAACCTCATGTTTCAAAATGTGGAATGTGTGAATCCAAATGTCTTTCTACATCTTTCTAGATGTCTATTTAAATAAAAATGAGAAATTAATTGAAATTTAAATAGGAAACTACTGTATATCTACTATATAATTGTCTAAGGGTCACTTCTGTCTTTCTGTCTGTCCGTCTGTCTGTCTTTCTGTCTGTCACGGATATTCATTGGTCGCGGCCTCTGTCTGTCATGGAAATCCAAGTCGCTGATTGGTCGTGGCAAAACGCCCACGACCATTGCCACGACCAATCAGCGACGGGCACAGTCTGGCGGCAACATGGCCGCTCCTTCCTCCCCGCAGTCAGTGCCCGCTCCATACTCCCCTCCAGTCAGCGCTCACACAGGGGTAATGCCAGCGTTAATGGACCGCGGTGTAACGCACTCCATTAACGCAGCTATTAACCCTGTGTGACCAACTTTTTACTATTGATGCTGCCTATGCAGCATCAATAGTAAAAAGATCTGTTGCAAATAATAATAATTAAAAAAAAAGGTTATTCTCACCCTTTATTTTTTATTTTACGTCACTGGGCAATATACTGTGTTACTGGGCAATATACTACATGGCTGGGCAATATACTACGTGGCTGACCAATATACTACATACTACGTGGCTGTGCAATATACTACGTGGCTGTGCAATATACTACGTGGCTGGGCAATATACTACATGGCTGTGCAATATACTATGTGGACATGCATATTCTAGAATACCCGATGCGTTAGAATCGGGCCACCATCTAGTTATTCATAATGGACTCACAAAAGAGCGTCTTCTCCTTTTGGAAACTCAGTTAATATAAAGTCTTTAAGGACGATGCTATTGGAGGTAAAAAAACAAAATAGCAAAATTGCACTTTTCTAGAAGGCTAAAAGTTATCTTCATAGCTTTAGCTATAGATGGCTACCCAATGGATGACTTGAATACCCTGCCATCAGTAGACAATACCCTTATAGAGTTCCCTTATAAAATATACCCTATATACCCTTATATAGTTCCTCCTCATCGATACAGAATAGGGTTTTCCTTTGCTGTGAGAGATGTACAGGTTTTGACTGATGATGACCTATGCTATGTTTCAGGACATTGACTTATTGGGTAGCCATGTGTAGAAGGCACTAGAGCAACAGTTTTCTTCCTTTTGGAAAAATGTTACCTTATTAAATTATGGAAAATTCTAAGAGATTGGCCCCGATTCATTAAGACTCGTGTTTCATACAGACATGCAGGATTAAGAACTATCAAATTCAATAAGAGGCAAACGCCATTTAAGATGCACCAAATGTATTAACTGTCGTGCTTTCAATGTGTTTTGTACCAGAAAGGTATTGCAGATATGCAGCATTATAATAAGACTTTCTCGGCGTCAATGAGGTAAAGTATTCACAGAAACGTTGTTAACGTTGTTAACCTATGAAGTGAAAAAACGCCATTAACCTGCAGATATGAGGTTAATCTGCAGGTTAATAGCATTTTAAATGTGCACAGCGCCTGCACTTAAATCCTTGCTGCTGGGAGGCAATGATTTTTATTCCCCCGGCAGCATTCCGGTTTTAGACACGGGGGCAGCACCGCTCCAGTCACCACTCTATGTATACCATACCGGCACTGACTGACATCAGCTCAGCTTTAGGGCTGGCTGTGAGTCTGTGCTGGGGGCGTGGTTACAGCTACGACTGTGTAGCTATATATTGAACTTGCGCCCCCCTCGCGACTGAAACCGGAACACTATCGGGAAGAATAAAGATGCTTGCGAAAGGGGGCATTCCACCAATAATTAGTTTGTTTGCTGTGTGTTAACGTTTTTGTGAATGATTTACCTCATTGACCCTGAGAATGTCTTATTATAATATCTGCAATATGGACGATGGATTGTAAAGTTTTATCTAAGGATGGCCTGGCATGGGTGAACATATTTGATGAAATATGGTGATTTCATGTGTGTAGTAAAATATTTTAAGTGCAAGCCTGTCTGATTTGTGCATATATTTTTTCTAAACATTGGACTATGGGTTTTGGAAGAGCCCATTTATGCACAATACTCATGCTCAGTCATTAGCTTCTCTTCCAAAAAGAGTTTATGAAATAAGAGAAACTAGCCAGGAAAGATTAATATACCACATTTTTTCATAAAGGGACTACTAGGACAACCCCTTCTTGAACTAAATGGTGTCACGAAGTGACTGTCCTAGCGTGACACGACACGAGTGGATGATCACAAAACGACAAAATACACAAGGGTACACTGGGGACACAATAACAACCGTGGTCCCTGACAATGGGGAACGGGGAATTGGACACCTAATGCACTCACCTGAGGCTGTACCCTAATCTCCCTGATGTCCCTATATGGGTTCTTTCACCCCATCGCCGAGCAGGATACCTAAACCATCACTTACCCTGCTCCTATCCCTAAGTAGGGAATTGGCAAGTGAAGACACTGGTCCCACCGCTGCACTAAAACAACACAAGGTAAGACAAACACCACGGGGAAAAGGAAACAAAACAACACCTATCTTTTCTATGCTGAAATGCACCGCACAGCAGAGTAAGGCACCAAATTACAGCAGCACCACTGTATAACCAACAGTCAGCTGATGCATCAGGTGACATTTTAAAGGAAGGTGGGAGTGGTCACCACCTGCATAAGGCCCCTTTCACACATCAGTTTTTTGCCATCAGTCGCAATCCATTGGCTCGACGCATCCGTGTCAGATTGTTAAAAGCTGATGCGACTGATCCGCTCTTTGGACGGATCCGACTAGCAGATCTGGCTAATTGGATCGGAGCAGTTAAAAAAATGGAATCCGTCGCAGGTTTCTGTCATTTGATGTATCCGTCACCATAGGCTTCCATTCTAGCATACGACAGACAGCGACAGATCCGTCGCTGTCTATTTTTTTGACGGACACAAAAAACATTACTATGTCCATTGTCTCCGGCCGCTGGACAAACAATTTTCGACGGATCCGGTGAACGACGGATGAATCGTGAGGCCATCCGTCGCAATCCGCCGCCAATACAAGTCTGTGAGAAAAAAATTTTCAAAATTCGACGGATTGCAACTGATGGCAAAAAAATGATGTGTGAAAGAGGCCTAAGCAAACTAGGCAGCAATGTAATTACACTAGCGGCCACAGGGGAAAAACTGCATTAACCCCCGATAGTTTTAATCTGAGAGGCCAGATCTGCCACAAATCCAAACATGGATCGTGACATTTGGCCTCCTATAAAATAAAAAAAAACTATACTCACCTCCCGTGCCTCCGCCGCTCCAGCATTGTCAGCACTCGCGGTCCCGTAGTTCTGGTGTGTTGGACTGACACGTGTCCGGCACCCAATCCTTGCTGGCATCACTGTCTCCGCCTTCGTACGAATTGAATGTGAAGAAGAAGTGAGAGATCAGCTGCAGCTCTGGCTTCCTCTTCATGTTCAATCTGTACGAAGGTGGGGACAGTGACGCCAGAGCTGACTGGGCACTGGGAACCACGTGTCATTCCACGCACCAGAGTTCAGGGACCGCGAGTGCCGACACTGCTGGAACGGCGCCAGTATGCGAGGTGAGTATAGTTTTTTTTATTTTATTGGGGCCAAACATTTAGTTCAAGAAGTAGTGGGCAACCTTTTTAATATCTTGAGTGATGCTATGTTTGTGTAAGTGTATCCTTCAAAAACAGGAGTCTGCTCTCAAAGCCTATCATAAAGTTGACACATGAGAGCATAAAAGTTCTGTGTTTATGGCACTTATACTAGATCAAAATCTTTCATATACCATAAGATTAAAATATGTGAAATGTCTTGGTGCCAAATACCACAAGACATCTTCAGAAGTCTTGTGGAGTCCATTCCTGGTCACAGCGGTTTTGGCACAGCTACTTGTACTGGAATTACAAGCTTAACTCTAGTGACCCATGATCTTAATTAAATTACTGAACTTTCAAAGTAATTGTATCATTATTATTACTTATCAGTAATTTCATTTATTATTAGTTTTTAGACCATGAATATATTATAGTCCACATCATATTCTTCATATCTATTATATTGAGATTATTTAGCTTAATACAGTTCATATTTTTTTTGCATACTTTAAAATTACTACTATTACTGATAAGATGAGAGTTTTTATTAACTTTCCTCACATTTTACTTTATATTATTCCCCAAATCCTGGATGTCTCACAAAAAGCCCTGCTACGTGCCACTTCCTATCCTCTTGATTGAGAATGAGAGTGATAATACATGCTTGCTCAGTGCTCACTAATAGGGATGAGCGGACCTAAACCTTAAAGTTTCTACCAGACAGTTTGTGTCCGGTGTTAAACTTCGGACATGGATGGGAGTCTGTTGCAATATTCGGAGTTGTGGGGGAAGAGAGAGTGAATATTTTGGTTCAAAAGTCTGGGTCTCCATTGTTTTCAATGGGGTTCTGGTGGAAGTTCGGGTTGGGTACCAGTACGCAAACTTCCATTGGTTTTCTCATCCCTACTCACTAATGTCTTTGTAAGGAGCTTTTATATGCTCATTACTCTCGTCAACACAAATAATTACTTGTGTAGTTGTATGTTACTATTTAACCCCTTCACGACATGCGCCGTACTAGTACTGCGCATGTCGTGTCTCCCCCTTTGATGTGGGCTCCGTCGGTGAGCCCACATCAAAGTCGCGACATGTCAGCTGTTTTGTACAGCTGACATGTGCGCGCAATAGCGGCGGGTGAAATTGCGATTCACCTGCTGCTATTAACCAGCTAAATGCCGCTGACAGCAGCATTTAACTACCGCCGGAAATGAGCGCATCGCTGACCCCCATCACATGATAGGGGGTCAGCGATGCGTCAGGATAGTAACCATAAAGGTCCTTGAGACCTCTATGGTAACTGATGCCGGCCTGCTGTGAGCGCCACCCTGTGGTCGGCTCTCATAGCAAGCCTACATTTCAGCTACATAGCCATGGAGGCTATTGAAGCATGGCAAAAGTAAAAAAAAATGTTTTTAAAAATATGAAAAAAATAAAAAAAATATAAAAGTTTAAATCACCCCCCTTTTGCCCCATCCAAATTAAAAAAAAAAAAAAAAATCAAACCTACACATATTTGGTATCGCCGTGGTCAGAATCGCCCGATCTATCAATAAAAAAAGCATTAACCTGATCACTAAATGGCGTAGCGAGAAAAAAATTTGAAACGCCAGAATTACGTTTTTTTGTTCGCCTCGACATTGCATTAAAATGCAATAACGGGCGATCAAAAGAGTGTATCTGCACAAAAGTGGTATAATTAAAAACGTCATCTCGGCACGCAAAAAATAAGCTTTCACCCAACCCCAGATCACGAAAATTGGAGACGCTACGGGTATCGGAAAATGGCGCCTTTTTTTTTAGCAAAGTTTTGAATTTTTTTTCACCACTTAGATAAAAAAATAACCTAGACATGTTTGGTGTCTATGAACTTGTAATGACCTGGAGAATCATAATGGCAGGTTAGTTTTAGCATTTAGTGAAGCTAGCAAAAAAGCCAAACTAAAAACAACTGTGGGATTGCACTTTTTTTGCAATTTCACCACACTTGGAATTTTTTTCCCATTTTCTAGTACAAGACATGGTAAAACCAATGGTGTCGTTCAAAAGTACAACTCGTCTTGCAAAAAATAAGCCCTCAAATGACCATATTGACAAAAAAAATAAAAAAGTTATGGCTCTGGGAAGGAGGGGAGCGAGAAACAAAAACAGAAAAACGAGATACCTGCTGGAGGTGCCTAAAAGAAGTGGGCTCTTACATACACATTTGGTGGGATTGCCCCTTCCATAAGAGATCTGTGGCTGGCTGTTTTCGAACTCCATAATAAATTGTCAATCACACAGATCCAGCCTTCAGCAGGTCTGGCTCTGTTGTCTCTATGCGACCTATCAATCTCTAGGTTCAAGAGAGGCCTACTCAGACACTTCCTGACTGCAGTTAGAAACTTAGTTCTTTGATTTTGGAAACGAGAAATTTCCTTCCTGTGCCGAGTTTGTAGCAGAACTCAACGATATCTACAGAATGGAGCAAATGATAAGTCAGAGCTCAGGAAATACTGATAAAATGTATAATACATGGGCCCCCTGGATTGTGTTTAGGGAGACACCTGAGTTAGATCTTTGGCTCTTAAGATCCTGACGATTCACGCATTAGCACACTTCCGGACCGCGTTGTCAATATGTCACCCAGATGTTAGCGAGACAGGACGGCTATGTTTCCTTCCATACTTGTACCATCCTCCCTCCAAATCCTCACTCTATCTCTCTCTTCCCATCTTACTCTCTCTTTCTTCTTCTCTACTTCTTATGTTTGTCTTTCTATCTAGACTCAATTTTCTTTGTCTCTTTTTGAATAATGATCACAATACTGATAGAAGGTGTTATTAAATATCTTTATTGTTCCTTTACTATTAATACTCTACAATAATTTTACAACCAGCAGTATTATTTGACAGAGCACAAACTTATGCTGATTTATGGAGATGTTGTATTGCGATATTCAATTAATATGTAAATATTATCTGGTAATTTGCTGATTCATTTGATTGTATTCTGGTACACTATGTTTCAATAAACTTGATGTATACAAAAAAACACTTCTGTCCTGTCAGTGTTATTTACCTGACGAAATGAACCTAAAGCGCGTTGTTGTCCTACACGTTCAAAAAAGCTCTATTTTTACCCGGAGTTTCAGCGGATCAAGGGGAGGACATACATGCATTTAGGTTTTAATGGAATAACTGATCCATATTCTTCTTCAGATACTTTCTTTTATCATCAGTCAGAATTGATGTGTATATATTGAGTAAACAGCTTGCCTACTATATTGGGAACGTCATACGATACAAGGTAACACATTAGACTCTGCTGTGACCTGGCAACCTGCGCACTTTATATTCAGTTTCCAAGTAGAGATGATCTTTTATTTTGAGCTTAAATAATACATAAAAGCACTCTCTGTGACAATAAGTGATGACATGAGTAAGAAGTGGCAGGAAGCAGTTTCCAAGTCTGGTACAGGCGGTAATGATCTGAGAAGGTGCTATCTGGTGGACAGATTCCTGCTTATATACAATACAAAATTCCTAAGTTTCTTTGCTGTCTGAGTATTGGAGGAAAAGAAAATATCTTGTCTAAAAGTGCATTTACATCAGCAGATGCGTGGTGTTATGCGACATCTGATGGATAACATGTTGGCGGTTGTTTAATAGCCTGTTTAGGCAGGTGGACCGCACTTCAGATATGCACAGAACGATCAATAATAGATTTTTCTGTGTGCATACTCTGCAGTTGTTTTTGGCAGCACAGATCATATATACTGTACACTGAACAATGTACTCACCCAGCAAATGAACATTTTTCTTTTACGTTGGATGATCGGCAGCCAGTTTACACTACATGATCATTGGAACAAGCATTCTTAGCATCGCTCATTCCTGTTATTTAAGGAATCTATAGGAGAGATCAGTGCAAAATAGGGTCTTATCCGAGAAATATAGTGAGCTTTACGCTCAGATTAAACTCACCTGTTTAATCCGTAAAAGCATTATATAATGCAATATCAGCTGCAGCCGATCCATGGGTCAGGTCAGTCAATAACCATCAGACATCAGTAGGTTAGAAGGAGTTTGTGGATAGTCTCCACGCTTCCTTTAGGATTTAAGGCATATAACCCAGTGTAGTAAAATGAGATGATGGTTTATTTTGACGCGTTTCGAAGTACAAAGTTACTTTTTCTTCAGGAAAAACCATATTATTTCGAAATGCGTCAAAATAAACCATCATCTTATTTTACTACACTGGGATATGTCTTAAATCCTGTTGGCAGCGCGGAGACTATCCACAAACTCCTTCTAACCTATTCCGTTATTTGTGCTGGGTAAAAGCATCTTAATGTAGGTGACAGATTATTTTATATGGAATATATCATACTATTGCTTTGATAGCACACTGAAGAGAAGTTGTGACATTGCCTTCATGAGCTTTAAATGGAACTTGGTGATACAGAATAAAGGTGCATTTACACTGGCCCATTATCATGAATGAGCATTTCTAGGATGATTAGACAATGGCAGAAAGTAGCTGTAACAACCCTGCTGGCATCACTGCATGGCCTTCCATCCCCCACCTGCCTGATACATCAACTCACTCACCCTGTGCCATGCTGTGAGATCTGTCTGCTGCTGGCTCCATGCCGTGTGCTTCATGGCCACTTGCTCTGTGTACACTTCCTGTCTGTGCATAGGGGGGCGGCGCTGGCAAATCCAGATTCTTATTGAGTCTGTGTGCACCTCCCTAAGGTGTCCCTGGCCAATTGCCTAGAGGCCTCTGATACTTAAACCTGTTGTGAATTTGCTTTTTGCTCCCTCTAGTGGTTACTAGTTTTTTGACTCTGGTTTTTCTGTCATTCCTTTTATCCGCACCTGGGTCGTTAGTTAGGGGTGTTGCTATATAAGCTCCCTGGACCTTCAGTTCAATGCCTGGCAACGTAGTTATCAGAGCTAGTCTGCTGTGCTCTTGTCTACTGATCCTGGTTCCAGTTATATCAGCTAAGTCTGCCTTTTGCTTTTTGCTATTTGTTTTGGTTTTGTATTTTTGTCCAGCTTGTTCCAAATCAATATCCTGACCTTTGCTGGAAGCTCTAGGGGGGCTGGTGTTCTCCCCCCGGACCGTTAGACGGTTCGGGGGTTCTTGAATTTCCAGTGTGGATTTTGATAGGGTTTTTGTTGACCATATAAGTTACCTTTCTTTATTCTGCTATCAGTAAGCGGGCCTCTCTGTGCTAAACCTGATTCATTTCTGTGTTTGTCATTTCCTCTTACCTCACCGTCATTATTTGTGGGGGGCTTCTATCCAGCTTTGGGGTCCCCTTCTCTGGAGGCAAGAAAGGTCTTTGTTTTCCTCTACTAGGGGTAGCTAGATTCTCCGGCTGGCGCGTGTCATCTAGAATCAACGTAGGAATGATCCCCGGCTACTTCTAGTGTTGGCGTTAGGAGTAGATATATGGTCAACCCAGTTACCACTGCCCTATGAGCTGGATTTTTGTATTCTGCAGACTTCCACGTTCCTCTGAGACCCTCGCCATTGGGGTCATAACAGTTTGCCAGGCCGGTATTAAATGTTTAATGCATTGCAGAAGAGGGATTATAAGAAAGAAGATTCTGAGTTTTTTTTTTTTTTTTTTTTTTCTTCTTCCCCTTTACCTCAGAGTGGCTATGCTTGCTGCAGACATGAATGTCCAGACCTTGATTACAAGTGTGGACCAGCTGGCTACTCGTGTGCAGGGCATACAAGACTATGTTATCAGAAATCCTAGGTCAGAACCTAAAATACCGATTCCTGAACTGTTTTCCGGAGACAGGTTTAAGTTTAGGAATTTCGTGAATAATTGTAAATTGTTTTTGTCCCTGAGACCCTGTTCATCTGGAGATTCTGCTCAGCAAGTAAAAATTGTTATTTCGTTCTTACGGGGCGACCCTCAGGATTGGGCTTTTTCGCTGGCGCCAGGAGATCCGGCATTGGCTGATCTTGATGCGTTTTTTCTGGCGCTCGGTTTACTTTATGAGGAACCCAATCTTGAGATTCAGGCAGAAAAGGCCTTGCTGGCTATGTCTCAGGGGCAGGACGAGGCTGAAGTGTATTGCCAAAAATTTCGGAAATGGTCCGTACTGACACATTGGAACGAGTGTGCACTGGCCGCTAATTTTAGAAATGGCCTTTCTGAAGCCATTAAGAATGTTATGGTGGGTTTTCCTATTCCCACAGGTCTGAATGATACCATGGCCCTGGCTATTCAAATTGACCGGCGGTTGCGGGAGCGCAAAACCGCAAATTCCCTCATGGTGTTGTCTGAACAGACACCTAATTCGGTGCAATGTGATAGAAAAACCGCAAATTCCCTCATGGTGTTGTCTGAACAGACACCTGATTTAATGCAATGTGATAGAATCCTGACTAGAAATGAGCGGAAAATTCATAGACGCCGGAATGGCTTGTGCTACTACTGTGGTGATTCTACACATGTTATCTCAGCATGCTCTAAACGTATAGCTAAGGTTGTTAGTCCTGTCACCGTTGGTAATTTGCAACCTAAATTTATTCTGTCTGTAACTTTGATTTGCTCACTGTCATCTTATCCTGTCATGGCGTTTGTAGATTCAGGTGCTGCCCTGAGTCTCATGGATCTCTCATTTGCTAAGCGCTGTGGGTTTACTCTTGAACCATTAGAAAATCCTATTCCTCTTAGGGGTATTGATGCTACACCATTGGCAGCAAATAAACCGCAGTATTGGACACAGGTTACCATGTGCATGACTCCTGAACACCGCGAGGTGATACGTTTCCTGGTTTTACATAAAATGCATGATTTGGTTGTTTTAGGGCTGCCATGGTTACAGACCCATAATCCAGTCCTTGACTGGAAGGCTATGTCAGTGTCTAGTTGGGGCTGTCGTGGTATTCATGAGGATTCCCTGCCTGTGTCTATTGCTTCTTCTACGCCTTCGGAAGTTCCGGAGTATTTGTCTGATTATCAGGATGTCTTCAGTGAGTCTGAGTCCAGTGCACTGCCTCCTCATAGGGACTGTGACTGTGCTATAGATTTGATCCCAGGCAGTAAGTTTCCTAAGGGAAGACTGTTTAATCTGTCGGTACCTGAACATACCGCTATGCGTTCATATATCAAGGAGTCTCTGGAGAAAGGACATATTCGTCCGTCTTCTTCCCCTCTTGGTGCGGGATTCTTTTTTGTGGCAAAAAAGGACGGATCTTTGAGACCTTGTATTGATTATCGGCTTTTAAATAAGATCACTGTCAAATTTCAGTATCCTTTACCGCTGTTGTCTGACTTGTTTGCCCGGATTAAGGGTGCCAAGTGGTTCACCAAGATAGACCTTCGTGGTGCGTACAACCTTGTGCGCATTAAGCAAGGTGATGAATGGAAAACCGCATTCAATACGCCCGAAGGTCATTTTGAGTACTTGGTGATGCCTTTTGGGCTCTCCAATGCGCCTTCAGTTTTTCAGTCCTTTATGCATGACATTTTCCGGAAGTATCTGGATAAATTTTTGATTGTTTATCTGTATGATATTTTGGTTTTTTCTGATAATTGGGATTCGCATGTGGAGCAGGTCAGGTTGGTCTTTAAAATTTTGCGTGAAAATTCTTTGTTTGTCAAGGGCTCAAAGTGTCTCTTTGGTGTACAGAAGGTTCCCTTTTTGGCTATTTCTCCGGATCTGCGACGTGTGTTGCAGAGAGTTCAGGCTGATAGGCCTGAGTCTTGTCCACCTGACAGACTGTTTGTCCCGGATAAGTGGACCAGCAGAGTCATTTCCGAGGTTCATTCCTCGGTGTTGGCAGGTCACCCGGGAATTTTTGGCACCAGAGATCTGGTGGCCAGGTCCTTTTGGTGGCCTTCCTTGTCAAGGGATGTGCGGTCATTTGTGCAGTCCTGTGGGACTTGTGCTCGAGCTAAGCCTTGCTGTTCTCGTGCCAGCGGTTTGCTCTTGCCCTTGCCTGTCCCGAAGAGACCTTGGACACATATCTCCATGGATTTCATTTCTGATCTTCCGCTATCTCAGGGCATGTCCGTTATCTGGGTGATATGTGATCGCTTCTCCAAGATGGTCCATTTGGTTCCTTTGCCTAAGCTGCCTTCCTCTTCCGATCTGGTTCCTGTGTTTTTCCAGAACGTGGTTCGTTTGCACGGCATCCCTGAGAATATTGTGTCAGACAGAGGATCCCAGTTCGTTTCCAGGTTCTGGCGATCCTTTTGTAGTAGGATGGGCATTGATTTGTCGTTTTCGTCTGCTTTCCATCCTCAGACTAATGGACAGACGGAGCGAACCAATCAGACTTTGGAGGCTTATTTGAGGTGTTTTGTCTCTGCTGATCAGGACGATTGGGTGACATTCTTGCCGTTGGCTGAGTTTGCCCTTAATAATCGGGCTAGTTCCGCCACCTTGGTTTCGCCTTTTTTCTGCAACTCTGGTTTCCATCCTCGCTTTTCTTCGGGTCATGTGGAGCCTTCTGACTGTCCTGGGGTGGATTCTGTGGTGGATAGGTTGCAGCAGATCTGGAATCATGTGGTGGACAACTTGAAGTTGTCTCAAGAGAAGGCTCAGCGCTTTGCCAACCGCCGCCGCGGTGTGGGTCCCCGAATACGCGTTGGGGATTTGGTATGGCTTTCTTCCCGCTTTGTTCCTATGAAGGTCTCCTCTCCCAAATTTAAACCTCGTTTTATTGGGCCTTACAAGATATTGGAAATCCTTAATCCTGTATCTTTTCGTCTGGATCTTCCTGTGTCGTTTGCTATTCACAATGTATTTCATAGGTCCTTGTTGCGGCGGTACATTGTGCCTGTAGTTCCTTCTGCTGAGCCTCCTGCTCCGGTGTTGGTTGAGGGCGAGTTGGAGTACGTGGTGGAGAAGATCTTGGATTCTCGCCTCTCCAGGCGGAGGCTTCAGTACCTGGTCAAGTGGAAGGGCTATGGTCAGGAGGATAATTCCTGGGTGGTCGCCTCTGATGTTCATGCGGCCGATTTAGTTCGGGCCTTTCATGCCGCTCGTCCTGATCGCCCTGGTGGTCGTGGTGAGGGTTCGGTGACCCCTCACTAAGGGGGGGGGTACTGTTGTGAATTTGCTTTTTGCTCCCTCTAGTGGTTACTAGTTTTTTGACTCTGGTTTTTCTGTCATTCCTTTTATCCGCACCTGGGTCGTTAGTTAGGGGTGTTGCTATATAAGCTCCCTGGACCTTCAGTTCAATGCCTGGCAACGTAGTTATCAGAGCTAGTCTGCTGTGCTCTTGTCTACTGATCCTGGTTCCAGTTATATCAGCTAAGTCTGCCTTTTGCTTTTTGCTATTTGTTTTGGTTTTGTATTTTTGTCCAGCTTGTTCCAAATCAATATCCTGACCTTTGCTGGAAGCTCTAGGGGGGCTGGTGTTCTCCCCCCGGACCGTTAGACGGTTCGGGGGTTCTTGAATTTCCAGTGTGGATTTTGATAGGGTTTTTGTTGACCATATAAGTTACCTTTCTTTATTCTGCTATCAGTAAGCGGGCCTCTCTGTGCTAAACCTGATTCATTTCTGTGTTTGTCATTTCCTCTTACCTCACCGTCATTATTTGTGGGGGGCTTCTATCCAGCTTTGGGGTCCCCTTCTCTGGAGGCAAGAAAGGTCTTTGTTTTCCTCTACTAGGGGTAGCTAGATTCTCCGGCTGGCGCGTGTCATCTAGAATCAACGTAGGAATGATCCCCGGCTACTTCTAGTGTTGGCGTTAGGAGTAGATATATGGTCAACCCAGTTACCACTGCCCTATGAGCTGGATTTTTGTATTCTGCAGACTTCCACGTTCCTCTGAGACCCTCACCATTGGGGTCATAACATAAACCGTCCTCACCCATTGGAGGACTCCTGAGCAAACTATTTCCCTCAGTAATTGCTACTACTGAGCTGCCAGGTCGTGTTCTGTTCCTGAGGGCTGCAATACGCAGGCCTTTATCCGTGTTCTGTTTGTGTATCCATGTCTGTTCCTGTCTGAACTCTGGTCTATGTCCGTTCCTGTTCCTTCTTTGTTTGCCATTCCCACTCTACTGTGTGTACCTCTGCCTTCTCTCTGCTCTCTTTGCCACTACCAGTGGCTCTGCACCTCTCTGTTCTGCACACCACTGTCCATGGCTCTGCACTTCTCTGCTCTCCTTGCCACTACCTGTGGCTCTGCACTTCTCTGCTCTGCTCGCCACTACCTGTGGCTCTGCACTTCTCAGCTCTGCTTGCCACAATCAGTGGCTCTGCACCTCTCTGCTCTGCTTGCCACAACCTGTGGCTCTGTGATTCTCTGCTCGCCTCAACCTGTGGCTCTGCGCCTTCTAGCTCTAGGCTTTGCCTCCTGCGGTTCTGGCTCTTTGTTACATAGTTATTAAGGTTGAAGGAAGACTGTAAGTCCATCTAGTTCAACCCATAGCCTAACCTAACATGCCCTAACATGCCCTTTGTATTTCCTGCTGCGGTCCTGCTCTTGGCTCCGCCTCCTGTGTTTCTGTTCTTGGCTCTGCCTCCTGCTCTTATCTCTGCCTCCTGTGGTTCTGCTTTGCATCTGCTCTTGTGGTCTTGCTCTATCTCTGTTCTGCAACTTGCCACACAGGTCTCTACCTATTTCTTTATATTCACCAGTCTGAACAGGTCCCTACCTGTTCCCATATACCCTCCAGTCTGAACAGTTTCTTACCTGTTTCCATACACCTGCCTGTATACCAGTTCCTACCAGAGTATCAGCCCTGTCCATCTGACCTGCCAGAGTGCCAGTCGTGTTCACCTGTCTGCCAGAGTGCCAGCCATGCCCGCCTGCCTGTGTCTCCGTCAAGCCCATCTGCCCGTCAGGGCCTCTGCCGTACCTGTCCGCCAGCCAGACACCACCCTGGAGTGGTACCTGGTAGCTACCTACCGCACAAGTCTGACCTCACCATCAGAGGCTCCAGCGAACACCTAGGAAGCTACTTAGTTACGCCCCTTCCAGGGTAGTCTGGTCAGTGGTCCAGTGGGGCCACATCCGCAGACCCCTGCACCAACCAGTCTGGGCGCGAGCGTTACAGTAGCCTGGTCTGATAAATCACATTTTCTTTTATATCATTTGTACATATGGGTGCATGTGCTAGTTGGCACAGGACACTTTCAAAGGTCTTGCAATATTCCATCCTTCAAAGGGGCAGAGCATTTTTGGCAGCAGGACTATGTTCACCTTAAACATACTTATATATATGCTCCTATGGCTTGACTTAAACAGAACCTGTATGGCCTGTTTGTAAAGGTGCTGTAACGTTGATTAAATTCTTATCTTTCTTGTAGAAAGCTGTTTGCTGTTTTAGAAGAAATCCATGGTTGAAATTGTATACTGTTGAGTGGCAAGTGCACTGCACTTACATCTGTCCTGCCCTCTCCCTGATCCCTGCCCACTGCCTGCCTCCTGGCTGATAGGTCACTGAAACATGGGTGACCTTTCAGTGAGAGACAGGAGGCAGACAGTGGGCAGGGAATAGGGAGAGGGCAGGACAGATGCAAGTGCAGGTTTTTTTGCAAGTGTATATGGAAGTATAGCAGACAGCGATCTCCTATTATTATTATTATTTATTTATTTATTTTTTTGACCCCTTGTATTCCATGGTTTTGTACATATGAAAACAGTTCCATACAAAATATAAATTTAGCTATAAATTGCATTGAACAAGCTGACAGTGACAGACTGGTACAGAAGGGGAGAGGACCCTACCGTCAAGCGCTTACAATCTACAGGAATTGGGGAAGGAGAGCTTGCGGGGTTATTGCAGGCTGAAGGATTTTCTGACTAGATGAGTTTTCAGGTTACATCTAAGTTTCAAATGTGGGAGACCATCAGACATGCTGAGGCACTGAATTCCAGGGGATGGGATGTTTATTTGGAAACATTTTTGAAGGCAACTAGGTTAGGAAAGTATGAGTTTGGAGGAGAGAAGGAGGTCTTGTGAGGGCTGGAGATTTCCTGTGGGAATGTGTTGGGAGATTAGTTTGGAGATTTTTGGAGGAGACAGATTATGGACTGTCATGATATGTACTTTTGCCCTGTCCTGTATTTGAATAATATGCCATTTGATGTATGTAACTGTTCTCTGGTTTCTATTAGCTGTAATTTATGTATTTTCTTGTGCTGGGAGTTCACCTGTAACAATATGTCTCCTTCCCCCAATACTTGCAGCCCTAAGCTATAATGTAATTAAGCTTTGTCATCATCACTAGTGAAGGAATAGCCATTCTTCCTCACAGCAGGTGGCTAGTCAAATGTACATACTACATAGACTAAAGGTACCTTCACACGAAGCGACGCTGCAGCGATAGCGACAACGATGCTGATCGCTGCAGCGTCGCTGTTTGGTCGCTGGAGAGCTTTCACACAGACCGCTCTCCAGCGATGCCGAGGTCCCCGGGTAACCAGGGTAAACATCGGGTTGCTAAGCGCAGGGCCGCGCTTAGTAACCCGATGTTTACCCTGGTTACCAGCGTAAAAGTAAAAAAAACAAACAGTACATACTCACCTGCGCATCCCCCGGCGTCCGCTTCCCTGTACTGTGTGAGCGCCGGCCCTAACAGCAGAGCGGTGACGTCACCGCTGTGCTTTTACTTTCACTTTAGGGCCGGCGCTCAGTCAGAGCAGGAAGCGGACGGCAGGGGACGCGCAGGTGAGTATGTACTGTTTGTTTTTTTTACTTTTACGCTGGTAACCAGGGTAAACATCGGGTTACTAAGCGCGGCCCTGCGCTTAGTAACCCGATATTTACCCTGGTTACCAGCGTAAAACATCGCTGGTATCGTTGCTTTTGGTGTCAAACCTGACGATACACGCCGGTCTGACGACCAAATAAAGTTCTGAACTTTATTCAACGACCAGCGATATCATAGCAGGATCCAGATTGCTGCTGCGTGTCAAACACAACGATATCGCTATCCAGGATGCTGCAACGTCACGGATCGTTGTCGTTCTCGTTGTAAAGTCGTTTCGTGTGAAGGTACCTTTAGTGGAGCCGACCAGTCTAGAATCTTCCGATGGACCCAACCATTGAATAGAAGGTGTGACCCCTACCCCCCTTCATGGGCGGATCCCAGGAGCTCAGACAATCCATTCTTATTTTGAGATCAGATGTGAGTTGATCCTTATAGGAGAAGGAGTGGGGATTCTTAGCTGAGGCAAGACCCCACGTCCATCTGTGACTGCGGAAGCGAACGGGGCGAGGCTTGAGCGGAGGACATATCTCGTCATTCGTGAGATTGTTTTGGGATCCCTTGGATTCGTGTGGACTATTGCTTTGTTAGCTGGCACAAGGATTATCGGGAGGTGCCCCCGAACCTGTTCCGTTGGACTAATTGTGGACTCTGTAGATCTACCTGCATGTGTTGTTCCAGCGTTCTTGATAATAAATCTGTGGAATCATCCCTTGGCCTGTTGTCCCTTGTTGCCCTGCCGTACACCCCGTCACATGGACGTTCTTGTAAGTCATTGTTAGCAGTTTGAACTGGATTTACTGGGGAATTGGAAGTCAGTGAAGTGATTTGCAGAGGTGGAGGAGTAGAGATGGGAAAAATGGATTAATTGAGGCAGGAGATGGTGAGGGGTTGGATATGTGGTTTGAAGGACAAGTCAGAGCCAAGGGTTAAACTGAGGCAGCAAACCTGTGATAGAAAGTAAAGCATGATAGAGAGATCAGGTAGGGGAGAGAGTGAAATGGGCGGGGGAAGATGATGAGATCAGTTTCCTATACGGAGGGCAATAAAACAAATGTACCGTATACTGTGCAGGCACACATATTGTTAACACTGTGGAGGTGTCCTCAGTCTTTTATGAGAAGTATATTTTCAGTAGTCTTCCAGATGCACACTGCCAACAAAAGGCTCAGATTGTTTAGACAGAATCTAAGGTTTAACAGCTATTCTATCTGCAGCAGCACTACTTTAGAACTACTTCCTTTAAAGGGGTTATTTGGGATTTTTTCCCTATAAGCCTAAGCACTTATTTGCAGGTAATTGGTAACTACCTACCTGTCCTGCTGTGTGACAGTCTCTCCCAGCTCAGAGTGGTCACAGATCACTCCTGGCAGTTATTCTCCTGCTTCCTGTGATGTCACATCGACAGAGCAGTTCCTTCTCTTACGGTCTACTCTGTTAATGAGGCATCACTGCTGATGTCATGTTAATTGGCAGCTGGCTTTCTTTTTGTGCACTCATGGGTAAAATCACTCTACCAAAGCGTTCTATTGTAAGCACCGCAATGCTAAAATTCTATGTATTTTACCAGACCGAAATGTGCCGAAACATGCACAATAGTTGAGTAGTTTAGTTTATTACCTTGCCTGCCAGTTCTACATCTATGCTGTTATCTGATAAGAATTTAAGTAGCAAAAACAAAATAGCCCAGAGGCAAAACATATAGTCCAGCAAGTGAAATCACCCTGCGGTACTGTGAGTCAGAGGGACTGGGAATCACAAGTGTTATAATAGTTAAATGTATTCGGATACCTTGACAAATGTGGTTTGGTTTCGTTGACATGCAGTAAGGCTCTGCTCATGTCACATTTATTATAAGGGTTCATTATTTAGAGCCTTATGTCTGACATTCTGGTTCTGCAGATTGACATAAAATCTAATCTATAGTAAAAAGTCCACTTCTTTTCCATATAGATTTATTCAGTGTAATTTGCGGAGATGTTCCATTTATGTGGTTTGCCATTTAGCTAAGGGTGCACTTTTACCGTTTCCTTTATCAACACAGTGGTTCGGATTAGATTATCTATAAATCTTTAAACCTTATGACTTGTGAGATAAAGTTTAAAAAGGGTTTGGCATTTCCTTCAAAACATATATTATACCAGATGCTTGTTAGATCCTACTATGCTTTGACTTGGGCTTATTAAGATACTTATGGTTAAATTATTTTTCTTAAACCGCATCATAAAAAAAACATGCCAACATGCCAGAGATACAAACAGTCAATAATCCGACAAGTCAAGCAGGATGACTAACAATGTACTAATATTTTATAAGACTAATATTAATAAAGAAGAAGAAAGAATAGATTGGGAAAGAAAAAAGGGTGGAAAGGAGAGGAGGTGTTGGTCCATACTTACAATCTTGAATTGGTTTTGAATACCTCCTAGCCAAGATAAGAATTCTTCAGTTTACTTAAAGGGAACCTGTCACCTGAATTTGGCGGGACCAGTTTTGGGTCATATGGGCGGGGTTTTCGGGTGCTTGATTCACCCTTTCCTTACCCGCTGGCTGCATGCTGGCCGCAATATTGGATTGAAGTTCATTCTCTGTCCTCCGGAGTACACGCCTGCGCAAGGCAATATTGACCCAAAACTGGTCCCGCCAAATTCAGGTGACAGGTGACAGGTTCCCTTTAAACAGAAACCGAAGTCTCCATGTTCTAAAGAACTGGGTGAGTACTGCCGTGGTCCCAGGTGATGAGCTTCTCCACCCAACCAATGTTCAGGAAGGTATCTAACCTCTCCACAAGAGAGGATACCAGCGAGGTCTTCCAATGGGATAACTAAACAAGCTGCGGGTATGCAGAAAAACATTAGGCCTTTCTTCAAAGAAGAGAGTGATCTTGGTATAATAGATAACAGAGCCATCACCTGAGACCAGTGGACTAAATCTGAGCAGTCTTTATTGTAACAATCATTAACCCCTTAAACCCCGGATCTTTTTCGGTTTTGCGTTTTTGTTTTACGCTCCCCTTCTTCCCAGAGCCATAACTTTTGTTATTTTTCTGTCAATATAGCCATGCCAGGGCTTGTTTTTTGTGAGACAAGTTGTACTTTTGAACTACACTATTGATTTTACCATGTCGTGTACTAGAAAACGGGAAAAAAATTCCAAAAAGTGCAATCCCACACTTGTTTTTTGTTTGGCTTTTTTTACTAGGTTCACTAAATGCTAAAACTGACCTTCCATTATGATTCTTCAGGTCATTACGAGTTCATAGTCACCTAACATGTCTAGGTTCTTTTTTATCTAAGTGGTGAAAAAAATGCCAAACTTTGTAAGGAAAAAAAAAAAAAGCTCCATCTTCCAATACTCGTGGCATCTCCATTTTCCGTGATCTGGGGTCAGGTGAGGGATTATTTTTTGTGTTCTGAGCTGACGTTTTTAAAGGGAACCTGTCACCCCCCCAGGCGTTTTTAACTAAAAGAGCCACCTTGTGCAGCAAGAAGACTTGAGTGACGGCTGTGTGGCGTCTGCAGCAGGGGGGAAACGCCGACCTCCATGACTGAAGAAAGGTATTTGGGACTAATTACAAAACGGATTATTTCTGCAGTTACAGCACCAATAACTAAAAGAGCCACCTTGTCAGAATGCAGCATTACTGCTGCACAAGGTGACTCTTTTAGTTGAAAACGCCTGGGGGAGGGGTGACAGGTTCCCTTTAATTATACCATTGTGGTGCAGATACAATCTTTTAATCGCCCGTTATTGCATTTTAATGCATTGTCGCGGCGACCAAAAAAACGTAATTTTGGCGTTTTGACTTTTTTTCTCGCTATGCCATTTAGCGATCAGGTTAATCCTTTTTTTATTGATAGTTTGGGCGATTTTGAACATGGCAATATCAAATATGTGTATGTTTGATTTTATTTTTGTTTAATTTTGAATGGGGCGAAAGGGGGGTGATTTGAATGTTTATTGTCTTTTATTTTTTTATATTTTTTAAAAACATATTTTTTTTTAATTTAGGTATGCTTCAATAATCTCCAAAGGAGACTAGAAGCTGCCGCAACCCGATCGGCACTGCTACACATAGGTGATGATCACATCGCCTCTATATTTTATTTAATATTTATTATTATACATTTTTATAGCACCATTTATTCTATGGTGCTTTACATGTGAAAAGGGGGCAAATATAGACAAATACAATAAACATGAGCAAAAAACAAGGCACTTACAGGTACAGAAGGAGGGAGGACCCTCATAGAGCAGAATTACTCACTCTCTATGAGCGCCGACCACTGGGTGGCCCTCACAGAAAGCCGGCACTCCAGGAGACCTCCGGTTGTCATGCCAACACACCGATCGCATGATGTGGGTCACTGGTGGGCAGATTTCCGGCGCAATTTCCGTAAGCGCTTGTTAAATGCCGCTGTCAGTGTTTGACAGCAGCATTTAACGGGTTAATAGCTGCGGGTGGATCGCGATTCCACCCGCAGCTATTCCGGGCACATGTCAGCTGTTCAAAACAGCTGATATGTGCCTGGAAAGATGTGGGCTCACCGCTGGAGCCAACATCAAAGGGAAGGAATAAATGTACGCCCAATGTCGCAAAGGGGTTAATAACTGACCAGAAGGGAACAATTTTTTCCCAGTTCCACCATATATGTGCATGAATATTCTTATTTATTCCACATCTCCAACAGAGATCAAAACATTTCAGATAAAAGGGGCAGGGGCAGGTTTCTGCAACATTAAATGAGAAGGAGATGATATTTGTGTACATGTAATTTCAAATAATGTACGGTAAGTTTTCTCAAGAGAGAGAGATAACTGTGAAAATAGCATGTAGAGCAGGGGTCCCCAACCTGTAGCTCGGGAGCCACATGTGGCTCGCAGTCCCATGAATTGTGGCTCGCGGCTGTCTGCCAGCTTGGTGCATTAGCTCCAGATTTAGTAAACTGGTATGAAGAGCACATCTCAAAATGGGGAACTTTGTGATTAGCCCTGCACAGAAGAGCAGATCTGGGTACACATCTACTGGTTTGGGGGTTTAGTGATAATTTAAGTATGGTATGCTGGAGACAGGATGATACTACCGGTCAGAGGAGGTACTTGAAGATGAATGTGACTGTGTTAGGAGTGCATGATGGGAGTGAAGTGTCCGAGGGCAAGGCCGCCCATGCATATCCATGATCTGGCCCAGCAAAACCTCCACACTCAGATTCCATCTTAACAAACGTATCTTTACTGTTATACATTTTTATTAACACAGCAGAACACAATAATAGACAGTACAAAGTATGCTTATTCACAGAAATAACGTGTAATAACAAACTATCCCTCACTGTCCCTATCCACATGTTACCAGTTCCTTTGCTCCAGGAGGTTATCTGCCCACGTCGCAGGCCTGTCTGTCACTGCAGGGGGACGCTCCAGCCGAAGAGGAAACAACAGGGATTAAACAAAACTCTGTCTCTCAGGTCCAGACTGTAGTCCTTGGGGTTCAGCAGGTAAGGGTGGAATATTCGGCCTGTCAACAGAGGACCCGCTTGCAGTTCATGGGCTCCAGGATCTGTGAAGATGTCACCGCTGAGTGCTCCGCAGTGTGGAAGCTGGGAACAATCTGGATGTCAGCTTCCAAGAGAGAGAGGTCATCCAGGCAATCTTTTATATCGCATCTACAGGAGGACGCCAGCACACACAGACTTCTCTCTGCACCCAAAATTTTCCCGGGCTCTCTCTTTCCCTCCCCTTCCTGTTCACATGACACAACAGGGGGAAGTTTAGCCAATACAGTTTGTTTCTCTGTAATCACATTCGGCATAGGTATAACTTCTGGCCACACGGGGGCAGTGTCTGTCACAGATTCTATGTCAATGATAACGGAACAGTCACAGCCGGCCAGCTCACTACACGCCCCCCCGCTTAAAGGTTGGCAGTCCCTGTCAATGACTGTCTCCAGGGCGGCGATGGCTGTGGAGGTTGTAGGACCCGGCTGTGAAAAGGGCCACACATATTGGTCTCTGTAGGACTGTCCCGGGGGCACTCCTGCGGTGGTCCTCGCTGTCCGCCTAACGGGTGCTAGTCTCTTTCCCCGATCAGTCACCCCACTCTCCGCCCCAGTCAGGTAGCCAGCAAATTTCTCTGTCATAGCCCAGGTCAGGGCCAGGAGTTCCAGGCGGAAAGAGCTGTAGTTGACGGGGTTCTTTTCGGTGTCACGGAGGGATCTACTGGCATAGGCTATTACGCGTTCCTTGTTATCTTGGACTTGGGAGAGGACCGCCCCGAGACCTTGAAGGCTGGCGTCGGTGTATAACTGGAACGGCAAGGTGTAGTCTGCATATGCCAGAATAGGGGGTGATGTCAGAGCAGCTTGAAGCGCCCGGAAGGATTTTTCTTGGTCGGGCCCCCAGCTGATGCGTCGTCCTCTGGGACTGTTCGCGGTCCCTCGGAGGGTCTCATGCAGTGGTTCCGCAAGCCTGGCAAAGTCCTTGACAAATCGGCTGTAATAGCCCGCTAGCCCCAGGAAAGCCTGGACTTCTTTGATGGTAGTTGGCTGTGGCCACTCTTGGACAGCTGCTATCTTCTCTGGAGAGGGTTGGACACCTTCGGCCGAGATCCGGTGTCCCAGGTAATCGATCTCCTGCTGGAATAGACGGCACTTGCTGGGCTTCAACTTCAAGCCGTGTTTCTTCAAGCGCTGGAACACTTTGCCAAGCTTGTGAAGATGATCCTCAAAGGTGGCGGAGTATACCACGATGTCATCAAGGTATATCAGCGTGAATTCGAAGTTGAAATCTCCCAGACAGCGTTCCATCAGTCTCTGAAAGGTCCCTGGTGCGTTATTCAAGCCGAATGGCATCCGGTCAAACTCGTACAGGCCCATGGGAAGGATGAAGGCGGTCTTTTCTCTGTCCTTCTCACTCATGGGGTCCTGCCAATATCCACTGGCCAAGTCTAGAGATGAAAAATACTTGGCCTTTTTCAGGGCGATCAGTGACTCTTCGATCCGGGGGAGTGGATAGGAGTCCCGGATCGTGCAAGCGTTCAACCGACGGTAGTCTACGCAAAATCTCAGGGATCCATCTTTCTTTTTGACTATCACCACGGGTGCAGCCCATGGGCTCTGGCTTTCCCGCACCACTCCGGCGTGTAGCATAGATTCTAAGAGGCTTTTCACCTCCTGGTATTGCTGAGGTGGTATTTGTCGGTACCTCTCGCGAATAGGGGCAGCATCGCCCGTGGGAATCTCGTGTTGGATACTGGTGGTGTACCCGAAGTCGATGTCATGCTTTGCAAAGGAGTCTTGGTGTTCTCGCAGTAGTTTCTCCATTTGAGACACTTCCTGTTTGGTGTACTGGGACGGGTCCAGTTGCACTTTTTCCAGTAGTTTTCGCCCAATGTCTTCATCATCTGCTTGAGCATTTATGGCTGAGACAGTTACCGTCCAGCCATCTTCTGTAGACGGGGTGAATTGTAAGGGTCCCATGGGGTTCACTTCTGTGGGTAGAGCATATACTCTGGCAAGTTGCGTGCCAGCTTCAAGGGCTACACCTACGTCTGCGGTGTTGTTCAGCCTGACAGGGACTCTTCCGTTCCTCACGATGGCTAGGGTGCGGGCGACTAGTGGGTTTAGCTTACTCCCACTTGGAGCCCTCGGCTCGATTAACACTTCAACTCCTTCAAGCTGTCGGTTGGTGTTAAGAGGTAGGGAAATTACTGTCTCTTTTTCAGCGGGCAAAGTAATCCGGGTACAGCGGGGCACTTTAATGGCTGCTAGGGGTAGTTGTTCCTTTGCCATCTGTTGAAGTCCAACGGTCCGGATTACGCGCTGGAACGCCAGACGAGTCGGTTTATGTTTGGTAACTTTCTGCCAGTACTTGGGCCCTTTTCTTGTAAACAGCATAAGATCCAGGTCTTTCAAGATATTCATTCCGATTATTACTGGGCTCTCGGAGCCGAAGCCTTCCTTGACAATGACGATTCCTCGTTTCCCTAGGTCTTGTCCGCAGGCCTTCGTATCCACCCAGGCGACTCCGGTTACTGGAATAGGTAGGTTATTAGCCGCAATAATCTTAATGGTGGTATCTGGATCACAAGCAGTTCTTGGTTTGAGGTACTTTTCATAAAACTGTTCAGAGATCGTGGTCACTTGCGACCCAGTGTCCATCAATCCTTGCACTGCAACTCCCTCCAGAATAACTTCAAGTGTAGGACTACTCGAGGCGAGAGTACTCCGTTGCTGGCTCTGTTTTTCTACACCCCATTCTCTGTCCCCCCCCTGCTGCTCGAACCTCAGCTGCAGGGGTGTCTAGTTTAACGGCGGCCATTGTGGTGAGACCTGGCGTGGTGGCTCTGCTTGTGGATGTAGCTGATATTCTGTTCGTCGTGGTAACTGATGGTTTGTTCGTTGAGGACAACGATTCGCCCTGTGGCGAGGGTCACCACATGACCAACACGGTCCCGCGGGACGGCTAGGTCGTATCCGCTGGTCTCTCTGTCGTTCTAGTGTTAACTGTGACACCTGTTGCTGTAAATCTGCTACCATCTGTTTCAGCTCCTCGGTGTCACTGTTGGGCTGTTTACTGTCTAATATGGATCTGCACGCAGCGCTTTGAGTCCCCACATCCATGACGGGTCCCCTAGAACGTTCTATGGCTTCCTGCTTGACTTCAGCGAAGGTGAGAGTCGGCATCATCCGAACCAAGTCCTGTAGCGTACGGTTAAGATACTGGTCTCTCAGCCCTATAACGAATTGGTCTCTCAGTACCAGGTCACGAGGAGCTATAGTAGCCAGTTGTTCCCCTTTTGCACAGACTTGTTCAAGGAGTACCTGAAGGGCATTTGCATATTGGGGAATGTCCTCCCATTCAAGCTGTGTCCGTCTGAAGAACAGGTATCGCAGTGTTCCCTGGTACGTAGTAGGTCCATAGGTCTTTTCCAGCACCTGCACCAAATCCTCCAACGCACGCTGCCCCCTGACCGTCTCCAGTCTGACTGTCGTCCATGCCTCCCCCTCTAGCGTCAGTACCGCCATTTCTGCCAAGGTCTTAGGGTCAATATTATACATTTCTCCCAGTATCCGCACTTGTTCCGCCCACTCTGGTACGGGGTAGTTTCGCCCGCCAAACTTCCTGACCTGGTTTACAATGGACACCGGCGGCGGTTTCTGACTGTACACTGGGCCTGGGTGGGAATCTTGCTGGGCACAGATCCTGCCGACTACGCCAGATGAAGTGTCCGAGGGCAAGGCCGCCCATGCATATCCATGATCTGGCCCAGCAAAACCTCCACACTGTTATACATTTTTCTTAACACAGCAGAACACAATAATGGACAGTACAAAGTATGCTTATTCACAGAAATAACGTGTAATAACAAACTATCCCTCACTGTCCCTATCCACACGTTACCAGTTCCTTTGCTCCAGGAGGTTATCTTCCCACATCGCAGGCCTGTCTGTCACTGCAGGGGGACGCTCCAGCCGAAGAGGAAACAGGGATTAAACAAAACTCTGTCTCTCAGGCCCAGACTGTAGTCCTTGGGGTTCAGCAGGTAAGGGTGGAATATTCGGCCTCTCAACAGAGGACCCGCTTACAGTTCATGGGCTCCAGGATCTGTGAAGATGTCACCGCTGAGTGCTCCGCAGTGTGGAAGCTGGGAGCAATCTGGATTTCAGCTTCCAAGAGAGAGAGGTCATCCAGGCAATCTTTTATATCGCATCTACAGGAGGACGCCAGCACACACAGACTTCTCTCTGCACCCAAAAGTTTCCTGGGCTCTCTCTTTCCCTCCCCTTCCTGTTCACATGACACAACAGGGGGAAGTTTAGCCAATACAGTTTGTTTCTCTGTAATCACATTCGGCATAGGTATAACTTCTGGCCACACGGGGGCAGTGTCTGTCACAGATTCTATGTCAATGATAACGGAACAGTCACAGCCGGCCAGCTCACTACAGGAGAATGCTGAATGTGGTGGGGTGTGGTGGGAACCCCTGGATCTTGGTATACTGCTTTGGGGTAATTTGTGTGGAAAAGCTTTGGTTATCATTATACCCGTAATGAGGGCTTTGGTTGCCACTACTGTGAGGGGGGCTGTAGCTGGATGTGGCTCACAACCCTCCTGCAGAGCTGAATGTGGTTCCCAAGGTCAGAAAGGTTGGGGACCACTGATGTAGAGATAGTTAGAGACGGTATACTAGCTATGCTTTTTTGGCCTGTCCCTTTGGGAAAATGTCAGTGGACAGCACTATACATCTCTACATGCAATGTATGACTTGGGGAGCTTCTGATTCAGATAGACCCAGAATGTGTGACTGGACCATCTCTTTAGAGAAAGTGTTATTAAACACTAAAGCGAATTAGAGTTATAAAATAAGCCTAAAAGGGCTGAATTCTTGTCACAGAGCTTGAGAGCAGTGGATATAATTGAGAGAGAAGACAGTATAATGTCAACAGGTCAAACAGAGTAGAGGAGTCTAGCTTCCCTGTAAGGCTTCCATCTCAAGGGTCACCCATTACTTATCTTTTTTGTGATGAAACCATTTAAGCATATATGTAAATAGGGATGTCTAATCTAATGTTCAGAAATTCCATTCCTTCATTGACTTTAGGTTTAATTAAGTATTAACCAACTCTATGTTTAGAGCCAGTCCAAAGAGATTAAGAACAGAGTTTTTGTATTGTCGTCTCTCACTTCCCTTTTGGAGAAAAACCCGACTTGTATATCTGGAGGGGGATATGAGATTGGAGATCATTTTGGAAAATAGTTTAATATCAATATTTATTACAGATATTTGGTCTATAATTACCTATTAACATACTTATATAATTCTTGATAAGTAGTCACAGAAGTTTATCTTACTTAAGAGGATTAAGATAACTAAACATTGCACAAGATATTGTCCGATGTCCAGTTAGGTGTTGAACAACACTTTGTTTTGTTCCATGATATCCCAGTGCTGTGTTATCTGAGTCAAGGTAACCTTTTCTAGCTCTGTATTTTCTGACATCATTAAAATATGTCAGGAGGTAGTATTGAGACCCTACATAACTAAAATAGAATATAAAATCTATGACGAGAGATCAGTTGGGGTTCCGGCACAAGACCCAGTGGGCAATAATCCACTAAATTCAGTGGTTTACAGTAAAATATGGGGACAATTGACCGAAAACATTCAAAGCTGATCTTCCATTGATCGTGCTTCTGGATAAACTACTGTATTCTGCATCATGATCAGTAAGTATAAATGTCAACATGTACAAGAGGTGTTACCTGAAGATTTACTCTCACAAGAGTTCTCAGTAGTCCAAAATGATGCCTCACATGTGTAAATCAAACTACTAGTTCATCAGCGATTTGAAAAGTTGTTGAGTGTAAAATTGCCTTATAATTTAGCATCATTGTCTACAGGAATAGGAGGTAGACCTATATATAATTCCTATCTTATAAGAGACTCAGGGAAGTGGTAGTATGGAGGGCTGATTCTCGTTAGCATGCAGTAAGAGCAATGTTAGATCATTTTTGTTGGTAGGCCAGGCTAGAAGATATAGGAGCAAATAACGGGATGGCTGAGAATAGGTTATTTTTATTGTTATTATTATTTATGTTATAGTATTCTCAATTCCAAGGTAGAGAACAATCAAAAAGGCTTTACAAGGTACAAAACGTATGCCTAAACCCGGCTAAGTGACGGATGGGTAGAATGTGAGTGAGGAACTTGCTTGTGAAGTCTTACAGTCTACAAGGGAAGAGAAGGAGACTAGGTGAGAGTAAGAGCTGCTAATATGGCAGTGTGATGGCAGCAGCAGGGTTATTGCAGGTGGTACCATGTTCCGTAGGTATTGTTGTAACACATTCTGCCACTCTTCAAATAAAATCACTTCTTTTTTCTTCTAAAATACAATGTATAAAATAGACATTGCAGAGAGCAAGTAGGACGTCCAGCGTGTATTACAGGTTGTAGGCTTTTTTGAAGAGGTGGGTTTTCAGGTTGCGTTTGAAGAATTCAAAGATGGGAAATATTCTCATTGAGGCAGAAGAGTATAGAGGAGGTAGTTGAATTATTCGAACAGTAAAACTATATATGGATAGATCGTGTGTAAGATGCAGTAGTCTAGACTGGAAACAACATGGGCATGCTTTAACATTTTTTGTTGATTCAAAGCTGAAAATGTTTTTGAATTGGATGCATGCAGCAGGTGGCAGTAAGGGCTTGAATTTGTGGTTAATAGAAAAAAGCAGAGTCAAAGGTTACACTGAGGTATTGGCCCTGGGAACCTGGTGGATTTACTAACAAGTTTTTTTTTTACGTCTGGTTGGGGATTTGAGCCTGGGTTCTGTTATATGAAAAAATGAAGCTACGCTGACTCTCTTTTTACAAAACTAGAAAGTACATCAATCTGCTCGACTCCTTTCACTATGTTCACATGCAGCATTTTTGCAGCTTTTTTAGGCAGTGAAAACCTGCTCTTTTGGTAGCAAAAACTCTGTGTTCGAAACACTGGTTTGGCTACGATTTTTGCAGAACGTTTTCACTTAATGCTTTCTACAAATGAAAAAAATGCTGCAGATTTCAAACATGCTTCAGTTGTCAAATTCAGTCAGGAAAAAAACAAGCAAACGTGTGCGTGAGATTTCTGAAACCTCATAGCTTTTGCTGTAAAATCCATCTTCTTTTTTTGCATAAAAAATGCTGCAAAAACACTGCGTGTGAACATAGCATAAGGAGCCACACAGGATTCCTGATCTCCCTGCGGCTGTTCTCTACTCTTTCCAGCGATGGCTGTTGCAGACTGTTGGTTAGATGCTACATCTGCCACTCAAGAGCGGAGGGAGAGGTTGTAGAGCCCTTAGTGCAGACAGCTTACAGCTCAGCAGTGTTAGGGACCGGCTTGAAGGTACTTATAGTAGCTTTGGGCTCCATTTTAATACTTTGTTTTCATATTCTTGGTGCTAAAGCAGCACAAAAATTGTAAAAAAGGCTAAAAAGTTTTACATTTCTCCTACTTAGTGCTGTTTAAACTCTTCATATTATTTTTAAAGGGGTTATGCACTCAGATATTGTGTCATGTCAAATGGGCGCATGATGGTCTTTAATTTAAATTATGTTGATCAACTACAGGAGTCCTGGCCTTTATCCTTACTGCTTGATGTATCCCCACTAGTCTTATCTCTTTCTCTTGTAGTGGAGGATGTCATGTTGCGGCTGTAGCCAATCACTAGTGACGGCTGTTCTGCTGTAGCGATCACATGACTTTACGAATTTAAAGAGGGAACGAGAATGGCAGAAGGGTAGTTCCAGGGTCAGTAGCGGGGAGGAACACTGGGGTATAGTCAGTGAGTATAAGTTTTTCTTTTAAGATCACCACAGGTCTATTTGTAAGAGACAAGCTTGTGGTGAAAAACCCCTTTGAAGGAAGAAATCTGAAAAAAATAAGTTTATGATGAATTCCCGATAATACAATTCCTTTATGACCCTCATTTTTAATGCAGGGCTTTCACTTCAATGTGTAAAAAATTTTTTCTTTCTTAGCTTTCACCACTGACAATACCGTCTACATCTTCAGACCTCCATGTAATATTGTGATCACAGTCATTTAGGAGTCACAATACCACAAATACTAATAATTGTGCTGTTCCTACTAAGTTCACCCAGCAAATGTCACGTAAGACCCTGTGAAGCCTCTACATGTGCTGTCCCGTCAGGACAGCTCTATCAAAAGATAAGTGAAACATTATATAATGCCTGCAAAGCCAAAAATATAAAATGGAAGAGACTGATAACATATAGGTATGTCTACGAATTGTGTCATTAATGATGATGGAGATTGGAAATAACACTGGAAATGAGCATTGAAAAAAAATGATAGCTTAATAACGGCAGCGACTTTGACAGGTGCACATGAGAAATATATTACTGGACCATTAGGAGGTTTTAACTATTACTCTGCTTTGTAAGTTATTCAGGTATGATAGAAAGCACTGTGCAAAGCTGAGATCTAACGGACAAATAGAATTTCTACTGTGCTTGGACGGAAAGTTTAAACAGTCATTAGAATCCCTACAACAAAGGCTTCTAAAAGGCGACATTCGCACGTTCAGTATTTGGTCAGTATTTTACATCATTGTGTAAGCCAAAATCAGTGTCAGTGTTTGCTAAAACCAGGAATGGAACTTACAGAAGAAAAGTATAATTGAAAAGTTTGACACCTGTTCTGTGTGTTGGAGACATTACTTGATTTGGCATACAAATATTAATAAAAAATAATGATGTGTGATTGAAGCCCAATAGTCATAAAGTGTAACCTTAAAGGTGAACGTGTCAGGTCCCCTATGCTCCTCAACCCACCAGAATTTGTATATGTATTGCTAAATTTGTTGCCTAACTGTGCCATTATAACCTCTGTCACCTAAACACATTTTTTAAAAAAGTATTTATAAGCTTAATTTTTTCTTATGCAAATGAACCTTTTGCCTCAATGAGAAGTTAGTTTCCACAGACTAGTCGTCCCTCTCTGCATGTTATCACGCCCCTGTAGGCATGAGAACACAATTTGCAAGAGGCAGCGTCTTCGCCAGCTGTCTGCAAGTCTTGTGCATATGTACGGCTTTCTCTAGCCATGCTTACAGATACAGTAGCTTTGCTTGTTCCTGTTGATCTCCTCCTCCGTGTGCGTGAGTCATCTTCTGGACTTCATGCGCAGTGCACCTCTGAAGCCGAGAAGCAATACATTTCCCCCTGGGCTTTAAGACGGAGCCAAATTTTTGAAATCTGACCAGTGTCACTTTATGTGGTAATAACTCTGCAACCCTTCAACAAATCCCAGTGATTTTGAGACTGTTTTTTCATGACACATTATACTTTATGATAATGGTAAATTTAGGTCAATATGTTTTGTGTTTATTTATAAAAAATATAAAACCGTAAAAAAAAAAGTTTAAAAGATTTGCAATTTTCTAAATTTGAATGATTATCCCTTTAATCCAGATGGTCATACCACAGCAAACCATTAATAAATAACATTTCCCACATGTCAGCTTTACATCAGGACCATTTGTAAAATGTTATTTTATTTTGTTAGCCTTTTAGGAGGTTTAAAAATGTAGCAGCAATTTTTCATTTTTTTCAAAGAAATTTACAAAATTTATTTTTTTAGGGACTTATCCATGTTTGCAGTGACTTTAGGGTCTCATATATTGAGAAACCCCCAAACGTGATACCATTTTAAAAACAGCACCCCCTGACATATTGAATACTGCAGTCAGGTAGTTTATTAACCCTTCAGGTGCTTTACAGGAATTAATGCAATGTGGTATGACGAAATGAAAATGTGTATTTTTACCACCTAAATGTTGCTGACTTCTGAACAGGTTACAACAGCCATCAGACTCTAAGGCCACTATTTGGTCATGAATTGCCATTGCAAACATCAGGACCATACATTCATGATCTTAGGGCACCAATTTGGATAAAGAGGAAGAGTGTGGGACTCTGTTAACCATTTATAATGATGTAGTCACTATTGACAGCAGCATATAAGGGGTTAAACAGATTTGGATGGGGCAAACAGTGATCGTGGCTGGTACAGCAAGCTGTCAGCTATAGTGGACAGCGGACAGCTGCTGGATTGTCACCTGTATGGGGATGCTGTTCTCTAATATCTCAGGTCAGTTAAAAGACGTATTGGCTGTCATTAAGGGGTTAAATATTGGAGAGTTAAAAAATAATTCTTCCAATGCACTGAGATCATTTGGTTCTACAGAAAAAATGCCATATTGCCACCTCCACAACCCAGATATTTAAGAACAGCCTGAAACATCTGTTAGTGATTCCAGGCGCTCTAGATCTAGAAAGTTGAAGGTGGAAAAGCTATTTATTGAAATCAATGTGCAGAGGAACACATTCCTGCTCTCAGTTCATTATCTTATATAATTCGGTTTTATCTGTAGATTTAATGCTTCAAGGTTGCATATAATCCAATTAAAATGAGTGGAAGCAGGGCCTGAGGTGTTTTAGTTCAATATAAAAAGTTATATTGTATTAAAAAAACAACTCAGTACTCCCAAGAAATTGAATAATTTGTTTCCGGATACAATTTCCTCTAAGGCTAGGTTCTCCTATTAAACAAAATCAAACTAAGGCAGTGAATGTTTCTGCAGATCATACAGTACCCTGTACATTACATCTATAAACTTGAGATTTTGGGGTGCAAGTCCAGGCAATTGTAAGGAATCTTCCAATAATTTATGACTTTCGGGCTCACCATTTTTTTAAAATGATCAACAACAAGACAGAAAATGTCATCGTCTAGAGGATGTTATCGATACCATAGATGCAAGAAGAACAAACAAATCAATTTTCGAACAAATTGAGCCAGACATGTCACTCGAAGCAAAGGTCACCAAGCTCAGACTTGTCTACTTTGGACACATCATAGAAAGACATCAATCACTGGAGAAGGACATCATGGTCGGAAGACTAGCAGGAGGAAGGAGAAGAGGTAGACCAACGACCCAATGACTTGATACTATCAAGATAACTATGGAGAAGACCCTGGTCATCTATCTAGGCTTGCACAAGATCGATCTTCCTATAGATTGTTCATCCAGCAAGTCTCCATGGTTCAAGACCGAGGTGAACCTGTCAAATAATAAATGAAAATAACATAGAAAATAAGCTCTACATAACACTAAAAAAGCAAAAATTATTTGAGAAGAAATGTTACACCTCTTTAAAATGAAATATACAAAGAAAAAAGTTCATGTCATGAGAGCATTCAATTTTGTTACTAAATTGATATCCTACAAGACCAACGACATAGGTTTTTCATTCTTGCATCTGTACAGTACATCTTATGCATGTAACACATAGGACAGGGTCATGTGCAATGGATATTACATATAAAGCATCACACATGTACTAAAATAGTATAACAATGGGAATAGAACATAAGGTACAGTATATGCTGACAGGCACTGTCCCAGAGTTAAAGGTATATGCTGACACGCACTGTCCCACAGTTAGAGAATTACATAATAATAAAGACTTAGTAGAATGACAAGTGTATAGCAGGGGCAGAGCTTACCAGAGAGCAAAGGCACAGACCCTGATCCAGATGGCAGAGACCCTGACGCACGTTTCACGTGTTTCCAGATCGCTTTCTCAAGGGGATGCAACCTATACATGTTTGGTATCTGCGATCTCGTAATTACCTGGGGAATCATACTGTCAGGTCAGTTTCAGCATTTGGTGAACATGATAAATAAGAAAAACTCAAACAATTGTGGAATTGTACTTTTTTTGCAATTTCACCACACTTGGAAATTTTCCAGTATGCTATATGGTCAATGGTGTCATTTAAAAGTACAACTCGTCCCGCAAAAAAATAAGCCATCGTATGGCTATATTAACGTAATAATAAAAACGTTATGGCTCTGGGAGGAAGTTGAGGAAAAAACGAAAGCCCAAAAATGTTAAATTGCTATGTGGTGAAGGGGTTAAATGTTTGGCCACATCCTAATGCACCGAGTGGCGGTACTTTGTTTGAACAGTCCTTCTGAGCTGACAAGTCTCTTTAACCTCACCGTGTTCTCTAGAATCTCAACAGTCCTTTACACACAAACTGTTTAACGCCCACCATCCCCGTTCTAACTTCTCAGGACCACAAGCCTGTATCTCGCTCACGTAGACCATTGTAACTTCACACAATTTCTTCTCAAATTGCAAAATTTATGAAACACTACTAAACACATACTTTTATTCAGTAGGAGGGTCACTCCATACGCCATTAGCTCCAGCCCTAAAACCCATAAAGAGTAACCGTCGTGTTAACATTGTAATATATCTTATCATCTGCTTCTTTTGTCTCCTGGACTGATTTTTACCTCTTATTTGATTGGTAAAATCTGTATTAAGTGAAGACATTTCAAGCTACAGATGTAGAAGATGACAGGTGGTGCTTTTAAAATTCTCTGGAGTGAGGAGTTAGAGGCTGACTTTCACATTCTGCAGCAAGTTCTCCGGAAACGACAGTTACAGTTCTCCATAGAGCTTCATGAGCACCAACGGTCATCTCCTATCTCAGTAATGGGAACATCTGTAATCACCGAAGTCATTTTACGTTTGAATTGAGAATGGTGAAAATGTAAGAAGCAGAATTCTCTGCTAAGATGTATTACAAAGTTTCTAATTTTCACATGTACAATTGATTTATGGAAGAAAAAAAAAAAAAACAATTACTCTTTTACCGACTCTCCTCCACAACCACCACTTCTATTCAGTCCACTTCATCCCAGGAGAGAACCAACCAGGCCATGCCACCGGCCTCAGAGTAGACAACCTTCCCTTATATACTGCTCAGCAGTCCATCCCAATGTCTCCTCACAGCCCCCTCCTCAAATTCAGCTGTAGCTTCTCCTGGGCTTAAACCCACCTAGCATTTCTCACACTGGGTGTCTTAAGACCACTGTGCCCTTGACACTCCAGCTATCCTTCAGCCCACCGCTTCTCTCCTGGCTGCTCCGGCCTCCAGCACACCAATGCTCCCCCACAGCAGAGTCATATGACAGACTCCATATTAATATCGTGGCTCTACCCTAAAAAACATCCAATCCCTTTAAACACAGCATTTCACAGAATAATGCAGCTCATGGTGTTTAAAATTCTAGATGGTTTTGGATCAAACCCAGCAACTTTTACAAATGTGTAATCCATAACAATTCATGCAATATTAAACTGTCATTTCTACATTAATGCCACTTCTGCCTGCTGAATAAGTAGGACAACCAAAGTGGTTTCATCACATTAATGAAATAGATAAACCCCTTATGTAATAAGGCCAAAAGATGTACTAAACATCAATGTACATATATACAGTAAAAATAAGCATTAAAAGAAATCTGTAACCAGGTTTTTGATAACTCATCTAAGAGCAGCAAAATGTAGGAAACGAGACCCTGACTCCAGCAATATATCACTTAGTTTACTGGGTGCAGCAATTGTGATACAATCAGAGGTTTTAGATGTAGCAGAGCTCAGAGGGCTGCCCCCACCCATACCACTGATTAGCAGCTTTCTGTGTACATTTTATATTGGCAGTAAACTTCTAATCAGTGGTGGTGGCGGAGTTGAACCAAGATGCACACGGCGCCAGACCAGCAGGGATAATCTCCTGCGCATAAAACCCTCATTGTATTGAAACAACAGCACACAGCCTAATAAGTGACATAGCGGAAATCTATGTCTCAGCCCCTATTTAATTCTGTCCTCAGATTACATAGCAAAGCCTGCTGACAGATTCCCTTTAAAGCTGCAGTAAGGAGGTGTTCTCATTATATTCATTTATTGCACAGCCACAGGATTTGCAATAAATATCTGATGGGTGCAGATTCTGCACCTGGGAATGAGGTTTCCCTTCCCATATGGTGAAGCAGTGAATGGATTGAGAGATGGCTATGTACAGTTGGGAAAATAAGTATTTGATACACTGCTGATTTTGAAAGTTTTCCCACCTACAAAGAATGGAGAGTTCTGTAATTTTTATCGTAGGTACACTTCAACTGTGAGAGACAGAATCTGACAATGAAACCTAGAAAATCACATTGTATGATTTTCACATAATTAATTTGCATTTTACTGCATGAATAAGTATTTGATACAACAGGAAAACAGAACTTAATATTTAGTACAGAAACCTTTGTTTGCAATTACAGAGGTCAGACGTTTCCTTTAGTTCTTGACCAAGTTTGCACACACTGCAGCAGGGATTTTGGCCCCCTCCTCCATACAGATCTTTCAGTTTTCATGGCTGTCACTGGGCAACATTGAGTTTCAGCTTCCTTCAAAGATTTTCTATTCAGTTGAGGTTTGGAAGCTGGCTAGGCCACTCTAGGACCTTGAAATGCTTCTTACGGAGCCACTCCTTTGTTGCCCTGGCTGTGTGTTTCAGGTCATTGTCATGCTGGAATACCCAGCCACTTCCCATCTTCAATTTTCATACTGAGGGAAGAAGGTTATTGGCCAAAATCTTGCTATACATGACCTTCATCCTCCCATCAATACAGTGCAGTCGTTCTGTCCCCTTTGTAGAAAAGCACCCAAAAATTATGATGTTTCAGGATTGGGATGGTGTTCTCGGCGTTGCACTCAACCTTCTTTTCCACTCAAGTGGAGTTGATACCAAAAAGTTCTATTTAGGTCTCATCTGACCACATGACCTGTTCCCATGACTTCTCTGGGTCATCTAGATGGTCATTGACAAACTTCAAACGGGCCTGGACATGAGCTGCCGTCAGCAATGGGACTTTGCGTGCCCTGCAGGATTTTAATCCATGAGAGCATAGTGTTTTACAAATGGTAATGTTTGACATTGTGGTCACAGCTTTCTTCAGGTCATTGACCAGGTCCTCCATGTAGTTCTGAGCTGATTCCTGACCTTTCTCTGAATCATCCTTACCCCACGCGGCGAGATCTTGCATGGAGCCCCAGACAGAGGAAGACGGACAGTCATCTTATGTTTCTTTGATTTTCTAATAATTGTGCCAATAGTTGTTGCCTTCTCACCAAGCTGCTTGCCTATTGTCCTGTAGCCCATCCCAGCCTTGTGCAGGTCTACAAATTTTTTCCTGATGTCCATAGACAGCTCTTTCGTCTTCGCCATGGTGGGGAGGTTGGAATGTGATTGATTGAGTGTGTGGACAGGTGTCTTTTATACAGGTAACAAGATCAAAAAGGTGCAACTAAAACATAATGAATGCACAGTAGGAGGGCTTCTTAATGAAAATCTAAATGAATAATTATTCATAGAATCATAGAATGTTCGAGTTGGAAGGGACCTCGAGTATCATCGTGTCCAACCCCCTGCTCAATGCAGCGCAGGATTCACTAAACCATCTAAGACAGATGTCTGTCTAGCCTCTGTTTGAAGACTTCCATTGAAGGAGAACTCACCACCTCTCATGGCAGCCTGTTCCACTCATTGATCACCCTCACTCTCAAAATTGTTTTTCTAATGTCTAATCTGTATCTTCTTCCTTTCAGTTTCATTCCATTGCTTCACGTCTTTCTAGGTGCAATTATTTCCATGAGAATAATGATGATCCCTCTACACTGTGACATCCATTCAAATATGTGTAGACAGCTATTAAGTCTCCTCTTAGCCTTCTTTTTTGCAAGCTAAACATTCCCAGATCCTTTAACCGTTCCTCGTAGGACATACTTTGCAGTTTGCTCACCATCCTGGTAGATCTTCTCTGAACCTACTCCAGTTTTTCAATATATTTTTTAAATGTGGTGCCCAGGAATGGACACAGTATTCCAGATGCATCAGACTGTTGACACATGTGCAGTCTGTGATCTATTAGCATACCCAAGTCTTTTTCACAAACGCTGTTGCTTAGTTCTATTCCTCCCATCCTGTAGATGTAATTTTCATTTTTCTTGCCCAGATGTAGAACTTTGCATTTCTCCCTGTTAAACACCATTCTAGTAGTCACTGCCCTTTGTTCAAGCTTATCTACTGTAGATCCTTCTGAATCCTTTCTCTTTCGTCTCTGGTGTTAGCTCTCCCTCCTAGCTTCGCATCATCTGCAAATTTGATTAGCTTACCTTCAGTTCCTTATGTAGATAATCTATAAAAATAGTTGAACAACACTGGGGCCAGGACAGAGCCTTGTGGTACCCCACTTGAAACACTCTTCCAATTGGATGTGCAACCATTTATTATCACTCTTACTCCATGAAATCTGCATGTCACTAAACATGAGAACATATACTGAGAACTCTCCCAAGGAAACAGAGTCTCCTATAATGTGTTATGTGATATATACAGTACATGCATATGTCCAATGTTAAAATCTCCAAATAGGCAAGAGAGCAGCTTCTATAAACATACAGGAAACAAAATACAATAATCTGCACTCAGAAGTACAGATTATAAAAAAAATTATCACAATCTGGTTTCAACTAGTTTAAAAAAATGTATGCGAGTCATTCCGTAAAAAAAAAAAATAAACATATACCTAAAAACAGTAATGGACATTTTAAGAAATGTTTAATAGGTTAGAGTAGAGTATGTCACTGGCAAAAGAGTCTACCTTGTCGTGGTGGTGGCTTAAAAAATGTTTTTGCAAAAACAAAAAGCTGCTAGGTATGTATGGTGTTTGATGGCAACAAAGTTATGATTGGTGAGAACGTGGTGCCAAAGCGGAGTTTTTCCAAGAGTGGGCTGTGGGACTGAGGAAGGTTTGAGTGGTGGAGGTGGAGCTGGGGTGAAGCCTGGGTAGAGTCTCAAGAGGGCCCGAAAATGTTGATAGTGTGGGGCCCTGCAATTCCTGGTGGCAGCCCTGGGCACACAGTTTTATTTTTGGTATTCTTAAATTCTTTTGTGTTATACCCTTCTACTCAAGCCTTGCTCCAGAATACGCACACTATATTAGTCTTAGGGTACGTGTCCACGGTCCGTATTCACGGTGCTTTAGACGGAGCAGAAAACATACATAGGGCCCTGTGATTTACCTTTCTGCGACGGAGCGTTGCTGCAAGGTAAACAGACATGCTGCGGTCTAAAAAGACGCGCCGCATGTCTGGAAACACAGCAGCCGGGTGCGTGTTCGCACGCATAGTGGAGAAGGGATTTCATAAAATCCCCTCCACTATGCTGTAACATCTGGACGCTGCGGGTTGAGCGCTGTGGCTGTACGCAGCGTTCAATCCGCAGCTAATCCGGATGTTTTCCTGAACGTGGACACATACCCTTACATGGAGTATCTTTTGAAATGAAAACAAAAGAAGGCACTTATATATTATTTTTGCATAATTTTCTACAAGTTGTTGAAATAAACAGTGTGGCCGAAATCTGATCAGACTGAGCAGATAAGGGTTTAGTGTTACAGGAGATCTGAAAGAGGAGATATAGGCGTTCATACATATGTAGTCCTTCGTATGTGGTATCGGATTGGTTATGGTGGGTGCCTTTTACGACATGGTTGGCTGTAGCTCACCCACTCTCTGTTGCAGACAGAACAATTGAACAGCCTAAGCCCCACCTATATACCATCACCTCCTCTCTCAGATTAACCAGCATTAGTAGAAAGGAGGTGAAATAAGATGGATACATTCTGGGACACACATCCAAGACTTACATTCCACGTATTTGCCTTGTGAAATTGAACACAACAAGATCTAGAAAGTTAAGGATATTATGGTAAGTCTTGCTAGTCATCTGTGCTCGTTTCGACCCTTTAACAACATATAGCCAGCTTCTACATACTGCATGGTACTGTTTGCCTGCCTTGAGCTGAAGGAAATGCTGTGTTCATTGCAATGTGACAAACTTACGGAATACGAAAATGTAGTAATACTAGGCGCAGATTTGTGCTTCAATATAAAAGCCTGCCACCACACCAGTAAATCATTTCCTTCCCATATTGTGGAGCAACAGTGCCTCTCCGTCACGTCCCATCCCTCTCCATTACTGCCTGCAATTTGAATGCAGAGGCAAGTGATATCTGTACATGAAGCTGGATGTGTACAGATCAGGATAGGCTAGCCATGAATCTGGAGGTGCAGTGTCAGTCTGAAGATGTGTTATCCACTATTGCAGCATTATGTTAGACATCTGCAAGCTGAAAAATATAGGCACCTTGCCACTGCTGTCTGCTCAGGTACAGTCTATGCTCTTATTTTATTGTAACTTTCACTGCTAGTTGGGTATGATTTGTGTGTGCTTACTGTGCCATCATAGAGGTGGTCATTTTGCTTTTCCATATGTATTAAATCATAATGTAATTTTATTATAATATCCTAAAATGTAAATGCATAAAAGTGTATATAAGACGTTGAGAATCTTCCGACATATTCACATGCAGCACATGTTGGTAAATGATAAGAGCTGTGTGTGGGACAGCTAACTTGGACACATGATGTAATAGTAGTTGAGATCTTGTCTGATTATGTGCTCAGTATAATGCCTATACCAAACACCACTGAGCTAAAAATGCTGCTATTACTATTTACATGAATTTATGCAATAGTTTGTGGTACATTGTCATTTCCAGTTGAATTCTCGTAAAGTTAGGTACCAGAAATTTATTTCAGTAATTTGTGTTTTTCGATTGTAGCCAGCTAGCCATGTCATCAGGTTGGTTAAAAATATAATTTTTTTGAAACTTACAGTGGGTCCTCCAAAAGTAAAATAGGCATGAAATTGAGTTATTATAATATTAAATAACACTGTAAGGAAGAAAACTATCTGCAGGGCTGCATTGTGATTGGTATCATGCCGTGTATTGTCATGATTGTTATCCTACAAATCTATGTTAGGAGAGCCCCCATACGCCCACTAGCACTGTAAGACGTCTTACTCTATATGCCTGTCGAAATGGTAAGGTTTCCTGTGTTAGTAACCTATTGTACTACTTTGCTTTTATGTAGCAGTACAAGTAGAGCTTTTGTTTTTATGTGTAGCAATGTGTGTACATGTAGTTTTACTTTTATGCTTCAATGTAGTTTGTTCATGTGTAGCAATATTTATATGTTTACATGTAGCTATCCTTTTATGTGTAGTAATATTTATATGTTTACATGTAGCTATCCTTTTATGTGTAGAAATATTTGAATGTTTACATGTAGCTATCCTTTTATGTGTAGTAATACTTATATTTTTACATGTAGCTATCCTTTTATGTGTAGTAATATTTATATTTTTACATGTAGCTATCCTTTTATGTGTAGTAATATTTATATGTTTACATGTAGCTATCCTTTTATGTGTAGTAATATTTATATGTTTACATGTAGCTATCCTTTTATGTGTAGTAATATTTATATGTTTACATGTAGCTATCCTTTTATGTGTAGAAATATTTATATGTTTACATGTAGCTATCCTTTTATGTGTAGTAATATTTATATGTTTACATGTAGCTATCCTTCTATGTGTAGAAATATTTATGTTTACATGTAGCTATCCTTTTATGTGTAGAAATATATGCTTATATGTAGCTATCCTTTTATGTGTAGTCATATTTATATATTTACATGTAGCTATCCTTCCATGTGTAGAAATATTTATATGTTTACATGTAGCTATCCTTTTATGTGTAGAAATATTTATATGTTTACATGTAGCTATCCTTTTATGTGTAGTAATATTTATATGTTTACATGTAGCTATCCTTCTATGTGTAGAAATATTTATGTTTACATGTAGCTATCCTTTTATGTGTAGAAATATATGCTTATATGTAGCTATCCTTTTATGTGTAGTCATATTTATATATTTACATGTAGCTATCCTTCCATGTGTAGAAATATTTATATGTTTACATGTAGCTATCCTTCCATGTGTAGAAATATTTATATGTTTACATGTAGCTATCCTTCCATGTGTAGAAATATTTATATGTTTACATGTAGCTATCCTTTTATGTGTAGTTATATTTGTATGTTTACATGTAGAAAATTAACAAAAAACATATATTACAAAGCCAGGGAAAATAATCCAGTGTATAACATGTAGTCCCTTAAAATTCAAATACTTTAATATAATACTATTTAAAAATACCTTATCCCAGTGCAAAACATAATAACACAATAGGTCTGTTACAATAACCTAGCAATTTCCCTATACAATATTACAATATTTATATGTTTACTTGTAGCTATCCTTTTATGTGTATTCATATTTACATTTTTACATGTAGCTATCCTTTTATGTGTAGTAATATTTATGTTTACATGTAGCTGTCCTTTTATGTGTAGTAATATTTATGTTTACATGTAGCTATCCTTTTATGTGTAGTAATATTTATGTTTACATGTAGCTATCCTTTTATGTGTAGTAATATTTATGTTTACATGTAGCTATCCTTTTATGTGTAGTAATATTTATGTTTACATGTAGCTACCCTTTTATGTGTAGTAATATTTATGTTTACATGTAGCTATCCTTTTAAGTGTAGAAATGTTTATATGTTTACATGTAGCTATCATTTTATGCGTAGTAATATTGATATGTTTACATGTAGCTATTCTTTAACATGTAGTAATATTTGAATGTTTATACATAGTGTAGGAACTGACTTGCTTTTAGGCAGCTGGCAGCATTCACACGTATTTTTTGGGTCAAACAGGGAGGTTTATTGAAGTGCATAAACTTTCAGCAAAACGGAAAACAAAAAGCCTTTCTCTGGCATAAGGGAATAAGGGAATAAAATAAACAATCCATACAGAGTCTCACCCTTACAGATAAATGTCCAGCTGTCTCTCAAGTTCTGTCAGAGAGATGAGCACCAAGAGGTCTTTTCACCTCTCCTCCAAGACGCAGACCTCAGTCTCTCCCAATACTGGCAGGTCACCTGGCTCAGTATAGTCTGCAACAAACTGTCCTCTGCAGCTCCCAGCAGAATGTACACACTGTGCAGTTCCCCAGCAGGCTGCCCCCCAAGTCAACCTACTTCCTGCTTCTAGTAAAAAGCTATGCAGGTGCCTCTAATCAAACCCTGCGGAGTTGAGATTTAACCCTGTCCTACCTGGCTTTGCTACAGTTTTGTGTTTATGTGTAGTAATATTTGTATGTTTACATGTAGCTGTTCTTTGTGTATGTGTATAGATATTTGTTTGTTTACGTGTAGTTATTATTTTGCATTTAAGTGTAGTAATATTTTTATATTTAGAATAGTCATTTACATTTTATAGTAACACTTTTATGTTTGTCTACTGATTATACGTATTTGGCTTTTGGTAAATTGAGATTTCACTTTGTACACATTATATTTTGCAGTTTATATACAGGTTTGGTATATATACATTTATTTCCATGATATAGTGGGAGGATGAGTTAATTTAGCAGCAACTGTCTGTTTTGAAAAAAGGTCATGTATTTAAATTGGTAAACTCTTGTGGGAATCATAAATAATGAATGGTTGTAAATGTGGGAAAGTTAATATTTAATTAAACCTTACAATTTGAGCTGTGCTTATATTGTAAAATGTTAGTAAAATCAAATCTTTAAAAAAAAAATTAGAAAGATGAGAAACTTGTGTGCATGTAGTACAGAACAAAATTGTAAGATATGTAGGCCTAGCAGACAGTCAGCGTGTGCACTTTTAGAACAGTGACAGTTGATGGTTCTACTCTCTATGTGATGCTGTTTGAAAAGTGAAATGCAATGTGGAATGCCGGAGTAACAGGCTAAATTAACCCCTGTCCAGATTAAACCTGGGTATAGTTTGGTCCAGGCCACAGTATACCCCGGGGGATAAACTGTCCTAGGCCAAACTATACCCGGGGGTGTAATATAGGCTAGACCAAACTATACCCAACCAGGCTACAATATACCCCTATATTTTATGAGCCCTTGTAAATGAAACAGATTTTAGATGCGATTTTTTAATAACCTAAAACTGACACCCATAGTGGGAAGGTGTTTGTGTTGTTAATCACACGATGAAGATTGATCTTACAATACAATGTGACTGGTTGTGGACAACAGTCATTACATCTGAGATTACACTGTTGTCCATTAAGATTAGTGTGTTTTCCTTGGAATACAATTGTAACTTGATCTTATCACTTCACTGGTTTTTCATGTCTCTGATTGGTTGAAAAGTATGCAGATCTCTTTATTTTAATGTGTTACTACTGAGAAGTGCGGCAGGATTCTTTGCCTCACTATACAGTATATTTGTGGAAGTCTAATAATTTTACTGATTGACGTTTTTCTGGTTCAAGTAATAAAAGTCTATGTGTTTAGAACTTTAAGATTTAAATCAGTTATCGTCGCACATAACTTACCTGACAAACCTGAACGCCCTATAAGATGTTGAAAAATTAAGTAATTTTTGTGCATATCACTCAAAGCTGCTGATATCAAGGGGGTGTAATCTGGCATGAGGGGTTATGAAATGGCCTAGCCCTAGGCCAGTTTATACATCGGAGTATAAATTGGCCTAGGCCATAAGATACCCGAGGTATAATCAAGCCTAGGCCGCTTTAACCCTGGGTATAGTTTGGACTCGGGCTATACTATTGCCTGTTACACCGTGTCATCCAGCCAATGACATGTACCACAGATAGGTAAAGCTAGTTGCTTTACAATTTGTATGTCCATTTATGATATAGTAGCCCATGCAAGAACATTGTAAAGTACAAGTATTGTAACCTGAGACCACGTAAAATTTGCTGATAAGAGTATAATTCGCAATTGTATTCCTTTCTCCACTCAATGCTGGTTTCTAGTTGGGCTGTTTGGAGGTAATCTAGTGGGCGCACATAGATTAAGGTGTACCACAAATTACAATGGGTTCAAATATGTAAGCTGGTAGGAGACAGATCTAAGGTAACACTTCCTATTCTTCTCGCTTCTTTGGAGGATTATCTGAATTTACGTATGAGTATTACAGTTATATATAAGTTTGGGCACCCCTATTAATCTTAAGCTTAATGTTTTATAAAAAATTTTTTTTTTTTTTTGCAACAGCTATTTCAGTTTCATATATCTAATAACTGTTGGACACAGTAATGTTTCTGCCTTGAAATGAAGTTTATTGTACTAACAGAAAATTTGCAATCTGCATTCAAACAAAATTTGACAGGTGCATAAGTATGGGCACCCTTATAATTTTCTTGTTTTAAATACTCCTACCTACTTTTTACTGACTTACTAAAGCACTTTTTTTGGTTTTGTAACCTCATTGAGCTTTGAACTTCATAGCCAGGTGTATGCAATCATGAGAAAAGCTACTTAAAGTGGCCACTTGCAAGTTGTTCTCCTGTTTGATTCTCCTCTGAAGAGTGGCATCATGGGCTCCTCAAAACAACTGTCAAATGATCTGAAAACAAAGATTATTCAACATAGTTGTTCAGGGTAAGGATACAAAAAGCTGTCTCAGAGATTTAACCTGTCAATTTCCACTGTGAGGAACATAGTAAGGAAATGGAAGAACACATGTACAGTTCTTGTTAAGGCCAGAAGTGGCAGGCCAAGAAAAACATCAGAAAGGCAGAGAAGAAGAATGGTGAGATCAGTCAAGGACAATCCTCAGACCACCTCCAGAGAGCTGCAGCATCAACTTGCTGCAGATGGTGTCACTGTGCATCGGTCAACTATACAACGCACTTTGCACAAGGAGAAGCTGTATGGGAGAGTGATGCGAAAGTAGCCGTTTCTGCAAGCACGCCACAAACAGAGTCGGCTGAGGTATGCAAAAGCACATTTGGAGAAGCCAATTTATTTTTGGAAGAAGGTCCTGTGGACTGATGAAACCAAGATTGAGTTGTTTTGTCATACAAAAAGGCGTTATGCATGGCGGCAAAAAAACACAGCATTCCAAGAAAAACACTCGCTACCCACTGTAAAATTTGGTGGAGGTTCCATCATGCTTTGGGGCTGTGTAGCCAATGCCAGCACCAGGAATCTTGTTAAAGTTGAGGGACGCATGGATTCCTCTCAGTATCAGCAGATTCTTGACAATAATGTTCATGAATCAGTGACAAAGTTGAAGTTACGCAGGGGATGGATCTTTCAGCAAGACAATGATCCAAAACACCGCTCCAAATCTACTCAGGCATTCATGCAGAGGAACAATTACACTGTTCTGGAATGGCCATCCCAGTCCCCAGACCTGAATATCATTGAACATCTGTGGGATCATTTGAAGAGGGCTGTCCATGCTCGGCGACCATCAAACTTAACTGAACTGGAATTGTTTTGTAAAGAGGAATGGTCAAAAATACCTTCATCCAGGATCCAGGAACTCATTAAAAGCTACAGGAAGCGACTAGAGGCTGTTATTTTTGCAAAAGGAGGATCTACTAAATATTAATGTCACTTTTCTGATGAGGTGCCCATACTTATGCACCTGTCAAATTTTGTTTGAATGCAGATTGCACATTTTCTGTTAGTACAATAAACCTCATTTCAAGGCAGAAACATGACTGTGTCCAACAGTTATTAGATATATGAAACTGAAATAGCTGTTGCAAAAAAAACAATTTTTATAAAACATTAAGCTTAAGATTAATAGGGGTGCCAAACTTTTTCATATAATTGTATAAGCTTGAACACCACTTATAGGGCCAGCGCTTCTTGCCAGTTTTCCGTCTTGGCGTCCAATATTTATTTACTTGTTTTAACTGTTATGGCCCCAGGCGTTTATGCATGACACTGCGATTCCCTATTTTCAACATACATACACTGCTCGTCGGCCACCAGGCAGAACACAGTGGAAGTGACATACTAAAGTATTCTAACTTTTAGGCAATGCAAAATTTGGCACATCTTTGGACTAGCTTTTGGGGTGCAATTCACTCAGTATCACGATTTAGGCTACTCACTTTCTCTATCCACATTTCGATTGATCACTTTCTTTTGTCACACCTCTAATTTGTCTAAAACACATAATAAATGTGGTGCAAGGCATAAAATTCAGGGTATTTGGGGGGGGGGGGGGGCACCAATCCAGCAAGATATCTAGCCCATGTAGCATAGTAAATATGCCCAATTATGTTAATTTTAGCTGGAGTCTTACTTAATTCTGTCCAGTTTTCCTGAGCGCTCGGCAGCATGCTACAAACTCCTTTTTTTGGCAATCTGTAAATAAGATGCGGCCTGTTATAAAACAGTCAATAGTTTTCTAATGGATAGCATGCCTGTTGTGAATTTGGATTCTGGGCTCCCCCGGTGGCTACTGGTGGAATTGAACTGGTGTCTTCATCTTCTCTGTTCACCTGTTCCCATCAAGATGTGGGAGTCGCTATATAACCTTGCTGCTCTGTTAGTTGCTTGCCGGTCAACAATGTTATCAGAAGCCTCTCTGTGCTTGTTCCTGCTCCTAGACAACTACTAGATAAGTTGGACTCTTGTCCATGTTTGTTTTTGCATTTTGTTCCAGTTCACAGCTGTAGTTTCGTTACTGTGTCTGGAAAGCTCTTGTGAACGGGAATTGCCACTCTGGTGTTATGAGTTAATGCCAGAGTTTTAAAGTAATTTCTGGATGGTGTTTTTTGATAGGGTTTTCAGCTGACCATGAAAGTGTCCTTTCTGTCTTCTGCTATGTAGTAAGTGGACCTCAAATTTGCTAAACCTATTTTCATACTACGTTTGTTATTTCATCTACTGTTGTGAATTTGGATTCTGGGCTCCCCCGGTGGCTACTGGTGGAATTGAACTGGTGTCTTCATCTTCTCTGTTCACCTGTTCCCATCAAGATGTGGGAGTCGCTATATAACCTTGCTGCTCTGTTAGTTGCTTGCCGGTCAACAATGTTATCAGAAGCCTCTCTGTGCTTGTTCCTGCTCCTAGACAACTACTAGATAAGTTGGACTCTTGTCCATGTTTGTTTTTGCATTTTGTTCCAGTTCACAGCTGTAGTTTCGTTACTGTGTCTGGAAAGCTCTTGTGAACGGGAATTGCCACTCTGGTGTTATGAGTTAATGCCAGAGTTTTAAAGTAATTTCTGGATGGTGTTTTTTGATAGGGTTTTCAGCTGACCATGAAAGTGTCCTTTCTGTCTTCTGCTATGTAGTAAGTGGACCTCAAATTTGCTAAACCTATTTTCATACTACGTTTGTTATTTCATCTCAACTCACCGCCAATACATGTGGGGGGCCTCTGTCTCCTTTCGGGGTATTTCTCTAGAGGTGAGCTAGGACTAATATTTTCCTCTGCTAGCTTTATTTAGTCCTCCGGCTGGGCTGGGCTTCTAGAATCAACGTAGGCATGCTACCCGGCCACTGCTAGTTGTGCGTTAGGTTTAGTTCATGGTCAGCTCAGTTCCCATCTTCCAAGAGCTAGTTCCTATATATGCTTATGCTATGTTCTCTTGCCATTGAGATCATGACAGTTTGACCGGCCCGCAAAGTGTTAATTGTTTGGGCTGAAGCAGGAGAAAAAGAAGTGTTGAAGGGAAATTTTTTTTTTTTTTTTTCCCCTCAGAGTTTTGCTGCCTAGCCCTTAATTGCTGTCTAGCTGCTTCTTACCTCCTCTTAACCCTTGAATGGCTCTGTGTCCACCTGTTTGTAATGGATCTTCAGAGTGTAACTGCAGGTTTGAATAATCTCGCCACGAAGGTACAAAATTTGCAAGATTTTGTTTGTCATGCACCTGTATCTGAGCCGAGAATTCCTTTGCCGGAATTTTTCTTGGGGAATAGATCCGGGTTTCAGAATTTTCGAAATAATTGCAAATTATTTTTGTCTCTGAAATCTCGCTCTGCCGGAGACCCTGCACAGCAGGTCAGGATTGTGATTTCCTTGCTCCGGGGCGACCCTCAAGACTGGGCTTTTTCATTGACACCAGGAGATCCTGCGTTGCTCAATGTGGATGCGTTTTTTCTGGCCTTGGGGTTGCTTTATGACGAACCTCATTTGGAGCTTCAGGCAGAAAAAACTTTGATGTCCCTATCTCAGGGGCAAGATGAAGCGGAAATTTACTGCCAAAGATTCCGTAAATGGTCTGTGCTTACTCAGTGGAATGAGTGCGCCCTGGCGGCGACTTTCAGAGAGGGTCTCTCTGATGCCATTAAGGATGTTATGGTGGGGTTCCCTGTGCCTGCGGGTCTGAATGAGTCCATGACAATGGCTATTCAGATCGATAGGCGTTTGCGGGAGCGCAAACCAGTGCACCATCTGGCGGTGTCCACTGAGAAGTCGCCAGAGAGTATGCAGTGTGATAGAATTCTGTCCCGAAGCGAGCGGCAGAATTTTAGACGGAAAAATGGGTTGTGTTTCTATTGTGGTGATTCTACTCATGTTATATCAGCATGCTCTAAGCGCACTAAAAAGCTCGGTAAATCTGTTTCCATTTGCACCTTACCGTCTAAATTTATTCTATCTGTGACCCTGATTTGCTCTTTGTCATCTATTACCACGGACGCCTATGTCGACTCTGGCGCCGCTTTGAGTCTTATGGATTGGTCCTTTGCCAAACGCTGTGGGTATGATTTAGAGCCTTTGGAGACTCCTATTCCTCTGAAGGGGATTGACTCCACCCCATTGGCTAATAATAAACCACAATACTGGACACAAGTAACTATGCGTATTAATCCGGATCACCAGGAGATTATTCGCTTTCTGGTGCTGTATAATCTACATGATGATTTGGTGCTAGGATTGCCTTGGCTGCAATCTCATAACCCAGTCCTTGACTGGAAAGCTATGTCTGTGTTAAGCTGGGGATGTAAGGGGACGCATGGGGACGTACCTGTGGTTTCCATTTCATCATCCATTCCCTCTGAAATTCCTGAGTTCCTGTCTGACTATCGTGACGTCTTTGAAGAATCCAAGCTTGGTTCGTTACCTCCGCACCGAGAGTGCGATTGTGCCATAGATTTAATCCCGGGTAGTAAATACCCAAAGGGTCGTTTATTTAATCTGTCTGTGCCTGAACATGCTGCTATGCGAGAATATATAAAGGAGTCCTTGGAAAAGGGACATATTCGTCCATCGTCATCTCCCTTAGGAGCCGGTTTTTTCTTTGTGTCAAAAAAAGACGGCTCTTTGAGACCATGTATTGATTATCGGCTTTTGAATAAAATCACTGTTAAATATCAATACCCATTGCCGTTGCTGACTGATTTGTTTGCTCGCATAAAGGGGGCCAAGTGGTTCTCTAAGATTGACCTTCGTGGGGCGTATAATTTGGTGCGAATCAGGCAGGGGGATGAGTGGAAAACCGCATTTAATACGCCCGAGGGCCACTTTGAGTATTTAGTGATGCCTTTTGGTCTTTCTAATGCTCCGTCAGTTTTCCAGTCCTTTATGCATGATATTTTTCGCGATTATTTGGATAAATTTATGATTGTGTATCTGGATGATATTCTGATTTTTTCGGATGACTGGGACTCTCATGTCCAGCAAGTCAGGAGGGTTTTTCAGGTTTTGCGGTCTAATTCTTTGTGTGTGAAGGGTTCTAAGTGTGTTTTTGGGGTACAGAGGATTTCCTTTTTGGGATATATTTTTTCCCCCTCTTCCATTGAAATGGATCCTGTCAAGGTTCAAGCTATTTGTGATTGGACGCAGCCCTCTTCTCTTAAGAGTCTTCAGAAATTTTTGGGCTTTGCTAACTTTTATCGTCGATTTATTGCTGGTTTTTCGGATATTGCTAAGCCATTGACCGATTTGACTAAGAAGGGTGCTGATGTTGCTGATTGGTCCCCTGATGCTGTGGAGGCCTTTCGGGAGCTTAAGCGCCGTTTTTCCTCTGCCCCTGTGTTGCGTCAGCCTGATGTTGCTCTACCTTTTCAGGTTGAGGTCGACGCTTCTGAGATCGGAGCTGGGGCAGTGTTGTCGCAGAAAAGTTCTGACTGCTCCGTGATGAGGCCTTGTGCCTTCTTTTCCCGTAAATTTTCGCCCGCTGAGCGGAATTATGATGTTGGGAATCGGGAGCTTTTGGCCATGAAGTGGGCTTTTGAGGAGTGGCGCCATTGGCTTGAGGGGGCCAGACATCAGGTGGTGGTATTGACTGACCACAAAAATTTGATTTATCTTGAGACCGCCAGGCGCCTGAATCCTAGACAGGCGCGCTGGTCATTATTTTTCTCTCGGTTTAATTTTGTGGTGTCATACCTACCGGGTTCTAAGAATGTTAAGGCGGATGCCCTTTCTAGGAGTTTTGAGCCTGACTCGCCTGGTAACTCTGAGCCCACAGGTATCCTTAAGGATGGAGTGGTATTGTCAGCCGTTTCTCCAGACCTGCGGCGGGCCTTGCAGGAGTTTCAGGCGGAGAGACCTGATCGTTGCCCACCTGATAAACTGTTTGTTCCTGATGATTGGACCAGTAGAGTCATCTCTGAGGTTCATTCTTCTGCGTTGGCAGGTCATCCTGGCATTTTTGGTACCAGGGATTTGGTGGCAAGGTCCTTCTGGTGGCCTTCCCTGTCACGAGATGTGCGAGGCTTTGTGCAGTCTTGTGACGTTTGTGCTCGGGCCAAGCCTTGTTGTTCTCGGGCTAGTGGATTATTGTTGCCCTTGCCTATTCCTAAGAGGCCTTGGACGCACATCTCGATGGATTTTATTTCAGATCTGCCTGTTTCTCAGAAGATGTCTGTCATCTGGGTGGTGTGTGACCGTTTTTCTAAGATGGTCCATTTGGTTCCTCTGCCCAAGTTACCTTCTTCTTCCGAGTTGGTTCCTCTGTTTTTTCAAAATGTTGTTCGTTTGCATGGTATTCCTGAGAATATCGTTTCTGACAGAGGGACCCAATTCGTGTCTAGATTTTGGCGGGCATTCTGTGCTAGGATGGGCATAGATTTATCTTTTTCGTCCGCTTTCCATCCTCAGACGAATGGCCAGACCGAGCGGATTAATCAGACCCTGGAGACATATCTGAGGTGTTTTGTGTCTGCTGACCAGGATGATTGGGTTGCTTTTTTGCCATTGGCGGAGTTCGCTCTCAATAATCGGGCCAGCTCTGCCACTTTGGTGTCCCCGTTTTTCTGTAATTCGGGGTTTCATCCTCGATTTTCCTCTGGTCAGGTGGAATCTTCGGATTGTCCTGGAGTGGATGCTGTGGTGGAGAGATTGCATCAGATCTGGGGGCAGGTGGTGGACAATTTGAGGTTGTCCCAGGAGAAGACTCAGCTTTTTGCCAACCGCCACCGTCGTGTTGGTCCTCGGCTTTCTGTTGGGGATTTGGTGTGGTTGTCTTCTCGTTTTGTCCCTATGAGGGTCTCTTCTCCTAAGTTTAAGCCTCGGTTTATCGGCCCGTATAAGATTTTGGAGATTCTTAACCCTGTTTCCTTCCGTTTGGACCTCCCTGCATCCTTTTCTATTCATACCGTTTTTCATCGGTCATTATTGCGCAGGTATGAGGTACCGGTTGTGCCTTCCGTTGAGCCTCCTGCTCCGGTGTTGGTTGAGGGTGAGTTGGAGTACGTTGTGGAGAAAATCTTGGACTCTCGTGTTTCCAGACGGAGACTCCAGTATCTGGTCAAGTGGAAGGGATACGGCCAGGAGGATAATTCTTGGGTGAATGCATCTGATGTTCATGCCTCCGATCTGGTTCGTGCCTTTCATAGGGCCCATCCTGATCGCCCTGGTGGTTCTGGTGAGGGTTCGGTGCCCCCTCCTTGAGGGGGGGGTACTGTTGTGAATTTGGATTCTGGGCTCCCCCGGTGGCTACTGGTGGAATTGAACTGGTGTCTTCATCTTCTCTGTTCACCTGTTCCCATCAAGATGTGGGAGTCGCTATATAACCTTGCTGCTCTGTTAGTTGCTTGCCGGTCAACAATGTTATCAGAAGCCTCTCTGTGCTTGTTCCTGCTCCTAGACAACTACTAGATAAGTTGGACTCGTGTCCATGTTTGTTTTTGCATTTTGTTCCAGTTCACAGCTGTAGTTTCGTTACTGTGTCTGGAAAGCTCTTGTGAACGGGAATTGCCACTCTGGTGTTATGAGTTAATGCCAGAGTTTTAAAGTAATTTCTGGATGGTGTTTTTTGATAGGGTTTTCAGCTGACCATGAAAGTGTCCTTTCTGTCTTCTGCTATGTAGTAAGTGGACCTCAAATTTGCTAAACCTATTTTCATACTACGTTTGTTATTTCATCTCAACTCACCGCCAATACATGTGGGGGGCCTCTGTCTCCTTTCGGGGTATTTCTCTAGAGGTGAGCTAGGACTAATATTTTCCTCTGCTAGCTTTATTTAGTCCTCCGGCTGGGCTGGGCTTCTAGAATCAACGTAGGCATGCTACCCGGCCACTGCTAGTTGTGCGTTAGGTTTAGTTCATGGTCAGCTCAGTTCCCATCTTCCAAGAGCTAGTTCCTATATATGCTTATGCTATGTTCTCTTGCCATTGAGATCATGACACATGCCCATGAATATTTGCATTTTGCTGTTTAATTTGAAAACTGAATTGAATCCAATTTAACATTTAAAGTAATTGATTCGCTCTCAGTTTTTGTTTATTTTTTTCAAATGTGTTATTTTTCTTATTTATAAGACAACCATGGAATTTGGAAGCCAACTGATTACCAATAAGGTTGGCAACAATTGCAAAATAAGCCTGGGGTCATTAGTTTTCTTCTGCAACTTACCGTATATACTCGAGTATAAGCCGAGATTTTCAGCCCAAATTTTTGGGCTGAAAGTGCCCCTCTCAGCTTATACTCGAGTCATGATCGGTGGTGGGGTCGGCGGGTGAGGACTGTCATATACTCACCTAGTTCCGGCGTTCCTGTCGCTCCCCCTGCCCGTCCCACGGTCTCCGGGTGCCGCAGCCTCTTCCCCTGAGCGGTCACATGGGACCGCTCATTAGAGAAATGAATAGGCGGCTCCACCTCCCATAGGGGCGGAGCCGCCTATTCATTTCTCTAATGAAGCGGTGCCGGTGACCGCTGATAGAGGAAGAGGCTGCGGCACCGAAGACCAGCTGTCCGGGGGAAGGAGCGGGACGCCGGGAGCAGGTAAGTATGACATATTCACCTGTCCTCGTTCCACACGCCGGGCGTCGCGCCATCTTCCCGGCGTCTCTCCGCACTGACTGTGCAGGTCAGAGGGCGCGATGACGCATATAGTGTGCGCGCCGCCCTCTGCCTGATCAGTCAGTGCAGAGAGACGCCGGGACGGGACGCTGAGGAGCTGCAAGCAAGAGAGGTACGTGTTTTTTTTTTTATTGCAGCAGCAGCAATGGCACAGATTTATGTGGAGCATCTATGGGGCAACGGTGCAGAGCATTATATATATGGCACAGCTATGGGGCAACGGTGCAGAGCACTATATATATGGCACAGCTATGGGGCAACGGTGCAGAGCACTATATATATATGGCACAGCTATGGGGCAATGTGCAGAGCACTATATATATGGCACAGCTATGGGGCAATGGTGCAGAGCATTATATATATGGCACAGCTATGGGGCAATGGTGCAGAGCATTATATATATGGCACAGCTATGGGGCAATGGTGCAGAGCATTATATATATATGGCACAGCTATGGGGCAATGGTGCAGAGCACTATATATATATGGCACAGCTATGGGGCAATGGTGCAGAGCACTATATATATATGGCACAGCTATGGGGCAACAGTGCAGAGCATTATATATGTGGCACAGCTATGGGGCAACGGTGCAGAGCATTATATATATGGCACAGCTATGGGGCAACGGTGCAGAGCACTATATATATGGCACAGCTATGGGGCAACGGTGCAGAGCACTATATATATGGCACAGCTATGGGGCAATGTGCAGAGCACTATATATATGGCACAGCTATGGGGCAATGGTGCAGAGCACTATATATATGGCACAGCTATGGGGCAATGGTGCAGAGCATTATATATATGGCACAGCTATGGGGCAATGGTGCAGAGCATTATATATATATGGCACAGCTATGAGGCAACGGTGCAGAGCACTATATATATGGCACAGCTATGGGGCAATGGTGCAGAGCACTATATATATGGCACAGCTATGGGGCAATGGTGCAGAGCATTATATATATGGCACAGCTATGGGGCAACGGTGCAGAGCACTATATATATGGCACAGCTATGGGGCAACGGTGCAGAGCACTATATATATGGCACAGCTATGGGGCAATGGTGCAGAGCATTATATATATATGGCACAGCTATGGGGCAACGGTGCAGAGCACTATATGGCACAGCTATGGGGCAACGGTGCAGAGCATTATATATATGGCACAGCTATGGGGCAACGGTGCAGAGCATTATATATATGGCACAGCTATCTATGGGGCAACGGTGCAGAGCATTGTATATGGGGCACAGCTTTATGTGGAGCATCTATGGGGCCATAATGAACGGTATGGAGTATCTATTTTTAATTTTGAAATTCACCGGTACCTGCTGCATTTTCCACCCTAGGCTTATACTCGAGTCAATACGTTTTCCCAGTTTTTTGTGGCAAAATTAGAGGGGTCGGCTTATACTCGGGTCGGCTTATACTCGAGTATATACGGTAAATCTGGGTGTAGGCATGAGATTATTCTCCTTTTAGCAGCAGTGTTGGTCAGCTTGATACATTAAAAAAGCCATATATATAGAATTCGACTCCATCATGTGAGCATCTTATTCATCCATTCAGGAGATATAACCTTTTTAAGGCAGCCCCCTAAATGTTCCAGGAGAGTTTCAAAAGTGTCTTTATCCTAAAGGAGGTAGCTACACATTGCGAGGAGAAAGGCCAATAATCTGTCCATTAGCCAATGTTGTATTATACTTGATGGACTTGATTATGCAAGCCAACACATGGAAATGTAAAAGTATATATTCCCTTGTACCTGAAATCGTTCTAAAATCCCAGTATTTAGGCATGCACCATATGTAGTTCTAGTTCAGATTACTCGGAAAATTACCTAATAGAATAGATTCAGCTAGTAGTTTGTTTCTACAATCCAGCAAGAGATGGATCATGGGTACCTGTGCTGTGTATTCACATACTACTGCATAAAAATCTATATACAGTAGACACTATACAGACAAACGTATTGAGACAGCTACACATCACATTTACAGGAATTTTTATTATATCCCATTCTAAATCCGTAGACATTAATATGGAGTTTGACAACCCTTTCAATCAAAAACATCTTCCACTCTCCTGGGAAAAGGTTTTTAGGTTCAATTTAACAACACTGGCGTTATTCACCTACGTGTGCACCTATATAGCTTACTCCAGCCTCATACATTTCTCCATACAGTATAATGGGCCCCATATATTGCTCCATACAGTATAATGGGCTCCATATATTACTCCATACAGTATAATGGGTCCCATATATTGCTCCATACACAATCATAGGTCCCATATATTGCTCCATACAGTATAATGGACCCCATACATTGCTCCATTCAGTATAATGACCCCACATAATGCTCCATACAGTAAAATTACCCCCATGTATTGCTCCATACAGTATAGTATGCCCCATATATTGCTCCATACAGTATAATGGCCCCACATAGTGCTTCATGCCATACAGTAAATTGAGCCCCATATAATGCTTCATACATTATAATGACCACACATATTGCTCCATACAGTCAAGTTACCCCCATATATTGCTCCATACAGTATAATGAGCCCCATATATTTCTATATAAAACCTTGGAATTCAAAAAGGATGTACTTATTTTTCCTCATAACTGTGTGTGTTTGTGTGTGTATATTTATTTGTTTATTTATTTTACTCACTTATATAGTGAGAATTTATTAATTCCACAGCACTTTACAGACATTATTGGCACTATCCCCATTGGGGCTCACAATCTAGAATCACTATCAGTATATCTTTGGAATGTGGGAGGAAACCGGAGTACCCGGAGGAAACCCACGCAAACATACAGACTCCTTGCAGATGTTGTCCTTGGTGGGATTTGAACCCAGGACCCCAGCGCTGCAGTACTAATTACTGAGCCACCATATATATATATTATATATACTGTATATTCATAGTAACGCAGTAACATAGTTTTTAAGGTTGAAGGAAGATTTTAAGTCCATCTAGTTAGTTCAACACATATCCTAACCTAACATGCCCTAACATGTTGATCCAGAGAAAGGCAAGAAAAAAACATGGTAAACAGTACGCTCCACATTGGGGGAAAAAATTCCTTCCCAACTCCACATACAGCAATAAGACTAGTTCCCTGGATCAACGCCCTATCAAGGAATCTAGTATATATAACATGTAACATTATACTTTTCAAGAAAGGCATCCAGTCCCTTCTTAAATTTTAGTAATGAATCTTGGTATTGCAGACCCACCAGTCCTCGAATAACCTTGGTCGCTCTTCTCTGCACCCGCTCTAGTTCAGCTATGTCTTTTTTATACACTGGAGACCAGAACTGTGCACAGTATTCTAAGTGTGGTCGCACTAGTGACTTGTATAGAGGTAAAATGATGTTCTCCTCATGAGCATCTATGCCTCTTTTAATGCATCCCATTATTTTATTTGCCTTTGTAGAAGCTGCCTGACACTGGCCACTAAATGTGAGTTTGTCGTCCACCCATACTCCCAGGTCTTTTTCAGTGACAGTTTTGCCCAGTGTTTTACAATTAAGCACATAATTATACATCTTATTTCTTCTGCCCAAGTGCATGACCTTACATTTATCCCCATTAAAGCTCATTTGCCATTTATCAGCCCAAGCTTCTAGTTTACATAAATCATCCTGTAATATAAAATTGTCCTCCTCTGTATTGATTACCCTAGAGTTTAAAAATTAAAATTTTACTCTGAATGCCCTCTACAAGGTCATTAATAAATATGTTAAAAATAAGCAGGCCCAACACTGACCCCTGCGGTACACCACTGCTAACCACGACCCAGTCCGAGTGTGCTCCTTTAATTCCACCCTTTGTTTCCGTTCCCTGAGTCAGCTCTTAACCCAATCACACAAATTTTCCCCTATCCCCATATACATCACAATTCCACCACTCATAATGTCCTCAGGACAATGTGAGCGACAGCTCAGCCACCTTATAGGATCAGGGGTGTGTTGGACTGTCAGTATTATGAGCGACAGTCCAGCTTCCAAATCTGGCTGAGCATGCTTGGTTTCATCCAGATGTCACCCGTTCAGGTTGATTACCTGGCTAATTAGCTGGCTGGCAATGCTCAGACCATTGCGAGTAATAGCCTTGCTCGGTGGTGTGTTTGCTCTGTGTTCTCATATTCTGATCTTTGTTGCCAGACCTCAGATTTGCCTGTTTGTATGAATCCTTTTGCCTTTGGCTTACTCTGACCTTAGTGGCTTGACCCTAAACTTTGCCTTTGACTATTCGTTTGTCTTATCCCTTTTGTCTTTGATGTACTCTCAAGGCATTTGACCTCAGACTCCTTGACTTTTTTCTCCTTGATGTGTTTCTATTGACGTCTTCTTTGACACCGTAGGTGTAATTTATGACAATCCTGACAGAATCCAGGTCACAAAGGCTAAGATCATAAATTTGACACGAGGAGCCGCACCGCTGAGGACTATAGTACTGAATTCCGGCAATGGTCTACTGAGGTTCAGTGGAACAATGTGACCCTCAGGTGCCCATTCTATAGGGGCCTTTCTGAAGCTCTTAAGGATGCTCTGGGTCTTCATGCTCTCCTTTGTACTTTGGTGGAGGCCATGACCCAGGCCATACGAATGGACCGCAAAATTCGTTAGAGACGTGTTGAGCATGTTGAGCATATATTCACCCTGAGCATGTCCGTTTACCTGAGGTCGAGCCAATAGAGGTTGGAGCCACAAATTCTGGGGTTGCGGAAAGGAAATGTCAGTACCATGTATGACTCTTTTTCCACTGTGGTCTCACTGGACATTTTCTAAAGAACTGTACAACTCGTCCTCAAGCAAGCAAGTCGTTGGGAAATGCCTAGGTCTGGGTGATTGTCAAGGAGGGAACCCAGACTTCCAGGTGCCTTTTTCTCCTCTGATAAAGTACTGCTTAATTGGTATGGGCACAGTAATAGGGCCAGCTGTCAGTTCAGTGCAAAAGGGGTACGGTTACAGGTGCAGTTGTCTATACACTGAGAAGTTGCTGAAATAGTGCCGGCGCTACCTGTATGACTGGAAGCCGAACACTGCCTGGGGGATGAAAGTTATTATCCTCCCTTGAGCAGGGCTGTCAATGCTGGCGCCGCACGGTGTTAGAATGCTATAAACCTGCAGATTAACCCCATATCTGCAGGATAATAGCTGTTTTTTCACGACAGGTTTTTTCCAAGTAGGTAAACCTTTGAAATAATGTTGCAATAATAAATTCTCATTAGTTTTTTTCATATACAGAACACTGTTATTAAATAGTTGTTCACATTTCTGATGAACAATCACAGATCTCCACCAGTTTTCGCAGTGTAGCGGAAAGTACTTATTGCCTGTTAATCATAAAGTTTCAAAAGTACTTCATGAAAATGTTACAAGTTTTAGACTATACAGTATAATAAATACCCTCCGCTGCTCTGGTGTTATTTGGGAAGTTAAATTTTCCTTTCAGTTGTTTTCTACCTTATTATGGCTCCTTAATAACAGTTTACAGCATTTAGGAAAGGTTAGCAGAATTTTGTGCCAACCTTCATTTTTCAAGAGCATGATTGTATATTAGTAAATGAAAGCTAGTAAAAGCTATACCTGCTGTTCAAAAAAATAAAACTTTAGTTTTGAATTGATCCAGTTTTATGTTATCCTTGATGTATTTCTATAGTGTTTCAATTTTACATCAATAACTGTTCCCAGAGGTAAATTTACCACTTGCAATGTTCCCCTTTTACATAGACACAGGGTTAGTAACCTAGTTTCATTTTGGAGTGCATGAGGACATTTGGGAAATCTATAGGCATATTACAACCTTTCAACAATAGAAGATTTTTACAACATTCCTCTCCAAAAACTCCATCAATTTGTCTCCTTACCAGACGTTTACAGACTGGTTTAAAAAGAAGAGTGGATGCTACACAATGATGGCCATGGCCCTGTCCCAATTTTTAAAAATATGTTTGTGCCATCAATTTTTAAATGTTATTTTTAAAATGTAAAGGAACAATGCCTAACTTTCACCTTCTGATATGTGTTCTAAATTCTGTTGTGTATAAAACACAGTGTAAGAGGGTCACTAGTAATGTGCTGGAGGGGAGATTTTTTTAAAATTTTTATTAGCTTCAGCGATATGAACTTGTAAGTATGTTTCAGCATGTTATTTGCAGAAAGAGGTTAATCAGCCATGACTGTGCCAGGTTTTTTGTTAAAAGGGAACCTTTTAGCAGTTTTTGTCCTTATAAGATACGGTCACTGCCTTTCAGGGCTTATATACAGCATTCTATAATGCTGTAGATAAGCCCCCGATCTGACCTGAAAGATAAGAAAATTAAGTTCTATTATACTCACCCGGGGGGCAGTCCAGTAAGATGGGTGTCGCAGGTCCGGGTCCGGCACCTTCCATCTTCTTGCGATGCTGCCCTCCTGCTTGCTTCACAGACTCCCTGGCATCGCACTCCTGTGCAGGCGTACAGAGCAAAGTACTGCAGTGCGAAGGCATCGGGAGGGTCAGAGAGGACCAGCGCCTGCGCACTGCAGTACTTTGGTCTGCCCTAAAAAGGGCAGATAAGTACTCCTGCGCAGGAGCGCAATGCCGGAGAGCTGTGATGCAAGCAGGAGGGTGGCGATCATAAGAAGATGGGAGGCACCGGAGCCGGACCTGCGACACCAATCGGACAGGACCGTCCCCCCCGGGTGAATATAATAAAAGTTAATTTTCTTATCTTTCAGGTCAGATCGGGGACTTATCTATAGCATTATAGAATGCTGTATAAGCCCTGAAAGGTGGTGGCCATATCTTATAACGGGGAAAACTGCTGACAGGTTCGATTTAACAACTACAGAATGGGGTGGGACAGCTGTTTACCCTATCTCTACCATAGGGTGTGGTCCAGGAGGTAAAGGTGAAGCCTCTGGACTTAATAATTGTTCTGTACTTGCTTAGAAGTGAAGCAGACCTACAGAGCTCTGATTTTGCTAAAGAGAACTGAACCCTGTTTTCGGAGCGCGCGGAACCCTGCAGTTATACCGACTGCAAAGGGTGCTGCTTGTTTATGCCAACAAGTCTGAATACGGCTATTTTTCTGTTGACCTGGTTTGTGATGCACGTTTTAATAAACCAGCTGAAGATATATAAAAAAAGCATTCCTCTGACTATATCTTTAAGCAGCTGAGTGAGCCGATCTACCACAGTTGGTGCTAGAAGTGCGGGCAAAATCCCTTGGAATCAAGTATAACAGCCGTGGACAAACTGCATGTCCTGGGTGAAGGCAGCATTAAGGATGCAACAGCTTTCCAACAAAATGGAGGACCTGATCAATCATTGGTCCATAGCCAGCAGCACCAACAGGAGACAATTAAACTCCTGATACAACAGATACAACAGCAGCAACGGCAGATGGAACTCCTAGCAGGGAATGTCTGCAGCAGAGAAACCGTCACATCCCAAGTCCAGATAATGGCTCTCACATCCAAAAGGCGGTAAGATGTGCCATGCAAAAGATAACCCAAGGGGACGATGTTGAGGCATTTTTGGCGGTATTTGAAAGGGAAGCAGAGTGGGAGAAGCTGCCCCCGAATCAGTGGACACAGATGATGCTGCCCTATCTAACTGGTAAGCCCCAAATGGGTTAATATGACCTCGCCTTCAGGACGCAAACAGAATATACCAAACTAAAGACAGACTTTTTGGCACGCTTGGGAGTGACTTTGTCAAGGTACAACGGGTCCACCACTGGATTTATTTCAGCGACAACTTCCCTGCTTCCAAATGTTTTACTTGCTACATCTAGTTCAGAAGAAGTTGCAGACGGAGTCCACCACGCCAGCGCAGATGGTTGAGCACATAGTATTGAACAGTGTATTCATGCTCTTCTTAGGTTGCCCAGGGAGATCCTCAAAATGTGGTGACAGTCAAGAAGTCAATAGTCCATCGCATCCCCCTACTGGGGTACCCAAAAGGATACTGATTTACAAAAAAGGGGTACTAGAGCCACAAATGGGGGGCATCTAGGGGCCCGCTGATGGGTTGCCAAGGGTCGGGGTTGCCAAGAGTCCAGGTTAAGGACTTAATTTGTTGGAGGTATCAGGGTACAGGACACATAGCTGCTTGTTGTCTTATGTACACCAAACCAATGTATTGCAGCCAAGTGCGGTGCAGTTCGTATTATACTTATCTGGCTTGCAGTGTGGACTGTCAACCCTGGAAGGTGCTGCAGACATGTCCTGTGATGATAAATGGAGAACTAGTGTCAGGACTTTTGGACACCGGGAACCTAGGGATCTCATAATGACCACCCTCTTCCCACCTGTTGATCCCCGGAAAGATTGTTGGCATCTGCTGTATTCATGGGGATGCTAAGGACTATCTTGTTGCCAGAGTTACCATAGAAATGAACTCTGTCCCATGAGGTCAGAGTGGTCAAAGACCTCATACACCTAGTTCTATTAGGGCTGGAATTTACCGTATTCTGGGATTTTTGGCAAAAAGGGGAGGTACCAAGTGACCCAGATAATAGCAGGTTCGACCATAAAACCCCCCATCATAGTCGGAGGCAGATGCGTATCCTCTGTACGCCATCGGTATATCCTGGTCGTCCTGGATTATGGACACGGTGCCTGGAGGCAGTACGGCTACGATACTCCTCAGTCAGAAGTGTAGTTCGAGAACTGGTCCATATCTTTTCCCAGATCGGCCTACCAAATGAGATTCTGACGGACATTCCATCAATGTCCAAAGTGATAAGAGAATTGTGTAAGGCCCTCCAGATTACGCAACTCGGGACATCGGTATACGATCCGAAAACGGACGGCCTGGTGGAGGGATTTAATAAAACCCTGAAGGACATGCTCAAGAAGGTCGTGGAGAAGGATAGTTGATACTGGAACTGCCTACTCCCTTATCTGCTGTTTTCCATCAAGAAAGTTCCACAGGCCTCTCTGGGGTTCTCTCCATTTGAACTGTTGTATGGCCGGAACCCTCGGGGTCTCCTGGATGTTGCAAAGGAGACCTGGGAAGCAGAAGTTACACTCCAATGGAGCATCATCAAGCATGTGGCCCTGATACAGGAGAGAATTACAGAGATAATAGCGATTGTAAGAGAGAGATTGGCTCAGCAAGATACATGACAGACGGATAATAGAGTCAGGATGGCATAGGCTTGGGAATAGAGTCAGTCATGCCCAGAACATGAAAGTCGCACTTGCATGGGGATTAAAACAGCGATTTTTCAGTCAGGAAGCAAAAGATTGCATAAGTAAAAGGTGTAGATGATATTATTTTTCAGAGAGCAGAAAGACCATGTAAACTATTTGGACTGGGGTAGATTGTTCTGACAGATTCTGAAAGATAGGAGAAAAATATGTTGACTGCACTAAATTCTAATTTGTGATATGTGTTACTGTAGATGGTTTCTATATTGAGATTGGGGAGTAATGTAGTGTCAGTGATCATAATCTCAGCCTTAAAGGAACCTATCATTGGGTTTGGCTGATATGAGATATCTGAATGCTTCCAAATTCCTGCAGTGTTGCTAATACATGCACACAACAAGGACTTTCACTGTAAAATAGGAGAAAGTGTATAGAGGGCCCTGAATATGAGTGGCACTGCATTTAAAGAGGTTATTCACTACCCAAACTCAGTTACTGTCTTTGTCATAAATGCTTAAAGATAATGCCCCTAAAGTTTCCTATATACTTTTTCTACCAGGTTTGATATTTTATACTTTTTTGCTGCACTTTCTGTCTCCTGTCACTGACTCTGCTGTCACAGCCATCACTTCCTCTTAGATTCCTCTGCTTTCTTCAGACTACATTTCCCAACAGCCCTTGTGTAGTGTTACAAACAGTGTCATAGCACTAGTATAACCCCAGTGTCACAGAGCCTCAGTATAACATCCTGTATAGCAGAATGCTGCATTCAAGTCACTGATAGAGTGCAGAGAAGTAACACAAAGCACCAGAACAGCAATCCTGGCAATAAAGTTCATCCCCTACCCAGGCACGCTGTCTGGGTGTTATGTTTGACTCCGATCTCTCCTTCACCTACCACATACAATCTCTTGCCCGCTCGTGCCGCTTACACCTAAAGAACATCTCTAGAATACGCCCTTTTCTCACCATGGAGACAACAAAAACTCTCACTGTCGCCCTAATCCACTCCCGTCTGGACTACTGCAACTCTCTATTAATTGGCCTCCCCCTCACGCGACTTTCCCCTCTCCAGTCTATCCTTAATGCAGCAGCTAGGGTCGTCCATCTGGCTAATCGTTACTCGGACGTGTCCGCTCTTCGCCAGTCGTTACACTGGCTGCCCATTCATTACAGGATACAATTCAAACTACTTGTTCTCACCCACAAAGCTCTCCACAGTGCGGCACCCCCTTACATCTCCTCCCTCATTTCTGTCTATCGGCCTAGCCGACCGCTGCGCTCTGCAAACGACTTTCGACTAACCTCTGCACTAATCCGTACCTCCCACTCCCGACTCCAAGACTTCTCCCGTGCTGCGCCAATCCTCTGGAATGCTCTACCCCAAGATATTAGGACCATCCACAACTTGCATAGTTTTAGGCGCTCGCTCAAAACTCATTTGTTCAGAGCGGCCTATCACGTTCCCTAATCAGTCATTTTAGGTTTGTGTTTGTGTAGCCCATTCACTATCTCCATCTACCCCCCACCCCCTGAAGATGGCTGGACCATCATTGTAAATACATCATTGTAAATACACACCTGTACTTTGTATCTCCCCACCTCATTGTAGATTGTAAGCTCTCACAAGCAGGGTCATTTTATTTTGTCTTATTTTGCTTTATTACTGTATTGTTAACATTGTTACCTATGACTGTTGTGTTTGAAACTGTTAAACTGTAAAGGGCTGCGGAATATGTTGGCGCTATATAAATAAAGATTATTATTATTATTATTATTATTATTATTATCCCCTACTGCCCTCACTGACTAGTCATGTTCTATTGTAACAGGGTGGATGGATGGGGAGAGAGATGTATGAATGTATGTATATAATAGAGGATACATAGCAGGGTAGTGTGTATATGTATTGCACAAGGCATAGAACAGGGGGGTGTACATATATATATAGACTCTGCTGTATACATACAGCTATTAGGGAGAGCTCTGGAGGGAGAAATGTGCAGGTATACGGGAGAACTGTCACTGCAGTCACATGCGCGGAAGTACTGAGTGTGCTCTGCTGAATAGAGCCCATCTCAGAGTACGGAAGGATTTGAGAAACCAAAAGAGTTTATTAATGGCAGTTAGTTCACATGAGGGTAACTTATAAAATTGGGGTCAAACCCTTTAATAAGCTAGTCACGAGCTTCTTCCATCCTCTCTCACTTCTGCCTGACTTTGCTCCAAGTGCTCGGCCCACTGCCTCTAGCTATCCCGATGTATTAACCAAGGAGTGACTTGCTCTGTAGTAAGAGAAATCTGGTTGCTTAATGGTGTCATCTGTCACATATAGATATGTGCAGAAGCCTGTATTAACCAAGGAGCACTTTCCTTCACTGCAAAGGAGAGCCCTCATTGTAGCCTGCAGCAGACGGCCCCTGCAGTCCTCCTCCAGAGTCCTAGCTAGTTACGTAGGCTGGTCATTAGCTGTGCTTCTGTCCCGTAGGGCAGGGGCCATCGTGTGCCCAACATAAATGTTAAAGCAGAGACATTTTCCTCCTGGAGTTGAGTTTTTACATAATTTGATTAAAATATGTAAAACAAAAAATATAAATATATGTCCAGCTATCTTTGTGGGTCTCACTGTACTATACATGTTGGATGACTATAATAAAACCTTTCAGCCTAATACTTCAGTTTAATGGTGTATTATTGTGTCATTTAGTGTCAGGGCCTATTGACTTTTGCTATATTTTCTGTTTGTTCTGTCATGCTCCATAATCTAGTTTATGTCAGCTTTTCTCCGCGGTACTGTGTTTCCATCTGCCCCCCGTGTTCATGTTCAGGGAATTATCGCAAGCCATGTTACATTAGATGGTTATCCTTCTCCACTGACTTCTCAGGGAAATTGTTTTCTGAAGACAATGACTGTCAAGGGTGAATAACTCAAGATTATGACGGTGGACTTCTAAGTAAGGGAATAAATTACAGTGCAAAGATATTATAGGGGCACAGCCTGTGTGCCTGAGTGTTGGGGATGAGCGCACACAATCCGGTGTAGTATGGCCTCCAGCAGTTTATTTTTTTCCTTTAACATACAGCAGTAATTATACTTATTTGAGTACTGTTTTACATTGCACCAGACATTTTGCTGTTAATTAGTGTGAAAGGAGTCTTACAACCCTCCACTAGGTGGGCCACTTATAGTCTATGTAGGCATCCTCTGGCCACATGCATAGGCGAAAATTGATGGGGTCAAGAACAGTCCAGAATGGACTACAACTTCCTTTAACCCTGAATGTAATAATCCAGAAAATCTGACACCAGGGCATTACTCTACAGTATGGGCCTGCATACTATTTGTGAATTTCACAACACAAAATACACATTTAACCCCTTAATGACCACCAATACATCTTTTAACTGACCTGAGATATAAGAGAATAGCCTTTCCATACAGGTGACAATCCAGCAGCTGTCAGCTGTATACTATAGTTGACAACTTGCTGCATCAGGCACGATCAGTGTTTGCACCATCCATATCTGTTTATCCCCTTAGACGCTGCTGTCAATAGTGACTACATCATATAAATGGTTAACAGAGTGTGGGGCTTCCCAATTGGTGCCCTCAGATCATGATTGTGTGGTCCTGATGTTTGCAATGGCAAGTCACGGCCAAATAGCGGCCTTAGGCTACTTTCACACATCAGGTTTTTTGTTTCAGGCACAATCCCGCAAGTTTTGAAAAAAACGGATCCGTTTTTTTTTGCGCCGGATCAGTTTTTTTCTCATAGAGTTGTATTAGCGCCGGATTGCGCCTGATGGGCAGACGTTTCATCCGTTTTTTTCCGGATCCGTCCAAATAGTCATTTCCGTCGGATGGAGAAAATGTCCAGATGACCGTTTTTTCGTCCGGCAAAAAAAAGCGCACAGTGACGGAACCGGCCAAAAACATGTGAAACAGACATGTGAAAAGATGAATCCGGCCTCCGAATCCGGTTTTCCAAGCAGATTTTCCATTCTGAGGTCTCTCTCTCTCTCTCTCTTTATGTAATGTCAATGTAAACTCCATATTAAAAATAAAAACCGAATCCGGCAGAAAAAAGGATCCGTTACATCAGTTTTTGCACTATTTGCAACTGATCCGTTTTTTTAAACATTAGCCGGATTCTGCCTGAAACAAAAAACCCGATGTGTGAAAGTAGCTTTAGGGCTTGTGCACACGCTGCGGATTCCATTGCGGAATTTTCCGCAGCGGATTTGATAAATCCGCAGTGCAAAACCGCTGCGGTTTTTACTGCGGATTTATTGCGGTTTCCTCTGCGGGTTTTCACCTGCAGATTTCTATTGGAGCAGGTGTAAACCCACAGCGGAATCCGCACAAAGAATTGACATGCTGCGGAAAATAAACCGCTGCGTTTCCTCCCGTTTTTTTCCGCAGCATGTGCACTGCAGATTTCATTTCCCATAGCTTTACATGGTACTGTAAATGCATGGGAAACCGCTGCGGATCCACAGCTGCGGAAACGCTGTGGATCCGCAGCAAAATCCGCAGCGTGTGCACATACCCTTAGAGTCTGACGGCTGTTGTAACCTGTTCAGAAGTTAGCAACATTTAGGTGGTAAAAATACACATTTTCATTCCTGTTATGCCACTTTGCATTCATTCCTGAAAATCACCTGAAGGGTTAATAAACTACCTTACTGCAGTTTTCAATATGTCAGGGGTGCTGTTTTTAAAATGGTGTCACTTTTGGGGGGTTTCCCAATATATAGGACCCCTAAACGCACTTCAAACATGGATAGGTACCTAAAAAATAAATTTTGTAAATTTCCTTGAAAATATGAAAAATTACTGCTACATTTTTAAACCTCTTAAAATGCTAGCAAAATAAAAGAACATTTTACAAATGGTGCAGATGTAAAGCAGACATGTGGGAAATGTTATTTATTAATGTTTTGCTATGGTATGACTATCTGGATTAAAGGGATAATCATTCAAAGTTTGAAAATTGCTAATTTTTTAACATTTTTTTCACATTTCGGATATTTTTTATAAATAAACACAAAACATATTGACCTAAATTTACCATTATGATAAAGTATAATGTGTCACGAAAAAACTGTCTCAAAATCACTGGGATTTGTTGAAGCTTTCCAGAATTATTTCCACATAAGTGTATGTGCATACGATTGAGGATTTTGCTGCGCATCCGCAGCGGATCTACACCAGCTTTCCATGCGTTTACAGTACAATGTAAACCTATGGAAAACGCAATCCGCAGTGCCAATGCTGCGGAAAAAAAACACGCGGAAACGCTGCAGGTTACATTCCGCAGCATGTCAGTTCTTTGTGCGGATTCCACTGCGGTTTACACCTGCTTCTCTATAGGAATCCGCAGATGTAAAACCGCAGGTGGAATCCGCACAAAATCCGCATAAAAACCGCGGCAAATCCTCGTTAAATCCGCAGGTAAAACGCAGTGTCTTTTACCTGCGGATTTGTGAAATCCGCTGCGGAAAAATCCGCAGCCCTAAAAAATACGTGTGCACATACCCTAAACTGTCAGCTCCTGCAAGTTCTAACTGACTGCAGAACAGGTGACCCACAGCCAGGAACTCTCGGCTTTATTCTGCCCAGAGCAGGTGAGCCACAGCCAGGAATTCTCTGCTGTAGGTGATGTCCAGTCTTGGCAATAAAATTTGCAGTCACTCTATGTGACTGCAGACTTTTGAATCCTGTCAGGACTCTGGTGCTGTGAGCAGGCAAGTAAATGTGACCACAAGATATGCATGCTCCTGGCCACATTCCAACTAGAAGTGCGTCGACTCTCTCTATCCACATGTATTGAACGAGGTCTCGCATGTCTAGTTGGAATATGGCCGAAAACATGCATATCACATACTTATGGTCACATGACCGCCTGCTCAAAGCAACTGAGAATCCTGATGTGTGGATTAACAAGTCTGCAGTCACACTGAGTGACTGCAAACTTTCCTGTCAAACTTGGAATACCCCTTTAAGAAATCAGAGCCTACGTGTCTTGCCTGACTTGTCTGAGGCCTGTCCTTGGTACGTTCTTCCAAATGTGTCACCCTAAACTGATAGGCTTCTCCCTATACATACATGACTGCATAATGCAGCCTGTGTTTTATTCATGTTAGGCTGGTTTCACATTTGCGTTTTTTGCCGCTGCGTTTTAGCGCAAAAAAATGCATGCGGTTTTTTTTCCTATATTTAACATTAAAAACGCATGCTTTTTTTGTATGCGTTTTGCCGCGTTTGACGACGCATGCGTCGTTTCTATGCTTGCGTTTTGTTGCAGAAATGCAACATGTAGTAATTTCTAGAGGCGTTTTTTTGCGGCAAAAAAACGCATGCGTTTTTTTGCCGCAAAAAAAAACGTATTGCTGTCTATGTAAACGCATGCGTTTTTAAGCACATGCGTTTGGTTGTGTTTTAAACGCATGTGTTTCAATAGAAAAAAACAAGAATACACACTGATAAGCCACCCCCCACCATCAAGGTGATAAAGGGATCCAAACCCTAAGGGTACTGTCACATAGTGGCACTTTGATCGCTACGACGGTACGATCCGTGACGTTCCAGCGATATCCATACGATATCGCAGTGTCTGACACGCTACTGCGATCATGGACCCCGCTGAGAATCGTACGTCGTAGCAGATCGTTTGGAACTTTCTTTCGTCGCTGGATCTCCCGCTGTCATCGCTGGATCGTTGTGTGTGACAGCGATCCAGCAATGCGTTCGCTTGTAACCAGGGTAAACATCGGGTTACTAAGCGCAGGGCCGCGCTTAGTAACCCGATGTTTACCCTGGTTACCAGCGTAAAAGTAAAAAAAAAAAAAACAGTACATACTCACATTTCGGTGTCCGTCAGGTCCCTAGCTGTCTGCTTCCCGCACTGACTGACTGCCGGCCGGAAAGTAAGAGCAGATCACAGCGGTGACGTCACCGCTGTGATCTGCTTTCACTTTACGGCGGCACTCAGTCAGTGCGGGAAGCAGACAGCTAGGGACCTGACGGACACCGAAATGTGAGTATGTACTGTATTTTTTTTTTTTTTACTTTTACGCTGGTAACCAGGGTAAACATCGGGTTACTAAGCGCGGCCCTGCGCTTAGTATCCCGATGTTTACCCTGGTTACCCGGGGCCTTCGGCATCGTTGGTCGCTGGAGAGCGGTCTGTGTGACAGCTCTCCAGCGACCACACAACGACTTTCCAACGATCACGGCCAGGTCGTATCGCTGGTCGTGATCGTTGGAAAGTTGCAGTGTGACAGTACCCTAACCCTACCCCTAACCCTACCCCTAACCCTAGGGATCCTAACCCTAACCCTAGGGACCCTAACCCTAACCCTAGGGATCCTAACCCTAACTGTAACCCTAACCCTAACCCCAACCCTAGCTATTTCTATTTATAGTGGGTTTTCTAGATGATTTTGATGATTGGCAGCTGTCACACACTTCTCAGCATGCGTTTCAAAAACGCAAATGCAGGAAAAAATGCATGTAAACGCGTCAAAACGCCACGTTTTTTTACCGCATGAGAAAACGCATGCGTCTAAAAAACGCAGCGTTTGCACGCGTTTACATGCGTTTTTTTCACCACCTGCGTTTGCGTTTTAAACGCTGCGTTTTTAAACGCAAATATGAAACTAGCCTTACCTGTGATTTTGACGGTATAAATCTCTGGATAGATTCCCATTAAAAATGCTAAGAGAAGTGTTTTTACTCTGCTAATGAACATTAAAGGGGTTGTCTGGTCGTATGACAACATTGATGAATTATCCATTGCATATATCATTAATATTAGATTAGTGAGGATCTAATACCATCACCTCCACTAATCATCTGTTATCAGCCAGTGCCTAGTACTGAACTTCAGCCCCAAGTCAAGAGAGCTGATAACAACTGGTTGTTGGGGGGTGTCAGAACCCAACTACCGTATATACTCGAGTATAAGCCGACCCGAGTATAAGCCAACCCCCCTAATTTTGCCACAAAAAACTGGGAAAACTTATTGACTCGAGTATAAGCCTAGGGTGGAAAATGCAGCAGGTACCGGTGAATTTCAAAATTAAAAATAGATACTCCATACCGTTCATTATGGCCCCATAGATGCTCCACATAAAGCTGTGCCACATATAATGCTCTGCACCGTTCATTATGGCCCCATAGATGCTCCACATAAAGCTGTGCCATATATACAATGCTCTGCACCATTGCCCCATAGATACTCCACATAAAGCTGTGCCATATATACAATGCTCTGCACCGTTGCCCCATAGCTGTGCCATATACACTCACCGGCCACTTTATTAGGTACACCATGCTAGTAACGGGTTGGACCCCCTTTTGCCTTCAGAACTGCCTCAATTCTTCGTGGCATAGATTCAACAAGGTGCTGGAAGCATTCCTCAGAGATTTTGGTCCATATTGACATGATGGCATCACACAGTTGCCGCAGATTTGTCGGCTGCACATCCCAAAGATGCTCCATACAAGGCAGGATGGATCCATGCTTTCATGTTGTTTACGCCAAATTCTGACCCTACCATCCGAATGTCGCAGCAGAAATCGAGACTCATCAGACCAAGCAACGTTTTTCCAATCTTCTACTGTCCAATTTCGATGAGCTTGTACAAATTGTAGCCTCAGTTTCCTGTTCTTAGCTGAAAGGAGAGGTACCCGGTGTGGTCTTCTGCTGCTGTAGCCCATCTGCCTCAAAGTTCGACGCACTGTGCATTCAGAGATGCTCTTAGGCCTACCTTGGTTGTAACGGGTGGCGATTTGAGTCACTGTTGCCTTTCTATCAGCTCGAACCAGTCTGCCCATTCTCCTCTGACCTCTGGCATCAACAAGGCATTTCCGCCCACAGAACTGCCGCTCACTGGATTTTTTTTCTTTTTCGGACCATTCTCTGTAAACCCTAGAGATGGTTGTGCGTGAAAATCCCAGTAGATCAGCAGTTTCTGAAATACTCAGACCAGCCCTTCTGGCACCAACAACCATGCCACGTTCAAAGGCACTCAAATCACCTTTCTTCCCCATACTGATGCTCGGTTTGAACTGCAGGAGATTGTCTTGACCATGTCTACATGCCTAAATGCACTGAGTTGCCGCCATGTGATTGGCTGATTAGAAATTAAGTGTTAACAAGAAGTTGGACAGGTGTACCTAATAAAGTGGCCGGTGAGTGTATATAATGCTCTGCACCGTTGCCCCATAGCTGTGCCATATATATAATGCTCTGCACCGTTGCCCCATAGCTGTGCCATATAGTGCTCTGCACCATTGCCCCATAGCTGTGCCATATAGTGCTCTGCACCATTGCCCCATAGCTGTGCCATATAGTGCTCTGCACCATTGCCCCATAGCTGTGCCATATAGTGCTCTGCACCATTGCCCCATAGCTGTGCCATATAGTGCTCTGCACCGTTATTGCCCCATAGCTGTGCCATACAGTGCTCTGCAACATTGCCCCATAGCTGTGCCATATAGTGCTCTGCACCGTTGCCCCATAGCTGTGCCATACAGTGCTCTGCACCATTGCCCCATAGATAGCTGTGCCATATATATAATGCTCTGCACCATTGCCCCATAGCTGTGCCATATATGTTGTGAATTTGCTTTTTGCTCCCTCTAGTGGTTACTAGTTTTTTGACTCTGGTTTTTCTGTCATTCCTGTTATCCGCACCTGGGTCGTTAGTTAGGGGTGTTGCTATATAAGCTCCCTGGACCTTCAGTTCAATGCCTGGCAACGTAGTTATCAGAGCTAGTCTGCTGTGCTCTTGTCTACTGATCCTGGTTCCAGTTATATCAGCTAAGTCTGCCTTTTGCTTTTTGCTATTTGTTTTGGTTTTGTATTTTTGTCCAGCTTGTTCCAAATCTATATCCTGACCTTTGCTGGAAGCTCTAGGGGGGCTGGTGTTCTCCCCCCGGACCGTTAGACGGTTCGGGGGTTCTTGAATTTCCAGTGTGGATTTTGATAGGGTTTTTGTTGACCATATAAGTTACCTTTCTTTATTCTGCTATCAGTAAGCGGGCCTCTCTGTGCTAAACCTGGTTCATTTCTGTGTTTGTCATTTCCTCTTACCTAACCGTCATTATTTGTGGGGGGCTTCTATCCAGCTTTGGGGTCCCCTTCTCTGGAGGCAAGAAAGGTCTTTGTTTTCCTCTACTAGGGGTAGCTAGATTCTCCGGCTGGCGCGTGTCATCTAGAATCAACGTAGGAATGATCCCCGGCTACTTCTAGTGTTGGCGTTAGGAGTAGATATATGGTCAACCCAGTTACCACTGCCCTATGAGCTGGATTTTTGTACTCTGCAGACTTCCACGTTCCTCTGAGACCCTCGCCATTGGGGTCATAACAGTTTGCCAGGCCAGTATTAAATGTTTAATGCATTGCAGAAGAGGGATTATAAGAAAGAAGATTCTGAGTTTTTTTTTTTCTCCTTCCCCTTTACCTCAGAGTGGCTATGCTTGCTGCAGACATGAATGTCCAGACCTTGATTACAAGTGTGGACCAGCTGGCTACTCGTGTGCAGGGCATACAAGACTATGTTATCAGAAATCCTAGGTCAGAACCTAAAATACCGATTCCTGAACTGTTTTCCGGAGACAGGTTTAAGTTTAGGAATTTCGTGAATAATTGTAAATTGTTTTTGTCCCTGAGACCCTGTTCATCTGGAGATTCTGCTCAGCAAGTAAAAATTGTTATTTCGTTCTTACGGGGCGACCCTCAGGATTGGGCTTTTTCGCTGGCGCCAGGAGATCCGGCATTGGCTGATCTTGATGCGTTTTTTCTGGCGCTCGGTTTACTTTATGAGGAACCCAATCTTGAGATTCAGGCAGAAAAGGACGGATCTTTGAGACCTTGTATTGATTATCGGCTTTTAAATAAGATCACTGTCAAATTTCAGTATCCTTTGCCGCTGTTGTCTGACTTATTTGCCCGGATTAAGGGTGCCAAGTGGTTCACCAAGATAGACCTTCGTGGTGCGTACAACCTTGTGCGCATTAAGCAAGGTGATGAATGGAAAACCGCATTCAATACGCCCGAAGGTCATTTTGAGTACTTGGTGATGCCTTTTGGGCTCTCCAATGCGCCTTCAGTTTTTCAGTCCTTTATGCATGACATTTTCCGGAAGTATCTGGATAAATTTTTGATTGTTTATCTGGATGATATTTTGGTTTTTTCTGATAATTGGGATTCGCATGTGGAGCAGGTCAGGTTGGTCTTTAAAATTTTGCGTGAAAATTCTTTGTTTGTCAAGGGCTCAAAGTGTCTCTTTGGTGTACAGAAGGTTCCCTTTTTGGGGTTCATTTTTTCCCCTTCTGCTGTGGAGATGGACCCAGTCAAGGTCCGAGCTATTCTTGATTGGACTCAGCCCTCGTCAGTTAAGAGTCTTCAGAAGTTCTTGGGCTTCGCTAACTTCTACCGTCGTTTTATCGCTAATTTTTCTAGCATTGTGAAACCTTTGACGGATATGACCAAGAAGGGCTCCGATGTAGCTAACTGGGCTCCTGCTGCCGTGGAGGCTTTCCAGGAGTTGAAACGCCGGTTTACTTCGGCGCCTGTTTTGTGCCAGCCTGACGTCTCACTTCCCTTTCAGGTTGAGGTGGATGCTACGGAGATTGGGGCAGGGGCCGTTTTGTCGCAGAGAGGCCCTGGTTGCTCTGTTATGAAACCTTGTGCCTTTTTCTCTAGGAAGTTTTCGCCTGCCGAGCGAAATTATGATGTGGGCAATCGGGAGTTGTTGGCCATGAAATGGGCATTTGAGGAGTGGCGTCATTGGCTCGAGGGTGCTAAGCATCGTGTGGTGGTCTTGACTGATCACAAAAATCTGATGTATCTCGAGTCTGCTAAACGCCTTAATCCGAGACAGGCCCGCTGGTCATTGTTTTTCTCCCGCTTTGATTTTGTTGTCTCGTATTTACCAGGTTCAAAGAATGTGAAGGCCGATGCTCTTTCTAGGAGCTTTGTGCCTGATGCTCCTGGAGTCGCTGATCCTGTTGGTATTCTTAAAGATGGAGTTATCTTGTCAGCTATTTCTCCGGATCTGCGACGTGTGTTGCAGAGATTTCAGGCTGATAGGCCTGAGTCTTGTCCACCTGACAGACTGTTTGTCCCGGATAAGTGGACCAGCAGAGTCATTTCCGAGGTTCATTCCTCGGTGTTGGCAGGTCACCCGGGAATTTTTGGCACCAGAGATCTGGTGGCCAGGTCCTTTTGGTGGCCTTCCTTGTCAAGGGATGTGCGGTCATTTGTGCAGTCCTGTGGGACTTGTGCTCGAGCTAAGCCTTGCTGTTCTCGTGCCAGCGGTTTGCTCTTGCCCTTGCCTGTCCCGAAGAGACCTTGGACACATATCTCCATGGATTTCATTTCTGATCTTCCGCTATCTCAGGGCATGTCCGTTATCTGGGTGATATGTGATCGCTTCTCCAAGATGGTCCATTTGGTTCCTTTGCCTAAGCTGCCTTCCTCTTCCGATCTGGTTCCTGTGTTTTTCCAGAACGTGGTTCGTTTGCACGGCATCCCTGAGAATATTGTGTCAGACAGAGGATCCCAGTTCGTTTCCAGGTTCTGGCGATCCTTTTGTAGTAGGATGGGCATTGATTTGTCGTTTTCGTCTGCTTTCCATCCTCAGACTAATGGACAGACGGAGCGAACCAATCAGACTTTGGAGGCTTATTTGAGGTGTTTTGTCTCTGCTGATCAGGACGATTGGGTGACATTCTTGCCGTTGGCTGAGTTTGCCCTTAATAATCGGGCTAGTTCCGCCACCTTGGTTTCGCCTTTTTTCTGCAACTCTGGTTTCCATCCTCGCTTTTCTTCGGGTCATGTGGAGCCTTCTGACTGTCCTGGGGTGGATTCTGTGGTGGATAGGTTGCAGCAGATCTGGAATCATGTGGTGGACAACTTGAAGTTGTCACAGGAGAAGGCTCAGCGATTTGCCAACCGCCGCCGCGGTGTGGGTCCCCGACTACGCGTTGGGGATTTGGTATGGCTTTCTTCCCGCTTTGTTCCTATGAAGGTCTCCTCTCCCAAATTTAAACCTCGTTTTATTGGGCCTTACAAGATATTGGAAATCCTTAATCCTGTATCTTTTCGTCTGGATCTTCCTGTGTCGTTTGCTATTCACAATGTATTTCATAGGTCCTTGTTGCGGCGGTACATTGTGCCTGTAGTTCCTTCTGCTGAGCCTCCTGCTCCGGTGTTGGTTGAGGGCGAGTTGGAGTACGTGGTGGAGAAGATCTTGGATTCTCGCCTCTCCAGGCGGAGGCTTCAGTACCTGGTCAAGTGGAAGGGCTATGGTCAGGAGGATAATTCCTGGGTGGTCGCCTCTGATGTTCATGCGGCCGATTTAGTTCGTGCCTTTCATGCCGCTCATCCTGATCGCCCTGGTGGTCGTGGTGAGGGTTCGGTGACCCCTCACTAAGGGGGGGGTACTGTTGTGAATTTGCTTTTTGCTCCCTCTAGTGGTTACTAGTTTTTTGACTCTGGTTTTTCTGTCATTCCTTTTATCCGCACCTGGGTCGTTAGTTAGGGGTGTTGCTATATAAGCTCCCTGGACCTTCAGTTCAATGCCTGGCAACGTAGTTATCAGAGCTAGTCTGCTGTGCTCTTGTCTACTGATCCTGGTTCCAGTTATATCAGCTAAGTCTGCCTTTTGCTTTTTGCTATTTGTTTTGGTTTTGTATTTTTGTCCAGCTTGTTCCAAATCTATATCCTGACCTTTGCTGGAAGCTCTAGGGGGGCTGGTGTTCTCCCCCCGGACCGTTAGACGGTTCGGGGGTTCTTGAATTTCCAGTGTGGATTTTGATAGGGTTTTTGTTGACCATATAAGTTACCTTTCTTTATTCTGCTATCAGTAAGCGGGCCTCTCTGTGCTAAACCTGGTTCATTTCTGTGTTTGTCATTTCCTCTTACCTAACCGTCATTATTTGTGGGGGGCTTCTATCCAGCTTTGGGGTCCCCTTCTCTGGAGGCAAGAAAGGTCTTTGTTTTCCTCTACTAGGGGTAGCTAGATTCTCCGGCTGGCGCGTGTCATCTAGAATCAACGTAGGAATGATCCCCGGCTACTTCTAGTGTTGGCGTTAGGAGTAGATATATGGTCAACCCAGTTACCACTGCCCTATGAGCTGGATTTTTGTACTCTGCAGACTTCCACGTTCCTCTGAGACCCTCGCCATTGGGGTCATAACACATATAGTGCTCTGCACCGTTGCCCCATAGCTGTTCCATATAGTGCTCTGCACCATTGCCCCATAGCTGTGCCATATAGTGCTCTGCACCGTTATTGCCCCATAGCTGTGCCATATAGTGCTCTGCACCATTGCCCCATAGCTGTGCCATATAGTGCTCTGCACCATTGCCCCATAGCTGTGCCATATAGTGCTCTGCACCATTGCCCCATAGCTGTGCCATATAGTGCTCTGCACCATTGCCCCATAGCTGTGCCATATAGTGCTCTGCACCGTTATTGCCCCATAGCTGTGCCATACAGTGCTCTGCAACATTGCCCCATAGCTGTGCCATATAGTGCTCTGCACCGTTGCCCCATAGCTGTGCCATACAGTGCTCTGCACCATTGCCCCATAGATAGCTGTGCCATATATATAATGCTCTGCACCATTGCCCCATAGCTGTGCCATATAGTGCTCTGCACCGTTGCCCCATAGCTGTTCCATATAGTGCTCTGCACCATTGCCCCATAGCTGTGCCATATAGTGCTCTGCACCGTTATTGCCCCATAGCTGTGCCATACAGTGCTCTGCACCATTGCCCCATAGCTGTGCCATATAGTGCTCTGCACCATTGCCCCATAGCTGTGCCATATAGTGCTCTGCACCGTTGCCCCATAGCTGTGCCATATATGCTCTGCACCATTGCCCCATAGCTGTGCCATATATATAATGCTCTGCACCATTGCCCCATAGCTGTGCCATATAGTGCTCTGCACCGTTGCCCCATAGCTGTGCCATATAGTGCTCTGCACCGTTGCCCCATAGCTGTGCCATATAGTGCTCTGCACCGTTATTGCCCCATAGCTGTGCCATACAGTGCTCTGCACCATTGCCCCATAGCTGTGCCATATAGTGCTCTGCACCGTTGCCCCATAGCTGTGCCATACAGTGCTCTGCACCATTGCCCCATAGCTGTGCCATATAGTGCTCTGCACCATTGCCCCATAGCTGTGCCATATAGTGCTCTGCACCGTCCATTATTGCCCCATAGCTGTTGCTGCTGCTGCAATAAAAAAAAACAAACACATACTCACCTGTCTTGCTTGCAGCTCCTCGGCGCCATCTTCCCGGCGTCTCTCCGCACTGACTGATCAGGCAGAGGGCGGCGCGCACACTATATGCGTCATCGCGCCCTCTGCCTGAACAGTCAGAGCGGAGAGACGCCGGGAAGATGGCGCGATGCCCGGCGTGTGGAACGAGGACAGGTGAATATGACATACTTACCTGCTCCCGGCGTCCCGCTCCTTCCCCCTGCCTGTCTTCGGTGCCGCAGCCTCTTTCTCTATCAGCAGTCACCGGCACCGCTTCATTAGAGAAATGAATAGGCGGCTCCGCCCCTATGGGAGGTGGAGCTGCCTATTCATTTCTCTAATGAGCGGTCCCACGTGACCGCTCAGGGGAAGAGGCTGCGGCACCCGGAGACAGTGTGACAGGCAGGGGGAGCGCCAGGATCGCCGGGACTAGGTAAGTTAAGTATATGACAGTGCTCACCCGCCAACCCCACAACCGATCATGACTCGAGTATAAGCCGAGAGGGGCACTTTCAGCCCAAAAATTTGGGCTGAAAATCTCGGCTTATACTCGAGTATATACGGTAATCTGAAATTGATGATCCAACCTAAGGACTGGTCATAAATATTACAGAACCAGAAAACCAATTAAAGGGTTTTTACTAAAATAATAAATTATCAACCATTTTTTGAATATGGGGTAACTGTTTGTCTGATCTACAGGCTCCCCAATCATCCCAAGAACAGGGTTTTGTAACCTGAGAACTGCGCCCTACAGAGCCGGGTCTTGGATTGAGTGGTAGTGTGAATGCTTGACCTCCACTCCATTCCTTGTCTGTGGAATTGCTGGAGGAAGTCAAGGACAAACTCATGTGTATCAACAGTTCCACAGACAATAAAAAATTCCCAAACAAGAGACTAGACATCTATTGTGTCCCAGAGACCCATGTAAAGTGATCCTAAATACAGTTCCCTCAGCAAAGATTACCAACTTATACAGTGCCACAGTCATATAAGCCCTATCAATAGGATCCTGTAGTTGTATATTTCTATTTTTTCTGGTGCTCTCAGGAAGACCATAGTACACGGCAGACTGGCTTCAGTAGCAGCTAGACTTCAGTAGGCACGTCCTTTCCCTAGCAGACAGTGGCACTTCTATAAAGCAAAACATTAATGCCAGAGGCCAGTGCCACTGCACATGGTGTCCTTAGTGTTACGTAGGCCTGTTGATAGCATTTGTGCGGCGCCCCATGGTCCTGGTCATTACAGTGAAATTGCTTTCCTCTCTGGGAGAGTGATGCTACGCTTGGAGGCAAGAAAGGATAACTGCATCCAGGTATCACAAACATGCAACACATTCATACTTTGGGCCACCAGGGGGAGCTCCTGCTCCTATTTATTAGGTCACTCCCCACATATATATAACTGGTAGTCTGTAGCGAAAGTTAGTGAGTTCCAGACAGAAGTTAGTTGCTGGCTGAGCTCAGCTCAGTGAGTTCCAGACCGGATTCTGAGGAGGACAGAAGGTTAACGGAGCTGTGCGTGCCCTCAGAGCTGCAGCTCCCAGAAAGAGACATGGAAGGGCAGAATTGTATTGCAGCGAGCGTGAAAGAAGTCGAAGCAAAGGAGAAGATACCAGAAGGGGACCAGCTCCGCTCAGGTTGCCTCCTTCTGAGGCGCAGAATCCCAGTAGCCGGAACACCGAGGGAGTAAGGACCTCTACGCCTTATTTCAGAGACCGGCAGGACAGCTAATTGCAGGTTACCTGTACGCAGCTACACCCAGGAGGCACGGTGGCACCTACAGAGCCGGGTTATCTAAGAGACCCTATAAACAGGCTCAAGTCACCATACGGGTTTTGTCCTATCCTAAATGGGGGACAGAGAGAGCACATCTGTGAGACCCTTATGTGAAGCCATAGGCAGTAAGGGACTACACCACCGCAGCGCAAGGGAAGGCTACTGATTTCCACCTGGACAAGGGAACGCTGGACTTGCCTCCAAACCGGCCGGACTCTGCCTGCCCTGTGATCTGGTGCTCTGGACTGTGGATGCTGAAGTCTTCAGTAAAGGTAAAGAGACTGCAACCCTGTGTCCTCGTTCTTCTCTGCGCCTCTCACCATACTACCATCTACACACTGGGAAGCCCTGGGGACATACTTCACCTGTGGGAAGGTATACCTTCTAGCTGCCATAACATCACCCCAGCGGACCCCTTAAAGCAGTGTCGGTCACCCTGACCGAATACCACAGGTGGCGTCACGAACTTAAACTTTATCCATTTAAAGACCTTTCCCTTTTATACGGACGTCCCAGGGCCACGGACTGGGTCAGCCACCGTGACATCCCCCTTTAAGCCAACCGGACCCGGTACCGAGTACCCCACGGCCCTTGGGGGGCGATCCATTTGCATTATCTGCAAAAACATTTTAAGGCAAGGGGTAAGGAAGGGAGCAAAATGGCCTTGCGGCTTGGGCCCATGATCTTTTCTACCCCTAGCAACGCTCCTGGGCAAGATATTTCCCTGATAATAAGATGCACCAGTGCTAGGACTCTCTTGGGATTCAATGTAAGCAAAGATAAAACCTGGCACCAAGTGTTGAGCTCCCCTTCAACGTCATCACAGGGGAACTAAGTATGACTTTGTGCCAAAAGTCTAGGGGAGTACTACTTCTTCTGGTGCAGACCACCAGCTGGTATAGGAAGTCAGGGTATCGTTATTACAGCTGCTCTATTCTAGACTAAAGAAATCTGTCTCTCCAGTGACAACTATGACTATCATTAGTCATATTCCAGGGCTTTTTAAAGAAGCCATACCCTTAAAGATTATTTTTTTACTAAATCTGTGTATATGTGTACGTGTATACTATAATGTGAGTGTGTTAATATACTCACCTACCGCCGTATGCTCACCATAATAAAGAATGTTGTCTGTAATCTGGCAAGTTTACTGTGAAACAGGAAATATAAACTAACATTAACATATTAACTATTAACTATTCTTTACAAATTACAAATAAGTACATTGGAGAGAATATCAAGGAGCAGTGGGCCCATATTGCTGCTCTATATTAAAACTGCCCAAATTTTATTTTAACAGCTATTAAGTGTTCATGGGCTGACATTGAGCCACCTTAAAACACAACGAAAAGAAACGTTTTTTTTAAAAGGCTATTACAGATCACTATGTGTAACAATTATAGGGGCTGAGACTTTGGAAAAAACTAATTTTTATATTTATATTTATATTTTATTTTTCTATAGAACGCATTGTCACCCTAATGTGCATGTGAATTCAGCCCCCGTGGTTCAATACTTTGTAGGACCACCTTTCACAGCAATTACTGTTGAAAGTCTTTTGGGGTATGTCTCTCTACCAGCATTGTACACATAGAGGCTGAAATGTTTGCCCATTCTTCTTTGCAAACTAGCTCTAGCTCAGTGAGATGGAATGGAGTCCTGTGTGGACAGCACTTATCAAGTCTTGACACAGATTCTCAATAGGATTTAGATCAGGACAGTGTCTGGGCCATTCAAAGACATGAATATGCTTTGATCTAAATCATTCCATTGTAACTCTGGCAGTATTTTTAGGGTAATTGTCCTGCTGGAAGGTGAACCTACATCCCAGTCAAGGCTGGTTTTAGGTAAAGTGGGGCCCTAGGCAAAGTTTAAAATGGGGCCCCAAATGCTAACATATTGCACATAACACAGAAGTATTTCGAAAGGTTGTATTTACATGCGCTGAGTTCAGGCCGCTAAAGGAGTGTGATCGACAATATTAAAATCGTTCAGTGCTTGTTTCCCAGCCTCTTTCCACCATATTATTATTATTATTATTATTATTATTATTATTATTATCTGAGAAAGAATGATGGGGACCGAACAATCACTAATAGATTACTAACAGATCACCATACAGTATCGTTATCAGCAGGTCATCTACAGTTTACACCGGCGATGTGCTGCTGAGAACAATGATTTTTGTTTCGGCATAAACAATCACATCACTCAATGAATATGAAGCATTTTGCTTGTTTACTATAATACACCCCATAGTCCTCCATATATTATAATGTGCACCACAGTCCTCCATATTGTAAAATGCACACCGCATAGTCCTCCATATAATATAATATGCCCCATAGTCCTCCATATAGTATAATATACTCAGTCCTCCATATAGTATTATACACTTCCCATAGTCCTCCATTTATTAAAATACACTGCTCAGTCCTTCACATAGTATAATGCACTCCTCATAGTGCTCCATATAGTATAATGCACCACCAGTCATCCATGTAGTACAGTTCACTTCCCATAGTATAATGCACCCCATAGTTCTTCATATAGTATAATGTATTATTATTAGTTATTATAGCGCCATTTATTCCATGGCGCTTTACATGTGAGGAGGGGTATACATAGTAAAAACAAGTAGAATAATCTTAAACAATACAAGCCATGACTGGTACAGTAGGAGAGAGCACCCTGCCCGCGAGGGCTCACAATCTACAAGGGATGGGTGAGGATACAATAGGTGAGGGTATAGCTGGTCATGCAGCGGTTTGATCGATCGGTGGTTACTGCAAGTTGTAGGCTTGTTGGAAGAGGTAGGTCTTCAGGTTCTTTTTGAAGGTTCCGATGGTAGGCGAGAGTCTGATATGTTGTGGTAGAGAGTTCCAGAGTAGGGGTGATGCGCAAGAGAAATTTTGTGTGCGATTGTGGGAAGAGGAGATAAGAGGGGAGTAGAGAAGGAGATCTTGTAAGGATCAGAGTTTGCGTGCAGGTAAGTACCGGGAGACGAGGTCACAGATGTATGGAGGAGACAGGTTGTGGATGGCTTTGTATGTCATGGTTAGGGTTTTGTACTGGAGTCTCTGGGCAATGGGGAGCCAGTGAAGGGATTGACAGAGGGGAAAGGCCGGGGAATAGCGGGGGGACAGGTGGATTAGTCGGGCAGCAGAGTTTAGAATAGATTGGAGGGGTGTGAGAGTGTTCGAGGGGAGGCCACAGAGCAGGAGGTTGCAGTAGTCGAGATGGGAGATGATGAGGGCATGGACTAGGGTTTTTGCAGATTCTTGGTTTAGGAATGTACAGATCCGTGAAATATTTTTGAGTTGAAGGCGGCAGGAAGAGGAATGGGCTTGAATATGTGGTTTGAAGGAGAGATCAGTGTCAAGGATTACCCCGAGGCAGCGAGCTTGTGGGACTGGGGAGAGTGGGCAGCCATTTACTGTAATGGATAGGTTCGTTGGGGGGGTCGCGTGAGATGGGGGAAAGATGATGAATTCTGTTTTGTCCATGCTAAGTTTTAGAAATCTAGTGGAGTAGAAGGATGAAATAGCAGGCAGACATTGAGGGACTCTGGTTAGTAGGCTGGTGATATCTAGTCCAGAGATGTAGATCTGTGTGTCATCAGCATAGAGGTGATACTGGAAGCCATGAGATTCTGTGAGCTGTACCAGGCCAAAGGTGTAAATGGAGAAGAGCAGTGGCCCTAGGACTGAACCTTGCGGGACTCCGACAGATAGAGGACGAGGTGAGGAGGTGGTGTGTGAGTGGGAGATGCTGAATGTCCGGTCTGTTAGGTATGACGAAATCCAGTATAGGGCCAAGTCTGTGATGCCAAGGGATGAGAGGGTCTGTAATAATAGGGATTGGTCCACTGTGTCAAAGGCAGAGGACAGGTCCAGGAGGAGGAGGACAGAGTAGTGTCGCTTGCTCTTGGCTATTATTAGGTCATTGGTGACCTTAGTTAGGGCAATTTCAGTGGATTGTTGTGATCGGAAACCAGATTGTAAGTGGTCGAAGAGGGAGCAGGAAGAGAGATGGGAGGACAGTTCAAGATGGACGTGTTGTTCCAGTAGTTTTGAGGCATAGGGGAGAAGTGATATAGGGCGATAGCTAGATTCATAGGATGGGTCAAAAGAGGGCTTTTTGAGGATAGGTGTGATTGAGGCATGTTTAAAGCTTGAGGGGAAAACACCAGTTGTTAATGATAGGTTGAAAAGATGGGTTAGGGTTGGGATGAAGACTGTGGCGAGGTTTGGGATGAAGTGGGAAGGGATCGGGTCAAATGCACAGTTGGTGAGATGCGATATTGAGAGTAGAGTGGAGAGTCGATCTTCAGTAATAGTGGTGAAGTTGATTTTGGAGGTGGAGGGCTGGGCAGTTGGGAGGAAGGGCTCTGGGGGTTGTCGACTAAAACTGTCTCTGATGTTATCAATCTTCTGCTGCTTGGAAAATGAGGCAAAGTCTTCAGCTGAGATGAGTGGGGAGGGAGAAGGTGCTGGGGGAAGGAGGAGAGAATTGAAGGTGTTGAATAGCTGTTTAAGGTTATGAGACAGGGAGGGTATGAGAGATGAGAAGTAGATGTTTTTAGCTGTGGCGTGTGGCCTTGAAAGTAGTGAGGGACTGTTTAAATGCCATGAAGTGTGATGATGTATTCCCCATAGTCCTTGATACAGTATAATGCAGCCCACATATAGTATAATGCAGCGACCCCATAGAGCATAATGCCGACACCCCACAGAGTATAATGGTATAATGCAACCACCCCACAGAGTATAATGTAACCCCCCATAGAATATAGTGCAGCCCCCCTCATATAGTATAATGTAGCCCTCTCATAGAGTATGATGCAGTCACCCCTCATAGAATATAAATATAATATAGCCCCCATAGAATATAATGTAGCTGCATCAAAGAGTATGATGCAATCCTCCCTCATAAAATCTAATACAGCCCCCCATAGAATATAATATAGCCCCCTATAGAATATAATAAAGCCCACCTCCCCATAGTATATAATGTAGCCCCCCATAGTATGTAACACAGCCTCCACAATGGAATATAATATATAATGTACCCCTCATAGTATATAACACAGCCACATAGTAATAACACAGCCTCCCCCATAGAATATAATGTATCCCCCATAGTATATAACACAGCTACATAGTATATAACACAGCCTCCCCCATAGAATATAATATACCCCTATAGTATATAACACAGCCTCCCCCATAGAATATAATATACCTCCCCAATAGTATGTAACACAGCCACATAGTATATAACACAGCCTCCCCATAGAATATAATATACCCCCATAGTATATAGCACAGCCCACATAGTATATAACACAGCCCACATAGTATATAGCACAGCCCGCATAGTGTATAGCACAGCCCGCATAGTATATAGCACATCCCTCATAGTATATAGCACAGCCCACAGAGTATATAGCACAGCCCGCACAGTATATAACACCGCCCGCACAGTATATAACACAGCCCGCACAGTATGTAGAATAGAACAGCCCTCACAGTATATAGCACAGCCCTCATAGTGTATAGAACAGCCCGCATCTCCCCTCCAGAATGGCCCCACAGTCCAGTACTCACTGTTATAGTGGGAAAAAAAACTCCTCACCACTCCTCATGCCTGCGCTGCCCCCTCTTCCTTTCTCAGCGGCTGCACTGCCTGGCACACAGTGAGTGCGTGAACATCATCGCGCACCTGCAGTGTCAGAGGCAGAGCGGGGAATGATGGGAGAGGGAGCATCAGCTGACGCTCTCTCCTCCATCATTGCTTTGAACTGTACCGGCAGTTCAATGCGGCGGCGGGTGAGTCTGCTCTGGTGGCAGGTGGGCCCTCCTACCTCACAGGGGCCCCATAGCGGCTGCGTGATGTGCCACTAGCTGGGGGCCCCTGGGGGAGTGGGGACCCTAGGCAGATGCCTGGTCTGCCTGCCCCTAATGCCGGCCCTGATCCCAGTCTCAAGTCTTTTGCAGCCTCTTTCAGGTTTTCCTCTAGATTTCTCTGTATTTAGCTCCATCCAACTTCCCATCAACTCTGACCAGCTTCCCTGTCCTTGCTGAAAAAAAGCATTCCCGCAGCATGATGCTGCCATCACCACGTTTGATGGTGAGGATGGTGATTTCAGTGTGATGTGCAGTGTTCGTTTTCTGCCACACATAATGTTTTCCATTTAGCCCAATAAGTTCTACTTTGGTCTCATCTGACCAGAGCACCTTCAACCACATGCTAGCCATATCCCCTCTATGGCTTTTTGCAAACTGCAAACAGGACTTCTTGTGGCTTGCTTTCAAAAATGTGTTTCTTCTTGCCAGGATTTGTGGAGTACACAAATAATAGTTGTCCTGTGGATAGATTCTCCCACCTGAGCTGTGTATTTCTTCAGCTGCTCCAGAGTGACCATGGAGTCTGCATGGCTGCTTCTCTAATTAACCCCTTACCAACATTGTGCATAATAGTACGCCGATGTCGGTATCCCCAGCTTTGATGTGGGCTCTGGCGTTGAGCCCACATCTTTTCCGGGATATGTCAGCTGTTTTGAACAGCTGACATGTGCCTGCAATAGCCGCGGGTGGAATCGCGATCCACCCATTGCTATTATCTAGTTAAATGCCACTGTCAAACTCTGACAGTGGCATTTAAATGGCGCTTCTGGCAATCGTGCCGGAAATACGCACACCAGTGACCCCTGTCACGTGATCAGGGGTCATCGGTTAGTCGGCATGACAACCCGAGGTCTCCTGGGGACTTCTAGGGTTGTCAGTGCTGGATTGCTATGAGCGCCACCCAGTGGTCGGCGCTCATAGCAAGTCAGTAATTCAGCTACATAGAGGCGAAATGAGCATCGCCTCTATGTAGCTGAGCCGATCGGGCTATGGCAGCTCCTAGTCTCCTAGGAGACTATTGAAGCATGCCAAAAGTTAAAGAAAAATGTTTTTAAAAATATTAAAAAAATTTAAAAAAATATAAAAGTTGAAATCACCATCATTTTGCCCCATTCAAAGTAAAAAAAAAAATAAAAAATCAAGCATACACATATTTGGTATCACCGCGGTCAGAATCGCCCGATGTATCAATAAAAAAAAGGATTAACCTGATCGCTAAATGGCGTAGCGAAAAAAAAAATCAAAATGCCAAAATTACGTTTTTTTGTTCGCCTCAACATTGCATTAAAATGCAATAACGGGTGATCAAAAGAACGTATTTGCACTAAAATGGTATCATTAAAAAGTCAGCTAGGCCCCCTAAAAAATAAGCCCTCACCCAACCCGAGATCATGAAAAATGATGATGCTAAGGGTATCGGAAAATTGCGCATTTTTTTAAGCAAAGTTTGGAATTTTTTTTCACCACTTAGATAACAAAGAACCTAGACGTGTGGTGTCTATGAACTCATAAGGACCTGGAGAATCATAATGGCAGGTCAATTTTAGCATTTAGTGAACTAAGCAAAAAAAAAAACAACAAGTGTTGGATTGCACTTTTTTTTGCAATTTCACCGCACTGGGAATTCTTTTTCATTTTCTAGTACAGGACATGGTAAAATCAATGGTGTCGTTCAAAAGTACAACTCGTCCCACAAAAAATAAATCCTCACATGGCCATATTGACAGAAAAATAAAAAAGTTATGCTCTTGGAAGGAGGGGAGCGAAAAACGAACACAAAAAAATCTTCTGGGGTGAAGTGATTGAAGTTCTCCTTGCTTTGGTTTGTCAGTTTAGATGGATGGCCATGTTTTCATATGTTTGTAGTTGTGCCATACTCCTTCCATTTTTTGTTGATGGATTGTACAGTCGTCCGTGAGATGTTCAGAGCTTGGGTTATTTTTTTATAACCTAACTCTGCTTTACTTTTTTCCTCATCTTTATCCCTGACCTGCCTAGTGTGTTTGGTTTTCATGATGCTGTTTGATTCCTAATGCTCTCAAACAAACTTCTGAGTCCTTCACATAAATGTAGTTTTAGTGAAAATGAAGTGCGCACATGTCGTCATTCTGGATTTTATTTAGGGGTTTTAGACTACAAATACAATTTCAATAAAATATATTTAGGTTTGTGGGTGTAATGTTAAAAAAATGTCTGTGTGCGTGTATATATATATATATATATATATATATATATATATATATATATATATATATATATATATATAGGTCCTTCTCAAAAAATTTGCATATAGTGTTAAATTTCATTATTTACCATAATGTAATGATTACAATTAAACTTTCATATATTATAGATTCATTATCCACCAACTGAAATTTGTCAGGTCTTTTATTGTTTTAATACTGATGATTTTGGCATACAACTCCTGATAACCCAAAAAACCTGTCTCAATAAATTAGCATATCAAGAAAAGGTCCTCTAAACGACCTATTACCCTAATCTTCTGAATCAACTAATTAACTCTAAACACATGCAAAAGATACCTGAGGCTTTTAAAAACTCCCTGCCTGGTTCATTACTCAAAACCCCCATCATGGGTAAGACTAGCGACCTGACAGATGTCAAGAAGGCCATCATTGACACCCTCAAGCAAGAGGGTAAGACCCAAAAAGAAATTTCTCAACAAATAGGCTGTTCCCAGAGTGCTGTATCAAGGCACCTCAATGGTAAGTCTGTTGGAAGGAAACAATGTGGCAGAAAATGCTGTACAACGAGAAGAGGTGACCGGACCCTGAGGAAGATTGTGGAGAAGGACCGATTCCAGACCTTGGGGAACCTGAGGAAGCAGTGGACTGAGTCTGGTGTGGAAACATCCAGAGCCACCGTGCATTCCCCAGGTAAAGCCACTTTTGAACCATAAACAGCGGCAGAAGCGCCTGACCTGGGCTACAGAGAAGCAGCACTGGACTGTTGCTAAGTGGTTCCAAGTACTTTTTTCTGATGAAAGCAAATTTTGCATGTCATTCGGAAATCAAGGTGCCAGAGTCTGGAGGAAGACTGGGGAGAAGGAAATGCCAAAATGCCTGAAGTCCAGTGTCAAGTACCCACAGTCAGTGATGGTGTGGGGTGCCATGTCAGCTGCTGGTGTTGGTCCACTGTGTTTCATCAAGGGCAGGGTCAATGCAGCTAGCTATCAGGAGATTTTGGAGCACTTCATGCTTCCATCGGCTGAAATGCTTTATGGAGATGAAGATTTCATTTTTCAGCACGACCTGGCACCTGCTCACAGTGCCAAAACCACTGGTAAATGGTTTACTGACCATGGTATTACTGTGCTCAATTGGCATGCCAACTCTCCTGACCTGAACCCCATAGAGAATCTGTGGGATATTGTGAAGAGAAAGTTGAGAGACGCAAGACCCAACACTCTGGATGAGCTTAAGGCCGCTATTGAAGCATCCTGGGCCTCCATAACATTTCAGCAGTGTCACAGGCTGATTGCCTCCATGCCACGCCGCATTGAAGCAGTCATTTCTGCCAAAGGATTCCCGACCAAGTATTGAGTGCATAACTGAACATTATTATTTGATTGTTTTTTTGTTTGTTATTAAAAAACACTTTTATTTGATTGGACGGGTGAAATATGCTAATTTATTGAGACAGGTTTTTTGGGTTATCAGGAGTTGTATGCCAAAATCATCAGTATTAAAACAATAAAAGACCTGACAAATTTCAGTTGGTGGATAATGAATCTATAATATATGAAAGTTTAATTGTAATCATTACATTATGGTAAATAATGAAAATTAACACTATATGCTAATTTTTTGAGAAGGACCTATATATATAGTGGGGCAAAAAAGTATTTAGTCAGTCAGCAATAGTGCAAGTTCCACCACTTAAAAAGATGAGAGGCGTCTGTAATTTACATCATAGGTAGACCTCAACTATGGGAGACAAACTGAGAAAAAAAAATCCAGAAAATCACATTGTCTGTTTTTTTATCATTTTATTTGCATATTATGGTGGAAAATAAGTATTTGGTCAGAAACAAACAATCAAGATTTCTGGCTCTCACAGACCTGTAACTTCTTCTTTAAGAGCCTCCTCTTTCCTCCACTCATTACCTGTAGTAATGGCACCTGTTTAAACTTGTTATCAGTATAAAAAGACACCTGTGCACACCCTCAAACAGTCTGACTCCAAACTCCACTATGGTGAAGACCAAAGAGCTGTCAAAGGACACCAGAAACAAAATTGTAGCCCTGCACCAGGCTGGGAAGACTGAATCTGCAATAGCCAACCAGCTTGGAGTGAAGAAATCAACAGTGGGAGCAATAATTAGAAAATGGAAGACATTCAAGACCACTGATAATCTCCCTCGATCTGGGGCTCCACGCAAAATCCCACCCCGTGGGGTCAGAATGATCACAAGAACGGTGAGCAAAAATCCCAGAACCACGCGGGGGGACCTAGTGAATGAACTGCAGAGAGCTGGGACCAATGTAACAAGGCCTACCATAAGTAACACACTACGCCACCATGGACTCAGATCCTGCAGTGCCAGACGTGTCCCACTGCTTAAGCCAGTACATGTCCGGGCCCGTCTGAAGTTTGCTAGAGAGCATTTGGATGATCCAGAGGAGTTTTGGGAGAATGTCCTATGGTCTGATGAAACCAAACTGGAACTGTTTGGTAGAAACACAACTTGTCGTGTTTGGAGGAAAAAGAATACTGAGTTGCATCCATCCAACACCATACCTACTGTAAAGCATGGTGGTGGAAACATCATGCTTTGGGGCTGTTTCTCTGCAAAGGGGCCAGGACGTCTGATCCGGGTACATGAAAGAATGAATGGGGCCATGTATCGTGAGATTTTGAGTGCAAACCTCCTTCCATCAGCAAGGGCATTGAAGATGAAAAGTGGCTGGATCTTTCAACATGACAATGATCCAAAGCACACCGCCAGGGCAATGAAGGAGTGGCTTCGTAAGAAGCATTTCAAGGTCTTGGAGTGGCCTAGCCAGTCTCCAGATCTCAACCCTATAGAAAACCTTTGGAGGGAGTTGAAAGTCTGTGTTGCCAAGCGAAAAGCCAAAAACATCACTGCTCTAGAGGAGATCTGCATGGAGGAATGGGCCAACATACCAACAACAGTGTGTGGCAACCTTGTGAAGACTTACAGAAAACGTTTGACCTCTGTCATTGCCAACAAAGGATATATTACAAAGTATTGAGATGAAATTTTGTTTCTGACCAAATACTTATTTTCCACCATAATATGCAAATAAAATGATAAAAAAACAGACAATGTGATTTTCTGGATTTTTTTTTCTCTGTTTGTCTCCCATAGTTGAGGTCTACCTATGATGTAAATTACAGACGCCTCTCATCTTTTTAAGTGGTGGAACTTGCACTATTGCTGACTGACTAAATACTTTTTTGCCCCACTGTATATCTATATATATATATATATATTCATACCCCTTTAAATATTTAACTCTTTGGTTCATTGCAGCTATTTGTTGAATTCAAAAAGTTATTTTTTTTTCTCATTAATGTACACTCTGCACCCCATCTTGACTGAAAAAAAAACAAATGTAGTAATTTTTGCAAATTTATTAAAAAAGAAAAACTGAAATATCACATGGTCATAAGCATTCAGACCCTTTGCTCAGTATTGAGTAGAAGCATCCTTTTTGAGTCTTATTGTGAATGATGCAACAAGCTGGATTTGGGGATCCTCTGCCATTCTTCCTTGCAGATCCTCTCCAGTTCCGTCAGGTTGGATGGTGAACGTTGGTGGACAGCCATTTTCAGGTCTCTCCAGAGATGCTTAATTGGATTTAGGTCAGGGCTCTGGCTGGGCCGGTCAAGAATGGTCACAGAGTTGTTCTGAAGCCACTCCTTTGTTATTTTAGCTGTGTGCTCAGGGTCTTTGTCTTGTTGGAAGGTGAACCTTCAGCCAAGTCTGAGGTCCAGAGCACTCTGGTAGAGGCTTTCATCCAGAATATCTGTGTACTTGGCCGCATTCATGTTTCCTTCAATGACACCCAGTCATCCTGTGCCTGCAGCTGAAAAACACCCTATAGCATGATGCTGCCACCACCGTGTTTCACTGTTGGGATTGTATTGGGCAGGCGATGAGCAGTGCCTGTTTTTCTCCACACATACCGCTTAGAATTATCACCAAAAAGGTCTATCTTTATCTCATCAGAGCAGAGAATCTTATTTCTCATAGTCTGTGAGTCCTACATGTGTTTTTTAGCAAACTCTATACAGGCTTTCATATGTCTTGCACTGACTAGAGGCTTCTGTCGGGCCACTCTGCCATAAAGACCCAGATGGTGGAGGGCTGCAGTGATACGTGGAACTTTCTCCCATCTCCCTACTGCATCTCTTGAGCTCAGCCACAGTGATCTTGGGGTTCTTCTTTACCTCTCTCACCAAGGCTCTTCTCCCACAATTACATAGTTACATAGTTACATAGTTATTAATGTTGAAGGAAGACTTTAAGTCCATCTAGTTCAACCCATAGCCTAACCTAACATGCCCTAACATGTTGATCCAGGGGAAGGCAAAAAACCCCCATGTGGTAAGAGTAAGCTCCACCATGGGGAAAAAAATTCCTTCCCGACCCCACATACGGCAATCAGACTAGTTCCCTGGATCAACGCCTTATCAATAGGGTTGAGCGAAACGGGTCGGCAATTTTCAGAAGTCGACGACTTTTGGCAAAGTTGGGTTTCATGAAACCCGACCCCTGTGTGGGGTCGGCCATGAAGTCGGCGATCTTCTGAATCTGGAATCGGAATTCCGATACTGATTCCCGATATGTTTAAGATATCGGGAATTGGTATCGGAATTCAGATTTAAGTGTAAAATAAAGAATTAAAATAAAAAATATCGCCATACTTACCCTCTGATGCGCCCTGGTACTAAGCGGGAACCTTCCTTCCTTAGAATCAGCCTTCCAGGACCTTGCGGTGACGTCGCGGTGACGTCGCGGCTTGTGATTGGTCGCGCGGCCGCCCATGTGACCGCTCGCGTGACCAATCACAAGCCGCGACGTCACCGTGACGTCACCGAAGGTCCTGGAAGGGCTGATTCTTAGGAAGGAAGGCTGCCGGAAAGAAGCAGGGTGCGTCCGAGGGTGAGTATATACCTAATAGGAATATACTCACCCTCGGCTTCTTTCCGGCAGCCTTCCTTCCTAAGAATCAGCCCTTCCAGGACCTTCGGTGACGTCACGGTGACGTCGCGGCTTGTGATTGGTCGCGCGAGCGATCACATGGGCGGCCGCGCGACCAATCACAAGCCGCGACGTCACTGCGACGTCACCGCAAGGTCCTGGAAGGCTGATTCTAAGGAAGGAAGGTTCCCGCTTAGTACCAGGGCGCATCAGAGGGTAAGTATGGCGATATTTTTTATTTTAATTCTTTATTTTACACTTAAATATGGATCCCAGGGCCTGAAGGAGAGTTTCCGCTCCTTCAGACCCTGGGAACCATTGGAAACCCAATGCACTGCATTGGGTTTCGAGTTTCGGCCGTCCCCGACCCCGACTTTTTTATAGGATCGGCCGATTTCACTCGACCCGACTTTTGAAAAAGTCGCGTTTCGTGAAACCCGACCCGATCCTATAAATGTAAAGGTCGCTCAACCCTACTTATCAAGGAATCTAGTATACATACCCTGTAACAGTATACTTTTCCAGAAAGGTATCCAGGCCCCTCTTAAATTTAAGTAATGAATCACTCATTACAACATCATATGGCAGAGAGTTCCATAGTCTCACTGCTCTTAGAGTAAAGAACCCGCGTCTGTTATTATGCTTAAACCTTTTTTCCTCCAGACGTAGAGGATGCCCCCTTGTCCCTGTCTCAGGTCTATGATTAAAAAGATCATCAGAAAGGTCTTTGTACTGTCCCCTCATATATTTATACATTAACATAAGATCACCCCTTAGCCTTCGTTTTTCCAAACTAAATAGCCCCAAGTGTAATAACCTATCTTGGTATTGCAGACCCCCCAGTCCTCTAATAACCTTGGTCGCTCTTCTCTGCACCCGCTCTAGTTCAGCTATGTCTTTCTTATACACCGGAGACCAGAACTGTGCACAGTATTCTAAGTGTGGTCGCACTAGTGACTTGTATAGAGGTAAAATTATGTTCTCCTCATGAGCATCTATGCCTCTTTTAATACATCCCATTATTTTATTTGCCTTTGTAGCAGCTGCCTGACACTGGCCACTGAATATGAGTTTGTCATCCACCCATACACCCAGGTCCTTTTCATTGACAGTTTTACCCAGAGTTTTAGAATTAAGCACATAGTTATACATCTTATTACTTCTACCCAAGTGCATGACCTTACATTTATTCCCATTAAAGCTCATTTGCCATTTATCAGCCCAAGCTTCTAGTTTACATAAATCATCCTGTAATATAAAATTGTCCTCCTCTGTATTGATTACCCTGCAGAGTTTAGTGTCATCTGCAAATACTGAAATTCTACTCTGAATGCCCCCTACAAGGTCATTAATAAATATGTTAAAAAGAAGAGGGCCCAATACTGACCCCTGTGGTACCCCACTACTAACCGCGACCCAGTCCGAGTGTGCTCCATTAATAACCACCCTTTGTTTCCTATCCCTGAGCCAGCTCTCAACCCACTTGCACATATTTTCCCCTATCCCCATTATTCTCATTTTATGTATCAACCTTTTGTGTGGCACCGTATCAAAAGCTTTTGAAAAGTCCATATACACTACATCCACTGGGCTCCCTTGGTCCAGTCCGGAACTTACCTCTTCATAGAAGCTGATCAAATTAGTCTGACATGAACGGTCCCTAGTAAACCCGTGCTGATACTGGGTCATGAGGTTATTCCTCTTCAGATACTCCAGTATAGCATCCCTTAGAATGCCCTCCAGGATTTTACCCACAGTAGAGGTTAAGCTTACTGGCCTATAATTTCCGAGTTCAGTTTTTGTCCCCTTTTTAAATATTGGCACCACATTTGCTATACGCCAGTCCTGTGGTACAGACCCTGTTATTATGGACTCTTTAAAGATTAAAAATAACGGTCTATCAATGACTGTACTTAGTTCCTGCAGTACTCGGGGGTGTATCCCATCCGGGCCCGGAGATTTGTCAATTTTTGTGATTTTTAGACACCGCCGTACTTCCTGCTGGGTTAAGCAGGTAACATTTAATTGGGAATTTTTATCACTAGTCTTATTGGCTGCCATGGGATTTTTTTTTGTAAATACTGATGAAAAAAAGTCATTTAGCATTTTGCTCAGTTTGGCTAGACGGCCAGGTCTAGGAAGACTTCTGGTGGTCCCAAACTTCTTCCATTTAAGGACAATGGAGGCCACAGTGCTCTTAGGAACCTTGAGAACTGCAGAAATTCTGTTGTCACCTTGGCCAGATCTGTGCCTTGCCACAATTCTGTCTCTGAGCTCCTTGGCCAGTTCCTTTGACCTCATGATTCTCATTTGGTCTGACATGCACTGTGAGCTGTGAGGTCTTATATAGACAGGTGTGTGCCTTTCCAAATCAAGTCCTATCAGTTGGTCTCTAATGAAGTAGTAGAACCATCACAAGGAGGATCACAAGGAAATGGACAGCATGTGACTTAAATATGAGTGTCTGAGCAAAAAGTCTGAATACTTATGACCATGTGATATTTCAGTTTTTCTTTTTTATTAAATTTGCAAAAAAATCTACATTTTTTTTCAGGCAAGATGGGGTGCAGAGTGTACATTAATGTGAAAAAATAACTCCTTTGAATTTACCAAATGGCTGCAATGAAACAAAGAATGAAAAATTTTAAGAGGTCTGAATACTTTCCGTACCCACTGTGTGGGTATATATATATATATATATATATATATATATATATATATATATATATATATATATATATATATATATCTATATATATATACTGTATATATATATATATATATATACAGTATATAATATATATATATATATATATATATATATGTACAGTATGTATATTCACTAGCAGGTGCTTATTTGTGTTTTAAACTTGTTTTATTGCTTACATTATGTTAAATTGGATTAATACTTACTGAAGGGTCAGACAAAAGTGGGTTAAAATTAGCATAGGCGATTACCTATTATCCATATTATGAGATTGCATTATAGTGGCTCATGCTACCACTCTCGTGTATATGACATGTGTCCAGATTTCATGTATGCAGTGGGTGAAATAAGTACTGAACATGTCACCAATTTTACAAGTAAAAATTTAGAAATTTTAGCATTTCTAAATGTGCTGCTGACATGAAATTTTCACGAGTTGTTGGTAAAAATCCATCCAATCCACACAGATAAAGAAATTAATCCATAGGGGTTCATAAATTACTTTGTGTGTAATAATGAGAAATGACACAGGGAAAAAGTATTGACCACACTTACTGAAATTTTATTAATACTTAGTACAAAAGCCTTTGTTAGTGATGACAGCTTGAAGATGCCTCCTGAATGGAGAAACTAGTCGCATGTATTGCTCATGTGTGATTTTTGTCCCATGTTTCCATGCAAACACTCTTCAAATCCTGAAAGTTCTATAGGCTTCTTCTATGAAATCTGTGATTTAATTTCTTCCACAAAATTTCTATTGGATTCAGGTCAGGTGATTGGCTAGACCATTCTAGTAGCTTTATTTTCTTTCTCTGAAAACAGTTGAGAGTTTCCTTGCTCTGTTTTTGGAATCATTGTGTTGATGAAATGTCCACCCTCATTTCATCTTCATCATCCTAGTAGATGGCAGCAGATTTTTGTCAGGAATGTCTCAGTACATTTGTCCATTTATCCTTCCATCAATTATATGAAGTTTGCCAGTGCCATATGCTCGTATGATGAAAAAGCCCCACACCTTGTTGTTCTCACCTCCAAATTTCACTGTTGGTATGGTGATTTTTGGATGATATGCAGTGTCTTTTAACCTCCAAACATCCAAACACGGTGTTTATTTTGGCTTCCAAAGATTTCAATTTTGGTCTCATCTGACAAGACTATATTCTCCCAGTATTTTATAGGCTTTTCTAAATGTTGTTGTGCAGACTTTAAAGACGTTTGAACATGCTTTTTATTCAGCAATGAAGTCTTGCATGGTAAGCGTTCATTCAGGCCATGGAGGTTGAGTGTGTTACTTATAGTTATCTTTGAAACAATTGTAACTGCTGATTCTCTCTTTCGGTAGCTCTCCACTGGTGGTCCTTGGCTCTTGGACAACTCTTCTAATAATTCTTTTCACTTCCCTGTCTGAAATCTTGAGGGAAGCACCTGCTCGTAACTAGTTTATTGTGAAATGATGTTATTTCTACTTCCGGATTATGGCTCCAACAGTGCTCACTGGAAATTCCTCAGTAACCAATGCCATCAGTATATTTTGCAACAGTAAGGTTGCAAAAGTATTGAGACAGATCATTGATTTTACCCATAATGAGATTTTTCCTGTGTATCACCTTGGTAAAGAGAAATCTTTTTATAGACCATCAGTTGAACCAGCTCATAATATTTTTCACTAAGTCGTAGGATTGCTTTCTAATTACTAATAGATTTCAGCTGGGTGTCATGACTTCCCATGACTTTTTGCACCTGTCTTTCCTCATGTGTTCAATTATTTTTCCCTGTGTCATTTCTCACTATTATACATAACTTAAATTTTATGGACATCTAAGGCTTGATTTCCATGTCTGTGTGGATTGAATGGGTTGTTGCTGGGTTCTGGTGAGAAATTCATGTCGATAACACCTTTAGAAATATATTTACTTAGAAAATTGGTGATGTGTTCAATACTTATTTCACCCGCGGTGTGTATGAAATCTGGACAACTGTCATTAGACTATGTTGAGGAACATCAAGTGCATGTATACTAATGCCAGAAGCCTCGCCAACAAAATGGACGAATTAGAACTAATGTTGTTGGAGCATAATTATGACATGGTGGGGATATCTGAGACGTGGCTGGATGAGAGCCATGACTGGGCTGTTAACTTGCAGGGCTATAGCCTGTTCAGAAATGACCGTACAGATAAGCGAGGGGGAGGGGTGTGTCTATATGTAAAATCTTCCTTAAAACCCATCCTGCGTGATAATATAGGTGAATTTAATGAAAATGTGGAGTCCCTGTGGGTGGAGATAAGGGGAGGGGGAAAAAATAATAAATTACTGATAGGGGTTTGTTATAAATCTCCAAAAATAATGGAAGCAATGGAGAATATCCTCGTAAAGCAAATAGATGAAGCTGCGACTCAAGGAGAAGTCATTATTATGGGGGACTTCAACTACCCTGAAATAGATTGGGGAACAGAAACCTGCAGTTCCAGCAAAGGTAATCGGTTTTTGACAACTATGAGAGACAATTACCTTTCACAGCTGGTTCAGGACCCAACAAGGAGGGGGGCACTGCTAGACCTAATATTAACCAACAGGCCAGACCGCATATCAAATATAAGGGTTGGGGGTCACTTGGGGAATAGTGATCATAAAATAATAAGTTTTCATGTAACCTTTAATAAGATGGGTAGTAGGGGGGTGACAAGGACACTAAACTTCAGGAGGGCAAATTTCCAACGGATGAGAGAGGATCTTGGTGCAATTAACTGGGACGATATCCTGAGACACAAAAATACACAAAGAAAATGGGAGACGTTCATTAGCATCCTGGATAGGACCTGTGCACAGTATATACCGTATGGGAATAAACATACTAGAAATAGGAGGAAACCAATATGGCTAAATAGAGCTGTTAGGGGTGCAATAAGGAACAAAAAGAAAGCATTTAGAGAATTAAAGGAAGTAGGTAGTGATGAGGCATTAAATGAATACAGAAAATTAAATAAATTCTGTAAAAAGCAAATCAAGGCAGCAAAGATTGAGACAGAGAGACTCATTGCCAGAGAGAGTAAAAATAATCCCAAAATATTCTTTAACTATATAAATAGTAAGAAACTAAAAAATGACAGTGTTGCCCCCCTTAAAAATAGTCTGGGTGAAATGGTGGATGAGGATGAGGAAAAAGCCAATCTGCTAAATGACTTTTTTTCATCAGTATTTACAAAAGAAAATCCCATGGCAGCCAATATGACTAGTGATAAAAATTCCCCATTAAATGTCACCTGCTTAACCCAGCAGGAAGTACAGCGGCGTCTAAAAATCACTAAAATTGACAAATCTCCGGGCCCGGATGGGATACACCCCCGAGTACTGCAGGAACTAAGTACAGTCATTGATAGACCATTATTTTTAATCTTTAAAGAGTCCATAATAACAGGGTCTGTACCACAGGACTGGCGTATAGCAAATGTGGTGCCAATATTCAAAAAAGGGGCAAAAACTGAACTCGGTAATTATAGGCCAGTAAGTTTAACCTCTACTGTGGGTAAAATCCTGGAGGGCATTCTAAGGGATGCTATACTGGAGTATCTGAAGAGGAATAACCTCATGACCCAGTATCAGCACGGGTTTACTAGGGACCGCTCATGTCAGACTAATTTGATCAGCTTCTATGAAGAGGTAAGTTCCGGACTGGACCAAGGGAACCCAGTGGACGTAGTGTATATGGACTTTTCCAAAGCTTTTGATACGGTGCCACACAAAAGGTTGATACATAAAATGAGAGTAATGGGGATAGGGGAAAATATGTGTAAGTGGGTTGAGAGCTGGCTCAGGGATAGGAAACAAAGGGTGGTTATTAATGGAGCACACTCGGACTGGGTCGCGGTTAGCAGTGGGGTACCACAGGGGTCAGTATTGGGCCCTCTTCTTTTTAACATATTTATTAATGACCTTGTAGGGGGCATTCAGAGTAGAATTTCAATATTTGCAGATGACACTAAACTCTGTAGGGTAATCAATACAGGGGAGGACAATTTTATATTACAGGATGATTTATGTAAACTAGAAGCTTGGGCTGATAAATGGCAAATGAGCTTTAATGGGGATAAATGTAAGGTCATGCACTTGGGTAGAAGTAATAAGATGTATAACTATGTGCTTAATTCTAAAACTCTGGGCAAAACCATCAATGAAAAAGACCTGGGTGTATGGGTGGATGACAGACTCATATTCAGTGGCCAGTGTCAGGCAGCTGCTACAAAGGCAAATAAAATAATGGGATGTATTAAAAGAGGCATAGATGCTCATGAGGAGAACATAATTTTACCTCTATACAAGTCACTAGTTCGACCACACTTAGAATACTGTGCACAGTTCTGGTCTCCGGTGTATAAGAAAGACATAGCTGAACTAGAGCGGGTGCAGAGAAGAGCGACCAAGGTTATTAGAGGACTGGGGGGTCTGCAATACCAAGATAGGTTATTACACTTGGGGCTATTTAGTTTGGAAAAACGAAGACTAAGGGGTGATCTTATTTTAATGTATAAATATATGAGGGGACAGTACAAAGACCTTTCTGATGATCTTTTTAATCATAGACCTGAGACAGGGACAAGGGGGCATCCTCTACGTCTGGAGGAAAGAAGGTTTAAGCATAATAACAGACGCGGATTCTTTACTGTAAGAGCAGTGAGACTATGGAACTCTCTGCCGTATGATGTTGTAATGAGTGATTCACTAATTAAATTTAAGAGGGGACTGGATACCTTTCTGGAAAAGTATAATATTACAGGGTATATACACTAGATTCCTTGATAAGGCGTTGATCCAGGGAACTAGTCTGATTGCCGTATGTGGAGTCGGGAAGGAATTTTTTTCCCCATGGTGGAGTTACTCTTTGCCACATGGGTTTTTTTTGCCTTCCTCTGGATCAACATGTTAGGGCATGTTAGGTTAGGCTATGGGTTGAACTAGATGGACTTAAAGTCTTCCTTCAACCTCAATAACTATGACTAGAGTGCTAGCATCAGCCACTATAATGCAATATAATAATATGTGATAGTAGGTACCCACCTATGTTAATCTTATTTTATTTTAGTTTTGAATTATTTCCCTTTTCAGGCATCTTTTGCGATTCCTATGATGTTCCTATTTGAATGTGGTCCTCACCACTTATGATTTAGGGTCATTATGTTAGTCTGCAGTCACACGTACTAAAAATGTGCTTTACTACTTTCACTGTATATGTACCGACTACTGGGTCACCCACTGTTCAAGACACTGAGATCCAGCCGATGGCGAAATCATATTACTGGAAGACACGTCTGAACCATGTACAGTATACGCACTAATGTTAAATCACTTCTTTATATTGAGTTTATCACTCTTAATTGTGTATGCCCAAGATATATATATTAACATCTATGGACAGTGAATGTTTTCCTTTAATTAGGTTTTCTGATTAATCAGGTTGTCTGACTTCCACAATTTCTTGCCATATGGACTTTTTATGCATTTCAGGGGAAATAATGTATATAGAAAAAGCTGACTTCAATGTGGTTCTTAGCACTTTCAAGGACTATGTGCATTCTTGAGATCAATGGATAATCTGGATTTCCATTGATTTTTATTACACATCAACCTTACATAACAACTTTGACTCTTAGGAACAATACTTATTAGCTCTTTGCCTTAATATTTTCCTATCTTTATAGTGAACAATCTCGGAAATGACAAAATGACAGTGGTTGCATTTACTTTGCTCCACAAAAGACCAAATGATTCCACGTACCCCTGCCTAAATCTATAATCAGTAAATCACTTTTTCTTTCTTCCTTCATTCTCTAATGGCAATCAATGATATTCTATTATCTGTTGTATGATTAGGTAAAGTATATTAAGCTTATATTTAAAGAGATTGTCCAGTTCTTTGTCTTAGGATACGTCATCAATGTCTGATTGGTCAGGGTTTGACATCCGAATATCCCTAAAGATCAGCTTTTCTAATTGTTGGTGGCGGCTTCCGGCCAGAACTGATCGATTGCGGAGGTGCTCCATCTTCTGGTAGTGGCTGCGGCTGAGTACTGCATATCTGCCTCCTATTGATGTGAATAGGATATCATAACGATAGGTCATCAGTGAAAAAGTAGTGGACAACCTCTTCAATAATACTTTAGGCTTACTGTCAGCTATTTAGGAGATTATTAACATTTGGCCCCTACAGTTCTGTACCCAAACTTTTTTACTACAACTCATCTAATTCTAGAAAATAGACGGGAAGCTATATGCCATAAAATTGCATTTATAAATTTATAGAGCACACTCCCTTGGAAAAAGCTTAAACGCGAAACGCGCGTCAGGGGTGCCACAGCCATTTAAAGATACAGTACTTACTATCTTTACTTCCATCCTTATGGTTTCCTATCCCTGTTCCTTACTATCATGCCCCTTTTTATGGATTTTTTTTGCTGCATACATCATAATTAGGCACTAATTGAAAACTTTTTCATACTTTTTCTGTTGCTGAATCAAGTGGAGGCAGTTACTATTATAGGGATTGACAATGGAATATATCTAAGGATATTCCAAACACTTTTATGGGGCTTGTTATATTTTGACTACTTCACTATATATGTATGATACATAAAAAAAAATTTGGAAGCTTCATTGCTCCATAAATTTATAAATATTTAATCTTCACTTTAATTCTAATAACAAGCTCCATTCTTAAAGGTGATGATTCACCTGTAATTTGTGTACCTTTTTTTGGCTTTTTTTTTGCATATTGCTGTCCCCATACTAACTGGTTTTACGTTGAATCTTTTAATATTGTATCAATAAAAATGTTCATGTAGTTTTATGGCATATAGCTTCCCGTCTATTTTTTTTCATTTATGTAATGTTTGGAAGTGCCATGGATCTAGGCTTGGTATATACTCTTTGAGGTGCATCTAACTCTAGGTTTGCTGTTAATAAACAAATCAGACATGACACCAGTTCAATTAATTTGTTTTGCAAAGTGAAGTGAATGCAATATCTGCTGTATACAATTTCATTAACAAATAATGTGGCTTTATACATATCTGTTGGCTGTGTGCTTACACAGATTTATTGTTAGGAAAGATTCTATAGAAGAGAATTGAGGAGAATAAAAATACTCTTATTGTTTTTTTATGAAAATTCTCCCTATATTGCAAGCATCTACAGACTTCTGCTGCCAATTACTGGCCTCACTGAAACATTTATACTGGCGCGTGGGTAATTTAATTGCCTAGTTTTTTTTTTTCATTATTTCATCAATTCAGTCTGAGGGACAATTAACATCAATTTTACATCAAACTTGCAAAACTCTTTTAGAACCGGTTGATTTTTTAATTTTGCGCTATTGTATTTTCCTCCACCTTTACAAAGAACCATACCTTTTTTATTTTGACATAGACATATGAGGGCTTGTTTTTCTACTTTTCAGATACATCTACCTTTTTGTTATGAGATTTACTAGAAAATTGAAAAAAAAAAATTCTACCATTTTGGTTCGCAAATCCGCAGCCTTGTAGCGTTATCGCTGTGGTTTATTACGATTGTATTTATGTTTGTTTGTTTTTATATACTTTTACTATTTCTGAAAATATTTACCCATTTTTTTTCCCTTTCCTGTTGTATTATTGAAATTTTCTAAATAAAGAGTGTATAAAAAAAAAAAAAAATTCTGAGTGCAGTGAAATTGCAAATAAAACAACACAACTCTGTTTTTGCTTTTTGGCATTTGCTTTTATGGCATTCATTGTGACAATATAATAATAATAATAATAATTTTTGTTTCTATATTATATATTCCGCAGCACTTTACAATTAAGCGGGGACATGTACAGACAATAAATTCAATACAAGTTAAGACAATTTAAACAGTGACATTAGGAGTGAGGTCCCTGCTCACAAGCTTACAATCTACAAGGAAATGGGGGGACACAATAGGTGAAAAGTGCTTGTTATTTCAGGTCTGGCAATTATAATAAACTAGATGGTGGCCCGATTCTAACGCATCGGGTATTCTAGAATATGCATGTCCACGTAGTATATTGCACAGCCCACGTAGTATATTGCCCAGCCACATAGTATATTGCCCAGCCACGTAGTATATTGCCCAGTCACGTAGTATATTGCCCAGTGACGTAGTATATTGCCCAGCCACGTAGTATATTGCCCAGTTACGTAGTATATTGCACAGCCCACATAGTATATTGCCCAGCCACGTAGTATATTGCCCAGTCACGAAGTATATTGCCCAGTGACGTAGTATATTGCCCAGTGACGTAGTATATTGCCCAGCCACGTAGTATATTGCCCAGCCACATAGTATATTGCCCAGTGATGTAGTATATTGCCTAGCCACGTAGTATATTGCCCAGTGACGTAGTATATTGCCCAGTCACGTAGTATATTGCCCAGCACCGTAGTATATTGCCCAGCCACATAGTATATTGCCCAGTGATGTAGTATATTGCCTAGCCACGTAGTATATTGCCCAGTGACGTAGTATATTGCCCAGTCACGTAGTATATTGCCCAGCACCGTAGTATATTGCCCAGCCACATAGTATATTGCCCAGTGATGTAGTATATTGCCCAGCCACGTAGTATATTGCCCAGCCACGCAGTATATTGCCCAGCCGCGTAGTATATTGCCCAGCCACGTAGTATATACATTCATTCTAGAATATGTATGTATGTATGTATGTATCAGAAACATAGTATATAGCACAGGTGCTATATACTATGTGGCTGCTATATACATACATACATATTCTAGAATACCCGATGCGTTAATACAGGCCACGCAGTACATAACAGCCCACGTACTATGTAACACAGCCCAAACAGTATATAGCAGCCACGCAGTATATAACACAGGGCATGTAGTATATAACAGCCCACGCAGTATATAACACAGCCCACGCAGTATATAGCACTGCCCATGTATATAGCACAGCCCCCACAGTATATCACACTGCCCATGTAGTATATAACACTGCCCATGTATTATATAGCACAGCCCGCGTAGTATATCTCACAGTCCACGTAGTATATAACACTGCTCCCGCAGTATATAGCACAGCCCCAGCAGTATATCACACAGCCCACGCAGTATATCACACAGCCCACGCAGTATATCACACTGCCCATGTAGTATATAGCACAGCCCCCACAGTAGATCACACAGCCCACGCAGTATATCACACTGCCCATGTAGTATATAGCACAGCCCCTCGCAGTATATCACAGCCCACGCAGTATATAACACTGCCCATGTAGTATATAGCACAGCCCTCGCAGTATATCAGACAGCCCATGTAGTATATAACACAGCCCATGTAGTATATAGCACAGCCCACGCAGTATATCACAGAGCCCACATAGTATATCACACTGCCCATGTAGTATTTAGCACAGCCCACGCAGTATATCACACTGCCCATGTAGTATATAGCACAGCCCCCGCAGTATATCACACTGCCCATGTAGTATATAGCACAGCCCCCGCAGTATATCACACAGCCCACGCAGTATTTAGCAGTGTGGGCACCATATCCCTGTTAAAAAAAATAATTAAAATAAAAAAAAATAGTGATATACTCACCCACCGGGATCCACCGAAGCTCTGCCGAGCCGCACGCGGCTGCTGCCATCTACCGTTCCCAGGATGTGTTGCGAAATTACCCAGAAGACTTAGCGGTCTCGCGAGACCGTTAAGTCTTCTGGGTAATTTTGCAATGCATCTCTGGGAACGGAAGATGGCGTCAGACGCGTGCGGCTCGGCGGACTACGGGGGGTGAGAATAGCAGGGTTTTTTTAAATTTATTTTTAACATTACTTTTTTTACTATTGATGCTGCATAGGCAGCATCAATAGTAAAATGTTGGGGACACACAGGGTTAATAGCAGCGGTAACGGAGTGCGTTACCCGCGGCATAACGCAGTTTGTTACCGCTGCCATTAACCCTGTGTGAGCGCTGACTGGAGGGGAGAATGGAGCGGGCGCCGGGCACTGACTGCGGGGAGTAAGGAGCCGCCATTTTGCCGCCGGACTGTGCCCGTCGCTGATTGGTCGTCGCCGTTTTGCCATGACCAATCAGCGACTTGGATTTCCATGACAGACAGAGGCCGCGACCAATGAATATCCGAGACAGACAAACGGAAGTACCCCTTAGACAATTATATAGATAGATAGGGATTTTCATATAAAACTGCATGATCCGGTCATCAGCCTGTGTGTTTAAGTGCAATAGTCAAGTATCACGTGCAGTTATCGTGTGCATGGAGGGTGTGGAGACAGATGACTAGTAGTGTGCAGATTCAGAATAATATTTGGAAGGAGGGAACAGGACAAAGTTAGTTTACTGAGTAGTTGATGTGGTGGGCTTGTTTGAAGAGATGGGTTTTCAAAGCACACTTGAATAGGTCGGGCTAGGTATCAGCCTGATTGTCTGGGGAAGTGCATTCCATGGAGCTGGCGCAGCACGAGAGAAGTCTTAGAGACGGAGGTACAAGGTTCGGATTACGGGGGATGTTAGTCTTAGGTCATTTGTAGAATGGAGGGCACGTGTAGGGCGATAGACAGAGATGAAAGAGGAGATAATCTTTTTTTTTAATTTTTATATAGCGCTAACATATTCCGCGGCACTTTACAGGTTGCACACATTATTATCGCTGTCCCCGATGGGGCTCACAATCTAAATTCCCTACCAGTATGTCTTTGGAATGTGGGAGGAAACCGGAGAACCTGGAGGAAACCCACGCAAACACGGGGAGAGCATACAAACTCCTGGCAGATATTGTCCTTGGTGGGATTTGAACCCAGGACCCCATCGCTGCAAAGCTGCAGTGCTATCCACTGAGCCACCATGCTGCCCGATATAAGGCGGTGCAGAACTGTGGAGAGCTTTGTGGGTGAGAGAGATGAGTTTATACTGGACCATGTAGCGAATGGGTAGCCAGCGACAATATAATTTTCCAGGTCAGTTCGATGTTACCAAACTTGCGGATTTTCATTTTTTTTTAGAAAATGTTCAAAAACAAACATTTTTTTAAATTAAGTTCCGATTTTCCAAGGTCCGTAACATTTTCGTTTTTTCGCTCAGTAGAGCTGGTTAAAGGCTTGTGTTTTACTAGGTGATCCAACATTTTTATTGATTCCAATTTGGGGTAGATATTATGTTTTAATCTAGCGTTTACATTATTTTTATCTTTACAGTTTTTACTGATCATGTTAATTCATTTTATTTTTTCATAGATCAGACTTATCTAGACATGGCGTTTTAAAAATGTGTATTTTTTATATTTTTAATATCCGTAGTTTTAATCGGAAAAATGGTCTGGCTCGAGTTTTTACTTTTAATTTTTACATACTTTTTTTTAACCTCCATAGGGAACTTGAACCTTTGATCATATGATTGTTCTATATAATGCAATGCAGTTGTATTGCAGTGTATAGTAAAAATCCGTTTCCTGGTTTTCATAGGAGCTCCATTATGGCAGGAATTAGGGTCTTCAGTATCCCCTCGGTCTTGACTTCCAGGCATGATCCATACTCAGCTTTTGATCCTGCTCCATGCACTCACTCCTGACAATGGTCGTACATGTTAAGTGTCCAAAGTAGTTGTCCACTAAGGAGTAACTCCTTGTTCATGAGTATTCATGAGTCAAGAAAAGATAAACACAATTAATACTAACCTTCCTAAGATTAACTGCTGGTCTGAAAGGAGAATATATATATATATATATTTTTGTTTTGTTTTACCTACCTGGTCTACATAAGAAGGGGTTTTGTAGGTGTGCATTGAGTATGGAGACCTGCCAGCTCTTAATAGGTCTTCCATGGACAGACTTTCCACAAGCCACTCCATTTAGCAGGTGGCTTGTGGAAAGTCTGGCCTTCAACCCTTGTAGGGTTGAACTCTAACTTAGTAGAGGGTACTAAGGAATGTTTGCTGGTCGGAGAAGAGAGCTTGTAGAGGTGGAACATCATGCTGGGTCAAAATCAATAAGGGCATATATAAAACAAAATTAGAAAACAGGGACGAGGTTAGAACCAGGAGGACAGAGTCAGAGGTAAAATAATGGAGGGTAAAGTCATTCGGGGGTCAGCAATGGGAATCTTACAAGCTGAAGCAGAGCAGAGCTACAGCAGTATAGACCAGAGTAAGTATAACCTTATAACTAAGGAATCTAAGGGACTCCTTCTGTAGAGTGACAAGACAGACCTTGCATGTCAGCGTGAGGAGACTTATACAACATGCATGCTCTTCTGAGAAATTAATTATGCAACTTGACTTGCCAGTCTTTGCTTTCCAGTCTTTACAACGAGAAACGTTACCCCTTAGATCCCAGTCTTATCGCTCTCACCTAGCCCAATCCGATCTCATGCACTGCACTGTGGAGGGAGCAGCACCCCGACACACAGTGTTTGCAATATGAGATTCTGTTTGGGCTTTTATCCTATGTCATATCAGAAGGCTCGTTATACGGTTGATATAGACTTTTAGGATTGTTACTTCCAATAGGTGTTCAAGCCCTCTTCCTCTCTGAATAGACAATTTGCATATTTACTTTCAAAGAGTGAGATGCACTTTCTTTTCTCCCACCAGGCATTTTTCAAAGCTCAAAAGACTGAACATATGACCAGCAAGTTGTTTTGCAATAGAAATGAATAGTCAGAGCCTTTCTAGTGTTTTTTTAGTGATCTTTCAGGTGTCTTCTTAGCAGACTATCTCCCAGAGGATTCCTCAAGATGCTCATTGTGAACACACCCTGAGAATCTACTCCACTATAAACCTAAAAACAATGTTATCTGCTCAATGAAACATTGTTATACAGAGGGATAGTTTCACTATGATCTTTCTATATTCATTACACATAGCATACAGTATGTTGAACTGAGTGTAGAAACAGCAAATACAAAATTAATTTGTGCAGTATGCTCAGACTTTTCATAGTAAATAGGATATTTATCTTTCTTGAAAACCAATAGTGAATTTTCTTTGGGCATTTGTGTTGGTTGATCTACTTAATTATGGTTGATCATTTTCTTTTGAGGTTATTATAATAATGTTGTAATATAGGAAGTTTTTTTAATTAGATCAGGTTTTTGTAGCTACCGCATAATGCTATTCTGTGGTTTGGTGTATGGTGCTTGTGCCTAAATAGGCCATCAATATCAGATCAGTGGTAGTAGTTAGAAAGACCATCAATATGAGATTAGTAGTGATGATTGGAAAGGCCACTAAAGTTGAATTGGTCTAGGTCTGATTCCCTGCACCCCCACTGATCCGCTAAGTGGTTATGGGCTCACCTGATCAAGTTGAATCTCTAAGACATAGGTTCTCCACTCCATGTTACTCACCCCACCTATCATAGGTGGGGTGAGTAACATGGAGTGGAGAAGAGGATACAGGGCAGCTGGTCTTGCCAGATTGCATGTGGATCAGTGAGGACCAGGACAGGAGGTTAACCAGTAACCAGTAAAAGGAGCAGGAAGTACCAGCAGAGCCAGGTGTGGAGATACTCACAGAAACAGTAGATGTAGATGGCAGTATGGCAATATGGAACTTTCAGCAGAAAATGGTTAATAGCAGAGATGTAATAGCAAAGCTGGTTTTAGCTTGCAAAGAAGAGATCGTTACACACAGGAGTAATAGATGAATATGCAAACTGGTAGCTTGCTTGCAAAGTAATGGTTAATTGTACAGATCTATGCAAACCGTAACTTGTAGCAAAAGAATGGTTAACCACAAAATAGTAGTAACATATTGGCAAGTTTGCTTACAGAGATGAGGTTCAGGCAAACTGGAAGCTTGCTTGAAGGGAGGAGTTACTTTGATTGCAGAGGGTGAGTTGTGAACAGTGCTAAGAACAGTAATAAGAAGATGCTAATCTGGAATATAGATTATAGAATGATTGGTGTAAACTATACCAGAGTAAGCTGAACTGAGCCTGACGTCAGGGAAGCAGGCAATAATTAGACACTTGTCTGACACTGAGGTAAGTGGAAAGTGAAACGACTCCTGCCAAACACAAACTGAGGGCAATGTTTTCTCAATACTCACATAGAACACAGATCCCTCAGCCAACTTTAAAATGCTATGGATGATGATCTTAGAGGTGTTTGCAAGGTTACCACAGTTATCTTTCGCAGTCTACCATATCAAGGGCTGGCCATAGCAGAATAAAGCAAAGCCTAGCACCTGAGCTGGGACTGGTGAATAACATGATTAAAAGACTGAAATGCTCACTGGTGCCATTATTGAATTCTTGGCACAGGTTCATACAGTTTGTAGTGACTGTACCTTTAGGGTCTGTGGAGCCGATCTGGAAGTGGCAGCGCTTTGGACGCAGCGCATGTTCGCTGTGTCCAAAGCGCTGCCGTCTGTTGAGCGCAGGTGAATCCACATGTGTTCATGAACCGTGCGGGTTCACTGTGTCCAATACATTGTATTTTTGAAATTTCTCTTGCAGAGACTAGCATCTCCACAAGGGAAAGACGCACCCCATGTCCGTCTCCGCAAGTGATACGCAGGCTTCTGTGGATGCATAATGGTCATGGGATTTCTTGAAATCCGATGCACAATGATGTAACATGTGGCGGCTGCGGGTTGGACGCTGCACAAGTACACAGCGTCCAACCCACTGCATTTAGTGATTGTGTGCACATACCCTTAATGTATAATGGAGGTAGAGCTCAGGTCAGATCTAATATAAATTTCCGTAAATTATTAGTTGGCTTAGTAAGGTCTTATATAACTTACACAAAATTGTGATGTTATTGAAGTGCATGTGTTCACAATTGAAACCATGCGCCTTTCAAGTCAAATCCCACCTTATGTTTGATAGTTAAAGGCCACCTTGTCGACCATGTAAAAAAATGTGTCTAGTAACAATAATTGCGGTGCAAGGCATGTACCTTTTTGGAAGAAAATTCTGGCTCATATATCTTGACAAATCAGTATTATTCCTGGGTGCCAGCCTATAACTCTACAGTCAGAATAGAGGTGTCATTCATTATGTAATTCATTTAATATACAAGTGATGAAGTGCTAATACAGTTTCCAGTGCTTTGTTACACCTGTTAATGTGATGAATTTAGAGCCCGTCACACTTGGCAGTGCATGCGGAATAGAGAGAAATTCCAATTTTGGAATGAGTGACTTGCTTTTATTCAGGTCTTTACATTTTAAAATATTGGAAATGCTCTGAAATAAATACCGAGTTTTCACACTATATCTCTAATACATGTACTTAGTAAGAGAGTGCTTACAATTTCAGGGTAAACATATTGTATTAATATTTTAATCCCATAAATATTCAGAAGGCAAGACTTTAAATTCCCAAGAAATAGGGCAAAGGCCTATGTTAAAAAATATTCTGCTGTCTTACGGAAACAACTCAGACTGACTGAATTTTATCACATAATGCAGAATGGTGAGCCTTAGGTGATTTGCAAATAAATTAAGATACACAACATGATTCATACTATACTTGGCTCTGCTGTGCTTCTTTAAAAAGATACAGGGTATTTGCACATTAAAAGAACACTCCAGAAAAGCATTGCACCAAGTGCCGAGCCTGAGAGGGTGGCCCATGACTCACCAACACCATCAGGCTTAATAGCCAGTATGAGTTGCTGTTTTTTTCTTATATTGTGGTACCGTGTTAGCAAGGAAAATCGATGTAAATACTTTTATGCCCAAAAATAGTAAAAATATTCTCAGAGTGACACCTTTATTGGCTAACTAATCTATTTGCAAGCTTTCAGATCACCAAGGCTCCTACTCCAGGCAGCTTTACAAATGAATTAAAAAGATAAGAGCACAACATTTTTTTTTATTATTTATTTATATAGCACCATTGATTCCATGGTGCTGTACATGAGAAGGGGTTACATACAAATTACAGATATCACTTATAGTAAGCAATCTAACAATGACAGACTGATACAGAGGGGAGCGGAATGGTCACAGCGTTGTTCTGAAGCCACTCCTTTGTTATTTTAGCTGTGTGCTTAGGGTCATTGTCCTTTTGGAAGGTGAACCTTCGGCCAAGTCTGAGGTCCAGAGCACTCTGGAAAAGGTTTCCATCCAGGATATCTCTGTACTTGGCCGCATGAATGTTTCTTTCAATGACAACCAGTCGTCCTGCCCCTGCAGTTGAAAAACACCCTCATAGCATGATGCTGCTACCACCATGTTTCACTGTTGGCATTGTATTGGGCAGGTGATGAGCAGTACCTGGTTTTCTCCACACATACCCCTTAGAATTTCACTCTATTTGCTATAGACCCTACAACTCGCTAATGTATGAGTTATTTTTCTAATCTAAAACCTCAGTATTCATGTCCTTAGCAACCACTGATACACCTTTTAATGGGTTCTTATACCTCAGCACCGCTTTTTTAACCACACTGAGAAATAAGTGTATAGCACCTCCAGCATCAGAAAATCTCCAGGATTTCAGCTACCGGGGGTAGCTGAGACCCTGGAGAACATGATCAGTTCCGCTTTTTACGGTCTCCTGTCACGTGATTGCCATTATTCACCGAAACGGCGATCACAAAAAAGTCTGCTTTAAAATTCATTTCTTTCTCCTCTGATATGGTCTTGCATATCAGAGGCCTGAGATATGGGATCCCCCGGGACCTATTCCATCCCCAGACCCTCCTGATATGTTCCCTGGCCCTCCGCGTTATCTTGCTGGAAAAAATGATGGGCACATGCACAGCGCACCCGCTGAGATCTGCCAGTCGGTACCTGGCAACAATAGGGAATATTTTCTTATTAGTTCCTTTTGATCACTGTGATAGACCCTATCACAGTGATTTAAATTTAAAAAAAGTTAGTGTTGGTGTTTGGGCTGTGGTTAGGGCTGTGTTAGGTTCAGGGTTGTGTTAGGGTTAGGGTTGGGGTTAGGGTTAGAGTTAGAATTGGAATTTTTTTAAAGTATCGTTGATCCCTACATTTTTTTTGTGTCTATCAGTCATGAAACATGCAGGGCAGGGACTTGAGCATGTTACTTGAGCACCACCGATTGTCATGCACAGTGTTGGAAGACTAAGTGCAACATGAGGGGAAGAAGCCCAAAAGCCAGGTCTAATAGCACCTTTCCTCCCCTACCGTCCTTTTATTGGTTCCACACCAATCACCGAGCAGGAACCTAAGCCCTGTATATCCCTAGAGCTAGGCCCTGAATAGGGAAGGGGGATGAGAAGACTTCAGGGAGACAAACAAGGGGGAAGCAACTTAGCTTGAGTAGACTCAGAGTGGTAACACCAAACGTCTTCCAACAGCATCAGAGAGAAAGATAGCCTACTGCTATTGCTCCAAGCCTTCACAATGTAAAATGTGAATATCACAGGCAACTCGCTGAAGCAGACTGGGAGTCTATAACCACCCAGGTCCAGGTGTGTCAATTAGAGCCGGAAGGAAGTTGCCAATGTGTCAAAAAATCAGAAGGATTAAGAAGGCATCTGCAAGGCCAAACACAGAGACCTTCTGCAGCCAGATGTAGACAGACTGCCTAGCATCTGACACACCCGTGACACTGATATTGGGTGCGTATCTGATCACTGATACAAACTGGAGTACCAAGCACTTGCGCTCAACACTAATGACGACATATTCAATATGACAACCTAATGCTATCAAATTCTGTGTAGTATCTGTGGGTTCAAAATGCTCACTATACCCCTGGATAAAATCCTTGAGGGGGGTGGTTTCCAAAATGGGGTCACCTGTGGGGGGTTTCCACTGTTGAGGCACATCAAGGCCTCTCCAAACGTGACATGGCATCTGCTCTCAATTCCAGCCAATTTTGCATTCAAAAAGTCAAATACAAGCCCTGTCGTGCACCCAAACAGTGGATTTCCCCCACATATGGAATTTCGGCACATTCAGGAGAAAGTGTACAACAAATTTTGTGGTCCACTTTCACTTGTTACCCTTGTGAAAATAACAATGTTTGGGTCTAAAGTAAATTTTTTGTAAAAAAAAGTTAAATGTAAATTTTTTCTTCCACGTTGCTTCAGTTCTCTTGAAGCCACTGAAGGGTTAATAAACGTCTTGAATGTGGTTTTGAGCACCTTGATGGTTGCATATTTTATAATGGTGTCAGTTTTGGATATTTTTGGTCATATAAGCCCCTCAAAGTCACTTCAAATGGTTTTGTAAATTTAGTTGGAAAAATTAGAAATTGCTGCTCAACTTTTAATCTCCGATACAGAAGAAAATTATGTTTCCAAAATTGTGCTGATGTAGACATGTGGGAAATGTTATTTGTGATCTGTTTTGTGTGACATATTTCTTTGATTTAAGGGCACAAAATTAATAGTTTGACAATTGCAAAATGTTCATCCTTTTTACCAAATTTCTATCTTTTTCATAAATAAACGCGAGTCATATCAAATACATTTTACCACTGTCATGAAGTACAATATGTCACTAAAAACAGTGTCAGAATCACTGGGATCTGTTGAATTGTTCCAGCGTAATTACCACTTAAAGTGACAGTGGTCAGAATTGTAAAAATTGGTTTGGTCATTAAGGTCAAAATTGGCTTGGTCATTAAGGAGTTAAATTGACGTGTTGGCACTTTGCAATAAATAAGTGGGTTTTGGATTGCAGTTTGGGCACTCAGTCTCGAAAATGTTCACCATCACTTCTCTAGGGTCTCAAGATTGTTTCATTTTTCTCTTGGAAAGATAAATTTATGGCATTAAAAAAACCATAAAAAAAATAATTCACCTTTTACTCAAAAAATGCACAATTTAAAATCAATCAATGATGGGAATTTATATTTCGATCAAAGGTATCACACTTTGGGAAAAAATATCCTTACAATGCACAATACAGCATTGATTAAATGTAATTGAAGTACATGATGGAAAAAAACAGTAGAAATAAAACACCTTTCAGTATGACCAAAGGGTCACTTCTACATCATAGTCAGAGTGATTCAGAAAACATGATGTAAAAGTAAAGGCCTATAGTTAAAGCAACATCAGTGTTAAATTGCCAGTGACTGAATATCAAAGCAAAACTGTCTTAGCAAGTTATCACTGCACAGTTTTCATTTTTCAAAGGCCAAATTTATAATATGCTCACATAGTGTGACACAAGATGGTGAAATCAAAGCAAAAAATAAATGTTCAAGAATATGGTCTGTTGTGACAATACAGTGAAACAGGAAATAAATGTGGTAAATATGTTTTGCAAAGAAACTGTATTTTGCGTTGAGTGATAAAATTCAAATCCATGGGTGTTTATTTATGTCTTTGGAAAGTCCGGGCCATCCAAAAACTTCAGAAAAGACAATGAAATGGATTTGAGCCATGTATGAGTGTAGTCCTAGAAAGTTGACCAGACTAACTAGTGTGGAATGGATGCCACAAACCACACTTAAGCTTATTTTATGAAAACTTCTGTTTTGTAAACCATTCAGATTATCTCTTCAGGAGGTGAAACCAGATGACAAACTGAAACTCCAAGACTTTTACGTTGACTTGCAAGGCTGATTTAAAGAGGACAAATTCGTTGATAGGATGCTGTTCAGCATAAGTGGTAAAGTCAATCAACACAACGATAGATTTGGGGCTCAGACTAACTATGTGCCCTTATCGGGCACATGAGGGACTCACCCAAGATAAATGTGCAGTGAGCAGGTAAAAAACTGTACAGTCCCTTCTTTTTTGTCAAGGAAATGGTCATTGGCCACTCCTACTTGGACATGTTAAAGGAATTTCTTATGGTACAGACTACATTTGACAGATGTTCTTCAGCAGAATGGTACACCTCCATATTTCTATTTGATGTTTGCCGATAGGTGAATGAAACTCAACTTGAATGTTGGATCGACTGCTCCAGAAACAATGATTCACCCATGTTGCCCATGCCTCCACGATTGTCTTCTTTTCTGTGGGAGTATATCAAGAACATCAAGGAGTGTATTTGCCAATCTAGCAACAGTGACCTGAGACAACGCATCTCAGAGACAGTGGAGTCCATATCCGTGGATATTCTGGCACTCGTCGGGGCTACCGCAGTGTTCCCGATCACCTTCCTGAAGAAGGAATCTGCGATTCCGAAACGCGTTGGAATTTGGTCTGGTGTGTGTTCCATAGCTGGTCACGTAATTCATCACGTGGCAGTGACATCACGCAAGGTCCTGCAGCCGCTCTGCACCTTGCTGGCTCTGTTTCTTGGATAGAGTTTTTTTTTTGGTGTGCCTGTGCACGGCACTCTTTGTCTAGTCCTGTGCGGGGAGTTACGCCTGTCACCGGCCGGGACGGCGATCCCCTAAGCATTGGCACATATATATATATTTTTGGGGGCACCTGCCATCATTTATATACATTGGCATCAAACGGACATCACTATAAGGACCTTAAAGGGGAAAACGTTTATACACAGCACATAAGGACTGAGGTATGTCACATGAAATCGCACCTAATTAACATTTGGTTTATTCAGTGAGGTGTCATTTTTCTATTTATATATTTTTATCCTAGTGTAAATATTTATTTACATTTTTATACTGATATCTTAGCGCAAATATACATTTTAGATTTTTTATAATTAAAAGAGTAAATAAATGCATAAAAGAAATAAACACCATAAACAAGCAATCTTGCTTGAATCGAGAACATTTGGAGGAACAGATACCGAGAAGGGAAAGTTATTTTATTCACAAGCCAGGTATACAAAGAAAGAAAGAGTGGGAGGAAGGTTAAGATATATTTCACAGGTATATAACTAGAAAAGCCCAAATTAAGCAAAAAAAATGTTAAAGGAAACCTGCCTGCTGATTCGTGCTGCCTGAACCGCAGACTGCACTCGGACCAATGTTAGCCTTTGTAGTAGTGAACATAGATTGCTTTACACATGGCCCTCAGGTCCACTGGACAAAAATCACAGTATGCTCTAGTCTCGTCTGATTTATGGACCAGACTAGTGTATGAAAATAGCAGGCAACTCGTGCACCTGTCTGCTATGTGGATGGACACACATAGCCAGTTACGTCTGCAATTTGTGAAATTGAGTGGTCTGAGAAATGTTGCGGTTATGTGAACTTACCCAAATAAATTTTTCCACTGTGTTCTCTAGATAGGTCTCATCTAGGTGGCTGTGAGCTGTATTACATCTATGGCTTAGCCACAGGAGCTCTGGGAGTTGACTTCGCAGTGCACATTATGTTCCTGCAGTTTAAGTGATATTTAGAAAGATATAACTGTATAAGCAAACACCAGGTATTCAGCAAATTTTATAAGCAGACGCCAGATGATTCAGGGAGAAGTAGCTTTATTGTCAGGAGAAGTCTGGCTGTGATTAGAGTGGTAGACTTAGTGTCCTCTCTAAATCTTACTGCATATCTTCTCAGTATAATGTGTCGGATGGGGATGGGACAGACTTCAAGTCATTTCTAGTCCCTAGTTTATTGAGTCATAAGCACACAACAAATTTCATGCCACATAATATCTTAATAGCTTTACTACAATTAAAAACTGACAACGTATTAGTTATCATTGCACCAATGAATATACATAACAGAAAGACATTTTTGCCAACAAGATGCAAGTTTTCAAAACAAATGAAGGCATATGGGTACATTTAAGCAAGGTATATACAGTATATACACTGATCGCTCATGTGTCATGACATTAAAATCATTCCCAGGTGAGCAGAATAACTATTATCTTGTTATAGTGCTCCCTTTTAAAAAGCGGAATATATACCGTAATACTGTACGTAAGATAACATTTTGTTCTTGAGGTCTATGTGTTGGAAACAAGGAACAAGCGTTGGAAGAAATAAGATCTACCGTATATGTTGGAAAGATGGAACAAATTGTGATGTATCTACAACAGGCTCACAGCAGCAGGTCTTGTGGTTGTTCCTTGTGTGCAGTGATTAGTACCTATCAAAGAAGGTCCAAGGTAGAGCAACCACTGAAAATACCAGTAAGGTCATGGATGGAGACCCAAGGCTCATCGATGTGATGAGGAGCAATAGCTACAGCAGCTCATCTAGCTTGATCACACAGCCAATAAATAGCCTGCCTGATGATGGACAGCTCAAACAACCACTGAGGGCTAACCAAAAGGAATGAATGGAAATAGCTTTACAGTATATTGTATATATAAGTAATGACATTAATGGAACTGAACAGTAAATGTACCCCTTAAAAGAAACCAGTATGTGACGAAATGTGTCAAATTTGGGGACTAGTGTTTTTTCATGCATTGATCTTACTCTTAGACTGCATACTGATTGTCAGCCCTCATTTTTAAATATAGTACCTTGAAAAAATATTCATACCCCTTGAACTTTTCCACATGTTAACATTATACCCACAAACTTAAATGTATTTTATCAAGATTTTATGTGATATACCAACACAAAGTATTTATGAAATGTAAAGTGTAAAGAAAATGATAAATGTTTTTCTAAATATTTGGAAAATTGAAATCTGAAAATTGTGACGTGCATTTGTATTCAGCTAACCCAAGACCATACTTTCTAGGACTACCATTTGAGCAATTTCTGCTGCAATTGTTTTGAGGTATGTCGCTATCAGCTTTGCACATACAGATGCTGATTTCTTGCCCATTTTTTGCAAACTAGCTCTAACTGACATTGGATGGAGAATGTCTGTTAAGAGCAATTTTCAATTTTTTTACTCTTGCCTCAGATTCTCAATGGGATTTAGGTCTGGACTTCGGCTCAACATTCACACACATGATTGTGCTTTGATCTAAACCATTCCATTGTAGCTCTGACAGTATGTTTAGGGTCATTATCCTGCTGAAAGGTGAACCTACGCCCCAGTCTCAATTATTTTGCAGCCTTTAACAGATTTTCCTCTGGATTGCCGTTTTTAGCTTCATACATCTTCCCATCAACTCTGACAAACTTCTCTGTCTCTGGTAAAGAAAAGCATCCCCACAGCATGACGTTGCCACCACCATGTTTGACGGTGGGCATGGTGTTTTCAGTGTGATGTGCAGTGTTAGTTTTCTGCCACACATTCAAACGGAACTTCTTATGGCTTGCTTTAAAACATGTCTTTCTTCACGCCACTGTTCCACAGGCCAAATTTGGAGACTGTACGACTAATAGTTGTCTTGTGGACATGTGGACAGATTCTCCCATCTGAGCTGTGGATCTCTGAAGCTCCTCAAGAGTGACCATGGGCCTATTGGCTAATTCTCTAATTAGTACTTTCCATGCTTGGTATGTCAATTTAGGTGGACGGCCATGTCTTGTCAGGTTTAACATACTCTTTCCATTTTTGAATGATGGATGAATGTATGCATGAGATGTTCAAAGCTTGTGCCATTTTTTATAACCTAACCTTGCTTTGCTGCTTTCCACAACTTTATGCCTGACCTGTCTGATGCATTCCTTCCTTTGTATGGTGATGTTTGATCCCTAATGTTCTCAAACAAACTTCTGTTGCCTTCACAGAACAGCTGTAGTTATACTGAGGATAGATTATACACAAGTGGACTCAATTTACCAATCATATGACTTCTGAAGGCAATTGTTCACTCAGTATTTTATTTAGGGGTATCAGACAACAGGGGGCTGAATACAAATGCATGTCACAATTTTCAATTTATGTTTTAAAATAATTAGAAAAGCATGGATCATCTTAATATACTTATCTTGTAATGTCTTCACATCCTGTTCCGTCCAGATGTGTCCGGATTCCAGAATTCCAAGCGGCGGAAGTTCACCGACCTCCATATTGGGACACTCAAGTGATGGGTGTCTCAATATGGAAACTGCTGGTGGTATCAGCCTCTTGCATGGAACCACCAGCGGAACACTGTCGCACCACACACTCACACACACACACAGTGTATACGCCATAAGCACCACACAAACACACACTGTATATTCCGTACGCACCACACACAAACACACACACACTGTATACGCCGTACGCACCACACGCACACACACTGTATACGCCATATGTAGCTTCTTGCGCGGTACCACTAGCACAGCAGATGGGGAGAGAGAAAGCACACAGGGGTGAGAGAGACAGAGCAAAGGGGGGAGACAGCTCAAACGGGACAGCACATGAGGGGAGAACACAGCACAGGAAGGAGAGAGACAGCAGAAAAGGGGGATAGCACATGGGGTAGACAGGCCAAAGAAGAGAGCACAGACAGGAGAGGTCAGCACATGGGGAAAGACAGAGTGGATAGTTGGGTGAGCACATGGGGGAGAGATTCTCAACGCTGCAAAGCCTGCCCCTATTGTGACATTACCGCCCTCCCGATGCGATAGCATCGGGCCTCCATCTACTATATTATTTCACTAACACTTGCTGTTTTGTGTTGGTATAGCACATAACATTTTTTGTTAGGGATACTGCTGGTATGGCAACACAATGGATTTTTCATATTTCTGGGACATTTTAGCTGTCATTGCTTTCTGAGAGTACACTGATAGCACTGTTATCTGTTACAATTTTCAGAAACTACATTGTGTAATCACTGTTGGTACATTGTACACACGTGCTGTGTTATTAGGGAATGTTGGCTCTCAGACTTTCAGGAGCACGATGACTGGCTGGTTGTGTTGTCGGGCATTTCACTTATTCACTGTAGCATTACCTTTTAAGAGGCATATTATCAGCATTGCTATGTGACCACTGTTAGCAGCATTATTTGGCAGCTGTGTGGTGGTAGTATTATTGGCACTTTTATGTGAACACCATGTAGACATCGCTTCTAGTTTTATAACTTTACATGCATAAGTACAGCATTACATGTAATATATATATATTTGTTAAGGACCACATTTACATTTGTTCGTTCTGTCTTTTTCAACATAGTGAACCTTTATATATCAAAATTGTCCGTGTGGCATGATTGTTCACAGGAGACAGTCAGAGATCAGCTTTCATTTAATAAAGTATTCTGAAAAAAGAAGAACAATAAGGGAGACTGCTGGAGAAAAGGAAAAGGAGTGGCATAGGATCAGGGGAGGATGGCGATGCTGACCAATCATAAACAACATAGAGCGCAGAAGGACCTGTAGTTACGTCACCAGGGTCACGTGAGTATAGTCTACAGGTCCTGCCAGCCGGAGTGTGCAGCATAGATAAGCACTGAATACATATTACACTGCACAAAACTACAGTTAATATTTCCACACTTCTGTGCTGCGCAGTATATCTTCAGTACTTATTTAGGCTGCACACTCCGACTGTCAGGACCTGTGGACACAGGATCTTCTGCACTTCTGTTTTGCTTCTTCCTTTATTGATCAGCGCCATATAAGAGGCAGCAGTACACACCCTCAATGAAAATTATCTAATAGCATCCGCTTGAACTTAACTAAAGTAAACTTATTAGGTGCCAAACATTTGATTGCTAATATCTCCCGTCCTCAAAGGACAAGTGAAATTAAAAAAAAAAAATCAAAACCATTTTATTCCGCTCTGCAGCCACTATTAGATTATATATCCAGTTCAACCTGAAAAATTTGATGAAAAGTCCTTTTTACCTTTTTAATGCCTCATGCATATGTACCATGACGGATCACAAATTTGCACCACTCAATTCCATGGGTCCATTCCGTACGTCCATATGTCTTTGATTTAATATGGAGACATTAGGAAACTTATCAATATGTAAAATAAAAATGACTGCATCTTTCATTTCATGACAGAGGTATTTATTCTACAGCAGATATATAGCTTCTGGGGTAGTATATGGTGCAGCACAAATAATACAGAACTGTAGGGACACCAAGTGCCACTCTACATTATGCGTCATGTGCATGAGTACAGTGATTTGGTGGGAGGGTATTATAATCTTTGTACTATGTCACCAAAAATTCTAGTATGATATTTTAGGATATGTGGTAAAGCTGTTTTAAAGAAGATCCAGAAACGTACCAGTTACAATGTGCTTATCTGATTTCTCCTCCGCTGTCATTTGCTGCATCTACAGATCTTCACATTTACTTTATAATCTTCATACCTTATTTCACCACAGTACATCTGCTCAATCTGTAGTTTATGGCATAATTTTGTCACCATGTAAATTTAAACTTTATGTATTTTTCCCTTTTTTTGCAGAAAAACAGTGCAGGAAATAGTAATGCCGAACTTCCACTCCCTAATCCCGGAATGTACCAGTTGGATGTTACATTAAAACGTGGCAGCAATCTAGCAGCACGCGATCGAGGAGGTACTGTACAGTCAGTTCTCTGACTCTTTGTGTTACTGCTGATTGTGTTTTCTGAGAAAACCTGATATGAGAGCCAAATTAACAAAATGTAAAACAGAAAGCCATTAATGCCATTTTCATTGTTCTCTAAATGACTCTAAAGACTTTGCACTTTTTCCTTGGTCTGCATCATGAGCACTTTAGTCTTTACCGAGTTTTATCTGCAGTCACTTAACAATATGCCAAATAGGCAATTCTGAATTTGCATTGGAAACACGCTAAGGCCATGCTATACCAATGATCCTAGCCAGATACTATCCATGATAATGTATATTACTGCCTGTGCTTATAGTTAATGCTTTTAAGAACTTTATGCACATATTAACAATATAAGCAGACAAGTCATGATTTCAATATAAAAGGCATAAGCCTAATCTGCTCTCCTCTGCATCAGATGAGTGGCACATTTCGATTGACCGAGGCATGCCAAGACGTGACCATGGCTTGCACTAAAGAATTGGACAGGAGCATCATGTCTGCCAACCGTGCGCTCGTCTTGGCAGCCACCTGTCTAAGTACCATCACCAGCACCACTCATCTTTCAATGCAGAAGCTATGGAGAAGCCTTTTAAGGACTGCACACTTATCTTTTATCACCTTACCATAGGTCACCCCCAAAATATCACATCCATCTAGAGTTAGCCTAATCACTGTAAATATGGCCATGATCGTTGAAATCTTTGTGATTTTTATTGTCCTTTATCCAATACAGTTACATTTTTCATCCAGCCCAAATGAATTTCATATACAGTGGTGTCATAGAAAATAGTAAGATCCATAATCCACACTAGTGAGGGGGCATTCACCATTCCACCTCCTCCGTCTCTTTTGCAGTAGGGCAAGAGCTTGCAATCTAAGCAGCATTGAAATAGAATTGTCCAGTTGACATAGTAAATTACGTGTAGATTACGTGCAGATAACAAAAGAGACATGTATTCATGCATAGATAGAGAAGTGAAAGAGTCTCTTTTGTTCCCAGGAAATACATCCTAAAGGTGAAAAGAAACTTTTGTTCCCGTCAGGGGAAATGTTACACCTGCAAGGAGACACAGGGGCACCAACAGAAAATGATGTATTAATGTTTATATAGATCCAACAGTGATGGGACACACATTTTCAACTTCAGCACTAATTGAGGAAGAATATGCATATTTTTTCAGAACTTTGACACCTGCCTAAGCCCCAAATCAATAGTAGCCAGATTGCTGACAATAGCTATGTCATGGTTGGTCTCTGGGTAAAGGTAAAATCCCCCCAAAAAATATGCCGGCGATCTCGAACTTCTGCGATCATCTGGAGATAAGGTATTAATAATGTTGGGAATTTCATAAAATCCTGAAGGGCAGAGGACTTCCCACAGCCTGGCCTACGTGAGGTCATCAAACAGGGGTGTGTGGGTGTAACTCAGGTGCTGATAAAATGTCATGGCGAATTATGATCTGTGTTCATGTAGAGAGATACATATCAGTGTATGCATGAATCCCATCACTGAACATTTTTTCAATCAAAGTGCTCTCCTTCGCTAAACTGAATAATCTCTGTGATCAGCGTAGTAAGTTTTTTTGTTAACCCTGTTTATTTTATGTAATTGTATATGCTGTATTGTTCTGTCCCCTTTGTAAAATCTTTTGTATATATATATTTTTTTCTGAAAATCTTTTATTCAAGAAAAATGTCACATACAGATATACTGTAGCATGTATAACAACAATATGGATAAAGACATATATATTCACATAATTATCAATATTCATAGATACGAATAGAAAGCAAAGATGCCAAAATAGCATTGTCGTAATATAACGAGGCAGAGTTTAAGTAAAAGTGATCAAGTCTCTTCAGAGTATATGCCTTTCCAGCTAATGCAGATAAATGCCTATCAAAATTCCATAGGTATCTAATAAAAACAGAACAAAGAAACAAATGGCCTAAAAGAAGATATAGGAAAGAAAAGAAGAGAAGAAAAGATGAAGAAGAAAAAGGGAGGGAGGGAGGGAAGTGGATGGGGGGTAGGGGTGGTATACAATAAAGAAGAGGCCTACCGAAATCCAACTCTTGCCTGAGGACCACTAAGTCCATTTAGGAACTACCGATCCACAATTTAAGTGGTTAAAAGACTGAAGTATTCAGGAGTTTCACGAAACATAATCCACTCCTGCCATGTGCAAGTGTATTTGTCTGAGTGGGCAGAGAGTACCACCACAGATGAAACATAGAACCTGCTTCATTGTTGCATCTCCAGCATAGGTCTGGTATGACCAGATATATCCTATACAACTCCCGCAGACATTTATACCACCTAGAGACAATTTTGAAATTGGTTTCCAAGCCAGTGGCAATTTGTGGGTACAAAGGAATCGATTTGTTCCAGTCCTGCTCAGAGGACTCTGTGTCCAGCTCCCTTTCCCATTCCCTCATATAGCATAGGGAACGTATGTAATTAATAGATGTTAAAATGGAATATAGATGCGAGATCAAATGAGTCGGAGTTGGATCTTGTTGCAATATCATCTCAAAGGGAGCACAGTCGCTTGTGAGAGCTGCAGGAGATTTAGAGGATTAGATATATGACCGCAGATGCAGATATTCAAACAACAGAATCTGGAGATTAGGAAAAAGCAAGCGGAATTCTGATATTTGTATATATTTTTTATAAATATTGCCTATCTTTCTGGATTAAATCTTAAATTTAATAGTTCTGTTATTTTTGCTCCGTAAACCACACCCAGAAGCCATTCACTACCAGAACCAGGCATCCAGTCAGCCTATATAAAAACAACTAGTCGTGACAGCAAGTAGCAGGCTTGACCGGGGGTATATCCACATATCTCATGTGTGGGAATCAGAGGTGTATATACCATACACTCACTGTTAGTTTTCCCAATAACCAGCCTTAGTAGAAACAACCGCAGCCTCTTCGTTCAATTTCGTAATTTTACGGACGATATGGACAGCAGAGGGCTATTCGTGACACAAAGAGAACATCGTGAGTGGCTCAGATACGACCCCCTAGCTGTGCTCCTTGACAAGTGGCATGTAAAAGTTTGGTTGGCCCTGGTCAAAATTACTTTTATTGTGAACAGTTAAGCAAGTTGAAAATTAAATGATCTCTAAAAGGCCTAAAGTTAAAGATGACACATTTCATTTCTACTTTGGGCAAAAAAAAAAAAAATATATATATATAGATATATATTGTTATTTTTTACATTTAGTTACATTTATTTTTTAAGAAAACAGACTAGTGCAAAAGTTTGGGCACCCTTAGGCTAGGTTCACATTGCGTTAGGGCAATCCGTTTAGCGCATACGCTAGCGGATTGCGCTAACGCAATGTCCCAAAAGGGATCGCGTTTGGCGATGCCCGATCTGCGCTAGCGAGGAACGGACCTCGGACGCTGCAAGCAGCGTTCGAGGTCCGTTCGAAAATAACGGGACATCGCTAGCGCATGCCAAAAATGGCATGCGTCAGCGAGGTGTTAGTGACCCGTTAGCACATTGCGGTCAATGGGTGCGCTAACGGACCCGTTACATAGCGTTAATTGCGAGAATTGCGCCATGTAACGGAGCCGCTAGCGGACACCCATTAACGCAATGTGAACCTAGCCTTAGAGAGTTGCTCAGATAACATTGATCAAAGTTTCAGACCTTAATTAGCTTCCAGAAAGAACCAGCGCACAGCCATAAGAATATGCAATTTAAGGGTGCAAATAGCAGTAGTAATAGCACAGTAAAAGAAAAAGAAGAAAAAGACACTGCTATAAAAGAATGCACACCATGAATTATATATAAACATACAAAACAACACTTTATTGGCATAAACAATAAAAACAATTAAAATCAATACGTCACTATGGACCGTCTGGACAACCAATATATATATATATATATATGCACCCAATAGTATATAGCCTGTCAATAAATCACATTTACTTAGGCAGTTACAATAATGGCATCCTACCTAGCGGCTCATGGGGAATCTAAATAACCAAAAAAGCTCCCATATACATAGTGGGACATAAGTACGAGCTATAAGGGCATAGTACCCGCAGCAAGATGCAACCCACCTATGTTAAGACAAGCTGAAGTGTCCAGGGGGCCGAGTGGACCGTGACCCCACGCGTATCGCCTCCCGAATGAGGCTTCGTCAGGGAAATGTTAAGACAAGCTGAAGTGTCCAGGGGGCCGAGTGGACCGTGACCCCACGCGTATCGCCTCCCGAATGAGGCTTCGTCAGGGGAAGGTCCCCTGACGAAGCCTCATTCGGGAGGCGATACGCGTGGGGTCACGGTCCACTCGGCCCCCTGGACACTTCAGCTTGTCTTAACATAGGTGGGTTGCATCTTGCTGCGGGTACTATGCCCTTATAGCTCGTACTTATGTCCCACTATGTATATGGGAGCTTTTTTGGTTATTTAGATTCCCCATGAGCCGCTAGGTAGGATGCCATTATTGTAACTGCCTAAGTAAATGTGATTTATTGACAGGCTATATACTATTGGGTGTATATATATATATATATATATATATATATATATATATATATATATATATATATATATATTTATATATTGGTTGTCCAGACGGTCCGTAGTGACGTATTGATTTTAATTGTTTTTATTGTTTATGCCAATAAAGTGTTGTTTTGTATGTTTATATATAATTCATGGTGTGCATTCTTTTATAGCAGTGTCTTTTTCTTCTTTTTCTTTTACCTTAATTAGCTTGTCACGGTTATAGCTTGTTCACTATCATCGTTAGGAGAGGCCTGGTGATGCAAAATTTCCTGCTTAATAAAAACCCAGCCTCCTCTAACCTTATGCCAATAAAAACAGCAGCTATGGATTCTTCTAAGCAGCTGCCTAGCACCTCTAAAAATGAAAATGGTGGAAGCCCACAAAGCAGGAGAAGGCTATAAGAAGATAGCAAAGTGTTTTCAATTTGCCCTTTCCTCAGTTCAAAATGTCCGTTAACAGGACCAGTGGAGGTCAAGATAAGGTCTAGAAGACAGAGCAAAATTTCAGTGAGAGCTGCTCATAGGATTGCTAGAGAGGCAAATGAGAGCCCCCATTGACTGCAACAGACCTTCAGAAAGATTTAGCAGACTCTGGAGTTGTGGTACCTAGTTCTACTGTTAAAAGAAACCTGCACAAATATGGCTTTCATGGAACAGTCATCAGAAGAAAACCTCTCCTGCATCTTTACCTTAAAATTCAGAATGAATCGGAAGTATTAAGGAATGATGGGGGGTTCTGAAGTCAGATGACTTTTGAATGCAGGGCTGGACAACCATACAGGCTGTAACTCAGGATTAGTTTAGTAAATATAAATTCTCCATTGTGGTATACAATAGAGGCTGTGGCAGCACTCTCAGAACTATGATGGGACAGTGCTACCTAGACACAGCACAGTCCAAACGACTGTCACAATATCATACCATTTTTCTTTTGGTTTTAAGGCTGTTATGACTGAAAATGTAACATTGGAAATATGTATAGAAGTATTTGATCTAGTCTATTTAGGGAACAATTTGTAGAAAAGTGAAAATAAAAGAAATAGCATAAAAATATCAACAATAATGAATAGGTTATAAAACCCTAATAAAAATCCTATCAACCTTGCTGGAAGTTCTGGGCATTATGATATTTAAAACCAAGCTGTAGACAATAATGGATATAATGTAAAAAAAAAACTATTTTATTTAAGAGTTTCACTCTGGAAAAATATTAGAAAACAAAATGTGCACAAAAAAATGAAAAACATGCAAAAATACTACATTTAGTCCATGTTTCACACTGGTGTCCCATTCCCTGATAATTCAGTGAAGCATGTTGGGTGGGCATGTTCTGTATGTTTGAATTTTACATGCCCAGAAATTGCCTCATCACTGAACACTGATGGTACCCCCTGTGTGCTACCTACAGCATGCGTAGATAAACAATTTCTACTTGATTTTAATAAAATCAATCATATGCAGTAGGCATCATGAGGGGAAAATAGAAAATCCCCAGAAGATCAGAAGAGCATTTTTCTACTATCAGATATATAGATAGATAGATAGCATTGCTCTCAGCCCTTATGTCTGCAGCTAATGTGTAGAATAGAGGAAAGCTGAGTGTGATTATGAAAAGAGTCAGTGTGGGGGTAGGAGGATACATCAGAGCTGACATCATTGTAATAATTGAGGTGCAGCTGCAGACGTGCTTCTAATGACATTCAGTTCCATATCACAGGATAAGTTATTTTCGTTTGACCCACTTGGGGCATGTTCTTTCTTCCCATGCATGCCCCTTCCTGCTTATGATTGGTCAGCCTAATGTAGGGGAAGAAGTACACTCCCCCAGAGACAGAATCTTTGGACTTAACATAAATTATAATCTAAACTTTACAGGTTAATACTTCCGCAACATTTTATTCAGCTCTGTTGCCACTATTCTGTGTTGTGGCCAGTTTAACATGCTAAAACCAATGGAAAAGGCTCTTTAAACACACAAGCTTTCTTCAGGCGGTTAAACTGTGCATAATACCAGGTATAAATACAGTGAGACACAACAGCCCATGATTAAGATAATCATAAAGGGTTTATCTGGAACTTTTATATTGATGGCCTATCCTTAAGATAGGTAATTAATATTTGATCAGTGGTGCTGCGACATACAGCACCCCATCGATCAGCTGTTCCCGATGCCAGCGGGGGCTGGATGTGCTGAATTGCAGAGCTGCACAGCTCCATCAATGGAATAATGACTGCAGCCCATCTAGCCGCCGCTGGGACCATGAACACCTGAATCGTGGGGGTGACGGGTGTCGCTCCCCCGCGTCATTAATATAAAAGTCTTGGACAACCCCTCAAACATGAAAAATATGTATATATAGTTATTAAATCCATATACAGTATAAACATATTATATATGGTAGATAGTTTATAAAAAAGTTCAGGTGCAATGTACCAAATGCAATCAATAAATATCTCCATATCCATGAAAGAGTAAAAACCTATAATCTCCTCTATATGCATTAAAACTGTTGGACTTGTGTATTTTCAGCTTCACCAGTGAGAGGAGTCACCTGTCCACTATGTTTAACCACATCACGTTAACTCACTGGCTTTTTACATCCTAATGAATGTGCCATTTTCCATTAAGACTGAAAAAGGCAGTGATTATCCGCCCTGGGATTGTGATCCCGGGGCTACTGCTGCCTAACAGCCTTCAATTCCAACTTCTAGCAGAAGGGCTTGAGTACTGTCAATGCGTAGCACTCAGTTAACTCTTTCCATGCCATGGTCAACAGTGATTTAGAAACATTTTTGAAGTCACATATTTGGAGTTTGCCACAGTTCTTGAATGGCCAGTTGCAGATGAAATACTGTATGTATTTGCACAGTTCTGCACAAACGTTTTACATAATTGTGGAAAAATTGCTGCAAAGTCAGAATACTTCCAAAAATGGAAATGTTAATAGTTTATCTTTAGCAGTTAACAAAATGCAAAATGAGTGAGTAAAATAAAAATGGAAATAAAATCAATAATTGGTCTGATCACCCTTCGCCTTCAAAACACCGTCAATTCTTGAAGATATACTTGCACAGTATTTGAAGGAACTCAGCTGGGAAGATGTTCCAACCATCTTGAAGTATTAACCACAGAACTTCTGTGGATGTAATCTTGCACAATTCCTTTTGTCTCTTCATGTAATCCCAGACAGACTAGATGATGTTGAGATCAAGGTTCTGTGGGGTCCATATCATCACTTCCAGGACTCATTATTCTTCTTTATGCTGAACATAGTTTTTAATGACATTGGCTAAATGTTTGGGGTCGTTTTCCTGCTGCAGAATAATTTTGGAGCCCATCAGTGACTCCATTAATCTTTACCAAATTCCCAACTATGTTTGCTGAAAGGCAGCCCCAAACTTGCAAGGAACCTCCACTATGCTTCACAGTTGCCTGCAGACACTCATTATTGTACTGCTCTTCAGTCCTTCGGCGAACAAATTGACTTGTGTTATAGCCAGACACATTATGACTGATTGCTCTAGAGCACCTGTTGACATTTTTCTACACCCCAGTTCCTATGTTTTTGTGCATAGTTGCCTTGTTTCCATGTCAAAGGCATGGGTTTTCATCACGATTCATTCATAAAGACATATTTTGGCCTGAATTTACAGAACAGTAGAGGGTAACTGGGTCCCACTGATTGCTAACAGTTCTAAGCTGATCCCTCTGCTGGAGATATTTCAGTTTCAAAGGGAAGAAAGCATTATGTGTCTTTTATCTGCTGCGCGATGTTTCATTGGATAACCACTGCATATATGGTCCTCAATCTTGCCCATTTCCTTGTGTCTTCAATGCTGAGATATATAGACAGACACTTACAGTGAATATAAAAAGTCTGCACAGACCTCTTAAAATGCCGCTTTTTTGAGATGTAAAATAATAATGCGAAGAAGAATTTCAGAGAGTTTTCCACTTTTGTTGTCACTCATCTGTACAAATCAATTGAGAAACAAACTAAAACTATTGTGAGGGGGAACATGAAAATATCATAGCTAAAATAACATGGCTGCATAGGTGTGAACACCATCTTATAATGGTGATGTAGTTGTGCTTAGATTTAGCCAATCACATTTAAACTCATGTTAAATTGTAGTCAGTGCACAGTTGCCATCAAGTAATTTGATTCTACTTAAATCCATATCAAGTTTATCTGTTCTAGGAGATTTTTCCTGACATTTTTAGTTGCGTTTTACAGAAAAAAGCCATTGTCTGTAAACATCTTACAACACAACAGAGGGATCTCACTGTTGAAAGTTATCAGTCAGGAGAAGAACACAAACACTATGAAGATGGTCATCATGAAGTGGTTTAAATTTGGTACTACGGTGACCTTACCTAAAACTGGAAGTCCCTCAAAAAATGATGAAAAAACAAGCTGAAAATTTGTCTGCAAGGTTGCCAAGAAGTAAAGTATCATTAAAGGAGCTACAGGAAATTCTGGCAAGTACTGATTGTGTACTGCATGTGAGAACAGTCTCATATATTTTTCAAATGTCTCGCTTATGGAATAGTGAGGCAAGATGGAAGACTTTTCTTACATAAGAAAATCATTTTAGCCCGGCTATCTTTTTGCCCAAAACCTACATAAAGTCTGCTAAAAGCATGTGGGAAAATGTTCTATTATCTGATGAAACCAATATTGCCTAAAGGTATGTTTGGCGCAAAGCCAATACTGTGCGTCACCTAATAAACACCATACCCAAAGTGAAGCCTGTTGAAGACAGCTTTATGTTTTGGGGCTGATATTTTCTAACACGAACTGGGACTGTAGTTAAAATTTAAGGAATCATGATCAGTTCAAAATATCATGTCAGATTTTTTACAAAACATTAAGGCTTTAGCTAAAAAGATGAAGATGAAGAGGAATTTCACTTTTCAGTATAACATCAACCCTAAGCATACCTCAAAATCAACAAAATAATGTTTTCCCCAGAAGGAGATCAATGTTTTGGAATGGCCCAGACCTGAATCCAAGTGAAAATTTGTGGATAGACCTGAAGAGATTTGTACACAGGAGGTTTCCTCGCAATTTGAATGGCTTGTATCTCTACTGCTAGGAAGAATGGGCAAAAATTGCTAATTATAGATTGGCCATTCTGATAGATTCCTACCCAAAAAGTCTGAATGCTGTTATAAATTCAAAGGGTACTTCAACCAAGTATTAGTTTAAGAAAGTGAAATTTGCTGTTTTTGCTCATCCAACCTCACGAAAAAATTAAGTAAAAGGTAATCTAAAAGTTGGAAGAGTCCCAAGAAAAACAGCTATTTACACTAAAAATAAGCCCTCACTTAGCTCTGTGAATAGAAAATTGAAAAATAAACTTTTAATTTAATTTAACATTTGAACTTTTACATGTTATTTTTTCTTGTGAAGAGCATAAAAAGAATTGTATTTGCCCACAGATGTAATTTTACTGTATAGTGAACACTGCAAAAAAATAAAAGGCAATTACAATTTTGTTTTTACATTTTGTATTTGTAAAAAAAATTGTAGTACAACACCATCCAAGGTAGGCTTTATTCCTAACCCTACATGAAATTAGCTATGCGCTGTAAAATGGCACTGCTTCCCCATGATTGGCAGAGCTAGACCATGTGATGTAATATCTGCAGGGCATTATGGGGAAGCCTTATTGGGGTCACTAGCCTGCTCTCTGAGTCTTCAGCCGTGTATGAAATGGTGTTGAACTTTTTTCTTTGACAATCCTCATAGATTGAATTGCAGATTGTTGAATTTACAGGGAGCGGACAATTTCAAGAAATTCAGCTCAAATTAAACCCTCTGTGGATTGATGTACCAAGGAGAACTACAGCTCCTCCAGCAAAAAGTATACCCTCACACAGCTCTGTGAAAAAAATGTAAAACTCATAGCTTTCAGAATATGAAGACACAAAAAGAGATTTCATTGTTTTCAGGCAGTATATTTTTTGTGCCGAAATAGTAAAATTAAAAAAAGCAGAATAGCATTTTTTTTTGCTAATAAGATATACATAGATACAGTATCTATTAATAAGGTATACTGTAGGCACACCAAAATGATGCAACCAGCAACTCGTACCACAACAAAACCTTCTAAATTCAATTTTAAAAAATTATGGTTCTTGAAATGCAAATATGAAAACAAAAATGTTTTAGTTTTTAAATCGGTTCTCTGCAAAGATAAAAATATTTTAATGGTCATGCCTTCATAAACAATAATTTTAACATGAATAGTGCGGTTTGTAACCCCCACAGTACCTATAATTCAGTGTGATGCTGGAGCTGCTCCTCACTGGTCACCTTCCCTTCTGGGACATTGCATCACAGATCAGTGGGCATTGCCTGCTCCCAGCTTATAGTAGCAGCCAGCTAATAATGCCTCCTTGTCTGCAGGCCGAGATGAGGGGGCGTGGCGGGGCCTTCAATGCATTGCCACACCATCTCATTTCAGACTACAGATAAGGACACATTATCAGGGGGCTGGCTTCTTTTAGAAGCAGTGAACAGGCCATGCCCCCTGAATCTGCGACTTAATGTTTCAGAAGGGAGGGGAACAGTAAGGAGCAGATCCTGCATCACGCTGAATTGCAGGTACTGTGAGGGTCACAAACAGTGCTATTCATGTTAATTTTATTGTTTATGAAGGCATAGCCATTAGCATAATTTTTTATTTTCCTGGAGTACACTTTTAAAGCCAAAATATGCCTTACCCTAAAAATGCCTTACAGTCAGGCAATATTTTTTTCTTAAATGCATGTATTTTGAGGTAAAATATTATCTGCATTCTAGATTCATTAAAAATTCTGCATTATCTTGCTTTCCCAGACTTTTTGTTGTCCTGTACATCTAACTTTGATGTATATGCACTCATAAATCAGCTGCGAGAACTTAAAAAAGAGTCAGATAAAAGAATTACAAACTTTCCCATTGGATTTTCAGAGGTTAAAGAAGAAGTAATTGTTTACCCAAAAGTGCATGAAATTAAGTAAAAAATAACAGCTCTCCAAAGGTAAACAACAATATAAAGGATTGTTTTGGAAAAAAAAAGAAGTATAATATCCACTGTGTATTAATTGCTGTACATTTGGAAGAACATTAACAATCTGTTGGCCAAAATGTGACCTTTTCCTGGCAGATTTTAGAACATGGCCACTAAAATGTATAAAAGTGGCTAATATAATTTTATTTCACCTCAGGAGATGTTACTCTATGACTAGAAGTCTTACATTAAGACAATCGGTTAGATTTAGAACCTGGGATTGAGTTAATGTTTTTTTTCATGGTCGTTTCTTTCTATTTAATGAAAATTGATTATTTCTCTGTAGACATCATTTCTGTTTCCTCCTTGACATCTTCAATGCTTAGATCAAACTGTATAATTGCTCTCCTGGCTGCAGTAATCGTGCTATTTTCCCATATTGTATGTCTTCATTTACTTGGCATTGAAGCATTAATCAGTGATGGTCAGATCCTAATTACCCAGTGCATGCTTTGGTCACGGGCAGGTAAAATGCCAATAACTACATGCTGTGGCTTTGCCCTCTGTGAGCCCATCGGCCGCATCCACCTGCAATTTTCTGCTCAGTCTTTTCCATAACTCATTTTCATCACAAAATATTTAGTGAGTTTACAAATAAAATTGACCAAAGGCTGAGTTCACTCCTGTATTGCAGTGAATATTGGGTTTACAGTCGTGGGCAAGTTCTGATGCAAATTTTAGTTTTCACAACGTTTTCTGCTTCAGCTTTTTTACTGGCAATTTGAACTCTGAGTTCAGAAAAATGTTGCACTGTATATGATTAGTTTGCATAAGACTCTATGGGCTTTATATTCTTTGTATATTCTGAGAGCGTATACTTGGTTCCTATTTTTTTTACATGTTATTAAAGGGTTGTCCACTACTTTTTTGTTGATGAGCAATCATTAGGATAGGTGACGAACCCCACTAATCAGCTGTTACTGCCTCCAGCAGAGCCCGGATGTAAACCGTGATCAATATCATAATAGTTTATGTAAGGCTACGTTCACATTTGCGTTGTTGGGCGCAGCGTCGTCAACGCATGCGTCATGCGTCCCTATCTTTAACATGGGGGGCGCATGGACATGCGCCGGTATGCGTTGTACTGCGTTTTACGATGCATGCGTCATATAGACGCACAAGACAGGGCGCAGGGGACGCTACTTGTAGCGTTTTCCCTGCACCGAAAGTCCCGATCTGTAGGATCTTATGACAACGCATGCGTCGCAAAACGCTGCGTTGTGTACATGCGTTGTTGGTTGCGTCGCATCGCGTCGCCGACGCTGCGCCCAACAACACAAATGTGAACGTAGCCTATGGGGGTGTGCAGGCGGCTGGTTTGAGTCCTGCATTCCTGTGCATGCCTACCTAATGAAACTGGGTATGTTTTGTGTTTGCTCTGTGCCCTGTGTAGTTTATGATATTTGACACTGTTTAATATGATAATGGCTGACACTGTTCTGATATCTGTGTGTTAGGGACAGGAGTAGGGACAGTCAGTGGCAGTGGTAGGTCAGCATTAGTAAGGGTTATGGAAGTGTAGTTGTGGGTTAGTGTTACGGGGCACTGTAGAGTAGGAGATTAGATTGTGTTGAGAACTGGTTTCAGTCAGAGTAGTGACAGTTGAGAAAGGTGGCAGAGCCAGTGTAGTGGCAGGGAAAGTGCCTTCCTGAGGTAATTTTCAGGTAGTGGGAGGAGCTAGAGCAGAGTGAGAGGAATTGTTCTAGAAGGAGTGGTAGTAGTTGTGTGGTGAGTTAGAGATGAAAGAAACAGAAGAAGCACTGAGGGAAGCAGGTCTGGGGATGTTAGATCTTGAAGCACGTGAATAGTGAGGCAGTCTGGAAGGGTCGGTGGCTTGTCGTTTGGTTACGTCCCGTGACGTCAGGGACTTAACCCCTTCATGACCTTGGGATTTTCCATTTTTCCATGTTCGTTTTTCGCTCCCCTCCTTCCCAGAGCCATAACTTTTTTTTTTTTCCGTCAATATGGCCATGTGAGGGCTTATTTTTTGCGGGATGAGTTGTACTTTTGAATGACATCATTGGTTTTAGCATGTTGGGTACTAGAAAACGGGAAAAAAATTCCAAGTGCGGCGAAATTGCAAAAAAAGTGCAATCCCACACTTGACCACACTCGCTGCTATGCAGCAGAAATGCAGGTGTGCTATGAGCGCCTTCCACAGGGTGGCGCTCACAGCTACCTGCGATCAGTAACCATAGAGGTCTCAAGGACCTCTATGGTTACTCTGCAGAAGCATCGCTGACCCCCGATCATGTGACGGGGGTCGGCGATGCGCTCATTTCCGGCCGCCCGGCCGGAAGTGCCGGTTAAATGCCGCTGTCAGCGTTTGACAGCGGCATTTAACTAGTTAATAGCGGCGGGTGAATCGCAATTTCACCCGCCGCTATTGCGGGCACATGTCAGCTGTTCAAAACAGCTGACATGTCCCGGCTTTGATGTGGGCTCACCGCCGGAGCCCTGCATCAAAGCGTGGTATCAGAAAGGGGTTAAGGTCTGAACAGGAATTGCAGAGGCAACCTGATTTTTCACCCAGGATGGGGAAAGTGGACGGGGAGCACCTAGTATCAGAAAGCTGGAATTCCCAGGGCACTGCGGGTCTGGAAGCCACGGTGCTAGAAGATAAGCTGAAGGAAAAGACCAGGGAAAGTGCAGGAGGAGAAGTTCTTATGTCTTTTGAAGATTGTTGGATTAAATGTGTTATGAAGATGCACGAGTTAAGTAAAGTTTTATTGAAAATGAATCGGGACTTTGATAACATTTGTGTGTGTCTGCGACGGATTGGAGCCCTGTATGATGTGAAGGATTCTGACTCACAGGTGGGTGAACTACTTGACACACAGCACATCACAAAATGGACTTGATATTTCTGTAGCGGAGCATCAGGGTGTGATGAGGAAGCAGCAGCAATCCCTCGGTACGGCTAATACCCTGGCCCACGTTACATTGACAACCGTTTTAAAGGGAACCTGTCAGGAAATTCTTTTTGCACAGACCATGAGCAGTATGAATCATAAACTGGTTCCATTATTGCATCCATACAGGGCTGGCTCCAGGTTTTTGAGGGCCCCGGGTGAAAGAGTCTCAGTGGGCCCCCCACTTTAACATACCACGATTCATGATGTACAGATACAGCACACGAGCACAGGAAGGGAGGGAGGGTCGGACTCGGGAATGATGTAGTCCGGCTTCGGGGGCCCTCCAGGAGCGCATGATGCGCTGCGCATCAGTGTCGGCAATACCGGCATAATCAGTGTCTTACCGGCGTTATGGGCCCCCCAGTCTCGCCAGGGCCCCGGCACTTGCTCAGGTGCTCTGGGTGCGGACGCCGGCCCTGCATCCATGTATGATTCATTCTGAAATGCTGCGGCATTTCTGAGAAAATATACAGTACCTTCTCAGAACATGCAACTTGGATGACTAGCCAAAAAGGCTGGTCCCGTATTGTTATGCTCCGTTTTACAGACAAGTGTCTCCCTATACACACACATAGGAAGAGATCTGTCAGTCTAGGGGAGTGGGCAGGGATAAGCTGGCTCTTGAGCTGATCATCAGGGTTGCATGGTCCCTGGCCAAAATATGTTTTATCCGAAAATCACGTCATCGCAGAATAAATAGTACATGGCTGCAATAATGGAGCCAGACTCAGGTCATGGTTCAGGCAGCATACTTCCTCCATCATTTAGTAGAAAACATAACAATGATGTAACTTCATGTGCATCTAACTTCCTGCTTGTAGTAGATATAACAGTGAACCTGTCTTGTAAAAGGTACTACCAGAGATGTATCTAGGTTTTCTGGCACCCGGGGCAAGAATTCAGTTTGCCCCCTCCCAAGCACATATGCAATTTGCACACTTAGGCCGAGGTCACACTTGCGAGTGTGATGCGAGAAACTCGGACCGGAGCGTGCGGCTGCATGTATTTCTATGCAGCTGCTCACTTCGGTTCTCAGTGCTGGTGGCAGTGTTGGGTATTGATGCGAGAGACTCGCACTAGTTTCTCGCATCACACTCGCAAATGTGACCCCGGCCTTAGTCACGTGCCGACAACCTGCTCACCCTAATTCAATGTTCAGTGAAAAACTGAGAGAAGCAGAAGAGAAGCTCGTTGTCACATAACAGCGTAAGTATGAAAATCGCACATGAGTCAAGCAGTCATGTGATGACTCCTGGAACCAGCAAACAGAGCTGAATTCTGACAGTGAGGATATCACACTATTAGAATTGGATGCAGGGCTTCAATTTATAACTTAAGAGTGCTTCCAGGTTTGAGATGAAAGTCTGCAGTCACTGTAAGTGGCTGCAGGCTTCTGAATTCTCACAGTGCATGCACTGCACACTTTTAGGATTCTCCCTTGCACAAGTATGAGATTTGTATACTTCTGGCCACACTCCGACTAGACGTGCCCGGCCTCGCTCAATTCATTTTTATTGAGTGAGGCCACGCATGTCTAGTCAGCACGTGACCACATTTATGCAAATCACCAACACCAGAGAACCTGACAGCATGCAGTGTGCACTGTGAGAATTCAGAATTCTGCAGTCACATAGAATGACTGCAGACTCATCACAAACTTGGACAACTCCTTTAGTATTCCTAACAAATAAAAATATATGAGTTAGTCAGTATCACAAAAAACATTAACATCCAGGTACCTGATAGATGATGTCATCTCTGGAGCCATTCTCTTTCTTTTCTTCTTCATCTTGTCCAGAGTCCATGAGTTTTCTCATCCACAGCCTGTCTCTGCAGACTGCCACTTTCTCCGGTCTTCTGCAGCACATCCCCACAATACGCCCTTTTAAGATAGCAGTGTCATTATAATGCTTCCGAATAAAAATATCTGCCCTATGCTGAGCCCCGGAATAAATAATTGGCCCTCACTATATTAGATTATATATATATTATTACAGATATAGGCAAGTCATGCCCTTCTAAAATCAAGAAAGGCTGGAGTAAAAATCTAAAATCACCCTACCAACACCCAGACGTCGTGACAAAAAAATTTAAAAAAGAAATATCTTTAGGAAGAATGGTGGTGGGTCCATTCAGAACACTGTCCTTATAAGACGTAGTGGTGTCCGCGTTGGGAGTTGTGCCAAAAAAGGAACCCAATACATTCAGACTAATCCACCATTTGTCATATCCAAGGGGCAGGTTAGTAAATGACAACGCGGAACCAAGTATAGTACTATGTACTGTACCTCCTTTGACAAGGCAATCATGCTGGTCTAGAAGTTGGGAAGGGGCTCCCTAATTGCCAAAACAGACATTGAGGGGGCATTCCGGTTACTACCTGTGCCTCTGAATAGTGTCCTCCCATTGGGCTGCTTCTGTGAAGGAGCATATGGAGTGGCCCCCCAAACGCAGGGCAGCGGGGTACTCGGTACCGGGTCTCTCGGTTCTGGGGATGTCACGGTGGCCTGACCCGGTCCGTGGCCCTGCTAAGGGGCGCCCAATTAAAGATGTAGGTGATGGTGTAGGTTGCAGTAAATGACGAGGACACAGGGTTGCAGTCTCTTTAACTCTTTACTGAAGGCTTCAGCATCCACAATCCAGAGCACTGCTAACAGGGCTGGCTGAGACCGGCCGGTCCGAAGGCACATCCAGAGTTCCCTTTGCAGGTGGAAATCAGTAGCCTACCTACTAGCGCCTGGGTGTTGTAGTACTTCCCTGCTGAGCACCACGGAATAGTCCTCACAACTGTCGTGTATGTTTCTGTTCTTTCTCTCCGTCCCCCAGATGATATGGATAGGACGCACCCGTATGACGGGGTAGGCCTGGAGTTATTTTATAGGGACCCTAGAGACGCCCCTCTCCAACAATTGCCTCCGTTGTCTTCATTAGGTGTAAAAGGTGAGACAGCCAACCTAAAGTTAACTGCCCTGCCGTAGCTCAAAGTAATGCGTAGAGTCTATTACTTCCTCGGCGTTCCGGCCGCCGGCTACGCGCCTCAGAAAGATGTTGCCGATCTCGGGGCAAGACTCCTTCTGGTTCTATCGCCTTTGTGCTGTGATCTCGTTTCTCACTTCTCCACAATATACTTCGCTTCGTGTCCTTTCTTAAGATGCCGCCGCAATGAGGTGCAGGCACGGCTCCATAACGATCTGTCCTTTGCTAGGCCTCTGCCAGGATCCCACCCCTGACAGGGACCCCCCTGAATCTTCCCAAGTAACGCTCTCCTCTCACTAGATGTTACCTGGGCAAAACCCAGTCAGCTTCTCTCTAACTTCCTATCCAACCCCCAGTTTTACCAGAGTCTGAGGAGTGGCCTAATACACAGAACCTTTTGCTCCCCCTGGTGGCCAGAGTGTGAAGTGTAATGTGTGACTGTGATACCTGGTCAGGTGAACTCTTTTAGTCCAATCAGACGTACCATCACTCCCCTTAGCGGCAGAGCGACGTTACTGCAACGACCAGGTCTCTGGGGCGCTGCACATACTACATAGATCGCTGTTTGCCCATGGGGTGCTCCATATCCTGCTCACTATTTGAGGTGTTTAGTTGCTTCCTCGAATGGGACGTCATAGACGTTTCTAAGGGGGCACATATTATCCATTACCTCGACGACTTCTTATGCCTGGGCCCAAAAGATTCGCCACAGTGTGAATACACGCGGTAGTCCACCTGTGAGAAGGAGAGAGCTGGAGGCAGAGTGGACACCCCAGAGCCGAGGGGTTAGATTGAGAAAGGAAGAAGGCGGTGTAGCTTGCTTCATGGGTGGGGTACTCTGCTGAGTAGCAGAAATTGCTACTAGGCCCAAAAGGATTTCCTGGGCTAGATGCAGTTAAAAATTAGTCATTAGATAAACAGGCGGTGTAGCTTGCTTCATGGGTGGGGTACTCTGCTGGGTAGCACAAAATTCTACTAGGCCCAAAAGGATTTCCTGAGCTAGATGCCGTTAAAAAATAGTAGTTAGGTAAACAGGCGGTGTAGCTTGCTTCATGGGTGGGGTACTCTGCTGAGAAGCACAAAATGCTGCTAGGCCTAAAAGGATTTCCTGGGCTAGATGCAGTTAAAAATTAGTAATTAGATAAACAGGTGGTGTAGCTTGCTTCATGGGTGGGGTACTCTGCTGAGTAGCACAAAATTCTACTAGGCCCAAAAGGATTTCCTGGGCTAGATGCCATTAAAGAATAGTACTTAGGTAAACAGGCGGTATAGCTTGCTTCATGGGTGGGCTACTCTGCTGCCTAGCAGACACTGAAGCTTTGGAGCAGACCTCTGAATCCCAGGCCATGGTATGAGTAAACAACTCTGCAGACGACCCCACCCACCTGGAATTGACGATGGCAACGTCATGTAAAACACAGCAAGGGGACTAAATAAGAGTCTCCATTTTTTCCAAAAATTCGGCCACAGACACCACTTAAGTGGCATCAATTTCGCCAGAGTTTTTTAAAACGGTTAGTGGGGTGATTTTCAAGACTCATCAAGCTTTTAGTCTCCCCAGGATGACACAGGGGTAGAAAAGTCCTTGCGGATCCAGGATTTGTTCATCTTGATGAACGTTAGTCTGTCTACATTGTCACTGGACAGCCGCGTGCGCTTATCTGTCAGCACACCACCAGCAGCGCTGAACACACGTTCAGAGAGAATGCTGGCTGCAGGGCACGACAAGATCTCCAAGGCATGAGTGGCGAGCTAAGGCCATTTTTCAAGATTAGAAGCCCAAAATGAGCAAGGGTCCAGTTCCACAGTCATGGCATCGATGTTAACTTGGAGATACTCCTTTACCATCCTCTCTAGGCGTTGGCTATGCGTCAGACTTCTTGTCTCCTGTGGCTTTGCAAAGGATGGTCTAAAAAAATCTTGAAATGATTGGAAAAAATTGCTGTTACCACCAGATACGATGTTACTGTTATGGTTTGAGTGATGACTCGATAGTCCCACGGTTGGCAAGTTAGAACTCAGATTCGCTTCGTGCACCACTGGTGTTTTGTGGAAAAGCAGATGTAAGATTCTGTAACAGTCTCTGCTGATACTCCTGCATGCGTGAATCCCTTTCTATGGCTGGAATTATTTCGGCAATTTTACTTTTGTACTAGGGATCTAAGAGTGTGGCAACCCAGTAGTAGGCATTACTTTAGATTCTGACAATCCGAGGGTCATGTTGCAGCTAGTGCAGCAAGAAGGCACTCATGTGTCTTGCGCATCCAGGAGGACCAAGTCCTTGTTGTCTTGGTGGTGGCGAGGTGAGAATCATGCTTCCTTCCTCTGCCCTCTCCCCCCAACCTCGCACAACAGAAATTTGATCAAGGTCTCCCTCATCTGATAAGTCTTCCATGCCCAGCGCCAGTTCGTCCTCCACTTCTTCCTCGCCTCCTGCACCTTTCTCAACAGTTTGGCTGCTACCATGCGCCCTCGGTAATCCCTCTGCCCCAGCCTCCAATGCCAGCCGCCTTGGTGCTGCCGACCGTCTGGACCTTGAAGATATTATCCCTTCCGCATACGACTCCTCCTGTTCCTCCTCCTCCTCTTGTTGCACCACCTGACTCCGAATACTGTTTAAGGTGCACTCCAGCATGTAAATCACCGGAATAGTCATGCTGAAAATGGCATCGTCAGCACTAAACATCTTCGTCGCTATTTCAAAACTGTGCAGAAGGGTGCATAGGTCCCTGATCTGAGACTACTCCTGCAGCGTGATTTGCCCCACCTCTGGATCTTGTTGGCCCAGGCTATACGTCATAACGTATTGCACCAGGGCTCATCGGTGCTGCCACAGTCGCTGCAACATGTGCAGAGTTAAATTCCACCTTGTGGGCACATCGCATTTCAGCCGGTGAACTGGCAGGCCCAGCGACTTCTGTAGAGATGTAAGTCGTTGAGCTACGGGATGCAAATGGCAGAAGTGAGCACACAGCGACCGTGCCCTCTGCAGAAGCCCATCTAGTCCGGGATAGTGGGATAAAAATTGCTGGACAAGCAGATTCAAAACGTGAGCCATACAAGGCACGTGTGTGACATTGCCCCGGAGAAGGGCCGCACCCAGGTTTGCAGCATTGTCGCACACTGCCTTCCCTAGCTGCAGGTTGAGTAGAGACAACCATTGATGGAACTCGGTCTCCAGAGCTGACCACAACTCCTCAGCTGTGTGACTCACATTTCCCAGACATTTCAATGAATACACCGCCTGATGCCGTTGAGCCCTGGTGACAGCATAGTAAGGAGGTGTGCAGGATTCCTTCTGCGCAGTTAGAACGCGGGTGGCATTACCAGACAGTCTTTGGGTGCAGGTGGAGGACCGAGAGGAGGTTGAGGAGGCAGAAGCAGTGGAGGAACTTCTAGATACAGAGGATCGACAAGCAACTTGTGGGGACGGCAAGACTTGGACAGCAGCCCCTTCTCCTGATGTCACCATAGTTACCCAGTTCCCAGTCACCGACATGTAACGCCCCTGTCCATGTCTACTCGTCCAAGTGTCTGTGGTGAAATGCACCCTGTCACTCACAGAGTTTCTCAAGGAAGCGGTGATGTTGTGTGCGACATGCTGGTGTAGCGCAAGCACAGCTTTCTTTGAGAAGTAGTGGCGACTGGGCATCTGGTACTGGGGCACTGCGACGGACATAAGGTCTCAAAAATCCTCTGTGTCCACCAGGCGGAAAGGCAGCATTTCTGTAGCCAACAGCTTGCACATGGTGAAATTCAACCTCTTAGCTTTGTCATGACTAGGAGGAAATGGTCTTTTACTTGTCCACATCTGAGGGACTGAGGGCTGGCTGTTGTGCTTAAATGGGGTTGAGTAGGGTGTCCCCGGAAAACTGCTGGTCTGTGAGAAAGGTGCAGGTGGAGATGTTATGTTGCCTTGATCAAAATGTGGTCTCGATGTCAGAGAGCGCTCAACACCAGCAGGTGTTTCCACTTGCAAATGTCCTCCTGACCACCTACCAATCACACTGGCTGTTGCGGGTAAAGAGGTGGAAGGTCTGCGTCCAAAACCATGTGCGACTGCTGTCCCCACAGTCACAGAGGATGAAGAGGACGCAGATGTACTTGATGGGGCAGACGGTGGTTGACCCGGCCCACTAGGCCGCATTGTAGCACAGTGAGCTTCCCACTGCAACTTATGCCTCATATCCATGTGATGGTTCATGCATAAAGTACTCAAACTAGTCATTTTTTGGCCTCTACTGAGATTTTGGTGACAAATCTTACAGACAACATGAGTTGGGTTATCCTTTGCGATCTCAAAAAATGCCCAGGCTATGCAAGGCTTAGAGCCCGTGAGACTTCTGCTCAGAGGCACAGTTGGGGTTGAGGATGCAGTTGTTGACGTGCTTCCAGTACTCCGTCTCTGTCCAGGAAGGCGCAACCTAACCTCATCATCAGACTCGTCACTAGCATCCTCCTCCACCTCCTCTGCTGACCTCATGGACTGGCAGACTGTGGGTTGACAGTAAGTGGGGTCTCTAACCTTGTCATCATCATCCTGTGTGTTCTCTCACCTGTCGTTCTCAGAGCCAACCTCTTCCTGCCCTGACTGAAAAGTCAAGTTTTCGTTTCAATCAGGTATCTCAGTCTCATCATCATCTTCCTCATTGTCTCCACCAACAGGAGTTACAGTTTGGGAACGAGGGTCTACATTATGCTCAGAACCTTCTTCATCTGGGCCTGGATCCGACTCACAAAGATTCAGGGCATCAGTGCAGATCATTTCCTCATCTGGATTCACAGAAGCTCTGGAGCAAACCTCTGATTCCCAGGCTATAGTATGAGTAAACAGCTCTGCAGACTCAACCATCTGTGTGTACCCCATACTCAGACGGGCGGCTGGAGACTTGGGGGCTGTGAGGAAGCAAGTGCGATTGGGGTGACACCTCTGAGGAGTGGAGTAGTTGTGATGTTGAAGTTGACATGGAGGAGAGCCCACTTGAACGAGCACTTGATATCCTTTCAAGCATCTGCTGTTTTTGTGCCTCATCTGGAATTTTTAGCGATCCTCGTAGCGATGGTCGTAAGAAAGGGATCATATCAGATTGTCCATGAAAATAAGTAGACATCTTACTTTGGCTGGAAGATGGTCTTTCTTCTGCAGATGTTACTGTTGCTTTACCACCTACCCCACGGACACAACCTTTTTTCCCTTTCCAACACGCCTATTCCCCTTTCCACCAGCAGCAGGCCTTTTGCCACTCATTTTGGTGCTTTACATATTGGCAACTCTGTAGTTGTTGGCACAAAATGGAAAGATGGAAACCGAGCAGAGCTGAGTGTCCAAACTGTGCTACTAGGCCCAAAACGATTTACTGGGTTAGATGCAGTAAAAATTTAATGCACAGGTGGTGTAGTTAGCTTCACAGGCAGGCTACTCCGCTGATGTGAAGACACTGCTCCTAGGCCCAAAACGATTTACTGGGTTAGATGCAATAAAAAATTTAGATACACAGGCGGTGTAGCTAGCTTCACAGGCGGGCTAGTCCGCTGATGTGCAGACACTGCTCCTAGGCCCAAAACGATTTACTGGGCAAGTGACGTCAGCAGCGTGATCACATGACCTGATCACACTGCTGGTGTCGCTCTGACCCAGCAGGTAGAGCTTCAATTGTACTCGTGAGTATGATTGATCTCTGGGAGTCGGCGCGCTGCAGTCTCTCTCTGCCGGCTGTCAGCTTGACAGCTGTCTCAGAGAACTGCCGACTACTACACTCAAGAACCTACCCTTATGTCCTTGAGAAAGTCCCAAGTACCCTCTTAATTAAGTATATTATTTATTCCCATGTTATAATGGTACAATGACTGTATCTACTACATATAGGATTCTCTTTAAAGTAATATTGTATACACAGTACTCAATTATTCCATGTAAAACTACTAATTACATGATATGGTCACCTGTATCATTAGGCAAATTTATCATTAGAGACAGTCAACCTTTATGAGAAAAAAGGGATTGAGGCAGCCTAGAGATGTTCTCATGGCTTCATGAATTGGACATTAGAGGCCCTTATCATCTTCTCATTTTGTCACAAGATGTTTAAAGTGCATGTCCCTTTTAAAATGTATTAAACATGATTGATTTTTGATGTTGTAAATGGCTGTAACAGTTATTGATGTTACATTTTACTAGTTTGTAATAAATTCTAAAATATGTCTTTGTTTTATCACTGGTGTTATGTTCTCAAAATACCTAGTACTCGACTAGTGAATCTGCCACTTTAATGTGCAATATTGCAATTTTATTTGCAATGCCAGAGCCCCACATGTGTTCACAATGACTTTGAGAAAGAAATTCTCAGCTAAGATCTCACAACGCCTGGAGTGGACCTCCTCTATGTATTATTATCTCTGGTTAAAATAGTGCAGCCTACAATTATTGCATGTTAGTGGACCTTGCATCCAGGTTTATTATTTTAATTAATAATGTACTGTACAAAACAAAATCCATATACAGAGCTACACAGCTTAAAGGCGTTGCCCAGGTTGAAATTCTGTAGTCACTTAATGACTGTAAACTTTTGAATCCTCACAGTGTGCACACTGCACACTGTCACGATTCTCCCATGCCAGAGGTGAGAGCAGACCTTCATGTGAGTGCAAGTTTGCCATTTTCATACACTTGTATTGTTTTGTTAGGCAGTCCACGTTTAGTCATATTTTGGCCGGAAGTATGCAAATCACACACTTATGGTATTGTTACGGCCACTCTCGCCGCTGACATTCCAGACAGTGTGCGCATGCTGTGAAGATTCAAAAGTTTGCAGTCACTTCAAGTCTGGAACCCCTTTAATAATAATAATAATAATAATAATTTTTATTTATATAGCGCCAACATATTCATCAGCACTTTACAATTAAGCGGGGACATGTACAAACAATAAATTCAGTACGAGTTAAGACAATTTAAACAGTGAAATTAGGAGTGAGGTCCCTGCTCGCAAGCTTACAATCTACAAGGAAATGGGGGGACACAATAGGTGAAAAGTGCTTGTTATTTCAGGTCTGGCAATTATAATACATAGGGATTTTCATACAAAGCTGCATGATCCGGTCATCAGCCCGTGTGTTTAAGTGCAATAGTCAAGTATCAAGTGCAGTTAATCGTGTGCTTGGAGGGTGTGGAGACAGATGAATAGTAGGGTGCAGATTCAGAGTAATATTTGGAGGGAGAGAACAGGGCAAAGTTAGTTTACTGAGTAGTTGGTGTGGTAGGCTTGTTTGAAGAGATGGGTTTTTAAAGCTCGCTTGAATAGGTCGGGGCTAGGTATCAGTCTGATCGTCTGGGGAAGTGCATTCCAGAGAGCTGGCGCAGCACGAGAGAAGTCTTGGAGACGAAGGTGCGAGGTTCGGATTACAGGGGATGTTAGTCTTAGGTCGTTTGTAGAACGGAGGGCACGTGTAGGGCGATGTACAGAGATGAGAGAGGAGATATAAGGCAGCGCAGAACTGTGCAGAGCTTTGTGGGTGAGAGAGATGAGTTTATACTGGACCCTGTAGCGAATGGGTAGCCAGTGTATTGACTGGCACAAGATGTTGAATTTAGATGATGTTGGTCCTAGCTCCACTCTCTTCCTCCTTCTCTGATCTTAAAATGGTTTATCAAGAAATCTTAATCTCCTGGCGCAGTTTGGTATAAAAAAAAACCAAGCCTCACTATTCTCGCTGTCCACCGCTGAGTCTATGGTGCTGCTCCCAATGTCTGGCATTGGCTGCAGCGCTGATATCACAATAACAGCTCATGAGCCAATCAGTGAGCTCAGCAGTTCTGCCAGTGTGACAGAATATCCCACTAAGAGACGCTGAATCTACTGATTGGCTGCCCACTGTCGATGTGACATCAATGCAACACCCAATGTCAGACAATGAAAGCAGCGCCAAAGACTTACCAGGGAACAGTGACTATTGCAAGGTTGTTTTCTTTTTTTTTTTATTCCAAACTATTCTGGGGAACTAAGATTTCTTGAAATGGGACAACCTGTTTAATAACTGTTTTTGATAACTCTTCAGATAGCATAGATCATGGATACTGCTGATGATAACTTTATGCAGCCCTGTAGTACCACATTTCTGTGTAAAAGAATCGAAATGCTGTCTTCTAAAAGTGAAGAGTTGTTGCAAAGAAATAGAAATGGCATAGGCAGCAGAAAAGTTTACAAGTCTAATTAAATATAATTCCTGTGTTTCTCCAACTCATTGACCAGTTTGTAAAATAAGTAATTAAGTGTAAAATTAAAGGATACAGTTCCTGATTGTTAAGATATTACTAAATCTGAGTTCGTTAAAAACAAGCAAAATACAAGTGAAAACACCACTTAAGAGGAAAATAGAATAAAAAAATAACACATAACAGTTCGAGCTCGAGTTAGGGGTTCATTGTCCTCACCTTTCGTGTTTATAAAAAGGAAAATAAACAGGGTTGCCCACTTTCCCCCCCTGTTTGTACGTGATAGTAATGTAACATTTGGCTTATGCCATTAGAAATAATGGGAATAAACATGGGTACAAAATAGTCTCAAAGTCTTATAAGACAGCTTTAAGTGCAGATGATTTGCTCCTTTACATCTCTCAACCTCAAATTTCTTTACCGCCTTGATGGGGAGTTTGATAAATTTGGATTCCTTACTCATTTTAAAGTAAATTGTGCTAAATCGGAAGCTTTAAATATTTCCCTTCCTCAAAAAGAGGTTCTACGAGTAATAGATAAGTTCCCCTTTAAGTGGCAAGTGGAGACACTGAAATACTTGGGAGTGCTCATTCCTTCGGAGCTCAATAAACTTTTTGAACTTAATTATCAGTTTGTTCTACAGAGATCCTGTAAGGATCTCATGACTTATGGTCCTGGTTTGGAAAGATGAATGCCATTAAAATGGGCATTTTGCCTCATTTTTTTGTATATTTTTCAGACTGTCCCTATCTCCCCCCTATAGTTTTTTTCCGCAACTTGAGCTTGGCCCTGTTTAGGTATATTTGGGATACGTTTAGACCTCGAATAGCCATGCAAACTATCACTCATCTCAGATCTTTGGGTGTGCAGGTCTTCCTAATTTCAAAAAGGTATTTCCAGGCTTCCTCCCTGGAAAGATTAACAGATTGGCATTTCCATTCAAATGCAAACAGTGGGTAGGCCTAGAAGAAGAGGAATCATATATTACTTTGAAGCACCTCCCTTGGAATTCAGGAGATTTTTTCCCTTTGGTAGACTGTCCTTTAACTAAAACAAATCTTTTCTCAGTTGAAGGGAAGTGGAGGATATCTGTTTTTCTCAAGTGCTAGAGAACGGTAGATTACCTTCTTTCGTCTCTTTACAGGCTCAGTCTCCATCCAGAAACGTATGTGGTTTGAGTACCTGCAACTGCAATCTTCTTCAGCAGCTAATAACTTTGATAAAATACTGCCATCTGATCTTTCCTTTTCTGAGAAGCTGTTTTTGCAGAAATCCCCTCCGGAACATGCCATTTCTTTTATCTATAATGGATTGAGTAAAGAGGGGAACAGAGGGATAGTTAATTTTCAGCAGGCCTGGGAAAAGGACCTTGGTGTGAGCTTGTTTCCTTCAGATTGTGAAAAAGGATTCCTGATTAATCACAAACTCTCTAGTGCTTGCACAGCACAGAGGAAGAATTACAAGATCCTTACGAGGTGGTATCATTACCCTTCTAACCTACATTTTTCCTACAGTTTCTGATATCTGCTGGAGGTGCAGGAGTGAGATGGACTCTATGATACACATATGGTGGAAGTGTACCCCTTTTAGGATAAAATATTTGCGAATTATCGGTTGATTATGGGAAATGTAATTGTGGGGTCCCCTCAAATTGCTCTTCTCTCAATATTACCCTCTTCAATAGGGTCCCAAAAGAAAGATTTTCCCATATTTTTGCTTAACGGCTACTCAGACGGTGATTCCTCGTTACTGGAAATTATCTCATCCCCCCACTGCAGTAGATTGATATAACAAAATGGTTAACATATGCAGAATGGAGGAACTTTCTGCTGATGCTACTGGAGCGCCTGGCAAATTTAGGATTATTTGTAGTGGTTGGATCTTATTTTAAAATTCGTCAAGACTTTCATGGTTTGTTCTGGTGGAATAGTTTATTGGAAAAGACCTGGATTGGTGCTAGTGGATTTGTGATGGAATATTCATTGAGATACAAGGACTCCCCCCCCCCTTCTATATTTCCCCCTCTGGTATTTCTCTTCTCTTTTCAGCTTTTCTTTTTATAGAGGTCTTCCTTGGAAGTCCTCTCTAATAAGCGTTTCTGTTTTTTCTTCAGTAGCCAATTGGTTTGCTTGACTTCATTTTGGTATAATTGTTCAGGATATTATCCTATAAATCACCATAGCTTCTGTTTGTAAGTTTTGCTGTTAGTTCATTTGCGGTAATCTTTCTTAATTTTGCAACTTTTATCATTGTATAATTGTGAAATAATCTATTTCTTTTATCAATATAAATAGATTCAACATTAAAAAGGACACATGACCCAATTTTGTCCAATAAGAACAACCACAACATGAATGGGAATAATTGTCATTCGCGTGGTCAGCTGTTATCGCTTTGGGGTGGGGCGAGGGGAAGCTGAATCCTACAGTAAAAAGTTTGAATCCCAGAGAAGGTGCTACTTTTTGTAAGCAGCTCATCCCTCATAGAGATAGGGCCAGAGGAGATAGAGATAGTGTCGTAACCTGCAGTGTAATGTGAAATATACATTTATTTGAAATAGTTAGAAGTGTTTGTCAACTTTCCCATTCAAGCAGCTTGGTTAATATTCCATTTGAAAACTAAAAGAGCACCACTATGTGTCAGAGGTTGTGTCAATTGGATTCTACAAAATCCATTTTTGAGGGTTTGCTTCATTGATTTTAGACATACAGTACAAACCAAAAGTTTGGACACACCTTCTCATTTAAAGATTTTTCTGTATTTTCATGACTATGAAAATTGTACATTCACACTGAAGGCATCAAAACTATGAATTAACACATGTGGAATGATATACTTAACAAAAAAGTGTGAAACAACTGAAATTATGTCTTATATTCTAGGTTCTTCAATGTAGCCACCTTTTGCTTTGATGACTGCTTTGCACACTCTTGGCATTCTCTTGATGAGCTTCAAGAGGTAGTCACCAGGAATGGTCTTCCAACAATCTTGAAGGAGTTCCCAGAGATGCTTAGCACTTGTTGGCCCTTTTGTCTTCACTCTGCGGTCCAGCTCACCCCAAACCATCTCGATTGGGTTCAGGTCTGGTGACTGTGGAGGCCAGGTCATCTGGCGCAGCACCCCATCACTGTCCTTCTTGGTCAAATAGCCCATACACAGCCTGGAGGTGTGTTTGGAGTCATTGTCCTGTTGAAAAATAAATGACGGTCCAACTAAACGCAAACCGGATGGAATAGCATTCTGCTGCAAGACGCTGTGGTAGCCATGCTAGTTCAGTATGCCTTCAGTTTTGAATAAATCCCCAACAGTGTCACCAGCAAAGCATCCCCACACCATCACACCTCCTCCTCCATGCTTCACGGTGGGAACCAGGCACGTAGAGTCCATCCGTTCACCTTTTCTGTGTCGCACAAAGACACGGTGGTTGGAACCAAAGATCTCAAATTTGGACTCATCAGACCAAAGCACAGATTTCCACTGGTCTAATGTCCATTCCTTGTGTTCTTTAGCCCAAACAAGTCTCTTCTGCTTGTTGTCTGTCCTTAGAAGTGGTTTTCTTGCAGCTATTTTGCCATGAAGGCCTGCTGCACAAAGTCTCCTCTTAACAGTTGTTGTAGAGATGTGTCTGCTGCTAGAACTCTGTGTGGCATTGAACTGGTCTCTTATCTGAGCTGCTGTTAACCTGCGATTTCTGAGGCTCGTGACGCCGATAAACGTATCCTCAGAAGCAGAGGTGACTCTTGGTCTTCCTTTCCTGGGGCGGTCCTCATGTGAGCCAGTTTCTTTGTAGCGCTTGATGGTTTTTGCCATTGCACTTGGGGACACTTTCAAAGTTTTCCCAATTTTTCAGACTGACTGACCTTCATTTCTTAAAGTAATGATGGCAACTCAATTTTCTTTACTTAGCTGCTTTTTTCTTGCCATAATACAAATTCTAACAGTCTATTCAGTAGGACTATCAGCTATGTATCCATCAGACTTCTGCACAACACAACTGATGGTCCCAACACCATTTATAAGGCAAGAAATCCCACTTATTAAACCTGACAGGGCACACGTGTGAAGTGAAAACCATTTCCGGTGACTACCTCTTGAAGCTCATCAAGAGAATGCCAAGAGTGTGCAAAGCAGTCATCAAAGCAAAAGGTGGCTACTTTGAAGAACCTAGAATATAAGACGCAATTTCAGTTGTTTCACACTTTTTTTTTAAGTATATCATTCCACATGTGTTAATTCATAGTTTTGATGCCTTCAGTGTGAATGTACAATTTTCATAGTCATGAAAATACAGAAAAATCTTTAAATGAGAAGGTGTGTCCAAACTTTTGCTCTCTACTGTATATCCGAAGAAAAGCAACTGCTAAATAATTATTAAGTCATAATTCAAACTTCAAGGATTTCTCTTTTTCCTTTGGTATTTGATGACTCGATTTTTTTTAACTAGAGTAGTACAAATGTGACAGCTGTACAATTTATGTGATACGGCTTACAGAAAATAAAAGGCTTTGTTATGAGAACGTCCTTCAAGAATGCCAGAATCCTGTTTTACAACAGTGAACACAATGATCTTGTTATTTGATATGGCTTTTGTGGTTTTATGGCAATGTCTACGGAGATATTAGGGAATCTATGGAATTCTTGTAAAATCAATTTTGAGAATATAAGGGAATATAAAGCATTATAGGACAGTAACATACTGTATGTGGCATAGTAAAGTGGTATTATTTTACATTGCTCTCTGTTCAATTGATCTTTGCTTGACAATTCAGGGAATTGGAACTTAGCTAACATACAGAGGAGCGTCAACAATCTATTTATATAATTGCCTTGTAATGTTTTCATTTCCTGTTCTGTCCAGATGTCACTGTATCCCAGAATTCCAAATGGAGGAAGTTCACCATTTGCTTGTGTTCCTCCAGAGTTTGTTGCTGACACGTACAAGAAAAATATTTTTAGCGCTGGCTCAAATCCCTTCTGTATTCTGCAGTAATAATGCTCTTACCTGCAATTCGTCTGCGGTGAGCTGTTGCAGTAGGGATAGCGTATTACAGCTATCTAGTCAGGGATTATTGTCTTATAAATTATTATCCTTGCTGCTACTTTTTTCCATACACTCATCGACAGATTTGTAGTTTTTTCGGTGATCTGTACTCAGAAGTTCATTAAAACAGGCAAAATTAACTGATTTAATGTGTCCATTCACAGTTTCACTGCAGCAGCTGTGAGTAATAGGTAGTCATGGGAGATTTTACGCTACTGGAGCTGAAATTACCACTTCTGAACTCTCCAGTGCTTTGTTTCCATCCATTTCTGGGTGCTTCTTGAAGTATGTTTTGGTTCATTCTCCTGCTGGAAGACCCATGTGCTATGATGCAAACCCTGCTTTCTGATTCTGGACACTACATAGCCACTCTAAATCTTTTGGGAATCTTCACATTTTATGATGCCTTGCATACAGTCAAGGCACCCAGTGCCAGAGGCACCGAAACAATCCCAAAATATCCTTTGAACCTTCACGATATGTGACTGTAACTACTGTGTTCTTTTATTTGTAGGCCTCATTCCATTTACCGTAAACAGTAGAATGATGTGCTTTAGGAAAAAGCTCTGTCTTGGTCTCATCTGTCCAGAAGACGCCTGCTGGCCCTCTAAAAATAGTGGGGGCGCCTGCTGACCCTCTATATATTGTGAGGGCCGGCTGCTAGCCCTCTAACAATAGTAAGGGCTGCCTAATTGCCCTCTACAAATAGTTAGGGCCATCTGATGGCCATGAAAAAATGTTTTTTGTGACTTTCAAAGTCCCTCCTTCATAAATTAAAGGGAACCTGTCACCCCCCAAAATCGAAGGTGAGCTAAGCCCACCAGCATCAGGGGCTTATCTACAGCATTCTGGAACGCTGTAGATAAGCCCCCGATGTATCCTGAAAGATGAGGAAAAGAGGTTAGATTATACTCACCCAGGGGCGGTCCCGCTGCGGTCCGGGTCCGATGGGCATCGCGGCCCGGTCCGGGGCCTTCCATCTTCTTACAATGACGTCCTCTTCTTGTATTCACACTGCAGCTCCGGCACAGGTGTACTTTGTCTGCCCTGTTGAGGGCAGAGCAAAGTACTGCAGTGCGCAGGCACCAGGAAAGGTCAGAGAGGCCCAGCACCTGCACACTGCAGTACTTTGCTCTGCCCTCAACTGGGCAGACAAAGTACGCCTGCGCCTGAGCCGCAGAGTGAAGACAAGAAGGGGATGTCATCAAATGAAGATGGGAGGCGCGGGACCGGACCGCGACGCCCATCAGACTGGACCGACCACCAAGGTGAGTATAATCTAACCTCTTTTTCTCATTTTTCAGGATACATCGGGAGCTTATCTACAGCATTACAGAATGCTGTAGATAAGCCTCTGATGCTGGTGGGCTTAACTCACCTTCTATTTTGGGGGTGACAGGTTCCCTTTAAACAAAATGTGTCTGATTATGTCTCACACACCACATGCCCATATAAGGTGGTAAAATGTTAAAATTACATGTCTTGGTTATTGTGTTTTTTCAACATTAAATGCTATACAAACATGCAAAAAGGCAGCAAAAATACTACTTATGAACACAGCCCAACATGTGTAGGAACATTTTTTTCTCTTATTTATTTTGTCTTATATATAAGTAATTATCCTGGTAAAATGTTTCTTAACATCTTTTCCTGTAAAAATCCGTTTGATCTTAGGTTTTGCTTGTTTTATTGTCAGTTTGTATAAGTGGCGTAATATTCTGACAACATTGTTCCCAGCAGCATCCTGGGATTCAGAAATGCTTTCAGGGGTCTTTCCCATGCTGTTACCATGCCATTTCATGGCAGTTTCCATCTATGTCTGCAATTTTTCGACCCCTCCAGACCACCGGTTTACCGTTAACTTCCATTATACTCATTACTTGGGTCGAGCACCCTAGCATTATGATTTGCTTGAAACAAGTAACCAGCACCCGAGCATTTAAGTGTTGCTCATCACTAGTTGAGATTCTCCGCATCGCCCGGCATTCCTGACTCCTATTTTGATTAGCCGGGCTGGTGCTATTACATCATTGCGGCATGATGCACATGATATCAAAAGGGTAGTCGGGAAAGCCGGGAGGTAAGAAGACTAGAAGACCTCTCATCCATCAGGCTGAAATTACTGACCTGGTTGATGGACCACAGTCCTTCAAATCAATTCTCCCATCTCTAGAGGAAACATGAAACAAAGGATAAGAATGAAAAGCATAAACATGGAAATATAGAAGCTGTAAGTAGTAGAACTCAAACACTTCACAAGTAAAAATCTATAGAATCAAGGATGTCCGTAGTAAGTATTAGCAGGACCCATGTGTTTTGCTAAGTACATATTTTATTTGGGCACAAAGTTCAGCCTATACATGTAAAAATGCTCTCTCGTATATTTAAAGTGTTAAATGACTTCTGTTAATTACACATATTCCAAAAGAGTTCCTATTTAATGTATCTGCATCAGAAGCATTCCGTCTATTATACTTTTTAGCTCAACTGTGTGGAAAAGGCTGCATACTTCATCATGTTTTTTTTTTAAATTAAATCAAGTAATGGGCACACAGGTGCCAAGCATATGACATTTAAAGGGAACCTGTCACCCCCCCCCCTCCCCCAGTAGTTTTAAACTAAAAGAGCCACCTTGTGCAGCAGTAATGCTGCATTCTGACAAGGTGGCTCTTTTAGTTCTGGGTGCTGTAACTAGGGAAGTAATCCGTTTTTTCATTTGTCAGGAATACCTGGTCTTCAGTCAAGGAGGCCGGCGTTTCCCCCCTGCTTTAGACGCCACACAGCTGTCACTCACATCTTCTTGGCGCTGCCTCCTCCTCACCGCTGTTTTGAAAATAGCCGGCGCCTGCGCTCTTTTCCCCTGCCTGGTGCAGGCGCAGTGAGCGCTGTCCGTCTTTCCTCATATGCAGCCCAGCTGACTGCGCCTGCGCGGCCGCCCTGCCTGTGAATCCCAGCCCCGCAATGTGAATAAATCATAAGTCACTGCGGGGCTGGGAATCACAAGTCTATGGGTACGTGTAAAACATCGGCCTGCACTCGGACTGTGATCCAAGTGCACTCCGATTTGCACAAACACGAAGAACGTAATTTTTCCATCTTTTCCATTCTCTATCCTCTCCCCACCTGTGGTAACATTACAGTTGTGGCCAAAAGTATTGACACCCCTGCAATTCTGTCAGATAATACTCAGTTTCTTACTGAAAATGATTGCAAACACAAATTCTTTGTTATTACTATCTTCATTTAATTTGTCTTAAATGAAAAAGCACAAAAAGAATTGTACTAAAGCCAAATTGGATATAATTCCACACCAAACATAAAAAAGGGGGTGGACAAAAGTATTGGCACTGTTCGAAAACACATGTGATGCTTCTCTAATTTGTGTAATTAACAGCACCTGTAACTTACCTGTGGCACCTAACAGGTGTTGGCAATAACTAAGTCACACTTGCAGCCAGTTGACATGGATTAAAGTTGACTCAACCTCTGTCCTGTGTCCTTGTGTGTACCACATTGAGCATGGAGAAAAGAAAGAAGACAAAAGAACTGTCTGAGGACTTGAGAAACCAAATTGTGAGGAAGCATGAGCAATCTCAAGGCTACAAGTCCATCTCCAAAGACCTGAATGTTCCTGTGTCTACCATGCGCAGTGTCATCAAGAAGTTTAAAGCCCATGGCACTGTGGCTAACCTCCCTAGATGTGGACGGAAAAGAAAAATTGACAAGAGATTTCAATGCAAGATTGTGCGGATGTTGGATAAAGAACCTCGACTAACATCCAAACAAGTTCAAGCTGCCCTGCAGTCCGAGGGTACAACAGTGTCAAGCCATACTATCCGTCAGCGTCTGAATGAAAAGGGACTGTATGGTAGGAGACCCAGGAAGACCCCACTTCTTACCCCGAGACATAAAAAAGCCAGGCTGGAGTTTGCCAAAACTTACCTGAAAAAGCCTAAAACGTTTTGGAAGAATGTTCTCTGGTCAGATGAGACAAAAGTAGAGCTTTTTGGGCAAAGGCATCAACATAGAGTTTACAGGAGAAAAAAAGAGGCATTCAAAGAAAAGAACACGATCCCTACAGTCAAACATGGCGGAGGTTCCCTGATGTTTTGGGGTTGCTTTGCTGCCTCTGGCACTGGAGTGCTTGACCATGTGCATGGCATTATGAAGTCTGAAGACTACCAACAGATTTTGCAGCATAATGTAGGGCCCAGTGTGAGAAAGCTGGGTATTCCTCAGAGGTCATGGGTCTTCCAGCAGGACAATGACCCAAAACACACTTCAAAAAGCACTAGAAAATGGTTTGAGAGAAAGCACTGGAGACTTCTAAGGTGGCCAGCAATGAGTCCAGACCTGTATCACATAGAACACCTGTGGAGAGATCTAAAAATGGCAGTTTGGAGAAGGCACCCTTCAAATATCAGGTACCTGGAGCAGTTTGTCAAAGAAGAATGGTCTAAAATTCCAGCAGAGCATTGTAAGAAACTCATTGATGGTTACCGGAAGCAGTTGGTCGCAGTTATTTTGGCTAAAGGTTGTGCAACCAAGTATTACGCTGAGGGTGCCAATACTTTTGTCTGGCCCATATTTGGAGTTTTTTGTGAAATGATCAATGTTTTGCTTTTTGCTTCATTGTCTTTTGTGTTTTTTCATTTAAGACAAATTAAATGAAGATAATAATACAAAAGAATTTGTGTTTGCAATCATTTTCAGGAAGAAACTAAGTATTATCTGACAGAATTGCAGGGGTGTCAATACTTTTGGCCACAACTGTATATTCACCTTAGGCCAGGGTTACACAAGCGTTGATTCTCTAATTTGAGCGAATGGGATTATAGTAAACTGACAGTTTGAATCGAGTTTCATTAGCATATTTGAGCCAGTTGTCTATCTTGAGAGAATTGTCGCACGTATGACCCTGGCCTAAGGGTGAATATTTACTTTATAAGGATTGTCCCATATAGGATATGAATGACCGATGCACAGAACAGGTGATACATTTCTCATCGCTGGGGGTCTGTACCACTGGGATCCTCCATGTTCTTCCTCATTGGACAATAGTTTCGACAAGTAGCTTGACCGGAGCAGTGATCATGTGTGCACCACTGTATTTACTGTATATGAAGCTACTGGACAAACCCAAGATCAATACTTTGCTGTTTCTATTGGCACCATAGACATTGAACAGAGTAATAAATAACTGCAATAAAATATATCACATGTACTACAACCGTGTATCACTCCTAACAGGGTACTAAGTCAAAGTCCAGAAAAATCCCTAAACATATGCAACTTTCTAATTACAAATTTAGATCTTAGTGGGTTTTGCTGGGCTGTGTTTCATTTCATGTATAGCAGATGGAAGCCATTTTATGTCAAGTTTAGGATAAGGAGCAGAAAAGGTCAAACTATCATGGGATTACTAGATGCCTGAAAAGGTCAAACTATGAACATGTAGGAACAGACTGAATTATGGAACTTCAACCAACCTAGCATCATTTCTGGAGCACTGTAAGGGCAGACAGCAATGGTTATACTGTCCTCCATTTATCCAATTGAAATCTAATAGGTTTAATCACAATGTCCAAGCATGACATTGATTTTAACCATTTTTATTGAATCTTTCTTGTTATATAGTTATACGGTTAGTGAGTTGAAGAGAAGAAATAAGTTCATGATATTCAACTTTTCATAAATATCAGTCGTTCCAGAGGAAGACAAAAAACACCCTTCAAGGGAATCTTTTTGCAGGTTTTTGTACCACTTACTAAAATCATCCATGTTAAGTCGCTGTAATACTGGATAATTTCAGACTTTCATTTTAGCAATCTGTGTTTCTTTTTCAGAGAAACCCCTTGTCCAATGTTTTTTATGTTAGTGAGGCGCAAGAGCTTGGCACTTGGTCTTGCACTTACAGCTCTCTGGCCCCTCTCCCACTTTTGGCTCACAGTAAAAACTAATACCTTTAAAATATACCTTTTAATTTCTTTTCATTAAAAATACACAGCAAACAAACTAACTATAGTACACCTAAACAGGCCAATTAGATTGGTCAGAAATAGATTATAATGGTATACCAGAGATAAACACTACGGCTTCATTTACCCCTATTAATCCCTAAGGACACCCCTACTGTCTAGCTGGAAACAATATCTGGTCATATCCACAGAATTAAATCCACCAAGATATCTGTGTGTAGCCGGGTACAAATTATGAGGGGTACAGGTGGTATTTAGGAGGGGTGGAAGATGGAAGGGAAAGGGAAAAAGGGTCATTAAAGGCGCTTAGGTGTGATAGTGACCAAATTCTGATAAAGGACCCTTGTCCTACAACCATGCTGTCTTTTCTGATGTCTTTAATCTTTTGACACGGATGGTCCCATTTCCATGCTGATTAGCTTTGATAATGGGAGGGAAACACGTCAAGGCTGTTGTGACATCTATTATTAATAACAGATAAGCTTTTTTCTTTTACTCACTCAATTTTGTGAATATGACCAGACATTGTTTGTGGCTAGACAGGGAATAACAGGGTGAATCTAGGGGTAGCGATCGTTGAGCGGGGGCACCAGTTTTGCATACAAGCTAGAGTGCCAACCTCCGCAGTTAGGTAGGGGCGTCCTTAGAGATTAATAGAGGTAAATAAGGCCGTAGTGTTTATCTCTGGTATACAATTATATTATTCCTTTCTGAGCTTTTCTGTGCACCTGAACAGTAGTTTCCCTCCACATATGGGGTATCTGCATACCCAGGAGAAATTTGACAACAAATATCCATTGTTTCCAAAGTTCCATTTTCTACAGCTACCCTTGTGAAAATAAAAAAAATTGGGGCTAAAAGAAGATTTTTGTGGAATTTTTTTTTTATTTTCACTTCTCTCCATTATAAATTTCTGTGAAGCACCTGGGGGTTCAAGGTGCTCATCACACATCTAGATACATTCCTTGAGGGGTCAAGTTGCCAAAATGAGGTCACTTATGGGGGTTTCCACTGTTTAAGCATATCAGGGGATCTCCAAATGCGACATGGCATCCACTAATGATTCCAGACAATTTTGTGCTCCAAAAGTCCAATGGTGCACCTTTCCTTCCGATCCCTGCCGTGCACCCAAACAGTAGTTTTCCCCCACATAGGTGGTATCGGCATGCTCAGGAGAAATTATACAACATTCTTTGTGGTCCGTTTTCTCCTGTTATCCTTGTGAAATTAAAAAAATGGGGGCTGAAAGAACATTTTTGTGGGAAAAAATAGATTTTTTATCTTTACAGCTCTACGTATTAAACGTCTGAGAAACACCTGGGAGTTCAAGGTGCTCACTATCCTTCTAGATACATTCCTTGACGGGTTAGTTTACAAAATGGGGTCACTTGCGAGGGGTTTCCACTGTTTAGGCGCATCAATGGCGCTCCAAATGCAACATGTCATCCGCTAATGATTTCAATAAATTTTTCACTCCAAAAGTCCTTCCCTTCTGAGCCCTGCCATGCGGACCAAACAGTAGTTTTCATCCACATATGGTGTAGCAACGTACTCAGGAGAAATTTCACAAAATGTTTTGAGGTCTATTTTCTCCTTTTACCCTTGTGAAAATAAAAAATTGGGGGCTAAAAACATTTTTGTGGGAAAAATGTGATTATTTTATTTTCACGACTCTACATTATAAACTTCTGTGAAGCACTTGGGGCTTAAGGTGCTCACTAGACATCTAGTTACATTCCTTGGGGGGTCAACTTTCCATAATGGGTTCACTTGTGGGGGGTTTCCAATGATTAGGCACATCGGGGGCTCTCCAAATGAGACATGGTGTCCGCTAATTATTCAAGCCAATTTTGTGCTCCAAAAGTCCAATGGCGCTCCTTCCCTTCCAAGCCCTGTTGTGCACCCAAACAGTAGTTTTCCTTCACATATGGGGTATGGGCGTACTAAGGAAAAATATCACAACACACTCTGGGGTCCATTTTCTCCTGTGGTTTTGAGTACTTTGAGGGGTGAATTTTTTAGAATGGTGTCACTTTCGGGTATTTTCTGTCATATAGGACCCTCAAAGTCACTTCAAATGTGATGCGGTCACTAAAAAATGGTTTTGTCAATTTTGTTGGAAAAATGAGAAAACGCTCATCAACTTTTAACCCCTCTAGCTTCATAGCAAAACAAATTATTTAAAAAATTGTGCTGATGTAAAGTAGACACTTGTGAAATGTTATTTATTAACTATATTATGACACGTAACTCTCTGGTTTAAGGGCATAAAAGGTTTGAAAATTGCAAAATTTTCAAAATTCCCCCACATTTCTGATTTTTTTCACAAATAAACGCAAGTCCTATCTAACAAATTTTACCTCTACCATGAACCATGGACCCCCTGACGAAGGAAGGAATCCGAAACGCGCGTTGGGGTGCGTGTATCAGGACACGGCCATTCACCAGGTATTAACCTGTAATCTCGATAGCTCTCCCTGCTTGTTTGCACATTATGCGTTAGCGTTCCCTGTTTCTTTGCACATCAGGCTGTATTGTAATGGCGGATTTTGGCCACAACACCATATAAATAATTTTTTTTGCATGCTATTCTTTGGCACATAACTTTGAGCACTCTTGCACTTTTTGCTAAGAATCACTTTATCTGATCTATACATAGTATAGAGTGTCTCAATTGTTTTTTTGTTTTTTTTACATATATGAATTTTTTCAGCACATTTGCACTTTAACTGTTTTTTCACATATAAGCAGTGAGATTTAGGGAGTACTAGTGTAATTGGCCGGCATAATATATGCTATCATTTTCTTGTCCTGTATTGAAATATTGATTTTAAGCAATTAACTATTTTATTGTGTTATTGTTAGAATATATATTGAATAAAACATTATTTTTATACATATTTCCTTGTTCTGGTGCACTCTGGTTATCTATATATAGGTGTCTGGGCAGGTGTCTCCACTAGGTGGCGGTGGTCACTCACGTACACAGTATACCAAGTATTGGTGAAATATAGACACTGAGGAGAAAATATATAAGATTGTATTCCCTGAATTTATGGTATAACTGTGTTTTAACTACATGAAGTACAATATGAAGTACAATACTATCTCAGAATCAGTGGGATCCGTTGAAGCATTCCAGAGTTTTTACCTCATAAAGCCAAACTGGTCAGAACTGTAAAATTTGCCCTGGTCATGAAGGTGAAAACAGGCTTGGGGGGGGGGTAAAGGGGTTAAACAAACCGGAGGAATAATAATATAGTTGTGTTAATGTTCATATAATGTATGTTCATTTAGATTGAACTGCTCTGAAGGTTAAAGAGATTGTACAGTTTGATTAAAAGCAAAGCCACAGAAAGGGAATTTAAAATTTCCCCCAAAATTCAAGAATTAACACAGCAAAAGAGTGCAAAAGTATTTACCTGCGCAGGTCTCAGAAACTAATGTACTATCATGACGCAACAAACCCCCTTAATAAAGATGGAGGCAACACAGGTGCAAAACCTTTGTTGCCGCCATCTTGCTGTGGCTTTACTTTTAATATTAGTGTCGGGACTCGCAAGTATGAGAACCTTGACACCGGTAGCATGTTTGTGTATTTTGGCCAAAATATTGATCAATAGCTCATGTATTGAATATTTTCTCTGCACGTTACATATTTTTTCAGGGAGCAGCCAAGCCCATTAATTTTGTCCTTGTAATCTAGGGTGTCTGACCTCATGGGGTGCATTTAGTGCTGGGCAGCATGCCTAATCTAATAGTAGGGGCGTCACTAATAGGCTGTAAGCCAAACATTGTGCACTAACTGTGTGTGACCAGCACCCTATGCAAGACTTTTTTTGTGTGCAAAGTTAATGCTAAGCAATCCCTCCCTCCATGAACTGGCATTTTGTGAATGGTTGTCTCATCAGTATTTTGCACCTGTATTGCCTCCATCTTTATTAAGTGTGTTTGCTACATTCTGATAGTGTATTAGTTTTTGAGACATGGGCAAGTAAATACTGTTGCCCTCTTTTGCTGTGTTAATAGATTGTACAGTTTGGATAACTCAATTTTGTAGCATACCTATACCCTAGTATAGCGTTCTGATTTAATAGAAGTGGTCCTTTGTTCAAGATCCTCATCTTTTGGTCTGAACAGAGAAATACTTTAGAGAGTCTTTAGCTCTGGAGGACCTGTTCTGTTCAATCCAATGACTTTATGGGCACTGACTAATGCTTGAAGCGAAACTGTCACCAGGTTTGGCCGACATGAGTTATGGCCGCCACCTTTCAGGGATGATATACAGCATTCTATAGTGCTGTATATCTGCCCCCAACCTGTAAGAGAAGAAAAATAACTTGTATAATACTCACCTGTGAGGCGGTCCATTCCGAGGGGTGTTGCTCTTCTGGGTCCAGTGCCTCCCATCTTCTTGTGATGCCATCCCCCTTCTTGGTATGTTTGGATGACGCATCCCTGCATCATCCACACAGTCTCCTCAGCACCGAAGAGCGACACTCCTTGGCAAGTGAGTATAATAAAAGATCTATTTCTTCTCTGACAGGTCAGGTTGGGGGCAGATATACAGCATTATAGAATGCTGTATATCAGCCCCGAAAGGTGGTGGCTGTAACTCTTGTCAGCCAAACCTGGTGACAGGTTCCTTTTAAATACTGTTGATATTTTAGAAAGATTTTCTTTTAGTGAAATGCATTTATTTTTGCTCAAAAATAGTTTTGTGATAAAGTTGGTTTTAAAAACCTTTAGCTGCTTGCCTAATGCAGCTACAATTCCCCACATTACATTGTAGACTGCAGAATGCCATTCACTAGCAAATCAACTGGATGCCTGACTGATGGCTTGGTCTCTATCCCCTTTTTCTCCTCTCCTAAACAGTCTTATAAGGTGATTTATGATCAAATAGTTTGCCGAAGGAACGAAAAGCAGCACTCACCTAATCTTGGCACCTAAAAGTCCTTTATTCCAAAGTATATGGACATGGTTCAGTGGTATGCAGATGATCGAAGGAGAGGTGCGGGAGAGAGAGGGTTGACAATGGCTGTTTCGCATCTGCCTGATGCTTCTACGGGTCCATTCACATATAGAGTGGACAAGTAGAAGCTTCTAGCAGATGCAAAGACGGCCCTTGTGCACTCTCTCCCACCACCTCTCCTTCGTTTACCTGCATACCGCTAAACCATGTCCACATACTTTGTAATAAAGGACTTGTAGCTGCAAAGATTCAGTGAGTGCTTGTTTTTGCCTTTCCTCTGCAAACCGTATATTTCAGTCTTAGCATATGCACCACCTTAAAAAATCCTTTTGAAGTTGCTATAGTCTGTGGCTCCATTAAGGTGTTGGAATATTGGTGACTTTATATCCTTCCAATCTACACACTTACCCAAATGATTTTTGATCAAAGCAAAGTTGAAATTAGTGGGTTATCCCCAACATATTAAAGTTACTTTTCCAAAGGATGGGTGTTAATTTGTGAATCGGTGGGATGGAAGTTTTGACTGCTGTGACCCCACTAATCCCAATAACTGGTCTTAGAAATGTTTGAGTTGTCGCAGCTACTAGACAGCCTGAATACATATGGGGGTTGCCTGTTTGTTAGGGTATCCCCACATGTATTCAGGCTGTCTAGCAGACGCAAATCATGCAGCTGCGGCGACTCAAACATAATCTCCAAGCACGCCCAAAATACTCGGAGACCACCCGAGCATGCTCGGAAAACCCAAGTACCACGTACATTCGCTCATCACTATTAGATAAAACACTAGAAACTGCAATTTACCCGGCCGGTTCCTGTACAGACTAGAGATCCTGACCCTGCAGTCCCTAGTGGTTCCTGCATGAGTTGAGATAGCCCTAACCACAGACTAGGCAATGGCAATTAGGACCTATGCTGCCTGAAATGCTGTCCTTGACGGCAAAGCAAAGTGCAAAGGAAAGTGTGCTGAAATAGAAAAAGGTCCCAAAGTGAATAAAACAAACCATGAAATACAAAATAAATATTTAAGTATGTACTGTTAGAGAATATTCCGCCTACTTCCTAAAAAGAAACAGAAGATAGGTGCAAAGAAGAACAGAAACAGCAGAGAAATAAACCCTAGCTGGTCTTTCACTGACTGGCTAACTATAACAGTCTGGCTGGACATCAAAATGAGACTATCACCAGCAGGAAATACCAGCAGGAGAAAAGTATATAAAGCCGCACTTGAAAGGTGATAGGGCAGGCAAATGAGTAAAAGAAAACACCTGTTACCCTAAAAATATTGAAGCAAGGGAACAGAAACTAAACCCCCGGAGAAAAGGTGTATCTGATGTGGCTTGGTTGACAGAGAAGCCGCCCACAAAGCACTGGTTCAAGGGTTCAAACCCAGACGCATAACATTAGTTTAGAAGATCAGTAAAGGAATCAATGAAGGTTTTGTTGGTGAGCTCTTATATAATGCCTCTTTTTTTATTGATATTGCAGTTATGCTCATTCTTCTTTTTTAATTTCTATTTCTTTTAACAAATTGCCAAATTAAAAATAAAATAACATTGTGTGTACCAAATCAATTATATTTACAGCATACTCTGTATACTGTGTATGTCTTGTAACACTTATCTAGAATATAGATTTAAATAGATCATATTTAATATAAATGCAGATTTACGTGTAATATTACAAACTACAGTATATTCTAAATAAGTGTGGCACATTGTAGGTATATATTTATTAAACACATATAAAAATTACTCTAACATGTGAATTTGGCACTAGAATACTCTAATTTGTTATTATTTATATTAAGTGATTAGAAGCTTCCTTCTCTTGTAGTTAAATTTCACCTGCACTGCAACTTTAGAATCGATGTTTGCTTTCATGGGCTCGGTTGTATCATGCTCCATACGTTTATGTCCATTGTGGTCATATTACAAAACAATGGTTTTATGTCTCCTAGTCAAGAGTCATTTTTTTCTAGACTAAAAATAGATTTCATTCTGAGATGTTTTATTGATCTTAATGTTTTGTTATCCCTGTTGAATTGTAATATAGAGAGAAGACATGTTGTATTAGCTTTTTTTAGTTCTGTCCTTAGATTACCCTCTATTTTTGGTGTGCAATAATGTAACTCTACAGTTAATAAATAGAAGAAGAAAGAAGCGCAATAAAGGTGCACACACAGTCTAAATTTTACATATGAAAAAATGCTTTATTGAGACCTTACGAAGTGCAGTGTACCTTAAAAACATCTAAAAAAGCATGTGTAACACACCCATACTTAATCAATATCTCCAAAATAAGGAGCTATGAAAAAATGGCAAATCCCCCAGAGGAATAATAATCCCTATATATCGCTCAGTGAGTAACCCACAATGTTCTCTAGTATTGTTTAAAACATGCGCATGCTTGACAATTGGCAATCTGTATACAATGTTCCCTTACATAGAGCTGCACCAATAGAATTCAATTATGCAGTTAATTTTAATGCTATTTATGCCAATATATCAAATAATTGAATGTTCACTTTTACAATCGCACTGTATATGGGTACTGCAGAATCTAAATTATGGAACCATATGGACTACAAAAATAATAAAAGATAAATGCTAGTACTGGAATATCCCTGGACTGCAGCTTGTATCCATATTGCCCATGCGGTTGTGTGTGCATGGATCACTAATAAAGATCACCAGTAAGGGTATCCCCACCATGAAAAGTGCTGCATGCAATGTCCGTAATACTTAGTTAAATAAGCATGTTTATTATACTCACTGGGAGAAGTGGGGTCCGCCAACTCCCTACGCATATCGCCACCGTCTGTAGCTTCGTCAGGGGAAGTGTTGGATTAAAGGTGTTGTCGGGTATTTATGCTGTAAGTGCACTTACAAAATTTGGCTAACGATCGCCGGCACCTGTGTCCGGCAAGCGTTAGCCAATGGAACAGTCCGTCTGAGTCAGATTGTCTGCATCCAATCGTGTCCGTGAGGTAACCAGTCCAATACCTATGTTGTTTACTTAGCTGATATGTCGTTGTCAGGTGATCACCACACCAATCACACGCAGCTTCCGTTCAGGCGTTATCCCAGTGGGCTCCTCTGTTATGCTTGGAAGGCCAACCCCCTCTCCAATTGCGCGTCAATGACTGCCTGCCCATGCGCCAAAGCCAAAGCGCTGTCTCGGCTGCGCACGCGCCCGCCCGTCTGCAAGAGCGCATGCGCCATGTGAACTGGTATCCCGGATACCTGCAAACAATGACCGCGGCTGGCCATCCGTGCATACGTTACATAGCCCATCATCAACCCGGTATCACTATGCCAGATGATCACCCTAGTGTTCATGCCCCTAAGCTGTCAAATTATCTATGCGTGCATCCGTAGCTTAATCTAGGCACATGCGCCAAGCAAGTTGGTATTCTAGATATACTAGCATGTCCGATACTGCTATCAGATAGCGCCCATCACGAAATAAATCACAAATACGAAACCGCCCAAACCTGCAGCCCTAATGCGCACATCCGCCACCACCTATAATAGATGGCAACTTGATAATTGAATATGTTTCTATGCCTGCGCTATAGTAATGCTGCAGGCTCCATTAGGGGTACATCCATTATATATCTACATTATAGATATTATAGATAACTCTTGTGATCCCAGTCACCTGTCCAGAGCCCATTGATTTCTATACAGCAAATACTGCTCATCTCCACCTCTCTGTCAGCCTTTGACCTGGAGCTGATATAATTATTTTTGCAAAACACTGCCCCCACCTATATTTGCTTCAAGAGTAATTCTTCAAATTTCTCTCTTCAAATCACTCTCATTTTCCCAAGGCCCTGTTATCACTATATGGAAATATAGTGAGAACTACGTAGATTTTGGAACAGGCCACTTACTGACTTGAGAGTATCAGAATTGAAGAAGGATCCTGACTATGACTGTCATTCAAAGAGGAGCAGACACCACACCAGCAACAAGGAAGTGAAGAGATTAGAGTGATGTGTGCTACTGAAGCCATGTGTTGTAAATAACCTTTTTAAGACCCCCTTCACACATCAGTGTTTCCAGTACGTTCAGTGACAGTTTCGCACATACTGGAGACATTTACACACACCCATTATAATATATGGGGCTGCGCACATGTCCATGTAACCCATATATAGACATGTCCATTTTTTCCGACAGCACAGATGTTAATTTGTCCCACACAAGTGCATACGGATGACATAAGGTGTAACATCCGAGTTTACCATTCGTGTGACACGTATCGGAATTGAAATTACTAACCCCGGGGTTTGATGCCAGCTGTGATTTTTGGCACATAACAGCTGACCTCAACCAAAAACTATCATTATCCCAATTGCATCCACACCAGGGAAGAGTGAGGCAAGGTGCCAGGATTGACGCATCACTCTGCACCCCACTTTTGAGAGCTGATATTTTTAGGCTAGGGAGCGCTCAATAACCATGGATATATTAGATAGAGAAAGAAGTAGAAAAATGTTCATACATTCAATTTGGATGTATATTGGGTCACAGTGTTATGTTACAAGCAGTGTGACCCACTAAATCCCGGTTAAGGATAAATGTAGAAAAAACAAATTAAATCAATTGTGATTTTTGACTATTGTCCCTTTAAATTATTAGTCAAATTAATTCTCATATTGCATAGGGTGCCGAGTCTTATGACAATAGGGTAGGAGTCAATATTAATTTGTTTCAATAGTAATCTAATCAATATAACATCCTGCAGTAACCACTGATCCACCAAGCCCCTGCATGACCAGCTCTACCCTTACCTACTGTAGCCTCACCCAACCCTTGTAGCTTGTAAGCCTTCGCGGGCAGGGTCCTCTCTCCTCCTGTACCAGTCATGACATGTATTGTTTAAGATTATTTTATGTATATCCTTTTCACATGTGTAGCGCTATGGAACAAATGGTGCTATAATAATAAATAATAATAATATATCGATTATAGTGCTTATAGATACTGTACACTAGGCATACCAGTTTGATGGATTTGTGCAGATACAGTGGGTGCAGAAAGTATTCATACCACATTAAATTTTTCACTCTTTGTTTCATTGCAGCCATATGGTAAATTAAAAAAAGTTAATTTGTTTCTTATTAACCCCTTAAGCCCCGAGGGTGGTTTGCACGTTAATGACCGGGCCAATTTTTACAATTTCTGACCTCTGTCCCTTTATGAGGTTATAACTCTGGAATGCTTCAACAGATCCTGGCGATACTGACACTGTTTTCTCGTGACATATTGTACTTCATGACAGTGGTAAAATTTCTTCGCTATAACTTGCATTTATTTGTGAAAAAAACGGAAATTTGTCAAAAATTTTGAAAATTTCACAATTTTCCAAATTTGAATTTTTATGCCCTTAAATCACAGAGATACATCACATAAAATACTTAATAAGTAACATTTCCCACATGTCTACTTTACATCAGCACAATTTTGGAACCAACATTTTTTTTTGTTAGGGAGTTATAAGGGTTAAAAGTTGACCAGCAATTTCTCATTTTTACAACAACATTTTTTTTTAAGGGACCACATCTCATTTGAAGTCATTTTGAGGGGTCTATATGATAGAAAATACCCAAGTGTGACACCATTCTAAAAACTGCACCCCTCAAGGTGCTCAAAACCACATTCAAGAAGTTTATTAACCCTTCAGGTGTTTCACAGGAAATTTTGGAATGGTTAAATAAAAATGAACATTTAACTTTTTTTCACACAAAATTTATTTCAGCTCCAATTTGTTTTATTTTACCAAGGATAACAGGAGAAAATGGACCAAAAAGGTGTTGTACAATTTGTCCTGAGTACACTGATACCCCATATGTGGGGGTAAACCACTGTTTGGACGCATGGCAGAGCTCGGAAGGGAAGGAGCGCCATTTGACTTTTCAATGCAAAATTGACTGGAATTGAGATGGGACGCCATGTTGCGTTTGGAGAGCCCCTGATGTGCCTAAACATTGAAACCCCCCACAAGTGACACACTTTTGGAAAGTAGACCCCTTAAGGAACTTATCTGGATGTGTGGTGAGCACTTTGACCCCACAACTGCTTCACAGAAGTTTATAATGCAGAGCCGTAAAAAATAAAAAATCATATTTTTTCACAAAAATGATCTTTTCACCCCCAATTTTTTATTTTCCCAAGGGTAAGAGAAGAAATTGGGCCCCAAAAGTTGTGGTGCAATTTGTCCTGAGTACGTCGATACCCCATATGTGGGGGTAAACCACTGTTTGGGCGCATGGTAAAGCTCAGAAGGGAAGGAGCGCCGTTTGACTTTTCAATGCAAAATTGACTGGAATTGAGATGGGACGCCATGTTGCGTTTGGAGAACCCCTGATGTGCCTTAACAATGAAACCCCCACAAGTGACACCATTTTGGAAAGTAGACCCCCTAAACCTTATCTAGATGTGTGGTGAGCACTTTGACCCACCAAGTGCTTCACAGAAGTTTATAACGCAGAGCCGTAAAAATAATCATATTTTTTCACAAAAATGATCTTTTCGCCCCCAATTTTTTATTTTCCCAAGGGTAAGAGAAGAAATTGGACCCCAAAAGTTGTTGTGCAATTTGTCCTGAGTACGCTGATACCCGATATGTGGGAGTAAATGACTGTTTGGGCGCATGGCAGAGGTCAGAAGGGAAGGAGCGCCATTTGACTGTTCAATGCAAAATTGACTGGAATTGAGATGGGACACCATGTCGCGTTTGGAGAGCCCCTGATGTGCGTAAACATTAAAACCCCCCACAAGTGACACCATTTTGGAAAGTAGACCCCCTAAGAAACTTATCTAGATGTGTTTTGAGAGCTTTGAACCCCCAAGTGTTTCACTACAGTTTATAACGCAGAGCCGTGAAAATAAAAATTATTTTTTTTCTCACAAAAATGATTTTTAGCCCCCAGTTTTGTATTTTCACAAGGGTGACAGGATAAATTGGACCCCAAAAGTTGTTGTCCATCTTGTCCTGAGTACGCTGATACCCGATATGTGGGGGGGGGGGGGAACCACCGTTTGGGCACATGACAGAGCTCGGAAGGTAAGGAGCGCCATTTGGAATACAGACTTAGATGGATTGGTCTGCAGGCGTCACGTTTCATTTGCAGAGCCCCTGATGTACCCAAACAGTAGAAACCCCCCACAAGTGACCCCATATTGGAAACTAGACCTCCCAAGGAACTTATCTAGATGTGTTGTGAGAACTTTGAACCCCCAAGTGTTTCACTACAGTTTATAATGCAGAGCCGTGAAAAAATTTTTTTTTACACAAAAATTATTTTTAAGCCCCCAGTTTTGTATTTTTCCAAGGGTAACAGTTGAAATTGGACCCCAAAAGTTGTTGTCCAATTTGTCCTGAGTACGCTGATACCCCATATGAGGGGGGGAACCACCGTTTGGGCGGATGACAGAGCTCGGAAGGGAAGGAACGCCATTTGGAATGCAGACTTAGATGGATTGGTCTGTGTCATGTTCCCAATGGCAGGGAATTTGTCAACATAACACGGGCAAAAACAGGACGAGCTCTAGGGTGATGGAACCTGAGCTGACCGCGACCCTGAACCTCAACACTCAACTAACAGCAGCCGGGGAACGTTCCTGGGGGGACTCTAGACGTCTCGCGCCAGCCGGAGATCTAGCTTCCCCTATCAGAAGAACAATAGACCTCTCTTGCCTCCAGAGAAATATTCCCACAGAAATAGTAGCCCCCCACATATAATGACGGTGAAATGAGAGGAAGGCACAAACGTAGTTATGAAAACAGATTCAGCAAAATGAGGCCCGCTTAAGCTAGATAGCAGAGGATACAAAAGGTGAACTGCGCGGTCAGCTTAAAAACCCTTCAAAATACCATCCTGAAATTACTTGAACTCATGTGCCAACTCATGGTACATGAGTGGTAATTTCAGCCCACTAGAGCAACCAGCAGCAGAGAATTACATATCTGCAAGCTGGACTAAAAACATGAAAGCAAACATGAAACAGGGAAATCCAGACTTAGCTTGTCTTGAAGGCTTTGGAAGCAGGTAACAAAGGTAACAGAGACACACTGATACATTGATAGCCGGCAAGGGAATGACAGGAAAGCCAGGTTAAATAGGAAACACCCAGCCTCTGATGGACAGGTGGAAACCAGAGACCGCAACCCACCAAAGTCACCCAGTACCAGTTGTAACCACCAGAGGGAGCCCAAAAACAGAATCCACAACAGTACCCCCCCTTGAGGAGGGGTCACCGAACCCTCACGAGAACCCCCAGGGCGATCAGGATGAGCTCTATGGAAGGCGCGGACTAAATCAGTCGCATGAACATCAGAGGCGACCACCCAGGAATTATCCTCCTGACCATAACCCTTCCACTTAACCAAATACTGGAGTTTACGTCTGGAAACACGAGAATCCAAGATCTTCTCAACAACATACTCCAATTCTCCCTCCACCAGCACCGGAGCAGGAGGCTCAACCGAAGGAACAACGGGCACCTCATACCTCCGCAATAACGACCGATGGAACACATTATAAATAGCAAACGATGCTGGGAGATCCAAACGAAAAGATACAGGGTTAAGAATCTCCAAGATCTTATAAGGACCGATGAACCGAGGCTTGAACTTGGGAGAAGAGACCTTCATAGGGACAAAACGAGAAGACAACCACACCAAGTCCCCAACATGAAGTCGGGGACCCACGCGGCGATGGCGATTAGCAAACTGCTGAGCCTTCTCCTGAGACAACTTCAAATTGTCCACCACCTGATTCCAAATCTGATGTAGCCTGTCCACCACCACGTCCACTCCAGGACAATCCGAAGGCTCCACCTGACCAGAGGAAAAACGAGGATGAAACCCCGAATTACAAAAGAAAGGAGAAACCAAAGTAGCAGAACTAGCCCGATTATTAAGGGCAAATTCGGCCAGTGGCAAAAAGGCAACCCAGTCATCTTGATCAGCGGAAACAAAACACCTTAAATAAGTTTCCAAGGTCTGATTAGTTCGCTCCGTCTGGCCATTCGTCTGAGGATGGAATGCAGACGAGAAAGACAAATCAATGCCCATCTTAGCACAAAACGTCCGCCAAAATCTAGACACAAACTGGGATCCCCTGTCAGAAACGATATTCTCCGGAATCCCATGCAAACGAACCACGTTCTGAAAAAATAAAGGGACCAACTCAGAGGAGGAAGGCAACTTAGGCAAGGGTACCAAATGAACCATCTTAGAAAAGCGGTCACACACAACCCAGATAACGGACATTTTCTGTGAGACAGGGAGATCTGAAATAAAATCCATGGAAATGTGCGTCCAAGGCCTCTTCGGGATAGGCAAGGATAACAACAACCCACTGGCCCGAGAACAGCAAGGCTTAGCCCGAGCACACACTTCACAAGACTGCACAAAGGTGCGCACATCCCTTGACAAGGAAGGCCACCAAAAAGACCTGGCCACCAAGTCTCTAGTACCAAATATTCCAGGATGACCAGCCAACACAGAAGAATGGACCTCGGAGATGACTCTACTGGTCCAATCATCCGGAACAAACAGTCTTTCTGGTGGACAACGATCAGGTTTATCCGCCTGAAACTCCTGCAATGCACGTCGCAAGTCTGGGGAGACGGCGGACAATATTACCCCATCCCTAAGGATACCAGTAGGCCCAGAGTCTCCAGGAGAGTCAGGCACAAAACTCCTGGAAAGAGCATCTGCCTTCACATTCTTTGAACCTGGCAGGTATGAAACCACAAAATTGAAACGAGAAAAAAACAACGACCAACGAGCCTGTCTAGGATTCAGACGCCTGGCAGACTCAGGGTAAATCAGATTTTTGTGATCAGTCAAGACCACCACACGATGTCTAGCACCCTCAAGCCAATGACGCCACTCCTCAAATGCCCACTTCATGGCCAAAAGCTCCCGATTACCCACATCATAATTGCGCTCGGCGGGCGAGAATTTTCTAGAAAAGAACGCACATGGCTTCATCACCGAGCCATCGGAACTTCTCTGTGACAAAACCGCCCCCGCTCCAATCTCGGAAGCATCAACCTCAACCTGAAAAGGAAGTGAAACATCTGGTTGACATAACACAGGAGCAGAAGAAAACCGGCGCTTAAGTTCCTGAAAGGCCTCCACAGCCGCAGGAGACCAATCAGCAACATCAGCACCCTTTTTAGTCAAATCAGTCAAAGGTTTAACAACACTGGAAAAATTAGTAATGAACCGACGATAAAAATTAGCAAAACCCAAGAACTTCTGAAGACTCTTAACAGATGTAGGTTGTGTCCAGTCACAAATCGCCTGAACCTTGACGGGATCCATCTCAATAGTAGAAGGAGAAAAAATGTACCCCAAAAAAGAAATCTTCTGGACTCCGAAGAGACATTTTGAGCCCTTCACAAACAGAGAATTGGCCCGCAGGACTTGAAACACCTTCCTGACCTGTAGAACATGAGACTCCCAGTCATCAGAAAACACCAAAACATCATCCAAATACACAATCATAAACTTATCCAGATATTCACGGAAAATATTGTGCATAAAGGACTGAAAGACTGAAGGAGCATTAGAAAGTCCAAAAGGCATTACCAAATACTCAAAATGGCCCTCAGGCGTATTAAATGCGGTTTTCCACTCATCACCCTGCTTTTTCCGCACAAGATTATACGCACCGTGAAGATCTATCTTAGTGAACCACCTAGCCCCCTTAATGCGAGCAAACAAATCAGTCAATAATGGCAATGGATACTGATATTTGACTGTAATCTTATTCAGAAGGCGATAATCTATACAAGGCCTCAGGGAACCATCTTTTTTAGCCACAAAAAAAAAACCTGCTCCCAGAGGGGACGAAGATCGACGAATATGTCCCTTTTCCAAGGACTCCTTAATATAATTCCGCATAGCAGTATGCTCTGGCACTGACAGATTAAATAAACGACCCTTAGGGAACTTACTGCCAGGAATTAATTCTATCGCACAGTCACAATCCCTATGAGGAGGGAGCGAATTGAGCTTAGGCTCCTCAAAAACATCCCGATAGTCAGACAAAAACGCAGGGACCTCAGAAGGAGTAGATGAAGCGATTGAAATCAGAGGTGCATCATCATGAACCCCCTGACATCCCCAGCTTACCACAGACATTGTTTTCCAATCCAGGACTGGATTATGAGTTTGTAACCATGGCAGACCAAGCACTAGTACATCATGTAAATTATACAGTACAAGGAAGCGAATCACCTCCTGATGAACGGGAGTCATGCGCATGGTCACTTGTGTCCAGTACTGCGGTTTATTCACAGCCAATGGTGTAGAGTCAATTCCCTTCAAAGGAATAGGAACTTCCAGAGGCTCCAGACTAAAACCGCAGCGTTTGGCAAATGACCAATCCATAAGACTCAGGGCAGCGCCCGAATCCACATAGGCATCGACGGAAATGGATGACAGTGAACAAATCAGAGTTACAGACAAAATGAACTTAGACTGCAGAGTACTAATGGCAAAAGATTTATCAACCTTTTTTGTGCGTTTAGAGCATGCTGATATAACATGAGCTGAATCACCACAATAAAAACACAATCCATTTTTCTGCCTATAATTTTGCCGTTCACTTCTGGACTGAATTCTATCACATTGCATAGTCTCAGGTGCCTGTTCAGAAGACACCGCCAACTGGTGCACAGGTTTACGCTCCCGCAAACGCCGATCAATCTGAATGGCCATAGTCATAGCCTCATTCAGACCTGTAGGCGCAGGGAACCCCACCATAACATCCTTAATGGCCTCAGAAAGACCATCTCTGAAGTTTGCAGCCAGGGCGCACTCATTCCACTGAGTAAGCACTGACCATTTCTGAAATTTTTGACAATATACTTCCGCTTCATCATGCCCCTGAGAGAGGGCCAATAAAGCCTTTTCAGCCTGACTCTCCAGGTTAGGTTCCTCATAGAGCAATCCCAGTGCCAGAAAAAACGCATCCACACTGAGCAATGCAGGATCCCCTGGTGCCAATGCAAATGCCCAATTCTGAGGGTCGCCCCGCAGGAAAGATATTACAATCTTGACCTGCTGAGCAGGGTCTCCAGAGGAGTGAGATTTCAAAGAAAGAAACAATTTGCAATTGTTCCTGAAATTCAGGTAGATCTATCTCCAGAAAAAAACTCTGGAATAGGAATTCTAGGTTCAGACATAGAAGTGTGAACAACAAAATCCTGTATGTTTTGAACTTTTGCAGCAAGATTATTCAGGCTGGAAGCCAAACTCTGGACATCCATGTTAAACAGCTAAGGTCAGAGCCATTCAAGGGTTAAGAGGAGGTAAGAAGCAGCTAGACAGCAATTAAGGGCTAGGCAGCAAAACTCTGAGGGAAAAAAAAAAAAAAAAAATTTCCCTTCAACACTTCTTTTTCTCCTGCTTCAGCCCAAACAATTAACACTTTGTGGGCCGGCTATACTGTCATGTTCCCAATGGCAGGGAATTTGTCAACATAACACGGGCAAAAACAGGACGAGCTCTAGGGTGATGGAACCTGAGCTGACCGCGACCCTGAACCTCAACACTCAACTAACAGCAGCCGGGGAACGTTCCTGGGGGGACTCTAGACGTCTCGCGCCAGCCGGAGATCTAGCTTCCCCTATCAGAAGAACAATAGACCTCTCTTGCCTCCAGAGAAATATTCCCACAGAAATAGTAGCCCCCCACATATAATGACGGTGAAATGAGAGGAAGGCACAAACGTAGTTATGAAAACAGATTCAGCAAAATGAGGCCCGCTTAAGCTAGATAGCAGAGGATACAAAAGGTGAACTGCGCGGTCAGCTTAAAAACCCTTCAAAATACCATCCTGAAATTACTTGAACTCATGTGCCAACTCATGGTACATGAGTGGTAATTTCAGCCCACTAGAGCAACCAGCAGCAGAGAATTACATATCTGCAAGCTGGACTAAAAACATGAAAGCAAACATGAAACAGGGAAATCCAGACTTAGCTTGTCTTGAAGGCTTTGGAAGCAGGTAACAAAGGTAACAGAGACACACTGATACATTGATAGCCGGCAAGGGAATGACAGGAAAGCCAGGTTAAATAGGAAACACCCAGCCTCTGATGGACAGGTGGAAACCAGAGACTGCAACCCACCAAAGTCACCCAGTACCAGTTGTAACCACCAGAGGGAGCCCAAAAACAGAATCCACAACAGGTCTGCAGGCGTCATGTTGCATTTGCAGAGCCCCTGATGTACCCAAACAGTAGAAACCCCCCATAGGTGACCCCATATTGGAAACTAGACCTCCCAAGTAACTTATCTAGATGTGTTGTGAGAACTTTGAACCCCCAAGTGTTTCACTACAGTTTATTTGAAAAAACTGACCGTCTCATCCATACATAGACTAAGTGTGAACAGGTGCTAAACTTAGAGTCGCCAACTCCTATACATTCAAGCAAATAAGGTAGCACACTGCAGCGCCGAAACATGCAAACATGAAACATGAAAATTTAACTGCATTACTGCACTGAAAATACGAAAAATGAGAGCGTTTAGCGCATAAAAAAGGCCAATTTTATGTGTACCTGGTAGCCACTTTACGGCATCTCTCTTATACCAGGTCCTAGGATTTCCTTCCTCACTGAGAATAAACGTCTCCATCTGAATGGGTGCCTATAAAAACCTCTTGTGAGACTACCATTCTCTCTGTCTGTGGAGGGGTACTGGACCTGCTGTAATTAAAACACCTGTGACTAGGAGGCGGAGTGCTCGGTCAGAAAGCTAAATAATACATTTGAAAAAACTGACCGTCACATCAATACATAGACTAAGTGTGAACAGGTGCTAAACCTAGAGTCGCCAACTCCTATACATTCAAGCAAATAAGGTAGCACACTGCAGCGCCAAAACATGCAAACATGAAACATGAAAATTTAACGGCATTACTGCACTAAAAATACGAAAAATGAGAGCGTTTAGCGCATAAAAAAGGCCAATTTTATGTGTACCTGGTAGCCACTTTACGGCATCTCTCTTATACCAGGTCCTACGATTTCCTTCCTCACTGAGAACAAACGTCTCCATCTGAATGGGTGCCTATAAAAACCTCTTGTGAGATTACCATTCTTTCTCTCTGTGGAGGGGTACTGGACCTGCTGTAATTAAAACACCTGTGACTAGGAGGCGGAGTGCTCGGTCAGAAAGCTAAATAATACATTTGAAAAAACTGACAGTCACATCCATACATTGTTATGATCCGGTGACTTAGGAGCCGCATGAGAGACTTTCTCAGGAGTAAGTGGTATCTGTACTGACCGCAAACCCTAAGCTGACACCGCAACTAGAAGTAGCCGTGGGGTGTGCCTGACCCGTCCTAGACACCTCGACACAGCCGGAGGACTAAATACCCCTCTAGGTGGAAATGGGAATTTCTATCTTACCTCAGAGCAGAGTCCCAAAGGATAGGCAGCCCCCCACAAATATTGACTGTGAGTATAAGAGGAAAGACACACACAGGCAGAAAAACAGAATTTAGCAAAAGAGGCACTTCTAGCTAAATAGGAAAGGATAGGACAGAATACTAAGCGGTCAGTATTAAAATCCTAAAAATATCCACAGCAGAAAATACAAATATACTACATCTAACTAAAGACATAGCAAGTATATCTGCAACTCCTGAGAATCCAGCATGACTGAAAAATCCAAACAAAGTCTAAGCTGGACAAAAACACAATGAATTGCACTGAATTACCAAGCAAACTGCATGTGTGCACAGAGACAAAAACCAGACACTTATCTTCGCTGAATTGGCAGCAGAGCATGAGGAACCAGAGAAAGAAGCAATCCCTCCAAGAACAATGGACAACTGGCACTGACTAATGAATCCAGCAGCCCTAAATACCCCATTAAGGCCTGCAATCAACAGGGACACCTGACCAGGATTGCCAGCCAGGAACAGCTGCAATACCACCAACAACCACCGGAGGGAGCCCAAGAACAGAATTCACAACATACATAGACTAAGTGTGAACAGGTGCTAAACCTAGAGTTGCCAACTCCTATACATTCAAGCAAATAAGGTAGCACACTGCAGCGCCGAAACTTGCAAACATGAAACATGAAAATTTAAGTGCATTACTGCACTAAAAATATGAAAAATTAGAGCGTTTAGCGCATAAAAAAGGCCAATTTTATAACGCAGAGCCGTGAAAATAAAAAATAATTTTTTTTCCACAAAAATTATTTTTTAGCCCCCCAATTTTTTCTTTTCCCATGGGTAACAAGAGAACTTGGACCCCAAAAGTTGTTGTCCAATTTGTCCCGAGTACGCTGATACCCCATATGTTGGGGTAAACCCCTGTTTGGGCGCACGAGAGAGCTCGGAAGGGAAGGAACACTGTTTTACTTTTTCAATGCAGAATTGGCTGGAATTGAGATGGGACGCCATGTCGTGTTTGGAGAACCCCTGATGTGCCTAAACAGTGGAAACTCCCCAATTCTAACTGATACCCTAATCCAAACACGCCCCTAACCCTAATCCCAACGGTAACCCTAACCACACCCCTAACCCTGACACACCCCTAACTCTAATCCCAACCCTAATCGCAACCGTAAATATAATCCAAACCCTAACCCTATCTTTAGCCCCAACCCTAACCCTAACTTTAGCCCTAACCCTAACTTTAGCCTCAACCCTAACTTTAGCCCCAACCCTAACTTTAGCCCCAACCCTAACCCTAACTTTAGCCCCAACCCTAGCCCCAACCCTAGCCCTAACCCTAACCCTAGCTCTAACCCTAGCCCTAACCCTAAACCTAGCTCTAACCCTAGCCCTAACCCTAACTCTAGCACTAACCCTTTTTTATCACTTTTTATTCCGATTTTTGTAAGGCAGAATGACCAAAAACCAGCTATTCATGAATTTCTTTTTGGGGGGGCGTTTATACCGTTCCACGTTTGATAAAATTGATAAAGCAGTTTTATTCTTTGGGTGAGTATGATTACAGCGATACCTCATTTATATCATTTTTTTATGTTTTGGCGCTTTTATACGGTAAAAACTATTTTATAGAAAAAATAATTATTTTGGCATCGCTTTATTCTGAGGACTATAACTTTTTTATTTTATCATTGATGATGCTGTATGGCAGCACGTTTTTTGCGGGACAAGATGACGTTTTCAGCGGTACCATGGTTATTTATATCCGTCTTTTTGATCGCGTGTTATTCCACTTTTTGTTCGGCAGTATGATAATAAAGCGTTGTTTTTTGCCTCGTTTTTTTTTTTACGGTGTTCACTGAAGGCGTTAACTAGTGGGACAGTTTTATAGGTCGGGTCATTACGGACGCGGCGATACTAAATATGTGTACTTTTGTTGTTTTTGTGTTTTTTTATTTAGATAAAGAAATGTATTTATGTAAATAATATATATATTTTTTTCTTTATTTAGGATTTTTTTTTTTTTTTTTTTACACATGTGGACATTTTTTTTTCACTTTTTTACTTTGTCCCGGGGGGGACATCACAGATCGCTGATCTGACAGTTTGCACAGCACTGCAGGCTTACCAGCTCCCTGCAGGACCTGGATGCAGCCCTGCGGCCATTTTGGATCCGGAGCCTGCAGGGAGAGGAGGTAAGAGACGCTCGGAGCAACGCGATCACATCGCGTTGCTCCGAGGGTCTCAGGGAAGCACGCACTGTGAGCCAAATGGCTGTAATGAAACAAAGAGTGATAAATTTAAATTTATCAGTAGAGATATGCAAATCTCTTGAAATTTTAATTTGCCAGCTTTATCTATTTTTTTATTTTTGCACAGTGGTAGATAAAACATCTGGTCCATCATGTCATATATACTGTAATTGCTGATGCCTCAACTACTTATCGTAGCCTCAGCACTGGCACTGGTGGGCAGCATGGGCTCTGCGGTCAGACATTGTAGTTGGCAAATGTTTGCTCGGTAAAAGCTTCACGCATCAGAGAACACAGTTTGTCATGGTAAGGCCGGGGACACACTTAACGTATAAAAAATCGGTCCGTTTTTCACGGCCGAGAATCGCACAAATGTTTCAAAAACAGTGATCCGTGTGCAGTGCGAGGATGCGATTTCCTCGCATCAAATGATCCGTGTGACATCCGTGTGACATCCGTATGGCATCCATATGCCAAGATTTGCTCGCAAGCTTGCAAAACCGACATCCAATGGATTTATGTGCTCAAATGTTCGGGAAAACATATATACAGTATATATCTATATATATATATATATATATATATATATATATATATATATATATATATATGTCATTGAGACACATATATATATATTCTGTATTTATATTTCATTCAGCGCGATATCTGTGAAAAGCCGGTAATTCAATTGCCGGCTTTGCATTTCTCCTTCACAAACCCGACAGGATATGAGACATGGTTTTCATACAGTAAACCATCTCATATCCCCATTTTTTTGCATATTCCACACTACTAATGTTAGTAGTGTGTATGTGCAAAATTTGGCCGCTGTAGCTGCTCAAACAAAGGGTTAAATGGCGGAAAAAATTGGCGTGGGCTCCCGCGCAATTTTCTCCGCCAGAATGGTAAAGCCAGTGACTGAGGGCAGATATTAATAGCCAGGAGAGGGTCCACGGTTATTGGCCCCCCCCCCCCCGTGGCTAAAAACATCTGCCCCCAGCCACCCCAGAAAAGGCACATCTGGAAGATGCGCCTATTCTGGCACTTGGCCACTCTCTTCCCACTCGCTGTAGCGGTGGGATATGGGGTAATGAAGGGTTAATGCCACCTTGCTATTGGAAGGTGACATTAAGCCAGATTAATAATGGAGAGGCGTCAATTATGTCACCTATCCATTATTAATCCAATTGTTTGAAAGTGTTAAAAAACACACACACACATGATTTAAAAGTATTTTAATGAAATAAACACAGTGGTTGTTTTAATATTTTATTGCTCTCTCAATCCTTTTTCAGACCCTCGCTTGGCAAAACAATAAACACACAATATACATACCTTCTGCTGACCCGTCACGTCCCACGAGGTAATCCATCTGAAGGGGTTAAAATAATTTACAAGCAGGAGCCCTGCAAAAGCAGCTATGCTCGTGCTTGTAAGCCCCGGCGAATGAAGGAAATGTAGGTCATTGACCTACATTTCCTTCAGTCGCGGTGATGCGCCCCCTGGTGGATGTCCTCATATGACCTGGAGCGTGGGAAAAAGTTCCCAGGCTGCAGTTCATGAGAACATCCAGCAGGGGCGCATCACCGCGACTCAATGTAAGTATAGATCACTGCTTTCCTTTCAGCACCCGGGGATTACAGGCACGAGCGAGTGGTTTATCGCAGCTCGTGCCTGTAATATTAGTTAACCCCTTCAGATGGATTACTTCGTGGGACGTGACAGTTCATCAGAGAGGGTATGTATCTTGTGTGTTTATTGTTTTGCCAAGCGAGGGTCTGAAAATGGAATGAGAGAGCAATAAAATATTAAAACAACCGCTGTGTTTATTTCATTAAAATACTTTTAAATCATGTGTGTGTGTGTGTTTTTTAACACTTTCAAACAATTGGATTAATAATGGATAGGTGACATAATTGACGCCTCTCCATTATTAATCTGGCTTAATGTCACCTTCCAATAGCAAGGTGGCATTAACCCTTCATTACCCCATATCCCACCGCTACAGGGAGTGGGAAGAGAGTGGCCAAGTGCCAGAATAGGCGCATCTTCCAGATGTGCCTTTTCTGGGGTGGCTGGGGGCAGGTGTTTTTAGCCACGGGGGGCCAATAACCGTGGACCCTCTCCTGGCTATTAATATCTGCCCTCAGTCACTGGCTTTACCATTCTGGCGGAGAAAATTGCGCGGGAGCCCACGCCAATTTTTTCCGCCATTTAACCCTTTATTTGAGCAGCTACAGCGGCCAAATTTTGCACATACACACTACTAACATTAGTAGTGTGGAATATGCAAAAAAAATGGGGATATGAGTTGGTTTACTGTATGAAAACCATGTCTCATATCCTGTCGGGTTTGTGAAGGAGAAATGCAAAGCCGACAATTGAATTACCGGCTTTTCTATAGAACACCGCTGCGTATTGCTCGCAATGCACACGCATGGTCCGTGTGTAATCCGATTTTTTCTCGCACCCATAGACTTTCATTGGCGAGTCTCGGCCGAGATACGCTGACAATCGCAGCCTGTTGCGAGTTCCCTCGGATCCGAAATACGGTGGAGAAAATATCGGATGATGGGAGCTGCACCATAGATTAACATTGGGCCGAGTGCTATGCGATTTTTTTATCGCATAGCACTCGTCCGTATTACGGTCTAGTGTGACCCCGGCCTAATGCACCAAATTTGACTCATTTTGCAAGATGGAAAAAAAATCCCTTTTTTAAAATTTTATAGTAATGCTTGTGATACGTCAATGTCCACTTCACATTTTTCTGCTGCGTCTCCTCCTACATATTTTGCTGCATGTAATATTACAAATAGTGCGTCGCAGTCTGCAGCAGCCGAACACGTCAGCCACATTATCAGTGACTCCCGCACTGCCCTCTGAGTAGCTCTGAGCGCCGCAGCCGGGAGTAGTTGTGACATCACACTGGGAGGACGTCCACTTGTGGCCATTTTGGAATGCAGACATTGATGGAATGGTCTGCGGGTGTCACATTGTGTTTGCAGAGCCCCTGATGTACCTAAACAGTAGAAACTCCCGACAAGTGATCCCATATTGGAAACTAGACCCCCCAAGGAACTTATCTAGTTATGTTGTGAGAACTTTAAACCCCCAAGTGTTTCACTAAAGTTTATAACGCAGAGCCGTGAAAATAAAAAATCATTTTTTCCCCATAAAATGATTTTTTTGCCTCCAAATTTTTATTTTCACAAGGGTAACAGGGAAATTGGACCCCAAAAGTTGTTGTCCAATTTGTCCTGAGTACGCTGATGCTCCATATGTGGGGGTAAACCACTGTTTGGGCGCACGGCAGAGCTCGGAAGGGAAGGAGCAGTGTTTGACTTTTTCAATGCAGAATGGCTGGAATTGAGATCGGACGCCATGTCGCATTTGGAGAGCCCCTGATGTGCCTAAACAGTGGAAACCCCCCAATTCAAACTCCAACCTTAACCCCAACACACCCCTAACCCTAATCCCAACCCTTACCATAACCACACCCTTAACCCGAACACACCCCTAACCCTAATCCCAACCCTAGCCACAACCCTAACCCCAACACACGCCTAACCCTAATTCCAACCTTAACCATAACCTTAACCACACCCCTAGCCCTGACACACCCCTAACCCTAATCCCAACCGTAAACGTAATCCCAACCCTAATCCTAACCCTAACTTTAGCCCCAACCCTGACCCTAATGTTAGCCCCAACCCTAACCCTAACTTTATCCCCAAGCCTAACCCTAACTTTAGCCCCAACCCTAACCCTAACTTTAGCCCCAACCCTACCCCTAACTCAAATGGGAAAATGGAAATAAATACCTTTTTTTTATTTTATTATTTTTCCATAACTAAGGGGGTGATAAATGGGGTTTGATTTACTATTTATAGTGGGTTTTAATTTTTGGCAACTGTCACATGCTAAAAGATGCTTTTTATTGCAAAAAATAGTTTTTTCATCACCACATTTTGAGAGCTATAAATTTTCCATATTTTGGCCCACAGAGAAACCCCATGTCCACTATGCTTGCATAATCGCCTGCGGATCACCCACATACACTGACATGCAGCGCGTCTATCAAGACCACAGCATGTCAATTTCTCTTGCAGAGACTCACACGGCTCAGTGAACACATGCAGATTTACCTGTGCTGCTAGTTCCGGATCGTGGGCACCTGTCCTTATTATTTAATCAGAACAGACATCCACTCTGATGATATATTAATTAGCTGCAGCCAATCAGCAGCTAATTAATGAGTATTAAGATGCTCAACTACTGCTGCTCTCTCCGATTTCCACTGCCATTGTGCTCCTCTTTTCAGTGACATCACTGCACATGCGACTATCCGGCTCACTCTATACTGTATGTTTGATTCGGAATTTTTTTTATTGCTCGCTCACACTGCAGCACAGCACGGCTTAGTGCTATCCAATATTTTATCGGAAAGCACTTGACACAATGTTATACAATGGGGCAGTGCTGATCTGATCTGCCTTCTCCACACCTGTTCTTTGATTCTCTCATGGGAGACAGTCTGATTACAGTAAGGTGACACTTGGAACAAACTCTGACAGATTGTGATCTGAGTGACATTAGCATTATCAGTCTCATTCTCTGTCATTAGAGAATCAACAGCCGTGTGACCCCGGCCTTACAATGTAAGTCCATGGACTCTCGTTCTGATGCTCTGTAGACTTACATAGTAGAAGCCGCTTCTGGGTCACACAGAGCACAGTATGTCCCAGAGGGTCTCTGCAAAGCTGTGACATCACGGAGAAGTGGAGCAGTACGGCGCTGGACACTGAAGAGGGCAGCGATTGGTGAGTATGCTATTACATTCAGACTAAGGGCTCATGCCCACTTGTAATGAAATCGGACGAATTCAATTCAATAAAAAATCAGATTGAATTCGGGCGAATGTTAATCTATGATGGTGTGCTCATCTGCATTTTTTCTTCCCGCTCAGATCATGATCGGGCTGGAAACAAATCGTAGCATGCTGCAAATGTAATCAGCAAATGGATCGCATCCCCCAATAGAAATCAATGGGTGCGAGGAAAAAAATCATGGTGCTTTTTTCTTGCCATAATACGAGTGATGGAGTGCTATGCCAGATGACCTGGCCTCCACAGTCACCAGACCTGAACCCAATCGAGATGGTTTGGGGTGAGCTGGACCGCAGAGTGAAGGCAAAAGGGCCAACAAGTGCTAAGCATCTCTGGGAACTCCTTCAAGATTGTTGGAAGACCATTCCCGGTGACTACCTCTTGAAGCCCATCAAGAGAATGCCAAGAGTGTGCAAAGCAGTCATCAAAGCAAAAGGTGGCTACTTTGAAGAACCTAGAATATAAGACATATTTTCAGTTGTTTCACACTTTTTTGTTAAGTATATAATTCCACATGTGTTAATTCATAGTTTTGATGCCTTCAGTGTGAATGTACAATTTTCATATACATGAAAATACAGAAAAATCTTTAAATGAGAAGGTGTATATATATATATGTTTTGATGCATATTTCATTTTAAAATGATATGTAAATGACTTAAAGAATTTCTCTATGTAAATGCTCATGTTAAAATCGCAGTGCACTCGGATGTAAATCGGATGCTAGGTGTGAAAAATGGGATTGTACTACCACAAAAAACGCATGACACTTGCATGACAATTGTATTGCACTCCTCAAATTAGCAAATAGCGGACAGCACATCAGATATGTGTGTGATATATCAGATGCAAGTCGCAGTTCCACTGGACCCAATAAAGGTACATTCCAAAAAGATCTGGCACAATAAAGAACTTTTTTTATAATCCCCCCGGATTGGATGCTGTCCTTCACTTCTTTTTGAATTGCATTGCACTCGTCTGACTCTCCTGCATCAAAATCGGACCAATTTTTAAATCGCTAGTGTGTCTCCAGCCTAAATCACATACACACATTTAATGAATAAAAACTTATTGGGAGTGATTCAGTCCTATGGAAAACCGCAGATACATTACACAATACAAAGTAGCTAGCACAGACTATAACTACAAGTCTGCTGCTGTTCTTTATGTTTTAGCAATTGCATCTCTATAAAGCAGTTTATTGATAAGCAGTGCCGCGGATATGGTCCCTATTACTTCTGTACTCGAATGTTTGTCATATAACAGAACTGTGCTGCCACCTAGTGTGTCGAAGATGGTATCTACTATATATTTGTAAGCTTCCGTACTTGTGTTTTTCGGAGTCTTGTGTAATATTTTGCTTTCTATACTCACAATATGGAAGTGCTGCTTATATTATTTTTATAGTTTTCAAATAATGGGTCTCTCAGTGGCAGGGGTTATGTAATGGCAGAACACTATTGGAGCAACAAAAATGGACAAAAATGAAAACTAATTTTTATACAAAAAAATATGCTTACCTTTTAGGAAACTACTTATAGATTTGGAATTTTTCTAGAAAAAAAATCTTAATTAATTTTAGGAATAATATTACAAGAACCCAGCATCTAGTAAATCAACATTTAGAAAAGTCCAAAACTTGTCATCTTTTTGTATTTTAGGTATTCTAGCTGTTTAAAGGGGATCTGTGAGTGGGTTAATTCTTTGTAATCTGAAGATAGAGGCTGAGACATGGAATTCAGGGGGATGTGTCACTTGTCAAAGTGCGTGCTGTTGTTTACTAACTGTGAAAGATTTATCACTAAAAGATTTAGGCCATGTGCACACGTTCAGTATTTTTCGCGTTTTTTTCACGTTTTTTCGCTATAAAAACGTGATAAAAACGCGAAAAAAACGCTAACATATGCCTCCCATTATTTTCAGGGTATTCCGCATTTTTTGTGCAAATGTTGCATTTTTTTCCGCAAAAAAATCGCATCGCGGAAAAAAAAGCAACATGTTCATTAAATTTGCGGAATTGCGGGGTTCCGCACACCTAGGAATGCATTGATCTGCTTACTTCCCGCACAGGGCTGTGCACACCATGCGGGAAGTAAGCAGATTATGTGCGGTTGGTACCCAGGGTGGAGGAGAGGAGACTCTCCTCCACGGACTGGGCACCATATAATTGGTCAAAAAAAAAAGAATTAAAACAAAAAATAGTGATACTCATCTTCGATGGCCCCGCAGTCTTCCTGCCTCTCAGGTGCATGCTGCCGCTTCGGTTCCTATAGCTGGTGTGTGGTGAAGGACCTGCGATGACGTCGCGGTCTTGTGATTGGTCGCGAGACCGGTCATGTGACCGCAACGTCATCGAAGGTCCTGCACACACACATCATCTATAGAAACGGACGCCGCTGAGGAGATCGGCTGTCTGCAGGTGAGTATAACCATTTTTTTTAATTACTTTTAAACATTCTATCTTTTACTATTAATGCTGCATAGGCTGCATCTATAGTAAAAAGTTGGTCACACTTGTCAAACACTATGTTTGACAAGTGTGACCAACCTGTCAGTCAGTTTTCCAAGCGATGCTACAGATCGCTTGGAAAACTTTAGCATTCTGCAAGCTAATTTCGCTTGCAAAATGCTAAAAAAAAACGCGAAAAAAAACGGGAAAAAATGCCCAAAAAAAAAATGCGGATTTCTTGCAGAAAATTTCCAGTTTTCTTCAGGAAATTTCTGCAAGAAATCCTGACGTGTGCACATATCCTAAGGGTATGTGCACACGTTCAGGTTTTTTCGCATTTTTTCGCTATAAAAACTCATTAAAAATGCATACATTATGCATCCTATCATTTAGAATGCATTCTGCATGTTTTGTGCACAAAAAAACGCATCGTGGTAAAAAAGCAGCATGTTTATTAATTTTGCGGATTTTCCGCGTTTTTCCCGCAATTCTATGCATTTGGAAAAAAACGCACAAAAAACTCATCAAAAACGCATGAAAAAAACGCATGCGGTTTTCTGGCAGAAATGTCCGGTTTTTGTCAGGAAAATTTCTGCAAGAAATCCTGATGTGTGCACATAGCCTAACTGTCACTATACTGTAGCAGGATTTCCCCAGGCAATGGGCTCCTTCCCTGTCCCTTAAGCTAGGGTCACCCTAGGCTATCCCTGTTTCCAAGATTATTCCAAATGGTGGAAATGCTAGGGCCTCGTACTTTGCTATGCTCCTAAATGCATACTGAATGATTTCGTCCCCCACCCAGGGAGGTATGGGACAGACGTGGACCGGATAGCACAAAACAGACAGACAGGGGAAACTGCAATCATACAAATACACTCACAAAACAACAAAGTAGAACACAAGGGAACAGTAGGCGGGACAAACCAAATGTGAGAGGATAAGGATATACACACAATACCAAACCCAGGCAGATAACTCCTAGAGAAAACTCCAACAGGCAACTACAATTACGAACTACTGTTCCAACACCAAACTGGGTAGTTGTAAGCTATCACCAGCAGGGATCGGGGCAGCAGCTAGGTTTATATAGAAGCCCCTGCAGAGTGATGGGATAGGCCAAATAGAAAATGTAAAACACCTGCTATAAGAAAGACAACAGGTAATCAGCACCCAGATAGTGACAGAATCTAGTGTGGCTGAGCGGATAGAGATGCCGGCAGACAAGCATGAGACTACTGGATCGGATCCCGATGCATGACATTAAAATATTGATGGACTACACTAATCCGGCAACGCCCCTTCCACCTGTGATAAGCAGCTCACTGTCTATGGTTTTTGTACATAGCGAGCCTTGTGTGGGCAAGGGAAGCTTTCTCAGCTCTGCTTCATTCTAAATCTAAAAGCTTTTATTGGATCAGAGCGGCTGCATCTGGTAAACTAAGTGATAGATCGTTGGATTCATCTTCTCTTTGCCTACATCAGGCTACGCTCAGATGATGTAGTAAAAACCTGCTGACAGATATCCTTTAAAGGCATTGTACAATACTAGCTCATTTTTAAATATAACAGTGCCACCTGAAAAATAAAAAGATGAAATACTGACTCCACAGACATAAACTAAGAGCAACATTAAATAAGGACAGGGATCCTGATTCCAACGGTGATCATTTACTGGGCATCTTGTGGCAGCTTTGATATTATCGCCGAAATATCTACTTGAGCTCTGCTAGTCATTTCATTGATGAGCTCTGTCTAATCCCACCCATACCCGCGACCGACAGCTTTCTGCTTACGCTGTACACAATCTGTATTCTGCCAGTCATTGAGAGAACTAAATAAACCAAAGTTGGCCTAGCCATTAATGGCACTCCCACATTAATACAATACCTATAAATACATAGGAAGCAGATGCCAAGTAAAAATTACAAGAATCTTTATTAAACACTGTAGAACAAACACTTTATTATTAACCAAAAAAGAACCACAATATCCCCCTAAAATATAACTTTTAATTAAGTAAGGTAAAATGACCTATTGGGTCAGGAGACAATAGTTAATTTTAACAATATAAACTTAACACTAAAAAAGGATAGAGGTATAATAAGTGAGGGGGTGCTCTTTCCCTTACTCACCCTACCTTACCGCGGAGGTTGGCACCCTAAGTTCGACATGGCGCCCCCACTCGACGACGGCTCTCCCTTAAGACCCTAAGGGGGACTAACAAAGAAACACCATCACCAACACCCAAAAATTTTTAAAGTGCTAATGTGCTTTAAAAATGCTTAAAAATGACACCTGCATAGGTATATATCAATATTTCATATACCACTTTTTCAATGTCCTAGGGCTCCAATGAATGAGAGTCCTGGTGCCTTATAACTAAAGTGCATCTGTGAGCAGAGATTAGAATAATCTTGTAACAGCAATTAATCTGTATGTGCCATGTCTTGAGCTATATAATACCACCTTATAAGGAAGATAAAGCACTCCCGAACCCCATCTGGTAAATGTCAGCAGTATATCACACAGAAGGTCACTAATAAAGAGGTAGTGATTGTTTTTAGTTGACAACCAAGTCACCATATACCATTGATCACTGTGTTATATAGACGTCTTAGTCAGCGCCTGGCAAGTGATCATTTAGCCACAATTGCAATGTACCACAAAAGAGGGATAACCAGTGGGAAATAATGACACTATTTTGAGTTATATACTCAAGTTATCAAATGACAACAATAGCTATATATTCACAGATATACAGGCACAATAATGCTCACGGGTGCTTACTAAATAGATTAAGTCATAAGTCACATAGTGAAAAAATTGCAGGGATATAAGTAATCCATAGTTTGATTGTGGTCATAAAGAAAAGATAGTACAAGAATGGTACTTATCAATCAATTGCCCATTAGGACAGTTATCTCGGGATGGAAACTTAATCACTGATTAGAAGCAACCCCCGCACTACTAATCCCTCACTGCCTGGTTTTGGACTTGGAGTTGTAGTTTGTGGTTGAAGTTGGTGTTTGGAGAATGCTCAGGAGATTGTTGCCTGAAGTTTTGTCTGTGTGCATATCCTTAGCCTCTCCTATTTTGTTTACCCTTCCTTAAACTCCTGTGTTCCACTCTGTTGTTTGGTGTGTGAAATTTGTATGGTAAGGGCCCCTTCACACTGGTCGATTCTGCTACGATTACGACGCATTTGCGTCATATTCGACATCGCAGTACGAGCTCGTAGCCAGCGGTCACACTCTACGATGTTAACGCTTTTTCTGACGTAGTTGCGATGTGAACGTCACGCGTCGCAATCGTACGCTACCCTTCACACCGCCATAGTCCTACGACTCCGAGCGTGACGTATTACCAGCATGGGCGTGCTAAAACGTCACGCCCAATCAGGAGACAGGTATGCGGAAGCCCAACCCACGTAGTCGCATTACGAGCTCGTATGACCGCCGTCACATACTACGATTTCGACCGCCACAGCGAGACATTTACGACGAAAGAAAGTTCTGCTCTTTCTTTCACATCGTACGATGCTGGGCTGCGTCGCAGATCGTAACGCCATGTCACACTTTGCAACCTCGGAACGAGGACGGATAAACGTCACAAATCGAACGCTCGTTCAGACTTTGATTGCACAGTGTGAAGGGGCCCTTAGTGTGTTTCTTAACACTTCAGCTTCCCACTATCCTGGGTGGAGGAGGGGACAGATAAGGGTTGATAAAGGAGCATGGCAAGGCACGTGAACCCAGGATCTCCACCTTCAGGAGTAATCCAGGGGGACAGGGATAGACTAGGGCGACCCTAGTTCTAGGAATCTGGTTAGCGCCCATAATCCCAACAATATCGTGACAGGGGGGAAGTGTAGACACATGCGCTCAACTAGTAATGGCAAGCAAAAGGGGAAAAAAAGGAAGTATTGGCAACATACAGTGAGGAAAATAAATGTTTGATACATTGCCAATTTTGCAAGTTTTCCCACCTACAAAGAATGGTGAGGTCAATATTTTTTATCATAGGTAGACTTCAACTGTGAGAGAAAGTATTTGTTACAATAGAAAAGCAGAACTTAATATCTCGTCCAAGTTTTCACACTGCAGCAGGGATTTTCGCTCTCTGCTCCAAATAGCTAGGCCACTCCAGAACCTTGATATTCTTGTTACAGAGCCACTCCTTAGTTGCTCTGGCGGTGTGTTTTGGGTCATGACAATGACAAATCTTCAATGCTCTTTCTGAGGGAATGAGGTTGTTGGCCAAAATCTCACTATGCATGACCACATCCATCCTCCCTTCAATATGGTGCAGTCGTCCTGTCCCCTTTGCAGGAAAGCACCCCCAAAGTATGATGTTTCCTCCACCATTCTTCACGGTTGGAACAGTGTTCTTGTGGTTCTTGGGGTTGTGCTCATTGTTCTTCTTCCTTCGGTGAGTGGAGTTGATGCCAAGACATTCTGTTTTGGTCTCCTCTGACCACATTACCTTCTCCCATGCCTCCTCCTGATCATCTAGATGGTCATTAGCAAACTTCAAACAGGCCGTGACATGTGCTGGCGTGAGCATGGGGACCTTGCGTGCCCTGCAGTATTTTAATCCATGATGGCGTAGTGTGTTACTGACAGTAATATTTGAGACTGTGGTCCCAGCTCCCTTCAAGTCATTGACCAGGTCCTCCTGTGTAGTTCTGGGCTTATTCCTGACCTTCCTCAGAATCATCCTCACCCCACAAGGCAGCATCTTCTATGGAGCCCCAGACCAAGGAAGATTGACAGTCATTTTCTGGTTTTGTCCATTTTCTAATAATTGTGTCAACAGTTGTTGCTTTCTCACCAAGCTGCTTGACCATTGTCCTGTAGCCCATCCCAGCCTTCTTTTGTCCCTGATGTCCTTAGACAGCTCTATGGTCTTGGCCATGGTGAAGATGTTGGAGTGTGATTGATTGAGTGTGTGGACAGGTGTCTTTTATACAAATAACAAGTTTAAACAAGTGCAATTAATACAGGTAATGAGTGCAGAATAAGAGGAGACTTAATAGTCTTGAGGGGCAGTACACCGAAACACAATGTCTGCAAATTGAGATTCTGGTTTTGGCTTTTATCCTAAGTCATGTGTGGCTTCTAGGGTTGCTATTTCCTATAGGTGGCACTAGAGTTCTAGTCCTCTTCCTCTCTGAAGAGAGAATTTGCATATTTCCCAGAGGAGCATTGCGGCTTTAAGTCTCCTCATCTCGGCATGCTTAACATGTCACTCTCCACAAGGAGAAGCATTACCCCTATACAGGTTTTATTTAGATTTTTAACTAAGCACCATCGAAAGATTCTTTAAAGTATAACTTTTAAGAATTCATTTAAAAGCAGGTATTATCCCAAAATAAAAACACCTACATATACTATACATACAAAATATAACCTTAAATGTGGGTCTCAAATAGTTTTTGCTCGATTTCTTTAAATAAACATGTAAAATAAGTAATAGGTGTATTCCATCTCACCCAATTCAGACATGAAGATGTACAATAGTCGTCTGTGGAGCCACATGGGAAACTTGTGATAAGCAGATGGGCTATCTAACTCTGTCCTGTCCCATGCATTATCTCTGGCCTTAACAAAGGCAGTACCCAAGTGTCACACTGATAATATAAGCCCCAAAAACATCTATAATGTTATAATTATTGTTAAAACTGGAGAATCTGGGAGACGTGAAATTCTGATGTACATATATGAGATCGTGTAATATATGATATTGAAATTCTGGGTGCCATCTCTTCACTGATTTTCTTCTGTTTCCATTAAAGGGACAAGTGACCCGTATGTCAAGTTTAAAATTGGAGGAAAAGAGGTTTTTCGAAGCAAGACAATACACAAGAACCTCAACCCTGTTTGGGAAGAAAAAGTTTCCTTGCTCATTGAAAATCTTAAAGAACCCTTATATGTTAAGGTAAGGACGTCAATTCAGCAGATCCTTAGAAATAAACATTTATGTAAGGAAAAACAAATATTTCCACAGAAATATCCATTGGGAACATTATTTAGAAAACTAATAACACTAATAACTAGACTTGGGTGGATCAGGCATAAATTGAATTTGCCAGGTCGCACAGATTTTCTTTGGAACTTTGATTTTCAACAAAGTTATTCTCCAGAATTTGAATGTCCCTTCTCAATCTCTGGGGTCTCTTAAGACCCCTGAGCTTAGTAAACGTAATATGTAAAAAAATCCTTATACTCACCGCTCACCTCTGCAGCACCTCCACTCCTCACTGTCCCCCATCCAGTGCTCGCCATATCTTACCATCACCACAAGCACTGCAATCCCGGGCCTCTTCATGCTAGGCCATGACTATGGCTGTGATGAGGCTAAGGTGTGCAACACACGTAAGGTCACCGCACATGTTTTGACATTGTGACCTTTGCGCAGAACTATTTCAGCACATATAGCAACAGTAAGAAGCTGCGACAACGAGGACAAGATGGGGGATGATGTGGAGGGGCCGGAGAAGTGATTGGTAAGGTGAGTATAAGTAGTTTTTAAGTTTTAACCTTTTGATGGTCACATTTTAGTAATTGCAGATTTTTTAAAAATTTGAAATTAAATTCCATTTCGACTACATTTTCTCATCTCTACTAATGTCTGTGACAACTGGCCATGTACATGACTTCATGTTGAAAGTTTCATGGCCCAAATATTTACAGCTATTAAAGGGACATAACTTTTCCAGAATATTGTTGATCGAGTAGTACAGGTTTCTATACATAAAGCCTATCATTGTATAGAAAATGTAACTCAATAACATGTGTATAATTCTGTTTTCAGCATGGTTCTACTAAAAGAAGACATGTCACCATAATCTTTATATCTGAGCAGGTTGTACAGGTACAATAGTGGATTTGGAACTTTGTTAAAGAGAAATAGAGCTAAGATCTCCAGTGCGATAGAAAAGGAAATGATAAGAAGCAATAATGATAATTACAGGTCCTTCTCAAAAAATTAGCATATAGTGTTAAATTTCATTATTTACCATAATGTAATGATTACAATTAAACTTTCATATATTATAGATTCATTATCCACCAACTGAAATTTGTCAGGTCTTTCATTGTTTTAATACTGATGATTTTGGCCTACAACTCCTGATAACCCAAAAAACCTGTCTCAATAAATTAGCATATTTCACCCGTCCAATCAAATAAAAGTGTTTTTTAATAACAAACAAAAAAACCATCAAATAATAATGTTCAGTTATGCACTCAATACTTGGTCGGGAATCCTTTGGCAGAAATGTCTGCTTCAATGCGGCGTGGCATGGAGGCAATCAGCCTGTGACACTGCTGAGATGTTATGGAGGCCCAGGATGCTTCAATAGCAGCCTTAAGCTCATCCAGAGTGTTGGGTCTTGCATCTCTCAACTTTCTCTTCACAATATCCCACAGATTCTCTATGGGTTCAGGTCAGGAGAGTTGGCAGGCCAATTGAGCACAGTAATACCATGGTCAGTAAACCATTTACCAGTGGTTTTGGCACTGTGAGCAGGTGCCAGGTCGTGCTGAAAAATGAAATCTTCATCTCCATAAAGCATTTCAGCCGATGGAAGCATGAAGTGCTCCAAAATCTCCTGATAGCTAGCTGCATTGACCCTGCCCTTGATGAAACACAGTGGACCAACACCAGCAGCTGACATGGCACCCCACACCATCACTGACTGTGGGTACTTGACACTGGACTTCAGGCATTTTGGCATTTCCTTCTCCCCAGTCTTCCTCCAGACTCTGGCACCTTGATTTGCGAATGACATGCAAAATTTGCTTTCATCAGAAAAAAGTACCAGGTCAGGCGCTTCTGCCGCTGTTTATGGTTCAAAAGTGGCTTTACCTGGGGAATGCGGCACCTGTAGCCCATTTCCTGCACACGCCTGTGCACGGTGGCTCTGGATGTTTCCACACCAGACTCAGTCCACTGCTTCCTCAGGTTCCCCAAGGTCTGGAATCGGTCCTTCTCCACAATCTTCCTCAGGGTCCGGTCACCTCTTCTCGTTGTACAGCGTTTTCTGCCACATTGTTTCCTTCCAACAGACTTACCATTGAGGTGCCTTGATACAGCACTCTGGGAACAGCCTATTTGTTGAGAAATTTCTTTCTGGGTCTTACCCTCTTGCTTGAGGGTGTCAATGATGGCCTTCTTGACATCTGTCAGGTCGCTAGTCTTACCCATGATGGGGGTTTTGAGTAATGAACCAGGCAGGGAGTTTTTAAAAGCCTCAGGTATCTTTTGCATGTGTTTAGAGTTAATTAGTTGATTCAGAAGATTAGGGTAATAGGTCGTTTAGAGAACCTTTTCTTGATATGCTAATTTATTGAGACAGGTTTTTTGGGTTATCAGGAGTTGTAGGCCAAAATCATCAGTATTAAAACAATAAAAGACCTGACAAATTTCAGTTGGTGGATAATGAATCTATAATATATGAAAGTTTAATTATAATCATTACATTATGGTAAATAATGAAATTTAACACTATATGCTAATTTTTTGAGAAGGACCTGTATATTTAATTGATTTTCTTTTTACATTAGAGAAGCAGCACCACTGAAAAAACGAGTGTTCCTGCCAATGACATTTTATCAGGTCTAGTGGATGTTTGAAACATTTGTGATACATTTTATGAGTTTGGTGGCGTAAAACCAATGTAATTACAGTGAATCCCCATTTCTTATTATTGGGGAGGCCATGGTGAGCAGTGGCCAGACATGTGCTGGCATGAGGGTTGCGTTTGAATGAGTTTCTTCACCGCGTATGATTTGCAACATAAATCAGGGGGGAGTACTTGTTTTTCTACACTGTGCCGCCCACTTTTTATGTACTATAGCTCATTGGTGAACTTTGATCGTCTAATTTAGTAGAGATATACAGTATATAGCTTCATGTGAGTAGTCATGTCATACTCAACATCCTGAAAAGAGCCATGGACTCCTGGAAAATGAGTAACAGAAATCCAACTTCTAACTCTCCTTTCATCGGCGTAGCTAGCTGGCAAGCAATGGAGGTGGCTGCCCTGGACCAACTAACACATAGGGGTCCGCTAGCAAATTGTCGAGCTGGTGAATCCTCTGAGATCTGCTTTTTTTTGGCAACCAGCTTATTGTATCCTTCTGTAGTGAGCACTCATCTCTGTCACTGTGTTACTATGCCTACCCAACGACATAACAGAGATCAATAGAAAGATGTGTTGGGTGCTCAGCTTGTCAAAGGTTGTGTGCACAGAAAGCTATTTAAAATTGATAGATCTGCAGCAGATAAAACAATTTTAAATGAAAACTGCAGCACCCAATAAAGTAAGTGATGCATCACGGGAATCAGGGTCTCGGTCCCTACATCATGCTGTTCTCAGATTGGGTAGAAAAAACCTACCTTAAAATGTATAGTGTGTCTGGGTTTGCGGTGTACACAGAGGCATTTTGCCCATCCTCTGCTGAACCCTTAGTCACACCTCTGCCCTCACTTAGCACCACTTCTGTCTGCATTTAGAACCGTAAGATCTATAAAATCTATCAACTGTCTCTATAGCAAAAGAATGAAACAAGCCGTGTCTTGTAAATTGCCTGTATTCCTTCTTAGAAATCTGACTACTATGTAAAAATAATAAAGGCAACGCTGACTCACTACTCATCTCTGTATTAATAGTCTAACATTAATAGTTAATTAATAGTCTAAGCATAGGTTATGCAGCAGAGTTGAGTGGTCGCACTGGAGCAGAGCTCCTAATATCCTGACATAATAAGGCCTAAATAACTGTACTAAATAACTCCTTCCTGGCCAGAACTTGTCTGTAGGTGAGAGGAAGCCACTAGGCTCTGTGTGGCGGTGGTGGGCAAAGCGGGAAGATCCGGTGCCTCTTGAGGTGCTTCAGCCGGCCGCACGCTGTAGAGAAGATGGCGGTCATCTGGTCCAGATCCTGGTGCCATGAAGTGAAAGGTGCTAACAGGAAGAGAGGTGAAAAAGAACAGCCTCGAAGACTCACTTACCTGTGCTCCCTGGTGTACGGTTGCCCCAGCGGTCAGGGGGGTCCCTGTTCGGCAGCTATGTCGAGTCTCCTGTCTGTTCAGCAGGGGGCGAGGACGTCGCTGGGTCCTAGCATCGCCATACTTCCGACGCTGCGGATGGTGAAGAGGTACAGTAGAGACACTGCCAGGTACTGTAGGAGGAAGACTGGAGCCTGGGGTGCTAAGCACAGGCGCTAAATTGGTCCTTGCTGATCAGTTTGGCACCACATCCAACCCTTCCCCCCGCAACATACTTCCTGATCAGAAATACAGTTGTGCTCAAAAGGTTACATACCCGGCAGAATTTTTGCTTTCTCTGTCTTTTTTCAGAGAATATGAATGATAACACCAAAACTTTTTCTCCACTCACGGTTAGTGGTTGGGTGAAGCCATTTATTGTCAAACTACTGTGTTTTCTCTTTTTAAATCACAATTACAACCCAAAGCATACAAATTACCTTGATCAAAAGTTCACATACCCTGGTCCAGGGCCGGACTGGCCATCGGGCAGTTCTGGCAAATGCCAGAAGGGCCGGTGGCAGTAGTGGGCCGCTCGAGTGTGCCGCTGTCGGCACACTCTCCCCGCTGTCGGCACACTCCCGGCCCCGCATTCAACTATACCGGCGTCATAGACGCCGGTACAGTTAAATGCAATGATGGAGGAGAGAGCGTCTGCTGACGCTTCCTCTCCCATCATTCCCCGCTCTGCCTGCCGCTGACACTGCGGGTGCGTGATGACGTCATATCATCGCGAACCTGCTGTGTGACCGGGCGGGCAGACTGCGACTGCTGAGACCAGAGCCAGAGCAGCGCGGGGCAGGAGGAAAGGTGGGTAGAGTGTTTTTTTTTTTTTTTTTTATCAATGAGTGATGACTGGATTGTGAAGCTATTGGGGGGGGGGGCTGTGCTGCATTATATTCTATGGGGCTGGCTGCATTCCATTCTATGGGCCTCTGCTGCATTATATTCTATGGGGCTGGCTGCATTCCATTCTATGGGCCTCTGCTGCATTATATTCTATGGGGCTGGCTGCATTCCATTCTATGGGCCTCTGCTGCATTATATTCTATGGGGCTGGCTGCATTCCATTCTATGGGCCTCTGCTGCATTATATTCTATGGGGCTGGCTGCATTCCATTCTATGGGCCTCTGCTGCATTATATTCTATGGGCCTGTGCTGCATTATATTCTATGGGCCTCTGCTGCATTATATTCTATGGGCCTCTGCTGCATTATATTCTATGGGGCTGGCTGCATTCCATTCTATGGGCCTCTGCTGCATTATATTCTATGGGGCTGGCTGCATTCCATTCTATGGGCCTCTGCTGCATTATATTCTATGGGGCTGGCTGCATTCCATTCTATGGGCCTCTGCTGCATTATATTCTATGGGGCTGGCTGCATTCCATTCTATGGGCCTCTGCTGCATTATATTCTATGGGCCTCTGCTGCATTATATTCTATGGGGCTGGCTGCATTCCATTCTATGGGCCTCTGCTGCATTATATTCTATGAGGCTGGCTGTATTCCATTCTATGGGCCTCTGCTGCATTATATTCTATGGGGCTGGCTGCATTCCATTCTATGGGCCTCTGCTGCATTATATTCTATGGGGCTGGCTGCATTCCATTCTATGGGCCTGTGCTGCATTATATTCTATGGGCCTGTGCTGCATTATATTCTATGGGCCTGTGCTGCATTATATTCTATGGGGCTGTGCTGCATTATATTCTATGGGGCTGTGCTGCATTCCATTCTATGGGCCTGTGCTGCATTATATTCTATGGGCCTGTGCTGCATTGTATTCTATGGGCCTGTGCTGCATTCCATTCTATGGGCCTGTGCTGCATTCCATTCTATGGGCCTGTGCTGCATTATATTCTATGGGCCTGTGCTGCATTGTATTCTATGGGCCTGTGCTGCATTCCATTCTATGGGCCTATGCTGCATTCCATTCTATGGGCCTGTGCTGCATTATATTCTATGGGCCTGTGCTGCATTATATTCTATGGGCCTGTGCTGCATTATATTCTATGGAGCTGTGCTGCATTCCATTCTATGGGCCTGTGCTGCATTATATTCTATGGGCCTGTGCTGCATTATATTCTATGGGGCTGTGCTGCATTATATTCTATGGGGCTGTGCTGCATTCCATTCTATGGGCCTGTGCTGCATTATATTCTATGGGCCTGTGCTGCATTGTATTCTATGGGCCTGTGCTGCATTCCATTCTATGGGCCTGTGCTGCATTCCATTCTATGGGCCTGTGCTGCATTCCATTCTATGGGCCTGTGCTGCATTATATTCTATGGGCCTGTGCTGCATTATATTCTATGGGGCTGTGCTGCATTCCATTCTATGGGCCTGTGCTGCATTATATTCTATGGGCCTGTGCTGCATTGTATTCTATGGGCCTGTGCTGCATTCCATTCTATGGGCCTGTGCTGCATTATATTCTATGGGGCTGTGCTGCATTCCATTCTATGGGCCTGTGCTGCATTATATTGTATGGGGGCTGTGCTGCATTACATTCTATGGGGCTGTGCTGCATTACATTCTATGGGGCTGTGCTGCATTATATTGTATGGGGGCTGTGCTGCATTACATTCTATGGGGCTGTGCTGCATTATATTGTATGTTGGCTGGCTGCATTACATTCTATGGTGGCTGGCTGCATTACATTCTATGGGGGCTGTGCTGCATTACATTCTATGGGGGCTGTGCTGCATTACATTCTATGGGGGCTGGCTGTATTACATTCTATGGGGGCTGGCTGTATTACCTTCTATGGAGCTGTGCTGCATTACATTCTATGGGGGCTGTGCTGCATTACATTCTATGGGGGCTGTGCAGCATTACATTCTATGGGGCTGTGCTGTATTATAGTCTATGGGGGCTGGCTGTATTACATTCTATGGGGGCTGTGCTGTATTACATTCTATGGGGGCTGTGCAGCATTACATTCTATGGGGCTGTGCTGTATTATAGTCTATGGGGGCTGGCTGTATTACATTCTATGGGGGCTGGCTGCATTACATTCTATGGGGGCTGTGCTGCATTCCATTCTATGGGGGCTGTGCTGCATTACATTCTATGGGGGCTGGCTGTATTACATTCTATGGGGGCTGGCTGTATTACATTCTATGGGGCTGTGCTGCATTACATTCTATGGGGGCTGTGCTGCATTACATTCTATGGGGGCTGTGCTGCATTACATTCTATGGGGGCTGTGAAGCATTACATTCTATGGGGCTGTGCTGTATTATAGTCTATGGGGGTTGGCTGTATTACATTCTATGGGGGCTGTGCTGTATTACATTCTATGGGGGCTGAGCTGTAATGCTGGATACAGCTGTAATTATATGTTATATAGTTGTGTTACACTCCCCTCACTTCTTGTAGCCTACAAGTGTACAAAGATATTATACAGTCACCATGTGACAAGTGGGCCTGTGTGACTTCAAATGCCAGGGCTGAATTTTAGTCCCAGTCCGGCCCTGCCCTGGTCATTTGGGCCTGATAACATGCACAGAAGTCCTCACCTGTGACCTGTTTGCTTGTAATCAGTGGTGTGTGCTGAGTGAGTTTCAGGGATCCAGACAGACTCTTGTATCTTTCATCCAGCCACTGACGTTTCTGGATTGTGAGTCATAGGGAAAGCAAAAGAATTGTCAACAGATCAACGGTAAAAGGTAGTTGAACTGTATAAAACAGGAAAGGAATACAAAAAGATATCCAAAGAATTGATAATGCCAGTGAGCAGCGTTCAAACTGTGATAACAAATGGAAAATCAGGGGCTCTGTAAAAACAAAACCAAAAACAAAAATGTCAGCCACAACTGCCAGGAAAATTGTTCAGGACGCAACGAAAAACCCACAAATAACATCAGCTGAAATACAGGACTCTCTGAAAACGAGCGGTGTGGCTGTTTCAAGATGTACAATAAAGAGGCACTTGAAGAAAAATGGGCTGCATGGTCGAGTCGCCAGAAGAAAGCCATTACTGTGCAAATGCCACAAATTATCTCGCCTTTATTTATTAACTAGCTGAAGAGCCCGGCATTGCCTGGGCATAGTAAATATCTGTGGTTAGTTATAGCACCTCACTTCTCTTATTTTCCCATCACGCCTCTCATTTTCCCCCTCACATCTCTCATTTTCTCCCTTACACCTCTCATTCCCCCCTAACTCTTGTCATTTTGACCTCACATCTGTCATTTTCCGATCACTCCACTATTTTCCCTCACTCCTCTCAATTTGCACTCACACCTTTTCATTTTCACCTCACACCCCTCATTTTCACCTCACACCTCTCATTTTCCCCTCAGTATATACATATTTGTCATCTCCCTTATATATAGTATACACCTGTATGTCATCTCCTGTATATAGTATATACCTGTATGTCATCTCCCCTGTAAATAGTATATACCTGCTGTATGTCATCTCCTGTATATAGTATATGCCTGTATGTCATCTCTTCTGTATATACTATATACCTGTTTGTCATCTCCTCCTATATATAGTATATACCTGTATGTCATCTCCTGTATATAGTATATACCTGTATGTCATCTCCCCTGTATATAGTATGTACCTGTATGTCATCTTCTCCTGTATATAATATGTACCTGTATGTCATCTCCTCCTACAGTTGTGGCCAAAAGTATTGACACCCCTGCAATTCTGTCAGATAATACTCAGTTTCGTCCTGAAAATGATTGCAAACACAAATTCTTTGGTATTATTATCTTCATTTAATTTGTCTGAAATGAAAAAACACAAAAGAGAATGAAGCAAAAAGCTAAACATTGATCACTTCACACAAAACTGCAAAAATGGGCCAGAAAAAAGTATTGGCACCCTCAGCCTAATACTTGGTTGCACAACCTTTAGCCAAAATAACTGCGACCAACCGCTTTCGGTAACCATCAATGAGTTTCTTACAATACTCTGCTGGAATTTTAGACCATTCTTCTTTGGCAAACTGCTCCAGGTCCCTGATATTTGAAGGGTGCCTTCTCCAAACTGCCATTTTTAGATCTCTCCACAGGTGTTCTATGTGATACAGGTCTGGACTCATTGCTGGCCACCTTAGAAGTCTTCAGTGCTTTTTGAAGTGTGTTTTGGTCATTGTCCTGCCGGAAGACCCATGACCTCTGAGGGAGACCCAGCTTTCTCACACTGGGCCCTACATTATGCTGCAAAATTTGTTGGTAGTCTTCAGACTTCATAATGCCATGCACACGGTCAAGCAGTCCAGTGCCAGAGGCATCAAAGCAACCCCAAAACATCAGGGAACCTTCGCCATGTTTGACTGTAGGGACCGTGTTCTTTTCTTTGAATGCCTCTTTTTTTCTCCTGTAAACTCTATGTTGATGCCTTTGAACAAAAAGCTCTACTTTTATCTCATCTGACCAGAGAACATTCTTCCAAAACGTTTTAGGTAAGTTTTGTCAAACTCCAGCCTGGCTTTTTTATGTCTCGGGGTAAGAAGTGGGGTCTTCCTGGGTCTCCTACCATACAGTCCATTTTCATTCAGATGCCGACGGATAGTACGGGTTGACACTGTTGGATCCTCGGACTGCAGGTCAGCATGAACTTGTTTGGATGTTAGTCGAGGTTCTTTATCCAACATCCGCACAATCTTGCGTTGAAATCTCTTGTCAATTTTTATTTTCCGTCCACGTCTAGGGAGGTTAGCCACAGTGCCATGGGCTTTAAACTTCTTGATGACACTGCGCACGGTAGACACAGGAACATTCAGGTCTTTGGAGATGGACTTGTAGCCTTGAGATTGCTCATGCTTCCTCACAATTTGGTTTCTCAAGTCCTCAGACAGTTCTTTGGTCTTCTTTCTTTTCTCCATGCTCAATGTGGTACACACAAGGTCACAGGACAGAGGTTGAGTCAACTTTAATCCATGTGAACTGGCTGCAAGTGTGATTTAGTTATTGCCAACACCTGTTAGGTGCCACAGGTAAGTTACAGGTGCTGTTAATTACACAAATTAGAGAAGCATCACATCATTTTTCGAACAGTGCCAATACTTTTGTCCACCCCCTTTTTAATGTTTGGTGTGGAATTATATCCAATTTGGCTTTAGGACAATTCTTTTTGTGTTTTTTTCATTTAAGACAAATTAAATGAAGATAATAATAACAAATAATTTGTGTTTGCAATCATTTTCAGGAAGAAACTGAGTATTATCTGACAGAATTGCAGGGGTGTCAATACTTTTGGCCGCAACTGTATATATAGTATATACCTGTGTGTCATCTCCTCTGTATATAGTATATACCTGTGTGTCATCTCCCCTGTATACAGTATATACCTGTGTGTCATCTCCCCTGTACATAGGATATACCTGTGTGTCATCTCCCCTGTATATAGGATATACCTGTGTGTCATCTCCCCTGTATATAGTATATATGTGTGTCATCTCCCCTGTATATAGTATGTACCTGTGTGTCATCTCCTCCTGTATATAGTATATACCTGTGTGTCATCTCCTCCTGTATATAGTATATACCTGTGTGTCATTGTCAGGACTCTGAACATTTTTATTACCTTTTGTGTATTACTGCCCTTTTCCAAGATGGCTTCTTTGGTCTCATGTGCACTGTGTCTTCCTGCTATAAAACTCCACCCCAGCCTTCAGTCTGTGCTAGAGTATTCTGCCTTGTATCCAGCTCCTGACCTCTGGTGACTCCCTGGCTATATACCTGCTCCTGTGAACCTGTGTGGAGATCCTGTTACTCTGCTCTGAGTTCCTGCTGCATACACCAGTTTCCAGTATTCCTCCTTCATCTGCTGCTCGTGTTTACTTCCAACTGCATTTGCTGGACATGTAAGCTGTTGCTGCTCTGGTTAAACCTGAGACTATTACCCAGGCCTTCCTGGTTGAGATAAGACATTGCTTGAACTGCCTTATAAGCATATCTATCTGTGTTTGGACTAAAACAAGGACTTATTCGTGTCAAGTATCCTCAAGAATAATTGTGCTTCATAGACTTTCTGCTTAATTGCATTTTCCTCTGAAGTTCCCTATAGACTGTTAAGCTGCGTTTATTATTTACACCAAGTGTTCTGGACTTGAGTTTCTCTCTGCATCTGTTTGAATCACCGTGTGATAATATAGACTTTACCACTTATAAAACTGTGTCCTGTAGTTGTCTTGTTCCACGCAAAGAGTCTCCTGAGTTATCCCCTATAATTATTACAGTCATCTCCCCTGTATATAGTATATACCTGTGTGTCATCTCCCCTGTATATAGTATATACCTGTGTGTCATCTCCCATGTATATAGCATGTACCTGTATGTCATCTCCCCTGTATATAGTATATACCAGTGTGTCATCTTCTCCTGTATATAGTATATACCTGTGTGTCATCTCCCCTGTATATAGTATATATGTGTGTGTCATCTCCTCCTGTATATAGTATATACCTGTGTGTCATCTCTCCTGTATATAGTATATACCTGTGTGTCATCTCCTCCTGTATATAGTATATACCTGTATGTCATCTCCTCCTGTATATAGTATATAGCTGTGTGTCATCTCCCCTGTATATAGTATATATGTGTGTGTCATCTCCTGTATATAGTATATACCTGTATGTCATCTCCTGTATATAGTATATACCTGTGTGTCATCTCCCCTGTATATAGTATATACCTATGTGTCATCTCCTCCTGTATATAGTATATATCTGTATGTCATCTCCTCCTGTATTAGACCGCGTTCACACGTTATTTGCTCAGTATTTTTACCTCAGTATTTGTAAGCTAAATTGGCAGCCTGATAAATCCCCAGCCAACAGGAAGCCCTCCCCCCTGGCAATATATATTAGCTCACACATACACATAATAGACAGGTCATGTGACTGACAGCTGCTTTATTTCCTATATGGTACAGTTGTTGCTCTTGTAGTTTGTCTGCTTATTAATCAGATTTTTATTTTTGAAGGATAATACCAGACTTGGGTGTGTTTTAGGGCGAGTTTCATGTGTCAAGGTGTGTGTGTTGAGTTGCGTGTGGCAACATGCATGTAGCGACTTTTGTGAGATGAGTTTTGTGTGGCGACATGCGTGTAGCAACTTTTTGTGTGTCGAGTTGCATGTGACAGGTTAGTGTAACAAGTTGTGTGCAGCAAGTTTTGCGCATGGCGAGTTTTGTGTGGTGCGTTTCGAGTATGTGCAAGTTTTGTGTGAGGCAACTTTTGCATGTGTTGCAACTTTTGTGCATGTGGCAATTTTTCCGCATGTGCAAGTTTTGCGTGTGGCGAGTTTTCCATGAGGTGAGTTTTGCACGTGTGGCGAGTTTTGCGTGAGCCTAGTTTTGCATGTGGCGAGTTTTGCGCGTGGCGAGTTTAGAACGGCGACTTTTGTGTTTCGACTTTTATGTGGCGAGGTTGGTGTATGTGTGGTGAAATGTGTGCTGAGGGTGGTATATGTGTTCAAGCACGTGGTAGTGTGTGGCGCATTTTGTGTGTGTGTTCATATCCCCGTGTGTGGTGATTATCCCATGTCGGGGCACCACCTTAGCAACTGTACAGTATATACTCTTTGGCGCCATCGCTCTCACTCTTTAAGTCCCCCTTGTTCACATCTGGCAGCTGTCAATTCGCCTCCAACACTTTTCCTTTCACTTTTTCCCCATTATGTAGATAGGGGCAAAATTGTTTGGTGAATTGGAATGTGCGGGGTTAAAATGTCGCCTCACAACACAGCCTATGACGCTCTCGGGGTCCAGACGTGTGACTGTGCAAAATTTTGTGGCTGTAGCTGCGACGGTGCAGATGCCAATCCCGGACATACACACACACACATACATACACACACACACACACATTCAGCTTTGTATATTAGATGACCGTGTAGTGGGCATACAGAGTAGAATTTCAATATTTGCAGATGACACTAAACTCTGCAGGTTAATCAATACAGAGGAGGACAATTTTATATTACCGGAGGATTTATGTAAACTGGAAGCTTGGGCTGATAAATGGCAAATGAGCTTTAATTGGGATAAATGTAAGGTCATGCACTTGGGCAGAAGAAATAAGATGTATAATTATGTTCTTAACTAGATGGTGGCCCGATTCTAACGCATCGGGTATTCTAGAATAGGTATGCATAGTGTATAGCACAGCCCACGTAGTATATTGCGCAGCCCACGTAGTATATTGCGCAGCAGCCCACGTTGTGCATTGCGCAGCCCACGTTGTACATTGTGCAGCCCACGTTGTATATTGCGCAGCCCACGTTGTATATTGCGCAGCCCACGTAGTATATTGTGCAGCCCACGTAGTATATTGCGCAGCCCACGTTGTATATTGCGCAGCCCACGTAGTATATTGCGCAGCCCACGTTGTATATTGCGCAGCCCACGTAGTATATTGTGCATCCCACGTAGTGTATTGCGCAGCCCACGTTGTATATTGCGCAGCCCACGTAGTATATTACGCAGCCCACGTAGTATATTGCGCAGCCCAAGTTGTATATTGCGCAGCCCACGTTGTATATTGCGCAGCCCACGTTGTACATTGCGCAGCCCACGTTGTATATTGCGCAGCCCACGTTGTATATTGCGCAGCCCACGTTGTATATTGCGCAGCCCACGTAGTATATTGCGCAGCCCACGTAGTACATTGCGCAGCCCACGTAGTATATTGCGCAGCCCACGTAGTATATTGCGCAGCCCACGTTGTGTATTGCGCAGCCCACGTAGTATATTGCGCAGCCCACGTTGTATATTGCGCAGCCCACGTATATAGCAATGTGGGCATGATATCCCTGTTAAAAAAAAGAATTAAAATAAAAAATAGTTATATACTCATCTTCCGTTGGCGCCTGGATCCAGGAAGCGGGTACCGACACTTGGGATCCACCGAAGCTCCGCGGAGCCGCTCGCGCGGCTTCCGCCATCTTCCGTTCCCAGGATGCATTGCGAAATTACCCAGAAGACTTAGCGGTCTCGCGAGACTGCTATGTCTTCTGGGTAATTTCGCAATGCATCGCTGGGAACGGAAGATGGCGGCCGGCGCGAGCGGCTCGGCGGACTACGGAGTGTGAGTATAGCAGGTTTTTAGTTTTTTTTATTATTTTTAGCATTACATTTTTTTTACTATTGATGCCGCATAGGCTGCCTCAATAGTAAAAAATTGGGGACACATAGGGTTAATAGCAGCGGTTATGGAGTGCGTTACCCGCGGCATAACGCGGTCCGTTACCGCCGGCATTAACCCTGTGTGAGCGGTAACCGGAGGGGAGTATGCGGGCGCCGGGCAGTGAGTGCGGGGAGTAAGGAGCGGCCATTTTCTTCCGGACTGTGCACGTTGCTGATTGGTTGTGGCTATGGTCGTGGGCGTTTTGCCACGACCAATCAGCGACTTGGATTCCATGACAGACAGAGGCCGCGACCAATGAATATCTGTGACAGAAAGAAAGAAGAAGGACAGACAGAAAGACGGAAGTGACCCTTAGACAATTATATAGTAGATTGTAAAACACTGGTCAAAGCTATCACTGAAACAGACCTGGGTGTATGGGTGGACGACAAACTCACATTTAGTGGCTAGTGTCAGGCAGCTGCTGCAAAGGCAAATAAAATAATGGGATGCATTAAAAGAGGCATAGATGCTCATGAGAAGAACATAATTTTATCTCTATACAAGTCACTAGTGCGACCACACTTGCAAAACTGTGTACAGTTCGGTCTCCGGTATATAAGAAAGATATAGCTGAACTAGAGCGGGTGCAAAGAAGAGCAACCAAGGTTATTAGAGGACTGTGGAGTCTGCAATACAAAGACAGGTTATTACACTTGGGGTTGTCTAGTTTGGAAAAACAAAGGGGTGATCTTATTACAATGTATAAATACATGAGGGGACAGTATAAAGACCTTTCTGATGATCTTTTTAATCATAGACCTGAGACAGGGACAAGGGGGCATCCTCTACGTCTGGAGGAAAGAAGGTTTAATCTGAGCTAAATATACAGGAATAGCTTTTGCTGACATTACAAAAGCTATTCCTGTATATTTAGCTCAGAGTAAAAGTTAACACCATATAGAGAGAACACGTGCTCTATGGGACATATATAATCACTTGGGGCCGGTCACTTGGGGCCTCCTCCTGCCTTCTCCTTCACTCTCTACGGACCTCAGATAGAATGAACAGCTGGTATGTGAGTTAACAAGGATGACTACTACCATACTCCATGACAGGGACAGACACCATTTACCATTCAGAATCACAGGAAAGATGGGGAACAAACTTTGATATGGACAAATGGACAATCTCTTTGTAACTATTTCATCTGTTTTGTGTTTTGCTGTGATGATGCTTTTTGGTGGACAATCCAATAAACCACTACATTTTTTATGAGACATCTGGTAAAGAGTCCTGATTAAATAAATATACGAAATAAGCATATTTAACAGATTTATCCTGCCAAGTTGAGAGTGATTGCCCTATGTATTACTACCTTCTTTGAGACCCCTATAGATGCCCTGAGATGACTGGACACTAATGAGCGTCAGATCGAACAGGAGATGAAAGCCGGAAGGGCCTGAGTGGGGGGAGCTTATATGGTTACGTAGAATAATGTATATAGTGGAGTTACAGTTTAGTTCTGTATTTAATTCTCTTGTTTACCTTATAATAAGGGAGTGGGTTCTGCTCCGGTGTCGTCCTCAATTGGTAAAGAAGTACAGCATGACTGCACAACGAATGGCTCTGTATGTTAGGATACCTCATCCCTTACTTGTAAGGGTAGGTTTACTCTAGAGGGGAGGGGGGGCGAGGGTTAGGGTATATTTTCATCGGCATACTCATGTTTTAATTTTGTTCTTTGGGATTGGAAACCTGTTCCGCAACATAACACTGGGGGTGTTTTCAAAATTTTTTTTTAAATCTAAATATGGGTTCAAGGATAAAATTTGTGTCTTGGAATGTTCGCTGTCTAAAAGACAGTGCTAAGAGGCAAGCTATTTTCGAACACTTCAGGAAAGTTTACCAAACTAATACAGAGTTGCAAGAAATGCATTTAACCAGGATATCTATTAATCTGCTACATAGGTCATGAATAGGGCTTAGCCTTTATTCTGTTCATTGTAACTATGCACAGGGTGTCAGCCTTCTAGTACTGAAAAATATTCCCTTTATCTGTTTAAATTCATTTAGAGATGATGAGGAGAGATTTGTTGGGGTTCATTTTAAAACTGTCCCATTTTGAATGCATCTTCGTGGTAATATATGTTTCCACTACTTTTTCAAATATATCCCTCTCAAGAAAATATTAGAGAAACTTGGAATTTGGCAGGAAATTCCCATTATAATTCTGGGTGACTTTAAAAAAATATGCAACGTAACCTTTTTAAGGATAGTTCATTTAATCAATAAATCTTAGAATAATAATAACTTCCACAATTGGATGCGTTTAAATAAAATGTTCCTGTGCTGAGATAATCTTATAAATGTTCCCCTGCTGTGTACTGTGTAATGGCTGTGTCTGACCGTAAGGGGACATGGTCTGATCATCTCCTGGGCAGGGGAGGGAGCAAAAGGGTATACAGACAGGACAGCACGGGATCACAGCGGATTCTTTTTTGTGATATAACACATTTCCCTGCCTGTTTTTAAACAATGTTTTGCTTAAAAGAAATAGCTGTAATCCATTCTATTATAGCTGTACACTTTTTTCTTCTCCCCTGCCCAGGAGCTGTGGTATGATCAGACCATGTTCCTCTATGGTCAGACACAGCCATTGCACAGTACACAGCACGGGCACATTTATAAGATTATCTCAGCACAGGAACATTTTATTTAAACGCATCCAATTATGGAACTTATTATTACTCCAAGATCTATTGATTAAAATGAACTTTTGTTCGTGGGAAAACCCCTTTAACCCCTTTCTGCCATTGGACGTACTATTCCGTCCATGTGGGGTGGGCCCTACTTCCCAAGGACGGAATAGTACGTCCAGCACGATCGGCCGCGCTCACGGGGGGAGCGCGGCCGATCGCGGCCGGGTGTCAGCTGCCTATCGCAGCTGACATCCGGCACTATGTGCCAGGAGCGGTCACGGACCCCCCCCGGCATGTTAACCCCCGACACACCGCGATCAAACATGATCGCGGTGTGCCGGCGGTACAGGGAAGCATCGCACAGGGAGGGGGCTCCCTGCGTGCTTCCCTGAGACCCCCGCAGCAACGCGATGTGATCGCGTTGCTCCGAGGGTCTCCTACCTCCTCCTACCTCCTTCCTCGCTGCAGGTCCCGGATCCAAGATGGCCACGGCATCCGGGTCCTGCAGGGAGGGAGGTGGCTTACCGAGTGCCTGCTCAGTGCAGGCGCTGGTAAGCCTACTTTGCTCTAAGTCAGATCGGTGATCTGACAGAGTGCTATGCAAACTGTCAGATCACCGATCTGTGATGTCCCCCCCTGGGACAAAGTAAAAAAGTTAAAAAAAAAATGTCCACATGTGTAAAAAAAAAAATAAAAAAAAAATTCCTAAATAAATAAAAAAAAAAATTATTCCCATAAAAACATTTCTTTATCTAAATAAAAAAATCAAACAATAAAAGTACACATATTTAGTATCGCCGCGTCCGTAATGACCCCACCTATAAAACTATATCACTAGTTAACCCCTTCAGTGAACACCGTAAAAAAAAAAAAACGAGGCAAAAAAACAACGCTTTATTCTCATACCGCCAATCAAAAAGTGGAATAACACACGATCAAAAATACGGATATAAATAACCATGGTACCGCTGAAAACGTCATCTTGTCCCGCCAAAAACGAGCCACCATACACCATCATCAGCGAAAAAATAAAAAAGTTATAGTCCTCAGAATAAAGCGATGCCAAAATAATTATTTTTTCTATAAAATAGCTTTTATCGTATAAAAGCGCCAAAACATAAAAAAATGATATAAATGAGGTATCGCTGTAATCGTACTGACCCGAAGAATAAAACTGCCTTATCAATTTTACCAAACGCGGAACGGTATAAACGCCTCCCCCAAAAGAAATTAATGAATAGCTGGTTTTTGGTCATTCTGCCTCACAAAAATCGGAATAAAAAGCGATCAAAAAATCTCCCGTCCCCGAACATGTTACCAATAAAAACGTCAACTCTTATCGCAAAAAACAAGACCTCACATGACTCTGTGGACTCAAATATGGAAAAATTATAGCTCTCAAAATGTGGTAACGCAAAAAATATTTTTTGCAATAAAAAGCGTCTTTCAGTGTGTGACGGCTGCCAATCATAAAAATCCGCTAAAAAACACGCTATAAAAGTAAATCAAACCCCCCTTCATCACCCGCTTAGGGAAAAATTTAAAAAATTTAAAAAATGTATTTATTTCCATTTTCCCATTAGGGTTAGGGTTAGGGCTAGGGTTAGGGTTAGGGCTAGGGTTAGGGCTAGGGTTAGGGCTATGGTTAGGGTTAGGGTTAGGGCTAGGGTTAGAGCTAGGGTTAGGGCTAGGGTTAGGGCTATGGTTAGGGTTAGGGCTGGGGCTAGGGTTGGGGCTAGGGTTAAGGCTACATTTAGGGTTGGGGCTAAAGTTAGGGTTAGGGTTGGGGCTAAAGTTAGGGTTAGGGTTTGGATTACATTTACGGTTGGGAATAGGGTTGGGATTAGGGGTGTGTCTGGGTTAGAGGTGTGGTTAGGGTTACCATTGGGATTAGGGTTAGGGGTGTGTTTGGATTAGGGTTTCAGTTATAATTGGGGGGTTTCCACTGTTTAGGCACATCAGGGACTCTCCAAACGCGACATGGCGTCCGATTTCAATTCCAGCCAATTCTGCGTTGAAAAAGTAAAACAGTGCTCCTTCCCTTCCAAGCTCTCCCGTGCGCCAAAACAGGGGTTTACCCCAACATATGGGGTATCAGCGTACTCGGAACACATTGGAGAACAACTTTTGGGGTCCAATTTCTCCTGTTACCCTTGGGAAAATACAAAACTAGGGGCTAAAAAATAATTTTTGTGGAAAAAAAAATATTTTTTATTTGCATGGCTCTGCGTTATAAACTGTAGTGAAACACTTGGGGGTTCAAAGCTCTCACAACACATCTAGATGAGTTCCTTAGGGGGTCTACTTTCCAAAATGGTGTCACTTGTGGTGGGTTTCTACTGTTTAGGTACATTAGGGGCTCTGCAAACGCAATGTGACGCCTGCAGACCATCTAAGTCTGCATTCCAAATGGCGCTCCTTCCCTTCCGAGCCCTCCCATGCGCCCAAACGGTGGTTCCCCCCCACATATGAGGTATCAGCGTACTCAAGACAAATTGGACAACAACTTTTGGGGTCCAATTTCTCCTGTTACCATTGGGAAAATACAAAACTGGGGGCTAAAAAATAATTTTTTGGGGAAAATTTTTTTATTTTTATTTTCACGGCTCTGCGGTATAAACTGTAGTGAAACACTTGGGGGTTCAAAGTTCTCACAACACAACTAGATAAGTTCCTTGGGGGGTCTAGTTTGCAATATTGGGTCACTTGTGGGGGGTTTCTACTGTTTAGGTACATTAGGGGCTCTGCAAACGCAATGTGATGCCTGCAGACCAATCCATCTAAGTCTGCATTGCAAATGATGCTCCTTCCCTTCCGAGCTCTGCCATGCGCTCAAACGGTGGTTCCCCCCCAGATATCAGGTATCAGCGTACTCAGGACAAATTGGACAACAATATATAGGGTCCAATTTCTCCTTTTACCCTTGGAAAAATACAAAACTGGGGGCTAAAAAATAATTTTTGTGGAAAAAAAAATATTTTTTATTTGCACGGCTCTGCATTATAAACTGTAGTGAAACACTTGGGGGTTCAAAGCTCTCACAACGCAAACGCAATGTGACGCCTGCAGACCATTCCATCTAAGTCTGCATTCCAAATGGCGCTCCATGCCTTCCGAGCCCTCCCATGCGCCCAAAACGGTGGTTCCCCCCCACATATGGGGTATCAGCGTACTCAGGACAAATTGGACAACAACTTTTGGGGTCCAATTTCTCCTGTTACCCTCGGGAAAATACAAAACTGGGGGCTAAAAAATAATTTTTGTGGGAAAAAATGTTAGTTTTATTTTTACGGCTCTGCATTATAAACTTCTGTGAAGCACTTGGTGGGTCAAAGTGCTCACCACACCTCTAGATAAGTTCCTTAGGGGGTCTACTTTCTAAAATGGTGTCACTTGTGGGGGGGTTTCAATGTTTAGGCACATCAGTGGCTCTCCAAACGCAACATGACGTCCCATCTCAATTCCTGTCAATTTTGCAGTGAAAAGTCAAACGGCGCTCCTTTGCTTCCGAGCTCTTCCATGCACCCAAACAGTGGTTTACCCCCACATATGGGGTATCGGCGTACTCAGGACAAATTGTACAACATCTTTTGGGGTCCATTTTATCCCGTTACCCTTGGTAAAATAAAACAAATTGGAGCTGAAGTAAATTTTGTGTGAAAAAAAGTTAAATGTTCATTTTTATTTAAACATTCCAAAAATTCCTGTGAAACACCTAAAGGGTTAATAAACTTTTTGAATGTGGTTTTGAGCACCTTGAGGGGTGCAGTTTTTAGAATGGTGTCACACTTGGGTATTTTCTATCATATAGACCCCTCAAAATGACTTCAAATGAGATGTGGTCCCTAAAAAAAATGGTGTTGTAAAAAGGAGAAATTGCTGGTCAACTTTTAACCCTTATAACTCCCTAACAACAAAAAAATTTGGTTCCAAAATGGTGCTGATGTAAAGTAGACATGTGGGAAATGTTACTTATTAAGTATTTTGTGTGACATATCACTGTGATTTAATTGCATAAAAATTCAAAGTTGGAAAATTGCGAAATTTTCAAAATTTTCACGAAATTTTCAAAATTTTCGCCAAATTTCCATTTTTTTCACAAATAAACGCAGGTAATATCAAAGAAATGTTACCACTATCATGAAGTACAATATGTCACGAGAAAACAATGTCAGAATCACGAGGATTCGTTGAAGCGTTCCAGAGTTATAACCTCATAAAGGGACAGTGTTCAGAAATGTAAAAATTGGCCTGGTCATTAACGTGCAAACCACCCTTGGGGGTGAAGGGGTTAAGCAACTCAGAGTTTTTCAGATATTTTCAATTAAGCCTTGCAGTAAGAATACAGGAAACTGTGTCTGATCTCTCCATCTCAAACAGTGGGATACTTGACTATGTAGTGAGAGGTAAAACTATTAAAGGTATTATCTCCTTGATGTAGATATCTCTGCTACCAAGAATTCAAGGTGAAATTCTAGGTGGAAGAAAGATGTGGGGCACATATCCATTGAGGAATGGGAGGAGGTTTTGGAATCCACACTGCAGATATCGATTAACACAGCCCAGAGGATGTCACAAGTATTTTTCATTCAAAAGCATTATATCGCATGGGCCTCAGTGCTCATGATCGTTGTCCTCACAGTGGGGAAGAAGGAGCAGATCTCATTCATATGTTTTGGTCTTGTGCAAAATTAAGGGAGTTATGGGATAACATTGGTAGAATTAATTTTTAAGGTCTACAATATTCCAATTTCTTTTCATTCTAAATCCTGTGTCCTGGGTCTAGTTCGGGACATTGGAGAATCTTCTCCTGTGCAGTTAGCCATATCTAAAATACTACACCATGTAATGAACACTACTGTTAATCACTGGCTAGCAAAAAGTTCTCCCTTGATTGATGAGATAGTTAGGGAATTAAACAATTCAGTCCTAATGGAGAAAAATCGATATGATAATAGAGGAGCTTGGCAAACAATGGGGAGAATGGATTAAATGCCCGACAGTAATGTCTGAGGTATTGGCATCAGATGTCATTTTTCACTTATTGGTGCTAAGTTGAAAAATGTTTTTAAATGTTTTATAAAACGTGATGTACTTAACTGTTATGCTGTTTTCTTTTCTGTTATCACTGATGTTTCAATAACATTTTTTTGATTGAAAAAGAAAAATAATCTAAAATGAAGAGTAGCATAAACACATATTATTATTATTATTATTAATGAAGGATGATTATTATTTATTGCATTATCTCAATCCATACCTCTTCAATTTCAGGAAATCTAGTCTACAAATTCTTGTATCACATGTTCTTGTTTCCATTTTCAGGCTCTATATAAAAAAAATTCATTTTAGACTTCACATCCATATTTATTTTTAGCTGCCCATGCATCTGTCCATTAAAGGGAATGTCCAAAGCTGAGATAATTATATATCCTTAGTCATCAATTTTAGATCAATGAGATTCAGACACCCAAAACCCCACTGATAAGTTGATACTAAGTTCTGTGACCCCAGAAAGTGCACAGTGCACATAGTCAGAGCAGCTCCATTCACCGTCTAGTGGCTGTTCTCAGGTATGGCAGCTCAGCTCCCATTCACGTTAGCAGGAGCAGAGCCGTAGTATCTGAGAATGGCAGCTATTGATCATGCACAGAAATTTGCTTTAAAGTACAGACTGTGAAACATGTCTTGAAAGCACATTTCAATGTTGTGGATTTCTCTGCTGCAGATTTGTGATACGTTATATAGCAGGTTTCACAGTGGCATTACACCACCTAGTGGTCATTTTCCGCAGTGCAATGGAGGAAATACAAGTTGACTCCAATTTAGTAATATCTTTCATTGTCTTTTGAAGAGATCATTACATGAACTGTAGAGCGTTTCATCTATTGGATCTAAGCATTGAGAGCTTGAACACAATTGCTGAGGGCAGAAATCTTAGGTGCCAAGAGGAATTGATAAAGTACTTAGTATAAAAATTGTATATATTTTCGTTATACAATGATAATAAATAATCGTTATTTTTATATAGCGCTAACATATTCCGCAGCGCTTTACAGTTTGCATACATTATCATCACTGTCCCCATTGGGGCTCACAATCTAGATTCCCTAACAGTATATCTTTGGAATGTGGAAGAAAATCGGAGTACCCGGAGGAAACCCACGCAAACACAGGGAGAACATACAAACTCCTTGCAGATGTTGTCCTTGGTGGGATTGGAACCCAGGACTCCAGCGCTGCAGTGTTAACCACCGAGCCACCGTGCCGCCCCAATGATTAAGCTTTATTTGCTGAAACTGCAATACTCCATTAATGCTGATCGAACACAACCATCTCTGCGGCTTGCGGTGACTAAGGATTTTTTATAAACCTATACAAGTAGGGTTATTATGGTGTATAACCGTTTGAGTGGAACACTAAAGAAAGCAAAATGTCACACATTCCTGTACACAAAGTGCTTCACTAGTTTTTCCAAAAATAATGACTTGAGCGCATTCTAGTGGCTGTTTCTAAAATTACATCTAGGAGAACATCTCAGACTCCTGGATTCATTAGGGTATGGTAAACCCTAACAAGGTATCAGGGTCCTCCCCTGAAAAAGCATCCAAAAAAGTCTTCTAGCTGCTTCATGTTTCCAAAGAAGCAAAGCGGTTAAAAGAAGTGACTTTTCATCACAAAGAACATGATAAGAGTATTATAATAATCTGGACTATAAAAAAAATAGTAAATAGTAAATAGTGAAATAGTAAAATACTCCTCAAGGAGCAACTTCAATTTTTCAATATTTTGTACCAAAGGATAATTTGGACAATTGCCCCTTTTCTGCCATATAACCTGGCTATAGTTTTGGCAGTAATTTTTTCTACGTAGGGCTTGAGTATCACCAAAATGTTTGGGTCAGAAGAGACACTTTAATAAATTATCTTGTCACTGTCAGTAGTTATTATATTACAGTAATATTGTACTGAGAATTTCCCACAGTCATTAAGTCATGTCATTAAGGAGAATGCGCTCATTACAGGTTTTGCTGTGCTCGGAACATTTATTATAATGTGCATCAGACAATTTGTCAGGTCTGCAAAAATCATTTTTAAAATGAATCTTTAAAAGTGTTGAATATTGGGTATTTCTGCTCCAAACACACTATAAACTCATTGTATAAAACTTTATTTAACATAAGTTGTGAACCACAGAGCAATCAAACCAATAAGAACTTCGGCTCATTCCACAAAGAACAAGTCCCCACTCAGGTCTATCATCTTTCAATGGAAAAAATTAGGGAGCATTAGGGGGGGTTGGTGAAAACTGGGCAATTGCCCAGGTGCCCCCACACCTTTAGGCCCCCCAGCCTCTCCAGCAGGAGCTACACTGATAAAGCATTAACCCCTTAGTGACAGAGCCAATTTGGTACTTAATGACCAAGCCAATTTTTACAATTCTGACCACCGTCACTTTATGAGGTTATAGCTCTGGAACGCTTCAACGGATCCCACTGATTCTGAGATTGCAATTTTCAAACTTTTAATTTTTGTGCCTTTAAATCAGAGAGTCATATCACACAAAATAGTTAATAAATAACATTTCCCATATATCTACTTTAGATTAGCACAATTTTGGAAACATATTTTTTTGTTAGGAAGTCATAAGGGTTATAAGTTGACCAGCGATTTCTCATTTTTCCAACAAAATTTACAAAACCATTTTTTTTAGGGACCACCTCACATTTAACCCCTTCCCGACCTGTGACGCCACGTAGGCGTCATGAAAGTCGGTGCCAATCCGACCTGTGACGCCTATGTGGCGTCATGGAGGGATCGCGTCCCTGCAGATCGGGTGAAAGGGTTAACTCCAATTTCACCTGATCTGCAGGGACAGGGGGAGTGGTACTTCAGCCCAGGGGGGGTGGCTTCACCCACTCGTGGCTACGATCACTCTGATTGGCTGTTGAAAGTGAAACAGCCAATCAGAGCGATTTATAATATTTCACCTATGAAAATGGTGAAATATTACAATCCAGCCATGGCCGATGCTGCAATTTCATCGGCCATGGCTGGAAACCCTGATCTGCCCCACCACCACCGATCACCTCCTCAGTCCTCCGTCCTGTGCTCCGCTCCCCTCCGTCCGCCTGTCCGCTCCCCCGTCCTCCTGTCCGCTCCCCCGTGCTCCGATCCCCCCGTGCTCTGCTCCCCCCATGCTCCGATCCCCCCCGTGCTCCGATCCCCCCCTCATATTTACCGAGCCTCCCGGTGTCCGTCTGTCTGCTCCATGGGCTTAGCCATCTTCCAAAATGGCGGCTGCATGCGCAGTGCGCCCGCCGAATCTGCCGGCAGATTTGTTCTAGATACATTTTGATCACTGTGATAAAACCTATCACAGTGATCAAAATAAAAAAAATAGTAAATGAACCTCCCCCTTATCACCCCCATAGGTAGGGACAATAATAAAAATAAAGAAAATATATTTACTTTTATTTTTACACTAGGGTTAGGGTTAGAACTAGGGTTAGAATTAGGGTTAGGGTTAGGGTGTCATGTCAGACGCTATTCACACTAGGGCATCCAACAGACAGCGGTAATTCCACATTCGTCCACTATACGCTCAGTGGCGCCAGCTAGATTTTTATCCAGGTTGCCCAGGGTTAATCTAGCTGGTACTCGGGTTGGAGGCTGGGTCACACCCACGGCCTTTAAATAGTATTGCTGGACTTTCGGCGTCGCCGATTATAGCTTGTGCCTCGTGCCTAGTGATTCCGGTCTGGAGTGGTGGTCTTGGAGAAGAAATATTGTATCTGGTGGTGTATTATCCTTTGTTATATTTCTCCTTCCTATATTTGTATTTGTTTTGCCCTGGGCACATTATTGTGTTTTCCTGTGTGTCTGCGGCGTGGTGCGTTTTTTAGTTTTCCCTGTCTGTGCTTTCTGTGGGGACTGGTGTTGTCATTACTGAACAGGGACCCCCAAGCATGGGCATTTTCTTTACCATCTGATTCAGCTGCATTTAACTCAGTGGAGAGTTTTTTTTCTGCTCTTGGGCTCATTTATGATGATCCTGACAGAATGGCTCTAGCAGAATCTAAAATACGCGCTCTCCGCCAGGGGGAGCGAATGGCGGAAGATTACTGTTCTGAATTTCGCCGCTGGGCGGTGGACACACAATGGAATGACCCCGCGCTGCAGAGTCAGTTTGTTCATGTGGTTTCGAGAAGGGTTAAACAAGCCCTCCTGATGTATGAGACTCCTGCTTCTCTAGAGTCTACTATGAGTCTTGTTATCCGCATTGATCGCCGTTTGTGTCAGGGGGTGCAAGAGACGCCGCCTATGGGGGAGGGCGTAGGTGCACGTGAGGTTGCTGCAGGTGAGCCCACGGAGCCCATGCAAATCGCAGGGGTGTCACATCATCGAGCCCCTCGCTCAGGAAGCAGGGAGCCTGTTTTTGCTGTGGTAAAAATGGGCATTATGTAAATGCTTGTCCTCTGTTATCTAAGAAAAGTGCAACGGCGGAAAACTACTAAGCTCAGAGGGTGTGGAAGAGGCCAATCTGAGCTTATGCATATCTTCCATGGTGGTCTCTCAATGTATGCTCTCTGCCAGAGTTATGGTCGCTGGCAGAGAGCTGCCAATCACTGTCTTTGTGGATAGTGGTTCTGCCACTAATCTCATTGATGAGGAGTTTGCTCGCACAGCCGGGTTCAGGATCGAAAAACTGCCTCATCCTATCCGGGTGGTCACCATCAATGCCGCTCCTCTCCCACAGGGGGAGATTACTGAGTTTGTGGCTGAGGTGAAACTCCACATTGGTGTCCTACATTTTGAGCAGGTTACATGTAGGGTGCTCAGTAATCTTCCTGCACAAATGGTTCTGGGTTTTCCATGGTTATCTATGCACAACCCGGTGATTTACTGGAAAACCCAGGACATAATCCAGTGGAGCGGATTCTGCCAGGAGAATTGCCTGGCCACATGTGTGTCCGCTGTGACTCCTAGCATTCCTGAGTCACTGCTGGATTTCGCGGATGTGTTCTCTGAGAAGGGTTGCTCAGAATTGCCACCACATCGACCCTATGACTGTACTATTAGGTTAAAACCAGGGGCCAAATTGCCGAAAGCAAGGATGTTTAACATTTCTGGTCCTGAGAGGCAAGCTTTAAAAGACTACATTGCTGAGAGTCTGAGCAAAGGGCACATCAGGCCTTCGTCCTCGCCTGTGGCAGTGGGGTTCTTCTTCATTAAGAAGAAAGATGGCGGATTACGCCCGTGTCTGGATTTCAGGGAGTTAAACCAGATTACGGTTCGTGATCCATACCCTATGCCGCTGATACCTGATTTGTTCAACCAGGTGGCTGGTGCTAAGTGGTTCTCCAAGCTTGACCTCAGGGGGGCGTACAACCTCATAAGAGTCCGTCAAGGGGATGAGTGGAAGACGGCTTTTAATACTCCTGAGGGTCATTTTGAAAATTTGGTGATGCCATTTGGGTTGACAAACGCGCCTGCTGTATTTCAACATTTCATAAATGATGTGTTCTCGCATGTTCTGGGGAAATTCGTTATTGTGTACCTAGATGACATTTTCATTTATTCATGCGACCGTGATACTCATTTAGAGCATGTTGGGCAGGTGTTACAGCTACTCAGAGAGAATAAGCTCTATGCAAGACTTGAGAAATGTGTATTTTCGGTTCAGGAGTTGCCTTTCTTGGGTTATATTGTGTTTGCTTCAGGGTTTAAAATGGACGCCGCTAAGGTGCAAGCGGTGCTGCGTTGGGAACGGCCTGATAACCTAAAAGCGCTCCAGCGGTTCCTTGGGTTTTCTAACTATTATAGAAAGTTTATCAAAAATTTTTCTATCATTGCTAAACCGCTCACTGACATGACGAAAAATGGTACCAATTTCTCCGCCTGGTCTGAGGCTGCTGTGCGCGCATTCGAATTCCTGAAGAACAGTTTTGCTTCGGCCCCCATTCTGGTGCAACCGGACGTATCGAAACCATTTACCGTGGAAGTCGATACGTCTGAGGTTGGAGTGGGGGCGGTGCTGTCACAAGGCTCATCCTTGGGCGATAGTGTCCATGCGCCTACTTTTCCAAATAGCTGTCGCCCGCCGAACGTAACTACGATATCGGCAACAGGGAGTTGTTGGCTATCAAGTTGGCTTTTGAGGAATGGCGACTCTTCTTGGAGGGGTCGGTCCACCAGGTTACAGTTATCACCGATCATAAAAATCTGCTTTATTTAGAGTCAGCCAAGCGTCTGTCCCCCAGGCAGGCTCACTGGGCATTGTTTTTCACGCGATTCAACTTTTTTGTAACTTACCGACCGGGGTCTAAGAACAGTAAGGCGGATGCTTTGTCCAGGTGTTTTCCGGGGGGAGAACCTCGGTTAGATCCGGTACCCATCCTCCAAAAGGGTGTAGTGGTCTCGGCTCTCACGACCGAGGTTGAGGCTCAGATTGCCGAGGCTCAGGAGGAGGTACCACCAGAGCTTCCCATTAACAAATCGTTTGTACCACTCCATCTTCGCCTAAAGGTGTTGGGTGAGCATCATGATGCTGTCCTGGCTGGCCACCCAGGGGTTAGGGGTATCTTGGAGTTGGTGTCGCGTCGGTTTTGGTGGCCCAAAATCCGACAGGACGTGGTCTCGTACGTGTCAGCATGCACCACGTGCGCTAGGGCTAAGACGCCTCGCTCCCGTCCTGCTGGCACACTACATCCTCTCGGGGTACCCAGTAGGCCATGGACAGAGATCTCCATGGATTTTATTAAAGACTTGCCCTCCTCAGCTGGGAACACAGTCATCCTGGTGGTTGTTGATCGGTTCTCAAAGATGTCGCACTTTGTGTCCTTGCCTTCATTGCCTAACGCGAAGACTCTGGCTCAGGTATTTGTTCAGGAGGTCGTCAGACTTCACGGGGTCCCGTCTGACATCGTGTCTGATAGGGGTACTCAGTTTGTGGCAAAATTTTGGAAAGCATTTTGCTCACGGCTGGGGATCAAGTTGTTGCATTCTCCGGCATTTCATCCTCAATCGAATGGTCAGACCGAGCGTATGAACCAGAATTTGGAGCAGTATTTACGCTGCTTTGTTTCTGACAATCAGGAGGAGTGGTCGACGTTCCTTCCTTTGGCGGAGTTTGCCATAAATAATCACCATCAGGAATCGTTTGGGGAGTCTCCGTTCTTTTGTGTTTACGGGCACCATCCTCAATTTTGTACTCTGCATCAGGGGGGCTCTGCTGGCGTCCCGGAGAAGGACCAGCTAGGAGCACAACTATCATCTGTCTGGACGAGAGTGAAACAGCGCTTGCTGAGCTTGGGTAGACGTGTGCCAGGTCCGGACCTGAGTGTGGGTGACTGGGTGTGGTTGTCCACAAAAAACATAAGACTCAAAATACCATCCCTGAAATTAGGTCCAAGGTTTATTGGTCCATTTAAGGTCGCCGCCATCATTAACCCGGTAGCCTACCGATTGCATCTCCCTACGGTATATAAGATACACAACGTGTTCCACAGATCTTTATTAAAAAATGTGGTGGGTTCCGTGGACGCGGCGCCGATGCCACCTGCAGTCTTGGTGGATAGCAATTTGGAATTTGAAGTCTCCAAGGTGGTTGACTCTTGAGCAGTGCGCCGCACTTTACAGTACCTGGTACACTGGCAGGGTTATGGGCCGGAGGAGAGGTCTTGGGTACCAGCCTCAGACATACATGCGGACCGGCTGGTCAGTATGTTTCACCGCCGCCATCCGGACAAGCCGGGTCCTATAAGTTGTGAGGGCCCTGGGGTCCCTCGTAGAAGGCGGGGTACTGTCATGTCGGACGCTATTCACACTAGGGCATCCGACAGACAGCGGTAATTCCACATTCGTCCACTATATGCTCAGTGGCGCCGGCTAGATTTTTATCCAGGTTGCCCAGGGTTAATCTAGCTGGTACTCGGGTTGGAGGCAGGGTCACGCCCACGGCCTTTAAATAGTATTGCTGGACTTTGGGCGTCGCCGATTATAGCTTGTGCCTCGTACCTAGTGATTCCGGTCTGGAGTGGTGGTCTTGGAGAAGAAATATTGTATCTGGTGGTGTATTATCCTTTGTTATATTTCTCCTTCCTATATTTGTATTTGTTTTGCCCTGGGCACATTATTGTGTTTTCCTGTGTGTCTGCGGCGTGGTGCGTTTTTTAGTTTTCCCTGTCTGTGCTTTCTGTGGGGGTTGGTGTGTGGTCTATTCACTGGGTGGCGGGTGGTGGTTTCAGCATAGGGCTGAAACAGGAGTCAGGGCCAGGCCTGGTGGCCCAGACAAGCACACCATTAGTGTAAATTGTGGGAGAGGGACAGACAGGGTTTTCCCTAGTCTGAGGGATATCGCAGGGGCCCGGGTAACCAGCCTTAGCCTACCTAGTCTCCCCGTGACATAGGGTTAGAATTAGGGTATGTGCACACGTTGCGGATTTCGCTGCGGAACCGCAGCATTTCCGCAGCTGCAGGTCCGCAGCGCCCATAAGTTTACAGTACAATGTAAACCTATGGGAAACGAAATCCGCAGTGCACATGCTGTGGAAAAAAACGTGCGGAAACGCAGTGTTTTATATTCCTCAACATGTCAATTCTTTGTGCGGATTCCACTGCGGGTTTACACCTGCTCCAATAGAAAACTGCAGGTGTAAATCCGCAGCAGAAACCGCACTAGAAACCGCAATAAATCCGCAGTAAAAACCGCAGCGGTTTTGCACTGCGAATTTATCAATTCCGCTGAGGAAAATTCCGCAATGGAATCCGCAGCGTGGGCACATACCCTAAGGCTATGTGCACACGGTGCGGATTTGGCTGCGGATCGCGGCAGATTGGCCGCTGCGGATTCGTAGCAGTTTTCCTTCAGGTTTACAGTACCATGTAAACCTATGGAAAACCAAATCCGCTGTGCCCATGGTGCGGAAAATACAGAGCGGAAACGCTGCATTGTATTTTCCGCAGCATGTCAATTCTTTGTGCGGATTCCGCAGCGTTTTACACCTGTTCCTCAACAGGAATCCGCAGGTGAAATCCGCACAAAAAAAACGGTGGAAATCAGCGGTAAATCTGCAGGTAAAACGCAGTGCATTTTACCTGCGGATTTTTCATAAATGGTGCGGAAAAATCTCACACGAATCCGCAACGTGGGCACATAGCCTTAGGGTTAGGGTTGGAATTAGAGTTAGGGTTGGAATTAGGGCTAGGGTTGGAAATAGGGTTAAGATTAGGCTTGTGGTTAGGGTTATGGTTAGGGTTAGGGGTGTGTTGGGGTTAGGGTTGTGGTTAGGGTTGGGATTAGGGTTAGGATTAGGGTTGGGATTAGGGTTAGGGTGTGTTGGGGTTAGGGTTGTGGTTAGGGGTGTGTTCGGGTTAGGGTTGTGATTAGGGTTATGGCTAGAGTTGGGATTAGGGTTAGGGGTGTGTTGGGGTTAGTGTTGTAGTTAGAATTGAGGGGTTTCCACTGTTTAGGCACATCAGGGGTCTCCAAACACAACATGGCGCCACCATTGATTCCAGCCAATCTTGCGTTCAAAAAGTCAAATAGTGCTCCCTCCCTTCCGAGCTTTGACGTGCGCCCAAACAGTGGTTTACCCCCACATATGGGGTACCAGCATACTCAGGACAAACTGGGCAACAACTACTGGGGTCCAATTTCTCCTGTTACCCTTGCGAAAATAAAAAATTGCTTGCTAAAACATAATTTTTGAGGAAAGAAAAATGATTTTTTATTTTCATGGCTCTGCGTTATAAACTTCTGTGAAGCACTTGGGGGTTCAAAGTGCTCACCACACATCTGGATAAGTTCCTTGGGGGGTCTAGTTTCCAAAATGGGGTCACCTGTGGGGGGTTTCTACTGTTTAAGGCAGATCAGGGGCTCTGCAAACGCAACGTGACGCCCGCAGACCATTCCATCAATGTCTGCATTTCTAAACGTCACTGCTTCCCTTCCGAGCCCCGAAGTGTGCCCAAGCAGTGGTTTAGCCCCACATGTGTGGTACCAGCATACTCAGGACAAACTGGGCAGCAACTATTGGGGTCTAATTTCTCCTGTTACCCTTGTGAAAATATAAAATTGCTTGCTGAAACATAATTTTTGAGGAAAGAAAAATGATTTTTTTTTTTTCCGGCTCTGCGTTATAAACTTCTGTGAAGTACTTGGGGGTTTAAAGTGGTCACCGCACATCTAGATTAAGAGAACAAAAGAAGAAAGTAATATGCACACAGTGGTATCAACCTAATAAATTTTATTTTTATTATCACAATCCACCATACATAAAGGCAAAAAAAGGGAGAAACGGACATTTAAAAGCATTTAAAAACAAAACGGACCTACCCGCATCCCCCCACATGACAATATATACCAAATATACAAATAATACACGGAACCCTTGAAAAGCTCGGCAGATGAATACAATGACAAACAGATTTATTCAATACAGTGTACTGCCACCTAACAGAGCCCTCATAGACCGTTATCAGGAAATATTATCAAAAATTGAGTCCCAAACAAATGGTTAACACCCCCTAGTCACAGAGCAGGCCTGTGATCAATCAAGCTGCTATCCACCAAAAGAATTTTGGATATAAAACAGAATGACCAAATAGCTAATGCAGCTGAATAGCAGCCTTCCCCTGACGAAGACGCTCTAGGCAGCGTCAATACGCATGGGGCCTCCATCCCCCCCCCTCTCTTTTGGACCCCCCTGGTCTCGGCCTTATTCCCTACTCACCTCTAAATCTCATTTTTATGCATGCACGTCTGTATGCTTATTGCTTACACTCTTGCCTTGAGGTTAAAACTTATCCATGGATACCGATGGGGTAGTGACTCCTTGGTGACTGGGAGACTTGCACTGTATGGTTGGTAAAGTATTATAGTAGGTGGTAGTATTAGGGAAGGCTGCTATTCAGCTGCATTAGCTATTTGGTCATTCTGTTTTATATCCAAAATTCTTTTGGTGGATAGCAGCTTGATTGATCACAGGCCTGCTCTGTGACTAGGGGGTGTTAACCATTTGTTTGGGACTCAATTTTTGATAATATTTCCTGATAACGGTCTATGAGGGCTCTGTTAGGTGGCAGTACACTGTATTGAATAAATCTGTTTGTCATTGTATTCATCTGCCGAGCTTTTCAAGGGTTCCGTGTATTATTTGTATATTTGGTATATATTGTCATGTGGGGGGATGCAGGTAGGTCCGTTTTGTTTTTAAATGCTTTTTAGGCTACTTTCACACACAGCATATTTGCTGCGTATTTTTACGCGCGCGTATTTTGCTGTTGCTTTACCTGCGTTTTTTTACGCAGGCAAAAAACGCAGCTGCTTTCACACACAGCGTTTTTTGCTGCGTTTTTTGCAGCTGCGTTTTTTTCAGCATTGTGTACTGAAAATAAAGTTTGTTTGAAAAAAAAAAAAAGGGGAAAAAAAAAAAGAGTCATTGAGGTCATTTCCTGTCTTTATGACTCAGAATACAATACACACTGGAGTTAACATCATGTCGATTCTGCCAGCTGCAATGGCCTTGAGCCAAAGACGCCTCAGCAAGCGGAACAGACATCAGCTGGGGTTTACTAACCCCACTGTCACTAACCCCAGGTTACTAGGGCAGGCGTCAGTCAGACGCCCCCCCTCGTAACCCTGTACGGTAAGGGTATGTTCACACGATCCTGATTTCAATCCTTTTTTTTCAGGACAAAAACCGCAGCTCTTGGCAGAAAACGCAGGTGCGTTTTTGGTGCGTTTTTGATGCGGTTTTTGATGCGGTTTTTAGTGCGGTTTTTTATGCAGTTTTCTCTGCAGATTGTCTGTGTTTGACACAAATAAAGCTTTAACTGCAGTGGGGGAAAAAAAAAAGAAATGATGTCATTTCCTTGTCCAACCCTTTTCTTCTTCCATCCTCCATTTTGGGACTAAACACCAAAATGAGTGGACGTGTTTTGAATGACAGCGCTCCGCAGAGTGCTGAGCGTAGGCCAGATCACAGCCCGCGGATCCAGCTCTATCCAGCTATTTAAGTCTACGTTCACATTTGCGGTCTGCGCCGCAGCGTCGGGCGCCGCATGCGTCATGCGCCCCTATATTTAACATGGGGGCGCATGGACATGCGTCGCACTTGCGTTTTGCGCCGGCCGCATGCGTCACTGCAGCGCACGCATCCGGCCGCAGAGGACGCAGCAAGTTGCATTTTTGCTGCGTCCAAAATCAATCAAAAAAAGGACGCATGCGGCGCACAACGCAAATGTGAACATAGCCTAAGTGCCACGTATTTAAGTGCCACGTATTTCAGTGCCACGTATTTCAGTGCCACGTGCCACGTATTTCAGTGCCACGTATTTCAGTGCCACGTATCAAAGTGCCACGTGCCACGTATCAAAGTGCCACGTGCCACATATTTCAGTGCCACGTATCAAAGTGCCACGTGCCACGTATCAAAGTGCCACGTATCAAAGTGCCACGTATTTAAGTGACACGTGCCACGTATCAAAGTGCCACGTGCCACATATTTCAGTGCCACATATTTCAGTGCCACGTGCCACGTATCAAAGTGCCACGTATCAAAGTGACTGAGCGCCGGCCCTAAAGTGAAAGTGAAAGGCCGGAGCTCAGTCAGTGTCAGGAAGCAGAGGCTGGGGGACGCGCAGGTGAGCATGTACTGTTTGTTTTTTTTTACTTTTACGCTGGTAACCAGGGTAAACATCGGGTTACTAAGCGCGGCCCTGCGCTTAGTAACCCGATGTTTACTCTGGTTACCCGGGGGCCTCGGCATCCTTGGTCGCTGGAGAGCGGTCTGTGTGACAGCTCTCCAGCGATCAAACAGCGACGCTGCAGCGATCGGCATCGTTGTCGCTATCGCTGCAGCGTCGCTACACACACACACACACACACACACACACACACACACACACACACACACACACACACTCCGACGTCACGTCCGGTCCTGGGTGTCAACCCCTCCGTACAAAGACGCCGACACCCAGGACAAAGGCGCTGTGTGTGCACGTTAATATGGGGCCCTAGGGGGATACGCAGACACGCCGCTGCGTAAAGAATTGACATGTCAATTCTTTTTACGCCGGCGTGTTTGCAGACAAAAGCGCCGCGTTTTTTTGCGGTGTGTCTGAACGGCAAAGTGAATTTCTCATTCACTTTGCCGGCAGACGAAAATGACATTGCGCATTTTTGAAAAGCGCCCGCAAAATAGCGCTCAAAAATGCGCTATGTCTGAAAGTAGCCTAAATGTCCGTTTCTCCCTTTTTTTGCCTTTATGTATGGTGGATTGTGATAATAAAAATAAAATTTATTAGGTTGATCCCACTGTGTGCATATTACTTTCTTCTTTTGTTCTCTTGGTATTTTATATATGCATGTTGTTGATCCCTTTAGAATCTATTGTGTGCGGTGCCCGCCTTTTTGTGTGTTATTTCAATCGCACATCTAGATTAGTTCCATGGGAGGTCTAGTTTCCAAAATGGGGTCACATGTGGGGGAGCTCCAATGTTTAGGCACACAGGAGCTCTCCAAACACGACATGGTGTCCGCTAACGATTGGAGCTAATTTTTCATTCAAAAAGTCAAATGCCGCTCCTTCCCTTCCAAGCCCTGCCGTGTGCCCAAACAGTGGTTTACCTCCACATGTGAGGTATCAGTGTACTCAGGAGAAATTGCCCAATAAATTTTAGGATCCATTTTATCATGTTGCCCATGTGGAAATGAACAAATTGAGGCTAAAAGAAATTTTTTGTGAAAACAAAGTACTTTTTCATTTTTACGGATCAATTTGTGAAGCACCTAGGGGTTAAAAGTGCTCACTATGCATCTAGATAAGTTCCTTGAGGGGTCTAGATTCCAAAATGGGGTCACTTGTGGGGGAGCTCCAATCTTTAGGTACACAGGAGCTCTCCAAACACGACATGGTGTCCGCTAACGATTGGAAATAATTTTTCATTCAAAAGTCAAATGGTGTTCCTTCCCTTCTGAGCCTTGCCGTGTGCACAAACAGTGGTTTGTGATCACATATGAGGTATCAGTGTACTCAGGAGAAATTGCCCAACAGATTTTAGGATCCATTTTATCCTGTTGCCCATGTGGAAATGAACAAATTGAGGCTAAAAGAATTTTTTTGTGAAAAAAAAAGTACTTTTTCATTTTTACAGATCAATTTGTGAATCACCTGGGGGTTCAAAGTGCTCACTATGCATCTAGACAAGCTCCTTGGGGGGTCTAGTTTCCAAAATGGGGTCACTTGTGGGGGAGCTCCAATGTTTAGGCACACAGGGGCTCTCCAAACGCGACATGGTGTCCACTAAAGATTGGAGCCAATTTTTCATTGAAAAAGTCAAATGGCGCTCCTTCCCTTCCGAGCCCTGTTGTGCGCCCAAACAGTGGTTCCCCCCCCATATGGGGTATCGGCGTACTCAGGACATATTGTACAATAACTTTTGGGTTCCAGTTTCTCTTTTTACCCTTGGGAAAGTAAAAAAAATTGTTGCTAAAAGATCATTTTTGTGACCAAAAAGTTAAATGTTCATTTTTTCCTTCCATGTTGCTTCTGCTGCTGTGAAGCACCTGAAGGGTTAATACTCTTTTTGAATGTGGTTTTGAGCACCTTGAGGGGTGCAGTTTTTAGAATGGTGTCACTTTTGGGTATTTTCAGCCATATAGACCCTTCAAACTGACTTCAAATGTGAGGTGGTCCCTTTTGTAAATTTCGTTGTAAAAATTAGAAATCGCTGGTCAAATGTTAACCCTTATAACTTCCTAGCAAAAAAAAATTTTGTTTTCAAAATTGTGCTGATGTAAAGTAGACATGTGGGTAGTATTATTTATTAACTATTTTGTGTCACATAGCTCTCTCGTTTACCAGAATAAAAATTCAAAATTTGAAAATTGCGAAATTTTCAAATTTTTCGCTAAATTTCCATTTTTTTCACAAATAAATGCAAAAATTATCGACCTAAATTTACCACTAACATGAAGCCCAATATGTCACGAAAAACCATTCTCAGAACCGCTAGGATCCGTTGAAGCGTTCCTGAGTTATTACCTCATAAAGGGACACTGGTCAGAATTGCAAAAAACGGCCAGGTCATTAAGGTCAAAATAGGCTGGGTCATGAAGGGGTTAAAGTGAGTTTGGGGGGTCAATATGACAGAAAATACCCAAAAGTGACACCATTCTACAAACTGCACCCCTCAAGGTGCGCAAAACCACATTTAAGAATTTTATTAACCCTTCAGGTGCTTCACGAGAACTAAAGCAAAGTGGAAGGTAAAAATGAACATTTTACTTTTTTCACAAAAAATTTACATTGGAACCAAACTTTTTTATTTTCACTAGGGTGTCAGGAGAAAATGGACCACAATATTTGTTATGCAATTTCTCCGGAGTACACCGATACTCTGTATGTGGGGGAAAGCCACTGTTTAGGCACATGGCAGGGCTCAGAATGGAGTGAGCACCATATGACTTTTTGAACCCAAATTTGGCTGGAATCAATGGCGGGAGCCATGTCGCGTTTGGAGACCCCTTGATGTACCAAAACAGTGGAACCCCCTATTCTAACTCAAACTCTAACCCCAATACACCCCTAATCCCAATCCTAACTATAACTCTAACCACAACCCTAACCCCAACACAACTCTAACCCCAACCCTAACCCCAACCCTAGCACCAACCTTAACCATAGCTCTAACCCTAGCCCCAACCCTAGCCCAACCCTAACCCTAGCCCCAACCCTAGCCCAACCCTAACCCTAGCCCAAACCCTAACTGTAGCCCCAACCATAACCCTAGCCCAACCCTAATCCTCACTATAACCCCAAGTATAACCCCAACCCTAACCGTAACGGAAAAAAAAAATATTTTTTTAATTTTATTATTTTTACCTAACTAAGGGGGTGATAAACGATGGGTTTGATTTACTATTTTTTTTTATTTTGATCACTATGATAGGGTCTGTGAACCATTAGGAGAAGTCTCCTATTGTTGCTGGGTGCCGTCCGGCAGACCTTGGCGGCACACTGCGCCTGCCATTTTTTTCCCGGAGGAAGACACTGGGGGACCCAGCCAGAGGGACCGGAGGACATCGCAGGTAACGGGGGGCACGGGGGACCCAATTTCTCTCTCCTCTGATGTGCTAGATCATATCAGAGGAGAGAGAAATAAATGGGAAATTTGACCTTTTTTGCTGTCACCTTTATTCGGAGAATAATGGTGATCGCAACACTGGGGTCAGTAAAAACCGACCCGAATCATGTTCTCTGGGGTCTCATCTACGCCTGGTAGCCAAGACTCTAGAGATTTTCCAATGCTGGGGCGCAATAACCTTATTTCTCAGTGCAGTAAAAAAATTGGCACTGAGGAATAAGTACCCTTAACTGCCACCTTTAAAAGGCGAATCGGTGGTCGTTTAGGGGTTAAAATAAATAAATGCACATATTTGGTATCGCTGCATTCATAAAAGTGTATCTTATCAAAATAGAGAGTAAATTAAACCGCATAATGAGAAAGAAAAGCCAGAAGTAAATTTTTTGGGGTAGCCACAACATTGCAAAAAAATGCAATAAGAGGTGATCAAAACATTGTGTCTGCCCCAAAATGGTGTGAATAAAAGTGTCAGTTCATGGCACAAGAAAATGAGCCCTCACCCAGCCCCAGATGCCGAAAAATGAAAACATTATGAGCCTTGGAAAATGGCAACTTTTTTTAATTATTTTTTTCACCTGTTAACTAAAACATAAACTATACATGTTTGGTATCTACATAATTGTACTGACCTAGAGAATCAGATTCCTAGGTCAGTTTTACAATATAGTGAACATTAAATATAAAAAACGAAAAAAAAAAAAAAGTGGAATTGCACTTTTTCTCCAGTCACCTTCCACGACAGCAGTATCGGAGGATGTCTCCCCGCCCTAATAGGGGACAGGAAACAAAGAGGTTAAATACCCCTCCCCTTCCTGCAACCACCAGTGTTTTTCCTGTCCCCTATGGGGCATGAAGAGGTTCTCTGATAGTGCTGCCGTGGCCGGCGATCGGGAGCGCTGTTACCTTGAAGCCGGGCAGTCGAGGTCAGGGGCTCCGCTCTCCTCCTCCTTTGGACTGCTCCCATCTCCGTGTCCACCACGCGACTTGGGACCTCCACCCACCCTACCCGCACCTTTTTCGGGAGGCAAAGCAGGGCGGTGCGGTGCGCCGGGGTCCTCCTGCAGCTCCCCGGCTTCCTCCTTCCTCCACGCTGCTGCTGGTGGTGGCGCGTTCGCACCGGAAGTGACGCGCACCCGAACTTCCGGTTTCATCGGCTCCATATACTGTAGCTCCCGCGCGCGCCGGCCGGCGTTCCTGCCCCCAGGACATCCAGCTGCAGCCATGACGGGCATCTCTGACCCCCCCACGGACGCTAATGAGGAGGAGGAGCACCACCAAATTCGCTGGGAGCCTCGGTAAATTATTTATTCCTGGCTGGGGAAGCCTCCAGGTAAGACCTTCTGTCTGTGACCCTCTCTATCTGGACCACTGACCATATGGACGGCGACAAACCCCTACACTCTGCTCCTGAGGAGCCCAGCGTACACCCCCCTACTGTAAGTAGTGGGATGATGTCCCTTGCTGTCCATTCTTAATTTAAGTGACTTAGTCCGCCTTTCTCTCTCGTTTTAGGGAGACAAGGTCCCTGCCCCTAGGAAGGATAAGATGCCCAGCCGCAAGTGTGCTGCATGTGCGTCCAATCTTCCCTCCGCATATAAAAAGAAGCTCTGTCAACCATGCACAGACGAAGTTCTGCGTAGTGAACAGCCCTCACTCATGGACAGCATCAGAACCCTCATCAGACAAGAGGTTCAGTCCTCCATGGCGGCCTTTTCTCAAACCCCCAACACCGCAGCCTCCCCCTCCTAAGAAAAGGAAGATAGGCCCAGTAGTTTCCGACTCTGACTCGGGCGAGATACGTACCTCAGGTTCAGAGGACATTTGGGAGATTGAGGGTTCTACGTCCGCTCCCAAATCTGACAATAAAAAATATCTCTTCTCCGAGGATATGGAAGACTTAGTTTCCATGGTGAGGTGCACCATGGGTGTAGAAGAGGAGGTAGAGGGCCATTCCGTACAGGATGACATGTTAGGGGGTTTGAAACCTAAATCTGTGAAGGGATTCCCCATATACGTAAATATCGAAAATTATCCTCCATGAGTGGGGCCTACCGGAAAAGGGGTTAAACGTCCCATCGGAGTTTAAGAATCGTTTCCCCCTTGAGGGAGACTGTTCTCTATTGGAAATGCCCAAAGTGGATGTTCAAGTGTCAAGGGTAACCAAAAAAACGGCTCTACCCTTTGAAGATTCCTCTCAGCTGAAAGATCCCATGGATTGGAAAACTGAGAGCTTATTGAGGAAATCTTGGGACACTTCAACTAATTTACTGAGATCTAACGTGGCCTCAACATGTGTAGCCAGATCCTTGTTTCTCTGGCTGCGTACCTTGGAGAATCACCTTGTACAAGGTACTTCTAGGGAAGAGATTCTTAATTCTCTCCCTCTGCTTCAGAAGGTGACTGGATTCCTCGTGGACGCCTCTGCAGAATCGGTACGAGTAGCCGCTAGATCAGCTGTCCTCACTAATTCGGCTAGAAGGGCCTTGTGGCTTAAATCCTGGGGAGGGGATATTACCTCAAAGTCCAAGCTTTATGGTATTCCCTTCCTGGGTCATTATGTATTTGGGCCTGTCCTAGATGAAATCTTGGACAAAGCCTCAGATAAGAAGAAAGTCCTTCCGGAACAAAAGAACCCTAGAAAGCGTTTTTTTTTCGTTCCCCCCGTGACCAAGCTCCCCAACAAAATTACAGGGGCAAGGGCAAATCAGGACGGTGGAGCTACCCCAAAGGAGGGAAAACCAGAAATATCCTGGTCCCCCAACCTCAGCAGACCTCTGAGAAGCAATTACTGCTCTCCGGTCGGAGGTCGACTCTCGCGATTCCTCTCCCAATGGCAGACGATCACCACGGATCGGTGGGTCCTGCGTACCATACGGGAAGGCCTAAGATTGGAGTTCCAGAGTCCTCACCCTCACCATCTAACCATCACTTCTCTACAGTCTCCAGGACTTTGGGAATCTCTGATACCGGATATTCTAAGCCTGCTTCAGGCAGAGGTGATTTCCCATGTACCACATTGGGAAATAGGGGAAGGTCACTATTCCCACCTTTTTCTAGTGAAAAAACCCTCTGGGAAACACCGTATCATCATAAACCTGAAACCTCTAAATCAGGTAATAAAATACCGAAGATTCAAAATGGAATCGATCAGATCAGCAATCCCGCTGATTGGTCAGGAGTGGGTAATGGCGACGTTGGACCTGAGGGACGCATACTACAATGTGCCAATACATCCAGACCACAGGAGGTTCCTCAGGTTCGCAATTTCCCAAAACAAGCGAGTCAGCCATTATCATTTCAATGTCCTTCCTTTCGGAATCTCGTCTGCTCCACGGGTCTTCACTGTTATGCTGTAAGAATCAGGCTGCACTCAGATGTCACCCGACTGCAGTCCTATTTGAGTGTGACGATTCAAAGAGGGAAAACGGACAGTGGACCCTCTAGACCGCGACAACGAACCCCTCACGGATGAGCTGACCAGATAGACCGCCTCCTATACAGGGAGAGTTAGGGGCAGGCCCGTGAGGGACTATCGCCACAGAAGCTGGAGGACCAGGACGGGAGAAGACCAAGAAGAGGCGGAGATAGTAGGAACACAGGATAGGTGAGTACTGCAGAGAAACAGGACTGATGGGTAAACTGCAGCAGTGCAGGGACTGGCGGAGGAACTGAGGAAACGCAGAGGCTAGCAGGAAAAACCCAAAGTCAGAGGAAAAACGAACTTCACAGAGACTAAGAGCGGCCATGAACACCTGAAGGAACAAATGATAACCAGGCACAGAGGGACGGCAGGAAGCAGTTTAAATACCTAAAGGCAGGGTAGCACTTCCAGGTAACAGACCTCCAGAACCATAGAGAGGACAATAAGGAGGACCGACTTCCGGGTACTAGTCCTCCAGGACCATAGAGGAGACGAAGAGGAGGACCGACAGAAGATCAGAAGTGCACACGCACAGCACTGAACCTGGTATGCGCGCGCGCACGAGAAGCAGAGGCCGGGAGCGAGCGCGGAGGGAGAGACGCTGACTGGGGAGGCGGCAGCAGCGGTTTGATATTCACCAAGATCATGTCAGAAGCGGTAATCTTTATCCGACAACGGGGTCTGTGTCATTCCATACTTGGACGACTTTCTCATCATCGCCCCATCCACTTAGCGCCTCAATCAGGATGTGATGAAGGTCCTCGATATCCTAAGGTCACTCGGATGGATCCCGAATTTGGCAAAATCAGATCTCCGGCCATCTCCACGGAAGAAATTCCTAGGAGTTCTTCTGGACTCGAAGAAGAGGATGTCCTTTCTACCCGAGGACCGTCGAATCGATCTTGTCCACAGAATCTCTAGGTTCAGAAGAAAAAAAACCCCGACTCTAAGAGACTCTATGTCAATCCTGGGTTCATTGACATCATGCATCCAGGCAGTCTTCTGGGCCCAAGCCCATACGAGAATTCTGCAATCTCACATCCTGGCGTATTCAAGAGGACGCCAGATGGCTTTAACCAGGAAGATTCCCCTTCCCTCTCGTGTGAGATCTTCCCTCTCATGGTGGCTGAACTCCCAAAACCTACATCGGGGAGTCAACTGGGATCAGACTCCTCTCAGAGTACTCACAACAGACGCAAGCCAGAGAGGTTGGGGCGCCATGATCGAAGACTCCCACTTTCAGGGGTTGTGGCCCCCAGATGTAAGACACAGCTCCTCAAATCTGAGGGAATTGAAAGCAGTGGAGGAGGCGCTAAGAGCCACATCTGCCCTCATTCAAGGTCACCATGTACGGGTGATGTCCGACAATATGAGCACTGTGGCCTATCTCCGGCACCAAGGGGGCACAGAATCACCTTCTGTCCATCTCCGCAGTACATATAAAGGGATTGGACAATTCCCAGGCACCTTACCTCAGCAGAAGGGACTTCCATCCAGGAGAGTGGTCTCTAAACCAGGATGTATTCCTATCCTTAGTCCGGAGGTGGGGAACTCCCGATGTGGACCTGTTCGCCAACAATCGGAATACAAAATCAAACACCTTCTTCTTCCTGACCTCTTCAAACGAGGCACAGGGACTGGACGCTTTCTCCCACCCCTGGGAGTTTGCCCTGGCATATGCCTTCCCGCCAATCCCATTGCTACCCAGAACATTACAGAAGATCCGGATAGATCAAGTTGCAACGATTCTGGTAGCCCCATTGTGGCCAGGGAGAAGCTGGTTCAGCGCACTAACAAGCATGTGTCTAGAAGGCCCAATTCTGCTTCCCCAAAGATGCGACCTTCTTCAACAAGGTCCCCTGATCCATCCGGACCTACACAAGCTAAAACTAGCAGCCTGGTTACTGAAGCCGAGATCCTGAAAGCCAGAGGTCTCTCACAGGAAGTAATTGAAACCCTACAAAAGAGTAGGAAGTCAATAACTAACGCCATTTATGGCAAAATATGGAAAAAAATCTCGTCATGGTGTTTCCCGAACAGACCAGATCCATTCAACCTAAATATTGCACAGATCCTTCAATTCCTCCAGAAGGGCTTGGAACTGGGGCTTTCACCTGGTATCCTAAAGGTTCAGGTGTCAGCTCTTGGGTCTTTCTTCGACCAAGATCTAGCAAACCACCGGTGGATCAAACGATTCATAACATCGGCAACTAGAATCCGTCCGAGACTTCACGTCCACACCCCTCCTTGGGACTTGAACCTTGTCTTAAAAGGTCTGACCGGTGACCCCTTTGAACCCCTTTCAGCCTCGAGCTTAAAAGTCCTGACCCTTAAAACTGTCTTCCTGGTAGCTATCACTACCGCCAGGTGTAATAATTATAGGGGATAACTCAGGAGACTCTTTGCATGGAACAAGACAACTACAGGACACCGTTTTATAAGTGGTAAAGTCTATATTATCACACGGTGATTCAAACAGGTGCAGAGAGAAACTCAAGTCCACAACACTTGGTGCAAATAATAAACGCAGCTTAGCAGTCTATAGGAAACTTCAGAGGAAAATGCAATCAAGCAGAAAGTCTATGAAGCACAGTTATTCTTGAGGATACTTGACACGAATAAATCCTTGTCTTAGTCCAGGCACAGATAGATATGCTTATTAGGCAGTTCAAATCATATCTTAGCTCAACCAGGGAGGCCTGGTTAATAGTCTCAGGTTATTGCAAAGCAGAAACAGCTTACATGTCCAGCAAATGCAGATGGAAGTAAACACGAACAGCAGATGAAGGAGGATTACTGGAAACTTGTGTATGCAGCAGGAACTCAGAGCAGAGTAGCAGGATCACCACACAGGTTCACAGGAGCATGTGTATAGCCAGGGAGTCATCAGAGGTCAGGAGCTGGATGCAAGGCAGAATACTCTAGCACAGACTGAAGGCTGGGGTGGAGTTTTATAGCAGGAGACACAGTGCACATGAGACCAAAGACGCCATCTTGAAAAAGGGCAGTAATGCACAAAAGGTAAAAATTGTTCAGAGTCCTGACATTACTCCCTCCTTAGAAGCGGCCTCAGGATGATCCTGGACCTGGTTTCCCAGGGAATCTCTGATGAAAATGAGAAATCTTCTGTTGGGCATTGATGTTTTCCACAGGTTCCCAAGAGTCTTCCTCAGGGGGATATCCCTGCCATCTTATCAGATATTGGAGCCGATTCCTGCGAATCCGGGAATCAATAATTTCCTCCACCACAAATTGTTCTTGCCCATCAATCACCACAGGCTGCAGAGGTGGCACAACACATCCCTGAAAGGTATTAGGAGATACAGGCTTTAGTAAAGATACATGAAAAACTGGGTGTACCTTCATTGTCCTAGGCAGCTTCAGCCGGCAGGCCACAGAGCTCACAATACCGTTGATCTTGAAAGGGCCAATGAATTTCTGTCCAAGTTTTTGTGAAGGAACGTTTAACTTCAGATTCTTAGTTGCTAACCACACGGAATCTCCTACCTTGAACATGGGTGCAGGTTTACGGAATCTATCACCCGATCTCTTATAACGTTCTTGAGCTGTGGTCAGGGATTCCTTCAGAACCTCCAGATTCTGTCTCATCGCAGTCAGCCTTTCCTCCACTGCTAGAACCGGAGAATTAATTGGAGACCTAGGAAAAATACACGGATGATAACCCAGATTGGCAAAGAAAGGTGTAAATTTAGTGGAGGCGCTCTGAGAATTATTATATGAAAATTCGGCTAACGGCAACAACTCCAGCCAATCATCCTGGAGATGGCTGACATAACATCTTAGATATTGTTCCAGCATCTCGTTGGTACGCTCAGTCTGACCATTTGTCTGGGGATGGTAAGCAGAAGAGAGACAGACATTAATATTGAGTGCAGAGCAAAACCCCTTCCAGAATCTTGAAGTGAACTGTACTCCACGGTCAGAGATGATCTCATCCGGAACCCCGTGCAACCGAAAGACATTCTGTATAACCAAGTTCACTGTATCTTTAGCTGAGGGGAGGCCGGTGCACGGAACAAAATGAGTAGCTTTAGTCAGGCGATCAACTACCACCATGATTGTATTCATGCCCCCGATGTAGGCAGCTCCACAATAAAGTCCATTGATATAGACCCCCAAGGGCAGGACAGAACAGGTAATGGTTGTAGAAGACCCGTAGGTGCCACATGAGGAGTCTTGTAACGGGCACATACCTCGCAAGAGAGAACATAGTCCTTGGTATCCTTCAGGCAAGTTGGCCACCAGAAGAATCGGCTCAGGAACTCTTGTGTCTTCTGTACCCCCCTGTGACCAGCCAACTTGGAGTCATGTACCAACTTGAGGATCTGCAGACGGACGACCTCCGGGATGTAGATACGTCGATCTCTGAACCACATGCCACCCTTAAAGACAAGATTAGTATCCACAGGTGGGTTGGCCAGAAATACATCACCTTCATAGGCCTCCCTGCACTCCTTCCACAAGTCCTGATCGTGGATAACTCCAATGAAATTGGCATCACATAGAATGGTCTTGGACAGGGCTCCAGGTTCGGAATCCGCAGCATGGATTCGGGATAAAGCATCAGCCTTCCCATTACGAGAACCTGGACGGTATGAGATAACAAAGTTAAAGTGATTTAAAAATAAGTTCCAACGAGCCTGATGAGGAGAAAGACATCTAGCGGATCTAAGGAACTCTAGATTGCGATGGTCAGTTAGCACTATGATCTGTTGAGCAGCTCCTTGCAGATGATGCCTCCATTCTTTGAAAGCCGCAATAATAGCCAGCAATTCCTTGTCTCCCACGTCGTAATTCTTCTCTGCTGAGGTTAGTCTACGGGAAAAGAAAGCACAAGGATGTAGCAGACCCTTCTCTCCAGTTCTTTGGGAAAGAATAGCCCCCAAAGCATTATCGGAAGTGTCCACCTCCACAATGAAAGGAAGTGTTGGATCTGGGTGTATCAACAGCGGTGCTGATGTGAAACAGATCTTAAGCCGATCAAAAGCTTCTTGAGCCTGTGATGACCACTTAAAGGGCTTTTCCTTCTTTGTCAAGGAAGTAATGGGACGGACAATATCAGAAAAATTTCGAATAGAGCGTCTGTAAAAATTAGCAAAACCAATAGAACGTTGGACCTCCTTAACGTTCTTGGGTACCGGCCAGTCAATGATAGCCTGAATCTTACCAGATTCCATGTTCAGCCCCTGGGGAGAGATGATATAACCTAAGAACTGTATCTCAGAACGATAGAACTCGCATTTCTCCGGCTTAATATACAGATGGTTCTCTTTCAGATGTCTTAAAACAGTTTTGACATGTTCTTTATGTTCCTGTAGAGAGTCAGAAAAGATTAGTATATCGTCCAAATAGATCACTACAAACTGGTCCAACAAATCTCTGAAAATGTCATTAGCAAGGTGTTGAAATGTTGCAGGGGCGTTACAAAGCCCGAAGGGAATCAGAAAAGATTCAAAGTGTCCATACCGGCATCTGAATGCTGTCTTCCACTCATCCCCTGGACGAATACGCACCAAATTATAAGCCTCACGAAGATCCAGTTTAGAGAACACCTTAGCATGGCGGACTCTTTCCAGTAATTCTGGAATCAGAGGCAAAGGGAAACGGTTTCGTACGGTTACCTTATTGAGTTCTCGATAGTCAACACAGGGTCTCAGGGTCCCATCCTTCTTCTTTACAAAAAAGATAGGTGCCCCTGCTGGTGAGGAAGAAGGACGTATGAAGCCCTTGGCCAGATTTTCATCAATATACTCTTTTAAGGCTTGAAGCTCAGGTGCCGCCAAAGGGTATACGTTACCAAAAGGAATGGCTGCCCTGGGAAGCAGCTCAATGGGACAGTCATAATGCCTGTGTGGAGGAAGCTGATCTGCATTCTTCTTGTCACAGATGTCAGAGAACTCTTTATAAGCTGGAGGTAAAGCAAATACCTGTACATGTGGTTCCGTAGCCGTGGACTCAGGGACAGCTTCTGTTAACGCTGAGTTGCTCCTTGTTGGGAAGATAATCTCCTTGGTCTCCCAGTTGATAATTGGGTTCTGAGAGCGCAACCAAGGAATGCCTAGAATCACAGGAAAATGAGGAGAAGAAATTAGCAAGAAAGAAAGTTGCTCCTGATGCTTAGGCTCCAACAAAATTTCAAGGGGTACGGTCTCCTGATCCACAGGCCCAGAGATTAAAGGTGACCCATCCACTGTTTCCATGGTAATTGGAGAGGCTCTTTGCTGAATTTTAATACCATGTTCCTTGGCAAATGCAATATCCATGAAATTGCCACCTGCACCAGAGTCAGTCATAGCTGAACTGGAAATCCACTGTCCTGAACACAGGATCTTAATAGGGAGAGAACAGTGAGAGTTCTTTTCCTTCAGCTCCTTGGGGGGTGAAGTCATAGAAAGTGAATGGAATACAGCGTTTAAAGGCAGGCTACATTCAGAGATGTCAGATTCATCATCACAGTTGTCATACTCCCCTATTGCTGCTAGCACCTTGTTAGGCTGTCTAGGACACTTAGGACAATTGATCAAGAAGTGGTCAGACTGGCCGCAGTAGAAACATAGACTTTCACACAGGCGATGCTCCCGGCGCTCATTGATCTCGCGCCTCTGAACGGAATCAATTTGCATGGGCACCTCCTCCACCTCCCGAGAGGTTTTACCTGCAGGCTCTTTAGAAGGAAGGGAAAAGTTAGAAACACGGTTATATGCAGCAAATTTCTCCTGCCTACACTCAGTAAGGTGAATGTCTATGCGCACACAATGCTGTATAAATTTCTCTAGCTCTTGTGACTCAGAGCAGGCTAGTTCATCTTTTACAATACTAGACAGACCCCTTTTAAAAATAGGCAATTGCGCATAACTGTCCCAATTGGTATCTACCGCCAATCTCCTGAATTCAGTGGCATACTCAATAACAGAACGTTTAGCCTGGCGTAAAGACAACAAAGCAGATTCAGCGGTTGCACGGCGATTAGGGTCATCAAACATTAATGCCATAGCAGCCAAGAAATCATCCAAGTCATTTAACCCTGGGTCACGAGACTCAATCATCGGATTCGCCTAGGCGAGCGCTCGTGAGGTCAGTAGCATTATTACACACAATACTTTGGATCTATCAGTAGGAAAAGGTCAGCATGCACATCAAAATATAGCATGCATTGAATCACAAAGCCACGAAATTTGTCGCGATCACCATTAAATCTGAATGGGGGCAACTTAGGTGGGCCAGCTGGTGGCGGTTGCCCAGAGGGTAAAGTCACTTGTGCAGCTATTTGCGTGCTTATGTCCTGAAAAGCCCGTCCTGTTATGGTCTGGTGATGTAGGAGCGACATGCGACTAGCTCTGAGCAGGTGGTAACTATACAGACCGCAATTCCTAATCTTAACACAGACACTAGCAGTAGCCGTGGGATGTTCCTGTCACTCCCTGGACACCTCGTCACAGCCAGAGAACTAGCTACCCCTAGAGGTAGAAACAGGACAGCTATCTTGCCTCAGAGAAAATCCCCAAAGGATAGGACAGCCCCCCACAAATAATGACTGTGAGAGGAGAAAAAAATGACATACGTAGTATGAAACAAGATTTAGCAAAGGAGGCCACTTCTAGCTAGACAGAATTAGTACAGGACAGAACACTGTGCGGTCAGTAATAAAAACTAGAAAAAGTCCACCGCGGAGAAATGCAAAAATCTCCACACCTGACTAAAGGTGTGGAGGGCAAACTCTGCTGCCCAGAGCTTCCAGCTTAGCTAAATAGGTTCATACTGATAAGCTGGACAAATGAGCAAAACATAGAAAGTGCTGAACAACAAAGTCCACAACAAGTGAACTGCAAATGGACAAGGAAGGACTTAGTTTTGCTGAACTGGTCAGAGTGTCAGGGAAATCCAAAGAGACGTGACTCCAGGCTGGAACAATTGACAACTGGCATTGAATGAGGAAACAGGCCAGACTAATATAGCCGAGCCAGAAAGACGATCAGTGAAAACAGCTGCTGATGCTAAATCCCAGAAGCAGCCATACCACTCAAAACCACAGGAGGGAGCCCAAGAACAGAATTCACAAAAATGCCACTTACAACCACCGGAGGGAGCCCAAGAGCGGAATTCACAACAGTACCCCCCCCCTTGAGGAGGGGTCACCGAACCCTCACCCGAGCCCCCATGCCGATCAGGACGAGCCAAATGAAAAGCACGAACCAAATCGGCGGCATGGACATCGGAGGCAACCACCCAAGAATTATCCTCTTGGCCATAACCCTTCCACTTGACAAGATACTGAAGCCTCCTCCTCGAAAAACGAGAATCCAAAATTTTCTCAACCACATATTCCAACTCCCCCTCAACCAACACCGGGGCAGGAGGATCAACAGATGGAACAACGGGTACCACATATCTCCGCAACAAAGATCTATGGAAAACATTGTGGATGGCAAAAGAGGCTGGAAGGGCCAAACGAAAAGACACTGGATTGATAATCTCAGAAATCTTATAAGGACCAATAAACCGAGGCTTGAACTTAGGAGAAGAAACCTTCATAGGAACATGACGAGAGGATAACCAGACCAAATCCCCCACACGAAGCCGAGGACCAACACACCGACGGTGGTTAGCAAAACGCTGAGCCTTTTCCTGAGACAACGTCAAATTGTCTACCACATGAGTCCAAATCTGCTGTAACCTGTCCATCACGGAATCTACACCAGGACAATCAGAAGGCTCAACCTGCCCTGAAGAAAAACGAGGATGGAAACCAAAATTACAAAAGAAAGGCGAAACCAAAGTAGCCGAACTGGCCCGATTATTAAGGGCAAACTCGGCCAACGGAAAGAAAGCCACCCAATCATCCTAATCAGCAGACACAAAGCATCTCAAATAGGTTTCCAAGATTTGATTTGTTCGCTCAGTTTGGCCATTTGTCTGAGGATGGAACGCCGAAGAAAATGACAAATTAATGCCCATCTTAGCACAAAAGGCCCGCCAAAACCTGGAAACAAACTGGGAACCTCTGTCAGACACAATATTCTCCGGAATGCCATGCAAACGAACCACATGCTGAAAAAACAATGGAACCAAATCAGAGGAGGAAGGCAATTTAGGCAAAGGCACCAAATGGACCATTTTAGAGAACCGGTCACAAACCACCCAGATAACAGACATCCTCTGCGACACAGGAAGGTCCGAAATAAAATCCATGGAAATATGCGTCCAAGGCCTCTCTGGGACAGGCAAAGGACAAAGCAACCCACTAGCGCGGGAACAGCAAGGCTTAGCCCGGGCACAAGTCCCACAGGACTGCACAAAAGAACGCACATCCCGCGACAAGGAAGGCCACCAAAAGGACCTAGCAACCAAATCTCTGGTACCAAAAATCCCAGGATGACCGGCCAACACAGAACAATGGACCTCAGAAATTACCTTACTTGTCCATCTATCAGGAACAAACAGCTTCCCCACAGGACAGCGGTCAGGTTTATCAGCCTGAAATTCCTGAAGCGCCTGCCGCAAATCAGGGGAGATGGCAGACAGAATCACCCCTTCCCTAAGAATGCCAACCGGCTCAAGGACTCCAGGAGAATCAGGCAAAAAACTCCTAGAGAGGGCATCCGCCTTAACATTCTTAGATCCCGGAAGATATGAGACCACAAAGTCAAAACGGGAGAAAAACAGGGACCACCGAGCCTGTCTAGGGTTCAGCCGCTTGGCCGACTCGAGGTAAATCAGATTCTTATGATCGGTCAAGACCACAATGCGGTGCTTGGCTCCCTCAAGCCAATGTCGCCACTCCTCAAATGCCCACTTCATAGCCAACAACTCCCGATTGCCGACATCATAATTGTGTTCCGCAGGCGAAAACTTTCGGGAAAAGAAGGCACATGGCTTCATCAAGGAACCATCAGAATTTCCTCACAACAAGTGAACTGCAAAAGGACAAGCAAGGACTTAGCTTTGCTGAACTGGTCAGAGTGTCAGGGAAATCCAAAGAGACGTGACTCCAGGCTGGAACAATTGACAACTGGCATTGAATGAGGAAACAGGCCAGACTAATATAGCCGAGCCAGAAAGACAATCAGTGAAAACAGCTGCTGATGCTAAATCCCAGAAGCAGCCATACCACTCAAAACCACAGGAGGGAGCCCAAGAACAGAATTCACAAAAATGCCACTTACAACCACCGGAGGGAGCCCAAGAGCGGAATTCACAACACCGTCCATACTGGGACTCTATGCCAGCAAGCTTGTTTTCCTGGGCTGCCATGCGGTTGCTCAAGTCCTGCAAAGTTTGTCCAAACACTTGTTGATTGTGTTCAAAGCTTCCAAACTTCTTTTGCAGACCTTCCACATCTTTCTGCAGTGATCTAATTATGGAAAACACCTGCTCTAATTTGCTCTCTGCAGTCATTGTTCCAGCAGTCTCCCTTTTTTTTTTTAGGCTAGAGTATCCTGTAATAATTATAGGGGATAACTCAGGAGACTCTTTGCGTGGAACAAGACAACTACAGGACACAGTTTTATAAGTGGTAAAGTCTATATTATCACACGGTGATTCAAACAGGTGCAGAGAGAAACTCAAGTCCACAACACTTGGTGCAAATAATAAACGCAGCTTAGCAGTCTATAGGAAACTTCAGAGGAAAATGCAATCAAGCAGAAAGTCTATGAAGCACAGTTATTCTTGAGGATACTTGACACAAATAAATCCTTGTCTTAGTCCAGGCACAGATAGATATGCTTATTTCGCAGTTCAAATCATATCTTAGCTCAACCAGGGAGGCCTGGTTAATAGTCTCAGGTTATTGCAAAGCAGAAACAGCTTACATGTCCAGCAAATGCAGATGGAAGTAAACACGAACAGCAGATGAAGGAGGATTACTGGAAACTTGTGTATGCAGCAGGAATTCAGAGCAGAGTAGCAGGATCACCACACAGGTTCACAGGAGCAGGTGTATAGCCAGGGAGTCATCAGAGGTCAGGAGCTGGATGCAAGGCAGAATACTCTAGCACAGACTGAAGGCTGGGGTGGAGTTTTATAGCAGGAGACACATTGCACATGAGACCAAAGACGCCATCTTGAAAAAGGGCAGTAATGCACAAAAGGTAAAAAATGTTCAGAGTCCTGACACCAGGCTGTCATGGTTCCCAATGGCAAGGGAACGTCAGAGAACATAAATAACAGAACAGCTCTTGGGTGATGGAATCTCGAGCTGACCGTGAGCTAAACCTACCACACAACTAACAGTGGCCGGGTGGCGTACCTACGTTTTATCCCTAGACGCCTAGCGCCAGCCGGAGGACTAACTAACCCTAATAGAGGAAAAGACAGACCTGGCTTACCTCTAGGGAAATTCCCCCAAAAAGGAGACAGAAGCCCCCCACATATATTGACGGTGAGTTCAGAGGAAAAGACATACGCAGTATGAAGGTAGGTTCAGCAAAGCGAGGTCCGCTTACTAGATAGCAAGAAGATACAATAGGGAACTTCACGGTCAGCTGAAAACCCTATTAAAATACCATCCCGAAATTACTTTAAGACTCATGTGTCAACTCATGACACCGGAGTGGCAATTTCGGCCCACAAGAGCTTCCAGCTACAGAAAAATAACATAACTGTGAACTGGAACAAAAATGCAAAACAAACTTAGGACTAAGAGTCCAACTTAGCTGATAGTAGTCTAGAAGCAGGAACATGCAACAGAAAGGCTCTGGTTACATTGATGGCCGGCACTAGAATAACTGAGCAGCCAGGCTAAATAGGATACACCCATATCCTGATGGAAACAGGTGAACAGAGAAAGTGAAGCACACAAGTCCAGTACCACCAATGACCACCGGGGGAGCCCAAAAACCAAATTCACAACACCAGGCGTATAGGGGAACTACAGGCCTTATCAGTCCAGGAGCCATTCCTGACCATAACCATGGATATTATAATCCTCAAATTAGACCATGCCTAAGGTAGTTTCAGACTTCCACAGAAATTAAGACATCATTTTACCCTCATTCTGTCCAAATCCCTCTAATCCAAAAGAAGAGCTCTTTCATACCCTGGACATCCATGGAGTGGTCCTGTTCTACCTCCAACAGACAGAAAGTTGGAGGTTTCACCAAAACCTGTTCGTCCAGTGGTCAGGACGAAATAAGGGCAAGAAAGCAGCCAAAAGCACAATTGCTAATTGGATTAAACAAGCCATTAGTCTTGCATACTCATCCCAGAAGCTTGCACCTCCAGCTTCACTAAAAGCCCACTCCACCCGTTCAGTCTCGACTTCCTGGGCAGAGAGGGGAAACGCATCATCGGAGCAGATATGCAGAGCCTGCGCCTGGTCGTCAGTCCATACATTCACCCGACACTACAGGCTCAACTTCAATAGGGACCTATCATTTGGCAGACGCGTTCTCCAAGCAGTTGTCCCTCCCTAAAGAAATTGGTTGGTATCACTCCGATACTGCTGTCATGGAAGGTGACTGGAGAAAATAGAATTAGACTTACCGGTAATTTGGTTTCTAGGAACCTTCCACGACAACACTAATTTCCCTCCCTATCTGATGTATTTATTAGATGATGATTCCTGCACTTAAGTGGTAACTATACATGCTACTGTGTCCAGAAAAAACACTGGTGGTTGCAGGAAGGGGAGGGGTATTTAACCTCTTTGTTTCCTGTCCCCTATTAGGGCGGGGAGACATCCTCCGATACTGCTGTCGTGGAAGGTTCCTAGAAACCGAATTACCGGTAAGTCTAATTCTATTTTTTGCAATTTCAACTCTCTTGGAATTTTTTTCCCCACTTTTCAATACATTATATGGTAGAATGAATGATGAAATTCAAAAGTACAACTTGTACCGCAAAAAAATAAGCCCTTGTATTGCTATGTGAACAGAAAAGTAAAAAGTTACGCTCTTGCAAGAAGGGGAGGAAAAAAGAAAAAAGGGAAAATCGCCCGGGAGTGAAGGGTTTAAAATCCTTGTAATAGCCATATAATACAGCATGAGTGCTCTCTGTAGGCTTCATTCTTTGGATGTTCATGATAGGTTTACTAACAAAGTAAAAAAACAATCATATCTATAAAATGTTATTAGGGTCAGGGTACCTCCTTAGTGCCTAAGTCTGTAGACAGTTATCAGGCAGAGCCTACAAGGCATTAAGGTCAACATTTCCACTAGTGACACCATATTATACTACAGGAAGTGTTGTGATACCAGGATGGTGCTTAATAATTCAAAATTATCCTTTTTGTGTGTAAAATAGTCTTTAGTATGCAGTATATAGATTCTTTTTTGTTAAAGATTACATTTACGTAGATGATCCTATGAAAAAATTATTTTTACTGACGCTTCAGTTTGTAAAACCTATTTTATTAAACATTTTTAGGTCATTCTTAAGTAATATAAGTAGTCCTGTGTTCAGAATCCTTAACTCTTGGTCAGAGTATAAGTGGTTACAAAGAGGGTCTCTCTCTGAAGGACCTGTCCTCTATGACAGTCCAATGATGTGAATGGGTGTGTGTGGTTCTCTCTCCGGAGGACCTGTCATGTGTGGCACAGACAGCCCAATGATGTGAATGGACCTGTGTAAGTCTCTGTCTGTCTCTATGTGTGTCTGTGTGTTTCTGTGTGTGGTTGAGCTTAGAATGTATGGACTCTTGGTGGTACATATATATATATATATATATATATATATATATATATATATATATATATATGTGTGTGTGTGAAGATATAGTGTATGTGTGTATGTATGTGCTCTGTTATACATGTGTGTATGCGCTCTGTATACATGGGTGTATATGCTCTGTATACATGTGTATGTGCTCTGTATACATGGGTGTATGTGCTCTGTATACATGGGTGTATGCGCTCTGTATACATGTGTATGTGCTCTGTATACATGAGTGTATGTGCTCTGTATACATGGGTGTATGTGCTCTGTATACATGGGTGTATGTGCTCTGCATACATGTGTATGTGCTCTGTATACATGAGTGTATGTGCTCTGTATACATGTGTGTATGTGCTCTGTATACATGGGTGTATGTGGTCTGTATACATGGGTGTATGTGCTCTGCATATATGTGTATGTGCTCTGCATATATGTGTATGTGCTCTGTATACATGTGTATGTGCTCTGTATACATGTGTGTATGTGCTCTGTATACATGAGTGTATGTGCTTTGTATACATGTGTGTATGTGCTCTGTATACATGAGTGTATGTGCTTTGTATACATGTGTGTATGTGCTCTGTGTACCTGAGTGTATGTGCTCTGTATACATGGGTGTATGTGCTCTGTATACATGGGTGTATGTGCTCTGCATACATGTGTATGTGCTCTGTATACATGAGTGTATGTGCTCTGTATACATGTGTGTATGTGCTCTGTATACATGGGTGTATGTGCTCTGTATACATGGGTGTATGTGCTCTGCATATATGTGTATGTGCTCTGTATACATGTGTATGTGCTCTGTATACATGTGTGTATGTGCTCTGTATACATGTGTATATGTGCTCTGTATACATGAGTGTATGTGCTCTGTATACATGAGTGTATGTGCTCTGTATACATGAGTGTATGTGCTTTGTATACATGTGTGTATGTGCTCTGTGTACCTAAGTGTATGTGCTCTGTATACATGGGTGTATGTGCTCTGTATACATGGGTGTATGTGCTCTGCATACATGTGTATGTGCTCTGTATACATGAGTGTATGTGCTCTGTATACATGGGTGTATGTGCTCTGTATACATGGGTGTATGTGCTCTGCATACATGTGTATGTGCTCTGTATACATGGGTGTATGTGCTCTGTATACATGGGTGTATAATGAGGTCCTGGTTATGGGGGACTTTAACTACCCGGATATTAACTGGGAAACAGAAACCTGTGAAACCCATAAAGGCAACAGGTTTCTGCTAATAACCAAGAAAAATTATCTTTCACAATTGGTGCAGAATCCAACCAGAGGAGCAGCACTTTTAGACCTAATACTATCTAATAGACCTGACAGAATAACAAATCTGCAGGTGGTCGGGCATCTAGGAAATAGCGACCACAATATTGTACAGTTTCACCTGTCTTTCACTAGGGGGACTTGTCAGGGAGTCACAAAAACACTGAACTTTAGGAAGGCAAAGTTTGACCAGCTTAGAGATGCCCTTAATCTGGTAGACTGGGACAATATCCTCAGAAATAAGAATACAGATAATAAATGGAAAATGTTTAAGAACATCCTAAATAGGCACTGTAAGCGGTTTATACCTTGTGGGAATAAAAGGACTAGAAATAGGAAAAACCCAATGTGGCTAAACAAAGAAGTAAGACAGGCAATTAACAGTAAAAAGAAAGCATTTGCACTACTAAAGCAGGATGGCACCATTGAAGCTCTAAAAAACTATAGGGAGAAAAATACTTTATCTAAAAAACTAATTAAAGCTGCCAAAAAGGAAACAGAGAAGCACATTGCTAAGGAGAGTAAAACTAATCCCAAACTGTTCTTCAACTATATCAATAGTAAAAGAATAAAAACTGAAAATGTAGGCCCCTTAAAAAATAGTGAGGAAAGAATGGTTGTAGATGACGAGGAAAAGGCTAACATATTAAACACCTTCTTCTCCACGGTATTCACGGTGGAAAATGAAATGCTAGGTGAAATCCCAAGAAACAATGAAAACCCTATATTAAGGGTCACCAATCTAACCCAAGAAGAGGTGCGAAACCGGCTAAAAAAGATTAAAATAGATAAATCTCCGGGTCCGGATGGCATACACCCACGAGTACTAAGAGAACTAAGTAATGTAATAGATAAACCATTATTTCTTATTTTTAGGGACTCTATAGCGACGGGGTCTGTTCCGCAGGACTGGCGCATAGCAAATGTGGTGCCAATATTCAAAAAGGGCTCTAAAAGTGAACCTGGAAATTATAGGCCAGTAAGTCTAACCTCTACTGTTGGTAAAATATTTGAAGGGTTTCTGAAGGATGTTATTCTGGATTATCTCAATGAGAATAACTGTTTAACTCCATATCAGCATGGGTTTATGAGAAATCGCTCATGTCAAACCAATCTAATCAGTTTTTATGAAGAGGTAAGCTATAGGCTAGACCACGGTGAGTCATTGGACGTGGTATATCTCGATTTTTCCAAAGCGTTTGATACCGTGCCGCACAAGAGGTTGGTGCACAAAATGAGAATGCTTGGTCTGGGGGAAAATGTGTGTAAATGGGTTAGTAACTGGCTTAGTGATAGAAAGCAGAGGGTGGTTATAAATGGTATAGTCTCTAACTGGGTCGCTGTGACCAGTGGGGTACCGCAGGGGTCGGTATTGGGACCTGTTCTCTTCAACATATTCATTAATGATCTGGTAGAAGGTTTACACAGTAAAATATTGATATTTGCAGATGATACAAAACTATGTAAAGCAGTTAATACAAGAGAAGATAGTATTCTGCTACAGATGGATCTGGATAAGTTGGAAACTTGGGCTGAAAGGTGGAAGATGAGGTTTAGCAATGATAAATGTAAGGTTATACACATGGGAAGAAGGAATCAATATCACCATTACACACTGAACGGGAAACCACTGGGTAAATCTGACAGGGAGAAGGACTTGGGGATCCTAGTTAATGATAAACTTACCTGGAGCAGCCAGTGCCAGGCAGCAGCTGCCAAGGCAAACAGGATCATGGGGTGCATTAAAAGAGGTCTGGATACACATGATGAAAGCATTATACTGCCTCTGTACAAATCCCTAGTTAGACTGCACATGGAGTACTGTGTCCAGTTTTGGGCACCGGTGCTCAGGAAGGATATAATGGAACTAGAGAGAGTACAAAGGAGGGCAACAAAGTTAATAAAGAGGATGGGAGAACTACAATACCCAGATAGATTAGCAAAATTAGGATTATTTAGTCTAGAAAAAAGACGACTGAGGGGCGATCTAATAACCATGTATAAGTATATAAGGGGACAATACAAATATCTCGCTGAGGATCTGTTTATACCAAGGAAGGTGACGGGCACAAGGGGGCATTCTTTGCGTCTGGAGGAGAGAAGGTTTTTCCACCAACATAGAAGAGGATTCTTTACTGTTAGGGCAGTGACAATCTGGAATTGCTTGCCTGAGGAGGTGGTTATGGCGAACTCAGTCGAGGGGTTCAAGAGAGGCCTGGATGTCTTCCTGGAGCAGAACAATATTGTATCATACAATTATTAGGTTCTGTAGAAGGATGTAGATCTGGGGATTTATTATGATGGAATATAGGAATATAGCCTGAACTGGATGGACAAATGTCTTTTTTCGGCCTTACTAACTATGTTACTATGTTACTATGTATGTGCTCTGCATACATGTGTATGTGCTCTGTATACATGAGTGTATGTGCTCTGTATACATGGGTGTATGTGCTCTGTATACCTGGGTGTATGTGCTCTGCATACATGTGTATGTGCTCTGTATACATGGGTGTATGTGCTCTGCATATATGTGTATGTGCTCTGTATACATGTGTTTGTGCTCTGTATACATGTGTGTATGTGTTCTGTATACATGAGTATATGTGCTCTGTATACATGAGTGTATGTGCTTTGTATACATGTGTGTATGTGCTCTGTGTACATGAGTGTATGTGCTCTGTATACATGGGTGTATGTGCTCTGTGTACATGAGTGTATGTGCTCTGTATACATGTGTGTATGTGCTCTGTATACATGGGTGTATGTGCTCTGTATACATGAGTGTATGTGCTCTGTATACATGAGTGTATGTGCTCTGTATACATGGGTGTATGTGCTCTGTATACATGAGTGTATGTGCTCTGTGTACATGAGTGTATGTGCTCTGTATACATGGGTGTATGTGCTCTGTATACCTGGGTGTATGTGCTTTGTATACATGTGTATGTGCTCTGTATACATGGGTGTATGTGCTCTGTATACATGGGTGTATGTGCTCTGTATACATGAGTGTATGTGCTCTGTATACATGTGTCTGTGCTCTGTGTATACATGTGTCTGTGCAATGTGTGTGTGTATGTAGCATCCACATTTATAAATCCCAGCAGCGCAGACAAGAATTCATAGGTGTGAGCATGTCGGCAATCGCCCAATGAGCGAGCAAAATGCTGCTCATTCATGAAGTGATTGGATTGTTTATGGTGTGATAAAAATCATTGTTCTCGGCTGCAAATCACCCATTGTAAGCTGCAGATATGCTGCTGATAACATTTTCACATTGATCTGTCAGTGATCGTTCTGTGCCCATCATTGTTCATTAGTCTGCGGAAATAGGCCAGGAAACTAACATCTAACAACTTCAATATTGTCAGTGGCGCTCATTTACCGGGCCGACCTCAGCGCATGTACATGTAACCTAATGTTTGAGTGTGATGGTGCTATGTTAGCATTTAGGGCCCACTTTAAAACTTTTGCTCAGGACCCCATTTTGTCTGAAACCAGCCCTGGCCACAGGTAGCTCAATGGTTCTGGGAAAGCAGCATGGATGACCCCTGAATAAAATCCATTGAAATCTGTACTCCGAAATCCAAGGCCACCCCCTTTCCTGAGCCCCTCACTGTGCCTAAACCACAGATAGCATCCATGTGTTTAGTATTACTGTTACAGGATTCACTTAATTTATGGGGGTTGTATCTCAAGAAGCACAATCTGAACACAGTGTATGGGCCCTAAGCCGGCATATTTCAGATGACATTTGGGGTATTGTCACATTCGGAAGAAATTCTGAAATAAATTGTGAAGTCCATTCACCTATTACCCTTGTGAAAATTAATAAAATTTTTTTTTGTGTTTGAGCACATATGGGGTATTGCCGCGTTTGGGAGAAAATGTGTAACAAATTTTCCCTTATTATCCCTTGTAAAAATGATAAATTTAGGGTTAAAGCAATATCGTAGCGGAAAAAAAAATCATTTTGCATGAAATCTTGTGAAGCACCTGAAGGGTTAAAAAATTTAATGAAAGCAGTTTTGAATAACTTGAGCGGTGCTGTTTTTAAAACAGTATTACTTTTTAGGGTTTTCCATTATATAGACCCTTCAAAGCCACTTAAAGAAGCACTCCCATCAAAATTGTTATCCTCTTGATATATTGTAATAATCATATTATATAGCACTGTGTACTTACAATTGCTCATTCTGTCCTTCTACCCAATTAATTAAGTTTGCGTAGTGTGACTTAAGGGTATAAGTATTCAAAATTTGAAAATTGCAAATGTTTCTAAATTTTCCGATATTTTCATAAGTCAATGCAAAACATAACGAACTAAATTTACCTGTAATTTAACCCATAACTTGCCAAATTAAAATTTTTACAAGTACGGATTTTTCAGAAAAGGGCATCCCAATATTCAATTAAAAATGACAATGACATGATTTCCTATTTTGAAAACATTCATTTTACAAACACAACACAAAAAATTGGACCTAATTATAAAAATTATAAAATCTTAGTTGCTAGAAGCTAAAGATTAGGTGTCCCAAAAAAAGGACATTGGTAGATAATGGGTTAAAGTACAATGTCATGAAAAAAATAAAATAATAAAATAAATAAAAATATATATATCAGAAACATTGAGGTATGCTGAAACATTCCTGAGTTATTACCAAATATAGTGACACAGGTCAGATTTGATCACTGAGGCGATGATCATTGGCTCCATCACTAAGGGGCTAAAGAATTGTACAGTTGGTTATTTTTCAACATTCCAGGTGTACACAGGTTAAATTCTGTAGAAATGTCGCCATCTAGTGACAATCTGGAGAAAATTAATTTGCAAACTACATTTGCAAATGTAAAAAAACATTTAAAAAAGGAAACACTAAAGATAATGTAGATTTATTAATAAAAAGGCTGGGGCACTTTCATTCACTGATGCAAGTTACATGATACAAAGTGTTCAGTATTAGGGGAAAAAAACAATTTTAGACACTCTGACAATTATCTGAACTTTACGATAGTAGCATCTAAAGGACATGGTAATTTGGATAGTCAGCGACTAATGTTGGTAATGCATTTTCGTGGATACTTGTAACAAAGTATTTGTCCCCAAAGTAATTACTATGGAGCAACAGAGGGGGTAACAATTTCACTAAAAAAAAAAACTTTTTATAAAAATATTTTACAAATTTGAATCTGCACAATAAGGGTTATTAATTAGTTTTTTCTTCTTCTTCTCTGAAACAAATTCACAGACAACCGTATTTTATTTATTAAATTAATTATTTTTCCAGAAACATTGGTAAACAAACAAACATGAAAAGTGATATATGTCTATAGCTTTCACCATATATTAATTTACAGACGACTGGTAGCCCCAGATACTGTACAAATAGCACGCACATCAGACGGCTGTATTGCAAGTCGGGTCAGATGCAATTGTAATTTGTGGACCTGACACTCTCCGTGTGCAGCTCAGTAGTGCTTGTCGCCTTGTGGGTCAGTACTGGAGCTTTCATTGGTCCTAGTGGAAAATCAGCCATAGGCACTGCCTTAAATGGGTCCAAGTTCTCTCAGACCACACTTGGACAATAATAAAGGTTCCCGATTATATGGTCATATGCATGAGCTCTAAAATACATCTGATGCAAAAGAAATTAAAAATCTGCAGCAACAATATATGCGGCCTCCAGACTGAAATAGAAAGGGTTTTATTAGGTCATTAATTGCATGCAAGTCTGATATAGAGTGGTTTTATTGGAAAAATTGTGTAATTACAAATACACAAGGAATTATGGGTAATGAAAAGTAACATGATATTAAAAAAGTTTAAGATATACTGTATCACTAACTGGGCTGCTTGTTATAGTTGTTACACATGTGGATCGTGGACCCACGGTGCCACGGTCCCGGCTTACCCTAGTTAGTAGTGTGGCTAAGCGATCACCTGCTTTTTGCTAGAGCTTCTGATGGTGGAGTTAGGCTTGAGCTGTAGGTGGCCGCCAGGTACCACTCCAAGGGCAGTCCCTGGTACTGTGGCAGATGACCCCAAGGGTCAGGATCACAGACACAGACTTGGAGTCCAAGCCGGGACTGGATACTGTGCAGGTTCAGACAATGCGGATCCTGGAACACTTGACAGGATGGACACTGGTGCAGGTTCGGGTACCTCTGCTGTGGTCTCGGGTTCAGCTACCACCAGAGCGTTTTGAGATTCAGGTACCGCTGTAGCAGTTTCAGGTTCAAGTGCTGTGGGAGCAGTTTCAGGTTCAGTTACCACAGGAGCAGTTTCAGGTTCAGTTACCACAGGAGCAGTTTCAGGTTCAGTTACCACAGGAGCAGTTTCAGGTTCAGTTACCACAGGAGCAGTTTCAGGTTCAGTTACCACAGGAGCAGTTTCAGGTTCAGTTACCACAGGAGCAGTTTCAGGTTCAGTTACCACAGGAGCAGTTTCAGGTTCAGTTACCACAGGAGCAGTTTCAGGTTCAGTTACCACAGGAGCAGTTTCAGGTTCAGTTACCACAGGAACAGTTTCAGGTTCAGTTACCACCAGTGCGGCTTCAGGTTCAGGTACCTCCGGAGTGGTCTCGGGTTTATGTACCGCCAAGCAGTTTTATGTTCAAGTATCACCGGAGCAGTTTCACCAAATGGGTTCAGGCTCAGGTTCAGACTAGGCAGGATCAACTACAGGTTTCATATTCTAACAGAATAGGTTCAGGGACCTGTACAGAAATAGGTTCAGGGACCTGACAACTAACAGAGATAAAATCTCAAACACAAAGAGGGCATTGTCCAGGCACCACCCTACAAGGTAGCATGCCTTAAATACTAGATGCCTCTCAGCTGGGGGCAGATTCAGAGTGCGAAGTGAGCATGCGCACACACAAAGCGTGTCACAGGAAGACCCATGCATGTGCAGGCCTATAGCAGGAAACTGCAGTAGGACAGGGAGACGCAGCCGAGTGGCTGTGGCAGTATGTCGGCATCCCTGCCAGGAGGAGAGAGAGGAAACATGCAGGGACGCCAGCAATGCAATAGCGTTGGCAGCATTATGTGTACACTGTGCATAGGCAGAAAGTTGCCAATCAGTGGTGTGGGCGGGGTTATACAGAGTTCATAAATATGGAGGACTACATGGCAGCAGGTTTACTAGTCCTCTAGTGATAATACTCTGCTGATAAAACTGTTATTTTATCAAAACTACAACAAGCAGCCAAGTTACACATCACTGAAATTAGGATCTCTGTCTATACATTGTTACTTTTAGATGTGGTGACAAAATCCTTGTGACAGATTCCCTTTAAGAAAGGCTTTTAGCTGAAATCTTGATTGCATAGTTGTTGTGAATAAACGGACTCATAATATTTCTGCATGCTGTTACTACTTGTGCTGTTTTGTATTTACTAGATCACAATAGGAAGGCAGGTCAAGACTACACATGATTTGTTTGTTGTCTGTTACCATGGAGACGCATAGGCCTGCACAGAAGCTGTTGACAAAAAATCTGGAATATTTGCAAAGTTGCTTCTGTTTTAATTATTCATGAATTGAAGAGCTTACTGTAACATCTGATGTATGGTGCTTCATACCTTCTTCTTTTTTTCAGCCACTGCTAAACAATTGTTAATTATTATATTTTTAGGTATTTGATTATGACTTTGGACTTCAAGATGACTTTATGGGGTCTGCTTTTCTTGATCTTACAACACTGGAAATACAAAGGTAAGTGAACTGTACTTTGATATATCAGGGAAAAAACTTGACTCTCCCAGTCGTTTTAGTGTAGACGAACAATAATTATACTCATCCTCTTCATCTTCACCTTCCCCTAACAGTAAAGCAAGTATAAAACACTTTTCTGTATAGCATATCAAATAAATATGTCTCTTTCTTCACTTATGAGATATTTTTAATTCCCCTGCCCCCTGAACTGATCCCTCGCTGTGAAAAACTGAAAATGCTACCTGCCAACCGAAGCATCTTGTTACAACTCCCTATATAAGTCATTTAAAAGGGTAGTAAGGAGGAAGAAGAGAGGAGTAGAGTGGGAAAGAGAGCCAGAGGGGTAGTGTTGCTTCTTTCTAGTAATTATTTATATCAGTCCTTAGCTGACTTCGCAGCTACACTGCTGAGTCCTGCTGTATAATGTCTTTCATGATATTCCTGATTTAATCATGGTTTTATAGTTTTTAAGTTTGAGTCCATTGAGTTCAACCTATAGCCTAACGTGTTGACCCAGAGGAAGGTAAAGACCCCTTGGGGCAGACTCTAAAAGCTCCTTATAAGGGGAAAAGTCATTCCTGAATTCACATACAGCAATCACACTAGTCAATACCCATTATCTATAATATTATGTTTATCAAGAAAGGCATCCAGGTGCTGCTGGTGCTTTTGTATTAAATCAACCATTACAACGTATTGTGGTAGACAGTTCCATAATCTCACTGCTCAGAGTAGTAAAGAATCGCTGTCTGTGATAATGATCAAACCTTCTTTCCTTTAAATATAGAGGAAGCCCCTTTGTCATCATAGGCCCAGGTGTAAAAAGTTCATTAGAAAGATCTCTGTACTCTCCCCTCATGTCTTTGTAATAAAATCTCCCCTAAGCCTTTGTTTTTCCAAACTGAATAACGTTCTACATAAAGACACGGAAGCAGGAATCCCTCATGTCTCGTATATCATGTCTGTGTATGGAAGCTATAGTAGCTAAACTCCACATAATAGCTCAGTCACTTCCATCAAAGTTTTCATCCTCTTAATATATTGGAATCATCGTATTATATCGCACTGTGTACTCACAATTGCTCATTTTGCCTTTCTACCCACCTACCGTAATTCTTTTTTCTCTGCTCTATGCAGAAACAGGAAGTGTGATAGCGGTGGATATGAACCCACTGCGCCAGCCACTGGCCGGGCTTACCATGAAGGGGCGTTACTCTAAGTGACCACCTTGTCTTCACTAGTGCCTCGGATGATAGGCTTTGGCCGTTAGGGTAGTCACTCAGCGCCACTCCAGGGCAGTGCCCAAACCTGCAGGAGCTGACCAACGGGTCAGAGGCACAGAGGATGAAGACAGAGATGTAGTCAGACAGTCTGAGGTCAGGGCAGGCAGCATTAATCAAAATACGAAGCCGGGGTCAGGAGTGGAGAGATCAGACAGGGTGAACAAGCCGGGTCAGCAACAGGAGTGTCAAACAAGAATGCACCTAGATAGGAAACTGGAGACTTGAACAGAACCTTAACTCAGGTAAGGTGCAGAGGGAGTAGCTGCCTGATACTGTATGTGCCTTGCTGGCAGGGGGTAGGCCAGGGAAGCAAAACTCTGCAGGACACAGCAGGTTGAATTCCTGCACCCCTATATATTTGGGGGTTGCATGTGGACACAGTATTTGCCATGAGTGTCGGCCCCGGCTAGTAGTACTGTATACCGCTTACAATAGGGCGTTATTAATTGGTTGCTTTGGGACGGCACAGGGGGGTGACCGAGGTGACCATGATGGATTCAACAATGGATTTATGTTGTTGGAGTGACTGTTGCCTCTGGGTACTTACCTGGTCGATGTATGCTCTTTTGTGGGGATCGCACTAGGGCAATGGTGCTTGCTGGTACCTCTTCCTGCAGGTTCCAGGCGCTCCTCTTCATCCACTGTGCGGTCCTTAGTGTGTCTGTGTGCCTCCCATTCCTTTTCCCTGGTGGTGGTTTGTATATCCAACTATCTATCACCTGTGTCATGCGCAGTGTCCTACTCCATGTTTGGTTGACGCCACGGCCTCCATCGGTCTGACACGACGGGGCTCTGAGATGTGGCACGGGGATGAGGGGTCTTTATGACCTACTGCCTCGGGGTTGAAATTGGGGTCACAATGACCTGTCACTCCGGGATGTGGATCCCCTTACTGGGTGCCGCAGTATGGAGCTTACCTATGCTGACTGGTGGGAATGGGTTGTAGGCGTGGTTGGGTCATGACGCACCAAAAGTGGGAGTGTTTAGGCTAACGAACAGGCGTGGCCTTTGGGTGACATGCCAGGGCAGCCCCATGCATGTATTCCGATTGGTTGGTGGGAGGGTGTTGTCAATGTGTGACGTGCCGGCGGAATCCCCGGGTGCAGAACCTGATTGGTCTCTTTACATCTTAAGAATACTATGGTGCCCGGCTGTAGACACGCCCCCAGGAGGAAGCAGATGCGAAACGCGCGTCGGGGTAGCTGAGGTCTAGCGTGCCACGAGGCAAGGGAACGGCAGTAGAAGTCAGGTAATATGTACCGAGCGGTTTATATACAGTATTCATGTCTCGCATAGTCAGGGCCGGACTGGGACTAAAATTCAGCCCTGGCATTTGAAGTTACACAGGCCCACTTGTCACATGGTGACTGTATAATATCTTTGTACACTTGTAGGCAGGGCCGGTTTTAGGCAAAGTGGGGCCCTAGGCAAAGTTTAAAATGGGTCCCCAAATGCTAACATATTGCACATCACACAGAAGCCTTTCTGTTGTATTTACGTGCGCTGAGTTCAGGCCGCTAAACGAGTTTGATCAACAATACTGAAGTTGTTCAACGCTTGTTTCCCGGCCTTTTTCCACCAGCTGAGGAATAATGATGAGACAGAACGATCACTAATAGATCACCATACAGTATCATGTTTTCAGCAGCACATCTACAGTTTACACTGGCAATGTGCTGCTGACAACAAGGCTTTTTGTTCCAGCAAAAACAATCCGAATATGCAGCATTTTACTTGTTTAGTAAAATACACCCCATAGTCCTCCATATATTATAATGTGCTCCATAGTCCTCCATATAGTATAACACTCCCTATAGTCCTCCATATATTAAAATACACTGCTCAGTCCTCCACATAGTATAATACACTCCTCATAGTCCTCCATATAGCATAATACAATCCTCATAGTCCTCCATATAGCATAATACAATCCTCATAGTGCTCCATATAGTATAATGCACCGCCACAGTCATCCATGTAGTACAATTCACTTCCCATAGTATAATGCACCCCATAGTTCTTCATATAGTATAACGTATTCCCCATAGTCCTCGATACAGTATAATGCAGCCCACATATAGTATAATGCAGCCACCCCAGAGTATAATGCAGCCACCCCAGAGTATAATGCAGCCACCCCACAGAGTATAATGCAGCCACCCCAGAGTATGTAACCCCCATAGAATATAATACAGCCCACCTCCCCATAATATATAATGTAGCCCCCCATAGAATATAATGCAGCCCCTGATAGTATATAACGCAGCCTCCCCCATAGAATATAATATACCCCCACAATAGTATATAACACAGCCACATAGTACATAACATGGCCTCCCCCATAGAATATAATATACTCCCCATAGTATATAGCAAAGCCCGCATATTATATAGCACAAACCGCATAGTATACAGCACAGCCTGCATACTATAGCACAGCTCGCATAGTAGATAACACAGCCCACACAGCAGTATTCAGCACAGACCACACAGTAGTATACAGCACAGACCACACAGTAGTATACAGCACAGCCCACGTAGAAGTATACAGCACAGTCCACACAGTAGTATACAGCACAGCCCACAGAGTAATATATACAGCACAGCCCACAAAGTAATATATACAGCACAGCCCACAAAGTAATATATACAGCACAGCCCACAGAGAACTATATACAGCACAGCCCACAGAGAACTATATACAGCACAGCCCACAGAGAACTATATAAAGCACAGCCCAGAGTACTATATACAGCACAGCCCAGAGTACTATATAAAGCACAGCCCAGAGAGTACTATATACAGCACAGCCCAGAGAGTACTATATAAAGCACAGACCACAGAGTACTATATACAGCACAGCCCACAGAGTACTATATACAGCACAGCCCACAGAGTACTATACACAGCACAGCCCACAGAGTACTATATACAGCACAGCCCACAGAGTACTATATACAGCACAGCCCACAGAGTACTATATACAGCACAGCCCACAGAGTACTATATACAGCACAGCCCACAGAGAACTATATACAGCACACAGTAGTATACAGCACAGAGCACAGCCCACAGAGAACTATATACAGCCCACAGTAGTATACAGCACAGAGCACAGCCCACAGAGAACTATATACAGCACAGAGCACAGCCCACAGAGAACTATATACAGCCCACAGTAGCATACAGCACAGAGCACAGCCCACAGATAACTATATACAGCCCACAGTAGTATACAGCACAGAGCACAGCCCACAGAGAGCTATATACAGCCCACAGTAGTATACAGCACAGAGCACAGCCCACAGAGAACTATATACAGCCCACAGCAGTATACAGCACAGAGCACAGCCCACAGAGAACTATATATAGCACAGAGCACACAGTAGTATACAGCACAGAGCACAGCCCACAGAGAGCTATATACAGCCCACAGCAGTATACAGCACAGAGCACAGCCCACAGAGAACTATATATAGCACAGAGCACACAGTAGTATACAGCACAGAGCACAGCCCACAGAGAGCTATATACAGCCCACAGCAGTATACAGCACAGAGCACAGCCCAGAGTACTATATACAGCCCACAGTAGTATACAGCAGAGCACAGCCCACAGAGAACTATATATAGCACAGAGCACACAGTAGTATACAGCACAGAGCACAGCCCACAGAGTACTATATACAGCCCACAGTAGTATACAGCACAGAGCACAGCCCAGAGAACTATATACAGCCCACAGAGAGCTATATACAGCCCACAGTAGTATACAGCACAGAGCACAGCCCACAGAGAACTATATACAGCCCACAGTAGTATACAGCACAGAGCACAGCCCACAGAGAACTATATATAGCCCACAGCAGTATACAGCACAGAGCACAGCCCACAGAGAACTATATATAGCACAGAGCACACAGTAGTATACAGCACAGAGCACAGCCCACAGAGAGCTATATACAGCCCACAGCAGTATACAGCACAGAGCACAGCCCACAGAGAACTATATATAGCACAGAGCACACAGTAGTATACAGCACAGAGCACAGCCCACAGAGAGCTATATACAGCCCACAGCAGTATACAGCACAGAGCACAGCCCACAGAGTACTATATACAGCCCACAGTAGTATACAGCACAGAGCACAGCCCACAGAGAACTATATATAGCACAGAGCACACAGTAGTATACAGCACAGAGCACAGCCCACAGAGTACTATATACAGCCCACAGTAGTATACAGCACAGAGCACAGCCCAGAGAACTATATACAGCCCACAGAGAGCTATATACAGCCCACAGTAGTATACAGCACAGAGCACAGCCCACAGAGAACTATATACAGCCCACAGTAGTATACAGCACAGAGCACAGCCCACAGAGAACTATATATAGCCCACAGCAGTATACAGCACAGAGCACAGCCCACAGAGAACTATATATAGCCCACAGCAGTATACAGCACAGAGCACAGCCCACAGAGAACTATATACAGCCCACAGTATACAGCACAGAGCACAGCCCACAGAGAACTATATACAGCCCACAGTAGTATACAGCACAGAGCACAGCCCACAGAGAACTATATACAGCCCACAGCAGTATACAGCACAGAGCACAGCCCACAGAGAACTATATACAGCCCACAGTATACAGCACAGAGCACAGCCCACAGAGAACTATATACAGCCCACAGTAGTATACAGCACAGAGCACAGCCCACAGAGAACTATATATAGCACAGAGCACACAGTAGTATACAGCACAGAGCACAGCCCACAGAGTACTATATACAGCCCACAGTAGTATACAGCACAGAGCACAGCCCAGAGAACTATATACAGCCCACAGAGAGCTATATACAGCCCACAGTAGTATACAGCACAGAGCACAGCCCACAGAGAACTATATACAGCCCACAGTAGTATACAGCACAGAGCACAGCCCACAGAGAACTATATATAGCCCACAGCAGTATACAGCACAGAGCACAGCCCACAGAGAACTATATACAGCCCACAGCAGTATACAGCACAGAGCACAGCCCACAGAGAACTATATACAGCCCACAGTATACAGCACAGAGCACAGCCCACAGAGAACTATATACAGCCCACAGTAGTATACAGCACAGAGCACAGCCCACAGAGAACTATATACAGCCCACAGCAGTATACAGCACAGAGCACAGCCCACAGAGAACTATATACAGCCCACAGTATACAGCACAGAGCACAGCCCACAGAGAACTATATACAGCCCACAGTAGTATACAGCACAGAGCACAGCCCACAGAGAACTATATACAGCCCACAGTAGTATACAGCACAGAGCACAGCCCACAGAGAACTATATACAGCCCACAGCAGTATACAGCACAGAGCACAGCCCACAGAGAACTATATACAGCACAGAGCACAGCCCACAGAGAACTATATACAGCCCACAGCAGTATACAGCACAGAGCACAGCCCACAGAGAACTATATACAGCCCACATCTCTTCTCTTCCTCCCCTCACCTCCTCCGAGAATGGCCCCACAGTCCAGAAAAAAAACAAACTCTCCTCACCTCTCCTCGTGCCCAGCGTTGCTTCCTGGTTCCTGCTCCTGTCTCAGCAGCGTGCAGTCTGCCCGGGACACAGCAGGTGCGCGATGATATGACATCATCGCGCACCCGCAGTGTCAGAGGCAGAGCGGGGAATGATGGGAGAGGAGCGTCTGTAGACGCTCTCTCCTCCATCATTGCATTCAACTGTACCGGCGTCTATACGCCGGTATAGTTGAATGCGACGGCGGGGGCGGCGGATTGAGCGGCCCACCACTGGCACCGGCCCTTCTGGCATTTGCCAGAAGTGCCCTATGGCCAGTCCGGCCCTGCGCATAGTCATATGTTTTATGTGGCGTTCAAGTGGCCGACGTGAGGTGCAATAGTCCCATGGGTTGTAACCTGGGGCGGTGTGTGTCTCCAGGGTTGGGGTGATTACACCCATGACAACAACAACCAGCAAGCCAGCAAAGTCCTGTGGTTTACCGATCACATGGAAGTTGCAGGACATACAGTCATATGAAAAAGTTTGGGCACCCCTATTAATCTTAAGCTTAATGTTTTATAAAAATTGTTTTTTTTGCAACAGCTATTTCAGTTTCATATATCTAATAACTGTTGGACACAGTAATGTTTCTGCCTTGAAATGAGGTTTAGTGTACTAACAGAAAATGTGCAATCTGCATTCAAACAAAATTTGACAGGTGCATAAGTATGGGCACCCTTATCATTTTCTTGTTTTAAATACTCCTACCTACTTTTTACTGACTTACTAAAGCACTTTTTTTGGTTTTGTAACCTCATTGAGTTTTGAACTTCATAGCTAGGTGTATGCAATCATGAGAAAAGCTACTTAAAGTGGCCACTTGCAAGTTGTTCTCCTGTTTGAATCTCCTCTGAAGAGTGGCATCATGGGCTCCTCAAAACAACTGTCAAATGATCTGAAAACAAAGATTATTCAACATAGTTGTTCAGGGGAAGGATACAAAAAGCTGTCTCAGAGGTTTAACCTGTCAATTTCCACTGTGAGGAACATAGTAAGGAAATGGAAGAACACAGGTACAGTTCTTGTTAATGCCAGAAGTGGCAGGCCAAGAAAAACATCAGAAAGGCAGAGAAGAAGAATGGTGAGATCAGTCAAGGACAATCCTCAGACCATCTCCAGACAGCTGCAGCATCAACTTGCTGCAGATGGTGTCACTGTGCATCGGTCAACTATACAACGCACTGTGTTTTTTGCCGCCATGCATAAAGCCTTTTTGTATTACCAAACAACTCAATCTTGGTTTCATGAGTCAACAGGACCTTCTTCCAAAAATAAATTGGCTTCTCCAAATGTGCTTTTGCATACCTCAGCTGACTCTGTTTGTGGCGTGCTTGCAGAAACGGCTTCTTTCGCATCACTCTCCCATACAGCTTCTCATTGTGCAAAGTGTGCTGTATAGTTGACCGATGCACAGTGACACCATCTGCAGCAAGTTGATGCTGCAGCTCTCTGGAGGTGGTCTGAGGATTGTCCTTGACTGATGTCACCATTCTTCTTCTCTGCCTTTCTGATGTTTTTCTTAGCCTGCCACTTCTGGCCTTAACAAGAACTGTACCTGTGTTCTTCCATTTCCTTACTATGTTCCTCACAGTGGAAATTGACAGGTTAAACCTCTGAGACAGCTTTTTGTATCCTTCCCCTGAACAACTATGTTGAATAATCTTTGTTTTCAGATCATTTGACAGTTGTTTTGAGGAGCCCATGATGCCACTCTTCGGAGGAGATTCAAACAGGAGAACAACTTGCAAGTGGCCACTTTAAGTAGCTTTTCTCATGATTGCATACACCTAGCTATGAAGTTCAGAGCTCAATGAGGTTACAAAACCAAAAAAAGTGCTTTAGTAAGTCTGTAAAAAGTAGGTAGCAGTATTTAAAACAAGAAAATGATAAGGGTGCCCATACTTATGCACCTGTCAAATTTTGTTTGAATGCAGATTGCACATTTTCTGTTAGCACAATAAACCTCATTTCAAGGCAGAAACATTACTGTGTCCAACAGTTATTAGATATATGAAACTGAAATAGCTGTTGCAAAAAAAAACAATTTTTTATAAAACATTAAGCTTAAGATTAATAGGGGTGCCCAAACTTTTTCATATGACTGTATGGGCTTTTTATGCCTAGTGGTTCTGCCTTGAGTATCCAGGAGTGGTCAATTGCCTTATATAGGCGAGAAATATAGATTTCCTCTGGTTTTGGATACTTGTGGCTTTATAGTAACATTTATCTAGGAATAGTACACGCTTGCACCTTTTTGTGGTATGGCCTGTTCAGCCACTATTTTTGCACTGTCACTTTAAAATTTTACAAAAGGATTGCCTTTAACAATTAAAAGGAATTGCTATAACATTGATTAATATATGTACAGTTGAAAAAGCAACTGGTTTTGCCTGTATATCTGCTGTTTTCTCTACTGGCCTCTATAATGTGATTTTGCTCTGATTTTGAGGCACTGATTTTAATTGTGTGTATTGTTTGTGTCAATAAAGGTTTTTCTTAAATTAACAAAACGCTTCATAACCGAGTACAGTTTAATAACTTTACAGTCAGTATGTTTATAATAATTTTGGAGTGTTGCCCAACTTTAGTTTAATGGAAATGGGCTGGTGCGTTGTGTTTATCATATTAAGTTCCTGCAGAGTCTGACTGCGCCTCGATAAAGCCAGGTAGAGACACATGAGGATGCAACAGTACTGGGAATGCTGCAAGATGCAGTTCAGTACAATGGCCTGACATAGGAAGGCGCACAGCAGTGAATGCAGTGAGTAGGACGGCGCTGGGAAGGCGTGCAAATCACCAACATGGCAGGAAGTCTCTTTTCCCTGCAGAAATAATTCCCCTCTTCAACTCCTGACCCAGTTGCTCCACCCTTCGCCCTGCCAGGGACTTTTGCAGTCACTCATGGCTCATACAGGGAGAATTTACTTCCTGTTTATACTTAGAAGGAATCAGTTTTTAATCATCTGATATCATAGACCTAATGGAAAGCAGAAGAATTGGCTGGGTAGAAAGGCAAAATGAGTAATTGTAAGTACACAGTGCTATATAATCTGATGACTGCAATATATTAACAGGATAAAAACTTTGATGGGAGGAGAAGGAGTGCTTCTTTAAGAGATAGAGCCTGCAAGGGGGGGGGGGAAGTAGTGATAAATGTGGGAAACAAGTGATATAATGAAATGTTATTCCTCCTGTATACATACAGACATTATTCTGTAAGCACCTTACACCACAAGGGATGCAGACTTTAACTTCTTTTTTAGAAAGCTCTATTGCAAAAACAATCGTATGCCATATTTACAAAAGTACAGTATATTTTATGGATGAATCGGCTATCCTCAGCTACCATGAAAACACACAATTTGAAAACACCAACATGAAAATGAATGTAATGAAATGAGATCACAATGGAGTTAATTTATCCGGGTCAGTAATATACAAAATGTAATTATTAAGGTCACGATCTCACAATGAGCTTTTAGTGAATTTTCGATATTACTGAGTTTCCGCACCATTTCTGCACCTATTATGTCCTTTGGTTACTTGCAATTTTTACATGCGTTTTTAACGCATTTTTTACCCTGTGTTTTTTTGTCTCTGTTTGGTATGCCATGCGGTAAATAAAGCTGTTTTGCTTTTGATACTTTCTGGTATTTGGCTTTGATAAAACTTTATTGATATAGTTAAGTGCAGACTACATGCATTTATATGCATTTCTGCCTCAGAAAAGCCCTAAAATGCATGTGCGTTTTTACCTGCAGATTTTCCACATCTAATAAACACATGTGGGAAATTCCGCACAGAGAACTCTGCGTACCCGCAAGAGAAAATTAAAATGATGCGGATTTAAAACCCGGACCTCAGATCAGCACAGTGGGCAGGAGATTCCTATAAATCCCATCCACTTTACTGGGTCTGGAAGATGCTGCGTTTTTGAAGCAGCAAAAATATGCAGCATCAAAAACTCATTGGGACGAAATGACCAAAGTAAATTAGATACCTAGCTCCAGAGGAGGATTAATTGTAGCCCAGCAGCTGGATATACATTTTAGTCAAGACCCCAGTGAACTTTTGTTACTACTGGGAGAAAGGTGGTCTTATATCTTATAGGACTACAAGGGAAAAGGTAAAAACACTGTACTGTATTCACGAATGCACCAAAAATGGTCTTTTCTGTGGATGGTCTTCTTATTGTATGTTAATGCACACAAGCTTGGCAACTCACCTGTTCTGCTACAGCTTTCAGAAAAAAAAAATCACAAAAAAATTGAAGTGTACAGAGGAAAAACAATTCACTATAAATAAATGATGCAAAAAAATACACTCATGAAGTCTCTGATGACGCATGTATATGACAAGGCAAAAAGCCTGAAAAAAATTGGCATTGTAAAGTCAATAAATATAAGGCCAGGTTCACATTGCGTTAACCGCAGCCCGTTCGACACATGCGTTAAAGGGCTGCTGTTAACGCAAGTGCCGAATTTTGCTAGCGCTAGCGCAGATAGAGCTAGCAGATGCTCTATCTGCGCTAGCGGTGCCGGACCCGGAAACGCTGCAGCCCGAGTCCCAGGGTCCGTCACTCAATGACGGCACATCGCTAGCGCATGCCCATTGTGGGCGTGCACTAGCGATGCGTCCGACATAGGGATTAATGGCGGCATTAACGGACTGCGCAACACCGCGTTATGCCACGGTGTAATGCAGTCCGTCTAACGGACGCCAGCAACGAAATGTGAACCCAGCCTAATGTTGGACTGCTCAAAACGCAAGATAATACAGATTTCCGTATCCATTCACTAACAGAGTCAAGTGTTCTTATAGTATATTCAGGGGTCTCAGAAAATAGATGTCTCGATATAAACCACCATACAACGGCATCCAGTCCTCCCACTGTGCATACTATCCGAGGGTTTTATCCTACATTAATACCTCTCTAAGACAAGCAGACATCCATCCCTAATGTAAAACAGTAAGGATTGATCTATTGGGTCCATTATATTTTACTCACATACATATGTAAAAAAAAAACAATTTAAGATAATTTACAAATCCATAGAAGATCACATTCTCGCAGGGTTTTGCCCTTATGGCTTTGTCTAGGACAATCCCTGCGATACATGAAGCATACAGTTTTATGGAATTTTAAATGATCTTAAAGTATTGTTTTATTAACCCCTTCCTGACATCAGATGTAATAATTAGTGATGAGCGAATATGCTCATCACTCGAGATTTCCCGAGCACGCTCGGGTGTCCTCCGAGTATTTTTTAGTTCTTGGAGAATAAGTTTTCTTTGCTGCAGCTGGATGATTTACAGCTACTAGCCTGCTTGATTACATGTGGGGATTCCCTAGCAACCAGGCAACCCCCACATGTACTGAGCCTGGCTAATAGCTGTAAATCATTCAGCTGCAGCACAGAAACCTAAGTCTCCGAGCATTAAAAAATACTCGGAGACCACTCGAGCATGCTCGGGAAATCTCAAGTAACGAGTGTATTCGCTCATCACTAATAATAATGCGTCCATGTGACCTGGGTGGCGTGAAAACCCCAAAAGCTTTGGTGAATTGACCCCAACGTGTTGGTTTTCCTACAGGAAGGACACGGTATTTAGACTATAGTGTAATTGCAAATTAGTCACCAAAAATCATCTACACACTATAAAATTAAGAAACCTCTCCTATGAGAAAATAAGCGTGTGTCAGCTGAATATCGCTGATGTAGATGCTGACCAAGCTGGCTAAATATATATTTGTACGGTGTCTCTGCACTATTCCTATCAATTATAGGATACTGCTTGATATGTGTCAAGGTAAATTATACTGGTTTATGTCGCGGTGCTTCGGCTTGACATGCAGTGCGCAAAATAAAAAAAATATATAAATAAAAAGTATATATATTTATGTCAAAATAGATATAATATAAGGTATAGCGCATTACTTTTCATTAGTCATCTACCACCGTAGTAAACATTACAAGTGTTTACTGACAATCTTCACATTAATCTCTTTACTTTGTATCTGCAGCTCAAAAGATGTTGCATTAAATTTAAAGGATCCACAGCATCCTGAGCATGTCTTGGGAACGATATATTTATCTGTTGTCCTATCTCAGAAGGACAGTGTCTGCATGGAAACGGTGAGTCACTTTATAAGCGGAATCATTAGGAGCAAATAATAGACATTCATACTTTCACCAATAATGCTGCGGATGTTTGAGGATGTGCGTCACATGTTCTGATATTCAATAAATGTGAATTACACAATTACAGAAAGAGTGAATACACATTGTACATGCATGTGCAGCTTGTATGTCTTATGGTTTTTAATGATAATGTATGTAAAGCTATGTGGAATAAGATAATGCTATATAAGAAAAGCATAATCTAATCTGGAGAATCTAGAGAAGCTGCTACAACATCGCTTTACAGACAGTATCATCTCTGTCCCTACTGGGACTCACAATTTAAAGTTCCTATGTGTATGTCTTTGGAGTGTGGGAGGAACCAGAGTACCAGGAGGGACATCCATGCAGACATTGGGAGTACACAAACTCCTTGCAGATGTTGTCCTTAGGTCCCAAGTGTTGCAAAGCATTACTGGTAACCACCAAGCCACCGTGCAGCTGGTCTTTAAATTGTAACCGAGATTCAGTAGCATGTAAACGTTTGGGCACCCCTGGTCAAAATTACTGTTATTGTGAATAGTTAAGCAAGTTGAAGATGAAATTATCTGTAAAAGGACTAAACTTTAAGATGACACATTTCATTTTTATTTTAGGCAAAAAAAAATATTTTTTCATATTTTACATTATAAAAATTACTAAAAGGAAAATGGCCTAATGCATAAGTTTGGGCACCCTGCATGGTTAGTATCTAGTAGCACCCCAGTTTTGAAAGTATCACAGCTTTTTTTTTTAAACGCTTTTTGTAGCCAGACAAGAGTCTTTCAATTCTTGTTTGAGGGATTTTCATCCATTTGTCCTTGGAAAATTCTTCCAGTTCTGTGAGATTCCTGGGTTGTCTTGCATACACTACTTATTTTGAGGTCTTGCCACAGATTTTCAATGATGTTCAGATCAGTGGACAGTGAGGGCCATTGTAAAACCTTCAGCTTGCACCTTTTGAGGTAGTGTATTGTGGATTTTGACGTGTGTTAGGATCATTATCCACTTGTAGAAGCCATCCTCTTTTCAACTTCAACTTTTTTGATGTTCACATCAAGAATTTGTTGAAATTTCATTGAATCCCATCTTTCCTCTTTCTGTGAAATGTTACCCGTGCCATTGGCTACATCACATCCCTAAAGCATGATTGATCAGCCCACATGCTTAATGGTTGTCGACATGTTCTTTTCATGAAATTCTGTGCCATTTTTTCTCCACACATACCTTTGATCTTTGTGGCCAAAGAGTTCTATTTTAACATCATTGGTCCACAGGACTTGTTTCCTAAAATGCATAATTTTTGTTTAGATGTTCTTTTGCATACTTCTGATGAAGAATTTTATGGAGAGTTTTTCTTCCGATCACTCTTCCATAAGGGCCATATTTGTGCAGGTGCCTCTGAACAGTAGAACTGGCACAAGTCCAGAGTCTGCTAAATCTTTTTGAAAGTCTTTTGCAGTCAAGGGTGGGTCCTGATTTTCCTCTCTTTAGCCATCCTATGAGCAGGTCTCACTGAAATTTTGCTTGGTCTTCCATACATTATCTTGACCTCCAGTGTTCCTGTTAACTGCCCTTTCTTACTTACATTTCGAATTGAGAAAAAGGCAACTTGAAAATGCTTTGCTATCTTCTTATAGCCTTCTCCAGCTTTGCGGGCCTCCATCATTTTCATTTTCGTAGTGCTAGGTAGCTGCTTAGAAGAACCCATGGCTGCTGTTTTTTGGCAAAAGGTTAGAGGAGGCTGCGTTTTTATAAAGCTGGAAAATTTGCATCACCTGGCCTTTCCTAACGATGATCATGAACATGCCACAGCCCTAACAGGCTAATTAAGATCTGAAACCTTTGTCAAAGTTATCTGAGCACACACATTTCCAAGGCCGCCCAAACTTTTGCATCAGCCCATTTTCCTTTTTGTAATTTTTAAAATGTAAAAAAATTCCATATATTTTCTTCTTTTGCATAAAATACAAAGGAAATGTGTCATCTTTAATTTTAGGCCTTTTAGAGATGATTTCATCTTCAATTTGCTTAACTGTTCACAATAACAGTAATTTTGACCAGTGATGCCCAAACTTTTACATGCAACTGTAACTCTGTGGCTTGATCTCTAAGGCAGGCAGATATTCTGAAGGATTTTTTTGTGATATCCACAAAGGGGAGTGTTTGTCACTGGGTGATAATGGGTGATCTATGTCAAATGGGTGCAGCAGGAACTGACACAGACATGCTGGTAACCTTCTTAAAAAATAGAATGTTGGCCTTCTACTGCAATCATAGCTGAATCTTACAAGTAATGAAGGATAACCGGCACTAGACAACAATCACAAACCTCCATGTGAGCATAGGATTCAGCTTGCGGACTGATTGCTTCTTACACCGAAGACCCACAGGTGCATGTACACCCTGACAGATGAGGTCATTCAGAAATGCAAATAAAAGGATGAAGGATGGCACTCTGTGGTCTGTGATCAGTTAAAAAGTCCTTTATTAATTGCACAAAGGAGACAGGTACGAACCCATTGAAGCACAGTGTTAACACAAAATGGCCATTGTTTACACGGTGACCCGCGCTCCCCCATCTCTATGTCTCCTTTGTGCAATCATTGAAGGAATTTTTACCGATCACAGACGATGGAGTGCCACCCTTCATCCTTTTATCTGCATAGCTGTATCTTATATTATCGCATATTTAAACCAATAAAAATGTTTTACTGTTATCTTTATGAAAAAATAATTAATGTAATATTAATGACAACATCCATGATGGTCTAGAGCAGTTAGTGGTTTAATCGTAACATCCCTTGTGGCTAGGATTGTTAAACGGTGGAGATAACATCACTTGCGGTCTACTGCTGAGAAAGGCTTAGTATTAAATTCCATCTTAGCCCTGGGTGGTGATATGGGTTAAAGGACCACTCCAGCATTTTTTCAGCACTATAGTGGTGCCACTAACCTAAGTTTACTGCCCCTAGCCTAGTCTTATACTTGATATTTCCCAACCACCTTCTTCTTCTATTATCTATTATCGGCACCAGTCAGTCTTCTGCAGGTTGTGACTTGCTGGATTTGTCCAGTGTTTGCTGGAGCGAGTCAGACGTTACAACTCAATGTAAGTCTATGAGAATCAGAATGAGGCCAGAACGTGGCATTTAGACTTTTATTGAGAGCTTGTGACCGTTACCGCTGACTTCCGGCCAATCAGAAGTTGCGGTCACAAGAGGATGGCGTGGGACCGGAGGGGTGCAGAATATGGCAGCTGGCAAGTATAAGACTAGGGAAAGGGAACTTAGATTAATGGCACCACTCCAGCGCTGGAATAAAAAACAACAACTCTGGAGTGGTGCTTTAAAGATAACAAGAGGCAATGCAAACTCGGCAGAGTGGCCTCCTACCTGTTCTGGATCCCTGTTCAGCTGAATAGTCTATATGCCCATCCCTGCTCTGAAGGCATAGATGGTTGGCTTACAACATGTAGATATCTGTTGAAGGGGCTGGTTAGGGCTTCTGAAGTTGAGGACCTTCAGGAGACAACTTTCTAATAAATGTTGAGTCTATACAAATTGTGCATTAGAATGGGTTCACGCATTTGGCACACGTCAGTGGCTCCGTTAGGGCTTTCACCTGAAGCCCTGAAAAATGGAGGATCTGCTGACAGGACCATTGACTTTATTGAAGATGAAGTCCCTTTGTGTATTCAACAACATCCGCTTTTTTTCAAGTGGGTACAAAAATGCAGTCAACCATATCCTTGTGAAAAAGGCTTTCTTTTCATTCCTAGGGGTAGAGGGAGACTGTTTCAGAATGTTGAAGGATACTAACTTATATTTAGAAACAAGCTGTATAGCTTTGTTAGTTTTCATGGGACGCATTGTGGCCATTGCTTAGAAACAAATGCTTCAGACACCATTGTTCACATGTCTAAGAGCAACTGATATAAAAACACTTCTACAGATACATATGAACGTATACGATATATATTGGTATGTATGATGGATTCCAGCTGTGGGTGACATGACTCTTGTCCTACAGGGAGATATTGAACTTGTTTGATAAAACACAGCCTAGATCTTAAGTTAACATGATACAATTGTTGATGTCATCCATAACACTAAATTAACCTTTTTCACAGCCTTTATCAATGCTCAAGTCATCTGAGCCGGTAAGCAGCGTGTAACCTGTAAAGTCTATAGCCATTCCCACTGTTGCCAAGTTGCAATCCATTAACGCATGATTATGTGTGTCTCATTGTGAAATTCATTGCATGAAATTATTTCACAAAATCACTAGCAACTACTAATGCATGTTCTGTCGTATATGAAAATTTACTTTGCAGTTTATTAAGTTTTCCTGCTTTTTGGTGACCAGTTTTGAAGGCTTCTAGCAGTTTCGAAATAAGATGGCCCCTTGCCAAGTCATCTGGGGATGGGACAGATATTATATTCCTGTTAAAGGGGCTGTATTAATTAGACAACCCACTTTTAAATGGGTCCATCTTCTCTAATCCCAGCTATTTTCCCCATGCATTGCTCCTATGGGGCAGCTGCTCAGTAATAATCATGATCTGAAATCCATTCACATTTTTGGAATGTATGGAGGGATCAGGAGTCACGTTCTGGCTCACAGTGTGTGGTTCTGATCAGTGAATCTCCCTCTAAAATGTGCGTATAGATGCGTCCTCCTTCCTTACCTTTCTTTTTGGCTTGACGTATCCTGAGGTGAGTGGATCAAGATAAACAGCTTTGAAAAAATATATTTTATGCTACTCTGTTGGGCCCCATGAGCATTTCAAGGTCATCTTGCCAAACTCATCTGGGAATATCTTGAGCCAATAATTTCTTCAGAAGACAACCTCTTTACATCTTTGTAAATTATTGCATTAAGATCTTCAAAAGAACACTGCATCTGACAGAAAGTAGAAAATTAAGCTTTAGACCTGTAACGTTAAAAGTGTTGTCCAAGACTTGTATATTGATGACCTATCCACAGGATAAGTCATCAATATCTGTTCAGTGGGAGTGTGACAACCAGAACAATGCCAATAAACTATTTCTGGTGCTACCGGATGTGCTCAGTTGTGGAGCAAAACTATACAGCTCCGCAACTGCACAGTGGCCACAGCCGAGTGCTGCACATCGACCACTTACTGATTCGTATATACAGTTGATGGAGCTGTACAGCTCTACAATTGGGCATGTGTGACTGCCATCAGCACTGGTAATAGCTGATTGGTAGTGGTGCCGGATGTCACACCCCCAATGAACAGTTATTGTTGACCTATCCTAAAGATATGCAATCAACATCTCAGACAACCCCTCACATCTAAGTAAAAAAGTAGAATTTTAAAGAATGGGCTTCACATTTATTCTGGATGGTGTACTGTGATATTAGTCGTCAAATTGTGGTTCCTATGTTTTATAGGCATAGAAGAATACACTTTGTTCAAAATGCTAAATATTTGTTGTGTCCTGTCTATACTTAATAACAAGGAGTTAGTAACATTGGCTTTAATAATTGGCAAATTCACCCAAATTTCAAAAAAGAAAAATTGTTTTAAACTCATAATAAGGCTGGAGACACATAACGACTCGTGTCATACGACAGCAATTCTTAGACATGTCACACCGACAAAATCATTTGTGTGAGTCGCTGTTACATGACTATTTTTTTGTTGGGAGTTTTCTGTAAAACAAACCCAGCTAAATAGAAGACGAGTCGAATGCAAATCGTAGTCATAGACATACATTGGAAGGAAGAGGATTGTTGGTCTTAGTACCAACTTATCCACCATTCAATAGAAATCCAAGGCAAGAAAACCCCTAAACAATACTTTTCTTGACTTAGGATTACGTTGCCTATATTTTTTGTTTTTAATTGTTTTACAATTCATTGTAGCTTCTCTAGTTTTCATGAATGTTCATAGTATAGAAATAGAAATTTTTTTGTAGCTGATGAAAAAAAGTTCAGTTTTTACTTAAAGTTATTTCTTTCATCCAGAAGAATAGGATGGTCAGAGTACAATAAGGTGACTGGAAATCCCACCTCTATGCAAGAAGAAAGAAGACATTCTTGACGAGCTGATCAAATGTCTTGCTTGAATAGGGAGGTTACATTGTATAGCTGTGGATTTATCCTTGACATAAGCTGCAGTATCTTTACTTAGAAAGGGCATTACAATGTAGGCTTCTAACTAGATAAAAGATACAAAAAACGGAGCTCTTTGAAGCAACAGCAAACATAAGTCTAGATTGGAAACATCCATTCTTTTTTTTCCCCGAAGATTTCTATAAGCAAGCTGTTTTACTGTAGCCTTTGCAATAACCTTAGTTAACACATTGATAACAGGTTTGAAGCTTTTGACACCTCCAGTGCCAATGCATGGATCAATGTTCGTTTGTGTTGTACACTTGTGTAGTGCAGTTGTATTTGCTGAATGAGTCAAGCATTGTGATGTGGTTGCTTTCTGTGTACATTCATGCATGACTATTCTCCTCATTCGGTCAGAGGGTTTCGCCAAGTACTGGTCTATAAGGGCATATTCAGGGTAACTGTGGTTTGCTGCATTTTTTATGTAGTATTTGTATGTGTCAGACACAGTAGAAGATACTACAGTTTTGACAACTAACTCTGATTGACACATCGCAGCCAGCTTTATTCAGAAATGAAATCAATAGTCTATTTTTACATAGAGCGGGTTACTGGAAAATTCATTCCATACAATTTCCTGTTTGGAAAAGTTAATTTAACAATTCCTGATACTAAAAAAAGTAACTTTATGTTATCTGATAAAGAAATGGATTATGTCATTAGGATAAACCATCATTTGTATCTTTATATGATATTCCAGTGTTGTTAAAAGGTTTTATATTAGTTATTCATTTGTTTTTCTATTAGTTATGCAAAAGTTAACAAAGTAAAAAAATATTAATATTAAAATTAAATTGAGAAACTTTAAATAATACTTTATAAAGACCAGTAGCGTGCATTTAATATTTCATTAATCTTCTATCTGAGACTAGAAAAGAAATGATACTATGGAAGAAAAGTTGTTTTCTTTTAACTCTTTAAGTTAGTATGACAGTTTTCTTTCCCTGCGGAATGTGCATATTGTAGATTCAGACTGAAGGCAGCAAAACCACAAGAGAACATATAGAAACAATAAGTAAAGAAGCACATATGAAACAAATCCGAATACGTGTTAAATATTGATGAGCGAACGTGCTCGGATAACGTGTTATCTGAGCATGCTCGAGTGTTATCCAAGTATCTTGGGCGTGCCCGGATAATATATTTGAGTCTCTGCTGCTACATTTTTTGCAGCAGTAGACAGCTGCAATACATGTGGGGATAGCCAAACAAACAGGCAATCCCTGCATGTGTTGCAGTTCTCGAACAGCAGCGAGACATGCAGCCACGGTGACTCGAACGTAGTATTCAAGCACGCCGAAGATTCTCTTTTGGCACTTGAGCAAGCTCAGATAACACCTTAATCGAGCACTCTCGCTCATCACTAATGTGCACTCGTTTTGGATATGTCTAATATGTCTAACTAGTAGAACCTCCTTTCAAAAAGAGCGCTTGTCTAATGCCGCAAAACATGGAGCTGCAGAGACTCAAATATATTATCCAAGCACACCCAAGATACTCGGATATCACCCGAGCATGCTTGGAAAACGTGTTATCCGAGCATGTTTGCTCATCACTAGTGTTAAACCTTAGATTTCTCAAACTTTTACTGTGATTATAGCTTTACATTCCCTTTCCATTCTCTCTAGTAGCTTCATCAGATAATCAACTGCTTTGGCTTCCAGTGAATAGGTATGTATCACTTGTTGAATCATCTGCCTTCAAAAAGTGTTTGCGATCATCAGGTGTGTTTTGAAGAGGCAGTGCTGGTATGCAGTCCTGTAAAGTGTTGAATAATATTCCATAGCTGTTCAGAAAATTGCAAAAACCAGTCAACTAAGCAAAGAGAAATGACAGTCCATCATTACTTTAGGTCTATCAATCAAGAAATTGCTAGAACTTTGAAGGTCACCTCAATTACAGTCATGAAAACAATCAATCGCTATGTTGAAACTGGCTCTTATGAGGACTGCCCTAGGAAAGGAAAACTAAGAATTACCTATGCTGCAGAGGATAAGTTTATCAGACTCACCAGTCTCAGAAACTGGAAATTACCCTCACCTCAGATAACAGGCCTTATAAATGATACACAGACATCAGACACAACTCAACATCAGTCTGCAGGAGACTGCAAAGAAGCCACTGCTGAAGACTGCGGACAAGAAGAAGAGACACACAATGACTGTATATCAGATTAGTGCAAATCTGTACTGTGGTCTGTTGAGTTACAGTTTGAGATTTTGGTTCTATGTCTTTGTGAGATGTATAAAAGGCATGCAAATGGTTTATACATGTGTGGTGCCCATGTTAAAGCGTGCAGGGGGAGTTATGATGGCGTGGTGGTAATTTGCTGGAGACACTGTTAGTGATTTATTTCAAATTCAAGGCACGCTTACCCAGAATGGCTACCACAGCATTCTGCAACAACCTGCCATCCTCTCTGTTTGCACTTAGCGGGACAAACATCCAAAGCACATCTCCAGACTATGTAAGGGTTATGCGACCAAGAAGAAAATGATGGAATGATGCGTCACAAACACCTGAGCTCCACCCAATTCAGTGGGTTTGTGATGAGTTGAACACAGAGTGAAGGAAAAGCAGATAACAAATGCGCAGCACATCTGGGAACTCCTTTAAGACTGCTGGAAAGCCATTAAGGGAAATTATCTGATGAAGTCGCTTTCGAGAATTTCAAAGGTGTGAAAGGCTATAATCGCAGTGAAAGGGTGGAACTCTCAGGTGTCTATGATACAACAGGTATTCTGGTTTGTTTCACAATATATTTCTTTACTCCTTGTTTCCATATGTGTTCTTTTGTGATTTTGCTGCCTTCAGTCTGAATCTACAATGTGTACATTCCAATAAGAACAAGGAAAACCATTGTATGAGCAGGTGTGTCCAAACTTTTGACTGGTACTGTGCATGTTACTTTAAAACCCTTTGTTAAATAGTATAATACGCTGTAGGTTTTTTCACATATCATTCAGAGGACCATTTTGGCCTTTTCACTCACAGTAATCAGTGTTCATTGCTTTTTAACTGCCCTGAATACGTTATACTGATTAGGCCTTAACAAGGAATGAAGATCCCTCTGGCCGTTGTGGTGTTCATTGGAAAAATCATTACTACAATATATTTTGTTTGCAGAACATGGTTATAAAGAAGAATTGGAAAAGATCAAGTAAGGTAAATTGTGGTAGTTGGGTAGTTAATTTCAACATTGCAATTAGATAGTTTACACACACAGGTTATGCAAGTCATTTTTATTTGTCTCTATGTATATTATTACTATTCTCAAGATCTTCTTAGAGACATTCAATAAAAAGGTTCCTCATTACATATGAAGTTAGAGAGATCTTCCAGTCATCATATTGTACATTTCTAATTTCCCTGGTAATAGGATTTCACTGACAAATGGACCTGGAAAAGTTGAGGTAGGCTTTTTTCAAACATCAGTATTTCTATGCCAAAACCAGGAGTGTCTCCAAAACGCAGAACAGATGTGAATCTTTCAATTATAATTTTTCTCTAAAAGTTCCACTCCTAGTTTTGACATACAAACACTGATGCAAAATACTAACCAAATACTGATGTGTGAAAAAGCCCTTGAGATGTATAAATCAATTTGTTTCATTTTGACAGTAAATAAATTAAATATTTTACAACTGCTAATATACCTTCCCCATTCTCCTTCCAACTATGCAGGAAAAGATAATTAAATGGAATTTCCAGCTTAAACAAAAAATTAGCCAGACGAGTAAATTAGCAGCCAAAGTTTGAGTCATTTTTCCTTTAGCTACACTTTTATTCCTTTTTTAACACCCACATTCACATCCATACACACATACATACACACAAATATACACATACATAGATGTACTTGCACACATACAGTTGTGCTCAAAAGTTTACATACCCTTTTGCTCTCTTGGCCTTTTTTCAAGGAATAGAAATGATAATACCAAAATGTTTTATAAAAAAACAACAACTTTGGCTCAATGATATTGAGATCAGGAGACTGAGATGGCCACTCCATGTAACAACTCTGCTGGCATCACGGCATGACCTCGCATCTCTCACACTATCTTACCCACTGCTCCAGGTCATGATGTGGTTTCTGTTTCATGCCAGCTCCATGTTCTGTGTCTCTGCTCTCTGCAGCTTCATGGCTGTGTGTATAGGGGGGCGGCACCTGAACTCTCTGGTTCTTATAGGAATCAGGTACATCTGTCTAATCTATTCCTGACCAATTGCCAGGAGGCCTCCAGTATATAGTGCAGCTCCACCCAGTGGTCTGGGCCTGTGCAATGTTTTAGCTCAGTTAGTGTTTAGCTTCTGAGTTTGCCAGGCCTCGCTTTGTGTTACTCCCTCTCTGGAGGCTTTTCTCTGTGCTATTGCCTTGATCTTGTTGTCCGCCCTCCAGGAGGCAGAATATCCTGGTCCCTGTGTCTTTGTCCTTGTTTCTTGTCTTGTTCCATTTCCTTGTCTGAACTTAGTCTTATCTCGGTCTCCTTGTCTGTGGCTTCTTTCCCTGCTGTGTCTTTCCTCGTGTTCTCAGTCTGCTTACACTCCGCACTCTTGCGGCTCTGCCTGCTCTGTACCTTTGTAGCTTTACCTCTGCTCCACAGTTCTGCTCCTTTCTACTCTGCTTATCTTCTGTTGCTGCAGTTATCCCTTGCTGCAGCTCCTCTCCACATTCCTTGTGGCTCCGCTCTGCTTTGCTGCAGAAACCTCTCGCTGCAACTCCTCTCCATATTCCTTGCGGTTCTGCTCTGCTTAGCTTTTGTTGCTACACTATCTCTTGCTGCTCTACCATTCTTATCCGCAGCCTTGCGGTTCTCTTCCTGTGTGAACAGGTCCCAACCTGTTCCTTCATATCTCATTCCTTTCTGCTTGTTTCCTTTCCTGCACCTCTTGTGTGAACAGGTTCCTACCTGTTCCTTCATATTTCATATCCGTTCCTGCACCTCCTGTGTGAACAGGTCCCTACCTGTTCCTCCACACTACATATCTGTACCTGCACCTCCAGTGTGAACAGGTCCCTACCTGTTCCTTCATAAACCACATCAATCAGTCCTGTGTTCTCTGCCATGCCTTCCAATCCAGTGTTCCTGCCAGTCCTGCCGTTCCTGCTGTGCCTTCCAGTCCTGTATTCCTGCGTCCTAGCCAGTCCTGTGTTTCCTGCCATCCCTGCCAGTCCTGTGTTCCTGCGAGCCCTGTGTTCTGCCGTGTCTCTGCCAGCCCTGTGTTCTCTGCCGTGTCTCTGCCAGCCCTGTGTCTCAGCCGTGCCAGCCTACTCGTCTGAGTTTCAGCCGTGCTCTTCTGCCAGTCCTGCCTGATGCCCGCACCAATCCTGGTGTTCCTGTCTCCCAAGTGGGATCAGCAGTCACAGCCAGACACCACCCTGGAGTAGCACCTGGCAGCTGCCTGCTGCACAAGCCTGACCTCACCATCAGAGGCTCCAGTGAAAACCCAGGCAGCTGTCATAGTCACGCCCCTTCCAGGGTAGTCTGGTTTGTGGCACAGTGGGGCCACAAACCCTCCGAGCTCACGCCCACCAGTCAGGGCGTGAGCGTGACACTCCAGAACCTTCACTTTGTTCTGCTGTAGCCAATGGTCAACTTGGCCTTGTATTTTGGATCGTTGTCATGTTGGAAATTTGCCTCCAGTATTTGCTGATAACGTGCTGCATTCATCTTTCAACAAGTTTCCTGTGCCTTTGTAGCTCACACATGCCCAAAACATCAGCAATCCACCTCCGTTCTTTACAGTAGGAATGGTGTTCCTTTCATCATAGGCCTTGTTGACCTCTCTACAAATGCAACGTTTATGGTTGTGGCCAAAAAGTTCAATTTTGTTCTCATCACTCCAAATGACCTTGTTCTAGAAGTTTTGAGGCTTGTCTTTGTGCTGTTTTGCGTATTGTAGGCGAGATACTTTGAGGCATTTGCGCAGAAATGGCTTTCTTCTGGCAACTCGACTATGCAGCCCATTTTTCTTCAAGTGCCTCCTTATTGTGCATCTTGAAACAGCCGCACTGCTAGTTTTCAGAGAGTCCAGTATTTCAGCTGATTTTATTTGTGGGTTTTTCTTTGCATCCCGAACAAATTCCCTGGCAGTTGTGGACAAAATTTTTGTTGGTCCACCTGACCATGGTTTTTGTTATGACCCCAATGGCAGAGGTTCTCAAAAGTACATACCAAGTCTGCAAACACAAAAAAAACAGCTCTTAGGGCAGTGGTAACTGGGCTGACCATATATCTAATCCTAGCACCACAAATAGCAGCAGCCGGGGAACGTGCCTACGTTGGTTCTAGACGTCTCGCGCCAGCCGGAGAACTAACTAACCCTAGAAGGGAAAAGATAGACCTTTCTTGCCTCCAGAGAAAAGACCCCAAAAGTTGGATACAAGCCCCCAACAAATAATAACGGTGAGGTAAGGAGAAAAGACAAACGTAAGAATGAACTAGATATTTAGCAAAGAGAGGCCCACTGACTAATAGCAGAATATAGTAAGATGACTTATACGGTCAGCAAAAACCCTATCAAAATTTCCACGCTGGATATTCAAGAACCCCCGAACCGTCTAACGGCCCGGGGGGAGAACACCAGCCCCCTAGAGCTTCCAGCAAAATCAGGAATCACATTTAGTACAAGCTGGACAAAAAATAAGAGCTATGCAAATAACCAAAAAACAAGGAAGCAGGACTTAGCTTAATTTTGCAAGATCCAGGACCAGCAGACAGGAGCAAACAGAAAAGAACTGATTACAACGATGCCAGGCACAGGACTGAGAATCCAGGAAGTTTATATAGCAACACCCCTGGACTAACGACCCAGGTGGGTGCCAAACTGAGGAAAGACAATCCCAGAGTCATATCACTAGTGACCACAAGAGGGAGCCAAAAAAGTCTAATTCACAACAGTACCCCCCCTTTAAGGAGGGGTCACCGAACCCTCACCAAGACCACCAGGGCGATCAGGATGAGCAGCGTGAAAGGCACGAACTAAATCGGCCGCATGCACATCAGAGGCAACCACCAAGGAATTATCCTCCTGACCATAGCCCTTCCACTTGACCAGATACTGAAGCCTCCGCCTGGAGAGACGAGAATCCAAGATCTTCTCCACCACGTACTCCAACTCGCCCTCAACCAACACCGAAGCAGGAGGCTCAACAGAAGGAACCACAGGTACAATGTACCGCCGCAACAAAGACCTATGGAACACGTTGTGAATGGCAAACGACAACGATCCAAGCGAAAGGACACAGGATTAAGGATTTCCAATATCTTGTAAGGACCGATGAAGCGAGGCTTAAATTTAGGAGAGGAGACCTTCATAGGAACAAATCGAGAAGACAGCCATACCAAATCCTCAACACGAAGTCGGGGACCCACACCGCGGCGGCGGTTGGCAAAACGTTGAGCCTTCTCCTGTGACAACTTTAAGTTGTCCACCACATGATTCCAGATCTGCTGCAACCTATCCACCACGGAATCTACCCCAGGACAGTCAGAAGGCTCCACATGTCCCGAGGAAAAACGAGGATGGAAACCAGAGTTGCAAAAAAATGGCGAAACCAAAGTAGCGGAACTAGCCCGATTATTAAGGGCAAACTCAGCCAACGGCAAGAAGGTCACCCAATCATCCTGATCTGCAGAAACAAAACACCTCAAATAAGCCTCCAGAGTCTGATTAGTTCGCTCCGTTTGTCCATTAGTCTGAGGATGAAAGGCAGACGAAAATGACAAATCAATGCCCATCTTAGCACAAAAGGATCGCCAGAACCTGGAAACAAACTGGGATCCTCTGTCAGACACAATATTCTCAGGAATGCCGTGTAAACGAACCACATTCTGAAAGAACAAAGGAACCAGATCGGAAGAGGAAGGCAGCTTAGGCAAAGATACCAAATGGACCATCTTGGAAAAGCGATCACATACCACCCAGATGACAGACATGCCCTGAGACACCGGAAGATCTGAAATGAAATCCATGGAAATGTGTGTCCAAGGCCTCTTCGGGACAGGCAAGGGCAAGAGCAACCCGCTGGCACGAGAACAGCAAGGCTTAGCTCGAGCACAAGTCCCACAGGACTGCACAAATGACCGCACATCCCGTGACAAGGAAGGCCACCAAAAGGACCTAGCCACCAGATCTCTGGTGCCAAAAATTCCCGGATGCCCTGCCAACACCGAGGAATGAACCTCGGAAATGACTCTGCTGGTCCACTTATCAGGAACAAACAGTCTGTCAGGTGGACAAGAGTCAGGTCTACCAGCCTGAAATCTCTGCAACACACGTCGCAAATCCGGAGAAATGGCTGACAGGATAACTCCCTCTTTGAGAATACCAACTGGTTCTGCGACTCCAGGAGAGTCAGGCACAAAGCTCCTTGAAAGAGCATCAGCCTTCACATTCTTTGAACCTGGTAAATACGAGACCACAAAGTCAAAACGGGAGAAAAACAATGACCAGCGGGCCTGTCTAGGATTCAGGCGTTTAGCAGACTCGAGATACATCAGATTTTTGTGATCAGTCAAGACCACCACACGATGCTTAGCACCCTCGAGCCAATGACGCCACTCCTCAAATGCCCACTTCATGGCTAACAACTCCCGATTGCCAACATCATAATTCCGCTCAGCAGGCGAAAACTTCCTAGAGAAAAAAGCACATGGTCTCATTACAGAGCAACCAGGGCCTCTCTGCGACAAAACGGCCCCTGCCCCAATCTCAGAAGCATCCACTTCAACCTGAAAGGGAAGTGAGACATCAGGCTGGCACAAAACAGGCGCCGAAGTAAACCGGCGCTTCAACTCTTGAAAAGCTTCCACGGCTGCAGGAGCCCAGTTAGCAACATCAGAACCTTTCTTGGTCATATCCGTCAAAGGTTTAACAACGCTAGAAAAATTAGCGATAAAACGACGGTAGAAGTTAGCAAAACCCAAGAACTTCTGAAGACTCTTAACTGACGTGGGTTGAGTCCAATCATGAATAGCTCGGACCTTGACTGGGTCCATCTTTACCGCAGAAGGGGAAAAAATAAAACCCAAAAAGGGAACCTTCTGTACTCCAAAGAGACACTTTGAGCCCTTAACAAACAAAGCATTCTCACGCAAAACCTGAAACACCATCCTGACCTGCTCTACATGCGAGTCCCAATCATCAGAAAAAAACAGAATATCATCCAGATAAAAAATCATAAATTTATCCAGATGCTTCCGGAAAATATCATGCATAAAGGACTGAAACACTGAAGGAGCATTAGAGAGCCCGAAAGGCATCACCAAGTACTCAAAATGACCTTCGGGCGTATTAAATGCAGTTTTCCATTCATCTCCTTGCTTAATGCGCACAAGGTTGTACGCACCACGAAGATCTATCTTGGTGAACCACTTGGCACCTTTAATCCGGGCAAACAAGTCCGACAACAGAGGCAAAGGATACTGAAATTTAACAGTGATTTTATGCAGAAGCCGATAGTCAATACAAGGTCTCAAAGATCCGTCCCTCTTGGCCACAAAAAAAAATCCCACACCAAGAGGGGAAGAGGATGGACGGATATGCCCCTTCTCCAGAGATTCCTTGATATACGAACGCATTGCGGTTTGCTCAGGTACAGACAGATTAAATAATCTTCCCTTAGGAAATTTACTACCTGGAATCAAATCTATAGCGCAGTCACAGTCCCTATGAGGAGGAAGAGCACTGGACCTGGACTCGCTGAATACATCCTGGTAATCAGACAAATACTCAGGAACTTCCGAAGGAGTAGAGGAAGCAATAGATACCGGCGGGGAATCACCATGAATTCCCTGACAGCCCCAACTTGACACAGACATTGCCTTCCAATCCAAGACTGGATTATGGGTCTGTAACCATGGCAGACCCAAAACGACCAAATCATGCATTTTATGCAGAACAAGAAAACGAATCACCTCCCGATGTTCAGGAGTCATGCTCATGGTTACCTGTGTCCAAAACTGCGGTTTATTTTCCGCCAATGGCGTAGCATCAATACCTCTAAGAGGGATAGGATTTACCAACGGCTCAAGAACAAAACCACAGCGCTTGGCAAACGACAGATCCATAAGACTCAGGGCAGCACCTGAATCCACAAACGCCATAACAGGGTAGGAGGACAATGAGCAAATTAAAGTCACAGACAAAATAAATTTAGGTTGCAAATTACCAATGGCGACAGGACTAACAACCCTAGTTAGGCGTTTAGAGCATGCTGATATAACATGTGTAGAATCACCACAGTAAAAACACAACCCATTCTGACGTCTATGATTTTTCCGTTCATTTCTAGTCTGAATTCTACCACATTGCATTAAATCAGGTGTTTGTTCAGACAACACCACCAGAGGATTCGCGGCTTTGCGCTCCCGCAAACGCCGGTCAATTTGAATAGCCAGCGCCATGGAATCATTCAGACCTGTAGGAATGGAGAAACCCACCATCACATTCTTAATGGCTTCAGAAAGGCCATTTCTGAAATTTGCGGCCAGAGCACACTCATTCCACTGAGTAAGCACGGACCATTTCCGAAATTTTTGGCAATACACTTCAGCTTCATCCTGACCCTGAGAAATAGCCAGCAAGGCTTTTTCTGCCTTAATTTCAAGATTGGGTTCCTCGTAAAGCAATCCGAGCGCCAGAAAAAACGCATCAATATTTGCCAATGCCGGATTTCCTGGCGCTAGCGAGAAGGCCCAATCCTGAGGGTCGCCCCGTAAGAAAGAGATAACAATTTTTACTTGCTGAGCTGAGTCTCCAGATGAACGGGGTCTCAGAGATAGAAACAATTTACAATTATTCCTGAAATTCCTAAACTTAAATCGGTCTCCAGAGAACAGTTCAGGAATAGGTATTTTAGGTTCAGACATTGGACTACTGGTAACAAAATCTTGTATGCCCTGCACACGAGCAGCAAGCTGATCCACACTTGTAATCAAAGTCTGGACATTCATGTCTGCAGCAAGCACAAGCCACTCAGAGGTAAAGGGGAGGAAAAAAGAGAGGAAAGAAAAAAACAAAAACAAAAAAAACTCAGACTTTCCTTTCTTGTAATCCCACTTCTGCAATGCATTAAACATTCAACCTTGGCCTGGCATACTGTTATGACCCCAATGGCAGAGGGTCTCAAAAGTACATACCAAGTCTGCAAACACACAAAAAAACAGCTCTTAGGGCAGTGGTAACTGGGCTGACCATATATCTAATCCTAGCACCACAAATAGCAGCAGCCGGGGAACGTGCCTACGTTGGTTCTAGACATCTCGCGCCAGCCGGAGAACTAACTAACCCTAGAAGGGAAAAGATAGACCTTTCTTGCCTCCAGAGAAAAGACCCCAAAAGTTGGATACAAGCCCCCAACAAATAATAACGGTGAGGTAAGGAGAAAAGACAAATGTAAGAATGAACTAGATATTTAGCAAAGAGAGGCCCACTGACTAATAGCAGAATATAGTAAGATGACTTATACGGTCAGCAAAAACCCTATCAAAATTTCCACGCTGGATATTCAAGAACCCCCGAACCGTCTAACGGCCCGGGGGGAGAACACCAGCCCCCTAGAGCTTCCAGCAAAATCAGGAATCACATTTAGTACAAGCTGGACAAAAAATAAGAGCTATGCAAATAACCAAAAAACAAGGAAGCAGGACTTAGCTTAATTTTGCAAGATCCAGGACCAGCAGACAGGAGCAAACAGAAAGGAACTGATTACAACGATGCCAGGCACAGGACTGAGAATCCAGGAAGTTTATATAGCAACACCCCTGGACTAACGCCCCAGGTGGGTGCCAAACTGAGGAAAGACAATCCCAGAGTCATATCACTAGTGACCACAAGAGGGAGCCAAAAAAGTCTAATTCACAACAGGTTTTGTTTTGACAGAGCCCCTAATTTTCTATTTGTTAAGTACAGTTTGAACGCTGATGACTGGCATTATCAATTCCTTGGATATATTTTTGTATCCCTTTCCTGCTTTATACAGTTCAACTACCTTTTACCGTAGATCCGTTGACAATTCTTTTGCTTTCCCCATGACTTACAATCCAGAAATGTCAGTGGCTGGATGAAAGATGCAAGAGTCTGTCTGGATCCCGGAAACTCACTCAACTTTTATGCACACACTGATTACAATCAAACAGGTCACAGGTGAAGATGTTACCTTTAGTAGCAATTCAAACCCATTTATGTCAACTTCTTTGCATGTTATAAGACAAAAATCACCAGTGTATGTGAACTTTTGATCAGGGTATTTTAGATGTTTTAGGTTGCCATTATGATTTAAAAAGAGAGAAAACAGTAGTTTGACAATAAATGGCTTCACCCAACCACTAACTATGAGTGGAGAAAAAGTGTTGGTGTTATCATTCATATGCTTTGAAAAAATGGCAATAAAGCAAAAATTCTGCCTGGGTGAGTGCCTCATGTTCTGCTGCATTTTCTACTGTACACCCTGCGTCAGGGAACCGTTTCAGGACTTAATCGTGAGTAAGCAGTTAACACTATTTCCACAGTGATCCAAACTGTGTAGGCCCATCCTTGGTAGTAATATCACTGACGGACTGTGTGAACTAAGATAGTAACCCGGTATATAACCGGCAGTCAGCCGATCACTTTATTTAAGCCATTAAGGATATTTTCATACATCAGGTTTTTCGTATCAGGCACAATCCAGCGGATTTTCAAAAAAATTGATCCGTTTTTTTCTCATAGAGTTGTATTAATGCCGGATTGTGCCTGATGTCCCAACGTTTCATCTGTTTTTTGCCGGATCTGGCAAAAATTGCCGGTCCGGCGGCCGGAGAAAATGTCCAGAGGAACTTTTTTTGATGCGGCAAAAAACCTGATGGCGCTGGAATCGGCGCCATCCGGCTTTTCTGACAATGGATGCCTATGTGAGGCGGATGCGCCGCATGACAATATCCGGAGTCCAGCCTCCAAACTGCGCATGCCCTGTTTTCTCTCTCTCTTTTTACTATTGATGCTGCCTATGCAGCATCAATAGTAAAAAGATATAATGTAAAATATAATAAACAAAATTAAAAAATCGTGATATTCTCACCTTCCGGCATCCCCTGCAGCCATCCCAATCTTCGCAATGCTCGCGATGCTTCTGGTCCCAGTAATGCATCGCGGCAATGACCCCAAATGACGTGCGGTCTCACGAGGTCATTACAGGTCATTGCCGCTATGCATTACTGGGACCGTGAGCATAGTGAGGAGCGGGAAGGCTGCCGGGGCCGCCGGAAAGTGAGAATATCATAATTTTTTATTTTTTTAATCAGTTTTTTACATTATATCTTTATCCCGGATCCGGAAGAAAAGCTGATCCAGCGTAATCAGTTTTTACACTAATTGTGCCGGATCCTGCAATCCATTCCGCCGCCGGATTATGCGTGATGGCGCGGCACGGATGTGTGAAAGTAGCCTAACTTAAGATTCCATCTTAAACGTCACGGTGACCATCTCTCTTGCTACCTAAAATGTCAAGCTTGTATGAAACACTTTGATACCATCACTATGGACTATGTATTGTGAAGTGAATACAGTAAAGACTTCCTTTTGATTACGTTAAAACCCTTATCAGAATTCATCCTTGAAACTGCGCACACACACACACTAAGAGGCTGTAAGGGCTCGGTGTGAGGGACACAGGGCTAGCACGCCACAATGCCGCCTGTGACATTCTTAATTCCTTTATTATTGGCCGGCCCTGGCACCTAAAGCATCTAGTCCCCCATGGACACTGCACACCCATACATATACTGTACATTCATACATATACACACACGCATTCACACATATCACTTTTATTTTATTTTTTTTACTCATTGCTCTCCTTTGCTGATGTTTTTCTACACCTTCTCATCCTTGTCTTCGTTATGACGGCACCCACCACGTTTTTTTTTTTTTGTCTTGCAATTTTTTGCTTGAGAAACCTTTATTGACCACACAGTTGTTTCATTTTTGTGAATAGAGACATTTGTGTCATGAATGTAACAGCTGCTTGATGCAGTAACATTTAGCATGCTTAAATTTAAAAATAAGGAATGTGCAGATACTTTTTTCATTTGACTGGAATTTTCCTGCTAACCAGACAACCCATTTTTAAAATATGTACTCCCACTTGTAAAATAAAAATAACAGATACACCGCCCCTGCATCCGTGCCATTCCAGCAATGTGGGGCTCATGTCACATTTTTATGCCATGTGAGCCCTACAGACAATCAGCAGCATATATTGGGCTGCTATGCTATTACTTCCGTCAGATGAACCTAGGACAAGCAGAAGTAATGAGACCGCAGAAGTACAGTCGGTGCCTCAAATTTTCTGCAGGTATCACATAGAATAACAAAGTTACATGAGGCCCTTGAAACCCAGTGCTGACATTTGTTATTTTATTTTACTGGGGGGAGGACTAATAATTTATAATTGTAAATGTCTAGAACACCTGCAATATTTTGGAGTTTTTAATTTTAAACAAGGTTGTGTTAAGTGCCACGAAATACGATATAGCTTCACAACTCTACTACTATTTTACATATACATGTATCCATTGTAAATGACTAATTCTTAAAAGAGTTATTCTTAAGTTTGAAAGTTATCCCCTAGAACCTTAATTGCTGGGTGTCCAATCACTGGGGTCCCCAGTGATCCCGAAACCTGGCGCTTTGATGAGACAGGGTGAATGGATCGCAGGTTAATGATGCACATTCTGCTCCACTCATTCTAATGGGAGTGCTGAAGATCAGATGAGTGCTTCACAATCTCCAGTAAAACTGACACTGCAGGCCCAATGTTGAGCTACAACCAAGTAATCCATTTACCTCATTCAAAAATGCACCTATGCTTCTATAAAATTCTAAACTGGGCAGTGTGATGAATGAATGATGAGATGCTGGCTTAGGCTAAGTTCACATTTGCGTATATGTACGCGGCGTATCATCTGCATGCGCAACCGATGCCAAAACGCATGTTTACGCAGGGTTTTTTATCCGCAGCAGCTTAGGCATGATGGCAAAAAAAAACACTGCGTGTGCATGCGTTTGTATGTGTTTTTGCCTGCGTTTGCGTTGTTTATGTGCATGCTTTCGATATTTCGTGTCTCAATGGGCATGTCCTAAAACAGTTCCTGGACATGTGCAGTCCTAAGTATGCAAGCGCATCGAATACATGCATACGCATGTCCTTGCGTAGCAGTGCGTTCCCATAGACAGTAATGCATTTTGATCCGCATGGCGGCGCATAATTGACGCCTCAAAAAATGCAACATGTTGCGTTCGCCGGACACCACGAAATGACGCATGCGAACGCATGTCCCTGAGTACACCATATTAAAGATATGTAGGCATGATGCATGCGGATCTATGCGGATCAAATGCTGCGCACAGATACGCAAATGTGAACCCGCCCTTAGTCTGTACATGGCGATTCAAGCTTATTGTGCCAAATACTAGTCGTTTAGTGTGATGGGATAGCCACCCCTGCAGAGGAGCCCATCGGTGAATTCACCAATTCCCCTGTGGACCAGGCCCAGCCTGAATGGAAGCCATTGCCCATGAGGAATGGGCTGAGATTCCTCAAAAATTCTTCCAGAAGCTGGTATCTGGCTGTGCATAATGATTGCAGCAGGTTATAACAGCCAAAGGAGCTCTACTAAGAACTTTTTACACTTGTCATAAAGGAGTTGAATAATTCTGTCATTAAAAGGGGCATTTTGTGTTGAATATGGAAAAGCCACTTGTCATATTAGTTGTGTTGAGCGATTTACATTCTTCTTGTTGGATTGATTTATTGCAAACAGAAGAAAGTTGGTAATTTTTGCTAATAAACTTAATCTGCAATGGGGGTTGAATCATTTTGTTTTCAACTCTACCGTTAACTTCCAGTGTAAAAAAAAACCTTAGAGGTTCCTTGTACAATAGACAAATACTCCAAAAGCTATACGTGATAAATGCGGTATTTAGTGTGACAAGGGAAAGTTGACACCAGCTGCAGCACGCACACAATCATCCTTTCCTGGTCCTCTTGTCTCAAAGTGATGAGCGTTGTCACATATAAAATGTGTATGATAAGGAGAAGAGAGACTCGGGCGCAGGACAAGTAATGATATAGTATTCCAAGGTAAAGATGGCTTAACAAAGTGATTTTGCTGTGATCATTATGGGATCATATTGGCGCAGGAGAGTTAATTCAAACGCCACAAAGAACTGAGGCCGAGTTGTCTTTTCTCATTTTGCCCAAGCCTTGATGGCACTAATGGCCTGTGTCTATGGAGAACTAGTTTCTCCTGACACTATGATAATGTGAGACGGTATTTACTGCTGAAATGAGAGGGATAAATAGCAGCTTCTGGACAGTAGAGAAGTAATTGCTGTTCAACTCTGCTTTAGTCGGTAGTGAATGTCTGTAACAAATGCTTTATAATTCCGAAACCATATATCATCCTGCCGCGCTAGACAAGGCAAGAACGTGATCATTTCTGAAAGTTAATGTTTTGGGGTATAACATTATTTATGCACTTAATAATTCAGGTCGCGGTAGAAGCTCAGACATTATTAATATATACTGCACGGTTTTACAAATAAATATGTGCAGCAGAATGAATAGAGCGATTATGACAGTCTGAAGTATACAAAATACTGTGACCGCAGACGAGGCACAGGCAAAAATGTGCTGGTGAGGAATAAATCAGCTTTCTTATAGGATGTTCTTTGCATAACTTTAAGTAAATATATTCTCATTATGTCAGAATTTGGCTTGAGTTGAGTGTTGGTTCATACTTCAGTAACAGATCTTTAAAGAGTCCCCATCATTTAAATTTTTATTTAATAAATGAGTAGTACACAGGAAAATAAGCAACTTTGTAATATAGTTGTTTGAAAAAGTATTTGCCCCTTCCTGATTTCCTATTCTTTTGTATGTTTGTCATACTTAAATGTTTCAGATCACCAAACAAATTAAAATATTAGACAAAGATAACACAAGTAAATACAAAATCCAGTTTTTAAATGAATGTCTTTATTATTAATGGAACAAGAAATCCAAACCTACAGGGCCCTGTGTAAAAAAGTGATTGCCCCTAAACCTAATAAATGATTGTGACACTCTTAGTAGCAACAACTGCATTCAAGCATTTGTGATAACCATCTTTTATAACGCTCTGGAGGAATTTTGGCCCACTCATTTTTGCAGAAGTATTGTAATTCAGCCACATTGGAGGATATCCGAGCATGAACTGCCTTTTAAAGGTCATGTCATAGCATTTCAATTGAATTAAGGTCAGGATTTTGACTAGTCCGCTCCAAAGTGTCAAGTTTGCTTTTCTTAAACCATTCAGAGATGGACTTGCTGGTGTGTTTTGAATCATTGTCCTGCTGCATAACCCAAAGTGCGCTTCAGCTTGAGGTCAAGGACAGATGGCCAGACATTCTTCTTCAGGATTTTTTAGTAGACAGCAGAATTCATGGTTTTATTTACCACAGTAAGGCTTCCAGGTCCTGAAGCAGCAAAACAGCCCCAGACCAACACACTGCCACCACTATATTTTACTGTTGGTATCATGTTTCTTTTCTGAAATGCTGTGTCACTTTCATGCCAGATGTAATAAGATATACACCTTCCAAAAAGTTCAACATTCGTCTCATCAGTCCATAGAGTATTTTCCTAGAAGTCTTGGGGATCATCAAGATGTTTTCTGGCAAAACGGAGACAAGCCTTAATGTTCTTATTGCTCAGCAGTGGTTTTCGTCTTGGAACTCTGCCATAAAGGCCATTTTTGCCCTGTCTCATGGTGGAGTCATAAACACTGACCTTAACTGAGGCAACTGACGCCTGCATTTCTTTGAATGTTGTTGTGGGGTCTTTTGTGACATCTAGTATGAGTCGTCACTGTGCCCTTGGGGTAATATTGGTCGGCCGGCCATTTTCCATGTTTTTGCCATTTGTGGCTAATGGCTCTCACTGTGGTTTGCTGGAGTCCCAAAGCATTATTAATGGCTTTACAACCTTTTCCTGACTGATAGATCTCAATTACTTTGTTTCTAATTTGTTCGTTCCAGAATTTGTTTGGAATGATGTCTAGCTTTTGAGGATCTTTTGGTCCACTTCACTTTGTCAGGTAGGTCCTATTTAAGTGATTTCATGATTGAGAAAAGGTGAGGAAGTAATCAGCTCTAGGTGCAGCTAGGGAAGTATGAGTCAGCTTCCCAAAGTTGAAATAAACCAAACTCAATGTTTTAACAGTGAGGGGAATCACTTTTTCACACAGGACTCTGTAGGTTTCTATTTCTTTTTCCCTTAACCCCTTTCTGACCTCGGACAGGATAGTACGTCCGAGGTCAGAAGCCCCTCTTTGATGCGGGCTCCGGCGGTGAGCCCGCATCAAAGCCGGGACATGTCAGCTGTTTTGAACAGCTGACATGTGCCCGCAATAGCGGTGTGTGAAATCGCGATTCACCCGCCGCTATTAACTAGTTAAATGCTGCTGTCAAACGCAGACAGCGGCATTTAACCAGCGCTTCCGGCCGGGCGGCCGGAAATGAGCGCATCGCCGACCCCCGTCACATGATCGGGGGTCAGCGATGCTTCTGCAGAGTAACCATAGAGGTCCTTGAGACCTCTATTGTTACTGATCGCCGGTAACTGTGAGCGCCACCCTGTGGACAGCGCTCATAGCACACCTGCATTTCTGCTGCATAGCAGCGATCTGATGATCGCTGCTATGTAGCAGAGGCGATTGAGTTGTGCCAGCTTCTAGCCTCCCATGGAGGCTATTGAAGCATGGCAAAAGTAAAAAAAAAAGTGAAAAAAATAAAAAAAATATAAAAGTTTAAATCACTCCCCTTTCGCCCCAATCAAAATAAATCAATAAAAAAAAATCAAACCTACACATATTTGGTATCGCCGCGTTCAGAATCGCCCGATCTATCAATAAAATAAGCATTAACCTGATCGCTAAACGGCGTAGCGAGAAAAAAATTAGAAACGCCAGAATTAAGGTTTTTTTGGTCGCCGCGACATTGCATTAAAATGCAATAACGATTTTTTTTTTTTAGCAAAGTTTGGAATTTTTTTCACCACTTAGATAAAAAATAACCTAGTCATGTTAGGTGTCTATGAACTCGTACTGACCTGGAGAATCATAATGGCAGGTCAGTTTTAGCATTTAGTGAACCTAGCAAAAAGCTAAACAAAAAACAAGTGTGGGACTGCACTTTTTTTGCAATTTCACCGCACTTGGAATTTTTTTCCCATTTTCTAGTACACAACATGGTAAAACCAATGATGTAATTTAAAAGTACAACTCGTCCCGCAAAAAATAAGCCCTCACATGGCCATATTAATTGAAAAATAAAAAAGTTATGACTCTGGGAAGGAGGGGAGCGAAAAACGAACACGGAAAAATGGAAAATCCCAAGGTCATGAAGGGGTTAATAATAAAGACCCTCATTTAAAAACTGCATGTTGTGTTTACTTGTATTATCTTTGTCAAATATTGAAATTTGTTTGGTGATCTTAAATATTTAAGTGTGACAAACATGTCATAAAATAGGAAATCAGGAAGGGGGCAAACACTTTTTCACACAACTGTATATCTTATCAGAGAAATCTGCTTCTTTGTCCTCCAGAACTGATCTTTTACCCTCAAAGCATAGGTAAAATCCGTATTTTGTGAAGACCGATTTTCACATTATAGAAGTAAGCGGTGATTATTGGAGCTTTTAAAGTTGTATGGAGGAGGAGCTAGTGGCAAACACATACATTCTGATACAAAATTCTCTTGAAATGAGTTATATTTTTATATAGAACTTTATGAGCAACAACTGTTATCTACTATCCCATGAATTGAGAAGTTTGATAATGAATGATCAGTTCAGTAGAAGAAAGAAGCAAACTTCTTTAATAAAATATCTTACAAAGTTTCTTGTTTTCATGTGTAGTATTAATGTATGGGGGAAAAAATATTAAAACAATGGTTACTCTTTAAGCAGTGCCTTAAGAGACTTATAAGGAGCCTGACATCCAAAAATTGCCTAATAAGCTAACCTCATGCTCTTCCTTGCATAATAACTTCAATGATGTTTGTAACTAAACTCTGTCTAGTGGTTTTGCTATAGTTCTAAACTAAAAACTTACCTCCATGAGTGTAAAATCGTTTCCCTGAGTCATCAGGTCAGGGTGGGGGGCTGGGATGGAGATACATTGTGCTGGCCAAGTCACCAAGTCATTGGCTCCAGGCTGGTTTATCATTACTAATATTTATATTATACTTTCCACTCTTCCAATAGTGTACTAGATTTAAAAATAATATCTTAGGATTTATTACCCTATTGGAGGGGTGACAAACTTTATCTTACTATTTTTGTGAGTGTGTAGGGCGATTATTAGGGCATATAGGGATAGTCATCGTTAAGCGGGGACGCAATGGTTATACATTTATATATTTAGTGACATACTTAGGGCCTTGTCCAATTATATTCATATTGATTTTGTGGCTGTTTGTTACTCCTTGTGTGTTATTTGTATTTGCATTAATGTATGCTTGTAATATTCCTCTACACATTATCATATTGTATTTAAAGAGGTCCTGTCATCAGGAATATCCCTATTAAACTAAAGGTATGCGAGAGTTCCGCCCACAGCTAAGACGGCGGAAGCCCAAAATGTAAATGATGCATGATGATGAATGCAACAGAGGCAGCAGAGGGGCCGTGGCTTAGCCCTCTGAGTGAAAGACCCTACCCACATTCCCACCTACAAGTCCTGCCCCGATGCAACAAGGAAACCGAAATGTATCATGATGATTTAACGAAAACCATGCTGCAGATTTTTACACTAAATGTATGTATTAAATCAATATGACAGTGACATTCTGCCCATACTTTAACCTGGATGATCCTGATGACAGGTTGTCTTAATGATTGGGGGTGCTGTTGAGCTTAAAAGTAAATTAATTTGTTTTTTGTTTTTTTTCTAATTTATTCTATTTTTCATTTAGCCAGTCCCCCAAACTATATTTTTGAGCTCTTTGTTCTTCTAAAGGTTAACATTTAGCAGCAATTTTTTTTAAAGGAAGTGACATTGAAGAAAATTTACAAATCCAATTTTTGGTGGATCTATTCAGTTTGAAGTGACTTTATAAGTCACTATAAGTGCCCATTATACTGGAAAACCCCTCAAAGTGATAGTATTTTATCCCCTTCATGACCTTTCATGATCGGGTAGGGTTTTATGGCCTGTGATGTATGAGTGCATCATGGCAATCTTGCCCACGCGATTGCCACCAGGAGCTTGGCTTACGTGACAGCCGAGCCCTAGTTGTCAGTGCCCTGGTTGTTTAACCCCCTAAATACAACAATCGATATTGATCACAGCATTTGGGTGGCTAAGAGCGAGTAGAGACTCCCTCTCTTCATGTGGGTGCTCCCGCGATGTCATTGCGAGGGCCTGATTGTTGTCTGTTAGACCATGCCAAAAGCATGGTCTAAGAGGTTTCTGTCAGTGTAGCACTTGCAATGCATTATACCAGAGATCTGACTAATAAAAGTTAAAGTCCCATAAATGGACTGAGTAAAAAAGTAAAAACAAATTGGAAAAATATTCTTTAAAATATCAAAAAATAAATTAAAAAAATTAAAATATTAAAATTCTTGAATTGCTGGTTTTTGTTCATTCTGCCTCCCAAAAATTGCAATAGAATGTGAAATGATATAAAAAAATCTTTTAAAATATGGTGATGCATTTTTGCAAAAAAAAGCATTTAATAGTAGCCAACCATAAAAAAATATAAATCTAGTATCGCTGTAATCACACCGACTCGAAGAATAAAGTAATCTAGTCACTTATACCATACGAAAAACTGCGTAAGAAGTAAATGAAACCAATTTTTCTCCTGTTGTTGAATTGTTTATTCTGTCTCCCAAAGATCGCAGTAAGGCTCGGCACACATTTATCCTGCGCTATACTCTGAGCGCTTACCTTGTGGTGTTCGTGTAAATTTCTGAATTGTGATTCAGACAGAACCCCTGATGGAAGATTCCCTATAGTGAGGCAGATGAAGGCACTGTGGATGCTGTCTGGCCTACGGTCTGGTGCTGCCTGTCTTTTCAGGGGTGAATAAAACTGGTTGCCCACAGTTTTGTGCACCTCTGAAAAGAAGGAGACTGCTGAACAGAGGCCAGACATGGTCCAGAAGAATTCTGTTCATTAAAGTGAACGGATTCCTCGGGAGTTTCATCTGAATCTTGTCATTCAAAGATTTAGATGGAAACCACAATGTAAGTGCTCAGAGTAGAGCGCCAGATAAACGTGATCCAAAATGTTATGTAAAATGTTCCCAATAAAAGCTTCAACTCAATCCACCAAACAAGTCCCCACTCAGGTTCGTCATCTGTCATTGGAAATATAGGGGCTTCCACATTACCGGTAGCACAAATGCTCTTGAAAAGCGCTACGGCTCCGCGCCTGCTAAAAAAATCCAATCAAATTCTGCGCTCTCAAATCCAGACATCCCCCTCCTGAGCCCCAGTGTGCCTAAACAACATTTTGCGTCCACAAGTTTAGCAATTTTGTAGTGATGAGAGCCTGCTTAAATAACGGGTGCATGTCTCCAGAAGCATGAGCTGACACAATGTATGTGCACTGCAATGTATGGGCAGCACAACATACTGGGCACAAAAATGTAGGGACACTACAATAAAACATCCATGAAGTAATAATTGTCACTACGCCTGTACATAAATACCTAAAGAGGAGTAATTTCCAAAATGGGGTTTCTTGAGGGGGGGGGGATATTCTGTTCTTCTGGTACTTAGGGGCTCTGTATATGAAGTCCACAAACTATTCTATGATCATTTGTTCTCCCAAGAGTCAAATAGCGGTCCTTCACATCCGAATCTCAGTACTGTACAGCCACATATAAGGTATTGTGACGTTGAACAAAAATTGTGTGACAAACTTTGCTGTCAGTTTTACTCATTTCCCCATATAAAATGTAGAATCTGGTGCTAAAACAACATTTTGGTGGTAAAAATATAATTATTCTTTATTCACTGCCCAATGGTATACAATTCTGTGACACCTGTGTTGTCAATATGATCACTGCACTCTTAGATGAATTCATTGAGAGGTGTAGTTTGTAAAATGGCATCACTTACATGTTTTTTGCTGTTCTGGCACCTCAGGGGCACTGCCAACATGACATGGCACCCTTCTGAGCTTTGTACTGTCCCTCAAAAGTTTTTATCACATATGGGGTATTGATATTCTCAGGAGAAATTACGTAACAAATTGTACTGTCCATTTTCTCCTATTATCCATTGTGAAAATTGAAAACCTGGGGACAAAGCAGTGGAAAAAAACGGTTATTTTCCAATGACTCAGCCCACTGTTATACAATTCTGTGAATCCCCTGAGGGTTAAAAAGGCTCACTACACCTCTAGATGAATTCCTATTGTAGTTGCCAAATCGAGGTCATTTGTGGGGGTTTCCACTGTTTAGGCACATAAGGATCTCTGCAAACACTTTCTATTCCAGTCAATTTTGCACTCCAAAATTTGAATGGTGCTCCTGCCCTTCTGAGCCCTGCTGTTCACCCAAACATTAGTTTTGCACCACATATGGGGTATCTGTGCACTCAGGAGAAACTGCACAACACATTTTACTGTTCATTTTTTGTGATGCTACCGGCACAATTTGGGGCTAAAGCAATATTTTTGTGGGAAAAGGTAAATTTTTCAATTCTTCCTTCTTGCTTTAATTTCAGCGAAGCCCCTAAAGGGTTAATAAACATCTTGAATGTGGTTTTGAGCACATTGTTTCTGTCACATAGACCCCTCAAAGTCACTTGAAATGGGATATGATCTCTAAAATAAATTGGTTTTGTAAATTTTGTTGGAAAAATGAGAAATTACTAACTTCCTTACAAATAATGTTTTACAAAATGATGCTGATGGGAAGTAGACATATAGTAAGTAAATGTTTTTGTTTTGTGTGAAATTACTATCTCGTTTAAGTCCATAAAAATTAAAAGTTTAAAAATTGCTAACTTTTTAAATTTTTGGTCACATTTTTTATATTTTCATAAATATAAGCAAATATATTGACCAAAATTTAACACTGTGTGTGGTGTCATTTTTTCACACATATCGGAAACACTTACATGCGCACAACCATTATAATCTATGGGGCTGCCCACATATCTTGTGTCTGTGTGACCCACACTTAGACATGTCCACAAATGAAATTTGAAAAAATACAGGGGGGTATAAAAAAACAAAAACACTGCTCACCAATTTATTGTAAAAAAAAAAAAAAGTTCCTATAGGTCCAACCCAACATCCAGCACTTCCCACAACATTCCCCAAATCTGGCTCATGCTGTGCTCATCGACACTCGGTGAATGTGAATAGCAGTAACATAAGAGTTACTCCATTCTTTTATACTAATAAAGATGGTTCATCTCCTCAGTCTTATTGACTCTCAATAGTGTGATGCTGCGCTTGCATGCCACCGCCCGATCCAAACGGTGAAAACAGGACACCTGCTTTCTTAAATGTAACCCAAGCATTCAGACATTGATCACCTATACTGTGGTGAGGTGATTGTTGGGAAGAGGTGGAAGTCCGATGGTGGGAGGTCAGGTGCACAAGGAGGATGCGGTAGAATTTCAAAGCCACAGGCGCATGCTTTCATTTGGGCAACATGTGAGTTGTGAACTGGTGCATCGTTTTGCAGAAGGTGGACACCTTTGGTGAGCATGCCATGTCTCTTGGTTTTGATGGCCTTCCGCAATTTCCGCACCAGTGAAGCATAGTTTGCCCCAGTGATCATGGTACCCTTTTCTAGGAAATCCATCAATACTGCTCCATTCTGCTCCCAAAATACTGTGAGCATGACCTTGCCTGCTGAGGGTTGGCCACATGCCTTCTTTGGAGGAGGTGAGTCATGATGTTTCCATTGCATCGACTGGACTTTTGTCGCAGGATTATAGTGAAGGACCCAACTTTCATCCTGTGTGAACAGTCAGTCCTCCTGGTTTCCATGGCACATCGTCAAAAGAGCCTGAGAGCATTCAACTCGTTCCAGCTTCTGGAAAGGTGTGAGCAGCCAGGGAACCCAGAGAGCGGATATCTTATGCATGTGCAGATAGTCTTGGATGATTTTTTCCACAGACCCCACACTAATCTTGACATTTTGGGCTAGGTGGCGAATGGCTACTCGATTTTGCAAAATGACGACCTCCACTTGCTGGATGGTGTGTTCATCAATAGCAGAGTGGGGTCGCCCTGGAATTGAAGCTGTTTGCATCAAAGTCCGACCACACATGAATTGACAATGCCAGTTCTTGACTACATCATATGATGGGGAATCATCACCATAAACCTCTTCCACCTCATCGAACGTCTCCTTTGGTGTGCGCCCCTTCAAGTAAAGGAACTTGATGACTGCTCTGTATTCCATTGGGTCCATTATCAAACCTTACACCACTTCAGCACCTGTAAAATCAAGACCGTTATCAGTTCTGAGTTGCAAATTGGCACATAACCTATAGAGACTTATATCATTACACATGTACATTTTCAGGTTTCTTTGATAAATAGAAGTGGGTCAGGGGAAATCTTTAATGTACGCCCCTTCTATATTGCCTAAATCACCATCAGTAAATGAATGCATCACCAGAACCACCATCAGTACATGAAAACATCACCAGAACCATCAGCAGTGCAGTACAGAAATACTATACCAAAACCACCATAAGTATTGTACATGAATACACCTCTAGAACCACCATAATTATAGGAATACAGCACCAGAAGTATCACCAGCGCAGAAATACAGCAGTAGTTTTTATCAGTCATTACCAGACAGCGGATCAAACAGGATTATAGTACTGACTCACAAATAAACATTTACATCTAGGTACCTTATAAATAATACTTATTTACTTTGTGATTGGAGTCATTCTTCTTTTCATCTCAATCTGGTGCAGAGCAGGCGCCATGATGACTCTGGGCATCCACAGCTCATCTCTGCACACCTCCATCTTCTCCTTTTCTGCTGCACATCTTGACAGTGACCTTAAAAATAACAGTGTCATTATATTATAAATATATTTGCCATTTTCTGTGCACCTGAATAAGTGCCCTTCACTTTGCCCCCTGCATAAAATACTTTCCACACTGTTCCTCTTATGGTACATGGCCTTCACACGGTCCTCTCCTATAAAATATTGCCTCCACACATCCATCTTCATGAACTACAAGACACTATCACCTCTTATGATCTATATCTGCCTCACCATTCATTCTTATGAACTACATCCTCTACACCATCTGCCTTTATGAACTATTCCCTTTACCCCCTCTGCCTTTATGAGCTATAATTCCCATGCCATCTGTCCTTAAGAACTATAATCTCCATGCTTTTTTATATTATACATTTGTGCTTCCCTATAATGATATTGAACCCCAATCTGATCCTCCTTATAATGGGGACCCACATTTCCCCATAGTATGATGGCCCCACAGCACTATATTTACAGTATGATAACCCCACATCTCCCTATATACAGTATAATAGCCCCAACAGTTCTATTTACACAGTATTATGGCCCCACAGCTCCCTATATACAGTCTAATATCCCCAGATCTCTTCATACAATATGATGTGTCCAAGAGCTTCCTATACAGTGGGGAAAAAAGTATTTAGTCAGCCACCAATTGTGCAAGTTCTCCCACTTAAAAAGGTGAGAGAGGCCTGTAACTGACATCATAGGTAGACCACAACTATGAGTCAAAATTGAGAAAACAAATCCAGAAAATCACCTTGTCTGATTTGGCAGATTTATTTTTCAAATTATGGTGGAAAATAAGTATTTGGTCATTAACAAAAGTTCATCTCAATATTTTGTTATATATCCTTTGTTGGCAATGACAGAGGTCAAACGTTTTCTGTAAGCCCCAGATCGAGGGAGATTATCAGTGGTCTTGTATGTCTTCCATTTTCTTATTATTGCTCCCACAGTTGATTTCATCACACCAAGCTGCTTGCCTATTGCAGATTCAGTCTTCCCAGCCTGGTGCAGGGCTACAATTTTGTTTCTGGTGTCCTTCGACAGCTCTTTGGTCTTCATCATTTTGGAGTTTGACTGTTTGAGTTTGTGGACAGGTGTCTTTTATACTGATAACAAGGTCAAACAGGTGCCATTACTACATGTAAAGAGTGGAGGACAGCGGAGCCTCTTAAACAAGAAATTACAGGTCTGTGAGAGCCAGAAATCTTGCAGTAGATAGAAAAATATTTAGAAATGAGAGTCCTAGCGGATTAACACTGTTGTCCAGCAAGGAATGGGAGGCAGGTGCTGGGTAATAAAGAGTGAAACAAACACCTGACCCAAGACAAACCCAGCACCAGAGGAAAAAGACCAGCAGCCAGAAAACCACAACAAGATGGCGGATGGTCAAAACAAAACAAAACAGATTCTAACAACTGCATTATTACCATTTTGCTCTTAAAAATCTAAATTAAATTTTTTATGATTTTGTTAGTATTTTGTAAATCCACCTTTGGTTTTCAAGACTGTCTGGATCCTTCTAGGCATGCTATTGATCAAATTCAAGCATGTCTTAACCAATATCTGAATCCAGGTCTCTTCTACACATTCCCAAATTTGGTGCATACTGATAGACTCACTTTGGTATGTATACAGCTTTTTCTTCAACTCTACTCATAAATACTTGATTGGGTTGAGGTCTGAGGACTGTGGGGGCCAATACAGCGCCTCTACTTCATTATCATTGAACCATTTATTCGCCAATCTTGATGTATGTTTTGGGTCATTGTGCTGCTGGAACACTATGTTCTTCTTTTCATACCCATAGCACTGGAGTGTACAAAGTAACGTATCTTGTAGGATGCTCACATGTAGCTCAACATTGCGACCATCATTGATCCTAGTGAAGTATCCAACACCTTTGGCTGTGAAACAGCCCCATAAGATCATTCTTCCTCAACCGAACTTGACAGTTCCTTCAAATTCTATATTCGTTAACCCCTTTTCTCCTTGTTTCTTCCAGACCAATTTGCTCCATCACAGCCTAGTCTATTGACTTTTGTCTCATCGCTCCAAATCACCCATTTCCATTCTTCTATTGTCCACTTTTCGTACTCCTTTGCAAACTCAAGCCGACGCTTCTTATGATGGTATTGAAGTTGAGGCTTCTCCACCTTATTTCGGGCCACCATTCTAGTTTTGTGTAATGGTGCTTGCATGGACATCTGTCATCTCACTATTACGAAGCATATGAGCTACCTCCAGTCCCGTGCTTGTCGCACCAGAACTGATAGACCTTGTGAAGAGCCAACTTGTTAACTCTGATATTTTACCTGGATGTCCACCTCTTAGCTATTGAGCTGATGGACAGACATAATTTTGTATTCCAACTGTCATGGCGCTCACATGATGCAGTTCGTCAATTTTCTTTGCGGAAAGACTGTTATCAATGAGCTGGATAATGCCGTTTCTCTTTTCTTGGGAAATCTTTTTCATGGCTGCTCTTTGATTCTCGCTTGAGAATCAACTTAATAACACAAAGCTATTGTGGAATGTGAGAACAGGTTGTAATTTGTAGTATACAGGAAGAAAAAGATTTTTCTACCACCAGGAGCAAAACAGTAACAGTGCAGTGACATCAGAAGAATCTGCATAACTAATCATATGCTAAATAGTTGCAAGTCAAATTTTATTTATGAGGTAGCCAAGATGATTGTCTATAAAATGATGGTGGTCTTACGTTCGAAGCAGTAGTGGATGGTAAGATATGGAGCCTGAAAGTCAAAAGTTCAAAACATTGTTACCCTTTTGCTCATTAGTGTAGTATAATGCACTAATAGCTCCTATACACAGTATAATGTCTGCACAACTCAATATATGATGTCCCCAGAGTTCCCTATATACAGTATAATTTCCTAGAGTATCCCATATTATTATTATTATTTATTTATATAGCACCATTGCTGTACATGAGAAAAGGGTTATGTACAGAATACAAAGTATGATATCCCCACATTTCCCTAAGCACTATGTAATGCCCAATAGCCCCTCCACCCAGTTTGATGGCCCCAGTGCTCCCTATTTACACTATAATGCCCAGACAGCTACCTGTATACAGTATAATGCCCCAATAGCCCTCTTCATACAGTATGATGTTCCCCAAAGCTCCCCGTACACAGTATAATGCCCGATAGCTCCTCTACTCACAGTATGATGGCTTCACAGTGCAAATCCTCATGATGCCAACATGGCCTGACGCATAATAATGAAAAAAATGTTTTGCTCACCTAAACCTGTTCCCCATCCTCTACAGCCACCATGTCATTTTCCAGCTTATCAGCTTATCTTGCAATGGGTATGGTCTGTGTGAGTAGTGACGTCATCTCGCTGCTAGATGACCCTTCGGTGGTGCTGGCCTCTAACAGGCAGGACGTAGCCTTCCACTACATCTGTTAGCAGTATCGCTTCCTGATCATACTTAAGCTGTTAAAAGTGTTTCAGGCCAAAGCACTGTAGACCTGACCTCTTCCCAGTAGGGCAAAAATATGTCACCCTCTGAGATTCATTCCAGAGCGCCGCCAGAGGGTAGATGCTCATCTCACCTGATGGCATAAGTGAACTTGCTATATGGAGACCAATATCATTTCCTATTGCTATCTACAACTGTCTTCCAGATCCATGCCCACGTTTCAATTAACACCAATTGTTTGTAGCCCCCCTCTGGTTGATAGGTACAGCTACGGGTTAGCTTTTTGTTATTTCTGTTATCTACTAATGTTGTTTTTTTCACTTCTTCATTATTAACTACTCTTAAAATACAAAGCCCTGATTCATCAACACCAGCGTTATACCTGCCTGTCTTCAAGAGGGCATTTGTTGGACTCAGGCACGCACGACTCTTAGACTATGTGCCCACCATCAGGATATAGCAGTGTTTGCTGCATCCAAAGTGCTGTGTTCTGTCCACGCAGGTAAGTCTGCATGTGTTCACTGAACCATGTGAATTTACCGCATCTAGTGAATGCCTATGGGGAGACTAGCATCTCCTCTGTAAACAATTGACATGTTGTGGCTCATAAACCCGCACCGCGGGTGACTTTACGCAGCGTCAAATAGAAAGACAGTGGGCATGGGATTTATAGAAATCCCATCTACTGTGCTTGTAACCTAGAATGCAGCATTTTGGACACAGGGGCAGGTGAGCTGCATCCAAAATGTGCTATTCTGGATCGTGGGCATATACCCTTTATGAATCAGATAAATCTTAAGAGTGCCTTGCTACAAATCTTACTCCAGTCAGAGATTGGAGTAAGATTTCTGGCATAAAGAACGCCACAGCTCGTCCTGCCCAAGCTATACCCATTTTGGCTGAGCCAGGAGAAACGGGCCAAATTACACTTAATCTTTCTGCAACTCCATGTTATGCGAAAATTGTGCAACTTTTCAAAGCGATTGACATCAGAATTCTGGCATAATCACATGAATGAATTTTCTTGCTAATTTGTTGGCGTAACCTTGATTTACCTTTGCAGCCACGTTTTCTGTATGCGCTCAGTGCTATTGCTATAGGCTTTTGATTGGTTTAGTGTAAAGTTTGAAAAGCAATTTTGATCATTGGAGGAATTGTTACATGGGTGGCTGCTCTCTCTTGTATTGTTACAGAAATACATTTAGCAAAGAGAGAACACATTTTCACTGATAAAAGCTTTAGTTTTTTTCTGATAGGCCTCTCATTTCCAGGTGCAAGTTATACCGAGCTGCATTACTGACCTTTCAAGATAACTTACATTTCCTAATGAGGACTGCCTCTGGACCATTTCACTTTTTCATAGATGCTTTCCAAACAAAATACATAGAGAAGACAAATGATTATAATGTGAGAGACAATTTGAGCTTCTGCAAGTGTTCATATTTAACCGGCGAGAGTAGGAGAGTTCAGATATCATTGTCTGCAGTGGAGTGAAATAAAAAGCGAGATTTGCTATAGAAATCCAGTATAATGGGAGAAGATGCCTGTAATCCAAATTTTGTACACATACCTAACTACTGCTATTGTGACATGCCCCGCTTCAAGATAAGAGAGTTTTCGTTTTGCAAACTATGGAATATACAAAATAACAAATATACTGTATATATTATGTGTGTATTTTATATCATACGTGAAAACATGGCACAAAATCTGGTCTGGACAATGGAGTGGTCTTGTCAAAGAGATGGTCGTTTGTAGAGGTTTCATGAAGTATAATATCAACTAACTGCTAAATAAAATAGAATAACATCAGAATTTCATTTTATTAAGAGGGCGCCTCACTCCAGACCCCTGTTCATGAGCCAGAGCAGACCTGTCCTGCACACATACTGTATGACAAGGCCAGCCATTAATTTGAATAATCTGCAATGTGTGTAATACTGTATAATATTATAGCCCAGTGCAGTTTATATTCGAAGAGTAAAGGAAATCTATGAAGATTTTTTTTGCTACTTAAAGGTGTTGTCCACTACTGGGAGAACCACTTCCTAAACTAAATGTCATGCCCTGATAACATAATAAAGCCTGTACTCACCTCTTGTGCCAGCGCCATTCCAGTGGTGTCATCACTCACGGTCTGGGACTGTGATGCGGGGGAATGACCGTGGCTCCTGGCGCCCAATCAGCGCTGGCGTCACTGTGTCCATCTTCAGATTGAACATGAAGAGGCTACAGCTGATCCTGGACTTACTCTTCATGTTCAGTTCGCCCTAAGGCGGAGACAGTGACGCCAGCGCTGATTAAGTGTCGGGCTTCATCACAGCCCCAGGGAGAGGAAGTGCGGACACTGCTGAAATGGAGCCGACACCGGAATTGAGTATAGGCTTTATTATGTTAATGGGGCCGAACATTTAGTTTAAAGTGATCAGTATAATGTACAGAGGCCCTGATTCCAGTGATGTGTGACTTACTGTGCTTTATGCTGAAGTTTTCATAAAATCACCACTTCATCAGCAGTAGATTACCACTAGAAGATTAGTAAACCTGCTGGTATGGACTGACCTGGTTTGGAGTAGTGACATTGAAATAATGAGGGGCAGCACCAGCAGGTAGAGTAGTCAGGGATAGCCAAAGAGTCGGTACACACGAACAGCAATGTAATTTGAAGGAATAAGCAGTAATCGTAGTCAGGGAAGCCAGAGGTCGATATCAGGAGCAGTAGCATCCTTTGAAGAAAAAGCAGCATGTGGAAGGAAGCTTGACTAGAGGCAGGTAGCTCAATAATCACACGAGTAAAGGAGAGCAAGGCCAGGTTTGAATAGGGTGTTCAGTCAGGAATGAGCCAATCAGAAACTAAGGGTGGTGACCAACAGGAACTCAGGGTGGGGACTATCAGCAACAACATAGGTACAAGTATTTGTGTTAGCACGGAACTGTCCAGCAAGCTGAATAGCTCAGAGGGAAGAGCTGCCGTCTGGTGCACAGGAGCTGTTGGGCTCAAATCCTGAAACCTGTTGATATGAAATATACATCAGCTCTGTATAACAATGCTCCCACAACAGGTTGTCAGCTTTCTGCCTATGCACAGTGTACACATAAAACTGCCGATAAGTGGTGTGGGTGAGGTTATACAAGGCGCAACATTCAGAAAACTGGCATATCTGCAGCAGGTGAAACAGTGCTTTTTTCAAGCAGACCAGTAAGTGACACATCACTAGTTTCGGGGTCTCTTCCACTGCATCATGCTGCTCTCAGATGGCGTGGCAAAATACAGACAATAGGCTCCCTTTTTATCTGGCCACAGACCTTCAACTGCTGGAAATTGGACAGGTATTTCTCCTGTCCCCTCCTCATGCACATGCATGCTCATTTCAACCAAGCATGTGTGTTGTCGATGTGGAGATTGGAAGAAACTGCTGACAGACACCTCTAACAGTGGCTTAGGGATATTTTCTTTGAGAACAAACTATCAAGCATACTGAAATTCAACCCCCATTGTCATCTGAATGAGGCTGGGGTCACAGGGCCACCAATTCTCTCATGAGAGAGAATCGGGTTGATCATGCTAGTGATATTTGGCTCAAACTCTGTGACAGTTTGAGCCGAGTGTCATCTTACTGTGATGCAATTCTCTCACATGAGAAAATAGCAGTAGAGGTGTGGAGAGCTTCATTTCTCCATCGTCTTCATTCTCTTTCCCCGCGGATGTCAGATATTTCACTCACACCCAAAGACTTGTATGGGTTTGTGTGATACAATCATCGGATGCACCCGCATCATTCTACAATTGTTTTCTCATGTCTATCAGTTTTTCACATATCTACGAGTGTGTTGCCCAGTGCAGTCTTCTCAATGACCTGGAAAAATGGTGTATGGTGGCAGCAAAGCAAAAAGTGTGGCATGTATGTAGGAGAACGAAGCCCAGGAGATAAAACGATGCAATGGTGTGCAACTTCTAGGCCTGAATAAAACCCTGCGGAACTGATCCAAAGGAGAAAAGTTACAGGACGGATGGAATTAGGCAGTGCTCTTGGTCAGGTGATGGTGGCAAAGACAGCCGTGGATATAAAAAGTCATTGAGCTAAAACGGGAGGAGATTTGGTGCCAAGGGAAGTAGCAGGTGTTCCCACTACAGCTCCAGCGGCCATGATAGTAGTCCACAGTCGTATGTACCAACAAAGCCCAGACTCAAACCACAACGGTCAAGCACCAAAGACCAGAGCTACGCCAGTAAAGTCCAGACTTCACTCATCGACGGTCAAGCACCAAAGGGTCATTGAACAATCGATGTGTTCTAAGATATTGATTACCCATTGTCATGTATTGATCATGTAGCTTGTTGACCTGCAAAACAGTGGAGGACAAACTATGTAGATTGATTAAACAAAAATTAGAAACAATGAGAGTTAATCTCATCCCAATCCCCGAAATGTGCATGATGACCTGAACCACAAATGTGGGTATAAAAAGGAATTTCTATTCTTCTGAAAAAGGAGGAGGGACTCGACAGAACAACAGCCAAGGTACCATGGCACCATCAAAGGGAACACAGATTTGGCATTTTACAGGATGCCAGCTTAAGACACCTCAGTCCTAGCTGGAGGAATACAGATCTACTCCATTGACCATCACAGAACCCACGGAGACATTTGGGGAAGCGGGGTTGGAACCCTCCAGTCACCTGGCCACATGCCTCAATGGATTGTCATCGTCCTAAGCTAGTTGTTACCTCCTCTCTGTGGCAATGGTGGGGGTAGATGTCCCTGGAAGCACTGAAGTCGAAGCTGCTCTAATCATGGCGAGTCAGCGTAAAGGTGAGATTCTGTAATGTTGCACCATCTTGGGTATTTTGCTGGGACTGTTCTATATGTTATTGTCTCTTGGTGGTTCAATAAAATAATAGAAGAATCTACAGAACCACAGCCAAGGTGCCATGGCTCCATCAAGAGGAACACAGATGTGACATTCTACAGGATGACAGCTCATGGGACCACATTCCAAACTGGAAGAATACAGACCTACTCGATTGACCATCTCTGAACCCATGGAGACATCTAGGGTAGCCTGATTAGGACCCTCCGGTCACCTGGCCCCATGGAGACGTTCAGAGAAGCCAGACTGGTACTGTCTGGTCACCTGGCCCCATGGAGGTGTTCAGAGAAGCCAGGTTTGGACCCTTCAGTCACCTGGCGATGTGCCCAATGGACTGTCAGCTTCCTAAACTTGTCGTTTCCTCCACTCTGTGGGTACCCACCAAAAGCAGGGTGCCACTAGTGGGGCTTTTTGGCCCTGGAAGCCCCGAGGTCACACTTGTTCTAATCATGGCGAGTCAGCAGAAGTGTGAGACTCTGTAATTTTGCACCATCTTGGGTATTTTGCTGGGACTGTTTTATATGTTATTCTCTGTTGGTGGTTCAATAAAATATTGTGCCACTATTTTACCCTCACCCTGTGTTGTCTGAGTAGTGTTATGCCTGTGGGAAAGGAGAGCGGGTGATCAGTGAGATGAGCCTTGGTCTATGCAGTCTTGGGCCAGTGGATGAGAGCACCCACTGACCCTCGTGTCTAAACACTACATCATTTAGGTTAAGCCCCCTATATGAATGTCTAAATACTTAAATTTCAGTTTTGGGGATGACAGAGTCCCTTTAAAGAGGTTTAACGTCCCACGATTGGTGTACATTTTAATACCAGTGGACACAGAGTTTTGCAAAATCCTTGCTTATTGAAATGGAGGGTTTTATCTGGCATTCCGCCACTCTCCCACAATGCCCTCTAAAGTGAATATGCTGATGCCACAGCATTTGTTTAAATAAACTATAGTACTAAAACCAGGGAAGCAGTAAAAGAATGTTTTTTTGCCTTTAGCATGATTTAGTGTCATAGTGCTACTACCAGTGACTCTAAGGCTATGAATATGCAAAAAATGTGTGACATAATTATCAAATGGACATCCAACCTTTCCAACCATTGTGTCCACCATTGTGAAGAAATGTAACATTTACCCAGATATAAACTTAGAAGACTATCGCTTAGGCTACTTTCACACTAGCGTTAACTGCATTACGTCTCAAAACGTCTTTTTTTCGAAAAAACGCATCCAGCAAAAGTTTTTGCTGGATGCGTTTTTTCCCCATAGACTTGTATTGGCGACGTATTACGACGGATTGACATACGTCGTGTACGTTTTACGACGGATGCGTCGAAATTTGGCGATACGTCGTCGGCAAAAAACGTTGCTTGTAGCGTTTTTTGTCTCCGCCTAAAAAACGTGTCGCGACGCATCCTGCGGCATGCGTCGTTGGCTACAATGGAAGCCTATGAGCGACGGATGCGTCGGGACACGTCGTACGACGCAATGCAGCGCTGCAATACGTTTTTTTACACTGAGCATGCTCAGAAGCTGGATTTTGTTGCCAATTGGCCAGACACCCCTAAATCTATATAAACCTGGCCTGGGCCTTCAACCCCACATATATGGCCACGTGTTTAAGTGCCACGTATATAAGTGAAACGTATTTAAGTGCCACGTATTTAAGTGCCACGTATTTAAGTGCCACGTATATAAGTGCCACGTATTTAAGTGCCACGTATATAAGTGAAACGTATTTAAGTGCCACGTATTTAAGTGCCACGTATATAAGTGCCACGTATTTAAGTGCCACGTATATAAGTGAAACGTATTTAAGTGCCACGTATTTAAGTGCCACGTATTTAAGTGCCACGTATTTAAGTGCCACGTATTTAAGTGCCACAATATTTCAGTGCCACGTATAACCACGTAGTTATAGTATTTATAGTACGTGGCACTGAAATACGTGGCACTATGACTGTCAGAAAATGTTCATTAAACGGTTAGGTGTGAGGTTAGGGGTAGGGTTAGGGTTTGGATCCCTTTATCATCATCCGTAGTTCATTAATCGGATGAATCCACAGTCGTCTCCGTTGCTGCAGAAGCATCCTACGTCTTTCCTCTGCCGCCTCCTTCTCCCGCACTATGATATCCAGGCGATTCGTCTCAAAGATAACGTCGGTAACCAAACTAGCAATCCTCACAAGAACACCTTCCATCGCTGCCACAAAACTAAAACCCTCAAAGATGGGCTGTAAAAACAGTAACTATATAGTTTTCCATATTTTCCAGTAGCCAATCAAATTTGGGAGCCTCCCATTTTAAAAACAGATCCGTCGTAAAAACGGATGCAACGGATGGTAAAAACGGATGCAACATATGCAACGCATCCAGTATTTTCGACGGAAACGTTTAGCGGATTTGCGACGGATCCATCGAAATGCTGTATGCGCTGCATACGTTTTTCACTTTTTTTGACGCATCCGTTTTTTCGGCAAAAAACGGATTTGCGACGTAATGCAGTTAACGCTAGTGTGAAAGTAGCCTTAGCGATAAGCAGCATCTTCTCCACACATCCACATAGCTGCCCTATTTCTTACCATGAATGCATATATGCACAATTACAATACAAAACTCATAACGTTGAAGGACAAATAACCTCCTGCTATCATGGCTATGTAAAGTGTCCGAGGGCCATAGCCATGGACAAGCTGCTGCTCTTTAGTTTCTTGGCACTTTACAGTAAAATTGTTTCCCAGTCCCAATGTTCTATCAGGTGTGGGTTGCATCACTCTCACTTGTAGGCTGCAGGCCTTTGCTGTCTCCAGGTCTCCATCTTCAGGAGCTGGCGCACATAACTAAGGGGACACCCAGTTCGTTTTACCAACTAAAAGTTTACTGGACAGTTTGAGTTCATCAGATTGTAACATGCAGTATAGGGCACAATACTTCTTATTCCATGTTGTCTTAATACGGTACATTTCCAGCATTACTATCTGTCTCTCCTGGACTATCCCTACTTTTACTGGCTCTATCAGCGCCAGGGATTACCCACCCAGTTACTCAGTGCACCTGGGATCCATTACCTTCCCTTCACATGGTTCCGCGTCCATTGTCCTCTGTATGCCAAAGGATAAGGCACACTTCATAGGACCAGTATCGATCCTTGAGCTCTAGACATTGCAGAAATGTCCACAAGGGATTCCAGTAAGGTCTCCCATTTCCCTGAACGATAGATTTTTGCTAGCTCTAGCACCAACTGCACTTGAACTTGACCTTGGTAACTGTACTGTACTTCCTTATCTGATCTGCTATCAGGAAGCAGTTCTCTTTTACTATGGCTTCCCCTCCCACTATGGGGTATTCCCAACTTTAACTATGTCTGTCCTTACTATATGTAACTGGGCAGATCACCCGCACAGCATTATGTATTATATCATTTATCGTATACCTAACATTCCCTATATTCCTAGTGCACACCAAGCCTATTATACTAAAAATACTTTACCCACACGATACATTAACCAGATTACACTTATAATGCCTACCAAAGTTTATCTTACCCTATAGGCACAACCTTATATCCTAACCTATGTCTTACTCTATACTTTACACTAAACATTACTTATGCATTACCATGCCAATGTATACACCTAAAACCGTAATACACAGGCCACACATTCACATGACACACCATATGTATAAAACGCATGACATCATTTACATAACGCGATTGTTGTGTTCAGGGGCAGGAACACGACAGTACAGTCCACCACTTTTATAGCTGCTGTAGGATCCAACAGGTTTTTATGATTAAACTTATTATAAATAGGCTGTACTGGTAAGTTTTCTGGTTGTCTTCTGTTGGAGCTTTGGGGGTCATTTTATCTTTTAGTTTGAGTCTGGGCCCAATAGAAGACCCTTTAGTACTCTGGATCAGGTCATTTTATTGACATACTTTTACATTACAGTCAAATACAAAAAACTTAGTATACATGCTTTTTTTTTTTACAATTCTGCTTACATTTTATTTGAATGCTAAAAGAAAGTTTCTGTGTCTGCTCCTCTTTGACTTTTTTATTCTTTTTTTTTTTCCATCTCCGTAGTTTCAGACACAAAGTTTAAGAATTACAGACCTACATCGAAAAGCTCACTTGTGGAGAGGGGTAGTAAGCATTACCCTCATTGAAGGACAGGACCTGAAAGCCATGGATACAAATGGACTTAGTGACCCTTATGTGAAATTTCGGTTAGGGCATCAGAAATACAAGAGCAAGGTAAATAAGCATTTATTTTCAGGAACCATTATTTTCTTACAGAGTACCTTCAGTTATCGCAGTTTATTGTTGGATTCATACACATCCAGCCTGTAGGGTTTCGCTTCACTTAGTGCTTGAGGGAGTGTTCACACAGTCAACATTTTTAGTCCAACATGACAAGGTTTCTTAGGCTCATAAGCCTTAACACAAAACAGCTGTGCTTCAACACAAAAGTAAACAGTACAGTGCAAACAGCAGGTTCAGGTCCAAAACTCCAGCAGATAGACGTCCAATACTACGGCAGGTATAGGTCCACCCACACAGGTCAGCATGAGATCTCTCCAGCTCCTACACTCTAGTAGACTGTCCACCATTAAATGGTGCTTTTTCTCTCAAGGACCAAAGACTGTTCAGCTGACTCCCCTGTCAGTCCATTCAGAGAGAGACTCTGCAATTTCTTTGTCTCAGCTACAGCTCACATCTTGGCTGGTAACTCATGAGCTTACACACTCGCTATATCTAGCAGACTGACTGACTCTCCAGCAGCCAACACATGCTGAACCTCTTTCCCGGTTCTTAGCAAACACTGTAGGTGCACTCCAAATCAAGACCTTCAGCGATAAGATTAAACACTCACCATCCTGGCTTTATGACATTGGAAGCATACAGGTTGTGAGCCCATGAGGGCAGGGTCTTCTCAACCTCTGTACCAGTCTGTCACCGTTAGTTTTGTGAGTAACAATGGGGAAAAGTCGGTATTTTCACAGTGAGGTTTTCTCATCTCCTACAGTGATGGCATATTGACCTCTGGGACCACCAACTATCCTCAAAATGAAGGGTAGCATCACCGGTGCTGCTCCTGGTCACTGTTTTTTCCCTATAAATGCATGTGCTGCATTGGACGAATCTTGAAATGATCCCAATGCAGTTCTTTGCATAGCCGAACGGCTGAGGCACCGCTGTCCAAAAAACCCAATGCAACTTCATTCTCAGATCACTAGTGGTTCCAGAGTTTAGACTCACACTGAAATATCCTAGTTACATGGCAGCACTTTATCAGATGGTGAAACCTCTTTACCTGGCCCTTGTTACAGCGGACGCTCTGTTTAGTTACTTTTTTCCTATTAGTAACCCTGCTATACCAACACCAAATGTCCTATTAAAGGAGGAACTCCTTTTAGGATGCATTTGTGGGTGTATGGGAAATATTTAAATTTTGTGTTTACTATCTTTTTTTAGACCCTTCCCAAGACCCTGAATCCTCAGTGGAGGGAGCAATTTAACATGCAACTTTTTGAAGAACATGGAGGAATAATTGACATCACAGTATGGGACAAAGATGCCGGCAAAAGAGATGATTTTATAGGAAGGTGGGTAAAATTCCGAGTGGCAAAATAAATAACAAGTGACGCAAAATGCTCTTTCAACTTTCTTTTCATCTTTTTGTAAATGGCACATGGAAATTCTGATTTTAGCCAGTAGATGTCATAATTTCCAAGCTGTTAAAAATATATTTTTACAATTTCCTATGGTTTATATGATTTTGAAATTAGTTTAAATGTCTAATTTTTCTTCCACATAACAATGTCTCAGGTCTAATAATTAATTTTTCTTCTATTTGCCTAATAACAATTTCAGTTTTAAAGATTATGTCGACATTTAAATGCAATTTTTGTTTAGAATTAGACATACCCCTCAAAGAGAACCTGTCTTCAGGTCAAAAGTGGACCGTTTTTGCTCTTGTTTTATTTCTGCTATTCCCTAGAACATTTAGTATTTTACAAATTTTAAATCCGTTTTACGGTTCCAGAAATATGAGCCTTTTTATTTAATTTTAATTTTATAGTCTTTACCAGGGGGGTGTGGCTCACAGAGTAATCATGCAGAGCAGCCTAAATACACGCCCCCAGAGAATATCGTGAGCCACGCCCCCTTAAAAAGACCAAAGTTCGTACTAAATAGCTCATAGCTCGAAAACTGCATGGTGGATTTAAAAAAAGAAAGAAGTGGAAATCTCAGAAGAGAAGTGGGAATTAAATTTTAACAAAAAAATGACCACTTATGACCTGTTGACAAGTTCCCTTTAAAACAGAGGCAGTGTAAAAGCACATGATTTAAAGGTACACTGTTAGAAAGTGACACATCAATATTTTATGGAGAAAAATATTAATTTTTGTTTCGATTAATTTTGTTTCGATTTTTTTTTTTAAGTTCAAACAAAATGAATTCTTAAAGTAAGTTCCTGACACAGAGTGGCAAAACAGGTGCTACTGCATACTAGTAAAAAATATCATAGACTCAGTAGATAAAAGGTGGCCATTCATATAAGATAGGTGGTGGCAGAACAGCCACAATGTATTCCCTGACTGTTGACTGCCATAGTTGGGGTAGAAGGAATTGCTCGACTGAGAAGAGTGAGGTCCTATGGGTTTTTAGTGAGGGCTCTGTCCTTGAGGGCCCCACACCATTGTGAAGCCTCTCTCTTCTGTAGTTGAATAGGTAATAAAAAGTTTAGTAGATGACACACCAAAAGGAGACAAAAACTGTTGCTGTAAAAACATGCACCCATAAACGCAATGAAAATACCTATGTAACCTAAATGAGCTAATTGGTTGAGAAAATAATCAGAAATGCACCAAATACCAATAGTGAAAACATAAGGGTATGTGCGCTGCACACGGCATTATTTAGGTGCTGATGCAGGAGACCAGGAGACTAGTTTTCCCAGGAAAAGCCGATTCAGGAAAATACCGGTAGTCATTTTCCTGAGGTGACATTGCTGGTGACCTTCCTGTTATGGTGGCTCTGGCGGTGACTTTGACTCTATACTTCAAGGCACCCAAAGAATAAACACAACACTTCATTTAACCACTTCAGCATTTCCAAACTCTGAACAGGTTAAAATATGTAGCATAAGACAGAACATGTGCAGAGCAATATTGTTTTGGCATTTCTGTCCATTATGTTCATGTTATTGGGCGCATTATCAGTGCTTTTTTCAGTCGAACTCCGGAAACCACCTGAAGAAGACAACGTGTGCACAATCCCTAAAACTGGATTCTATCTGTAACGAATCAGTCACCGGTGGGATCATCACTAGGGATATATTGTTCTGAGGAATTGATACAATAAGTAAATTGTACAACTCTTCATCATACTGACGATAAGATGTATTAGCTCACAATGGAAAAAAGCTATTGCAAATCAGTGAATAAGTGGAAAATCCCCCCAAACGTCTCATATCATTTAATTACACAAATAAATGTGATAGTGGTGCTGGGTATTGATAGCATTTATCTGTCTCTGGATCGCGATAAACCAGACACACAGACAATTTTATTTCACAACTTTCACAGAATTCAATGATCATTTAAGACTTCAGAGCTTCAGTGAAATCTGCCGCAGTTTGTCACCATTGCGCAGCATGACTCAATTGTAGAACACGGTTTATTTTTTTTGTTTCCTGATGAATGTAGAATTCAAGGTTATCAGATTGTCACATTGTAGCTCATGAACCGATGCATTATGCTAAAATAATCAGTCACCCCTTCCTTTCTCCCTAAATGTATCCGCGCTGAAGGTACAGTAGTTACGTGTGCAGGGAATGGCAATGAATGTTGAGGGCCTTCATAGAATATTTATAGAGGGCACATTACATGCATAAAAAGCACCTTGCACGGATTAAGGGTTTATGATCACGGATGGATCTTTCCATGGGTATGGAATAGAAATGGAAATCTTCTACTATTTATTGCAGTGGTTTATAAGACTATTCCTATGAAGTTGAACTTTTTATTGGATCCATCCTTCATTTTTAATTTAACATATTAATACAGGTGTTTGAGATTCAGAGATTTTCTCCTGTACTAATAATGATCATGTACTAAAAGTATTATTGTGTTAGCTTACATAGGACATGAGATTATTAAATATGTATTTTGTTATAAGAAGTAGTGAGTGCAGTGCGATATATGCCGACAGTGGAGGAGATGGAGAAATTAATTTTTCCGCCTTCTCCACAGCTGCACAGAGCACTGAAACTCTGCTCCCGCTCGCAGCAGAGCAGGAGCCGAGGGTCATTGGCATAACGGGTCCAATGATCTCACATCGGACGCCATACACTGGTGTGACTCCAGCCTAACCCTCTCTGTCTATTACTCTACAATGTCCTTACATGGTTTCCAACTCGTTTAATCTCAATTGATTCATTAAAGGGAACCTGTCACCCCAAAAATCGTATCTGAGCTAAGCCCACCGTCCACAGGGGCTTATCTACAGCACTCTGTAATGCTGTAGATAAGTCCCCGATGTAACCTGAAAGATGAGAAATAAAGGTTAGATTATACTCACCCAGGGGCGGTCCCGCTGCGGTCCGGTCCGATGGGCATCGTGATCCGGGTCCAGCGCCTCCTATCTTCATTCGATGACATCCTCTTCTTGCAGCAGCTCCGGCGCTGGCGTACTTTGTCTGCCCTGCTGAGGGCAGAGTAAAGTACTGCAGTGCCCCTGCGCCACTGCAAGAAGACATGAAGAGGACGTCATCGAATGAAGATAGGAGGCGCTGGACCCGAATCGCGACTCCCATAGGGCCGGACCGCAGCGGGACCGCCCCTGGGTGAGTATAATCTAACTTTTATTTTGAATCTTTCAGGTTACATCGGGGGCTTATATGCAGCATTACAGAATGCTGTAGATAAGCCCCTCATGCCGGTGGGCTTAGCTCAGACACGATTTTTGGGGTGACAGAGTCCCTTTAAGGAATTCATAATTTCCACCAGTAGATGACTGGGTTAGCAAAACATAGAAACATGGTGTAAGGCTGGGGTCACACTACCATAGAAAACGGACGAGTGCTATGCGAGAAAACATCGCATAGCACTCGGACAAGTGTCAATCTATGGGGCAGCTCACATCACCGTATTTTTTCTCGAGTGTATGCTACGTGCGTATATCAGCTGAGTCTCGCCAATGCAAGTCTATGGGTGCGAGAAAACATCGGACACCACACAGACCATGCAAGTTCTGTCCAATGTTTACGCACCAGTGTCCTTTGTAATGCCGGCAATTCATGTGCGGTGTACAGTAAAATCACACTGAGGGGTTAGAATAGAATAGATAGAATAGATATATACATATAGAATACATATATGTATAGATGTCAGTGATACACACATATATACAGGGTGGGCCATTTATATGGATACACCTAAATAAAATGGGAATGGTTGGTGATATCAACTTCCTGTTTGTGGCACATTAGTATATGGGAGGGGGAAAACTTTTCAAGATGGGTGGTGACCATGGTGGCCATTTTGAAGTTGGCCATTTTGGATCCAACTTTATTTTTTTCCAATGGGAAGAGGGTCATGTGACACATCAAACTTATTGAGAATTTCACAAGAAAAACAATGGTGTGCTTGGTTTTAACGTAACTTTATTCTTTCATGAGTTATTTACAAGTTTATGATCACTTATAAAATGTGTTCAAAGTGCTGCCCATTGTGTTGAATTGTCAATGCAACCCTCTGCTCCCACTCTTGACACACTGATAGCAACAACGCTGAAGAAATGCTAGCACAGTCTTCCAGTATTTGTTGTTTGAGATGCTGCACATCTCGTATCTTCGCAGCACAAACAATTGCCTTCAGATGACCCCAAAGATAAAAGTCTAAGGGAGTCAGATCGGGAGACCTTGGTGGTCATTCAATTGGCCCACGACAACCAATCCACTTTCCAGGAAACTGTTCATGTAGGAATGCTCGGACCTGACAGCCATAATGTGGTGGTGCACCACCCAATGGTATAAGTTTTTGTGAGGTACATGTGGTGTCAACATACTCACTGCACCCCTATATGAATTAATTGAGAGGTGTAGTTTGTAAAATTACATCACTTATGGGGGATTTCTGCTATTCTGGCACCTCGGGGGCTCTGTTAATGTGGCATGGCACCCTCAAATCATTAAAGCAAAATCGGAACTCCAATATGGTGCTTCTTCCTTTCTGACCTTTGCACTTTGCCTCAAAAGTAGTTTTCGACCACACAAGGGGTATCGGTGTACTCAGGAGAAATTGCACAACAAATTGTGTGGTGTAATTTCATTTAGGGGTCTAGTTTCCAAAATGGGGTCAGTTGTGAGGGGTTTCCACTGTTTAGGCACATCAGGGGCTCTCCAAACCCGTCCGCTCTTGTTTCCAGGCAATTTTGCTTTTAAAAAGTCAAGCGGTGCTCCTTCCGATCCCTGCCATGCGCCCAAACATTTTTTTCTTGCACATTACTTCAGTTTCCGTGAAGCAACTGGAGGGTTAATAAACTTCTTGAATGTGGTTTTGAGGACTTTGAGGAGTGCGTTTTTTGGAAAGGTGTTAATTTTGTGTATTTTCTGTCATATAGGCCCGTCAAAGTCACTTCAAATGTGATCACTAAAAAAATAGTTTTGTAAATTTTTGTTAGAAAAATGGGAAATTGCTTGTCAACTTTTAACCCTTCTAACTTCCTAAGAAAAAAAAATGTTTCAAAAATTGAGCTGAAGTAAAGTAGACATGTGGGAAATGTTATTTATTAACTATTTAGTGTGACATAACACTATGGTTTAAGGGTATAAAAATTTCATCAAATTTCTGATTTTTTTCACAAATAAACACAATCAAGCAAATTTTGCCACTATCATAAAGTACAATATGGCATGAAAAAACAGTAACAGGAGCAGTGGGATCCATTGAAGCGTTCCAGAGTTATTACCACATAGAGTTTAAGTCCTCTTTTTCTCTGAAGAGGCAATTTGCATACCACATAAATTGACACTGGTCAGAATTGTACAATTTTGCCTGGTCTAGAAGGTGGAAATCGGCTTGGAGGTGAAGGAGTTAAAGCCTCTTTCCGATGTCCATGTCAGGCCAGCGTCACACTAGCGAGTTTTACGGACGTATGAGAGGTGCAGAAAATACGGATTGCATACGGTACAATGATTCTCTATGTCCCAGCTCCTATCTGCTGTATTTTACTGATCCGTATTATACGGTCTTGTACGGCCGTAGAAAATCGCAGCATGCTGCGTTTGTCACCGTATTGCGCAAAAAAAATCGCCAATGAAAGTCTATGGGGGCGAGAAAAATACGGATTACACACGGACCAGCAGTGTGACTTGCGAGAAATACGCAGCGGTGTTTTATAGAATTTGTCAACGTGGGAATTTTTCCCAGGCTCGAGTTCATATGAGGACATCCAGCAGAGGGCGCATCACCACGACTCAAGGTAACTACAGGACATTCCCCTGCATTACATTAATTCACAACATTTTACAGACAGGAGCGACTGCTTTAGCACAGCTCCTGGCTGTAAAATGATTTAACCCCTTCAGATGGATTTACATCGTGGGACTGACAGAATGACGGAAGGTATGGGATATTGTTGATTTTTTATTTTACCTTTTTTACAGAACGAGGGTCTTCAGGTGGATTACCAGTATAATAAAATATTACAACACCCTGTGTCTTTATTTCATTAAAGTACTTTGTAATAATGTGTGTGTTTTATTAACCATTTCGTACTATTAGATTAATAATGGATAGGTGTCATAATTGACGCCTCTCCATTATTAATCTGGCTTAATGTCACCTTACAATAGCAAGGTGACATTAACCCTTCATTGCCCCATATCCCACCGCTACACGGGAGTGGGAAGAGAGTACTCGCTCCTGCCTGTAAAACCCTGGGTACTGAATGGAAAACAGGGTGATCTGTAGTTACCTTGAGTTGCGGTGATGTGCCCTCTGCTGGATGTCCTCATGAACTGGAGCCTTGGAAAAGTTCCCACGCTCGAGTTCATATGAGGAAATCCAGCAGAGGGTGCATCACCACGACTCAGGGTAACTACAGATCACCCTGCTTTCCATTCAGTACCCGGAGTTTTACAGGCAGGAGCGAGTGCTTTAGCACAGCTCCTGGCTGTAAAATGATTTAACCCCTTCAGATGGATTTACATCATGGGACATAACGACGGAAGGTATGGAATATTGTTGTTTGTTTTTTTAACTTTGTTTCAGGACGATGGTCTTCAGGTGGATTAAGAGTCTAATAAAATATTACAACAACATGTGTCTTTATTTCATTAAAATACTTGTAAATAATGTGTGTGTGTTTTATTAACCATTTCGTACTATTGGATTAATAATGGATAGGTGTCATAATTGACGCCTCTCCATTATTAATCTGGCTTAATGTCACCTTACAATTGCAAGGTGACATTAACCCTTCATTACCCCATATCCCACCGCTACACAGGAGTGGGAAGAGAGTGGCCAAGTGCCAGAATAGGCGCATCTTCCAGATGTGCCTTTTCTGGGGTGGCTGGGGGCAGATGTTTTTAGCCAGGGGGGGCCTATAACCATGGACCCTCTCTAGGCTATTAATATCTGCCCTCAGTCACTGGCTTTACCACTCTGGCGGAGAAAATTGCGTGGGAGCCCACACCAATTTTTTCCGCAATTTAACCCTTTATTTTACAAGCTACAGCGCCCAAATTTTGCACATACACACTACTAACATTAGTAGTGTGGAATATGCAAAAAAAAAAGGGATATGAGATGGTTTACTGTATGTAAACCATGTCTCATATCCTGTCGGGTTTGGGAAGGAGAAAGGAAAAGCCAGCAATTGAATTACCGGCTTTTCACATATCTCACGCTGAATTAAATATAAATACAGTATATATATATATATATATATATATATATATATGTGTCTCAATGACATATATATATATATATATATATATATATATATATATATATATATCAATACTGTATATATGTTTTAACGAACATTTGAGCACATAAATCCATTAGATGTCGGGTTTGCAAGCCTGCGAGAAAATATAGCAGTACGGATGCCATGCGGATTACGTACGGAGGATGCCATGCGCAAAATACGCTGCCACACCCTGCCTACGGATGACATACGGACCACTATTTTGGGAGCATTTCTGCGTATTACGGCCGTAAAAAACGGACCATATTTTCATACGCTGAGTGTGACGCCGGCCTCACACGCATGTGTTCTATCCGTGTTTTCCACTTTTAGGGCAGAGACACACTGCCGTATTTCTTGTGCGAGAATCACATTGCACTGCACGGACTGGCCCGGCACCTCTCCTGACCTGAGCGTGACAACATGATGGATTACTTTGCAGCCGTCAAGCTCAGGTCAGGAGAGCCAACAGCCAGTATGAGGTTTACGATGTGATTCTCGCACGAGAAATACGGCAGTCTGTCTCTGCCCTTAGAACACATTCATAGTTATAGTCTATGTGTGTAAGTGCAGAAATCATGGAAACATATCCATTTCTTTCCAGCAGCAAGATGAAGAGTATCAATAGAATTCTAGTGGTCCATTAAAAACACTTGCAGCACGAAGATGGAATCCATGTGCCATCCATGTGATATCTACTTCTAATCTCTTAAGAACCAAGCAATTTTTCATTTTTGTGCTTTTGTTTTTTCCTCCCCGTATTTCAAGAGTCATATCTTTTTTTATTTTTCGTCAATATAGCCGTGTTAGGGCTTGTTTTTTGCGGGACGAGTTGCACTTTTGATTGATAACATTCATTCTATTATATGACGTACTGGAAAGCAGGAATAAAAATCAAAGTGTGGCAAAATAGCAAAACAGGTGCAATTCTGCAATTTTTTATTTACAACTTTGATTTCATGGTAAAACTGACATGGCAATATGATGCTGCAACTCAGTACGACTATGCTGATACCAAACATGCATAGTTTTTGTTTTATTTGAATAATGAAAAAAAAATCTGAAATTTGTTAAAAAATAATAATTATCATTTTTGCTTGTGTCGCTGACAGCCATAACATTTTCAGTTTTTGGCATATGGGGCTATGTGAGGGCATGTTCTTTGAAGCGCACAAGCCAATGTTTTTTATTTATATTTTTTGATTGTCTCATTACATTTTTTCTTTTTTCGTTGTAGTGGCTGAAAACTGCAATTCTGGTGTAATATTTTTTCTTGTTACACCGTTTACCGATCGGACTAATTTAGTTTGTATTGTAATATATAATTGGACTTTTATGAACACAGCGATACCAAATATGTGTATTTGTTTTCCTTCTAAATTTTTAATGGGGGAAAAGTGGGGGGATTTGAACTTTTATATTTTTTTTTAAAGATTTTTATTTACTTTTCATAGTATTTCTAAGTCCCATTAGAGAACTTGAACCTGCAATCTCCTGATTGCTTGTGCTATATACAGCAATGTCACTGCCACCTCTTTGAAAGTTGACACTCGCAACTCCCTTTCAATTTATTGGTGGGAGCCCAGCAATCACCTATCCTGTGATGAACTTTAACGTTTGGAGAGTGTAAAGAGAAGGCGCACCATTGCCTAAACAATACAATATGTCCCATATCCATCATTACTGTTGAATATGGGTCACCTATTCCAAATGTATACAAATTAAATTTGTAATTCAATATCTACCAAGTAATTGAACATATGAGCAATAACAATGTTGTCTGCTAAACAATCACAGCATCGTAAAAAGGCTAATTGTGTCAGTAAGCGTTAAGCAGACATGCATGTTTCATCTCACCGTAGGAAATATTGTGTCATCGGAATTCATTAAAGTTCCCTGCACAGTTGAGAGATGAGTGTAAATGTCATTAGGATTAAAATATCAGGCAGAGGTGAAGCCATTCTAATCTCCATGTAATTATTTCACTTTCATGTCACCTGCGTTGTTTGTGACCACATCATGTTGGAGCCATCTCAGTCTAATCAGCAGATAAATCCGGAGGATGGTTACACCTTTATGCATAGTGGTAATGTGAACAAATTGCCTCCTGACAAGTGCAATAAATTGCTTTGAATGAGCTCTGTCAGGGAGCAAGTTGTGTCTCTGAACCTGTAGAATAAGTAAATCCAGTGTCATGCAATTTTGATTTAGCTGCTGTTTGCCATCCAGTATGGGTGACTTTATGGCTCAATTTATTGGTGTGAAAATATGCATGTTTATCTTGAAAATGACATTGATTTTCTTCATATATCATTCAAGGCAAGTGGATTTTCCCTACAATGTGTGATATTACTTGTTACAGTTTTCTGGATTTATGCAGCCTTGATGCATATACCTGCATTAAATAATAAAAAATAATTAAAATACAAATCTCCATTATTATCATCAACTCAGTCATCAGTCTTATTTATTGCATTCACTGCCTTCAAGTCCACTATAATGTTAAGTGACCATATGATTGTCCCGTCTAAGGCCACATTCACACGCACAGTATTTTACATCAGTATTTGTAATCCAAAAACCAAGAGTGGAACAATCGTAAGAGGATGTGCCGCAAAGGATGACCTTCCCCAGCGCTATGCAGCATTTGTGTCCGGAGACTGCCACCTACTGCCCAATCAGAACCCTGTGGAACTAACAGGAAGGGAAAGTTTGGGGGAGAAAGTCTAGATGGAGCACCGGGTTATTTGGCCTGGATGACGCAATTCCCTGATATAAGAGCCCAGAGTATCAAGGCGGAAGGAGATTCGGAGCCAACGAGCAGGACGAGTGTCCAGGGGGACACAGAGGCTGAGATCTCGGAACAAGACAGGAGGCCTGAATCAGTTGGTTGTGGTGTACCCGGTAACAGGGTCCAGACAACGCCAGTCAAGGTTCGTGAACCAGACAATACCAGCCAAAACCTGAGGTCCAGATTCACGCCAGGAAAGATCCGTGAAGCAGTCTGCGCCAGTCAAAACCCAGGATCTAGCCCTCGTTCACCCAGACCCGATAGACAGCTATCACAGGTCAAGCACTGAAGACCCCAACCCGGAGATGGACATCCATGGCGATGAATCAGAGGCATGAGTGACCTGGGCCATTACTTCCAAGTGCAGTCTGGGGTAGTGCAGCAGACTGTACAGGGATCAGTCAGGTCAGTGTGAGAAAGGCTGAGTGAATATTACTTGACTTTGTCAGAAGGACTTGCGGCTTAACAGGAAAAAACAAAGGAAGAAAGAAGGGCAACATTGTGATAGTACTTTATACTGTATGTGGACACTATCAGTATCGGAGATTAGCTAGATAGCAAGTTCTCTAGACTATCAGAATCACAGTGTGCTGATAACAACTCTGTATATTTCATGCCGTTTTTACTCATTTTTATATCTTCTGTTAAACCAATCCTTCCCATTCCGCGTTAGGCAAATAAACTGATAAGTTGGTTACTTCCATCTTGCTCTTATCTGCGTTTTGCATACTGTGATCTGTTTACACAATCAGAGTTAAAGTATAATAAAAGTATAATAGAAACACATGCACCACTTTTGGTTTTTTTTTACCCTCTCCTGGTTTTGTGTTACTTTGCTTTCACATTGCGTCCGAACGCATGCGCTATCAGGGCCTAAGGCCGGCCTCACACTCAGCGTATGTAAATACGGTCCGTTTTTTACGGCCGTAATACGCAGAAATGCTCCCAAAATAGTGATCCGTATGTCATCCGTAGGCAGGGTGTGTCAGCGTATTTTGCGCATGGCATCCTCCGTATGTAATCCGTACGACATCCGCACTGCGATATTTTCTCGCAGGCTTGCAAAACCGACATCTAATGGATTTATGTGCTCAAATGTTCGTTAAAACATATATACATTATATATATATATATATATATATATATATATATATATATATATATATATATATATATATATATATATACACTCACCGGCCACTTTATTAGGTACACCATGCTAGTAACGGGTTGGACCCCCTTTTGCCTTCAGAACTGCCTCAATTCTTCGTGGCATAGATTCAACAAGGTGCTGGAAGCATTCCTCAGAGATTTTGGTCCATATTGACATGATGGCATCACACAGTTGCCGCAGATTTGTCGGCTGCACATCCCAAAGATGCTCCATACAAGGCAGGATGGATCCATGCTTTCATGTTGTTTACGCCAAATTCTGACCCTACCATCCGAATGTCGCAGCAGAAATCGAGACTCATCAGACCAAGCAACGTTTTTCCAATCTTCTACTGTCCAATTTCGATGAGCTTGTACAAATTGAAGCCTCAGTTTCCTGTTCTTAGCTGAAAGGAGTGGTACCCGGTGTGGTCTTCTGCTGCTGTAGCCCATCTGCCTCAAAGTTCGACGCACTGTGCGTTCAGAGATGCTCTTAGGCCTACCTTGGTTGTAACGGGTGGCGATTTGAGTCACTGTTGCCTTTCTATCAGCTCGAACCAGTCTGCCCATTCTCCTCTGACCTCTGGCATCAACAAGGCATTTCCGCCCACAGAACTGCCGCTCACTGGATTTTTTTTCTTTTTCGGACCATTCTCTGTAAACCCTAGAGATGGTTGTGCGTGAAAATCCCAGTAGATCAGCAGTTTCTGAAATACTCAGACCAGCCCTTCTGGCACCAACAACCATGCCACGTTCAAAGGCACTCAAATCACCTTTCTTCCCCATACTGATGCTCGGTTTGAACTGCAGGAGATTGTCTTGACCATGTCTACATGCCTAAATGCACTGAGTTGCCGCCATGTGATTGGCTGATTAGAAATTAAGTGTTAACAAGACGTTGGACAGGTGTACCTAATAAAGTGGCCAGTGAGTGTATATATGTCATTGAGACACATATATATATATATTCTGTATTTATATTTAATTCAGCGCGATATATGTGAAAAGCCGGTAATTCAATTGCCGGCTTTTCATTTCTCCTTCCCAAACCCGACAGGATATGAGACATGGTTTACATACAGTAAACCATCTCATATCCCTTTTTTTTTCTTTGCATATTCCACACTACTAATGTTAGTAGTGTGTATGTGCAAAATTTGGGCACTGTAACTTGTAAAATAAAGGGTTAAATCGCGGAAAAAATTGGCGTGGGCTCCCGCGCAATTTTCTCCGCCAGAGTGGTAAAGCCAGTGACTGAGGGCAGATATTAATAGCCTAGAGAGGGTCCAGGGTTATTGCCCCCCCCCTGGCTAAAAACATCTGCCCCCAGCCACCCCAGAAAAGGCACATCTGGAAGATGCGCCTATTCTGGCACTTGGCCACTCTCTTCCCACTCCTGTGTAGCGGTGGGATATGGGGTAATGAAGGGTTAATGTCACCTTGCAATTGTAAGGTGACATTAAGCCAGAATAATAATGGAGAGGCGTCAATTATGACACCTATCCATTATTAATCCAATAGTACGAAATGGTTAATAAAACACACATTATTTACAAGTATTTTAATGAAATAAAGACACATGTTGTTGTAATATTTTATTAGACTCTTAATCCACCTGAAGACCATCGTCCTGAAACAAAGTTAAAAAAACAAACAACAATATTCCATACCCTCCGTCGTTATGTCCCACGATGTAAATCCATCTGAAGGGGTTAAATCATTTTACAGCCAGGAGCTGTGCTAAAGCACTCGCTCCTGCCTGTAAAACCCCGGGTACTGAATGGAAAGCAGGGTGATCTGTAGTTACCTTGAGTCGCGGTGATGCACCCTCTGCTGGATTTCCTCATATGAACTCGAGCGTGGGAACTTTTCCAAGGCTCCAGTTCATGAGGACATCCAGCAGAGGGCACATCACCGCAACTCAAGGTAACTACAGATCACCCTGTTTTCCATTCAGTACCCAGGGTTTTACAGGCAGGAGCGAGTGCTTTAGCACAGCTCCTGGCTGTAAAATGATTTAACCCCTTCAGATGGATTTCCTTCGTGGGACGTGACTGATCATCGGAAGGTATGAGATATTGTTGATTTGTTATTTTTACTTTTTCACAGAACGAGGGTCTCCAGCTGGATTAAGAGAATAATAAAATATTACAACAACATGTGTCTTTATTTCATTAAAGGACTTTGTAATAATGTGTGTGTTTTCTTAACCATTTCGTACTATTGGATTAATAATGGATAGGTGTCATAATTGACGCCTCTCCATTATTAATCTGGCTTAATGTCACCTTACAATAGCAAGGTGACATTAACCCTTCATTGCCCCATATCCCACCGCTACACGGGAGTGGGAAGAGAGTGGCCAAGTGCCAGAATAGGCGCATCTTCCAGATGTGCCTTTTCTGGGGTGGCTGGGGGCAGATGTTTGTAGCCAGGGGGGCCAATAACCATGGACCCTCTCTAGGCTATTAATATGTGCCCTCAGTCACTGGCTTTACCACTCTGGCGGAGAAAATTGCGCCGGAGCCCACGCCAATTTTTTCCGCCATTTAACCCTTTATTTTAGCAGCTACAGCGCCAAAATTTTGCACATACACACTACTAACATTAGTAGTGTGGAATATGCAAAAAAAAAAGGGGATATGAGATGGTTTACTGTATGTAAACCATGTCTCATATCCTGTCGGGTTTGGGAAGGAGAAATGAAAAGCCGGCAATTTAATTACCGGCTTTTCTCTCTAACACCGGTGCGTATTTCTCGCAGGTCACACTGCTGGTCCGTGTGTAATCCGTATTTTTCTCGCCCCCATAGACTTTCATTGGCGATTTTTTTGCGCAATACGGTGACAAACGCAGCATGCTGCGATTTTGTACGGCCGTACAAGACCGTATAATACGGATCAGTAAAATACGGCTGATAGGAGCTGGGACATAGGGAATCATTGGGCCGTGTGTTATGCGTATTTTACGGACGTAGTTTATGCGCTCATACGTCCGTAAAACTCGCTAGTGTGAGGCCGGCCTTAGACTGTAAGGCTATGTGGACACGTTGCGGTTTTTACCGCGGAACCGCAGCGTTTCTGCAGCTGCGGGTCCGCAGCAGTTTCCATTGTGTTTACAGTTACATGGAAACCCTATGGAAACCGCAATCCGCTGTGCACATGCTGCGGGTAAAACCGCGCAGAAACGCAGCGGTTTACATTCCGCAGCATGTCACTTCTTTTGTGCAGAATTGCGGCGATTCTGCACACATAGGAATGCATTGATCCACTTACTTCCCGCATGGGGCTATGCCCACGATGCGGGAAGTAAGCAGATCATGTGCGGATGGTACCCGGGGTGGAGGAGAGGAGACTCTCCTCCAGGCCCTGGGAACCATATTTGTGTAAAAAAAAAAGAATTAAAACAAAAAATAATGGTATACTCACCTCTCAGCGCTGCACGCGGCCGTCCGGTCTCAGGGTTGCTGTGCGAGCAGGACCTGCGATGACGTCGCGGTCACATTACCGTGACGTCACGAAGGTCCTTCTCGCACAGCATCTTTGGAACCGGACTGCCGCGTGCAGCGTCGAGGAGATCGGGACGTCAGAGGGTGAGTATAACCATTTTTTTAATTATTTTTAACATTACTATTGATGCTGCATATTGCTGCATATGCAGCATCAATAGTAGGAGTAAACCCGCAGTGGAAACCGCAAGACAAACCGCGATAAATCTGTAGGGATAACCGCAGCGGTTTTGCCCTGCATATTTATCAAATCCGCTGTGGGAGAACCCGCAGAGGACCCTCCCTACGTGTGCACATAGCCTAATGGTGACGGTAGAACGAATGTGCGCTCTCACGTGCATAATTTTCGGGAGTGTACACCTACGGAGGTGGACACTAGTAGACTGCATCTGAGTTTCCGTCCACTGTAGGCGTACACTGCTGAAAATAGTGCACGGCAGAGTGAACTTTTCTCTGCCGTCACAATTACTGTACAGTCTGTTGGCCCCGTCGACATATTCGTTCAGACCCTGTTTTGCATGGGATTTAGGACGTGTGCCCCGATGGGGACACAGAACACAATGTGAAAACACCCTTACAAACACTGATGGAAAATACTGACCAAATACTGAATGTGCGAACATAGCCTAATTGGAGTTTTGACTTGTTTATGGCATGCACAACTTTTTATATTAACCATAAAAAGGCAAATGTTAAGTACACAATTATAAAAATATATATATGAAAAATTCAGAGTATATACACAGTACACATGAGAATAAAAGCAAATATTGACCTGCATTTCATTTTTCATTTATCCCTACATTATCTGCTGAAAATACAATGGTCCAAATTGAAAATTAATCTGCTTAAACATTTATATAAGGAACTAGATGGTAGCCCGATTCTAACGCATCGGGTATTCTAGAATATGTATGTAGTTTATTTATGAAGATTTTAGAATAATACGTTGAATACACAGGATTCGGCCGGCTGCGACCAATTAGCGAAGCGTGGTTCAAATCCCGCGCTAATTCGTGGCCGGACTGCGCCTGTCGCTGATTGTTCGCGGCTGGCCATGTAGTATATAACAGCCCACGTAGTAAATAGCACAGTCACGTAGTATATTGCACAGCCACGAAGTATATTGCACAGCCACGTAGTATATAGCACAGCCACGTAGTATATAGCACAGCCCATGGAGTATATAGCACAGCCCACGGAGTATATAGCACAGCCCACGGAGTATATTGCACAGCCACGCAGTATATAGTACAGCCCACAGAGTGTATAACAGCCCACATAGCATATAACACAGCCACGTAGTTTATAACAGCCCACGTAGCATATAACACAGCTCACGTAGTATATAACAGCCCACGCATGCAGTATATAACACAGCCCACGTAGTGTATAACACAGCCCACATAGTGTATAAGACAGCCCACGTAGTGTATAACACAGGCCACGTAGTGTATAACACAGCCCATGTAGTGTATAACACAGGCCACGTAGTGTATAACACAGGCCACGTAGTGTATAACACAGGCCACGTAGTATATTGCACAGCCCACGTAGTATATAGCACAGCCCACACAGTATATTGCACAGTCCACGTAGTATATTGCACAGCCCACGTAGTATATTGCACAGCCCACGCAGTATATAGCACAGCCCACGTAGTATATTGCACATTCCACGCAGTATATTGCACAGCCCACGCAGTACATTGCACAGCCCACGCAGTATATTGCACAGCCCACGTAGTATATTGCACAGCCCACACAGTATATAGCAATGTGGGCATCATATCCCTGTTAAAAAAAAGAATTAAAATAAAAAAATAGTTATATACTCACCTTCCGTTGGCCCCCGGATCCAAGCGAGGCATTTACCGATGCTCCTCGCGCGCTCTGGTCCCAAGAGTGCATTGCGGTCTCGCAAGATGATGACGTAGCAGTTTTGCGAGACTGCTACGTCATCATCTCGCGAGACCGCAATGCATGGAGCGGTCACCCGGGCGTCGCGAGGAGCGGGAAAGGCCGGTTCTGGATCCGAGGGGGCCGACGAACGGTGAGTATATAACTATTTTTAATTTTTTTAATTATTTTTAACATTAGATCTTTTTACTATTGATGCCGCATAGGCAGCATCAATAGTAAAAAGTCACACAACGCTGCCGTTACCCTCTGTGAGCTTTGACTGGAGGAGAGTATGGAGTGGGCACTGACTGCAGGGAGTAAGGAGCGGCCATTTTGCCGCCGGTCTGTGCCCGTCGCTGATTGGTCATGGCCGTTTTGCCGCAACCAATCAGCGACTTGGATTTCCATGACAGACAGAGGCCGTGACCAATGAATATCCGTGACAGACAGACGGAAGTGACCCTTAGACATTTATATAGTAGATTTCGCCCCATAAAAATTATACATGGTATATTAATTTTTATGTTATATTTGCAGAAAAATGTACTTTTGTTTAATATGTGAATGAGGGTGCCTTTTCAAATTACAGCCAGTCCCCATCTTCATTGACTGTGATCGCTTAGTAAAAGCGAGCAGTCTAGAATCAATCCTTGTTTCTGTGCTTGTACACTAGAGTGCTTGGGGCCCAGCAGTGTCCTCACAATGTCAGTGTGCTCAGATATGCAATATGATTGTGGTCGTGCGCTGACACCTGACTCTTGCTTGCATAAAGAGATGGACAAATTGTCCACGTTTCCCCCTTGAAGAACAATTGTTATTGTAATGTGAATTGTGACATGTATTAGCAATGCTGATAATATGTGTTGTTTGACAGTAGGGATAACAGGAATTAATGTTTGGGACTAGCCCAGTGTGGGAGGGAATACACTGAAGGGAAAATTACAGTTTACGATTGGAATGTTAGAAAGGGCCCAATGCCCATAGAGAAAGGACCTAAGGTGTAATGTGAGCAGCACCGAATGTTGTGTGTCCCTAATGAGAGAGGAGACAGAGACAGAGGATAGCGAGATCCTGTGCTGAGAAGTAGAAGAGAATTGACTGAAGGAACAGAGTGATCGATCCAAGATGGGTTATGGGTCAGCACGCCTAGCAGTATAACCCAGAGCTTACAACTCAGAGGAATCAGACCTAGGTGGGACAGTACAAAAGAGGAAGAGAGTGCCCCGGGAGGGAGTTCCAGAGCATCAGAGAAATAAGAGGCCAAACTGTCAAAGTAGCTCCCATTAAGGGAAAAGGAGGTGGAACAGTGGGTTGAGCTTAGGACCCTTACAAACTGGACTATAGCACTGAGCTGTGTTGTGGTGAAATGAAGAGGAATGGTAAAGATAGAGAATAAGCGAGTAAAGAGGAAGGAATTGAGACTGTGTGGAAAATGCTCTGTGTTGTGAAGAAAACATTTTTATGTGCACACTTAGGAAATGTGGTGCAGAATTTTCTGCACTAAATCTGCATCTCCTGGCAGAATCCGCAGGTGCAGTTTTTATGCAGTTTTTGTGCAGTTTTTGTGCAGTTTCTGTGCAGTTTCTGTGCAGATTTTACCAGTATGGATTTTTATCATGGAGGGGTGCAGAAACGCTGCAGAACTGCACAAAAGAAGCGACATGCACTTCTTTGAAATCTGCAGCGTTTCTGCGCAGATTTTTCTGCACCATGTGCACAGCTTTTTATTTTCACATTTATTTACATTGTACTGTAAATCACAGTGCAGATCTGCAGCGTTTCTGCAGCAGAAAAAAATGCTGCAGATCTGCACTAAATATGCATCGTGTGCACAGGCCCATAAACTTTTGTACTCGCTATCTTCTGTATATACAGTACAGACCAAAAGTTTGGACACACCTTCTCATTTAAAGATTTTTCTGTATTTTCATGACTATGAATGTGAATATATTCACACTGAAGGCATCAAAACTATGAATTAACACATGTGGAATTATATACTTAACAAAAAAGTGTGAAACAACTGAAATTATGTCTTATATTCTAGGTTCTTCAAAGTAGCCACCTTTTGCTTTGATGACTGCTTTGCACACTCTTGGCATTCTCTTGATGAGCTTCAAGAGGTAGTCACCGGAAATGGTTTTCACTTCACACGTGTGCCCCCTGTCAGGTTTAATAAGTGGTATTTCTTGCCTTATAAATGGTGTTGAGACCATCAGTTGTGTTGCACAGCTGATAGTCCTACTGAATAGACTGTTAGCTGCTTTTTTTTGCCATAATACAAATTCTAAGTAAAGAAAAACGAGTGGCCATCATTACTTTAAGAAATGAAGGTCAGTCAGTCCGAAAAATTAGGAAAACTTTGAAAGTGTCCCCAAGTGTAGTGGCAAAAACCATCAAGCGCTACAAAGAAACTGGCTTACATGAGGACCGCCCCAGAAAAGGAAGACCAAGAGTCACCTCTGCTTCTGAGGATAAGTTTATCCGAATCACCAGCCTCAGAAATCGCAGGTTAACAGCAGCTCAGATTAGAGACCAGGTCAATGCTACACAGAGTTCTAGCAGCAGACACATCTCTACAACAACTATTAAGAGGAGACTTTGTGCTGCAGGTCTTCATGGTAAAATAGCTGCTAGGAAACCACTGTTAAGGACAGGCAACAAGCAGAAGAGACTTGTTTGGGCTAAAGAACACAAGGAATGAACATTAGACCAGTGGAAATCTGTGCTTTGGTCTGATGAGTCCAAATTTGAGATCTTTGGTTCCAACCATCGTGTCTTTGTGCGATGCAGAAAACGTGAACGGATGAACTCTACATGCCTGGTTCCCACCGTGAAGCATGGAGGAGGAGGTGTGATGGTGTGGGGGTGCTTTGCTGGTGACACTGTTGGGGATTTATTCAAAATTGAAGGCATACTGAACCAGCATGGCTACCACAGCATCTTCCAGCGGCATGCTATTCCATCCGGTTTGCGTTTAGTTGGACCATCATTTATTTTTCAGCAGGACAATAACCTCAAAAACACCTCCAGGCTGTGTAAGGGCTATTTGACCAAGAAGGAGAGTGATGGGGTGCTACGCCAGATGACCTGGCCTCCACAGTCACCAGACCTGAACCCAATCGAGATGGTTTGGGGTTAGCTGGATCGTAGAGTCAAGGCAAAAGGGCCAACAAGTGCTAAGCATCTCTGGGAACTCCTTCAAGATTGTTGGAAGACCATTCCCAGTGACGACCTCTTGAAGCTCATCAAGAGAATGCCAAGCAGTCATCAAAGCAAAAGGTGGCTACTTTGAAGAACCTAGAATATTAGACAAAATTTCAGTTGTTTCACACTTTTTTTGTTAAGTATATAATTCCACATGTGTTAATTCATAGTTTTGATGCCTTCAGTGTGAATGTACAATTTTCATAGTCATCAAAATACAGAAAAATCTTTAAATGAGAAGGTGTGTCCAAACTTTTGGTCTGTACTCTATGTCCTACCAAGTTCCCATTTAGTAAAAGCTTATTTTTAAATGGTGGTCTCCCTCCAACACCTGGTCCTGGCAAGCTAATGTCACCAATTATATGTGGCCTGCAACACAAGTCCAACACACCCAGCCAGGGCCCCATTGTAATGTGCTGGAGCATAAGAGACGAGCACCTCGCCCATGGCTACCACCCTGTGCCACGTTACACCTGTACAGTTGCATATAAAAGTTTGGACATTATTCTGTATGGAGGACTATGTGTGGCCATTACATGTATGAAAAGCAATGTGGTGTCCATTATACTGTATGGAAGGCAATGTGAGATCATTATTCTGTATGGAGGACCATGTGGGGCCCATTAGACTGAATGGGGGATCATGTGGGACCCATTAGACTGTATGGAGGACCATGTGAGGCTTATTAGACTGTATGGTGGACCATGTGGGACCATTATTCTGTATGGAGGACTATGGATGTGGGACCATTATTCTGTATGGAGGACTATGTCTGGCCCATTATACTGTATGGAGGACTATGTGGGGCCTATTGTTCTGTATGGAGGACTATGATGTGGGGTTAATTATGCTGTGTGTTTGGGGGTCACCATAATTTTCTGGGGGTATTAAGGGGAGTACAGTTGGGTTATTCTATTATCCTATTGTGTGTAGGGTACTGTGGAGGAATATACTGTTGGGGTGCTTTTGTTGGCATCATACTTTATGGGGCAATGAAAGGCAGTCGGGGGGCTTCAAGGAAAATTACTTTGTAAGGGCGGCAAATTTGTCAGGTGTGCTCCTCTGTGACCTTACCGAGTGTTAAGGGTTTTTTGGGGGGGAGAGGGGGCCCAATTAGAACTTCAACTATGGGGCCCCATGATTTCTTTAGACGCCTCTACCCTTGAGGAAATATCCAGTGCTGTAGTCATGTGATCTGACTCTTAAGATTTATTAATTAAAATGTACTTTGTTTATGGAGCAACCCATGTAAGTTTGTTTCCATATAAAATTGTTCATCGTTATATTTGATGAAAAGGAAAAAGTTCTTATAATATCAAGGTTGGTACAAGTTTTTGATTTTGGCCATCTGTGTATTTGAGTTTGACATCCCTGATTTACAAGTTCACGAGAACCTGTCACATTTTGCTTGCAGTTCAATCTGTGAACAGCATGGTATACAGAGGGGGAAGCTGAGGAGAATAATGTATAAGTTTATTGGAAAAGATTTAGTAAAACTTGCATTGTATTCATTAAAATCCCTGGTGTTTGCATACAAGTCCAGTGGGTGGTCCCATCAGCGATTGACTGCTATCCCTTCATGCAGAGAAGACTGTCAGTCACTGATAGGACCACCCACTGGACTCATATGCAGACAAACACCAGTATTTCAATGAATAAAATGCAAGTTTTAATGAAACTTTTGTCACAAAAATAAATGTCAGTTTGATCAGCTCCTCTGCTCTATAACACCCTGACTGCAGATCAGATAACATTTCATCATTACAGGTTTCCTTTAAATGACATCTATCCTTTCATATGTGTATTTCAAATTCAATATATGAGATGTACACAATGCTACAGCCTTTACTAAGGCACTCATATTGCAGCTCCTTTGAGTGAACACTGGGCTTTTCCATATACAAACAGTCATGTCTGAGAACTGAAAGGTGAGATTAACCCTGTAGTCCATTTCCTACAATATAACCATTGTTATTTATTCCTTTATTCCTTTTCCTCCTAGCTTCAGTCTGATCATCAGTGTCTTCACATCCCATGACCTTCTGCCTTAATCTTCCCACTACTCTGCCTTTCTTCAGTCTTTACTCCTAAATAAGCAAAACAATATATCATATAGATAGAGCTGGATGGAGGTTGACATACCTGTAATCACACTCTATGCCCTCTCCTGGATTCAATAGAAGAAATTCCTTCATATCAAATCATAGACGACAAGGACTATTTGACCCACTTAGCCTTTGTATTTTTACCTTCAGAATAATACAGTATCACGCAATAATGGAGCCTTTTTAGTGCATGTCATGGAGTTTGTGAGGCAAGTATACTTCTATAAAACAGATACCACTCTATAAAATGGTATCTGTCACCAGGTTTTGCAACCCTATCTGAGAGCAGTATAATGTAGGGGCAGAGACCCTGATTCCAGCGATGTATCACTTGCTGTCATTTTGATAAAACTTCTGTTTTAACTGCTGCAGATCTAGCAGTTCTCTGAATAACCCAGCCACATCACTGGTTGGCAGCTGTCAGTGTGCACTGTGCATAGGCAGAAAGCTGTCAATCAGTGAGGGGACAGGGTTAAACTGAGCTCATGAATATGGAGCACTAAACTGGGATTTCATCAAACAATAGCAAGCAGCCTAGTAAGAGAAACATCGCAGGAATCAGGGTTGCTGTCTCTACATTATGGTGTTTAGATTTGGTGACAAGAACCTGGTGAGCGATTTCCTTTTAAATATTAAATTACTTAGAGTTTGGCATAAGGAAGGCATTTTGTAAGAATGTTGACATATTAAACTATACGTATATACACATTGAACTTTTTGTGCATTATGATAGCCTAATGATAATGTACTCCACTGTTCCTATGTTTTCTACAGTAGATTAATGTATATCTTCTAGCTTTTCTAGTTTCGGCTTATATTTACACCAGGTCATGTAAGAAATGTATTGTTGTAACAAGGACTGACATTACAGTAATTTCATCAAATAAAGCAATACAATCCATACATTTTTGGACGAAGTCACTTTGTTTGTACCCACTGACAAACACTTTATAGATCATATAAATTTCTAACGTCATATGATCCAGAAAGTGCTTTCTTTTGGGTCATACATTAGCAAAATTCTGTGCTTTAGGTTAATTGTTGTCTTTTAGAACAATTAACATATATGCACTCCATTGAGGGTGTGGACTTCCAAGTTCTTAAATAGCTTTAATTACTTATACAGTATAAAAATAAGCAAGTTTGCAGTCAACTTGCTTTTTCTATCTGCTGTCATTCTCCTGCAATGTGTGCAATAGTTACATTTCAAGAGAGGGGTTAACTCTTAACATCCTAGTCACCTATCTCCGGCCCATTGATTTCTATACATCAGTTAGTAGGTCACATCCCTTCCCCTCCACCTCATCTTCTGTAGAGAAAATTGCAAAATCACCAGGTCTGTTAATTTCAGCTGTCTACTCTCACTGTCGGGAGTAAGGTAGTAAGGAAACTAAGGACACTGCATTGCTGTGAGCTGCTCAAGAGCCAACTTGAGAATGTCCATTTAAGCATTGTGCGAAATTATAGTTCTCTAGCTTTCTAGTTGTAGGATGCCGTAGTGCAACACTCATAGAAGTCTATGCATATGAAGACTATAACCCTATACTATGGTGCTGTATTGAACCTCTATATAATGTGCCAAAACACAGGCTTCATACAGACAGAGGCCTAAAACAATCTATTTAATATTCAGCAATGATTAGCACATATAGTAAGATAATATCATATAATATGGATTAATTATGTTACAAAAAAATCACAACCTAGGTGTTCAAATGAATATTTGTTTCCATGAATTGTTATAAACTATGTCTTTTTATATTATAAATTTCCAAATATAACTCAAACAAAAGATACTGTATTATAAGGCAACAAATAAAAACAATACAAATAATATGCAGCCTATTTTATTCAGTAATTGGTCATAGTCAGTCATTAAAGTCCTATTTATTCCTTTCTTCCATACTTACTCCAGTCCCATGGCCTTGAGGTCACTTCATTATTTTTCGTTCCAAATTCAATTGGCATTTATATGAAAAACAAGGTTGGCTATACATTAAGGGTCTAAGAGAGCGACGGTACGAGAATTCACATTAAAAGGTAAATCATTTCAGCTAGGGAAGAAGCTGTGCATTGCTCGCCTCACTTCTCTACAGTTAAATGAGTTTTACCTCTGCAATTGGTATGGTCTTGTAGTAAATTGTCTGAAAAGGGTAGGCATTTTCTTACTTAGACCATGTTCACATCCCAAGGTTGAGTCTTATTTTGCGTTGATATTTTTTCAGTTGTCCAATGCTCTCATTAACATAAAGGGGTTGGCCAGGCTGAAAATGTTGCATGACTGCATGGATGGTCATGAGACTCTATGTATGGGATTTGTGTACTTGTATATTTGCTGCCATGTGCCGTCTAAACTCATCTGGTGTCTCTCAATAAAAGAGTTGAGAGGAGGGAGCTGAGACTAGTGGTCACGTGACTGCAAGTATACATATCACACACATATGGTCACAGGACCACCCACCTGCATGGAGAATACAGAAGAATCATGACAGTATACACATCACACACATATGGTCACAGGACCACCCACCTGCATGGAGAATACAGAAGAATCGTGACAGTATACACATCACACACATATGGTCACAGGAACACTCACCTGCACGGAAAATACAGAAGAATCGTGACAGTATACACATCACACACATATGGTCACAGGAACACTCACCTGCATGGAAAATACAGAAGAATCGTGACAGTATACACATCACACACATATGGTCACAGGACCACCCACCTGCATGGAGAATACAGAAGAATCGTGACAGTATACACATCACACACATATGGTCACAGGAACACTCACCTGCACGGAAAATACAGAAGAATCGTGACAGTATACACATCACACACATATGGTCACAGGACCACCCACCTGCATGGAGAATACAGAGGAATCGTGACAGTATACACATCACACACATATGGTCACAGGACCACCTACCTGCATGGAGAATACAGAAGAATCGTGACAGTATACACATCACACACATATGGTCAAAGGACCACCCACCTGCATGGAGAATACAGAAGAATCGTGACAGTATACACATCACACACATATGGTCACAGGACCACCCACCTGCATGAAGAATGCAGGGGAATCGTGACAGTATACACATCACACACATATGGTCACAGGACCACCCACCTGCATGGAGAATACAGGGGAATCATGACATTATACTCTTCACATACATATTCACAGGATCACACACCTGCATGGAGAATACAGGAGAACCATGACAGTATACACATCAAATACATATGGTCACAGGACCACCCACCTGCACGGAGAACACAGTAATCATGACATTATACTCATCACATACATATTATAGTCACAGGACCACCCACCTGCACAGAGAATACAGATGAATCATGACAGTATACACGTCACATACATATGGTCACAGGACCACCCTGCATGGAGAATACAGGGGAATCATGACATTATACTTATCACATACATATGGTCACAGGACCACCACCTGTATGGAGAATACAGGGGAATCGTGACATTATACTTATCACATACATATGGTCACAGGACCACCCACCTGCACAGAGAATACAGAGGAATCGTGACAGTTTGCACGTCACATACATATGGTCACAGGACCACCCTGCATGGAGAATACAGGGGAATCGTGACATTATACTCATCACATACATATAGTCACAGGACCACCCACCTGCATGGAGAATACAGGGGAATTGTGACATTATACTTATCACATACATATGGTCACAGGACCACCACCTGTATGGAGAATACAGGGGAATCGTGACATTATACTTATCACATATATATGGTCACAGGACCACCACCTGCATGGAGAATACAGGGGAATCGTGACATTATACTCATCACATACATATACTCACAGGACCACCCACCTGCATGGAGAATACAGGGGAATCGTGACATTATACTCATCACATACATGTGGTCACAGGACCACCACCTGCATGGAGAATACAGGGGAATCGTGACATTATACTTATCACATACATATGGTCACAGGACCACCCACCTGCATGGAGAATACAGGGGAATCGTGACATTATAATTATCACATACATATGGTCACAGGACCACCACCTGCATTGAGAATACAGGGGAATTGTGACATTATAGTCATCACATACATACAGTCACAGGACCACCCACCTGCATGGAGAATACAGGGGAATCGTGACATTATACTCATCACATACTTTTGGTCACAGGACCACCCACCTGCATGGAGAATACAGGGGAATCGTGACATTATACTCATCACATACTTCTGATCACAGGATCACCCACCTGCTCAGAGAATACAGGGGAATCATGACAGTATGCACGTTGCACACTTTTCATTTCAGCCCATACAGTCCCTGGTCTGGGAGCCACGGAATACTAACTTGGGCACTGGATCAGTTTCAGAAGCCTACAAACCTCTTTGTCCTGCCTGATGGCATCCTAGGAACCTGTTCTAATTAGTAGGATTAGTGCGACATCTCGGATGTGATGTGAAGCACGCATGATGTCAAGCTGGGCCTACTAATCAGAAGACATGTCGGGTTCTCTGGCAGGTAGGAGCGGACTCGCAGGACTCTGGTCCAGCAGCCATGGAATACCAGCTTGACCACTGCACCAGTTTCCTGTGAATCTTTTTGCTCAACTCTTACCAGAGGGTATCAGTTTTATTATATGATTTATGTCCAAGAATTAACTATCTTTATATCATGCTCTACTTTGCAAATAAAGGGTATGGTGTGTCTGTGTCTATACAATATAGCATGGCCGCGTGCACACGACTTAGGCCGGCGTCACACTCGGCGTAAGACAATATGGTCCGTATTTTACGGCCGTAATACGGAGAAATGTTCCCAAAATAGTGATCCGTAGGCAGGGTGTGTCAGCGTATTTTGCGCATGGCATCCTCCATATGTAATCCGTATGGCATCCGTACTGCGATATTTTCTCGCAGGCTTGCAAATCCGACATCTAATGGATTTATGTGCTCAAATGTTCGGGAAAACATATATACAGTATATATATATATATATATATATATATATATATATATATATATCATTGAGACACATATATATATAGTCTGTATTTATATTTACTACAGCGCGATATCTGTGAAAAGCCGGTAATTCAATTGCCGGCTTTTCATTTCTCCTTCCCAAACCCGACAGGATATGAGACATGGTTTACATACAGTAAACCATCTCATATCCCCATTTTTTTTGCATATTCCACACTACTAATGTTAGTAGTGTGTGTATGCAAAATTTGGGCGCTGTAGCTGCTAAAATAAAGGGTTAAATGGCGGGAAAAAATGGCGTGTGCTCCCGCGCAATTTTCTCCGCCAGAGTGGTAAAGCCAGTGACTGACGGCAGATATTAATAGCCAGGAGAGGGTCCATGGTTATTGGCCCCCCGTGGCTAAAAACATCTGCCCCCAGCCACCCCAGAAAAAGGCACATCTGGAAGATGCGCCTATTCTGGCACTTGGCCACTCTCTTCCCATTCCCGTGTAGCAGTGGGATATGGGGTAATGAAGGGTTAATGCCACCTTGCTATTGTAAGGTGACATTAAGCCAGGTTAATAATGGAGAGGCGTCAATTATGTCACCTATCCATTATTAATCCAATTGTTTGAAAGGGTTAATAAACACACACACACACACACACATGATTTAAAAGTATTTTAATGAAATAAACACAGCGGTTGTTTTAATATTTTATTGCTCTCTCAATCCATTTGCAGACCCTCGCTTGGCAAAACAATAAACCCACAATATACATACCTTCTGCTGACCCGTCACGTCCCACGAGGTAATCCATCTGAAGGGGTTAAAATAATTTACAAGCAGGAGCCCTGCAAATGCAGCTGTGCTCGTGCTTGTAATTCCCCGGCGAATGAAGGAAATGTAGGTCATTGACCTACATTTCCTTCAGTCGCGGTGATGCGCCCCCTGGTGGATGTCCTCATATGACCTGGAGTGTGGGAAAAAGTTCCCAGGCTGCAGTTCATGAGAACATCCAGCAGGGGCGCATCACCGCGACTGAAGGAAATGTAGGTCAATGACCTACATTTCCTTCATTCGCCGGGGAATTACAAGCACGAGCACAGCTGCATTTGCAGGGCTCCTGCTTGTAAATTATTTTAACCCCTTCAGATGGATTACCTCGTGGGACGTGACGGGTCAGCAGAAGGTATGTATATTGTGGGTTTATTGTTTTGCCAAGCGAGGGTCTGCAAATGGATTGAGAGAGCAATAAAATATTAAAACAACCGCTGTGTTTATTTCATTAAAATACTTTTAAATCATGTGTGTGTGTGTTTTTTAACCCTTTCAAACAATTGGATTAATAATGGATAGGTGACATAATTGACGCCTCTCCATTATTAACCTGGCTTAATGTCATCTTACAATAGCAAGGTGGCATTAACCCTTCATTACCCCATATCCCACCGCTACACGGGAGTGGGAAGAGAGTGGCCAAGTGCCAGAACAGGCGTATCTTCCAGATGTGCCTTTTCTGGGGTGGCTGGGGGCAGATGTTTTTAGCCACGGGGGGGGGCCAATAACCATGGACCCTCTCCTGGCTATTAATATCTGCCGTCAGTCACTGGCTTTACCACTCTGGCGGAGAAAATTGCGCGGGAGCCCACGCCAATTTTTTCCGCCATTTAACCCTTTATTTTAGCAGCTACAGCGCTGAAATTTTGCACATACACACTACTAACATTAGTAGTGTGGAATATGCAAAAAAAAAGGGGATATGAGATGGTTTACTGTATGTAAACCATGTCTCATATCCTGTCGGGTTTAGGCAGGAGAAATGAAAAGCCGGCAATTGAATTACCGACTTTTCACTAACACCGCTGCATATTTCTCGCAAGTCACACTGCTGGTCCGTGTGGAATCAGTATTTTTCTCGCCCCTATAGACTTTCATTGGCGATTTTTTTGCGCAATACGCTGACAAACGCAGCATGCTGCGATTTTGTACGGCCGCAGAAAGCCATATATTACGGATCCGTAATATACGGCTGATAGGACTAGACCCATTGAGAATCATTGTGCCGTATGTTATGCGAGTTTTACGCACGTAGTTTCTGCGCTCTTACGTCCGTAAAACTCGCATGTGTGACGGCGGCCTTAGGCACATAACCCGCTGCTCTGCTCTCTCCACTTCTGTGCAGGTGCAGAATAGTAGTTGCATCCAGCACATGCGCAGATCCCGGAGACTCTCCTGCCTGTTTTCTGTCATGTGCTGAACCCGTGGAGTACCTGCGCAGCAGTGAGCACAGTCTGGGACAGCCAAGAAAGCAGACTTAAATCACATGGCCCCTTCCATTTTGCATTGTTTGGACATGGAGACTGCCTGTATCCAATGCTCACACAGTATATATATGTGTTAGTATCTGGATCATATACATATATGTGGGCAGGCAAAGCATTTATTTGCACTCTGGGGGTATGATATAAAATCGCTTTGAACATTACAGTATATTGTCTTTTTAGATTTTTTCTATAAAATGTCCAACCCCTTCATATGCTTATGAAGAGCTTTTGCCACTTATGATTTCCAAAAGGGAGAGTTACAAAAATACTAAATTACTATATATTGCCATCTTGGACCTGGTTCATTGTGAATAAATGTACAGTATACAGTATATGATGAAAAAAAAATCACAAACTAAGGCTACTTTCACACTAGCGTCGGGCCGACGTTCCCGACGCTAGCGTTGTCTCCGCCGCACAACGGGGGCAGCGGATGCATTTTTCCAGCGCATCCGCTGCCCCATTGTGAGGTGCGGGGAAGTGCGGGGAGGTGGGGGCGGAGTTCCGGCCGCGCATGCGCGGTTGGAAAAAGCGGACCGTCGTGAACAAAAAACGTTACATGTAGCGTTTTTTTCTCCCGACGGTCCGCCACTGCACGACGCATCCGTCGCACGACGGGTGCGACGTGTGGCAATCCGTCACAATGCGTCGCTTAATGTTAATCAATGGTGAAAAAACGCATCCTGCAACACTTTTGCAGGATGCGTTTTTTCAGCAAAACGACGCATTGTGATGGAATGCAGTTAACGCTAGTGTGAAAGTAGCCTAAGGCTTCATTGACTAATCTGCTTGTATCTCATCCATGAAGAAACAATGGGACTGACTTCCACCAGTGTCCTGGATCAGATTTTTTTCAGTGATTAGTCGGTGTGTCTATTTTTACCATTAGTGTGGTATCCATTTTTCTGATATTATAAAACTTAAAAAAAAAACAAAAAAAAAACCCCAAAGCTTCCTCTCCTACCCATTATACGATAAAAAACCAGACAGCACTCAGCACATCGGATGGCATTGGGTATGCTGTCTTATTTTTTTTAAGCTAACCCATTGATTTCAATGGATATGTGATCTGTGACTTGGATCAAAAATGGAAGTTTCCTTTTTTTTATTTTGGAACAATTAGTCTACAAAACTAAGTTGTGAGAACATGGGTGCATTTAATATCAGTTACATCCATGATGAATATGGATAGAACGGTTAAGTCAAAAACAGACGTCTAAATGATGCCTAGCATATAAAATAGTCCACATATCACAAATGAATGTTTATTACTGTAGAGACTGATTTTATATCATTTCTATTTTATTGTTTTTTTTTATATATGAGCAACAAGAACAAAACAAATTAAAGTTATTACAAGTCACATTTTTCCCCTAATGCAGAAAAATATCTTTATGCAGAAATTTGTAATTTGACTCAGCTCAATCCGTTGAACATGTGAAGTTAGGAGTCATATTATAGTTTTCTGCATCAATACATGTTGCTCCATTGTGGTGTGCGTCATGCTTGGAAATGCTACATCTGTGCAATGATAATAGCGGTGCTTGTCCACAATGATAACATGTCACACAAGTGTGGCGATCAGAGTCGTTGCATTATTTATCTACCGGATTTACCGCGGTTTATTATATAACGTTCATTGTGCACCCAACATACAGAATGGCCCTATTGAATTTTTTCAATACTGTAAGAAAAGATCCATCATCTTTGTATAGTTCAGAAGTGGGGAAGAGCTGTGCGGTATTTTCCTTACATTCTGAAATGAAAGGGCTTTTCAATTTCTGTCCGTGTACATGGTTGGCTGAGCTGTACTGCGATGAGCCTTCCTGGTATTGTATGTGAATTATACTTTAAAGACTAAGGGTAGAGAGCCTGGAAATATGCATCTTATTCCCCATCTCAGAGTGTGATCTTTCCTCTTCTCGGATTTCTCCACATTATGTTAGGCCCTGTTTATTTCACTTGGTGCAGAGAGCCACTTGCTTATTCCACACATTTGTTTCCAGGTGCCAGATTGACCTGTCGGCCTTAAGCAAAGAACAAACTCACAAACTGAAGCTGAATCTGGAAGAAGGGGAAGGTTGTCTGGTTCTTCTAGTGACTCTGACAGCCTCGGCTGCCATCAGTGTCTCCGACCTTTCTGTCAGCTGCTTGGAGGATCAAAAAGAGCGTAAGGAAATTCTGCGGAGATATGTACGTAATACCAATTAGCTGTCTATCAAATCGTGTTTTACTGGCTTGCAAACCCTGATTGGAAACAATATAATATATAGCTATGTAGAAATATATACTCATAATGAATGTTTTAACTGGTAAAAGGTATAACAGTTTAAATCATGTATGATAGATTATTACAATTAAAATTGCATTGAAAGTGATCCTCAAGGGAGTGGCATGTCAAAGAAGATGGCCAATATGTGTAATACAATGTATATCGTGGCACAAAAAATTGTCAAATGTCACAGAAACCCTGGACAGGATCTAGGGCTGGTCTACTCAAAAAGGTAGGTGGCATTTTAGAGAGGGTTAACTATTTAGTAAATGTCAGAATAAACTAATAAATATGTACATGTACAGTGCATATATATTACGGTACATATTTATATTATATTTATGCTTAGTGCTGTGTATATCAGATGTGACAGATATTAAATTTGCAATCTACTGGTCGTATAACAAAAAAAATTAAAAAGTGCTACGTGTATGCTTAAATAGTATATACACACACATATACATATATATATTATTTATTATATATGGTATATTATATTATATATACACACACATACTGTATATATTAACACACGTGTGTGTGAACAAATATATGTGTGTATATATATATATATATATATATATATATATATATATCCAGAAAAATTGGAGGCAGCACACCGTTTTGTAGTGAAAAGGTATGAAATGTCCTATTTGTGTCTAAATGGACATTATTTATAAACCTACTGTGCAGTTATATATTATCTCAAAAACTTTCATAAAGTTAAAAAAAACAATATCCATCATCACAATACATTTTACGGACTACTACATTGGAAAAATAAAAAAAATTCCAGATTTTCTGTAGCTAATATTCTCATGGCTCCTTACTATTCGGCGGCCTGGTGTCGTCCGGCGTACAGGGAGCAGAGCCCAGCAGCCGCCAGCAGTTCTACGTGTAGGACAGAGAGTGGAGCTCTAATACCAGAGTATGGATTTGGTGACTATCACTGGAAAGGTTATAGGAGAGAGGAGAAATAGCGATTTCCACTTAATATCACAAAGCTTTCATTGTACAATAGTGCAGGTGTTTAGAAGGCTTCTCTAGACGCTCAGCCATTAAACCAAACTCTGCCTAACAAAGAGATGCTTAATTTTTCCTCTAGATTATAAAATATTCCTGCTCCCTGACTAGAGCCCTTTCAATAACTGAATTTAATAAAGATGTACCTTATCGGGCAGTGCAGATAACATGAAGTGCTGGTACTAATGCCGTACAATATTCTTCAAACAGATTAGCTGGATGTTCGCCTCGGTAAATGTATTCAGGCTATCTGCAGTGAATCAGCTGCCGGCTAATGCTTGTACAACTCATACACCCATAGCGTTATCATAAACACGCTGAAATAGAGGTGACTTAGCACCGCCAAACAAAACCTTTCATTCGAGGAAACTAATAGAGACTGAAGTTGGTGTATTTAGCTACTTGAGGCAGATGTATTATAACAGCAATCATGCAGCTTTTAGTGCCCCTACCGCCTCCTATATCAGAGCCTGTGGGATAGCCGGCAGTGTCATGGGATTAGGCTAAGAGTCCGCACCTTGGGTTATCACAGAAACCTCCTGTAGATTTTTTTTGTTTTTAACTTAAGTTTTTAGTTTATGCACATCGTCTACTAAACCACTTATTGTCCTTGTTGCAAAGTGCTGTAAAAGGAAATTAATGAACACGTTCTTAATAAATAGTACTGTCCAGTGGTTGCCACGTGTACATTGTATGTTGCCTCCACGTGACGGTGTGTTCTCCTCTACAAGCAATGTCTCCAGAGGAGAATGCTTCTGTACTAGTAAGAGTCTAACATTGTTTCTAAAGATACAAAAAAATACATATTTGCTCTCCTGAGGTATATTGTAGCCCTGGGATCTTTCAGTGAGATAGGGATGCACGGAAGGAAAATATCCCACCTTTAGGATTGGTGAGACACAACAACAATAGGAAAAATGCTGCAATCTCAAAGAAAAAAATATTATGTTTTAAAACTAGATTAAAAACCAAAGTTAAGGGAAATTGGAAAAAGGTATATAAAAAATTCTGAAAAGGATGATGCGTTTCGAACCAGCACAGTTCTTACTTATATCCTACCAACAGGGCCGGACTGGGACTAAAATTCAGCCCTGGCATTTGAAGTTACACAGGCCCACTTGTCACATGGTGACTGTATAATACCTTTGTACACTTGTAGGCAGGGCCGGTTTTAGGCAAAGTGGGGCCCTAGGCAAAGTTTAAAATGGGTCCCCAAATGCTAACATATTGCACATCACACAGAAGCCTTTCTGTTGTATTTACGTGCGCTGAGTTCAGGCCGCTAAACAAGTTTGATCGACAATACTGAAGTTGTTCAACGCTTGTTTCCCGGCCTCTTTCCACCAGCTGAGGAATAATGATGAGACAGAACGATCACTAATAGATCACTAACAGATCACCATACAGTATCATGTTTTCAGCAGCACATCTACAGTTTACACTGGCAATGTGCTGCTGACAACAAGGCTTTTAGTTCCAGCAAAAACAATCCGAATATGCAGCATTTTACTTGTTTAGTAAAATACACCCCATAGTCCTCCATATATTATAATGTGCTCCATAGTCCTCCATATAGTATAATACACTCCCTATAGTCCTCCATATATTAAAATACACTGCTCAGTCCTCCACATAGTATAATACACTCCTCATAGTCCTCCATATAGCATAATACAATCCTCATAGTCCTCCATATAGCATAATACAATCCTCATAGTGCTCCATATAGTATAATGCACCGCCACAGTCATCCATGTAGTACAATTCACTTCCCATAGTATAATGCACCCCATAGTTCTTCATATAGTATAACGTATTCCCCATAGTCCTCGATACAGTATAATGCAGCCCACATATAGTATAATGCAGCCACCCCAGAGTATAATGCAGCCACCCCAGAGTATAATGCAGCCACCCCAGAGTATAATGCAGCCACCCCAGAGTATAATGCAGCCACCCCACAGAGTATAATGCAGCCACCCCAGAGTATGTAACCCCCATAGAATATAATACAGCCCACCTCCCCATAATATATAATGTAGCCCCCCATAGAATATAATGCAGCCCCCCATAGTATATAACGCAGCCTCCCCCATAGAATATAATATACCCCCACAATAGTATATAACACAGCCACATAGTACATAACATGGCCTCCCCCATAGAATATAATATACTCCCCATAGTATATAGCAAAGCCCGCATATTATATAGCACAAACCGCATAGTATACAGCACAGCCTGCATACTATAGCACAGCTCGCGTAGTAGATCACACAGCAGTATTCAGCACAGACCACACAGTAGTATACAGCACAGACCACACAGTAGTATACAGCACAGCCCACGTAGAAGTATACAGCACAGTCCACACAGTAGTATACAGCACAGCCCACAGAGTAATATATACAGCACAGCCCACAAAGTAATATATACAGCACAGCCCACAAAGTAATATATACAGCACAGCCCAGAGAACTATATACAGCACAGCCCACAGAGAACTATATACAGCACAGCCCACAGAGAACTATATAAAGCACAGCCCAGAGTACTATATACAGCACAGCCCAGAGTACTATATACAGCACAGCCCAGAGTACTATATAAAGCACAGCCCAGAGAGTACTATATACAGCACAGCCCAGAGAGTACTATATACAGCACAGCCCAGAGAGTACTATATACAGCACAGCCCAGAGAGTACTATATACAGCACAGCCCACAGAGTACTATACACAGCACAGCCCACAGAGTACTATATACAGCACAGCCCACAGAGTACTATATACAGCACAGCCCACAGAGTACTATATACAGCACAGCCCACAGAGTACTATATACAGCACAGCCCACAGAGTACTATATACAGCACAGCCCACAGAGTACTATATACAGCACAGCCCACAGAGTACTATATACAGCACAGCCCACAGAGTACTATATACAGCACAGCCCACAGAGAACTATATACAGCACAGAGCACAGCCCACAGAGAACTATATACAGCCCACAGTAGTATACAGCACAGAGCACAGCCCACAGAGAACTATATACAGCCCACAGTAGTATACAGCACAGAGCACAGCCCACAGAGAACTATATACAGCACAGAGCACAGCCCACAGAGAACTATATACAGCCCACAGTAGCATACAGCACAGAGCACAGCCCACAGATAACTATATACAGCCCACAGTAGTATACAGCACAGAGCACAGCCCACAGAGTACTATATACAGCCCACAGTAGTATACAGCACAGAGCACAGCCCATAGAGTACTATATACAGCCCACAGTAGTATACAGCACAGAGCACAGCCCAGAGAACTATATATAGCACACAGTAGTATACAGCACAGAGCACAGCCCACAGAGTACTATATATAGCACAGAGCACACAGTAGTATACAGCACAGAGCACAGCCCACAGAGAGCTATATACAGCCCACAGTAGTATACAGCACAGAGCACAGCCCACAGAGTACTATATACAGCCCACAGTAGTATACAGCACAGAGCACAGCCCACAGAGTACTATATACAGCCCACAGTAGTATACAGCACAGAGCACAGCCCACAGAGTACTATATACAGCCCACAGTAGTATACAGCACAGAGCACAGCCCAGAGAACTATATATAGCACACAGTAGTATACAGCACAGAGCACAGCCCACAGAGTACTATATATAGCACAGAGCACACAGCAGTATACAGCACAGAGCACAGCCCACAGAGAGCTATATACAGCCCACAGTAGTATACAGCACAGAGCACAGCCCACAGAGAGCTATATACAGCCCACAGTAGTATACAGCACAGAGCACAGCCCAGAGAACTATATATAGCACACAGTAGTATACAGCACAGAGCACAGCCCACAGAGTACTATATACAGCCCACAGCAGTATACAGCACAGAGCACAGCCCACAGAGTACTATATACAGCCCACAGCAGTATACAGCACAGAGCACAGCCCACAGAGTACTATATACAGCCCACAGCAGTATACAGCACAGAGCACAGCCCACAGAGTACTATATACAGCCCACAGCAGTATACAGCACAGAGCACAGCCCACAGAGTACTATATACAGCCCACAGTAGTATACAGCACAGAGCACAGCCCAGAGAACTATATATAGCACACAGTAGTATACAGCACAGAGCACAGCCCAGAGTACTATATATAGCACAGAGCACACAGTAGTATACAGCACAGAGCACAGCCCACAGAGAACTATATACAGCCCACAGTAGTATACAGCACAGAGCACAGCCCACAGAGAGCTATATACAGCCCACAGCAGTATACAGCACAGAGCACAGCCCACAGAGAGCTATATATAGCACAGAGCACACAGTAGTATACAGCACAGAGCACAGCCCACAGAGTACTATATACAGCCCACAGCAGTATACAGCACAGAGCACAGCCCACAGAGTACTATATACAGCCCACAGCAGTATACAGCACAGAGCACAGCCCACAGAGTACTATATACAGCCCACAGTAGTATACAGCACAGAGCACAGCCCAGAGAACTATATATAGCACACAGTAGTATACAGCACAGAGCACAGCCCACAGAGTACTATATATAGCACAGAGCACACAGTAGTATACAGCACAGAGCACAGCCCAGAGAACTATATACAGCCCACAGTAGTATACAGCACAGAGCACAGCCCACAGAGAGCTATATACAGCCCACAGCAGTATACAGCACAGAGCACAGCCCACAGAGAGCTATATATAGCACAGAGCACACAGTAGTATACAGCACAGAGCACAGCCCACAGAGTACTATATACAGCCCACAGTGGTATACAGCACAGAGCACAGCCCACAGAGAACTATATACAGCCCACAGTAGTATACAGCACAGAGCACAGCCCACAGAGAACTATATACAGCCCACAGCAGTATACAGCACAGAGCACAGCCCACAGAGTACTATATATAGCACAGAGCACAGCCCAGAGAACTGTATATAGCACACAGTAGTATACAGCACAGAGCACAGCCCACAGAGTACTATATATAGCACAGAGCACACAGTAGTATACAGGTCCTTCTCAAAAAATTAGCATATAGTGTTAAATTTCATTATTTACCATAATGTAATGATTACAATTAAACTTTCATTTATTATAGATTCATTATCCACCAACTGAAATCTGTCAGGTCTTTTATTGTTTTAATACTGATGATTTTGGCCTACAACTCCTGATAACCCAAAAAACCTGTCTCAATAAATTAGCATATCAAGAAAAGGTTCTCTAAACGACCTATTACCCTAATCTTCTGAATCAACTAATTAACTCTAAACACATGCAAAAGATACCTGAGGCTTTTAAAAACTCCCTGCCTGGTTCATTACTCAAAACCCCCATCATGGGTAAGACTAGCGACCTGACAGATGTCAAGAAGGCCATCATTGACACCCTCAAGCAAGAGGGTAAGACCCAGAAAGAAATTTCTCAACAAATAGGCTGTTCCCAGAGTGCTGTATCAAGGCACCTCAATGGTAAGTCTGTTGGAAGGAAACAATGTGGCAGAAAACGCTGTACAACGAGAAGAGGTGACCGGACCCTGAGGAAGATTGTGGAGAAGGACCGATTCCAGACCTTGGGGAACCTGAGGAAGCAGTGGACTGAGTCTGGTGTGGAAACATCCAGAGCCACCGTGCACAGGCGTGTGCAGGAAATGGGCTACAGGTGCCGCATTCCCCAGGTAAAGCCACTTTTGAACCAGAAACAGCGGCAGAAGCGCCTGACCTGGGCTACAGAGAAGCAGCACTGGACTGTTGCTAAGTGGTCCCAAGTACTTTTTTCTGATGAAAGCAAATTTTGCATGTCATTCGGAAATCAAGGTGCCAGAGTCTGGAGGAAGACTGGGGAGAAGGAAATGCCAAAATGCCTGAAGTCCAGTGTCAAGTACCCAGTCAGTGATGGTGTGGGGTGCCATGTCAGCTGCTGGTGTTGGTCCACTGTGTTTCATCAAGGGCAGGGTCAATGCAGCTAGCTATCAGGAGATTTTGGAGCACTTCATGCTTCCTGGCACCTGCTCACAGTGCCAAAACCACTGGTAAATGGTTTACTGACCATGGTATTACTGTGCTCAATTGGCCTGCCAACTCTCCTGACCTGAACCCCATAGAGAATCTGTGGGATATTGTGAAGAGAAAGTTGAGAGACGCAAGACCCAACACTCTGGATGAGCTTAAGGCCGCTATTGAAGCATCCTGGGCCTCCATAACATCTCAGCAGTGTCACAGGCTGATTGCCTCCATGCCACGCCGCATTGAAGCAGTCATTTCTGCCAAAGGATTCCCGACCAAGTATTGAGTGCATAACTGAACATTATTATTTGATGGTTTTTTTGTTTGTTATTAAAAAACACTTTTATTTGATTGGACGGTTGAAATATGCTAATTTATTGAGACAGGTTTTTTGGGTTATCAGGAGTTGTAGGCCAAAATCATCAGTATTAAAACAACAAAAGACCTGACAAATTTCAGTTGGTGGATAATGAATCTATAATATATGAAAGTTTAATTGTAATCATTACATTATGGTAAATAATGAAATTTAACACTATATGCTAATTTTTTGAGAAGGACCTGTACAGCACAGAGCACAGCCCACAGAGAACTATATACAGCCCACAGTAGTATACAGCACAGAGCACAGCCCACAGAGAGCTATATACAGCCCACAGCAGTATACAGCACAGAGCACAGCCCACAGAGAGCTATATATAGCACAGAGCACACAGTAGTATACAGCACAGAGCACAGCCCACAGAGTACTATATACAGCCCACAGTGGTATACAGCACAGAGCACAGCCCACAGATAACTATATACAGCACAGAGCACAGCCCACAGAGAACTATATACAGCCCACAGCAGTATACAGCACAGAGCACAGCCCACAGATAACTATATACAGCCCACAGCAGTATACAGCACAGAGCACAGCCCAGAGAACTATATACAGCCCACAGCAGTATACAGCACAGAGCACAGCCCACAGAGAACTATATACAGCCCACAGCAGTATACAGCACAGAGCACAGCCCAGAGAACTATATACAGCCCACAGCAGTATACAGCACAGAGCACAGCCCACAGATAACTATATACAGCCCACAGCAGTATACAGCACAGAGCACAGCCCAGAGAGAACTATATACAGCCCACAGTGGTATACAGCACAGAGCACAGCCCAGAGAACTATATACAGCCCACAGCAGTATACAGCACAGAGCACAGCCCACAGAGAACTATATACAGCCCACAGCAGTATACAGCACAGAGCACAGCCCACAGAGAACTATATACAGCCCACAGTAGTATACAGCACAGAGCACAGCCCACAGAGAACTATATACAGCCCACATCTCTTCTCTTCCTCCCCTCACCTCCTCCGAGAATGGCCCCACAGTCCAGAAAAAAAAAAAACTCTCCTCACCTCTCCTCGTGCCCAGCGTTGCTTCCTGGTTCCTGCTCCTGTCTCAGCAGCTGCAGTCTGCCCGGGACACAGCAGGTGCGCGATGATATGATGTCATCGCGCACCCGCAGTGTCAGAGGCAGAGCGGGGAATGATGGGAGAGGAGCGTCTGTAGACGCTCTCCTCCATCATTGCATTCAACTGTACCGGCGTCTATACGCCGGTGTAGTTGAATGCGACGGCGGGGGCGGCGGATTGAGCGGCCCACCACTGGCACCGGCCCTTCTGGCATTTGCCAGAAGTGCCCTATGGCCAGTCCGGCCCTGCCTACCAAGGATAGTCAATCCATTGCTGTCCTGTCTGTATACTCTCTTTTGCGTCCTCCTCTACCCAGGAGATGTGGTATGATCAGGCCGTGTCCCTGTACTTATTTTTATTCCAAAATCTATTGAGTAAAATGTACTTTATTCGCAGGACAACCCCTCATGCCTAAATTCCCATGATGAGTTTTTGACTCTGCGTATTTTCTCTGAACAGAACAGTATGTTACAGTTCCAGTAAAGTGGATGAGATTTATAGAAATCTCACGCCCACTGTGGTTTTTTTTGGAGAGCATGAACTATCCTGCAGTGCATTTTTTAGTTCTGCAACATGACAATTTATCTTGGGGCTACGCTGAGTTTTATGTGCAGATTTTCCCCATAGAATTGTATTAGTGGCGGAAAATCTGCAGGTAAAAATCACATGTACCATCACATACAAAATAGTGTCAAAACACAGCAACTTTATTTAAACCATGTTATACCAAAAAGAGACAAAAACCACAAATGTGATAAAAGTGCATGTAAAAAACGCACTAGAAATGCAATGAAAAAAAATGCAAGTAACCTAATTTAACTAATAGGTGTGGAAATGCTGCAGAAAATCTGCAACATCAAAAACTCACCAAATACTCATCATTAGTGATGGGCAAACCCATGGATATTCGGGTCCGGCCGAACAGTTTAAAAAAGTTTGAGTACCGGAACAGTACCCAAACCCAGATCCCATTCACATGAATGGGGGATCCGAACATCCATTGTTTGACACGCTGTCATCTGCATGTCAGCGCCTCAAACACTGCCTCTGATCAGCGGTAGCCTACGCCTGCTGCTGTTAATAACAGCGAGAGCAGGCGCCGGCTGATGGGAGTATTCATCAGCTGGCACCTGCACTATGAATAAAAAAAAAAAACATGGGTTCTCCTGTGTTTGTCATAACCAGCATGGTAAAACTGACAGCTGCGGGTTAAATCCTCAGCTTTATCCTGGCTGGTTATCTAGAATAGAGTGGTCACTATTCATTTTTGACAAGCAGCCAAGATAAAGCAAAGAGCTGGGGGCTGGTATTCTCAGGCTGCTAAGGGGCCATGGATATTTCCCCCCCAGCCTAAAAATAGTAGCCCACAGTCACCCAAAAAGGCTCATCTATTATCTATTACCAATTCTGGTGCTTTGTCTGGCTCTTCCCACTTACCCTTTGGTGGTGGCAAGTGGGGTAATATTTTGTGGGGTTGATTGTCATGTTCTCAATGGCAAGAGAACATAGCATCAGCATATATAGGAACTAGCTCTTGGAAGATGGAAACTGAGCTGACCATGAACTAAACCTAACGCACAACTAGCAGTGGCCGGGTAGCATGCCTACGTTGATTCTAGATGCCCAGCACCAGCCGGAGGACTAAATAATGCTAGCAGAGGAAAATATTAGTCCTAGCTCACCTCTAGAGAAATACCCCGAAAGGAGACAGAGGCCCCCCACATGTATTGGCGGTGAATTAAGATGAAATTACAAACGTAGTATGAAAATAGGTTTAGCAAATTTGAGGTCCACTTACTACATAGCAGAAGACAGAAAGGACACTTTCATGGTCAGCTGAAAACCCTATCAAAACACCATCCAGGAATTACTTTAAAACTCTGGCATTAACTCATAACACCAGAGTGGCAATTCCTGTTCACAAGAGCTTTCCAGACACAGTAACGAAACTTCAGCTGTGAACTGGAACAAAAATGCAAAAACAAACATGGACAAAAGTCCAACTTATCTAGTAGTTGTCTAGGAGCAGGAACAAGCACAGAGAGGCTTCTGATAACATTGTTGACCGGCAAGCAACTAACAGAGCAGCAAGGTTATATAGCGACTCCCACATCTTGATGGGAACAGGTGAACAGAGAAGATGACAACACCAGTTCAATTCCACCAGTAGCCACCGGGGGAGCCCAGAATCCAAATTCACAACAGTACCCCCCCCTCAAGGAGGGGGCACCGAACCCTCACCAGAACCACCAGGGCGATCAGGATGGGCCCTATGAAAGGCACGAACCAGATCAGAGGCATGAACATCAGATGCATTCACCCAAGAATTATCCTCCTGGCCGTATCCCTTCCACTTGACCAGATACTGGAGTCTCCGTCTGGAAACACGAGAGTCTAAAATTTTCTCCACAACGTACTCCAACTCACCCCCAACCAACACCGGAGCAGGAGGCTCAACGGAAGGCACAACCGGTACCTCATACCTGCGCAATAATGACCGATGAAAAACGTTATGAATAGAAAAGTATGCAGGGAGGTCCAAACGGAAGGAAACAGGGTTAAGAATCTCCAATATCTTATACGGGCCGATGAACCGAGGCTTAAACTTAGGAGAAGAGACCCTCATAGGGACAAAACGAGAAGACAACCACACCAAATCCCCAACACAAAGCCGAGGACCAACACGACGGTGGCGGTTGGCAAAAAGCTGAGTCTTCTCCTGGGACAACCTCAAATTGTCCACCACCTGTCCCCAGATCTGATGCAATCTCTCCACCACAGCATCCACTCCAGGACAATCCGAAGTTTCCACCTGACCAGAGGAAAATCGAGGATGAAACCCCGAATTACAGAAAAACGGGGACACCAAAGTGGCAGAGCTGGCCCGATTATTGAGAGCGAACTCCGCCAATGGCAAAAAAGCAACCCAATCATCCTGGTCAGCAGACACAAAACACCTCAGATATGTCTCCAGGGTCTGATTAGTCCGCTCGGTCTGGCCATTCGTCTGAGGATGGAAAGCGGACGAAAAAGACAAATCTATGCCCATCCTAGCACAGAATGCCCGCCAAAATCTAGACACGAATTGGGTCCCTCTGTCAGAAATGATATTCTCAGGAATACCATGCAAACGAACAACATTTTGAAAAAACAGAGGAACCAACTCGGAAGAAGAAGGCAACTTGGGCAGAGGAACCAAATGGACCATCTTAGAGAAACGGTCACACACCACCCAGATGACAGACATCTTCTGAGAAACAGGCAGATCTGAAATAAAATCCATCGAGATGTGCGTCCAAGGCCTCTTAGGAATAGGCAAGGGCAACAATAATCCACTAGCCCGAGAGCAACAAGGCTTGGCCCGAGCACAAACGTCACAAGACTGCACAAAGCCTCGCACATCTCGTGACAGGGAAGGCCACCAGAAGGACCTTGCCACCAAATCCCTGGTTCCAAAAATGCCAGGATGACCTGCCAACGCAGAAGAATGAACCTCAGAGATGACTCTACTGGTCCAATCATCAGGAACAAACAGTTTATCAGGTGGACAACGATCCGGTCTATCCGCCTGAAACTCCTGCAAGGCCCGCCGCAGGTCTGGAGAAACGGCTGACAATACCACTCCATCCTTAAGGATACCTGTGGGCTCAGAGTTACCAGGCGAGTCAGGCTCAAAACTCCTAGAAAGGGCATCCGCCTTAACATTCTTAGAACCCGGTAGGTATGACACCACAAAATTAAACCGAGAGAAAAATAATGACCAGCGCGCCTGTCTAGGATTCAGGCGCCTGGCGGTCTCAAGATAAATCAAGTTTTTGTGGTCAGTCAATACCACCACCTGATGTCTGGCCCCCTCAAGCCAATGACGCCACTCCTCAAAAGCCCACTTCATGGCCAAAAGCTCCCGATTCCCAACATCATAATTCCGCTCAGCGGGCGAAAATTTACGGGAAAAGAAGGCACAAGGCCTCATCACGGAGCAGTCAGAACTTTTCTGCGACAACACTGCCCCAGCTCCGATCTCAGAAGCGTCGACCTCAACCTGAAAAGGTAGAGCAACATCAGGCTGACGCAACACAGGGGCAGAGGAAAAACGTCGCTTAAGCTCCCGAAAGGCCTCCACAGCGTCAGGGGACCAATCAGCAACATCAGCACCCTTCTTAGTCAAATCGGTCAATGGTTTAGCAATATCCGAAAAACCAGCAATAAATCGACGATAAAAGTTAGCAAAGCCCAAAAATTTCTGAAGACTCTTAAGAGAAGAGGGCTGCGTCCAATCACAAATAGCTTGAACCTTGACAGGATCCATTTCAATGGAAGAGGGAGAAAAAATATATCCCAAGAAGGAAATCCTCTGTACCCCAAAAACACACTTAGAACCCTTCACACACAAAGAATTAGACCGCAAAACCTGGAAAACCCTCCTGACTTGCTGGACATGAGAGTCCCAGTCATCCGAAAAAATCAGAATATCATCCAGATACACAATCATAAATTTATCCAAATAATCGCGAAAAATATCATGCATAAAGGACTGGAAAACTGACGGAGCATTTGAAAGACCAAAAGGCATCACTAAATACTCAAAGTGGCCCTCGGGCGTATCAAATGCGGTCTTCCACTCATCCCCCTGCCTGATACGCACCAAATTATACGCCCCACGAAGGTCAATCTTAGAGAACCACTTGGCCCCCTTTATGCGAGCAAACAAATCAGTCAGCAACGGCAATGGGTATTGATATTTTACAGTGATTTTATTCAAAAGCCAATAATCGATACATGGTCTCAAAGAGCCGTCTTTTTTTGACACAAAGAAAAAACCGGCTCCTAAGGGAGATGACGATGGACGAATATGTCCCTTTTCCAAGGACTCCTTTATATATTCTCGCATAGCAGCATGTTCAGGCACAGACAGATTAAATAAACGACCCTTTGGGTATTTACTACCCGGGATTAAATCTATGGCACAATCGCACTCTCGGTGCGGAGGTAATGAACCAAGCTTGGATTCTTCAAAGACGTCACGATAGTCAGACAGGAACTCAGGAATTTCAGAGGGAATAGATGATGAAATGGAAACCACAGGTACATCCCCATGAGCCCCCTTACATCCCCAGCTCAACACAGACATAGCTTTCCAGTCGAGGACTGGGTTGTGAGATTGCAGCCAAGGCAATCCTAGCACCAAATCATCATGTAGATTATGCAGCACCAGAAAGTGAATAATCTCCTGGTGATCCGGATTAATACGCATAGTTACTTGGGTCCAGTATTGTGGTTTATTATTAGCCAATGGGGTGGAGTCAATCCCCTTCAGAGGAATAAGAGTCTCCAAAGGCTCTAAATCATACCCACAGCGTTTAGCAAAGGACCAATCCATAAGACTCAAAGCGGCGCCAGAGTCGACATAGGCGTCCGTAGTAATAGATGACAAAGAGCAAATCAGGGTCACAGATAGAATAAACTTAGACGGTAAGGTGCAAATGGAAACAGATTTATCAAGCTTTTTAGTGCGCTTAGAGCATGCTGATATAACATGAGCAGAATCACCACAATAGAAACACAACCCATTTTTCCGTCTAAAATTCTGCCGCTCGCTTCGGGACAGAATTCTATCACACTGCATACTCTCTGGCGACTTCTCAGTGGACACCGCCAGATGGTGCACTGGTTTGCGCTCCCGCAAACGCCTATCGATCTGAATAGCCATTGTCATGGACTCATTCAGACCCGCAGGCACAGGGAACCCCACCATAACATCCTTAATGGCATCAGAGAGACCCTCTCTGAAAGTCGCCGCCAGGGCGCACTCATTCCACTGAGTAAGCACAGACCATTTACGGAATCTTTGACAGTAAATTTCCGCTTCATCTTGCCCCTGAGATAGGGACATCAAAGTTTTTTCTGCCTGAAGCTCCAAATGAGGTTCGTCATAAAGCAACCCCAAGGCCAGAAAAAACGCATCCACATTGAGCAACGCAGGATCCCCTGGTGTCAATGAAAAAGCCCAGTCTTGAGGGTCGCCCCGGAGCAAGGAAATCACAATCCTGACCTGCTGTGCAGGGTCTCCGGCAGAGCGAAATTTCAGGGACAAAAATAATTTGCAATTATTTCGAAAATTCTGAAACCCAGATCTATTCCCCGAGAAAAATTCCGGCAAAGGAATTCTCGGCTCAGATACAGGTGCATGACAAACAAAGTCTTGCAAATTTTGTACCTTCGTGGCGAGTTTATTCAAACCTGCAGTCACACTCTGAAGATCCATTACAAACAGGTGGACACAGAGCCATTCAAAGATTAGAAGGAGAAAAAAAAAAAAAAAAAATTATCAGCAGACTTCTTATTTCTCTCCTTTCTCAGCCAAGGATTTTAACCCTTTAGGTGGCCGGTCAAACTGTCATGTTCTCAATGGCAAGAGAACATAGCATCAGCATATATAGGAACTAGCTCTTGGAAGATGGAAACTGAGCTGACCATGAACTAAACCTAACGCACAACTAGCAGTGGCCGGGTAGCATGCCTACGTTGATTCTAGATGCCCAGCACCAGCCGGAGGACTAAATAATGCTAGCAGAGGAAAATATTAGTCCTAGCTCACCTCTAGAGAAATACCCCGAAAGGAGACAGAGGCCCCCCACATGTATTGGCGGTGAATTAAGATGAAATTACAAACGTAGTATGAAAATAGGTTTAGCAAATTTGAGGTCCACTTACTACATAGCAGAAGACAGAAAGGACACTTTCATGGTCAGCTGAAAACCCTATCAAAACACCATCCAGGAATTACTTTAAAACTCTGGCATTAACTCATAACACCAGAGTGGCAATTCCTGTTCACAAGAGCTTTCCAGACACAGTAACGAAACTTCAGCTGTGAACTGGAACAAAAATGCAAAAACAAACATGGACAAAAGTCCAACTTATCTAGTAGTTGTCTAGGAGCAGGAACAAGCACAGAGAGGCTTCTGATAACATTGTTGACCGGCAAGCAACTAACAGAGCAGCAAGGTTATATAGCGACTCCCACATCTTGATGGGAACAGGTGAACAGAGAAGATGACAACACCAGTTCAATTCCACCAGTAGCCACCGGGGGAGCCCAGAATCCAAATTCACAACAGTTGATGTCACTTTTGCATTGTCCGGTGACATCATGCCCACTGGTTAGTAATGGAGAGGCATCTATAGGACTCCTATCCATTACTAACCCCATAGTCATATTGTAAATAAACTTACAGCCAGAATAATGTCCTTTATTGAGATAAAAAGACACACTATTTTACTTTATTTAAAAATAAGAAATACAGTTATGCTCACCCATTCCATTGAAGCTCTGGGCTCCTGTTAGAAAAAACATAAATATAAAACAAACCATATTCCTCACCTGTTCCACGCCGTAATCCATGTGTACGTTAAATGGTTTTCAACCTGGACGGTGCCAAGATGCAACATCAGTGACTAGCGAGGTTATCGCAGGTCAATGAAGCTGCGTTCCCGGCCTGGTCAATGAACTGCGGTGACCTCAGTGATATCACGGCTTGCATCCTGGGAAAAAGTCTCACAGTGCAGTGCTGAGCTCAGGGAGTTAAAGGGGTTGTCCACTACTTTCAATTAACCCCCCAATGTATCCCCCCGGGGCCCCTGATGAATTGTGTGATTACCTTCCGTTGCCTTTTTTTGCCTGTGAGCGGCGCTATTCCGGCGGCTGAGTCCGGGTCACGTGACCCCCAGGCTGCAGCCACCGCTTATTTCCGCCGACGTCACGTCAATTTCCAGACTCTGGAAATTGACGTGACGTCAGCAGCAGACATGAGCCAGCCTCACAGCCAGCAGTCACTTATCAAGAGTGACTGGGCTGTGGGCGGGGCTGGTGGCTGCCTGCGGGGCTGTGCTGGGGGCGGGCGGGACTTGCTGGGGGCGGGGCTAGGCAGGGAATCCACGATGTGATGTGCGGGGCTCTGCGTGCCGGCGCCGGTATGTGCGGGCGGCGCCGGTATGTGCGGGCCATGGCTCTGCGTGCCGGCATGTGATGGCCCCTGCACGCAGAGCCCCGGCCCGCACATACCGGCGCCGCCCGCACATACCGGCGCTGGCATGCAGAGCCCCGGCCCCGCTGCCTGCGGGGCTGTGCTGGGGGCGAGCGGGGCTGTGCATGTGCTGGGGGCGGGGCTAGGCAGGGAATCCTCGATGTGATGTGCGTGGCTCTGCGTGCCGGTATGTGCGGGTGGCGCCGGCCATCACATGCCGGCACGCAGAGCCCCGGCCCGCATATACCGGCGCCGCCCGCACATACCGGCACCGCCCGCACATACCGGCACGCAGAGCCCCGGCCCGCACGTACCGGCGCCGGCCCGCACATACCGGGGCTCTGCGTGCCGGCGCCGGTATGTGCTGGGGTCTGCTGCGGGGGTGGTCTTTGGGATGTGTGTGTGTGTATGTGTGTCTCTGTGCAGGCATCGTCCGATGGGACTACAAGTCCCATCGGGCTATGCCTGCTACAATGACAGTGATTGACACATTAGCCAATAATGGGACAGTAGTAGTCCCGTCATCCGGCTAATGTGTTGAATGTAACAAAAAAAACAAAAACACATATACAGTACATACACACATACAGAACATGCGCCATGCGACGACATGCAGCATGCAACGCCATGCGACGACATGCAGCATGCGACAACATGCGCCATACGATGACATGCGCCATGCGACGACATGCAGCATGCGACGACATGCGCCATGCGACGACATGCAGCATGCGATGACATGCGATGACATGCGAAGACATGCAACATGCGACAACATGCAGCATGCGATGACATGCGCCATGCGACAACATGCAGCATGCGATGACATGCGACGACATGCAGCATGCGACAACATGCAGCATGCAACAACATGCGCCATATGACATGCGCCATGCGACGGCATGCGCCATGCGACGGCATGTAGCATGCGACGGCATGTAGCATGCGACAACATGCGCCATGTGATGACATGTGCCATGCGACGACATGCAGCATGCGACGACATGCGCCATGCGACGACATGCAGCATGCGATGACATGCGATGGCATGCGACGACATGCAACATGCGACAACATGCAGCATGCGATGACATGCGCCATGCGACAACATGCAGCATGCGATGACATGCGACGACATGCAGCATGCGACAACATGCAGCATGCGACAACATGCGCCATATGACATGCACCATGCGACGGCATGCGCCATGCGACGGCATGTAGCATGCGACAACATGCGCCATGCGACGACATGCAGCATGCGACGACAAGCAGAATGCGGCAACATGCGCCATGCGACGACATGCAGCATGCGACGACATGTGCCATGCGACAACATGCAGCTTGCGACAACATGCGCCATGCGACGACATGCAGCATGCGATGACATGCAGCATGCGACAACATGCAGCATGCGATGACATGCGCCATGCGACAACATGCAGCATGCGACAACATGCGCCATGCGACCAAATGCGCCATGCGACGACATGCGCCATGCGACGACATGCAGCATGCGACAACTTGCGCCATGCGACGACATGCAACATGTGACATCATGCGACATGCCACATACAGTACATACATACAACATACATACAGTACATACATATAGACATACAGTACATGTAACAGAGTACATACTCACCATCACTTGTCACTTTGATCCCCGAAGCCATTGTCATCTGTAAAAAATATTAAAATAATAAACAAACAATATACTCCCTGATCTGCAGAAATCCAATTAAAACGAGTGTCCCACGACGATCTCCCGTGGAGAGCAGGAGCATCTGCTGATGCGACCACTCTCCAGGGGCTCCAGGAACACAATGAGGGGAGGAAGGTATCCTTCCACAATGTATTCCCCACAATGTATTCCTACGCCCCTGTGAGAAAATAGTCCCTAGTCTCACTTTATGGCATGCTGTATGAGAAAGTTCCCACGCAGCTTTTTGCCATAAAGTGAGACCAGTGAACTATAGTAACCTCAGTGATGCACTGCAGGTGCCATTGTCTCCTGTCAGTGTGTCACTGAGGGTCCTATAGAGCAGTGACATCACCCGATTTCACTGTTCTATAGGGGAGATCGTCGTGGGACACTCGTTATTAATTGGACTACGGCGGACAGGTAGTATACGGTTTATTATTTTACTTTTTTTGCAGGCGCTGAAGTATGGTAAGTATGGTTAAATGAAGAATATTAAAATACTTTTTCCTAATGTTTGCGTGTTTTATTAACCCTTTATTAGTATTGGATTAATAACGGATAGGCGTCTTATTGACGCCTCTCTGTTATTAACACGGCTTAATGTCACCTTACAATAGCAAGGTGACATTAACCCCTTATTACCCCATATCCCACTGCTACAGGGGAGAGGGAAGAGAGGGGCTAAGTGCCGGAATTGGCGCATCTTACAGATGTACCATTTCTGGGGAGGCTGCTTACTGGTATTTGTAGCCAGGGGGGACCAATATCCATGGCCCCTCTCTAGGCTATATCAGCCCGCAGCTGTCTGCGTAGCCTTTCTGGCTATAAAATATAGGGGGACCCCACGTTATTTTTTTTGGGGGTCCCCCTATTTTAATAGCCAGTAAAGGCTACGCAGACAGCTGCGGGCTGATATTCATAGCAGGCTACAAATATTGGCCCCCGGCCGTCGGCTTTCCCCCTCTGGCGCAGAAAATTGCGCGGGAGCCCACGCCGTTTTTTTCCTTTTTTTATTAAATTAAACGCTCATTAAGGCCTGTTTCGCACTTGCGTCGGTACGGGTCCATCGCTATGCGTCGGGCCTACATACTGACGCACGTTGTGAAATTTGTGCACGTTGTGGGCAGCGGATGCAGTTTTTCAACGCATCCGCTGCCCATTCTCAAGTCCGGGGATCAGGGGGCGGAGTTTTGGCCGCGCATGCGCGGTAGAAAATGGCAGATGCGAGGGACGTGCCAACGGTCCGCCAAAACACGACGCATCCGTTGCACGACGGACGCGACGTGTGGCCATCCGTCGCGATCCCTCACTAATACAAGTCTATGGGTAAAAAACGCATCCTGCGAGCACATTTGCAGGATCCGTTTTTTTCCCAAAAAGACGGATTGCTAAAAACGCAAGTGTGAAAGTTGCCTTAGGCTGCTTTCACACTAGCATCGGTAAGGGGCCGTCGCGCTGCGTCGCTAATAAAAGTCTATGGAGAAAAAACGCATCCTGCAGACAACTTTGCAGGATGCGTTTTTTCTCCTCTACGACGCATTGCGATATGCAGTGCACGACGCTAGTGTGAAAGAGGCCTTAGAAACATCGGCCTTTCTATTATATATCTATGGATATATCTATCTATAGATATATTTATAGATAGATATATCTATAGAAACATAGATGTATCTATCCATATATTTGGCTGCTTTCACACATCAGGTTTTTGCCGTGAGGCACAATCCGGCGAGTTTTGAAAAAAACGGATCCATTTTTTTCCGCCGGATCCGTTTTTTTCTCATAGAGTTGTATTAGCGCCGGATTGCGCCTGATGGCCACACGTGTCATCCGTTTTTTACCGGATCAGTCAAAAAAGCTGTTTCCGCTGGATGGAAAACACATACAGAGGAACGTTTTTTCTGTTCGGCGAAAAAGCGCACAGCGACGGATCCGGCAAAAAAACGTATGAAACTGAGCTATGAAATGATGAATCCGGCCTTGGAATCCGTTTTTTCATGCATGTTTCCATTCAAATCATGCACATTTTCCGTTTATTTACTTATTTCCAAAAACGGTATTAAAACCACGCATAAACCGCACCAAAAAAGCATCAAAATTGCACCAAAAACTGCATCAAAACTGCACCAAAAACTGCATCAAAACCTGGTGCAGTTTTGCAGTTTTGGTGCAGTTTGCAGTTTTGGTGCGGTTTTGATGCAGTTTTTGGTGCGGTTTTGATGCAGTTCTTGGTGCGGTTTTGATGCAGTTCTTGGTGTGGTTTTTGCGCAGTTTTGATGCAGTTTTTGGTGCAGTGTTGATGCAATTATGGTGCGGTTTTGATGCTTTTTTTTCAGTTTTGATGCGTTTTTTATGCAGTTTTTTGCACAGTTTTGATGCATTTTTTAATTAGCTTTTGTTGCGGTTTTTGCGCGGTTTTTAGGCGTTTTGGTGCGTTTTTGAAATAAAGATGTATTATTGAACAAAAAAAAAAGATTTGTCATGTCATTATTGTCCAACCTCCTCTTTTACATTTGTCCAACCCACACTCCATTAAACACATAGATAGATAGATGATAGATGAAATGGATAGACAGATCTACATATAGATAGATCTATAGATGCATACATCTATCTATTCCTATATCTATCTGTAGATGTGTCTGGATAGATATATCTATTGATAGATGTATGGATAGCGTAGGGTGTGTGTCTACTGTCCGGATTACATCCGACTGAGCTGCAGATTGGATGCTGTGTACTTGTAGTCCCATCGGATGATGCCTGCACACACACCCCAAAAGACCCCCCGCACAGCCCCGCACACACACGAACAGCCCACAGACCCCGCACACACCTGAACAGTCCCGCACAGCGCCGCACACATCCGAACATCCCGCAGACCCCGCCCGCCCACACATACACGCACACCGTCACCGCCCACACACTTCCATCCTCCCGAGCTGCTGTGTTTCTCGGACCCACATCCGCAGCAAAACTGCAGATCTTTTTTACATCTGTGGTTTTCCTGTGGATGTGCCCAAGTCAATGAAAGTCTAAAGGTGCAGAAACGCTGCAGTTCCGCACAAAAGAAGTGACATGCTGCGAGAAAAAAAAGCTGCGTTTCGGTGCGGCTTTTTCCGCAGCATGTGCACAACAATTCTGCGGCTCCCATAGACTTACATTGGTTGTGCACTACACTGCGGATTTGATGCAATTCAGTGCGGCAAAAAACCCTGCGGATCTGCAATCAAATACGCAACGTGTGCTCACAGCCTTAGCATTTAGGGAACCTAGCAAAAAAGCCAAGAAAAAACTAGTGTGGGATTGCACTTTTTTTGCCATTTCATTGCACTTTGAATTTTTTTCACATTTTCTGTTACGCGACATGCTAAAACCAACTGTGTCGTTCAAAAGTAGAACTTGTCCCGCAAAAGATAAGCCCCCACATGGCCATATTGACGGAAAAATTATGGCTCTGGATAGAAGGGGAGCAATAAACGAAAACAAAAAAGCTCCAGGGATGAAGGGGTTTAGAAACATGGATATGGACATATCTATGGAAATAGACATACCGTATATACTCGAGTATAAGCCGAGATTTTCAGCCCAATTTTTTGGGCTGAAAGTGCCCCCTCGGCTTATACTCGAGTCACGGTCGGCGGGTGAGGGGGAGAGGGCGCTGAGGCATACTTACCTAGTCCCGGCGTTCCTGGCGCTCCCCCTGCCCGTCCCACGGTCTCCGGGTGCAGCAGCTCTTCCCCTGTTCAGCGGTCACGTGGGACCGCTCATTAGAGAAATGAATAGGCTGCTCCACCTCCCATAGGGGCGGAGCCGCATAATTCATTTCTCTAATCAGCGGTGCCGGTGACCGCTGACAGAGGAAGAGGCTGCGGCACCCGAAGACCAGCTGTCCGGGGGAAGGAGCGGGACGCCGGGAGCAGGTAAGTATTACATAGTCACCTGTCCTCGTTCCACACGCCGGGCGCTGTCTCCATCTTCCCGGCGTCTCTCCGCACTGACTGTTCAGGCAGAGGGCGCGATGACGTATATAGTGTGCGCGCCGCCCTCTGCCTGATCAGTCAGTGCGGAGAGACGCCGGGAAGATGGCGCCGAGGAGCTGCAAGCAAGAGAGGTGAGTATGTTTTTTATTATTTTTATTGCAGCAGCAGCAGCGCAGCTATGGGGCAATAATGGACAGTGCAGAGCACTATATGGCACAGCTATGGGGCAATAATGGTGCAGAGCACTATATGGCACAGCTATGGGGCAATTATGAACGGTGCAGAGCACTATATGGCACAGCTATGGGGCCATAATGAACGGTATGGAGCATCTATTTTTATTTTTGAAATTCACCGGTAGCTGCTGCATTTTCCACCCTAGGCTTATACTCGAGTCAATAAGTTTTCCCAGTTTTTTGTGGCAAAATTAGGGGGGTCGGCTTATACTCGGGTCGGCTTATACTCGAGTATATACGGTATATCTATCTATCTATCTATCTATCTATCTATCTATCTATCTATCTATCTATCTATCTATGTGTAATGGAGTGTGGGTTGGACAAATGTAAAAGAGGAGGTTGGACAGAAATGACATCACAAATCTTTTTGAAGATAGAGGAGGGAGGGGTTGGGGTGTGTTTTGGAGTGGGCGTGGTAGGTTCGTGCTTAGTAGCAGTGCAATGCATCATGGAACTTGTAGTATTAGAGCACAATAACTCAGGAGAAAGGAAGTTGTCGATTAACCCCATGAGAGCTGAATACAGCACTAAAGATGTGATGCTACAGCATGATAAAAGGTAATATTGCTCAAATAAACACAGTAGATGTTTTCAGTGGCACATAATAGCAAGATTTATGAAAAAAAAAAAAAAGTTATAGTAGTGGAAAACTTCTTTAATTGTAGCTCACCTTGAGAAATTTTGCATGGTGAACTGCTCTGAACTTACTGAGCTCAGTGCTGCGCCGTGAGACTTTTTCACTCTCGGTTACATCACCGCTAGTCACTGACGCTGCGCAGCAGCTCATCTTCTCATGGTTTTCAGCCTGGATGGTCACATTTGGCACCGTTCGGGTTGAAAACCATTATCACCTATATGAATTTCGGCCTCGGACTGGGTATGTTGGACAGGTGAGGGATATTGTTGTTTTTTGTTTTTGTTTTTTTTCAGGAGACCTGGGCTTCAGTTGAGTATAGCTGTGTTTGTTATTTTTAAATTCATTTGTAAAATAACGTGAGTTTTTATTTCAATTAAAGTACTATATTTTTTGTGTTTTTTACTGACCATGACCATATGGCTACGGGGTTAGTAATAGAAAGGTGTTTTACAGACGTCTCTCCATTACTAACTGCTAGTCATAATGTCACCTGAAAATGCAAAGATGACATCAACCCCACAAATATGAACCCCACTCGCCATCCGCACAGGGCAAATGAGAAGAGCCGGCAAAGTGCCATAATTGGCATATCTAATAGATGCATCTTTTCTGGGGTGGCTGCAGGCTGCTATTTCTAGGCTGGGGGGGCTATATCCATGGCCCCATACCAGCCTGAGAATACCAGCCCCCTAACTTGGCTGGTTGTCAAAAATGGGGTCCAAGCAGTTTTTTTAAATTTATTTAAATAATTTTAAAAAATGGCATGGGGACCCCTCTATTCTTGATAACCAGCCATGCTAAATCTGACAACTAAGGATTGCAGCCCTCAGCTGTCAGTTTTGACATGCTGGTTAACAAAAAAAATTTAAGGGAATCCACACTGTGTTTACATTTATTTATTTATAGCACAGACGCCAGCTGATGAATACTTCCATCAATCGCACCTGCTCCCGCTGTTATTAGTGGCAGCAGGCGTGGCAGCAGGCGTAGGCTGATGAGAGAAGTACTCTGCCTCTGTAACCGGAGGTAATTTTTTTATAATTTAATTTTATTAAATTTTTAAAAATCATTTTACAGAAAAGAGAAAGTCTAAATTCTTCAATTCAAGAACATATTTCTTAAGATAGCAAAAATGTATGCAATTTCATTGAGAGTTGTAGTTTTAAAAATTCGGTCACTTATGGGGAGTGAGGGGGTTTCTGCCGTTCTGGCATGTCACAGGCACTGTTAACGTGACATGGCATCCTCAACCATTCCAGCAAAATCTGAACTCCAATATTGCGCATCTTCCCTTCTGAGCTTTCCACTGTGCCTCAAAAGTTGTTTTCAACCATATATGAGGTATTGGCATACTCAGGAGAAATTGCATTACAAATTGTACTCTCCATTTTATCCCATTATCCATTTTGAAAATTAAACTTGGGGCCAAAGCAATATTTTAGTGGAAAAATGATACATTTCCATTTACTCAGCCCAATGTTGTACAATTTTGTGAATCGACTGTGGGTTAAAAATGCTCACTACACTCCTAGATGAATTCCTCAAAAGGTGTAGTTTCCAAATTGGGGTCACTTATAGGGGTGTCTACCGTTTTAGCATGTCAGGGGCTCTTCAAATGTGGCATGACATTGGTAAACTATTCCAGCCAAAATTGCTTCCAGAATTCAATTGGCACTCATTCCCTTCTGAGCCCTGCTGTGTGCCAAAACAGTAGTTTTTCACCCTATATTTGGTATCGGTGAACCCAGGAGATATCACACAACATATCTTGTGGTCCATTTTCACCTGTTACCCTTGTGGAAAGAAGAATTCTGGGGCTAAAGCAACATTTTTGTGGGAAAAAATGCATTTTTTCATGACTCAACATTATAAAATTCGGTGAAGCACCTGTGAGTTCAAGGTGCTAACCACACCTCTAGATAAGTTCTTTTAGTGGTGTAGTTTTCCAAAATGGGGTCTCTTTTGGGGGTTTCTACTGTTTAGACCAGAGTCACACTAGAGAGAAAAAAAAATCGCATAGCACTCGGACCAGTGTTAATCTATGGGGCAGCTCCCATCATCAGTTTTTACATAGTAACATAGTAACATAGTTATTAAGGATGAAGGAAGACTTTAAGCCCATCTAGTTCAACCCATAGCCTAACCTAACATGCCCTAACATGTTGATCCAGAGGAAGGCAAAAAACAACCCATGTGGCAAAGAGTAAGCTCCACATTGGGGAAAAAAATTCCTTCCCGACTCCACATACGGCAATCAGACTAGTTCCCTGGATCAACGCCCTATCAAGGAATCTAGTGTATATACCCTGTAACATTATACTTTTCCAGAAAGGTATCCAGTCTCCTCTTAAATTTAAGTAATGAATCTCTCATTACAACATCATAAGGCAGAGAGTTTCATAGTCTCACTGCTCTTACAGTAAAGAATCCGTGTCTGTTATTATGCTTAAACCTTTTTTCCTCCAGACGTAGAGGATGCCCCCTTGTCCCTGTCTCAGGTCTATGATTAAAAAGATCATCAGAAAGGTCTTTGTACTGTCCCCTCATGTATTTATACATTAAAATAAGATCACCTCTTAGCCTTCGTTTTTCCAAACTAAATAGCCCCAAGTGTAATAACCTATCTTGGTATTGCAGACCCCCAGTCCTCTAATAACCTTGGTCTCTCTTCTCTGCACCCGCTCCAGTTCAGCTGTCTTTCTTATACACCGGAGACCAGAACTGTGCACAGTATTCTAAGTGTGGTCGAACTAGTGACTTGTATAGAGGTAAAATTATGTTCTCCTCATGGAAAAATGTTTAGAATTGAGAGTCCTCAGTGGTTGATACCTTTTAATGGCTAACTGAAAAGATGGTAACAAATTGCAAGCTTTCGAGACTACACAGGTCTCTTCATCAGGCATAGACTAATACAAATTCTGAAGAATCACATATTTATGCACAACATAGCACAGAAAAAAAAAATAAAAAACATGGATAAGACAGGTGGCATGAAGCAGAATTACCATGAGTGATAAACAGTTATGTCCATAAATGTTGGGCCAGTTCTTAGATAAGGAATTTTTTATTGTCCTGATTGGGGTCTCTGTTGTGATGACCCCTCATAGTCTGAGGGGCAAGTTCCTTAGTTGATGTAAAAAGACATAAATCCATGCGACACATTCATTCCTGCAGTGAGAGTGTCAAAGGTCGTCATCAGTTTATATTCCCAGACTCTTCTGTCTCTCTGAGTCAGACAGACAGAAGAGTCTGGGAATATAAACTGATGATTTATGTCTTTTTACATCAACTAAGGAACTTGCCCCTCAGACTATGAGGGGTCATCACAACAGAGACCCCAATCAGGAAAATAAAACATTCCTTATCTAAGAACTGGCCCAACATTTATGGACATAACTGTTTATCACTCATGGTAATTCTGCTTCATGCCACCTGTCTTATCCATGTTTTTTTTTTTTTTCTGTGCTATGTTGTGCATAAATATGTGATTCTTCAGAATTTGTATTAGTTTATGCCTGATGAAGAGACCTGTGTAGTCTCGAAAGCTTGCAATTTGTTACCATCTTTTCAGTTAGCCATTAAAAGGTATCAACCACTGAGGACTCTCAATTCTAAACATTTTTCTATCTACTGGCTAACACAGTACCAAGATACAGTTAGGTCCATATATATTTGGACAGAGACAACATTTTTCTAATTTTGGTTACAGACATTACCACAATGAATTTTAAACAAAATAATTCAGATGCAGTTGAAGTTCAGACTTTCAGCTTTCATTTGAGGGTATCCACATTAAAATCGGATGAAGGGTTTAGGAGTTTCAACTCCTTAACATGTGCCACCCTGTTTTTAAAGGGACCAAAAGTAATTGGACAATTGACTCCAAGGCTATTTCATGGGCAGGTGTGGGCAATCCCTTCGTTATGTCATTCTCAAGTAAGCAGATAAAGGGCCTGGAGTTGATTTGAGGTGTGGTGTTTGCATTTGGAAGGTTTTGCTGTGAAGTAAACATGCGGTCAAAGGAGCTCTCCTTGCAGGTTAATCAAGCCATCCTTAAGCTGCGAAAACAGAAAAAACCCATCCGAGAAATTGCTACAATATTAGGAGTGGCAAAATCTACAGTTTGGTACATCCTGAGAAAGAAAGAAAGCACTGGTGAACTCATCAATGCAAAAAGACCTGGGCGCCCACGGAAGACAACAGTGGTGGATGATCGCAGAATAATCTCCATGGTGAGGAGAAATCCATTCACAACAGCCAACCTAGTGAACAACACCCTCCAGGAGGTCGGCGTATCAATATCCAAATCTACCATAAAGAGAAGACTGCATAAAAGTAACTACAGAGGGTTCACTGCACGGTGCAAGCCACTCATAAGCAACAAGAATAAAAAGGCTAGACTGGACTTTGCTAAAAAAAACATCTAAAAAAGCCAGCACAGTTCTGGAAGAACATTCTTTGGACAGATGAAACCAAGATCAACCTCTACCAGAATGATGGAAAGAGAAAAGCATGGCAAAGGCGTGGTACAGCTCATGACCCAAAGCATACCACATCATCTGTAAAACACGGCGGAGGCAGTGTGATGGCTTGGGCATGCATGGCTGCCAGTGGCACTGGGTCACTAGTGTTTATTGATGATGTGACACAGGACAGAAGCAGCCGAATGAATTCTGAGGTATTCCGAGACATACTGTGTGCTCAGATCCAGCCAAATGCAGGAAAACTGATTGGTCGTCGTTTCATACTACAGATGGACAATGACCCAAAACATAAAGCCAAAGCAACCCAGAGGTTTATTAAATCAAAGAAGTGGAATATTCTTGAATGGCCAAGTCAGTCACCTGATCTCAACCCAATTGAGCATGCATTTCACTTGTTAAAGACTAAACTTCAGACAGAAAGGCCCACAAACAAACAGCAACTGAAAACCACCGCAGTGAAGGCCTGGCAGAGCATCAAAAAGGAGGAAACACAGCGTCTGGTGATGTCCATGAGTTCAAGACTTCAGGCAGTCATTGCCAACAGAGGGTTTTCAACCAAGTACTAGAAATGAACATTTTATTTAAAATTATTGAATCTGTCCAATTACTTTTGGTCCCTTTAAAAACAGGGTGGCACATGTTAAGGATTTGAAACTCCTAAACGCTCCATCCAATTTTAATGTGGATACCCTCAAATGAAAGCTGAAAGTCTGTACTTCAACTGCATCTGAATTGTTTTGTTTAAAATTCATTGTGGTAATGTCTATAACCAAAATTGGAAAAATGTTGTCTCTGTCCAAATATATATGGACCTAACTGTATATATCTTTCCTGTTCTCCTTATGAGCATCTATGCCTCTTTTAATGCATCCCATTATTTTATTTGCCTTTGTAGCAGCTGGCTGACATCGGCCACTAAATGTGAGTTTGTCATCCACCCATACACCCTGGTCTTTTTCATTGACGGTTTTGCCCAGAGTTTTAGAATTAAGCACATAGTTATACATCTTATTACTTCTACCCAAGTGCATGACCTTACATTTATCCCCATTAAAGCTCATTTGCCATTTCTCAGCCCAAGCTGATTACATAAATCATCCTGTAATATAAAATTGTCCTCCTCTGTATTGATTACCCTGCAGAGTTTAGTGTCATCTGCAAATATTGAAATTCTGCTCTGAATGCCCCCTACAAGGTCATTAATAAATATGTTGAAAAGAAGAGGGCCCAATACTGACCCCTGTGGTACCCCACTGCTAACCGTGACCCAGTCCGAGTGTGCTCCATTAATAACCACCCTTTGTTTCCTATCCCTGAGCCAGCTCTCAATCCACTTACACATATTTTCCCCTATCCCCATTATTCTCATTTTATGTATCAAGCTTTTGTGTGGCACTGTATCAAAAGCTTTTGAAAAGTTCATACACACTACGTCCACTGGGTTCCCTTGGTCCAGTCCGGAACTTACCTCTTCATAGAAGCTGATCAAATTAGTCTGACATGAACGGTCCCTAGTAAACCCGTGCTGATACTGGGTCATGAGGTTATTCCTCTTCAGATACTCCAGTATAGCATCTCTTAGAAAACCCTCCAGGATTTTACCCACAGTAGAGATTAAGCTTACTGGCCTATAATTACCGAGTTCGGTTTTTGTCCCCTTTTTAAATATTGGCACCACATTTGCTATATGCCAGTCCTGTGGTACAGACCCTGTTATTATGGAGTCTTTAAAGATTAAAAATAATGGTCTGTCAATGACTGTACTTAGTTCCTGCAGTACTCAGGGGTGTATCCCATGCGGGCCCGGAGATTTGTCAATTTTAGTGATTTTTAGATGCCGCCGTACTTCCTGCTGGGTTAAGCAGGTGACATTTAATGGGGAATTTTTATCACTAGTCATTTTGACTGCCATGGGATTTTCTTGGCCGAATTATACGTGCAAGTGAAATCGCAGCTTGCTGCGATTTTCACCATATATCGGCCGAGACTCGCCAATGAAAATCTATGGGTGCGAGAAAAACTCGCACACCACACGGACGATCTGCATCTGGCGGGGAGTCTGCACAGCCTCAGTGACTACTGCTGACGTCACTGAGTATGCGCAGTACCGCCTGACCTGCGGTGAACTGGTAGCGTGGGAAAATGATCAGAAACTTTCCCACGCTAATGAGTTCATGACCGGTCAGGCGGGGAGGCTGCGCAGGCAGCTTTTCATTCATTACTCAGTGGTTTACAGTTGGGGCGGTAGCATTAGCACTGCTCCCGGTTGTAAACTATTTAACCCCTTGAGATGGATTGCAGCGTGGGATGTGACTGTACGGCGGACAGGTATGGTATATTTTTACTTTTTTATTTTTTATTTTTTCCAGAAAAACGAGGGCTGTGCTTGGATTGAGAGTGCAATAAAGATGGAAAACCTGTGTGTTTAGTTATTTTATTAAAAGACTTTATTCTGCATGTGTGTGTATTTTTTAACCCTTTCATATTAGTGGATTAATATTAAATAGGTGTCTTATTGATACCTCTCCATTATTAACCGGGCTTAATGTCACCTTACAATAGCAAAACATTAACCCCTTATTACCCCATATGCCAAAGCTACAGGGCAGTGGGAAGAGAAAGGCTATGTGCGGGAATAGGCGCATTTTACAGATGCGCCTTTTCTGGGGTGGCTGGGGGCAGATGTTTTTAGCCAGCGGGGGCAATAACCATGGTCCCTCTCTAGGCTATAAACATCTGCCCTCAGTCACTGGCTTTCATTCTCTGGTGGAGAAAATTGTGCTGGAGCCCACACCATTTTTTTCCGTGATTTAATTCTTTAACACCTACAGCTCTAAAATATGACACACACACTACTAACATTATTAGTGAGGGACATATATAAATCTAACAGATGTGCAGTGGTTTATATATACACATGTATATAAACCATGTCTCATATCCTGTCGGGTTCTGTAATGATTTAACAAAAGCCGACAAATGAATTTCCGGCTATTCTGCTATCTAGCTCTGTATGAAATAATGAAATACAAAGATATATATATGTGTCTCACTGATATATATATATATATATATATATATATATATATATACATATATATATATATATATATATATATATATAGACTGTATGTATGTTTTCACAAATATTTGAGCCCATGGATCCATTATATGTCCATTTTGCAAGCCGGTGAGAAAATCTCACCATACGGATGCAAAACGGATGTCACACGGATGCTTACATGCAAGAAAATCGCATCCTCGCACTGCACACGGATGACATACGGATCACTGTTCAGGGAACATTTCTGCGATTCTCGTTCATGTAAAACGGACCATATTTTTATACGTTGTGTGTGACTCCAGCCTTAGGAACATCAGGGGCTCTGCAAACACTACGTGGCATCCGCTATCTATTCCAGCCAATTTTGCACTCCAGTTGAAGAGTGCTTCTTCCCTTCTGAGCCCTGCATCCAAACAGTAATTTTCAACCACATATGAGGTATCTGCCTACTCAGAAGAAACTGCACAACAAATTGTATGGTCCATATTCTCTTGTTACCCTTTTGAAAATGCAAAACTTAGGGCTAAAGCAACATTTTGGTGGGAAAAGCCAGTGCAGCCCCTAAAGGGTTAATAAACTTCTTGAATGTAGTTTTGAGGTTTCAAGCACTTTGATACTTGCCGTTTTTAAAATGTTGTCACTTTTAAGTATTTTCTGTCATATAGGCCCCTCAAAGTCACTTCACATGGGATGTGGTCCTTTAAATTGGTTTTAGTATATTTTGTTGGAAAAATTTGAAATTGCTGATAAACTTTTAAACCTTATAACTTCCTAAAAAATCTTGTTTCAAAAATGATTCTGATGTGAAGTAGATACGTGGTAAATGTTATTTATTATGTATTTCGTGTAATATAACTATCTGGCTTAAGGGCATAAAAAAATCAAAGTTTGAAAAATGCAAAATGTTCATATTTTTTTGAAAATTTTCTATATTTTCATAAATGCAAATCGTAGCAGCCTAAATTTACAACTAATATGAAGAACAACAAGTCACGAAAAAACATTATTAGGCCGGGGTCAGACATAACATATAAAACTACGGTCCGTTTTTTACCGTGGAGATACACAGAAAAGTTCCTGAACAGTGAGCCGTATTCAATGCGAGGATGCGATTTTTTTCTCCAAAAAGTATCCTTGTGTCATCCATATGGCATCCGTACGGCGAGATTTTCTCGCCGGCTTGCAAAATAGACATATAATGGATCCATGGGCTCAAATGTTTGTGAAATCATATATACAGTCAGTGAGACACATATATATATATATATATATTTATATTTAATACAGAGCTAGATAGAATAAAAGCCGGTAATTCAATTGTCAGCTTTGCTATCTCCTTACCAAACACGGCAGGATATGAGACATGGTTTACATACAGGAAACCATCTCATATCCGTTAGATTTTTACATATTCCTCACTAATAATGTTAGTAGTTTGTTCGTGCAACATTTTGGAGCTCTAAGTGTTAAAATAAAGGGCTTCCGCGCCATTTTCTCCACCAGAGTGGGAAAGTCAGTGACTGAGGGCAGATATTAATAGCCTAGAGAGGGACCATGGTTATTTGCCCCCCCCCCGGCTAAAAACATCTGCCCCCAGCCACCCCAGAAAAGGTGCATCTGTAAGATCCGCCTATTCTGGCACTTAGCCACTCTCTTCCCGCTCCCCTGTAGCGGTGGGATATGTGGTAATAAGGGGTTAATGCCACCTTGCTATTGTAAGGTGACATTAAGCCTGGTTAATAATGGAGATTGAATTACCGGCTTTTATGCTATCTAGCTCTGTATTAAATATAAATATATATATGTGTGTGTCAATGACATATATATCTACTATATAATCATCTAATTCTGTCTGTTTGTCTGTAACGGAAATCCCACGTCGCTGATTGGTCGCACCAGCTGCCCTCGACCAATCAACGACAGGCACAGTCTGCGACAGGCGCAGTCGGCCCGGCCGGCCGCGACCAATCAGCGATATTGGCACGGGATTTAAACACCGCTTCGCTGATTGGTCGCGCCCAGACGGCCGCGACCAATCAGCGATATTGGTGCGCAATTTATACCCCACTTCGTGGATTGGTCGCGCCTGGCTGGCTGTGACCAATCAGCGATATTGTTGCAGAATTTAAACCCCACTCACAGCGCGACGTAGTTTGCTCAAGTTTACTGAACAGGTTCTGTCAGTCACATTGTGATGTAGTTCAGTCACGTTTACTGGACAAGTTCTGTCAGTCACAGTGCCACATAGTTCACTCACGTTTACTGAACAAGTTCTGTCAGTCACAGTGCCACGCAGTTCACTCACGTTCACTGATCACACGTTCAGTCAGTCACAGTGCACTGAACAGATACTTCTTTACTGTACGCTATCACGATTTACGCTTCCTGTCTTCCAATGGGTCGTAAGCGAAAATACGCCAATGAGGATGATAGAAAAGCATCAGCAGCAGCAAGGCAACGACAACATAGAGAGCAAGAGACACTTCAACAAACTTCTGCCAGACAAGCCCAGGATGCGGAATCTCACAGACAACGTCGCCAAAAGGAGACACTACAACAAACTGCCACACGACAGGTACAAGTAGCTGATTCACAGAGACAACGTCAGGAACAGGAGACACCACAACACACTGCCGCTAGGCAGGAACATGATGCGGAATCCCACAGACAGCATCGGGTGAATGAATCTCCACAATCCAGGGCAAACAGACAACAACATGATCACCAAATTCATAAAAAACGAATGCTTTACCAACTAAGGCAAGCCCAGCAGAATCTTCAACAACTTGCACGTTACGTAACAGACAACAAAACTACAATTATCGAACACTAGTGTGGGAATATGAATGCAGTTTGCTCTAAATGCGACTCTCTGAATTTCATTGATGAAAAACCATCTGACAATCAGTTTACACAATGCTGCCAAAAAGGAAAAGTTATGCTACCGAGACCTCACTACTCAGATCTGTTTGAGCAGTTGATGAAAGGAACGCATTAACACAGTAGAAATTTTATTGAAAATATCAGAAGCATCAACAGTCCTCATGCATTTGCTTCATTTGGTGCTAACATTGCACCACCCCGTGGATTCGGACCGTTTTATTTTGAAATTAATGGCCAGATCTACCACCGCACTGGAACACTTCACCCAGAAATAGGACAACCACCAAAATTTGCACAATTATGCATAATTGATACAAATGAAGCTACAGAATGGATGGAACCTGAAAGAAAACGAAAAGGGTGATGCTGAACTGATGAACCAAATTGCCATACATTTACAAAAAATCAGCCCATTTGCTGCAGCATATCGCATGCTAAAAGACGTCGAAGCTGAGGAGGAACAGAGGGCTATACAAAATGGGACTGAAATGCCTTCTATTATCATGGCCATTAAACAAGAACGTAAACAGGATCCCCGCCTTTACAACAAACCACCTGTAAGTGAAGTCGCAGTTGTTTTTCAAAACAATGATGGAGAGCCTCCTTTTCAAAGGGATAAATAAAATACATACATGTTCTAGAATACCCGATGCACTAGAATCGGGCCACCATCTAGTATATATATATATATATATATATATATATATATATATATATATATATATATATACACTCACCGGCCACTTTATTAGGTACACCATGCTAGTAACGGGTTGGACCCCCTTTTGCCTTCAGAACTGCCTCAATTCTTCGTGGCATAGATTCAACAAGGTGCTGGAAGCATTCCTCAGAGATTTTGGTCCATATTGACATGATGGCATCACACAGTTGCCGCAGATTTGTCGGCTGCACATCCCAAAGATGCTCCATACAAGGCAGGATGGATCCATGCTTTCATGTTGTTTACGCCAAATTCTGACCCTACCATCCGAATGTCGCAGCAGAAATCGAGACTCATCAGACCAAGCAACGTTTTTCCAATCTTCTACTGTCCAATTTCGAGGAGCTTGTACAAATTGTAGCCTCAGTTTCCTGTTCTTAGCTGAAAGGAGTGGTACCCGGTGTGGTCTTCTGCTGCTGTAGCCCATCTGCCTCAAAGTTCGACGCACTGTGCGTTCAGAGATGCTCTTAGGCCTACCTTGGTTGTAACGGGTGGCGATTTGAGTCACTGTTGCCTTTCTATCAGCTCGAACCAGTCTGCCCATTCTCCTCTGACCTCTGGCATCAACAAGGCATTTCCGCCCACAGAACTGCCGCTCACTGGATTTTTTTTCTTTTTCGGACCATTCTCTGTAAACCCTAGAGATGGTTGTGCGTGAAAATCCCAGTAGATCAGCAGTTTCTGAAATACTCAGACCAGCCCTTCTGGCACCAACAACCATGCCACGTTCAAAGGCACTCAAATCACCTTTCTTCCCCATACTGATGCTCGGTTTGAACTGCAGGAGATTGTCTTGACCATGTCTACATGCCTAAATGCACTGAGTTGCCGCCATGTGATTGGCTAATTAGAAATTAAGTGTTAACAAGAAGTTGGACAGGTGTACCTAATAAAGTGGCCGGTGAGTGTATATATATATATCTACCTATTCTATTGTGTAGACATTTATTTTATCTATTCTATGTCAGTGTAATTTTAATGTACACCGCACTAAATTGCCGGCTTTTCTATAGGACACTGGTGCATATTTCTCACAAGGCAGACGTGTGGTCCGTGTGTAATCCGTATTTTTCTCGCCCACATAGACTTTCATTGGCGCATTTTTGGAGGAATACGCTGATAATCGCAGCATGCTGTGATTTTCTTAGCCCTTTAAATACGGCAGAGAAATATACAGCTGATGGAAGCTGCCCCATAGAGAAACATTTGTCCGAGTGCAATGCGTTGTTTTTGCGCCTCTGCCTCGTCCGTGTTTCTCTCTAGTGTGACTCCGGCCTTAGAGTCAGTGCTAATCCGCTAAAGCGTTCCAGAGTTATTATCTCATAAAGTGACACTGGTCAGAATTGTAAAAAAATGACCTGGTCAGGAAGGTGAAAATAGACTGTGTGAAGAGGTTAATGTGTCTTTTCAACAGAAAAGCTTTTTAAAAGAGTTCAGTTTAGGCTATGACCATGTAAAGTGCACCTATAAAAAAAAATAGCGGTGAGCGGATGAGCTACAATATTTCCGTAACTCCTACAGAAATTAATGGCAGTTACAGAAATATTGTTTCTTTGTCGCTCTTGCTGTTATTGTAGCTTTGCCTCCTGTGGCTGAAGCCGAGACTGGAAAAATCCTATTTGAAACGTTAAAAAAATGACCCTTATAATTCTTTCACAAATGTACTATTACATCGAATATTATATGTGCAGCTTTATATTTTGTGCCATTTAACTATAGCATTAGTGTAACCCCACCTGTGCATTATTGATTGGTGCAGGTTCTACATTATTTATTTTATCTTTTTTTTTACTATTTTGAACTTGCAGAGAAATATCATCTCACAATGACTTTTGTTACTTCTGCAATTGTTTGGTTTCATTCTAAATATTTTATTAAAAAATCCCATAAAGTTAATATAACAACCCAGCTAACAGCTACCGTAAATGTGTGAGGAATGTATAATAGAAATTCTAGTTTGATAAGATTGAGGAACACTAGATTTCATCTTGTATGACAGAATGTGTGCAAATGATTGCAGCAAGTACAGGTAAAACGTTTGTTTTGTATGCGGGCGGTTTGAAAATTAGGCCTGATTATTCAAGATTCCACAGCTACTAAAGTGAGAATTATATCAATTTTCCAACTGTGTTGGTGAGTAAGCGTACCCCAAATGTAACCGTTTTCTGACATCCGTCATACATTTAATTTATATGTCGGATGTGGGTATATGGAGCAGTTCTGTTAGTTCAGATCTCTGATGGTTAACCACTTAAAAAGGTTGTTCCCAAAAGTCAAATTAACCCGTATACAATACAGGTTAACTTCTTGATCACTGGGAGTTTGACTTCTATGACCTCCGTGATTCCAAGATCAGAGCTCTAGAACCCCAAGAATTGGGTTCTGGAGCCCTATCCTGAATAGAGCTGAGATGCACATGTCAGCCTTTGCCCCATTCATTGATACAGGACTGTTCAGTTCAGTGCTTGGCCATTTCCTGTTGCCCCTTAGAGAATGAATGGAGCAGAACCTAAGCAGGTGCATATCTGCTCCATTCAGGGTGAGGCTGCAGAGCCTGCTTCTCGAGGTTCAATAGTCCTGATCTTGGGATCGCTGGGGTCCTGACGGCCAGACCACCAGCATTCAGCAAGTTACCCTTTATCCTATGCATTGAGGATAGCTTGATTTTTGTGGGAATAACCCTTTATATGTCACTATCAAATCATTGGGGATAACTTGATTTTTTGGCTAATCACTCTTTAAATGCTATTGTCAATCACTGAAAGTCACATTGAAATGCCTTAGTTGCCATTGTGCACATGTATCCACTCTCATGTATTTCATCCCCTGTGACAAATGGTACCAATTTGTTGCCCTGTCAGCTGGGGGAGCCTACAAATGGACCCTGTCACTGCAATCTTGGTGCTCCGATGAAGCCTTGGCCTGAGCTTCACAGAAGAACGTCAACACTATACAATGCAATACTGTGTAAAGCAAAATAAAAAAACAATGGGGAATTGTGTTTTTTGTCCATCGTTTCACCATTCTCAGAATTTTGTCTCTCATTTTCCAGAGTTGTAAAATGAATGGTATCATTCAAAACTACGGTATATCTTGTCCCACAAATAAACAAGACTTCATATGGCTATTTGAATGGGAAAAAAAGTTATGACTATTGGAAGAAGATTAGAAACACAAAAAAGAAAATTGACCATGACAATAAGAGTTTAATGGAAACCTGTCGCCACCCCTGACTTTTTTGTGTTAGTAACTAATTGTATTCCTCCTAGAAGAACAATTCTAGAGCATCTTTGCTTCATGAATTTTTGAGTCACTTGTCAGCTGGATGTGTCCTTGAACACTCACGCTGCTCACTCAGTACTGAAAGTAGGAGCACACCTATTTGACACATGAATGTTAACACTCAGTTGTAAATGTATTCATACATTTCTGTGAGGAATAACAGAGGAATACCACAACATAGGCTTCTAAGGAATAAGTGCCCAAGAATTGTTATTTTATGAAGAATAAAGGTATTTTCTAAAACAGACATGTCAAGAGAGCAACAGCTCCTCTTTCCTGTCAGCTCTTCTGGCATGTCTGTTTTAATAAAAATAACAATTCTGGCTTATGTTTTTTGGAAATACCCATTGTGTCGTTCCTCCTGTTATTCTACCTAGACATGTATGACTGAACTGATAACTAGGTTTTACCATTCCCCTTATAAGTGGGGTGTGTCACTATGCAGCTTCTCGTTCCCAAACCCCTTTTTTTCTTTTATCTACGCAGATTGGCACTGGCAGCACTGACTGGATGGTCTTTGGCAGTCTGCATATGGACAAATCACTCAACTGATCACACCCAGTTTTCAAATTTTCCAGAGTAATAACTGAGTGTCATGATTCAGGCCGGGGTTTGTTTCTTGCTATTCTCTCCCTGATCTGGTCATGCTGGAGTTAAAGGGAACCTGTCACCCCGTTTTTTCCGTATGAGATAAAAATACCGTTAAATAGGGCCTGAGCTGTGCGTTACAATAGTGTATTTTGTGTACCCTGATTCCCCACCTATGCTGCCGAAATACCTTACCAAAGTCGCCGTTTTCGCCTGTCAATCAGGCTGGTCTGGTCAAATGGGCGTGGCGCCATCGCTGTTTCTTCCCCCAGATTTTGCTTATTTTTCCGTTGGTGGCGTAGTGGTTTGCGCATACCCAACTGCCGAATCCACTGCACAGGTGAGGAAAAAGAGCGTGATCTGCGCAATTCCCCTGGTGATCGGTGGGGGCGGCCATCTTCCTGAGGCCGCGCATGCACAGATGGAGCGCTCTGCTGCCCGGGGATTCAGGAAAATGGCCACGGGATGCCGCGCATGCGCAGATGGAGATCGCGGCGGCCATTTTCCTGAAGCCAGCGAGGCTAAGTGCCAGAATTGGTGTATCTTAGAGATGCGCCTTTTCTAGGGCGGCTGAGTGCTGATGTTTTAAGCCAAGGCAGCCAATATCCATGTCTCTTTCCTATGCTATTAATATCAGCCCGCAGCTGTCTGCATACCCTTTGCTCATTATTAATTCTAGGGGGACCCCATGTCATTTTTTGGGGGCTCCCCTATTTTAATAGCTAGAAAAGAATAAGTGTACAGCCGTGAGCTGATATTAATAGCTGTCAGGACTCTGAACATTTTTTACCTTTTTGTGCATTACTGCCCTTTTCCAAGATGGCGTCTTTGGTCTCATGTACACTGTGTCTTCCTGCTATAAAACTCCACCCCAGCCTTCAGTCTGTGCTAGAGTATTCTGCCTTGCATCCAGCTCCTGACCTCTGATTACTCCCTGGCTATATACCTGCTCCTGTGAACCTGTGTGGTGATCCTGCTACTCTGCTCTGAGTTCCTGCTGCATACACCAGTTTCCAGTAATCCTCCTTCACCTGCTGCTCGTGTTTACTTCCATCTCATTTGCTGGACATGTAAGCTGTTTCTGCTCTGCAAAAACCTGAGACTATTAACCAGGCCTCCCTGGTTGAGCTAAGATATGATTTGAACTGCCTTATAAGCTTATCTATCTGTGTTTTGACTAAGACAAGGATTTATTCGTGTCAAGTATCCTCAACAATAACTGTGCTTCATAGACTTTCTGCTTGATTGCATTTTCCTCTGAAGTTTCCTATAGACTGCTAAGCTGCGTTTAATATTTACACCAAGTGTTGTGGACTTGAGTTTTTCTCTGCACCTGTTTGAATCACTGTGAGATAATATAGACTTTACCACTTATAAAACTGTGTCCTGTAGTTGTCTTGTTCCACGCAAAGAGTCTCCTGAGTTATCCCCTATAACTATTACAGGATACTCTAGCCATAAAAAAAGGAGACTGCTGGAACAATGACTGCAGAGAGCAGATTAGAGCAGGTGTTTTCTATAATTAGATCACTGCAGAAAGATGTGGAAGGTCTGCAAAATAAGTTTGGAAAAATAAGTTTGGAAGCTTTGAACACAATCAACAAGTGTTTGGACAAACTTTGAAGGACTTAAGCAACAGCATGGCAGCCCAGGAAATCAAACTTGCTGGCATAGAGTCCCAGTATGGACGGGCTTTTCAGGACATAAGCACGCAAATAGCTGCCCAAGTGACTATACCCTCTGGGCAACCGCCACCAGCTAGCCCACCTAAGTTGCCCCCATTCAGATTTAATGGTGATCGCGACAAATTTCGTGGCTTTGTGAATCAATGTATGCTTTATTTTGATGTGCATGCTGACCGTTTTCCTACTGATAGATCCAAAGTATTGTGTGTAATATTGCTACTGACCTCACGAGCGCTCGCCTGGGCGAATCCGATGATTGAGTCTCGTGACCCACGGTTAAATAACTTGGCCGCTATGGCATTAATGTTTGATGACCCTAATCGCCGTGCAACCGCTGAATCTGCTTTGTTGTCTTTACGCCAGGCTAAACGTTCTGTTATTGAGTATGCCACTGAATTCAGGTGATTAGCGGTAGATACCAATTGGGACAGTTATGCACAATTGCCTATTTTTAAAAGGGGTCTGTCTAGTATTATAAAAGATGAACTAGCTCGCTCTGAGTCACCACAAGAGCTAGAGACATTTATACAGCATTGTGTGCGCATAGACATTCGCCTTACTGAGCGTAGGCAGGAGAAATTTGCTGCATATAACCGTATTTCTAACTTTTCCCTTCCTTCCAAAGAGCCTGCAGGTAAAACCTCTCGGGAGGTGGAGGAGGTGCCCATGCAAATTGATTCCGTTCAGAGGCGCGAGATCAATGAGCGCCGGGAGCATCGCCTTCGTGAAAGTCTGTTTCTACTGCGGCCAGTCTGACCACTTCTTGATCAATTGTCCTAAGTGTCCTAAACGGCCTAACAAGGTGCTAGCAGCAGTAGGGGAGTATGACAACTGTGATGATGAATCTGGCATCTCTGAATGTAGCCTGCCTTTAAACGCTGTATTCCATTCACTTTCTATGACTTCAACCCCCAAGGAGCTGAAGGAGAAGAACTCTCACTGTTCTCTCCCTATAAAGATCCTGTGTTCAGGACAGTGGATTTCCAGTGCAGCTATGATTGACTCAGGTGCAGGTGGCAATTTCATGGATATCGCATTTGCCAAGGAACATGGTATTGAAATTCAGCAACGAGCCTCTCCAATTACCATGGAAACAGTGGATGGGTCACCTTTAATCTCTGGGCCTGTGGATCAGGAGACCGTACCCCTTGAAATTTTGTTGGAGCCTAATCATCAGGAGCAACTTTCTTTCTTGCTAATTTCTTCTCATTTTCCTGTGATTTTAGGCATTCCTTGCTTGCGTTCTCAGAACACAATTATCAGCTGGGAGACCAAGGAGATTATCTTTCCAACAAGGAGCAACTCAGCATTAACAGAAGCTGTCCCTGAGTCCACGGCTACGGAACCACATGTACAGGTATTTTCTTTACCTCCAGCATATAAAGAGTTCTCTGACATCTGTGACAAGAAGAATGCAGATCAGCTTCCTCCACACAGGTATTATGACTGTCCCACTGAGCTGCTTCCTGGGGCAGCTATTCCTTTTGGTAACGTATACCCTTTGGTGGCACCTGAGCTTCAAGCCTTAAAGGAGTATATTGATGAAAATCTGGCCAAAGGCTTCATACGTCCTTCTTCCTCACCAGCAGGGGCACCTATATTTTTTTGTAAAAAAGAAGGATGGGACCCTGAGACCCTGTGTTGACTATCGGGAACTCAATAAGGTAACCGTATGAAACCGTTACCCTTTGCCTCTGATTCCCGAATTACTGGAAAGGGTCTGCCATGCTAAGGTGTTCTCTAAACTGGATATTCGTGGGGCTTATAATTTGGTGCGTATTCGTCCAGGGGATGAGTGGAAGACAGCATTCCGATGCCAGTATGGACATTTTGAATATATTGTGATGCCCTTCGGGCTTTGTAATGCCCCTGCAACGTTTCAACACCTTGCTAATGACATTTTCAGAGATTTGTTGGACCAGTTTGTGGTGATCTATTTGGATGATATTCTAATCTTTTCTGACTCTCTACAGGAACATGAAGAACATGTCAAAGCTGTTTTAAGACGTCTGAAAGAGAACCATCTGTATATCAAGCTGGAGAAATGTGAGTTCCATCGTTCTGAGATACAGTTCTTAGGTTATATCATCTCTCCCCAGGGGCTGAACATGGAATCTGGTAAGATTCAGGCTATCCTTGACTGGCCAGTACCCAAGAACGTTAAGGAGGTCCAACATTTTATTGGTTTTGCAAATTTCTACAGACGCTTCATTCAAAATTTTTCTGATATTGTCCGTCCCATTACTTCCTTGACAAAGAAGGAAAAGCCCTTTAAGTGGTCATCACAGGCTCAAGAAGCTTTTGATCGGCTTAAGATCTGTTTCACATCAGCACCGCTGTTGATACACCCAGATCCAACACTTTCATTCATTGTGGAGGTGGACGCTTCTGATAATGCTTTGGGGGCTATTCTCTCCCAAAGAACTGGAGAGAAGGGTCTGCTACATCCTTGTGCTTTCTTTTCCCGTAGACTAACCTCAGCAGAGAAGAATTACGATGTGGGAGACAAGGAATTGCTGGCTATTATTGCAGCTTTCAAAGAATGGAGGCATCATCTGCAAGGAGCTGCACAACAGATCATAATGCTAACTGACCATCGCAATTTAGAGTTCCTTAGATTCGCTAGATGTCTTTCTCCTCGTCAGGCTCGTTGGAGCTTATTTTTAAATCAATTTAACTTTGTTATCTCGTACCATCCAGGTTCTCGTAATGGGAAGGCTTTATCCCGAATCCATGCTGCGGATTCCGTAACTGGAGCCCCGTCCAAGACCATTCTATCTGATGCCAATTTCATCGGAGTTATCCACAATCAGGACTTGTGGAAGGAGTGCAGGGAGGCCTATGACGGTGATGTATTTCTGGCCAACCCACCTGTGGATATTAATCTTGTCTTTAAGGGTGGCATGTGGTTCAGAGATCGAGGTATCTACGTCCCTGAGGTCAACTGTCTGCAGATCCTCAAGTTGGTACATGACTCCAAGTTGGCTGGTCACAGGGGGTACAGAAGACACAAGAGTTCCTGAGCCGATTCTTCTGGTGGCCAACTTGCCTGAAGGATACCAAGGACTATGTTCTCTCTTGCGAGGTATGTGCCCGTTCCAAGACTCCTCATGTGGCACCTACGGGTCTTCTACAACCATTACCTGTTCCGTCCCGCCCTTGGGGGTCTATATCAATGGACTTTATTGTGGAGCTGCCTACATTGGGGGGCATGAATACAATCATGGTGGTAGTTGATCGCCTGACTAAAGCTGCTCATTTTGTTCCATGCACCGGCCTCCCCTCAGCTAAAGATATAGTGAACTTGGTTATACAGAATGTCTTTCGGTTGCATGGGGTTCCGGATGAGATCATCTCTGACAGTGGAGTACAGTTCACTTCAAGATTCTGGAAGGGGTTTTGCTCTGCACTCTATATTAATGTCTGTCTCTCTTCCTCTCACCATCCCCAGACAAATGGTCAGACTGAGTATACCAACCAGACGCTGGAACAATATCTAAGATGCTATGTCAGCCATCTTCAGGATGATTAGTTGGAGTTGCTGCCGTTAGCCGAATTTTCATATAATAATTCTCAGAGCGCCTCCACTAAATTTACACCTTTCTTTGCCAATCTGGATCATCCGTGTATTTTACCTAGGTCTCCAATTAATTCTCCGGTTCCGGCAGTGGAGGAAAGGCTGACTGCGATGAGACAAAATCTGGAGGTTCTGAAGGAATCCCTGACCACAGCTCAAGAACGTTATAAGAGATCGGCTGATAGATTCCGTAAACCTGCACCCATATTCAAGGTAGGAGATTCCGTGTGGTTAGCAACTAAGAATCTGAAGTTAAACGTTCCTGCACAAAACTTGGACAGAAATTCATTGGCCCTTTCAAGATCAACGGTATTGTGAGCTCTGTGGCCTGCCGGCTGAAGCTGCCTAGGACTATGAAGGTACACCCAGTTTTTAATGTATCTTTACTAAAGCCTGTATCTCCTAATACCTTCCAGGGATGTGTTGTGCCACCTCCGCAGCCTGTGGCGATTGATGGGCAAGAACAATTTGTGGTGGAGGAAATTATTGATTCCAGGATTCGAAGGAATCAACTTCAATATCGGATAAGATAGCAGGGATATCCCCGTGAAGAAGACTCTTGGGAACCTGTGGAAGATATCAATGCCCAACAGAAAATTTCTCGTTTTCATCAGAGATTCCCTGAGAAACCAGGTCCAGGATCATCCTGAGGCCGCTTCTAAGGAGGGAGTAATGTCAGGACTCTGAACATTTTTTACCTTTTGTGCATTACTGCCCTTTTCCAAGTTGGCGTCTTTGGTCTCATGTGCACTGTGTCTTCCTGCTATAAAACTCCACCCCAGCCTTCAGTCTGTGCTAGAGTATTCTGCCTTGCATCCAGCTCCTGACCTCTGATTACTCCCTGGCTATATACCTGCTCCTGTGAACCTGTGTGGTGATCCTGCTACTCTGCTTTGAGTTCCTGCTGCATACACCAGTTTCCAGTAATCCTCCTTCGTCTGCTGCTCGTGTTTACTTCCATCTCATTTGCTGGACATGTAAGCTGTTTCTGCTCTGCAAAAACCTGAGACTATTAACCAGGCCTCCCTGGTTGAGCTAAGATATGATTTGAACTGCCTTATAAGCTTATCTATCTGTGTTTGGACTAAGACAAGGATTTATTCGTGTCAAGTATCCTCAAGAATAACTGTGCTTCATAGACTTTCTGCTTGATTGCATTTTCCTCTGAAGTTTCCTATAGACTGCTAAGCTGCGTTTATTATTTGCACCAAGTGTTGTGGACTTGAGTTTCTCTCTGCACCTGTTTGAATCACCGTGTGATAATATAGACTTTACCACTTATAAAACTGTGTCCTGTAGTTGTCTTGTTCCACGCAAAGAGTCTCCTGAGTTATCCCCTATAATTATTACAATAGCATGGGAAGCTCTATGGGTATTACTCCCTTCCCAGGCTATAAACATCTGTCCCCAGTCGCTGGCTTTCCCTCTGTTGGTTGAAAAAATTGCACTGGACCCCACGCCCTTTTTTTCCGTAAAATAATGTTTTATTAATTAAATACATGTCCAGTAACTTGCACACACACTGTACTAATTGTATTTGTCACTAACTATATATATTACTGTATGTAATCCATCTCTTCTATCCTGTCGGTTCCTGCAGTGATTTTACAAAAGCCGGCAGATGAATAGATGAATTACCGGCTTTTCTTCTATCTATCTTTCTGTGCAATATATATATATATATATATATATATATATATATATATATATATATATATATGTGTGTGTGTGTGTGTGTGTTACTAACATGTGTATATACAGTACAGACCAAAAGTTTGGACACACCTTCTCATTTCAAGAATTTTCTGCATTTTCATGACTATGAAAATTGTACATTCACACTGAAGGCATCAAAACTATGAATTAACACATCTGGAATTATATACTTAACAAAAAAGTGTGAAACAACTGAAATTATGTCTTATATTCCAGGTTCTTCAAAGTAGCCACTTTTGCTTTGATGACTGCTTTGCACACTCTTGTCATAGTCACATAGCACAGCCCACGTAGTATATAGCACAGCCCACGTAGTATATAGCACAGCCCACGCAGTATATAACACAGCCACATAGTATATTGGCCAGCCACGTAGTATATTGCACAGCCCACATAGTATATAACACAGCCCATGCAGTATATAACACAGGCCATGCAGTATATAACACAGCCCATGTAGTATATAACACAGGCCACATAGTATATAGCACAGAGACGTAGTATATATCACCACCCATGTAGTATATAACACAGCCCACGCAGTATATAACACAGGCCACATAGTATATAACACAACCCATGTAGTATATAGCACAGCCCACGTAGTATATAACAGCCCACGTAATATATAGAAAGTGGGCACCATATCCCTATGTGGGATATATACTCACCTTCCGGCGGACCCCGGATCCAGCCCAGGCCTTTCCCAGTAATGCATTGCAGCAGTAACACGTGATGATGTAGTTGTCTCACGAGACCGTTATGTCATCTCCAGTCATTGCCGCAATGGATTCTTGGGACCGGAGCGTCGAGAGGAGCAGGAAAGGCGCCGGAAGGTGAGAATATTATGATTTTTTTTTAATATTATTTTTAACATTAGATCTTTTTACTAGTGATGCTGCATAGGGAGCATCAATAGTAAAAAGTTGGTCACACAAGGTTAATATCAGAGTTAACGGACTGCGTTATGCCGCGGTGTAACTCAGTCCGTGTAATGGGCTGCTAAACCGCTATGGGGACACTGAGTGGAGGGAGCACTGACTGGAGGGGAGTAGGGAAGGGGAATTCGTGGCCGACTGTGCCCGTCGCGGATTTCCGTGACAGACAAACAGACGGAAGTACCCCTTAGACGATTATATAAATAGATTCTATGTGTATATTTATTTTCTATCTATTCTAACCCGTCAGTGTGATTTTACTGTACACCGCACATGAATTACCGGCTTTTCAAAGGACACCGATGCATAAAAAACATACAGCGCTCGCATGGTGCGAGTGCTATGTGGGTTTTTTGCACCCAAAGACTTGCATTTGCGAGACTTGGCTGATATATGCCTAAAGTTGCAGCATGCTGCGATTTCACTCACACATGGAATACGTCCGAGAAAAATAATGGTGATGCGAGCTTCCCCATAGATTAACATTGGTCCGAGTGCTATGCGATGTTTTCTCGCATAGCACTCGTCCGTATTACACGCTAGTGTGACGCCGGCCATAGTCTGTAGCTGTAACCTAATCCCTCAGTGAAAGCAGATATGAAGACGGATTTGAGCAATTTTGAGAGTAAATAAGTCAATGATCCATTCAGTAGATAAGAAGACTGATAAGCAGAGAAAAAGACATTCTAAGATACATTACAATATTTCTTCTCTTATTTGTGTACTGTTAATTAATGGAAATATTGAAAGTGTGTTTGTTTACCGGCTTGTCAACTCTAATCAAAGCCAGCTCGTGAGTGAAATGTCACTGACAAGATCCTACTGAGCGTAAGTCTAAATTGACAACCAGAGAATGCTTAGTAGAGCAGAGACTAGCCCAGCCCTGATGACCCTTTGTTTCAGGTTGAGGGCAAGGGCTGAGGCAGTGATCGCAGCTTCTTCTACCTGATGATGGTTTATTTGAGTATCCCAGCATGCACTGGTGATTCTCAAAAAAAGTTTCATCAAACAGGAAGAAATTTAAAAAAAAAAAAGCAGTTAGTATAGAAAGGGAGCATAGACAGACATTTAGGAGTAAAAGAAATGTTACTTTCCAACCACCCATTTAACTTTTAACTCTTTAAGTAGCTAAGTTGTTAGTGATGCCTCCGTAATCACCTGAAAATCTAGTCAACATTTGGAAATGCATGACTGAGCTAAAGTATAAGTAAGCCGACAATTGTCTTTGAGACTCCGTGGCAGGGCTCCTTTGCAAGTTCTGTCATTTTCACTGCAAGAAAAAGTAAATCAAGCTGCACTATGTTTTCTGTTAAAATGACCAACACTCTAACGGAAACTAAGTAGACCCCCTTATAGATGATGGTGTATGTTTGGTGCCATTTGTGTCCATAACAAGACGGATCATTTTCCTTCAGAGCTCTGTTTTTCTGCTAGTATAATCGAACAGAAAAATACAACTCCAAATGCTAGTGTGAACATACCCAAAGTTATACCCAGGATTGATGAAAGGTAATCGATTGTGACCTCTAAAGTCAATCAATAGCCTAGCTAGTGATGTCAATATAGATGGCATCGCTGGAACCATTGATGGTTGCCAGTGACGTCTAATACGGAATGTCAATGTTGTGGACTAGTAATCCAAGAATAGAGCTGGTGGCACCATATTAGCAGGAGATATAAAAAGTGAAGTGCCCCTATCTGTATTTTGTGAGGGTGGGGGGTGGGTTAGCAAATGTGTCGCTTATACTGTTTTGTAACTGGTGAAATGTAAGCGCTTCATCTAATTGTTATAAATGGTAAATTATTATGTATATACAGTATCATTAGCTCTGCGACAGTATTTTTTACACCTAAAAGTTGTGCAATTTGGTGCAAGAGTATTTACATCTTCTGTCTCAAAAGTCGGACCTGCTTCTTTTACATTGGAGAAATATCCTGTTGATATGTCACTATTGTCTGTCTTGAACCAGCCTACAACTCAGCAATATCCAAAACTAGAGATCCAATCAGCCGCCCAAACTTCCATTTAATATGTGCAGTTTGTATAAAGTTTCAAAAACAGAACTGATGCGCCATATGACTTTATTTTCCATGGCAGCAGCTGTCTGGAGCTGGTCGCCGCAGAAGCACGGGCCAAGACCAATATGACTTTTCAGTTGAAAGGGATTTCCCTTATGCCGCAATCTGATAGATATAAGTGAGAATATTATGGAAACTTAGAAAACTAAACTTTTATTTTTCTTATTTGCGAACTTTTGGTCCAAGAAAACCACACCAAACTTAAGCAACTCATGGTTGCTTTGATTTGATGCACTTCGCTAAGGTTGGCAGTGGGCAGTCTCCTTTCCTCATCCCAGGGCCTATACCCTGCATGTTTCATATTTACATTCTCTTCTAGACTTAAACTGTACTTTCAACAAACTTTGAATAAATCAACAATACAGGGCAATATAAGAAACTGTGTAATAAATCTTATCAGAGAATGCTACTTCTATTTCCCCTTATGATCTACTTCTCTCCGTCCCCTCATGCCTCCCGAATAGCTGAACTTCATCTTACTCAAGACAAGATAGACTGCCAGCACAGTGAGGTGTCGGGTTTAATTTTCTGTTAGAGATTGGAAAGGTGAAGGTCAGAAGCACAGAAAGATTGTGTTGAGTGTTCTAACTAGTATTTGTTTTCACCCCAGAGCTGGATTCACATCTACACTAATCAGTACTGTTGTATAATTTCCTTCATGCTGTTGCTTTTGTCTGTGTGCTAACTACAGAATGAAGAGCAAGAATCCCTCTTGCCTCTTTTTTTTGCTGTGTATGTTAAATGTTATAGCAACTAGCTTCTACCCACTAGCTCAGAGCCAATTGCAAATTAAGAGACTGAGCCTGATAAGGAGAAAAATAGTAAAAATACAGATTACAAGTCATATTAATGCCAAATATAGTGTTATTCCTCATGTTCACACACAGGAAGGCTTATTCTGAAAAGTTACTTGAAAGTATAGCTCCCCTTTAATCTTCTCAATTCCACTTTTCCTACTATTGTCCTTTGTTTTTTTCATTTACTAAAAGTGCTGCATTAAAAAATGCACTAACTGCATGCGTGATCACTGCATTAGAGAGTGACATTATTGCCTTTGTACTCACTTTTCCGATATTTAGTTGCCTTGAGCCTCAACATTTGAAAAGAAAAATGCTCCATGAATTCTATAACTAATAGCATCATCTCAAATTAAAGCGCGGCACAAATATACAACATTGTTTACAACGTTATATCTTCGCGTGTGAGAGATATTAGGCAAATGCAAAGCATGGAGCAGCAGACATAACCATTTTTATTGGAAAGATGTTAAAAAGTTAATGAAAAAGTATTACACATACAGACTGCAATGTGTTTGGGACAGGGATTTATTATGGGCTTATTACTATACTGTGCACTGGTAGGATTGCATAATAATAAATATGTATTAACTTCTGTACAGAGTAAGCACCCATAATAAACTCACAGCTTTGTAATAAGCAAATATAAATGCTAGATTATCATAAATACCTGGCTCTACAGAGCAATTTGTTATCAGAAATTGTGATGTGTTATTTATGAATATTGTCATAAAAAAAATAAAAAAAATAAATATATCTGGATGTTTTCCTGAGACTAGAAAATAATACCACTGCATAGGAATCTATGATTTGCTGTGAATTTGCTCTTCCTTCTAAAGATGGGAAAAAAAATTGAAATGCTCCAGAGATGAGCCCTCTTTATTTTTTTAATGAAAGGCTGTATAATATATTTTCTGTATGGTTGCTGCAGCTGTCAAGGAAAGAGCCTCAGCTCAGCTCCATTATGGGAGACGCAATACCCCGTCCTATGGCATTGAGTTCCACAGAGGGGCCAGTGCTGATTGACAGCTTGTCACTATGACGTCTTATTCCATCTCTGTTATGGAGAAAATTAATGTCACACCAGCAGCCTTATGACTCGCTGTCATCTTAGAAGCGCTCACCTTTTATCAATGCTCTAAATAACATTTCAAGCCCATCGTCTCACAGTGGACAATCCGGTCAAGGGACATTAAATCGGATGACTGTGAAATGTCATAATAGAAATCGAATGCTAACAACTTCTTTTCTAAACTAGCTCCTACGGTTTTTAAACTGTGACAAGGGGAACCAAGGGTTCAGCACACCCGTTCTGAAAAGGTCATACAATCTCTCTTGGTCTGCTAGCCATTAGAGGACTTTATCCTTAAAGAAGAGAAAAAAATCTTTGAAGGATTTTACATTATCGGTTCAGGATGTATGTCCATTTAATTTACAGGGCTCCAACTTTCAGCTGCCAATAGGCTAAATAGACCTAATCTTGTCTTGTCTGATGACTTTTCCATCTAGATGTAGGGTCAACTCATTAGCTGTCTTATCTATGAACATCTTGTAGACTTATGCGTCGCCGAGAGGAAAAGTCATACATACATTTTGATTCTGTAGTGGCATAATAATTTATATAGGTTTTTCTACATGTCACAGGGCAAGGGGACAAAAAAGAAGCAGATAAAACAGACAATCAATAGAAATGATGACAATTGTGTAATTATTATAAGAGGCTCAGCCATCTGTCTTTTTAGTACAATATCTACGGGTCATTGGCCACGAAAGAAAATATGGCAATTATAATCTAGGCAGACTAGCGCTGCACACACTTGCTAGAAAGGTGCCTTGGGTGACCCGTACAAGTCTGAAAAACATAGTCTTTTTTTTTTATGAATATGATTCTTCTTTTCTGCGTATGTACGCTACTATCTATATGTACAGCGCACAACAAAATACAATGCAAAAGTAAGAAAATCCAGAGAGAACTAATAATATGTTACCGGGACTATTACATCTAACTTTGAAAATACCCATGCAATAAAAATAAATTAGTTTCATCCCCATTGAGAATATCTGACTATTCAGTTTTATCATTTAAACCTTTCCCGTTACAAACGTTAAAATTAGACATTTTGTATTTAGAATTGTTCTCTTTGGTGTGATACTACTACTTCATAGTAATAACATGCAGAAAAATCACTACATCTATAAAACATTAAGGGAAACATTAAAAGGTCACATTTACTTTTACAACCCATTTAATCCTTTCCCTGCCAAGGACATATTTCATATGTCCTTGCAGGTGACACTTCAGTAGCAAAGGGTGTATAAGATACGTCCTGGCTAGTAATGGCCAAATCTCAACCTGGATCGCAGCTACAGAAGGAATATCAGGCTCATCTTCAAAATGTGACCAGAATCACCATAGTGGTCACGATCTAGACAGAGATGTCATTAATTAACATAAAAGCTGCAGATGTGTACAGCTCGCACTTCTGACTCTAACTGCAATACATGCAAGGCCAGCGTTAGCAGCAGGCAGACCAGGCAGCTGCCTAGGAACCCTGCTCCCCAGCTAGTGGCGTGCTGCTAATAGCGGCACATCACACAGAGGCTATGGGGCCCGTTAGTCAGGGGGGCCCCCCTGCCACCAGCGCTGACTCCCCCCGCCGCCACCGCCGTCACATTCAACTATGCTGGTGTCTATGACGCCGGTACAGTTCAAAGCAATGATGGACGTGAGAGTGTCAGATGACGCTCCCTCTCCCATCATTCCCCTCAGCCTCTGACACTGCTGGTGCTCGATGACATCACTTCATCACACACCAACTGTGTGCCGCTGCTGAGACTGGAGTCGAGCCTGGAGCAGCACGGGGCACGAGGTGAGGATTGTGTGTTTTTTTAAATATATCAGTGAGTGAGTACTGGACTATGGGGCCATTCTCGGGTGGGCTGTATTATATTCTATGGGTGGCTACATTATATTATATGGGGGGCTGTATTATATTCTATGAGGGAGGATTGTGTTATACTCTTTGATGGGGCTACATTATATTCTATGGGGAGGTGGGTTGTATTATATTCTATGGGGGGATTACATTATATTCTATGGGGAGGTAGCCTGTATTATATTCTATGAAGGAGGATTGCATCATACTCTTTGATGGGCTACATTATATTCTATGGGGAGGTGGTCTGTATTATATTCTATGGGGGGCTACATTATGTTCTATGGGGGCTGTATTATATTCTATGAGGGAGGACTGCATCATACTCTTTGATGGGGCTACATTATATTCTGTGGGGAGCTGTATTATATTCTATGAGGGAGGATTGCATCATACTCTATGAGGGGGCTACATTATACTATATGAGGGGGGTTACATTGTATTCTATGGGGGGCTGCATTATATTCTATTGGGGGCTAGATTATATTGTATGGGGGGCTTCTTTATACTCTATGAGGGGGCTACATTATATTCTATGGGGGGGCTCCATTATACTATATGAGGAGGGCTACATTGTATTCTATGGATGGCCAACATTATACTATATAAGGGGGCTGCATTATATTCTAGAGGGGCTGCATTATATTCTATGGGGGGCTGCATTATATTCTATGGGGGGCTGCATTATACTATATGAGGGTGCTGCATTATATTCTATGGGGGGTTACATTATATTGTATGGTGGGGCTGTATTATACTCTTGAGGGGGCTACATCATATTCTGTGGGGTGGCTGGATTATATTCTGTGGGGTGGCTGCATTATACTCTGAGGGGTGGCTGCATTATTTTCTATGGGGTGGCTGCATTATACTGTATTGAGGACTATGGAGAATACATTATAGTTATATGAAGAACTATGGGGTGCATTATACTATGGGAAGTGGATTGTACTACATGGATGACTATGGCAGTGCATTATACTATATGGAGCACTATGAGGAGTGTATTATACTATATGGGGGACTGAGTAGTGTATTTTAATATATGGACAACTATGAGGAGTGTATTATACTATATGGAGGACTGAGAAGTGTATTATACTATACGGGGGACTATGGAGAGTGTATAATACTATATGGAGCGCTATGAGGAGTGTATTATACTATATGGAGGACTGAGCAGTGTATTTTAATATATGAAGAACTATGAGGAATGTATTATACTATATGGAGGACTGAGGAGTGTATTTTAATATATGGAGGACTATGAGGAGTGCATTATACTATATGGAGGATTATGGGAACTGTATAATACTATATGGAGGACTGAGGAGTGTATTTTAATATATGAAGTACTATAGGGAGTGTATTATACTATATGGCGAACTATAGGGAGTGTATTATACTATATGGAGGACTATGGGAAGTGTATTATACTATATGGAGGACTATGGGTGTGCTTTTTACAATATGGAGGACTGTGGTGCACATTATAATATATGGAGGACTATGGGGTGTATTATACTAAACAAGCAAAATGCTGCATATTCATCGAGACATTAGCTTGTTTATGCTGGAACAGAAATGATTGTTTTCAGCTGCACATTGCCGATGTAAACTGTAGATGTGCTACTGATAACAAGATACTGTATGGTACAGATTGATCTAATAGTGATTGTTCTGTTCCCATCATTCTTTCTCAGTTGGTGTAAAGGGGCCAGGAAACAAGTGTCGAACGACTTCAATATTGTCAATCACACTCGTTTAACGGCCTGAACTCAGAGCATGTAAATACAATAGAAATGCTTCTGTGTGATGTGCAATATGTTAGCATTTGGGGCCCCATTTTAAACTTTTGCCTAAGGCCCCACTTTGCCTACAACCGGCCCTGAATACATGATATCTAAGTGAGCTACAGATTGCTTTAGTAGATGCGATTCAGACTGAGACACAGCCTTCTAAATTGATTTCTTCCTTTCCTGTTTACAGTAGGAGAGAGGAAAGTTGCAGGAATCTGTCAGGCTGCAGCAGCAGGGACAGGAGAGAGAAGATGAGTGATCTCCCCCAGTCTTAGTGTAATGCTAGTTGTTTCACTTCTGCAAACTAAATTAAAAAAAAAAATAATAAATTGCCCTTTTTCCTTATATGGTTCTTTATTGGGGAGCAAACCCTATAAGTATTTGGTAAAGAATGAAAAGTAATACAGTCTTATGAACCCTAAAGTGGTACCAATAAATACTACAGTCTGTCACAACAATAAGATAAGCTTTCGCCCAGCTCCGTAGTTGAATTTTTTTTTTTAAAGTTACTACTCTTACATTATGGCAAAACACACAATTTTTTTGATAAATTAGATTTTATTGTAAAAAATTGCTAAACTATAAATAAACTATACATATTTGGTATCATCGTATTTGTATAAAATTAATACTCGAGTATAAGCCGAGATTTTCAGCCCACTTTTTTGGGCTAAAAGTAACCCTCTCAGCTTAAACTCGAGTCATACCCAGGGGTCAGCAGGGGAGGGGGAGCGGTACTGTGCAATAACTCACCTGCTCCTGGCGTGGTCCCTGCACATCTTTTCCCCAGTGCCGGCAGCTTCTTCCTGTAGTGAGCGGTCACATGGTACCACTCATTACAGTAATGAATATGGACCCCACTCCCATAGGGGTGGAGCCGCATATTCATTACTGTAATGAGAGGTACCATGTGACCGCTCACTACAGGAAGAAGCTGCCGGCGCCGGAAAACAGACGTGCAGCGACGGCACAAGGAGCAGGTGAGTATGATGGGGGGCAGTGCGCAATATTCACCTGCTCCCCGTTCCACCGTCGGCGCCACTGTCTTCCCCATCCTCTGCAGTGACGCTCAGGTCAGAGGGCGCGATGACGCGATGAGAGTGCGATGACGCGATTAGTGCGCGCCGCCCTCTGCCTGAACGTCAGTGCAGAGGACGGGAAGACACAGCAGAGGTCAGCGGTGGAACGCGGAGCAGGTGAATATAGCAAATGCCGTGGGCCTGAGAGGTGAGTATATGATTTTTTTTAATTTTTTTAATTGCAGCAACAGTATATGGGGCAAATATCTGTATGGAGCATTTTATGGGCCATGTGCAGCATTATATGGGGTAATTATATGTATGGGGCCATGTGCAGCATTATATGGGGCAATTATCTGTATGGGGCCCATGTGCAGCATTATATGGGGCAAATATCTGTATGGGGCCATGTGCAGCACTATATGGGACAATTATCTGTATGGGGCCATGTGCAGCTTTATATAGGGCAAGTATCTGTATGGGGCCATGTGCAGCATTATATGGGGCAAATATTTGTATGGGGCCATGTGCAGCATTATATGGGGCAGATATCTGTATGGAGCATCTTATGGGGCCATGTGCAGCATTATATGGGGCAAATATCTGCATGGAGCATCTTATGGGGCCATGTGCAGCATTATATGGGTCAAATATCTGTATGGAGCATCTTATGGGGCCATGTGCAGCATTATATGAGTCAAATATCTGTATGGAGCATCTTATGGGGCCATGTGCAGCATTATATGGGGCAAATATCTCTATGGAGCATCTTATGGGGCCATGTGCAGCATTATATGGGGCAAATATCTCTATGGAGCATCTTATGGGGCCATGTGCAGCATTATATGGGGCAAATATCTCTATGGAGCATCTTATGGGGTCATAATCAACATTTGTACAGCATTATATGGGGCATATTTTAGTATGGAGCATCTTATGGAGCCCATGATAAACTGTTTGGAGCATTATATGAGGCGTATTTTGTATGGAGCATCTTATGGGGCCATCATGAACTGTATGGAGCATTATATGGGGCTCCTGATTCAATATGGATATTCAAAAACACTTAACCTACTGATGTCTCAATTAATTTTACTTTTATTGGTATCTATTTTTATTTTTGAAATTTACAAGTAGCTGCTGCATTTTCCACCCTAGGCTTATACTCGAGTCATTATGTTTTCCCAGTTTTTTGCGTCAAAATTAAGGGGGTCGGCTTATACTCGGGTTGGCTTATACTCAAGTATATACGGTATTTATCTCAATTAGTGAGCAAAATAAAAAAAAAAGAATTTCAGAATCACTGTTTTTTGTTACATTGTCTCACAAAATATCAAAATATGAAATATAAAAGAGGTAAAAAAGTGTCATACACCCCATATTGGCACTAATCAAAAATAAAACTTGTCATACCAAACATAAGCCCTGATCCAGTTCTTTCAACACAAAAAAAAAAAAATGATGTCTCCCAGAACATTGGGACACAAATATATATATAATTTTTTACAAAGTATTTTTATTGTGAAAACACAGTAAAACAGAAAAAAACTTTATGAATGTGGCATATCATTAATTATGCTTGCCCACAGAGTAAAGGCAATATGTCAATTATGCCACACAGGTAACACACAAAAAAGAGCCATAACAGTAGAAAAAATAGTAATTTTCACTTGTTGTCATCTGTTGCACATTACTTTCTTGAAGACACTATTGGGGTCATAATGGAAACTTCATTCATCAATAAAGTACTTGAAGGATGTATAACTGAAAATTACTTGGCACTCAGGAGAAATTCATTGCAATATTCAGAAATAAATTTTATTCGGTGCATCCAGCTCAACATATAAACGTTTTCGGTCTATACAAACGAGACCTTCATCAGATACAGTTGTGAATGCTGGAGCCCATAGGTGGTGTGTGTGACTCACACACACCACCTATGGGCTCCAGCATTCACAACTGTATCTGATGAAGGTCCCGTTTGTATAGACCGAAAACGTTTATATGTTGAGCTGGATGCACCGAATAAAATGTATTTCTGAATTTTGCAACGAATTTCTCCTGAGTGCCAAGTAATTTTCAGTTATACTTCACGGGTTGGATTCCTAACTTGTGCACCTCCCAAGAAACCCTGAGTGCCGGGGTCACCATTTTCCATACTTGAAGGATGTAGTCTCCAAAATGGGGTCACTTCTGGGGGGGGGTTATTTGCAGTAATAGCCCAGGAGCTGTGAAAATGCAATATGGCAACAGAAAACCATTCCAGTAGAATATACGTCCCAAACAGTGCTCCTTCCCTCCTGACCCATGTACAGTATTACACGATAACGTATAGGATATTACTATACTGAATGAAAATACGTTACGGGGTACATTATTTCTTATTGCTGTACGTCTTGTAGAAAAGAAAAAAATAAGCTAAATCTACATAGTATTGTAAAAAACTTAATTTTTCATTTTCACAGGCTAAAGTTAAAAAAAAAAATATATGAAACACCTGTTAGGAAAAAAGGTTCACAACACCCCTACGTGAACTAAATGAATAGTGTAATTTCCAAAATGGGGTCACTAATGGGGGGTTTCCTCTATATTAATTCCTTAGGGGCTCTGCAAATGCATCATTGTGAACAAAAACAAATCCAGCAAAATGTGCATGCCAACAGCCAAGTGGTGGTCCTCCCCTGCAGAGTTGTGCCGTGCGTATATAGCATATTTCTGTAATCGGCATAAATTTGGTAACAAATTGTATTTGTAGCAGCCCATCACTCTCCTTCTTGGTCAAATAGCCCTTACACAGCCTGGAGGTGTGTTTGGGGTCATTGTCCTGTTGAAAAATAAATGATGGTCCAACTAAGCGCAAACCGGATGGAATAGCATGCCGCTGCAAGATGCTGCGGTAGCCATGCTGGTCCAGTATGCCTTCAATTTTGAATAAATCCCCAACAGTGTCACCAGCAAAGCACCCCCACGCCATCACACCTCCTCCTCCATGTTCACGGTGGGAACCAGGCATGTAGAGTCCATCCGTTCACCTTTTCTGCGTCACACAAAGACACGGTGGTTGGAACCAAAGATCTCAAATTTGGACTCATCAGACCAAAGCACAGATTTCCACTGGTCTATTGTTCATTCCTTGTGTTCTTTAGCCCAAACAAGTCTCTTCTGCTTGTTGCCTGTCCTTAGCAGTGGTTTCCTAGCAGCTATTTTACCATGAAGGCCTGCTGCACAAAGTCTCCTCTTAACAGTTGTTGTAGAGATGTGTCTGCTGCTAGAACTCTGTGTGGCATTTACCTGGTCTCTAATCTGAGCTGCTGTTAACCTGCAATTTCTGAGGCTGGTGACTCGGATAAACTTATCCTCAGAAGCAGAGGTGACTCTTGGTCTTCCTTTCCTGGGGCGGTCCTCATGTGAGCCAGTTTCTTTGTAGCGCTTGATGGTTTTTGCCACTGCACTTGGGGACACTTTCAAAGTTTTCCCAATTTTTCAGACTGACTGACCTTCATTTCTTAAAGTAATGGTGGCCACTCGTTTTTCTTTACTTAGCTGCTTTTTTCTTGCCACAATACAAATTCTAACAATCTATTCAGTAGGACTATCAGCTGTGTATCCACCATACTTCTGCACAACACAACTGATGGTCGCAACCCCATTTATAAGGCAAGAAACCCCACTTATTAAACCTGACAGGGCACACCTGTAAAGTGAAAACCTATCCCGGTGACTACCTCTTGAAGCCCATTAAGAGAATGCCAAGAGTGTGCAAAGCAGTCATCAAAGCAAAAGGTGGCTACTTTGAAGAACCTGGAATATGAGACATATTTTCAGTTATTTCACACTTTTTTGTTAAGTATATAATTCCACATGTGTTAATTCATAGTTTTGATGCCTTCAGTGTGAATGTACAATTTTCATAGTCATGAAAATACAGAAAAATCTTTAAATGAGAAGGTGTGTCCAAACTTTTGGTCTTTACTGTATATATATATATATATATATATATATATATATATATATATATATATATTGTAGCATTTCACCCGCTACGGGTTTAGGGGACACTCGCTTAGGTGCGGCGGATGACACACAGGAGACACGTTTCCTTAAAAGTTCACAGGGTTTATTGCTCCATAAACCACATTGCAACAGGAACAACAGGTAAACAGTCTTACATCAGACAGATTAATCCTCAATGTCCATAGTAGAGCTCCGCTCTCTCTCAGACCTGTAGGCACACAGGTCGTGCTATGTCCAGCACGTAGGCTCTCCAGCCTAAATGGTCTCTGTGTGTTGTTCAGGACGTCTGTCCCCACGTGGAACTGTCCAACACACAGGCCACCCTGCAGTGTCCGGCCAGGACACATGGAAGTGTGTCCACCCTGACACACACCCACACACACACTATGTGCTACACACACCTCCTTTACATAGGTGTAGCCACACCCAGGTACCTGTCACATGGCCAGTCAGGTGAGCGTGACATCACCACAGGTCCTTACACACAAAACCATCTTACGTGTTCAGTCACGCCTCTTTGGGAGGGTTTGTAGGTGACTGAACCCACCCATCTCTCCAATCACCTGGAAGCCTTCCCAATGTAAACAAATCCCTCAGCAGTAGATCTGCTTGAGCAAAACATACCCAGGCTTCCATCACAGGGCCACCCACCTCTGCGATACATACCGTCCATCAATCACATGACCAGTCGCTATGCCACAATATATATATATGTTAGGGCTGGCGGAACGCACCGAGTAAATATGGAGATAGTATAGGTACAGTACGTTCGCAGCCTGGGCTCCATCGTGCAGGAGTGGAATCAGAATCTGCTGCTAGTAAATAGAGGCACTATATGGCGGTACTACGCCTGAATAGACACAGGTACCATCACCCGGTCTGTATAGGAGCGAACTCTGTTGCTTCACAGAGTCACCGGGATTAAAGGTAACACTGTGCTCTGTTAACCTCACAGAGGATCACAGCTCACTAACGAAGCTGGTAGCATATAGTGGTCATACAGTCAGCAACAGCACACTCCTCTCTGGAGGTGCCGGAATTCTAGTGGCTATATGCCAGCCCTAAATTCACACACAAACTCCTCTCCGGAGGTGCCGGAATTCTAGTGGCTATACAGCCGACCATGAGCACATGCTGACACAGACCACAAGGTAGCTAAGCTCATACACAAGAACATAAGTTGATACTAGTGCATGGCCATGCGGCCATGCGAACCTTTTATAGAGAATGCTCTCCAGGACCTTCCTAGTGTTCCAATAGGAACTGCTTCAGAACCTGAGCATGTGACCCCCAACCTCCAATGAGTGGTCGTCCCTTGGGCATGCTCAGTGGAGGAAAAGCAGGACTTAGTCCCAAGAGCATCTGCTCACTGCTGAACAGTGCTGGTCACAATGGCTGAGCCTGGAAGATCAGCAGTAACCAAGTGCACAGTAGCTGACTGAGCCAGAGGCGTCTCCACTGAGCTGGCTCCACTGCGGCTGAAGAAGAATGGGAGACCGCAGCGGAGATGGCTCGAGATTTCCCCTGTGCAGCGGCGGGAACTCAACACCTAACATATATATATATATATATATACACTCACCGGCCACTTTATTAGGTACACCATGCTAGTAACGGGTTGGACCCCCTTTTGCCTTCAGAACTGCCTCAATTCTTCGTGGCATAGATTCAACAAGGTGCTGGAAGCATTCCTCAGAGATTTTGGTCCATATTGACATGATGGCATCACACAGTTGCCGCAGATTTGTCGGCTGCACATCCCAAAGATGCTCCATACAAGGCAGGATGGATCCATGCTTTCATGTTGTTTACGCCAAATTCTGACCCTACCATCCGAATGTCGCAGCAGAAATCGAGACTCATCAGACCAAGCAACGTTTTTCCAATCTTCTACTGTCCAATTTCGATGAGCTTGTACAAATTGTAGCCTCAGTTTCCTGTTCTTAGCTGAAAGGAGTGGTACCCGGTGTGGTCTTCTGCTGCTGTAGCCCATCTGCCTCAAAGTTCGACGCACTGTGCGTTCAGAGATGCTCTTAGGCCTACCTTGGTTGTAACGGGTGGCGATTTGAGTCACTGTTGCCTTTCTATCAGCTCGAACCAGTCTGCCCATTCTCCTCTGACCTCTGGCATCAACAAGGCATTTCCGCCCACAGAACTGCCGCTCACTGGATTTTTTTTCTTTTTCGGACCATTCTCTGTAAACCCTAGAGATGGTTGTGCGTGAAAATCCCAGTAGATCAGCAGTTTCTGAAATACTCAGACCAGCCCTTCTGGCACCAACAACCATGCCACGTTCAAAGGCACTCAAATCACCTTTCTTCCCCATACTGATGCTCGGTTTGAACTGCAGGAGATTGTCTTGACCATGTCTACATGCCTAAATGCACTGAGTTGCTGCCATGTGATTGGCTGATTAGAAATTAAGTGTTAACAAGAAGTTGGACAGGTGTACCTAATAAAGTGGCCAGTGAGTGTATATATATATATATATATATATATATATATATATATATATATATATATATATACGGTATATATATATTTTGTGTGTGTGTTTTGAAGAATATTTTGTTTTAAAATGACAGAGAACTGCTGTATGTAAAAGCTCACGCATTGCATACGGATGTCATACGGATACTTGGATGCGAGGAAATCATATCATCGAATTTGCAAACGGATTAAACACAGATGACCATCTAGAGAACACTTGTGTGACTTTCGGCCAAGAGAATCGGACCGATTTTTAGTACGTTAAGTGTGACGCCGCCCTATAGAAGTCTTTACAGAGGGGAGAAGGGTGGAGACGGAGCGAGCATGAAGCAAAAGAGACAAAAATAAATTATCCCATATCTTCTAATTACTAGAGCCTGCTGGTGAAGACAACTGCTAAAATGTGATATACAGAATAGGTCATATAATGGCCAGAAATACCGTTCTCATGTCCACAAATTACAGTGTAAACTTTTTGTTTGTTTTTAATTTTATTAAACAGAGTGGATATGGTAATTTCTGCCCATATATACTATCTTTTAAGAGGCTATTAAAATACTGTAATATGCTGTGTTTTGTTTGTGTCTTTTAATTCTGATGTACAATTAATAGCTCATCAACATTTTTCTGAGATGTTTATTATGAGTTGAAGAATATGATCTTGCATCTCGATGATTTGAAATGTAGTCACCTTTATGTCAGGCATGGAGTTAATAGGAAGAGATGTTTATGAGCCCCTGGTTTCCGTTGTCTTGCAAACTCCCGAGTGCATGCAGAGTGAAACTTCAAAGAGTTTAGAGCCGAGCGAGCAGCAGTTCATTTCCAGGTCACTTTTATGAAAATGAGTGGGCTGCTGGAAGAGGCAACACATAGGGCTTGAATCTGCATTTTCATCATAATTCTACACAGAGATAGCAACGTGCGTTAATTAAATACAAGCTGTTAAAAGTGATACTTTTTTTCTGGTTGTTTCACAGATATAACACTATTTGATCATGTATTATTATTATTTATTGTTATAGCGCCATTTATTCCATGGCGCTTTACATGTAAGGAGGGGTATACATAATAAAAACAAGTACAATAATCTTAAACAATACAAGTCATAACTGGTACAGGAGGAGAGAGGACCCTGCCCACGAAGGCTCACAATCTACAAGGGATGGGTGAGAATACAGTAGGTGAGGATAGAGCTGGTCATGCAGCGGTTTGGTCGATCTGTGGTTACAGCAGGTTGTAGGCTTGTCGGAAGAGGTGGGTCTTCAGGCTCTTTTTGAAGGTTTCGATGGTAGGCGAGAGTCTGATGTGTTGTGGTAGAGGGTTCCAGAGCAGGGGTGATACGCGAGAGAAATCCTGTATACGATTGTGGGAAGAGGAGATAAGAGGGGAGTAGAGAAGGAGATTTTGTGAGGATCGGAGGTTGCTTGTAGGAAAGTACCGGGAGACGAAGTCACAGATGTAAGGAGGAGACAGGTTGTGGATGGCTTTGAACGTCATGGTTAGGGTTTTGTACTGGAGTCTCTGGGCAATGGGGAGCCAGTGAAGGGATTGACAGAGGGGAGAGGCCGGGGAATAGCGGGGGGACAGGTGGATTAGTCGGGCAGCAGAGTTTAGAATAGATTGGAGGGGTGCAAGAGTGTTAGAGGGGAGGCCACAGAGCAGGAGGTTGCAGTAGTCAAGGCGAGAGATGAGGGCATGGACTAGGGTTTTTGCAGATTCTTGGTTACGGAATGTACAGATTCGTGAAATATTTTTGAGTTGAAGTCGGCAGGAAGTGGAAAGGACTTGGATATGTGGTTTGAAGGAGAGATCAGCGTCAAGGATTACCCCGAGGCAGCGAGCTTGTGGGACTGGGGAGAGTGGGCAGCCATTTACTGTAATGGATAGGTTCGTTGGGGGGACGCGTGAGATGGGGGATAGATGATGAATTCTGTTTTGTCCATGTTAAGTTTCAGAAATCTAGCAGAGAAGAAGGATGAAATAGCTGATAGACATTGAGGGATTCTGGTTAGTAGTGAGGTGATATCTGGTCCAGAGATGTAGATCTGTGTGTCATCAGCATAGAGGTGATACTGAAAGCCATGAGATTCTATGAGCTGTCCCAGGCCAAAGGTGTAAATGGAGAAGAGGAGGGGCCCTAGGACTGAACCTTGTGGGACTCCGACAGATAGGGGGTGAGGTGAGGAGGTGGTGTGTGAGTGGGTAACGCTGAATGTCCGGTCAATTAGGTATGATAAGATCCAGGATAGGGCCAAGTCTGTGATGCCAAGGGATGAGAGGGTCTGTAATAATAGGGAATGGTCCACTGTGTCAAAGGCAGTCGACAGGTCGAGGAGGAGGAGGACAGAGTAATGTCGCTTGCTCTTGGCGGTTAAGAGGTCATTGGTGACCTTAGTTAGGGCAGTTTCAGTGGAATGGTGTGACCGGAAGCCAGATTGTAAGCGGTCAAAGATGGAGCAAGAAGAGAGATGGGAGGAAAGTTCAAGGTAGACGTGTTGTTCCAGTAGTTTGGAGGCATAGGGGAGAAGTGATATAGGGCGATAGCTAGATACAGAGGATGGGTCAAGAGAAGGCTTTTTGAGGATAGGTGTGATGGTGGCATGCTTAAAGCTTGAGGGGAAAACACCAGTTGTTAGTGATAGGTTGAAGAGATGGGTTAGGGTTGGGATGAAGACTGTGGTGAGGTTTGGGATGAAGTGGGTTGGGAGCGGGTCAAGTGCACAGGTGGTGAGATGCAATCTTGAGAGTAGAGTGGAGAGTTGATCTTCTGTAATGGTGGAGAAGTTGGTTTTGGAGGTGGAGGGCTGGGAAGTCGGGAGGAAAGGCTCTGGGGGTTGTTGACCAAAACTGTCTCTGATGTTATCAATCTTCTGCTTGAAAAATGAGGCAAAGTCTTCAGCTGAGATAAGTAGGGAGGGAGGAGGTGCTGGGGGACGGAGGAGAGAATTGAAGGTGTTGAATAACTGTTTAGGGTTGTGAGACAGGGAGGATATGAGAGATGAGAAGTAGATGTTTTTAGCTGTGGCGAGTGTGGTCTTGAAAGTAGTGAGGGACTGTTTGAATGCGATGAAGTGTTTGTTAGAGTGGGATCTTTTCCATTAGCAGCCCTGGAAGCTCACCTCAGTTCTTTGGTCAGGCTGGTGTGCCAGGGCTGTCTGTTGATTTTGCGAGCTTTGTTATGTGTAAGTGGGGCAGCAGATTCCAAAGCTACAGCTATTGTGGTGTTATATAGAGCGGCAGCATCATCCACTTTGTGTAAGGAACTTATATCTGTGAGAGGGAGGAGGGATTCAGAGAATGAATGTAGGTCAAGATGTTTAAGATTTCTGCGAGGGTGTGAAAGTTTGTGGGGTAGGAATTGTAGACATGGAGTGGAGAGGGAAGAGAATGTGAGAAGGTTGTGGTCAGAGAGAGGAAGAGGTGAGTTACAGAGGTTAGATAGGGAGCAGAGGCGGGTGAAGATGAGGTCCAGTGTGTGACCATCTTTGTGAGTGGCTGTAGAAGACCATTGAGTGAAGCCGAAGGAGGAAGTGAGAGATAGAAGTTTAGTCTCAGCAGAGAGGGAAGTGTCAATGGGGATGTTGAAGTCGCCCATGATGATAGTGGGGATGTCCGCGGAAAGGAAATGAAGTAGCCAGGTGGTGAAGTGGTCAAAGAAGGTGGTGGCTGGCCCTGGGGGGCAGTAAATGACAGCCAGTTGGAGGTTGGAGGGGGAGTAGATGCACACAGAGTGCACCTCAAAGGAAGGGAGGGTGACAGAGGGTGGCAGTAGGATTGGGGTGAAGGAGCAGTTATCTGACAGGAGAAAACCAACTCCTCCGCCATGTTTGCTGCTGGGGTGGGGTGTGTGAGAAAGGTGGAAGCCACCGTAAGAGAGTGCAGCAGGGGAGGCTGTGTCAGAAGGGGTGAGCCAGGTTTCGGTGATGGCGAGGAAGGAAAGTTTGGTAGTAACAAAAAGATCATGGATGTAGAAAAGCTTGTTGCAGACAGAGCGAGCGTTCCACAGAGCTCCTGTTAGTGGGACTGGGGAAGCGGGGGCTGGGTGAATGGGTATAAGGTTAGAGAGGTTACGGAAGTTTGTGATAGATCGTGGATGGGAGGTAGAAATGACTGTGGGAATTGTTATGACCCCAATGGCAGAGGGTCTCAGAAATAGTTTCTAAGTCTGCAAACACAAAAACAAGCTCATAGGGCAGTGGTAACTGATCTGACCATATATCTAATCCTAGCACTACAAATACCAGCAGCCGGGGAACATGCCTACGTTGATTCTAGACGTCTCGCGCCAGCCGGAGAACTAACTAACCCTAGAAGGGAAAAGAAAGACCTTTCTTGCCTCCAGAGAAAAGACCCCAAAAGTTGGATACAAGCCCCCAACAAATAATAACGGTGAGGTAAGAGGAAAAGACAAACGTAAGGATGAGCTAGGTATTTAGCAAAGAGAGGCCCACTAGCTAATAGCAGAATATAGTAAGATAACTTATATGGTCAGCAAAAACCCTATCAAAAATATCCACGCTGGATATTCAAGAACCCCCGAACCGTCTAACGGCCCGGGGGGAGAACACCAGCCCCCTAGAGCTTCCAGCAAGATCAGGAATCACATTTAGTACAAGCTGGACAAAAATGAGAGCAAGCAAATAACCCAAAAAACAAAGAAGCAGGACTTAGCTTAATTTTGCATGAACCAGGACCAGCAGATAGGAGCAAACAAAAAGGATCTGATTGCAACGATGCCAGGCACTGGACTAAGGATCCAGGAGGTTTATATAGCAACACCCCTGGACTAACGACCCAGGTGGGTGCAAACTGAGGAAAGAAAATCCCAGAGTCATATCACTAATAACCACCAGAGGGAGCCAAGAAGTCTAATTCACAACAGTACCCCCCCCCTTAAGGAGGGGTCACCGAACCCTCACCAAGACCACCAGGGCGATCAGGATGAGCAGCGTGAAAGGCACGAACTAAATCGGCCGCATGCTGTTGTGAATTCTGTTTTTGGGCTCCCTCTGGTGGTTACTGGTGGTACTGGTTGACTGGTGTCTTGTTTTTTCCAGTGCACCTGTTTCCATTAGGAAATTGGGAGTCTCCTATTTAGTCTGGCTTCCCAGTCATTGCAGTGCCGGCAATCAATGTTATCAGAGCACCTTGTTGCTTGCTTCCTGCTCCAAGTCTGCAAGTCAGCGAAGTTGAATCTTTGGCTTTTGTGTTTGTTTTGTCCAGCATGCATTTTCATATCTCGTGCGGCTGGAAGCTCTAGTGATCTGGAATTGCTACTCCGGTGTCATGAGTTGACAACGGAGTTAAGGTAATTCCAGGATGGCTGTTCAGGGTTTTGAGGTGACCGCGAAGTCCTCTTTGGTATATTCCGCTATCTAGTCAGAGGGCCTCGCTTTGCTGAATCTATATTCATACTGCGTTTGTGTTTTCCTCTTACCTAACCGTTATTATATGTGGGGGGCTACTATAACCTTTGGGGTTTCCCTGGAGGCAAGTCAGGTCTGTGTATTCCTCTATTAGGGGTAGTTAGTTCTCCGGCTGGCGCGAGGTGTCTAGAGATAACGTAGGCACACCCCCTGGCTATTTTTAGTTGCGTGTTAGGTTCAGTATCGCGGTTACCTAAGATACCATCCTTCCTAGAGCTTGTCCGTTTTTTGCCTAAGTCCCTGCCATTGGGAATCATGACAGTATTGCCGGCCTAATGTATTAAGAGTATTGGCTGAAGAAAGAGAGTAAAAAGAAGTTTCTGACACTTTTTTTTTTGCTCAGAAGTTCTCCTAGCCATAATTGCAGTCTGCTGTTTTTTTTTTGTTTTTTTTTCTCTCCTCTTAACCCCTGAATGGCTCAGATCTCTGCTGTTGAAAAATGGATATCCAGAGTTTAGCTTCAAACCTAAATGCTCTCGCTTCTAAGGTTCAAAATATCCAAGACTATGTTATGCATGCTCCTGTGTCTGAACCCAAGATCCCTATACCCGAGTTCTTTTCTGGAGATAGATCTCGTTTTTTGAATTTTAAGCACAATTGTAAATTGTATCTTTCTCTGAGATCTCGCTCCGCTGGAGATTCCGCTCAGCAGGTTAAAATTGTTATTTCCTTGTTGCGGGGTGACCCCCAGAATTGGGCATTTGCATTGGCACCAGGGGATCCTGCGCTGCTCAGTGTGGATGCGTTTTTTCTGGCACTGGGGTTGCTCTATGAGGAACCTAATTTGGAGATTCAGGCTGAAAAGGCCTTAATAGCCCTCTCTCAGGGGCATGATGAAGCTGAGGTATATTGTCAAAAATTTCGAAAATGGTCTGTGCTTACTCAGTGGAATGAGTGCGCCCTGGCGGCGAATTTCAGAGAAGGTCTCTCTGACGCCGTTAAAGATGTCATGGTGGGGTTTCCTACGCCCACAGGTCTGAATGAATCCATGACTATGGCTATTCAGATTGATCGGCGTTTACGGGAGCGCAAACCTGTGCACCATTTGGCGGTGTCTTCTGAGCAGGCACCAGAGATTATGCAATGTGATAGAATTCTGTCCAGAGGTGAACGGCAGAATTATAGGCGCAAAAATGGGTTGTGCTTCTACTGTGGTGATTCTGCTCATGTTATATCAGCATGCTCTAAACGCACAAAAAAGGTTGATAAGTCTTTTTCAATTGGCACCTTACAATCTAAGTTTATTTTGTCTGTAACTTTGATTTGTTCATTGTCATCTATCACTGTGGATGCCTATGTGGATTCTGGCGCTTCCTTGAGTCTTATGGATTGGTCCTTTGCCAGACGTTGTGGGTTTAGCCTAGAGCCTTTGGAAGTTCCTATCCCTCTGAAGGGTATCGACTCCACACCTTTGGCTAGGAATAAACCGCAATTCTGGACACAAGTGACTATGTGTATGACTCCTGACCATCGGGAGGTGATTCGCTTCCTTGTGTTGCATAACTTGCATGATGTCTTAGTGCTTGGATTGCCATGGTTGCAAACTCATAATCCAGTCCTCGACTGGAAAACAATGTCTGTGTTAAGCTGGGGATGTTGGGGGGCTCATGGGGAAGTACCTTTGGTTTCCATTGCTTCATCTACTCCCTCTGAAATTCCGGCATTTTTGTCTGATTTTTGTGATGTTTTTGAGGAGCCTAAACTTGGTTCTCTTCCCCCTCACCGGGATTGTGATTGCGCTATAGAATTGATTCCTGGCAGCAAGTTTCCCAAGGGTCGTTTGTTCAATCTGTCTGTGCCTGAGCATGCTGCTATGCGAGAGTATATTAAGGAGTCCTTGGAAAAGGGACATATCCGTCCATCCTCATCCCCTTTAGGAGCAGGTTTTTTTTTCGTGGGTAAGAAAGATGGCTCCCTGAGGCCCTGTATTGATTATCGCTTGTTGAATAAGATTACAGTCAAATATCAGTATCCTTTGCCACTATTGACTGATTTATTTGCTCGTATTAAAGGGGCAAAGTGGTTCTCTAAGGTTGATCTTCGGGGTGCGTATAATTTGGTGCGGATTAAGCAGGGAGATGAGTGGAAAACTGCATTTAATACGCCCGAGGGCCATTTTGAGTATTTGGTAATGCCTTTTGGTCTTTCTAATGCTCCTTCAGTCTTTCAGTCCTTTATGCACGATATTTTCCGTAAATACCTGGGTAAATTTATGATTGTGTATTTGGATGATATTTTGATTTTTTCGGATGACTGGGAGTCGCATGTTCAACAGGTTAGGAAGGTTTTTCAGGTTTTGCGGTCCAATTCTTTGTTTGTAAAGGGTTCAAAGTGCATTTTTGGGGTTCAGAAGATCTCCTTTTTGGGGTATATTTTTTCCCCTTCTTCTGTTGATGGATCCTGTCAAGGTTCGGGCTATTTGTGATTGGATGCAGCCTACTTCCCTGAAGAGTCTTCAGAAGTTCTTGGGCTTTACTAATTTCTATTGTCGATTTATAACTGGGTTTTCAAGTGTGGTTAGACCTCTGACTGATTTGACTAAGAAGGGTGCTGATGTTGCCAATTGGTCCTCTGCGGCTGTGGAGGCCTTTCGGGAGCTTAAGCACCGCTTTTCTTCTGCCCCTGTGTTGCGTCAGCCTGATGTTTCGCTCCCTTTTCAGGTTGAGGTTGATGCTTCCGAGATTGGAGCAGGGGCGGTTTTGTCGCAGAAAGGTCCCGATTGCTCAGTGATGAGACCATGTGCATTCTTCTCTCGAAAATTTTCGCCCGCCGAGCGAAATTATGATGTCGGTAATCGGGAGCTCTTGGCTATGAAGTGGGCATTTGAGGAGTGGCGTCATTGGCTTGAGGGTGCTAGACATCAGGTGGTGGTCTTGACTGATCACAAGAATCTGATTTACCTTGAGTCTGCCAGGCGTCTGAATCCTAGACAGGCGCGCTGGTCTTTGTTTTTCTCCCGGTTTAATTTTGTGGTTTCATACTTGCCGGGCTCGAAAAATGTGAAGGCAGATGCTCTTTCTAGGAGTTTTGAGCCTGACTCCTCTGGTGATTCTGAGCCTACGGGTATCCTTAAGGATGGAGTGATTTTGTCTGCTGTCTCCCCAGACTTGCGGCGTGCTTTGCAGGAGTTTCAGACTGATAGGCCTGATCATTGTCCGCCTGGGAGATTGTTCGTTCCAGATGAGTGGACCAGTAGAGTCATCTCAGAGGTTCATTCTTCTGTGTTGGTAGGCCACCCTGGAATTTTTGGTACCAGAGATTTGGTGGCCAGATCCTTCTGGTGGCCTTCCTTGTCTCGGGATGTGCGTACCTTTGTGCAGTCTTGTGATGTTTGTGCTCGGGCCAAGCCTTGCTGTTCTCGGGCTAGTGGATTGTTGTTGTCCTTGCCTATTCCGAAGAGGCCGTGGACGCACATCTCTATGGACTTTATCTCGGATCTCCCGGTTTCTCAGAAAATGTCTGTCATTTGGGTGGTGTGTGACCGTTTTTCTAAGATGGTTCATTTGGTACCCTTGCCCAAATTGCCTTCTTCATCGGAGTTGGTTCCTTTGTTTTTTCAGAATGTGGTTCGTTTACATGGTATCCCGGAAAACATAGTTTCTGACAGGGGATCTCAATTTGTGTCCAGGTTCTGGCGAGCGTTCTGTGCCAGGATGGGCATTGATTTGTCTTTTTCGTCTGCGTTCCATCCCCAGACTAATGGCCAGACGGAGCGAACTAATCAGACCTTGGAGACTTATTTGAGGTGTTTTGTGTCTGCTGATCAGGATGATTGGGTCGCCTTTTTGCCGTTGGCAGAGTTTGCCCTCAATAATCGGGCCAGTTCTGCCACTCTGGTTTCTCCTTTCTTTTGCAATTCAGGGTTTCACCCTCGTTTTTCATCTGGCCAGGTGGAGTCTTCGGATTGTCCTGGAGTGGACACTGTGGTGGATAGACTGCACCAGATTTGGAGTCTTGTGGTGGACAATTTGAAGCTGTCTCAGGAGAAGACTCAGCAGTTTGCTAATCGTCATCGTCGTGTGGGTCATCATCTCCGTGTTGGGGACTTGGTGTGGTTGTCTTCTCGTTTTGTCCCTATGAAGGTCTCCTCTCCTAAGTTTAAGCCTCGGTTTGTAGGTCCTTATAAGATTTTGGAGATTCTTAATCCTGTATCTTTTCGTTTGGATCTACCAGCATCTTTCACCATTCATAATGTCTTCCATCGGTCGTTGCGGAGGTACGAGGTACCGGTTGTTCCTTCTGTTGAGCCTCCTGCTCCTGTGCTGGTGGAGGGTGAATTGGAGTATGTTGTGGAGAAGATTTTGGACTCTCGCATTTCCAGACGGAGACTTCAGTATTTGGTTAAATGGAAGGGATACGGTCAGGAGGATAATTCTTGGGTGACTGCCTCTGATGTTCATGCTTCGGATTTGGTTCGCGCCTTTCATAGGGCGCATCCAGATCGCCCTGGTGGTTCTCATGAGGGTTCGGTGCCCCCTCCTTAAGGGGGGGTACTGTTGTGAATTCTGTTTTTGGGCTCCCTCTGGTGGTTACTGGTGGTACTGGTTGACTGGTGTCTTGTTTTTTCCAGTGCACCTGTTTCCATTAGGAAATTGGGAGTCTCCTATTTAGTCAGGCTTCCCAGTCATTGCAGTGCCGGCAATCAATGTTATCAGAGCACCTTGTTGCTTGCTTCCTGCTCCAAGTCTGCAAGTCAGCTAAGTTGAATCTTTGGCTTTTGTGTTTGTTTTGTCCAGCATGCATTTTCATATCTCGTGCGGCTGGAAGCTCTAGTGATCTGGAATTGCTACTCCGGTGTCATGAGTTGACAACGGAGTTAAGGTAATTCCAGGATGGCTGTTCAGGGTTTTGAGGTGACCGCGAAGTCCTCTTTGGTATATTCCGCTATCTAGTCAGAGGGCCTCGCTTTGCTGAATCTATATTCATACTGCGTTTGTGTTTTCCTCTTACCTAACCGTTATTATATGTGGGGGGCTACTATAACCTTTGGGGTTTCCCTGGAGGCAAGTCAGGTCTGTGTATTCCTCTATTAGGGGTAGTTAGTTCTCTGGCTGGCGCGAGGTGTCTAGAGACAACGTAGGCACACCCCCTGGCTATTTTTAGTTGCGTGTTAGGTTCAGTATCGCGGTTACCTAAGATACCATCCTTCCTAGAGCTTGTCCGTTTTTTGCCTAAGTCCCTGCCATTGGGAATCATGACAGCATGCACATCAGAGGCAACCACCCAGGAATTATCCTCCTGACCATAGCCCTTCCACTTGACCAGATACTGAAGCCTCCGTCTGGAGAGACGAGAATCCAAGATCTTCTCCACCACGTACTCCAACTCGCCCCCAACCAACACCGGAGCAGGAGGCTCAACAGAAGGAACCACAGGTACAACGTACCGCCGCAACAAGGACCTATGGAACACGTTGTGAATGGCAAACGACACCGGAAGATCCAAGCGAAAGGACACATGATTAAGGATTTCCAATATCTTGTAAGGACCGATGAAGCGAGGCTTAAATTTAGGAGAGGAGACCTTCATAGGAACAAATCGAGAAGACAGCCATACCAAATCCCCAACACGAAGTCAGGGACCCACACCGCGGCGGCGGTTGGCAAAACGCTGAGCCTTCTCCTGTGACAACTTTAAGTTGTCCACCACATGATTCCAGATCTGCTGCAACCTATCCACCACAGAATCTACCCCAGGACAGTCAGAAGGCTCCACATGTCCCGAGGAAAAACGAGGATGGAAACCAGAGTTGCAGAAAAATGGCGAAACCAAAGTAGCGGAACTAGCCCGGTTATTAAGGGCAAACTCAGCCAACGGCAAGAAGGTCACCCAATCATCCTGATCTGCCGAAACAAAACACCTCAAATAAGCCTCCAGAGTCTGATTAGTTCGCTCCGTTTGTCCATTAGTCTGAGGATGAAAGGCAGACGAAAACGACAACTCAATGCCCATCCTAGCACAAAAGGATCGCCAGAACCTGGAAACAAACTGGGATCCTCTGTCAGACACAATATTCTCAGGAATGCCGTGTAAACGAACCACATTCTGAAAGAACACAGATCGGAAGAGGAGGGCAGCTTAGGCAAAGGCACCAAATGGACCATTTTGGAAAAGCGATCACATACCACCCAGATGACAGACATGCCCTGAGACACCGGGAGATCAGAAATGAAATCCATGGAAATGTGTGTCCAAGGCCTCTTCGGGACAGGCAAGGGCAAGAGCAACCCGCTGGCACGAGAACAGCAAGGCTTAGCTCGAGCACAAGTCCCACAGGACTGCACAAATGACCGCACATCCCGTGACAAGGAAGGCCACCAAAAGGACCTAGCCACCAGATCTCTGGTGCCAAAAATTCCCGGATGACCTGCCAACACCGAGGAATGAACCTCGGAAATGACTCTGCTGGTCCACCTATCATGAACAAACAGTCTGTCAGGTGGACAAGAGTCAGGTCTACCAGCCTGAAATCTCTGCAACACGCGTCTCAAATCAGGAGAAATGGCTGACAAGATAACTCCCTCTTTAAGAATACCAACTGGTTCTGCGACTCCAGGAGAGTCAGGCACAAAGCTCCTTGAAAGAGCATCAGCCTTCACATTCTTTGAACCTGGTAAATACGAGACCACAAAGTCAAAACGGGAGAAAAACAATGACCAGCGGGCCTGTCTAGGATTCAGGCGTTTAGCAGACTCGAGATACATCAGATTTTTGTGATCAGTCAAGACCACCACACGATGCTTAGCACCCTCGAGCCAATGACGCCACTCCTCAAATGCCCACTTCATGGCCAGCAACTCCCGATTGCCGACATCATAATTCCGCTCAGCAGGCGAAAACTTCCTGGAGAAGAAAGCACATGGTCTCATTACCGAGCAACCAGGGCCTCTCTGTGACAAAACGGCCCCTGCCCCAATCTCAGAAGCATCCACTTCGACCTGAAAGGGAAGTGAGACATCAGGCTGGCACAAAACAGGCGCCGAAGTAAACCGGCGCTTCAACTCTTGGAACGCCTCCACGGCTGCAGGAGCCCAGTTAGCAACATCAGAACCTTTCTTGGTCATATCCGTCAAAGGTTTAACAACGCTAGAAAAATTAGCGATAAAACGGCGGTAGAAGTTAGCAAAACCCAAGAACTTCTGAAGACTCTTAACTGACGTGGGTTGAGTCCAATCATGAATAGCTCGGACCTTGACTGGGTCCATCTCCACAGCAGAAGGGGAAAAAATAAACCCCAAAAAGGGAACCTTCTGTACTCCAAAGAGACACTTTGAGCCCTTAACAAACAAAGCATTCTCACGCAAAACCTGAAACACCATCCTGACCTGCTCCACATGTGAGTCCCAATCTTCAGAGAAAACCAGAATATCATCCAGATAAACAATCATAAATTTATCCAGATACTTCCGGAAAATATCATGCATAAAGGACTGAAACACTGAGGGCGCATTAGAGAGCCCAAAAGGCATCACCAAGTACTCAAAATGACCTTCGGGCGTATTAAATGCAGTCTTCCATTCATCTCCTTGCTTAATGCGCACAAGGTTGTACGCACCACGAAGATCTATCTTGGTGAACCACTTGGCACCTTTAATCCGGGCAAACAAGTCCGACAACAGAGGCAAAGGATACTGAAATTTAACAGTCATTTTATTCAGAAGCCGATAGTCAATACAAGGTCTCAAAGATCCGTCCTTCTTGGCCACAAAAAAGAATCCCGCACCAAGAGGGGAAGAGGATGGACGGATATGCCCCTTCTCCAGAGACTCCTTGATATACGAACGCATTGCGACATGCTCAGGTACAGACAGATTAAATAATCTTCCCTTAGGAAGTTTACTACCTGGAATCAAATCTATGGCGCAGTCACAGTCCCTATGAGGAGGCAGAGCACTGGATCTGGACTCGCTGAATACATCCTGATAATCAGACAAATACTCAGGAACTTCCGAAGGAGTAGAGGAAGCAATAGACACCGGCGGGGAATCAGCATGAATTCCCTGACAGCCCCAACTTGACACAGACATTGCCTTCCAATCCAAGACTGGATTGTGGGTCTGTAACCATGGCAGACCCAAAACGACCAAATCATGCATTTTATGCAGAACAAGAAAACGAATCACCTCCCGATGTTCAGGAGTCATGCACATGGTTACCTGCGTCCAAAACTGCGGTTTATTTTCCGCCAATGGCGTAGCATCAATACCTCTAAGAGGAATAGGATTTACCAACGGTTCAAGAACAAAACCACAGTGCTTGGCAAATGACAGATCCATAAGACTCAGGGCAGCACCTGAATCCACAAACGCCATAACAGGGTAAGAAGACAATGAGCAAATTAAAGTCACAGACAAAATAAATTTAGGTTGCAAATTACCAATGGCGACAGGACTGACAACCCTTGTTAGGCGTTTAGAGCATGCTGATATAACATGTGTAGAATCACCACAGTAAAAACATAACCCATTCTGACGTCTATGATTTTTCCGCTCATTTCTAGTCTGAATTCTATCACATTGCATTAAATCAGATGTTTGTTCAGACAACACCACCAGAGGATTAGCGGTTTTGCGCTCCCGCAAACGCCGGTCAATTTGAATAGCCAGCGCCATAGAATCATTCAGACTTGTAGGAATGGGAAACCCACCATCACATTCTTAATGGCTTCAGAAAGGCCATTTCTGAAATTTGCGGCCAGAGCACACTCATTCCACTGAGTAAGCATGGACCATTTCCGAAATTTTTGGCAATACACTTCAGCTTCATCCTGGCCCTGAGAAATAGCCAGCAAGGCTTTTTCTGCCTGAACTTCAAGATTGGGTTCCTCGCAAAGCAATCCGAGCGCCAGAAAAAACGCATCAATATTTGCCAATGCCGGATCTCCTGGCGCTAGCGAAAAAGCCCAATCCTGAGGGTCGCCCCGTAAAAAAGAGATAACAATTTTCACTTGCTGAGCTGGATCTCCAGATGAACGGGGTCTCAGAGAAAGAAACAATTTACAATTGTTCCTGAAATTCCTAAACCTAAATCGGTCTCCAGAAAACAGTTCAGGAATAGGTATTTTAGGTTCAGACATGGGACTACTGGTAACAAAATCTTGTATGCCCTGCACACGAGCAGCAAGCTGGTCTACACTTGTAATCAAGGTCTGGACATTCATGTCTGTAGCAAGCACAAGCCACTCAAAGGTAAAGGGGAGGAAGAGAGGAAAAAAAAAAAAAACTCAGAATTTCCTTTCTTATTATCCCACTTCTGCAATGCAATAAACATTCAATGTTGGCCTGGCATACTGTTATGACCCCAATGGCAGAGGGTCTCAGAAATAGTTTCTAAGTCTGCAAACACAAAAACCAGCTCATAGGGCAGTGGTAACTGATCTGACCATGTATCTAATCCTAGCACCACAAATACCAGCAGCCGGGGAACGTGCCTACGTTGATTCTAGACGTCTCGCGCCAGCCGGAGAACTAACTAACCCTAGAAGGGAAAAGAAAGACCTTTCTTGCCTCCAGAGAAAAGACCCCAAAAGTTGGATACAAGCCCCCAACAAATAATAACGGTGAGGTAAGAGGAAAAGACAAACGTAAGGATGAGCTAGGTATTTAGCAAAGAGAGGCCCACTAGCTAATAGCAGAATATAGTAAGATAACTTATATGGTCAGCAAAAACCCTATCAAAAATATCCACGCTGGATATTCAAGAACCCCCGAACCGTCTAACGGCCCGGGGGGAGAACACCAGCCCCCTAGAGCTTCCAGCAAGATCAGGAATCACATTTAGTACAAGCTGGACAAAAATGAGAGCAAGCAAATAACCCAAAAAACAAAGAAGCAGGACTTAGCTTAATTTTGCACGAACCAGGACCAGCAGATAGGAGCAAACAAAAAGGATCTGATTGCAACGATGCCAGGCACTGGACTAAGGATCCAGGAGGTTTATATAGCAACACCCCTGGACTAACGACCCAGGTGGGTGCAAACTGAGGAAAGAAAATCCCAGAGTCATATCACTAATAACCACCAGAGGGAGCCAAGAAGTCTAATTCACAACAGGGAATGTGGTGAGGAGGGCCAGGATTTGGAGAGATATCACCGGCAGTGAGAAGGAGCAGAGAAAGTGTTAGCAGGTGGGAGCAGGAGAGGGCATGAGGTGGCTGTCTGTGCTTAGAGACAGAGGATTGTATGTTAAGGAACAGTTCCGAGGAGGAGGTGAGATGGATGGGGAGGATTGAAGCAGAGATAAACAGTTCTTTACTTGGCGTAGGGATTAGGGGAGGTAGCATAAAGTGAAGGATTATAGGGGTGAGAGTGAAAATAAACAGAAACATTGTTTACAGTGACTGGCCAGTTACCTTCAGTTCCCTTCAGGTTCAATTCAGGTTTTAATTCTACTGTAATCTTCACACTTCTAGGACACACTTATAGGAATCACACTGCAGGCTAAAGTCTATGCAGACTTGAGCTATGCAATATATGTTCAACTAAGTGCAGTCAGGTGTGAAGCAGAGAGGAGTGGTCTCTGCTCATCATGGTCAGAGAATTAAGAGTGGACCAGATGCATACAATCAAGCCAGAGTAAACAATGTCATAAATAACACGTATGGGGTAAAGCTGGGGTTAGCTGAAAGGCATACCATGTGGATGCTAGGAACAGAGGAAAGTCTGTGTGCAAAGCTGGGTGATGTACTATGTGCACTTCATAGACAGACAGCAGGAGAGCTGAGTGGATGAACATACCTGTCGGAAGAATAGAGATGCTTGTTAGAGTGCGATGGTGGCAGGTAGCAGGGCACAGTCTGTATACATCTTTCAGGTTTTAATTCTACTGTATAAAAGTGTAACTTAAAGTTAACATTCTAGGAACCTTACTCTATTTTTATTTTACCATATCTTATGTCCACAAACCATCTTTTGTGTTTAAATGATAAAACTTTTGCAATTTACTATTAATTGTAACATTTTTTTATATTTGTAAGATAATAGTGTTTCATGATGCATTAATATTCCATATTCATTTGTTATCATCAATAACATAGTAACATAGTTATTAAGGTTGAAGGAAGACTTTAAGTCCATCTAGTTCAACCCATAGCCTAACCTAACATACCCTAACATGTTGATCCAGAGGAAGGCAAAAAAAACCATGTGGCAAATAGTAAGCTCCACTTTGGGGAAAAAAATTCCTTCCCGACTCCACATACGGCAATCAGTCTAGTTCCCTAGATCAACGCCCTATCAAGGAATCTAGTGTATATACCCTGTAACATTATACTTTTCCAGAAAGGTATCCAGTCCCCTCTTAAATTTAAGTAATGAATCACTCATTACAACATCATACGGCAGAGAGTTCCATAGTCTCACTGCTCTTACAGTAAAGAATCCGTGTCTGTTATTATGCTTAAACCTTCTTTCCTCCAGACGTAGAGGATGCCCCCTTGTTCCAGTCACCGGTCTATGATTAAAAAGATCATCAGAAAGGTCTTTGTATTGTCCCCTCATATATTTATACATTAACATAAGATCACCCCTTAGCCTTCGTTTTTCCAAACTAAATAGCCCCAAGTGTAATAACCTATCTGGGTATTGCAGACCCCCCAGTCCTCTAATAACCTTGTTCGCTCTTCTCTGCACCCGCTCCAGTTCAGTTATTTCTTTCTTATAAACCAGAGACCAGAACTGTGCACAGTATTCTAAGTGTGGTCGAACTAGTGACTTGTATAGAGGTAACATTATAACTTATGTTCTCCTCATGAGCATCTATGCCTCTTTTAATGCATGCCATTATTTTATTTGCCTTTGTAGCAGCTGCCTGACACTAGCCACTAAATGTGAGTTTGTCATCCACCCATACACCCAGGTCTTTTTCATTGACGGTTTTGCCCAGAGTTTTAGAATTAAGTACATAGTTATACATCTTATTACTTCTACCCAAGTGCATGACCTTACATTTATCCCCATTAAAGCTCATTTGCCATTTATCAGCCCAAGCTTCTAGTTTACATAAATCATCCTGTAATGTAAAATTGTCCTCCTCTGTATTGATTACCCTGCAGAGTTTAGTATCATCTGCAAATATTGAAATTCTGCTCTGTATGCCCCCTACAAGGTCATTAATAAATATGTTAAAAAGAAGAGGGCCCATGCTTTGCTTTATTATTCATTTTTTGTTCCTCTCCATGCCTTTTACTATACATATTCTTCTCCTACCTATAGAATATTGCTCTCTACCTTTGTATATAAGGCTGGTTTCACACTTGCGTTTTGATCTGCAGCGTTTTTTAAAAAACCGCATGTGGTGAAAAAACGCATGTAAACGCGGCAAAACGCCGTGTTTTTTAGACGCATGCCTTTTTGCATGCAGAAAAAAAAACACGGCGTTTTGTGGCGTTTACATGCGTTTTTTCCTGCGTTTGCTTTTTTAAACGCATGCTGAGAAGTGTGTGACAGCTGCCAATCATCAAAATCAACTAGAAAACCCACTATAAACAGAAATAGCTAGGGTTAGGGTTAGGATCCTGTTATGATGACCTGGTGGTTAGGAGCACTAGGAATTACCTGATGAGCAAACTAGTAATACAGGACAAGCTCTGGGAAGTGGGAGCTCTGCTGACTGCAACCCCTAATCCTATCACAAACAACTAGAAATAGCCGTGGAGCGTACCTGACTCTGCCTAGACGCCTCTTCACAGCCTAAGAGCTAACTACCCCTAAAGATAGAAAGTAAAGCCTAACTTGCCTCAGAGAATTTCCCCAAAGAAATAAGCAGCCCCCCACAAATATTGACTGTGAGTTAAGATGGAAGTCACAAACACAGGAATGAAATAGGTTTCAGTAAAGGAGGCCAGACTTAACTAAACAGACTGAGGATAGAAAAGGTATCTTTGCGGTCAGCATAAAAAACTACCAAAAAAACCACGCAGAGTGTGCAAAAGAGACCCCCGCACCGACTCACGGCGTGGAGGTGCCACTCTGCATCCCAGAGCTTCCAGCTAGCTGGGCCAAATCATGATCCAAGAGAGAACTGAACCAGTACTAGAACATTGACAGCTGGCATCAAGTAATGATCTAAGTGGAGTTAAATAGAGCAGCAGCCTAGAACTAAACGAGGTCAGCTGAGGAAAGAACCTCAGAGCCAGCAGCTCCACTCACAGCCACCAGAGGGAGTCCATGGACAGAACTCACCGAAGTACCATTCATAACCACCGGAGGGAGTTCGAGAACAGAATTCACAACAGTACCTCCCCCTTGAGGAGGGGTCACCGAACCCTCACCAGAGCCCCCAGGCCGATCAGGACGAGCCAAATGAAAGGCACAAACAAGATCGGCAGCATGAACATCAGAGGCAACCACCCAGGAATTATCCTCCTGACCATAACCTTTCCACTTGACTAAGTACTGAAGTTTCTGTCTCGAAATACGAGAATCAAAAATCTTCTCCACCACATACTCCAACTCCCCCTCAACCAACACTGGGGCAGGAGGGTCGACGGAGGGAACCACAGGAGCCACATATCTCCGCAACAACGACCTATGGAACACATTATGGATGGTGAAAGAAGCTGGAAGGTCCAAACGAAATGACACAGGATTAAGAATTTCCAAAATCTTATAAGGACCAATGAAACGAGGCTTAAACTTAGGAGACGAAACCTTCATAGGAACATAACGAGACGATAACCAAACCAAATCCCCAACACGAAGTCGGGGACCAACACAGCGACGGCGGTTAGCGAAACGCTGAGCCTTCTCCTGGGACAATGTCAAATTGTCCACCACATGAGTCCAAATCTGCTGCAACCTGTCCACCACAGAATCCACACCAGGACAGTCCGAAGGCTCAACCTGTCCTGAAGAAAAACGAGGGTGGAAACCAGAATTACAGAAAAAAGGCGAAACCAAAGTGGCCGAGCTGGCCTGATTATTAAGGGCGAACTCTGCCAAAGGCAAGAAGGACACCCAATCATCCTGATCAGCAGAAACAAAGCATCTCAGATATGTCTCCAAAGTCTGATTGGTTCGTTCGGTTTGGCCATTTGTCTGAGGATGGAAAGCTGAAGAAAAAGACAAATCAATGCCCATCTTAGCACAAAAGGACCGCCAAAACCTCGAAACAAACTGGGAACCTCTGTCAGACACGATGTTCTCCGGAATGCCATGTAAACGAACCACGTGCTGGAAAAATAATGGAACCAAATCAGAGGAGGAAGGCAATTTAGGCAAAGGTACCAAATGGACCATCTTAGAGAAGCGATCACAAACCACCCAGATAACCGACATCCTTTGAGAGACAGGGAGATCTGAAATAAAATCCATGGAAATATGCGTCCAGGGCCTTTTCGGGACCGGCAAGGGCAAAAGCAACCCACTGGCACGAGAACAGCAGGGCTTAGCCCGAGCACAAGTCCCACAGGACTGCACAAAAGAACGCACATCCCGTGACAAGGAAGGCCACCAAAAGGATCTAGCCACCAAATCCCTGGTACCAAAGATTCCAGGATGACCAGCCAACACAGAACAATGAACCTCAGAGATAACTCTACTAGTCCATCTATCAGGTACAAACAGTTTCTCCGCTGGGCAACGGTCAGGTCTGTCAGCCTGAAACTCCTGCAGCACCCGCCGCAAATCAGGGGAGATGGCAGACAAAATTACCCCCTCTTTAAGAATACCAGTCGACTCAGGAACTCCCGGAGAATCAGGCACAAAACTCCTTGAAAGGGCATCCGCCTTCACATTCTTAGAGCCCGGAAGGTACGAAACCACAAAATCGAAGCAGGAGAAAAACAGCGACCATCGAGCCTGTCTAGGATTCAACCGCTTGGCAGACTCGAGATAAGTCAGATTCTTGTGATCCGTCAAGACCACCACGCGATGCTTGGCTCCTTCAAGCCAATGTCGCCACTCCTCGAACGCCCACTTCATGGCCAACAACTCTCGATTGCCCACATCATAATTGCGCTCAGCAGGCGAAAACTTTCTAGAAAAGAAAGCACATGGTTTCATCACCGAGCCATCAGAACTTCTTTGAGATAGGACAGCCCCTGCTCCAATCTCAGAAGCATCCACCTCGACCTGAAACGGGAGCGAAACATCTGGCTGACACAACACAGGGGCAGAAGAAAAACGACGCCTCAACTCCTGAAAAGCCTCAACGGCCGCAGAGGACCAATTGACCACATCCGCACCTTTCTTGGTTAAATCAGTCAATGGTTTAACAACACTAGGAAAATTAGCGATGAAGCGATGGTAAAAATTAGCAAAGCCCAGGAATTTCTGAAGGCTCTTCACAGAAGTAGGCTGAGTCCAATCATAAATGGCCTGAACTTTAACAGGGTCCATCTCGATAGTAGAAGGGGAAAAAATGAAGCCCAAAAATGAAACCTTCTGAACTCCAAAGAGACATTTAGACCCCTTCACAAACAAGGAATTAGCACGAAGGACCTGGAACACCATTCTGACCTGCTTCACATGAGACTCCCAATCGTCCGAAAAAACCAAAATATCATCCAAATATACAATCATGAATCTATCCAGGTACTTTCGGAAGATGTCATGCATAAAGGACTGAAACACAGATGGAGCATTAGAAAGCCCGAATGGCATCACCAGGTACTCAAAATGGCCCTCGGGCGTATTAAATGCTGTTTTCCATTCATCGCCCTGTTTAATACGCACAAGATTATACGCCCCTCGAAGATCTATCTTGGTGAACCAGCTAGCCCCCTTAATCCGAGCAAACAAATCAGACAGTAACAGCAAGGGGTACTGAAATTTGACGGTGATTTTATTGAGAAGGCGGTAATCTATACCAGGTCTCAGAGAACCATCCTTCTTGGCCACAAAAAAGAACCCTGCTCCCAACGGTGACGACGACGGGCAAATATGCCCTTTCTCCAAGGACTCCTTTACATAACTCCGCATAGCGGCGTGTTCTGGCACAGATAAATTGAACAGTCGGCCCTTCGGAAACTTACTACCAGGAATCAAATTAATAGCACAATCGCAATCCCTATGAGGAGGTAGGGCACTAGATTTGGGCTCATCAAATACATCCCGGTAATCTGACAAGAACTCAGGGACTTCGGAAGGATGGGAAGACAAAATTGACAACAATGGGACATCCCCATGTACCCCTTGACAACCCCAACTGGATACAGACATTGATTTCCAATCCAATACTGGATTATGGACCTGTAGCCATGGCAAACCCAAAACGACCACATCATGCAGATTATGCAACACCAAAAAGCGAATATCCTCCTGATGTGCAGGAGTCATGCACATGGTCAATTGAGTCCAGTACTGAGGCTTATTCTTGGCCAAAGGCGTAGCATCAATTCCTCTCAATGGAATAGGATACTGTAAAGGCTCCAAGAAAAAACCACAGCGCCTGGCAAACTCCAAGTCCATCAAATTCAGGGCAGCGCCTGAATCCACAAATGCCATAACAGAATAGGATGACAAAGAGCAGATCAGAGTAACGGACAAAATAAATTTTGGCTGTACCGTACCAATGGTGGTAGACCTAGCAAACCGCTTAGTGCGTTTACGACAATCAGAGATAGCATGAGTGGAGTCACCACAGTAAAAACACAGCCCATTCTGACATCTGTATTCTTGCCGTTTAGCTCTGGTCAAGGTCCTATCACATTGCATAGGCTCAGGCCTCTGCTCAGAAGCTACCGCCAAATGGTGCACAGTTTTGCGCTCACGTAAGCGTCGATTGATCTGAATGGCCAAGGACATAGACTCATTCAGACCAGCAGGCGTGGGGAATCCCACCATAACATCCTTAAGGGCTTCAGAAAGACCCTTTCTGAAAACTGCCGCCAGGGCACACTCATTCCACTGAGTAAGCACAGACCACTTTCTAAACTTCTGACAATATACCTCCGCTTCATCCTGACCCTGACACAAAGCCAGCAAGATTTTCTCTGCCTGATCCACTGAATCTGGTTCATCATAAAGCAACCCAAGCGCCAGAAAAAACGCTTCTACATTACGCAATGCAGGATCTTCTGGCGCAAGGGAAAATGCCCAGTCTTGAGGGTCGCCACGTAGCAAAGAAATAATGATTTTTACTTGCTGAATGGGGTCACCAGAGGAGCGGGGTTTCAAAGCAAAAAACAGTCTACAATTATTTTTGAAATTCAGGAACTTGGATCTATCCCCAGAAAACAAATCAGGAATTGGAATTCTGGGTTCTAACATCGGGTTCTGAACTACATAATCTTGAATGCCTTGTATCCTTGCAGTGAGTTGATCCACACAAGAGGACAGACCTTGAATGTCCATATCTACACCTGTGTCCTGTACCAGAGATTTAGGGGAAAAGAAAAACAAAACACGCTGCAGAGGAAAAAAAAAATGATCTCAGAACTTCTCTTATCCCTCTATTGAGATGCATTAACACTTTACTGGCCAGCTGTACTGTTATGATGACCTGGTGGTTAGGAGCACTAGGAATGACCTGATGAGCAAACTAGTAATACAGGACAAGCTCTGGGAAGTGGGAGCTCTGCTGACCGCAACCCCTAATCCTATCACAAACAACTAGAAATAGCCGTGGAGCGTACCTGACTCTGCCTAGACGCCTCTTCACAGCCTAAGAGCTAACTACCCCTAAAGATAGAAAATAAAGCCTAACTTGCCTCAGAGAAATTCCCCAAAGAAATAAGCAGCCCCCCACAAATATTGACTGTGAGTTAAGATGGAAGTCACAAACACAGGAATGAAATAGGTTTCAGCAAAGGAGGCCAGACTTAACTAAACAGACTGAGGATAGAAAAGGTATCTTTGCGGTCAGCATAAAAAACTACCAAAAAAACCATGCAGAGTGTGCAAAAGAGACCCCCGCACCGACTCACGGCGTGGAGGTGCCACTCTGCATCCCAGAGCTTCCAGCTAGCTGGGCCAAATCATGATAGCAAGCTGGACAAGAAAAACAGTGGTAAACAAATAAGCTAGCAGGGACTTAGCTTTTGCTGGAGTAGACAGGTCATCTGAAAGATCCAAGAGAGAACTGAACCAGTACTAGAACATTGACAGCTGGCATCAAGTAATGATCTAAGTGGAGTTAAATAGAGCAGCAGCCTAGAACTAAACGAGGTCAGCTGAGGAAAGAACCTCAGAGCCAGCAGCTCCACTCACAGCCACCAGAGGGAGTCCATGGACAGAACTCACCGAAGTACCATTCATAACCACCGGAGGGAGTTCGAGAACAGAATTCACAACAGGATCCCTAGTAACCCTAGGGATCCTAACCCTAACCCTAGGGATCCTAACCCTAACCCTAGGGATCCTATCCCTAACCCTAACCCTAGGGATCCTAACCCTAACCCTAGGGATCCAAACCCTAACCCTAAGGGTTTGGATCCTAACCCTAACCCTAAGGGTTAGGGTTAGGATCCCTAGGGTTAGGGTTAGGATCCCTAGGGTTACTAGGGATCCTAACCTTAGGGTTAGGGTTAGGATCCCTAGTAACCCTAGGGTTAGGGTTAGGGTTATGGTTTTCTTGTTTTTTTCTTGTGTTTAGGGTTAGGGTTTTCTTGTTTTTTCTTGTGTTTAGGGTTAGGGTTAGGGTTTTCTTGTTTTTTCTTGTGTTTTCTTGTGTTTTTCTATAAAAACGCATGCGTTTTTAACGCAAGCAAACGCATGTGCTTAAAAATGCATGCGTTTACATAGACAGCAATGCATTTTTTTGCCACGAATAAACGCATGCATTTTTTGCGGCAAAAAAACGCCGCTAGAAATTACTACAGGTTGCATTTCTGCAACTAAACGCAGGCATCAAAAAACGCATGCGTTGCCGAAAACGCGTAAAAACGCATGCTAAAAAAAGCATGCGTTTTTAATGTTAAGTATAGGGAAAAAAATGCATGCGTTTTTAGCGCTAAAACGCTGCAGATCAAAACGCAAGTGTGATACCAGCCTAACAAATCTTCCTATATTATATCTAAGGACAAAATTAAACAATATGTATTGTTTTAAAAAATTCTTGACATTGCAGCATTACAAAAACTTATGTCTAAAGGGGAATCCTTGAGAAAGGCGTCAAGCCATTGTAAGGAGACTTATAGGCCATGTATTGCTCCTCTGGAAATTTAAATATGCAAGTATTGTCTGCAATGAGGAAGAGGACTGGATCTCTAGTGTCACCTGTTAGATATAGCAATCCTAAAAGTCACTTACGACCTTTTAATAGGCCTTTCTATATGCCACTCCATTTGCAGACACAAAAACAAATGAAGTGTGCGGTTTGGCTTCTTATTCTAAATCATGTGACTGCCATGTCTCGGTTTCGGGACTCAAGCCGTGACTTCTTGCTGTGTAGTCAGCTTTCCTTTCTGCTGAGCCACAGACAGTATTGATTTCTGTCCAACTGCTGTTGTTTCTTTTGTCTTTTCTTTCCTTCCTTTGGTTTGCTTCTAATCAGGTGTCTCTCTCTTCCCAATTTGGTTCTGTCCTATTGTTTCTGGTGAAGGGCTATTTATACTCAAGGATAATAGAAAAAATTGGAGTCCGGCTCAGCAGGACTGGATTTTGCTTTTCTTTTTATTTTTCAAAAGAAAATATAGTGCATACAAATGAAAAATGTATATGGTCGACATGACCTAGTCGATTTCTCTTGAGTTCACTGATACCCCATATGTGATCGAAAACTACTTTTGAGGCACAGTGCAAAGCTGAGTAAGAAAGGAGCGCCATATTACAGTGCAGATTTTGCTGCGCTGATTTGAGGGTCAATGTCACATTGGCAGAGCCCCTGAGGTGCCAGAACAGCAGACTCCCCCATAAGTAACCCCGTTTTACAACTACACCTCTCAATGAAATCATCCAGGGGTGCAGTGATCTTATTGACACAAATGGTTCCACTATTTCTGCTGAATGTAGAACTAACCTATATATGTCTATACAGCACGGCTTAGCCACATGGTGTGACTCGGGAGAGATGGAACTTTATGTGCCTCCTGGAGCACAGTTTTTCCTAGGATAGTTTGCTGACTCCATATACAGAGCCACTAAGTGCTAGAAAAGCAGAATCCCCCCTTATGTGACCCCATTTTGGAAAGTATACTCCTTTGGGAATTTATCTACAGGTATAGTGACGATTATGACTCCATGGGTCTTTTCCAGAAACAAGCAATAGTGGATGTTGCTGAGTGAAAATTGCAAACTGCCATTGTAGTGACCAGTATATTGAAGTGACCAGTACATTTTAGTGGCCAATACATTGTAGTGACCAGCTAATGCTTCTGGAGACACGCACCCGTAAATCAGGCAGGCTCTCATCACTACAGAAATGCCAAACATGTGGGCATTAAATGTGGTTTGAACATACTGGGGCTCAGAAGGGAGAGGGGCATTTGGATTTGGGAGTGCAGAATTTGCTGAATTTTTTGGGGGGGCGAGGAGCCATTTCACTTTTCCAGAGCATTTGTATTAACAGTAACATGGAAGCACCTATATTTCCATTGACAGATGACGAACCTGAGTGGGGACTTGCATTTTTTTTGTGGATTGAGTTCAAGCTTTTATTGGGAACATTTTACGTAACATTTCGGATCACATTTATTCAGCGCCCTACGCTGAGCACTTACTTTGGGGTTTCCATCTAAATCTCAGAGCGGCGTGACAGATGAAACCCCCGAGCCATCCAGTCACTATAATGAGGCAGCAGAGTTACTCTGGACTCCATGTGACCTCAGTTCAGTGGTGTCCTTTTCAGAAGTGCACAAAACTGTGGCGGACCGCGCTTTTATGGTCACCTAAAAAGACAAGACATTGCCGGATCGCAGGTCCTATGGCGTCCACAGTGGCTTCATCTGCATTATTATAGGGAACCTTCCATTTAGAGTTCCGTCTGAATCATGTATTGCAGAGATGTACATGGAAATCTCGGTGTAAATGCTCAGCGTAGAGCGCAGGATAAATGTGAGCTGAGTCTTACTGCAGTCTTTGGGAGGCAGAATGAACAAACTAACAGCAGGTGAAGAATTGGTTTTATTTATTTTTTACGTCGTTCCTCATGTAGTATAAGTGATTAGACGACGTTATCTTCTGGATGGTGAGATTGCAGCAATACCAGATTTATATTTATGCCCACAGAGTCATGTGACAGCTCTGTTTTTGCGGGATGAGTTGACTTTTTTATTTGTATCATTTTTGGGCACATGAAATTTCTTTCTATTCTGATTTTTGGGAGGGAGAATGAACAAAAACCAGCAATTCAGGAATATATATGTATATATATATATATATATATATATATATATATATATATATAGACTCACTGGCCACTTTATTAGGTACACCTGTCCAACTTCTTGTTAACACTTAATTTCTAATCAGCCAATCACATGGCGGCAACTCAGTGCATTTAGGCATGTAGACATGGTCAAGACAATCTCCTGCAGTTCAAACCGAGCATCAGTATGGGGAAGAAAGGTGATTTGAGTGCCTTTGAACGTGGCATGGTTGTTGGTGCCAGAAGGGCTGGTCTGAGTATTTCAGAAACTGCTGATCTACTGGGATTTTCACGCACAACCATCTCTAGGGTTTACAGAGAATGGTCCGAAAAAGAAAAAAAATCCAGTGAGCGGCAGTTCTGTGGGCGGAAATGCCTTGTTGATGCCAGAGGTCAGAGGAGAATGGGCAGACTGGTTCGAGCTGATAGAAAGGCAACAGTGACTCAAATCGCCCCCCGTTACAACCAAGGTAGGCCTAAGAGCATCTCTGAACGCACAGTGCGTCGAACTTTGAGGCAGATGGGCTACAGCAGCAGAAGACCACACCGGGTACCACTCCTTTCAGCTAAGAACAGGAAACTGAGGCTACAATTTGTACAAGCTCATCGAAATTGGACAGTAGAAGATTGGAAAAACGTTGCTTGGTCTGATGAGTCTCGATTTCTGCTGTGACATTCGGATGGTAGGGTCAGAATTTGGCGTAAACAACATGAAAGCATGGATCCATCCTGCCTTGTATGGAGCATCTTTGGGATGTGCAGCCGACAAATCTGCGGCAACTGTGTGATGCCATCATGTCAATATGGACCAAAATCTCTGAGGAATGCTTCCAGCACCTTGTTGAATCTATGCCACGAAGAATTGAGGCAGTTCTGAAGGCAAAAGGGGGTCCAACCCGTTACTAGCATGGTGTACCTAATAAAGTGGCCGGTGAGTGTATATATATATATATACAGTAGAAGTAAAAAAGAAAAACAGCACAAAAAAATAGAAAAAGTGGACTTTAATGCCTGAGCGCCGTGGCAACGTTTCGGATGTAATATCCTTTCTCAAGCTTGAGAAAGGATATTACATCTGAAATGTTGCCACGCTGTTCAGGCATTAAAGTCCACTTTTTCTATTTTTTTGTGCTGTTTTCCTTTTTAACTTCTATTATTGGAAACCATTGGACCATTGGTTGGGAAAGCTTTGCATGATATATGCGGTAATGTTGGCTGCTGTTACAATTTTTTCATCATATATATATATATATATATATATATATATATATATATAAATATATATATATGTATATACAGTTAGGTCCATATATATTTGGACAGAGACAACATTTTTCTAATTTTGATTATAGATATTACCACAATGAATTTTAGACAAAACAATTCAGATGCAGTTGAAGTTCAGACTTTCAGCTTTCATTTGAGAGTATCCACATTAAAATTGGATGAAGGGTTTAGGAGTTTCAGCTCCTTAACATGTGCCACCCTGTTTTTAAAGGGACCAAAAGTAATTGGACAGATTAAATAATTTTAAATAAAATGCCCATTTTTAGTACTTGGTTGAAAACCCTTTGTTGGCAATGACTGCCTGAAGTCTTGAACTCATGGACATCACCAGACGCTGTGTTACCTCCTTTTTGATGCTCTGCCAGGCCTTCACTGCGGTGGTTTTCAGTTGCTGTTTGTTTGTGGGCCTTTCTGTCTGAAGTTTAGTCTTTAACAAGTGAAATGCATGCTCAATTGGGTTGAGATCAGGTAACTGTCTTGGCCATTCAAAAATATTCCACTTCTTTGCTTTAATAAACTCCAGGGTTGCTTTGGCTTTATGTTTTGGGTCATTGTCCATCTGTAGTATGAAACGACGACCAATCAGTTTGGCTGCATTTGGCTGGATCTGAGCACACAGTATGGCTCTGAATACCTCAGAATTCATTCGGGTGCTTCTGTCCTGTGTCACATCATCAATAAACACTAGTGACCCAGTGCCACTGGCAGCCATGCATGCCCAAGCCATCACACCGCCTCCGCCGTGTTTTACAGATGATGTGGTATGCTTTGGATCATGAGCTGTACCACGCCTTCGCCATACTTTTCTCTTTCCATCATTCTGGTAGAGGTTGATCTTGGTTTTATCTGTCCAAAGAATGTTCTTCCAGAACTGTGCTGGCTTTTTTAGATGTTTTTTAGCAAAGTCCAGTCTAGCCTTTTTATTCTTGATGCTTATGAGTGGCTTGCACCGTGCAGTGAACCCTCTGTATTTACTGTCATGCAGTCTTCTCTTTATGGTAGATTTGGATATTGATACGCCTACCTCCTGGAGAGTGTTGTTCACTTGGTTGGCTGTTGTGAAGGGGTTTCCCTTCACCATGGAGATTATTCTGTGATCATCCACCACTGTTGTCTTCCGTGGGCACCCAGGTCTTTTTGCATTAATGAGTTCACCAGTGCTTTCTTTCTTTCTCAGGATGTACCAAACTGTAGATTTTGCCACTCCTAATATTGTAGCAATTTCTCGGATGGGTTTTTTCTGTTTTCATCAGCTTAAGGATGGCTTGTTTCACCTGCATGGAGAGCTCCTTTAAACTAATATTTACTTCACAGCAAAACCTTCCAAATGCAAGCACCACACCTCAAATCAACTGCAGGCCTTTTATCTACTTAATTGAGAATGACATAACAAAGGGATTGCCCACACCTGTCCATGAAATAGCCTTGGAGTCAATTGTCCAATTACTTTTGGTCCCTTTAAAAAACAGGGTGGCACATGTTAAGGAGCTGAAACTCCTAAACCCTTCATCCAATTTTAATGTGGATACCCTCAAATGGAAGCTGAAAGTCTGAACTTCAACTGCATCTGAATTGTTTTGTTTAAAATTCATTGTGGTAATGTCTATAACCAAAATTAGAAAAATGTTGTCTCTGTCCAAATATATATGGACCTAACTGTATATATATATAGAGAGAGAGAGAGAGAGAGCTATCCACGTGTGGTAAAATTGTTTAAGCAACCTTATTCTTCGGGTCAGTACGATTACATTGATACATCATTTATATATTTTTTACAGTATGTTTTGGTGCTTTTACACAATAAAAAGTATTTTATAGAAAAAATGATTATTTTTGCATCGCTTTATTCTGAGAGCTAAAACTTTTTTATTTTTCCTCTGACGTAGCTTTATGGTGGCATGTTTTTTGTGGGACAAGATGACGTTTTTAGCGGTAAAATATTTTTATTTATATTCGTTTATTTGGTTGCGTTTTATTGCACTCTTTGTTCGGCTGTATGATGTTAAAGCATAGTTTGTTGCCTCTTTTTTTTTTAATGGTTGTACCGTTTCACCCACTACGTGTCTTGGGGGACACTTACTTGGCAGCAGAATAATCATAGACAGGCATGTTTTTTTCAGATAAACAGTCCATGTGGTTTATTATAATCTCAGCATAAACCACTGTAGGCCATGTTATGCATCACAGACCTCACATAGTCCATTACTTCGTCATATATGGCTTTACAAATCATTCATTATTCAAGCCTGTATCTCACCAGTCACCGGGTGACTGCACAGTTCAGCAACTGTCCTATGTTAGCGCACACAGTTCTTTTCCCCATACCAGGGGTTACCTCTCAGGATCTCCTGCTCCACAGGTTGACTCCACGTCAGTCCCAGGTCCTCAACACGGACTGTCCAGGTCGACGGTCACTCAGTGCTTCCAGGACGTCTCCAATGCCAGGAGACTCCAACACTGACCGTCCAGGTCCACAGGTCTCTCAGGTGCTTCCAGGATGTCTCCACTCCCAGGAGACTCCAACACACAGACCACTCAGTGTCAAAACCCAACCATGTGCTATTCCGGGATCCTGTTTCCGAAGACTTCCAACACAGGCTTCCAGGGCCTTGCACTTGGACCATTCAGATCCACTCACAGGAACCCACACCCTGGTCACATTACATACCTGTAACCACTCCCCTGGGTTGGAGTGTGGGTGTGTGTGGCTAGTTTGACCCGCCCATCTCTCATAACTAGCCCTGCCAGTCTCCCAATAAGACTACACATTTAGATGTGGGACTACAGGTCCCAGCACAACATAATCTTCAGACTGACAGTGCAGAGTGTCCTCCTCTACAACTCTGCCGGACTTTGTCTCATCACAACTATAACTCCAAGTGCATCTTGAAGTGCACACGCAGCGCCCACTGGCTGTAACATTGGTCACTGCACCACATGGTGTTCACTGAAGGGGCTAACTAGGGGACAGTTTTATAGGTCTGCTTGTTCCGGATATGGCGATACCAAGTATGTGTACTTTTTTTTTAAATATACATAAATAAATGTATCGTATTTTTCAGACTATAAAACGCACTTTTTTCCTCCAAAAATGTGGAGGAAAATGGGGGGGGGGGGGTCTCATAGTCCGGATATGTATGGTGAGGTATGGTGTATAGTCTGGCTGTTTTGGGGAGGTGGGGAAATGGCATTGGCGGAGTAGCGGGTCACTCATGTTCCCGCTGCTAAAGAGAAATGAATATTCACTGCATTTCATGCCCACAGGCATGGAGGGCAATAAATATTAATTTCTCTTTAATAACATTATCTTGGTATGTTCTCCCCAACCCCAGTCCTTTTATGCATGGCCTCATCCTTATAATTGGCCCCCACCCCATCCCCATTCTGGTGCATGGCCCCATCAGAAAACATAAAAAAAACCTGTTACACTCACCTACACGGCGCTCCTTCACAGTGTCCTGCTTCGGTGCCAGCAACTGCTTTACGCTTGTAAGCAGCACATGGCAGGGACGTTATGTGCAGGGCACAGCTGCCAGAATACTCACCGGGACTGTGCGCACAAAGAGCGATGAGTATTCATTGCTCTTTGCGCACATAGTCCCAGTGAGTATTCCGGCAGCTGCGCTCTGCTTGTGAGCAGCGCATGACTGCTTACAAGCATAAAGCAGTTGCTGGCACCGGAGCAGGACGCTGTGAGGGAGCGCCAGGTAGATGAGTGTAATAGTTTGCTTATTTTTATGTTTTCTGATGGGGCCATGCATACCAGGATGGGGATGGGTGGAGCAGTGGCGTATCCAGTGGGGGGCAGCCGGGGCATGTGCCCCGGGCGCAGCCCACAGGGGGGCGCCAGCAGGGCCGACTGAATCCTGATGATGCGGCATTGCATTGCATGGCGGCGGTCACGGTGTCCAAGCTGAGGCTCCTCGGCGCGGCGCCACCCCCACAGTGACAGACTCAGTCTGACATAATCCCGACCCGGGCTGTTCATTCTCTGAGCCGGCTGAAATTGACAGCCGACTCAGAGACAGTGCAGCTGCTGCGCGTAGCTACGGCGCGCCGCTACCAGCCAGGTTTGACTTGGCCCCGCCCGCCGCAGCTGCTTGCCTTGTTGTGAGACAGACGAGGAGTCCGGGTCCCTTCCCTTCTGCACCTGCTCCCTGCCCTGACAACCGCTGTCCACTGAGAGGCGCTGACCGCCGCTGGCACTTCCGCATCAGGGAAGCACCAGCAGCGGGTGACGTCACTCACTGAGCGAGCGTGTGACAGGCTGCTTCGTTGCGCCGGTGTTCTGTGTGGCCGGGTGTTCGGTGTTGTACTCGGACGGTGACGTCGGGTGGGGTGCGTGCCGGTGGCCGGTGGTAAGTGCTCCAGACCGCGGCTGCGGGGACCCCGGTAATAGAGCTGAAGTCATCATGAAATGAGCCTGCCTGGCTGGCGCCTGCATGCATGGGGGGGATGTAGCAGCGGCCAGCCCAGCCCAGCCAGGGGCAACGCAAAAATGGATATGTGTCACCACTTGACTTGTGAGTGAGTCTGAGGACTCAGGACTGTGAAGCAAAGCCTTAGCCAGGGCCCCAGGGGGCAGCAGGAAGCCCTGGATGAAAGGCTGAACATATCATGATATGGGGTGGATGCGGATGGGGGCAGCAGCACAAATCAGGACATTATGGGGGGCACAATTATCAGGACAGTATGGGGGCAGGGCACAAATGAGATCTGGACATTACGGGGGCACAAATCAGGCACAAAGGAGATCTAGACATTAAATATGGGGGGGGGGGCACGGAACTGATCCTTTGCCCCGGGTGCAGGAAAGGCGAGATACGCCTCTGGGGTAGAGGGCAATTATAAGGATGGGGCCATGCATACCAGGATGGGGATGGGGGCAAATTATAAGGATGGGTCGATGCATACCAGGATCGGGTTTGGGGGGAAATCATACCAGAATAGGGATGGGGCCCTGCATACCAGGATAGGGATGGGACCATGCATACCAGGATAGGGATGATAGGGCCATGCATACCAGGATAGGGATGAGGGGGCCATGCATACCAGGATAGGGATGGGGCCCTGCATACCAGGATAGGGATGGGGCCATGCATACCAGTATAGGGATGATGGGGCCATGCATACCAGGATAGGTGGTTAGTGTTCAGATAATACTTAGTTGTCATTTGTTGCCAAATGTTATAGCTATTTCAGAATTCCCATTGGTTAAATTATTATAATTTATATACAGTCATGGTTGAAAGTGTTGGCACCCTTGAAATTGTTACAGAAAATGAAATATTTATCCCAGGAATAATATTGCAGTTTCACATGTTTTGTTATACACATGTTTATTTCCTTTGTGTGTATTGGAACAACACAAAAAAAACTGAGAAAAAGGGCAAATCACACATAATTTCACACAAAGCCACAGAAATGAGCCTGACAAAATTTTTGGCACCTTTCCAAAATTATAGGTAAACAATTTTGTTTCAAGCATGTGATGCTCATTCAAATGCATCTGTGACAAGTAACAGGTGTCGGCAATATGAAAACCACGTCTGAAATGACATGAAAAGGGGAGAAGTTGACTAAATCTTTGTGTCAGTGTGTGCCACTAAATATGGAGAACAGAAAGAAGCAAAGAGAACTGTCTGAGGAATTGAGAACCAAAATTGTTGAACAATATCAACAATCTTAAGGTTACAAGTCCACCATCAGAGATCTTGATGTTCCATTGTCCACAGTGAGCAACATATTCAAGAACTTTACAGCCCATGGCACTGCAGCTAATCTCCCTGAATGTGGACTTCAGAGAAAAATTGATGAAAGTTTACAACTAGTGATGAGCGAGTGTACTTGTTGCTTGGGTTTTCCCGAGCACGCTCGGGTGGTCGCTGAGTATTTATGACTGCTCGGAGATTTTGTTTTCATCATCTCAGCTGAATGATTTACAGCTGCTAGCCAGGCTGAGAACATGTGGGGGTTGCCTGGTTGCTAGGGAATCCCCACATGTAATCAAGCAGGCTAGTAGCTGTAAATCATTAAGCTGTAGCAAGGAAAACTAAATCTTCGAGCAGTCATAAATACTTGGAGGTCACCCGAGCGTGCTCAGGAAAACTCGAGCAACGAGTACACTCGCTCATCACTAGTTGCAACACAGGATAGTCTGGATTTTGTATAAGCATACCCAATCAAGTTCCAAATAAATTCAAGCTGTGTTGCAGTCTCAGGGTGCATCTATATCAGCGTGAACTGTCTGATGACTTTTGAATTCGATGAAACGCTATGACAGGAGACCCAGGTGGACATCTCCGCTGACAAAGAGTCATAAAAAAGCTAGACTGTATTTTGCCAAAATGCACGTGAATAAGCCAAAATCCTTCTTGGAAAGTGTCTAATCCGTCTAATTTTGAAAAAAAACGAATCCAGCGACTAATTTGTTTTTTTCTCATAGACTTGTGTTAGGGATGGATTGCAATGGATGGCCTCATGTTTCATCCGTCGTTCACCGGATCCGTCCAAAATTGTTTGTCCGGCGGCTGGAGATGACGGACAAAGTTACTTTTTTTATGTACGTCGAAAAATCGGACATCGATGGATCCGTCACCATCCGTCGTTTTCTCAAATGGAAGCTTATGGGCACCGGATACGTCAAATGACGGAATCCGGCGACTGATTCCGTTTTTTTTAACTGAGCATGCTCAGATTTATTTAGGATCCAATTAGCCAGATCCGCTAGTCAGATCCGTCAAGAAAATGAATCTGTCGCATCAGTTTTTCACAATCTGCGACGGATCCATCGAATCGTTGAGCCAACAGATTGTGACTGACAGCAAAAACTGATGTGTGAAAGGGGACTTAGAAAACTGACATCCCCAAAAAAGTAAAATTAGTTGATATCATCACGAGTCTCCTAAAAGGATAATTGCACATTGAATAATTGCACATTGAATATTTCATATTCTTTGAACCATGTAATGGAATTTTGTTTCGATAGCTTTGCATGTTAAAGATATCCATTTACAGACCTTGATTACAGTGATGCCACTCACTGGGTTGTCTTTTGCTGTTTCAATACAATCAGAGTTTTGTCATCAGAATATTATCATTACAGGAAAACTGGCCTCGCGGTGTGTGCCGGGTAATACACAGCTCAACAACTGAGCACTGCTGGATCTGCAGTACAAAAAATAATCAATATAATAGTATTATGATAATATAATAATCAATAAAATGACATAATAGATATTGCTGCACCCAGTAAATTAAGTGATACATTGCTGTTATCAGGTTCTTGCTTAAAAACACTTATTAAAAACCCTCTCTGTTCTTAAGAACAGATGGATTTTTAACGAGGTTGTCCACTACTTGGACAACCCCTTCTGAATCACTATGTTTCCCCCACCGTAAAATAATAATACTTATACCCACCTCTGGTGTTGGCACCGTTCCAGTGGTATCGGCATTTTCTCTCCTGGGCATAACAATGTCCTGCAAGCCCCCTGGCCAATCAGTGCCAGATGATGCCACTGGTCCAAACTGTTAGTCGAGCAGGAGAACATAGCCATGGACAAGAAGCCATGAGGCAGGGGTGCATTGTACCCATGAAGATCAAAATTGTGAATGACCCTTTTAGTGGGTTTCCTTTCACTCTTCCAGTTTCTAACAACACTCCAAAAACATACCGATACTTCTGATGTATTTGGCCCTAGTGTGTGCTCATATTAGATTGGAATGTGATCCCTATTTGGTAAAATGTGTAATGAAGAGCTCTGTACAACACTGTGGCATATTCCGGTACCATTGAAGCAACAGGTAAAAGCACTAACTGTGAAAGACACTTTATTCCATGCCACATGGTGTATAAATGAGGTCAGACATGGGCGTAATAAAGCTCAGGAGACAAATCTAGCTTAAAAAAAAACACATAGATCATCATACAAATCTCAGTAACCTCAGTATATGGTTAAAAATTAAAGCTAATGTCTATTGTTTTTGTTGGTGAGGGCAATAAATAAACCTTCATGGGCAGTAATTCTTAAGGCCATTACTCTAATGCTCAAAACCTCTTTTTCTGTGTCAACGTAGAAACTGATTTTCATTTAACCACCTTTGAGATTCTGCTTGAAAAATAAACAAATGTAAAAAGATTGAAAGTTAACAGGGCTCATAAATACTTTTTATATAAAGAAATATCATATTAATACACATAGGGGAATAGACCTAGCTTAATAATTTCTCATCTCGGAAAACCAAGGTCATATCTTTCTCTGTAAACAGGGAGCATTCACTTGGGACATATAATGTTAATATCATGGTGTGCTCTGACTGTCAGCTCTCTCATATTATTAATAAAAGAATGGGCTGCTCTTTACCTCCATAACATTTTTATAGATAATTTTACAATCCAAAACTACTATTTTCACTGGCACAATGGCATACTTAACATATTATGATCCGTAAATGTAAGTGAGCATGAGAATACTAATTTTGGGAGATTTTATCTTTCCTTTTAGTTTTTCGCCCACAATCTGGGAAAGAAAATGGACACATTTTTATATGATGTCCTTAACCCTTTTTTTATTCCAAAATATATATTCAGGGATTCATCTATAATATATCATCTTGTGCTCATGGTCAGGTATTTTGTGCTCTCAAAGTATCGACAAATGTACCCAAGTACTGTATATCCAATTAGGATATAAATCAAGGAATTATCATATACATAACTTACAACTTGTTTTTAAAATAAGTACTCCCCATTCCAAGAAGTTAGGGTCCTCTGAGTCTAAGATCAGCTACAGTTCCAGTTTAGCTACTGGCATGAATGCGTATTACACTACTATGATATGTACCGGAAAGCGTTGTTTTTCTTTTCATATGTAAAATCAATCACCAGTAGAAAAATATAATTAAAATTAGGGCAACACAGTAAATACAGTGGGGAAAAAAGTATTTAGTCAGCCATCAATTGTGCAAGTTCTCCCACTTAAAAAGATGAGAGATGCCTATAATTTACATCATAGGTAGACCACAACTATGAGAGTCAAAATGAGAAAACAAATCCAGAAAATCACCTTGGCTGGTTTGGCAAGATTTATTTTGCATATTATGTGGAAAATAAGTATTTGGTCACCTAAAACATGCAATATTTCTGGCTCTCACAGACCTGTAACTTGTTCTTTAAGAGGCTCCTCTGTCCTCCACTCATTACCCATAGTAATGGCACCTTTTTGAACTTGTTATCAGTATAAAAAGACACCTGTCCACAACCTCAAACAGTCACACTCCAAATTCCACTATGGTAAAGGCCAAAGAGCTGTCGAAGGACACCAGAAACAAAATTGTAGATCTGCACCAGGCTGGGAAGATTGAATCTACAATAGTCAAGCAGCTTGGTGTGATGAAATCAAATGTGGGAGCAATAATAAGAAAATGGAAGACATCCAAGACCACTGATAATCTCCCTCGATCTGGGGCTCCACGCAAGATCTCCCCCCGTGGGGTCAAAATGATCACAAGAAGGGTGAGCAAAAATCCCAGAACCACACGGGGGAACCTACTGAATGACCTGCATAGAGCTGGGACCACCTTAATAAATTCTACCATCAGTAAAACAGTACGCAACCAGGTACTCAGATCCTGCAGTGCCAGACGTGTCCCCCTGCTTAAGCAAGTACATGTCCAGGCCTGTCTGAAGTTTGCTGGAGAGCATTTGGATTATCCAGAAGATTATTGGGAGAATGTCATAAGGTCTGATGAAACCAAAGTACGACTGTTTGGTAGAAACAAAACTCGTCGTGTTTGAAGGAGACAGAATGCTGAGTTGCATCCAAAGAACACCATACCTACTGTGAAGCATTGGGGGTAGCAACATCATGCTTTGGGGCTTCTCTGCAAAGGGACCAGGACAACTGATCCGTGTGCATAAAAGAATGAATGGGACCATGTATTGTGCAAACCTCCTTCCACCAGCAAGGGCATTGAAGATGAAACGTGGAAGGGTCTTTCAGCATGATAATGATCCAAAGCACACTGCCAGGGCAATGAAGGAGTGGCTTCATAAGAAGCATATGAAGGTCCTGGAGTGGCCTAGCCAGTCTCCAGATCTCAACACCATAGACAACCTTTGGAGGGAGTTGAAAGTCTGTGTCACCCAGCAACAGGCCCAAAACATCTCTGCTCTAGAGGAGATCTGCATGGAGGAATGGGCCAACATACCACCAACAGTGTGTGCCAACCTTGTGAAGACTTATAGAAATGTTTAACCTCTGTCATTGCCAACAAAGGATATATAACAAAATATTGAGGTGATTTGTTAATGACTAGTGATGAACAAATATACTCGTTACTCGAGATTTCTCGAGCATGCTCGGGTGTTCTCCGAGTATTTTTTAGTGCTCGGAGATTTAGTTTTTCTTGCCGCAGTTGAATGATTTACATCTGTTAGCCAGCATATGTACATGTGGGGGTTGCCTGGTTGCTAGGGAATCCCCACATGTACTTATGCTGGCTAACAGATGTAAATCATTCAGCTGCGGCAAGAAAAACAATCTCCGAGCTCTAAAAAATACTCGGAGGACACCCGAGCGTGCTCGAGAAGTCTCGAGTAACGAGTATATTCGCTCATCACTATTAATGACCAAATACTTATTTTCCACCATAATTTGAAAAATAAATCTTGCTAGCAGGGGCGTACATAGATTTCACAGGGCCCCATAGCAAAATTGAGCAAAGGGCCCCCCCCCCCCCGAAGAAGGGAGGGGAACAGGTGGCGCGCGTAGAGCGCCGAAAATTTGCATGTTAAGCCACGCCCCCTCCACAGCCACACCCCCTCCACAGCCACACCCTCTCCACAGCCACACCCCCCAATTACTAATTTATATGGCGAAGCTGCAGACCATCCCCAACATAAGGAACCAATGGTGGAATAATATTCATACAATCGCCTCTGTCTGCAGCAAACAACACAGGACTCCTATAAGAAAAGCCCCTCACTGATGCCACAGAAGCCCCCATTGTCTGCCCCCCAGGGAGGGGATCAGTATGCAGCAGCCTGTGCGGCACAATGTGACTGGGGGGCAGCATCAGCTCCATGTATGATACAGCCCCCACCTGACCGCTGCCTCCATCACTGGCGGTGAGCGCTTCGCACGGTCTCCCGCATGATTAACCCCTTGTCTCCCCGCCTGTGAGCAGCGCTCTCCTGCTCTGGCACGCGGCATGTCAGGGGTGATACAAGTGAGGCGGCTCAGTCAGGGGTCATATAGTGGGAGAGGGCTCAGGTAGGGGTGATAAAGGTTGTGCTGGCACAGTCGGTGAAATGGGGAGGGGGTGCAGTCAGGGGTGATATAGAGGGAGGAGGTGCAGTCAGTCAGGAGTGAAAGTAGAGATGATGTAAATGGTGCCCTCATTTATCCCTAAGTAACTTAGCCCCTCCCCCTCTCTCACCCCAAACTAAAGGCCCCCCATTTACACTTACTTTTAGGCTGGCAGGGGGCCCTTGTTCAACCTTTGCAGCTGTAGCAGGGAGCCCTCTATCTCCCTCTGCTGCTTACACAGTGGGGGAGGGGAGCGCACGTTACAGATCACAGCAGCTCATTACCGGAGCTGTGCTGTACGGCTGGGGAGATGAGAACAGAAACAAAGCTAACACTGATTGGCTGTGCTGTGGCCAATCAGTGTTACCTTAAACCTTATTAAGAGCTGCTCCACCGCAGGGAAGAGTGGTGAGTGACAGAAAAAGTCATCAGGACAGGAGCGCTGTGTTACTTACAAATCGTGAGCTGCAGTTTGCAGCAGAAGAACATGTCAGCTGTTATCGGTGACGCCCACACTGCTCTGTGAGTAGCTCTGAGCGCTGGAGCCTGGAGTAGTGCTGACGTCACGCTGGGAGGAATTCCTGTTGGCAGCTCCTCCTACAGTTAGTCAGAGAGCAGTGCAGGCATCACTGATAACAGCTGACATGTTCGGCTGCTGCTGCTGTAGACTACGGCTCAGGATTTGTAAGGACAGCGCTCATGTGCAGACTGCGGCAAACATTGGATGCTGCACTGTGCTCCGAGCCCATCAATAACCTGCGATGCACAGGCTGGTGACGGCACACCGACGCCCCGGGCTCTCACCTGTGTAATGGCTGCGGTTCGGTCGCAAAGGGTGCACGGTGACGTCACTTCCGGTCGCTCGGAAATGAGATCACCGCGCCCCCTATGTGACCTTCCCCCTCCAACTGCAGCGCAGCACCGTGGGGAAGCTTCCTGCTTCCCCACACGCTCATCTCCGACAGGGCCCGACAGCAAAGCCCTGTCGGCTCTCTCGCGCGCGCGCCCCCCCCCCCCCCCCCGGGACGACTGGTCCCCGACCCGAGCAAAAAAAAATTAACACAAAAAAAAAAAAAAAATAGGTGGCGTACACACCATGGGGCCGGGCAGCACCGGGCCCCCCCGGCCGTGGGGCCCGGATGCGGCGGCACCCGTCGCATACATGGTGTGTACGCCACTGCTTGCTAGATCAGACAAGGTGAATTTCTGGATTTGTTTTCTCAATTTTGACTCTCATAGTTGTGGTCTACCTATGATGTCAATTACAGGCATCTCTCATCTTTTTAAGCAGGAGAACTTGCACAATTGGTGGCTGATTAAATACTTTTTTCCCCACTTTAGTTAGAAAACAATTTGAAAGAAACATCAGCTCACCAAAATGTGTCAAGGCAATAAGCAGTCCATGGGATGATGCTCGGATATGGCAGGGCCAGGATCCCCATTGGCAAGCAAGAAAAATGTGGAGAAAGTCCAGCACCAAGGGAAAATATCTTTAAAAATTTTCATTTATTGAAAATCCATTTAAAAACACCACACGGGACTGACATTAAGGCTATGTGCACACTTTGCGGGGTCCTCTGCGGGTTCTCCCGCAGCGGATTTGATAAATCTGCAGGGCAAAACCGCTGCGGTTATCCGTGCAGATTTATCGCGGTTTGTTTTGCGGTTTCCGCTGCGGGTTTACTCCTATACTATTGATGCTTCATATGCAGCATCAATAGTAATGTTAAAAAAAAATAAAAAATGGTTTATACTCACCCTCTGACGTCCCGATCTCCTCGTCGCTGCACGTGGCGGTCCGGTTCCAAAGATGCTGTTGCGAGAAGGACCTTCGTGACGTCACGGTCATGTGACAGCGACATCATCTCAGGCCCTGCTCGCACAGCAACCCTGCAACCGGACGGCCGCGTGCAGCGCTGAGAGGTGAGTATATCATTATTTTTTATTTTAATTCTTTTTTTTTTTACACTAATATGGTTCCCAGGGCCTGGAGGAGAGTCTCCTCTCCTCCACCCCGCGTACCATCTGCACATTATCCGCTTAATTCCCGCATCACAGCGATTCTGCACAAAAGAAGTGACATGCTGCGGAATGTAAACCGCTGCGTTTCTGCGCGTTTTTTCCCGCAGCATGTGCACAGCGGATTGCAGTTTCCATAGGGTTTACATGTAACTGTAAATGCAATGGAAACTGCTGCGGACCCGCAGCTGCAGAAATGCTGCGGTTCCGCGGTAAAAACCGCTATGTGTGCACATAGCCTAAGAAATAAATGACGTTTTGCATGTTTATTAGAATAGGTATCACCTTTTTCTTCTGCCAGCTATTGTCACCGGGCAGTGCCCAATAAATGCTACAGTAGACAGTAGTTCTTAATTAATGCCTCCATTCAAGGGTCAAATAGTACTGGGACCCTGACTCATCTTTGTGGGGTACAGCACTGTGTATGTTATATTATCAGCCTCAGCAATCAGTGATGGCATTTCCTAAAGATGTGAAAACTCCTTTTTTAAACAGTGTCCTATAATGCCCCATACTAAATGGTATGAATATACAACATACCCAGGCATATACAGTCACATACACACATACACAAACATGATTCAAGAGTCTTAGGGTCTAGGCATCGGCTGCTGCCAAGCTTATTAGCTTTGTAGTTTTCCACTCGACATCTTTTTTTCTGGCAAGTTTTCAAAGAAAAAGAAAATTCAGTAAACATTTTTTTTCCTAAAGTGTCTTTTTTTCCTTTTTTTTTATCTTTTCCTGAGTGCATTTACATCATTTTTGTCCATCTACATTTTTGTGAGCCATCCTATCGACTTGTATTGTGTGTGCCTTATAGATAATATATATATAGATAGTATAGTGCGCCTTCAGATAATGCCTGAACAATGGTCTGGTCACTTATTTAAACTGCTTGGTGTATTTAGAAACAGAAACAGACTGAACATATGCACAGGAAGTTGTTTTTACAGAATAATGCATATGATCATTTTTTTAAGCATTTTCTTTGTAATTTTACATGCAAGTTTCGGAGCAGACATGCCTGCAAAAGACGTTTTGTGCCCATGCCCTAATAATAGTGGGAAATTTAATCCTTTTTTCTATTTCCCCTATTAGTTTTGCTTTTTCATACATAGAAGGGGAGGAGTAAATAATTTCAAAATTCTGGTGGTGTCAAATTTAGGGGGCACCTCTAGTAGCAAAGCATATAGTTTCATGGTTTTTTTCATAGTGTCATTGCTTTTTAAGGTTGTAGGTAGACATAAGTCCATTGAGTTCAACCTATAGCCTAAAATGCCGATCCAGAGGAAGTAGACTAACAAAATGACAATATCCAGAGGTATCCTTCCTGATCCAGAGGAAGGTAAAAACTCTATGAAACAGATGCAAATAGCCTCATATTAGATGAAAAATTCCTTCCCGCTTTCAGATGGCAATCAGAATAGTTCCCTGGATCACTGTCCCATCACAGAATTTAGTACCCACACCTTGTAATATATTTATCTAGAAAGGCATCCAGGTCCTCTTTGTATTTTTGTTGTAAATCAACATCATGAGGCAGAGACTAGGGATGAGCGAACCTGAACGGGAAAGTTCAGGGTCGAAACCGAACACCTAGTGTCCGTTACCAAACCCCGTACACAGACTTTGTACTGTATGTCCAGTTTCCTGTTCGGGTTCGTCAGTCTAATAAAAATTGTTGAAAGGCTGCAGCGCAGCCAGATGCTTTTAGACTATAGGCTCTTGCGGAGCCATCACAGTGTTGGCATGGCTGTGATTGACCACTGCAGCACGTGACCTGCCCTGTATAAAGCCTGGAGCATGAGTGCCGCCACCATTATGCTCTCATTAGTCCATAACCAAAGCAATACAGAACATGAGACCACCAAAAAGTATACAGGCTAGAATAGAATTAAAACATGCCTTTATATAAAAAGTGGCAAATGGTTACAATAAATATAAAATAATTGAAAAAGTGCGCAAGAGCAGGACTAAACAGGATATTAAGTAGTATAATTACTCATAGCAACCCCAGAAAACCTCAATATAAGGATTATTATATGTTACTCAGCTGTGCATACCATATTGTGCAAAAGGGCAATTATTAAAACAACATGTGGTAAGTATAAAAAATCAATCAAAAAATCAATCAAAAGGCAGATAATTTGCAAAAATAAAGTGCTAGAGTGCAACAAACTACAAGACAAGGCCAAATAAAATGTGATATGTGTACCCAAGAATCAATCATTAATTAATCATAAGGCAGATGAATAAAGTGCTAGAGTGCAATGACCACAATTTAGGGTCAAGCAATGTGCAAAGTATACAAAAATCCACAAGAGTAAAACATGTGTGAGATAGCACAGCGAGATATATGTAATATACCTGGGGGTAAACTGGGTCCCGTGCCTGCGCACCCCGATGCACGTTTCGGAAAACTCTCATTAGTGCAGATGTGGGATGCAGCTGAGGGACAGTTGTGACTGCGCAATCTGCAAAAATGACTGTGTGTACCCTTCAACCCATATCTATGGTAGTACCGTGGGAGTATTGTCCTTTAAGCTGCTATGTGTACTCTGTACCCATATCTGTGGGAGTACAGTCTTTTAAGTCTGTGTGTACTCTGCACCCCCCACCTGTGGAAGTACTGTCCTTTAAGCCAATGTGTGTTTTCTAGTGCTCTGAGAAATAAATAATTGGCACCAACCATCTCGTTGCCATTTCTAGACGCCCAAAATAATTTTTCTAGACTAGTGTGTGTTTCTTAGTAGTCTGGGAAATAAATAATTGGTATCAACTGTCTTTTTTCCATTTCTAGGTCTTCAAAATAATTTTTCTGGACTAGTGCGTTTTTTAATAGTCTGGGAAATACATAATTGATATCAGCTGTCTAGTTGCCAATTCTAGGCAAAAAAATATTTTTTCTGGACTAGTGTGTCTTTTTTTAGTAGTCTGGGAAATAAATAATTGGCATCAGCTGTCTAGTTGCCACTTCTAGGTACAAAAAATATTTTTTTCTGGAGTAGTGTGTGTTTTTTAGTAGTCTGGGAAATAAATAATTGGCATCAAACATCTCGTTGCCATTTCTAAGCCCCAAAAATAATTTTTGTGGACTAGTGTGTGTTTTATAGTTGTCTGGGAAATAAATAATTGGCATCAGCTGTCTAGTTGCCATTTCTAGGCTCCAAAATAATTTTTGTGGACTAGTGTGTGTTTTATAGTAGTCTGGGAAATAAATAATTAGTATCAACTGTCTAGTTGCCATTTTTATGCCCCAAAAATATTTTTTTAGGAGTGCTGTGTGTTTGCTAGTACTGTTGCAAACAAATCTACTCTTTTGCCATCTCTTTGCGAGTAGTGTTTAGAAAACTATTTCTAAAAATGAGGAAAACATTCAATAGGGAACATGACTGTGACTGTTGTGATGCTGGTGTAACTGTTGATGGTGGTGTTGTATCTGATGCAGGGAGAGGACATGGTCATTCTGTACCTGTTACATGCCCAAATACAACATCTTCCTTTGGTGTACGTAGGCGACAGAACGTTATATGTCCTTTCGTAGGCCTGAATATCACTGCAGAAATAGTGAGGTCACAATATGTTCAAAAGGTGTTAGATTGGATGGCTGAGCATAGATCCAGTTCTTTCACATTATCTTCTACCCGGGCCACTACAGAAAGTGCACAGTTGGCACCAGAGCACCATGGTCATCCGGCTTCCACTTCATCCCCTTGCATATCAGCCAAGCAGTCTGAGCCCCAAGTCATGCAGCATTCTCATCTGCTTTTTGAAGACTCCGTTGGTTAAGGTTCCGTGGCCAATCCACTTAGCCCTGCCTCAGAAGTGGAAGAGACTGATTGCACTGATGCCCAAGCACTTGTTATGATGTAGGATGAGTACGTGGGAGGGCTAGTGCACATGATCAGTGGACCACCACAGGACATGTCAGATGATTATGAAATTCAGTTGCCATCTGCAGCATCTTTATGCAGTGTGCAGACCTGCAAGGAGGGCAGGGTGGAGGATATGGTGGAAGATGATGCGGGAAATGATGAGGTCCTTGTCCCCACATGGAGTGGAGGCCATCCTAGGGATGTGCACAGTTCGGAGGACGATGAGGTGCCCACACTGTCACAGCAGCACAGCAAAAGTGGGAGCAGGGTGCTAAGGAACAGCAGGGAGCCCCTAGCCAGTACGATGGCTGCTACTGCCCACTGTGCTGCTGAAATCAGCACACCAAAGACTGCTCAAAATAGCTCCTTGGCATGGCATTTCTTCAGGGAATGTGCTGCCGTTAAGCATCAGGTGGTTTGCACTCTGTGCTATCAGACCCCGAAGTGAGGCATAAATGTTCTGAACCTGAGCACCACCTGTATGACAAGCTATCTGAATTCCAAGCACGAGGTGGAGTGAAATGCACACCTTAAAAAGCATGACAGATTTGTACCTTCTGCTCCCTCTTCTGCTGTGATCTCGTCCTCTTCCTCCCACTCACTATCAACAGGGCCCCCTGCCTCCCCATAAAGAGAGGATGTGTCAGTAACACCACCACCAGTGTCACTGAGCATTTCCACACCAACCCATGGAAGTGTTCAGCTTTGCATCCCACAAATCCTTGATAGAAAGAGGATATGCCCCATAGCCACCCATGGGTCATGGTCCTGAATGACAGCATTTTCAAATTACTGGCCTTTGAAACGCAGCCACTCCAGCTGATGGAGACAGACAGTTTTAAAAAACTGATGGTGGTGGCTACTGTGCAGTGTGTTGTTCCCAGCTGCCACTACTTTGCCAGGCATGCCATCTTTGCCCTGCACAAACATGTTGCAGACCGAATCCGATGAGCACTGCCAACACCATCAGTGGCAAGGTCCACATATCCACCGATATGTGGACCAATAAGCACAGCCAGGGACATTACATCTTCATTAGGGTTGAGCGAAACGGATCGTTCATTTTCATAAGTCGCCGACTTTTGGTAAAGTCGGCGTCTCATGAAACCCGACCCGATCCCTGTGTGGGGTCGGCCATGCGGTATGCGATCTTGGCGCCAAAGTCGCATTTCGTATGACGCGTTTAGCGCCATTTTTTCAGCCAATGAAGGAGCGTGGGCAGAGTGATGACATAGGGGTTAGGGCGTGCACGCCTATCATCATTTTATCGCTTGTGCGCAGTAGCGATTTGGAATGTGTAAAACGAAATTCTCTGTGCTGGGACGGAGAGGAGAGAGAGAGAGAGAGAGAGAAAAAAAAAAAAATACCCATTGACGTGCATAGGGTTTCGTGTTCCGGCCGATCCTCGACTTTGCGCAGTAATCGGCCGATTTGGCCCGACTCGACTTTTCCAACAGTCGGGTTTCGCGAAACATGACTCGACCCTAAAAAAGTCAAGGTCGCTCAACCCTAATCTTCATAACTGACCACTGAGTATATGTAGTGGTGGCTGGGATAGAGGTGGAAGGCATTGTAGCTCATGTCCTACCACCACCTAAGGTTGTTGGACAAATCCCACAATGTGCAGGAGCTGTGGACTGGTACCAAACAGCAGATAGATAACTAGTTGGTGCCACTGAACCTCAGGCCTGGCCTGGTGGTTTGTGATAACGGGCGAAATCACATAGCAGCCCTGGGCCTAGCCGGATTGATGCACATCCCTTGCCTGACACATACGCTGAACTTGGTGGTGCAAAGCTTCCTGAAAACTACCCACACATGTCAGAGGTACTGCTGAAAGTGGAAGCAGTGTGTGTGCACTTTTGGCATTCTCACCCTGCTGCTGCTCACCTGTCTGTGCTGCAGTGTTACTTCTGCCTTCCCGCTTACCGGATGATGTGGGTGTATCAACAAGGTGGAACTCCACCTTGCATCTGTAGGAAAGACTGTGTGAGCAGCAGCAGGCAATAGTGGAGTTTCAGCTGCAGCACGCACGGGTGAGTCGCTCTGCAGAACAACACCACTTCACCACCAAGGAGTGGGTCTCCATGTGAGATGTGTGCGCCGTGTTGTACTGCTTCAAATATTCCATCAATATGGCCATTTCAGATGACACCATCAACAGTGTTGTTATAACACTTATATGCCTGCTGGAAAAAAACAATCCAGGCCATGATTAATGAGGTGGTGGCACAGGAGGAAGAGGAGCAGGAGGAGGAGCAGAGTCAATTCACACCATTACCAGGCCTGTCCTCCACACATGGCTTGGAGGGTGGGTTACTGTTTCACCATCTACCAGATAACCAACTGTTTAGCCACCGAACAGTTTGGGAAGATGATGATGAAGAGGCGGAGCAACAACCCTGTTCACATCAGGGTGGCACTCAGATCAGCTCATGTGCATCACTTGAGCGTGGCTGGGGAGATGTAGAATACCCAGACGATATACCTCCCACCAAGAAAAGCTTGTCGTTACCTCTGGGCAGCTTGGCACACATTAGCTAGTACATGCTGCGGTGCCTGTGCAATGACTGCCGCGTTGCCCATTTTGTTACAAGTGTACATTGCTGTGTGTCCTGCCTACTGGATCCCCACTACAAGTACCATCATTACTTCCGTTACTGGAGAGGGATCACAAAATGTGTGAATGCAAGCACATGCTAATAGGAAAACTACTAATGGCTTTCCCACATGAAAGCCGGGGCTCAATGGAACAACAAGGCAGAGGAGGAAGTAGCCAATGCAGCTGGGGCACTGCCAGCACCTCAGAAGGTAGAGGTTATCATGGCCAAAATGTGGCAAATCTTTATGAGCACGCCAAAGCATACAGCAACAGCACCACCATGTCACAGGGTCCGTATTAGCAGGAGCCCACGTTATAACATGGAAAAGTACGTGCTACATGTCTACACAAACAAACAGATGGGTCGGCGCCATTTAACTTCTGGGTCTCCAAACTGGACACATGGCCTGAGCTTGCCCTTTATGCCTTGGGGGTGCTGGCCTGCCCTGTGGCAAGTGTCATGTCGGAACATGTGTTAACACTGCAAGGGTCTGATCACAGACAAGTGCATCCACCTGTCCACATCTAACGTGGGGAACCTAACATTCCTTAAAATGAACCAGACGTGGATGCCACAGGACTTTGCCATACCTTTGGATGACTAGACAACTGTAACAGCTGTACACAGCCTGTTTTCAGTTCTACTTGTCTTTTGTTTCATTTGGGTGCCTCCTCCCCAAATGAAAACAAAAAAACTTTGTTGACTAGCTCCTCATCCTCCACGTCCACGAACATAGAATGAAAAAAATACCAAAAACAGTGATGGATTACTCCTCCATTGAATCTGTATTTTATTTATTTATTTTACTCAGTTATATTAAATAATTACATTATCGGCACTGTCACCATTGGGGCCCACAATCTAATTTCCCTATCAGTATGTCTTCGGAGTTTGGGAGGAAACCGGAGTACCAGGAGGAAACCCACGCAAATACAGGGAGAAGATAAAAACTCCTTGCAAATGGATTTGAACCCAGGACTTCAGCGCTGCAAAGCTGCAGTGCTAACCACTAAGCCACCTGCCTCTTTCACCTATACTGCCACATCCACGTCCTTCTCCACTTGGACCTGTTCCTCCTGGGTCAACATTCTTATTTTTTATTTCTGCTCTGCTTAGCGTAGGGACAGGATGCAACTGTAGTCAACGGCAGTGTAAGGTTTTGTGTGTGTGCAGTTTTCCAATAACACTCTCTACGTGTACTATGCACCTGTGAGTGTGATAGTACCGTACGTAGCCAAAAGTTTTTATAATCTTCAACAGTGTCAGTGGGAGTGATGTGTGTGAACATATTTTTCTACTCTTATGCAAGCATGTCTGTGATAGTACTGTGCCAAAAGCTGCTGTGTGTATTCTTTAACCCATATCTATGGGAGTACTATGACTTTAAGCCACTGTGTGTGCAGTGCCCATGGGAGAACTAGATGTTATAGGTTCAAGGATCGGCCAATAATAAAGAAATTAGGAATGTCACAGGCGGCGTTGTGGCGTGGTAGCCATTTATCCCTCACACTGAGCCCTTACAGCCTCTTAGTGTGTGTGTGTGCGCAGTTTTAAGGATGAATGCTGACAGGGGTATTAATGTAATCAAAAGGGATTCTTTACTGTATTCACTTCAAAATACATAGTCCATAGCGAGGGTATCAAAGTCTTCCATACAATCTTGAAATTTTATGTAGCAAGAGAGATGGTCACTGTCAAGTTTAACCCCTTAGCGACAGAGCCAATTTGGTACTTAATGACCAAGCCAATTTTTACAATTCTGACCATTGTCACTTTATGAAGTTATGACTCTGGAACGCTTTAACGGATCCCTCTGATTCTGAGACTGTTTTTCGTGACATATTGTATTTCATGTCAGTGGTAACATTTCTTCGATATTACTTGCGTATATATATGAAAAAAACAGAAATATGGCAAAAAAATTTAAAATTTTGCAATTTTCAAACTTTTTTTGCCCTTAAATCAGAGAGATATGTCACACAAAATAGTTAATAAATATAATTTCCTACATGTCTACTTTACATCAGCACATTTTTGGAAACAACATGTTTTTGTTAGGAAGTTATAAGTTGACCAGCGATTTCTCATTTTTACAACAAAATTTACAAAACCAATATTTTTAGGGACCATCTCACATTTAAAGTCACTTTGAGGGGTGTACATGACAGAAAATACCCAAAAGTGACACCATTCTAAAACTACACCCCTCAAGGTGCTCAAAACCACATTCAAGAAGTTTATTAACCCTGTACATGCTACACAGGAACTGAAACAATGCGGAAGGAAAAAATTAACATTTAACTTTTTTTTTGCAAACATTTTACTTCAGAACCAATTTTTTTATTTTCACAAGTGTAAAAAAAGAAAATGGACCACAAAATTTGTTGTGCAATTTCTCCTGAATACGCCGATACCCCATATGTGGGGGTAAACCACTGTTTGGACGCACGGCAGAGCTTGGAAGAGAAGGAGTGCCGTCTGACTTTTTCAATGCAGAATTGGCTGTAATTGAGATCGGACGCCATGTCGCGTTTGGAGAGCCCCTGATGTGCCTAAACAGTGGAAACCCCCAAAAAGTGACACCATTTTGGAAACTAGACCCCTTAAGGAACTTGTCTAGATGTGTGGTGAGCACTTTGAACTCCCAAGTGCTTTCCAAGTTTATAACGTAGAGCCGTAAAAATAAAAAATAGTATTTTTTCCACAAAAATGATCTTTTCGCCCACAAATTCTTATTTTCGCAAGGGTAACTGTTGTGATTTCTGTTGTGGGTTCTGCTCTTAGGCTCCCTCCGGTGGTTATAAGTGGTAGTGCTGCTGTTTGTCCTTCACAACGGTCATCAGCTGCTTCCACTTTAGATGGGGCTATTTAGTCTTGCTCCTTCCTTTAGTGAGTGCCAGTTGTCCATTGTTTTCTAGGGACCCACATCTCAGCTTGGTTTCTCCTTCTGGATTGTCCAAATCATCAAAGATAAGTCCTGGCTCTGTTTTTGCAGTCCACATGCGATGGACTTAATTGTTCTGTGAATTGCTATGTTTTTTCTTGTCCAGCTTTGTCTGTGTTAAGATTTACTCAGCCAAGTTGGAAGCTCTGGAGTCACAGAGTTACCCTCCATGCCTTTAGTTAGGTGTGGAGATTTTGTATTCTCTGTGGTGGATTTTGTATTTTTTATACTGACCGCACAGTACTCTTTCCTGTCTTTTCTTTCTAGGTAGCGTGGCCTCCTTTGCTAAATTCTGTTTTCAGTCTGCGTTTGTAATTTCCCTCTCCTCTCACAGTCAATATTTGTGGGGGGCTGCCTTTCCTTTGGGAATTTTCTCTGAGGCAAGATAGTATTCCTGTTTCTTTCTTTAGGTGTAATTAGTCCTCCGGCCATGACGAGGTGTCTAGGGAGTGACAGGAACATCCCACGGCTACTTCTAGTTGATGTGTTAAGTTCAGGGTCTGCGGTCAGTAAAGAGGCCACCTACTCCAGAGCTCGTCCATGCTGCTCGTAGGCCACCAGTTCATAACAGGTAACAGGAGAAATTAGACCATGAAAGTTGTTTTGCAATTTCTCCTGAGTACGCTGATACCACAAATGTGGGGGTAAACCACTGTTTGGGCGCACAGCAGAGCTTGGAAGAGAAGGAGTTCCGTTTGACTTTTTCAGTGCAGAATTGGCTGGAATTGAGATCGGACGCCATGTCGCATTTGGAGAGCCCCTGATGTGCCTAAACAGTGGAAACCCCCACAAGTGACCCCATTTTGGAAACTAGACCCATTAAGGAACTTATCTAGATGTGTGGTGAGCACTTTGAACCCCTAAGTGCTTCACAGAAAGTTATAACATAGAATCGTGAAAATAAAAAATCCCTTTTTTTTCTCAAAAATGATTTTTTTAGCCCGCAATCTTTTATTTTCACAAGGGTAACAGGGGAAATTGGACCCAAAAATTTCTTGACCAGTTTGTCCTGAGTATGTTGATACCCCATATGTGGGGGGACCACTGTTTGGGCACACATCGGGGCTCCGAAGGGAAGTAGTGACATTTTAAAATGCAGACTTTGATGGAATGGCCTGCGGGCGTCATGTTGCATTTGCAGAACTCCTGATGTACCCAAACAATAGAAACGCCCCACAAGTGACCCCATTTTGGAATCTAGACCCCCCAAGGAGCTTGTCTAGATGTGTAGTGAGCACTTTGAATGCCCAAGTGCTTCACAGAAGTTTATAATGCAGAGTCATGAAAATAAAAAATATTTTTTTTTGCACAAAAATGATTTTTTAGCCCCAAATTTTTTATTTTCACAAGGGTAACAGGAGAAATTGGACCCCAAAAGTTGTTGTCCAATTTGTCCTGATTATGATGATACACCATATTTGGGGGGCCCACTGTTTGGGCACATATCGGGGCTCGGAAGGGAAGTAGTGATGTTTTAAAATGCAGACTTTGATGGAATGGTCTGCGGGTGTCATGTTGCATTTTCAGAGCTACTGATGTACCTAAACAGTACACACCCCCCACAAGTGACTCCATTTTGGAAACTAGACCCCCCAAGGAACTTATCTAGATGTGTGGTGAGCATTTTGAAATTGCTTCACAGAAGTTTGACGCAGAGCTGTGAAAATAAAAAATCATTTTTTTCCACAAAAATGATTTTTTATCCCCCAATTCTTTTTATTTTTGCAAGGGTAACAGGAGAAACTGGACCCCACAAGTTATTGTCCAATTTGTCCTGAGTATGCTGATACCCCATATGTGGAGGTAAACCACTGTTTAGATGCACGGCAGAGCTCAGAAGGGAGAGAGCACCATTTGACTTTTTGAACGCAAAATTGGCTGTCACGTTTGGAGACACCCTGATGTACCTAAACAGTGGAAAACCCCGAATTCTAACTCCAACCCTAACCCCAACACACCCCTAACCCTAATCCCAACCGGATCCATAATCCTAATCACAACCCTAACCCCAACACACCCCTAATCCCAACCCTAACCATAACCCTAATCACAACCCTAACTCCAAAACACCCCTAATCCCAACTCTAACCATAACCCTAATAAAAACCCTAAGCCCAACACACTCCTAATCCTAATCTCAACCCTAACCTCAAACCTAACTCTAATACCAACCCTAATCCCAATACACCCCTAACCCTAATCCCAACCCTAACCATAACCCTAATCCCAAACCTAATCCTAATCCCAAACCTAGCCCTAATGCCAACCCTAACCCCAATGCCAACCCTAACCCTAATCCCAACCCTAACCCTAATCTCAACCCTAATCCAGACCCTAATCCCAACTCTAACCCTAACTTTAGCCCTAACCCTAACTTAAGCCCCAACCCTAACCTTAACTTTAGCCCAACTCACTTTAGACCAACTGTAACCCTAATTGGAAAATGAAAATAAATAAATTTTTTTATGTTATTATTTTTTCCTAAGGGGTGATAAAAGGGGGGTTATTTACTATTTTTTTTTTATTTTGATCACTGTGATAGGATCTATCACAGTGACCAAAATCAAACAAGAAGAAAAATCTTCCTCTAGTTGGCGGCCGGCAGATCACGGCGGGCTCAGTGCGCATGCGCCCACCATTTTCTTACCGGAGGAAGACGCCGGCAGCCGTAAGTGGAAGCAGGAGGACCCCGGGACACCTGGAGACACTGGTAAGTATGGGAGGGATCGGGGACCCTATTTCTCTGTCCTCTGATCACATCAGATGACAGAGACATTGAATGACACATCACACTTTTTTTTGCGGTCGCAAAACAGGGGTCGGTAAAAACCGACCCCGATCATGTTCTTTGGGGTCTCGGCTACCCCTGGCAGCCGAGGCCCACCATTTTCTTACCGGAAGAAGATGGCGGCGCCCATGGAGAAGCACGAGGAGCACCGGGTGACACTGGTAAGTATCGGGGGGGCGATCGGGGACCCTATTTCTCTGTCCTCTAATGTGCGATCACATCGGAGGACAGAGAAATTAAATGGCAAATTGCATTTTTTTTGCGGTCGCCGGTAAACGGTTAATTACCGGCAATCACAACCCGGGGGTCAGTAAAAACTGACCCGAATCATGTTCTCTGGGGTCTTGGCTACCCCCGGCAACCGAGACCCCAGAGAAAATCCGACTCTGGTTGGCGCTATACACTTTTTCCACAGCTAAATTAATTAACGGCGCTGTGGTTTAAGTACCCTTAACTACCGCCGTTAAAAGGCATATTGGTGGTCGTTAAGGGGTTATGATTGAATCTTCCCAGTTAATGGCGTAAATAAAGTGATCGGCTGACTGCCGGTTATATACCGGGTTATTATCTTAGTTCACACAGTCTGTCAGTTATATTACTACCAAGGATGGGCCTACACAGTTTGGCTCACTGTGGAAATAGTGTTCACTGCTTACTCACGATTAAGTCCTGATACGGTTCCCTGTTGCAGTGTGTACAGTAGAAAATGCAGCAGAACATGAGGCACTCACAGTGGAGGAACCATTAAAGGTGTGGAGGGTAGCAAGTGAGCCCTTGTACAGCTCTATCTCTTCTGTCTCTAAGGGTACCGTCACACATTGAAATTTTCATCGCTGCGACGGCACGATTCGTGACGTCGCAGCGTCGTATAATCATCGCTCCAGCGTCGTAGACTGCGGTCACACGTTGCAATCATGGCGCTGGAGCGATGCCGAAGTCCCCGGGTAACCAGGGTAAACATCGGGTAACTAAGCGCAGGGCCGCGCTTAGTAACCCGATGTTTACCCTGGTTACAAGCGAAGACATCGCTGGATCGCTGTCACACACAACGATCCAGCGATGTCAGCGGGTGATCAAGCGATGAAAGAAAGTTCCAAACGATCTGCTACGACGTATGATTCTCAGCAGGGTGTCTGATCGCAGTAGCGTGTCAGACACAGCGATATCGTAACGATATCGCTAGACCGTCACGAATCGTAACGTCGTAGCGATGGAAATTTCAATGTGTGACGGTACCTTAAGAAGATTGAAATTTAAGATGCCCTCCTGGTGTAGGCTGTGGCAGTTTCCTGGTCGATTGAAGATTAAGGGAAGCGTGACGTAGGATAAAGGCAGAGCAGCCTATTAAGTAGACCTCTCCTCACGTCGCTCAGGCTGGTTATTTTCTTCACTCCTTACAGGAAGAGGAACTCCTCCCCGACTCTTCCCTCAGCAGCTTCTAGAGGCTTCCGCAGGAAACCAGGCTGAGAAAGTGTCATGTGACCAAACTCTTGCACCTTTGGACAGTAGATGGCAGTAAAGGACAATTTATCGAATAAACCACATAAGGCTGGTTTCACACTTGCGTTTTGATCTGCAGCGTTTTTTAAAAAACGCAGGTGGTGAAAAAACGCATGTAAACGCGTTAAAACGCTGCGTTTTTTTGACGCATGCGTTTTGCATTGGGAAAAAAACCGCGGCGTTTTGACGCGTTTACATGCGTTTTTTCATGCGTTTGCGTTTTTGAAACGCATGCTGAGAAGTGTGTGACAGCTGCCAATCATCAAAATCAACTAGAAAACCCACTATAAATAGAAATAGCTAGGGTTAGGGTTAGGGATAGGGTTAGGATCCCTAGGGTTAGTGTTAGTGTTAGGGGTAGGGTTAGGGTTTGGATCCCTAGGGTTAGGGTTAGGGGTAGCTTTTTATTAGAAGAATGTCCTGGTCACCAGGTCACTGATAAGCCACCCCCCACCATCAAGGTGATAAAGGGATCCAAACCATAACCCTACCTCTAACCCTACCCCTAACCCTAACCCTGACAAGCCACCCCCCACCATCAAGGTGATAAAGGGATCCTAACCCTAACCCTATCCCTGACAAGCCACCCCCCACCATCAAGGTGATAAAGGGATCCAAACCCTACCCCTACCCCTAACCCTGACAAGCCACCCCCCACCATCAAGGTGATAAAGGGATACAAACCCTAACCCTAACCCTGACAAGCCACCCCCCACCATCAAGGTGATAAAGGGATGCAAACCCTACCCCTAACCCTACCCCTAACCCTGACAAGCCACCCCCCACCATCAAGGTGATAAAGGGATCCAAACCCTAACCCTGACAAGCCACCCCCCACCATCAAGGTGATAAAGGGATACAAACCCTAACCCTACCCCTAACCCTGACAAGCCACCCCCCACCATCAAGGTGATAAAGGGATCCTAACCCTACCCTTAACCCTAACCCTGACAAGCCACCCCCCACCATCAAGGTGATAAAGGGATCCAAACCCTCACCCTGACAAGCCACCCCCCACCATCAAGGTGATAAAGGGATACAAACCCTACCCCTAACCCTACCCCTAACCCTGACAAGCCACCCCCCACCATCAAGGTGATAAAGGGATACAAACCTTAACCCTACCCCTAACCCTGACAAGCCACCCCCCACCATCAAGGTGATAAAGGGATCCTAACCCTAACCCTGACAAGCCACCCCCCACCATCAAGGTGATAAAGGGATCCTAACCCTACCCCTAACCCTGACAAGCCACCCCCCACCATCAAGGTGATAAAGGGATCCTAACCCTACCCCTAACCCTACCCCTAACCCTAGGGATCCTAGGGATCCATAGGAATTGGCTATTATGTTGACCTGGTGACCAGGACATTCTTCTTATAAAAAGCTTTGTTCAATGTGGACACCCCAAGATATACGGTATTGCTATAGAGTACTAAAAATATAAACTCGTAGAGTATTGACTGTCATAGTGTTAGGGTTAGGGGTAGGGTTAGGAGTAGGGGTAGGGTTAGAGTTTGGATCCCTTTATCACCTTGATGGTGGGGGTGGCTTGTCAGGGGTAGGGTTAGAGTTAGGGGTAGGGTTAGGGTTTGGATCCCTTTATCACCTTGATGGTGGGGGGTGGCTTGTCAGGGTTAGGGTTAGGGTTAGGGTTTGGATCCCTTTATCACCTTGATGGTGGGGGGTGGCTTGTCAGGGTTAGGGGTAGGGTTAGGGTTAGGGTTTGGATCCCTTTATCACCTTGATGGTGGGGGGTGGCTTGTCAGTGTGTATTCTTGTTTTTTTCTATAAAAATGCATGCGTTTTTAACGCAAACAAACACATGTGCTTAAAAACGCATGCGCTTACATAGACAGCAATACGTTTTTTTGCCCCAAAAAAAGCCTCTAGAAATTACTACATGTTGCATTTCTGCAACCGAACGCATGCAGCAAAAAACGCATGCGTTGTTAAACGCGGCAAAACGCGTACAAAAAAAAACGCATGCGTTTTTAATGTTAAACATAGGGAAAAAAAACGCATGCGTTTTTTTTCAAAAAAACGCTGCAGATCAAAACGCAAGTGTGAAACCAGCCTAAGGCTAGGTTCACATTGCGTTAGGGCAATCCGTTTAGCGCTAGCGCTAGCGGATTGCGCTAACGCAATGTATTTTTAGGGGTCGCGTTTGGGGTTCGCGATAACGTCCCCACTCTCGCAGATCCCCGATCTGCGAGAGCGGGGAACGGACCTCGGGCGCGCCGCGGACGCTGCAAGCAGCGTCCGAGGCGCGCTACAAAAGAACGTCACATCGCTAGCGCGAGCCAAAAAAGGCACGCGCTAGCGATGCGCTTCAGGCAAAAAGAACATTGCTGTCAATGGGTGCGCTAACGGACCCGTTGCACGGCGTTAATTGCGACATTTTCGCCATGCAACGCTGTCCGTTAGCGATCACCCAAAAACGAAATGTGAACCTAGCCTAACAGGACATAGGGTTTGGTAACCACCCAACATCTATATTTTGCAACAGAGAGGAGGAGGTACTGGTACACTACATGTGTACTCTGCAACTCTGCCTATGGGGTACTGTGCCCCATTTCTGGTTGTGACATTTGTAATCAGCTTCATCAGTGAAATGTGAATACATGCTCTGTGGGTGAAATTTCTTATCAGCTTCTGTGGGTGAAATGTGGAAACATGATTTGCTGGTGAAATTTGTTATTAGCTTCTGTGGGGGTACTGTGCCCAAAAGCATCTCTGTAATCTGTAGCCATGTCTGTATGAGTAGTGTGCCTAAAAAATAATTTTACTTTACCTTTGTAGACAGGTCTAATGCTCATTAAAGGATTTAACTACTCATTCCAATTACACATCCTCTAAATTGTCATGGATGGCAATTTTGTCTCTCAATATCAACGGCTGACTTGAAAATTGGTTAATTTGCTTGACTGCTGCCTTCCTTGGATGTGGTCAATGTTTACCAGGCTTCCACTCAGGAATGGAACCCTGATTCTCTGTTACCCGTGTGTACTCTGCAACCCCATCTGTGGGCAGTTTGAGATTGGATGGCTGAGAGTGGCTCCAGTTCCTTGACTTTGTGTTCCCCTGGGTCCCCTCTTAATCATGGCCCCAGTTCAAACAAACAAGAAAATAGAAACGGAATACAATTCCACTATCCCTATCTGAAGTATTTAGGTGTAGTTGCCGGCTTTGGACAGTAATTTATTTAAAGTAAACTCTTTGGGATTTGGGACCTACTATGTTTTCTTCAGATGCATTTGCAGTACACACAGTACCGTATTGTAAATTCTTGAACATTTGGGGTATCATACTCCATGCTCTGATGCTGAAATGTTTAAACTGCTTCTGTGGAGCTATTGTGCACCATGCTCTGTGGGTTACATTTTAAGGACCCCCCCCCAAAAAAAAATGTGCAGAATCGTCTAATCCAGACTGATGCTAAAGGCTCTAATTTAGACATGGTTGCCTGCTTTGAACAGTAAGTTTTTCAAGGTAAACTTGAACAGTACTGTAGCGTACATTTTTGAACAGTGCCATGCTCTGTGGCTGAAATTTAGTGTAATATGTAATCTTATTGAGTATTGATCCCCATACTCTGATGCTGAAAATTTTAAACTTCTGCTGTGAGGGTATTGTGCACCATGCTCTGTGACTTACATTATTATTATTATTATGATTATTACACATTTTTATAGTGCCATTTATTTCATGGCACTTTACATGTGAAAAGGGGACAAATTTAGGCAAGTACAATAAACATGACCAAAAACAAGGCACACTGGTACATAAGGAGGGAGGACCCTGCCCACGAGGGCTCACAGTCTGCAGGGGATGGGTGAGGATACACTAGGAGAGGGTAGAGCTGGCTGTGCGGTGGTTCAGTAGATTGAGGATCACTGCAGGCTGTAGGCTTATCGGAAGAGGTGGGTGTTCAGGTCCTTTTACAATATTAATTATATTATGTGGGAGTACTGTTACCCATGCTCTGTGGGTGAAATTTATTGTCACTGGATCTCAGTGATGTCAGCTGCTCATTTAGATCCAGTACCTGGGCTTCCAAATGTACAACTGTCACATATCACGCACAGGATTATGCCCCCTCAAATGGCTGTTCAAGGATTGCATACATGCAACAAGATGTACACTGGATGGCATTGTCAGTAATGGAGCATATGTTCCTAATGGGGATTACAGAATGCTGAAATGTTAATAAGTAATAAACAAGCAAATATAAACAGTGAATTAATACAACTTTCTCCCTTCTGAATTCCCTTAATCCAAAGTCACTAAATCACAAATCACATATAGAACAAATCACTCTTTCACGCACTATTTCAAATGCTTTATATGTATTTGCTTTTTCTTAGCAGCAATACATCCTGCAACCCACTGCAATATGTGCCTTGGATTGCAACATATTTTCTATTCATCAAAAACTACCTCTTTTATGGTCTGGATGCTGGATGGAGAATGATGCTCAACTTGTCTCTTCAGAAATCCCCATAGGGGATCACTTTTCTACAGAAATGCAACAGATGTGTGTTTTGAATCATTGTCACGTTGGAAAAGTGTACGTCTACAAAGGGTACAGAGTGATGGTAACATCTTCTCTTTCAATAAAGAGCAGTACATCTGTGAAACCATTATACAATCAATGAAATGTAGCTCCCAGAAAAAGGACACTGCCACCACTATGTTTCACTGTAGGCACCATACATTTAGAAAATTTAATTTAGAAAAATATCTCCTGATCTGAAACCAATCGAACACCTATGGGGAATTCTGAAGAGACAAGCTGAGCATCACTCTCCATGCAGCATCCAGGCTCTTAAAGAGGTTGTTGTTGAACGTAAAAAGATAGATGTTGCAATGTGTCCCTAAATTGTTCATTCCATGCCTACAAGACTTGGTGCTGTCCTTAAAAATCATGGAGGTCTTACAAAAGGCATCAACTAATTTGTGAAAACTGAAGATTGTGTAATAAAAGTCATATTATTAACCTTACTTTCATGTTATGGGTTAAAAAATGCCCTATGATTGTCTTGTCAAAATCTTTGAAATTGTTCTTGTATTCAGTGACATATTGATTATAATTTTATTTTTCAAAGATAGTGTACTTATAAGCACTGTGTATAAATACATTTATAGACATATATAGAGAGATACTTACAGATAGTTTATATTCATCTTATGTTTGGAGCTTATGCTTTAAATAAAAAATAATCATGAGTGCTTTTTATATGTGACATTTACAAGAGAGAATCTTTAAGCAACGAACAAGCCAATTCTTTATTCTGGTAATTTTTCTCAGCTTGACTGACCTTGGAAGATGTATTGCATATTCATCAATTTTTATATGAAAACAAGAATAATCATGTAGACATTTTTTTATATCACTTCACTGGCCACTTTTTACAGCACCTACAACAAAGTAAATGTTTATATTTGTATTGATTTTATTCAAAACCTAAATTCTAATTCCACTGTTAAATGAAGTACAAGTTCATATTATTACTAAAATGCATTTAAGAAATAATAGAAAAGTCTTAATTAGCAAAAACCTTATGCATAAAGCTCCTTTGCAGACCTTGTCTTCATGATTACAGACTACGAGTCTTGTAGTTCTTACTCCACCTCCCCTATTCTTGATAAACTATACAGTTGCGGCCAAAAGTATTGACACCCCTGCAATTCTGTCAGATAATACTCAGTTTCTTCCTGAAAATGATTGCAAACACAAATTCTTTGGTATTATTATCTTCATTTAATTTGTCTTAAATGAAAAAAACACAAAAGAGAATGAAGCAAAAAGCAAAACATTGATCATTTGACACAAAACTTCAAAAATGGGCCAGACAAAAGTATTGGCACCCTCAGCCTAATACTTGGTTGCACAACCTTTAGCCAAAATAACTGCGACCAACCGCTTCCGGTAACCATCAATGAGTTTCTTACAATGCTCTGCTGGAATTTTAGACCATTCTTCTTTGGCAAATTGCTCCAGGTCCCTGATATTTGAAGGGTGCCTTCTCCAAACTGCCATTTTTAGATCTCTCCACAGGTGTTCTATGGGATTCAGGTCTGGACTCATTGCTGGCCACCTTAGAAATCTCCAGTGCTTTCGCTCAAACCATTTTCTAGTGCTTTTTGAAGTGTGTTTTGGGTCATTGTCCTGCTGGAAGACCCATGACCTCTGTGGGAGACCCAGCTTTCTCACACTGGGCCCTACATTATGCTGCAAAATTTGTTTGTAGTCTTCAGACTTCATAATGCCATGCACACGGTCAATCAGTCCAGTGCCAGAGGCAGCAAAGCAACCCCAAAACATCAGGGAACCTCCGCCATGTTTGACTGTAGGGACCGTGTTCTTTTCTTTGAATGCCTCTTTTTTTCTCCTGTAAACTCTATGTTGATGCCTTTGCCCAAAAAGCTCTACTTTTGTCTCATCTGACCAGAGAACATTCTTCCAAAACGTTTTAGGCTTTTTCATGCAAGTTTTGGCAAACTCCAGCCTGGCTTTTTTATGTCACGGGATAAGAAGTGGGGTCTTCCTGGGTCTCCTACCATACAGTCCCTTTTCATTCAGACGCTGTTGGATAGTACGGGTTGACACTGTTGTACCCTCGCACTGCAGGGCAGCTTGAACTTGTTTGGATGTTTGTCGAGGTTCTTTATCCAACATCCACACAATCTTGCGTTGAAATCTCTTGACAATTTTTCTTTTCCGTCCACATCTAGGGAGGTTAGCCACAGTGCCATGGGCTTTAAACTTCTTGATGACTCTGCGCACGGTAGACACAGGAACATTTAGGTCTTTGGAGATGGACTTGTAGCCTTGAGATTGCTCATGCTTCCTCACAATTTGGTTTCTCAAGTCCTCAGACAGTTCTTTGGTCTTCTTTCTTTTCTCCATGCTCAATGTGGTACACACAAGGACACAGGACAGAGGTTGAGTCAACTTTAATCTATGTCAGCTAGCTGCAAGTGTGATTTAGTTATTGCCAACACCTGTTAGGTGCCACAGGTAAGTTATAGGTGCTGTTAATTACACAAATTAGAGAAGCATCACATGATTTTCCGAACAGTGCCAATACTTTTGTACACCCCCTTTTTATGTTTGGTGTGGAATTATATCCAATTTGGCTTTAGGACAATTCTTTTTATGTTTTTTCATTTAAGACAAATTAAACGAAGATAATAATAACAAAGAATTTGTGTTTGCAATCATTTTCAGGAAGAAACTGAGTATTATCTGACAGAATTGCAGAGGTGTCAATACTTTTGGCCACAACTGTAGATACTAGAGGAGGATCAGACTACACGTGGGTTGTTTGTAGTCTGTAACCATGAAGACACATAGGCTTACATGGAAAGTCCATTACATAATAGCATTTTCTTAAATTAAGAGGAATTTCGAGTTGTTTTATTGTTTTATTTTATTTTTATTTTAGAGTGATTTTACAGAATTGGTTGTAAAAAATGCCATTATATCATATGATAAATAATTCTTTACAATGTAATGTTTTAGGTGATATATCATGTCATATTGACAACATTGCCATTTTTTTGGTATATACACAAAAGTAATATAGTATAATTACCTATGTGAATAAGTAATGCCCGTGTTTTGCTCATTACAGAGTCTTATGAGGTCCTTCAGCAATTTCAATGATGTTGGTTTACTTCAAGTGAAAGTCATAAGAGCAGAGGGATTGATGGCAGCTGATGTCACAGGTAAGAAGCAGTGAGATTTCCACAAGATTAATATATACTCTCCAAGCAGCTGTTAATTAAATAAGGAAAATATATGAGTGAAATGTTTAGTTGTGATTTCATGACATGTATTTGTTAGATTTTACTTCTGGGGCACGTACAATACCACAATGAGAAGAAATAGTGACACGTTTCCACTGGTGTTTTTGCAGGTTTGTTAAAGACAGTGGTAGACAGATTAATTAAATTCATGTCTTCATGGAATATGTAGAATAATTATGTCAAGTATATGCACAGATACCATGGGCTCCTCCAAGGACTAATATTTGTTAATCCCTATCCTGATAGATTTGTATGGAATAACAGGTGAAATGTTCACGTCATGTATATCAAAGTAGGGGACTTTACAGCATTAAAAAAGGCAAAATGACTTACCGTGTGTGTCCAAATGTGTAAAACTGCTTTTGGGGTGGTACCTTTTTCAGTCGGATGACAAGGTGGAGCTTTTATTATTTATTCAGGGACTTTGCACACAAGCCAATGACAATTTACAAGTAGATCTCTCTGTCTTGCATGAATATCTTGCTTAACTAAAATTCAGTCTGCCAGTTAATTTGTATGGATTTTCTAATGATGACTGACTTTTTGCTTGTTTTTGCTCCATGTTTCTAACTTGTACTCCTTTTGTGCCTCCTTGTTCAAACTTTGCCTAATCTTCTACTGTGGGTTATATCTTGGCTCAAGCCAACTATGCCATATCTGTGTTTTTGGACATGGTTCATGCTTGTTGGTATTCCATCTCTGGTGTCAGCTTGTTGGCAACTGATCCAGTCACATTCAAAAAGTCCAATCTTACCTCTTTGTATGTCACTAGTCCTAGTCAATACCCAATATTTAGTACAAGCTACAGCTTGTAACCAAAAATATTATTGCTAAAGTATCTAATCCTTTTATTCTGGAGAATCGCTGATGTCTACTAATGAATTGTATAAGTTTCCCTGCATGGAATTCTTTTTATAAATAATTTTTTGCTGCCAATGCTTAAGTGCACATACACTAACCCAATAATTACTATGCTGCACAACTATTTGAGTGATTGCAACATTTATTTGTGATCCTTACTTTGTATGTAAATTGTCTTAATTTTAATTTTTACTTGGAAATTGAATGTCTATATTTAACGTGAAGTTAGTCTGGTATAGATACAGTGGGGAAAAAAGTATTTAGTCAGCCACCAATTGTGCAAGTTCTCCCACTTAAAAAGATGAGAGAGGCCTGTAATTGACATCATAGGTAGACCACATCTATGAGAGTCAAAATGAGAAAACAAATCCAGAAAATCACCTTGTCTGATTTGGCAACATTTATTTTGCAAATTATGGTGGAAAATAAGTATTTGGTCATTAACAAAAGTTCATCTCAATATTTTGTTATATATTCTTTGTTGGCAATGACAGAAGTCAAACGTTTTCTGTAAGTCTTCACAAGGTTGGCACACACTATTGGTGGTATGTTGGCCCATTCCTCCATGCAGATCTCCTCTAGAGCAGTAATATTTGGGCCTGTCACTAGGCAACACGGACTTTCAACTCCCTCCAAAGATTTTCTATGAGGTTGAAATCTGGAGACTGGCTAGGCCACTCCAGGACCTTCATATGCTTCTTAGGAAGCCACTCCTTTGTTGCCCTGGTGGTGTGCTTTGGATTATTATCATGCTGAAAAACCCATCCACATTTCATCTTCAATGCCCTTGCTTATGGAAGGAGGTTTGCACTCAAAAATCTCACGATACATGGCCCCATACATTCTTTCATGTACACAGATCAGTTGTCCTGGTACCTTTACTGAGAAACAGCCCCAAAGCATGATGTTGCCACCCCCATGCTTCACAGTAGGTATGGTGTTCTTTGGATGCAACTCAGCATTCTGTCTCCTCCAAACATGACAAGTTTTGTTTCTACCAAACAGTTCTACTTTGGTTTCATCAGACCACAAGACATTCTCCCAATACTCTTCTGGATAATCCAAATGCTCTCTAGCAAACTTCAGACAGACCCGGTCATGTACTGGCTTAAGCAGGGTGACATGTCTGGCACTGCAGGATCTGAGTCCCTGGTGGCGTAGTGTGTTACTGATGGTAGCCTTTGTTAGGGTGGTCCCAGCTTTATGCAGGTCATTAACTAGTTCCCCCCGTGTGGTTCTGGGATTTTTGCTCATCGTTCTTGTGATCATTTTGACCCCACGGGGTGAGATCTTGCGTGGAGCCTCAGATCAAGGGAGATTATCAGTGGTCTTGTATGACTTCCATTTTCTTATTATTGCTCCCACAGTTGATTTCATCACACCAAGCTGCTTGCCTATTGCAGATTCAGTCTTCCCAGCCTGGTGCAGGGCTACAAATTTGTTTTTGGTGTCCTTTGACAGCTCTTTGGTCTTCACCATACTGGAGTTTGGAATGTTACTGCTTGAGTTTGTGGACAGGTGTCTTTTATACTGATAACAAGTTCAAACAGGTGCCATTACTACAGGTAATGAGTGGAGGACAGAGGAGCCTCTTAAATAAGAATTTACAGGTCTTCAATGTGACATATTTCTTTTTGGACTGTTTTGTTTTGGGTTTTTTTACTTTGCGAATTAATTTATTTGCAAAAAAATGTGATTTTTATCCCCTTCTTATATGTTTTGGGATATGTTGAAGGCCTCCATGCTTCTGAAACACACAAAACAGAAGTGGTGCGTATGTTATATATGGCTCGAAAGTTTATCGCATAGTATTGGATACAGGAACTTCCACCTACCAAACTACAATTTGTTGACTAGGTCAAATGGCTTATTTTAATGGAGAAAGGTATTCATCGTAAGAGACATACAATAGGGAAATATAAGGCTTTACGGGCTTAATGAGTCGGGCTTGCCCCCTTCCATCTGGTTAGAGACCGTATACTGTTTCATTAAGATTTCCTTTTTAATATTGATAAAAAATGTCTATTTCTGGCCCAATGAAGTGATGTAAACACAACGTGGCAGAAGTGATCTCCCATGCGCTTATATGACTAGTCATTTTCATGTTTACTCAGAAGTGGTGAAACCTGATGTGGTTGGTGGGGGTGTTGGCGGAATGGAATGGGTTGTTGGCATTAATATGTTCATAGATTAGTAGAGTTGGAAGGGACCTCCTGGGTCATCTGGTCCAACACCATTCTTCAAACATTGTTTGAAGAAAAGCAATGTATTTGTTTATAGTGCAATATCATAGATATTATATATGAGGAGAATGGAGATAAATCTAATACCAGCACATGCTTGGTGGCATGCATCTATAGTATCAGGTGTACTCGTAAGGCAACACGTGGAAATCAAATAGATATCTGATATTAGTGCTAATCTTATGTTGGCGATGATTTATGTGCAATATTAACTAATGGTCAAAATGAAAACCGCTAAGCTTGTGAGATGGTGGTATTTGCTCCACCTTCAGAGGTCTTGCTGGCCATGCACATGAGGTATTAGTTGCCTGATCCAACCAACCTTTGAATAAGCAGTCAAGTGTCGGTATTGAGACATGAGTTTGCAGATCTCCCAACAAATATGACATGCTCATAACCAGTTTTAACCTGGTTCCACCTATACTGATCATTAAATATACTTCTTTAACAGTTACGTTACACCAACTGTTACAGTCTTCATTGTCTTTCCTGGAGTATTGTGTTTCTAAATGATTTTGAACTTTGAAATCCAACATGCTTGATCCCTCACCGCCGATAACTACCGATAGGGTTCAGTCTGCTGGCACATATCAAATCAGATAATGTAAGTAGGTTCAGATGACTTCAGACTTCAGATTTAAAAGATCTCTGCACTTTTTTCAGATCGTCAGAAGATACGACAGTGCTTTGTATCTACAGTAATGGTTCTCTTCGAGATACTTTGTTGCAATAGATATTTCTAAACCCAAAGAAAGCACATAAACCAAAAAAAGAAATAGAGCATGAAATCTGAATGTAATATGAAATAAAGACATAGCTGCAGTGGATATTTTGCTGTTTTAACAATTATCTGATGAACATCCCTATTAGCTTATGGTTTAACATTTAGTAGATTCACATTCATTAAGAGGGTTACATCGAAGTCCTTCTTGACAGCCCACTTAAAAATAGTCTGTTTTGCTGTCTGCGGGCTTTAATTAAGATGTGTTCAGTTCTAGCTCCTTTGCCCCCCACCCGCTGTGTCACAGACTGGCGATCAGACACTTTTAGATGGTCCAGCCCATGACTTTGACCTTCTGAGCAGTACAGCATTCCCGGGGGAACCGTTCAACTCATGAGTTCTGATTTCACACTTCCAGGATGCCTCAGCTCTTTTAACAATGACAGGGAGACAAAGGCCTTTAGAGCAGGTCGCATGGGGACTTGTTTAAATTGGAAACTAGAGAGGAGTCAAGGAACAAGGTTATGGGCTACAGAACAGTGCTTTTAATAAAGAGCTCACAGCTCTGGTTCAGTGCTATGGAGTCTGCTTCAATTCAATTAATTGAGCCATTTATCTGAATCATCTTATACTTTAATATTTCTCACCAGAAATTTCTGAAAAGTATTGTCTTTAGGATAGCACTGATGCAGATAAATTAAAATCTAACTTTGTCAGTTTCAGTGTATTACTGTCCTGAAGCAATAAAGGTCAGCGCTTCTGCATTCATTAAAAATGGCCTGAATTTTTAAGCAGGTAGACCCTCAGACACATATAAATGATACATGGAAGAACAATGTAGCTTTTCAGTATGCAAATACATCCCGTGTAAATGCATTGGGATGCACCCTGTCTGCAAGACATTCCCAAATTCAGCTAAATTCCGTATATGTAGCATGCATCCTGGAATAGCTAATGCTTCCTGGAATGAACAATATAATTGTTTTTAAGTGGTTCTCTATTGCGGAAATCCTTTTTAAAGGGGCCTCTGATGATACCCTGCTAGGCATGTCCCTCTCCTGGAGAACAGAGCGGTCAGCTGCATTCTGTAGAGTAGCCTAGCAATAAGTGTTTCATTCTCCTGCAGCACTATCACAGGTGGAAGGAGGAATTACCTAGGTCTTATTGACATCAATACGCGGTGTGTATTATATAGAGATGTATCATGTTCTTCAGAAAAAGAGACACACCAAATTTGTGCTTGTTTCAATTTTTTTTAGACTATCAAAATATAGATCTTATACTGATGTTAAATATACACACATATGTACTTATATCAGTTAAATGCATACATTTACATACCCCTAAGTTTAAGCCATTAAAACTCCTATTTATCCCTGCAACTTATTCCCAGTCAACAAACAATAATATTACCATGTTGTTGGGGATGACTAGTTGATTATGCCTTTATATACAGTGGCTTCGAAATTTCCAAAAACAACTATGTCATGGACTTAGAAGCTTCTTATAGGCTGATTAACATATTTTCAGTTAATTGGAAGGGTAGATCTGTAAGTATTCCTTGACAGCGAACTTGCCTCTTTGCTTGACATCATAGAAAATTCAAAACAAATCAGCCAAGACATCAGGAAAAGAATTGGGCACAAGTCTGGTACATCCTTGGCTTGGGAACAATTTTTAAATGCCTGAAGGCACCATGTTCATCTGTTCACACAAACATTTGCATGTTTATACACAATGAAAACACTGAGTCATGATATCAGTTAGGAAGAATACACCATTTAGTCACATAGACATGAATGTACCTTGGTGCAAAAAGTACAAATCCATCCAAGAGTAAGAGCAAAAAGCCTTGGAAAGATGCTGGAGGAAACAGTACAATAGTATCCTCTAGATCAGTGTTCCCCAACTCCGGTCCTCAAGACCCACCAACAGGTCATGTTTTCAGGATTTCCTTAGTATTGCCCAGGTGATAATTGCATCACCTTCACAGGCAATAATTCCATCACCTATGCAATACTAAGGAAATCCTGAAAACATGACCTGTTGGTGGCCCTTGAGGACTGGAGTTGGGGAACACTGCTCTAGACCAATAATACATGCCCTATATTGGCATAACCCAAAATGTCCTACAAGGCCTGAAAGGCTGCCTGGCAAGAAAGGGCCTCTGCTCCAAAATCGCCCATAAAAAACTGTTACGGATTGCAGCTGCCATAGGGACAAAGATCTTGCTTTTTAGCATAATTGTTCCCTGGTGTGAAGAATAAAAAATTTAAACTGTTCAGCCATAACGGCCATCATCAAGTATGCCATCACAAAGCCCTGACCTCAATCCCAAATGTATGGGTGTTGTGAATTCTGCTCTTGGGTTCCCTCCGGTGGTTGTTGGTAGTAATGCAGTTGTCCCTGGGTTGCAATCCTGGGCAGGTGTCCCTGCTGATTGCAGCTCTGACTGGGATATTTAGGTGTGCAGGATTCATTAGCCCTTGCCAGTTGTCCATTGTTCTTGGAGGTTTTGCATCTCTGTCTGGTTCCTCCTGCCCTGCTGCCAAATCAGCTAAGATAAGTGTCTGGTTTTGTTTCTACAGCACACATGCTGTGTGCTTTACAATTCAGTACTATTCAATGTTTTTTCTTGTCCAGCTTAGACTGTGTTTGGATATTTCAGTCAAGTTGGATTCTCAGGAGATGCAGATATACATTCCATGTCTTTAGTTAGATGGTGGAATTTTGTATTATCTGCTGTGGATATTTTTAGGGTTTTAATACTGACCGCTTAGTATTCTGTCCTATCCTTTCCTATTTAGCTAGCGTGGCCTCTTTTGCTAAATCCTGATTTCTGCCTGCGTGTGTCTTTCCTCTAATACTCACAGTCAATATTTGTGGGGGGCTGCCTATCCTTTGGGGTTCTGCTCTGAGGCAAGATAGAATTCCCATTTCCATCTATAGGGGTATTTAGTCCTCCGGCTGTGTCGAGGTGTCTAGGATGTGTTAGGTACACCCCACGGCTACTTCTAGTTGCGGTGACAGTTTAGGGTTTGCGGTCAGTACAGGTTCCACCTACTCCTGAGAAAGTCTCATGCGGCTCAAAGGTCACCGGTCATAACATATGGGCAGGACTGAATAATTCTTTGTGAACAAGGAGGACTACAAGCCTTACTCAGTTACACTAATTCTGTAAGGAGGAATGGGCCAAAATTCAAGCAACTTATTATAAGAAGTTTGTGGAAGAGTTGCCAAAATATATGTCCCAATGATAGACAATTTAAAAGTAATGCTACGATGTACCAGTCATGTGTATGTAAACTCTGTGACATTTAATATTGCTGTTTCCTACTTACATTTCACATATTCTAATGTGTATGTAAACTTAAGTGCCCTCCCATGTACTTTTGATAACTGTTGCCCAAACTATGGTTTGGCCAGCAACTACTTCTACTGACAAATCCATACACAGAAGCACTCGTTCTGATGATTGTGCCTGTGTCCTCTACAGTATGAGAGACATCTCTTGTGGCAGCTTAAAAAATAAAAGAATTATTAGTCTGAAACCAGACATCATTTATTTGGGGACATTCGGGAGGTCCTTATATACATTAGTCTGACTTCATCTGTATTTCCTATATGTATCACAGTGCACATCCTGTAAGATAACATTATCAAAACAAATGTTTTATGTGAGCTTATTTAGTGTAGCAGCCATTCTGATATGTTACCTAAGGATGGTATACAGGTCTCCGGAGAACATGATTGAGCACTATTCTGTATCTCCTCCTTAGAAGTGTACGGTAGCGCTTTTAATTTTTTTTAAAAAGTTTTTCATTTTGCTTTGTAAAGTGTTCACATTGCAGTAACATTACTTCAATGCAGAAGCATTCACACTACAGGTAGAACATATTTACATACAAATAAAATATATCTGAGAAAACAGAATACTCTGTACAGACAGGCATTCACTAAACCAGTCAGTCAACATTGTGTATATAAAAGAAATACAAAGAGTTGACAGTGCATGTTTTAGCATCTATGCCTATCTAGAAAACACATTCATTCATGTTTCATGCATTAAAGATTATCTGCCCTAGTCTCTATGTGAAGAAATGGCTGTTTGAACATTAAGCTGTAAGGTATCGAGGGCGAGCTGCTGCTTCTCCATGCGCTGGCACTTTACGAACACACAGTATTCCTGTCCAAAATTGTACTCACTTGCAGGCCGGAAGCCTTTTGCTGTCTCCATGTCCAGGACAAGACGCACACACATCAGGGGACACCTGAGTCGTTTTAGCTAGTTCAGCTTTACTGGACCGCTCAAGTACATCAGTCTTTAACACGCAGTTTGCAGAAAACAGCACCCTCCGGTTCTAGTTTCATAAACACAGTACATTTCAAGCATCCGCTTACGTTCAACTTGGACTTGCCCCTACTTTACCAGCCCGTGTTAGCCCCAGGGACTCCCAATCTGGAAGCACAGCATTCCCAAAATAAGTTATGTTTCCCTCACACTGTTCCCCGTCTGGGTTTCTCTGTATGGAAGGGATTAAGGCACACTCCTCAGTGCCTAATTTGGGCAATTGGGCCCAGACGTTGCTCGAAGGTCCGCAGGAGATTCGGTATTTGAACAAAATGTGGCACTCTTTCAAATGCATAAAATGAAAGTTTATTCAAGTGAAGCAATCCCACAAAATTCATGTGTAACATTTCGGTCACATAACTTGGACCTTTATCAGACTTCGGGTATAAAATGAAAACAAACCATATTTTAAAAGTAACATAAAAGAAAAATGTATACATCTATTATACAGTTATATTAGTAAGCAAAATATTGTCTGCAATAAAAATCAAATACAATCAAGTAAACACTCTAGATTAACCTCTGTAAGTGATATTGGATGATGTTTAGCTAGTTAGCATTACCCAAGGTGATACAAATTGAACAGATCACTTTAAGCAAGGGTGGTATGGAGGTAATGTAAAAAAATTAAGAAAACTTTTTTCTTTAGGTCCAAAATTATTTTGAAAAAGGAGAAAAATTTAAACAAGTCACTTTAAGCAATGGTGGTATGGAGGAAAGTATAAAAATGTTATTTGGATCCAAAATATTTCAAAAGGAGAAAGACTTGAAACTCCTAGTAAAAAATAATTTGAAAAAGTGAAAGACTCACAAAAATCATGTTATTATGCAAATGTATTGCTTATGTGTACACCACATCGGAGGAACACCACTGTAAAAGTGTGCCATAGTCCGTATCAGAGATATTAGTCAGAATGATAACTTTAATCGCATCTCAGGGAAATGTGTGATATCATGTGAAAATAGTTAATATGTAAGTAAAAAACAAAGAAAACTAAAAGATGCAATAAGAACCGAAAATGGAAAAGAAATAATTTATTGTAATAATATAAAAAGAATAAAAAATAAAGATATAAGAATAAAAATAGAGAAATAAACTTTCAAAAATAAAGAAGTTATATTTCTCCATACCATTCTTGTGAGTTGAATCATGTGCGCGACTGAGAAAACTAGTATTGGAGAAAGGAAGAAAAAAATTAATTAGATATCAGTATAATTATAATAATAGCAGAATAAACTCATAATGTCATACTCCCTATTTAGACCTTTTGGCTCCATGCTTTGAAAATAGTGGATCCAAAATGCTTCCCTAAATTTAATTTGTCTACGGGAGCAATGGGACAGAGTCCATGGGGCAGAGCACACAGTCCCATAATCCAGCAAGGGGTGCGCAAATAGACTTGGAGGAGGGGAAACACAAAAAACCTCTTCAGCCGTACTGCTAACGCAGCAGTTTACGGTCACTTAGGGCCACAAAACAGTTCCCTGTTAGTTCAACAAGCATTTTTAAACACAGCCATTTTCTCAACTTCCAGCTGCCAGTTTTAACTTATTACCATGGTCGTGTTCGCACCCACGTTTCCTGGGCTCCAGTTTTACCCATGTAGGTGGCCAACTGTTGGCCCAGATACACATAAATTGTGATGCCTCTGGCTTCAGTCTGGCCAGATCCTTGGCCGCTGTTTGTGGAAGAGTTGCTAGAGCTTGATTCTCCATGGCTCCTTCAGTTCTGTGGGAGTTGGACTTGGTGGCTTGAGGGCTTTAGACGACACATAATAAAACTACTTTTCATCAACCTCGAAGTGTAGATCCTTCCTCTCTTGCAGCAGTGTGGTCATTTAAACACCTATCCTCTATTCCATTATCCACTATGTTCAGAAGAAGGGGACCTTCTACCTGCTGGTGGACTGCAGCAGCTGACCCAAACAAAAGGGTTTTCTTTAAGTTGTGACAATATCTCATCCTTTAACCCCCACCTTCTATAACCTACCACCCTATGTGGGACAAGCACTAGCACAAATGTCAAAAGTGCACCACAGTGCTTGGTTAGTTCAAAGAGAGAGCTCTCACAAGATCTCGCTCATTCCCTGTGAGAGTGGCCTCAGAGGGGTGGGGGGATCCCACTCTTCCTTCTGTTTGAGACATACATTTACTAAAAGATCAGGCCCTTTAGGTAACATTAGGGGCATTATGAGAAGTTTTGTCACTACATGATATTTAAAAAGATCATTAATCTGCGGCTGCCAACTCCGCCCCAGATTGGTGATGATAGGTACTCTTTAAGTTCATCAATTGAATTACTGACAGACAATGGAGCTGAGCTGCTGGATTTTCTCAGAGGGTAAACAAGTGTGTACTAGCAATATAAAGACATTGAAGCATTAAATCCAAATTTGTTTTTTTTCTTTATTGCATAATCTACATATAGTTCCATAGCTTTTAAGGTTGAAGGTAGATATAAGTCCATCGAGATCAACCTATAGCCTAACATGTTGTAAAATATAATATTTAAACCCCAGTAAAGCCCCTTGTGCTTTAATGTCTTGCTTTGTTTGCTGCTACTGATTACAAAGCTGTTTCGATTTTGAGGATGAAAATTCATTGGCGATCCAGTGCTACCATCACCAAGTCTACATGTCAGAACCTACAGTGAAGGAAATAATTATTTGATCCCTTGCTGATTTTGTAAGTTTGCCCACTGACAAAGACATTAACAGTCTATAATTTTAAGGCTAGGTTCATTTTAACTTTGAGAGATAGAATATCAAAAATAAAATCCAGAAAATCACATGGTATAAATTATATAAATTTATTTGCATTTTGCAGTGAGAAATAAGTATTTGATCCCTTACTAACAATTAAGAGTTCTGGCTCCTACAGACCAGTTAGACGCTCCTCTTCAACTCATTACCTGCATTAAAGACAGCTGTCTTGTATAGTGACCTTTATAAAAGGCTCCTGCCCACAGACTCAATCAGTCAGACTCTAACCTCTACAACAGTGATTTTCAACCAGTGTTCCGCGGCACACTAGTGTGCCGCGACACATGGTCAGGTGTGCCGCGGGGAAAGTACCCCAAACTATGGTGCCCCCTTTGTTTTGTTCCCCGGCAATGCGCAGCGATGCGCAGTCATGGAATAACACATGCGCGAGCTTTGAACGCTCGCGCAACTTAATGACGTCACCGAGGCCGGCGCGTCATCCTGAGAGCGGAGAGACTCTCGCATTTGCCCGCCGCCAAGGTAATGCTCGCCAATAATGCTGTGTATAATCATTAAGTCAGCAACAGCTCATTAACAGTTAATCAGCTGTTGCTGACTATATGAGCTTTTGCCTGAGTATATGAACTGTTGGCAGAATACTCAGCATATGAGCTGGTACTTTTAGTACCTGGCAGAGGTCCTTTAAGTGTGGCAGATAATGTAATACTCTTCTATTTTAGTGTGTGGCTGCGCACACTATCTCAGCAGTGATGGAGAAGTATTTGAGAATGGAAAAGGCAAATGCCAAACAGGACCCTGGACACAATTCTAACCCAGATGAAGGCCCTAGTATGAGAGGTCGACAAAAGAAAAAAGACAAGAAGGTGAGCTCAAGGCAATACAGTGAAAGCTATCTTTCATTTGGATTTACTTTCACTGGGGATGCGACAGCACCAACACCACTGTGCTTGGTGTGTGGTGAGAAGCTATCCAATAGCGCCATGGGGCCAAGCAAGCTTAAACGCCATCTCCAAACGAAACACCCTTCCGTTCAAAACAAGCCGATGGAGTATTTTGTACGCTTATGTACAAACAATGAGAATTTGCCTTGCAACTTGATGAGTCGACGGATATCAGTGGACATTGTCAGCTGTTGGCCAATGTGCGTTTTGTGGATGGAGAAGCCATTAGAGAAAACTTCCTATTTTGCAAGGCACTGCCAGAAAAATCAACAGGAGAGGTAATATTCCAGGTCACATCGGAATATCTTGATAAAAGTGGGCTTACATGGGAAAACTGCACAGGTGTCCGCACTGATGGAGCCGCAGCCATGGTCGGGCGCATCAAAGGCTTTGTAAGTAGGGTTAAAGAAAGAAACCCAGATGTTCTTGTTACCCACTGTTTCTTGCACCGTGAGGCCCTCGTTGCAAAGACCTTACCAGCAGATCTAGCTCCCGTGTTGGATGATGTTGTGCGCATAGTGAACTTTATGAAGAGGCGACCTTTGAGATGTCGCTTATTTGCATCTTTGTGTACAGAAATGGGAGCGGAACATAAAATCTTATTGCTCCACACGGAGGTCAGGTGGCTGTCACGCGGCAAAGTGCTGGCCCGTGTGTATGAGTTGCGAGAGGAACTTAAAATATTTCTGACAAACGAGAGGTCCGATTATTCAAAGCTGCTTGCAAGTGATGAGTGGTGTGCAAAGCTGGCATACCTGGCTGATATATTTCAATATCTGAATGAACTAAACACACGGATGCAAGGCCAAAATGAAAACCTGCTTACAAGCACTGATAAAATGAACAGATTCCGTTTAAAGTTGCAGCTCTGGCAGCAGCATGTGCAGGGTGGCAACCTTGAGATGTTCCCGCTCACCGAGAAACTGCATGATGACAACACTGCTGCAATGTGCGAGGTGATTGGCAGACATTTGAAAACTCTTGAGGAGAAGTTATCGTTTTATTTCTCTTCAACCTTCACAGAATGCCTTGACTGGGTTAGGGACCCATACAGCTCATTATCCGTTGCTGGAAAGGACATGACTTTAAAGGAGCAAGAGGGACTCATTGAACTGAAGCAAGATCGTGGTTTAAAGCTAAAGTTTGCTGATCTTCCTTTGGACAGTTTTTGGTTATCTGTTGCCAAGGAGTTCCCCATTCTGGCCAACAAAGCTATTTTGACATTGCTCCCATTTTCGACCACATATCTATGTGAGCTGGGCTTCTCAAGCTTGACTGCGATAAAAATTTAAAACAGGGAGAGACTGAGAACTGTTGAGGAAGAGCTTCATGTGTGTCTTTCCACCATTCCTGCCAGGATATCCCTTTTGTGTTTATCGAAACAGGCCCAGGTTTCACACTGAGTGAGTATAAATACATTTAGAATCTATATTATTAACTATATGTAGAATATGTACTGTTTTAGTGTCATTTTGTGCCATTTTGGTTGGTGGTGTGCCCTGGAATTTTTTAAGTATAAAAAGTGTGCCGCGGCTCAAAAAAGGTTGAAAATCACTGCTCTACAACATGGGTAAGACCAAAGAGATTTATAAGAATGTCAGTGCAAGATTATAGACTTGCACAAAGCTAGAATGGGCTACAAAACCATACGGAAGATGCTGGGTGAGATGGAGTCAACTGTTGGTGCAATAGTAAGAAAATTGAAGAAATACAAAATGACTGTCAATCGACATTGATCTGGCGCTCCATGCAAAATCTCACCTCGTGGAGTATCCTTGATCATGAGGAAAGTGAGTGATAAGCCTAAAACTACACGGGGAGGGAACTTGTTAATGATCTCAAGGCAGCTGGGACCTCAGTCACCAAGAAAACCATTGCTAACACATTACGCCATAAAGGTTTAAAATCCATCAGTGCCGCAAGGTACCCCTGCTCAAGAAGGCACATGGGCTGGCCTGTCTGAAGTTTTCCAATGAACACCTGGATGATTCTGTGAGTGATTGGGAGAAGGTACTGTGGTCAGATGAGATAAAACTTGAGGTATTTGGCATTAACTCACCATGTTTGGAGGAAAAGAAATTATGTCTATGACCCAAAGAACACCTTCCCCCTGTTAAGCATGGAGGTGTTTCTCTGCTATGGGCACAGGACTACTTCACCGCATCAATGGGAGAATGGATGGAGCCATGTACCCTAAAATCCTGAGTTACAACCTCCTTTCCTCCGCCAGGGCATTAAAAATGGGCCGTGGCTGGGTCTTCCAGCAAGACAGTGACCCAAAACATACAGCTAAGGAAACAAAGGAGTGGCTCAAAAAGAAGCACAATAAGGTCATGGTGTGGCCTAGCCAGTCTCCAGGCCTTACTCACATAGAAAAATTAGAGAGGGAGTTGAAGCTCCTAGTTGCCAAGCGGCAGCCTCAAAATCTTAATGATATAGAGATGATCTGCAAAGAGGTGTGGACCAAAATTCCTCCTGACATGTGCGCAAACCTCATCATCAACTACAAAAAATGTCTGCCTGCTGTGCTTGCGAACAAGGGTTTTGCCACCAAGTGTTAAGTCTTGTTTGCCAGGGGAATCAAATACTTATTTCTCACTGCAAAATGCAAATTTATGTAATTTATACAATGTGATTTTCTGGATTTTATTTTTGATATTCTATCTCTCAATGTTAAAATTAACCTACCCTTAAAATTATAGACTGTTCATGTCTTTGTCAGTGGGCAAACTTACAAAATCAGCCGGGGATCAAATAATTATTTCCTTCACTGTATAGGTAGAGAATGTTTGGTTCATTGGGACTAGAAAGCAAAACAATAACTTTTTATTGTAGACGGATTATGGTATAACTGGTTTTCGGCGGCAAACTGTTCTACAGTATATACATTTCTGACAATAAAAAAGTTGTTGAAGACTGAATAATAATCCTGATCTTAAATGTCACTTAGAAATTTTCCTTCAACATTAGGAATCAGATCAATGGCTACTTTAAAAAAAAAAAAAAAGTTAGGCCAAGTTCACATTGCGTTCACAGCAGCCCGTTCAACACATGCGTTAAACGGGCCGCGTTTAATGCTAAGGCATTATTCAATCTCACACCTCGGTCAGCCACAGGCATTGTTAAATCTCACACCCTGGTTGGCCAATGTTTACATTGTACGCATCACTAATTTAATTAAACTGAACTAATCCTAAGGGTACCGTCACACAGTACCATTTACATCGCTATGACGGCACGATTCGTGACGTCGTAGCATCGTATGATTATCGCTCCAGCGTCGTAGACTGCGGTCACACGTTGCAATCACGGCACTGGAGCGATGCCGAAGTCCCCGGGTAACCAGGGTAAACATCGGGTTACTAAGCGCAGGGCCGCGCTTAGTAACCCGATGTTTACCCTGGTTACCAGCGTAAACGTAAAAAAAACCAAACAGTACATACTTACATTCCGGTGTCTGTCCCCCGGCGTTCTGCTTCTCTCCACTGTGTAAGCACAGCGGCCGGAAAGCACAGCGGTAACGTCACCGCGTCACCGCTGTGCTCGCTTTCCGGCTGGCAGGCGCTCACAGTGCAGAGAAGCTGAGACGACGGAGGACAGACACTGGAATGTGAGTATGTACTGTTTGTTTTTTTACGTTTACGCTGGTAACCACGGTAAACATCGGGTTACTAAGCGCGGCCCTGCGCTTAGTTACCCGATGTTTACCCTGGTTACAAGCGAACACATCGCTGGATCGCTGTCACACACAACGATCCAGCGATGTCAGCGGGTGATCAAGCGACGAAAGAAAGTTCCATACGATCTGCTACGACGTACGATTCTCAGCAGGGTCCCTGATCGCTGCTGCGTGTCAGACACTGCGATATCGTATGGATATCGCTAGAACGTCACGAATCGTACCGTCGTAGCGATCAAAATGGCACTGTGTGACGGTACCTTAACTGCCATTCTCAAGTGACTTAGGGTACCGTCACACAGTGCCATTTTCATCGCTACGACGGCACGATTCGTGACGTTCTAGCGATATCGTTACGATATCGTTGTGTCTGACACGCTACTGCGATCCGGATCCCCGCTGAGAATCGTACGTCGTAGCAGATCGTTTGAAACTTTCTTTCGTCGTCTAGTGTCCCGCTGTGGCGGCATGATTGCATTGTGTGACACAGGTTGTATACGATGTGCGCACAGTAACCAACGGCTTCTACATCGCAAATACGTCATGAAATTATCGCTCCAGCGCCGTGTATTGCAACGTGTGACCGCAGTCTACGACGCTGGAGCGATAATCATACGACGCTGCAACGTCACGAATCGTGCCGTCGTAGCGATGAAAATGGCACTGTGTGACGGTACCCTAAGACAAGATGGTAAACCTAGAAAAATCATAAAAAAATAAATGGGTTTCATACACTGTTGTACTTGCTTTTTGTCACTATCCATTGCTTTCAGTGGGTCAAAAACGCTGGAAAAACCATGCAAAGCACAAAATACTGATAACAAAAAAAAATGTGTGTGCATAAGATTAATGAAATCTCATTGGCTTTGCTGGTTCTTTAACCCCTTAACGACTGCCGATACGCCTTTTAACGGCGGCAGTTAAGGGTACTTAATCGACAGCGCCGTTAATTAACAGCGCTGTGGAAAAAGAGAATAGCGCCCCCCAGAGTCGGATTTTCTCTGGGGTCTCGGTTACCGGGGGTAGCCGAGACCCCAGAGAACATGACTCGGGGGTTTTTACCGACCTCCAGGTTGCGATCTCTGGTAATTAACCGTTTACCAGCGATCACAAAAAAAAAAAATGCGATTTCCCATTTAATTTCTCTGTCCTCCGATGTGATAGCACATCAGAGGACAGAGAAACGGGGTCCCCAATAGCCCCCCGTATCCCCCGGTGCTCCTCGTGGCTCCCGATGGGCGCCACCATCTTCTTCCGGCCAAAAAATGGCGGGTGCATGTGCAGTGCGCCCGCTGGCCGGCACCCGAAAAATCTTTGGGGTCTCGGTTGCCGGGGGTAGCTCTGCAAATGCAACATGACGCCCGCAGACCATCCCATCAAAGTCTGCATTCCAAGCGGCGCTCCTTCCCTTCCGAGCCCTGATGGGTGCCCAAACAGTGCCCCCCCACATATGGGGTATCAGTGTACTCAGTACAAATTGGACAACAACTTTTGGGGTCCAATTTCTCTTGTTACCATTGTGAAAATAAAAACTTGGGGGCTAAAAAATATTTTTTGTGGAAAAAAAAATATTTTTTATTTTCACGACTCTGCATTATAAACTTCTGTGAAGCACTTGGGCATTCAAAGTTCTCACCACACATCTAGATAAGTTCCTTTGGGGGTCTAGTTTCCAAAATGGGGTCACTTGTGGGGGGTTTCTACTGTTTAGGTACATCAGGGGCTCTGCAAACGCAACATAACGCCCGCAGACTATTCTATCAAAGTCTGCATTGCAAAACGGCGCTCCTTCCCTTCCGAGCTCTGCCATGCGCCCAAACAGTGGTTTACCCCCACATATGGGGTATCAGCCTACTCAGCATAAATTGCCCAATAAATTTTGGGGTCCAATTTCTCCTGTTACCTTTGTGAAAGTAAAAATTTGGGGGTGAAAAGATCATTTTTGTGGAAAAAATATGATTTTTTTTTTCATGGCTCTACATTATAAACTTCTGTGAAGCAGTTGGGGGTTCATAGTGCTCACCACACATCTAGATAAGCTCTTTGGGGGTCTAGTTTCCAAAATGGGGTCACTTGTGGGGGGTTTCTACTGTTTAGGTACATCAGGAGCTCTGCAAATGCAACATGACGCCCGCAGACCATCCCATCAAAGTCTGCATTCCAAGCGGCGCTCCTTCCCTTCCGAGCCCCGATGGGTGCCCAAACAGTGCCCCCCCCACATATGGGGTATCAGTGTACTCAGGACAAACTGGTCAACAGATTTTGGGGTCCAATGTCTCCTATTACCCTTGAGAAAATAAAAAATTGCAGGCTAAAAAATCATTTTTGAGGGAAAAAAAAGGATTTTTTATTTTCACGGCTCTACGTTATAAATTTCTGTGAAGCACTTGGGGTTTAAAGTGCTCACCACACATCTAGATAAGTTCCTTAAGGGGTCTAGTTTCCAAAATGGGGTCACTTTTGGGGGCTTTCTACTGTTTAGGCACATCAGGGGCTCTCCAAACGCGACATGGTGTCCGATCTCAATTCCAGCCAATTCTACATTGAAAAAGTAAAACGGCACTCCTTCTCTTCGAAGCTCTGCAGTGCGCCCAAACAGTGGTTTACCCCCACATATGGGGTATCGACGTACTCAGGAGAAATTGCACAACAACTTTTGTGGTCTAATTTCTCCTGTTACCCTTGTGAAAATAAAAATTTGTGGGAAAAAAGATCATTTTTGTAGAAAAAATGTGATTTTTTATTTTCACGGCTCAACGTTATAAACTTCTGTGAAGCACCTGGGGGTTTAAAGTGCTCAACACACATCTAGTTAAGTTCCTTAAGGGGTCTAGTTTCCAAAATGGTGTCACTTGTGGGGGGTTTCCACTGTTTAGGCACATCAGGGGCTCTCCAAACGCGACATGGCGTCCAATCTCAATTCCAGCCAATTCTACATTGAAAAAGTAAAACGGCACTCCTTCTCTTCCAAGCTCTGCGGTGCGCCCAAACAGTGGTTTACCCCCACATATGGGGTATCAACGTACTCAGGAGAAATTGCACAACAACTTTTGTGGTCTAATTTCTCCTGTTACCCTTGTGAAAATAAGAATTTATGGGCGAAAAGATCATTTTTGTGTAAACAAATGCGATTTTTTTATTTTCACGGCTCTACTTTATAAACTTCTGTGAAGCACTTGGGGGCTCAAAGTGCTCACCACATATCTAGATAAGTTCCTTAAGGGGTCTAGTTTCCAAAATGGTGTCACTTGTGGAGCATTTCCACTGTTTAGGCACATCAGGGGCTCTCTAAACGTGACATGGCATCCGATCTCAATTCCAGCCAATTCTGCATTGAAAAAGTCAAACGGCGCTCCTACTATTCAGGAGAAATTGCACAACAAAATTTATGGTTAAATTTCCGTTTTTACACTTGTGAAAATAAAAAAAATGGTTCTGAAGTAAAATGTTTGCAAAAAAAAGTTAAATGTTCATTTTTTCCTTCCACATTGTTTCAGTTCCTGTGAAGCACGTAAAGGGTAAATAAACTTCTTGAATGTGGTTTTGAGCAGCTTGAGGGGTGCAGTTTTTAGAATGGTGTCACACTTGGTTATTTTCTATCATATAGATCCCTCAAAATGACTTAAAATGTGATGTGGTCCCTAAAAAAAAATGGTGTTGTAAAAATGAGAAATTGCTGGTCAACTTTTAACCCTTATAACTCCCTAACAAAAAAAAAATGTTGTTTCCAAAATTGTGCTGATGTAAAGTAGACATGTGGGAAATGTTATTTATTAACTATTTTTCCTGACATATCTCTCTGATTTAAGGGCATAAAAATACAAAGTTTGAAAATTGCAAAATTTTACAAATTTTCGCCATATTTCCATTTTTTTCATAAATATTCGCAAGTAATATCGAAGAAATGTTACCACTAAAATGAAGTACAATATGTCACGAAAAAACAGTCTCAGAATCAGCAGGATCTGTTAAAGCATTCCAGAGTTATAGCCTCATAAAGTGACAGTGGTCAGAATTGTAAAAATTGGCTCAGTCATTAAGTACCAAATTGGCTCTGTCACTAAGGGGTTAAAACACAGCAAAAATGCCTAGTGTGTGTGTTTACACTTATGATGTTTGGTCTTTGCAGCCCTAATCCACAAAACTGATCTCTCCCTTTAAACATTAAGAAAAAATATTTCTGGCTCACAGAATAAAGGGGCAACCAAGTTCAAGGAAAATCTCAAAAGCTAAATTCTGTATCTTTTCTCTTGTAGCTTTGAATTTCTTTAGAATTAAAAATAAAATGCTTTAGTATTACTTGTAGTTTTCTCCTTTCTTTAGTCATCGTTGGCATTGTCATGTCTCTTGGCGTACTTGGTATATTTCTATGTCTGGGCTAACGAGAGCATGTTGCCAGCATCGTATCAATGTCTGATTCGTTGTTGCACAGCTTTTCATCTTCACAGCGTTTGCAGGTCAGAGCTGCGATGTTTAATCGGTGCACAAATCTAAGGAGTGCCAATCAAATGCTTATATCCTCAATGGCTGCCACGGAGAATGTGAACTGCAGGAGCGCTGCCCCATACAAAGGGTGAAGCCAGCTACCCTTTCACATTAGCGCAACTTTGAAGAGAACAGGCACTTAGTTATGATTGAACGCTGTATTAGGGTTGGGGTGAAACATAACAAAATTTTTCCATTTTTTGCTGATGTTGTAGGAGGAAAAAAGTCAGCTGAAATAGGTATGTTTGTCAGACATGTTCCTAAACTTGATCAGCATGAGCCTGAGAATTTTACAAATGTCTATATAGTGGAAGTAGTTGAGGTGATAACAAAAGAATTGTGCTTTTATGCATTGTTCGGCACAAACAAAGGAAACATATTGTATCATGGCGGGGATGAGATAGGTTGCTTGACAGCATAATGATCTGTATGATAGGAGCAGATGGAGATGGATTTTTTTTTGGGGGGGTGAAACTAAACTTTCTCAAAGGTTCTTTCAAGCACAATGTTAAAATGAATGTGTTTAGTGATATAAACATGTGCCCATCTCTGCTACCCCCTGCCCCTAAAGGTTAATTATTAAGACAGTAAGCAGCAAGAGATCTGGCAAAAAAAAACCAACAATGTGATGGATGAAAACTTCTACATGACCTCTACATGGCTCAATTTGAAATTCATTAATGCAAATTCAGCCAGTGACTTAGAGTCCAATAGACACTCTAAAGTTTGGATTGATATGAACTTATTAATGATCCAGGTCATATTTGATTTGTATTTATATAATATATTTTACCGGTAAAAGAGATCAAGCTGACAAATAACTTACCAGTTTTACATCTGCACTTGTAAATCACTCGCATGATTCAATCAATACATGTCATTAATTTCCTAATTTCATAGTTTTGAGGTTGAAAGAAGACACAAATCCTTCGACTATAATCTAAAATGTTTACCCAGAAAAGGCACATACCCCATGAGGCGGATGCTAATTTGCCCAAATTATGGGGTAAAATTTCTTCCTGACTCCACATACGGCACTGGCTATTGCTGGCTGCAGCCTGAGTTAACTGAGAATCTGCCAGTCAGCCCGCTATGATTATCTGATGGGAAGTTTGTAACTCTTTAAGATGTTTTTTTTCGGAGCTTCTCTCAGCAGATTTATGACTGCAGACTACAGCAAACTTCAGTGTGCATGGAAACAAAGAGCCTGTGAAAGCCAAACGATACATTTTTAATGACACCCAAGTGCAAAAAAATATTTTTTTTAAAACAAATACATTCATATCACTAAAAAATTTCCCCAAATATGGATAACACTCTTGACAACCTTGGTTGTTCTTTGCAATCTAGTTCATAGTTCTAAGTATAGATTAACAACTTGTATACAGGTAAAAAACTATGTTCTTAAAAATATCACATAAAAAAGGCAGTCTAGTGACTTATGAACATTCAACTTACATACGACCCCTAGTTACAAACCTCGGATGTTCATTAAAAACTAATTAACTCACCAGCCTCCATCCGATCCTCTTCTTTCTGCCATTGCGCATCATATCTCTGGTCTCTTCACTATAAACCAGGACTCCCGACCGCGTCCAGGCTGCAGCCCACAGCGCTTTAGAAAGTCGAGTCATCATTTCAACCTTATGATGCACAGTAAAATTATGCCTGAATGCAGTCATTCCTAGCGTATGTTGAACAGCTGTAGATGCGTGCCTCCAATGACGGAAAGAAGAGTAACAGACAGCGAGGTAAATATTGGTTTAACAAAATAACTAAAGAACAAAATACACACCTTTCCAGATGACCTGCTGCTCACCGTCCAGTCCTCCGAACTTCATGACCAAACCGTCTGCCTGCATCCAGGCCCTAAGGTCACTGTGCGTCACAGGGTTGCGATGTTGGTGTAGCGATTTTATGACAGGCAATAACATTTGAGGCCTGGACGCTGCCAGAAGTCTTGGTCTATAGTAAAGAGGCCAAAGAAACGGTGCATGATGGTGAAAAGAAAAGGACCAGATGGCAGGCGGTGAGCAGCACGGCAGTTAGAGCTGCCAGTGACTTATTTTTTTTCCCCGACCCTGTTCCAACTTACTTATATATTTAGGCTACAAACAAAGTTACAGGACGTAACTGTCCCTTTCCTGCTCCCACCACGCCGGCGTCTTATTTGCCAGCATGTCCCAAGGTAATGTTCCAGCACCATTAACAGCATGCATGTCAATTTGGGTTTGCTGGTGACGCTTACATCTGTATGCTCTTTGTCTTGCTATACATAGCAGCATTTTTCAGTAGATAGTCCCACTCTGATGTATTACCTCTGTGGGTTGGTTACATGTTATTTCATATTATGATGTCTCCCCTGAGGGTTGCCCACCTGTGGATTTTTTCTACCTAGACCAATGAGCATATATCGGCGTGCTGGTGTAGTCAGGAAGCCTGGATTTTTTCTGTGTCTTTTACCGGCATTCAGCTTAACACCTTCTATGCTGGTTTAGTTCTGCCTGTTTTCTCCCATTCACCGTTTTTTTGTCCATGTATGTTCATTACAATGTTGTGCATTTGACACTTTAATAAATATTGTCTTATTGTTCTTGATACCTCTATCGCTCTGTTGTGGATTTTTGGATATATCAATATTTTGGTTGGGTCTTGTATCCATTTATTTCTACTCATTCCACAACCTAGTGTGTTTTTATAGGTTTATATGTTCTGGCTTAGAGGTGCGCCCTCTGCTAGCCAAGAGGGCATTCGTTGTTTAGGTGTTCAAAGTTACAGGACGTATCTAGTTTGTAACCCAGAGACTGCCTGTACTCATCATTGCCTAGGCACAATACTGCAAGATGCAGCTGGCCAATGTTATAAATGCGGAGGCAGCACAGGTGCAAAATACTGGTGAACAACTACTCACACGCCTACCATCCATGTGGGGAAGGCTGCGTACTACAGGATGATTCACTCTCTACTTTACCTGGAAAAATTGCAGTATTTTCTAAAAGAGACAATCTATTATATGGAAATTTCGACTGTACATACAGTTGTGCTCAAAACTTTACATATCCCGGCAGAATTTTTGCTTTCTTGGCCTTTTATCAGAGAATATGAATGATAACACCAAAACTTTTTCTCCACTCATGGTTAGTGGTTGGGTGAAGCCATTTATTGTAAAACTATTGTGTTTTCTGTTTTTAAATCATAATGACAACCCAAAACATCCAAATGGCCTTGGTCAAAAGTTCACATACCCTGGTGATTTTGGCCTGATAACATGCAGAGAAGTTGACACAAATGGGTTTGGATGGCTACTAAAGGTAACATCCTCACCTGTGACCTGTTTGTTTGTAATCAGTGTGTGTGCATATAAGCTGAGTGAGTTTCTGGGATCCAGGCAGACTCTTGCATCTTTCATCCAGCCACTGACATTTCTGGATTGTGAGTCATGGAGAAAGCAAAAAAATTGTCAACGGATCTACTGGAAAAGGTAGTTGAACTGTATAAAACAGGAAAGGGATAAAAAAAGATATCCAAGGAATTGATAATGCCAGTCAGCAGCATTCAAACTGTGATTAACAAATGGAAAATCAGGGCCTCTGTAAAAACAAAACAACGCTCAGGTAGACCAACAAAAATGTCGTCCACAACTGCCAGGAAAATTGTTCAGGATGCAAAGAAAAACCCACAAATAACATCAGCTGAAATACAGGACTCTCTGAAAACTAGCGGTGTGGCTGTTTCAAGATGCACAATAAGGAGGCACTTGAAGAAACATGGGCTGCATGGTCGAGTTGCCAGAAGAAAGCTATTATTGTGCAAATGCCACAAAGTATCTTGCCTTCAATACACAAAACAGCACAGAGACAAGTCTTAAAACTTCTAGAACAAGGTAATTTGGAGTGATGAAACAAAAATTGAACTTTTTGGCCAGAACCATAAATGTTACATTTGGAGAGAGGTCAACAAAGCCTATGATGACAGGAACACCATTCCTACTGTAAAGCATGGAGGTGGATTGCTGATGTTTCGGGGATGTGTGAGCTACAAAGGCACAGGAAACTTGGTCAAAGTTGAAAGAAACATGAATGCAGCAAATACTGGAGACACATTTGCACTCAACAGCCCAGAAGCTGCGCATGGGACGTACTTGGACATTCCCACATGACAACAATCTCCAAAACACAAGGCCAAGTCGACCCATCATTGGCTACAGCAGAAAAAAGTGAAGGTTCTGGAGTGGTTATCTCAGTCTCCTGACCTCAATATCATTGAGCCACTCTGGGGAGATCTCAAGTGCGCAGTTCATGCTAGACAGCCCAGGAATTTACAGGAACAGGAGGCTTTTTGTCAAGAAGAGTGGGCAGCTTTACCATCTGAGAAAATAAAGAACCTCATCCACAACTACCACAAAAGACTTCAAGCTGTAATTGATGTTAGAGGGGGCAATACACTGTATTAAGAAATGGGGTATGTAAACTTTTGATCAGGGTCATTTGGATGTTTTGGGTTGTCATTATGATTTAAAAAGAAAAAACAATAGGGTGACAATAAATGGCTTCACTCAACCACTAACCATGAGTGGAGAAAAACTTTTGGTGTTATCTATATATATAAGAGGCATCGTGATTACCCTCTAATCCCGACCCCTGCACAGTAGCTCCGCCCCACCACATCACCACACACAATCCCGCCCCACCACATTACCACCCACAATCCCGCCCCCCACCACATTACCACACACAATCCCGCCCCCCCACCACATTACCACACACAATCCCGCCCCCCACCACATTACCACACACAATCCCGCCCCCCACCAAATTACCACACACAATCCCGCCCCCCCACCACATTACCACACACAATCCCACCCCCACCACATTACTACACACAATCCTGCCCCCACCACATTACCACACATAGTTCCGCCCCCCACCACATTACCACACACAATCCCGCCCCCACCACATTACTACACACAGTCCCCCCACCACATTACCACACATAATCCTGCCCCCCACCACATCACCACACATAATCCCTCCCCCCACCACATCACCACACACAATCCCGCCCCCCACCACATTACTGCACACAATCTCGCCCCCCACCACATTACCACACATAATCCCGCCCCCCACCACATTACTACACATAATCCCGCCCCCCCACCACATCACCACACATAATCCCGCCCCCCACCACATTACTACACATAATCCTGCCCCCCACCACATCACCACACATAATCCCTCCCCCCACCACATCACCACACACAATCCTGCCCCCACCACATTACTACACACAGTCCCCCCCACCACATTACCACACATAATCCTGCCCCCCACCACATCACCACACACAATCCCGCCCCCACCACATTACCACACATAATCCTTCCCCCCCACCACATTACTACACATAATCCCGCCCCCCCACCACATCACCACACACAATCCCGCCCCCCACCACATTACCATACACAATCCCGCCCCCCCACCACATTACCACACACAATCCCACCCCCCCACCACATCACCACACTTAATCCCACCCCCCACTACATCACCACACATAATCCCGCCCCCCACCACATTACCACACACAATCCTGCCCCCCACCACATTACCACACATAATCCTGCCCCCCACCACATTACCACACATAATCCCGCCCCCCACACATTACCACACATAATACTGCCCCCCACCACATTGCCACACATAATCCCGCCCCCCACCACATCACCACACAATCCCGCCCCCCACCACAAAACCACACATAATCCAGTCTCCCACCACATCACAACACACAATCCCGCCCCCCATCCCATTACCACACACAATCCCACCCCCCACTCCATTACCACACACAATCCCACCCACCACCCCATTACCACACACAATCACGCCCCCCACCCCATTACCACACACAATCCCGCCCCACACCCCATCACCACACATAATCCTGCCCCCCACCACCGCACATAATACCGCCCCCCACCACATCACCACACATAATCCCACCCCCCACCACATCACCACACATAATCCTGCCCCCCCACCCCATCACCACACATAATCCCTCCCCCACCACATCACCACACATAATCCCACTCCCCACCACATCACCACAAATAATCCTGCCCCCACTACATCACCACACATAATCCCGCCCCCCACCACATTACCACACATAATCCCGCCCCCCACCACATTACCACACATAATCCCGCCCCCCACCACATCACCACACATAATACCGCCCCCCCCACATCACCACACATAATCCCGCCCCATGCACAGTATCTCCACCACCACCCCATCACCACACATAATCCCGCCGCCACCACATTACCACACATAATCCCCCCACCACATTACCACACATAATCCTACTCCCACCACATTACCACACATAATCCCGCCCCCCACTACATCACCACACATAATCCTGCACCCATCACATCACCACACATAATCCCGTCCCCCATCCACATCACCACACATAATCCCGCCCCCTGCACAGTAGCTCTGCCCCCACCCCATCACCACACATAATCCCGCCCCCACCACATTACCACACATAATCCCCCCACCACATTACCACACATAATCCCACCCCCCACCACATCACCACACATAATCCTGCCCCCCACCATATTACCACACATAATCCCACCCCCCACCACATCACCACACATATTCCCGCCCCCCACCACATCACCACACATACTCCGGCCCCCTGCACAGTATCTCCACCCCCACCCCATCACCACACATAATCCCGCCCCCACCACATTACCACACATAATCCCGCCCCCACATCATTACCACACATAATCCTGCCCCCACCACATTACCACACATAATCCCGCCCCCCACCACATTACCACACATAATCCCGCCCCCCCACCACATTACCACACATAATCCCGCCCCCCACCACATTACCACACATAATCCCGCCCCCCCACCACATTACCACACATAATCCCACCCCCACCACATCACCACACATCTTCCTGCCCCCCCACCACATTACCACACATAATCCCGCCCCCCACCACATCACCACACATAATCCCGCCCTCACCACATCACCACACATAATCCCGCCCCCCACCACATCACCACACATAATCCCGCCCCCCACCACATCACCACACATAATCCCGCCCCCACCACATCACTACATCACCACACATAATCCCACCCCCCCACCACATTACCACACATAATCCCACCCCCACCACCACATCACCACACATAATCCCGCCCCCCACCACATTGCCACACATAATCCTGCCCCCATCACATCACCACACATAATCCCGTCCCCCAACCACATCACCACACATAATCCCGCCCCCTGCACAGTAGCTCTGCCCCCACCCCATCACCACACATAATCCCGCCCCCCACCACATTACCACACATAATCCCACCCCCACCACATCACCACACATAATCCTGCCCCCCCACCACATTACCACACATAATCCCGCCCCCCACCACATCACCACACATAATCCCGCCCTCACCACATCACCACACATAATCCCGCCCCCCACCACATCACCACACATAATCCCACCCCCCACCACATTACCACACATAATCCCGCCCCCACCACATCACTACATCACCACACATAATCCCACCCCCCCACCACATTACCACACATAATCCCACCCCCACCACCACATCACCACACATAATCCCGCCCCCCACCACATTGCCACACATAATCCCGCCCCCTGCACAGTAGCTCTTCCCCCACCCCATCACCACACATAATCCCGCCCCCCACCACATTACCACACATAATCCCCCCACCACATTACCACACATAATCCCACCCCCCACCACATCACCACACATAATCCTGCCCCCCCACCACATTACCACACATAATCCCACCCCCCACCACATCACCACACATAATCCTGCCCCCCCCACCACATTACCACACATAATCCCACCTGTTATGGACCTGGTGGTTAGGTGCACCAGGAATGACCTGATAGTTAAACATGGAATCGGAACGAGCTCTGGGGAAATGGGAACTCTGCTGACCGCAAACCCTACTCCTATCAACACAACTAGAAATAGCCGTGGAGCGTGCCTGACTCTGCCTAGACGCCTCTTCACAGCCTAAGAGGTAACTACCCCTAAAGAAAGGAAGCAAAGCCTCACTTCCCTCAGAGAAATTTCCCCAAAGGTAAAAGCAGCCCCCCACAAGTATTGACTGTGAGTTAAGAGGAAATCACAAACACAGGATGAAATAGGCTTTAGCAAAGAGAGGCCAGTCTAACTAAACAGATTGAGGATAGAAAAGGGATCTTTGCGGTCAACACAACAAACTACAAAAACCACGCAGAGTGTGCAAAAAATACCCCCGTACCGACTCACGGTGCGGTGGTGCCACTCTGCACCCCCAGAGCTTCCAGCTAGCCAGGCAGTTTCATGTGATAGCAAGCTGGACTAGAACTTAGCAAGAAAAACCATAAGTAACAAATGAACAAGCTGGAACTTAGCTTTTGCTGGAGAAGACAGGTCCTCAGAAAGATCCAGGAGAGATCTGAACCAGTACTAGAACATTGACAGCTGGCATGGAGTAACGATCTGAGTGGAGTTAAATAGAGAATCCTAGCCTAGCCCTAAACGAGGGCAGCTGGGGAAGGAATCTCAGAACCAGCAGCTCCCCTCACAGCCACCAGAGGGAGTCCAAGGACAGAACTCACCGAAGTACCATTCATGACCACAGGAGGGAGTTCGAGAACGGAATTCACAACAGTACCCCCCCCTTGAGGAGGGGTCACCGAACCCTCACCCGAGCCCCCAGGCCGATCAGGACGAGCCAAATGAAAGGCACGAACTAAATTGGCAGCATGGACATCAGAGGCAACAACCCAGGAATTATCCTCCTGACCATAGCCCTTCCATTTGACCAAGTACTGAAGTTTTCGTCTCGAAATACGAGAATCCAAAATCTTCTCCACCACATACTCCAACTCCCCCTCGACCAACACCGGAGCAGGAGGATCAACGGAGGGAACCATAGGCGCCACATATCTCTGCAGCAACGACCTATGGAACACATTATGGATGGCAAAAGAAGCAGGAAGGGCCAAACGAAATGATACAGGATTAAGAATTTCAGAAATCTTATAAGGACCAATGAAACAAGGCTTAAACTTAGGAGAAGAAACCTTCATAGGAACATAACGAGATGATAACCAAACCAAATCCCCAACACGAAGTCGGGGACCAACACGGCGACGGCGGTTAGCGAAACGTTGAGCCTTCTCTTGGGACAAGGTCAAATTGTCCACCACATGAGTCCAAATTTGTTGCAACCTGTCCACCACAGAATCCACACCAGGACAGTCCGAAGGCTCAACCTGCCCTGAATTAAAACGAGGATGAAAACCAGAATTACAAAAAAAAGGCGAAACCAAAGTAGCCGAACTGGCCCGATTATTAAGGGCGAACTCAGCCAATGGCAAGAAGGTCACCCCATCATCCTGATCCGCAGAAACAAAACATCTCAGATAAGTTTCCAAAGTCTGATTGGTTCGTTCGGTTTGGCCATTTGTCTGAGGATGGAAAGCCGAAGAAAAAGACAAATCAATGCCCATCCTAGCACAAAAGGACCGCCAAAACCTTGAAACAAACTGGGAACCTCTGTCAGACACGATGTTCTCCGGAATGCCATGCAAACGAACCACATGTTGGAAAAATAATGGAACCAAATCAGAGGAAGAAGGTAATTTAGGCAAGGGTACCAAATGGACCATTTTAGAGAAGCGATCACAAACCACCCAGATGACCGACATCCTTTGAGAAACAGGAAGATCTGAAATAAAATCCATGGAAACATGCGTCCAGGGCCTTTTCGGGACCGGCAAGGGCAAAAGTAACCCACTGGCACGAGAACAGCAGGGCTTAGCCCGAGCACAAGTCCCACAAGACTGCACAAAAGAACGCACATCCCGCGACAAGGAAGGCCACCAAAAGGACCTAGCCACCAAATCTCTGGTACCAAAAATCCCAGGATGACCAGCCAACACCGAACAATGAACCTCAGAGATAACTCTATTAGTCCATCTATCAGGGACAAACAGTTTCTCCGCTGGACAACGGTCAGGTCTATCAGCCTGGAACTCCTGCAGCACCCGCCGCAAATCAGGGGAGATGGCAGACAGAACTACCCCCTCTCTGAGAATACCAGCCAGCCCAGGAATCCCAGGAGAATCAGGCACAAAACTCCTTGAAAGGGCATCAGCCTTCACATTCTTAGAACCCGGAAGGTACGAAACCACAAAATCGAAACGGGAGAAAAACAGCGACCAACGAGCTTGTCTAGGATTCAACCGCTTGGCAGACTCGAGATAAGTCAGATTCTTGTGATCTGTCAAGACCACCACGCGATGCTTGGCTCCTTCAAGCCAATGTCGCCACTCCTCGAATGCCCACTTCATAGCCAACAACTCCCGATTGCCAACATCATAATTACGCTCAGCAGGCGAAAACTTTCTCGAAAAGAAAGCACATGGCTTCATTACAGAGCAATCAGAACTTCTCTGAGACAAAACAGCCCCTGCTCCAATTTCAGAAGCATCAACCTCGACCTGAAAAGGGAGCGAAACATCTGGCTGACACAACACAGGAGCCGAAGAGAAACGACGTTTCAACTCCTGAAAAGCCTCAACGGCCGCAGAGGACCAATTCACCACATCAGCACCCTTCTTGGTCAAATCAGTCAACGGTTTAACAACACTAGAAAAATTAGCGCTGAAGCGACGGTAAAAATTGGCAAAGCTCAGAAATTTCTGAAGGCTCTTCACAGATGTAGGCTGAGTCCAATCATAAATAGCTTGGACTTTAACAGGATCCATCTCGATAGTAGAAAGGGAAAAAATGAAGCCCAAAAAGGAAACCTTCTGAACTCCAAAGAGACACTTAGATCCCTTCACAAACAAGGAATTAGCACGAAGGACCTGGAACACCATTCTGACCTGCTTCACATGGGACTCCCAATCATCCGAAAAGACCAAAATATCATCCAAATATACGATCATGAATCTATCCAGATACTTTCGGAAGATGTCATGCATAAAGGACTGAAACACAGAGGGAGCATTAGAAAGGCCGAATGGCATCACCAGGTACTCAAAATGGCCCTCGGGCGTATTAAATGCTGTTTTCCATTCATCGCCCTGTTTAATACGCACGAGATTATACGCCCCTCGAAGGTCTATCTTGGTGAACCAACTAGCCCCCTTAATCCGAGCAAATAAATCAGACAGTAGAGGCAAAGGGTACTGAAATTTGACCGTGATTTTATTAAGAAGGCGGTAATCTATACAAGGTCTCAGAGAACCATCCTTCTTGGCCACAAAAAATAACCCTGCTCCCAATGGTGACGACGAAGGGCGGATATGCCCTTTCTCCAAGGACTCCTTTATATAACTCCGCATAGCGGCGTGTTCTGGCACAGACAAATTGAAAAGTCGTCCCTTAGGGAACTTGCTACCAGGAATCAAATTAATAGCACAATCACAATCCCTATGAGGAGGTAGGGTACTAGACTTGGGCTCATCAAATACATCCCGGTAATCCGACAAAAACTCAGGGACTTCAGAAGGAGTGGAGAAAGAAATTGACAACAATGAAACATCCCCATGTACCCCTTGACAGCCCCAACTGGACACCGACATTGATTTCCAATCCAATACTGGATTATGGACCTGCAGCCATGGCAAACCCAACACGACCACATCATGCAGATTATGCAACACCAAAAAGCGAATATCCTCCTGATGCGCAGGAGCCATGCACATGGTCAACTGGGTCCAGTACTGAGGCTTATTCTTGGCCAAAGGCGTAGCATCAATTCCCCTCAAAGGAATGGGATGCTGCAAGGGCTCCAAGAAAAAACCACAGCGCCTGGCAAACTCTAAGTCCATCAAATTCAGGGCAGCGCCTGAATCCACAAATGCCATAACAGAATAGGATGACAAAGAGCAAATCAGAGTAACGGACAAAAGAAATTTAGGCTGTACAGTACCAATGGTGACAGACCTAGCGAACCGCTTAGTGCGCTTAGGACAATCAGAGATAGCATGAGTGGAGTCACCACAGTAAAAACACAGCCCATTCTGACGTCTATGTTCTTGCCGTTCAGCTCTGGTCAAAGTCCTATCACATTGCATAGGCTCAGGCCTCTGCTCAGAGGATACCGCCAAATGGTGCACAGTTTTGCGCTCACGTAAGCGCCGATCGATCTGTATGGCCAAGGACATTGATTCATTCAGACCAGCAGGCGTGGGGAACCCCACCATAACATCCTTAAGGGCTTCAGAAAGACCCTTTCTGAAAATTGCTGCCAGGGCACACTCATTCCACTGAGTAAGCACAGACCACTTTCTAAATTTCTGGCAATATACCTCCGCTTCATCCTGACCCTGACACAAAGCCAGCAAAATTTTCTCTGCCTGATCCACAGAATTCGGTTCCTCATAAAGCAATCCAAGCGCCAGAAAAAACGCATCTACATTACGCAGTGCAGGATCTCCTGGCACCAGGGCGAATGCCCAGTCTTGAGGGTCGCCACGCAACAAAGAAATAACGATTCTCACTTGCTGAATAGGGTCACCAGAAGAGCGGGGTTTCAGAGCAAGAAACAGTTTACAATTGTTTTTGAAACTCAGAAATTTAGATCTATCCCCAGAAAACAAATCAGGAATTGGAATTCTAGGCTCCAACATAGGATTCTGAACTACATAATCTTGAATGTTTTGTACCCTTGCAGCGAGTTGATCTACACTAGAGGACAGACCTTGAATGTCCATATCCACACCTGAGTTCTGAACCACCCAGAGTTTAAGGGGAAAAGAAAGGCAAAACACACTGCAGAGAAAAAAAAAATGGTCTCAGAACTTCTCTTTTCCCTCTATTGAGATGCATTAACACTTTGTGGGCCAGCTGTACTGTTATGGACCTGGTGGTTAGGTGCACCAGGAATGATCTGATAGTTAAACACGGAATCGGGACGAGCTCTGGGGAAATGGGAACTCTACTGACCGCAAACCCTACTCCTATCAACACAACTAGAAATAGCCGTGGAGCGTGCCTGACTCTGCCTAGACGCCTCTTCACAGCCTAAGAGCTAACTACCCCTAAAGAAAGGAAGCAAAGCCTCACTTGCCTCAGAGAAATTTCCCCAAAGGTAAAAGCAGCCCCCCACAAGTATTGACTGTGAGTTAAGAGGAAATCACAAACACAGGATGAAATAGGCTTTAGCAAAGAGAGGCCAGTCTAACTAAACAGATTGAGGATAGAAAAGGGATCTTTGCGGTCAACACAACAAACTACAAAAACCACGCAGAGTGTGCAAAAAATACCCCCGCACCGACTCACGGTGCGGTGGTGCCACTCTGCACCCCCAGAGCTTCCAGCTAGCCAGGCAGTTTCATGTGATAGCAAGCTGGACTAGAACTTAGCAAGAAAAACCATAAGTAACAAATGAACAAGCTGGAACTTAGCTTTTGCTGGAGAAGACAGGTCCTCAGAAAGATCCAGGAGAGATCTGAACCAGTACTAGAACATTGACAGCTGGCATGGAGTAACGATCTGAGTGGAGTTAAATAGAGAATCCTAGCCTAGCCCTAAACGAGGGCAGCTGGGGAAGGAATCTCAGAACCAGCAGCTCCCCTCACAGCCACCAGAGGGAGTCCAAGGACAGAACTCACCGAAGTACCATTCATGACCACAGGAAGGAGTTCGAGAACGGAATTCACAACACCCGCCCCCCACCACATCACCACACATACTCCCGCCCCCTGCACAGTATCTCCACCCCCACCCCATCACCACACATAATCCCGCCCCACCACATTACCACACATAATCCCCCCCACAACATTACCACACATAATCCCGCCCCCACCACATTACCACACATAATCCCGCCCCCCACCACATTACCACACATAATCCCACCCCCACCACATCACCACACATAATCCCGCCCCCCCACCACATTACCACACATAATCCCGCCCCCCACCACATCACCACATCACCACACATAATCCTGCCCCCCCACCACATTACCACACATAATCTCGCCCCCACACCACATCACCACACATAATCCCGCCCCCCACCACATTACCACACATAATCCTGCCCCCTGCACAGTAGCTCCGACCCCACCCCATCACCACACATAATCCCGACCCCCACCAAATTTCCACACATAATCCCGCCCCCACCACATTACCACACATAATCCCGCCCCCACCACATTACCACACATAATCCCGCCCCCCCACCACATTACCACACATAATCCTGCCCCCCACCACATTACCACACATAATCCCGCCCCCCACCACATTACCACATAATCATGCCGCCCCACCATATTACCACATAATCCCGCCCCCCCACATTACCACACGAGGCTCCCTCCCCACACATTACCACACGAGGCTCCGTCCCCACACATTACCACACGAGGCTCCGTCCCCCCACATTACCACACGAGGCTCCGTCCTCACACATTACCACACGAGGCTCTGTCCCCACACATTACCATACGAGGCTCCGTCCTCACACATTACCACATGAGGCTCCGTCCACACACATTACCACATGAGGCTCTGTCCCCACACATTACCATACGAGGCTTCATCCCCACACATTACCACACGAGGCTCCGTCCCCACACATTACCACACGAGGCTCCGTCCCCCCACATTACCACACGAGGCTCCGTCCCCCCACATTACCACATGAGGCTCCGTCCTCACACATTACCACACGAGGCTCTGTCCCCACACATTACCATACGAGGCTTCGTCCCCACACATTACCACACGAGGCTCCGTCTTCACACATTACCACACGAGGCTCCATCCCCACACATTACCACACGAGGCTCTGTCCCCACACATTACCACACAAGGCTCTGTCCCCACACATTACCACACGAATCCAGTTTGCTTTTGATTTTACACTGTGAATAAAATGTATTAGTATTATTCTGATTTTTAATTATTATTGTTGTTATCAACTTCATTTTAAGTTAATTTACCACCTGCGTAAGCTCTATTGAATGTTGTCATTATTTACTTTAGTTTAATCACTAGCAGCGTTAATTAGATAGCAATGAGCATGCCGAGCATTAGCTGGCTGGAAACAGCTAGTCATTAATATTCTCTGAAAAAAGGCCAAGAAAGCAAAAATTATACACAACTGTACCTTGCTTCATGAGAAACTATTGTTTTAAAGCAGGTGTTGCAAAATGTCCCCCGTTTGCATCCAAGCATGCCTGCAATCCTGTTATGACCCCAATGGCGAGGGTCTCAGAGGAACGTGGAAGTCTGCAGAATACAAAAATCCAGCTCATAGGGCAGTGGTAACTGGGTTGACCATATATCTACTCCTAACGCCAACACTAGCAGTAGCCGGGGATCATTCCTACGTTGATTCTAGATGACACGCGCCAGCCGGAGAATCTAGCTACCCCTAGTAGAGGAAAAACAAAGACCTTTCTTGCCTCCAGAGAAGGGGACCCCAAAGCTGGATAGAAGCCCCCCACAAATAATAACGGTGAGGTAAGAGGAAATGACAAACACAGAAATGAACCAGGTTTAGCACAGAGAGGCCCGCTTACTGATAGCAGAATAAAGAAAGGTAACTTATATGGTCAACAAAAACCCTATCAAAATCCACACTGGAAATTCAAGAACCCCCGAACCGTCTAACGGTCCGGGGGGAGAACACCAGCCCCCTAGAGCTTCCAGCAAAGGTCAGGATATAGATTTGGAACAAGCTGGACAAAAATACAAAACCAAAACAAATAGCAAAAAGCAAAAGGCAGACTTAGCTGATATAACTGGAACCAGGATCAGTAGACAAGAGCACAGCAGACTAGCTCTGATAACTACGTTGCCAGGCATAGAACTGAAGGTCCAGGGAGCTTATATAGCAACGCCCCTAACTAACGACCCAGGTGCGGATAAAAGGAATGACAGAAAAACCAGAGTCAAAAAACTAGTAACCACTAGAGGGAGCAAAAAGCAAATACACAACAGTACCCCCCCCTTAGTGAGGGGTCACCGAACCCTCACCACGACCACCAGGGCGATCAGGATGAGCGGCATGAAAGGCACGAACTAAATCGGCCGCATGAACATCAGAGGCGACCACCCAGGAATTATCCTCCTGACCATAGCCCTTCCACTTGACCAGGTACTGAAGCCTCCGCCTGGAGAGGCGAGAATCCAAGATCTTCTCCACCACGTACTCCAACTCGCCCTCAACCAACACCGGAGCAGGAGGCTCAGCAGAAGGAACTACAGGCACAATGTACCGCCGCAACAAGGACCTATGAAATACATTGTGAATAGCAAACGACACAGGAAGATCCAGACGAAAAGACACAGGATTAAGGATTTCCAATATCTTGTAAGGCCCAATAAAACGAGGTTTAAATTTGGGAGAGGAGACCTTCATAGGAACAAAGCGGGAAGAAAGCCATACCAAATCCCCAACGCGTAGTCGGGGACCCACACCGCGGCGGCGGTTGGCAAAGCGCTGAGCCCTCTCCTGTGACAACTTCAAGTTGTCCACCACATGATTCCAGATCCGCTGCAACCTATCCACCACAGAATCCACCCCAGGACAGTCAGAAGGCTCCACATGACCCGAAGAAAAGCGAGGATGGAAACCAGAGTTGCAGAAAAAAGGCGAAACCAAGGTGGCGGAACTAGCCCGATTATTAAGGGCAAACTCAGCCAACGGCAAGAATGTCACCCAATCGTCCTGATCAGCAGAGACAAAACACCTCAAATAAGCCTCCAAAGTCTGATTGGTTCGCTCCGTCTGTCCATTAGTCTGAGGATGGAAGGCAGACGAAAACGACAAATCAATGCCCATCCTACTACAAAAGGATCGCCAGAACCTGGAAACGAACTGGGATCCTCTGTCTGACACAATATTCTCAGGGATGCCGTGCAAACGAACCACGTTCTGGAAAAACACAGGAACCAGATCGGAAGAGGAAGGCAGCTTAGGCAAAGAAACCAAATGGACCATCTTGGAGAAGCGATCACATATCACCCAGATAACGGACATGCCCTGAGATAGCGGAAGATCAGAAATGAAATCCATGGAGATATGTGTCCAAGGTCTCTTCGGGACAGGCAAGGGCAAGAGCAAACCGCTGGCACGAGAACAGCAAGGCTTGGCTCTAGCACAAGTCCCACAGGACTGCACAAATGACCGCACATCCCTTGACAAGGAAGGCCACCAAAAGGACCTGGCCACCAGATCTCTGGTGCCAAAAATTCCCGGGTGACCTGCCAACACCGAGGAATGAACCTCGGAAATGACTCTGCTAGTCCACTTATCCGGGACAAACAGTCTGTCAGGTGGACAAGACTCAGGCCTATCAGCCTGAAATCTCTGCAACACACGTCGCAGATCCGGAGAAATAGCTGACAAGATAACTCCATCTTTAAGAATACCAACAGGATCAGCGACTTCAGGAGCATCAGGCACAAAGCTCCTAGAAAGAGCATCGGCCTTCACATTCTTTGAACCTGGTAAATACGAGACAACAAAATCAAAGCGGGAGAAAAACAATGACCAGCGGGCTTGTCTCGGATTAAGGCGTTTAGCAGACTCGAGATACATCAGATTTTTGTGATCAGTCAAGACCACCACACGATGCTTAGCACCCTCGAGCCAATGACGCCACTCCTCAAATGCCCATTTCATGGCCAACAACTCCCGATTGCCCACATCATAATTTCGCTCGGCAGGCAAAAACTTCCTAGAGAAAAAGGCACAAGGTTTCATAACAGAACAACCAGGGCCTCTCTGCGACACAACGGCCCCTGCTCCAATCTCTGAAGCATCCACCTCAACCTGAAAGGGAAGTGAGACATCGGGCTGGCACAAAACAGGCGCCGAAGTAAACCGGCGTTTCAACTCCTGGAAAGCCTCCACGGCAGCAGGAGCCCAGTTAGCTACATCGGAGCCCTTCTTGGTCATATCCGTCAAAGGTTTCACAATGCTAGAAAAATTAGCGATAAAACGACGGTAGAAGTTAGCGAAACCCAAGAACTTCTGAAGACTCTTAACTGACGAGGGCTGAGTCCAATCAAGAATAGCTCGGACCTTGACTGGGTCCATCTCCACAGCAGAAGGGGAAAAAATGAACCCCAAAAAGGGAACCTTCTGTACACCAAAAAGACATTTTGAGCCCTTGACAAATAATGAATTTTCACGCAAAATTTTAAAGACCAACCTGACCTGCTCCACATGCGAATCCCAATTCTCAGAAAAAACCAAAATATCATCCAGATAAACAATCAAAAATTTATCCAGATACTTCCGGAAAATGTCATGCATAAAGGACTGAAAAACTGAAGGCGCATTGGAGAGCCCAAAAGGCATCACCAAGTACTCAAAATGACCTTCGGGCGTATTGAATGCGGTTTTCCATTCATCACCTTGCTTAATGCGCACAAGGTTGTACGCACCACGAAGGTCTATCTTGGTGAACCACTTGGCACCTTTAATCCGGGCAAACAAGTCAGACAACAGCGGCAAAGGATACTGAAATTTGATAGTGATCTTATTTAAAAGCCGATAATCAATACAAGGCCTCAAAGATCCGTCCTTTTTTGCCACAAAAAAGAATCCCGCACCAAGAGGGGAAGAAGACGGACGAATATGTCCTTTCTCCAGAGACTCCTTGATATATGAACGCATAGCGGTATGTTCAGGTACCGACAGATTAAACAGTCTTCCCTTAGGAAATTTACTGCCTGGGATCAAATCTATAGCACAGTCACAGTCCCTATGAGGAGGCAGTGCACTGGACTCAGACTCACTGAAGACATCCTGATAATCAGACAAATACTCAGGAACTTCCGAAGGCGTAGAAGAAGCAATAGACACAGGCAGGGACTCCCCATGAATACCACGACAGCCCCAACTTGAGACTGACATAGCCTTCCAGTCCAGGACTGGATTATGGGTCTGTAACCATGGCAGCCCTAAAACAACCAAATCATGCATTTTATGTAAAACCAGGAAACGTATCACCTCGCGGTGTTCAGGAGTCATGCACATGGTAACCTGTGTCCAATACTGCGGTTTATTTGCTGCCAATGGCGTAGCATCAATACCCCTAAGAGGAATAGGATTTACTAATGGTTCAAGAGTAAAACCACAGCGCTTAGCAAATGACAGATCCATAAGACTCAGGGCAGCACCTGAATCTACAAACGCCATGACAGGATAAGACGACAGTGAGCAAATCAAAGTTACAGACAGAATAAATTTAGGTTGCAAATTACCAACGGTGACAGGACTAACAACCTTAGCTATACGTTTAGAGCATGCTGAGATAACATGTGTAGAATCACCACAGTAGTAGCACAAGCCATTCCGGCGTCTATGAATTTTCCGCTCATTTCTAGTCAGGATTCTATCACATTGCATTAAATCAGGTGTCTGTTCAGACAACACCATGAGGGAATTTGCGGTTTTGCGTTCCCGCAACCGCCGGTCAATTTGAATAGCCAGTGCCATAGTATCATTCAGACCTGTGGGAATGGGAAAACCCACCATAACATTCTTAATGGCTTCAGAAAGGCCATTTCTAAAATTAGCGGCCAGTGCACACTCGGTCCAATGTGTCAGCACGGACCATTTCCGAAATTTTTGGCAATACACTTCAGCCTCGTCCTGCCCCTGAGACATAGCCAGCAAGGCCTTTTCTGCCTGAATCTCAAGATTGGGTTCCTCATAAAGTAAACCGAGCGCCAGAAAAAACGCATCAATATCAGCCAATGCCGGATCTCCTGGCGCCAGCGAAAAAGCCCAATCCTGAGGGTCGCCCCGTAAGAACGAAATAATAATTTTTACTTGCTGAGCAGAGTCTTCAGATGAACAGGGTCTCAGGGACAAAAACAATTTACAATTATTCATGAAATTCCTAAACTTAAACCTGTCTCCGGAAAACAGTTCAGGAATCGGTATTTTAGGTTCTGACCTAGGATTTCTGATAACATAGTCTTGTAGGCCCTGCACACGAGTAGCCAGCTGGTCTACACTTGTAATCAAGGTCTGGACATTCATGTCTGCAGCAAGCATAGCCACTCTGAGGTAAAGGGGAAAAAGAAAAAAAAACAAAAAAAAAAACTCAGAATCTTCTTTCTTATAATCCCTCTTCTGCAATGCATTAAACATTTAATAGATGTCCTGGCAAACTGTTATGACCCCAATGGCGAGGGTCTCAGAGGAACGTGGAAGTCTGCAGAATACAAAAATCCAGCTCATAGGGCAGTGGTAACTGGGTTGACCATATATCTACTCCTAACGCCAACACTAGCAGTAGCCGGGGATCATTCCTACGTTGATTCTAGATGACACGCGCCAGCCGGAGAATCTAGCTACCCCTAGTAGAGGAAAAACAAAGACCTTTCTTGCCTCCAGAGAAGGGGACCCCAAAGCTGGATAGAAGCCCCCCACAAATAATAACGGTGAGGTAAGAGGAAATGACAAACACAGAAATGAACCAGGTTTAGCACAGAGAGGCCCGCTTACTGATAGCAGAATAAAGAAAGGTAACTTATATGGTCAACAAAAACCCTATCAAAATCCACACTGGAAATTCAAGAACCCCCGAACCGTCTAACGGTCCGGGGGGAGAACACCAGCCCCCTAGAGCTTCCAGCAAAGGTCAGGATATAGATTTGGAACAAGCTGGACAAAAATACAAAACCAAAACAAATAGCAAAAAGCAAAAGGCAGACTTAGCTGATATAACTGGAACCAGGATCAGTAGACAAGAGCACAGCAGACTAGCTCTGATAACTACGTTGCCAGGCATAGAACTGAAGGTCCAGGGAGCTTATATAGCAACGCCCCTAACTAACGACCCAGGTGCGGATAAAAGGAATGACAGAAAAACCAGAGTCAAAAAACTAGTAACCACTAGAGGGAGCAAAAAGCAAATACACAACACAATCCATATTGTTGAGTGTATTATGGAGGAGGTCTGCGGTCATAGCCTGAATTTCTTTCTGTTTTCTCTCTCGGAGTGTCTGTAATGTTTGTGACTTGTTGCTGTACACCCAACTTTTCAAATGGCCCCAAATGAAAAAATCTGGTCAGTTTTAGCAGTTAGTGAACCTAGTAAAAAAGCCAAACAAAAAACCAGTGTGGGATTGCACTTTTTTTGCAATTTTACCGCAATTGGAATTTTTTTCACATTTTCTAGTACATGACAAGGTAAAACCAATGGTGTCGTTGAAAAGTACAAATCGTCCCACAAAAAACAAGCCCTCACATGGCCATATTGACGGAAAAATAAAAAAGTTATGGCTCTGAGAAGAAGGGGAGCAAAAAATGAAAATGCAAAACCGATAAAAGCTTCGGGGGTTAAGGGGTTAAAAGATCAATCATACTTTGGGGTTGTGTTGCACCCAATGGCACAGGGAACATGTCACAGGTAGAGTGAAAAATGGATTCAAGAAATTTCAACAAATTCTTGATGTAAACATAACCCCATCTATAAAATAGCTGAAGTTGAAAAGAAGATGGTTTCTACAAATGGATAATGAACCTAAACACACATCAAAATCCACAATAGACTACCTCAAAAGGCACAAGCTGAAGGTTTCACAATGGTCCTCACAGTCCCCTGATCTGAACATAATTGAAAATCTGTAGCTAGACCTCAAAATAGCAGTGCATGCAAGACGACCCAGGAATATCACAGAACTGGAAGAATTTTCAAGCAAGAATGGATGAAAATGCCTCAAACAAGAATTGTATGACTTTTGACTGGCTACAAAAAGCGTTTAGAAGCTGTGATACTTTGAAAAGGGGGTGCTACTAGGTACTAACCATACAGGGCACTCAAACTTTTGTATCGGCCCATTTTCATTTTTTGTAACTTTTAAAATGTAAAAAATGTCAATACATACACAGTATATATTGGCTAAAATACAAAGGAAATGCGTCAACTTTAACCCCTTAACGACCGCCGATACGCCTTTTAATGGCGGCAGTTAAGGGTACTTAAACCGCAGCGCCGTTAATTAATGGCGCTGTGGAAAAAGTGAATAGCGCCCCCCAGAGTCAGATTTTCTCTGGGGTCTCCGTTACCCTGAGTAGCTGAGACCCCAGAGAACATGATTCGGGGGGGGGGGGGTTTACCAACCCTCAGGTTGCGATCACCGGTAATTAACCGTTTACCGGCGATCGCAAAAAAAACCAAAATGCGATTTCCCATTTAATTTCTCTGTCCTCCAATGTGATCGCACATCAGAGGACAGAGAAATGGGGTCCCCGATAGCCCCCCGATACTCACCTGTCTCCCCCGGTGCTCCTCGTGGCTCCCGATGGGCGCCGCCATCTTCTTCCGGCCAAAAAATGGTGCGCAGTGCCGGGGGTAGCCGAGACCCCAAAGAACATGATTGGGGTCGGTTTTTACCGACCCCTGTTTTGCGATCGCCGGTAATTAACTGTTTACCGACGACCGCAAAAAAAAAAGCGATGTGTAATTCTCTGTCCTCTAATGTGATCGCACATCAGAGGACAGAGAAATAGGGGGATTCGGGGACCCTGTTATACTTACCGGTGATCCCTGGGTCCTCCTGTGTCTCCTCCTGGCCGCCGGCTTCTTCCTTTGGTAAGAATATGGCAGGCGCATGCGCAGTGCGCCCGCCATGATCTGCCGGCCGGCAGCTAGAGGAGTTGGGGCTAAATTTAGGGTTAGGGTTAGGGTTGGGGCTAAATTTAGAGTTAGGGTTGGGGCTAAAGTTAGGGTTAGGGTTGGGGCTAAATTTAGGGTTAGGGTTAGAGTTGGGGCTAAATTTAGGGTTAGGGTTGGGGCTAAATTTAGGGTTAGGGCTAGGGTTAGGGTTGGGGCTAAAGTTAGGGCTAGGGTTAGGGTTGGGGCTAAAGTTAGGGCTAGGGTTAGGGTTGGGGCTAAATTTAGGGTTAGGGTTGTGGCTAAATTTAGGGTTAGGGCTAGGGTTAGGGTTGGGGCTAAAGTTAGGGCTAGGGTTAGGGTTGGGGCTAAAGTTAGGGCTAGGGTTAGGGTTGGGGCTAAATTTAGGGTTAGGGTTGGGGCTAAAGTTAGGGTTGGGGCTAAAGTTAGGGCTAGGGTTGGGGCTAAAGTTAGGACTAGGGTTGCGGCTAAAGTTAGGGTTAGAGTTGGGATTAGGGTTAGGGTTTGGATTAGGGTTGGCATTAGGGTTACGTTTGGGATTAGGGTTAGGTTTGGGATTGGGGTTAAGGTTAGGGTTGGGATTAGGGTTAGGGGTGTATTGGGATTAGGGTTAGGGTTGAGGTTAGGGTTGAGATTAGGATTAGGGGTTTGTTGGATTTAGGGTTCTGATTAGGGTTATGGTTGTTTTGGGGTTAGGGTTGTGATTATCGTTAGGGTTGTGATTAGGATTATGGATCGGGTTGGGATTAGGGTTAGGGGTGTGTTGGGGTTAGGGTTGGAGTTAGAATTGGGGGGTTTCCACTGTTTAGGTACATCAGGGGGTCTCTAAACGCCACAGCCAATTTTGCGCTCAAAAAGTCAAATGGTGCTCCCTCCCTTCTGAGCTCTGCTGTGCGCCCAAACAGTGGTTTACCCCCACATATGGGGCATCAGCGTACTTCTTCGGAGGAATTGGACAACAATTTTTGGGGTCTAATTTTTTCTGTTACCCTTGTGAAAAGAAAAACTTGGGGGCTAAAATATCTTTTTTTGTGGAAATTTTTTTTTTTTTTATTTTCACGACTCTGCATTATAAACTTCTGTGAAGTACTTGGGCATTCAAAGTTCTCACAACACATCTAGATAAGTTCCTTGGGGGGTCTAGTTTCCAAAATGGGGTCACTTGTGGGGGGTTTCTGCTGTTTAGGTACATTGGGGACTCTGCAAACGCAACATAACGCCCACAGACCATTCTATCAAAGTCTGCATTCCAAAACAGCGCTCCTTCCCTTCCGAGCTCTGCCATGCGCCCAAACAGTGGTTTACCCCCACATATTGGGTATCAGCCTACTCAGCATAAATTGCACAATAAATTTTGGGGTCCAATTTCTCCTGTTACCCTTGTGAAAGTAAAAATTTGGGGGTGAAAAGATCATTTTTGTGGAAAAAATATTATTTTTTTTTCATGGCTCTACATTATAAACTTCTGTGAAGCAGTTGGGGGTTCATAGTGCTCACCACACATCTAGATAAGCTCTTTGGGGGGTCTAGTTTCCAAAATGGGTCACTTGTGGGGGGTTTCTACTGTTTAGGTACATCAGGAGCTCTGCAAATGCAACATAACGCCCTCAGGCCATCCCATCAAAGTCTGCATTCCAAGCGGCGCTCCTTCCCTTCCGAGCCCTGATGGGTGCCAAAACAGTGCCCCCCCCCCACATATGGGGTATCAGCGTACTCAGGACAAACTGGTCAACAGATTTTGGGGTCCAATGTCTCCTGTTACCCTTGAGAAAATAAAAAATAGCAGGCTAAAAAAATCATTTTTGAGGAAAAAAAAGGATTTTTTATTTTCACTGCTCTACGTTATAAATTTCTATGAAGCACTTGGGGGTTTAAAGTGCACACCACACATCTAGATAAGTTCCTTAAGGGGTCTAGTTTCCAAAATGGGGTCACTTGTGGGGGTTTCTACTGTTTAGGCACATCAGGGGCTCTCCAAATGCGACATGGTGTCCGATCTCAATTCCAGCCAATTCTACATTGAAAAAGTGAAACGGCACTCCTTCTCTTCCAAGCTCTGCGGTGCGCCCAAACAGTGGTTTACCCCCACATATGGGGTATCGACGTACTCAGGAGAAATTGCACAACAACTTTTGTGGTCTAATTTCTCCTGTTACCCTTGTGAAAATAAGAATTTGTGGGCGAAAAGATCATTTTTGTGTAAACAAATGCGATTTTTTATTTTCACGGCTCTACTTTATAATCTTCTGTGAAGCACTTGGGGGCTCAAAGTGCTCACCACACATCTAGTTTAGTTCATTAAGGGGTCTAGTTTCCAAAATGGTGTCACTTGTGGAGCATTTCCACTGTTTAGGCACATCAGGGGCTCTCTAAACGTGACATGGCATCCGATCTCAATTCCAGCCAATTCTGCATTGAAAAAGTCAAACGGTGCTCCTTCTCTTCCAAGCTCTGCGGTGCGCCCAAACAGTGGTTTACCCCCACATATGGGGTATCGGCGTATTCAGGAGAAATTGCACAACAAAATTTATCGTTACGTTTTTGTTTTTACACTTGTGAAAATAAAAAAAAAATGGTTCTGAATTAAAATGTTTGCAAAAAAAAGTTAAATGTTCATTTTTTTCCTTCCACATTGTTTCAGTTCCTGTGAAGCACATAAAGGGTTAATAAACTTCTTGAATGTGTTTTTGAGCACCTTGAGGGGTGCAGTTTTTAGAATGGTGTCACACTTGGTTATTTTCTATCATATAGACCCCTCAAAATGACTTCAAATGTGATGTGGTCCCTAAAAAAAATGGTGTTGTAAAAATGAGAAATTGCTGGTCAAATTTTAACCCTTATAACTCCCTAACAAGAAAAAATTTTGTTTCCAAAATTGTGCTGATGTAAATTAGACATGTGGGAAATGTTATTTATTAACTATTTTGTGTGCCATATCTCTCTGAGTTAAGGGCATAAAAATACAAAGTTTGAAAATTGCAAAATTTTAAAAATGTTCGCCATATTTCCATTTTTTTCATAAATAATCGCAAGTAATATCAAAGAAATGTTACCACTAACATGAAGTACAATATGTCACGAAAAAACTATCTCAGAATCAGCAGGATCTGTTAAAGCGTTCCAGAGTTATAACCTCATAAAGTGACAGTGGTCAGAATTGTAAAAATTGGCTCAGTCATTAAGTACCAAATTGGCTCTGTCACTAAGGGGTTAACTTTAGACCTTTTAGAGATCTTTTCAACTTCAACTCGCTTAACTGCTCACAATAACAGTAATTTTGACCAGGGGTGCCCAATCTTTTACATGCCACTGTAAATACGGGCCAAATTTCAGTACGGTTGAGCATCTATTTTTGAAGTTACTGCATTTTTTCCAAGTAAAATAGCGAGTGAATCACCCTGTATGGTAAATGCACATGGATTAGGCTTGTATATCATGCTAGATACACAAATACATAAGACACATGTAGTGCAACATGCTGGCTTACAACTTAATGGTGACATCCATACTATTCGATCAAGTGGGTTGCCCAGCACAATGTAAATGCATGCCACAAGAAAATCCAACCCGATTCCCCACGACCAACAATACAAAGCCTGGCTGGATCCTGCAGAAATGAGAAGAAACAAGTATTAGTTGATATTTTGCAAAACATGCATATGCTTCCAACCCATGTCAAGAGTCCTCCTTATCTGGTGAATAAAATTAAAAGCAATTCACTGAAAAGGACATCAAATTCATAATACATAACAGAAAAAAGCAGCCACATTTCCCAAAAGCTAGTCACAATGGATGGCACGGCACTGTTTAAGGAACGTGCCACTGACTGCGATGCCCCCCATCCATCCACTCAGTAGTATTGCTGGTTTCTCTCTCCCTCCCCTTCTGTAAAGAGTGCAGTGGTCTCGACCAATAAGAAATTGGCCAATGAATTCCTGTTGGGCTATTTAAACTCCCCTCCCTCCTTTTACCTTTTATATATTAGCGTCAGCAGCTTAGATCCTCCTCTTCCCCTTTGGGCCCCGGTGGTGCCTGTCCCGCCCTCCTTCCCCTTTTGTTTTATGGTAATTCTAAAATGAAACAAGTATTAAATTAAAGTCACAGTGGCTGTTTTCAACTATGGAAGCAGCGGAATGTTGCGACTAAGAAGACTGACTTGCCTGTAGATGTTGCAGGGCATTTGGCTACTGGTCTTTTGTTAAGTTTAAAGTGCTTCCTTTTATTGATATATATATATATATATATATATATATATATATATATATATATATATATATATATATATATATATATAAAAAAGAAATTAAAGCTGTGACCTACCTCACCCATCAATTGCTTGTTTTTGTCTCGATTATTGCTAAATGGGCTTTTGGAGTGGAGGGAGAGAGGGAGCTACGGGGGTGTTTTCTGGTGTTGCCGCAGTCTACTAATGTCCTGCAGGAAGCAGCGAGCCTTCATCATTAAAGGAAGAAGCAGGAATTATATAGTGCTGAAGAACAAGCCTGATCTGATCATATGGGCCTCATCAATAAGCTGTAAGTCGGCACTTAATGAATTTGTGTGGCTGACACAGGCACCTTATACAAGGCTCATCTGTGTACATCTACAATAATAAGTAACCCCCTTCATGCTTGGTAGGTGTGTGAGTATTTCTGCATGAGTATTTTTCACAAGTGCTGCCTCCGCCTTTTATCATGGACCCTGCTACATCCTGCAGTACAGTAATATTTAGCATTTTGTGTCATTTTCAGTTAATTGCAAAACCTTGTTCTTCTTAGTAATATCTATGCCTCTTTTACTGCTTGCCATGATTTTATTTGCCTTGGTAGCAGCTGTCTCCCATAAGTTACTAAACGAGGGTTTGTTATCCACCAATATACACTAGTCTTTTTCAACGACAGTTTTACCCAGTGTTTTTTGCTATTTGGTATAAAATTGTACATTTTGTTCCCTTGGCCTAATTGCATGACCTTAGATTTATCAATATTAAACCTCTATTGCCTTTTCTCAGCCAAAGCCTAAAGCTTCCCCAAATCCATCTGTATTATTAAATTATCCTCCTCTGTGTTGATTACTTTGCAGAGCTTAATATCATCAGCAAATGTTGAAATTCTACTTTGTATGCCAAATACAAGGTCATTAATAAATATTTTATAACAAGAGGGAGTAATACTGACTCCTATCCATTGATAGCCACGCAATGTCTATTCAGGATGCTTATAAAATTGTCCCATTTGCGTTGTATACTTTTTTTTTGATGACGTCCCAGATGCATAGTTTCATAGTTTTAGGGTTGAACAGTAGCGTAGCTACCTGGGGAAGGGGAGGTGCCCGGGCCCCGTGCTCAGAGGGTCCCATCGGGGGCTACGCTGCCCTCAACTGTAGTGGTGTGTGCAGCGCGCCAATACAGTTAATCCCCACAGTAAATCAGGGAGACAGGATATCTGCACTACTGCTCTCTCTGTTCTGTAGGCCGCAGGTCGCCTTAAGCCTGCAGTCTACAGAACAGCCGTGGCGCCGACACACATGAAGGACGTGAAAGTGCCTTTAGCCAAACCATCAACGTCAAAGTCCTGGTGCAGTGGCGTCTTCACACAGTGTCAAGACGTACTGTGAATGCGTTGACGCTATAACAGCGCATTGGTCTGCCCGAGCCTCCCGGTGGAGTCATCACGATCCTGGATTACATGAGTATATGATTTTTTTTATTTTAATTCAAATTTTGGGAGGACATCATAAACAATGGGGGACTTTGAAACAGTGGGGGAGGGACCCTCATACATTATAGGGACTACTGTGGGAGGTCTGATAAAGTGTGGGGCCCATCAGTTTGGGAACTAATGTAGGACCCAATATTCAGTATAAGAGCTAATGTGGGGCCCATTATACAGTATAGGAGGTATTATTGGGCCCATTATATAGTATAGCAGGTAATGTGGGGCCCATTATATAGTATAGGAGCTAATGTGGGGCCCATTATACGGTATTAGAGCTAATATGGGGCCCATTAAACAATTTAGGAGGTGATATGGGATCCATTTTATAGTATAGAAGCTAATGTGGGGCCCATTGTACAATATAAGAGCTAATGTGGGGCTCATTATACAGTGTGGGAGCTAATGTGGGGTCCATTATACAGTGTAAGAGCTAATATGTGGTCCATTATATAGTGTGGGAGCTAATGTTGGGCCCATTATAGAGTACAGGAGCTAATATGGGGCCCATTATAGAGCATAGGAGCTAATGTGGGGCCCATTATACAGTGTGAGAGATAATTTGGGGGCCATTATATAGTTTGCGGTTATTATACTGTGTTTTGGTGGAGTGTTGTGAATTCCGTTCTTGGGCTCCATCCTGTGGTTACGAATGGTATTTTTGGGAGTTCTGCTCTTGGGCTCCCTCTGGTGGTTTCGAGTGGAACTTAGCAGCTGCTTTCACTAATCGGTTCCCTGGCCTTGTTATTTAACTGGGCTTTTGGCTGTAGTTAATGCCAGCTGTCAATGTTTTTCCTGTGGATTCAGTTCTTTCCTGGAAGTTCTCTGTTGGCCAGTCCATTTCAGCTTAAGATAAGTTCTGCTAGTTTTTGGGTGTTTCCCTGCTTATGACCTTCTGTTCAGTTTAAGTTATGTCTCTTTTGTCCAGCTTGTCATTATGAAATATTCCGGCTAGTTGGAAGCTCTGGGGTCGCAGATTTGCCCCTCCACACCGTGAGTCGGTGTGGAGGTTATTTTTGTAAACTCTGCGTGGACATTTAGTTTTTATACTGACCGCACAGTAGCCTTTTCTATCTCTGTCTATTTAGATAGTATTGGCCTCCTTTGCTAAAATCTAGTTTCATTTCGGAGTTTGTCATTTCCCTCTCCACTCACCGTCAATATTTGTGGGGGGCTATCTTCCTTTGGGGGTTTCTCTGAGGCGAGATAGTTTTCCGTTTCCATCTTCAGGGGTAGCTAGTTCTTAGGCTGTGAAGAGGCGTCTAGGCAGAGATAGGAACGCTCCACGGCTATTTCCAGTGTTGGTGTTAGGAGTAGGGATTGCGGTCAGTAAAGCTACCACCTCCTCAGAGCTTGTACATTATTTGTTTTACCCACCAGGTCATTTCAGTGCTGCTTCGTAATCACTAGGTCATATCAGTGATTTCTGTCTGTGGAGCTGCCACCTCCTCTGAGCTTGTCCATGATTGGTTTTACCCACCAGGTCATCTCAGTACCGCTCCGTAACCACCAGGTCATAACAGTACAGCTGGCCCACAATGTGTTAAATGCATCTCAAAAGAGGGAAGAGAAAGTTCTGAGTCATTGTTTTGTTTTTTTTTCTTGTTGCTTGTTTCGTCTTTTTTCTTCCCCTTGATTTTTGGATGGTGCAGGAGCTTGGTGCTGATATGGAGGTTCAGGGTCTGTCTGCGCGTGTTGATCATCTCGCTGCAAGGGTACAGAGTATCCAAGACTATGTTGTTCAAACTCCTGTTTCTGAGCCTAGAATTCCTATCCCTGATTTGTTTTCTGGGGATAGATCTAAGTTCTTGAACTTTAAAAATAATTGCAGATTGTTTTTTGCTCTGAGACCCCGTTTCTCTGGTGACCCCATTCAGCAGGTGAAGATTGTTATTTCTCTGCTGCGTGGCGACCCGCAGGATTGGGCATTCTCCCTTGAGCCAGGGAATCCTGCATTGCTCAATGTAGATTCATTTTTTCAAGCACTTGGATTGCTTTATGACGAACCCAATTCTGTGGATCAGGCAGAAAAAATTATGCTGGCTCTGTGTCAGGGTCAGGAAGCGGCAGAGATATATTGCCAGAAATTTAGAAAGTGGTCTGTGCTTACAAAATGGAATGAGGATGCCCTGGCGGCTATTTTCAGAAAGGGTCTTTCTGAAGCCCTTAAAGATGTTATGGTGGGGTTTCCCACGCCTGCTGGTTTGAACGAATCAATGTCTCTGGCCATTCAGATTGATCGGCGCCTACGTGAACGTAAGGTAGTGCACCATATGGCGGTGTCCTCTGGGCAGAGTTCTGAGCCTATGCAATGTGATAGAATTTTGACGAGAGCAGAACGGCAGGAGTTCAGACGTCAGAATGGGCTGTGTTTTTACTGTGGTGACGCTACTCATGCTATCTGACTGCCCGAAGCGAACTAAGAGGGTTGCTAGGTCGGTTACCATCAGTACTGTACAGCCTAAATTTCTCTTGTCTATTACCCTGATTTGCTCATTGTCGTCCTTTTCTGTAATGGCATTTGTGGATTCTGGCGCTGCCCTGAACTTAATGGACTTAGAATTTGCCAAGCGCTGTAGTTTTTCCTTGGAGCCTTTGCAGAGTCCGATTCCCTTGAGGGGGATTGATGCTACGCCATTGGCCAAGAATAAACCTCAGTACTGGACACAGTTAGCCATGAACATGGCTCCAGCACATCAGGAAAATATTTGCTTTTTGGTGTTGCATAATTTGCATGATGTGGTTGTGCTGGGGTTTCCATGGTTACAGGTACATAATCCAGTGCTGGATTGGAAATCTATGTCTGTGACTAGTTGGGGTTGTCAGGGGATACATAGTGACATTCCTCTGATGTCAATTTCCTCGTCCCCTTCTTCTGAAGTTCCTGAGTTTTTGTCGGATTTCCAGGATATATTTGAGGAGCCTAAATCCAGTCCTCTGCCTCCTCATAGGGACTGTGATTGCGCTATTAATTTGATTCCTGGCTGTAAGTTCCCTAAGGGTCAACTTTTCAATCTGTCAGTGCCAGAGCATGCCGCTATGCGGACTTATGTAAAGGAGTCCTTGGAGAAGGGGCATATTCGCCCGTCTTCGTCACCGTTGGGAGCGGGGTTCTTTTTTGTTGCCAAGAAGGATGGCTCCTTGAGGCCCTGTATAGATTATCGCCTTCTCAAAAAGATCACGGTCAAATTCCAGTACCCTTTGCAAAGGGTTTTTGTCTGATTTGTTTGTCTGATTTGTTTGCTTTTGTTTTGTTGTCTGATTTGTTTGCTCGGATTAAAGGGGCTAGCTGGTTTACCAAGATTGACCTTCGAGGGGCGTATAATCTGGTCCGCATCAAACAGGGTGATGAATGGAAAACAGCATTTAATACGCCCGAAGGCCATTTTGAATATCTTGTGATGCCTTTCGGGCTCTCTAATGCTCCATCTGTGTTTCAGTCCTTTATGCATGATATTTTCCGGGAGTATCTGGATAAATTTATGATTGTATATTTGGATGATATTTTGTTTTTTTCCGATGATTGGGAGTCTCATGTGAAGCAGGTCAGGATGGTATTTCAGATTCTTCGTGCTAATACTCTGTTTGTGAAGGGGTCTAAGTGCCTTTTTGGAGTTCAGAAGGTTTCTTTTCTGGGGTTCATTTTTTCTCCCTCGGCTATTGAAATGGACCCTGTTAAGGTCCAGGCTATTTATGATTGGACTCAACCCACATCTGTGAAGAGCCTTCAGAAATTTTTGGGCTTTGCTAATTTTTATCGCCGCTTCATTGCTAATTTTTCTACTGTGGTTAAACCTCTGACCGATTTGACCAAGAAAGGTGCAGATGTGGTGAATTGGTCCTCTGCGGCTGTGGAGGCCTTTCAGGAGCTTAAGCGTCGTTTTACTTCTGCCCCTGTGTTGCGTCAGCCAGATGTTTCTCTCCCTTTTCAGGTTGAGGTTGACGCTTCTGAGATTGGGGCAGGAGCTGTTCTGTCTCAGAGAAGTTCTGATGGCTCTGTGTTGAAGCCGTGTGCTTTCTTCTCTAGAAAGTTTTCGCCTGCTGAGCGTAATTATGATGTCGGCAATCGGGAGTTGTTGGCTATGAAGTGGGCATTCGAGGAGTGGCGACATTGGCTTGAGGGAGCCAAGCATCGTGTTGTGGTCTTGACCGATCATAAGAATTTGATTTACCTTGAGTCAGCCAAGCGGTTGAATCCTAGACAGGCTCGGTGGTCTTTATTTTTCTCCCGTTTTGATTTTGTGGTCTCGTATCTTCCAGGATCTAAGAATGTGAAGGCTGATTCCCTGTCTAGGAGTTTTTTGCCTGATTCTCCGGGAGTCCGTGAGCCGGCTGGTATTGTCAAGGAGGGGGTGATTCTTTCTGCTATCTCCCCTGATTTGCGGCGGGTGCTTCAGGAGTTTCAGGCTGATAGACCCGACCGCTGTCCTGTGGGGAAATTGTTTGTTCCTGATAGATGGACTAGTAAGGTGATTTCTGAGATTCATTGTTCAGTGTTGGCTGGTCATCCTGGGATCTTTGGTACCAGAGATTTGGTTGCCAGGTCCTTTTGGTGGCCTTCTTTGTCACGGGATGTGCGTTCCTTCGTGCAGTCCTGTGGGATCTGTGCCCGGGCTAAGCCCTGCTGTTCTTGTGCTAGTGGGTTGCTTTTGCCTTTGCCTATCCCCGAGAGGCCCTGGACGCATATTTCCATGGATTTTATTTCTGATCTTCCTGTTTCTCAGAAGATGTCTGTCATCTGGGTGGTTTGTGACCGGTTTTCTAAAATGGTCCATTTGGTACCTTTGCCTAAGTTGCCTTCCTCCTCTGATTTGGTTCCTTTGTTTTTCCAGCATGTGGTTCGTTTGCATGGTATTCCGGAGAATATTGTGTCTGACAGAGGTACCCAGTTTGTTTCTAGGTTTTGGCGGTCCTTTTGTGTTAGAAGGGGCATTAATTTGTCTTTTTCTTCGGCGTTTCACCCTCAGACAAATGGACAGACGAAGCGAACCAATCAGACCTTGGAAACCTATTTGAGATGCTTTGTGTCTGCTGATCAGGATGATTGGGTTACCTTCTTGCCGTTGGCCGAGTTTGCCCTTAATAATCGGGCTAGTTCGGCTACTTTGGTTTCGGCTTTTTTTTTGTAACTTCGGTTTTCATCCTCGCTTTTCTTCAGAACAGGTTGAGCCTTCGGACTGTCCTGGGGTAGATTCTGTGGTGGACAGGTTGCAGCGGATTTGGACTCATGTGGTGGACAATTTAACATTGTCTCAGGAAAATGCTCAATGTTTTGCTAACCTGTCATGTTCTCAATGGCAAGAGAACATAGCATCAACATATATAGGAACTAGCTCTTGGAAGATGGGAACTGAGCTGACCATGAACTAAACCTAACGCACAACTAGCAGTGGCCGGGTAGCATGCCTACGTTGATTCTAGATGCCCAGCACCAGCCGGAGGACTAAATAATGCTAGCAGAGGAAAATATTAGTCCTAGCTCACCTCTAGAGAAATACCCCGAAAGGAGACAGAGGCCCCCCACATGTATTGGCGGTGAATTAAGATGAAATAACAAACGTAGTATGAAAATAGGTTTAGCAAATTTGAGGTCCACTTACTACATAGCAGAAGACAGAAAGGACACTTTCATGGTCAGCTGAAAACCCTATCAAAACACCATCCAGAAATTACTTTAAAACTCTGGCATTAACTCATAACACCAGAGTGGCAATTCCTGTTCACAAGAGCTTTCCAGACACAGTAACGAAACTACAGCTGTGAACTGGAACAAAAATGCAAAAACAAACATGGACAAGAGTCCAACTTATCTAGTAGTTGTCTAGGAGCAGGAACAAGCACAGAGAGGCTTCTGATAACATTGTTGACCGGCAAGCAACTAACAGAGCAGCAAGGTTATATAGCGACTCCCACATCTTGATGGGAACAGGTGAACAGAGAAGATGAAAACACCAGTTCAATTCCACCAGTAGCCACCGGGGGAGCCCAGAATCCAAATTCACAACAGTACCCCCCCCTCAAGGAGGGGGCACCGAACCCTCACCAGAACCACCAGGGCGATCAGGATGGGCCCTATGAAAGGCACGAACCAGATCAGAGGCATGAACATCAGATGCATTCACCCAAGAATTATCCTCCTGGCCGTATCCCTTCCACTTGACCAGATACTGGAGTCTCCGTCTGGAAACACGAGAGTCTAAGATTTTCTCCACAACGTACTCCAACTCACCCTCAACCAACACCGGAGCAGGAGGCTCAACGGAAGGCACAACCGGTACCTCATACCTGCGCAATAATGACCGATGAAAAACGTTATGAATAGAAAAGGATGCAGGGAGGTCCAAACGGAAGGAAACAGGGTTAAGAATCTCCAATATCTTATACGGGCCGATGAACCGAGGCTTAAACTTAGGAGAAGAGACCCTCATAGGGACAAAACGAGAAGACAACCACACCAAATCCCCAACACAAAGCCGAGGACCAACACGACGGTGGCGGTTGGCAAAAAGCTGAGTCTTCTCCTGGGACAACCTCAAATTGTCCACCACCTGCCCCCAGATCTGATGCAATCTCTCCACCACAGCATCCACTCCAGGACAATCCGAAGATTCCACCTGACCAGAGGAAAATCGAGGATGAAACCCCGAATTACAGAAAAACGGGGACACCAAAGTGGCAGAGCTGGCCCGATTATTGAGAGCGAACTCTGCCAATGGCAAAAAAGCAACCCAATCATCCTGGTCAGCAGACACAAAACACCTCAGATATGTCTCCAGGGTCTGATTAGTCCGCTCGGTCTGGCCATTCGTCTGAGGATGGAAAGCGGACGAAAAAGATAAATCTATGCCCATCCTAGCACAGAATGCCCGCCAAAATCTAGACACGAATTGGGTCCCTCTGTCAGAAATGATATTCTCAGGAATACCATGCAAACGAACAACATTTTGAAAAAACAGAGGAACCAACTCGGAAGAAGAAGGCAACTTGGGCAGAGGAACCAAATGGACCATCTTAGAGAAACGGTCACACACCACCCAGATGACAGACATCTTCTGAGAAACAGGCAGATCTGAAATAAAATCCATCGAGATGTGCGTCCAAGGCCTCTTAGGAATAGGCAAGGGCAACAATAATCCACTAGCCCGAGAGCAACAAGGCTTGGCCCGAGCACAAACGTCACAAGACTGCACAAAGCCTCGCACATCTCGTGACAGGGAAGGCCACCAGAAGGACCTTGCCACCAAATCCCTGGTACCAAAAATGCCAGGATGACCTGCCAACGCAGAAGAATGAACCTCAGAGATGACTCTACTGGTCCAATCATCAGGAACAAACAGTTTATCAGGTGGGCAACGATCCGGTCTATCCGCCTGAAACTCCTGCAAGGCCCGCCGCAGGTCTGGAGAAACGGCTGACAATACCACTCCATCCTTAAGGATACCTGTGGGCTCAGAGTTACCAGGCGAGTCAGGCTCAAAACTCCTAGAAAGGGCATCCGCCTTAACATTCTTAGAACCCGGTAGGTATGACACCACAAAATTAAACCGAGAGAAAAATAATGACCAGCGCGCCTGTCTAGGATTCAGGCGCCTGGCGGTCTCAAGATAAATCAAGTTTTTGTGGTCAGTCAATACCACCACCTGATGTCTGGCCCCCTCAAGCCAATGGCGCCACTCCTCAAAAGCCCACTTCATGGCCAAAAGCTCCCGATTCCCAACATCATAATTCCGCTCAGCGGGCGAAAATTTACGGGAAAAGAAGGCACAAGGCCTCATCACGGAGCAGTCAGAACTTTTCTGCGACAACACTGCCCCAGCTCCGATCTCAGAAGCGTCGACCTCAACCTGAAAAGGTAGAGCAACATCAGGCTGACGCAACACAGGGGCAGAGGAAAAACGGCGCTTAAGCTCCCGAAAGGCCTCCACAGCGTCAGGGGACCAATCAGCAACATCAGCACCCTTCTTAGTCAAATCGGTCAATGGCTTAGCAATATCCGAAAAACCAGCAATAAATCGACGATAAAAGTTAGCAAAGCCCAAAAATTTCTGAAGACTCTTAAGAGAAGAGGGCTGCGTCCAATCACAAATAGCTTGAACCTTGACAGGATCCATTTCAATGGAAGAGGGAGAAAAAATATATCCCAAAAAGGAAATCCTCTGTACCCCAAAAACACACTTAGAACCCTTCACACACAAAGAATTAGACCGCAAAACCTGGAAAACCCTCCTGACTTGCTGGACATGAGAGTCCCAGTCATCCGAAAAAATCAGAATATCATCCAGATACACAATCATAAATTTATCCAAATAATCGCGAAAAATATCATGCATAAAGGACTGGAAAACTGACGGAGCATTTGAAAGACCAAAAGGCATCACTAAATACTCAAAGTGGCCCTCGGGCGTATTAAATGCGGTTTTCCACTCATCCCCCTGCCTGATTCGCGCCAAATTATACGCCCCACGAAGGTCAATCTTAGAGAACCACTTGGCCCCCTTTATGCGAGCAAACAAATCAGTCAGCAACGGCAATGGGTATTGATATTTTACAGTGATTTTATTCAAAAGCCGATAATCGATACATGGTCTCAAAGAGCCGTCTTTTTTTGACACAAAGAAAAAACCGGCTCCTAAGGGAGATGACGATGGACGAATATGTCCCTTTTCCAAGGACTCCTTTATATATTCTCGCATAGCAGCATGTTCAGGCACAGACAGATTAAATAAACGACCCTTTTGGTATTTACTACCCGGGATTAAATCTATGGCACAATCGCACTCTCGGTGCGGAGGTAATGAACCAAGCTTGGATTCTTCAAAGACGTCACGATAGTCAGACAGGAACTCAGGAATTTCAGAGGGAATATATGATGAAATGGAAACCACAGGTACATCCCCATGAGCCCCCTTACATCCCCAGCTCAACACAGACATAGCTCTCCAGTCGAGGACTGGGTTGTGAGATTGCAGCCAAGGCAATCCTAGCACCAAATCATCATGTAGATTATACAGCACCAGAAAGCGAATAATCTCCTGGTAATCCGGATTAATACGCATAGTTACTTGTGTCCAGTATTGTGGTTTATTATTAGCCAATGGGGTGGAGTCAATCCCCTTCAGAGGAATAAGAGTCTCCAAAGGCTCTAAATCATACCCACAGCGTTTGGCAAAGGACCAATCCATAAGACTCAAAGCGGCGCCAGAGTCGACATAGGCGTCCGTGGTAATAGATGACAAAGAGCAAATCAGGGTCACAGATAGAATAAACTTAGACGGTAAGGTGCAAATGGAAACAGATTTATCAAGCTTTTTAGTGCGCTTAGAGCATGCTGATATAACATGAGTAGAATCACCACAATAGAAACACAACCCATTTTTCCGTCTAAAATTCTGCCGCTCGCTTCGGGACAGAATTCTATCACACTGCATACTCTCTGGCGACTTCTCAGTGGACACCGCCAGATGGTGCACTGGTTTGCGCTCCCGCAAACGCCTATCGATCTGAATAGCCATTGTCATGGACTCATTCAGACCCGCAGGCACAGGGAACCCCACCATAACATCCTTAATGGCATCAGAGAGACCCTCTCTGAAAGTCGCCGCCAGGGCGCACTCATTCCACCGAGTAAGCACAGACCATTTACGGAATCTTTGACAGTAAATTTCCGCTTCATCTTGCCCCTGAGATAGGGACATCAAAGTTTTTTCTGCCTGAAGCTCCAAATGAGGTTCGTCATAAAGCAACCCCAAGGCCAGAAAAAACGCATCCACATTGAGCAACGCAGGATCCCCTGGTGTCAATGAAAAAGCCCAGTCTTGAGGGTCGCCCCGGAGCAAGGAAATCACAATCCTGACCTGCTGTGCAGGGTCTCCGGCAGAGCGAAACTTCAGGGACAAAAATAATTTGCAATTATTTCGAAAATTCTGAAACCCAGATCTATTCCCCGAGAAAAATTCCGGCAAAGGAATTCTCGGCTCAGATACAGGTGCATGACAAACAAAGTCTTGCAAATTTTGTACCTTCGTGGCGAGATTATTCAAACCTGCAGTTACACTCTGAAGATCCATTACAAACAGGTGGACACAGAGCCATTAAAAGATTAGAAGGAGAAAAAAAAAAAAAAAAAAAATTCTCAGCAGACTTCTTATTTCTCTCCTTTCTCAGCCAAGGATTTTAACCCTTTAGTGGGCCGGTCAAACTGTCATGTTCTCAATGGCAAGAGAACATAGCATCAACATATATAGGAACTAGCTCTTGGAAGATGGGAACTGAGCTGACCATGAACTAAACCTAACGCACAACTAGCAGTGGCCGGGTAGCATGCCTACGTTGATTCTAGATGCCCAGCACCAGCCGGAGGACTAAATAATGCTAGCAGAGGAAAATATTAGTCCTAGCTCACCTCTAGAGAAATACCCCGAAAGGAGACAGAGGCCCCCCACATGTATTGGCGGTGAATTAAGATGAAATAACAAACGTAGTATGAAAATAGGTTTAGCAAATTTGAGGTCCACTTACTACATAGCAGAAGACAGAAAGGACACTTTCATGGTCAGCTGAAAACCCTATCAAAACACCATCCAGAAATTACTTTAAAACTCTGGCATTAACTCATAACACCAGAGTGGCAATTCCTGTTCACAAGAGCTTTCCAGACACAGTAACGAAACTACAGCTGTGAACTGGAACAAAAATGCAAAAACAAACATGGACAAGAGTCCAACTTATCTAGTAGTTGTCTAGGAGCAGGAACAAGCACAGAGAGGCTTCTGATAACATTGTTGACCGGCAAGCAACTAACAGAGCAGCAAGGTTATATAGCGACTCCCACATCTTGATGGGAACAGGTGAACAGAGAAGATGAAAACACCAGTTCAATTCCACCAGTAGCCACCGGGGGAGCCCAGAATCCAAATTCACAACACTAACCGCCGTCGGTGCGTTGGTCCCCGGCTTCGGGTTGGGGATTTGGTCTGGTTGTCTTCTCGTCATGTTCCTATGAAGGTCTCTTCCCCTAAGTTCAAACCTCGTTTTATTGGTCCTTATAGGATTTCGGAAATTATCAATCCGGTGTCTTTTCGTTTGGCCCTTCCAGCTTCCTTTTCCATTCATAATGTGTTCCATAGATCTTTGTTGCGGAGATATGTGGTGCCCATGGTTCCCTCCGTTGACCCTCCTGCTCCGGTGTTGGTTGAGAGGGAGCTGGAATATGTGGTGGAGAAGATTTTGGATTCTCGTCTTTCAAGGCGGAAACTTCAGTATCTGGTCAAGTGGAAGGGTTATGGCCAGGAGGATAACTCTTGGGTTTTTGCCTCCGATGTCCATGCTGCTGATTTGGTACGTGCTTTTCATTTGGCTCGTCCCGATCGGCCTGGGGGCTCTGGTGAGGGTTCGGTGACCCCTCCTCAAGGGGGGGGTACTGTTGTGAATTCCGTTCTTGGGCTCCATCCTGTGGTTACGAATGGTATTTTTGGGAATTCTGCTCTTGGGCTCCCTCTGGTGGTTTCGAGTGGAACTTAGCAGCTGCTTTCACTAATCGGTTCCCTGGCCTTGTTATTTAACTGGGCTTTTGGCTGTAGTTGATGCCAGCTGTCAATGTTTTTCCTGTGGATTCAGTTCTTTCCTGGAAGTTCTCTGTTGGCCAGTCCATTTCAGCTTAAGATAAGTTCTGCTAGTTTTTGGGTGTTTCCCTGCTTATGACCTTCTGTTCAGTTTAAGTTATGTCTCTTTTGTCCAGCTTGTCATTATGAAATATTCCGGCTAGTTGGAAGCTCTGGGGTCGCAGATTTGCCCCTCCACACCGTGAGTCGGTGTGGAGGTTATTTTTGTAAACTCTGCGTGGACATTTAGTTTTTATACTGACCGCACAGTAGCCTTTTCTATCTCTGTCTATTTAGATAGTATTGGCCTCCTTTGCTAAAATCTGGTTTCATTTCTGAGTTTGTCATTTCCCTCTCCACTCACCGTCAATATTTGTGGGGGGCTATCTTCCTTTGGAGGTTTCTCTGCGGCGAGATAGTTTTCCGTTTCCATCTTCAGGGGTAGCTAGTTCTTAGGCTGTGAAGAGGCGTCTAGGCAGAGATAGGAACGCTCCACGGCTATTTCTAGTGTTGGTGTTAGGAGTAGGGATTGCGGTCAGTAAAGCTACCACCTCCTCAGAGCTTGTACATTATTTGTTTTACCCACCAGGTCATTTCAGTGCTGCTTCGTAATCACTAGGTCATATCAGTGATTTCTGTCTGTGGAGCTGCCACCTCCTCTGAGCTTGTCCATGATTGGTTTTACCCACCAGGTCATCTCAGTACCGCTCCGTAACCACCAGGTCATAACAGGGGAGCATTCGGTATATCATACTATTTATTGAGGAGCTGTGGGGATATATTACTGTGTATAGTGGAGCTGTGAGCCCATCATACTGTATTTTGTAGAGTTATGCGGACATTATACACTCTATAAGGGAGCTAAGGGCCCACCATACTGTGTATAGAGGAGCTGTACATTGGGGGTCCAATATTCCACATGCCACAATCAACAACCCGATCAACTCTATGTGAGGCAAGTGGTGGTCAGATACTGACTGGTTTTCTGACCCCGCTCCCTCACTCCAGAGCCCAACAATATTGTAAAACTGCACAATTTAGCATGGCCTGTGTAATAATCATGTGTCTAATCAGCATCTGGATATGCCACACCAGTGAGGTGGATGGATTATCTAGTATCTCGACAAAGGCTCACTAACACAGATTTAGACAAATTTGTGAACAATATTTGAGAGAAAAAGGCCTTTGTGTACATAGAAAAAATCTTAGATCTTTGAGTTCAGCTCATTAACCCCTTCACGACATGCGCCGTACTATTACTGTGCATGTCGTGTCTCCCCTTTGATGTGGGCTCCGGCGGTGAGCCCACATCAAAGTCGCGACATGTCAGCTGTTTTGTACAGCTGACATGCGCGTGCAATAGCGGCGGGTGAAATCGCGATTCACCCGCCGCTATTAACCTGTTAAATGCCGCTGTCAAACGCAGACAGCGGCATTTAACCGGCGCTTCCGGCCGGGCGGCCGGAAATGACCTTATGGCCGACCCCCGTCACATGATCGGGGGTCGGCGATGCATCACGATGGTAACCATAGAGGTCCTTGAGACCTCTATGGTTACTAATGCTGGCCTGCTGTGAGCGCCCCCTTGTGGTCGGCGCTCACAGCACACCTGCATTTCTGCTACATTGAGGCGAACATCAGATCTCTGCTATGTAGCAGAGCCGATCGAGTGGTGCCAGCTTCTAGCCTCCCATGGAGGCTATTGAAGCATGGCAAAAGTAAAAAAAAAATGTTTTTAAAAATATGAAAAAAATAAAAAAAATATGAAAGTTTAAATCACCCCCCTTTCGCCCCATCCAAAATAAAACAATAAAAAAGAATCAAATCTACACATATTTGGTATCGCCGCGTTCAGAATCGACCGATCTATCAATTAAAAAAAGCATTAGCCTGATCGCTAAACAGCGTAGCAAGAAAAAAATTTGAAACGCCAGAATTACGTTTTTTTGGTCGCAGCGACATTGCATTAAAATGCAATAACGGGCAATCAAAAGAACGTATCTGCACAAATGTGGTATCACTAAAAACGTCAGCTCGGCACGAAAAAAATAAGCCCTCACTCGACCCCAGATCACGAAAAATGGAGACGCTACGGGTATCAGAAAATGGCGCTTTTTTTTTTTTTTTTTAGCAAAGTTTGGAATTTTTTTTCACCACTTAGATAAAAAATAACCTGGACATGTTTGGTGTCTATGAACTTGTAATGAACTGGAGAATCATAAGATCAGACTCACGTTCCATACGTCGTGCACTGGATGCGTCGGTAATTGGCGGATCGTCATCACAAAAAAGTTCAATGTAATGTTTTTCTGTGAGACGGGTCCGCCATTTTTGACCGCGCATGCATGGCCGAAACTCCGCCCCCTCCTCCCCGGATTGCAGAATGGGCAGCAGATGCGTCCATCCGCTGCCCACGTCGTGCAGAGAATTCACAATGCATTGCGACGGGCCCGTACCGACGGAAATGTGAAAGAGGCCTTAGGAAGCAACACTGTTTGACAATCAATTTCACATTCTGTTGTGCAAATGGAATAGACAACAGATGGAAATTATTGGCAATTATCATGACACACTCAATAAAGGAGTGGTTCTGCAGGTGGGGACCACAGACCACATCTCAGTACCAATGCTTTCTGGCTGATATTTTGGTCAATTTTGAATGTTGGTTGTGCTTTCACACTCGTGGTAGCATGAGACGGACTCTACAACCCACACAAGTAGCTCAGGTAGTGCAGCTCATCCAGGATGGCACATCAATGCAAGCTGTGGTAAGAAGGTTTGCTGTGTCTGTCAGCGTAGTGTCCAGAGGCTGGAGGCGCTACCAGGAGACAGGCCATTACACCAGGAGACATGGAAGGGGCTGTAGGGGGGCAAAAACCCAGCAGCAGGACCGCTACCTCAGCCTTTGTGCAAGGAGGATCAGGAGGAGCACTGCCAGAGCCCTGCAAAATTACCTCCAGCAGGCTACAAATGTGCATGTGTCTGCACAAACGGTTAGAAACCGACTCCATGAGGATGGCCTGAGTGGCCGACGTCCACAGATGGGGGTTGTGCTCACAGACCAACACCATGCAGGATGCTTGGCATTTGCCACAGAACACCAGGATTGGCAAATTCACCACTGGCGCCCTGTGCTCTTCACAGATGAAAGCAGGTTCACACTGAGCACATGTGACAGACGTGACAGAGTCTGGAGGTGCCGTGGAGAGCGATCTGCTGCCTGTACCATCCTTCAGCATGACCAGTTTGGCAGTGGGTCAGTAATGGTGTGGGGTGGCATTTCTTCGGAGGGTCGCACAGCCCTCCATGTGCTTGCCAGAGGTAGCCTGACTGCCATTAGGTACCGAGATGAGATCCTCAGACCCCTTGGAAGACCATATGCTGGAGCGGTTGGCCCTGGGTTCCTCCTAATGCAGGACAATGCCACACCTCATGGGGCTGGAGTGTGTCAGCAGTCCCTGCAAGATGAAGGCATTGAAGCTATGGACTGGCCCGCCCGTTCCTCAAACCTGAATCTGATTGAACACATCTGGGACATCCTGTCTTGCTCTGTTGTGAATTCCGTTCTCGGGCTCCCTCCTGTGGTCATGAGCGGTATTGTGTGAGTTTGTTCTGGGGCTCCCTCTAGTGGCCTTTAGCGATATGGCTGGTCTTGGCTGGGCTCAGCTTCTTCATTTCCTGCTATGCTGAGGCCTATTTAATTCACCTGGCCCTTCATTTGTTGTCTGCTGTCGGTGTATTCAGTCCTGTTTCTGAGAGCTCCTGAATATTCCTTGTGACCAGTCTCCTGCTGGAGAAGTTAAGTTGTTTGTTCTTTTTGCTCATTATTTCCTTGAAAACGTTTCTCTGTACATGATGAGTTCAGTCCAGCTTGCTTATATGTGAACTTGCGCTTGCTGGTTAGTTCTGGGGTGCAGAGTGCGCTCCTCTCATCGTGAGTCGGTGTGGGGGTTCTTGTATTCTCTGCGTGGTTTATTTTTGATAGTTTTTGTACTGACCGCACAGACTCCTATCTATTTTCAGTCTATCTAGTGTTAGCGGGCCTCATTTGCTTAACCTGTTTCATTTCTACGTTTGTCTTTTCCCCTTAACTCACCGTTATTATTTGTGGGGGGCTGACTAAATCTTTGGGGTTATTTCTCTGAGGCAAGTGAGGTCTTTGCTTTCTCTCTAGGGGTAGTCAGTTTCTCAGGCTGTGAACGTGGCGTCTAGGATTTTAGGAACGCTCCACGGCTGCCTTTAGTGTTTGTGGATAGGATCAGGATTGCGGTCAGTATAGCTTCCACCTCCCCAGAACTGGTCCTATATTCTGGTCACATGTGTCAGGTCAGTTTTGAGATCCTACCACCGGATCATAACATTGCTCCATCCACCAACGTCACGTTGCACCACAGACTGTACAGGAGTTGGTGGATGCTTTAGTCCAGGTCTGGGAGGAGATCCCTTAGGAGACCATCTGCCGCCTCATCTGGAGCATGCCCAGTCATTGAAGGGAGGCATACAGGCACGTGGAGGCCACATACAGTACTGAGCATCATTTCCTTGTCTTGAAGCATTTCCACTGGAGCATCCTGCAATTTGATTTTCCACTTTAATTTTGAGCATCATTCCAACTCCAGACCTCCATGGGATATTAGTTGTGATTTACATTGATCATTTTTAGGTTTTACTGTTCTCAACGCATTCCACTATACATTGAATAAAGATTTACAACTGGAATATTTCATTCAGTGATATCTAGGATGTGGGATTTTAGTGTTCCCTTTATTTTTTTGAGCAGTGTATATAGTTTTTTTTAAATGTTGTGAGAATATGGAATGAAAAACTCAAACTTTTTTTATCTTTAGAAGCACATTAGCTTTAGAACTGAACTATTGGAGCTATAAAAAAAGGTGGCATGGACTAATAATAATCACAATTTAATATCATTGTCATTACTAGGAACTATTTACTCGAGACTATGGACCGAAGCTAAGCTAGGGTAGGCAATGTCATTGTCTCAACAATTTCCCGCTACAATACTTTGGCGGCTGTTATTAGAGATATAATAACAACAACCTAAACACTGCTGGAAAGTACCCCCCTTCATGGCCATAGTATTCCCTAATAACTGTGACCTATTTCAGCAGGATTCTGCACCCTTCCCCACTGCAAAATTGTTCAGGAATGGTATGAGGAGCATGACAGAGAGTTGACAGTGTTGACTTTGCCTTAAAAGTCCCTAGATCACAATAAAACATTTGTGTTGTGTGCTAAAAAGCGTCCCATCCATGGAGGTCCTATCTCACAATTAAAAAGGATTGAAAGAATCTACCGCTATTGAATTATTGCCAAACACCACAAGGGTATGTGCCGACGGTCAGGAATTGGCAGCGCTTTGGACGCAGCACATGTCTGCTGCGTCCAAAGCGCTGCTGGCTTTTGAACTCAGAGGATTCTGCTTGTGTTCATTGAACCGGGTCATTGTATGGGTGACATTTATCTTGCGGAGACTCGCGTCTCCGCAAGAGAAATTAACATGCTGCAGTCTTGAAAGACACGCCGCATGTCCGTCTCCGTGGGTGATCCACAGGCGTCTCAGGACGCATAGTGGAAATGGGATTTCTTGAGATCCCATCCACTATGCTGTAACATATGGACACTGCGGGATGGACGCTGTTTATATACAAAGCGTCCAACCCTCAGCTTTTACTGACCATGGGAACGTACCCTAAGCCCACACAGCCATTTAGCGGCATAGAAGAGTGTTAAGCAATTAGGCAGGTGAATTTACTATTATGGCTAAATTGTAATTTGCAACATCTACATTTGTGTTTTAAAATATACACTGGCAAGTACATAGTGATAATACACATTTTCAGCCTGATTCATGAAGGTTTTTACACCATTTTCCTGATGTAAACATCTTCATTATGTGCAAAAATGTTGCACATCTTGGAAGTTGCGCAGAATCTTTTCTACATTTGGTGGTTTTATACCAGTCTTGGACAGCTTCGCCACTTATTATGGTGTAAATATCACCAGTAATTGTCTCCAGTCCCTGGCAGAAGTGCACATCTCTTAAGAGATGTGCCAATTTCATTAAGTGACGTGCACCTTTTAGTGAATTGGGTGCATCGTACTCCAGGGAGCAACTCCAGTTTTAATGAATCAGGCTCTTAGTGTGTGTAGGTGTGTATTATTCTATAATATGTCAACCTTGATAATCTATTCTTGGTTTAAAAGCCCTTCAATGCAAAATTAAGAGCCTAAGTAGATTTTAGTTTAAAATATAATATCGGAAAGTGTTTACACATTTCTCCTGCAAATCCTGAACGTGTGCACATAGCCTTAGTCCCTGTCCTGTGTCCCCCCCCCATTCATTATAAGTTCTTGATAGCATCAGAATGAATTTGGGGGTGGAGGAAGATGCTGGTAATGAGTATTCCCCGCCTCCTCCCAATTCATTACAAGTCTCTGACAGAGTCTTCTCCCATCTTTCAATTCATTATAAAGTGTACTATGCACCTTATCGCCTCCTCTCCCACTCCCCAATAAATTTTAAGTTCCGGATAGCATCATAATGAATTGTGAGATTGAGGAGGGCTTAGCATCCTCCTCCACTACCCAATTCATGTTACATCCATATCTAATGTCTTCCTCCACCTCCCCCTGTTCGGAAGTCCATTATAAGTCCCCCTTCCTCCCATTCCAATCCCCCACATCCCTCATTGTCCTCCCACGCATCCCATCATTGTCCTCTCCTCCACTCCATCATTGTCATCTTCACCACCTCCATAATTGCCCTCTCTACCACCACCATCACTGCTCTTTACACCACCCAATCATTGCTCTCCCCCACCACCTCTATCGTTGCCCTCTCCACCACCTCCATCATTGCCCTCTCCACCACCCCAATCATTGCTCTCTCCCCCACCATCCCCATCATTGCCCCTCTACCATCCCTATCATTACCCTCTCCATCACCTCCATCATTGCCCTCTCCACTACCTCATCATTGTCCTCCCCGCCACCTCCATCATTGCCCTCTCCACCACCTCCATCACTGCCCTCTCCACCACATCCATCATTCCCTCCACCACCATGATTGTTCTCTCCACCACCTCCATCATTGCCTTCTCCCCCACACCACCATTATTGCCCTTTCCACCACCTACATCATTGTCTTCACCCCTACCACCCACATCATTGCCCTTTCCAGTACTTCCATCACTGCCTTCTCCCAACCACCCCATCATTGCCCTTTCCACGACCTCCATCATTGCCTTCTCCCCCCACAACCCCCAACATTTCCCTTTCCATCACCTCCATCATTGCCTTCTCTCCACCTCTATCATTACCTTCTCCCCCACCACTCCCCTCACTGCTTTCTCCCCCCCACCTCCATAATTGCTTCCTCCCCACCACCCCATCACTGCCCTTTCAACCACCACCATCGTTGTCCTTTCCACCACCATCACTCCTCCTACGGCATACGTCGTTGCACAGAATGGGATCCAGCGCACACTGTGAAACGCAGGAATCCAGTGACGGATGCAGTTTTTACATCTGAGCATGCCTGAAACCAAATTCCAACCCGGGAAAAAGTGTCTCTCTCTCTCTCTCTCCAGAAATTTATATCTGTAAATTCAGCCCAGGACTCATGACGCATCCGTCATAAACTGGATGCATTGCACACGTTTTCCTCTAATTTTGCAACATCTGTCGATACGTCAGTTCACTGCACTCTGACGCAGGACGACCGACGGAAGTGTGAAAGAAGCCTTAGCTGCACTGGAGGTGCCACCCGCCACCTCCAGGCCTTGATGCAGCCGCACTGGCTGCACATGCAGTATATCTGCCCCTGTAGGGGAAAATATTTAAAGCTGCACCCGAAAGGTGACAGGACAGACAAACAGTAAATGAAAACCACCTGTTACCCAAAACTGAAAGAAACAAAGATAACAAAACTAAAATGCCCAACAGAAGGTCTATCAGTTGTGGCTCAGAGGAAAGAGATGCCAACCACAGAACACAGAATCAAGGATTCGAATCCAGAAGCATGACACAAGTGCACGAATGGTATTGAGGAAGGCTTTACATGACAAATAGATAAATAATACCATCACAGGAGATTATGGTGGTATGCTTCTGTGTCATGGGTAGTGCTGATAACTATTTCCGCTACATGTCTGCATACAAATATAGGAGTCTGTAAGCTGATCAAACACAACCGTGAATTAAAAGATCTATGCCATAGTGTTATAGCACGTTACATGTACAGATTGACCTGCAACTCAACTGTCACCATAATATTCTATGTAAGGGCCTGCACTGTGACTCCTTGAACCCTTCACCACTTAAGTCAAGAATATGTTCTAGTTTATAGCGCAGTGTTTCTCAACTCCAGTCCTCAAGACCCCACAACAGGTCATGTTTTCAGAATTTCCTTAGTATTGCATAGGCGATGGAATTAATGCTTGAGCAGGTGATGAAATTATCACCTGTTCAATACTAAGGAAATCCTGAAAACATGACCTGTTGTGGGGTCTTGAGGACTAAAGTTGAGAAACACTGTTATAGCGGTATACAAATCTTCTATGATTCTAAGCCATCCCAATTTGTTCACAGAAGAAAATGGAACACATGCAATGCACATAAGACTCTACCCCAACAATTACAAAAATGGAAAACACAGTTACTGTAGATAATGTGCTTACCTCAGATAGCCTCATCAGTGTCTTGAAAGCCCTTTTCATTATTTCAGCCTGATTGCTCCAATAATTGTCATAGCCATCTCAGTCTGCCACAAAGTGCCAGTCACAGTTAGTTCCCCAGGGGGTTTGTCACAGATTTTCCCCAGGAGTGCCAGCCAAGATGCACCTCAAGGTGCCAACCACAGTTCTCTTTGTCTTTCACAAACTAGATTGCTCTTATCTCCTGTGTTGGGTCTCATATGTATAACTCCTTTTCCCATATTTTGTGACATACATTTGGCTGTCACAACAGTGAATCAACCTATGCACAAAGACAGGTCCTGTATTGCATACCCATTGTACTAAATTGATAAGGCGGGCCTTATGAGATGATTAAATGCTTAAACAAATGGCATCCTTATGCTATAGCACCCTGTACGTCTGAGGAAGTTTATTTATCAATGAAACATGTTGTGCATTGGGTTTTAGCAATTGTACTGACTTTCCCGAGCATAAGTTCGATGGTGTATACTGCAACATAACTGTTGCTTGCATTTTATTGCTTGCATTCTACAAGTTGATTACTTCCTGAGCTTGAAATAATTAATGACCAAGTTAGTCATCTTGTGCACTGATCCAGAGTGCATAACAGCATAGAAAGACAATACGTGCAACTTTATTTGATGCGACTCCAGACACTAAATGATGCACCGTGTGCCTCCAGGATCATATAAAAGCTATGGAAACAGTTCTGGTATGAGTTTTCACTGGCCTTTAAAAAACAACTGATGCCATATATATATGGAAGTTAGACCTCATAGCTTAACCCTGTGTAGCGCAACGTGTTAGGAAAGGCTAAGTGCAACATGTACAGTCAGATGTAGAGCGACGGTCTTCAGCCTCTGACACACCCGTGACACCCTGGCACTTTCAGATGGCCACAGCTCCTTTTCTGAATGCTCTTCAATTCAACCAATTTGCCTCAGATGAAGAAAACCTGAGAACGTTTTACTACACACCATATCAACATTTATGTGCCAAAATTGATAAACTTAAAGGTTTTGAAAATAAAGGTTGTTGTTGTCATCCCTAAGACATTGTGATATCTTAAATTGATTGATTCCCTCATATAGGCACCATCTTTATACAATCACTAACTCAAGATATACTTGTTCAGTACCCTTTATAATGTATAATTTAATTTATAATAGATAGTAATTTTAATCAGTAACTATATTTCTAAAAAAAAATCTTGGCTTTGACCAACCTCTGCAAGTGTGTCTAGCTGTAAACACATGATGACTTACGGGTCTTAATAAGAGAGGCTTGGTGAGAATAAAGATGTGTTAGGCTATTGAAGATTTCTAAGATAATGAGGTTAAAAAAATAAGAGATAAATTCAACAGAAGGGAAAAACCAGGTCTACAAGTCGTGGAGTATAGAGATAACTATGTTCATCTTCACTAGACATGAAGATACCGAGCGCTTTAATGATGAAGAGCACAAGAGTGCAATTAGTGAGAGAGAATGGAAACATACTGGGAGAAGATTAATTAGGATAATTTTTGTACTAAGCTTTGCAATAGAGCTGAAAAATGAGAGACCCCTGAACCCTGTGTTTTTTTCTGAATCATTTATGCAGCATTTCAAGCTGAGGTCCTGCCATGCTTTCACCATAATATGTTTGCATCATAAAAAAACACTATAATAGCAGGTTTGTATTTAATTATTTGTGCAAAACAGGTAAAAGTTAAATTATTTTTGCTTATTATAAAATTGTACCCATATTTCTTTGATATTATAAATAGTATAGGGAATCTGTGCATGTAGCTCTTTCGAAGACAAGTCCAGCAATACCTTTACATTACCCGTCTGCTCCTCTATTACTGAAAAATAATTGTTAGCCTTTATATGCAAAAGAGGCCTCTGTCACTCCAATTCTATTCCCCGCCCATCACTACCTCCTCCTACTTGACTGGCAGCTCCTTTGCCTGAAGTCATACAGCATATAGGTTGTAAATCAAGCAGCTGGGTGGGGCATAGAGCTGGAGTGACAGAGGCTTCAGATCTACTGCCTCGTTTGTATATCAATTCAAACGCTGATTTTTCAGGAATGTACAGGCCCTATAAAGGTATTGCTTGACTTGTCCCTGAAAGTGTTGCATGCAGATATAAGTAGTGTGTGAAATCCTTCTGGCAAATTCTATTGAAGCCAATAATGTATAAATTATTTTTGGGCACTTCCTTTCAAACTTGCGACCTAAGCTAGGTCTATGCATGTAGAAAAGCCGCGGAGACACCATCACGTGTTTCTCAACGCAAGGAAGGGCAGCATCCAATAAAGGAAAACCACCTATGCCAAAACATGGTATCCATCCATAGCCTTTTCACTAGGCACTGCTCCTAATAGCCAGTTTCCTACTCCACACTGATGAGGGGCAAATACCCCGAAACAGCTGTCTGTGGATGGATACCATGTTTTGGCATAGGTGGTTTTCCTTTATTGGATGCTGCCCTTCCCGTGGTTGTCCCTTCCCGGTGAAACACCTGGCTATTCATTGCTTGCGTTGAGAAACACGTGATGGTGTCTCCGCGGCTTTTCTACATGCATTTGCATATTTCCCATAAGGGATGGGGACAGTGTTCTGGATCACTACGTTGAGAAACACGTGATGGTGTCTCCGCGGTGTTGGATGTTTTGATCTCCCCGAGGTCATTCATCCTTATGTTCTAAGCTAGGTCTAGACACAAGGATTTTGTGCACACTATGGAACGTTCTGCCATTTATCCAGTTTATGTTTGAATTTTTAAGCTTTTATTCACCGGCACCACATGCTGATTTGGTGTTTGTACTCAGGATTCAAATATTACAACAGATTTTTTATGTTAAAGAAATAAATATGTGATCACGCTGTAGCCTGTAGAGAAGGGATGCAAAACCTGTGGCCCCCTAGTCTTCATGGATCTTGCAATGATACATTCTCTGTTATCCCCGTCTATCTGGTCGTAGACATGATTGGTTGTGTCTGGTGACTGCACATATATCTTTTCTATGTCAGAAAGAAGAGGAGTGATGTGTAGGCGACGATAAGTACCGGTGGTGCACAGTGTGGCCATATCTGGATCCCCATAAATTGGAAGAATCCTTGTTCCCTGTCTGGCAAGCCAAAAATGCATAGATGATATGAAAACAGTGACCATATATGAGAGCGGCTATTGTGATTGTATTGTATGGGGCAGTGAACCACATGGATGTTTTAGCAAGTCACATAAAGTACAATGACAAATTAGCATGGAGGCATGGTCTCTTCTTTCTAGAGCGGCGTGAAGGACAAAAGGACTTCTATTCTCCCAATTGGTCGGCGTCCTGAAAGTTTAAATGGCACCTATAACTAATGGCTTTTGTGAAATATACAGTAGTGTGGCCCTTGGGATTGGTTCAGTCTGAAAATGTGACCCTTAGTCCAGAAAAGGTTGTTGATCTGAGCTTCAGATGCTTTTTTTCAGTTTTAGAAGTAACTAGGATTTCTGGGAATATGTCATCTACGGGCTGCACATCTATACAAAAATTATACTGTATACTACATTTTAATAAACATGTAAGGACTACATGCATGCATCGTAAGTATATACAATATTCATTGTTCTTAATGTCCAAGAAGTAAAAAATATATATTTTATAAACGTGCCAATGCCTTCAGTGTTCTTAGCATTAAATATTGTAGTGTGCTCATTCTGTATAATTCATAATCATACAATTCAGGTACAGAAACCATAATCCATTACATTATAAGCAGCTGAACACTGAACTTGCAGCATGTCAGATAAGAACTTAATCACATTTACATCATTTACATAATAATTTGACATTTCCAATGCCTTGTTTGTCTTGTGTGAATTCACTGCATGTTGGCTATATGTATTAAGCTGTATCTTACACGTGTGACAGTATTATGACAAAAGACAGTGTATTAATTGCAGTCCTGATGTCTCGTTGCTCAGATGATAAGGTCAGATAACATGCATGATCAACAACCGGGTAATGTGGCATTGATGTTCTCTTCATCTATGAAAGGTCAGCTCTTTGTAGCATTTGTAAATTTATACAGATATTCAGACCGAAGCTGAATAACGTAACGTGGGCTCATAGGAACATTGCTGATTGTTAGGAAACATGGCTACATTTAGGTTACTGCAATAATAAAATACATTGCTTTAAATTGGATCAGGTACCGTAATATCTGGACAAATATACTATTTATGGTAATATATTAAAGTATGCATCACTGGGGGCATGTCGATATAACAAAATAATTTGGGAAATCCTCCAGCACTACAGCCTCGATGGTACCAGTAGTCTTTAACAGCGGTCTATCGGTGATGACGGTCCAGCTTCGCACATGTGTGTTATGACCCCAATGGCGAGGGTCTCAGAGGAACAAGTAAGTCTGCGAAGTACAAAAATCCAGCTCATAGGGCAGTGGTAACTGGGTTGACCATATATCTACTCCTAACGCCAACACTAGAAGTAGCCGGGGAACATGCCTACGTTGGTCGCTAGATGTCTCGCGCCAGCCGGAGGACTAACTACCCCTAGAAGAGGAAAACAAAGACCTCTCTTGCCTCCAGAGAATAGACCCCAAAAGTTGGATACAAGCCCCCCACAAATAATAACGGTGAGGTAAGAGGAAATGACAAACACAGAGATGAACTAGGTTTAGCAAAGAGAGGCCCACTTACTAATAGCAGAATGTAGTAAGATAACTTATATGGTCAACAAAAACCCTATCAAAAATCCACACTGGAAATTCAAGAACCCCCGAACCGTCTAACGGCCCGGGGGGAGAACTCCAGCCTCCCTAGAGCTTCCAGCAAGGTAAGGATACAGATTATGTACAAGCTGGACAAAAATGCAAACAAAAACAAATAGCAAAAAGCAAGAAAGCAGACTTAGCTTAATCTAGCAGGAACCAGGATCAGTAGACAAGAGCACAACAGATTAGCTCTGATTACAACGTTGCCAGGCATTGAACTGAAGGTCCAGGGAGCTTATATAGCAACACCCCTGACCTAACGACCCAGGTGAGCATACAAGGGATGGCAGACATTCCCAGAGTCAAATCACTAGTAACCACTAGAGGGAGCCAAAAAGGTAAACTCACAACAGTACCCCCCCCTTAGTGAGGGGTCACCGAACCCTCACCAAGACCACCAGGGCGATCAGGATGAGCGGTGTGAAAGGCACGAACCAAATCGGCCGCATGCACATCAGAGGCGACCACCCAGGAATTATCCTCCTGACCATAGCCCTTCCACTTGACCAGGTACTGAAGCCTCCGCCTGGAGAGACGAGAATCTAAGATCTTCTCCACCACGTACTCCAACTCGCCCTCAACCAACACCGGAGCAGGAGGCTCAGCAGAAGGGACCACAGGCACAACGTACCGCCGCAACAAGGACCTATGAAATACGTTGTGAATGGCAAACGACACCGGAAGATCCAGGCGAAAGGATACAGGATTAAGGATTTCCAATATCTTGTAAGGACCAATGAAGCGAGGCTTAAATTTGGGAGAGGAGACCTTCATAGGAACAAATCGAGAAGACAGCCATACCAAATCCCCAACGCGAAGTCGGGGACCCACACCGCGGCGGCGGTTGGCAAAACGCTGAGCCTTCTCCTGTGACAACTTCAAGTTGTCCACCACATGACTCCAGATCCGCTGCAACCTATCCACCACAGAATCCACCCCAGGACAGTCAGAAGGCTCCACATGTCCCGAGGAAAAACGAGGATGGAAACCAGAGTTGCAGAAAAATGGCGAAACCAAGGTGGCGGAACTAGCCCGATTATTAAGGGCAAATTCAGCCAACGGCAAGAAGGTCACCCAATCATCCTGATCAGAAGAGACAAAACACCTCAAATAAGCCTCCAGAGTCTGATTAGTTCGCTCCGTTTGTCCGTTAGTCTGGGGATGAAAAGCGGACGAAAACGACAAATCAATGCCCATCCTACCACAAAAGGATCGCCAGAACCTGGAAACAAACTGGGATCCTCTGTCCGACACAATATTCTCAGGAATGCCGTGCAAACGAACCACGTTCTGGAAGAACACAGGAACCAGATCAGAAGAGGAGGGCAGCTTAGGCAAAGGAACCAAATGGACCATCTTGGAGAAACGATCACATATCACCCAGATGACAGACATGCCCTGAGACACTGGAAGATCAGAAATGAAATCCATAGAGATGTGTGTCCAAGGTCTCTTCGGGACAGGCAAGGGCAAGAGCAACCCGCTGGCACGAGAACAGCAAGGCTTAGCTCGAGCACAAGTTCCACAGGACTGCACAAATGACCGCACATCCCTTGACAAGGAAGGCCACCAAAAGGACCTGGCCACCAGATCTCTGGTGCCAAAAATTCCCGGGTGCCCTGCCAACACTGAGGAATGAACCTCGGAAATGACTCTGCTGGTCCATTTAGCAGGCACAAACAATCTGTCAGATGGACAAGAGTCAGGCCTACCAGCCTGAAATCTCTGCAACACACGCCGCAGATCAGGAGAAATAGCTGACAAGATAACTCCTTCCTTAAGAATACCCACAGATTCAGCGACTCCAGGAGCATCAGGCACAAAGCTCCTAGACAGAGCATCGGCCTTCACATTCTTAGAACCTGGTAAATACGAGACCACAAAGTCAAAACGGGAGAAAAACAATGACCAGCGGGCCTGTCTAGAATTCAGGCGTTTAGCAGACTCGAGATACATCAGATTTTTGTGATCAGTCAAGACCACCACACGATGCTTAGCACCCTCGAGCCAATGACGCCACTCCTCAAATGCCCACTTCATGGCCAACAACTCCCGATTGCCCACATCATAATTTCGCTCTGCCGGCGAAAACTTCCTGGAGAAAAAGGCACAAGGTCTCATAGTAGAGCAACCAGGGCCTCTCTGCGACAAAACGGCCCCTGCCCCAATCTCCGAAGCATCCACCTCCACCTGAAAGGGAAGTGAGGTGTCAGGTTGGCACAAAACAGGCGCCGAAGTAAACCGGTGTTTCAACTCCTGGAAAGCCTCCACGGCAGCAGGAGCCCAGTTAGCTACATCAGAGCCTTTCTTGGTCATATCCGTCAATGGTTTAACAACGCTAGAAAAATTTGCGATAAAACGACGGTAGAAGTTAGCAAAACCCAAGAACTTCTGAAGACTCTTAACTGACGAGGGTTGAGTCCAATCATGAATAGCTCGGACCTTGACTGGGTCCATCTCCACAGCAGAAGGGGAAAAAATGAACCCCAAAAAGGGAACCCTCTGTACACCAAAGAGACACTTTGAGCCTTTAACAAACAAAGAATTTTCACGCAAAATCTTAAAAACCATCCTGACCTGCTCCACATGCGAGTCCCAATCATCAGAAAAAACCAGAATATCATCCAGATAAACAATCAAAAATCTATCCAGATACTTCCGGAAAATGTCATGCATGAAGGACTGAAAAACTGAAGGTGCATTAGAGAGCCCAAATGGCATCACCAAGTACTCAAAATGACCTTCGGGCGTATTGAATGCGGTTTTCCATTCATCGCCTTGCTTAATGCGCACAAGGTTGTACGCACCACGAAGGTCTATCTTGGTGAACCACTTGGCACCTTTAATCCGGGCAAACAAGTCTGACAACAGCGGCAAAGGATACTGAAATTTGACAGTGATCTTGTTTAAAAGCCGATATTCAATACAAGGCCTCAAAGATCCGTCCTTTTTGGCCACAAAAAAGAATCCCGCACCAAGGGGGGAAGAAGAAGGACGGATATGCCCCTTCTCAAGAGACTCCTTGATATATGAACGCATCGCGGTATGTTCAGGTACCGACAAATTAAACAGTCTCCCCTTAGGAAACTTACTGCCAGGAATCAAATCTATTGCACAGTCACATTCCCTATGAGGAGGCAGTGCACTGGACTTAGACTCGCTGAAGACATCCTGATATCAGACAAATACGCCGGAACTTCCGAGGGCGTAGAAGAAGCAATAGACAAGGGCAGGGAATCTCCATGAATTCCATCGCAGCCCCAACTTGACACCGACATTGCCTTCCAGTCCAAGACTGGATTATGGGTCTGTAACCATGGCAAACCCAAAACAACCAAATCATGCATCTTATGCAGAACAAGAAAACGTATCACCTCCCGATGTTCGGGAGTCATGCACATGGTAACCTGTGTCCAAAACTGCGGTTTATTTTTTGCCAAAGGCGTAGCATCAATACCCCTAAGAGGGATAGGATTTTCTAATGGCTCCAGAACAAAACCGCAGCGCTTGGCAAATGACAGATCCATCAGACTCAGGGCAGCACCTGAGTCTACAAACGCCATGACAGGATACGATGACAGTGAGCAAATCAAAGTTACAGATAGAATAAATTTAGGTTGCAAATTACCAATGGCGACAGGACTAACAACCCTAGTAAGACGTTTAGAGCATGCTGAGATAACATGTGTAGAATCACCACAGTAGTAACACAAGCCATTCTGGCGTCTATGAATTTTCCGCTCATTTCTAGTCAGGATTCTATCACATTGCATTAAATCAGGTGCCTGTTCAGACAACACCATGAGGGAATTTGCGGTTTTGCGCTCCCACAACCGCCGGTCGATTTGAATTGCCAGGGCCATGGAATCATTCAGACCTGTGGGAATGGGAAAACCCACCATCACATTCTTAATGGCTTCAGAAAGGCCATTTCTGAAATTTGCAGCCAATGCACACTCGTTCCACTGGGTCAGCACGGACCATTTCCGAAATTTTTGGCAATACACTTCAGCCTCGTCCTGGCCCTGAGACATAGCCAGCAAGGCTTTTTCTGCCTGAATCTCAAGATTGGGTTCCTCATAAAGCAAACCGAGCGCCAGAAAAAACGCATCAATATCAGCCAATGCCGGATCTCCTGGCGCCAGCGAGAAGGCCCAATCCTGAGGGTCGCCCCGTAAAAAAGAAATAACAATTTTCACTTGCTGAGCGGAGTCTCCAGATGAACAGGGTCTCAGGGACAAAAACAATTTACAATTATTCCTGAAATTTCTAAATTTAAATCAGTCTCCGGAAAACAGTTCAGGAATCGGTATCTTAGGTTCTGACATAGGATTTCTGATAACATAATCTTGTATGCCCTGCACACGAGCAGTAAGCTGGTCCACACCTGTAATCAAGGTCTGGACATTCATGTCTGCAGCAAACACAAGCCACTCAGAGGTAAAGGGGAAAAGAAAAAAAAAAATGAGAAAGAGAAAAAAAAAACTCAGAATTTTCTTTCTTATAATCCCGCTTCTGCAATGCATTTAACATTTAATACTGGCCTGGCAAACTGTTATGACCCCAATGGCGAGGGTCTCAGAGGAACAAGTAAGTCTGCGAAGTACAAAAATCCAGCTCATAGGGCAGTGGTAACTGGGTTGACCATATATCTACTCCTAACGCCAACACTAGAAGTAGCCGGGGAACATGCCTACGTTGGTCGCTAGATGTCTCGCGCCAGCCGGAGGACTAACTACCCCTAGAAGAGGAAAACAAAGACCTCTCTTGCCTCCAGAGAATAGACCCCAAAAGTTGGATACAAGCCCCCCACAAATAATAACGGTGAGGTAAGAGGAAATGACAAACACAGAGATGAACTAGGTTTAGCAAAGAGAGGCCCACTTACTAATAGCAGAATGTAGTAAGATAACTTATATGGTCAACAAAAACCCTATCAAAAATCCACACTGGAAATTCAAGAACCCCCGAACCGTCTAACGGCCCGGGGGGAGAACTCCAGCCTCCCTAGAGCTTCCAGCAAGGTAAGGATACAGATTATGTACAAGCTGGACAAAAATGCAAACAAAAACAAATAGCAAAAAGCAAGAAAGCAGACTTAGCTTAATCTAGCAGGAACCAGGATCAGTAGACAAGAGCACAACAGATTAGCTCTGATTACAACGTTGCCAGGCATTGAACTGAAGGTCCAGGGAGCTTATATAGCAACACCCCTGACCTAACGACCCAGGTGAGCATACAAGGGATGGCAGACATTCCCAGAGTCAAATCACTAGTAACCACTAGAGGGAGCCAAAAAGGTAAACTCACAACACATGTGACTGTAGCAGGCAATAGGACATAATAGGACACTTGACTTGATTTAGGCCAGTGGATGAATTGATTAGAAATTTTCAGATTATAATCAACCCCTTATAATCATTTACTGTCCAGAGACCTAATATACAAAAGTATTTATATATATATATAATCAAAAAAGGAAAACAGCACAAAAAAAACTGAAGAAAAAGTGGACTTTAATGCCTGAACGGCGTGGCGACGTTTCATCCTTTCTCAAGCTTGAGAAAGGATATTACATCCGAAACATCGCCACGCCGTTCAGGCATTAAAGTCCACTTTTTCTTCAGTTTTTTTGTGCTGTTTTCCTTTCTTTGATTCTATATTTGGAGGTCACTGGATTGGTGGTTAGGAAAGCTTTGCATGTCATCTGAGGTAACGCTGGATGCTGTTCCAATTTTTTCTTATATATATATATATATATATATATATATATATATATATATATATATATATATGTATATGTATATATATTGTTACGATGAGGCATGTAGGTGTGCAAAAAAAGAGAGACATTGAATCTAAAGAGAGTCTTTTGGAAGGTTTTGCTATGTGATCTGAGATCCCAATAATGTAGGAGCAGAGACCCTGATTACAGTGATGTGTCAGTTACTGGGCTGTGATTTGCTGTTTCAATACAGTGTTTTATAAGCGGAGATTATCTCTGCCTGGACAACTGGCCTCATGCCTCCTAGTCCAACCTCACCTCCCACACTGATTAATCTTTGTCACTGTCATGCTGCTGCAATGCAAGTAGGTGCAATCTCCACTAGATGGCAGTAGAGTGGAAGCAGGACTGCACCTAAACAGAGCTAGCCACCAGTGCAGCAGTAAGGCTACCACAGGTGGCAGCAGAATAGTCAAACAAGCTGGGTAAAATCCTAGATTGTAGCGCAGTACCAAAGGAATAAGCAAACTCACAGTCAGAGACAAGCCAGTCAGTAATGGTCAAGAGCGGATAAGACAAAAGACAGAAGCAGGTCAGAATACAAAACACGGAGTCAAGACGGGAATAGGGGAAAACAGAGACACAGGTTCAGACAGCAAACGCAGCAGGACCAATCAGTGCAATCAGAGTCAGATACAGCAGCACTAGTCAAAAACTATAACTGACATCGCCTGCAGGAAGCAGCGGTGATAAATAGCCAACCTGAACCCAGACAGAGGCTGAGAAAGGTTAACTCTTGACATGATGGCATGACCAGACTGGGAAAAAGGGAAAACAGGACTCAAAACCCAGTCTGGATCATGACAGCCACTATACAATGTACACAGAAAGCTGTGGTTGGGATAGGTTAACCCCTTAGTGACAGAGCCAATTTGGTACTTAATGACCGAGCCAATTTTTACAATTCTGACCACTGTCACTTTAAGAGGTTATAACTCTGGAACGCTTTATCGGAGCCCGCTAATTCTGAGATTGTTTTTTCGTGACATATTGTACTTCAAGTTAGTGGTAACATTTCTTCGATATTACTTGCGATTATTTATGAAAAAAACGGAAATATGGTGAAAAATTTTTAAATTTTGCAATTTTCAAACTTTGTATTTTTATGCCCTTAAATCAGAGAGATATGTCACGAAAAATAGTTAATAAATAACATTTCCCACATGTCTACTTTACATCAGCACAATTTTGGAAACAAAATTATTTTTTGTTAGGGAGTTATAAGGGTTAAAAGTTGACCAGCAATTTCTCATTTTTACAACACCATGGTTTTTTTAGGGACCACATCACCTTTGAAGTCAATTTGAGGGGTCTATATGATAGAAAATAACCAAGTGTGACACCATTCTAAAAACTGCACCCCTCAAGCTGCTCAAAACCACATTCAAGAAGTTTATTAACCCTTTACGTACTTCACAGGAACTGAAACAATGTGGAAGAAAAAAATGAACATTTAACTTTTTTTTGCAAACATTTTACTTCAGAACCATTTTTTTTAATTTTCACAAGTGTAAAAACAGAAATTTAACCACAAATTTTGTTGTGCAATTTCTCCTGAGTACGCCGATACCCCATATGTGGAGGTAAACCACTGTTTGGGCGCACCACAGAGCTTGGAAGAGAAGGAGTGCCGTTTGACTGTTTCAATGCAGAATTGGCTGGAATTGAGATCGGACGCCATGTCGCGTTTGGAGAGCCCCTAATGTGCCTAAACAGTGGAAACCCCCCACAAGTGACACCATTTTGGAAACTAGACCCCTTAAGGAACTTATCTAGATGTGTGGTGAGCACTTTGAACCCCCAAGTGCTTCACAGAAGTTTATAACGTAGAGCCGTGAAAATAAAAAATCGCATTTGTTTTCACAAAAATGATTTTTTCGCCCACAAATTCTTATTTTCACAAGGGTAACAGGAGAAATTAGACCACAAAAGTTGTTGTGCAATTTCTCCTGAGTACGTCGATACCCCATATGTGGGGGTAAACTACTGTTTGGGCGCACCGCAGAGCTTGGAAGAGAAGGAGTGTCGTTTTACTTTTTCAATGTAGAATTGGCTGGAATTGAGATCGGACGCCATGTCACGTTTGGAGAGCCCCTGATGTGCCTAAACAGTGGAAACCCCCCACAAATGACACCATTTTGGAAACTAGACCCCTTAAGGAACTTATCTAGATTTGTGGTGAGCACTTTAAACACCCAGGTGTAGAGCCGTGAAAATAAAAAAAATCGCATTTTTTCTACAAAAATGATTTTTTGCCTCCAAATTTTTATTTTACCAAGGGTAACGGGAGAAAATGGACCCCAGAAGTTGTTGTACAATTTGTCCTGAGTACGCCGACACCCCATATGTGGGGGTAAACCACTGTTTGGGCGCATGGCTGAGCTCGGAAGCAAAGGAGCGCCATTTGACTTTTCAATGCAAAATTGACTGGAATTGAGATCGGACGCCATGTCGCGTTTGGAGAGCCCCTGATGTGCCTAAACAGTAGAAACCCCCCAAAGTGACCCCATTTTGGAAACTAGACCCCCCATGGAACTTATCTAGATGTGTAGTGAGAACTTTGAATGCCCAAGTGCATCACAGAAGTTTATAATGCAGAGTCGTGAAAATAAAAAATATATTTTTTTTTAACAAAAAAGATATTTAGCCCCCAAGTTTTTATTTTCACAAGGGTAACAAGAGAAATTGGACCCCAAAAGTTGTTGTCCAATTTGTCCTGAGTATGCTGGTACCCCATATGTGGGGGTAAACCACTGTTTGGGCGCATGGCTGAGCTCGGAAGGGAAGGAGCGCCGTTTTGGAATGCAGACTTTGATAGAATTGTCTGCGGGCGTTATGTTGCGTTTGCAGACCCCTAATGTACCTAAACAGTAGAAACCCCCAACAAGTGACCCCATTTTGGAAAATAGACCCCCCAAGGAACTTATCTAGATATGTGGTGAGAACTTTGAATGCCCAGGTGCTTCACAGAAGTTTATAATGCAGAGTAGTGAAAATAGAAAATATTTTTTTTTCCACAAAAAAGATTTTTTAGCCCCTAAGTTTTTATTTTCACAAGGGTAACAAGAGAAATTGGACGCCAATATTTGTTCTCCAATTTGTCCTGAGTATGCTGGTACCCCATATGTGGGGGTAAACCACTGTTTGGGCACACGGCAGAGCTCGGAAGAGAAGGAGCGCCATTTTGGAATTCAGACTTTGATAGAATTGTCTGTGGATGTTATGTTGCGTTTGCAGAGCCCCTGATGTACCTAAACAGTAGAAACCCCCCACAAGTGACCAAATTTTGGAAACTAGACCCCCTAAGGAACTTATCTAGATATGTGGTGAGAACTTTGAATGCTCAAGTGCTTCACAGAAGTTTATAATGCAGAGTAGTGAAAATAAAAAAATATTTTTTTTCCCACAAAAAAGATTTTTAGCCCCCAAGTTTTTATTTTCACAAGGGTAACAGGAGAAATTGGACCCCAAAAGTTGTTGTCCAATTTATCCCGAGTACGCTGATGCCCCATATGTGGGGGTAAACCACTGTTTGGGCGCACGGCAGAGCTCAGAAGGGAGGGAGCACCATTTGACTTTTTTAGCGCAAAATTGGCTGTCGTGTTTGGAGACCCCCTGATGTACCTAAACAGTGGAAACCCCCCAATTCTAACTCCAACACACCCCTAACCCTAATCTCAACCCAATCCATAATCCTAATCACAACCCTAACGATAATCACAACCCTAACCCCAAAACAGCCCTAATCTCAACCCTAACCATAACCCTAATCAAAACCCTAAATCCAACACACCCCTAACCCTAATCTCAACCCTAACCTCAAACCTAACCCTAATCCCAATACACCCCTAACCCTAATCCCAACCTTAACCCTAATCCCAACCCTAACCCTAATCCCAACCCTAATCCAAACCCTAACCCTAATCCCAACTCTAACCCTAACTTTAGCCCCAACCCTAGCCCTAACCCTAACTTTAGCCCCAACCCTAACCCTAAATTTAACCCTAACCCTAGCCCTAACTTTAGCCCCAACCCTAACCCTAAGGCTACTTTCACACTTGCGTCGTGTGGCATCCGTCGCAATCCGTCGTTTTGGACAAAAAACGGATCCTGCAAATGTGCCCACAGGATGCCTTTTTTGCCCATAGGCTTGTATTACCGACGGATGGCCACACGTCGCGCCCATCGTGCACTGGATCCGTTGTGTTTTGGCGGACCGTCGTCACAAAAAAGTTCAATGTAACCTTTTTTTTGTACGTCGCATCCGCCATTTCCGCACATGCGTGGCCGTAACTCTGCCCCCTCCTCCGCAGGACATAGACTGGGCAGCGGATGCGTTGAAAAACTGCATCCGCTGCCCACGTTGTGCACAATTTTCACAACGTGCGTCGGTACGTCGGGCCGACGCATTGCGACCTCCCCGTACCGACGCAAGTGTGAAAGAAGCCTAAGGCTACTTTCACACTAGCATCGTACTCGGCCCATCGCAGTGTGTCGGGCCGACGTACCGACGCTAGTGTTGTAAGCGCCGCACAACGGGTGCAGCAGATGCTGTTTTTTCAACGCATCCGCTGCCCCATTGTGAGCTACCCTCGGCAACCGAGACCCCAGAGAAAATCCGACTCTGGGGGGCACTATTCACTTTTTCCACAGCGCCGTTAATTAACGGCGCTGTGGTTTAAGTACCCTTAGCGGCCGCCGTTAAAAGGCGTATCGGCGGTCGTTAAGGGGTTAATACACAGATCAACAACTGAGCACTACTAGATCTGCAGCAAAGATGCTGTGACTTTATCGTAACTGCTGCACCCACTAATCTAAGTGCTGGAACCAGGGTCTCTTTCCATATACAATGCTGCTGTCAGATTACATAGCAAAAACCTGCTGACAGTTTCCCTTTAAATGGAGATAGATACAATTTAAAGTATTCCTCCATTGAAAAAGACATTTTTTCAGTAGTTTTATTTCCTCTTGTCCAGTGCTTATATGAAGCCATTCCCTACCGAATTTAGCCAAAAGTCAAATTCCTCGTAATTTCCTAAAAGGAATTTGCTATGACTAGTTGCTATATTAAAGATAGTGTCCATGAAAGAAAAAGGTGGCACTCGCCATTCCTTTTAAAAAAAACTTCCTTTTATTGCTTCACCTTTTAAAACATGCCAGCAGGAAGGTATTCATGTGGAACACAATGGATGATGGCCATATAGCGCCTCCTGCGCTTCAACGGGTCCTATGTTAAAGGTACATTTACGCTGCAGTCCAGAAATGGGCACTGTCTCCACAAATAGGCAAAATCAAATTACGCTGCCTATTCCTATTAGACTTCCTATTTCTATTACACGTCTTATTCCTATTACACTTCTTATTCCTATTACTCTTCCTATTACTATTACACTTCTTATTCCTATTATGCTTCCTATTCCTATTACGCTTCCTATTCATTTTACGCTTCCTATTCCTATTACGCTTCTTATTCCTATTACACATCCTATTCCTATTACTCTTCCTATTCCTATTACGCTTCCTATTCATATTACGCTTCCTATTCCTATTACGCTTCTTATTCCTATTACGCTTCCTATTCCTATTCCGCTTCCTATTACGCTTCCTATTCCTATTACGCTTCTTATTCCTATTACTCTTCCTATTCCTATTACGCTTCCTATTCCTATTACGGTTCTTATTCCTATCACGCTTCCTATTTCTATCACGCTTCTTATTCCTATTATGCTTCTTATTCTTATTACGCTTCTAATTCCTGTCACGCTTCCTATTCCTATTACGCTTCCTATTCCTATTACGCTTCTTATTCCTATTACTCTTCCTATTCCTATTACGCTTCCTATTCCTATTACGGTTCTTATTCCTATTACGCTTTTTATTCTTATTACGCTTCTTATTCCTATTACGCTTCCTATTCCTATTACGCTTCCTATTCCTATTACGCTTCTTATTCCTATTACGCTTCCTATTCCTATTACGCTTCTTATTCCTATTGCGCTTCCTATTCCTATTACGCTTCCTATTCCTATTACGCTTCTTATTCCTATTACGCTTCCTATTCCTATTACGCTTCCTATTCCTATTACGCTTCCTATTCCTATTCCACTTTCTATTCCTGTTACGCTTCCTATTCCTATTACGCTTCTTATTCCTATTACGCTTCTTATTCCTATTACGCTTCTTATTCCTATTAGGCTACCTATTCCTATTACGCTTCCTATTCCTATTACGCTTCCTATTCCTATTACGGTTCCTATTCCTCTCATGCTTCCTATTCCACTTCCTATTCCTATTGCGTTTCCTATTCCTATTACGCTTCTTATTCCTATTACGCTTCCTATTCCTATTACGCTTCCTATTCCTATTACGCTTCCTATTCCTATTACGGTTCTTATTCCTATTACGCTTCTTATTCCTATTCCACTTTCTATTCCTATTACGCTTCCTATTCCTATTATGCTTCTTATTCCTATTACGCTTCTTATTCCTATTAGGCTTCCTATTCTTATTACGCTTCCTATTCCTATCATGCTTCCTATTCCTATTCCACTTCCTATTCCTGTTGCGCTTCTTATTCCTATTACTCTTCTTATTCCTATTACGCTTCCTATTCCTATTACGCTTCTTATTCCTATTACGCTTCTTATTCCTATTACGCTTCCTATTCCTATTACGCTTCCTATTCCTATTACGTTTCCTATTCCTATTACGCTTCCTATTCCTATTATGCTTCCTATTCCACTTCCTATTCCTGTTACGCTTCTTATTCCTATTACGCTTCTTATTCCTATTACGCTTCTTATTCCTATTAAGCTTCCTGTTCCTATTACGCTTCCTATTCCTATTACGCTTCCTATTCCTATTACGTTTCCTATTCCTATTACGCTTCCTATTCCTATTAAGTTTCCTATTCCTATTACGCTTCCTATTCCTATTACGCTTCCTATTCCTCTCATGTTTCCTATTCCTATTCCACTTCCTATTCCTGTTACGCTTCTTATTCCTATTACGCTTCTTATTCCTATTACTCTTCCTATTCCTATTACGCTTCTTATTCCTGTTACGCTTCCTATTCCTATTACGCTTCCTATTCCTGTTACGCTTCCTATTCCTATTCCACTTCCTATTCCTATTGCGCTTCTTATTCCTATTACACTTCCTATTCCTATTACCCTTCCTATTCCTATTACGCTTCTTATTCCTATTATGCTTCCTATTCCTGTTAAGCTTCCTGTTCCTATTACGCTTCCTATTCCTATTACGCTTCCTATTCCTATTACGTTTCCTATTCCTATTACGCTTCCTATTCCTATTAAGTTTCCTATTCCTATTACGCTTCCTATTCCTATTACGCTTCCTATTCCTCTCATGTTTCCTATTCCTATTCCACTTCCTATTCCTGTTACGCTTCTTATTCCTATTACGCTTCTTATTCCTATTACTCTTCCTATTCCTATTACGCTTCTTATTCCTGTTACGCTTCCTATTCCTATTACGCTTCCTATTCCTGTTACGCTTCCTATTCCTATTCCACTTCCTATTCCTATTGCGCTTCTTATTCCTATTACACTTCCTATTCCTATTACCCTTCCTATTCCTATTACGCTTCTTATTCCTATTATGCTTCCTATTCCTGTTAAGCTTCCTATTCCTATTACGCTTCCTATTCCACTTTCTATTCCTATTACGCTTCCTATTCCTGTTACGCTTCTTATTCCTATTACGCTTCCTATTCCTATTACGGTTCCTATTCCTCTCATGCTTCCTATTCCTATTCCACTTTCTATTCCTATTACGCTTGTTATTCCTATTACGCTTCCTATTCCTATTGCGCTTCCTATTCCTATTACGCTTCTTATTCCTATTACGCTTCCTATTCATATTACGCTTCCTATTCCTATTACGCTTCCTATTCTTATTACGGTTCTTATTCCTATTACGCTTCTTATTCCTATTCCACTTTCTATTCCTATTACGCTTCCTATTCCTATTACGCTTCTTATTCCTATTACGCTTCTTATTCCTATTAGGCTTCCTATTCCTATTACGCTTCCTATTCCTATTACGCTTCCTATTCCTATCATGCTTCCTATTCCTATTCCACTTCCTATTCCTGTTACGCTTCTTATTCCTATTACGCTTCTTATTCCTATTAAGCTTCCTATTCCTATTACGCTTCTTATTCCTATTACGCTTCTTATTCCTATTACGCTTCCTATTCCTATTGCGCTTCCTATTCCTATTACGCTTCTTATTCCTATTACGCTTCCTATTCATATTACGCTTCCTATTCCTATTACGCTTCCTATTCTTATTACGGTTCTTATTCCTATTACGCTTCTTATTCCTATTCCACTTTCTATTCCTATTACGCTTCCTATTCCTATTACGCTTCTTATTCCTATTACGCTTCTTATTCCTATTAGGCTTCCTATTCCTATTACGCTTCCTATTCCTATTACGCTTCCTATTCCTATCATGCTTCCTATTCCTATTCCACTTCCTATTCCTGTTACGCTTCTTATTCCTATTACGCTTCTTATTCCTATTAAGCTTCCTATTCCTATTACGCTTCTTATTCCTATTACGCTTCTTATTCCTATTACGCTTCCTATTCCTATTGCGCTTCCTATTCCTATTACGCTTCTTATTCCTATTACGCTTCCTATTCATATTACGCTTCCTATTCCTATTACGCTTCCTATTCTTATTACGGTTCTTATTCCTATTACGCTTCTTATTCCTATTCCACTTTCTATTCCTATTACGCTTCCTATTCCTATTACGCTTCTTATTCCTATTACGCTTCTTATTCCTATTAGGCTTCCTATTCCTATTACGCTTCCTATTCCTATTACGCTTCCTATTCCTATCATGCTTCCTATTCCTATTCCACTTCCTATTCCTGTTACGCTTCTTATTCCTATTACGCTTCTTATTCCTATTAAGCTTCCTATTCCTATTACGCTTCTTATTCCTATTACGCTTCCTATTCCTATTAGGCTTCCTATTCCTCTCATGCTTCCTATTCCTATTCCACTTTCTATTCCTATTACGCTTCTTATTCCTATTACGCTTCTTATTCCTATTACGCTTCCTATTCCTATTACGCTTCCTATTCCTATTACGCTTCCTATTCCTATTACGCTTCCTATTCCTATTACGCTTCTTATTCCTATTACGCTTCTTATTCCTATTAGGCTTCCTATTCCTATTACGCTTCCTATTCCTATTACGCTTCCTATTCCTATCATGCTTCCTATTCCTATTCCATTCCTATTCCTGTTACGCTTCTTATTCCTATTACGCTTCTTATTCCTATTAAGCTTCCTATTCCTATTACGCTTCCTATTCCTATTACGCTTCCTATTCCTATTACGCTTCTTATTCCTATTACGCTTCCTATTCCTGTTACGCTTCCTATTCCTATTCCACTTTCTATTCCTATTCCGCTTCCTATTCCTATTACGCTTCTTATTCCTATTACGCTTCCTATTGCTATTACGCTTCCAATTCCTATTACGCTTCCTATTCCTATCATGCTTCCTATTCCTATTACACTTCTTATTCCTATTACGCTTCCTATTCCTATTGCGCTTCCTATTCCTATTACGCTTCCTATTCCTATTACGCTTCTTATTCCTATTACGTTTCCTATTCCTATTACATTTCCTATTCCAATTACACTTCCTTTTCTACCTCTTTGACTTTTACTTTTGCTACACTTACAGCGTCAGCTCTCTCTTAGACAACAAGAAGAGAGAATGCTTGCTTGAATTAGGTCTCCTGATGGTGTATTAACAAGATTTCATTAGCTTTTATAGAGGACCTATCACCAAGTGAAAAGTGGCCAGTTGTTCTTATTTTATTCCCGCTGCTCCTATTTTTCTTTTATAAATTCACCATATGGGTGCACAGATATTGGCTATTTTTTAGTTCAATGTTGATGGCATTTACTATACCATGCTTGATCGCAAAGTAATAATGAAGAAGAGCCTAAGAACATGTCCTCGTAGAATCCAGTGGGCCAAGATCCTTTTGTAAATATCTTCATAATTAGCACCAAATATAAAGGCCCATTTCTCTGGAATGGTATGGCAGAGTTAAAAAAGAAGAAATAAGCAGCATATTCAGAGGAGCAGCGGGAATAAAATAAGAGCAAAAATGGGACACTTTTCTCCTGGCGACAAGTCCTCTATTGTAGCTCTCTGTGGTCATCTCCTACCTGTTTCTCACTCTATTGCCAAGTGCATCTGACATCAACAGGGTGGAAGTAAAGGGCTGCAGTAACCTGACACATTTCCTTGAGAGTGAATTAAGTTAATAAAATTCATTAAGTGATATTTTTTCCTTCCAGAATAGAGACGGAATTTTCAGCTGCACATAGCAAAGTAGCAGCTAATCGGTAGGACTAGATCTGTAACATCACGCTCTAAGGAATGATTCTACTTGAGCAGTGATAATAGTTTGGAAAGTAGAAGGATTTCCTATTTCTATTATAATAAATAACCTAAAAGTGACACTTTCTTTTCCACCACTGGGAGACAGGGGCAGCTTGTTTCTGCAATGTAACACAGGGCACTCATGGGCGAGTATACAGAAGCCACGGTTTCTTTGCCATGAGATAATAGGCAGTAGGGAAATGGCATTCATTTGGCCACCCTTATGATGACATCTCACTGGCTTACTGACCGCATCGTATGTGAATCTCCAGTGAAGCAGAGGAGGGAGGAGCTGGTGAGGATTAGAGCCAGGAAGGCGCAGGGTTGGTCGGGAAGTGCTTTGACACTCCCAGAGCTCTTAAGCCTCATTTGAATATGAAATTAAAAAAAGCTATTTTTTATTTTAGTCTGGGAGCAGCAGATTACAGAAATGAAAGGTATGGAGACATTATTTATTAGAAAGCAACATGGCCATATAAACACCGTGGGATGGGATAGGGGGCTTTGATTCCTTCAAGTAGTTCACCGTACACATAAAATTAGTATTGTAGAAAATCCCCCTTTAATAGCAATACCTTATCTGTATATGAAATTTCCAAATACAGTGTACATTTTTATATGAAGGTAATCACAGGCTTTATTTATCAGAACTGTCTGGCAATGAATCGATACCTTAAACTAGTTTGGGAGAAAACTGCACTGTGCTTAGTGGTTATGGATCATTTCCATTTTGATTCTGTATCTGAGACCCAATATTCACTTTGTACACAGATTTTCATTGTGGCTCCAAATGTTTAGTAAATTTGAATTATTTTAATTGATTGTTTCTTATAAAATTAAATTATGTTAAATGATATTAAATGTACATGCTTATAATATGTTAAGAGAATTACCTTTGTAATCATGTATTTTTGGCAGTGTTTTTTACATTTGTATTGTCTATTCATAGGAAAGGAAATTATAAAAAACTCATGTTATGACATGGAGGTGACAAATAAGAAAAAGAAAGGATATGATTTTATAGCATACAATGAAATATGACATTATTGTCTCACCATGACTAATTCACTTACCGCAATACCTAAGCAGCACTTTTCAAGAGATCCCCAGGCAACTGATAGAGATGTTCTAGGGCGCATTTTTCTTACATTACACTCTTAAATTTGTTTCTGTTTACATATCCATCAAAATGGACCATTTTTCGTATGTCATCCATTTGTTTTTGTTTTTTGTTTTTTTTTGTCATCTGTTTCTAAAGACAGAAGTAGGTAGCATGTCTGTTCTCTTGTTTCCTTGGACAGTTTGCAATGGATAATTTTAAAGAATGGATGTAAACCAGATTATTTTTTTTCTCCATTTTTATTGGATCCTCATCGACTTGAATGGCCATGTATTATCTGTTAAAAATAGGACATATACTGAGCTTAGCCGAATGGAGACAAGGATCCATTAAAAAATGGATGTTTGTAGGGATCTATTAAAATCAAGGGGTCAGTGTGCCATCCATCTTAAAAGAGATGTATGAGAAAAATGAGTGTGTGTATGTAGTCTTAAGAGAAGTTGTCAACGTTAGTAAATTACTTTATTTTTAGAATAGTTCTTAAAATAAAGCCAATGTATTTAACACTACTAGATCACCTGTAATCAGTGAGGCAATCCGGACGATAGTTTCCAATGGTTGAGCAATTACTGTATGATTTCTGAACCAGACAACTCATATCTCTAAAACTTACAATTTCAGTAAACTGGGGCCACTTTGCAAAGCAAATTAGTGGATAAATTGAACTATTTTATATTGTTTTTTTTACTCTACTCAATTGGAAAAAAAAAGTTAAAACAGCAATAAAATCAGACAATATACCAGACATATACTGTATGTCCCTGATCCATCAAGGCTGGAGTCAGTATACATGAAGAGTCTGCTGAAATAAGAGGTGTTCTTAAAGCACCACTCCAGTATTTTTTTTATTTCGGCGTTGGGAGTGGTACCACCAATCTAAGTTCCCTGCCCCTAGTAATATACTCATCAGCCACCGTCTATGAGAGGCAGAACATGCTTTAATGAATTTGGTGCATCTTTCAGCTTCCTTGTGCCAGCATAAAAAATGTACTCTAGTCAAAGAGTAAATTTCCGTCATAATCTATTCCACTTTAGTAGCTTAAATTATGATTCATTTGTCAGCAGTGCTCAGCCACGCTCCCTGCTTGCTAAGCTCCATCCACTGCTCAAAAATTTTTTATACAAAAATTCTGGTGCAAACGTTTTGATGAATCGGAGCCCAAAGTTTATCAGTCCAGTGTGTTCATTAGGACAGAGGTCCCCACCTTTTCCTTCCCTGTCAGTGGTGAATGACAAAATGCTTTGTATGTATGTATACACAGCAACCAGCCGTCAATCACTGTGAGCAAAAAAAATGGCAAAAGTCAAGGATAGACTGGAGGAGTCCTCTCCTAGTTAATACGCCGGACTCATAAATGATGTGTGTGATGTATTCTCTGATTCTGTTTTGGGAAATAGGAGAGCGAGACCGTAACAAAACTATGATACACATAAAAAGGGCAGCAAAGTCTGATGACAGATCTGCTTTTAAAAAGTTACTTTAGATTTACCATATTATAATCTTACCAGGACTATGTGTAACCATATTGACGGTTTATATCTAAAATTACGGGTTTGTCCTTTATTGAAAAAAAAAAACTTAAAGGGGTTGTCCACTACTAGGACAACCCCCTCTTAAGCTTAATATTCATCCCTGATAAAATAATAAAGCCTATACTCACCCCCCATGCTGGCTCCATTCCCGCGGTGTCGGGATTTGTGTTGTGAATTTGCTTTTTGCTCCCTCTAGTGGTTACTAGTTTTTTGACTCTGGTTTTTCTGTCATTCCTTTTATCCGCACCTGGGTCGTTAGTTAGGGGTGTTGCTATATAAGCTCCCTGGACCTTCAGTTCAATGCCTGGCAACGTAGTTATCAGAGCTAGTCTGCTGTGCTCTTGTCTACTGATCCTGGTTCCAGTTATATCAGCTAAGTCTGCCTTTTGCTTTTTGCTATTTGTTTTGGTTTTGTATTTTTGTCCAGCTTGTTCCAAATCTATATCCTGACCTTTGCTGGAAGCTCTAGGGGGCTGGTGTTCTCCCCCCGGACCGTTAGACGGTTCGGGGGTTCTTGAATTTCCAGTGTGGATTTTGATAGGGTTTTTGTTGACCATATAAGTTACCTTTCTTTATTCTGCTATCAGTAAGCGGGCCTCTCTGTGCTAAACCTGGTTCATTTCTGTGTTTGTCATTTCCTCTTACCTCACCGTCATTATTTGTGGGGGGCTTCTATCCAGCTTTGGGGTCCCCTTCTCTGGAGGCAAGAAAGGTCTTTGTTTTCCTCTACTAGGGGTAGCTAGATTCTCCGGCTGGCGCGTGTCATCTAGAATCAACGTAGGAATGATCCCCGGCTACTTCTAGTGTTGGCGTTAGGAGTAGATATATGGTCAACCCAGTTACCACTGCCCTATGAGCTGGATTTTTGTATTCTGCAGACTTCCACTTTCCTCTGAGACCCTCGCCATTGGGGTCATAACAGTTTGCCAGGCCAGTATTAAATGTTTAATGCATTGCAGAAGAGGGATTATAAGAAAGAAGATTCTGAGTTTTTTTTTTCTCCTTCCCCTTTACCTCAGAGTGGCTATGCTTGCTGCAGACATGAATGTCCAGACCTTGATTACAAGTGTGGACCAGCTGGCTACTCGTGTGCAGGGCATACAAGACTATGTTATCAGAAATCCTAGGTCAGAACCTAAAATACCGATTCCTGAACTGTTTTCCGGAGACAGGTTTAAGTTTAGGAATTTCGTGAATAATTGTAAATTGTTTTTGTCCCTGAGACCCTGTTCATCAGGAGATTCTGCTCAGCAAGTAAAAATTGTTATTTCGTTCTTACGGGGCGACCCTCAGGATTGGGCTTTTTCGCTGGCGCCAGGAGATCCGGCATTGGCTGATCTTGATGCGTTTTTTCTGGCGCTCGGTTTACTTTATGAGGAACCCAATCTTGAGATTCAGGCAGAAAAGGCCTTGCTGTCTATGTCTCAGGGGCAGGACGAGGCTGAAGTGTATTGCCAAAAATTTCGGAAATGGTCCGTGCTGACACATTGGAACGAGTGTGCACTGGCCGCTAATTTTAGAAATGGCCTTTCTGAAGCCATTAAGAATGTTATGGTGGGTTTTCCCATTCCCACAGGTCTGAATGATACTATGGCACTGGCTATTCAAATTGACCGGCGGTTGCGGGAGCGCAAAACCGCAAATTCCCTCATGGTGTTGTCTGAACAGACACCTAATTCGGTGCAATGTGATAGAAAAACCGCAAATTCCCTCATGGTGTTGTCTGAACAGACACCTGATTTAATGCAATGTGATAGAATCCTGACTAGAAATGAGCGGAAAATTCATAGACGCCGGAATGGCTTGTGCTACTACTGTGGTGATTCTACACATGTTATCTCAGCATGCTCTAAACGTATAGCTAAGGTTGTTAGTCCTGTCACCGTTGGTAATTTGCAACCTAAATTTATTCTGTCTGTAACTTTGATTTGCTCACTGTCATCTTATCCTGTCATGGCGTTTGTAGATTCAGGTGCTGCCCTGAGTCTCATGGATCTCTCATTTGCTAAGCGCTGTGGATTTACTCTTGAACCATTAGAAAATCCTATTCCTCTTAGGGGTATTGATGCTACACCATTGGCAGCAAATAAACCGCAGTATTGGACTCAGGTTACCATGTGCATGACTCCTGAACACCGCGAGGTGATACGTTTCCTGGTTTTACATAAAATGCATGATTTGGTCGTTTTAGGGCTGCCATGGTTACAGACCCATAATCCAGTCCTGGACTGGAAGGCTATGTCAGTCTCAAGTTGGGGCTGTCGTGGTATTCATGAGGATTCCCTGCCTGTGTCTATTGCTTCTTCTACGCCTTCGGAAGTTCCGGAGTATTTGTCTGATTATCAGGATGTCTTCAGTGAGTCTGAGTCTAGTGCACTGCCTCCTCATAGGGACTGTGACTGTGCTATAGATTTGATCCCAGGCAGTAAATTTCCTAAGGGAAGACTGTTTAATCTGTCGGTACCTGAACATACCGCTATGCGTTCATATATCAAGGAGTCTCTGGAAAAAGGACATATTCGTCCGTCTTCTTCCCCTCTTGGTGCGGGATTCTTTTTTGTGGCAAAAAAGGACGGATCTTTGAGACCTTGTATTGATTATCGGCTTTTAAATAAGATCACTGTCAAATTTCAGTATCCTTTACCGCTGTTGTCTGACTTGTTTGCCCGGATTAAGGGTGCCAAGTGGTTCACCAAGATAGACCTTCGTGGTGCGTACAACCTTGTGCGCATTAAGCAAGGTGATGAATGGAAAACCGCATTCAATACGCCCGAAGGTCATTTTGAGTACTTGGTGATGCCTTTTGGGCTCTCCAATGCGCCTTCAGTTTTTCAGTCCTTTATGCATGACATTTTCCGGAAGTATCTGGATAAATTTTTGATTGTTTATCTGGATGATATTTTGGTTTTTTCTGATAATTGGGATTCGCATGTGGAGCAGGTCAGGTTGGTCTTTAAAATTTTGCGTGAAAATTCTTTGTTTGTCAAGGGCTCAAAGTGTCTCTTTGGTGTACAGAAGGTTCCCTTTTTGGGGTTCATTTTTTCCCCTTCTGCTGTGGAGATGGACCCAGTCAAGGTCCGAGCTATTCTTGATTGGACTCAGCCCTCGTCAGTTAAGAGTCTTCAGAAGTTCTTGGGCTTCGCTAACTTCTACCGTCGTTTTATCGCTAATTTTTCTAGCATTGTGAAACCTTTGACGGATATGACCAAGAAGGGCTCCGATGTAGCTAACTGGGCTCCTGCTGCCGTGGAGGCTTTCCAGGAGTTGAAACGCCGGTTTACTTCGGCGCCTGTTTTGTGCCAGCCTGATGTCTCACTTCCCTTTCAGGTTGAGGTGGATGCTTCGGAGATTGGGGCAGGGGCCGTTTTGTCGCAGAGAGGCCCTGGTTGCTCTGTTATGAAGCCTTGTGCCTTTTTCTCTAGGAAATTTTCGCCTGCCGAGCGAAATTATGATGTGGGCAATCGGGAGTTGTTGGCCATGAAATGGGCATTTGAGGAGTGGCGTCATTGGCTCGAGGGTGCTAAGCATCGTGTGGTGGTCTTGACTGATCACAAAAATCTGATGTATCTCGAGTCTGCTAAACGCCTTAATCCGAGACAGGCCCGCTGGTCATTGTTTTTCTCCCGCTTTGATTTTGTTGTCTCGTATTTACCAGGTTCAAAGAATGTGAAGGCCGATGCTCTTTCTAGGAGCTTTGTGCCTGATGCTCCTGGAGTCGCTGATCCTGTTGGTATTCTTAAAGATGGAGTTATCTTGTCAGCTATTTCTCCGGATCTGCGACGTGTGTTGCAGAGATTTCAGGCTGATAGGCCTGAGTCTTGTCCACCTGACAGACTGTTTGTCCCGGATAAGTGGACCAGCAGAGTCATTTCCGAGGTTCATTCCTCGGTGTTGGCAGGTCACCCGGGAATTTTTGGCACCAGAGATCTGGTGGCCAGGTCCTTTTGGTGGCCTTCCTTGTCAAGGGATGTGCGGTCATTTGTGCAGTCCTGTGGGACTTGTGCTCGAGCTAAGCCTTGCTGTTCTCGTGCCAGCGGTTTGCTCTTGCCCTTGCCTGTCCCGAAGAGACCTTGGACACATATCTCCATGGATTTCATTTCTGATCTTACCGCTATCTCAGGGCATGTCCGTTATCTGGGTGATATGTGATCGCTTCTCCAAGATGGTCCATTTGGTTCCTTTGCCTAAGCTGCCTTCCTCTTCCGATCTGGTTCCTGTGTTTTTCCAGAACGTGGTTCGTTTGCACGGCATCCCTGAGAATATTGTGTCAGACAGAGGATCCCAGTTCGTTTCCAGGTTCTGGCGATCCTTTTGTAGTAGGATGGGCATTGATTTGTCGTTTTCGTCTGCTTTCCATCCTCAGACTAATGGACAGACGGAGCGAACCAATCAGACTTTGGAGGCTTATTTGAGGTGTTTTGTCTCTGCTGATCAGGACGATTGGGTGACATTCTTGCCGTTGGCTGAGTTTGCCCTTAATAATCGGGCTAGTTCCGCCACCTTGGTTTCGCCTTTTTTCTGCAACTCTGGTTTCCATCCTCGCTTTTCTTCGGGTCATGTGGAGCCTTCTGACTGTCCTGGGGTGGATTCTGTGGTGGATAGGTTGCAGCAGATCTGGAATCATGTGGTGGACAACTTGAAGTTGTCACAGGAGAAGGCTCAGCGCTTTGCCAACCACCGCCGCGGTGTGGGTCCCCGACTACGCGTTGGGGATTTGGTGTGGCTTTCTTCCCGCTTTGTTCCTATGAAGGTCTCCTCTCCCAAATTTAAACCTCGTTTTATTGGGCCTTACAAGATATTGGAAATCCTTAATCCTGTATCTTTTCGTCTGGATCTTCCTGTGTCGTTTGCTATTCACAATGTATTTCATAGGTCCTTGTTGCGGCGGTACATTGTGCCTGTAGTTCCTTCTGCTGAGCCTCCTGCTCCGGTGTTGGTTGAGGGCGAGTTGGAGTACGTGGTGGAGAAGATCTTGGATTCTCGCCTCTCCAGGCGGAGGCTTCAGTACCTGGTCAAGTGGAAGGGCTATGGTCAGGAGGATAATTCCTGGGTGGTCGCCTCTGATGTTCATGCGGCCGATTTAGTTCGTGCCTTTCATGCCGCTCATCCTGATCGCCCTGGTGGTCGTGGTGAGGGTTCGGTGACCCCTCACTAAGGGGGGGGTACTGTTGTGAATTTGCTTTTTGCTCCCTCTAGTGGTTACTAGTTTTTTGACTCTGGTTTTTCTGTCATTCCTTTTATCCGCACCTGGGTCGTTAGTTAGGGGTGTTGCTATATAAGCTCCCTGGACCTTCAGTTCAATGCCTGGCAACGTAGTTATCAGAGCTAGTCTGCTGTGCTCTTGTCTACTGATCCTGGTTCCAGTTATATCAGCTAAGTCTGCCTTTTGCTATTTGTTTTGGTTTTGTATTTTTGTCCAGCTTGTTCCAAATCTATATCCTGACCTTTGCTGGAAGCTCTAGGGGGCTGGTGTTCTCCCCCCGGACCGTTAGACGGTTCGGGGGTTCTTGAATTTCCAGTGTGGATTTTGATAGGGTTTTTGTTGACCATATAAGTTACCTTTCTTTATTCTGCTATCAGTAAGCGGGCCTCTCTGTGCTAAACCTGGTTCATTTCTGTGTTTGTCATTTCCTCTTACCTCACCGTCATTATTTGTGGGGGGCTTCTATCCAGCTTTGGGGTCCCCTTCTCTGGAGGCAAGAAAGGTCTTTGTTTTCCTCTACTAGGGGTAGCTAGATTCTCCGGCTGGCGCGTGTCATCTAGAATCAACGTAGGAATGATCCCCGGCTACTTCTAGTGTTGGCGTTAGGAGTAGATATATGGTCAACCCAGTTACCACTGCCCTATGAGCTGGATTTTTGTATTCTGCAGACTTCCACTTTCCTCTGAGACCCTCGCCATTGGGGTCATAACAGATTTGCAGAACTCCAAACTGAAAGCTTTCCTTTTGCTGTGAAGGTGCAGGTGATGCGCTGGGACAGGTGAGAAGAATGTGTTTTATTTTTATTTTAAGCTGTCCCAGGCCCTTTAAAAAAGAATATGCAATTTGTAGGAAATTTGTACTGAGTTTGATTTGTTACAGATTGATATACCAAAAAGGAAAAATGCGGGTGTGATGCGCTGCTGCATTTCTAGGTCGAATTTAGCTCTTCCCTCCATGGGAGAGGTTCCTCCGACCTATAACGCATTGGGAATTTACTTCAGTCTATGTCTATTAATCTGAAGCCTATAAATTCTTTACCAGCAGCACAGCACACCTGCATTTCTCCCTTTTGGTATATATCAACTTTGGTTTATCCAACCAATGGAGCAGCAGCAGCTGGGGTATTGCTATCTAAGGCTATTCTAGTGCTGTGGTTTCACAACATCACAAGGTGAGCGCAAAAAACGCAATAAAACTGCATGATATTTGGTTAATGCTCTTTGTGCGCTCTTTGTTAATCCCTAGTCTATCAAATTGTTACAGATTGATGCCCTTATCTCTACTGAATTCTTCTTCTAGAATCAGTGGCACACCTGTCCATTTTTTGTCTTGTTTTTTAAGTCTAATCTGGGGTCGGAGCTGCAATACCACACATAGCCTGTGCACAGGTGTGGCACTGTTTTGGGAGGAAAGCAGCCCTGTATTTCTACTTCTGATTTCTTATCTGTACACATGCAATTGTTATAATGAGGCCTTGTATAACATCGCACTTTATATATTTGACACGGAAAAATGTCAAAAAGTACCATTTATTCCTAAAATATAGTTAACATTTAGACAAACTAATGAACGTCGTTATCTTTGTTTTTTTGGGGCCAACACAAATGATATCTCTAAATTAGCATTTTTTGGAGTCTGGTAGCTTCCGACATACTGCTCTTTCACAATGGTAATCCTTTTGATGCAGGAACAGCAGTAATATGTACTCTTTCAGTGCCAAGGAAAGCCGAGCCGCGCTTTACAATACAACGGAGTCACAAAGCCTACTGCCGTGAGGGAGTTAACTGTAGGCTTAATGATTCTGGAGGCAAATGATATTTTGTAAAGAAAATAAATGTGTGTAGACTTAGCGACTACACAGATTTCCAATTTAATATTAGATTTTGCTTTATTCATGGCCGCCCCCCGCAGTCACCATTTTATAAAACTGCTTCATTTTAGCAGCTCTTCTTCCACCACAAATCAAAGGGTTCAAACCTTCTGCAAACAGAGATGTATAATCGATTGCACATCCCAACGTGCTCCGCAAATTGCATCAGTAACATATTGAACAACTGACAAAATACAATTGCCGAGTGTCTCAGATATTATCTTAATGGAGCCGAGTTGCAAATTTCAATAACTTTCATATCCCTCGCCCTGAACGTAACGACAGCGCTCATGCCGCGTAGCTACTAATGTCAAATTGTGTGCAGCAGGCTAGCAGTTTATCGAGGCCATGAGGGCATGATTTAGTTGTGTGATTTGGCACTAATATGGTGGTACCACAGCAATGCACCCCTACAGATGTACAAAGCTATGCTGCACTTTACTTTTAAATTACCCATCGAGGAGTCAATAAACACAGCAGGATCTGCTTCTCTTCTACCAATCAAGCAGATGGTAAACTGCACAGAGAGGAAAAAGAAGTTGCTATTATTGTCAAAACCTAGTATTTCAAACTACCCCAAAAAAGATTTAACTAAAGACAGCACACTTCAATCTTCCCTTTTAATAATTGATGTTCCAGCTCCAGCAGTTTTTGAGAAAATTGCCACGTTCTGAAAGAACCTTGGACACTTTGCCCTAAAAGAGCAAATTATATACGTGTCCCCTGAAATACCTCCACGTTGCTTTTCATGGGAGCCATGCTTGGATGCTTTCTAAGTATTGGTGAGTGTCGTATACAGAAATGTAGAGAAAATAGCATATTGTACAGAATCCCACTGGATGAAAGACTCCTACGGTGCAAAATGCTGCTGACGCTTATTGCATGGGAATACATTTACATTACCGTATCACTTGACATGATAACAACACGTGGGGAAATTCTGTTTTATGCCATTTATGGTTTCTTTTGCAGAATAGCATATGGATATGCCATTACTTAAAGTATGTCTCTTTAATTCTTAATTATAATGCAGATGTAACAAAACTTTGGCAACTGGATGGCAATATTCATGTATTATTGTTGATATTGGCGGAAAGCAATTTAGTATCTCCGCTTACTATATCAAGAGTTTAAAGGGTTCGTCATACAAAGAAAATTCGTGACTTATCCTCCTCATAAATGTCTCATGTCTGGGGAACCCACCACCTGGACATCCACATTCTCTAAAACAAGGTCTTCAGACCCCTGTTCCTACTCACTTTAGTTAGGTGAAAATTAAGCAAAGTGACAAGCAAGTATGTGCAATACTGATCAAAACCTATGTGACCAATGGAAAGCAGAATACTGTTTCCTTTCAGCCCATTGACATTGAATGGAGCGACCTTATTATTATACTCACTTATACACAGTAGCTCCATTAAAGCATCAGCATTTTACAGACTTCATCAACACTTTCCCCTTTAGGCTGACAATCTAAATTCCCTATTAATATGTCTTCAGAGAGTGAGAGGAAACCCACGCAAACACAGGGAGAACATACTTGCAGATGCTATCCTTGGTGGGATTTAAACCCATGTCCCCAGTGATGCAAAGCTACAGTGATAACCACTGAGATACTGTGCTGCCTTAAAACTTTGCACAGGCTTAACTACTACTCATTCTAACTCCTGTGTACTATGTTTATGTAGGAATGGCAGGCATGGTACTGCATAAGGAGCGTGCCTTTGACTGTGGAGCCCATATGACTAAAGCTAATAAAATACTGTTAGTGCCCAATTCCCCCCCTCGCACCACTCCCCTTGGTGATGCACTAATTGGGATGCCCAGCCATCCAATGGTTCTTAAAGGAGAAGGTTCCTATGGCCTCACCTACAGGGGGTTAAATTCAGGTGTCCGGGCCTTCAACTTCCTTTTTCCTCCGGCGGACACCTGAACCTGGAAACGTTTGATAGGGGGGTTGGAGTCCCTTGTAGGTCATGCACGGGATCCTCCATGGCAGAAGAAGCGGAGGAGGGCAAAGGTTCTTAACCGCTCATTGGCCAACTCGCCTGTCAATCGTGGACAGGATCTCGGCAATGAGCAGCCCGTTACGAAATGTAATTGCCTTTTCTCTGCTTATGTAATTAATAAACTGTGACCGACCTGTTTGGCCCATCTAGGCCTGTTTGTGATCCATTACGGGATTGATAGGGGGGAGGCACTGTTTATGACACACGGGTCTCAGTAGTCTGGCAGGCATGGTGCTTCATAAGGAACATGCCTCTGACTGTGGAGCCCATATGACTAAAGCTAATAAAATACTGTCAGTGCCCAATTCCCCCCTCGCACCACTCCCCTTGGTGATGCGCTAATTGGGATGCCTAGCCATCCAATGGTTCTTAAAGGGGAAGGTTCCTATGGCCACACTTACAGGGGGTTAAATTCAGGTGTCCAGATCATCAACTTTCTTTTTCCTTCAGTGGACACCTGGACCTGGAAACGTTTGTCCCACCCTCCCTCCCTTATAGATGTCAAGGGGGTGTAAATTACCATATTACCTGGTGGATAGATGTATATGTGTATTTAAAAAAAAAGATACTAAGACAAATTGGAAGAAGCGGAGGAGGGCAAAGGTTTGTAACCGCTCATTGGCCAACTCGCCAGTTGATCTCTGACAGGATCTCGGCGATGAGGTGCCTGTTACGAAATGTAATTGCTTTTTCTCTGCTTACTCTGGCCGACCTGTTCGACCCATCTAGGCATGTTTATGTTTCATTACGGGATTGGTGGGAGGGGAGAAGGCACTGTTTATGACACACGGGTCTCCACAGTCTGAGCATCAACGTCTTAAGACCTATGCTACTGATTAGTTGGTTGCTGATCTTCCACTTTGTCTTCTTCCTTCTATTCTTCTACCTCAAATTCCTTCAAAAATACAGTAAGGCTCGTAGTGATCCTATATCAACTATTATGTGGATAGTTAATAAATGTCTATTGTTTGTGAGGCAGTGAGGGGAATCATATATGAGGGTCGTGCCCCAGGATGTGCATAGAAATATACTGGACCCGCCCGCTGAAGAATGATGTAATTTCAGCCACTGCTGTGGTTACAATGCAAAATAAAAGAGAGTGGATTTTGTCAAACTATTTGACCAAGTCAGATTTAGGAAAACTTGACAATGGCTTTTATTTTTGGAGAGATCTGTAGGAGGGTAGTGGGACGAATTTCTCCCTCCACTTTGGGTCTTGGGAGTGGCCTGTATTCACAATTTAAATGTTCAGTTAAGGTTTGGATGTGTCAGTATTGGTTTGCAAGCATCAGGCTCTGTGCAGGACAGGTCTGTGTGAGGCTGAACACAGGCCATAGCCGGAAAAAGCAAAGCCATTAATGCACCCACGAGTGATACAACAGTGCAGTCGTCCACCGCAACAGATTGAGAAGGACTGTTATGAACAAGCCAGCTGCGAAAGGGAGGAAAACGTTTGAGTTATTTTTGCCAAAATAAAGACGTTTAAGTTGATCTATCCTGGGCCACTACCTCATTACCGACCTGTCATGAAAGCCGCTGCCTTACATATGGTGGAGAATGCAGGGAGTATGAACTAAGGCATACAGCAAAGAAAGCTGTATGTCCATGATTAAGCCTGCAATGTTACAAACTAGGCTTGTGGACAACATGGAGGAACTACAGCTGGTCCTCACCAATGTGCAGCAGAAGTTTCAGCAGCAACAACAACAGCTGCGGCAGATGTACCAGCAGCAGCAGACTAGCAATTTGATTCTGCAACAGATTCTGGCCCTGTGAAAGACGCCCCATCACTGACCCCGGTCGGAAAGTAAGGTCAGCGCTGAGGAAGATGAGTCCGGAGGACCACGTGGAAGCTTTCCTCACCATGTTTGAACGCACAGTGCAGCGGGAGAGCTTGCCAATTTTCCAGTGGGCTGAAGTGGTGGCCCTGTTCCTGATAGGAGACTCCTAGAAAGCCTACTTTGCCCTCAGTTGGGAGGACGCCCAGGACTATGGGAAACTCAAAGGTGATATCCTTGCCTGTCTGGGATTAATACACATAGGTGCTTGTCACAAAATTAGAATATCATCAAAAAGTTAATTTATTTCAGTTCTTCAATACAAAAAGTTAAACCTTTTTGTGGGACAGCTCAACTCCAGCATCCCATTCAGACCCTAACACAGGAAAGGGTGATAGAGATAAATGCGGTGGCTCAGCAACTGGTGGCAGAAGTGGTTTTTCAGCGTATGGCAGTCAACCAAGAGTTGCTATATTGGGTTGTCAAAATCTGGTACACGCCAATCGTAGCGCCAGGCGGTGCTTGAGATGGCCCACAAACACATGCTGGATGATCACCTAGGGGTTAAAAAGTCACAAGAGCATATTCTTAAACGATTGTTTTGGCTCGTAATTTATTCTGAGGTACGGGGGTTTTATGTGTCATGCCCAGAGTGTCAGCTGACCAGGTCCTTTAAAAAAGGGAATCTTGTATTACTTTTGGTGTAAGCTCATAACCAAGTGACAAGGGCCATATGAAATCCGGGAAAAGTTTGGGAATGTGAATTACAGGGTATATTAGCCCAGGTAGAGGCAACTATATAATGTAAATCTGTTAAAAGTGTGGAATGACCTGGAATGTATGGTTACAGATGCTACTCCGGTCATTTCGACTGTGGATCATCCACCACCGGCCCGAGAGGAGGCCAGGAACGAGGTAAAGGTAAGTGATGCTCTCTCTAAACAGCAGTGACGGGAGTCTCAGAAACTAATGCAGCAGAATACAGATTATAATTCTCAGAACTGCCCGGCTGTATATTTTTGATACATCATGACATTGATAAGGGTATGAATGAAACCGTGCCATCTTTGGTGGCCCTGAGGCTAGCCATCATGGCTGAGGTGAAACAAATTAACAAGTTAGGAGTTATTGAGGAGTCCAGGAGTAAGTGGGCTAGTTCCATTGTACTTATTCCAAAGCCAGTCGGATAATTACAATTTTGTAACGATTTCCAAAAAAATTTAATGAGGTGTCAAAATTTGACCTTTATCCTAAACCCCGGGTGGATGAGCTGATTGAGAGACTGGGGAAGGCCCAGTACTTCACGGCTCTCGATCTGAGGAACCGACATTAACGCTCGCGAAACACATTTCGAGGTATGTGGCCGCAGCCTGGGAAGGAGTCATCTCATAATGGATAACTAACCCTTTGATATTTTTACTATAATCTTGTTATAACAAAAACCAGAGTTTTTCTATTACTGTGATACATAGGCTTTATTTTAACATGGTTTGATCTGGGTTGACTTGCTCAGAGTCTCTCAGTTATTGTTGGGGGACTGCTTAATTTGACCCATTATCTTACCATGTAGCCATTCATATAAAACTCGTCAATATTGTTTTGTAAACAGTGTTTTGTTTATTTGTCCTGGTTCTAGTCTCCGGCCACTGTAGCATTGTCACCTTTGTGGATCATCTATTTACTATATATTCATATATATGTAGAAGATATTTTTAATAAGATTTGTGTATTATTTATATATCTAAAAAAAAATGTTTGTATACATAAAATCATATTTCATAATATATGGTGACTCAGGTCCTCCTTTTTTGAAGATTGTTGGCAGGTGCCTCTGACAGTCTGCGAAAGAAAAGACCACCTTCATTACACCGAAAGGTCTATGTCATCTTGCTTTTTGGGTTACATGGGGCCCCAGTCATGTTCCAGAGGCTGATGAACATAGTTTTAAAGCCCCATCAGAAGTATGCTTCTGCATATTTGGGTGATAGTATCATCCTTAGTACTGACTGGCATACCCACTTGTCCCAGGTGCAATTAGTAGTAGATTTGCTCCGAGGCTTGACGGTGAATTAAAAAAATGTGCAATAGGTCTTGATGAAGCCAGGTACTTGGGGTTCGTGATTGGTCAGGAGGTTATCAAACCCCAAATAAACAAAATCAAGGCCATTCAAAACTGACCCTGGCCTCTTACTACAAAACAGGTAAGAGCGTTCCTCAAAATCATTGAGTATTACCGATTTTTTATATCTCATTTTGACAAGAGATCGGCACCCTTGACCGTCTCTTGAAGGGAAGGAAATAAGTTATGGTTCAGTGGAACCCTCAGGCGGAGGAAGCATTCAAATCCATGAAGTTAACAAAGAAGCTGTAGGTGAGATCAGAGCAAATAGTGTCTTATTTGAGAAATACAGTAAGCTTTGCACTCAGATTAAACTCACCTATTCAATCTGTTAAAAACGCATATACTGTAGAAAGATCAGCTGCAGAAGATCCACGGGTCAGCAAGCGACCATCAGACACCAGACTGTAAAGTGAGTTAGTGGACAAATTCCGTGCTGCCAACAGAATTGAGACATGTATCCTAGTATGGTGGTTTATTTCAACACATTTCAAACAAAATAATTACTTCTTCTTCAGGAAAAAACACGTGTTTTTTGCTTCATCATGCAAACGGATGCCTCTGAGTTAGGCCTAGGAGCGATTTGTCACATGAGGTTAAAAGAGAAGAACATCTGGTCACCTACTTTAGTAGGAAACTTCCCATGGCAGAAGAAAATGATAGCCTAGTGGAGAAGGAGTGTTTGGTCATTAATTGGGCCTTGGACCCCTACATTATTATTTACTTGGGTGACTGTTTCACTTATTAATTGTTCACTTTACTTTTGGTCTAGAAGACAAATGCCAAGGAGAGGAATGATCCAGACAAGAGATGGTTTCTGTTATTGCAAAACTCTGTAGGAAGTTAGTGGGATGGATTGCTCCCTCCACTCGGTCTTGGGAGTGGCCCATGTCCTCAAGTCACATTTAAACTTTCAGTTAAGGTTTGGGTTCTTCAGTATTGATTTGCAAGCATCAGAAAAGGAGTTTTGTGTAGGACAGGTTTGTGTGAGACTGAATGTAGGAAAGACCTGTGTGATACTGAACACAGGCCAAAGCCCGTGAGATAGACTATTACAGATTATCTGGCTGTGAACCGGAGGTTAATGTTCGAGTTATTTTTGTAAGTTTCCAAAATAAAGACTTTTAAGTTAAACTATCCTGGGTCGCTGCCTCATTACTGCACTGTCGTGAAAGCCGTGCCTTACATGTGGTACAACCCCTTTAAGAGAAGACCATAGCTGTAAAGGTGATGGACTGTGTTGTGGTGTTCCTGACCGTGAACACACCAAACGCGTCGTGTGTATTATGTCATGCGTCTTTGTATATATTGTGTCATGGGAATTGTATTGCATTGTTGTGTTTGCCAGTGTAATGCATAGGAATCCAAGAAGTATTGTTTCTCCTTGTGGAGAGTGACATGTTAAGGGTCATTCCATGGTAGTTTACGTTACAACACAATATAGTAACTTACGTTACAAAGATGATGGTAACTTACCTTACAATAAGTTTAATCCAATGGATGGTAACACATTGTAACGTAAGTTACCATCAGCTTAGTAACGAAAGTTACTATAATGTGCGGTAACGTAAGTTATCTATATTTCTTGTAATAAAAACTGTTGCTTTTAACTTGAGAGGTTAAAATAATTTTTTTAAAGTTGCTGGGACTATGGTGTTTTACTACAATAAAAATAGTGCTTCACCCCTGTTTACCAGAACAGAAAATTTGACTCATGAAGGACAATTGCCTTTCCTTTTTTTGTAATGTAAGTTACCAAGTATTAACACTGTATTTTGTATTTAATTTTATTGTTGAAAATCAAACTGTGTTGAAATCTATTCAGAATAGTTTAATGTACAATATGCATTCACTCCTTTTTGTGCCTGCCTTCAAAGAACAGTTTGTGGCCAGTTTTTGGCTTGTGAATGTAACCCAAGTTACCATAGAATGACCCTTAAGCATGTCGATGTGAGGAGACTTAAAAGCCGCAATGCACTGGCACTAGAGTTCTAGTCCTCTTCCTCTCTGAAGAGACAATTTGCAGTGTAATGTATAGAATTTTACAAGTATTGTTTATATAATATGCATAGTGTGTAGTGTTAGGACTAGCCCACAGTGGGAGGGCTTAGTCATGGGGACATGGCTGTGCTTCCTGGATAGAGTTAGAGTTTTGAGAGTAACAAGTGTGCAGTTCTGCCAAGGGGTGATCCACATCTAGAAGAGACTGGAGCGAGGAATAGCGAGATCCTAAAGAGAGTTAGTGATGAGACTGAGAGACCTTCCAAAAGGCGATATCGGTTAAGATGCTGGCACACAAGAAACCCAAGAGCTTGATAGTGCCGAAGGTAATGGACCTAAAGAGGACTGAGCGTGTAGAACTAGTGGGTGTCCCAGGTAGTAGATCCAGGGGCGCTGATGGACTGGTCTTATGATGCATTTCCGTTGCGTCGAGTTAAATGCCGCTGTCAACATCACAATTCCACCTGTGGCTGTTAGGAGCACATGACAGCTGATGTAATCAGCTGTCTTGTACTTGGAAAAATGTGGGATCCAGCACTGAGGAAAAGCCACAGGAGAGAGCCAAAGGAGAGACATGTCCTATTACGTATATATACGCATAGGTTGTGAATGGGTTGACATTGCAAATTGGAAACAGTAACATATTATCTTGCTCCTATATATACCAGACTTCTGTTATTTTTAGACTTGGTGAATTGGATATGCGGCTTTTGTCACTAATTGCTTTTCTTTTGTTCCCTACAGGTAAAAGTGACCCATTTTGTGTAGTAGAATTGAACAATGACCGTCTGATGACACACACAGTGTACAAGAACCTAAATCCAGCGTGGAAAAAAGTCTTTACCTTGTAAGTTTTATTTTATAATTATAGGTGATGATATTTAAAGAGTTACTGCAACTTCAAGTAACTTTTCAGAATAAGCTGTCCTGTGTGTACACGCATTTTCATCAGTTTTTCCATCCACATGCTCTATTTCTTAATTTGCAATCCACTCTGAGCTGGTGGGAGAAGACTAGCTGCCATGATCTCCTTGAAGCACACCGCAGTACACAAGGATGGACTTCTTTAGAGGAGTGGAGGAAATTATTAAGCAGTCTTAAGCTATCTGGATGTGAATCAAGCTATGGGGTGAAGTAAAAACTTGTTAGGAAGATAAATCTCAACTTGATGTTTTCATGGGCCCCTATGCCTGAATCCTTTCCCTTCTCCTCACTCCTCCTCTCCATAGACCATAATGGGCTGTGTGACATAAGACCACAGTGAGCTAACAGTCTTTTCTGAGAGAAGGATATGAGCTGGGTTTTTTCAGAGTGAATGATAAGATCAGGAGGCAGGGGGAGGGAAATAAGAGGCTGAAAAGTGGGGGAGGAAGCAGAATTCTCTGATAAGATATATTGCAAATTTTCTTATATTCACCTGTAATATTAATTTATACAAAGTTTGATGCATTTTAAGTGCAATAGATATTTGTGAGAAATATTTCTAATTAATTTTAACATTGATGTACAGTAATTTGTAAAATTTAAATAAAGGTAAAACTGGATTGGTTATGAAGATATGAAGATATTATGAAGATATTCTAAAATAAACCAGCAGATTTTTGTTTTACTACTTTGGTGGCCACAAACATGGTTTATGAAAAAATAGTTATTCATGTATCATAGTATTGTCATTGTGTACAGTATCATTGGCATCTATTCTATAATTAAAGTCATACAGGGCTCTTGATAAATGTGACTTTCTATTGAAAAGTTTCTAGAATTTGCTGTGCCAGGTTGACCTGTATTATTTTTCACTTTTGTAAAATAAACCACTATAGTAATACATTAAAGGGGTTGTTCTCTACTAAACAAAGCCCTAGTACTAGCTGCAGGAAGGAGAAAAAAATATTAAAAAGCAAAACTCACTTTTTGTAACTGGAGCCACTCCTGCAAGAGAATGGCAGAGCATGCAACATAGGGCATGCAATGGAAGAGCGGCGCCGATCCAGGATTTTTTTTTACCTCCTTCCTTGGTATTTATAATCTTCAGACCTCAGTTTTTCTCATACTGAGTTCCAAATCCCCTGCATAGATGTAGACTTACGTGTAAAATTATCGCTGCTCTTGTGCTAAAAAGAGTGTTTAAAAGAAATGTGTCTTCAGAAAATTACCTTTTGTTTAAACCAAGTTATTTATTTAGGCCGGTGTCACACTTGCGTGTGCAATGCTAGGAACTCGCGTGAGTCACTCGCCTCAATACCTGGCACTACCGCCGGCGATTCAGACCAGAGCATTCAGCTGCATAGAAATATATGCAGCCACACTCTCCGGTCCTGAGTTCCAGCAGTGCCGGGTATTGAGGCGAGAGACTTGCGTGAGTTTCTCGCATTGCAGTTTCGAGTGTGACACCGGCCTGAAAGAGGTTATCTACTTTGACAAACTCTTCTTAATAGGTCTGCAGCACAGAACAAAATTAAAAATAGAAAATCCGGTCTGGCTTTGACTGCAGGCGGCCAGGTGACATAGTTATGTTGTAAAATGGCCAAGAGCTGTAGTCATGATCGAGCTGCTGTTTGATTACCCTATGGCACTTTACAGAAAAATAGTGTCCCAGTCCCAGTGTGCTGTCAGGTTTGGGGTGGATCACACTCACTTGTTGGCGGCAGGCCTCAGCTGTCTCCAGGTCTCCATCCTCAGGAGCCGCCGCACGCAATTCAGGGGACACCAAGTTCATTGCAACAAGCAAACGTTTACTGTTCAGTTCACGGTCATCAGGGTGAGTACTTAGGGTACCGTCACACATTGAAATTTCCATCGCTACGACGTTACGATTCATGACGTTCTAGCGATATCGTTACGATATCGCTGTGTCTGACACGCTACTGCGATCAGACACCCTGCTGAGAATCGTACGTCGTAGCAGATCGTTTGGAACTTTCTTTCGTCGCTTGATCACCCGCTGACATCGCTGGATCGTTGTGTGTGACAGCGATCCAGCGATGTCTTCGCTTGTAACCAGGGTAAACATCGGGTAACTAAGCGCAGGGCCGCGCTTAGTAACCCGATGTTTACCCTGGTTACAAGCGTAAACGTAAAAAAACAAACCGTACATACTCACCCGTCGGTGTCCTTCAGGTCCCTTGCCGTCTGCTTCCTGCTCTGAGTGCCGGCCGGAAAGTGAGAGCAGATCACAGCGGTGCTGCGCTCTGCTCTCACTGTACGGCTGCACTCAGAGCAGGAAGCAGACGGCAAGGGACCTGAAGGACACCGACGGGTGAGTATGTACTGTTTGTTTTTTTACGTTTACGCTGGTAACCAGGGTAAACATCGGGTTACTAAGCGCGGCCCTGCGCTTAATTACCCGATGTTTACCCTGGTTACCCGGGGACTTCGGCATCGCTCCAGCGCCGTGATTGCAACGTGTGACCGCAGTCTACGACGCTGGAGCGATGATTATACGACGCTGCGACGTCACGAATCGTGCCGTCGCAGCGATGAAAATTTCAATGTGTGACGGTACCCTTAGACTTACAGCGGCATAGAGGGAGTACACATGATCAAATTCATAAAACAATTATTAAAGAGTTTATTAAATACACCAATAACACATGCATAAAACACAAAGAATTAATGTCACTTGTTCACAAGAGAGTAGAGGGTAAATGAGTCTGGTTCAGACTCAAAAGCCCAATACAGAAACCATTAACCCTTTTACAATAATGCCAATTGTGGATATCACGCAGCTAAATAATATGTAGATGTGACAATCTAAACATGAAATCAAAATCTGTGACATAACATATATATTGAATCTGGGAACACATATAGTGGTGTAGTAACCTCAAATATATTTGATGCACATAAAAATTATAGCACCATGAATCCAAGATATATATCTTAAAACATATATAGAAGGTATAGTGGTCTTCAGCATTTCCTAAGTACAGGCATTATCATATTATCATGGTAATAATGTACCATATTTTTCGGATTATAAGACGCACTTTTTTCCTCCAAAAATTTTGAAGAAAATAGGAGGGGGGGGGGGGTGTCTTATAGTCCTGATGAACCAGCTCTGGCTGTGAAGGGGAAGTGGGGGAGCGGCATTGGCGGAGCGGCAGGTCACAGGAGGCTGAAGCCAGCTTCGGCTAACACCTGTGCCCACTGCTAAAGAGAAATTAATATTCACTGCAGGGCAATGAATATTCATTTCTTTTTAATAGTAGTATCTTGGTATGATTGGCCCCAACCCCGATTCTGGTATACATGCCCCATCCTTATGATTGGCCCTCATCCTCATCCTGGTATGCGTGGCCCCATCAGAAAACATTAACAATAACGAACCATTACACACCTTCCCGGCGCTCCCTCGCAGCGTCCTGCTCCATTGCCAGCAGCTGCTTTATGCTTGTAAGCAGCGCATGACAGAGACGTCTTGCGCTGCTCACAAGCGGAGCACAGCTGCTGGAATACTCACTGCTCTGCACGCTGGGACTGTGCACGCAGAGAGCCGTGAGTATTCATTGCTCTTCAGTAGCGCGCACAGTGTCAGCCACTAGCTTTTTGCTGCTACAGGCGGTCATGTGTGCCACTACTTAAGAGAAATGAATATTCACCTCTCTCCACGCCCAGAGAGGTGAATATTCATTTCTATTAAGTAGCGTCACATGTGACCCCCGGCAGCTACAGGAAGCTGGCGGCTGACACTGCGTGCTACTGAAGAGCAATGAATACTCACTGCTCTCTACACGTACAGTCCCGGCGTGCATAGCATTGAGTATTCCGGCAGCTGTGCTCTGCTTATTAGCAGCTCATGATGTCCCTGCCATGCACGGCTTACAAGTATATAGCAGCTGCTGGCATCAAAGCAGGACACTGCGAGGGAGCACCGGGAAAGTAAGTGTAATTTTTTTTTTATGTTTTCTGATGTGGCCATGTATACCAGGATAAGAATGGGGGCCATGCATACCAGGACCGGGATGTGGGCAAATTATACCAGAATAGGAATGGGGCCATTTATACTAGGAAGATATGGGGGTCCTGCATACCAGGATAAGGATCGGGTCCATGCATACTAGGATGAGATGTGCCCTGCATACCAGGATAGGGATAGGGCCATGCATACTAGTATAAGGATGAGGGTGATCATTCCTACCAGGATAGGGATAACATAGTAACATAGTTAGCAAGGCCGAAAAAAGACATTTGTCCATCCAGTTCAGCCTATATTCCATCAGAATAAATCCCCAGATCTACGTCCTTCTAAAGAACCTAATAACTGTAAGATACAATATTGTTACGCTCCAGGAAGACTTCCAGGCCTCTCTTGAACCCCTCGACTGAGTTCGCCATCACCACGTCCTCAGTCAATGAATTCCAGATTCTCACTGCCCTAACAGTAAATAATCCTCTTCTATGTTGGTGGAAGAGGGCTATGCACACCAGGATAGGGATGAGGGGGCATGCATACCAGGATAGGGAGGAGGGGGCATGCATACCAGGATAGGAATGAGGGGGCCATGCATACCAGGATGGGGATGAGGGGGGCATGCATACCAGGAGAGGGATGAGGGGGTATGCATACCAGGATAGGGATGAGGGGGTCATGCATACCAGGATAGGGATGAGGGGGTCATGCATACCAGGATAGGGATGAGGGGGCATGCATACCAGGATAGGGATGAGGGGGCCTTGCATACCAGGGTAGGGATGAAGGGGTAATGTGTAAAAGGGTGAGGATGAGGGGACCATATATACCAAACCAGGATAGGGGATATTAAGTATAGAATTGACCACATTTTTTGCTTCAATTTTTTTTCCCTAATTTCCTCCTCTAAAACCTAGGGGCGTCTAATGGTCCGGTGCATATGTACATATGTAAATTACCATAGCTAGCACGTATTCCTACTGGTAATAATTACCTGCAGCCATGATGTAGAAATGGGCTAGGAACACCTTGACACGTGTTTCACCGACTCCTGTGATTTCATGGGTGGTGTTAGTTAGTAGGTACCTCATTCCCCTTGCTCTGCAATGACCTTTGCACAGGAAACAGTGCATGCCTAGAAAACTATCACATAGAAATCAGTTCATGTGACTGATGGAAACTGAATCTCTGAGTGCTATTAATAGAGATTCAGGCAAGATGGCTGTCCCCATAATGATGCACAAAAATAGAATAAGAAAATCTACAATCAAAAGATAAAAGCGTTTCATTATCAGTTTTTACTGATAAAAAGCAGTTTTTGAAATCAACACTGTCTGTGCAGGTTATTTGGACCATTTCATTATAAAAAAAAACAGCACCAACCATTATAAAGATTTGAGCTAAATAAATCAGCCCTGAATATTGTACTAAAAAATAACTTGGTGTTAAAAGGTTGGATACAAATGTAAATAAACACAAAGGTGGTTTTCTGCTGATTCTTTATACTGGTCATCATCTGTAAAATAAACAGTGACCTAGGAGACAACTACCCTTCTACCATCCTTGCCAGCCTTGTGTCATTCTTTATGTAGCAGAGAAAATTGCATTGAGTTCCATTAGTTTCTACATATTGTTTAAACTCCCCAAGGAATAGCTGCAAGAAGCCATATTCAGTCTACTTTTGTGATAAGAAATCAACTATATCTACACTTCCCATCTATTCATTAAAGACAAAACAATATTTTGTGAGTTAACTTAAAGATTATTGCTAAAAGATATTAGAGTAATGAATACTTTTTCTTAATACACTCGTCAACATTGCAACAAAGGGAAGGAAAAGTCATAGAATAATGGAAATCCCAGTACCGATAGACACAATGATATGCAAATGATGAAAACATTGAAACACAATTTTCAAACATCTCAATCTATTATTTTTTAATTATGAGCATCACACACAAATACACGCACTTACATATCTTGGCTGCTATCAGTGAAGTTATTAATGGTCATCTGAGGAATGTTCAGCCATGGTGAATGCACTTGAGCACAATAATCATCAAGATCCACTGCTGGCAGCTCCCTTTGCAATTGTCGACCAATAATGTCCTAGATGTGCTTGATTTGAGACCAGTCTGGAGACACTGCATGCAACGGTAGCATGTTTAGGGCACACAGGCTATTCCCAGCAGCACAAAGCATCATGCAGCCTGGCAAAATTGTGCTCTTAATCGGTACTGCTTAAATCGAGAAATGTCGTTTCCATTTTTCATTATTTGCATATCATTAACATTTCCTGTGATTTCCATTATTCCACAACTTTTCCTTCTTGGTGTTGCAATTTTAATGTAGAGGAGCATATTATGTGCATTTATGTCACAGTCAATGCTCCAGGCCGAATTTTTTTATACCCCTCTAATTATTACTATTATTATACATTTTTATAGCGCCATTTATTCCATGGCGCTTTACATGTGAAAAGGGGACAAATACAATAAACATGAGCAAAAAACAAGGCACTGACAGGTACAGAAGGAGAGAGGACCCTGCCCGCGAGGGCTCACAGTCTGCAGGGGATTGGTGAGGATATACTAGGAGAGGGTAGAGCTGGTTATGCGGCGGTTCAGTAGGTTAAGGATCACTGCAGGCTGTAGGCTTGTCGGAAGACGTGAGTCTTCAGGTTCTTTTTGAAGGTTTCTATGGTAGGCGAGAGTCTGATGTGTTGGGTTAGAAAGTTCCAGAGTATGGGGGAAGCACGGGAGAAGTTTTGGATGTGGTTGTGGGAAGAAGAGATAAGAGGGGAGTAGAGAAGGAGGTCTTGTGAGGATCAGAGGTTGCATGTAGGTAGGTACCGCGAGACCATGTCGCAGATGTATGGAGGAGACTGATTGTGGATGGCTTTGTATGTCATAGTAAGGGTTTTGTTATAGAGAAAAAGGCGTGCATTCAGTGTATGGTTACATAGGTGCTGGCTGGACGTGGAAATGATCCAAACAAAGTCATATATTGAAGAAAACAGCCGCACTCAGGTTTGGATTTTTTGAATGCATAACAGGAGCAAAAAGTTTATTCAAGTCACCACAATGTTAAGGCAATTAGGAGAGGGATTCCTTGGTATGTATAAAGTAGGTAAGTAGGTAACGTTTCGACCCCGTGGTGGTTCTTTGTCAAACCTCACTTGAAAGAGGATAGGAATAGTAAAACAGAGATGCAGTGTAGAGAAATCTGGAGAAATTCCCAGTACGGACTTGAAAGAGGATAGGAATATTGAGACGGAGATGCAGTGTTGAGAAATCTGGAGAAATTCCCAGTACGGACTATAGTTAATACATGTGGAGATCCGGAATGGCACAGAAGGGGTATGTCCCTGGGAATACTGCTGGAGCGGTGCCTGGTGGTCACGTCACCTAATCTTGCCTGACTGACCACCTCTATGATGTGTGACTTTAGGTAAAGGAGCCATTAGTCAAGCAGGAGGAGGCGGCTCTGGGCAGGTTCTTTTGCCTTATTTTTATATCAATTCAATCTCTGATTTCTCAGAGAAACGGACTGGCCATGTAAAGGTATTGCTGCACTTGTTTTTGAAAGATCTACATGCCCCCCATATAATGGTGTATATAATGTGTAGCTCCAGGCAATGTGTAGGGGATGCTACCAGATGCTACATACAATGGGAATAATACCATTATAAAATTTGATGTGGTGTTCTATGATCAAGTCAAAATTGGAGCATTGGACCTTTTCTACAGTACATGGCAGCGTCCACTATGCAATAAATGGAGCTGTGAGATGCAGCTCTACTCAATGTATTTATATCCGGCAGTGCAGAGCTTACTACAATTTATGTTTGAGGGTGCTGGGTGTTGGCATGCCCCCAATCATGAGGGATGGAGTGCCTACTCCCTCCTCCACTACTACAGGTAGCTCCCTAATGCATCTCTGCTCTTGTGTGCTCCATCTGACCTCTGCTGGCAGGAAAGTTACAGGATTTATGCTGTCTCAGACACTTTAATGGCATGAGGACATCTGCTTTGCGGGACCCCTACTGACCTATGACCCAGCTATTAAGGCATAAGTTCCAGCTTTAGGCTTTGCACCAGAGCCAAGAGGCTTGAGGTTGCCGCGCTGTCTTCCTTAGTATTCATCTTACGTTATCAGTGGTAGAGCACGTCTTAAGAAGATGTCATCTTTGAAGTCGTTGGTTGATATGCTTTGTCCTACATCAGTGGCATTGCCATTTCTCTAAGTGAAATCCATGGTAAAGATGCTTCCTTAGTCACATAGCCAGGCATGGATTGACACATGGGAACAGGTGAATCCCTTGGTGGGCCCCCATCCCTTGTATGTCCAGTAATTGGCACAATACATTTTATTCACTATGTACAGATAAAGGCAGCATCTCATCATTTATTTAACAAACTACATAGCTTCCTTTTATATACACACATGTATAGATTTGTGAATGAGGGTCGAGTAATATTTGCATGTAGCAGAAGTTAATGTTACCGGTGTGACCTTGGCACCACAGTCTGACCCTGCATGTGGCAATACCTTCTAGTCACTACCCTGCTTTAAAAAAATGTAATCCAACAGCTCTATATATCTGCCACCAGTAACATCTATATTCTATAGTTCTTAAAATAACAGATAATAGGCACATAACAAGCACCAATGTCTATGAACATGTAGGCGAATCTTAAGTCTTCTTGTCTCGTTCAACCATTCACATTTTTCAAAGAGTAGAAAACTTTCATCAACTGTCCTTATGGCACCCTATCATAGATAGAAATATAAAGTTTTATTGCTCGATATTAAACAGCACTCCGCCATTGACAGATCTGATCTTTTACTATTTACAATTGGCAAACTCTTTGGACAAAGTATTCTACGTTTCAGGTTTCAAAGTGAAATTAAGAACGTTCTTGCTTTCAAAAGCCACCTGTGGATTTGTCTATCTTCTGCTTTTAAAACCAGTCATTTCTGGGCAAAAAGTGCACCAAGGAAAAAAGACAATGTATCTAAACTCTGCTTTCTCTTATTTAGCAAAGGCGCCCTAATGATGAACTTGAAACAAGTTACCTAAGCACAGCTTTCAAAAGCATCTTGTCTGGGCTCTGAATGCAAGAAACCTTTCAGAAAATAAGACTCATTCTGGTCTTTTATGTGTGTTCAGGAGATGGCTGCAAATTAGGTCGTCTGAAATTCAGAACTGGTGCAATTCATTGTGCCTGTCTAGCATTGACTATTTGCTAAACATATACAGTGAGAATCATACAATTTAATCAAGCAACAAGATAAATGTGATGCAAGCTTTAGTGATGTGATTTTAGATTGCAAGGAGGACACATAACGTAACGGACCCTCATGTAATTACTTCGGCTTCATACACCCAAAAAACAAAACTTTTACATTTAGATCAATGACACTGTAGTGCAGCGGTATCCACGCTGTGCAGTGATGAGGCCGTGACCACGGAAAAGTTCAAAGTAAAGTCTCTTTTAATAAATGTGTCCTGGGGGACACATAGCGACCCTCACATATAACACTGGTCACTGCCTCACAACACTAACAACCAATGATGGGTTAAGTGGGTTGGTCACAGCTTTTATTCAACCAAAAAGCACAATAATACATTGGCAGAAAAAAATTACCATCGATGCCCTTTTTTGATTTTTTTTACACCATTCCTTGAGACCAAAGAATTCCAAAGACCCACACTGCTGTGCAGAGGGCCTTGCAAATAAACCTTATCAGGTATGGATGAGAACTGTCATGCCTTGACAACTTACAATACTCCTCAAATCAACATCAATCTTTATATATGTATATTGTGACATAGTCACTGCAAAAGTGCTGGAGGGGAGATACGTTTCATGGAGGCTGTTAGTTTCAGTGATTTAAAACCCAGAAGTTTGCTCCATCACACAGTGTTGCTGAGAGGGGTTAATCGGTCATTTTAAGGGCTGGGTTTTTGTCTACAACCATAGAGTGGGTGAAAGGTTGTCCACCTTATCTCCAACCCAGGGTGTGGTCTGGGGTTTTAATAGTTAGCCTTCTGAGGCATTGAGTGTTCAGTAGTCCTGGAGAGTGCAACTCCAGTGCTGTGTCCTGACAAGGAATCTGAACCACTTTATGTGAATTTCTTAAACGAGTGTATTCCCTCAACAACATGGATTGTGCTGTATGTTATGTTTTGTTTTTCTGTAGGCCAGAAAAACCATGTTTATTTTTGCTAATTCTGCACTGGCTTATGCGGCTTCCTTAACCCCTTCACCCCCAAGGGTGGTTTGCACGTTAATGACCGGGCCAATTTTTACAATTCTGACCACTGTCCCTTTATGAGGTTATAACTCTGGAACGCTTCAACGGATCTTGGCGATTCTGACATTGTTTTCTCGTGACATATTGTACTTCATGATAGTGGTAAAATTTCTTCGATATAACTTGCGTTTATTTGTGAAAAAAACGAATATTTGGCGAAATTTTTGAAAATTTTGCAATTTTCCAACTTTGAATTTTTATGCCCTTAAATCACAGACATATGTCACACAAAATACTTAATAAGTAACATTTCCCACATGTCTACTTTACATCAGCACAATTTTGGAACCAAAATTTTTTTTGGTGACGGAGTTATAAGGGTTAAAAGTTGACCAGCAATTTCTCATTTTTACAACACCATTTTTTTTTAGGGACCACATCTCATTTGAAGTCATTTTGAGGGGTCTATATGATAGAAAATACCCAAGTGTGACACCATTCTAAAAACTGCACCCCTCAAGGTACTCAAAACCACTTTCAAGATGTTTATTAACCCTTTAGGTGTTTCACAGGAATTTTTGGAATGTTTAAATAAAAATGAACATTTAACTTTTTTTCACACAAAATTTATTTCAGCTCCAATTTGTTTTATTTTACCAAGGGTAACAGGAGAAAATAGACCCCAAAATTTGTTGTACAATTTGTCCTGAGTACGCTGATACCCCATATGTGGGGGTAAACCACTGTTTGGGCGCATGGCAGAGCTCGGAAGGAAAGGAGCGCCATTTGACTTTTCAATGCAAAATTGACTGGAATTGAGATGGGACGCCATGTTGCATTTGGAGAGCCCCTGATGTGCCTAAACATTGAAATCCCCTACAAGTGACACCATTTTGGAAAGTAGACCCCCTAAGGATCTTATCTAGATGTGTGGTGAGCACTTTGACCCAACAAGTGCTTCACAGAAGTTTATAATGCAGAGCCGTAAAAATAAAAAATCATATTTTTTCACAAAAATGATCTTTTTGCCCCCAATTTTTTATTTTCCCAAGGGTAAGAGAAGAAATTGTACCCCAAAAATTGTTGTGCAATTTGTCCTGAGTACGCTGATACCCCATATGTGGGTATAAACCATTGTTTGGGTGCAGGGCAGAGCTCGGAAGGGAAGGAGCGCCATTTGACTTTTCAATGCAAAATTGACTGGAATTGAGATGGGACGCCATGTTGCATTTGGAGAGCCCCTGATGTGCCTAAACATTGAAACCCCCCACAAGTGACACCATTTTGGAAAGTAGACCCCTTAAGGAACTTATCTAGATGTGTGTTGAGCACTTTGACCCAACAAGTGCTTCACAGAAGTTTATAATGCAGAGCCGTAAAAGTAAAAAATCATATTTTTTCACAAAAATGATCTTTTCGCCCCCAATTTTTTATTTTCCCAAGGGTAAGAGAAGAAATTGGACCCCAAAAATTGTTGTGCAATTTGTCATGAGTACGTTGATACCCCATATGTGGGTGTAAACCATTGTTTGGGCGCAGGGCAGAGCTCGGAAGGGAAGGAGCGCCATTTGACTTTTCAATGCAAAATTGACTGGAATTGCGATGGGACGCCATGTTGCGTTTGGAGAGCCCCTGATGTGCCTAAACATTGACATTCCCCACAAGTGACACCATTTTGGAAAGTAGACCCCTTAAGGAACTTATCTAGATGTGTGTTGAGCACTTTGACCCAACAAGTGCTTCACAGAAGTTTATAATGCAGAGCCGTAAAAATAAAAAATCATATTTTTTCACAAAAATGATCTTTTCGCCCCCATTTTTTTATTTCCCCAAGGGTAAGAGAAGAAATTAGACCACAAAAGTTGTTGTGCAATTTGTCCTGAGTACGACGATACCCCATATGTGGGGGTAAACCACTGTTTGGGCGCATAGCAGAGCTCGGAAGGGAAGGAGCGCTATTTTACTTTTCAATGCAAAATTGACTGGAATTAAGATGGGATGCCATGTTGCGTTTGGAGAGCCCCTGATGTGCCTAAACATTAAAAACCCCCACAAGTGACACCATTTTGGAAAGTAGATCCCCTAAGGAACTTATGTAGATGTGTTTTGAGATCTTTGAACCCGCAAGTGTTTCACTACAGTTTATAATGCAGAGCCGTGAAAATAAAAATTCTTTTTTTTTCACAAAAATGATTTTTTAGCCCCCAGTTTTGTATTTTCACAAGGGTATCAGGATAAATTGGACCCCAAACTTTGTTGTCCAATTTGTCCTGAGTACGCTGATACCCCATATGTGGGGGGGAACCACTGTTTTGGGCGCATGACAGAGCTCGGAAGGGAAGGAGCGCCATTTGGAATGCAGACTTAAATGGATTGGTCTGCAGGCGTCACGTTGCATTTGCAGAGCCCCTGATGTACCCAAACAGTACAAACCCCCCACAAGTGACCCCATATTGGAAACTAGACACCCCAAGGAACTTATCTAGATGTGTTGTGAGAGCTTTGAACCCCCAAGTGTTTCACTACAGTTTATAACGCAGAGCCGTGAAAATAAAAATTCTTTTTTTTTTCACAAAAATGATTTTTTAGCCCCCAGTTTTGTATTTTTACAAGGGTATCAGGATAAATTGGACCCCAAAAGTTGTTGTCCAATTTGTCCTGAGTACGCTGATACCCCATATGTGGGGGGGAACCACTGTTTGGGGGCATGACAGAGCTCGGAAGGGAAGGAGCGCCATTTGGAATGCAGACTTAAATGGATTGGTCTGCAGGCGTCACGTTGCATTTGCAGAGCCCCTGATGTACCCAAACAGTACAAACCCCCCACAAGTGACCCCATATCGGAAACTAGACCCCCCAAGGAACTTATCTAGATGTGTTGTGAGAACTTTGAACCCCCAAGTGTTTCACTACAGTTTACAACGCAGAGCCGTGAAAATAAAAAATCTTTTTTTTCCCACAAAACTTCTTTTTTGGCCCCCAGTTTTGTATTTTCCCAAGGGTAGCAGGAGAAATTGGACACCAAAAGATGATGTCCAATTTGTCCTGAGTACGCTGATACCCCATATGTTGGGGTAAACCCCTGTTTGGGCACACGGGAGAGCTCTGAAGGGAAGGAGCACTGTTTTCCTTTTTCAACGCAGAATTGGCTGGAATTCAGATCGGATGCCATGTCCCGTTTGGAGAGCCCCTGATGTGCCTAAACAGTGGAAACCCCCCAATTATAACTGAAACCCTAATCCAAACACACCCCTTACCCTAATCCCAACAGTAACCCTAACCACTCCTCTAACCCAGACACACCCAACCCTATTCCCAACCGTAAATGTAATCCAAACCCTAACCCTATCTTTAGCCCCAACCCTAACTGTAGTGTTGTGAACTATACTTTTTGGCTCCCTCTTGTGGTCACTAGTGATTTGGCACTTGGATTGTCTTTTACCAGGTTGGTGCTCACCTGCTTCGTTAGGCCTGGGGTGTTGCTATTTAAACTTCCTGGATTCTCAGTTCAGTGCCTGGCATCATTGTAATCAGTTCACTTCTGTTTGCTCCTGTCTTCAGGTCCTGGTTCTTTGCAAGATAAGCTAAGTCCTGCTTTCGTACTCTTGATCATTTTCATTGTTCATATTTTTTGTCCAGCTTGTACAATATGTGATTCCTGTTATTGCTGGAAGCTCTAGGGGGGCTGATATTCTCCCCCCACACCGTCAGTCGGTTTGGGGGTTCTTGGATATTCAGCGTGGATATTTTGCAGGGTTTTTTGCTGACCATATAAGTCTTCTTACTATATTCTGCTATTAGTCAGTGGGCCTCTCTTTGCTAAATCTAGTTCATTCTTACGTTTGTCTTTTCTTCTTACCTCACCGTTATTATTTGTTGGGGGCTTGTATTACTTTGGGGTCTTTTCTCTGGAGGCAAGAGAGGTCTTATTTTCCCTGATAGGGGTAGTTAGTTCTCCGGCTGGCGCGAGACGTCTAGAATCAACGTAGGCACGTTCCCCGGCTGCTGTTAGTGTTTGCGCTAGGATCAGGTATATGGTCAGCCTAGTTACCACTTCCCTATGAGCTGGTATTTATGTTTTGCAGACTTTGCTGTAATCTTTGAGGTCCCCTGCCATTGGGATCATAACAGTATGCCAGGCCCATAAATAGTTAATGCATTGCTGAAGTGGGATTAAAAGAAAAGAAGTTCTGAGTTTTTTTTTTTTTTTTCTTCCTCCCCTTTATCTCTGAGTGGCTTGAAGCTTTGCTGCAGACATGAATGTTCAGACCTTGATTACTAGTGTGGATCAGCTTGCTGCACGTGTGCAGGGCATTCAGGATTTTGTTGTTAGCAGTCCTATGTCAGAGCCTAAGATACCTATTCCTGAGTTGTTCTCTGGAGATCGATTTAAATTTAGGAATTTTAGGAATAATTGTAAATTGTTTCTATCTTTGAAACCTCGTTCGTCTGGAGATTCAGCTCAGCAAGTTAAAATTATTATCTCCTTCTTGCGTGGCGACCCTCAGGACTGGGCTTTCTCGTTAGTGCCAGGAGATCCTGCATTGGCGGATGTTGATGCGTTTTTTCTGGCGCTCGGATTGCTTTATGAGGAGCCTAATCTTGAAATTCAGGCAGAAAAAGCTCTACTGGCCATCTCTCAGGGCCAGGATGAAGCTGAGGTGTACTGCCAAAAATTTCGGAAATGGTCCGTGCTTACTCGATGGAATGAATGTGCTCTGGCCGCAAATTTCAGAAATGGCCTTTCTGAAGCCATTAAGAATGTGATGGTGGGTTTTACAATTCCTACAAGTCTGAATGATTCTATGGCGCTGGCTATTCAGATTGATCGGCGTTTGCGGGAGCGCAAATCCGCTAAACCTCTGGCGGTGTTGTCTGAACAGACACCTGTCTCAATGCAATGCGATAGAATCCTGACTAGAACCGAACGACAAAATCATAGACGTCAGAATGGGCTGTGTTTTTACTGTGGTGATTCTACACATGTTATATCAGCATGCTCTAAACGCCTAACCAAGGTTGTCAGTCCTGTCACCATTGGTAATTTGCAGCCTAAATGTATTTTGTCTGTGACTTTAATTTGTTCATTGTCTTCCTACCCTGTTATGGCATTTGTGGATTCAGGTGCTGCCCTGAGTCTTATGGACTTGTCGTTTGCCAAGCGCTGCGGTTTTGTCCTGGAGCCTTTAAAGGTTCCGATTCCTCTCAGAGGAATTGATGCTACGCCACTGGCGGAAAATAAACCGCAGTATTGGACACAAGTGACCATGTGCATGACTCCTGAACATCGGGAGGTGATTCATTTTCTTGTTCTGCATAAAATGAATGATTTGGTCGTTTTAGGTCTGCCATGGTTACAGACCCATAATCCTGTTTTGGATTGGAAGGCTATGTCTGTCTCAAGTTGGGGTTGTCAGGGAATTCATTGCGATTCTTCGCCGGTGTCTATTGCTACTTCTACTCCTTCAGAAGTTCCTGAGTATTTGTGTGACTATCAGGATGTATTCAGTGAGTCCAGGTCCAGTGCTCTTCCTCCTCATAGGGACTGTGACTGCGCTATAGATTTGATTCCTGGCAGTAAATTTCCTAAGGGACGATTATTTAATTTGTCTGTACCCGAGCATGCCGCGATGCGTTCTTATGTCAAGGAGACTTTGGAGAAGGGGCATATTCGTCCATCCTCTTCCCCTCTCGGTGCGGGATTCTTTTTTGTGGCCAAGAAAGACGGGTCTTTGAGACCTTGTATAGACTATCGGCTTCTGAATAAAATCACTGTTAAGTTTCAGTATCCGTTGCCGCTATTGTCAGACTTGTTTGCTCGGATTAAGGGCGCCAAGTGGTTCACCAAGATAGATCTTCGTGGTGCGTACAACCTTGTGCGCATTAGGCAGGGAGATGAATGGAAAACTGCATTCAATACGCCCGAAGGTCATTTTGAATACTTGGTGATGCCCTTTGGGCTCTCTAATGCCCCTTCAGTGTTTCAGTCCTTTATGCATGATATCTTCCGGAAGTATCTGGATAAATTTTTGATTGTGTATCTTGATGATATTCTAGTTTTCTCGGATGATTGGGATTCTCATGTAAAGCAGGTCAGGATGGTGTTTCAGGTTTTGCGTGATAACGCTTTGTTTGTGAAGGGCTCAAAGTGTCTCTTTGGAGTGCAGAAGGTTTCCTTTTTGGGTTTTATTTTCTCCCCTTCTGCCTTGGAGATGGACCCAGTCAAGGTCCGAGCTATTCATGATTGGACTCAGCCCACATCTGTTAAGAGTCTTCAGAAGTTCTTGGGGTTCGCTAATTTCTACCGTCGCTTTATCGCTAATTTTTCTAGCGTTGTTAAACCTTTGACGGATATGACCAAGAAAGGTTCTGATGTGGCTAATTGGGCTCCTGCAGCCGTGGAGGCCTTCCAGGAGTTGAAGCGCCGGTTTACTTCGGCGCCTGTTTTGTGCCAGCCTGATGTCTCACTTCCCTTTCAGGTTGAAGTGGATGCTTCTGAGATCGGTGCTGGGGCTGTTTTGTCGCAGAGAGGCTCTGGTTGTTCTGTGATGAGACCATGTGCCTTTTTCTCTAGGAAGTTTTCGCCTGCTGAGCGGAACTATGATGTTGGTAATCGGGAGTTGTTGGCCATGAAGTGGGCATTTGAGGAGTGGCGTCATTGGCTCGAGGGTGCTAAGCATCGTGTGGTGGTCTTGACTGATCACAAAAATCTGATGTATCTCGAGTCTGCTAAGCGCCTGAATCCTAGACAGGCTCGTTGGTCATTGTTTTTCTCTCGTTTTGACTTTGTGGTCTCATACCTGCCTGGTTCGAAGAATGTTAAGGCTGATGCTCTCTCTAGGAGCTTTGTGCCTGACTCTCCTGGAGTCTCGGAGCCAGCTGGTATTCTTAAAGAGGGAGTGATCGTGTCGGCCATATGTCCGGATTTGCGACGTGTGTTGCAGAGATTTCAGGCTGGTAGACCTGACTCGTGTCCACCCGACAGACTGTTTGTTCCTGATAAATGGACCAGCAGAGTCATTTCCGAGGTTCATTCCTCGGTGTTGGCAGGGCATCCGGGAATTTTTGGTACCCGAAATTTGGTGGCTAGGTCCTTTTGGTGGCCTTCCTTGTCACGGGATGTGCGGTCATTTGTGCAGTCCTGTGGGACTTGTGCTCGGGCTAAGCCTTGTTGTTCTCGTGCTAGCGGGTTGCTTTTGCCCTTGCCCATCCCGAAGAGGCCTTGGACGCACATTTCCATGGATTTCATTTCTGATCTTCCGGTGTCTCGGGGAATGTCTGTCATCTGGGTGGTGTGTGATCGTTTTTCCAAGATGGTCCATTTGGTACCCTTGCCTAAGTTGCCTTCCTCTTCCGATCTGGTTCCTTTGTTTTTTCAGAATGTGGTTCGTTTACACGGCATTCCGGAGAATATCGTGTCCGACAGAGGATCCCAGTTTGTGTCCAGATTCTGGCGATCTTTTTGTGCTAAGATGGGCATTGATTTGTCGTTTTCATCTGCCTTCCATCCTCAGACTAATGGTCAAACGGAGCGAGCTAATCAGACACTGGAGGCTTATTTGAGATGTTTTGTTTCTGCGGACCAGGATGATTGGGTGACCTTCTTGCCATTGGCGGAGTTTGCCCTTAATAATCGGGCTAGTTCCGCTACTTTGGTTTCGCCATTCTTCTGCAACTCTGGTTTTCATCCTCGTTTCTCCTCGGGTCATGTTGAGTCTTCTGACTGTCCTGGGGTGGATTCTGTGGTGGATAGGTTGCAGCGGATTTGGAATCATGTGGTGGACAACTTGAAGTTGTCACAGGAGAAGGCTCAGCGTTTTGCCAACCGCCGCCGCGGTGTGGGCCCCCGACTTCGTGTTGGGGATTTGGTTTGGTTGTCTTCTCGGTATGTCCCTCTGAAGGTTTCCTCTCCTAAGTTTAAGCCTCGCTTTATTGGTCCTTATAAAATTTTGGAAGTTCTTAACCCGGTTTCTTTTCGTTTGGATCTTCCGGTGTCGTTTGCCATTCACAACGTGTTCCATAGGTCTTTGTTACGGCGGTACGTTGTGCCTGTGGTTCCTGCTGTTGAGCCTCCTGCTCCGGTGTTGGTTGAGGGCGAGTTGGAGTACGTGGTGGAGAAGATCTTGGATTCTCGTCTCTCTAGACGGAGGCTCCAGTATTTGGTCAAATGGAAGGGCTATGGTCAGGAGGATAATTCCTGGGTGGCCGCCTCTGATGTTCATGCGGCCGATTTGGTTCGTGCCTTCCACGCTGCTCATCCTGGTCGCCCTGGTGGTCTTGGTGAGGGTTCGGTGACCCCTCCTTAAAGGGGGGGTACTGTTGTGAACTATACTTTTTGGCTCCCTCTTGTGGTCACTAGTGATTTGGCACTTGGATTGTCTTTTACCAGGTTGGTGCTCACCTGCTTCGTTAGGCCTGGGGTGTTGCTATTTAAACTTCCTGGATTCTCAGTCCAGTGCCTGGCATCGTTGTAATCAGTTCACTTCTGTTTGCTCCTGTCTTCAGGTCCTGGTTCTTTGCAAGATAAGCTAAGTCCTGCTTTCGTACTCTTGATCATTTTCATTGTTCATATTTTTTGTCCAGCTTGTACAATATGTGATTCCTGTTATTGCTGGAAGCTCTAGGGGGGCTGATATTCTCCCCCCACACCGTCAGTCGGTTTGGGGGTTCTTGGATATTCAGCGTGGATATTTTGCAGGGTTTTTTGCTGACCATATAAGTCTTCTTACTATATTCTGCTATTAGTCAATGGGCCTCTCTTTGCTAAATCTAGTTCATTCTTACGTTTGTCTTTTCTTCTTACCTCACCGTTATTATTTGTTGGGGGCTTGTATTACTTTGGGGTCTTTTCTCTGGAGGCAAGAGAGGTCTTATTTTCCCTGATAGGGGTAGTTAGTTCTCCGGCTGGCGCGAGACGTCTAGAATCAACGTAGGCACGTTCCCCGGCTGCTGTTAGTGTTTGCGCTAGGATCAGGTATATGGTCAGCCTAGTTACCACTTCCCTATGAGCTGGTATTTATGTTTTGTAGACTTTGCTGTAATCTTTGAGGTCCCCTGCCATTGGGATCATAACACTGTAGCCCCAATCCTAGCCCCAACCCTAACCCTAGCCCTAACCCTAGCAATAACCCTAGCCCTATCACTAGCCCTAACCCTAGCCCCAACTCTAGCCCTAACCCTAACCCTAGCACCAACCCTAACCCTAACCCTAGCCCCAACTCTAGCCTTAGCCCTAACCCTAGCCCCAACCCTAGCCCCAACCCTAGCCCTAACCCTAGCCCTAACCCTAACCCTAGTCCTAACCCTTGCCCTAACCCTAACCCTAGCCCTAACTCTAGTCCTAACTCTAGCCCTAACCCTAACCCTAATGGGAAAATGGAAATAAATACATTTTTTAATTTTTTTATTTTTCCCAAAATAAGGGGGTGATGAAGGGGGGTTTGATTTACTTTTATAGCAGGTTTTTTAGCGGATATTTATGATTGGCAGCCGTCACACACTGAAAGACGCTTTTCATTGCAAAAAATATTTTTTGCGTTACCACATTTTGAGAGCTGTAATTTTTCCATATTTGAGTCCACAGAGTCATGTGAGATCTTGTTTTTTGCGGGACGAGTTGACGTTTTTATTGGTAACATTCTTGGACACGTGGCATTTTTTGATCGCTTTTTATTCCGATTTTTGTGAGGCAGAGTGATCAAAAACCAGCTATTCATGAATTTCTTTTGGGGGAGGCGTTTATACCGTTCCGCGTTTGGTAAAATTGATAAAGCAGTTTTATTCGTCAAGTCAGTACGATTACAGCGATATCTCATTTATATCATTTTTTTATGTTTTGGCGCTTTTATACGATAAAAACTATTTTATAGAAAAAATAATTATTTTGGTATCGCTTTATTCTCAGGACTATAACTTTTTTATTTTTTTGGTGATGATGCTGTATTGTGGCTCGTTTTTTGCGGGACAAGATGACGTTTTCAGCGGTACCATGGTTATTTATATGCGTCTTTTTGATCGCGTGTTATTCCACTTTTTGTTCGACGGTATGATAATAAAGCGTTGTTTTTTGCCTCGTTTTTTTTTTTTTCTTACGGTGTTTACTGAAGGGGTTAACTAGTGGGGCAGTATTATAGGTTGGGTCGTTATGGACGCGGCGATACTAAATATGTGTACTTTTATTGTTTTTTTTATTTTATTTAGCTAAAGAAATGTATTTATGGGAATAATATATATTTTTTTTCTTTATTTAGGATATTTTTTTTATTTATTTTTTACACACATGTGGGGAATTTTTTTTTTACTTTTTTACTTTGTCCCAGGGGGGACATTACAGATCATTGATCTGACAGTGTGCACAGCACTCTGTCAGATCGACGATCTGCTGTGCAGGGCTGCAGGCTTACCAAGTGTCTGCTCTGAGCAGGCACTCTGTAAGCCACCTCCCTCCCTGCAGGACCCGGATGCCGCGGCCATCTTGGATCCGGGACCTGCGGCGAGAAGGGAGGTAGGAGACCCTCGGAGCAACGCGATCACATCGCGTTGCTCCGGGGGTCTCAGGGAAGCCCGCAGGGAGCCCCCTCCCTGCGCGATGCTTCCCTATACCGCCGGTACACCGCGATCATGTTTGATCGCGGTGTGCCAGGGGTTAATGTGCCGGGGGCGGTCCGTGACCGCTCCTGGCACATAGTGCCGGATGTCAGCTGCGATATGCAGCTGACACCCGGCCGCGATCGGCCGCGCTCCCCCCGTGAGCGCGGCCGATCGCGTATGACGTACTATCCCGTCGGTGGTCATACGGGCCCACCCCACCTCGACGGGATAGTACGTCTGATGTCAGGAAGGGGTTAATAAACCAGTGAGAGCTCAGTGAGAGATTTAAAGAGACAGTATACCTGTGTCTACCTCGTATGCAACCAAGTGAGCTGATCTACCACAGTTGGTGCTAGAAGTGTAGGCAATTTTCCAAGGAAGCATGTGTGACAGCTGTGGATAACCTGCATGTCTTGGGAGAAGTTGATAGTGAGCCAGGAAGCAAAGTCAGACATGAAGGATCTGATTAAGTGCTTTGTGAAAGCACAGCAGCAGCAACAGCTGGCACAGCAACAGCAGCATTATGGCACATCAAGCGACAAGTAAGGGACTTATAAAACTGATCCAGCAACCGCAGCAGCAAGAGATCCAGCAACAGCAGCTGCTCCAACAACAGCAGCACCATCAACAAGACCAGTTCTGAGAATAACAGCACCAGATTGAGTTCCTCGCAAAGGTGGTTGTAGGAGGCCGGCAGCCCCTCCCCCAAGTCTAGGTGACAACACATATGTCCAGAAGGCGGTAAGACGAGTGATGCAAAAGATGACCCTGGGGGATGATGTGAAAGCATGTTTGACCATTTTTTACTAAGTAGCAGAGTGGGAGAAACTACAGCCAGACCATAAGCGGAGGTGCTGGCCCCCTATTTAACTGGCGAGCCCCAGAAGGCTTATTGTGACCTGACCTTATAAGATGCCTGGGAATATGCCAAACTTAAAACTGAGATTCTGGCATGCTCTGTGGTGACTGTCTGTCCAAGCTCAAAGTGTCCTCCATGGGAGTATTGCAGTGATAAACCTCCTCGCTCCCAAATGTTGCTCTATCTGATATACAAGTGCTTGTAGCCTGAGTCTTCCACCCCAGCCCAGATGGTAGAGTGGGACATAATTTACAGATGTATTCACTCCCTTCCCGTCATCATTTTGCTGCAGCCCTTTTATTCCCTCTAACAAAATGGGTCCAGCGGCGGTGCTTGCAAGCGATAGATGCTATTGCGCATGCGCCGCCATTTTGTTGTAGTTAAATTGTTTTTCCAAAGACCACAATATGAACTGCACAAGCGCAGTATTTAAAATAGGAGGCAGATCACTGAAGGTTCAGGTTTCAGTGACCTGAAATTTAAGCTCATAAGGATGAATATGAAAACAGTGCACCAAATAAAGACCCATCCACAGGCTGCCCAGAAGAACGAGAATCTAATTAACTGAAAACTGCAAACACGGATTAAACAAAAACCACAAGACAGATGTCATCAAACCCAGGTATCAATTTAATTAGTGTAACGGCGTCAACCTTAGGGTACCGTCACACAGTGCCATTTTCATCGCTGCGACGGCACGATTCGTGACATTCTAGCGATATCGTTACGATATCGTAGTGTCTGACACGCTACTGCGATCCGGAACCCCGCTGAGAATTGTACGTCGTAGCAGATCGTTTGAAACTTTCTTTCGTCGTCTAGTGTCCCGCTGTGGCGGCATGATTGCATCGTGTGACACAGGTTGTATACGATGTGCGCACAGTAACCAACGGCTTCTACATCGCAAATACGTCATGAAATTATCGCTCCAGCGCCGTGTATTGCAACGTGTGACCGCAGTCTACGACGCTGGAGCGATAATCATACGACGCTGCAATGTCACGAATCGTGCCGTCGTAGCGATGAAAATGGCACTGTGTGACGGTACCTGTTATGACCCCAATGGCGAGGGTCTCAGAGGAACAAGTAAGTCTGCGACGTACAAAAATCCAGCTCATAGGGCAGTGGTAACTGGGTTGACCATATAACTACTCCTAACGCCAACACTAGAAGTAGCCGGGGAACATGCCTACGTTGGTCGCTAGATGTCTCGCGCCAGCCGGAGGACTAACTACCCCTAGAAGAGGAAAACAAAGACCTCTCTTGCCTCCAGAGAATAGACCCCAAAAGTCGGATACAAGCCCCCCACAAATAATAACGGTGAGGTAAGAGGAAATGACAAACACAGAGATGAACTAGGTTTAGCAAAGAGAGGCCCACTTACTAATAGCAGAATGTAGTAAGATAACTTATATGGTCAACAAAAACCCTAACAAAATTCCACACTGGAGATACAAGAACTCCCGAACCATCTAACGGCCCGGGGGGAGAACTCCAGCCTCCCTAGAGCTTCCAGCAAGGTTAGGATACAGATTATGTACAAGCTGGACAAAAATGCAAACAAAAACAAATAGCAAAAAGCAAGAAAGCAGACTTAGCTTAATTTAGCAGGAACCAGGATCAGTAGACAAGAGCACAACAGATTAGCTCTGATTACAACGTTGCCAGGCATTGAACTGAAGGTCCAGGGAGCTTATATAGCAACACCCCTGACCTAACGACCCAGGTGAGCATACAAGGGATGAATGACATACCCAGAGTCAAATCACTAGTAACCACTAGAGGGAGCCAAAAGGTAAATTCACAACAGTACCCCCCCCTTAGTGAGGGGTCACCGAACCCTCACCAAGACCACCAGGGCGATCAGGATGAGCGGCGTGAAAGGCACGAACTAAATCGGCCGCATGCACATCAGAGGCGACCACCCAGGAATTATCCTCCTGACCATAGCCCTTCCACTTGACCAGGTACTGAAGCCTCCGCCTGGAGAGACGAGAATCTAAGATCTTCTCCACCACGTACTCTAACTCGCCCTCAACCAACACCGGAGCAGGAGGCTCAGCAGAAGGAACCACAGGCACAACGTACCGCCGCAACAAGGACCTATGAAATACGTTGTGAATGGCAAACGACACCGGAAGATCCAGGCGAAAGGATACAGGATTAATGATTTCCAATATCTTGTAAGGACCAATGAAGCGAGGCTTAAATTTGGGAGAGGAGACCTTCATAGGAACAAATCGAGAAGACAGCCATACCAAATCCCCAACGCGAAGTCGGGGACCCACACCGCGGCGGCGGTTGGCAAAACGCTGAGCCTTCTCCTGTGACAACTTCAAGTTGTCCACCACATGACTCCAGATCCGCTGCAACCTATCCACCACGAAATCCACCCCAGGACAGTCAGAAGGCTCCACATGTCCCGAGGAAAAACGAGGATGGAAACCAGAGTTGCAGAAAAATGGCGAAACCAAGGTGGCGGAACTAGCCCGATTATTAAGGGCAAATTAAGCCAACGGCAAGAAGGTCACCCAATCATCCTGATCAGAAGAGACAAAACACCTCAAATAAGCCTCCAGAGTCTGATTAGTTCGCTCCATTTGTCCGTTAGTCTGGGGATGGAAAGCGGACGAAAACGACAAATCAATGCCCATCCTACCACAAAAGGATCGCCAGAACCTGGAAACAAACTGGGATCCTCTGTCCGACACAATATTCTCAGGAATGCCGTGCAAACGAACCACGTTCTGGAAGAACACAGGAACCAGATCAGAAGAGGAAGGCAGCTTAGGCAAAGGAACCAGATGGACCATCTTGGAGAAACGATCACATATCACCCAGATGACAGACATGCCCTGAGACACCGGAAGATCCGAAATGAAATCCATAGAGATGTGTGTCCAAGGTCTCTTCGGGACAGGCAAGGGCAAGAGCAACCCGCTGGCACGAGAGCAGCAAGGCTTAGCTCGGGCACAAGTACCACAGGACTGCACAAATGACCGCACATCCCTTGACAAGGAAGGCCACCAAAAGGACCTGGCCACCAGATCTCTGGTGCCAAAAATTCCCGGGTGCCCTGCCAACACCGAGGAATGAACCTCGGAAATGACTCTGCTGGTCCATCTAGCAGGCACAAACAATCTGTCAGGTGGACAAGAGTCAGGCCTACCAGCCTGAAATCTCTGCAACACACGTCGCAGATCTGGAGAAATAGCAGACACGATAACTCCTTCCTTAAGAATACCCACAGATTCAGCGACTCCAGGAGCATCAGGCACAAAGCTCCTAGACAGAGCATCGGCCTTCACATTCTTAGAACCTGGTAAATACGAGACCACAAAGTCAAAACGGGAGAAAAACAATGACCAGCGGGCCTGTCTAGGATTCAGGCGTTTAGCAGACTCGAGATACATCAGATTTTTGTGATCAGTCAAGACCACCACACGATGCTTAGCACCCTCGAGCCAATGACGCCACTCCTCAAATGCCCACTTCATGGCCAACAACTCCCGATTGCCCATGTCATAATTTCGCTCTGCCGGCGAAAACTTCCTAGAGAAAAAGGCACAAGGCCTCATAGTAGAGCAACCAGGGCCTCTCTGCGACAAAACGGCCCCTGCCCCAATCTCCGAAGCATCCACCTCAACCTGAAAGGGAAGTGAGACGTCAGGCTGGCACAAAACAGGCGCCGAAGTAAACCGGCGTTTCAACTCCTGGAAAGCCTCCACGGCAGCAGGAGCCCAGTTAGCTACATCAGAGCCTTTCTTGGTCATATCCGTCAGCGGTTTAACAACGCTAGAGAAATTTGCGATAAAACGACGGTAGAAGTTAGCAAAACCCAAGAACTTCTGAAGACTCTTAACTGACGAGGGTTGAGTCCAATCATGAATAGCTCGGACCTTGACTGGATCCATCTCCACAGCAGAAGGGGAAAAAATGAACCCCAAAAAGGGAACCTTCTGTACACCAAAGAGACACTTTGAGCCTTTTACAAACAAAGAATTTTCACGCAGAATCTCAAAAACCATCCTGACCTGCTCCACATGCGAGTCCCAATCATCAGAAAAAAACAGAATATCATCCAGATAAACAATCAAAAATTTATCCAGATACTTCCGGAAAATGTCATGCATGAAGGACTGAAAAACTGAAGGGGCATTAGAGAGCCCAAATGGCATCACCAAGTACTCAAAATGACCTTCGGGCGTATTGAATGCGGTTTTCCATTCATCGCCCTGCCTAATGCGCACAAGGTTGTACGCACCACGAAGGTCTATCTTGGTGAACCACTTGGCACCTTTAATCCGGGCAAACAAATCTGACAACAGCGGCAAAGGATACTGAAATTTGACAGTGATCTTATTTAAAAGCCGATAGTCAATACAAGGCCTCAAAGATCCGTCCTTTTTGGCCACAAAAAAGAATCCCGCACCAAGAGGGGAAGAAGAAGGACGGATATGCCCCTTCTCAAGAGACTCCTTGATATATGAACGCATCGCGGTATGTTCAGGTACCGACAGATTAAACAGTCTCCCCTTAGGAAACTTACTGCCAGGAATCCAATCTATTGCACAGTCACATTCCCTATGAGGAGGCAGTACACTGGACTTAGACTCGCTGAAGACATCCTGATAATCAGACAAATACGCCGGAACTTCCGAAGGCGTAGAAGAAGCAATAGACAAGGGCAGGGAATCTCCATGAATTCCATGGCAGCCCCAACTTGACACTGACATAGCCTTCCAGTCCAAGACTGGATTATGGGTCTGTAACCATGGCAAACCCAAAACAACCAAATCATGCATTTTATGCAGAACAAGAAAACGTATTACCTCCCGATGTTCGGGAGTCATGCACATGGTAACCTGTGTCCAAAACTGCGGTTTATTTTTTGCCAATGGCGTAGAATCAATACCCCTAAGAGGGATAGGATTTTCCAATGGCTCAAGAACAAATCCGCAGCGCTTGGCAAATGACAGATCCATAAGGCTCAGGGCAGCACCTGAGTCCACAAACGCCATGACAGGATACGATGACAGTGAGCAAATCAAAGTTACAGATAGAATAAACTTAGGTTGTAAATTACCAATGGCGACCGGACTAACAACCTTAGTAAGACGTTTAGAGCATGCTGAGATAACATGTGTAGAATCACCACAGTAGTAACACAAGCCATTCTGGCGTCTATGAATTTTCCGCTCATTTCTAGTCAGGATTCTATCACATTGCATTAAATCAGGTGCCTGTTCAGACAACACCATGAGGGAATTTGCGGTCTTGCGCTCCCGCAACCGCCGGTCGATTTGAATAGCCAGGGCCATAGAATCATTCAGACCTGTGGGAATGGGAAAACCCACCATCACATTCTTAATGGCTTCAGAAAGGCCATTTCTAAAATATGCAGCCAATGCACACTCGTTCCACTGGGTCAGCACTGACCATTTCCGAAATTTTTGGCAATACACTTCAGCCTCGTCCTGGCCCTGAGACATCGCCAGCAAGGCTTTTTCTGCCTGAATCTCAAGATTGGGTTCCTCATAAAGCAAACCGAGCGCCAGAAAGAACGCATCAATGTCAGCCAATGCCGGATCTCCTGGCGCCAGCGAGAAAGCCCAATCCTGAGGGTCGCCCCGTAAAAAAGAAATAACAATTTTTACTTGCTGAGCGGAGTCTCCAGATGAACAGGGTTTCAGGGACAAAAACAATTTACAATTATTCCTGAAATTTCTAAATTTAAATCGGTCTCCGGAAAACGGTTCAGGAATCGGTATCTTAGGTTCTGACACAGGATTTCTGATAACATACTCTTGTATGCCCTGCACACGAGCAGCAAGCTGATCCACACTTGTAATCAAGGTCTGGACATTCATGTCTGCAGCAAACACAAGCCACTCAGAGGTAAAGGGGAAAAGAAAAAAAAATGAGAGAGAGAAAAAAAAACTCAGAACTTTCTTTCTTATAATCCCGCTTCTGCAATGCATTTAACATTTAATACTGGCCTGGCAAACTGATATGACCCCAATGGCGAGGGTCTCAGAGGAACAAGTAAGTCTGCGACATACAAAAATCCAGCTCATAGGGCAGTGGTAACTGGGTTGACCATATAACTACTCCTAACGCCAACACTAGAAGTAGCCGGGGAACATGCCTACGTTGGTCGCTAGATGTCTCGCGCCAGCCGGAGGACTAACTACCCCTAGAAGAGGAAAACAAAGACCTCTCTTGCCTCCAGAGAATAGACCCCAAAAGTCGGATACAAGCCCCCCACAAATAATAACGGTGAGGTAAGAGGAAATGACAAACACAGAGATGAACTAGGTTTAGCAAAGAGAGGCCCACTTACTAATAGCAGAATGTAGTAAGATAACTTATATGGTCAACAAAAACCCTAACAAAATTCCACACTGGAGATACAAGAACCCCCGAACCATCTAACGGCCCGGGGGGAGAACTCCAGCCTCCCTAGAGCTTCCAGCAAGGTTAGGATACAGATTATGTACAAGCTGGACAAAAATGCAAACAAAAACAAATAGCAAAAAGCAAGAAAGCAGACTTAGCTTAATTTAGCAGGAACCAGGATCAGTAGACAAGAGCACAACAGATTAGCTCTGATTACAACGTTGCCAGGCATTGAACTGAAGGTCCAGGGAGCTTATATAGCAACACCCCTGACCTAACGACCCAGGTGAGCATACAAGGGATGAATGACATACCCAGAGTCAAATCACTAGTAACCACTAGAGGGAGCCAAAAGGTAAATTCACAACAGGTACCCTTACAGTGTCTGTTTACTTAGCAAAATCCTGATGACAGGTTCGCTTTAAGAAAAACAAAATTAAGAGTGGCCTAGTAAAATCTTGACCTTATCCCATTGAGATGCTATTCATGCTCGAAAACTGACCTCGAAGGCGTCTGTCTGAACTACGAACTCCTTAGTGAAGTCAGGTGTGACTAAGAGCGACTATTTACAAAGGGCGAGCTTGAACTCCTGGAATGTGATCTCCACTTCATGGTGATTCAGCCATTTACGTCTTCATGCCCTCAGGAAGCTCATTCAGTGAGGCGGCTGTCGTACATGTATGGCGCATGTCGTGAAAGGATTAATAATAAAGACCTTCATTTAAAAACTGCATTTTGTGTTTACTTGTGTTATAGTTGTCTAATATTTACATTTGCTTGGTGATCATTTATCATGCAAAAGAATAGGAAATCAGGAAGGGGCAAACACTCTTTCACACAACTGTATATACACTGCTCAAAAAATAAAGGGAACACTTAAACAACAGAAAATAACTCCAAGTAAATCAAACTTCTGTGAAATCAACCTGTCCACTTAGGAAGTAACACTGTTTGACAATCAATTTCACAAGCTGTTGTGCAAATGGAATAGACAACAGATGGAAATTATTGGCAATTATCAAGACACACTCAATAAAGGAGTGGTTTTGCAGGTGGGGACCACAGACCACATCTCAGTACCAATGCTTTCTGGCTGATGTTTTGGTCACTTTTGAATGTTGGTTGTGCTTTCACACTCGTGGTAGCATGAGACGGACTCTACAACCGACACAAGTGGCTCAGGTAGTGCAGCTCATCCAGCATGGCACATGAATGCGAGCTGTGGCAAGAAGGTTTGCTGTGTCTGTCAGCGTAGTGTCCAGAGGCTGGAGGCGCTACCAGGAGACAGGCCAGTACACCAGGAGACATGGAGGGGGCCATAGGAGGGCAACAACACAGCAGCAGGACCACTACTTTAGCTTTTGTGCAAGGAAGAACAGGAGGAGCGCTGCCAGAGCCCTGCAAAATGACCTCCAGCAGGCCACAAATGTGCATGTGTCTGCACAAATGGCTAGAAACCGACTCTATCAGGATGGTCTGAGTGCCCGATGTCCACAGACGGGGGTTGTGCTCACAGCCCAACACCATGCAGGACACTTGGCATTTGCCACAGAACACCAGGATTGGCAAATTCGACACTGGCGCCCTGTGTTCTTCACAGATGAAAGCAGGTTTACACTGAGCACATGTGACAGATGTGACAGTCTGGAGATGCCATGGAGAGCGATCTGCTGCCTGCAACATCCTTCAGCATGACTGGTTTGGCAGTGGGTCAGTAATGGTGTGGGGTGGCATTTCTTTGGAGGGCTTCACAGCTTTCCATGTGATCGCCTGAGGTAGCCTGACTGCCATTAGGTACCGAGATGAGATCCTCAGACCCCTTGTGAGACCATATGCTGGTGCGGTTGGCCCTGGGTTCCTCCTAATGGCTGGAGTGTGTCAGCAGTTCCTGCAAGATGAAGGCATTGAAGCTATGGACTGGCCCACCCGTTCCCCAGACCTGAATCCGATTGAACACATCTGGGACATCATGTCTCACACCATCCACCAACGTCACATTGCATCACAGACTGTCCAGGAGTTGGTGGATGCTTTAGTCCAGGTCTGGGAGGAGATCCCTCAGGATACCATCCTCCGCCTCATCAGGAGCATTCCCAGGTGTTGTAGGGAGATCATACAGGCACATGGAGGCCACATACACTACTGAGCATCATTTCCTTGTCTTGAGGCATTTCCACTGAAGTTGGATCAGCCTGTAACTTCATTTTCCATTTTGATTTTGAGCATCACTCCAACTCCAGACCTCCGTGGGATATTAGTTGTGAATTACGTTGATCATTTTTAGGTTTTATTGTTCTCAACACATTCTACTATGTAATGAATAAAGCTTTACAACAGGAATATTTCATTCAGTAATATCTAGGATGTGAGATTTTAGTGTTCCCTTTATTTTTTTTAGCAGTGTATATGGATTTATAATTTACTAGATGGTGGCCCGATTCTAACGCATCGGGTATTCTAGAATATGCATGTCAACGTAGTATATTGCCCAGTGACGTAGTATATTGCCCAGTGACGTAGTATATTGCCCAGTGACGTAGTATATTGCCCAGTTACGTAGTATATTGCACAGCCACGTAGTATATTGCCCAGTTACGTAGTATATTTCCCAGTTACGTAGTATACAGCACAGAGCCACATAGTATATTGGCCAGTTACGTAGTATACAGCACAGAGCCACGTAGTATATTGCACAGCGACGTAGTATACAGCACAGAGCCACGTAGTATATTGCCCAGTTGCGTAGTATATTGCCCAGTGACGTAGTATATTGCCCAGCCACGTAGTATATTGCCCAGTTACGTAGTATATTGCCCAGTGATGTAGTATACAGCACAGAGCCACGTAGTATATTGCCCAGTGACGTAGTATACAGCACAGAGCCACAAGCCACGTAGTATATTGCACAGCCACGTATGTCACAGGTTAAAAAATAAAAAATAAACATATACTCACCTTCCGAGGGGCCCCTTGTAGTTCTGTCGCCTGTGTTCGGTTCAGGCGGCAGCTTCCGGTCCGAGGGTGTGATGACGTCGCGGTCACATGACCGTGATGTCACGGCAGGTCCTTCTCACGCAGGCGCGCAGGGCCTGTGATGACGTCGCGGTCACATGACTGTGACGTCATGGCAGGTCCTTGTCGCACACCAACCTTAGCACCGGAACCTGCCGCTTGCATGGACCGTCACCGGAGCGTCGGAAAGGCGGCGGAAGGTGAGTATATAATGATTTGTTATTTTTTTTATTATTTCTAACATTAGATGTTTTTACTATTGAGGCTGCATAGGCAGCCTCAATAGTAAAAACTTGGTCACACAGGGTTAATAGCGACGGTAACGGAGTGAGTTACCCGCGGCATAACGCAGTCCGTTACCACTGGCATTAACCCTGTGTGAGCCATGACTGCGGGGAGTATGGAGCGGGCGCTGGGCAGTGTCTGCAGGGGAGTAGGGGAGGGACTAATCGGACTGTGCCCGTCGCTGATTGGTCGCGGCAGCCATGGCAGGCAGCTGGCGAGACCAATCAGCGAACGAATATCCGTGCCGGAAGTTGCCGACAGAAAGATGGAAGTACCCCTTAGACAATTATATATATAGATTTCAGTTCTTCAATACAAAAAGTGAAACTCATATATTAGAGTCATTACAAACAGAGTGATCTATTTAAAATGTTTATTTCTGTTAATGTTGATGATTATGGCTTACAGCCAATGAAAACCCAAAAGTCATTATCTCAGTACATTAGAATACTTTATAACACCAGCTTGAAAAAATGATTTTAACCCCGTAACCCATAGAGCTTTTTTCGGTTTTGCGTTTTCGGTTTTTTGGTCCCTTTCTTCCCAGGGCCATAACTTTTTTATTTTTCCATCAATATGGCCTTGTGAGAGCTTGTTGTTTGGGGGACAAGTTGTACTTTGAACGACATCATTGGTTTTACCATGTCGTGTACTAGAAAATGGGAAAAAAATTCCAAGTGCGGTAAAATTGCAAACAAAGTGCAATCCCACAATTGTTTTTTTATTTGGCTTTTTTACTAGGCTTACTAAATGCTAAAACTGACCTACCAATATGATTCTCCAGGTCATTCCGAGTTTATAGACAACAAATATGTCTAGGTTCTTTTTTATCTAAGTGGTGAAAAAAAATTCCAAAGTTTGTTAAAAAAAACAAAAAAATTGCTCCATTTTCCAATACCCATAGCATCTCCATTTTTCGTGATCTCGGGTTGGGTGAGGGCTTATTTTTTGTGTGCCAAGCTGACATTTTTAATGATACCATTTTGGTGCAGATATGATTTTGCTCACCCCTTATTGCATTTTAGTGCAATGTCACGGTGACCAAAAAAGTAATTTTGGGGTTTTGACTTTTTTCTCGCTATACCATTTAGCGATCAGGTTAATCCTTTTTTATTGATAGATCGGTCGATTCTGAACGCGGCAATATCAAATATGTATATGTTTGATTTTATTTTTATTGTTTTATTTTGAATGGGGCTAAAGGGGGGTGATTTGAACTTTATTTTTTTTTTTTTTTTTATATTTAAATTTTTTTATTTTTTTTTTACTCTTGATATGCCTCAATAGTCTCCATAGGAGACTAGAAGCTGCGACAACCCGATCAGCTCTGCTACATAGATGCGATGTTCAGATCGCCTCTATATAGCAGATTTACTCTCTTGCTATGAGCGCTGACCACTGGGTAGTGCTCACAGCAGGTCAGCACTGACAACCATAGATGTCTCCACGAGACCCCAGGTTGTCATGCCAACACAATGGTGACCCGCGATCACGTGACGGGGTCACCGGTGTGTGTATTTCTGGCCTAATGGCCGGAAGCGCGATTTAAATGCCACTGTCAGAGTTTGACAGTGGCATTTAACTGGTTAATAGCCTCAGATGGATCGTGATTCCACCCGCGGATATTGCGGGCACATGTCCGCTGTTCAAAACGGCGAACATGTCCCCGGAAAAAGGGAGAGAGTCCGATATCGATGTACTATTAAGCCTGATATTGGTAAAGGGTTAAAATTTTAAATGTTGGCCTACTAAAATGTATGTTCTCTAAATGCACTCAATACTTGGTTATTTTGCATCAATTACTGCATCAATGCGGTGTAGCATGTAGGCGAATAGTTTGTGGCACTGCTGAGGTGTTATGGAAGGCCAGGTTACTTTGATAGCAGCCTATCAAAGTTTTTTAATGATGGAACAAATTGTATTTTTTCTGCTGAATATCTTGTGTAAAATATCAAGATCATTTTTTTGTTGTTGCAAGATAGCAGTTTCTTTTGAATTTTTTTTGCCTATTGTAAAGACTATGCTTGTCAACCTCTATTTGCTTGCCTTAACATAGGGTTTTTAGTCCTAAATTCCTACTTGTGCTGAGAGCAATATTTGCATTTTCATCGCAACTGTTCCCTAAGGGTATGTGTCCACGTTCAGGCTTGCTTCAGGCTTTGGTCAGGATTTTATGCAGGTAAAATCCTGACCAAAAATGCACCTGAAGTCACTGGCAGGTCACCTGCGGTGTTCCTGCGTGTTTTGCTCATTCTAGCAACATGCTGCGTTCTGTAAAAACGCAACGCATGTGCGTTTTCGCGGGAAAAACGCATGCGTTATTTAATGCACAGTGGAGACGGGATTTCATGAAATCCCCTCCACTATGCTGTAACATCTGGACGCTACGTTTTTGACGCTGCGGCTCAGCGCTGCGTCAAAAACGCAGCGTTTCCTGAACGTGGACACATACCCTAACAGGAATGAGGTTGATGGCATGTTGCTGATAATAAAACTTACCAAATCACACAAGAAATAATAAGTGTGTGTAAGTAAATTAATTATAAGCTTCCCAAGAAAAGATACAACGCTTTGATAGGAAATTAAAATATATTATTTATGAAATAGCTTAAAATACACTTTATTATCATGTCAAAATTTATACACAATTTCCAGGGAAATGATAAGCACAATAAGCAGGTATTGGAAGATTAGAGTATGATGGTAATAACAATTGTGTGATCAATATAAAAATTGATAAATACAAAGATTAGTAAATCATATAGATAGACATTACATAAGCGTAAACAAGAGGGAGAATTCATATAAATAAAAGTGCAAGTGCAAAAATATTCTTAAATTTCACCCTGAGAAAGCAATGTGTGAAATGTGCGCTGTGGCACAGGTACTTGGAGATTAGCTTGGGTAACTATTCATTATACTTTATTATATTTAAATTGATCTGATATGATTTAATATTTATTTGATATATTTATTTGATTTATTATGGATTAAACCTTTAATTTTACAAGTAGTTCAAGTAAGTTCAAGACTTATGCACTTTCACTTTTTTTTATAGGAGTTTTCCCTCTTGTTTGATTATTTTTATCTAGTGTCTACCTGTTTAGTTTATTAATTTTTGTATTTATCAATCTTTATATTGATTATTTGATTGTTAAAGATCGCAGACAGAGGGTTCTCACAAAAGCCACCTCTGCCACCAGTTTGTCGAAGATAGCAGCCAGGGAGGACGCACAGATCCCATCACTGTCACCAGTTTGTCAGTGAGACGCAACTCCACTGCCTCCAAGTGTCAGGACAATTATGCAATTGTCTGAATATATATCCTCATGCGGTCACTGTCAGCTCCACAATAACAAAATGAACTACTAGCTGCCGCCATCAGTCGTTTATACAGGACAATTTGGCACGCGTTATAAGGCAACGTATTGGGTGTAGATTACAGAGCAAGAGGGACAGAGATATTAAATTTAATTGACTTAATCCGGAAAGGTTGGCAGTGTTTACAAAAAAATATGCAAAGATGATACAAAATTGGAGCAAAACAATACAGCGTATGCAATTACTTAAAATAAAAGGGATAACAATAAAATTGTTAAACTTGTGACAGAGAAATGGATCAGTGCTTAGCGGAGGGAGATACTCCTTAGGAAAATGGGCTGAATTATAGCAAGCTGCACCTTCCAGGACTGAAAAAATACAAAAACCCAAATTCTGATTTTTATTAGATCAAGGCTATTGCCACATACCTCCCTTTGGTGAGCTGATATGGGGGCTGGTTGTGGGATGTGCTAGATCTGTTAAAATTTTAAGAAATCCCTAACTTTCAGGATATCTTTGCTCCTGGAGGTCCCAGGTGGTAGATATTATCATCATGTTTCCTATTGTGGTTTTATCTTTCTATAGAGATGGAACGGGACATGGATAGCATCATCCATTGGTTCAATATTAAGTTGGAGAGGTTAGAATGGCCTTGTGATGATGTGGGTGAATATGTTATGTTTGTCCCTTTGGTTCAATGCCAAAAATAAATCTCCCACAAATATGAAATGGATGCAAACCCCGATATTCATCACTGACCACTGGTTACAAATAGTCTGGGGACCAGTGCTGTGAACAGAGGAAGCTCATGTCTCAGAAGTGTACTTCTCCGCCTCTGTGTAAATGAATCCCAGTCTTGGTGGCTGACTCCCAGAGCAGATCTCTGCTCTAATTACCTGTTCATGACAGGATTTTCCTACTTCAATGGAGGCTGAATTGTCAGTGCTCCCTCTCACTTTTCCAGTTATAATTAGTTTCTCACTTCCCCAGTTATAATTAATCCCATGTGTTCAATGTGAGGGTGATATGCCCCCTCTCTGGAGATGTCTTTATAGATTTTATTTTTTTCTACAACAGTTATTATTATTACCATTATACCCCAATCTCCCAATTACCACTTATTGTGCTTACCATTTTCCTGGAATTTGTCATAATGAAAGGTGACCAATAATTTGGTATTGTCAGCTGTGGATTTATGAAACATTCTAGTTTCCCCTTTACCAGTTTTTCCATCATGTATAAGTAACAAATAAAAAAGTCTGATTTTTTGGCGGCCATAATTAACTGTGAAATGAAGATTCATGGGCTTGCTATTAAAATAATCAGTCAGATTTGCTATGACCACCACAGGACCTCCCAAAATGAGGACCAAAACATTTTAAATGGTTTCCAGTTACAATACAGGTATTTTTTCTTGCAGTATACTAGAAAATGTCTTCCCCATTGAAATTCCAGAACAAAAAGCATTTCAACAATTAATACATGTAGTTGCATAAATAAGATCTTGAGTCTGGGTTGAAATCTCTATGTCACAAGGAACCATAGTGCTTCTATCATATGGGATGATGATGTACAGCAAGGTAACATCAACGGTCATCCATAAAGAGTTCTTCCCCATTCTTTATTTTGAAGTGTATTGATCACAAATATAATAACCTGGATATATCCAGTGATAGATTTTATTAAGTTCTTAAATGATGCATCCAATTGAAATTTTTTTCTCACCTTCTTCAAAAAGCTGTAACTTTTTTTTATCCTTCCCTCAATATAGCTGTATGAGAGATTGTTTTTTGCTGGACTAGTTGAAATTTTGATTAACATCATTCATTTTACATATAATGTACTGAGAAGCAGGAACAATATTAAAAGTTCAATGAATAGATAAAAAATCCCAATTTAGCCATGTTTTTTGAGGTTTTGTTTTTATGGCATTAATTCTTCAGTTCAGTACAATTACAGCAATATCAAGCATGAATGGTTTTCATACTATTACAGTAGTTAAAAAAATATTTGGTTTGTGTCATTTTTAACCTGTAACTTTTTGCAAAAATCAATGAAAGACATCACTGAGATATTAATGTCCTTTTTTCAGTGAATTGTCTTTGTATGTAGTATAAGGACTCACAAGATAATGAGGACCCTTGACATGGGTTGCGAGCTTGTATATTTTGGCCCAAATATTGACAAACTAGATGGTGGCCCGATTCTAACGTATCGGGTATTCTAGAATATGTAGGTAGTATATAGCACAGGCTACGTACTATATTGCACAGTGACATAGTATATAACACAACCGACGTAGTATATAACATAGCTACGTAGTATATAACAGAGCTATGTAGTATGTAACACAGCCACATAGTATATAGCAGAGCCACGTAGTATATAACATAGCCACGTAGTATATTGCACAGGCACGTAGTATATTGCACAGCCACGTAGTATATAACACAGTCACGTAGTGTATTGCACAGCTACGTAGTGTATTGCACAGCTATGTAGTATATTGGTCAGCGACGTAGTATATAGCAGAGCCACGTAGTATATAACATAGCCACTTAGTATATTGTAGAGGCACGTCGTATATTGCATAGCTATGTAGTATATTGCACAGCCACATAGTATATAACAGAGCCATGTAGTATATTGCACAGTCGACGTAGTGTATAACAGAACCGACACAGCCACATAGTATATTGCACAGCTGCGTAGTATATAACACAGAGCACGTAGTATATTGGACAGTCACGTTGTATATTGCACAGTCACATTGTATATTGCCCAGCTACATAGTATATAGCACAGAGATGTAGTATATAACAGAGCCCACGCAGTATGTAACACAGCCCACGTAGTATATAGCAATATGGGCACTATATGCATGGTTAAAAAAGACTTAAAATAAAAAATAAATATATACTCACCTTCTGAAGGCCCCTTGAAGTCCTGGCTCCTGTGTGTGGAGCACGCGGCAGCTTCCGGTCCCAGGGTTGGTATGAGCGCAGGACCTGTGATGACGTCGCGGTCACATGACCGTGACGTCATGGCAGGTCCTTCTCGCATAGCATCCTTGGCACCGGAACCTGCCGCTTGCACTGCCGAGAACAGCGCGCGATGTCGGAAGGTGAGAATAACCTTTTTATTATTATTATTTGAAACATTAGATCTTTTTACTATTGATGCTGCATACGCAGCATCAATAGTAAAAAGTTGGTCACACTGGGTTAATAGCTGCATTAACAGAGTGCGTTACACCGCGGTCCGTTAACGCTGGCATTAACCCTGTGTGAGCGCTCAGCGCTGACTGCAGGGCAGTAAAGCAGCGTCCATTTTGCTGCCAGACTATGGCCGTCACTGATTGGTCATGGCAATGGTCGTGGTCTTTTTGCCACGACCAATTAACGACTTGGATTTCCATGACAGACAGAGGCCGTGACCAATGAATATCCGGGACAGACAGACGGAAGTACCCCTTAGACAATTATATAGTAGACTGTCATCACTCAGTGGTCGACGCTCATAGCAAGAGAGTAAATCTGCTATATAGAGGCGATCTGAACATAGCCTCTATGTAGCAGAGCTGATCGGGTTGTGGCAGCTACTAGTGGTTAATAATTAATAATAATAATAATTTTTATTTATATAGCGCCAACATATTCCGCAGCACTTTACAATTAGGCGGGGACATGTACAAACAATAAATTCGGTACGAGTTAAGACAATTTAAACAGTGACATTAGGAGTGAGGTCCCTGCTCGCAAGCTTACAATCTACAATGGTTAGGACATGGTTAATGTCCTGTTAATATTGCTGGCCTCCCTTTGGATCTGGGAGGGGTATTTATACTCACTCCAGGCTAGGATTCTCTGTCAGCTATGCTTTCGTCTTGTCTACTGTATGTGCCTGTCCCCTGCAGTGTGTGCTCGGTTTGCAATTGTGTTCCTTGCTCTCAGTGCATTACTATGCTCATTTGTTCTTTTGGATTTCTGACCTCTGGCTTCTCTTCTGACAATCCCTGTCTCTCCCCTTTGGTACCTCGTGATCTCCTGATTCTGATCTTAGCTTGTTTGACTATTCTCTTGTGTGTATCGTCTCTTCTGCACCCCTTCGTCTGGCTCCGCCCCTGACCACCTCCCACTCTGTCAAATGGTTCAGGTCCTGTTTGTTACCTGGTTAGTAACCCGGCGTTTTGCTCATCTCCCTTGCTACTGTGTGTAGCTCTCCCCGCAGCAGTAAGACCGGGACCCATGACATTATAGCTGACCATACAGTCTTTCCCTGGTGGTAGGGTGTTAGTATATTATGGATCCGGTACAGGCTCTCACGAGGCAGGTTAATGAGCTTTCCCAGCTTATGCAGAGGCTGTCCATGGAGCAGCAAGTCCTGGGCCACTTGCACCAACGATGTGGCAGGTACTTTACAGGGGTCTGCTCCATTGGGGTTCTGGGAGGGGGGCCCCACTGATGTAACTCTAGCAGACCCCGAGCCACCAGTAAAGTTGCCCGACAATTCTTCCGGAGATAAAAAATTGTTTAGGGTCTTCAAGGAAGAATGCAAGTTGTTTTTTGAATTGCATCCTCGGGCCTCTGGAAATGAAAGGCAGAGGGTGGGGATCTTAATGTCCTTGTTAAAGGGGGCCCCACAGGCATGGGCTTTCTGTCTCTCTTCATATGCTGCTGAACGCATGTCTGTGAACCTGTTTTTTGAGGCTCTGGAGCACATTTATGATGATAGATAGAGTGCGTCTGGCAGAGGAGAGGCACTCCACTGAATGGTTCTGCTCAGAATTCTCAGAATTTAGACGTTGGCAGCCAAAGTATCTTGGAATGACGCCGCCCTGAGGGGGTTGTTCCGCAAGGGCCTGTCTGACCATCTAAAGGACGCTCTGGCACTTCATCCTCCTCCAGATACCCTGGAGGACACCATGACGTAGGTGGTCCGGATGGACCGGAGACTCCGTGCTAGAGGAGTGATGCAACAAGAGACTCCCTTGTACTCCAAATTGTGTGACACTGCACCTGTATCCAAGCCCATGGAGATTGGCTCAGTCTCAGTTGTGGAGAAAGAGAGAAGGCAACATAGAGACAACTTACTATGCTTTTACTGTGGAGCCTCTGGACATTGGAAAATGAACTGCCTCTCCTGTCCTTCTTCAGTGAAACCACCAGAGAAACTACTGAGTCTGGGCAACAATTGTGGAGGTTGTCCAGACTCCCAGGTACAATTTTTCTCACTTTCAAAGATTGTGCTCCAGGTGGAATTTGAACTTGCTTGCCTTTGTTGACTGCGGTTCTTCCATTAATTTAATTGATGCCCAAGTTGTGACTCGTAATAAGATAGGGGCAGTCAGGCTGAAAGATCCTGTTAAAATTGTGGCTGTTGATTCATCCCCTCTTACCCGGGATGGAATTTGTTTCAGGACTGATGTCTTTTCTCTGAAAGTGGGTTCCACTCATGTGGAAAACTTAAGTTGTTTTGTTATGAATAATCTGCCTGCAGGACTGATATTGGGGATGCCCTCGCTGCAACGCCACAATCCTGTCATTCATTGGGTGGCGGGGGAAATCACTGTAACCTAGGACCTTTTGTTAACCCGGTAAAATCTGTATCTTTTTTGTCTGTCGGTCTGGAGGGTATTCCAGAGTACCTGAAGGACTTCGAAGACGTGTTTTCCGCAAGTGAGGCTGAGTCGCTACCATCACATTGACCTTGTGATTGTGATTACCAAGGCTCGTCTGTACAATTTGTCCGGGCCTGAGCGTCAAGCCATGAACGAGTACATCACCGAGAACCTCCGCAAGGGGCATATTCGGCCCTATGTCTCACCCGTGGCGGCAGGGTTTTTCTTTGCACAGAAAAAAGATGGTGGTTTGCGATCGTGCTTCGACTTTCGGGAACTGAATAAGATTACTGTGAAGAATACGTGCCCTCTTCCTCTGATTCCCGATTTATGTAATCAACTCACATGGGTCAAATGGTTCTCTAAGCTTGACTTACGAGGGGCTTATAACCTTATAAGGATCTGGGAGGGAGATGAATGGAAAACAGTGTTTCTGATGACTGAGGCGTTGTTTGAAAATTTGGTTATGCCCTTCGGTCTCACTAACGCCCCTGCTGTTTTCCAGAATTTCATTAATGTTGTTGTTTCTGACTTTATTGGGAGCTATGTGGTCATTTACCTGGAAGACATCTTGATATACTCAGAGGACAGTCAATCACACTTATACCATTTACTTTCGGTTCTTATGAGACTCAGGGAGAACTGTTTATATGCTAAGCTGAGAAGTGTTCATTCTTTATACAAGAACTGTCTTTTCTGGGTTTAAATATATCAGGGGAGGAGATCTGCATGGATCCAGGGAAGGTTCAGGCCATTTCGGATTTGGTGCAACCTCATGACCTGAAGGGGTTGCAGCAATTCCTGGGCTTCGCTAATTACTATAGGAAGTTCCTTAAAGGGTTTTCGCAGGTGGTGAAACCCCTGACGGACGTCACTCTCAAAGGGGTGGATGTAAAAAATTGGTCTGTGACCGCAGAAAATTCCTTCCAGACACTGAAGAAATGTTTTATTTTAGCACCCGTGTTGGTACAACCTGATCGGTCAAGACCTTTTATCATTGAGGTCAACACTTTGGAGGTGGGGGTGGGAGCAGTGTTGTCCCAGGGTCCATCCACCCTTACTAACCTTAAACCCTGTGCCTTTTTCTCAAAAAAATTATCTTCGGCCGAGAGAAATTATTATGTCGGCAACAGGGAATTGTTGGTGGTTAAATTGGCCTTCAAAGAATGGAGGCATATTCTGGAGTGGGCTGTTCATCCCAATATGGTCATCACTGATCATAAAAACCTGGCCTATATCGAGTCCGCAAAGAGAATGACCTCCAGACAGGCTCAGTGGGCACTTTTTTTTTCTCGATTTCATTTTACCATTACGTTCCGACCAGGGTCTAAAAATGTAAAGGTGGATGCCTTATCCAGAAGCTTTGATTTTGTGTCACCTCCAGAACCTCCTTCCTCCATTCTTAAACCGGGAGTGGTTGTGGCAGAAGTCTCATCTGAGTTACAGAGAGAGATTTTGGAAGCACAAGCTACCAGGAATAAACCCCCAGGTAATTTGTTTGTACCCGCACATTTCCATCTCACACTCCTGCAAGAATTTCATGATTCTGTGTTAAGTGCTCATCCTGGGATTGCAGCTACCCGGGGGGCAGTAGCTAAGAGTTTTTGGTGGCCCTCTATGGGTACTGATATCAAAAGGTTTGTAAATACTTGTGGGGGTGTACGCTTGCTCTAAGAGCTCTCAGGTCCGGCCGGTCGGGGAATTGGTACCTTTGCCAATTCTGGATAAACCATGGACACACCTGCCCATGGACTTTATCACTAATCTTCCGTTTTCCATGGGCAACTCAGTGGTATGGGTAGTAGTTGATAGGTTTTCGAAGCAAGCCCACTTTGTGCTTTTACCAGCGTTACCTTCTGCTGAAACCTTTGGTCGCTTGTTTATACAGCACATAGTTCAATTGCATGGGGTACCTGTGAATGTGTTGTCTGACAGGGGTGCAGTTTGGGGCCAGGTTTTGGAAGGCTTTTTGTGAGAAGTTGGGGGTTACATTGTTTTCTCCTCTGCTTATCAACCAAAATCTAACAGACAGACTGAATGCACGAATCAGTTGTTGGAACAAATTTTGAGATTCCTGGTCTCTTCCAGACAGGGGGACTGGTGTGAAGTATTGCCCATGGGAGAATTTGTGTTCAACTGTCGTATTAATCAGTCTACTGGTAAATCTCCCTTTCAAGTCAATTATGAGTTTGTTCAGTAGTTTGGAGAATTTTCCCGCATGGATTCTGGTTGCCCTGGTGCTGAGGGTATGGTGCAACAGTTAAGAACCCTTTGGAGGGAGGTTCAAGAGAACATCTCCAAAGCCCAAAAGAAGTACAAACATTTTGTGGACAGGAGGAGAGGGTCTGCTCCTGCGTTGGCTGTAGGGGAGAACGTGTGGTAGTCTACCCTTAACATCAAACTTAAGATACCCTCTATGAAGTTGAGCCACAGGTTTATAGGTCCTTACAGGATTGTCGAGGTGATCAACCCGGTGGCCTATAGATTACAGTTGCCCACCTCCTTCAAAATATCTAATGTCTTCCATAGGTCCCTATTAAAACCTGTGGGGACAGTAAGAGAACACATCCAATGTTCTACCAGTTTTGGTAGAGGGTCAGCTGGAGTGCGAGGTAGGGCTCATCTTAATTCACAGTGGGGGCGCCAGGGCTGCAGTACCTAATCCACTGAAAGGGATATTTAATTGAGGATCGGTCATGGGTTCCAGCCAGTTCTGTGCATGCTGATCGAGTGTTATGGGCTTTTCTTGCCAGATACCCTGAGAAGCCTGGAGGTCCAGTGTACCCCCATTAAGAGGTGGGTACTGTCATGGTTAGGACATGGTTAATGTGCTGTTATCTCAGGGGTTAAGTTTGCTGACCTCCCTTTGCATCTGGGAGGGGTATTTATACTCCAGACTAGGATTCTCTGTCAGCTATACTTTTGTCTTGTCTGTGTGCCTGACCCCTGGAGTGTGTGCTCGGTTTGCAATTGTGTTCCTTGCTCTCCATGCATTACTCTGCTGGTTTGTTCTTTTGGAGTTCTGACCTCTGGCTTCTCTTCTGACAATCCCGTCTCTCCCCTTTGGTACCTCGTGATCTTCTGATTCTGATCATAGCTTGTTTGATTATTCTCTTGTGTGTATCGTCTCCTCTGCACCCTGGCGTCTGGCTCCACCCCCGACCACCTCCCTCTCTGTCACATGGTTCAGGTTCTGTTTGTTACCTGGTTAGTAACCGATGTTTTGCTCAGCTCTCTTGCTGCTGTGTGCAGCTCTCCCTGCAGCAGTAATACCCGGGAGCCATGACACAAACACCTCATGCTTCTTTTTTGCATGTTTTATATGCAGGCCGGTCTTTCCAGTGGTAATTGGACAATGTGATGTGTCTGGCTTGTAGGTGCACATATGGTATTGGTAGTCTGCATGATGTAATAGTAGGGATGTTGGTAATAGGCTGTTATATAGAGACAGGTGCATTTCACATAATGGTGTGAATGGCACCCTATGCCAGCCTGTGTGCATTTTGAATACTAGGCAGCCCCCCTCACTGATGTTTGGTGGGTTAGTAAGTCATTGTTTCATTAGTATTTTGTGCCAGTGCTGCCCTGGCCTAAACAATGGGGGACCTGCTGCATTCTGTCGTACATTTGTGTCTGGAAATGGTATGTCAAGTATAGCTACTTTTTTTCAGTGATGTCTTTTGTTGAGTTTTGTTCTTTTTTTAGTTAATGGTTTTTACAATAATTAAATCAAAATAAGTTTTAGTTACTATTTAAGGAGCTATGGTGATGCAAAGCAAATCAAAAAGTGGTTTATCACAGAGTAGATAAAAAAAATAACAGGTTAGTTGGGTACTAGAGTTAAGTAAGGAGGTAGATTGTTGCAGTGTTAGTAGTCAATGAATATCTGTAAGGGGTGTGGACTGTGCTGTTTCATTCCTTTCCCTGAAGACACCAATCATGTCATGTGAATAATTTTGTGCGGTTTGAAATGTATTAGGTAGTTAAGTGACATAATGTGAATTGCAATATATTGTGATACAGTGGGGGAAATAAGTATTTGATCTCAAGGCAGCTGGGACAACAGTCACCAAGAAAACCATTGGTAACACATTACTCCATAAAGGTTTAAAATCCTGCAGTGCCTGCAAGGTCCCACTGCTCAAGAAGGCACATGTCCATCTGAAGTTTGCCAGTGAACACCTGGATGATTCTGTGAGTGGTTGGGAGAAGGTGCTGTGGTCAGATGAGACAAAAATTGAAGTCTTTGGCATTAACTCAACTCGCCGTATTTGGAGGAAGAGAAATGCTGCATATGACCCAAAGAACACCATCCCCACTGTCAAGCATGGAGGTGAAAACATGTTTTGGGGGTGTTTCTCTGTGAAGGGCACAGGACTACTACTCCACATCAATGGGAGAATAGATGGAGCCATGTACCTTAAAATCCAGACTGACAACCTCCTTCCCTCTGCCAGGACATTAAAAATGGGTCATGGCTGGATCTTCCAGCAAGACAGTGACCCAAAACATACAGCAAGGGCTACAAAGGAGGGGCTCAAAAGAAGCACATTCAGGTCATGGAGTGGTCTAGCCAGTCTTCAGACCTTAATCCCATAGAAAACTTATGGAGGGAGTTGAAGATCCGAGTAGCCAAGCAACAGCCTCAAAATCTTAATGATTTAGAGTTGATCTGCAAAGAGGAGTGGACCAAAATTCCTAATGACATGTGCGCAAACCTCATCATCAACTACAAAAAAGTCTAACTGCTGTGTTTGCCAACAAGGGGTTTGTCACCAAGTATTAAGTCTTGTTTGCCAGAGGGATCAAATACTTATTTCTCGCTGCAAAATGCTAATAAATTTACTTAATTTATGCAATGTGATTTTCTGGGTTTTATTATGGATATACTATCTCTTAATGTTAAAATTAACATACCCTTAAAATTATAGACTGTTCATGTCTTTGTCAGTGGGCAAACTTACAAAATCAGCAAGGGATCAAATACATATTTCCCCCACTGTATATACTGTGATAAGTTAATGCATAGTGCTGGTAGTCTACAGTGTAAGAGTATAAGACATAGGTAGTGACATTAGGCTAAGATATATTGTTTTGTAGGGAAGTTTTTCCCAGGAACAGACAGCTGGGTAACTGAGAGTTAAGAGTTGGGACTAGCCCACAGTGGGAGGGGATAGTGCCAGGGAATGCAGATTACTATCTGATAGTCATTAAGATAGCAGATAGCGTTTGAAAAGTAACAAGTGTGCAGTGCTACCAAGGGGTGATCCACAGTTAGAAGAGGTTGGAGCAAAGAATAGCAAGATTCTAAAGCGAGCTACGGATGAGACTGAGAGATGTTCCAGATGGCATTATCGGATAAGACACAAAGTCACTAGAAACCCAAGGGCTTGATAGTGCTGAAGGTAATGGACCTAAAGAGGGCTGAGAGTGTGGGACTAGTGTTGGTCCTGAGCAGTGGATCTAAGGCATCCATAATGATAGGACGTGGAATTGCTGAGCGAGTAGAGAGAATTTCGCTTATCAGGACTGTGGCGTAGAGCTAGGTTGTGGCGAGGTACAGATGAACCAGATAAGCTGCATACCCCTGGAATAGCCTACAGAGGAAGGATACAGTAGGAATGAAAAAGTTTCTTACTGTGAAGAAAACATGCTAAAGACTGTGTACCCGATAACCCTTGTATAAAACTTTTATCAAATTTTAGTAAAGTCTATATGTTTGAATGGAAGTCTCCTTTATAAATCTGTGGAATTCATGGTCCTGGCTAGCCAACACCATTGGCTAAAGGTGGCTTGCTCAGGTGTACGGCCAACCCACTCTTTCATGCCGGCTATGACAAGAGAAGACAATTGACTCTCCCATGGCTGCCGTCCCGTGCTGCATTAAATATCTCTCTATTAATGGTGCTTCAAGTGTCCACCTACCCCTCCTCCCTGCGGTAGGTGTGGGATCAATGTGTCTCAGAGCATGTAATCAAATAATATTAGAACAAAATGGAATAGGAAAATTATAATTTTTCGGCTTCTTTATTAAACCATTCTACCTTTTTTCTGTAGTACAATCTTGCTCCCCACATGGTATACTGGATAACATTGGCTTTGAGATCTTTGAAACAAATTTGAAACTACCGAGTGTCTCAGTATTAAAATTTAGTTCACGATAATGTTTCTACATTATCAAGAGCAAGCGTAACAAATGGTACTTCAATATATGAGTAATTTCCATTTAAAGTTACGATTACGCTTTCACCTCAAGTACTTTATATCCAAGTGTGAAATTTTACTTGTCATGTTACTCCGAGGTTTTATAGGCTTTGTGGTGGGTTTTTTCCCTTCATTTTTTTTTGCCTTTTCTTTGCTGGATGGAATTTCTGATGACTTCTTCGACGTACTGAAACAATGTCACTGCAACCTTTTCTGTAGTCTTGCGAGGCTTGAAATGCATGAGGAAATTGGCATTTAAGTGCAAAGAGATAACATCCTTGAATCTTACTTTCCCTGATTGAGGCAGACACACTATATTGCAGAAGTTTGTATGATAAAAATGGTTTGCAATAACAACTTATTAAACCAAGTCATATGGGCTTTATATTTTATATCACCTCCCTTTAACTTTCAAAAGCTTTGTAAATGTGTGTAAATTTCACCTTATTTCTCAATTTGTTTATGTAGTATAGCATTCGTTTTAGAGTTGGAAGATTTTAAGATTAACTCCGGAAGAGAACTCTAGAAGAACATTCAGCTATCTTATTTAGCTGTGTGATTAAATGAGTCACAAGACTCATACAGATTTACAGACACTAACTGGAATCTTCTAATACGGTTTGCCTTACTTATTGCATGCTGTAAAAGAGTGGTTGTTATTTTACTCACACCGGAGAGTGTGAAAATCAAATATCCTACAATATAAATGAAATGAAATTTGAAATATTTTCATGGCTAGTACAGTAAAGTTAGTTTATGTCACAATATATACAGCACTATTCCATGTCTTGGTGCAAAGTCAAGATACAGTGTAACCAATGTAAATATATATTTTACTAAAGATTGCTGTCACTGCAGTCCATATCACTCACTACATATTTAGCAAGCATCATCTGTATAGATGACACTCTACTTTTCTCAAATATCATGCTCCAGAGACTACACTCCTAGCTCCTCATAGTAAGTACAAAGTTGTGCACAATAGTAGCGTAGACCACAACGCTGGTTAAGTTTGGTACATCTTTACAGCATGTCTACTTCTTTCACAACACTGCTGTCACGATTCCACCCCTCAGTGTGTCTGGGATGCAGCTATTCAATCTGGTACAAGGGCATACTGAAGCTGTCAGTACTTTGATGGACAGTTCAGTTTCCAGTCTGGTGCAGGGGTGTGCTGAGCTCAAAGTGGGAGGTGCTGGCCTTCTTCGGGTGTTCATTGTCCTAGGTGATTGCCAGGCTACTTAACTTTACCATTAGTCCCAGACTTCTGCCGGACATACATTGAGCTTTTGTGTGGTTTGTCTCTCTGTGCATTGCATTTGTTTTGTATATCTTTCATTGCCTGACCTTGGACCTCGTTCTGACCATCCATCTATTTAACACCTTTGCTCTGATCCGCTACCCTCCTGGTATTTTGACCTCAGACTGTTACCTGACTACACTTTTGTCTCTTCCTTCTGTTTATGACAAACCCTCCTGGCTTTTGACCTTGGACTCTCAACTATCCTGACTCACGGCTTGTCGGTGAGAAATGACTCAGTGTCACATCTGCAATTTAAAGTGGTTTTCCCATGAACAAAGAATATTTTAATTAATAGATTTTGGAATAAAAAAAGTTCAACAATTGGATGTGTTAACAAAAATGTTCTTGTACTGAGATAATCTTATAAATGTGTCCCTGTTGTGTACTGTGTAATAGCTGTGTCTGACCATACAGGGACATGGTCTGATCATACCACTGCTCTTGGGCAAGGGAAGAAGCAAAAGAGTATACAGACAGGACAGCAGGGGCTCACAGCTGATTTTCTGTGAGGTAAGGCTGGTTTCACACTGCATTGGGCAGAGCTGCGGAGGGCTGCTTAGTTCCCCATTAAACTCCGCCCACAGCTGCACCTCTTCCATTCAGCTCTGCCTACGACGGCATGCGTCCTGCGTACCTATCTTTAACATTGGGTACACAGGCCATGCGAATGTATGCGGATGCCTCCACATGCGTCATTTTGACGCTGCGCTGAACTGCGTCGAAAACAACATGTTACATTTTGTGGCGGTCGGCGCAGCGTCAAAATGATGCATGTGGAGGCATCCACATACATTCGCGTGGCCTGCATACCCAATGTTACAGATAGGTATGCAGGACGCATGCCGATGTAGGTGGAGCTGAATAGAAGAGATGAGACAGTGGGCGGGCCTTAATAGAGGAACTGCGCAGCCCTCCGCAGCTCTGCCCAACGCAAGTGTGAAACCAGCCTAAATCATTTGAAAACAAGCTGAAAATGCTTTACCTTACAGAAAGCATCATCTGTCTGTATAGGATCTTTTGATTCATCTTCTGGCCAGGAGCTGTGCCAAATACCAACCATCTTCCTGCACAATCAAACACAGCTCTAAAACAGTACATAGTAGGGACACAGTTATAAGATTATCTCAGCACAGGGAAAAAATAAAATTAACACATCCAAATGTGGAATTTATTTTTATTCCAATAATTTTTTATTAACGTGTACGGTACTTTGTTTATGGGATGACACCTTTAATTGACTTGTGTTAGGAATCATGGGTGCACAACCCAGGGCCTGCACTGCTGTACTATGCAGCATTCAAGCTATCTGCATAGGAAAATGCTTGTCTATCTATATGTGGTTTTTAAAAAGGTGGCCTTCTGTGAAGAGCTCTCTGCCCATAAATTACAGGTATTGTGAAATGCTGGGCTGTTATTTCAACACCAATAATCTGTAGAGGAGAGAACAACCTCCATTCTGAAGTACTGACTGTTTGAGGAGGTGACTCATATTCACCTAACAAGTGGGGGACCTAGAAGTGGGACCTGTAACGATGAGAGACTTTTATAACATACTGGATGGTGGCTCGATTCTAACGCATCGGGTATTCTAGAATATGTATGTATGTATATAGCAGCCACATAGCATATAGCACAGCCCACGTAATACAGACAGCCACATAGTATATAGCACAGCCACGTAGTATATAGCATCCACGTAGTATATAACACAGCCACATAGTGTATAGCACAGCTACGTAGTATATAACACAGCCCATGTAGTATATATCAGCCATGTAGTATATAGCACAGCCACATAGTATATAGCACAGCTACATAGTATATAGCACAGCTACGTAGTATATAGCACAGCCACGTAGTATATAGCACAGCTACATAGTATATAACACAGCCCACGTAGTATATATCAGCCACGTAGTATATAGCACAGCCACGTAGTATATAGCACAGCCATGTAGTATATAGCACAGCCACGTAGTATATAGCACAGCTACATAGTATATAACACAGCCCACGTAGTATATATCAGCCACGTAGTATATAGCACAGCCACGTAGTATATAGCACAGCTATGTAGTATATAACACAGCCCACGTAGTATATATCAGCCACGTAGTATATAGCACTGCCACGTAGTATATAGCACAGCAATGTAGTATATAGGACAGCAACGTAGTATATAGCAGTCACGTAGTATATAGCAGCCATGTGGTATATAACACAGCCCACGCAGTATATAGCACAGCTCACGCAGTATATAACACAGCCCACGCAGTATATAACACAGCCCACGTAACACAGACAGCCACGTAATATATAGCACAGCCACGCAGTATATAGCAGCCCACGTAATATATAGCACATCCCATGTAATATATAGCACAGCCCACGTAATATATAGCACAGCCCACACAGTATATAACACAGGCCACATAGTATATAAAACAGCCCATGCAGTATATAACACAGCCCACATAGTATATAGCAGTGTGGGCACCATATCCCTGTTAAAAAAAACCCATTAAAATAAAAAATAGTTATATACTCTCCGTTCGGCGTCCAGCGAAGCTGTGCCGATGCGTGCGATGCTGCCGCCAGCTTCCGTTCCCAGAGATGCATTGCGAAATTACCCAGATGACTTAGTGGTCATTTGGGTAATTTCGCAATGCATCTCTGGGAGCGGAAGCTGGCGGCAGCATCACGCGCATCAGTGGACGTCGGAAGGTGAGAATAATGATTTTTAATTTTTTTAATTATTTTTAACATTAGATCTTTTTACTATTGATGCTGCAGAGGCAGCATCAATAGTAAAAAGTTGGTCACACAGGGTTAATAGCAGCGTTAAAGGAAGGGCGTTACGCCGGTGCATAACGCGGTCTGTTAACGCTGCCATTAACCCTGTGTGAGAGCTGACTGGAGGGGAGTATGGAGAGGGCACTGACTGGATGGAAGTAGGGAGGGGCGAATTCGCGGCCGGACTGTGCCCGTCGATGATTCATCAGCGATGCGGGATTTCCGTTACAGACAGACAGACGGAAGTACCCCTTAGATGATTATATAGATAGATCCTCCATTACATTTATTTCTGGTATTTACTGGTAAGTTTAAGGCCATTGTAATTTTACAAAGTCGGCTGAGTTGCATTCTTCTGATGGATGGTCTAACAATATCCTCAAACAACCAGTAGAGTAACTTTAAATTGTCCATAGATTGCAATTGTATCTAGGCCTTAGTGCCGGAGGTGGACCATTGGGAACACAAGTGTTTATTATATATCTTGACCAGTGTGTACCTTATCCCTATATGTATTGTGTTCTGTTTTCTGTCTTTTTTTACCTTTGTGATGTTACATAGATAAAATTGGTCTGATTTGCCAATTTTGGCGAGATCAGAGTGCCATTTAATGTGTGTAGGGGCTTCCATACTCTCCCTAGTCAGAATTGAGGAAGAAAAGGATCGATCGAATTGAATTCCATTTGCAGGCAGATAACCTATTACGAGATAATTTGGGCAGGGATGTTCTCATCTTTCCTTATAGAGAACACAGGAATGCTTAGCCGAGCCAAACATTCCTGTGTAATGTGGAATCAGAAGAGACAACTATGAGCTAAACGTCATCCAAAAGTTGTCTAATGTGTATGGCCAGATTTATAGACTTCTGTATAGCTTAACAATGTTTTTTTATTTATGTATGAGCGCAAGTGCTCGTTACTTGAGTTTGCCTAGGGTACTAAGGTATTTACCGAGTATCGCAAGAGCTCGAGTGACATGTTCGAATCCCCGCAGCTGTTAGACACAAAACATGCGGGGATTCACAGACAAACAAGGGCATCCCCACGTGTTTTGTGGCTGTCTAGCAGCCACAAAACATGCGGCCGCAGGGACTCGAACATGTCACTCGAGCACCTGCAATACTCGGTGCATACCCGAGCACCCAAGGCAAACTCAAGTAACGAGCACTTGCGATCATCACTAATAGTGAGAGCACTGTATGTAATACACATTTCTACAACTTCACCATGTTTGTCTACTGGATGGTTATGATAAAGATGTATTTTACTGATTTCCCTGCTGTATTTGACAAAGTCAAAAACTGTACAACATACAGCATTGTGTTTTGTAAAAAAAAAAAAAGAATCCAACATATGATGAAATACTATTAGAGACAAAATAAGTGAAAGTGACAGATGAAATCTCTAAAGATTATTCATATTGACAGTTTTATTTGTTAGGTTTATATGGGAATCACAACATTTTGTGCAAACTTAAAGAGGACATCCTCCAAAATTGATAACAGGTGTCGCTAATTATGCACTTCAATAAAGACCAAAACTCGATACTAAACATTTTCCAATATCTTTTTTGAAGTTGCCTGTAGTTTCGATTTGGGATAGTTTAATGGACATGGATTTATACAGCTTTTATTGACCTCAATAATAAATCTTTCTTCAAAAAGGCCTTGCAGGGGTTGTCCATCCAGAGGACGTGTTTAAATGTGCTGGAAATGTACATTGATTAGACTTACTAATATACCGTACTTTATTTCAGATAGCTCTGTTAATATCTCAATTTTAAAGCGTGTCCTCTCCATTTTTGGGTTTGTTCCAAAACAGAAAGGGAGCCCTTCCCCCTCACTGTTTTTGCACATGACTAATGTTGAGGCTATCTGTCAGACTTAATTCATTAGCTAAGTCAGATACCCTCCTTGGCCATAATGGCTCATGCAGGGATAGTGAAGGTTGCTGGTATAGCTAAAGATCTGAGCCCCTACAAACACTTTACTAGTCAAGTGCTAATTGCCTCTTTACAGAAGAAGACGTGAACTCTAGTGCTACCTATAGGAAGTAGCATTCCTAAAAGCCAATATCGACCCTATAAGGATCCTTGCCACATGCCTTAGGATAAAAGCCAAACGAGAATCAAAAGGTCGATATTGACTTTTACGATGACTACTTCCAATATATGGCACTAAAATTCAGGTCGTCTCCCTTTCTAAAGTGACAATTTGCATACTTAATTTCCCAGAGGAGAATTGCATGGCCTAAAGGTCTCCTTACACTGGCATATCAGGCATGTCACTCTCCACTAGTAGAAACACTACCAATTATGTGGTTAAATATATTTTTATTAAAGAGAAGAGAATTTTACAAGAAAAACAGTAGTTGAAAACTACGTCAATGATCAAAGTACTTTTTCTTATAATATACAATTCGAGAAGAGTAACACAAAAAAACACTCATTCACAAACCTTGCATAAATCTTACAAAAAAGAGAGAAAAAAAAAAAATTAGAGGGAGTAAACCCTCAAGAATGACTACGGTATCTTTAACATATAAGCAATGACTCCTTGCCCCCGCAACAGGCGAGGACTTTCATTACCGTAAATAAAGTAAAGCATACCTAAAATCAGTTCGCCCATGTCCCCTAAAGCGAGACATGCACGCAGATGGTATCATTATAAAAGTAACTGGTAAATCATGGTACAGACCTATCACACCGAGCTGTTGGAAGGTGAACAGCTCACCCAGGGGGGAGATAGAAAGAAGAAAAAATAGAGGGGGGAGCCCAATTAGGTGGGGCTCAAGAAAAGATATTTAAAATGAGAACATGAAAAGAAAGGAAGAGTAGCTTAGTAATCGACTGTAGAATAGACAGGTGTATTCAGGTAAACAGGTCAGGGAAACGAGCAGAATCTTTAAATAGAATCCATTCAGTCCAGGTACCTAAGAAGGAGACCCTTGTCTGTGAAAGGTCTGCTTCAATTTCCTCCATCCTAAAGATGGTTTCAAATTCTGAAAACCACTCCACAACATCGGGGGGAGAAACACTACCAATTAGACCTCATTTAGAGCCCTTTCATACACCTAAATCAGAACTCATGCTTTTCACTGAGGAGGGGCAAGCCCCCAGAAAAACACATGACTGGAAATTGAAATTCTGGTTTGGCTTTTATCCTACATTATATAGCAAGGCTTGTTAAAGGGACGATATTGACTTCTAGTATTGCTAAGTCTAATCAGTGACACTAGAGTTTAAGTCCTCTTCCTCTCTAAAGAGACCGTTTGAATAGTCACATGCAATTACTGAGGGGATGAGAAAGTTCCCTTCTTGTATAGGAATGAACCTGGGATTGGAGTAGATTGATGCTAAAATTGGGACCTAAAAGCCCATATTATAATTAAGTACAAGTGCATCTGACCAAATTAGAATATCATCAAAAAGTTAATTTCAGTTCTTCAATACAAAAAGTGAAACTCATATATTACATAGAGTCATTATAAACAGAGTGATCTATTTCAAGTGTTTATTTCTGTTAATGTTGATGATTATGGCTTACAGCCGTTGAAAACCCAAAAGTAATTATCTCAATAAATTAGAATAATTAACAAAAAAGCACCTGCAAAGGCTTCATAATCATTTGAAAAGATCCCTTAGTCTGTTTCAGTAGGCTCCACAATCATGGGGAAGATTGCTGACTTGACAGATGTCCAGAATGCAGTCATTGACACATCCCACAAGGAGGGTAAGCCACAAAAGGTCATTGCTAAAGAAGCCGGCTGTTCACAGAGTGCTGTATCCAAGCATATTACTGGAAAGTAGAGTGGAAGGAAAAAGTGTGGTAGAAAAACTGCAGCCTTGAAAAGATTGCTAAGAAAAGGCCATTCAAAAATTTGGGGGAGAATCACAAGAAGTGGACTACTGCTGGAGTCATTGCTTCAAGAGCCACCACACACAGACGTATCCAGGATATAGGCTACAAGTGTCACATTCCTTGTGTCAAGCCACTCATGACCAATAGACAACAGCAGAAGTGTCTTACCTGGGTCAAGGAGAAAAGGAACTGGATTGTTGCTCAGTGGTCCAAAGTGTTGTTTTCAGATTAAAGTAAATTTTGCATTTCATTTGGAAATCCAAGTCCCAGAGCCTGGAGGAAAAGTGGAGAGGCCACAATCCAAGCTGCTTGAGGTCGAGTGTGAAGTGCCACAGCACTGCCACAGACTGGTCGCCCGCCCCCATGCCATGCCGAATTGATGCAGTAATTGATATAAAAGGAGCCCTGACCAAGTATTGAGTGCATTTACTGAACATACATTTCAGTAGGCCAACATTTCTGATTTTCAAATTATTTTTCAAGCTGGTGTGATAAAGTATTCTAATTTACTGAAATAATGACTTTTGGGTTTTCATTGGCTGTAAGCCATAACCATCAAGATAAACAGAAATAAACACTTGAAATAGATCACTCTGTTTGTAATAACTCTATATAATATACAGTATGAGTTTCTGAGAACTGAAATAAATTAACTTTTTGATGATATTCTAACTTAGTGAGAAACACTTGTATAATAGAACGTTTACTCAGTTTGCATTGCCAACTCATTTAGGGTATGTTCCTTCTGGGCTTATATGCTGCAGATTTTCAGCCCCAGCAAAGTAGATGAGTTTTTACTAAAGGTGATTCATTTACTGCTTAAAAAAATCTGTGCAAAATCTGCACAGAAATTGACATGCAATGTCAGCTTTAAATGTCACTCGTTGCAATGCAAATCCTTTTAAACATTTGCTGAGTGCCCTCCTAAACTCCATGCAGGGTAATGTAGGGACGAGCACCCTCTATGTAAATTGAGCAACACACAGTATTTTAATATAGTAGGCACCATGAGTGTGGCTAGTTGTCATGCTGGGACAATAAGAAGAAAGACTTGATCAGTTTACATTGGGGGCCCTATATATAGGAAGTCTTTTCTAATTTATTCAGCTGAGTTTATCTATTTTTTTAATACAAGACATTGAAATCGTTAGATTCGTGTGACGTCATGTGGCAATTATGCTGTAAATGGGAAACGTATTCTTCTCCTAAATAATCTGTTATTTCCTTCTCTATATCCTTTTCCCATAAAGCAATGTCAATGATATCCACTCCGTCCTTGAAGTGACAGTGTATGATGAAGATCGAGACCGAAGTGCTGACTTTCTGGGCAAAGTTGCTATCCCCTTGCTGTCTGTAAGTCTCATTCACCTGCCATACATCTCAATGTTTCTCTCAATCCATAAGGAAAAAAATGAAAATTTCTGTAGAATGTCAGTCAGTTCTCAACTGAGATATTAAAAATCTCACACCAGTCTGAACAAACGCAGACAAAAAGAAAAAAAATAAATAATAAATAGAATTTAACACCCTCGTTCCGCGACCATGTTGAATCCCACGGTAGTTAATTTCTCCTGACAGGCTCGGTGCTGGTAATGAACAGGTACTTGTCAGAATTGCCACAGTTGTTTTGGACTCCTTGTCAGTTTCAGCAGCTGGGGGTCAAAGGTGGCCGGGGGAGTGTATTCAGTGGAGACCATGAGACAGACGGCTGTCATGTCTTTCTTTCCACAGATTCAAAATGGTGAACAGAAAGCCTACGTCTTGAAAAACAAGCAGCTGACAGGGCCAACAAAGGGGGTCATCCATCTTGAAATAGATGTGATTTTTAATGCTGTAAGTCTTAACTTTGCCTTTCTTCTCGCTTCTAAAAAAGCTCAGTTCCTTTTGTTTCCCCATATATAAAAGTATATGAATGTTAGACGTTTTATTTCAACCTCCCCGCAAGTGAAGACAAGGAGCGACACAGCCACAGCATGGCGCACCCTCCCCACAAATTTCAATTCAGCTGTTGTTGCTAGCAATGACATTGCTCCTGTTAAGTATGCAGGCGAGTTACCCTCCCTTGGTATTATACATTTATGTCCTTTATACGGTTTGCTTTTGTGAATTTTCAATCAGGGTGCATGTGTCGGTCACAGATTACAATTAGGCTAGAAAACCGATCATTTTGTGTGAGTCGTCTCATCTCCAATACGTGTCATTATTATCTGCAGGTAAAAGCCAGTCTGGCTACACTTATGCCAAAAGAACAGAAATATGTTGAGGAGGAACAAAGACTTTCCAAACAGGTAAATAAGGCGCAGCCAATTGACAACTCGATATTCTACGAAAAGATCGTGCTGGTATGAAAGTCATGGAAGCATCTTTCCATCAGAGCTGGACTTATTATTAAACCGCTGTGAGCCAGCATCTTCTTAAAGGGAACCTATCAAGTGAAAAATCTCTATTAACCTGCATATATGGGGTTAATCTGCAGGTTAATAGTGTTCTGAACCTGCTTTCACCTGCACTTAGACCCTCGATGTCAGGAGGAAATTAACTTTATTCTTCGGGTTTCAGTCATAGGGGTGGCACCGGCGTGCGTTTAGTCACCGCTCCATGTATTGAGAGCCCCGGCTGTAACCGGCTGGGGCACTGACTGACCGCCGCGGTTCTCTATACACAGAGCGATGACTGTAGCCACGCCGGTGGCATCCCATGACTGAAACCTATACTCTGCCAGGAGGAATAAAAGTTCATTACCTCTTGGCAGTGGGAATCCGAACAGTGCGGCTCCCATGTAAAAACAGAAAAACCTCATAGAGCTGTGCCAAATGACAAAATCAGCTTTGTTTCATTATATGTTATGATTCTATATAAATATATTCTCTAATACAATTATGTATATTTTTTTTATTGAAGAAGACATATCTGACTTTTCACAACGTTTTCACATAGGGAAGGTCTGGGAGCAGAATGTATTTCTAGCAGGGACCTTGCTGAGCTCTGATTCCTTTAATAGGGCTGTTCTTTGCATATGTCGTGTAAAAAATAATAACAATAAGAGTGAGATGGAGCTATTCATAGGGGAACGGGGCTCCTCGACACCATCCTGACAATGTACCTCAATCATAACTTAAATTATTCTTGTCTCAGACTGCGTAAATAACGGAATTGTATGGAACCATCTGATGCTTGGGGGTTGGGAGGTTGTCATAAGGACAAATATTCTCATGGGAAGGCCAGGTTTAGAATAGCCAGGATGATCTCATGGAGAAAAGTAAATTGCATAAAGGCAGACGCGGACATATTCAGATATTTGCTCTTAATTCTTTTAGAAGTTGCATCCTGTCAGTGACAGAATGCCGGGTGTGAAGTACAAGCCAGTAATTCTGCCTCATCTATCATATTGATGATATTACTGTTTATCTCATCTTCACATAGAACAGTGAAACGTAGCTGGCGAAAGCAGAAGTTAGTCATCCTTTATTTGACCCAGATTGCTATTTAGCTCCATAATTCTGCGCTCTATTGTAGATAATGATGTACTTTGTGTTAATTACACTTAATATTTTTATTATATAGTACTTCATTTACATTTCGGTGATAACATTGGAAGACAAGGGCATGGAAAGTAGCAAAGAGTCGGTCAAAGATTGAATATTAAATTAAAGATCTGGAATAAATGAGTTGTTAGTGTGGAATAATCATGGATGATATTCAGCTAGTTTGTAAAATGAAAATAGAATAATTCTGAACAGAGACAGAGATTTTTTTCCTGTTTTGACTGTCAGTTGGATATTCTCTCATAATTAAGAGCAGGAAATCCTAAACTTGTTAGAAGCCCCAATAAATAATCTTAAACTGTTTTCCACATGCCAAGGACCATATCTGCAAGGAGATTGTATGTTCTCCTCGTGTTTGTGTGGATTTCCTCCGGCTTCTCCGGTTTTCTCCCACACTCCTGCATCCTTCTCCAGGAACCATTGTTATAAACTATTTAATCATGTATATGTTCACATGTTTTCTATGTCCTGATCATATAGGTTGCAACACTCAGGACCTGCTTCAGGTTTATGTAGGCCCTTGGACAGAAAATTCTGCTTTCTGCCTTCTCACTTTCCAAGAACTATTTTTTAGATTTTATTAATGTTCCAAAAAAGGAGGGTGTCTTGAACTTTTAGGTATATTTTTGTTATATTTTTCATTGTTTCTTTACATTTTTATATGAGTCTCCTTAGGCAACTTGAACCTGCGGTAGCTTGTACAATACATTGTAATATTGCAATTTTGCAGTTAATTGTAAGATTTCTTCTGTGAAGCTAAGCCTCAGGCTGGGCTGCAGTATTGTACAAACATGGCAGCCAAGTGCACGCCATTTCAAACTTTTAACCGTCATCTAAGAGCGTCTATCTGTATTATCAGCCAATTGCCATTTACATACGGTAATACAATTTCATGGCTAATCATCATCAAACTGTTTACGGTAAGTATTTGAAATAAAATGTAATACCACTACCACTTATATGTGTGAGCGCAAATGGCCTTCTTAGAGTCTATGAAGACATATGCTTGCCTTCCATATAAAATAATAATACAATAAATATATTATATAAATCTCACAGAAAATGCAGCAATAAGAGACAGCAGGAGGTCCTGTGCTCCCGCTCATTAGCCTCATGTAATATTCACTGCACCCGCTGTCCATCACTTCGATGCTGAAGTTGTGCCGAGTTGCTTGACAGGGGAGCAGTGCATATTACATGTGCCTGCACTCCCCCTCCTCCCATCATGAATATGTTCCCCTGCAGGCACACACATAGCCCCCCCAGTCACTAGATGCCCCCTGCTGGCAGGCACATGATAAAATAACAAACACTTAACTCACCTTCCCCTGATGGCTCCGTGCTCCCAGCTCCTCGGTTGCGCTTCCAGTGGCTGTGCCGACATCCGATCATGTGATCGGCACAGCACAGTGATGTCATCACTGTGTGCCCAGGTCACATGATCTGATGCCTAGGAAACAGGAAGTGTAACCGAGAAGCTGGGAGAATGGAGCCATCATCAGAAGGTGAGTTAAGTGTTTGTTATTTTATCATGTGTGTGCCAGCAGGGTGGCGTGTAGTTACTGGGGGGGCTATGTGTGTGCCTGCAGAGGGGCATGTAGTGACTGGCGGGGCCATGTGTGTGCCTGCAGGGGGCATGTAGAGACTGGGGGGCCATGTGTGTGCCTGCACGGGGACATGTAGTGACTGGGGAGCCATGTGCGTGCCAGCAGGGGGGCATGTAGTGACTGGGGGGCCATGTGTGTGCCTGCAGGGGGGCATGTAGTGACAGGGGGCCATGTGTGTGCCTGCAAGGGGGCATGTAGTGACTGGGGGACCATGTGTGTGCCAGCAGGGAGGCATGTAGTAACTGGGGGCCATGTGCGTGCCAGCAGGGGGCTTATAGTGACAGGGGGGCCATATCCAGGATGAGATGGGGGCAGTGTGCCAGCAGCACAGGGGGGCAATGTGCCAGCACAGGGGGGGCCATGTGCCAGGATGGGGGTGATATACATACCAGGATGAGGGACATATATATGATTTGTAAGACGGACACTGGCATTATAAGACAGACCCCCATTTAACATAAAATTATTTTTTTCTCTTTTTCTTCACCAAATTTGGGGGTGTGTCTTATAATCAGGTGCTTCTTATAAAGCGAAAAATACGGTATATCTATACTATTACTGAACAAAGTCCACTATGCTAAGACAAAAATAATTGCCAATAATACCACTATACAATGGCAAACTAAACAGCACCGTATAACATACCGTATTTTCCGGCGTATAAGACGACTTTTTAACCCCCGAAAATCTTCTTAAAAGTCGGGGGTCGTCTTATACGCCGGGAATCGACTTGTACGCCGGTGTATATGGTGGGTGGGGAGGGGGAGTGATCCTGATGACGAGGGGGCGTCTCACAGGAAAGTGAGTATCCCCCATTACCTTATCCTAGCGGTGCAGCGTGGGGGTGTCAGTGCTGGGAGCGGCGGCGGCTGCTGTGTTCTGGTGCGGCGGCTCCTCTTCTGTGTGGGGCCTCTGTGCTGTGAGGTGGCGGCGGCAGAGGCGTATCTTTATCCAGTTGGGGCTCCTCCGGCATCTCCTTAGCCCTGGAGGCCCCGCCGCAACTCCATCGGTGCAATGTGGTGGCCTCCGGGAAAATGGCCGCTGCTCAGATTCAGATCTCGTGTCCCGAGATTTCGGGACGAGATCTGAATCTGAGCAGCGGCCATTTTCCCGGAGGCCACCGCATCGCACCTATTGAGCTGCCTCCGGGAAAATGGCCGCTGCATTGCACTCATGGAGTTGCGGCGGGGCCTCCAGGGCTAAGGAGATGCCGGAGGAGCCCCAACTGGATAAAGATATGCCACCGCCACCGCCACCGCACAGCACAGAGGCCCCACACAGAAGAGGAGCCGCCGCACCAGAGCACAGCAGCCGCCGCACCAGAGCACAGCAGCCGCCGCCGCCACTCCCAGCACTGAGACCCCCACGCTGCACCGCTACGATAAGGTAATGGGGGATACTCACTTTCCTGTGAGACGCCCCCTCGTCATCAGGATCACTCCCCCCCCCCCCCCAAAAGGCACATATTCACCGGCCCTATAAGACGACATAGGGTGTATAAGAAGACCCCCGACTTTTAAGAAGATTTTATATTTTAACTGGTAAAGTTGGGGGGTCGTCTTATACGCCCAGTCGTCTTATACGCCGGAAAATACGGTATGTCTAAATGTTACCACCATCCCGTTACTGAGCAAAGCCCACTATACCATTTCAAGTGAACCAATGCAATATTCCTCTATGTTTTTAATTCTTTTGAGGTTTTGTTCTTTGGTAAAAGTGTGTTAGAGAATGCAAAATGAAAAGAAAAAACATTTCTATATACTTTCGTTTTCTTAAAATTAATTTACATTAAAAAAAACGAAAAAAAACCACACAAATTTCTATGTTGCATGCCTTTGCATTTCTCCTCATAACTCAGGCCAGAACCAAGATAGAGAAACGGGAAATAACACCGTTCCACTCAGAACTGACAGACTTCTACCCAATATGCCACAAGAGTATCTTTGTTAATATTTTACCCATGCAGACGCAAATGCAAAATTTTGAAAAGCATTTTCAAAAAAATCCATATGATATAAAATGTCCTCCCTCTATCTGAAACTGAACCTGTCAAAAACTGAACTCCTCGTGTTCTCTCCCTCTACTAACCTACCTTTGCCTGACATTGCCATCTCCGTGTGTGGTTCCACTATTACTCCCAAGCAACATGCCCGCTGCCTTGGGGTCATACTTGATTCCGAGCTTTCCTTCACCCCCCACATCCGATCACTGGCTCGCTCTTCTGATCTGCATCTCAAAAACATTTCTAGAATTCGGCCTTTTCTTACTTTCGACTCTGCAAAAACTGTTACTGTTTCACTTATTCATTCTCTTCTGGACTATTGTAATTCTCTACTAATCGGCCTCCCTTTTACCAAACTCTCCCGTCTCCAATCTGTCCTGAATCCTGCAGCCAGGATCATATTCCTCGCCAATCATTATACCGATGCCAGTCATTACACTGGTTACCCATCCACTCCAGAATCCAGTACAAAACTATTACCCTCATCCACAAAGCACTCCATGGCTCAGCACCACCCTACATCTCCTCCCTGGTCTCATTCTACCACCCTACCTGTGCTCTCCGTTCTGCTAATGACCTGAGATTAGCATCCTCAATAATCAGAACCTCCCACTCACGTCTGCAAGACTTTTCACGTGCAGCACCATTTCTTTGGAATGCACTACCCAGGTTAATACGATTAGTCCCCAATCCCCACAGTTTTAAGCGTGCCCTAAAAACGCATTTGTTCAGACTGGCCTACCGCCTCAATGCATTAACCTAAACTATCCCTGGGTGGCACATTCAAAAAACTTAAACCATAATCAGGTTCCTCGCATCATTTTCTCATACGCTTTATGTATTTAATAGCCGTCTGTACTGTTACATATTTAGACTGTTAACTGGTTCATGCAGCTTTACATGAACACCCGATCCTTACACTATGGCTGGTCCAAACAACGAAAACAATTGTTACCATCCACCTCTCGTGTCTCCCCTTTTTCCTCATAGTTTGAAAGCTTGCGAGAAGGGCCCTCACACCTCTTGGTATCTGTTTTGAACTCTGATTATTGTTATGCTGTAATGTCTATTGTACAAATCCCCTCTATAATTGTAAAGCAGTGCGGAATATGTTGGCGCTATATAAATAAAATTATTATTTATTATTATAAATTTTCAAAAAATTCACATGTGCCTCCTATGCTCCTTGTCACATCTGTACCAAAATTCAAGTTGGGATCATACTTCAAAGCATAACTATATGAACATTGTCAGTTTGAAAATCTTGAATTCACATCTGAAATGTAGGGTCTATCAGAGGTGTATTTACGGTAGATTTTCTGGCACCCAGGGCAAGAATTCAGTTTGGCATCCCCCTCTCCCAGGCACATACTGTATGTGATTTGCACACTTACTGTAGGCCGGGGTCACACTTGCAACTGCAATGCGAGAAACTCGCACGAGTCTCTCGCCTCAATACTCTCGCCGGCACTCGGGACTGGAGTGTGTGGCTGCATGTATTTCTATGCAGCTGAGCGCTCCGGTCCGAACCGCCAGCAGCAGTGCCAGGTATTGAGGTGAGAGACTCGAGCGAGTTTCTCACATTGCAGTTCCAAGTGTGACATCGGCCTTAGTCATGTGGCGATGAGCTGCTCACCCTAATTCAATGTTCAGTTGAAACCTGAGAGAAGCAGAAGAGGATCTTTCAGTATAAAAATTGCATGTGAGTGAAGCGGCCATGTGATGATTGCTGGAACCAGCAAGCAGAGCTAAATCCTGACAGTGAGGATATTACACACTGTTAGGATTGACTGCAGGGCTTCATTTTATAATTAAAGGGTGTGTCCAGGTTTGAGGTGAAAGTCTGCAGTCACAATAGGTGGCTGCAGGCTTCTGAATTCTCACAGTGTATGCACTGCTCTCTTTTAGGATTTTCCCTTGCACAAGTATGTGATTTGGATACTTCCGACTAGACACATTCCGACTAGACGTGCCCGTCTCGCTCAATTCATTTTCATTGATTTTCAGCACGTGACCACATGTATGCAAATCAACAGCACCAGAGAATCCTGACAGCGTGCAGTGCGCACTGTGAGAATTCAGAAGTCTTCGGTCACATAGAATGACTGCAGACTCCTCACAAACTTGGACAACCTTTCTAATATTCCTAATATAAATAAAAATATGAGAATTAGTCAGTATCACAAAAAACATTTATATAAAGGTACCTGATAGATGACGTTATCTCTGGTGTCGTTCTCTTTCTTTTCTTCTTCATCTTGTCCAGACTTCATGAGTTTTCTCATCCACATCCGTCTCTGCAGACTTCCATCTTCTCTGGTCTCTTGCAGCACATCCCCACATGACGCGCTTAAAGATAGTAGTGTCATTATAATGCTCCCAAATTAAAATATTTTTCCTACACTGAGCCTCTGAATAAATAATTAACCCCTCACTATATTCCCTGCACAAAATATTACCCCACACTGTCCCTCTTATGGTACATGCCCTCCACACTGTCCTCTCCTTTCCATACTGGGCCACCTCTCCACACGTTCTCTCACATTGAGGCCCCCCTATAGACTCCAGTCTCTAAATTGTGCCCCATTATCACACTTCCCCTCCTTGGTATACTGTTGCTTCCTGGCTGTGCCCTTACACTGTTCCCCCATGCTACACCACCCACACTACTCAGTCTCTATTCTGTGTCCACTCACACTTTTTTCCCACCATACTGTCTCCTTGCACATTTCCTCCTCCCTTCTCATACATTTACATTCTCACTTTGCATACTGCCTACTCACACATCCCTATGACTTCCCATACTGTGACTGCACCCATCTCATCACCCTCACTCCCCATACTGTGTCCTCCTACATTTTTCCCTCGCTTCTCATACTGTGTCTGCACCCATACCACCACTCACTATACTGTGTCTGCACCCAACCCCCATACATGCCCCCAGCTCATACCTGCCTCCTTATATTCTGTCTTCAATTTTTTCCCGATCCCCATATTGTGTTTGCATCTGTCCCTTCCTTGCTCCCCAAATTTGTGTCCTCAAATGATCCCCTGTTACACAAAATCTCACCCAGCCCCGTCACACTAAATACCTCCATCACAGTAAATATCCTTCTGCCCCATTACAGTAAATCTCCCCCACACGGTAAATACACCCCACACACAGTAAATATCCCCCACACCCAACACACAGTAAATACCCCCCAAACACAGTAAACACCCCCCACACACAGAGTAAATATCCTCCCACACACAGTAAATACCCCCCTCACACACACAGTAAATACCCTCCTCCACACACAGTAAATACCTCCCTCCACACAGAGTAAATACCTCCCCACACACACAATAAATACCCCTGTCACACATAGTAAAACTAAATGCCTCCCACACACATACAGTAAATACCCCCACACTGTAAATATCCTCCTCACACACAGTAAATGTCCCTCTCACAGACTCAGTAAATACCCCCCACACACACAGTAAATGCCCCCACACACTAAATACAACCAGACACACACGGTAAATGCACCACCCACCAATAAACACCACCCGCACCCAGTAAATGCACCCCTGTTATGACCCCAATGGCAGAGGGTCTCAAAAGTACATACCAAGTCTGCAAACACAAAAAACCAGCTCATAGGGCAGTGGTAACTGGGCTGACCATATATCTAATCCTAGCCCCACAAATAGCAGCAGCCGGGGAACGTGCCTACGTTGGTTCTAGACGTCTCGCGCCAGCCGGAGAACTAACTAACCCTAGAAGGGAAAAGATAGACCTTTCTTGCCTCCAGAGAAAAGACCCCAAAAGTTGGATACAAGCCCCCAACAAATAATAACGGTGAGGTAAGGAGAAAAGACAAACGTAAGAATGAACTAGATATTTAGCAAAGAGAGGCCCACTGACTAATAGCAGAATATAGTAAGATGACTTATATGGTCAGCAAAAACCCTATCAAAATTTCCACGCTGGATATTCAAGAACCCCCGAACTGTCTAACGGCCCGGGGGGAGAACACCAGCCCCCTAGAGCTTCCAGCAAAATCAGGAATCACATTAGTACAAGCTGGACAAAAAATAAGAGCAAAGTAAATAACCAAAAAACAAGGAAGCAGGACTTAGCTTAATTTTGCAAGATCCAAGACCAGCAGACAGGAGCAAACAGAAAGGAACTGATTACAACGATGCCAGGCACTGGACTGAGAAACCAGGAAGTTTATATAGCAACACCCCTGGACTAACGACCCAGGTGGGTGCCAAACTGAGGAAAGACAATCCCAGAGTCATATCACTAGTGACCACAAGAGGGAGCCAAAAAGTCTAATTCACAACAGTACCCCCCCTTTAAGGAGGGGTCACCGAACCCTCACCAAGACCACCAGGGCGATCAGGATGAGCAGCGTGAAAGGCACAAACTAAATCGGCCGCATGCACATCAGAGGCAACCACCCAGGAATTATCCTCCTGACCATAGCCCTTCCACTTGACCAGATACTGAAGCCTCCGCCTGGAGAGACGAGAATCCAAGATCTTCTCCACCACGTACTCCAACTCGCCCTCAACCAACACCGGAGCAGGAGGCTCAACAGAAGGAACCACAGGTACAACGTACCGCCGCAACAAAGACCTATGGAACACGTTGTGAATGGCAAACGACACCGGAAGATCCAAGCGAAAGGACACAGGATTAAGGATTTCCAATATCTTGTAAGGACCGATGAAGCGAGGCTTAAATTTAGGAGAGGAGACCTTCATAGGAACAAATCGAGAAGACAGCCATACCAAATCCCCAACACGAAGTCGGGGACCCACACCGCGGCGGCGGTTGGCAAAACGCTGAGCCTTCTCCTGTGACAACTTCAAGTTGTCCACCACATGATTCCAGATCCGCTGCAACCTATCCACCACGGAATCTACCCCAGGACAGTCAGAAGGCTCCACATGTCCCGAGGAAAAACGAGGATGGAAACCAGAGTTGCAAAAAAAAGGCGAAACCAAAGTAGCGGAACTAGCCCGATTATTAAGGGCAAACTCAGCCAACGGCAAGAAGGTCACCCAATCATCCTGATCTGCAGAAACAAAACACCTCAAATAAGCCTCCAGAGTCTGATTAGTTCGCTCCGTTTGTCCATTAGTCTGAGGATGAAAGGCAGACGAAAACGACAAATCAATGCCCATCTTAGCACAAAAGGATCGCCAGAACCTGGAAACAAACTGGGATCCTCTGTCAGACACAATATTCTCAGGAATGCCGTGTAAACGAACCACATTCTGAAAGAACAAAGGAACCAGATCGGAAGAGGAAGGCAGCTTAGGCAAAGATACCAAATGGACCATCTTGGAAAAGCGATCACATACCACCCAGATGACAGACATGCCCTGAGACACCGGAAGATCTGAAATGAAATCCATGGAAATGTGTGTCCAAGGCCTCTTCGGGACAGGCAAGGGCAAGAGCAACCCGCTGGCACGAGAACAGCAAGGCTTAGCTCGAGCACAAGTCCCACAGGACTGCACAAATGACCGCACATCCCGTGACAAGGAAGGCCACCAAAAGGACCTAGCCACCAGATCTCTGGTGCCAAAAATTCCCGGATGCCCTGCCAACACCGAGGAATGAACCTCGGAAATGACTCTGCTGGTCCACTTATCAGGAACAAACAGTCTGTCAGGTGGACAAGAGTCAGGTCTACCAGCCTGAAATCTCTGCAACACACGTCGCAAATCCGGAGAAATGGCTGACAGGATAACTCCCTCTTTGAGAATACCAACTGGTTCTGCGACTCCAGGAGAGTCAGGCACAAAGCTCCTTGAAAGAGCATCAGCCTTCACATTCTTTGAACCTGGTAAATACGAGACCACAAAGTCAAAATGGGAGAAAAACAATGACCAGCGGGCCTGTCTAGGATTCAGGCGTTTAGCAGACTCGAGATACATCAGATTTTTGTGATCAGTCAAGACCACCACACGATGCTTAGCACCCTCGAACCAATGACGCCACTCCTCAAATGCCCACTTCATGGCTAACAACTCCCGATTGCCAACATCATAATTCCGCTCAGCAGGCGAAAACTTCTGTACTCCAAAGAGACACTTTGAGCCCTTAACAAACAAAGCATTCTCACGCAAAACCTGAAACACCATCCTGACCTGCTCTACATGCGAGTCCCAATCATCAGAAAAAAACAGAATATCATCCAGATAAACAATCATAAATTTATCCAGATACTTCCGGAAAATATCATGCATAAAGGACTGAAACACTGAAGGAGCATTAGAGAGCCCGAAAGGCATCACCAAGTACTCAAAATGACCTTCGGGCGTATTAAATGCAGTTTTCCATTCATCTCCTTGCTTAATGCGCACAAGGTTGTACGCACCACGAAGATCTATCTTGGTGAACCACTTGGCACCTTTAATCCGGGCAAACAAGTCCGACAACAGAGGCAAAGGATACTGAAATTTAACAGTGATTTTATTCAGAAGCCGATAGTCAATACAAGGTCTCAAAGATCTGTCCTTCTTGGCCACAAAAAAGAATCCCGCACCAAGAGGGGAAGAGGATGGATGGATATGCCCCTTCTGCAGAGATTCCTTGATATACGAACGCATTGCGGTATGCTCAGGTACATTCAGATTAAATAATCTTCCCTTAGGAAATTTACTACCTGGAATCAAATCTATAGCGCAGTCACAGTCCCTATGAGGAGGAAGAGCACTGGACCTGGACTCGCTGAATACATCCTGGTAATCAGACAAATACTCAGGAACTTCCGAAGGAGTAGAGGAAGCAATAGACACCGGCGGGGAATCACCATGAATTCCCTGACAGCCCCAACTTGACACAGACATTGCCTTCCAATCCAAGACTGGATTATGGGTCTGTAACCATGGCAGACCCAAAACGACCAAATCATGCATTTTATGCAGAACAAGAAAACGAATCACCTCCCGATGTTCAGGAGTCATGCACATGGTTACCTGTGTCCAAAACTGCGGTTTATTTTCCGCCAATGGCTTAGCATCAATACCTCTAAGAGGGATAGGATTTACCAACGGCTCAAGAACAAAACCACAGCGCTTGGCAAACGACAGATCCATAAGACTCAGGGCAGCACCTGAATCCACAAACGCCATAACAGGGTAGGAGGACAATGAGCAAATTAAAGTCACAGACAAAATAAATTTAGGTTGCAAATTACCAATGGCGACAGGACTAACAACCCTAGTTAGGCGTTTAGAGCATGCTGATATAACATGTGTAGAATCACCACAGTAAAAACACAACCCATTCTGACGTCTATGATTTTTCCGTTCATTTCTAGTCTGAATTCTACCACATTGCATTAAATCAGGTGTTTGTTCAGACAACACCACCAGAGGATTCGCGGCTTTGCGCTCCCGCAAACGCCGGTCAATTTGAATAGCCAGCGCCATGGAATCATTCAGACCTGTAGGAATGGAGAAACCCACCATCACATTCTTAATGGCTTCAGAAAGGCCATTTCTGAAATTTGCGGCCAGAGCACACTCATTCCACTGAGTAAGCACGGACCATTTCCGAAATTTTTGGCAATACACTTCAGCTTCATTCTGACCCTGAGAAATAGCCAGCAAGGCTTTTTCTGCCTGAATTTCAAGATTGGGTTCCTCGTAAAGCAATCCGAGCGCCAGAAAAAACGCATCAATATTTGCCAATGCCGGATCTCCTGGCGCTAGCGAGAAGGCCCAATCCTGAGGGTCGCCCCGTAAGAAAGAGATAACAATTTTTACTTGCTGAGCTGAGTCTCCAGATGAATGGGGTCTCAGAGATAGAAACAATTTACAATTATTCCTGAAATTCCTAAACTTAAATCGGTCTCCAGAGAACAGTTCAGGAATAGGTATTTTAGGTTCAGACATTGGACTACTGGTAACAAAATCTTGTATGCCCTGCACACGAGCAGCAAGCTGATCCACACTTGTAATCAAAGTCTGGACATTCATGTCTGCAGCAAGCACAAGCCACTCAGAGGTAAAGGGGAGGAAAAAAGAGAGGAGAAAAAAAAAAAACTCAGACTTTCCTTTCTTGTAATCCCACTTCTGCAATGCATTAAACATTCAACTTTGGCCTGGCATACTGTTATGACCGCAATGGCAGAGGGTCTCAAAAGTACATACCAAGTCTGCAAACACAAAAAACCAGCTCATAGGGCAGTGGTAACTGGGCTGACCATATATCTAATCCTAGCCCCACAAATAGCAGCAGCCGGGGAACGTGCCTACGTTGGTTCTAGACGTCTCGCGCCAGCCGGAGAACTAACTAACCCTAGAAGGGAAAAGATAGACCTTTCTTGCCTCCAGAGAAAAGACCCCAAAAGTTGGATACAAGCCCCCAACAAATAATAACGGTGAGGTAAGGAGAAAAGACAAACGTAAGAATGAACTAGATATTTAGCAAAGAGAGGCCCACTGACTAATAGCAGAATATAGTAAGATGACTTATATGGTCAGCAAAAACCCTATCAAAATTTCCACGCTGGATATTCAAGAACCCCCGAACCGTCTAACGGCCCGGGGGGGAGAACACCAGCCCCCTAGAGCTTCCAGCAAAATCAGGAATCACATTAGTACAAGCTGGACAAAAAATAAGAGCAAAGTAAATAACCAAAAAACAAGGAAGCAGGACTTAGCTTAATTTTGCAAGATCCAAGACCAGCAGACAGGAGCAAACAGAAAGGAACTGATTACAACGATGCCAGGCACTGGACTGAGAAACCAGGAAGTTTATATAGCAACACCCCTGGACTAACGACCCAGGTGGGTGCCAAACTGAGGAAAGACAATCCCAGAGTCATATCACTAGTAACCACAAGAGGGAGCCAAAAAGTCTAATTCACAACACCCCCCCCAGGGAACGAAATACCCCTCCAAGTAGTAAATACCCCCCATAACTTTGATGCCTTCAGCTACACTGGAGCGTGGAGCACTTACCACCAATCTGTGCCTGTGCAGCAGCGGCACATGACATCAGCAGCGTGATCACATGATCGCACTGCTGGCGTTGCTCTGACCCGGCCGTCAGAGCTTCAATTGTACTCGCGTCTCTTAGATGCGAGTACTATTGAACTCTGGGAGCCGGAGTGCTGTAGTTTCTCTGTGCTGGCTGTCAGATCAGAGAACTGGCGACTCCCAGTCTGGGGGGGGCGGCAGAATGCAGCCACTGGGGGAGACAGTTGGGACAGCCACATTAGGGCACATGCCAGGATGTTTTGTAGTTAAATAGCTTTTTTGTTCAGTGAATGTGACCTCCTAATGCTGCAAATTCCACAAATGAGCATTTTCAGTTCTTTAAAACATATCAATGTTGAGAAATTCTACTGTGCCTAACAATTTGAAACAATGCATTTTGAGTTTTTACTCATTTTGGAGATTATACTGTTATCATTGGGAGGTTGCTTCAATAAAATTCGATATATACTCTAAAGGGTGATGACTTTTATTAGACTGACTGTCATTTGCACCGACCATTTAGGAAAATCCGAGAAAAATATAATTTGCATAATAATTTGGAACATGGTGTTGAAGGCAGGTAGAGAGGGGGCTTCCTCTCCCCTCCGATTAACGACCAGCAATGTCATTGTTGGGGTCCGATCATTGCCATGGTGACCCGAGGTCATCATCATGATATCTGAATCATCAGGCTATGGCAAGCCCCTTAGCATGGTCTAAGGCAGAGGTCCCCAACGTTTCTGGCCTTGAGAGCCTCAGTCAGCTCTGAGAGAGGGTCGCGAGCCACATCCAGCCTTGAGAGAGGGTCGTGAGCCACATTCAGCTCCCGCCCCCCTCAAAATAGTGGCAACCAAAGCCCCCATTACAGGCATAATGGTAACCAAAGCTTTTCCACAAAAATCAATCACCGCAAAGCAGTATACAAAGATCCAGGGGTTCCTACAATACCCCCATTCAGTATTCTCCTATAAAGCACTACCAAGACACTGTCATATCCAGCTTCAAACACCTCCTCTGACAGGTGGTGTCATCTTGTCTCCAGCGTACCATACTTAAATCATCTCAAAACCCTAAGACCAGTATATGTGCATCCAGATCTGCTCTTCTGTGCAGGGCTGCTCACAAAATTCAGATTTGCTCTTCATACCTATTTGCTAGAACTGGAGCTAATGCACCAAGCTGACAGACAGCCGCGAGCCACAATTCATGGGTCCGCGAGCCACATGTGGCTCCCGAGCTACAGGTTGGGGACCCCTGGTCTAAGGGGCTTGTGTCAGTGCAGCACTGTCAGTTTATAAATAATGATGAGCGAGCGCGCTCGGACATCGTGTTATCCGAGCATGCTCGGGTGTTATCAGAGTATCTTGGGTGTACTCGAATAATATGTTCGAGTCACCACTGGTGCTTGTTTTGCAGCTGTTAAACAGCCACGACACATGCAGGGATTACATGTTTGGTAGGCAATCCCAAAACATGCAGACGCGGGGACTCAAACCACCGGAAAAAAGTGGAATAAAACTCGATCAAATAAAAATTGTATCTCTGAATGCATCATCTTCTGACGCAAAAAAAACAAGTCGACAGCTACATTAGTGGAAAAATGAAAACATTATAGCTCTCAGAATAAAACTATGCAAAATAATTATTTTTTTCTATAAAATAGTTTTTATCGTGTAAACATAAAATAATTTAAATGTGGCATCGCTTTAATTTTACTGACCTGAAGAATAAAACTGCCTGATCAATTTTACTTCACGCGAAATGGCATAATAAATAAATAGATCCTGAATTGTTGGTTTTTGTTCATCTACTTCCCAAAAATTGAAATAGAAAGGGATCAAAAATGTGATGTGCCCAAAAATGGTACCAATAGTAATGTCAACTCGTCCTGCAAAAAACAAGCCCTCACATGACTCAGTCGAAATACGGAAAAATTATAGCACTCAAAATATGACAATGCAATTTGCAATAAAAAGCGTCTTTTAGTGTGTGACAGCAGCCAAACATAAAAACCCGACATAAATCTGGTATCGCTTTATTCGCACCGACCAGAATAATAAAGTTGTCTAATCCCTTAAACCGCACTAGAAATGTCATAAAGAATAAAAACCAATTCTTCGCTTGCTGTTGATTTGTTCATAATTCCTCCTAAAGATCGCAGTAAGGGTCAGATCACATTTATCCTGTGCTCTATGCTGAGCGCTTACACTGGGGTTTCTGTGAATATCTGAAATACATGATTCAGATGGAACCCCTGATGGAAGATTCCCTATAATGAGGCAGATGAAGGCACTGTGGATTCCATCTGGCTGCCTATGATCCTGCCATGTCCGTCTTTTTAGGCATGCATAAAGGCGCAGTCTGCCACAGTTTTGTGCACTTCTGAAAATAAGGACACCGCTGAACAGAGGCCAGATGGAGTCCAGAGTAAATTTGCGGCTTCATTATAGTTAATGGATCCCTCTGGGATTTCATTTGAATCACGTCACTTGGAGATTTAGATTTAAACCCCGATTGTAAGTGCTCAGCGTAGAGTGCCGGATAATTGTGATCCCAAATTTTATGTAAAATGTTCCCAACAAAAGCTTCAACTCAATCTGCAAAAAAAGCAAGTCCTCGCTCAGCTCCGTCATCTATTTACGGAAATATACAGTAGTGTTCAAATAAAAGCAGTGTGATCAAAAACATGGGTTAATCACAAAATCTTAATACTAGTTTTCATTTCTATGCTTTGGGAACATTGCACACTGTTTTCTAATTCAAAATATGAAGAGAAATGTATATATTTTTTAACTACTTTACAGAAAATAAGAATAAATTAACATTGGGCTGTTCAGAAAAATAGCTGTGTCTGCATTTTCTTTACTATTTTTTTTCTGTACTATTTTTATGACAATTTAGCATTCCTGTGACTCACTAACCTAATATTTAGTTGTATACCCACCGTTTTTTAGAACTGCTTCACATCTATGTTGCATAGAGTCAACCAACTTCTGGCACCTGTCAACTGTTATTCCAGCCCAGGATACTTGTATTACATCCTCCAATTTTTTGGCTTTCGTTGGCTTTGCCTCACAAGTGGAATTTTTTATGTCACCCCACAAGTGTTCTATCAGATCAGCATCCAGGGATTGGGCTGGCCACTCCATAACCTCAATATTTTTGGACTGGAACCAAGATTTTGCTCATTTACTGATGTGTTTAGGGTCGTTTTCTTGTTGAAACACCCATTTCAAGGGCACATCCTCTTCAGCGCAAGGCAACATGATCTCTTCAAGTATTTTAACATATGCAAACTGGTCCATGATCCCTGATATGTGGTAAATAGGTCTGGGACCATAGTAAGAGTAACATGCCCATATCATGATGCTTGCACCACCATGCTTCACTGTCTACCGAGTGTACGGTGGCTTGAATGCAGACTTTGAGAGTCATCTGACAAACCCAAAAAGAACAATTTTACTTTCATCAGTCCACAAAATGTTTCTCTATTTTTTTTAGGCCAGTTGATGTGTCCTTTGGCAAATAGTATCCGCTCAAGTGCATTTTTTAACAGTGGGACTTTGAGGGGACTTGTTGTAAAGAGATTAGCTTCACACAGGCATCTTCTAACTGTCACAGCACTCACAGGTAACTTGAGACAGGTCTTTGATCATCCTGGAGCTGATCATTGGCTGAGCCTTTGCCATTATGGCTATTCTTCCATTCATTCGAATGGTAGTCTTCCATGTTCTTCTACGTCTTTCTGGTTTGGCTTTCCATTTTAAAGCACTGGAAATCATTTTAGCTGACCAGCCTATCATTGTCTGAACTTCTTTATAAGTAGTATCCTCGCCAATCAACTTTTTATCAAAGTACGCTGTTCTGAACAATGTCTCGAACGACCCACATATCTCAGGGTAGAGGGGTCTAGTTTCCAAAATGGGGTCACTAGTGGGGGGTTTCCACTGTTTAGGCACATCAGGGGGTCTCCAAATATGACTTGGTATGATTCCAACAAATTTTGCATTCAAAAAGTCCAATGGTGCTCTTTCCCTTCCGAGCCCTGTTGTGCATCCAAACAGTAGTTTTACCCCACATTGCACAACAAATTTATACTTCCTTTTTTCCTATTACCCTTGTAAAAATAAAAAAATTGGGGTCTAAAGTAAAATTTTTGTGAAAAAAGTTAAATGTTCATTTTTTTTTCATTCCACATTCCATACATTCCTGTGAAGCACCTAAAGGATTAATAAACTTCCCGAATGTGGTTTGTGCACCTTGAGGGGTGCTATTTTTAAAAAGATGTCACTTTTAGGTATTTTCTGTCATATAGGCTCCTCAAAGTCACTTCATATGTGATGTGGTCCCTAAATAATATTTTGTACATTTTGTTGGAAAAATTAGAAATCGCTGATCAACTTTTATCAACTTCTAACTTCTATAAAAAAAAAAACTAATGTTTCAAAAATTGTGCTGATGTAAAGTAGACATGTGGGAAATGTTATTTATTAACTATTTTGTGTGACATAACTTTCCGGTTTAAGGGCATAAAAAATGTAACAGTTTGAAAATGTAAAAATGTTCGACCAATTTCCTATTTTTCACAAATAAACACAAGTAATATCGAACAGATTTTACTATCATGAAGTGAAATATGTCATGAATAAACATGCTAAGAATCAGAGGGATCCATTCAAGCATTTCAGAGTTATTACCACATAAAGTGACACTGGTCAGAATTGTAAAATTTGGCCTGATCATGAAGGTGAAAACAGGCTAGGCTGGTAAAGGGGTTTAAACAGGCTTCATAAAATAGTCCAAAACAAAATTAGGCGCATTCAGTCTTGTTAGCATAATCAAACAACACTCATTACAGTCTGTATAACTGTGGGGTCTGCCCACTCAGGAAACAGGGTTCAACTCTGTTTAACAAGAGCACAGCTCTGGAGGTCAGCTTACCTTCAGAGCACACAGAACAGTAGGTGACTCCAGAAGCTTCACTTTTACCCCCTGGACCACACCCTAAGGTGGAGATATGTTGAACAGCCTTCCCACCCAACTCTTTACTGTTCAAAACCAACCTGGCCCTGTCTTGTCCAATTAACCCCTCTCAGCATATAACATGCTGGGGCAAACTTCCAGGTTCAAATCAATGAAGCTAATAGCCTCAGTCAAACACATCTCCCCTCCAGTGCATTACCAATGACCCTCTTGCATATCACCCCCCTCTGCCCAAAGTCAGAGAATTTGGCACCTTCAGTCACTAGACAGAAAAGCCTTGACAGGGCATCTCTGTTAACATGTAGGTTCCTTTGCCTATGCTCCACATGGAAGCTGAAGTCCTGGAGTGCCAGAAACCACCTAGTCACCCGAGCATGCATTGCTATTCAACATTGGCATAATTTTTTTTTCAGGAGGAGAGTTTCCTACTTAAGTATAAGACTGGACGTTCCTCCCCATTTATTTCTTGTGACAACATGGCTCCCAGTCTGATCTCTGAAGCATCCCACTGGACCACAAACTCCTTCTTGAAGTCCGGTGTGACCAAAAGACCGGCTGTTTACACAGGGCAATCTTCAGCTCCTGGAAAGCTGCCTCCGCTGTAGATGTCCACTTGGCCATCAATGACTTTGTGCCCTTAAGGTGGTCGGTTAGGGGTGTGGCTCTTATGGTGAAATTCGAGATGAACTACTGATAGTATCCCACAGTTCCTAGAAACGCCCTAACCTGTTTCTTGGAGATTGGTTGTGGCCAATTTTTGATTGCCTCCACTTTGTTCTCCTGTGGCTTGATTACGCCCCTACCAACAATATTGGCTAATGGTTTGTCCTCCTTCTACTCCATGGCGCAATTCTTTGGGTTTATGATAAACCCCACATTCCTCAGCACATCCAGTACCACCTGGACCTTCTGCAGATGACTTTCCCAATCTGAGATGAAGAGCACAATATCATTTAGGTAAGCTGTGGCCTATTTCTTGTGAGGAGTTAGGATCCGGTTAATGGCTCTCTGGAAGGTGGCTGGGGCTCATTGCAGACCAAAAGGCATCCTGGTGAAATGGAAACACCCATGAGGTATAGAGAAGACTGTCTTCTCTTTGGCCGTTTGGGACATGGGAATTTGCCAGCACCCCTACGTTAGGTCAAGGGTGGTGATGCACCTTGCTGACACTAGCCTTTCAATGAGTTCATTGACCCAGGGCATCGGATATGCATCGAACTTGGACATCTCATTCAGCTTATGATTATTACAAAACCATCATTCGCCATCTGGCTTCGGCCCAAGGACAGTGGGACTGGATCAGTCGCTGTTTGATTCATCGATGATACCCATGCTCAACATTCTCCTCACCTCCTTTGAAATCACACCGTGCATTCGGGGATTCGATATGGCTTAAGGTTTACCCACACTTGTGGATCCGTCAGAACTTCATCCTCCACGGTCTGAGTACATTCCGGCAACTCTGAGAACAGGTCTCATTTTTGCTGGATGAGTTCTTGGCACTGTTGTTTCTGGGCTGAACCTACAATAGTTTGAAATCTCTCGGTGACATCCAAACCAGTAGAACTTTCAAAGGATCCGCTATTATGTCTTGTCTACACACAGATGACCCCCTAAGGCATTAGAATGGGATTAGATTGGGACATGTCTAACACCCTACATTTATAGGGCCCTGGTACTACCAGTTGCTTCAATACCTCTCCCCCTAGGTTAGTTACAGATATAACAAATCCCCGCTTACTGCAAAGTATGGAAACCTGGTGTTGGCCTCCGGCTCTTGAGCAACCCTGTTTACCATGGTGACATTATCAAACACCCTTTTAGTGTAAGGTCCTTCAGTTGAACAGTTCCAAAATTCTCGCTGGAAGCCTTTAACTCAGGGATGTCAGGCTCATGAGTTTTTGTCTCATCCTCATCAGTTTCAGCACACCCAGGGGGAACTCATCCACATGCGATGGTTTTTTTTTAAGGTCCAACGTGCTCTTATCTGAGTCACTTGGCACCTCCCCTTTCTGCAATAAGTCCCAGAATAAGGTAAAGTCTTGTCTTTTTATTACTGGGTGTATCAGGTCCTTGACCACTCCGACCCCATGGGACATAGTGCCACAGTTCGTTTCCATGGTCATGCTGTCAACAGGGTTGTCCTTAGCATCCCCATGAATGCAAAGGACACCCACCATCCTTCTGGGGATCAACTGATGGGGGGAGTATGGCCCTTACCAGGGTCACCAAACTCTGTGTCCCAGAGTCCAGACACCAGTACTTCATTCATCACCACAGAACATGTCTGCTGCCCCTTCCCGGGTTGACACTCCACACTGTGACTGGATAGGCCTAATACGAACCGCGTCACCCGAGGGTGCAGTCCATCTGTTTGGTGGACATGGGACAATGAGCAGCTACTTGCCCAGGACCTCGACACCTCCAAAAAATTAAGTAGTTAACCGTGGCCTTCGGCAACCCCTCAGCGGGCCTTTGGGCCCTTGGATGCCCCCCATTTTTGGCTCTAGTACCCATTTTTTGAGAATCAGCCTCCTTTTTGGTATCCCAGTATGGGAACGTGATGACACCTGGTTTGCCTAATAACTTCTCGACTACCTGGTACCTTTCCACTAGGCCAACCACGTAGTCCACATTCCGAGGATCTCCCTGGTCAGCCCAGATCTGCACCTGTCTAGGAAGGGTGTGAATAAATCTGTCCATTACCACATGCTCAACCCTCTCCCACGATGAGCTTTTGGTGAGTTTTTGATGTTGCAGATTTTCTGCACCTTTTAAGAAAAATCGGTTACTTGCATTTTTTCAAAATACGGCTCTTAAAAAACTCACCAAAACCACATCATGGGAACATAGCCTTAGAAAGCTGAGTCTTGATGCAGACAGCCTACACAGCATCAAAAGCTCACTCAGTATGACAATGTGGATCTTGGACCTAAAAAGGTTGTGCATCCCTTGTTTTGCACAGCTCTAGTATGCAGTACCTCTGCCCAGGGCCGGCTCCAGGTTTTCGTGGGCCCCGGGTGAAAGAGTCTCTGTGGGCCCCTTTAACATATACCACAATTCATGATGCACAGATAGGGTAGAGAAATATACAGTACAGACCAAAAGTTTGGACACACGGCCTTGCCTGGCTCCAGCTTCAGTGGAGACAGCCATTGCCAAACTTGGCCTGGATAGCTGTCCACAACTCTTGAGCTGTGTGACTGCGATCTCTGCATATTAATTTAAACACTGATGTGATAACAATGCGAACCTGATGGTGGCCGTACACCGGGGCAACCTTTGGGAGGCCTACTGCTACAGGCAACCCACCAGATGGAGATCCAACTTGTAGTATCTGCATTTCAAGAAATTATTGGCATACACCACTAAAGTGGCACCTATTTCCCCAGAGTAGAAATAGTATAATGGTGCTCTGAGACCCCCTGCCACTACAGGCAACACACAACAAGGAGATCCGTATAAGAGTCTCCATTTAACAAAAATTTGGCCCAGTCATGACTCAGAAGAAGCAAAAGGAGGAAGAACAGAAGAAATATTAGGTGCTTTATAAAACAAAAAGGCAAATTGCAAAAGTAACAGCGGTGGACACACCTTCTGATTGTTGCACCACAAAGGCACTTGTTAGTAACATAAGCAGCAGTAGCAATAGAAGCCACAGAAGCCACAACAGAGGTGTCACAGACTGCAATAATGCAAGATGAATGCAGGTTGTAGGTTGAGTACTGCTGTGGGCTGGATTTATTATTGGTGAGCTAGTTGGCCCTTTTTGGATTGAATGTGAATTCTTAACTCAAATAGATTTTTATTAAGTATAAAATCACAATAAACATTTTACAACAATACAGGGATTTTGAAAAGATTCCCCTCCCCCACAATATATCCCAACATTACCAAATCCCCCCGCCCCTTCTCCCCATTTAGACAGCTCATGCTCTTCCCTTAGCATATCGTATACCGGCATATACTTTAGTATTATGTGATGACTCCTACTGTCCCCTTTTAATCAAACATTCCAACAGGAAAAAACTTCCCAGAACGTTCTTCCCTCATCCCTCCCCTGCCCCAATTCCAGCCAAGGCATCCACAGTTTATCATAAAACTCCACTTTCCCTCTTCTCTGGTACAGTAATAACATGTTTCATATATTGAAGGTATTCTCTTCTCGAAGGTGGATCCTCTTTTATCCAGGTTCTTGCTATGACGTTCTGAGCCATGTACAATAGTCTAGCAATTGCTATCTTCAAATTGTTATCTATTCTTATCTCCTCTACATATCCCATCAAACACACCACCGGTTCACTTGGGACCACACATCTATGAGCCCCCTCTATTCTACTGATAATCACCAACCAGAAAGCAGCCAACCTCGGACACGTCCAGAGCATGTGAAGCAGTCCAGCATTGTCATTCCTACACCTAGGGCACTCCGAGTCAGACCGCAATCCGGCCTTATACAAAACATCTGGAGATCTATACACTCTGTGTAGGATATAAAGCTGAGACAGTCTATATGGTTCATTCAGTGACAGTTTTGGTATCCATTCTAACACAGACATCCATGTTTCATCCTCTAAATGGCCCAATTCTCTTTCCCATTTAGTTCTAGCGCCAATTGGGAAACCTAGTAAATGAGTGTGTAGTAGGTCTCTGTACAAGGTGGAAATAACCCTTCTCGTTGCCCCTACTCCAACACTAAATTGCCTTGAATTTTAAAACAGTCTCCCCTGTTCTGGGCATTAAACGCATGTCTCACCTGTGCATATTGATATCCCCCAGAAGCCCTAATACCAAATTCCGATTGTAGCTGGGAACAGAGATTTCAGCTCTCGCCGCTCTAGAACCTGATAGGCATATCGTATCCCCCTGGCCTGCCATTCTGGTAAACATCCCATTGCCATAAACTAAATTGTTATTAAACCACAGCGGGGAGATCCTGGTAAGACAGGTGACTCCATTAATTTGTCTGACTCTTCCCCATAATTTATATATCAGGAATAGTGTAGGATAGATTTTCCCAAGTGCCCCAGAGACCCATCTTCCAAGCACTGTACCGCAGGACATCTTGTCATCACCCTCTCTATCAGCTGTTGTACCACGCTGGAAGACGCATCATGCTCCCAGCCCTTTAAGTGCTGGCACTGAGCCGCCAGGAAGTATATTTCAGGGTTAGGCAAAGCCAAATCTCCTTCATCCTTAGGCTCTTAAGTGTCTCCAACCTAATGCTGCTTCCCCCACATCAAATTCCTAAATAAGGAGTTAATCAGCTTAAATTTCCCACGTGGTATCCAAATAGGTGAGTTATGGAGAACATACATTATCTTAGGCATGAGAATCATTTTAATAAGATTGACTCGGCCCACCACTGACAAGTGCAATTTGGACCATGCCCCTACTTTTGCCTTAAGAGACCCCAACACAGGAGTCAAATTCTTATGCAAGTAATCTGTAATCGGCATAGAGATCCATATCCCCAAATATTTGAATTGATCAGCCACTTTAAGTCTGCCTCCCTCCGCGACATCTCCCATCTCATCCCCTACGTCATCTACCTTAAACAGAGTTGATTTATTCCAATTTATCCTCAACCCTGACAATGCTCCAAATCTTTCGATAAGCCGAATAGCATTTCCCAATGAAATATGTGGATCGCTAAAGAACAGCAGTATGTTGTCCACGTATAACGCTATCTTTTCTTCAATTGACCCATACTTAAACCCAGATATTTCAGCAGACTGCCTAATCTTGGCGACCAACGGCTCAACAGCCAAAGCAAACAGGAGAGGGGAGAGTGGACACCCCTGTCTCGTCCCTCTATGTAACTTAATCGTACGAGAAAACTCTCCATTCGCCCTAACTCTAGCCACTGGTAGCGCATACAGCAAATTGTGGACCAAAACCCAAACAGTGTAACACCTTCCACAAATACCCCCATTCTACACTGTCGAAAGCCTTATGGGCGTCTAAGGATGCAATAACTCTCTGGCCACAGTTATCAGCACTCAGCTGTACATTCATGAAAAGCCTTCTCAAGTTAATTGCCGTAGACCTGTCGGGAATAAAGCCAGACTGATTCGGATGTATTAATTTAGAGCTAACTCCTGAGAGTCTGGTTGCCAACACCCCGGCCAGAAGCTTTACATCTGTTGTAAGCAAAGAAATTGGTCGGTATGACTCAGGAAACCGTAAGTCTTTATCCTCCTTTGGGATTACCACTATTATGGCTTCTCTCATGGAGGCTGGCAGGATTCCCCTACTCTTAGCCTCCTCCAAGACCACTCTTAATCTGGGCATCAACACTTCCTCCATATCTTTGTAAATTTCGGCTGGTAGTCCATCTGCTACTGGCGCCTTACCCTTTGCCATTGACCTTAATGCCCAGCTCAATTCCTCATCCGTAATAGGAGCCTCCAAACTTTCCCTGTCATCCTCACTCAGCTTAGGCAACTCAAGTCCCTCTAAAAAAGCCCCAGTGTCTCCCATCGATGCATCCAACCCTGAGGAGTACAAATCCGCATAGAGGTCCGTAAAGACCTCCAAGATCTCAGAAGTCTCCAGCACCTTCGCACCATTTGCTAAAACCAATGAATGCACAAATTATGTACTTCTCTGAGCAGAGACCACCAGCGACAGCATATGACCCACCACCTCCCCTTCCTGATAAAAAGCTAGTCTCTGAAACTTTCTTTCTCTCTGCCCTCTCCAAAAGAATTTTATCGATTTTATTGTGAGCTTCTTTTAACCGTTTCCCAGCCTCAGGGGTACCCAGAGCAATCATTTCATCCTCCGCTACTCTCAGCCTCTCACTTGCCGTTCTTTCTGCCTGTTTTGCCCGCCGCTTACATCTACTAATTTCTCTAAACAGCAATCCCCTCAGATACGCTGTTATAGTCTCCCAAATAGTGGGAATATCAGCACTCCTATCATTAAACTCAAAAAAACTCCTCTATCTCCCGCTGTATGTTATCAATATCAATACTGCGCAACCAGTTAGGGTGAATTTTCCGCTCTCCCCTGCACCCGGCCCACGTCCCCATCGGCCGCAGCTCCACCTCAATCGGATTATGATCCGAAAATGCCCGTGACAGGTGTCTCACTTCTCCCACCATTGTATCTAACATTTCATTTCCAAGAGCCATATCTATTCTAGATAAGGTATCATGGGCCGGTGAGTAGCAAGAATACCCCCTCTCCCCAACGTGTCGCACCCTCCACAGATCAATCATGCCAATTTCCTGAACATATGTACCAAACGCAGTAGTATGACCTTCAGACCTATTCTGTTCGTTTTTGTTCCTATCCCAGAAGTCATCACATATATTATTGAGGTCTCCAATTATTAAAAGTGGTATCAGGTCTCCTCGCCCCACCAGCTCCAACACTTCTCTAATTTTCTTACTGGAATAGGGAGGTGGAACATACATAGCCACTACACACAGCAGCACCCCAAGCAATTTACTTTTCACCACCACATATTGACCATCCGCATTAACATACACCTTCATCTCCTCAAATCGCACCCCCGCAGGAATCAGTACTGACACTCCCCTTGAGTACGTAGAGAAAGTAGAGTGATACGCTTTCTGTATCCAGCGCCTAGACAAGATATCAACCCTCTCATACACTAAAAGTGTTTCAAGCAGACCTATCAATGAGGCTCTCTGCCCATTAGAGACACTATTCCTTGGATTACTTTCTCCTTCCCCCTCCCGCCACCATTAAGGTCACAACTCTTTTCAATCATCTAGAACACATCAAAACATAGAACAAAGTAAAGAACTTATAATACACATTCGCAGAACAACTTTTTCTAAAGCACTCCTCTGCCCTCCATATTATCTATTGCAGCATTGTCTGGCCAAAGAACCAGAATGGCTAAACTCAACTCTTTCATAATTGAAAAGAATACAAGCTGTAAACAAGTATGCAATTAACCCAATTCTCCTCTTTTTAAGAGAAACCAATATCCCATATTCATATCTCAATGAGTTCTCAGTCTCCTTTAGCTTGTATTTTCCTAGCATTAATATCAATCGACTGGGTAGCATCCTCTGGTGTCAGGAAAAAATGACCTCTATTAAAAGTCACCACTCTTAGACTCGCCGGAAAAAACATGGAATATTGCACCCCCAACTCTCTCAGACGTCTCTAGACACCAGTAAACTGCATTCTCTGTTTCTGGACCGCAGCGGAGTAATCCAGATAAGTGGCAAATCTCTGTCCTCCAACCGTGAGATCCTCCATATCTCTGGCCTTTCTAAGAATAATGTCTCTGTCTCTATAGTTTAATATCTTGGCCAACATGGTACGGGGATTAACTCCGGGGGGAGGGGGATGCGGTGGAACCCTGTGAGCTCTTTCAACTGCAAAAACTTTCGTCAGAGCCTTGACCCCAATCTTTTCCCTCAGCCAGTTTTGAATATATTCAGTAGGATTTCTCCCCTCAGATTTTTCAGGTAATCCCACTATTCAGAGGTTATTTCTTCTGGATCTATTTTCTAGATCCTCATTTTTTGCCACCAGTTCTGATATCTTTTGAGCAAACTTTTTCTCTGTCATTTGCAACTTTGCAACATGATCCTCTACAGTGCTCACCCTCTCTTCCACCTCTCTTATGCAGTTGTCCATTTTCTGTATGGCAGCCTTTATCTGTACAATCTCCCCTTTAACCTCCTTCATCTGAAGGGTCAAGTTAAAAATTAAGCCACCCCTACCACTACCATTTTGTTCTCTAAGTTCTGCAAGACAGTTGTTATGAGAACAGTAAAAAAATTTAAATTCATAAATTAGGCCACCCCCATTTGGAACCTAAGGCAATCACTTTCTGTACCTACCCCGCATCTCCCTGTGCCCATAAGTATGTATTTACCACATACACTTACAGATCAAAAAAATGATACTGCAAGACTACAACATTTAGAAAATGAATTGAAAGGCTTATGCAGAGTGACAATCCAATTTGCTTAGTCAAAAAAAAATGGGTTGCATAGGTTAAATGCATTTGACCACAAAAGTTTGGAGCAGTCATAACACAACACTTTAATGAAGCAGCTACACTTTAAATTTGGGCATTTATAAAATTTCCCTAAATGGTCATTAAGAAGGGGGGCGTTCAGCACACCCAAACTGAAGTTCAACTTTCCATAAGGATTAGAGTTTACTTATAGAGTTATCCATAACTTTTGGGGTTTTCTTTTTCCTTTAGGAACACAGTAGCTGCTAACTACCTGCCTGTTCTGCCCTACAATGTTCTCTTCTTACTCAAGCGGCGATTCTCCAGCTTTCTTTGACCTCACCTCAACAGAGCTGCTCTTTCTCTTCTGCTCTAGTCTGTTGACAAAACGTCACTGTTGATGTCATTACGATTCACAGCTGGTTCCTTGCTGTGTTAGACTGCGCCAATTGCCAACATGACAGTGGCAGTGACACCCCATTCACAAAGTAGAGCAGAAGAAAAGAAGCTGCGCTATCGACGTGGCATCACCAGGACCAGCAGAATAGCCAGCAGGAGCAGTCTGCGGGCACTCAGAGTTGGAGGAGATCGTAAAATAAATTTAAAACTTTGATATTTAAATTTAATAAGAAATATAGTTGTCCTCACTTTTTTCTCATCATGAAACATTTTCTGCATGATTAAGGAAGCAATCAGTCTTGTGGAACTCCCGTGGAGAACAAAGTGGTTCTTCTCTTGCTGACCTGCAACATATATTGCCGGTGACTGGTTGAATCCCCACCACCTCAAAAGGGAGTCAGAATTTAGCAGACAGGACGCAGCAGGGAGACATGTTCTGCAGGAAGTTGTCTTATAGCCACACACAGGACAGTCCAGCAGGAGGCTATGGTTATTCTCTTGTGATACACATTGATGTCTTTATTATTAGTTTTTTGTTTTTTTTTTTAAATATAATATGGAACATAATAGGATCAAAGAAAAGAGTGCTTACATTTTTTTTGGTTTCTGCATTATCTGTTTAGTGTTTCATTAACACTTTTCTGCCATTTCTGCCTCTTTTTGCTAATAAAAACATAACATCTTTAATTCAGCACTTGTGTTATTTATTCCATTATTAAGCTGCATGCTTATGCATTTCATCCACTGAATAGTAGTTTTAGTTTTAATGTACATAGTTGCTGAGAAGTTATAAAAGATTGCTTGTACTTTTTCTACCCATGTATGTGCCCCATCGCTTTACTGAGCATATTTATGGGTACACTTACATACCTTGCCCTACATCACAGTTACACTTTTATGGGAGCATTTGTGTTTTTGTCTTAGCTCTAACTGTCACATTTTACTCCACATCCTCTTGTGCTGCATTACTTGCACAGCATGCCGTCACATCCCAAATTGCTTTCCCTGCATGTTCATCAGCATTAATAAGATTTGCATCACAAAGATATTGCTAATATATTAATTATAAATGCTTTCCTGCTTTATGACACTGAAAACATTATAAAAGACACTGTTCTTATCATCGCTGTTTGCAAAGCTTATAATCATCGAGCTTTATTAGATTCTCTGATGTGGATTACAGACATATTTCTGCTGTTTACATAGAATAAAACTCCCAGATACTAAGCTTATCCTAACACTGCATTCAATTTAGCAGAAACTGTAGCTTCTGTCGAAGTGGTAAAAATAGTTGTTCTAAAACAGCTATTAATAATATTTCTGTATGTTTCTAACTTACATTTAAAAATGTATAATCCAGATCTTTTTCACTAAGACACCTTACAGATACACTGATAACACTTAAAGCACCACAGTCAGAAGTTGCGGTCACAAGATGGCGGCTTGGGACTGGAGCAAAAGAACTGAAGACTGCAGCTGGCAAATATATTACTAGGGTCAGGTATCATACATTAGCGCCATCAGTCCATTGCTGGAATAATGCAACAAAACAATGGAGTGGTGCTTTAAAGGGATTTGAAGCATTATGCAAAATTTCCAAACAAGCCTGTAAAAACACTGTTTCACAAATCAATGTTTTGGTCATATATTAGCCCTTGTCGTAACTTGTCTGGTGGCATGGCACCCTCAAACCATTCCACCAAAATGTGCACTACAGTATGGCACTCATTCCCTTCTGAGCTGTTGCCTGTGACTCAAAAGTAGTTTTCTACCACATATGAAGTATGGGCGTACTCAGGACAAATTGCTCATAATATTTTTTGGTCCATTTTCTCCTATTATCCCATTTGAAAATTGAAAACTTGGGGTCAAAATGACATTTTTGTGGAAAAAATGGTAATTTTGCATTGACTCAGTCCAATATTTCAGAATTCTGGTAATCGCCTGAGGGTTAAAAATGCTCACTACATTGCTAGATGAATTCCTCAAGAGTTGTAGTTTAAAAAATTGGGTCACTTGTAGGTGTTTCTGCTGTTTTGGCTTGTCAGGGGCTCTTCAAATGTTATATAGCATCTGCAGTCTGTTCTAGCAAAAATTGTACTTCTTCACTTCTAAGCCCTGCTGTGTACCCAAACAGTACTTTTCCACCACATTTGAGGTATGGGTGTACTCAGGAGAAATTGCACAACAATTTGTATGGTCCATTTCTTCCTGTTACCCTTTTGAAAATGAAAAATTTAGAGCTAAAGTAACATATTTACAGGAAAAATGTATTTTTTCATTTTCACCGCTCAACCTTATAAAATTCTGTAAAGCACCTGTGGGTTCAAGGGGCTCACCACACCTCTAGATAATTTCCTTGAGGGGTGTAGTTTCCAAAATGGGGTCAATTCTATGGTGTTTCCACATTTTAGGCACATCAGGCGCTCTCCAAACATGACATTGCATCTGCTATCTATTCCAACCAGTTTTGCTCTCCAAAAGTCAAATGGTGCTTCTTTCATTCCGAGCCCTGCTGTGCACCCTAACAGTGTTTTTTTTTCCACATATGGGGAATCGATGTACTCAGGAGAAATTGCACAATAAATTTTATGGTTCATTTTCTCCCCTTGTAAAATTGCAAAATTTGGGGCTAAACTAACATCCTTATGGGAAAAATTAAATTTAAATATTAATGTTTTCTTTCAACATTGCCTTAATTCCTGTAAAGCACTTAAAGGGTTAATAAACTTCTTGAATGTGGTTTTGAGCACCTTGAGGGGTGCAGTTTTTAGAATGGTGTTAGTTTTGGGTATTTTCTGTCATATCGGCTCCTCAAGTCACTTCAAAAATGATGTGGCCCGTAAAAAAACAGTTTTGTAAATTTCGGTGGAAAATGAAAAATTGCTGATAAACATTTAAACCTCCTAACTTCTTAACAACAACAAAAAAATGTTTAAAAAATGATGTAAAGTAATTCTGGATAGGATAGCCAACTGGTTATGTACCTGAGGAAGTGGACAGGACGTCCATGAAACGCGTAGTTTTATAGCCCTGAATAAAGTATGCAACTCTTCTTAACTCTGTGATTCCCTTGCCTGATTTTGGAGGGGCGCGGAATTGTCGGCATCTTGAATATCTTATCCAGAATTTCTTGAAGATCCTTCGCGGGTCCGGTGCCATCTGCAGCCCTCCTATCATACTTACTATATTTGTTGTACCTACTCACAACCTGTAAAGGCGAGAATTTTACCTTACAGTAAACTAATTGTTATTTTGGTAACTGCGCTATTGCTCCCCTCTCTTTGCCATTGCTGATGTAAAGAAGACATATGGGAATTGTTATTTAGAAATTATTTTGTACAGCATGACTACCTGGTTTAAAGATATAAAAATGTAAAGTTTGAAAATTACAAAATTTTCCAAATTTTCTGAAAAATTCCAATGTTTTCACAAATTAAACGCAAAAAAGTCTTAACTAAATTTATCACTAATAGGCCAGGGTCAGACTAGCGTATGGCATCCGATGCAAGAGCATCGGGTGCTAGATGTTAATGACCCCTGGCTCCTGCTCTGCTGCGAGCGGGAGCTGAGTATCATGCGTCTGTGCTCCGAACCTCTCGCACGGAGAGGAACACAGCTGCGGAGGAGACGGAGAAATGAATTTCTCCATCTCCTCCATTGCCGGGGTCAGCGTGTATCGCACATCACTCGGATGATATCAGAGTGATGTGCGTTGTCTCACTCGCACCCATAGGCTTATATGGGTGTGAGTGGGCCGAGACTCGGCCGAGTATCGGTGACAATCACAGCATGCTGCCATTTCACTCACATGTACAATATGCCCGAGGAAAAAAACAGTGGTGAGCTGCCCCATAGATGAATACTGGTCCGAGTGCTATGCCATGTTTTATCACATAGCAGTCATCCGTATTCATCGCTAGTGTGACCCCTGCCATATTCTCAGAATCACTGGGATTCACTTAAGCGTTTCAGAGTTATTACCACATAAAGTGACAGGGGTCAGAATTATAAAATTAGTCGTGGTCAGGATGGTGAAAACAGGCTTCAGGCCGAAGGGATTACAAAATCACAATTGATGAACAAGCCAAGAAGATCTGGTAACCTGAAATCCTTGATGAATATAAACAAAAAGAAAAACACACTAGCCAAACACATATAAAATAGACAAAAAAAAAGGACAAATTGTAAGAAAAATTAGGCAAACTTGAAAAACACGCGAAGGACATAAAAAAAAAATAGACAAAAAAATGTCACAAATACAATACTGAATCGGTCCCTATATTTACACATTTATCATTTCTATATTCCTAAAAATATTATCAATAACAAAATCATTATCCTGTGTATTTATTTTCTGTATTCTAAATATTAAAAATTACAATGTACTTGACATGCTCTCAATGCATCAGCACTATATGGAAATTATTGAGGTCGTTAGTTCACTATTCAAACATTATTATATGTATTCACTGATGAGCTGGCATACAGCTCCAATCATTTGCACTACTAGAATAGCCCTTGACGTTGTGGCACACAAGGGGTTATAAAAGAATTTGTATTTGTCCCAGAACTGTCACATCTCACTCATTCCTGTCCTTGAACCCTGGCAATTAAGAGAGCCAACAGGGTGGAAGGAAGCAACTTTGCAAATCAGCCCCGAGCAAGGTGTTCCATGGTTTGCACCCGCTGAGAACGTGATGGACAGCAATCTTTTGCAAATCAATTTAAGCCATGTTCCTCCTACACAGAATAGAGTTGAAAATTGGAAGCAGAAGTCAATTATGTTGAGGAATTAATAAGATTTGGTCAAAATATTAAGTTATGTCTGAATATGAAGAGGAATGTGTTCGTAATGTCTGTAGTTAAAAAGCGCCATTGATCTTTAAGTTGGTGCATTACGTACAGGTACAATATGTGGATAAATATAGGACTCGTAAATTGTTTTGTCCTATACTTGTTTATGTCACATTTGCCTGTGTGATATTTGGATTTCCTAACTGGCAGGAAATGATTGTCGGGTGTAGAACTTCAAGGAAAACAAACTTTTTCTCAAATTTTAAAAAGATTGGCAGCAATCAACTGATCATCACAGGTCCAGCAAGTAGCTAATGTTTTCTGTTGACACCACGACCAGTAAGATATTTCCCTTTTAAAGACTGTTGCAGAGGAAATGTAGTATTACATACCAGCTATTACATATGGGCTCCTGAATCTTGTTCGTACCCTACAGTATCTGGGCATATTCAAATGATGTGTCATGACGAGCCCCTTTATATTGAATCTATGAGTAGGTTTTTACTATGAAATCTGAGAGCAGTATGATGTAGGGGCTGAGAACCTGATTTCAGTGATGTAATTTACTAGGCCCCTTTCACACATCAGTTTTTTGCTATCCGTCACAATACGTCAAATTTTGAAATTTTTTTTTATCATAGACTTGTATTAGCGACGGATGGCGTCACGTTTCATCTGTCGTTCGCCGGATCCGTCGAAAATTGTTTGTCCGGCGGCCGGAGACAACGGACAAAGTAATGTTTTTTGTGTACATCGAAAAAACGGACAGCGACGGATCCGTCGCCATTCGTCGTTTGCGCGGATGGAAGCCTATGGGCACCGGATCCGTCAAATGTCGGAATCCGGCGACTGATTCCATTTTTTTAAACTGAGCATGCTCCGATCCAATTAGCCAGATCCGCTAGTCAGATCTGCTAATCTGATCCGGCGAAAAAACAGATCCGTCGCATCAGTTTTCACAATCTGTGACGATCCGTCGATCCGTCGAGCCAACGGATTTTGACTGATGGCAAAAAACTGATGTGTGAAAGGGGTCTTACTGCTTCAATAAAACAAGTGTTTTTCCAGCAGGAGATTATCACTACAGGACCAGCTGCCTGGTGCCACCTAGTCCTGCTGCTCACTATAACCCTAACCTCACCACTGATTAGCAGCATTCTGTCAATGTACAGTGTACAAAGAAAGCTGCCAATCAGTGGTTTAGATGGGGCTATAGAGTGTTCAGCATTTGAGCACTGCTAGATCTGCAGCAGAGAAAACAGTGTGACACATGGAATCAGGGTCTCTGCCCCTAGATCATGCTACTTTTAGATAACATAGGACAAATCTTGTACCAGGTTACTTTTAAAGATGTCTTCTGTGATTAATAGAACTATAATATTGCATCAAACTTTTTTTTTTTTTTTTTTTTATAAAAGTGTATTCAGGCAGTCTGGGAGAAGGATGTCAAGGATAGGGCTTTCTTAACTCCATTAATTTCAGTGAAGTCTCTAGAATATGAAATGGACACTCAGAGCTGTCCCACTATCAAACTCTAACCTATCTGAGGTGGACATGTCTTATTGCAGGTTTCATATCTCTCCATATTAAAAAGAAAGTATGGATGGGCGGAGAATCAGTTCTTCACAAATCTAACTACAATAACGAAATATAAAAAACTTTTCAGGGACTTAGTCTAATACAAATAGTGGGTAAAACTCATTAGTTGCTGTGGCTAACATCTCAGCTACATAGTTAGAATGCTGTAGATGAATAACAAAATAATGAGAGTCCTCAGTGGTTGATACCTTTTAATGGCTAACTGAAAAGATGGTAACAGATTGCAAGCTTTGGAGACTACTCAGGTCTCTTCATCAGGCATAGACTAATACAACATCTGAAGAATCACATATTTATGCACAACAGGAATAATGCAATAGATCAAACAAGTGACGTGAAGCAGAACTATCATTATGGCAGAGAGATAAACAGTTGTGGCCATAAATATGGGAACAGTTCATAGATAAGGAGTGTGAAAGTTTTATTGTCCTGTTATTGAGGTCTGGTCCATGATTGTGATGCCCCCAAATGGTCTGAAGCATAAATACGTGACTCTTCTATACCTGATGAAGAGACCTGAGTAGTCTTGAAAGCTTGCAGTCTGTTCACATCTTTTCAGTTAGCCATTAAAAACTATCAACCACTGAGGACTCTCAAATTTTAATATTTTTCTATCTACTGGCTAACACGGTACAAAGATCTATGTTTCTCCTGTAAATACATAACTTTACTAAATACATAACTTTTTAAATAAATGCCTCAAATGCAATCTTTGAATTTGTTTCCATTCACTAACAGCAAACATGAATTGAATGAAGTTGATAGTGGGTCAAATGAGAGTAAAATCTACTGATTTACAGATGAAGCAATTTTCTATTGCAGTATTGAATATGGCCAGAAGATGTCAGAGCCAACACTTACAAGGCACTCTAAAACCAGGGGAAACTGTGGGAAGTGTTACAACTTTTGTTTTAAAACTCCTGATCTGATATCTAATGGGCAACTGCTAAAAAAACAAAATCAGTTAAATGTATTTTTATCCTGTTTTAATGCTAATAATATATGTGAAATGTGAACCTTGCTTATTAAAGTAAGCTTGCTAGAGCCTTAGAAAGTGCCATAACTAAGCCTCTACCATGTTCTGCATTACTTTCAACATGTAGCATCAGGTCTTTTCATAGCAATGGTTTCCAGATCTTGTGCTGATGCTTGCTAGCAGACTTTTGGCAGCTGTATACAACCTGGTATGAATACTGGTCAGGCTGCAGTTATTCAGAAGTAAACCAAACCTCCCAACCTTGAGTTATGAGAAAGAGGGACAGATACTGCAGTGCAATTTGCCAAGTCTTAAATGCGCCCACACAGAAATATTGCTCCTAGTTAAGCCTATTAGTGTTCTCAGACAGTATGGTACCACTTTCATGGCCCCACAGTGCCCTTCACACATTGTATAGCACCCCCCATAGAGTATGATGCCCCCACAGTACATTCCTCGCATAAAGTTTGATGATCCCCACACAGTAAATTCTCCTACACACGCTATAAGGCTCCACAGTGCCCACCACACACCGTATAATATTCCCAAATTACATATCCCCAGTGTGATTCCCCCTACACAAAGCTTTACTACACCAGCAGACACAAAGCTTTGTTACATCAACAACACACACTCTGTTATATCTACATATACACAACTCTGCTACATCAACGCACACATAACTGCTACATCAAAATACACACACAACTGCTACATCAACACACAAAACTGCTACGTCAATATACACACACAACTGCTACATCAAAATAAATACGCAACACTGCTACAAAAGCACACACACATTTTGCTGGTGTCTTGCTCCGCTTCTGCCTAGTCACATGATTCAGTGGTCCTGGCAGGACCTTCAGTCTTTACATAGACCGGACAGTGGAGGAAGGAGCTGTCGGCTCCTTGCTCCACTGTTATATTCAGCTGTATCTGTATCCTGAGTACATATTCCCAACCTCCCTGGACATGTCCCCAAATGTGGGACAATCCCACTGAATCCAGGATGGTTGAAATGCATGCTTGAATGATATACCCATAGGCAATTTGTGTGCCGGTTTATGGTTCTTCTTTCTTAAATTGAAGTGTTTTCATGAATATAGATCATGGAAGGGAAAGAAGTATGTATAAGTGTATACAATGTTATACACGGTCATATCACTGTGTGCATTATCCCCCAGACTGATCTCACATTGTTTATTATGCTTAGTACACTGAGACACTATGCTTGTGCTGTGACATCACTGTGTGCATTATTCAGATGTCAGTTTTTGCCGTTATGTCAGTTATTTTTATTCAGTAGCTTCTATATTAACCACCAAAGAGCCCTGCCAAGCCTAAAACAACGCTGTACAATGGTGATGAATGGTGCTTTGATTTTAGGACCAGTTAGTGCTGTACACTAGTATCTGACCACGCTGACCCAAAAATAATAATTTGTGACTGCTAGCTAAATAATAAGGTATAAACCCATTTCCTCTATTGTTGCACATATTATCAATTTCCTGTTCTGGAATTTGCAGTTTAGACTTAAAATTTTAATGAATGTGATTCCCGGTCTATTGGCCTCCATGTCATGTCTTGTAACCTATGACTCTGATTTCTCCATGATCAGTTAGCATCACTTCCAGCAGCAAAATAATGATGTTTTCCCACTTAGCTTTGTCTAATTTATGCCATAAACAGTTAATTGGATGTTCGCTCCCATTCCAGGGCTCAGTGTGTAATTTCAGCTTAGTTATTTTTTCTCTATTGATTTAGACTGATCCCTGTGTTGAACCTTTTCAAGATCCCCCTTTACAACACATCTTTTAAGCATGATTGTCTAGAAGTAGCTGTCAACCTTCCAGGTCACTATGAGACTTAATTGTTCTGATAATATTTTCATCTTTTCATCTTTCTCACAGTTACTGCTGAGGAACTTTATCCGCATGAAGCGTTGTGTCATGGTGCTCATCAATGCAGCCTACTATATTAACAGTTGCTTTGATTGGGACTCACCCCAAAGGAGTCTTGCTGCTTTCTTGGTATGATAATCCTCTCCTGTCTTACATAATTATCTCATCCGTTCTGTTTTCTAAAAGGAATGTAAGTTATAAATGTCATCTCGCCAACTCGGTGCACAACAATTAATGAGGAGAGTCCAGAATTACTCATCCTTTAATTCCCAGTCCCTCAAAGCTGATGAACAGAACATAAACTTCCACCTTTCTGTTAGTCCATCTGAGAAGTTTGGAATGGAGTAACAAGTAATGTATTTTTAGGTATGATAGATAGATAGATAGATAGATAGATAGATAGATAGATAGATAGATAGATAGATAGATAGATAGATACTGTAGACAGATAGATAGATACTGTAGATAGATAAATATATAGATAGATATATCTGATAGATAGATAGATAGATAGATACTATAAATAGATAGATCCTGTAGATAGATCAGGTAGATAGATACTGTAGATATAGATAGATAGATAGATAGATAGATAGATAGATAGAAGGTAGATAGATACTGTAGATATAGATAGATAGATAGATAGATAGATAGATAGATAGATAGATAGATAGATAGATAGATAGATAGTAAAAGAAAACACAGCAGCACTCTGCATAAGACAGGCCATGTGAAAACACTGAAAACTTTAAATCTAGACTATGTTACTACTCACAAAGATGCACTTACAAAAATTAAGGTTCTTAGCACATAAATTGGCCAATTCATGTATGCCCATCAACCACGGCAAGGTGATCTCCCTCATGGGTCCTATGTCTACTGTATATGCCACTCTTGGCCTATCAACCTACAGTTAAGTGGATAAAGATGTCTCTCCCCAGTTATGCAGGTGATCGTAATAAGTTTTACTTGCCCATAAGTTGTAGGCTCATAACCTGGTAGAGACATGTTTGTCCATTTTACTGTAGGTTGATAGCCCAAGAGTGGCATGTACAGTAGACATTGGACCCATCAGAGGGAGGTCACCTTGCCGTGGTTAATGGGCATACATGAATTGGTCAATTTATGTGCTAAGAACCTTCTTGTTTGTAAGTTTAACTTTTTAAGTAGTAACACAGTCTAGATTTAAAGTTGTTATTGTTTTCACATGGCCTGGTTTATGTAGGGTGCTGATGTGTTTTCTTTATCTATATAATGCACTCATCGCAGCTTGCACCTGTTCAAACTTAGGAGGTGCTGGTCAGATTTTTCTGTCTATATAGATAGATAGAGGTATAGATAGAGGCGTAAATACTGTAGATAGGGAGATACTGTAGATAGATAGCTCCGGTAGTTAAATACGATAGATAGATAGATAGATAGATAGATAGATAGATAGATAGATAGATACTGTAAATAGATAGATAAAGAAATATAGATGGATAGATACCATATATATACTGGTGCTTCTCACAAAATTAGAATATCATCAAAAAATTAATTTATTTCAGTTCTTCAATACAAGAAGTGAAACTCATATATTATACAGAGTCATTACAAACAGAGTGATCTATTTCAAGTGTTTATTTCTCTTAATGTTGATGATTATGGCTTACAGCCAATGAAAACCCAAAAGTCATTATCTCAGTAAATTAGGATAATTTAAAAAAAAAAAAAAAACCTGCAAAGGGTTCCTAAGCATTTAAAAAGATCCCTGTTTCAGTAGGCTCCACAATCATGGGGAAGACTGCTGACTTGACAGATGTCCAGAAGGCAGTCATTGACACACTCCACAAGGAGGGTAAGCCACAAAAGGTCATTGCTAAAGAATCTGGCTGTTCACAGAGTGCTGTATCCAAGCATATTAATGGAAAGTAGAGTGGAAGGAAAAAGTGTGTTAGAAAAAGGTGCACAAGCAACTGGAATAACCGCAGCCTTGAAAGGATTGTTAGGAAAAGGCCATTCAAAAATTTGGGGGAGATTCACAAGGAGTGGACTGCTGCTGGAGTCATTGCTTCAAGAACCACCACACAAAGACATATCCAGGACATGGGCTAAAAGTGTCGCATTCCTTGTGTCAAGCCACTCATGACCAATATACAATGCCAGAGCCGTCTTACCTGAGCCAAGGAAAAAAAGAACTGGAGTGTTGCTCAGTGATCCAAGGTGTTGTTTTCAGATTAAAGAAAATGTTGCATTTCATTTGGAAATCAAGGTCCAGAGTCTGGAGGAAGAGTGGAGAGGCCACAATCCAAGCTGCTTGAGGTCTAGTGTGAAGTTTACACAATCAGTGTTGGTTTGGGGAGCCATGTCATCTGCTGGTGTAGGTCCACTGTGTTTTATCAAGACCAAAGTCAGCGCTGTCCACACTGCCAAAAGTACCAATACCTGGTTTAAAAACAACAGTATCACTGTGCTTGATTGGCCAGCAAACTCGCCTGACCTTGACCCCATAGAGAATCTATGGAGTATTGTCAAGAGGAAGATGAGAGACATCAGACCCCACAATGCAGACGCGCTGAAGGCTACTATCAAAGCAACCTGGGCTTCCATAAACCTCAGCAGTGCCACAGGCTGATCGCCTCCATGCCACGCCGCATTGATGCGGTAATTGATGCCAAAGGAGCCCCGACCAAGTATTGAATGCATTTACTGAACATACATTTCAGTAGGCGAACAATTCAGATTTTAAAATAATTTTTCAAGCTGGTGTTATAAAGCATTCTAATTTACTGAGATAATGACTTTTGGGTTTTCATTGGCTGTAAGCCATAATCATCAACATTAAGAGAAATAAACACTTGAAATAGATCACTCTGTTTGTAATGACTCTATATAATATATGAGTTTCACTTTTTGTATTGAAGAACTGAAATAAATTCACTTTTTGATTATATTCTAATTTTGTAAGAAGCACCTGTATGTTAGATAGATAGATAGATAGATAGATAGATAGATAGATAGATAGATAGATAGATAGATAGATAGATAGATAGATAGCTAAAGCTGAAACATTGTCTTTACTCCTTGGATGGAGCATCTACCTTCTCAGCCAGATACAGTAGATAGTTAACAAGAAGTACAATTCTGTCTAAGTCGATGTGAATATAGCATTTTTCTTTTGTTCTTCCTCTACATTTATCTACCTACCTATCTGCCTATAAATTATCTATTTTTTTGTGACTGCCGTATTTCTCGTTTTTAGAATTGGTGTTTATGAGAAGGATTATCATGACTTTGTTGTATATAATCTGCTTTTTATCTGTGTCACTTTAAGATAAATGAAATCTCAGTTATGTATTTTACCGACCTAAATATTAAAGGCAAAAGTTAAATCTGTGAGCATTTACCGCAGAGCCGCTATTTAATCTTTTTTATCAGTTACCTGGCATTAAATCTGTCATTATTATAAATATTAAAATGACCGCAGAGGACGTCTTCTATGTCGCCCCTATTTGGGAGGCACTGTTGCTTTAATGTTTTACTTAGCCGGCGTGCAAGGACATTTTAAGGTAATATGGTTTGGTTTGGTATTTGAAAAAATGAAGTTTAATCTCTATATGCCTGATGGGGCTTCCCTTCACTTGGAACATTGTTAGAATCATAATTAATTTGAAGAGAAGAAATTGAACATCAGTGCCATATGCGTATAATGTACCTTATGCCAGGTCCTCACTGGCAGCAGGTAAAGGTCATCTCTGGGTATGCACTGAAGAAAATAACGTGAGACTAAGTTTTAATGAGAAAATGTAGTTTATAATTTATGTGCTATCTTTTATGCATGGCGGTGGTGCAGTAGGTACGTGCGCTTCACCTTTGTCTGTAGAAGAAGGTATATGGTACTAAACAGCTGATTAGGAACCTCAAGATTTTAACCCCTGCAGTGACACCACGGCTGGGACCCTTTAATATGATCTCACAAATAGGTTCTTATTCTTATTGCCTCAGTTGACTATTTGAAGTAGTCACTTTTTAAATAATGTATATTAAAATATGGAAATATTAAAAAACAAAGCATTACACTTTATGATTTAAATTCGATTTGTATTTATTTTTGAAAATGTTAATATATCTGACATGATTCCTTCCAGAAATATTGCAGCTAAAAAGTATCTCCTAGTCTTAGATATGTGAGCTATATATTTTTTTTTTAAAAGCTACAGATGCAGCAGAGCTGAATTTTATTTAATTTTGTAGGCCTGCTCTATGGATCCAATTTCATAGCCTCTTTTAACAGTGTGACCTGAAGTCCTTTGTAAAATTACAGAATCCACATCATGATATCACAATGGATTATACCATATAGCTGATATATATATAAAAATAGATAAAAAGGGAGACGTTGTCTCAACCTTTGCATTGTGTGTGTGCCACACTAAGCATGGAGAACAGAAAGAGGAGAAGAGAACTGACTGAGGACTTGAGAACAATATTGTTGAAAAATATCAACAATCTCAAGGTTACAAGTCCATATCCAGAGATCTTTATGTTCATTTTTCCAAGGTGCGCAACATAATCATAAAAAGTTTACAGTACAATCCATGCCACTGTAGCTAATCTCTCTGGATGTGGACAGCAGAGCACAAGTGATGAAAGGTTGCAACACTGGCTGGTTCAGATGGTGGATAAGCAGCCCCAATCAAGTTCCAAAAAAATTCAAGCCATCCTACAATGCTCAGGATGCATCAGTGTCAGGCGAACTATCCATTTACATTTGAATGAAATGAAACACTTTGGCAGGAGACCCAGGAAGACCCCACTGCTGACACAGAGACATAAAAATGCTAGATTGCAGGTTGCCAAAATGTATGTGAGTAAGCCAAAATCCTTCTGGGAAAGCATCTTGTGGACAGATACCAAGAGTGACCAAGATAGATATTTTTGGTAAAGTACGTCATTCTACTGTTTACCGAAAGTGGAATGAGGGCTACACAGAAAAGAACACAGTACCTACAGTCAAATATGGTGGATGTTAAAAGATGTTTTGGGTTTGTTTCGCTGTCTCTGGCACGGGGTGCCTTGGCTGTGTGCAAAATCCCTGCTGCAGTGTGTGCAAACTTGGTCAAGAGCTAAAGGAAACGATTGACCTCTGTAATTGCAAACAAAGATTTCTGTACCAAATATTAAATGGTTTGTCCACTACATGGGCAATGCAATAAAATAAACAAACCTATACTCACCTCTCATACCGGCTCCGTTCCAGCAGTGTCAGCACTCGCGGTCCCCGGGCTGTGATGTGGTGGAATGACACATGGTGCCCGGCACCCAATCAGCACTGGCATCACTGTTTCCGCCTCATGTTGAAATGAACATAAAGAGGAAATCAGGGATCAGCTGCAGCTTGGACTTTCGCTTCATGTTCAGTTTGTACGAAGGTAAGGACAGTGATGCCAGCGCACAATAGGCGCCGGGCATCACATGTCATTCCACCGCATCACAGCCCCAGGACCGCGAGTGCTGACAGCGCGGAGCGGAGTCGGTATGAGAAGTGAGTATAGGTTTGTTTATTTTATCGGTGTCAAACATTTAGTTTAAGAAGGAATTGTGTAGTAGTGGACAACCCATTTAAGTTCTCTTTTTCTATTGTATCAAATATTTATTTCATGAAACTAAATGCAAAATAGGTATGTCAAATCATACAATGTGATTTTCTGTTTTTTATTTTTAGCTTCTGTGTCTCACAGTTGAAGTGTACCTACGATAACACTTACAGACCTCTCCATTCTTTGTAGGTGGGGAAACTTTCAGAATTGGCAGTGTATCAAATACTATATATATATATATATATATATATATATATATATATATATATATTTATATATGCAGTATATATAAGAATGGAGGCAGCACTCTTTATATGTAGGCATATATGTATATCCCCTATTTTGATAGTTATGCGGGAACCAATGTGTGAATATTGGAAGAGAGGAGAACACAGGTTTTTGGTCCTTTCTTCCTTCCTGCATTCCTTTTCCTCACCTATGGTTACATATATATATATATATATACAGGGGTTGGACAAAATAGTGGAAACACCTGGAAACATCAACAAAAGTTAGTTTAATATGGTGTAGGTCCACCTTTTGCGGCGATTACAGCCTCAATTCTCCGAGGTATGGATTCATACAAGGTGTGAATTGTTTCCAAAGGAATTTTAGCCCATTCTGCAGTTAAAACACCCTCCAGTTCTTTGAGCGACGATGGTGGCGGAAATCCACGTCTAACTTGAATCTCTAAAATCGACTATACATGCTCAATAATGTTGAGGTCTGGGGATTGTGGGGGCCAGATGAGATGCTCAACTTCATTAGAATGTTCCTTGTGCCATGCTTTAACGATTCTAGCTGTATGAATTGGTACATTATCATCCTGAAAGATGGCGTTCCCCTCCGGGAACAGTGCTTGAACCATTGGATGCACTTGGTCGCCCAAAATGCCTAAATAATCTCAGCTGTTAATTCTTCCATGAAGGGATACCATTGGCCTGGCGGATCTCCATGAAATAGCACCCCAGATCATCACAGAACTACCGCCATGTTTTACGGTTGGGAGAAGGCAGTCTGGATAGAATGCTTCTTTCGGCTGTCTCCAAACGTACACTCGGCCAGAGGTCGGAAAAAGGGTAAACGATGATTCGTCTGGGAATATCACATGTTTGCACTGCTCGAGGGCCAATTCTGGAGGTTTCTACACCACTCTAAACACTTGGATACATTTGTCATTGAGAGCAGCGGTTTTCTAATTGCAGCTCTAACGTGTAATCCAGATTTGTGCAGCTCCCGACGAACACTTTTCGTGGAAACTGGGTTCTGTAGGTGTTCATTGAGCTCAGCAGTGATTTTCGGAGCCGTGGTCTTGCAATCCTCTCTCACAATTCGCTTTAGAGTCCGACGGTCTCTCTCAGTCAACTTTGACTTTCGGCCGGACCTGTGCTTTGCTGCGGACGTTTTTCCTTCTCTTTCAAACGCAGTCATTACTTTGGAGACAGTACCTCTTGACACACCAAGCATTCGGGCACTTTCTGTTACACTAGCGCCTGCCATACGAGCACCAACCATTTGGCCTCTTTGAAAATGTGAGAGGTCTGCCATTGGTATCAGGTTCTCATCAATGTTCTTACAATTATGCAAAACAAACATACACATATCACATAACACAAATAATCAACTACAAAACATTACCATATGTCACGGTTTGCATGTTTATCACATGTTTGAAGATTACGATGCCAAAACGTTAGGTGTTTCCATTATTTTGTCCAACCCCTGTATATATATATATATATATATATATATATATATATATATATATACGTATATATGCCTGACACATGCTGTATTCCCAGTAGGCGTTTACTAAGCTGTGCTTAAAGGTAAACTTATATTACACTTCAGTTCAGGAGGTTTATAGGAACTTTTTATACTGCAGTGTACATGTGTTACCATCTATTGTTTTATCCTTTTATTAGATAATTATTGCATTGTAGACATTTCTAGATTACAGGAATAAACCCAAGTAAAAATAAAAATTCTATTAATTTATGAAATATAATTTGCAGAAACATAACTGGTGTAGTGGAGCTTACCTATATTCTGAATGATGAAGTGCAGGAAGGTCCGTCCTCAGTGATTGAGGCAGTGAGCGCCATGCTGTGTCCTTTGATGCGTCAGTGAGAATTAACAGGTTGTTACACTGGATTACAGTCGTGTGTTTCAAATTACAATAGTGTTTAATAATCACTATTGGAATTCATGTAAATAACCTGTATAATGATGTAGCAGAGTTGAATATGTCATTTGAAAAATTTCAAAATTATCTTTTTCTGCATTGTTTCAAACATTTGATCTGTGGTCTTACATAGGACTGGATTGAAAACCGTTTGCATCTTGTAATAAAAAAGTTTTTCTCCTGTCTATTGCAGAAAATAAGAAGTTTAAATTAATTCTTAAAAAATAACTTTTTTTACCTATTTACTTATAACGGTAAGTGGCACTATTGATCTACCCTTTTTTAATAAGCATCATAATGACCTTGTATGTTGTTGAAACGGTAAAGCGATTTAATCGTTCAACTCAACCCAGTCGCCTCTGCTACATCAGCTCATACAAAGCCGCCTGCTTTCACTTCTCATCAGGAAATCTAGTTTTAGGAGTTGCATTGCATCGTGCCCATGTCTTGTTTCTTTGCTCTTTTCCTTTTCCTCTATTGCTTTCATTCCTCACTGTAACGAGCACAAAAAAATAATTGGACAAGCGAGCCATCAGTGAAAGGACACACTTAAGCAAGCGTCAATGAATTATTCTACGGGACAAACTTTAATCTTTAAAAGTGATTGTAGATAATTTGTGGCACCATCTGTCCATTTGGAATTGTTTTAGCCTTTCCAGTCGTCCTAAGTGCTGCTGTGTTTAACATTAACATTTGATATTTTACACATTTAATTTCTGTACCGCTGTGTGTTCCTCTGGGAACGGTGTTCTAGTGCTACATGAGAGAGACAAAGTATTGATCAGTTAACATTTCAGCTACATTTATGTATGTCGCAAAAATTAATGAAAATGCCAGACAAAAATGTCAGAGTGCAGAAAAAGGTAGAATTTAAATGCGGTTGTTTAATGAAAAGTTTAAGATGTGCATTATCGAAAAAAAAAAGGCAAAAAAAAAAAAGCGCGCCCTTGCCTTTTACGTAGCGCTCATAACCGAATGAGAGAAGGAGAGTGCATATTTTACTTAGAGGAACATTGAGCATGAAATATGAAGGGGAGACTAATCTAACTGGATTTGGTATTCAGAAATTGCTTTTACAAAGCACCCTTGGTATAGTTATGACAATTAGAGACTTGACTGGCATTTTGCTCCACTTGAAAAACAAGATGTATTCCCTACTTTACCGCGCTCTCGTACATTGCCAGCGTGCCCCTATTCAATAGACTGATTCCAGCTCCAGCCGCACAGGAGATCGCTTCCATTAAAATAAGTGTCATTAAAATCTTCTTTGGCACCAGCAAGCGGCAAACATTGACCTATATGTCCTGTCTCTGTTTCTGCCTTTATCAATCTTGCTCTCTTCCCCTGCATTAGAGTGCCGGGGTGCTGCGCACACTACATTCATCTCACTGTTTGCTTTTTACAATTGCTTTCTCTCCATTATAATGGATCTGCTTCAGTCCTTTACAGGAAAGTGAAGTTTGCTACAAAACAGTTCCCCGGTCTGTGAATTGGGAAAGGGTCAGATTTCTGCAAATTTTAGTCTGTTTTATACTATGGTTTAGATAACTTTTGATGAAACGATCAGGGACTTGTGTATAAAGAGCGTGGATGGCGGAAAATGTTATCATTCACTCTTTAGAAATGAAGCCTTTCCTTGTATTGTAGTCATAATGGCAAGGGCATCTTCTGTGATGTGCCAACAAAGCCTCTCAAAATGTAAAGGCACAGCATCACATGGCTATTAAAGAGTTATTCCCATAATCATATTATATTTCACAAAGTACAGCAGATGCATACTTATTGTTAATATACTAAGTCCAACATATAGTTTCATGTACTCTTTTCATCTCTATCTGTCCCTCGCTGCATTCAGCTTCACGTAGCATAGTAAGCAGTCCTATTCTTATCTGCTAAATTTCCCAGCAGCACTACCTCAGGGCTACAGACCACTCCTTCCCTTATGTGCTTATGTACCCACCTGGCTCCTAGCAGAGGTGAACTCTCCTGCACTCTTCCACAAAGGAGCTTGTAATCACTAGGCAGCGCAGAGTTGTGTTTGTTGTCTACTGCTAATGGACCAGTGACGTGAAACTGCAAATGCTGCTCTCTTGATGCATATGGCAGAGGTCTTTCTTTTGTCATATGCATCAACATATTGTAGCAGCATTTGGAGTTTCACATCACTGTTTTTTCAGCAGCAGGCAACCTATAGCTTACTTCCTATCAGCCTTTCTAGATGCAGCCCCATGATATCACTCCTTTCAGCCCCCTAGATGCGGACCCATCCTGTAGTATAATTCTTCTGTCAGTCCCTCTATATCCAGCTCCATCATACAGTGTTTTACTCCTCTTAACCCCTCTATACATAGCCTAATCCTTCTGTATATCACAGCTCTGTCTCTCTATGTACAACCCAATCCTGCAGCATATCACAGCTTTCTTCCCCCACTGTATCCATCCCAATCCTGCAATATATCACTCTTTTTAGCCAATCTGTATACAGCCACATTCTGCAGTATATCACTCATCCCAGCCTTGATGTACAGGCATACCATGTAGAATATTACGCCTTTTAAACGCTCCCCATACACAGCCCTATACAGTAGTATATCACTCCTCTCAGCCTCTCTATACATAGCCCAATCTTGCTGTATATAGCATGTTCTATCCCCCTTTCTAAACATCCCCATCCTGCAGTATATTACTCAAATCAGTCCTATATACAGTACAGACCAAAAGTTTGGACACACCTTCTCATTTAAAGATATTTCTGTATTTTCATGACTATGAAAATTGTACATTCACACAGAAGGCATCAAAACTATGAATTATCACGTGGAATTATATACTTAACAAAAAAGTGTGAAACAACTGAAAATATGTCTTATATTCTAAGTTCTTCAAAGTAGCCACCTTTTGCTTTGATGACTGCTTTGCACACTCTTGGCATTCTCTTGATGAGCTTCAAGAGGTAGTCACCGGAAATGGTTTTCACTTCACAGGTGTGCCCTGTCAGGTTTAATAAGTGGGATTTCTTACCTTATAAATGGGGTTGGGACCATCAGTTGTGTCATGCAGAAGTCTGGTGGATACACAGCTGATAGTCCTACTGAATAGACTGTTAGAATTTGTATTATGGCAAGAAAAAAGCAGCTAAGTAAAGAAAAACGAGTGGCCATCGTTACTTTAAGAAATGAAGGTCAGTCAGTCTGAAAAATTGGGCAAACTTTGAAAGTGTCCCCAAGTGCAGTGGCAAAAACTATCAAGCGCCACAAAGAAACTGGCTCACATGAGGACCGCCCCAGGAAAGGAAGACCAAGAGTCATCTCTGCTTCTGAGGATAAGTTTATCCAAGTCACCAGCCTCAGAAATTGCAGGTTAACAGCAGCTCAGATTAGAGTCCAGGTCAATGCCACACAGAGTTCTAGCAGCAGACACATCTCTATAACAACTGTTAAGAGGAGACTTTGTGCAGCAGGCCTTCATGGTAAAATAGCTGCTAGGAAACCACTGCTAAGGACAGGCAACAAGCAGAAGAGACTTGTTTGGGCTAAAGAACACAAGGAATGGACATTAGACCAGTGAAAATCTGTGCTTTGGTCTGATGAGTCCAAATTTGAGATCTTTGCTTCTAACCACTGTGTCTTTGTGCGACGCAGAAAAGGTGAACGGAGGGACTCTACATGCCTGGTTCCCACCGTGAAGCATGGAGGAGGAGGTGTGATGGTGTGGGGGTGCTTTGCTGGTGACACTGTTAGGGATTTATTCAAAATTGAAGGCATACTGAACCAGCATGGCTACCACAGCATCTTCCAGTTTGCGTTTAGTTGGACCATCATTTATTTTTCACCTGGACAATGACCCCAAACACACCTCCAGGCTGTGTAAGGGCTATTTGACCAAGAAGGAGAGTGATGGGGTGCTACACCAGATGACCTGGCCTCCACAGTCACCAGACCTGAACCCAATCGAGATGGTTTGGGGTGAGCTGGATCGTAGAGTGAAGGCAAAAGGGCCAACAAGTGCTAAGCATCTCTGGGAACTCCTTCAAGATTGTTGGAAGACCATTCCCGGTGACTACCTCTTGAAGCTCTTCAAGAGAATGCCAAGAGTGTGCAAAGCAGTCATCAAAGCAAAAGGTGGCTACTTTGAAGAACCTAGAATATAAGACATAATTTCAGCTATTTCACACTTTTTTGTTAATTATATAAATCAGCATGTGTTAATTCATAGTTTTTATGCCTTCAGTGTGAATGTACAATTTTCATAGCCATGAAATACAGAAAAATCTTTAAATGAGATGGAGTGTCCAAACTTTTGGTTTGTACTGTATATATATATATATATATATATATATATATATATATATATATATATATATATATATAGACACACAACCCCATACTGTAATATATCATTCCTTTCAGCCCCTCTATGCACAGCCCCATACTGTAGTACATCGCGCCTCTTAGTTAACAGCACAGAAGTACATTGCTGCTCCCTGACAGCCGGTGTGATCTCAGTGGACTGTATGGAAAGCCCCACCTCTTCCCACCATGTCACCTCTGCAAATAATCAAAGCGAACATTAGAACGACAGTAGGACTGCATCAATGCAACTGGAGGGTGAATAAAGCACAGATGGGGCATTCTTTGGGCGGTGATGTATGCAAATCGGGGCAGACTTAAAATCGAGTTAAAAAAACATTGGGCTACATTTTTCTCTTTCTACCATTTTGTTTCAATTTCCATAGCATTTCTACCATAGTGTATGCGTAATATTATTATTAGTGGCCGTAAAACTGGAAGATGTTCCTTCCCCACAGGGTTTTTGTCGAAGTCATAGGCACACCAAAAGGCTGCATCCACTTACTATCAACCATCTTGAATTCATCAGAACATTCCTGCTACATAAGGAACAGCCACCAAAATATCTTTATATACTGGAATTTCCATATAAATGTATACATTTATAATATACTTGGTTTTTAATTACAATAATGACAATAAAATCTATTAGAAGAATTGTCTTAAAGGAGTTTTCTCAGGTTGTATATTCAGGAACACCACCTGATGATTGACAGGGCAGAAGTCAGCGCTCACCCTGGCTGCTTGCAGAGGTAACTTTGCCTCTGCAGTATGGTAGAAGCTCAGGAGGACTGAAAGGGGCCGGATCGCTGGAAAACACAGAGCCTGTTAGCAGCATGCTATCCTTACCTAGGTAACCGGAAACTGCAAGCAGTCAGGGTGGCCGGTAACCTAGGCGATGAGCTGTACGCTGTAAAATTAAAAATCACTCTCTATATGAGAAACAAGAGGACTTTTACTAAAAGGTAAGTTGCAAAGTTGTTTTACAAGCACTTTTGCAATTTTACCCATTTAAAAACTTGAGACACCCCCCTTAAGAAAATAAATGTTGCAGTACTCTTTAAGAGAAATCTAAGCTATTGAGAAATTGTCTATTTAGGGTGTTCAAGTTTTATCCGAAAGGACTAAAAATTGTAACTCTTTCTGGTGACAATGTTATATGCTTTGATTTCAGTGGGAACAGTGTAATCTTTTTTCCCATGTGGTGGCGCTACGGTGAATACTCGTCAAATTTTCCTAAAGGCCAGGGTTGATCACTAGGGTCCTCTCATGTAATCAGCTTATAGTCAGTGGTCCTTTTTATCATGGGGGGAGTCATCATAGAATCACAATGATGATATGATCTTTATTTAATGCAAATATGTGTACTTTCTTTATGTCCGAATCTTTCACCTTAGTTATGCCATTCTCACTCGCGCCATCTTATATGACCGATTAGAAACTTGTCAAAGATGAATTAGTAAACCTCTTAGTAGGAGGAAGGAATTATTTTTTAAACTTTATAATGTACTTGATTTTATTTAGCAGCCCGAAGTGATACTTTTTCTTACCTTTGGGCCCTAAATCCAGAGGTGGTGTGATAGACGTGCCCACTAGAGGGCAGTGTTCCTCCACTGACGGCCTGCTGCGCGGCATATGAAGAGCTGCTGTTCTAATTAAATCACATTGCTTATGATTGATCAGTGTTGTTGCATTGGCAGAACATTTGCTCAGTGTATATTTATCTCAGAGCGTGGCCTGTACATTAGAGCAGGCGTAGCAACAGGTAGGCCACTTTCTAATTAGCTGTAATTGCAAATGAACCAAACAGAGGCGCCGTATTCTCATTGTCATTGTGCTAGGCGGCATCAGCAGATCGCTGTTTTATTCTGGGAATATCAGAGCTTATTATTAAAAGTTTTAATTCTCTTCTGTAACGAACTACAAAACACAAGACAATAAATTAAATATCTACATCAGTTCTGCCATCTGTCCACCATGTATTAATAGAGGGCTCAGCACGGATCATAACTAATGGCTGGATGTTTGCCTAAAATTGCATAAAATGACAATATGGTAAGAATGACAGAGACAATAGTGGCTAACAGTGTAATATTATTGGAAGGACCGCCGGGATGAATAACGCAGATCGCTGCTTATACTGAAGCATATAGGGGCCGATTCATCATTGTCTTTGCCCCTTTTTTCTGGAGTAAAAATGGTTCTAAGGCTACATTCCCACAATGAGCTTTTTGTGAGTTTTTAATGTTACAGAGTTTCTGCACCCATTTACAGGTTACTTGCATTTTTTTTTTTTTTAATCGGCATCAAACACTCACCAAATACTCATCGTGGGAACGTAATCTAATAGTTTTAATTTGCATTTTATTCATTATTTCGTTTCTGACTTTCTTTTAAGTTAACTTTTCTTAGTTACATTCCTTTTTTGGTTGTTTGTTCAGATCTACATGTGTGGTTTTGGTTATCCAGTTCTTTTAGCTTATTTATCGTTTGCAACTTTTCAAAACGTTTCAAAAATTTTTGCGCAAGTGCACTCCAGCGCCGTAGTGGAGTCTTGTAGCTGCCTACATTTTCTTTTTTTTTTTAAAGACTAATGGACAACATTTTAAAACGTATAGAGAGTATCTCGTGATTTTTTTTTTACTCTAAAAAGGCACAAAAAAGGCAATAAGTGAAAAAAAAATTAAAATCTTTGAATTTGCGCCACTTAGGCTGCTTTCACACTAGCGTCGGTATGGGCCCGTCGCAGTGCGTCGGGCCGACAGACTGCCGCATGCTGTGAAATAAATGCCCGACGTGGGCAGCAGAAGAAGTCTTACGACGCTTCCGCTGCCCCATTGTAAGGTCTGGGGAGGAGGGGGCAGAGTTTCGGCCGCGCATGCGCGGTCGAAAATGGTGGACTCGACGCACAAAAAAAGTTACATGTAACTTTTTTTGTGCCGACGGTCCGCCAAAACATGACGCATCCGTCTCACACGACAGATGCGACGTGTGGCAATACGTCGCAATACGTCGGTAATGTAAGTCTATGGGGAAAAAACGAATCCTGCAGACAACTTTGTAGGATGCGTTTTTTCTCCTGAACGACGCATTGCAACTTATTGAAAAAGACGCTAGTGTGAAAGTAGCCTTACCCATACAGGGTGCACCTAGTATAACGAGTTTGAGGCAACACAGCGTCCATACTGCTGAGGTCTCCCAGTGGCAACCTCTAGGGTTCCGAAAGCTTTATAATATAAATTAGTAATCTTGCAATTTTCAAGCTGGGCACTAGGATTTCTTAAGACTTAATTATCCTGATTCATGATTCGTGATTACAGTAAATTACTTTTTGCACATAAATGTCCTGCCTTGTGACGTTTTCACACCAATTCCGTACACTCCCCTCATCAAGCCCAGCGTTGTTTATGCCAGTCTTGATCAATCAGGGCCGTCGTTCCTGTCCTTTCAGGGAGAATTGTCAGCAGGCCCCATATAATCTGAACACAGCTGATAACACAGGATCCACCAAACACAATATGTGATGTCACAGCTCTCCTCCTCCTCCTGCCTTCACAATCACTTTAGCACATGCTCATTAGACACCTAAATGCAAATAATAGTGTTGGGATCTATTGTGGCTATGTACATGTGACTAATGTTATTTCCTGAAACAACTGGAAGTTTGAGCTTACTTACTGTTATTGCGGAATAAAGTTCACAGCTCGTTATCCAAAATGTGATTTTTTTTTCAAATACATTACAAATAACTTCTGTGATGTCATCTGTTACACTGTGCTGTAGACTGAATACTTTTCTTAAGCAGATAGCGAATGCTTCTGTTGGCACATAATACTCATTTATATGTTAATGAGCATCCCCTTTAACTTGGAGAGAAATACTTTGCCCATATGATGATCAGGAAATGGTACTTTGTAGGATCCTTGTGTACATATCAAGCCACCTGAAGACTACCATGTGAAGACTAATGACATTATTTATGCACTGTCATATATGCGCCATTGAGTGTATAATTTTGGAGTGACTCGTCCTTATCTGACAGCCCAGAGCCCGAGTGCAATCAATGTAGAAGCCACGGACAGAAACACTAGAGGGCCCCACATCCAAGCTGTATAGCCAAAGGCACCTCGTGGTTAATCACGCACATGGATATGTAACTACATAGCACAACAATAGGAAACTGAAATGGAATTCAAGTTAACCCAATTTAGTGTTGACATAAATTTAGTTATTAATTGTATGGATAATAAACCTCTAAAGGGGTATTCCCATCTCCAAGATACACTAGGAGAGGGTAGAGCTGATTGTGCGGCGGTTCAGTAGGTTGAGGATCACTGCAGGCTGTAGGCTTGTCCGAGTCTTCAGGTTCTTTTTGAAGGTTTCTATGGTAGGCGAGAGTCTGATGTGTTGGGTGTTGTGATCCGCTTTTTGGGCTCCCCTTGTGGTGGCTGGTGGTACTGGAGGCTTGTGTGTGCTTTTCTCCCTCAGCTCACCTGTTTCCATCAGTTTTGGGAGTTCCCTATTTAGCCTTGCTCTCCAGTCACTTCCTTGCCGGTCAACATTGTAACCTGAGTCTTTCAGTTGCATGTTCCTGCTACTAGTCTGCTGATCAGCTAAGTGGACTCTTGTCCTTTTTGTTTTGTATATTTTGTCCAGTTTACAGTTTTGTCATTTCCTGTTACTGGAAGCTCTTGAGGACTGAAATTGCCACTCCTGTGTCATGAGTTGACACAGGAGTCTTAAAGTAATTTCAGGATGGGTTTTTGAAAGGGTTTTTCAGCTGACCGTGAAGTCCTCTTTTGTATCCTTCCTCTATCTAGTAAGTGGACCTCGCTTTGCTAAATCTACCTTCATACTGTGTATGTCTTTTCCTCTGAACTCACCGTTAATATATGTGGGGGCTACTATCATCTTTGGGGAATTTCACTAGAGGTAAGCCAGGTCTGTTCCTTCCTCTTCCAGGCGTAGTTAGTTCTCCGGCTGGCGCGTGGCATATAGGAAGCCGTAGGCATGCTCCCTGGCTACTGTTAGTTGTGTGGTAGATTTAGGTCACGGTCAGCTTGAGTTTCCATCACCCGAGAGCTAGTCTGTTATTTTGTGTTTCTGATGTTCCCATGCCATTGGGGAATCATGACAGTATGACCGGCCGCTGTTAAAGTAATTGGCAGAAGAAAGGAGAGTAAAAGAAGTCTGTAGATTTTTTTTTTTTTTCCCTCTCATGTTTGCTACTTAGTTGGCTCAGTTGTATTTCTGCTCTATTTACAGCCTTGCCTTTCTCTCCTTCTAATCCTTGAATGGCTCTGATCTCTCCGGTTTAAGGATGGACCCTCAGAGTTTGGCTGCAGGTTTTAATAATCTTGCTACGAAGGTTCAGGATTTACAAGATTATGTTATACGTACTCCTATTTCTGAACCTAAGATTCCTACACCAGAGGTATTTTCCGGAGATAGATCTCGGTTTCTGAATTTCAAATGTAATTGTAAATTATTCCTTTCTCTCAGACCTCACTCCTCTGGAGATCCTGTTCAGCAGGTTAAGATTGTGATTTCTTTGCTGCGAGGTGACCCTCAAAATTGGGCATTTTCATTGACACCAGGGGATCCTGCGTTGCTCAATGTGGATGCGTTTTTTCTGGCTTTAGGGTTGCTGTATGAGGAACCTAATTTGGAGATTCAAGCTGAAAAAGCTTTAATAGCCCTGTCTCAAGGGCAAGATGAAGCTGAGATATACTGCCAAAAATTTCGTAAATGGTCTGTGCTTACTCAGTGGAATGAGTGTGCCCTAGCGGCAAATTTCAGAGAGGGCCTTTCTGATGCCGTTAAGGATGTCATGGTGGGGTTTCCTACGCCCACAGGTCTGAATGAGTCCATGACAATGGCGATTCAGATTGATCGGCGTTTGCGGGAGCGCAAATCCGTGCACCATTTGGCGGTATCTTCTGAAGGGACGCCAGAGAAAATGCAATGTGACAGAATTCTGTCAAGAAGCGAGCGGCAGAATTATAGGCGCAAAAATGGCTTGTGCTTCTACTGTGGTGATTCCGCGCATGTTATATCAGCATGCTCTAAACGTACTAGGAAGGTTGACAAGTCTGTTTCTATTGGCACTTTACAGTCTAAATTTCTTCTGTCTGTAACTCTGATTTGTTCATTATCAGTTATTACCGTGGATGCCTATGTGGACTCTGGCGCCGCTCTGAGTCTCATGGATTGGTCCTTCGCCAGGCGCTGTGGGTTTGATTTGGAGCCTCTGGAAGTTCCTATACCTCTAAGGGGTATAGATTCTACACCTCTGGCTTGTAATAGACCACAGTTCTGGACGCAAGTGACTATGCGTATGACTCCAGACCATCAGGAGATGATTCGCTTCCTCGTGTTGCATAATCTACATGATGTTTTAGTGCTTGGATTACCATGGTTACAATCTCATAACCCAGTACTGGACTGGAAAACTATGTCTGTGTTAAGCTGGGGATGTCGGGGGGCTCATGGGGACATACCTTTGGTTTCTATCTCGTCATCTATTCCCTCTGAGATTCCGGCATTTTTGTCGGATTTTGGGGATATTTTTGAAGAGCCTAAAATTGGTTCTCTCCCTCCCCACAGAGAGTGTGATTGCGCCATAGATCTGATTCCAGGCAGCAAATTTCCAAAGGGTCGTTTGTTTAACCTATCTGTACCTGAGCATGCTGCCATGCGAGAGTATGTTAAGGAGTCCCTGGAAAAGGGACATATTCGTCCTTCTTCGTCACCTTTAGGAGCTGGGTTTTTCTTTGTCTCTAAAAAGGATGGCTCGCTGAGGCCTTGTATTGATTATCGACTCCTGAATAAAATTACAGTCAAATATCAGTATCCGTTGCTGCTGCTTACTGATTTGTTTGCTCGTATAAGGGGGGCTAAGTGGTTCTCCAAGATTGATCTCCGTGGGGCGTATAATTTGGTGCGAATTAAGCAAGGGGATGAGTGGAAAACCGCATTTAATACGCCTGAGGGCCACTTTGAGTATTTAGTAATGCCTTTCGGCCTTTCTAATGCACCTTCAGTTTTTCAGTCCTTTATGCATGATATTTTCCGTGAATATCTGGATAAATTTATGATTGTGTATTTGGACGATATTTTGATTTTTTCTGAGGACTGGGAGTCTCATGTTCAGCAGGTCAGGAGGGTTTTTCAGGTCTTGCGGGAGAATTCTCTGTGTGTAAAGGGTTCTAAGTGTGTTTTTGGGGTTCAAAAGATTTCTTTTTTGGGGTACATTTTTTCCCCTTCTTCTGTTGAGATGGACCCTGTCAAGGTTCGGGCTATTTGTGACTGGACGCAGCCTACTTCTCTAAAGGGTCTTCAGAAATTCTTGGGCTTTGCTAATTTTTATTGTCGATTTATAACTGGTTTTTCTGGTGTTGCTAAGCCTCTTACGGATTTGACTAAGAAGGGTGCTGATGTTGCCAATTGGTCCTCTGCCGCTGTGGAGGCCTTTCGGGAACTTAAGCGCCGCTTTTCGTCTGCCCCTGTGTTGCGCCAGCCCGATGTCTCTCTCCCCTTTCAGGTTGAGGTCGATGCTTCCGAGATCGGAGCGGGGGCGGTTTTGTCGCAGAAAAGTTCCGATTGCTCAGTGATGAGACCTTGTGCGTTCTTTTCTCGAAAATTTTCTGCCGCCGAAAGAAATTATGATGTCGGTAATCGGGAGCTTTTGGCCATGAAGTGGGCATTTGAGGAGTGGCGTCATTGGCTTGAGGGTGCTAGACATCAGGTGGTGGTTTTGACTGATCACAAGAATCTGATTTACCTTGAGTCTGCCAGGCGCCTGAATCCTAGACAGGCGCGCTGGTCGTTGTTTTTCTCTCGGTTTAATTTTGTGGTCTCATATCTACCAGGTTCTAAGAATGTGAAGGCGGATGCCCTTTCTAGGAGTTTTGAGCCTGATTCCCCTGGTGATTCGGAACCTACAGGTATCCTTAAGGATGGGGTGATATTATCCGCTATTTCCCCAGATCTGCGACGTGCTTTGCAAGAGTTTCAGGCGGATAGACCTGATCGCTGTCCACCTGGTAGACTGTTTGTTCCTGATGATTGGACCAGTAGAGTCATCTCGGAGGTTCATTCTTCTACGCTGGCGGGTCATCCTGGAATTTTTGGTACCAGGGATTTGGTGGCTAGATCCTTCTGGTGGCCATCTCTGTCTCGAGATGTGCGTGTTTTTGTGCAGTCTTGTGATGTGTGTGCTCGGGCCAAGCCTTGTTGTTCTAGGGCTAGTGGGTTGTTGTTGCCCTTGCCTATTCCAAAGAGGCCTTGGACGCACATCTCTATGGACTTTATTTCTGATCTTCCTGTCTCTCAGAGGATGTCTGTTATCTGGGTGGTGTGTGACCGTTTTTCTAAGATGGTTCATTTGGTGCCATTACCGAAGTTGCCTTCCTCGTCTGAGTTGGTTCCTTTGTTTTTTCAAAATGTGGTTCGCTTGCATGGTATTCCTGAAAATATCGTTTCTGATAGGGGTACCCAGTTCGTTTCTAGATTTTGGCGGGCATTCTGTGCCAGGTTGGGCATTGATTTGTCTTTTTCGTCTGCCTTCCATCCTCAGACTAATGGCCAGACGGAGCGAACTAATCAAACTTTGGAGACGTATTTGAGGTGTTTTGTGTCTGCGGATCAGGATGATTGGGTTGCCTTTTTGCCATTGGCGGAGTTTGCTCTTAATAATCGGGCTAGTTCTGCCACTTTGGTTTCCCCTTTCTTTTGCAATTCGGGGTTTCATCCCCGTTTTTCTTCTGGTCAGGTGGAGTCTTCGGATTGTCCTGGAGTAGATGCTGTGGTGGATCGGTTGTATCGGATTTGGGGACAAGTGGTGGACAATTTGAATTTGTCCCAGGAGAGGACTCAGCGGTTTGCTAACCGCCAGCGTCGGGTTGGTCCTCGTCTTCGTGTTGGGGACTTGGTGTGGTTGTCTTCCCGTTTTGTCCCAATGAGGGTTTCTTCTCCTAAATTTAAGCCTAGGTTCATCGGTCCCTATAGGATTTTGGAGATTATTAACCGTTTCCTTTCGTTTGGACCTCCCGGCATCTTTCGCTATCCATAATGTGTTCCATCGGTCGTTGTTGCGGAGATACGAGGTGCCGGTGGTTCCTTCTGCTGAGCCTCCTGCTCCTGTGCTGGTTGAGGGTGAATTGGAGTACGTTATAGAGAAGATCTTGGACTCCCGTATTTCCAGGCGGAGACTCCAGTATCTGGTTAAGTGGAAGGGCTATGGTCAGGAAGATAATTCTTGGGTAACTGCCTCTGATGTTCATGCCTCGGATTTGGTTCCTGCCTTTCATAGGGCTCATCCAGGTCGCCCTGGCGGTTCTTGTGAGGGTTCGGTGCCCCCTCCTTAAGGGGGGGGGTACTGTTGTGATCCGCTTTTTGGGCTCCCCTGGTGGTGGCTGGTGGTACTGGAGGCTTGTGTGTGCTTTTCTCCCTCAGCTCACCTGTTTCCATCAGTTTTGGGAGTTCCCTATTTAGCCTTGCTCTCCAGTCACTTCCTTGCCGGTCAACATTGTAACCTGAGTCATTCAGTTGCATGTTCCTGCTACTAGTCTGCTGATCAGCTAAGTGGACTCTTGTCCTTTTTGTTTTGTATATTTTGTCCAGTTTACAGTTTTGTCATTCCCTGTTACTGGAAGCTCTTGTGGACTGAAATTGCCACTCCTGTGTCATGAGTTGACACAGGAGTCTTAAAGTAATTTCAGGATGGGTTTTTGAAAGGGTTTTTCAGCTGACCGTGAAGTCCTCTTTTGTATCCTTCCTCTATCTAGTAAGTGGACCTCGCTTTGCTAAATCTACCTTCATACTGTGTATGTCTTTTCCTCTGAACTCACCGTTAATATATGGGGGGGCTACTATCATCTTTGGGGAATTTCACTAGAGGTAAGCCAGGTCTGTTCCTTCCTCTTCCAGGCGTAGTTAGTTCTCCGGCTGGCGCGTGGCATATAGGAAGCCGTAGGCATGCTCCGTGGCTACTGTTAGTTGTGTGGTAGATTTAGGTCACGGTCAGCTTGAGTTTCCATCACCCGAGAGCTAGTCTGTTATTTTGTGTTTCTGATGTTCCCATGCCATTGGGGAATCATGACAGTTGGGGTAGAGAGTTCCAGAGTATGGGGGAAGCACGGGAGAAGTCTTGGATGCGGCTGTGGGAAGAAGAGATGAGAGGGGAGTAGAGAAGGAGGTCTTGAGAGGATTACCTGTTATGATCTGGTGGCCTAAGAGCAGCATGGGACGTACTCTGGAGAAGGTGGTACCTATACTGACCGCAGACCCTGAACCTAACACCGCAACTAGAAGTAGCCGTGGAATGTACCTAGCGCTCCCTAGACATCTCGACACAGCCGGAGGACTAATTACCCCTAGAGATAGAAAAGGGAAAACTATCTTGCCTCAGAGAAAATCCCCAAAGAACAGGCAGCCCCCCCCCCCAAATATTGACTGTGAGAGGAGAGGGAAAAAACATACACAGACTGAAATGAGAATTTAGCAAAGGAGGCCACTTCTAGCTAAATAGAAAGGACAGGACAGAGTACTATGCGGTCAGTATTAAAAACTAGAAAATATCCACCACAGACAATACAAAAACTCCACAGCTAACTACAGATATGGAGGGTATATCTGCATCTCCAGAGATACCAGCTTGGCTAAAAAAATCCTAATACAGACCAAGCTGGACAAGACAAAACATAGAAAGGAACTGAGCAATAAGGCCACAACATGTGGACAGCAAATCAAGGCCAGAACTTATCTTTGATGAAAAGAACTGCAAAGCAGAAGGAACCAGGCAGGGATGTGAATCCTCCAGGAACAATGGACAACTGGCACTGACTAAAGGGTGAAGCAAGACTAAATAGCCCCGTCCAAATTGCAAAAGGTGAAAACACCTGATAAATGCTGTGATTCAGAGACAGCAGCGCTACCACTTACAACCACCGGAGGGAGCGCAAGAGCAGAATTCACAACAATTACCTCTGCTGTCAGTTCATCGCGGGGCCCCTGTAGAGCACGGCCACACCCGATGTCACTGTTCTACACGGGAGATCGTCATGGGACGCTCGTTATTAACTGGACTACGGCAGAAAGGTAAATATAGGTTGGTTTATTATGTTATTTTTTATTACAGGAGAATCGAGGGCTTCGGGGACCAGGTGTTTGGTAAGTACTGTATGTACTGTATGTTATGTGTTGTATGTTATGTGTATGTACTGCATGTTATATGTTGTATGTTCTGTATGTTTTTTTTTAACTACTGAACACAGCCATTGTTTGATGGGACTACTTTCCGATCATCGTCACTTTGAGCATTTATTGCCAGATGGGAGCAGTAATCCCATCAGACAATGGCTGCTTACGCAGACACGCACAAACACAGGGACACACAGACCCGCACACAGACACATTCACGCAGACACCGGCACACACTCATACACGCACATAACTCCGCACACACTCCCTCCACCCGATCTGCAGCGTTTCATCCGCAGCAAAACCGCAGATCTTTTTTTACATCTGCAGTTTTGGTGCGGATTTGACTGACTCAATGGAAGTCAATGTGTGCAGAAACGCTGCAGATCCGCAAAAAGAATTGACATGCTGCTGAAAATAAAACACTGCCATTCTGCACATTTTTTTCTGCAGCATGTACACAGTGTTTTTATATTTCCCATTGATTAACACTGTGTGCACAACTCACTGCGGATTTGAGGCAATTTCGCGCGTCCAAAAACGCTGCGGAAACGCATCAAAATCCACAACGTGTGCACATACCCTAAAGAAGCTGCTTATAAAAAGCAGGTTTTGGTGAGTTTTTAATTGTCTCTTGCATGCTGATAAAGCTTAGTGCCACCCAAAAAAAATATGATGCAACTTCCTTAAGGTTTTTGTAAAAATAACACAGCAAAACCTGATACCTGCGTTTTTTGCTGCTTGTTTGCAATTATTGCATTCTATGGGTGAAAAAAACGCTGCAAATACTCTAAAAAAAATGCTGAAAGAAGTGACATGCTGCAGTTCACCTATCAGTCAGGAAAAAAACAATGTGTGTGCATAAGGTTTCTGAAATCTCATAGCTTTTGGTGGTACTGTAAAACTTTGCATTAAAAAAACGCAGCAAAAATGCAACAGGTGAACATAGCCTTACTCGCTGATCAGTGTTAGGTCGGGGTCCCACTACCGTAGAATACGGACGAGTGCCATGCGAGAAAACATTGCATTGCACTTGGACCAGTGTTAATGTATGGGGCAGCTCACATCACTGTATTTTTGCTCGGTTGTATTCAGCGTGCGAGTGAAATCATAGCATGCTGCGATTGTACGTGTATATCGGCCGAGTCTCGCCAATGCAAGTCTATGGGTGTGAGAAAAATCGGACACCACACGGACAATCAGTGTGACTTGTGAGGAATACGCACACATTTTCCTCATTTCAGCCCTTTGAGCCATTAAATTCAATGGGGTAAACCAGTGAGAAATGTAAAGCCATACGGATGTCATACAGATATATAGGTGTGAGAAAATCACATCATCGCATTTCAAACGCATTACACACAGATGATCATACGGAGAACACTTGTGCGACTCTCGGCAGGGAGACTCGGACCGATTTTCCATACGTTTAGTTAGACCCCGGCCTTTTACTAGAACTGGGTTTCACACAGAAGCTAGTATAGAAGTGCTGGTCATTGGTATGGTAGAGCTGTGTTTGTCACAGAGTCCAGAGTTTCCCCATTGAAAACGTGTATGTTTGGCCAAGCCTAGCCCATATGTTTAGGGTGATAGATGCTGGCTGAACAAGCATGTGGTGGACCGTTATCTAAAGTATATGGGTGACATTACACTTTCATACTCCTTTTCATAAGCAATTGCCTATGCCCTTTCTAATCTGTGCCCCCATTAATACAATGTGCTGGTACTTGTAGTATAATGAGAGTAATAAAGCCATAGAGAGCCTAAGATTCCTGCTGCTATAAATATTCCAGGTTATGGAGGAGACAGTACAGTATGCCCAGATCAAGATATGATTTATAGTCTCAGCTAAAGTCTTCTGTACAGATATTTTACAGTAAACCAATTACATCCGTAGTACTTATTGTTCGTCTAATTTAGTAGCACCATACAAATTGGCTGAATAAAATAATCCAGTGTGTAATTTATTTCACCATGAACGGCACACTTTATTGTGTTCAACTTTTTTTTTTCTTGGCCAGGAAGAAATGCATTAAACTGCCTTTGCTGTAGAACACCTTGTTAGGATGATTGAAGAATTTGTATGCAGGCACTTTTAATATTTGCTGCACTCTTAATTAACACATCCCTTACGCACCATTGTTAGCCCGGGGATTTTTAGCTAATAAAAGTGTCAAATTATTATTGTGTGAAATACAATATAATTTCCTGGATATAATGATTAAGATTATCAAGCTATATTAACAACAATTCCCTAACGCATTTGATTTTTTCTCTTTTTCGAAACTAATTTACTTTCAGAGATGTTAATGCCGGAGATACAAGTAGAATCTGAAAAAAAAAGCATCAAATAGGATCAATAAAATAAAATACTAATAAAGCCGGTTATTAGGGAAGATCAATTACATTGTATAGCAAGGAAAAAAGAGACAAATGACAGTTCTTTTTCACATTTACCCTATTCAATTTCCATGCCATCTGCAAGTTAATATATTTCACTCTTAAAATAATGGGAAAAATGTGCAGAAAATCATTACTCTTCCATAGGAAATGAATAGGAATGTGCAATGCTTCATACAAAAGGAATCTGTGGATCCTATACAAGGAATGTAAAGAGACAAAAATACCTATACAGTTATCTGTGTGTTTTTAACAAATTGTTGTTTACAGTGAAATTTACTGATCTATTATTAACATGATCATCCACCAGCAAACAGCATTTTAGTTAGTTTAAAACCAAATAAATACCAAATTCCATGCATAATTTGTTAACATATTATTATAGGGGTCAGACCTTTGTTTTTCCTGTGTATTAACAGAATTGGGGGTCTTACCGTATACTATCTTACGCTTCAGAAAGGCCATAAATACCTGATCGGTGTTGGTACGACTCCTGACACAAACACTGATCAGCAAACTGAAAGGACTATGTCATTGTTCACCTGGAACAGCTCCACAAATTTTTCTATGTCAGTACCTGGCATTGCATCTCACATTTGCTCAGTCCCATTTAAAGGGGTTGTACAGGCTTATGATATTGTTGATATATCTCTAGTAAAGATAATCAATATCAGATTAGTGGGGGTCTAATACCTGACACCTCCACCAATCAACTGTTCTCAGCTCTGGTGGTGCCTGGATGTAAACAGTGAGTGCAGCTCACACAGCAGCATGCACTGTGTAGTGGCCATTGCTAAGAACTGCAGCTCAGTTCCTATTCTGGATGTCACTGGCAAAGTACTGGAGAGGAGATTTGTATCACTGAGGTTGTTAGCTTAAGTGATATGAACCTAGAAAAATGCTCCAGCACACAAACTGCTGAGAGGGGTTAATCGGCTATGTTAAGGGCTACATTTAGTGAACAGCTGTAGAGTGGGTGGGAGGCTGTTCACCATATCTCCAGGGTGTGGTTTAGAAGGTATATTGTGAGCCTCTGTGTTGGGTGTGCCTGGAAATATGAACTCCAGAGCAGTGTGTGAAGATAAAAGAAAGTTGGACCTTTTTTTTCTATGTTTTTTTCCTGAGCAAGCGGATCCCCGCAGCAACACTGTGCCATTTGTTTTTGTGCTGTTTTCCCGTTAGGCCAGAAAGGCCGTGTTTATGTTGCAAACCTTGCTATGGTTTATGCTATAGCCAAATAAACCAGTGGAGAATTTAAACGGCATTCCTGTGGCTACCTCTGCCACCAAGTGAGCCGATCTACCACAGTTGGTCCTAGAAGTGCAGGCAAGATCCCCAGGAAGGAAGTGTGATGGCCGGAGGCAAACTGCATGTCCTGGGTGAAGGCGGCTATGGGGATGGAACAGCGGTCAGGCAGCATGGAGGAGCTGATCAAGCACCTTGCCCAAAGCCAGCAGCAGCAAGCCAAGCAGGAGAAAACTAAACTCCTGAAACGGCAAATCCAATAGCAGCAATGGCAGATGGAACTCCTGGCAGGGGATGTCCGCAGCAGAGAAGTCACCCCTCCAAGTCCAGGCGATGGCTCATGCATCTGGAAGGCGGTAAGATGAGTCATGCAAAAAATTACCCCAGGTGATGATGTTGAGGCATTTTTGACTGTGTTTGAAAAGGTAGCAGAGCGGGAGAAGCTGCTGCCGGAGCACTTGGTGGAGGTGCTCACCCCCTATTAAACTGGTGAATCCCAAATTGCTTATTATAACCTGACCTTATTAATAATAATAATAATAATTTTTATTTATATAGCGCCAACACAGCACTTTACAATTAAGCGGGGACATGTACAGACAAATTCAATACAAGTTAAGACAATTTAAACAGTGACATTAGGAGTGAGGTCCCTGCTCGCAAGCTTACAATCTACAGGATGCACAGGAGTATGCCAAATTAAAAACTGAGATATTGGCATCTCAGGAGTGACTATGTCTGTTAGAGCCCAAAAGGGTAAACCACTGGGCGTATTGTGGTGACAAATCCCCTCGCTCCCAAATGTTCGACGTACTCCATTTGGTACAGAAGTGCATGATGCACTCAAGAACAAGGGAGTATTACTGGCAAGTTATGAATTACTCTTTATTAAATATAAGCCATAAAAATACATATGAAGACAAACATGGAAAACAGGATGACAAAGAACCCAAGAAATCCCTAGTGGCATGTAATAGTATCCAACAATTGTATCCTACCATAGAAAAGCAGGAATGTGAAATCTATCAAGGGTAAAACACAGGTCAATGGAGTGTGATATAAAGATAATTGTCACAACGGACGCAAAGTCATCATTATCCATAGTCCTTAAAGAAACTGGGCGGTGTTGCATCCCCATACTGTGTGTGAAGATAATGGAAAGTTGGACCACTTTTTTTCCTATGTTTGTTTCTTGAGCGGGTGGATCCCCGCAGAAACATGGAGTATGACTTTTTTGTGTGTGTGTTGTTTTCCCGTTAGGCCAGAAAGGCCATGTGTATGTTGCAAACCCTGCCCCAGTGTATGCTGTGCCTAAATTAACCAGTGGAGAATTTAGAGACAGCTTTCCTGTGTCTACCTCTATGAGCAGCCAAGTGAGCCGATGTACTACTATGTATGTGTATATATATATATATATATATATATATATATATATATATATATATATATTGTAAGATTGCACTTACTGAGTGTATTGGGGGACACTCATTTGGCAGCGGATTAACGTAGTCAGGCACGGGTTTCCACTTTAACAGTCCATGTGGTTTATTATGGAGTCATAAGCCACAGAAATATAATCAACAAGCAAACAGTCTTTACATCAATCTTCACATCATAGTATACGGCTTTGAAACGCGGTCACTAAACACACCGAACCTCCGTGTCCAGTTATCGTGGGTGACCGCACGCCATACACTTCATTAATGTCATGGTCACATTATATACTTGTAGCCACTCCCATAGGTGGGATGTGTGTGTGGCTAGTTCAACCATTACAACTACAGATATGTCTCCATGTATATCCTGAGGAGCACATGCAGCGCCACCTAGCTGTAGCAGGGGTCACTGCATCACATATCCCCCCCTCTGTTCAAACTTGTGGGGTTGAACACCTGTCACACACCAGGGGTCTCAACACCTGGTACCCAAGTCACCTTTTGGGACTCCACCCTTGTTTAGGTCACCACCCCCTTTTAGGGACTCCGCCCCCATTTGGGCAACTATCCCTGTTTGGGTTACCGCCCCTTTTGGGAGTCCACCCCTTTTTGGGCAACTATCCCTATTCGGGTTACCGCTCCCTTTTGGGATTCCACACCTTTTTGGGCAACTATCCCTATTCGGATTACCACCCCCTTTTGAGATTCCACCCCTTTTTGGGACACCACCCTTTTTAGGGTCACCACCCCTTCCCAGGGGCACACTTCGGGGACTCCCACGGTACTCTTAATCACCAGTTCGCACAGTACACACAAAACGTTTCTATAGGTCGTACTGGCCCTTTAAGAGTCTGCACGATCTGGTCCACCCGTGAGGTCTCTTTTTTTTTTCTTTTTTTTTCTTTTGCTGCAACTGCAGCTACACTCCACAAAGCTCTGCACGGCTCCGCACCAGAGACTTTGTGGACCCGCCGATCCACAGCAAAACTTCGTAACCCCGCCGTGTTACAGCCAGACGCTTGTTAGCTTCGTGGACCCACCGATCCACCGCAAACTTCGTGACCCTACCGAGCCACAGCAAGCTGACTTGAAAAAAAAAAAACTTTGTGACCCTGCCGAGCCACAGCAAACACCTCACACGTGCTTCCTGGATCGTTGCCCACAGTCTAGCACCATATGTAAGATTGCACTTACTGAGTGTATTGGGGGACACTCATTTGGCAGTGGATTAACGTAGTCAGGCACGGGTTTTCACTTTAACAGTCCATGTGGTTTATTATGGAGTCATAAGCCACAGAAATATAATCAACAAGCAAACAGTCTTTACATCAAACTTCACATCATAGTATACGGCTTTGAAATGCGGTCACTAAACACGCCGAACCTCCGTGTCCAGTTATCGTGGGTGACCGCACGCCATGCAGTTCATTAATGTCCATGAAGCACAACAGGCACCAACATACGACATTACGGTTGCAGTCTCTAATCATGCTGGACTTTACTCCGTCCAGTTACCATGGGCGACTGCACGGTTCCCCATATGCTGGGTTACCTTCCAGGAGCTCCTGCTGCATACGATGACTCCTGTCAGTACTCTCTCAGAGAAGTTGCCGAACTGGGATCACCGTTCCGGGCAATGCCTTGCTCACCAGGCCACCTGACAGTCCACATCCTCAGACGGGCTGTAGCTTCCGCAAACGCAGTGCCATCACGGACTCTGCACATGCGTCCTCTCTGTGCGCTATTCAGGACGTCCATCCCCATCTGGGACCGTCCAACACACAGGCCCCCAGGTCCAAGGCCTCCCCCATGTGCTCTTCAGGGATCTAGTCCTACTCCCAGGACCTCCCAACACAGAGGCTCTCCAGGACCTGGAACACAGACCACTCGGGTCCATCCATCTTTCTTCCATGTGACCCACATGGTCACATTATATACCTGTAGCCACTCCCATAGGTGGGAGGTGTGTGTGGCTGATTCAACCATTACAACTACAGATATGTCTCCATGCATATCCTGAGGAGCACATGCAGCGCCACCTAGCTGTAGCAGGGGTCACTGCATCACAATATATAAATCTAATATATAAAGCTGAATGTGTGTATGTATGTGTGTATGTATGTCCGGGATTGGCATCTGAACCATCGCAGCTACAGCCACAAAATTTTGCACAGTCACACGTCTGGACCCCGAGAGCGTCATAGGCTATATTGTGAGGTGAAATTTTAACCCCGCGCTTTCCAATTCACCAAACAATTTTGCCCCTATCTACATAATGGGGAAAAAGTGAAAGGAAAAGTGTTGGAGGCGTCGCAGCTACAGGCACAAAATTTTGCACAGTCACACGTCTGGACCCTGAGAGCGTCAAAGCTATGTTGTGAGGTGAAATTTTAACCCCGCGCTTTCCAATTCACCAAACAATTTTGCCCCTATCTACATAATGGGGAAAAAATGAAAGGAAAAGTGTTGGAGGCAAATTAACAGCTGCCAGATGTGAACAAGGGGGACTTAAAGAATGAGAGCGATGGCGCCAATGAGTATATACTGTACAGTTGCTAAGGTGGGGCCCCGACATGGGATAATCACCACACCACCACGGGGATATGAACACACACACAATGCGCCACACACTACCACGTGCTCGAACACATATACCACCTTCAGCGCACATTTCACCACACATACACCAACCTCGCCACATAAAAGTTGAAACACAAAAGTCGCCGCTCAAAACTCGCCACGCGCAAAACTCTCCACATGCAAAACTCGCCACACGTGCAAAACTCACCTCATGGAAAACTTGCCACACGCAAAACTTGCACACGCGGAAAAATTGCCACATGCACAAAAGTTGCAACACATGCAAAAGTTGCCTCACACAAAACTTGCACATACTCAAAAGGCACCACACATAAAACTCGCCATGCGCAAAACTCGCCATGCGCAAAACTTGCTGCACACAACTTGCTACACTAACCTGTCACATGCAACTCGACACACAAAAAGTTGCTACACGCATGTCGCCACACAAAACTCATCTCACAAAAGTTGCTACATGCATGTCGCCACACGCAACTCAACACACACAACTTTACACACGAAACTCGCCCTAAAACACACACAAGTCTGGTATTATCCTTCAAAAATAAAAATCTGATTAATAAGCTGACAAACTACAAGAGCAACAAATGTACCATATAGGAATCCGGCAGCTGTCAGTCACATGACCAGTCTATTATGTGTATGTGTGAGCTAATATATACTGCCAGGGGGTGGGCTTACTGTTGGCTGGGGATTTATCAGGCTGCCAATTTAGCTTACAAATACTGAGGTAAAAATACTGACCAAATAACGTGTAAACGAGGTCTAATACAGGAGGAGATGACATACAGATATATACTATATACAGGAGGAGATGACACACAGGTATATACTATTTACAGGGGAGATGACACAGGTATATACTATATGCAGGAGGAGATGACACACAGATATATACTATATACAGGAGAGATGACACACAGGTATATACTATATAGAGGAGGAGATGACATACAGGTACATACTACATACAGCAGGAGATGACATACAGGTATATACTATATACAGAAGGAGATGACACACAGGTATATACTATATACAGGAGCAGATTACCTACAGGTATATAGTATATACAGGAGGAGATGACATACAGGTATATGCTATGCATAGGAGGAGATGACATACAGGTATATACTATATACAGGAGGAGATGACACACAGATATATACTATATATAGGTGAGATGACACACAGGTATATACTATATACAGGAGGAGATTACATACAGGTATATACTATATATAGGAGGAGATGACATACAGGTATATACTATATACAGGGGAGATGACACACAGCAGGTATATACTATATACAGGGGAGATGACATACAGGTATATACTATATACAGGAGATGACATACAGGTGTATACTATATATAAGGGAGATGACAAACATGTATATACTGAGATGAAAATGAGAGGTGTGAGGTGAAAATGAAAAGGTGTGAGTGCAAAATGAGAGGAGTGAGGGAAAATAGTGGAGTGATCGGAAAATGACAGATGTGAGGTCGAAATGACAAGTGTTAGGGGGGAATGAGAGGAGTGAGGGGGAAAATAAGAGGAGTGAGGGGGAAAATGAGAGGTGTGAGGGAGAAAATGAGAGATGTGAGGGGGAAAATTAAAGATGTGATGGGGAAAATGAGAGGCGTGATGGGAAAATAAGAGAAGTGAGGTGCTATAACTAACCACAGATATTTACTATGCCCAGGCAACGCCGGGCTCTTCAGCTAGCTTAGATTTACAATCTCCATGCTTTTCTCATGGTCAACTTTATGTGGCCTGTTCAAGAGTTGGAACAGCCAAAAATCTGTTTGTCTTTGCACCTGAAGGAAAAACTAAGAATGTCGTTTATCAAAAGGCTCTCGAATAAGTAGTAGAAGATTACTTCACATTACTTGGCCAATTTAGTTAAATCTGTGTGGAATATCTCTGGTGTTGAAATATATGTTGTAAAATGCTTCTATTAGCTTAGTTTTTGCCTTTTAATAATTACATTTCTATCTACTTGTTTTGTGGTTTTTTTGTGCAGAATAAATTTTTGTTAACACATTCTATTTTGCTAACAGCAGTTATTACCCCGGGCGAAGCCGGGTAGTACAGCTAGTCTAATATATAAAGGTATATATATATATATATATATATATATATATACACTGCTCAAAAAAATAAAGGGGACACTTAAACAACAGAATATAACTCAAAGTAAATAAAACTTCTGTGAAATAAAACTTCACTTAGGAAGCAACACTGTTTGACAATCAGTTTCACATGCTGTTGTGCAAATGGAATAGACAACAGATGGAGATTTATTGGCAATTATCAAGACACACTCAATAAAGGAGGGGTTCTGCAGGTGGGGACCACAGACCACATCTCAGTACCAATGCTTTCTGGCTGATGTTTTGGTCACTTTGAATGTTGGTTGTGCTTTTACATTCGTGGTAGCATCAGATGGACTCTACAACCCACACAAGTGGCTCAGGTAGTGCAGCTCATCCAGGATGGCACATCAATGTGAGCTGTGGTAAGAAGGTTTGCTGTGTCTGTCAGCGTAGTGTCCAGAGGCTGGAGGTGCTACCAGGAGACAGGCCAGTACACCAGGAGACTTGGAGGGGGCCGTAGGAGGGCAAAAAGCCAGCAGCAGGACCGCTACCTCAGCCTTTGTGCAAGGAGGAACAGGAGGAGCACTGCCAGAGCCCTGCAAAATGACCTCCTGCAGGCCACAAATGTGCATATGTCTGCACAAATGTTAGAAACCGACTCCATGAGAATGGTCTGAGTGCCCGATGTCCACAGATGGGGGTTGTGCTCATAGCCCAACACCATGCAGGATGCTTGGCATTTGCCACAGAACACCAGGATTGGCAAATTCACCACTGGCGCCCTGTGCTTTTCACAGATGAAAGCAGGTTCACACTGAGCACATGTGACAGACGTGACAGGGTCTGGAGGTGCCGTGGAGAGCGATCTGCTGCCTGTACCATCCTTCAGCATGACCAGTTTGGCAGTGGGTCAGTAATGGTGTGGGGTGGCATTTCTTCGGAGGGTCGCACAGCCCTCCATGTGCTTGCCAGAGGTAGCCTGACTGCCATTAGGTACCGAGATGAGATCCTCAGACCCCTTGGAAGACCATATGCTGGAGCGGTTGGCCCTGGGTTCCTCCTAATGCAGGACAATGCCACACCTCATGGGGCTGGAGTGTGTCAGCAGTCCCTGCAAGATGAAGGCATTGAAGCTATGGACTGGCCCGCCCATTCCCCAGACCTGAATCCAATTGAACACATCTGGGACATCATGTCTCGCACCATCCACCAACGTCACATTGCACCACAGACTGTCCAGGAGTTGGCGGATGCTTTAGTCCCGGTTTGGGAGGAGATCCCTGAGGAGACCATCAGCTGCCTCATCAGGAGCATGCCCAGGTGTTGTAGGGAGATCATACAGGCACGTGAAGGCCACACACACTACTGAGCATCATTTCCTTGTCTTGAGGCATTTCCACTGAAGTTGGATCAGCCTGTAACTTCATTTTCGACTTTGATTTTGAGCATCATTCCAACTCCAGACCTCCCTGGGATATTAGTTGTGATTTACGATGATCATTTTTAGGTTTTATTGTTGTCAACACATTCCACTATGTAATGAATAAAGATTTATAACTAGAATATTTCATTCAGCGATATCTAGGATGTGGGATTTTAGTGTTCCCTTTATTTTTTTGAGCAGTGTACATATATATACAGTATATATATATATATATATATATATATATATATATATATATTGGCGTTGTGAAGGACAGAAAGAATGGGGCGCAGTGGGAGGGCATAGAAGAATGAGGGCTCTGTGAGAGGACACAAAAATGAATGGGGGTGCTGTGGAGGACATAGAATGTATGGAGGCGCTGTGGGAGAGGAGGGGATGCTGAATTGGTAAGTGCTGCAGTAGTTCTGATGAGTTTGTCATTTGGTTGCTGCTCTCTGTATAGACATAGATGATAAAGCTATCAGTGTAATGAGCTTTGTCAGCTCTGCCGTTCCCTGTGCAAAAAGCAGCAACCAGATGACAAACTCACAACTGTTGCTCTCTGCACTGGTAGCAGCGATTGAGCCACAAAGCAGAAAAAAGAGAAAAAAAGGATCCATAGGATCCAGTTTTTCTTTTTTATCAAATTTGCAAAAATGTCTATATTTCAGTTTTTTTTTCAATCATGATGGGGTGCAGAGTGTACATTTAATGTGAAAAAAAACAATCTTTTTTGAATTTACCAAATGGCTGCAATGAAACAAAGAGTGAAAAATGTAAAGGGGTCTGAATACTTTCCGTACCCACTGTATTTCCTCATTTCTATTTTTTTTCCTCTTCTGAGCCACAATGCACTTGCTGACCACTTCACTGATTCAGCTTCCTGGTGAGAAGCTGGGGGAAGTCCATAGACAGCAGAAGATGTGGGAGGAGAGATCATTCATTGGAGAGCTGTGGAGAAAGAGGTGGCGGAGGCTGACCTGTGCAGCCGGAGCGGGAGCTGGGTCAGTGAAGTATTCAGTAAGCGTTTGTCTTCCCAAAAGCACAGTACTTGCAGAAAGTTCATCATCTGGTTGCTACGGTCTCTGAAGGCAGTGATGAAGATGACTCTCAGACAGAATGCTCATCTAGAGCGCTGCCTCTGTACAGAGCAGCAACCTGGTGCCAAACTCATTACTACTGTTCCGCTCTGCACTGGCAGCATCCATCGGAAAGACAAACACTTACATGTTTAGCTCTCCTCATCATGAGGAAGGGGGCAGGATTCTTCTTCATGGCTGAGGTGACCATTTCAAGGGAGAGGAAACTGCCTATGATTGGCTATTAGTAAGAGGGTTAGACAGACGGACAGTAGTGCTAACACTAGGGGGGCTATATAGCACTTCAGAGGTACATATCATTTGAATGGGCCATCATTTTAATAGGAATGAATTACAAAAGTGTTTCTTTCCTTGATGTCTGCAGAATTACCTATATGTTATATGGTGGCACAACCTTTAAATTTATCCAAACATTCTCTTTTTTTGTGCAGGGCACCAATATGATCATCACTTGAGTGATTGAATTCTTGGATAGACAGGTTGAACTCTAGGGCAGGGGATAGGCAACCTGACAGGTGATGATCCAATGTAGTATCTTAGCAAAGTCTTGAGATCTAAGTAATTGTAACAGGACCATGGTGGGAGGGGGCAAGGTTGTGCCAGTTATCAGTGTTTCATAGTATGGTTAAAAAAAAAAACACGTCCATGAAGTTTAATCTAGAGATGATAAAAGATAAAGGGAATGGGGTATAGGTATATCCATAATTCATGATCCAGTCTGCTCTAAAAGTTTTTTCCTTCTGATCCTGAGTGTCAATCGACTGAATCAACATTCTGAACAAGAATATTACATATTTTAAAAAATATCTAGGTTATTTTCATCTAAAAAAAAATAACCTAAGGCCGGTCAACCCCTTTAATACTAATACATTTATATTTTTTATATTTCTTCAGAACTAAGCTCCTCCATGCCCCTTAGTCAGTTTTGTATCTCTTATGTGTACTTGTTCTAACTCCAGGGCATCTTTTCTAAGAACTGGTGCCCAGAAACGAACTGCTCATTCCATATGGGGTCGCACTAATGCTTTGTAAAGAGGTAGTAAAAGTGTATTTTTTAACATGTTTCTCATTGAGTCCGTGCTTCTTTTAATACGGGACAATATCCTTTTGGGCATTAGAAGCCTCTGATTGACATTGTGCTTTTATTTACTCTGTGATCTACAAGTACATCTATACCTTTCTCTACAAGTGACTCTCCCAGTTTTATGATTCGTTCTTGACTAATGCTCTAGTGTTCATTCTCATGACATTTTTAGAAATGTTCCATTCATGTCGACAGTTCATATAAAGCACAAATCTATATCTGATGATGATCCTATTATAAGGCTCAGTGATAAAGGATTTTGATACCATATTATCTGTATGTTTCTAAAAGCCTCCAAATGTTTAATGGCTGCCAAAATAGATAAATTACACCATAGGCTTAGATGATTTTCAGATATATTTGTTTTCATTGCATAGAGGAAACCATATGCAAGATACAGTATGTCCATATGGACGTCTCTTAAGTACTTATGTCAGGACATGAGGCAGATAAAGCTCATAGACTGCTTATATTACAGGCGTGAGAACTACGTTGTAGCCAAAGCATGATAAATAACCCAAATATTATGTAGCTGCTGAAAATATTCCGTATGGCTTCATTATAAGAAGTGGTAGATAAGTTCTCCCCCACTTTACAGCACAGCACTGTATATTGTCTGCATTTACAATTTGTAAAATAAAAGGTTTTACTGATAATGTTCCCAAAGCTATTGTACTTCTTAAAGGTGGGCATGACCTATTTGACCTCCAGGTATATACTGTAGCTACATTAACATGCGCTACATTTGTGGCTCATGTATAAAATATGATTGACTATTTACTGATGGTTCAGTAAGCTTAGGCTACTGATGACCAATCCAATAACTATTAAAATTTGCAAAGTACTTTATGTGCGAAAAATAATTTTCAGGTGTTCAGCCCAAGAAAATAACTCCAAACTGCTACCCACTAGGTGCCATCCTTATGTCTACCTTGCTATCCACTGTCGTTTCAGCAGAGATGCCAGAATGGATTACATGAAGTGGAGGCAGCTGTTGTCTCTCTGGTCCTTTTTCTTTCTAACTGCTTAGAAGCACAATTGAAAGGTGGGCTTTCCGTTTGGAACACGCAAGCAACTCAACAATGCGTTCAGTAAAAATCTTGATGAAAAGCAACTGCCCACCTACATTGTGTGCAGATTTATTATGCAAGCGTTTTCACTGTATCATCGTTTTTATGCATATTTTCCAGCTCCGAGCTGTATAAGCTGGAATACTTATATATCAAGACTCGGCCAAGAAATGGCTCGCCAAAAGCTGTGTTACTTCGATGAATGCGATGAGGCATTGTCCTGCATAAAAATCATGGTTTTATTGAAAGATGCAACTTTTTCCTATACCTCTGCTTGAAGAAAGTGTCTTCTAAAAACTGGTAGTAAGTTTGAGAATTGTATTTGAGTCCATCTAAAATCACAAAAGGCCCAACCAGCTTTTCTTTAATAATACCAGCCCATAACAGTATCGGGCCTCCACTTTGCTGGCATCACCCAATAAGCATTCGAGATTATACAGATTGGAGTTGGAAAATCTGTATAAAAATGATGATATGGTCAAAATGCGGTACTCTATAATAATTCTGGACGTAGTGGAAAAAGATGGGGTTACAAGTTACATAGCATGAGAATCTGGACAGCTTCTGGAAATATTAGCTTAGTATATTCACCAAAAACAACTTTAACAAGTTGTGGGGCATGAGAGTGCCAAGACCATCAGGGCCTGATGAAGGAGCACGTTTGTCTCCGAAACACGTAGGATTTGGCCCATAACGCTTTCCTTAGCCTAGTCATGTGAGTAATCACATGACCATGACGTCACGTAAGGTCCTGCCAAGCAGAGTACCTAGCGGCTCAGCCCAGCAGCGCTGACACATCCGACGGTGAAAGCGAGCGCAGGATTCTCTGCCACCGGCCGGGGCAGTGCCTGCAGCTCTCATCCCTGAAGGCAATAAGCGACACCAACTTGATTTCACCTCTCCGTGGCAACACAAGTGGATACAACGACGGAAGACTGCACTGCATACGTCATCTCCACCAGGTACATTTTATACTGATAGCCTCAAGAGACAAATTGTACCCACAGATGCTTTTTCAGTATTTTTAAACGTCGGTTGCATCATTTCTAGTTTTTTTTTTTTTTTTTTTTAGTCTTCAGCATACTATATACTATACAAGTGTAACACCCATTCGTCGCCCTAATTATTATTTATTTTATATTATTGTTCTTAGCAGTCACCTTTTCGACAGCAGTTTTAGTCCTTACTAGGGGGTTATTAGTCAGATTCCAGCGCAGATTTTTTTCCCCTTTTTTACATAGTTACATAGTTATTAAGGTTGAAGGAAGACTGTAAGTCCATCTAGTTCAACCCATAGCCTAACCTAACATGTCCTAACATGTTGATCCAGAGGAAGGCAAAAAAAAACCATGTGGCAAAGAGTAACTCCACCATGGGGAAAAAAATTCCTTCCCGACTCCACATACGGCAATCAGACTAGTTCCCTGGATCAACGCCTTATCAAGGAATCTAGTGTATATACCCTGTAACATTATACTTTTCCAGAAAGGTATCCAGTCCCCTCTTAAATTGAAGCAATGAGTCACTCATTACAACATCATACGGCAGAGAGTTCCATAGTCTCACTGCTCTTACAGTAAAGAACCCGCGTCTGTTATTATGCTTAAACCTTCTTTCCTCCAGACGTAGAGGATGCCCCCTTGTCCCTGTCTCAGGTCTATGATTAAAAAGATCATCAGAAAGGTCTTTGTACTGTCCCCTCATATATTTATACATTAAAATAAGGTCACCCCTTAGTCTTCGTTTTTCCAAACTAAATAGCCCCAAGTGTAATAACCTATCTTGGTATTGCAGACCCCCCAGTCCTCTAATAACCTTGGTCGCTCTTCTCTGCACCCGCTCCAGTTCAGCTATGTCTTTCTTATACACCGGAGACCAGAACTGTGCACAGTATTCTAAGTGTGGTCGCACTAGTGACTTGTATAGAGGTAAAATTATGTTCTCCTCATGAGCATCTATGCCTCTTTTAATACATCCCATTATTTTATTTGCCTTTGTAGCAGCTGCCTGACACTGGCCACTGAATATGAGTTTGTCATCCACCCATATACCCAGGTCTTTTTCATAGACGGTTTTGCCCAGAGTTTTAGAATTAAGCACATAGTTATACATCTTATTACTTCTACCCAAGTGCATGACCTTACATTTATCCCCATTAAAGCTCATTTGCCATTTATCAGCCCAAGCTTCTAGTTTACATAAATCATCCTGTAATATAAAATTGTCCTCCCCTGTATTGATTACCCTGCAGAGTTTAGTGTCATCTGCAAATATTGAAATTCTACTCTGAATGCCCCCTACAAGGTCATTAATAAATATGTTAAAAAGAAGAGGGCCCAATACTGACCCCTGTGGTACCCCACTGCTAACCGCAACCCAGTCCGAGTGTGCTCCATTAATAACCACCCTTTGTTTCCTATCCCTGAGCCAGCTCTCAACCCACTTACACATATTTTCCCCTATCCCCATTACTCTCATTTTATGTAACAACCTTTTGTGTGGCACCGTATCAAAAGCTTTGGAAAAGTCCATATACACTACGTCCACTGGGTTCCCTTGGTCCAGTCCGGAACTTACCTCTTCATAGAAGCTGATCAAATTAGTCTGACATGAATGGTCCCTAGTAAACCCGTGCTGATACTGGGTCATGAGGTTATTCCTCTTCAGATACTCCAGCATAGCATCCCTTAGAATGCCCTCCAGGATTTTACCCACAGTAGAGGTTAAGCTTACTGGCCTATAATTACCGAGTTCAGTTTTTGCCCCTTTTTTGAATATTGGCACCACATTTGCTATACGCCAGTCCTGTGGTACAGACCCTGTTATTATGGAGTCTTTAAAGATTAAAAATAATGGTCTATCAATGACTGTATTTAGTTCCTGCAGTACTCGGGGGTGTATCCCATCCGGGCCCGGAGATTTGTCAATTTTAGTGATTTTTAGACGCCGCTGTACTTCCTGCTGGGTTAAGCAGGTGACATTTAATGGGGAATTTTTATCACTAGTCATTTTGTCTGCCATGGGATTTTCTTTTGTAAATACTGCTGAAAAAAGGTCATTTAGCATATTGGCTTTTTCCTCATCCTCATCCACCATTTCCCCCAGATTATTTTTAAGGGGGCCAACACTGTCATTTTTTAGTTTCTTACTATTTATATAGTTAAAGAATATTTTGGGATTATTTTTACTCTCTCTGGCAATGAGTCTCTCTGTCTCAATCTTTGCTGCCTTGATTTGCTTTTTACAGAATTTATTTAATTTTCTGTATTTATTTAATGCCTCCTCACTACCTACTTCCTTTAATTCTCTAAATGCTTTCTTTTTGTCCCTTATTGCGCCCGTTACAGCTCTATTTAGCCATATTGGTTTCCTCCTATTTCTAGTATGTTTATTCCCATACAGTATATACTGTGCACAGGTCCTATCCAGGACGCTAATAAACGTCTCCCATTTTCTTTGTGTATTTTTGTGTCTCAGGATATCGTCCCAGTTAATTGCACCAAGATCCTCTCTCATCCGTTGGAAATTTGCCCTCCTGAAGTTTAGTGTCATTGTCACCCCCCTACTACCCATCTTATTAAAGGTTACATGAAAACTTATTATTTTGTGATCACTATTCCCCAAGTGACCCCCAACCCTTATATTTGATATGCGGTCTGGCCTGTTGGTTAATATTAGGTCTAGCAGTGCCCCCCTCCTTGTTGGGTCCTGAACCAGTTGTGAAAGGTAATTGTCTCTCATAGTTGTCAAAAACCGATTACCTTTGCTGGAACTGCAGGTTTCTGTTCCCCAATCTATTTCAGGGTAGTTGAAGTCCCCCATAATAATGACTTCTCCTTGAGTCGCAGCTTCATCTATTTGCGTGACGAGGATATTCTCCATTGCTTCCATTATTTTTGGAGATTTATAACAAATCCCTATCAGTAATTTATTATTTTTTCCCCCTCCCCTTATCTCCACCCACAGGGACTCTACATTTTCATTAAATTCACCTATATTATCACGCAGGATGGGTTTTAAGGAAGATTTTACATATAGACACACCCCTCCCCCTCGCTTATCTGTACGGTCATTTCTGAACAGGCTATAGCCCTGCAAATTAACAGCCCAGTCATGGCTCTCATCCAGCCACGTCTCAGATATCCCCACCATGTCATAATTATGCTCCAACAACATTAGTTCTAATTCATCCATTTTGTTGGCGAGGCTTCTGGCATTAGTATACATGCACTTGATGTTACTCTCTGTACCTCTATTCTTTCTTAAATTACTAACTGTTCTAACCCCATGCCACCGCCACCCCCAACTTCCTTATTTGTGCCCAGGTCTCTATCTGCACTATCTTCCCCTCCTATAAAATGAATACCCTCCCCCCCAATCCCTAGTTTAAACACTCCTCCAACCTTCTAACCATTTTCTCCCCCAGCACAGCTGCCCCTTCCCCATTGAGGTGCAGCCCGTCCCTAGCGTAGAGCCTGTAGCCCACTGAGAAGTCGGCCCAGTTCTGCAGGAACCCAAACCCTTCCTTCCTACACCAATTCTTGAGCCACTTATTAACCTCCCTAATCTCCCGTTGCCTCTCTGGCGTGGCACGTGGTACAGGCAGTATTTCGGAAAATACCACGTTGGAGGTCCTTGCTTTCAGCTTGCAGCCTAATTCCCTGAAATCATCTTTAAGGACCTTCCACCTACCTCTAACTTTGTCATTTGTGCCAATGTGCACCATGACCGCTGGGTCCTCACCAGCCCCTCCCAGTAATCTGTCCACCCGATCAGCGATGTGTTGGACTCGAGCGCCAGGTAGGCAGCACACCATCCGACGATCCCTGTTTTTGTGACAGATTGCCCTATCTGTTCCCCTAATAATTGAGTCCCCTACTACCAGCACCTGTCTGGCCTGCCCTGCTCTCCTATTTCCCTCCTTACTGAAGCAGTCACTCCTCCGGCTTTCAGAGGACATGCCTGGCTGCAGCAATGCTACCCCTGTACTGGCACCCCCCTCATCTGCCAAATTAGCAAACTTATTGGGGTGTGCCAGATCAGGACTAGCCTCCCTGGCACTCTTCCCTCTACCCCGCCTTCTATCTGTCACCCAGCTAACTGCCACACTGTCCTGCAGCTCCATCCTACCATCCCCCTCCTCATCTATCCCATTGAGCGTCTGCTCTGTGAGCAGAAGACTCCTCTCCATATTGTCTATGGATCTCAGTGTTGCCAGCTGCACATTTAGATCCAGTATCTGGGTTTCCAAATGCACAATGTGCTCACATCTCGCACAGCAGTATGCACCCTCGACCAGCTGGTCAAGGACTGCATACATGTGGCAAGATGTGCACTGGATGGCATTAACAATTGTGGAGCACATTTCTTAATGGGGATTGCACCACACAGAAACGTTAATTAAAAATAAATACAAAGTATTAATTAAAATAATTAACCAAATTCAGTGATATTGTTACAGACGGGTGGTACTGTACCATTATCTGCCGCAGGATCCATAGTTGGTGCGCTACTGGTATAATTTTACATTTGTGGTATATGTTTATCAAAAAGTGAGACTGAAAAAAACTTTCATTGCAATTTTCTCACTCACTATAGGACAAGTCAGTTGGGTCCAGAAATATAAGCAGCTTGACATACATGTCCAGCATTAAAAAAAACAAACAAAAACAAATTAAAAACAACCCACAAGTCTTTAAAAGGAGCCATGTTTGAAGGTTCCTTGACTATCTTTCATCACCACGCCAGTTTACCAAGTGGAAAAAACAGGAAGGATTCTCATTCTCTCAGAAATGATAGCATACTAATACAACACCATATAATAGGCTCTTTTTATGTTTTATGTATTATGTATTTAACTACTAGTTATTTAGTAATATTTATCCCGTGTACTCGCATTATTTTGCTTTTGCCCTGCGTATAGGTATCATTCACCTCACGTATTTGCATCACTGTTAGCATGAATTGTCTTGGTTTTAGCTTGGTAAGTCTATAACTTTACCCAGTGGAATGATCCACATAAAGAGACTTAAGTTACGTTCCAATGTTACAATTGCCCACCCGGGGTCCAGTGCCCTTTTACCTTTCTACCTGAACACCTGCAAATTGAGCTGTATCCCATTCAGAATTTTAAGAACAGCCCTATTGTGACAGGAAGTCGAGTTTGTTTGATAGAAAATGATGCCGTTGCTGTTTCCAAATGAAAGACAAGGCCGTCATTGCCCTGGGGATATTAGGCCTCACTGACTTTTTTACTTAGAAAACAAATTTGCTGTAACTTTATCTGTAATTTTGTACAAGAGGGGTACAAATAGACGCTACATTGTGCAGCATGACTGGAGGAAAATAGTGGCTTGTTAATGGTATAACAGGAATGTGTAACCACTATATTTCCGAAGAGGCCTTATCAGAGTCACAGGTTAGAAGGGGAAATATTTTGGTTACAGACTTAGCTCCAAACACCTGTTTAGCATTTTATTTAAAAGTAGTCTGGATAAGAGGGGGTTTGTCTGGAGAGCACACATGGTGGGTGCATGCAAGCATGAAATCACTGCTTCTCTGAGCACAAGTGGTCAGGTTACCTTCTTTTATGCGCTGGTAAAAATATAGACACCTGGAAATTAAAATGGTTAATTCTTCACATCTCATAGTGTGTATCACAGTTTTTTGTGTGTGTTTTTTTTAGACATTTTCATATCTACTTTCTATTACTTAGTAGAAGATGCACTTTTTGATATTGTCATTTTATTGGGACCTAGTATTGGGGTCCAGAGTCTTGTTCCTCTTCGCAATGATAAACCGTTATAAGTTGAGTGCAAAGGTTTGTAGACCACCATATAATATTGTTAACCAAACGTTAAAAAAAATGAATAGAAGAACAATATTTTATTGAAAATGTATTAAAAACTATTTTCAAATGGCTTTCGCATGTATTTTATCTGTTTTTTTTTAATGGAGAGAAGACATACGCATTATAGTCTATGAGGATTTTCACAATCACATGATTTTTTGTGGATTGATGCTAAATAATGGACACAGGGACCTTGCTATTATAGAGGCCTGAATCTGGCCATACACTTTAGTTGAACCCTTTTTTATTATTATTATTATTATTATTATTATACATTTTAATAGCGCCATTTATTCCATGGCGCTTTACATGTGAAAAAGGGCAAATATAGACAAATACAATAATAATGAGCAAAAAACAAGGCACTAACAGGTACAGAAGGAGGGAGGACCCTGCCCACGATGGCTCACAGTCTGCAGGGGATGGGTGAGGATAAACTAGGAGAGGGTAGAGCTGGTTGTGCGGTGGTTCAGTAGGTTGAGGATCATTGCAGGCTGTAGGCTTGTCGGAAGAGGTGAGTCTTCAGGTTCTTTTTGAAGGTTTCTATGGTAGGCGAGAGTCTGATGTGTTGGGGTAGAGAGTTCCAGAGTATGGGGGAAGCACGGGAGAAGTCTTGGATGCGGTTGTGTGAAGAAGAGATAATAGGGGAGTAGAGAAGGAGATCTTGTGAGGATCGAAGGTTGCGTGAAGGTAAGTACCGGGAGACAATGTCACAGATGTATGGAGGAGACAGGTTGTGGATGGCTTTGTATGTTATAGTAAGGGTTTTGAACTGGAGTCTCTGGGGGATAGGAAGCCAGTGAAGGGCTTGGCATAGGGGAGAGGCTGGGGAGTAGCAGGGAGACAGGTAGATTAGTCAGGCAGCAGAGAGTAGGATGGATTGGAGTGGTGCCAGAGTGCTAGAGAGGAGGTCAGAGAGTAGGAGGTTGCAATAGTCAAGGCGGGAGATGATAAGGGCGTGCACTAGTGTTTTTGTGGTTTCGTGGTCAAGGAATGCGCGGATCTGAGAAATATTTTTTTTAGTTTGGGACGGCAGGTGGAGGCAAGGGCTTGGATATGTGGCTTGAAAGAGAGGGCAGAGTCGAGGATCACCCCGAGGCACCGAGCATGCGGGAATGGGGAAAGTGAGCAGCCATTGTCCTTGATGGCTAGGTCTGGTTGAGGGGTAGAGTGAGATGGGGTAAAGATGATGAATTTTGTTTTGGCCATGTTCAGTTTTAGAAAGCGAGCAGAAAACAAGGCCGAGATAGCAGACAGACAGTGTGAGATTTTGGTGAGTAAGGAGGTGAGCTCAGGTTCGGATAAGCAGATCTGCGTGTCATTGGCGTAGAGATGATACTGCAAACCATGGGATTCTATGAGCTGTCCCAGGCCGAAGGTGTAGATGGAGAAGAGTAGGGGTCCTAGAACTGAGCCTGGAGGGACACCGATAGACGAGGGGTGAGGTGAGAAGGTGGTGTTAGCGGTGGTGAACACTGAAAGTTCTGTCTGTTAGATATGAATCCAGGATAGGGCCAAGTCTGTGATGCCAAGAGGTGATAGAATATGTAGCACGAGGGAATGGTCCACAGTGTCAAAGGCAGAATACAGGTCCAGGAGAAGGAGGACAGAGTAGTGTTGCTTACTCTTGGCGGTTAGTAGGTCTTTAGTGACTTTAGTTAGGGCAGTTTCAGTTGAGTGATGGGGTCAGAAGCCAGTTTGTAACCAGTCAAAGAGGGAGCAGGAGGAGAGGTGGGAGGACAGTTCAAGATGGACATGCTGTTCCAGTAGTTTTGAGGCATAAGGGAGAAGAGATATCGGGCAATAGCTATACACAGAGGATGGGTCGAGGGAGGGCTTTTTGAGGATGGGTGTTATCTTGGAGTGTTTGAAGGATGAGGGAAAGACACCAGTTGTGAGTGAGAGGTTGAAGAGGTGTGTTAGGGTTGGGATAAAGACTGTGGTGAGGTTAGGGATGAGGTGGGATGGGTGCGGATCAAGCGTGCAAGTGGTGAGATGTGATCTTGACAGGAGGGTGGAGAGCTGATCTGTCATGGTGGAGAAGGTGGTTTTGGAGGAACAGGGTTGAGCAGCTAAGGGGGCATTGGGCACTGCGGGCCAAAGCTTTCTCTGATTGTATCGATCTTCTGTTTAAAGAAAGAGGCAAAGTATTCAGCAGAAATGAGATGGGAGGGAGAAGGTGCTGGGGGACGGAGTAGAGAATTGAAAGTGTTGAAAAGCTGTTTAGGATTGTGAGACAGGGAGGATATGAGAGATGAGAAATAAGTTTCACTTACTGCTTCTATCTCCACCCCCTGATTCTGTCTTCCTTCAGTTAGAAGCTGCAGCGGTGGCGGAGACAGAAGCAGAGAACCGGCGCTGCACTCACATCTCCCACAGGTTTTATCAGCATGAATGCTTCAGAAGGCAGCAATGAAAAAAATGTACTAACTGCTGCACTGCTCCTTGTGATGCCCTGTTCCAGAAGGGGCAATAGATGCTGCATGGAAGTGAGTGCAGCCTCAACCTCCTGAAACCAAAGAGAAAAAGGTAGACTAGTATAGTATGCACAACCACAATCAATATAGAAAATACAGTGGGGCAAAAAAGTATTTAGTCAGTCAGCAATAGTGCAAGTTCCACCACTTAAAAAGATGAGAGGCGTCTGTAATTTACATCATAGGTAGACCTCAACTATGGGAGACAAACTGAGAAAAAAAATTCCAGAAAATCACATTGTCTGTTTTTTTATCAATTTATTTGCATATTATGGTGGAAAATAAGTATTTGGTCAGAAACAAACAATCAAGATTTCTGGCTCTCACAGACCTGTAACTTTATTATTATTATTATTTATTGTTATAGCGCCATTTATTCCATGGCGCTTTACAAGTGAGGAGGGGTATACATAATAACAAGTACAATAATCTTGAACAATACAAGTCATAACAACGTCTTCTTTAAGAGTCTCCTCTTTCCTCCACTCATTACCTGTAGTAATGGCACCTGTTTAAACTTGTTATCAGTATAAAAAGACACCTGTGCACACCCTCAAACAGTCTGACTCCAAACTCCACTATGGTGAAGACCAAAGAGCTGTCAAAGGACACCAGAAACAAAATTGTAGCCCTGCACCAGGCTGGGAAGACTGAATCTGCAATAGCCAACCAGCTAGGAGTGAAGAAATCAACAGTGGGAGCAATAATTAGAAAATGGAAGACATTCAAGACCACTGATAATCTCCCTCGATCTGGGGCTCCACGCAAAATCCCACCCCGTGGGGTCAGAATGATCACAAGAACGGTGAGCAAAAATCCCAGAACCACGCGGGGGGACCTAGTGAATGAACTGCAGAGAGCTGGGACCAATGTAACAAGGCCTACCAAAAGTAACACACTACGCCACCATGGACTCAGATCCTGCAGTGCCAGACATGTCCCACTGCTTAAGCCAGTACATGTCCGGGCCCGTCTGAAGTTTGCTAGAGAGCATTTGGATGATCCAGAGGAGTTTTGGGAGAATGCCCTATGGTCTGATGAAACCAAACTGGAACTGTTTGGTAGAAACACAACTTGTCGTGTTTGGAGGAAAAAGAATACTGAGTTGCATCCATCAAACACCATACCTACTGTAAAGCATGGTGGTGGAAACATCATGCTTTGGGGCTGTTTCTCTGCAAAGGGGCCAGGACGACTGATCCGGGTACATGAAAGAATGAATGGGGCCATGTATCGTGAGATTTTGAGTGCAAACCTCCTTCCATCAGCAAGGGCATTGAAGATGAAGCGTGGCTGGGTCTTTCAACATGACAATGATCCAAAGCACACCGCCAGGGCAACGAAGGAGTGGCTTCGTAAGAAGCATTTCAAGGTCCTGAAGTGGCCTAGCCAGTCTCCAGATCTCAACCCTATAGAAAACCTTTGGAGGGAGTTGAAAGTCCGTGTTGCCAAGCGAAAAGCCAAAAACATCACTGCTCTAGAGGAGATCTGCATGGAGGAATGGGCCAACATACCAACAACAGTGTGTGGCAACCTTGTGAAGACTTGCAGAAAACGTTTGACCTCTGTCATTGCCAACAAAGGATATTTTACAAAGTATTGAGATGAAATTTTGTTTCTGACCAAATACTTATTTTCCACCATAATATGCAAATTAAATGATAAAAAAACAGACAATGTGATTTTCTGGAATTTTTTGTCTCAGTTTGTCTCCCATAGTTGAGGTCTACCTATGATGTAAATTACAGACGCCTCTCATCTTTTTAAGTGGTGGAACTTGCACTATTGCTGACTGACTAAATACTTTTTTGCCCCACTGTATATATAACACCTTTATTGCACCTCAAAAGATATACACATCAAAACATTTAAAACATGGTACATGAATTAGTACGAAAAAACCACACTCCAAACAATAGAAACTCCTCATAACACCTATAAATATTGTCCTGTATATGCATTGAAAATGAGTGGCAATCCATATACAGTTAGGTCCATTTATATTTGGACAGAGACAACATTTTTCTAATTTTGGTTATAGAAATTACCACAATGAATTTGAAACAATACAATTCAGATGCAGTTGAAGTTCATACTTTCAGCTTTCATTTGAGGGTATCCACATTAAAATTGGATGAAGGGTTTAGGAGTTTCAGCTCCTTAACATGTGCCACCCTGCTTTTAAAGGGACCAAAAGTAATTGGACAAATGACTCCAAGGCTATTTCATGGACAGGTGTGGGCAATCCCTTCATTATGTCATTCTCAATAAAGCAGATAAAAGGCCTGGAGTTGATTTGAGGTGTGGTGCTTGCATTTGGAAGGTTTTGCTGTGAAGTAAACATGCGGTCAAAGGAGCTCTCCATGCAGGTGAAACAAGCCATCCTTAAGCTGCGAAAACAGAAAAAGCCCATCTGAGAAATTGCTACAATATTAGGAGTGGCAAAATCTACAGTTTGGTACATCCTGATAAAGAAAGAAAGCACTGGTGAACTCATCAATGCAAAAAGACCTGGGCGCCCACAGAAGACAACAGTGGTGGATGACCGCAGAATAATCTCCAAGGTGAAGAGAAACCCCTTCACAACAGCCAACCAAGTGAACAACACTCTCCAGGAGGTAGGCGTATCAATATCCAAATCTACCATAGAGAGAAGACTGCATGAAAGTAAATACAGAGGGTTCACTGCACGATGCAAGCCACTCCTAAGCATCAAGAAGAAAAAGGCTACACTGGACTTTGCTAAAAAACATCTAAAAAAGCCAGCACAGTTCTGGAAGCACATTCTTTTGACAGATGAAACCAAGATCAACCTCTACCAGAATGATGGAAAGAGAAAAGTATGGTGAAGGCGTGGTACAGCTCATGATTAGTGTTGAGCGATACCGTCCGATACTTGAAAGTATCGGTATCGGAAAGTATCGGCCGATACCGGCAAAGTATCGGATCCAATCCGATACCGATACCCGATACCAATACAAGTCAATGGGACTCAAGTATCGGACGGTATTCCTGATGGTTCCCAGGGTCTGAAGGAGAGGAAACTCTCCTTCAGGCCCTGGGATCCATATAAATGTGTAAAAGAAAGAATTAAAATAAAAAATATCGCTATACTCACCTGTCCGACGCAGCCTGGACCTCAGCGAGGGAACCGGCAGCGTTGTTTGTTTAAAATTCGCGCTTTTACTTGGTTACGTGAAGTCCCGGCTTGTGATTGGTTAATGGCGGCCATGTTGCCGGGACGCGGACCAATCACAGCAAGCCGTGACTAAATTACGTCACGGCTTGCTGTGATTGGTCCGCGTCCCGGCAACATGGCCGCCATTAACCAATCACAAGCCGTGACGTCACGGGAGGCTGGACACGCGCGCTTTTTAAAAAGCGCGCGTGTCCAGCCTCCAGTGACGTCCCGGCTTATGATTGGTCACGGCGCCATGTTGCCGGGACGCGGACCAATCACAGCAAGCCGTGACGAAATTACGTCACGGCTTGCTGTGATTGGTCCGCGTCCCGGCAACATGGCCGCCATTAACCAATCACAAGCCGTGACGTCACGGGAGGCTGGACACGCGCGCTTTTTAAAATGGGCGCGTGTCCAGCCTCCCGTGACGTCCCGGCTTGTGATTGGTTGCGCCGCGATCAACCAATCACAAGCCGGGAGGCTGGACACGCGCGCATTTTAAAATTTTAAAATGCGCGCGTGTCCAGCCTCCCGGCTTGTGATTGGTTGGCCGCGGCGCAACCAATCACAAGCCGGGACGTCACGGGAGGCTGGACACGCGCCCATTTTAAAATTTTAAAATGCGCGCGTGTCCAGCCTCCCGGCTTGTGATTGGTTGACCGCGGCGCAACCAATCACAAGCCGGGACGTCACGGGAGGCTGGACACGCGCCCATTTTAAAATGCGCGCGTGTCCAGCCTCCCGTGACGTCACGGCTTGTGATTGGTTGCGTCTCCCATGTGACTGCGACGCAACCAATCACAAAGCCGGGACGTAATTTTAAAATCCTTAAGGACCTGAAATTACGTCACGGCTTGCTGTGATTGGTTGCGTCCCGGTCACATGGGCGGCACGCAACCAATCACAAGCCGGGACTCACGTAAAGGAAAGAAAAGCGCGAATTTTAAACAAAGAACGCTGCCGCTTTCCTCGGTAAGGTGCAGGCTGCGTCGGAGAGGTGAGTATAGCAATATTTTTTATTTTAATGCTCTCTTTTACACATTTTTACATTAATGTTGTTTCGATACCGATACCCGATATCACAAAAATATCGGATCTCGGTATCGGAATTCCGATACAGCAAGTATCGGCCGATACCCGATACTTGCAGTATCGGAATGCTCAACACTACTCATGATCCAAAGCATACCACATCATCTGTAAAACACGGCGGAGGCAGTGTGATGGCTTGGGCATGCATGGCTGCCAGTGGCACTGGGTCACTAGTGTTTGTTGATGATGTGACACAGGACAGAAGCAGCCGAATGAATTCTGAGGTATTCAGAGCCATACTGCGCACTCAGATTCAGCCAAATGCAGCAAAACTGATTAGTCGTTGTTTCATACTTCAGATGGACAATGACCCAAAACATAAAGCCAAAGCAACCCAGGGGTTAGTTAAAGCAAAGAAGTGGGATATTCTTGAATGGCCAAGTCAGTCACCTGATCTCAACCCAATTGAGCATGCATTTCACTTGTTAAAGACTAAACTTCAGACAGAAAGGCCCACAAACAAACAGCAACTGAAAACCACTGCAGTGAAGACCTGGAGTAGCATCAAAAAGGAGGAAACACAGCGTCTGGTGATGTCCATGAGTTCAAGACTTCAGGCAGTCATTTCCAACAAAGGGTTTTCAACCAAGTACTAAAAATGAACATTTTATTTAAAATTATTGAATCTGTCCAATTACTTTTGGTCCCTTTAAAAACAGGGTGGCACATGTTAAGGAGCTGAAACTCCTAAACCCTTCATCCAATTTTAATGTGGATAACCTCAAATGAAAGCTGAAAGTCTGAACTTCAACGGCATCTGAATTGTTTTGTTTAAAATTCATTGTGGTAATGTCTGTAACCAAAATTAGAAAAATGTTGCCTCTGTCCAAATATATATGGACCTAACTGTATATGACAACAGCAGCACTGTGTATATACCCACTATCCCAGGCATGAAGAGCAAATAGCCCAAGAGGGTGACCCATATATATAGTCCCCTGAAGTAAAGGTGACAATGAAATACATCAACCCTGTGGATACAACCTGTGCATGGATAAGATGGATCCTGAAATGTGCTGCAGAAAAATATGAGGCAGAAGTCCAAAAATAGTAAGTAAATAAACTCCCTATGAATGAACAGGGGAGACGGGCAGAATAACCCAGAAATGGAGGAGTGTGGTGGAAGCAGGCCCCACGCGTATCGCTGCGCAGCAGCTTCCCCTGACGAAGCTGCTGCGGCAGCGATACGCGTGGGGCCTGCTTCCACCACACTCCTCCATTTCTGGGCTATTCTGCCCGTCTCCCCTGTTCATTCATAGGGAGTTTATTTACTTGCTATTTTTGGACTTCTGCCTCATATTTTTCTGCAGCACATTTCAGGATCCATCTTATCCATGCACAGGTTGTATCCACAGGGTTGATGTATTTCATTGTCACCTTTACTTCAGGGGACTACATATATGGGTCACCCTCTTGGGCTATTTGCTCTTCATACCTGGGATAGTGGGTATATACATAGTGCTGCTGTTGTCATATATATGGATTGCCACTCATTTTCAATGCATATGCAGGACAATATTTATAGGTGTTATGAGGAGTTTCTATTGTTTGGAGTGTGGTTTTTTTCGTACTAATTCATGTACCATGTTTTAAATGTTTTTATGTGTATATCTTTTGAGGTGCAATAAAGGTGTTATATATATTTTCTATATTGATTGTGGTTGTGCATACTATACTAGTCTACCTTTTTCTCTTTGGTTTCATATGTTCATACATAGACTAGGTATTGCACCCCTTGATGATCATTATCTTCCCAGGATACTATAGTGCGCCCCTGTTTCTATATAACTTCTCAGCCTCAACCTCCTGTGACATCATGTTTGAGTCGCCTCTCAAATGAAATGTCATAAGAAGTGCGGTAAAAAAAGACACATTTAGGGATTAGATAGATGGGCAATACAAATACATTCTTCCCTAATCCATATGTAAGTAACTTTGACATGAGGTGATGAAATACCTTTTAAAAATCAGGATATAAGATAGCAACAGCATTACCAACATCTAGGTTTGCACTTATTTCATCGTAAAAGCTGAGTGCACTAGTTGGACACAACGTGGTTTTCATGAATTCATGCCGATTAGCCATTAAAAGCTTATTTTCTGCTCTATAAGGTAGGAAGTCATCTGTTAGAATACCTTCCAAAAATTTATAGACAGCAGAAGTCAAGTTTACTGGTCTGTAGTTGTTTTAGGAAAATTGGGTCATATGGCTGTCATTAGAACTGGTGGTACAATGATGTGTCCCTACGCCCACATGTATAGAGACTTCTCATTCTGGACTCCAACAAAGCTCAATAACAACCTCTGATGGAGCAGAGAATGCTGATATTCTGGTTGTCTTCCAAATTTTATTTCCAGAAAGAGCCATTAATAATAAAGAAATAATATATCCACAAGGATACAGAACAGCTCATGTAAATTATTTTTAAGTTGCTTTGCCTCTGTCCAGTTTTTCATATTAAAGTAGCTGACCCTAGCAATCAGGTGAAATTTATCTCGGAACTTGGCAGTATATTTTTTGGCTGGGTTCACATAGGTAGCAGTATGCCACGTTGGAAATTCTAATACTTTTTACTGTGATTTTGTGGTGTTGGTATTAACTATGCAATTATATTTATTAGGTGAAACATAAAAACACGACAGAACCACAGCAGGTTGTGCAATTTATGGTGAAATGAGTGAGATTTTGTCGCATGGCTTGCCCCCAACACCCTCCCATGCACGTCAATTATTATTATTATTATTATTATTATTATTATTATTTATTGTTATAGCGCCATTTATTTCATGGCGCTTTACATGTAAGGAGGGGTATACATAATAAAAACAAGTACAATAAAAATAAACAATACAAGTCATAACTGGTACTGGAGGAGAGAGGACCCTGCCCGCGAAGGCTCACAATCTACAAGGAGTCAGATCCTGACTGTTGCTGTCTATGGTGAATGTATCTGTTGTAAATCCTATCTATAAAAGCTGTTAACAGCTGCTTGGGCAAGATGGCTGCCGCCATCCTAATCATTTACAGGAAATTAAACAAAAAATTTACAATAAAAAATAAAAACAGATTAGAAAAAAAGAATATGTGTTATTATCTGGTTATTTATAAGAGAAATATAGGAGATACATTCCCCTAAAAAATATATTAAATTCAGCGTGATTTCTTTTTGCACAGATCGGATAACAAGTGATACATTTTGCATATTTTTTAACATTTCATAAAAAAGAGTGAAGCCAGGTACAATCTCTAGTGTGAACATAGCGTTAGATATTACCGAACATCTAATAACAACGAAGATGTCCATTATATATTGAGATTTAGGAAACCTTCATGTTTGCTGTTAATGTAAGTATCACAGAGGCTCTCATCTCATAGACGTCTTGTCTTTGTGGGGTTTTATTATGAGCGTTCTGCATTCAGGCGTTCCAAGTTTTTGATTATGTACCTGTCTACTTAAATGGTTAAATTGTGCATTGTGAATGGATACATGACACTTGACATATGATATTACATTGTGGTTTCTTGTAGTGCACACGTGAGTGACAAGTGCATTTATTTTAAAGTAATGTGGTCTTGAAATCATTTTAAGTTACCCTGTAGAAACAAAATTACCTATAGACTAAGCAAAGAGCGGAGTTATTGGTTTATGGCAAGTAATCCATCTTTCCGTATTAGCGCAGCATCACTAGACAGATTATTTTTCATAATTGATCATTTGTAAGTCATATTTTCTTAGCACTTCTGTTGTGACTTTCTTAATACTAAGAGATATCAACCACCAAGAGTTTTTATTGTTATTATTATTGCTGTTATTACATTACAAGGTAATTTTATTTTCTGTTTAGTGCGGGGGGGATGTTAACGCTATGAAACATGCATGTAAAGCGTATTTGAAGGAGCTGAGGATTGTAGTACGTAGTGTTTATTACTTTTGTCTAGCTAGGGGGAAGCAATATGCAGTGCATATATTGTTGCCTCTCTACAGTAATATAGGCAAAAAAACTAATATGTCCAAAGCAATGTAAATGTATTACAAATCTAATGTGCACTCACCTTATAAGCTACTTGCAAGTAGTCTGATAAAAGTGTCCTACTCAGCGATCACTCAAAATATAATACCAGGTGTATGGCTGTATGCTGGGTACAAACATGTATATTACAAATACCCTTTATTTTTCCAGATTGATTACCTGCATAGTAGGTCATTTACTTTCCTTCAAATCTCAGTAAGGAGAGTAAACAAATATAAAATATAACTTTTAATTATATACTGAAGGAACCTAGAATAAAAACCACTAAACACAATGACCACCAATGATAGTAACAATTCAAAGTGCTAGTGCTCAAAAAACCAGTGCTCGTATAAAAAGCTTGATCTCACCAATGTTTCACGATGACAAATATCATCCAGGCAGATTTGTAGGAGACGAAACAGGGACTATATCTATCAAACCCTGTTGTGCCCCATATATTGCCTCCTATCCTGACAAGGGCAGTACCCAAGTGTACTACCGCCTTGGTAATACCCTAAAACAAAATATAGCCCTCTGTACTTGTTTCTTCCTCTGTATACAGGATTCATCAGGGAAGTCAATAAACTGTGGGGTAAATGGGGTGAAAAATCAGAGAATAGAGTTCCTGCAGTGGCAGGAGAGTGGTAGACCATTTCTCTAATTTAGGGTTCTAGCATGACTTGGTAGACCCATTTGTTTTAGTTCCCTGCTACTGTAGGAACTCTATTCTTGGATTTTTCACCCCATTCACCCCACCGTTCATTGACTCCCCTGATGAATCCTCTATACACAGAAAGAAATGTGTATGGAGGGCTATATTTTCTTTTTGGGCAATACCAAGGCAGTATTACACTTGGGTAAATTAGCACTTGTTTTCTGAGCACTTGCACTTTATATTGTTACTATCATTGGTGGTCTTTGTGTTTGGTGGTTTTTATTCTAGGTTCTTTTAGTATATCATTCAAAGTTATATTTCATATTTGTTTACTCTCCTTGCTGAGATTTGATATATCAACTGAGAGTCCCTACAGGTCTGTCAAAATTGTACTAGACCCTTACTGATTTTCTTCCATTTTCTTTCCTTCCAAAAGTCAGTTGCATCAATGATGCCTCATTCAACCAGCCAAATTATGTTCAAACCCCAAAATACCTTTCTCCAGGTGGTGGTCTGGCTCAGCTTTTATCTCCAGTTATGTTTCAAGGCTTTTTATAGGGTAATACATTGACTTACAGGATAGCTAACTCTACATGGCAAAACATTTCAAACTGTCTTCCTAGTGCCGTCTGATCCATAACCAATATTATCCTATACTCAGACGGTCTCCTTAAAGGGAACCTGGTCCCAGCATGAATCAGAACCTGATTGCACAATTGCTTGCAGGTATTTATTTTTCTGAAAGCTAGAGCATTTCAGAGAAAATATGAGAAAATATTGTTTGAAATCTGTCCGGGACGCATAGCTAGAAACCAGATTGGTCCATGGCTGTCATCGGACGGCTTTTCCACGACACCGTTCCAGGTGATTCACAGGTCTCTTGCTATGTACACACAAAGGACAGACCTGTCAATCATCCCTGGTGGTGCTCAGAAAAGGCTCTTTAAAGTATATTTTCTCTCAAACACCAGAGTGTTTCAGAGACAAACATTACTTGCAACAATCTTGTAGCCAGACTCTGATTTATTCTGCCTGTGGTTTGGTTAACATGAAGCAAATGACAAGTTCCCTTTAAAGAAAGGCAGCCCCTTCTTTTAGTCAACACGGACACATTACTGTATGCCTTGGATTTGGTCTCCGGGGGGGGGGAGGTAGGGGTATTTCTCTTGATAAATCAAAATGAATATTGTCATATGAGTGGTTGTCGACTTTGATACGTTCAACAAAAATTGATCTGATTAAAAAAAAAAAAAAAAGAAAGGCAGCACCCTGCACGTTTAGATGTCCTCTGGATAAAGGGATCTGATTGGTTGCAATGAGCAAATGCTCCGTTGAGTTGTAGGGCTGTCACTTCGACTTATGTAGTAGTTATGCAATAAAATATTACTTTGTTTGAAGAAGTCACATATTGTGATTGCTGCTATCACACTGCAAAACTCTGTAACGCCCCGACCCAAAACATTTCCTAGAACTAATTTTAAAAAAATGCTAAATTGATTTTATCCCCTGCAGACGGAAAGCAAGCTTTAGTTTTCATTTTTTACAGTCTTTCACATTTGTTATGCCATGATAAACATTTTTATTGTTTGTAGCATTAAATACTAGACTGATTTTCTATTACTTTCCACTGCAGACATTTTTACTGAATTCTTATATTTTCTATTCAAACCAACCTGGCACAAACACATATGGACTCTACTCAGTGAATAATCCCACCAATTTCTGGATTAAAATAAATCCTTCTGAACACTGTAAATCACTATACTTCCTGGAGACACGTTGTGGCCTTCAGACCTCTGAACATCACTTTGACAAACGGTTCATATGGAAAGGATAAAAGTTGGTTCAACAGTAAATTTAAACTGACAATAAAATGAGGATGTTTTTTAAGAGTTATAGTCTGTCTTGAAATGGGGATGTCAGTAATGGTAATTAGTATGCCCCAAGAAATGATGTTCCCATTACAGCCACACAGGGCTATTGAGCAGATGATCAGGAACCCCGCTGAACAAAGTATATTTTGCAAACTTTGGAGCAACACAACCAACTTGTTTCATGTCAGAGCTCGCCAAGCCATGTACATCATCAATTATGCCAAGGTTATATTTAATTTTTTTTACTTTTTTTTTTTTTTGTCGCAAACATTTTTTTTTGCAAACTTTAGTCCTGGAGGTTTTGATAACTAGTGCATGTCTTCCATTAAAATGAATGTAAGGGTGACTAATTTACATTACGTAAAAGTTTCAATGAACTTGAACTTCCATTTAATCTAATGCTCTGGATGGATTAAGTCACATAAAATGTAAGGTTCTATTGATACTTCCATGATATGATGAAAGACAAGTGTAAATATAAGATAAAAAGTTAGTCCTTCTGTGACTAATAAATGTAAGAGTTAATGCCCCCAAATGCTATTAACCTGCAGCTGTAAGGTTAATCTGCAGGTTAATAGCATTAACTCCTTAACCCCTGGACCCTTTTTTGGTTTTATGTTTTTGTTTTTCGCTCCCCTTCTTCCCAGAGCCATAACTTTTTTATTTTTCCGTCGATATGGCCATGTCAGGGCTTGTTTTTTGCAGGACGAGTTGTACTTTTGAACAACACCATTGATTTTACCATGTGTAATAGAAAACTGGAATAAAATTTCAAGTGCAGTAAAATTGCAAAAAAAGTGCAATCCTACACTTTTTATTTGGCTTTTTTACTAGGTTCACTAAATGTTAAAACTGACTTGTCATTATGATTCCCCAGGTCATTGCGAGTTCATAGACACCAAACATGCCTAGGTTCTTTTTTATTATCTAAGTGGTGAATAAAAATTCCAAACTTTGTTAACTCCTTAATCCCATATGACATACTATCCCGTAGAGGTGACCTGGGACTTAGTTCCCAGGGACGGGATAGTATGTCATAGGTGATTGGCCTCGCTCACGGAGGGAGCGCAGCCGATCGCCACCGGGTGTCAGTTGATTATAACAGCTGACATCCGGCACTATGTGCCAGGAGCAGTCACGGACCGCGTTATGAACTGTAGTGAAATACTTGGGGGTTCAAAGTTCTCACAATACATCTAGATAAGTTCCTTAGGGGATATACTTTCCAAAATGGTGTCACTTGTGGGGGATTTCAATGTCTCGGCACATCAGGGGCTCTCCAAACGCAACATGGTTTCCTATCTCAATTCCAGTCAATTTTGCATTGAAATGTCAAACGGTGCTCCTTCCCTTCTGAGCTCTGACATGTGCCAAAACAGTGGTTTACCCCCACATATGGGGTATCAGCGTACTCAGGACAAACTGTACAATAACTTTTGGGGTCCATTTTCTCCTGTTACCCTTGGTAAAATAAAACAAATTGTAGCTGAATTAAATTTTTTGTAAAAAAAAAGTTAAATCTTCATTTTTTTTTTAAACATTCCAAAAAATCCTGTGAAACACCTGAAGGGTTAATAAACTTCTTGAATGTGGTTTTGAGCACCTTGAGGGGTGCAGTTTTTAGAATGATGTCACACTTGGGTATTTTCTATCATATAGATCCCTCAAAGTTACTACAAATGTGATGTAGTCCCTTAAAAAAAATGGTGTTGTAAAAATGAGAAATTGCTGGTTAACTTTTAACCCTTATAATTCCCTAACGGAAAAAAAAAATGTATTACAAAATTGTGCTGTTGTAAAGTAGACATGTGGGAAATGTTACTTATTAAGTATTTTGTGTGACATATCTGTGATTTAAGGGCATAAAAATTAAAAGCTGGAAAATTGCCAAATTTTCGCCAAATTTTAATTTTTTTTCACAAATAAACGCAGGTAATATCAAAGAAATGTTACCACTTTCATGAAGTACAATATGTCACGAGAAAACAATGTCAGAATCATTAGGATCCGTTAAAGCGTTCCAGAGTTATAACCTCATAAAGGGACAGTGGTCAGCATTGTAAAAATTGGCCTGGTCATTAACGTGCAAACGACCCTTGGGGCTTAAGGGGTTAAAGAAAATAAATGTTCAGATTGCCTCTATATGGCAGATTTACTCACTTGCTTTGAGCGCTAACCAATGGGAGACCTCAGTTTGTCATGCCAACACATCGGTGACCCGCAATCATGTGACGGGGTCACCAGTGAGAATATTTCCAGCCCGATGGCCGGAAGCCCAATTTAAATGCCGCTGTTAGAGTTTGACAGCTGCATTTAACTGATTAATAGCCGTGGGTGGATCGTGATTCCACCCACGGCTTTTGCGGGCACATGTCAGCTCTTTAAAACGGGTGACTTGTCTCCGGAAAGATGTGGACTCACCACCGGAGCCCACATCAAAGGGAGGGACCCTGACATTGGCTTACTATTACGCCACCCGCGCATGCTTGGAGAAACTCGAATAACGAGCATACTCGCTCATCACTAGAAATGACCAGTTGTTTACTGATAATCCAAGCATGGAATTAAAAGATAATGAATGTAATCATGTGCCAATTATTACATCTACAGAGATTTGTAAAATTAAGTACCTTAGAGTAAAATTTCTACCTTAGATAAATAATTACATGTAACAAAGATTCTCAGATGAAAAAAACATTATTGGTTGGGTAAATTTCCTGCTGTTCTAGCATAGTTGCTAGTTGGTCCTATTTAGTTGTTTATTTTTTGATCAATGCAGCCAATTCCTAGCATTAACATTGATGTGAGCATATACGGCACATCATCGCTGAAAAGCAAAAAATCAACAAGACCACCAGGGCATGATTGCTGGAGTCGCCGGGCATTAAACAGGTTACTAAGTAAAGTTTTTTTTTTCTATTTTGTACATTTCCTTAAATAACAAGACCATCTCTGTCTCATCTATAAAAAAATGACTTAAAGATCACAAGACCGTAACTATGACTTATAGGATGGTATGTCGATAAGATACCTACGTTTTTTTTCATTCTGCATGATTTCAACTGGTATAAAATGTTCTCATGATGGTGAGCCAGTCTTTCAAACTGGCAGACTGGCACTTTTATCCTCCAAGACAGTAATTCTAATCAGCAAGAAATAAGACAAGTACAAGACACCCAAATAAACTCATGAGAAGTGTTGATATTTCACCAGACATATGAATATCGCAAACTTCCCCGCTGCAGGGGAAATACGGCTTCTGCAGGTACAGGCTATTATATTATTTACTAACTCTTGTTTTATTTACAATGGTTGGGATGGTTAAATCTCAGAGGTAATATACCACACTCTATAATGTGTTAATGAGGAATTTCCATATTTAGGACCCTGGTGACTTGGACTGTTTATTAAAAAAAAGTCTGTGGTGTCTAGAACACCTACTAAATAAGAGTAGAAGTGCCTCGTCAATCACCTATAACTGGGGTCCCAAACCTGTGGCTTAGGGAGCCACATGTGACTCGCAGGCCCCAGATGTGTGGCTTGCAGCTGTCTGTCAGCTTTGTGAGTAGCCTCACACAGAAGAGGAAATCTGGATGAGTATATCCCTGCCTTGGTATAGGATGATAGTGCCAGTCACAGAAGATGCTTGAAGCTGGATGTGTTGCTGTGGTGGGAATGATTGAGGCATGAATAACAAAGTTATGTAGGGTGGGAATCCCTAGATTTAGGTATACTAACTTGGTGTCTTTACAGGGAAACTTTGGCTGTCATTATGCTAGTAACTGGGGCTCTGGGTGTCACTAGTGTGAGGGTGGTGAAGAACAGGAACTGGATGTCACTGCTCTTGCGCACTGGACATGGCTTGCAACCCTCTATCAGAGCTGAATGTGGCTCTCAAGATAAAAAATGGTTAGGGACTAGTGATGAGTGAACGTGCTTGGATAAGGAATTACTTATATGTTCTAGTCCCCACAGCTGCATATCTTGTAGCTGTTAGACAGCCGCAACACATGTAGAGATTTCCTAACAAACAGGCAATCCCTGCAAGTGTTCTGGATGTCAAACAGCCATGGGACCTGCAGGTTCGGGGACTCAAATATATTTTTTGGAGCACGCTAAAGTCACTCGGTTGGCACACAAGCCAAGCATACTTGCATAACACTTTATCCGAGTACGTTCGCTCATCACTATTGGGGACCACTTACCTATTATAATGATTGATGTATATTCAACCACATTAGGATTAGTAAAATGTGACTGCTAGTGATGAGCAAATGTTGCTATGATAAAGTGTTATCCGAGCATGGTCTGCTGCTGACTGAGTGGCTTCAGCATGCACACCAAAGTCACTTGGTTAGCACCCGAGCATGCTTGGATAGCACCTTATCATAGCACATTTGCTCATCACTAATTATTATCATAATAGTCCCTACTAGAGATAGGCATACCCCTGGATGTTCAGCGGTTTCGCCGAACAGTTAAAAAAAGTTTTGGTTCGGGTACCAGAACCATACCTGAACCCCGAATCCGAACCCAGACCTCATTCAGTTGAATGGGGGGCCAAAACATGTTCATGACAGCGCGGCAAACACTGCCTCTGATCGGCGGTAAAATCAATGCCGCTGGTCAGACAGCCGTGATTCCCACAGGTGGCAGCGTGAACCCACAGCTGTGATCTAAAGATTACCTCTGGTTACTAGCGCAGGCCAGTGGGATTACTGCTCCCATCAGACTATGCCTGCTGCCGCTAACAACAATTATAGCAGGCAGCGGCTGATGGCAGTATTCATCAGCCGGCACCTGCGCTCTAAATAAATAATAACAAAAAAATGGCGTGAGTTCCCCTGTATTTTCATTAACCAGCCAGGCAAAACTAACAGCTGGGGGTTGCAACTCTCAGCTGTCAGTGTTAGCAAGGCTGGTTATCAAGAATAGGGGGGTCTCCACGCTGTTTTTTAAAATTATTTAAATAATTTAAATAAAATGGAGTGGGGTCCCCCCAATTTTTGACAACCAGCCTTGTTAAAGCAGATAGCTGGGGGCTGGTATTCTCAGACTGGTAAGGGGCCATGAATATTCACCCCCAGCCTAAAAATAGCAGCCTGCAGCTGCCCAGAAAAGGCACGTTTATTAGTTGTGCCAATCCTGGCGCTTTGACCAGCTCTTCTGACTTCCCCTGTAGCGGTGGAAAGTGGGGTTCACATTTGTGGGGTTGATGTCACCTTTGTATTGTCTGGTGACATCAAACCCACGAATTAGTAAGGTGTCTATAAGCCTCCTATCCATTACTGCTCCTATAGTTGTATTGTAAATACAGACACAGCAAGTATAAAGTCTTTTATTTAAAAAAAAAACAAAACAAAACACACTTTTCCTTTTTTTAAAAAAGTAACAAACACAGTTAGGTGAGAATAATGCCCATTCCATTGAATCCCTCGTCTCCTGTAATAAAACAAATATATAAAAAAGGTAATATCCCTCACTTGTCCGTCGTTCTGTCCCATGCCATAATCCATGTCTGGGGATAAATACTTTTTAACCTGGATGGTGCCAAGATGCGACCATCCAGGCTGAGTACCGCTGATGAATGAGCTGCTGCAAGTGCAGCATCAGTGAGTAGCGGTGACATCATCGAGGTTACCTCCTGACACTAAGACTGCATTCCCAGCCATTGAAATTTTCCTGATGGACTGCAGTGAACGTAGGGAATGCAGCCTCAGTGACCAGAGGTAACTTCGATGAGGTTACTGCTAGACACTGATGCTGCACTCGTAGCAGCTCATTCATCAGTGGTTTTCACTCTGGACTGTCGCATCTTGGCATCTTCCAGGTTGAAAACTATTTATCCCCAGACATGGATTACAGCATGGGACAGAACAACAGACAGGTGAGGGATATGAATGTTTTTTTGTTTTCTTACAGGAGACTAGGGATTCAATGGAATGAGTGTTAAGTGAGTATAACTGTGTTTGTTATTTTTAAATAACAAAGGAAAAGTGTGTTTTGTTTTTATTTCAAATAAAAGATATTCTTGCTGTGTCTTTATTTACAATACAACAATAGGATTGGTAAAGGATAAGTGTCTTATAGACACCTCTCCATCACTAATCCATGGGCTTCCTGTCACCAGACAATGCAAAGGTGACATCAACCCTACAAATATGAACACAGTATCCACAACAGGGCAAGTGGGAAGAGCCAGGCAAACCGCCAGAATTATTTTTAGGCTGGGGGGTCAATATCCATGGCCCCTTAACAGCCTGAGAATACCAGCCCCAAGCTGTCTGCTTTAGCAAGGCTGGTTGACAAAAATTGGGGGAACCCCGCACCGTGTTTTTAAATTATTTATTTAATTAAAATGTCATGACTCCCGGGTATTACTGCTGTGGGAGAGCTGCACACAGCAGCAAGGGATTTGAGCAAAATGCCAGGTAACTCACCAGGTAACAACCAGGACCTGAACCATGTGACAGAGTAGGAGGTGGTCGGGGCGGAGCCAGACACCGGGGTGCAGAGGAGACGATAAACACAGGAGAGTAGTCAAACATGCAAAGATCAGAGCCAGGAGATCACGAGGTACCAAAGGGGTGAGACGGGGGATTGTCAGAAGGGAAGCCAGAGGTCAGAAATCCAAAAGAAGGAACAAGCAGTAAAGCATGGAGAGCAAGCAAGACAATTGCAAACCGGGCACAAACTCAAAGGGTCAGGCACACAGACTAGACGAACGTATAGCTGACAGGGAAGCATAGTCTGGAGTGAGTATAAATACCCCTCCCATAACCAAAGGAGGCCAGCAAAATTAACTCTGAGAGAACTGGACATTAACCATGTCCTAACCATGACATCAAATAAACAGTGGGGACCCCTCTATTTTTGATAACCAGCCTTGCTAATGCTAACAGCTGAGGGTTGCTACCCCAGCTGTCAGTTTTGCTTTGCTGGTTATCAAAAATACAGAGGAACCCACACTGATTTTGTCTTAAATTATTTATTAAGAGCCCAGCCGCCGGCTGAGGAATACTACCATCAGCCGCCACCTGCTCTCCCTTTTATTACCGGCATCAAGCGTGGGCTGATGGGAGCACTAGTACCATCAGACTGCACCAGTGACTGGAGGTAAACTTTATACCTCTGATCACAACTGCGGGCTCACGCTGTCATTTAACAGCGTGGGAACCATGACCCTCTGACTGTCAGTATTGATTTTACCGCCGATCACAAGCAGTGTTTTCCATGCTGTCGTGAATCTGAACAATGACTCGGACTTCCTGTTACAGTTCGTGTTCACTGTCTGTGCCCGAATAGTAGGTATTCGGTATGAACGTCGAACTTTTCTGTTCGGGTTCTCTCATTTCTAGTCCCTACAAGTGACACAGTTACCTAAATATAGGCAACACTGTATAAAATTTTATGACTAATGGATATAAGTAATTTAACATTGTAGGTTGTATAAATTATCTGAAATACTTTGAACTGGATGGAGATTTTTTTTTTTTTAGCTTGGTAACCGTAATATACAGTGTACCACAACTAGGCATTTAGACATCGATATACAAAAGTTTTCCTTACATTTCTATTTCTTCCAAATTTGTGGCTTGTGAAGTGACCCCTGAGCAACTTTTCAGTCTGGTACATTGAGCACATGAGTTTCCCCTGATAGCCCCTTGATATTTCAGTGTAGGTACAGCCATGGTAGATGTGCAGAGATCCATAATGTACTTAGTGGATACTATTGTACTTGGGGAGTACTGTGAAGAGCACAATTTGGAGGACTGGACATGACCAAAACTGGTTGTTTTGGCGCAAACGTGTTTTGGGATTACTGGTTTTGGGCTATGTTATATTGCACACCCCAAAACATAAGATCTAATTCATCAAAATCGATGATGTTCATGCCGATCTTGATGAGGGGGCATGCTGAAGTCAGACATTTCTGATTCATTAAGAGGGTGACACATCTCACCTCATTAAAAGGTGCATCTCACAAGTGGTGTGGAGTAAGATTTCTGGTGTAAAGAACATCCCTGCTCATCATGAATTAGACGAGCTTTGGTGTCATTTACCCCTGGCATGAAAACACCAAAAGTTGCAAAACTTTGCACAACTCCGTGTTGTGTAAAGTTTTTAACTTTTCAAAACAACTTATAACAGAATTCTGGTGTAATCGCCTTGGAGCCCAAATGTTTGCTAGAAAAATAAGCATTGTTCCTGGAGCATCAGTGGGTGAAAAAAAGGTAAAAAGTAGAAAAAAAAAATTTAAATTAAATAAAGAGAGTATTGCAAAATTATTGGATGTTCTGAATTATTTGACATGAAGTAACTCTCTGGATTATCTAATGAATGTAAAATTTACACATGTAGGTAGAAAATTCTAGGAAGAAATATCTAAAATTTCAACATTTTTTTTTGTTTGGAGAAGATTAGCAGGATTAAATATTACTGTTTTCCAGTATATATTGCCTATAGCATCATAATGATATAATTGTCACATTTGACGACGGCTCACCCACTCCTCCTTCAGTCTGTCTTCCCAGTTAAGATTTGATAATAACTTTATCTATTTTATGCTATTTTTAATACCTTTAGTCCAGCTCCGCTTCGTGGAGCGTTACATTATTTTCTAGTGACATGTGTCAACCTTGGATATATTATCTGCACAACAAGATTATAGATTATGGGCAATATTACATTGATGTACTGAAGCTGTTGTTCCAGTGATAATACGCCTGCATTATAGCTCTCATATGTGATTATTGTACCTTGTGCAGCCGCCTTAAATCTGCCAAAATCACTCACTGATTATACGATTTTCTTTATTAATGGTGACAACCTTTCTCTCTTTTTCATTAAAATAAATGGGATGATTCCTGAGCCTGCTCTTTGTTACTGGTGTTTGGGAATTTACAGTAACTCCATCCTACACTATAACTGTTTCCCATGGACATTTTTGCTGTATTTGGCTTTATAACATAAAAGATGATGAATTACTGGACTCTGCATACAGAATTTAAGAACATTATGATATTAAACTATTTTATGGTCACAGTAAGAAAGGAAAGTGTCCAAATACCATTCAATAGGTAGCTACACTGGGTCCTTTATAGTGGTGACTACTAGCCAAAGACTTGAGAACAACTTGTGGCTCATAGACTCCTATAAATGGCTTACTATCTGTAAATAGTATTGTGCGCTGATACCACCAGCGACTTTAAGGCATTACTATATAGGCACTTGACACCGAAAACAGATCCCAAGAACAGGGGCTCTAAAGATCTCCGTGTGAATAGAGTGTTGATCGGTCATACATACTATAACCCCATTCATTGGAAAATGGATTGGCAGTGCACATGACTCTATTCACACTGGGCTCTTCAGAGCCCTTGTCCCTGAGATGGGTGGGGGTTCCAGCAGTCAGACCCCCAGCGAATAGGAAGCTATCCCCTATCCTAGGGACAGGCCATAACTTACAAACTTGAGAATTCCTCTTTAACGCATTGTGTTATGTTAAAAGAGGCAATATATGTGGAAATACCATGGCATGCAACCCATAATAACTAGACTGGCTTTTGTACAATATACACCATACACTCGTTTGTGGTTTCCATATCTAGTTTTAGCCGATAGTACCATTCACTAAAGGGAAATATATAATACATTTTACATTAAAAAGTGACACAAGGAAAGGTCACCAAATGAAACAGCTATTAGGAACATTGGACTCCGCTGCATTTTGTAAAAAAAAATCCTGTAATTTATTTAACGGTTTTTAAAAATAGAAAACCTGCTATTCTTCATGCATGCTGTAGAGAGCAGCATTATTCCATAGAACATGCAGCCAGCACCAGAAACCCATCAAATATCTAAAAAATGGCAATGGCACAAGAGAGAATTTCATAACATTGTACACCATGCACTTTATGTTCTCTAAAATTGTCTCTCAAATAATTACACTGGTCAACGCAATTTTTCTGGCAAAAGGTTTTAAAACATATTTTAAGTCAATTTTGGCTGATGATTACGAATATGAACTCCGTTTTTGGCTATCACATCAGGATTTTGAGATATTTTAAATTTTTGATGAAAATTACTCCTATCTAATGTTTTATGATAAAAACACATGATTTTCGATACTACATTGTATATTTTTAATCAAGGAATAACAAAGATTACTAAGTCTATGTACAGCAAATCAAATATACTTACAGAATTAAACTACAAAATATAAAACACATACATATGGCACACAGATGAATGACAAATGGCAGTTATTTGAACTTTCTTTTCTTGGCTGATCTTTGATGTACAGCTTCTGGGTTGTCTCTCATCAAGCTCCAGCAATAGTCAGCCATCATATGTGAGTCCCACCGGCCTTGATACCGTTCTTCCATTGTTTTAATGTCCTGATGAAAACGCTCCCCTTGTTCCTCGCTCACATCCCCAAGGTTCTCTGGAAAAAAAAGTCCAAATGGCTGTGTAAATAGTGAATCTTGATACTCATTCTACATCCAAGATTTCGCAGACTCATTAGTAGCTCTTCCACAAGCTCCTCATAGTTGTCTGCTTTCTTATTCCCTAGAAAATTCTGCACCACATTACAAAATGCATTCCAAGCTCTGTCTTCTGTCTCATTCATTGATGTGATAAAATTTGGGTCTCTCATAAGTGTTGTTATTTGAGGTCCATCATTTATTCCAGCCTTTTCCTTCTCTTCACTAAGACCAGGAAAAGTTGAACATATATAGTTAAAGCATTCTCCACTGTGATTGAGAGCTTTGATTAACTGCTTCATCAATCCAAGTTTTATGTGTAAGGGAGGAAAGACAATGTCCTTCCTATCCACTAGAGGATCATGGATGACATTCTTATCACCAGATGCCAAACTCTGTCACTGAGGCCATTCAGTTTTCACCCAATGCTCTGCTGTAGCTCTACTGTCCCAGTAGCACAGAAAACAAGGGTGTTCTAACAAATGGGAATTATGCATGTTCAAAGAAAACAAAGATATTCTCACGTTTATTGGGAGACTAAATGAAAACTAAATTTACCTTAGTGAACTTTTCATACACTACTTATATTTATGATGGAATTCTTGAAAATGGGCTATATACCTGTAGAGCAAAAACGTGATGTGATAAAGAAATTATAAGATCAGATTTGAATTCAGCACCCTCAAATGAGTCTAAAACTGTTCTTAAAGTCCATGCCAGAAATTTTTTTTGTAGTGTTATTAATTACGATATTTATCCATAGTTGGTATAGTTAATTTAGTAAAACATGCAGATTTCGCTAACATCAGATATGATCATTTTATGAAAATAGGAGAAACTCAGGAGTATAAGGCTAATAAATACTTTATTGTTACATATACATAATAGTTACTTCATATCAAAAAGAGAAGACATGATAAAAACCAGGATGGTGATAAAAGTGGATAGGGATCACCAGGTGTGCATCACCTATGGGACCAGCATGCATACCAATGCAAGTGGGAGACCTCTGCTATAGTAGCACATGGGTACATAAGCCAAACTGGCACGAAAACAAATAATGGTCAAAATTGCTCTTACCACCGGGGGACCGTGTCTAAGGATCTACCCCGGTGTGCGCCACCTTGGGATTCAGCAGCGGTAAGAGCAATTTTGACCATTATTTGTTTTCGTGCCAGTTTGGCTTATGTACCCATGTGCTACTATAGCAGAGGTCTCCCACTTGCATTGGTATGCATGCTGGTCCCATAGGTGATGCACACCTGGTGATCCCTATCCACTCTTATCACCATCCTGGTTTTTATCATGTCTTCTCTTTTTGATATGAAGTAACTATTATGTATATGTAACAATAAAGTATTTATTAGCCTTATACTCCTGAGTTTCTCCTATTTTCATATGGCTTTCATGGAGTTGGTTTTCTATGGTGAGGGGTTGCTTGGCACTATTTAGTGCTATCTTTCCTCCAAGTATCGAGTATGTTGCCTGGTTTTGGTATTATGATCATTTTATGCTAGCAAAAGAAATAATGCTGGTGATGCATTAGAAATTAGATTGTGGGACACAAAAAGGACAGGGACTGATGAGAAAGGTGACAATTTTTGTATATTGTTGTAGTTTGGGGCTATATATATACTAGATGGTGGCCCAATTCTAAAGCATTGGGTATTCTAGAATATGTATGTATGTATGTACGTCGCGCTTAGCACAGCCACGTAGTATATAGCACAGCCACGTAGTATATAACACAGCCACGTAGTATATAGCACAGCCACGTAGTATATAGCACAGCCACGTAGTATATAGCAGCCACATATTATATAGCACAGCCCACGTAACACAGACAGCCACATAGTATATAGCACAGCCACGTAGTATATAACACAGCCCACATAATATATAGCACAGCCCATGTAATATATAGCACAGCCCACACAGCATATAACACAGGCCACGTAGTATATAACACAGCCCACGCAGTATATAACACTACCCACACAGTATATAACACAGCCCATGTAGTATATAACACAGGCCACACAGTATATAACACAGGCCACGTAGTATATAACACAGCCCATGTAGTATATAACACTGCCCATGCAGTATATAACACAGTCCACGTAGTATATAACACAGCCCACGCAGTATATAACACTGCCCACGCAGTATATAACACAGCCCACGTAGTGTATAGCACAGCCCACGTAACACAGACAGCCACGTAGTATATAGCACAGCCACGAAGTATATAGCAGCCACGTAGTATATAGCAGCCACGTACTATATAACAGCCCACGTAGTATATACCACAGCCCACGTAACACAGACAGCCACGTAGTATATAGCACAGTCACGTAGTATATAGCAGCCACGTAGTATATATCAGCCATGCAGTATATAACACAGCCCACGTAGTATATAACACAGCCCACGTAATACATAGCACAGCCCACATGGTATATAACAGCGGCCACATAGTATATAACACAGCCCATGCAGTATATAACACAGCCCACGTAGTATATAGCAGTGTGGGCATCATATCACTGTTAAAAAAAAATTTTTGATAAAAAATAGTTATATACTCACCCTCCAGCGTCCAGCGAAGCTGTGACGATGCGCGCAATGCTGCCGCCAGCTTCCGTTCCCAGTGATGCATTGCGAAATTACCCAGATGACTTAGCGGTCTCGCGAGAAGCTGGTGGCAGCATCACGCGCATCGGTGGACGTCAGAAGGTGAGAATAGCACAATTTTTTATTTTTTTTATTATTTTTAACATTAGATCTTTTTACTATTGATGCTGCATAGGCAGCATCAATAGTAAAAAGTTGGTCCGGGATGGGGCGACACACTGGCACTGACTGGAGGAGAGTAGGGAGGGGCCAATTCGCGGCCGGACTAAGCCTGTCGCTGATTGGCCGCGACCAATCAGCGACGCGGGGTTTCCGTTACGGAAGTTGCAGACAAACACCTTAGACAATGTTATTTCAGTATAGATATAGTGCTAATCTGCAAGTAAATAGTGCTTAAATAGCATATGGCAGGCTTAAGGTACCTTCACACTTAACGACTTTGCAGCGATAACGACAGCGATCCGTGACGTTGCAGCGTCCTGGATAGCGATATCGTTGTGTTTGACACGCAGCAGCGATCAGGATCCTGCTGTGATATCGCTGGTCGTTGCTGAAAGTTCAGAACTTTATTTGGTCGTCAGATCAGCGTGTATCGTTGTGTTTGACAGCAAAAGCAACGATGCCAGCGATGTTTTACAATGGTAACCAGGGTAAATATCGGGTTACTAAGCGCAGGGCCGCACTTAGTAACCCGATATTTACCCTGGTTACCATTGTAAAAGTAAAAAAACAGTACATACTCACCCTCTGATGTCTGTCACGTCCCCCGGCGTCCGCACTGCTGCTCAGAGTTTCCTGCACTGAATGTGTCAGTGCCGGCTGGAAAGCAAAGCACAGCGGTGACGTCACCGCTGTGCCCTGCTACTGCCGGCGCTTACACAGTGCAGGGAAGCGGACGCCGGGGGACGCGAATGTAAGTATGTAGTGTTTGTTTTTTTACATTTACACTGGTAACCAGGGTAAACATCGGGTTACTAAGCGCGGCCCTGCGCTTAGCAACCCGATGTTTACCCTGGTTTCCCGGGGACAGCTCTCCAGCAACCACACAGCGACGCTGCAGCGATCGGCATCGTTGTCGATATCGCTGCAGCGTCGCTTAGTGTGAAGGTACCTTTAGGCTTTAGTCACACTATCAGTATTTGGTCAGTATTTTACCTCAGTATTTGTAAGCCAAAACCTGGAGTGGGACAGTCAGAGGAAAAGTATAATAGAAGCATATGCACCATTTCTGTATTTATCATCCACTCCTGGTATTGATTTACAAATACTGAGGTAAAATACTGACCAAATACTCATGGTGTGCCCGTAGCCATACTAAAAGCATGTCTACAGAGAGAAAAGAAAGTTGTGTAACAGTCACTGCTCACTACACAGTGAGCTCTGTATAATCACTCCCACTGCACATTGATTGACAGCCTGCTCGGCACAGAACCTGAGCTTAGTAGGAGAACCACAATTATACTACTGTATTTTCCGGCGTATAAGATGACTTTTTAACCCCTGAAAATCTTCTTAAAAGTCGGGGGGTCGTCTTATACGCCGGGTATCGTCTTGTACGCCGGGTGTATATGGTGGGTGGGGGGGGAGTGGTCCTGATGACGACGAGCGGGCGTCTCACAGGAAAGTGCGTGGAGTATCCCCCATTACCTCATCGTAGCGCTGCAGCGTGGGGTCTCTGTGCTGGGAGCGGCGGCTGCTGCTCCTCTTTGTGCCGCGTGGGTGCTGTGCTGTGGGGCGGCGGCTCCTCTTCTGCAGTGTGGGGCCTCTGTGCTGTGGGGCGGCGGCGTATTTTCATGCAGTCAGTCGGGGCTCCTCCGGCATCTCCTTAAAGCCCGGAGGCCCCGCTGGCAGCTCCATTGCTATGATGCGGTGGCCTCTGGGAAAATGGCCGCTGCTCAGATTCAGATCTCGTCTCCCGAGATCTTGGGACGAGATCTGAATCTGAGCATGCGCCGCCCCCAGCGGCCATTTTCCCGGAGGCCACCGCATCGCAGCAATGGAGCTGCCTCCGGGAAAATGGCCGCTGCTCAGATTCAGATCTCGTCTCCCGAGATCTCGGGACGAGATCTGAATCTGAGCATGCGCCGCCCCTAGCGGCCATTTTCCCTGAGGCCACCGCATCGTAGCAATGGAGCTGCCGGCGGGGCCTCCGGGCTTTAAGAAGATGCCGGAGGAGCCCCGACTGACCGCATGAAAATATGCCGCCGCCGCCCCACAGCACAGAGGCCCCACACTGCAGAAGAGGAGCCGCCGCCCCACAGCACCCACGCGGCACAAAGAGGAGCCGCCGCTCCCAGCAGAGACCCCACACTTCAGCGCTACGATGAGGTAATGGGGAATAGTCCACTCACACTTTCCTGTGAGACGCCCCCTCGTCGTCATCGGGACCACTCCCACCCAAAAGGCACATTAGTCACCGGCCCTATAAGACGACATACGGCGTATAAGAAGACCCCCGACTTTTAAGAAGATTTTATATTTTAACTGTAAAAGTTGGGGGGTCGTCTTATACGCCCAATCGTCTTATACGCCGGAAAATACGGTATATATTGCAATACTAGATTATAGATAATGCAGGATTAAGTACCCCAAAAGACTAAAAACCATAATGCAATATATATATATGCATGAAAATTTAAATAACCCCCTCTTTTACCTATTCAAAAATAAAAAAATTAAAAACTGTAAAATAAACATATTTGGTATCATCATGTCTTAAAATGTTCAAGCCATCAAAATAATAAAGTATTTAAATGGCAAAAAGAATATCAAAATGTCATAACTGTCCATTTTTCGGTCACCGCACTTTTCTAAAGAAAATACAGTAAAAGTGATCAACATGTCATATCTACCTCAAAATTGTATCAATAAAAACGGTAGCTCACTGTGAAAAAAACAAGTCCTAAGACAGCTACAAGGACAGAAAAATAAAGAAGGTAAGGGTCTCAGAAAATGGCTTCACAACAATTTTTTTTTTTGCATGTATGGTACAAAACCGCTAAGGTCATTGATCAGCTGCAGCAGTTATGCGGATGTACTGCATGTAACTGCTGCAGGGACCTAAACCAAGACTCGCTGGATTGGCAGGGCACTTAGGAGGTAAGTAAGGCTTATTAACTGTTTTGTGACATTGCTTGCTGTTCAGCTAGTTTTTGCTGCAGAAGCATGCAGCATGCAGGATAATGTCTGTCCTACTCCCATTGCTTTCTATGAGTTATTATGACCTTACCCATAATAAATCCCTAATCTAATATATAAAGCTGAATGTGTGTGTGTATGTATGTGTGTGTGTATGTCCGGGATTGGCATCTGCACCATCGCAGCTACAGCCACAAAATTTTGCACAGTCACACGTCTGGACCCCGAGAGCGTCATAGGCTATGTTGTGAGGCGAAATTTTAACCCCGCGCGTTTCAATTCACCAAACAATTTTGCCCCTATCTACATAATGGGGAAAAAGTGAACGGAAAAGTGTTGGAGGCAAATTGACAGCTGCCAGATGTGAACAAGGGGGACTTAAAGAGTGAGAGCGATGGCACCAAAGAGTATATACCGTACAGTTGCTAAGGTGGGGCCCCGACATGGGATACTCACCACACACGGGGATATGAACTCACACACAAAATGTGCCACACACTACCACGTGCTTGAACACATATATCACCCTCAGCACACATTTCACCACACATACACCAACCTCGCCACATAAAAGTCGAAACATAAAAGTTGCTGCTCAAAACTCGCCACGCGGAAAACTCGCCACATGCAAAACTAGGCTCGCGCAAAACTCGCCACACGTGCAAACCTCACCTCATGGAAAACTCGCCACACGCAAAATTTGCACACGCAGAAAAATTGCCACATGCATAAAAGTTGCAACACATGCAAAAGTTGCCTCACACAAAACTTGCACAAACTCAATACGTACCACACATAAAACACGCCACGCGCAAAACTCGCCATGCGTAAAGCTTGCTGCACACAACTTGCTACACTAACCTGTTACATGGAACTCGACACACAAAAGTTGCTACACTGCTACACGCATGTCGCCTCACAAAACTCATCTTACAAAAGTCGCTACATGCATGTCGCCACACGCAACTCAACACACACAACTTGACACATGAAACTCGCCCTAAAACACACACAACTCTGGTATTATCCTTCAAAAATAAAAATCTGATTAATAAGCAGACAAACTACAAGAGCAACAACTGTACCATATAGAAAATACGGCAGCTGTCAGTCACATGACCTGTCTATTATGTGTATGTGTGAGCTAATATATACTGCCAGGGGGGAGGGCTTCCTGTTGGCTGGGGATTTATCAGGCTGCCAATTTAGCTTACAAATACTGAGGTAAAAATACTGAGCAAATAACATGTGAACGCGGTCTAATACAGGAGGAGATGACATACAGATATATACTATATACAGGAGGAGATGACACACAGGTATATACTATACAGGGGAGATGACACAGGTATATACTATATACAGGAGATGACATACAGGTATATACTATATACAGGAGGAGATGACACACACATATATACTATATACAGAGGAGATGACACACAGGTATATACTATATACCAAAGGAGATGACATACAGGTATATACTATATACAGGAGGAGATGATACACAGGTATATACTATATACAGGAGAGATGACAAAGGTATATACTATATACAGGAGGAGATGACACACAGGTATATACTATATACAGGAGGAGATGACACACATATATACTATATACAGGGGAGATGACACACAGGTATATACTATATACAGAAGGAGATGACACACTGATATATATTATATACAGGGGAGATGACATACAGGTACATACTATATATAGGGGAGATGACACACGTAGATACTATATACAGGAGGAGATGACACACACATATACTATATACAGGGGAGATGACACACAGGTATATACTATATACAGGAGGAGATGACACACTGGTATATACTGTATACAGGGGAGATGACATACAGGTACATACTATATACAGGGGAGATGACACACAGGTATATACTATATACAGGGGAGATGACACACAGGTATATACTATATACAGGGGAGATGACACACAGGTACATACTATATACAGGAGGAGATGACACACAGGTATATACTATATACAGGAGGAGATGACATACAGGTATATACTATATACAGGGGAGATGACACACACATATATACTATATACAGGGGAGGTGACACACAGGTATATCCTATATACAGGGGAGATGACACACAGGTATATCCTATATACAGGGGAGATGACACAGAGGTATATCCTATATACAGGGGAGATGACACACAGGTATACACTATATACAGAGGAGATGACACACAGGTATATACTATATACAGGATGAGATGACATACAGGTACATACTATATACAGGAGAAGATGACATACAGGTACATACTATATACAGGGGAGATGACATACAGGTATATACTATATACAGGAGATGACATACAGGTATATACTATATATAGGAGGAGATGACATACAGGTATATAGTATATACAGAAGAGATGACATACAGGTATATACTATATACAGGAGGAGATGACACATAGGTATATACAATATACAGGAGGAGATGACATACAGCAGGTATATACTATTTACAGGGGAGATGACATTCAGGTATATACTATATACAGGAGATGACATACAGGTGTATACTATATATAAGGGAGATGACAAATATGTATATACTGAGGGGAAAATTAGAGGTGTGAGGTGAAAGTGAGGGGTGTGAGGTGAAAATGAAAAGGTGTGAGTGCAAATTGAGAGGAGTGAGGGAAAATAGTGGAGTGATTGGAAAATGACAGATGTGAGGTCAAAATGACAAGTGTTAGGGGGGAATGAGAGGAGTGAGGGGGAAAATAAGAGGAGTGAGGGGGAAAATGAGAGGTGTAAGGGAGAAAATGAGAGATGTGAGGGGGAAAATGAGAGGCGTGATGGGAAAATAAGAGAAGTGAGGTGCTATAACTAACCACAGATATTTACTATGCCCAGGCAACGCCGGGCTCTTCAGCTAGTGTTTTATAATTTATGTGTATGAGTAATAGAACACAATGGAAGCCTTACAATTATTAGTTCAGCAATTGTATGTCACATTCCTCCCAGCATCGCAGTGGGCAGCGTCCTTCCGTGCTGGGCACCCTGGGTACTTTATTGAGAAATGTTTCTTTGAAAGTATTAAAATGGGGGTTGGTTTGTGCTTGCTCTTGGGCATGCTAAACCTGATTACTGTATATCTGTAAATATGCTCTAATAAAATGGCCGATAGTAAAGTCTGTTCTTGCAAGCTTACAGAATTCGAGATTTGTTTCTTTTTTTCTCCAGTTTTATTGTCTGGAAGTACAACAAAGTTAATGATAGGAAACTATTATGCCGTGAGTGCCCTATTGGGACTCTATTGTCCCTAAAATGATGGCTATTTCTTTCTGCACAGGTTGTTTTGTGAACTAGTGAGACAACGAGGGAGTCGTACTCTGGAGTCTGATAAAGAATTCTTTTTATTGTTTTGTTTAACAAGTGTTTGAAGTGCGATAGTGGAGCCGCTTCTTGTGTCTCTTCTTAATTGTCAATTAGCAAACACGTACATCAAGACATTGCTGAGTTACTATCAGTTTTTTACTTCATGCTTAATTCATGCTCTTATGGTCAGTACTTCCATTGCTGAGCCTTAGGTACCTGAATATGAGCAATAATAATTGGATTTCAAAATTATGGGGCTAAAGAGAAACCCCTCTAAAGGTGCTCATACACACCAGCTAGATGTTGGCCTAATATGGGTTCTGCCATTAACCCAATCGGCAGAATATATAGATGTTTGACACAGGAAAAAACTCTAACAAGACTGTGTTTTTCACAATTTGACATATGAATCTTGGCAGCTAGTATCACTTTAAGTGCACAGTGGTTGCAGTTTCTAGAAGAGGTATAAAGCTTGCTGGTTGCTCTCATACTTGGAGAACACTGTGTTTTGAGCAGCATAACAGCAAACCAGTTAGTGCATTGCTTCAAAATTCTTCGCTGAGACCTGGTGGTTAGGTAGTGCCCAAAGATGGCTGATGCATTTAGGCCAAAACCACTTGCTACTGAACCGTAAGCGTTAGGCTGCCATCACACTAGCAGTATCTGGTCAGTATTTTATATCAGTATTAGTAAGCCAAAACCAGGAGTGGAACAATTAGAGGAAAAGTATAATAGAAACATATGCACCACTTCTGCATTTATCACCCACTCCTGGTTTTGGCTTACAAATACTGATGTAAAATACTGACCAAATACTGCTAGTGTGACGGCAGCCTAAGGCTATGTGCACACGTAGGAATGGTCCACTGCGGATTTTTCCGCGGCGGATTTGATAAATCCACAGGGGAAAAACACTGCGTTTTTCCTGCGGATTTACCGCGGTTTTTGTGTGGATTTTACGCGTTTTTTACGTGGATTTTTACTGCAGTTTTACACCTGCGGTTTTCTATTATGGAGCAGGTGTAAAACCGCTGCGGATTCCGCACAAAGAATTGACATGCTGCGGAATGTAAACCGCTGCTTTTCCGCTCGTTTTTTTCTGCAGCATGTGCACTGCGGATTGCGTTTCCCATAGGTTTACATTGTACTGTAAACGCATGGGAAACTGCTGCGGACCCGCAGCTGTGGAAACTCTGCGGACCCACAGCTGCGGAAACTCTGCGGATCCGCAGCAAAATCCGCAGCGTGCGAACATAGCCTTAGGAGAGAGGCTGCCATGTCATATAAAGTCTGGATAAGGTCACCATTTATATATGCAAACTGAGAGACACCGGTTTTTTTTCTCTTACACCCTTCCTGACATCTGCCGTACATGTAAGGTGCATGTCCAGTCATCATATATGGAGCTGAGCCCACCCTATACCCGACAGTTGCTGGCTGTGAGACATGGCTAGCATCTGCTTGTAAGAGGAGCAAAGCTCTGATTTCTCCTCTTATCCTATTAAATACTGCTGTCAATCTCTGATAGTGGCACTTATGGTCCAAGAGACGTGCCATTTCGAGCACCCGTCAGCCCTGACATGATTGTGGGGTGCCACCCCTCTTTTGCAGCCTTAATATATATATATACCTTGTAGGGCTGGGGTCCTGGGTTCAAATCCCACTAAGGACAACACAACATCTGCAAGGAGTTTGTATGTTCTGCCCGTCTTTGCGTGGGTTTCCTCCAGGTTCTCCGGTTTCCTCCCACTTTCCAAAGACATACTGATAGGGAATCTAGATTGTGAGCCCCACTGGGGACAGTGCCAATCATGTCTGTAAAGCGCTGTGGAATTAGTAGCGCTATATAAATGAGTAAAATAAATAAATAAATATATATATAATCTATATTGTCGTATCTACAACACTCTACAAAAATATTAATCCATACTTTAAATGCTATTGAAACCCTAGAATTGCTGTTTTTCAAGTGTTGCATCTCTGAAAAAAGCGTTAAAAAGTGATCAGAACATCGCATGTACTCCAAAATGGTATCAATATTCAATAAAAACATCTGTTTCTGCTGCAAAAACAAACATTTGCTCAGCTCAATTGATGTAAAAATGAGGAAAAAAATACAGGTCTCAGAAACAACTAAGCAATTTATTTTTACAACTTTCTGAAATTATTTTCACCACTAAAATAAGGAATAAAATGGATTGATATCTCTGTAATTATACTGCAAATTATACTGTAGAATCATGGTGCCAGGTCATGTTTACCACATAAAGAACGTCATAAAAACAAATCCCAAAAAATGTGTCGGAATTGTGTTCTTGTTTTTACTGTTTCCCTATTTGCACTTGGAATTTTATAAATTTTTCAGTACATTACAGGTCCTTCTCAAAAAATTAGCATATAGTGTAAAATTTCATTATTTACCATAATGTAATGATTACAATTAAACTTTCATATATTATAGATTCATTATCCACCAACTGAAATTTGTCAGGTCTTTTATTGTTTTAATACTGATGATTTTGGCATACAATTCCTGATAACCCCAAAAACCTGTCTCAATAAATTAGCATATCAAGAAAAGGTTCTCTAAACGACCTATTACCCTAATCTTCTGAATCAACTAATTAACTCTAAACACATGCTAAAGATACCTGAGGCTTTTAAAAACTCCCTGCCTGGTTCATTACTCAAAACCCCCATCATGGGTAAGACTAGCGACCTGACAGATGTCAAGAAGGCCATCATTGACACCCTCAAGCAAGAGGGTAAGACCCAGAAAGAAATTTCTCAACAAATAGGCTGTTCCCAGAGTGCTGTATCAAGGCACCTCAATGGTAAGTCTGTTGGAAGGAAACAATGTGGCAGAAAACGCTGTACAACGAGAAGAGGTGACCGGACCCTGAGGAAGATTGTGGAGAAGGACCGATTCAAGACCTTGGGGAACCTGAGGAAGCAGTGGACTGAGTCTGGTGTGGAAACATCCAGAGCCACCGTGCACAGGCGTGTGCAGGAAATGGGCTACAGGTGCCGCATTCCCCAGGTAAAGCCACTTTTGAACCATAAACAGCGGCAGAAGCGCCTGACCAAGTACTTTTTTCTGATGAAAGCAAATTTTGCATGTCATTCGGAAATCAAGGTGCCAGAGTCTGGAGGAAGACTGGGGAGAAGGAAATGCCATAATGCCTGAAGTCCAGTGTCAAGTACCCACAGTCAGTGATGGTGTGGGGTGCCATGTCAGCTGCTGGTGTTGGTCCACTGTGTTTCATCAAGGGCAGGGTCAATGCAGCTAGCTATCAGGAGATTTTGGAGCACTTCATGCTTCCATCGGCTGAAATGCTTTATGGAGATGAAGATTTCATTTTTCAGCACGACCTGGCACCTGCTCACAGTGCCAAAACCACTGGTAAATGGTTTACTGACCATGGTATTACTGTGCTCAATTGGCCTGCCAACTCTCCTGACCTGAACCCCATAGAGAATCTGTGGGATATTGTGAAGAGAAAGTTGAGAGACGCAAGACCCAACACTCTGGATGAGCTTAAGGCCGCTATTGAAGCATCCTGGGCCTCCATAACATCTCAGCAGTGTCACAGGCTGATTGCCTCCATGCCACGCCCCATTGAAGCAGTCATTTCTGCCAAAGGATTCCCGACCAAGTATTGAGTGCATAACTGAACATTATTATTTGATGGTTTTTTTGTTTGTTATTAAAAAACACTTTTATTTGATTGGACGGGTGAAATATGCTAATTTATTGAGACAGGTTTTTTGGGTTATCAGGAGTTGTATGCCAAAATCATCAGTATTAAAACAATAAAAGACCTGACAAATTTCAGTTGGTGGATAATGAATCTATAATATATGAAAGTTTAATTGTAATCATTACATTATGGTAAATAATGAAATTTTACACTATATGCTAATTTTTTGAGAAGGACCTGTATATGGTAAAATGAATGGTGTCTTAAAAACTCCAATTCATCTTTCAAAAAACAAGCCTAGATATGTCTATATCGATGGAAAACGAAAAAAAAGTTATGACTCTTGGAAGAAGGGGAAGAAAAAAATGAAAATTGGCTGTACTGAGAATAGTACCACTTAAATGTGTTCTTCCCATTTACAAAACTTCCTTTCATTAGCTGCGGTAGCAAAAAGCAAAACCACTATTCCTTATCCTCCTCCCGTACCCAGCACCAGTTCTCCACCACTGCCCCACTCTCTGTTGTTTGTTTGCAGCGCTGTCTTTATGTTGACAACGCTGCAGCCAATCGCTGAACTCTGCATTAGTAGACTGCACAAGCCGCTCATCTCCACTGCAGGTCTGTCCACGAGATGTGAGCAGAGAAGATAAACAGCAGAGACCTGAGTGGTGGTGGAGAACTAGTGCTGGACCCAAAGGGGGTAAGTAATGCTCAGTTTGTATTTTATGAAGGAAAGTTTTAAAAAGGGGACACAAAGTATAACAGAGGTTAGCTTGACAATACCTTTGTGTTTATCCCTCTTGACTCTGGGTGCCTCTCGCACCTTTCTTGGTGGAGGAGGATAACTACAGATGCTGACCCTGTATCAGTAATTCCCTGCTGAGGCCACCTGTAGGCAGTGACCCTCCGTCCTCCACTCCCAAAACTCATTCTCTCCCTATGGCCATTATCTTAGGCAAGGAGCACAGTGCTCACAGGCTCCTTGTTATTAAGCTTGTAAGCACTGCTCTGAAGCTGGCTGGATCACTTGATCTGGAAGGGGTCATTCCTGCTGATCTCCTCTGATGCAGTATCTGAGTGCTCAGTTTGAGCCAATGTGACAATACCACTGGTCCATGCTATCAATCATCAGAAGATACATCTTGATATCACCCCTGTAAGAACTATCAAAACTAAAGGTATATTAAAAACATTTAACAGTGCAGTATCACACAACATAATGTTACAACTTTGTACATTTTCTTACATTTTGAGTTTGCATCACTTTCTACAACCTATGTAATGTATGTGGGTTGACTTTGTAGGGTTTATTTTTGGTTTTATTATAGAGTTCATGGCTACTATTACTGTTCTATGTATTGGCAACCAGCTGATCCATGAATTACTGCATAATCCATGACACACATGCAGTGCCGTAGTAAATTTCTAAGTTGAATCCCTTATCTTATAATGAGATACCTGCATGTCAGTGCTGGGGTCCGCATGGGTGGAAGGGGTTTAGGAATTGAGCACTCTCCACATGTGGTAGATGCTTTCTGTGTTACACAGTCAGCATCTGTCTTTCAGCTCCAATCGCTGCTGTTAATCAGACCCCAGTGCCTGTCATAACGGTTTTCCTATGAGGACCAGCTTGTGGCTGGATATCATAGGAGTCCGTGATTCTTATATATTGCAGTGTACAGTATAAGAAATTGGACAATCTCAGGTTCAAATCCTCTCAGGAGACTAACAAATACTGTAAAAATGTAGAAAAAAATTACAATATGAAAACATTTTAAAAATATAATAGGCTGAATCACACCTCCTTGACATTTTCCGCACATTGAAAATAAATTAAAAAAATACAATAAAACAAACACATTTGGTATCACTTTGTCTGTAAAAGTCTTACCTATCAAAATAAATAAATATATGAGGGGACAGTACAAAGACCTTTCTAATGACCTTTTTACTCGTAGACCTGAGACAGGGACAAGGGGGCATCATCTACGTCTGGAGGAAAGAAGGTTTAAGCATAATAACAGACACAGATTCTTTACTGTAAGAGCAGTGAGACTATGGAACTCTCTGCCGTGTTGTAATGAGTGATTCATTACTAAAATTTAAGAGGGGACTGGATACCTTTCTTGAAAAGTGTAATGTTACAGGGTATATATACTAGATTCCTTGATAGGGTGTTGATCCAGGGAACTAGTCTGATTGCCATCTGTGGAGTCGGGAACAATTTTTTTTCCCCAATGTGGAGCTTACTCTTTGCCACATGGGTTTTTTTCCTTCCTCTGGATCAACATGTTAGGGCATGTTAGGTAAGGCTATGGGTTGAACTAGATGGACTTAAAGTCTTCCTTAAACCGTAAAAACTATGTTACTATGTTAATATGTATGTAAAATGTCACACTAGTTTATCCGATTGGTAAACATCATAAAGAAAAAAAAAATCAAAACAACAGAATTATGTATTTTCGACCACCCCAACACTGCAACAAATGCAGTATGAAGCAATCAAAATGCCTTATCTACCCCAAAATGGTATCAATAAAAACATCATCTTTCCTTGTAAAAACAATCCCACACCCAGCTCCATTACCTAAAAATGAAAATGCTGTGGTTGTCGTAAAATGGCAACACACGCAAATATTTTTTTTTACAAATTTACAAAATTATTTTTACCTTTTAAATAAAAATTAAATCATTCATGTTAGGTATCACTGTAATCCTACTAACCTGAAGAATAATGTTGCCATATTATTTTTACCATATAATGAAAGCTGTAAAAAGAAACCTAAAAAAAAAATTATTGAATTGCATTTCTTTTCACAATTGCGCCACATGTGGATTTTTTTTTCCTATTTTCCTATTTTCCAGTACATTCCATGTTAATATGATTGGTGTCATTCAAAAGTACAACTCATGCAAAACACAAACCCTCATGCGGCGATATAAATGGAAAAATAAAAAAATTATGAGAAAGAAACGAAATTGTGGAAATGGAAAATTCACATGGTCGGGAAGCGGTTGAACAACATTGTAATGAAGAGTGGGCTAAAATTCCTCCAAGATAATGGGAAAGACTGACAAAGCGATTACTTCAAGATATTGCTGTTAAAGGGGATTTCTGGAACTTTAAAAAAAAAGTAAATTGACAATTAGGCAGCGGAGAGCAGGCTGTCAATCACCATTAGTCCCGCCCCGGTCAACAGGAAGACAAGCTGCTGCTCTGTTGACAGGGAGCAGCTGAATCTCTGGCAGGAGCGGTCAATGAATGGTATCGGGTACAACAGACAGACAGTTGCCTCTGTTAGCAATTGCATGCCTTTTTAAAAAAAAAAAAAAAAAGTCCCAGATATCCCCTTAATAGGTGTTTGTATAAGTTATTGATACATGAGATGTGCATATCTATTCACAGACTGATTCTGTTTTGCCCTAGTTTTTGTTAAATAGTGACACTTTTCATTTTTCATGTGTTGTTATCTGAGATTGTACTTTCCTAATTTTAAGACCATCAAGACCACATTTTTTAATTATTATAATTAGATTCTGTTATGTAAAGCCATAGCATTCAAAGCGGATGTAGCTGTTTTTTTATGACTGTCTATATAGCATTGAGGGTCAATAATACATAAGAATAGATAGAAATATACCTTCTCGTAAAAGGTAACCTAAGGATATTGTTGATTTTCTAGCCTTGTCCCTGTACATTCTGAGCACCATGTTTACACAGTTTTTGACATGTGTTAAAATCCACCCCTCTACTTTCTGCTCTACCCAAGCATAGGTATTTGTTTCACATGGAAAGAAACATCTCTCATGAGAAAAGTAAGAGAAGATTACCCAGTGTGATATTTCAAGCTTTTAGGTACGAGTTTCCAAACCAGTCATCTTCCTTTTCAGACATCTCGTAGCTAGCGAGTGATATGACACCAGTGAAATGCTTACTGGAGCGTAGCTATTAAACACAGCAACTCAAGGATTTCATTCTCTCTATAACTCTAATTGTATCAGAGTTATTACGTTACAGAAAATCACTTTTCTCTCTCGTTAGACTTCACCGTGTTCTCTACTCTTCTCCATAGTTGGAAACATTTTAAAACGATTTTCAGAGCAAACTTTATTCTCTCAACCGGTGCATATAAATAGATCATTAAAGTAAACATTTGTGCCATATATTCCTATATCAATAACACTGTTGGGCGTGATTATAATATATTTGCTTCTTTGTAAACACTACTTTTTGAATAAATATTATTACTAGTAATCTCGAAGAGAATATGTGATGAAATTGTACAAAATGAGATCAATTATATTGTGCTATTGTTCAGAAGTAACATTTCAGCTCAATGACGATTTTTGCTTTGCTACATCTACACGTGAAGACACTTTTTTCATTCCTCGTTTACCCCTGGGCACTTGGCAACTAATTTTAACTGGTTTGAGTTGTGATTTACTTGCAGTTCTTTAGGTTTCAAATAATCAGACAATAATAACACATTTTTGCATTGAAATGAAATACAGGTATATCAGTATCTTTCAATTCAGCAAATCATTTAAGTTAATTAAGAATGGAAATTAAAGAAAAAAAATTGAAGTGAATTGGATAATGCTTCAATACTCTAAACCCCCCACTACTACGTGCAGTGGAGGATATTATACCGCAGTACTGGGCAGTGTAGCCATGAATCCAGCACTTGGATGAAATAAAACACTTACTAGAATGCAGCAGCACTGTGAGTCTCTCTATCTCTCCCTATTCAGTAGCATTGTGAGTCTCTCTGTCTCTCCTTTTTCAGCAGCACTGTCTCTGTTCTCTCTAACTCTCCCTATTCAGCAGCACTGTCTCAGTGAGTCTCTCTATCCTTATTCAGCAGCACTGGCTCTGTCCTCTCTATCTCTCCCTATTCAGCAGCACTGTCTCTGTGAGTCTCTCTATCTCTCCCTGTTCAGCAGCACTGTCTCTGTTCTCTCTATCTCTCCCTATTCAGCAGCACTGTCTCGGTGAGTCTCTCTATCCTTATTCAGCAGCACTGTCTCTGTTCTCTCTCTCTCCCTATTCAGGAGCACTGTCTCTGTGAGTCTCTCTATCTCTCCCTGTTCAGCAGCACTGTCTCTGTTCTCTCTATCCCTGTTCAGCAGCACTGTCTCTGTTCTCTCCATCTCTCCCTATTCAGCAGCACTGTCTCTGTTCTCTCCATCTCTCCCTATTCAGCAGCACTGTCTCTGTGAATCTCTCTTTCTCTCCTTATTCAGCAGCCACTCCCATCCCCCACATCTCATTTTCATAGACTTCTATGTGCAGCATATAACTTAAATGATCAATATGGCTGCCGTCACACTAGCAGTATTTGGTCAGTATTTTACATCAGTATTTCTCAGCCAAAACCAGGAGTGGGTGATAAATACAGAAGTGGTACATATGTTTCTATTATACTTTTCCTCTATTTGTTCCACTCCTGGTTTTGGCTTACAAATACTGAGGTAAAATACTGACCAAATACTGCTAGTGTGACGGCAGCCTAAATAAGAGTTGAGTTTTAGCAGTTTTTCAAAGTACATTGTGAGTTTAGGAACTTGGATGGGAACAAAGCAATGGATTATATGTAATGTTACTGAGCAAGCCAGAAGAACGTTACTTGACTGTACTGAACATGTTACACAGGGTCCACATCACATTATTGTGTATCCTAGAAAAGCTTATCTCGTACATTAAGCCTGCCCATAAGAGTCGGTTAACCTGGCAGGGAACAAAAAAAATCTACTGTGTCTGCCTCTGTAGGTATATATTGATATACTTGGAATTAAAAAAATGGATGGAGTAGTATTCCATTCAATGTTATCCTGTTCAAGAGGTGTACCACACAGCATACCTATTTAAATGGGACACTAAGGGCACACATTGCTCAACGTCACCTGTCAGATTCTCTTATTGGAGGTTTATTTAGGCAGCTTTTTGGCATTTGTGTCAAGTAGATGACATTAACATGATCTAAACATGGCCTCAATGGACACATTTGGATATAAGAACATTGAATATTGTTGGCATTTTGCGTTGAATTGCAATGAGTGAGATACAGCCGAGCCCTTCATTTGTTTTATTTCCCTTTACTACCCTACCTAAAAGCTCTCTCGGATCTGAAATGGTATTTGTTTTCCTTGACTGACAGTCTTTGTTAAGCACCTGAAACCAGATAAGCAGGTTTGATGCATGAAATAATGTAGGTTGCTGTATCGGAGTTTAAGACTTAAGTAGCTCCATAGTACAGACAGGTGTTGAGTATCTCTCCATGTAAGAAGCTTGCATATTGGGATTGAATTAACATTGCCTGCTGAAGAGTGCAGAGAAGTTTGTAAAGTAGTAGACACTTATGTTCCAGCAGGAACAAAATAATCAGCTCCGTGCTTTGTTCTGACACTTATGTCTGAGTGACAGTGAAGCCTGAAGGTTTGTTTGCATTTATAAGATGCAAACTATAATGGGAAGCAGTAAAGTGTTATGTTTGGTTGGATTACGATCGGCTACATTTTATGCAGCAGTGATAGTCCTATTATTCAGCAGTAGTACTCATACCTTCCAACATGTTGATGGAGAAAGTAACACACTTCAGGCACTATTTGAAAACATATACCGTACTTTCTCATGTCCTTCTGCAGACTCTTATTTACATTCAGCTCAATATACAGACTTACAATTGTGCTCAAAAGTTTACATACCGGGCAGAATTTTTGCTTTCTTGGCCTTTTTCAGAGAATATGAATGATGGCACCAAATCTTTTTCTCCACTTATTGTTAGTAGTTGGGTGAAGCCATTTATTGTCAAAATACTGTGGTTTCTTTTTTTAAATCATAATGAGAACCCAAAACATCCAAATGACCCTGATTAAAAGTTCACATACCCCATTTCTTAATACCGTGTATTGCCCCCTCTAACATCAGTGACAGCTTGAAGTCTTTTGTGGTAGTTGTGAATAAGGTTCTTTATTTTCTTAGTTGGTAAAGTTGTCCACTCTTCTTGGCAAAAAGCCTCCAGTTCCTGTAAATTCCTGGGCTGTCTAGCAAGAACTGCGCGCTTGAGATCTCCCCAGAGTGGCTCAATGATATTGAGGTCAGGAGACTGAGATGGCCACTCCAGGACCTTCACTTTGTTCTGCTGTAGCCAATGACAGGTCAACTTGGCCTTGTGTTTTAGATCGTTGTCATGTTGGAACGTCCAAGTAAGTCCCATGCGCAGCTTCCAGTCTGATGAGTGCAAGTTTGCCTCCAGTATTTGCAGATAATGCGCTGCATTCACCTTTCCTTCAACTTTAACCAAGTTTCCTGTGCCTTTGTAGCTCACACATCCTCAAAACATCAGCGATTCACCTCTGTGCTTTACAGTAGGAATGATGTTCCTTTCATCATAGGCCTTGTTGACCTCTCTCCAAATGTAACGTTTATGGTTGTGGCCAAAAAGTTCAATTTTGGTCTCATCACTCCAAATTACCTTGTTTCAGACGTTTTGAGGCTTGTCTCTGTGCTGTTTTGCTTATTATAGGCGAGATACTTTGTGGCATTTGCGCAGTAACGGCTTTCTTCTGGCTACTCAACCATGCAGACCATTTTTGCCTCCTTATTGTGCATCTTGAAACACCGCTAGTTTTCAGAGAGTTCTGTATTTCAGCTGATGTTATTTGTGGGTTTTTCTTTGCATCACAAACAGTTTTCCTGGCAGTTGTGGACGACATTTTTGTTGGTCTACCTGACCGTGGTTTTGCTTTTACAGAGCCCCTGATTTTCCATTTGCTAATCACAGTTTGAATGCTGCTGACTGGCATCAATTCCTTGGATATCTTTTTGTATCCTTTTCCTGTTTTATACAGTTCAACTACCTTTTCTTGTAGATCCGTTTACAATTGTTTTGCTTTCCCCATGACTCACAATCCAGAAACATCAGTGGCTGGATGAAAGATGCAAGAGTCTGTCTGGATCCCAGAAACTCACTCAACTTTTATGCACACACACTGATTACAAGCAAACAGGTCACAGGTGAGGATGTTACCTTTAGTAGCCATTCAAACCCATTTGTGTCAACTTCTGTGCATGTTATCAGGCCAAAATCACCAGGGTATGTACATTTTTGATCAGGGTCATTTGGATGTTTTGGATTTAAAAAGAGAAACCACAGTAGTTTGACAATAAATGGCTTCGCCCAACCCCTAACCATGAGTGGAGAAAAAGTTTTGGTGCTATCAATTATATTCTCTGAAAAAAGGCCAAGAAAGCAAAAATTCTGCCGGGGTATGTAAACTTTTGAGCACAACTGTATAAATGCAAAGTATTCAACATTGTGTTTCCACTTTAAGACCAGATTCTTGACCGATTATATAGCGAATTGGTTTAAAGTGAACCTGTCAGCAGAATTGCACTGAGTAACCTACAGATAGTGTCAGGTTAGCGCCATTATACTGATTAAAATGATACTTGGGTGATGAAATCCTTCTTGTGGTTGTTGTTTAATCTTTATGTGCAGTTTTCAGTTAATGATATGTTCGTGCTCGGGGGGGCCTGTGGGGGGGGGGGGTTTATGTGGTGCTGTGATTAGGTATTCATCTATATGGCTTATGACAGGTCACTGATCCCTCAGTGACCTGCCCCCCTATTTTACATACTGCATAGAATTGTGGTTTGAAAAAAGAAAAAAATTCACTCTCATCAGGCAGGCGGCGGCGCCAGAGCTGTAGCATTAGAAAGTGGATAGTATGGCTGTTTTCATGTTATTTAGAAATATAGTTTTGTTGTAAAAAAATTCTTAATCAAAATTGCATCGGCGGCCACGCCTGCGCAGTAGCATCTATCGGAACGTAGTGTCTATCTATAATAGGTGATGTCACAGCTCCCCGCACAGTGACCCAAGCACAGGTCACAGAGCATGCTCATAACACTCTTCCATAGAAATCACTTAGATGTTCTCTGGCTGCTTTTTGTTATGTCTTGACTACTATAAAGCACATTTCTGAAATGTTTAAAAATAGAGCAGCTGTTCGAGTTAGATGGTTGCCTCCATAATTATGTAAAGAAAATAGACAAAAACATGTACAGTCTGAATATACTGTAGAAATAGATCTGAAAAAAATTACAGAACTTGGCTCAAATAATTAAATACATTTGGGTAATACATTCCCATTAAAGATGCTCAGGTTTACTTAGGAAGCTTAAAAGATTAGGTACGGGTCATGCTTATCTGTTATTTATTTTTCGTTTAGAGGTTTGACCTGTAACACAAGACTCTCTATAGTCCAAGACAAGTTTGTGGATGACATCAAAACTGTTTGAACTGCTGAAACAGTTGCAAAGTCTAGTAAGGTTTTTAATATTTAGGCAATGTTATCTTGATATATATCAGCCACAGGTATGACAACAGGACAGTCTTTTGGCATAAGAGTGAATATAAAGTGTATGATCATGTTAGATGGAAACATCAGATGAATCGGTGATGTAAACCCAGTTCAGTTCCTTTGCCACAGGTGTACAAAATCCTGACCCTCGCAATGTAGGTCTGCCTTTACAAACATTTGTACAGGAATGGCTGTTGCTAAAGAGCTCACTGAATTCAAATGTGGTACTAAGAGGATGACACTGTTACAAAAAATTGATTTGTGAGATTTCTTCTCTCCTAAAAATTCCTCAATTATCCATGAGTGACATTATTAAAAAGTGGAAGTATTTTGGAACTGCAGCAACTAAGCATTAAAGTGGCAGACGATGTAAAGTTACAGAGCGGTGATGCCGAGAGCAGTGGCGCATAGAACAGCATTCTAAGTCGCCAGTTGTCTGCTGACTTCATAAGTACAGGGCTCCAAACCTCCTCTGACTTTACCATCAGCATAAAAAACTGTGCAACGTAATTTTCATGGCATAAGTTTCTAATGTCAAAGTTTTACTTCACCAGTACAATGCAAATCATGAGATGAGTTGGGATAAACATGCTACCGATGGACTCTGGGGCATGGGAAATATGTTCTGTGGTGTGACAAATCATGCTTCTGACAATCTAATAGAGGAGTCTGGTTTTGGCTGATGCCAAGAGAACATTACCTACCTGACTCCATTGTGTAAACGGTAAAGTTTGGTAGAGGCAGGATAATGCTGTGGAGTTGTTTTTCAAGGGTCGGCCTAGTTTACAGTTGACCTTATTTCCAGTGAAGAGGAATCTTAATGCTTCAGCATAGCATGGTTTGAGGAAGGTGCTTTTCTTTTCTGGCATGACACTTCCCAAGTGCACAAACCGAGGTCCATAAAACCATGGTTGGGTGAGAGTGGTGTGAAAGAGCTTGACTGGACCACACAGAGTCTTGACCTCAAGCCCATGGAACTAAAACATAGATTGTCCAACTTCAATGTCTGACCTCACAAATGCTCTCCATGATAAATTGGTAAAAAATCTTATAGAAAAAAAAGAAAATCTTGTAGAAAAAACCCAAGGAGCATGAAAACTGTTACAGCTGCAAAGCAGTGGCCAGCTCCATAGTACTGCCTATAGATTTAGAATGGGATGTAATGAAAGCTCCTGCAGGGCTAATCTATTGGTGCCCCAATACTTTTGTTTCATATAATGTATATCTATACTGTGCTGATGGTTTGCAGCAATGTGTCAAGCCTTTGTAAAACTGTCTACCGGGCTGTGTTCAGCTCACCGAGCATTATCCAGACTAGATAACGATGTTGAAAAACTATAGCAGTATGAAGATCCTCGTGAGCAGTCTTACAATATAATGGATTCATGTTGTAATGTACGGCTCGTAATATGGTGCCCATGGCCTTCTGTGGGCTTATTCTGTGCCTCCATATACCTCCAGTGTTATACAAAGACCCAAACAGGTTTCCTAACATGAAATCCATATGAATACATGAGAAAAATTAATTTTCGCCATCCTGTAATTCACCTTTTATAATAGTGTTATATAGGTATACTGTATTCTTCTTTTTGTTGGTTTAGTGCTTTTCATGTTATATGGTAATTCTTTCTTTTATTTGATATTTTACATTCAATATCACAAATAATAGTGGTTTACAGGTTAGGAATATGGGTACAAATAGCCACATGAGTCGGGAAATCTGATAACTGTTTTTATTTGTTTCTTTGTATTTTATTTTCCCTTTTAGTATTTTTTCTTGTTTAGTGTACACATGTTGTTGCTAGACACAGGGCTACAGCTTTTGTCACTGCTCCCTTGTGCGCGTCCTTTAGGAGTAAGGTCACATTTAATTCCCTCTGTGAAGGATGCTGTTCAGGCCCATGTAAATTTCCTTGTCTGCCTAAGCTTTTTCCTCTCCAGCAGAGGAATATTCTCTGATATTAAAGTCGACTGCTGAGTAGAACAAGGATGATTTGTCATTATCAGGCCACAGGATAACATTTTCACTTTTCTGAAGGAATGCAATCCTCAGCTCTCCAGCATGAAAAATGACAGTGGGAACAGTGGCCCAGTCACAAAGGATGATTTTTTTCTTCTCCTTTTCCTTGGCTGGCAGGACATTGTTAAACATTAGCACAAGAACAGTCTTCAGCCTTTGTGCCCTCCATGCCAGCTGTGCTGTGAGGGAGTTCTACCTCTTGGTTGGAAGTATAATAGAGATAATGAAACCAATCTTGGGAAAAAACCACAAGGTGTGAGGAGCGCAGAACATTTGTTTTATGACAGGACATGTTTTGCTGTTATGGACCTTTCCTAAAGATGTGATCATATGCAGCTGCTTGACAAAGAGTTATAAAACCCATCACATAAAAACAAAGTTTATTCCAGTCCTTTGATGACACAATAGCCATTTGTTTGAGTCTCAGATATCTGACACATATTTTTTTACACAGTTAAGAAACTTGGAAATGAAAAGTCCTAAAGTTAAAGATGACACATTTCCTTAGTATTTTAGGCAAAAAATATTTATTTTCTTCTTTTACATTTTAAAAATTACAAAAATAAAAATGGGCAATTGCAAATGTTTGGGCACCCTGCATGGTTAGTACCTAGTAGCACCTCCTTTTCAAAATATCACAGCTTGTTGAAGGAATTTCATTAATTCTTCCTTGGTAAATTCTTCCAGTTCTGTGAGATTCTTGGGTCATCTTGCATGCACTTCTGTTTTGAGGTCTAGCTATTTTGAGTTTGTGTATTGCCCTCCAGGCTTCTCCCGTCAGTTCCTGGATCACTTTGCCACCTGGGTTCCAAACTTTCTATCCTGTGACTTCCCCACTCTCATTATGGGGGACTTTAACATCCTCAATGGTAATCCAATCTCTCCATCTGCCTACCACCTTTTATCGCTAACTTCCTCCTTTCACACCTTACTAACTCTCCTACGCATGAAGACGGAAATACGCTGGACCTGGTCTTCTCCCAGTTCTGCTTAGTGTTTAACTTTACTAACTCCCCCCGTCCGCTCTCTGACCACAACATTCTTTCATTCTTTGTCAGTAACTGTCGCTCCACTTAGTACACCCCCACTTTCCACACATATAGAAATATGCGTGACATTAACGCCCAGAAACCTATGAAGAATTTGCAGTCATCATTGGCTCCAGTCTTGTTCCTCTCATGTCCTGACTCTGCACTGAAACATAATGAAACCCTGCAAAGTGCCCTGAATGAAGCTGCATCGCCAACATTTAGATCGCCTCAACACAGATGGCGACAACCATTGTACACACTGCAAACACATTTTCTCCAGCAGTGCTCCAGGTGCGCCGAATGTCTGTGGAGAAAATCCAACCTGGTTGAAGATTTCATTCATTATAAGTTTATGCTTAAAAAAAATAATATTAAATTCAGCTTACCATTTGCTGTGTTTGGACTCCCTGATGCCAGCCCACGCCTCGCACGGATAAGGTTGAATAGCCGTGATAATTAGAAAAAGGGAAAATGGTGTCTCTTTTGTTATAAGATTAGATCATGAGTAAGGCGCATGTCGAAACACGTTGATCTATCTTAGCAGTGTGCAGTGCCCGACAATATGGGTTTCTCATTTTTATAGCTTCACAATAAAAGTTATTTTTTAACCACCCCCGCCTACCGCTGGATCCCTTTTCCCTTTTTCTATTTATGCTTAAAACATACAACTCTGCCCTTCATTTCTCCAAACATGTCTACTTCAACACCCTCATTACCTCACTATGCAATAATCCTAAATTACTATTTAACACTTTTTACTCTCTCCTCATTCCAAGAGTGCAGGCCCCGACCGCCAATCCCAGCGCTGATGATCTGGCCAATTATTTCAAAGAAAAAATTTACCATATCCGACAGGAAATTTTCTACCAATCCCCTAGCATTATGCACTGCATCTTGCTTCCTTTCTGTCTTTGAACCAGTCACACAAGAAAAAGTGACCAGGCTCCTTGCATCTTCTTGCCCTACCATTAAGATGGTTGCCCATCTGATACAGAGTTCAATATAAACTTATCACACTCATTCACAAAGCGTTTTGAGGTTCAGCACCACTCTACATCTCCTCGCTAGTCTAAGTCTACCACCCTATCAGTGCCCACTGTTCTGCTAATGACTTAAAACTAAAATCCTCAATAATACAAACCTCCCATTCCGGTCTATAAAACTTCTCACATGCTGTGTCAATTCTTTGGAATGCAGAATGCACTACCCAGGACAATTCCATTAATTCCCAAAAACCACAGTTTTAAGCGTGGCCTAAAAATGCATTTTTTAGACTGGCTTATCTTCCCACCTCACTTAAATAACTATCCCCATTTTGCCCACACAAAACTTTCTTCATAATCATTACCCTTGTAGCATCTGTTCGCACACAGTGACCACAATATCATTTCATTTTCTTCAAACTGTACAAAACATACTATTACAGGGAGGGCAGAAACACTTAGGCCTGGAGAGGGCGCGTTGGAGTCAGACGCTCCTAATTCTTAATTAATCAGGAATGTCTGAAGAGAGGCTTTTGCCTCTGTGTGCCTTGTCACAAATCTTACTTTTCTCTGTGACTGGAATTAAATTTGTTTGCATAGAGTACGCCATACGCCATAGCTCATCTTGAACTAGATGAGTAGTGTCATGCCTCTCCGATACCACCCCAGCTCCACCCATTTTGGTGGAGCAGTGCAAAACTATATGGAAATTCCAAAAGTTGCAAAATGTTTGTGCAACCTCAATTTACGTCCAAATCTATTGACTTATCAAAGTGTTTCATACCCGAATTCTAGCAGAAACTTGAATGAAAACGCCAAAAGTCGCAACATTTTTGCACAACTCTGTGTTGTGCCAACATTTTGTAACTTTTTAAAGCAATGTACACCAGAATTCTGGTGAAATGGTTTTAATAAATCAGGGCCTAACAATTTATGGTCAATCAGACTGCAAAATGTATTCCTATAGTTACTGTAGCAGTGCCACATGCTGATCGCCTCCATGCCACGCTGCACTGATGCAGTAATTGGTGCAAAAGGAGCCCCGACCAAGTATTGAGTGCATTTACTGAACATACATTTCAGTAGGCCAACATTTTGTTTTTTAAAATCATTTTTCAAGCTGGTGTTATAAAGTATTCTAATTTACTGAGATATTGACTTTTGGGTTTTCATTGGTTGTAAGCCATAATCATTAACATTAACAGAAATAAACACTTGAAATAGATCACTCTGTTTATAATGACTGTATTTAATATATGAATTTCACTTTTTGTGTTGAAGAACTGAAATAAATTAACTTTTTGATGATATTCTAATTTAGTGAGAAGCACTTGTATGTACCGCTGTACAGTAGTTCCTGAAAATTGGTGAACCTTTCCATAAATTTGAACTAATATAAAATATAATATAAAACAAACCCTAGTCAAACAAGTGTGAAGGTGACATTATAGTCTGATGTTCTTAATCAATGCGATGACAATCAGGTGTTAGTAGATGACCTTTTATTTATAGAACAAGGATCTATAAAAGTCTGATCTTCACAACAATTTTTTGCAGAAGTTATTATGGTATGCTTGAGGACTTTAAATGAAGAGTTGAAGATGTTACTCAGACTGGAGAAGGTTGCAAAATCATCTCTAATGAGTTTTAACTCCACGAATTCTCAGTTACACAGATTGTATACAAATGGACGATGTTCAAGACCATTATTACCCTCCCTAATAGTGGTTGACCAAAGAAGTCACTCCAAGGGCAAGGTGTATGATAATCGGAAAGGTCACAAAGTATCCCAAGGTAACCTCTAAGCAACTAGAGGCTTTTCTCACATTAGCTAATGCTAATGTTCATGAGTTGACCTTCTGGAGGACACTGAACAACAATGATGTGCATAGTAGAATTACAAGGAAAATGCCACTGCTCTCCAGAAAGAACATTGCTGCTCACCTGTAGTTTTATGAAGATCACATGAACAAGCCAGAAAACTATTGGAGCAAAGTCTTGTGTATATACGAGTCCAAAATAGAGATTTTAGGTTTAAACGATAAGCAATATGTATTGATAAAGAAAAGCGCTGCATTACAGCATAAAAACCTCATAATATTTGTCAAACACAGTGGTGCTATATTCTCTGTTTGGCCCTGTTTTGCTGCATCTGGGCCAGGACAGTTTGTCTTTATTGATTGAACAATGAATACTGAATTATACCAGAAAATTGTAAAGGAAAATGTCAGGCACCTTTTTATGGGTTGGATCTCAAAATAATATGGGTCATTCAGCAAGGTAAAAACTCAAAGTACGCAAGTCGTTTTTCAAGAGAATGATTAAAGAAGTTCAAGCATTAGAATGTTATTTTAAAGTCCTGACCTTAATCCTATAAAAAAGGTTGAGAAAGGACCTGAAGCGAGCATTTCTTGGGAGAAGACCGAACAACATAATAGAGTTGTAGATATTTTGTAAGGAGGAATGGACTAAAATTTCTCCAAGCTGATGTGCAGGACTAATCAACAATTACTGGAAGCATTTAGATGCAGTTATTTCTGTACAAGGAGGTCACAACGGATACTGAAAGTAAGGCCATGTGCACACGTTCAGTATTTTTCGCATTTTTTTCGCGTTTTTTCGCTATAAAAACGCGAAAAAAATGCGGAAAAAAACGCTAACATATGCCTCCTATTATTTACAGTGTATTCCGCATTTCTTGTGCAAATGTTGCATTTTTTTACGCGAAAAAATCGCATAGCGGAAAAAAAAGCAACATGTTCATTAAAAATGCGGAATTGCGGGGATTCCGCACACCTAGGAGTGCATTGATCTGCTTACTTCCCGCACGGGGCTGTGCACACCATGCGGGAAGTAAGCAGATTATGTGCGGTTGGTACCCAGGGTGGAGGAGAGGAGACTCCTCCACGGACTGGGCACCATATAATTGGTAAAAAAAAAAGAATTAAAATAAAAAATAGTGATATACTCACCCTCTGATGGCCCCCGAAGTGTTCCCGCCTCTCAGCGCTGCATACTCTCTTCCGTTCCTATAGATGCTCTGTGTGAAGGACCTGCGATGACGTCGCGGTCTTGTGATTGGTCGCGAGACCGCTCATGTGACCGCTCACGTGACCGTGACGTCACCGAAGGTCCTGCACGCACCATCTATAGGAACGGACGCCGTTGAGGAGATCGGCTGTCTGCAGGTGAGTATAACCATTTTTTTGATTTTTTTTTATTATTTTTAAACATTCTATCTTTTACTATAGATGCTGCATAGGCAGCATCTATAGTAAAAAGTTGGTCACACTTGTCAAACACTATGTTTGACAAGTGTGACCAACCTGTCAGTCAGTTTTCCAAGCGATGCTACAGATCGCTTGGAAAACTTTAGCATTCTGCAAGCTAATTTCGCTTGCAAAATGCTAAAAAAACGGGAAAAAAAACGCAAAAAAAAATGCGGATTTCTTGCAGAAAATTTCCGGTTTTCTTCAGGAAATTTCTGCAAGAAATCCTGACGTGTGCACATACCCTCAAGGTTCAAAATATATTTTCACTCACAAACAACAGCTAATCCTTTTTACATACAGTATTTGTTCGATTTAGTTATCTGTATTTACTTTTAGGATTTGTGTGATTAGATGTACAGTGGGAAAAAAGTACATAGTCAGCCAATAATTGTGCAAGTTCTCCCACTTAAAAAGATGACAGAGGCCTGTAATTGACATCATAGGTAGACCACAACTATAGAGTCAAAATGAGAAAACAAATCCAGAAAATCACCTTGTCTGATTTAGCAAGTAAAGTCCAGCTGGTTTATTTCAGTCCTCATAAACCGCATCACAAGAAAACTTGTATACATACTTTGACCGGCACATAAAACATAAAGTAACAAGTCCATGCAATAGTGCTGGTTAGCCCACCTGGCTTAGAGTCCAGCCTCTTAGTCCCTTAGCAAAGGCACTAAACCTAGGAGATCTGCACACCTCCTTACACACACAGCCATGTGTGAGACACACGGCTCTCAATTTCCAAAGTGAACCACACCCAGGTATGGTCAGAGATATGGTCAGAAGCCCTCTCTCCCGTTTCTTCAGCTGGTCATAATCAATGTGTCATGGCCGATTAACCCCTTTTAGTCCTATATGTACTAAAGCTTTAGGGTACTGTCACACTATACGATTTACCAACGATCACGACCTGCGATACGACCTGGCCGTGATCGTTGGTAAGTGGTTGTGTGGTCGCTGGGGAGCTGTCACACAGTCAGCTCTCCAGTGACCAACGATGCCGAGGTCCCCGGGTAACCAGGGTAAACATCGGGTTACTAAGCTCAGGGCCGCGCTTAGTAACCTGATGTTTACCGTGGTTACCAGCGTAAAAGTAAAAAAAAACAAACAGTACATACTTACATTCCGGTGTCTGTCCCCCGGCGTTCTGCTTCTCTCCACTGTGTCTGCGCCAGCCGGAAAGCACAGCGGTGACGTCACCGCTGTGCTCGCTTTCCGGCTGGCCGGCGCTCACAGTGCAGAGAAGCAGAACGCCGGGGGACAGACACCGGAATGTAAGTATGTACTGTTTGTTTTTTTTTACTTCTACGCTTGTAACCACGGTAAACATCGGGTTACTAAGCGCGGCCCCGCGCTTAGTTACCCGATGTTTACCCTGGTTACAAGCGAACACATCGCTGGATCGCTGTCACACACAACGATCCAGCGATGACAGCGGGAGATCCAGCGACGAAAGAAAGTTCCAAACGATCTGCTACGACGTACGATTCTCAGCAGGGTCCCTGATCGCTGCTGCGTGTCAGACACAGCGATATCGTATGGATATCACTGGAACGTCACGGATCGTACCGTCGTAGCGACAAAAGTGCCACTGTGTGACAGTACCCTTACTCCAAGTTTATCTCCCAATCACTAAGTTTCTGACAGCCACCTTACAGGGGCCATTCATATGTCCGTGATTTTTCGCAGACTGAGTGGATTAAAATCAGCCATGCAAGTCTATAGGTCTGTTAAAAAAATCTGCTCATACTCAGATGCCATCTGAGCATTGTCTAATTTTCACGGATGAAAAAAATGGGTGACACTCTGACCACACGCTTATCAAAGGCTGATCAAAATAATTGTTCCATTTCTGTTGTACATGAGAAAAAAATGGACATCGGAATGAGGCCTAAAACTGCATTGCAGTCACATATGGTCCAACCTTTCAGCCTTTAATTGATGTCCTCTTCAGATGTATCTCTATTAAGTATTTGTTGATTTCCCAATTTTATTATTTCTTGTACTCAAGATGTGGGTACTGTGCTTCAATATAACCACTAATTATTGCATTAGTAAAAAAAAAATCACAATTAACCTTAAAGCAGGAGTCAGTTGTATGGGCAGAAGTCAAAAGGTGAATTTGTTGCAGAGAAAAGTAATGAAACCAATATGCACAATGCCAAGGTTAACAATCTGCTTTTATTTCTATTTGAAAGAAAAATGACCTATCTAATACAGAAATATCACTGGGGTTGGTGAAGACTTACCCAGGTCAAGGTAGGGGAAGAACAGTATTATCATCACTGTCATGGGGTTGTACAGGTGAGAACCAGTAAAGCTATGGCTACAAGGTGATTTTTTTTAGATGGGCAGAAGGTTGCCCATGTTTTCATTTATTTTCGAAAACCATCAATGTGCAAGTGCCATGCACTCCCACCATGGATGATATCTTGTGTGCATAGGGGCACTCATTTTGGAAAAGTGCGAAGTATTTTTCACAGCTGTTCCTTGAATTTCTCTTTTTCCAGGATTTTTTACATATCTTTGTATTTTTTGCATTTTTTGCGGTATTTACCATAATATCTTGCATGGCATAGATTATTCACGACCTTGCATACACAACACAGTTTACCTATGGGATCTAGTTTACATATGCACTCCCACCATGGATGATATCTTGTGTGCATAGGGGCACTCATTTTGGAAAAGTGCGAAGTATTGTTCACAGCTGTTCCTTGAATTTCTCTTTTTCCAGGATTTTTTACATATCTTTGTATTTTTTGCATTTTTTGCATTTTTTGCGGTATTTACCATAATATCTTGCATGGCATAGATTATTCAGGACCTTGCATACACAACACAGTTTACCTATGGGATCTAGTTTACATATGCATTTTATTGTCTGTATCCATGTATGCATGTATTTGAGGATCTGGTGCATTATTTATGTATCTTGTGCTTTATGTATATTTGATACATTCTATTATCTGGCTTTTGTTTAGGTTTACATGCTTTGCCTCCTATTTTGAATATATGTCCTAACATCCATGTCTGGGATCCTCAATGGCAATATAATAGGCTGTTGTTGGTATGTGGTTCTTGTAGCGCTAAATTGTTTTTTTTAAATGTTTTGAATCTGTTTTGTTCTCTCATGTGTTGTCCTTAATGTCGTTATACAATTTTGTATATTTTTTGGGTGATCACTGTTTTTGCATACTCCTTTTCTCCTGCTTTTCTACGTGACCTCTGTTCCTGGCACCGACACCGGAGAATCCCCATAGCACTAAGTGCATGCTCTGGGAGGATTCAAGAGTCTACAGTCACAGAGAGTGGCTGCAGATCTGTCATTTGAGACAAGACAACCCTTTAACCCTTTCACAACATATGACATACTTATATTTGTTGATAAGGAAAAGCGTCCTCAATTGTAGACATTGTTTTAATAAATATCAAGGTCGGTCCGCAACTTTGTCCAAGTTTTTAATTTTGGCCCTCTGTGTATTTGAGTTTGACATACTTGGTGTACTTGAAGCATAAGGTAGAATGCATAGAGGAATAAAAGACATAGTGAGTATAGAGTGAAGGGTGTGTTATTTTGATAAAAAAGAAATTGCATAATTGGTTAATTTGACCTTAACCCCTTCATGACCTATGACTTATAGGTATGTCTTAGGTCATGTCCCCACACTACATGCGGGTTCCGGTGCTGATCCCTGTGTGTTTTCCGGCACATGTCAGCTGATTTTAATCACGATCCACCCGCAGCTGTTAACATTAATCTCTGACTGCGGCATTTAACATGCTCGCGCCCATCGGCGCCATGTCACATGACCGAGGGTCGCCGATGGGTTGACATGACAATCCAGGGTCTGCAGGAGACCCCTGTAGTTGTCATTGCCAGATTGCTATGAGTGCCGCCCTGTGGCCGACACTCATAGCAGATGATTATTTTAGCTACACGTAGCAGGGCTTCAGCCCTGCTATGTGTAGCACAAGCGATTGGATGATTGCAGCTTCTAGTCTCCCATGGAGACTATTGAAGCCAGTGAAAGTTTAAATAAAAATGTTTTTAAAAATTTATAAAATGTAAAAGTTCAAATCATCCCCGATTAGCCCCTTTCAAAATAAAATAGTAAAATAAAAAATACACATATTTGGTAATGCCAAGTTCAAAAATGCCCAATCTATCAAAATATAAAAAGCGTTAATCCGATTGGTAAACGGCGTAGTGAGAAAAAAAATCCAAACGCCTGAATTACTTTTTTTGGTCGCCAAAACTTTGCAATAATAAAATGCAATACCAGGCAATCAAAACATTGGATCTACACCAAAATGCTATCAATAAAAATGTCAGCTTGGCACACAAAAATAAACCCTCACCCAGCCCCAGATCCTGAAAAATGGAGACGCTACTGGTCTCAAAAATTGCACCATTTTTATTTTATTTTTCTTTGCAAACTTTGGATTTTTTTCACCACTTAAATAAAACAGAACGTATACATGTTTGGTATCTGTGAACTTGTAAAGACCTGTAGAATCATAATGGCAGGTGAGTTTTAGCATTTAGTGAACATGGTAAAAAAATAAGATTGTGGAATTGCACTTTTTTTGCAGTTTCACCTCAATTTGAATTTTCTTCTGGTTTTTCAATACATATGATGTAGCTTAAAAGTACAACACATCCCGCAAAAACAAGCCCTCACATGGCCATATTAGGAAAAAAATAAGTTATGGCTCTGGAAAAACATCACGCAAAAAACATAAACGCAAAAATGGAAAACCCCAAGGTCGTGAAGGGGTTACAGGGTTTTCTGATCTCTTGCTATGTCTGCAGTCACATCGCCCCACGCTCAATCATCACGTCACGTGTTAGTATTTTACGGTGTCTGCATGCTGACAAAACATGCACGACCTTACTCATTACAAGTGAATTGAGCGAGGCCATGCTCGTCAAGTTGTAATGTGGCCTGAAGTATGAAAATCGCATGCTTGAAGTCACATGACTGCCTAGTCTCACCGTAGACACCAGAGAGTCCTGACAGACTGCGTTTCGTGCGATATGAGGATTCAGAAGTTTGTAGTCACATAGTGACTGCAGACTTTGCGCAAAAGACCTCACAACCCCTTTAAGAAAAGGGATGAAAGTTTATAAATGGAGATCTTTTCGACAATGCCATTAACATTGTTTAATAAGGGGAGACAGTCTGGATCATTTAGAAAGAACTGCCATAACAACATATTTTATTTTACAAATTCAGTTTTTCTGAGAAAAAGAAAGAAGAGAACATTTCTGAGAACAGAAAATGAGCAATCTGTACAAAAAAAGGAAACAAGAAAAAAAAAACACGAAATGACAATGCTAATGGATCCCTTAATGCTAACTAGAGTTTTCTAGCGGCACATAACCCATGATGCAGCCGTCATCACCTCATGTTAAATGGAATATTGCACAATGTCAGCAGATTCGCCGACATAACGATTATTACAAACCTATATTTCCTTTGGATGGAAACATTAAAGAGATGACTGTTTCCTTAGACATCTCTATCAGAGAGGATATACTACACCAATATTACGTGTTAAATACTCATTTTTTTTTGCAAGTACGACATCATGTCAGACTCTTATCCCCCTCCCTAAAATTTAGTGCATGCCCTCCATGGTTCATTATTGTGCATTTATGTAGACACAGTAAATATGGTGTCATTTAAGGCTGAGGCGTGCCAGAATATCAAGCGTAATGCTTATTAACGTGACATGAGATCTCAAGGCTACTCATTAGGCCACGATGTGTCTAATGGCAGCATGTAAATGGCTTCTATCTCCAATGTACAACCCTGTAATGTGTGAGGCCTTATTCACATATTTGACACCCGCTAAACCCCCACTCCTAGGTCTCCGATATCTATTCGTTCGTTGCGTTGCTGCAGTTCTGAGTGAGCTCTGCGCAACAACTTATGAAACAGTTTCCATGTGTTGTGCACGACTGTGTGTTAATTAGCAGAAATAGATTATCCCCCGGTGTGACAGTGTTTGTGGCGTCTTTTACTGCATCTGGAGTGCTGGGAAATTCATGTTTATTTTCATGTATTGAGGCAAACTCTCAGTGTGGCTTCCAGTTATCACCTCAGGGGTGTTTGCATGGGCTAATTCCGCTAGATTTCATGATCACCTCCAAGCACACCGTACTGTGGAGACGCCTGGGTCCCGGAATGTCACAGTGCAGCCAGTTTGTCACCGCAGATGTGGTCACAGTCAGATTTCATCAAAAGAAATTCAGTGCTCTCTCATGTTTGCTTGCGTTTTACGCAGAGAGCGAATTAGACTTTTGTTTGCATACTTTGCCTCATTATCCGAGATGTTTAGAGATCTTCCTGCTGATAAGAACAAGGCTATTATGACTTCTGGCTTATGCATTATTGAATTGTTAGAAATCTGCACAGCCTAAGCCTTAGCAAATTTAATTCTTTTCTGCTGTCTGTACTTAGTCCTTGAGGCCAGAAAAATGTAACAGCAACTGTAAGAACACCCCCTGCAGATGTGTGTGGATAATGATATGCCCATTATTACCTACATATCTAAAAACAAATTATTTATGTTTATTTCACATTATTTATTAGGTAAAAAGCCTTTTTTGTTTACGATTATTTGTAGGACTGATCGTTCCCAGTCATTGCCCAGAGGAAGCAAGTTCAGGAGGCAAATAATCAGCAATAATTTGATTGATTGTCACTGGTAACAGCTTTTATAGTGTACTTATCTATATATATAATTGTCTAAGGGTTTTTCCGTCTGTCTGTCTGTCTTTCTGTCTGTCTGTCTGTCTGTCTGTCCTGGAAATCCCGCGTCTCTGATTGGTCGAGGCCGCCAGGCCTCGACCAATCAGCGACGGGCACAGCATGGCGACGATGATGTCATAATGGAAATCCCGCGTCTCTGATTGGTCGAGGCCGCCAGGCCTCGACCAATCAGCGACGGGCACAGTATCGACGTAGATGTCATAATGGTTGCCATGGCGACGATGATGTCATAAAGGTTTCCTCGACCAATCAACGACGGGCACAGTCTGCCGCGAATTCTGGAATCATCATTGTCCATATACTACGGGGACATGCATATTCTAGAATACCCGATGCATTAGAATCGGGCCACAGTCTAGTAATCATATATTCATGCTTGTAAATAGGGGAGGAGCTGCCAACAATAATGGGATCTCGTCAGTTTCCCCAAACATCCAGAAGAGTCTGGCCTCAGACTCTATAGTCAGGCTTCCTTGGGCTTGATTGACCTCCTCTTCACTTGCCACATCATCAGTACAAGTAAGGAGGCCAGACTGTTTTGTGTAAAGTTGTGCTCCTACCGGACTAGTCCTGGGTCTTTTGTATATTATGAATGACTGAAATATAAATGGCAATGCATGAATAGGGCTCTAAATGTAAATCATGATGGTGGTGGTTTGGGACACTTTTGACAGGCTCCCTTAAAACAAGCCTTTAGGCACCTTTACGACCCCCATATATATTGGAATGAAAGAGCCATTAAATGTGCATGTGGGTCTGCCATTTCACTCCCACCATATGGTTTTGGGGCAGTTTTGATTTTTTCACCCTATCATTTTTTTCTACAAGCAGGTAACCTGCCAACAACTTACAGCACTTTCCCCCAGACATGAATGCTGGACTTTGAAGTCCTTTTACTTGGTCGGATTAGCAGCCTGCAAAGAGTGCTGGGTGACAATATAGCACATTGATCAGCCCTCATTTAATGACATTTGCCTCACATGTTGCATCTATCATGAAGCTTTCATATGATGCCCTTTGCATTATTGATAGCTCATACAAAGTCTTTTACATTATTGTATTTGCAATCAGCAAAGATCAAGCGAATTATAAATTATCATTCGCTTGCTGAACTTGTCCATAATGGGCAATGATTGGGAACAATCATTTAGGCAATAATAGGCCTATTAGAAAAGTGCTTAAAGGAGTTATCTAGGAGTAGAAAAAAAATAAACATCTACAAGAAATGTTATTGAAAATAAATAGCTAAATACATCTAATCAGCAAATCATAATCAGTTTGCCTAGAGAGGTAATAACTATAAAATTAAAATGGCCATCACCTTGTCTGGCAGATGCCTGTCTTAGAATAATAGGACAGAAGTCTGTGAGTGTGTGCAGTAGTAGTCTCCTTTGCAATGATTTTCAAATGCCTTTATTGTTATTTGGAAAGACAGAGCACACAGCAGTGTGAGCAGTCTCTTCTTACCTCAGTGCCCCTGGTATCTCCAGTATTAGATCAGGATGACAGGATGGACAGCAATGTGGGCAGACTCTTCTTACCTCAGCACCGCTGGTATCTCCAGTGTTAGATCAGGAAGACATGGCGGACAGCAGTGTGTACAGTCTCTTCTTACTTCAGCACCCCTGGTATCTCCAGTATTAGATCAGGATGACAGGATGTATGGCTGTATAAGCAGCCTCTTCTTATCTCGGCACCCCTACTAGCTTCAGTATTAGATCAGGAAGACATGGCGGACAGCAGTGTGTGCAGTCTCTTCTTACCTCAGCACCCCTGGTATCTCCAGTTTTAGATCAGAAACACATGGCGGACAGTAGTGTGAGAAGCCTCTTCTTACCTCAGTGTCCCTGGTATCTCCAGTACTAGATCAGGAAGACAGGGTCGACAGCAATGTGGGAAGACTCTTCTTACCTCAGCACCCCTGCTATCTCCAATATTAGATCTGAAAGACATGGTGGACAGCAGTGTGAGCAGCCTCTTCTTACCCCAGCACCCCTGGTATCTCCAGTATTAAATCAGTTTGACAGGGTGGATAGCAGTGTCAGCAGCCTCTTCTTTCATCAGCACCCCTGGTATTTTCAGTATTAGTGGAGTACATCTTCCTACATAGGAATGAGGGTGGAGTTTCCTATTACACATGCTCACAGGCGCCTGTGCTAACATTCTAGGACAGGTTTCTCTCAGTGAAACAAGGTGTCCATTTTAATATTTCAATGATTAACGGCCTAAACAAAACAATTGTGATTTGCCAATTAAATGTATTGAAGGAATTTATTTATAACTAGATGGTGGCCCGATTCTAATGCATCGGGTATTCTAGCATATGTATGTATGTATGCATATAGCAGCTACATAGTATATAGCACAGGCCACGTAGTATATAGGAGCCATGTAGTATATAGCAGACACGCAGTCTATAACACAGCCATGTAGTATATCACAGCCCACGTAATATATAGCACAGCCCACGCAGTATATAACACAGCCCATGCAGTATATAACACAGCCCACGCAGTATATAACACAGCCCACACAGTATTTAACACAGGCCACGAAGTATATAACACAGCCCACGTAATATATAGCACAGCCCACACAGTATATAACACAGCCCACGCAGTATATAACACAGCCCACGCAGTATTTAACACAGGCCACGAAGTATATAACACAGGCCACACAGTATATAATACAGGCCACGCAGTATATAACAGTGGCCACGCAGTATATAACAGTGGCCACGCAGTATATAACAGTGGCCACACAGTATATAACACAGCCCACGCAGTATATAACACTGCCCACACAGTATATAACACTGCCCACGTAGTATATAACACTGCCCACGTAGTATATAACACAGCCCACACAGTTTATAACACTGGCCACGTAATATATAGCCCAGCCCATGCAGTATATAACACAGCCCATGCAGTATATAACACAGCCCACGCAGTATATAACACAGCCCACGCAGTATAGAACACAGGCCACGCAGTATATAACACAGCCCACGCTGTATATAACACAGCCCACACAGTATATAACACTGCCCACGTAGCATATAACACTGCCCACGTAGTATATAGCGGCCACGCAGTATATAACACTGCCCACATAATATATAGCACAGCCCACGCAGTATATAATACAGCCCACGTAGTATATAACACTGGCCACGTAGGTTCTCTGGAAAAAAGTCCAAATGGCTGTGTAAATAGTGAATCTTGATACTCATTCTACATCCAAGATTTCGCAGACTTATTAGTAGCTCTTCCACAATCTCTTCATAGTTGTCTGCTTTCTTATTCCCTAGAAAATTCTGCACCACATTACAAAATGCATTCCAAGCTCTTTCTTTTGTCTCATTCATTGATGTGATAAAATTTGGGTCTCTCATAAGTGTTCTTGTTTGAGGTCCATCAAATATTCCAGCCTTTTTCTTCTCTTCACTAAGACCAGGAAAAGTTGAACATATATAGTTAAAGCATTCTCCACTGTGATTGAGAGCTTTGACGAACTGCTTCATCAACCAAAGTTTTATGTGTAAAGGGAGGAAAGACAATGTCCTTCCTATCCACTAGAGGATCATGGATGACATTCTTATCGCCAGATGCCAAACTCTGTCGCTGAGGCCATTCAGTTTTCACCCAATACTCTGCTGTAGCTCTACTGTCCCAGTAGCACAGAAAGCAAGGGTGTTATCATAACAAATGGGAATTATGCATGATCAAAGAAAACAAAGATATTCTCACATTTATTGGGAGACTAAATGAAAACTAAATTTACCTTAGTGAACTGTATAAACTGGCACTTTTCATACACTACTTTTATTTATCATGGAATTCATGAAAATGGGCGATATACCTATAGCGCAAAAATGTGATGTGATAGAGAAGTTATAAGCTCAGATTTTAATTCAGCACCCTCAAATTAGTCTAAGGGCAGTCCCACACGTCCAGATAATTCCGGTACTGGAAAAATCGGTACCGGAATTATCCATGTCCGTGTGCCCATGCGTTTCTGTGGCACATCAGTGTGGCACACGTGTGCCGCCCCTGTGCTGACTGGGTACCACACGCACCGTGCAGGAGACAGCGCTAGAGATAAGCGCTGTCCCCCTCCCACGTGGTGCTGAAGCCGCCATTCATATCTTCTCTGCAGCAGCGTTTGCTGTAGAGAAGATATGAATAATCCTTTTTTTTTGTTGTTTCTCGTGTTTAACATAAAGATCCATGTCCCCACCCCCCTCCCACCCCCTGTGTGCCCGCCCGCTGTTATTAAAATACTCACCCAGCTCCCTCGCTGGCGCTGCTTCCTGTCCTGGCCGCACCTTCTACTGTATGAGCGGTCACGTGGGGCCGCCGATTACAGTCATGAATATGCGGCTCCACCTCCAATAGGGGTGGAGACGCATATTCATTTCTGTAATGGGCGGCCCCACGTGACCGCATACAGGAGAAGCTGCGGCCAGGACAGGACACTGCGAGGGAGGCGGGTGAGTATTTTAATAACAGCGGGCGGGCGCACAGGGGGTGGGAGGGGGTGGGGACATGGATCTTTATGTTAAACACGAGAAACAAAAAAAAAGTATTATTCATACCTTCTCTACAGCAAACGCTGCTGCAGAGAAGATATGAATGGCGGCTTCAGCACCATGTGGGGGGACAGCGCTTACTGTAGCGCTGTCTCCTGCATGGCACACGGACTGCACACGGACAACGTCCGTGTGCGGTACGTGTTTTACACGGACCCATTGACTTTAATGGGTCCGTGTAATCCGTGCGCTCCCATGAACACTGACATGTCTCCGTGTTTGAGACACGGTCCGCAAAAAATCAATGACATCTGCACAGATGCATTGATTTCAATGTGTCTACGTGTGTCAGTGGCTCCGATACGTGAGGAAACTGTCACCTCACGTACCGGAGCCACTGACGTGTGAAACCGGCCTAAAACTGTTCTTAAAGTCCATGCCAGAAATTTTTTTTTTTTTGTAGACCAGTGTAATTTTTGGAGAAAAAATCGCATCCTTGCATTGAATACGGATCACTGTTCAGGAAATTTTCCGCGTATCTCGGCCATAAAAAAAGGACCGTATTTTTATACGTTGTGTGTGACTCCGGCCTTAAATATAGTGTGGTAATTGTTCTATTAGATATTCTCTTGTTCACAAGCATGATTATGAGGTTTCCACAACCGTGTGTTTGAAATTTCCAGCATAGGGTATGATATGAGGACAAATGCAACTGGTATCAGATAGAGACTTTCCTTATACTATCAATATTTATAATAAAAAACATAAAAAGTAATTAACTATGTTACTCTTTGTTTTTTACATCGTTTTTTTTTATCCTAGATCACACATTTATGGATGATTTCACTAAATTTATATTACATTATGTTTGCCAATTTCATTAAGTGACTAAAATATAAATACATGATGGCCCATACAAAAATGGAAATACAAACAAACAAAAAAAATTTTTTTTTAATTTCAGGATTGTTTTCACCACAAAATTAATTTAAAAAATGGATAAGTTTGGTATTGCGTTGGAAAATAAACTGGCTGTGTAATTTTTACCATACAATAAACGCTGTAAAAATAAAACAAAAAAAAACAATGTTTGAAATATGTTGGATTTTTTTCACAGTTTCACCACATTTGCAATTTTTTTCTCCATTTTACAGTACGTTATATAGTAAAATGAATGATGTCATTCAAAATGACAACTCCTTTTGCAAACAATCAAGCCCTCATTTGTCTCTAGCTCTTAGAAGAAAGAGGAGGACAAAATGAAAACAAACAAAATAAAAATGGTCTGTGGTGGGAAGGAAGAGGTGAATGGTCTAATTTTGACTTATAATGTTAGTAATATAAATAAGTGCCGTACATTGTTCTATAACGCCAGTCTTGCTAGGTACCAAACGCATAGCCTTCTAGTTTGTGTGTCCTTGTATTCAGGATATGTTACACTGTAATAGAAACTAAGCTTTGAGTATAATTTCAGATTTTATTTTTTTTCCCGAATTACAATTTTTCTTTTTTATCACAGTAATATTCTCCTAGCTAAAATACAAAAGGAAGCGAGATTGCGGTGTGTTTTGGATGGCTGGGAGTTGTGTAACAAGAGTTTATGTTCTTATCTCATAATCAAGACGTACTGTGTTGTATATGGCTGCTGACATCCATGAACAAGCAAGTTGAAAGAATAATAAATACTTTTCCGTCTGTATCAGGTTCCTTCCCTATATTAAGTGTGCTCAGGCAGGAAAGGATTTAATTTGTTATGTGTGACCATGGTTCAAAAAATAAAATCCAAAGGTCGTTCCCAGTTACCCTGAAACCTCATCCTTGATACTCAAGCAGCCACTTGTCAGATAGTGACTTGCTCTTTGGCAGTCAAAGAGTACATTCATGGTTTTACATGGCCAATGCGCTGTGGAAAAAAAAGATTGATTGGCCAGCTTTACAAGGAGATTATTTACATGTATTTTGATACACGGACTTCAGGATGAGGAAGATATAGAAAGCTCGTTACTGGATGCATTTCTCCAGTCCTTACCCATTCTCACTGGGCACACCTGCTTTCTTCATGAGTCTAGCATAGTGGATAGTTGTTGTCCGAAAAGACAATTGTAGAAAATAGATAAAACTCTCCCTTTCGCTCTGCTTGTCGAATGGTTTGACTTATTTTTACTTTTACCTTGTCCTAGTAAAAGACAACCTGACTCCAGCGATGTATCACTTAGTTTACTGAGTACAGTAGTTGTGACACAATCAGAGTTTTTAGATGTACCAGAGCTCGGAAAAGTGACCCCGTCGCTTTCTGTGTTCATTGTACAGGGTGGGCCATTTATATGGATACACCTAAATAAAATGGGAATGGTTGGTAACATCAATTTCCTGTTTGTGGCACATTAGTATATGGGAGGGGGAAAACTTTTCAAGATGGGTGGTGACCATGGCGGCCATTTTGAAGTTCGCCATTTTGGATCCAATTTTTTTCCCATGGGAAGAGGGTAATGTGACAAATCAAACTTATTGAGAATTACATGAAAAACAATGGTGTGCTGGGTTTTAACGTAACTTTATTCTTTCATGAGTTATTTACAAGTTTCTCTTTGTTTACAGCCATGTCGCAGAGGTTAACACGTGAGGAGCGGATAGAAATTGTGTTGATGTCTGGTGAACGCAGTACCCGGGTCATTGCAGCAGATTTCAATGCAAGACACCCTACACAAGAAAACGGTCACCATTCCCATTTGATTTAGGTGTATTCAGTGTATTCATATAAAGGGCCCACCCAAAAAAGTTTGCCTCATCACTGAACATAATGTTCTGTGTAAACTGAGGGTCCTGTTCCAATTTTTTGTTTTGCCCATTCGGCAAATTCAGCGTGCCGATCTGGGTCATCCTCGTTGAGATGCTGCACAAGCTGGATTTTGTAAGGGTGCCATTTGTGAGTAGCTATATCCACCAAAAGGATGTTCGACTGATGCCAGATCGGCGCGCTGAATTTGCAGAATATATTTACATGCGCTGATATCACAAGCATAATCGGCAATACTGACGTCGTGTGACGCTTATTTCCCGACCTCTTTACATAGGCTGAGGAACAATTAGCAACACACCACTAGCTGGAAGCCCCTGGGTGAGCAGGGGCCCTAGGCAGCTGCCTAGTCTGCCTGCCCCTAATGCCAGCTCTGCATGTGCGTACATGTTGCATGCATACCAACTTATATTCTAGTTCATTTCTGTTCGTTTTGCTAATAAGTAACACATCGCAGAAATAAGTGTTTCAGTCCCAACGTCATGCTCCCTTCAGTTACATAGCAAAACCTGCTTACAGATTCCCTTTAAATAAGTGTAGTCAAAATAAAGTTCTAGAAACCAATAAGAGTTTACATAAATATACACATATTACTTTTAATATATCAATAATAGCATAGTCCTCCAATTAGCATTAGATTTATTTATTTTGTATATATTTTATTTATTTTACTCACTTATATAGCGCCATTAATTCCACAGAGGTTTACACGAGTTATCAACAGTGTCCCCATTGGGGCTCACAATCTAGATTCCCTATCAGTATGTCTTTGGAGTGTATGAGGAGACCCGAGAACCCGGAGGAAACCCACGCAAACATGGGGAGAACATAGATTAACCCCTTCATGCCGCAGCCTTTTTTTGTTTTTGCATTTCTGTTTTTTACTCACCTTCCTAGAGCCATATTTTTTTTATTTTTACATCAATTTGGCCATGTGAGGGCTTTTTTTTGCGAGATGAGTTGTACTTTTGAACTACACCATTGGTTTTACCATATCTTGTACTTGAAAACGGGAAAAAAAATTCCAAGTGTTGTGAAACTGCAAAAAAGTGCAATTCCACAGCAGTTTTTTGGATTTTTTTTACCATGTTCACCAAATGCTAAAACTGACCTTCCATTATGATTCTCCTTGTCATTATGAGTTTATAGATACCAAACATGTATAGGTTATTTTCTGTGTAAATGGTGAAAAAAAATGCAAAGTTATAAAAAGAAAAATTTGCGTCTTTTTCCAAGACCCGTAGCGTCTCCAATTTTCATGACCTAGGGCTATTTGAGAGGTTATTTTTTTGCGCACTGAGATGATGTTTTTATTGATATCATATTGTTATGGATACGATCTTTTGATCGCCCGTTATTGCATTTTAATGCAATGTTGCGGCAACCAAAAAAATGTAATTCTGGTGTTTTGAATTTTTTTTTCTTGTTATGCCGTTTACCAATCGGATTAATTCTTTTTTTATATTGATAGATCGGGGGATTCTGAACGCGGCGATACCAAATATGTGTATTTTTTTTTAATTGTTTTATTTTGAATGTGGTGAAAGGGGGGTGATTTTAACTTTTATATTTTTTTAATATTTTTGAAAACTTTTTTTACTCTTCACTTGCTTCAATATTCTCCATGGGAGACTAGAAGCTGTGATAATCTGATCACCTCTGCTACCTACAGGCGATGATCAGATTGCCTGTGTGTAGCAGAAATGCTCACTTGCTATGAGCGCCGACCGCTGGGTGGTGCTCATAGCAATCCGGTAATGTCAGCCACAGGGAGCCCACATCAACGAAATGGACACGACATGCGCAGTACATGTAGGACGCATGTTGTGAAGGGGTTAAAGCTTCTTGGGCACACCAGAAGGGCCACCTTTCATCCATCCAAAATGTGAGTATGTCCACTTTTTATTTCAGAATTTTAATACATTTTCATTGCATATGACCAATCAAATGTTATGTGTTTTGTTTTTTTTTACCTGCAAACAAACTATGGACATTTTATCAAACGGGACAAAATTAACCCTTTCACCACCTTGTGATTTTCTGGGGGTTTTTTTGCATTTTTGTTTTTTTTGCTCCCCTTCTTCCCAGAGCCATAACTTTTTTATTTTTCTGTCAATATGGCCATTTGAGGGCTTGTTTTTTTCAGGATGTTTTTTGCAGGACGAGTTATAGTTTTGAACAGCACCATTAAGTTTACCATACAGTATAGAGTACTGAAATATTTTATATATAATTCCAAATGTGGTGGATTTACAAAGAACGTGCAATTCCACAATTGTTGTTTGTTTATTTTAAACTGACCTGCCATTATGATTCTCCAGGTCATTACAAGTCCGCAGATACTCAACATATATAGATACTTTTTTTTGTAGGTGGTGAAAAAAATCCAAAGCTTGTAAAAAACAAAACAAATGGTGCCATTTTCCGAGACCCGTAGCGTCTCCATTTTTCGGGATCTGGGGTTGGATGAAGACTTATTTTTAAGCCCTGTATTTATCTCAGGGCTTATTCAGGCATGGCATCTGAGATATTTCACATACGCAAAAAACATTCCAGGTATCATCAATGTTTTGGACTCAATTTTCATAAGTGTTTGGTCAGTGGCAGTTTTAGGATGCATTCATATACAAATATATGAAGCAGTCATGATTGAGTCAGGGGACCCATGGCCAGTCCGTGCATTTGCAGTCCGATCTCTGACTGATTTGTATGGATGAAGTAAAAATGGACCGGTCATATGGAGTTCTTCAGGTGGCGGTTATATATGGTAACGACCACCTGAAGAAGACAGAACTGTTCCGTTGAAACGCGTTGTGGAAATATTAAATGAAGACTTTTTAATACCAGCTGAACTGTGTCGCTTGCGCTCCATATGACCGGTCCATTTTTACTTCATCCAGTCTTATCCTCTTCTGAGTCATCCGGCCGGAGCTGCAGCGTTCTATCTGCAGTAAAAAACTCCCATCACCAGCTTGGCGCTCCTGTGAAGCCGCCTATTCTGACTCTGTTCACATGATTTGTATGGAAGTCTCATTGTACCATCAGTGATCCGTGATTTTCTTTTATGAAAAGATAAATACAATTACCGAGCTTCTCCTGCACATTACAAGGTTAATCATGGTCAGCACGCGGACTGTACACTGATGTCATCCGAATGCAATCTGTGATTTTCCAGGACCTATAGACTTGTATTGGTGATATCTATCTGGGACTGATAAAAAAACAACATGTGAACAGCCCTATAGAATTCTTGGATTCTTGTTCTATACGTGAAAACCACAGAAAGAACACGTACTTGAAAAAGAGGTGTCTGAATGAGGCCCTAACTAAGATTGTATCTGTATGATCAGCATGTTTGCAATTAGGGTAAAGCTGAAAAATGTATTTGCTGAAGTGTGACCAAACATGTCTGGGAAGGAAAGCTATTTTTCAATGAAGTGTAATGTTCCCTAAGCCTTGAAAGGTGAGCTTCATGCAGCCAAGTGTCATGCAGCAGGAGGACAAAGCCACACCTGTTTTACCAGGACTCAGACAGGCAGGGAGAGGACCGGCTGCAAAAAAAAAGACCCAAAGGAAGAAAAGAGCCATCTTAGATTGCAGCAATTGGTGAGTGAGAAAAGCCAATAAAAACAGTGGGAACAGGGCCAAGGAGCACCTGTCCTCTGTGTTCCTCCGGATACCTTTGTCTCCTACTCGGCACATGTAATAAGCTTACTCCTTCTAAATGGGCATATTGTATGTGTCCATGATTGGATTATATGACCATGGAAAGCAATGCCAGAAGACACTGCTCATGTGCAAAAAGCACTCGTAAGAATGAAGCTTGTAGGTGTAATATATTAATAAAAACATACACTAGAGTGTAGCAAAATGAAGAAAACAGCAAGAAACAGAAAAGAATATCCGTCTTGATTACTGTTATTATGCATTTTATAGGGTAACATATTGCACAGTACCATCATGGCGCAATAAAAATGTGTTTCCTTGCCCCAATGGAGCTTACAGTTGAGTTTAGCAGAGGCACAAATACTATTGATTAAGTTTGAACACTATAAACACGGTACGTTTTTGGATATTAGATGGAAGCCTATGAACTTATGGGTATGAGTTAAAGACTAGATGCTGTATTGTGAAGGATTTAACACTTGGAAACCTCAATCTAACCTTGAGTAACCTGATATTATAGACCATGGATATAACCCTTAATGGCCCGATAGACCTAATCTGTTCTATAGGCAGCAGATTATCAAGAAATAGACGTCGTAAAATTATTTGGCTTGTTCATGAGATTACTAGCGTAACTGATGTAATCTTCTATACTAAGACCAATAATAAGTCCAGCAGTCATAGTTCTGGAACAAACAACTGTGATGACCAGACTGGTCACAGGTATCCTGACCAAACCAGGTCGTCAACCTGATTTATTCTATTTATGTCTGCAACTGATATGAAGACATCAGCTGCATTCACTGTAAAGTGTAAAATGATGATAATTGCAATCATAAACATTGGTACAGCTTTAGATTTAGTACATAACCTCCCAGGAACGACCAACGAGATAGCAAAGTGGATAGTAAAAGAAGGAGAGAGGAGAGGTTTTGCTTTTCAAGGGATTAGGTAACACAGAACATCCACACTAAGGGCCAATGTACAGATCATTTGTGGTGCATGCACAGTCCCCATGGTTACATATTACACATGCTGCAGTGAGAATTCATTAAAACAGGCAATCAAAGGAAGCCAATGCCAAATATTAAAAAAAAATGCATCTTTATTTAGTAATCACATTAAAAGAATACAAACAGAGATACAAATGCAAAGAATAATACCGACATATACAAGTCTGTATCAACATGAAGAGTATATACTCAAGGTCCTTTAAATAAATATCTAGTGAAGTTACAGATTGAATATGTATAAGGTTTGCAAACCAAACCAAAAATTAGAATGCCACATGGACCTGAAGAAAAAACAACATAACTCCAACCAGCTGAATATACACCCTTTGTCTCTCAACAAAGTGTCAAGTGCATGTATATCGTACCAACTGAATATACACCCTTCTAGCTACCCCCCAGGAAGAAGCTAATTTGAAACGACGATAGATGCTACTGCGCAGGTGCGGCTGGCGTCATTTAGACAAATATATATATATTTGTTCAGAATAAATGTATATCACTAAATAATCTAATGCATATTATAGATGTGAACATGCTGCAGCACAGGCGCTGCCGCCTGCCTGCTGAATCTGATTTTTTTTTTCAATACATATTATATTCACTATGTAAAATAGGGGGGCAGGTCAGGGAGGGAACAGTGGCCTGTTATAAGCCATACAGATGCACATGTAAGCAGAGCACTACATAAAGACCCCCCCACAGGCCCACCCCGAAGCATGAGACTCTCATTAAAGGGAACCTGTCACCCCCAAAATCAAAGGTAAGCTAAGCCCACCAGCATCAGGGGCTTATCTACAGCATTCCGTAATGCTGTAGATAAGCCCCCGATGTATCCTAAAAGATGAGAAAAAGAAGTTAGATTATACTCACCCAGTGTCGGTCCCGGTCCTGATCCGGTCTGATGGTTGTCGCGGTCCGGTCCAGCGCCTCCTATCTTCATCAGATGATGTCTTCTTGTCTTCACGCTGCGGCTCTGGCGCAGGTGTACTTTGTCTGCCCTGTTGAGGGCAGAGCAAAGTACTGCAGTGCGCAGGCGCTGGGCCTCTCTGACCTTTCCCTGTGCACTACAGTACTTTGCTCTGCCCTCAACAGGGCAGACAAAGTACGCCGGAGCCGCAGCGTGAAGACAAGAAGAGGACGTCATCGTAAGAAGATGGGAGGCCCCGGACCGGACCGCGACCCCATCTTACTGGGACCGCCTCTGGGTGAGTATAATCTAACCTCTTTTTCTAATCTTTCAGGATACATCGGGGGGCTTATCTACAGCATTACAGAATGCTGTAGATAAGCCCCTGATGCTGGATGGCCTCACTCTGGGATTCTGGGAGGCTTCTTATAGCCATTCTCTGTCGCTTATACTCAGACCCTTGGCCGAGTGTGTGTGACCGTATTGTGCCTGTGCCTTGTGACTGTGCTACTTTATGCTTGTCTGGTTCTGATCTGGTTCTGTCCCCATTTAGAGTTCTGTCTGTCCCTTTAGTACTGCGCTGCTATCTCCGTGTATGACTCCTTGCCTATGTTCTGACTATTCTCTGCTCGCCCCTTCTGTACCGCGCCGCCCTCTCCGCGTATGACCCCCATTTTTACGACTTAAGTTTTCCTCTCCTCTACTTCAGGGTGCCTGTAGAATCCTGCACTTATCTCCAGTAGCAGGGTACTAAGCCCTGCCCCCTGTGGTCACATGATCGTAGGGCCTTCTGTTTTCTGCTACCTTCAGCACGCTGCTCAGGTCCCATCTGCCTGAGCTTTCCCCGTGGCATCTGACCCCGGGCTCTCCCGCAGTGTGGGTGAGTCACCCTGCTCAGCCGTGGCAGCACGCCGGTGCTGACAGGATCCTGATACTTCTGGGGCTACCAGGGTGAGCCGCCGAGGAGCGGGGGTGCCATATTCAAGTGAGGGTGCCAACTTCGGCTGGGAGGCAGGGTTCAAATAGGGGTTACTAGGGTGTAGGTACACACACTCCTTTTCCCATGTCACTACCTTGTCAGTTAGAAGTAGGTCAACACATGATTTGCCTGGTGGCATTATACATGTTTTTGTTGGTTGGTTGTTTGATTGCATTTAATAAAGCTTTAACTTTTAATGATATTAGTCTTCTAGTGAGTCTAAACTAATCCTGTTAATCCCAATTTTTATTTTTTTTTGAGAGTAGACTTAATAGCTGTCTTCATATATCTGAAGGGATGTCACAGTGTGGAGGGATCATCCTTATTCTCATTTGCACATGGAAACAGGAGAAACAATGGAATGGAACTGAAAGAGAGAAGATACAGATTAGATATTAAAAAAAAAATTTGACAGTGAGGGTGATCAATCAATCAAACAGGCTGCCACGAGAGGTGCTGAGTTCTCCTTCAATGGAAGTCGTCAAACAGAGGCTGGACAGACTTCTGTCTGAGTTGGTTTAGTGAATCCTGCATTGAGCAAAGGCTGGACATGAAGACCCTGGAGGTCCCTTCCATCTCTAGCATTCTATGATTCTATGACCCGCCTTGCCATAGACGAAAAGAAAGCACATTTATATTCATATACCAGTGAGGCTCAACTGCTCTGGTCAGGGCACTATCCAAGCCTCTGTTTCCCCAGCTCTATTTCCTGCATAGCACCGTCTACTGCTTGCCTACTCCATTGATTGCAATCACTGATTGTGCCAGTGAGCTGACAGTAAGGGTATGTGCACACGTCCGGATTTCTTGCAGAAATTTCCTGAAGAAAACCGGAAATTTTCTGCAAGAAATCCGCATTTTTTTTTGCGTTTTTTTTCCGTTTTTTTCGCGTTGTTTTTAGCATTCTGCAAGCGTAATTAGCTTGCAGAATGCTAATGTTTTCCAAGCGATCTGTAGCATCGCTTGGAGAACTGACTGACAGGTTGGTCACACTTGTCAAACATACTGTTTGACAAGTGTGACCAACTTTTTACTATAGATGCAGCCTATGCAGCATCAATAGTAAAAGATAGAATGTTTAAAAATAATTTAAAAAAATAAAAAAAATGCTTATACTCACCCAGACGATCTCCTCAGCGGCGTCCGTTCCTCTTCCTATAGCTGGTGTGTGCGCGCAGGACCTTCCATGACGTCGCGGTCATGTGAGCGGTCACGTGAGCGGTCACATGACCGCTCACGACTAATCACAGGACAGTGACGTCATCGGCAAGGTCCTTCACCGCACACCAGCTATGAGAACCGAAGCGGCAGCATGCAGCGGTGAGGCGGGAACACTGCGGGGGACATCGAAGGTGAGTATAGGACTATTTTTTATTTTAATTCTTTTATTTTTGGCCAATTATATGGTGCCCAGTGCGTGGAGGAGAGTCTCCTCTCCTCCACCCTGGGTACCAACCGCACATAATCTGCTTACTTCCCGCATGGTGTGCACAGCCCCGTGCGGGAAGTAAGCAGATCAATGGACTCCTAGGTGTGCGGAATCCCCGCAATTCCGCATTTTTAATGAACATGTTGCTTTTTTTTCCGCGATGCGATTTTTTTGCGGAAAAAATCGCAACATTTGCACAAAAAATGCGGAATACACTGTAAATAATAGGAGGCATATGTTAGCGTTTTTTTCGTTTTTATCACGTTTTTATAGCGAAAAAACGCGAAAAAAACTCGAAAAATACTGAACGTGTGCACATGGCATTAGAAGAAAAAAGCGCTAGGCTGGGAATAGAGCAAAGAAGGCAATACCTCAGGAAGTGCAGGAAGGGTACAGATTCCTCTGTACCAGTCTGTCATTGTTAGTTTTGTTTACTGTAAATGATATCTATAACTCTGTATGTAACCCCTTTCTCATGTGCAGCACCATGGAATTAATGGTGCTATATAAATAAATAATAATAATAATAACTTGCTGTATCTTTCAAAGAGCTAAATAGCAATACAAGTGGCCTTGGGGTTGGGGTGCCAATTAAGGGTCAGATTACCATTAAGGGGATTGTGTCCTCAGTAGTGTTGAGCATTCCGATACTGCAAGTATCGGGTATCGGCCGATACTTGCTGTATCGGAATTTCCGATACCGAGATCCGATACTTTTGTGGTATCGGGTATCGGGTATCGCAACAACATTAATGTAATAATGTGTAAAAAAGAGAATTAAAATAAAAAATATCGCTATACTCACCTGTCCGACGCAGCCGGGATCTCAGCGAGGGAACCGGCAGCGTTGTTTGTTTAAATTTCGCGCTTTTACTTGGTTACGTGAAGTCCCGGCTTGTGATTGGTCAGGGCGGCCATGTTGCCGGGACGCGGACCAATCACAGCAAGCCGTGACGAAATTACGTCACGGCTTGCTGTGATTGGTCCGCGTCCCGGCAACATGGCCGCCATTAACCAATCACAAGCCGTGACGTCACGGGAGGCTGGACATGCGCGTATTTTGAAAAGCGCGCGTGTCCAGCCTCCAGTGACGTCCCGGCAACATGGCCGCCATTAACCAATCACAAGCCGTGACGTCACGGGAGGCTGGACATGCGCGTATTTTGAAAAGCGCGCGTGTCCAGCCTCCAGTGACGTCCCGGCAACATGGCCGCCATTAACCAATCACAAGCCGTGACGTCACGGGAGGCTGGACATGCGCGTATTTTGAAAAGCGCGCGTGTCCAGCCTCCAGTGACGTCCCGGCAACATGGCCGCCATTAACCAATCACAAGCCGGGACGTCACGGGAGGCTGGACATGCGCGTATTTTGAAAAGCGCGCGTGTCCAGCCTCCCGTGACGTCACGGCTTGTGATTGGTTAATGGCGGCCATGTTGCCGGGACGCGGACCAATCACAGCAAGCCGTGACGTAATTTCGTCACGGCTTGCTGTGATTGGTCCGCGTCCCGGCAACATGGCGCCGTGACCAATCATAAGCCGGGACGTCACTGGAGGCTGGACACGCGCGCTTTTCAAAATACGCGCATGTCCAGCCTCCCGTGACGTCACGGCTTGTGATTGGTTAATGGCGGCCATGTTGCCGGGACGCGGACCAATCACAGCAAGCCGTGACGTAATTTCGTCACGGCTTGCTGTGATTGGTCCGCGTCCCGGCAACATGGCCGCCCTGACCAATCACAAGCCGGGACCTCACGTAACCAAGTAAAAGCGCGAATTTTAAACAAACAACGCTGCCGGTTCCCTCGCTGAGGTCCCGGCTGCGTCGGACAGGTGAGTATAGCGATATTTTTTATTTTAATTCTTTCTTTTACACATTAATATGGTTCCCAGGGCCTGAAGGAGAGTTTCCTCTCCTTCAGACCCTGGGAACCATCAGGAATACCGTCCGATACCTGAGTCCCATTGACTTGTATTGGTATCGGGTATCGGTATCGGATTGGATCCGATACTTTGCCGGTATCGGCCGATACTTTCCGATACCGATACTTTCAAGTATCGGACGGTATCGCTCAACACTAGTCCTCAGTAAATGTTTAAATCAGGAAATTGAGCTGGAGAAACAGAGGCCTGGGTAATGCTCTGACCAGATCAGTTGTGCCTCCTCATTGGGAAATGAAAAAAATATTTTTTGGCTATGGAGAGGCGGATTTTTATAAATAATGGTATAAATTGACTTAACGTCCAAACAGCTACATGACAATATAAGTGGCTTTGGGGGTGCAGTGATTAAGGGTCTTGACGGATTCCCTTTAAGGAGATTGTATAATCAAAATGTTTCAATCAAGATTTTATGTTAAATATATATTATTTTTGATTGTGTTGTACTTCAATTTTCCATTCTATGTAATGTATATACAGTATATAAAAAAATAATTTGAAATCTTGCATTTTTCACACTGGCCACCCAGCCTATTGCTAGACTTACGTTTCCTGTTCTTTATGAATGACTTTTCATCACAAATGGAATTCCAATGAAAGGAAAGACCTGAATATACAGTAGATAACACAGCATCTAACATTCACAATAGATCCTAATGACAGCTCACCTCCTACCCCAACCTTCACTTATGCCCAGATCACAGCATATCCAGAAAATACTTCTATAGAAGTTAATGGGGTTGAAACAGTCTATTGCTCTATGGCTCTAGATTTCATGACTAGGTTATCAGGGGAAATAATGATCCATAATGTCTGGCAGCGTCTTTCTCATAGACAACAGAGGAACAGCTTCTATGTTTGGGAGAGTCTGCCGGCTCAACAATCACCATAGTTCAGCCAACAGCTATCTAAGGTGTAGACTGCCCGTACCCCAAATTATAAAAATCCTCCCCCGTTCTCCCGACACGAGAAAGAACCACACAACATTTGAATTCAAAACTTTTATTTGGAAAGTAACCATGTCAACATCTCTCATCTTATATATATATATATAACAACCCTGTTTTGTTGGAGGGGTAAGGTCGCAGCTCTTTCCATTAAACCACCGGAAGTTGTGGGGATATGCTGCCGGACTCCCGGCACATGTTACCCATCTTGCTCTTCCGCCAACTGTTGCAACTTTCATAAACTTTAATAACTTTCTAACCAATTCCAACCAAAAAAATTAAAGGAAACATCAAAAATGGGAGGGAGGGGGTGGGCAGCTCAAAGAATCCGCTGTTCAAAGAGGACGAAAAACACCTCAGGCACCACTTAATATACTGTGCCAACGGAAGTAAAACACTTGAGCCGGAAGTGACCCATGTAGACAAAAGGAAGGGGGGGGTTGTAAATGTTAACTCTTTCAACGCGTGCCGGAGAACGGGAACAGGAAACATCGTATAAACAGTCCAGCCAGTCAGGGGGCCTCCGGCAAATAAAGCCGGGCCCCCGCATGGGGCTTAATACATCCTCTTCTGTGTGATCACTACATGACCTGAAGTCATGCTCCTATATCCGAGGTTCTTGCTATGAAAATATAGGATTTAGGGCTCATTCAAACATCCATACCAATCGGTCCAAGCACGAACCACTAACGCATGGATTGCCGCAGCTCTCCCAACCTGAGCATGACAGCTTCATATATTTCTATGAAGCTGTCATGCTTGGGTCAGGTGACCCATTGCCTGTCTGATCTCAGACAGACTTGCACCGATGACTGAATAAGCTTTTAAACTTAGAAGATTGGGGGAAATATGGCAAATTCCATCCCTGCTATCCCACCACATACTATAGGTGACTACTAGTGTTGAGCATTCCGATACTGCAAGTATCGGGTATCGGCCGATACTTGCTGTATCGGAATTCCGATACCGAGATCCGATATTTTTGTGATATCGGGTATCGGTATCGAAACAACATTAATGTAAAAATGTGTAAAAGAGAGAATTAAAATAAAAAATATTGCTATACTCACCTCTCCGACGCAGCCTGCACCTTACCGAGGGAAGCGGCAGCGTTCTTTGTTTAAAATTCGCGCTTTTCTTTCCTTTACGTGGTCCCGGCTTGTGATTGGTTGCGTGCCGCCCATGTGACCGGGACGCAACCAATCACAGCAAGCCGTGACGTAATTTCAGGTCCTTCAGGATTTTAAAATTACGTTCCGGCGTTGTGATTGGTTGCGTCGCAGTCACATGGGCGACACAACCAATCACAGCAAGCCGTGACGTAATTTCAGGTCCTTAAGGATTTTAAAATTACGTCCCGGCTTTGTGATTGGTTGCGTCGCAGTCACATGGGAGACGCAACCAATCACAAGCCGTGACGTCACGGGAGGCTGGACACGCGCGCATTTTAAAATGGGCGCGTGTCCAGCCTCCCATGACGTCCCGGCTTGTGATTGGTTGCGCCGCGATCAACCAATCACAAGCCGGGAGGCTGGACACGCGCGCATTTTAAAATTTTAAAATGTGCGCGTGTCCAGCCTCCCGGCTTGTGATTGGTCGACCGCGGCGCAACCAATCACAAGCCGGGACGTCACGGGAGGCTGGACACGCGCCCATTTTAAAATTTTAAAATGCGCGCGTGTCCAGCCTCCCGGCTTGTGATTGGTTGATCGCGGCGCAACCAATCACAAGCCGGGACGTCACGGAAGGCTGGACACGCGCCCATTTTAAAAAGCGCGCGTGTCCAGCCTCCCGTGACGTCACGGCTTGTGATTGGTTAATGGCGGCCATGTTGCCGGGACGCGGACCAATCACAGCAAGCCGTGACGTAATTTCGTCACGGCTTGCTGTGATTGGTCCGCGTCCCGGCAACATGGCGCCGTGACCAATCATAAGCCGGGACGTCACGGGAGGCTGGACACGCGCGCATTTTAAAATGGGCGCGTGTCCAGCCTCCCATGACGTCCCGGCTTGTGATTGGTTGCGCCGCGATCAACCAATCACAAGCCGGGAGGCTGGACACGCGCGCATTTTAAAATTTTAAAATGCGCGCGTGTCCAGCCTCCCGGCTTGTGATTGGTCGACCGCGGCGCAACCAATCACAAGCCGGGACGTCACGGGAGGCTGGACACGCGCCCATTTTAAAATTTTAAAATGCGCGCGTGTCCAGCCTCCCGGCTTGTGATTGGTTGATCGCGGCGCAACCAATCACAAGCCGGGACGTCACGGAAGGCTGGACACGCGCCCATTTTAAAAAGCGCGCGTGTCCAGCCTCCCGTGACGTCACGGCTTGTGATTGGTTAATGGCGGCCATGTTGCCGGGACGCGGACCAATCACAGCAAGCCGTGACGTAATTTCGTCACGGCTTGCTGTGATTGGTCCGCGTCCTCGCAACATGGCCGTCCTGACCAATCACAAGCCGGGACTTCACGTAACCAAGTAAAAGCGCAAATTTTAAACAAACAACGCTGCCGGTTCCCTCGCTGAGGTCCAGGCTGCGTCGGAGAGGTGAGTATAGCGATATTTTTTATTTTAATTCTTTCTTTTACACATTTATATGGATCCCAGGGCCTGAAGGAGAGTTTCCTCTCCTTCAGACCCTGGGAACCATCAGGAATACCGTCCGATACTTGAGTCCCATTGACTTGTATTGGTATCGGGTATCGGTATCGGATTGGATCCGATACTTTGCCGGTATCGGCCGATACTTTCCGATACCGATACTTTCAAGTATCGGACGGTATCGCTCAACACTAGTGACTACTAGTATATCTCTCAACAAACATAATGCCATTTTGTATTTTCTGTTGGTGAGATAGTTAAATACTATAAGCAGGTAATTGAGAATGCTAGGGAATATACATAATTATACTGAATGACAGATGTGTCATTTTGAGTTTGATGCTTGTCTTTAAACAATATGTAATTTAACAGAATAAATAATAACATCCAAAGAAAAATGACAATTTTATGATACTTGAATCAAGGAATAATATTATGAAAACATGTGAAACAAGGTAGATGAATACACCAATAAAGGGAGAACGGTGGGAGGATTAGTTTGGTTTTGCATTAGTGAGTCTGCAGAAATTACATATGCTACAAGTTGTATACATTTCTCTATATTTCATTCATGTCATTGACAATATAGGACAAATATAATCACATTCTATAGTAACAATAATACATATTATCATTCAATTACTGTTGTTTTTATTTATTATTAATTGCCAATAAAATGTAGTCAGTGACCATCTTCAAGAGGGACATAACATTAGCCCTGGCAAATTAGAGATTTTTAAAGAGTGCCTATCAACAATTTGGGGCTGCCCTTTTTATTTAGTAAAAGTTGTCAGTCCCACACATGTGATATTTCTAAATATCATCTAATAAAAAACATCTCAGAAAGGTCCATAATGTCCCCCAAAGAGCTTGACTTTTGCTAGAATGTTTGAGATCCCGGCATGTAAAGTGAGATGACACTACTCTCTACAGCTGCTCAGTTTTTGCAGTAATCGAACGCTACTACATACTTTACTAAGACGGTACTAAATCGGAACTGCGCTAATAATGTTAATGTTTAGTAACAGCTCAGTAAAGTATGCGGAAACTCATGGTTAGTTATGGATATTTAAAAAAATCACCAATCTGGGGCAGCCCAATCCTATTTAACAAAAAGGTCAGCCCTAGATTGGCCATACTTGGTACTCTTGAGATTGTTACTCTTTAAATCTCACACCAGGACCACTCTTGGAATGTCTTCTCCTGGGTGGTGTTTACGTTAACTCAGACCTTTTTGGCGCCGCAAAATGTCAGAATTTGCCTTAATTGTTTGGCAACTTTTTGAAGTTCTTGAATTTCTGGCAACTTCTGGACTGTTAGCAATTGTGATGTAAATGGATTCTCTGCCAATGTATGTGACCCAAGGGTCTCTAAGTGAGGGTCAACTAAGGGTATAATAAAAGACATACAGCCTCTCAAATTAGATTGTCATGATGTGTGTACTTAGTAACCAGTCTACTACTTTATCAAGTCGTGAAGTTTGGACAATGCTTTGTTATAACATATAAACATTGCGGAAGAATTACATGGTAATTTTTTTCTACAACATGTAAAATAAAATTCACTGAAAATGAGATCCAATTACAACATATGACTGCCATATACTGGAAACAAGTACTTAAAATAACAGTTCTCCACAAGATACATAAAAGCTATACAATATAATGCAGCAAAACCCACACACCTATCACTCCTGAGAGAGGTACTTTCCTAGTATTCTAATCTGCAGACATACAAGCCTTCTGTAAGGTGCCACTCACATAGTTATGTGTAGTGCACAATACTGGCTAGCAGCCTTTTGGTGTTTTCAATACTATTAGCACCTTTAAGTACACACCTCAGGGGAGTGGCACCTTATTCTGTCAAAACGTCATAAGGCCAAGCTGAAGCCTGCAAAGGTGAACCACATACCGCGGTACTTTAAAGTTTGTGATACTTCAGAATTTTACATATTTCTTCTCAAATTTGACCTTAAACTGTATCAGATTTTCACACAAGTCCTAAACGTAGATATAGAGAACCAAGTGAAATAAAAATGAGTCAAAAATATTAGACTGCCATTTTTTTAAATGAAGGAAATCATCCACTCACATGGCTGTGAGTGGCAAAAGTATGTGAAGCTTTGCTTTCAGTATCTGGTGTGACTGACCCTCTTGAACAGCAATACCTGCTCCTAAACATGTCCTATAATTGTTTATTAGTCCTGTACATCAGCTTGAAAGAATTTTAGTCCATTCCTCCATTCAAAGGAGTTTCAACTCTGTTATGTTGGTGGGTTTTCTCTCATGAATCCTTCCACAACATTTTTACAGGAGTCAGGTCAGAACTTTGAATTTACCACTTTAACTGTATTCTTCTGGCCGATGTACTGAATGCACAGATTTGGGGACAAAATTTACTTTATTCCTTACAGCACTGTGAATGTAAGCATGCCCCAGTACTGCGACTGACAGGGTACCTTTACACTAAACGATTTACCAACGATCACGACCAGCGATACGACCTGGCCGTGATCGTTGGTAAGTCGTTGTGTGGTCGCTGGGGAGCTGTCACACAGACAGCTTTCCAGCGACCAACGATGCCGAAGTCCCCGGGTAACCAGGGTAAACATCGGGTTACTAAGCACAGGGCCGTGCTTAGTAACCTGATGTTTACCCTGGTTACCATCGTAAATGTAAAAAAAACCAAACAGTACATACTCACATTCCGGTGTCCGTCAGGTCCCTCGCCGTCTGCTTCCCGCACTGACTGTGAGTACCGGCCGGAAAGCAGGGCACAGCGGTGACGTCACCGCTGTGCTCTGCTTTTACTTTACGGCCGGAGCTCACAGTCAGTGCGGGAAGCAGACGGCGAGGGACCTGACGGACACCGGAATGTGAGTATGTACTGTTTGTTTTTTTTACATTTGCGATGGTAACCAGGGTAAACATCGGGTTACTAAGCACGGCCCTGCGCTTAGTAACCCGATGTTTACCCTGGTTACAAGCGAACGCATCGCTGGATCGGTGTCACACACACCGAACCAGCGATGACAGCGGGAGATCCAGCGACGAAATAAAGTTCCAAACGATCTGCTACGACGTACGATTCTCAGCGGGGTCCCTGATCGCTGCTGCGTGTCAGACACTGCGATATCGTAACTATATCGCTAGAACGTCACGGATCGTACCGTCGTAGCGACCAAAGTGCCACTGTGAGACAGTACCCTTAGTCATAGTGCTATGTTGACTGATGCCGCATCTTCACTCCTGGAGTAAAGTTTATTTTCTCCCAGGAGCAGCCTTTCTAATGCTATTAACCTGCAAATTAACCCTATATTATGGACTCATGAACATTCCCATTACCTAAGGTTAGAGAGAACTTTAGTTGCTTGTAGGTTACCTTGGGTTCTTTTGTGACATTGCAGACTATGATACAGCTTTTACAGAATTTTCTCCATTTGTACACAATATGTCCGATTGTGGATTGATGGAGTGCAAGAACTTTCCAGATGATTTTGTAACCTTTTCCAGCCCAATGAGCATCAACAACACTTCTTCTGAGGTCTTCAGAAATCTGCTTTGTTTGTGCCAGGATGCACTCCTGCAAATGTGCAAATTGTGAACATCAGACTTTAACAGATCTCTGTTTTTTTTAATAAAACAGGTTGCCCATTCACATCATTTCATTAACTTAAATTGGCAGTCTCTAATTTCACCTTCAAAATATCTGCTATTCCTAAGGGTTCACATACTTTTTCTACTCACAGATGTGATATTGGATCAATTTCCTCACTTAAAAAATGTCAAAGTCTCATATTTTTCAACTTATTTCTATGAATTACTTCTCTTTATCTGCATTTAGGAGTTCTGTGAAAATTGGATGTAATTTTAGTTCATATTTATGCAGAATTGTGGACAATTCTGAAGAGTACAAAAACTTTCAAGCACCGCTGTGCAATAGTTGATATTTTGTTCAAGCCTCACATGCCGTGTTGTCGAGATGCTGCAATTTTGCACCGACGCATGAGGTAGGCTGTAATTCTAGGTTAAAATTTACAACTTTTGTATAGCAGAATGGGCATGCCTTCGATTTGAAAATGGTCACTGCCATTTAGAGGAGAGGTGAGCTCATGAACATTATCAATATCCATATCCGATATGATGGAAAAAACATGTTCTATCTTTTGTAACATTATAGGCTGGTAGCAGAATAAGTCAAAAAAGCTAGAAATGATTCAATCACTGAGATCATATACTGTAGAACATTAGAAGGCATTCTTACAAATCAGTGCTAAGCATGGCAGGTATAACTAAGTGGTAGTAAGAAACCATGGCAATTAATAAGGAAAAGAAACATTGAGTCTCAAAGGTAAGGAAAAAACTTTGCCAGTGTGTGGACAGAAAGTAACAACTTAATTAAAATCAGATAATTGAGTAAAGGAGCAGAACGACAAGTAAAACACAAACAAATTGAGGAGGGACATTATCGGAATCATTTTTCTACTTTGAACATAATTAATGTATGGAATGGTCTGTCAGGCACTGCTGCCAAGACAAAGGCGTGGGTCATTCCTGAACAATTGGACACTCATATAGGGGAAATAGAGAGCTAAGATGGGATATGCTTCATTGAGCCTAATAGCTCTATTTCATTTTAAAACATTTCTTTGATCCGGTCGCTAATGTATTTTAGAAGGGCTGTTACACTATACATTGATATATAATATCCCTTTTATCTCTTGTTCTCATGCTTGACTGCAACCATTGGGTGTCACTGGACCAACATCTTATCGGTAACTCTTTTACTGCCAAGTCAGATAACTTCAGAACTGTAAAGTCTCTTGCAGTTCTTTAATGCCATAATCATGTGCATTGCCTGAGTTGAGAAAAACCTGCACAAGCCTTAAGAAGGCAGAGAGACACATGGCACCTTTGCCAATTTTTTGTCTAAAAGGTGGGTACTGAAGATTAAATTAGAATAATTTACATAATAAATAAAACAATATATTAAAATATTTATGTAGTAAATGTAATAAAGCGACGTTTATTTTGTATGACTAACATTTAATGTACAACAGATAAACTAAGAATTATGATCATTTTTTGTAGAAAGTTTTCTACTCTAAATAATGACAGTAGTGTTGCCTATTGTTAAAAAAGCACACCTCTCAAAAAATTTGAACTAGATAAATTAGAGATTAAAACCCATAATTTGTCTATGGTTAATTTTAAAGGTAAATTCTACTTTAGGAAACCAGTGTCACCATTCCTTATATGGAAAAAAAGGAAGTTTTTTCAGCTCACACTTAGTTGATTCCCAATGAACTTGATGGAATGAAGCACGGGATCACGTCACTGCCCGACGCTGAGTCAAGATGCTTATATGTAGAGAAAGATCCAGCTTCAGCAGGTAAAATCAGAAGTCTTTATTAGATCCATTAAAATGAACATTCTCTGAACGTGTTTCGAACATTCAGTTTTCTAAGAACACACGGAGTGTTCGAAAATCATTCAGTTCCCTATTCCTCTGGCACCCTTCCTTCTTTTCTTATATCGGTCATCACAACCATTTATATCACAACAAGAGAATATTAATTTTAATGGATCTAATAAAGACTTTTGATTTTACCTCCTGAAGCTGGAATGCAAAAAAAGTTGACATTCTCTTTTTATTGGAAACTTATCTCACTACTGCCATAAGTCCATCATTCCCAACCAATGCTCACCTACTCTAGGATCCTTGATAGCCCATTCCCTATTGTTCCTTGTCTGAGAACAATGTTCCAAGGTTCCAATATGTGCAAAGGTATTTTTCGAGTTGTCTTCTGTTACCAACCCAGCTTCTATTTTTCCTGGCCTTGATTTTTGTCTGCTGCCTGCCCTGACCTCTTGCCAGTTTATCGTATCGAATGAACTCCTTCTGTCCTGACTCTGGCTTGTCTTGACTACCCATCACGGATCTTCTTTTGGCCCTACATTTTAGATAGAATTATTTGTTGCTAATGGAGACTACTCTTAGGTTGTATCCTGAGGAAACCCTGCAGTGAAGTATAAATGCTTGTAAATGAGTTTAAGGGAGGCTAGTAGGTGATCTTCCACATTTTAGCCCCAAGCCAAATTCGTGAAACCCAAGGAGTCCACTTGTACCGGGTAGGACTGACATCAACTTCTTTGACTCTTATGATATTTCTGAGTGCCACCTCATTGAAGTGAGCTGCAGAAAAAAACATCTTAGACCACATCACTTTTGAAATTCCTTTTTTTGTTCTTTTTTTAAGAGGGTGCCATAAGTTATGGTAATTACTGGGAGAAATGTCTCTAGGACCACTAAGGATCAATAGTATACTTTATGGGAACACAATGATGTTCAATTTCCTTGTAGCTACATAGGAATAGAAATGTCTGTTGAATTTTTAAAGAGTACCTGCATAACTTTTCTGAATAAGCTGTCATGTGTGTAGAAGAGGAATAATCTTGTTTCTGGCCATAAGACTTGTATCCTGCATTTTTTTTAATCAGTTTTTCCCTCCAGTTTTCAGTTCTCCCTAAGCCAGTGTGAGAAGGCTAGTTGGTATGATGTCTCCCATGCTCTGCACACAGAAACAGAAATTCCTGCTACCTCTTTCTCTGGGTAACATACAGAAACATCAGCTGCATGGAGTACAGTATACAGCGTAATGGAAGGCAATAAGTAGCAGTACTAAGCTGTGTAACTGAATTTAGCACTGAGTGTTCCTCCCTCCTTCCTTCTCTATAGAGTTTAAAAGGAACCGTAATCTGTTACTTCAGTGAGCTTGCAGGTGATTTTGATGGATTTTAACTGGTTTTTTTTAGAGTGAATGGTGAGTTCAGGAACTAGAGGGAGAAGTAGTGGCTCATAAGTGGAGAAATAAGTAGTTTCTTATTTTTACTTGTACTATTGTTTCATGCAGAGTTTATTGAAATGTCAGTGACCATTTAAAGATGATTCTTCTACACAAGACAACCACTTTCAGTAATCACTAGACAGACACCTGTTTATTTTTGAATCTGGTACATGTGTCAATTTGATGGATGTGGAATTTGGAAATCATTCTTAATTTAATAATGTTATTCAGCTCCTTTAGTTTCGGTTCGCATCTGCATTGCAGGATTCATTGTAGATTCTGTAATTTTTACCTGAACAAATAGATATTTTTCAAGTAAGGCTGGAGTCACACTAGAGAGGAATACGGATGAGGGAGAGGCGCAAAAACAATGCATTGCACGCGGACCAATGTTTCTCTATGGGGCAGCTTCCATCAGGGGTGGCTGGGGGCAGTGTTGTGAACTATATTTCTTGGCTCCCTCTTGTGGTCACTAGCGGTATTACACTTGGATCATCTTTCTCCAGGTTGGTACCCACCTGGTTCGTTAGGCCTTGGGTGTTCCTATTTAGACTTCCTGGAAACTCAGTCTAGTGCCTAGAATCGATGTAGTCAGTCTATGTCTGTTTTCTCCTGACTCCTGGTCTCCTGTTCTTTGCAAGATAAGCTAAGTCCTGCTTTCTTATTTTTGTTTATTCGCTTTGCTTCTATTTTGTTCCAGCTTGTTCATAATGTGATTCCTGATTTTTGCTGGAAGCTCTAGGGGGCTGATATTCTCCCCCCACACCGTTAGTCAGTGCGGGGGTTCTTGGATATTCAGCGTGGATATTTTTGTAGGGTTTTTGCTGACCGTATAAGTCCGCTTCCTATTTTCTGCTATTAATTAATGGGCCTCTCTTTGCTAAATCTAGTTCATTCTTATGTTTGTCTTTTCTTCTTACCTCACCGTTATTATTTGTTGGGGGCTTGTATTATAACTTTGGGGTCCTTTCTCTTGAGGCAAGTGAGGTCTTATTTTCTCTGAAAGGGTTAGTTAGTTCTTCGGCTGGTGCGAGACGTCTAGAATCAACGTAGGTACGTTCCCCGGCTATTTCTAGTTGTTGTGCTAGGATTAGATATATGGTCAGCCAAGTTACCACCTCCCTATGAGCTGGTTTTTGTGTTTGCGGACTTAGCTGGAACTTCTGAGATCCTCTACCACTAGGATCATAACAGTATTCCAGGCCAAAAAGTGAATATTTATTGCATTGCAGAAGCGGGATTAAAAGAAAAGAAGTTCTGAGTTTTTTTTTTTCTTCTTCCCCTTTTTCCTCTGAGTGGCTTGAAGCTCTGCTGCAGACATGAATGTTCAGACTCTGATTACTAGTGTGGATCAGCTTGCTGCACGAGTGCAGGGCATTCAGGATTTTGTTATTAGTAGTCCTATGTCAGAGCCTAAGATACCTATTCCTGAGCTTTTCTCTGGTGATCGATTTAAATTTGGGAATTTTAGGAATAATTGTAGATTGTTTCTATCTTTGAGACCGCGTTCGTCTGGAGACTCAGCTCAGCAAGTTAAAATTGTTATCTCTTTCTTGCGTGGCGACCCTCAGGATTGGGCTTTTTCATTGGCGCCAGGAGATCCGGCATTGGCAAATATTGATGCGTTTTTTCTGGCGCTCGGACTGCTTTATGAGGAGCCCAATCTTTAAATTCAGGCAGAAAAAGCGTTGCTGGCTATCTCTCAGGGCCAGGATGAGGCTGAAGTGTATTGCCAAAAATTTCGGAAATGGTCCGTGCTTACTCAATGGAATGAGTGTGCTCTGGCCGCAAATTTCAGAAATGGCCTTTCTGAAGCCATTAAGAATGTTATGGTGGGTTTTCCCATTCCTACAAGTCTGAGTGATTCTATGGCTCTGGCCATTCAGATAGATCGGCGTTTGCTGGAGCGCAAATCTGCTAATCCTCTGGCAGTGTTGTCTGAACGGACACCTGACTCAATGCTATGTGATAGAATTCAGACTAGAACTGAAAGACAAAATCATAGACGTCAGAATGGGTTGTGTTTTTACTGTGGTGATTCTACACATGTTATCTCAGCATGCTCTAAACGCCTAACAAAGATGGTTAGTCCTGTCGTCATTGGTAATTTGCATCCTAAGTTTATTTTGTCTGTAACTCTAATTTGCTCATTGTCTTCCTACCCTGTTATGGCATTTGTGGATTCAGGTGCTGCCCTGAGTCTTATGGACTTGTCGTTTGCCAAGCACTGTGGTTTTGTCCTGGAGCCTTTAAAAAATCCTATTCCTCTTAGAGGAATTGATGCTACGCCATTGGCGGAGAATAAACCGCAGTATTGGACACAAGTGACCATGTGCATGACTCCTGAACATCGGGAGGTGATTCGTTTTCTTGTTCTGCATAAAATGCATGATTTGGTCGTTTTAGGTCTGCCATGGTTACAGACCCATAATCCAGTTTTGGATTGGAAGGCAATGTCTGTGTCAAGTTGGGGTTGTCAGGGAATTCATTGCGATTCCCCGTCGGTGTCTATTGCTTCTTCTACTCCTTCTGAAGTTCCGGAGTTTTTGTTGGACTATCAGGATGTATTCAGTGAGTCCAGGTCAAGTGCCCTTCCTCCTCATAGGGACTGTGACTGCGCTATAGATTTGATTCCTGGTAGTAAATTTCCTAAGGGACGATTATTTAATCTATCTGTACCTGAGCATGCCGCAATGCGTTCTTATATAAAGGAGTCTTTGGAGAAGGGACATATTCGTCCATCCTCTTCCCCTCTTGGTGCGGGATTCTTTTTTGTAGCCAAGAAAGACGGGTCTTTGAGACCTTGTATAGACTATCGGCTTCTGAATAAAATCACGGTCAAATTTCAGTATCCTTTGCCACTATTGTGGGACTTGTTTGCTCAGATTAAGGGTGCCAAGTGGTTCACCAAGATAGATCTTCGTGGTGCGTACAACCTTGTGCGCATTAAGCAGGGAGATGAATGGAAAACTGCGTTTAATACGCCCGAAGGTCATTTTGAGTACTTGGTGATGCCTTTTGGGCTCTCTAATGCTCCTTAAGTGTTTCAGTCCTTTATGCATGACATCTTCTGGAAGTATCTAGATAAGTTTATGATTGTTTATCTGGATGATATTCTGTTTCTTTCTGATGATTGGGATTCTCATGTAAAGCAGGTCAGGATGGTGTTTCAGGTTTTGCGTGATAATGCTTTGTTTGTGAAGGGCTCAAAGTGTCTCTTTGGAGTGCAGAAGGTTTCCTTTCTGGGTTTCATTTTCTCCCCTTCTACAGTGGAGATGGACCCAGTTAAGGTCCGAGCTATTCATGATTGGACTCAACCCACGTCTGTTAAGAGTCTTCAGAAGTTCTTGGGTTTTGCTAATTTCTACCGTCGTTTTATTGCTAATTTCTCTAGCGTTGTTAAACCTTTGACGGATATGACCAAGAAAGGTTCTGATGTGGCTAATTGGGCTCCGGTAGCCGTGGAGGCTTTCCGGGAGCTGAAGCGCCGGTTTACTTCGGCGCCTGTTTTGTGCCAGCCTGATGTCTCACTTCCCTTTCAGGTTGAAGTGGACGCTTCTGAGATCGGTGCAGGGGCTGTTTTGTCGCAGAAAGGCTCTGGTTGCTCTGTGATGAGACCTTGTGCTTTTTTTTCTAGGAAATTTTCGCCTGCAGAGCGGAACTATGATGTGGGTAATCGGGAGTTGTTGGCCATGAAGTGGGCATTTGAGGAGTGGCGTCATTGGCTCGAGGGAGCTAAGCATCGTGTGGTGGTCTTGACTAATCACAAAAATTTGATGTATCTCGAGTCTGCTAAGCGCCTGAATCCTAGACAGGCTCGTTGGTCGTTGTTTTTCTCCCGTTTTGACTTTGTGGTCTCATACCTGCCTGGTTCGAAGAATGTAAAGGCTGATGCTCTTTCTAGGAGCTTTGTGCCTGACACTCCGGGAGTCTCAGAGCCAGCTGGTATTCTTAAAGAGGGAGTAATCTTGTCGGCCATTTCTCCTGATTTGCGACGTGTGTTGCAGAGATTTCAGGCTGGTAGACCTGACCCTTGCCTGTCATGATTCTCAATGGCGAGAGAACATAGCCCAGCATATATGAGAACTAGCTCTTGGAAGATGGAAACTATACTGACCATGAACTAAACCTGCCGCACAACTAGAAGTGGCCGGGTAGCATGCCTACGTTTTTTTATCCCTAGATGCCCAGCGCCAGCCGGAGAACTACCTAATCCTAGCAGAGGAAAAGACAGTCCTGGCTCACCTCTAGAGAAATTTTCCCAAAAGGCAGACAGAGGCCCCCACATATATTGGCGGTGATTTAAGATGAAATGACAAACGTAGTATGAAAATAGGTTTAGCAAAATCGAGGTCCGCTTACTAGATAGCATGAAGACAGAAAGGGCACTTTCATGGTCAGCAGAAAACCCTATCAAAACACCATCCAGAAATTACTTTAAGACTCTAGCATTAACTCATAACACCAGAGTGGCAATTTCCGCTCACAAGAGCTTTCCAGACACAGTAACGAAACAGCAGCTGTGAACAGGAACAAAATGCAAAAACACACAAGGACAAAAGTCCAACTTAGCTGGGAGTTGTCTAGTAGCAGGAACAAGCACAGAAAGGCTACTGATTACATTGTTGACCGGCATGAAACTGACAGAGGAGCAAGGTTATATAGCGACTCCCACATCCTGATAGGAGCAGGTGAACAGAGGGGATGATGCACACAAGTTAAATTCCACAAGTGGCCACCGGGGGAGCCCAGAATCCAATTTCACAACAGTACCCCCCCCCCTCAAGGAGGGGGCACCGAACCCTCACCAGAACCACCAGGGCGATCAGGATGAGCCCTATGAAAGGCACGGACAAGATCGGAGGCATGAACATCAGAGGCAGTGACCCAAGAATTATCTTCCTGACCGTATCCCTTCCATTTGACCAGATACTGGAGTTTCCGTCTGGAAACACGAGAGTCCAAGATCTTTTCCACAACGTACTCCAACTCACCCTCAACCAACACCGGAGCAGGAGGCTCAACGGAAGGCACAGCTGGTACCTCATACCTGCGCAACAATGACCGATGAAAAACATTATGAATCGAAAAGGATGCAGGGAGGTCCAAACGGAAGGACACAGGGTTAAGAATCTCCAATATCTTGTACGGGCCGATGAACCGAGGCTTAAACTTAGGAGAAGAAACCCTCATAGGGACAAAACGAGAAGACAACCACACCAAGTCCCCAACACAAAGCCGAGGACCAACACGACGACGGCGGTTGGCAAAAAGCTGAGTCTTCTCCTGGGACAACTTCAAATTGTCCACCACCTGCCCCCAAATCTGATGCAACCTCTCCACCACAGCATCCACTCCAGGACAATCCGAAGATTCCACTTGACCGGAGGAAAATCGAGGATGAAACCCCGAATTACAGAAAAACGGGGACACCAAGGTGGCAGAGCTGGCCCGATTATTGAGGGCGAACTCCGCCAAAGGCAAAAAAGCAACCCAATCATCCTGATCCGCAGACACAAAACACCTCAAATATGTCTCCAAGGTCTGATTAGTCCGCTCGGTCTGGCCATTAGTCTGAGGATGGAAAGCAGACGAAAAAGACAAATCTATGCCCATCCTAGCACAGAATGCCCGCCAAAATCTAGACACGAATTGGGTCCCTCTGTCAGAAACGATATTCTCCGGAATACCATGCAAACGAACAACATTTTGAAAAAACAGAAGAACCAACTCGGAAGAAGAAGGCAACTTAGGCAAGGGAACCAGATGGACCATCTTAGAGAAACGGTCACACACCACCCAGATGACAGACATCTTCTGAGAAACAGGCAGATCCGAAATAAAATCCATCGAGATGTGCGTCCAAGGCCTCTTCGGGATAGGCAAGGGTAACAACAATCCACTAGCCCGAGAACAACAAGGCTTGGCCCGAGCACAAACGTCACAAGACTGCACAAAGCCTCGCACATCTCGTGACAGGGAAGGCCACCAGAAGGACCTTGCCACCAAATCCCTGGTACCAAAGATTCCAGGATGACCTGCCAACGCAGAAGAATGAACCTCAGAGATGACTCTACTGGTCCAATCATCAGGAACAAACAGTCTACCAGGTGGGCAACGATCAGGTCTATCCGCCTGAAACTCCTGCAAGGCCCGCCGCAGGTCTGGAGAAACGGCAGACAATATCACTCCATCTTTAAGGATACCTGTGGGCTCAGAATTACCAGGGGAGTCAGGCTCAAAACTCCTAGAAAGGGCATCCGCCTTAACATTCTTAGAACCCGGTAGGTAAGACACCACAAAATTAAACCGAGAGAAAAATAACGACCAGCGCGCTTGTCTAGGATTCAGGCGCCTGGCAGACTCAAGGTAAATTAAATTTTTGTGGTCAGTCAAAACCACCACCTGATGTCTGGCCCCCTCAAGCCAGTGACGCCACTCCTCAAAAGCCCACTTCATGGCCAAAAGCTCCCGATTCCCAATATCATAATTCCGCTCGGCGGGCGAAAATTTACGGGAAAAAAAAGCACAAGGTCTCATCACGGAGCAGTCGGAACTTCTCTGCGACAACACCGCCCCAGCTCCGATTTCAGAAGCGTCGACCTCAACCTGAAAAGGAAGAGCAACATCAGGCTGACGCAACACTGGGGCGGAAGAAAAGCGGCGCTTGAGCTCCCGAAAGGCCTCCACAGCATCAGGGGACCAATCAGCAACATCAGCACCCTTCTTAGTCAAATCAGTCAATGGTTTTACAACATCAGAAAAACCAGCAATAAATCGACGATAAAAGTTAGCAAAGCCCAAAAATTTCTGAAGACTCTTAAGAGAAGAGGGTTGCGTCCAATCACCAATAGCCTGAACCTTGACAGGATCCATCTCGATGGAAGAGGGGGAAAAAATGTATCCCAAGAAGGAAATCTTCTGAACCCCAAAAACACACTTAGAACCCTTCACACACAAGGAATTAGACCGCAAAACCTGAAAAACCCTCCTGACCTGCTGGACATGAGAGTCCCAGTCATCCGAAAAAATCAGAATATCATCCAGATACACAATCATAAATTTATCCAAATAATCGCGGAAAATGTCATGCATAAAGGACTGGAAGACTGAAGGGGCATTTGAAAGACCAAAAGGCATCACCAAATACTCAAAATGGCCCTCGGGCGTATTAAATGCGGTTTTCCACTCATCCCCCTGCTTGATTCGCACCAAATTATACGCCCCACGGAGATCAATCTTAGAGAACCACTTGGCCCCCTTTATACGAGCAAACAAATCAGTAAGCAGTGGTAACGGATATTGATATTTAACCGTGATTTTATTCAAAAGTCGATAATCAATACACGGCCTCAAAGAGCCGTCTTTCTTAGACACAAAGAAAAAACCGGCTCCTAAGGGAGATGACGAAGGACGAATATGTCCCTTTTCCAAGGACTCCTTTATATATTCTCGCATAGCAGCGTGTGCAGGCACAGACAGATTAAATAAACGACCCTTAGGGTATTTACTACCCGGGATCAAGTCTATGGCACAATCGCACTCCCGGTGCGGAGGTAGTGAACCAACCTTGGGTTCTTCAAAAACGTCACGAAAGTCAGACAAGAATTCAGGAATCTCAGAGGGAATAGATGATGAAATGGAAACCAAAGGTACGTCCCCATGAGTTCCTTTACATCCCCAGCTTAACACAGACATAGCTCTCCAGTCGAGGACTGGGTTATGAGATTGCAGCCATGGCAATCCCAGCACCAAAACATCATGTAGATTATACAGCACCAGAAAGCGAATAACCTCCTGGTGATCCGGATTAACACGCATAGTCACTTGTGTCCAGTATTGTGGTTTATTACTAGCCAATGGGGTGGAGTCAATCCCTTTCAGAGGTATCGGAGCCTCCAATGGCTCCAAATCATACCCACAGCGTTTGGCAAAGGACCAATCCATAAGACTCAAAGCAGCGCCAGAGTCGACATAGGCGTCCGCGGTAATAGATGACAAAGAACAAATCAGGGTCACAGATAGAATAAACTTAGACTGTAAAGTGCTAATTGAAACAGACTTGTCAGGCTTCTTAGTACGCTTAAAGCATGCTGATATAACATGAGTTGAATCACCACAATAGAAGCACAACCCATTTTTTCGTCTAAAATTCTGCCGCTCGCTTTTGGACAGAATTCTATCACATTGCATATTTTCTGGCGTTTTCTCAGTAGACACCGCCAAATGGTGCACAGGTTTGCGCTCCCGCAGACGCCTATCGATCTGAATAGCCATCGTCATGGACTCATTCAGACTCGCAGGCACAGGGAACCCCACCATAACATCCTTAATGGCATCAGAGAGACCTTCTCTGAAAATCGCCGCCAGGGCGCACTCATTCCACTGAGTAAGCACAGACCATTTGCGGAATTTTTGGCAGTATATTTCAGCTTCATCTTGCCCCTGAGACAAGGACATCAAGGCCTTTTCCGCCTGAAGCTCTAAATGAGGTTCCTCATAAAGCAACCCCAAGGCCAGAAAAAACGCATCCACATTGAGCAACGCAGGATCCCCTGGTGCCAATGCAAAAGCCCAGTCTTGAGGGTCGCCCCGGAGCAAGGAAATTACAATCCTGACCTGCTGTGCAGGGTCTCCGGCAGAGCGAGACTTCAGGGACAAAAACAATTTGCAATTATTTTTAAAATTTTGAAAGTGAGATCTATTCCCCGAGAAGAATTCAGGCAAAGGAATTCTAGGCTCAGACATAGGTGCATGAACAACAAAATCTTGCAAATTTTGTACCTTTGTGGCGAGATTATTCAAACCTGTAGCTACACTCTGAAGATCCATTTGAAACAGGTGAACACAGAGCCATTCAAGGATTAGAAGGAGAGGAAGAGAGGAAGGCTGCAGTATAGGCAGACTAGCAAGTGATTCAATTAAGAGCACACTCAGAACTAGAGGGGAAAAAAAAAAAAAAAAAATTGTAGCAGACTTCTTTTTTCTCTCCTTTCTCAGCCAGTAATTTAACCCTTTTTTGGGCCGGTCAAACTGTCATGATTCTCAATGGCGAGAGAACATAGCCCAGCATATATGAGAACTAGCTCTTGGAAGATGGAAACTATACTGACCATGAACTAAACCTGCCGCACAACTAGAAGTGGCCGGGTAGCATGCCTACGTTTTTTTATCCCTAGATGCCCAGCGCCAGCCGGAGAACTACCTAATCCTAGCAGAGGAAAAGACAGTCCTGGCTCACCTCTAGAGAAATTTTCCCAAAAGGCAGACAGAGGCCCCCACATATATTGGCGGTGATTTAAGATGAAATGACAAACGTAGTATGAAAATAGGTTTAGCAAAATCGAGGTCCGCTTACTAGATAGCATGAAGACAGAAAGGGCACTTTCATGGTCAGCAGAAAACCCTATCAAAACACCATCCAGAAATTACTTTAAGACTCTAGCATTAACTCATAACACCAGAGTGGCAATTTCCGCTCACAAGAGCTTTCCAGACACAGTAACGAAACAGCAGCTGTGAACAGGAACAAAATGCAAAAACACACAAGGACAAAAGTCCAACTTAGCTGGGAGTTGTCTAGTAGCAGGAACAAGCACAGAAAGGCTACTGATTACATTGTTGACCGGCATGAAACTGACAGAGGAGCAAGGTTATATAGCGACTCCCACATCCTGATAGGAGCAGGTGAACAGAGGGGATGATGCACACAAGTTAAATTCCACAAGTGGCCACCGGGGGAGCCCAGAATCCAATTTCACAACACTTGCCCACCTGATAGACTGTTTGTTCCTGATAAATGGACCAGCAGAGTTATCGCCGAGGTTCATTCCTCAGTGTTGGCAGGGCATCCTGGGATTTTTGGTACCAGAGATTTGGTAGCTAGGTCCTTTTGGTGGCCTTCCTTGTCGCGAGATGTGCGTTCTTTTGTGCAGTCCTGTGGGATTTGTGCTCAGGCTAAGCCTTGCTGTTCTTGTGCCAGCGGGTTGCTTTTGCCCTTGCCCGTCCCGAAGAGGCCCTGGACACACATTTCCATGGATTTCAGATCTTCCGGTGTCTCAAGGAATGTCTGTCATCTGGGTGGTGTGTGATCGCTTTTCCAAGATGGTCCATTTGGTGCCCTTGCCTAAGTTGCCTTCCTCTTCCGATCTGGTTCCTTTGTTCTTTCAGAATGTGGTTCGTTTGCATGGCATTCCTGAGAATATCATGTCTGACAGAGGATCCCAGTTTGTGTCCAGGTTCTGGCGATCTTTTTGTGCTAAGATGGGCATTGATTTGTCGTTTTCATCTGCCTTTCATCCTCAGACTAATGGCCAAACGGAGCGAACCAATCAGACGCTGGAAGCTTATTTGAGATGTTTTGTTTCTGCGGATCAGGATGATTGGGTGACCTTCTTGCCATTGGCTGAGTTTGCCCTCAATAATCGGGCTAGTTCCGCTACTTTGGTTTCGCCATTTTTCTGCAACTCTGGTTTTCATCCTCGTTTTTCCTCGGGTCATGTTGTGTCTTCTGACTGTCCTGGGGTGGATTCTGTGGTGGATAGGTTGCAGCGGATTTGGAATCATGTGGTGGACAACTTGAAGTTGTCACAGGAGAAGGCTCAGCGTTTTGCCAACCGCCGCCGCGGTGTGGGTCCCCGACTTCGTGTTGGGGATTTGGTTTGGTTGTCTTCTCGGTATGTCCCTCTGAAGGTTTCCTCTCCTAAGTTTAAGCCTCGCTTTATTGGTCCTTATAACATTTTGGAAGTCCTTAATCCGGTGTCTTTTTGTTTGGATCTTCCGGTGTCGTTTGCCATTCACAATGTGTTCCATAGGTCTTTGTTGCGGCGGTACGTTGTGCCTGTGGTTCCTGCTGTTGACCCTCCTGCTCCGGTCTTGGTTGAGGGTGAGTTGGAGTACGTGGTGGAGAAGATCTTGGATTCTCGTCTCTCTAGAGACGCTTCAGTATCTGGTCAAATGGAAGGGCTATGGTCAGGAGGATAATTCCTGGGTGGTCGCCTCTGATGTTCATGCGGCCGATTTGGTTCGTGCCTTTCACGCTGCTCATCCTGATCGCCCTGGTGGTCTGGGTGAGGGTTCGGTGACCCCTCCTTAAAGGGGGGGTACTGTTGTGAACTATATTTCTTGGCTCCCTCTTGTGGTCACTAGCGGTATTACACTTGGATCATCTTTCTCCAGGTTGGTACCCACCTGGTTCGTTAGGCCTTTGGTGTTCCTATTTAGACTTCCTGGAAACTCAGTCTAGTGCCTGGAATCGATGTAGTCAGTCTATGTCTGTTTTCTCCTGACTCCTGGTCTCCTGTTCTTTGCAAGATAAGCTAAGTCCTGCTTTCTTATTTTTGTTTATTCGCTTTGCTTCTATTTTGTTCCAGCTTGTTCATAATGTGATTCCTGATTTTTGCTGGAAGCTCTAGGGGGCTGATATTCTCCCCCCACACCGTTAGTCGGTGCGGGGGTTCTTGGATATTCAGCGTGGATATTTTTGTAGGGTTTTTGCTGATTGCATAAGTCCGCTTCCTATTTTCTGCTATTAATTAATGGGCCTCTCTTTGCTAAATCTAGTTCATTCTTACGTTTGTCTTTTCTTCTTACCTCACCGTTATTATTTGTTGGGGGCTTGTATTATAACTTTGGGGTCCTTTCTCTTGAGGCAAGTGAGGTCTTATTTTCTCTGAAAGGGTTAGTTAGTTCTTCGGCTGGTGCGAGACGTCTAGAATCAACGTAGGTACGTTCCCCGGCTATTTCTAGTTGTTGTGCTAGGATTAGATATACGGTCAGCCAAGTTACCACCTCCCTATGAGCTGGTTTTTGTGTTTGCGGACTTAGCTGGAACTTCTGAGATCCTCTACCACTAGAATCATAACAGGGCAGATGTTTTTAGCCAGGGGGGGGCCAATAACCATGGACCCTCTCTAGGCTATTAATATCTGCCCTCAGTCACTGGCTTTCCCACTCTGGCAGAGAAATTTGCGCTGGAGCCCATGCCAGTTTTTTCCGTGAGTTAACCCTTTATTTTAACACCTAGAGCTCCCAAATTTTGCACACACAAACTACTAACATTATTAGTGAGGAATATGTAAAAATATAATGGATATTAAATGGTTTACTGTATGTAAACCATGTCTCATATCCTGTTGGGTTTGATAAGGAGTTAGCAAAAGCCGGCAATTGAATTACCGGCTTTTCTGCTATCTTGCTCTGTATGAAATATAAATATATATATGTCTCACTGACATATATACTGCTTTCACGAATATTTGAGCCCATGGATCCATTATATGTCCATTTTGCAAGCCGGCGAGAAAATCTCGCCGTTAGGATGCCATACGGATGCCATACAGATGACACACTGATAATTTTTGGAGAAAAAATCGCATTGAATACGGATCACTGTTCAGAAACTTTTCTGCGTATTTTGGCCGTAAAAAACGGACCATATTTTGATACGTTAGGTCTGACCCGGCCTAAAATGGTGGACACCATGACAGAAAACATATGAACCCCATCATCAGTCAGTGAGGTTTGACATCTTTTTTTGTTCATCATGTCAAGGATCTATCCCAAACATGAATTCTATTTTTCGTTCCCTAATACAGAAGAACATAACTACTAATGCAGATGTAAAATGCTTTTTTTTTACATTGTTGGTTATACTGTGGACATAAGCATGCCATCCGTCCACTGAAAATCATGAAATTCATTCTTTACTTTGGTAGTATCACAGGAATGCCATAACAGAGAGGAGCCAGAAGACTGCATTGTCTTATTTCTCCAACTCCTGCACTGACTAGAAGCATTTCACCTTCATATTAAACAGTGCAGGCTTCTTCTAGCAGTACAGGGGTTAATCTACTCAGTTGAGAGCTCCAGCATGCTTACCTGCCCTAAGGCTCTCAGCTGTTCACCGTTGGCCACTCCCCTCTCCTATATAAACTGTACTCAAGGCAATCAGGAAATGCCAGAGTTAGATTTATTGCTGCATGGTTCAGGAGTTGATTGTGTGTTATTTGACACGGCGTTTGGTGGATTTATCTAAGACTGTTGCTAGGTTTTAGATGTGTGCAAATCCTCTCTTTCTCAGACTTTGGTTTTTCCCATCCTTCACTCCCTGGTGTCTCCCTCTGTCATTTGTGAGTGCATTTTTCTATGATTGGTATTTTCCTTTATCCCTGTATAACCTTGTTAGTTTGGTTGGTGTATCGCCATACACTACTACTCCCTCGGTGGGAGAAGGGAACAGATTGAGGGTGGATTCAGGAGCTCAGCAAGGTTTGTGGCCCCGTACATGGTGTCCTCACCATTAGAAGTAATCCAAGGAACAGGGATAGCTAGGGCACCCCTAGCGTTAGGGACAGGGAAGGAGCCCCTAGCCCTAGGATATCCAACAACAAAGTCGTGACCAGTAGAAGTGCCAAATTAGTAAAATATAATTGCAGGATGTCTAATTCCTACTGGGTTTAGAACTATTATACGTTAAATATATAGTACATGATACTATCAATTCAGTATATTACATTCACGAGGCTCTGGTTCCTATTGGATGAATTAGTGATGGAATTTTCATGCTTCTACAGATACAGCAAAATATATAATAAGGAAAGGGGCAGAAATGTCACTTGCTAATTATCTACAGGGCACTACTGTATGCCCTCTACCTGTCTGTGTAGGTCACATCTACTCTTATTGGATGGGCAGCTCATAAAACTATGCCCTCAGATGCTATAAAATGATTTTCTGTCCTTACGATCTGTGAAGCTAGAAAGGTACTTGGTTTATGGCAGTGCAAACTGTTAGCAGTTGCAATGAAGTGACATTATATAATAAAATGTATTTTTTCTATTATTATGCTTTTTTAGCTTTCTTTTCCTGCTCTGCACTGCGTTTTTGTCTCTGTAAGTACAGTAATATGGTAAGATGTTACATCAGAGATTCAGCTGTAGCTGCTCTAATGATTGTGATCAGAGGATCTGAGATTTAAATTTCTTTAAATGTCAGTATTCACAAAGCAAATTCATAGCACTTTTATCTTTTGACTTCCATAAAGTAATTTGAAATGTCAAAAGAAGTTATAAGGTGTAAAGTTTAAAAAAAAAATCACAAGAAAAATAAAAAGCAAAGCAAACTCTTGACTCTGTGTCAGAAAGGCTTTCTTCTTGCTGACAGTTCTGTCAGAGTGCACCCGTCCTGTATAAAGGACATGCCTTGATTTTACTTCCGCTGGCAGAAAACTTCCTCTGTAAAGTCAAATAAATTGACACAAATTTAGAAGCTGGAAAACTTTGCAGGCTTGTTAATTACCTGCAGAAAGGTGACATTAACATTTTAGCAATAGTGGTAATAATGTATAATTTAGAAGATAAACATCACAGTAAAATACCGATTGTGAGCACGGTTCATGAACCTGGGGTACCTAACACCCCTCTGTAGATATATTTCATTGGGTTTGCCAGCTTGGAAACGGATTATGTCTTCATTATTAGATTGTTCTAATTTGTCATTTACCACAGTGTTGATTGCTGATGTAAACCACTGTAGACTTAACTGAAGATGTCATCACTAGAAATGACATTTTCATTTTATTACCAGTTAGTTTTCTAGTTGGGATGATGATTGGATGCCATGGGGATGTAGGGTTCGATGAGGCATCAGCATCCACTATAATGGCAAATAATAGCTTGAAAATTACAGTTGTGTGAAAACGTATTTGCCCCCTGATTTCCTGATTTCCTATTCTTTTACATATTTGTCACACTTAAATGTTTCAGATCACCAAACAAATTTAAATATTAGACAAAGATTACACAAGTAAACACAAAATGCATTTTTTTAATGAAGGTCTTTATTATTAAGGGAAAAAGAAATCCAAACATAGTGTCCTGTGTGAAAAGGGGCCTGCCCCCTAAATCTAATAACTGGTTGGGTCACTCTTAGTAGCAACAACTGCAATCAAGTGTTAGTTTTGGATCATTGTCCTACTGCTTAACCCAAGTGCCCTTCAGCTTGAAGTCATGAACAGATGGCCAGACATTCTCCTTCAGGATTTTTTAGTAGACAACAGAATTCATCATTCCATGATTTACCACAGTAAGTCTTCCAGGTCCTGAAACAGAAAAACAGCCCCAGAACATCATACTACCAAAATATTTTACTGTTGGTATGATGTTCCTTTTCTGAATTGCCGTGTTACTCCTGCGCCAGATGTAATAGGAGATACACCTTCCAAAAAGTTCAACTTTTGTATCTTCAGTCCACAGAGTATTATTCCAAAAGTTTTGAGTATCATCAAGATATTTTCTGGCAAAACTGATACATGCCTTTATATTCTTATAGCTCAGCAATGGTTTACATCTTAGAACTCTGCCATGCAGGCCATTTTTGCCCAGTCTCTTTATTATGGTGGAGACGTGAACACTGACCTTAACCGAGCCAAGCGAGGTCTGCAGTTCTTTGGATGTTGTAGTGGGGTCTTTTGTGACATCTTGGATGAGTTGTCGCTGCGCTCTTGGGGTAATTTTGGTCTGCCGGTCACTCCTGGGAATGTTCACCACTGTTCCATGTTTTCGCCATTTATGGATAATGGCTCTCACTGTGGTTCGCTGGAGTTCCAAAGCTTTGGAAATGACTTCATAACCTTTTACAGACTGATTGGTCTCAATTACTTTGTTTCTCATTTGTTCCAAAATTTCTTTGGATCGGGGCATGATGTCTAGCTTTTGAGGATCTATTGGTCTATTTCACTTTGTCAGGCAGCTCCTATTTAAATGATTTCTTGATTGTGAACAGATGTGGTGGTAATCAGGCCTGGGTGTGACTAGGGAATTTGAACTCAGCTTCCTAAAGATGTGATAAACCACAGTTAATTAATCTTTTAAAGTGGGGGGGGACAATCACTTGTTCACACAGGGCCCTGTAGGTTTGTATTTTTTTCCTTTAATATTAAAGACTCATTTAAAAACTGCATTTTGTGTTTACTTGTGTTATCTTTGCCCAATATTTAAATTTGTTGGTGAACTGAAACATTTATGTGTGTCAAACATGCAAAAAAGTGGGAAATCAGGAAGGGGCAAACACGTTTTCACATAACTGTATATGCCAATTGTGGATTTTGAAGATATTATTCATGTTTAAAAAGAAAAAAAATGATATTTTTAAATGTTCAATTTATTTTTAAGGAACCCTCTAACTAGTACATTCAACATTATTACAGTGGGATTGTTTGGGGCTCCCATCAACTACCGAAATGGAGTGTTCTTACAGATAGTTTCTCTCACACCAGATGATCCGGCACATTCATCTGAATAGCAATTATGTAGTGCTTTTCTTTCACTGTGGTGACATTCCAGGGCCAAAGTTGTCAACTGTCCTTGTATTTTCTGTGTCTCCTGGGTCAAAATAAGGAGGTTTATGTAAGTCCTCCTCAAAAGTGGGCATGCTTCTGTATTACCAATGGAGAAATCCACAATTTTTGCAATATGCAAATGAGATGTCCATCAGTGTTCCATTGCGCATGGGCCGTCCACTCTACACTTGGACCTGCCAAGTGTTCTCATTACTCTTCTTCCAGGTTTATGTCATGGCTGGGTAGTGCATATGTAATAGAACATGGAAACCAGTGCCCTTAGCAGAGCACCTTAGTGTGTAGAAGCAAGGATAAATAAACCTATCATTCATAGCAAGGGAGTCACTAGGGATGGAAATAACCTTAGGAGGCATAGTCTATTTAAGTGCTTTGGAATTGACAAATCACTTAATTCCACACTTTGCATATTGTAACAATTTTGGATTTTTCTGGCTTTAAAACAATGGATATCAGATAGATAGCCACTGATGTGTTTATCTTTCACTGCCTTACATGCCCATATAAGTGGATTAGGGAGGTTGATCTTGCTGAAATATTCCGGCAACATTATAATGTACACCTGGGAGGCTTCTGCCATGAGGAGAGATGAGCATGAGTGGTAGTCTAAAGTGTCTCTCAATGGTTGGCAAAACATGTTCCACCCATAAAAACTCAGTGGGATGCAGTATGTGGAGAAGGCTAAGGAGCTGAGCCACTTTACATGTAGATACTGGACGGTTATGCTGCATAATCGGCATCTGTCTCTAACTACAGCTGTCGAAGCTGAGCTCAAGTCACTGTTGTTAACTATCTAATGCCATTTAAATTAAGCTGGGCGCAGATGGGTAACCATGGCATCAGTAGGCCTGCTGAAGGCCCCTGTTGCTTCCATTTTGGCTCGCTGATGAAGCTCATCTACAGGCTGGGCTTCATAGGATATCTTTATTTGTCCTAAATACTGCAATACAGTTCTATTACTGTTCTATTTCAGTATATAGTACAAGTGATCAGACAATCGTAGGTTCAAATTCCCTAAGAGGATATAAAAACAAAGATCTAAAAAATATAAAAAAAATCTATGAAAATTATCAAAATAGAAAAAAATCCAGAACTTCATTTTTTTACATCTCATCTCCCTAAAAATGCAAAAAAAAAAAACAAGTTCTCAAACAGCTCCACAAATTGAAAAATAAAAATGTTATGGGTGTGAGAAAATGGTGTCATAAACCAAATTTTTGTTTCCATCTTCCAAAAAAAACATATAATCGCCCGTAATATTACTGAATGGAAGAATCATGTTGACGTATTAACATGTAATTTTTACCATAGAATGAGTAACGTAATAGCAAAACAAACCAAACCAAAACAATGCAATGGTGGAATTGCGTTTATTCACTGAGGGGAGGGGAGTCATTTCGATTTTTGCCCGTCACGCAGCAGGAATGCTGGGATCAGCCATGCTGTACACAGTATATTTGTAACAGGTAACATGTATCAAACAGTAGATATAGGTTTAATAACTGATAACCCTATTTCCATATACTATATTCCTATAAGCTTTTTACACCTTGACTAAACACAATGACTTTTGCTGTCTGCTAGATCCTTGAAGGTAAGTGTAATAAGGAGGGTGATCATATGAATCTTTAAAGGTTTCATATTTCTTCAGGCTAAGTGAGCACATTGTTTCTTGCCAAGTGAGAACCTGTGAAATCCCACATAAAAATGTGAGCTTCTTTGTAGTAATTATTTTTGCTTTATGCCCTGACCTATAAAAGAGGAAAGTAGAAAGTTTTAGTAATCAGATAAAGAAAAGTAGAGAATAAAAATGGGAACAACGCTGTGGCTAACAACATTGCGATTTCACTTTGGATTTCAAAAATGTAAATTTTTGGTTCTATTGTAAAACAACAGAATGTTAATTCTTTTTATGAATTTTCACCACTGATTTCACCTTTTTCAATGTCTAATGTGGAATCTGGGAGAATATCCAGAATAAAATCTGCAAATCTCAGTGGATTTTTTACATTTTTATACAGTCACAAGTGACGGGACAAATCTTTTTGTTTTTATCAGAAGTTTTATTGAGGAACTGCACAAAAAACATTTAAGCTATGTGCACACATTCAGGAATGTCAGCAGATTTTTCATGAACAAAACAAGACTTTTCCCGCAGGAAATCCTCTCGCGTTTTTTGCGCATTTTTATTGCTTTTTTTGCGCCTTTTTTGGTGGATTTTTCACTTTCTTTCCAGAGCTTCCCAATGCAATAATATAGCGGCAAAACGCAAAAAATCCGCAAAATTAATGGACATGCTGCTTTTTTTACCGCAATGCTGTTTTTTTCGCATAAAAAAATGCAGCTTGTGCACAAAAATTGCAGAATGCATTAAAATGATGGGCTGCTTAATTTAAGCTTTCTTAGCATTTTTTCCACGGAAAACGGCGAAAAAAAACGCAAAAAATCCTGAACGTGTGCACATAGCCTTAGGCTAAGGATTTTTCGCGGTTTTTCGCTATAAAATGCGAAAAAACGCATACATTAAGCATCCTATTATTAGAATGCAATCTGCAATTTTTGTGCACATGTTGCGTTTTTTTCCGCGGCGGAATCACATTCCGGAAAAAAACGCAGCATGTTCATTCTTTGTGCAGAATCGCGGGGATTCCGCACAAATAGGAATGCATTGATCCGCTTACTTTCCGCATGTGGCTATGCCCACCATACGTGAAGTAAGTGGATCATGTGCGGTTGGTGCCCTGGGTGGAGGAGAGGAGACTCTCCTCCAGGCCCTGGGAACCATATACCTGTAAAAAAAAGAATTAAAATAAAAAATCATGATATTCTCACCTTCCGGCTTCCCCGGCAGCCTTCTCGCTCCTCGCGATGCTCCCGTTCCCAGGGATGCTTTGCGGCAATGACCTGTGATGACGTAGCGGTCTCGCGAGACCGCTACGTCATCTGGGGTCACTGCCGCGAGGCATTACTGGGAACGGAAGCTGCTGGGGACGCCGGAAGGTGAGAATATCACGATTTTTTATTTTAATTCTTTTTTTTAACATTCTATCTTTTTTACTATTGATGCTGCATTTGACAAGTGTGACCAACCCGTCAATCAGTTTTCCAAGAGATGCTACAGATCGCTTGGAAAACGCTAGCATTCTGCAAGCTAATTACGCTTGTAAAACGCTAGTGTTTTGCGGGAAAACACATGCCAATTCCGCATGCGTTTTACCCGTGGCACAGTTGTGGAATTAACGCGGAAATTTCCGCGGAAATTCCAGATGTGTGCATATAGCCTTAGGGCAGGTTCAGATGGTTGTATCTAAGGCTAGGGTCTCACGACCGATTTTCTCTCATCTGAGAAAAACAATGCTACTATACTAATCAAAGTGTGATCATAGTGTGATCTGATTTTCTCGGATGTAGAGAAAAAAAAGTTTCTTCATCTCCTACATGCAGTATGTCGGTGAATATCGGACTACACTCATCATCCAAGTGTGAACTTATATTTTACATGGACGCATAGATATGAGTGCCATTCGATTATCGGAGACAACGCATGCATGCTGCAATCTTTTCTTTGGACCAAATGAATCCAAGGAAAACTCAGACGTGCACTGCCTCATTGGGTAACATGGGGATAAGTGCCACCCGTCGAAATGATGAATAGCACTTGTCCGATTATTATGGTCGTGTGCATGAGCCCTAAAGATGAGGCAGTCACATTCTCAAAATTTCGACATAATTGGCTCTCTATACAGCTCTGTGTGCTTGCTTTTATTTTAAAGGAGCTGCCTTCTATAAAACGGATTAGAATAGTGCATGCTGCATTTTTTCCATGTGGACCATCAATCCATGTGTAAAGATGTCCATGTGCACTAGCACATAGGCTACAATTAGTCCATGTGCTGTCAGTGTGTGCCCTGTTGCACACATGGGCAGCACAATACACTCATCTGAACAAGCCCTTACCTTATGCATTGCAAAAGGTGAAATCACAGAAAAATCTGCTGAAAGCATTGGTAACATCTGAACCGCATACAACAAACAGATCCAGAATCTGGTATTCTGTTGTATAATTAGGCCAAATGTGTCTCAATACTATAATTCCCAAGAACAAGGTCCCCATTTTATTCTTTTGTATCCTCTTCCATGAGTTATGCAGGACAGTATATATTTGTCTTAGTCCAAATGGTGCATTAATAATTAGAATATAGATAAAAGAGGGATGAACAAATCAATTTGATGTGAATCAAATCTGTGTCAATTTTTTAAAAATTATCTGAAGTCGTCGTATTCTAACAAAATGCAGTTTGCTTTGTGTGACTAGCCTAAAATGTCTGCCATCGTGTAACACAATGCAGAAGATTGCATTGACCAGAGAAAGATCACATGACATCAGACATATCAAGAAGGGTTTCCCCACACTGACTTCCAGCTATAACATCACATGGTATTGCAAAGCCAATCAGGAAGGACTATCATAACCTGTATAAAAGCAAAAACAGAAAATGTAGCAGACATAACATCACAGCTTAGCCATACAGAAAGGTAGAAGAAACCATACAACACAGAGTAGATAACGTGTGAGAGAACAGCAGTGGAGAAGATTTGTGTACGAGCAAAGGAGAAAACCGATTTTATAAATAGGAAGAGAAATGGAAGAGCAGATCAAGTCCATGAGGATTACCAGGGACGGTCAAATACCTGACAGCTGCTTGTATGATCAGTGTGGTTATAGGGCTGCAATTCAAATACCTATTTTTTTTAGCAATTATGCAGAAGCAAGTCGCCAATATTACTGAAAAAACCCTCAAAGTTGGCATGTCAAAAACAGTAGCGATTTTTTTGCACAACTCTAATTTGAAGTACGGTATGTACACACCACACCAATACTGCAACTTGTTGCCACAGTTATTTTGTGTGAGTTTATCTAGAATTTGTTAGTCGCACCTTTGGTGTCCTAGAAGATCCCAGTATCCCGTACATGTCTTTTCAGGGAAGTTTGGAAGCTTTGGAGCATTTTCGAGTTGCAGCAAATCAACTTCCTGCAACCAAATTTTGAATTTTAAAAAAGATTTACTCATTACAGATAGATCGATAGATTGAATTTTGTTTCCACATTCCGAATTAATTTCCTTATTCATTCATGCTATGCAGTCTGGTATAAACTACATTTTCCCCATTTTACCAGCAGTGTGTTATTTTCCTAATATCTCTCATTTGAACTTTAAAGCAAACCTTTTAGAGAAATACAGCAAATCTCTGTTATTTGAATTACATCCTTTAGTTGTAGGAGTATTAGGATATTATTTTCATGCTGATGTAGGGTTAAAAATAAGAAATGTTTGCATATTATATGTAATTATCCATTTTAAAAGCTTTTTCCTCCCTGCACTGTTGCAGCCGGGTTTGTACATTGAAGCAGCTGATCACTATTATTTCCATCACCTTAGTCAGGCATTAGGTGTACACAGGTTTGTTTCACGAAAGTTCTGCCCAAGGCAAAAATAAATAAAATTAAGGTAATGTTGAATCTTGATGAATGGTTGATGTCTCATATAGCCTGGGTCTAAAGGTGCCCATACAACTTAGCTGATGGCCAAATGTCTCATCTAGCTAGAAAACAAAAGGATCGGAATATGAATTCACACTTCCTGATCCTTTACTCATCCAGCATCATGTCTCCAGGTAAGTCCGGAGCTCTTATAATTAGATGGTCGGTCGGTGCAAATGAAAACACGGAGTTTGGTTGGCTTTAGTGTATATGAAAATTAGCTATTAAGCTATAATAGCAGATAAGATTAGTTGTCATGCCCTCTTAAAGTTGAAGAAGGCACAATATTTCTCCAGTCTAATTGCAATGGATCAATTTACTGGTCTAATTGACTAGAAAATTGGACACAAAGACACAAATGTGATACCAACTAACTGAATACTAGAAATCACTCATATCATTTCCAAACACCGATAATCCCATTCAATTGTACTTTTTAATATTACATTAAGTATTTTTTATATACGGTATACATAAAGACAGACTGTAGGATATCCTCTAGGCTTATTTCCAAAATATAGTTTAGCTTTAGGCAATGTTATTTTTTAAATGAATAAAAAAAAATATATTTTGTTTTTTAATGTTAGGGCCTGGAGCCGGTAGACATTAACAGATATACCCAGATGCAATATTTAAAATCTTTTATGAGATGATGGAAAGTATTCCTAATACAATACAGTCGGGAAAATAAGTACTGTATATGATACACTGCTGATTTTACAAGTTTTCCCACCTACAAAGAATGGAGAGGTCTGTCATTTTTATAGTAGGTACACTTCAACTGTGAGAGACAGAATCTAAAAAAACAAAATAAAGAAAATCACACTGTATGATTTTTACATCATTAGTTTGCATTTTATTGCATGAAATAAGTTTTTGATTTGATACAATAGAAAAACAGAGCTTAATATTTTTTTACAGAAACCTTTGTTTGTAATTACAGAGGTCAGACATTTCCTGTAGTTGTTGACCAAGTTTGCACACACTGTAGCAGGGATTTTGGCCCACTCCTCCATACAGATCTTCTCCAGATCTTTCATGTTTTGAGGCTGTTGCAAGGGCAACATTAAGTTTCAGCTCCCTCGAAAGAGTTTCTGGCCACTCCAGGACCTTGAAATTTGTCTTATAGAACCACTGCATAGTTGCCCTAGCTGTGCATTTCGAGTCATTGTCTGTTGTGAACTATACTTTTTGGCTCCCTCTTGTGGTCACTAGTGATTTGGCACTTGGATTGTCTTTTACCAGGTTGGTGCTCACCTGCTTCGTTAGGCCTGGGGTGTTGCTATTTAAACTTCCTGGATTCTCAGTCCAGTGCCTGGCATCGTTGTAATCAGTTCACTTCTGTTTGCTCCTGTCTTCAGGTCCTGGTTCTTTGCAAGATAAGCTAAGTTCTGCTTTCGTACTCTTGATCATTTGCATTGTTCATATTTTTTGTCCAGCTTGTACAATATGTGATTCCTGTTATTGCTGGAAGCTCTAGGGGGGCTGATATTCTCCCCCCACACCGTCAGTCGGTTTGGGGGTTCTTGGATATTCAGCGTGGATATTTTGCAGGGTTTTTTGCTGACCATATAAGTCTTCTTACTATATTCTATAATGAGTGCAGAGTAGGAGGGCTTCTTAAAGAAAAACTAACAGGTCTCTGAGAGCCAGAATTCTTACTGGTTGGTATGTGATCAAATACTTATTTCATGCAATAAAATATGCAATTTAATTATTTAAAAATCATACAATCTGATTTTCTATTTTTTATTTTTAGATTCTGTCTCTCACAGCTGAAGTGTGCCTACGATAAAAAATTACAGACCACTCCATTCTTTGTAGAAAACTTGCAAATACTTATTTACCCATTGTATGTAATCCATTAAGAATTAAGAAATTTAGGGCATATTTAGGGCATTGATGGGCATACCTCTGGATAACATGATCTAATATCAGTCTCTTGAGGAACCTGATGAGGAAACACATCAAGGATGTTTAAGACATGTGTTGATACATACTGATTTCTACTCTCAAGTTTGCTCTTGTATATAATTTGTTACTTATCATAATCCTCTTTATCTAACACCATATATCACATGAAGGCATTGGCTGCACTGTAGGTGAGAGGGATTTTTTTAGGGTATTTTTGGGACAGGCAGTGAAGAGCGAGGGCGCCTTTATTGATCTATATTAGGCAGACAGTTTCAGACTTTTAGGACTATATCTAGTGTCATTAAGGCTTTCTATAATTTACCTGGCTTTTACGGCAAAATTGTATCTGTCTATCTATTTATTTCATTGTTTTGTGTCTGTGTTTTCGTATGTCATTGCCATGTTTTTAAGGTATATGGCTCAGTAGTTAGCACTACTACTACTACTATCAGGGATTCAAGCTTAAGGAGGATAATTTGCATATTCCAGGTGCCTTCTGGGAAAAGCGAAGAGTCTCCCTCAGCAAGAAGATCGTTGGGTACAGCCGGGACCAGCTGCTTGGAAAGCATCACCAAACCAGGGATTCAAGCTTAAGGAGGATAATTTGCATATTCCAGGTGCCTTCTGGGAAAAGCGAAAAGTCTCCCTCAGCAAGAAGATCGTTGGGTACAGCCGGGACCAGCTGCTTGGAAAGCATCACCAAACCAGGGATTCAAGCTTAAGGAGGATAATTTGCATATTCCAGGTGCCTTCTGGGAAAAGCAAAGAGTCTCCCTCAGCAAGAAGATCGTTGGGTACAGCCGGGACCAGCTGCTTGGAAAGCATCACCAAACCGCGCGCCGTACGGCGTGCGAATTTTTGCCTGTAGGACATTATTGCAAGAAAGCTTGGCTGAGTAGATTACACAAGAAGGAAAGCACACAGCAAGTCAGCAGGATCTGGGAGCAACATGGCAGATGTGACAACCTACATGGTGAGCTGCAGCATGTGCTACATGTTCGCAGATCGACCAGAAGAAGAATCCAATTTCACCTGTCAAAAGTGTAGACTAGTGGCCCTTTTAGAAGAAAAGGTGCGGGGTCTGGAAGAAAGAATAGCAACTTTGAAACTCATCAAAGAGAATGAAGACTTCCTAGACAGAACAGAAGCATCTCTACTGGTCACAGAAGGTGAAAAAAGTGTCAGAGAACCTCCAAAAGCAGATGAGTGGAAGCATGTGACCAAAAGAAGCAAGAAGACCATGGAGAAATCACCAACCACACAACTGAAGAACCGATATCAAATCTTTGTAGAGGTTGAAGATGGCACACCTAAGGATGAAGCACTACCAGCAAGCAAAAAAGAAAAGGGTACGCAGCAACAAGTGACAGCAAAAAGTACAGCCAAGAAGCAACGAAGAGTGGTGGTGGTGGGAGACTCACTACTGAGAGGCACAGAAGCAGCCATCTGCAGACCGGACATAACCGCAAGAGAAGTATGCTGCCTTCCAGGTGCGATGATCAAGGATGTGACTGATAGGATACCAAAGCTCTTCAGCTCCAAGGATGTCCACCCATTTCTTCTGATACATGTTGGCACCAATGACACCGCAAGGAAGGACCTACCGACAATCTGCAAGGACTTTGAAGAGTTGGGGAAGAAAGTAAAGGAACTGGATGCACAGGTAGTTTTTTCTTCTATCCTTCCAGTAGACGGGCATGGCACCAGGAGATGGAACAGGATCCTTGATGCGAACAACTGGCTAAGACGATGGTGCAGACAACAAGGATTCGGATTCCTGGACCACGGTGTGAATTACTTGTACGATGGACTCCTCGCCAGAGACGGACTTCACCTCAACAAACCTGGGAAACACACATTCGCCAGAAGACTCGCTACACTCATCAGGAGGGCGTTAAACTAGAAGAAGAGGGGACGGGAAGAAAAGCATTAGACTCGAACAAAGAAGACCCAGGAAAACATACTCAGAAGGGAGGTAAGAACATTTCTAAAACAATCCACAGCGAGGAGATTGGAACAAAACAAAATCCTCTAAACTGCATGCTCGCAAATGCCAGAAGCCTGACAAACAAGATGGAAGAACTAGAAGAAGAAATATCTACAGGTAACTTTGACATAGTGGGAATAACCGAGACATGGTTAGATGAAAGCTATGACTGGGCAGTTAACTTACAGGGTTACAGTCTGTTTAGAAAGGATCGTAAAAATCGGAGAGGAGGAGGGGTTTGTCTCTATGTAAAGTCTTGTCTAAAGTCCACTTTAAGGGAGGATATTAGCGAAGGCAATGAGGATGTCGAGTCCATATGGGTCGAAATTCATGGAGGGAAAAATGGTAACAAAATTCTTATTGGGGTCTGTTACAAACCCCCAAATATAACAGAAATCATGGAAAGTCTACTTCTAAAGCAGATAGATGAAGCTGCAACCCATAATGAGGTCCTGGTTATGGGGGACTTTAACTACCCGGATATTAACTGGGAAACAGAAACCTGTGAAACCCATAAAGGCAACAGGTTTCTGCTAATAACCAAGAAAAATTATCTTTCACAATTGGTGCAGAATCCAACCAGAGGAGCAGCACTTTTAGACCTAATACTATCTAATAGACCTGACAGAATAACAAATCTGCAGGTGGTCGGGCATCTAGGAAATAGCGACCACAATATTGTACAGTTTCACCTGTCTTTCACTAGGGGGACTTGTCAGGGAGTCACAAAAACACTGAACTTTAGGAAGGCAAAGTTTGACCAGCTTAGAGATGCCCTTAATCTGGTAGACTGGGACAATATCCTCAGAAATAAGAATACAGATAATAAATGGAAAATGTTTAAGAACATCCTAAATAGGCACTGTAAGCGGTTTATACCTTGTGGGAATAAAAGGACTAGAAATAGGAAAAACCCAATGTGGCTAAACAAAGAAGTAAGACAAGCAATTAACAGTAAAAAGAAAGCATTTGCACTACTAAAGCAGGATGGCACCATTGAAGCTCTAAAAAACTATAGGGAGAAAAATACTTTATCTAAAAAACGAATTAAAGCTGCCAAAAAGGAAACAGAGAAGCACATTGCTAAGGAGAGTAAAACTAATCCCAAACTGTTCTTCAACTATATCAATAGTAAAAGAATAAAAACTGAAAATGTAGGCCCCTTAAAAAATAGTGAGGAAAGAATGGTTGTAGATGACGAGGAAAAAGCTAACATATTACACACCTTCTTCTCCACGGTATTCACAGTGGAAAATGACATGCTAGGTGAAATCCCAAGAAACAATGAAAACCCTATATTAAGGGTCACCAATCTACCCCAAGAAGAGGTGCGAAACCGGCTAAAAAAGATTAAAATAGATAAATCTCCGGGTCCGGATGGCATACACCCACGAGTACTAAGAGAACTAAGTAATGTAATAGATAAACCATTATTTCTTATTTTTAGGGACTCTATAGCGACGGGGTCTGTTCCGCAGGACTGGCGCATAGCAAATGTGGTGCCAATATTCAAAAAGGGCTCTAAAAGTGAACCTGGAAATTATAGGCCAGTAAGTCTAACCTCTACTGTTGGTAAAATATTTGAAGGGTTTCTGAAGGATGTTATTCTGGATTATCTCAATGAGAATAACTGTTTAACTCCATATCAGCATGGGTTTATGAGAAATCGCTCATGTCAAACCAATCTAATCAGTTTTTATGAAGAGGTAAGCTATAGGCTAGACCACGGTGAGTCATTGGACGTGGTATATCTCGATTTTTCCAAAGCGTTTGATACCGTGCCGCACAAGAGGTTGGTACACAAAATGAGAATGCTTGGTTTGGGGGAAAATGTGTGTAAATGGGTTAGTAACTGGCTTAGTGATAGAAAGCAGAGGGTGGTTATAAATGGTATAGTCTCTAACTGGGTCGCTGTGACCAGTGGGGTACCGCAGGGGTCGGTATTGGGACCTGTTCTCTTCAACATATTCATTAATGATCTGGTAGAAGGTTTACACAGTAAAATATTGATATTTGCAGATGATACAAAACTATGTAAAGCAGTTAATACAAGAGAAGATAGTATTCTGCTACAGATGGATCTGGATAAGTTGGAAACTTGGGCTGAAAGGTGGCAGATGAGGTTTAACAATGATAAATGTAAGGTTATACACATGGGAAGAAGGAATCAATATCACCATTACACACTGAACGGGAAACCACTGGGTAAATCTGACAGGGAGAAGGACTTGGGGATCCTAGTTAATGATAAACTTACCTGGAGCAGCCAGTGCCAGGCAGCAGCTGCCAAGGCAAACAGGATCATGGGGTGCATTAAAAGAGGTCTGGATACACATGATGAGAGCATTATACTGCCTCTGTACAAATCCCTAGTTAGACCGCACATGGAGTACTGTGTCCAGTTTTGGGCACCGGTGCTCAGGAAGGATATAATGGAACTAGAGAGAGTACAAAGGAGGGCAACAAAGTTAATAAAGGGGATGGGAGAACTACAATACCCAGATAGATTAGCGAAATTAGGATTATTTAGTCTAGAAAAAAGACGACTGAGGGGCGATCTAATAACCATGTATAAGTATATAAGGGGACAATACAAATATCTCGCTGAGGATCTGTTTATACCAAGGAAGGTGACGGGCACAAGGGGGCATTCTTTGCGTCTGGAGGAGAGAAGGTTTTTCCACCAACATAGAAGAGGATTCTTTACTGTTAGGGCAGTGAGAATCTGGAATTGCTTGCATGAGGAGGTGGTGATGGCGAACTCAGTCGAGGGGTTCAAGAGAGGCTTGGATGTCTTCCTGGAGCAGAACAATATTGTATCATACAATTATTAGGTTCTGTAGAAGGATGTAGATCTGGGGATTTATTATGATGGAATATAGGAATATAGGCTGAACTGGATGGACAAATGTCTTTTTTCGGCCTTACTAACTATGCTACTACAGTCTTGCACCACTAGGGTCGTGGGTTCAAATCCAATCAAAGACAACATCTGAAAGTAGTTTGTATGTTCTACATGTGTTTGCGTGGGTTTACTCCTGGTACTCCGGTTTCCCCCCACACTCCAAAGACACACTGATAGGGAATTTAGATTGTGAGCCCCAATGGGGACAGTGATGATGATAATGTCTGTAAAGAGCTGTGGAATTAATGGTGCTATATAAATGAGTAAAATAAATAAATAGTATACTGTATATAATAAACCAGAATTTTTAAGGTTTTTTTTATCTCCTCTGATAGCACTGTAACTTTGTACCCCAATGTTTGAAACATATTTCGGTTAACCATATTTAGGGCATAGCAATTATATTCCCGTCATTCCTTGATGCCTGGTACTTTGTGAAAAGGCAAATATTTATTTTATTGATATTGATTAAATATGTTATATATGTCTAATCATTTGAAATGTGACCAGTGGATCTTCTACTATTCCTAAAAATGGTGGTGACCCAGAAGCAGACATACCCATTAGTGCAACCTTTGCAGCCGCAGAGGGGCCCAAGAGATAAGGGGCCCATTTCTACCTCCAAACCAGGTTATGAGCTATTGGACTTCGCAGGGCTCATATACACTGCACTGGTGCCCCCCTTCTGTCTGAGTATGCTGTTGTGGTGCCCATACTTCATTATTGACCCACTCAGCTTTACTGACCATTGGAATCAGACATTTAAGATATATGGAAATTCTGTAATCTGCTTCTGAATAAATATGCTGTGATTGTTACAGTAAAAATGGTGGCATGTATAAGTATACCATATCACATATGTGCGGTTATTTAGAAGCGTTGCTTCTTTAGGGTATGTGCACACATTGCGGATTCCATTGCAGATTTTGTGTTTTACTTGCGGATTCCCTGTGGATTTTCTGTGGATTTTGTGCAGATTTGTAAATTTAAAAGATTTAAAAAGGAATAGGTGTAAAACACTGCGGAATCTACACAATGAATTGACATGCTGCGGAAAATAAACCGCAGCGTTTTCTGTGCAGAATTTTTCGCAGCATGGGCACAGCGGATTTGGTTTTCCATAGGTTTACATGGCACTGTACAATGCATGTAAAACTGGGCAGGACCCAATCTGCTGTGGATCTGCAGCCAAATCCGCAACGTGTGCACATACCCTCAGAATACCTCCATTATATATTGTGTCATACAGATGCAGCATATGGCAGCACAGGGAATGCTTAGTGGCTATTATATAGAAACTAGCTATTGAACCCGTTCTACGCCCGGGTGGCGAGCATTTATATTGGTATATGGTCTCCATCCTGGTATGTGCTGCTCCCATCTTGCTCTCCCATCCTGTCATGTGCTGCTCCATCCTGCGCCCCCATCCTGTCATGTGCTGCTCCATCCTGCATCCCCATCCTGTCATGTGCTGCTCCACCGTGTCATGTGCTGCTCCATCCTGCGCCCCATCCTGTCATGTGCTGCTCCACCGTGTCATGTGCTGCTCCATCCTGCATCCCCATCCTGTCATGTGCTCCCATCCTGCGCCCCCATCCTATCACGTGCTGCTCCATCCTGCGCCCCCATCATTGCGGGCGGCTGTGCGGAGTGTGGGCGGCTGTGCGGAGTGCGGGCGGCTGTGTGGAGTGCGGGCGGCTGTGCTGAGTGCGGGCGGCTGTGCGGAGTGCGGGCGGCTGTGCTGAGTGCGGGCGGCTGTGCGGAGTGCGGGCGGCTGTGCTGAGTGCGGGCGGCTGTGCTGAGTGCGGGCGGCTGTGCTGAGTGCAGGCGGCTGTGCTGAGTGCGGGCAGCTGTGCGTGGCACTGCTGGGTGCGGTGGCTGTGCTGGGTGCAGCGGCTGTGTGTGGCTGTGGGCGGCGGCTGTGGACGGCTGTGCTGGGTGCGGCGGCTGTGCTGGGTGCGGCGGCTGTGCGTGGCTGTGCTGGGTGCGGCGGCTGTGCTGGGTGCGGCGGCTGTGGGTGGCTGTGCGTGGCTGTGCTGGGTGCAGCGGCTGTGCGTGGCTCTAGGCGGCTGTGCGTGGCTGTGCTGGGTGCGGCGGCTGTGGACGGCTGTGCTGGGTGCGGTGGCTGTGCTGGGTGCGGCGGCTGTGCGTGGCTGTGCTGGGTGCAGCGGCTGTGCTGGGTGCGGCGGCTGTGCTGGGTGCGGCGGCTGTGCGTGGCTGTAGGCGGCTGTGCGTGGCTGTGGGCGGCTGTGCTGAGTGCGGCGGCTGTGCTGAGTGCGGGCGTCTGTATGTGGCGCGGCTGTGCGTGGCTGTGCTGGGTGCGGGCGGCTGTGGGTGGCTGTGCTGGGTGCGGCGGCTGTGGACGGCTGTGCTGGGTGCGGCGGCTGTGCTGGGTGAGGTGGCTGTGCGTGGCTGTAGGCGGCAGTGTGTGGCTGTAGGCGGCTGTGCGTGGCTGTGCTGGGTGCGGCGGCTGTGGACGGCTGTGCTGGGTGCGGTGGCTGTGCTGGGTGCGGCGGCTGTGTGTGGCTGTGGGCGGCTGTGCGTGGCTGTGCTGGGTGCGGCGGCTGTGCTGGGTGCGGCGGCTGTGCGTGGCTGTGCTGGGTGCGGTGGCTGTGGTGGGTGCGGCGGCTGTACTGGGTGCGGTGGCTGTGGGCGGCTGTGTGTGGCTGTGGGTGGCTGTGCGTGGCTGTGCTGGGTGCAGCGGCTGTGCTGGGTGCGGCGGCTGTGCTGGGTGCGGTGGCTGTGCGTGGCTGTAGGCGGCTGTGCGTGGCTGTAGGCGGCTGTGCGTGGCTGTGGGCAGCTGTGCTGAGTGCGGCGGCTGTGCTGAGTGCGGGCGGCTGTATGTGGCGCGGCTGTGCGTGGCTGTGCTGGGTGCGGCGGCTGTGGACGGCTGTGCTGGGTGCGGCGGCTGTGCTGGGTGCGGCGGCTGTGCGTGGCTGTAGGCGGCTGTGTGTGGCTGTAGGCGGCTGTGCGTGGCTGTGCTGGGTGCGGCGGCTGTGGACGGCTGTGCTGGGTGCGGTGGCTGTGCTGGGTGCAGCGGCTGTGTGTGGCTGTGGGCGGCTGTGCGTGGCTGTGCTGGGTGCGGTGGCTGTGGTGGGTGCGGCGGCTGTACTGGGTGCGGTGGCTGTGGGCGGCTGTGTGTGGCTGTGGGTGGCTGTGCGTGGCTGTGCTGGGTGCAGCGGCTGTGCTGGGTGCGGCGGCTGTGCTGGGTGCGGTGGCTGTGCGTGGCTGTAGGCGGCTGTGCGTGGCTGTAGGCGGCTGTGCGTGGCTGTGGGCAGCTGTGCTGAGTGCGGCGGCTGTGCTGAGTGCGGGCGGCTGTATGTGGCGCGGCTGTGCGTGGCTGTGCTGGGTGCGGCGGCTGTGGATGGCTGTGCTGGGTGCGGCGGCTGTGCTGGGTGCGGCGGCTGTGCGTGGCTGTAGGCGGCTGTGTGTGGCTGTAGGCGGCTGTGCGTGGCTGTGCTGGGTGCGGCGGCTGTGCTGGGTGCGGTGGCTGTGCTGGGTGCAGCGGCTGTGTGTGGCTGTGGGCGGCTGTGCGTGGCTGTGCTGGGTGCGGCGGCTGTGCTGGGTGCGGCGGCTGTGCGTGGCTGTGCTGGGTGCGGTGGCTGTGGTGGGTGCGGCGGCTGTGGGTGGCTGTGCTGGGTGCGGCGGCTGTACTGGGTGCGGCGGCTGTGGGCGGCTGTGGCTGTGGGCGGCTGTGCGTGGCTGTGGGCGGCTGTGCGTGGCTGTGGGCGGCTGTGCTGGGTGCGGCGGCTGTGGATGGCTGTGCTGAGTGCGGCGGCTGTGCTGGGTGCGGCGGCTGTGGGCGGCTGTGCTGGGTGTGGCAGCTGTGCTGGGTGCGGCGGCTGTGCTGGGTGCGGCGGCTGTGCGTGGCTGTGGGCGGCTGTGCGTGGCTGTGCTGGGTGCGGCGGCTGTGCTGGGTGCGGCGGCTGTGCTGGGTGCGGCGGCTGTGCGTGGCTGTGCTGGGTGCGGCGGCTGTGCTGGGTGCGGTGGCTGTGCGTGGCTGTAGGCGCCTGTGCGTGGCTGTGGGCGGCTGTGCGTGGCTGTGCTGGGTGCAGCGGCTGTGCGTGGCTGTAGGCGGCTGTGCTGGGTGTGGCGGCTGTGCGTGGCTGTGCTGGGTGCGGTGGGTGCGGCGGCTGTGGGTGGCTGTGCTGGGTGCGGCGGCTGTACTGGGTGCGGCGGCTGTGGGCGGCTGTGCGTGGCTGTGGGCGGCTGTGCGTGGCTGTGCTCGGTGCGGCGGCTGTGCTGGGTGCGGCGGCTGTGCGTGGCTGTGGTGGGTGCGGTGGCTGTGGACGTAAGTGGCGTAAGTAACAAATAGCTGTGGCATGAAGTGCCACAGCCTCATGGCACAGCAATTTGTTACTTGCGGAGGGTGAGTATACTTACCTGTCCCGTTCCACCGACGCCATTCCGGGCCATGACTATCCCCCTGCTCCCGGAATCGGCGCCTGCGCAGTCCACGCTTTCCGGCGCCATTTTCTTGAAGACATTGGAGTGTGTCTTCAAGAAAATGGCGCCGGAAAGCGCGGACCGCGCAGGCGCCTTTTCCGGCACCAGGAGGACAGATTTTCTGTGTCCTCCTGGTGCCGGAAAAGGCGCCTGCGCAGTCCGCGCTTTCTGGCGCCATTTTCTTGAAGACACACTGCAATGTGTCTTCAAGAAAATGGCGCCGGAAAGCGCGGACTGCGCAGGCGCCGATTCCGGGAGCAGGGGGATAGTCATGGCCGGGAATGGCGTCGGTGGAACGGGACAGGTAAGTATACTCACCCTCCGCCTCCTGGCTCGTCCCTGTTTCTCTGTTGGAGATCGCGGTGTGCGTTCAGCGCTTACGCATACCGCGATCTCCTGGGAGCGTCGCTCTGTGGGGTCCAGACTGCGCCGGCGCTTGCGCTTGCGCAGTCTATAAAGGCTTCGGACAGAGTGACGCTCCCAGCGTTATATTATAGATATGAGCAATTTCTATGCTTTAGGTGCTTGATAGACACCAAACATGTCCAGGTTCTTTTTTTATTTAAGTGGTGGAAAAAAAATACAAAGTTTGTAAAAAAAAATAAAAAAAATTGTGTCATTTTCCAATACCCGTAACGTCTCCATTTTTCGTGATTTCGGTTGTGTGAGGGCTTATTTTTTATGTGATACCATTTGGTGCAGATACGGTCTTTTGATCACCCGTTATTGCATTTTAATGCAATGTTGCGGCAACCAAAAAAATGTAATTCTGGTGTTTTTACTTTTTTTTGCTTTACGCCATTTAGCAATCGGGTTAATTATTTTCTTATATTGATAGATCAGGTGATTCTGAACACGGCTATACCAAATATGTGTATATTTGATTATTTTTTATTGTTTTATTTTGAATGGGGGAAAGGGGGGTGATTTGAACTTTTATATTTTTTATTTTTTTTACATTTTTAAAAACATTTTTTTTTTACTTTTGGCATGCTTCAATAGTATCCATGGGAGACTAGAACCTGCAGTTGTCTGATCGGCTCTGCTACATACAGTCGAAGATCAGATCGCCTGTATGTAGCAGAATTGGTTACTTACTATGACAGGGTCACTGATGGGTGGGATTTCTGACGTGCTTGCCCGTAGCGCACTTTAAATGCCGCTGTCAGGGATTGACAGCGGCATTTAACGGGTTAACAGCCGCTAGTGGATCGAGATTCCACCCGTGGCTGTCAGAGGCACATGTCAGCTGTTCAAAACAGCTGACGTGCTGGGAAAAATGTGGGCTCAGTGCCAGAGCCCACATCGAAGTGAGAAAGTCCAACATCGGCGTACATTTACACCCAATGTTGGAAAGGGGTTAAGGCATTTTTATTACTGCAAAGTCAAAAGTTTACATATGTTTGATTAGTATTTGGTACCATTACCCTTAAACTGAATGACTTGGGTCAAATGTTTGGGATATCCTTCTACAAGCTTCTCTCAATAGATGGATGGAATTTGGGCCTATTCCTCCTGACAAAACTGGTGTTACTGGTCCAGGTTGGTAGGTTGCCTTGTTAACACCTGCGGTAAAGTAGATGCAGAGCACAGCCCGAGGGTGGAGGTGCCCAAGAAGTAGGTGCCCAGACCTTGAATTTTAGTATAGGATATACTTGGAACACTTGTAGGGGTCTGATGCAAAAAAGTGTTTATTTTATACATACAGTTTTTACACCATTCAAACGTTTCGGTCTACCAAGGACCTTCATCAGTGTGCTCTATAGAGAACTGGGAGGGTATAAAGCATAGACCCTTAGGAATGATATTACATCTATAGGGAGCTGGAAAGGGTATAAAGCATAGACCCTTGAAAATAATATTGCATCAAATAAATAGGATAACAGGAAATCCTGAATAGAGGGCTCAAGCCCAGCCGATCGAGCCTTGAGGAAGGCGATAGAGAGAAGGACGCGGTATCCACCGCAGGTCACAGGAGCTGGATGGCGGCAGAATGCTAAAGTTTTCCAAGCGATCTGTAGCATCGCTTGGAAAACTGACTGACAGGTTGGTCACACTTGTCAAACATAGTGTTTGACAAGTGTGACCAACTTTTTACTATAGATGCTGCCTATGCAGCATCAATAGTAAAAGATAGAATGTTTAAAAATAATAAAAAAATGGTTATACTCACCTGCAGACAGCCGATCTTCTCAGCGGTGTACGTTCCTATAGATGGTGTGTGTGTACAGGACCTTCAATGACGTCGCGGTCACGTGAGCGGTCACATGAGCGGTCACGCGACCAATCACAAGACCGCGACGTCATCGCAGGTCCTTCACACACACCATCTATAGGAACGGAAGCGGCAGCATGCACCGCTGAGGCGGGAAGACTCCGGGGGCCATCGTAGGTGAGTATATGACTTTTTATTTTAATTCTTTTATTTTTACCAATTACATGGTGCCCAGTCCGTGGAGGATAGTCTCCTCTCCTCCACCCTGGGTACCAACCGCACATAATCTGCTTACTTCCCGCATGGTGTGCACAGCCCCGTGCGGAAAGTATACAGATCAATGCATTCCTAGGTGTGCGGAATCCCCGCAATTCCGCAAATTTAATGAACATGTTGCTTTTTTTTTCGCGATGCGATTTTTTCACGGAAAAAAATGCAACATTTGCACAAGAAATGCGGAATACACTGTAAATAATAGGAGGCATATGTAAGCGTTTTTTTCGCGTTTTTTTCACATTTTTATCACGTTTTTATAGCGAAAAAACGCGAAAAATACTGAATGTGTGCACATGGCCTCAAGGTTTCTGCTTTCATGTCAGATATTGAGAAAAACATGCGTGCTCTTGATCTCATCAGTACTTTTCACCTATTTTTTGGTGTTTGCCTTTAAATAAAAATCCGAAGAAGTGGCAGGAAGTAAAGATGATGCATTGCTTTGTTTCCAGGTGCTCTGATTGTGGACATTACGTCTGAGGCAGACAATTGAAGATAATCTAAAGCATCTTACTTCAAAATAACTGGGAATCTTGACTTGGTAATAGAAGGTCAGAGCTAATGCAATCATGAGAAGCAAACATTGTACACCTCAAGTTATAAGGATAAGGAGTTGAGCATTGCTGAGAAGCCCGTTCTGACTGGGTTTTCGAGATGAAAGGTCACTCTTGTAGGCAAGATGTCAAGTTTCTGTGTTTTAGCTGTGTAAGCATTATTATCACTTGTACTTTCTTAACCATTGAAGAAGGCTTTGTTGTTTAATATAAAGGCTAGAAATTGTACAAAGTCTTCTTTTTCCCTCCAAAAGCAGAGAATGGCATTTTGCCAGATGAGACAAATGTGGATGCTAGAGATATCGTCCATGTTTAAAAAATAGGGAGAAAAAAAGATTTGAGATTTTTAAATGGTCAATTCAGTAATGCCTTTCGGGAATGTGAAATGAAATCTTTATGTTTCTAAGCTGATGCATAATGAATAATAGTACAGGAACCCTTGAGAAATGAGGCAGGGCTTTTTGTACCATAAAATGCTACATTGAAACAAAAGCAATTAAATTGAATTTTTGGTTTCACAGGGAAAACACTGGCCATGTTTATTCAGATGGTGATATTAGCTCCCGGCCACGGAGAGTTATGTTCATTTATCACCATTTAATGCGCTAAATTAATGTACTTTTAGTAGCTAATATTTGCCTGATAAGTAAATCAATGTGAGGGCTGTCTGCGCTCTGCGATTATGCAGTATTCAGATCAAGCCATCCTTATTTAAAGTTCATTTTACATATACATTGATAGTTTTGTTAATTGCCAATTTAGTCTATAGATTATATAAATAAGGATTTTCCTTTTCAATGCATTACATTATACTATACCCATGACAGTTACATGAATATGTTTATATACAGATGTGATTGAATTTTTACAGACTTGAATTGGGAATTTAAAGGGAACCTGTCACCTGATTCATGCCGCCCAAATTGTGGACAACATGAATCGAAACCTGGCTGCACAATTGCAGCCATGAATGCGCTTCACTAGAATGTTCTGATGTCTTGGAAAAAATATTCTTTAAAGATCTGTCTGTTTACCATAGCCAGACACAAGACTAGTCTGCCACCACCCCCAGGACTGCTTTTCCCAGTGTTTCTTCAGGTGATTGATTGGTCTCTTGCTATGTTCTCACAATTTTTGGAACTTACTGTATATACTCATGTAGAAGCCGAGATTTTCAGCACACTTATTTGTGCTGAAAACACCCGCTCGGCTTATACACAAGTCATGGTCCAGAGAGCCGTCTGGGGAGGGGAGCAGCAGAGCAGCTGCAGGAGTCGGTGGCTGTGACATCATACTCACTCGCCTCGCGCTGTCGCTAAATTTCCCTGCATCTCTGTTGTCCCGGTGCAGCAGCGCTTCCTGTGCTGAGCGGTCATGTGGTACCGCTCATTAAGGTAATGAATATGTGCACTTCTCCACTCCCATAGGCGAGGAGCGCATATTCATTACCTTAATGAGCGGTGCCACGTGACCGCTCAGCACAGGATGAAACTGCCACGCCGGGACAATGGAGATGCAGGGACATTCAGTGATGGTGCGAGGAGGATGAGTATGACAGGGGAGGATGGGGGGAGCCGAGCCATGCATATAAGATGGGACAGGGGGTGCCATGCATACAAGGAAGGGAGGGGGAAGTCAAACAATGCATACAAGGATGGGAGGTGGGAGCCATGCATACAACGATGGAATGGGGGAGCCAAGTCATGCATACAAGATGGGATAGGGGAGCCATGCATACAAGATGGGATGGGGGAGCCATGCATACAAGGAGGGGAGGGGGGAGTCGAGCCATGCATACAAGGATGGAATGGGGGGAGCCATGCATGCAAGTATGGGATGGGGAGAGCCGAGCCATGAATACAAAATGGGACGGGGAGCCATGCATTCAACAAGGGGACCGGGGGAGCTATGCACACAAACAGGGGGAGCCACCCAGAGCAGGACAGAACGGGGGAACCACACATACTGGGATAGGGATGAGGGGACAATACATACCTGGCTTGTACTCGAGTCAATTAGCTTACCCAGTTTTCCATGGCAAAAATAGGTTTATACTCGGGTCGGCTTATACTCGAGTATATACGGTAGATTAAGATAAGAACTCACAGAAAATTGCACAACAAATTTATTGTCATTTACATCATAGCTGACAAATATTTCATTTTCTGGCTCACAGGATACAGTCAAAAGATGATCCAAATGTCTTTTTAGAGAGCATATATGTAGCTCATTATCTCAGAGATTTGTTTCTCAAAGTAGATTCAATTTTGTGTAATGTAGAAGCTAGAGACCAAAATGTAGCTAATAGTTGATCCTCTACTTTGGGTACTATATAATGTTTTGGGTACTGGTTTTACATATCCCACCTATCTCACAGGCGATTGACAGTGGTGAAATGGAGCACTGAGCCTCTTGTGCATGCCAAAGGTGCACAATGCATATTTGATTAAACTTCAGTTTCTGCAGAATGGAGGCAACAATTACAGCGCCAAGGCTATGTGAAACCGACACAAAAGCACCCCTTAAAATGAACATATTGCATGTTAATGTCAAAACAACATTGCTGTGTACAAATTCTGTTTTATGTCACTTCTTTTAACTGCTTCATTGGTCTGAAGCTCTAAAGTAGTTAAAAGAAGTGACATGCTCATTCTTCAGGTGTCTTCCGCCCAGACGCTATACAATTTCTATACCTCACTGTATAGAATAAATGATGCCTCAATTGCAACGGAAATATCACAGATGAAGCCACTCCAGGAAAATGACAGCTAAAAGATGCTGTGTGCACATAGCCTAAAGGTACAGTAGTTATAGGGGTTAAATTCCCTACAAGACTATGTATCACTATGTAACCTTGGCTGTTGAGATCCACATTAAACCATAGAATATTAGAGATGGAAGGGACCTCCAGGGTCATCGTGTCCAACCCCCTGCTCAATGCAGGTTTCACTAAACCATCTCAGACAGATGTCTGTCCAGCCTCTGTTTGAAGACTTCCATATACGTATACACAGAAATTACAATTTTCAATAATATTTCTATGAGTTTAGGAAGTGTTGAAAATACAAGTATGAAGTAAAGTCACAGGGATGAAATGTAATATGGTCTATATGTCATCATTTATTGATGATGTTTTTGACATACTGCTGTATGGCAGTAAAGATGCAATAAATAAGAGTATCACATATCTACTTCACTGCAGTTGTGTGTAGTAGAAATGAAGCAGATACATGAACATAAAGGGTTTCTTCACATACCATATGGTATCATCTCCAGAACCTGACTTTTACCTTTGGCAGAAGACTCAAGGCACAATATACACTGTGTGCAGAATTATTAGGCAAGTTGAATTTTAGAGGATTATTTTTATTATTGATCAACAACTATGTTCTCAATCAACCCAAAAGGCTCATATATCAAAGCTTAATATTTTTGGAAGTTGGAGTGGTTTTTTTTTTAGATTTGGCTATCTTAGAAGGATATATGTTTGTGCAGGTAACTATTACTGTGCAGAATTATTAGGCAACTTAAAAAAAACAAATATATTTCCCTCTCACTTGTTTATTTTCACCAGGTAAACCAATATAACTGCACAAAATTTAGAAATAAACATTTCTGACATGCAAAAACAAAACCCCAAAAAATTAGTGACCAATATAGCCACCTTTCTTTATGATGACACTCAACAGCCTTCCATCCATAGATTCTGTCAGTTGCTTGATCTGTTTATGATCAATATTGCGTGCAGCAGCCACCACAGCCTCCCAGACACTGTTCCGAGAGGTGTACTGTTTTCCCACCCTGTAAATCTCACATTTTACGAGGGACCACAGGATCTCTATGGGGTTCAGATCAGGTGAACAAGGGGGCCATGTCATTATTTTTTCTTCTGAGACCTTTACTGGCCAGCCACGCTGTGGAGTAGTTGGAGGCATGTGATGGAGCATTGTCCTGCATGAAAATCATGTTTTTCTTGAACAATACCGACTTCTTGTACCACTGCTTGAAGAACTTGTCTTCCAGAAACTAGCAGTAGGTCTGGGAGTTGAGCTCCACTCCATCCTCAACCCAAAAAGGTCCCACAAGTTCATCTTTGATGATACCTGCCCATACCAGTACCCCACCTCCACCTTGCTGGCATCTGAGTCGGAGTGGAGCTCTCTGCCCTTTACTGATCCAGCCTCTGGCCCATCCATCTGGCCCATCAAGAGTCAATCTCATTTCATCAGTCCATAAAACCTTTAAAAAGTCAGTCTTAAGATATTTCTTGGCCCAGTCTTGACATTTTATCTTATGTTTTTTGTTCAAAGGTGGTCGTTTTTCAGCCTTCCTTACCTTGGCCATGTCCCTGAGTATAGCACACCTTGTGCTTTTTGTTACTCCAGTAACGTTGCAGCTCTGAAATATGGCAAAACTGGTAGCAAATGTTATCGAGGCAGCTTCAAGCTTGATTTTCCTCAATTCATGGGCAGTTATTTTGCGCCTTTTTTGCCCAACACACTTCTTGCGACCCTGTTGGCTATTTGCCATGAAATGCTTGATTGTTCCGTGACTACGCTTCAAAAGTTTGGCAATTTTAATACTGCTGCATCCCTCTGCAAGACATCTCACAATTTTGGACTTTTCAGAGCCCATCAAATCTCTCTTCTGACCCATTTTACCAAAGGAAAGGAAGTTGCCTAATAATTAAGCACACCTTATATAGGGTTTTGATGTCATTAGAGAACACCCCTCCTCATTACAGAGATGCACATCACCTGATTTACTTAATTGGTAGTTGGCTCTCAAGCCTGAACAGCTTGGAGTAGGACAACATGTATAAAAAGTATCATGGAATCAAAATACAACTTGCCTAATAATTCTGCACACAGTGTATGGAGAAGAATTGTGCAGTGTCTCATAGAATAAAACTCCGTTCCTCTTTAACTTTTGTGTTGGGTAAAGATCTAAGTCATAAGACCAGTATCAATGTTGTATTGTTACCAGGTAATAGGAACAATATGAAATCCCTGTAATCCCTGTATGGTTATTGATCATATTTTTTTTTTTAGATTTTTTTGTGATTTTAACATAGTAACATAGTTAGCAAGGCCGAAAAAAGACATTTGTCAGTTCAGCCTATATTCCTTCAGAATAAATCCCCAGATCTACGTCCTTCTAAAGAACCTAATAACTGTAAGATACAATATTGTTACGCTCCAGGAAGACTTCCAGGCCTCCTTAATAAGTTCTTCATTCCATCTACACTTGTTGTCAAAGTTGTTTTGTCTGCGTTCATAAGATTGTTGATGATTCGTCCGGCAATTTTAATTCCTTCTTTTTAAGGAAGTCCAACCTTACTGAATATAGCTTCTGCATACAAATTGCAGAGAAACTGTGAAAGGACGCATCCTTATCGGACACCTCATAGTTAGCAAGGCCAAAAATAGACATTTGTCCATCCAGTTCAGCTTATATTCCATCAGAATAAATCCCCAGATCTACGTCCTTCTAAAGAACCTAATAACTGTAAGATACTATAGAAAGACATCCAGGCCTCTCTTGAACCCCTCAACTGAGTTCACCATCACCACCTCCTCAGGCAAGGAATTCCAGATTCTCACTGCCCTAACAGTAAAGAATCCTCTTCTATGTTGGTGGAAAAACCTTCTCTCCTTCAGACGCAGAGAATGCCCCCTTGTGATTGTCACCTTCGTTGGTATAAACAGGTCCTCAGAGAGATATTTTCCCCTTATATACTTATACATGGTTATTAGATCGTCCCTCAGTCATCTTTTTTCTAGACTAAATAATCCTAATTTTGCTAATCTATCTGGGTATTGTAGTTTCCCCATCCCCTTTATTAATTTTGTTGCCCTCCTTTGTACTCGCTCTAGTTCCATTATATCCTTCCAAGGCACCGATGCCCAAAACTGGACACAGTACTCCATGTGCGGTCTAACCAGGGATTTGTACAGAGGCAGTATAATGCTTTCATCATGTGTATCCAGACCTCTTTTAATGCACCCCATGATCCTGTTTGCCATGGCAGCCGCTGCCTGGCACTGGCTACTCCAGGTAAGTTTATCATAAACTAGGATCCCCAAGTCCTTGTCCATGTTAGATTTACCCAGTGGTTTGCCATTCAGTGTGTAATCGTGATGTTGATTCCTTCTTCCCATGTGTATAACCTTACATTTATCATTGTAAAAAAGCATCTGCCACCTTTCGGCCCAAGTTTCCAACTTATCCAGATCCATCTGTAGTAGAATACTATCTTCTCTTGTATTGACTGCTTTACATAGTTTTGTATTATCTGCAAATAACAATATTTTACTGTGTAAACCTTCTACCAGATCTTTAATAAATATGTTGAAGAGAATAGCTTCTAACACCGACCCCTGCGGTACCCCACTGGTCACAGCGACCCAGTTATAGAATATACCATTTATAACCACCCTCTGCTTTCTATCACTAAGCCTGTTACTTACCCATTTATACACATTTTCCCCCAGACCAGCACTCTCATTTTGTGTACCAACCACTTGTGTGGCACTGTATCAAACGCTTTGGAAAAATCAAGATATACCACGTCCAATGACTCACCTTGGTCCAGTCTATAGCTTACCTCTTCATAAAAACTGATTAGATTGGTTTGACAGTAGAGATTCCTCATAAACCCATGCTGATTTGGAGTTAAACAGTTATTGTTATTGAGATAATCCGGAATAACATCCCTCAGAAACCCTTCAAATACTTTACTAACAATAGAAATTTGGGTTACTGGCCTATAATTTCCAGGTTCACTTTTAGAGGCCTTTTTGAATATTGGTACCACATTTGCTATGCGCCAGTCCTGTGGAACAGACCCCGTTGCTATAGAGTCCCTAAATATAAGAAATAATGGTTTGTCTATTACATTACTTAGTTATCTTAGTACTTGTGGGTGTATGCCATCCAGACCCGGAGATTTATCTATTTTAATCTTATTTATCTGGTTTCGCACCTCTTCTTGGGTTAGATTGGTGACCCTTAATATAGGGTTTTCTTTGTCTCTCTGCATTTCACCTAGCATTTTATTATCCAACGTGAATACCATGGAGAAGAAGGTGTTTAATATATTAGATTTTTCCTCGTCATCTACAACCATTCTTCTACAAGGTATAAACTGCTTACAGTGCCTATTTAGGATGTTCTTAAAGGGAACCTATCACCCCGTTTTTTAAAGATTAGATAAAAATAGTGTGAAATAGGGGCAGAGCTGGGCTTTACATTAGTGCCTTCTTGGTGCCTTTACACCCCCGTTAGACTGCCGAAATAGCTTTGTGAAGTGGCCGTTTTGTCCTGTCACTCAAGTTGGTCAGGTCGGATGGGCGTGGTCACAGCGCTGTTTCTCCCCCAGATCAGGCTCATCATTACGTTGGTGGCGTAGTGGTGTGCGCATGTCCAAAGAGAAGATCCACTGCCCAGGAGATTCAAAACAGCGCGGTCTACGCTATTCGCCGTTTACCGGTGGGCGCGGCCATCTTTCCTGTGGCCGCGCGTGCGCAGATGGAGCGCTCTGCTGCCCGGGGCTTCAGGAAAATGGCCGCGGGATGCCGCGCGTGCGCAGATGGAGATCTTCTAACATTATATATTTCCTTAGCAATAGAATTCTTATATAAAATTTTGGACATGTGAACATGGTTGCCAAATGCTCACAAATTCCTTGACAGTCCATAAAAATTGGGGATTTCTTTCCAGTGTTCCTGAAAAAAATAGATGCATCCATATTTTTTGAGTGGTAATTGAGCGGATTATTATTATTTATTATTATAGCGCCATTTATTCCGTGGCGCTTTACATGTGAGGAGGGGTATACATAATAAAAACAGGTACAATAATCTTGAACAATACAAGTCATGACTGGTACAGGAGGAGAGAGGACCCTGCCTGCGAGGGCTCACAATCTACAAGGGAGGGGTGAGGATACAGTAGGTGAGGGTAGAGCTGGTCGTGCAGCGGTTTGGTCTATCGGTGGTTACTGCAGGTTGTAGGCTTGCCGGAAGAGGTAGGTCTTCAGGTTCTTTTTGAAGGTTTTGATGGTAGGAGAGAGTCTAATATGTTGTGGTAGAGAGTTCCAGAGTAGAGGGGATGTGCGAGAGAAATCTTGTATGCGATTGTGGGAAGAGGAGATTATGACATGAATTATTATTATTTTATGACTCAATGTAATGTTGATGGCAATGAGTTTATATTGACCCATAGAAATGCGACAAGTAGTCTTTACAATTCTTGCGATTTTCCAATTTACTGTATACGTTGTGAATTACTCGGCAGCGTTAGTATCCCTGTTATTTCTCTTTAGTACACTGAGAACATGGCGATTCTACCACCCGGGACCTAACATTGGGACAGTTGCAAGCCGAGTACAAATCCAACTTTTATACAATTTCTAAGGGGTGTCTGAACAATGGAATTTTCTTCTCTTTGGAATCCAATTAAAAAATATCCACTCTGTTAAAGTTTTCTTACTGTAGACGACTTTCATGGATAGCTAGATTGGGCAGTCTAGGACAGAGTAGTTAATATTTCACTAATCACTATCGACCCATTCGTTTTGGAGGATATTTAATACCTAATGCTGTTTTGTTAATACACGGAACATGAATTAAAGGGAGACTGAATAGTAGCTATATAAAGGCTATAACCTAAAAATAAATGCTATAGATCTAATAGATAAAACAAAATTCAAAATTTAAAAGTTAAGTTTTTTAATAGAAGCAGATGGATGGATAGTAAAAAAAATAATGTGCTTAACTTATTGTTGAAGAGCAAATAGCTATTCTGTGCAAAATGGAAATTCCACCTCTCCGTTTTCAGTGAAGAGATAGTTACCGACAGAATCTCATCTTTTAATTAGAAAGAAAAATTCACATCACATAGGTCCCATCACTAGAGCTAATGATCCACAGCTGCCTGTATAAAAGGGCAGGCTTTGTTTCTTGAGCTGTAAGGTGTTAATCATTTCAGATGATAGTCTCTTTTATAGATGCTGTGGTTTGCAGTAAGAGGAGGATGTTCAGTATTCCAACTTAAATTATTTTTCTTGAAGTGTGTTACACAAGGGATATGCTCACAAGTCATTCTGAATGATCATTTAATGCATGTATTATCAAAACTCTCAACTGCAGATTTCAATTGATAAGCCTTGAAGCTGAGCAAAATGTAGTAGTTCATTGTTCTTGCTCGAATGAGGCAAAGAAAAGACCATGAGGAGAAGATTCTTCTTTACTTCTTTTGTCCTAACTAAAGATCTTGTCTCATCATTATAATAAAACCTCTTGATCCCGCAGAAGATATATATTCATCTATAACACTCGTTATCTCACGTTTAGAAAATATCATAGATTGTAATGCAGTTACATTAATTAGTTGCAGATTCTTTATGACCCTTCAATACATGGCCAATGTCTAAAGGAAAATGCAGTGATATTTTGGAGATTTGCATCTTTTGAATGTCACATAAAATGTTTGTTATTTGTTCCCAATTGGTAAATATAAGAATGTAAAAATCTAGATCTATTTGTTATTGCCACAATCATAAAAGTCTGAAGTATTGCATGATCACATTTATATCCCACATAGGAATTGGTCACTTTGCCTCCCTCCATAAAATGGAATAAAAAGTGATCTCAAGAAATGTTATGTATACCAAAGTAGTTCTAGTATGAACTACATAAACTATAGCCCACCTAACAATTAAGGAATAGAAAACTAAAATAATGTATTTGTAGAAATTTTATAGCAAAGGAATGCTGGCACTTATTTCATGGTTGAAGCAGCTACAGTATATACCAAGTGTTCAGTCTCTTAGCAAACCACCATTAACCATTGGAGTACAGGTGCGTACCATAAATCGTAGTAGTGGGTTCTGGTTCAGCGGAAGTAATGTGGGGAACTTGAGGAAAACAAAGTTTCCTGAAGTCCCCCACATTCCTCCTGCTGAACCCGAACCCGCTACTACATGACTGAATAAAGAAAGTTTTAATCGGAGATGAGTGCTACCTTTTCTTCTATTTTGGATATTGCTAAAACTAAAATAAGCAAAGTTATACTTTCTGAATTTAATGTTACTCTGAAAAAAGCAAAAACTACTAGTTCTTTTTGGAAAATTTGGAATCTATGTATTGAATCCATAACTTTGAACATTTCCACTGAATATTAATACTGCATATGAAGGGAAATCTAATATTACAATTTGTCTTAGATGCTGATGGACATAACTAGTAAGTGTGGCCTACAAGGGGTAAGAATCATGCATCGATTAGATTAATCCCATATCATTCCAATCATTTACTGTATGTTTAATTGATATATGTATGTATATGATTTACTGAATATGAATGGTCTTTTTTGAGGTTTTGAGTAGCGTCTCGAAATTTAAATGAATTTTACAGGAGACGAGGGCTTCAATGGAATGGGCGTTAGGTGAGTATAACTGTTTGTTATTTTTAAATAAAAAAGTGTGTTTTTTATTTTAAATAAAAGACTTTATTTTGGCTGTGTGTTTATTTACAATACAACTATAGAATTAGTAAAGGATGGGTGTCTTTTAGACGCCTCTCGATTACTAAGCCGTGGGCTTGATGTCACCTGACGATACAAAGGTGGCATCAGTCCCAAAGATATGAACCCCACTTGCGACCACCACAGGGCTAGTGGGAAGAGCAGGGCAAAGTGCCAGAAGTGGCACATCTAATAGATGCACCTTTTCTGGGCAGCTGCTAGCTGCTATTTTTAGGCTGATGGGGGCCAATATCCATGGCCCCTTACAAGACTGAGAATACCAGCCCCCATCTCTCTGCTTTAGCTTGGCTGGTTGTCAAAAATGGTGGGGACCCCACACCATTTTTTTTAATTATTTATTTAAATAATTTTTAAAAACTGCATGTTTACCCCTCTACTCTTGATAACCAGCCTTGCTAAAGCTGACCGCTGTTGCTGGACGCAGTTTTGCGTGGCAGGTTATCAAAAATACAGGGGAACCTGTGCTGATTTTTGTTTTAAATTATTTATTTAGAGCACAGGCGCAGGCTGATAAATATTCCCATCAGCCGCTGCCTGCTCTTGCTGTTATTAGTGGCAGTTGGCGAAGGCTAATGGGAGTCGCTGGTGATCGGAAGGTAAACGTTTTACCTGAGATCACAAATTTCAAAAAACTGACCATCACATCTAAACATAGACTAAGTGTGAACAGGTGCTGAACCTAGAGTCACCAACTCGTATACAGTTAAATAAATAGGGCAGCACACTGCGGCCGCAAAACTTGCAAACATGAAACATGAAAATTGAACTGCATTACTGCATTAGAAATATGAAAAAATGAGAGCGTTTAGCGCATAAATTGGCCAATTCATGTGTACCTGGTAGCCACATTAAGGCATCTCTCGTATACCAGGACCTAGACTTTCCTTTCCTTGCTGAGAATAAACGTCTCCATCTGAATGGGAACCTACTGTGAATCCTCTTCTTAGACTAAAATCTCTCTCTCTCTCTCTGTGGAGGGGTAATGGTCCTGCTGCAATTAAAACACCTGTGGCTAAGAGGTGGAGTGCTCAGTCAGAAGGCTAATGAATACAAATTTCAAAAAACTGACCGTCATATCCAAATATAGACTAAGTGTGAACAGGTGCTGAACCTAGAGTCACCAACTCGTATACCAGGACCTAGACTTTCCTTTCCTCGCTGAGAATAAACATCTTCATCTGAATGGGAACCTACTGTCTAGGTCTAGGTCCTGGTATACGAGAGATGCCTTAATGTGGCTACCAGGTACACATAAATTGGCCAATTTATGCGCTAAACGCTCTCATTTTTTCATATTTCTAATGCAGTAATGCAGTTCAATTTTCATGTTTCATGTTTGCATGTTTTGGCGTCGCAGTGTGCTGCCTTATTTATTTAGCTATATACGAGTTGGTGACTCTAGGTTCAGCAGCTGTTCACACTTAGTCTATGTTTGGATGTGAAAATTGATGCCACTTTAGTGGTGTGTGGCAATCATTTTTTGAAATGTTGAGACTCCAGGTTGGGTCTTCGTCTGGTGGGCTGCCTGTAGTGGAAGGGGTGTCAGAGTGCCATTATACTGTGTGGTGAAAAAAAATTCCAAGGTTTGTTTAAAAAAAAAATTGTGTCACTTTCCGAGACCCGTAGCATCTTCATTTTGGTGTGGATACGATCTTTTGATCACCCGCTATTGCATTTTAATGCAATGTTGCGGCGACAAAAAAACCCCGTAATTCTGGCGTTTTGATTTTTTTTTCGCTACGCCTTTTACCAATGGGATTAATTATTTTTTATATTGATAGATCGAGTGATTCTAAATGCTGCGATACCAAATATGTGTATTTGTTTTACTTTTCACTTGCTTCAATAGTCTTCATGGGAGAATAGAGGCTGCTATAATCCGATCACCTCTGCTACACACAGGCGATGATCCACTGTGCCAACCCATCGGCGACCAGCGGTCATGTGACACAGGCACCGATGGGCTGGATTAGTGACTCGATTCTGGCACGATCACATTAAATGCCACTGTCAGAGATTGACAGTGGCATTTAACAGGTTAACAGCAGTTGATGGATCGCGATTCCACCCACTTCTGTTAGGGGCACATGTCAGCTGTTCAAAATAGATGGCATGTGCCGGGAAAGATGTGGGCTCAGTGCCGGAGCCCACATCCAAGGGAGAGACACAACATGCGCTGTACATGTATGGTGCATATCATGAAGGGGTTCAGCTAGAATTGCTGGTCCAAGCCCTTTCCCATGCATCCATGCTGCGCAATTATGCTATTTGTACTTTGGGTCAATTGTTGCCACTTTTCCTGGTGTCTGCCCCTAATTTGAGCGGTTTTGGTAACTTTTTACCCCCCCGAAGGTATTTTCTATGCATTTGGTTTCACCTCCCATTGAATTAAATGGGGTTCTGATATGTTGCCAAACTATTCTGCAAATATTGGGAAATTCGCCAGTCCGAACCTTGAAAGGTTCCCTCATCTCTAGTGGTTATTCCCTGCTTACTGCTCTGTCTCTTCTGGTACATGCATACAGGGAAAGACATATGTAATGGAGATAGTACATAATCACTAGCAAGAGAAGCTGGCAAGGAAAGAATGATCAGTAAGCCAAGTTAAACCAGAATGTACAAAATGACAAATTGGGCAAACAGGGGGATAGTCACAACGTAGGTCAAGGTCTATGAGGAGTAAGACTAACAAAAGTTCACCAAGAACCAGACTGGCAAAGTTATAACTGGCAGCAAAGAAGTGACTGCTGGAAGTTTAAACAGAGAGGAGCCCTACCCCGGCTCCAGCAGAAAACTAATTGCAGTTAATTAATTAGCTGACAGAACAAAACAGAAGAAACTGGCTAAAAGGAAACAAGTCCTAGCAGTCCTAAGGTTTAACTGAACCACACTTGCGCTACCCAGCTGCGCTGCCTAGTAATCAAGACAGACGTGGTAGGAGCATGTTTATACGCAAATGTTACAGTAACCTCCCATTTAAGATGGGACTCTGGACCCTTAAAACCAGGCTTTTCAGGAAATAAGGTTAGAAATTTCCTGATCAGTTTGTTGACAAGGTACTAGCCAAAACCCACAATCTTTCCTCTGGCCCATAATCTCTTCAGTGCACGAGATACTGCAAGGACCCTCTCACCGCAAAAGAGTCCAGAATTTTTTGTACCTCATACTCCAAGTTCCACTTTGGTCATAATGGGAGGAGGAGGATCTCTGACTGAGTGAATAAGAGAATGACTTGCCTTTAACAGGGACTTATGAAATACATTAGGCATCTTGAATGAAGGGGGAAGCTTTAAACGAAAGCCTACAGAGTTAATGACCTCAGTGAATTTATATGGACAAATTAACCTAGAAGTCAAGTTAACACATAGCACAAGGGACTTTGAGCTTGATATTTTTTGTGGATAGCCACACTGTTGTGAACTATATTTGTTGGCTCCCTCTTGTGGTCACTAGCGGTATGGCACTTGGATTATCTTTCCCCAGGTTGGTACCCACCTGGTTCGTTAGGCCTTGGGTGTTCCTATTTAGACTTCCTGGAAACTCAGTGCCTGGAATCGATGTAATCAGTCTATGTCTGTTTTCCTCCTGACTCCTGGTCCCTGAGTTTTGCAAGATAAGCTAAGTCCTGCTTTCTTATTTTTGTCCTTTTGCATTGCTCTTATTTTGTTCCAGCTTGTTCAAAATGTGATTTCTGTTTTTGCTGGAAGCTCTAGGGGGCTGATATTCTCCCCCCACACCGTTAGTCGGTGCGGGGGTTCTTGGATATTCAGCGTGGATATTTTTATAGGGTTTTTGCTGACCGCATAAGTCCTCTTCCTATTTTCTGCTATTAATTAGTGGGCCTCTCTTTGCTAAATCTAGTTCATTCTTACGTTTGTCTTTTCTTCTTACCTCACCGTTATTATTTGTTGGGGGCTTGTATTATAACTTTGGGGTCTTTTCTCTGGAGGCAAGTGAGGTCTTATTTTCTCTGAAAGGGTTAGTTAGTTCTCCGGCTGGTGCGAGACGTCTAGAATCAACGTAGGTACGTTCCCCGGCTACTTCTAGTTGTTGTGCCAGGATCAGATATGCGGTCAGCCAAGTTACTACTTCACTATGAGCTGGTTTTTGTGTTTGCGGACTTAGCTGGAACTCCTGAGATCCTCTACCACTAGGATCATAACACCACACCTTGTCCACAACATTAAAACTTGGTCCATGCCTGTGTCTTTTATTAGCAGAAGAGGTCTTTCTCGGTTGTGTTCTTCTTAGGTTTCTACAACTCTCCCAGCAGTCCTAAGGTTTAACTGGACAATGCTTGTGCTGCTCAGCGGTAAATTTGCAACCTAGTAATCATGGCAGATGTGGCAGGAGCATGTTCATACACGAATGGTGCAACATGTCACTCAAGGTTAGCAGGCATGTGAAAGATGCCAGGGACCTGCTTGTCCAACATGTCTTCCGTGCTGATTGGTCTCTGTCGGCTATTGATCTATGTTTTTCTCAGAGTTTAACATATAATGCTGAAATCATACAGCCAGTTCATGGTACGTGCTGCCCGTAGATTGTGCAGTATGTATCCGCTGTCAGGTTTGCTGTAAAAGGAAACCTGTCAACATAAAGGTTCAGTCTAACCTGCAGCCATCATGCTATTAAACCGGGGGAACTGAGTAGATTGATATATAGTTTTGTGAGTAAACATTTAGTATAAATTGTGTTTTAATCCTCTGCTCTTTCTGGAATTTTTTGTCCGGTGGGCGGTCCTATCAGTGACTGACAGCTATCTCTGTGTGCACTCTTATACAAAGTCACCTGCCAGTCACTGATAGTACCGCTCACTGTGCCGAAAATCCCAGAAAGAGCAAAAGTTTAAATGATTAAAACACAGGTTATATTGATTCTTTTCTCACAAAACTATATATCAATCTCCTCTGCCCCCTGCTCTATAACATGGGTCTGCAAATTGGACTGCATTTTCATGATAACAGGTTCCCTTTAATGAAATGACTTTGCATTGCAGATTAAGTGTAGGGTTTGCTTTTATTGAGTAACACTAAGGGTTACTGGTTTTGCATGAGCATAAATGGCTTCATATTTACAATATTGTTTGTGATGTTTTGCTCAACGCTTTCTTTTCCCTGATGAAAAGGGCATTTCAGGTGTCAAGATATTACCCTTATTATTTTGTATGTCAAGCTGTTTCCTAGATATACTCTGTCAGAGGGAGATTTTTTTCTCCCACGGCTTCATAATATTTCATGCTGCTTATATTTATTATGTTTCTTCATACTGTGAATATTAATATTCAATTATTTACATGTTATAAGCAAAGCATTTAAACTTGGCCTTAGTTGAAGAGAAAGTATAGAAAATTTAGATTATTTAAAAAAGTACAATAAATTCAAATACAAAAAAAAACAAGAAAAGCAATTATATTTATTAGGAGCATTGAGAATTATTATTATATTTATTTTTATTAAAGGGCCACTGTCACCCCCTCCAGCCGTTATAAACTAAAAGAGCCACCTTGTGCAGCAGTAATGCTGCATTCTAACAAGGTGGCTCTTTTAGTTTTTGGTGCATGTATTCCCAAAATATAGCGTTTTATAACTTCTCCAAAATACCTGTCTTTCGCCAGGGAGGCAGGTCCTCACCCCCCTGCTTGAAACGCCACCCTGCCGTCACTCAAATCTTCAGGGGCGCCGGGTGCCGCCCCCTCCGCGCTGTTTTCGCATGAAATCCGGCCCCTGCGCTGTGTAGTACTGTCTGGTGCAGGTGCAGTGAGCTTTGGCCGTCTGACGTCACAGCCAGGCTTGCAGACGGCGCCTGTGCGGCCAGTGCGGCCACCCACCTTGGTAATCCCAGCCCCGCAGTGTGTTATTACACCAGTAATTAAAGAGTCCTGTGCATACAATATATATATTCCCACAAGGTTCAGTCCTTGGGCCCCTGCTCTTCTCCATTTACACCTTTGGCCTGGGACAGCTCATAGAATCTCATGGCTTTCAGTATCACCTGTATGCTGATGACACACAGATCTACATCTCTGGACCAGATATCCCCTCCCTACTAACCAGAATCCCTCAATGTCTGTCCACTATTTCATCCTTCTCCGCTAGATTTCTGAAACTTAACATGGACAAAACAGAATTCATCATCTTTCCCCCATCTCACGCGACGCCCCCAACGAACCTAACCATTGCAGTAAATGGCTGCCCACTCTCCCCAGTCCCACAAGCTCGCTGCCTCGGGGTAATCCTTGACGCTGATCTCTCCTTCAAACCACATATCCAAGCCCTTTCCACTTCCTGCCGACTTCAACTCAAAAATATTTCATGAATCCGTTCATTCCTCAACCAAGAATCTGCAAAAACCCTAGTCCATGCCCTCATCATCTCTCGCCTTGACTACTGCAACCTCCTGCTCTGTGGCCTCCCCTCGAACACTCTCGCACCCCTCCAATCTATTCTAAACTCTGCTGCCCGACTAATCCACCTGTCCCCCCGCTATTCCCCTGCCTCTCCCCTCTGTCAATCCCTTCACTGGCTCCCCATTGCCCAGAGACACCAGTACAAAACCCTAACCATGACATACAAAGCCATCCACAACCTGTCTCCTCCATACATCTGTGACCTCGTCTCCCGGTACTTACCTACACGCAACCTCCGATCCTCACAAGATCTCCTTCTCTACTCCCCTCTTATCTCCTCTTCCCACAATCGCATACAAGATTTCTCTCGCGTATCACCCCTACTCTGGAACCCTCTACCACAACACATCAGACTCTCGCCTACCATTGAAATCTTCAAAAAGAACCTGAAGACCCACCTCTTCCGACAAGCCTACAACCTGCAGTAACCACCGATCAACCAAACCGCTGCATGACCAGCTCTATCCTCACCTACTGTATTCTCACCCATCCCTTGTAGATTGTGAGCCTTTGTGGGCAGGGTCCTCTCTCCTCCTGTACCAGTTATGACTTGTATTGTTTAAGATTATTGTACTTGTTTATATTATGTATACCCCTCCTCACATGTAAAGCGCCATGGAATAAATGGCGCTATAACAATAAATAATAATAATAATAATAATTATATATATATATATATATATATATATATATATATATATATATATACTGTATATATAAAACAAGCAAGCACAATAAACAAACTTAACAGTGACAGAGGTAGAGAAAGGAAGAGTAGGCTGCCCTAAAAGGTTTAAAATGTACAAAGAACCTCTGATATGTGAAAGGATTAATACAATTGCATTTATTAGACTTGAAAAATGATGTAAATACACCAAAGAAAAAGCACTAAGCGAAAAAGTAATAAAATATATAAATTTTATTATAACACCAATAAAATCATTTATATAATCAATTTATATATTTTATTACTTTTTTGCTTAGTGCTTTTTCTTTCGTGTATTTATGACTACTTGCCTGGCGTAATAATGATTTAGGTGCCGTTTATAGGTGTAAATAATTGAAAAATGATGTGTAATGTGGTTTATGATTAAGCTGTATACATACAGTGGCATATAAAAGTTTGGGCACCCCTGGTCAAAATTGCTATTATTGTGAACAGTTAAGCAAGTTGAAGATGAAATGATCTCTAAAAGGCCTAAAGTTAAAGATGACACATTTCTTTTGTATCTTAGTTTTGGCCCCATTGGAAATTTGTGGGCTCAGATAACTTTAAACAAGTCTTCAGACCTTAATTAGCCTGTTAGGGTTATGGCTTGTTTATTATCATCAATTAGGAAAGGCCACGTGATGCAAATTTCCCAGCTTTATAAAAGCCCAGCCTCCTCTAACCTTGTGTCAAAAAACAACAGTCATGGGTTATTTTATGCAGCTGTGTAGCACTCTGAAAAATGGTGGGGGCCCACAAAGCAGGAGAAGGCTATAAAAAGATAGCAAAGCTATGGATAAGTCATCAGAAGAAATCCTCTCCTGTATCTTCACTGTAAGATTCAGTGTCAGAAGTATGCAAAAGGACAGGATACACGTCCTGTGAACTGAAGAGGTTAAAATAGAATTCTTTGGCCACAATGATCAAAGGTATGTGTGGAAAAAAGGGCACAGAATTTTATGAAAAGAACATCTTGCCAACCATTAAGCATGGGAGTGGATCAATCATGCTTTGGGGTTGTGTTGCAGCCAATGCCACAGGGAACATTTCACAGGTAGAGGGAAGAATGGATTCAATGAAATTTCAAAAAAGTCTTGATGCAAACATAACACCATCAGTAGAGATGAAATTGGAAAGAGGATGGCTTCTACAAATGGATAATGATCCTAAACACACGTCAAAGTCCATAACAGACTACCTCAAAAGGTGCAAGCTGAAAGTTTTTCAATAACCATCGCAGTCCTCTGATCTGAACATCATTGAAAATATGTGGCTAGACCTCAAAATAGCAGCACCAAAGGTAGAGAGGTGTATAGAGAGTGGTAGGAATGTATAAACCAAGTGGGAATAGGACAGCATATACCCAAAAACAGTATGCAATAATCTCCAGCAGCCACAATAATCTCCAGCTCAGCACAGCGCTCCAAGGAACTAGGAAGTGAAACTTTCACTGGTATGGAAGAGAGGGTCTGGCCAGATTTTATAGTGTGAGGAAATGACCAGGTCAAGTACAGTTGTGAGATGGAGGTGCAAGTTTCTAACCAGCATAGAAAAGGTCATTAACCTCTTCAGCGCCGTAAGAAACAAAATCCATTTAACATGAAACACAAATACACAGGCTAAATGGAAGATCTGTGGTTCACAATACATAGTGATCTTCTAACTCCAGATCTCCCAGGAGGATGTGACCCACTTGTGACAATATCCAAATAAAACATTATGGGGGGTCCTCTAGGTAAGGCCACATTCTCACATCCCTGTTCAGTGTCTGAATGTTATCCTATTTTTTTTCATCGGAGACCATGCAGACCCATTAAGGACCCGCTCTGAGTCTCACACAGGCTCGGACTGGCCCACAGGGTATCAGGTGAGTTCCCTGGTTGCCGTATCACATGAATACTGAATGCAGTATTTACATAATTTAACAAACTATCCAGGTTTATATATATATATATATATATATATATATATATATATATATACAGTGTATATATATATATATATATATATATATATATATATATATAGTATTTTTTGAATTATAAAACACACTTTTTTTTCCTCAAAATTAAGGGGGAAAGTGGGGGTGCGCCTTATAATTTGAATATACCTTACCGGCTACTGTGGAGTGGGGTCCAAAGGTTACTGCTGCCGAAGGCAAGAGTAGGGTGATGTTGCAAGCTGCAGCCTGGGAAATCTCCATCTGTGCATGCGTTGACCCCAGCCATCATTTTCCCGGAGTCCTCCACAATGTAAATCATGGAAGTGCGGGGACTCCGTCTTTCAAAAAATGTTGGCTGAGCCCCTACACCAACGAGCGCCCTCAGCGTCATACCATTGAACACTTGCAACATTGCACCTCCGCTCTGAACCACCTCCTCCTTCCAGCCTGGGGTCCACAGCATCGCCCCACTCCTGCTACCGCTAGCAGCGATCCTGGGAACCTGTTCCACTGCAATCGCTACTCCCAGTAAACAACAAGACACATGGAGTATAAGAAGCACCACCATTTTAGTAAGAAACATTTTTCCAATTTTTCTCCCCAAAATTGGTGTGTGTCTTATAATTCGGTGCATCACTGCAAAATACGGTAATATATAAGCATAGTCACATTTGCATGCAAGGGTCAGGTAATACTGTATACAGCTCAACTGGAGGTCCCCAACATGTTTCTGGTTGGCTCCTGGCACCCCAGTCATCAACTGATCTCATGGATATGACACCAGAATATGTGATTTTCACGGATGTGTGAATAAATTGATGAAAACTATGGATTAATTTCCCTTTTAAAAAAAAAATCAGGCAGCCCATGGACATTTCACATGGATGTGTGAACATAACCTAAGGCATATTTTTTGCCATATTTATCCATAGGTTATAAGACTTAAATTTAAAAAAAAAAAACAAGAAAAGAAAAATACTAGTACATAATACGAAAAGCCACCAGAAACACATGTACAAAAATAAAACATTTTAAAGGCTTTTGCAAGAAAAAAACAGTACTAATGAACTGGGGTCACTTGTGACTCATCCAAATTATGGAATGTTATTAAAAACTTTAGTTCACTTTGCTATGGACTCTGTGTAATCAGTGCTTAATCACTGTGCTACCTCGGGATTTGTATCTCCTTATTCCTCCTTGCAGTGTGAGAGCCCTGCAGGATTTGTTCTGCAGTGAAATACTTGATGACTTTCTTTTAAATGCTGTGATCACTGGTATCGTTATTATTCCAGGCAGCTCTGCTAAAAGCAATTTCTTCATTTCTTCTTATGTATGTTTACTGTTAACCGCAGAATAAGAATTTTTCCTAATCACTTCTGATTTCCAACAAAAGGACCTTCAGGCATGCTGTATGAGACTTGACATTTGCATCATCCGCCGGTTCTTCTGACATTGTTACACCAGTGAGATGAAGGTCTTTGGTATTAAATAATGATTCAGTGTTAATCAGTAATATAAATAGGTTGAACTCTTCTGGAATTCATGGTCATTGTAATTCTTCACACATTGCTCCAACTCTATTGTCAATAATTTTACCATTGAAATGAAGTAGCATTGTCTCAAGGGTGAAACAGTAGAAACCTTTTACGAGGAACAGTACAAAATTAATAAGAAAAGTTTATCATGACTAATTGGAAGCTTTATTTGGAATTATAGAAATTAATTAAGGTTTTTTTTTCCAAGATTTGGGGTACTCTAATTTCTTTATGAAAAACAATGTATTATTTATGCAGATGTAACAATTAGAGTAATTATGTCATATCGTTTGAAAAAGACATACAATTTTTGGAATATATTTTGTACCTAATATCTCTGGAAGAATTTTCACTACCATGTATTACATGATCGTACTTTGTTTTCAGTGGGCATAATATAATATAATAACGGAACAACCATAATCATACAGTTTCACTGGGCATAGGGTAATATTGCACATCGCTGCAGAAAAATATGGAAATGCCACCACCCTGTCCAGATCACAGGAAGTTACAGTACCTATCCCTATTATTTGGAGGGAAATAACTGTGATCTGTACTATTTAGCTCATTTGTTAACGGGGTTTTTTCTCTCTAGAATGCTGTAGATAAGCCCCTGATGCCGGTGGGCTTAGCTCACCTTCGATTTTGGGAGTGACAGGTTCCCTTTAAAGAGCCTTATAGGGATTGAATACAGTACTAGAAGACCTCGGGGTATCATACTTGTCTTTTCAAGGCAACTGGAGTACTTGAGATTTGAGGCAAATCGATTCACCACAAATTGAAATTTTTGTTAAATAAATTGTTGAAGTTTGCGAAACTGAATTTCAAAATATTCGCTCATCATACTGTGCTCAATACACCATCTTTGAAAAGTAAGATTTTAATAGATATCTCGCTGAACTCAACAATTAACAAATATTTGACAGGACTGAGTTTCATAGTCAACGTCTTTTAACTCATGACATGAAAGTAAGGTTAATAACATAACTTTCATTACAAAATCTTCAGTTTTACTCAAATTATTTGTTGCAAAAATTAATACACTACATATCAAACTACTACATCTAGTATTTTGTATGACCTCCATGATTTTTCAGGACTGAACCAAGTCTAAGTATGGAATGAAAAAGTTGGCGACATATTGCAACATCTATCTTTTTCCATTCTTCTAGAATGACCTCTTTGAAGCCTGGTTACTGTATGGATGATTGATGCTCAACTTGTCTCTTCAGAATTCCCCAAAGGTGTTGAACTGGAGTCAGATCAGGAGCCACTAAATCACTTTTACTCTGTTCTTCTTCAGAAATGCTACCGATGTGTGTTTTAGATCATTTCATGTTGGAAAAGAGCATGTCTATCAAAAAACTTAGTGCAGCAGATGAAAGACACATCATGTTTTCCTTTGAAATCAAAGTATGTCCAGCAATGTCATCAGCTCATAACTGGTAGCAATCAGTGGGCCCAGCTACCACGATAAGCCATTTGGAGAAGTCTGGCAAGAAGTGATCGTCATGAAAGAATTGCGTCCAAAAACCAAACCTTCAAGATGGAAACAAAGCCAAGCAACTCAACTGCACACAAAAACATATGAACTGGGATACAAAAAAATATCAGCAAGTGTTCAGGACTGCCGAGTCAAAAAGAAAAATATTTGACTCCAAGGCCACGTTCACAAGCTGAGTATTTGGTGAGTTTTTTATCTCAGTATGTGTACGCCAAAATCAAGGGTGGAAGAATCAGAGGAAAAGTATTAATGGAAACTCGTCACCACTTCTGTATTTATCACCCACTCCTCGTTTTGGTTTACAAATACCGAGGTAAACAACTCACCAAATATTCAACATGTACACGTGGCCTAACAGAAGGCAATTTGTCGCCAAAAGGTTGGAAAGCAGTACAACAATGAGTGTCTGCAAGAAATAGTGAATCTTGGTGGAGGTTCCTTCCAAGCTTGGAGCTACATTTCAGCAAACAGATTTGGGAATTTGGTCAGGAGTAATGGTGTCCTCAATGCTGAAAAATTCAGGCACATACTTATCCATCATCCGATAATGTCAGGGTGACATCTGATTGGCTTCAGATTTATTCTGCATGAGGAAAATGATCACAAATATAAAGCCAATGAACGTAATTAAGAACTATCTTCAGCATAGAGAACAACATGGAAGTGATGATATGGTCCTATAATGCTCTAATCTCAACATCATTGAGTCTGACTGGGATTACATGATGAGACAAAAGGATTTGCTAACGCTTACATCCACAGAAGTCGTTATTTATCTAAAAACCGTGTATAAGTGTACCTAGAAGAATTGATACTCTTATGCTATTTTGAAGGCAACAGGCAGTTACACCAAATATTGATTCGATTTAGATTTTTCCTTTGTTCATTCACTTTACATATTGTTAATTTATAAAAAATAAACTACAGTATTAATGCTTCTATATTTGACAGTATTTTTACTTTGCATCATGTTCCCCAACCCTGCCTAAAACTTTTGCACAGTGCTGTATATATATATATATATATATATATATATATATATATATATGTATATATATATATATATATATATATATATATATATATATATATATATTACTGCAGTGCTGAAATTGAGAAATGTAACCTACTTAGTTATATTATTTTTCAGTGAATTTTGGACTGCTACATTTGTGTTAACACTTAATTCATTGGAACCTATTCAGAATGTTTAATTTCTCCTATCCTGTAATATACATTAGATACATATCAGCTGCAGATAACATTTGATACAATAGCTTGCATTTCTGTGTCTGCAGATCTTTCTCCTTGTGGTCTGGAATTTTGAGCTGTACATGATCCCATTGGCTTTTTTGCTGTTATTGGCTTGGAACTATTTCTTAATCATATCAGGAAAAGATAACAGGACACAGGATATGGTGAGTGATACTTATCACATCTTCTTCAGAAAATGTAATCATGGTCCATGTTTGTCTTGAATTGAACAAGAAATATATGTAGAAATTGCAAAACAATTGTGATTCAAAGTAAAGCCTTCAGTCTGTGGCATTTATCTATAATTGTGGTTTTACAATTTTATTTATAATGCTTATTTTATTTATAATGCTTAGTGGAGAGCGGACCTTACACACAAGACTAGTAAACATCTAACAGCTCCGATCACTCCATAACCATGTTTGACTCATCTAGTTATTTCAGAAGTGTTGATGATCATTATTTAGATACATCTGGTTCTGCTCACCTCTCTTAGGAGCAAAAAGGAATCTGATTTGGATAACATTCATACTACAACCCCTGGCAAAAATTATGGAATCACTGGCCTTGGAGGATGTTCATTCAGTTGTTTAATTTTGTAGAAAAAAAAGCAGATCACAGACATCGCAGAAAACTAAAGTCATTTCAAATGGCAACTTTCTGGCTTTAAGAAACACTAAAAGAAATCAAGAACAAAAATGTGGTAGTCAGTAATGATTACTTTTTTTAACCAAGCATAGGGGAAAAATTATGGAATCACTCAATTCTGAGGAAAAAATTATGGAATCACCCTGTAAATTTTCATTCCCAAAACTAACACCTGCATCAGATTAGATTTGCTCGTTAGTCTGCATCTAAAAAGGAGTGATCACACCTTGGAGAGCTGTTGCACCAAGTGGACTAACATGAATCATGGCTCCAACACCAGAGATGTCAATTGAAACAAAGGAGAGGATTAACAAACTCTTAAAAGAGGGTAAATCATCACGCAATGTTGCAAAAGATGTAGTTTGTTCACAGTCAGCTGTGTCTAAAATCTGGACCAAATACAAACAACATGGGAAGGTTGTTAAAGGGAATCTGTCACCCCCCAGGCGTTTTTAACTAAAAGAGCTACCTTGTGCAGCAGTAATGCTGCATTCTGACAAGGTGGCTCTCTTAGTTCTGGGTGCTGTAACTGCCGAAATAGTCAGTTTTGTAATTTGCCCTAAATACCTTTTCATCAGTCAAGGAGGCAGGCCTTTCCCCAATGCTGCAGACGCCACACAGCCATCACTCAAATCTTCTTGGCGCCGGGCGCCACCTCCTCACCACTGTTTTGAAATGAGCCGGCGCCTGCGCTCTTTTCTCCTGCCTGGTGCAGGCGCAGTGAGCGCTGCCCGTCTGTCCTCATATGCAGTCCAGCTGACTGCGCCTGTGCGGCCGCCCTGCCTGTGAATCCCAGCCCCGCAGTGTCTTATTTATTCATGCTATGGGGCTGGGATTCACAGGCAGGGCGTCCGCCCAGGTGCAGTCAGCTGGACTGCATATGAGGACAGACGGGCAGCGCTCACTGCGCCTGCCCAAGGCAGGAGAAAAGAGCGCAGGCGCCGGCTCATTTCAAAACAGCGGGGAGGAGGTGGCGCCCGGCGCCAAGAAGATTTCAGTGACGGCTGTGTGGCGTCTGCAGCAGGGGGGAAAGGCCTGCCTCCTTGACTGAAGAAAAGGTATTTAGGACAAATTACAAAACTAATTATTTCGGCAGTTACAGCACCCAGAACTAAAAGAGCCACCTTGTCAGAATGCAGCATTACTGCTGCACAAGGTGGCTCTTTTAGTTAAAAATGCCTGGGGGGGAGCTATTAGGAGCAGTGCCTAGTGAAAAGACTATAAACATAGGGATGAATGACCTCGGGGAGATCAAAACATCCAACACCGCGGAGACACCATCACGTATTTCTCAACGCAGTGATCCAGAACACTGCCCCCATCCCTAAAGGGAAATATGCAAATGCATGTAGAAAAGCCGCAGAGACACCATCACATGTTTCTCAACACAAGCAATGAATAGCCAGGTCTTTCACCGGGAAGGAACAACCACGGGAAGGGCAGCATCCAAGAAAGGAAAACCACCTGTGCCAAAACATGGTATCCATCCACAGACAGTCTGTGACAAAACTGTAAGAAATCGCCTAAAGGAAATAGGATTTACATACAGAAAAGCTAAACGAAAGCCATCATTAACACCTAAACAGGAAAAAACAAGGTTACTTATGGGCCAAGGAAAAGCAATCATGGACTGTGGATGACTGGATGAAAGTCATAGTCAGTGATGAATCACGAATCTGCATTGGGCAAGATGATGATGCTGGAACTTTTGTTTGGTGCTGTTCCAATGAGATTTATAAAGATGACTGCCTGAAGAGAGCATGCAAATTTCCATTTCCACAGTCATTGATGATATGGGACTGCATGTCAGGTAAAGGCACTGGGGAGATGGCTGTCATTACATCTTCAATAAATGCACAAGTTTATGTTGATATTTTGGACACTTTTCTTATCCTATCAATGGAAAGGATGTTTGGGGATGATTAAATCATTTTTCAAGATGATAATGCATCCTGCCATACCTGCCATAGAGCAAAAACTGTGAAAACATTCCTTGAAAAAAGACACATAAGGTCAATGTCATGGCCTGCAAATAGTCTGGATCTCAATCCAATTGAAAATCTTTGGTCGAAGTTGAAGAAAATGGTCCATGACAAGGCTCTAACCTGCAAGGCTGATCTGGCAACAGCAATCAGAGAAAGTTGGAGCCAGATTGATGAAGAGTACTGTTTGACACTCATTATGTCCATGCCTCAGAGACTGCAAGCTGTTATAAAAGCCAGAGGTGGTGCAACAAAATACTAGTGATTTTTTTTTGTCTGTTTGTTTTTCATGATTCCATAATTTTTTCCTCAGAATTGAGTGATTCCATAATTTTCCCCTATGCTTGGTTAACCCCTTCCCGACCTTTGACGCCACATAGGCGTCATGAAAACACGTGCCAATCCGACCCATGATGCCTATGTGGCGTCATGGAAAGATCGCGTCCCTGCAGATCGGGTGAAAGGGTTAACTCCATTTTCACCCGATCTGCAGAGACAGGGGGAGTGGTACTTCAGCCCAGGGGGGGTGGCTTCACCCCCCCGTGGCTATGATCGCTCTGATTGGCTGTTGAAAGTGAAACAGCCAATCAGAGCGATTTGTAATATTTCACCTATGAAAATGGTGAAATATTACAATCCAGCCATGGCCGATGCTGCAATAGCATCTGCCATGGCTGGAGACCCCGATCTGCCCCCCCCACCGCCACCGATCGCCCCCCCAGTCGTCCTTTCTGCCCCGATCTCCTGTCCGCTCCCCTCCTCCCTCCTGTCCGCTCCCCCGGTCCTCTTGTCCGCTCCCCCGGTCCTCCGATCCCCCCCCCCGTGTTCCGATCCCACCCCCCCATACTTACCTAGCTTCGATGTCCCTCCCGGTGTCCGGCCGTCTTCTCCATGGGCGCCGCCATCTTGGAAAATGGCGGGCGCATGCGCAGTGCGCCCGCCGAATCTGCCAGCCGGCAGATTCATTACAAGTACATTTTGATCGCTGTGGTAGGTTCTATCGCAGCGATCAAAATAAAAAAATAATAAATAAACCCCCCCCCCCTTTATCACCCCCATAGGTAGGGACAATAATAAAAAAAAGAAAATATATTTTTTTCTTTTTCCACTAGGGTTAGGGTTAGAACTAGGGTTAGAACTAGGGGTAGGGTTAGGGGTAGGGTTAGGGTTACGGGTAGGGTTAGGGTTACGGGAAGGGTTAGGGTTAGGGGTAGGGTTATGGCATGTGCACACAGTGCGGATTTGGCTGCGGATCCGCAGCGGATTGGCAGCGGATCCGCAGCGGATTGGCCGCGGATCCGCAGCGGATTGGCCGCGGATCCGCAGCGGATTGGCAGCGGATCCGCAGCGGATTGGCAGCGGATCCGCAGCGGATTGGCCGCGGATCCGCAGCGGATTGGTCGCGGATCCGCAGCGGATTGGCCGCGGATCCGCAGCAGATTGGCCGCGGATCCGCAGCGGAATGGGCCGCAGATCCGCAGCGGATCGGCCACGGATCCGCAGCGGATCGGCCGCGGATCCGCAGCGGATTGGCCGCTGCGAATTCGAAACAGTTTTCCATCAGGTTTACAGTACCATGTACACCTATGGAAAACCAAATCCGCTGTGCCCATGGAGCGGAAAATTCCGTGCAGAAACGCTGCGTTGTATTTTCCGCAGCATGTCAGTTCTTTGTGCGGATTCCGCAGCGTTTTACACCTGTTCCTCAATAGGAATCCGCAGGTGAAATCCGCACAAAAAAACACTGGAAATCTGCTGTAAATCCGCAGGTAAAACGCAGTGCCTTTTACCTGCAGATTTTTCAAAAATCGTGCGGAAAAATCTCACACAAATCCGCAACGTGGGCACATAGCCTTAGGGTTAGGGTTGGAATTAGGGCTAGGGTTTGAAATAGGGTTAAGATTAGGCTTGTGGTTAGGGTTACGGATAGGGTTAGGGGTGTGTTGGGGTTACAGTTGTGGTTAGGGTTGGGATTAGGGTTACGGTTGGGATTAGGGTTAGGATTAGGGTTAGGGTTGGAATTAGGGTTACGGGTGTGTTGCGGTTAGGGTTGTGGTTAGGAGTGTGTTGGGGTTAGGGTTGTGATTAGGGTTATGTCTACAGTTGGGATTAGGATTAGGGGTGTGTTGGGGTTAGTGTTGAAGTTAGAATTGAGGGGTTTCCACTGTTTAGGCACATCAGGGGTCTCCAAACGCAACATGGCGCCACCATTGATTCCAGCCAATCTTGCGTTCAAAAAGTCAAATGGTGCTCCCTCCCTTCCAAGCCCCGACGTGCACCCAAACAGTGGTTTACCCCCACATTTGGGGTACCAGCGTACTCAGGACAAACTGGGCAACAACTGTTGGGGTCCAATTTCTCCTGTTACCCTTGCAAAAATAAAAAATTACTTGCTAAAACATAATTTTTGAGGAAAGAACAATTATTTTTTATTTTCACGGCTCTGCGTTATAAACTTCTGTGAAGCACTTGGGGGTTGAAAGTGCTCACCACACATCTAGATAAGTTCCTTCGGGGGTCTAGTTTCCAAAATGGGGTCACTTGTGGGGTGTTTCTACTGTTTAGGCACATCAGGGGCTCTGCAAATGCAATGTGATGCCCGCAGACCATTCCATCAAAGTCTGCATTTCAAATGTCACTACTTCCCTTCCGAGCCCTGACGTGTGCCCAAACAGTGGTTTACCCCCACATATGGGGTATCAGCGTACTCACAACAAACTGGGCAACAAATATTGGGGTCCATTTTCTCCTGTTACCCTTGTGAAAATAAAAAATTGCTTGCTAAAACATCTTTTTTGAGGAAAGAAAAATGATTTTTTATTTTCACGGCTCTGCGTTGTAAACTTCTGTGAAGCACTTGGGGGTTGAACGTGCTCACCACACATCTAGATAAGTTCCTTGGGGGGTCTAGTTTCCAAAATGGGGTCACTTGTGGGGGGTTTCTACTGTTTAGGCATATTAGGGGCTCTGCAAACGTAACATGATGCCCGCAGACCATTCCATCAAAGTCTGCATTCCAAAACGTCACTACTTCCCTTCCGAGCCCCGGCATGTGCCCAAACAGTGGTTTACCCCCACATATGGGGTATCAGCGTACTCAGGAGAAACTGGACAACAACTTTTGGGGTCCAATTTCTCCTGTTACTCTTGCAAAAATAAAAAATTCTGGGCTAAAAAAATATTTTTGAGGAAAGGAAACACATTTATTATTTTCACGGCTCTGCGTTATAAACTTCTGTGAAGCACTTGGGGGTTCAAAGTGCTCACCACACATCTAGATAAGTTCCCTTGGGGGTCTAATTTCCAAAATGGAGTCACTTGTGGGGAGTTCCTACTGTTTAGGCACATCAGGGGCTCTGCAAACGCAACCTGATGCCCGCAGAGCATTCCATCAAAGTCTGCATTTCAAAACGTCACTACTTCCCTTCCGAACCCCGACGTGTGCCAAAACAGTGGTTTACCCCCACATATGGGGTATCAGCGTACTCAGGAGAAACTGGACAACAAGTTTTGGGGTCCAATTTCTCCTGTTACTCTTGCAAAAATAAAAAATTCTGGGCTAAAAAAATATTTTTGAGGAAAGGAAACACATTTATTATTTTCACGGCTCTGCGTTATAAACTTCTGTGAAGCACTTGGGGGTTCAAAGTGCTCACCACACATCTAGATAAGTTCCCTTGGGGGTCTAGTTTCCAAAATGGAGTCACTTGTGGGGAGTTCCTACTGTTTAGGCACATCAGGGGCTCTGCAAACGCAACCTGACGCCCGCAGAGCATTCCATCAAAGTCTGCATTTCAAAACGTCACTACTTCCCTTCCGAACCCCGACGTGTGCCAAAACAGTGGTTTACCCCCACATATGGGGTATCAGCGTACTCAGGAGAAACTGGACAACAACTTTTGGGGTCCAATTTCTCCTGTTACCCTTGGGAAAATAAAAAATTGTGGGCTAAAAAATCATTTTTGAGAAAAGAAAAATTATTTTTTATTTTCATGGCTCTGCGTTATAAACTTCTGTGAAGCACTTGGGGGTTCAAAGTGCTCACCACACATCTAGATTAGTTCCTTGGGAGGTCTAGTTTCCAAAATGGGGTCACTTGTGCGGGGGCTCCAATGTTTAGGCACACAGGGGCTCTCCAAACGCGACATGGTGTCCGCTAATGATTGGAGCTAATTTTCCATTCAAAAAGCCAAATGGCGTGCCTTCCATTCCGAGCCCTGCCGTGCGCCCAAACAGTGGTTTACCCCCACATATGGGGTATCATCGTACTCAGGACAAACTGGACAACAACATTTGGGGTCCAATTTCTCCTATTACCCTTGGGAAAATAAAAAATTCTGGGCTAAAAATCATTTTTGAGGAAAGAAAAATTATTTTTTATTTTCACGGCTCTGCGTTATAAACTTCTGTGAAGCACCTGGGGGTTATAAGTGCTCACTATGCATCTAGATAAGTTCCTTGGGGAGGTCTAGTTTCCAAAATGGGGTCACTTGTAGGGGAGCTCCAATGTTTAGGCACACAGGGGCTCTCCAAACGCGACATGGTGTCCGCTAACGATTGGAGCTAATTTTCCATTCAAAAAGTCAAATGGCACGCCTCCCCTTCCGAGCCTTGCCGTGCACCCAAACAGTGGTTTACCCCCACATATGAGGTATCGGCGTACTCAGGAGAAATTTCCCAACAAATTTTAGGATCCATTTTATCCTGTTGCCCATGTGAAAATGAAAGAATTGAGGCTAAAAGAAATTTTGCGTGCAAAAAAAGTACTTTTTCATTTTTGCGGATCAATTTGTGAAGCACTTGGGGGTTTAAAGTGCTCACTATGCCTCTAGATGAGTTCCTTGGGGGGTCTAGTTTCCAAAATGGGGTCACTTGTGGAGGAGCTCCAATGTTTAGGCACACAGGGGCTTTCCAAACGCGACATGGTGTCCGCTAACGATGGAGATAATTTTTCATTCAAAAAAAGTCACATGGCGCTCCTTCCCTTCCGAGCCTTACCATGTGCCCAAACAGTGGTTTACCCCCACATGTGAGGTATTGGTGTACTCAGGAGAAATTGCCCAACAAAATTTAGGATCCATTTTATCCTGTTGCCCATGTGAAAATGAAAAAATTGAGGCTAAAATAATTTTTTTGTGAAAAAAAGTACTTTTTCATTTTTACGGATCAATTTGTGAAGCACCTGGGGGTTTAAAGTGCTCACTATGTTTCTAGATAAGTTCCTTGGGGGGTCTAGTTTCCAAAATGGGGTCATTTGTGGGGGAGCTCCAATGTTTAGGCACACGGGGGCTCTCCAAACGCGACATGGTGTCCGCTAAAGATTGGAGCCAATTTTTCATTCAAAAAGTCAAATGGCGCTCCTTCCCTTCCGAGCCCTGCCGTGCGCCCAAACAGTGGTTTACCCCCACATACGAGGTATCAGCGTACTCAGGACAAATTGGACAACAACATCCGTGGTCCAGTTTCTCCTTTTACCCTTGGGAAAATAAAAAAATTGTTGCTAAAAGATCATTTTTGTGACTAAAAAGTTAAATGTTCATTTTTTACTTCCATGTTGCTTCTGCTGCTGTGAAACACCTGAAGGGTTAATAAACTTCTAGAATGTGGTTTTGAGCACCTTGAGGGGTGCAGTTTTTAGAATGGTGTCACTTTTGGGTATTTTCAGCCATATAGAACCCTCAAAATGACTTCAAATGTGAGGTGGTCCCTAAAAAAAATGGTTTTGTAAATTTTGTTGTAAAAATGAGAAATCACTGGTCAAATTTTAACCCTTATAACTTCCTAGCAAAAAAAAAAATTGTTTCCAAAATTGTGCTGATGTAAAGTAGACATGTGGGAAACGTTATTTATTAACTATTTTGTGTCACATAACTCTTTGGTTTAACAGAATAAAAATTCAAAATGTGAAAATTGCGAAATTTTCAAAATTTTCACCAAATTTCCGTTTTTTTCACAAATAAACTCAGAAATTATCGACCTAAATTTACCACTAACATGAAGCCCAATATGTCACGAAAAAACAATCTCAGAATCGCTAGGATCCGTTGAAGCGTTCCTGAGTTATTACCTCATAAAGAGACACTGGTCAAAATTGCAAAAAACGGCAAGGTCATTAAGGCCAAAATAGGCTGGGTCATGAAGGGGTTAAAAAAAAGTTACCAATACTGACTACCACATTTTTTGTTCTTGATTTCTTTTAGTGTTTCTTAAAGCCAGAAAGTTGCTGTGAAGGAAGCCCCTGTTCCTTCCACGTCACCAATCCGTGACGTCACTACACAGGCACAGCTCACCGGCGCCCCCTTTGTCTCTCAGGTCAGTACTGGAACTGCACCTAGAGCAAATGGCCGCCGGAATGACTGCCCTGTTACCCACACTGGGTATTCTAAGATTCGCAATCAGAGTAAAAGGATCAGCCCAAAATTAATTTATGATTTAATTGCCTTAAGGGCGCACTAGGTAATTACAAGAAATATACAATCACAATATATCAAGAGTTACAGTCAGAGTACAATATAACAACAATGATACAAGGCTTAAGGTATAAAGCTGGAGGTCACTTTACCAGGTTAGAGGTCGCTTGTGGAAGCCGGGGGGCGCAGCGTTCCGCAGGTCCAAACTTTAGTTGCCGGGCAGCCCCCAGAAAGCATGTGCTTGCCCCCCTCTGGCTGGCATATGCCCTCTTTCTTAGCTGGTCATCTTCTGTGTGTGTCCCACTCTCCACATGGTCCAGCTCTTAACCCTGCCGTGTCCCTCCCCCTGTAGCTGGGTGGGCTTAGCAATCTCCACCCCTCTGCCTCCCTGCGATCTTTGTTCCAATATCTAATAAATGGGATAACTGCTCTCAGGATGATCGGATCAGCACACGGGCAGTACCAGCGCCTGTGGTTTGTTCTGCCGGTCGTACTGGGATCAAACCTGGACCCATTCGGTCCCTGTGGGAGGCTGATCTCTATATCTCGGGTTTCAGACCTCCCACGGATACAGGAGTCGCACCATTAGATGCACCATTTCTTTAGGACGAGGGGAATATTTTTTATGAGCCGCTACCTCGGACGATGCGTCCATAATTCACGATTCCATGTCAGAGACGGTTCGGCTGGACGACCATACTAGATGTGTATCCAGTGGCCCCTTGACATGCGTGCTTTAATTAAGCCCTTGAGCATTTCCAAGCCCCCTGCTGGTGTGGCTTCCTAACTGAGCTTTGAAGTACCTTCTGCAATCTCCTCTGAGCTCAGCCGATTACCATACTAATAGGCACTATGTTCATTAGAAAAGGTGGGGGCCAGGAGCACTCCTCTCTGCAGACCTGTGACCAGGAGACAAAATGGAGTCACGCCAATCTGTGTTAGTATGCCCGTCCAAGATGGCGGCTGTTCCCTCATCACACCTCTCTGCTTTAGAGGGCGCTAGGGGGCATCACATTCCTGTGTTCCCCCGTGCGCCCTTCCGCACCTTCTCCTTGCCGGGACAACCCATCAGCGTTACCATGGTCTCTGCCCCCTCCTCTGCCTCTCCCCGAGGCTGTCTCTGCCTCCTCTGTCTCTCTGAGGCAGTCTCTGCCTCCTCCTCTGTCTCTCTTTGAGGCTGTCTCTGCCCCTCCTCTCTCTGTCTGAGGCTGTCTCTGCCCCCTCCTCCTCCTTTCTCTGAGGCTGCCTCTGTCTCCTCCTCCCTCTGTCTGAGGCTGTCTCTGCCTCCTCCTCTGTCTCTGAAGCTGTCCCTGCCTCCTCCTCTGTCCCTCTCTGAGGCCGTCTCTGCCTCTCCCTCTCTCTTTCTGAGGCTGTCCCTGCCTCCTCCTCTGTCTCTCTCTGAGGCTGTCTCTGCCTCCTTCTCTCTTTCCCTGAGGCTGTCCCTGCCTCCTCCTCTGTCCCTCTCTGAGGCTGTCTCTGCCTCTCCCTCTCTCTTTCTGAGGCTGTCCCTGCCTCCTCCTCTGTCTCTCTCTGAGGCTGTCTCTGCCTCCTCCTCTCTGTCTCTGAGGCTGTCCCTGCCTCCTCCTCTGTCCCTCTCTGAGGCTGTCTCTGCCTCTCCCTCTCTCTCTGAGGCTGTCTCTGCCTCTCCCTGTTATGGTTCTCAATGGCAAGAGAACATAGCCCAGCAAACATAAGAACTAGCTCTTGGAAGGATGGAAACTTAAACTGACCATGAACTAAACCTGCCGCACAACTAACAGTAGCCGGGTAGCGTTGCCTGCGTTTTATCCCTAGACGCCCAGCGCCGGCCGGAGGACTAACTAATCCTGGCAGAGGAAAATATAGTCCTGGCTCACCTCTAGAGAAATTTCCCCGAAAGGCAGACAGAGGCCCCCACAAATATTGGCGGTGATTTTAGATGAAATGACAAACGTAGTATGAAAATAGGTTTAGCAAAATTGAGGTCCGCTTACTAGATAGCAGGAAGACAGAAAGGGCACTTTCATGGTCAGCTGAAAACCCTATCAAAACACCATCCTGAAATTACTTTAAGACTCTAGTATTAACTCATAACATCAGAGTGGCAATTTCAGATCACAAGAGCTTTCCAGACACAGAAACGAAACTACAGCTGTGAACTGGAACAAAATGCAAAAACAAACAAGGACTAAAGTCCAACTTAGCTGGGAGTTGTCTAGCAGCAGGAACATGCACAGAAAGGCTTCTGATTACAATGTTGACCGGCATGGAAGTGACAGAGGAGCAAGGCTAAATAGCGACTCCCACATCCTGATGGAAACAGGTGAACAGAGAGGATGATGCACACCAGTTCAATTCCACCAGTGGCCACAGGGGGAGCCCAAAATCCAATTTCACAACATCTCCCTCTCTCTTTCTGAGGCTGTCCCTGCCCCCTCCTCTCTCTCTCTCTGAGGCTGTCTCTGCCTCCTCCTCTCTGTCTCTGAGGCTGTCCCTGCCTCCTCCTCTGTCCCTCTCTGAGGCTGTCTCTGCCTCCTTCTCTCTTTCCCTGAGGCTGTCCCTGCCTCCTCCTCTGTCCCTCTCTGAGGCTGTCTCTGCCTCTCCCTCTCTCTTTCTGAGGCTGTCCCTGCCTCCTCCTCTGTCTCTCTCTGAGGCTGTCTCTGCCTCCTCCTCTCTGTCTCTGAGGCTGTCCCTGCCTCCTCCTCTGTCCCTCTCTGAGGCTGTCTCTGCCTCTCCCTCTCTCTCTGAGGCTGTCTCTGCCTCTCCCTCTCTCTTTCTGAGGCTGTCCCTGCCCCCTCCTCTCTCTGAGGCTGTCTCTGCCTCCTCCTCTCTGCCTCTGAGGCTGTCCCTGCCTCCTCCTCTGTCCCTCTCTGACGCTGTCTCTGCCTCCTTCTCTCTTTCCCTGAGGCTGTCCCTGCCTCCTCCTCTGTCCCTCTCTGAGGCTGTCTCTGCCTCTCCCTCTCTCTTTCTGAGGCTGTCCCTGCCTCCTCCTCTGTCTCTCTCTGAGGCTGTCTCTGCCTCCTCCTCTCTGTCTCTGAGGCTGTCCCTGCCTCCTCCTCTGTCCCTCTCTGAGGCTGTCTCTGCCTCTCCCTCTCTCTCTGAGGCTGTCTCTGCCTCTCCCTCTCTCTCTGAGGCTGTCTCTGCCTCTCCCTCTCTCTTTCTGAGGCTGTCCCTGCCTCCTCCTCTGTCTCTGAGCGGATAGGGTACCCCTAACTGTCGGTCCCTGGGCCACGCCTCCGGTGAACCCTGCTGGACCGTTACCTGGAACAGCCATCCCTGGTCCCAGACCACCCGCTCGCGGTCTGACTCCCCAGGAGGCTGTGCCGCCTGCTCCTTGAGAGCTTTCAGGCTAGCATCAGCTTCCAACGCTGCCTGAAATCCCTGACTCGATGTGGCGAGAATGGACGACACTGCCACATCCGCTGTCAGCTCCCCAGGATCTGTCTCCTGGCCGCTGTCTGACTCGGCAGCCACTTGGTCAGAGAGGGGGAAGCCGTCGGACCTCTGCAAGGCTCCTCGGGCTCCGGCGCTCCCACTCCTGGTGACAGCGGCCACGACCGCTGTGCCCATGGGTAGCGCCTGCTTCCCTCCGGCTCCTGACCAAGCCGCCGGGTCAGGCAGACTTCCCTGCCATCCTGACATCCCGGGTGTGGGGAACTCCTGCCCTGGGGTCTTACCTGGTGGCTCCTCTCCCGGGACGCCTCCTCCCCTCATGGCCTGTTCCTCTTCCTGCAGGGGCCCTAGACTCAGCAGGCTGGATTCACTTAGGGGCCCTACACTGCCCATAGCAGCCCCTCCCTCCACCTCTGAGCTCTCCCCTACAGTCTCCTCACCTGTCCTCCCTGTGAGCCCTGTGTGTGTGGTGTCCGTGCATGGATTACCCTCAGGTTTCAATCCCTCCTCCACTGTTGGAGGCACATTCAACACATCAACATTCACAGTAGAGTCATGACATTCTTGGGGAGCCGAACTTGGGGGTTCAGTGGCCACATACTGAGACACTATCCGCCCCAAATCGGTCCCAAGTAATACATTGGCAGGAATATTTGACGTTACTCCCACCTCCCGCACTCCCCTCCCGGCGCCCCAGTCCAAAAACACCTTGGCGACAGGCAGCGCTGGTTCCACGCCTCCAATTCCGGAGACGGAAAGGGTTTTTCCCGGTACCAAGTCTTGAGGGGACACCACCTCAGGACGTACCAGGGTTCGTTCAGCGCCTGTGTCCCGCAGTCCCATGACCGCTGAGCGGCCGATAGTGACGGGTTGGTAATTGTCCAGGGACCTCCCACCACCCCCTCCCACACATAAAACAGTGGACGGTTTCGGGGACAGGGATGGGGCCTTAAGACGCTGGGGACATGCAGACTTGAAGTGTCCCAGCTGGTTGCAGTGATGACAACGTCTGGGTTCTGCGCCTGGCCTGGAGAGGGCAGCAGGGGGGTACACCCCTTGCACTCTGGGGGCTGGGGAAACAGGGGCAGGATTGGGCTTACCCCCTCTCCAGGTGCTGCTGGCAGGCTTCTTCGGCTCAGGCGCCCTGTTATTGGCATACTCATCTGCCAGGGCGGCTGTAGCAGAAGCCCCCTTTGGTTTCCGGTCACGGAGGAACTGCTGGAGGTCCTCTGGGCAGTTCCACAAGAACTGCTCCGTGACGAACAGTTCCTGGACCTCCTGGCGGGTGGTGAGCGCTAGACCCGAGGTCCAGTGCTCTGCAGCTCTCAGCAACGCCCGCATGTGGTCGGTCCAGGTGTCCTTTGGGCCCCGCTGCAGGCTCCGGAACTTCTTGCGGTAGGACTCCGGGGTGAGGTTGTAGTGCTGGATCAGGGCCCGCTTGATGCTGCTGTAGTCCTGCTCCGCCCCGGCAGGTAAGTCCCCCAAAACTTCCAGGGACTTACCCCTCAAACGGGGGGTCAGGTATCTTGCCCACTGATCCGGGGCCAGATGGTGTTGAAGGCAGGTCCTTTCAAAGGCCAGCAAGAAGGAATCCAGGTCTCCATCCTTCTCAAGCAGAGGGAAGTCCTCGGCCCGGACTTTGGAAACCCTGGACTCTGGTGGTGCTGGGGCGTCCAGCGGGAGCCCGTGTTGAGCCATCTCCAGTCGGTGCTGGCGCTCCGCTGCTCTCTCCGCCGCTGCTCTCTCCGCCGCTGCTTGCTCCGCTGCCCGCTCTGCAGCTTTCTCTGCCCGCTCTGCAGCTTTCTCGGCCCGCTCCGCTGCCTCACGGCGTTCTGCACGCTCTTGCTCCGCCGCTTCACGGCGTTCTGCACGCTCGGCCTCCGCTGCCTTCTCTGCAGCTGCCATGAGTCTCATATAGGCGTCTTCATTACCCGCCTCGAGACGTGCCACTGCCGCTGCAACAAGGGCCTTTGATGTGGACAGGCTGGGGCGGGTAGGTGGTGGGTAGTCCCTTGCCGGACTAAGCACGGGTGGCTGGCTCCTTGGGGAGTCTGGGCTGAGCTCCCCCTCGCCTTGAACAGTAAAGTCCACCACCACCTCCTCATCGACCATAGCACTGGCCTGCGCCCTCACTGCACTCCTGGTGCCCTCTGCCATCTTTGGAACCTCTGGTTACTGACACAGCTGTAACCCTGACCTTGCACACAACTTATTATATTTACACTCTGACCGTCTAGTGCTGGGCTGACCTTAAGACCCCAGGAGTGAAAGTTACCACTGGTAGTCTTTAGTGTCTGGGAGTAGGGGTCCCACGCACACTATTACTCTGATCCCACGTACGCTGCCACCACTGTGAAGGAAGCCCCTGTTCCTTCCACGTCACCAATCCGTGACGTCACTACACAGGCACAGCTCACCGGCGCCCCCTTTGTCTCTCAGGTCAGTACTGGAACTGCACCTAGAGCAAATGGCCGCCGGAATGACTGCCCTGTTACCCACACTGGGTATTCTAAGATTCGCAATCAGAGTAAAAGGATCAGCCCAAAATTAATTTATGATTTAATTGCCTTAAGGGCGCACTAGGTAATTACAAGAAATATACAATCACAATATATCAAGAGTTACAGTCAGAGTACAATATAACAACAATGATACAAGGCTTAAGGTATAAAGCTGGAGGTCACTTTACCAGGTTAGAGGTCGCTTGTGGAAGCCGGGGGGCGCAGCGTTCCGCAGGTCCAAACTTTAGTTGCCGGGCAGCCCCCAGAAAGCATGTGCTTGCCCCCCTCTGGCTGGCATATGCCCTCTTTCTTAGCTGGTCATCTTCTGTGTGTGTCCCACTCTCCACATGGTCCAGCTCTTAACCCTGCCGTGTCCCTCCCCCTGTAGCTGGGTGGGCTTAGCAATCTCCACCCCTCTGCCTCCCTGCGATCTTTGTTCCAATATCTAATAAATGGGATAACTGCTCTCAGGATGATCGGATCAGCACACGGGCAGTACCAGCGCCTGTGGTTTGTTCTGCCGGTCGTACTGGGATCAAACCTGGACCCATTCGGTCCCTGTGGGAGGCTGATCTCTATATCTCGGGTTTCAGACCTCCCACGGATACAGGAGTCGCACCATTAGATGCACCATTTCTTTAGGACGAGGGGAATATTTTTTATGAGCCGCTACCTCGGACGATGCGTCCATAATTCACGATTCCATGTCAGAGACGGTTCGGCTGGACGACCATACTAGATGTGTATCCAGTGGCCCCTTGACATGCGTGCTTTAATTAAGCCCTTGAGCATTTCCAAGCCCCCTGCTGGTGTGGCTTCCTAACTGAGCTTTGAAGTACCTTCTGCAATCTCCTCTGAGCTCAGCCGATTACCATACTAATAGGCACTATGTTCATTAGAAAAGGTGGGGGCCAGGAGCACTCCTCTCTGCAGACCTGTGACCAGGAGACAAAATGGAGTCACGCCAATCTGTGTTAGTATGCCCGTCCAAGATGGTGGCTGTTCCCTCATCACAGTTGCCATTTGACATGACTTTAGTTTTGTGCCATGTCTGTGATCTGCTTTTTTTCCACAAAATTAAACAACTGAATGAACATCCTCCAAGGCTGGTGATTCTATAATTTTTGCCAGGGGTTGTAGATTGTGCCACCCCAGGTTGCCATTAGCTTATTAGGGAATCCCATCAAATCAATTAAATTTATGAACAAAAATCTAATCACTGTGTAGTCACTGTAGACCTGATACTTTCCATTAATCACTGATGGCACAAATACGGCACAAAGTGAACATGGCATCCACTAGATATTAGGAAAGAAATTAACAGGCTTTTTTGAATGAATGCCTACTTTTTCCTCACTCAGAAAAGAGATAAAAGCTACTGTATAAGGATAGTTTACACATGACCCCCTAGGTGTTGATATTACATCAGTTGACATCACACAGTTATTTTACAATGTCATGTCAAACTATTTGATGATGTCACATTGGCGGGACAGAGAGAGGACTATGCGTCTAGGATAGGTAAAGTAAGTTCCTTATCCCATTATTCATACTGCATATATAGCAGCAGCAAATCCAGAGGAAACTAAGGCAACTAAATAGAAGAGATGTACAGTTTCAAGCTAAACACTTTAGGGGTAAATACCTTGAAACAGGCTTTCTTTAGAGGAGTTTCTGGCAGGTAATGTAGCAAGGTTTGCTAAAAGGTCTGACATTGACTTGGGTAGCTTCCTCTCTTGGATGGCATTTGCTATATATTTTCTTTCAAACTAAGAATTTTCATGCCCAACATTGTCAAAAGACTAAAAAATCTAATTTTCTTGACACAGTAATAGTTTAATACTAAAAGTGTATATTTCACTGTCCTATATCGCGGATATTTCAGTGCATTATTTTCACTCTGATTTCTTATCTGACATCTGTATTAGCAAGTAATCTGCTTTAGTAATTGCTATGTAGATACTAATTTACATGATTTTTGGTAATAAAGTGCTATTGAAATAGCCTGGTGTTTGCAGATTATATTGACAGAAGAATAAGCTTATGTTAGTGGTTGTCTTAGTTTATAGTTTGTAGTTATAGTTTGACGTAGACATAATATGTAGTCGTTTATTAACTTTTCTCTTCCCATGACATATCCCAAGATGAGTGCTGCGAGATGACTAAGGCTATGTGCGCACGTTGAGTATTTGCTTGCAGAAATTTCTGCAAGGTTTCTGCATCTCTTGGCAGGAAAAAGGCTGTGTCAAAAACGCGCATTTTTGCCGCGCCTTTTTGTATGCGTTTTTTGCATGCGTTTTTCTACAGCAATGAAAGCCTTTTTTAGCTAAAGATATTTAAAAAAAATAGTTTTGTGATGTAATTTCTTGGTTCAACACCACCTTTTTCATGCTGATGCAGAGGCACAAGGGTAATGGTATTAGGGCTTGGTGTCAGCAGCTGTCATTGACACCAAGCCCTAGGCTTAGTAATGAAAAGGTGTCAGCTCGCCCCGCTATTACTAAGCTAATAAATAAACACAACACACACACAGACACGCACATTGTCACCAGCCTATATAGGAGCGCTAACAGAACTAATCTACATAGGCTGTAACCAAACAGCAACTGTTAATTTTAAAGAAAAATTTTTTAAAAAAAATGCATGGGCTCCCGTGTAATTGTAATAACCAGCAGAGGGAAGCCGAGGGCTGATGTTAATATTCTGGGAAGGAGCCAATAGCCATACAGGTTGCCAGGCTATTAATATCAGCTCACAGCTGTTTGCTTACCCTTTACTGGCTAATTTACTGGGTGACTCCAGAAAAAAATTGAAATAGGGTCCCCCTATAAAATCTAAACAGCAAAGGCTAGGCAAACAGCTGCAGGCTGATATTAATAGCTTGGAAGGGGCCATAGATATTGGCCCCATCCCAGACTAAAAACATCAGCTCTCAGCTGCCCCAGAAAAGGTGCATCTATAAGATGCGCCAAATCTGGCGCTTAGCATTGCTCTTCCCACTTGCCCTGTAGCGGTGACAAGTGGGGTTCATATTTGTGGGGTTGATGTCACCTTTGTATTTTCAGGTGACATCAAGCCTACAGGAGAGGCGTCTATAAGACACCTATCCATTAGTAACCCCATAGTGGTGATATTGTATTTAAACACAGGCACCCAGAATAAAGTCCTTTATTTGAAATAATGCCACAGACTCCTTTATTGAATCTTAATTAAACCATACTCATCGAACGCCTAATCAACCGAAGCCAACGTCTTCTCTAACTAAAAAAAAATGTATGTGTGTATATGATTTATATCTATTTCATTTTATTTCGATACGATAAATGAATGTTTTGTACTTTGCTTTAGAGACAGAAAGAACCTGCATTTCTACATCTCATATAAATAAAAGTGTTCTGCTGCTCTCAGCCAGGCTTGAACACATTTTTTTTAAAGTCGATCCTCAGTCTAGGCACATATTTTAATTATTTGCCGTAGCATCATGATACAGCAGAACAGTATTGTATAGTGCCAAAAATAGAGACATCTTAATATCTTTGCTGGCTGCTCAGTTTGCTAGCCACAGGCATAAAATGGATAGCAGTCACAGATAGTTCTTGCTATGGTCTGATTGCAACAGCGCTAGAGATTTTATTAGATATGAGCATATGGCAGAATGTTAGAGGAACTGTCCTTTCATTTACAGCAGTCTATGCTACTGTCTCCTCTCTGGGCTTCTTCGCTCTGTACAATGACTCACTGATTTCTGCAAATATTACAGATGACCTTATACATGTGATGCCACTGTATTGCTGTGAATGTATTGTAAGGTGCTCTGGTTTAATTATGTAATAAAACTGTTGCAGATTTGAAAGTATCTAATTGTCCTGAGTTGTAATATAAAATCGAACACATCGCCCAAAGTATTACACGTCATTCGTACTAATGGGGCTCACATATGGTGAAAACATGTGCGTCTTCTCAGGTTCCAGGAGTGGGACGGCAATATTCGCTCTACATATTATTAACCTTCTAGTCATTGGACGTATGTAAAAATAATATATATCTCATATTTTTTTTCTTTGCAGCATGATAATTATTTTCCTTCTTGAAAATGACTAATTAGGCATGGTGGTGTCCACACACTAGACATTTTTAATTATGCTTGAAGAAAACCTTTCAACAGTTTGTTCATGTTTAACTGGTCACATGATGGAATAGTGACTGCAGAGCTTAGTAAAACATAGATTTTATTTTTTCATTTCTCCTCTCCCCTGCGGAATTCTCCTCATTGATCTCACTGTGGAGTTGAGTGTGATTTCAAAGTGCCAGGATTAGAGCAAAGTTGAATGTGATTACATACACCTATTATGCAAATTGCCTCTTCAGAGAAAAAGAGGACTTGAACTCTATAGCGCCACTTATTGGAAGTAGCGATCCTACAAGTCACAATCAACCCTTTAACGAGTCGTGCAATATGACTTAGGATAAGAGCCAAATCAGTATCTCAATTCGCAGACACGGTGTTTCGGGCTGTTGGCCCTCGTCAGTGCGAAGCATGAGAACTGATTTGGCTAGGTGAGAGGCTCTGGACTGGGGTCTAAGGGGTAAGGTTTCTCCTTGTGGAGAGTGACATACCAGCTCTGGCTTGTCAAGATAAGGAGGCTTATTCACCGTGCAATGCTCCTCTGGGAAATGTAATATGCAAATTGCCTCTCTTGGACTCTATAGCACCACCTATTGGAAGTAGCAATCCTACAAGACACAATCAACCCTTTAACGAGTCTTGCAATTACATACACCTTTCATCTCACTGTAGCCAGAGTATACAGCTGACCTGGCAGCACCTTGTAAGAACAGTTTTAACTGCAGAGATATTTGTAAGGTGACAAAGCTCAGCTCTGCTGTATTTATGGAGCACCCGCCAGGGCTGTGGGGTACTAGGTACTGGGTCTGGCGGTACTTAAAGGGGTGGTCACGGCAGCGGTGACCCGGTCCGTGGCCCTGGGTGTCCAGTTAAAGGGAATAATGAAAGTGAAGAAGTGAAAGTGAAGAATAAAGTCTATAAAGGATAATGTTCGTGACACCACCTGTGGTACTCGGCAATAAAAGTGTTAGCCGATGCTGCTGTACAGTCCTCAGGGGACAGATGGCAATTGCAGCTGAGTTGTTATAGCTCTCCACAAGTAGAGCTTATTCCCCAGGGCAGTTAGTGGTGTGAGTGGCAATGTTGCTAGTGACAGGTAGAGGAGCAGAGTAGGTGATGCCGGAAAGAAGTGAGAGGACACAGCATGTTGCAGTTCTACTCACAGTTCAGGCTCCCCAGCCGGGGTGCTGCGTCCTCCAGGTGTGAAGTCCAGGAAACTCTCCGGCAAGTTGGGCACCTGTCCAGAACTTCTCTTTTATATGCCTCTCCTGGCCATCTTTCTGCGCTGGCTACCTCCTCTCTTGCCCAGTGCTTGCCACCCAGTGTCCCAAGCTGGTGAACGCGGGTCTTGTCGGGTGATGTATTCTCTGTCCCCTGGACCATCTGTGTTTACCTTTTCAGCGAGTAGGTGCAAATGTGGCTGCTGCACCTACAGTCACAACAGCCTTTGGATTGCTAGCTGGAGCATGAAGTTTTCCCACTAGTTCAGGGGCCGGTTCCCCTACTGCGGCCTGGTTCCTTCACTGACGCAGGTCAGATTGGATATGGGCCCCTCTTTTTCAGTTTCTCTGGAGCTTCAGACCCAAACGTCTGTTCAGCTCCCCTTCCTCTCAGCATCTCCCTCTCACTAACTCTCTCTATGTCACTCCCCCCTTGTAATATCTTCCCCATCCACTCCCCAACACCCTTTCCTATCCAGACTGGGATGAGGCCATCCTCGCTAACGGTATACCCAGATGCCCCGTCTAAACTGGTATGTGTTGGGTGCGAGTGTTAGAGTTCTGAACAATGGTCCCTCCTTACCAGAGAGTTGGGATGAGATGCAGTACCTCTGTGGCATCTGAACCTTCAGGGGTGCCACACTTACACTCCCCCAAACTGAATGTCATCAGATGAAAGCTGAAAAGTGTATGTAATCACACTTTGCTCTACCCCCAATGTACTTACATATAGCTGTGAGGAGATTAGACAGTCTGTCATTGCATGGTGGCTCAGTGGTTAGCATTGCAGCTCTGGAGTCCTGGGTTCAAATCCCACCAAGGACAACATCTGCAAGGAGTTTGTTTGTTCTCCCCGTGTTTGCGTGGGTGTTCTCCGGTTTCCTTCCACACTCCAAAGACATACTGATAGGGAATTTAGATTGTGAGCCCCATCGGGGACAGCGATGATAATGTGTGCAAACTGTAAAGCACTACGGAATATGTTGGTGCTATATAAAAATAAAGATTATTATTATTAAGGAGAAACCTGCTCCAAGCTACTGTGGGGGCGTGTTTTTTTGCTCAGTATGTTGCTGCCTGCATATGATTGGTGAACATCATGCAGGGTGTGACAGGGTCACAGGCACAGTATATTAGGGGGGATATGTGTCACTGCACATAATGGTGTCATTGATGTAAAACCAGAGTATTTTCCTCCAGCACACTACATTTTGTGAGGGTTTAATTAAAGTTGCATACATGGGCTGGTTTTAGATGAACATCTACAGAGTGGGTGGGAAGATGTCCACCATATCTCCACCTGCAGAGTCGGCACAGCCGTCTTCTAACAGGACTTGTGTGATGTCACAGTCATGTGATCAGTCACATGGTCTGGGTTTCAATGGCTGGTCTTGAGAGGCAGTCTGCGTTGTTATTTTTGGAGAGGAAAGACTCCAAACTGTGGCTCCAGGTGAAGCTGAAGACACATGGTAGTCTGAGAGGGCAAATCCCTCAGACAATTTGACTTTGTTATACAGTAGTTATCTTTTTATTTTGCCATTATGCCAGAAAGGCCATGTTTACTTTGCTGAACCCTGCTGTGGTTTATGCTGTTCTACAATAAACCAGCAGGTGTTTTACCACAAGAAGCGTTCCTTTGTCTACCTTGGGAACCAGCTGAGTGAGTCAACCCCTCACAAGAGGAAGTACATATCCTCAGGGTATGTGCACACGTCAGGATTTCTTGCAGAAATTTTCCTGACAAAAAAACGGAAATTTCTGCCAGAAATCCGCATGCGTTTTTTTTCGCGTTTTTGACGCGTTTTTTGTGCGTTTTTTCCCAGAACCGCAAAACTAATGAACATGCTAATTTTTTTACCGCGATGCGTTTTTTTCGCGGAAAAAACGCATACATGTGCACAAAACATGCAGAATGCATTCTAAATGATAGAATGCATAATGCATGCGTTTTTAATTAGTTTTTATAGCGTTTTTATCTCGAAAAAACGCGAAAAAAAACGTGAAAAAACCTGAACGTGTGCACATGGCCGACAAATCTCTGGTAATGCTCAGTTGAACTATAACATAAATTATAACCTAAACTTTACATGCTAATATCTCCGCATTGGGGAAAGGAAATAAAGAAACAAAAAAAATGTATTTAGCTTTCCAGCCACTATTCCATGATGTGCCCTATTACGTAAAACATGGGTTAAATGTTTATGAAAATAGAAAATATTTCATTAGCATTAAATGAAAAATCTAACCAGATTAAAAAGATTATATAAAACACAAGGACAGCAAATACAGAAATAGCATATAAAATGCAGAAGGGCAGAGGAAAAGCATTAAATGACAGTCTAAAGGGAACCTGTCAGCAGGATTGTGCACAGTAACCTACAAACAGTGTCGGGTCAGCGCCGTTATACTGATTACAATGATACCTTGGTTGATGAAATCTGTCTTGTGGTTGTTCTTTAATTTGTATTTTCAGTTTTTAGTTGATGATATGCTCGGGCCCCAGGGCGGGCCTGGAGGGGGGTCTTTATGTAGTGCTCTGATTAGATATTCATAATGCAGACTGCTGACAGGACACTGATCCCTCATTGACCTGCCCCCTAGTTTGCATAAGGAATATCTGTACATACTTAAAGAAAACCTTCTGCAGGCGGGTGTCGGCCGTGGCATCTGCTTTGCAGCATAATAGAATGTTTTATGTGCCATAATAACTGTTCTTCATGTTATTCAGCTAGAAAAAAAATCAATTTGAAAATGCACCGCAAGGACAGGCAGTAAGGACATCCTAAGGACAGGCCATCAATGTTATCCCCTTTCTGACATCTGATGTACTATCCCGTCGAGGTGGGGTGGGCCTGCATGCATAGTACGTCATATGCGATCGGCCACACTCACGGGGGGAGCACGGCCGATCATAACCGGGTGTCAGCTGACTATCACAGCTGACATCCGGCGCTATGTGCCAGGAGTGGTCACGGACCGCTCCTGGCACATTAACCCCCGAAACATGATCGCAGCGTTCCGGCGGCATAGGGAAGCATCGCGCAGGGAGGGGGCTACCTGCGTGCTTCCCTGAGACCCTTGGAGCAACGCGATGTGATCGTGTTGCTCCGAGGGTCTCCAACCTACTTCTCCCTGCAGGCCCCGGATCCAAAATGGCGGCGGGGCTGCTTCTGGGTCCGGCAGGGAGGTGGCTTACAAGCGCCTGCTCAGAGCAATTTAAAAAAAATTCCTAAATAAAGAAAAAAAAATATATTGTTTCAATAAATACATTTCTTTATCTAAATAAAAAAAACTATAAACGTACACATATTTAGTATCGCAGCGTCCGTAATGACCCGACCTATAAAATGGTCCCACTAGTTAACCCCTTCAGTGAACACCGTCACAAAAAAAAAACAAGGCAAAAAACAACGCTTTATTATCATACCGCCGAACAAAAAGTGGAATAACACGCGATAAAAAAAAAGATATAAATATCCTTGGTACCTCTGAAAACGCCATCTTGTCCCTCAAAAAATGAGCCGCCATACAGCATCATCAATGAAAAAATAAAGAAATTATAGTCCTCAGAATAAAGCGATGCAAAAATAATTATTTTTTATGTAAAATAGTTTTATCGTATAAAAGCTCCAAAACATAAAAAAATGATATAAATGAGGTATCACTGTAATCATACTGACCTGAAGACTAAAACTGCTTTATCAATTTTACCAAACGCGGAATGGAATAAACGCCCCCCCACCCAAAAAAAATAAATAAATAATGAATTGCTGGTTTTTGGTCATTCTGCCTCACAAAAATCGGAATAAAAAGCGATCAAAAAATGTCACATGGTCGAAAATGGTTCCAATAAAAACGTCAACTTGTCCCGCAAAAAACAAGACCTCACATGACTCTGTGGACCAAAATATGGAAAAATTATAGCTCTCAAAATGTGGAGATGCAAAAACTATTTTTTGCAATAAAAAGCGTCTTTTAGTGTGTGACAGCTGCCAATCATAAAAATCCGCTAAAAAACCCACCATCATCACCCCCTTAGTTAGGGAAAAATAATAAAATTAAAAAAAATGTATTTATTTCCATTTTCCTATTAGGGTTAGGTTTGGGGCTACAGTTAGGGTTAGGGTTGGGGCTTGGGTTAGGGTTGGGGCTAGGGTTAGAGTTAGGGTTGGGGTTAGGGTTGGGGCTAGGGTTAGGGTTGGGGCTAGGGTTAGGGCTAGGGTTAGGGTTAGGCTTAGGGCTAGGGTTAGGGTTAGTGCTGCAGTTAGGGATGGGGCTAAAATTAGGGTTAGGGTTGGGGCTAAAGTTAGGGTTAGGGTTGGGGCTAATGTTATGGTTAGGGTTTGGATTACATTTACAGTTGGGATTAGGGTTGGGATTAGGGTTAGGGGTGTGGTTAGGGTTACCGTTGGGATTAGGGTTAGGGATGTGTTTGGATTAGGGTTTCAGTTAGAATTGGAGGTTTCCACTGTTTAGACACATCAGGGGCTCTCCAAATGCAACATGGCGTCTGATCTCAATTCCAGCCAATTCTGCGTTGAAAAAGTATAACAGTGCTCCTTCCCTTCCGAGCTCTCCTGTGCGCACAAATAGGGGTTTACCCCAACATCTGGGGTATCAGCATACTCAGGACACATTGGACAACAACTTTTGGGGTCCAATTTCTCCTGCTACCCTTGGGAAAATACAAAACTGGGGTCTAAAATATAATTTTTGTGGAAAAAAAATGATTTTTTTGTTTTCATGGCTCTGCGTTATTAACTGTAGTGAAACACTTGGGGTTCAAAGTTCTCACAACACATCTAGATAAGTTCCTTGGGGTTCTAGTTTCCAATGTGGGGTCACTTATGGCGGGTTTCTACTGTTTAGGTACATCAGGGGCTCTGCAAATGCAACGTGACGCCTGCAGCCCAATCCACCTAAGTCTGCATTCCAAACGGCGCTCCTTCCCTTCCGAGGTCTGCCAATACACCCAAACGGTGGTTCCCCTGCACATATGGGGTCACAGCGTACTCTTTTTGGGTCCAATTTCTCATGTTACCCTTGGGAAAATACAAAACTGGAGTCTAAAAAAATAATTTTTGTGGAAAAAAAATAATTTTTATTTTCACGGCTCTGCGTTATAAACTTCTGTGAAGCACTTGGTATGTCAAAGTGCTTACCACACATCTAGATAAATTCATTAGGGGGTCTACTTTCCAAAATGATGTCATTTGTGGGGGATTTCCACTGGTTAGGCACATCAGGGGCTCTCCAAATGCTGCATGGCGTCCTATCTCAATTCCAGTCAATTTTGCATTGAAAAGTCAAATAGAGCTCCTTCCCTTCCGAGCTCAGCTGTGCACCCAAACAGTGGTTTACCCCAACATATGGGGTATCAGCATACTCAGGACAAATTTCACAACAACTTTTGGGGACCAGTTTCTTCTGTTACCCTTGGGAAATAAAAAATTGGGGGCGAAAAGATCATTTTTGTGAAAAAATATGATTTTTTATTTTTACGGCTCTGCATTATAAACTTCTGTGAAGCACTTGGTGGGTCAAAGTGCTCACCACACATCTAGATAAGTTCCTTAGGGGGTCTACTTTGCAAAATGGTGTCACTTGTGGGGAGTTTCAATGTTTAGGCACATGAAGGGCTCTCAAAATACGACATGGCGTCCTATGTTAATTCCAGTCAATTTTGCATTGAAAAGTCAAATGGCACTCCTTCCCTTCCGAGCTCTGCCATGCACCCAAACAGTGGTTTACCCACACATATGGGGTATCAGCGTACTCAGGACAAATTGCCCAACAACTTTTGTGGTCCAATTTCTGCTGTTACCCATGGTAAAATAAAACAAATTGGAGCTGAAATACATTTTTTGTGAAAAAAAATTAAATGTTCATTTTTTTAAAACATTCCAAAAATTCCTGTGAAAAACTTGAAGGGTTAATAATCTTCATGAATGTGGTTTTGAGCACCTTGAGGGGTGCAGTTTTTACAATGGTGTCACAATTGGGTATTTTCTATCATATAGACCCCTCAAAGTGACTTCAAATGTGATGTAGTCCCTAAATAAAAATGGTGGTGTAAAAATGAGAAATTGTTGGTCAACTTTTAACCCTTATAACTCCCTAACAAAAAAAAATTTTGGTTCCAAAATTGTGCTGATGTAAAGTAGACATGTGGGAAATGTTACTTCTTAAGTATTTTGTGTGACATATCTCTGTGATTTAAGGGCATAAAAATTCAAAGTTGGAAAATTGCGAAATTTTCTCCAAATTACCATTTTTTTCACAAATAAACGCAGGTAATATCAAAGAAATTTTACCACTATCATGAAGTACAATATGTCTCGAGAAAACATTGTCAGAGTCATCAGGATCCGTTGAAGCGTTCCAGAGTTATAATCTCATAAAGGGACAGTGGTCAGAATTGTAAAAATTGGCCAGGTCATTAACGTGCAAACCACCCTTGGGGGTAAAGGGGTTAAAGTTCACGCCAACTCTTTAAAATGATATCTCAGAGTTTGCTACAGTGGGCTAATAATATAACTATATTTGCCACTTATGTTTTAACCCCTTTCTGACGTCGGATGGGATAGTACGTCTGACTTAAGAAGCCCCGCTTTGAGGTGGGCTCCGACGGTGAGACCACATCAAAGCCGCGACATGTCAGCTGTTTTCAACAGGAATTGTGATCCGCCCACGCCTATTAACTAGTTAAATGCCGCTGTCAAACTCTGACAGCAGCAGTTAACGCACGCTTCCGGCCATCGGGCCGTAAATATGTGCTCCTCTGACCCCGTCACGTGATCGGGGGTCAGAGGTGCGACAGCATGATTACCAAAGGTCTCCTTGAGACCTCTATGTTTGTTGATGCTGGATTACTATGAGCGCCACCCTGTGGCGCCACTCATAGCAATGCAGTAATTCCACTACATAGAGGTGATCTGAGCATTGCCTCTATGTAGCAGAGCTGATCAAGTTATGGCAGCTTCTAGCCTCCCATGGAGGCTATTGAAGCATGCCAAAACTTTAAAAATATGAAAAAAAAAAGTTTAATCACCCCCCTTTCACCCCACTCAAAATAAAACAATAAAAATAAAATCAAACATACACAGAGGGAACCTGGCTTCCTGGACAGCGCCGGCCAATCATCTGATCGGCACCGCAGCTGCATGTGTCGCGGCTGTGTCACAGTCATGACACATGCATGCATGTACATGCATGTTTGCTTGACTCTCTATGCATGTGTCGTTACTGTGAAGATGCAGCTGGAGCGCCGATCAGCTGATCGGCCGGCGCAATCCAGGAAGCCGGGTTCCCTGTGCAGCTTGCCGAATAAGAGGTAACACAAGCAAATTTGCTCACCTCTACTCAGCAGTCGTCCATCTCATGTAAATAAAGTAATTATGGGCATGAGGTGTTTTTTTTTGTTTTTTTGTTTTTTTACATTTATCATCACTGTGACAAACCACCATTAATGAGTGTGGTTTTTTGTGACATATTAGTAAAAATAAAATATTATTTTGCTGAACAGCAGTGTCTTATCCTCATTATTTTAGATCAGAACCTCATAAGCAATTAAATATAATTCTGTTAAAGATAAAAAAGATAAACCTCTTACCTAAAATCTTAATCAAATGAGTGAGTCTAATGATATCTGGCAACCAGATCCCCCCTTGGTACCAGGGCCGGACTGGGACTAAAATTCAGCCCTGGCATTTGAAGTTACACAGGCCCACTTGTCACATGGTGACTGTATAATATCTTTGTACACTTGTAGGCAGGGCCGGTTTTAGGCAAAGTGGGGCCCTAGGCAAAGTTTAAAATGGGGCCCCAAATGCTAATATATTGCACATCACACAGAAGCCTTTCTGTTGTATTTACGTGCGCTGAGTTCAGGCCGCTAAACGAGTTTGATCGACAATACTGAAGTTGTTCAACGCTTGTTTCCCGGCCTCTTTCCACCAGCTGAGGAATAATGATGAGACAGAACGATCACTAATAGATCACTAACAGATCACCATACAGTATCATGTTTTCAGCAGCACATCTACAGTTTACAGCGGCGATGTGCTGCTGACAACAAGGCTTTTTGTTCCAGCAAAAACAATCCGAATATGCAGCATTTTACTTGTTTAGTAAAATACACCCCATAGTCCTCCATATATTATAATGTGCTCCATAGTCCTCCATATAGTATAATACACTCCCTATAGTCCTCCATATATTAAAATACACTGCTCAGTCCTCCACATAGTATAATACACTCCTCATAGTCCTCCATATAGCATAATACAATCCTCATAGTCCTCCATATAGCATAATACAATCCTCATAGTGCTCCATATAGTATAATGCACCGCCACAGTCATCCATGTAGTACAATTCACTTCCCATAGTATAATGCACCCCATAGTTCTTCATATAGTATAACGTATTCCCCATAGTCCTCGATACAGTATAATGCAGCCCACATATAGTATAATGCAGCCACCCCAGAGTATAATGCAGCCACCCCAGAGTATAATGCAGCCACCCCAGAGTATAATGCAGCCACCCCAGAGTATAATGCAGCCACCCCAGAGTATAATGCAGCCACCCCACAGAGTATAATTCAGCCACCCCACAGAGTATAATTCAGCCACCCCAGAGTATGTAACCCCCATAGAATATAATACAGCCCACCTCCCCATAATATATAATGTAGCCCCCCATAGAATATAATGCAGCCCCCCATAGTATATAACGCAGCCTCCCCCATAGAATATAATATACCCCCACAATAGTATATAACACAGCCACATAGTACATAACATGGCCTCCCCATAGAATATAATATACTCCCCATAGTATATAGCAAAGCCCGCATATTATATAGCACAAACCGCATAGTATACAGCACAGCCTGCATACTATAGCACAGCTCGCGTAGTAGATAACACAGCCCACACAGCAGTATTCAGCACAGACCACACAGTAGTATACAGCACAGACCACACAGTAGTATACAGCACAGCCCACGTAGAAGTATACAGCACAGTCCACACAGTAGTATACAGCACAGCCCACAGAGTAATATATACAGCACAGCCCACAAAGTAATATATACAGCACAGCCCACAAAGTAATATATACAGCACAGCCCACAGAGAACTATATACAGCACAGCCCACAGAGAACTATATACAGCACAGCCCACAGAGAACTATATACAGCACAGCCCACAGAGAACTATATAAAGCACAGCCCAGAGTACTATATAAAGCACAGCCCAGAGTACTATATACAGCACAGCCCAGAGTACTATATAAAGCACAGCCCAGAGAGTACTATATACAGCACAGCCCAGAGAGTACTATATACAGCACAGCCCAGAGAGTACTATATACAGCACAGCCCACAGAGAACTATATACAGCATAGCCCACAGAGTACTATACACAGCACAGCCCACAGAGTACTATATACAGCACAGCCCACAGAGTACTATATACAGCACAGCCCACAGAGAACTATATACAGCACACAGTAGTATACAGCACAGAGCACAGCCCACAGAGAACTATATACAGCCCACAGTAGTATACAGCAGAGCACAGCCCACAGAGAACTATATACAGCACAGAGCACAGCCCACAGAGAACTATATACAGCCCACAGTAGCATACAGCACAGAGCACAGCCCACAGATAACTATATACAGCCCACAGTAGTATACAGCACAGAGCACAGCCCACAGAGAACTATATACAGCCCACAGCCGTATACAGCACAGAGCATAGCCCACAGAGAACTATATACAGCCCACAGTAGTATACAGCACAGAGCACAGCCCACAGATAACTATATACAGCCCACAGTAGTATACAGCACAGAGCACAGCCCACAGAGAACTATATACAGCCCACAGCAGTATACAGCACAGAGCACAGCCCACAGAGAACTATATACAGCCCACAGTAGTATACAGCACAGAGCACAGCCCACAGAGAACTATATACAGCCCACAGCAGTATACAGCACAGAGCACAGCCCACAGAGAACTATATACAGCCCACAGTGGTATACAGCACAGAGCACAGCCCACAGAGAACTATATACAGCCCACAGTGGTATACAGCACAGAGCACAGCCCAGAGAACTATATACAGCCCACAGTAGTATACAGCACAGAGCACAGCCCACAGAGAACTATATACAGCCCACAGCAGTATACAGCACAGAGCACAGCCCACAGAGAACTATATACAGCGCACAGCAGTATACAGCACAGAGCACAGCCCACAGAGAACTATATACAGCCCACAGCAGTATACAGCACAGAGCACAGCCCACAGAGAACTATATACAGCCCACAGCAGTATACAGCACAGAGCACAGCCCAGAGAACTATATACAGCCCACAGTAGTATACAGCACAGAGCACAGCCCACAGAGAACTATATACAGCCCACAATAGTATACAGCACAGAGCACAGCCCACAGAGAGCTATATACAGCCCACAGCAGTATACAGCACAGAGCACAGCCCAGAGAACTATATACAGCCCACAGTAGTATACAGCACAGAGCACAGCCCACAGAGAACTATATACAGCCCACAATAGTATACAGCACAGAGCACAGCCCACAGAGAGCTATATACAGCCCACAGCAGTATACAGCACAGAGCACAGCCCACAGAGAACTATATACAGCCCACAGCAGTATACAGCACAGAGCACAGCCCACAGAGAGCTATATACAGCCCACAGCAGTATACAGCACAGAGCACAGCCCACAGAGAACTATATACAGCCCACAGTAGTATACAGCACAGAGCACAGCCCACAGAGAACTATATACAGCCCACAGTAGTATACAGCACAGAGCACAGCCCACAGAGAACTATATACAGCCCACAGCAGTATACAGCACAGAGCACAGCCCACAGAGAACTATATACAGCCCACAGCAGTATACAGCACAGAGCACAGCCCACAGAGAACTATATACAGCCCACATCTCTTCTCTTCCTCCCCTCACCTCCTCCGAGAATGGCCCCACAGTCCAGAAAAAAAAAAAACTCTCCTCACCTCTCCTCGTGCCCAGCGTTGCTTCCTGGTTCCTGCTCCTGTCTCAGCAGCTGCAGTCTGCCCGGGACACAGCAGGTGCGCGATGATATGACATCATCGCGCACCCGCAGTGTCAGAGGCAGAGCGGGGAATGATGGGAGAGGAGCGTCTGTAGACGCTCTCTCCTCCATCATTGCATTCAACTGTACCGGCGTCTATACGCCGGTATAGTTGAATGCGACGGCGGGGGCGGCGGATTGAGCGGCCCACCACTGGCACCGGCCCTTCTGGCATTTGCCAGAAGTGCCCTATGGCCAGTCCGGCCCTGCTTGGTACATAGAAAGGTATCTTTCTTTTTACTACACTAGAAAAAATGCGACCAAGCGGCAGCATCACAAATCTGGAGTCTCATACACGGAATAATTTTCATAAATCAGAAGTGAAACATGAAAATGTCAACTTAATCAAGCATTTAAATTTTATTAATCAGGCCTAATTTTTATGAGTGCAAATAATCGCTGAAGCTGGACAAATTTGTTCTAGACTGCATAAGAAACATAATTTTAATATTTAATGGGCTGATGAATTTAAATGGAGAATTATCTTTATGAAACATGGTCCTTATAATTCGCCATTAAATGAGAAATGAAAAAATCAACATAAATCTTACATAAAGGTTGCTTAACTAAGTGTTGGCACCATAAATATTACAAGTGTATTAGCCACTAATTTAGCCATCAGACTGCAGACTACATAAAGGGAAAAGGGAGGATATGTATTTTAATTTTATCGTATTACATGTAGACTTGCCAGAACTCTTATAGACAAAACTATTGCAAAAACTTATCCTGCATTCTAGATATTAATAATGGGGAAACCTGAACAATTTGTATGCAGAGTAAAGCAGGGGTTGTGCTCGTAACCAATTAATTCAATGATGTCATTTATCAGTATTCTTTAGGTTCCAATCACAGTATCATCATGTCTTCCATAACAACTATGATAGATCACAATAACTCATGATGGACCCCATTGACTGATAATCAGGGTTGTTTATTAATGGAAAAAAAATTCTGATGGAACTACAGTCATGGACAAATTGTTGGCACCCTTGAAATTGTTCCAGAAAATGAAGTATTTCTCCCAGTAAATTATTGCAATTACACATTTTGTTATACGCATTTTTATTTTCATTGTGTGTATTGGAACAATACGAAAAAATCCAGAGGAATAAAATTGGATATAATGTCACATTAAACCCCTAAATTTGACAGACAAAATCGTTGGCACCTTTTAAAAAATGTGGTAAACAACTTTGTATCAAGCATGTGATGCTCGTTCTGACTCACTTGTGGCAAGTAACAAGTGTGGGCAATATGAAAATCACACCTGAAACCAGATAAAAAGGGTAGAAGTTGAATTGATCTTTGCATTGTGTGCGTGTGTGTGTGCCACACTAGGCATGGAGAGCAGAAGAGAAGAGAACTGTCTGTTGACTAGGTTAGGTTACAAGTCCATCTCCAGAGATCTTGATGTTACTTTGTTCACACTGCACAACATATGATAATCAAGAAGTTTACAACCCATGCCACTGTAGCTAATCTCCCTGGATTTGGCCAGCAAAGAAAAATTGATGAAACCACAGTTATTTATTATTTGACCATAGCTATAATGTCTTGCTGTCACCAATATTGCTTGTAGAGGTGAACGGGGGCTCACTATTGACAGCTCATCAGCATTGTAGCCATTAATCTGTGGTTGGGTTTACATGAGTATTGTTTTGGCCAAGACAAGAGAAGCATTGGGGAATTTGATAGTTGAGTATGAAATTGAAACTCAACTTTTTCATTTTTCTGTATACAAATCTGTATGAGGGATTGTTTTTTTACGTATCGAGCTATGGTTTTTTATACAATTTTTCTTTCGATTTTATAAAGCAGAATGAAGAAAAACAGCAATTCTGACATAGTTTTATTTTTTTTACGTCACTCACCATATAATAATATATAAATAATACTTTAGTTTTAAAGCACAAGTCATTATAAATGCAATAATACTAAATATGTGAGGGTTTGCTTTTTTTCACAAGCAAACAGTTTTTTTTCTTATTAAAACTGGGTTTGGATTTTTATTTCTGTATATTTTGTTTTACACTTAAAAACATTTTTTTTACAATACCTGCTAATTCTACAAGGAGACTTGAATGTGTGATCCTTTGATCGCATTGATAATACACTGTGATACTTATGTAGTGCCATACATTATCTAGCCTCTCAGTGTTTGATAGGTAGCCTATTAGACCACACCACTGGGGAAATCTGACAGGCTGAGGTATATGGCGGACATGGAGGCGATTCTTAGGCCTTTGCGTAGGAACAGTCAGCACTTACTGATCGTGTTGTAGGGGGGATCGATGGGCTGACAGAGGGAGTGATCTTCTTCTGTCATGTCTCCCTACATGCTGCTATGTCTGATCCTAGCACATGCACCAGGAGACTAGATTTATATAACTGCTGTCTCGTTCTACAGATGGCATGGGCACAACTCTTGTGCCCATGCCATCTCTGGTACACAACTATCGGTATATGCCAGATTGTGGTAAACTACTTACGTTATGGCGGTACAGTTACGTCCATTTATGTTCCCACCAGTTCAGGGTTAATTGTAAATTATATCCTTGGGATATAATGATCAGATGAGGAATATTTTTTTTTACTTATATAGATCAACATACTCTGCAGCACTTTACAATACAGAGGGTGTAGTCCAAACAATATCTGACATTACAGGGTATCATGCAGTATAATTCAACTAATCACACAAGATGAGTGATTGCCCTGAGTGATTGCATAGAGTGTCAGGGAAACAGAAAATAGTGGCCAGATTTTGAGGAAAAATGTAGAAAGACAAAACTTATGACAGATAGATATGTGAGGTGACGTGATAGTCCTGCCTAAACAGATGTCTTCTTATGGAATCCTAAAAACTGTGGACACTGGTAATTAACCTGATTGTCTGGGGTAGCGCATTCCAGAGAAATGGTGCAGCACAAGAAAAATCTTGTAGACCAGAATGGGACCAGAATGGGAGGATGGGATCATGGAGGATGTTAGTATGTGGATATGATGGAAATTTGTAATATGAACAAGCTTCTAAGCACAGTCATTGAGCTCTCTGGAGAGGGAGGGTTATGCTGTAAATGCCAAAAAAGCTCATTTAATTTGTGCTTTAATATGAATTTGCTTTTTTTTAACTTTACAATCTGCTTACATACGTGCCTGTACAAGGTCATGGGATGTATTACTGCATATCTTAGTAAAATTGCATTTTAGGAGACTTTGATGTAGACCACACAGTTTTACCAGGTAACTAGAATATCATCTTTACTGAGAGAAGAGGACAAACCCATGAACCTGCATGTACTGATGATGTGTTATTGCAGATTACACATGTAAATGAACATGATCTGTGCGGTGTAATACAAACTCCTATTTGGTATAGATTGGTAAGCCATTACAGTATTTCCATTTCTCGGTCTGACATAAGGGATTATATGTGAGACTGTACAGAACACTTATTATCCTACAACACATTAGCGAGCGGCATAGCTTACATTAAACTGTAAAAAAGAGACAGCCCCTTAACAAGCCAACTGTATAACAGTGATCTGCCACCTGGGACCTAATTTCATTTCTGCCATTAAGTGCTCGTCATCAGCCATCCAGAAAGCTTAATAAGGACGTCCATTATCAAAAGATCTGCCACTTTTCTCATTGGACACATGTCCCTGTGGAAATGCCACTCCAGAGTCTAGTCAAGCCTCTTCAATTCTTTAGCAACAGAATGAGTTAGCAATGACCCCACTGCCGACGTGGCTACAATTAAACAATAACAAAGCCATAGCCAGAGAATGAGATGCAGAGAGGGGTGGGTTCTGTGACAAGCGACAATACCTAAAATGGCATCCAATATCTTTGTCTAATCAGCCTGATGACCTTCTTTCCTTTTACGTTGAGGACAATTGGCACCTCTAGAAATTAAACTTGTGCTGCATATTACTCATGCTCTGTGGCAGGGACGCGCGGCCTGGGGGTGGGGACACTGCCCCCCTTATAGATGGCATTTCAGAGCATTGTAATACTTTGTAATCGGAATCAAAAAGTATAATAAAAAACTGTTCTTCTCTGGTATTTATCACATATAGGATGGATGTTGCATTGGATTAACCCATCACTTCCACAACTCTTCTTGTTTCACCACTGGTATCAATTTCGGCTTGTATCAAGAGATTCAGTTTCATTTTTTTCTGTTTTATAACGGGTGAGACCAATTTTTTTTTTAGATGTAGGTACAGTATCATGTGTTATCTGTATTTTTCTAAAGATACACAGTCAAATTTACTGCATTATTTTACACTAGTGCGCCATAACGATGCAGAATAAAACTGTTAGGCCTCATTCAGGTTCTAAACGTATGGTTCATGCAACACACACCCATTATAATCTATGGGCCATCCACATCGTTTTACCATGGACCGTGTGTCTGAGCAAAAATCATGAAGACATGTTTGTTTTTTTCCCAGAATCACAGATCTAAAGTGCCAATACAAGTCTATGGGTCCGTGAAAATCACTGAGAGCACATCAATGTGCCAGCTGTGTGCTGTCCGCGATTAACACTGCAGAGGATAGAAGCTGTGTAATCTGATTATTAATTTACCCATACGGGAAAATCACCGATGACACACTGATCCAAAACACTGAACACATCACTACCATATTTTTGTGCACGTGAAAACACTGATGTCTGAATGAGGCCTTAATCTATACTGCATTTGTTCATATCTGGTAATAAATGGATTTGGCTTATACAGTAGAGTGATAGCCACATTAAATAATCTCCAATGCATCTGGGAAAAAAAATTAAATATATACTTTTTTGTGCATACAGCTCCTATGCAAACCTCTTGTGTCTCCATGGTAACAGACTATAAACAAAACCTGTGTAGTCTGATCCTTCAGTTATATAGTATCCCTAAAATGGGATAAAGAGCTCACTACGTTTGTGCGTAGGAGAAACAGCTGAGATAATTATGTTGATCGAAATGCCGAAATGTCCTCTCTCAACTCGTAGTAACCCTCTCCATCTGTCCCTATTTTTTGGTGCCATACCAAGAATATGTAGAGAACAGACGGAAAAGATTGTGCAAGATCAGACTACACAGGGTTTGTTTGGCGTCTATAACCATGGAGAAATATAGGTCTGCATAAGAGCTGTGTACACAAAATTGTAAGAAATAATTAAGAAACACTGTTTGCATGGTTGATTCTTGTTTAATATTGTTGGATTTTGGAATAGAAGTTTTTTGGATGATACATTTATAATAATTTAGCTTCAATTCATTGTAACTATTTGATATGAGTTACGCACACATGCAATTAAAGGGAATTTCTCCTCCCTGGACGCTTTCAAGCTATAACTATGGGCATACAGGTAATAGAACGGTTAAACCAGTCTTACCTGTCTGCCTCATAGCTGCCGTGTAGTTGTGGAGAAATAGAGTTTTAATGTTTTATGTTAATGATTTCTTCCAGGCACCGCACTGGAACCGCACTGACTTCCTTACAATAGTACCCCCTTCCCATGCACATCACACTACCCTGTGACGTGCATTTGTGGCGCAGTAATCCCGTGCCTGTGCCCTGCGCGGCTATGGGTGCCTTATCTGCCCTTCTATGGGCCGTGTCTTCATCCTGCTTTTGCGCAATGAGTCACTGCGCAGTAGCAAAGACTCACCGGCGCCTGCGCAGAACAGGATCATGATCTGATATAATCACCTCTATCAGCAATGTATTACATATAGACACAAAAGCACACACCATGCACTAATTGCAGACAGTACAGTATAGTAGATTATCCTTGCAGTAATAGATATCATAGTTATTACATGCAAAACCAATACACCATCCCCCACAAAGGCTATAGCACACAGTATGTAGTATATCACCTATAATATACAGTGATGCTGAAATCGGGATTGTGCATCCATAATAAAAGGAGGCTGTAACTAAATATACAATGGAAGTGACCTCATATAGTGTATGTGTTTATCATATGCATACATTTTTTTGCACTATATCATATCCTTTTTTGCAGGATGTGGCCAGGCCTCTTTATGTTGGTTAGGTTTTTCTGGGGTGTCTGTCACTGTGTGCTTCATATTATAGTGCTGGGCAGCCCGCCTGTTAATACAAGGGGCGTCATTAATAGGTTGCATACCAGACACTGTGCGCCACACTTATCAGTGTGACTGGCGTCCTATGTGAGTTATATCAATGTGCATTTTTTCTACTAGGCAGCCAACCCCTGCAATGTTTGGAGGGTGGGGGTGGTTGTTTTTATCAAGTAGTTTGCACCTGTGCCGCTCCTAGCCTTTATCAGTGGAGGCCTGTTGCATCCTGCTAAGTGTGCATTTGTCATCAGACAGGGTTTTGGGAAGGCCGTATCTCATTGTATGTATTTTTTCTGAGTTTTTTCTATGTTAGCTGTTTTTCAATATGAAAATCACACCTTAAACCAGATAAAAAGGGTAGAAGTTGACTCAATCTTTTCATTGTATGTCTGTGTGTGCAACACTAAGTATGGAAAACAAAAATAGGAGAAAAGAACTGTCTGAGGACTTGAGAACCAAAATTGTTGAAAAATATCAACATTCTCAAGGTTTCATGTTCTCAAGGTTAAAAGTCCATCTCCAGAGATCTTGATGTCCCTTTGTCCACGGAGTGCAACAATATCAACCCATGAAACTGTAGCTAATCTTCCTGAACTTGGACGGCAGAGAAAAATTGATGAAATGTTGCATAGTCCAGATGGTGAATAATCAGCCATAATCAAGTTTCAAAGAAATTCAAGCTGTCCTGCAGGTTCAGAGTGCATTAGGCTACTTTCACACTAGCGTTAACTGCAATACGTCGCAAATGCGTCATTTTGCCGAAAATACGCATCCAGGAAAAGTTCTTGCTGGATACGTTTTTTCGTCATAGACTAACATTAGCGATGCATTAGCGACGCATTTGCGACGCATTGCAAAACGTCGCGTCCGTTTTGCGACGCTTGGGCGTGTGTTAGCGGACCGTCGGGAAAAAAAAACGTTACATGTAACGTTTTTTGCTCCCGACGGTCCGCTTTTTCCGACCGCGCATGCGCGGCCGGAACTCCGCCCCCACCTCCCCGCACTTCCCCGCACCTCACAATGGGGCAGCGGATGCGTGGGAAAAATGCATCCGCTGCCCCCGTTGTGCGGCGGAGACCACGCTAGCGTCGGGAACCTCGGCCCGACGCACAGCGACGGGTTGTTCCCGACGCTAGTGTGAAAGTAGCCTTAGTAACAACGTAAATTATCTGTCGACATTTGAATAGAATGAAACACTATGGCAGTAGACCCAGGAGGACCCCACTGCTGACAAAGAGACATAAAAAAGCTAAACTGCAGTTTGCCAAAATGTATGGGAGTAAGCCAAAATCCTGGGAAACCATATTTTTAACAGATGAGACCAATATAGAACTGTTTGGTAAAGCACATCATTCTACTGTTTACTGAAAATGGAATGAGGCCTACAAAGAAAACAACACCATACCTACAGTCAAATATGGTGGAGGTTCAAAGATGTTTTGGGGTTGTTTTGCTGCCTTTGGCACTGGGTGCCTTCACTGTCTGCAAAGCATCATGAAATGTGAATATTATCATAGGATTTTCGGTAGTGCCCAGTGTCAGAAAGTTGGGTTTGCATCCTAAGTAATGGGTCTTCCAGCAGAACAATGACCCCAAGCATACTTCAGGAAGCCCCAGAAATGGATGGAAACAAAGCACTGGAGAGTTCTAAAGTAGCTAGCAATAAGTCCCGATCTAAATTCCTTTTAACACTTGCGGAGAGATCTTAAAGTTTCTGTTGGGAGAAGGCCCCTTTAAATATAAGAGACCTGGAGCAGTTTGCAAAAGAAGAGTGGTCCAAAATTCCAGTTGAAATATGTAAGAAGCTTGTTGATGGTTATAGGAAGCAATTGATTGCAGCAGTTATTTATTCCAAAGAGTGTGCACCCAAATATTAACATGACGGTGCCAACAATTTTATCCAGCCTATTTTTGGAGTTTCTTGAGAAATTATGTCCATTTTGCTTTTTTTTTTATCTGGTTTTTTTTTGTGTTGTTCCAAATACACACAAAGGAAATAAACATGTTTATAACAAAACAAGTGTAATTGCAATAATTTATTTTCTGGAACAATTTCAAGGGTGCCAACACTTTCAACCATGACTTTATATATATATATATATATATATATATATATATATATATATATATATATATATATACACTCACCGGCCACTTTATTAGGTACACCTGTCCAACTTCTTGTTAACACTTAATTTCTAATCAGCCAATCACATGGCGGCAACTCAGTGCATTTAGGCATGTAGACATGGTCAAGACAATCTCCTGCAGTTCAAACCGAGCATCAGTATGGGGAAGAAAGGTGATTTGAGTGCCTTTGAACGTGGCATGGTTGTTGGTGCCAGAAGGGCTGGTCTGAGTATTTCAGAAACTGCTGATCTACTGGGATTTTCACGCACAACCATCTCTAGGGTTTACAGAGAATGGTCCGAAAAAGAAAAAAAATCCAGTGAGCGGCAGTTCTGTGGGCGGAAATGCCTTGTTGATGCCAGAGGTCAGAGGAGAATGGGCAGACTGGTTCGAGCTGATAGAAAGGCAACAGTGACTCAAATCGCCACCCGTTACAACCAAGGTAGGCCTAAGAGCATCTCTGAACGCACAGTGCGTCGAATTTTGAGGCAGATGGGCTACAGCAGCAGAAGACCACACCGGGTACCACTCCTTTCAGCTAAGAACAGGAAACTGAGGCTACAATTTGTACAAGCTCATCGAAATTGGACAGTAGAAGATTGGAAAAACGTTGCTTGGTCTGATGAGTCTCGATTTCTGCTGCGACATTCGGATGGTAGGGTCAGAATTTGGCGTAAACAACATGAAAGCATGGATCCATCCTGCCTTGTATGGAGCATCTTTGGGATGTGCAGCCGACAAATCTGCGGCAACTGTGTGATGCCATCATGTCAATATGGACCAAAATCTCTGAGGAATGCTTCCAGCACCTTGTTGAATCTATGCCACGAAGAATTGAGGCAGTTCTGAAGGCAAAAGGGGGTCCAACCCGTTACTAGCATGGTGTACCTAATAAAGTGGCCGGTGAGTGTATATATATATATATATATATATATATATATATATATACAGTGTATATATATATCTATATCTCTCTCTCTATATATATATACTAGATGGTGGCCCAATTCTAACATGTCGGGTATTCTAGAATATGTATGTAGTTTATTTATGAAGATTTAAGAATAATGCAATACTCATGATTTTCCGGGTAAAATATATTATCATTAAATTTTACTGCTCATAGAACTTAATACAACTGAACGAAATTATTAAACAAATCATCAAAATATATAAACCATTACATGAATATCTAACTGTATTAAATAAATAATCGGACGAAAGAAGTACATCGACACTATAATATATTTGTTAACAATATCAACCCAAAATATTTTGTACACCACATTGACTGACTGAGCGTGTTCAGTAAACGTGAGTAAACTATGTCGCACTGTGACTGACAGAACATGTTCAGTAAACGTGACTGAACTACGTGGCACTGTGACTGACAGAACTTGTTCAGTAAACATGAGTGAACTACATCACACTGTGACTGACAGGACTTTTTCAGTAAACGTGAGTGAACTATGTCGCACTGTGACTGACAGAACTTGTTCTATAAACATGACTGAACTACGTGACACTGTGACTGACAGAACTTGTTCAGTAAACGTGACTGAACTACGTGGCACTGTGACTGACAGAACTTGTTCGATAAACATGAATGAACTACGTGGCACTGTGACTGACAGAACTTGTTCAGTAAACGTGACTGAACTGCGTGGCACTGTGACTGACAGAACTTGTTCAGTAAATGTGAGTGAACTATGTGGCGAACAATCAGCGACGCTGGATTTCTGTTACAGACAAACAGACAGAATTAGCAATTAACAACATTAATTAACATTAGCATTAATTAACAATCAATTTAACATGCTGTTGCGCAAATGGAATAGACGACAGATGGAAATTATTGGCAATTATCCAGACACACTTAATAAAGGAGTGGTTCTGCAGGTAGGGACCACAGACCACATCTCAGTACCAATGCTTTCTGGCTGATTTTTTGGTCACTTTTGAATGTTGGTTGTGCTTTCACACTCGCGGTAGCATGAGACGGACTCAACAACCCACAAAAGTGGCTCAGGTAGTGCAGCTCATCCAGGATGGCACATCAATGCAAGCTGTGGCAAGAAGGTTTGCTGTGTCAGTGAAGTGTCCAGAGCCTGGAGGCGCTACCAAGAGACAGGTCAGTACACCAGGAGACATGGAGGGGGCCGTAGGAGGGCAACAACCCAGCAGCAGGACCGCTACCTCAGCCTCTGTGCAAGGAGGAACAGGAGGAGCACTGCCACAGCCCTGCAAAATGACCTCCAGCAGGCCACAAATGTGCATGTGTCTGCACAAAGGGTTAGAAGCCGACTCCATGAGGATGGTCTGAGTGCCCGACGTCCACAGATGGGGGCTGTGCTCACAGCCCAACACCATGCAGGACGCTTGGCATTTGCCACAGAACACCAGGATTGGCAAATTCGCCCCTGGCACCCTGTGCTCTTCACAGATGAAAGCAGGTTCACACTGAGCACATATGACAGATGTGACAGAGTCTGGAGATGCCATGGAGAGCGATCTGCTGCTTGCAACATCCTTCAGCATGACCGGTTTGTAAGTGGGTCAGTAATGGTGTGGAGTGGCATTTCTTTGGAGGGCCACACAGCCCTCCATGTGCTCACCAGAGGTAGCCTGACTGCCATTAGGTACCGAGATGAGATCCTCAGACCCCTTGTGATACCATATGCTAGTGCGGTTGGCCCTGGGTTCTCCTAATGCAGGACAATGCCAGACATCATGTGGCTGGAGTGTGTCAGCAGTTCCTGCAAGATGAAGGCACTGAAGCTGTGGACTGGCCCGCCCGTTCCCCAGACCTGAATCCGATTGAACACATCTGGAACATCATGTCTCGTACCATCCACCAACGTCACGCTGCACCACAGACTGTCCAGATGCCTTAGTCCAGGTATGGGAGGAGATCCCTCAGGAGACCATCCGCCGCCTCATCAGGAGCATGCCCAGGTGTTGTAGGGAGATCATACAGGCACGTGGAGGCCACACACACTACTGTGCATCATTTCCTTGTCTTGAGGCATTTCCACTGAAGTTGGATCAGCTTTTAACTTCATTTTCCACTTTGATTTTGAGCATCATTCCAACTCCAGACCTCCGTGGGATATTAGTTGTGATTTACATTGATAATTTTTAAGTTTTATTGTTCTCAACACATTCCACTATGTAATGAATAAAGATTTACAAGTGGAACATTTCATTCAGTGATATCTAGGATGTGGGATTTTAGTGTTCCCTTTATTTTTTTGAGCAGTGTATATATATATATATATATATATATATATATATATATATATATATATATATATATATATATATATATATATATAGAGTCATGATGGATGCATCTACTCCTTGATTATGCCCTATGATGTGCAGGTGTCATACAGAGTTAAGGGTTATCCAGAATTTTTCTACAATGTGCTAACTACCTGCCTGTTGTGCCCAGTGGTGATCTCTGTTGGCATAGAGCGGTCACAGACTGCTCCTGCCGACGATTCAGAGGCTTCCGCTGATGTCACGTTGACAGGGCGTGACTGCCGATGTAATGTTGATTGACAGATGGCTCCCCACTACCTAACTGTGGGAAGCCAGGAGTCATGCCCCATCACCAGAGCAGTCTGGAAGAAGAGCTGCTCTGTTGACATGGCAGGCTGTTCATCTACCTGCCTGATAGTTTTTAGGCACATATTAAAATCCTGGATAACCTTTTTAATGCCAGCATTGAGGAGTCTACAACTACTACATAATGTCCATACAAATTACTTTATAGTGACAGAATATTGAGATTAAAATTGTTTTACAAAATTAACCTTATTTTACTACATGATTGCTGAAAGAATAGCAGAGATCAGTATATCCCACTTTACAAAGACAACTCACAGCATTTTGATGTTGTCGTATGTCAATAAATATTACATAAAATATTATACGTAATAATATTTTAATAATTTGTGAACAGAATATGTTCCATACATTATAAAACTACATTTACATAAAGAGAGATATGAAGACTACATTTTATGTATAGGACATTTCTCTCTTTTTGAGATCTTATATTTATTTACGTTGCACAATGTTAATGATCCATGCAGACTTTAAAAGCACAAGCCTGATGTAATGAGGACCAGTCGCGATGGGACACCTTCCCCCTTTTTCATTACTGGCTCACCAATGAAACTGGTAATTCTGTTGCAATGTAAAATAGCTCTATTTGAGCTCATTTAGCAAATCTCAGAAACTGCTTGCAGATGCCAGAATTAATTTGTTTCAAATCGACTTCTTGACTATGAAACCTATAATTAGGATATTAATGAACAGTGTATGGATGATGAGCTAACTAATAATGGAAAAAAGAATCAGACGCATACTTACAGTATTTATACATATTTATGTGTGTATTTCATATAGTATACAGATATTTCATGCAAAATGCAGTAGTAAAGAATGATTAATAGAATATTAGAATAGATTCTAAATGGAGACTTTGTGGGCCAAGTAAAAATAAGTAACTCTGTCTTTATATCTTCATTCGGGCATCTGACGGGGACCTTTGGGTGCTGCCTGCTGGATTCACCACTGCATAATGGTCACCGTTATTAGTGAAAACCATAGTGCAGATGTGAACAAAGCCTAAGACATATACAGTATGGATGATCCAAATAAGCTATACAATCATAAATTAAGGAATTTATTATCAGTCTACCCCAGGTTTTGTTCTTCTTCATCAGCCCCAACACTTTTCTTAAGTTAAAAAAAAACAAAGTATGTACAGGGATTAGTAAAAGAGGGCATAGCCAACCGCCACACAACAAATTTACTAAAATGTACAAATAATGTATATTGGCCTACATTATAGCTGAAACCGATGCCAGTTTATGGCAAAAAATAGATCTAATTTTCTACTACATGAATAGCCCCAAAATTATTGCCAGTCACTCATTTCTTATTAAACTTGTCACACTTTACTCCAGAGGACTTTTGTTCAAAACTGGCATATGAAAAGCTATTCCACCCCATTATGCAATATGATCAGAGCTTTTATTCACGAAAATCAGAATTACCATACTAATCTTCTATGCATCTTATGTACAATGCCACGTGCTTATAAAGAGAGGACTCAATGTACTGTACTGTGGGTTTACAAAACCTAGTAAGATATAGGTAATACTGCACGTAGCACCGAAAAGGTACTACAAAAAGGTAGAAATGTATTTTAATAATTTTATTTATATAGCACCAACATATTCCGCAGCACTTTACATTATAGAGGGGATTTGTACAGACAATAGACATTGCAGAATAAAAGTAAACACAGTTCAAAACAGATACCAGTAGGAATGAGGGCCCTGCTGGCAAGCTTACAATCTATGAGGAAAAGGGGAGACACAAGAGGTGGATGGTAACAATTGCTTTAGTTATTTGGACCAGCCATAGTGTAAGGATCAGGTGTACATGTAAAGCTGCATGAACCAGTTATCAGCCTAAGTATGTAACAGTACAGACACAGAGGCTATTAAATGCATAAAGCGTATGAGAACATGATGCAAGGAACCTGGTTATGGTTTACGTTTTTTGAATGGGCCATTATTATAACCTTATTCCAGCTCATCCTCGTCACTCCTTTAGGTTTCAAACTCAAGACTGCACAAGCTGAAGAAGCCAAAAATTCTCACATTTCTGGAGCCATCCTCTGTTCATAGTACTTACTGTTTATGATGTCTGTCAATTCCATGCAATATCTTGTGGCCTGAACCTGGTCAGCACCAGTTTCTAGGTAATCTGAGTCTTTAATCACTAAGGCCACCTGACCTCAGTAGTGTTGCTTTGATGCACAGCAAATTCGCAGTCAGCATCAGTGATTTTAGCCCAATTGTAGCAAAGATCAAAATACTGTGCATTTTGAGATACCACTTAGATCATGACTGTTGTATATAGCTTGTAATTTAAAGAGTTGTACAGAATTAGAATAAAATGGCTGTTTTCTTCAATCCACACACATCTGTGGACATGTGTGGCACTGTTATGGAAGTTCAGTTCAATTCATTGTAACAGGGCTTGCAATTAGAGATGAGCGAACCCGAGCTTAAAAGTTCAGTGTTCGTGCCATGCAGTTAGTGTCTTCTCCCAGAAGTCTGTTGCAATGTTCAAAGTACCAAGGAAAATCCGAAGCAGAGATATATAAAGAGAGAATTTTCCAGCTCAAAAGTTTGAGTCTTCATTGTTTTCAGTGGGGTACAGGTGTCACGGAATTACAACGACAGAGAGGGGGCAAAAAAAACGATGTCTGATTTCACGTACTTCTGCACTAATTAGAAGCACTTCACCATCATATTGAACAGTGCAGGTTTCTGGTAGCACTGCAGGGTTTAATCTGTTCAGTTGAGAGCTCCTGGAGCTTTCCTGCTTTGATGGTCTCAGCTGTTCAATGTCGGCCACTCCCTTCAAATATATATAATCAACTCTGGCAAATATGGCCTTCATGGATGAGTCGTCAGAAGAAAATCTCTCCTGCGTCCTCACCATAAAATTCAGTGTCAGAAGTATGGAAAAGAAGATCTAAATAAGCCTGATGCATTTTGGAAACAAGTCCTGTTGACCGATGAGGCTAAACTCATTGGCCACATTGAACAAAGGTATATGTGAAGAAAAAAGAGCATAGAATTTCAGGAAAATAACTTCTCGCCAACCATTAAACATGGGGGTGGATCAGTCATGCTTTGGGGTTGTGTTGCAGTCAATGGCATGGGGAACATTTCATGGGTAGAGGGAAAAATGGTTTCAATGAAATTTCAACACATTCTTGATGCAAACATAACACCATCTGTAAAAAAGCTGAAGTTGAACAGAGGATGGTTTCTACAAATGGATAATGATCCTAAACATATCAAAATCCACAATACACTACCTCAAAAGGTTCAAGCTGAGGGTTCTACAATGGCCATCCCAATCCCCTGATCCAAACATCATTGAAAATCTGTGGCTTGATCTCAAAATAGCAGTACATGCAAGATGACCCAGGCATCTCACAGAATGGGAGACATTTTCCAAGTAAGAATGGATGAAAATCCCTCAAACAAGAATTGACAGACTCTTGGCTGGCTGCAAAAAGCTTTTACAAACTGTGATATTTTCAAAAGAGGGTGCTACTATGTACTAACCATGCAGGGTGCCCAAACTTTTGCATCAACCCATTTTCTTTTTTGTAATTTTTAAAATGTAAAAGATGAAAAAATATATAGATTTTTTTTCTTTGCTTAGATACAAAGGAAATGTGTTATCTTTATCTAACGTTAGGTCTTTTAGAGGTCATTTCATGTTCAACTTGCTTAATTCTTCACAATAATAGTAATTTTGACCAGAGGTGGCCAAACTTTTACATGTCACTGTATGTGTATGTATAGATAGATATGTATCCATTTATCCTTACATGTGCTAATAAACTAATTGTGTTAGATGTGCTAGTACTTTTCAGATCAAATTTTTCTCTAGTTACAGTTGTTATATTAAATATTCTGATGCTTATTGGATCAATAATTTTTGATTATTTTTGTTTGTTTGGTTGGCTTTGTGTTCTAGTGCTTTCCCCTAACTGTAGAATAAAGTTTTCAGGAGATCACTCAATAACAGTACTGGGGGAGCAAATACACGACAAGCTGTACTTAAAGGTGTACACATTACTGACACAAAGTGAATTAGCTGCGGTTTGTTCTTGTACTGCTTGAGCAGCTGAGCGCTGTGCGAATATCGAGCTGACATTAGTCCAAAGGTTACACATCATTCGCTTCGCAAAAGGGTATTTACTTTACAAGCGTTACAGATATGCCTAGTGCACTGTTAATAAGAATGTAGCTGTTGATCACATCAAGCTTGAAGTGCCATTCATCTGAAGTCATCAGATGTCCACATCAAAGAGACGTCCCCTATTAAAAATCAAGTGAATTACAATACAGTGACTGAGCAGAAGATGAAATGTGTTCTTCACGCAAGTAATTGTAATTGAATGTCTATGACAAAATCAGGACATTTCCAGTGCTGGTGCGCTAATACTCTTTTTTTATTCTGTCACCATTTGTTCTCCAATGCGGTCTTACTTGAATGTCATACTAATTATTATTGCATCTACTCCTTGTATGCAAAGAGGACATTATGTTATCCGTGACAGTCCAAGGTCATTTTTTTAAGACTTTCATTTAAAGGAAGAAGCTATCAGCTTATATGTTTCTAGCATTTCAACATAGTTTTCTCTGTTTGAATTACAAAGTAAAATATATACTATTATTTTTCTTTACTGATAGAGTAGATAGATTGATAGAGAGAGAGAGTAGATATTGGTGCCAAAATGCACTAGTGTAATGTTGTATGTCAAGAGGTTGCACAGTCTTATGTATCCATGCATTGCCGGGGGAGCAGCTGCTGAAATGGGGTCCGAAAGTCACATATATGAATGGAGTAACAATGAGAGCATGTGCGACCACCACTCCAATAGACAGTGAATGGATCAATGGTTGCACATGCTCACTACCACTCCATTTACACAGCAAAATTTATTATCCCCAATCTTGTGATCGGTACGATTCCCTGCATTTGAACTTCCAGCAATTAGTCTTCAGCAATCATGTATCTATCACCTACTTGTAAATTGGTGCTATATACCAAGTGGACTAAAGTATTGGGACACATGCATTTCACCATTCTAAATCAATAAGCATTAATATGGAGTCCCTCCCCCCTTTACAGCTGTAACAGCTTCCACTATTTTGGGAAGCTTTCTACAAGATTTTTGATTGTGTCTGTATACATTTTTGCCCAATCATCCAGAAGAGCATTTGTGAGGTCAGACAAATGCACGTGAGGGTCTGTCACTCAATCTCCAATCTAGTTAATCTCAGAGGTGTTCAGTGGGGTTAAGGTCAGGTCTCTGTGTGGTCAGTCAAGTTCTACAACACCAAACTTCCCCAACCACACCTTTATGAATCTTGCTTTGTGCACAGGACATAGTCATGCTGGAACAGAAAAAAGCCTTCTCCAAACTGTTCCCACAAAGTTAGAAGTTACAAACGTCCAAAATTTCTTGGTATGCTGTATACCGGGAGTGGTACAAGCACTGCTGTGATCCAAGGAGAGCCTGGAGGGGTGAGACTAGGTGAAAACCTGACCCTTCGCTAAAGCCCCTGATGGTGGGGCTAGACTTAGCTCCAGATGGACACCAAGTGCTACTCCAGGACTAACCTTGGAGTCACGGCGGCTGACCTCAAAAGTGGTAGGTAGACGGAACGGCCAAGACTTGATGGCCGTGACAAGTACAGGCAGACACAGCAGGAATACTAGGAGATCTGGCAGGTGTACAGTCTGGTAAAGGCAGGTACAGCTGGTAAACAGATTGGCATGGCAGGTGCTGGCAGATACGGCTGAAATATAGGTAAGCAGGTGATGGCGGGCACGGCTGTACAGGCAGGTACGGCTGTACAGGCAGGTACGGCTGTTATACAGGCAAGCAAGTGCTGGCTGGCACTGCTGAAATACAGAAACACAAGGCAAGTGTGGGCAGACAGGTACAGGACAGGTAAACTGACTGACGGGTACAGGGGACCTGAGAACTAGCAAGCGTGAGACTACTGACATTACATGCTGCTCAAGCCCCTCCCATCAGGTGAAGGTGCCTTAAATAATAAGTCTCCCAGCCATTGGCTGGGGACACTTTTGGATGGTGTGCTGTCCCTCTAAGAAAGAGGGAGCTCACATGCCCTAAGAACACTGCACAGGGATCTGCAAGTCGTGTGCAGACACTGGGCAGCAGCTGGAGGGGGAGGAAGTGCAGAATGGGGACCGCGATGGTGAGTGAGTTGCCATCCCTGCCGAGGGAGGGGAGAAACACTACAATACCCCCCTTTATGCTCCCTCTTCTTCAAGCCTGCAAAAAATCTGTCCAGGAGGAGAGGGGAAGAATGTTCTCCCTTGGCTTCTATGACCTCTTCTCAGGACCAAATCCCTTCCAACCCACAAGAAAAAATGTTTTTACTTTTACCCTTTTTGTGGCCAGAATATTCTCTACCTCGAAAACATCTTAAGTGCAGACTGGAGCAGGAGTAGTGCTTAAATCTTTGAAGAAGGAACTGAGGACAACAGGTTTGAGGAGATACATGTGAAATGAATTGGGGATCCATAAAGGGGCAGGGAGTTTGAGCTTGTAAGCTGTAGGATTTACAGAATCTGAGAATCTTGAACGGACCGATGAAGTGAAGACCCAATTTATGCGAGGTTAGCTTGAGACGGATATACTTTGAAGACAGACAAATCTTATCACCAGGATGAAACAGAGGCGGATCCAGACATCTCTTGTCTGCATGTCTCTTCATCTTTTCAGAGGTCTTCAACAAAGTGATCTTGGTGATTTCCCAGATCTTAGAAAAGCCCTTGATGAGGGATTCAGCAGCAGGAATGTCGATGTAGTAGACACAGGGAACAGAATATTGCCATGTTGACCAAAAACCACAAAAAAGTGGAATTTAGCAGAGGATTCACTCACATGGTTGTTGTATGAGAATTCAGCCCAAGGCAGAAGTTCGCCCCAATCATTGTGGGTGAGCATTGATGAAGTGGCACATGAAATTGGCCGAGATCTAGTTGACCTGCTCTACGTGGCCATTAGATTGTGAATGGTAGGCTGAAGAAATATCCAAGCTGACATTTAGTAGTTTGCAGGTAGCCCTCCAGAAGCGAGATGTAAACTGTACGCCTGTATCATAGACTATATGGAGAGGTAAATCATGGAGGTGGAAAATATGTTGAATCAACTTCGCCGCAAGCACAGGGGCAGATGAGATGCCAGACAGTGGAGTGAAATGGGCCATCTTAAAGAAGGGATCCACAACTACGCAGATGATGGTAAACCCAGCTGATACTGGAAGATTGGTAATGAAGTCCATCGCAATATGTTGCCAATGAGCAGATGGTATGGGCAAATTAAATAGCTTGTCGGAAGCTGTTTCGAGCCTTGTTATGGGCACAGAAAGGACAGGCCGAGACGAAGTCCATAATATCCTTGCTCAGGGTCAGCCACCAATAATGCTGGAAAATTAGAAGAGCGTTTTTTTTTCCTGTCTGGCATGACCAGCCAATCTAGACAAGTGACCCCAGTGAACAACTTGCTTTCTGTCTGGCTCATCGACAAAAGTTTTTCCGGATGGGACCTGAGACAAATCCACCAAAACGACTGTAACTATTTTGGAGTGCTCAATGATGTGTTGAGGGTCTTCCTCCTGGTTGGAAGACAAAAAGAAACTAGAAAGTGTATCTGCCTTGGCATTCTTATCTAGAGGCCGGAAAGGGAGAATAAAATTGAACGGTGAAGAACAGAGACCACGTGGCTTGTCCAGATTTAGACACTGTGTGGACTGCAGAAAGGCAAGGTTCCTGTGGTCAGTGTAAATAACCACCGGATGCATTGCTCCTTCAAGCAAAAATTCAAGCCTGGTAAATTTGATGGAGTAACCGGAGGTCAAGCATGACGAATGAGGGCTAGACACCTCTCGTTGCACACCTGACCCCAACAGAGTACTTTTCCGGATCTCCAGAACAAGACAAGCTCATGTTTTCGTAGCCATGGCAGGCCCAGAAGCAGAGTATGAGACAAACCTGACAGCACATAGAGAAGGATGTTCTCTGAGTGTAGCATCCCTACCCTAAGTTCTACAGGCTTGTAAACAAAAAGGATGGTCTCGGATAGAGGTCTCCCATCCACGGATACCACCAAAGGATTCTGCATAAATTGGATGGGGATTTGATACTGCTCCATAACGGACAGTTGAAAAAAATTTCCTGCATCCTAGCATCCAGATTGGCCAATTTAGTGAAATGGATGTTGCTGCAAGAAATGGATACTGACAGAGTCAGGGGGGAGAGAGGAGTTGTCCTTGCCCAGTGTAGCTTCTCCAGCGGACCCTAGGTTTTGGAATTTCCCAGTTTCTCGGGACAGGAACGGATTAAATGTTTTGGACTGCCACAATAGAAACACCTCCCTTCAGCACTAGAAACATCTCCCTTCGGTGCTCCTGTCTGTGCTTGGCCAGCTTCACCTGGTCGATCTGCAAGGATTCAGAGGAAGGTGTCAAAGTTGGGGTATTCAGCTTGATTGGCCTTTGAAAAGTAGCTAGGGACATCAGGTCATCCAAAGAGGTGGGAATATCGTGACCAACCAACTCGTCCTCATTTCTTCCTGAATGACCTTCCCACAAAGCGGCCACCAGCGCCTCTGTGTTCCGGGTGAGTACGGCAGACAGGGTCTGGAATCAGACAGCTTACTGGCCTACTGTGAGTTTACCTTGATGCAACCTGAGTAGGGAAGATGCTGTGGAGTAACACAGCCAGGCTCATCAAAACCTTGCAGAAGGCTTCTAAGAAAGTCTGAAGGTTGGAGACAAGATCTCATTGCTCCTATGGGAGATTGAGCCAACTCAAAGCCTTGCCAATGAGATGGGACATGTGAAAACCACTTTGGCCTGATCTGAAGGGAACCGATGGGACAAGAGTTCAAAATGCAGCGTGCATTGTTAATGAAGCATCGACATAGAGCAGGATCATCTCCATATTGTGGAAGAGCTGACAGACGGGGTGCAGAATCAGGAACATACAGTAGCTGGTGGACTGATGGGTCACAGCCGAGGTTGCCGCAGCTTGAGAAGGCACGGATGAGGCAACAGATGTCAGTGTATCCAGACAGATGGTCACTGTCCACAGGTAGGAGAACATCTTGTCCTGTTGGTCTTTCTAGCAGGAGACATCCTGGTACAGGTCTGAGATAGAGGAAACTTGAGAGCCAGTGGATTCCATGGTCTGAGCAAACTGTAACAGGAGTGGTTGAACCACTGTGCCATGATCTGAGGAGAGCCTGGAGGGGCATGACTAGGTGAACACCTGATTCTTCGCTAGAGCCCTTGATGGGGAGTTAGACTTAGCTCCAGATGGATGTCAGATACTACTCCAAGACAGACCTGGTGCAGGCAGGGGCAGCTGGTATATAGACTGCTACGACTGGTGTAGACAGGAATATCTGGCATACAGACAGGCATGGCTGGTGCAGGCAGGTACTACTGGTATACTGACTGGCATGACAGGTGCAGGTAGGTACAGCTGGTATACAGACTGGCACAGCTGCTCTAGGCAGGAATGGCTGGTATACAGACTATAAAGGCTGGTGCAGGCAGGTGCGGCTAGTGTAGGCATGTACGGCTGGTATACAGCCTGGCATGGCAAGTGCAGGAAAGTATGGCTGGTATGCGGATTGGCACAGCAGGTGCAGGCAGGTGAAACTGGTATGCAGACTGGTATGGCTAGTGCAAGCAGGTATGGCTGCTATACAGACTAGCACAGCTGTTGTAGGCAGGTACAGCTGGTATACAGCCTGGCAGAGCAAGTGCAGGCATATATAGCTGGTATACAGACTGGTACAGCTGGTATAGGCTGGTACGGCTTGTATACAGACTGGCACGGCAGATGCATGCTGGTACGGCTGGTATACTGATTGGCATGACTGGTGTAGACAAATACGACTGGTATAAAGACTGGCTCGGCAGGTGCCGAAAGGCACGGCTGATATACAGGTGAGCAGGTGCTGGCGAACACACCTGATATTCAGGCAGGTAGGTGCTGGCAGGCACAGCTGAAATACACTCAAGCAAGTGCTGGCAGGCAAGGCTGATATACAGGCAGGCAGGTGCTGGTGGGCACGACTTATATACAGGCAGAAAGGTGCAGGTGGGCAAGGCTGATATACAGGCAGGCAAGTGATGGCGGGCACGGCTTATATACATACAGGCAAGTGCTGGTGGGCACAGCTGAAATACAGGAACACAAGGCAAGTACGAGCAGGCGGGTACAGGACAGGTAAACTGGTGGGTACAGGGGACCTGAGAACTAGAAAGCATGAGACTACTGACATTACATGTTGCTCAGGCACCTTCCATCATGTGGAGGTGCCTTAAACAATAAGTGTCTCCCAGCCATTAGATGGGGACACTTTAGGATGGTGCACTGTCCACTAATAAATAATAAATTAACTTTTTGATGTTTTGATGATATTCATGTGTCATGCTCAAAAATGTTAATAAAGGCAGACTGCATGGCTAGGTGCTTGATTTTGTACATCTGTGGCAATAATACTGAATGAAAAACCTGAAATCAATTATTTAGATGTGTGTTCCAATACTTTTGTTCATATAGTGTATGTTGTTAATGGACAACCACTTTAATGTCAGATTGTAGAGGTTTGACTGCTGTCAGATGCTCAATTGTAGGACTGTATTTGATATCACAGCAAAGTGCTAGCTATAAAGCTCTCTTCCTCTCACAGCACTGTCAGCTCTGTGGTACTGCATGTGCCCCACACTGCCTATTAAAAGATGAGTCATAATCATGTCTGTTGTCCTCACAGCATCTTGTAACCGCTCTGCAGTGAGATCATAGCTTGGTGATTTTACATCTCGCATAGGAGTAACTTCTTGCGCTCTCACCACAGAGCAATTACAAGTTTCCCTTAGCATAACAAATATGAGTCACTCACCTCCAGGCAGGCAGAGTGGAGGAGGGGCAGTATTAGCAGAGCTTACAATGCTAGGAGAGAAAAGTTGATAGAATGGTTTGTAATGTGACACAGCTAAGCTCAGCTGTGCTGCACCTCTTCACACATCAACCTTAACTGAAAAGTGTCACGGGTGTGTCAGAGGCTGCCGACAGTCACACTGCATCTGGCTGCAGAAGGTCTCAGCAATTAGCATTGTAGAATATTGGCTAGCACCCGCGGCCTTAATGATGTCACCTGGATCTGGGTGTTTATAACTCCCAACTTCCTCTTGGGAGTTGTGGGTGTTATTTTCTATTTGCACTTCTCTGTTGAGGCTTGGAGCTGTAGCAGTCTACTAGCATCCCCTTTGGAGTTTGGAGGGTGTCAGTGTTTCTCTCTGAATCTACTCAAGCTAAGTGTCTCCCTTGTTTCGTTTATCCTAGCTGTCTTTAGTGTTAGTGGAGTTTGACCAGCTTGCACCCCTTCCTTCCCTAATCAGGGCTTACTGCTAGGGTCTGGCAGAGATTAGTTATGCCGCTTGATGATAGGTGAGGAACCAATTTAGGGTCTCTTAGGGAAAACAGGGTGACATTAGATCTGCCTAGGGGTGTACACTCCCCGCTTCCCTAGTGTTGGGCCCCCCTTGCCCTTATCCCTTTGTGTTGCACTTGTGTGTCTGTCCTACACTGTGCGTGAAAAAAGGTCTGAGATATCTGTGTTCTAATCTCCCAGTACTTTCTAATCATGCCTGATGTTAGACCAGTGGATTAGAGGTGTATTATTTCATCTCACATACTGAGAAACCTAAGGCGTGTTCTCCTTTCCTGTGAGTGTTGCTGCCTACGTGTGATTGATCAACATTGATCAACATCATGCAGGAGGAAGAAATACATGAAAATAAAAAAGGGGAGAAGCCAGCGCTGCTTATGGTCAGAAAGCAATACATAAAGTGCAGTCCTAGTCTACGCTTTTTGTATTCGCTGTGCCATTATGGCCTCCTAAATGTATTAAAAGCAAGACCAGCCTGTCTCACCCTTCATCTGTGGTGCTGGTTAGGCAGTGTGGAGGTTATTCCTGAAATGTCTATGTCCAGACCTGGTCAACCTTTATCTGTGTTTGCCCTTTCTGGCGCCATGCGAGTGATTCAGAAACGCTTCAGGTTCAGTTTGCATTTACTGTGGTCTTGTTTTTAATGCATTTAGGAGGTCGAATAAAAAAAACCTAGAGTAGGACTGCCCCTGTTGTGAATTAGACTTTTTGGCTCCCTCTTGTGGTCACTAGTGGTATGACTCTGGGATTGTCTTTTTTCTGTTTGGCACTCACCTGGGTCGTTAGTCCAGGGGTGTCGCTATATTAACTTCCTGGATCCTTAGTCCAGTGCCTGGCATCGTTGTAATCAGATCCTTCTGTTGCTCCTGTCTGCTGGTCCTGGCTCTTGCAAAATTAAGCTAAGTCTTGCTTCTTTGTTTTTTGAGTTACTTGCTTTGCTACTATTTTTGTCCAGCTTGTACTAAATGTGATTTCTGACCTTGCTGGAAGCTCTAGGGGGCTGGTGTTCTCCCCCCGGCCGTTAGACGGTTCGGGGGTTCTTGAATATCCAGCGTGGATATTTTAATAGGGTTTTTGCTGACCATATAAGTCATCTTACTATATTCTGCTATTAGCTAGTGGGCCTCTCTTTGCTAAATACCTAGCTCATTCTTATGTTTGTCTTTTCCTCTTACCTCACCGTTATTATTTGTTGGGGGCTTGTATCCAACTTTTGGGGTCTTTTCTCTGGAGGCAAGAAAGGTCTTTCTTTTCCCTTCTAGGGTTAGTTAGTTCTCCGGCTGGCGCGAGACGTCTAGAACCAACGTAGGCACGTTCCCCGGCTACTTCTATTTGTGGTGCTAGGATTAGATATATGGTCAGCCCAGTTACCACTGCCCTATGAGCTGGTTTTTTGTGTTTGCAGACTTGGTATTTATTCCTGAGACCCTCTGCCATTGGGGTCATAACAGTATGCCAGGCCTACATTGAATGTTTAATGCATTGCAGAAGTGGGATATAAGAAAGGAAATTCTGAATTTTTTTTTTTTTTTTTTTCCTCTCTTCCTCCCCTTTACCTCTGAGTGGCTTGAGCTTGCTGCAGACATGAATGTCCAGACCTTGATTACAAGTGTGGACCAGCTTGCTGCTCGTGTGCAAAGCATACAAGATTTTGTTACCAGTAGTCCTATGTCTGAACCTAAAATACCTATTCCTGAACTGTTTTCTGGAGACCGATTTAAGTTTAGGAATTTCAGGGATAATTGTAAATTGTTTCTATCCCTGAGACCCCGTTCATCTGGAGACTCAGTTCAGCAAGTTAAAATTGTTATCTCTTTTTTACGGGGCGACCCTCAGGATTGGGCCTTCTCGCTAGCGCCAGGAGATCCGGCATTGGCAAATATTGATGCGTTTTTTTCTGGCGCTCGGATTGCTTTACGAGGAACCCAATCTTGAGGTTCAGGCAGAAAAAGCCTTGCTGGCTATTTCTCAGGGCCAGGATGAAGCTGAAGTGTATTGCCAAAAATTTCGGAGATGGTCCGTGCTTACTCAGTGGAATGAGTGTGCTCTGGCCGCAAACTTCAGAAATGGCCTTTCTGAAGCCATTAAGAATGTGATGGTGGGTTTCTCCATTCCTACAAGTCTGAATGATTCCATGGCGCTGGCTATTCAAATTGACCGGCGTTTGCGGGAGCGCAAAACCGCTAATCCTCTGGTGGTGTTGTCTAAACAAACACCTGATTTGATGCAATGTGATAGAATTCAGACCAGAAATGAGCGGAAAAATCATAGACGTCAGAATGGGTTGTGTTTTTACTGTGGTGATTCTACACATGTTATATCAGCATGCTCTAAACGCCTAACAAGGGTTGTTAGTCCTGTCGCCATTGGTAATTTGCAACCTAAATTTATTTTGTCTGTGACTTTAATTTGCTCATTGTCCTCCTACCCTGTTATGGCGTTTGTGGATTCAGGTGCTGCCCTGAGTCTTATGGATCTGTCATTTGCCAAGCGCTGTGGTTTTGTTCTTGAGCCGTTGGTTAATCCTATCCCTCTGAGGGGTATTGATGCTACGCCATTGGCGGAAAATAAACCGCAGTTTTGGACACAGGTAACCATGTGCATGACTCCTGAACATCGGGAGGTGATTCGTTTTCTTGTTCTGCATAAAATGCATGATTTGGTCGTTTTGGGGTTGCCATGGTTACAGACTCATAATCCAGTCTTGGATTGGAAGGCAATGTCTGTGTCAAGTTGGGGCTGTCAGGGTATTCATGGTGATTCCCCACCGGTGTCTATTGCTTCCTCTACTCCTTCGGAAGTTCCTGAGTATTTGTCTGATTATCAGGATGTGTTCAGCGAGTCCAGGTCCAGTGTTCTGCCTCCTCATAGGGACTGTGACTGTGCCATAGATTTGATTCCAGGTAGCAAATTTCCTAAGGGAAGACTATTTAATCTGTCTGTACCTGAGCATACCGCAATGCGTTCGTATATCAAGGAATCTCTGGAGAAGGGGCATATCCGTCCTTCCTCTTCCCCTCTTGGTGCGGGATTCTTTTTTGTGGCCAAGAAGGACGGATCTTTGAGACCTTGTATTGACTATCGGCTTTTGAATAAAATCACTGTTAAATTTCAGTATCCTTTGCCTCTGTTGTCAGACTTGTTTGCCCGAATTAAAGGTGCCAAGTGGTTCACCAAGATAGATCTTCGTGGAGCGTACAACCTTGTGCGTATTAAGCGAGGAGATGAATGGAAAACCGCGTTTAATACGCCCGAAGGTCATTTTGAGTACTTGGTGATGCCTTTTGGGCTCTCTAATGCTCCTTCAGTGTTTCAGTCCTTTATGCATGATATTTTCCGGAAGTATCTGGATAAATTTATGATCGTTTATCTGGATGATATTCTGTTTTTTTCTGATGACTGGGACTCGCATGTAGAGCAGGTCAGGATGGTGTTTCAGGTTTTGCGTGAGAATGCTTTATTTGTTAAGGGCTCAAAGTGTCTCTTTGGAGTACAGAAGGTTCCCTTTTTGGGGTTTATTTTTTCCCCTTCTGCGGTGGAGATGGACCCAGTCAAGGTCCGTGCTATTCATGATTGGACTCAACCCACGTCAGTTAAGAGTCTTCAGAAGTTCTTGGGTTTTGCTAACTTCTACCGTCGTTTTATTGCTAATTTTTCTAGCATTGCTAAACCTTTGACGGATATGACCAAGAAAGGTTCTGATGTTGCTAACTGGGCTCCTGCAGCCGTGGAGGCTTTCCAGGAGTTGAAGCGCCGGTTTACTTCGGCGCCTGTTTTGTGCCAGCCTGATGTCTCACTTCCCTTTCAGGTTGAAGTGGATGCTTCTGAGATTGGGGCAGGGGCCGTTTTGTCGCAGAGAGGCCCTGGTTGCTCTGTGATGAGACCTTGTGCCTTTTTCTCGAGGAAGTTTTCGCCTGCTGAGTGGAATTATGATGTTGGCAATCGGGAGTTGTTGGCCATGAAGTGGGCATTTGAGGAGTGGCGTCATTGGCTCGAGGGTGCTAAGCATCGTGTGGTGGTCTTGACTGATCACAAAAATTTGATATATCTCGAGTCTGCTAAACGCCTGAATCCTAGACAGGCCCGCTGGTCATTGTTTTTCTCCCGTTTTGACTTTGTGGTCTCATATTTACCAGGTTCAAAGAATGTGAAGGCTGATGCTCTTTCAAGGAGCTTTGTGCCTGACTCTCCAGGAGTCGCAGAACCAGTTGGTATTCTTAAAGAGGGAGTTATCTTGTCAGCCATTTCTCCGGATTTGCGACGTGTGTTGCAGAGATTTCAGGCTGGTAGACCTGACTCTTGTCCACCTGACAGACTGTTTGTTCCTGTTAAATGGACCAGCAGAGTCATTTCCGAGGTTCATTCCTCGGTGTTGGCAGGGCATCCGGGAATTTTTGGCACCAGAGATCTGGTGGCTAGGTCCTTTTGGTGGCCTTCCTTGTCACGGGATGTGCGGTCGTTTGTGCAGTCCTGTGGGACTTGTGCTCGAGCTAAGCCTTGCTGTTCGCGTGCCAGCGGGTTGCTCTTGCCCTTGCCTGTCCCGAAGAGGCCTTGGACACACATTTCCATGGATTTCATTTCAGATCTCCCGGTGTCTCAGGGCATATCTGTCATCTGGGTGGTATGTGATCGCTTTTCTAAGATGGTCCATTTGGTACCTTTGCCTAAGCTGCCTTCCTCTTCCGATCTGGTTCCTGTGTTCTTTCAGAATGTGGTTCGTTTACACGGCATTCCTGAGAATATTGTGTCTGACAGAGGATCCCAGTTTGTTTCCAGGTTCTGGCGATCCTTTTGTGCTAGGATGGGCATTGAGTTGTCGTTTTCGTCTGCCTTTCATCCTCAGACTAATGGACAAACGGAGCGAACTAATCAGACTCTGGAGGCTTATTTGAGGTGTTTTGTTTCTGCGGATCAGGATGATTGGGTGACCTTCTTGCCGTTGGCTGAGTTTGCCCTTAATAATCGGGCTAGTTCCGCTACATTGGTTTCGCCATTTTTCTGCAACTCTGGTTTCCATCCTCGTTTTTCCTCGGGACATGTGGAGCCTTCTAACTGTCCTGGGGTAGATTCTGTGGTGGATAGGTTGCAGCAGATCTGGAATCATGTGGTGGACAACTTAAAGTTGTCACAAGAGAAGGCTCAGCGTTTTGCCAACCGCCGCCGCGGTGTGGGTCCCCAACTTCGTGTTGGGGATTTGGTATGGCTGTCTTCTCGATTTGTTCCTATGAAGGTCTCCTCTCCTAAATTTAAGCCTCGCTTCATCGGTCCTTACAAGATATTGGAAATCCTTAATCCTGTGTCCTTTCGCTTGGATCTTCCTGTGTCGTTTGCCATTCACAACGTGTTCCATAGGTCTTTGTTGCGGCGGTACGTTGTACCTGTGGTTCCTTCTGTTGAGCCTCCTGCTCCGGTCTTGGTTGAGGGTGAGTTGGAGTACGTGGTGGAGAAGATCTTGGATTCTCGTCTCTCCAGGCGGAGGCTTCAGTATCTGGTCAAGTGGAAGGGCTATGGTCAGGAGGATAATTCCTGGGTGGTTTCCTCTGATGTGCATGCGGCCGATTTAGTTCGTGCCTTTCACGCTGCTCATTCTGATCGCCCTGGTGGTCTTGGTGAGGGTTCGGTGACCCCTCCTTAAGGGGGGGTACTGTTGTGAATTAGACTTTTTGGCTCCCTCTTGTGGTCACTAGTGGTATGACTCTGGGATTGTCTTTTTTCTGTTTGGCACTCACCTGGGTCGTTAGTCCAGGGGTGTCGCTATATTAACTTCCTGGATCCTTAGTCCAGTGCCTGGCATCGTTGTAATCAGATCCTTCTGTTGCTCCTGTCTGCTGGTCCTGGCTCTTGCAAAATTAAGCTAAGTCTTGCTTCTTTGTTTTTTGAGTTACTTGCTTTGCTACTATTTTTGTCCAGCTTGTACTAAATGTGATTTCTGACCTTGCTGGAAGCTCTAGGGGGCTGGTGTTCTCCCCCCGGCCGTTAGACGGTTCGGGGGTTCTTGAATATCCAGCGTGGATATTTTAATAGGGTTTTTGCTGACCATATAAGTCATCTTACTATATTCTGCTATTAGCTAGTGGGCCTCTCTTTGCTAAATACCTAGCTCATTCTTATGTTTGTCTTTTCCTCTTACCTCACCGTTATTATTTGTTGGGGGCTTGTATCCAACTTTTGGGGTCTTTTCTCTGGAGGCAAGAAAGGTCTTTCTTTTCCCTTCTAGGGTTAGTTAGTTCTCCGGCTGGCGCGAGACGTCTAGAACCAACGTAGGCACGTTCCCCGGCTACTTCTATTTGTGGTGCTAGGATTAGATATATGGTCAGCCCAGTTACCACTGCCCTATGAGCTGGTTTTTTGTGTTTGCAGACTTGGTATTTATTCCTGAGACCCTCTGCCATTGGGGTCATAACATGCCCCATTATGTGAATGCCTTGGCGTGGCGGGGTGGCTCAAAGAATTGATCAATTGTTTTCTAAATGTCTCATTTTGAAATACAGTTAGAAATCAATATGTGCATGTGCACTTTATGTGTTGTGTTCTGACCATAAGCAGTGCTGGCTTCTCTCCTTTTTATTTTGAAGAAATACATGACCCCAGTGAAAAATATCTAATAACACCCACTTGGATTTAAGACAAGTTAACTAATTAATGTAGGTCCTAAGTTCTATTATTGCTAATATCTCTGCAGCAGAAAGTTGAAATAAAAAAACAAACATTATATTCTGCTCTGCAACAACTATAATATCGTATGTCCAGTTCAACATTAAAAATTACTCTATGTGAAAATTCCTCTTTAAAGGCCTTGTCCACTACTTGAACAACTCATTATTAAAAGGGTCGTACAAGCTTTTTTAACCCCTTTCTGACGTCGGACGGGATAGTACATCCGACGTCAGAAGTCCCGCTTTGAGGTGGGCTCTGGCAGTGAGCCCACCTCAAAGCCACAACATGTCAGCTGTTTTGAACAGCTGACATGTGCCCGCAATAGGCGCCGGTGGACTCCGCATCTGGGCACATACATAGGTGCCATCTAAGCTTCATCTATTCCCCTATATGAACATCCACAATTACCAGCGGATACGGCTTGCTCTGTCTGTCCTATCAATATATGACTTACTGTAGTCATCAACCAGTACGCAACTGATGAAGGTCCAGAGGACCGAAACGTTTCTGGTGCTACAATAAAATCGTTTTTCATCACAGCATTAAGTTGAGTGCCAGGTTTTTTCTATTTCTGAACTCATAATGACCTGGAGAATCATAATGGCAGGTCAGTTTTAGCATTTAGTGAACCTACCAAAAAGCCAAACAAAAAAAAAGTGTGGGATTGCACATTTTTGCAATTTCACCGCACTTGGCATTTTTTTTCCCATTTTCTAGTATACGACATGATAAAAGCAATGGTGTCATTCAAAAGTACAACTCGTCCCGCAAAAAATAAGCCCTCACATGGCCATATTGACGGAAAACTAAAAACGTTATGGCTCTGGGAAGGTGGGGAGCAAAAAACGAAAATGCAAAAACGAAAAAAGCTCTGGTCATGAAGATAATAATATTGTATGTGTGTACCTAGACTGTGGAATGCTAACAGTTTGTAATATACTCCCTGTCAGTATTCTGTACCATTGCCTAGCTACCACACTTCAACTGTAATGAACTCTCAGGTATCTGGTGTTTGTTTAAACAGGAATAACAAGACAACTTTTTATCATTTCCAGCAGTAAATAGTGGAGTTAGTTCGCTTCTCCATTCTGTGCTCTGAGCTATTTAAATCGAGAAAATTACAAGAATGAATTTAGGACTAATCAGAAGTCAGTTGTGCACATGTAATCCCTTTAAAACTTAGCTTGTAATATAGTAATAATTATAAAACTGTTCTCTGCTATATTGTTTTCCCACCTACATCTAGAGGGACATTGTAGGGAAGAGAGGGACAGCCTGCGTTGAGTGGGGGCGCCAAAAAATCATCTCTTAGGGTGCCAACCTCCACAGTAAGGCAGGCGAGAACAGTAGGTCATAGTACAGTAATTTAATAGGTGACCTAATGTGTGGTTTTGTTTTATATGGTATTAAACCAAGGTTTGCTTTGGGTCAGGGTTTTATAATTATTACTATATTAAAAGCTAAGTTTTAAAGGGATTACATGTGCACCTCTGAGCTATTTAATCAATTGCCGGTCAGCTATGTGCAAACCGATTGGCGGTTGCTTAGTAATCTGTTTACACAGGCCGAGGAACATTCTCCACTCACAGAATTATGGACATCATGTACTCTTTGTGCATATAATGTACGGTAATGCTGGCAGCTCATCACCTGTTTATATGGAACGATGTGCTTTCACTAATGATTTTTAAGCTTCCTTAAAAGAATATCCTCAAGTTTGAAAGTTATCTCTTATCTGTGAAATAGAGGATAACTTTCCATTTACTGGGAGTTTGACCACAGGGCCCCTCACCAGTCCTGAAAACTGATGCTCTGAAGGGCTCCAGCTGAATGGAGCTGAGATCGATGATCCACATTGCCTTTCCATTAGGAGTGAATGGAACAGAAATGCACATGATCAAACACTGCTCCATTCAACCGATTCTAGGAATCAGCGATGTTCATTGCTGTCGGAACTCAGCGACTGGGAAGTTATGCCATGATTAGTGATGAGCGAACCCTAACAGTAAATTTTGGAGTCTGTACTGAACATCTACTGTTCGGGCACAGACCTTGAACATGAGCTTCACCAGGAAATCCATGTTACTGTTCAGGTTCAACACTGACAGTTGTGGTCGGCAGTTAGATTAATACCACTGGTCAGAGAGCTGTGGTTCTCACGCTGTCAAATGTCTGGGGTGGCTGCAGGCTGCTATTTTAGGTAGGGAGGTCAATGTCCATGGCCCCTTACCAGCCTGAGAATACCAGCCCCCAGCTGTCTACTTTAGCTTGCCTGGTTGTCATAAATGGGGGGGACCCCACATGGTTTTTTAAATTATTTATCTAAATATTCCCATCAGCCGCTGCCTGCTCTCGCTGTTATAAGAGGTAGTAGACGTAGGCTGATAGGAGTAGTAGTCCCATCATCTGATGTCTGTGATCTTATTTAAACTTTTTACTTCCAGTCGCAGCTTCAGGCTCACACTGTCATCTGACCGCGTGGGAGCCGCAGCTCTCTGACTGGCGGTAACATTCTTACTGCCGACCAGAGGCAGTGCTTGCCGCGCTGTCATGCACATGACAGCGTCGCAAACCCTGGATGTTCGGGCCCCCCATTTAAGTGAATGGGGTCCCGGTTTGGGTACTGTTCTGGCTCCCAAACCAAACTTTTGCTAACCGTTTGGCTGAACCCGTCGGACCTGAACATCCAAGGGTTCTTCCATCACAAGCCATAACCCATTCATAGGGGACAATGTTCAAACTTGAGGACGAGCTTTCAAACGCTCGTTCCCCCGATTATTGGCCTCTATAAATGGGCTGTGGACTAGAAGTCAGTTTCTGTTGGCAATCCTATAATGTTACAATGAGGTTGCCATAGGAAAGGATAGGAAAACTGACTTCCAGTCCAATTATAAGAGCCTGGATCAGTTTTGGTGTATCTTTGTTATCCATGTTTCCATGTGCCCATTGGCATTGTTTGGGGAAGACTCAGGAGTGGAATAAGACTTATAAAAGAAAATCGCACACGTGAATTGGCCCATTGCTTTGAATGGATAATTTTTCAATCAGAAAGATCATGAATATCATTCTTTTTTGCTCTTACTTGTACATTTGTACTTGCTGGAAAGTTTTCTACATACTGTGATGTCACTAATGATGTCACATCCATGTTGATTACTTGTAGCTGCAGTTTATTTCTTTACAGCTTTTAGATTTACAATGTGCCCATGTTAACGCATCTGTTGGGACCCGAATCCATCCGCTTCTTCTCTCCAGGTCATTTGTTCCTCTGTAGGATTTACTGAATTATTTAAAGGAGAACCTCCTCAATTTCCCTGCTATGGGATTATATCTGAGCGTGCAGTTTGGGCCCTTCTTGCGCTTTTTAAGCATCTTCAAAGAGTTTGAAGGCATGTGAGTGTGTGAAATACTCATCCTGGATGTGCCGCTACTCGTGAGGAATAAAAGATTAACGTCTTCATGTGGAGGACATTAGTGAACTAGTCATAACCAGGAGGCAGGACATTTGCACCAGACCCTCGGTGTATAAAGAACCAGCCAGTTAATAGTATTGCATCAGATTGTCTTATGCTCTGAAGTCGATATCATAGGTCATGAGTTTTGAAGAAGGAAGAGAGCGCAGCTGTGGAGCTCATAAGGTCACAACTCGGCACTGTTGTAGAGGACTGCCTGACAAAAACCTTATGAATTTAATGTGGAGGTCCAGCAGAGTGACCTATGAAGACATTACAGCTTTCAGCGTCGTCTGAGCCCATCAATACTCGGAGTGTCTTTATGACAAGTATTCACGTAAGTACAGTAAATCCAACGACACACAAACACATGTTGCGGTTAGTTGAGGCAAAGACAGGAAAAAATGTTCTTAATTAACTCCAGAAAATAAGTTCTCTTCTAACCAGTCGTAGATGTAGTTGCACACTTTATTAAATGTTCAAATACGATCATCTATTGCGGAAACATGGAGTGCACTATGGAAATTTAGAGCTTTTAATATGGAGCGTTTCATTCTTTGTCACTGTATTAATTATTTACCTTCATATAAGAGCTAGATTAAAAGAATTAATGGCAACAACACAAACCTTTTTATATCAACATATCATTTCATTTTATCATGGATTATCCCAGCATTCAATATACAGCGAATAAACAAGGCATTACATCATTGCAGGTGCAAAATATTCTATGACATTTGTCTTTCATTGTACGACAGTCAATTTAGACCCACAATTCTTTTTATCTGGGTCCCCCCATCCATTGGTTATATGAGTACTGTGCCTTTAAGACTTTGTTTATCCACTGAAGAAGTCATGATGAATGAGGCAAGAAGAATCACTAAGATTGTGTTGTAAGATGTGCTCACTTGTGTGAGGGATAAATATAAATCTTAAAGAGTGTCTGTCACCAGGTGTTTACTACCCCATCTGAGAGCAGCATGATATAGGGGCAGAAATCCTAATTCCAGCTTTGGGTCATCTAATTTGCTGGTTGCTGCAGTTTTGATAAAGTTATTGTTTTATCTGCTGCAGATCTTGCAGGTCTCTGAATACTGAGCTCTGTATAACCCCCCCCCCCCCCCCCCCCGCACCACTGATTGGCAGCTTTCTGTTACACTGTGTATAGGCAGAAAGCTGTCAATCAGTAGTGGGGATGAAGAACTCATGAATATGAAGGATAGCGAGTTTACTAGTCCTCTAATGATATTTTTCTGCTGATTAAACAGTGATTTTATCAAAACTACGGCAAACAGCCTAGTAAGTGACACATCATTATATAAGGGTCTCTATCTCTACATTGGGATTGTCTCTTTTTGCTAGAAACATTTCTTCAAAAATAAGTCAAGACATTTTTGTCCATTGCTGGATTCCCAAAGTTTAGCTCTATTCAGTAAGGCAACCTCTCAACAAGTGTTCAATCACCTTTAGAGCCACCAGATACATTCAATTGACTGGGTCATCCAGAGAGATGCTCTTTGCACTCTGTCTTCACAGTATATGGGTCTACACAATTTTAAAAATGAGTTTTCTAACAAAAATCACTTAGGCTGGTTTCACATTTGCGTTTAAAAACACAGCGTTTTTAAAAAAAACGCATGTGGTGAAAAAACGCATGTAAACGCGTGCAAACGCTGCGTTTTTTAGACGCATGCGTTTTTGCATGCAGAAAAAAATACGGCGTTTTGCCGCGTTTACATGCGTTTTCTTTCCTGCGTTTGCGTTTTTGAAACGCATGCTGAGAAGTGTGTGACAGCTGCCAATCATCAAAATCAACAAGAAAACCCACTATAAATAGAAATAGCTAGGGTTAGGGGTAGGGTTAGGATCCCTAGGGTTAGGGGTAGGGTTAGGGGTAGGGTTAGGGTTAGGGGTAGGGTTAGGATCCCTAGGGTTAGGGGTAGGGTTAGGGTTAGGGGTAGGGTTAGGATCCCTAGGGTTAGGAGTAGGGTTAGGGGTAGGGTTAGGGGTAGGATTAGGATACCTAGGGTTAGGGGTAGGGTTAGGGGTAGGGTTAGGGGTAGGGTTAGGATACCTAGGGTTAGGGGTAGGGCTAGGGGTAGGGTTAGGATACCTAGGGTTAGGGGTAGGGTTAGGGGTAGGGTTAGGGTTTGGATCCCTTTATCACCTTGATGGTGGGGGGTGGCTTATAAGTGTGTATTCTTGTTTTTTTCTATAAAAACGCATGCGTTTACATAGACAGCAATACGTTAAAATTACTAAAGGTTGCATTTCTGCAACAAAACACAAGCATAAAAAAACGCATGCGTTGTCAAAACGCGGCAAAACGCATGCAAAAAATGCATGCATTTTTAATGTTAAGTATAGAAAAAAACGCATGCGTTTTTTAGCGCTAAAACGCAGCGGCAAAAAACGCAAGTGTGAAACCAGCCTTAGTGGAGTTGTCTGAAGATTCATTTTTGTTTACAAAATGATTGTTTAAAGATTGGTTTACAGAAAATAAAAGAAGAAATACTTATTTTTTTCCTTTATATGCAAGAAATTATTTTACACTTTATATCTGAAAATCAAACAACAAACTGCAAAATTCACACACAATAATACAATAATACAAAGTGTTCTAAACCAACATTATAATAATAATATTAATAATCCATCACCTTTATCCCACATACCAGCCCCCAGATAACTGTCACAGACATATACAGTTGTGCTCAAAAGTTTACATGCCCCGGCAGAATTTTTGCTTTCTTGGCTTTTTTTCAGAGATTATAAATGATAACACCAAAACTTTTTCTCCACTCATGGTTCGTGGTTGGGTGAAGCCATTTAATGTCAAACTACTGTGTTTTCTCTTTTTACATCATAGCAACCCAAAACATCCAAATGACCCTGATGAAGAGTTCACATACCCCATTTCTTAATACCATGTATTGCCCCCTCTTACATCAATGTCAGCTTGAAGTCTTTTGTGGTAGTTGTGGATGAGGTTCTTTATTTTCTCAAATGCTAAAAATTAAATAATTTTCCTATGAAATAAGAAATACTTCACCCATCCCCTGCTGCTCCCATTCAGATGCTAGCCAGTCTCCCACAGGTCCCTACAGAAATGTTTGGTTGCAGCGGTGATCAGCTACAGCCAGTGATTGACTGCAGCAGTCAGGGACGTCATCACTGCAGCAGGGAGTAGAGGCTAATAACGGATCAAGCAGCATCGGAATCGGAGCAGCAGGAGACTGCGGAGGGGAGAACATTTTATCTTTTTATTTAAACCAAACTAAATCTTGTGGAAAACACTTGTACTCCCCGTACAACTCCTTTAACATTTGGTATCATGGAGAAATATTACTAAGGCTTCATCTTAATAGATTTAATTTTGATAGTGGAAATGATAGTATTACATACCTCAATCTAATACTAAAACTTCCTGTATACAAAACCTATTTTGAAACCTCTTCCATCCAGATACCATCAGTCGGAATTGTATTTTATAGCCTTCTGTCCCGGTAGGCCCTCGGCTTTGTTTTCAATGTAACAAAATTTTGAAATCTGCTTCTCCCTATCTCCATGTAATGATAACGTAGCATTAGGAACAATATCCCGGACGATCTTTCAGTGGTAAAAATGGAGCTATGTCCTTTCACAAGAAATCGAGGAGGTGGCGTCCAATATATCATTGTGGTCTTTGTTTTATCTTGAAATGTCATTTGTATTAGTTTTACATTCAGGGAACAGAAACAAGCATCAGATTCCTTCCAGACCTTCCACCAGTATGTGGCATATAAGTCTGTGACAAGTGACATTACAGAAGGTCATGTCACTTGGAACTGCTTGCATTAGACCTGTCTGATTTCCCATGTGCCCACCCTTTGTTTGATTAATACTACTTTATCCTTTTCAGGATATAGGAAAGCCCAATCTAAAGGAAGCCCTGTAAATGCCGAATGGATTGTTCCTTTCTAAATAATAATTGGTGCGCAGGCAGAGGGGAGCTGACTGCGACACACTGGAATTTTTATGAGCATTTTAATCCAGTAGATGGAGACAGTTTATAGTATTAGCAAAAAAAACTATTGGAAAAACGAAGCTTCACAGCTAAAAATTACATTTGAGTTATCACTAATTGCTGATGCTTAATGTAGCATAGACTCGGCTCATTAATTACCACATAATTCCTGCAGTTCATGTACATTATGCATCTGCAGTCAATTTTTGCTGTATCATTCCTATGTTCGTCATCTCTTGTATACATCCATGACCTCAAAACCATCTGCATCCCTCCTGTACCCCAGAGAGTGGAAATAGCAATGCTAATCATATCTGCGGTAGGAATTATCTGCTACTAGATGGCAGCCCGATTCTAAAGAATCGGGAGTCTAGAATCCATATATACTTTATTTATTCAAATGTAAGAATAATACAATTAATAAATAACTAGATGGCAGCCCGATTCTAAAGAATCGGGAGTCTAGAATCCATATATACTTTATTTATTCAAATGTAAGAATAATACAATTAATAAATAATAGTAAGAAAGAACAAAAAATGGCTGCACTCACCAGCTCTTGACAATTCTTGGTATTTAAGGTACAGTTACACAGGATCCATGAACATGCTTATGAGGATAGTGATGAAAGACATCAGACAACAACTTTGCGTGTTGTGGCAAATGCCACAACAACGGTTCTTTGCTTAAGAACAATAATGTAAATAATAAATAATATGTATCAATAACTATGTATATTGGTATGTTCTTTCTTGGCACAAATTGCAGGAAGTAGTATTCTAGGCAATTATATATTAGATCCTACATGTTTACACCCATTAAACGTAAGGTATCACAAGAAAATCCATTAATTGTTAAATCATGATCAATTGTTTAAATCAGGTTTTTGTATTAAAAGGAACCTGTCACGTGAAAAAAACACTATTGACCTGCAGATATGGGGTTAATCTGCAGGTTAATAGTGTTCTCAACCTGCCTGATGCCTGAACTTAGAGCCCCGCTGCAGGGAGGAAATTCACTTTATTCCTCCTGGTAGCATTCAGGTCAGGTCACGGGGCGGCAGGGGTATGGGTCCAGTAGAGAGCGGCATCTGTAACCGCCGACCCGACACTGACTGACTGACAGCAGGTTCTGCATTAGGGGCAGTTGTCAGTCAGTGCCGGGGGCAGTTGTCAGTCAGTGCCGGGGGCGGTTATAGCTGCCACTTTCTATACACAGAGCAGTGACTGAACCTGCGGCGCCGCCCATGTGACTGAAACCTGTATGCTGCTGGGGGAATAAAGTAAATTTCCTCCCGACAGCAGGTCCAAAGAGCCTGCCAGGTTCAGAACTCTACTAACCTGTAGATTAACCAAATACATGCAGGTTAATATTGCTTTTCATGCGACAGGTTACCTTTAAATTTAATTTTTGTAAGTTTTTATTTTTACATATCACATTCTGTCTTAAAAGTTAAAAAATAAAAAAAGAAATTTTGCAATTCTCACACTAACCATTTTGGCTTTTTTAGACTCTTACTATTGTTTCAGGAAATAACACATGGGTATAGCCACAATGGTCAGATCTCAACCCTATCTGTTGTATTAAAGTGTCTAATATGACAATAGGTCATTGTGATGGGAGGGGGAGTGGAGGGTGTTATGACATCACCTGATCCTGTGTATTCAGCTGCATTTAGAGGTGTTACCTGTCACTGTAATCTTGCCTCTGGTGATAAGGAGCATTAGGGAAACCTCCACCTGGAAGTATATGGGAAATGAGTCTAAAAAAAGGCCCAGTGGTCTATGTGAAAATTACAAGATTACTAATTTTAGTTTTTTGGGGGGTTCTTTCTTAACCCCTTTCCGACATTAGGCATAATAGTACGCCAATGTCAGACTCGCCCCGCCCCCACCTTTCCGGGCACATGACAGCTGCTCTGTACAGCTGACAGGTGCCTGTAACAGGATCTACCCACAGCTGTTAACTATTTAAATGCCGCTGTCAATCTCTGACAGCGACATTTAACTCGCACTTACCGGAAGCGCATTGCTAATCTCGCCCAACGGTGACCCCATCACATGATCGCGGGTCACCGATGGGTCAGCTCTGTGATTGTCATTGCCAGATTGCTATGAGCGCAACCCCGTGGTCGGCACTCATAGCAAGTGAGCATTTCTGCTACACACAAGCGATCTGATCATTGCCTGTGTGTAGCAAAGGAGATCAATTTAGTACAGTTTCTAGTCTTCTATGGAGACTATTGAAGAATGCAAAAAGTAAAACAAATAAAAAAAAAAACATAAAAAAATATCTAAAACTTCAAATCGTATCTACACAAAAATGGTATCAATAAAAATGTCAGCTTAGCATGCAAAAAATAAGCCCTCGCCCAGCCCAAGATAACAAAAATGAAGACACTAAAGGTCTCGGAAAATGGTGCCATTTTTTTTTTTCTACCAAATTTTGTATTTTTTTTCTGCACTTTTTTTTGCAGTTTCACCACACTTGGAATTTTTTTCCTATTTTCCAGTGCACGACATGTTAAAACCAATTGTGTTGTTCAAAACTACAACTTGTCCTACAAAAAACAAGCCCTCACATGGCCATATTGACTGAAAAATAAAAACGTTATGGCTCTGGGAAGAAGGGGAGCAAAAATCGAAACGCAAAAACTGAAATACCTCTGGCCGTTAAGGGGTTAACGATGGTACTATCAAAGAAAAAAAACATTGCCAACATTTTTTAAAGAACATATGTAATACAAAATCCTGAATTAAACAATAGGTAATTTTCTAGTGACGGCTTACCTTTAAACATGTAATATAGCGGTACCTTAATTTCTTAGGTCAATGGAATCTGTTGTTGCCAGAAGTTTCAGGACTTGGAGAGCGTTTTAGTGGATCCCATTAAGAACCAGAAAGCCAGTCTCGATTCTCGCATAAATACATTGGTAGTTATTTGTTTAGTCACCGTGTAATAGTTTCTCTTTTAGGCCGAGGTCACACTTGCGAGTGCAATGCAAGTATCTCTCGTCTCAATACCCGACACTGCCGCCGGCACTTGGGACTGGAGTGTGCGGCTGTATGTATTTCTATGCAGCTGAACGCTCTGGTCTCGAGTGCCGGCGGCAGTGCCGGGTATTGAGGCGAGAGACTCTCGTGAGTTTCTCGTATTGCGCTCACAAGTGTGACCCCGGCCTTAATCTCCTCTTTTATATTGGGTGCCATAAGCAGGACTCAGAGCAATTGGCTGATCACTTTGTGGGACAGTCACAACACACAGGCTCTCCATGCATGTGTTGTGACTGTCATACAACCGCGACACATGCAGCTGCTGTGCCGTACACCTGATTACCAGAGCACTCCAGGTATCTGGGTCCTGCTGCAGCTTCTTCGGTAAGCGCTATAACTTGCCGAATAAGCAGAGAGCCGAAGTTATTTGCTCATCTCTAGTCCTGAGTATGGAGTTGGTGGACTCTGAAACGCGTAAAGAAACTTACATTTTTATCCTTACTTCTGGTTTGTCGTGACTCCAGAGAGTGCAGAACAACTTCTTTTCCAGGCATCTATTTCTGATAGCTACAGGAGCAGAGATGGACTGACTCCCCATGAAGAAACCAGAGATGGTTTATTACCATTTCTGCCTTCCTGATCACTGTATATACAGTATAAGATGCAGAAACATCACTTCTTCCTCCTGTCCTACCTGTAAAGTTCAGGAAGGGAGCAAGAACTGCTGCGTCTTAGCAGACACAGATCAGTGGATCAGGTGGCTGAATTTGCACTGGGTAAGGTGGCAATTAATGATTAGCAAGCGTGCTCGAATAAGCTGCATGTCTCGCCGTTTGTCGACAACTGCAACGTATGCAGGGATTACCTAATAAACAAGCAGTCCCTGCATGTGACATGGAGCCGCGTCAACTCGAGCATTCATTTTGAGCACACCGAAAATACTCGATTAGGACATAAGCGTACTTGGATAACACCTTATCCGAGCACACTCGCTCGTCACTAGTGGCAATAATTTATTTCCTTTACTTACTTATATAGCACATCCATATTCCACAGCACTTTACCAACATTATCGCCACTGTTCCTATTGGGGTTCACGATCTTCAGTGTGTCTTTGGTGGGCTTTAAAGCCAGGACCCCAGTGATGAAAAGCAGCAGTGCTACCCACCAAGTCACTCCGTCTGCCAATAAAAATGTATTTACTAGTTGAAATGCACCCATTTCATAACCTTACAGGGGCACAATGTGTGATATAAATGAAAACCCTAAAAAAGCAGGTAAAACAAAGACTCTTCGTGCCCAAGTCACTGATTCTAGCCCTATAAAAATAATTACTAAAAGAACACAATTTAATATTTTAATGGTCCTTAAAAAAATGAGAACATTGTGAAAATCATTTATTTAATCACTTTGTTCTTCATGTTTTACCCAAAATATAAAAATAAGATAGAAGTTATGCCCATGTATAATGAAAAAAAATACCGTAAATTATTTTGAATAATCAAATGAGGTTTTCTTTTTAACATTGCATGTATGGGAAAAAAAAGACAAAAATGTGGGGAAGAATGACCCTGTCTTGAATTGGTTAAGATACTAAGATATAGTTCATGGACTTCAAGTGGTGGCGCGCTCTAGAAGATTAATTAAAGAACCCGTTATTTCCTGAGCCTGACATGTATTAGCTTCATGCAATGTCATGACATGAAATGATACAGCAGTGTCCGGCAGAAGAACAGCCATTAAATAGCCCATTTTCGCACACAATCCCGCTAACAGTGCACTTTTCTTGCAATGCGTGAGGGATAAAATAGGCAGCACTTTGAGGTGACATTTAAACTGTCATTCCCAGTTTGCCCCGTGTTATTTTGACTGTAAGAATCGTTCCATCTCTTAACTATATGGAATCTGACAGGAGACTCAATAATTTCACTACTTTATAGAGTCATTCCATCCCCTCGCTGACCCCGCGCCTCTGAATGCCGAGATAAATGAAAACATTTACAAAAAGCAGCACATTCTGGGCCGAAAATAAACTTCATCTCCCTCTCTTTTATATTTTCAACCTGCAAGATCATCTCTACCTGACATATAATTTACTACCTTCCCAGAAATCGGCACATTTTTTTATCCCTAAAGGTCTTATGGGGCGATTTAAATGACCCTTTCACCCCGATAAGGACGGACAGGAGGCAGACAACATTATAATGTGCAGCATGTATCCTTGATAAACACCTCTATCATACGGAGGTGAAGCAGCGCATTTATCCTGCAGGTCAGGACCCGCAAAGCTCTCTGGATGAGAATCTGAAAAGACTCTGAAGACTGTGCCAGCTTCTCAGCGTGCGCTGAAAGCCACTGTCAGGAATAGGAGCCTATTAAAGGCATCTGGATGGAACAAATCAAAATGGACAAAGTAAATGGGGACAAATTTAGCAAACTTTTGTGGCTGCAGCAATTACTGCAATTTTGTGACCAAAGTATTGTCAGAATCAAGGTTTACATTCGGTGGATCCATTTTTTTCTAAATTGCTTTTTCTTTTCAATTTAATTCTGAGCAAGTATGTTTTGTCGAAGACTTCAGCAGCTATAATGCAGGCGGAAAAGGGAGTCAGAAAGTTTGTGGACTATGGGGGGTGTTGTTTTGTTGCTTCATTTACAGATTGAATTATATTCTGTATGAATAGTGAATCCAAACATCAAAATCAACTAGGTGCATAGTTGTAACATATACTATTTGGACCATAGACCCTAATTTAACTCCTTCATGACGCATGACGTATACATACATCATATGTCGTGTTTTCCTGTTTGATGCAGACTCCAGGGCTGAACCCGCAACTTTTCCGGCACATGATCTGATCAGCTGCAATGTGCCCCTTACAGCCGTGGGTGGAATCGCCATCAGCCCGCGACTGTTAACATGTTAAATGCTGCTGTCATACTCTGACAAAAGCATTTAACATGCTCGCGCTAGAAGCGCTTCACTAACCCCGCCCATCAGCTCCCCGTCACATGATCAAGGGGTGACGATGGGTTAGCATGACAACTGGGGGTCTGCAGGAGACCCCCCATGGTTGCAAATGCCAATCTGTTATGAGCGGTGCCCCTTGCCAGCATTCATACCAGATAAGCATTTCTGATACACATAGCATGCTGTGTGTAACACAAGCGATCAGAAGATTGCAGCTTCAATACTCTAAGGGTACATGTCCACGGTCAGTTAACGCTGCGTGTTTGACGCTGCGCAGAGCTGCAGCGTCAAACACGCAGCGTCCAGATGTTCCAGCATAGTGGAGGGGATTTTTTGAAATCCCGTGTCCACTATGCGTGGAAACACGCACGCGGCGGCCCTGCGACTCCGGACATGCTGCGCGTCTTTTCAGATCGCAGCATGTCCGTGTTCCTTGCGGCGACGCTGCCTTTAATCCCAAAAATCATGAACCCATCGACTGTACACCCCTGGATTTCAGCTAGTATCTTTAGATATGCTGACTTGGTTGACACAGATATATTGGAAATCCACTCATTTGATTTTATTAAATCAAACTTTCCTAAGCAGATCGTAAGTTCCTCCATTTTTTATGTAGATCAAACATTTAGTTTTATCTCTTCATGGACTGATGAGCGTCTCTCAATCAACTGAATTTGAAAAGCTAAGTAACAGAGGTCCCTCAAATAGGGGGCTAATTTATGATATTTATAAGATAATAAATGTCCCACAGGCTGACCTTCCCCCCCCCCCCAAAGAAAGAAAAAAAAACATTCCTACGTGGTCAAATGGGAGTCCTTCCTTGGTAGAGAGCTGTCTCTCCAGTGCTGGCAGTCTATCTGGCATAAGGTAGCGAAAACCTCTATATGAACATTGTATAAAGAGAATCAGTGCAAGATTTCATGTTTTGGCATCACACACTAGAACTTCTCCACAAACTTAATCCCCAGATCCCGGATGGCTGCTGGTGCTGTGACACTTCAGTTGGGTCCCAATACCACAGCTTTGGACCTGCCTACACTGGCATGATTTTGGTATTCAGTTAAAATTCTAATACAAAGAGTACAATCCACAGAGGTACCGTTAGATCCTGCAGTCTATCAACTCAACATCACCACTAAAGCGATTGGGAATAACTCATCTAAGCTACTATTGCATATGTTAACGGCTGGAAACCGATCAACTCTCCTTACTAGCAGGTCTTTTTAAATAGAATTTCTGATATACACAGAATGGAATCTATGACGGCTATTCTGAATGGAAAGGTGGATCGGTTTGATACCATTTGGTCCCCTGGGATAACTTCTGGGCTCAAGATATTAAGTAAGATCACCATCAACCCTTGACACCCCTTACTTTTTCCCTTGATGTAAGAGTGTGGTCTGTCTTTTGTCTGGCCTCTGTTACAAAGAACATTTTAAATAGGTTAAGTGGAACGGGCTAGGTCTTAACTGGATGTATGGGCAACTCACCTTGCGGGATTGTCTGGACCTTCAAAGTTTTTATTGTATGATTAAGCAATTTGTTATGCGACCTCTGGGGGCCCTACGGTTTATTAGATAAACCTTATATCGTTGTACTAAGCTAATTCCACAACCTATGTCTTTGCTTTATTTCGATGTGAATTGTGAAACATTATAAATCTGAATAAAAATCAGTTATTAAAAAAAAAAAAAAAGTATATAAAAACATGCTTATAAAAATAAATAGTTCTGTATCATTATGTCACCACTGTCCCACATGGCCAATCTGTGGGTGGAAGGTTCTACATTTGTCCCATTTATCTATATTGGGTTTGTAAAAATCCATTGCACATGTTGCAGAAACAAGCCCATGTGCAGAATGGAATTTTAGTTTTTTAGTTATTGAACCTTCTAGAAACAATGTGCTACGTGTGAACTTACCCAAATGGTGGTAAAACCTAAAAAGAATTTAGACTAGTAGTTCTAGAGCTTTTGATAACATTTTTGTGTGTGGTGTTATCCATCTATGCTGGTGCTATGCAGAGTGACAGGGGAATTGATTTCTGCAATTTGGGATTGCACTTAGAACCCAGTCTGACTTGGGCATTTCCCAGATTGTGTGCTGCAATGGACATGAAAGGGGTACACCTGACGGTGAAGTGTGCCCCAACAGCACTGCAGGTCAGACTATATGGGCCATGTCGCTGCACAGGAAGTATGGAAACAGTACCCAATTATCAGTATGGCTATGTGCACATAATGCTGTTATCAGGTGGAATCCGCCTGATAAAGCCCTGCGAGAGTGCCCCATGAAAAGAATATAATGTACAAGAATGTAAAAACAACATTGTTGTGGACATGTTCTTTCTTAGGCCTAGGTCACACTACTGTACAACACGGCGAAGTGTTATGTAATAAAACATCACTCGGCAGCTCACATCTGCAATTATTTTCTCATTCCGAATCAGCATGGTAGAATAATTGCAGCATGCTGCGATAGGCAGCAAGACTCGGCTCACTCGCACTCATACAAGTCTATGGGTGCGAGTGAAACATCGGACTGAACTCGGATATCAATAGACACCAACGCCGGCAGTAGGGGAGATGGAGAGATTACTTTCTCTGTCTCCTCCGTAGCTCTGCTCCCATCCTGTCTTGTGAGAAAATCGGAGCACATTAGCATGACACTCGGCTCCAGCTCACAGTAGAGCAGAAACCAAGGGTCATTGGCATATCACATCCCATGCTCACTCTCGCATTCAACGCTGTATGCTGGTGTGACTCTAGCCTTATGTCACGTCTTTTAGCCACTGTTTGGAAACCCTGAAGCTGATAAAAGAATTGACAAGCCCAGAATATACACTAAGGAGACAGCATAGATAGCAATACACAAAGGTAAATCCAAACCAAAAAATAATAATAATAATAATAATAATAGTAATGCAACACAACGCCAACGTGGATAAGTCATATTTAGAAAAAGTCAAGCTCACTCTCAAAAGCAACTCCACCACTCCGGAGCAAGGAAATGTGCTGTTCAGGCGTAGTAGATAGCAAACAAGGCAAAATTCCAGCTCTACGGTGTTCAGAAAAATGTATTTAATGGAAAATCCAAGTGTTAAAATTCAGACATCAAGTGTCATGTACAAAAATCCATAAAAAACAACTAAGATCTATGCATTTCAGATGAGAAACATCCTTAATCATGAACATCATGATGCACCTGCTGAGGCAACATTCTACATGTGGCATTGGTGACAAGACAGGAGACTTTACAGTTATCACTGACTTTTCCCACGGTCCTGAGGTCACCGCAGTTCAGCCCAGCTGGGAACCTCGATGATGTCACTGCTGGTCAATGATGCTGCGCTCTCAGCAGCTCATTCACCAGTGGTTCTCAGACTGGACGTCGCATCTTGGCACCATCCAGGTTGAAAACTATTTGGCTATTTGGCAGAAACAGGCCTTCAGGAGCGAAATCATCTTCATGCATGACAATGCACCATCTCATGCTGCAAAGAATACCTCTGAGTCATTGGCTGCTATGGGCACAAAGGAGATAAACTCATGGTGTGGCCACCATCTTCCCTTGACCTCAACCCTATAGAGAACCTTTGGAGTATCATCAAGCAAAAGATCTATGAGGGTGGGAGGTAGTTCACATCAAAACAGCAGCTCTGGGAGGCTATTCTGACTTCATGCAAAGAAATACAAGCAGAAACTCTCCAAAAACTCACAAGTTCAATGGAGGCAAGAATTGTGAAGGTGATATCACAGAAGGGTTCCTATGTTAACATGTAACTTGGCCTGTTAGGATGTTTTGGAGTTAAATAGCTTTTTTTGTTCAGTGAATGTGACCTCCTAATGCTGCAATTTCCACAAATGAGCATTTTCAGTTCTTTAAAACATATCAAATGTTTATTATGCAAATTGTCTCTTCAGAGAGGAAGAGAGCTAGAACTCTAGTGCCACCTATTGGAAAGTAGCAATCCTACAAGTCAATGTTGACCCTTTAACGAGCCTTGTCACATGACTTAGGATAATATCCAAACCAGAATCTCAATTTGCAGACACTGTGTGTCAGGGTACTGCCCCTCATCAGTGCAAAGTGGAGATCTGGTAAATGTTTAGAAATTCTGCTGTGCCTAATAATTTGGAACAGTGCATTTTGAGTTTTTATTCATTTTAGAGATTATACTGTTATCATTGGGAGGTTTCTTCAATAAAATTCGATGTATACTCTAACGGGTGATGACTTTTATTAGACTGACTGTCATTTGCACCGACCATTTAGGAAAATCTGAGAAAAATATCATTTGCATAATAATTTGGAACATAGTGTATAAGAGTATTCCGCTTCTGTGGACTTTTTTTTCTTAAACGCGCATATTGAAAATTAAATTTAATTAAAAACGTTACATCGTTTGGCATTTTGTTTCCCTGCACATTTAACATTAATGTGATTTGTAGTCATAAATCAGCTGAGAGGAGCAATGAGCTCACTGATAGATTCTCCATTTATTCATTCCGCAGCCAGCAATAGACGGTGCAACACAGAAGTTGTGGAAGGCAAACGGTGCAATGATTTTCATGACAAATAATTGCAAAAATGCTTTTTACTCCCAAATACAGGCATTTAAATAAAAAAAAAAGAAGAGAATATTGTCGAGAAAGGTGGTCAACCCATTTAATACAAGTACGGTATATGTATGAACAGGTGATTACTCTCCGCTCCTGAAATGATACATAACATTATACAAACAGCATTTACCCAGATCCTCGCACAGAGAAACAGGAAAAAGTATAACGCTGAAACCCCAGGTGTTTAATAGTGTAAAATACCCTTTATCTTATGAATATTTTCTTTGTTGTTTTTCAAATCCTCATAAAATATTATCAGTCAAAAATGCATTTTGAAATTGATTGCATTTTGCTTGACAGATATATACAGTAGTAACGTGCTGGTGTTTTGTCCGCAGGTAATGGAAGACATGCTGGAGGACGAGGAAGAGGAGGATGACAAAGATGACAAGGTAATTATCCTTCTGTACACATGGGTACCTGAGGTTATCAGAATGTAAGCATGGCACAGACAGAGGGAGATGGAATTGAAAGCTTTCAGGCCAGAACATTGGCCGCTCTGTTTATCATTCTAACAATGCCCCTGTACGGTGCAAGCTAGAAATTCAGTCTAGAGCTGGGTCAAATATTTTATTTCTGCCAAGAACAAATATGATTCTGCCTGTCTGGAATGTGATCGCTCTTCTGATGATAATTGCAATGACAGCTGTTTATGAAGGGCAAAATATCTGTCCTGCCGAAAAAAGTTACCCACATAACAGTGCCGGCTATATAAAGAATGGGATTAATTGTGCCGCTCACTGTAGAGATAGGGCTACATACAGATGAATGGCAGAACTATATATCATTGTTTCCATTGTTTCTTTGTGATGCTGCAGTATGGAGTAGTCCTCCTTTGTGGTGTCTCCAGTGTATGGGGCGATAACTACAATGGCCTTTCATCCCATGTACAGACACTTATAACTCACACCTAATTAATAAATCAAAGCTATTATGGTATATAGTATAGAGCCAGTTCAGGGAGTTCTTCATTTGGTATCTTGCATATATTGCAATTTGTTGAAAACCAAGTCTCAGAGCCAACACAGACAGTAGAAAAATAGAAAAACAAGAAAGTCTATTTTAATACATTTATGGAAGAGAATAGTGAAAATATGGGGATGTGAGGCAGGAAAAGAGATGAGTGTCTGGGACTACAGATAGTTGGCAAAAAAATGGCTGTCAACATCTGTCATTCTCACTTATATAGCGCTATTAACTACGCAGCGCTCTACAAACATCATCGTCACTGTCCCCATTGGGGCTCACAATCTAGATTCCCTATCAGTATTTCTTTTGAGGGTGGAAGGAAACCGGACAACCCATAGGAAACCCACACAAACACAGGGAGAACATAGATTGCAGCTGCCTTGCAGATGTTATACATGGTCAGATTTGAGCCCAGGACTCCAGCACTGCAAGGCTGCAGTGCTAAACACTGAGCCCCAGTGCTGCCACTTGTAAAGCATCTTACTATATGACTGGTATTTTTCCATTGATTTAGCTGAACAAGGACCTATATTTTAGTGCATGTACCTTGTTATGTACTTCTTTTTATAAAAATTATTTATTTCTGTGATACCATTTTCTGCGAACCATATGATTTTTAATTTTGTATCTAGAAAGCCCTATGAGGACTTTCTTTAAATGCTTTTATGGCATGGGCTGCACTCTGAAGAAACACAACTCCTGAGACCTCTGTCTCAACTGACAGAGTAACTATAGCGTATGCACACATACTGGTGAGCTGTCAGAGAAGAATTGTAATGAGAAGAAATAAATCTCCTTGGCTGACTGAGCAGGGAGGACTTAGAAGAGAGAAAAAAATCTTTTGTACTTGGTCAGCCTCGGAGAAGATTTATTTCTTTTGCTGTCACAGCTCTTCTCCTTGCTCACTGAGATATGTGTGCTTAAGATACAGCTCCTCTGTCAGTTAAGACAGAGGTCTTGCGAGCTGTGTAGATTGCGACAATATCCTGCCTTGCCATGTAACTAGGATAGGCTGCCATTTGACTTATGTAACGGGAATAATTTTGTTATTCTTGGAGAAACCCTTTAAAGCAGTTGTCCAGTGAACATAAATTATGATTTTTCCACAGTATAGATGATAACTGATTCAATGGTGGGGGTCCTACCACTGGGACTCCCAATAAATGGCAGAATGAGGAACTTTTATCCCTGATAGAATGGAGCGGGAGTATGTATTCTTGACTGCTGCTTTCATTCCCTATAGGGCTGCTGAGGATGATTAAAGTGGCAGTCGGGCATGTGCACAGCCGCTACATTTTGTCTGGGATGAAAGTCCTCCATCCTGTGCCTAAATGATCACTTGTTTCTCTGGAAAACCCCTTTAAGAGGATATCTCTATATTTGCAAAAAAAAATAAGTTTTTTATTCTGCATTTATTTTGTCATGATATGATCAAAATGATCACACTTGTATCCCTTATCTAATACAAAATGTATTTAATAATTTTTCCTTTACAATACCCGCAGCAGTTGTATCTTGTTGTTGCACAGCTCTTAAGAGTTAAATTTTTGGCTTCTGTGTCGACACATGGCCAATTCAACTATTGTTCAAAAAAAAAAAAAAGAGACACAGAAAAGAGGAGCAGAAGAAAGAAATACAAGCCTGTTTCCACAATTCATTGTGTCAGGATATGATAGCACTTGCATTAGTCGTCCTTGAGGGAATATGAAAACCAGAGGGAGGAAATTAGAGTGACCTTGTACCACAAAAGCTATGGATTGTGCTAGCAGGACTACTTTGCAGCACACAAGAGCGTAGTGATAAAGGTCTGGAACTGTCTGCTTTTTTTACAATACCCCAAATCTCTCTGCTGCTAGAAGAACCTTCAAAAGATGAGATGTTACAATTAAACTTTTGAAGACTGTTGCCTATATTCATAAAAGTACTGAAAGGACTTCTTCTAAGGCATCACTCATTTTAAGAAGCTTTACCCTCTTAAAACATATATTTCTTCAATAGCCAAGTATTATATTATTAATCGGGGCTGACAATTTATTTTATTAAAACTAAGTAGTCCTTTGTCTTAAAAAATAATTTTTCTAAGTGTAATATGAACTCAGATCATGTTCTGGGAAACATTTAGGCCCTAATTCACCAAAGCTTTTGCACTAAAAAACTGGGGTAAAAAGCTTTGAAAGTTTTTAAAAAAAAATGCCCATTGCGAGGTGGTGCCAAAATGTAATGTTTTTGGCTGATTTACATCATTTTTACCCAGCTGTGACAGAGTGAACGGACCTGGGATGGGGCGTAGTATCTGCCACTCGTCAAGTTCAGGATGAGTGGTGGCATATGTTATGCCAAAAATCTTACTGAATCTGGGTCTAAGAGGTAATCTGTGGAATACATTTTTCAAAGCCACAACTCCTCAATATTCTTTAATCACAAATAACATAGCCAATGAAAGAGGTTTTACAGTGGCATGTAAAGGATTGTGCACCCCTGGTTAAAATTACTGTTATTGTGGACAGCTAAGCAAGTTGAAGATGAAATTATCTCTAAATGGCCTAAAGTTAATGATGGCACATTTCCTTTGTATTTTAGGTAATATATATATATATATATATATATATATATATATATATATATATATATATATATATATATATATACAGTATATATATTCACCTTTTACATTTTAAAAATTAATAAATGAAAATGGGCCTATGCAAAAGTATGGGCACCCTGCATGATTACTGCCTAGTAGCGTCCCCTTTTAAAGTATCACAACTAGCAGTCATAAGTCTTTCAATTCTTGTTTGAGGGATTTTCATCCATTTTTCCTTGGAAAATTCTTACAGTTCTGTGAGATTCCTGGGTTGCCTTGCATGCCCTGCTATTTTGAGGTCTAGCCACAGATTTTCAATGATGTTCAGATCATTCAGATCAAGGGACTGTGAGGACCATTGTAAAATCTTTAGCTTGTGTCTTTTGAGGTAGTCCATTGAGGATTTTGACATGTATTTAGGATCATTATCCATTCGTAGAAGCCATCCTCTTTTCAAATTCAGCTTTTTTACAGATGGTGTTATGTTTGCATCAAGAATTTGTTGAAATTTCATTGAATCCATTTTTTCCTCTACCCGTGTAATGTGCTCTGGGCCATTGGCTGCAACACAATCCCAAAGCATGACTGATCCTACCCTATGCTTAATGGTTGGCGAGATGTTCTTTTTTTGAAATTCTGTGTCCTTCAGTTTGTACCCGATTCATCCCGTCTCGACCAGTACCACAGCGTCCTCCCTGTTCAGCTTCACCACGTTCATGAGTTCCCTTGTCTGTTTTGCAATAGACAGAAGGGCATCTGCCCATTTAGAAAGCTGCCACATCTTAGAGCAACCTGCGCTCTATTCTGCTGTTTTTTTGAGATGGTGAAAAAGAATGAATTTTTTTAAGTGGAAATTACATCAGTAAATTCCTTATTTCAGTTTTTTTAGGAGTTTTCATTCCTGAAGCAAGTTTTAAAGAGTTTTTCTAGTATTATTGCAGAGTTTTCCCTTGAAGGATTTTATTTTCCATCTTTTTTACTGGACAGTGTCTAGTTTGGTGCATTTTCTATATGGAAATGCTTCAAAAAAGTGCCATCCGCTTTCTTTTCTTTGACCAGGAATTTTTTAAAAAACCTGAAGCATAAGAAAAAGGTTCAAAACACGGAACATATCACCAGCAAGTGGTTTTACAATAGAAATGAATAGGAAGAGTCTTTCAATCATTTTTTGAGTGATTTTTCAGGTGTTTTTAAGAGCGGACATGTTCCAAAAACCTCAAGAAACAACTATGCGAAAATACCCTAAAGGGGATAGCTGCTAGTATACCCGTTTTCACAAGGGAGCACTAATAAGCATTGGCCGTGCGTAGACACCGAATCTAGTTCTCATTTAACAAGTCATTGCAAAATGCTAATCTCCGACCTCCTGAATTATGTTATATTAAAGGGAGGATGGTGTTTAAGAGATGAGAAAAACTGTGTCTTAATTTATGCCCTCGACCTTTGCTTCTAGTAGAGATGTATAGTTATATAACACAGTAAGAACTTACTCTTTGGCAGAAAGCATTAGAAATGTCAAAAAACTCAGTGTGATTTGTTATCCCCCGAACAATCTCCTGTATGCACTTACACTTCAATAAGGATGGAGACGTAATGCTCCCAGATGACTTCACTAGCTCACAGTTGGAAATCAACAGATTGGATGAGAAATCCCTATAGAATGTTCTGGTTTCTTCCCATCCTTCAAAATTCATCAAATTATGATATGGGGAAAAGCAGCATATGTGAGTCATGGTTCTGGTGTTAAGCGGTAATAAGTATCCATGTATGGCAATAAATAGACAATTTATTGCAAAGGTCATTGCGATCAGTTGGCTGTATTTTAACTCTCTACAAATTGAACATAACCGCTAGGACTTAGATGCAGTTAACAGCCATCGTTTTATTGCTATTTTTCCTTGTTGCGGGAGCTCTGGGTGTAGTGAAATTCAGAATATTAGCAACATCTTATTAAGTGATTGTTCTTTTGTTCCTTCAAACTATATTGCTTCTGTACATAAGCCAACTCTAGTTGTACCAGTGACAAAACCCTAAGTGATCCTTAGGGAGTCCAATCCAGAGCTTCAGAAAACACTTCTTTGTCAGAAAAGCAGCCTGGACAGTCAATATAAATGTAGACAGGATTGAATAGTTATAGGACAGAGAAATGTCCAGTGTTTTTTTATGTAAAGTCATTTTGGGGGGTTTTACATCTGCTCAGTATTATGGTTTTGTTTTGTGCAATCATACTGTATATTATATCAATAAATTATAATGTATACTGAAAGATATAAAACACCTGCTATGTAAATGCATCAAAACACTATGATGGTTTAAACAGCAAACTAATTAAAATCTATTGAAATATTTTAGGAAAAATATCATGCAAAATAAGAGACATTGGGACGTATTGTGAAAAATTAGGTAGTCTTTTGGGAAAGGTTGTAGCTTCAAGGGGTTCTCAAGGAATTTAATTAAATGGCCCTCATCACGTAATTCAAATGGCAGCCCATTCTAGTCATATGTCATAACAGGCTGCACAACTCCCGAGATCTGTGACTTAACTGACAGAGGAGCTGTATCGTAAGCACACATACCTCAGTGAGCTGAGGAGAAAGGCTGTGACGGAAGAATAAATAAATGTTCTCCATGGCTGACTAAGCTCAAATTATTTTTTTATCTATCCTCAGTCTTACTGGGGCAATCAGCTGAGGAGAAGATTTATTTATTTTTCTTGTCACATCTCTTCTCCTTGGCCGACCGAGATATATGGGCTTATGATACAGATCCTCGTTCAAGGGTTAGCACAGTTGCTTTGCAGTGCTGAGGCCTTAGGTTAATATCCCACCATAGACAACAACTCAAAGGAGTTTTGTATGTTCTCCCCATGATTGTGTGGGCTTTCTCTGCGTACTCCTCCCACATTCCAGAGACATACTGAAGATAGTGATGATAATGTCTGGGATACGATGGTGCTATATAAGTGAGTAAAGTAAATTATTTCCCCAACATTGCCCTAATCTCAACATCATTGAGCCTGAGTAGGATTACATGAAGACACAGGTGGATTTGCACATGCCTTCTTCCACAGAAGATCTGTGATTAGTTCTCCAAGATGTTTGCAACAACCTCCCGGCTGGGTTCCTTCAAAGACTGTGTGCAAGTGTACCTAGAAAAATGATGATTCGATGTTGTTTAAAGTAAAAAAAAATTACCACCCCAATATTGATTTTATTTAGATTTTTCTTTTGTTCATTCACTTTGCTTTTTAATTGATCAAAATAAGCTATTAACTCTTCAATTTTTTAAAGTATTCTCATTTTGCAACATTTTTTCCACACTTACCTAAAACTTTTGCACAGTGCTGTATTTGAAGGGCATATGAGTACTACATATGAAGCTGTGTATATAGTATATTTTACATTATATTATCAAAGTGGGAGCTTAGTCTTTTTCTAAAAGTCTGCAGCCTCTTGTACTATTCCTGCAGGCTCTCTGTAAATGTTCAGAAACCTCTATAGTAAAAAAAATGTGTTTAGTGTATAACTATTAATAGAAAACAGGGTTGGTTGCATGAAGGGAATGCACTTTGAGTGTTTCTGTAAAATTGTTAGTATTTTAGTGAAACAGCAGGAGAGGGAGAGGACTAATCTGATTCAGTGGATACGTTATGGTCTGCACTATGGGGAAATGGTGGTGCTAAGTGGAAAATAGACATCGCACGGGGCAGTAGCTATGGGAGACAAACTTGTCACTTGTGCTCCGGCACGTTACATGAAAGTGGGGTTCCTGGCTGGTGTGTGGACTTGTGTTATGTTGGTGCCACACCCTTGCAGGCCGCATGAAACCTATGACTTTGGCTGGCCAGGACCAAGTATTTTACAGATCAATGAGATAGACTACCGGTCAAAAATAAACTTTTTTCTGAACGATAACTTGGTGGGGAAAATATACAGTAGATAGCGGGTACAGAACTTGATGAATGTTTGCGTCACAATATATAGCATTTTCCACACATAGTTTCAGTGCCTTCCTCTTTTCTCGTTACATGTTCTCTATCTTCACTGTTCCTCACTACTTCACCACAACCCAGTTCAGTACTACAGACCAGCTAACAACCCGCGGTTCCATATCTTCTTTCCCCCCCTAAGAAACTATGTTGCCAGTATGGCCGGTACTTGACTTCTCTGTAACTGATGCCTTGGAACTCTTTAACTGGGCACTCTCTACATCTGACGTATTCGGTCCCATCTTGGCCCTTTACCTCTCTGAGTCCTAAACACTGAGCCATACTGCTAGGCATCCTTTCCTTGGACCCATCTCTGAACGGTCACTCTGTCTTTCAGTCACTTCTCCCCTTACTTCTACTGGGATCTCGCTATCTTCTGTTATGGTCTCCTCTCACGTTACAGACACTAATGTCATGTGGCATTGCTCAGATCAGAACATAGGTCTGCTTACTACGCACACTGGGCCCTATCTGACATAATGACAGGAAACTTCCCTTCACCTTAGCCCCTCCCTCTCTGGGTTAATCTCAATCATTAATTCTAACTCTCCCTACCATTGGGCATTAAGCATTATCACCAATAATGCATGTCACAATTCACATTACATAATACAACATTACATTGTTCTTCAAGAGGGAAAGTGGGCAGTATGTCCATCTCCTTACACTGACAATAATATACAAAAGACCATGGCACACCTTAATTGCAGAGAAAACAATATCAATTATTGGCATGTCAGTATGTCATTGTACCTCATTTTACAAGTTGGCCAATGTTTCGGCCAGCTTTAGTATAGTACGTCTAATTGGGTTTGCTGTTTCTAGTGCATGTTGTATGTGTGAATTATGTAGGGTGTGACTCACCTTATATATGGAGAACTACATTTAATACACAGCTTTCTGAGGAGTAAATGTAATTTTTCTGTAAGAACCTATAAACTTTAAATAAAAAAAAGCAAGCACTTACTGTGGCATGTAAAAGTTTGGGCACCCCTGGTCAAAATTACTGTTATTGTGATCAGTTAAGTTAAAGATGACACACTTCCTTTGTATTTTAGGTAAGAAAATATATATACATATACAGTATATTTTTATCTTTTACATGTTAAAAATTACAAAAAGTAAAATGGGCCTATGCAAAAGTTTGGGCACTCTGAATGGTTAGTATCTGGTAGCACCCCCTTTTAAAAGTATCACAGCTTGTAAACGCTTTTTGTAGCCAGTCCAGAGTTTTTTAATTCTCGTTTGAGGTATTTTCTTACATTCTTCCTTGGAAAATTCTTCCAGTTCTGTGAGATTCCTGGGTCATCTTGCACGTGTAGAACGGCGCATAGGAGACAAAGGGTTGCAAAGCCATGCAGTCTCCAGACTTGAACAAAACCCTGCAGAACTAGACTCAAGGAGAAGAGTTGCAGAAGGGACAGAATTAGGCATCGCCCCTGATCCTGTGACCGAGGCAAAACAAGTCTCCAGTATAAAAGGTCAGCACGCCAAAACAGGAGGAGATTTGTCACCAAAAGAGGTGGCAGATGCCCCCACTGCAGCTCCAGCAGCCGAGATAGTAGGTCACAGCTGGGGGTACCAGCTAGGCCCAGACCGAGACCAGTGCTACACCGGTCAAGGTCCAATCTGTGCTCGTTGACGTTCAAGTATCGAAGACCCAAAAAATGCCCATTAAGATTCTGGACCTAGACAAAGGCAGTCAACAGAGGGCAAGCCCCCACCAAAATGAACTGAGGAGACGCTTGTTGGTGGTCAAGCACCGAAGAAGCGCTGGAAATACTTGGCCAGAGACTCCAGCCAGGGGCAGTGATCGAAGGAGACGTGTGAGATGGGCCATCACTTTCTGCACAGACTTACAGTACCATGTGTGGCAGAAGGAGGCCTGCAGACCAGACGCTAAAGCGGTTCAGAGAGCGTTGATAGACTTTGTAAGAAAAGCGTGCGGCTAGTGAGACAGAGCAGCGGCCCTCGTGAAGGTCAAGAAAGCCGCATAAACTTTCAGAAACTTTTCCCACCAAATCTTGGACTTGTACCCCCACTAGAATTTGTTTGGACTGCAGACTCGGAGCTGATAATTAAGATTCCTGTTGTATTCAAATCCATTTACCTCTGTTATATAATTGCTTGTCAAATACTCTGTAAATATTGCACTTTTGTGATTTGTCATTTTCATTATTCCTCTTTCTAGTTTATATTGCTTATACAATAATTAAATTGCTGATTCCATATGATGCCTCCGCTGTTGTATTTAGTCACCTGCTTACCCATGCACTGCTATTTTGAGGTCTAGCTGCAGATTTTCAATGATGTTCAGATCAGGGGACTGTGAGGGTCATTGTAAAACCTTCAGCTTGCACCTTTTGAGGTAGTCTATTGTTGATTTTGATGTATGTTTAGTATCTTTATCCATTTGTATAAGTCATTCTCTTTTCAACTTCAGTTTTTTTTACAGTTGGCATTATGTTTGCATCAAGAATTTGTTGGAATTTAATTGACTCCATTCTTCCCTTTACACGTGAAATGTTCACAGTGCCATTGGCTGCAACACAACCCCAAAAGCATGATTTATCCACCCCCATGTTTAATGGTTGGCGAGATCTTGATTTCCTGAAATTTTGTGCCCTTTTTTCTCCACACATACCTTTGATCATTGTGGCCATAGAATTCTATTTTAGCCTCATCGGTCCACAGGGCTTTCCAAAATGCATCAAGCATGTTTAGATGTGCTTTTGCATACTTCTGACGCTGAATTTTATGGTGAGGATGAAGGAGATGTTTTCTTCTAATGACTCTTCCATAAACGTCATATTTGTGCAGATGTCCCTGAGCAGTAGAACAATGTTCCATAAATTCAGAGTCTGCAAAATCTTTCTTAAGGTATTTTGCAGTCTAGAGGGGGTTCTGATTTTCCTCTCTAGCAATCCTATGAGCAGCTCTCGCTGAAATTTTTGTTGGTCTTGTTTTGAGCACACAAATCTCCAAGGGTGCCCAAGCTTTCGAATCTGCCCATTTTCATTTTTGTATTTTTTTTAAATGTAAAAATGTAATTTTTAGGGGGTCTAAAAATACAAAGGAAATGTGTCATCTTTAACTTTAGGCTTTTTATAGATCACTTCATCTTCAACTTGCTTAACTGTTCACAATAACAGTATTTTTGACCAGAGGTACCAAAACTTTTACATGCCACTGTAAACATTTTTTTATGCTGAGCAACCATATAGCATTTAGGAGTCTCACTATATAGTAATGTTTCCTAAGGTTACAAAGTAACGTCTTGAGAGTCCTATTATGGTACAGGCCATAAAAAACTGGCACTATATATTTTACGGAGTGTATCAAGGTGCAAGTTATACAAAATAGAGAGAAATAAGTTATTTTATGTATTAAGATGAAGCAGAATCTGCTCTGACTTTTAAAAATGGTTGATGATCGCTGAAGGACTGAATCCTCGTGTTCCCTTACCCTTACACAGTGTGAAATAGCAGATGTTCTTCCACGTAAAATGATTGATGTGTTTGCTGAGTAATTTGTGGTATTCGAAGGGAAAATAGAAAATATTGTAACACATTTTAGCATCTGTAGCAATTGCTGTACTTTTTTGTATAATAATAATACTATTTGATTTTTGAGCGATTTAAAATAAAAAGTAACATCTATAATATAACGCTGGGAGCTTCACTCTGTCCGAAGCCTTTATAGACTGCGCCATCGCAAGCACCGGCGCAGTCTGGACCCCACAGAGTGACGCTCCCAGGAGATCGCGGTATGCGTAAGCACTGAATGCACACCGCGATCTCCAACGGAGAAGCAGGGACGTGCCAGGAGGGTGAGTATGCTATATTCACCTGTCCCCTGTTACACCGCTGCGCCCCGCTCCGTCCTCCATATCCTCTGCCTGTGACGTTCAGTTCAGAGGGCGCGATGACGCGCTTTATGCGCGCCGCCCTCTGACTGAACAGTCACAGGCAGAGGACCCGGAAGACGGAGCGGCACGCAGCACTGGATCAGGGCCAGGTGACTATAGCAAGTGCTGGGGGGCCTGAGCTAGCGGCGACTCTGGCACCTGACCCCCACAGCGCGCCGGTGTCCCCGCCTGCTCAGGCCCCCCAGCACTCGGCGCCCAGCGATGATAGGTGAGTATGTTATTTTTTTTTTTTATTGCATCAGCATACAGGGCATATAATACTATGGAGCATCTTATGGGGGCCATCAACCTTTATGGATCAGCATACAGGGCATATAATACTATGGAGCATCTTATGGGGGCCATCAACCTTTATGGATCAGCATACAGGGCATATACTATGGAGCATCTTATGGGGGGCCATCAACCATAATGGAGCAGCATGTGAGGCATATACTATGGAGCATCTTATGGGGGCCATCAACCATAATGGAGCAGCATACGAGGCATATACTATGGAGCATCTTATGGGGGCCATCAACCATAATGGAGCAGCATATGAGGCATATACTATGGAGCATCTTATGGGGGCCATCAACCTTTATGGAGCAGCGTATGGGGCATATGGATGGGAGCAGCAAATTACAGAATGGTGGCGCAGGATGGGAGCAGCACATTACAGAACTGTGGTGCAGGATGGGAGCAGCACATGACAGAATAGAGCAGCACATGACAGAATAGGGCAGCACATGACAGAATGGGGGTGCAGGATAGCAGCAGCACATGACAGAACGGGGTACAGGATGGAAGCAGCACATGACAGAACGGGGCGCAGGATGGGAGCAGCACATGACAGGATGGGGGCGCAGGATGGGAGCAGCAAATGACAGAATGGAGGCGCAGGATGGGTGCAGCACATGTCAGAATGGGGGCGCAGGATGGGAGCAGCACATGACAGAACTGGGGCGTAGGATGGGAGCAGTACATGACAGAATGGGGGCTCAAGATGGGAGCAGCGCATGACAGCATGGGGGCACAGGATGGGAGCAGCACATGACAGAACGGGGGGGTAGGATGGGAACAGCACATGACAGATTGGGGGCACAGGATGGCTGCAGCACATAACAGAATCGGGGCTCAGGATGGGAGCAGCACATGACAGAACGGGGGCGCAGGATGAGAGCAGCACATGACAGAACGGGGGAGCAGGATGGCAGCAGCACATGACAGTATGGGAGCAGCACATGACAGGATGAGGGCACAAGATAGGAGCAGCACATGGCAGGATAAGGGCGCAGGATGGGAGCAGCACGTGACAGGATGGGGGCGCAGGATGAGAGCAGCACATGAAAGGATGGGGCGCAGGATGGGAGCAGCACATAACCAAAATGGAGGCGCAGGATGGGAGCAGCACATGACAGCATGTGGGTGCAGGACGCAAGCACTACATGACAGGATGAGGGCGCAGGATGGGAGCAGCACATGACAGCATGGGGGTTCAGGATGGGAGCACCACATGACAGCATGGGGGCGCAGGATGGGAGCACATGACAGGATGAGGGCTCAGGAAGAGAGTAGCACATGACAGGATGGGGGCGCATGATGGTAGCAGAACATGACAGGATTGGGGTGGAGTAAGGGAGCACCACATAAAAATTATTTTTTAGCCCCCAGTTTTGTATTTTCCCAAGGGTAACAGGAGAAATTGGACCCCAAGAGTTGTTGTCCAATTTGTCCTGAGTACGCTGATACCCCATATGTGGGGGGAACCACCGTTTGGGCGCATGGGAGAGCTCGGAAGGGAAGGAGAGCCATTTGGAATGCAGACTTAGATGGAATGGTCTGCAGGCGTCACGTTGCATTTGCAGAGCCCCTAATGTACCTATACCGTAGAAACCCCCCACAAGTAACCCCATATTGGAAACTAGACCCCCCAAGGAACTTATCTAGATGTGTTGTGAGAACTTTGAACCCCCATGTGTTTCATTACAGTTTATAACGCAGAGCCGTGAAAATAAAAAATCCTTTTTTTTCCACAAAAATTATTTTTTAGCCCCCAGTTTTGTATTTTTCAAGGGAAACAGTTTGGGCGCATGGCAGGGCTCGGAAGGGAAGGAGCGTCATTTGGAATGCAGACTTAGATGGAATGGTCTGCAGGCGTCACGTTGCATTTGCAGAGCCCCTTATGTACCTAAACCGTAGAAACCCCCACAAGTGACCCCATATTGGAAACTACACCCCCCAAGGAACTTATCTAGATTTGTTGTGAGAACTTTGAACCCCCAAGTGTTTCACTACAGTTTATAACGCAGAGCCGTGAAAATAAAAAAACATTTTTTTACACAAAAATTATTTTTTAGCCCCCAGTTTTGTATTTTCCCAAGAGTAACAGGAGAAATTGGACCCCAAAAGTTGTTGTCCAATGTGTCCTGAGTACGCTGATACCTCATATGTTGGGGTAAACCCCTGTAGAGCTCAGAAAGGAAGGAGTACTGTTTTACTTTTTCAACGCAGAATTGGCTGGAATTGAGATCGGACGCAATGTCGCATTTGGAGAGCCCTTGATGTGCCTAAACAGTGGAAACCCCCCAATTATAACTGAAACCCTAATCCAAACACACCCCTAACCCTAATCTCAACTGTAACCCTAACCACACCCCTAACCCTGACACACCCCTAACCCTAATCCCAACCCTATTCCCAACCGTAAATGTAATCCAAACCCTAACCCTAACTTTAGCCCCAACCCTAACTTTAGCCCCAACCCTAACCCTAACTGTAGCCCTAACTCTAGCCCCAACCCTAGCCCTAACCCTAGCCCTAACCCTAACCCTAGCCCTAACCTTAGCCCTAACCCTAGCCCCAACCCGAACCCTAGCCCTAACCTTAACCCAAACCCTAGCCCTAACCCTAACCCTAATGGGAAAATGGAAATAAATACATTTTTTAAATTTTTAAATTTTTCGTAACTAAGGGGGTGATGAAGGGGGGGTTTGATTTACTATTTATAGTGGGTTTACTAGCGGATTTTTATGATTGGCAGACGTCACACACTAAAAGACGCTTTTTATTGCAAAAAATGTTTTTTGCGTTTCCACATTTTGAGTGCTATAATTTTTCCATATTTTGGTCCACAGAGTCATGTGAGGTCTTGTTTTTTTTCGGGACAAGTTGACGTTTTTATTGGTAACATTTTCGGGCACATGACATTTTTTGATCGCTTTTTATTCCGATTTTTGTGAGGCAGAATGACCAAAAACCAGCTATTCATGAATTTCTTTTGGGGGGGCGCTTATACCATTTTGTTTCTTTATTTCACTAAAGGAATGTATTAATTGGAACAATATTTTTTTATTATTATTATTATTTATTTAGTAATTTTTTTTTTTTTTTACACATGTAATTTTTTTTTTTTTTTTTTTTTTTTTTTTTTTTACATTTTTTCTTTGCCCCAGGGGGGGACATCACAGTAAAGTGACAGATCGCCGATCTGACACTTTGCTGTGCACTATGTCAGATCGGCGATCACACAGCACAGCAGGGAGGCTTCCCGGCGCCTGCTCTGAGCAGGCGCTGTGAAGCCACCTCCCTGCAGGACCCGGATGCAGCCCCGCGGCCATTTTGGATCTGGGGATTGCAGGGAGGAGAATCTCGGTACAAGTTGAGCACATCGCCTCGTACCGATCGTCTCAGGGAAGCCCGCAGGGAGCCCCCTCCCTGCGCGATGCTTCCCTATACCGCCGGCACACTGCGATCATGTTTGATCGTAGTGTGCCAGGGGTTAATGTGCCGGGGCAGTCCGTGACCGCTCCTGGCAAATAGTGCCGGATGTCAGCTGCGATAGTCAGCTGACACCCGTCCGCGATTGGCCGCGCTCCCCCCGTGAGCGCGGCCGATCGCGCTGGACGTACTATTCCGTCCTTGGGAAGTAGGGCCCACCCCACATGGACGGAATAGTACGTCTGATGACAGAAAGGGGTTAAAGATGACACATTTCCTGTATATTTTAGGCAAAAAAAATGCTAATTTTGGACACACTTGGTGATTTGTGTGCTCAGATAACTTTGACCAAGATTTCAGACCTTAATTAGCCTGTTAGGGTTATGGCTTGCTCATTATCATAATTAGGAAAGGCCAGGTGATGCAAATTCCTCAGGTTCATAAAAATTCAGCCTCTTCTAACCTTGTACCAAAAAACAGCAGCTATGGGTTCTTCTAAGCCGCTGCCTAGCATTCAGAAAATAAAAATGGTGGAGGCCCACAAAGCAGAAGAAGGCTATAAGAAGATAGCAAGTTGTCCTTTCCTCAGTTCTAAGGCTTCTTTCACACTTCCGTCTTGAGACGGGCGTCATAATGCGTCGGCGCGACGTATCGACGGACGTTGTAAAATGATTGGCCAACGGATGTAACGCATCCAGTAAAGTGACGGATACGTCGAATTCTGTAGTACCTGAATTTTAATGCATAAAATTCTGGAGAGAGAGAGAGGATTAATGAATTTGTGTTTTTTTCCGGACTAGAAAATCCTTCCAGGCCTTCTCAGAATGAAAAAACGGGATACATCGCTGGATTCCTGTGTTTGACGGTCAGCGACGGATCCTGCATCCATAGGCTTCCATTATAGCCAACAACGGACAGCGCAGGACCCTTCGCTGAGCGATTTTCCGACGTGCAAAAAAAAACGTTCCTCTGAATGTTTTCTCCACCCGACAAACTGCTATTTTCCAACGGATCCAGTGCACGACGGATGAAACGAATGGCCATCCTTCACAATCCGTCGCTAATACAAGTGTTGTGAAATTGGATTTTGGGCTCCCCCGGTGGCCACTGGTGGAATTGAACTGGTGTGCATCATCCCCTCTGTTCACCTGTTTCCATCAGGATGTGGGAGTCGCTATTTAACCTTGCTCCTCTGTCACTTCCATGCCGGTCAACAGGGGCGTAACTACCGCGGTCGCAGCGGTCGCCATTGCGACCGGGCCCCGCAGGTCAGGGGCCCCGGGCCAGCAGGTCTGAGCAGGGCCAGGCTGGCCATCGGGCACTTCTGGCAAATGCCAGAAGAGCCGATGCCAGTAGTGGGCCGCTGCACTGTTCCTCCCCCGGAACCCCCCCCCAGTGCCGACGCCGCCGCATTTAACTATACCGGCGTCTATGACACCGGTATAGTTCAATGCAATGATGGGAGGAGAGAGCGTCACCTGACGCTTCCTCTCCCATCATTCCCCGCTCTGCCTCTGACAGTACACTGCGGGTGCGCGATGACGTCATATCATCGCGCACCTGCAGTGTCCTGGGCAGACTGCAGCCGCCAGGAGCAGCGCGGGCAAAAGGAAAGGTGAGGAGAGTTTTTTTTTTTTTCTTTTCTTTTTAACCGGACTGTGGGGCCATTATCGGGGGGGGGATGAGATGTGGGCTGTGCTCTATATATCCCTGTGCGGGCTCTGCTGTATATACCACTGTGCGGGCTGTGCTGTATATACCACTGTGCGGGCTCTGCTGTATATACCACTGTGCGGGCTCTGCTGTATATACCACTGTGCGGGCTGTGCTCTATATACCACTGTGCGGGCTCTGCTGTATATACCACTGTGCGGGCTGTGCTCTATATACCACTGCGGGCTGTGCTCTATATACCACTGTGCGGGCTGTGCTGTATATACCACTGTGCGGGCTGTGCTCTATATACCACTGTGCGGGCTCTGCTGTATATACCAGTGTGCGGGCTCTGCTGTATATACCACTGTGCGGGCTGTGCTGTATATACCCCTGTGCGGGCTGTGCTGTATATACCCCTGTGCGGGCTGTGCTGGATATACCACTGTGCGGGCTGTGCTGGATATACCACTGTGCGGGCTGTGCTGGATATACCACTGTGCGGGCTGTGCTGACACCCAACACCATGTTGCAGTGCAGGAGATTCCTGCAACAGTCCGAGGCGTATCTAGGGGAAGCGGGGCGGGGGAAGGTGGGGGGGTTGCGGGGGCGGGGGAAGGTGGGGGGGTAGGGGGGGCATAGGGGGGGGCCCCATTTGGAAGTTCGCACCGGGGCCCATAACTTTGTAGTTACGCCACTGCCGGTCAACATTGTAATCAGAAGCCTTTCTGTGCATGTTCCTGCTTCTAGACAACTCCCAGCTAAGTTGGACTTTAGTCCTCGTTTGTTTTTGCATTTTGTTCCAGTTCACAGCTGTAGTTTCGTTTCTGTGTCTGGAAAGCTCTTGTGATCTGAAATTGCCACTCTGATGTTATGAGTTAATACTAGAGTCCTAAAGTAATTTCAGGATGGTATTTTGATAGGGTTTTCAGCTGACCATGAAAGTGCCCTTTCTGTCTTCCTGCTATCTAGTAAGCGGACCTCAATTTTGCTAAACCTATTTTCATACTACGTTTGTCATTTCATCTAAAATCACCGCCAATATATGTGGGGGCCTCTGTCTGCCTATCGGGGAAATTTCTCTAGAGGTGAGCCAGGACTATATTTTCCTCTGCCAGGATTAGTTAGTCCTCCGGCCGGCGCTGGGCGTCTAGGGATAAAAACGTAGGCAACGCTACCCGGCTACTGTTAGTTGTGCGGCAGGTTTAGTTCATGGTCAGTTTAGTTTCCATCCTTCCAAGAGCTAGTACTCATGTTTGCTGGGCTATGTTCTCTTGCCATTGAGAACCATAACAGTTTGACCGGCCGCAAAGGGTTAAATTAATTGACAGAGAAAGGAGAGAAAAGAGAAGTCTGCTGAAGATTTTTTTTTTTTTTTCCCTTCCCTTCAGTTCTGAGTGTGCTTGTAATTGAATCTCTTGCAAGTCTGCCTATATTGCAGCCTTTCTCTCTCTCTCTCTCCTTCTAATCCTGGAATGGCTCTGTGTTCACCTGTTTAAAATGGATATTCAGAGTTTAGCTGCAGGTTTGAATAATCTCACCACGAAAGTTCAAAATTTACAAGATTTTGTTGTTCATGTTCCTATGTCTGAACCTAGAATTCCTTTGCCTGAATTTTTCTCGGGGAATAGATCTTGCTTTCAAAATTTCAAAAATAATTGCAAGTTGTTTTTGTCCCTGAAATCTCGCTCTGCTGGAGATCCTGCTCAGCAGGTCAGGATTGTGATTTCCTTGCTCCGGGGCGACCCTCAGGATTGGGCTTTTGCATTGGCTCCAGGGGATCCTGCGTTGCTCAATGTGGATGCGTTTTTTCTGGCCTTGGGGTTGCTTTATGAGGAACCTCAGTTAGAGCTTCAGGCGGAAAAGGCCTTGATGTCCCTATCTCAGGGGCAAGACGAAGCTGAAATATACTGCCAGAAATTCCGTAAATGGGCTGTGCTTACTCAGTGGAATGAGTGCGCCCTGGCGGCGAATTTCAGAGAGGGTCTCTCTGATGCCATTAAGGATGTTATGGTGGGGTTCCCTGTGCCTGCGGGTCTGAATGAGTCCATGACAATGGCTATCCAGATCGATAGGCGTCTGCGGGAGCGCAAACCTGTGCACCATTTGGCGGTGTCTACTGAGAAGACGCCAGAGAATATGCAATGTGATAGAATTCTGTCCAGAAGTGAACGGCAGAATTTAAGACGAAAAAATGGGTTGTGCTTCTATTGCGGTGATTCAACTCATGTTATATCAGCATGCTCTAAGCGTACTAAGAAGCTTGATAAGTCTGTTTCAATTGGCACTTTACAGTCTAAGTTTATTCTATCTGTGACCCTGATTTGTTCTTTATCATCTATTACCGCGGATGCCTATGTCGACTCTGGCGCCGCTTTGAGTCTTATGGATTGGTCCTTTGCCAAACGCTGTGGGTATGATTTGGAGCCTCTTGAAACTCCTATACCCCTGAAGGGGATTGACTCCACCCCATTGGCTAGTAATAAACCACAATACTGGACACAAGTAACTATGCGGATTAATCCGGATCATCAGGAGATTATTCGCTTTCTTGTGCTGTATAACCTATATGATGTGTTGGTGCTTGGATTGCCATGGCTGCAATCTCATAACCCAGTCCTTGACTGGAAAGCTATGTCTGTGTTAAGCTGGGGATGTAAGGGGACGCATGGGGACGTACCTGTGGTTTCCATTTCATCATCTATTCCCTCTGAGATTCCTGAATTCTTGACTGAATATCATGACGTTTTTGAAGAACCTAAGCTTGGTTCATTACCTCCGCACCGGGAGTGCGATTGTGCCATAGATTTGATTCCGGGTAGTAAATACCCTAAGGGTCGTTTATTTAATCTGTCTGTGCCTGAACATGCTGCTATGCGAGAATATATAAAGGAGTCCCTGGAAAAGGGACATATTCGTCCTTCGTCATCTCCCTTAGGAGCCGGTTTTTTCTTTGTGGCTAAGAAAGATGGCTCTTTGAGACCGTGTATTGATTATCGGCTTTTGAATAAAATCACGGTTAAATATCAATATCCGTTGCCACTGCTGACTGATTTGTTTGCTCGCATAAAGGGGGCCAAGTGGTTCTCTAAGATAGATCTCCGTGGGGCGTATAATTTGGTGCGAATTAAGCAGGGGGATGAGTGGAAGACCGCATTTAATACGCCCGAGGGCCACTTTGAGTATTTGGTGATGCCTTTTGGTCTTTCAAATGCCCCTTCAGTCTTTCAGTCCTTTATGCATGACATTTTCCGTGATTATTTGGATAAATTTATGATTGTGTATCTGGATGATATTTTGATTTTTTCGGATGACTGGGACTCTCATGTCCAGCAGGTCAGGAGGGTTTTTCAGGTTTTGCGGTCTAATTCCTTGTGTGTGAAGGGTTCTAAGTGTGTTTTTGGGGTTCAAAAGATTTCCTTTTTGGGATATATTTTTTCCCCCTCTTCCATCGAGATGGATCCTGTCAAGGTTCAGGCTATTTGTGATTGGACGCAACCCTCTTCTCTTAAGAGTCTTCAGAAATTTTTGGGCTTTGCTAACTTTTATCGTCGATTTATTGCTGGTTTTTCTGATGTTGTTAAACCATTGACTGATTTGACTAAGAAGGGTGCTGATGTTGCTGATTGGTCCCCTGCTGCTGTGGAGGCCTTTCGGGAGCTTAAGCGCCGCTTTTCTTCCGCCCCTGTGTTGCGTCAGCCTGATGTTGCTCTTCCTTTTCAGGTTGAGGTCGACGCTTCTGAAATCGGAGCTGGGGCAGTTTTGTCGCAGAGAAGTTCCGATTGTTCCGTGATGAGACCTTGTGCCTTTTTCTCGTGTAAATTTTCGCCCGCCGAGCGGAATTATGATGTTGGGAATCGGGAGCTTTTGGCCATGAAGTGGGCTTTTGAGGAGTGGCGTCATTGGCTTGAGGGGGCTAGACATCAGGTGGTGGTATTGACTGACCACAAAAATCTAATTTATCTTGAGTCCGCCAGACGCCTGAATCCTAGACAGGCGCGCTGGTCGTTGTTTTTCTCTCGGTTTAATTTTGTGGTGTCCTACCTGCCGGGTTCTAAGAATGTTAAGGCGGATGCCCTTTCTAGGAGTTTTGAGCCTGACTCCCCTGGTAACTCTGAACCTACAGGTATCCTTAAGGATGGAGTGATATTGTCTGCCGTTTCTCCAGACCTGCGGCGGGCCTTGCAGGAGTTTCAGGCGGATAGACCTGATCGTTGCCCACCTGGTAGACTGTTTGTTCCTGATGATTGGACCAGTAAAGTCATTTCTGAGGTTCATTCTTCTGCGTTGACAGGTCATCCTGGAATCTTTGGTACCAGGGATTTGGTGGCAAGGTCCTTCTGGTGGCCTTCCCTGTCTCGAGATGTGCGAGGCTTTGTGCAGTCTTGTGACGTTTGTGCTCGGGCCAAGCCTTGTTGTTCTCGGGCTAGTGGATTGTTGTTGCCCTTGCCTATCCCGAAGAGGCCCTGGACGCACATCTCGATGGATTTTATTTCGGATCTTCCTGTTTCTCAGAAGATGTCTGTCATCTGGGTGGTGTGTGACCGTTTCTCTAAGATGGTCCATTTGGTTCCCCTGCCTAAGTTGCCTTCTTCTTCCGAGTTGGTTCCTCTGTTTTTTCAAAATGTGGTCCGTTTGCATGGTATTCCGGAGAATATCGTTTCTGACAGAGGAACCCAATTCGTGTCTAGATTTTGGCGAGCATTCTGTGCTAGGATGGGCATAGATTTGTCTTTCTCGTCTGCTTTCCATCCTCAGACAAATGGCCAGACCGAGCGGACGAATCAGACCTTGGAGACATATTTGAGGTGTTTTGTGTCTGCAGATCAGGATGATTGGGTTGCTTTTTTGCCTTTAGCGGAGTTTGCCCTCAATAATCGGGCCAGCTCTGCCACCTTGGTGTCTCCTTTTTTCTGTAATTCGGGGTTTCATCCTCGATTTTCTTCTGGTCAGGTGGAATCTTCGGATTGTCCTGGAGTGGATGCTGTGGTGGAGAGGTTGCATCAGATTTGGGGGCAGGTAGGGGACAATTTGAAGTTGTCCCAGGAGAAGACTCAGCTTTTTGCCAACCGCCGGCGTCGGGTTGGTCCTCGGCTTTGTGTTGGGGACTTGGTGTGGTTGTCTTCTCGTTTTGTCCCTATGAGGGTTTCTTCTCCTAAGTTTAAGCCTCGGTTCATCGGCCCGTACAAGATATTGGAGATTCTTAACCCTGTGTCCTTCCGTTTGGACCTCCCTGCATCTTTTTCTATTCATAATGTTTTTCATCGGTCATTGTTGCGCAGGTATGAGGTACCGGTTGTGCCTTCCGTTGAGCCTCCTGCTCCGGTGTTGGTTGAGGGCGAGTTGGAGTACGTTGTGGAAAAAATCTTGGACTCCCGTGTTTCCAGACGGAAACTCCAGTATCTGGTCAAATGGAAGGGATACGGTCAGGAGGATAATTCTTGGGTGACTGCCTCTGATGTTCATGCCTCCGATCTGGTCCGTGCCTTTCATAGGGCTCATCCTGATCGCCCTGGTGGTTCTGGTGAGGGTTCGGTGCCCCCTCCTTGAGGGGGGGGTACTGTTGTGAAATTGGATTTTGGGCTCCCCCGGTGGCCACTGGTGGAATTGAACTGGTGTGCATCATCCCCTCTGTTCACCTGTTTCCATCAGGATGTGGGAGTCGCTATTTAACCTTGCTCCTCTGTCACTTCCATGCCGGTCAACATTGTAATCAGAAGCCTTTCTGTGCATGTTCCTGCTTCTAGACAACTCCCAGCTAAGTTGGACTTTAGTCCTCGTTTGTTTTTGCATTTTGTTCCAGTTCACAGCTGTAGTTTCGTTTCTGTGTCTGGAAAGCTCTTGTGATCTGAAATTGCCACTCTGATGTTATGAGTTAATACTAGAGTCCTAAAGTAATTTCAGGATGGTATTTTGATAGGGTTTTCAGCTGACCATGAAAGTGCCCTTTCTGTCTTCCTGCTGTCTAGTAAGCGGACCTCAATTTTGCTAAACCTATTTTCATACTACGTTTGTCATTTCATCTAAAATCACCGCCAATATATGTGGGGGCCTCTGTCTGCCTATCGGGGAAATTTCTCTAGAGGTGAGCCAGGACTATATTTTCCTCTGCCAGGATTAGTTAGTCCTCCGGCCGGCGCTGGGCGTCTAGGGATAAAAACGTAGGCAACGCTACCCGGCTACTGTTAGTTGTGCGGCAGGTTTAGTTCATGGTCAGTTTAGTTTCCATCCTTCCAAGAGCTAGTACTCATGTTTGCTGGGCTATGTTCTCTTGCCATTGAGAACCATAACATACAAGTCTATGGGATAAAACAGGATCCGCAGAAAAATTTGCAGGATTCTGTTTTTCAAAAATCGATGGATTTCGACGGGCGGAAATAGACTGAAGTGTGAAAGAGGCCTTAACGTAATCAAGAAATGGCAGTTAACAACAATAGTGGAGGTCAAGATAAAGTCTAAAAGACCAAACAAAATTTCAGTGAGAGCTGCTCATAGCATTGTTAGAGAGGCAAATAAACCCTGCTTGACTCCAAAAGACCTTCGGAAATATTTAACAGACTCTAAAGTTGTGGCACATTGTTCTACTGTTCAGAGACACCTGTACAAATATAGCCTTCATGGAAGAGTCATCAGAAGAAAACCTTTCCTGCATCCTCACCATAAAATTCAGCATAAGAAGTATGCAAAAGAACATCTACACAAGCCTGACGCATTTTGGAAACAAGTCCTGTGACTGGTTAAAATGAAACTCTTTGGCCACAATGATCAAAGGTATGTGTGGAGAAAAAGGGCACAAAATTTCAGGAAAAGAACATCCCGCCAACCATTAAGCATGGGGGTGGATCATGCTTTAGGGTTGTGCTGCAGTCAATGGCGCGGAGAACATTTCACTGGTACAGGGAAGAATCAATGCAATTAAATTTTCACAAATTCTTGATGCAAACATAACACCATCTATAAAAAAGCTGAAGTTGAAAAGAGGATGGCTTCTACAAATGTATATTGATCCAAAACACATGTCAAAATCCACAATAGACTTCCTCAAAAGGCATAAGATGAAGGTTTTACAATGGCCCTCGCAGTCCCGTGATCTGCACATCACTGAAAATCTGTGGCTAGACCTCAAAATAGCAGTGCATGCAAGGCGACCCAGGAATCTCACAGAACTGGAAGAATTTTCCAAGGAAGAATGGATAAAAATCCCTCAAACAGGAATAGAAAGACTCTTGTCTGGCTACAAAAAGTGTTTACAAGCTATGGTACTTTCAAAAGGAGATGCTACTAAGTGCTAACCATGTAGGGTGCTCAAACTTATGCACTATGTGTGACATCTTTTATCTTCAATTCTGTTCACAAAACTGTTCACAATAACAGTAATTTTGACCAATGGTGCCACTGCACAGAATGGAGAAGATGGAGAGATTTTGTTATCTATCTTCTCCTTACAGTGTGCTACATCCTCTCACCCATGAGGGTCAGATCACACTAAGCTGACACGCAGATCAAACTCTGATCAGAGTTTGAGCTGCGTGTCATTAGCATAATCGAGCCAAATCTCTAAAGGTACCTTCACACTAAACAACTTTCCAACGAGAACGACAACGATCCGTGATGTTGCAGCGTCCTGGATAGCGATCTCGTTGAGTTTGACACGCAGCAGCGATCTGGATCCCGCTGTTATATCGCTGGTCGGAGCTAGAAGTCTGGAACTTTATTTAGTCGCTAGATCGGCATGTATCGTCATGTTTGACAGCAAAAGCAACGATGTCAGCAATGTTTTTACATGGAGCGTGAACGATAAGTGAGTCGCCGTTACGTCACTGGATCGCTCCTGCATCGTTCTGGAGCTGCTGTGTTTGACGTCTCTGCAGCGACCTAACAGCGACGCTCCAGCGATCTAGTTTAGGTCGGCTCGTTGTCTATATCGCTGGAGCGTCGCTTAGTGTAACGGTACCTTTAGGCTGCCGTCACACTAGCAGTATTTGGTCAGAATTTTACATCAGTATTTGTAAGCCAAAACCAGGAGTGGGTGATAAATACAGAAGTGGTGATATGTTTCTATGATACTTTTCCTCTATTTGTTCCACTCCTGGTTTTGGCTTACACATACTGATGTAAAATACTGACCGAATACTGCTAGTGTGACGGCAGCCTTAGATGAGAGAATCTACAGCTGAGTGAGCAAGTCCATATTGTGACTTTTTTTTATTGGTGCCTCCTTATTAAATTTGGGTCTTTTCTTTGTTACCTTTTTTTTTTGTATGGAATTATGTGTGAGTAAAAAGGAAAGACAAGACAAAACAATGACAAAAATTCCCCCGAATGATGAATCGGGGCCTTTTATATGCTATGCCGCTGTGCTGCTTTAATCATTGCAGACAGTTCTTAATCAGATGGAAGTAATGATTTCCCTACAGGCCATGGCTGACAGGTGTTTCCAGCACATAGGATACTGACAGCGCTCACACTACCAGGAAGTTTTTATATGGCAGAAGGTGAAGACGATGAATTTGTGAAGCATTATAGCTGATACACTCCATGAGCCGCAGATGCAGAGCATATCCAAAGCATGCAGAGCATATCCACTCTTATGTGACAGGGATCTGCTCCGTGCAGATGTTCTCAGCACATAAGCACTGTGTTCCTGCATGTCAGGGACATCTGGCATCTTATCTCACATGAAAAGAGTATCTGACTTCGGAGTTCACATAGTGTACCCTGCATTCAGCTGCATAAGGAGTTAATAAAATGATATACAGTGTACCCCGTATATTATCCCTAATTTCTATAGATTACTCCAAATGGCTGACCGTTCACAATCCCTAAGGCCACGTTCCCACAATCACCTTTGGTGAGTGTCTGATGTTGCAGGTTTTCTGTGCCCATTATGTAAATTAGGTTGCTTGTGTTTTTTCATTGTGTTTTTTAAGTGCATTTTTTTACTTGTGTTTTTTTTTTGCATTTTTGACGCTGTGTTTTTTGTCTCTTGTCATGTTTTAAATAAAGCTCCTTTGTTTTGGATACTTCCTGCTATTTGACAAAACTTTATTGATATGCCATGTGCCGTTACTTACATTTTTTATGCATCCTTTGCAGAAATGCACTAAAACACTTGTGCGTTTTTTACCTGCGGATTTTCTGCATCTAATGCAAGTCTATGAGGAATATCTTCATATGAAACTCTGCGTACTCACAAGAGAAATTGACACGTTGACCGTTCCAGTGGTGTTGGCACTCGCATTCCAGGGGCTCATGTAAGATGGTTATGTCACATGAGTCCTGTGCCCAATTAGTATCAACGTCACCGTTCCGTTGGATTTACAAGTAATCAGGGGGAAGTGAGTGGCCAGACGCAGCTCTCACTTCCTCCTGATTACTTACACATCTGAAGGCGGTGACAGTGATGCCGGCACTGATTGGGGGGCAAAGGGCTCATGTGACGTAGTAACCTAATGTGAGCCCCAGGAACGCAAGTGCTGAAACCGCTGGAACAGCACAGGCACGGAAGGTGAGTAGATGTTTTTATTTTGACTGGGGCAAATATTTAGACCCAGAAGGGTTGTTCTAGTACAACGCCTTTAACCCCTTAATGACCGCCGATATGCCTTTTAACTGTGGCAGTTAAGGGTACTTATTCCTCAGTGCTGTTTTTTAACGGCGCTGAGAAATAAGGTTATAGCACCCCGCAGTGTCAGAAATTCTCCGGAGTCTTGGCTACCCGGGGTAGCTGAGACCCCCAGAGAACATGATTCAAGTCCTTTTTTACGACCCCATTGTTGCGGTCATCGTTATTCACAGAATAACAGCGACCACAAAAGAAAAAAGTCTGATTTCCCATTTAATTGCTCTCTACTCTGATGTGATCTAGCACATTAGAGGAGAGACAAATGGGGTCCTCCAAGACCCCCGGTACTTCCAATGTCCCTGGACCCCCTGCATCTCCTGATCCTGTCTCCCGGTCATCGGTGTCTTCTTCTCTGAAGAAATTGGCAGGCACATGCGCAGTGCGCCCTCTGAGATCTGCTGGCTGGCACCCGGCAACAATAGGAAACGCTTCCTATTGGTTCATTTTGATCACAGTGATAAAAATAAAAAAAATAGTAAATCAAACCCCCCTTTATCACCCCCTTAGTAAGGTAAACATAAAATAAAAAAATGTATTTATTTCCATTTTTCCATTAGGGTTAGGGTTGAGCTAGGGTTAGGGTTGGGGCTAGTGTTAGGGTTGGGGCTAGATCTAGGGTTAGGGTTCAGCTAGGGTTAGGGTTCAGCTAGGGTTAGGGTTGGGGCTAGGGTAAGGATTAGGGTTGGGCCTAGTGTTAGGATTAGGGTTGGGGCTAGTGTTAGGGTTGGGGCTAGATCTAGGGTTAGGGTTCGGCTAGGGTTAGAGTTGGGACTAGAGCTAGGGTTAGGGTTGGGGCTAGGGTTAGGGTTGGGGCTAGAGCTAGGGTTATGGTTGAGCTAGGGTTAGAGTTGGGCTAGGATTAGGGTTGAGGCTAGGATTAGGGTTGAGGCTAGAGTTAGGGATGGGGTTAAGGTTGGGATTATGGTTAGGGTTGGGATTAGGGTTAGGGGTGTGTTAGGGTTGTGGTTAGGGTTATGGTTGTGGTTATGGTTGGGATTACAGTTAAAGTTGGGATTAGGGTTAGGGGTGTGTTAGGGTTAGGGTTATGGTTGTGGTTATGGTTGGGATTACAGTTAGGGATGGGATTGCGGTTAGGGTTATGGTTAGGGTTGGGATTAGTGTTATAAGTGTGTTGGGGTTATGGCTAGGGTTGGGATTACGGTTAAGGTTTGGATTAAGATTAGGGGTGTGTTGGGGTTAGGGTTGGAGTTAGAATTGGGGGGTTCCACTGTTTAGGTACTTCAGGGGGTCTCCAAACGTGACATGGCGCCCACCATTGATTCCAGCCAATTTTACATTTAAATATTCAAACTCTGCTTCCTCCCTTCTGAGCCCTGCCATGCTCCCAAACAGGTATCAGTGTACTCAGGAGAAATTACACAACAAATTTTGTGGTCCGTTTTCTCCTGATACCCTTGTGAAAATAAAAAATTTGGCTCCAAAGTAAATTTTTTGTGAAAAAAGTAAAATGTTCATTTTTTCCTTCCACATTGCTTTAGTTATTGTGAAGCACCTGAAGGGTTAATATACTTCTTGAATGTGGTTTTGTGCACCTCGAGGGGTGCAGTTTTTAGAATGGTGTCACTTTTGGGTATTTTCTGTTATATTGACCCCCCAAATTCACTTCAAATGTGAGGTGGTCCCTAAAAAAAATGGTTTTGTAAATTTTGTTGGAAAAATGAGAAATCGCTGGTCAATTTTTAACCCTAACAAAAAAATTAGGTATCCACAATTGTGCAGATGTAAAGTAGACATGTGGGAAATGTTATTTATTAACTATTTTGTATGATATAACTCTCTGATTTAAGGGCCCAAAAATTAAAAGTTTGAAAATTGCAACATTTTCAAAATTTTTGCCAAATTTCATTTTTTTCATAAATAAATGCATATCGAAGAAATATTACCACTAACATAAAGTACAATATGTCACGAAAAAATATTCTCAGAATCAGTGGGATCCGTTGAAGCATTCCAGAGCTACAACCTCACAAAGTGACAGTGGTCAGAATTGTAAAAATTGGCTTGGGCATTAAGTAGCAAATTGGCTCTGTCACTAAGGGGTTAATATTTGGCATGTATCTATGAAAAATTCTTGACATACAGATGGAAACCTGTATGTGATCTGTTTTATAACATTAATTTATAATGGATGAGTGTAATCTGAAATATGGACAAAGCAGTGCAAGCTGCCATTTTGTTTTTCACACACAAATTATCGGTGCATATATAAAATCATTCATATGAACTGCCACATTGACTTGCATTGGTCCATATGGTATCAGTTGTGCATACAAACAGCACACAGACCGATTATATGCTCATCTGAACCAGCCCTAGTGCTAATAATGGCTGAAGGACCACCACAGCCCCTTAACATCCAACATGTTATAACTTGTGGTAAATAGTAGTATTTTTTAAAGCTCGCTTACTTTGCATGATTTTCCCAGTGTCTTTATAGGAGCGGTAATCGCCTATTGTAATGTCAGAGTACGTTGGTGCTGCTTCTCTGTTTAGCACAATTCTACCAGACGTTAAAAAAAATAAAAGTTCATGTAAGCGAGACTTTTACTACATTTTCTATTTTCTCATATGGTGGAATTGTAAAATGAGGAGGTCAGATGACTGGTGAATGGGATAAAAGTGAAAAAGATTAATAAATGTGCCAAAGCCTCTCTTTAATTGGACTTGAAGCATATGTAGCAGGTATGCAAATATGTCCCAGATGTTATGCTCTGGCTAGTGCCTGAAGTTTGCCTGATTGCCACAAGGCAGCTATTAGTCCTGTAACCTTTAGACACAGGGGTAAATGTGGTCTTATGTGGCACAAAGCAAAAGCACCTGTTTTATATTCTAAAAAGACCCCTGGCAGGCCCTCCGTAAGCCTGTCCATATGTTTTCACTTAGCAGATTGTGGGGTGATTATAAAAAGTGTCTGTCTTTAAAGCCAGCGTAGATATCGGCCCCTTTCTCACATGCCAAGTTGGTGGCTATAGATGAAGTCCGTGTGGGCACTCTTGTGCCAGGTTTGTTTGATGTGTGACTGGACAGATTTTTCTTTCCTAACTCTTTATATTATATGGTCACACAATTACCAGCAGTTAGAAGGCACGGCACTTTATGTCATTAGTTATAATAATAGAGGGTGACCGTACTAAACTAACAATTTATTAATACATACACAAGGCTTCATTAGGGAAAGGAGACTGAGCGCGTGATGGAGGACTTGTCAGGCTTTTTTGGAAATTCTGGGCAGGCTTTCCCATTCCATCTTCATCACTTATTCCTGTTTTTTTCCCCTAAAACTGATGCAGTCAAATTATCAGCTATGTAATGGACTTGGTGTGGGAATATTAGGTTGCCCAATGAACATATAGCTGATAATATAATACCTTTATGGGCTGCCTTTCTCACTGTAACTCCGTTGGGCTTGTTTGTTGTCCGACTTGGTTCTTGTGGCAAGAGTGACAACTCATCTTTCTACTGGGTTGACCTTGGAGTCTTGCAATTTTTCCATCATCCTGTTTAGATTTCATAAATCATTGTATATTTTGGCTTGTATTTGTGCACTTGTCACCTTTTGGTACTAAGAAATACCAAGCCACATCACATTTTTCTTACAATTAGGTCAGCCACTGTCTAATATAGATCTAAAAGAACACAGTAACAAGAAATGAGAAGATGCTACATATAGGAAAATCACTGAGAGGAGCAAATGGGTGCAAACTGTGGGAAAGAATGGTCTGTCCTATAAGAGACTTAGAAAATAATTATTCTTACATATATAAGAGTTGTTGATCTGGCCCATGAAAAAATGTTTTCGGTATTTTCTGGCACCATAGTGCTGGAAAGAGAGTTATCTGGCACAAAAATTGGTGGAGTAAAGTAGCGCCCGCTGCACGCTGCTAAGACTTTAGACGCAGAGGGGATATGATGGGAGATGGAGTGTCAGCTGATGCTTGATCTCCATCATTGTTTTCAACTGTATCAGCACCTAGGATGCCAATATAGTTGAAAGTACGATGCTGGGTGAGAGTGTGATACCAGACGGAGCCAACCCGGCGTCACGGGCCAAATATACTCGGGGGGACCTGACCGGTGTCGTGGGCCAAATTTATTCACCCTGCATGCCAGATTTGGCCTTTGGGCCAGAGTTTGACGTATGTGTTTGAGGGCATACTGACACCATGCTTTTAAGCAAAATAGCATTTGAGTAAAGGGATGTGTGAGCTTCGGAACATCAAGAAGCGTGAAGAATCAATAGACTAGATAATGGCGAAGCTGGTGAACGAGTGTTATGGCACAAAAGATTGTTGTTGAAGGAGTGATCTGGTTCATGGGGGAGCTGGGGAGGTAGCGGTCTCGTATAAAGGAAACAAGCAATTCTGCACAATGGCATGCACTATGAGAGCTGTGACAAGTTTGACAACTTTAGCGCTCATGATCTTTTAAATATTGGCTTTTGTTTTCTCATTTTATCTAAGAAAGTAGATAAAATGGTGATGTCTTCATCTTTCATTTCATCAGTATTGAGGCTTCCCTGTTGTTGCCCAGTACATGGTAGTATTATTATTATTATTTATTTATATAGCACCATTGATTCCATGGTGCTGTACATGAGGAGGGGTTACATACAAATTACAGATATCACTTGCAGTAAGCAAACCTAACAATCACAGACTGATACAGTGGGGAGATGACCCTGCCCTTGTGGGCTTACATTCTACAGGTACACAGCAAACAGTACCTTAGATGGGTTGTATGGGATCAGAATAACATGGCTGTTACTCTTTTAACCGGAAAAATCAGAACAAATCAATAGGCTACAACTTTTTTAAAGAGGTTGTCCACTACTGGACTGCCCCAGCAAGAGAGAGACACTTTTCCTCTGGTTGGAATATGCTTCCAGGCATGCTCAGATTTAAAAAACTGCATCCATCACTGGATTCCTGTGTTTCACAGTGTTCGCAGGATCCAGTGTCCATAGGCCCCCATTCTTTGCAACGACGTATGCCGCAGGAAGTGTTGGGGAACGTTTTTCAAATGCAGACAAAAAAAGTTTAATTGAACTTTTTTTGCAAAAGACAGGCCGTCAAATTCCGCAGGATCCAGTGCACGATGGACGAAATGTGTGACCATCCGTCGCGATACGTCGCTAATACAAGTCTATGAGAAAATGCAAATTTTTTTGCAGAATCCTGTTTTCTCAAAAAAATGACGTATCTCGACGGGACTACAAAGACGGAAGTGTGAAAGAGGCCTTAGTCACTTCAAGACCCCTGTTAAAATAAAAACAGTGTACAACTAGTGGCATCATTCCTACAATGTTGACATTGCTGCCCCTGGAGACTGATGTAACTTTTCGTGTTGCAGCCAATGTGCAGCTGCTTGTCATCTGTAGCTTCTACTATATCCTCCGAGCGGACATCTGCCCTGATGGAATATTGATGAGCTGCAGCCTGTATGTGATACAACAAGTCACGTCACTCACTGGGAGCAGTGCTGCCGACATTGCTGGAATTGTGCTGCTCCAAAAGTTGAGTTTACACAGCTTTAATTTTAGATTGTGTACTGAATTTCTTATGGTAGAGTTGCTCAGTAGTGGTAACCCCTCTAAGTAACTGGACACAGCCCATAAACAACTATGACACTTTTCTTTGAAGAAAAAAATAACCATGGCTGTATAATCTTTTATAACCCTAACAAATGTCAATTAGTGCAATTTGTCCTGCCAACTAGCCAAATAGGCATTTGTCATCACAATGGATGTATCTGTATTTTTATGTTGTTACAGAAAATCTTATATCTTAATTCTCCATGAGGCAGAAGTGAAAACCAGTAAGTAGACTGCATTGGTATTGGTGGAGTTGTAGTCTAAGTAATTAAATCAGAAAAGCCCCAGTCTGCAGTTCAGATCTTCAGTCACAGCTGTTCCATTGTCTCCTTTCTGATGGCCTAGCACCCTTTGCTCTTGGCATATGATTTTCAGTGCTGACTGCCAAGTGGAACTTTGCTGGCTCAAATCCCTCTATCCCTGCCACCTATCAGCTAAACAAGGGCAGAAATTAGAACACTGATGCCAGAAAGGAAACCAGCTGCTCATGACCCGACCTGGTTTTGGCTTAATTTTCCGATATCGAGACCAGCTTAAATGTGAGCTGGCTTTTGTAACTGAGCAGCAGAAACGTCCTGGAGTAACTAGCACACCTTGAAATGAAATCTGCATAGCTTCACATAAGAGGACAGTAGAGCTGTTGGTATCTGTCTCGGGGAGCCATTATCGTGGGCCCAGTTCTACTTTATAATATTGTTGGGATGTATTTGCCAGAAGAGCAGAATATTACATGTACAAATATGTAAAACCACAGCAGATTGCTTTCTGCATCATAAGGACCAGTTCGAGAACTACACTTCTGTAACGGGTAAAGTGGATTTTGTCAATTGATCAATGTGTCTAAGCACAATAGAAGCATATGAAATAACTAATGTGAACAGTCACATGCATTGCATGTCCCTGGATCTGCAGGGAGGGCGGAATGTAAGAAACATAGCTGATGACAATTTGCAGTGTGAAGAACACTTACAATTAGGCAAAAGACATAAACGATTTAATCTGTAGGTCATGGAATAGTTGTGGTGCTGAAAGGAACAATGCAAAAAATATGTAAAACCAATATACATTGTAGTATATGTTTCAAGGACCCTTAGAGGAATGCACTTACCAGAGGTGTATTCACAGCGCTAACCTTACACTAGTAATTTATTAGTTTGGTATATTGTCAGGAATATCTTTTTTTTTAGAGAGATCCACAGTAATTATAAATAAGCTTTAAAAGTGAGAGCACGTTGAATGTTGCTGAGAATATGTCCTTAGTCACATCTGTGCTTTTGGTTTTGAAGGTGGAGCTGCTTAAAGGGAGTATGTGGGTGCCTGTATCACCATTTAATCAATTGCAACATCTGGTGGAAGTGTGAAATACATTAGCAAACATACATGTGCGCCTGTGAAGAGAGGTCTAACTACATAGAAAACATAGTTTGATCAGATATGAATATAAGGTACTCCCGAGTCTGTCCGGTGCAGGAGCAGTCAGCTGGCGGAGCCCATGTCTGTGAGGACATTCCAAGCACACACAGTGCAGGGAATCGGATGCTTTCCACCCAGCAGTGTGTACGTTGCGGCCACGTCCCGCTCATACTGTGCGTGTGCAGTCACTGCAGCACCGCACACTAAAAGATCGATGTGCAATTAAAGGGCTGGGCCATGAAACCAGGGCCCACAGCCCACTATGTGTCTTACAGCTGCAGCCCACCAGGAATCTGCCCGGTGGGGCAGATTGTCAGTCTGGGCCTGTAAGGATGCAAGCTCTTATTGGGCAGTCCAGATCTTTCTCTATGCTCAGAGCACTTCTCTTCTGTTCCTTTTTGTCCCAATTGACTGCTCCAACACTCTCGGACCATCAGTCATGACAAAGGGGGAAGCATAACGCACCCCTTAAAAGCAACCCTCTGCTTGAATATGAAGTCATCTGGCAATCACATAATTCTACCTCAATTTCAATGCATCCTTTCAAAATGTGTTTTACTAGATATGTGCCAACAACTAAACTGTAAAAAATAAAGTAGTCAGGACCAGGACCTCCTAAAAGTGAAATACATGGGCAGTGCAAATCCGCTGAAACTTCAATGCAAAAGTAAACAAAAAAGAGGCATCATCATCTCTGTGCACTAGTATAGTCCATAACATATAACATTAATTACACATACAATATATATACAGTGGGGCAAAAAAGTATTTAGTCAGTCAGCAATAGTGCAAGTTCCACCACTTAAAAAGATGAGAGGCGTCTGTAATTTACATCATAGATAGACCTCAACTATGGGAGACAAACTGAGAAAAAAAAATCCAGAAAATCACATTTTCGGTTTTTTTATCATTTTATTTGCATATTATGGTGGAAAATAAGTATTTGGTCAGAAACAAAATTTCATCTCAATACTTTGTAATATATCCTTTGTTGGCAATGACAGAGGTCAAACGTTTTCTGTAAGTCTTCACAAGGTTGCCACACACTGTTGTTGGTATGTTGGCCCATTCCTCCATGCAGATCTCCTCTAGAGCAGTGATGTTTTTGGCTTTTCGCTTGGCAACACGGACTTTCAACTCCCTCCAAAGGTTTTCTATAGGGTTGAGCTCTGGAGACTGGCTAGGCCACTCCAGGACCTTGAAATGCTTCTTACAAAGCCACTCCTTCATTGCCCTGGCGGTGTGCTTTGGATCATTGTCATGTTGAAAGACCCAGCCACGTTTCATCTTCAATGCCCTTGCTGATGGAAGGAGGTTTGCACTCAAAATCTCACGATATATGGCCCCATTCATTCTTTCATGTACCCGGATCAGTTGTCCTGGCCCCTTTGCAGAGAAACAGCCCCAAAGCATGATGTTTCCACCACCATGCTTTACAGTAGGTATGGTGTTGGATGGATGCAACTCAGTATTCTTTTTCCTCCAAACACGACAAGTTGTGTTTCTACCAAACAGTTCCAGTTTGGTTTCATCAGACCATAGGACATTCTCCCAAAACTCCTCTGGATCATCCAAATGCTCTCTAGCAAACTTCAGACGGGCCCGGACATGTACTGGCTTAAGCAGTGGGACACGTCTGGCACTGCAGGATCTGAGTCCATGGTAGCGTAGTGTGTTACTTATAGTAGGCCTTGTTACATTGGTCCCAGCTCTCTGCAGTTCATTCACTAGGTCCCCCCGCGTGGTTCTGGGATTTTTGCTCACCGTTCTTGTGATCATTCTGACCCCACGGGGTGGGATTTTGCATGGAGCCCCAGATCGAGGGAGATTATCAGTGGTCTTGAATGTCTTCCATTTTCTAATTATTGCTCCAACTGTTGATTTCTTCACTCCAAGCTGGTTGGCTATTGCAGATTCAGTCTTCCCAGCCTGGTGCAGGGCTACAATTTTGTTTCTGGTGTCCTTTGACAGCTCTTTGGTCTTCACCATAGTGGAGTTTGGAGTCAGACTGTTTGAGGGTGTGCACAGGTGTCTTTTTATACTGATAACAAGTTTAAACAGGTGCCATTACTACAGGTAATGAGTGGAGGAAAGAGGAGACTCTTAAAGAAGAAGTTACAGGTCTGTGAGAGCCAGAAATCTTGATTGTTTTTTTCTGACCAAATACTTATTTTCCACCATAATATGCAAATAAAATGATAAAAAAACCGAAAATGTGATTTTCTGGATTTTTTTTTCTCAGTTTGTCTCCCATAGTTGAGGTCTACCTATGATGTAAATTACAGACGCCTCTCATCTTTTTAAGTGGTGGAACTTGCACTATTGCTGAATGACTAAATACTTTTTTGCCCCACTGTATATATTTAAACCACCACCAGAGCTGCTGCCCCCCCCCCCAGACCTTCTGTCTTTTCTCCATTATCCCGTAGAATGTAAGTCCGCAAGGACAGGGTCCTCTCCCCTCTGTACCAGTCTGTCATTGTAAATTCGTTTACCGTAAATGTTATCTATAACTCTGTATGTAACCCCTTTCTCATGTACAGCACCATAGAATTAATGGTGCTATATAAATAAATAAAAATAATATATTTGTATACATACAGTACAGATCAAAAGTTTGGACACACCTTCTCATTTAAAGATTTTTCTGTATTTTCATGACTATGAAAACTGTAAATTCACACTGAAGGCATCAAAACTTTGAATTAACACATGTAGAATTATATACTTAACAAAAAAGTGTGAAGCAACTAAAAATATGTCGTATATTCTAGATTCTTCAAAGTAGCCACCTTTTGCTTTGATGACTGCTTTGCACACTCTTGGCATTCTCTTGATGAGCTTCAAGAGGCAGTCACCGGAAATGGTTTTCACTTCACAGGTGTGCCCTGTCAGGTTTAACAAGTGGGATTTCTTGCCTTATAAATGGGGTTGGGACCATCAGTTGTGTTGAGCAGAAGTCTGGTGAATACACAGCTAATAGTCCGACTGAATAGACTGCTAGAATTTGTATTATGGCTAGAAAAAAGCAGCTAAGTAAAGAAAAACGAGTGGCCATCATTACTTTAAGAAATGAAGGTCAGTCAGTCCGAAAAATTGGGAAAACTATGAAAGAGTCCCCAAGTGCAGTGGCAAAAAACATCAAGCGCTACAAAGAAACTGGCTCACATGAGGACCGCCCCAGGAAAGGAAGACCAAGAGTCACCTCTGCTTCTGAGAATAAGTTTATCCAAGTCAACAGCCTCAGAAATTGCAGGTTAACAGCAGCTCAGATTAGAGACCAGGTCAATGCCACACAGAGTTCTAGCAGCAGACACATCTCTACAACAACTGTTAAGAGGAGACTTTGTGCAGCAGGCCTTCATGGTAAAATAGCTGCTAGGAAACCACTGATAAGGACAGACAACAAGCAGAAGAGACTTGTTTGGGCTAAAGAACACAAGGAATGGACATTAGACCAGTGGAAATCTGTGCTTTGGTCTGATGAGTCCAAATTTGAGATCTTTGGTTCCAACCACTGTGTCTTTGTGCGACGCAGAAAAGGTGAACAGATGGACTCTACATGCCTGGTTCCCACCGTGAAGCATGAAGGAGGAGGTGTGATGGTGTGGGGGTGCTTTGCTGGTGACACTATTGTGGATTTATTCAAAATTGAAGGCATACTGAACCAGCATTGCTACTTCCATGCCCCAGGGTCCTGGTCATCGCAGTGGTATTGCTTTCCTCTCAGGGAGAGTGATGCTACGTTTGGAGGCAAAGAAGGATAACTGCATCCAAGTATCACAAACATGCAACACAATTCACACTCTAGACCACCAGGGGGAGCTTCTGCTCCTATTTATTAGGTCACTCCCCATATATATATATAACTGGTAGTCTGTAGGGAAAGTTAGTTAGATCCTGACAGAGCTCCAGACAGGAGTTCTGTTAGAACGTTCCAGACAGTATTCTGAGGTGGACAGAGGGTCCAAGGAGCTGTGCATGCCCTCAGATCTGCAGCTCCCAGAAAGAGACATTGAAAGGCAGAATTGTATTGCAGTGAGCGTGAAGGAAGTTGAAACAAAGGAGAGGATACCAGAAGGGGACCAGCCCCGCTCAAGCTGTCTCCTTTTGAGGCGCAACATCCCAGTAGCCGGAACACCGAGGGAGTAAGGACCTCTATGCCTTATTTCAGAGACCGGCAGGACAGCTAATTGCAGGTTACCTGTCCGCACCTACACCCAGGAAGCACGGTGGCACCCCTCAGAGGCCGGGAGGTGCTAGAGTCCCTATAAACAGCCTCAAGCCACCAGTCATACGTGTATTGTCCTATCCTATATGGGGGACAGAGAGAGAGAGACACCACATCTGTGAGACCCTTATGTGAAGCCATAGGCAGTAAGGGACTACACCACTACAGCGCTAAGGAAGGCTATTGATTTCCACCTGGACAAGGGGACTCTGGACTTGCCTCCAATCCGGCCGGACTCTGCCTGCCCTGTGATCTGGTGCCCTGGACTGTGGATGCTGAAGTCTTCAGTAAAGGTAAAGAGACTGCAACCTTGTGTCCTCGTTCTTCTCTGCGCCTCTCACCATCCACCACCTACACACCGGGAAGCCCTGGGGACATACTTCACCTGTGGGAAGGTATACCATCTAGCTGCCATAACATCACCCCAGCTGACCCCTTAAAGCAGCGTCGGTCACCCTGACCGAATACCACAGGTGGCGTCACGAACACAAACTTTATCCCTTTAAAGACCTTTCCCTTTTACACGGACGTCCCAGGACCACGGACCAGGTCAGCCACCGTGACATCCCCCTGTGAACCGCAGGACCCGGTACCGAGTACCCCACGGCCCCATGGGGGCGCTCCACTACCACAGCATCTTGCAGCGGCATGCTATTCCATCCGGTTTGCGTTTAGTTGGACTGTCATTTATTTTTCAACAGGACAATGACCCCAAACACACCTCCAGGCTGTGTAAGGACTATTTGACCAAGAAGGAGAGTGATGGCGTGCTACGCCAGATTACCTGGCCTCCAGTCACCAGACCTGAACCCAATGGAGATGGTTTGGGGCGACCTGGACCGCAGAGTGAAGGCAAAAGGGCCAACAAGTGCTAAGCATCTCTGTGATCTCCTTTAAGATTGTTGGAAGACCATTTCCAGTGACTACCTCTTGAAGCTCATCAAGAGTGTGCAAAGCAGTCATCAAAGCAAAAGGTGGCAACTTTGAAGAACCTAGAACAAAAGACATATTTTTAGTCGTTTCACACTTTTTTGTTAAGTATATAATTCCAAATGTGTTAATTCAAAGTTTTGATGCCTTCAGTGTGAATGTACAATTTTCATAGTCATGAAAATACAGAAAAATCTTTAAATGAGAGGGTGTGTCCAAACTTTTGGACGGTACTATATATATATATATATTTTTATTGTTTTACTGCCATATTTACCATACTTACAAAAGATGCAAATTTTGATCAAACTGTGTGAGCTCACCTGCCACGATAAGGGAACCTCATGCTAAGCAGAGCTCAACATTGTAAAAATGTTTATGTAGGTCTAGCAACATGACATACATCTAAACTTAGCTGAAAAAATCAATCTCCCCTGCAGTACCCTAAATTTCCACTAAATGGAGAGAACTTTATGAGCAGGATCCTATCAGCACAATTAAATCTCCTGTTTGTATTGTCTAGTGTCCGTTTTATATACAAAGCGGCTGCCATGCTTTGATGGTTGTGATCTATTCCCAGGAGTGACCACCCACTGCTGTACTGGAAGAAGAGTTCAGGCGCACTAGTTAAAAAGAGTCAGTCCGGTACTCTCCAAATATACATTTGGAAAAAGCTCTGCCAGCACAATGTGACATAAGTTCCCTGCTACAGAAAAGAAAACGATCATGATTTGCTAGAACCAGAATTTTTTTTTGTAAGCTTTTTTTCATTATAAAAGGAGCTGTCGGTTCACACTGCTCAGAATAATAATTATCAGCAAAAACTGACTAATTGCTCGAGGAGGAAACTCCTTTGATGAAAAAATAATGGAGACCTCAATGCTATCTGTGTCAGTGTGTATAAAAGTAGAATGTGTTAAAAGGTAAAGTGTGGTAGGAATTAATGCGGTCAATCTATTTGTTCATATATTCTATTGAGGAGCGAGGTCACGACGGGGGCAGCGTCTCACATAGGATTTACTTCCCTCTGTACTTGCAAATACATCTTCAATGTATCATTTTTAATATTATCGTATTTAACACTCTCCCAGGTTTACAGTTAAGTCATCACCTCCGGCACTGAGTGTACTGAGAAAGAGAAATCTCTTGCACTATTGAAAATCCGCCAGCAATCTGTTTATTTTCGAGCTCATTCAGCTATCACTAATGTGATTTAAATATCAATGTCAACTTGGGAGAAAATAACATTTTAGCTCAACTGTTTCTCCGTATCACATAAAGTTCAGGGATTAGATTCTACAAAGTTCCCTGAATGCACAGCAAAAGTCGAAATTGACAAATATATTGCAGCATATCATTTAACATATTCTTTACTTTAGAAGTGTAGCATTTCTTGTAAAAAGCTGGTGATACACAGTAGACAGCAGTCTGTGGGGAAGCAATAGCAAGAAAAAGTTAGGCTTGGTTCACATTAATGCAGCGCTTCCAGGCGAGCACTACGTTACCGTTTCTGTCGGAATCCCCAATAAAATGTATTCCAATTGGAACCCCAATGGAGCCTTGACAGAACCAGTCATCTGCATGAAACTGATGGATAGTGGAAACTCTCAAAGGTGTGGAGGGTCAATCTTTGGAAAAAAAGATAGGGTGCTCGATTGTTTGAGCTGACCACTTGCTCCGTAAAAAACTGGATTATATAAAAACATGGAGGAACCGCAAACTAGTAGGCACAAAAAATACTTCAGTAATTTTATTTATTTTTTTCTCACATCCAAAGTTCACACCACATATAGTTCACTGTAATTACTTGGTAGTAGGTGAAAAATAGTAAAATTTCAGGTTATGCCCGTCATCAAACATAAGATCACCATGGGGAACCAGTTGACTTGTAAATAGAGGTTCAAGGCCAGGGGTGGTATCTCTCAATTGTAAACCCCTGCAGTTTGGGGAATAGTAAGGCATCAGATCTTATCTGCTGCCTTAAAAATAATAAAAATATTATTTCTATAGCGCCAAATATTCCTCAGCACTTTACAATTAAGTGAGGACATGTCCACACAATAATGGCAATACAATGTAACACATGCTTCAACAGTTACAGGAGGAGTGAGGGTCCAGCTCGCAAGCTTACAATCTATAAGGAGATGGGGGGAAACACAATAGGTAAAAAGTTCTTGTCATGTATGGACCAGCCTTCATTATTATTAATAGGGAATTTCAAAAAGCTGCATGATCCGATATAGTTACCAAGTGCTATTGGGTGCATGGAGGATGCAGAGACAGATGAATAAAAAAGACTAGATTTCGAGAAAAATTTAAAAAGAGGGAACAGGAGAGAGTGAGATTAGTGAAGTGAGGTGATAGGTGTGTCTAAAGAGATGTGTTTTTAAAGCACGCTTAAAAATGTGGGGGCTGGGTATTAATTGGATAATCTGGGATAGTGCATCGCAGAAAAATGGCGCTGCACGAGAGACGTCTTGGAGACATAAGTGGTAAATTTGGATTATAGAGAATGTGAGTCTTAGATCTGTTGCAGAATGGAGGGCATTGGTATTGTGATAGACAGAGATGAGAGAGAAGATGTTGAGAGTTTTGTGGATGAGAGAGATAAGTTTGTATTGTATTCTGTAAGAAATGGGCAACCAGTGCAATGACTGGCATAAGGTGGAGGCATTGGTGAAGTGGCTGGACAAAAATACGACCCTGGCTGCCTCCCCATAGAACGGATTGGAGTGGAGAACGTTTGATAAGAGGGAGATCAATCAGTAGAGAGTTGCTGTAGTCCACTGGACTGAAATGTTCAGAAAAATAAGAGACTTAATTTAATAAATCACAGGTTATACTGAATCTTTTCACACAAAACTATATATCAATCTACTCAGCTCTTCAACATTGTACCTACAGACTGGACTGCATTTTCATGGTGACAGGTTCCCTTTAACACTGATACAACATGGTATTCTAAATGAAGCCTTAAAGGGGTTGTCCTAAGGTGACAAGATGTGTCCTATCCACAAGATAGTAGATAACTTGCCAATCATTTTAATCTGACCACTGGGACCAGCACTGGCCCAGAGAACAAGGTGCTGAAATGCTCCATTAGAATGCAGTGATGACCTCACATGCACAATACTTCATTTATTGTCCATGAGGGTAGCTGTGTACTCAGATTCTCATTCTCTTTGGAACTGCCTGATTTATTACACTAGGCCCATGGATAATAAGTGTATATCATACAACATATGCTTTGGACAGTGATAATTTGTCAAATTAAGACATCTTTAAAACATACATCTTAACCTCTGCCAATTCTTACTGTATTTTATGGAATGCAAATTAATTGCTTAGCAACCACTTGATTTGTCAGCATACCCCACTAGATTGGATACAGCTATAAAGAGTGTTGTGGCATACTTGCCAACAGCCTCGATTTTGCTGGAAAAATTGCAATAAAAGGACTGCGAAAAGGAGTATAGTTTTTCAAAACCACATAAGGTAATTGTTACCATTTTTATAAAAGTATTTATCATAACATGATATGTAATTCTTTTTTTTATTATTTTTTTTGCAGCAATGGAGGCCTGACATTTTTATTTGCCTTTGTGAAGTGTGGCGTAGCACGACACTTAGACAAAGCACATACTGCACACACTGCATAGGAGACTATGGCTGCAGTGAAAAGAGGCCAGGCTTGTAGAACTATTTTTAAATGGGATGAGGAAAACTAAAAATATATAGTTTTAATATTCATAAAGAAACCCCACTTTTTTCACATTACACTCTTTCCAGTCTCCTTTCTTCAATGTTGCTACAGGCTAGGGGCACACCCCCATTGAGTGGAGGAACATCCTCTTGAGTGACATTTCTAATTTAGTAGCTTCTGCTTGCTACTATGACCCATTCAGGTTTATTATTGCTAGTTCTGAATTCTACAATGTTATCACTATATTTACATGTAGAGATAATAGGGCATTTGAACAAGCACATGACTCATATGAGCAGTGAGAAGAAGAACTGCTCTGGAAAATGCTGATAGGTCTGGTGATTTTGCAGGACTGAAAACTCATTCAGGATCTGAGAAGGAAGTAAGTAGCTAATTGCTGTAGAGAGATCAATGGGCTAGAGAGAAGTAGCTGGGATCTCAAGAGTTAACTCCTCTGCCTGGAATGTAACAATGGTGGCGCACAGTGGTGGACACAGACAGAGAGAGGCCACTGTGCAAGAACCGTATATGGGCCCCCCCCTTTATTTCTGTAATAGAACTGGCTTGTTGATTTGAAGGTGCAAGTGGGCCCCTTTACTTCTTGGGCTCCTTTACTTCTTGGGCCCCTGTGAGGCTGCACAGGTTGCACCAATGATATGTCTGCCCTTAACTGCGCATAGTCTGCCAAGCTCAGGTGATGGGTCTCCTTGTAGCCAGCGGTACACTGTATACAATAAAAGCTCTCGCAGCAGAAGAATGACAGCAAATAGAAAAATGCTAGTCATTTGAAAATGTTTGAGTCATTTGAGTAGAAGTTACAAAAAATAAACAGAAGTACATATGCATGTGTTTCCAAGCTGCTTGCTGTATTGCCAATTGGAGGGCCTTTTTATCAATGTATCTTCACTTGTAAAAGAATCTTTAGGGTATGTGCACACAATATCTTTTACAGGTGGATTTCACTCTGAAAACCGCATGAAAAAGCATTAACTAAACACTCAAAAGAATGAACATATGCAATTCTATGTGAAATTAGTTGCAGTGCATTTGTTTTGAGGGTCTTTTAACTGCTTCAAGCTTCCAAATATATCAAGCAGTTTAAAGAAGTGACCTGACCATTCTTCAGGTTTTTTCTGTATGAAGGTGCTCTATTCTTTACAAAACAAGTCAATGGGAAGTCCCAATAGATGCCCAGAAGTTTCCCGCGTGTATTTTTGAGCATTTTGCCAGTGTTTTTGTGTGAACAACCGATAGTGGTTTCTTTAATCTTGAAGGGAGTTAAAAAAGACAGGAAAATGCTAGTCAAAAGACACCACAAAAATGTTGGAAAAACACTCAGAAAAACCAGCAGTCAAAACGTCAAAAAAGCAATCAGGCAACTATAAAATAACACTAATAAGGAATATTCTGAAAAAAAAACACCATTGTTTCCTGGAGTTTATCCCTTTTGAAAATGTTGAGGGGTTTGCATCATGTGTACATACCCCTAGAACAGGGATGTCAAACTCAAATACACAGAGGACCAAAATAAAAAGCTTGGACAAAGTCGCGGGCCAACCTTGATATTTATTTTAAAAAATGTTTACGATTGTGGACGTTTTTCCTTATCATCAAAGAGAATGATTACGGTAACTTTTTCATATGGGAACAAACTTAAAGGCGTTGTCCCACAAACAAATTACATTGTTAATTAATAGATCTTAGAATAAAATATTGGAGTAATATAATATGTTATGTAAGAGCAGTAAAAAGCATATGGCCCTATGGCCTAATTTATATATGTAATAACTGATAAAAAGCCTTGAATAATATAGATAATATGGTATGATGCAAACGAAAGTGCCCCCAAACACAGTATGATACCCTCACAGTGAATTCCTCCATTATACCCTGCACATATATGGTATGATGATCCTACTGTACCCCCATCCCTCAATCCCCCGGACAAAGAATGGTGACCCCATCACAGTATGAGTCTTCAAATGTAATCCCTACACAGCCCTCCATACAGTATAATGGGCCTCAAAGTCCTATATACAGTTTATTGAGGCACCGCATTGCCTTCCACACAGTATAATGGCCCCACATAGTGCTTTGTACAGTATAATGGGCACAAAAAGTGCTCTATACAGTATAATGGGTGCAAAAAGTACTTCATACAGAGTAATGGCCTCACATAGTGTTCCATACAGTATAATGGCCCCACAGTGCTTCATACAGTATAATGGGCACAAAAAGTATTCCATACAGTATAAGGCCCCACATGGTTTATACAGTATAAACGCCCCACATAGTGCTCTATACAGTATAATGGCCTCACGTAGTGCTCTATTCAGTATAATGGCCCCACATAGTGCTCCATACAGTATAATGGTCTCACGTAGTGCTCTATACAGTATAATGGCCCCACAGTGCTTCATACCGTATAATGGGCACAAAAAGTGTTCCATACAGTATAAGGCCCCACATGGCTTATACAGTATAATGGCCCCACATAGTGCTCTATACAGTATAATGGCCTCAAGTAGTGCTCTATACAGTATAATGGCCCCACATAGTGCTCCATACAGTATAATGGTCTCACGTAGTGCTCTATACAATATAATGGCCCCACAGTGCTTCATACCGTATAATGGGCACAAAAAGGGTTCCATACAGTATAAGGCCCCACATGGCTTATACAATATAATGGCCCCACATAGTGCTCCATACAGTATAATGGCCTCACGTAGTGCTCTATACAGTATAATGGCCCCACATAGTGCTCCATACAGTATAATGGCCTCACATAGTGCTCTATACAGTATAATGGCCCCACATAGTGCTTCATACAGTATAATGGGCACTAAAAGTGCTTCAACAGTATTATGGCCCAACAGTGTTTTCCATATAGTGTAATGCCCCCCACATAGTACTTTCCATACAGTATAAGGCCCCACATGGTTTATACAGTATAATGGCCCCACATAGTATTCCATACAGTATAATGGACTAACGTAGTGCTCTATACAGTATAATGGCCCCATATAGTGCTCCATACAGTATAATGGCCTCATGTAGTGCTCTATACAATATAATGGCCCCACATAGCGATCCATACAGTAAAATAGCCCCAAATAGTGCTTTCTGTACAGTATAATCATGCGCTAAATATACTCACAGAGTTTGACATATGTGCCCTAGAGTGACTGAAAGTTACCTTCATGTAACAAAGCAACAACCGACAGCAATCAAATGACCAGGATGCACGCTCCAAAGTCCATGGATCCAACTGGACCAATACTCACAAATGTAGAAAAGGAAGCAGCATCCATTCCAGGTGAAGGATATATCAAAAAAAGTCTTTATTCTGCCATCACATCATACAACGTTTCGGCCATACATGGCCTTTGTCAAGTACTTGACAAAGGCCATGTATGGCCGAAACGTTGTATGATGTGATGGCAGAATAAAGACTTTTTTTTATATATCCTTCACCTGGAATGGATGCTGCTTCCTTTTCTACATTTGAAAGTTACCTTCAATCTCCCAGCATTCAACTGTAAAGTCAATAGACTGGCTTACCACCTATCCAGATAAGAATGCATAGTCGCAAGAAAACTGAAGCTCCAGGGAAAGCCCGGAGGGGAGATAATATAATATGATTAACTATTAGTGTCCTATTTATGATGTATGACATGTCCTGCCACCTGCACTTTTCCTTATTTTTAGTTCCTCTTTGTCATTTTCTCTTACTGAATACATTTGTTATATAGTAATATGTGGTATTATGTGTACAAATTCACAAAACTGTAAACCAGTCCAGAAATAATAATCCAAAACCAAGTTGTAGAGGATTTACCTGAGTAATTGTTTTTGTTTTGTAAAATTTCTTGCTTTTAGTAATTTTTTAAAATCCTGAACAGCCCCATTTATCATATATAAACACTATGCAGAAAGCTCCCCCTAGAGGTGGATTTAGACTGCTCGAATATAACTATAGTATGCTATATGTTGTCTATTTTTTTCAATAAATAATTTGTTATAAAAGAAAATACTTCTCAGCAGGGACATATCAATTGCGGCTGCAGAAGGGGCGACCGCAAACAGGCCCGCCAATAACAGCGCTGGAACCCTGCACTGCAAAACGTTGCTGGCCAGCAGCTGATGTCGACGGACCAGTACACTGAAGTCAGCTACAGCAGAGGACGTTGCACCTCGCGAGAGTGGAGGAAGATAAGAATTGTTTATTTTTTTATTTAATGTAGTGGAATAGAGCAGCAGAACATAATACTAAGACATGGAATGGGGAGCATTATACAAGGAACGGGTCCAGGATAGGAAGCATTACACCAGGATGGGGTCATTATACCAGGAAGTGGCCCATTACAAAGGACATTACACCCAGGAAGGACCCAAGATGGAGAACATTATAAAATCAAGAGACCTAGAACATGAGATATTATAACATAATGGGGTACAGGATAGGGGACATTATACCAGGAAGGGGTATAGAATGAGAGATATTATTACAGGATGTGGGCCACCTTAGGGGAGATTAGTACAGGAAGCAGCCAGGACAGTGGGACATTTTTACACGGACGGTGAACATGCATGTCATGTTGGATCTAGAATGCTGCAAGGGTCCATACATCTGAACAACATGCAGGTGGGGGCCAAGGTCCAAATTTTACATCGGTCTCCATTGGACTCTACTTACACTACTGTTTCTCAGAAGTGTATCAATTTACTCAATAACACATTCATTATTGAATTTGCCCCTTTGTTTGTCTGTTTTTGACTGATCAAAGAATTGCTACTTTTTAAAAAGTCATAAAAATGTTTGCACAAATGGGCTCCAATGTTCCCCTAGAGTGATTTATATATGCCTGAAATTTTCGTGCAAATTCTGCAACTTTTCAGCTAAAAATGCAAAAAGAATTAAAAAAAGTGTTTTTGATTTTGTATAACATTCTTGAACCACGTGCATTATTTTGAGGAATTTGGCAAAAAAAGACAAAGAAAAAAAAAAGACGCGAAAGATGAATAGGGCCCATAATCTACATTAGAAGGCTACTTAGTCTTCTTTATCCTAAGTCATGTGACAAGGCTCGTTAAAGGAGAGATATAGACTTTTAGGATTGCTACTTCCAATAAGTGGCACTAGAGTTTAAGTCCTTTTCCTCTCTGAAGAGGCAATTTGCTTATTTGCAATTTGCATATTTCATTTCCCAGAGGAGCATTGGATGCCTATAAGACTCCTTACACTGGTATGTCAGGCATGTCAATCTATACAAGGAGAGATGTTAGCCCTCAGACCCTAGTCAGAGACCTCTCATACAACAACATCAGATCTCATGCTTTGCACTGAGGAGGAGCAACACCCTGAAACACGTCTCTGCAAATTGAGATTCTGGTTTGGCTTCTATCCTAAGTCATATGGCAAGGATCGTTCAAGGGTCGATATTGACTTTTAGGATTGCTACTTCCAATAGGCGGCACTAGAGTTCAAGTCCTCTTCCTCTCTGAAGAGGCAATTTGCATATTTGACATCCCATACAAACTTTTGCTATTCCACAAATGCTGGCATTATGGGAAATTCTTTCAGTAAATTGAGATTGCTGGAAATGGTAAAGGTCCGCTTATTAATTTACTGTTAGTAACTAGTATTGTCAGATTATGAAGCAGATTGTGGTTCTTGAGCATGGAAAATGCATTGTCAGAGAGGTGGCACATCACAATGGGAGGAATATATATTGTATATACAAGCTATGTAGAGTACATTGCATCGGCATAGATTACAGTGTCAGAATATGAGAGATTAATTACAATTTTGGAGTATAAGCTATAGATATATTATTCTGTTCTTTTTAAGGTGATATCTTTATCAGATGAAAGAAGTGATGTGTATATGGGCTTTATACTTTCTTTGTATATCCTTTGTGCACATTTTCTACTGATAATACATATCAAAGATATGGCAGGTGCCAACAGTACAGTGTGCAAATATTTTAGCTCAAAGGCTCGAAAAACGTCATCATACCTGCAATTAGGCCTAAGGCTGCATTCACATCTCTGTATTAACAGTCTGCGCGGAAACAGTATGCTTGGTAGAAAGGAACAAATCCTATCAGAGAAAAGTAGAAGAATTGTGTGCCTTTCACAAAGGAGCTTGTCCTATTTTTCATCCTTACACAGACCAATATTAGGAATTTGTGAATGCAGCCCAACGCCTCTTGTACAAGGCCACGTTAAAGACTCTTGTGTAGAGTTGCCAGCCATCCGTACGTCTTTGGATAATTCGGAAACAGAGTTATTGCTCATTTCTTTGAAACAAAACAGATGCTTCTGCGATTTTCTTAGAAGCCGCGCAATCTTGTACAGAAAGTTGTTATCGTAATCATTGTACATTCGGATTAAAGTTTTCGCACTATGGGTGAGATTGGTCAACCACATATAGTGATTCTGAGGTAAGCCCGTTAGGGGCCACACCAGGCTAGTCATTTCTCTGGCTATGGTCCCTGGCTGGATCATTAAAGTATGTTTAATGCTGCAGTAAGGAGGTGACAGGTTCTCTTTTTTATGCTGCTACTGTGTTTGTCAGTATTTTGGACTGTAGCCATATTTTATCTATAAACTTTCTAATTAATTGTGGTATTTCAAGTAGGCTATAAACAATATTGGCTGTCCGTGAATCTTTGATAAGCTGTCTTGGAAAATTAAAAAGAAATAATAAGCTCAACAACTCTGTTTATGTGGTCATATTTGCAGAAAATACGTATTAGAAGGAGGATATCTTAGAGTTGCTGTCAAGAAAAAAAAACAGCTTTAAAGAGCGCTTGTCAGTTGTCACCAGGTTAAAAGGGGACAGATTTTACTCTTATTTTACTCCCGCAGCTCCCCTGAATATTCTGTTTTTGTTTTCAATTATTTTTAAATCCACTATATTGTTTCAGAGATATGGGCTGTAATGAGACCGATGGTGTTACTGGCACAGCCTAGGGGGCGCTATCAGAGGGCACGGGAACAAACGCAAGGAGTGGGGGAATAAGGTACGCAGTGCACAAGGACCTGAGACTAAGCATTGAGCACAGGACCTGGAACAAAGCAGTCATGTGATGACAGGGTGCGGAGTCACCGCGTGTGCGGCCAGGGAAGGCAGCTGGGAGTGCGGAGTACAGGGCACAGACGTAAACGTAGTCAAATGAGAGCCGAGGGTCAAAAACCAGACGAGAGCGAGGTACCTAGGGATAAGACAGAGAGTAAAGGGATCAGATAACCAGGAAGGACAGGGCAGTACAATGCAGCATACAGAGGCAGAAGTCAGGGGACAAACTGGGTCATACACAGCAAAAGCTCACATGCACAGAGGCACAACGATTACGGATGAGTAACCTGGGTCAGCAACCACAAGCCGAGTATACGGAAGTATCACCGACACCAAACCCAGGAACTACCAACAATAAATAGCCGCCCCAGAACCAAAGAGAAAAAGAAGCAACACGGCACTTGTACTAATAATCAGTATAGGTGCTCAAGTAGGGTATCCAGACCAGGAATCCAAAATCAGAGGTTTTTTCTGATTCCAGAACCAAAGAGAGGCAGACTAGAATTAACCCTGACCTGACCAGGATGGAGGCGGAACCATCCTGTCAGAGTCATGACAGTGGCCTTCTTATTAAGTGGTCATTTTTATGGTCTTTACCAATGGATCTTTGCTCATACTGTAGGGTGATAGTGCAGCCCAAAGACACCCTCAGAAAATCCTGTGAGCACTGCCCCATTGTAAAGACCATAAAGACAATTTGCACCAAATAAAAAGGTCTATATGTCTAGAACCATATGGTGGTATTATAAAAATAAATTATAAGATAAATTAAATGAATAGTGCAAAACCTGACCATTTTTCTTTTGACAGGTCCTCTTTAAACCCTTCTTTTATACCTTTTGCCATTTATGATTCACTTCTGGTTTTAATTAAAAAAAAATTAAAAATAACGCACTACACCACTCTGTTTTATGGTCTATACCTTACTGACAGGAAAGTTACATGTCCTTTATATATAATTGCTCCGATTCATCATTTACATTTTTTAAGTCACTTTCCGTCTTTCACTTGTGGTACTAGTTACCATTTTCGGCACCAAAGTCTTCAAAATGGCTCCCTCGTTTCATGTATTTGGCAAAAAACTTCTGTTTCAAACAGTCTTTATGACGTTTCAGCACCAAAAGTCACATTTACCTAAAATTGAGCCAAAATGCTTGAAAGTAGGTACTGGAGTGCAGTTGTGTCCAATTTTGAGACTTTTTAAACATTTGCAATTCATGAATAAGACATAAACATCTGTGTTGGAGCAGATCTTATTCCAGTTTAAAAGTTTCTGGGATTCATTTTTTACGGCTGGTGAGGACCAAGAAAATGCACAGACGTGTGATTTCCAAGATTTCCAAAAAAACAATGAAGATCACATTTATTCAGTATCTTCATGAATATGGGCGTACCGTGCATAAATGTAGGCATCGCAAATACCAGAATACATAACTGCATATTGAGTAAGGACACTTACTACTTAGTCACCACTCTCAGCAATTCTTTGCTTCAGTGAGTTCTCGTGAGACTATGAGATTTTGGCTTGCCTGAAGACATTAAATCCTTCCTTACGCTAACAATGTGGAATCGCTAATCTCCTCCCAAAATGCAGAAAACAATAAAAAATAGAGAGGAGGCATTGGAACAAGAGTAGAGATGCGTCCATTGCACCAGACTGAAACTTATGTGAGTATACTGAAAGGTCTTTTTTGTGCTATTCAGAGGGGATTGGGGACTCACATATAGACTATTAGAATGCTGTAAAATGGTGGTGGCCATAGTTTATACTGGGAAAACCTGGTTAGTAGGAAATGTATTACTTTTAAAAAAAATAAAGTCACATAGATGCTCTTCACTGCCCGATCCATAATGATAACTCTGCAAATAATGACTGGTAAAATACAGATTATTTAGTAAGGAAATATAAGTGGTAAAGCTCCCGACTGGCAGACGACAGCAAATATTTCACACAAGCGCTCCGGCAAATGCTCCGAACAGACTGTTGAATGGCAGGCTGCTTCTCAATGCTGTTTGAAACATCAGTGATTGGTTTAGCAGTATGGGAATCTATGTTCTACTCGGTCTGTGACAAAGTAAAACGTCTCTGAAGTGTTACTGTATGTAATCTCTATGTGTCAGAAAGAAGGAAAGGCAGATCATTTTCCAGGAGGGAGGGGATGCGTTCTGCCTCTTATTCCCCTTCTATTGGCACAGCCATGAACAGAGCAGTATTCTCCAATCCACCTTTCAGTCTCCGCACCATTGTTTCCGATGAAACCGTTTTCTGCCGTGATAAACTATTTCAGAATGATATCTCCCTGTTTATTTAGTGTCGCCGTTGCCCTAGATATGACAGCGTGTACAGATCCACTAGAAAAAAAAAAATGAAATCTTGGGAAAAAAAGATGTGCAGAGAGGAGGAAATAAAAAAAAAAAGAAAGACATTAGATGATGGCAGTTCTTATTCCCTGCTGTTACTGGGCTGTGAATGGCTGGATAGATTGCAACCGGGGCTTCAAAGCATTTAGGCTTTATTTACTACACAATAAATACAAAAACGTTTTGCCAAGTGCCGGTGATGAGAGCTGTTATTGAATCTGTACGCCGAGGCAGGCGAGAGGGAGGGTTTTTTCGCTATCTGAGTATTCCCTTCACTTGTAAGGAAAGTAGATCGTGTAGCCCCTGTGACCTACTTCTAGATGAGAAGGGGGATTTGTAATGTAAAATAATGGTATCCATCTAGTACAGTGGCCCCTTCATCTTTCAGTCATGTAACCTACTGTGTCCTAATGACGCTGACCTGGAAAACACAAGTGTTACTCATTTCAGATGCTATCCTGATGTCATCGGGGATTTTATTATTCATGTTAATGTCAAGAACAGTGAAGTAGCCAAAGAAAATACATTTATATTGATCTGGCGGTGGAATAGGCACTGCCAGCTTGTTTGCGCATTGCTGAATAATTTACATATTCTTTCTTTTTTTTTCTCTCTTTTTTTTCCCTAAGAAAACATATTTCAGTCAAGACGTCTGTGATTGAAAATACAGATATTGACAAGATATTCATATGCTGCACTGACAGCAAACCAACACAGCCTTTCACACCTACAGCAAAATACATTCAATTGCTATTACTTCCCAGTACATGAAATGTTATCTTTAATCAAGGAGCTAAATAAAAAGAAAGTTTGTATCAGGCAAGCTGCGAGTACAGAGTCTTCGCCCACTTTGAAGACCAGTCATTCTTATAGCAGACCAATTGATCTCTCGGTGTGATGTGAATGTGAACATAATTGAAGTCGGATTATTTAACTACTGTGATAAATCTACAAAGAAAGGACTGATGGTACAAAGCTTCGACGTAGAAGCCTCTGTATCAAAGGCAAGGGACATAAAACAATATTGCACATATTTATATTGTGAGTTTTGACAAAGTAGATGATCTAAAAAGGTAGACGAGGCTGACGGTGAATGAGACTGTGCTATTGATTTGGAAATAATTCTTTGTAACGAGAACCAGCGGTTTTCATGACACTGGCGAAGAGATGGATCAGAGTTGACATGAAATTCCCGAATTTACGGGCTGAAATAGCTGAGAAGAAATACAGTATATGGTCTGTTATTTGGCACAGATTATGTTGGCTTTCCCCATGTCAGATATTTGGTTTGCTAAAGAACTGCAGGTACATTTAAAATATTATTAAAGGTAATCTATCAGTCGGATCAGCCCTCCAGTCCTGAGCCGTCTATATATAAGCATGTAGGTCATAAGAAGCTTAATAAAATGATACCTTGATATCTGTGAACAAATGTCTTATTCCAGAGAAATCCTTCTTTTTCTTAATATATAAATAAGCTGTGAAGATCTATTCGCCTGATGTAGATCTCCCTGAGAATATGCTTCCAAAGGTTATTTTAAATGAAAGGGGGAGTTACCAGTGTGAGACATGTAATGGCTGACAGTCTGTCTCCTTTCTTATAAAATAAGCTCTAGAGACAGATTCTCAGGGAGATCTTTGTCCTGCCCATAGATTTTAACAATTAATTTACCGATAAAGAAAAATGTGGAATTCACTGACATCAGATCACAGATATTAAGGTATAATTTTATTACATTTTCTATGTCCTGCATGTCCATATGGACAACATAAGAGTGTTGATCCTACTGACAGATTTAGAAGGAACTGTAGTCTAATTCAGGCTGTTTGAGCCACAGGCAGCATGAACCAGTCACTTGCTGCATTATTGCAGCTTTGAATGATTTACTCTGATATACTGTGAAATTTAAGAGAAAACATAATTTGAAAAAAAAATAGTTATGGACTATGCATCTTAGATGACTAGTCCAAGGCAGTCCCCCCCAGCTACTTCCTGTCCCGCTCCCGTAGATTGGTAATGTTCTTAGTATATGCACAAAGAGGGAGCGACCTGTCAGTCATGGGGAGCAGAACAGGTAGACGCCGCTGGGGGCCTGGTATGGCCACTCCTTTCTACTCAAGTGAATGATGATGGACTGCAATACCAGGAATAGCCTAAAAGTAGACTTGATCAAATCCTTCTAATTATAATGAGTTGATAGCAGGTACGGACTAGGGCTGAAATTCAGCCGTGGCATTTGAAATCACACAGGCCCGTGCCATCCCTATCCCCAAGCACCAGATTGGATATATTACTAATATTACCCTACATGGAAGAAAACAAGATTTACTACAAGAACAGTATTTCTAATGATACCCGTGGCCTGCTGGCGTAAGTGATGGAGTCAGCGACTTTGTGCTCCTTCACAACTCTTAATAGTGTGGGTGTCTTGAGAACACCAATTCTTTTAACAATGTAGCAAACAAGCCAGCCCATGACTAGGCAGGCCCTTTTGGCATTTGCCAGAATTGCCAGATGGCCAGTCTGGCCCTGGTTGATAGTGTAGGTGTGGGCTCTACTCCACGGAGCTGAAAAAAAAGACAACCCATCAGGAGGTTTTTGCTCCCCAAAGCGCTCTCACTATAGGATATCTCTCTTTCTGCAGTCTCTTAACATGCTTTTAGGAGTTCCAGTGATGTGTCCTTTTGCTAGAAATACATTTTAATTTCCCTTTACACGACCTGCTAATTGTGTCTTTCTAGTGTAGACGGTGTAAACGCTGCAGTCAAGTCAAGCTTACGTCCACCCTACATGGCTTGATTGATGTCTATGACAAACAGGCTTGCAATGCCTTTCCTTGTCCTCAGGGACATTAATCAAGTCATATAAAACATAAAGGCAAAAATCTCTCAGTGGCCATAGTAAGAACTAGAGCATTTTAGTTATTTTATATATCAATTATAGTAGAAAACTGACTTCAATATTCTGTATTTTTTCAGATGACACATTTCTTTTTAGCAGAAAACAAAGGAAACAGTTAATGATATATTCTAATTGTCCCTATGTTCCCTGTTTACTATAATTTATAGCATAAAATATATATTTCACAATATACATTAGATTTTTTGTTGTGCCAAATATGTTGAGGTCTGTATAAATTTGATGTGCTCATTATATTATCCACTTAAAGTCTTTTGTGCAAATTACACCCAGTTCCTCCTTTATTTTCAACGTAGACTGTTTCACTCATGAAAATCAGTATGTAAATGTTATTGGATTATCTAAGTGAGGCTTTCTCCTTGCATTTATAGATATTAAGGCTCATTATGTATCTTTATTTTCACTGGACTCTCCGCTGTGCATATGCACTGAAACAATTCAAGATTATAGATTCACCCAATCACTCATCCCTGAGTGACACTGCAGAGTGGCGTTCAATGGTGCCAGATGGTGCTCAGTGGTGCCAATGTAACCCTTCTGCCAATGGCCAGGGGGTTACACTAATAAAGATGATTTGAATTCATGGTAATTTACTGTCGAGTGTGTTCGAGGCTTGCCAGCCTCTGTGCCCTTGGTAACATCCATTCACATCCTATTATGGAATGGTCTGCTCACTGATGATCGCTCCGAATTTTCTACAATACCAGAGGACACAATTTCCAAAACCGAGCAGAATGAATTTCTTTTTCATATTTGAATTTTTGGCAACTGTGTTCAGACTCTTCTTTCATTCTTTTCATTCCAGGCTAATAATAAGTTTACAGGTCTTTCTGTTTAGATGAATACATTGCCATTTTACGCGAGCTGTGATGGAAGAAGCTGTTGTGAATCCTCATACAGTATCGCTACAAGTATAGATGTCTCTCCTCTTTTAATGAAATCTCAATTATTTTCTTTATTCAGGTGTGCAAGGTTTATGTCACCTTGTGAGGGAGATGTTCCCTCACCAGACAAACATCTACATCTACAATGTTTTCTCCAGTTACTAATTCTGTGAATCGTTTATAGAAGAGCATAGTTCTCTCACACTGCTGGGAAATTTATCATTGTCTCCCCAAAACTGTAATAGATTGACGATGCTCAATTTTGTCATCTTGTTACTCTCCACAAGGAGAAACAGTACCCCTTATAACCCTTGTTAGAAGCCTCTTACCCAACCAAATCACATTTCCCGCTTTGCACTGATAAATGGCAAATATCCCGAAACACTTGTTGGCAAATGGAGTTTTTGGTTTGACTTCTTATCTTAAGTAATTTGGCAAGGCCCTTTCAAGGGTCGATATTAACTTTTAGGCTGGGGTCACACTAGCATATAAAAAAATTGGTCCAAAGTTGATCCAGAAAAGTAGGACGAGTGTCATGGTAGTGTTATGTAAGTACAATGCAATTTTTCTCACCAAGCATCCCTATGACATGCGTATGCAATCTGTATGCATTTTTAGCATCATCTTTTACATACTGTAATTTTCTTTGTAACTTAAAGCTAGTTTATAAAACTAATAAAGTAATTTTATATAAAGATATAGATAGATAGATAGATAGATAGATAGATGATAGAAAGATATTAAATAATAGATAGAACAGATAGGATGGCTAGATATATAGATAGATAGATAGATAGATATCCTGTAGATATATAATGTCACAAGCCCACTACATATAATAAACGTTCACCATTTAGTGCCCTTAATGTGGCACAAAAGGGTGTTTAGCCTTATTTAACCTATTAAATAAATGAATAATAATTTAAAAAAATGATGTGGGGCCCCCTATTTTTAATAACCAGCAAGGTAAAGCAGACAGCTATGGGCTTATATTTTCAGGCTGGGAATGTCCCTAGTTATTGTGCTCTTCCCAGCCTAAAAATACCAGCCCACAGCCTCCCCAGAATTAGCGCATCACAGTTGCACCAATTCTGGCACTTCGGCCCGGCTCTTCCCAATTGCCCTTGTGCTGTGTCAATTGGGGTAATGGTTTATGAGGTTGATGTCAGCTTTGTAATGTCAGCTGGCATTAATCCCAGGGGTTAGTAATGGAGAGCTGTCTACCAGACCCTCCCATTACTAACCGAGTAACTTAAAAGAAAAAAAACACACACACAAAAATGTTATTTTTACCAATTACCCTGGTGCGGTGGTAATCAGGGTAATGGTAGTTGGGGTTGATGACAGCTGTAATTTGTCAAAAGTCACAGCTGCTCTCAAGCTCTGGGGTTAGTAATGGAGAGGTGTCTATCAGCCACCCCCATTACTAACCCAGTAATGAAAAATAAAAACACAGACGCAGAGTAGATTACTTTATTTGAATAAAGACTCCCCATCCTATCCCTCAGTCACCAATTTATTTAAAAAAATAAACAAACCCATGCAGGTCCGCCATAATCCAACAAATCCAATATAGTTCAAATATGGATACCTGAAAAACATAAGACAGAAATAAAATCAGGAGACAGTCCCTCGTTCACCAATTTGTTACCAGTATTGTTCCCACGAAGATCCGTCATAGTCCATGTTCCCTTGAATCTGTCTCTGGAACTGTGAAAAGCAGTAAAGTTCCTTCTATTCACAGACAGCAATGCTCATCAGAGAAGCTGCGCAGCAGCAGCCATCAACACTAATGAGTCACTATCTGGCGCCTTTGACAACTCAAAGCTGTCATCAACCTCAACTACCATTACTCTAATTTCCACGGCACCAGGGCAATCAGGAAGACCCGTGTAAAGCACCAGATTTCACGCATTTAATGCTTCGCCAATTTTGGAGTGGCTTTGGGCTGGTATTTTGGGGATGGAATGGCCCAATAACCAGAGACCTTCCCAGCCTGATAACATAAGCCCACAGCTGTTTGCTTTACCTTTGCTGGTTATCAAAAGTAGGGGAGACCCCACGTATTTTTTTTAAAATTATCTATTTAATGGGTTAAATAAAGCCAAACACTCTTTAGTGCCACATGACTGGCAGTAAAGGGGGCAAGTTTATTATATGTAGGGGGCCTGTGACATTTTATATCTACAGGACATCTATTCTATCGTTTATCTATTCTGAGGGTTCGGGCTGTAACGTTACTGTTCTTGGCTGATGAAATTTCAGGACTCCTTTGAGATGTGTGCGTAGAAATTGGTTAGCATACGTATAGTCCCCATTCAAACAGCTGCTTAAAAAATAACTGTTCGTTCACACAAAAGTTAGATACGCAAAAGATTTTCTTTCCAAATGGATGTATTAAACTAGCTGCATTAAAGATCAGATCTTACAAAATCTCAGTCACAGAGAAAATCTGCATCGTAAATTGAGTGGCGCAGTGGATTGTTCATCTGTATTTCCGTGTCCGTATTGGACATCCTGATGTAAAAATGAGAACCATTGGCTCTTCTTGGAGTTTCATATCGGAATGGCTTCAGTGTGTGGTCCCAGGATGTCTTAGATTACAAAGAACTTAACAAATTGAATAAAAAATGGTAAGTTTCGTAACCAGCCCCTTTATCTTCTTCACCTGTCAAAATGCACCCTGCTACATCTGTATAAAGCACTAGCAGACCTACTCACAGGATCCATTGCCGACTTTGGCTCTCACTGTGTAACCCCAATATCTTAAACTTATATCCTGCCAGTTTTGTGAGTAAAGTAGGGTGTCTACAGGAACCCACGTGAATATGTGACATTTTTCTATTATAAATTGCTGTATTTTCCATCATGAAATATCGCATGTTACACCTGTATCATCTCTTGCAATCACTGAAACCTGGCGTGGATTACATTTATATGTTCATCTACAGGGCCACCATTGAGCTCAGATGAAGGCATAATGACAGATCTGATTCTCCTTGGTTTGAAAGTCATTGGCAGAAATATAAAGAGAAAGAGATGATGGTGTGGGGGAGATCAGAGAATCATCATACTGGTCCAATGAGGAATGAAGCAGCTTTTAACATTTGAAGACATTTGTTCTTTCCCATCTGTCATCCTGTCCTTCTCTTCATAATATGAAACCAGGAGCGCACACTATATGTTATGGCTTGTACCGCTCAAATGTATTATTTCAGTTACATATCTCTCATATCACTAACCATGATGTAAAGTAGCGCTGCACACTGACCGCCATATGCTCCTCATTAGCGCTCAATATGTCAGTGCTTCTATATCTGTTGCACAAATGAATTTTCTCAATTGTCTTGCATAAACCTAGATATAGATATATCAGAAGGACAGAATTTTTGGGGAGAGGGAATGGTGCATTTTTCCCAGAGACTCCACCAACCCATCGTCAGCATGTGCGGGAATTATCTGGTAAAATAGATGGTGGCCCGATTCTAACGCATCGGGTATTCTAGAATATGTATGTATGTATGTATGTATGTACGTACGTCGCGCTTAGCACAGCCATGTAGTATATAACACAGCCATGTAGTATATAGCACAGCCACGTAGTATATAGCACAACCACGTAGTATATAGCAGCCACATAGTATATAGCAGCCACATAGTATATAGCACAGCCCATGTAACACAGACAGCCACGTAGTATATAGCACAGCCACGTAGTATATAGCAGCCATGTAGTATATAGCATGGCCCATGTAAAATATAGCACAGCCCACGCAGTATATAATACAGGCCACGTAGTATATAACACAGCCCATGTAATATATAGCACAGCCCACGTAATATATAGCACAGACCACGCAGTATATAACACAGGCCACATAGTATATAACACTGCCCGCGCAGTATATAACACAGCCCACGCAGTATATAACACTGCCCATGCAGTATATAACACGGCCCACGTAGTATATAGCACAGCCACATAGTATATAGCAGCCACATAGTATATAACACAGCCCACATAATATATAGCACAACCCACGTAATATATAGCACAGCCCACGCAGTACATAACACAGGCCACACAGTATATAGCACAGCCCACGCAGTATATAGCACAGCCAATGTAGTAAATAACACAGCCCATGCAGTATATAACACAGCCCACGTAATATATAGCACAGCCCACGTAGTATATAACACAGCCCACGCAGTATATAACACAGCCCACGCAGTATATAACACAGCCCACGTAGTATATAGCAGTGTGGGCACCATATCCCTGTTAAAAAAAAATGAAAATAAAAATAGTTATATACTCACCCTCCGGTGTCCAGCGAAGCTGTGCCGATGCGCGCGATGCTGCCACAAGCTTCCGTTCCCAGTGATGCATTGCGAAATTGCCCCGATGACTTAGCGGTCTCGCGAGACCGCTAAGTCATCTGGGTAATGTCACAATGCATCTCTGGGAACGGAAGCTGCCGGCCATATCGTGAGGAGCGGGAAAGCTGCGGAGGCGACGGAAGGTGAGAATAGCATGGTTTTTTATTTTTTTTATTGTTTTTAACATTATATCTTTTTACTATTGATGCTGGATAGCCAGCATCAATAGTAAAAAGTTGGTCCGGGATGGGGCGACACACTGGCGCTGACTGGAGGAGAGTAGTGAGGGACCAATTCGAGGCCGGACTAAGCCTGTCGCTGCGACGTGGGATTTCCGTTACGGAAGTTGCAGACAGAGAGACAGACAAACAGACGGAAGTACCCCTTAGCCAATTATATATATAGATGAGTTAGGTGCTATAGTATATACCACTTATTATTGGGTGGTATATGCTACACTTTATACTATACAGTATGCTATATTCCATACTATACTTAGGCATGCAATGGATATGTGTTTTTAAGCACTAGATGACATTTTATTTGTTCGCTGTACAACAGTTTTTTTTATTACATTTGGCACTATTAAGGCTTCTTTCACACTTCAGTTGTTTGGCGTCAGTCTGCTCCGACATAGTGACGGATCGACGGATCCGTCACAATTGTTGAGAAAACGGTTCTAACGGATCCGTTTTTTTGACTGATCAGTTACTTGGGGGTTGTCTGGGAAAAGTATCTACTTTTTGGAGCATGCGCAATTGAAAAAGCGGATTGGGGTGACGGATCCGCCAAAATGACGGTCGCGACGGATCCGTCGCCCATAGGTGGCCATTCTATGGAATGGCGGACTTGACGGATCCGTCGCGAACCGCCATTTCGGCGCAGACAAAAAACGTTATAATGTCCGTCAATGTCTAGACAACGTCCGCCAAATTTCGACGGATCCGTTGCATGGCGGATGGAACGGACGACCATCTGCCACAATCCATCGCTAATGCATGTCTATGGGAAAATAGCGGATCCGCAAAAAAAATGGCGGATCCGCTATTTGAGGAAAATGGCGGTTTCAGACTGACGCCAAAAGACTGAAGTGTGAAAGAGGCCTAACTTGATAACTTTTTTATTTATTTTATTGTCTGATTCTCTCATGTCAAAATCAAGAGGTTGCATCCACATGCCACCAAAATAATAGATATGTCTAAATTGTGTTCCCATACCGAACTGCAGAGAGCTGAAACTCTTGAATTGCCCTACATACGAAATTAATTATAAATGATTGCAGCTAAACTCTACAAATGTAGCAATAATGACTATTGGCAGGGAAAAATCCATTGATTGGAAACAATCCTTTCATCAGCATAATAAAAATGCACATATTATCATCTTTAATGCTCATTATTAGCCATATTGCTCAAATTACCTTTGACTCTATAGTTAAAGATCAATGACAATTACTTTGAATTATGGCTCTTAGTTGGCTCTCAGATTGGCTACAATTGAAGGCTTAGCCTATTAACTACGGCACATAAATATGCTGTAATCTGGTATAGCTTAATGACAACCATTGCATGGCCTCCAAATCTTGACTATGTTGTACCTTCTATTCCATTTGTAACATATCTTGCCCGTAGATACATATCCTATAGTTGTCCTTTCCAGAATTGCTTTTAGGGGTATTAAACATGTTTGTTTACATAGATAAATAATGTCAAATTCCAACATCAAAAGGGAGTACCCAACAAAACAACGAGTGCCATCTACTTGGAGTTTTTTTATTATTATTTTTCATAACTAGCTGTTTCCAGCCAGCTAACGCTCGGCATGCTCATTGCTATCTAATGAACGCTGCTAGTGATTAACCCCTTTCTGACCTCGGACAGGATAGTACGTCCGAGGTCAGAAGCCCTGCTTTGATGTGGGCTCCGGCGGTGAACCCACATCAAAGCCGGGACATGTCAGCTGTTTTGAACAGCTGACATGTGCCCGTAATAGGCGCGGGCAGAATCGCGATCTGCCCGCGCCTATTAACTAGTTAAATGCCGCTGTCAATCGCAGACAGCGGCATTTAACTACAGCTTCCGGCCGGGCGCCAACCCCCATCACATGATCGGAGGTCGGCGATGCTTCTGAATGGTAACCATAGATTAGACCCAGATTACGTTTTTTTGGTCGCCGCGACATTGCATTAAAATGCAATAACGGGCAATCAAAAGAACGTATCTGCACCAAAATGCCATCATTAAAAACGCCGGCTTGGCACGCAAACAATAAGCCCTCAACCGACCCCAGATCATGAAAAATGGAGCTGCTACGGATATCGGAAAATGGCGCAATTTTTTTTTAATTTTTTTTTTTTTAAGCAAAGTTTGGAATTTTTTTCACCACTTAGATAAAAAATAACCTAGCCATGTTAGGTGTCTATGAACTCGTACTGACCTGAAGAATCATAATGGCAGGTCAGTTTTAGCATTTAGTGAACCTAGCAAAAAAGCCAAGCAAAAAACCAGTGTGGGATTGCACTTTTTTTGCTATTTCACCGCACTTGGAATTTTTTTCCCGTTTTCTAGTACACGACATGGTAAAACCAATGATGTCGTTCAAAAGTACAACTCGTCCTGCAAAAAATAAGCCCTCACATGGCCTAATTGACATAAAAATAAAAAAGTTACGGCTCTGGGAAGGAGGGCAGTGAAAAACGAGCACGGAAAAACGGAAAATCCCAAGGTCATGAAGGGGTTAAACTAAAGTAAATAATGACAACATTCAATAGCGCTTACGCAGGTGGTAAATTAACTTAAAATGAAGTTAATAACAATAATAATAATTAAAAATCAGAATAATACTAATACATTTTATTCACAGTGTAAACTCAAAAGCAAACTGGATTTGTGTGGTAATGTGGAGGGACGGAGCCTTGTGTGGTAATGTGTGGGGACAGAGCCTCGTGTGGTAATGTGTGGGGACAGAGCCTCATGTGGTAATGTGTGAGGACGAGCCTCGTGTGGTAATGTATGGGGCAGAGCCTCGTGTGGTAATGTGTGGGGACGCAGCCTCGTGTGGTAATGTGTGGGGACAGAGCCTCGTGTGGTAATGTATGGGGACAGAGCCTCGTGTGGTAATGTGTGGGGACAGAGCCTCGTGTGGTAATGTGTGGGGACGGAGCCTCGTATGGTAATGTGTGGGGACAGAGACTTGTGTGGTAATGTGTGGGGACGGAGCCTCGTGTGGTAATGTGGGGGGATGGAGCCTTGTGTGGTAATGTGTGGGGATGGAGCCTCGTGTGGTAATGTGGGGGGGCGGGATTATGTGTGGTAATATGGTGGGGGGCAGGATTATGTGTGGTAATGTGGTGGGGGCGGGATTATGTGTGGTAATGTGGTGAGGCGGCGGGATTGTGTGGTAATGTGGTGGGGGGCGGGATTATGTGTGGTAATGTGGTGGGGGGCGGGATTGTGTGTGGTAATGTGGTGAGGGTCGGGATTGTGTGTGGTAATGTGGGGGTGGGATTGTGTGTGGTAATGTGGTGGGGGGCTGGATTTTGTGTGATAATGTGGTGGGGGGCGGGATTATGTGTGGTAATGTGGTGGGGGGTGGGATTATGTGTGGTAATGTGGTGGGGGGTGGGATTATGTGTGGTAATGTGGTGGGGGGCGGGATTGTGTGTGGTAATGTGGTGGGGGGCGGGATTATGTGTGGTAATGTGGGGGGCGGGATTATGTGTGGTAATGTGGTGGGGGGCTGGATTTTGTGTGGTAATGTGGTGGGGGGCGGGATTATGTGTGGTAATGTGGTGGGGGGGTGGATTATGTGTGGTAATGTGGTGGGGGGCGGGATTATGTGTGGTAATGTGGTGGGGGGCGGGATTATGTGTGGAAATGTGGTGGGGGGCGGGATTGTGTGTGGTAATGTGGTGGGGGGCGGGATTATGTGTGGAAATGTGGTGGGGGGCGGGATTGTGTGTGGTAATGTGGTGAGGGGCGGGATTGTGTGTGGTAATGTGGGGGTGGGATTGTGTGTGGTAATGTGGTGGGGGGCTGGATTTTGTGTGGTAATGTGGTGGGGGCGGGATTATGTGTGGTAATGTGGTGGGGGGCGGGATTATGTGTGGTAATGTGGTGGGGGGTGGGATTATGTGTGGTTATGTGGTGGGGGCGGGATTATGTGTGGTAATGTGGTGGGGGGTGGGATTATGTGTGGTAATGTGGGGGGGCGGTATTATGTGTGGTAATGTGGTGGGGGGGCGGGATTATGTGTGGTAATGTGGTGGGGGGTGGGATTATGTGTGGTAATGTGGTGGGGGTGGGATTATGTGTGGTAATGTGGTGGGGGTGGGATTATGTGTGGTAATGTGGTGGGGGGGCGATATTGTGTGTGGTAATGTGGTGGGGGCGGGATTATGTGTGTTAATGTGGTGGGGGGTGGGATTATGTGTGGTAATGTGGTGGGGGCGGGATTATGTGTGGTAATGTGGTGGGGGGCGGTATTATGTGTGGTAATGTGGTGGGGGGCGGGATTATGTGTGGTAATGTGGTGGGGGGTGGGATTGTGTGGTAATGTGGTGGGGGCAGAATTGTGTGTGGCAATGTGGTGGGGGGGCGGAATTATGTGTGGTAATGTGGGGGGGCTGGATTGTGTGTGGTAATGTGGGGGGCGGGATTGTGTGTGGTGATGTGGTAGGGGCGGGATTGTGTGTGGTAATGGGGTGGGGGCGGGATTATGTGTGGTGATGTGTGGGGGTGAAGTTACTGTGCAGGGGGCGGGATTAGCGAGTAATCACGATGCCTCTTATATATATAGATTATAGCGCCATTTATTCCATGGCGCTTTACATGTGAATAAGAAGTATTTCCTTTTTCAATTAATTTTCTGGAAACGTACTGTATGGAACATCCCATGCCTACTGTTTAGAGTCTAGTATGGGCATTGCCTCACTGGTCTTTCTTTAATCTACCAAAATTAATGGGAATCTGTCAGCAGGTTTTTGCTATGTAATATGAAGACAGCAGGAGACTTGTTCTGAAACACAGATTTCAATGTTGTGTCACTTATTAGGCTGTGTGCTGTTGTTTACTTACAATGAAGGCTATATCACCTGGAGATTATCACTGATGGACTAAGTCTCAGGCTACTGTTAGACTGACCACACCCCCTCCTGTGATAAGCAGCTCACTATCAATAGACAATGTACACAGAAAGCTGTGATGTGGATGGAGTTATCTTTCTGGGCTCTGCTACATGCTACATCTAAAATTCTGAACCTGTCCCAACTGCTGCACCCAGTAAACTAAGTTATACATAGTTGGATTCAGAGTCTCAGTTACTACATTAAGCTTCTCATAGCTGGGGTAGAAAAAGCCCGGTGACAGATTCCCTTTAATTATTCTCCAGATCTACTCTCCATCAACAATGAACACGTGCACATACACTCGTAATTGTATTATAACAAGTCATTGTGAAATATAAGTAATTGATTCTAAAGTTATTATTATTATTATTATTATAGCGCCATTTATTCCATGGCGCTTTACATGTAAGGAGGGGTATACATAATAAAAACAAGTACAATAATCTTGAACAATACAAGTCATAACTGGTACAGGAGGAGAGAGGACTCTGCCCGCGAGGGCTCACAATCTACAAGGGATGGGTGAGAATACAGTAGGTGAGGCTAGAGCTGGTCATGCAGCGGTTTGGTCGATCGGTGGTTACTGCAGGTTGTAGGCTTGTCGGAAGAGGTGGGTCTTCAGGTTCTTTTTGAAGGTTTCGATGGTAGGCGAGAGTCTGATGTGTTGTGGTAGAGGGTTCCAGAGTAGGGGTGATACGCGAGAGAAACCTTGTATACGATTGTGGGAAGAGGAGATAAGAGGGGAGTAGAGAAGGAGATCTTGTGAGGATCGGAGGTTGCGTGTAGGAAAGTACCGGGAGATGAGGTCACAGATGTAAGGAGGAGACAGGTTGTGGATGGCTTTGTACGTCATGGTTAGGGTTTTGTACTGTCAAGTGTATCCAATATTTGCTTCTGCTGGACCTTTAGGATTCATTATTGTGTCAGTGCCTGAGACCATCAAAGTATTTTCAGGTAATCTAATCTGCCAAATACGGGGTTATAGAAAACAATAAATACATTCTCTATGGTTACACTGATTTCATGGCATCTTAGAATCTAATTTCTTGAAATCAGTAGATACTGAGTAAAATTCGTTTTTTACTTTTCCAGTCAGATTTCGCTTTCCAGTTTCCTTGTATAGATTATTGGTAGTAGTTATTTACGTTGTTACAATGGGGAAGTCGTTCTTGTCTGGTCCAGATCATTATGTATTTCATTCATGGAGGTAGACTGCACACGTTAGTGGCCAAACATGGATATTTTCTTTTTATCACAAGTATTCTGCATTAATGAAAAATATCCAGCACCGTATACATGTACAGTACATTTAGCCACAAGGAATTTAAATATCATTATATTAGTTTTATCTGTTTTATAAAACTATAGTTTGATGGAAATCACAGTAGAACTTAATTAGCCGTACAAAGAGATAGTCAGGTGTCAGATCTCACCGGTTCTCTGATGTGAGATGATGGCGATAGCTGGAAACTTATCACATGGACGGAGTACATTCTCACTGCGCTTTTGTGACTAGTCCCAAGTAATATGAAATGAAATGTCAGAATCAAAAACTTTCAAGTGGAAAGAAAACCTCCAAGAGTATTTTTGTCTTCACAAATCGTGTGCGCTGACCTCTTATCTATGTGCGCTTGTCTATGGTAATAATGACTTCAAACAATCTAAGTACCAGGGGGCGAGCAGGGGCATGAGGACAAATCTTTGACAATGCCGGGATTTGTGAGAATATAAAGCCTAATTGTCGCTCACCTTTTAAGTTTACAAGTATCCTGCAGAACCTAATAATAAAGAAGCTCTCCTGTTCAGAATACACGTTTGTTGCAGCTATAACTGACAGCAGGGTTTAACTGAAGGATGACCCCTTTATTTCAAGCCCGCGCCGGCTGTGTTATATTATTGGAAGAGATTTTTAAATCTGCAAATCAAACAGCTCCCCTTATTCTTTTGAGCAGTCCAGCTCAGACTCCTCAGACGCTATATCGCATAACCTCGGAGCACTTGGCTGCTGTACAGCTGCTGGGTTCCTTTTGGAGGCACCTGTGCGGTGCTAATTCATCGATCCAGACAATATTAATGTTCAGTGCACAACAGAACTGCAGGTTTTCGGATTAAACATTACTTTGGTACATCATTTATCTTCTGTGGATTTTTAGAGGTTGGAAATAAAGATTTTATAAAGGTCAAATCAGTGCATTCACACATTTATACATGTATATACTGTACTGTATGTACAGTACAGACCAAAAGTTTGGACACACCTTCTCATTTAAAGATTTTTCTGTATTTTCATGACTATGAAAACTGTACATTCACACTGAAGGCATAAAAACTGTGAATTAACACATGTGGAATTATATACTTAACAAAAAAGTGTGAAACAACTAAAAGTATTTCTTATATTCTAGGTTCTTCAAAGTAGCCACCTTTTGCTTTGATGACTGCTTTGCACACTCTCGGCATTCTCTTGAAGAGCTTCAGGAGGTAGTCACCGGGAATGGTTTTCCAACAATCTTGAAGGAGTTCCCAGAGATGCTTAGCACTTGTTGGCCCTTTTGCCTTCACTCTGCGGTCCAGCTCACTCCAAACCATCTCGATTGGGTTCAGGTCTGGTGACTGTGGAGGCCAGGTCATCTGGTGTAGCACCCCATAACTCTCCTTCTTTTTCAAATAGCCCTTACACAGCCTGGAGGTGTGTTTGGGGTCATTGTCCTGTTGAAAAATAAATGATGGTCCAACTAAACGCAAACCGGATGGCATAGCATGCCGCTGCAAGATGCTGTGGTAGCCATGCTGGTTCAGTATACCTTCAATTTTTAATAAATCCCCAACAGTGTCACCAGCAAAGCACCCCCACACCCTCACACCTCCTCCTCCATGCTTCACGGTGGGAACCAGGCATGTAGAGTCCATCCGTTCACCTTTTCTGTGTCGCCCAAAGACACGGTGATTGGAACCAAAGATCTCAAATTTGGACTCATCAGACCAAAGCACAGATTTCCACTGGTCTAATGTCCATTCCTTGTGTTCTTTAGCCCAAACAAGTCTCTTCTGCTTGTTGCCTGTCCTTAGCAGTGGTTTCCTAGCAGCTATTTTACCGTGAAGGCCTGCTGCACAGTCTCCTCTTAACAGTTGTTGTAGAGATGTGTCTGCTGCTAGAACTCTGTGTGGCATTGACCTGGTCTCTAATGTGAGCTGCTGTTAACCTGTAATTTCTGAGGCTGGTGACTCAGATAAACTTATTCTCAGAAGCAGAGGTGACTCTTGGTCTTCCTTTCCTGGGGCGGTCCCCATGTGAGCCAGTTTCTTTGTAGCACTTGATGGTTTTTGCCACTGCACTTGGAGACACTTTCAAAGTTTTCCCAATTTTTCGGACTTACTGACCTTCTTTTCTTAAAGTAATGATGGCCACTTGTTTTTCTTTACTTAGCTGCTTTTTTCTTGCCATAATACAAATTCTAACAGTCTATTCAGTAGGGCTATCAGATGTGTATCCACCAGACTTCTGCTCAACACAACTGATGGTCCCAACCCCATTTATAAGGCAAGAAATACCACTTATTAAACCTGACAGGGCACACCTGTGAAGTGAAAACCATTCAGGGTGACTACCTCTTGAAGCTCATAAAGAGAATGCCAAGAGTGTGCAAAGCAGTTATGATAGCAAAAGGTGGCTACTTTGAAGAATCTAGAATATAAGACATATTTTCAGTTGTTTCACACTTTTTTGTTAAGTATATAATTCAACATGTGTTAATTCATAGTTTTGATGCCTTCAGTGTGAATTTACAATTTTCATAGTCATGAAAATGTAGACAAATCTTTAAATGATAAGGTGTGTCCAAACTTTTGGTCTGTACTGTATATATATATATATATATATATATATATATATATATATACTAGATGGTGGTCCGATTCTAATGCATTGGGTATTCTAGAATATGTATGCGTAGTGTATAGCACAGCCCACGTAGTATATTGCACAGCCACGCAGTACATTGCGCAGCCCACGCAGTACATTGCGCAGCCCACGCAGTACATTGCGCAGCCCACGTAGTAAATTGCGCAGCCCATGCAGTACATTGCGCAGCCCACGTAGTATATTGCACAGCCCACGTAGTAAATTGCGCAGCCCACGTAGTACATTGCACAGCCCACGTAGTACATTGCGCAGCCCACGTAGTACATTGCGCAGCCCACGTAGTACATTGCACAGCTCACGTAGTACATTGCCCAGCCCACGTAGTATATTGCACAGCCCATGTAGTATATTGCACAGCCCACGTATATAGCAATGTGGGCATGATATCCCTTTAAAAAAAAAGAATTACAATAAAAAATAGTCATATACTCACCTTCCGTTGGCCCCTGGATCCAGGAAGCGGTTACCGATACTCCTCGTGCACTAGGGTCTGAAGAGTGCATTGCGGTCTCGCGAGATGATGACGTAGCGGTCTCGCGAGACGGCTACGTCATCATCTCGCGAGATTGCAATGCATGGAGCGGTTACCGGAGCGTTGCGAGGAGCGGGAAAGGCGCCAGAAGGTGAGTATGTGATGATTTTTTATTTTTTTATTATTTTTAACATTAGATATTTTTACTATTGAAGCTGCATAGGCAGCCTCAATAGTAAAAAAGTTGGTCACACAGGGTTAATAGCAGCTTTAATGGAGTGCGTTACACCGCGGCATAACACGGTCCATTAGCGCTGCCATTAACCCTGTGTGAGCGCTGACTGGAGGGGAGTATGGAGGGGGCACTGACTGCGGGGAGGAAGGAGCGGCCATGTTGCCGTTGGACTATGCCCGTCGCTGATTGGTCGTGGCAATGGTCGTTTTGCAATGACCAATCAGCGACTTGGATTCCATGACAGACAGAGGCCGCGACCAATGAATATCCGTGACAGACAGACAGACAGACAGAAGGACAGACAGAAGTGACCCTTATACAATTATATATATAGATATATATAGTACTGTGCTGCAGAAGGAGAATGCTTTCAAAAATAGAAGTGATAAAGGGAAATTGTCAGGTCCCCCATGCCCTCCAACCCTGCACCATTCACTTATGTATCAGTAAATTCCCTGCCTAACCATCACTGTCTAATGTTTTAGGTAAAAATTAGGTTTAAGAAAGCATTTATCATGTCCCCATTTTTATGCTAATTGGGGCTTTGACTACTGTAGTTGATGAGGCATCAGTTGCCACAGACTAGTCAGCCCTCTTTCCATGTTAGCACACCTCTGTGGGCGTGATAATATAATTTGCAGAAGCTGTCATCGCCAGCCACTGCAAATCTGATGCAAGCGAGACACTCATTTTGGCGGCATCACTGCATCTCTGAAGCCGGGTGTACGCTTCCCAGCTTCATAGGCGCACTTCTTCTGGTCAAGATGGCTTCTGGTAATGCGCAATGCGGGCTTTTAAAGGCTGAGAACTATACACCCAGCTTCTGAGGCGGACAGCGCATGGCCTGAAGTTCAGAAGGTGGCTTTCAGTTATGCGCAGTGCACCTCTGAAGGCAGGAGCATACACCTGGCTGCAGTGATGCTGCTGAAATGTGCGATCGCATGCGCAAGATTTACAGTGGTTGGCGATGAGGACAACTCCTGCAAATTATGTTATGATAACATGGAAAGAGGGCTTCCTAGTCAGGGGCAACTAACACCTCATCGACTAGTTAAAGCCCCAATTAGCATAGAAAACGGGGACAATATAATTTTTTTAAGCTTAATTTTTACCTAACAAAGTTTTACATGGATGGTTAGGCAAAGAATTTACGGTTACAATAGTGAATGGTGCTGTTTGGAAGGCATGGGGACCTGACAGGCTCCATTTAATAGGTTTTTTTAATTCACAAAATGCAAAGTGAATGAACAAAATAAAAATCAAATCAATATTTGGTGTGACCTCTGCTTTCAGACCAGCATCAAAGCATCAATTCTTCCAGGTACACTTACACGCAACTTTGGAAGAAACTTGGCGGAAAGGTTGTTCCTAACATCTTGAAGAACAAACCACAGATCTTCTCTGGATTAGACTTGTGTTGTCTCTTTATGTAATACCACACAGACTCGATGATGTTGACATCAGGGCTCTGTGGAAGTCATATCATCACTCCCAGGACTCCTTTGTCTTCTCTATGCTGAAGATACTTCATAAAGGGAATCTTTCAGTAGGTTTTTGCTATATTATCTGAGAGCACCAAATGTAGAAATATAATCCCTGATTACTGAGGTGGGTCACTTGCTCGGCTCTTTGTTGCTGTCTCAATGCAATCAGAGTTTTATAAGCAGGATAACTACAGGACAACTGGCCTCATGCCTCCAAGTCCAACCACACCACCAGCTGTGTATCACAGCCAGTATCTGCACATTATAGAGAGGGCTAAGCTCCTAAGAATGATCAGGTTCTCATATCATGCTGTTCTCAGATGTGGTAGCAAAAACCTGGTGACACATTTTCTTTACAGCACCACAACCAATTTATTTTCCAGATTATTGTAATGATGGCATAATCTAGAAATGTATGAGATTAGGAAAACCTTGTTAAGCAGGGGTGGGGTATCAAAGGCCCGTTTATGGCCCGCAATCACCTTTAGATTCCGCAGTGCCTGGGCTAGCAGCCATGTTTTGACAGCCACCAGCCCTTTAGTTTCATCTTGTTCTGTGAGCACGTGCATGCAGGGTTCACTAATGAATGCTGAGGCTCTTGCAATGTAACATACGATCCTGACACCAGTGCCAACAACAGGACGTACTTTGTGGGCTGGGCGGTGTTAGTACGCGATAAGTACGGCCCCCGAAGTATGGTACAAAAAAGGTTCCTCACCCCTGCTGTAAGGTAAAAATCCATTCTAGAAGACTAGTGCCCAGCATGTCGCACATGCCAACTTCTTTTAGCAGCTGGTCCATTAGTCCAAGTTATTTTCTACATTTAATTCAATATATAGTGTATAGTGCTTATATATTTAGTTGTTTGGGAGTATACACAGTAGCGTATGAATATTAAAACAGGCAAAACCTCATGTTGTTGAATATTAGTTTCCACTAACCTCCATACTGTAGAAAATAAACACTATGAAGCCAAAATAATAAATAAGAAAAAGCTTTGAAGCTTTGGGAGTGTGGGCCGCGTTCCCACCAGAACTAAACTAGAACAAACAAAAGAGTTTGAGAACATTGCCTCTTCTCGAATCCTATTTAGAAGATTAGTGTGATCTCATAAAGCTTTTAGACTTGTTTTTTTCCCTTGTATCATTTGATGTGTCAGAAAGGGTGGCGTCAGAGGTTATCACACTGAGCCAAGACATCTTAATTAACGTCTCTGTCGCTAGTTGCAGAGGTTTCTGCCACAAGGTGGCCCTTGAACATTACAACACACTTTAATCTGACAATAACGGCTTCATCTTCTCCTGTATCTGTCTTGTTATCGACGGATAACAGCAAGACAGAAACGAACCAGACAGCAGCCATCGAATTAAAAAAATATTACTGTTAATTGATAGCAATGCCCGCTGTTCCTAATTATAACCCAAGAGTAAATGATTGGGGTAAGGGACATGGGGGCACAAGTGCATGACTTCAGATAACTGTATAAAGAACGTAAATATAAATAAACCGTTAAGATCCCTTAGGCCAGCCTAAATGCCAATTTAGTTATATATCTAATGTATGTTCTCTTATGCCACATATTTGTCCCTATTACTGCACCTGCGGTGTGGCCTGGTAATAATGCGCCTCTTTGTGCCCCATCTATATATATAATTGTCTAAGGGTTTTTCCGTCTGTCTGTCTGTCTGTCCTGGAAATCCCGCGTCTCTGGTCGAGGCCGCCAGGCCTCGACCAATCAGCGACGGGCACAGCATGACGACGATGATGTCATAAAGGTTGCCTCGACCAATCAGCGACGGGCACAGTCTGCTGCGAATTCGCCTCGACCAATCAGCGACGGGCACAATATCGACGTGGATGTCATAATGGTTGCCATGGCGATGATGATGTCATAAAGGTTGCCTCGACCAATCAGCGACGGGCACAGTCAGCCGCGAATTCTGGAATCATCATTGTCCATATACTACGGGGACATGCATATTCTAGAATACCCGATGCGTTAGAATCGGGCCACAATCTAGTATAGTAATAATGCCCACCGCTGTGCCACTTACACAGTAAAATGTCACATTTTTACCCACTTAATAGTAAAATTGCGCCCCTAGTGTGCCACTTTAATGTTAACTGTACCCTGAGAGACACTACAGTATAATAATGCCTCTAAGTGCCCACTTAACATTTAATATTGCCCCTTAAGCTCCCCTGAAAAGTTATAATGTCATAAAATCATCTGAGTGTGCCCTAAGCAATTAATAATGCCCTGAGTTCTCTCCATATGTATAATGCCCCCTGAATCCTCCACAAAAAAAAATGTTTCAGAAATTTTTTCAAAAATCATATACTGTAAATCAGCGTCTCGGCATCATCGTGCCACCTAGGCCGACATTCTGATGTTTTGTGCATATTTCTGCTATTCTGTAGCCCACAGGCCTAAAGCAACATGTGACCTACGGAATGTAAAGTGAAAGGACAGGGAGTCCATGGATCGTTGCTCTACTGAAGGGTTTAATTGTATCGGCATGCTATGCACGTCATTACTTTATACGTATAAGCACATCAGCAGCCACAGTGCTCACGTGACATAAAAATATCACTAAATTGTGGGAGAATACAGAGCTCGACGTTGAGGAGTGCTGCCCATCTGAGACCTAAGTATACTTTTTTACTTTGTTAAGCATGCTAGGAACATTTAAAAGGGGTTGTTTAGTCTGGACACTCCCTTTAAACTGTGTCAAAATTTGGGTATAAAATATCACCCTAAAGCAATGATCAGTAACCTTTGGTATTCTAGCTGTTTTGCAACTACAATTCCAAAATTCTCTACATGTTCTTTCTGCCTTGTCTAATTTTAACCCTTTCACAACCTATGATGTATAGGTACATCATAGCTAGTGTGTCAGCATTTGATAAAGGCTCTGGTTCTGGAGCCGCATCTTTTCAAGCACATGACAGCTGATTTGATTAGTTGTCATGTGCTCCTAACAGTCGCAGGTGGAATCGATCCACACGCGGCTGTTACCATGTTCATTGCCTCTGTCAATCTCTGACAATGGCATTAACATGAGCGCCAGAAGCGCGTCACAAATTCCGGCCATCGGCGCCCCTGTCACATGATCGCGAGGTGCCGATGGGTTGGCACGACAACCGGAGGTTTTCAGAAGACCCCTGTTCTTGTCATTGCTGATCTGCTATGAACTCCGACACTTTTTTTTTTTTTGCAATTTCACCACACTTACAATTTTTTTCCCACTTGCTGGTACACTATATGGTAAAATTAATGGTGTCATTCAAAAGTACAATTCGTCCCGCCCCCCAAAAAACCAAGCCCTCACCGGGCCATATTGACTGAAAAATAAAAAAGTTATGGCTCTGGAAAGAAGGGGAGCAAAAAACGAAACCAGAAATGAAAAATCCCAAAGTCGACAGGGGTTAAACTGACTCATTTAAAGGTAAGGGGTCCTCCAGGAATAGAAAAAAAATGAAAATAAATAGAAAACATGTTATAAATAAATTGATAAGTACCTTTAATTAGAAAACTGTGTTGTCTAGGGAAGTAATCATGTAGTCCAATAAAATGGGCACTGTCTTGTTACACTAACAGAAATCTATCCTAGAATGTTGGTAGCACAAGTGCCTGTGAAAATGTGGAGTAGGAAGCTTAGCTGCTGTAACAGTAGCATGACAGTATATGGTACAGGTTTATCGTTAGGTCACAGCAGCCACTCAGCATTCAGAAGGCATGTAGCACAGCAGTGTAAGCAGCATGCTATCTTCAGCACCCTGATGTCTCCAGTATTAGATCAGGTAAACAGGGTGGCCATCAGGGTGAGCAGCTTCTCCAGTATCAGATCAGAAAGACTGGGTGGACAGCAGTGTGAACAGTCTCTTCTTACCTCAGCACCCCTGGTATCTCTAGTATTAGATGAGGAAGACATGGTGGACAGCTGTATGAGCAGCCTCTTCTTACCTCAGCACCCCTGGTATCTCTAGTATTAGATGAGGAAGACATGGTGGACAGCTGTATGAGCAGCCTCTTCTTACCTCAGCACCCCTGGTATCTCCAGTATTAGATCAGGAAGACAGGGTGGACAGCAGTGTGAGCTGACTCTTCTTACCTCCTGCCACCAGCGCTGACTCCCCTGTTGTGAATTCTGCTCTTGGGCTCCCTCCGGTGGTTATAAGTGGTAATGTTATGAGTTCTGCTCTTTGGCTCCCTCCGGTGGTTATAAGTGGTACTGCTGCTCCTTTGGATTTCAGCAGTCATCAGGTGCTTTCACTTATTACCAATTCTGACTGGGCTATTTAGTCTGGCCAGATCCTTTGGTTAGTGCCAGTTGTCCATTGTTCCTGGGTGGATTCACATCTCTTCCTGGATTCTCCTGCTTATCTGTTCAAATCATCAAAGATAAGTCCTGGCTTGGTTTTTGCAGTCCACATACTGTGGACTTTATTGTTCAGTGCATTTCTATGTTTTTCTTGTCCAGCTTTGTCAGTGTGGATTTATTTAGTCAAGCTGGAAGCTCTGGAGAAGCAGATTTTCCCTCCATGCCTTTAGTTAGGTGTGGAGATTTTTGTATTATCTGTGGTGGATTTTTCTAGTGATTTTTAATACTGACCGCATAGTACTCTGTCCTATTCTGTCTATTTAGCTAGATTGGCCACCTTTGCTAAATCCTGTTTTCAGTCTGCGTATGTTTTTTCCCTCTCCTCTCACAGTCTATATATGTGGGGGGCTGTCTATCTTTTGGGGATTTTCTCTGAGGCAAGATAGTTTTCCGTTTCTATCTATAGGGGTAATTAGTTCTCCGGCTGTGTCGAGGTGTCTAGGACTGGTAGGTACATCCCACGGCTACTGCTAGTTGCGTTGTTAAGTTCAGGGTCTGCGGTCAGTACAGGTACCACCTCCTCCAGAGCACGTCTGATGCTGCTCCTAAGCCACCAGATCATAACAGTACAGCTGGCCAAGAATGAGTTAAATGCAAAGAAGGGAAGAAAAGTGCTGAGCCATTTTTTTTCTGCAGTCTACTTTGTCTTCTCTTCCCTCTTAATCTCTGGGTGGTTCAGGAGTTTGGCGCTGACATGGATGTTCAGGCTTTGGCTTCAACTTGCTGCAAGAGTACAGGGTATTTTTGATTATGTTGTCCAGACTCCGGTTCTAGAGCCTAAAATCCCAACTCCGGATTTGTTTTTTGGGGACAGGTCCAAGTTTTTGAGCTTTAAAAATAACTGCAAACTGTTTTTTGCTCTGAAACCCCGTTCCTCTGGTGATCCCATTCAGCAAGTTAAAATTGTCATTTCTCTGCTGCGTGGTGACCCTCAGGAATGGGCATTTTCCCTTGAATCAGGGAATCCGGCCTTGCTTAATGTAGACACCTTTTTTCAGGCGCTAGGGTTATTGTATGATGAACCTAATTCAGTGGATCATGCAGAAAAAACCTTGTTGACCCTGTGTCAGGGCAAGGAAGCGGCAGAATCATACTGCCAGAAATTTAGAAAATGGTCTGTGCTCACGAAATGGAATGAGGATGCTTTAGCGGCAATTTTCAGAAAGGGTCTTTCTGAATCTGTTAAGGACGTTATGGTGGGGTTCCCCACGCCTGCTGGTCTGAATGATTCTATGTCTCTGGCCATTCAGATTGATCGGTGCTTGCGCGAGCGCAGAGATGTGCACACGATGGCATTATCCTCTGAGCAGAGTCCTGAGCCTATGCAGTGTGATAGGATTTTGACTAGAGCTGAACAGCAAGGATTCAGACGTCAGAATGGGTTGTGTTTTTACTGCGGCGATTCTGCTCATGTAATTTCTGATTGTCCTAAGCGTACTAAGAGAGTCGCTAGGTCTGTTACCATCAGTACTGTACAGCCCAAATTTCTCTTATCTGTGACCTTGATCTGCTCATTGTCGTCATTTTCTGTCATGGCGTTTGTGGATTCAGGCGCCTCTTTGAACTTGATGGACTTAGAATTCGCCAAGCCTTGTGGTTTCCCCTTGCAGCCTTTGCAGACCCCTATTCCTTTGAGGGGTATTGATGCTACACCTTTGGCTAAAAATAAACCTCAGTTTTGGACACAGCTAACCATGTGCATGGCACCAGCACATCAGGAAGATTGTCGTTTTCTGGTGTTGCATAATTTGCATGATGTTATTGTACTGGGTTTTCCATGGTTGCAGGTACATAATCCGGTGCTGGATTGGAAATCTATGTCTGTGACTAGTTGGGGTTGTCAGGGGGTTCATAATGACGTTCCTTTGATGTCAATTTCCTCTTTCCCCTCTTCTGAAATTCCTGAATTTTTGTCAGATTTCCAGGATGTGTTTGATGAGCCCAAGTCCAGTTCCCTTCCTCCGCATAGGGACTGTGATTGTGCTATTGACTTGATTCCAGGATGTAAGTTCCCTAAGGGCCGACTTTTCAACTTGTCTGTGCCAGAACATACCGCCATGCGGAGTTATGTTAAGGAGTTCTTGGAGAAAGGGCATATTCGGCCATCTTCTTCACCATTGGGAGCGGGATTCTTTTTTGTTGCCAAGAAGGATGGCTCCTTGAGACCCTGTATTGATTATCGCCTCTTGAATAAGATCACGGTCAAATTTCAATACCCTTTACCTTTGCTTTCTGATTTGTTTGCTAGGATTAAGGGGGCTAGTTGGTTTACTAAGATTGACCTTCGAGGGGCGTATAATCTTGTTCGTATTAAGCAGGGTGACGAATGGAAAACTGCGTTTAATACGCCTGAAGGCCATTTTGAATACCTTGTGATGCCTTTCGGGCTTTCTAATGCTCCATCTGTGTTTCAGTCCTTCATGCATGATATATTTCGGAATTATCTTGATAAATTCATGATTGTATATTTGGATGATATTTTGATTTTTTTCTGATGATTGGGAGTCTCATGTGAAACAGGTCAGAATGGTATTTCAGATCCTTCTTGATAATGCTTTATTTGTGAAGGGGTCTAAGTGCCTCTTTGGAGTTCAGAAGGTTTCTTTTTTGGGTTTCATTTTTTCTCCTTCGTCTATTGAAATGGATCCGGTTAAGGTTCAGGCCATTCATGATTGGGTTCAGCCCACATCTGTGAAGAGCCTTCAGAAATTTTTGGGCTTTGCTAATTTTTATCGCCGTTTCATTGCCAACTTCTCCAGTGTGGTTAAACCCCTGACCGATTTGACGAAGAAAGGCGCTGATGTTACGAATTGGTCCTCTGCGGCTGTTTCTGCCTTTCAGGAGCTTAAACGCCGATTTACTTCTGCCCCTGTGTTGCGTCAGCTGGATGTTTCTCTTCCTTTTCAGGTAGAGGTTGACGCTTCTGAGATTCGGGCAGGGGCCGTTTTGTCTCAGAGGAATTCTGATGGTTCCTTGATGAAACCGTGTACCTTCTTTTCCCGAAAGTTGTCGCCTGCGGAACGCAATTATGATGTCGGCAATCGGGAGTTGTTGGCTATGAAGTGGGCATTTGAGGAGTGGTGACATTGGCTTGAGGGGGCCAAGCATCGTGTTGTGGTCTTGACCGATCATAAGAATCTGATTTACCTCGAGTCTGCCAAGCGGTTGAATCCTAGACAGGCTCGATGGTCCTTGTCTTTCTCCCGTTTTGATTTTGTGGTCTCGTATCTTCCGGGTTCTAAGAATGTTAAGGCTGATGCCCTCTCTAGGAGCTTTTTGCCTGATTCTCCTGGACTCCTTGAGCCGGTTGGTATTCTCAAGGAAGGGGTGATTCTTTCTGCCATCTCCCCTGATTTACGACGGGTGCTTCAGGAATTTCAGGCTGATAAACCTGATCGCTGTCCAGCGGGGAAACTGTTTGTTCCTGATAGATGGACTAGTAAGGTGATTTCTGAGGTTCATTGTTCTGTGTTGGCTGGTCATCCTGGGATTTTTGGTACCAGAGATTTGGTTGGTAGGTCCTTTTGGTGGCCTTCTTTGTCACGGGATGTGTTTTCTTTTGTGCAGTCCTGTGGGACTTGTGCGCGGGCCAAGCCCTGCTGTTCCCACGCTAGTGGCTTGCTTTTGCCTTTGCCGGTTCCTGAGAGGCCTTGGACGCATATTTCTATGGATTTTATTTCAGATCTCCCTGTTTCCCAGAAGATGTCTGTTTTCTGGGTGGTTTGTGATCGGTTTTCTAAGATGGTTCATTTGGTGCCCTTGCCTAAGTTGCCTTCCTCTTCTGATTTGGTCCCGTTGTTTTATCAGCATGTGGTTCGTTTACATGGCATTCCTGAGAATATTGTGTCTGACAGAGGTTCCCAGTTTGTTTCTAGGTTTTGGCGGTCCTTTTGTGCTAGGATGGGCATTGATTTGTCTTTTTCTTCCGCATTTCATCCTCAGACAAATGGCCAAACAGAGCGAACTAATCAGACTTTGGAAACTTATTTGAGATGCTTTGTGTCTGCTGATCAGGATGATTGGGTGGCTTTCTTGCCATTGGCCGAGTTTGCCCTTAATAATCGGGCTAGTTCGGCTACTTTGGTTTCACCCTTCTTTTGTAATTTTGGTTTCCATCCTCGTTTTTCTTCAGGGCAGGTTGAGCCTTCTGATTGTCCTGGTGTGGATTCTGTGGTGGACAGGTTGCAGCAGATTTGGACTCATGTGGTAGACAATTTGACGTTGTCTCAGGAGAAGGCTCAACGTTTTGCTAACCGTCGTCGGTGTGTTGGTCCCCGGCTTCGGGTTGGGGATTTGGTCTGGTTGTCTTCCCGTCATGTTCCTATGAAGATTTCTTCCCCTAAGTTCAAGCCTCGGTTTATTGGTCCTTATAAGATTTCTGAGATTATCAATCCTGTGTCTTTTCGTTTGGCACTTCCAGCCTCTTTTGCCATCCATAATGTTTTCCATAGATCTTTATTGCGGAGATATGTGGTGCCTGTTGTTCCCTCTGTTGATCCTCCTGCCCCGGTGTTGGTTGATGGGGAGTTGGAGTATGTGGTTGAGAAAATTTTGGATTCTCGTTTTTCGAGGTGGAGGCTTCAGTATCTTGTCAAGTGGAAGGGTTATGGCCAGGAGGATAATTCTTGGGTTGTTGCCTCCGATGTTCATGCGGCTGATTTGGTTCGTGCTTTTCATTTGGCTCATCCTGATCGGCCTGGGGGCTCTGGTGAGGGCTCGGTGACCCCTCCTCAAGGGGGGGGTACTGTTGTGAATTCTGCTCTTGGGCTCCCTCCGGTGGTTATAAGTGGTACTGCTGCTCCTTTGGATTTCAGCAGTCATCAGGTGCTTTCACTTATTACCAATTCTGACTGGGCTATTTAGTCTGGCCAGATCCTTTGGTTAGTGCCAGTTGTCCATTGTTCCTGGGTGGATTCACATCTCTTCCTGGATTCTCCTGCTTATCTGTTCAAATCATCAAAGATAAGTCCTGGCTTGGTTTTTGCAGTCCACATACTGTGGACTATATTGTTCAGTGCATTTCTATGTTTTTCTTGTCCAGCTTTGTCAGTGTGGATTTATTTAGTCAAGCTGGAAGCTCTGGAGAAGCAGATTTTCCCTCCATGCCTTTAGTTAGGTGTGGAGATTTTTGTATTATCTGTGGTGGATTTTTCTAGTGATTTTTAATACTGACCGCATAGTACTCTGTCCTATTCTGTCTATTTAGCTAGATTGGCCACCTTTGCTAAATCCTGTTTTCAGTCTGCGTATGTTTTTTCCCTCTCCTCTCACAGACAATATATGTGGGGGGCTGTCTATCTTTTGGGGATTTTCTCTGAGGCAAGATAGTTTTCCGTTTCTATCTATAGGGGTAATTAGTTCTCCGGCTGTGTCGAGGTGTCTAGGACTGGTAGGTACATCCCACGGCTACTGCTAGTTGCGGTGTTAAGTTCAGGGTCTGCGGTCAGTACAGGTACCACCTCCTCCAGAGCACGTCTGATGCTGCTCCTAAGCCACCAGATCATAACACTCCCCCGCCGCATTGAACTATACCGGCATTTGCCGGTACAGGTCAAAGCGATGATGGAGGAGACAGCGTCAGCTAACTTTCCCTCTCCCATCATTCTGCGCTCTGCCTCTGACACACTGCGGGTGCGCGCACACTCATTGTGTGCCAGCCGGCAGGGCAGCCTCTGAGACAGAAGCAGGGGCCATTGCAGGCACGAGGAGAGGTAAGGAGTGTTTTTTTGTTTTTTTACTGGACTGTGGGGCCATTCTCGGGGGGGAGAGATGCGAGCTGTGTTATATACTATGTGGGCTGTATTATATACTACGTGGCTGTGCTATATACTACACGGTCTGTGTTATACTATGTGGCTGGGCTGTGTTATACTATGTGGCTGGGCTGAATACTACGTGGGCTGTGCTGTATACTACGTGGCTGTGTTATATACTATGTGGGCTGTGTTATACTACGTGGTTGTGCTCTATATTATGTGGGCTGTGTTATATACTACGTGGGTTGTGTTATACTACGTGGCTGTGCTACATACTACGTGGCTGTGCTATATACTATGTAGCTGTGCTATATACTATGTAGCTGTGCTATATACTATGTGGCTGTGCTATATACTACGTGGGCTGTGTTATATACTACATGGGCTGTGCTATATACTACGCGGGCTGTGCTATATACTACACAGGCTGTGCTATATACTACACGGGCTGTGTTATATACTATATACCAAAGAAAAACCACTTGAAGAAATATGAATATATATAAAAACCAAAAATAATCACAAAAACAAGTATATTCAAAATATAAATAAATTTATTAAGGACACCAATCCAATTTAACACACAAAATGATTAAAAAACACATATGACAAATCTAAAAAACAAGGGGAACAGAGCACCACCTATAATCTGAATAAATTACCAAAATAGCATACAATGCTATACAAATCCAACTATCATAAATAGGGAAGCATACATTTCATATTATCAATCTCATAATTTATAAAGTGCTTACAAGTATATATCAAAGTCCAAGTTGTATAATATAGCATGCATAAATAACAGGGTACACATAGCCCCAAAATATCTTATAAAGTGCACATAAATAAATCATCTATAGTAATCCCTAATAGGAAAAAATAGCTACAACTAAATACATCCATATACTAACCAGGATTCATTTCCAACGTGGTGCTGCTGCTACCCCACACTCCAACGCGCGTTTCACACGTTGCTTCGTCACTCCCTGATGGGGGGACTATGGGGGAGGCTGTGTTATATACTATGTGGCTGTGTTATATACTATCGGGGTGTATATTATATTCTATGGGGGAGGCTTTGTTATATACTATGGGGTACACTATATTCTATGGGGAGGCTGTGTTATATACTATGGGGGGATACATTATATTCTATGGGGGGCTACATTATATGCTATGTGGAGGTGGGCTTTATTATATTCTATGGTGGGCTACATTATATTCCATGGGGGCTGTATTAGATTTTATGAGGGATGATTGTATCATACTCTTTGATGGGGCTACATTATATTCTATGGTGAGGTGGGCTGTATTATATTCTATTCGGGGCTACATTATATTCTATGGGGGCTGTATCATATTTATATTCTATGAGGGGTGATTGCATCATACTCTATGAGGGGGCTACATTATACTATATGAGCGGGGTTGCATTATCTTCTATGGAGGGTTACATTATACTCTGTGGGGTGGCTGCATTATACTCTGTGGGGTGGTGGTTGCATTATACTCTGTGGGGTGGTGGCTGCATTATACTATATGTGGGCTGCATTATACTGTATCGAGGACTATGGGGAATACATTATACTATATGAAAAACTATGGGATGCATTATACTATGGGAAATGAATTGTACTACATTGATGACTATGGCGGTGCATTATACAATATGGAGCACTGTGAGGAATGTATTATGCTATATGGAGGACTATGAGGAGTGTATTATACTATGTGGAGGACTGATATTCAAAAAGGAGAAGCATTGGAGTTTTTTGGCTACATTTCTGTAACAACCTTTATTTGCATTGATATGTGGAGGACTGAGCAGTGTATTTTAATATATGTAGGGCTATGAGGAGTGTATTATACTATATGGAAGACTATGGGAAGTGTATAATACTATATGGAGGACTAAGGAGTGTATTATACTATATGGAGGACTATGGGGCACATTATAATATGTGGATGACTATGGGGTGTATTACACTAAACAAGTAAAATGCTGCATATTCATCGAGTGATTGGATTGTTTATGCTGGAACAAAAATCATTGTTCTCAGCAGCACATCGCCTGTGTAAACTGTAGATGTGCTGCTGATAACATGATACTGTATGGTGATCTGTTAGTGATCTACTAGTGATAATTCTGTCCCCATCATTATTCTTCAGCCGGTGTAAAGAGGCTGGGAAACAAGCGCTGAATGACTTCAATATTGTCGATCACACTCATTTAGCAGCCTGAACTCAGCGCATGTAAATACAACCGAAATGCTTCTGTGTGATATGCAATATGTTAGCATTTGGGTCCCCATTTTAAACTTTGCCTAGGGCCCCACTTTGCCTAAAACTGGCCCTGCTCAGCACCCCTGGTACCTCCAGTATTAGATCAGGAAAACAGGGTGGACAGCAGTGTGACTCTTCTTACCTCAGCACCCCTGGTATCTCCAGTAATAGATGAGAATACACATCTTCCTACTGCAGATGCTTCCAGGCATCAGTCTAGGACAGGGTTCTGTCAGTGTAACAAGACGGCAGCCATTTTAATATGCAGTGCCTTGAAAAAGTATTCATACCCCATGAACTTTTCAAATTTAGATTTGTAAAACAGTTTGAAAACCATGCACTATTTCCTTTAGACTTCACAAATACGTACTGCTTTTTGTTGACATATCACGTAGAATCCCAAAACACATTTAAGTTTGTGGAAAAGTTCACGGGATATGAACACATTTTTTCAAGGCACTGTACAATAGTAATTACCTTGCTAGACAAAATAAGTTTGCTAATTGCAATTAGAATTTTTTATTACATTTGTTTGTTATTCTCCATTGTGCAGTGCACCTTTGCTATTTTTCTGGTGCCTCTTACTCTACATTGTGATACATTTATAAATCTGTCTCTCAGTGTATATCTTAAAGAAAAAAAATTAAAGAATTTTGCAACATCCAGGCCCTTCTTATTGTGTTAGCTTTGAATTCCGAAGTCTCACGAGCTTTAACTTATGGGAAACAAAGTTGAGTATCACATTGTGAAGTGTTCACCTGAAGTCATCACTTTTATACTGTACATATGGCGTGCGTGTTTGTGCCTTGATCACTCCTGCTTTGCGTTGCTAAATAAAGTCCTCGGTGGATTCCAGAATTATGGAGGTTATGAAGATTCTGTTCTTCAGTCATTCTGTTTATAGCAGTCAGTTCTGTCACATTTACCCACCCCTTGAAATGTCACAGGATTACATGATTCATATTTCTTTCATCTCTCGTTTCCTACATTCGAACATTTCTGTTCCTGTTGTGTTTATCCATCTGTGCATATGTGTCTCTATAAACAATATGTAAGACTCATCAATCTATGCGACTGCACACCCTTCAAAATATTGGCAAAAGTTATGGTCATTTCTAATTTCTTTACATTAAAATTCGCAAAACTTTTAAAATAGATACACAATAAGACCTCATTCAGACATCATTGATTTTTCCCGTACGAAAAAAAGGACCAATTTTTATCACTGTTTGATCATTGTTAGCTTTTACCATTAGTGTTTCATTTTTTATTATTTTTTTTTGCACATGAGAAGTTTTCTCAATCAAATATAAAAATCAGACAGCCCACCGATGGCATTCACGTTCTGTCTGATTTTTTCACAGACCTCTAGACTTTCCTTGACAAATTTGATCCGTGACTCAGATTAAAATCGGACATGTCCTCGTGCTTTCGTGCAGATGACTCCGTCTGCAAAAATACATGGACATGTGAGCTGCCCCATAGACTGCAATGGGTAGGAATTAAATCCATTAAGAACACACACAGAACTCGTACATGAAAAACTGATGTCTGGACAAAGGCTTGTCATCTACAGATTTTTCCTAGTGGAAAGGAAAGCAAGCAGTTACTCATATCAGACAATTCCAATAAATCACCAAGGGTTCGCTCACATGAGCTTATACAGCGGACGAGTGCTATTCGAAGTTTTATCATATAGTACTCTGACCAATGTTATTCTAGTGAAGATCCGTATTTTTTTTTCTTATTTGGTGTGAGAAAAAAAATTGCAGCATGATGTGAGTGGCTCCCCAAATTGGAGGACGTGCACCCATACAAGTCTATGGGTGCGTGGGAAAAATTGGACTGCACTCGGATGTCATCTGAGTGTATACTGATTTACGTGTACACAGACAATGGAGAAGATGGAGGAATTATATGTCTAGGTTTTCTGGCACCAAGGGCAAGAATTCAGTTTTCGCGCCCACGCCTCCCCCCCAGCACATATACGATGTGCGCATTTAGGCAAGTGCCGACGACCTGCTCACCCTAATTCAATGTTCAGTGAAAAACTGAGAGAAGCAGAAGAGAAGCTCGGGCTTCAGTTTATAATTAAAGGGTGCGTAGAAGGTTTGAGGTGAAAGTCTGCAGTCACAATAGCTGCAGGCATCTGAATTCTCACAGTGCATGCACTGCACACTTTTAGGATTCTCCCTTGCACAAGTATGAGATTTGCATCCTTCTTGCCACATTCCGACTAGACATGCCCGGCATCGCTCAATTCATTTTCACTGAGTGAGGCCACGCATGTCTAGTCAGTACGTGACCAAATGTATGCAAATTGCCATCACCAGAGAATCCTGACAGCGTGCAGTGCACACTGTGAGAATTAAGAAGTCTGCAGTCAGATAGGATGACTGCAGACTAGTGATGAGCGAGTATACTCATTGCTCAGGTGGTCTCCAAGTATTTGTGAGTGCTCGGAGATTTAGTTGTTGTCCATGCAGCTGCATGACTTACGGCTGCTAGCCAGCCTGAGTAAATGTGGGGGTTGCCTGGTTGCTAGGGAATCCCCACATGTATTCAAGCTGTCTAGCAGCCGCAAATCATGCAGCTGCGTCAACAAAAACTAAATCTCCAAGCATGCCGAAATACTCAGAGACCCACAGTAAATTCACTCCCCAGTAAACACCACTTACACCCAGTAAATACCCCACTGTTGTGAATTAGACTTTTTGGCTCCCTCTTGTGGACACTAGTGGTATGACTCTGGGATTGTCTTTTTTCTGTTTGGCACTCACCTGGGTCGTTAGTCCAGGGGTGTCGCTATATTAACTTCCTGGATCCTTAGTCCAGTGCCTGGCATCGTTGTAATCAGATCCTTCTGTTGCTCCTGTCTGCTGGTCCTGGCTCTTGCAAAATTAAGCTAAGTCTTGCTTCTTTGTTTTTTGAGTTACTTGCTTTGCTACTATTTTTGTCCAGCTTGTACTAAATGTGATTTCTGACCTTGCTGGAAGCTCTAGGGGGCTGGTGTTCTCCCCCCCGGCCGTTAGACGGTTCGGGGGTTCTTGAATATCCAGCGTGGATATTTTAATAGGGTTTTTGCTGACCATATAAGTCATCTTACTTATTCTGCTATTAGCTATTGGGCCTCTCTTTGCTAAATACCTAGCTCATTCTTATGTTTGTCTTTTCCTCTTACCTCACCGTTATTATTTGTTGGGGGCTTGTATCCAACTTTTGGGGTCTTTTCTCTGGAGGCAAGAAAGGTCTTTCTTTTCCCTTCTAGGGTTAGTTAGTTCTCCGGTTGGTGCGAGACGTCTAGAACCAACGTAGGCACGTTCCCCGGCTACTTCTATTTGTGGTGCTAGGATTAGATATATGGTCAGCCCAGTTACCACTGCCCTATGAGCTGGTTTTTTGTGTTTGCAGACTTGGTATTGATTCCTGAGACCCTCTGCCATTGGGGTCACAACACCCCACACACACTAAATACCCCCATACACACTAAATTTACACACATAGTAAATGCACCCCCCCAGTAAACACTACCTAAACCCAGTAAATACACCCCTTTGAAATAAATACTCCACCAAGCAGTAAATACACCCATCTTCGGTGTCTTCAGCCCCAGTGTGGAGCACTTACCACCAGTGTTCGCCTCTGCTGTGCTGGTGAGTGACGTCAGCCGCGTGATTACATGACATGATCACACTGCTGGTGTCGCTCTGACCCAGTGGGCAGTTAGACGCGACTCAAGTACAATTGATTTCTGGGAGCTAGCACACTGCAGTTTCTCTGTGCCAGCTGTCAGCTTGACAGCTGGCTCAGAGAACTGCCAACTGCCAGTTCAGGGAGCGGAAGAATGCTGCCAGGGGTTGCACTTCAGACCACTGCATTAGGTGGCCCGACTGTGCCCCCTTGCCAGCTGCGCCCAAGGCACTTGCTCCAGTTGCCCCACCCCAGATACGCCTCTGTTCTGGCTTGCAAAATGGACATATCGTGGATCCATCGGCTCAAATATTCTTAAAAACATATATACAGTCTATATATACATATATGTAAGTGAGACACACATATATATACATATATTTATATTTAATTCAGCGCTAGATAGCAGAAAAGCCTGTAATTCAATTGCCTGCTTTTCCTATCTCCTTCACAAACCCGACAGGATATGAGATATGATTTACATACAGTAAACCATCTCATATCCCTTCTTTTATTACATATTCCTCTTTACTAATGTAAGAAGTGTCTTTGTGTAAAATTTGGGGGCTCTAGCTATTAAATTAAAGGGTTAAATCCCGGAAAAAATTGGCGTGGGCTCCCGTGCAATTTTCTCCGCCAGAGTGGGAAAGCCAGTGACTGAGGGCAGATATTAATAGCCTAGAGAGGGCTATTGCCCCCCCCCCTGGCTAAAAACATCTGCCCCCAGCCACCCCAGAAAAGGCACATCTGTAAGATGCGCCTATTCTGGCACTTAGCCTCTCTCTTCCCACTCCCCTGTAGCGGTGGGATATGGGATAATGAAGGGTTAATGTCACCTTGCTATTGTAAGGTGACATTAAGCCAGGTTAATAATGGAGAGGCGTCAATTATGACACATATCCATTATTAATCCAATAGTACGAAATGGTTAATAAAACACACACATTATTAAAAAGTATTTTAATGAAATAAAGACACATGGTGTTTTAAAATTTTATTATACTCTTAATCCACCTGAAGACCCTTGTCACCTGAAATAAAGTTAAAAAAACAAACAACAATATTCCATACCTTCCGTCGTTACAGTCTTGTCCCACGCTGTAAATCCATCTGAAGGGGTTAAATCATTTTACACCCAGGAGCTCTGCTAATGCAGCTGTGCTCCTGGCTGTAAAGCTTGGTGAATGAATGGAACGCAGGGGAATGTACTGTAGTTACCTCGAGTCGCAGTGATGCACCCTCTGCTCGATGAACTCATATGAACTCGAGCATGGGAACTTTTCAGAATATTTTCCCACGGGTGTAAAATGATTTAACCCCTTCAGATGGATTTACAGCGTGGGAGAAGACTGTAATGACGGAAGGTATGGAATATTGTTGTTTGTTTTTTTTCAACTTTATTTCAGGTGACAAGGGTCCTCAGGTGGATTAAGAGTATAATAAAATATTAAAACACCATGTGTCTTTATTTCATTAAAATACTTTTTAATAATGTGTGTGTGTTTTATTAACCATTTCGTACTATTGGATTAATAATGAATAGGTGTCATAATTGACGCCTCTCCATTATTAACCTGGCTTAATGTCACCTTACAATAGCAAGGTGACATTAACCCTTCATTACCCCATATCCCACCACTACAGGGGAGTGGGAAGAGAGAGGCTAAGTGCCAGAATAGGCGCATCTTACAGATGTGCATTTTCTGGGGTGGCTGGGGGCAGATGTTTTTAGCCGGGGGGGCAATAACCATGGTCCCTCTCTAGGTTATTAATATCTGCCCTCAGTAACTGGCTTTCCCACTCTGGCGGAGAAAATTGTGCAGGAGCCCACGCCAATTTTTTCCGGGATTTGACCCTTTAATTTAATAGCTAGAGACCCCAAATTTTACACAAAGACACTTCTTACATTAGTAAAGAGGAATATGTAATAAAAGAAGGGATATGAGATGGTTTACTGTATGTAAACCATGTCTCATATCCGGTCGGGTTTGTGAAGGAGATAGGAAAAGCCAGCAATTGAATTACCGGCTTTTCTGCTATCTAGCGCTGAATTAAATATAAATATATGTATAAGTATGTGCCTCACTGACATATATATATATATATATATATATATATATATATATATATATATAGACTGTATATATGTTTTTAAGAATATTTGAGCCGATGGATCCATGATATGTCCATTTTGCAAGCCTGCGAGAAAAAAATCGCCGTACGGAAGCCATACGGATGACACATGGATAAATTTGTGCGTAAAAATCGCATCCTCGCATTGAATACGGAACAGTGTTTTGGGGACAATTACTGTGTATTACGGCTGTATAAAACGGACCGTATTTACTTACGACTAGTGTGACGTCGGCCTAAGCTGACACTCGGCTCAAACTCAGATCAGAGTTTGAGCTGAAAACCATTAGCATAATCGAGTCGATTCTCTCGCATCAATGCACGTGTGACCACAGCCGATTACTGTAAGTCCGATTTATCAATATGTCATAAAGATCCTGATTTCTGCCAAAATAGAGGCCCTGGCTTATTATTGCATTTTGCACCTTTTTAGGCTAGTGTTTTGATTGTTTTCACCTGTTTTTCATTTATGCATTATTGTTCTTTTAATGTGTGCCTTTTTTAGTTTATGTTATATGTGCTCACCTGGTTTTTTTTATTTATTTTGCTTTGACTTTCATGATGTTTTTGTCTGATTTTAACTTTTAAGAAGTTGCAAAATTTTTGTACAAATGTACTCGAGTTTACCCTCCCCAGAAGTGATTTTATGTACTACTACAAATATAGTTGCAGAATTTTCATCATTTTACCTCAAAAATTGTGACTTTTTGCACTAAAGTCACAAAAAGATTAAAGATAAAATAAAGAAAATGTTTGATTTTGTGTAAAATTCACAATGTGCGCCATATAAGTCAAATTAAGAATGATGATTTGAGCCATTTGTCTTTTATAAGGAGCATTAGGATAAGTTCACATGCGCACATAAATTATCGTCCTTTTTCCATCCATAAAAAAATACATATTTTTCAACAGCATTGTCATCTGTCTTTACACATCAATAATTGATAAATTATCAAAATCCAAATACAGTTTTCTATGTTGATAATGGCAATGGATCTGTGATATAAAAAAAAGGATGCCATACGGATGGTGTCCTTATGGCATGCATTTTTAACACGGTTTAATGACTAAATCTGATCTGAAAAATGGATTAGAGAAATGCATGCTGCGATTTTTTTACTTGGACCCAAAAAGTTAATATAAACTAACCCATTAACTTGCATTGGTCGATATGCTGCCTGTAGTCTGTCACTTGTACATATGGACAGCATCCAGATATATAATGCACTTGTATTCACAAAATATCTCAGGAACACAGGCTACAGTTTTTTGGGGGTGTTCACAAAAAGCAAGAAACGCCACATTTGCAGGGCCTTGAAAAAGTATTCATGCCCCGTGAAGATTTCCACAATTTTTCACGTCACACCTACAAACTTAAATATATTTTATTGGGATTTGATGTGATATACCAACACAAAGTAGCACGTATTTGGGAAGTGTAAAGGAAATGATGCATGGCGTTCTAATTATAGTAAATAAATAAATCTGAAAATTGTGTATATGTATTTAGTCCATCTGTGTGTAACATAAGAGAAAAAATGAGCAAAAACCCTGCTGTAAATAAGTAAAAAGCAAAAGGTGCATCTAAATAACACAGAGTTTTTAGTAATACTGTTTTTGATCAAAAATAGCACAAAAGCCATCCCACCTCGTCAAGGTAACTCTGGTCGGGACAGTCCTACACTGTCTAATACTAAAAATCTTACCATGTGTCAATGTTGACCTCACTGTGAATAAGGGCAGACATCAGGACTAGGCCCAACCAGTAGAATACCAGCCTGAGGGAGCTTTATATACTATCTCCAGCTCAGAAAAGGGTGGCCACACCCCGGTTTGCACAGAATGCAATAATACAAAGAAAAAAACACAAAAATTGAACTTAACTTAAGTTGGTACACATGCAGCACATAAACGCATGTTCACATTGGCCATAATAAGGAAGTGTAGGACTGTCCCGATCAAAGTTACCTTGTCATGTTTTATGGCCAATGTGAACATGCGTTTATGTGCTGCATGTGTAACAACTTAAGTCAAGCTCAATTTTTGTGTTTTTTTCTGTGCGTAACATAGTCTCAGTATAAGTACAGCTGTTCTGTGAAGGCCTCGGAGGTTTGTTTGAAAACATTAGGGATCAAACAGCATCATGAACACCAGAAGCAGGGTTAGGTTATAAAAAATTAGCCCAAGCTCTGAGCATCTCACGGTGCACTGTTCAATCCATCATCCAGAAATGGAAGGAGTATGGCACAACTGCAAACTTACCAGGACAAGGCCGTCCACCTAAACTGACATCCCAAGCAAGGAGAGCATTAATTAGAGAAGCAGCCAAGAGACCCATGGTCACGCTAGAGGAGCTGCAGAGATCCACAGCTCAGGTGGGAGAATCTATCCACAGCACAACCAGTAAGCTATGTTTCCACAATGAGTTTTTGATGAGTTTTTAATGCTGCATATTTTTGAAAAAATGCAAGTAACCTCTTTAATTGGTGCAGAAATTATGCAGAAAATCTGCAACATCAAAAACTCATTGTGGGAACATAGCCTTAGGCTTCATTCACACGTCAGTATTTTGCATCAGTGTTTGTATGCCAAAAACAGGAGTGAAACTTACAGAAATAAACTATAATTGAAAGAGTGACACATGTTCTGTGTTTTGGAGACACTCCTAGTTTTGGCATACAAACACTGATGAAACACCGATTCATAAATACTGATGTGTGGATGAGGCCTTAGTCTCATACTCCACAAATCTGGCCTTTATGGAAGAGTGACAAGAAGAAAGCCATTTTTGCATGCAAGTCATAAGCCTTGTTTTCAGTTTGCAAAATGCCATGTATGGAACACAGCTAGCATGTGGGAGATGGTGCCCTGGTCAGATGAGACAAAAATAGAACATTTTAAACTACATGCAGAACGCTATGTGTGGTAGAAAACTAACCCTGTACATCACCCTGAAAACACCATCCCTATGGTCAAACATGGTGGTAGCAGAATAATGCTGTAGGTATGCTTTTTTTTCAACAGGGACGGGGAAGCTGGTCAGAGTTGATGAGAAGATGAATAAATGAATCTAAATACAGGGCAATCTTGGAGGACGCTGTTAAACGCTAAAAAAGGCTTGAGACTGGGGTGTAGGTACACCTTCCAGCAGGACAATAACCCTAAACATAGTGTCAGTTACAATGGAATCCTTTAGATCAAAGCATATTCATGTGTGTAAATGTCCCAGTCAAAGTCCAGACCTAAATCCCATTCAGAATCTGTGGCCAGACTTGAAAAATTATGTTCACAGATGCTTTCCTTCCAATCTGACTGAGCTACAGCTACTTTGTGAAGAAGAGTGAGCAAAATTTCAAGCTCTACATGTGCAAAGCTAGTAGAGACGTATTCCAAAAGACTTGCAGCAGTAATTTCAGCAAAAGGCAGTCCTACAAAGTATTGACTCGGGGTGTTGAATACAAATGCATGACAGAATTTTCAGATTTATATTTTTTAAATATTTAGAAAACCATGTATCATTTCCTTCACACTTCACAAACTATTTCTACTTTGTTGGTATATCCCATAGAATCCCACTAAAATACATTTAGGCATGTGATTGTATCATGAAAACATGAGGAAAGGTTCATGGGGTTCACTGTCTGGGATTCAAATGGGACCAGTGCTTATCTCACATTTGTAAAACCAAAATTGGAGAATATTCAATGCTGGGATCAAGTATCAAAAGTGAAACTCTTGATAGGGCCTCATTCAGACATCCATTTTTCTCATGTACGAGAAAAACAGACCTATTCTTTTGATCAGAGTGTCATCTTTTTTTCTTCAACTTGGAGAAAAAGAAAAGTGTTTCCACCTGCTCCTATGTAACAGTTTGTGAAAATCAGACTACACGCAATTAACATCCGAGTGCATTGCAGTTTTTTCACAGACCCATTGATTCAAAATTCAACCCTTGAATCAAAATCGGACATGTCTCTGAAATTTTCCGTGGATTGCTAAGTTTGCAAAAAATCATGAAAGATTATCAAAGGTACAATTGCTATCCATGAAAAACACAGATAGCACACGTCCGTTAAAGCGGGCGGTCTGAATGAGGTCTAACATAGCATAGTAGTAGTGTTCCAGTTTTGTTAGGAGCATATAAAACATATCAAAACAATTAAAGAAATGAGTTCTGTTATAGATATAATTGAATAATAAAAACCTATCAAGTTCTCATAGTTATCATAGTGAGTACTGAAGCAAAGCTAGCACTCTATTAACCTCTGCATGACCCAATCCCCCTGCTGTGAAGAGGTAATTAAAGTTGGTTTCTGATGATGGAGACACAAGTCCCATCCCCAGCTTGCCTAATAATCTGTAAGGTGCCATATTTAACAAACAGACTGATGTGAGCTCCTTGGTTCCACTCAAATTATGAATATTGAGGTTTTTTATGAACACACAGGGTCCTACAGTTATGAAAGGCATATTTTGGGGTCTTGACGAATTGGTGAATGTAACACATTGTCTTATGTCACTGGGAGTTTGAGACAACACCTTTAAAATTAAGAAGTAAGAAATAAGAAGTAAGATGGATGATGCAATCCATGCCATGTTTCCTGTTGTGAAATTGGATTCTGGGCTCCCCCGGTGGCCACTTGTGGAATTGTACTTGTGTGCATCATCCCCTCTGTTCACCTGCTCCTATCAGGATGTGGGAGTCGCTATATAACCTTGCTCCTCTGTCAGTTTCATGCCGGTCAACAATGTAATCAGAAGCCTTTCTGTGCATGTTCCTGCTACTAGACAACTCCCAGCTAAGTTGGACTTTTGTCCTTGTGTGTTTTTGCATTTTGTTCCTGTTCACAGCTGCTGTTTCGTTACTGTGTCTGGAAAGCTCTTGTGAGCGGAAATTGCCACTCTGGTGTTATGAGTTAATGCTAGAGTCTTAAAGTAATTTCTGGATGGTGTTTTGATAGGGTTTTCTGCTGACCATGAAAGTGCCCTTTCTGTCTTCTTTCTATCTAGTAAGCGGACCTCGATTTTTGCTAAACCTATTTTCATACTACGTTTGTCATTTCATCTAAAATCACCGCCAATATATGTGGGGGCCTCTGTCTGCCTTTTGGGAAAATTTCTCTAGAGGTGAGCCAGGACTGTCTTTTCCTCTGCTAGGATTAGGTAGTTCTCCGGCTGGCGCTGGGCATCTAGGGATAAAAAAACGTAGGCATGCTACCCGGCCACTTCTAGTTGTGCGGCAGGTTTAGTTCATGGTCAGTATAGTTTCCATCTTCCAAGAGCTAGTTCTCATATATGCTGGGCTATGTTCTCTCGCCATTGAGAATCATGACAGTTTGACCGGCCCAAAAAAAAAGGGTTAAATTACTGGCTGAGAAAGGAGAGAAAAAAGAAGTCTGCTACAATTTTTTTTTTTTTTTTTCTCTTCTAGTTCTGAGTGTGCTCTTAATTGAATCACTTGCTAGTCTGCCTATACTGCAGCCTTCCTCTCTTTCTCTCCTTCTTATCCTTGAATGGCTCTGTGTTCACCTGTTTCAAATGGATCTTCAGAGTGTAGCTACAGGTTTGAATAATCTCGCCACAAAGGTACAAAATTTGCAAGATTTCGTTGTTCATGCACCTATGTCTGAGCCTAGAATTCCTTTGCCTGAATTCTTCTCGGGGAATAGATCTCACTTTCAAAATTTTAAAAATAATTGCAAATTGTTTTTGTCCCTGAAGTCTCGCTCTGCCGGAGACCCTGCACAGCAGGTCAGGATTGTAATTTCCTTGCTCCGGGGCGACCCTCAAGACTGGGCTTTTGCACTGGCACCAGGGGATCCTGCGTTGCTCAATGTGGATGCGTTTTTTCTGGCCTTGGGGTTGCTTTATGAGGAACCTCATTTAGAGCTTCAGGCGGAAAAGGCCTTGATGTCCTTGTCTCAGGGGCAAGATGAAGCTGAAATATACTGCCAAAAATTCCGCAAATGGTCTGTGCTTACTCAGTGGAATGAGTGCGCCCTGGCGGCGATTTTCAGAGAAGGTCTCTCTGATGCCATTAAGGATGTTATGGTGGGGTTCCCTGTGCCTGCGAGTCTGAATGAGTCCATGACGATGGCTATTCAGATCGATAGGCGTCTGCGGGAGCGCAAACCTGTGCACCATTTGGCGGTGTCTACTGAGAAAACGCCAGAAAATATGCAATGTGATAGAATTCTGTCCAGAAGCGAGCGGCAGAATTTTAGACGAAAAAATGGGTTGTGCTTCTATTGTGGTGATTCAACTCATGTTATATCAGCATGCTTTAAGCGTACTAAGAAGCCTGACAAGTCTGTTTCAATTAGCACTTTACAGTCTAAGTTTATTCTATCTGTGACCCTGATTTGTTCTTTGTCATCTATTACCGCGGACGCCTATGTCGACTCTGGCGCTGCTTTGAGTCTTATGGATTGGTCCTTTGCCAAAAGCTGTGGGTATGATTTGGAGCCATTGGAGGCTCCGATACCTCTGAAAGGGATTGACTCCACCCCATTGGCTAGTAATAAACCACAATACTGGACACAAGTGACTATGCGTGTTAATCCGGATCACCAGGAGGTTATTCGCTTTCTGGTGCTGTATAATCTACATGATGTTTTGGTGCTGGGATTGCCATGGCTGCAATCTCATAACCCAGTCCTCGACTGGAGAGCTATGTCTGTGTTAAGCTGGGGATGTAAAGGAACTCATGGGGACGTACCTTTGGTTTCCATTTCATCATCTATTCCCTCTGAGATTCCTGAATTCTTGTCTGACTTTCGTGACGTTTTTGAAGAACCCAAGGTTGGTTCACTACCTCCGCACCGGGAGTGCGATTGTGCCATAGACTTGATCCCGGGTAGTAAATACCCTAAGGGTCGTTTATTTAATCTGTCTGTGCCTGAACACGCGGCTATGCGAGAATATATAAAGGAGTCCTTGGAAAAGGGACATATTCGTCCTTCGTCATCTCCCTTAGGAGCCGGTTTTTTCTTTGTGTCTAAGAAAGACGGCTCTTTGAGGCCGTGTATTGATTATCGACTTTTGAATAAAATCACGGTTAAATATCAATATCCGTTACCACTGCTTACTGATTTGTTTGCTCGTATAAAGGGGGCCAAGTGGTTCTCTAAGATTGATCTCCGTGGGGCGTATAATTTGGTGCGAATCAAGCAGGGGGATGAGTGGAAAACCGCATTTAATACGCCCGAGGGCCATTTTGAGTATTTGGTGATGCCTTTTGGTCTTTCAAATGCCCCTTCAGTCTTCCAGTCCTTTATGCATGACATTTTCCGCGATTATTTGGACAAATTTATGATTGTGTATCTGGATGATATTCTGATTTTTTCGGATGACTGGGACTCTCATGTCCAGCAGGTCAGGAGGGTTTTTCAGGTTTTGCGGTCTAATTCCTTGTGTGTGAAGGGTTCTAAGTGTGTTTTTGGGGTTCAAAAGATTTCCTTCTTGGGATACATTTTTTCCCCCTCTTCCATCGAGATGGATCCTGTCAAGGTTCAGGCTATTGGTGATTGGACGCAACCCTCTTCTCTTAAGAGTCTTCAGAAATTTTTGGGCTTTGCTAACTTTTATCGTCGATTTATTGCTGGTTTTTCTGATGTTGTAAAACCATTGACTGATTTGACTAAGAAGGGTGCTGATGTTGCTGATTGGTCCCCTGATGCTGTGGAGGCCTTTCGGGAGCTCAAGCGCCGCTTTTCTTCCGCCCCAGTGTTGCGTCAGCCTGATGTTGCTCTTCCTTTTCAGGTTGAGGTCGACGCTTCTGAAATCGGAGCTGGGGCGGTGTTGTCGCAGAGAAGTTCCGACTGCTCCGTGATGAGACCTTGTGCTTTTTTTTCCCGTAAATTTTCGCCCGCCGAGCGGAATTATGATATTGGGAATCGGGAGCTTTTGGCCATGAAGTGGGCTTTTGAGGAGTGGCGTCACTGGCTTGAGGGGGCCAGACATCAGGTGGTGGTATTGACTGACCACAAAAATTTAATTTACCTTGAGTCTGCCAGGCGCCTGAATCCTAGACAGGCGCGCTGGTCGTTGTTTTTCTCTCGGTTTAATTTTGTGGTGTCTTACCTACCGGGTTCTAAGAATGTTAAGGCGGATGCCCTTTCTAGGAGTTTTGAGCCTGACTCCCCTGGTAATTCTGAGCCCACAGGTATCCTTAAAGATGGAGTGATATTGTCTGCCGTTTCTCCAGACCTGCGGCGGGCCTTGCAGGAGTTTCAGGCGGATAGACCTGATCGTTGCCCACCTGGTAGACTGTTTGTTCCTGATGATTGGACCAGTAGAGTCATCTCTGAGGTTCATTCTTCTGCGTTGGCAGGTCATCCTGGAATCTTTGGTACCAGGGATTTGGTGGCAAGGTCCTTCTGGTGGCCTTCCCTGTCACGAGATGTGCGAGGCTTTGTGCAGTCTTGTGACGTTTGTGCTCGGGCCAAGCCTTGTTGTTCTCGGGCTAGTGGATTGTTGTTACCCTTGCCTATCCCGAAGAGGCCTTGGACGCACATCTCGATGGATTTTATTTCGGATCTGCCTGTTTCTCAGAAGATGTCTGTCATCTGGGTGGTGTGTGACCGTTTCTCTAAGATGGTCCATCTGGTTCCCTTGCCTAAGTTGCCTTCTTCTTCCGAGTTGGTTCCTCTGTTTTTTCAAAATGTTGTTCGTTTGCATGGTATTCCGGAGAATATCGTTTCTGACAGAGGGACCCAATTCGTGTCTAGATTTTGGCGGGCATTCTGTGCTAGGATGGGCATAGATTTGTCTTTTTCGTCTGCTTTCCATCCTCAGACTAATGGCCAGACCGAGCGGACTAATCAGACCTTGGAGACATATTTGAGGTGTTTTGTGTCTGCGGATCAGGATGATTGGGTTGCTTTTTTGCCTTTGGCGGAGTTCGCCCTCAATAATCGGGCCAGCTCTGCCACCTTGGTGTCCCCGTTTTTCTGTAATTCGGGGTTTCATCCTCGATTTTCCTCCGGTCAAGTGGAATCTTCGGATTGTCCTGGAGTGGATGCTGTGGTGGAGAGGTTGCATCAGATTTGGGGGCAGGTGGTGGACAATTTGAAGTTGTCCCAGGAGAAGACTCAGCTTTTTGCCAACCGCCGTCGTCGTGTTGGTCCTCGGCTTTGTGTTGGGGACTTGGTGTGGTTGTCTTCTCGTTTTGTCCCTATGAGGGTTTCTTCTCCTAAGTTTAAGCCTCGGTTCATCGGCCCGTACAAGATATTGGAGATTCTTAACCCTGTGTCCTTCCGTTTGGACCTCCCTGCATCCTTTTCGATTCATAATGTTTTTCATCGGTCATTGTTGCGCAGGTATGAGGTACCGGCTGTGCCTTCCGTTGAGCCTCCTGCTCCGGTGTTGGTTGAGGGTGAGTTGGAGTACGTTGTGGAAAAGATCTTGGACTCTCGTGTTTCCAGACGGAAACTCCAGTATCTGGTCAAATGGAAGGGATACGGTCAGGAGGATAATTCTTGGGTCACTTCCTCTGATGTTCATGCCTCCGATCTTGTCCGTGCCTTTCATAGGGCTCATCCTGATCGCCCTGGTGGTTCTGGTGAGGGTTCGGTGCCCCCTCCTTGAGGGGGGGGTACTGTTGTGAAATTGGATTCTGGGCTCCCCCGGTGGCCACTTGTGGAATTGTACTTGTGTGCATCATCCCCTCTGTTCACCTGCTCCTATCAGGATGTGGGAGTCGCTATATAACCTTGCTCCTCTGTCAGTTTCATGCCGGTCAACAATGTAATCAGAAGCCTTTCTGTGCATGTTCCTGCTACTAGACAACTCCCAGCTAAGTTGGACTTTTGTCCTTGTGTGTTTTTGCATTTTGTTCCTGTTCACAGCTGCTGTTTCGTTACTGTGTCTGGAAAGCTCTTGTGAGCGGAAATTGCCACTCTGGTGTTATGAGTTAATGCTAGAGTCTTAAAGTAATTTCTGGATGGTGTTTTGATAGGGTTTTCTGCTGACCATGAAAGTGCCCTTTCTGTCTTCTTTCTATCTAGTAAGCGGACCTCGATTTTTGCTAAACCTATTTTCATACTACGTTTGTCATTTCATCTAAAATCACCGCCAATATATGTGGGGGCCTCTGTCTGCCTTTTGGGAAAATTTCTCTAGAGGTGAGCCAGGACTGTCTTTTCCTCTGCTAGGATTAGGTAGTTCTCCGGCTGGCGCTGGGCATCTAGGGATAAAAAAACGTAGGCATGCTACCCGGCCACTTCTAGTTGTGCGGCAGGTTTAGTTCATGGTCAGTATAGTTTCCATCTTCCAAGAGCTAGTTCTCATATATGCTGGGCTATGTTCTCTCGCCATTGAGAATCATGACAGTTTCCTCTATATAGAAAACTAAAATCATGATAGATAACATGACAGTAAAATATCCCGCCTGGAACCTTAAGGGGCAAAGATATAATGAAATTTGGGAATACCATAATTTATCAAAGACTGAGCCACATCCCATGATCAGCCCTGTTATAAGTCTCTAAAAGGGAGGTATGTGGGCGTAACTTGTTCTAATAAAAGCAAATGTCAAACTATAATCTTTGCCAGTTTTGGGAGATACAGTTCATTGTAGTTCTGTCCATTTCTAAACATGAAGAGCTTCCCTTCATAAGAAACAGAGCCAACCCTGCAACATCAGGGTTAGTACATTTCTTCTGTTTATCCTTTTAATTTGATATAATTGTTTATACTGTATTGTTTTGTCCATTATGTAACATCTTTGTATATTTTTATTTTTTATAAAAACTGCCTACTTTTTGGATTAATTATATAAAATTTAATAGCTTTGATCCTCTTGCTCTATTAACTGCACCCTTGAAGCAATATCCTACCTATAACAGATGTCCAATTGGCCTGTATAAACAATTGGTTGTGGCAGCTAGTTCCTTTTTTATTGTGGAGTTTGGGAGTGACCGTACTAGGGTATATACATATATATATATATATATATATATATATATATATTCCATGCTTTGGAATCGGATGTATATATACTACACTCTCACTGTGAGTTCTCCAATAACTTACCTATTACAGAAAACATGCACGGCCTCGTCCATCACTCGTCAGTCAATTGTGTAATTGTCCTGATGATTGGAGGAAGTGGAGTGCTGTTCCTTGACAAATTGGTAAAATATTGGTGGCTGTGGGATCTGCATGATCTCTCTGATGTTTCCATGGACAAATTGGTGGCAGCGGGGGGATCTGCGTGATCTCTCAGCTGTTATCCTTGACAAATTCATCCATCCTGGCTGAATTTTTTACAGCATTGTATATTGGGGCATTATGGTATTAATGAGATCCCTTTCAGCCAAGTTTCTATGTCTTCCATAATTATAGATTGTGTATACCTAATATGCTTTGTGTAGTTAGGTAATGATCCTCATTTTTTTTCTATTAGGACTGTGAGAAGAAAGGATTTATGAATAAACTGTATGCCATCCAGGAGGTCTGTGTCAGTGTCCAAAGTGTCCTTGATGAAGTAGCTTCCATTGGTGAAAGAATAAAGAAGTAAGTGTCCACAGTATTAACTGACTCATAAGGGCCTTATCATAAGCAAGCTAGTACACAGAGTGGACCTACTAAATTATCAGGCCTCATTCAGACATTCAATAATCACACTTGTACATTATAAATGTGTTTCACAGTTAGAACATTATGTGGTCAATAAAAGTGATGTCACTTGCAGGGGCAGCTCTGGTCTCTGCTCACTCATTCTTTTCTTTCCATGTGCAATGACAGTGCACTCTGTTGCCAGTCGGCAAGAGAGCGAATTGTCACTGTGCACTGAGGAGAACAGTACACAGTGAGAAGATCCTACTTGGCTTCTGTCTTAATTGACAACCGACACATGATCGAAAGATAAGTTTATGACCTTAAATAGATATTTAGGAATAAAATAAAATATAGTTTAGGACCACCTCTTTAATAAATTTTGGTGTACTAGTAAGTTCCACAATTGGATATGGTAAAAAAAATTGTCCTGTGCGGAGATAATATTATAAATGTGCCCCTGCTGTGTACTGTGTAATGGCTGTGTCTGAACATGCAGAGCTGCTCCAGTTCATGGTTGGCACATACCACAGGTACAAGTCTGTGGAGAAAGTATAAGTCAATTATGATACATGCGTATACAGATGAAGCAGCAAGGACTCACAGCTGCTACATTCTCAGGCAACACATTTCCCTGCCTTTTTCATCACAGGAGCCTGTGTTATTTCTGCGTCTTCAATCTTCTGAGCTCATCATAAATTAAATCAGTGACGGAGGAGATCTAGTGTGCACACCTCATAGGACGGAACGTAGCAGGGTCACATGGATAAGATTATCACATCACAAGAACTTTTTTTAACACATCCAATTGTGGAACTCATTATTATTCCAAGAACTATTTATTAAAATGTATTTTGTTCCTGAGAAATATTTGTTCTTGAGAAATGTATTTTGTTCCTTGTCCCTTTAATGATCCAAGTTCTACTAAAGTGAAAAAGACCCTAAACATTTACAGCAGAACATTGATAGGCACTAAAAATAATTAGCAAAAATAACTGTCAATCTGTCATCAGCAGCTTGCTGACTGTTTCCAGTTAGCAGCACAAAGCTCTGAATACAAAGAAAGGTTTTAGATTTTACTTTCAGAGACTATACAATTAATGTCGTTTGAAAGGTTAATTTTCACATATTGACTAGTATCTTATTTTAATTCAGTTGTCTCTGATCAGATTTGGTTAATAATTCATGTTTTATGCGAACAGTGTATATAAAATTCCCATTCTCTATCGGTTATTGTATATGGCTCCACTACAGCCAATATATTAATAGGACTGTGGATGAAATGGTTGATTTATACACATATACATTTGCTGCTGTATGAAGACATGATAGAATGTTATTATTCATGATGAAGAGCTCGACGGTCGATATTCCCAGTTAAGTGTATTATTTCTAGTAAGTGACTTATTGGATATTGAGCAGTGATTAATAGGTGCCATTGTCTGCAATGCTGTTGAGATACAATTTATTTGGCACCATTTATCTCTGCATTTCCTCTCGTGCACATCCAGGAGGAGGGAATGAAGAGTAATAAGCCTACATGTCTCGTTTAGACGTGCGCACTTTATTTGTTATGTCTTTTATTAGATATATGAGAGGATTAGCTTTGTGACTCATGCCATATTTTTCCATGTAGCACATTCAACTGGACGGTCCCATTCTTAACCTGGCTGGCAATTATCGCCCTTTGTGTGCTTACGGCAGTGCTATATTTTATCCCGCTCAGATACATCGTTCTTCTGTGGGGTAGGTAACAGATTGTTTGAGCTATTGATGCCGCTCAGTGATAAGTGCTTTATAAGATAATGACTGATAGAATCAGCAGCTGGAACATCTATGACTCAAGGGAAGAGGGCAGAAAAACCCCACCGGCCTCTAATTAAAGGGAACCTGTCACCTGAATTTGGCGGGACCAGTTTTGGGTCATATGGGCGGGGTTTTCGGGTGTTTGATTCACCCTTTCCTTACCCGCTGGCTGCATGCTGGCCGCAATCTTGCCTTGCGCAGGCGTGTACTCCGGAGGACAGAGAATGAACTTCAATCCAATATTGCGGCCAGCATGCAGCCAGCGGGTAAGGAAAGGGTGAATCAAACACCCGAAAACCCCGCCCATATGACCCAAAACTGGTCCCGCCAAATTCAGGTGACAGGTTCCCTTTAAAATGGAAATTTTGTCTATTATACCAAACCATTTTATTAAAAGGGTGTCTCCTTTCACAAACATTTTGGCCCTTGCTGCAGTCTGTTAAAACATAATAGAGACTTACCTGCAAGCAACCTCCGAACCTCACAAGATCTCCTTCTCTACTCCCCTCTTATCTCCTCTGCCCACAATCGCATACAAGATTTCTCCCACGAATCCCCCTACTCTGGAACTCTCTACCCCAACATATCAGACTCTCACCTACCATGGAAACCTTCAAAAGGAACCTGAAGACCTCCTCTTCGACAAGCCTACAACCTGCAGTAACCCTCGTTCCACCAAACCGCTGCACGACCAGCTCTACTATCACCTACTGTATCCTCACCCATCCCTTGTAGATTGTGAGCCCTCACGGGCAGGGTCCTCTCTCCTCCTGTACCAGTCAGTGACTCGTTTTGTTCAAGATTATTGTACTTATTTTTTATTATGTATACACCTTTTCACATGTAAAGCGCCATGGAATAAATTTCCCTATAATAATAATAAATAATTATAGTAATAAACTCTATTGTACTCACCTTTCTTGGGTCCAACGCTTCTCCAGGTATTTTTGGCATTGGCTGTTGTGGCGCTGACATCATGTTGACAATGCGGCAGCAAGTCAGTAAGGTCCGCGGTTCCGAACGGGTATTACAGCTACATGACTGAGCTCACAGTTTGGTTGTCGTGTTATCGACATGTCATCACCACTGTAGCCAATGCCAGAGAGCGGTAGCAGTGGCATAGACTCGATGTTGGACCCATGGAAGTGAGCACAGTACAAATTGTTACAATCATCTGATTACTGGCTTACTTTGGTAGCGATGCTAAAAGTTTAAAACCTTGTGTCACATGTCAGTAGCTGCAGCCTTGTGCCTCTTTCCACTCTACTACTCAGTACAGTAGTCCATGACTCCAACTCATAATTTAAGGGTTTCTTTTAAGTCCCTCTTCTTTTTTTTATCTTGTGATATTTATTGCCATTTTTGAGCCAAATTCTTCAAAATGATGCAAGAGGTTCATGAATTTTGCGCAAATTCAGAAATGGTCTGTGTTTTTGGCTTAACTCTTTTTACAACTCTTTAGTTGTAAAAATGTGCAAAAATGACTAGCATACATAATACAATTCAGGAGAGAACTGGAGAACATTTTGCGACATTTTGAAAAGTTAAATATTACCACCACATAGTGACCTATAATACCACATACATACATCCATAGTAGTAGAGTAGTATAATGCACTCCATAGTATAATGCAGCCCCATAGGAGTATAATGCACCCCCATAGGAGTATAATGCACCCCCAAAGTTGGATAATGCACCCCCATAGTAGGATAATGCACCTCAGAGTATAATGCAGCCCCATAGTATAATGCAGCTCCATAGGAGTGTAATGCACCTCATAGTATAATGCTGCCGGATAGTATAATGCACCTTATAGTATAATGCAGCCCTATAGTATAATGCACCCCCATAGGAGTATAATGCACCTCATAGTATAATGCAGCCCCATAGTATAATGCATCTCATAGTATAATGCAGCCCCATAGTATAATGCACCTCATAGTATAATGCAGCCCTATAGTATAATTTATCTCCATAGGAGTATAATGCACCCCCATAGTGGTATAATCCACTCCATAGCAGTATAATTCACCCCCATAGTGGTATAATGCAGTCCAAAGTAGTACAATGAAGCCCCATAGTAGTATACTGCACCCCAATAGGGGTATAATGCATTCCATAGTAGTATAATGCACCTCATAGTATACTGCACCCCAATAGGGGTATAATGCACCCTTATAGGAGTATAATACATTCCCATAGTAGGATAATGCAGCTCCATACTGCGGCTTTACAAGAAAAAAAGTCCAGCGGTTTCCTCCGCTCGATACATCTGAGGTGCGTACCATCGTATGACAGAGATGTCAAATGCCGGCGACGTGCCTACTGGTGTCAGCTGCCGGCCTGTTATTGTTATTTTCTCGGACAGTACAGGGATCGATAGTTTGATTGATCCATATACACATCAGTGTTAAAGGCATATTCGTATTACCAGTCCTTCAGATTTCAGAACATGTCCCATTTTCGGTTTCTTCGATTCTTATACGGATAAAACACCAAAGAAGTATCTTGTACTTCAATTTTCCCTCCATGTTTCATCCATTTTTATCTCATCCACTATTAAAAGGGTTGTCCAGTACTTTATATTGATGACCTACAGTATACTTAGGATAGTAGGTCATCAATATCAGATCGTTGGAGGCATTCCACTGTTCAATTGTTCTCAGTGCCGCTGCTGGATGAGAGTGATCATTTATGGAACAGAACAGTGCAGCTACATCAACTCTACATTGGCCGCAGGAGGGTACTGCAGATCCATGCCTATTCATTCAGACGTGGATGCGCAGTACCCGATCATGGCCACTATGCAGATAATGGAGCTGTGCTGAGGAGCTCCACAACTGATCACTTTCCTGGCCACTGCTGACACTAAGAACAAATGATCGTCCATCAGTATAACGTACTGGATGACCTCTTTAAGAATGAATGGATAAATAGAAGTTCAAACAGTTTACCTCCTTTAGTTTTTAAAAATGGGTGAGAAAATCACAGATGCAACATGATGGCAATTCAGATGGCACATGAGAAAAAAAGGTTCCGTTTCACATGGATGTTTGTATTGACGCTGATGTGTGAATGTAACCTAACTGACCTTGTATCCCTGATAGCAAGTCATACGTGGTAAGGTAAGAGGTTCACAAAATTAATATAAATGATTAACCACATTTGGCTCCTGCAGTTTGTCAGATGTTGCTAATAAGAATTGCTAATTGCCTTGTTCCTCATGGAGCACTTTATACTTAATGTTAGTGTGTTGCGGTAGTAAGTACATTATAAAGTAGGACACGTCATGCCGGCGCTAGAGACTGTAGCTGACTGCCAATACACAGACAGTAGAGCCAACATATCCAATTCTGGTAGATGACGGCAGGACAAATATAGTTTGGATTTATTATCTAGATATCAGAAGTATAATTATGCCTCACTTTGTGGCGTATTCCAATAAGTACAGAGAGATGAATTAATTACCTTAAAATTTTCTAATTTTTTATAATTATATATATTGCTCTACTGCTCTAAGAAGGGTAAAAAGATCCAAGCAATTTCACTAAAAAGTACCAAAAAGTGACCTCCGTGAGATCCAGAATATCCTGGTGTGGTCATTTCTCACTAAAGGAAATCCATTAGTAAATTACATCTTTCAACATTCGTGTTTTTATTACTGGCCACAAGAGCAGATGCAGTGAGGTGATGTTTCCTGTTTTGTACATTGTCTCTTGTCAGCTTTGCAGTACAGACTGGAACATAGTCCGGAGATGGCTGAAGATTTAATCACTCTTAGGCCGGCGTCACACTCAGCGTAAGACAATACGGTCCGTTTTTTACGGCCGTAATACGGAGAAATGTTCCCAAAATAGTGATCCGTATGTCCTCCGTAGGCAGGGTGTGTCAGCGTATTTTGCGCATGGCATCCTCCGTATGTAATCCGTATGGCATCCGTACGGCGATATTTTCTCGCAGGCTTGCAAAACCGACATCTAATGGATTTATGTGCTCAAATGTTCGGAAAAACATATATACAGTATATATATATATATATATATATATATATATATATATATATATATATATATATGTCATTGAGACACATATATATATATTCTGTATTTAGATTTAATCAAGCGCGTTATTTGTGACAAGCCGGTAATTCAATTGCCGGCTTCTCATTTCTCCTTCCCCAACCCGACAGGATATGAGACATGGTTTACATACAGTAAACCATCTCATATCCCCTTTTTTTTGCATATTCCACACTACTAATGTTAGTAGTGTGTATGTGCAAAATTTGGGCACTGTAGCTGCAAAAATAAAGGGTTAAATGGCGGAAAAAATTGGCGTGGGCTCCCGCGCAATTTTCTCCGCCAGAGTGGTAAAGCCAGTGACTGAGGGCAGATATTAATAGCCAGGAGAGGGTCAAGGTGGCATTAACCCTTCATTACCCCATATCCCACCGCTACACGGGAGTGGGAAGAGAGTGGCCAAGTGCCAGAATAGGCGCATCTTCCAGATGTGCCTTTTCTGGGGTGGCTGGGGGCAGATGTTTTTAGCCAGGGGGGGCCAATAACCATGGACCCTCTCTAGGCTATTAATATCTGCCGTCAGTCACTGGCTTTACCACTCTGGCGGAGAAAATTGCGCGGGAGCCCACGCCAATTTTTTCCGCGATTTAACCCTTTATTTTAGCAGCTACAGCGCCCAAATTTTGCACATACACACTACTAACATTAGTAGTGTGGAATATGCAAAAAAATGGGGATATGAGATGGTTTACTGTATGTAAACCATGTCTCATATCATGTCGGGTTTAGGCAGGAGAAATGAAAAGCCGGCAATTGAATTACCGGCTTTTCAATAACACCGCTGCGTATTTCTCGCAAGTCACACTGCTGGTCCGTGTGGAATCCGTATTTTTCTTGCCCCCATAGACTTTCATTGGCGTATTATTTGCGCAATACGCTGACAAACGCAGCATGCTGCGATTTTGTACGGCCGTAGAGTACCGTATAATACGGATCAGTAAAATACGGCTGATAGGAGCTGGGACATAGGGAATCATTGTGCCGTGTGTTATGCGTATTTTACGGATGTATTTTCTGCGCTCATACGTCCATAAAACTCGCCAGTGTGACGCCGGCCTTAGGCTGCGGTCACACTAGTAGTATTTGGTCAGTATTTTACATCAGTATTTGTAAGCCAAAACCAGGAGTGGGTGATAAATGCAGAAGTTGTGCATGTATTTCTATTATACTTTTCCTCTGATTGTTCCACTCCAGGTTTTGGCTTACAAATACTGATGTAAAATACTGACCAAATACTGATAGTGTGACGGCAGCCTAAGTGATGAGCGAATATACTCGTTAGTCGAGATTTCCCAAGCATACTCGGATGTCCACCGAGTATTTTTTAGAGCTCGGAGATTTAGTTTTCATCGCCTCAGCTGAATGATTTACATCTGTTAGCCAGCAGCATAAGTACATGTGGGGGTTGCCTGGTTGCTAGGGAATCCCCACATGTAATCAAGCAGGCTAGTAGCTGTAAATCATCCAGCTGTGGCGAAGAAAACTAAATCTACGAGCACTAAAAAATACTCGGAGGTCACCCGAGCGTGCTCGAGAAATCTTGAGTAACGAGTATATTCGCTCATCACTAATCACTATGGTACTGGTGGGTGGCTAGATAAGGCAGTTTAGTTAGATTGTGTTCAAGCAATTCATTTTCCATATGAATTTCTGGGTGAAAAATCCACAGCGTATTACACTTCCCCCAAAGTGAATGAGATTTTACCATATCATCAGAGAGCAGTATAAAAATCCCCCTTAATCCACATGAAACTAGATGTGTGGGGAAGATATAAATTCAGAGGCAAAATCCACATGACAATTTATGCCCTGGCTTTTTACAGCAGATTTAGGCCACATTCACTTGTTCAGTATCTGGTCAGTATTTTACATCAGTATTTGTAAGCCATAACCAGGCATAAAAAAATTAGAGGAAACATATATTAGAAACACTTCACCACTTCTGCATTTATCACCCACTCTTGGTTTTGACTTACAAATACTGATGTAAAATACTGACTAAAAATTGAACATTTGTATGTGGCCTTAGGGTATTTTTTATGCATTTTTTTTTGCATATGCATTTTTTTTCAGTGATTAGCGGTGCCGTCACTGAAGCTGCGCTCCCTCACAGCCTGAACTGGGATGACCTCTGGAGTGTGGGAAAATGCTAGTTCATGTCGGTCATGCTGTGATCCAGCGCAGCATCAGTGACGTCAGCGCTAGTCACTGATGCTGCCGCCAGCAGCTTCTCGTTCATTCATCAGTGGTTTACAGCCAGGAAGGTCGCATTTTCTCGCATTCATTGACTTGCATTGGCGAGATTCGTCCGAGCATGCTGCAATTTTTTTTCAGTCCGATTTCAGCTGAGAAGAAAATCACAGATGAGATGTCACCCATTGAATAACATTGGTCCGAGTGCAATCCGATTTTTTATCGGATTGCACTCGTCCGTTTTTCTCGCAAGTGAGTATGAGCCCTAAGGCCGGTGTCTCACTTGCAACTACAATGCAAGAAACTCGCGCGAGTCTCTTGTCTCAATACCCACCACTGCCACCGGCGGTTCAGACCGGAGCTTTCAGCTACATAGAAATGCATGCAGCCGCATACTCCAAACCTGAGTGCTGGCGGCAGTGGCGGGTATTGAGGTGATAGACTTGCGCAAATTTCTTGCATTGCACTTGCAAGTGTGACCCCGGCCTAACAGAGAAAAACTGCACTGAAAACACAGAATTAACGCGCTGCATTTTTTTTAAATGCACAAAAAGCAAGAAAATAAACACTGTCAATGAGATATTAGAAGTTAACATTTTTTCTGCATGAAAAAAAGTGCGTAAAAAATGCATAAAAAATCCTGCATGTGAACAAGTCATTACAAGTGGACAGGGTAAACTGCTGCGAATCTGCAGCAAAATCTGTTTTACAACTTGATTTAATTGATTTTTTTATAACTCATAATGCAGATTATATTGCTGAATTGTTATATACAAGTGCTTCCCACTAAATTAGAATATCATCAAAAAGTTAATTTATTTCAGTTCTTCAACACAAAAAGTGAAACTCATATATTATATTGAGTAATTACAGAATGATCTATTTGAAGTGTTTATTTCTGTTAATCTTGATGATTATAGCTTACAGCCAATGAAAACCCAAAAGTACGGTAATTATCTCAGTAAATTAGAATACTATGACACCAGCTTGAACACTGATTTTAAAATCCGAAAAGTTGGCCTACTGAAATGTATGTTCAGTAAATGCACTCAATACTTCCTCGGGGCTCCTTTTGCATCAACTACTGCATCAATGCGGCGTGGCATGGAGGCGATCAGCCTGTGGCACTGCTGAGGTGTTATGGAAGCCCAGGTTGCTTTGATAGCAGACTCTTATCTTCCTCTTGACAATACCCCTTAAGGTCAGGCGAGTTTGCTGGCCAGTCAAGCACAGTGATACTGTTGTTTTTAAACCAGGTATTGGTACTTTTGGCAGTGTGGATAGGTGCCAAGTCCTGCTGGGTAATGAAATTTCCAACTCCAAAAAGCTTGTCGGCAGAGGGAAGCATGAAGTGCTCAAAAATTCCTGGTAGACGGCTGCGCTGACTTTGGTCTTGATAAAACATAGTGGACCTACACCAGCAGATGACATGGCTCCCCAAACCATCACTGATTGTGGAAACTTCACACTAGACCTCAAGCAGCTTGGATTGTGGCCTCTCCACTCTTCCTCCCGACTCTGGACCTTGATTTCCAAATGAAAAACAAAATTTACTTTCATCTGAAAACAACACCTTGGACCACTGAGCAACAGTCCAGTTCTTTTTCTCCTTGGCCCAGGTAAGACGCTTCTGGCACTGTCTATTGGTCATGAGTGGCTTGACACAAGGAATGCAGCACTTGCAGCCCATGGATACGTCTGGGTGTGGTGGCTCTTGAAGCAATGACTCCAGCCGCAGTCCACTCCTTGTGAATCTCCCCCAAATTTTTGAATGACCTTTTCTTAATCCCTTAATCCCATATGACGTACTATCCCGTCAAGGTGACCTGGGACTTAATTCCCAGTGACGGGATAGTACGTCATATGCGATCGGCCGCGCTCACGGGGGGAGCGCGGCCGATCGCGGCCGGGTGTCAGCTGACTATCGCAGCTGACATCCGGCACTATGTGCCAGGAGCGGTAATGGACCGCTCCCGGCACATTAACCCCCGGCACACTGTGATGAAACATGAACGCAGTGTTCTGGCGGTACAAGGAGGGGTAGATTTACCTGCGTGCTTCCCTGAGACGATTGAAGCGATGGCCGGGGGACCACCACGGTGCAGGAAGACTACTGTACACAGGATGAGGTGCAAACAACAAAGGGTAGATTTATTGGGAGGCAAGGAATGAAGTGGGTGAGGAAGATGCAAACAGGGTTATGCAATGGCAAGAGACACTTTACAAGAGTTATAAACTTTATCTTGTCCGTAAAATAGCACGGTGCTCCAAATATTACAGAGTCAGAATATGTCTCACAAGCAACTTTAAACAATACACAAATAACGATGCTACTCTACGTATAACCTCCCTGGCCCTTACTAAGCAGGCCACACGGCTCCCGTGTACTGACTACTGAAGCCTACACTAGGCCCTAACAGGTGCACCAAACAGGAACAGACTCACGGTGATGTTGGGGACTCAGGTCCAGTCCCAGGGGGCCCCCAGAAATCTAAAATGGTGGTGCACATGGCTTTCTGTCAGCTCTGTGAAGCGTGGTCTTCTCCTTGCTTCTGGATCCTAGGGATGCTCCTGGAAACTGTAAGTCCCTTTCTCAGTATCTTCGTGGCTTCACGAGCTAGCACAGAACAGCCACCTTTGCTGTACCCGGAAAAGTCTTGCAAATTTCACACGTACACTCCGTCCCAGGCTGTGGGACTTTCCTTGTAGCAAACAGCACAACGTTCTCTCTAGCAGCTTCAGCTCACACACAGTTCAGGCTCAACTCCACCCCTAATTCTAGGGCAGTTCATCTTCACAGCATATAGCAGGGGGAAGCAGGACATTCCATCACACCAGACAAGGGGGTGCTGTCTCTTAAAGTGGCAGTGTGTTACTGTCCATAACAGCACCACCCTCTTACATGCCTCCCTTCTTAATGATGGTTGTCCTCGACCATCACAGAATCTAGGTTGAAGCGTAATGAAGGAACGTGCAATGCGGAACAGCACCTATAGAGGAGGCAACAAAGATTTACAAACAGACAGAGCACACTGTTCTACATATCGGACTGGTGGAACCCCTGCATTAGACCTCTGGGATCTCCGAAGCTCTTGGCTGTCAGGCAAGGCTTGACTATCTTCCAGAGGAACACTTGTTGCAGGAGACATTGTGAGCTCTTGTCTGGTCTTGTCCTCGCATGGCGGTACTGGTACATCCATGGGATTACCGTCTCTGTGCGGCTGAGGACCCCCTACTGTGTCAGGGATGGTCAACCACTCATCATCGATTTCACCATCAGGCATGACAGATTCAGGAAGTGGAGTGGCGCCTTCAGGCGACAATGGCGTAGAACAGACCCCAGACCGGCAAGGCCGCAACATATTTCTGTGAAGTACTCTAGGGGCGGATGCCCCATTCTCAATCTGTACCTTGTAGACAGGGCCGTTAGCATACACTCGCTCGATAACCTTGTATGGCTGTACTTCCCATCTCTCACTTAGTTTTCCCTTAGGGCGTTTCTCTCTGACTAATACTCGGTCTCCAGGTTGGAGCGGTAACTCTTAAGTCGGTTTGCGGCCCATATGTTCTTTTTCTTCCAGTTGCTGACCCGCCAACCACCGTATCGTTTGCAATCGTTGCCGATTCTTTTTCACTCATGAGGTGATAGTTCGCTCCATCAGCTCCTCTGGCTGTTCCAAATTCAGCTCAATGATCTCTCGTCCAGCTCTTCCAAACAACAGTAGATAGGGGGTATAACCCGTGGTGGAGTGGACCCGATTGTTGTAGGTCCAGACCAATTCTGGCAGATAGTCTGGCCAACATGCCTTCTTATCCTCCTCCAACGTTCTCAGCATTTAAAGTAAGGTTCTGTTGAAGCGTTCACAAGCTCCGTTGTCTTAAGGGTGGTAAGGGGTGGTCCGGGACCACTCGATGCCATACATGCGATACAATTCTTCCATCACCTTGCTTTGGAAACATGCGCCTTGGTCGGAGTGGATGCGCTTTGGGCACCCATACACCCGGATTAAGTCTTGACAGATGGCTCACGCCGCCGATTCCGCAGTCTGATCTCTAGTCGGAGTGACTACTGCGAACTTAGAGAAATGATCGGTCATCACCAAACAGTATTGCAGCCCCCGGGCCGAGTGTCCCACGGGGAGATAGTCAATCATCAAGACTTCTAGCGGTTCCTTAGTTTGTATGGTCTGGATGGGTGCCCTCTGTTCAGTACTCTTAATGAAGTCACATACTCGACACTGCCGGCAAACCTCTTCCACCACAAGCTCCAACCGGGGGCAATACACATACCGCTGTAACCATTGGTAGGTCTTTGTGGGGCCGAAGTGCGCTCCGAATTCGTGGGCTTCTTTAGCTACTTCTTGAGCCATTCTTCCTGGGATGACCACTTGCCACCTTACTTCCATATCTTTTGGCTGTTGCCTCTTACGATATAGCACTGACTCTCGCACTTCCAGTCTATCCCACTGGTGCAACACACTCCTCATTTCAGAGTCCAGATCATCTCTCTCTTGTTTGCCAGGCTTCCGCTTTTGCGTTACCCACCATTTCATCTGTCTCAGCCCTTCGTCTTCATCCTGAATGTGACCCCATTCCTCATTGGTTCTCCCCAGGGATCGGGGTAATGCGCAGGACTCCCTTCTTGACTGGGCTGCAACCATTGGGGCTTAAACTTATTAAAGTCTGGGGTTTCCTCCTCTTCGAGTTGCTCATTAAGATCCAGTGGAGTCTCCACAGGCACTCTTGACAGCCCATCAGCATTTGCGTTTTCGGTAGCAGAGCGATAACGGATGGTAAAGTCGAACTTGACTAGGCGAGCCATCCACCGTTGTTCTAAGGCCCCCAATTTAGCATTCTCAAGGTGGGCCAGGGGATTATTGTCTGTTCGAACTTGAATCTTGGTACCTGTCAGGAAGCCTGCAAACTTTTCTGTCATGGCCCACACCAGGGCCAGGAGCTCTAACCGGAAGGAGCTGTAATTGTGAGGGTTTCTTTCGCTGTCTCACAGGGACCTGCTGGCATACCCGATGACTCTCTCATGTCCATCCTGTATCTGAGAAAGTACTGCAACGAGTCCATGAAGGCTACCATCTGTGTACAACAGGAACGGTTGATCGAAGTCTGCGTATGCCAAAATCGGGGCTGAAGTAAGGGCATTCTTTATAGCCTGGAAGGCCTTGTCTTGTCCCTGTGCCCAGGGGATGCGCTGGGTCTTCGGCACTCCAGCTTTCCCCCTCAGCAACTCATTGAGAGGACCTGCCACCTTCGCGAAGTCTTTAACAAACCGGCGGTAGTACCCAGCGAGTCCCAGGAAGGCCTGGAGTTCTCTCACTGTTCGAGGGACTGGCCACTTCTGGATAGCAGCCACTTTTTCTGGCGAGGGTAGAACTCCATCTTGTGACACTATGCGGCCTAGGTACTCGATCTCTCTCTTGAAGAGGTGGCACTTTTTTGGCTTCACCTTCAGGTTATGGGCCCGCAGTCTTCCGAGTACCTGTCCAAGCCGGGCAAGGTGTTCTTCGAATGAGGCTGAAAACACAATGATGTCATCCAGATAGATCAGGGTAGCCTCAAAATTTAAATCTCCCAAACACTTTTCCATCAGCCGTTGAAAGGTGCCTGGAGCATTGGAGAGCCCGGAAGACATCCGGTTAAACTCGAACAGCCCCATAGGGAGGATGAAGGCGGTTTTCTCTCTGTCTTTCTCTGCCACGGCTACTTGCCAGTATCCGCTTCCTAGGTCCAGGGTGGAGAAGTACTTGGCTTTCTCCAATGCTGTCAAGGATTCCTCGATGCGGGGCAATGGATACGAGTCTCGAACAGTGCAGGCATTGAGTTTCCTGTAATCTACACAGAAACGGATGGTCCCTGTTATGGTCTGGTGATGTAGGAGCGACATGTGACTAGCTCTGAGCAGGTGGTAACTATACAGACCACAGTTCCTGATCTTAACACAGACACTAGCAGTAGCCGTGGGATGTTCCTGTCACTCCCTGGACACCTCGTCACAGCCGGAGAACTAGCTACCCCTAAAGGTAGAAACAGGAAAGCTATCTTGCCTCAGAGAAAATCCCCAAAGGATAGGACAGCCCCCCACAAATAATGACTGTGAGAGGAGAAGGAAATGACATACGTAGTATGAAACAAGATTTAGCAAAGGAGGCCACTTCTAGCTAGATAGACAGTAAGGAAAGAAACACTGTGCGGTCAGTAATAAAAACTAGAAAAAGTCCACCGCAGAGAAATGCAAAAATCTCCACACCTGACTTAAGGTGTGGAGGGCAAACTCTGCTGCCCAGAGCTTCCAGCTTAGCTAAATAGGTTCATACTAATAAGCTGGACAAATGAGCAAAACATAGAAAGTGCTGAACAACAAAGTCCACAACAAGTGAACTGCAAAAGGACAAGCAAGGACTTAGCTTTGCTGAACTGGTCAGAGTGTCAGGGAAATCCAAAGAGCCGTGACTCCAGGCTGGAACAATTGACAACTGGCATTGAATGAGGGAACAGGCCAGACTAATATAGCCGAGCCAGAAAGACGATCAGTGAAAACAGCTGCTGATGCTAAATCCCAGAAGCAGCCATACCACTCAATACCACAGGAGGGAGCCCAAGAACAAAATTCACAAAAATGCCACTTACAACCACCGGAGGGAGCCCAAGAGCGGAATTCACAACAGTACCCCCCCTTGAGGAGGGGTCACCGAACCCTCACCAGAGCCCCCAGGCCGATCAGGACGAGCCAAATGAAAAGCACGAACCAAATCGGCAGCATGGACATCGGAGGCAACCACCCAAGAATTATCCTCTTGGCCATAACCCTTCCAGTTGACAAGATACTGAAGCCTCCGCCTCGAAAAACGAGAATCCAAAATTTTCTCAACCACATATTCCAACTCCCCCTCAACCAACACCGGGGCAGGAGGATCAACAGATGGAACAACGGGTACCACATATCTCCGCAACAAAGATCTATGGAAAACATTGTGGATGGCAAAAGAGGCTGGAAGGGCCAAACGAAAAGACACTGGATTGATAATCTCAGAAATCTTATAAGGACCAATAAACCGAGGCTTGAACTTAGGGTAAGAAACCTTCATAGGAACATGACGAGAGGATAACCAGACCAAATCCCCCACACGAAGCCGAGGACCAACACACCGACGGCGGTTAGCAAAACGCTGAGCCTTTTCCTGAGACAACGTCAAATTGTCCACCACATGAGTCCAAATCTGCTGCAACCTGTCCATCACGGAATCTACACCAGGACAATCAGAAGGCTCAACCTGCCCTGAAGAAAAACGAGGATGGAAACCAAAATTACAAAAGAAAGACGAAACCAAAGTAGCCGAACTGGCCCGATTATTAAGGGCAAACTCGGCCAACGGCAAGAAAGCCACCCAATCATCCTGATCAGCAGACACAAAGCATCTCAAATAGGTTTCCAAGGTTTGATTAGTTCACTCAGTTTGGCCATTTGTCTGAGGATGGAACGCCGAAGAAAAAGACAAATTAATGCCCATCTTAGCACAAAAGGCCGGCCAAAACCTGGAAACAAACTGGGAACCTCTGTCAGACACAATATTCTCCGGAATGCCATGCAAACGAACCACATGCTGAAAAAACAATGGAACCAAATCAGAGGAGGAAGGCAATTTAGGCAAAGGCACCAAATGGACCATTTTAGAGAACCGGTCACAAACCACCCAGATAACAGACATCCTCTGGGACACAGGAAGGTCCGAAATAAAATCCATGGAAATATGCGTCCAAGGCCTCTCCGGGACAGGCAAAGGCAAAAGCAACCCACTAGCGCGGGAACAGCAAGGCTTAGCCCAGGCACAAGTCCCACAGGACTGCACAAAAGAACGCACATCCCACGACAAGGAAGGCCACCAAAAGGACCTAGCAACCAAATCTCTGGTACCAAAAATCCCAGGATGACCGGCCAACACAGAACAATGGACCTCAGAAATTACCTTACTTGTCCATCTATCAGGAACAAACAGCTTCCCCACAGGACAGCGGTCAGGTTTATCAGCCTGAAATTCCTGAAGCGCCTGCCGCAAATCAGGGGAGATGGCAGACAGAATCACCCCTTCCCTAAGAATGCCAACCGGCTCAAGGACTCCAGGAGAATCAGGCAAAAAACTCCTAGAGAGGGCATCCGCCTTAACATTCTTAGATCCCGGAAGATATGAGACCACAAAGTCAAAACGGGAGAAAAACAGGGACCACCGAGCCTGTCTAGGGTTCAGCCGCTTGGCCGACTCGAGGTAAATCAGATTCTTATGATCGGTCAAGACCACAATGCGGTGCTTGGCTCCCTCAAGCCAATGTCGCCACTCCTCAAATGCCCACTTCATAGCCAACAACTCCCGATTGCCGACATCATAATTGCGTTTCGCAGGCGAAAACTTTCGGGAAAAGAAGGCACATGGCTTCATCAAGGAACCATCAGAATTCCTCTGTGACAAAACAGCCCCTGCCCCAATCTCAGAAGCGTCAACCTCAACCTGAAAAGGAAGAGAAACATCCGGCTGACGCAAGACAGGGGCAGAAGTAAATTGGCGCTTAAGCTCCTGAAGGCCTCAACAGCCTCAGAGGACCAATTTGTCACATCAGCACCTTTCTTTGTCAAATCGGTCAGGGGTTTAACCACACTAGAGAAGTTGGCAATGAAACGGCGATAAAAATTAGCAAAGCCCAAAAATTTCTGAAGGCTCTTCACAGATGTGGGTTGAATCCAGTCATGAATGGCTTGGACCTTAACAGGATGCATTTCTATAGATGAAAGAGAAAAAATAAACCCCCAAAAAAGAGACCTTCTGAACTCCAAATAGGCACTTAGACCCCTTCACAAATAGAGCATTATCACGAAGGATCTGGAATACCATCCTGACCTGCTTCACATGAGACTCCCAATCATTGGAAAAAATCAAAATATCATCCAAATACACAATCAAGAATTTATCAAGATAATTGCGGAAAATATCATGCATAAAGGACTGAAATACAGAAGGAGCATTAGAAAGCCCGAAAGGCATCACCAGGTATTCAAAATGGCCTTCGGGCGTATTAAATGCAGTTTTCCATTCGTCACCCTGTTTAATACGAACAAGATTATATGCCCCTCGAAGGTCAATCTTGGTAAACCAACTAGCCCCCTTAATCCTAGCAAACAAATCAGAGAGCAAAGGTAAAGGGTATTGGAATTTGACAGTGATTTTATTAAGAAGGCGATAATCAATACAGGGTCTCAAGGAGCCATCCTTCTTGGCAACAAAAAAGAATCCCGCTCCCAATGGTGACGAAGACGGCCGAATATGCCCCTTCTCTAAACACTCCTTGACATAGCTCCGCATAGCGGCATGCTCTGGCACAGACAGATTGAAAAGTCGGCCCTTAGGGAACTTACAGCCAGGAATCAAGTCAATAGCACAATCACAGTCCCTATGTGGAGGAAGGGAACTGGACTTGGGCTCATCGAATACATCCTGGAAATCTGACAAAAATTCAGGAACATCAGAAGAGGGGGAAGAGGAAATTGACATCAAAGGAACATCGCTATGTACCCCTTGACAACCCCAACTAGTCACAGACATCGATTTCCAATCCAGCACAGGATTGTGCACCTGTAACCATGGAAAACCCAGTACAACAACATCATGTAAATTATGCAACACCAGAAAACGGCAATCTTCCTGATGTGCTGGAGCCATGCACATAGTCAGCTGAGTCCAATACTGAGGTTTATTCTTGGCCAACGGTGTAGCATCAATACCCCTCAAAGGAATAGGGCTCTGCAAAGGCTGCAAAGAAAAACCACAGCTCCTGGCGAATTCTAAGTCCATTAAATTCAGAGCAGCGCCTGAATCCACAAATGCCATGACAGAAAAAGATGACAATGAGCAAATCAGGGTCACAGACAGGAGAAACTTAGGCTGTACAGTACTAATGGTAACAGATCTAGCGACCCTCTTAATACGCTTAGGGCAATCAGAAATAGCATGAGCAGAATCACCACAGTAAAAACACAGCCCATTCTGACGTCTGTATCCCCTCTGTTCCGCTGTAGTCAAAATCCTATCACATTGCATAGGCTCAGGTCTCTGCTCAGAGGACGCTGCCATATGGTGCACCACTTTGCGTTCGAGCAGGCGCCGATCAATCTGAATGGCCAGAGACATAGATTCGCTCAAACCAACAGGCGTGGGGAACCCCACCATAACATCCTTAAGGGCTTCAGAAAGACCCTTTCTGAAAATTGCTGCCAGAGCATCCTCATTCCATTTAGTCAGCACAGACCATTTTCTAAATTTCTGGCAGTATAATTCTGCCGCTTCCTGACCCTGACACAGGGCCAAAAGTGTTTTCTCAGCATGCTCTACAGAGTTAGGTTCGTCATACAATAATCCGAGCGATTGGAAAAATGCATCTACATTAAGCAATGCCGGATCCCCTGACTCAAGGGAGAATGCCCAGTCCTGAGGGTCACCACGCAGCAGAGAAATAACTATTTTAACTTGCTGAATGGGGTCACCAAAGGAACGGGGTTTCAGAGCAAAAAACAATTTGCAGTTATTTTTAAAGTTCAAAAACTTAGATCTATCCCCGTAAAACAAATCCGGAGTAGGAACTCTAGGCTCTAAGGCCGATGTCTGAACAACATAATCTTGGATACTCTGTACTCTTGCAGCAAGCTGATCCACACGAGAAAACAACCCCTGAACATCCATGCCCGCATCCAAATCCTGAATCACCCAGAGATTAAGAGGAAGGAAAAAGACAAAACAGACTAAAGAAAAAGAAAAAAAAAAAGGCTCAGAACTCTTTTTCTTTTCCTTCTTTTGAGATGCATTCAGCTCATTTTCGGCCAGTTGTACTGTTATGGTCTGGTGATGTAGGAGCGACATGCGACTAGCTCTGAGCAGGTGGTAACTATACAGACCACAGTTCCTGATCTTAACACAGACACTAGCAGTAGCCGTGGGATGTTCCTGTCACTCCCTGGACACCTCGTCACAGCCGGAGAACTAGCTACCCCTAAAGGTAGAAACAGGAAAGCTATCTTGCCTCAGAGAAAATCCCCAAAGGATAGGACAGCCCCCCACAAATAATGACTGTGAGAGGAGAAGGAAATGACATACGTAGTATGAAACAAGATTTAGCAAAGGAGGCCACTTCTAGCTAGATAGACAGTAAGGAAAGAAACACTGTGCGGTCAGTAATAAAAACTAGAAAAAGTCCACCGCAGAGAAATGCAAAAATCTCCACACCTGACTAAAGGTGTGGAGGGCAAACTCTGCTGCCCAGAGCTTCCAGCTTAGCTAAATAGGTTCATACTGATAAGCTGGACAAATGAGCAAAACATAGAAAGTGCTGAACAACAAAGTCCACAACAAGTGAACTGCAAAAGGACAAGCAAGGACTTAGCTTTGCTGAACTGGTCAGAGTGTCAGGGAAATCCAAAGAGCCGTGACTCCAGGCTGGAACAATTGACAACTGGCATTGAATGAGGGAACAGGCCAGACTAATATAGCCGAGCCAGAAAGACGATCAGTGAAAACAGCTGCTGATGCTAAATCCCAGAAGCAGCCATACCACTCAATACCACAGGAGGGAGCCCAAGAACAAAATTCACAAAAATGCTACTTACAACCACCGGAGGGAGCCCAAGAGCGGAATTCACAACAGGTCCCATCCTTTTTCTTGACGAGCACCACCGGGGCTGCCCAAGGGCTCTGACTACTCTGCACCACTCCTGAATCCAGCATCTGCCTCAGTAATGTTTTCACCTCTTGATACATCTTGGGTGGGATCTGCCGGTATCGTTCTCGAATTGGACGAGCTTCCCCAGTCGGTATCTCATGCGTGATGGCTTCAGTACAGCCGAAATCTTCAGCGTGACGGGCGAATGCAGCCTGATTTTCCCACAGCATAGTTTCTATTGCTTGCACACGCTCAGGGCCAAGAGCCTTCACTTCCACTTCCATTTGATCAAGGATGACCCGTCCACTCCACTCCGGGGATGGCGTCTCTTCTTCCCCCGCAGCAACTGCTAGGGTCCACCCCACGCCTTCTCTCGGTGATAAAGACATCTCCTTCTGACTCACCACTTCACCCTTATGTAGGTACACCAGGGCCAGATCTGTCCCTCGTGGCAAGGTGACCTCCCCGGGGCCCACATTCAAAGCCCTTATGGGGACATGTCCTCGCTGGACTACAGCTATCGTACGAGCTATCATGACTTCTTGGTCCACTCCTCTGCCTACCACAGGCTGAACAACCACTTCCAACCCATCAAGGTTGCGGTGAGTCCCCACTGGAAGGTATACTATAGTTTCTCGCTCGGGAGGTAGGATTACAGGTTCTTTACCAGGAGCCTGGATGACCCCTACCGTCTGATAAGATGGCACACTCTTCTGCGTCCCACAGACGCGGATCAGTCGTTGAAGGGCTTCTTGAGTAGGCTTATGTGTAGTAGCCTTCTTCCAATTTCCAGGTCCCCGTTTGGTAAACATAATCTGATTGAGTTCACGTAGGATATTCATTCCCAATATTACAGGCACATATTCCTTGATAGGCTCAGGGACTAGCAGGATCCCTTTTCTCCCAACTTCTTGCCCACAGATTCGAATATTCATCCACACGACCCCTGTGACCGGGATCGGTTGTTGGTTGGCAGCAAACAACCGGATCAATGTCTCTTTTTCTGGCTTGGCCAGGTCCTGGAAATGCTGCTTGAAGTACACTTCTGGCATCGTTGTCACTTGTGACCCGGTATCTATCAGGCAATCCACTAGAACTCCTTTGAATTCAGCACGTAGGATGGGGATCCCAGCAATCAAGTGTTCGTTATGATATGGAGTGGCCTCTCTTCTCGCCTCCCCCGCAGAGTGCCGCGCTACTGCGGGGGTTGGTAGTTTAACGGCAGCTTCCAATGGCCTTGAGTATAGTTCCGACAGTCTCTGGCAAGGTGCCCCCGTCCTCCACATTCCCAGCATTGGATGCCTCCTCCTCGCCGGGGGGTACTTTGAGCCTGTCCTCGTGCCTCCGATGCCTGACGGGAGGGGGCCTGCTCCCACTGATCCCTTATCGGTCGGGCTGAAAAATGGTTGCATGAGCACGGTGGGTCAGACTGTTGTAGTTCCCCCACTCTTCGCTCCACCTGGGTCAGTTTCTCTTGCACGTTGACAAGGGACCGCTGCAAGTCTTGCACCACCTGGACCAGCATCTCCTGATGGTTTGGGTCCCCTCTGTTATTGGCGCCCTGGAAATGCATCACCCCAGACGCATAGCTCTCTTCTTTACTTCGGGCCACTGTTTCCGCCAGGATTTGACAAAACTTAAGAGCCGGATCTGCCCGGACCCGTTCTGACAGTGCTCGCCTCAAGGATGTGCTGTGCAGTCCCAGAATGAATTGCTCCCGGAGTATCCGGTCTTTAGAGCCCACGCCGCCAAATCCATCCGCCTCCTTTCTCTGCACCTCTGCTAACACTTCTTGCAGTGCTGTTGCATACTGAGAAATTCCTTCTTCCCGCTGCAGCCTAGAGAAAAATTTGGTGCGAAGGTGTCCGGCGCTAGCAGTCTCGCCGTAGATCTCTTCCAAGAACTTCACTAGCTCCTTCAGGGTACTGCGGGTGAGTTCTGGTTGTAGGCAGATGTTTCTACGGGCTTCCCCCTCTAGGGCAGTTAACGCAATGTCCACTTCCAGGTCTCGGTTGATGTTATAAATCCTCAGTCACCCAGTCGGACAGTGGCATATTCTTGCCGTCAAACTTTGGTATCACACTAAATATGGTGCCCATAGGGACTGTCCTTGCAGGGGTTCCACCAATGCCCACGGCATCTCCATTAACATTAGCATTCCCGCCATTGCTGTCTGCTGCCTCCATCTTGGTGACAGAACCCTGCTCACAGCGCCATTTGAAGCAATGGCCGGGGGACCACCACAGTGCAGGAAGACTACTGTACACAAGATGAGGTGCAAACAACAAAGGGTAGATTTATTGGGAGGCAAGGAATGAAGTGGGTGAGGAAGATGCAAACAGGGGTATGCAATGGCAAGAGACACTTTACAAGAGTTATAAACTTTATCTTGTCCGTAAAATAGCACGGTGCTCCAACTATTACAGACTCAGAATATGTCTCACAAGCAACTTTAAACAATACACAAATAACGATGCTACTCTACGTATAACCTCCCTGGCCCTTACTAAGCAGGCCACACGGCTCCCGTGTACTGACTACTGAAGCCTACACTAGGCCCTAACAGGTGCACCAAACAAGAACAGACTCACGGTGATGTTGGGGACTCAGGTCCAGTTCCAGGGGGCCCCCAGAGGTCTAAAATGGTGGTGCACACGGCTTTCTGTCAGCTCTGTGAAGCGTGGTCTTCTCCTTGCTTCTGGATCCTAGGGATGCTCCTGGAAACTGTAAGTCCCTTTCTCAGTATCTTCATGGCTTCACGAGCTAGCACAGAACAGCCACCTTTGCTGTACCCGGAAAAGTCTTGCAAATTTCACACGTGCACTCCGTCCCAGGCTGTGGGACCTTCCTTGTAGCAAACAGCACAACGTTCTCTCTAGCAGCTTCAGCTCACACACAGTTCAGGCTCAACTCCTCCCCTAATTCTAGGGCAGTTCATCTTCACAGCCTATAGCAGGGGGAAGCAGGACATTCCATCACACCTGTTCAGAGCAGGCGCTGGTAAGCCAGGAGCAGGGCACGTCAGATTGCTGATCTGACACAGTGCTCTGCAAAGTGTCAGATCAGCGATCTGTCAGTATACAGTGATGTCCCCCCTGAGACAAAGTAAAAAAAAAAATTTTTAAATGTGTAAAAAAAAAAAAAAAAAATTCCTAAATAAAGAAAAAAATATATATTGTTCCCATAAATACATTTTTTTCTCTAAATAATAAAAAAACAGTAAAAGTACACATATTTAGTATTGCCGCATCCGTAACGACCCGACCTATAAAACTGTCCCACTAGTTAACCCCTTCAGTGAACACCGTAAAAAAAAACAAAAAAAAAGAGGCAAAAAACGTTTTATTATCATACCACCAAACAAAAAGTGGAATAACATGCGATCAAAAAGACGGATATAAATAACCATGGTACCGCTGAAAACGTCATCTTGTCCCGCAAAAAACGAGCCACCACACAGCATCATCAGCAAGAAAATAAAAAAGTTATAGTCCTTAGAATAAAGCGATGCAAAAATAATAATTATTATTATTAATATTATATTATTTTCTATAAAATAGTTTTTATCGTATAAAAGCGCCAAAACATAAAAAAATTATGTACCGTAAATGAGGTATCGCTGTAATCGTACTGACCCGAAGAATAAAACTGCTTTATCCATTTTACCAAATGTGGAATGGTATAAACGCCCCCCCCCCAAAAGAAATTCATTAATAGCCGGTTTTTGGTCATTCTGTCTCACATAAATCGGAATAAAAGGCGATCAAAAAATATCACATGCCCAAAAATGGTACCAATAAAAACGTCAACTCGTCCTGCAAAAAACAAGACCTCACATAACTCTGTGGACCAAAATATGGAAAAATTATAGCTCTCAAAATGTGGTAACGCAAAAAAAAAATTTTGCAATAAAAAGCGTATTTTAGTGTGTGACAGCTGTCAATCATAAAAATCCGCTAAAAAACCCGCTATAAAAGTAAATCAAACCCCCCCTTCATCACCTCCTTAGTTAGGGAAAAAAAAAATTTAAAATGTGTTTATTTCCATTTTCCCATTAGGGTTAGGGCTAGGGTTAGGGCTAGGGTTAGGGCTAGGGCTAGGGCTAGGGTTAGGGTTAGGGCTAGGGTTAGGGCTAGGGTTAGGGCTAGGGTTAGAGCTAGGGTTGGGGCTAGGGTTGGGGTTAGGGTTGGGGTTAAGGGTGGGGCTACAGTTAGGGTTAGGGCTACAGTTAGGGATGGGGCTAAATTTAGGGTTAGGGCTGGGGCTAAAGTTAGGGTTGGGGCTAAAGTTAGGGTTAGGGTTGGGGTTAAAGTTTGAGTTAGGGTCGGGGCTAAAGTTAGGGTTAGGGTTGGGGCTAAAGTTAGGGTTGGGGTTAAAATTAGGGTTTGGATTACATTTATGGTTGGGATTAGGGCTAGGGGTGTGTTTTGGATAGGGTTTCAGTTAGAATTGGGGGTTTCCACTGTTTAGGCACATCAGGGCTCTCCAAACGCAACATGGCATCCGATCTCAATTCCAGCCAATTCCTCGTTGAAAAAGTAAAACAGTGCTCCTTCCCTTCCGAGCTGTCCCGTGCGCCCAAACAGGGGTTTTCCCAAACACATGGGGTATCAGCATACTCAGGACAAATTGGACAACAAATATTGGGGTCCAATTTCTCTTATTCCCCTTGGGAAAATAAAAATTTTGGGGGGCTAAAAAAAACATTTTTGTGGGAAAAAAAATTAATTTTTATTTTCACGACTCTGCATTATAAACTGTAGTGAAACACTTGGGGGTTCAAAGTTCTCACAACACATCTAGATAAGTTCCTTGGGGGGTCTAGTTTCCAATATGGGGTCAGTTGTGGGGGATTTCTACTGTTTAGGTGCATCAGGGGCTCTGCAAATGCAACGTGACGCCTGCAGACCAATCCATCTAAGTCTGCATTCCAAATGGCGTTCCTTCCCTTCCGAGCTCTGCCATGCGCCCAAACGGTGGTTACCCCCCACATATGGGGTATCAGCGTAATCAGGACAAATGGCACAACAACTTTTGGGGTCCAATTTCTTCTCTTACCCTTGGGAAAATAACAAATTGGCGGCAAAATTATCATATTTGTGAAAAAATATGATTTTTTATTTTTACGGCTCTGCATTATAAACTTCTGTGAAGCACTTGGTGGGTTAAAGTGCTCACCACACATCGAGATAAGTTCCTTAGGGGGTCTACTTTCCAAAATGGTGTCACTTGTGGGGGTTTTCAATGTTTAGGCACATCAGGGGCTTTCCAAACGCAACATGGCGTCCCATCTCAATTCCAGTCAATTTTGCATTGAAAAGTCAAACGGCGCTCCTTCCCTTCCGAGCTCTGCCATGCACCCAAACAGTGCTTTACCCCCACATATGGGGTATCAGCGTACTCAGGACAAATTGTATAACAACTTTTGGGGTCCATTTTCTCCTGTTTCCCTTGGTAAAATAAAACAAATTGGAGCTGAAAGAAATTTTTTGTGAAAAAAAGTTAAATGTTCATTTTTTTTAAACATTCCAAAAATTCCTATAAAACACTTGAAGGGTTAATAAACTTCTTGAATGTGGTTTTGAGCACCTTGAGGGGTGCAGTTTTTAGAATGGTGACACTTGGTTATTTTCTATCATATAGACCCCTCAAAATGACTTCAAATGTGATGTGGTCCCTAAAAAATATTGGTGTTGTAAAAATGAGAAATTGCTGGTCAACTTTTGACTCTTATAACTCCCTAACAAAAAAAAATTTTGGTTCCAAAATTGTACTGATGTAAAGTAGACATGTGGGAAATGTTACTTATTAATTATTTTGTGTGACATATCTCTGTGATTTAAGGGCATAAAAATTAAAAGTTGGAAAATTGCAAAATTTTCAAAATTTTCACCAAATTTCCGTTTTTTTTTCACAAATAAACGCAAGTTATATCGAAGAAATTTTACCACTATCATGAAGTACAGTATGTCACGAGAAAACAAAGTCAGAATCGCCAAGATCTGTTGAAGCGTTCCAGAGTTATAACCTCATAAAGGGACAGTGGTCAGAATTGTAAAAATTGGCCCGGTCATTAACGTGCAAACCACCCTTGGGGCTTAAGGGGTTAACAATCCTTTCAAGGCTGCGGTTATCCCGATTGCTTGTGCACCTTTTTCTACCACACTTTTTCCTTCCACTCAACTTTCCATTAATATGCTTGGATACAGCACTCTCTGAACAGCCAGCTTCTTTAGCAATGGCCTTTTGTGGCTTACCTTCCTTGTGGAGTGTGTCAGTGACTGCCTTCTGGACATCTGTGAAGTCAGCAGTCTTCCCCATGATTGTGGAGCCTACTGAAACAGACTAAAGGACCTTTTTAAACGATTAGTAAGCCTTTGCAGTTGTTTTTTGTAAAAAAAATTCTAATTTACTGAGATAATGACTTTTGGGTTTTCATTGGCTGTAAGCCATAATCATCAACATTAACAGAAATAAACACTTGGAATAGATCACTCTGTTTGTAATGACTCTATATAATATATGAGTTTCACTTTTTGTATTGAAGAACTGAAATAAGTTAACTTTTTGATGATATTCTAATTTAGTGAGAAGCACTTGCATTTTGTGGCAGAATGTACAGATGTATGATGTGTGAGCATTAGTGATGAGCGAGTGTGCACGTTACTCGAGTTTTCTGAGCATGCTCGGAAAACTCGAGTAACGACCACACTCGCTCATCACTTGTGAGCATACATTGTATATGCAGTTTAGTGTCTGGTGCAGCTCTTCTGGTCTCTGGGGATGAGGCTGAAATATTTTCTATATTTCTCTGTCAGCTAACTCCAATTTATTATTGCTGCCATAAAGCAGACACCCTGCGGATCAGTCCACACAGACAATAAAGGCACAAAGAGTCTGAGGGAAACTGCTGCGAGGGTGCCTTACAGATTATAGCTGATCAATGATCTGGTTTTTCAGCTGCTATCTCTAAGGGGCGCCATGTTTAGAAACACAAGTAGTATGAAGGCCTCCATACATATTAGACTAATGTCAGCGAAGTCTGAATGCAGCAGTCTGCAGTCACATACAGTGGACAACCCCTTTAACTGAGAATCTGTCAGTGAGCTCATTCTGCCGGGGGTTTGTAACGCATTTATCTTTATTTTTCTTTGATTTCAATTGATTTATAACGATATCAAAGTTTAGATCAACTATGGTGTGGTCAGTGGTCATCATAAGTCAACATAGTGAATTTCCGAAAAAGACAAATAAAAGAGTTACGATTTCCCCAACAAATGATCTCACTGACAGATTTTCTGTTAACTCACTTTGCAGCCATTAAAAGGAACAAAAGTGCTTGTAAGCGAAAAATGGTACAATATTTTTAATGATATTGCAACAATTGTTTTTGCCCAAAATAAATGCGTTTCATTAATAAAAAATTGTGGCCATATTCTTTAAAGGTTTTGAATATGACTTTTCTCCCTTTACAGGGTTTACTTACAGAAGCACTCCCATCAAAGTTTTTATCCCCTTAATATATTGCAGTTATCATATTATATAGCACAGTGCACTGACAATTGATCATTTTGCCTTTCTACCCAATTAAGTCTTCATTTTTCCATTAAGTCTATGACATCTCATGATTAAAAACTCACAAGCTGAATCCTTCTAAGCTCTATGTAGAAACAGGAGGTAAATTTTCCCTGTATGACTCATGAGTCACGGCAAAAGTCCCTGGCAGGCAGGAGGAGAGAGATGTTGGGTCAGGACTGGAGTTAAAGAGGGGAATGATTTGTGCAGGGAAAAGAGACTTCCTGTTTATACATAGAACAGAGAAGAATTACCTGGGTAGAAAGACAAAATGAGCAATTGTAAGTACGCAGTGATATAACATATGATGACTGCACTATATTAAGAGGATAAGAACTTTGATGGGAGGATTGCTTCTTTAACTGAAGCAAACCGGTTCTGTCTCTCCTCTGCCTATATTATTCTTAGCTCCATCACAGCCCCCCTAAACCTGATGTCAGTATGCCTAATTTGTCTTATTACTTTATTATCACTTCATACCTGTACAAGTACAACTATTTTATGTATTATGAATTATACATTTTGAAGACATTCAGGAGATTAACAAACTTTGCACTTCATTAAAAGTTGATCGCCTCTCACCCTCCACTCTTCTCATTAAAGAGGTTGTCCACTATTTTTTTATTGATGACCTATCCTTAGGATAGGTCATCAATGTCTGATCCCGATCAGCTGTTATCGGCGTCGGTGTCCAGAACTGCGCAGTTGCGGAGCTGCTCTATCTTCTGATAATGGTGGCGGCAGGGTACTACACATGCATCACCTATTCAAATCAATAATAGGCGGATGTGTAGTATCCTGCCGCCGCCACTTTAAGGAGGCGAAGAAACTCTGAAATCGGGCAGTTCCGGTCAACACCGAGAACTATAATATGTAATAGCTGATCTGTTGGAGCGCCAGGTGTTGGAACCTGACTGCTCAGACATTGATGACCTATCTTATTGACAGGTCATCAATGAAAAAAGTAGTGGACAACCTGTTTAATAGCTGTATGAAGTTGTTTTTGGTAAAACGGATAAGAGTTGGTATGAGTATTTGGTGAAATGACATAATGGTGGTTGTCAGGCAGTGCAGGGTTTCTTTCGTAACGATGATCAGATCAAACGAGAATTAATTGTACCCATCATTATGGTTAATGTATTTGTCATGTTTTTTTTATTCTGCAATTGCAGGAATAAATAAGTTTACAAAGAAGATTCGTAGTCCGTATATGATTGACAATAATGAGATCCTTGACTTCCTCACCAGAGTTCCTTCTGATGTGCAGCTGGTAGGTGCCATACATTCTCTACATGACAATTGTGCCTTTCTTTATTAGATTAATGGGGTTTCCCAAAGGTGAAAGTAAATTTTATCTATTTGATGCCATAGTCTAAACTATTTTGTAATATACTTGCTTTAAAAATTCCCTATTCTTCCCTAATTACAGTATCTAACTACTAGTCTATTTTTTTTTTACTTCCTAACAATTCGTTTGAGAACCCCAGTGCATTCTGGGATACACAAACGAAACATCAGCAGAGCAGTGGGCAGAGGCTGTGGTCACTGCCACAACCTCACCTCTGAAACAATGCATCAGCTCCTTTGGGGGTTGAGCTGGTCCCTGCCCTGTCTTTACGCTGTGCACTGTGCTTTGTGCACAGTGACAGTGCCCACTCTTTTCTCAACTTAGATCTGCAGTAACGAGCTGGCAACACAGTGGTGTTTCACTACCTGACACGCAGGAGATCAGAACCACCACCGCAGGTGACATCACTGGTCTCTGCCAGGTATTGTAACGAATTGGCATAAGACAGGAAATAAAAATAAATAAAATATAGACTAGCAGTTAGATAGTGTATCTTGGGAACAGAGGAGAATTTTTAAAATAATTATTTTATAAAATAGCTTAAATTATGGCATCAAATAGATAGGGATTTAGATCAAATTTTGTTTCACCTTCAGACCACCCTTTTAATGACACTGTCCCCCTCTGCACCTGAACTGTCAGTATTTTGGAAATGATCAATGGATTTGTGGTAAAGAACACTTATAGAGGAAAGATATTATTTCTCCTGACAACCATTAATGCTGCCACCAGCGACTACCTTCTCCAACACAATGCAGTAGCAGAAACATCGGTGGCACAATGCACAACTAATCTGTAAAATAAAAACTTAACCATCCTCTGGGATTAGACCTAAGCATAAAGGGGTTTATTAGGCTTGGAGTACATTTTTGCAATCATTTTATTGGGCTACAGATTGAGAAATCCGGGTAGTGAGTAATTATGCATACTGTCAGGTTTCTCCTTGATGGCACCTCATCTTGACTTAAAAAAAAAATAAATGTAGAAATTTTTAGCAAATTTAATAAAAAAGAAAATCTGAAATATCACATGGTCATAAGTTTTCAAACCCTTTGCTCAGACACTAATATTTAAGTCACATGCTGTCCATTTCCTTGTGATCCTCCTTGAGATGGTTCTACTCCTTCATTGGATGACATGGCTCCCCAAACCATCACTGATTGTGGAAATTTCACACTAGACCTCAAGCAGCTTGGATTGTGTGCGTCTCCACTCTTCCTCCAGACTCTGGGACCTTGATTTCCAGATGAAATGCAAAATTTACTTTCATCTGAAAACAACACTTTGGACCACTGAGCAACAGTCCAGTCCTTTTTCTCCTTGGCCCAGGTAAGACGCTTCAGGTGTTGTCCATTGGTCATGAGTGGCTTGATACAAGGAATGCGACACTTGTAGCCCATGTCCTGGATACATCTGTGTGTGGTGGATCTTAAAGCAATGACTCCAGCAGCAGTCCACTCCTTATGAATCTCCCCCAAATTTTTGAATGGCCTTTTCTTAACAATCCTTTCAAGGCTGTGGCTATCCCGGTTGCTTTTGCACCTTTTTCTACCACACTGTCATGTCCACGGACACCACAGCCGCCCCATTCCCTGATACTTACCCCTCCACTCCAGCACCTCGGCGTCTTGCTGGTCAGGGGTCGCGGCATGTTACTCCCACACTGTCGGTCCCACGGTCAGCGGCAGTTCTGCGCAGGTGCCTTAGGCCGCAGTCGTGCGCTCTGCTGGCCCTTTAGCTGTGTGGCGCGTGACCCGGAAGTCCTGCTGCTCCAATCAGACTCCTTCACTAGGTATATCAAGCCGCCCTCCCTTAGTGGAGGCGCCTGATTATTGTGTGTGCACCCACTTTGTGTACTCATGCTTAGGCCGCTTCTGCATGTACCTGTCAGCCATATTAGTTAACCCTATCCCTGCTGCTGTCACCCGCAGTCACTGGTTCTTCCTGCCTCTGGGTTCCTTGCTTCTGCCCTGCCCGGGGCTTCCTTGGCTCCTGGATTCTACTCTGAGGTCCCTATCTCTCTCCTGGTCCCGTTCCCTGGTGTCTTAGGGGTCCTCCTTCTAGTGTTCTCTGCAGTCGTCCTGTTCTCTATACTCCCTTACTGTATTCTCTGAACCTGCTCAGCCTTCCTAGGTTCCTGTCTCCCTGCTACCTTGCTGATGGCTGTCCTGTCTGTCGTATCCGTGTTTGACAACTGCTTCCCTATGAGCCGTCCCTCTTGGTACCAGCCATCTCGGTATCTGACTCCTCCAGGCCTGCCCCTAACGATCCCTGTATAGGGGTCGGGTCCACAAGGTTCGCTCACCTAGGGGAGCTTCAGTGCCTCGAACCAGAGGGTCCACTCTTGGAAGTTCGCCTCTCCTAGGCGTCACACACACTTTTTACTTCCACTCAACTTTCCATTAATGTGCTTCGATACAGCACTCTGTGAACAGCCAGCTTCTTTAGCAATGACTTTTTGTTGCTTACCCTCCTTGTGGAGTGTGTCAATGACTGCCTTCTGGACTTCTTTCAAGTCAAAAGTCTTCCCCATGATTGTGAAGCCTACTGAAACAGACTAAGGAACCTTTTTAAACACTTAGGATGTCTTTGCAGGTGTTTTTGTTAATTATTCTAATTTACTGAGATAGTGACTTTTGGGTTTTCATTGGCTGTAAGCCATAATCATCAACATTAACAGATATAAATACTGGAAATAGATCACTCTGTTTGTAATGACTCTAAATAATATATGAGTTTCACTTTTAGCATTGAAGAACTGAAATTAAATTAACATTTTGGTGATATTCTAATTTAGTGAGAAGCACTTGTATATTTTTATATTGCTTGACACATTGTTTAACTTGAATGTGACAAAATGTGTACTGTAGACACACATGTGCCTGATAAGAGGACCGTATTTCCAATGTCCCATTATCAGCCACATTCCACATTTATTACTAATGAAGCACCTGCAATATCTCCAGACATGGTGATGGTAGGAAGGTCAAGAACCACACAAGAAAATAAAAATATAGACCTATCACAAATCCCATATGCATTGAACGATATAAGGCATTTTCCTCGAGTTATTTTGGGACAGAAATGGTATAGTGTAGCTAAGTGGCAATGTCTGTGAATTCTCCCCAGTGTATAGACTTTAATGTATTACTAATGTATGCTGTATATTATCAGGTGGCTTACATTTTAGCCTTTTCTCTACTTATAAACTGTATACAGAGACAGACCTTTATATATAAAGCTATTTATTTTGTACATTGCTGATCTTCATTATTTTTGAGTTGCTGCTTTTCCTTAGGGAAGATAATGGCAAACAGCCCAGAGCCCTCTCAAAGCTACAGCTTAAAATGAGGGGTCTTGCTCCTTAACCTGCTAATTTATAGTTGACAAAATGAGTGATACAGAGTATCTGTATCCAAGAAATTGTGTTAAACACTGGCCTCCCATACTGACACACTGTATCACATCCATTACAGCACAAGTACTCAAGATACAGTCAATTATTGCAGTTAATATGTTAATACTTCCTGTATATTATATATGGAAAATTGCAAAGATCGGAACAACCAACTCACACCGCTATATGACTGAGATCCTTGGCACAGGGAAGCCACTCCTGCTAAACTCAGCGCTGTATACATCCAATAGAAACTTCTCCAGCTGAAAATCCTGCTAAAAAAATCGAACTTTATTCCAGTGCAATTTAAAAATGAATGACATGTTCATTTTCATCCAGAAATATAGTATATATTTCCTATGTGTTTCTGACTGTAGACCAGTCCGTAATCACGTATCCATGGTTTAAAGTGAGAAACACATAGGAAAGTTATACTATATTGCTGGATGAAAATGAACATCTCATTCATTTTTTAACCGCACCGGAATACAGTTTGATTCTTTACCTGGAGTTTTTTCTATTGGGTATTATATATGGCACTGCTTCTTGGGGAAAAAATTTTTTAAATATCCAAAGTATAAGTTTCATGGAGTTTTGGAAACACCATTCTTGAGTAAGCTAACCAAGAAGTTGAATAAGGTTAGACCAAGGTGTCTAAAAATGCACCAAGATTGTTCAGCATGCGCCATTGTCATACATTTGTAGTATCTAGTCTTTTTCACCATGATTATAGCTACTGATAAGTGTAACTTCACACATGGTCGATCAAAAAATGAAAATCCATGTGTTTTCCGCCAAAACACTTTCGCCAACTCATTGGTATCCTGTGTGTACAGGTGGTGGGCTGTCGAGAACATGCACTACATATAGTAACAGAAAGGTGGTCTTAACAATCCTTCTTTCGCCATACAGTTTTGTTGGCTATGTGAACGGGAACAGAAACCATTGTCAATCAACTGGTATATAGTAGGTCAGAGGTCATTTATTGGCAAAAATCAGCCTGTTCAATATAGCCAAAACTCACTTCACAGACAGTTCTCAGTGGAAAATCCATTGCTTCACTAAAGTATCTGCCTAGACATAATTGACTGAATGCTCGTTTCTTACCAAATGTATGTCGGTGTACACTACATGAAAGAACATCATGCAAACCCAAATGTCCAAAGATTCCAGCTTCTGTACCTGCCAGAATAGGAAATACCTAATCATTCATGTCATAAAATTAGTTTTAACAGTAGTGCATTATGGTTGGAAATTTTGCCCAAATCCATGTTGTGTTTTTCCAGCCACAGTTTTCTCATTTCTTCTCCAACTTCTCCCTTCCTATCTTTCTATCTCGTGTTCCCCAATCCCAGCTGTGGCCTTAATTCTGTTCTCAGGCTGATAAAACTGGCTAATTCCTTCTGTTACAACATATCATCCACCGACCACTTTTGTCTCTGATTTTGTATGTATACACAGGTGCAATATCGGGAACTAAAACCAGACGCCGGTCACAGCCCCAGCAAAAGGAAGAAAAATAATCTTGGTTAGCCGGTGCTACGCATGGAGGAGAACGGCATCTGAAAAAGGGAAGCCCTGCGGCCTCACACGCATTCTCATTGTTTATGTTCCCTTATACTGTATTTTTTATCATGATTGTGACAATTTGTATATATTGTATAAAGGCAGATACCATTGTACAATACGAATTTGATATAAACTGGGGAGGTTCATGTCTTGCTGTGTGAATGCTCTGCCCGGGCCAGTGGCGTGATGCAGCATTCGGGATAGTGTAGATATTGTCTTCTATTAGTACATGGCTGAGATAGGCTGCACACTATATGCACATGCTTTAGCCAAAAAAAAGCTATACTTCTCATACAGAGTGATTCTTTGGATTTTTAAAGAAGAATCTGCACTTTTGGATTCAGTGCCTAGCAGTTCCCTGTTTTTGGTGTATTAGCTCAGGCTTGTGTGAGCTACTAGAATATTTAAGCTATGGTGTCATTCATTCTATGATCTGTCCCTCAAGCTCCTCAGCTGCTTAGGATATCTCACATACAATCATCCTCTTCAAGCAAATGAACCAAAATAAGGGAAATATTTTGTTTGTACAAGTAAAAAATGTAAATGTATAATACTGGATTCCCTATGATAAATTAACCAATGAACAGAATTGAAATTTCAGTCAATAACACGCTTCTAGGGAAAATCTTAAAATTCTATTACATGATAAGAGCAAACAGAGAAAGCATTACTCATCCATTAACGCCTCCGTCACTCCATCACTACAGGTCAGGTCATTCCTGACTGTCCAGCAGTGATAACTTCACATGCTCCATTCACACATACACGTGAACGCTGCAGTCATTCACTGGACTTGAGGGTCGCACGTACATGCAGGCGTCACTGCTGCAAAATGTCATAGCTGCAAATCCGGCAGGGACCAAAGCGAAAGCATTGGAGTGACAGGGCATTTATTGGGAGAGAATTTTTTACTTTTATTTTATACTACAGCATTCTTAATATTCTAGTCAACTGCTATTAAATGTAGTTTCACATATTATACATAACGTACTGTGAAAAAGTTTTAGGCAGATGTGGAAAACTGCTGAAAAATAGAAAAAAGTAAAAACACAAAGCAAATGAGCAAAGGAAAAATCTAAATCAAATCAATATTTGGTGTGACCTCTCTTTCCCTTCGAAACAGCATCAACACTGGACTTTCCATAGATCTTCGTTGGATGTAGACTTTTACAGATCCCCCACAATAAGCTCATTGCATTAAAGGGAACCTGCAAATTTACCCCATATCTGCAGGTTGATAGCGTCATTAACCTGTCTGGCGCCCGTACTTAGACCCCCACTGTGGGGAGGAAATTAACGTTATTCTCCCAGGCAGCGTTCCAGTCTCAGTCACAGGGGCGGTGCCAGTGCTGATTCAGTCACGGCTCTATGTACAGAGAGCGGCGGCTGTAACCGAGTCCCTGGGCCTGACTGACACTGGCTCTTCATTGGGGGTGCAGTTACAGCCACCGCTCTGTAGACTCAGAGTGACTGAACCTGCACCCGCGACACCCCTTTTTACTGCAACCAGAATGCTGCTGGGAAAAATAAAGTTCATTTTTTTCCCTGCAGCGCTCAGCTAAGTGCAGGCACTGGGCAGATTAATGATGATATTAACCTGCAAATTAACCCTATATCTGCAGGTTAATAGCATTTTTTCTGGTGACATGTTCTCTTTAAGAACTATCTTCAGCATCAAGAAAAGTAAGGAGTTCTGGAAGTGATGATATGACCCCACACAGCCCTGATCTCAACATCCTCGATTTTGCCTGAGATTACAAGAGACAGGAGGATTTGCACAAGACTGCAGCCATAGAAGATCTGTGTTTAGTTCTCCAAGATGTTTGGAACAACTTTCCTGCCAAGATACTTCAAAATCTGTGCGCAAGTGTAGCTAGAAGAGTTGATTCCAATTTGAGATCAAATGACAATCACATCAAATATTGATTTAGACTTTTCTATTGTTCATTAACCGGACCTTGCATTTTTTTTTAATTACAGCAATAAAAATACGTTATTAATTCTTCTATTTTTTTTAAAGCATTCTTACTCTGCAATATATATATATATATATATATATATATATATATATATATATATATATATGTACTGTATATATATATATATATATATATATATATACACATATATAAATATATATTAACAAAATATCTGCAAATTTATGTTATGTTTGTATATATTATATTATATATATTTATATATATATATATATGACTAACGGTGTGTATATATAAAGACTTTTATAATATACACTGCTCAAAAAAATAAAGGGAACATTAAATACCATATCCTAGATATCACTGATTGAAATATTGAAATATTCCAGTTGCAAATCTTTATTCATTACATAGTGGAATGTGTTGAGAACAATTAAACATAAAAATGATCAATGTAAATAAAAATTAATATCCCATGAAAGTCTGGATTTGGAATGATACTTAAAATCAAAGTGAAAATCAAATTACAGGCTGATCCAACTTCAGTGGAAATGCCTCAAGACAAGGAAATTATTCTTAATAGTGTGTGTGGCCTCCATGTGCCTGTATGCCCTCCCTACAATGCCTGGGCATGGTTCTGATGAGGTGGTAGATGTTCTCCTGAGGGATCTCCCACCAGACCTGAATTAAAGCATCAGTCAACTCCTGGACAGTCTGTGATGCAATGTGGCATTGGTCAATGGAACGAGACATGATGTCTCAGATGTGCTCGATTGGTTTCAGGTCTGGGGAACGGGCGGGCCAGTGCATAGCATCAATGCCGTCATCATGCAGGAACTGCTGACACACTTCAGCTACATGAGGCTTAGCATTGTCATGCATCAGAAGGAACCCAGAGCCCAGTGCACCTGCGTATGGCCTCACAATGGTCTGAGGGTCTCATCCTGGCACCTAATAGCAGTCAGGGTACCTCTAGTTAGCACATGGAGGGCTGTGCAGCACTCCAAAGAAATGCCTCCCCACACCATTACTGACCCACTGCCAAACCAGTCGTGCTAGAGGTCCTGCTCCACAGTGTCTCCTGACCCTGTCACATCTGTCACATGTGCTCAGTGTGAACCTGCTCTCATCCGTGAAAAAAATCAGCATATATATGATATTTGTAACCAACCAATATGAACCTCTCAGTAGAGACAATAGAATTCAGAAAGGAGAGAGTATAATGCATTAAATTATAACTTTTAATTATACCATATAAAATAGAACGTCAACTGATGACCAACAGACAACCAAAACAGTGTATAAAGTGCTAGTGCTCAGTATAACCAGTGCTCAAAATAAACATTTGCTTGATCTCACCAACGTTCAAGGTTGTTCTATCCATTAATCTTATGAAGCAGGAGCAGAGAACAAGCATGGTAATAGGGGTAGGGAAAAGAGATTTCCTTTCCTTTATTATTCCCTGTTGTACCCCTGCTTGCTCCTGCCCTGACAAGGGCAGTCCCTAAGTGTAGACCTGTTAGATAATACCCACAAATAAGTATGTAGCCTCCCTACGCTTTTCCCCCTCTGTTTAGAGGGTTCATCAGGGGAGATTAGGGAATAAATGGGTACACAATATTATATAGGAGGGGCCTGCGATGGATAGAACAACCTTGAACATTGGTGAGACCAGACCAATTTTTATCTTGACCACTGGTTATACTGAGTACTAGCACCTTTATATGATATAATTAAAAGTCATATTTAACTGCATTATACTCTCTCCTTGCTGAATTTCTCATCCTTGAAGAGTACAAGGTGCCAATATGGAATCTGCCAATCTCGGTGTTCTCTGGCAAATGCCTTGCACAGTGTTGGACTGTAAGCACAACACCCACTTGTGGCCCTCATACCACCCTCATGAAGTCTGTTTCTGACAGTTTGAGCAGACACATGGATGTTAGTGGCCTGCTGGAGGTCATTTTGCAGGACTCTGTCACTGCTGCTCCTGTTCCTCCTCGCACAAAGGAGGAGGTAGCAGTCCTGCTGCTGGTTGTTGTCTCCCTACAGCCTCTTCCACATTTCCTGGTGTCCTGGTCTGTCTCCTGGTATTTGCTCCATGCTCTGGACATTACGCTGACAGACACAGCTACCCTTCTTACAACAGCTCGCATTGATGTGCCATCCTGCAGGAGCTGCACTACCTGAACAACTTCTGTGGGTTGTAGACACCGCCTCATCCTACTGTACAATACCTCTAGGGGTGAGAACAATGACAAAATGCAAAAGCGAAAAAAACAACAGCCAAAAAAATGAGAATAGAGAAATGGTCTATGATCGCTCCCTGCAGAACCACTCCATTATAGGGATTGACTTGCTAATTGCCTATCATGTCTACCTGTTGTCTGTTTCATTTGCACAGCAGCAGGAGAAATTGATTCACAATCAGTGTTGCTTCATAACTGGACAGGTTGGTTTCACATAAGTGAGAGTGACTTGGAGTTACATTGTGTTGTTTAAGTGTTCCCTTTATTTTTTTTAGCAGTGTATATAAGCATTGCACATACATTTATTTATTATGTACCAGAGTAAAGTGCTAAATCCACATCTGCAATCAGAATTCTGCAGACTCTTGAGCCGGCTCTTCTGGCAATCCCTGCTTGTTTAATGCATTAAAGTGTATTCTTTATAGCAGACTCTGATTTGTTGTTCTGCAAAGGAAAGACCATGATTCTCTAACCTTTCCTATAATAGAGCACGAGCATGTTGTAAGCTGTCGTATAGTGACTTCATAAGGAAACAGTATTCCATTTAGTGTTGTCAGTAGTACAACACGTGCTGGAATATTCCACACCTTTTATTCCTCAAGCACTCCTATTGGGAAAAATCTTGATTGCTTTCCTATAAGTTTGGTATCCCATGGAAACATGGAAATGCCATAGTGACCTAACGCAGGCTATGTTGTAGTATTATGCATCCATAATACATAATGCATGGGCTCTTGGGAGCAAAAAATCTCTATCTCAGAATGCAGTGTAACATATGGCATTGCTAAACAGCTAAGCTACTAATGATATGTCTAGTTCAAATAGAAGGTAGCAGAATTGTGAATGCAGCTCTGGACAATTATACACATTACAACGTAGCATCAGTGCAAGCTCAGTATGATAATTCAATGTATCTGCAGAATTGCTCAAAAATTTTTATATGGGTGTTTATACGTAATGTAAAATGTTTTCCAACTGTTAACCCATGCTCAAAATAAATTTATATATGAGCAAAGTGGTGAGGACGATAGGGCCAGACTACTGCCAAGCTGCATTTACTCTTCTCCCCAGCACAGGACGGCCTAGATAAATGGCGGAGTTATTGTAAACATACTGGTTGTTATGGATAGATGCCTATCAACCAGTGGTGTTTTTATGCAACATTTGACTATCAGCCAGTGTGCCTCAGGTTACTGAAGTCTTTCAGATTTTTTTGTTATAAAAATTGAAATTTACTAAACTGACTATATATCACATTGGATGTATAAAGGAATAAACTTTGCTTACATTGAAGGAGATGTACCACAAAAAAAATGATTCCCTGTGCACAGGATAAATGATAAATATATGACTGTCGGTGGTCAATATGATCACATGAACGGATGTCCCCAAGTCACAAGTGCATGGAGCGGTAGTGCACATGTGTGGCCATCGCTCTGTTAACCACTGTGAATCCATGGAAGTGACAGAGCACATGTATGACCCCTACTCTGAGAGACAGAGAATAAAGCACTGGTCACACTTGTGCACTATGGCTCTATTCACATATGTGCAGTGTCCCAGGGTTGGACACAAAGCAATCTCATACACTTATCATCTATAGTCTGGATAAGTGATAAGTAGAAACAGCGCACATCCATTTGGAGGACCCGGTCCAGCGGCCACTCAAGTAGAATATGGCCACTGCAGAGGAGCCCAGGGAACCACCTTCTACCTGCCAGCCACAGCTCTTCTTTTGATTAGCCAGTCTGGTGCGACAGAACCTGTATGTGCATTGCAAGCAATGATGCAAGCAATGATGGCATTGAGCAAAGCCAGCTAATCAAGAGAGGAACCGCGGATGCGTCAAGTAAAGGTACCTTCACACGAAACGACTTTGCAACGAGAACGACAACGATCCGTGACGTTGCAGCGTCCTGGATAGCGATATCGTTGTGTTTGACATGCAGCAGCGATCTGGATCCTGCTGTGATATCGCTGGTCGTTGATTAAAGTTCAGAACTTTCTTTGGTCGTCAGATCGGCGTGTATCGTCGTGTTTGACAGCAAAAGCAACGATGCCAGCAATGTTAAACATGGAGCTAACGACCTGTGAGAACGATAAGTGTGTCACCGCTACGTCACAGGATCGCTCCTGCGTCGTTCTGGAGCTGCTGTGTTTGACATCTCTACAGCGACCTAAACAGCAACACTGCAGCGATCAAATCGTTGTCGTTCTCGTTGTAAAGTTGTTTCGTGTGAAGGTACCTTAAGAGACAGTTCACAGGGCGCCTGTCCGCCACCCACAGGTTACAGACGTGGTCGTTGGACTGAGGCCTTTGAATTGAATCGTACCTTCTCTAATGTGAAATGTTTGTTTAAGGCAAATATGGAAATAGTTGGTCTAAATGAAGATCCAAATTGTCCTGCATTAGGCCACGTTCACAAGCTTAGTATTTGGTCAGTATTTTACATCAGTATTTGTAAGGCCAAATCAGGAGTGGAAAAATCAGGGGAAAAGTATAATAGAAACACGTCACCACTTCTGCATTTATCACCCACTCCTGGTTTTGGCTTACAAATACTGATGTAAAATACTGACCAAATACGGAACACTTGAACATGGCCTTATGGTGAGGCTCTCTATAACCCACACCACTTTGACTTACCAATTATTTGTAAGCTGTTAATGTAACTTTTATATGAGGAGTTTGAAACCTTAGCAAATTGTTGTCTTTTGTGGAAGGGGGAATATTTTACATAATGCTAAAATAAAAGAGTTATAGATGTAATACAAGCTGGAAGATGATCATGCTATATTTCCTTACATCAAAGATTTTTACAATACCACACATGACCTAGTGTACATAATCGCTATCAATACGAGAACAATGTATCAAGCTTTATGACTTTGTTCTATATCTAACAGTTTAACAACCTGTGCCTACGTCAGCCTCTCTCCTCCAGTCATCTATTCAGTTATTTTCTCCGTGTGTCTGTGCATCCATGCCACTGACTAAGCTTTCAATTCATTTGGAAATTTCATTCCTCTACACATTTCAAATACACTAAAGTTAGATTTATTGTATTTATTGTTTTGTTATGGAAAGCCCTATTAATATAATCCCTTTACATAGATATATGTGTAATTTTTGGATGCTACAAGCCTACAAGTCTTTTAGAGAGAGAATTGGACATATTCATTCAAATGGCTAATAGGGGTCCTTCTTGTGTGACCCCCTCACACGCCCTAATCGAGCTAGTGGGAAGCAGACAACCCCTTTCACAATCAAGATCAATATATTTGTACCCCTTTCTTACATATTCGTTAGTAAGTTTACAGATATCTGGATCTAGTAACATCACATCCAGCTCAGAAGAAATACACTGCAATACACACTAGAAATATGTACTTTGTAATTAACCAGTAAAAGGGGATTTAGCCTAGATGCCTCTATACACTTTAGATTAAAAAAGTGGTGGCATTTTATTATATTTATATATTTATTATATGATAAGAACTTATAAGAAATTATAACATTATCTTATCATATAAATTTTTTGAAAGTCGAATGACTAAACGTATTTTTTCCCGTTGTGCCAGAATAATATCACTCTAAGGCCTCTTTCGCACGTCAGTGTTTCCGGTACGTGTACTGACAGTTTCCTCACGTACCGGAGACACTGACACACGTAGACCCATTCAAATGAATGGGTCTATGCACATGTCTCCGTGTTTTCACGGACCGTGTGTCCGTGTTGAAAACACGGAGACATGTCCGCTTATCTCCGGCAGCACGTACAGCAATACGTCCTGCACACGTGCACACGGAGAACAGTGTGCACTCTCCTCCGTGTGCACGTACTGCCCGCAGTAGAGACAGTGCTACAGTAAGCGCTGTGCCACCCACGTGTGGTGCTGAAGGCGGCATTCATCTCTTCTCCCCTGCAGGAGAGAAGAGATGAAATATCAAGTTTTTAATCCTTTTTGTTAAAAATAAAGTTTGCAGGTGACCTCCCGCCTCCCATCCCCAGTGCGCCACCCGGCCCCTTGCAGAGAAATACTCACCCAGCTCCAGCGATGTCTCCACTCTCCTCTCAGCGCCAGCAGCCTGTCCTGTGTGAGCGGTCACGTGGGACCGCTCATTACATTGATGAATATGTGCATATTCACCACTGTAATGAGCGGTCCCACGTGACCGCTCACACAGGACAAGCTGCCAGCGCTGAGAGGAGACATCGCGGGAGCTGGATGAGTATTTCTCTGCAAGGGGCCGGGCGGCGCACTGGGGATGGGAGGCGGGAGGTCACCTGCAAACTTTATTTTTAACAAACAAGATAAAAATCTTGATCTTTCATCTCTTCTCTCCTGCGGGGGAGAAGAGATGAATGCCGCCTTCAGCACCACACGCAGTGGGGACAGCGCTTACTGTAGCGCTGTCTCTCCTGCACGGTCCGTGTGGTCCACGGGCGGCACACGGCTGCCGCACGTGTGCCACACGGATGTGCCACGTGAGCACACGGACACACGGACATGGATAACTCCGGTACCGATTTCTCCAGTACCGGAATTATTTGGACGTGTGAAACCGGCCTAATTGTCTATTGAGGGATATTGTGTAATTGAGGGAATTATACTAATACATTAAATTTGATTGAATCTGGATAGGTTAAAAAAATACTATCTTTATAATCTGGTAGTATCGGAGAGAAATGTTTTCAAAATGAAGATCAATAAAATATAGAGGGTTTAGTGATTTAAAGTTTTGGGACATTGGAATCACATATAAATGACTTTGATAATGGGACATTATAGACCAACTATCAATTGATCATTTGTTTTTATTTGCCTAATTATATCAAATTTCTGTAAAGGGTTTCATAGAATGTTAGAATACAGTATACATAGATCATCATATCAGGTGCATATAGCTGGACACAAATATTTTAATCAGTTAATTAGTCCTCAATAGCAGATTTCGTGAAGTACAATTACAGGTGTTGACGGTTTGGTTGTCTACAGATATGAAATCTATGCCTAAGATTATATGTACTTGAGGAAAAGAAGAGGTTAAAACTGTGCTGCCTAATGGAGATTCGTGGACGAATGGAACCAGGCACTTGATGGAACACGAATGTAGCTTTATTGTCATTGTTTCGCAGTTATGCCAAACTTTAGTGTAACTTCTAAACGCGTTGACAATAAGACTACATTTGTATTCCATCAAGTGCCTGGCTCCATTCATCCACGAATCTCCATTCGGCAGCACAGTTTTAACCCCTTCCTTTCCTCAAGCACTGACCTTGTGCGTCTATGCCAGCTGGTTTTCCAGCAATATCTATGGTTGTGGATGCACAACCTTAACCAGGTGAGCAATTTCTCATCTTTTCATCACATTTTGACAGATAACACCCTATTTCGCTATTGTCTTTCCAGTTTTTTATACTAAGATCTTATGTATACAAGCACATTGGCGCCTTGAGCAACCGTCGTTGAATCTGCTTTTCGGATCAAATTACTGCAGAACATTTGTAATAACTGTAAAAACATCTGCGCCAACTTTAACTTAAAAAGTTGACTTGTGTGAACACTCTCTTAGCAAATACGAGTCCTCCAATGAAACCTGGTCATGGAGTGCTGGAGTTACCCTGAGGATGGGCTGATTTTTATAATACCTAGGTTACTAGAACTGAGTCCTCCATCTATATGCCCAGATAAAGCATATGAGTTTTTCCAAACTCCCCCAAAAATATAATTTGTATTTAGAGAACCCTTTATAATGAGATGCACTTTTGGGAATAACCTTAAATAAAGATACAGCAATTAGACGTAATCTGTATATTTCCATTTTATTTGTATTGAGTTATCCATAAAGTGATTCTGTTTGCAAGAAATCCATATGTGATGTGTAAATGAACTAGCCTACCACAGCTCCTCTACCTCTACAGTGAGCCAGAAAATCCTGTCCTGTGTAATCTTGCACCTTTTCTTGTAATGACTGTACCAGGTAAATACTTTCCTTGTAAACAGTTGCCAAACTACAGTTTTATGTTTATATACATGAATAATTACTTTGTAATAATATGTAATAACCGTTGAAGAATGGCCATAAGTAAGACAGAATTCTGCACAAAAAGGGAATTTTCTTTTGTAATATATTGTTGTAATTAGACATTTTCTCTACTTTTTATTACTCTTTGTAGCTTGATTGCAATTAATAATGATTATATTAGTATGTTTTGTGCCTACGTCCCTGTCCAATGCAGTAAACTCTTGTCATACTCCTAGCCCATAACTGGCCATTATTATAATATTTACTAATAAGTACTTCAAAAGTCAAATGATGAGTTAGTAAGGGCAGTTTTGTAAAAAGACAAATAATTGCTGCAAAGAAAAAATGCAAAACATACGACCCTTATAGGATTATGTTTTTGTAAAAAAAATGTATTTTTCCATATTAAATTGTAGATGACTTGATTCTGCAACGTACATTATACATATCTTTGTACCGTGTTAGCCATTAGACGCTAGATTATTAACAATGTTGAGGGATTGGAAAAACCCTTGTAAGTGACTATACCACTATTACTAGTAAAGATAGCACTGATGTCAACTGGTAGACTTGTCATTGAGTGGCTATGGGCTAATACGTAGTGCACTGGACTTATATATGGGGAAAGCCATAGATTAAATAGTTGACAAACTTAAGTACAGGCATCATATATCATCATGTATCTTTCCATGTATATGTATATGCAGTTTTTATGTACTTTTAGAACATATTAAAAATCCAAAAGCTGTTGGAACAAAAATCATAATAGCCTTACTACAGGAGAATAGCATTTTTTTATGCTTTTTTTATATATTTGGATCGAAAAATGCCTAAATGTCTACCTGGTCCTACACCCAGTACCCCAAATATTACTAGCCACCATAGATGGTAACTTTGTGCTATACTGTAGGTCTACGTACAGCACGTGAACATCAATGTACAGATTTTATGATGCATCATAGCACCACCCGCCATGCATAGTTCAGGTGTATTCTGTTGGGCCTCTACCTGTCATGCATAGGAAGCTGGATTAGAATCTCAGATTATTTTACCACTATAGTATGCCACTATTTTATTCACTGGACTTTTTTTTATTTTTATAAAGGCCCCAACATTGACAGGATATCTTATAAGTCTCTAGAACAGTGGTCTACAAACTTTGACTCCACCTGGTCCACATATAGCTGTCCATGCGTACTAAGAAGGGCAAGGTTTATTAAAATGAGGGTTCATTCGGTCACGCTTCTACAGGTATGTGATGTAGCAGATTTCTTCAATACAAATTGTATATTAGTTAATCTGTCAACGTGTTTCAGGGTCACGCAGACCCCCTTCGTGAAGACAATTTATCATATCATCAACAATACAACTAAAACTAAAGTGTATATAACAAATGGTGTCAAACTGATGCAAGAGCCAGTGTAACATGGTCCTGTGCGTTAACTTCTCAAAAAGTAATAAATAGGATAAAAAATGGATCATAAGCTCAATACATACGAACATTAAAACAGATAGAAAATCACAGCTATGTATGAAGTTAAAAATGTTACCCGATTTGTATTTACTGGTGGAAATCCTGATACTCTTAGTCCGGTCTTACACTACTAGTCTATTGGACTGCAGACTTGTGAATCTTTACATTGTGCTCGCCATGAGGATTCTCTGGGGACTGCAGTCATGTGACTGCAAGTATGTGATACGCATACTCCCGGCCACATTCTGATTAGACGGTTTCTGGCCTCGTTCAATTCACTTGCTTTGAGTGAGACCCCGTCCATCTAGTTAGAGTGTGGCCGGGAGTAAGCGTATCGTATACTTGCAGTCACATGACGTATGGCAACGAAGAATCCCCTTAGCGAGCAGTGCATGCGATGTGAGCATTCACAAGACTGCAGCCACATAGAGTAACTGCAGACTTGTAGTTTCAGACTGGACTGTTTAGTTTGTATTGATACCACAACTATGGACACCAGTATGTACCAGAAAGGCCTGGATATTGGCTGAATAGTCAATAGGAGACCTATGTATGATTGTTGTTATCCGCTAAAATTGGGATTGTGTGATAAATGAAGAATGGGTCTGGACTACTGTCAAACATACTACTGTGAAACATGTTAACAGATTAAACTGTTAAACATATCATTAAGATTGAAGAAATCTGTTACATCGTATGTCTGATGGTAGCAGCATGACTGAACAAACCCTCATTTTAACAAAGCTTGCAGTTCTGTCTGAATACGGACCAACTGGGAGGGGTGACTGAGGCAGCTTACGCATTATTACTATAGGCTGGAAAAAGGTGTTGTGTCCGTAATATACCATCATGGTGAGCAGGACTATTTAGGGAAAGGAGTTAGGTAATGGATACACCCACCTTCCCATTCTGACTGTGTTCCCCCATGAAGTGCCTTTTCTCTATTATATAGCTTATCCATTTGGCATGCTTGCTAGTAGTACCAGGTTTAAACCAGGTATGAAGACCACTGCTCCTGGAGAAATTTGCTGGTATCATATTTTCTGTAGTTGGAACCCAGCAAACTGATGTCAAGTCATAAAAATTGGCTCTGCATTCAAAGGGAAGCTGTCACATGAGTAATGATGCCCACACCACGGGCAGCACGAAGCACAGACAACCATCTGCATTCAAAACACATGTTTTACTCAGAAAGAAAACACTGTGGAATTTCAGAGGAAAATACTATTGCAACTAGGCTGGAGATGGGTCAGGAGTACTGGAGGTGGGTTCTTGGCAGCTTGCCCCCACCCACTCAGTGAGACTAATAGGTGTCTCTCTACGTGTGTGTAGTTAGAAGCCTTTCAATCTGATGAAAAGCCAGGAGCAACATACCTCCAAGACTTGTCACCTTGTCTGCAGCCTCGTTTTCAACTATGTTTTTCTTTGAAACACTTCAGCGTTTCAGTGCAAAGATTTTTGTAAAGAGGGAGCCAGTCTCTGATTCCTACTGCCCTTGGTTCGGGCAGCACAAATCATTCAACATAGTCAATTTAATAATTGCAAAAATGGTATAGAACGACTAGCGCATCCACCCTTGATGAGGCTACTACAATCCTCGGCACGGAGGAATCCACTCTTGCCTGATGTGGCACAATAAAGATCAAGATTAAAAGTTCTCCAGCCGTATTCCAGATTAAATTGTAATCCAACAAATTTAAAAGGTAGAAATCCCCAAGTATATTCAAAATGATATATTCTTTCCTACATGTTTCGGACTGCAGCTTAGTACTCATTCATGGGTTGTCAAATTATTATCCATGAACAAGGACTGAACTGCAGTCTGAAACGCATAGGGTAAGAATCTACAGTTTTGGATATACCGGTGGATGTCTACCTTTCACATTTGTTTGGATGAAGTCTACCATTTTATCTGAATACGGCTGGAGGACTTATTATCTTGATCTTCGCTTCAATAATTGTAGTCTCTTCATGTGCCGTGTTATGGTTATGGTTAAAAAAGCTCCTTGATAACATAGCATTCAATTCTAAATGATTGTGTGATTAAAACAAAACACCAAAACATCCTTGTTACTATGTGTGAAAGCAGAGGCACAAGGAGGTGCAGCACGGGCCCACTGATCTCTTTGGATGCCATATTGCCACTCCATGCAACTCTGCTCTTATATACAGCCATGTGCATGAGCCCTGAAGGCCATTTTGCTGTGAGTGTAGACTAATGTGTACTGATATGTATGTACTAATATACTAGTCTAATATGACCAAATTAAAAATATATTATTTTCTTGGAATAAATGTGATATTTTTCAATGTTCTTCATAATTGTCAATTTCAAATAAACATTAGATTACTCTAGAAATCGTTCACCAAAGATCACATTACCCCCAGAGTTTGTGTGGGATATGAGTGTGAACAGAAGCAGCACATTTATTTAGTACCAGATGTAAATGGAAATGTTTGAGAAGCTAAAGACGGCTCCAACCATTTACTAGCTACAAGCTCACTGTCTGATATGCTGCATGTCCCTTTGATGTCAAATATATGTCTTTGTGCGTTGACTCTTTCATAGTATTACTATTTATCAACAATTTACAAGGAATTTATTTTTAAAACAACTATTTAGGGTTTATTTTACAATTGTGTTAATAAAGACATTGTAATAAAATGATATTAACCAGATGCTTGCACTGTTGCCTGCACTGTAACCTATTTATTTTCCATGGTGACCCTCTTACCCTCTGAGGACAGGGGATAATATTACTAAGCCATATCCTTTCGAGCCTTATAGATGTGCTATCCATTGTCCCAGGGCTCCGGTCTCTGATCTAAACCTGTGAAGCCATAATTGGTGAGCCAGATTGGTTCTATATGGGAATTGAGATTCACAGTGGAACGAAGATCGGCCTAAGTCTGGAATTGTGTACAATATGCACGGCAGCTGTGCCCATCACCTTTATTCTTTGCAGTAGACTGGCTTTATTGCTTGCTTCCTATAAATTATGTATTCACTTGTTGCTTGTCTAATAAAATAAATGCAATAAACTCAATAATGTAATGTTATTATTTTTGCAATATACTTGTAAGTTAGAAAAAGATTCTTTTCCAAATTTGCTCTACGTTGGGTCATTGCGTTTCCTAGGCTTTTTCTTGTTTTTAAATAAATATAGATGAAACCAGTGGCGCTAGCGTAATTTGGAGCCCCTGCTGCAAATTATAGGACAATACCACTCATTTGTCCCAATAAACAAAATTGAGATATAGAAAATTATAAATTTGCACTAGGGTGTGACCTATATGACTGCCTCTCAGGCTGCCGTCACACTAGCAGTATTTGATCAGTATTTTACATCAGTATTTGTAAGCCAAAACCAAGAGTGGAACAAATGGAGGAAAAGTATAATAGAAACACATTCACCACTTCTGCATTTATCACCCACTCCTGGTTTTGGCTTACAGATACTGATGTAAAATACTGACCAAATACTGCTAGTGTGACGGCAGCCTCAGTCTGCTTGAACAATAAATGTACTGGCTCATTGTGCAGCCCGCAAATATAGAACATTCATGGCTTTAGCTACCACTCACACTGAATTAGTATAACACTCGTTACAAAGGCTGCCTATGGATGTCAATAAAATATGATAAAAAAAAACAATGAGAAAGTGAATGGGATCTCGCCCGTTCTAATGAAAGAAAACACCTGCTGTCTGTGACTTCCTTCGAAATGCTGATGTCTGTGATTTCCACTCCTAGTTCATTCACATTCGATAAAATTCGTGTAAAGGCCGGGTGTCCCGGGTCGCTGTCACGGCCAGTGACAAGCGTTCCTCGGTAAACTGAACCCGCATGAAGCGAGAGTCGGATACCGCCGTAAATGCCAGTAGGTACACTGTGAGAACAGGACCTTTTGTGACGTCACGGTCACGTGTTGATTCACGTGACTGGCTACGGAGAGCACGGTGGACCAATCTTCCTACGCGTTTCAGAATTCATGAATTCCTTTGTCAGGGATGGTCCGTGGATAGTCCTGGGTACCTTTATAATTACTGGCAGTCCTGCGGCAGCCTCTCACAGGTTAGAGGGGAGATGCTCTGCTATGTACGCAACCCTGAGACAGAAGTAGGTCGTCTACAAATGATTTAGCACCGGGTTCCCAGTGAAACTTGCTGTGCGCTCTGAGAGAGTAAGGGGGGGGGCCTTCCGGCTGCTCTCGAATCCACGGGGCATGCGGCGTTACTCGCTGGAGGCTCGGGGACACCTGACTATCCCTAGCCGGGATGGGCTCCTCGGCACTGCGGTATCGGTATCGGTATCGTTATTGTTTAGGGGGGATTCTGACTTAGAGGCATTCCATCATAATCCCACAGATGGTAGCTTCGCCCCATTGGCTCCTCAGCCACACTTTTTCTTGTTTTTAATATTTGTGCCTTTGTAGTCTTCTCTGTGTGTTTTATCATTTTTTCCCTTTGTCTTATATCCATTATTTTTCTTTTAATTTTAAAAGTGAGTTATAATGAAATATGCAGACAATACAGGCCTATAATGAAATAGGACAGGCAATGCAGGCCTATAATGAAATAGGACAGGCAATACAGGCCTATAATGACATAGGACAGGCAATACAGACCTATAATGATGTAGGACAGGCAATCAATACAGGCCTATAATAAAATAGGCAACGTTAAATGTTAGATATGTTAGACCAGTCATAAAATCTGTAAGTTTTATATCAGATAAGTTGTGGGGATCTTTTGTTTTATCATTCCGTAGATTAACGAGATTCTAATTCATATCAACAGAAATGGTAATGTCATGGTGATACAGTATATCTCGACATGTACCTTTCACTCCCACCCATACACCCCACCTTCCCTCCTCCCCTTCTTTTTTCCCCCTTCCCTTCCCCCCTTTTTTCTCAATGCTGCCCCCCCTTAGTCTTGTGTGCTTGCCCAGACCTGAAAATTAAAAAAAAAATTCTTCATTGCCCAATGGTATACAATTTTGTAACACATCTGTGGTGTCAATATGATCAGTGCAGATTAATTGAAATCTCTGAGATCTCATCTCCCGAGATCTTGGTGCCGAGATCTCCATCTGCTCATGCGCCACCCTCCGGCAGCCATTTTCTTGGAGTCCACCGCATAGGAAACCATGGAACTGCAGGGGCTCTGGCCTTTCACAAAATGTTGGCAGAGCCCCCCGCAGCACTGGAGACACCCGCGCAGCACCGGAGACACCCACGGAGCACATCGGAACACCCCGTCATCCCAGCCTGCGGCCTGCAGTATCACCCCACTCTTTCCTCCTCCAGCAGCAACCCTGGGTCCCCGCTTCACCGCAGCAACCACCCCCCCAGTAAGCAATAAGGCGCATGGATTATAAGAAGCACCACCATTTTATTAAAAAAAAAATTCCTATTTTTCTCCTCAAAATTTGGGGTGCGTCTTATAATCTGCAGCATTTTATAATCGGTAAAATACATAATTTAAATGTTAAAATGAAAGCCAAAGGTCTTTTATGGCCTTATTGGGGATTGAGGCAAGAAATGTGAAATAAATTTAAAAAAATAATAAATAAAAATAGCTAGAAATAAATAAAATATAAGCCACTGACAATTTAAATTGCTGTTTTAAGCATCGCCCCTGATGATTACAGAAAAATATTTACTCGATATTAAAAAAATGTTATGGAAAGGAGAATACAATTTAAAATGTATTTTGATTTTCTTTGTGTTCATAAAACTTTAAAAGGGAACCTGTCACCAGGTTTTTACCGTATAACCTACAGCCATCACATTTTAGCCCCATGTGACAGCATTCTAAAATGCTGTATATATGACTCCAATTCACCCCTGCAAGGTAAAAAAAGGCACTCTTTGGCCTTCTTCCAACACATGTGCAGAAAAGTACCTTGCTCTGCTGACACTAGAGAGAAGTGTGTCTGCGCAAGAGCGCGAAGGGGGACACTGTGTGGGTGATATAGGGACATGTCAGCCACACAAAGCAGAGAAAAAGGACAGCATCGCAAGAAGAGAGGAGACACAGGATGAAGACCAGCGATGCTCAATGGACCAACCTAGCCCGCAGGTGAGTATAATAAAAGGGTTTTTTTGCCTTGCTGAGCGAAGTTGAGTCATATATACAGCATTTTACAAAGCTGTCACATGGGGTTGAAAGGTGGTGGCTGTAGGTTATATGAGAAAAACCTGGTTCCCTTTAAAAAAAATGTTAAGAGCAGATGCACATTTCCTTATTATCTTAACATTTTCCAAAAAAATAAAAAAAATACAAATATAAAAATGATGTGAAATTTAGTCCTAAAAAAAAAGACAAAAATTATGTGAATATGCAAAACAGTAGAAATTTTAAAACTCTTATCAGCATATACAAATAAAAATGAATATGCTTTAATACTGAAGTTGTTCAACTTACAGCTATCTAGTATGAATTTTCATCTATAAATTTATATGTATGCAGGGCCGATTGTAGCTTTCCTGGTATCAGAGGTGAAAATTGCTCCTCTCCGCAGTTCAATATAAACCTGCAGTGAATAAAAGCAATAATTGTTTTTTAGAGATTTGATTTTACGGCACCCATTGTATACTGAAAGTGACCCTTGAATATGATTCTTTAGTCAAGTGCGATTAAAGCAATAAGAAACTTGAATAGATTTTTTTGTCAATAAATACATCGGTATAACTACCATCAGTACATGAATACATCAACGAGAACCACCATCAATACATGCATACATTATAAGAACTGCTTTTAGTACATGAATACAGTAAAATATCAATCATGAGTATATGATTACAGCACCAGAACAACAATTATTACAGAAACACACCATTAGATCAGTGCAGGAAAATCGCACCAAAACCACCATTAGTAAATGCATAGAGCACCACAACCACCATTAATACATGAATACAACACCAGAACCACCATCAGTACATGAATACATCACAGAACCACCAACGGTACATGAATATATCACCAGACCCACCAATAGTACAGGAATATATAATGAGATCCTCCATTGGTGCATGGAATACAGCCCCTAAACCTTCATCAGCACAGAAATACAGCCCCAGAACCACAATCAGTGCATGAACACATTGCCAGAACTGCCAACAGTGCATGAATACATCAGTAGAACCACCATCAATACAGGAATACAGTACCAGAACTATCATCAGTACAAGAATACTATACCAGAACCATCATTAGTATGGGAATAAATCACCAAAATCACTCTCAGCTCCTGAATACATAATCAGAGCAACCATTAGTACATTGCAATAAACTGCAATGTCAGGTCATCCACTATCATATATATTTGTATCGAATAAACCTACAACTCACAGTATGTTCTTAGCAATGGTAAGATGCTGGGAGGTGTTACCAGCCATCAACAGACTGCGTACCATACAGGAACCACAGTACTGATGAGATGCAGTTGGTACTACAAGCAAACATTTGCAGCCAAGTATTTTATAGGTGACATCTTCTCTGATTGCAGTTGTTCTCTTTCCTTTATTCTTAATCTTGTCCAGACTATTTACATACACAGCTCAACTCTGCAGACTTCCCATTTCTCTGGTTTTTTGAAGCACATCCCTACACACTGGCCTTAAAAATAAGTTTCATTATAATGACCTGTGTATGAAAATACCTGTCCATGCCATGCCCCTTAATAAATAATTGCCCAACACTGTACTGACTGCACAAAATATGACTCCTACACTGTCCTTCTAATGATGCAATGCCCATTGTCTCCGTAGTGTCCTCTCCTATAATATATTGCCCCACACTATCTGTCTTTATGAACTATAACCACAACACTGTATGTCCACCACACTGCCCTCCATTATGAACAATAACTGCCACAGCATCCTTCCTTAGGAAATATAACCACCACACTGTTCAATCGTATGAACTAACACTGCCGCACTTTTCTCCCTCATGAATTATAACTGCCACACTCTCTCAGCTTCACGCTGTCCTTTCTCCACTGTTTCCACCAATGATGTTCCCATCTCAACACTGCCCACCCATGCAGCCCGTTCTTCACACTGTGCCCTCTCACTGCAACCCCATGCTGCATCCTCTTCATACTATTTCTCCACTATTTTCTGTATTTCACCTACACTTCCCCTCTCTATAATATGCCCCCTTTCCACACTGCCACTTCATACTATCCAACCTCATGCTGTCTCTTGTGACGGTTGTCACTTCTCAAGGCCAAGCCTTGAATCAGGATAGTCAAAGAGTCCAAGGTCAGAAGCCAGGATTGCACATCATAAACAGAAGGAAGAGACAAAAGCGTAGGTAACATTCTGAGGTCAGAATACCAGGAAGATAGCAGATCAGAGCAGAAGGTGTGTAACAGATGGATGGGCAGAACGAGTCCAAGGTCAGGCAAGGAAAGATCAATAAACAAAAGTCAAGCCACAAATATAGCAAGTATAACTGGGACACATGATGCCAATTTTTCACTTATCATTAACCCATTCCATGTGTCCCCCGGATTATCAGACCTATCATCAGATATCTATAAGAGCACAACAAAAAAATGATGATCAAAAGGTAAAATTTTCTCAAAAATCTATATAAATTTTATTAAACAACAAACCTCAAGTTTAAAACACATACCACCATATTAGGAGAAGAAGGTGAAAAATAGAACAACATGTATGGAGCGCCCCCACACCACCGCAGGGCCGAGGGGATACCCGGAGCCGGGCCTCTGAGTTTCAGTCCTGGGGTTGTCACGGTGGCTAGACCCGGTCCGTGGCCCTGTCTGTCAGTGGGGGACGTCCGGTGCAATAAGCGGTGTTGTAACGGTGCAGGTCGCGGTAAATAATGAAGACACCAGGTTGCAGTCTCTTTACCTCTTTACTGAAGATGTTGGAGACCTCAGTCCAGAGCGCTGTTAACTGGGTTTTCAGAGACCGGCCGGTCCAACGACACATCAGGAGTTCCTCCTTACAGGTGGGAATCAGTATCTACCTTCTAGCGCTGTGTGTTGTAGTTCTTCCCTGCTGAGCTCCCGGGATAGTCCTCACAACTGTTTCTTTCTGTCTCTACTGTTCTTTCTCCGTCCTCCAGATGATATGGTAGGACGCACCCGTATGACGGGGTAGGCCTGGAGTTCTTCCGGGACCCTAGAGTCGCCCCTCTCCCACAGCTGCCTCCGTTGTCTGCTTAGGTGTTAAGTGAGACAGCCAACCTGTAATTAGCTGTCCGGCCGTGGTTTGCAATGTACTTAAAGTCTCTTACTTGCTCGGCGTTCCGGCCACCGACTGTTTGCGCCTCAGAAGGATGTTGCCTCGGTCTAACAGCAGGACCCCTTCTGGTATTTCTCCTTTACTGTATTCCCGTTGTTTACTGGTTAGTTCTGCTCTGAGGAGTCTGCCAGGATCCCATCCCTGACAGGTCCTCTCACTAGCTCTTCCCAGCTACTTCTCCCTGTCTTCCTGTCCAACCCCCAGTTTTACCAGAGTTGTGAGGAGTGGCCTACTAGATAGGACCACCCCCCCTGGTGGCCGGAGTGTGAAGTGTGGTGTGAGTGTACCTGGTCAGAGAAACTCCTTTAGTGCAATCAGACGTACCACAGCTCCCCATAGTGGCGGAGCCACAGTACTGCAACAACCAGGACTCTGGGGTGCTGCACTCCCCCCCGGTTAAATCCAGTACTCCGGGACTGGGAAAACAAGAACAATAATACATGTTAACAGGAAACACACAAACTTTTGAAATAGCATAACAATTGAACATAACAAGGCTTCCCTTTACGGGAGGTGAGGATTCTTGAACGTTGCAAAAGTTAGGTCATGCACAGTTTATGACTCTCAGTTCAGTGATTGAAACAGCGGGGACCCCGGGTAAACAAAGGGGCCCCCCTTTTTGAAAGTTTTTGAGCAATTCACCGTCCATTACTCTATTGTCCATTTAAAAACCTGTAACAAAAAGATATATATACAACATTTTCAATTAAATAGCAGCCCTTATTAATACCTCCAAAGTTTGTAGCGGAGGGGAGTTTGATTTTGAGTGCTGCGTGTGGACCTTCGCAGCGCAGGGGTTGCTATTGGCCTAACAGGGCCCGCTATGCTTGCTACCGCTGGTGTAGTGCACTGTCTTCTAACTACACTTCTAGTGAGTCTGGGTAGCACTGGCAGGTTGGGGCTCTCAGAGCTGCTGCTATCAACAGTGGGTACGGCAGGCTCACTGATAGCAGAGGGAGGATTTGCCGGTTCAACGGTTGGCATGGCTTCTTCAGGCAAGGCTTGTTGAGGTTGCGGGGCCGGATGATCTGGTACCACCATTGTTTCTGGTGGGTCCGGCTGTGGAAACGTTAGAACAGGTACCGCGATGGCCTGATTTATCTGAGTCCAGGACTGGGGAAAGTCACCAAGGACAGTATGGAACATCTTCTCCTTTTCCACCGGCGGGGAGATTTCTGGGGCCGTGCCCCTCTCTTTCAACTTATCGGGGCAGACCTTAAGGTGATCCCTGGATACCGCTGTCGAGGTCTCCCCTCTGTCCTTGCTGATGAGACAGACCTTAGTGTTGTCGAAGTCGGATGGCAAGATGGTATACGGTTCCGCTTCCCATTGGTCATCGAGCTTGTGTAACCTCCTCTTTCGTTTAAGCACTTGCTCACCAGGTGACAGGGGAATCGCAGGAGCGTGTTGGTTGTAGTCCCTTTCTTGCTTCTGCCTAGCCTGGGCGAGACTTCTCTCTACACACTCCTGTACTTCGCGGTACCTTCGCTGCCTTTCTGCATCCCAATCTGCATCCGGCGAGGTATCTTCGGGTACTAGGACCCCCATGTCCAGATCAACGGGTAACCGACTAGACCTTCCTCGCATCAGGTACGCTGGAGTACAGTTGGTGGAACTTACTGGGATGTGGTTGTACATATCCACTAAGTCAGGCAACTTTGTCGGCCACAGATTCCGTTCCTCCACAGGCAAGGTCTTCAACAAATCGATTACTACCTGGTTCATCTTCTCGCACATCCCGTTAGTTTGAGGGTGGTACGGTGTAGTTCTGATCTTCTTACACCCGTACAACTGGCAGAATTCTTGGAACACTTCCGCTTCGAATGCAGGCCCCTGATCGGTCAGTACTTTCTCTGGGTAGCCATGGGGTCTACAAAAGTGCTGCTGGAAGGCCCTGGCGGCAGTCCTAGCTGTTAGATCCTTGACAGGCACAACCACCAAAAACCTGGAGTAGTGGTCCACGATGGTAAGGGCGTAGATATAGCCCGACCGGCTAGGCGTCAGCTTCACATGATCCAGCGCGACCAGTTCGAGCGGCCGTTTGGTGATGATAGGCCGCAGGGGAGCCCGTTGACTGTCACGGTCCTTCCTTCGCAGACTACACGGACCACACTCTCGACACCACTTCTCAATGGTTCTCTTCATGCCAATCCAATAGAACCTCCCTCGGAGCAGCTTCTCCAGCTTCCTCCATCCGAAGTGTCCGGCTCCATCATGGTAGGCTCCCAGAACCATGGGCGCATCTCGCCTTGGCACCACTATCTGCCACACCAATTCATGAGTACGTGGGTCGATGCTCCTCCTGCACAACTTGCCATCATGGATAAACAGTTTGCTTCTCCCCTTCCACAGCTGTTGAGTTTCTTGTGGATCATCTGGGCCAGGGTGCAACCCAGCCTGCGTCAAGAGTTCCTTCACCTGACGGACCGCGGGGTCACTATCCTGGGTTTCTGCCCATCCGTGGTGGGGCAGGGGATTCAGCGTGGCATCCGGTTGGTTCTTGTGCCTGTTCTTCACATGGTGAGAGTTCTGAGTGGCTTTGGGGCGATGGAAGGCAGGCAGCTCCACCTCTTCAAGTGCCTCCGGGTCTTCTCCCACTTCTGGTAGATTGGGCATTCGGGACAGAGCATCGGCATTGGCATTCTGGTGTCCTGCCCGATATTTGATGGTGAAATCATAGTTGGACAGCCGGGCCATCCACCGCTGTTCCAAAGCCCCGAGTTTGGCAGTATCCAGATGCGTTAGCGGATTGTTGTCTGTGAAGACGGTGAATTTCGCAGAGGCCAGGTAGTGCTTAAACCTCTCTGTCACTGCCCAGACAAGGGCAAGGAATTCCAGTTTGAAGGAACTGTAGTTGTCAGGGTTCCTTTCCGTGGGACGGAGTTTCCTGCTGGCGTAAGCGATCACCCTTTCTTTGCCGTTCTGAACCTGGGACAGCACGGCTCCTAATCCCACATTACTGGCATCTGTGTACAGCACAAACGGTTGATCGTATTCGGGGTAAGCCAGTATCTCTTCTCCCGTCAGTGCCGACTTCAAACAGGTGAAGGATTCCTCCAGCTCTTCGTTCCAATCAAAGGGGGTTTTCCTCCCCTTGGTCTTCTTTGGTTGGCCCACCAGCAGATTTTGCAAGGGTGCGGCCTTCTTGGTGAAATCCTTAATGAATCTCCGATAGTAACCTACCAACCCGAGGAACTGCCGGACTTCGTGGAGGTCACTGGGCTTTGGCCAGTCCTTGATCACTGTGACCTTGTCGGAGTCTGGGGCCACTCCTTCAGCGCTCACCACATGGCCCAGGTACTGCACTTTAGGTTTCAGCAGATGACACTTGGACGGTTTCACCTTTAGGCCGAAGTTGGACAAGGCTTCGAACACCTCGGCCAGGTGCTTCAGATGGTCTTCGTAGGTTTTAGAGAAGACTATGACGTCATCCAGATATAGCAGCACGGTTTCAAAGTTCAGGTGTCCCAGGCAGCTCTCCATCATCCTCTGGAACGTTCCGGGAGCATTGCACAATCCGAAGGGCATGTAGTTGAACTCACAGAGGCCCATTGGCGTCGTGAAGGCCGTCTTCTCTTTGTCCGCCTCCGCCACAGGAACCTGCCAGTACCCACTGGTGAGATCTAAGGTAGAGAAATAGTTAGCAGATTTTAAGGCAGCCAGGGACTCCTCTATCCTGGGCAGTGGGTATGCGTCCTTATGTGTAATGCGATTCAACTGTCTGTAATCAACACACATCCTCATTGTACCATCTTTCTTTTTAACGAGGACTAACGGAGCTGCCCAGGGGCTACAGCTGTCTCTCACCACCCCAGCCTCCTTCATTTCCCGCAACATGTCCTTGGCACACTGGTAATGAGCTGGGGGTACAGGGCGATATCTCTCTTTTATGGGTCGGTGATCTCCCGTGGGGATGTGATGTTGGATCCCTTTCACCTGCCCAAAATCTGAGGGGTGTTTGCTGAATACCTGCTCGTACTCGTGTACTACCCTGTAAGCCCCCTGTATTTGATGAGATGGGGTAGAGTCAGTGCCCACATGCAATTCCCGACACCAGTCTTTCGAGTGCTCTGCAGAACCTTTGTTCTCCGCCACGTTTGACGGGACCAAGGGTTCAGGTGTCTGTATTACACTATTATTGACAGTGAACAGTTTGGCGAGCGTGGTATACTTGGTTAGGTGGACCTCTTCCTCCCCACAATTGAGGACACGTACGGGCACTCTCCCCTGTCGGACGTCGACCACCCCCCGAGCTGTCAGAACAGTAGGCCTATTGTCTGAATATACAGGTTCTACCAAGGCCTGGTAGTCCCTACCCCTGAGGCCTATGGCTGCTCGACACCATATTAACATTTCACTCTTGGGAGGTATCGCGATGGGGTTTGAATCACTTACAGTGACACGACCAATCTCGCCACCAGTCAGCTCTACCTGCTGTCTCTGCATCAGAGCCCTGATTTCCTTCTGCAGGGCACGTTGCTCACTGTGGCCAGCGTTTTCTGCCACCTGTTGCAACAAAACAATCACTTCTGCAAGACAATTTTCTATAACATTAGTACCAAGAGTCATCATGGGATTACATTCTCGACGATCAATATCTACAATCACAATCCCTTGGGCTTTCAATTCCACCCGCCCCACTTTGATGGTGACCTCCTTATACCCCACTTGTGGCAACGGCTGACCATTACTGGCGATTATGGCGAAATCATCGTCAGGGCCACGAGTAGTGTTGAGCATTCCGATACCGCAAGTATCGGGTATCGGCCGATACTTGCGGTATCGGAATTCCGATACCGGTATTCCGATACTTGCCGCGTATCGGATACCGGAATCGGAAGTTCCAAGATTCAAAATTCAGAAATTCAGCCAATGAGAATGATTCCAAGTGTGGGCACATCCTGTTTAGCATGGAGGGCATGAAAGTACTGGCAAGGCTGTGATTGGCTGCTGAAATGATGTCATGATGCAGTTTAAAAGTCGCTGGCGCCATTTTGCGATCACTCTGCTGTGAATTCAGTTAGTGACAGGACGCTGTTTGCTGACTGAGGGACAGTTTAGAGATAGCGATTTGCTTCTTTGTGCTTTCCAAAGGCTAATTTAGCAACCGCTGTGTTCACCTACTATTCACCTTGCTTTTGCCTTGTAGCGCTGTTTTCACAGCGATCTGCAAGGTCTGTGTGTGTGTGTGTGTGAGTGCAGCCCACTCTCTAGTCTGAGTGCAGCCACATAGGCCATCCATAGCTGGTTGTATTCAGTTCAGGGAGGGTGGTTCATTGCCTCATACTGTTCTTTTTTTTTTTTTTTTTTTTCAAGTAGTGTAGTCTGCTGCTAATTTATTAAAAAAAATCCTATTAGTGTCTTTCCACCTATCTCCAGCTAATTTGTGGAAAAACACTACATAGGATAAAGTAGAGGAGGGTTTTTGGGCCTTGCAGCGCCGTTTACGGCTGTCTGCACGGTCTCCGTGTGACTGCAGCTCGCCCTGTAGTCTGTGAGCAGCCGTAGCCTGGTTGTCTGCAGCTCAGGGTTGTTCACTGCGTCATACCGCCAAATCAATTTTAATTTTTTTTCAAGTAGTGTAGTCTGCTGCTAATTAATTTAAAAAAATCCTATTAGTGTCTTTCCACCCGTCTCCAGCTAATTTGTGGAAAAACACTACATAGGATAAAGTAGAGGAGGGTTTTTGGGCCTTGCAGCGCCGTTTACGGCTGTCTGCACGGTCTCCGTGTGACTGCAGCTCGCCCTGTAGTCTGTGAGCAGCCGTAGCCTGGTTGTCTCCAGCTCAGGGTTGTTCACTGCGTCATACCGCCAAATCAATTTTAATTTTTTTTCAAGTAGTGTAGTCTGCTGCTAATTAATTTAAAAAAATCCTATTAGTGTCTTTCCACCCGTCTCCAGCTAATTTGTGGAAAAACACTACATAGGATAAAGTAGAGGAGGGTTTTTGGGCCTTGCAGCGCCGTTTACGGCTGTCTGCACGGTCTCCGTGTGACTGCAGCTCGCCCTGTAGTCTGTGAGCAGCCGTAGCCTGGTTGTCTCCAGCTCAGGGTTGTTCACTGCGTCATACCGCCAAATCAATTTTAATTTTTTTTTCAAGTAGTGTAGTCTGCTGCTAATTAATTTAAAAAAATCCTATTAGTGTCTTTCCACCCGTCTCCAGCTAATTTGTGGAAAAACACTACATAGGATAAAGTAGAGGAGGGTTTTTGGGCCTTGCAGCGCCGTTTACGTCTGTCTGCACGGTCTCTGTGTGACTGCAGCTCTATCTGTTGTCAGTTCAGCCCCCAAAAAAGAAATAAATAATAAAGTTCACCAAACACACCAGTTACACCACTTTACATTTGTGTAGGCCACATTAGCTCATATTAAAGTCTAGTCCACACTTTAGAAAATTAGTGTTTCTTATACCTGTTAGGAGGAGTTGCTCAGGAATAAGCACACAAATCCGTTAGTACTTTTCTGCTTATCTTTATCAGTCAACCAAGATGAAGAAGGCAGTGAGTAAGGCACGTGGGCGTGGGCGCGGAGCAGGGAGGGGACGTGGGGATTCTGTGCCTGCTGCGGGCACCGGTGACTCATCAGCACCCACTTTCACCAGGCAACAGTCGTTCATGCGCAGCTTTGTGTCAGAGCGCCGTACACCGCTGCTGCGTCAAGACCAAATTGAAGCTGTTGTCGGATGGATGGCAGCTAATGCATCAACTTCCATTAGTGCCACATCCTCTCAGACACAGAGCACTGGAGAGCAGCCATCTGTCTCTTCACCACCTGCCAAATTGCCCAGGCAGACAGAGAGCCCAGGACAGGAGCCGTCTCTACTTCTGTTCTCTGAATCTCTTGGCTTGGAAACAGGGGGCCAGCCAAGCAGCATTGGAGAAATGGAAGAAGAGGCAGGGTGCAGTGATGCCCAACAGCTTTTTCTGTCTTCCTCTGAAGAGGCGGGTGGGCCAGTGGCTCCGGTCACCACATCGCAGGCCGCATCAGCTGATGATGACACTCAGGTGCCACTTACTGGTGCGTGCTCTGCTGCTGAGACTACCCAGGAGGAGCAGTTGGGGGCAGAGGGTAGTGTAGATGATGAGGTCCTCGACCCATCTTGGCGTGAGGGACAGGAAGGTGGTGGGAGCAGCTCTGAGGAAGAGATTCCCCGTACGGCCCAAAGAGGGAGAGGGAGGGGGAAGACTGCGGATCCTGCAGCCTCCGCTTTGGCACCCGTTAGGAGCATGTCTCTTCCAAAAGCCAAAAAGGGCGCTCCCAAGACTTGCAGTGCCTGGTCCTTTTTTGACACAGTTGCAGATGACATTTGCTATGTCAGATGCAACGTGTGTCATCACAAAGTCAAAAGAGGTCGAAATGTCAGCAGCCTCAATACCTCCAACATGTGGAAACATGTGCGCACCAGGCACCCGGCGTTGTTAGAAAAACACACTGAAGAGGTAGGCCAACCAACAGCGGCAGCTACCACCTCTTCAGCTCGTGTTGCCTCTTCCTCTAGCTCACACGCAGCTGGTTCGGCTTCCTCCCAGGATCGCCGTGGAAGAACCTCTGGCCCTGTTGTCCAGAGACCCGCTGTAATTCCACCCGCAGCACCACTTTCCCAGTCATCCACACACTCCCAGCCCAGTCTACAGCCATCGGTAGTACAGGCATGGGAGAAAAGGCGGCCTTTCTCGTCAAACCACCCACGAGCACAGGCTCTGACTGCAGGCATTGCCAAACTTCTTTCACTGGAAATGCTGTCATTCAGGCTGGTGGAGACTGACAGCTTCCGTGACTTGATGTCATTGGCAGTCCCACAGTACAATGTGCCCAGCCGCTTTTACTTCAGCAGGCAAGCCGTCCCTGCCCTGCACAAGCATGTGGAGGGACACATAAAACACGCGCTACTGAACGCCGTCAGTAGCAAGGTCCACCTCACCACCGATGCGTGGACCAGTCAACATGGACAGGGGCGATACCTTTCCCTCACTGCCCATTGGGTTAATGTCGTTGAGCCGGGTACAGACCGTGCGAGTGGCGCAGGACGTGTCCTGCCCACTCCAAGGATTGCAGGAATCCATTCTGTACGCATTGACTCCTCCTCTTACACCAGTTCCTCAGAATCATCGCTGCAGGAGCCGTCACAGTCCACCTCCACATGGACCCGTGATGAACGTGTACCTGTTACGACCGACATGAGCACAGCCGTGGCCAAACGTCAACAGGCCGTCTTGAAATTAATTTTTTTGGGGAATCGTAGCCACACAGCGCAGGAGCTCTGGAATGCCATCAAGCAGGAGAGCGATGTGTGGTTTGTGCCAGCGAATCTCCAGCCAGGCATGGTAGTGTGTGATAATGGCCGAAATCTGGTGGCAGCTCTGGGCCTCGGCAACCTCACTCACATCCCATGTCTGGCACATGTGCTCAATTTGGTCGTGCAGAGCTTTTTGAGGGACTATCCGGATCTTGATGCACTGCTGCACAAGGTCCGCCTAGAGTGTGCTCACTTGCGGCGTTCCAGCACGGCAAAAGCGCGCATTGCGGCTCTGCAGCGCCGACACCGCCTGCCGGAACATCGCATCATATGTGACCTACCTACCAGGTGGAATTCCACGTTACATATGTTGGAGCGGTTGTGTGAGCAGCAGCAAGCTGTAATGGAGTACCAGCTGCTTCAGGCGCAAAAAAGTCGCAGTCAGCGCCGTACAGACTTCACAACCACAGAGTGGGCCACTATGAATGACGTCTGCCAGGTTTTGCGTCCCTTTGATTATTCCACGCGGATGGCGAGTGCAGATGATGCACTAGTCAGCATGACTGTCCCCCTTATCTGCCTGCTTGAAAAATCACTGCAAGCGCTAAGGGATGATGTTGTGGAAGAGGTGGAGGATGAGGATTCACCATTTCCATCATCTTCTGGACAGTCAGCGCCACGTGGTTCCTCACAAACGCTTAGGCAGGGGACAGTTTGTGAGGAGGATGAGGAGGAGTCAATGGAGGAGGAAGACATCCGTCCAGAGGAGGGAGTTACCGAATTGTCCAGTACTCAGTGTGTACAGCGAGGGTGGGGTGATGACGAGCGAGCAGAGATCACGCCTCCAGCAGGGGACAGCGTTTCTTGGGCAGTTGGCAGTCTGCAGCACATGGTGGATTACATGCTGCAGTGCCTGAGAAACGACCGCCGCATCGCCCACATTCTCAACATGTCTGATTATTGGGTGTTCACCCTCCTCGATCCTCGCTACCGGGACAACGTAGAAAGCCTCATCACACCGTTGAACCGGGAGCGAAAAATGCGGGAGTACCAAGACACACTGGTCAATTCCATCATCTTCTCCATTCCAACTGAGAGAAGTGCTGCTAGTGCATTCCAAAGCAGCTCAGTGCGTCCAGGCAGTGGTGGAGGCTCTGCACAAAGAGGGAGCAGAAGCAGTGCCTCTGCCCAAGGCAAGACCAGTATGGCCCAACTGTGGCACAGTTTTCTGTGCCCCCCACAAAAGTCTACACCATCACAGACGGCTCCAGTCAGCAGGAGGCAACGGTTCCGTCAGATGGTGACAGACTACATGTCTTGCCCTCTTGCTGTACTCCCAGACGGCTCTTCCCCTTTCAAGTTTTGGGTCTCAAAGCTGGATACATGGCCAGAGCTAAGCCAGTATGCATTGGAGGTGCTGTCTTGCCCTGCGGCCAGTGTATTATCGGAACGTGTCTTTAGTGCTGCAGGTGGTGTACTAACTGACCGTCGCATGCGACTATCCTCCGATAACGTTGACCGGCTTACTTTCCTGAAAATGAACAAGGCCTGGATCTCGCAGGAATTTGCCACTCCTCCTCCTGATTAAATAATTAGGTCACTGTATACGTTATCCAGGTCTCCTGTTGTGTTCATCTTTCTACCACCTGAACTTAAATTCCTGTGCTCCAACACCGCCAGTTGAGGCTCAGAAGTGCCGTCTGCACAGTCAAAACATACGACCCAGTGTTATTGGGTTTCAGTAACGTCAGCTGATCCCCAGCTGTGTAGCCGGCAATGTGTCCTGCGACCGCCACGCTGACACAACAACTGAAATGTAAGGGAATCTGTCCCCCCCCCAAGGCGTTTGTTACTGAAAGAGCCACCTTGTGCAGCAGTAATGCTGCACAAGGAAAAGGTAGCTATTTTTGTTTAGCTCCTTGCACACGCAGAACTTAACACTTATAAAATGTGTCCCCTGCAACCGTAAAACCGTCCCGGAGGTGGGAATTTCCTTCGTAATGTGACGCAGCACAGCCGTCATTCCTGCCCCCCCGGCGCCGCGCACCGGCTCCTCAGCGTTGTTTTATTCCGTCCCGGAGCCTGCGCTGTTATGTTATCCCGTGGCCAGGCACACTTAGCGCTGCCCGTCTTCTGGCATCATTTGGTGTCAGGATGGCTGCGCCTGTGCGGCCGCGCTGGCAGAGAGCCCGCCTCGCAGTGTCTTCTGATTTAATCCCACTGGGGGCCTGGGATCCATGGACATGCGCAGTGCATATCTGAACCTCCACCTCTCACTCATTTCCCTATGGCTTCTTCAGACTGTTCGGTGTCAGCTGGTCCCTAATAGCATGCCACGGCCGTGACACCGCACAGTCTTAAGAAGCCGTAGGGAGGGGAGTGAGAGGCGAGGATATGCACTGCGCATGTCCATGGATCCCAGGCCCCCAGTGGGATTAAATCAGAAGACACTGCGAGGCGGGCTCTCTGCCAGCGCGGCTGCACAGGCGCAGCCATCCTGACACCAAATGATGCCAGAAGACGGGCAGCGCTAAGTGTGCCTGGCCACGGGATAACATAACAGCGCAGGCTCCGGGACGGAATAAAACAACGCTGAGGAGCCGGTGCGCGGCGCCGGGGGGGTAGGAATGACGGCTGTGCTGCGTCACATTACGAAGGAAAGTCCCACCTCCGGGACGGTTTTACGGTTGCAGGGGACACATTTTATAAGTGTTTAGTTCTGTGTTTGCAAGGAGCATGATGAAAAGAGCCACCTTTTCCTTTTGCATCTTTTGTGCTGCACAAGCTGGCTCTTTCAGCTACAAACGCCTTGGGGGGGGGTTAAAGGTTCCCTTTCGACTTTCTCAGGCTTCGGCCTACATTGTGTTCCTCTGCTTTTCCACCTGTCCCTGGGCTCCAACACCGCCAGTTGCCGTCCAGAAGTGCTGTACGCACAGTCAACAGTCGCTCCTCTGTTATTGGGGTTCAGTAACGTCAGCTGTTCCCCTGCTGTGTGTGTGGCAATCCCTCCTACCTCCTCCAACCTCCTCCTCCTCCACCTGTCCCTGGGCTCCAACACCGCCAGTTGCCGTCCAGAAGTGCTGTACGCACAGTCAACAGTCCCTCCTCTGTTATTGGGGTTCAGTAACATCAGCTGTTCCCCTGCTGTGTGTGTGGCAATCCCTCCTACCTCCTCCAACCTCCTCCTCCTCCACCTGTCCCTGGGCTCCAACACCGCCAGTTGCCGTCCAGAAGTGCTGTACGCACAGTCAACAGTCCCTCCTCTGTTATTGGGGTTCAGTAACGTCAGCTGTTCCCCTGCTGTGTGTGTGGCAATCCCTCCTACCTCCTCCTCCTCCACCTGTCCCTGGGCTCCAACACCGCCAGTTGCCGTCCAGAAGTGCTGTACGCACAGTCAACAGTCGCTCCTCTGTTATTGGGGTTCAGTAACGTCAGCTGTTCCCCTGCTGTGTGTGTGGCAATCCCTCCTACCTCCTCCAACCTCCTCCTCCTCCACCTGTCCCTGGGCTCCAACACCGCCAGTTGCCGTCCAGAAGTGCTGTACGCACAGTCAACAGTCCCTCCTCTGTTATTGGGGTTCAGTAACGTCAGCTGTTCCCCTGCTGTGTGTGTGGCAATCCCTCCTACCTCCTCCAACCTCCTCCTCCTCCACCTGTCCCTGGGCTCCAACACCGCCAGTTGCCGTCCAGAAGTGCTGTACGCACAGTCAACAGTCCCTCCTCTGTTATTGGGGTTCAGTAACGTCAGCTGTTCCCCTGCTGTGTGTGTGGCAATCCCTCCTACCTCCTCCAACCTCCTCCTCCTCCACCTGTCCCTGGGCTCCAACACCGCCAGTTGCCGTCCAGAAGTGCTGTACGCACAGTCAACAGTCGCTCCTCTGTTATTGGGGTTCAGTAACGTCAGCTGTTCCCCTGCTGTGTGTGTGGCAATCCCTCCTACCTCCTCCAACCTCCTCCTCCTCCTCCACCTGTCCCTGGGCTCCAACACCGCCAGTTGCCATCCAGAAGTGCTGTACGCACAGTCAACAGTCCCTCCTCTGTTATTGGGGTTCAGTAACGTCAGCTGTTCCCCTGCTGTGTGTGTGGCAATCCCTCCTACCTCCTCCAACCTCCTCCTCCTCCACCTGTCCCTGGGCTCCAACACCGCCAGTTGCCGTCCAGAAGTGCTGTACGCACAGTCAACAGTCGCTCCTCTGTTATTGGGGTTCAGTAACGTCAGCTGTTCCCCTGCTGTGTGTGTGGCAATCCCTCCTACCTCCTCCAACCTCCTCCTCCACCTGTCCCTGGGCTCCAACACCGCCAGTTGCCGTCCAGAAGTGCTGTACGCACAGTCAACAGTCGCTCCTCTGTTATTGGGGTTCAGTAACGTCAGCTGTTCCCCTGCTGTGTGTGTGGCAATCCCTCCTACCTCCTCCAACCTCCTCCTCCTCCACCTGTCCCTGGGCTCCAACACCGCCAGTTGCCGTCCAGAAGTGCTGTACGCACAGAGCCAAACACCTCGCCAATGTGTTAGTGGGGTTCAGCACCGCCAGCTGTTCCCCTGCTGTGTATACGGCAACGTGTACTGCGACCGCCACGCAGGCACAACAAGTTAAATTTAAGGGAACCTGTCCCCCCCCCCCCCAGGCGTTTGTTACTGAAGGAGCCACCTTGTGCAGCAGTAATGATGCAAAGGGAAAAAGTTCCTCTTTTCGTGGTGCTCCTTGCAGATGCTGAACCTAACACTTATGAAATGTGTATCCTCACAGCGTTCAACCGTCCGGTAGGTGGAACTTTCCTTTGTCATGTGACGCAGCACAGCCGTCATTTTTACCCCCTTGGCGCCGTGCGCCGCCTCCTCAGCGTTGTTTGAATCTGTCCCGGAGCCTGCGCTGTTAGGTTACCCCTTGGCCATGCACACATTTTGCGCTGCCCGTCTTCTGACATCATTTGCTGTCAGGCTGGCTGCGCCTGTGCGGGTGCGCTGTCCGAGATTCAGCCTCACGGTGTCGTCTAATGTAATCCCACCGGGGGCCTGGGATCCGTGTCCATGCGTAGTGCATATCCTCGCCTCTCACTCCCCTCCCTACGGCTTCTAAAGACTGTTCGGTGTCAGCTGATCCCTAATAGCATGCCACGGCCGTGACACCGCACAGTCTTAAGAAGCCGTAGGGAGGGGAGTGAGAGGCGAGGATATGCACTGCGCATGGACACGGATCCCAGGCCCGCGGTGGGATTACATTAGACGACACCGCGAGGCTGAATCTCGGACAGCGCACCCGCACAGGCGCAGCCAGCCTGACAGCAAATGATGTCAGAAGACGGGCAGCGCAAAATGTGTGCATGGCCAAGGGGTAACCTAACAGCGCAGGCTCCGGGACAGATTCAAACAACGCTGAGGAGGCGGCGCACGGCCCCAAGGGGGTAAAAATGACGGCTGTGCTGCGTCACATGACAAAGGAAAGTTCCACCTACCGGACGGTTGAACGCTGTGAGGGGACACATTTCATAAGTGTTAGGTTCAGCATCTGCAAGGACCATAATTAAAAGAGCTAAGTTTACCTTTTCCAGCATTAGTGCTGTACACGATGGCTCTTCCAGCTACAAACGCCTGGGGGGGGGTTAAAGGTTTCCTTTCAACTTGCTCCAGTGCAGGCTTCGGCCTACACTCCGCTCCCCCTGCTCCTCCTGCTGACCCTGGGCTCTAACAAACCGCCAGTTGGGGCCCAGATGTGCTAGCTGCACAGAGAAAAACACCAGCCAATGTGTCAGTGGGGTCCAGCACCGCCAGCTGTTCCCCTGCTGTGCAGCCGGCAACGTGTCCTGCAAAAGCCACGCAGACACAAGAACTGAAATTGAAGGGAACCTGTCCCCCCTCCCCCAGGCGTTTTTACGTTATCCAGCCACCTTGTACAGCGGTAATGCTGCATGTGTGCAAGGTGGCTCAGAAACGTATTCTCCTCGCACATGTGGAACTGAAAACACGTCTGCAATGTGTCCTCTGTGTGACCATTTAACCGTCCCGGTGGTGTGACTTTCCTTTGTAATGACACGCTGCAACCCCCTTGGTAGCGCTGCCCGTCTTCTGGCATCATTGTTTGGCTGGCTGCGCCTCTGCGGCCGCCCTGACCCACACAACGCCCCTCGGTGTCTTATTTATTGGGACTGCGAGGGTGTGATTGATGGGCAGGATCAGTGCATCAGTTCGCCTGTCCCTCCTCTCCTTCCGCCTTCTTCGGACTGTGCGGCTTCATGGCCGTGGCATGCGATAAGGGATCAGATGACGCCGCACAGTCTGAAGCGGGTGTAAGGACCCGAGTGTGAGAGGCCAACATATGTGCTGCGCCAGGCCCTGAATCCCAGCCCCGCAGTGTTTTTACAATGTTAAGACACTGCGGGGCTGGGATTCATGGTCATCGCGAACCGCACCGGCCGACATTAAATGATGTCAGAAGATGGGCAGCGCTAACAGCGCTAGGCCAGGGGATAACACGACAGCGCAGACTCCTGTACAGCAAATAACAACGCTCATGAGGCTGCACCCAGCACCAAGGTGGGATTCTTGACATCTGTGCTGCGTCTCATTACAAAGGGAACTCGCGCCTCCAACACAGTTTGACTGTATAAAGGGCTAAATGTTATACGTGTTTCATTCAGCGTGTGCAAGGAGCGAAATTAAAAGAGCAACCTTTGACTTGTGCAGCACTACTGCTGCATAAGCTGTGGCTCTTCTACTTTCTAACCCCTGAGGGGGGGTTAAAGGTTACCTTTGAAATTGGTTCAAGTAGGCTTCGGCCTACACTCTGCTCCCCCTGCAGAGCCCGGGCTCCAACACCGCTAGTTGCTGTCCGGAAGTGCTGGCTGCACAGAGCCAAACACCTCGCCAATGTGTCAGTGGGGTCCAGCACCGCCAGCTGTTCCCCTGCTGTGTAGCCGGCAACGTGTCCTGCGACCGCCACGCAGACACAACAGACCCAAAGCTGCCGCCAGTGCAGGCTTCGGCCTACACTCCCCTCCCCCTGCTCCTGCTCCTCCTCCTCCTGCTGACCCTGGGCTCTAACAAACCGCCAGTTGGGGCCCAGATGTGCTAGCTGCACAGAGAAAAACACCAGCCAATGTGTCAGTGGGGTCCAGCACCGCCAGCTGGTCCCCTGCTGTGCAGCCGGCAACGTGTCCTGCGACCGCCACGCAGACACAACAGACCCAAAGCTGCCGCCAGTGCAGGCTTCGGCCTACACTCCCCTCCCCCTGCTCCTGCTCCTCCTCCTCCTGCTGACCCTGGGCTCTAACAAACCGCCAGTTGGGGCCCAGATGTGCTAGCTGCACAGAGAAAAACACCAGCCAATGTGTCAGTGGGGTCCAGCACCGCCAGCTGTTCCCCTGCTGTGCAGCCGGCAACGTGTCCTGCAAAAGCCACGCAGACACAAGAACTGAAATTGAAGGGAACCTGTCCCCCCTCCCCCAGGCGTTTTTACGTTATCCAGCCACCTTGTACAGCGGTAATGCTGCATGTGTGCAAGGTGGCTCAGAAACGTATTCTCCTCGCACATGTGGAACTGAAAACACGTCTGCAATGTGTCCTCTGTGTGACCATTTAACCGTCCCGGTGGTGTGACTTTCCTTTGTAATGACACGCTGCAACCCCCTTGGTAGCGCTGCCCGTCTTCTGGCATCATTGTTTGGCTGGCTGCGCCTCTGCGGCCGCCCTGACCCACACAACGCCCCTCGGTGTCTTATTTATTGGGACTGCGAGGGTGTGATTGATGGGCAGGATCAGTGCATCAGTTCGCCTGTCCCTCCTCTCCTTCCGCCTTCTTCGGACTGTGCGGCTTCATGGCCGTGGCATGCGATAAGGGATCAGATGACGCCGCACAGTCTGAAGCGGGTGTAAGGACCCGAGTGTGAGAGGCCAACATATGTGCTGCGCCAGGCCCTGAATCCCAGCCCCGCAGTGTTTTTACAATGTTAAGACACTGCGGGGCTGGGATTCATGGTCATCGCGAACCGCACCGGCCGACATTAAATGATGTCAGAAGATGGGCAGCGCTAACAGCGCTAGGCCAGGGGATAACACGACAGCGCAGACTCCTGTACAGCAAATAACAACGCTCATGAGGCTGCACCCAGCACCAAGGTGGGATTCTTGACATCTGTGCTGCGTCTCATTACAAAGGGAACTCGCGCCTCCAACACAGTTTGACTGTATAAAGGGCTAAATGTTATACGTGTTTCATTCAGCGTGTGCAAGGAGCGAAATTAAAAGAGCAACCTTTGACTTGTGCAGCACTACTGCTGCATAAGCTGTGGCTCTTCTACTTTCTAACCCCTGAGGGGGGGTTAAAGGTTACCTTTGAAATTGGTTCAAGTAGGCTTCGGCCTACACTCTGCTCCCCCTGCAGAGCCCGGGCTCCAACACCGCTAGTTGCTGTCCGGAAGTGCTGGCTGCACAGAGCCAAACACCTCGCCAATGTGTCAGTGGGGTCCAGCACCGCCAGCTGTTCCCCTGCTGTGTAGCCGGCAACGTGTCCTGCGACCGCCACGCAGACACAACAGACCCAAAGCTGCCGCCAGTGCAGGCTTCGGCCTACACTCCCCTCCCCCTGCTCCTGCTCCTCCTCCTCCTGCTGACCCTGGGCTCTAACAAACCGCCAGTTGGGGCCCAGATGTGCTAGCTGCACAGAGAAAAACACCAGCCAATGTGTCAGTGGGGTCCAGCACCGCCAGCTGTTCCCCTGCTGTGCAGCCGGCAACGTGTCCTGCAAAAGCCACGCAGACACAAGAACTGAAATTGAAGGGAACCTGTCCCCCCTCCCCCAGGCGTTTTTACGTTATCCAGCCACCTTGTACAGCGGTAATGCTGCATGTGTGCAAGGTGGCTCAGAAACGTATTCTCCTCGCACATGTGGAACTGAAAACACGTCTGCAATGTGTCCTCTGTGTGACCATTTAACCGTCCCGGTGGTGTGACTTTCCTTTGTAATGACACGCTGCAACCCCCTTGGTAGCGCTGCCCGTCTTCTGGCATCATTGTTTGGCTGGCTGCGCCTCTGCGGCCGCCCTGACCCACACAACGCCCCTCGGTGTCTTATTTATTGGGACTGCGAGGGTGTGATTGATGGGCAGGATCAGTGCATCAGTTCGCCTGTCCCTCCTCTCCTTCCGCCTTCTTCGGACTGTGCGGCTTCATGGCCGTGGCATGCGATAAGGGATCAGATGACGCCGCACAGTCTGAAGCGGGTGTAAGGACCCGAGTGTGAGAGGCCAACATATGTGCTGCGCCAGGCCCTGAATCCCAGCCCCGCAGTGTTTTTACAATGTTAAGACACTGCGGGGCTGGGATTCATGGTCATCGCGAACCGCACCGGCCGACATTAAATGATGTCAGAAGATGGGCAGCGCTAACAGCGCTAGGCCAGGGGATAACACGACAGCGCAGACTCCTGTACAGCAAATAACAACGCTCAGGAGGCTGCACCCAGCACCAAGGTGGGATTCTTGACATCTGTGCTGCGTCTCATTACAAAGGGAACTCGCGCCTCCAACACAGTTTGACTGTATAAAGGGCTAAATGTTATACGTGTTTCATTCAGCATGTGCAAGGAGCGAAATTAAAAGAGCAACCTTTGACTTGTGCAGCACTACTGCTGCATAAGCTGTGGCTCTTCTACTTTCTAACCCCTGAGGGGGGGTTAAAGGTTACCTTTGAAATTGGTTCAAGTAGGCTTCGGCCTACACTCTGCTCCCCCTGCAGAGCCCGGGCTCCAACACCGCTAGTTGCTGTCCGGAAGTGCTGGCTGCACAGAGCCAAACACCTCGCCAATGTGTCAGTGGGGTCCAGCACCGCCAGCTGTTCCCCTGCTGTGTAGCCGGCAACGTGTCCTGCGACCGCCACGCAGACACAACAGACCCAAAGCTGCCGCCAGTGCAGGCTTCGGCCTACACTCCCCTCCCCCTGCTCCTGCTCCTCCTCCTCCTGCTGACCCTGGGCTCTAACAAACCGCCAGTTGGGGCCCAGATGTGCTAGCTGCACAGAGAAAAACACCAGCCAATGTGTCAGTGGGGTCCAGCACCGCCAGCTGTTCCCCTGCTGTGCAGCCGGCAACGTGTCCTGCAAAAGCCACGCAGACACAAGAACTGAAATTGAAGGGAACCTGTCCCCCCTCCCCCAGGCGTTTTTACGTTATCCAGCCACCTTGTACAGCGGTAATGCTGCATGTGTGCAAGGTGGCTCAGAAACGTATTCTCCTCGCACATGTGGAACTGAAAACACGTCTGCAATGTGTCCTCTGTGTGACCATTTAACCGTCCCGGTGGTGTGACTTTCCTTTGTAATGACACGCTGCAACCCCCTTGGTAGCGCTGCCCGTCTTCTGGCATCATTGTTTGGCTGGCTGCGCCTCTGCGGCCGCCCTGACCCACACAACGCCCCTCGGTGTCTTATTTATTGGGACTGCGAGGGTGTGATTGATGGGCAGGATCAGTGCATCAGTTCGCCTGTCCCTCCTCTCCTTCCGCCTTCTTCGGACTGTGCGGCTTCATGGCCGTGGCATGCGATAAGGGATCAGATGACGCCGCACAGTCTGAAGCGGGTGTAAGGACCCGAGTGTGAGAGGCCAACATATGTGCTGCGCCAGGCCCTGAATCCCAGCCCCGCAGTGTTTTTACAATGTTAAGACACTGCGGGGCTGGGATTCATGGTCATCGCGAACCGCACCGGCCGACATTAAATGATGTCAGAAGATGGGCAGCGCTAACAGCGCTAGGCCAGGGGATAACACGACAGCGCAGACTCCTGTACAGCAAATAACAACGCTCATGAGGCTGCACCCAGCACCAAGGTGGGATTCTTGACATCTGTGCTGCGTCTCATTACAAAGGGAACTCGCGCCTCCAACACAGTTTGACTGTATAAAGGGCTAAATGTTATACGTGTTTCATTCAGCGTGTGCAAGGAGCGAAATTAAAAGAGCAACCTTTGACTTGTGCAGCACTACTGCTGCATAAGCTGTGGCTCTTCTACTTTCTAACCCCTGAGGGGGGGTTAAAGGTTACCTTTGAAATTGGTTCAAGTAGGCTTCGGCCTACACTCTGCTCCCCCTGCAGAGCCCGGGCTCCAACACCGCTAGTTGCTGTCCGGAAGTGCTGGCTGCACAGAGCCAAACACCTCGCCAATGTGTCAGTGGGGTCCAGCACCGCCAGCTGTTCCCCTGCTGTGTAGCCGGCAACGTGTCCTGCGACCGCCACGCAGACACAACAGACCCAAAGCTGCCGCCAGTGCAGGCTTCGGCCTACACTCCCCTCCCCCTGCTCCTGCTCCTCCTCCTCCTGCTGACCCTGGGCTCTAACAAACCGCCAGTTGGGGCCCAGATGTGCTAGCTGCACAGAGAAAAACACCAGCCAATGTGTCAGTGGGGTCCAGCACCGCCAGCTGTTCCCCTGCTGTGCAGCCGGCAACGTGTCCTGCAAAAGCCACGCAGACACAAGAACTGAAATTGAAGGGAACCTGTCCCCCCTCCCCCAGGCGTTTTTACGTTATCCAGCCACCTTGTACAGCGGTAATGCTGCATGTGTGCAAGGTGGCTCAGAAACGTATTCTCCTCGCACATGTGGAACTGAAAACACGTCTGCAATGTGTCCTCTGTGTGACCATTTAACCGTCCCGGTGGTGTGACTTTCCTTTGTAATGACACGCTGCAACCCCCTTGGTAGCGCTGCCCGTCTTCTGGCATCATTGTTTGGCTGGCTGCGCCTCTGCGGCCGCCCTGACCCTCACAACGCCCCTCGGTGTCTTATTTATTGGGACTGCGAGGGTGTGATTGATGGGCAGGATCAGTGCATCAGTTCGCCTGTCCCTCCTCTCCTTCCGCCTTCTTCGGACTGTGCGGCTTCATGGCCGTGGCATGCGATAAGGGATCAGATGACGCCGCACAGTCTGAAGCGGGTGTAAGGACCCGAGTGTGAGAGGCCAACATATGTGCTGCGCCAGGCCCTGAATCCCAGCCCCGCAGTGTTTTTACAATGTTAAGACACTGCGGGGCTGGGATTCATGGTCATCGCGAACCGCACCGGCCGACATTAAATGATGTCAGAAGATGGGCAGCGCTAACAGCGCTAGGCCAGGGGATAACACGACAGCGCAGACTCCTGTACAGCAAATAACAACGCTCAGGAGGCTGCACCCAGCACCAAGGTGGGATTCTTGACATCTGTGCTGCGTCTCATTACAAAGGGAACTCGCGCCTCCAACACAGTTTGACTGTATAAAGGGCTAAATGTTATACGTGTTTCATTCAGCGTGTGCAAGGAGCGAAATTAAAAGAGCAACCTTTGACTTGTGCAGCACTACTGCTGCATAAGCTGTGGCTCTTCTACTTTCTAACCCCTGAGGGGGGGTTAAAGGTTACCTTTGAAATTGGTTCAAGTAGGCTTCGGCCTACACTCTGCTCCCCCTGCAGAGCCCGGGCTCCAACACCGCTAGTTGCTGTCCGGAAGTGCTGGCTGCACAGAGCCAAACACCTCGCCAATGTGTCAGTGGGGTCCAGCACCGCCAGCTGTTCCCCTGCTGTGTAGCCGGCAACGTGTCCTGCGACCGCCACGCAGACACAACAGACCCAAAGCTGCCGCCAGTGCAGGCTTCGGCCTACACTCCCCTCCCCCTGCTCCTGCTCCTCCTCCTCCTGCTGACCCTGGGCTCTAACAAACCACCAGTTGGGGCCCAGATGTGCTAGCTGCACAGAGAAAAACACCAGCCAATGTGTCAGTGGGGTCCAGCACCGCCAGCTGTTCCCCTGCTGTGCAGCCGGCAACGTGTCCTGCAAAAGCCACGCAGACACAAGAACTGAAATTGAAGGGAACCTGTCCCCCCTCCCCCAGGCGTTTTTACGTTATCCAGCCACCTTGTACAGCGGTAATGCTGCATGTGTGCAAGGTGGCTCAGAAACGTATTCTCCTCGCACATGTGGAACTGAAAACACGTCTGCAATGTGTCCTCTGTGTGACCATTTAACCGTCCCGGTGGTGTGACTTTCCTTTGTAATGACACGCTGCAACCCCCTTGGTAGCGCTGCCCGTCTTCTGGCATCATTGTTTGGCTGGCTGCGCCTCTGCGGCCGCCCTGACCCACACAACGCCCCTCGGTGTCTTATTTATTGGGACTGCGAGGGTGTGATTGATGGGCAGGATCAGTGCATCAGTTCGCCTGTCCCTCCTCTCCTTCCGCCTTCTTCGGACTGTGCGGCTTCATGGCCGTGGCATGCGATAAGGGATCAGATGACGCCGCACAGTCTGAAGCGGGTGTAAGGACCCGAGTGTGAGAGGCCAACATATGTGCTGCGCCAGGCCCTGAATCCCAGCCCCGCAGTGTTTTTACAATGTTAAGACACTGCGGGGCTGGGATTCATGGTCATCGCGAACCGCACCGGCCGACATTAAATGATGTCAGAAGATGGGCAGCGCTAACAGCGCTAGGCCAGGGGATAACACGACAGCGCAGACTCCTGTACAGCAAATAACAACGCTCATGAGGCTGCACCCAGCACCAAGGTGGGATTCTTGACATCTGTGCTGCGTCTCATTACAAAGGGAACTCGCGCCTCCAACACAGTTTGACTGTATAAAGGGCTAAATGTTATACGTGTTTCATTCAGCGTGTGCAAGGAGCGAAATTAAAAGAGCAACCTTTGACTTGTGCAGCACTACTGCTGCATAAGCTGTGGCTCTTCTACTTTCTAACCCCTGAGGGGGGGTTAAAGGTTACCTTTGAAATTGGTTCAAGTAGGCTTCGGCCTACACTCTGCTCCCCCTGCAGAGCCCGGGCTCCAACACCGCTAGTTGCTGTCCGGAAGTGCTGGCTGCACAGAGCCAAACACCTCGCCAATGTGTCAGTGGGGTCCAGCACCGCCAGCTGTTCCCCTGCTGTGTAGCCGGCAACGTGTCCTGCGACCGCCACGCAGACACAACAGACCCAAAGCTGCCGCCAGTGCAGGCTTCGGCCTACACTCCCCTCCCCCTGCTCCTGCTCCTCCTCCTCCTGCTGACCCTGGGCTCTAACAAACCGCCAGTTGGGGCCCAGATGTGCTAGCTGCACAGAGAAAAACACCAGCCAATGTGTCAGTGGGGTCCAGCACCGCCAGCTGTTCCCCTGCTGTGCAGCCGGCAACGTGTCCTGCAAAAGCCACGCAGACACAAGAACTGAAATTGAAGGGAACCTGTCCCCCCTCCCCCAGGAGTTTTTACGTTATCCAGCCACCTTGTACAGCGGTAATGCTGCATGTGTGCAAGGTGGCTCAGAAACGTATTCTCCTCGCACATGTGGAACTGAAAACACGTCTGCAATGTGTCCTCTGTGTGACCATTTAACCGTCCCGGTGGTGTGACTTTCCTTTGTAATGACACGCTGCAACCCCCTTGGTAGCGCTGCCCGTCTTCTGGCATCATTGTTTGGCTGGCTGCGCCTCTGCGGCCGCCCTGACCCACACAACGCCCCTCGGTGTCTTATTTATTGGGACTGCGAGGGTGTGATTGATGGGCAGGATCAGTGCATCAGTTCGCCTGTCCCTCCTCTCCTTCCGCCTTCTTCGGACTGTGCGGCTTCATGGCCGTGGCATGCGATAAGGGATCAGATGACGCCGCACAGTCTGAAGCGGGTGTAAGGACCCGAGTGTGAGAGGCCAACATATGTGCTGCGCCAGGCCCTGAATCCCAGCCCCGCAGTGTTTTTACAATGTTAAGACACTGCGGGGCTGGGATTCATGGTCATCGCGAACCGCACCGGCCGACATTAAATGATGTCAGAAGATGGGCAGCGCTAACAGCGCTAGGCCAGGGGATAACACGACAGCGCAGACTCCTGTACAGCAAATAACAACGCTCATGAGGCTGCACCCAGCACCAAGGTGGGATTCTTGACATCTGTGCTGCGTCTCATTACAAAGGGAACTCGCGCCTCCAACACAGTTTGACTGTATAAAGGGCTAAATGTTATACGTGTTTCATTCAGCGTGTGCAAGGAGCGAAATTAAAAGAGCAACCTTTGACTTGTGCAGCACTACTGCTGCATAAGCTGTGGCTCTTCTACTTTCTAACCCCTGAGGGGGGGTTAAAGGTTACCTTTGAAATTGGTTCAAGTAGGCTTCGGCCTACACTCTGCTCCCCCTGCAGAGCCCGGGCTCCAACACCGCTAGTTGCTGTCCGGAAGTGCTGGCTGCACAGAGCCAAACACCTCGCCAATGTGTCAGTGGGGTCCAGCACCGCCAGCTGTTCCCCTGCTGTGTAGCCGGCAACGTGTCCTGCGACCGCCACGCAGACACAACAGACCCAAAGCTGCCGCCAGTGCAGGCTTCGGCCTACACTCCCCTCCCCCTGCTCCTGCTCCTCCTCCTCCTGCTGACCCTGGGCTCTAACAAACCGCCAGTTGGGGCCCAGATGTGCTAGCTGCACAGAGAAAAACACCAGCCAATGTGTCAGTGGGGTCCAGCACCGCCAGCTGTTCCCCTGCTGTGCAGCCGGCAACGTGTCCTGCAAAAGCCACGCAGACACAAGAACTGAAATTGAAGGGAACCTGTCCCCCCTCCCCCAGGCGTTTTTACGTTATCCAGCCACCTTGTACAGCGGTAATGCTGCATGTGTGCAAGGTGGCTCAGAAACGTATTCTCCTCGCACATGTGGAACTGAAAACACGTCTGCAATGTGTCCTCTGTGTGACCATTTAACCGTCCCGGTGGTGTGACTTTCCTTTGTAATGACACGCTGCAACCCCCTTGGTAGCGCTGCCCGTCTTCTGGCATCATTGTTTGGCTGGCTGCGCCTCTGCGGCCGCCCTGACCCACACAACGCCCCTCGGTGTCTTATTTATTGGGACTGCGAGGGTGTGATTTATGGGCAGGATCAGTGCATCAGTTCGCCTGTCCCTCCTCTCCTTCCGCCTTCTTCGGACTGTGCGGCTTCATGGCCGTGGTATGCGATAAGGGATCAGATGACGCCGCACAGTCTGAAGCGGGTGTAAGGACCCGAGTGTGAGAGGCCAACATATGTGCTGCGCCAGGCCCTGAATCCCAGCCCCGCAGTGTTTTTACAATGTTAAGACACTGCGGGGCTGGGATTCATGGTCATCGCGAACCGCACCGGCCGACATTAAATGATGTCAGAAGATGGGCAGCGCTAACAGCGCTAGGCCAGGGGATAACACGACAGCGCAGACTCCTGTACAGCAAATAACAACGCTCAGGAGGCTGCACCCAGCACCAAGGTGGGATTCTTGACATCTGTGCTGCGTCTCATTACAAAGGGAACTCGCGCCTCCAACACAGTTTGACTGTATAAAGGGCTAAATGTTATACGTGTTTCATTCAGTGTGTGCAAGGAGCGAAATTAAAAGAGCAACCTTTGACTTGTGCAGCACTACTGCTGCATAAGCTGTGGCTCTTCTACTTTCTAACCCCTGAGGGGGGGTTAAAGGTTACCTTTGAAATTGGTTCAAGTAGGCTTCGGCCTACACTCTGCTCCCCCTGCAGAGCCCGGGCTCCAACACCGCTAGTTGCTGTCCGGAAGTGCTGGCTGCACAGAGCCAAACACCTCGCCAATGTGTCAGTGGGGTCCAGCACCGCCAGCTGTTCCCCTGCTGTGTAGCCGGCAACGTGTCCTGCGACCGCCACGCAGACACAACAGACCCAAAGCTGCCGCCAGTGCAGGCTTCGGCCTACACTCCCCTCCCCCTGCTCCTGCTCCTCCTCCTCCTGCTGACCCTGGGCTCTAACAAACCGCCAGTTGGGGCCCAGATGTGCTAGCTGCACAGAGAAAAACACCAGCCAATGTGTCAGTGGGGTCCAGCACCGCCAGCTGTTCCCCTGCTGTGCAGCCGGCAACGTGTCCTGCAAAAGCCACGCAGACACAAGAACTGAAATTGAAGGGAACCTGTCCCCCCTCCCCCAGGCGTTTTTACGTTATCCAGCCACCTTGTACAGCGGTAATGCTGCATGTGTGCAAGGTGGCTCAGAAACGTATTCTCCTCGCACATGTGGAACTGAAAACACGTCTGCAATGTGTCCTCTGTGTGACCATTTAACCGTCCCGGTGGTGTGACTTTCCTTTGTAATGACACGCTGCAACCCCCTTGGTAGCGCTGCCCGTCTTCTGGCATCATTGTTTGGCTGGCTGCGCCTCTGCGGCCGCCCTGACCCACACAACGCCCCTCGGTGTCTTATTTATTGGGACTGCGAGGGTGTGATTGATGGGCAGGATCAGTGCATCAGTTCGCCTGTCCCTCCTCTCCTTCCGCCTTCTTCGGACTGTGCGGCTTCATGGCCGTGGCATGCGATAAGGGATCAGATGACGCCGCACAGTCTGAAGCGGGTGTAAGGACCCGAGTGTGAGAGGCCAACATATGTGCTGCGCCAGGCCCTGAATCCCAGCCCCGCAGTGTTTTTACAATGTTAAGACACTGCGGGGCTGGGATTCATGGTCATCGCGAACCGCACCGGCCGACATTAAATGATGTCAGAAGATGGGCAGCGCTAACAGCGCTAGGCCAGGGGATAACACGACAGCGCAGACTCCTGTACAGCAAATAACAACGCTCAGGAGGCTGCACCCAGCACCAAGGTGGGATTCTTGACATCTGTGCTGCGTCTCATTACAAAGGGAACTCGCGCCTCCAACACAGTTTGACTGTATAAAGGGCTAAATGTTATACGTGTTTCATTCAGCGTGTGCAAGGAGCGAAATTAAAAGAGCAACCTTTGACTTGTGCAGCACTACTGCTGCATAAGCTGTGGCTCTTCTACTTTCTAACCCCTGAGGGGGGGTTAAAGGTTACCTTTGAAATTGGTTCAAGTAGGCTTCGGCCTACACTCTGCTCCCCCTGCAGAGCCCGGGCTCCAACACCGCTAGTTGCTGTCCGGAAGTGCTGGCTGCACAGAGCCAAACACCTCGCCAATGTGTCAGTGGGGTCCAGCACCGCCAGCTGTTCCCCTGCTGTGTAGCCGGCAACGTGTCCTGCGACCGCCACGCAGACACAACAGACCCAAAGCTGCCGCCAGTGCAGGCTTCGGCCTACACTCCCCTCCCCCTGCTCCTGCTCCTCCTCCTCCTGCTGACCCTGGGCTCTAACAAACCGCCAGTTGGGGCCCAGATGTGCTAGCTGCACAGAGAAAAACACCAGCCAATGTGTCAGTGGGGTCCAGCACCGCCAGCTGTTCCCCTGCTGTGCAGCCGGCAACGTGTCCTGCAAAAGCCACGCAGACACTTGCTCTTGGACCTTCTGCTCCCCATCCTGGTTCCAGTACCGTCAGCTGGTTCCGGGCAGAGCCTTTGGCTTAGGTGCCTCCCTTTGGTATCCGAGTTCCACCAACGTCAGGTGGTCCTTGGTATTGCTTTCAGGCACGGGTACCTCCTGCTTAGTAACCGGGTTCCAGTAACGTCAGCTGGTCCTCGGTAGTTCCATTGGCTCTTGGACCTTCGGCTACCCATCCGGGTTCCAGCACCGTCAGCTGGTTCTCGGCAGTGTCTTTTGCTCTTGTACCTTCTGCTCCCCATCCTGGTTCCAGTACCGTCAGCTGGTTCCGGGCAGAGCCTTTGGCTTAGGTGCCTCCCTCTGGGTATCTGAGTTCCACCAACGTCAGGTGGTCCTTGGTAGTGCTTTCAGCACAGGTACCTCCTGCTTAGTAACCGGGTTCCAGTAACGTCAGCTGGTCCTCGGTCGTTCCATTGGCTCTTGGACCTTCGGGTAGCCATCCGAGTTCCAGTTCCATCAGCTGGTTCTCGGCATTTTCTCAGCCTTCTTGTACCTTCTGCTACATTTCCAAGTTCAAGAGACTAAACACGATGACCCGGAAGACCACCCCTAAGATGACGACGACACCAGAGACGACAACCACCGTGATGACGACGACCCTGGAGACGATGACCCTGAAGACCACCCCGATGACGACGACCCCGGAGACCACCCCGATGACGACGACCCCGGAGACGACGACCCTGGAGACGACGACGACCTGGAAGACCGAGAAGCAGAAGAACAAGAGGCTGCAGAACAAAGAGCAGAAGGACATTAAGCATAACACAAAATATCAGAGCAAAAAATATTATGTAAATTATAAGCAGAAGAAGACTAAGCAGTGTATGGGGGTGAGTCCGTTCCTCCTCGTGGTGCCCCTGGATAAAGCCTGATGCTGCAGGCCAAACTGAACGCGGACAAATGTAACTGTTTTGTGACAGGCAGAACGGAAGGTGTAATCTTCAAACTTTTATAGATAACAACTACGGGAATGCCTGTCACAAATAAGAATATGATGAAGAAGTAGAATATGATGAAGATAATAGTAAACTAAAAACAATATGAACAATGTAACCCAAAAAATAATAGGTAGAAGATGAAGAAGAAGATGAATAAGGTGAAGAAGTTGATGTCAAAGAAGCTGATGATGAGGATAATTAAGAAGAAAGCGTGGGAGAAGTAAAAAAAAAGGTGAAGGGCGTGGAAGCAGTGAAACATCAATATCTGACATTAAAAAAAAAATTAACATAGTCAAATTCTTTCTAACGCCGAACGTCATAAAAAAAAACGCAAAATCCTGCTATTCTATTACATTGGGCTAAACCTCTGTGCCTTTAATATCTCCGCCACGTCCCCCAATACATCCTACATTATTCTTAGTTGTTTTCCTTCATGTAGAATGAACCTACAAGTGTATAAAGGGTTTCTTTTAATTCCGATATTTTCGTCCCATTGACTTGCATTTGGATCGGGTATCGGTATCGGATTGGATCCGATATTTTGACGGTATCGGCCGATACTTTCCGATACCGATACTTTCCGATATCGGAAAGTATCGCTCAACACTAGCCACGAGTAATATCAGCGTCCTCCCAATACCGTTTGTAGAGCACGTGAGGTATAGTCGTCACCTGAGAACCGGTGTCCAGCAAAGCATTCAAGGGGATTCCATCAATCACTACAGGGAGAACTGGTCGTCCTCCAATATACTTGGTTCTCCAATGCTGCGGGCCTGACCGTCCTACTCCTGGGGGTTGGCCCTTTGCCCCAGGGGTTGCTCGTTTAAAGGACAGTACCTTGCAAGATGGCCCACCTGGTGACAGCGGCGGCAGATGGGTCGTCCATCCTGGTGGAAGCGATCGTCGGGCCGGCTCCTGGTCGGCGGAGTCCTCCTCCGTCGCATCCAAGGGACATCCTCCGGGCTGGAAGCCAACTGGATCTTCTCTTTGGGAGCCTCCTGCAGGGACTGCACCGTCCGGGCCAGGGCAGCAACGCTCTTGGTTAGCTCTTGCATCTGGAGACGGAGTCCTGCAGGGGAGTCGTCCTCGAAGCTCTGGGCGTCGGCCTCCGCGGCAACTGGGGTATCCGATGCCACCTCCTGGTGGTAGGTGAGAGCGGGGCGCCTGGGTGGTACTGCGCGGCTGGGCTGTCGCTCCTGCAATGCCTGGATAGCTTTATCTTTAAACTGCGCAAAAGTCAAGTCTGGATTTTGCATGGCCAGGAAGTGCAATTGGCCCCGCTGGTGACTGCACAGGAGCCCCTCAATGAACCGCTCCTTCAGGATTTTATCCTCATCCTGCATGCTGCCGGGGTCACTCTGCTTAATGGCCCGCATCGCTTCCTGGAGATCAAGGGCATAGTCCCGTAAGCTATCCTGCGACCTCTGTTTGCATCCATAGAAAGTCAGTTTAATCTCTGTGGCAGTGCGAGTATCAAAGGTGGCTTTAAGCTTGGCAAAAATCTGTTGTGCAGTTCCTTTATCCTCAGCGGGCCAGGATTTCACTTCTCTCAGAGCCGCCCCAAAGAGTTGGCCGGTTATCATATGGACCTTCTGGGGCTCGGTTAGGGGATAGAACTCGAGCAGGCTGCAGAGCCCTTCTTTAAAGTCAGTGAACGTATGCGCCTCCCCAGAATATCGTGGGAGCCAGGCCGCTCCGGGCAGGTAGGGCATGGAGAAGGGCATTATGGCTTTCGCATTAGCGGCAGTGTCCGACTGGCTGATGGGGGCAGCGGGTTCTGCGGCAGCCAGTGGTGGTATTAGGGCCGCGGCTTCGGCCGCTGCGGGGACCGGAGCTGCCCCTGCGTCCGCGGCTGCGACCGCCACCTCCTCTCCTCCCGACTCGGACATGGCCGTCCCTTCCTCCCACTAACCTGCTGGAGGTCGGAGTTCCTCTTCCGGGATTGGCGTCTCACCGCGCTTTCCGTTCCGCGCTTCTTTTGGCTGATCCCGCCCACGTAGCTAAGGCTCCTCCCTCCGCGCGCGGCAATGGCGAATTTTGGCGGTAACTTTCCGCGGCAAGCAGTAGCACACAGTTCTCTCAATAAAGTACAGTCCAAGCACGATAAATCACAGTTCCAAGGCACACATGACCTGATTCTTCAGGCTTAAGTAAATCCTGTTCGTGACGCCAAGTTGGAGCGCCCCCACACCACCGCAGGGCCGAGGGGATACCCGGAGCCGGGCCTCTGAGTTTCAGTCCTGGGGTTGTCACGGTGGCTAGACCCGGTCCGTGGCCCTGTCTGTCAGTGGGGGACGTCCGGTGCAATAAGCGGTGTTGTAACGGTGCAGGTCGCGGTAAATAATGAAGACACCAGGTTGCAGTCTCTTTACCTCTTTACTGAAGATGTTGGAGACCTCAGTCCAGAGCGCTGTTAACTGGGTTTTCAGAGACCGGCCGGTCCAACGACACATCAGGAGTTCCTCCTTACAGGTGGGAATCAGTATCTACCTTCTAGCGCTGTGTGTTGTAGTTCTTCCCTGCTGAGCTCCCGGGATAGTCCTCACAACTGTTTCTTTCTGTCTCTACTGTTCTTTCTCCGTCCTCCAGATGATATGGTAGGACGCACCCGTATGACGGGGTAGGCCTGGAGTTCTTCCGGGACCCTAGAGTCGCCCCTCTCCCACAGCTGCCTCCGTTGTCTGCTTAGGTGTTAAGTGAGACAGCCAACCTGTAATTAGCTGTCCGGCCGTGGTTTGCAATGTACTTAAAGTCTCTTACTTGCTCGGCGTTCCGGCCACCGACTGTTTGCGCCTCAGAAGGATGTTGCCTCGGTCTAACAGCAGGACCCCTTCTGGTATTTCTCCTTTACTGTATTCCCGTTGTTTACTGGTTAGTTCTGCTCTGAGGAGTCTGCCAGGATCCCATCCCTGACAGGTCCTCTCACTAGCTCTTCCCAGCTACTTCTCCCTGTCTTCCTGTCCAACCCCCAGTTTTACCAGAGTTGTGAGGAGTGGCCTACTAGATAGGACCACCCCCCCTGGTGGCCGGAGTGTGAAGTGTGGTGTGAGTGTACCTGGTCAGAGAAACTCCTTTAGTGCAATCAGACGTACCACAGCTCCCCATAGTGGCGGAGCCACAGTACTGCAACAACCAGGACTCTGGGGTGCTGCATGTACACATAGTGTGATGGATAATAAGCGACGTCAACGCCTGGACCCACGGTTTAAATAAGTGTACAGTGAGAAAATTTGACCTTTTGATCATCGTTTTTTTGTTGTGGTCTTATAAAAGTCAAGGCACAAAGGAAACAAACCACACTTAGCTGAATGTACATCTGGCAGAGGTCTGAGAGAAACAGCTCAGTTAAGTAGCATGGCAATCACCTGGGATAATGAACATTTGGAGACAGCCAGCGCTTCCCAGTCTCAAATGTAAATCAACTTACTAAGAGCTCAGCACGCCTTTGTACCAGATTGGATGGCTGAGCTATCAATAACTGTATCCCAGACACACTGAGAGGTGGAACCATGACATCCCTAAATCTAAACAGTCCCCCCCATGCTGCCTCTTCATACTTACCCTCTCACACTTCTCCTATCTACTGCTCCATACTATTTCTTCATACTGTGCCCTTACACTAACCCCTCTCTGTACATTAAGGCCATGTTCACACTTTGCGGTTTTTACCGCGGATCCGTGGCGATTTTGATGCTGCGGGTCCGTAGCAGTTTCCATAGCGTTTACATTAACATGTAAACCTTATGGAAACCGCAAACCGCAGTGCACATGCTGCGGGAAAAACCGCGCAGAAACGCAGCGGTTTACAACCCGCAGCATGTCACTTCTTTGTGCAGAATCGCAGCGATTCTGCACCCATAGAAATGCATTGAACCGCTTACTTCCCGCATGGGGCTGTGCCCACGTTGCGGGAAGTAAGCGGATAATGTGCGGGTGGTACCCGGGGTGGAGGAGAGGAGACTCTCCTCCAGGCCCTGGGAACCATAAATAGTGTAAAAAAAAAAAGAATTAAAATAAAAAATGATGTTATACTCACCTCTCAGCGCTGCCCGCGGCCGGCCGGTCTTCGGTTTGCTGTGTGAGCAGGACCTGTGGTGACGTCGCGGTCACATGACCGTGATGACGACGCGGTCACATGACTGTGACGTCACGAAGGTCCTTCTCGGCACAGCATCTTTGGAATCGGAGCGCCGCGTGCAGCGCCGAGGACATCCGCACATCGGAGGGTGAGTATAACCAATTTTTATTATTTTTATCATTACTATTGATGCTGCATATTGCTGCATATGCAGCATCAATAGTACAGGAGTAATCCCGCAGCGGAAACCGCGGAACAAACCGCGATAAATCTGCAGGGATAACCGCAGCGGTTTTGCCCTGCAGATTTATCAATTCCGCTGCGGGATAAACCTGCAGAGCACACCGCAAAGTGTGAACATGGCCTAAAACCCCTGATATCTTAAACTCCGCTAAAAAAAGCTTTCTTTCCTGCTTATTTTGTTGCCGCTGCAGCTCAGAAGTGAAGTCAGCATTATCAAGTGACCTCATCACGCTGCTGCACGCTATATTTGCACCTAAAAGATCACAAGATGAAAAAATACATAGGATAAATATTTGTTTTTCAAGGGCACCTTCCACCTCTTCCTGTCCATTGTAAATGTAGTCAGAAAATATTGCAATTATATGGCACAGAGTAAGCCTGATCACGAGAAAAGCAGCATGCAGCAGGAATATTACTGAGCAGATATATGTCATACGTAGATGCGTGCAATTACAAGACTATCAAAGGAAGCATTATAAATGCCACATTTCTTTTGAGTTACATAGTAGCTCTTGCCTTTTATGAGAATTATAATGCAAAATCAGATTACTGCAAGTGTTTGGATTAATAACTTTTATCAGGGCCATCAAACCGAATGACATCTGCACCCGCCTCCTTTAACCTGTATATAAAGATGATGGAATGTGACATAGGCATATAAAAGGCTCCGTACTGGTGACATGAACTTATTTATATTATAAAAGTTTTAGTTAAGTGGCATCCAGTAGTGTATCCAGAACACATCGCTTTAGCACTAGGGAAAGAAGAGACCATTTACATTATTCACAGGCAGAAAATATATATTTGCTTGGCATTACGTTAAATAAAGGTAATACAATTTGCAACTAGTCGCACAATATTCTGAAACATTAAGGCTATGTGCACACGTCAGGATTTCTTGCAGAAATTTCCTGACAAAAACATTTTCTGCCAGAAATCCGCATGCGGTTTTTTTTGCGTTTTTTTTGTGCGGTTTTTAAACTTTTTTCGCATTTTTTTCCAATGCATTAAATAGCGGGAAAAACGCAAAAAAAATTAATGAACATGCTGCTTTTTTTACCTCGATGCGTTTTTTTCGCGGAAAAAAATTCATCATGTGCACAAAAATTGCGAAATGCATTCTAAATGATGGGATGCATATGTACGCGTTTTTAATGCGTTTTTATCGCAAAAAAAACACGAAAATTCCTGAACGTGTGCACATACCCTTAAGGCTCCTGGCCAATTTCCAGTTGACATGACATGGAGGTGTGAATCTATATACCGTATTTTCCGGCGTATAAGACGACTGGGCGTATAAGACGACCCCCCAACTTTTCCAGTTAAAATATAAAATCTTCTTAAAAGTCGGGGGTGGTCTTATACGCTGTATGTCGTCTTATAGGGCCGGTGACTAATGTGCCTTTTGGGTGGGGGGAGTGGTCCCGATGACGAAGAGGGGGCGTCTCACAGGAAAGTGTGAGTGGAGTATGCCCCATTACCTCATTGTAGCTGCAGCGTCAGCTTGGGGTGCTGGGGAGCGGCGGCGGCTGCTCCTTTTTGTGCCGCGTGGGTGCTGTGAGGCGGCGGCTCCTCTTCATGCAGCGTCGGGGCTCTGTGCTGTGGGGCGTCGGCGTATCTTCATGCAGAGTCAGTCTGGGCTCCTCCGGCATCTCCTCAAAGCTCGGGAGACGAGATCTGAATCTGAGCATGCGCCGCCCCCAGCGGCCATTTTCCCGGAGGCCACAGCATCGCAGCAATGGAGCTGCCGGTGCCTCCGGGCTTTGAGGAGATGCCTCGGGAGACGAGATCTGAATCTGAGCATGCGCCGCCCCCAGCGGCCATTTTCCCGGAGGCCACCGCATCGCAGCAATGGAGCTGCCGGTGCCTCCGGGCTTTGAGGAGATGCCGGAGGAGCTCAGACTGACTCTGCATGAAGATACGCCGACGCCACACAGCACAGAGCCCCGACGCTGCACGAAGAGGAGCCGCCGCCCCACAGCACCCACGCGGCACAAAGAGGAGCAGCCGCCGCTGCTCCCCAGCACCCCACGCTGACGCTGCAGCTACAATGAGGTAATGGGGCATACTCCACTCACACTTTCCTGTGAGACGCCCCCTCTTCGTCATCGGGACCACTCCCCCCACCCACCCACCATATACACCCGGCGTACAAGACGATACCCGGCGTATAAGACGACCCCGGACTTTTAAGAAGATTTTCAGGGGTTAAAAAGTCGTCTTATACGCCGGAAAATACGGTATATATAAAAATGAGTGTGTGTGTGTGTATTGGCAACCAATCACTAAGCATCTTTCATTTCACCAGAGCTGTTTATACAAAGCTGAGCTGTGATTGGTTGCTGTGAGCAACAGTTTTCCTTGTATAAAGTTGTGGTAACTGAGGCCTATTAATCTTATCACTTCTATGGTGTTATTGTCCTTCTGTAATGCTGGAAATAACACAATTTATTACCGTGCCAACACAGACCACCCTCTGACACAGACTGCAGGGGGAGCCCAGAATCACACAAGATAGGATTAGATGCAAGGCTCAGCAGACTATATCACACAGGATAGGATTAGAAACACGGCCCAGTATCACACAAGATAGGATTAGATACACAGCTCTCAGCAGACAGTATCATACAGGATAGGATTAAATACACAGCTCAGCAGACTGTATCACACAAGATAGGATTAGATACACTGCTCAGCAGACTGTATCACACAGGACAGGATTAGATACACGGCTCAGCAGACAGTATCACACAGGACAGGATTAGATACACGGCTCAGCAGACAGTATCATACAGGATAGGATTAAAAACACATCTCAGCAGACTGTATCACACAGGATAGGATTAGATACACAGCTCAGCAGATTGTATCACACAGGACAGGATTAGATACACGTCTCAGCAGACTGTATCACACAGGACAGGATTAGATACACGGCTCAGCAGACAGTATCACACATGATAGGATTAGATCACGACTCAGCAGACTTTATCACACAGGATAGGATTAGATACACGGCTCAGCAGACAGTATCACACATGATAGGATTAGATCATGACTCAGCAGACTGTATCACACAGGATAGGATTAGATACACAGCCAGAGGTGTATCTAGCGTTTCTGGCACCCGGGGCAAGAATTCATTTTGGCGCTCCCCCGCCCCCCCCCCCCCAAGGACATATGCCCCCCGTCAGCCCCATCATTGCCCTCCCCTCCCCCCACACACCCACCATTCACTTCTCTGCACATTCCCCTGCAGCGCGATACACACACACACCCAATACTGAGCCACACACACACACACACATTCACACACACACATACACACTCACATACACACATTCACACACACACACATTCACACACACACACACACTCACATACACACATTCACACACACACATACACACATTCACACACACACATTCACACACACACACATACACACACACACACACACATTCACACACACACACACGCACAAACACACTTTCACACACACACATACACACACACATACACACACACACTCACATACACACACATTCACACACACCTCTCATCTCTCCTCGCGCTCTGCCACAGCAGCTCCATCGCCTTCCTCTGACACAGCCGGACGCTGAATGATGACGTCATCCAGCGGCGCGTCTGTGTGAGAGGAAGCAGGAAGACAGATTGCTGGGCAGCGGAGCTGCAGGGATTTCTCCCTGCCCGCCGCAGCCACTCTGCAGGGGCTCCCCTCCCCCTCTGCACACATTGGGAGCCGGCACTCTGCAGCTTCTCTGTGCCGGCTGTCAGCTTGACAGTTGGCACAGAGAACAGCTGACTCCCAGACCGGGGGCGGCAGAATGCCGCCGCCGTGGGAGACACTGCGGACCGCCGAATTAGGCGGCCCGACTGCCCCCCTGCCGGCTGCGCCCGGGGCACATGCCCCGGCTGCCCACCCCTAGATACGCCACTGTACACAGCTCAGCAGACAGTATCACACAGGATAGGATTAGATACACAGCTCAGCAGACAGTATCACACAGGATAGGATTAGACACACAGCTCAGCAGACAGTATCACACAGGATAAGATTAGATACAAGGCTCAGCAGACTGTATCACACAGGATAAGATTAGATACACTGTTCAGCAAAGAGTATCACACAGGATAGGATTAGATACACGGCTCAGCAGACTGTATCACACAGGATAAGATTAGATACACGGCTCAGCAGACTGTATCGCACAGGATAAGATTAGATACACTGCTCAGCAAAGAGTATCACACAGGATAGGATTAGATACATGGCTCAGCAGTCAGTATCACACAGGATAGGATTAGAGACACGGCTTAGCAGACAGTATCACACAGGATAGGATTAGATACATGGCTCAGCAGACAGTATCACACAGGATAGGATTAGATACAAGGCTGAGCAGACAGTATCACACAGGATAGGATTAGATTCACGGCTCAGCAGACAGTAACACACAGGACAGAATTAGATACACAGCTGAGCAGATTGTATCACACAGGATAAGATTAGATACACAGCTCAGCAGACTGTATCACACAGGAGAAAATTAGTTACACGGCTCAGCAGACAATATCACACAGAATAGGATTAGATACACGGCTCAGCTGTTGTGAATTCTGCTTTTGGGTTCCCTCCGGTGGTGGTAGGTGGTAATGCAGTTGTCCCTGGGTTTCAGTCCTGGTCAGGTGTTTCTGCTGATTGCAGTTCTGACTGGGGTATTTAGGTGTGCAGGATTCATTAGTCCTTGCCAGTTGTCAATTGTTGTTGGGAGGTGTTGGACCTCTGCCTGGTTCCTCCTGCCTTTCTGCCAAATCAGCAAAGATAAGTGTCTGGTTTTGTTTCTGTGGCACACATGCTGTGTGCTTCATGATTCAGTGCTATTCTTTTGTGTTTACTTGTCCAGCTTAGATTGTGTCAGTATTTTCTCAGTCTTGTTGGATTCTCTGGGGTTGCAGATATTCATTCCACGTCTTTAGTTAGATTGTGGAATTTTTTGTATTATCTGCTGTGGATATTTTTTGAAGGGTTTTAATACTGACCGCCTAGTATTCTGTCCTATCCTTTCCTATTTAGCTAGAGTGGCCTCTTTTGCTAAATCTTGTTTTCTGCCTGCGTGTGTCTTTTCTTCTCCTACTCACAGTCAATATTCGTGGGGGCTGCCTATCCTTTGGCGTTCTGCTCTGAGGCAAGGTAGTATTCCTATTTCAATCTATAGGGGTATTTAGTCCTCCGGCTGTGTCGAGGTGTCTAGGGTTTGTTAGGCACACCCCACGGCTACTTCTAGTTGCGGTGTTAAGGTACCGTCACACTAGGCGATATCGCCAGCGATCCGTGACGTTGCAGCGACCTGGATGGCGATATCGCTGTATTTGACACGCAGCAGCGATCTGGATCCCGCTGTGAAATTGCTGGTCGCTGCTAGAAGGTCTGCACATTATTTGGTCGCTAGGTCGCCGTGTATCGCCATGTTTGACAGCAAAAGCGACGATACCAGCGATATTTTACACTGGTAACCAGGGTAAACATCGGGTTACTAAGCGCAGGGCCGCGCTTAGTAACCCGATGTTTACCCTGGTTACCAGCGTAAAAGTTAAAAAAACAAACAGTACATACTCACCTGCGCGTCCCCCAGCCTCTGCTTCCTGACACTAAAGCGCCGGCCCTAAACTGAAAGTGAAAGCAACAGCGGTGACGTCACCGCTCTGCTGTTAGGGCCGGAGCTCAGTCAGCGTCAGGATGCAGAGGCTGGGGGACGCTCAGGTGAGCATGTACTGTTTGTTTTTTTAACTTTTACGCTGGTAACCAGGGTAAACATCGGGTTACTAAGCGCGGCCCTGCGCTTAGCAACCCGATGTTTACCCTGGTTACCCGGGGACCTCGGCATCGCTGGTCGCTGGAGAGCGGTCTGTGTGACAGCTCTCCAGCGACCACACAGCGACGCTGCAGCGATCGGCATTGCTGTCGCTATCGCTGCAGCGTCGCTTAGTGTGACGGTACCTTTAGTTCAGGATCTGCAGTCAGTATAGTTTCCACCTACTCCAGAGAAAGTTTCATGCGGCTCCAAGGTCACCGGATCATAACACTCAGCACACAGTATCACACAGGATAGGATTAGATACACGGCTCAGCACACAGTATCACACAGAATAGGATTAGATACACAGCTCAGCAGACTGTATCACACAGGATAGGATCAGATACATGGCTCAGCAGTCAGTATCACACAGGATAGGATTAGAGACACGGCTTAGCAGACAGTATCACACAGGAGAGGATTAGATACACAGCTCAGCAGACAGTATCACACAGGATAGGATTAGATACAAGGCTCAGCAGACAGTATCACACAGGATAGGATTAGATTCACGGCTCAGCAGACAGTAACACACAGGATAGAATTAGATACACAGCTCAGCAGATTGTAGAACACAGGATAGGATTAGATACACAGCTCAGCAGACTGTATCACACCGGAGAAGATTAGTTACACGGCTCAGCAGACAGTATCACACAGGATAGGATTAGATACACGGCTCAGCACACAGTATCAAACAGGATAGGATTAGATACACAGCTCAGCAGACAGTATCACACAGGATAGGATTAGATACACGGCTCAACAGACAGTATAACACAGGATAGGATTAGATACACAGCTCAGCAGACAGTATCACACAGGATAGGATTAGATACACGGCTCAGCAGACTGTATCGCACAGGATAAGATTAGATACACGGCTCAGCAGACTATCACACAGGATAGGATTAGATACATGGCTCAACAGACTGTATCACACAGGATAGGATTAGATACATGGCTCAGCAGTTAGTATCACACAGGATAGGATTAGAGACACGGCTTAGCACACTGTATCACACAGGATAGGATTAGATACACGGCTCAGCAGACAGTATCACACAGAATAGGAATAGATACAAGGCTCAGCAGATAGTATCACACAGGATAGGATTAGATACACAGCTCAGCAGACAGTATCACACAGGATAGGATTAGATACACGGCTCAGCAGACTGTATCACAGGATAAGATTAGATATACGGCTCAGCAAAGAGTATCACACAGGATAGGATTTGATACACAGCTCAGCAGACTGTATCACACAGGATAGGATTAGATACACAGCTCAGCAGTCAGTATCACACAGGATAGGATTAGATACACAGCTCAGCAGACGGTAACACACAGGATAGGATTAGATACATAGCTCAGGAGACAGTATCACACAAGATAGGATTAGGTACACAGCTCAGCAGATGGTATCACACAGGATAGGATTAGATACACAGCTCAGCAACAGGATATGCCAAAGGAGAGGACCATTTCATTCCAAGAATTCCTCTCATTCTATCTGATTTGCCTTTTGATTTTAAACGCCTCCAGTTTCCAGTTCGACTGGCATTTGCAACGTCCATTAACAAGGCTCAGGGACAGTCCTTTAAAGTAGTAGGGATCGATTTACAATCTCCATGCTTTTCTCATGGTCAACTTTACATGGCCTGTTCAAGAGTTGGAACTGCTAAAATCTGTTCATCTTTGCATCGGAAGGAAAAACCAAAAATGTTGTTAATCAAAAGGCTTTTGAATAAGTTGAAAATAAAATACTGTCAATACTTAGGTAATCGTGTAGTTAATTTGTGTTGCAAATCTCTAGTGTTGAATATATGCTGTGAAATGTTTTTATGTGCAATATAATCATTGTAATTTGTTATAACTAACCACAGTTAGTTACTATGCCCGAGCAATGCTGGGCTCTTCAGCTAGTATGACTATATTGTTGGAATATCTTTAGTAAAGAAAAAGATTTATAGCAATCACAAAAAGTGCAATAAATTCACCACAGTCATGTCAAATGAGGAAGACAAAGGTAAAGTTTCGACCCTATCCTGGGTCTTTTTTAAACCTTGCTCATATGGAAGGTCATGAAGAGAAATTGTGCACAAATGGTACAAGAATCCCGTTATGGGCTTGCAATATGCGTTGAGGTAGACTCCACCGCAGCTGTCTACCTCAACGCATATCGCAAGCCCTTAACTAGCTGAAAAGCCTGGCATTGCCTGGGCATAGTAACTAACTGTGGTTAGTTATGACAAATTACAATGATTATATTGCACATAAAAACATTTCACAGCATATATTCAACACTAGAGATTTGCAACACAAATTAACTAAATGATTACCTAAGTATTGATAGTATTTTATTTTCAACTCATTCAACAGCCTTTTGATAACATTTTTGGTTTTTCCTTCCGATGCGAAGATGAACAGATTTTTGGCAGTCCCAACTCTTGAACGGGCCATATAAAGTTGACCATGAGAAAAGCATGGAGATTGCAAATCGATCCATACTACTTTAAAGTTGAGGTAGACAGCTGCGGTGGAGTTTACCTCAACGTGTATCACAAGCCCCTAATGAGATTCTTGTACTATTTGTGCACAATTTCTCTTTATGACCTTCCATGTGAGCAAGGTTTGAAAAAGATTTAAGATAGGGTTGAAACGTTACCTTTGCCTTCCTCATTTGACCTGACTGCGGTGAATTTATTGCACTTTTTTGTGATTGAAATAAATCTTTTTCTTTACTAAAGATATGATTTTTTGAGTGCGATTGTTTATCTCTATGATGTCGTTTGTGGATTAAATACACGTCCAGCCTGCACCTCCATTATATCAAGAGTGCGTGTATTTTTCTCCCTATTATATTGTTGGAATGCACATGGCCATATCTGAGGTTTTTATTACTCTACACATTTTACACAAGATTAATCTTCCTACAGATCATTCATCCATTAAGTTGACATGGCTCAAGATCAAGCCAAAAGCCATAAAAAAAGCCTAACTAGAATTTATCTGGACTAGTCATGTAACTTGTACAGGGATATGTAGAATACAGCTAATGGTTTGACTAAATAGGGGAACACTCAGTGAAGAAATTTGACAATCACATGCCAAATTACAAGTAAAAATTATTTTCTACTTGAATATGTCACAGGACCAGAAAATAGAATAAGGCCTGGGACATGGTGACGTGTCGCGTGACACTGAAATCGCATTAATTTTTTCAGTTTGTGACCTCCTGAAACTGTAAAGGCACAAATGTTTCCAAATGTGTTGTATTTTTTGTCGCTGGTCACAAGTTGCACGTGAATCGCTTGCCACAAACTTCAACGCAGTCACATTAAACTGCAGCTTGCATGTGACTTCTCTATGATTTGGTAATTTATTCAACAGCAACCTCACAGATGTTTTTTGCTGCTGTCGGGCATCACATGTCTATATCTAGCCCTAACCTAAAGGGAGTCCACACATTTAAGTTAAAGGGAACCTGTCACCTGAATTTGGCGGGACCAGTTTTGGGTCATATGGGCGGGGTTTTTGGGTGTTTGATTCACCCTTTCCTTACCCGCTGGCTGCATGCTGGCTGCAATATTGGATTGAAGTTCATTCTCTGTCCTCCGTAGTACATGCCTGCACAAGGCAATCTTGCCTTACGCAGGCGTGTACTCCAGAGGACAGAGAATTAACTTCAATCCAATATTGCAGCCAGCATGCAGCCAGCGGGTAAGGAAAGGGTGAATCAAACACCCGAAAACCCCGCCCATATGACCCAAAACTGGTCCCGCCAAATTCAGGTGACAGGTTCCCTTTAAAAAAGTGTAAATTAGTAACTATTGGTGATGTAAACTAGTCTGTGACCTGTGACTAAGTTTAACTACTATGCCTAAAGTTAGTCTAAGGTACAGAGACACTCCTACTGTCTTGTCATTGATCCAATCTGTTGCTCTCTGCCTGTTGAGCTCTGTTTAAACTAAAACACAACTCAGGTTGACCAGAAAGAGTAGATTTCCATAACGCCATGAGCAGATTATAGTGTACAGACATCCATCACGATTTTGAGAATAGAGACATTATATAATGTAATAAGGCGAGAGGGTAACCATTTTAACAGAGGTGTATTGAGCTAAAAATTGTGAGTGGGGGGGATGGTTGCTGACATAGTATAAGTAGTGAAGGGGAAATATATGCCGACACAGTATGAGGAGTGAGAGGAAGAATGTATGTAGAACAGAATGGGAAGCATGTGGGATGTGAGAGGAGACAGTATGAGGAGGGAGGGGGAAATGTGTGAGGAAACTATTGAGAGGAATAGTGTGATGAGACAATATAGGGGGAGAAAAGTGTGAGTGGGCACAGAATAGAGACTGAGTAATTTGGGGAGTTAGCATGGAGAACAGTGTAAGGGCACAGTCAGGAGGGGATAACATGCCAAGGAGGGGGAGTGTAATGAAGGAGCTCTTTATATAGACCGGGCCCTATAAGTGGGACACAGTGAGAGAGGATAGTGTGAAGTGGGGGCCTAGTGTGAAAAGGAGAGGGCAGTGAGGAGGGCATGTTCAATAAGAGGTACAATGTGTGGGTCATATTTTGTGGAGGAAATATAGTTAGGGGCAATTATTTTTCAGGGACTCAATGTAGGAAATATATTTTTATTATTATTACAATTACCTATTTTTAATGGTATTGTGTCGCGATGTGCTACCCAAAACCGGAGAAGATCAAAGTCTGATGAAACGAGCTGTGACTGTAAGAAGTCACCATGGTGTCTGGACAAAATGAAGAAACAAAGAGAAAAACTCCAATCAGAAACAATGTCATCCATAAGTTATCTGGATGTAATTTCTTTTATAATACTGACTAATTCTCATCAGTACTGTGGTTCTTGTAGGTTCCAGAGGTTCTGTAGTCTGATGATAACTGATGGCAACAACTCCCAGTATCTCCTTACCATTGTTAAGGCTGTAGTGGAAGTTGAAGGTTAATGTTGTTCCTGAAAATGAAGTATTTCTCCCATAACATTATTGCAATTGCACTTGTTTTGTTATACACACGATTATTTCTTTTGTTTGTAATAGAACAGCGCAAAAAAACACAGGAAAAAAGGCAAATTGGAAATAATGTCACTCAAAACCCTTAAACTGTGCTTGGCAAATTTGTTGGCAACCTCAACTTATTCATGCAAAGACTAAGAACTGTTGTTCAAAAAGCGTCTGCCCACATTACATTCCCATATGGAGGTTGTGATTTTTTTAAGATATGTAACTTTTTTATGAAAGATATTTTTGTAATAAAGATTTAAAACATTTTGTTTACGGACCTTTCTGAGCTGGATTATACCTTCATGATTCTCAACTTATTTGGTTTCACATCCTTTGGAATAAATAACTGCATTCCTATAACCATCAACAAACTTCTTACACCTCTCAGCTGAACTTTTGGACCACTCTTCTTATGCAAACTGCTCAAGGTCTCTTGTATTTGAAGGGTACCATCTCCCAATAGCAATTTTAAGATCTATCCAAGGTGGTCAATGGGATTTAGTCTTGGACTCATTGCTGGGCACTTCAGAACTCTCCAGCGCTTTGTTTCCATCCATTTATGGATGCTTCTAAATATGTTTGGGGTCATTCCTGCTGGAAAACCCATAACCTAGGACACAAATCCAGCTTTCCAATACTGGGTACTACATTGCGAGCCCAAAATCCTTTGGTAATCTTCAGAATTCAACATGCCATTCACACAGTCAAGGCACCCAGTTGCAGAGACAGCAAAACAACCCCAAAACATTTTTGAATCTCCACCAAATTTGACCTTATGTACTGTGTTCTTTTCTTTGTAGGCCTCATTCCATATTTAGTAAACAGTAGAATGATATGCTTTATCAAAAAGCTCTATCTTGCTCTCGTCTCAGCTGTCCGCAAGACGCTTCCCAGAATAATTTTGGATTACTCACGTACATTTTGGCAAACCAACATTTTCATTTTGCCCACACCTGTTACTTGCCACAGGTTAGTTTGAATGAGCATCACATGCTTGAAACAAAGTTGTTTAACCACAATTTTGGAAAGGTGACAACCATTTTGTCCAGCCCATTTTTGAGATTTTGTGTGAAATTATGTCCAATTTGCCTTTTTTTGTGTGTAATTGCAATAATTTTCTGGAACAACTTTAAGGGTGCCAATACTTTTGGTCATGACTATATATGGGTCTAACCTGATGTAACGAATGGAAACGGAGGCACAGAAGATGAAGTTCACATTCGTTTTTATTCAAGTTTAATGCGGAACCTCAGGACCACGGTCCAGGGGGCTCCGAAGGGGGAGTGACTACGTGAGCACCAGACACCCGTAGTATGTCCCCTCGAACAGGGTCAGAATGGAATGCCTGGGGAACACGGGTGCTACCTCCAGTTAGACCCCGTACTCATGGCTGCTGTCCCAGGGGAACAGACGGACAAGCAGAGTTAGCGAAAGATGAACAGCTAACCAGATGATACCGCATATACAGATAAGAGCTGGTACCAGCGAGTCTGGCGTTGTCCGAAGAGGTAGATGGCTGACTGATGGGACGAGACGGGATTGCGTAGATTGAACTGTCGTCGTCCAGGATAGCCAGGTAACAGGTAGCTGATGATCTGTAGAAACAGACTGTATAAGCGGAGTACTAGCAAAAGAACTTCAGAAACAGGAGCACGTGCAGACAGGAACCGGAAGTAAGCAACAGTGGATACTTGTTGCTCCGGCGCCCTCCCTATGGTGGAGGGGCTAGAAATAGTGATCACTAACACACCATTGGTCAGAAGAACTTTTTAAAAATGTGCGCTGTCTCTTTAAGAGACAGGGAGTGAGCGTGCGAGCGACCTAAGTACTCTGCTCGAGAACCTTCTGGCTGCATGCCAGGAAGCAGCTGAGGCAGGAGGAGCAGAGGCTGCATCCAGAAAGCGTGGAGCCGGCACAGAGCGGGAGTCCCATCGGGGAACCCGGGAAGATACAGTGGAGGAAAGGCTGACTGCAATGAGACAGAATCTGGAGGTTCTGAAGGAATCCCTGACCACAGCTCAAGAACGTTATAAGAGATCGGCTGATAGATTCCGTAAACCTGTACCCATGTTCAAGGTAGGAGATTCCGTGTGGTTAGCAACTAAGAATCTGAAGTTAAACGTTCCTTCACAAATACTTGGACAGAAATTCATTGGCCCTTTCAAGATCAACGGTATTGTGAGCTCTGTGGCCTGCCGGCTGAAGCTGCCTAGGACAATGAAGGTACACCCAGTTTTTCATGTATCGTTACTAAAGCCTGTATCTCCTAATACCTTCCAGGGATGTGTTGTGCCACCTCCGCAGCCTGTGTTGATTGATGGGCAAGAACAATTCGTGGTGGAGGAAATTATTGATTCCAGGATTCGCAGGAATCGGCTCCAATATCTGATAAGATGGCAGGGATATCCCCCTGAGGAAGACTCTTGGGAACCTGTGGAAAACATCAATGCCCAACAGAAGATTTCTTGTTTTCATCAGAGATTCCCTGAGAAACCAGGTCCAGGATCGTCCTGAGGCCGCTTCTAAGGAGGGAGTAATGTCAGGACTCTGAACATTTTTTACCTTTTGTGCATTACTGCCCTTTTCCAAGATGGCGTCTTTGGTCTCATGTGCACTGTGTCTTCCTGCTATAAAACTCCACCCCAGCCTTCAGTCTGTGCTAGAGTATTCTGCCTTGCATCCAGCTCCTGACCTCTGATTACTCCCTGGCTATACACCTGCTCCTGTGAACCTGTGTGGTGATCCTGCTACTCTGCTCTGAGCTCCTGCTGCATACACACGTTTCCAGTAATCCTCCTTCATCTGCTGTTCATGTTAGCTTACATGTCCAGCAAATGCAGATGGAAGTAGTTTCTGCTTTGCAATAACCTGAGACTATTAACCAGGCCTCCCTTTTTGAGCTAAGATATGATTTGAACTGCCTAATAAGCATATCTATCTGTGCCTTGACTAAGACAAGGATTTATTCATGTCAAGTATCCTCAAGAATAACTGTGCTTCATAGACTTTCTGCTTGATTGCATTTTCCTCTGAAGTTTCCTATAGACTGCTAAGCTGCGTTTATTATTTGCACCAAGTGTTGTGGACTTGAGTTTCTCTCTGCACCTGTTTGAATCACCGTGTGATAATATAGACTTTACCACTTATAAAACTGTGTCCTGTAGTTGTCTTGTTCCACGCAAAGAGTCTCCTGAGTTATCCCCTATAATTATTACAGTAACACATGACAATACAATTGATATACTGATTGTGGCTCTGGTGCTGAATTCATGTACTCATGGTGGTCTTAGTGATCTATTCATGTATTAATGGTGGTTTTCCTGATGCATTCTTGTACTGATGGTGGTTTTTCTAATGTATTAGTTTACTGATGATGGTTCTTGTGATGTATTCCTTTACTAATGGAAGTTATCGTGATGTATTCCTTTACTGATGAGGGATTTCATGCTGTGTTTCTCTACTAATGGGAGTTAAACGGATGAATTTCTGTACTGCTGTACCTCCCACGAATGTTGGAAGGTCACACAATTCCCCCTTTATTTTGGGTAGATTTGAACAGGCTATACTTGGATACTGCCCTTGTAAGGGCGGGAGCATTGCAGGGGCACGACAAGGAGTTATAGAATAAGTTGGTGATTTATCTCCCCTCTGCAACTTTCGCTCTCCTCCTGCTTCTGTTCTTGGTGTACTTTGGTGAGACCAAACCATTTTTAGATGAGCACTGGTCATTATGAGCACTAGCACTTTATGTCTTGTCTGCATTGTTGAATATTGGTCTGAATTTTATAATAATGAATAAAGGTTATGTTTCATTTTATGCCTACTCTGCTGAAAAATAACCCTATATTTGGTAGGAATAGAGGCCAGTGACAATTCACTGTACTCGTGCTGGAAAAAGGTGACGTCTACACAAACCGCTTGGGTTTGGTGGGTCGTCAAACTGAATTCTTGCCCCAGATGCTGGATACCTAGATAGACCTCTGGCTTTAATTGTATCATTTTATGCATAGTGAAGGAATTATAGGAGGACATAAAGTTTACTTTTCAGTATCCTTCAGATTCATATATAGTATAATTGATATGGACAGTCAAAAGTACAGAATAGATACATTAAGTTCATTCTACATGGTATTTCAGATATGTAGAAAAACTTATAAATCTCTTGCAAATTACTAAGTGCCTAGTAGTTCCTGACATAAATAATACAATAAAAATGGTTAGAGTCTCCTAAAACAAAAGAAGACTTAACATTCCCTTAGTGAAACCTGAAATTACCATTTCTTAGATCATACACCTCATACATAGAAGATGTCTTTGAAGTGCTTAGATACACATGCTGCTAATAAATTGAATTACTGCTTTTATCCTTTTTTAGAAAATGACAATGAAGAGAAAGTGGTTAGGATTCCATTTTATCATTTAAAAGTAAAACAATATCAGCTAATAAATAATAGACAATGCCTAGAGCCAATCTAACACTAAAGTTTCAACATATTGTTAGAATGAATAATTGACAGACATACTAAAAAAGTGAGATAAAGATTTTTTGGCTGCGTTGTTTGTTCATCATTACATAAAATTGTAAATTTATTTGCAAGATACTACGTGTAACATTCAAAAATAAAAAAGGGGAGTATATAGCACTCAGTAAATGGGGGCAGAGCCCCTGCTACTCTTAAGTGCATCGGCATGCGCAGAGCAGAGACACAATCTCCCTGCACTGCTACTCTCCTTTTTGTACACAGCCAACAAAACGGCAGGTCCAGAGCATAATAATGTGCTGATGTCATTGCGCCGTGGCCGCTCCGTCCAGAACCTGTGGCTGTCTGCTGCTGGACTTGCTGGGGTAATGTGAGTATATAGTGTTTATTATTTTCTTTTAAAATTGTGTGGTAACTATTACGTGTGGAGGCTACTAATGGGGGGCTGTCATAAATAGTGGGGGCTACTAAGAAGGCCTGCATAAACAGTAGGGGCTACTAAGGGGCCCCACAAAATAGTGGGGGCTACTAAGGAGGCCTGCATAAATAGTAGAGGCTACTAAGGGGTCGCACAAAATAGTTTGGGCTACTAAGAGGCCCCTGTAAATAGTGGGGACTACTAAGGGAGCTTTCATAAATAATGAGGGCTACTAAAAGGAGACCTTCATACATAGTCCGGGCTACTTAAAGGGCCATCATAGTGGGGGGCTACTAAGAAGGCCATGATACAGAGTGGATAATACTGAGGGGATACAGTCCGAGGGCTACTAAGGTGGCCATGATATAGAGTGGGGGCTACTTAGGAGGTCATGTTATAGTGTGGTAGCTACTGAGCTCTGAGGGGCTATCATACAGTGTGAGGGCTACTGAGGGGGTACATGATACAGTGTGGGAGCTACTGAGGGGTGCATAATACAGTGTGGGGGCTATTAAGGGTGCCATGATACAGTGTGGGGGCTTCTAAAGGGGCCATGATACAGAGTGGGGGCTACTAAAGGGGCCATGATAAAGAACAGGGGCTACTTTTAGGGCCATTATAGGGTGTGGAACCCATCATACCGTGTTGGGAACAAACAGTTTGAGATGCCAGTAAACTGTGTGGGGGACTACTAAGGGGCCATTATACAGTGTGGGGCATCATACTGTCTAGAGGGGAACTGTGGGGACATAATACGTATAGAGGAGACTCAGGACATTATAAAATGTTGAGTGTGCACTTATTGTTATAGGGGCACTCAGGCTATTGTGACTGTCAAAGGGCCATTATACTGCATATAGGAGAGCATCATACTGTGTAGAGGGGAACTATAGGGACATAATATTGTGTATAGGGGAGCTGTACAGGGGGAGACTGGACATTATTAAATGTTTAATGGGCACTTACCAGAGGCACTCAGGCTATTGTGACTGTTAAAGGGGACACAGGGTATTATTACTTTCTAGGGAGCAAAATGTGGGCAATATATTCTAGGCAGGGACAGACTGGCTTGAAGGGGTATTGAGGAAATCCCCAGTAGGCCCTTGAGAGAGAGAAAAAGTATATATAAATACATTTATATTTGTGGCCGCGGGTCCTTTAAAAGTGCAGGTGTGTGCGTGCAACACTCAGGACAGTGGCGGGCTGGGCCAGGGAAGCTGGGGAGCAAGGGTCACATGCACAGCCGCGGGACCTTTTGAAGCGCCTGGGCATGCACACAGTGCTCAACAGCCATGGGAGCCAGGGTTGCAAATGTAAGGGGAAGAACCAGTACGGGGATACCTTTCTCATGCCAGCTCCGGAACTGCTGGGACTGTCACCAATGCTGCAGGAGGGAATACATTCTTTCTAGGACAGACCCTTGCATGTGACTGTGATAGGTGGGGCTGGGATAAATAGCACTGCGTGCGGTAAAAGTGTCAGAGCACGGGCAGGAAAGCTGAGGGTGAGTCAGGTGCTGTGTCTGCTGACAGGACAGAGGGGACCATGAATACAGGCCGACCTAACAGTACCCTCTCGCAGAGGATGACCGCTGGTGGACTATTAGCTGACATTTCCCCGCGATCCTCCGTGTCTGGAAGAGACACCAGACCCAGACTCGACATCAGAGACTGGACCAGGTGCGCGACACCGTGAGAGGGAGGTGTCTAGGCCAGTGACTGCCACCCAGGTGTACACCGCAGAGCGACGTCTCATTTCGGCGGTCTCGTAAGTTGGACTCGGTACCGTGCCAGACACAGGTGGGCATGGGAAAGTGACGGTCTCCTCACAGACTGCGCCAAGGCGTCACTCGCCACTGTTGTTGGTGCCACCGTTGGATTCCCTGTTCGTCACAGACTTCATCGAGACATCAAGTGCCGCTGGTGCCGGTGCCCATACCTCCCAACTAGGGTTGAGCGACTTTCATTTTTTTAAGATCGAGTAGGGTTTTGGGAAACCCGATTTTGTCCAGAGTCGAGTCGAGTGCAGTCGGCCGATTATCGCAAAAAGTCGGGGATCGACCGAAACACGAAACCCAATGCAAGTCAATGGGGAAGCATAGTCGGCAGTGAGTGGAGGCCAGGAAAACACCTACAGTGCCCATTTTAATGCCAAAAACATCCATTCTTGTTTCTGAAGCTTGCCAATCTTAATTAACTGTATAATAATAGTTGGGCATAGGGAATTGGGGGAAAGTTGTGGGGGGAGTAGGGCTGGCTCAAGTTTTTCGTGGGCCCAGGAAATGCGGACTACGTCACGGCGGTGTTGCAGGGAAAGGTAAGTATTTAAACGTTGCAAGTGCTGTGATCCTGAGCAAGCAGGGGGGGGCCCACTCGTTCGCATTGCCACTGGCACAGGGCCCCTCAAAGTACGGCGGTGTGTTTGCATGGCGGGGGCGCCTCCCACCAGCAGCGACACTTTTGCGTACTCTGAGGGGCCCTGTGCCAGTGACGTCGCCAACGAGTATGCCCCCCCACCTGATGAAGGAACCTGCACTTTCATCTGCACCTTCCTCTTTGTCCCTGTGTAAGGTGGTATAACATGCGGGAAGGGGAACCTTACTTTCAGCAGGGTCAGATTCTGGCTGTGTAGAGTACAAGGGGAATGTAGTGGTCTAGGTCAATGTACCAGCAGACTCATTTAGCAGTGGCTGGGCAATGGGCAGGATGAGGAGGAAACAGATATAGGGCCAAAGAATAAAGTAGGCTAAATGCAGTTCAAAATTGGTAACAGGACTAAACAGGCGGCATTGCTTTGTTCAGTGGAGTAGCAAACCCAAGAGCAGCAGACACTGTTTCAAGGGCCTAACCACACTAGTAGGCCAAATGCAGTTTAATATCTGATAGTATAGGGCGAAAGCCAGAATGTGGAAGCTCAGCTTTGTTCAGTTGAGGACAACACCAGGGAGGGGCAGACACCTTTAGTAGGCCGGAAAAGCCTATTGCATTTTTTAAAATGGTAATTTGGAGCAGAAGGAAGGTTGAAGCTCAGCTTTATTTAGTTGAGGACAACACCAGGCAGGGGCACACAGACAGACACCTTTAGTAGGCCGGAAAAGCCTATTGCATTTTTTAAAATGGTAATTTGGAGCAGAAGGTTGAAGCTCAGCTTTATTTAGTTGAGGACAACACCAGGCAGGGGCACACAGACAGACACCTTTAGTAGGCCGGAAAAGCCTATTGCATTTTTTAAAATGGTAATTTGGAGCAGAAGGTTGAAGCTCAGCTTTATTTAGTTGAGGACAACACCAGGCAGGGGCACACAGACAGACACCTTTAGTAGGCCGGAAAAGCCTATTGCATTTTTTAAAATGGTAATTTGGAGCAGAAGGTTGAAGCTCAGCTTTATTTAGTTGAGGACAACACCAGGCAGGGGCACACAGACAGACACCTTTAGTAGGCCGGAAAAGCCTATTGCATTTTTTAAAATGGTAATTTGGAGCAGAAGGTTGAAGCTCAGCTTTATTTAGTTGAGGACAACACCAGGCAGGGGCACACAGACAGACACCTTTAGTAGGCCGGAAAAGCCTATTGCATTTTTTAAAATGGTAATTTGGAGCAGAAGGTTGAAGCTCAGCTTTATTTAGTTGAGGACAACACCAGGCAGGGGCACACAGACAGACACCTTTAGTAGGCCGGAAAAGCCTATTGCATTTTTTAAAATGGTAATTTGGAGCAGAAGGTTGAAGCTCAGCTTTATTTAGTTGAGGACAACACCAGGCAGGGGCACACAGACAGACACCTTTAGTAGGCCGGAAAAGCCTATTGCATTTTTTAAAATGGTAATTTGGAGCAGAAGGTTGAAGCTCAGCTTTATTTAGTTGAGGGCAACACCAGGCAGGGGCACACAGACAGACACCTTTAGTAGGCCGGAAAAGCCTATTGCATTTTTTAAAATGGTAATTTGGAGCAGAAGGTTGAAGCTCAGCTTTATTTAGTTGAGGACAACACCAGGCAGGGGCACACAGACAGACACCTTTAGTAGGCCGGAAAAGCCTATTGCATTTTTTAAAATGGTAATTTGGAGCAGAAGGTTGAAGCTCAGCTTTATTTAGTTGAGGACAACACCAGGCAGGGGCACACAGACAGACACCTTTAGTAGGCCGGAAAAGCCTATTGCATTTTTTAAAATGGTAATTTGGAGCAGAAGGTTGAAGCTCAGCTTTATTTAGTTGAGGACAACACCAGGCAGGGGCACACAGACAGACACCTTTAGTAGGCCGGAAAAGCCTATTGCATTTTTTAAAATGGTAATTTGGAGCAGAAGGTTGAAGCTCAGCTTTATTTAGTTGAGGGCAACACCAGGCAGGGGCACACAGACAGACACCTTTAGTAGGCCGGAAAAGCCTATTGCATTTTTTAAAATGGTAATTTGGAGCAGAAGGTTGAAGCTCAGCTTTATTTAGTTGAGGACAACACCAGGCAGGGGCACACAGACAGACACCTTTAGTAGGCCGGAAAAGCCTATTGCATTTTTTAAAATGGTAATTTGGAGCAGAAGGTTGAAGCTCAGCTTTATTTAGTTGAGGACAACACCAGGCAGGGGCACACAGACAGACACCTTTAGTAGGCCGGAAAAGCCTATTGCATTTTTTAAAATGGTAATTTGGAGCAGAAGGTTGAAGCTCAGCTTTATTTAGTTGAGGGCAACACCAGGCAGGGGCACACAGACAGACACCTTTAGTAGGCCGGAAAAGCCTATTGCATTTTTTAAAATGGTAATTTGGAGCAGAAGGTTGAAGCTCAGCTTTATTTAGTTGAGGGCAACACCAGGCAGGGGCACACAGACAGACACCTTTAGTAGGCCGGAAAAGCCTATTGCATTTTTTAAAATGGTAATTTGGAGCAGAAGGTTGAAGCTCAGCTTTATTTAGTTGAGGACAACACCAGGCAGGGGCACACAGACAGACACCTTTAGTAGGCCGGAAAAGCCTATTGCATTTTTTAAAATGGTAATTTGGAGCAGAAGGTTGAAGCTCAGCTTTATTTAGTTGAGGACAACACCAGGCAGGGGCACACAGACAGACACCTTTAGTAGGCCGGAAAAGCCTATTGCATTTTTTAAAATGGTAATTTGGAGCAGAAGGTTGAAGCTCAGCTTTATTTAGTTGAGGACAACACCAGGCAGGGGCACACAGACAGACACCTTTAGTAGGCCGGAAAAGCCTATTGCATTTTTTAAAATGGTAATTTGGAGCAGAAGGTTGAAGCTCAGCTTTATTTAATTGAGGGCAACACCAGGGAGGGGCAGAAGCCGTTAGTAGGCCCTAACCAAAGTTGAAGGCCAAATGCAGTTTAATTTCTGATACTATAGGCCGAAAGCCAGAAGGTGGAAGCTCCGATTTAGACAGTGGAGGACAATTTGAATTAGGGACTGCAGACAGACTTAGTAGGCTGTCCCCTGTGGACCATGCATCCACCACATTAACCCATTGCGCCGTAATGGACACGTAATCTTCCGTGGCCATGCCTACAGGTCCATGCGTCTGTTGTCAGGTGCACCTTTGTACTCACAGATTGCCAGAGTGCATGGACAATGCGGTCTTCTACATGCTGGTGGAGGGTTGGGATGGCTTTTCTCGCAAAAGAAGTGTCGACTGGTTAGCTTGTAGCGTGGTACAGCGTAGTCCATCATGGCCTTATTAATAGTAAATAAAATATATAACTAGGCTCTATGAACTTTTAAATAGGTTCCAGGGGTACACGGGCAGCATTGGTGTGGTCAGTGGAGGAGTATTGCAAGTAGGGGCTGCAGACAGGCTATCAAAGGCCTAAAATAACAAACAGTAGGCAGTCATGGCAGTTTTACATCGGTTACATGGAAACACAGGCAGGCACTCCAGGCAGCATTGTGGTCAGTGGAGGAGTATTGCAAGTAGGGGCCGCAGACAGGCTATCAAAGGCCTAAAATAACAAACAGTAGGCAGTCATGGCAGTTTTACATCGGTTACTGTTATGACCCCAATGGCGAGGGTCTCAGAGGAACGTGGAAGTCTGCAGAGTACAAAAATCCAGCTCATAGGGCAGTGGTAACTGGGTTGACCATATATCTACTCCTAACGCCAACACTAGAAGTAGCCGGGGATCATTCCTACGTTGATTCTAGATGACACGCGCCATCCGGAGAATCTAGCTACCCCTAGTAGAGGAAAACAAAAGACCTTTCTTGCCTCCAGAGAAGGGGACCCCAAAGCTGGATAGAAGCCCCCCACAAATAATGACGGTTAGGTAAGAGGAAATGACAAACACAGAAATGAACCAGGTTTAGCACAGAGAGGCCCGCTTACTGATAGCAGAATAAAGAAAGGTAACTTATATGGTCAACAAAAACCCTATCAAAATCCACACTGGAAATTCAAGAACCCCCGAACCGTCTAACGGTCCGGGGGGAGAACACCAGCCCCCTAGAGCTTCCAGCAAAGGTCAGGATATAGGTTTGGAACAAGCTGGACAAAAATACAAAACCAAAACAAATAGCAAAAAGCAAAAGGCAGACTTAGCTGATATAACTGGAACCAGGATCAGTAGACAAGAGCACAGCAGACTAGCTCTGATAACTACGTTGCCAGGCATTGAACTGAAGGTCCAGGGAGCTTATATAGCAACACCCCTAACTAACGACCCAGGTGCGGATAAAAGGAATGACAGAAAAACCAGAGTCAAAAAACTAGTAACCACTAGAGGGAGCAAAAAGCAAATTCACAACAGTACCCCCCCCTTAGTGAGGGGTCACCGAACCCTCACCACGACCACCAGGGCGATCAGGATGAGCGGCATGAAAGGCACGAACTAAATCGGCCGCATGAACATCAGAGGCGACCACCCAGGAATTATCCTCCTGACCATAGCCCTTCCACTTGACCAGGTACTGAAGCCTCCGCCTGGAGAGGCGAGAATCCAAGATCTTCTCCACCACGTACTCCAACTCGCCCTCAACCAACACCGGAGCAGGAGGCTCAGCAGAAGGAACTACAGGCACAATGTACCGCCGCAACAAGGACCTATGAAATACATTGTGAATAGCAAACGACACAGGAAGATCCAGACGAAAAGATACAGGATTAAGGATTTCCAATATCTTGTAAGGCCCAATAAAACGAGGTTTAAATTTGGGAGAGGAGACCTTCATAGGAACAAAGCGGGAAGAAAGCCATACCAAATCCCCAACGCGTAGTCGGGGACCCACACCGCGGCGGCGGTTGGCAAAGCGCTGAGCCTTCTCCTGTGACAACTTCAAGTTGTCCACCACATGATTCCAGATCTGCTGCAACCTATCCACCACAGAATCCACCCCAGGACAGTCAGAAGGCTCCACATGACCCGAAGAAAAGCGAGGATGGAAACCAGAGTTGCAGAAAAAAGGCGAAACCAAGGTGGCGGAACTAGCCCGATTATTAAGGGCAAACTCAGCCAACGGCAAGAATGTCACCCAATCGTCCTGATCAGCAGAGACAAAACACCTCAAATAAGCCTCCAAAGTCTGATTGGTTCGCTCCGTCTGTCCATTAGTCTGAGGATGGAAAGCAGACGAAAACGACAAATCAATGCCCATCCTACTACAAAAGGATCGCCAGAACCTGGAAACGAACTGGGATCCTCTGTCTGACACAATATTCTCAGGGATGCCGTGCAAACGAACCACGTTCTGGAAAAACACAGGAACCAGATCGGAAGAGGAAGGCAGCTTAGGCAAAGGAACCAAATGGACCATCTTGGAGAAGCGATCACATATCACCCAGATAACGGACATGCCCTGAGATAGCGGAAGATCAGAAATGAAATCCATGGAGATATGTGTCCAAGGTCTCTTCGGGACAGGCAAGGGCAAGAGCAAACCGCTGGCACGAGAACAGCAAGGCTTAGCTCGAGCACAAGTCCCACAGGACTGCACAAATGACCGCACATCCCTTGACAAGGAAGGCCACCAAAAGGACCTGGCCACCAGATCTCTGGTGCCAAAAATTCCCGGGTGACCTGCCAACACCGAGGAATGAACCTCGGAAATGACTCTGCTGGTCCACTTATCCGGGACAAACAGTCTGTCAGGTGGACAAGACTCAGGCCTATCAGCCTGAAATCTCTGCAACACACGTCGCAGATCCGGAGAAATAGCTGACAAGATAACTCCATCTTTAAGAATACCAACAGGATCAGCGACTCCAGGAGCATCAGGCACAAAGCTCCTAGAAAGAGCATCGGCCTTCACATTCTTTGAACCTGGTAAATACGAGACAACAAAATCAAAGCGGGAGAAAAACAATGACCAGCGGGCCTGTCTCGGATTAAGGCGTTTAGCAGACTCGAGATACATCAGATTTTTGTGATCAGTCAAGACCACCACACGATGCTTAGCACCCTCGAGCCAATGACGCCACTCCTCAAATGCCCATTTCATGGCCAACAACTCCCGATTGCCCACATCATAATTTCGCTCGGCAGGCGAAAACTTCCTAGAGAAAAAGGCACAAGGTTTCATAACAGAGCAACCAGGGCCTCTCTGCGACAAAACGGCCCCTGCCCCAATCTCCGAAGCATCCACCTCAACCTGAAAGGGAAGTGAGACGTCAGGCTGGCACAAAACAGGCGCCGAAGTAAACCGGCGTTTCAACTCCTGGAAAGCCTCCACGGCAGCAGGAGCCCAGTTAGCTACATCGGAGCCCTTCTTGGTCATATCCGTCAAAGGTTTCACAATGCTAGAAAAATTAGCGATAAAACGACGGTAGAAGTTAGCGAAGCCCAAGAACTTCTGAAGACTCTTAACTGACGAGGGCTGAGTCCAATCAAGAATAGCTCGGACCTTGACTGGGTCCATCTCCACAGCAGAAGGGGAAAAAATGAACCCCAAAAAGGGAACCTTCTGTACACCAAAGAGACACTTTGAGCCCTTGACAAACAAAGAATTTTCACGCAAAATTTTAAAGACCAACCTGACCTGCTCCACATGCGAATCCCAATTATCAGAAAAAACCAAAATATCATCCAGATAAACAATCAAAAATTTATCCAGATACTTCCGGAAAATGTCATGCATAAAGGACTGAAAAACTGAAGGCGCATTGGAGAGCCCAAAAGGCATCACCAAGTACTCAAAATGACCTTCGGGCGTATTGAATGCGGTTTTCCATTCATCACCTTGCTTAATGCGCACAAGGTTGTACGCACCACGAAGGTCTATCTTGGTGAACCACTTGGCACCCTTAATCCGGGCAAACAAGTCAGACGGTAAAGCGGTAAAGGATACTGAAATTTGACAGTGATCTTATTTAAAAGCCGATAATCAATACAAGGTCTCAAAGATCCGTCCTTTTTTGCCACAAAAAAGAATCCCGCACCAAGAGGGGAAGAAGACGGACGAATATGTCCTTTCTCCAGAGACTCTTTGATATATGAACGCATAGCGGTATGTTCAGGTACCGACAGATTAAACAGTCTTCCCTTAGGAAATTTACTGCCTGGGATCAAATCTATAGCACAGTCACAGTCCCTATGAGGAGGCAGTGCACTGGACTCAGACTCACTGAAGACATCCTGATAATCAGACAAATACTCCGGAACTTCCGAAGGCGTAGAAGAAGCAATAGACACAGGCAGGGAATCCCCATGAATACCACGACAGCCCCAACTTGAGACTGACATAGCCTTCCAGTCCAGGACTGGATTATGGGTCTGTAACCATGGCAGCCCTAAAACAACCAAATCATGCATTTTATGTAAAACCAGGAAACGTATCACCTCGCGGTGTTCAGGAGTCATGCACATGGTAACCTGTGTCCAATACTGCGGTTTATTTGCTGCCAATGGTGTAGCATCAATACCCCTAAGAGGAATAGGATTTTCTAATGGTTCAAGAGTAAAACCACAGCGCTTAGCAAATGAGAGATCCATGAGACTCAGGGCAGCACCAGAATCTACAAACGCCATGACAGGATAAGATGACAGTGAGCAAATCAAAGTTACAGACAGAATAAATTTAGGTTGCAAATTACCAACGGTGACAGGACTAACAACCTTAGCTATACGTTTAGAGCATGCTGAGATAACATGTGTAGAATCACCACAGTAGTAGCACAAGCCATTCCGGCGTCTATGAATTTTCCGCTCATTTCTAGTCAGGATTCTATCACATTGCATTAAATCAGGTGTCTGTTCAGACAACACCATGAGGGAATTTGCGGTTTTTCTATCACATTGCACCGAATTAGGTGTCTGTTCAGACAACACCATGAGGGAATTTGCGGTTTTGCGCTCCCGCAACCGCCGGTCAATTTGAATAGCCAGTGCCATAGTATCATTCAGACCTGTGGGAATGGGAAAACCCACCATAACATTCTTAATGGCTTCAGAAAGGCCATTTCTAAAATTAGCGGCCAGTGCACACTCGTTCCAATGTGTCAGCACGGACCATTTCCGAAATTTTTGGCAATACACTTCAGCCTCGTCCTGCCCCTGAGACATAGCCAGCAAGGCCTTTTCTGCCTGAATCTCAAGATTGGGTTCCTCATAAAGTAAACCGAGCGCCAGAAAAAACGCATCAAGATCAGCCAATGCCGGATCTCCTGGCGCCAGCGAAAAAGCCCAATCCTGAGGGTCGCCCCTTAAGAACGAAATAACAATTTTTACTTGCTGAGCAGAATCTCCAGATGAACAGGGTCTCAGGGACAAAAACAATTTACAATTATTCACGAAATTCCTAAACTTAAACCTGTCTCCGGAAAACAGTTCAGGAATCGGTATTTTAGGTTCTGACCTAGGATTTCTGATAACATAGTCTTGTATGCCCTGCACACGAGTAGCCAGCTGGTCCACACTTGTAATCAAGGTCTGGACATTCATGTCTGCAGCAAGCATAGCCACTCTGAGGTAAAGGGGAAGAAGAAAAAAAAAAAAAAAAAAAAACTCAGAATCTTCTTTCTTATAATCCCTCTTCTGCAATGCATTAAACATTTAATACTGGCCTGGCAAACTGTTATGACCCCAATGGCGAGGGTCTCAGAGGAACGTGGAAGTCTGCAGAGTACAAAAATCCAGCTCATAGGGCAGTGGTAACTGGGTTGACCATATATCTACTCCTAACGCCAACACTAGAAGTAGCCGGGGATCATTCCTACGTTGATTCTAGATGACACGCGCCATCCGGAGAATCTAGCTACCCCTAGTAGAGGAAAACAAAAGACCTTTCTTGCCTCCAGAGAAGGGGACCCCAAAGCTGGATAGAAGCCCCCCACAAATAATGACGGTTAGGTAAGAGGAAATGACAAACACAGAAATGAACCAGGTTTAGCACAGAGAGGCCCGCTTACTGATAGCAGAATAAAGAAAGGTAACTTATATGGTCAACAAAAACCCTATCAAAATCCACACTGGAAATTCAAGAACCCCCGAACCGTCTAACGGTCCGGGGGGAGAACACCAGCCCCCTAGAGCTTCCAGCAAAGGTCAGGCTATAGATTTGGAACAAGCTGGACAAAAATACAAAACCAAAACAAATAGCAAAAAGCAAAAGGCAGACTTAGCTGATATAACTGGAACCAGGATCAGTAGACAAGAGCACAGCAGACTAGCTCTGATAACTACGTTGCCAGGCATTGAACTGAAGGTCCAGGGAGCTTATATAGCAACACCCCTAACTAACGACCCAGGTGCGGATAAAAGGAATGACAGAAAAACCAGAGTCAAAAAACTAGTAACCACTAGAGGGAGCAAAAAGCAAATTCACAACAGGTTACATGGATACACAGGCAGGCACTCCAGGCAGCATTGTGGTCAGTGGAGGAGTATTGCAAGTAGGGGCCGCAGACAGGCTATCAAAGGCCTAAAATAACAAACAGTAGGCAGTCATGGCAGTTTTACATCGGTTACATGGATACACAGGCAGGCACTCCAGGCAGCATTGTGGTCAGTGGAGGAGTATTGCAAGTAGGGGCCGCAGACAGGCTATCAAAGGCCTAAAATAACAAACAGTAGGCAGTCATGGCAGTTTTACATCGGTTACATGGATACACAGGCAGGCACTCCAGGCAGCATTGTGGTCAGTGGAGGAGTATTGCAAGTAGGGGCCGCAGACAGGCTATCAAAGGCCTAAAATAACAAACAATAGGCTCATTGCAGTTTTACAGCGGTTACATGGATAGACGGGCAGGCAGCTTGGTGGTGAGTGGAGGAGTATTTAAAGTAGGGACCGCAGACAGGCTATCAAAGGCCTAACATAACAAACAATAGGCTCATGGCAGTTTTACAGCGGTTACATGGATACACGGGCAGGCAGCTTGGTGGTCAGTGGAGGAGTATTTAAAGTAGGGACCGCAGACAGGCTTCAAAGGCCTAACATAAGAAAATGGGCTGGCTGTAGGCACTTTATAATTGGTTCCAGGGGTACACGGGCAGCAGTGGTCTGGCCAGTGGAGGACTAGTGGAAGGAGGGACCGCAGACAGGCTTCAAAGGCCTAACATAAAAAAATGGGCTGGCTGTAGGCACTTTATAATTGGTTCCAGGGGTACACGGGCAGCAGTGGTCTGGTCAGTGGAGGACTAGTGGAAGGAGGGACCGCAGACAGGCTTCAAAGGCCTAACATAAAAAAATGGGCTGGCTGTAGGCACTTTATAATTGGTTCCAGGGGTACACGGGCAGCAGTGGTCTGGCCAGTGGAGGACTAGTGGAAGGAGGGACCGCAGACAGGCTTCAAAGGCCTAACATAAAAAAATGGGCTGGCTGTAGGCACTTTATAATTGGTTCCAGGGGTACACGGGCAGCAGTGGTCTGGTCAGTGGAGGACTAGTGGAAGGAGGGACCGCAGACAGGCTTCAAAGGCCTAACATAAAAAAATGGACTGGCTGTAGGCACTTTATAATTGGTTCCAGGGGTACACGGGCAGCAGTGGTCTAGCCAGTGGAGGACTAGTGGAAGGAGGGACCGCAGACAGGCTTCAAAGGCCTAACATAAAAAAATGGGCTGGCTGTAGGCACTTTATAATTGGTTCCAGGGGTACACGGGCAGCAGTGGTCTGGCCAGTGGAGGACTAGTGGAAGGAGGGACCGCAGACAGGCTTCAAAGGCCTAACATAACAAACAATAGGCTCATGGCAGTTTTACAGCGGTTACATGGATACACGGGCAGCTTGGTGGTGAGTGGAGGAGTAGTGCAAGGAGTGTCTGTCCCAGTACTCCCAAAATATAAATAGATGTTAATGTCTCGCAAAACAACCAAAACAAAAAAAAAGGTGGCATACTTAGGTACAGGGGTGGGCTCATCTGCTGAGTTTCTGACATAGTAATTTGGCAGTAACTATTTAATGGTGCCAATATAGGACACAGACACAGACTACTTTAAGTTGCATCATAGATGTCTACAAATTTGTATTGTCAGTGCCAGACATTGAATGATGTCAGCGAATAGACTAAAGATTGGTGGAGCTGTGCGACATAATTTTGCATGTGGTAGAGCACATTTTGAGCTGGGGTAGGGGGGAACTCTCTAGAGGCCGGCGGGACCGCCCCAGGGCCCCTCATGTTACAACGGTGTGTCTGACGTTGGGTGCGCACCACCACCGCCAGAGACACTACATTGTACTATGAGGGACCCAGTAGCAATGCCGTCAACCAAAAGCGAGCACACCCACCTCTTCAGACAAACAGCAGTCTCACGGGAGCTTGCGCCAAGTCGCGATACCACGGCCCCGTGTGGGGAGTTTGGCCATTTAGGGAGGTGTAAACATGTCGTATGCTGTACAATCAGCTGCAGCAAATTAGACATTAGAAAAGTAATTCACAGGCAAGAGCTTTTCATAGGAAAGCTAGGTGTCGGCCGGGCAAGGTGGGGCAAAAGATTTCGAAATCCAGTTGTGGTTCATTTTAATGAATGTTAGACCGTCAACATTTTGGGTAGCCAGACGAGTCCTTTTTTCGGTTAATATTGAACCTGCAGCACTGAATACTCTTTCTGATAGGACACTTGCTGCCGGGCAAGCAAGCTCCTGCAATGCATATTCTGCCAATTCTGGCCAGGTGTCTAATTTGGAGGCCCAGTAATCAAATGGGAATGACGGTTGAGGGAGAACATCGATAAGGGATGAAAAATAGTTAGTAACCATACTGGACAAATGTTGTCTCCTGTCACTTTCAATTGATGCAGCAGTACCTGTCCTGTCTGCGGTCATAGCAAAATCACTCCACAACCTGGTCAGAAAACCCCTCTGTCCAACGCCACTTCTGATGTGTGCACCCCTAACACTCCTAGTCTGCTGCCCCCTGGAGCTCGTGTGAGAACGATCACGTGCGCTGTGTGCTGGGAATGCCTGAAGCAAACGGTCAACAAGAGTTGATTGTTTGGTTGCTAATATTAGTTCCAAGTTCTCATGTGGCATAATATTTTGCAATTTGCCTTTATAGCGTGGATCAAGGAGGCAGGTCAACCAGTAATCGTCATCGTTCATCATTTTCGTAATGCGTGTGTCCCTTTTTAGGATACGTAAGGCATAATCCGCCATGTGGGCCAAAGTTCCAGTTGTCAAATCTCCGGTTGTGATTGGTTGAGGGGCAGTTGCAGGCAAATCTACGTCACTTGTGTCCCTCAAAAAAACAGAACCCGGCCGTGACACGCAACCAATTTCCTGTGCCCCCGGGAAAGGTTCGGCATTAAAAATATACTCATCCCCATCATCCTCCTCGTCCTCCACCTCCTCTTCGCCCGCTACCTCGTCCTGTACACTGCCCTGACCAGACAATGGCTGACTGTCATCAAGGCTTTCCTCTTCCTCTGGTGCAGACGCCTGCTCCTTTATGTGCGTCAAACTTTGCATCAGCAGACGCATTAGGGGGATGCTCATGCTTATTACGGCGTTGTCTGCACTAACCAGCCGTGTGCATTCCTCAAAACACTGAAGGACTTGACACATGTCTTGTATCTTAGACCACTGCACACCTGACAACTCCATGTCTGCCATCCTACTGCCTGCCCGTGTATCCTCCCACAAATAAATAACAGCACGCCTCTGTTCGCACAGTCTCTGAAGCATGTGCAGTGTTGAGTTCCACCTTGTTGCAACGTCTATGATTAGACGATGCTGGGGAAGGTTCAAAGACCGCTGATAGGTCTGCATACGGCTGGCGTGTACAGGCGAACGTCGGATATGTGAGCAAAGTGCACGCACTTTGAGGAGCAGGTCGGAGAACCCAGGATAAGTTTTCAATAAGCACTGCACCACCAGGTTTAAGGTGTGAGCCAGGCAAGGAATGTGTTTCAGTTGGGAAAGGGAGATGGCAGCCATGAAATTCCTTCCGTTATCACTCACTACCTTGCCTGCCTCAAGATCTACTGTGCCCAGCCACGACTGCGTTTCTTGTTGCAAGAACTCGGACAGAACTTCCGCGGTGTGTCTGTTGTCGCCCAAGCACTTCATAGCCAATACAGCCTGCTGACGCTTGGCAGTAGCTGGCCCATAATGGGACAACTGGTGTGCAACAGTGTCATCTGCCGATGGAGTGGTTGGCAGACTGCGTTCTGTGGAAGAGCTGTAGCTTCTGCAGGAGGACGAGGAGGAGGAGGAGGAGGGGGTGCGAACGCCTACAGCCAACTGTTTCCTAGACCGTGGGCTAGGCACAACTGTCCCTAAATTGATGTCGCCTGTGGACCCTGCATCCACCACATTCACCCAGTGTGCCGTGATGGACACATAACGTCCCTGGCCATGCCTACTGGTCCATGCATCTGTAGTCAGGTGCACCTTTGTACTCACAGATTGCCTGAGTGCATGGACGATGCGCTGTTTAACATGCTGGTGCAGGGCTGGGATGGCTTTTCTGGAAAAAAAGTGTCGACTGGGTAGCTCGTATCGTGGTTCAGCGTACTCCATCAGGGCTTTGAAAGCTTCGCTTTCAACTAACCGGTAGGGCATCATCTCTAACGAGATTAGTCTAGCTATGTGGGCGTTAAAACACTGTGTACGCGGATGCGAGGATAAGTACTTCCTTTTTCTAACCAGAGTCTCATGTAGGGTGAGCTGGACTGGAGAGCTGGAGATCGTGGAACTTTCGGGTGTGCCGGTGTACATGGCAGACTGAGAGACGGTTGGAGACGGTATTGTTTCCGCCGGTGCCCTAGATGCAATATTTCCTCCTACAAAACTGGTGATTCCCTGACCCTGACTGCTTTTGGCTGGCAAAGAAACCTGCACAGATACTGCCGGTGGTGCGGAAAATGGTGGCCTTACAGTGACGGAAGGGATGTTGCGTTGCTGACTAGCTTCATTGGCCGAGGGTGCTACAACCTTGAGGGACGTTTGGTAGTTAGTCCAGGCTTGAAAATGCATGGTGGTTAAGTGTCTATGCATGCAACTAGTATTTAGACTTTTCAGATTCTGACCTCTGCTTAAGCTAGTTGAACATTTTTGACAGATGACTTTGCGCTGATCAGTTGGATGTTGTTTAAAAAAATGCCAGACTGCACTCTTCCTAGACTCGGATCCCTTTTCAGGGATTGCAGACTGAGCTTTAACCGGATGGCAACGCTGTGCTCCAACAGGTTTTGGCTTTGACACGCGTTTTGGGCCAGATACGGGCCCGGCAGATGGAACCTGTTGCGATGTTGATGCCTGCTGCGGCCCCTCCTCCACCTCCGCTTCTGAACTACTGCCGCCTGCACCCTGTTCCCCCAATGGCTGCCAATCGGGGTCAATAACTGGGTCATCTATTACCTCCTCTTCGAGCTCGTGTGCAACTTCGTCTGTGTCACTGTGTCGGTCGGTGGTATAGCGTTCGTGGCGGGGCAACATAGTCTCATCAGGGTCTGATTGTGGATCTGTACCCTGAGAGGGCAATGTGGTGGTCTGAGTCAAAGGAGCAGCATAGTACTCTGGCTGTGGCTGTGCATCAGTGCACTCCATGTCAGAATATACTTGTAATGGGCATGGCCTGTTAAATGTTTCACTTTCTAAGCCAGGGACGGTATGTGTAAAGAGCTCCATGGAGTGACCCGTTGTGTCGCCTGCTGCATCCTTCTCTCTTGTTGTAGTTTTTGCTGAGGAGGACAAGGAAGCGACTTGTCCCTGACCGTGAACATCCACAAGCGACGCGCTGCTTTTACATTTACCAGTTTCGGAAGAGGAGGCAAAAGAGCTAGAGGCTGAGTCTGCAATGTAAGCCAAAACTTGCTGTTGCTGCTCCGCCTTTAAAAGCGTTTTTCCTACTCCCAGAAAAGAGAGCGTTCGAGGCCTTGTGTAGCCTGACGACGAAACTGGCTCCACAGCTCCAGACTTAGGTGGAATATTTTTATCCCCACGACCACCTGATGCTCCACTACCACTACCATCATTACCAGCTGACAATGAACGCCCACGACGACCTCTTGCACCAGACTTCCTCATTGTTTTAAAATCTTAACCAAAGTAACTTTATTTGTTGCTGTCAAACAACTTACACGGTGAGCTATAACTTCAGTATGATTTCAATATCCCTTAACAAGTTGGTGAGACCACAAGGAAAATCAGGCACAATGTTACACACTCTGTTTTCTGTGGCACAAAATCACAGAGATGACACACACGCAGGACTGTCACTCAAGCACTAATGTCAATATTAATCTCCCACCTAATTTTTTTTTTTTTTTTTCTCAGGGAGACTTTAGAAACCAAATAATATTAAAAAAAAAAAGGCTTTCTATGGCCCACAATTAGAGAGAGAGAGGTGGCACACCCAGGAGTCAAGACTGGCGCACAAGCTGAAAGGGCAATATTACTCTCCCACTGTTTTTTTATGTATTTTTGTTTTTTTAAGGGAGACTTTAGAAACCAAATAATAAGAAAAAAAAAAAATAAATAAATAGGCTTTCTATAGCCCACTGAATGAGAGATAGCACACACAGCAGTGGCACACAAGCCCTGACTGAGGCCAATATTTTTCTCCCACTGATTGATGTAGTGTTTTTGTGTTGAGGTAGATTTTAGAACACAAATCAAGGAAAAAAAAAAATGCTTTCTATGGCCCACTGAATGAGAGAGAGGTGGCACACCCAGGAGTCAAGACTGGCACACAAGCTGAAAGGGCAATATTACTCTCCCACTGTTTTTTTATGTATTTTTGGTTTTTTAAGGGAGACTTTAGAAACCCAATAATATTTAAAAAAATAAATAAATAGGCTTTCTATGGCCCACTGAATGAGAGGGAGAGAGGTGGCACACCCAGGAGTCAAGACTGGCACACAAGCTGAAAGGGCAATATTACTCTCCCACTGTTTTTTTATGTTTTTTTTTTTTTTTTCAGGGAGACTTTAGAAACCAAATAATAAGAAAAAAAATAAATAAATAAATAGGCTTTCTATAGCCCACTGAATGAGAGATAGCACACACAGCAGTGGCACACAAGCCCTGACTGAGGCCAATATTTTTCTCCCACTGATTGATGTAGTGTTTTTGTGTTGAGGTAGATTTTAGAACACAAATCAAGGAAAAAAAAAAAAATGCTTTCTATGGCCCACTGAATGAGAGAGAGGTGGCACACCCAGGAGTCAAGACTGGCACACAAGCTGAAAGGGCAATATTACTCTCCCACTGTTTTTTTATGTATTTTTGGTTTTTTAAGGGAGACTTTAGAAACCCAATAATATTTTTAAAAAAAAATAAATAGGCTTTCTATGGCCCACTGAATGAGAGGGAGAGAGGTGGCACACCCAGGAGTCAAGCCTGGCACACAAGCTGAAAGGGCAATATTACTCTCCCACTGTTTTTTTATGTATTTTTTGTTTTTTAAGGGAGACTTTAGAAACCCAATAATATTTAAAAAAAAAAATAAATAGGCTTTCTATGGCCCACTGAATGAGAGGGAGAGAGGTGGCACACCCAGGAGTCAAGACTGGCACACAAGCTGAAAGGGCAATATTACTCTCCCACTGTTTTTTTATGTTTTTTTTTTTTTTTCAGGGAGACTTTAGAAACCAAATAATATTAAAAAAACCAAAAAAAAAAAATAGCCTTTCTATGGCCCACTGAATGAGAGAGAGAGGTGGCACACCCAGGAGTCAAGACTGGCACACAAGCTGAAAGGGCAATATTACTCTCCCACTGTTTTTTTAGGTATTTTTTTTTTTTTCAGGGAGACTTTAGAAACCAAATAATATTAAAAAAAAAAATAAAAAAAAAATAGGCTTTCTATAGCCCACTGAATGAGAGATAGCACACACAGCAGTGGCACACAAGCCCTGACTGAGGCCAATATTTTTCTCCCACTGATTGATGTAGTGTTTTTGTGTTGAGGTAGAATTTAGAACACAAATCACGGAAAAAATAAATAGGCTTTCTATGGCCCACTCAGTGAGAGATGGCACACACAGGGATGGCACTGTAGCAGAAATGCCAATCTTAATCTCCCACAAAAAAAACAAAAAAAAAACAGGGACTGTCCTACAATTACTATCTCCCTGCAGTAATCTAAGCCAGGTATGGCAGGCAGCAATAGGAGTGGACTGATGCACAAATTAAATAAAAAGTGTGGACAAACAAAAAAGATAGCTGTGCAGAAAGGAAGGAACAAGAGGATATGTGCTTTGAAAAAAGCAGTTGGTTTCCACAGTGGCGTACACACAGCAATACAGCTATCACGGAGCCTTCTAGGGCAGCCCAATGAGCTACAGCGCTGAGGGGAAAAAAAAAATAAAAATAGCTTCCACAGTCCCTGCACACCGAAGGTGGTGTTGGACAGTGGAAATCGCTGCAGCACAAGCGGTTTGGTGGTTAGTGGACCCTGCCTAACGCTCTCCCTGCTTCTGACGAAGCGGCAGCAACCTGTCCCTAAGCTCAGATCAGCAGCAGTAAGATGGCGGTCGGCGGGAACGCCCCTTTATAGCCCCTGTGACGCCGCAGACAGCAAGCCAATCACTGCAATGCCCTTCTCTAAGATGGTGGGGACCAGGATCTATGTCATCACGCTGCCCACACTCTGCGTTCACCTTCATTGGCTGAGAAATGGCGCTTTTCGCGTCATTGAAACGCGACTTTGGCGCGAAAGTCGCGTACCGCATGGCCGACAAGCACAGGGGTCGGATCGGGTTTCATGAGACGCCGACTTAGCCAAAAGTCGGCGACTTTTGAAAATGATCGACCCGTTTCGCTCAACCCTACTCCCAACTTTTGAAGAAGGGAAAGAGGGAAATTTAAGGCCACGACCCTGATGACACCCATTTCACAACTAGTCACACACATATCTACGCCCCAGCCGCACCTATTTAGCACTGCTGATCACACCGTTTCATAAACAATAACTATAAACAGAAAAAAATAAATTTATTTACAAGTAATGAATTAAAGTAAATGCTATGCCCCCACTACTCAGTTTCTTTTCTGTGCCCACTCACTTTTCTCCCCCATACTGTCTCCTCACACTATTCCCCTCCCTCCTCATACTGTCTTCTCTCACATCCCCCTGTTCACCATACTGTCTTCTCATATATTTTCCCTCTCACTTTCTATATTGGCTGCTCAGCTCACACATACCCCTGACTCTCCATACTGTGTCTGCACACACCCCTTCACCCTCACTTCCCATACTCTGTCCACATGCATTTTTCACATCACTACTCATACTGTGTCCGCATACATTCCCCGTTCGCTCCTCATACTGTCTGCATCCCTCCTCAATCACAACTGTTTCTGCATCCATCCCCCATACTGTTTCCTCATACATGCCCCCATTCCCCTGTACTGTTTTCTCGTACATGCCCCCATTCCCCCGTACTGTTTTCTCGTACATGCCCCCATTCCCCCATACTGTTTTCTTGCACATGCCCCCATTCCCCGTACTGTTTTCTCATACATGCCCCCCATTCCACTCCATACACGCCCCCATTCCCCATCAGTGATACATGATAAAACTACTACTTCCTGAGTAGTAGTTTTACCATGCTGGGAGTAGTAGTTTTATCACGGATTACAAGCACAGCATGCTGAGAGTAGTAGTTTTACCACAGATTACTGACACTGCATGCTGGGAGTAGTAGTTTTACCACAGATTACTGACACTGCATGCTGGGAGTAGTAGTTTTACCACAGATTACTGACACTGCATGCTAGGAGTAGATTGGTGATTACTATACTGTCTTCTCATATATTTACCCCCTCACTTTCTATATTGCCTGCTCAGCTCACACATACCCCTGACTCTCCATACTGTGTCTGCACACATCCCATCAACCTCACTCCCCATACTCTGTCCACATACATTTTTCACATCACTACTCATACTGTGTCTGCATACATTCCCCATTCGCTCCCCATACTGTCTGCACCCCTCCTCAATCACCACTGTTTCTGCATCCATCCCCCCATACTGTTTCCTTATACATGCCCCCATTCCCCCGTACTGTTTTCTCATACATGCCCCCATTCCCCCGTACTGTTTTCTCATACATGCCCCCATTCCCCCGTACTGTTTTCTCATACATGCCCCCATTCCCCCGTACTGTTTTCTCATACATGCCCCCATTCCCCCGTACTGTTTTCTCGTACATGCCCCCATTCCCCCATACTGTTTTCTTGTACATACCCCTCATTCCATCCCATACATGCCCCCATTCCCCATCAGTGATACATGATAAAACTACTACTCCCTGAGTAGTAGTTTTACCATGCTAGGAGTAGTAGTTTTATCATGCTGGGAGTAGTAGTTTTATCATGGATTACAAGCACAGCATGCTGGGAGTAGTAGCTTTACCACAGATTACTGACACTACATGCTGAGAGTAGTAGTTTTACCACAGATTACTGACACTGCATGCTGGGAGTAGTAGTTTTACCACAGATTACTGACACTGCATGCTGGGAGTAGTAGCTTTATCACAGATTACTGACACTGCATGCTGGGAGTAGTAGATTTATCATAGATTACTAACACTGCATGCTGGGAGTAGTAGTTTTACCACAGATTACTGACACTGCATGCTCTGCTAGTAATCTATGGTAAAATGACACTGATGTTTACACCATGTGACCCCGGACACCCCCACACACACCTCACTCCAGGTTGTAAGCGTCTTCATTTCAGGAGGGAGCACGTCAGGAGTGGCACCAGTAACTACACAGCACCCCCGGTAATAGAGACAGATGCCACAGGACGGGCAGACCGGGCATATGTGAGGAGAATGAAGACTCCTCATCAGTGACTCAGCTCCTGCAGCTTCCGGATGCGGCTGAAATAGGTGAGTGACATCACTAGAGGGGGCGGGGTTCAAGTTCCCGACTAGACAAGTTCTGACTTATCACAGTCATGTGACCCACGTGTCCGTGCGCTCGCTGCTTCTGTAGTTTCTGCTGAAGCTGGTACAACCTCAGTGCAGTGCGGGAAAAGTAAGATCCCGGCTAGGACATCGGGACAGAGTCTCAAAATGCGACCATTGGAACCCTGAGATGCCGCACAAATGAAGACTAGAGTCTGATAAGTTTCACCTCTCTAGTTACTGAACTTACGTTCGTCCCTGTCCCCATCTGCCCCTCTCCAGTTCCGTCCCGCTCCCTATCACTATCCTGCAACCCATCACCCTCTTGCAATCTATCACTCCCTGGGTGGAGTGTGTGTTGTTGTTAAATAAAAGTGCAAACTCTTGATCTGCCTCCTGTCAGTGGCAACATCCCATGTTCCTGAGAGTACTACACAAACATGGCTGCAGGCACCTTTTGAAGCACCTGGGTGCGTGCACATAGCTCAAGAGCCAGGAGGAGCCGGGTCGCGTGTATGGCCGAGTCACAGCAGACACGTTTGCCAAAAGTTATCTCACGCCATGCGCCCTGCACTGCTGCTTCCCGCCGTAGAAGAGACAAGCCTAATATTTGTGTATGTTTATATGAATCTGTATGTGTTTGTGCATAAGATTCTCTGTACATGTCTGTGTGTGTACGCGTGCGCATCTGCCTGTGTGCAGGTCTACATGTCCGTGTTTGCGTATGCATTTCTGTGCGTGTTTCCGCACTTAATACGCTTGTGACTAGGAAGATAATGTGGTTTTACCCCATCTAATGAAAGTGTATGGGTAATTTACACAGCATAGACTGAGCGTCTACGCTACATAAATTGACATGCTGCGGTCTGGAAAGACACGCCGCATGTCCGTTTATGCCAGAGGCGTCCCTGCAAGCATAGTGGAGATGGGATTTCATGAATTCCCATCCACTATGCTGTAACATCTGGCCGCTGGTTGAACGCTGCGGTTGTACGCAGCATCCAACCACAGCGTTTACAAGGGTCTGTCCAGAGAGCTGACTAGCTCAAAGGGAAAAGTTGCTGCGTGGTGCACAGGAATCACCAGTTTCGCTTACTGACACCTGCAGCTGTATATGTCACAAAAACGTCAAATTTCTTATTCAATAAAAATTAAAACAAAGGAATTCCAAAAAAAAACACCTTAATGGCGACCCACATCAGAATTCTACTTTTATTATACACCTGTTTCAAGGAATCAATCCTGTAAAATAAAGGGCCCAACATTTGTGTCAAGTGTTATTGGTGGTATAAACTATTAAAAACACTCAGCTCTGTCCAGCATAAACCGTCTGACCAAAGATGCTCTTTCCTAAGAGGTCCCTTGAAAGTCTGAAAAAATTGTTTGTTTTATATTCCCTTCTTACGTTGTTAGGAACAATCATGGGCAACAGTTCAAGCCAAAAATTTTAATGGAGAAATGGCTATTTCTGTACCTGTCAAGAAAGACCTGTCACCTATTAATATCCGTGTGGATATACTCACTATCTGGATGAATTGAAAGTTGTCAGAACTACAGTCATAAAAGAGGAGCACTAACAATAACTTTTGATAGTCAATAAACTTTATTGTTCATCTCAGCATCTCGCTGTCTTATTGCTACTAACAGGTTCAGCTCCTACATACCGTCAAGATGTGAGTGATTAGCTCATTTTTCTGTGACAGTTGGAAGAAAAATGTTTGAGAATTATAGAGCTGCGTTCACAAGAGTTTAACCTATGTGATAAACTGTACCTGAACTTGAACCAGAACCCCAGAACAATGGGACCAAGACTTTCGAACTGGAAAATATTTTCTCTCTCTCCATCTCTCACAGACATAACCTGGCACTCGGAATATTGCAATGAATTTCCAGGGAAAGTCCATGTTCGGCGTCTAGCTCCAGACAGTAACTGTTGGGTACGAATGCAAAAATTTAAAGTTTGGGTCCGCTCATCCCTATCCACAAAGTTTCCAAGATTTGTGTCTGTGTAAATAAGGGGCGTTGCTAGGGCCTAAAAGATGAGGGGCCCAAGCTCCAAAGTGTGTTTTTCCCCATACAACCTCCCCCGCCACTCAGGGACGGACTGGGACTGAAATTCAGCCCCGGCATTTGAAATCACACAGGCCCATGGTGTCACTGCACCTCAGCACCAGATGAGGATATGTTACTTATATTACCCTGCCTGGAGTAAGACCAAAATTTCTAATAAGACCAATAATATTGCTATATAAGATTGCATAATTATAATATGTAAATAATACCACCATACTGATTGTTACAGGGGTTGAGGTTAAAGTATAAGTAACTACAGACTTCTGAATCCTCAGAGCGCATACTGTAAGGGTACCGTCACACAGTGCAATTTTGATCGCTACGACGGCACGATCCGTGACGTCGCAGCGATCGTATGATTATCGCTCCAGCGTCGTAGACTGCGGTCACACGTTGCAATCACGGCGCTGGAGCGATGCCGAAGTCCCCGGGTAACCAGGGTAAACATCGGGTTACTAAGCGCAGGGCCGCGCTTAGTAACCCGATGTTTACCGTGGTTACCAGCGTAAAAGTAAAAAAAAACAAACCGTACATGCTCACCATCTGATGTCCGTCCGGTCCCTTGCCGTCCGCTTCCTGCTCTGACAGATCCGGCCGTACAGTGAGAGCAGAGTGCAGCGGTGACGTCACCGCTGTGATCTGCTCTCACTTTCCGGCCGGCAGACAGTCAGAGCGGGAAGCGGACGGCAAGGGACCGGACGGACATCAGATGGTGAGCATGTACGGTTTTTTTTTTTTTACTTTTATGCTGGTAACCACGGTAAACATCGGGTTACTAAGCGCGGCCCTGCGCTTAGTTACCCGATGTTTACCCTGGTTACCAGCGAACGCATCGCTGGATCGCTGTCACACACAATGATCCAGCGATGTCAGCGGGTGATCAAGCGACGAAAGAAAGTTCCAAACGATCTGCTACGACGTACGATTCTCAGCAGGATCCCTGATCGCTGCTGCGTGTCAGACACTGCGATATCGTAACGATATCGCTAGAACGTCACGAATCGTACCGTTGTAGCGATCAAAATTGCACTGTGTGACGGTACCCTAAGGATTCTCCAGGTGCCGGCAAGTATGGGATTCTCACACCTCCATCCACATTCCAACTAATCGTACTAACTAACTTGCTAATTTCACTTGTATTGAGCGAGGCTGTGCACGTCTAGTTAGCAGGTTCCCGCATGTATGCAAATTGTATACTTGTGGTAACATGATCAGGGGCGTAACTACAGTAGATGGAAGGGCCGCAATTGAGCCTAGGGGGACCCAAAAGTCCCTTTGGCCTATATAAAAAGACAAATGCTATTAAATACGTGCAATAATTGGGAACCCCATTAAAGCTTTTGCTCTGGGACTCATGCTGTTACTGTTAAAGTTATGCAACTGCACATGATCACCAACTCCCAGTGCCAGCACCAGAGAATCCTCACAAGCTCTTAGAGAAATCAGAAGTCGCATAGAGTCACTGCATACTTTATTTACAAGCTTGGACAACTACTTTAACCAAAACCACTGCACTAAGACTGATATTACCGCCATACAGTGACCATAAAACGGTGATGTCAGTTTTACACCAGTGTTCTACAGACCATATATGTGTATTTTGTGCAGGTTCACACCATGATGTCTCCCTGATTGTTGTCATTTATTTTCCCCTTTTCCTGTGCATTTGGTCCAGATCACCATGATCTCTTCTTCCATCCATAATTCATCCCTGCAAAATGTAACACACGGATATCTTCACTTTACTCATTTTCCAGGACCCTCCTCACATTCTACTACCTCTACACAAACCACAACTGGTGCTACCTTATAATAATTCCCCTGTCCCTCCTTTAATAATACTCCCCCCTTACCTCTTATAAGAAGGATGCTGCACCTACTCATAATAACAGAGATATCCCCTTTAGTTTCTTATATTAATAATAATAATGACTCCTTGCTTACTCCATAATAGTAACAATCCCCCATTGTGCCTTCTTATAATATTGCACGCATCAAAGTGACCAATGACCTTCTGACAGCAAAGTGTAACGGTGACCACTCTCTGCTCATTCTTCTTGACCTCTCTGCAGCTTTTGACCCTGTTGACCACCCTCTCCTACTCTCTAGGCTACAGTCACTAGGCAGTAAGGATACTGCCCTCTCCTGGCTCTTGTCCTATCTTTCTGACCGCTCCTTCAGTGTATCGTTCTTTGGCTCCACTTCATCTCCTCTTCCTCTCACTGTTGGGGTACCTCAGGGCTCAGTCCTTGGCCCCCTTCTCTTCTCTCTCTACATGGCCCCAATTGGACAGACCATCAGCAGATTTAGCTTTCAGTACCATCTTTATGCCGATGACAGACAACTATATACGTCATCCCCTGACCTTACCTGTACTACAGAACGTCAGTGACTGTCTGTCCACAGTCTCTAACATCATGTCCGCCCTTTATCTGAAACTCAACCTTTCCAAAGCTGAACTTCTTCTGCTCCCACCATCTACTAACTTCCCTAAATCTGACATTTCCCTCTCCATGTGTGGCACCATAATAACACCCCGGCAGCAGGCGCGCTGTCTGGGTGTTACGTCTGACATCAATCTCTCCTTCACCTCCCATATACAATCTCTTGCCCGCTCGTGCCGCTTACACCTTAAGAACATCTCTAGTATCTGCCCTTTTCTCACCATGGAAACAACAAAAACCCTCACTGTCGCATTGATCCACTCCCGCCTGGGCTACTGTAATGCTCTATTAATTGGCCTCCCCCTCACTTGACTTTCCCCTCTCCAGTCTATCCTTAATGCAGCAGCCAGGGTTGTCTACCTGGCTAATTGGTATTCAGATGCAGCCGCTCTTCGCCAGTCATTACACTGGCTGCACATTCATTGTAGGATCCAATTGAAAGCACTTGTTCTCAACCACAAAGCTCTTCACAGTGCGGCACCCCCTTACATCTCCTCCCTCATTTCTGTCTATCAGCCTAATCAACCACTGCGCTCTGCAAACGACTTTCGACTAACCTCTACACTAATCCGTATCTCTCACTTCCATCTCCAAGACTTTTCCGGCACTGCACCAATCCTCTGGAATGCTCTACCCCAAGATATTAGGACCATCCACAATTTGCATAGTTTTAGGCGCGCCCTCAAAACATTTGTTCAGAGTGACCTATCACGTTCCCTAATCAGTCATTTTATGTGTAAGGGTGTGTGTGTAGCCCATTCACAATCTCCATCTATCCCCCACTCCCTCAAGATGGCTGGACCATCATTGTAAATACATCATTGTAAATAAGCTCCTGTACTTTGTATCTCCCCCACCTCATTATAGATTGCAAGCACTCACTAGCACGGTCGTCTTATCGTGCTTTAATTATTGTATTTTTAACGTTGTTACTTATGACTTGTGTTTGAAACTGTTAAACTGTAATGTCCTATGGAATATGTTGGCGCTATATAAATAAAGATTATTATTATAATAATGACCCTCAGTGTCTCTTTATTGTAATATGGCTCCTGAGCAGCGGCGTACATAGAAATAACAGGCGTCCCATAGAAAAAGTCTTATCACATCACCATAGAGTATTATGCCCCCACAAAGTAAGATGAGCCCACACAATATGATTGCCCCACAAAGCTTACACAAAGTATGATGCCCCACAACACCCCACACAGTAAGATTGCCACCATAGCCTCCCATACAGTATGGTATCCACCACAGCCCCCAATATACAGTATGAGAGGCACCACAGACCCTCACACAGTATGATGTCCATCACAGGATGCCACAGCCCCATACAGTATGATGTCCCCCATAACCATCCCATACAGTATGATGGTCACCACAGCCCCCAACATAGTATAATGTACCCCATAGACCTCCAGATACTATAATGTCCACCACAGCAACCCCACACAATATGATGTCCACCACAACCACCCTAAACAGTAAGCTGGTCCCCTCACAGCCTCCCCACACAGTATGATAGATCCTCCATACACTATGAAGATCCCTATAGCCCCAATACTGTATGATAGTCCTCCCACAGCCCCCTTTATAGTATAATTGTCCACCACACAGCCGCCCATATAGTATGATGGTCCCTTCAACAGCCACCGATATAGCATGATGGTCCCCCAACAACCACATATAGTATGATGGTACACCTCACAGCTCATTATATGTTATGATGGAACACTTCACAGCCCCTATCTAGTATGATGGTACCCCCAAGAATCCCCAATATATTATGATGTTTCACCTCATAGCCCCCTATGTAGTATAACGGTCCACCTCACAGCCCCCATAAAGTATGATGGCCCATCCACCAGCCCGCTATATCTTATGATGGTCCCCCCAACTCCATCCCCCATAGAGTATGATGGTGCAACCCACAGTGCCTTATATATTACGATGGTACACATCACAGCTCCTATTTAGTATGAAGGTACCTCCATCAGCACCCTATACAGTATGATGGTTCACACCATAGCCCCCTTATAGTATGATGGTCCACCTCACAGTCCCCCATATAGTATGGGGGTCCACCCCACAGCTACTTACATACTATGATGGTCCGACTCCCATTGCCCTATATAGTGTGATGACCATCCCCCACAACTGCACAAAAATGAAAAAATCCCTATACTCACCCAATCCAGACACCTCATCCTCCTCAGCATCTGACTACTGTTTTATCCATTCTAGCAGTGGATGCTGGAGCACGATGCAGTGACATCATTGCACCGCCGACATCATCTGGTTACAGCCAGAAAGGATGCCAGCGGCCTGCTGGGGAAAGTGACAGTGCCAGAGACTTTGTGCTCCATCACAACAGTTAACAGTATTTGCATCTTGGGGATGCAGATTCTGCTAACAATGTAGCAGGCAAGGCAGCCCACAACCAGACAGGCCCTTTTGGCATTTGCCAGAATTGTCAGATGGCCAGTCCGGCCCTGCCGCCACTTAAAAGAGGATCTATACATACTGTATACAATTACAGTATACCACTGTTGCTAACCTAAAATACACAATGCAAAGATCAATGTTACCAACATTACTGTTATACAAGGCCTAAATAATACAGCTACACAATGTCCTCTATCATCCCCAGTACACAACGACTGCATAATATTCTAATATAACCATTGCCTGCCTCTACATAACACACTGTACAAAGACAAATAATACTGCCATATAAGCACCACTGCATGATTGAAATGCATTAAGCTGTTACTAAATTTAAAAAAAACGCTGTTAAAAAGACCGATAATACTAACACACGGTGACCATATGGTGGTAGATACCAGTCATGTCAACTACAGCTCTGGTAAAAATTAAGAGGCCACTGCAAAATGTTCAGTTTGTCTGATTTTTGTCTTTATAGGTATATATTTTTTAGTAAAATGTAAATTGTTCAATTATTTTATAAACTTCTGACATGTCTCCGAGTTTCCAAGCAATAAATTTTATATTTTATTTTCTTGAAAGGAGAGATTGTCAAACCCCCCCCCCCACACAAAAAAACTGTGCTTTTAGACCTCAAATAATGCAAAGAAAACAAGTTCATAATCATTTAGAAACAACAATACTAATGTTTTAACTCAGGAAGAGTTGAGAAAACAATATTTTGTGGAATAACCATGATTTTTAATCACAGCTTTCATGCGTCTTGGCATGCTTTCCACCAGTCGTACACACTGCTCCTGGCACAGAAATTTAATTCTTCTTTGTTTGATGGCTTGTGACTATCCATCATCCTCTTGATTACATTCCAGAGGTTTTCAATGGGTTTCAGGTCTGGAGATTGGGCTGCCCATGACAGGGTTTTGATGTGGTGGTCTCTTAATTTTTGCCAGAGCTGTATATTAAGGAGGTTACAGTACAATTACATACAGTATAGGGAGTTACAGATGACATTCTTTCTGAATTAGTCGTTCACTTTTCTCGTCTTTTTCATTTGGTCCCGACTGATATAACGACTTGTTCCAGCTGGGAACCTCTGCAGAGATTATAACATAGACATATATAACTTCTCACATTTACAGCACCGTCCCTATCTATCCCAAACCTGCACAACCTCCCTATGCTGCCTGCTCTTCCAGAGTGGAACAGTAACCCCAATATTTCAAATGTCATTACTATGATTACCCCTCCACAAATTAGTGCTACAAAGACAATGTGCCAGATATAGGGGGCCTATAAAAATAATAGCATCCCATAGAAAGTAGTAAAGTTCCCAAAGTTCCAAGCAAGTAATAATGCTAGATATGGTCTTCTGAAAGTTATAATATCCGAAGTGTCCCCTCCATGCAACAAATACCCTTGAGTATTCCTTTATGTAACAATGCCCCTCCCCAAAAGTAATAATGTGTTCTCTGCCAATCTCCCCACAATTAATTCCTTTTTGAGCTTTACTATCTACCATCTCTGACCAATGAACAACAAATGATTTTAGACTCAAACTTAGCAGAGGACGAAGTGAGACAAGCTACAGCAGATGCATCTAACGGTAAGACCCCAGGCCCTGATGGTCTCTCCGCTGAATATTATAAGATTCCCTCTCTCCCCTGATTTAGTGCCCATTTTGACTAGCCTTTTTAACAAAGCTTTTCTTCAAGGAGCTTCTATCAACCAATTTACACACTCACGCACAATAGTGATCTTTAAATCTAATAGAGACCCATTATTGCCACAATCTTACCGCCCAATCTCACTCCTCAACCACGGATATAAACTCTTGGCAAAGATCCTAGCAAACCATCTGCAAATATTGCTGCCTGGCCTTTTATGTGAGGCTCAGACAGGCTTTACCCAGGGATGGAGCAGTGTGACAAAACAAATATATGTATGGCGGTCGCAGCCGCGGTCCTGGCCCAAGACGCTTCAAGACCACCTGCAATGTTGATGAGTTTGGATGCCGAAAATGCCTTTGATAAAGTGGCATGGCCTTTCCTATATGAAGTCCTGGGCAGGGGAAATTTCGGATTGAGGTTCCTACAGTATGTCTATTTTAGGGGGCTTGCGATGGGCTCTAGAGAATTAAAGGCTGCGGCATTTGCAGATGATATTCTGCTGGTAGTAACTAACCCCAAACAGGTCCTACACTCCCTTATACGAGAGTTGGATGATGTGGGAGGTCTGTTGGGCTACAATGTTAACTGGGATAAAACAGAAGAGATGTGGCTGCGTGGCCCCTCAGACCTTTATGGGTATCAAAGTTCCCATGTCAGTTTACTACTGGCTCAATAAAATACTTGGGAATACAGGTGACAAGACACCCAGCCAAATTATACAAAACCAATATTAATTCATATCTCAAAAACTTAGAATCCACCTTAGCCAAATTGAAGGATTTTAGCTCGTCATTCCTAGGCAGAGCCAATTTAATTAAAATGACAGAATTTCCACGTCTTCTCTCCCAATTTATTTAGCTCCTAAAGAAGAGAAACATATCAATTATTTGTACCACTCATTTATCTGGGAGGAAAAAAAGCCCCGAATAGCTTTTAAATTACTCCAACAGTTGAGAGGAAATAGGGGGATAAACGTCCCTGATATTAGACACTATAACCTAGCATCCCTATTTCGGGTGGTGGTGGACTGGCTGAGAGGGACGTCTTGTTACGTCCAATACGACTTGGTGTGCTGTCTCACCCCGGGGCTAGTTCTCCCTGCCCTCTTACACCTCCCTTAGGGTACGTTCACACAGGACTTTTTTGCTGCTTTTTTTTATGCTAATTTTCAGCTGCTTTTTACAGTACCAGTAAAGCCTATGAGATTTCAGAAATCTCATGCACACACGTTGGTTTTTTGTTTGATCAGTTTTTTCTGCTTTGCTGCTTTTTTTGGACATAGGGCATGTCACTTCTTTCAGCGTTTTTGCTGCGTTTTTGCAGCGTTTTTTCACCCATTGACTTGAATGGGTGATGAAAAAAACGCTGCAAAAACGCTGAAAAAACGCATGTAGCATTATTTGCTGCGTTTTTTGTGCAGAAAATCATGGCCAGCAGGAAGGGATCTCACAGCCAAGAGCTTAGGGGTGTGGTTAGTGAGGTGTGAAGAGCCATTGTGAGGTGTCCTGTTTGTGATCTATTGTGAGGGAGTTCCTGGTAGTGAGGTGTGAAGAGCCATTGTGAGGTGTGAAGAGCCATTGTGAGGTGTCCTGATTGTGATCTATTGTGAGGGAGTTCCTGGTAGTAAGGTGTGAAGAGCCATTGTGAGGTGTCCTAGCAGCTGAAAATTGGCATAAAAAAAGCAGCAAAAATCTGCAGCAAAAAAGTCCTGTGTGAACGTACCCAAAAAACGCACCAAAAACGCACCAAAAAAACGCACCTAAATTAGCATTAAAAAAAGCAGCAAAAAAAAGCAGCAAAAAAGTCCTGTGTGAACGTACCCTTATACTGAATTGCCAGCTGAAGTAAGAGTTAACCCACTTCTGATTACTACATAGAAGGCATGGCAGAAGATGCGCTGACAGTTCTGACTCTTCTGCAGACATGGAACTACGACCATGCCCCTGCTTTCAAGATCTTTATAGAAAAACTGTAGTTTCTGCTTCAGATGGATTGGGTTGAGGCTTCCTTGCATAAAGAGGGAAGGGTGCAGTCCTTTTTTGAAACTTGGGAAAGCTTCATCTCTTTGCTTCTACAACGTATCCAGGATGACATTAAAACTTGTTTTCAGCCAACAGTCTAGTATCAAGAACAGCTACTACTAGGAGAGACATCTATATAGTGATATTTCTGGAGTCACTTCTGGATGTTGGGGGTCTACTCCGGTGTCATTGGGTCCTGAGCTTAAAGTTAAGCACCCTGGTGTCCGACAGGTAAAAAATGTACCTGTTTCTGACATACTTTTTCCCCCCTCTTTTTTTTGGCTTTGGCTTATTCTCCTGTGAATGCAATTTCTGGAATAGATGTTTTGACATATATGTTGCAGGTAATGTTTGCATTAATTTATGTACAGTATGTAAGGAAACAATCTTTGTATTCAATAAAAACAAGGTTTAAAAAAAATGTCCCCTCAAAGTCACAATCAAAACTAATAATGCACCCATTTTAAAAGAGGTAATGTGTTGAGTGCCCCCACAGGCCCCCTATATACTGTATGATAGTCCCACAGCTCCCTACATAATGTATGATGGTCCCCACAGTTCGCTATACAATGTATGATGGTCCCCACAGCTCCACATACACTGTATGATTGTCCCAACAGCACTCTATACACTGTATGATGATCCCCATAGCTCCCTATACACTGTATGATGGTCCCCATAGCTCCCTACACACTGCATAATGATCCCCACAGCTCCCTATGCACTGTATGAAGGCCCCCACAGCTCCCTACACACTGCATCATGGACTGCATAGCTCCCTATACACTATATAATTCCCATAGCTACCCATACGCTGCATGATGGTCTCCACAGCTCACTACACACAGTATGATGGCCCTCACAGCTCCCTACACACTGCATGATCCCCACAGCTTCCTACACACTGCATAAAGATCCCCACAGCTCCCTACGCACAGTATGATGGCCCTCACAGCTCCCTACACACTGCTTGATCCACACAGCTTCCTACACACTGCATAATGATCCCCACAGCTCCCTACGCACTGTATGATGGTCCCCACAGTTCCCTACACACTGCATGATGGTCCCCACAGCTCCCTATACACTGTATAATGGCCCCATAGCTCCCTACACACTGTATGATGGTCCCCACAGCTCCTAAACACTGTATGATGGCCCCCACAGCCCCCTACACACTGTACAATGGTCCCCACAGCTCCATATGCACTGTATGATGTCCCCCATAGCTCCCTACACACTGTATGATGGCCCCTATAGCTCCCTACACACTGTATGATGGTCCCCACAGCTCCCTATGCACTGTATGATGGCCCCTACAGCTCCCTACGCTCTGCATGATGGTCCACACAGCTCCATATACACTGTATGATGGCCCACACAGCTCCCTACACACTGCATGATGGTCCACACAACTCCATATACACTGTATGATGGCCCACACAGCTCCCTATACACTGTATGATGGCCCACACAGCTCCCTACACACTGCATGATGGTCCCTACAGCTCCATAATCACTGTATGATGGCCCCCACAGCTCCCTACACACTGCATAATGGTACCCTCAGCTCCCTACACACTGTATGATGGCACCCACAGCTTCCTATGCACTGTAAGATGGTTACCACAACTCCCTATACACTATAAGATGGTCACCACAGCTCCAAATACACTATAAAATGGTCACAGCTCCCTATACACTGTATGATGGTCCCCACAGCTCTATATGCACTGTAATATGGTTCCAACAGCTCCCTATACGCTGTATGATGGTCCACACAGCTCCCTACACACTGTATGATGGCCCCCACAGCTTTCTACACACTGTATGATGGTACCCACAGCTTCCTATGAACTGTATGATGGTCCCAACAGCTCCATATACACTGTATGATGGTCACCACAGCTTCCTATGAACTGTATGATGGTCCCAACAGCTCCCTATACACTGTATGATGGTCCTCATAGCAGTGTATACACCTTATGATGGTCCGCACAGCTCCCTACACACTCATAATGGTACCCTCAGCTCCCTACACACTGTATGATGGCACCCACAGCTTCCTATGCACTGTAAGATGGTTACCACAACTCCCCATACACTATAAGATGGTCACCACAGCTCCAAATACACTATAAAATGGTCACAGCTCCCTATACACTGTATGATGGTCCCCACAGCTCTATATGCACTGTAATATGGTCCCAACAGCTCCCTATACACTGTATGATGGTCCTCATAGCAGTGTATACACTTTATGATGGTCTGCACAGCTCTCTACACACTCATAATGATGCCCACAGCTCCTTACGTGCTGTATGATGGCCCCCACAGCTCCCTACACACTGCATAATGGTACCCTCAGCTCCCTACACACTGTATGATGGCACCCACAGCTTCCTATGCACTGTAAGATGGTTACCACAACTCCCCATACACTATAAGATGGTCACCACAGCTCCAAATACACTATAAAATGGTCACAGCTCCCTATACACTGTATGATGGTCCCCACAGCTCTATATGCACTGTAATATGGTCCCAACAGCTCCCTATACACTGTATGATGGTCCTCATAGCAGTGTATACACTTTATGATGGTCTGCACAGCTCTCTACACACTCATAATGATGCCCACAGCTCCCTACGCGCTGTATGATGGCCCCCACAGCTCCCTACACACTGGATGATTTTCCCCACAGCTCCCTACACACTGTATGATGGACCCATAGCTCCCTACACACTGTATGATGGCCCCCACATCTCCATATGCACTGTATGATGGCCCCCACAGCTCCATACATTCTGCATGATGGTCCACACAGCTCCCTACACACTGTATGATGGCCCCCACAGCTCCCTACACATTGCATGATGGTCGCCACAGCTCCATATGCACTGTATGATGGTACCCACAGCTTCCTATGCACTGTAAGAAGGTCACTACAGCTCTCTACACACTGTATGATGGTGACCACAACCCCCTATACACTGTAAGATTGTCAACACAGCTATGCACTATATCATGGTCCGCACAGCTTCCTTTACCCAGTATGATAGTCCCCAACCCCACAGTTCCCTATACACTATATGATGGCACCCACATCCCTTGAAACACTATATGTAGGCCCCACAGCTCTCTATATACTGTATGATGGCCCCAACAGCCCAATATATGCTGTATGATGGCACCCCCACCCCCTTGTACACTATATTATGGCCCCCACAGCTCCCTATATACTGTATGATGGCAGCACAGCCCCTTATACACTATATTATCACACCCACTCCCCCTTATATCTACTATCATGGCCCCACTGCTCCTTACATATAACATGATGACCCCCATAGCCCTTTATACAGTTGTGTAATTTACTATTCTTTTGCATGTTTGTCACACTTAAATGTTTCAGATCACCGAACAAATTTAAATATTAGACTAAAATAAAACAAGTAAACACAAAATGCATTTTTGTAAATGAAGGTCTTTATTATTAAGGGAACAAGAAATCCAAACCTACAAGGCCCTGTGTGAAAAAGTGATTGCCCCCTAAACTTAATAACTGGTTGAGCCACTGTTAGCAGCATCAACTACAATCAAGCGTTTGTGATAACTGGCAATGACTCTTTTCCAATGCTCTGGAGGAATTTTGTCCCTCTAATCTTTGCAGAATTGTTCTAATTCAGCCACATTGAAGGGTTTCCGAGCATGAACTGCCTTTTTAAGGTCATGCCACAGCATCTCAATTGGATTAAGGTCAGGACTTTGACTAGGCCACTCCAAAATCTTAATTGTGTTTTTCTTAAGCGATTCAGAGTTGGACTTGGTGTGTTTTGGATCATTGTCCTGCTGCATAACCAAAGTTTGCCCCAGCTTGAACTAACAAACAGATGGCCAGACATTCTACTTTAGGATTTTTTGGTACACAGCAGAATTCACAGTTCCATTTACCAGAGCAAGTCTTCCAAGTCCTGAAGCAGCAAAACAGCACCATAGTACCAAACTACCAGCCATCATATTTTATAGTTAGTAAGATGTTCCTTTTCTGAAATGCTGTGTTACATCTATGTCAGATGTAATGGGACATACACCTTCCAAAAAGTTCAACTTTTATCTTGTCAGTCCATAGAGTATTCTCCCCAAAGTCTCTGGGTTCATCAAGATGTTTTCTAGCAAAACTGAGATGAGCTTTTATGTTCTTATTGCTCAGCAGTGGTTTTAGTCTTGGAATTCTGCCATGTTGGTCATTTTTGCCCAGTCTCTTTTTTATGGTGGAGTCATGAACACTGAACTTAACTGAGGCAAGTGATGCCTGCAGTTCTTTGGATGCTGTTGTGGGGTCCTTTGTGACTTCTTGGATAAGTTGTCGCGGGGCTCTTGGGGTAGTTTTTTTCAGTCGGCAAATCCTGCCAAGGTTCACCACTGTTCCATGTATTTGCCGTTTGTGTATAATGGGTCTCACTATGGTTTGTTGGCGTCGCAAAGCTTTAGAAATGGCTTTGTAACCTTTTCCAGACTGATAGATCTCAATTACTTTATTTTTCAATTGTTACAGAATTTATTTTGATCGTGGCAGGAAGTCTAGCTTTTGAGCACCTTTTGGTCTACTTCATTTTGTCACACATGTCCTATTTAAGTGATTTCTTGATTGAGAACAGGTGTGGCAGTAATTAGGCTTGGGTGTGGCTGGGGAATTTGAACTCATCTTCCCAAAGATGTGAACAATAGTTAATTTACAGTGCCTTGTGAAAGTATTTGGCTCCCTGGAACTTTTCAACTTTTTCCCACATATCATGCTTCAAACATAAAGATACCAAATGTAAATTTTTGGTGAGAATCAACAACAAGTGGAACACAATTGTGAAGTTGAACGAAGTTTATTGGTTATTTTAAATTTTTGTGGAAATTCAAAAACAGAAGAGCAGGGGCGTGCAATATTATTCAGCCCCTTTACTTTCAGTGCAGCAAACTCACTCCAGAAGTGCATTGCGGATCTCTGACTGATCCAATGTTGTCCTAAATGCCTAATGATGATAAATATAATCCACCTGTGTATAATTAAGTATAAATGCATCTGCTCTGTGATAGTCTTAGGGTTCTGTTTGAAACACAGAGAGCATCATGAAGACCAAGGAACACAACAGGCAGGTCCGTGATACTGTTGTGGAAAAGTTTAAAGCCGGATTTGGATACAAAATGATTTCCAAAACTTTAAACATCCTAAGGAGCACTGTGCAAGCGATCATATTGAAATGGAAGGAGTATCATACCACTGGAAATCTACCAAGACCCGGCCGTCCCTCTATACTTTCATCTCAAACATGGAGAAGACTGATCAGAGATGCAGCCAAGAGGCCCATGATCACTCTGGATGAACTGCAGAGATCTACAGCTGAGGTTGGACAGTCTGTCCATAGGACAACAATCAGTCTTACACTGCACAAATCTGGCCTTTATGGAAGAGTGGCAAGAAGAATGCCATTTCTCAAAGATATCCATAAAAATGTATTTAAAGTTTGCAACAAGACACCTGGGACACACACCAAACATGTGGAAGAAGGTGCTCTGGTCAGATGAAACCAAAATCGAACTTTTTGGCAACAATGCCAAACGATATGTTTGGCGTAAAGGCAATACAGCTCATCACCCTGAACACACCATCCCCACTGTCAAACATGGTAGTGGCAGCATCATGGTTTGGGCCTGCTTTTCTTCAGCAGGGACAGTGAAGATGGTTACAGTTGATGGGAAGATGGATGGAGCCAAATACAGGACCATTCTTGAAGAAAACCTGTAGGAGTCTGCAAAAAACCTGAGACTGGGACGGAGGTTTGTCTTCCAACAAGACAATCATCCCAATCATAATGCAAAAATCTACAATGGAATGGTTCACAGATAAACGTATCCAGGTGTTAGAATGGCCAAGTCAAAGTCCAGACCTCAATCCAATTGAGAATCTGTGGAAAGAGTTGAAAAGCCTAATACTTTCCCAAGTCACTGTATGTTTTGGGGGGCAATCCCTTTTTCACAAAGGGCACTGCAGGTTTGAATTTATTTTTCCCTTAATAATAACGAGCTTCAATTAAAAATTGCATTCTGTTTTTATTTGTGTTATTTTTGTCTAACATTTACTTTTGGTGGGGATCTGAAACATTTAAGTTTGACAATAGCAAATCAGGAAGGGGGCAAGCACTTTTTCACACAATTGTATATAGTATGATGGCACGCACACCCCCTCATATATAGTATAGTTTAGTCTCCTCATCAGTCCGATTATGGCGATACCAAATTTGCTCAGGTTTTAAAATATTTTTGTTGTGAAAAGAAAAACTGGATATTTGCAAAATATATATATTTTTATTGTGTCACCATTTCCAGAGACGCTTAATGTTTTTTTTTTCAGTCGATGGAGCTGTGTGACTCCATATTTATTGTGGGGCAAGATGACATTTATTTTCATAATGCTTTGGTGCTGTTTGAGTCCCTGCGGCTGCATGTCTCGAGGCTGCTTGACTGCAAGACAAGCAGCCGCGGGGCTTGAACATATTTTTCGAGCACGGAGAAGACTCTCGGTTAGCACCCGAGTATTCTTATCTGACCACGTTCACTTCTGCATTTTTCGCCTACTACTGGTTTTGGCTTTCAAATCCTGATGTAAAATACTGAACAAATACTCAATGTGTGCACGTGGCCTAAGACTAGGGGCAGGGAACTTATATTAGTAGCACCACTCCAGCACTGCAATATAAAATAAATGCTGGACAGGTGCTTTAAGTTTATTCATTGATAGATTGTACTGTTATGGAAGCGGCATTTTCGCATGTGTATTTTTTTCCATTTTATAGTTTTAATTAAGAAATGGGATAATTTTACTTTTTCCCTTTTTTTTTTTTTTTTGTTTAAGTGTTTTTATTGAACTTTTATGAATTTCAACCACGTTTTAAATATTATTATTATGAACAGCGTGAAATATGACATATAGGGAAAGGGAATAGGGAGGGTAAAGGGAACAAAGAACATAGACAGATCTATGATTAGTTATAGAAATATTTGTCATCAAGTCTGTCTCATTGTCATTAACTTCTATATTTCTATATTATAACTATATACAAAAAAGAATGCAAATCTACATTCCATAACTCCAAGTCAAGATTCCTCTTTTTTTTTAAACTTTTTTTTTTTACTTTTTACTGTATTTATTAGCCCCTTTAGGTGACCTAAACCTGGGTTTCACTGATCACGTGCTATAAACTGTATTACCTCAGTATTGTCTTTGAAGCCAAGACACAACTGTGTTTCAACAGAGCTCTGTGATGGCAGGAATGGGGGTCTGTAACAGACTCCCTGCTGTCATAAATTATTAGAGCCCAGCGATCACATCACAGGACGGCCGATGGGCGCACATTGTTAAAGGGGTTGTCCAGTCTTTTTGCTAAAACGCTATAGTCACTGTATGTGACTGTGACTTCTGAATCATTTCATCGCATGCAGCACATGTTGTGAAGATCCTGTGGTGTTAACGATGGCGTCCACTGAGCGAGGCCATGCATGTCTAGTCTGAATATGGCCGGAATTATGGAAATCACATATTTGTGGCCACATGACTGTCCACACTTATTGCTAACACCAGAGAATCCTCACAATTTGTGCCCCATGTGATGAAATGATTCAGAAGTCACAGTCACATACAGTGACTGTAGCGTTTTAGCCAAAAGACTGGACAACCCCTATACTATGAGCGCCCATCGGCCACCCTGTGACGTGATCGCGGGGTTCTAGTCATTTATGACTGCAGGGAGTCTGTTAAAAAACTCCATGCCTGCCATCACAGAGCTCTATTAAAACCCTGCTATTCTCCTGGTTACCACTATACACTTGTTATCTTCCGGTCATTTTTGACCGGACCTAATAAAGTCTTGATTTTTAGCTAATTTAAGTGCTTTAATTGAATAATTTTTGCAGTATTATATTGTATGTGAACCTGATTGTTTATAAACAAATGAAAAATGGAAAGAAAAACTTAATTTTTATTTTTTTGTGTGTCAAAACATTTAACATGGCTTTATTGGAATATTTATGCATATTGCATATTTGCACATACAAAAATAATTATTTATCCAACTGTAAACTATAACTAATAACAATAAACTAAATGTAATTATATTATTTTCCAGCAAAAAAAAAACAACCAAAAATTAACAGTTCAGTTTTTTTTATGTAAAATGATAAATAAGTCACACGGTGCAAAATTTACTCTTTGCAACTGTCACAGGTATGATTGACATGTCTTTTGCATAAATATTTTTCACATCTGTAACATATCACATTTGATTTGTGATTGCTTGATGTTGGACAGAAGTCGCATTGTTTCCGTTTTAGGCTGGTTGCGTTGCTGGTGGCGTCCGTGGGTATTGTAGCAGTGCTGGTGTAAGCTGTTGGTTCACTTTCTTTATCTTGCTGTTGGATCCTGTGGACAATGGCTGCCGCTCCATCAGCTCTGGGTGTTACCTTTCGTTCTTCAATATATGGGCTAACCAGTGATTTTCCCAACTCCTCTATAAAAAGTCTTCTCTTATATAGTTTATTTTTGTTCCAATTTGGGTCTTTTTCCTTCCATAGCACGAATGCATTGTATGCTGACACATCAAGCATATTGTAAAAAATCACCATTGGCCACCGATTTGTTTTGCGCTTACAGGTGTAAGTGCCTATCAGTTGATCTAGAGTATCAACAGCCCCTTTTGTAGCATTATATTCTAAAATGATGTCCGGTTTTCTATCATCTCTATTACTGATTTCACTATCATGATGCATTGTGCTCATCAGAATTACCTGCTTGTGTTTCTTTGGGACGTAAGAAACTACTGTGGTATCCTTAGTAAAATAAAACAGAGAACTATAAATGTCTCTCTTACTGAGAATACCTTGCGGCAGTTCTGGCTTATTTTTTCTAATAGTACCCAACATGGTCATTTTTCTTTTCATCAACATCTGCCCTAATTGATATGATGTAAAAAAATTGTCGCATGTGAACTGAATTGAACTATTTTACAGGAACAGCAGGGTAAAAATATTTGGCACATAACTATACTGGAAGGTAATCTATCAGCAGTATTGTAATGAGAAAATGTATGTATGTGTAAAGCTGCATGGACCAAAAGGACCTAAATAAATTGATAAATAGTAGTAGATGTAATATATAGTCCAAAATGAGATTATAGCTCTTTTATTTTACTCATAAAATGGCTGGAGATCACTATAAAAGGCTATCGGTCATTTTTGACCGAAGAGAACAAGTGTATAAAAAATTGTGGAGCAAAAAGTAAACATAAAAAAATATATATAACAATACGCATAGTAAGAACCCCTCAAATGAGGATAAGTCAATCAACCACAAGTTTCAGAATCGCATCTTGAATATTTTAAAAAATATTAAAGTTCAAAATTGGTCGTTTTTGACCAAAGACAACAGCAGGGTTAAAACTCAGCTGTGTCTGGGCTTCAAGGAAGACTCCCACGCCATGCAATATACTCTTTTGCAGACAGCGCCGGATCCACCAGCTGACTTTGGCATCCTACCATGGCACATGATGTCACTGCTTTGTGCCCACAGTCACGGGCAAGGCAAGGTCAGCTGCTGGCCTCTTATTTGTCAGCAGCATGTATTGCAGCGCAGGGAGTCGGTGGAAACCCTGTGCTGCAAAATATTTCAACTGAATATACGCCCGAGGTGGTGTCGACGCTATGCAAGTTTTCAAACAAAACAAACTATATTTAAAATATATACACTGTCTAGCCTTGCCCCTGCATGTGGAATTGTGAAGTGATGCTGTGCTTCTCCTGCATCATAGAGCCAGCAGCAGCAGCAAGAGGAGAGGAAGAGGACCCCTTCCAGCATCTTCTGCAGAGTGCACATCCTTCTCTGATGGAAAATGACCCAGGTACCGGCTCCCTTCCTCTCTCCTTAGTGGAGATGCTGCCGCTGGCTCTATGAAATAACAAAACATTTCAGCAGTTGATCAGGGCCCCACTCCTTCGATGTGCCTGTACAGCTGCACAGGCTTTACCGGTGGTATGTTCGCCCCTGCCTAAGTGGGGGCTGGTTTTGTGCAGGATAAGTTAGTGGGGTTTATTGGTAACATTTTGGGGTACATAACATTTTTTTATCTTTTTCAGTATAAGGCTGGTATCACATTCTTGTGTGCTACGATGAGCACTTACGTAGGTGATTTTTGTTTAAATCTCACAAAAATGTGATTCAGACGATACCCCCGATAGAACCACCCACCGTATCGAAGCAGATGGAGACACTTTTGAGACACTTTGGAGTCCGTTTGGTGTCTGCTCCGGTTGTATCCTTCTTTTTAAGAGTGCACAGAACTATTGTCATCCACACAAAAACTCCTAAAATGATGAGACATCGTCGGAACACAGACCAGATGGAGCCCAAAATGACTCTATCTGCCTCATAAGCTAGTGGCTTCGTCACGGGTTTCATATCAATCACAGTTTTGGGGATTGACACAGCAACCCTGGTGTGAGATATGAGAAAATGATATCATTTTGATATCTTATAGAATTCCCTGTCAGATGCTTTGGCCCAAAGTACTTGCTCCCAAACTCAGCCCCCACCCTTGGAATTCCCCAAGACCTATGTTTTTCTTTAATTAGCCCAAGCAAACAGGCCTTTGAAGCGCTCTACAGGGGGGCCTGAAAGGCATAGATCCTGTGTCTCCCGGCACCAAGTTCTGCAATTATCACGGGGGTGTGAACTCTTCTGCAGCTACTAGCCAACTGGCTCCTTTGTTTGACTCAGACACATTGTAGCAATACAGATACCAGACTAAACCAGCACAAGGCTCTGAGATATTGAAACTGGGAAATGACCTATAATAACAAAATGCAATATCTCTGAGCCTAACCGAGCACATAACCGGAATTCCTGTAGAACTCTGCATTATTGAGTTGTAAAGCATAGCTACCAGGATTTACATATGGTAGGCATATCATATTTGGTCCCCCTGCACAGATAAAATCCAGCATAATCCAGCGGCGCCGCTGCCGTTCCATTTAGAGCTTCGGGTGGAGAGTTATGGACCTCAACAGTTCTGGCCTGGAAAACCATACTCTCAGATATGGGAGGAGGGAGGCTGCACAGCCCAGGAGCTGGTGCAGCGTGTGGGAGGGGGCGGCCTAGGGGATAATAGGCAGCTCCTCATTTTGGACACAGTCTTTCTACTGGCAGGAGGCCCTTTAGCTGACCCGGCCAGAGAATCATGTAACAGATTTGGACCTGTGATCCATCAGCGCCTCCCTGTGGTCACATGCTACATAACATGGTAGTTGCAACCTATCTATACCCTACCCTTGTACTACACTCTTGACTGTATACTTGCATATCTGTTCTTGTAAATATATACCTGTATTTTTCTAGTGCGCCTTCCAGAGATTAAATATAAAATTAATCTTGGGCTTCTCTTTTATCTCGATTCATGAATCCCCACATCCACATGCTCAGTTGGTTATTATACGCTACCCGAGTTGGTTTCTGACCAGATATAAGCTAAGGGACGGGGCTTGTATCGAACGAGGAACTGGTGGCAGCATACCGTACTATGTTAGTGAGGAGCCATGACAGTGATAGTCAGGAGGTTTATATATATATACCCAGCCTGGACTGGTGATGTATATCCCCCCTCACTGGGAGTGCCTCAATAAATCATACCTATAAGGGAAGCCTTTCCGGCGACTATTTGTACTCGGTGCAGTTCCCTGACTGACCTGCTGTAAGTGGTGGTGCCAGAGAGCCGATCCCTGCTTGGTCCTTCTCTCCTCTCGCCAGAGGTGAATGAAGTCGACACACCCCTTCCCCTGAGCATTCCGTCACAGATTATCACAGTTTTGGGGATTGACACAGGAATCTTGGTGTAAGCGCTCAGTGGCGAGCTCAGGAGAAATGTGTGCTGAGCCTTGCTCCGATTTTTCGGAAGCGCATTAAACAAAAAGACAGCAGTGCAAGAATTGTTTTTATTTTTATTTTTGCACAATTCACTGTGAAGTATAAGTGATAAGGTGGATTTATTTGTTTACATCGTTTTGCTAGTATCCTACAGTGAAAATACTTTTTTATTTGTATTTTTGTCACCATATTCTGAGAACTGAAATTTTTTTATTTTTTGGGCGAACAGAGCTGTATGAGGGATTATTTTTTTACAACTAGTTGAAGATTATTTGGTACCATTTTGCGTCTGAAAAATCTGAATAAAAAAAGCTAAAAAAATGGTATGCAACATTTTGATCACTTTTTATCCAGATTTTTCAGAGGCAGAATAAATAAAAATCAGCAATTCAATTATTGTTTTTATATTTTTTTTACGCCATTCACCGTGCGGTAAAAGTGATAAGACGACTTTATTTTTCATGCAAGTAAGATAACAGTGATACCAGATTTATATAGTTTTTTTATGCTTTGCTACTTTTTACAGACTAAAAACAATATTTTACAAAAATAAATTTGTTTTTCGATCGCCATATTCTGAGAGGTGTAACTTTTTAAAATTCTTTTGCTGAATGAGCTAAATGAGGGCTTGTTTTTTGCTGGACAATTTAGTTTTCATTTATATAATTTTTTTTGCACATGACTTTTTTTTTTAATCACTTTTCATTCAATCTTTTGTATGTCAGTATGATGAAAAAATGTCATTTTTTTGTGCTTTTTATTAACTTTTTCACTATATGGTACAAATAACATGACACTTTTATAGTTCGGATTGTTCCACATGTGTACCAATTATGTGTACTTTTTTTTTTACTTTAACACAAAGGCTACGTTTTTAGTGGTGAAACAGCTTTTGTAATTTTTGTGCGTTTTGAGTGGATTTTAAAAAACATTTTTTTTCATATTTTATTTAACTTCTTTTTACTTTATTACTTAGTCCCACTGTGGGACATGAACATTTTGTACTTTGATTGCTGGTCTCATACACTGCAGGACTTGTGTACTGCAGCAATGCCTGAGACCTGTTAATTCTATGCTGATTCAGCCTGTTAGAACCAGCATATACCTGGGCCTAACAGGCCACCATACCCTGAGGTCATCAGACGACCTTGGGGCACCATGGACACGATCAGCACCCACAATTAAGATCATGGGGGGATGATGGTGTTAGGCCGGCGACACACTAGCGAGTTTTACAAACGTATGAGCGCAGAAAATACGTCCAGAAAATACGCATTGCACACGGCCCATTGATTCTCTATATCCCAGCTCCTATCTGCCGTATCTTACGCATCCGTAATATACGGTATGTTACGGGTGTAGAAAATCGCAGCATGCTGCGTTTGTTAGCGTATTGTGCAAAAAATCCGCCAATGAAAGTCTATGGGGGCGAGAAAATTACGGATTACACACGGACCATGCGTGTGACTTGCGAGAAATACGCACCGGTGTTCTATAGAAAAGCCGGTAATTCAGTGCGGTGTACAGTAAAATCACACTGACAGAATAGAACAGAATAGAATAGAATAGAATAGGTAGAATAAATGTGTACACATAGAATAGGTATATATATATATATATATATATATATATATATATATATATATATATATATATATATGTCAGCAGTGAGACACATATATATATATATATATTTATATTTAATTCAGCGCTAGATAGCAGAAAAGCTGGTAATTCAATTGCCGGCTTTTGCTATGTCCTTCACAAACCCGACAGGATATGAGACATGGTTTACATACAGTAAACCATCTCATATCCCTTCTTTTATTACATATTCTTCTTTACTAATGTAAGAAGTGTCTCTGTGTAAAATTTGGGGTCTCTAGCTATTAAATTAAAGGGTTAAATCCCGGAAAAAATTGGCGTGGGCTCCCGCGCAATTTTCTCCGCCAGAGTGGGAAAGCCAGTGACTGAGGGCAGCTATTAATAGCCTAGAGAGGGACCATGGTTATTGGAACCTCCCAGAACCATGTGACCCATACCTTGGTCACATTATCTACCTGTAACCACTCCCATGGGTGTGTGGCTAGTTTGACCCTCCCATCTCTCACAACTAGCCCCGCCAGTCTCCCATTAGAACTATACAATTACTTGTGGGACTACAGGTCCCAGAACACAACATATCTTTAGACTGACAGTGCAGAGTCTCCTCCTCTGCGACACACATACCGGCCATTTATAATCCTGCCGGACTTTCTCTCACCACCACAGTTATACATCCAAGCGCATCCTGCAGCGCACACACAGCGCCCCCTGGCTGTAACATTGGTCACTGCACCACATACCTCCCCCCTTTGTTCACCCTATCGGGGTGGACACATGACATAAACCTGGGGTTCTGATACCGGGAACCCACGTCACCTTTGATAGGCCTTCCCCACCCCCAGCAGTCAGTTTGTCTGCCCTGGGCTTCAACCTTTGAGTCACCATCCATCTGTGTCAGAAGACCCTTTTTGGTCAACCCACTTACAGTCAAGCTGACTGTCTGGTCTGAGTCTGACCCTTCACTACTACGTCTGCTACCAGGTCTCCTACCTCGGTCACTCAGCCCTGAGCTAACAGAGAAGTCACTTCTTTGGACTCTTCTATTCTTTAGGGTATCTTTTTGTATCTCCATACCCTGGGTTGGAAGTGGTCGCCATCTTATATTCTGCAGCTGTTTATTAATCTTCAGACGTTCCAGTCTTAGCTGCTCTATCTCCTTTAGATACGTCACCCGGTATTCAAGAAGCACTCGAATGCTCCTAAGGCTATCTACTGAGCCAACTACAGCAAATGGAACCATCTCATCTTCACCAGTTACCTGGACTTCACCATTATCCGGAATCCTCAGTCTTACCACACCGGATCTATTCACCAGGTCCTGCATCACTTTTCCAAATCTTCCAATGACTTTCCCCACCAGACTTCTGGGTACTTGAACAATGTCTTCCACAAAGCCCAGCCGACTTTGAACTTTCCTGGTATGCTCCAAACGTCTAGCGGCTTCCTTATTTCTCAACAAGATCATCTGTTTTGTACGGAGACATTGTAGGTGCATATCCTTCAGGATAGCCACCCGCTTCACTGTGACTTCCCTAGTCGACAGTATCACCAACTGTTTCGTCTCTGGTGCCCAGTGCACACTACATGCTTCTACTGCTTTTCTAAAGGCCTCATGCACACCTTCACCGGTACAGGCTTCTTGCACCTCTTCGGGTACATCAATCATGGTCTTGAAGAGCGGGGTCTCACTCTCTTCATAGACAGACGGCTCCCTTTTTGCCTCTGACCTTTCCACCAAGACGTCTGTCACGTCCGGGTGACTGTCTTGTTCTGCTTTTAGTGTCAATTCTTCCTCCACTTTACACTCTTCCAGATCTCTGGCCAGGATGGGCACTGGCATCTTCACCTCGTTACCACTCTGGTACCGCCGCTGTGAGTCTGTGACCAGCATCTTCTTCTCTTGCAGAAGACCACTTAATGCTTCTCTGAGCCCTTCCACATTTTCCCTTAAGGCTTTATTCACACTTTGCCAGGTTGACAGGTGATGTTTGAGCTCCGAGACTTCCTTCTCTAGTTCACCTACCCGGTGCTCAGCTGCTTGTCTCATATGCCTTAACTCGGCCTGTAAATCTGTTACCCTCTGCTTCTCATGAGACAACTCATTAGCGAGATCCTGGACCTCCTCTTTATCAACCTTCTCACCGGGTGCAATTTGTTCAGCCCCTTTTCCTCTTTTACGTCTCCGGGAGGAAGACTTGCCACTTGTACTTGAGTCAGCTATACTGCACTCTTTCCCACTGGCGTCCTTGTCTGAATGGGAGTCACCACCACCCAATCGGTCATCCTGTAACCTGCAGTCGCCTCTTACACAGGTCATAATTTCTGTTATGGCTGCCCCTGCCATCCTGACTTTACCTTGGGGAGCACTGTCGTTCCCCTGTGTCAGTGTTTCTGTCCGCACAACCTCGTACTCAGCATTAGTGGTTGCTACTGGTAATGACACGTCACAGTCACCCCCGGAGTCTGTGTCACACCCCACACTACGGTGAACCCTCAAGTTCCTTTCTAACAGGGTGTCAGCTTCACAGGTTTTATTTACCAGATCACTGTCAGTCATTTTGGTGTACACGTTAGGTGACATCATGTCGGTAAGTTGGGCAGAGGAACCCTTCACACTGGTCACCCCGATGTCTGACCCGTCAATTTTGGGACCCATTACTGACTTAACGTATGCCCCTGCAACAACAGAGAGACTTCCATCCTCCTGCTGTAGAGGAACACCCTCCTCCCACAAGTCTGAGAATAACTTACAGTCCCGGCCTACTATCACCGGACAAGGTAAGTTTGCAACAATGGCGGCCTCAAGATTTGTATAGCCCCTGACCGTCTCAAGGTACACCCGGGTCACTGAATAAACCTTAGTGTCCCCATGGATGCAGGTGACCTCGATCTTTTCAGACCTTACAAATTGATCTTCCGCAGACTTTACCAAGGTCACCGAGCTCCCCGAATCGACCAAACCAAAAACTTCTTCTACCTCTGCGTTTAACTCCAGAACACACCCACGTAGCCTTTCACCAGGAGGGTAGTACTTGGCAGATTGGACATGCATAGTACCATTGTCCCTGGCTACAGTCCAATGATGCCTCTTTTTGGGACTCTGCCCCCTTTAGGGACTCCGCCCCTTTTTTAACAACCATCCCTGTTTGGGTTACCGCCCCCTTTTTGGGACACCACCCTATTAGGGACACCACCCCTTCCCTGGGGTACACCCTGTGGACTTCCCACAGTACATTCAGGCACCAGTTCGCACCATGCACCAGAATGTCCCTGGGCTTGCATTGGCCCTTTAAGAGTCTGCATAACCTGGAGCACAAAATTTTTTATTTTTTTTTCTTCAACCTTCACCAGCTCTTGCTGGCACTGCTACAGCTCCTGCTGCAGTCCCAAATCACTGGCACCTCCGGGTGCTGATCACAAGCTGCTGCTACCACCACTGCACGGCTCAACCGCAGACTTCGTGGACCCGCCGATCCACAGCAAGCCGCTTGTCACCTTCGTGGACCCGCCGATCCACAGCAAGCCGCTTGTCACCTTTGTGGACCCGCCGATCCAGAGCAAACTTTGTGACCCTACTGAGCCACAGCAAGCTCTCAGAAAAAAAAACAGTCTCTCACTGACCCCGGTCAGTACAGCACAGACTTCTGTCTGTTACACACCCGGCTTTACAGCCCAAACACAGTTTCTCACTGATCCCGACCAGCATAATACACGGTTTTCAGACCGTTATCCATTGGCAACTTTTACGGGTTCCTGGACACCCCTCGGCCTCAGAGGTGCCCAGACGCAATGTCTCTCTTTTCCTTCCACTCTGACCCCAGTCAGTACACCACGGATCTCCATCCGTTACCTGTCATTGCCACACAGGTTCCCAGATCCCTCTTCTCCTCGAAGGTATCCCACAAACAACAATTTCCACTGACCCTGGTCAGTTTTACACATGGTTGTCAAGACTGTCCACCCTTCTGGCTCAGACCAGCCAGCACTGCAACATGTGCTCCTTGGATCACTGCCCGCATTCGAAACACCAATTGTAGCGTTTCACCCGCTACGGGTCTTGGGGACACTCGCTTGGCAGCAGAATCATCATAGACAGGCACGGTTCCTCACACAAATCTGTCCGTATGGTTTATTTAAACTGCACATAAACCATATAGGGTGAAGTCCATTTCAATACAGCCACGAAACATTAAAGACATCAGACAGTTCATGTAGCAGATGGGCTTCTCTGCCGTACATTATAATCCCCTTGTCCGGGGTTACCTCTCCAGGTCCTCACATCACCCACCAGGCGGACGCGCTTCCACACAACTCCACCAGAGCTGCCCTATGGGAACTCGGCTCTTTCTCCTCTCCTCTACCTCTTTGGCATAAGTGAGGTTTTGATAAAGACCCGCTGGGGTCGAAACGTTACCCGAATTGAATAGTCCGCCACCCATTTACCTCCTAAAAAAGCACCTGGTGATGTTTATTGTATATGTTAATAAAGAAACTACACAGTTTGCTGAACTTTCAACCAATTGAGTGCGGCTGATTTTTCCTATACTCTTTAGGTCCTCAACACAGACCACCCAGGTCTACGGTCTCCAGGTGCTTCCAGGACGACTCCACTCCCAGGAGTCTCCAACACTGACCGTCCAGGACCTTGTACAGGAACAAACGGTTCCATACACAGGAACCTCCCAGAACCATGTGACCCATACCTTGGTCACATTATCTACCTGTAACCACTCCCATGGGTGTGTGGCTAGTTTGACCCTCCCATCTCTCACAACTAGCCCCGCCAGTCTCCCATTAGAACTATACAATTACTTGTGGGACTACAGGTCCCAGAGCACAACATATCTTTAGACTGACAGTGCAGAGTCTCCTCCTCTGTGACACACATACCGGCCATTTATAATCCTGCCGGACTTTCTCTCACGACCACAGTTATACATCCAAGTGCATCCTGCAGCGCACACACAGCGCCCCCTGGCTGTAACATTGGTCACTGCACCACACAAAGTATTTTTTTTAAATACCTTCTGCTGCCATATGTGCCTATGAGTGTCGCAATCATTGCTTGCTCAGTCCGCATCAAGTGATTCAGCCAGGAGTGACACGGGCGCATGCATCGCCCTGATTGACTGGGCTGAGGGCAGTGTTTTGCCGCATGTCACAGCCCAGTATCCAGGGCGCACCTTCCCTCTCTCCTCTCATTGGCTTCAACAGCACGCTGAATACTGGGCTGTGACATGCGGTGAAACACTGCCCACAGCCCAATCAGGGGATGCATGTGGAGCGCCCCCATGGGGCCGTGGGGTACTCGGTACCGGGTCCTTCGGTTCACGGGGGGACGTCTCGGTGGCTGACCTGGTCCGTGGCCCTGGGACTTCCGTGTAAAAGGGAAAGGTCTTTAAAGGGGAAATGTTCGTGACGCCACCTGTGGTATTCGGTCAGGGTGACCGATGCTGCTTTAAGGGGTCCACTGGGGTGATGTTATGGCAGCTAGATGGTATACTGTTATGATCCGGTGGTAGGATCTCAAAACTGACCTGACACATATGACCAGAATATAGGACAAGTTCTGGGGATGTGGAAGCTATACTGACCGCAATCCTGATCCTATCCACAAACAGTAAAGGCAGCTGTGGAGCGTTCCTAACATCCTAGACGCCTCGTTCACAGCCTGAGAAACTGACTACCCCTAGAGAGAAAGCAAAGACCTCACTTGCCTCAGAGAAATAACCCCAAAGTTATAGTCAGCCCCCCACAAATAATAACGGTGAGTTAAGGGGAAAAGACAAATGTAGAAATGAAACAGGTTCAGCAAATGAGGCCCGCTAACACTAGATAGACTGAAAATAGATAGGAGTCTGTGCGGTCAGTACAAAACTATCAAAAATAAACCACGCAGAGAATACAAGAACCCCCACACCGACTCACGATGTGAGGGGCGCACTCTGCACCCCAGAACTAACCAGCAAGCGAAAAATCACATATAAGCAAGCTGGACTGAACTCATCATATACAGAGAAATGTTTTCAAGGAAATAATGAGCAAAATGAACAAACAAACTTAACTTCTCCAGCAGGAGACTGGTCACAAGGAATATTCAGGAGCTCTCAGAAACAGGACTGAATACACCGACAGCAGGCAACAAATGAAGGTCCAGGTGAGTTAAATAGGCCCAGCATAGAAGGAAATGAAGCAGCTGAGCCCAGCCATATCGCTAAAGGCCACCAGAGGGAGCCCAAGAACAAACTCACACAGTACCACTCATGACCACAGGAGGGAGCCCGAGAACGGAATTCACAACAGTACCCCCTCCTTGAGAAGGGGTCACCGAACCCTCACCAGAGCTCCCAGGCCGATCAGGACGAGCCGAATGAAAGGCACGAACCAAATCGGTCGCATGGACATCGGAGGCGACAACCCAGGAATTATCCTCCTGACCATAGCCCTTCCATTTAACTAAGTACTGAAGCTTCCGTCTCGAAATACGAGAATCCAAGATCTTCTCCACCACATACTCCAACTCCCCCTCGACCAAGACCGGAGCAGGAGGATCAACAGAAGGGACCACAGGCACCACGCATCTCCGCAACAATGACCTATAGAACACATTATGAATGGCAAACGATGTTGGGAGGTCCAACCGAAATGACACAGGGTTGAGGATTTCCAAAATCTTATAAAAACCGATGAAACGAGGCTTGAACTTCGGAGAGGAAACCTTCATCGGGACATAACGAGAAGACAACCATACCAAATCCCCCACACGAAGTCGGGGACCCACACAGCGACGGCGGTTAGAAAAGCGCTGAGCCTTCTCCTGGGACAACGTCAAATTGTCCACCACATGGTTCCAAATCTGCTGCAACCTATCCACCACAGAATCCACCCCAGGACAGTCAGAGGGCTCAACCTGACCCGAGGAAAAACAAGGATGAAACCCAGAATTGCAAAAGAACGGTGAAACCAAAGTAGCAGAACTAGCCCGATTATTGAGGGCGAACTCAGCCAATGGCAGAAAAGTCACCCAATCATCCTGATCAGCAGAAACAAAACATCTCAAATAAGTTTCCAAGGTCTGATTAGTTCGTTCGGTTTGGCCATTCGTCTGAGGATGGAAGGCCGATGAAAAGGACAATTCAATGCCCATCTTAGCACAAAAGGACCGCCAAAATCTGGACACAAACTGGGATCCTCTGTCAGACACAATGTTCTCCGGAATACCATGTAAACGAACCACATTCTGAAAAAATAGTGGCACCAAATCGGAAGAGGAAGGCAGCTTAGGCAAGGGTACCAAATGGACCATTTTAGAAAAACGATCACAAACCACCCAGATGACAGACATCCTCTGAGAGACAGGAAGATCCGAAATAAAATCCATGGAAATATGCGTCCAAGGCCTCTTCGGGACAGGCAAAGGCAAAAGCAATCCACTGGCACGAGAACAGCAAGGCTTAGCCCGAGCACAAATCCCACAGGACTGCACAAAGGAACGCACATCCCGCGACAAGGAAGGCCACCAAAAGGACCTCGCCACCAAATCCCTGGTACCAAAAATCCCAGGATGACCCGCCAACACTGAAGAATGAACCTCGGAAATAACTCTACTGGTCCATCTGTCCGGGACAAACAGTCTCTCCGGAGGACAACGGTCAGGTCTATTGGCCTGAAACTCCTGCAACACCCGTCGCAGATCAGGAGAGATGGCAGACAAAATCACCCCCTCTTTGAGGACACCAGTCGGTTCAGAAACCTCCAGGGAGTCAGGGACAAAACTCCTAGAAAGGGCATCAGCCTTCACGTTTTTCGAACCCGGAAGATATGAAACCACGAAATCGAAACGAGAGAAAAACAGCGACCATCGAGCCTGTCTCGGATTCAACCATTTGGCAGACTCGAGATAAGTCAAATTCTTGTGATCAGTCAAGACCACCACACGATGCTTGGCTCCCTCAAGCCAATGACGCCACTCCTCAAATGCCCACTTCATTGCCAACAACTCACGATTACCGACATCATAATTCCGCTCGGCAGGCGAAAACTTTCTTGAAAAGAAAGCACATGGTCTCATCACAGAGCCATCAGAGCTTCTCTGCGACAAGACAGCCCCTGCTCCAATCTCAGAAGCATCAACCTCGATCTGAAAGGGAAGAGAGACATCGGGCTGGCGCAAGACAGGAGCCGAAGAAAACCGACGTTTCAGCTCCTGAAAGGCCTCCACGGCCGCAGGAGACCAATTCGTCACATTAGAACCCTTCTTGGTCAAATCCGTCAAAGGCTTAACCACGCCAGAAAAATTATTGATGAAGCGACGGTAAAAATTAGCAAAACCCAAGAACGACTGAAGACTCTTCACAGATGTAGGTTGAGTCCAGTCATGAATAGCCTGGACCGTAACTGGATCCATCTCAATAGTAGAAGGAGAAAAAATAAAGCCCAAAAAGGAAATTTTCTGGACTCCGAAGAGACATTTAGAGCCCTTCACAAACAAGGCATTGGCACGCAGGACCTGAAATACCATCCTGACCTGCTTCACATGAGACTCCCAATCATCAGAAAAGACCAAAATATCATCCAGTACACAATCATAAATCTATCCAGATACTCTCGGAAGATGTCGTGCATGAAGGACTGAAACACAGAGGGGGCATTAGAAAGCCCAAAAGGCATCACCAAGTACTCAAAATGGCCTTCGGGCGTATTAAATGCTGTTTTCCATTCATCGCCCTGCTTTATGCGCACAAGATTATACGCTCCTCGAAGATCTATCTTGGTGAACCAACTGGCCCCCCTAATCCGGGCAAACAGATCGGACAACAGTGGCAAGGGGTACTGAAATTTGACCGTGATGTTATTTAGAAGGCGATAATCTATACAGGGTCTCAGAGAACCATCCTTCTTGGCCACAAAAAAAACCCGGCACCTAAAGGGGACGAGGACGGACGAATATGCCCCTTCTCCAAGGACTCCTTTATATAACTCCGCATAGCGGCATGTTCTGGTACAGATAAATTAAAAAGTCGTCCCTTAGGGAACTTACTACCAGGAATCAGATTTATAGCACAATCACAATCCCTATGAGGAGGTAGAGCACTAGATTTGGGCTCATCAAATACATCCTGGCAGTCCGACAAAAATTCAGGGACTTCAGAAGGAGTAGAAGAAGCAATTGACACCAAAGGAGCATCGCCATGAATTCCCTGGCAACCCCAACTTGACACAGACATAGCTTTCCAATCCAGGACTGGATTATGAGCCTGCAGCCATGGCAGACCCAACACAACAACATCATGCAAATTATGTAGCACAAGAAAGCGAATCACCTCCTGATGTGCAGGAGCCATGCACATGGTCACTTGGGTCCAGTACTGAAGCTTATTTTTGGCCAATGGCGTAGCATCAATTCCCTTTAGTGGGATAGGGAACTGTAAAGGCTCCAAGATAAAACCACAGCGCCTGGCAAATGACAAATCCATCAAATTCAGGGCGGCACCTGAATCCACAAAAGCCATAACTGAGTAGGATGACAGAGAGCAAATCAAAGTAACAGACAAAATGAATTTAGGTTGTACAGTACCAATGGTGACAGACTTGGCGAACCTTTTTGTGCGCTTAGAACACTCTGAGATAACATGAGTAGAATCACCACAGTAAAAGCACAACCCATTCTGACGTCTGTGGTTTTGCTGTTGAACTCTGGTCAGAATCCTGTCGCATTGCATAGGCTCAGGTTTCTGCTCAGAAAATACCGCCAGATGGTGCACAGGTTCGCGCTCCCGCAGACGCCAATCTATCTGAATGGCCAAAGACATTGACTCATTCAGACCCACAGGCGTGGGGAACCCCACCATAACATCTTTAAGGGCTTCCGAAAGACCCTTTCTGAAAATCGCCACCAGGGCGCATTCATTCCATTGAGTGAGCACAGACCACTTCCTAAACTTCTGACAGTAATCCTCTGCTTCATCTTGACCCTGAGAGAGAGCCAGCAAAACCTTCTCTGCTTGGTCTACCAGATTAGGTTCCTCATAAAGCACTCCAAGCGCCAGAAAAAACGCATCCACATTTAGCAATGCAGGATCTCCTGGCGCCAGAGAGAATGCCCAATCTTGAGGGTCACCGCGTAACAAAGAAATAACAATTTTAACTTGCTGAACAGAATCACCAGAGGAGCGAGGTCTCAGAGAAAGGAATAACTTACAATTATTCTTAAAGTTCAAAAACCTAGATCTATCTCCGGAAAACAGCTCAGGAATTGGTATTTTAGGCTTTGACATAGGACTGCGGACTACATAATCCTGAATGCCCTGTACCCTTGCAGTGAGATGATCCACACTAGAAGACAGACTCTGAATGTCCATATCTGCAGCTGAGTTCAGAACCACCCAGAGATTAAGGGGAGGAGAGAAACTAAACACAGTGCAGAGGAAAAAAAAAATGACTTCAGGATTTCTCTTCTCCCTCTTCTGCTGCATTAACACTTTTCTGGCCTGCTGTACTGTTATGATCCGGTGGTAGGATCTCAAAACTGACCTGACACATATGACCAGAATATAGGACAAGTTCTGGGGATGTGGAAGCTATACTGACCGCAATCCTGATCCTATCCACAAACACTAAAGGCAGCTGTGGAGCGTTCCTAACATCCTAGACGCCTCGTTCACAGCCTGAGAAACTGACTACCCCTAGAGAGAAAGCAAAGACCTCACTTGCCTCAGAGAAATAACCCCAAAGTTATAGTCAGCCCCCCACAAATAATAACGGTGAGTTAAGGGGAAAAGACAAACGTAGAAATGAAACAGGTTCAGCAAATGAGGCCCGCTAACACTAGATAGACTGAAAATAGATAGGAGTCTGTGCGGTCAGTACAAAACTATCAAAAATAAACCACGCAGAGAATACAAGAACCCCCACACCGACTCACGATGTGAGGGGCGCACTCTGCACCCAAGAACTAACCAGCAAGCGAAAAATCACATATAAGCAAGCTGGACTGAACTCATCATATACAGAGAAACGTTTTCAAGGAAATAATTAGCAAAATGAACAAACAAATTTAATTTCTACAGCAGGAGACTGGTCACAAGGAATATTCAGGAGCTCTCAGAAACAGGACTGAATACACCGACAGCAGGCAACAAATGAAGGTCCAGGTGAGTTAAATAGGCCCAGCATAGAAGGAAATGAAGCAGCTGAGCCCAGCCATATCGCTAAAGGCCACCAGAGGGAGCCCAAGAACAAACTCACACAGTACCACTCATGACCACAGGAGGGAGCCCGAGAACGGAATTCACAACAGTATACCTTCCCACAGGTGAAGTATGTCCCCAGGGCTTCCCAGTGTGTAGATGGTGGATGGTGAGAGGCGCAGTGAAGAACGAGGACACAAGGTTGCATTCTCTTTACCTTTACTGAGGACTTCAGCATCCACAGTCCAGGGCACCAGACCACAGGGCAGGCAGAGTCCAGCTGGTTTGGAGGCAAGTCCAGAGTCCCCTTGTCCAGTTGGAAATCAGTAGCCTTCCTCTAGCGCCGTGGTGTTGTAGTTCCTTACTGCCTAAGGCTTCACATAAGGTCCTCACAGATGTAATGTCTCTCTCTGTCCCCCATATAGGATAGGACAAACCCGTATGACTGGTGGCTTGAAGCGGTTTATAGGGACTCTATCATGCCCCAGCCTCTAAGGGGTGCCACCGTGCCTCCTGGGTGTCGGGCGAACAGGTAACGTGAAATTAGCTGTCCTGCCAGTCTCTGGAGCAAGGAATAAAGGGTCGTTGCTCCCTCAGTTTTCCGGCTACCGGGATTCTGCACCTCAGAAGGAGGCAGCCTGTGTAGGGCTGGTCCCCTTCTGGTATCCACTCCTTTGCTAGGACTTCCTTCACGCTCTCTGCAATCTGTTCGGCTTTCTATTCGTCTGTTTACTAGGAGCTGCACCACTTTAGGCCACAGGGCTCCTCTCCCTTCCTTTCCCTCTGTCAGGACCTGAAGTGAAGTCACATCCTGTGAAGTGGCATCACATGACTGGATCTTGGGCCCATGTGACCAGACCAGGAAGCACAGCACAAGAGCAGTCTCAGAGGAACACAGCAGGATTGCACGGAGAGGTCCGCTACTGGTGTTGTGCAGGGGTGCACAACCCTTCCAGGTGAGAGGCTAATCCCCCCACCTTCCATTGCAACATCCCAATCAAACCACCTGGTGCTTCTCATGCTGCGCTCTTCCATGTTTATTGTAATAAGATGTATCGTGTTTACACGTATTACATGTGCTTCTGCCCATTACAAGCTACCATAAATCCACACACTCACACATAGATCACTTTTTCACACAGGGCCCTGTAGGTTTGGATTTCTTTTTCCCTTATTAATAAAGGCCTTCATTTAAAAACTGCATTTTGTGGTTACTTGTGTTATCTTTGTCTAATATTTACATTTGTTTGGTGATCTGGAACATTTAATTGTGACAAACAGGCAAAAGCATAAGAAAGCGGGAAGGGGCAAACACTTTTTCACACAACTATATATGGTTCTGAATTGCTGTTTCAATTGATCTGAAATGGCCTCCCCTAAAATTCGTTAGCAAACAGGAAGCATAAAATTTTCTAAAATGTTTGTGTATGATATAGCATTAACATTACTGCTGACTGAAAAATGTCATTGTCTAAACCATGAAAAATAACTCCATATCTTTGCTAAATTTTACAATAGTCACTAAGTATTCTGGTAAATAGTGTTATTTGGGCATCTGTCAAGCCAGATTCCGGGTAGATAGTATAATGTAGGGGCAGAGACCCTGATTCCAATGATGTGTCACACTGACTGAGTGCAGCAGTTTACTCCGGAGGACAGAGAATGAACTTCAATCCAATATTGCGGCCAGCACCCGAAAACCCCGCCCATATGACCCAAAACTGGTAACGCCAAATTCAGGTGACAGGTTCCCTTTAAGTCCGGGTCTTGTGTTCTCCTGTGCCTGAGTATTTTGTGCTGCTGGCTCCTGAGCTTCTGCCTGTTTGCTGGTGAACTCCCTGCTTCTGCTGCTCACTACTCGGTGGTCTGCCTCGCCCCTCTCAGTTACCTCTCGTCTCTGGAACTGCTGCGACAAGCAGCACACCAGTGGAAGGATCACCCTTGTTTGCAAAACTTTTCCCAGTGTTGTGCCTCTTTGCACAACCACACCAGGTGAGCAAGATTCAAGTTGTGCTTTTCTCACCAAGAAAGATTTACTCATCTACTACGCTTAGATAGTGCCCTCCCTTTTTCTCCTCATTCTCACTTTCCCAGGACTTCATTCACACAATGCACCATCTGCGAATTATTGGACTCCCACTAACAAGTAATGCATACCTCCCAACTTTTGAAGAAGGGAAAGAGGGACAAAGGTTGTGGCGCGCAGAGCAGCAAACTTAAGGCCACACCCATTTCACAACTAGCCCCACCCATAGCCAGGCCCCAACCACACCCATTTAGCACTGCTGATCACACTGCTTCATAAACAATAAACAGACAAAAATATAGCCACACAGTGCTCCATACTGTATAATGACCCCACATGATGTGGCGTGCAGTATATTGGCCACACATGGTGCTCCATACTGTATAATGGCCCCACATGGTGCTGCATACAGTATAATGGCCCCACGTGATGCTGCATGCAGTATAATGGCCACACATGGTGCTCCATACTGTATAATGGCCCCACATGATGCTCCATACAGTATAATGGCCCCACACGATGCTGCGTACAGTATAATGGTCACACATGATGCTCCATAATGTATAATGGCCACACAGTGCTCCATACTGTATAATAGCCCCACATGATGCTGGGTCCAGTATAATGGCCCCACATGATGCGTACAGTATAACGGCCCCACATGATGCTCCATACTGTATAATGGCCCCACATGATGCTGGGTACAGTATAATGGCCCCACATGATGCTGGGTACAGTATAATGGCATCACATGATGATGCATAAAGTATAATGGCCCCACATGATGCTCCATACTGTATAATGGCCCCACATGATGCTGGATACAGTATAATGGCCCTACATGATGCTGGGTACAGTATAATGGCCCCACGATAATGCGTACAGAATAATGGCCGCACATGATGCGTACAGTATAATGGCCTCACATGATGCTGGGTACAGTATAATGGGCCCATATGATGCTGGGTGCAGTATAAATGCACTAGTCATCATGGGGAGTCCATGCACCACACACAAGTCCCTGCTTACCGACAGCACAGACAAGATCTCTGTATATCGCCTGTAACTCCTGGTGCTCTCCTTCCAGAGTGCAGCAGACATACAGCTGCTGTGCTGTTCTCGTAGCACTTTACTGCCATTTGTAGCATTTTCACAATGTGACAACATTCCCCAATGACTTTGGGGTCTGCAACATTCCCCAATGGTCACTTATCAGTGACCCATGCTGCACACACAAGAGCCAGGAAGTGTGCAGGGCTCCCCCTTCCCCCAGACCCCCACCACTGCTGCAGAGCATTGCAGGACCCACAAGCCCACATCCTGCAGAGCGCCCGCTCCATGTGCAGCCCCAGACCGTGTACAGGCCGCCGCTGCCTACCGATTGCCGCGATGCAGCCTCCGCTCCTCCTCCCGAGTGATCCCATCCTGCTCGCTGTGCAGTGCAGGAAAAGTAAGATCCCGGCAGGGACAGAGTCTCAAAATCGGGACTGTCTTGCTGGATCCGGGACGGTTGGGAGGTCTGAGTACTGTGCGCACGTGTGATCAAGCTTTGCTGGACTTCCTCATTTAAGTACTGTGTGCATTCGCACTAATTACCTTACTGGACTTCCTCGTTTAAGTGTCTTGATCGCTTCCAAATAATTTCCTTGCTGGACTGGTTCGTATTAGCAGTCGCGCCCCGCTATTCAGCTTGCTGTGATTCACTATATAGTTCTGTGCATCTCTTTACTATTGTAGAATATCTGTGTTAGTTCTGTTTACTTTTCAGTTTGCTGTGACTTACTATATTGTGCTGAGCACCAGGTTACTATTGCGGGAATATCTGTGTAAGTTCTGTTTGCATTTCTGTTTTGTGTAAATACATCTTTTTGCTGCAGCTTTGTTCTCGGATTGGCTTTATCCCACGCTATTAGATTCCTTAGTACCTACATAGTTATTACAATGCCATTGTCTGATAGCTTGTGCTAAATACAGCGATGGCACAGCATATAGCAGAAATCGTGGTCACAGGCAGGGTTTCAAAGGAGATCTGTAATGACATGCACAGGGTCATCAGCTGACCCCCGTCTTCATGACAAACCATGGGCAATCCTTGAGGGGTGGAGAAAATGACACGCACGTCGGTGTGTGTTAAATGTCACTGTTGGAGATTGACAGTGGCATTTAACAAGCACTGCTCCACCCGCAATTGTTAGCGGATGGTCCTGTTTGTCACGCCTCTTTCACACATCCGTATCTCCGGTACGTGTGGTGACAGTTTTCACATATACCGGACACATTGACACACATCAGTGCACATGTCAGTGTGTTTCCACTGACTGTGTGTCCGTGTGCCCCACATATAGACATGTCCATTTTTTACCGTCAGTACAGGCGGAAAAAACGTCAAGCACAAGTAGAACACAAAATGATGTCATCTGTGTGACACGCATCGGCACTGGGGAAGAAGCGCCACAGAAAGAGCTGTTCCTTGGTAGCAGGTGCTGAAGATGGCGCTCATCATTCTCCCCTGCTCTACCAGCGATCAGTGGGAGCAGAGGAGAATAATGAGAGTTATATTAAAGTCAGAACGATGACAGCAGGTGGGGGCTTTTGGGACTATTATTTCCATCATCCAACACCTGCTGCCGCTAATAACAGTGACAGCAGGAGCAGATGATCGGGGTATTCTTCACCCGCTGCCTGCGATGTGACAAAATAAATTAATGAAAAACCCGGTGTGGCTATTTTCTTTAACTAACCAGGCAAAGCTCACATCTGGGGGCTGCAACCCTCAGCTGTCAGGAAGGTTAGTTATCAAGAATAGAGGGGTCACCACGCTGTTTTTTTAAATTATTTAAGTAAATAATTTTAAAAAAATGGCGTGGGGTCCCCCCCATTTTTGTCAACCAGCCTTGCTAAAGCTCACAGCTGGGGGATGGTATTCTCAGGCTGGTAAGGGGCCATTGATCTAGGTCCCCAAGCATAAAAATAGCAGCCCGCAGCTGCCCAGAAAAGATGCACCTATTAGATGCGCTAATTCTGGCACTTTGCCCAGTTCTTCCCACTTGCCCTGTAGCGGTGGCAAGTGGGGTGATAGGGGGGGTTGATGTCACCTTTGTATTGTCCGGTGACATCAAGCCCTGAGGTTAGTAATGTAGAGGCATCTATAAGACACCCCCATTACTAGCCCCATAGACACATTGTATGAAAACACAGACACCAAGAACAAAGTCCTTCAATTGAAAAAATGACACAGACTCCTTTAATAATGTCAATTAAACCATACTTATGACCTCGCCTAATTCCACCAAAGCCCTCGATCTCCTGTAATAAAAGTAAAATTAAAAACAATATACCATACGTTTCCGTCGTTCTGTCCTGCACCATAATCCATGTCTGGGGGGCTAAATAGTTTTGAACCTGGGCAGTGCCAAGATGCGATGGTATATTGTTGCTTTTTTATTTTACTTTTATTACAGGAGATCGAGCGCTCCGGTGGAATTAGGCGAGGTCGTAAGTATGGTTTAATTGAGATTATTAAAGAAGTCTGTGTCATTTTTTCAATTATTATTATTTATTCATATAGCACCATTAATTCTATGGTGACGTACATGTGAAAAGGGGTTACATACAGGGTTATAGATATCGTTAACAGTAAACAAATTTACAATCACAGACTGGTACAGAGGGTTCTGGCTGTGTCTTTATTTACCATATAACTATAGGATTAGTAATGTGGAGCGCCCCCACGCAAGGGCAATGGGGTACTCGGCACCGGGTCCTTCGGTTCGGGGGACGTCACGGTGGCCCGACCCGGTCCGTGGCCCTTGGAGGGACGTCCGATAAAAGGAATAGTTTTTTTAATGGTTTTGGGAAAGGTCTTTAAAGGGATAGTTCGTGACGCCACCTGTGGTATTCGGTCAGGGTGACCGACGCTGCTTAGGGGTCCGCTGGGGTGATATGATGGCAGCTAGATGGTATACCTTCCCACAGGTGAAGTGTTTCCCCAGGGCTTCCCAGATGTGTAGATGGTGATGGTGGATGATGTAAGGTGCGGAGAATAATGAGGACACAAGGTTGCATTCTCTTTACCTTTACTGGAGGCTTCAGCATCCACAGTCCAGGGTACAGACCACAGGGTAGGCAGAGTCCAGCCGGTCCGAAGGCAAATCCAGAGTCCTCTTATCCAGGTGGAAATCAGTACTAGTGCCTGTGTGTTGTAGTACCTCCCTGCTGAGCTTCCCGGTAAAGGTCCTCACAACTCTTGTAGATGTTCTAGATGTTATTTCTTCCTCTCTGTCCCCCAGATGGTGTGGATAGGACAAACCCGTAAGACTGATGGCCTGAGGCTTGTTTATAGGGACCCTAGAGACACCCCGACCCCCACAAGTTGCCAATGTGTCTTCTTAGGTATTAAGGTTGGGCAGCCAACTTGGAATTGACTGTCCTGCCGGTCTCTGAAGTAAAGCGTAGAGACAATTACTCCCTCGTGTTCCGGCCACCGGCTACGCGCCTCAGAAGGAGGCAGCCTATTTCAGGGCAGAACTCCTCCTGGTGTTTTCTCCTTGTGCTATGACTTTGTTTCTCACCCTCTACAACACAGTTCTCTTCGTGTCCATTCTTAGGATGCTGCCGCACGTGGGGCAGGCGCAGCTCCGTGTCTTTCTGTTCTAGCTACCCCTGCCAGGGGCCCTCTGTCTGCAGCTCCGATGTTCCTCCTTTCCCCCTGTCTACCTGACAGGTGTTGCCTGGGCAAAGCCCAGCCAGCTTCTCTCTAACTTTTTATCCAGCCCACCAGTTTTACCCTTCTGTGAGGAATGCCCTAGTAGATAGGAGCAAGGCTCCCCCTGGTGGTCTGTAGTGTGAAGTGTGGTGTATGGTTTGTGATACCTGGTAGGAAGATCTCCTTTATTGCCATCAGACGTAATATCACTCCCCCTGGTGGAAGAATGACATTACTGCAACGACCAGGACTCTGGGGCGCTGCAAATGGATAGGGTCTTATAGACACCTCTCCATTACTAAGCAGTGGGCTTGAGGTCACCTGATAAGACAAAGGTCACATCAACCCCACAAATGCAGCTCTGGCAAAAAAACAAAAGACCACCACATCAAAACCCTGTCATGGGCAACCCAATCTCCAGACCTGAACCCCACTGACAACCTCTGAAATGTAATCAAAAGGATGATGGATAGTCACAAGCCATCAAACAAAGAAGAACTGCATAAATTTTTGTGCCAGAAGCAGTGTGAAAGACTGGTGGAAAGCATGCCAAGACGCATGAAAGCTGTGACTAAAACTCGTGGTTATTCCACAAAATATTGATTTCTGAACTCTTCCTGAGTTAAAACATTAGTATTGTTGATTCTACATGATTATGAACTTGTTTTCTTTGCATTATTTGAGGTCTGAAAGCACAGTTTTGTTTTTTTATTTTGAACATTTCTCCTTTTCAGAAAAGAACAAACAAAATTTATTGTTTGGAAATTCGGAGACATGTTGTCAGAAGTTTATAGAATAAAAGACCAATTTACATTTTACTCAAAAATATACTTATAAAGAGAAAAATCAGAGAAAATTTTGCAATGGTCTCTTAATTTTTGTCAGAGCTCTATGAACCCCACTTGCCACCGCTGCAGGGCAAGTGGGAAGAACTGGACAAAGCGCCAGAATGGGCACATCTAATAGATGTGCCATTTCTGGACAGATGCGGGCTGCTGTTTTTAGGCTGGGGGGCCTATATCAATGGCCCATTACCAGCCTGAGAATACCAGCCCCCAGCTGTCGGCTTTAGCAAGGCTGGTTGTCAAAAATGGGGAGGGACCCCACGCTGTTTTTTTAAATTATTTCTTTAAATAATTTAAAAAACAGCGTGGTGACCCATCTATTCTCGATAAGCAACCTTGCTGAAGCTGACAGCTGAGGATTGCAGCCCCCAGCTCTGAATTTTGCCTGGTTGGTTAAAGAAAATAGGGGGGAACCCACGCTGGGTTTTTCATTCATTTGTTTCGTTATATCGCAAGCAGCGGGTGAGGAATGCCCCGATCATTCGCTCCTGCTGTCACTGTTATTAGCGGCAGCAGGTGTCGGATGATGGGAATAATAGTCTCAAAAGACCCCACCTGCTGTCATCATTTTGACTTTAGTATAACTTTCAAAAATTTTTCTTCTATGCTCGCGCCTATCGCTGGCAGAGCAGGGGAGAATGATGAGAGCCATCTGCAGCACCCACCGCCAGGGAACAGCGTTTACTATAGCGCTTGTTCCCCAGCATCCGTCCGTGTGATACTGATGCAGCACATGTTTGTAAGAACACATGGACACGGATATCTCCAGGCCCAATACGAAACTATCACCTGCCAGGTATGGCGTGGGTTCGCTGCGGGCGCCCGATCCATACACTTCCAACATTCGCTGAACATGTACAGCAGATGTTGTGAAGGGGTTAAAACACATCAGCTGATGCAGAACCCCTTTCTTGAAACAAAAGTGAGATATTTTTTTCCACCAGTAATTTATAAAGTATTTTTATCATTTAGAAAACTAAGAACCGATACATCATTTGTTTTTTTTTGTCGCATTTCTTTTTTTTTTATCTTGTGCTACTAATTGATATTTTCAAAATGGTGAACATGGTTAATGAATTTTACACAATGTCAAAAATTGTCTTTTTTCCTATATAACAAATTTTGTGACTTTTTAGAGCAAAAAGTTGAATTTTTTAAATTTTTGCTGCTAAAATTGGTAAAAAATGTCTGATGTACAGTACAGACCAAACGTTTGGACACACCTCATTTAAAGATTTTTCTGTATTTTCATGACTATGAAAATTGTACATTCACACTGAAGACATCAAAACTATGAATTAACACATATGGAATTATATACTTAACAAAAAAGTGTGAAACAACTAAAAAATATGTCTTATATTCTAGATTCTTCAAAGTAGCCACCTTTTGCTTTGATGACTGCTTTGCACACTCTTGGCATTCTCTTGATGAGCTTCAAGAGGTAGTCACCGGGAATGGTTTTCACTTCACAGGTGTGCCCTGTCAGGTTTAATAAGTGGGATTTCTTGCCTTATAAATGGGGTTGGGACCATCAGTTGTGTTGTGCAGAAGTCTGGTTGATAGTGTTGAGCATTCCGATACCGCAAGTATCGGGTATTGGCCGATATTTGCTGTATCGGAATTCCGATACCGAGATCCGATACTTTTGTGATATCGGGAATCGGTATCGGGATCGATATTAATGTGTAAAATAAATAAAAATAAAAAATATTGATATACTCACCTCTCCGACGCAGCCTGGACCTTACCGATGTAACCGGCATCTTCCATTCCTAAGAATGAGCGCTTGAAAGACCTTAGATGACATCGCGGCTTGTGATTGGTCGCGTGAGCGGTCACGTGATCGCCACGCGACCAATCACAAGCCGCGACGTCATCTAAGGTCTTTCAAGCGCTCATTCTTAGGAACGGAAGATGCCGGTTACATCGGTAAGGTCCAGGCTGCGTCGGAGAGGTGAGTATATCAATATTTTTTTATTTTTATTCTTTATTTTACACATTAATATGGATCCCAGGGCCTGAAGGAGAGTTTCCTCTCCTTCAGACCCTGGAAACCATACAGGATACCTTCCGATACTTGGTGTCCCATTGACTTGTATTGGTATCGGGTATCGGCGATATCCGATACTTTTCGGGTATCGGCCGATACTGTCCGATACCGATACTTTCAAGTATCGGACGGTATCGCTCACCACTACTGGTGGATACACAGCTGATAGTCCTACTGAATAGACTGTTAGAATTTGTATTATGGCAAGAAAAAAGCAGCTAAGTAAATAAAAACGAGTGGCCATCATTACTTTAAGAAATGAAGGTCAGTCAGTCCGAAAAATTGGGAAAACTTTGAAAGTGTCCCCAAGTGCAGTGGCAAAAACCATCAAACACTACAAAGAAACTGGCTCACATGAGGAACGCCCCAGGAAAGGAAGACCAAAAGTCACCTCTGCTTCTCAGGATAAGTTTATCCGAGTCACCAGCCTCAGAAATCGCAGGTTACCAGCAGCTCAGATTAGAGACCAGGTCAATGCCATACAGAGTTCTTGCAGCAGAACCACAAGAGAGAAAAGACTGGACCAATAATGGTATGCACACCCATAGAATTTACAAGAAATATATCAAACTTTAATTGCACCTCAAAAAAGACAAACACATGATAAAACCACTTAAAACAAGGCCTGAATACAGGATTTTTATGATTGGCAGCTGTCACACATTAAAAGACGCTTTTTATTGCAAAAAATATTTTTTGCGTTACCACATTTTGAGACCTATAATTTTTCCATATTTTGGTCCACAGTGTCACGTGAGGTCTTGTTTTTTGTGGGACGAGTTGACGTTTTTATTGGTACCATTTTTGGGCATGAGACATTTTTGATCACTTTTTATTCCGATTTTTGTGAGGCAGAATGACCAAACACCAGCTATTCATGAATTTCTTTTTTTTTTTTTTTTTTTTGGGGGGGGGTGTTTATACCGTTCCATGTTTGGTAAAAAGGATAAAGCAGTGTTATTCTTCGGGTCAGTACGATTACAGCGATACCTAATTTACATAACTTTTTTATGTTTTGGCGCCAGGGGTGAACCTAGCCTCTCTGCTGCCTGAGGCGAAAGGAAAAATGGCGCCCCCCCCACACACACAGTCCCTGTCTCACTGCCTGTGCACACACATCCCTCCACCGAACCCGGTAATCGCCGCTCACAGTAGCATACCAGCAGAGTACACCTCTGCTGGTATGCTACTGTGAGCGGCGATTACCGGGTTCGGTGGAGGGATCTAGGGTTTCTGGCACCAGGGGCAAGAATTCATTTTGGTGCCCCCCCCTCCGCCAAGGACATATGCGATTTGCACACTCAGTCATGTACCCACGAGCTCCTCTCCCTAATGCTCTCAATGTTCAGTGAAAAACTGAGAGAAGCAGAAGAGAAGCTCGTTGTCACAGGACCATGAGTATGAAAATCGCATATGAGTGACGTGTCCATGTGACGACTGGAACCTGCAGAGCTGAATCCTGACATCGCAGGCTTCTGAATTCTCACAACTAATGCACTGCACACTTTTAGGATTCTCCCTTGCCGGTGGACGGTCATGTCAGCACAAGCATGTGATTTGTATACTTCTGACCACATTCCGACTAGACGTGCCTGGCCTCACTCGGTTCATTTTCATTGAGTGAGGCCACACATGTCTAGTCAGCATGTGACCGCATGTATGTAAATCACCAGCACCAGAGAATCCTGACAGCGTGCAGTGCGCACTGTGAGAAGTCAGAAGTCTAGGAGGAGGGAAGGAGGGAAGGAGGGAGGGAGGGAAGGAGGGAGGGAGCGGGCACTTGACCCCTGAGTTTAAAAAAAAAACAACAAAAAAAAAAACCTAGCAGCGCAAATCCAGTTACAGAATCTGCCGCCCCCTCTCTTCTGCCGCCTGAGCCAAAGAGCTCAAGTCGCCTCATGGTAGCAGCGTCACTGTTTGGCGCTTTTATACGATAAAAACTATTTTATAGAAAAAATACTTTTGCATCTCTTTATTCTGAGGACTATAACTTTTTTATTTTTTTGCTGATGATGCTGTATGGCGGCTCGTTTTTTGCGGGACGATGACGTTTTCAGCGGTACCATGGTTATTTATATCCGTCTTTTTGATCGCGTGTTATTCCACTTTTTGTTCGGCGGTATGATAATAAAGCGTTGTTTTTTGCCTCTTTTTTTATAACGGTGTTCACTGAAGGGGTTAACTAGTGGGACAGTTTTATAGGTAGGGTCGTTACAGACTCGGCGATACTAAATATGTGTACTTTTATTGTTTTTTTATTTAGATAAATAAATGTATTTATGGGAACAATATACATATTTTTTTCTTTATTTAGGAATTTTTTTTTCTTTTACACATTTACAAAATTTTTTTTTTTACTTTGTCCCAAGGGGGACATCACTGTATAGTGCCAGATCGCTGATCTGACACTTTGCAGAGCACTGTGTCAGATCAGCGATGTGACATGCAGCACTCCTGGCTTACCAGCGCCTGCTCTGAGCAGGCACTTGGTAAGCCACCTCCCTGCAGGACCCGGAAGTAGCCCCGCGGCCATTTTGGATCCGGGGCTTGCAGGAAGGAGACGCTCAGTACAAGGTGAGCACATCGCCTTGTACCGATCGTCTCAGGGAAGCACGCAGGGAGCTCCCTCCGAGCGCGATGCCTCCCTGTACCGCCGGAACACTGCGATCATGTTTGATCGCAGTGAGCCGGGGGTTAATGTGTCGGGGGCGGTCCGTGACCGCTCCTAGCACATAGTGCTGGATGTCAGTTGCGATAGTCAGCTGACACCCAGCCGCGATCAGCCGCACTCCCCCCGTTAGCACGGCCGATCGCATATGACGTACTATCCCGTCACTCGGAATTAAGTCCCAGGTCACCTTGACGGGGATAGTACATCATATGGGATTAAGGGGTTAAAAGCTAAGGGGAGCGGGTCAGCACATACAGCACTATTAGTAATGACCATATACCAAATGTAAACACTAGAGGTTAGAAACTGTGGCACAAACACCCCAAAAAAGTTGGAATAAGAATTATATGTATGTAATCACCTAAAAAATATATAAAGTGCAGTGCAACGTAGAAAATAAGTTGAAATGATAATGTAACACAATTTGTGTTCCTGGCTTCCAAGTATAATATTTCAACTGCTTATATTTAAAGACTATGGAAAAACGACTACATTCAGCACAAACTTTGATTCTGTATTTATTGTGACAAAAAAAGGAAATTATTATATTTTCGTTCATTCGGTCAGATAAAAAAAAACAACACTTTTATGGTAAATAGACAAAGACAGTCAAAAATCACTCAAAAGGGTTCAGAAATGAGTAGTTTTTCTAGATTTGCGAGTGTACTGCAAATCGCTTTCTCATAAAAGCCCCCAAATGTAGTCCCCCATCATGTTTTCATTATACTGTCCTTGGTAACGACGTTCAAAGTCCAATATATCTTGATGAAAGCGCTTGCCTTGCTCCTCTGAGTAAGATCCCATGTTCTCCTTGAACTTGTCAAGATGAGCGTCAAGGATATGGACTTTGAGAGACATTCTGCATCCCATTAAGGCGTAATTCTTTATGAGAGACTGAACCAACTGCACATAGTTTTCAGCCTTGTGATTTCTCAGGAAGCCATGAACCACTGCAACAAAACTGTTCCAAGCCGCTTTCTCCGTCCTCTTCAGCAGTTTGGCGAACTCGTCACATTCTATGTTCTTCTTTATCTGCGGTCTGAAGAAGATATCAGCCTTGACCTTTGCCTTGGACAGCTTTGGAAAGAGATCTTGGAGGTACTTGAAAGCTGCTGACTCCTTGTCAAGAGCCGTGACAAATTGCTTGATGAGGCCTAACGTGATGTGCAGTGGTGGCATCAGCACCTTCAGAGGTTCTATCAGCGGCTCCCACTTGACGTTGCTCTTCCCCAGAGAATTAGGTCTGCTGTGGCCAGTCCTTTCTGTGATAGTGTGCCTTAGTGTCACGGCTGTCCCAGAGGCAAAGGAAATTTTGTGAAACCGCCTTGAAGGCCCATCAGGAATGACATCATTTTGAAGTCTCCGATGACCTCCCATCCATAGTCGTCATACTTCAAGGCACTCAGCAACACCTTGACACTGGTGTAGTCCTCTTTGAGATACACAGAGTGAGCCATAGGGAGAGACGGGTAGTTGTTTCCGTTGTGAAGCAGTACGGCTTTGAGGCTCCGGGATGAAATGTCTATGAATAGGCGCGATTCACTCGGGCTATAGGTATCAATTGTAGAAACTTCTGCACAATTCTAGCAGTTCAACAATATTCTAGAAGACTACTCAGTATTGAATACGAATCGAGAATTTTCCCGAAAACAGACACATTTCAAAATGTCATTGTCCTGATCACAGAAGCAAAGTTTTTGTGGAACAACAACTATTTTCTATTTGTTTTAGGCATAGCAGGTTAAGAAAACACACTTTGTACCCAGGAACAAAAAAAAATTATTGTTACATAGTGAGTAGTTAAGTTATACACTCACCGGCCACTTTATTAGGTACACCATGCTAGTAACGGGTTGGACCCCCTTTTGCCTTCAGAACTGCCTCAATTCTTCGTGGCATAGATTCAACAAGGTGCTGGAAGCATTCCTCAGAGATTTTGGTCCATATTGACATGATGGCATCACACAGTTGCCGCAGATTTGTCGGCTGCACATCCCAAAGATGCTCCATACAAGGCAGGATGGATCCATGCTTTCATGTTGTTTACGCCAAATTCTGACCCTACCATCCGAATGTCGCAGCAGAAATCGAGACTCATCAGATCAAGCAACGTTTTTCCAATCTTCTACTGTCCAATTTCGATGAGCTTGTACAAATTGTAGCCTCAGTTTCCTGTTCTTAGCTGAAAGGAGTGGTACCCGGTGTGGTCTTCTGCTGCTGTAGCCCATCTGCCTCAAAGTTCGACGCACTGTGCGTTCAGAGATGCTCTTAGGCCTACCTTGGTTGTAACGGGTGGCGATTTGAGTCACTGTTGCCTTTTTATCAGCTCGAACCAGTCTGCCCATTCTCCTCTGACCTCTGGCATCAACAAGGCATTTCCGCCCACAGAACTGCCGCTCACTGAATTTTTTTTCTTTTTCGGACCATTCTCTGTAAACCCTAGAGATGGTTGTGCGTGAAAATCCCAGTAGATCAGCAGTTTCTGAAATACTCAGACCAGCCCTTCTGGCACCAACAACCATGCCACGTTCAAAGGCACTCAAATCACCTTTCTTCCCCATACTGATGCTCGGTTTGAACTGCAGGAGATTGTCTTGACCATGTCTACATGCCTAAATGCACTGAGTTGCCGCCATGTGATTGGCTGATTAGAAATTAAGTGTTAACAAGAAGTTGGACAGGTGTACCTAATAAAGTGGCCAGTGAGTGTATTTATTAGTTCCATAAATCTACTCAAGAGTTCATGTCACAGGTTCAATCAGTAATAATTACACCTCTCCATGTATATCATCACCGGTAGACAAAAGTTCACAGCGCTATATAACATGAAAATATATTATCAAAGGTATTAATGAAAGAGAGGTAATACTAACCGTAGCTCATGCTGCATGTGCTGGCACTGCCACCCTACACTCCAAGGTGTGTTTCACACATTGAATCATCAGGGAGTGATTTAATAAAACCTAAATTTATTATTTTTATGGAATTAATTGATGGTATTTATTTCTTTATATATTTTTTAAGTCGTTTTTTTCTGAAATTACAGACAGAAGATGCCCCTGTGCAAGAACAGTTACTGGGCCCTTTATATGTAAACTACAAACAGCTTGTACTTAGCTTTGGTGACCACATTTCTAAAAGCTATTAGGCTCAGTTAACTAGGAAAAAGTTTACTATCTTTTTAAAATATGAAAGGTGTGCATGAATCTGCCTGTGACAGCAATCAGGTAGAGACACACACCCTACTGAATATAATGACAGCATTTTGTTTGCAAGTATCACAAAGTAGTTTGTAGTTGTCTAGATTAGGTCACTTTAAAGTGATTTCTTATTTTAACCTTGTTTTTTCACAGCACATCATACTTCAATTTCAACTATGTATACTGCTTTAAAATTCCCCCTTAAGCACTCCTTGCCGAGCCCAGTGGTCAGAGCTCCTTAGGCACTGCCGCTGGTATTCCAGCATTTGGACTTACACCTAAGGCATTTCATATCTCATACATAATATGAAAATGGTTGTGACCAGGCCATGAACAGCCCAGTATTGTCATTTTCCGCAGTACAAAAAAGTAATCTTGTCGTTCATTTCAATATTTTCTACGAAAAAGTCTTCCTCTTTACTTCTATTGAGGCAATAGTAAATATTTATTAATTTAACTAATATGAAAAAATATTAACTAATATGAAAAAATGCAAATTTGGGGATTTTAGGACAAAGTAATTTTTTTTGTTCTTTCATTGTCTCCTTAAAGGAGGCAGACGATTACCATTATTTTTTTGTAAAACATAGCTGTAAGAAGGCTTGTTTTTTCATGATGAGCTGTATTTGTCAGTAGTAGCATTTGTGGTACCGTATATACTCGTGTTGTATAAGCAGAGATTTTCAGCACATTTTTTTGTGCTGAAAATGCCCCCCTCAGCTTTAACACGAGTCATTGACCCAGAAAGTCGGGAGTGAAGCGGTGGAGCAGCGGCAGGAGCCGGCGGCTATGACATCATACTTGCCCTCATCACTCCGTCGCTGAACATCCCTGCATCTCTGTCCCATCCCTGCATCTCTTCCTGTGTTGAGTGGTCACGTGGTGCCGCTCATTAAGGTAATGAATATGTACGCGTCTCCACTCCCATAGGCATGGAGCACATATTCATTGTCTTAGTGAGCGGTAGCACATGCTGCGCCGCGACAACGAAGATTCTGGTACGTGCAGCAACGGACCGAGGAGGGTGAGTATGACGGGAAAGCCACGCATATTATGGGGGAGGACGGGGGAGCCACGCATATGACAGGGAAGCATATGACGTGGAGGAAGGGGGAGCCACGCATATGATGGGGAGGACGGGGGAGCCACGCATACGAGGGGAATGAGGGAGCCACGCATACACTGAGGGGACTGGGGGAGCCACACAGAGCAGGACAGGGATGAGGGGACAATGCATACCTGGCTTATACTCGAGTCAAAAAGCTTACCCAGTTTTCCGTGGCAAAATTAGGTGCCTCAGCTTATACTCGGGTCGACTTATACTCGAGTATGTACGGTACTTGGAACTTATTACCTAATTTTTATTAACTCTTAATGGGGAGAAATAGAAAAAAAACAGCAGTTCTGTTGTTATTTTTTGATGTTTTGTATTTTCCGCTGTTCATGCACTGAACAAATAAGGTTTTATATTTATTTTGTGGGTCAGCACTATTATGGTGTTACCAAATTTATATTTTGTGTTTCACTACTTTTGTACAATAAATATAGTGCTTGAAAAAAAACCATTTGTTTTTGTGTCACTATAAATTTAAAGAGCTATACATTTTACAGTTTTTGGTCAATGGAGCTATGTGAGAGCTTATTTTTTGCCAAGAGCAAGCGACACTACTCTGTCCTCCTTCTCCTGGACCTGTCTTCTGCCTTCGACACTGTGGACCATTCCTTCCCGCTACAGATTCTGTCATCTCTTGGTATCACAGACTTGGCCCTATCCTGGATCTCATCATATCTAACAGACCGTACATTCAGTGCCTCCCTCTCCCACACCACCTCCGCACCTCGCCCCGTCTGTGTTCCTCAAGGCTCAGTTCTTGGACCCCTATTCTTCTCCATCTACACCTTTGGCCTGGGACAGCTCATAGAATCCCACGGTTTGCAGTATCATCTCTATGCCGATGACACGCAGATCTACCTATCTGGACCTGACCTCATCTCCTTACTGACCAAAATCCCACAATGTCTGTCAGCTATTACAGCTTTCTTTTCTGCTCGCTTTCTAAAACTGAACATGGACAAAACAGAATTCATCATCTTTCCCCCTTCTCACTCTACCCCTCCACCAAACCTATCCATCAGTGTCAATGGCTGCTCACTTTCCCCAGTCCTGCATGCTCGGTGCCTCGGGGTGATCCTCGACTCCGCCCTCTCCTTCAAGCAACGTATCTAAGCCCTTGCGCCTCCTCCTGCCGTCTCAAACTCTAAAATATTTCCCGGACCCACACATTCCTTGACCACAAAACCACAAAAACACTAGTGCACGCCCTTATCTCTCGTCTCGACAACTGCAACCCCCTACTCTCTGGCCTCCCCTCTAGCACCACTCCAATCCATACTACACTCTGCTGCCTGACTAATCCACCTGTCTCCATGCTATTCCCCAGCCTCTCCTCTCTGCCAAGCCCTTCACTGGCTTCCTATTGTCCAGAGGCTCCAGTTCAAAATCCTAACTGTGACATACAAAGCCATCCACAACCTGTCTCCTCTATACATCTGCGACATGGTCTCCCGGTACTTACCTACACGCAACCTTCAATCCTCTGAAGATCTCCTCCTTTACTCTCCTCTCATCTCTTCTTCCCACAACCATATACAAGACTTCTCCCGTGCTTCGCTCATATTCTGGAACTCTCTACTCCAACACATCAGACTCTCGCCTACCACAGAAACCTTCAAAAAGAACCTGAACACCCACCTCTTCTGACAGGCCTACAGTGATCCTTAGTCTTCTGAACCGTCGCACGACAAGCTCTACCCTCTCCTAGTGTATCCTCACCCATCCCCTGTATACTGTGAGCCCTCACGGGCAGGGTCCTCTCTCCTTCTGTACTTGTGTGCCTTGTTTTTGCTCATTTATTGTACTATATTTGCCCCTTTTCACATGTAACGTGCCATTGAAAATTGTCACTGTAAAAATGTCTAATAATAATAATTTTGTGGGACAAGTTGTAGTTTTCAGTAGAACTATTTTCTGGAACATACACTACCGTTCAAACGATTAGGGTCACTTAGACATTTCCTAATTTTTTAAAGAAAAGCAGTTTTTTCCAATGAAGCTATGAATCATTAAATGATTCATAAATACACTCTCTATACATTGCTAATGTGGTAAATGACTACTCTAGCTGCAAACGACTGGTTTGTAATGCAATATCTTCATATAGCGCCCCATTTCTAACAACCATCACTCCAGTGTTCTTATGGTACTTTGTGTTTGCTATCTGTGTAAGAAGGCAAATGGATGGATAGAATACCCTTGAAAACCCTTGTGCAAGTATGTTAGCCCAGCTGAAAACAGTTTGGCTGATTAGAGAACCTATAAACCCGACCTTCCTTTGAGCTCGTTGAGAAACTGGAGCATTACATTTGTTGGTTCCATTAAACTCTCAAAATGGCCAGAAAAAAAGAACTTTCATGTGAAACTCGACAGTCTATTTTTGTTCTTAGAAAAGAAGGCTATTCCATGGGAGAAATTGCCAAGAAACTGATTTCCTACTACTCCCTTCAGAGGAGAGCACAAACAGGCTCTAACCAGAGTAGAAAGAGAAATGGGAGGCCCCGCTGTACAACTGAGCAACAAGACAAGTACATTAGAGTCTGTAGTTTGAGAAATCGACGCCTCACAGGTCTTCAACTGGCAGCTTCATTAAATAGTACACGCAAAACGACGGTGTCAACATCTAAAGTGAAGACGTGACTCCGGGATGCTGGCCTTCAGGGCAGAGTGGCAAACAAAAAGCCATATCTGAGATTTTTCTAGATATACTAGATGACAGAGGGCAATTCTATTGAGTTTGACAGGATTCACAGATCTCTGGGTCCCAAACCCACTTCTGATACACGCCCTCGCGATGTCATATGTAGAATTCATTACTACAGAATTAAAGAAGCCATAATGATGGCCTCGAGAAAGAGAGAGACCCTTCGATTTGAAGGCCACCAAATTTTAATCCTATCGGATCTGTCCAGACACACACTGCTACTACGTAGAGCCCTGAAACCGTTGTTAGCTGAACTTAAAAAGAGAGACATCCCATATAGATGGGGGTTCCCCTTCCAACTAACGGCTTTCAAGGGAGGCAAAACGGCTTCTTTTAGACGGATGGGTGATTTGACCAATTGTCTGGGAACTTTCGAACTCCCATTGATAGATCTTCCAGTGTGGCCCCTGAGTCCAATGCTCCCAGAAGCCCCACCAAGCTGGCTTAAAGTTCAGACCAAAAAACGTGACAACAAAAGAGTCTCATCCGATCTTACATGAGGACTTCTTATTTTTGTCTGTGTTCCTTGTCGCGTTAATCTTGAACATAGATGGAACCATCTTCGCCTGGAGGCTCCATATAGCCTAGACTTTCTTCTTTCTATGTTATGTGCAACACAGATGTTTTGCAATCATTGCATAGTTTTATTTTGTTTAGACTTCATCTTAGTATATCCAGTATCTTAAGTACAGATAATAAGGGTCTTAGAGGGTTATAGATTTACAGTTGTATAATCATTTTCTTTGCTAGGATCAGGCCGAAGGTGATGCCTCAACCTAGACCAGATCAATATGACCCGTCCAATCAGGCTATACCCTTTTGTGTAAAGATGTCTATACTAGCATTCTATATAGCATAAAAAACAATTTTAATTCTGTACTGAAGTATCCCCATGAATATTTCATTATTTTATATACATCTGTAATATTTCCAATTAGTAGAGTTGACAAATCTTTGTCCATGATTCTTCGGGATGGGGGAGGGGGTGTATAGTCCGCTCTAGGCTTCCTTTCTCCCGGGTTCTTGGGTAGTGCGCTACCAAAATATATTTCAGTGATGCAAGAAATAGGGAGCACTAGCTCCACTGTAATTGTTGCCATGTTCCTTTCTTTCTTTACCTTTCTTCCTCTCTATCCTATACTTCTCTTTTCTCTTCTTTTCTTTTTTGTCTTATCCTTCTTCCCACTTAAACATCTTATAATCCCATGGGTCCCTTCGTCGGGCAGGTTTCTGAAAATTCATTACAGCCTGGAATGTCTAGATTATGGATAAATTAAAGTTCTGCTCCTTTAATGTCAAGGGGCTAAATATTCCTGAAAAAAGAAGACCGGTTCTATTTACAAGCCATAGACAGCAAGTCTTGGTTTTATTGCTCCAGGAGACCCATTTTAAAACTGGAGTTATACCACAATGTATCTCAAAATATTATCCCAAATGGTATCACAGTTCTAATCCATATGCCAAGTCCAAGGGAGTATCGATAGCTTTTCATAAAACTTTTATGCTTGAGGTTTTGAACTCCTTAATAGACCCAGATGGTAGATATATCTTTTTAAAAATTTCATGGGCTGTATGGTCAGTTGGTCATAACTAATGTATATTTTCCAAATCAAGGACAACAGAAATTCGGGGCAGAGTGCAAAAGATGCCTTAGGGAGTTCGCTGGCTCCTCTCCTGTGATACTAGGAGGTGACTTCAACATCCCCATGAACCCTGCAGTGGACGTCTCCTCAGGTAAGACTTCATACTCCTCCTCTTCATTAGTCAAATAAGGAAACAGGTGTATGAATTGAGACTGGTGGACATATGGAGGATTCTTCACCCTGACACTAGGGACTATAGCTTTTACTCACAAATACACAACACTTATAGCAGAATAGATTATTTCTTTATCTCACATAACCTATTAGATCTACCAGTGGAGGTTGACGTGGGTTCGATTCTGTGGTCAGATCACGCCCCAATATATTTTTCAATTTTGTTACATCCAAGTACAAAATCGGGCTTTTCATGGTGTCTAAATGAGAATTTACTTCAAGACATATTATGTAAGTCCGAAGTAGAAAAAACGATTTCTAATTTTATAACAGCAAAAATCATGTAAATACCCAAAAATCTTTATTGTTATAACATGGGCAAACCATGCCACCAGTAGTGACCAAACAAAACAAACCAAAAAATGTTCAACCCAATAAAATCTATAGGGTAATGCTAGAAATCCCTAGATAGGAACCTAGATAAGCCCTACCTGTCAGCAGAGGTTGACACCCTAGGGGGGAACGTATTGGCACCCCTGCTCCACGATGACTGACCCTAGGGCAGAGGTGTCAAACTGCATTCCTCGAGGGCCGCCAACAGGTTATGTTTTCAGGATTTCCTTAGCATTCCACAAGGTGCTGGAATCATTCTGTGCAGGTGATTAAATTATCACCTGTGTAATACAAGGAAATCCTGAAAACATGACCTGTTGACGGCCCTCGAGGAATGCAGTTTGACACCTCTGCCCTAGGTGCCCTGATGCACCCTGAATCCACTAGTGAGACCCTCTACCCACAGACTACAGGGCCTCTATAGCTAGACAAGTAGTGACCAAACAAAACAAACCAAAAAGTGTTCAACCCAATAAAATCTATAGGGTAATGCTAGAAATCCCTAGATAGGAACCTAGATAAGCCCTACCTGTCAGCAGAGGTTGACACCCTAGGGGGGAACGTATTGGTGCCCCTGCTCCACAATGACTGACCCTAGGGGCCATGATGCACCCTGCATCCACTAGTGAGACCCTCTACCCACAGACTACAGGGCCTCTATAGCTAGACAAGTAGGTACTATCCTAAGGAAAAACTAGAACCCCAAAAGACATAAAAACAACATGAACACAAAAAGGGCAATAACTGGTGTAGTAAATGGTTGATATCAGCAGATAATAGTTACCACTTAGGTGGCTGGTATTAAACATATACCCCCACCATATCAAGGGTTAAATGAACCCAATAAAGTTTCCATACTTATTTTGTTTTGTGCCTCGGACCCTTATAATCAGGGGTCTATTCAAGATTCAGAAGGACCCATCTAATGATTTGGCAATAAGTATAAATAAATGAATAACCGGTGCCAAGTGCATCACAGCCGATAGACCCAGGGTAGAAACCGTAAGCACACAACACAGATTTAGTACATAGGTCAGATACCCATAGCAGTTTGTTTTATCACAGATACACCAGATAGTCCATCGATATGTGTACCCGGTAATGATGCCTAATAGCCAGAAAAAACGTGGAAACCATTGATACTCATCTGCATTTCACGGAACCTCATACACCATCTGCCCTTGAATGTTAGCGCCTCAACGCGTTTCGCCTGCTTAGGCTCATCAGAAGGCCCGATGTGATATTTTGTGTCACAAGGAATAGCTCAATGCCAAGCGGTACCAACCTCCTTTTATGTCCCCCGCCGATTGTGCCATGTACATGCTCCTCCCCTCCATTTCCTGTAGCGTGTTACCTCTGCTGGCGTCATGTCGAGCGCCGCCATTTCATGCGCATGTGCAGGCCAATGTATCCTGAAAGATGAGAAAAAGATTAGATTATACTCACCCAGGGGCGATCCCGCTGCTGTCCGGTCCGATGGGCGTCGCGGTCCGGTCCCTCCCATCTTCTTACGATGACGTCCTCTTCTTGTCTTCACGCTGCGGCTCCGGCGCAGGCGTACTTTGTCTGCCCTGTTGAGGGCAGAGCAAAGTACTGCAGTGCGCAGGTGTTGTGAAAGGTCAGAGAGGCCTGGCGCCTGCGCACTGCAGTACTTTGCTCTGCTCTCAACAGGGCAAAGTACGCCTGCGCCGGAGCGTGAAGCCAAGAAGAGGATGTCATCCTATGAAGATGGGAGGCCCCGGACTGGACCGCGACGCCCATCGGATCGGACCGCCCCTGGGTGAGTATAATCTAACCTCTTTTTCTCATCTTTCAGGTTACATTGGGGGCTTATCTACAGCATTACAGAATGCTGTGGATAAGCCCCTGATGCCGGTGGGCTTAGCTCACCTTCGATTTTAGGGGTGACAGTTTCCCTTTAATGAAGTATTATTGGATCTTTCTTCAATTTTACACAGTAATAAAACTAACTTAATGTGTCCGACATACCCCTTTACATTAATTCTACAGGTTGGTACAAATGCTGTGATGCAAAACAAGAACAAGAATAGGATTTGAAGTATATTGAAATTTTAGTATTTTTGCACAATAAAACATGTTTTTTTTTGTTGAGAAAATTGTTGATTTATGTTGCAGCATTACAAGATCCATAATTGTTTTGCTTTTCCATCACCATGGTATGACAGCTTGCTTTTTTTCGTGGGAAAGTTTACTTTTTATTGGTAATTTAGGGTACATATTCATTGATTAAATGCAAAAAATATTTCGGCACAATTTTTATTTTATCAATAAGCATTACTTGCCCTTTCTGTAACTACCATGTTTCCCTCAAAATAAGATAGAGAAATAGAGTCATATTATTTTTTCCTCCAACAGCTGGGATGGGTCTTTCAGGGGATGTTTTTTCCCATGAACAACAATCCACATTTATTCAAATATAAATCATGCTATCACACACACGTACATACAAACATAGAACATAAGGAACATTCCAGCCTGTCTCCACTTCAGTTTTTCTAGACTTCTGGCCTAGAGCGAAAAGATAAGACTAAGGGCTCATACTCACTTGCGTGAAACTCGGATGAGTCTCGCATGTCAATACCCGGCCCTGCACCCGGCAGTCAGGAGCAGAGCGTGCGGCCGCATAGCAATACATGAAGCTGAACGCTCCGCTCTTGAGTGCCGGGTGCAGAGCTGGGTATTGACGTGCGAGACTCATCCGAGTTTCTCGCAAGTGAGTATGAGCCCTAACACAGATTACACAAGAACTACAAGATTTCTTCACCCCAGGTATCATTTTAGTCAGTGTACCAACAAGGCTGTGTGCACACGTAGCATATTTTTCGTATTTTTTTTGCGGTTTTTCGCTATAAAAACGCTATAAAACCGCAAAAAAAAAAAACGCTTACATTAAGCATCCTATGTAATAGAATGCATTCCGCATTTTTTGTGCACATGCTGCATTTTTTTCCTGAGCGGAATCGCATTCCAGAAAAAAACGCAGCATGTTCATTAAAATTGTGGAATCGCGGCGATTCTGCACCCATAGGAGTGCATTGATCTGCTTACTTCCCGCACGGGGCTGTGCACACCATGCGGGAAGCAAGCAGATCATGTGCGGTTGGTACCCAGGGTGGAGGAGAGGAGACTCTCCTCCACGGACTGGGCACCATATAATTGGTAAAAAATAAAGAATTAAAATAAAAAATAGTCCTATACTCACCCTCTGATGGCCCCCGAAGTGTTCCCGCCTCTCCGGTGCATGATCTCTCTTCCGTTCCTATAGATCAGTGATGGGCAACCTTTTGAGCTTGGTGTGTCAAAATTCGCCAAAAAACCGAGCATAACTTGGGTGGTGTGTCACCTTGATAAAAAACCATAATTTTGCGACATGTATAGTGTAAATAACAAATATGTATAATTATAATTATTTAACTTACCTGCTTAGTGACTTCTTTGTTCATCTGTCAGTTGGTTTCTTTTGTTGGTCTTGCTATTATTTTAACTTGTGTGGGGTGCCGTGAACTAAGATAAGTGAGGGGGAGGGGGAATTCTTGCGATGGCGAACCTGTGGCACTCCAGCTGTTGCAAAACTACAATTCCCATCATGTCTTCACAGCCAAAGCTTTTGCTTGGAATGGCCAGGCATGATGGGAATTGTAGTTTTGCAATAGCTGGACTGCCACAGGTTCGCCATCGCAAGAATTCCCTGGGAATGATTAGTTTCAAAATGTCTATTTACATTCCACGTTCTGCTTACTACCGTTTCACTACATAGAACGCAAAATGATCTGCCATTTTTTTCTATAATGCCATACATCTCAGTCCATGTCTCTTGAAAGGGTCGGCTACTGCTACTACCACTCCCTTTACTTAACTTTGGTTTTTTATTTTGTGGCTTCTCCATGAGAGAAGATTTATAGTTAGCCCTGCAGGCAATTAGCAGAAATAGGGGTTAATAAGGATGCACCACAAACAGTAATGGTGGTGAAATGGAGTCTGTACTATGGTGCAAGATGGCGTTCCTAATGGCGGGAAACGGCACCCATAGCACAGGCCTCTTCCAGCCTCCCCCTCACTTATCTTAGTAATGGCCAATGACACCCCACAGTTCACTGGATGATGGTTGCTGTAGTAGTCACAGGGCCTGCAGACAGCAATCACAGGGCCTGCAGACAGCGATCTCCTCAGGCCTCAGAAGTGCAGCCTGGGACTTCTGGCCGGTGCAGCAGGGAGCAGCGCATTGCCACCCAAATAACAGAGCTAGGGCGCAGAGCGGACTCTAGGCATGGGACCGGTAGGTCCGATCTTTCCGGCCGGCGAAGCAGGGAGCAGTGCAAAGCCGCCCAAACAACACAGCTCCGACGCAGAGGCCTGGGACTTCCGGGAGCTGCGCCTGGCCTACCGGAAGTCCCAGGCCTAGACGCTCTGCACCGAAGCTCTGTTGTTTGGGCCCACAGACCTCCTGCATGGCATCCGACCCGCACGGAGGCCTGGGACTTCCGGGAGCTGTGCCGGGCCTACCGGAAGTCCCAGGCCTAGACGCTCTGTGCCGGAGCTCCGTTGTTTGGACCCACAGACCTCCTGCATGGCATCCGATCCGATAAAAAAATCGGATCAGATGCCATGCAATGTAAAGATGCAATTTCTATGGGGCCGCGGCCGGCGTGTCACTGAAAATGACTACGCGTGTCAGCACTGACACGCGTGTCATAGGTTCGCCATCACTGCTATAGATGATGTGGTTCAGGACCTGTGATGACGTCACTGTCTTGTGATTGGTCGCGTGACCGCTCATGTGACTCACGCGACCAATCACAAGACAGTGACGTCATCGCAGGCCCTTCACTGCACTCCAGCTATAGGAACGGACGCCGCTAAGGTCTGCAGGTGAGTATAACCATGTTTTTTTTTTTTTTTAAACATTCGATCTTTTACTATAGATGCTGCATAAGCAGCATCTATAGTAAAAAGTTGGTCACACTTGTCAAACACTATGTTTGACAAGTGTGACCAACCTGTCAGTCAGTTTTCCAAGCGATGCTACAGATCGCTTGGAAAACTCTAGCATTCTGCAAGCTAATTATGCTTGCAAAACGCTAGTTTTCTGCGGGTATATGCATGCTAATTCTGCATGCGATATACCCGCGGCAGGAGGCGCAGAATTGCCGCGGAAATTTCCGCGGAAATTCTGCAACATGTGAACTTATCCTAACAATGCATATAGTTTACTTAGCAAAATCCTGCTGACAGGTTCGCTTTAAGAAAGTGGCTGCCCTGAGAAATTGCCCATCCCCGCTGGGCATTATTTTTGGAGTAGGGCTTATATTTCAAACATACTGCAAAAATCCTGTAAAATCATGCTAGGGCTTATTTTTGTGTAAACACAGTAGGAGCCCTGGTGATGGTCCAAAGAGTGACTGAGAACCTTTTCTGGATTAGAGAGAGCTGTCAATCACCATGGATAGAAATAGCAGGAAATCAAAATGAATAAAATACAATACATACTAATTATTTTCCCACAAAACAATATGCATCTGCATGGCTCCTCCTGCTCTATAACATCTCCACACATAGCACTGAATGTACACTGTGACAGGTTCTCTTTAACAAAAATTATGACACAGATGGCAGAATAAAGATCTAAATCTACTTTTAATAAACATACAAAACATTTAAACCTTAAAACGAACATTCAATATTCAAATATGTAACAAAGGAAAATATATTACAATTCTCCTACCAAAGAAGTTGGCTCAAAAATTTCCATAACTTTGGTGAAAGCTTTTTTTTTTTTTTTTTAATTATAAAACGAACAAAACAATACTTTTATTACATTCATGGCAATAAAATAAGTGAAAAAAAACAAACAAAACAAATACAGCCACTATAAGGCTTAGGCCGATTTCACAGATCTAACGTTCACTGTCCAAGCATGGACTGCAATGTACAGGCTGGATACGGGTGAGAGAAGTTGAATGTTCTCCTGGTACTGAGTATATCTGCCTTGAAATCCCTTCCCGGACCGTGAATGTTGTATATATGAAATGACCTAAGAGTAGCCAAAAGGTGCAATCGCTTAACCGTAGCAGCAAACACTGAAGGCCTTATTCAGACGTCTCATTTTTTCAGGTAAGAAAAATCAGACTGATTATTTGAGCAGACATTAATCAGAGTATACCATGCGCATTCAGTTTTTGTTGTGTGTGTGGAGAAAAACAGACACTCCGATTTTTTTCATGGACCTATATACATGCATTGCCGATTTTGACCCGACCCTCGGATCAAAATCGGATGCGTCCATGATTTTCTGTGGACATGTGAATGGCCACATAGACTATCACCTGTGAAAACCACAGATGGCACTTGTATGTGAAAAGTGGACATCCTAATTCTCCAGTCCAGAAAGAGTCAAAAATGTTAATAAAAATAGGTCTTATGGTCTATGACTATGGTCATTTGACATCCTTGGCTATCTATTTTCCTACTTGCCATTAGCACAAGTTTTCAAGGTTCTCCTTATTTTTACTATAAGTCATCAATTTCACAATGAATGACAAAGAGGCTGAGAATGAACCTAAAACAAGGGTGGGGAACCTGTTTTCTGCCTGGTATTTGGACATTTAAACTATCTTTCGGGGGCGTACAAATTGTGCACTAACTGTGTCTTGACGCTGGCAGTGGTGTCAGGATGTAATCTTTCATTCCATGCTCCTCAGCGTTCAGTAATGATTGCTGCATGTGCACAGAGCAAAAAGAAATGAAAAGGGTGGTGGACATCAAAAAACAGCTGCTGGTCCAAGCAGTGGTCCTCAGGAATCTGCCAAGGGGCAGGGGAAATGGTCATCGTGGGCTGCAAATGGCCCGCGGGCCTGAGGTTAAAGGAAGCCCCCTGCTCTGACATCACCTCCAGACCAGCAGCAACGAGAGCTCTGGACTTTCTTTTTCGAGTATTTACAGTGGAAAGCAATAAAAATAAACTGAAAAGGAGCAAATATCTCTGTGCATTATGTGCTCAATGCACGCAGATGGCAAGATGAGGAAAGTCTGGGGGGTTAATTTCCAGACAAAAACCATAGATCAGAAAAAGAGGTAATTACTGGCGTGGACAGGAAAACTTACCCAAACTATTAGCAATTCAGTCCACTATAACGTGAAGGGCCAACAGTGTATAAGAGCACCTATTATCAGAGTAATATCATTGGGGTCTAATAGTAGTAACTGACCATTATACTTATATTTTACTAATCAGGAAAGTTCTCCTGGACTTTAATGCAATGGTGTAGTGGAAGGCTCCATACTCTATGGCACATAATCCTTTTGTGTCTAATAGAAGAATGGAGATTGAGCGCCGTAGTATATTCTCAGATTTCTGTGCTATGTAGAAGCCTACGTGTGCACTAGTGAAAGTATCGTATATCATTTCCAATATACATGCTATATAAATAGTACTGTCACATAGTCGATACCAACACCAGCTGCTGGGCATTCTTACCAGCTTTGTGCTACCCAATTTCCTAAAAACATTTTTTTGCTTTGTTTTAAGTAAATTCTTAACATCTCTATCTCCCTCTGAATGTAGATTATTACAGTCCAATATGGTTCTTTTGTGCATTGTGGGAGTCAGAGAACAGTATGCCATGAAATACTTTAGTATTTTGTGTCAACAGTAAGTGATGAATGGTGTTAATTTGAGGCCCATCCATTACCGCGTGTGACTATCACATAATGAGACCACAGCTTCACCTCATCTGTTGGTCCATGATGTGATTTCCAGGGAATCCTGGATGATTTAGCACATGTAGGCAGTCGCAGAGTATTATGACATTCGGATGACTCCTTTGTCAGTCTTTCACAGAAAACTCTTTTCTCAGAAGAATCTGTGTCAGACGTTCTGCTCATCAAGAACAATTCAGCCGTCCTCTCAGACATTCTGTGCACAGATGCTTGAGTGGGCTTCTGTTGTGAAAGAATATTTGGTGCAGTATTACAGAACATACTAAGACTTTCAGGATATGAAACCCAAATGTGTTTTACTAGCATTAATTGGGTGCTGTCACTAAGCAAGAGCAACAGATTTTTATGAATCACTGCAGTCTGGAAATAAGAAAAGCCGTCCAACTGCGGTGATGTAAAGCAAGACAAAATATCAGGTTAGAACATTTATGAATGGCACGGTATGAAAGTCTCACGTAAACCCTGCTATTTCCTTCTGAATCTGTCATACCGTACCTACTTCTTAGCAGTAAACCAATAATTTGAGTGAGAATGCTAAAATATCAACAATTGACGCAAACCTTTTCTATATGACCAACGGGAGACATTTAAGATTTGAGACTAACTACTATATTCTCACAATCTACATCACTGAGCCAAAGAATAAGAAAACACTGGGGGCGACCATATGCTGATTTATCCTTTCTACACTTGTAAAAGTCTAAAGAAAAAATGTAATGACAATCTGCATAAAACAAACAATAATTAGTACTTAATTTTGCATCATCTAATACTAGACCCACAAACAGCGGCTCTGCAGAGACTTTAAATACTTTATTCACCTGTAGACCAAAGAGGCCCTGAATGCTAAGGAAAATGTCATAATGACGTGGTTCCATTTGTGTCTGCAAAGAGCAGCATAGGGCTCAGCTCCCTTAATTCTCGAAAATATCAATTAGGAGGTTGGGGATGGGGGGATTATGTTTTTAAAAGGGTTTTCTGAGATTTTAATATTTAGGATTTAAGGACCCCATACACATGTTGACTGACCCCTCCAATATTGAAGGGTTCAGCCAAAAATCTAATGTGTATGAGCGTGGTGGACAACTGATAATCGGGGAGATGTCGATCGCACGTGTCCGATTTTGGACTGCCGATCACATTGCTCTTCTGGAGATAAGCTGCCGACTGACTCATCAGCTGGCGGCTCTCATAGAGAACACAAGAGCGCTCAGCTAAACAAGTGGTCTGTGTATGGGAGAGGTTGCCGAGATAGCTGCCAGCCAAAGCATCATTAAAAGCGAAGTCAGGCCGAAAGCCTTAAGCTGGCTGTACATATTAGATGACTGTCAGCTGACCGATGCTTTGGCCAGTAGCCATCTCAGGCGACTCTCCTATACACAGGAATGCTTGTTTGGCCACCTATCTCTAAGATCAATACAATCGGCAGTCCGAAATCAGATGTGTGTGATCAACATCACCCTTGACCATCAGTCGGCTGACACATTAGACCATTGCCAAAACCTGTTGATATCGGTGAGTTCAGTTGACACCAGTCTAATGTGTATGAGGCCCTTTAGGCTAGGTCATCAATATCAGATTAGCAAATTAGGGATGCAAACCAAAAGCGGCACAGCATTGTACATTATTTAGTGGCCAGGAATTCTAGCACCAGTTCTCCATTATTTACTTGGATGGGAGAGAGCTTGCAGTACTAATTTAGGCCATCACGCAATGTGTGGAGCAGTGCGACTTTCGGAGTGCCACCACACATTTACGCTTATGGAAATCAGACAGCCACCAATCTAATAAGGGTGACCAATACCAAGAGCAGGAAATCAACATTTAAGTCCCAGAAAACCCCTTTAAATGAGTCAAAACAAAATACTTAAAGGGAACCTGTCACCCTCAAAATCGAAGGTGAGCTAAGCCCACCAGCATTAGGGGCTTATCTACAGCATTCTGAAATGCTGTAGATAAGCCCCTGATGTATCCTGAAAGATGAGAAAAAGAGGTTAGATTACACTCACCCAGGGGCGGTCCTGGTCCGATGGGCGTCGCGGTCCGGGGTCTCCCATCTTCTTACGATGACATCCTCTTCTTGTAGTCACGCTGCGGCGCGGTCATACTTTGTCTGCACTGTTGAGGGCAGAGCAAAGTACTGCAGTGCGCAGGTGCCGGGAAAGGTCAGAGAGGCTGCAGCGTGAATACAAGAAGAGGACGTCATCGTAAGAAGATGGGAGGCCCCGGACCGCGACGCCCATCGGACCCGAACCGGACCGGGACCGCCCCTGGGTGAGTATAATCTAACCTCTTTTTCTCATCTTTCAGGGTACATCGGGGCCTTATCTACAGCATTACAGAATCCTGTAGATAAGCCCCTGATGCTGGTGGGCTTAGCTCACCTTTGATTTTGGGGGTGACAGGTTCCCTTTAAGTTTTAACTGGAGATAGGCTATATGTATACATTTTTTCTTTTTTCAGAAAACAATTGTGTGCCGCATGTGTAAAAAAAAAAAGTGCTTACATTTCCCCAATAAAGAAATATGGATCATTTGAGTAGATACGCTTACTGCTGTCACTCTCCATTTCAAGGTTTACAAGGTGCTATTACTTTGATTAGAAACCATATTATAACACTATATAATCTTTTTAACTTATCACCAAAATCTTTACATTCCGATAAAATTCCAATAAAAAAATCTAAACACATTGCAACAATATATACATAATGGTTTACTCTAATAATTATTAAATTAACGCAATTAGGCTTCATAAACCCAGCATTTTCCAAAACATTCCTAAAAAAATGTTTAGTTTTTTTTCTTTTTAGTCATATCTATTCCTCAAAGAGCTGGGAACCAGCTATAATAACAGCAAATATGCCTAGTCCTACAATGAATTGTTCTATAACAACATTATTGAAGAACGCCATAGACTTGACATACCATAAATAGTGTAGAAAATGTAGTTATGTTTAAGTAGAATGTCAACTTTAAAATATAAAACTATAAAATACTGAAAATATGGTTTGGTTGGTCACCAAGTATACTAAAATGTGTGCATGTGCTCTCATGTCAATGAGACTTTGCTGGACATGTTCAAACTCCTTAAAACTCCAGTAAAAAGCAACACCCTGTGCTGTGCGTACTGGAAGGTACAAGAGGGCGGAGTGTGACATGAGGATTCAAAGGACACCAAACATAGACGTTTGGTTCGCCCACTCAGACGCTATATTGTATCAGATTTTCTACTTTTACACAGATAATGAACATCATGAAGTCTTATTGCTACCCATTGCATATGTTTTCACTTTTAGTATAACAGTGCCTTAAAAGGCATTTTCTGGCTTCGGAACCCATCTCCAATTTAATGTTTGTTTAAAAAAAACAACAAACAAACTAAGTTTTACCCACCCTTCCCAGGTCCAGCACCGAGTCCCCGCTGCGGCTCCCAGTGCCTGTTATTGTCTGCAGCGCTGATGGAGTGTTGATAGCACTGCAGCCAATAACTGAGCTCAGACGGGAATGTTGATAGCACTGCAGCCAATAACTGAGCTCAGACGGGAATGTTGATAGAACTGCAGCCAATAACTGAACTCAGACGGGAATGTTGATAGCACTGCAGCCAATAACTGAGCTCAGACGGGAATGTTGATGGCACTGCAGCCAATAACTGAGCTCCGACGAGAATGTTGATGGCACTGCAGCCAATAACTGAGCTCAGACGGGAATGTTGATAGCACTGCAGCCAATAACTGAGCTCAGACGAGAATGTTGATAGCACTGCAGCCAATAACTGAGCTCAGACCAGAATGTTGATAGCACTGCAGCCAATAACTGAGCTCAGACGGGAATGTTGATAGCACTGCAGCCAATAACTGAGCTCCGACGAGAATGTTGATGGCACTGCAGCCAATAACTGAGCTCAGACGGGAATGTTGATAGCACTGCAGCCAATAACTGAGCTCAGCGGCCGTGCTCAAGTTAAAGGCTCGTCCAAAGGACGGTAGGTAAAAAAACCTGTTGTTTGTTTTTTAAAGCAAACTTTAACCAAGATAAGGGTTATTTCAAAACTGGAGAACCCCTTTAAGACATGTGAAGCTAAATAGATGCTTATTTTCTAGGTTTTAAAACGTGGCGTAGAGGAGGCCAAAGTATAAAGGATGGAGAATAGAACCTGCATATTAAATCCAGGGTTCTCGTGAAGGTACTCTGGGACAGACTGTAAAAAGTCTTCCAAATTTTGCATTGTAGCTAGGGCTTCCAGGTAGCATATCACCACTGAACTGCTGAAGGAAGGCCGAGTACTTTTTACATGACCAGCTAATGAAGCAGAATTGGGATATAGTGCTTGGGCAGTAACGGTATCTGAAGGTAAACCATACGCAGAAATCAAACTGACCAACATTCTGAGCAGGAGAAAAGCACTAAATTCTAGCTTTTGCTTATCAGAGAGTTGAATGACATTTTTGTGAAAATCCTCAATAGTTTCGTCCAATTGAACTATTTCGAAAAGTTCATTTTTGAGTTGTGCAGAAGAGACATAATCCAGCGGAAACTTCCCCTCAGAATCTTGCTGCTTTAAAATGATCGCTCCTGCAACGACAAAGAGATTGATCATGCGGGGAGCATTATGGAACCAAGACTTTACCAAACCATACAATTTTACCTGAAATGTGAACTACACATCCCTATTCTCTGTACACCATAATAAGGCAGATTGGCTATTTAGGCTGACAGAGTTTGCCGACAACCCCTATAAAAACCTGAAATAGCAGCCAAATGTTTGACATCTTACAACATATACTGTACCTATCTACATGTATGTGGCTACGACAAGTAGAATGGAATCTTTTTTTTTTTTAATTTAAGTAGGTTTTTATTAAGAATAAACATTACATTATCCACCATATTTCAAAATGTTACATACAAAATTTTCCAGTTTTAGAAACCCCCAACATTCCCAATAAATCCCACCCAGCCCCCAAAGGACAGCTCATCTCCATTAGAACTTCTCTATCAAAATATTAATGAATTAATGAATCTTTAGTCCACTCAACTCACTTAAGGCCGCCTAATCATCCAGCAATTTTCACCAGTCAAAGGCCTTTAGCTTCCCGTTCCCTTTACCTACCCTACCCCAATTCAATCCACGGAGACCACATTTTATCAAACGTTTCTGTTTTCCCGCGAGAATGGAATCTTTAATGTTTACAATGACGGCAGCTTGCGGCAAATAACAGAATATAAGTAACTAATATAATGTCACTGCAAGAGGAGTGTTGTGTGCTAAAAGAACATTTTAGAGAGAAGTGACGTACACATCAATGATCATGTAATAAAGACCATTAACAAGTGTTATGTTAGTATTTGGGACATCAAATATGCAAAAATGGTATAAAAGCTGCACAAGAATTTCCAATGAATTTTCCGCACGCTGGACAGACCAATCACCAGATAGTGACAGTGCCAGAGATGAGTCTGCAAACTGGTGCGAGATGAACTTGATGAATGCAAGTTCAACTAGATCTCCTCCCATAGGATAAGAAAATCATCCCTTACCAATTCTTCACATCAGCCCATAAAAAAGAAAAAGAAAAAACCCCACTGCACCACTGCTTCTTCCTACAGAGGAGCAGCGTCTAATCTAATATCGGCGGCTGCATCACTGAGACTGATTGAAGAGCAGCCCGGTATTGGCTCCAGTTGTCTCTGTTGATAAATAAAACACCTAGAAGACAGACAAACACTCTTCAATAAATCCCAGCCATGGGGAACGAAGACGCCTGAGCGAGACGGTGACACACACATCAAGTGGCCTTTAGAGGGCAGGAGAAGTCTACGAAAAGGAGAGCAGGAACCGACAATGGAGATTTAAGGGCCAGAAAATGCGTCCTGTGGTAGCTTAGAAGAGATTTCAACTGGCACCATGCAACCATAGAAGAGGTGAAAATCATTACAGTCTTGTCAACAACGTATACAAATTGTCACTAACATCTCGCAATCATGCAACACACATTAGCCTACACCAATGCTTTATCCAATGCTAGGAATACACAAAACAACTGCAATTTTACATCAAGACGACATTTTATGCCGTAAAATAGATAAAAAAAATTATATATATATATATATATATATATATATATATATATATATATATATATATATATATATATATATATATATATATACACATACACACACACACACACATCAGCCTACACTAATGCCTCATTCAATGGGACAGGAAGACACAAAACAATTGCAACTTTGTATCTAGAAGAGATTTTAAGCTGTAAAATTGAGGAAAAAAATATATATATACACACACACTCATATATATATATATATATATATATATATATATATACATACACACACACATATATGTGTATATATATATATATATATATATATATATATATATATATATATATATATATATATATCGTTGCCTTGATGTAGACGATCTTAGTTATGCCATACTTGGGAGTGGTTCAATACAGAGTTACAATTTAATTTATGAAAAGATAAATTCTTAAAATCAGCAAAACACAAAAGTCTAAAGGAGTGTAAAATGAAATATAAAAATAAATATATGTGTATATATATATGTATGTATATGTATATATATATATATATATATATGCACACGTTATACAGTAAAACTCAGTAAGGGTGCGTTTCTGTTTCCTTACCCCCGTGCCGAAGTAGCATTTTGCCAATCTCGGTGTGTCCGTTTTGTAGAGCATCGTGTAGGGGAGTCACACCATCCACATGACTGAGCAAGTCGACTTCTGGGCAGCGCTGCAAGATTTCGCGGACACATTCTGCGCTGCCATGGTTACAAGCCTCATGTAACGGTGTCCAGCCTGCATTGTCTGGGATATAAATCAGCAACAATTAAAAGAGAATCCATCTAAAACACTGTACACAGCCTACATTATGGAGAGAGGAAAAGAGAAAAAATAAATAAAAGGCAGCAGAACTTCGCTGTGTGCACGGTCTGTGATAAACAATCATAAGAGAAACCAAGGATAGAGGAGGAAAATCAATATTGTCAGTATCACTGCTCATCTTAGCACATGGTGCACACTTTAAAAAACTAATCTGGCTCCTACCAGTTTGAATTCAATACTAGAAGACAGAAAAACACAACAGGAAGCTTCTGTCAGAGTTTAACAGGAGGAGAAAAAGAAACCAACAGAATCGCTCACCTTTTGCATTAATATCATTTCCAGGAATGGAGAGCTGGACGTGCAGCCTCTTGACATTGTTGCTTCGGCAAGCTTTATGCATGGCTGTTTCTCCTGTCACATAAAACGCATTGGTACATTAACTGGTGGCAAGGTGTATAAAGCGGCCTATCGGACAAATCCAAGTGCCATTTTATGATCAGGAATTTTTGATTAAAGCAGAAATAAATAAATAAATCACAGTCCAAAGCCGGTGCCAATGATGTATAGTAAAGTGAGCAGTCAGACTGCAGCCCAGTGCCTGCCTAGCTGTCGGATTGTCTCCCCTAATCCTCCTCCTTTAGCTTTTAAAGCTTCTATGACTTACAATAAAAACTCAAAATGAACAGTGAACTCCAAAAACACTCGGTTTGGAGGCAATAAAAGTTTAGAGTGTGCAGTTGCCCTTCCCTTAAAATTATTCATGAACCTCTATTACACGAGTCGTCCTTTTACACAGCATTTATAGCTTAATTCAAATGAATGTCTCTGGCCAAGCACGAGTGCCTCCACACAGTAAGGGATAATTCACAATTTCAGATCCTTCAGCAGATGGTTTGCTGCTCCTCGGTAAGCTGCCTTGACTACAGAGACACGCTGCGAATAATGTGCAGAGAAGGGGACAATATAAATCTAGACATTTAAAATGAACGCTGAAATGACAAGCCCGCTAGAATTTACTGCTGTTTTCTGTATTCAGCCAATAGCTGAGGAAGAAAACTGGACGGCACGGGATGAGAGTATAGCTCCAGCACTATGGAGAAGAAGTGCACTGCTCCAAGAAAAAAGTATGTGAACCCTTCACCATGCCTTATATTTCTACACTGATCACTGATTATCTATATTTATGACTTGGAAAAGAAACTCAACAAAACTAATATTATATATATTAATATATGTTGATTATAATACCAGATAGCAATCTTCCTTGGATTTCAGCACTGCTCCAATTGTCTTCTCACTCACGTGACTTCTATTCCGACTCTCCGGATCACACTATGCTCTAAGTTGCTTTTACATTGTAAGCCTACAGGGTCTCGTTCTGATGCTCTACAGGTTTACCTTGTAAAAGTGATTTCCAGCTCACACATAGGCCCAGTTCATCAAGACCAACGTTATTCATGCCAATGTTGATGAGATGTGCTGGAATCAGAGGCTCCCGATTCATGAAGAGTGTACACCAAGGTGTGTGCCTTGCCTCTATTCCTATTCCAGTTCCTGGTGGTGTAATATTTGTGGCATACACACCTTTTCTGAAAGGCAACAGAGGCTGTAACACCATTAAGCAAGAGGCACCACTAACCAAACACCATAAAGACCAAGGAGCTCTCAAAACAAGTCAGGGACAAAGTTATTGAGAAGTACAAGCTATAAAAAAAAATCCCGGTCTCTGATGATCCCCTGGAGCACCATCAAATCCATTATCATCAAACAGAGAGAACATAGTAACACAACAAACCAGGCAAGAGAGGGCCATCCACCAAAACTCTCAGCCCGGTCAAGGAGGCTATTAATCAAAGATGTAGTACAGAGACCAAAGGTAATCCTGAAGAAGCTGCAGAGTTCCCAAGCAGACACTGGAGTATCTGTCCATAAGGCCACAATAAGCCATGCACTCCATAGAGGTGGCCTTTATGGAAGAGTGGGCACAAAAAACCCTTTACTTACATACAAAAATTGTAAGGCACGTTTTGCGTTTGCTAAAAGACATGTGGGAGACGCCCCAAATGTATGGAGGAAGGTGCTGGGGTCAAACTTTTTGTCCACCAAGGTAGAGGCTATATCTGGCGCCAAACTGACACAGCTCATCACCCCAAGAACACCATCCCCACAGTGAAACATGGTGGTGGCAGCATCATGCTGTGGGGATGTTTTTCAGCAGCAGGGAGAGGGAAAATGGACCAAGGCAAGGGGAAGATTGACGGTGCGAAATACAGGGATATTCTTGAGCAAAACCTGTTTCAGTCAGTAAGTGATTTGAGACTGGGAGGGAGATTAATTTTTCAACAAGACAATGACCCAAAGCATACTGCTAAACCAACACTTGAGTGGTTTAAGGGGAAACATGTAAATGTTTTGAAGTTGCCTAGTCAAAGTCCAGACCTTAATGCAATTGAGAATCTGTGGTCAGACTTGAAGACTGCTGTTCACCAGAGGAAACCATCTAACTTGAAGGAGATGGAGCAGTTTTGCCTTAATGAATGGGCAAAAAGCCCAGTCGCAAAATGTTGAAAGTTCATAGGCTTATCCAAAGTGACTTGCAGCTGTAACTATAGCAAAAGGAGGACTACAAAGTACTCACTTTAGGGGGGTGATGCACACTGAAGTTTTCAGTTATTTTGTCCTATTTGTTGTTTGCTTTACAATAAAAAGAGAACCAAATGTTCACAGTTGTAGGCATGTTGTTTACATGAACTGATGCAACCACTCAAAAAAACTGTGAAATTCCAGGTTGTTAACTAGCAAAACACGTAAAATGTCAAGGGATGGGGGTGTGTTAATAATTTTGCAAGCCACTGTATATATCTATGATACAAGTTTGGATCAGGAGACCTGTATTCACACTGGGCAATGTAGTCCTTATATACAAACAATGAAATATACCAGTGTGAACCCAGCCTAAACCATGCCTTGAGGCACATCACTTTTAGAAGGCATGTTATAGAGGCACATGAAGCCAGAAATAGCTATAAAGCATTGCTAAAGACCTGGTATACTTCAAACCAAAGTTGGACAAACTGTCTACAACTAGAGAATATGATTGTTGCTACTCCCTCCCTACTTCCTTGGAGTGTGTGCGATCCTGTTAAGATCACTCTCAAAGCACACAGAGCAATCCTGAAAGAGATGAGATAAAACCCAAAAGTAACAACAAGAGACTTTAAGGTACCTTCACACGAAGCGACGCTGCAGCGATAGCGACAACGATGCCGATCGCTGCAGCGTCGCTGTTTGATCGCTGGGGAGCTGTCACACAGACCGCTCTCCAGCGGCCAACGATGCCGAGGTCCCCGGGTAACCAGGGTAAACATCGGGTTGCTAAGCGCAGGGCCGCGCTTAGTAACCCGATGTTTACCCTGGTTACCAGCGTAAAAGTAAAAAAAACAAACAGTACATGCTCACCTGCGCGTCCCCCAGCGTCTGCTTCCTGACACTGACTGAGCTGCGGCCCTAACAGCACAGCGGTGACGTCACCGCTGTGCTTTCACTTTCACTTTAGGGCCGGCGCTCAGTAAGTGTCAGGAAGCAGACGGCAGGGGACGCGCAGGTGAGTATGTACTGTTTGTTTTTTTAACTTTTACGCTGGTAACCAGGGTAAACATCGGGTTACTAAGTGCGGCCCTGCGCTTAGTAACCCGATGTTTACCCTGGTTACCAGTGTAAAATATCGCTGGTATCGTTGCTTTTGCTTTCAAACACAACGATACACGGCGATCGGACGACCAAATAAAGTTCTGGACTTTATTCAGCGACCAGCGACATCACAGAAGGATCCTGATCGCTGCTGCGTGTCAAACTAAACAATATCGCTAGCGAGGACGCTGCAACGTCACGGATCGCTAGCGATATCGTTACAAAGTCGTTTCGTGTGAAGGTACCTTTACTAAAGTCCTTTAAACTGTAAGGAGCATGGTGGTTTGGGGCTGCACCTTATAATCTTTAAAGTGGTTATCCAAGACTATATATATATATTTTTTACTACGGGCCTAAGAACTAACAGGCAGGTAGCTGCTAACTACCTGTCTGTTGTGCCGGAGTCGGCGAAGAACGATCACAGACCGCTCCTGCTGACGATCCAGTGGCTTCCGCTGACATCAAGTTGACAGAGCAGCAGCTTCTCTAAAGGTACCTTCACACGAAACGACTTTGTAACGATATTGCTAGCGATCCGTGACGTTGCAGCGTCCTCGCTAGCGATATCGTTTAGTTTGACACGCAGCAGTGATCAGGATCCTGCTGTGATGTCGCTGGTCGCTGAATAAAGTCCAGAACTTTATTTGGTCGTCCGATCGCCGTGTATCGTTGTGTTTGAAAGCAAAAGCAACGATACCAGCGATATTTTACACTGGTAACCAGGGTAAACATCGGGTTACTAAGCGCAGGGCCGCGCTTAGTAACCCGATGTTTACCCTGGTTACCAGCGTAAAAGTAAAAAAAACAAACAGTACATACTCACCTGCGCGTCCCCCAGCGTCTGCTTCCTGACACTTACTGAGCGCCGGCCCTAAAGTGAAAGCACAGCGGTGACGTCACCGCTGTGCTGTTAGGGCCGGAGCTCAGTCAGTGTCAGGAAGCAGACGCTGGGGGACGCGCAGGTGAGCATGTACTGTTTGTTTTTTTTACTTTTACGCTGGTAACCAGGGTAAACATCGGGTTACTAAGCGCGGCCCTGCGCTTAGCAACCCGATGTTTACCCTGGTTACCCGGGGACCTCGGCATCGTTGGTCGCTGGAGAGCGGTCTGTGTGACAGCTCCCCAGCGATCAAACAGCGACGCTGCAGCGATCGGCATCGTTGTCGCTATCGCTGCAGCGTCGCTTCGTGTGAAGGTACCTTTAGCCTCTGCTCTGTTGATGGATGGTGACTGCCGATATCATGCTGATCGACAGTCAGCTCCCCACTGCCTAACTGCGGGTAGTCGGCAGTCAATCAGTATGATCATAGAATGGTAGAGTTGGAAGGGACCTCCTGGGTCATCTGGTCCAACCCCCTGCTCAAAGCAGGATTCACTAAATCATCTCAGACAGATGTCTGTCCAGCCTCTGTTTGAAGACTTCCATGGAAGGAGAACTCACCACCTCTCGTGGCAGCCTGTTCTACTCATTGATCACCCTAACTGTCAAAAAGTTTTTTCTAATATCTAATCAGTGTCTCTTTCCTTGCGCAAATGTCTGCAGTCATGCCCCGTCAACAGAGAAGCCTGGAAGATGAAGAGCTTATTTGTAGATGTGGAGCAGCTGAATTACGGGCAGGAACGTTCAGTAACCGCTCTGAGCAGGTGTGGGGTAGAACAGGCAGGTAGTTGCCTCAGTCAACAACTACCTGCCTGTTAATTGTTTTGGCCCATACTAAAAAAAATTAAAAAATTGCGTTGGGTAAATCGTTAAGGTAACAATGAATTAATAGCTGTATAACAATATTTTATAGAAGGATTTAAGAGCAGACTTAAATGACCTCAAGCAAGGGTTGGGCAACACGACAATAACCAAGTGAAAATGTAAACATTTTCCTAATTTCTTTCCAGACCTCAGGGTGCAGCCAAGTTTGCTTACAAATGTTGGAGAAAATATCGATTTCATGGATCCTCTCCAAGAATGGATGTGGTGCATCAAACAGGTTAGATCATGTGCCCTACGATATTAAGAAAATGTACCTCTCCATTTGCATTAGCTAACAATTTCTAAATGCAATGTAGGCCCTTTTTCCTAGCCAGATGAATGTAATAAAAGCTGAATTCATTTGGGATACATTTGATTGTTTAATAAAAATTGCGATGCTTTAAAGTGTATAGCGTATATTCACCAAGATTGTTCCATCACTTGTCCAAAGATCCAGAGTTTAAAAACAATGATTAATGTCAACTATTAAAATCCATTAAAAAAACAAAAAACGTTGTGTTTGTTACATGTTTCGAAACACTTAGACTCTACGTTTTTTTTTTCATTTTTGTATGGATTGATTTTAATAGTTGAAATAAGTCTCTTTTTTAAAACTCTGAATCTTTAAACAAGTGCTAGAACAATTATTTTATATATGCTCAACTAACGGGACAGACTGCCTGCTTCATTCCGTGCATCACCAAATATGCCAGGACAGACTGAAAACGGAGTTTGTTCTCAAATCTAATCCCTGTTAGAACTGTGTGGTACATGGGGAGCTTAATTCTCAAACTTCACCTTTGGCGGAATTAACGTAAAAACCCCAAAAAGTTCATAAGCGTGAATAAGTAACAATAGGGATTAAAGGTTTATGGTTTGGCCATGAAAAGTATAATATTTGAATAAAGGGCAAGTTTAACCTCGCTGTGGCCAACTGTGGTATCATAATAAATAACTTTGTCTTTAATGGATCTTACATTGGCTCTAGAACTATATCACATAGGACGGATGACAAGGGAAACACCTGTCTTCTACCCCTCTGAATGGATGCTTCAAGAAGGGCCTCTTAGGAAAATTAAGATTTTTGGTAATCACCGTAAAATCTGTTTCTCGGTAGTCTTCATTGGGAACACAGGGAACCACAGGATAGTCTGCTTTCACCTGAAGGCTGGCAGTATTATTACATCCTAAATGAAAATCTGTCCCTCCCCAGCAGACTACACCTTGCCTGCTAGGCTCCCTCAGTTTAGTGAGAAAGCAGTAGAAGCAAAAAGCCATTAAAGTATTTGGAAAAATAATTCACTTACACCCTGACAGAGGAAAACAACATAAATGCATGCCCAACGATGGGTGGGTGCTGTGTTCCGCAATGAAGACTACAGAGAAACCAATTTTACGATACCAAAAATTTTAATTTCTCGTCCACTTCATTGGGGGATACAGAGAACCATGGGACGTCCTCTAAAGCTGTCCCTGGGGTGGGAAAATAAATAATATACTGTTACTACCAAATTCTGCACTCTTGCTCAGGCCAAAGCCTGAGTAACTGCCGCCTGCAAAATCTTCCTACCAAGACTTGCATCTGAAAAAACACAGGTGTGGAGCCTGTAAAACTTAGAGAAGGTATGTACTGATAACCAAGTAGCTGCTTTATAGAGTTGCAAGACAGATGCATGACGGTAAACCGGCCAGGAATCCCCCACTGCCCATGTAGAGTGAGCTTTAACTCTAAAAGGAGGCACCCTGGTCTGTGCCTTATAGGACGGAATGGTGACTGTTTTAATCCAACAAGCCATAGTTGCCTTAAGAGTCGGCCAGGCTCCTGCGAGGGTCGTCTGGTATGACAAACAAACAGGATCTTCTAATGTTTCGGTGGCTGATAAATAACACTGTACATCCCTGACAACATCTAATTTATGCAGAGCGTTCTCAATTGGATGACAAGATGCAAGGCAAAAAGAAATCAAGACAATGTCCTCGTTAAGGTGAAAAGTCAAAACCACCTTGAGGCGGAAGGACGGAACAGGTCTCAACAATACCTTATCTTGGTGCAGGATAAGGAGGATAAGGTAAGGAGCGCGACAAGAAAGAGCCGCAAGCTCCGATACTCTTCTAATAGACTAGAGGAAAGCTACATTATAAGTAAGATATTGAAAAATATACAGCTGAGGGCTCAAGGAGTATAGTCCAAAAAGAACACTTTTATTGAATTAAGTTAAAATTTACAACAAAAATACAGAGACTGCTAGGCAGAATACAGGGAAATACAGGTGCGTAGTACAAAAAAGTACCTGCCAAAATTGCTACAAGAGCTTTATCAGTATCTATTTGCACAAATATATCAAAATTTTAGGCTATATCAAATTAACCAACTGCCAAATAGATACAAATAGCTATACAACACTTATTCAGTCAAAATAACACAGGCAGGAAAAATTCCTAATAATAATTTGCAGAGTGGAGTATATAAAAAGTATATTAAGGCATTGAGACTAAAGTGCAAATGTTTAACTGCAAAGAACCAGGCCTGAGAGGCTCTAAGGCATGGGATTACTTACATGTGGCTATGTTTTGTCTGGATAAACCCCGTTTCTGAGCTCCAATACACTGATCAGAAGGAGTCGATCCTGACTGTTGCAGGATTCCAGAACCGACAAGCGGCGGAAGATAACCCCCATCCGATAAAGTTGTTACCCCTGGTCAGAACCCGTCACTGGATGGGGCGGAAGAAGCAACCCTGGATTAATAGGGGCAATGTCAACCACCACCTGAGAAACTGGCGACAGCGAAATGGAAGGAGGACTAGACAGTCAAGAGATGTATCAACCGGTCCCAAGAGGTCAACAGTGTGTTCTGCAGGGGGTCTTGAATGAAATTGTGCAAACGGGACTGCTTCAAACATTGCTACTATTTTCAAAACTGGAGAGAATGTCTCTCTGGCCGCTTCAGAATTTGGACAGAGGATTGTGGCGCTAGCCTCTTCTCCTCTGGAAGGAAGACTGACACTATACTAGAACAATCTGCAAACTCTCCAGATTCTGGAAAAAGGAAGGCACCAGAATATCGTCCACGTAGGGAATTACCATCAGCCCCCTCGTCTAAAGTAAAGCCATAACTGAGGACAGAACCTTCGTAAACACCCTGGGCGCTGTCACCAGCTGAAAGGGAAGCGCTCTGGACTGAAAGTGATCATGGCTGACTGAAAAGCAAAGAAGTAGCTGATGAGCTGGTATGCTAGGTAAATTAAAAAAGGGGCGTCTTGAATGGTCTATTGAGGACAGAAACTACCCGACCTCCAAGGATGCAGCAGTTGACCAGAGCGACTCCACCCGGAAGTGAAGCAGCCGCACCTATTTGTTCAGCCATCTTAGATTCAGAATGGGTCGTACCAAACCTTTATGAGGATGACAAACAAATTTGGGTAAAACCCTCTAAAGAGTTCTGAAGGAGGAACCCTCATGATTACTCCTGCTTAAAGCAGGGATGCTATGACTTGACAGAAACTAGCTATTTTACTGGGGGAATGAGATCTGAAAAAACTATCTCGTGGAAGAGCAACAAACTCTGTCCTGTAGCCAGGAGAGACAATCTCTCTGATCCATTAATCGCTGACTGCCCCCACCCACGCCTCCCTGAAGAGAAGGAGGAGACCACCCACTCGGCAAGAATCCCCGAGTGGGGCTGCCTCCTCTACTAACTCTGGAACCAGAGGGTTTACCACTCAAACCGAGGGAACGCAGAATGATTTCCTTGATCTTTGGGAGACACTGGATCTGATCTGATGGCTGGGATCCTCTGGTGCTGGAAGCTGACAAAAAAGATGGAACTACAAAGCCCCTCATCTTCAAAATGGACGGCTGGGCCTGGCCTGGAAAAGCAGCAATGATCTAGTCCAAATTAGTACCAAACAGAAACGACCCCTGGAAAGGTAAACCTGTAAGAGACTTTTTTGAAGCCAAATCTGCTCTCCATACTTTAAGCCATAAGATGATCTGATCCGCAGTATGCCCTAGCTCCGCCTCCTGTGAACCAGCCAGAATACTATGCCGTAAATGTTTCGCTCAAGCAGTAAATGCCCAGGTTAGCCAAGTAGCAGCTAAAACAGAGCAGAGGGCAAAGCCCGATGATTCAAAGGTGGACTCAGCCACAGACTCTATATCGCTGTCTGCAGAGTCTCTAAGTGCCACTACTTCAGCAAGAGGTAAGGTAATGGTCCTAGATAGGCGAGAATCTACCACAGGTGAAGTGGACCAGGATGCCACCTACTGTACTGGAAATAGGTATAAATAGGCTGAAAACGACTGTCAGGGGTTCCCATGCCTTCTGTAGTAGTTCCCCAAATTCCTCGTGATTAGAAAAAGACCTAGCCACGCACTTGCGTCTCCTAAAGAACCCCGTTTCACTGGAGGGTCATCAGACTTTAAACCACCTTCCTCAATTTCCCTGTCCAATATGGGTCTAACACAGACTCTGAGAGTTGCGGCGAGTGTACTTCTTGAGAGGGGGAGAAAGATCTTTGACATCTTCCCCCGAAAGGGTGATAATGGAGGATGAGGTAAAGCGAGGTTGGATCACGATCGAGACCGGCCATACTGAGACAGCGTGGTAGGAGGGTCTGATTCACTCACAGCGGTGGTCGGAGCTCCCAGGGAAACAGACGCCATTAGCAAACGCTCCACAACAGTAACCAGCATTATGGACACCCTGGTTAGTTCGGCTATTGACTGGGCTAGATCATGAGCCCGAGCAGGCAGGGCTATATTCTCTACACTAACATTATAGAGGTCCCATGAGCAGGTTTAAGCAGGGAGGATGGCGGAGGAGTACAAGAGGTACAGAAGGCCACCAATAGCCCTGAGAAAAACTTATTATTACAGACTAAACATGCATGATAAGTGACTAGTGCGAGCTGCGCCTATGGGCGTGCACAGTCTTCTTTCGGTTCAACAATTGCAAGAGCCAGGGAGTGAGGAACAAACAGCAGGGAGCAGTGCTTTAAGAAAAGTTGCTGAGGAGAATCAAATATGAGAAACCAGATGTCAACAGCCTACCCTGTCACCGGTCCCAGAAAAGCACAACTGTGTTTTAGCTGTCAGTTGCTCTCCTGTGAGTGCCAGAAGCAGGATGGCACCAGTGAGGATCCCACACACCCACCATATTAAAAATACTGCCGCACTATATAGCACTGCTGGAAAAGAAAGTTGTGGGCGCCGGATAATGCGGCTGATAGGTTGACGCGTTTGGCTGCACTGAATGGAGACGGCACACCAGAGAATCTGAGTGACCAGCAGCGCGACAGAAGATTAACTACAGCACTGTCTCAACAGCAGTAGCAGCAATGCTAGCCCCATAAGACTGCCACGCAAGGGCACAGGCAGCGTCACCGAGCAACGGCTGCACAGCGGTCCACCCCACTTGGTAATTGCACAACCCCAGAGAGAGAAGCGGATGATACCTTAAGACCAACAGAGCGGATTGAAACAGAACCCCACAGAGCAGCATATTGCCTAGTGCGCCGGGTAGATCATCGGAACTCCCACAATCATGAGTTTTCACAAAAAACAATAAATACATAGGTATTGCTAATATTCAGACTGAGTTCAACATAACCTTTCCTGTACCTTAGTGTCTTTTTTCAGTTCTAGCTGCACCCCTCCTGCCACCTCCGTGCATCCTACTACATATAGCTGAATGGGTGGTCCTATACCGATAAAACTACATTTCCCAGAGGCGCTTACTTCTCCTCAGTAATGTACACCACTTCCTCTGTCCTTTATGTGCTCTTGACTATTCACAATTCTCCGAGTTCTAATCAAGTTACTCTAAAACTCACCTTATGCTTCTGTGCCCTCTCTACTCCTGTAAAGTACCCTGCCTGACCAAATTTATCTTCTGCCATGTACACCAGTATAGCCGCATGTGTGGTTTTACATCAATGTTACCTGGATTCTAGCAAAGCTCAATTCTCCTGCACTCCTCCACAATGAAGCATGTAATTACTAGGCAATACAGAGCGGACCCTGCTGCTGAGATCAGTCATGAGAAATGATAAATGCTGCTCTGTTGATGCAAATAGCAGAGGATTATGGTGTCAACATATAGATTGGTGGGTTTGCGACTGCTGGAATCTGCACTGATCGGCAGAATGAGAAACTTTCATCCTTGTTAGAATGAAGCAGCAGTGTGCTTGCTTGATCAACGAGCCATTCATTCCTTATGGGGCTGCTGGGAACAAGAATATGAGTACAGTGCTGGGCAGCCCCATAGGAAATAAATGGGGAGGCATTTGGGCAAGAACTCTGCTGCTCCCTTCTAATGACAAAAAATCCCCATCAGGAATAAAAGTTCAGCAAATTGGTGCAGGTCCTAGCAGTCAGACACCTATCAATTAACATGGGAGAAGTAAAAACTTGAAGAACCCCTTAAACTGCAGTAGAACATCCACGATAGTTCACGCATGATTGATTTTTTTGTTTTTTTCTGAAAATTCATCAGTTGCACTATTTTAATAGCATATATACTCCACAAAAAAAAAATTCTGCTGCAGCTCTGTTTATCACATCGGTGCAGGGTTAATACTGCATCATATTGTTCTTAGAGTCTAATGTCACTCATGATATAATTACACATAGAAAAGGCATTTAATGAAAGCACATTCACCAAGTACTGAGGAAGTTCTCGACTTCAGTGTCTTGTGTATGTGTTGGGTCAATGCAGTCCATGGGCATCAACAGAGAGTAAATGAAGCCAAGGGTGATGTGGTCTGGGCTCGGTGCCTGAAGTAAAGCAGTCTGTATGTGACATCTCAGCAGACTAACAAGACACAGCCTTTGTTCACAGAATGTCTAGGCCTGACACAGATAGACGGCATTATACTACCAAATCAGATGATGGCTACAACTCTTATCAGGACAGATGCGGCACCAATGTTGTTGTGGGAAAGCAACCCAAAATTGCATATAAATATGATATTTTAATGTCAAACATAGGCACTACTCTACATTAGAGTGAGCTTACAAGCACTGTCAACCTCTCAACACCTTTACATAAAGAATTACAACTATACAAATACATTGTATTAGTCAGTATTGTCCAGAGCAGCATTCACAGTTAGTAAAGCGGGTATCTGGGACATTTCATAAAAACAAGAAATGTACCTAAGCACTAACAAGCAGTTAATTGCAGTTTACCTGCCTGTTGTGCCTGGTGCCGTTCTTCACCGGCACAGAACGCCGGGATTCAGAAGCCTCTGTTGACGTGACTTTGTGCTGACGAAGTGCTCACTTCTTTGCTGGTCCACTCTTTAGACGGGGCGGGACTTCCAGCGTCATTCTGATTGACAGCCAGATCCCCGCTGCCTAATTGGGGTTGCCAGCTGTCAATCTGACTGACCTCGGAAGTCCCATCCCGTCGTGTCAGCAGAGGGAACTGAATGGCAGCAGAAGTCTGTACCTGCTCTGTTTCGAGGAAGAACGGCACAGGACACAACAGGTAGGTAAGATGCAATTAGTGCTTAGATACATTTTTTTTTAAGTCCCGGATACCTCCTTTAAGAGAAGAAATTTCCCAGAATACCCTGCTGGCTCAGTGTCTTTACAGAACGTTCTCTGGACTGAACATTTACTAATCAAACTATATTGTCAGCGGAGCAAAATTCCTTCACCCTGCTCTGGACTCAAATTATCTATCATCTAAATATTATATTTAATGTGATTGTCTGGGACTTAAACTGGACATATGTTGGAATAGTAGCTGCAGAGCAAACTAAATATTTGTTTTATTTTTTAATTTTACCTCTCAGTTTCTTGTAAAGTTTAGGTTATTATTGATAAGTCCAACAGGGTGTTACCAAAGATTCTTCTCTAGGGGCTAGTACTTTATCCCTTGTATGAGGTTGACCAATCCGAAGCAGGAAGCGTCATGTAGGCAAAAGAAAAATGTACCCCGAAAAGGTCAGAAGGATATGCCTTCTCGTTTTGAGACATGTAAGTCCAGACAGCCATGATTTCAGCCCTGATCCTTTTATGTACCCTGTAGAGTACAGCAGAGCAGAGTGTGAGTACAAACAACTACAGCTTTCAGCAATGTGGCAGGGGTCAAAGCTGACAGCACTGCGAGGAGAGCTACAGAGGTGTTTGTAGTGACATATACCTCAGATCAACACTCCCCCCACACTAACTGCTGTGAGATGAATGCTGTTGGAGGTGTTTGTAATCACAACCAAGTCTTCTCTACTCTACCCATTAGGTGCAGAGATCAAGGCTAAAAGCAAGGCTGTGTCATTATATCTCATACAGGAGATATGGACTTATCATAAAGTATAACCTACATTTTACAAACTATTATCTTCCCAATGTAGAGGTGAAATGAAAGAATAAAAACTATGTTTTTTTCAGCTCAGCAGAAACTATTCAACAGTGTGGACAAATTAACATACTAAAACTGGAAAAAGGTTCTCTTTAAAGGTATTTTTCACTTTCTGGAAAGTGGACCCCAGATGTTCTAAGACATCTAAAGTAACAAACATGGCAGGTAATTGCCCTCTCCAGGTCTAGAGCAGGTTTCTGGTCGCTGCCAATGTCTCGGCATTTTGGCTGCAACGCTCAGGTCACACTGACATTGCTCATCACTGCCCGATCTATTCACTGAGCTCAGGGGCTTGTGCCCTCTTAATTGTTAAGTACTAGTGATAAGCGAACGTGCTTGGATAAGGTGTTATCCGAGCATGCTCGGGTACTAGCTGAGTGTCTTCGGCTTGCTGAAATAATATGTTCGAATCCCCGCAGCTGCATGTCTTGCCTATCAAACAATCCAAATCAAACTAGCCCTCTAACAAAAACAATTGTATCAAAAGAAAAGGCATTTTTTACAACATAATAAAAATTCTTAAAGAATCTATGATAACTTAGAAGCTTATATCGTACCTCTTGTGTCTTGACCACTTCTGGATTCTTGACTGCTTCGAAGCTTCTGGATACACCTTGATGCCTCCATGGTTTGTCTTCTTCCTCTTAAATTTGCAACAATTCTGTTCAATTCAAGTATATTAATAAACATTTTATATTAAACCTATACACACAACGCAATTACAACAATTCAATGCCATTTTTTCTACAATACACATAAGGGGAAAAAAAAGCCTAACAAGTCACCCATAGGTCTATTGTAAAATAACAATAAAAAAAAAAACAGGTTCTGATGCTACATGGTAACAATGCAAAAATCTTCCAAACTTATACAGAAACTGAAGCCGATGCCCACAGCAACAATCCCAGGTTCCACTTTTTTATTTAACCTGTCAATGAAAACTGAGAACAAGAATAGGGTCACTATGGGCAACTTTTCTATCTTTCCTATTGCACAGATTTTATCCGAATTTGTAAACATAGCTCAAGGAAAAAAATCTAAAAAAAAAATAATAATAAACTTTGCAGACTGGAGGGGGTTAAACAATAAATTACCAGGTTTGACACATAACCTGGGACCGGCATTCACTTGACTACTGAAAGCTGTGTAAAACTTCTCCAGGATTGTTCTCACACAAACACGCACCTGCAGGCATGGATATTAGTTTAGGGTCATGAAGGGTTCGGAGACAGGTTATATATCCTGGGAAGAATCGGAATAGTTCCACACCTGTAAGCTATGACGCCACCTTACATCCTGCCTGCCGTCTGATGGAGAAGCATTCATTTATTCTATTGCACGTCTTGCCTGAAGATCTTAATTAGTAAAGAATGTGCACATGTCAGACACATCGGCAAATCCGCACCTGAAACCATGTATACGCTTTCTCCAGCTAAGCACCGGATACTTTACAACTTATTGTCCATGCACGGATGGTCGCTACAAGGGTTTCTATAGCTCTCATTCCTTCTTTACAGACTTATTCCACAATATATGTAAAGATCAAATATATACAAAATGCGATTATAAAAGTATGCATAAATAGTAGATTTCATCTTAGTGCCACATATAAATCAATATTTACCGCATACTTCCGCATTGGGAATAAACAGGACAAGTGCACAATGCCTGTTGCCTGCGCTCGCGAGCTAGCAGATACCTGCAGACGTGTCATCACCAGCAGAGCCAACGCGGGAGTGAGTGGAGCTGGATTACACCTTTAAAGATGAGTTTACACATTCAGGATTTGTCTGTATTTTATTAAAATTCCACAGCAAAATACACTGACACTATGATTTCGGCAACGATGTGCCAGCACTGGGCCGGTCACTCAGTAGGGCTACATTGAGCTTTTCGGTGTAGAATACAGAAAATGCTGTATATTGCACAAAGAGTTTCCCGCTATTACCTAGCTCCGGATGCAGAATGTTAGCGGATTTAAGGGGATATTCACACATTGTATATTAAGCCATGGATTTTGTTTGTACGTGGAGAATATGCAGCATGATACAGTACCAGTTAAATGGATGAGAACTCATCTAATCTCTGCAGAAATTGTGCAGAACACATCATGAATTTAATGCTTTGCTACTTGGGAAAAATATGGTTTCTGCTTTAAGAGAACAGCTGAGTATGGAGCCTTATTAGCAGACGTTTATTAGCATCCTGGATAGGACCTGTGCACAGTATATACCGTATGGGAATAAACATACTAGAAATAGGAGGAAACCAATATGGCTAAATAGAGCTGTAAGGGGCGCAATAAGTGACAAAAAGAAAGCATTTAGAGAACTAAAGGACGTCGGTAGTGATGAGGCATTAAACAAATACAGAAAATTAAATAAATTCTGTAAAAAGCAAATCAAGGCAGCAAAGATTGAGACAGAGAGACTCATTGCCAGAGAGAGCAAAAATAATCCCAAAATATTCTTTAACTACATAAATAGTAAGAAACTAAAAAATGATAGTGTTGGCCCCCTTAAACATAGTCTGGGTGAAATGGTGGATGAGGATGAGGAAAAAGCCAATATGCTAAATGACTTTTTTTCATCAGTATTTACACAAGAAAATCCCATGGCAGCCAATATGACTAGTGATAAAAATTCCCCATTAAGTGTCACCTGCTTAACCCAGCAGGAAGTACGGCGGCGTCTAAAAATCACTAAAATTGACAAATCTCCGGGCCCGGATGGGATACACCCCCGAGTACTGCAGGAACTAAGTACAGTCATTGATAGACCATTATTTTTAATCTTTAAAGAGTCCATAATAACAGGGTCTGTACCACAGGACTGGTGTATAGCAAATGTGGTGCCAATATTCAAAATGGGGACAAAAACTAAACTCGGTAATTATAGGCCAATAAGCGTAACCTCTACTGTGGGTAAAATCCTGGAGGGCATTCTAAGGGATACTATACTGGAGTATCTGAAGAGGAATAACCTCATGACCCAACACCAACATGGGTTTACTAGGGACCGTTCATGTCAGACTAATCTGATCAGCTTCTATGAAGAGGTAAGTTCCGGACTGGACCAAGGGAACCCAGTAGATGTAGTGTATAAGGACTTTTCCAAAGCTTTTGATATGGTGCCACACAAAAGGTTGATACATAAAATGAGAATAATGGGGATAGGGGAAAATATTTGTAAGTGGGTTAAGAGCTGGCTCAGGGATAGGAAACAAAGGGTGGTTATTAACCCCTTTACCCCCAAGGGTGGTTTGCACGTTAATGACCAGGCCAATTTTTACAATTCTGACCACTGTCCCTTTATGAGGTTATAACTCTGGAACGCTTCATCGAATCCCGGTGATTCTGACACTGTTTTCTCGAGACATATTGTACTTCATGATAGTGGTAACATTTCTTTGATATTACCTGCGTTTATTTGTGAAAAAAAACGGAAATTTGGAGAAAATTTTGAAAATTTCGCAATTTTCCAACTTTGAATTTTTATGCAATTAAATCACAGAGATATGTCACACAAAATACTTAAGTAACATTTCCCACATGTCTACTTTACATCAGCACAATTTTGGAACCAAAATTTTTTTTTGCTAGGTAGCTATAAGGGTTAAAAGTTGACCAGCAATTTCTCATTGTTACAACGCCATTTTTTTTTAGGGACCACATCTCATTTGAAGTCATTTTGAGGGGTCTATATGATAGAAAATAACCAAGTGTGACACCATTCTAAAAACTGCACCCCTCAAGGTGCTCAAAACCACATTCAAGAAGTTTATTAACCCTTCAGGTATTTCACAGGAATTTTTGGAATGTTTAAATAAAAATGAACATTTAACTTTTTTTTCACAAAAAATGAACTTCAGCTCCAATTTGTTTTATTATTTTACCAAGGGTAACAGGAGAAAATGGACCTCAAAAGTTGTTGCACAATTTGTCCTGAGTACGCCGATATCCCATATGTGGGGGTAAACCACTATTTGGGCGCATGGCAGAGCTCGGAAGCGAAGGAGCGCCATTTGACTTTTCAATGCAAAATTGACTGGAATTGAGATGGGACGCCATGTTGCGTTTGGAGAGCCCCTGATGTGCCTAAACATTGAAACCCCCCCACAAGTGACACCATTTTGGAAAGTAGACCCCCTAAGGAACTTATCTAGATGTGTGGTGAGCACTTTGACCCATTAAGTGATTCACAGAAGTTTATAATGCAGAGCCGTAAAAATAAAAAATCATATTTTTTCACAAAAGTGATCTTTTCGCCCCCAATTTTTTTATTTTCCCAAGGGTAAGAGAAGAAATTGGACCCCAAAAGTTGTTGTCCAATTTGTCCTGAGTACGCTGATACCCCATATGTGGGGGTAAACCACTGTTTGGGCGCATGGGAGAGCTCGGAAGGGAAGGAGCGCCATTTTATCTTTTCAATGAAAAATTGACAGGAATTGAGATGGGACGCCATGTTGCGTTTGGAAAGCCACTGATGTGCCTAAACATTGAAACCCCCCACAAGTGACACCATTTTGTAAAGTAGACCCCCTAAGGAACTTATCTAGATGTGTGGTGAGCACTTTGACCCATTGACCACATTCGACAGGAAATTATCTCCCAATCTCTTCATACCATGCACTGTCCTCCCTCCCCCACTGCATCTAGTTCACTCTCTGACTTTGAACCAGTTACAGAAGAAGTAAGCAGGCTCCTTGCATCTTCTCGCCCGACCACTTGCACCAGTGACCCCATTTCGTCACATCTCCTCCAGTCCCTTTCCCCGGCTGTCACCTCTCACCTAACAAAAATATTCAACCTTTCCCTCACTTCCGGTATTTTTCCCTCCTCATTTAAGCATGCCATTATACATCCATTACTTAAAAAACCCTCCCTCGACCAAAATTGTGCCGCTAATTATAGACCTGTCTCTAATCTTCCCTTCATCTCTAAACTCCTCGAACGCCTGGTCCACTCCCGTCTTACCCGCTATCTCTCAGATAACTCTCTTCTCGACCCTCTTCAATCTGGCTTCCGCTCTTTACACTCTACTGAAACTGCCCTCACTAAAGTCTCTAATGACCTACTAACAGCTAAATCTAATGGTAACTACTCCATGCTAATTCTCTTGGATCTCTCTGCAGCATTCGATACTGTGCATCATCAGCTCCTCCTCACTATGCTCCGCTCCATCGGCCTCAAGGACGCCGTTCTCTCTTGGTTCTCCTCCTATCTCTCTGACCGATCCTTCACTGTATGTTTTGCTGGTTCCTCCTCCTCTCACCTTCCCCTTACTGTTGGGGTTCCTCAAGGATCAGTTCTAGGCCCCCTCCTCTTCTCTTTGTATACTGCCCCTATTGGACAAACAATCAGTAGATTTGGTTTCCAGTACCATCTCTATGCTGACGACACCCAATTATACACCTCTTCTCCTGTTATCACTCCGACCTTTTTAGAAAACACCAGTGATTGTCTTACCGCTGTCTCTAACCTCATGTCCTCCCTCTATCTGAAACTGAACCTGTCAAAAACTGAACTCCTCGTGTTCTCTCCCTCTAATAACCTACCTTTGCCTGACATTGCCATCTCCGTGTGTGGTTCCACCATTACTCCAAAGCAACATGCCCGCTGCCTTGGGGTCATCCTTGATTCCGAGCTTTCATTCACCCCCCACATCCGATCACTAGCTCGCTCTTCTTATCTGCATCTCAAAAACATTTCTAGAATTCGCCCTTTTCTTACTTTTGACTCTGCAAAAACTCTTACTGTCTCACTTATTCATTCTCGTCTGGACTATTGTAACTCTCTACTAATCGGCCTCCCTCTTACCAAACTCTCCCCGCTCCAATCTGTCCTGAATGCTGCTGCCAGAATCATATTCCTCACCAACCTTTACACCGATGCCTCTACCTTGTGCCAGTCATTACATTGGCTACCCATCCACTCCAGAATCCAGTACAAAACTACTACCCTCATCCACAAAGCACTCCATGGCTCAGCACCACCCTACATCTCCTCTCTGGTCTCAGTCTACCACCCTACCCGTGCCCTCCGCTCCGCTAATGACCTCAGGTTAGCATCCTCAATAATCAGAACCTTCCACTCCCGTCTCCAAGACTTTACACGTGCTGCGCCGATTCTTTGGAATGCATTACCTAGGTTAATACGATTAATCCCCAATCCCCACAGTTTTAAGCGTGCCCTAAAAATAATTTGCTCAGACTGGCCTACCGCCTCAATGCAATAACCTAACCATCCCTGTGTGGCCCATTAAAAAAAAAAACCCCAAAAAAAACCATAATCAGGTTCCTCGCATCATGTTCTCATACACTTTATGCAGTTAATAGCCCTCTGTGTCTGTACTGCTACATACTTAGGCACTTAACTGGTTCATGCAGCTTTACATGAACACCCGAGCCTTACACTATGGCTGGTCCAAATAACTAAAGCAATTGTTACCATCCACCTCTCGTGTCTCCCCTTTTCCTCATAGTTTGTAAGCTTGCGAGCAGGGCCCTCATTCCTACTGGTATCTGTTTTGAACTGTGATTTCTGTTATGCTGTAATGTCTGTTGTCTGTACAAGTCTCCTCTATAAGTTGTAAAGCGCTGCGGAATATGTTGGCGCTATATAAATAAAAAAAATATTATTATTATTATTATTATTATTAATAAGTGATTCACAGAAGTTTATAATGCAGAGCCGTAAAAATAAAAAATCATATTTTTTCACAAAAATGATCTTTTCGTCCCCAATTTTTTATTTTCCCAAGGGTAAGAGAAAAAATTGGACCCCAAAAGTTGTTGTACAATTTGTCCTGAGTGCGCTGATACCCCATATGTGGGGGTAAACCACTGTTTGGGCGCATGGGAGAGCTCGGAAGGGAAGGAGCGCCGTTTGACTTTTCAATGCAAAATTGACAGGAATTGAGATGGGACGCCATGTTGCGTTTGGAGAGCCACTGATGGGCCTAAACATTGAAACCCCCCACAAGTGACACCATTTTGGAAAGTAGACCCCCTAAGGAACTCATCTAGATGTGTTGTGAGAGCTTTGAACCCCCAAGTGTATCACTACAGTTTATAACGCAGAGCCGTGAAAATAAAAATTCTTTTTTTTTTCCACAAAAATTATATTTTAGCCCCCAGGTTTGTATTTTTCCAAGGGTAACAGTTGAAATTGGACCCCAAAAGTTGTTGTCCAATTTGTCCTGAGTACGCTGATACCCCATATGTGGGGGGGGAACCACCGTTTTAGCGCATGGCAGAGCTCGGAAGGGAAGGAGCGTCATTTGGAATGCCGACTTAGATGGATTGGTCTGCAGGCGTCATATTGCGTTTGCAGAGCCCCTAATGTACCTAAACAGTAGAAACCCCCCACAAGTGACCCCATATTGGAAACTAGACCCCCCAAGGAACTTATCTAGATGTGTTGTGAGAACTTTGAACCCCCAAGTGTTTCACTACAGTTTATAACGCAGAGGCGTGAAAATAAAAATTCTTTCTTTTTTCCACAAAAATTCTTTTTTAGCCCCCAGTTTTGTATTTTCCCAAGGGTAACAGGAGAAATTGGACCCCAAACGTTGTTGTCCAATGTGTCCTGACGACGCTGATACCCCATATGTTGGGGGTAAACCCCTGTTTGGGCGCACGGGAGAGCTCGGAAGGGAAGGAGCACTGTTTTACTTTTTCAACGCAGAATTGGCTGGAATTGAGATCGGACGCCATGTCGCGTTTGGAGAGCCCCTGATGTGCCTAAACAGTGGAAACCCCCCAATTATAACTGAAACCCTAATGCAAACACATCCCTAACCCTAATCCCAACGGTAACCCTAACCACACCCCTAACCCTGACACACCCCTAACCCTAATCCCAACCCTATTTCCAACCGTAAATGTAATCCAAACCCTAACCCTAACTTTAGCCCCAACTCTAACCCTAACTTTAGCCCCAACCCTAACTGTAGCCTTAACCCTAGCCCCAACCCTAACCATAGCCCTAACCCTAACCGGAAAGTAGAAATAAATACATTTTTTTTGTTTTTTTAATTTTTCGCTAACTAAGGGGGTGATGAAGGGCGGTTTGATTTACTTTTATAGCGGGTTTTTTAGCGGATTTTTATGATTGGCAGCCGTCACACACTGAAAGATTCTTTTTATTGCAAAAAATATTTTTTACGTTACCACATTTTGAGAGCTATAATTTTTCCATATTTTGGTCCACAGAGTCATGTGAGGTCTTGTTTTTTGCGGGATGAGTAGACGTTTTTATTGGTAACATTTTCGGGCAAGTGACATTTTTTGATCGCTTTTTATTCCGATTTTTGTGAGGCAGAATGACTAAAAACCAGCTATTTATGAATTTCTTTTGGGGGAGGCGTTTATACCGTTCCGCGTTTGGTAAAATGGATAAAGCAGTTTTATTCTTAGGGTCAGTACGATTACAGCGATACCTCATTTATATCATTTTTTTAAGTTTTGGCGCTTTTATACGATAAAAACTATTTTATAGAAAAAATTATTATTTTTGCTTTGCTTTATTCTGAGGACTATAACTTTTTTCTTTGATGATGCTGTATGGCAGCTCGTTTTTTGCGGGACAAGATGACGTTTTCAGCGGTACCATGGTTATTTATATCCGTCTTTTGGATCGCGTGTTATTCCACTTTTTGTTGGGCGGTATGATAATAAAGCGTTGTTTTTTGCCTTTTTTTTTGCGGTGTTCACTGAAGGGGTTAACTAGTGGGACAGTTTTATAGGTCGGGTCGTTACGGACGCGGCGATACTAAATATGTGTACTTTTATTGTTTTTTTTTATTTAGATAAAGAAATGTATTTATAGGAACAATATATTTTTTTTTTTGGGGGGGGGGGAATTTTTTTTTTTTTTACACATGTGAATATTTTTTCTTACACTATAACATTGCCCCGGGGGGGGGGGGGGGGGGGGGGGTGTGTCATCATGTTATAGTGTAAGATCGCTGATCTGACAGTTTGCACAGCACTCTGTCAGATCGGCGATCTGACGTGCACAGCTCCTCCAGGCTTCCTGGGCCTGCTCTGAGCAGGCGCTGTGAAGCCACCTCCCTGCAGGACCCGCATGCCGCGGCCATTTTGGATCCGGGCCTGCTGCAGGGAGGAGGTAAAAGACCCTCGGAGCAACGTGATCACATCGCGTTGCTCCGGGGGTCTCAGGGAAGCCCGCAGGGAGCCCCCTCCCTGCGTGATGCTTCCCTATACCGCCGGAACACTGCGATCATGTTTGATCGCAGTGTGCCGGGGGTTAATGTGCCGGGGCGGTCCGTGACCTCTCCTGGCACATAGTGCCGGTTGTCAGCTGCGATAGTCAGCTGACACCCGGCCGCAATCGGCCGCGCTCCCCCCGTGAGCGTGGCCGATCGCATATGACGGTACTATCCCGTCGGTGGTCATACGGGCCCACCCCACCTCAACGGAATAGTACGTCCAATGTCAGAAAGGGGTTAATGGAGCACACTCGGACTGGGTCGCGGTTAGTAGTGAGGTACCACAGGGGTCAGTATTGGGCCCTCTTCTTTTTAACATATTTATTAATGACCTTGTAGGGGGCATTCAGAGCAGAATTTAAATATTTGCAGATGACACTAAACTCTGCAGGGTGATCAATACAGGGGAGGTCAATTTTATATTACAGGATGATTTATGTAAACTAGAAGCTTGGGCTGATAAATGACAAATGAGCTTTAATGGGGATAAATGTTAGGTCATGGACTTGGGTAGAAGTAATAAGATGAATAACTATGTGCTTAATTCTAAAACTCTGGGCAAAACCGTCAATGAAAAAGACCTGGGTGTATGGGTGGATGACAAACTCATATTCAGTGGCCAGTGTCAGGCAGCTGCTACAAAGGCAAATAAAATAATGGGATGCATTAAAAGAGGCATAGATGCACATGAGGAGAACATAATTTTACCTCTATACAAGTCACTAGTTCGACCACACTTAGAATACTGTGCATAGTTCTGGTCTCCAGTGTATAAAACATAGCTGAACTAGAGCGGGTGCAGAGAAGAGCGACCAAGGTTATTAGAGGACTGGGGGGCCTGCAATACCAAGATAGGTTATTACACTTGGGGCTATTTAGTTTGGAAAAACGAAGACTAAGGGGAGATCTTATTTTAATGTATAAATATATGAGGGGACAGTACAAAGACCTTTCTGATGATCTTTTTAATCATAGATCTGAGACAGGGACAAGGGGGCATCCTCTACGTCTAGAGGAAAGAAGGTTTAAGCATAATAGCAGACGCGGGTTCTTAACTGTAAGAACAGTGAGACTATGGAACTCTCTGCCGAATGATGTTGTAATGAGTGATTCATTACTTAAATTTAAGATGGGACTGGCTGGATACCTTTCTGGAAAAGTATAATGTTACAGGGCATACATACTATAGGGGCGTTGATCCAGGGAACTAGTCTGATTGCCGTATTTGGAGTCGGGAAGGAATTTTTTTCCCCAAAGTGGAGCTTACTATTTGCCACATGTTTTTTTTTTTGCCTTCCTCTGGATCAACATGTTAGGGTATGTTAGGCTATGGGTTGAACTAGATGGACTTAAAGTCTTCCTTCAACCTTAATAACTATGTTACTATGTTACAGTTAAAGCTCCATTCAAGAAATGTATTCAAATGAGCTCGTCTCTTTAAAGGGAACCTGTCACCCCCAAAATCGAAGGAGAGCTAAGCCCACCGGCATCAGGGGCTTATCTACAGCATTCTGGAATGCTGTAGACAAGCCCCCGATGTATCCTGAAAGATGAGAAAAAGAGGATAGATTATACTCACCCAGGGGCATTCCCGCTGCGGTCCGGTCAGATGGGCATCGCGGTCCGGGGCCTCCCATCTTCTTATGATGATGTCCTCTTCTTGTAGTCACACTGCTGCTCCGGCTCCGGCGTACTTTGTCTGCCCTGTTGAAGGCAGAACAAAGTACTGCAGTGCGCAGGCGCTGGGAAAGGTCAGAGAGGCCCAGCTCCTGTGCACTGCAGGACTTTGCTCTGCCCTCAACATGGCAAAGTACGCCGGAGCCGGAGCGTGAATGCAAGAAGAGGACGTCATCGTAAGAAGATGGGAGGCGCCGGACCCGGACCGCGCCGCCCACCGTACCGGGACCGCCCCTGGGTGAGTATAATCTAACCTCTTTTTCTCATCTTTCAGGATACATTGGGGGCTTATCTACAGCATTACAGAATGTTGTAGATAAGCCCCTGATGATGGTGGGTGACAGGTTCCCTTTAATGAAAACCAGTACATCCCCCTCAGTGTGTCCTTTGCATCGCACTCACCTAACCTACTATACACTGATGAGGGGCAAAAACCCTGGAACATTCTGTAGATGAATTTCTAAATTGGTGATGTTGCAAACCTACTTAAAGAGTTAGACATTAATTTATAGGGTAGCTACCTCTTGTAGGTGGCACTTTGCAAAATAGATCTGCAGAACAAACAAAAAAAATATACACCTAACAAACAGGTTCTTGCACGCCCTTTTCCCCCATTCATTTGAGTGGAGAAAAACGCTACAAAAAGGCTGATAAAACTGACATGCAGCGGACTGGAAAAAAAAAACCGCTTTGAACCTTCAAATCTGGAGGCTGAAAATAAATAAGCAGCATGTGCATGAGATTTCAGAAATGCCATTCATTTTGCTACTATAAAACACTGCATTTTTTCCCGCCGCACAAACACATGAAAAAAAAAACTCAATGTGAACAATCCCATGAACCTGGTAACATCTGTAGATTATAAAAGCTAAATCTGCAATAAAATCCTTATTATATATATGTGAACTCATCCTAAGGCCGGAGTGACACTACCGTAGAATATAGCCGAGTGCTATACGAGAAAACATCGCATAGCACTCGGACCAGTGTTAATCTATGGAGCAGCTCACATCACCGTATTATTTCTCAGGTATATTCAACGTGCATGTAAAATCGCAGCATGCTGTGATTGTCACCGAGACTTGGCCAAGACTCACCAATGCAAGTCTATGGGTGGGAGGAAAAAAATCACACAGCATTTGGATTTGTATGCACTGATCTGCTTTGAGAAGGTGACAATTTATCTGCGGCTTACAGTAAAATCATAGTGTGACAGGTTAGAATAGAATAGATAGAACAAATACATACACAGAGAATAGATATATAGATGACAGAGTAAAAGCTGGCAATTCAGCTTCTGAGTACAGTAAAATACAGCAGGATAGAATAGATGAATTACATATAGCATATTCACATAAAATAGATAGATAGAAGTCAGTGAAATATACAATTATTACAGTGAGTGTGCAGCTTACTGTACATGTATTTAATTAAAAGTTTATTTTTCTGAAAAAAAATGGTGTGAGCTCCAGCGTAATTTTCTTAACCAACAAAGGGAAAGCTGACAGTTGAGGGCTGATGTTTTTAGCCTGGGAAGAGGGTAATACCCATGGAGCTTCCCAGGCTAATAATATACGCTCACATCTTTAATACTAAGCCTTTACTGGCTATTAAAATGGGGCACCCCCAAAGAAATGACGTAGAGTCCCCCTATAATTATTAACCAGCAAACGCTATGAAACGCTGAATGAAATTATTTGATCCCTTGCTGATTTTGTAAGTTTGCCCACTGACAAAGACATGAACAGTCTATAATTGTAAGGGTAGGTTAATTTTAACATTGAGAGATAGAATATCAAAAACAAAATCCAGAAAATCACATTGTATAAATTATATAAATTTATTTGCATTTTGCAGTGAGAAATAAGTATTTGATCCCTCTGGAAACCAAGACTTAATACTTGGTGGCAAGCACAGCAGTCAGACGTTTTTTGTAGTTGATGATGAGGTTTGCGCACATGTCAGGAGGAGTTTTGGTCCACTTTTCTTTGGAGATCATCTCTAAATCATTAACATTTTGAGGCTGTCGCTTGGCAACTCGGAGCTTCAACTCCCTCTATAAGTTTTCTATGGGATTAAGGTCTGGAGACTGGCTAGGCCACTCCATGACCTTAATGTGCTTCTTTTTGAGCCACCTTTTTGTTGCCTTGGCTGTATGTTTTGGGTCATTGTCTTGCTGGAAGACCCAGCCACGACCCATTTTTAATGTCCTGGCAGAGGGATGGAGGTTGTCAATCAGGATTTTACGGTTCATGGCTATATCCATTCTCCCATTGATGCGGTGAAGTAGTCCTGTGCCCTTAGCAGAGAAAGGCCCCCAAAACATAATGTTTCAACCTTCATGCTTGACAGTGGGGATGATGTTCTTTGCATCATAGGCAGCATTTCTTTTCCTCCAAACACGGCGAGTTAATGCCAAAGACCTCAATTTTTGTCTCATCTGGCCACAGCACTTTCTCCCAATCACTCAAAGAATTATCCAGGTGTTCATTGGCAAACTTCAGATGGGCCAGCACATGTGCCTTCTTGAGCCAGGGGGACCTTGCAGGCACTGCAGGATTTTAAACCTTTACGGCGTAATATGTTACCAATGATTTTCTTGGTGACTGTGGTCCCAGCTGCCTTGAGATCATTAACAAGTTCCCCCAGTGTACAGTAGTTATAGGCTGATCTCTCATCTTCCTCATGATCAATGATACCCCACGAGGTGAGATTTTGCATGGTGCCCCAGATCGATGTTGATGGACTGTCATTTTGTATTTCTTCCATTTTCTTACTATTGTACCAACAGTTGTCTCATTCTCACCCCGCGTCTTGCTTATGGTTTTGCATCCCATTCCAGCTTTGTGCAGGTCTATGATCTTGTCCCTGACATCCTTATAAACCTCTTTGGTCTTGCCCATGTTGTAGAGGTTAGAGTCAGTCTGATTAACCCCTGGCGAAGCTGCTGCGGCAGCGATACGTGTGGGGCCCTTTCCTCGCCCCCTACTTTCATTGGATCTTGGTACCCATTTGGCTCCATTTATGAGCCCTGTGTTTGAGCTGGCAACATGGCGATCATGGTTCACATCTCACTGGCTATTCAGCATGCTCACTCCTTTCTGTGAATGACCCAGTGATCAGCTATCAGGTTGTATTTGCACCTTTTTGGCTAAGGCTATGAGAGCTCTCAGGCCCATGACCTTTATCTTTCCCGTATTTGTGCTCACTGCATATGGTTTATTTCCAGTGATTTTGGGTCACAAATTGGAATTGTATACATACATGTGTAGCCTTCAGGTTATTGCAGTTCGACCTTTTAGCATGTATTGATCAATATCGGTATACATACTTTAATCACATGCATGTATTATTATATGGTCCTGTACATTTCATATGTATTTTCTATCACAGCCAGCTCATATTTGATATATTTATTTATTATGCATTGCTTATATAGCGCTAACATATTCTGCAGCGCTTACAGTTTTGCATATATATTGTGTACTTTCACTCAAAAAGCCCGTTTGGCTTCATTATTGGCGGTGTTGGTTATTGGCTCAGTGTCATGTATTTTAAATGTTTTTAGGCTTATTGTTCAAGGTTAAATAAAGGTTTTTTGTATTTCATTATTATGTGGATGTGCATACCCTTATTAGTCTAGTCTTTTTCTCTTTTTGGTACTATTTACATACAGACTAGGTACTGCACCCCATTTCTACTTCTTTGTGTAATATTGCTAGCAGTGCACCCTCCTCCTCCTTTTCTCATGACTGATTGAGTCTATGGACAGGAGTCTTTTATAAAGGTGAATATGTAAGACAGCGGTATTTAATGCAGGTAATGAGTTGATTAAGAGCGTCTAACTGGTCTGTAGGAGCCAGAACTCTGAATGGTTGGTAGGGGAGCAAATACTTATTTCTCACTGCAAAATGCAAATAAATTTATGTAATTTATACAATGTGATTTTCTGGATTTCATTTTTGATATTCTGTCTCTCAATGTTATAATTAACCTACCCTTAACCCCTTAATGACAGCCAATACGTCTTTTAACTGACCTGAGATATAAGAGAATAGCCTCCCCATACAACAACTTGCTGTATCAGCCACGATCAGTGTTTGCACCGTCCAAATCTGTTTAACCCCTGAGATGCTGCTGTCAATAGTGACTACATCATTATAAATGGTTAACAGAGTGTGGGGGCTTGCTCTTTATCCCACTTGGTGCCCTCAGATCATGATTGTGTTGTCCTGATGTTTGCGATGGCAATTCATGACCAAATAGCGGCCTAAGGGTATGTGTCCACGTTCAGGAAACGCTGCGTTTTTGACGCAGTGATGAGCCGCAGCGTCAAAAACGCAGCGTCCAGATGTTACAGCATAGTGGAGGGGATTTCATGAAATCCCGTCTCCACTGTGCATTAAAAAACGCATGCATTTTTCCCGCAAAAACGCACATGCGGTGCGTTTTTTCAGAACGCAGCATGTTGCTACAATGAGCAAAACACGCAGGAACCCCGCAGGTGACCTGCCAGTGACCTCAGGTGCATTTATGGTCAGGATTTTACCTGCATAAAATCCTGACCAAAGCCTGAAGCAAACCTGAACGTGGACACATACCCTTAGAGTCTGCCGCCTGTTATAACCTGTTCAGAAGTTAGCAGCATTTATGTGGTAAATATACACATTTTCATTTCTGTCATGCCACTTTGCATTATTTCCTGAAAATCACCGGAAGGGTTAATAAACTACCTGACAGCAGTTTTCAATATGTCAGGGGGTGCTGTTTTTAAAATGGTATCACGTTTGGGGGTTTCCCAATATATGGGACCCTTAAAGTCACTTTAAACCTGGATAGGCCCGTAAAAGAATAAATGTTGCAAATTTCCTTAAAAAAAATAAAATTTGCTGCTACATTTTTAAACCTCCTAAAATGCTAACAAAATAAAATAACATTTTATAAATGGTGCTGATGTAAAGCTGACATGTGGGAAATGTTATTTATTAATGGTTTGCTGTGGTATGACTATCTGGATTAAAGGGATAATCATTCAAATTTTGAAAATTGCAAATTTTTTTTACATTTTTAGCAAATTTTTGATATTTTTTATAAATAAACACAAAACATATTGACCTAAATTTACCATTATCATATAGTATAGTATCATATAGTATAATGTGTCACGAAAAAACAATCTCAAAATCACTGGGATTTGTTGAAGTGTTGCAGAGTTATTACCACATAAAGTGACACTGGTCAGATTTCAAAAATGTGGCTCCGTCACTAAGGGGTTAAAATTATAGACTGTTCATGTCTTTATCACTGGGCAAACAAAATCAGCAAGGGATCTCATCTTTTCTATCTTGTCGGGTCCTGCTGTATTTTTACAGTGCGCGGCTGCTGAATTGCCGGCTTTTATTATATATGTGTGTGTTTAGAAGAATATTTCCTTTGAAAAAGATGTGTAAATGACAGAGAGAATTGCTGTATGTAAAAGCTCATGTTAAAACTCCAATTTGCTTCCCTTTAGTGTTATTGATCCCTTGTTTTTGTCTTGTCCCCCCCCCCCCCGTGTGTAGATATGGTATTGTGTTTTCTTTGTTTATCACTATATATTGTTTAACACCAAGTATCTTAACCCCTTAGTGACAGAGCCAATTTGGTACTTAATGACCGAGCCAATTTTTACAATTCTGACCACTGTCACTTTATGAGGTTATAACTCTGGAACGCTTTATCGGATCCCGCTGATTCTGAGATTGTTTTTTCGTAACATATTGTACTTCAAGTTAGAGGTAACATTTCTTCGATATTACTTGCGATTATTTATGAAAAAAATGGAAATATGGCGAAAATTTTTAAAATTTTGCAATTTTCAAACTTTGTATTTTTATGCCCTTAAAACAGAGAGATATGTCACGAAAAATAGTTAATAAATAACATTTCCCACATGTCTACTTTACATCAGCACAATTTTGGAAACAAATTTTTTTTTTGGTTAGGGAGTTATTTTTACAACACCATGTTTTTTTTTAGGGACCACATCACCTTTGAAGTCATTTTGAGGGGTCTATATGATAGAAAATAACCAAGTGTGACACCATTCTAAAAACTGCACCCCTCAAGCTGCTCAAAACCACATTCAAGAAGTTTATTAACCCTTTACGTACTTCACAGGAACTGAAACAATGTGGAAGAAAAAAATGAACATTTAACTATTTTTTGCAAACATTTTACTTCAGAACCATTTTTTTTAATTTTCACAAGTGTAAAAACAGAAATTTAACCACAAATTTAGTTGTGCAATTTCTCCTGAGTACGCCGATACCCCATATGTGGAGGTAAACCACTGTTTGGGCGCATGGCTGAGCTCGGAAGCAAAGGAGCGCCATTTGACTTTTCAATGCAAAATTGACTGGAATTGAGATCGGACGCCATGTCGCGTTTGGAGAGCCCCTGATGTGCCTAAACAGTGGAAACCCCCCACAAGTGACACCATTTTGGAAACTAGACCCCTTAATGAACTTATCTAGATGTGTGGTGAGCACTTTGAACCCCCAAGTGCTTCACAGAAGTTTATAACGTAGAGCCGTGAAAATAAAAAATCGCATTTGTTTTCACAAAAATTATTTTTTCGCCCACAAATTCTTATTTTCACAAGGGTAACAGGAGAAATTAGACCACAAAAGTTGTTGTGCAATGTCTCCTGAGTACGTCGATACCCCATATGTGGGGGTAAACCACTGTTTGGGCGCACCGCAGAGCTTGGAAGTGAAGGAGCACCGTTTCACTTTTTCAGTGCAGAATTGGCTGGAATTGAGATCGGATGCCATGTCACGTTTGGAGAGCCCCTGATGTGCCTAAACAGTGGAAACCCCCCACAAGTGATACCATTTTGGAAACTAGACCCCTTAAGGAACTTATCTAGATGTGTGGTGAGCACTTTAAACCCCAAGGTGCTTCACAGAAGTTTATAACGTAGAGCCGTGAAAATAAAAAAATCGCATTTTTTATACAAAAATGATCTTTTTGCCTCAAAATTTTTATTTTACCAAGGGTAACAGGAGAAAATGGACCCCAGCAGTTACATAGTTACATAGTTATTTAGGTTGAAGGAAGACTGTAAGTCCATCTAGTTCAACCCATAGTCTAACCTAACATGCTCTAACATGTTGATCCAGAGGAAGGCAAAAAAAACCCATGTGGCAAAGAGTAACTCCACCATGGGGAAAAAAATTCCTTCCCGACTCCACATACGGCAATCAGAATAGTTCCCTGGATCAACGCCTTATCAAGGAATCTACTATATAACCTGTAACATTATACTTTTCCAGAAAGGTATCCAGTCCCCTCTTAAATTTAATTAATGAATCACTCATTACAACATCATACGGCAGAGAGTTCCATAGTCTCACTGCTCTTACAGTAAAGAATCCACGTCTGTTATTATGCTTAAACCTTCTTTCCTCCAGACGTAGAGGATGCCCCCTTGTCCCTGTCTCAGGTCTATGATTAAAAAGATCATCAGAAAGGTCTTTGTACTGTCCCCTCATATATTTATACATTAAAATAAGATCACCCCTTAGTCTTCGTTTTTCCAAACTAAATAGCCCCAAGTGTAATAACCTGTCTTGGTATGGCAGACCCCCCAGTCCTCTAATAACCTTGGTCGCTCTTCTCTGCACCCGCTCCAGTTCAGCTATGTCTTTCTTATACACCGGAGACCAGAACTGTGCACAGTATTCTAAGTGTGGTCTAACTAGTGACTTGTATAGAGGTAAAATTATGTTCTCCTCATGAGCATCTATGCCTCTTTTAATACATCCCATTATTTTATTTGCCTTTGTAGCAGTTGCCTGACACTGGCCACTGAATATGAGTTTGTCATCCACCCATACACCCAGGTCTTTTTCATTGACGGTTTTGCCCAGAGTTTTCGAATTAAGCATATAGTTATACATCTTATTACTTCTACCCAAGTGCATGACCTTACATTTATCCCCATTAAAGCTCATTTGCCATTTATCAGCCCAAGCTTCTAGTTTACATAAATCATCCTGTAATACAAAATTGTCCTCCTCTGTCTTGATTACCCTGCAGAGTTTAGTGTCATCTGCAAATATTGAAATTCTACTCTGAATGCCCCCTACAAGGTCATTAATAAATATGTTAAAAAGAAGAGGGCCCAATACTGACCCCTGTGGTACCCCACTGCTAACCGCGACCCAGTCCGAGTGTGCTCCATTAATAACCACCCTTTGTTTCCTATCCCTGAGCCAGCTCTCAACCCACTTACACATATTTTCCCCTATCCCCATTACTCTCATTTTATGTAACAACCTTTTGTGTGGCACCGTATCAAAAGCTTTGGAAAAGTCCATATACACTACGTCCACTGGGTTCCCTTTGTCCAGTCCGGAACTTACCTCTTCATAGAAGCTGATCAAATTAGTCTGACATGAACGGTCCCTAGTAAACCCGTGCTGATACTGGGTCATAAGGTTATTCCTCTTCAGATACTCCAGTATAGTATCCCTTAGAATGCCCTCCAGGATTTTACCCACAGTAGAGGTTAAGCTTACTGGCCTATAATTACCAAGTTCAGTTTTTGCCCCTTTTTTGAATATTGGCACCACATTTGCTATACGCCAGTCCTGTGGTACAGACCCTGTTATTATGGAGTCTTTAAAGATTAAAAATAATGGTCTATCAATGACTGTACTTAGTTCCTGCAGTACTCGGGGGTGTATCCCATCCGGGCCCGGAGATTTGTCAATTTTAGTGATTTTTAGACGCCGCTGTACTTCCTGCTGGGTTAAGCAGGTGACATTTAATTGGGAATTTTTATCTCTAGTCATTTTGTCTGCCATGGGATATTCTTTTGTAAATACTGATGAAAAAAAGTCATTTAGCATATTGGCTTTTTCCTCATCCTCATCCACCATTTCACCCAGACTATTTTTAAGGGGGCCAACACTGTCATTTTTTAGTTTCTTACTATTTATATAGTTAAAGAATATTTTGGGATTATTTTTACTCTCTCTGGCAATGAGTCTCTCTGTCTCAATCTTTGCTGCCTTGATTTGCTTTTTACAGAATTTATTTAATTTTCTGTATTTATTTAATGCCTCTTCACTACCTACTTCCTTTAATTCTCTAAATGCTTTCTTTTTGTCCCTTATCGCGCCCCTTACAGCTCTATTTAGCCATATTGGTTTCCTCCTATTTCTAGTATGTTTATTCCCATACGGTATATACTGTGCACAGGTCCTATCCAGGATGCTAATAAACGTCTCCCATTTTCTTTGTGTATTTTTGTGTCTCAGGATATCATCCCAGTTAATTGCACCAAGATCCTCTCTCATCCGTTGGAAATTTGCCCTCCTGAAGTTTAGTGTCCTTGTCACCCCTCTACTACACATCTTATTAAAGGAGACATGAAAACTTATTATTTTGTGATCACTATTCCCCAAGTGACCCCCAACCCTTATATTTGATATGCGGTCTGGCCTGTTGGTTAATATTAGGTCTAGCAGTGCCCCCCTCCTTGTTGGGTCCTGAACCAGTTGTGAAAGGTAATTGTCTCTCATAGTTGTCAAAAACCGATTACCTTTGCTGGAACTGCAGGTTTCTGTTCCCCAATCTATTTCAGGGTAGTTGAAGTCCCCCATAATAATGACTTCTCCTTGAGTCGCAGCTTCATCTATTTGCTTTATGAGGATATTCTCCATTGCTTCCATTAGTTTTGGAGATTTATAACAAACCCCTATCAGTAATTTATTATTTTTTCCCCCTCCCCTTATCTCCACCCACAGGGACTCTACATTTTCATTAAATTCACCTATATTATCACGCAGGATGGGTTTTAAGGAAGATTTTACATATAGACACACCCCTCCCCCTCTCTTATCTGTACGGTCATTTCTGAACAGGCTATAGCCCTGCAAGTTAACAGCCCAGTCATGGCTCTCATCCAGCCATGTTTCAGATATCCCCACCATGTCATAATTATGCTCCAACAACATTAGTTCTAATTCATCCATTTTGTTGGCGAGGCTTCTGGCATTAGTATACATGCACTTGATGTTACTCTCTGTACCTCTATTCTTTCTTAAATTACTAACTGTTCTAACCCCACCCCCCATGCCAACGCCACCCCCAACTTCCTTATTTGTGCCCAGGTCTCTATCTGCACTATCTTCCCCTCCTATAAAATGAGTACCCTCCCCCCCAATCCCTAGTTTAAACACTCCTCCAACCTTCTAACCATTTTCTCCCCCAGCACAGCTGCACCTTCCCCATTGAGGTGCAGCACGTCCCTAGCGTAGAGCCTGTAGCCAACTGAGAAGTCGGCCCAGTTCTGCAGGAACCCAAACCCCTCCTTCCTACACCAATTCTTGAGCCACTTATTAACCTCCCTAATCTCCCGTTGCCTCTGTGGCGTGGCACGTGGTACAGGCAGTATTTCGGAAAATACCACGTTGGAGGTCCTTGCTTTCAGCTTGCAGCCTAATTCCCTGAAAACATCTTTAAGGACCTTCCACCTACCTCTAACTTTGTCATTTGTGCCAATGTGCACCATGACCGCTGGGTCCTCACCAGCCCCTCCCAGTAATCTGTCCACCCGATCAGCGATGTGTCGGACTCGAGCGCCAGGTAGGCAGCACACCGTCCGACGATCCCTGTCTTTGTGACAGATTGCCCTATCTGTTCCCCTAATAATTGAGTCCCCCACTACCAGCACCTGTCTGGCCTGCCCTGCTCTCCTATTTCCCTCCTTACTGGAGCAGTCACTCCTCCGGCTTTCAGAGGACATGCCTGGCTGCAGCAGTGCTACCCCTGTACTGGCACCCCCCTCATCTGCCAACTTAGCAAACTTATTGGGGTGTGCCAGATCAGGACTAGCCTCCCTGGCACTCTTCCCTCTACCCCGCCTTCTATCTGTCACCCAGCTAACTGCTACACTGTCCTGCAGCTCCATCCTACCATCCCCCTCCTCATCTATCCCATTGAGCGTCTGCTCTGTGAGCAGAAGACTCCTCTCCATATTGTCTATGGATCTCAGTGTTGCCAGCTGCACATTTAGATCCAGTATCTGGGTTTCCAAATGCACAATGTGCTCACATCTCGCACAGCAGTATGCACCCTCGACCGGCTGGTCAAGGACTGCATACATGTGGTTGTTGTACAATTTGTCCTGAGTACGCCGACACCCCATATGTGGGGGTAAACCACTGATAGGGCGCATGGCTGAGCTCGGAAGCAAAGGAGCGCCATTTGACTTTTCAATGCAAAATTGACTGGAATTGAGATCGGACGCCATGTCGCGTTTGGAGAGCCCCTGATGTGCCTAAACAGTAGAAACCCCCAACAAGTGACCCCATTTTGGAAAATAGACCCCCCAAGGAACTTATCTAGATATGTGGTGAGAACTTTGAATGCCCAAGTGCTTCACAGAAGTTTATAATGCAGAGTAGTGAAAAAAAAAAATATATTTTTTTCCCACAAAAAAGATTTTTTAGCCCCCAAATTTTTATTTTCACAAGGGTAACAAGAGAAATTGGACCCCAAAAGTTGTTGTCTAATTTGTCCTGAGTATGCTGGTACCCAATATGTGGGGGTAAACCACTGTTTGGGCGCACGGCAGAGCTCGGAAGGGAAGGAGCGCCATTTTGGAATGCAGGCTTTGATAGAATGGTCTTCTGCGGGCGTTATGTTGCGTTTGCAGAGCCACTGATGTACCTAAACAGTAGAAACCCCCCACAAGTGACCCCATTTTGGAAACTAGACCCCCCAGGGAACTTATCTAGATATGTGGTGAGAACTTTGAATGCCCAAGTGCTTCACAGAAGTTTATAATGCAGAGTAGTGAAAATAAAAAATATTATTTTTTTTCCACAAAAAAGATTTTTTAGCCCCCAAGTTTTTATTTTCACAAGGGTAACAAGAGAAATTGGACACCAATATTTGTTCTCCAATTTGTCCTGAGTATGCTGGTACCCCATATGTGGGGGTAAACCACTGTTTGGGCACACGGCAGAGCTCGGAAGAGAAGGAGCGCCATTTTGGAATTCAGACTTTGATAGAATTGTCTGTGGGTGTTATGTTGCGTTTGCAGAGCCCCTGATGTACCTAAACAGTAGAAACCCCCCACAAGTGACCAAATTTTGGAAACTAGACCCCCTAAGGAACTTATCTAGATATGTGGTGAGAACTTTGAATGCTCAAGTGCTTCACAGAAGTTTATAATGCAGAGTAGTGAAAATAAAAAAATATTTTTTTTCCCACAAAAGATTTTTAGCCCCCAAGTTTTTATTTTCACAAGGGTAACAGGAGAAATTGGACCCCAAAAGTTGTTGTCCACTTTATCCCGAGTACGCTGATGCCCCATATGTGGGGGTAAACCACTGTTTGGGCACACGGCAGAGCTCAGAAGGGAGGGAGCACCATTTGACTTTTTTAGCGCAAAATTGTCGTGTTTGGAGACCCCCTGATGTACCTAAACAGTGGAAACCCCCCAATTCTAACTCCAACCCTAACTCCAACACACCCCTAACCCTAATCTCAACCCGATCCATAATCCTAATCACAACCCTAACGATAATCACAACCCTAACCCCAAAACAGCCCTAATCTCAACTCTAACCATAACCCTAATCAAAACCCTAAATCCAACACACCCCTAACCCTAATCTCAACCCTAACCTCAAACCTAACCCTAATCCCAATACACCCCTAACCCTAATCCCAACCCTAACCTTAACCCTAATCCCAACCCTAATCCCAACCCTAATCCCAAACGTAACCCTAATCCCAACCGTAACCCTAATACCAACCCTAATCCAAACCCCAACCCTAATCCCAACTCTATCCCTAACTGTAGCCCCAACCCTAACCCTAATTTTAGCCCCAACCCTAGCCCTAACCCTAACTTTAGCCCTAATCCTAACTCTAAATTTAACCCTAACCCTAACTTTAGCCCCAACCCTAAGGCTATTTTCACACTTGCGTCGTGTGGCATCCGTCACAATCCGTCGTTTTGGACAAAAAACGGATCCTGCAAATGTGCCCACAGGATGCCTTTTTTGCCCATAGACTTGTATTACCGATGGATGGCCACACGTCGCGTCCATCGTGCACTGGATCCGTTGTGTTTTGGCGGACCGTCGTCACAAAAAAAGTTCAATGTAACCTTTTTTTTGTACGTCGCGTCCGCCATTTCCGCGCATGCGTGGCCGTAACTCTGCCCCCTCCTCCCCAAGACATAGACTAGGCAGCAGATGCGTTGAAAAACTGCATCCACTGCCCACGTTGTGCACAATTTTCACAACGTGCGTCGGTACGTCGGGCTGACGCATTGCGACCGCCCCGTACCGACGCAAGTGTGAAAGAAGCCTAAGGCTACTTTCACACTAGCGTCGTACTCGGCCCATCGCAGTGTGTCGGGCCGACGTACCAACGCTAGCTTTGTAAGCGCCGCACAACGGGTGCAGTGGATGCTGTTTTTTCAACGCATCCGCTGCCCCATTGTGAGGTGCGGGGAGGTGGGGGCGGAGTTCCGGCCGCGCATGCGCGGTCGGAAATGTCAGACACGTCGCACAAAAAAAGTTACATGTAGCGTTTTTTTGTGCCGACGGTCCGCCAAAGCACGACGCATCCGTCGCACGACGGATGCGACGTGTGGCAATCCGTCGCAATGTGTCGCTAATGCAAGTCAATGGAGAAAAAAACGCATCCTGCAAGCACTTTTGCAGGATGCGTTTTTTCTCCAACGACGCATTGCGACGGAAGCCAAAAAACGCTAGTGTGAAAGTAGCCTAACCCTAGCCCTAACCCTAAATTTAGCCCCAACCCTAGCCCTAACCCAAGCCCTAACCCTAACCCTAATTTTAGCCCCAACTCGTCTCTCCTGCCGGCCGGCAGATGGCAGCAGATGGCGGGTGCACTGCGCATGCGCCCGCCATTTTCTTTGCAGAGGAAGAAGCCGGCCGGCAAGAGGAGACGCAGGAGGACCCGGGGACACCGGGTGAGTATGATAGGGTCCCCGAATCCCCCTATTTCTCTGTCGTCTGATGTGCGATCACATCAGAGGACAGAGAATTACAGATCGCTTTTTTTTTTTGCGGTCGCCGGTAAACAGTTAATTACCGGCGATCGCAAAACAGGGGTCGGTAAAAACCGACCCCGATCATGTTCTTTGGGGTCTCGGCTACCCCCGGCAGCCGAGACCCCAAAGATCTTCCGGGTGTCGGGCGCACTGCGCATGCGCCCGCCATTTTTTCCCGGAAAAAAGATGGCAGCGCCCATCGGGAGCCACGAGGAGCACCGGGGGAGATAGGTGAGTATTGGGGGGCTATTGGGGGCCTTCGGGGACACTATTTCTCTGTCCTCCGATGTGCAATCACATCGGAGGACAGAGAAATTAAATGGCAAATCGCTTTTTTTGTTGTTGTTGCGACCGCCGGTAAACGGTTAATTACCGGCGATCGCAACTCGGGGGTCGGTAAAAACCCCCCGAATCATGTTCTCTGGGGTCTCGGCTACCCTCGGCAACCGAGACCCCAGAGAAAATCCGACTCTGGGGGGCGCTATTCACTTTTTCCACAGCGCCGTTAATTAACGGCGCTGTGGTTTAAGTAACCTTAACTGCTGCCGTTAAAAGGCGTATCGGCGGTCGTTAAGGGGTTTATAAAATTTATTGAAACTAAAATCGCATTGCAATCGGATAGCAATCGCACTGCATTCAGATGTAAATCGGATGCTAGGTGTAAAAAAAATCGGATTGTACGCACATTACACTCGTGCGACTCTCAGCACTGAGAATCGGACCAATTATTATACATTTAGTGTGACTCCGGCTTATTAGAACAGACGTACTTAATAAGGGAAAAAAAGCTCAGGCTAGTCAGTCATTAAATAGGTATAAATGTGTAGATTTGACAAATCCAAAACAAATAATGTTAGGAGAAGAAACAAATTTAAAACACTATCAGGCGCCATTAACACTTTGTGGTTTTCTTTTTTACTGTGACCAAGGTAGAACGGTAATGTTTTTGCCAGAACACAGCCGCAGCATTTTGTGAACACAGCCTTAAACGGGGTTTCCTAAATACCTGACAAAAGTTTAAAGGAAGTAAAGAAGTAATTCTGACCTTACCAATTGTGTTGATGTCCCCTGGTCTCCCCCAGTCAATGTTCAGTTGACTCCAGGACACACCACTGAGGTTACCGCTGCAGATAGTCACGTGTCGAGATGGCAGGTGACAAGAAATCAGTGGGGAACCAGAAATGCTTTGATTGGCTCCATTACTCCTCACTCTCCTTCGCTATCCTCAAACCCCAGCACCCCCTAACCAAGTAATAATCTCTCCTTCCCTCCTGCCTCCCCACCTGACCTCCTCCGCTGACCTGCTCCTCAACCTCAGATCTCTCCTAATAACACACAAAGCAAGCCGCCCACTCTCCTTCTCCCACCTGCTCTGTCTCTCTCTGCTTCTCCTCACTGCTGCCGACATATCACCCAACCCTGGGCCCCCACAGCTCATACCTCCCATTACTACCCCCTCCTATCGCTCCCAACCCAATATAAACACCCGAAATCTTGCCCACCTCAAATCCGTACCCATGACGCCCTCCCCCCTGCACCCTCTCTCTGGATCACTATGGAATGCCCGCTCCATCTACAATAAACTCCACGTGATTCACAACCTCTTTAACTCTCGTAATCTTTTACTTCTGGGCATCACCGAAACATGGCTGACACCCTCTGACATAGCCTCCCCTGCCGCACTATGTTACGGTGGCCTCCACTTCACTCACACTCCTCGCCCTGGCAACAAACATGGTGGAGGAGTGGGCCTTCTCCTTTCTTCCAACTGTACCTTTAACCCAATCCCACCTCTACCCTCCCTTATTCTCCCTTTTGAAGTCCACTCTGTCCGCATCTACTCCCCCTACAACCTCCAAATGGCCATCATATACCGATCTCCGGGCCCGATCACTGCCTTTATTGACCAATTCTCCTCCTGGCTCCTTCACTTTCTGTCTGCTGACGTTCTCACCATCATCATGGGTGACTTCAACATCCCCATTGACACCCACCAGTCAGCAGCCTCCAAACTCCTGTCCCTTACTTCATCCTTTGGACTTACTCAATGGTCCTCCTCAGCCACCCACACTTGAGCAGCACGTCCATGCTGAACTTTCCTCTCACTTTGCATCTAACTCTCTCTTCGACAACCTACAATCTGGCTTCCGTCCCCACCATTCCACTGAGACTGCCCTGACCAAAATTACTAACGACTTACTTACAGCCAAAGCTAACAGACAATTCTCTATACTCCTCCTCCTAGACCTGTCCTCTGCCTTTGACACAGTTGACCACTGCCTCCTACTACAGATCCTCTCTTCCTTTGGGGTCAAAGACCTTGCCCTATCTTGGATCTCCTCATACCTTGCCAACCGCACATTTAGCGTTTCCTACTCCCATACTACCTCTTCATCTCGCCTCCTCTCTGTTGGAGTCCCCCAAGGCTCTGTCCTAGGACCCTTACTCTTCTCAATCTATACACTCGGCCTGGGACAACTCATAAGGTCCTATGGCTTCCAGTACCATCTATATGCCGATGACACTCAGATCTACCTCTCTGGCCCAGATGTCACCTCTCTGCTCTCCAGAATCCCAGAGTGTCTATCAGCCATATCCTCCTTCTTCTCCTCTCGCTTCCTCAAGCTCAATGTGGACAAATCTGAACTCATTATCTTTCCTCCATCACGCATATCTTCCCTACCTGATCTATCTATCAAAATAAATGAAATCACACTTTCCCCTGTCCACAAAATCCGCTGCCTCGGAGTAACCCTTGACTCTGCCCTCTCCTTCAAACCGCACATCCAAGCTCTGGCCACCTCCTGTCGCCTCCAGTTCAAAAATATTTCCAGAATCCGTTCTTTCCTCAACCCACACTCTACCAAAATGCTTGTGCATGCCCTAATCATTTCCCGCCTCGACTATTGCAACATACTCCTCTGTGGCCTACCTTCTAACACTCTCGCACCCCTCCAGTCCATCCTTAACTCTGCTGCCCGACTAATTAATCTCTCTCCTCGCTACACTCCTGCTTCCCTCTTTGCAAATCCCTTCACTGGCTCCCAATTTCCAGTTTAAATTACTAACACTGACCTACAAAGCCATCCATAATCTTTCTCCTCCGTATATTTCCACCCTAATCTCTCAATATCTTCCCTCACATAATCTCCGGTCCTCCCAAGACCTCCTCCTCTCCTCCACGCTTATTCGCTCCTCACCCAATCACCTCCAAGACTTCTCCCGAATATCCCCCATCCTCTGGAATTCAGTGCCCCAACACATCCGGTTATCCTCTACTTTTGGATCCTTCAAAAGAAACCTGAAAACCCACCTCTTCAAAGAAGCTAACAGCCTGTTAAGACCACACGGCCACCTCAACACCATTGGAGCTACCGCAACCCTCGACCTACTGTCTCCTTCCCCATAATCCTGTAGAATGTAAGCCCGCAAGGGCAGGGTCCTCTTCCCTCTGTAGCAGTCTGTCATTGTTAGTTTTGTTTACTGTAAGTGATATTTGTATTTTGATGTAACCCCCTTCTCATGTACAGCACCATGGAATTAATGGTGCTATATAAATAAATAATAATAATAATACAGTGGAAGATGATGTTTGTAAGCAGAGCTTTTTTTATTATATAGTATCAGCCAATTGTAAATAAAAATACAAAAAAAGATCAAGACCCCTTTAACTATTAATAATACACAGTAATACATATCTATCTGCACATATTAGGATCATATAGCCTGCAATTAGTCAACATGTGCTTAGAAATGGTCTGATTTGCAGAGTACGCTGCAGTGAACGTTGCGGCGTGCCCTCCTCGGGTTTTCAGGCTCTTCCGGAGCAATTCATCAGAGACGACAGGGACGTGTTGTAGGTCAAACACAAAAAGGCTTTCTGACAGTCAGATTCATTTCCAGACAATAACAAAGGTCAGACAAAGTTCAAGATATGTGTCAGGTCAGGAGCTGTCCCCCAAAGCAGAAAAATGGTGATGTTATAGGTATTACTTACGGCAGATCAAGCAGCACATCGCCTTGGTTTTGATTTTCACCATTTAGCATCAGTAAAGCCCTTTGAGACTCCAGGCAAGGCCGCTGCCCTATATTCCTTTTCCTTCTGAGTTTCTGGACTTTTTCATCGCCACATGCAACCGCCGTCCATAACATTGGGATGTATGTAGAGATCTGATGGCAGAAATATTATATCAAGACAAATCGACTAGAACAAAAGCAAAATATATGGAGAGCACAAAGGATTCAATTAGTGCACAGGACCTAAGACACATCAAAGCAAGTTTCATGCACCCTGGCCTGTGACTAGTATTAATCATTTATATGGGCACCTACAATTACAGAAAACCTCAAACATCACTTTTAACGGACATCAGGGAGTTCTGCGAATTTCACACAGCAGAAAAAAAAGGATGTATAATGGTCTCATGATAAAAAGGAACACGAGTCCGGACAACCCCAGGGGAATTAACAGAACTAATTCATGTCATATAACAGGGGCCCTAAAGCATTAGCCTGTCACCTTTTATTTAAGGAAAAAGACCAGTGACCCATTTGGAGATTAATTTTTTATTTTTTTGATCAGTAAAGCAGCAAAGCAGTCAGTCACTGTGACCGTCACGTATTACATCCATTGTTCCCATGACTTCATTTCTTACAGACCTTATTAATTTATAAAATATTCAGTATCATACAACAGATATGGCAAAACTTGGATATTGAGTTATATTTAACCCCTTAAGCCCCAAGGGTGGTTTGCACGTTAATGACCGGGCCAATTTTTACAATTCTGACCACTGTCCCTTTATGAGGTTATAACTCTGGAACGCTTCAACGGATCCTGATGATTCTGACACTGTTTTCTCGTGACATATTGTACTTCATGATAGTGGTAAAATTTCTTCGATAACACTTGCGTTTATTTGTGAAAAAAACGAAATTTGGCAAAAATGTGGAAAATTTTGCAATTTTCCAACTTTGAATTTTTATGCCCTTAAATCACAGAGATATGTCTCACAAAATACTTAAAGGGAACCTGTCACCACGTTTTTGGAAGATGGGATAAAAATAGCGTTAAATAGGGGCAGAGGTGGGCATTACATTAGTGTGTTTGTTATGCGTTTATTACCCACCTAAGTTGCCGAAATACCTTTGCAAAGTCTCCGTTTTCGCCTGTCAATCAGGGTGGTCTGGTCAAAAGGGCGTCTTGTCTTCCCCAGATTTTGCGTAGTTTTCCGTTGGTGGCGTAGTGGTGTGCGCATGCTCAAGGTCCCGAATCCTCTGCCAGGGGATTTAAAAGAGCGCGCTGTTCGTTTTCATTGGTGATCGGTGGGCGCGGCCATCTTCCTTTGGCCGCGCGTGCGCAGAAGCGGCGCTCTGCTGGCCGCGGCTTCAGGAAAATGGCCACGGGATGCCGCGCGTGCGCAGATGGATATCGCGGCGGCCATTTTCCTGAAGCCGCGGCCAGCAGAGCGCCGCTTCTGCGCACGCGCGGCCAAAGGAAGATGGCCGCGCCCACCGATCACCAATGAAAACGAACAGCGCGCTCTTTTAAATCCCCTGGCAGAGGATTCGGGACCTTGGGCATGCGCACACCACTACGCCACCAACATAAAACTACGCAAAATCTGGGAGAAGACAACACGCCCTTTTGACCAGACCAGCCTGATTGACAGGCGAAAACGGAGACTTTGCAAAGGTATTTCGGCAACTTAGGTGGGTAATAAACGCATAACAAACACACTAATGTAATGCCCACCTCTGCCCCTATTTAACGCTATTTTTATCCCATCTTCCAAAAACGTGGTGACAGGTTCCCTTTAAGTAACATTTCTCACATGTCTACTTTACATTAGCACAATTTTGGAACCAATTTTTTTTTTTGTTAGGGAGTTATAATGCAGAGCCGTAAAAATAAAAAATCATATTTTTTCACAAAAATGATCTTTTTGCCCCCAATTTTTTATTTTCCCAAGGGTAAGAGAAGAAATTGGACCCCAAAAGTTGTTGTGCAATTTGTCCTGAGTACGCCGATACCCCATATGTGGGGGTAAACCACTGTTTGGGAGCATGGCAGAGCTCGGAAGGGAAGGAACGCCGTTTGACTTTTCAATGCAAAATTGACTGGAATTGAGATGGGACAACATGTTGCATTTGGAGAGCCACTGATGTGCCTAAACAGTAGAAACCCCCCATATTAGAAACTAGACCCCCCCAAGGAACTTATCTAGATGTGCTGTGAGAACTTTGAACTTCCAAGTGTTTCACTACAGTTTATAACACAGAGCCGTGAAAATAAAAAAATCATTTTTTCCCCACAAAATGTTTTTTTAGCCCCCCAAATTTTTATTTTCCCAAGGGTAACAAGAAACCCCCCAGAAGTGACACAATTTTGCAAAGTAGACCCCCTAAGGAACTTTTCTATATGTGTTGTGAGAGCTTTGAACCCCCAAGTGTTTCACTACAGTTTATAACGCAGAGCCGTGAAAAATTATTTTTTTACCACAAAAATTATTTTTTAGCCCCCAGTTTTGTATTTTCCCAAGGGTAACAGGAGAAATTGGACCCCAAAAGTTGTTGTCCAATTTGTCCTGAGTATGCTGATACCTCATATGTGGGGGGGGGGAACCACTGTTTGGGCGCATGGCAGCTCGGAAGGGAAAGAGCGCCATCTGGAATGCAGACTTACATTGATTGGTCTGCAGGCGTCACATTGCGTTTGCAGAGCCCCTAATGTACCTAAACAAGAGAAACCCCCCACAAGTGACCCCATATTGGAAACTAGACCCCCCAAGGAACTTATCTAGATGTGCTGTGAGAACTTTGAACCCCCAAGTGTTTCACTACAGTTTATAACGCAGAATTGCACAAAAATTGTTTTTTTTTTTAATTATTTAGATAAAGAAATGTATTTATGGGAACAATATATTTTTTTCTTTATTTAGGAATTATTATTATTCTTTTTTTACACATGTGAATATTTTTTTTTTTACTTTATAATATTGCCCCAGGGGGGCATCATGTTATAGGGTCAGATCGCTGATCTGACACTATGCACAGGACTGTGTCAGATCAGCGATCTGACAGCAGGGCTTACAGGCTTACCAGCGCTTGCTCAGAGCAAGTGCCGGATGTCAGCAGCGATAGTCAGCTGACACCCGGCCGTGCTCCCCCCGTGAGCGCGGCCGATAGCATATGACGTACTATCCAGTCGGTGGTCATACGGGCCCACCCAACCTCGACGGGATAGTACATCATATGGGATTAAGGGGTTAATGAAGGACGGATCAGCAAGAAATAACTCGGATTGCGGCAGTTTTGCTGCATTCCTGAAAACAAAGACATCTTTTTGATTGTTGACAATTAGTGATTCAAAGGAAAGGATACACACTCAATATTCAACTGGCATTGCTCACTGCATCTTCCTTTAATAAAATATCAATAGAAAAATGCGGGGGCCAAGGGCCCAGTCAGCTCACCAACAGATCACAGGAGCACGTGAACCCGTACTGACCCAGACGTAGCAACAGCTGAAGATATAAGAAATGTGAAGATTGTTCCAGCTCCTTTCCGATTAAAAATCCTTTATTGATCCATATCCTTAAAAATCATCCCTGCACAAAAGGGAATGTGAACAGCGACAAAAACCTGGATATGGATCAATAAAGGATTTTTAATCGGAAAGGAGCTGGAACAATCTTCACATCTTCCTTTAACCCCTTCACCCCGAAGCCTGTTTTCACCTTCCTGACCAGGCCAATTTTTACAACTCTGACCATTGTCACTATATGAGGTCATAACTCTGGAACGCTTCCATGGATCCCGGTGATTCTAAGAATGTTTTCTCGTGACATATTGTACTTCATGATAGCGGTAAAATTTCTTTGATATGACTTGCGTTTATTTGTGAAACAAAACGGAAATTTGGCAAAAATGTAGAAAATTTTGCAATTTGCAAAATTTTAATTTTTATGCTCTTAAATCAGAGAGTTATGTCGCACAAAATAGTTAATAAATAACATTTCCCACATGTCTACTTTACAGCACAATTTTAGAAACAATTTTTTCTTGTTAGGACGTTGTAAGTGTTAAGCGTTGACCAGCGATTTCTCATTTTTACAACGAAATTTACAAAACAATTTTTTAGTGACCACCTCACACTTGAAGTGACTTTGAGGGGCCTATGACAGAAACTACCCAAATGTGACATCATTCTAAAAACTGCACCCTTCAAGGTGCTCAAAACCACATTCAAAAAGCTCATTAACCCTTCAGGTGCTTCACAGGAATTTTTGGAATTGGAAGGAAAAAATAAACATTTAGGGTAACAGGAGGAAATGGACCATACATAGATTCATAGAATGTTAGAGTTGGAAGGGACCTCCTGGGTCATCTGGTCCAACCCCCTGCTCAACGCAGGATTCACTAAATCATCCCAGACAGATGTCTATCTAGCCTCTGTTTGTAGACTTCCATTGAAGCAGAACTCACCACCTCTCGTGGCAGCCTGTTCCACTCATTGATCACCCTAACCGTCAAAAAGTTTTTTCTAATATCTAATCTGTGTCTCCTCCCATTCAGTTTCATCCCATTGCTTCTAGTCTTTCCTTGTGCAAATGAGAATAAAGATGATCCTTCTACAATGTGACAGCCCTTGAGATATTTGTAGACAGCTATTAAGTCTCCTCTCAGTCTTCTTTTTTGCAAGCTAAACATTCCTAAATCCTGTAAACGTTCCTCATAGGACATGGTTTGCTGACCGGTCACCATTCTGGTCGCTCTTCTCTGAACTTGTTCCAGTTTGTAGATGTCTTTTTTAAAATGTGGTGCCCAAAACTGGACACAGTATTCAGATGAGGTCTGACCAAAGTGGAGTAGAGGGCAATAATGACTTTGCGTGATCTAGACTGCATGCTTCTGTTAATACATCACAGAATTGTATTTGCCCTTTTTGCTGCTGCATCACACTGTTGACTCATGTTCAGTCTGTGATCTATTAGTATACCCAAGTCTTTTTCACATGTGCTGTTGCTTAGCACTATTCCTCCCATTCTGTATATGCTTTTTTCATTTTTATTGCCCAGATGTAGTACTTTTCATTTTTCCCTGTTAAAAATCATTCTGTTAGTTGCTGCCCACTGCTCCAGTTTATTTATATTTTTTGAATCCACTTTCTCTCTTCTCTAGTATTAGCTATCCCTCCTAGCTTTGTGTCATCAGCAAATTTAATCAGTTTACTCTCAATTCCTTCATCTAAGTCATTGATAAAGATGTTGAACAATACAGGGCCCAGGACAGAGCCCTGTGGTACCCCACTTGAGACATTCTTCCAACTGGATGTGCAGTCATTTACGACCACTCTTTGGGTCCGATCACTAAGCCAGTTATGAATCCACCTAACAGTTGCCTTGTCCATTCCAAACGTAGTCATTTTTTCAATAAGGATTGCGTGAGATACTTTGTCTAATGCTTTGCTGAAGTCAAGATATACTATATCTACAGCATTTCCCTGATACACCCAGTCAGTGATTCTGCCATAGAAGGAAATTAAGTTAGTCTGACATGACTTATTAGTTACAAACCCATGCTGACTCTGTTTAATCACTTCATTCTTATCCAGGTACTTACATTTTGCTGTGCAATTTCTCCTGAGCATGCCGATACCTCATATGTGGGGGAAATCTACTGTTTGGGAGCACGGCAGGGCTTGGAAGGGAAGGAGTGCCATTTGACTTTTTGAATGCAAAATATGTTGGAATTAGCTGTTGCCTTGTCGCGCTTGAGGAGCCCCTGATGTGCCTAACCAGTGGAAACCACCCACAAGTGAAACCATTTTGGAAACTAGACCCCTTAGGGAACTTATCTAGATCTATATTAAGCACCTTGAACCCACAGGTGTTTCACATAAGTTTATAACATAGAGCCGTGGAAATAAAAAAATCAAATTTTTCCGAAATAAATCTTTTTTAGCTCCACATTTAGCATTTTCATAAGGATAACAGGAGAAATTACTCCATATAATTTGTTGTGCAACTGAGTGCGCAGATACCCAATATGTAGGGAATACTACTGTTTGCCTCCTGGAATGCAGATTTTCCTAGATAGTTTGTTGACTCTATATATTTCGAGCCCTTAAGTGCTAGAAAAGCAGAATCCCCCCTCAAGTGACCCCATTTACTGTGCACTTTGGGAAGCAGAATGAAATAATCAACAGGATGTGAATAATTGGTTTTATATATTTTTTATGGCACTCCTCGTGCGGTATAAGTGATTCGGTGACTTTTTTCTTCAGGTCGGTGCAATTACATCAATATCAGATTTATATTGGGTTTTTATGTTTGGCTGCTGTCACACACTAAAATACGCTTTTATTGCGAAAACTAGTTTTTACATCACCATATTTTGAGAGCTATAATTTTTTCATATTTCGGCCGATAGAGTAATGTGAGGGCTTGTTTTTTGCAGGAAGAGTTAACGTTTCTATTGGTACCATTTTCAGACATGACATTTTTTGATCACTTTCTATTCCATTTTTGGGAGACAGAATGAACAAAAACCAGCAATTCAGGAATTGCTTATTTTTTTTTAAAAAATACCGTTCAGCGTGTGGTAAAATTATTCTACGGGTCAGTACGATTACAGCGATACCTCATTTATAGCTTTTTTTAAGTTTTGGCACTTTTACACAATAAAAACTATTTTATAGAAAAAATAATTATTTTTTGCATCGCTTTATTCTGAGAGCTATATTTTTTTTAGTTTTTTTTGCTGATGGCGCTGTATGGCGGCTTGTTTTTTTGCGGGAGAAGATGACGTTTTCAGCTGTACCATTTTTATTTACATCCGTCTTTTTGATCGCGTTGTATTGCACTTTTTGTTCTGCAGTATGATGATAAAGGATTTTTTTTTGCCTCATTTTTTATTTTTTTAAGGTGTTTACTGAAGGGGTTAACTAGTGGGACAGTTTTATAAAGCGGGTTGTTACGGACACGGCGATACCAAATATATGTACTTTTATTGTTTTTTTTTACTTACATAAATAAATGTATTTATTGGAAAAATATTTATATTTTTCTTTATTTAGGGATTTATAAAAAAATATTTTTGAACTTTGTAACATATACCTATGTATTTTTTTACATTGTTCCAGTATGGGACATTACTATATAACATCAGATTGCTGATCTGATATTCTGCACTGCAGGTAAGGAGGCATGCCAGCACCTGCTCTCAGCAGGCGCTCACAAGCCACCTTCACTGCAGGACCCCGCGGCCATCTTGGAGCCAGGGGTCTCAATGGAGACCATGAGGACAGCGCAATCACATTGCGTTGTCCCAATGGAAGAGCGCCAGGAAACCCTCCCTGGACGATGCTTCTCTATGCCGCTGTCACTACTGACAGCAGCATCAGAGGGGTTAAATTATTATTATTATTTATTTATATAGCACCATTGATTCCATGGTGCTGTACATGAGAATGGGTTACATACAAGTTACAGATATCACTTACAGTAAACAAACTAACAATGACAGACTGATACAGAGGGGCGAGGACCCTGCCCTTGCGGGCTTACATTCTACAGGATTATGGGGAAGGAGACAATAGGTTGAGGGTTGCAGAAGCTCCAGTGTTGGTGAGGCAGTATCTCCGGTAGTGATGAGGAGGCAGCGGGGTCAATGCAGGCTGCAGGCTTTCCTGAAGAGATGGGTTTTCAGGTTCCGTCTGAAGGATCCGAATGTGGTTGATAGTCGGACGTGTTGGGCCAGAGAATTCCAGAGGATGGGGGATATTCTGGAGAAATCTTGGAGGCGGTTGGATGAGGAGCGAATAAGTGTGGAGGAGAGAAGGAGGTCTTGGGAGGATCGGAGATTACATGAGGGAAGATATCGGGAGATTAGTTCAGAGATATATGGAGGAGACAGGTTATGGATGGCTTTGTAGGTCAGTATTAGTAATTTGAAATGGATATGCTGAGGGAATGGGAGCCAGTGAAGAGATTTGCAGAGGGGGGGAAGCAGAGGAGTAGCAAGATGAATTAGTCAGGCAGCAGAGTTAAGGATGGACTGGAGAGGTGCAAGGGTGTTAGCAGGGAGGCCGCAGAAAAGGATGTTGCAGTAGTCAAGGTGGGAGATGATGAGGGCATGCACAAGCATTTTAGTGGATTGACGGTTGAGGAAAGGACGGATTCTGGAGATATTTTTGAGCTGGAGGCGACAGGTGGACAGAGCTTGGATGTGCGGTTTGATGGACAGGGCAGAGTCAAAGGTTACTCCGAGGCAGCGGACTTCCGGGACGGGGGAAAGCATGATGTCGTTGATTGCTATAGATTGGTCAGGCAAGGAAGATCTATGGGATGGCGGAAAGATGATGAATTCAGATTTGTCCACATTGAGTTTGAGGAAGCGAGAGGAGAAGAAGGAGGATATGGCTGATAGGCACTCTGGGATTCTGGACAGAAGAGCGGTGACGTCTGGGCCAGAGAGGTAGATCTGAGTGTCATCAGCATAGAGGTGGTACTAGAATCCATGGGACTTTATGAGTTGTCCCAGGCCAAGTGTATATATTGAGAAGAGTAGGGGTCCTAGAACAGAGCCTTGGGGAACTCCAACAGAGAGAGAGGGTGGGATGAGGAGGTAGTGTGGGAGTGGGAGACGCTGAATGTGCGGTTGGAAAGGTAGGAGATCCAGGATAGGGCGAGGTCTTTGATGCCAAAGGAGGAGAGCATCTGTAGTAGGAGGCAGTGGTCAACTGTGTCGAAAGCAGAGGACAGGTCTAGAAGGAGGAGTACAGAGTATTGTCAGTTAGCTTTGGCGGTAAGTAGGTTGTTAGTGATTTTGGTCAGGGCTGTCTCAGTTGAGTGATGGGGCAGAAACCAGATTGTAGATTGTCAAAGAGCAAGTTAGCTGAGAGGTGGGAGGAAAGTTCAGAATGGACGTGCTGCTCCAGGAGTTTTGACGTGAGTGGCAGCAGCGATATTGGGTGATAGCTGGACATAGCAGTTGGATCGAGGGTTGGCTTTTTAAGGATAGACGTGATTGTGGCGTGTTTGAAAGCAGAAGTGCAGGTGCCAGAAGTTAGGTTGAAGAGGTGGGTTAGGGATGGGATAAGTGTGGTGGTGAGGTTGGGGAGGAGGTCGAGCGCACAGGTGGTGAGGTGTGATTTGGAGAGGAGACAATTTAAGCCCACCTTCAGTGATGTTAGATAGGAAGGTTATGGGGTTTGAGCACTGGTCTGGTATACAAAGGGGTTGTGGTGGTTGAACAATGAAGACTTGCCTTGTCTGGTCGATCTTATTTTTAAAGTGTGCAGCAAAGTCCTCAGCAGAGATGAGGTAGGTTGGAGGGGGCAGTGGGGGGCAGAAGAGGGAGTTAAAGGTTTTGAATAACTGTTTGGGGTTGTAGGATAAGGAAGATACGAGGGTTGTGAAGTAGGCCTGTTTAGCAGAGGTGAGAGCAGATTTAAAAGCGAGTGTTGCTTGTTTGAATACAGTGAAGTCATCTTGCGAGTGTGTTTTCTTCCAATGCCGCTCTGCAACCCTGGACACTTGCCGGAGCTTTTTAGTGGTGTTATTGTGCCAAGGTTGTCTATTGATACGTCGCACTCTGCCATGGACGAGAGGGGCAACCGTGTCAATAGCTGATGCGAGAGTGGCATTATAGAAAGCAGCGGCACTGTCTGTGTCATGGAGTGAGGATATGGATGCCACTGGTAGGATGGAGTCAGAGAGTGTGTGGGTGTCTAGGTGTGCAAGGTTTCTGCGGGGGTGCGCATGTTGCTGGACATGGGTGACCGGTGAGGAGGACAGGGATGAGAAAGTGAGCAGATGGTGGTCGGATAGAGGGAGAGGGGAGGTGGTGAAGTTAGATAGAGAGCAGAGACAGTGCTACCACCGATCGTGGGCGTTGCTGAGGGGTGTCAGCTGTCACATACAGCTGACACCCGCACCCGATCACCGCGGCGCTCATCGTGAGGCCGCGCGATCGGTGTGCCATACTAGTAGTGCGAGATGAGCGAACGCACCTCCTGCAGAGCAGTACTAGTATGGAGAATGTTGCGAAGGGGTTAAGGGGTTTTTCCCACTAACAAAAAGTACATTTTAACTAATAGATCTTGGAATTAGATCTTTCACAGTTGGTTGTGTTTAAATAAAATGTTCCTGTGCTGAAATAATCTTATAAATGAGCTCCTGCTGTGTACTGTGTAATGGTTGTGTCTCACTGTGCAGGAACATGGTCTGATCATACCGCAGCTCCAGGGCAGAGGAGGGAGCAAAAGAGAGTATACAGCAGGGAATCACAGCTGATTCCGAGTTAAAACCATTCCCTGCCTGTTTTTAAGCAATGTTTTTCCAAAAAGAAAGAATCAGCTGTGATCTTGTAACATCTGTACATGTTTTTGAGTCCTCCCCTGCCCAGGAGCTGTGGTATGATCAGACCATGTTCCTGTACGGTCAGACACAGCCATTACACAGTACACATTTATAAGATTATCTCAGCACAGGAACATTATTTTTAAACACATTCAATTGAGGAACTTATTATTATTCCAAGATCTATTAATTAAAATGTTCATTAAAATTTACTTTTGTTTGTGGGAAAAACCCTTTAACCCCTTACTGACCTCGGACGGGATAGTACGTCCGAGGTCAGCTCCCCTGCTTTGATGCAGGGCTCCGCGGTGAGCCCGCATCAAAGCCGGGACATGTCAGCTGTTTTGAACAGCTGACATGTGCCCGCAATAGCGGCGGGTGAAATCGCGATTCACCCGCCGCTATTAACTAGTTAAATGCCGCTGTCAAACGCAGACAGCGGCATTTAACTACCGCATCCGGCCGGGAGGCCGGAAATGAGCGCATCGCCGACCCCCGTCACATGATCGGAGGTCGGCGATGCTTCTCCATTGTAACCATAGAGGTCCTTGAGACCTCTATGGTTACTGATCGCCGGTAGCTGTGAGCGCCACCCTGTGGTCGGCGCTCACAGCACACCTGATTTTCTACTACATAGCAGCGAACAGCAGATCGCTGCTATGTAGCAGAGGCGATCGTGCTGTGCCTGCTTCTAGCCTCCCATGGAGGCTATTGAAGCATGGCAAAAGTAAAAAAAAAAAGTTAAAAAAAATGTGAAAAAAAAAAATATAAAAGTTTAAATCACCCCCCCCCCTTTCGCCCCAATCAAAATAAATCAATTAAAAAAAAAATCAAACCTACACATATTTGGTATCGCCACGTTCAGAATTGCCCGATCTATCAATAAAAAAAAAGCATTAACCTGGTCGCTAAACGGCGTAACGAGAAAAAAAATCGAAACGCCAGAATTACGTTTTTTTTTGTCGCCGTGACATTGCATTAAAATGCAATAACGGGCGATCAAAAAAACGTATCTCCACCGAATTGGAATCATTAAAAACGCCAGCTCGGCACGCAAAAAATAAGCCCTCAACCGACCCCAGATCATGAAAAATGGAGACGCTACGAGTATCGGAAAATGGCGCAATTTTTTTTTTTTTTTTAGCAAAGTTTGGAATTTTTTTTCACCACTTAGGTAAAAAATAACCTAGTCATGTTAGCTGTCTATGAACTCGTAGTGACCTGGAGAATCATAATGGCTGGTCAGTTTTAGCATTTAGTGAACCTAGCAAAAAAGCCAAGCAAAAAACCAGCGTGGGATTGCACTTTTTTTGCAATTTCACCGCACTTGGAATTTTTTTCCCGTTTTCTAGTACAAGACATGGTAAAACCAATGATGTCGTTCAAAAGTACAACTCGCCCCGCAAAAAATAAGCCCTCACATGGCCAAATTGACGGAAAAATAAAAAAGTTATGGCTCTGGGAAGGAGGGGAGTGAAAAACGAACACGAAAAAACGAAAAATCCCAAGGTCATGAAGGGGTTAAGGGCTTGTTCATATGCCGAGTTTCTTCCCAAGCGTTTTACCAAAGTGAATTACATTTCTGAAATCCCATGCACATGCTGCATATTTTCCCTTGCAAATTTGAACCAAAGTTGTTTTTTTCCCCTCAATCTGCAGTGTGTCAATTATTTCAGTGATTTTCACCCATTCAAATGAACGGGGTAAAAAGGTGTAAAAAATGTGCTCACTTTACGCAGCATTTTTCCAGCCAAAGGAAAAATCTGCTGCAAATACTCAATGTGTGTATATACCCCAACAGTCACCTCCAAAAGCAAACTAACAATGAGGACTGACCCATCTCTCTTCTTATAACTCAGAGTACAGCTTACTGGAGAACATATGAAATTAAATGCTCCTCCAGGACTACTCTCCCACCTGATCAGATATAAAGTCTCATTCTCAAGTCTATTGCCAGGGTCTTATACGAATAATACAACCACTGCACAATATTTGCTGGACGTCAGACATTTGCCTCGATCACTGTACAGCCCAGCGTGCAATTGTGTCTCTACAAGCCGTTATCAGATCAGGAGGAAGTATCCTGGAGGCACACTTTAGGGAGTAATTTTTTTAGGTGAATTATTTTGGGGGATAGTGTTACAGTTTATCAACAAACTAATTTTATAAGAAAATATTTAACCTTCATGATGATAATGGAAAAAAAATCAACTTTGGGCGTAGATAAGATTTATCATACTTTTAGAATTTTGTAAATCGCTAACATTAATAATTAAAGGGTAACCTCCTTTTCCTAAAATTGGTAAATGGGCAAGGTGCTTGTAAAACTTAGCAATTTAGGATAAAAATATTGCCCTTTTCTTCCCAAATCTATAGTTTTTTATGTTAATGTTTACTTGTCATTGCCTTGGGGACCGACCGCAGCAGTGGTTGAACACGTGCGGTGCTTACAAGCTCTTTTATATACTGTACTGAATCTGGTCAATCAACTATGAGTGTAAACACTCACATTAATGATGGGGTCAGCAATGTTTTCTTGTGCTTGTCTGAAAAAGAGGCACATTGACAGGACAGAGAACAGACCGTGTCCACATTGATGAGGTCAGCTTCATTGACCTGAGTGATGCAGTCAGGACTCCGTCATGGTTCCTGTTGGAATCCAGTTTTTCAGGGATTCAAAAAAAAAACCTGACTTAGGGCTCAGTGAAGAGCAAGATACAAGTGTGAACCTAGCCTAAAACTGGATGCTATGGTGGCAAGCTTTCAGTGAAAAGTTGAGAGAAGGCAAGAGTCTAGAAAATGGCGATATTACAAGACTTTCCGTTATAGAATGAATTTTTTTATATATATAAACTGAAAATCCATTTACACATAAATATGGAGGTATGGTACTTTTACCATTCAATGTTAAGTGTCCATAAATACACAAAACAGATAATTAAAGGGAAGTGGGACATGTAGTTCAGTGCAAGAAATAAAAGATCGGCTCAGTAGGTCGCAGCCATTTTTCATATAGGTTTTAGATCTACAAACATGATGAAATGATGATGTGATATTCATGTGCTAGAAGTGTTTCCACCGCTCTGTGGACCAAATGCCGCGTTTAAAAACTCATCACTTTCTCCCAGCACTAAAGGTTAACTATGTGCAGTGAACTGTGACGAGTGCCAGGACAGCTTGAGTGATAATAAGTGCCTGCTTGCCACGCTCGGTTATGGTAAATGGCTCTCAGCATCTAGAGGTGATTAGGGCGTTGGAGACACTTTGGCCGGCCACAGAGGACCCGCTCCCCCTATTTGACTCAAATGTTAGGCAACAGGATTAATGTCCAGACAAGACAAGACCTGTGGGCTGAGAATTAATTTTACAGAGGCCATCTGCACTCCAGTGCCATCTATAATAGAAGAATCCCTCATAATGATCCTATCATTTTCACATGGGTAATTATTGGGCATTAGAGTTGTTCTTGGGCCACATACGCTAGGATACTTTATCAGCTACCAAGTTAATGCTTTGAAGCCAATGGCTTTATGTACCATAATATACAATATACAGAATTATGCATAAGTTTGAACACCACGAAGAAGATTACATGAAAAGATAAATTAACACAAATTGTGCAGAAATGGTAAGAAGATACATCAAATGTATTTAGCTATACAATATCCCTGCACCAATACTAGATTAATTTGTCATAGCGATAAAAAAATATAAATTATATATATAGATATATATAACTATACATATACACCCAGACACATATATATAGCTTTTATTTGTCATGTGCAAAAAGGTTTGGCACCTCTCTCCTTGACCCAAATTTGCTATTTTGGTTAGATTTCAAATTTTATAGGGGTATTTCAGGGGGCAACAATTATAAACCAACTACCAAATCAAGCTCACTCTCTGCAATTCCCTTAGAGGCGAATGTAGTGGTAGCCTTCCCAACTGCTGACATTTTAGGTGGGCCAGGGGACCCACATTCAACTGGTTGGTGGTGGTTATGGTATCATGCCTCCTCCAACACTTATCCCTTTTCCAGTGGATAGGCGTTTTCCACTGGAATACCTATTTAACTTACTTGTAATGTCTTAATCCAGGTCAGTAGCAGAAAATTGCAGATATTTTGCAACCTGTCAAGCCTCTATGGGTATTGTCACTGGCGAACCCAGACAGAAGACGGACCCCATACAAACACAATATATGAGCACTTTGCAGCCCAATAGCTCATCATAATGTACAATTCCACCTGATTTGGAGGTGGCAATGGGTCCCCTAAGTTTTTGGGCCCCTGTGTGGCTGCACATATTATATGTCCGCCCTTGCTTAATATGTAAAATACAAAAGAGGTAAAGAAAAAACTGACTGTGTGCTAAATAAACGTAGACTGGTACAGCACAAGGTAACCAATACGCACCAGTTTTTGTAAGCATAATGGCTCGGTAGACATTTGGATGTTGCTTTCTGCGTAAAAGTTCTTAAAAATTCCTTCGGCAACCAACATCTGGAGCCACGGGGACACAATGGAAGAAACAAACTGTTTTTTTTGCTCTGCTGTAAACTCTAGAACACAGATAAAACACACATTACAAACGTGATATCTTAGAAAGTAGCCAATATACATGAAATGTCTTTCTGCCTAAATATTCCTTGATCCACTGTGAGTGATATTATTGAGAAATGAAAATGTTTCTGAACTAGTGATGAGCGAGTGTACTCGTTGCTCGGGTTTTCCAGAGCACACTCGGGTGACCTCCAAGTATATATGACTGTTCGGAGATTTAGTTTTCCTTGCCTCAGCTGGATGATTTATGGCTGTTAGCCAGCGTGAGTACATGTGGGGGTTGCCTGGTTGCTAGGGAATCCCCACATGTAATCAAGCTGTCTAGTAGCCACAAAGCATCTAGCTGCAGCAAAGAAAACGAAATCTCTGAGCAGTCATAAATACTCGGGAGACCACCCGAGCGTGCTCTGGAAAACCCGAGCAATAAGTACACTCGCTCATCACTATTCTGAACCACAGCAATTGAGTCATAAAGAGTCAGACAATGTCATTTAGGCTATGTGCACATGTTGCGGTTTTTGATGCGTTTCCGTGGCGTTTTTGGACACGCGGAATGCCTCCAATCCGCAGTGCATTGTACACACAGTGTTAATCAATGGGAAATTCAAAAACGCTGTGCACATGCTGCGGAAAAAAAGGTGCAGATTTGCAGCTTTTTTTTCTCACAGCATGTTAATTCTTTGTGCAGAACTGCAGCGTTTCTGCACTCATTGACTTCCATTGTGTCAGGCCAATCCGCAGCAAAACCGCAGATGTAAAAAAGATCTGCAGGTTTGCTGTGAATGTGAATGCGAGAAACGCAGTGGCCTGGGAGGAGGGAAATGTGTGGGCGGTGACTGTGTGCATGTCTGTGTGTGCGGGCAGGGTCTGTGTGCCTGGGTCGGCGAGGCTGTGTGCGGGAGGTCTGCAGTGCTGTCCGTGGATCTGCAGGGGTCTGCCGTGGCTGTCCGGGGGTCTGCCGGGGCTGTGTGTGTGTGTCTGTGTGCAGGCATCATCCAACGGGACTACAAGTCCCATCTGGCTATGCCTGCTACAGTGACAGTGATTCACACATTAGCCAATGATGGGAGAGTAGTAGTCCTATCATAAGGGCTAATGTGTTGAATGTAAAAAACTAAACAAAACACATACAGTACATATATAGTTCATGCTCACCATCTACACCTAATCCCCGAAGCCCTCGCTCACCTGAAAAAAATTAAAATAATAAACCAACAATATACTCCCTGGGTCCGACGTAATCCAATTAATATGATTGTCCCACGACGATCTCCCGTGGAGAGCTGTCACATCAGCTGATGCGACCACTCTCCAGGGGCTCCTGTGATACAATGACACAGATAATCCTCCGCATCGTATCACTCTGCCGCCGACAGGTCACCGAATTTCACATGTCACTTTGCAGCACTACATTCTTCGAATGGATATAGGAGTATAATAAAAACTATGAAAAACTGTGTTGTTTTATTTCATTAAAATACTTTATTCTTATGTGTGTGTTTTTTTTTAACCCTTTCTTACTATAAGATTAATAATGGATAGGCATCTTATTGACGCCTCTCCATTATTAACCGGGCTTAATGCCACCTTACAATAGCAAGGTGACATTAACCCCTTATTACCCCATATGCCACGGCAACACGGCAGTTAGAAGAGAGGGGCTAAGTGCCAGAATTGGCGCATAGTACAGATGCGCCATTTCTGGGGCGGTTGCGGGCTGGAGTTTGTAGCCGGGGGGGGGGCAATGTCCATGGCCCCTTCCTAAGCTATGAATATCAGCCCACAGCTGTATGCGTAGCCATTCTGGCTATAAAATATAGGGGACCCCCACCTAATTTTTGGGGGGAGTCCCCCTATTTTAATAGCCAGTAAAGGCTATGCAGACAACTGCGGGCTGATATTCATAGCCTGGGAAGGGGCCATGGGTATTACCCCCTTCCCAGGCTACAAATATTGACCCCCGACCGTCGGCTTTCCCCCTCTGGCGCAGAAAATTGCCCACGCCATTTTTCTCCCGTTTTTTTTTATTTTTATAAAACATATTGTTCATTAATAAACATGGGCCTTGCTATTACATATCTATAAATATATATATATATATATATATATGGATGTATCTATAGATATAACTATGAATATATCTATAGAGATAGATATGGATATGTCTATCTATAGATATATCTAGCAATCTATAGATATATTTATAGATACATAGATATGTCTATCCATATATCTATCTAACTATCCATATGTCTATCTACATCTATCCATAGATATATCTATCCATAGATATATCTATAGATAGATATATGAACAGATATATCTATGCATCTATAGGTCTATATATAGATCTATCTATCTATAGATCTATTGATCTCATTCCTTCTATCTATCTATCTCATTCCTTCTATCTATGTATGTAGCTATCTATCTATCTCATTCCTTCTATCTATCAGCTATCTCTCATTCCTTCTATATATCTATCTATAGATCTATCTATCATCCATCTATCTATCTCATTCCTTCCATCTATCTATCTATCTATCTATCTATCTATCCCATATCTATCTAGCTATCTAACTATATATCTATAGATAGAATGAGATAGATAGATAGATAGATAGATAGATAGATAGATGGAATGAGATAGATGATAGATAGATGGAATGAAATAGATGATCGATATATCTATATATAGATAGAAGGAATGAGATAGATATTTCTATACATAGATCGATAGATATTATCTATAGATCTATCCATCTACACTGTGTGCAGAATTATTAGGCAAGTTGTATTTTAGAGGATTATTTTTATTATTGATCAACAACTATGTTCTCAATCAACCCAAAAAACTCATAAATATCAAAGCTTAATATTTTTGGAAGTTGGAGTGTTTTTTTTTTAGATTTAGCTATCTTAAGAGGATATCTGTTTGTGCAGGTAACTATTACTGTGCAGAATTATTAGGCAACTTAATAAAAACCAAATACATTCCTATCTCACTTGTTTATTTTCACCTGGCAAACCAATATAACTGCACAAAATTTAGAAATAAACATTTCTGACATGCAAAAACAAAAGCCCCCAAAATTAGTGACCAATATAGCCACCTTTCTTTATGATAACACTCAGCAGTCTTCCATCCATAGATTCTGTCAGTTACTTGATCTGTTTACGATCAACATTGCGTGCAGCAGCCACTACAGCCTCCCAGACACTGTTCCGAGAGGTGGACTGTTTTTCCTCCCTGTAGATCTCACATTTTATGAGGGACAACAGGTTTTCTATGGGGTTCAGATCAGGTGAACAAGGGGGCCATGTCATTATTTTTTCTTCTTTGAGACCTTTACTGGCCAGCCACGCTGTGGAGTAGTTGGAGGCATGTGATGGAGCATTGTCCTGCATGAAAATCATGTTTTTCTTGAACGGTACCGACTTCTTCCTGTACCACTGCTTGAAGAAGTTGTCTTCCAGTAACTGGCAGTAGTTCTGTGAGTTGAGCTTCACTCGATCCTCAACCCGAAAAGGTCCCACAAGTTCATCTTTGATGATACCAGCCCATACCAGTACCCCACCTCCACCTTGCTGGCATCTGAGTCGGAGTGGAGCTCTCTGCCCTTTACTGATCCAGCCTCTGGCCCATCCATCTGGCCCATCAAGAGTCACTCTCATTTCATCAGTCCATATAAAACCTTTGAAAAGTCAGTCTTAAGATATTTCTTGGCCCAGTCTTGACGTTTTATCTTATGTTTCTTGTTCAAAGGTGGTCGTTTTTCAGCCTTCCTTACCTTGGCCATGTCCCTGAGTATCGCACACCTTTCGCATTTTGTTACTCCAGTAACGTTGCAGCTCTGAAATATGGCAAAACTGGTGGCACATGGCATCTTGACGCTTGATTTTCTTCAATTCATGGGCAGTTATTTTGCGCCTTTTTTGCCCAGCACGCTTCTTGCGACCCTGTTGGCTATTTGCCATGAAAAGCTTGATTGTTCGGTGATCACGCTTCAAAAGTTTGGCAATTTCAAGACAGCTGCATCCCTCTGCAAGACAGCTCACAATTTTGGACTTTTCAGAGCCTGGCAAATCTCTCTTCTGACCCATTTTGCTAAGGAAAGGAAGTTGCCTAATAATTAAGCATACCTTATATAGGGTTTTGATGTAATTAGACAACATCCCTCCTCATTACAGAGATGCACATCACCTGATTTACTTAATTGGTAGTTGGCTCTCAAGCCTGAACAGCTTGGAGTAGGACAACATGTATAAAAAGTATCATGTGATCAAAATACAACTTGCCTAATAATTCCGCACACAGTGCGGAATTATCTATCTACCTATCTATAGATCTATCTATCTATCTATTCCATATCTATCTATCTGTCTATCTGTAATAGAATGTAGGTTGGATGAATGTAAAAGAGGAGGTTGGACAAGAAATGACAATAGAAATCTTTTTTTTCTTTGTTCAATAATAGATCTTTATTTAGCTTTCAAAAATGCATACAAAAAGTCATAAAAAAACACATAAAAAAGGCATCAAATCCGCACAAAAAAAACACAAAAAAACCGCACTGATTTTTACCTGCGTTTTCTGCCAAGAGATGCAGATTCTGTGCAGAAACAACCGCATGCAAATCCGCAACTTGTGCACATACCCTTACAGAGCGGGCTTGTCATGTGATGAGGTGCATAGAAGTCACCAGAGATGTGCAGTGACCCAAGCCTCAACTGGCATGATCATCAGCACAAAATCTGTGCCCATGCCAGGAGATTCACGACATGGGTCTACATTACCATGACGCTGTATGCAAGTCTTGCATCACCAAGCACAATGCCATGTGTTGAATGAAGTGATATAAAGCACTGGACTCTGGAGGGTGGACACATGTTCCGTGGAAAGATACATCACACACTATCCGGCAGTATAATGGTTTGGTGAATGCCGTGAGAACATTATCTGCTGGACTGCATTCTATTAGTTGCGACGTTTGGTTGGGGATGGACGAGGTTATATTTCATGGGTCAGCCTAAGCCCATCATAAAAACCTTAGTGCTTCATCATACAATTCATTTTGGACAATTGTAGATTCTAATTGTGTGGTAACAGTTTGGGAAAGGCCCTTTTCTGTGCCGGCATGACTGTAACCCCAGGTCCATAAATACAAGGTTGGGGGAGTTCGGTGTGGAGGAACTTGACTGGTTGCATACTGCCCTGTGTCAACCCCATCCAAAGTTTGAGCTGTAGTGTGCGTGCATCCCAGATCTAAGCTCAGGACAGAAATGACAAGTAAGATGTTCTAATATTACAACATTAGTTCCTTGTTTTTTTTTTTTTAAACTTTTTTAATAATTAAACATTTCTGTTAAACTTAGGAATCTAAGAGAGGATACTACTATTAAATACCTTCACAAGAAATGGAGATGTAGAATACAAAGTCATTTGCCACCTGATGGAGCAAGTTTTTGTTCAGATAGAAGCCAAGTAGTATCCAATACTCCACCACGGCAGTGAGCATCCCATTCAGGTGTGCCATCATCTCTGGGGATAATGCCTTCTACAAGTATAAAACATGAACGTGAATTTACTAACACTCATAGTACATCAGTAGCAAAGAAAATAACATGAGATTGAAGTGCAGACTTCGAGACATAGGCTGCCTATACAGTGAATATAGACACATAATATAACATAGTGGTGGCTGTGTTATGGAATGAGCACGTATGGCCACCACTGGTGTTCATTGATGATCTTACTGTGGATAGAAGTAGCGGGATGGCTTATGGAGTGTAAAAAATGATAAATTCTGGTCAGATTCAGTCGAATAGGACATTGCTTCACACTACAGATGGATAATGAACCAAAACGTATAGCGACTGCAAACAGAGCGGTTTCCTCATTGTTGTAATCGTTTAGTTTGTCCAAAATCTTTTGAAACTATGAAAATAGAAGGACTTTGTAAAAAACGGTTGCAATTCCTCTCCAGTCAACTCTGAAAGTTCAAGTTACGCTTCATTCTCATCTTATGTTTGTTTGTTTTTTCAATTTTTTTGTACAAAAATAAAAAACCCAAACAAATGTCCCTGATGTAATCTATCCTCTCATGTTATCACAAATGCACAACAATTTGCACCATCTAACAATTTTGAGCATTTTACAGCCTTAAAGGTTACATTGGAGAGAGGTTTTGAGAGGGGGGTAAATAGCAAAATAATCCTTGATGGGTTGATTGTGAAATATCCTGTTATCCCCACCTTCTATCCTCTCCCCAAGGTCCATAAGAATTCAATCAATTCCGCAGGGTGTCCGATTGTCTCTGGCATAGGAGGGCTATGCGATCCAAAATGCAAACTCATTGAACATTACCTGAGACCACAGGTGGAGACACTGCCCTCCTATGTCAGGGACACCATGGATGTCCTGAAACGCCTGGATGATATCCATCTTGAGCGCGACATGCTCCTACCCACAGCGGATGTAGAGTCGCTTTATACCTGCATCAGCCACGAGGACGGTCTAGAGGCAGTGCGATTCTATCTTGAATCTAGCAAAATACATTGGGAGACAAGGAGCCTGGTGCTGGAACTGCTGCAATTCGTGCTCACATAACTTTTTTACATTCGAAGACTGATATTTTTCTGCAAAAACAGGGAACAGCTATGGGAGCGGCGTTTGCACCCTCAAATTCGTCCTGGGACACTAGGAGAGGGGCATACTTCATGGGGGCGCTCACGTCGCTCCCCAGATCATCGGATAGTATTGATACATAGAGGATAACCTGTTTGTTTGGCAGGGCTCTGCCAATGACCTCCAACTTATGTCAGCACTGAATCGCAGTGACTCCAGCATCTGGATTACATATATACATAGAGAGAGAGAGAGAGAAAAAAAACAACCAGCACTCCTAATGTGAACACGTGCACGTTGCCTAGATTCATGCACATGTGCTGCTGTGTTCATTTTTATCTATCTATCTATACACTGCTCAAAAAAAATAAAGGGAACACTAAAATACCACAACCTAGATATCACTGAATTAAATATTTCATTTGCAAATCTTTATTCATTACATAGTGGAAAGTGTTGAGATCAATAAAACATAAAAATGATCAATGTAAATCAAAATGAATATCCCATGGAAGTCTGGATTTGGAATGATACTCAAAATCAAAGTGGAAAATCAAATTACAGGCTGATTCAACTTCACTGGAAATGCCTCAAGACAAGGAAATGCTGTTCAGTTGTGTGTGTGTGTTGCCTCCATGTGCCTGTATGATCTCCCTACAACGCCTGGACATGCTCCTGATGAGGCGGCGGATGGTCTCCTGAGGGATCTCCTAACAGACCTGGACTAAAGCATCCACCAACTCCTGGACAGTCTGTGGTGCAACGTGACGTTGGTGGATGGTGCGAGACATGATGTCCCAGATGTGTTCTATCGGATTCAGGTCTGGGGAACGGGCGGGCGAGTCGATAGCTTCAATGCCTTCATCTTGCATGAACTGCTGACACACTTCAGCCTCATGAGGTCTGGCATTGTCCTGCATTAGGAGGAACCCAGGGCCAACCGCAAGGTCTCATAAGGGGACTGAGGATCTCATCTCGGTACCTAATGGCAGTCAGGCTACGTCTGGCGAGCAAATGGAGCGCTGTGCGGCCCTCCAAAGAAATGTCACCCCACACCATTACTGACCCACTGCCAAACCGGTCATGCTGAAGGATGTTGCAAGCAGCAGATCGCTCTCCATGGCGTCTCCAGACTCTGTCATGTCTGTCACATGTGCTCAGTGTGAACCTGCTTTCATCTGTGAAGACCACATGGCACCAGTGGCGAATTTGCCAATCGTGGTGTTCTGTGGCAAATGCCAATCATCCTGCACGGTGTTGGCCTTTGAGCACAACCCCCATCTGTGGACGTCGGGCACTCAGACCATCCTCATGGAGTCGGCTTCTAACCGTTTGTGCAGACACATGCACATTTGTGGCCTGCTGGAGGTTCTGGCAGAGCTCTGGCAGTTCTCCTCCTGTTCCTCCTTGCACAAAGGCTGAGGTAGCGGTCCTGCTGCTGGGTTGTTGCCCTCCTACGGCCCCCTCCACGTCTCCGGGTGTACTGGCCTGTCTCCTGGTAGCGCCTCCAGCCTCTGGATACTACGCTAACAGACACAGCAAATCTTCTTGCCACAGCTCACATGCACTACCTGAACCACTTGTGTGGGTTGTAGAGTCCGTCTCATACTCCCACAAGTGTGAAAGCACAACCAACATTCAAAAGTGACCAAAACATAAGCCAGAAAGCATTGCTACTGAGATGTGGTCTGTGGTCCCCACCTACAGAACCACTCCTTTATTGAGCATGTCTTGATAATTACCAATAATTTCCATCTGTTGTCTATTCCATTTGCACAACAGCATGTGAAATTGATTGTCAAACAGTGTTGCTTCCTAAGTAGTTAGTTTGATTTCACAGAAGTCTGATTTATTTGGAGTTATATTCTGTTGTTTAACCACTCCCTTTATTTTTGAGCAGTATATATATATATATATATATATATATATATATATATATATATATATATATATATATATATATATATATACAGTACAGACCAAAAGTTTGGATACAGCTTCTCATTTAAAGATTTTTCTGTATTTTCATGACTATGAAAATTGTGCATTCACACTGAAGGCATCAAAACTATGAATTAACACATGTTGAATTATATACTTAACAAAAAAGTGTGAAACAACTGAAATTATGTCTTATATCCTAGGTTCCTCAAAGTAGCCACCTTTTGCTTTGATGACTGCTTTGCACACTCTTGGCATTCTCTAGATGAGCTTCAAGAGGTAGTCACCGGGAATGGTTTTCACTTCACAGGTGTGCCCTGTCAGGTTTAATAAGTGGGATTTCTTGCCTTAAAAATGGGGTTGGGACCATCAGTTCTGTTGTGCAGAAGTCTGGTGGATACACAGCTGATAGTCCTACTGAATAGACTGTTAGAATTTGTATTATGGCAAGAAAAAAGCAACTAAGTAAAGAAAAACGAGTGGCCATCATTACTTTAAGAAATGAAGGTCAGTCAGTCCAAAAAATTGGGCAAACTTTGAAAGTGTCCCCAAGTGCAGTGGCAAAAACCATCAAGCGCTACAAAGAAACTGGCTCACATGAGGACCGCCCCAGGAAAGGAAGACCAAGAGTCACCTCTGCTTCTGAGGATAAGTTTATCCGAGTCACTAGACTCAGAAATCACAGGTTAACAGCAGCTCAGATTAGACCAGGTCAATGCCACATAGAGTTCTAGCAGCAGACACATCTCTACAACAACCGTTAAGAGGAGACTTGGTGCAGCAGGCCTTCATGGTAAAATATCTGCTAGGAAACCACTGCTAAGGACACAGGCAACAAGCAGAAGAGACTTGTCTGGGCTAAAGAACACAAGGAATGGACATTAGACCAGTGGAAATCTGTGCTTTGGTCTGATGGGTCCAAATTTGAGATCTTTGGTTCCAACCACCGTGTGTTTGTGTGACGCAGAAAAGGTAAACGGATGGACTCTACATGCCTGGTTCCCACCGTGAAGCATGGAGGAGGAGGCGTGATGGTGTGGGGGTGCTTTGCTGGTGACACTGTTGGGGATTTATTAAAAACTGAAGGCATACTGAGCCAGCATGGCTACCACAGCATCTTGCAGCGGCATGCTATTCCATCCGGTTTGCGTTTAGTTGGACCATCATTTATTTTTCAACCGGACAATGACCCCAAACACTCCTCCAGGCTGTGTAAGGGCTATTTGACCAAGAAGGAGAGTGATGGGGTGCTACGTCAGATGACCTGTCCTCCACAGTCACGAGACCTGAACCCAATCAAGATGGTTTGGGGTGGGTGGACTGCAAAATGAAGGCAAAAGGGCCAACAAGTGCTAAGCATCTCTGGGAACTCCTTCAAGATTGTTGCAAGACCATTCCCGGTGACTACCTCTTGACTACCTCTTCAAGAGAATGCCAAGAGTGTGCAAAGCAGTCATCAAAGCAAAAGGTGGCTACTTTGAAGAACCTAGAATATAAGACATAATTTCAGTTGTTTCACAATTTTTTTGTTAAGTATTTAAGTATATAATTCCACATGTGGTAATTCATAGTTTTGATGCCTTCAGTGTGAATGTACAACTTTCATAGTCATGAAAATACAGAAAAATCTTTAAATGAGGTGTATCCAAACTTTTGGTCTATACTGTGTGTGTATATATATATATATATATATATATATATATATATATATATATATATATATATATATATATATATATATATATATGGGTTTGGACAAAATAATGGTAACACCTAACGTTTTGGCATCATAATCTTAGAACATGTTATAAACATGCAGACCGTGACACATGGTAATGTTTTGTAGTTGATTATTTGTGTTATGTGATATGTGTATGTAAATTAACTGTTTGTTTTGCATAATTGTAAGAACATTGATGAGAACCTGATACCAATGGCAGACCTCTCGGATTTTCAAAGAGGCCAAATTGTTGGTGCTCTTATGGCAGACGCTAGTGTAACAGAAAGTGCCCGAATGCTTGGTGTGTCAAGAGGTACTGTCTCCAAAGTAATGACTGCGTTTGAAAGAGAAGGAAAAACGTCCGCAGTAAAGCACAGGTCCGGCCGAAAGTCAAAGTTGACTGAGAGAGACCGTCGGACTCTAAAGCGAATTGTGAGAGAGGATCGCAAGACCACGGCTCCGAAAATCACTGCTGAGCTCAATGAACACCTACAGAACCCAGTTTCCATGAAAACTGTTCGTCGGGAGCTGCACAAATCTGGATTACACGTTAGAGCTGCAATTAGAAAACCGCTGCTCTCAATGACAAATGTTTCCAAGCGTTTAGATTGGTGTAGAAACCTCCAGAATTGGCCCTCGAGCAGTGGAAACATATGATATTCTCAGAAAAATCATCGTTTACCCTATTTCCGACCTCCGGCCGAGTGTACATTTGGAGACAGCGGAAAGAAGCATTCCATCCAGACTGCCTTCTCCCACCCGTAAAACATGGCGTAGATTCTGTGATGATCTGGGGTGCTATTTCATGGAGATCCGCCGGGCCAATGATATCCCTTCATGGAAGAATTAACAGCCGAGATTATTTAGGCATTTTGGGCGACCAAGTGCATCCAATGGTTCAAGCACTGTTCCCGGAGGGGAACGCCATCTTTCAGGATGACAATGCACCAATTCATACAGCTAGAATCGTTAAAGCATCAGTTAGCATTCAAGTTAGACGTCGATTTCCGCCACCATCGTCGCTCAAAGAACTGGAGGGTGTTTTATCTGCAGAATGGGCTAAAATTCCTTTGGAAACAACTCACACCTTGTATGAATCCATACCTCGGAGAATTGAGGCTGTAATCGCCGCAAAAGGTGGACCTACACCATATTAAACTAACTTTTGTTGATCTTTCCAGGTGTTTCCATTATTTTGTCCAACCCCTATATAATATATATATATATATATATATATATATACAAACAGTATATATATATATATATATATATATATATATATATATATATATATATATATATATATATATATTATACCCCCATTGAGAGGTCCCGTTCTTGGACATTAAGTTGAAGGTACAAGATGATGGATATATATATATATATATATACATACATGTGTGTTTATATATATATAAATATTTACATATTTATATATATATATACATACATGTGTGTTTATATATATATAAATATTTACATATTTATATATATATATATATATATATATATATATATATATATACACACAGATCTTTTTCGTAAAGAGACATCGGTAAACGCACCATTACATGCCTCTTCCGCCCATTCAGGAAAAAACATTCAAGCAGCTCCCACTGGGCAATTCCTCCGGTTAAGGATATGTACCTCAGAAAAGATGTTTGGAGAATCAAGCTGTGGACCTTGGGTAGAAATTTTTAGCTAGAGGATATAGCAAAAGATTCATTAAAAATGGTTACTTATGGGCAAGGAACATTCGAGGAGTGATATGTTCACCTCAACTAGAGTTAAAAAATCTGGTGATTTTGCAATCCGCTATATTTCCACTTACAATCATCAATGGGAAACAAGGGGAAAAATTCTCCATAGGCACTGGGCGATTTTAAAAACGGAACCCACCCTGTTGAGACACCTCTCCGGTATACCCTTAGTGACTGCTAGGAGAAGTAAAAACCTCAGAAATATCCCGGTGAGAAGCCACTATGTGGCAAAATCCTGGGATTTCTTTGATGCAGGGAGACAGAAGTGGGGATGTTTTCCTTGTGGAGACTGTCTGGCTTGAAGAAATCTGACACGTGCCACGTCTTTCACCTCTGCGGATGTTCAGAAAGAATACAAGTGACCTGATACATGTGGGGCTCACCTCATAAAGAGGTTCGGGTATGCACCCGTATGTGCAAGACATTATGGCTGCTCGGGAGGTGGGGAACATGGCTATGATAAAAACAATCACAAGATGTTTTAGGAATTACCACAACTGTAACTCAAATTATCTAAAAATCAGAGGTATAGAGAAAATATGAAGTGACATTAGGGGTGGAGACATGACTCGTACATTAGCACAACTAGAGTGCTGATGGATCACAATTTTTTGTACCATGATACCAGCCAGTCTTAATGAACAACTAAGATTTGTTTCATTTTTATGAATATTATATCCCTGATTTGCATTTTAATCTGTGTGCTTTTTATTTCATCATGTTTTACTTTTTAACATTCTTAATGAATTTTGAATGTCTACTATCTGAAGTTACCTTCATCACATCAAAGGTCTATCTATGGATCTGATCACCATATTATGTGGGAATCTCGCTATACGGGTTGAATGGCAAGAAGTGGTGAAATGTATGTACCATCTTTAATAGGATATTTGTTTTTACATGTGTTTGGCACGTTTATATTGTTGTACATAATTTATTCACTATTCATTAAGTTGCTCACTATTTTTCATCTTACCTATATTTCACTGATCACAATGCACTTATTTTGTTATCACATACTTATCTAACGTAATATAGATATATATCTTCATTTATTGCTATTTAATATTTGGGGTATATCATCTCTGTATGACACTTAACACATCTATTCTGATTCCCACTCTCCGATATTCTCATGTGAGATGCACGGCTTAATATTTTACTACGTGTACATTAACACTATACTTGCACTTCATATATGCTCATATATAAGATGGACACACAGTGAGTTACAGCACTCTGGGGAAGCCCAAGGAAAACGCACGTTGGGGCTACTGGTACAGTTGATCCGCACAGGCGAATGATAGGCAAGGTGATCCAATGTATATATCTAGATTAGTGATGATCTTTTTACTTGTAACATATACAGTGGGGGAAATAAGAATTTGATCCCTTGCTGATTTTGTAAGTCTGTCCACTGACAAAGACATGAACAGTCTATAATTTTAAGGGTAAGTTAATTTTAACATTGAGAGATACGATACGATACATTTTATTGATCCCGAGGGAAATTATGGTATTACAGCAGCGTTACAAAACAGGATTTCAAACATTACAAACAGCATTATAGAAAGTAATTACTAGATACAGACCTTGCACATGACTAACCACATTACGTAACAAACAAATTTGGGTGAATGTAGGTACTTAAATCTCTGATCATTGCCATTAGTGCACCAGCCATAGGTCATTGTCGTCTTTCACCCTTAGGAAATTGTTATATATCCCCATAGCAGTAGGCACAAACGATTTCCTGAATTTCTCCTTCTTGCACCTAAGTAGGATTAGACGACTGCTGAATGTGTTCTTTTGCTTCAAGAACAGCTCGTATAGTGGGTGTGTATTATTGTTCATTATAGCCCTGCACTTCATCTGAATCCTATCTTCCACTACCTCCTCAAAAGAGTCAAGATGGAGGCCAACAGCCGCACTTGCCTTCTTGATAAGTTGAGCTTATTAGCATCAGCCACTCGCACACTACTGCCCCAGCATATAATAGCAAAAAAGATGGCGCTTGCCACAACGGACTGGTAAAACATTTAGAGCATTTTACTGCACACACTGAACGACCTGAGCTTCCGTAAAAAGTACAGTCTGCTCATTCCCTTATTGTAAACCTTCTCTGTATGAAACCTCCAATCAAGTTTGCAGTCAAGGTGAATCCCCAAATATTTGTAGCTCTCAACCATCTCCACCTCCTGGCCAGCAATAGTAATCGGTAAGTAATCATCCTTTTTCCTTCTATAACTCACCACCATCTCCTTGGTTTTCTTCACATTTAGTTCTAGACAGTTAAGGTACCTTCACACGAAGCGACGCTGCAGCGATACAGACAACGATGCCGATAGCTGCAGCGTCGCTGTTTGGTCACTGGAGAGCTGTCACACAGACCGCTCTCCAGCGACCAACGATGCCGAGGTCCCCGGGTAACCAGGGTAAACATCGGGTTGCTAAGCGCAGGGCCGCGCTTAGTAACCCGATGTTTACCCTGGTTACCAGCGTAAAAGTAAAAAAAACAAACAGTACATACTCACCTGCGCGTCCCCCAGCGTCTGCTTCCTGACACTGACTGAGCTCCGGCCCTAACAGCACAGCGGTGACGTCACCGCTGTGCTTTCACTTTCACTTTAGGGCCGGCGCTCAGTAAGTGTCAGGAAGCAGACGCTGGGGGACGCGCAGGTGAGTATGTACTGTTTGTTTTTTTTACTTTTACCCTGGTTACCAGTGTAAAACATCGCTGGTATCGTTGCTTTTGCTGTCAAACACAACGATACACGGCGATCGGACGACCAAATAAAGTTCTGGACTTTATTCAGCGACCAGCGACATCACAGCAGGATCCTGATCGCTGCTGCGTGTCAAACGAAACGATATCGCTAGCGAGGACGCTGCAACGTCACGGATCGCTAGCGATATCGTTACAAAGTCGTTTCGTGTGAAGGTACCTTTAGTCTGGCACCAATCCACAAAGTCAGAAACCACTCTTCTATATTCCTCCTCCCCCTGGCCCTCCCAATATGACCCCTACCATCACTGCGTTATCTGAGAATTTTTGGAGGTGAAAGAGATCTGATTTCATCTTTTTCGGATACAGCGTGTACCTTGAACCACAGGTACCAGTTCTTTATTAACAGAAGTTCCGCCCTTCTTATTGTACTTCCATAAGTCTTTTCCCTCACTAAGTCTTATCCGCTCTCTATGTAAGCCCTTTCACATTTATATGCAAATAGTAAAGCGTGATTCGCATATAAGATATACCTGCTCTAGTGTTTCCTAATCACCGTATGCCATTTGGTCAAGATGTGTGTGTAGTAATTACCCCCTTCTTTTACTCTAGTTGAGTCAACATATACCCTATTGAAATTTCCCCTCTCAGCAGACAACGTCAGACAGCTCTTTATACACTAAGCAGGTAATTATTTGTAAGATTGTTCGTGTATATTGGTATCCCATTAGTGCATATTACCCTTCAAGCGCGGGTGTTACAATGTATATCTTCTTGTAGTTTTATCATCTCCCTATGTGGTTTTGGGATAACACCTGCAGCTGATTTTATGCACCTACATTAAGCGCCGCTACAAAATATATATTTTCCATTCCGAGATCTGATTTATACTGAAAGCCAGCTGTATACAATGTGAAGGGGAAGTTCGACAACACTGTACCCTGAGGGGCTCCAACACTGCTCCATACACTGCCAGATACCACCTCCCTCATCCTTACAAACTGCGGCCTGTCCGTTAGGTAGTCGTTTATCCAGTTCACCATCCCTTCATCTACCGCCATATCAGTCAACTTATTTCGTAGTAAGGGCGGCTGTAAGGTATTGAAAGCACTTGAGAAGTCAAAGAACATGGTGCACACTGCAGGTCCATCATTGACCAAGAATGAATGTACTGTATGTAGCAGAGACACTACCGCATCATCCACCCCCAATCTCTGCTGGTACGCAAACTATAGGAGGTCAGTGTAGGCCCTCACCCTCTGGCACAAGTAGACAAGTACTATTCTCTCCAAGGACTTCATAGCATGCGATGTTAAGGCCACTGGACGATAGCTGTGTAAGGAAGTCAGAAAAGTGATCTTGGGAACCGGAACCAGGCAGGTGGTCTTCCACAGTATTCATACTCTCTGAAATTGTAGGCTCCTGTTAAACAGGAGCTGGAAGACAGTACACAGTTGGTTTGCGCACGTTCTGAGGACACATAAACTGAGGAAATCGGGCCTAGCTGCTTTGCCAATGACTTGGTTTACTAAACTGTTTCCTCACATCGCTTGGGGAGACAGTGAAAGCAGACAGATTATCCTCCAATGTCAATGCTGACGATCGTTCACCTGCTCCATCCCCCATTCCTGATGACGCTGCGCATTTTTTGATGAATCTATTGAAAAATGCCTTCATTTCATTAGCCATGAGCAGATCCACTTCCCCACGCTCCGGCCTTGTCTTAAACCCAGTTAACTGCTTCATGCCTGACCACTCCTCAATGGAATTGTTGTGTGACAATTTATTTTCGGATTTAATTCGGAACGCCTCACAGGCATTCTTACTTTTTCCCTTTAAGCCAATTTGTATCTGTTCAGTTTCTTTGAAACCTTCATTTTAAATGCTTGGTTTTTGTTGTTTAGTAAGTATTTCAGTTCTTTTGTAATCCAAGGCTTGTTAGATAGAATATCAAAAATAAAATCCAGAAAATCACATTGTATAAATTATATAAATTTATTTGCAATTTGCAGTGAGAAATAAGTATTTGATCCCTATGGCAAACAAGACTTAATACTTGGTGGCAAAACCCATGGTGGTAAGCACAGCAGTTGGACATTTTTTGTAGTTGATGATGAGGTTTGCGCACATGTCAGGAGGAATTTTGGGTCACTCCTCTTTGCAGATCATCTCTAAATTATTAAGCTTTTGAGGCTGCTGCTTGGCAACTCGGAGCTCCAACTCCCTCCATACGTTTTCTATGGGATTAAGGTCTGGAGACTGGCTAGGCCACTCCATGACCTTAATGTGCTTCTTTTTGAGCCACTCCTTTGTTGCCTTAGGTTTATGTTTTGGGTCATTGTCTTGCTGGAAGACCCAGCCACGACCCATTTTTAATGTCCTGGCGGAAGGAAGGAGGTTGTCACTCAGGATTATATGGTACATGGCTCCATCCATTCTCCCATTGATGCGGTGAAGTAGTCCTCTTCCTTTAGCAGAGAAACACCCCAAAACATGTTTCCACCTCCATGCTTAACAGTGGGGACGGTGTTCTTTGGGTCATAGGCAGCATTTCTCTTTCTTCAAACACAGCAAGTTGAGTTAATGCCAAAGACCTCAATTTTTGTCTCATCTGACCACAGCACCTTCTCCCAATCACTCATAGAATCATCCAGGTGTTCACTGGCAAACTTCAGATGGGCCTGCACATGTGCCTTCTTGAGCAGGGGGACCTTGCAGGCACTACAGGTTTTTAAACCTTTATGAAGTAATGTGTTAGCAATGGTTTTTTTGGTGACTGTGGTCCCAGCTGCCTTGAGATCATTAACAAGTTGCCTCTGTGTAGTTTTAGGCTGATCTGTCACCTTCCTCATGAGGAAGGATACCCCACGAGGTGAGATTTTGCTTGGTGTCCCAGATCGATGTTGATTGACAGTCATTTTGTATTTCTTCTATTTTCTTACTATTGCACCAACAGTTGTCTCCTTCTCACCAAGCGTCTTAATTATGGTTTTTTAGCCCATTCCAGCTTTGTGCAGGTCTATGATCTTGTCCCTGACATCTTTAGGAAGCTCTTTGGTCTTGCCCATGTTGTAGAGGTTGAAGTCTGATTAATTGAGTCTGTGGACAGGAGTCTTTTATAAAGGTGACTATGTAGGACAGCTGTCTTTAATGCAGGCAACAAGTTGATTAGGAGCGTCTGACTGGCCCTTAGGAGCCAGAACTCTTAATGGTTGGTAGGGGGTCAAATACTTCTCACTGCAAAATGCAAATAAATTTAATTTATACACTATGATTATCTGGATTATTTTTATATTCTATCTCTCAATGTTAAAATTAACCTACCCTTAAAATGATAGACTATTTATGTCTTTTTCAGTGGGCAAACTTACAAAATCAACAAGGGATCAAATACTTATTTCCCCCACTGTACATCTTAGACTTATGACCCTATATATGGGTAATCTTTTTTTGCTTAATCATGCCGGTTATAGAGGGTAATACTAGTATACAATAATTTAACTAAATTTATGTATATACACAATATAGCCATATATGCACCAGCACTCTACAAACTGATCCTTTAATAGTTTTGAGAATATATGGACTATTATCACTTCTTGATTTGCTCACTTTCTCAATCCCAATCTCCCATGAATGCATACAGTGATATTATTACTTTGGGTGATTTTTTCTATGTATATTGCGGATCTACACTAATTCTGCCTGTTACTTTATTGTGGATCTACAGCCGCAAACACCTGCGTCTTTGCAATTGACCTCTTTATAATAAAAACAATCTCTTTATTTAAATAGAGCCAACATATTACGCAGCGGTTTACAGTTTTTGCACACATTATTTAATATGTTATATAACTTAGCCTGTCTTTTTATAACTATCAATGAACGTTTTTAGGAAATTTTGGAAACATTAGTGGACTTGAACTCCTAGCAATTATTATGGGACCACCATAACAAAGGCTACCATCAGTAACACACTACACCACCAGGGACTCAGATCCTGCAGTGCCAGACATGTCCCCCTGCTTAAGCCAGTACATGTCCGGGCCCGTCTGAAGTTTGCTAGAGAGCATTTGGATTATCCAGAAGAGTATTGGGAGAATGTCATATGGTCTGATGAAACCAAACTCGTCATGTTTGGAGGACACAGAATGCTGAGTTGCATCCAAAACACACCACACCTACTGAGAAGCATGGGGGTGGCAACATCATGCTTTGGGGCTGTTTCTCTGCAAAGGGACCAGGACGACTGATCAGTGTACATGAAAAGAATGAATGGGGCCATGTATCGTGAGATTTTGAGTGCAAACCTCCTTCCATCAGCAAGGTCATTGAAGATGAACCGTGGATGGGTCTTTCACCATGATAATGATCCCAAGCACATAGCCAGGACAAGGTAGGAGTGGCTTCGAAGCATATGAAGGTCCTAGAGTGGCCTAGCCAGTCTCCAGATCTCAACCCCAGAGAAAACCTTTGGAGGGAGTTGAAAGTCCGTGTTGCCCAGCGACAGGCCCAAAATATCACTGCTCTAGAGGAGATCTGCATGGAGGAATGAGCCAACATACCAACAGTGTGTGCCAACCTTGTGAAGACTTACACAAAACGTTTGACCACTGTCATTGCCAACAAAGGATATATAACAAAATATTGAGATGAACTTTTGTTAACCCCTTAATCCCATATGACGTACTATCCCGTCGAGGTGGGGTGGGCCTTAATTCCCACCGACGGGATAGTACGTCATAGCGATTGGCCGCGCTCTCGGGGGGAGCGCGGCCGATCGCGGCCGATCGCGGCTGGGTGTCAGCTGACTATCGCAGCTGACATCCGGCATTATGTGCCAGGAGTGGTCACGGACCGCCCCCGGCACATTAACCCCCGACACACTGCGATCAAACATGATCGCAGTGTACGGCGGGACAGGGAAGCATCGCGCAGGGAGGGGGCTCCCTGCGGGCTTCCCTGAGACGATCGGTACAAGGCGATGTGCTCACCTTGTACCGAGCGTCTCCTCCCTGCAAGCCCCGGATCCAAAATGGCCGCGGGCTGCATCCGGGTCCTGCAGGGAGGTGACGTCACAGTGCCTGCTCAGAGCAGGCACCGGGAAGTCTCCCTTCTGTGCACTTCAGATCGCCGATCTGACACAGTGCACAGCAAAGTGTCAGATCGGCGATCTGTCACTTTACTGTGATACCCCCTCCTGGGGCAAAGTAAAAATGTAAAAAAAAAAAAAAATTACATGTGTAAAAAAAAAAAAAAAATTCCTAAATAAATAATAATAATAAAAATATATATTGTTCCAATAAATATTTTCCTTTAGCTAAATAAAAAAAACCAAAACAATAAAAGTACACATATTTAGCATTGCCGCTTCCGTAACGACCCGACCTATAAAACTAGTTAACCACTTCAGTGAACACCGTAAAAAAAAAACCGAGGCAAAAAACAATGCTTTATTATCATACCGCCGAACAAAAAGTGGAATAGCACGCGATCAAACAGACAGAAATAAATAACCATGGTACCGCTGAAAACGTAATCTTGTCCCGCAAAAAACGAGCCGCCATACAGCATCATCAGCGAAAAAATAAAAAAGTTATAGTCCTCAGAATAAAGCGATGCAAAAATAATTATTTTTTCTATAAAAGAGTTTTTATCGTATAAAAGCGCCAAAACATAAAAAAAAGATATACAGTTATATGAAAAAGTTTGGGCACCCCTATTAATCTTAAGCTTAATGTTTTATAAAAATTGTTTTTTTTGCAACAGCTATTTCAGTTTCATATATCTAATAACTGTTGGACACAGCAATGTTTCTGCGTTGAAATGAGGTTTATTGTACTAACAGAAAATGTACAATCTGCATTCAAACAAAATTTGACAGGTGCATAAGTATGGGCACCCTTATCATTTTCTTGTTTTAAATACTCCTACCTACTTTTTACTGACTTACTAAAGCACTTTTTTTGGTTTTGTATCCTCATTGAGCTTTTAACTTCACAGCCAGGTGTATGCAATCATGAGAAAAGCTACTTAAAGTGGCCACTTGCAAGTTGTTTTCCTGTTTGAATCTCCTCTGAAGAGTGGCATCATGGGCTCCTCAAAACAACTGTCAAGTGATCTGAAAACAAAGATTATTCAACATAGTTGTTCAGGGGAAGGATACAAAAAGCTGTCTCAGAGATTTAAACTGCCAATTTCCACTGTGAGGAACATAGTAAGGAAATGGAAGAACACAGGTACAGTTCTTGTTAAGGCCAGAAGTGGCAGGCCAAGAAAAACATCAGAAAGGCAAAGAAGAATGGTGAGATCAGTCAAGGACAATCCTCAGACCACCTCCAGAGAGCTGCAGCATCAACTTGCTGCAGATGGTTTCACTGTGCCTCGGTCAACTATACAACGCACTTTGAACAAGGATAAGCTGTATGGGAGAGTGATGCGAAAGAAGCCGTTTCTGCAAGCACGCCACAAACAGAGTCGGCTGAGGTATGCAAAAGCACATTTGGAGAAGCCAATTTCTTTTTGGAAGAAGGTCCTGTGGACTGATGAAACCAAGATTGAGTTGTTTGGTCATACAAAAAGGCGTTATGCATGGTGGCAAAAAAACACAGTGCGTTGAATAGTTGACTGATGCACAGTGACACCATCTGCAGCAAGTTGATGCTGCAGCTCTCTGGAGATGGTCTGAGGATTGTCCTTGACTGATCTCACCATTCTTCTTCTCTGCCTTTCTGATGTTTTTCTTGGCCTGCCACTTCTGGCCTTAACAAGAACTGTACCTGTGTTCTTCCATTTCCTTACTATGTTCCTCACAGTGGAAATTGACAGGTTAAATCTCTGAGACAGCTTTTTGTATCCTTCCCCTGAACAACGATGTTGAATAATCTTTGTTTTCAGATCACTTGACAGTTGTTTTGAGGAGCCCATGATGCCACTCTTCAGAGGAGATTCAAACAGGAGAACAACTTGCAAGTGGCCACTTTAAGTAGCTTTTCTCATGATTGCATACACCTGGCTATGAAGTTCAAAGCTCAATGAGGTTACAAAACCAAAAAAAAGTGCTTTAGTAAGTCAGTAAAAAGTAGGTAGGAGTATTTAAAACAAGAAAATGATAAGGGTGCCCATACTTATGCACCTGTCAAATTTTGTTTGAATGCAGATTGCACATTTTCTGTTAGTACAATAAACCTCATTTCAAGGCAGAAACATTACTGTGTCCAACAGTTATTAGATATATGAAACTGAAATAGCTGCTGCAAAAAACAATTTTTATAAAACATTAAGCTTAAGATTAATAGGGGTGCCCAAACTTTTTCATATAACTGTAAATGAGGTATCGCTGTAATCGTACTGACCCGAAGAATAAAACGGCTTTATCCATTTTACCAAATGCGGAACAGTATAAACGCCCCCCCCAAAAGAAATTAATGAATAGCTGGTTTTTGGCCATTCTGCCTCACAAAAATCGGAATAAAAAGCGATCAAAAAAGTCACGTGCCCGAAAATGTTACCACTAAAAATCTGTGGACCAAAATATGGAAAAATTATAGCACTCAAAATGTGGTATCGCAAAAAACATTTGTTGCAATAAAAAGCGTCTTTTAGTGTGTGACGGCTGCCAATCAAAAATCCGCTAGAAAACACGCTATAAATAGTAACTCAAACCCCCCCTTCATCACCCCCTTAGTTACGAAAAATTAAAAAATTAAAAAAATGTATTTATTTCCATTTTCCCATTAGGGTTAGGGCTAGGGTTGGGGCTAGGGTTAGGGTTGGGGCTAAAGTTAGGGTTGGGGCTAAAGTTAGGGTTTAGATTACATTTACGGTTGGGAATAGGGTTGGGATTAGGGTTAGGGGTGTGTCAGGGTTAGGGGTGTGGTTAGGGTTACAGTTGAGATTAGGGTTAGGGGTGTGTTTGGATTAGAGTTTCAGTTATAATTGGGGGGTTTCCACTGTTTAGGCACATTAGGGGCTCTCCAAATACGACATTGCGTCCGATCTCAATTCCAGCCAATTCTGCGTTGAAAAAGTAAAACAGTGCTCCTTCCCTTCCGAGCTCTCCCGTGCGCACAAACAGGGGTTTACCCCAACACATGGGGTATCAGCGTACTCAGGACACATTGGACAACAACTTTTGGGGTCCAATTTCTCCTGTTACCCTTGGGAAAATACAAAACTGGTGGCTAAAAAATAATTTTTGTGGAAAAAAAAGGATTTTTATTTTCATGGCTCTGCGTTATAAACTGTAGTGAAACACTTGGGGGCTCAAAGCTCTCACAACACATCTAGATAAGTTCCTTAGGGGGTCTACTTTCCAAAATGGTGTCACTTGTGGGGGGTTTCAATGTTTAAGCACATCAGGGGCTCTCCAAACGCAACATGGCGTCCTATCTGAATTCCAGTCAATTTTGCATTGAAAAGTCAAATGGCGCTCCTTCGCTTCCGAGCTCTGCCATGCACCCAAACAGTGGTTTACCCCCACATATGGGGTATCGGCGTACTCAGGACAAATTGTACAACAACTTTTGTGGTCCATTTTCTCCTGTTACCCTTGGTAAAATAAAACAAATTGGAGCTGAAGTAAATTTTTTGTGTAAAAAAGTTAAATGTTCATTTTTATTTAAACATTCCAAAAATTCCTGTGAAACACCTGAAGGGTTAATAAACTTCTTGAATATGGCTTTGAGCACCTTGAGGGGTGCAGTTTTTAGAATGGTGTCGCACTTGGGTATTTTCCATCATGTAGACCCCTCAAAATTACTTCAAATGAGATGTGGTCCCTAAAAAAAAATGGTGTTGTAAAAATGAGAAATTGCTGGTCAACTTTTAACCCTTATAACTCCCTAGCAAAAAAAAATTTTGGTTCCAAAATTGTGCTGATGTAAAGTAGACATGTGGGAAATGTTACTTATTAAGTATTTTGTGTGACATATCTCTGTGATTTAATTGTATAAAAATTCAAAGTTGGAAAATTGCGAAATTTTCTAAATTTTCGCCAAATTTCCGTTTTTTTCATAAATAAACGCAGGTAATATCAAAGAAATTTTACCACTACCATGAAGTACAATATGTCACGAGAAAACAATGTCAGAATCACCGGGATCCGTTGAAGCGTTCCAGAGTTCCTACCTCATAAAGGGACAGTGGTCAGAATTGTAAAAATTGGCCCGGTCATTAACGTGCAAACCATCCTCGGGGCTTAAGGGGTTAATGACCAAATACTTATTTTCCACCATAATTTGCAAAATAAATCTTGCCAAATCAGACAAGGTGATTTTCTGGATTTGTTTTCTCATTTTGACTCTATAGTTGTGGTCTACCTATGATGTCAATTACAGGCCTCTCTCATCTTTTTAAGTGGGAGAACTTGCACAATTGGTGGCTGACTAAATACTTTTTTCCCCACTGTATTAAATAATGTTAACAGTTCGGATGACATTGATTCTATTTATTGTACAGGTGACTGGAGGATAAAGTTTTAGTACAAAAGACATAACAAATAAAAATTTTATATTTGATACTGCAGACATCATTCCTCTGCGCAGTCTCATGTGTTTTCTTGTCTGGTTATCAGAGCATTTATTGCCATTAGTCAAGGACCTATAATAATTTTAAATGATGTAACAGATTTTTATCTGGTCAGGACCATCTCTCTATTACTGTCAGTATCAACAATGATCATGTATAGTCAGATTGCTAATAACTTTCATTAAGCCCAAATCGAGCGTTACTTGTGAATGTGCCATTAACACTCATCTAATACATATGGCAGTTTTTTGTTTGTTTGTTTGTTTTACTATAAACCCAATTTAGAAAACTTTATGAGGGCCGTTCAAGTAAAATTTTATACCTTGAACCCTTTCCAACTGCTATACCGGCTTGCTAAAGTACCGTATATACTCGAGTATAAGCCGAGATTTTCAGCCCAAATTTTTGGGCTGAAAGTGCCCCTCTCGGCTTATACTCGAGTCACGGTCGGCGGGTGAGGGGGAGAGGGCGCTGAGGTATACTTACCTGCCGGGTGCCGCAGCTCTTCCCCTGTTCAGCGGTCATGTGGGACCGCTCATTAGAGAAATGAATATGGACTCCACTCCACTCCCATTCATTTCTCTAATCAGCAATAACGGTGACCGCTGACAGAGGAAGAGGCTGCGGCACCGAAGACCAGCTGTCCGGGGGAAGGAGCGGGACGCCGGGAGCAGGTAAGTATGTCATATTTACCTGTCCGCGTTCCACACGCCGGGCGCCGCTCTGTCTTCCCAGCGTCTCTCTCTCCGCACTGACTGTACAGGTCAGAGGGCGCGATGACGCATATAGTGTGCGCGCCGCCCTCTGCCCGATCAGTCAGTGCAGAGAGACGCCGGGACGGGACGCTGAGGAGCTGCAAGCAAGAGAGGTGAGTATGTGTTTTATTATTTTTATTGCAGCAGCACAGCTTTCTATGGCACATCCTATGGGGCAATAATGAACGGCGCAGAGCACTATATGGCACAGCTATGGAGCAATTATGAACGGTGCAGAGCACTATATGGTACAGCTATGGGGGCAATAATGAACGGTGCAGAGCACTATATGGCACAGCTATGGGGAAATAATGAACGGCGCAGAGCACTATATGGCACAGCTATGGGGCAATAATCAACGGCGCAGAGCACTATATGGCACAGCTATGGGGAAATAATGAACGGCGCAGAGCACTATATGGCACAGCTATGGGGCAATTATGAACGGTGCAGAGCACTATATGGCACAGCTATGGGGCAATAATGAACGGTGCAGAGCACTATATGGCACAGCTATGGGGCCATAATGAACGGTATGGAGCATCTATTTTTATTTTTGAAATTCACCGGTAGCTGCTGCATTTTCCACCCTAGGCTTATACTCGAGGCAATAAGTTTTCCCAGTTTTTTGTGGCAAAATTAGGGGGGTCGGCTTATACTCGGGTCGGCTTATACTCGAGTATATACAGTATTCACCCCATTGGCATTTTTCGTGTTTTGCTGCATCACAATCTGGAATTTCACTGTTTTTTTGGAGGCTTTGCATCAGGTTCATGTAAAGAACATGCCTACAACTGTGAACATTAGTTTTTCTTTTTATTGTGAAGCAAACGGCAAAAAGGACAAAATAACTGAAAACTTTAGTGTGCATAACTATTCACCCCCAAAAAAAGTCAGTACTTTGTAGAGCCTTCCTTTTGCGGCAATTACAGCTCCAAGTCGGTTTGGATAAGTCTCTATGAGCTTTCCACATCTTGCCATGGGGATTTTTGCCCATTACTCAAGGCAAAACTGCTCCAGCTCCTTCAAGGTAGATGGTTTCCTCTGGTCAACAGCAATCTTCAAGTCTGACCACAGATTCTCAATTGGATTAAGGTCTGGGCTTAGACTAGGCCACTTCAAAACATTTACACGTTTCCATTTACACCTCTCGACTGTTGCTTTAGCAGTATGCTTTGGGTCATTGTTTTGTAGGAGGGTGAAACTCTGTCCCAATCTCAAATCACTTTCAAACAAGTTTTGCTCAAGGATATCCATGTATTTTGCACCATCCATCTTTCCCTCGACTCAGCCCATTTTACCTGTCCTTGCTCCCGAAAAATATCATCACAGCATGATGCTGCCACCAACATGTTTCACTGTGGGGATAGTTTTCTTGTGGTGATGAGTTTTGTTGGTTTGGCACCAGACATAGCGATTACCGTGGTGGCTAATAAGTTCAATTTTGGTCTCATCTGACCAAAGCACCTTCCTCCATGCATTTGGGGAGTCTTACACAGGTCTTTTGGCAAACTCAAAACAAGCCTTACAATTTTGTGTGTAAGTAAAGGCTTTTTCCTGTTCACTTTTCCATGAAGGACAATGTCTACTGTAAGCCAATGCCATCAATAATCTATCTGGAGTTGGAAGGATCAATATAGAGAGCATGGAGTAATGCTAACCTCTGACAGTTCCGCATGATCTGTATATATGGCTATCGTCATAACACTCACCTTATCTACATGGTGCATCATCTTATGACACATCATTAAAAGATCGGTCAAGGCACTGATATTCTTGGTTAAGAAGACCATTGTTCTGGTTTCGGGCCAAAATATTCCAACAATAAAGGATGGAAACAATGTTTTGCGAGAAAAGTCTGTCTGTTCACACAGTCTACAATAGAGGAAAGGTGGGAACTGTATTAGTTAGGTCTGGCTGCTACTTTAAAAAAATATGCAGTTTATCTCGATATGAAATGTACTGATATTGAAATGCACTGATATATATGAATACACAAATACGTACACATACACACATTAATAATATGTATACACACTCGCACACACATATATATTTTGCATCGCCATATTCTGACACCTGTAACTTAATTGATGATAAAAATATTTATTTTTATTTACAGATTGGGAAATGAAAGGCTATTTTAAACCTTTTTTAGCCCCCATAGACTTGAACTATCAATCACAGGTACAATACACTGAAATACTCCTGTATTACAGTGTAATGTTGCCTAAAAAAATGAGGTGGGGGAGCACAATGGGAGTGACAAAGGGGAGGCCCTGACCTCCTCAAAATCACCTAAATGCACTAGTTGCTATTGACCTCCAAATCTATGATGTTCAGCTGCAGAGATTGGAGCTAGCGCTGATCACTAATGTTATAGGTATTTGTAATGGCCAGCATCCAACATGTACGGAGCTGGTTCAGCTGCTGAGCCGCCTTCACACATCAGCATAAAACATGTGACGTACATGTACACATGTCAAAAAGGGGTTAATCAATATTTCACCTCACTAGCATCGGTGAGGATTGAATTTGGAAAATATTAAACCGTTCATGACCAGAGGTATTTTAGTTTTTGCGTTTTCGTTTTTTGCTCCCCTTCTTCCCAGAGACATAACTTTTTTATTTTTGGGTCAAAATGTGAAACCTTGTTTTTTGCGGGACGAGTTGTACTTTTGAACGACACCATTGGTTTCAACATATCGTGTACTGGAAAACAGGGAAAAAATTCCAAGTGCGGTGAAATTGCAAAAAAGTGTTTTTTTTTTGTTTTTTTTTACAATGTTCACTAAATGCTAAAACTGACCTGCCATTAAGATTCTCCAGGTCATTAAGAGTTCATAGACAGCAAAAATGTCTAGGTTCTTTTTTATTTGTGGTGGAAAAAAAATCCAAACTTTAGTAAAAAAAAAAAAAAAAGGCGCCATTTTCCGAGACCGGTAGCATCTCCATTTTTCGTGATCTGGGGTTCGGTGAAGGCTTATCTTTTGTGCGCCGAGCTGATGTTTTTATTGATACTATTTTGGTGTAGATTTCATCTTTTGATCGCCCGTTATTGAATTTTATTGCAATGTAGCGGCAACCAAAAAACCGTAATGCTGTGTGCACACGTTCAGAATTTTGTCACGTTTTGTTCGCTATAAAAACGCTTAAAAAACGCATACATATGCATCCCATCATTTATAATGCATTCCACAATTTTTGTGCATATGTTGCGTTTTTTTCCGTGGAAAAAAATGCAACGTGGTAAAAAACGCAGCATGTTCATTAATTTTGCGGATTTTTCGCGTTTTTAGCGCTATTTAATTGCATTGGGAAAGTTCCAGGAAAAAAAAGGCAAAAAAAAAAAAAGGCGGTAAAAACGTGAAAAAAACGCATGCGGATTTCCTGCAGAAAAAGTCCGATTTTGCTAAGGAAAATTCTGCAGAAAATCCTGACGTGTGCACATAGCCTATCTCTGACATTTTAAATTTTTTTCTCGATATGCCATTTAGTGATCGGGTTAATTACTTTTATATATTGATAGATTGGGCGATTCTGAACACAAATATGTGTATGTTTGAGGTTTTTTTATTGTTTTATTTTGAATGTGGTGAAAGGGGGGTGATTTGATCGTTATATTTTTTAAAACATTTTTTTTTTTTTTTTTACTTTTTGCATGTTTCAATAGTCTAGAAGCTGCAGTTGTCTGATCGCCTCTGCTACACACAGGCGATGATCAGATCACTTGTGTGTAGCAGAAATGCTCACTTGCTATGAGCGCCGACTACCGGGAGGCGCTCATGGCAATCCGGCTATAACAGCCATAGAGGTCTGCTGGAGACCTCTGATTGTCATGCCAACTCATCGGTTACCTGCGATCATGTGACGGGGTCACCGAGGGGCAGACTTCCGGCGCGCTTCCTGTAAGGGCGAGTTAAATGCCGCTGTCAGAGATTGACAGTGGAATTTAACAGGTAAACAGTCGTGGGTGGATCGCGATCCACCCGCGGCTGTTAAGAGGCACATGTCAACTGTTCAAAGCAGCTGACATGTGCAGGGAAAGATGTGGGTTCAGCGCCAGAACCCACATCAAAGGGAGGGATTCCGACATGGGAGTATTATTACGCCCAACATTGAAAAGGGGTTAAAGGGAACCTGTTAGGCGAGTCATACTGTCCAATTTATGGGCAGCATGAATTGTAGCCTGGGTGTACAATTGCAGCCACGAATATTATTCTGTGAAGCGCTCCAGCACTTCGGGAAAATATACTTTGAGGATCCAGGCGGAAATCATAGCTGGAAACAAGACTAGCCTAGCACTGCCTCCAAATGGCTTCTCCCAGTGCCGCTCCAAGTAATTGACGGTAAGAAATAGTCTCTCCCTATGTACATGCAAGGGAAAAACCTGTCAATAATGGGCAGCCGCGATGGTAATAGTCAGCAGGGGGCAGTGCAGGACAAGTTCGGTCTTTGGCTACAGTACCAGGATGGAGCGTTTCAGAAAACATATAGGCTTGGGCAGCATGAATCACTCACCTGATTGGCACCTCCCTGTAAAGGGAGTCAACACAGAGTTTTCCCTCTTAACATGTTACTCTCCGCAAGGAGAAACGATACTTCTTGGATCCCGGTCAGACGCCTCTCAATCGGCCAAACCAGATCTCCACTCAGCACTGACGAGGGGCAGTACCCCGAAACACAGTGTCTGCAAATTGAGATTTGGTTTGGCTCTTATCATAAGTCATGTGACAAGGCTCGTTAAAGGGTTGACATTGACTGTTAGGATTGCTACTTCCAATAGGTGGCACTAGAGTTCTAGTCCTTTCCTCTCTGAAGAGACAATTTGCATGGGTATCCCAAGAAGAAAACTAATAGCAGACACTTTGTTGAGTTCATAAACATGATAAAGTTATGACCTTATGGACAAATCAGGATTAAAAACTCACCTTTTACTAAGAGCTTTCGCTTCTTCTTGCATCACACTTGACAGAAATTTCAGTATTGTTGCCACAATTTTCCTCCTTTTATGACTGTCAATTTCCATATCAGATGTTTCATGGCATAAGCAGAATCTGTCCTCTAGAAAACACCTAGAAAAAGGAAAGGAAGGCAAACCGCAATGAAAACAACAACTGTTCTGCACTGTCTGGCTGTTCACGCTTGTTACACAGTACAGCATTTTATCATCTCTCCAAAAAGGAATCTATTGGAGATATTGTCCTTTATGACCCGGCGTAGTCGATACACAACTGCTATCAGTGAGCTGGGGAAGCACAGGATGACAACTAATGTACCTGGTTAATGTAACAAATAGGTATCCTTTCTGTATATATGGACATAATTGGTTTCCGTCTTTAATTACAAAAATAGTGCAGACCACATAGCTATTATTGCATACAAAATTTAGGAAATCTGATGAGCGCTATTTTAAGTCAATGAGGTTGCAAGCATTCATAAACATTCAGCGCCATGACTTCAGTTGGAGACGGAAGCCATGAAGAGCGAGCGTGCTCGCCACTTATTCGTCCATCGGGTACATATCGAGTATAGCGGGTGCTCGATCTCCTGCCCTGCATGCCCTGGGGATTGCCTGCCATACACGGTAATGTCGTACCCATGTTGTCTACAGCATTAAGTGTATGGCAGGCAATCCCTGCATGCTTAGTGGTTGTCTAACAGTCATGAGCATGCGGGGTGGGGACTCAAACATGGTGTTCGAGCACCAGCGATACTTGATGTGTACCCGAGCACCCCGATGCGCGATCAAGTGGCGAGCACACCCACTCATAGCTAAAGGTTACTATCTTATACAGAACCAACTTATAAGTAATAACTTTAAAATGTCCATCATATGGTTTATTTGTTAGGCCTGATCCAGACGCCCATTTTTCACAGCCATGCCATCCATCTTTCATCCAGTTTTTTTTACTTTTTAATGAGTAAAATAACCTAATAAAATAATAAATATGGACTCATGGACCAAAAATGAATTAAGATTGGGTCCAGCACACTGATGAAAAAGAGTCTGTTTTCTTATTGCATGCAGGTCCCCCCCCAAAAAAAAAAAAGTACGACAGAGGCCTTACACACTAAATGATTTTTTAATACATCTACGAAGTGTTCAAATGCTGCATACCTTATAAAAGTATCAATGAAGGACCACGTTCCCTTCTTGCAAACTGGGCACTGGAGAACAGTAAGGTAGTACTGCACCATCTTAGTGGATTCCCATGGAGGACAGTGATGCAAAAAATTGGACAATATATCTGAAAACTGACCAAAGATTTGGATATCTACATTTCCCTAAATGAAGACAGGATAGAAAAAAATTAAATAATATGAAATACTAGCTGCAACAACTATCTGGATGGCATATTTGCACCTTGCCACAAATCCTATTCCAGTCGCTGTTCAGTAAGATTTGTGGCGCCACCCCCTTGTCCATGCCCATCCACATTGTCAAAGTTGGGTGAAAATGGTGTGAGAACATCAAAGTAGTATCATTTTAGCAAGGTCTCCAGATGTTGTTTCTACAGCTCCTAGACAAACGGGGCATCTCCATGGTAACAGACAACAAACAAACTGTGTAGTCTGATCTTGCTGTCGTATTCCCTAATAACTGTCCTTTGCTTTTGGCTACTCCACCAGATGTATGTTAGCACAAAAGTAAGGGACAAATAGAAGGAAATATAAATCAGCATAATTAAACTACACAGACAGTATTTGTTGTCTGTTAACATGGAGACTAATGGCAGCTGTAGAAGGATACTAATTGCAAAGTCTGAACTGATACCTATTGCAAATTTGCCTCATTTTTCATTTCAGATGTCTTGAGAAAAAAAAATGTTGTAAAAGTTTCTTTACAGGGTACAAAATTCACTCTTTTTCTTTAGATGTGGAGGAGTTTAAAAGGGTTGCCCAAGCTAAAAATCATTTCACCTCACTGCCATGTCTTAAAAATAATAAAATCAGCATTCTTAGGTTGACAGACTGTAGTGGTGACTAGGGATTGGCGAACCCGAACGGTCCGTTACGAACACCTAGTGTCCATGCACCGCACTCAGTGTTACTGTTCAAATTTGGCAGCCTGAACAAAGCTTATTGAAAGGTTGCAGCGCAGCCAATCAACAAGCTTTACTGTGTGGGCACTTCCGGCAAGTATTGGCATGGCTGTGACAGGCTGGCGCACACTGCGTAAATAAAAAAAATTAAGATGATGTCTCGTCTATTTTTGATAACCAGAGCAGGCCCCAGCTGTGAGCTTTAACATGGCTGGTTATCAAAAATAGAGGGTCTCCAAGCAGGTTTTTTTTTTCAGTTAAATAATTAAAAAAAAAAAAAAAAAAGGCGTGGGGTCCCCCCCCATTTTTGATATCCAGCCAAGCTAAAGCAGACAGCTGGGGCTGGTATTCTCAGGCTGGGAAGTGGCCATGGATATTGGTCTTCCTCAGCCTAAAATAGCAGCATGCAGCCGCCCCAGAAAAAGAGCATCCATTAGATGTGCCAATTCTGGCACTTTGCCCGGTTCTTGCCAATTGCACTGGTGCGGTGGCAAGTGGGGTAATAGTTGTGGAGTTGAGATCAGCTATTTTATGGCAGCTGACATTAAGCCCACTGGTTAGTAATGGAGAGGCATCTATCTCCATTACTATAAGTGAAGTAATAATATTGCTGTTGATGTCATCTTTGTCATGTCAGCTGAAATCAGGCCCAAGGGTTATAAGACACCCCCATTAGTAACCCTGTAGTGAAAATTAAATAAAGACACACACACAGAAAAAGTTCTGTAATTAAAATAAACACACAGAAAAAACTTCTTTATTTGAAATAAACACTCCCCACACTCTTTTACCCATTTATTACTGTAAGAATAAAAAAATCACAGCATTTATTATCTGTCCGCTGATAATCCATATGTCCCACGATGTGCTCCAAATCTACCACACCTGGATACATTGCTGAGCGGTGGCATGATGCGACTGCTTAGCAGTGCATCCAGGAAATGCTGAGCTTGAGAACTTGGCTGCATGTGACGGGCGGTAATGTCATTAAGGTAACCGCAGTCACAGGCAGAGCTTCTCACGCTCTGCTCAGTGTGTTCTGGCTGGTGTGGAGAGCAGTCAGATCATCGTGGGACATAGTCCTTAACGGATTATCGGCGGAAAGGTGAGTTTATTTTTTATTTTTACCTTAATAAATGGGTAAAAGAGTGTGAGGAAGTTATTTCAATTAAAGGATTTTACTCTGTCTTTATTACATTTGACTATGGTGTTAATAATGGGGATGTGTTATAGATGCCTCTCCATTACTAACCCATGGGCTTGATGTCACGGACATTGCAAAGCTGAAATCAACCCCACAACTATTGCCTCACTTGCCACCACACCAAGGCAAGATGGAAGAGTCAGGCAAAGTGACAGACTTGGCGCAACTAATAGATGAGCCTTTTCTGAGGCGGCTGCAGGCTGCTATATTTAGGCTGAGGTGGGCCATATCCATGGCCCTTCCCAGTCTGAGAATACCAGCCCCCAGCTGTCAACTTTAGCTTGGCTGGGTGACAAAAATGGGTAGGGACCCTATGTCATTTTTTAAAAATTATTTATTTAAATCATTTAAAAAAAAAAAGACGTGGGGACTCCTCTATTTTTGATAACCAGCCAAGATAACCTTGTAGCTGTTAGCTTTACTTGCACTGGTTATCAAAAATAGAGGAGACCCCATGACAATTTTTTATTTTCTTTCTTTATTGCATAGGCGTCAGCTGGTAAATACTCATTATCGTACACCTGCTAACAGCAAGACCAGGCGTATGATGATAAGAGTAGTACTCACATCAGGAGACGCCTGTGCCCGGCAGTAACTTTTACCGCCGGCCACAGTTGTCTCACATCTGTATGACAGCATGGGAACCACAGCGCTCTGGCCAGCAGTAACAAACTTACTGCCAATGAGAGCCAGTGTTTTTGGCACTGTCACACATCATGGGAAACGCTGGATGTTCGGCCCCCATTCATTTGAATGGTGTCTGGGTTCGAGTTCATGTGCTGTTCTGGTACTCAAACTGAACTTGTTTTTAATGTTTGGCTGAACACGACGGACCCGAAAATCCACAGCTCCACCCATCACTAGTGGTGACATCATGATATTAGCGGGCATGATTGCTCCAGCCAATCACTGGACTAGAGTTGCCAACTGCCCAAAAATCCCTGGATAGTGTATAACAACAGAATACTTTTCCCAACCGTAAACAAAAATTTGTGCGCCCATGATTTTGCGAAGTTAGTGCAGAATATAATGAGAGCATAATTTTCATCATGTTATAATTAACAGTAAATGATGTAAGTTTATGAGTATTAAAATTATAGGCTGTATAGAGCAGTAATTTAAAATCTTAATAATCTATTATGGTTTTCCCAATGTGTTTGTAAAAAAAAATTGGGCAATTTGTGAATTTTGATCAAGTTTTCCAGGATAAAGAAAAATCAGGTTGGCTGCCCTGCACTGGACACAGCGGCTTTGTCAATGTAGGCACCAAGTTAGTTATTGGCTTATTTTATTATTTTTAACACAGTCAAGCTGATCATGTGAAAAACAAACTATAGTTGCAGATGCCCTGCAGCACTGCAGTTCCACCCAAGCTTTCTAGCACTTACTGTTTCTCTGGATGGATTTTGCAGTAAATGAGGGTTTTTGAGCATTTACTAAGCGCTCACATGTAAGAAAAGGTATTCCAATGGGTTCCAGTTTACACTCTAAATTTAAATTTCCACCGATTTAATGACGCATCCAACATTTAAAGCATTTTACCTGTATGAAGTGCTTGAGGAGCAACTCAAAAAAATGCTGAGGTAAGACCAAAGGAGTAAGGCATTCAATCTCCCAAAATGCTTCTAGAAAAAATTGTCCTTCAATAAGCTCTTCGATTCTATTCAGACTCGTTCTGCCAACTTCACCTTTCAACTACAAATGTCAAAAAGTTTGGTAAGTAATAGCATTCAGACAAACTAAAACCAGGGATTACCAATACTACAATGATATGGGAGGCTATTTCAGTTCAATAAATTTGTTGGGGGAGCACAATTCAGAACACAGGTTCCTCTCTTCTATGAAGCACCGCCACTTGTAAGTTCAGCCTTCTTTAAGGACTGCGCAAGCTCTATCCTGAAATGGCTGCAGATACAGAGGCGTGGGATCCACCATGTCCATCAGTCTCCTTCAACTAATAAGACACTGCACATGGTAAAGGTGTTTTCCAACTGGAGAAGATTGACAGGTCTGGCCTTGTGCTCCTCCATCAGCAACTTACTGCGATTTTCGAAACTTAGAGAATTATCTTATTTCAGAGGCCAAAACGTGGTTCTAGATGTTCAGAACTTCTGCTGAGCTGTGGCTCTGAAACAACGGCTTCCTCCCCTTATCTGTGTCAATGATATGTATAAAAATGGCTGGCTGTCCTTAGTCTCCAGGCAAGGCAAAGAAGGGGGCTGCTTAATGTAATTAGCCAGACAACTAGTCGCTTCATACACTAATATAGAAGTCAATCCAACCTGTCAATATCAGCAGAATCAGCCAAAAGTCTAATATATATGGGGGCCTCCTGAACCTATCCTGATAGATGATGTCAAGAAAGAGAAGTATCGAGTCTGCTGAATTTAAGCGGCAGATTCCTTTATTCCCCTGGATATCAGCCACCACTAGGAATCTGGCTTTCTCATAAGGAGCCAAATTATCACTGTGTTGACAACTATCTAATGTGCTAACATATCTCGGAAAAACCTTCAAAAATCTAGGACCACACGATGATTACAGAAATATGACAAGCCATGCGTGCTAGAAGGGGTTCCACTTTCAAACGAAAAAAAATAACAAATGAGTTAATGCTCACCCTCCTTGGCTCTCTACCACTGCTCCAGTCTCTGGGGTTTGGCTGCAGTAGTTCACATCACTTCTGCAGCCAATCTCTAATCTCAGAGACTTGTGCATCGTGTGTCACTGCAGCGATGACGCACGATGGTAGCGTGAAGTCACTGCTGAACCCCCCGCCTACACCTCAAAATAAGTATTATAAGCAGTGTATTTTTAAACAAGGGAAATTATCTAAATGGACTTGTCAGCACAGAAGGACTGTTCATACCAAGTACTGGCTCTTGGTGCTTCATGGCATGGCCAAACAATTAACTACTCCTTCCCGCCTCCTTGTTTTCCCTTTGGATACGGCCAGAGAAACGCTTAGGTAGATGGATAACGAGCAGGTGGGATGGGGCACCTTAGGTGTTTGGCATCGCCATGATGTACCGAGAGTCTCAACTTAGCTTGAACAGTTCTGTTTTGACAGACTACCTTTAAAGTAGTTGGAACTATTTTAGTTTTTAACAATGGGCTTAAGAACTAACGGGCGGGTAGTAGTAGAGTCTGTTCTATCCAAAGCTTGCTCAGAGCCGTCACGGACAGCTCCTGCAGGCGATTCTGCAGCGTAAAGTCAACAAAGGAGCTCTTCCACTTCCTGGCTGCTCTGTTGATGTCATGCTGATTGATAGCTGGCTTCCTGCAGTTAAGCACAGGGGGTAAGCTGTCAATCAGCATGATATCAGCAGTCATAAAGAGTCAACAGAGCAGAGCAGAAGAGAAGCAGCTGCTTTGTCGACCTAATAAGAGTGGAAGCCACAAAACTCTGAGCCTGCAAAGGTCGGCGGCGGGCAGGGAGGTAGCTAGCAATTGTCTGTTTGCTTGTAGGCACATAGCAAAAAAAATAAAATAATAAAAAACTCCTGGATAACATCTTTAATTGCTTTCTGGTCCCCTGAATATCCACAATACCGTATATTGATAGTCTGTGTTGATTTATAAAATAATATATAAATAAGAGGCTGTAGAATTAAAGAAATCCTTATTTTCAAAAATGTGAAATGGCACCGAAAATGTTCTTTTTTTTTTTTTTTTACAGAAAATGCTACCGATCCCAAATTAGAACATTCAGAAACATCTTTCCAGAGTGAACTACAGTCCTTGTTAATTGTCCATATCAAAATATAATACAAATTTCAGTAAAGAGAAAAAGGTCTTCAGAGGGCAACCATATGATAGTAAAACGCCAGCACTTTAATACAAAGGTTAGTTAAAAGCAGAGCTCTTGGCTGAGCTTAGCTTATCTCGGCATACACTTCTTGCCGGGACTACGGCGCTCACACCACTCTTACCGTCAGTGTTATCTTCCTTTTTAATTCTATATAATGAAGTCAATGATCAATGCTGGGTTATATGCAGACTACATACCAGGGCAGCCTCAGACAGAAGGCAATCAAGGTTTTAAGGCAAATTATTACCTTCAGAAAATTCTTCAGGAAACCATAAATCACGTCCAGTAAGAGCCATCTAGTTATCAGTCAATTACTATTAAATGAGGCCCTGAATACACTTCAGTGCTTAAGGATTTTGGGCTGCAGAATTAACTATGAAACTTGTTAAACATTCTGCACCACATTCATAAGCAAATTTCCAAAACATGACAGCATGTCCGACTCAACAGTCAGTACTCTAATAGGGAAAGACAGCCCGCGTAATATATACCCTGGCAACACCAGATAGTGGATGTTACATACCAAAAACAGACAAATGTGCGCCCCTATGCTTTACACAATTTTTTATACTATGTTGTTATTATTTTCATTTTTCTTATCAAGGGGCATTTCTCGAAGTGAAAGAAAGAAAAAATACACAATATTTCAAATTACTGACACTGTGTCTTTTCTGAATGTTGTCTCTGATATCCAATAAAGATACATCTGTTATCCACCATACAATGACCATACATCTACAAAAATATTGTATGGAACCACAACTGTTATGATCCGGTGACTTTGGAGCCGCATGAACGTTCTCTGGAGTAGGTGGAAACTGTACTGACCGCAAAACCTGAACTAACACCGCAACTAGAAGTAGCCGTGGGGTGTGCCTAACAAACCCTAGACACCTCGACACAGCCGGAGGACTAAATACCCCTATAGATGGAAATAGGAATACTACCTTGCCTCAGAGCAGAACCCCAAAGGATAGGCAGCCCCCCACGAATATTGACTGTGAGTAGGAGAGGAAAGACACACACAGGCAGAAAACAGGATTCAGCAAAAGAGGCCACTCTAGCTAAATAGGGAAAGATAGGACAGAATACTAAGCGGTCAGTATTAAAACCCTTCCAAAAATATCCACAGCAGATAATACAAAAAGTTCCACAATCTAACTAAAGACATGGAATGTATATCTGCCACTCCAGAGAATCCAACAAGACTGAGAAAATACTGACACAATCTAAGCTGGACAAAAAAAAAACACTGAATAGCACAGAATTATTAAGCACACAGCATGTGTGCCACAGAAACCAAAACCAGACACTTATATTTGCTGATTTGGCAGAAGGAACCAAACCAGGACCAAAACCTCCCAACAACCATGAACTGGCAAGGACTAATGAATCCTGCACGCCTAAATACCCCAGTCAGAACTGCAATCAGCAGATACACCTGACCAGGACTGCAACTTAGGGACAACTGCATTACCACCTACAACCACTGGAGGGAACCCAAAAGCAGAATTCACAACAGTACCCACCTCTTGAGGAGGGGTCACCGAACCCTCACCAGAGCCCCCGGGCCGATCAGGACGAGCCAGATGAAAAGCATGAACCAAATCAGCAGCATGGACATCAGAGGCAAAAACCCAAGAATTATCCTCCTGGCCATAACCCTTCCATTTGACAAGATACTGAAGCCTCCGCCTCGAAAAACGAGAATCCAAAATCTTCTCAACCACATACTCCAACTCCCCATCAACCAACACAGGGGCCGGAGGATCAACAGAGGGAACAACGGGTACCAAATATTTCCGCAATAAAGATCTATGGAAGACATTATGGATAGCAAAAGAGGCCGGAAGCGCCAATTGAAAAGACACAGGATTAATAATCCCAGAAATCCTATAAGGACCAATAAACCGAGGCTTAAACTTAGAAGAAACCTTCATAGGAACATGATGGGAAGACAACCAGACCAGATCCCCAACCTGAAGCCGGGAACCAACACACCGACGACGGTTAGCAAAATGTTGAGCCTCCTCCTGAGACAACACCAAATTGTCCACCACATGAGCCCAAATCTGCTGCAACCTGTCAACCACCGAATCCACACCAGGACAGTCAGAAGGCTCAACCTGCCCAGAAGAAAAACGAGGATGAAAACAAAAATTAAAAAAAAAAGGCGAAACCAAAGTAGCCGAACTAGCCCGATTATTAAGGGCAAACTCGGCCAATGGCAAAAAGGCCACCCAATCATCCTGATCAGCAGACACAAAGCATCTCAAATAAGTCTCCAAGGTCTGATTAGTTTGCTCGGTTTGGCCATTTGTCTGAGGATGAAATGCAGAGGAAAAAGATAAATCAATGCCCAGCCTAGCACAAAAGGCCCACCAAAACCTAGAAACAAACTGGGAACCTCTGTCAGACACAATATTCTCCGGAATACGATGCAAACGAACCACATGCTGAAAAAACAACAAAACTAAATCTGAAGAGGAAGGCAATTTAGGCAAAGGCACCAAATGAACCATCTTAGAAAACCGGTCACAAACAACCCAGATAACCGACATCCTCTGGGAAACCGGAAGATCAGAAATAAAATCCATAGAAATATGCGTCCAGGGCCTCTCAGGGACCGGCAATGGCAAAAGCAACCCACTAGCACGGGAACAACAAGGCTTGGCCCGCGCACAAGTCCCACAGGACTGCACAAAAGAACGCACATCACGTGACAATGAAGGCCACCAAAAGGACCTACCAACCAAGTCTCTGGTACCAAAAATACCAGGATGACCAGCCAACACAGAACAGTGAACCTCAGAAATCACTCTACTAGTCCATCTGTCAGGAACAAACAGTTTCCCCACTGGACAACGATCAGGTCTGTCAGCCTGAAATTCCTGAAGAACCCGTCGTAAATCAGGGGAAATAGCAGAAAGAACCACCCCTTCTTTCAGAATGCCGACCGGTTCAAGGACCTCAGGAGAATCAGGCAAAAAACTCCTAGAAAGGGCATCAGCCTTAATATTCTTGGAACCCGGAAGATACGAGACCACAAAATCAAAACGGGAAAAAAACAAGGACCATCGAGCCTGTCTAGGATTCAGCCCCTTGGCAGACTCGAGGTAAACCAAATTCTTATGATCGGTCAAGACCACAATACGGTGCTTAGCTCCCTCAAGCCAATGTCGCCACTCCTCAAATGCCCACTTCATAGCCAACAACTCCCGATTGCCGACATCATAATTGCGTTCAGCAGGCGAAAATTTACGGGAAAAGAATGCACACGGTTTCGTCAAGGAACCAACATGATCCCTCTGGGACAAAGCGGCCCCTGCGCCAATCTCAGAAGCGTTAATCTCAACCTGAAACGGAAGGGAAACATCAGGTTGGCGCAACACCGGAGCAGAAGTAAATCGACGTTTAAGCTCCTGAAAGGCAGAAACAGCCGCAGAGGACCAATTCGCCACATCAGCGCCTTTTTTGGTCAAATCGGTCAAGGGTTTAACCACGCTGGAAAAGTTAACAATGAAACGGCAATAAAAATTTGCAAAACCCACAAATTTCTGAAGACTCTTTACGGACGTGGGTTGAATCCAATCATGAATGGCCTGAACCTTAACCGGATCCATCTCAATAGATGACGGAGAAAAAATAAAACCCAAAAAAGAAACCTTCTGCACCCCAAAGAGACACTTAGACCCCTTCACAAACAAAGCATTGTCACGAAGGATCTGAAATACCATCCTGACCTGTTCCACATGAGACTCCCAATCATCAGAAAAAATCAAAATATCGTCCAAATATACAATCAAGAATTTATCAATATAAGTCCGGAAGATATCATGCATGAAAGATTGAAAAACAGATGGAGCATTAGTGAGCCCGAACGGCATCACAAGGTATTCAAAATGGCCTTCGGGCGTATTGAACGCAGTTTTCCATTCATCACCCTGCATAATACGAACAAGATTATACGCCCCCCGAAGGTCAATCTTCGTAAACCAACTAGCCCCCTTAATCCTAGCAAACAAATCGGAAAGCAAAGGTGAAGGGTATTGAAACTTGACCGTGATCTTATTCAAGAAGCGATAATCAATACAGGGTCTCAAGGAGCAATCCTTCTTAGCAACAAAAAAAAATTCCGCTCCCATCGGTGAAGAAGATGGCCGAATATGCCCTTTCTCCAAAGACTCCTTAACATAACTCCGCATAGCGGTATGTTCCGGCACAGACAGGTTGAAGAGTCGGCCCTTAGGAAACTTACAGCCTGGAATCAAATCAATAGCACAATCACAGTCCCTGTGTGGTGGAAGAGAACTGGACTTGGGCTCATCGAATACATCCTGAAAATCAGACAAAAACTCTGGAATTTCGTAAGAGGAAGAAGAGGAGATGGACATTAAAGGAACATCATTATGAACCCCCTGACAACCCCAACTAGTCACAGACATAGACTTCCAATCCAACACAGGATTATGTACCTGCAACCACGGGAAACCCAGCACGATAACATCATGCAAATTATGCAACACCAGAAATCGACAATCTTCCTGATGGGCTGGCGCCATGCGCATGGTCACCTGTGTCCAAAACTGGGGCTTATTTTTAGCCAAAGGTGTAGCATCAATGCCCCTTAAAGGAATAAGGTTTTGCAAGGGCTGCAAGGGGAAACCACAACGCCTGGCAAACTCAAGGTCCATTAAATTCAAAGCGGCGCCTGAATCCACAAACGCCAAGACAGAAAATGATGACAATGAGCAGATCAGGGACACCGATAACAGAAATTTAGGTTGTACAGTACTGATGGTAAATGAACTAGTGATCCTCTTTGTCCGTTTAGGGCAGACTGAAATGACATGAGAAGCGTCGCCACAATAATAACACAACCTATTCTGACGTCTGAGTCCTTGTCGTTCTGTCCTAGACAGAATCCTATCACACTGCATTGGCTCAGGACTCTGCTCTGAGGACAACGCCACAGCGCGCACAGTTCTGCGCTCCCGAAAGCGCCGATCAATCTGAATGGCCAAAGACATAGAATCACTCAGACCGACGGGCGTGGGAAACCCCACCATAACATCTTTAACGGATTCAGAAAGACCCTTTCTGAAAATTGCAGTCAAAGCATCATCATTCCATTTAGTCAACACTGACCATTTTCTAAATTTCTGACAATACAATTCTGCCCCCTCTTGACCCTGAGATAGGGCCAACAAGGTCTTCTCCGCTTGATCCACAGAATTAGGTTCATCATATAATAGTCCTCAAGCCTGAAAAAAGGAATCTACATTAAGCAAAGCCGGATTCCCAGATTCCAGGGAAAATGCCCAATCCTGTGGATCACCACGCAGCAGGGAAATGACGATTTTAACCTGCTGAATAGAATCCCCAGAGAATCGAGGTCTCAAAGCAAAAAACAGTTTACAGTTGTTTTTAAAACTCAAAAATTTGGACCTGTCACCAAAAAACAAATCAGGAGTAGGAATCTTCGGCTCTAAAACAGGAGTCTGAACAATATAATCAGAAATTCCCTGTACCCTAGCAGCAAGCTGGTCTACACGAGAAGCTAATTCCTGAACATCCATGCTAACACAAGACTCCTTAGCCACCCAGAGAAAAAGAGGGAAGAAAAGGCAAAGCAAACTACAGAAAAAAAAATGACTCAACACCTTTCTTCCCTTCTTCTGAGATGCATTTAACTGATAGTGGGCCAGTTGTACTGTTATGATCCGGTGACTTTGGAGCCGCATGAACTTTCTCTGGAGTAGGTGGAAACTGTACTGACCGCAAAACCTGAACTAACCCTGCAACTAGAAGTAGCCGTGGGGTGTGCCTAACAAACCCTAGACACCTCGACACAGCCGGAGGACTAAATACCCCTATAGATGGAAATAGGAATACTACCTTGCCTCAGAGCAGAACCCCAAAGGATAGGCAGCCCCCCACGAATATTGACTGTGAGTAGGAGAGGAAAGACACACACAGGCAGAAAACAGGATTCAGCAAAAGAGGCCACTCTAGCTAAATAGGGAAAGATAGGACAGAATACTAAGCGGTCAGTATTAAAACCCTTCCAAAAATATCCACAGCAGATAATACAAAAAGTTCCACAATCTAACTAAAGACATGGAATGTATATCTGCCACTCCAGAGAATTCAACAAGACTGAGAAAATACTGACACAATCTAAGCTGGACAAAAAAAAACACTGAATAGCACAGAATTATTAAGCACACAGCATGTGTGCCACAGAAACCAAAACCAGACACTTATCTTTGCTGATTTGGCAGAAGGAACCAAACCAGGACCAAAACCTCCCAACAACCATGGACAACTGGCAAGGACTAATGAATCCTGCACGCCTAAATACCCCAGTCAGAACTGCAATCAGCAGATACACCTGACCAGGACTGCAACTCAGGGACAACTGCATTACCACCTACAACCACCGGAGGGAACCCAAAAGCAGAATTCACAACACACAACATACACAGGCACCCTGTAAGAAATGGGAGTGCATGTATTATTCATAGAGCCAAATTGTGGCCATCACATACAGGCAGGGCCGCCATCAGGGCATTACTGCCCTGACTGGCGTATGGGGCCTGGTGGGCAGAGGGGGCCCGTATCGGGCCCCATCTCATCTGCTCATCGGGCCCCTACCAACAGGCTAAACCGGGCCCTTAGCGGCGCTGCGGCAACACTATTGACGTGCGGGTGCGGGCCCGCACGTCAATAGTTAACAGCCGCCAGCCAATCGGAGGCTGGCAGCTGACATCAGCCGCAGCTCGCACGTTGCCGGCGTCTGACGTCATTGTCAGTCACCGGTGAGTGCGCGCTTCAGCTTAGGGAAGGGAGCTTCGCCTTCGCCGCAGGAGCGCGGCCAGGTAAGAAGAACTTTTTTATTATTATTATTATTGAGAGCGGTGATCCGGGGGGCCCGGGGCAGAATGCTGGACACACTGGGGGCAGAATGCTGGACACACTGGGGGCAGAATGCTGGACACACTGGGGCAGAATGCTGGAGCACTGGGAGCAGAATGCTGGACACACTGGGGCAGAATGCTGGACACACTGGGGCAGAATGCTGGACACACTGGGGCAGAATGCTGGACACACTGGGGGCAGAATGCTGGACACACTGGGGGCAGAATGCTGGACACACTGGGGGCAGAATGCTGGACACACTGGGGGCAGAATGCTGGACACACTGGGGGCAGAATGCTGGACACACTGGGGGCAGAATGCTGGACAAACTGGGGGCAGAATGCTGGACACATTGGGGGCAGAATGCTGGACACACTGGGGCAGAATGCTGGACACACTGGGGCAGAATGCTGGACACACTGGGGGCAGAATGCTGGACACACTGGGGGCAGAATGCTGGACACACTAGGGTCAGAATGCTGGACACACTAGGGTCAGAATGCTGGACACACTGGGGGCAGAATGCTGGACAAACTGGGGGCAGAATGCTGGACAAACTGGGGGCAGAATGCTGGACACATTGGGGGCAGAATGCTGGACACATTGGGGGCAGAATGCTGGACACACTGGGGCAGAATGCTGGACACACTGGGGCAGAATGCTGGACACACTGGGGGCAGAATGCTGGACACACTGGGGGCAGAATGCTGGACACACTAGGGTCAGAATGCTGGACACACTAGGGTCAGAATGCTGGACACACTGGGGGCAGAATGCTGGACACACTGGGGGCAGAATGCTGGACACACTGGGGGCAGAATGCTGGACACACTGGGGGCAGGACTGGAGAAAGGTGGGGCAAGAATGGAGATATGGGGCATGATTGGAGACACGGGGCAGAATGAAAGACATGGGGGCAAGATTGGATCATGGGGCAGGATGGATACAATGGAGACAGAAGGGGCAGGATGGGGAGATCAGAAGGGGCAAAATGGATACTCATGAGGGCAGGATGGGAGAACATATGGCTGGAATGAGACACATGGGGCCCAGGATGGGGAATATTATTACCATAGGGGCTAATTAAGGGATATTACTGCAGTCATGTATCCATTTTATTTTTTGAGGATACTGTTTTAAATGGGGGGCGGTCCTGTTACTGTGTAGAGTGATACTATGTCGTCTTTTTTTCTTCATGTGGTGTAATGTAGAAGTTGGGAAAAATTAAGTAATGTGTTCTGCAAGCGGAGCTCGAGATAACTGTGTTATCACCTGTAGAGACGAGCCCTGGCTGGAAGAAGTGATGGCGGTCTGTGCTGGATGAAAGATGAAAAACAAAGATGAAGGACTTCACCTAGAGACGTCACTGGTGAGTCAGTGTGTTACCTATACACTGACACTATACACTGTATACTATATACAGAGCTCCTGAGTATAATGTCACCAGAGATTACTGTATTACCTATACATTATATAGAGCTCCTGTGTATAATGTCACTGGTGATCACTGTATTCTCTGTACACAGACACTGCATACTAAGTACAGATCTCCTGTGTATAATGGCACTGATGGTGATAGTATTGTTTTTTTTATTACTCATCAGTATTGTAGTATTCAGTCACTATGTGGTGGTAATATGTGGTCTGGACATGGTGTTGCGGTATTTGTCCCTTTTATGTGCTATTTGGTCACTTTGTGGTGGTAATATGTTGTCTGGTCATGGTGTAGCGGTATTTGTTCTTTGTATGTGATATTATTCGATCACTGTGGTTGTAATATGTGGTCTAGTGATGGTGTTGTATTTGTTCGTTGTATGTGATATTATTGGTAATTTTAAAAATGTAAAAATAAATAAAAATATACCTAAATTGTATTGCATATTTTAACAAATATTTAGTAGGTTACAGTAGAGTAGGGCCCGGCCAAAAGTGTCTACCGTGTTATGGTGGTGGCTTAAAAAATCTTTTGGCCAAATCAAAAGCTGCCGGCTATATGTGTGATCTGGTGATGGGAACTGTTAATGTGTTATAGGTGAGAAGTGGAGATTTTCCAAGAGAGAGCGGTGGGACTGTGGACAGTTCGAGGGGTGGAGCCTGGGCGGAGTCTCAAGGGGGCTCCGAAAATTTTACCAGTATGGGGCCCTGGAATTTCTAGTGGCAGCCCTGACTACAGGAGCACTAGCCCCAATGTAGAAAAGTAATAAAGGCCATAATAATAGCTATACAAATATCTGAAATATGTATGTATAGTTTATGCTTTTAAAGGCTAAGAAAATCTCACAAGATTGAGGTACAACACTATTCTTAGAAATAGATATTTTCCACGGGGACCTGCTCATTAAGGTAATGAATATTCACCTCTATCCACTCCCATAGGCGTGAAAAATATATCAAAATATCCACTAAGAGCCCATCTTCCCACACATAAAGGGAGGGAGCGTAGCTTTCTACTTCACATGCTCATAGGGCCTGTATATTCTAAGTAAGGTTTCTATTAATGTAACAAGACAGTGACCATTTTAATTATGTAGCGATTATCTCCCTAGAGAAAATGATTAAGATTTTCTAATCAAGGTATTTAAAAATGCATATAAAAGGATATTTCATTTCATTTTTTCTATTCCTGGAAAACCCATTAAAGTTCATATCAAAAGAAAACTAAAACAAATGATTCACTTTACAACAAAAAACTGTTTCATATTTTACCATGATACGAAGTTATAGACTCAAAGCCTGAGGATTCACTACTTCGAGGTTAAAGAGGTTTCCCACTACTTTAGCATTGATGACCCATCCTTAGGATAGGTCATCTATGTCTGACTGCTCATAGTCGGACACCTGGCACCCCCGCTGATCAGCTGTCATCAGTGTCGGGCAGAAATACTCACTGGAGCTGGCCGTCTTCTGACCGTGCCCTCCAGAGGGTACTGCCTCCTATTCAAATCAACAGAAGGTGGATGTGTAGCATCAAGCCACGGCCACTATCAGAAGACGGCCAGCTTCACAAGTGAGTGCTTCCGGCCGAAAGCCAACACTGACAAAAGCTGATCGGCGGAGGGAGCAGGGTGTCCTAAGGATAGGTCATCAATGCTGAAGTAGAGGACAACTTCTGTAAGATGAAAAGACTTGTGACTCCTAAGATTCAATGATATCATGCAGACCATAAAGAGGTTGGTCATGTTTGGCACAAAGGTCTGCAGTCACTGTATGTAACTGAAAACTTGCAAATCCTCACAGCACATACTGTCAGGATTCTGAAGAGGCGTCACCATGAGTAGGTGGTCATCTGACCATAAGTATGTGATATAAATGCATCCGGGCACATCCCGACTAGACTTGCCTGGCCTAACTCAATACATAAAAGTGCATTGAGCGAGACCGTGCACGTCTAGTCGGAATGTGGTCCAGAGTATGCATATCACATACTTGTGGTCATCTGACCGCCTGGTCTCGCCACTGGCACAAGAGAATCGTAACAGCACACAGTGTGAGGACTTGTATTAAGCGAGGCCGCCCCCGATTAGTTACACAGCCGTCCGGTGGGCATGGTCGACTAGAGAGTGTGGACTCACTCCATACAAGTGTACAGAGCGAGGCCACACCCAATAGACGGGCTCTGGCCTGGATTATGTATAACGCGTACATACCCTCCAGTCCCGGCTCAGAAAGCGGCGAATCCCTACAGTGCAATCGCTGGGGGGGGGATTCATAAGTCAACAGTCCCACAGAGGCACTGCATACTTATTGATTTGGACTGGACAACCCCCTGTGTTACTATTTTCCAGTATCAATAACTTGCTTATTTCTCCACTGAGGGGGCTGTGCGACGGCTTTTATTTTGTATGACAAGATGTTGTTTTTATTGGTACCATTTTTGGTGTGGATAAAATGTTTTGATAACACTGTACTGCGATTTTCGGCAGAGGTGGCTGTGACTGAAAATGGCAATTCTTGACTTTTGTCTTTTTTGCCCTTTACAATAATTTATCTTTGATGTTTGATACATTTTATATTTTGATATATTGGACTTTTCCAAACACAGCAATACAGATTATGCTTATTTCCTATTTTTTTATTTCATCATTTTTGGATGGGGAAAAGGGGGACAATTAAAACGTTTATGTATTTTTTAGTTTCGTTCTTGTATTTATTTAAAAAAAACTAAACATTTTCTTTTATAATTCAAACAGTCAAACAGGAACACTTAGAGGGCGGCAATAAGAATGGGGGTCTTTTAACAGTTCCCCAATCTGTCATGAAACCCCATTGCCACCCCAGGGGTATTTGGTCTGGGCCAATTGACCCTTGAACGGATGCCCTGCTGTGATCACACCACACAGTGGCATTTAAGTGGTTGCTCTAATCACAGCTGTTGGAGGCAGGTTCCGCCCGTATAACACAGCCAGCTCCTGCCCGATGTGTGCAGGCTCAGCTCCTCGGCCAACTCCCAACAACTGCACCATGACGTGTATATACATCATGACTCCTGAATGGATTAAACCCCATTTATATTTGCCCTAATCGGCAGAATTGCAGTCAGCTGATTAGATGAGGACAGGAACATTTCTACCAGATCTATACATAAGGTAATGGAAAACGGATCACAAGACAATCTTGTATGTGTTCATAAGAACATCTGTTATCAGCCCTCGAAGGAAGTCAGAGTAAATAATCAATGTTTCTTATTGCTCCTCTGGTTCCCATGAAATCCTGTTACTTGCAGCTCATGTATACTATGCATGAATTTAAGGGTAGCAGCCTATTTGGGACTGATTCCTTTGATATTTAGTTTTTGTTAACAGAAACCCTTTGATGTTCTTGTGAGGTGTTTATGAGCTTCTGGCAGAATCTCCAAAGTAAGGAGTATTAATCTTTTGTTTTGCTGATTTACATACTGAGCATGTTAGTGCGGTAGCAGCTTTCCATTATATATTCCAGCATTTTCCGCATTGTTTTATGTCCCAGAATATTTAAATTCACAGTAGGTTGATGAACGGGACTGGCGGTGTAAGACCTTACTGCACATCCCAGGTCTGACGTTGACCACTTTCATCAGAATTATGTAAAATGTAACAATAAAGAAAAAGTCATAATACAATAGGGTGCTGAATATGGGTGGCATGGCATATTCAGCACCCTATTATATATATATATATATATATAAAGAATAGAAAACTAGAGAACTAGAACAGTACACACTAGTGAAACAAAAGTAGTGGGTGCAGGATCTCTGAAGCAAAATATATAAAGATTGAAAAAGGATTCAATATAGATATTATTCTATTCAGTCTTAATATTTCAAACCTTGAAAAAGGTTCACTGCAAACGAAAAGTCACCATGCCACAAGGGCTGATAAGTGTTTGATACACTGTCGATTTTGCCACCTACAAAGTAAAAATTATACAATGTGATTTTCTGTTTTTTTATTATTAGATTCTGTCTCTCACAGTTGAAGTGTACCTACGATAAAAATTACAGACCTCTCTATTCTTTGTAGGTGGGAAAGCATGCAAAATCGTCAGCACGTCATATACTTATTTTCCCAACTGTACTATATATATATATATATATATATATATATATATTTACAAAATGCCCAAACTTCTCCTACCCAATAAACAGAAAACAGGCAGCACTATAACAATACATGGAAGGCATATGTGTGCTGTGCATTTATTTCAAAGACATATTCTCCAGAATAGGCGAGGTTAATACATAAATCAAATCAAAAACATTTTTGTGGCAATCATTCGGAAAAAAAATGCTCATGTGAATGGCCCCATATACTATTATGTCTAAATGTTCTAAGCATGAAAAACATGGACAGAACATGTACGTGAAACAGGGACATGTGAACGAGGCCTTAAAGGGAACCTGTCACCCCGTTTTTTCCGTATGAGATAAAAATACTGTTAAATAGGGCCTGAGCTGTGCATTACAACAGTGTATTTTGTGGACCCCGATTCCCCACCTATGCTGCCAAAATACGTTACCAAAGTAGCCGTTTTCGCCTGTCAATCAGGCTGGTCTGGTCAGATGGGTGTGGTGTCTTCCCCCAGCTCTTGCTTAGTTTTCCGTTGGTGGCGTAGTGGTTTGCGCATGCCCAAGGTCCCGAATCTACTGCACAGGGGAGTTAAAAGAGCGCGATGTGCGTTATTTCCCTGTTGATCGGTGGGGGTGGCCATCTTCCTTTGGCCGCGCGTGCGCAGATGGAGCGCTCTGCTGCCCTCGGCTTCAGGAAAATGGCCGCGGGATGCCGTGCGTGCGCAGATGGAGATCGCGGCGGCCATTTTCCTGAAGCCGAGGGCAGCAGAGCGCTCCATCTGCGCACGCGCGGCCAAAGGAAGATGGCCGCCCCCACGATCAACAGGGAAATAACGCACATCGCGCTGTTTTCACTCCCCTGTGTGGATTCGGGACCTTGGGCATGCGCAAACCACTACGCCATCAACGGAAAACTAAGCAAGATCTGGGGGAAGACACCACGCCCTTTTGACCAGACCAGCCTGATTGACAGGCGAAAACGGCTACTTTGGTAACGTATTTTGGCAGCATAGGTGGGGAATCGGGGTCCACAAAATACACTATGGTAATGCACAGCTCAGGCCCTATTTAACGGTATTTTTATCTCATACGGAAAAAACGGGGTGACAGGTTCCCTTTAAGAGAATCAAAGGAGGAAGAGAGGGCGGGAAGAAAAACTTTTCAAATCTTCTCTACTCCCATACGGCTATTGCAATGAACCTTCATTAAAGTAAGCCTGAAAACTGATATGTGATACCCAGAGGCAGCATGGATCATACACTGATCTTCCATTTCAGACAGGTACTACTACTAATAATAATAAGGTACTATGTATCTTAATCTGAAACATTGCTGCATTTCAGAGAAAGAATACAAATAAAAGCCGGCCAGGGACCACGTCACTGGTCTCTTCCTATGGATGTGTATGGGCACACACCCCTTGGACTAGTCACCTGATGGGCTTTTAAATGTATATTTTCTCCGATTTCCGTCGGCATTTCAAAGTAAAACATGCCACCCTAAACTGATGAAGCCAATCTCAGATTCATGCTGCCTGTACACTGGGCAGCATGAATCAGCTGTCACATTGCCTTTAAGTCTTGTAAAACTTCCAAGAGTTAATTACCAAGGTTGTCCACAGTGGTGAACTAAAAGATATTGATGGTGTTAAATTAGATTCACTGAAAGACCACAGCACTCCCTTTCTTGTTTATTACCAGATCATAATTTGCAAAAGTCCCATTAATGCTGGTATAAAGTCAAAAAAGTAATTTGGCATATAATGCTTTCATAAGACATAACGCAATTTTCACATGCCTTGCCATAAAGAACGACATGTGGTGGCAGCAGCAGTGGCACCTACTCTTACCTTAGGTTTTTCAAAATGTCCATTAAATTTTTCTGGAAATCTGTGGTGAGATGCCTGAAAATAAAATCCCGCTGATTACTATATTTCTGTGAGGGTAGAAATAATCAAGGCACAAAAATATTTTTGTCCCAAATGTTTGTCATTCCTTTTCATTTTTTTTCAGTCTACAAAAATCATCCTTACTGCTGCAGGGACACAAGACATTTGGGTGCTGATGCTCACCAGTTTCTTCATTGATAGACATCTATGCATCATCGCCTTACAATCTATAATGATTATTAATGATTATAATAATGCTCAATAAGGCCGTGACAGCTCTGACAGATCCCACTGTTATACAGAGACGTCTGGCAGGTTACCGCCGAGTGTCCATTGTCTTTTTACACAATGCACACTGCACTAATCTTGCCATAAAAAATTGAAACCCGACAGAATGTAGAGTGACGTATTGTGACCCTGTTGGCAGGAAAGCGGAGCCCCGTCTACATGTATAAGTATCCACATAGGAATTTATCACAATCGCAACAAGTTTTTTTATATTTTCACTTTCTAGAGTAAATAACCAACCTGTGCCAGACACACGCGTTTCCATACGGAGATCTTTAATTCTGCAATCTGCTCCTCCGTCATATCTTCTGGTGTACCATTTATTGTATCCTGTAAATTACACAAAACTTTACTTTAAAAACTTACATTAATGGTGGACAGGACTTTGATCTAAACATAGCATTAACCAAACATTTTGATGTCCAACAGGTGCACTTGTAAGTGGGAGGGGAGCCGAAGATGTGATTCATTAATGCTTTTTTTCGCACTCCCGACCAAATGTTGCAATCTGTTGACTGTGCTGAATAAGGTGGAACTAGATGATGGAGGAAGCACTTTCTGGAGGGAGGAAATTGATGGGGACACCGGGTCAGGTGGTAGCTGTGGTGCAATTATCAAATATGAAAGGCCAGAGTGATAGGGCGGGAAGAGAGGTGGCGTCAATCTGTGAAAAAGGGAGAACGTGTGAGTAGTGGAACGTAGAGTCAGTGCGACTGAAGAGTGGTTGAAACCAGAGACCAGCGTGACATCTAAAGTCCAGACTAAGCCGATCAAGAACCAACACACTGACTTCGCCAGTCAAGACCCTAATATCCGGACGCTGCAAGTCAAGGACTGAAGGTAGAACGCTACCGTACAGGGCCAGACGTCTGCTTTGCTGACCAGGAGACTCAAGTGAACAGGGCCATTACATCCAGTGTAGACGTACGCTACAGGGCACGGGCCAGGTTGCAGAAGGGACCGGCGATGCCCATTGTGAGGAACACACATAGGGAACTATTTCTTTACTAAGGACTTGTGACCTAGCAGGAAATACTACAGACCCCCGCTAGTGCCAGTATAGTAATCAGAAGTGCCTGAAGGAAATATTACAGTGATGGGCCTAACGTCGAGCGTTTTGTTGAAGTTTTTTCTTATTGCCATCAATAATGTGAGTACAGTGTGGGCTTTAAATACTTACCACTTGCAGTCTTCTGCCGTTTACAGCGCTGCCCCGATGCCCGCCTGCATCATGTGACCGCAGTTGTGACCGGTCGGCTTTCACAGAGCCTTCTGTTTGGACTGGCAGTCACTTACTCAAGGTAGGTCTATGAGACTCAGAACAAGGCCCTATAAATTGGGTATGTGCACACGGTATTTGCTGCATTTTTTCCATGCAACTTTTCCACATAAATTGAAGCATTTCCTTGTAGCAGCAAAGTGAATGGTATTCCTGACGTTTCATGCCAACTTTATTTTTTCCTTTTCAATTCTTCCAGCATTTTTCACCCATTCCAATGCATGAGAAAAAACTCAAGTAAAGCAACGCATTAATAAATTCACGTATTTTAAGCTGTGTTTTTTCTGCCAACAGATACATTTTTGGTGCAGAACTGTTTCTAGAAAACTGTTAAAATATGAACATACCCTTAGGCTTTCATTAGGAAAAAAAGTGACGGTCCACAGCGAGACGTTGCTACATCAGACCTGCAGGCACATGATGCACAGTCCGAAGCAGCGATGGAAATGGCCTAAGGCTATGTGCACACGATGCGGATTTACTGCGGATTCGCAGCGTTTTTTTCCGCGCAGAAACGCTGCAGATCCGCAAAGAGATTTACAGTACAATGTAAATCAATAGGAAAAAAAAAAAATGCTGTGCACATGGTGCAGAAAATTCCGCATGGACAACGCAGCGGATTGAAAGAAGGAGCATGTCACTACTTTTGTGCGGATCTGCAGCGTTTCTGCACCCTTCCATTATAGAAATCCGCAGGGGTAAAAAACGCATGAAATCCGCCCAAAATCCGCAACAAAAATGCACAAAATCTGAATAAAAAACGCATCAAATCTGCCAGGAGATGCAGATTTTGTGCAGAAAATTCTGCACCTCAATCCGCAACGTGTGCACATAGCCTAAGAAAGTTTTGGGTAAGTATTTGCATGCACAAACTGTACATAAATTACTGATGGCTAATAGAGGGGGGGATAAAAAAACTTTAAAAAATGGCTTTTTTTATCTAGATTAATTGGAGCAACAAAACACACTGTACACACACTACTGATTGCTATTGGAGAGGTAATTAAAAAATACCTCATTGGCATGGTTCTTTTTTTAGTTTATATTTAAAATATCATATAATATATATAATTTTAGTGTTTGTAGAACAGTCATTCCCCCCATTTGCTCCCAGCATACATCCAATAGGCTAGTATGACTCCTCCAGAAGAAGGCACACCAGCCGAAACGCACGTTAGGGCTTGTTTCCACTTGCGAGAAACACGTCCGTGTCTCGCATTTGGTAACCAAGCTCTGGTGCCGGCACTCCAGAGCGGAGCGTGCGGCCGCATAGGAACACATGGAGCTGCACAGCTCCGCTCCAAAGTCTCGGCACCAGAGCTTGGTTTCCACATGCGAGACACGGACGTGTTTCTCTCAAGTGGAAACAAGCCCTTAGGGTGGTGGTACTGCATACCTGCAACCTCTTCTCATATCCATGTATATGTTTGTGGAGGACTAGCGTGCTCCATGAGTATACTATTCAACCTGGACACAGGCTTGTAGCCGCTCTAAGGCAATATATATATATATATATATATATATATATATATATATATATATATATATATATATATATATATATATAACATTAAAGGGAACCTGTCACCCCCAAAATCGAAGATGAGCTAAGGCCACCGGCATCAGGGGCTTATCTACAGCATTCTGTAATGCTGTAGATAAGCCCCCGATGTGTCCTGAAAGATGAGAAAGAGGTTAGATTATACTCACCCAGGGGCGGTCCCGGTACAATGAGTGTCGCGGTCCGGGGCCTCCCATCTTCTTACGATGACGTCCTCTTCTTGTCTTCACGCTGCGGCACTGGCGTAGGCGTACTTTGTCTGCCCTGTTGAGGGCAGAGCAAAGTACTGCAGTGCGCAGGCGCCGGGCCTCTCTGCATCTGGCTATATTATTGGGGGTTAATATTCTCTCAGTTTATCTTTGTTTGGGTGTTTTTGCATACTCTATTGACTATTTTTGTCTAGCTGTATGTTGTGATTTGCGTGCATACTAAATACACTATATATATATATATATATATATATATATATATATATATATATATATATATATATATATATATATATATATATATACAGTGGGGCAAAAAAGTATTTAGTCATTCAGCAAAAGTGCAAGTTCCACCACTTAAAAAGATGAGAGGCGTCTGTAATTTACATCATAGGTAGACCTCAACTATGGGAGACAAACTGAGAAAAAAAAATCCAGAAAATCACATTGTCTGTTTTTTTATCATTTTATTTGCATATTATGGTGGAAAATAAGTATTTGGTCAGAAACAAAATTTAATCTCAATACTTTGTAATATATCCTTTGTTGGCAATGACAGAGGTCAAACGTTTTCTGTAAGTCTTCACAAGGTTGCCACACACTGTTGTTGGTATGTTGGCCCATTCCTCCATGCAGATCTCCTCTAGAGCAGTGATGTTTTTGGCTTTTCGCTTGGCAACACGGACTTTCAACTCCCTCCAAAGGTTTTCTATAGGGTTGAGATCTGGAGACTGGCTAGGCCACTCCAGGACCTTGAAATGCTTCTTACGAAGCCACTCCTTCGTTGCCCTGGCGGTGTGCTTTGGATCATTGTCATGTTGAAAGACCCAGCCACGTTTCATCTTCAATGCCCTTGCTGATGGAAGGAGGTTTGCACTCAAAATCTCACGATACATGGCCCCATTCATTCTTTCATGTACCCGGATCAGTCGTCCTGGCCCCTTTGCAGAGAAACAGCCCCAAAGCATGATGTTTCCACCACCATGCTTTACAGTAGGTATGGTGTTTGATGGATGCAACTCAGTATTCTTTTTCCTCCAAACACGACAAGTTGTGTTTCTACCAAACAGTTCCAGTTTGGTTTCATCAGACCATAGGACATTCTCCCAAAACTCCTCTGGATCATCCAAATGCTCTCTAGCAAACTTCAGACGGGCCCGGACATGTACTGGCTTAAGCAGTGGGACACGTCTGGCACTGCAGGATCTGAGTCCATGGTGGCGTAGTGTGTTACTTATGGTAGGCCTTGTTACATTGGTCCCAGCTCTCTGCAGTTCATTCACTAGGTCCCCCCGCGTGGTTCTGGGATTTTTGCTCACCGTTCTTGTGATCATTCTGACCCCACGGGGTGGGATTTTGCGTGGAGCCCCAGATCGAGGGAGGTTATCAGTGGTCTTGAATGTCTTCCATTTTCTAATTATTGCTCCCACTGTTGATTTCTTCACTCCAAGCTGGTTGGCTATTGCAGATTCAGTCTTCCCAGCCTGGTGCAGGGCTAGAATTTTGTTTCTGGTGTCCTTTGACAGCTCTTTGGTCTTCACCATAGTGGAGTTTGGAGTCAGACTGTTTGAGGGTGTGCACAGGTGTCTTTTTATACTGATAACAAGTTTAAACAGGTGCCATTACTACAGGTAATGAGTGGAGGAAAGAGGAGACTCTTAAAGAAGAAGTTACAGGTCTGTGAGAGCCAGAAATCTTGATTGTTTGTTTCTGACCAAATACTTATTTTCCACCATAATATGCAAATAAAATGATAAAAAAACAGACAATGTGATTTTCTGGAATTTTTTTTCGCAGTTTGTCTCCCATAGTTGAGGTCTACCTATGATGTAAATTACAGACGCCTCTCATCTTTTTAAGTGGTGGAACTTGCACTATTGCTGAATGACTAAATACTTTTTTGCCCCACTGTATATATCCCTTGAGAAAGCGGTCTGTTGTGGACGCGAAACGCACGTCGGGGGGCTTTCTTTACACCCGGCCCCGGAACCCTCCCTACTTCTGCCCGTGGTGAGTACTGGCTGGCTCTGTATGATATTGAACTGTTACTCTGTTTATATTATATATGATTCTTTCCCTATTGGGGCCAATGGTACATATATGAGCTATGCCAGCTTACCTGTGCTTGATCTCACTGCACGTGCACTTTATATATGATCATGATGTGAGGCACAAGGGGGCTTAAGTTTTTGGGGGCTTCTGGTTGCCCTGTTGCTGTTCTGCGCATATGTCACTTTACTGGGTTTCTCTTTATACTATTGGTATTAATATGTAGTGTGAACTTTCAATAAACTTTTGTTTTTTATCTTTGCATACCCAAAAGAACTCTGGTCTCTTTCTATGAACATGTTGCTCTGAGTGGGTATATTTCTTCCTTGTACGGGCTAATCGTAGCCCATCAGGTGGATATAAGTATGTTTAAGAGGTTTCTTTGGCTATATATATATATATATATATATATATATATATATATATATATATATATATATATATATATATATATATATGTATATATATATATATATGTATATATATATATATATTTCTTGGGCTGCCATGCGTTCTACCTAAGTATTACGGGTTTATACTATTTTGATGTTTATGGAAGCAGGCTTCATGAGGGATTTTGACACATTGTTTTTAACTGTTTTTAGTACTTTTGTCAATAAAGTTTTCTGTTTTTACATTATCATAGGTGGTGTGCATACTTTATAAGTGGTTCTTTTCCTATCTCCTCATTGCCAGAATTAAATTTCCATCTCCAAATAGTTTGTCAGCAGAGGGAAGCATGAAGTGCTCTAAAATTTCCTGGTAGACGGCTGCGCTGACTTTGGTCTTGATAAAACACATTGAACCTACACCAGCAGATGACATGGCTCCCCAAACCATCACTGATTGTGGAAACTTCACACTAGACCTCAAGCAGCTTGGATTGTGGCCTCTCCACTCTTCCTCCAGACTCTGGACCTTGATTTCCAAATTAAATGCTAAATTTCCTTTCATCTTAAAACAACACCTTGTACCACTGAGCAACAGTCCAGTTCCTTTTCTCCTTGGCCCAGGAAAGACGCTTCTGGCGTTATCCATTGGTCATGAGTGGCTTGACACAAGGAATGCGACACTTGTAGCCCATGTCCTGGATACATCTGTGTGTGGTGGCTCTTGAAGTAATGACTCCAGCAGCAGTCCACTCCTTGTGAATCTCCCCCAAAGTTTGAATGGCCTTTTCTTAACAATCCTTTCAAGACTGCAGTTATCCCGGTTGCTTGTGCAACTTTTTCTACCACACTTTTTCCTTCCACTCAGCTTTCCATTAATATGCTGGGATACAGCACTCTGATCAGCCAGCTTCTTTAGCAATTACCTTTTGTGGCTTACCCTCCTTATGGAGTGTGTCAATGACTGCCTTCTGGACATCTGTCAAGTCAACAGTCTTCCCCATGATTGTGGAGCCTACTGAAACAGACTATGGGACCTTTATAAACACTTAGGAAGCCTTTGCAGGTGTTTTTTGTTCATTCTAATTTGCTGAGATAATGACTTTTGGGTTTTCATTGGCTGTAAGTCATGATAATCACCATTAACAGAAATAAACACTTGAAATAGATCACTCTCTTTGTAATGACTTTATATATCAGTTTTGTTTTTTGTTTTAAAGAACTGAAATAAATTAACTTTTTGATGATATTCGAATTTTGTGAGCAGCACCTGTATATACATTGAAATTACATCATGAAGAAGGAAAAGTCATTGACGTATGGTAATCACAGGATGGACAGACATGTTAATGAGATACAAATAATGAAAAAATGGAAACAGCTCAAAATGACTATTTATATTCACTGTGGTGTATGAGCGCCATACACAGAAATTCCCGCTGTTACACACCTTGGCTGCTAACAGTGGGGTTATTAATGGCTGTCTGAGAAATGTTCTGCTTCTCTGAATCATCAAGATCCACTGCTGGCAGCTCCCATGTGCAATTAGTAACCAACGATATCCCATATGAGCGCAATGGAACACAAGTCCAGAGATACTGCATGCCGTGGTAGCACGTTGAGGCCACACAGGCTGCTCACAGTAGCACGAGTAACACGTGGCCTGGCATTGTGTTGTTGAAAAAAACAGCTCTTGGCTCACTTTGAAGGGGTATAGTAAGTGGCACACTGCTGGAATCATGGTCTCTTCTCCTACATTATGATGCCCTCAGTTGGGACAGCAAAAACCTGGCGATAGATTCCTTTTAGTGCATGTCTGCTAATGCATTATATTCTTTGCACTTAAAGTACATAGTTTTGCCATTAAACAAACCTTCTAAAAGCCCTTGATCTTATGATCAAATGGGGGAACCAAACATGAGGCTCAACGGGAACCAGTGAGGTCACTCAAACCTTCCAAAGTGCCAGATTCAGTTTAGATTGGGATTTACACCTGAGAGACTGTGACTGTTGTAGAAGGCTAAACCAATTGGCTGAATTAATTTTGCGCAATATTACTTTTATTATTTATCTGTTAATATTGAGCAGAATTAAGTCTGCTGACTCGCTGTTACTGCTATTACATGTTACAGTAGGGCTTATTGTAAGGCGCTGCAGCTATTCAAAACCATATAATTAATTGCCTTTTATACAGTTTATTAAAACCAATAAATCATTCTTCTCCTGTTAGGTTATGTTCACATGTTGCGCTTTTGCTGCATTTTTTTTTCTGCAGGCTAAACCTTCCCTCTTGTCAGCAATTGAGCTGCTTACAAAAAGCATTTTTTTCCTGCGTATTTCTCAGTGACAGTCGTCTCTTGTGCATGCTGGTAGCTTAGTGCCCTCAAGAAATATGATGCAACACCCTGAGTTTTCTGCTCCAAAAATGCAGCAAAACCTGATACCTCTGTTTTTGCTGCTGTTTTGCACTTATTGCTTTTTATGGGTGAAAAAACGCTAAAAGAAGCGACATGCTGTAGTTTGTAAACGCATCAGTTTTTCAATTCAGTCAGGAAAGAAACCAATATGTGTGCATGAGATTTCTGAAATCTCATCGCTTTTGCTGGTACTGTAAAACGCATCTTGAAATTTGCATAAAAAATTTAACGTGTGTCGGACTGGGGTGCCAAGGGCCCACCAGTAAAATTGACTTTGGGGGCCCACTTTTAACCTGCATACAAACATTACTTGACCCTGGTTCACAAATTTACCTACATCTCTATATAATAATGCACTGGGTAGTTTTGTTAATGAATGATGGGATTCTGCGTTTTTCTGTGCAGAGAGAATCAAGTGAATTATGATAATATGATAATACTTCCCATACAGTAAGGTTGGGGGCCTAGATCTCCACTGGGGCCCACCGGGGGATTCCCTTGTTTCCCTGTGGGCCAGTCCGAGCCTGCGTGTGAACATTGCCTAAGTGAGACTTTGTACCTTTGTCAACAGCTATGCCCAAACAGTATGTTCCCATACACACATTATGCTGTCCCCCACATCTCTACACAGTGGTCTTTGGTCTGTGCGTCATGTAGACCGAGGCTCTGCAGCAGGCTCATGAGACGTGATCGCACCTGCTGTGCTGAAACTGAGACGCACAGGCTGGTTGGTAGAACAGTGAGTCCAGTTTCCTTATTCCACCATAGCTAAAATCGAGACACCGGACAGGGAGATCAAAGTTTGACACTGGGCACCCCCAACTCACAGCAGGGACACCGCCGTTTTCAGCCCTTCGACTCCCCTGGTTTGTGAGCCATTTCGCCAGATGTGGCCTATTGGCCGGACTTTACCCAGGTCTACTTTAGATCCCTTTTTCTGAAATCTAATAATGTATTTGTTGTCCCAGGCCAACTACTTGTGTACCAGAACCATATGCCATATGCAAATGATGAAGGATGAGTCCAGCATGACTTTGCCTAGTCCAAATACGATTGACATGCATCCAGAAAAAGAGTGAAAAGCGGCACTCACCAAGTATGTGATTCAGAAATCCTTTTTTACCATAATCCTGTTGAAACGGCCGTCGTTTGCCGTTTCTCTCCTGCACACTCCATGCCCTCCACTTTGCAAATCTTTGTTTTTGATTAACCACTTAGTTTGCACCCCCATGGTTGTTTACAGGTTATTGTGCTAATTGCTGTGCGCCAGCAACAATATAATTGTATCTGGAAATTTCATTCTCAAGCAGGACTTGGCACCTATCCACACTGCCAAAAGTACCAATATCTGGTTTAAAAATGACAATATCACTGTGCTTGATTGCCCAGCAAACTCGCCTGACCTTAAGCCCATGGAGAATCTATGGGGAATTGTCAAGAGGAAGATGAGGACACCAGACCCAACAATGAAGACGAGATGAAGGCTGCTATCAAAGTGGGCTTCCATAACACCTCAGCAGTGCCACAGGCTGATCGCCTCCATGCCAGGCAACACTGATGCAGTAATTGATGCAAAAGTATTCCCGGCCAAGTATTGAGTGCATTTACTGAACATACATTTCAGAAGGCCAACATTTCATATTTTAAAATCATTTTTCAAGCTGGTGTTATAAAGTATTCTAATTTACTAAGATAATGACTTTTGGGTTTTCGTTGGCTGTAAGTCATAATCATCAACATTAACAGAAATAAACACTTGAAATAGATCACTCTGTTTGTGATGACTCTATATAATATATGAGGTTCACTTTTTGTATTGAAGAACTGAAATAAATTACCATTTTGATGATATTCTAATTTTGTGATAAACACCTGTAGAAACACAGAAATAAGCTCCAGGGTGTTAGATCTAGAAATCATGGAGGCCAGTAGACCATTGGTGAATCAATCCGAGACAACACATCACTTGTCATCTGTAGTGTATAAATAAAACTTGGATAGATGATGAGTTTTTTCATGTTAATAAATTTGTGTCATGTTCTCTAGGTTATGAACACTGAGGCGGTCATTTTGTGCCATCCTTTTTAAATCTCCCGTTACACATTTTACGGTTTATATCCAGAATAAATCTAGATAAAATGCTGCATGAAAAAGGTTCACGTATTGGAACCGAAATGTCGCCAAATGGGCTTCTCTTTATTATCTTTTTTATCTAGATGGTTTAGTATGTAGCAAGGAGGCTTGGCACCCTCACTTCTTAGTGTGCGTGCCCACGATCAGGAATAGCAGCGTTTTGAACACAGCGTACTTTGTACAGTAAAAGCATAGTGGATGGGATTTCTATAAATCCCATGCCCACTGTGCTTCTATTTGACGTGGCGTAAAATCATCGGCGGTGCGGGTTTACAAGCCGCACCACAATAAGTTCTGTTGCAGAGACACTAGTCTCCGCAACAGAAATTTCCACTATAGAATGTATCGGAATTGGTAAATCTGCACGGTTCAGTGAACACATGCGGATTTACCGGTATGATTAGAACGCAGCGAAGATATGCTGCGGCCAAAGCGCTGCTACTTCCTGATCGTGGCAACATAGCCTGAAAGGTGCTGCTACAGACGGCATTCATAATTGTACAGGATAATGCCGAGCACCAATGGCAGCAGACAACACAGACATTATGGAGCTGTGACCTGGAGGTACAGTATAGACCAAAAGTTTGGACACACCTTCTCATTTAAAGATTTTTCTGTATTTTCATGACTATGAAAATTGTAAATTCACACTGAAGGCATCAAAACTATGAATTAACACATGTGGAGTTATATACTTAACAAAAAAGTGTGAAACAACTGAAAATATGTCTTATATTCTAGGTTCTTCAAAGTAGCCACCTTTTGCTTTGATAACTGCTTTGCACACTCTTGGCATTCTCTTGATGAGCTTCAAGAGGTAGACCCCGGGAATGGTTTTCACTTCACAGATGTGCCCTGTCAGGTTTAATAAGTGGGATTTCTTGCCTTATAAATGGGGTTGGGACCATCAGCTGTGTTGAGCAGAAGTCTGGTGGATACACAGCTGATAGTCCGACTGAATAGACTGTTAGAATTTGTATTATGGCAAGAATAAAAAAAAAAAAAACGGAAAGTGTCCCCAAGTGCAGTGGCAAAAACCATCAAGCACTACAAAGAAACTGGCTCACATGAGGACCGCCCCAGGAAAGGAAGACCAAGAGTCACCTCTGCTTCTGAAAATAAGTTTATCCGAGTCACCAGCCTCAGAAATCGCAGGTTAACAGCAGCTCAGATTAGAGACCAGGTCAATGCCACACACAGTTCTAGCAGCAGACACATCTCTACAACAACTGTTAAGAGGAGACTTTGTGCAGCAGGCCTTCATGGTAAAATAGCTGCTAGGAAACCACTGCTAAAAACAGGCAACAAACAGAAGAGACTTGTTTGGGCCAAAGAACACAAGGAATGGACATTAGACCAGTGGAAATCTGAGCTTTGGTCTGATGAGTCCAAATTTGAGATTTTTGGTTCCAACCACCATGTCTGTGTGACGCAGAAAAGGTGAACGGAATACGGATAGACTCATGCCTGGTTCCCACCGTGAAGCATGGAGGAGGAGGTGTGATGGTGTGGGGGTGCTTTGCTGGTGACACTGTTAGGGATTTATTCAAAATTGAAGGCATACTGAACCAGCATGGCTACCACAGCATCTTGCAGTGGCATGCTATTCCATCCGGTTTGCGTTTAGTTGGACCATCATTTATTTTTCATCAGGACAATGACCCCAAACACACCTCCAGGCTGTGTAAGGGCTATTTGACCAAGAAGGAGAGTGATGGGGTGCTACACCAGATGACCTGGCCTCCACAGTCACCAGACCTGAACCCAATCGAGATGGTTTGGGGTGAGCTGGACCGCAGAGTGAAGGCAAAAGGGCCAACAAGTGCTAAGCATCTCTGGGAACTCCTTCAAGATTGTTGGAAGACCATTTCCGGTGACTACCTCTTGAAGCTCATGAAGAGAATGCCAAGAGTGTGCAAAGCAGTCATCAAAGCAAAAGGTGGCTACTTTGAAGAACCTAGAATATAAGACATATTTTCAGTTGTTTCAAACTTTTTTGTTAAGTATATAATTCCACATATGTTAATTCATAGTTTTGATGCCTTCAGTGTGAATGTACAATTTTCATAGTCATGAAAATACAGAAAGATCTTTAAATGAGAAGGTGTGTCCAAACTTTTGGTCTGTACTGTAGATGAGGTGTCAAACTGACCCAACCCTGGCCGGTGACATAATTTCAACGGTATCTGTGTCTGCAGCACACAGATGCATTTAAATATAATGGATGAGCAGCAAGCCACCATGTCCATGATCCACCATTTACTCAACATCGCTGACCTTACCCCAAGAAGCGACAACCATTCTCGATGTCTTTTCTCTGTTGCAAGAGGAGTCAAGATGCAGGACTGATCAAGGCTGGGATGTGGGTACATGGAGAATACTTGACGAGAGGGTTGTTATGTGGGAGGACACTAGAGGAGCGATACAAGCTTGGTTGTAGTGTAACAGGTCAGTAAGAGAGGGAGGACACGAGAGGAGAGGGAAAGTCAAGCCAGAAATTCATTAGTGTCAGGTCCAAACAGCCAAGCACTGCAAGAGGTGAGCACCATACCGTGCAGCCCAATGAGGACACCATTACTGAACAGGGGCACAGATGCTGTGTGGCACAAAGGGGGACACTATTACTAAGCATGGAGCATAAAAGGGGGACATACAGGACACAAAATAGGCATGATTCAGGTAAGGGAGGCACTTATGGGGCATCAGGACTGTGTGGAGACACTAAGGGGGCATCATTACTGTGTTGGAACACTATTACACCGTGTAGCACAGAGAGGGCTCTATGAAATTATGGGGCCATAGGTTTGTGTCATTACTGTGTACTGCCCAAAGGGGGACAGTTGTACTGTGAGGTCCTATAAGGGAGCATATGAAAGGGAACCGTTTGTCACGGTTACTGCAATGGCCCAAAACGGAGTAAACCAATCATTGGCCTCTGTAAGCCCATTGGTTCGCTATCCCAGTATTGCAGTGAATTATACATATGATCAAACAATTACATTTTCAAATCACCACAGTTGGGATAAAAAAAGGTTAAAAAAATGCAATAAAAATGTTTAAAAAAACCCCTAACATTAAAGGGGTTGCTTGACACTGAAATACAGTTTTTAAGGCATTGACTGTTTTGAAAATACGTGAAGAAGGCATATTCACCTTGTATTTTTGGCATGAATATATTAAATACTACAAACTTAGTGAGTGCAACTTTTTTTTTCTATTTTGAAGAATTATGATTTTTCTTTTTTCTACATAAAGTGTAGCTCCACTGTTACACATCCGGGAAGATGAGATTAGTCTCTTTTTGTCTGTGATTTATAGCGCCGTTCTTTTGCCTTACATTCATTTTCAGTAGGATCACTACAGGACTTCCAAAATCCTTCAGAGGCAAAAGATAATACAATATGGATGAACAGAAACAATAAACGTACCTCTAAAAGATAATTGCCGAGGTACAGCACGGAGTAATACGGAGCACTATGGTCTCTATCTTGCAAGAGGACTTTATTATTAGTGAACACATGCGTTATCTCCCCTTCCAGACTGGTTGGATCGTGTATTACGGCGTGACCGGCTGTAAGAACTCTGTAAGAGAAGAAAGAATGAGATAATATAAGAGAAGAGTAGCAGATGGATGTTAATGTGCCTGGATAGTAAACCTCACTGCCGCTCCTCATCACCACTTGGCCAAGTCTGATGAATGGAGGGGTAGATTATACATTAACATTACCCACACTTTAATAGGGGGCAAAGAGAAGGCAGTAGACGAGTGATCTCATTCACTGACACCAAGCCCCAGAATATGCAGCATAGCAGCGACATAGAAAACAAACCACACATACTTCACTAGCATCTGATGGCAATATCATTGATGGGTAATCAAACTAACAAAATATTAGATTGTGTGTGTGCTCAAGTTTAGATTTGTGTCACACAGAATCTCTCCTTCTAGCCCGCACAAATACTATTTCCTAAGTTGCAGCAGATTTAAAAATATAAATAAAAAGTAGAAAAAATATTTTTCTACTGGGGATTCAAAAATATGTTCCCCAGTAAAGTATCATAAATACAAATCAGCCGCTCATCTACTACACTGGTCTTAATGGAAGTGCATTGATCCATCACAGTCACCTACTGACTACAGCAACGCTTCCATAGTCACCAAACGTCCACAAGCAATTCCAATTTGTTTCAGTCCCAGGTAAGTCACGAAAAAAGTAGATCTAATTATAGTGCTTTGGAACAAAGCACTATACTGTTATTCCACCGTGGTAAACTTCTTATTATAGTGCTTTGGAACAAAGCACTATACTGTTATTCCACCGTGGTAAACTTCTTATTATAGTGCTTTGGAACAAAGCACTATACTGTTATTCCACCGTGGTAAACTTCTTATTCTTATTATTCAGTCCGCACGTAATGCGGCCCGAACCGCTAAACTCACAGACTCCAGTGAGGTGTCATTTCGAAGCCAGCGTCCCCAAGAGGTGTGCTAAGTATTTTTCGTGCCGATCGGATTTGTAGTTTTTGCGCAATTTGTGTTTGAAAAAAGTCTTTCAATGCGTTTCAATAGGGAAATTTTCCTATACGTTTATAATGGGCTGGTTTCTGAGGCAATTTCTAAAAATAACTGCCACCTGGCTGATTAGCTCATTGATATGCGCAGTCAGACACAGTTACTATGCCAACGCCTATGAACTCTACATCAGTTCACCAGCTCACAAGTTTTGTCAGATAATATCAGCTCTTAAAGTGACAGTACAGCACAATTCCAAACCACTATCTGTAGTCTTATGATTATTAGATGGTGGCCCGATTCTAACTCATCGGGTATTCTAGAATATGCATGTCCACGTAGTATATTGCACAGCCACGCAGTATACAGTGCCGAGCTGCGCAGTACACAGCGCAGAGCCGCGCAGTACACAGCGCAGAGCCGCGCAGTACACAGCGCAGAGCCGCGCAGTGCGCAGAGCCGCGCAGTACACAGCGCAGAGCCGCGCAGTACACAGCGCAGAGCCGCGCAGTACACAGCTCAGAGCCGCGCAGTACAAAGCGCAGAGTCGCGCAGTATAAAGCGCAGAGCCGCGCAGTACACAGCGCAGAGCCGCGCAGTACACAGCGCAGAGCCGCGCAGTACACAGCGCAGAGCCGCGCAGTACACAGCGCAGAGCCGCGCAGTACAAAGCGCAGAGCCGCGCAGTATAAAGTGCAGAGCCGCGCAGTACACAGCTCAGAGCCGCGCAGTACACAGCGCAGAGCCGCGCAGTACACAGCGCAGAGCCGCGCAGTACACAGCGCAGAGCCGCGCAGTACACAGTGCAGAGCCGCGCAGTATACAGCGCAGAGCCGCGCAGTACAGAGCACAGAGCCGCGCAGTACAGAGCGCAGAGCCGCACAGTATAAAGCGCAGAGCCGCGCAGTATACCGCGCAGAGCCGCGCAGTACACAGCGCAGAGCCGCGCAGTACACAGCGCAGAGCCGTGCAGTATAAAGCGCAGAGCCGCGCAGTACACAGTGCAGAGCCGCGCAGTACACAGCGCAGAGCCGCGCAGTACACAGCGCAGAGCCGTGCAGTACACAGCGCAGAGCCGCGCAGTACACAGCATAGAGCCACGCAGTATACAGCGCAGAGCCGCGCAGTATACAGCGCAGAGCCGCGTAGTATATAGCGCAGAGCCCCGCAGTATACAGTGCAGAGCCCCGCAGTATACAGCGCAGAGCCGTGCAGTACACAGTGCAGAGCCGCGCAGTACACAGCGCAGAGCCGCGCAGTATACAGCGCAGACACACGCAGTACACAGCACGGACACGCGCAGTACACAGCGTAGAGCCGCGCAGTACACAGCGCAGAGCCGCGTAGTATACAGCGAAGAGCCACGCAGTATATAGCGCAGAGCCGCGCAGTACAAAGCGCAGAGCCGCGAAGTATACAGCGCAGAGCCGCGCAGTATACAGCGCAGAGCCGCGCAGTATACAGCGCAGAGCCGCGTAGTATACAGCGCAGAGCCGCGTAGTATACAGCGCAGAGCCACGCAGTATACAGCGCAGAGCCACGCAGTATACAGCGCAGAGCCACGTAGTTATACTGCCCAGTCACATAGTATATTGTCCAGTCACATAGTATACTGCATATCCCTGTTAAAAAAAAAAAAAGAATTAAAATAAAAAAGTTATATACTCACCTCCTGGAGCGGCCGGTATCTGATGGTTGTTGCACCTCCTAGAGCGGCCGGTACACGATGCTTGTTGCACCTGGAGTGGCCGGTACCCGATGCTTGTTGCGCGCTCCGGTCCCAAGAGTGCATTGCGGTCTCACGAGATGATGACGTAGCGGTGTTGTGAGACAGAAAGACGGAAGTGCCCTTAGACAATTATATAGTAGATTACCCCGCTCACCAATTCGGAACCCGAGGGGCCCCGCCCACCAAATCGGACCCAGAGTGTCCCCGCCCACCAAATCGGACCCAGAGTGGCGCCGCCCGCCAAATCGGACCCAGAGTGGCGCCGCCCGCCAAATCGGACCCAGAGTGGCACCGCCCGCCAAATCGGGCCCAGAGTGGTGCCGCCCGCCAAATCGGGCCCAGAGTGGCGCCGCCCGCCAAGTCGGACCCAGAGTGGCGCCGCCCGCCAAATCGGACCCAGAGTGGCGCCGCCCGCCAAGTCGGACCCGGAGTGGCGCCGCCCGCCAATTCGGACCCGGAGTGGCGCCGCCCGCCAAATCGGACCCAGAGTAGCGCCGCCCGCCAAATCGGACCCAGAGTGGTGCCGCCCGCCAAATCGGACCCGGAGTGGCGAAGCCCGCCAAATCGGACCCGGAGTGGCGCCGCCCGCCAAATCGGACCCGGAGTGGCGCCGCCCGCCAGAGTGGCGTCGCCCGCCAAATCGGCCCCGGAGTGGCGCCGCCCGCCAAATCGGCCCCGGAGTGGCGCCACCCGCCAAATCAGACCCGGAGTGGCGCCGCTCACCAAATCGGACCCGGAGTGGCGCCGCCTGCCAAATCGGACCCAGAGTGGCGCCGCCCGCCAAATCGGACCCAGAGTGGCTACAACTACCAAAACAGCGCCTGAGGGGCACCCAAGTGTGAAAGTCTTGCTGGGGCAACCCGGGCACCATTCCAAAGCACTATCTGTAGTTCCTTCAGGAAATACCCATCTAGTTCTTATTATTATTATTCAGTCCGCACGTAATGCGGCCCGAACCGCTAAACTCACAGACTCCAGTGAGGTGTCATTTCGAAGCCAGCGTTCCTGAGAGGTGTGCTAAGTATTTTTCGTGTCGATCGGATTTGTAGTTTTGGCGCAATTTGCGTTTGAAAAAAGTGTCTCAATGCATTTCAATAGGGAAATTTTCCAATACGTTTATAATGGGCCTGATTTCTGAGGCAATTTCTAAAAATAACTGCCACCTGGCTGATTACCTCATTGATATGCGCAGTGAGACCCAGTTACTATGCCAACGCCTATAAACTCTACCAGCCCACCAGGTCACAAGTTTTGTCAGATAATATCAGCTCTTAAAGTGACAGTACAGCACAATTACAAAGCACTATCTGTAGTCTTATCATTATTGCCCCGCTCACCAAATCGGACCCAGCCCACCAAATCGGACCAGAGTGCCCCCGCTTGCCAAATCGGACCCAGAGTGCCCCCGCCCGCCAAATCGGACCCAGAGTGGCGCCGCCCGTCAAGTCGGACCCAGAGTGGCGCCGCCCGCCAAATCGGACCCAGAGTGGCGCCGCCCGCCAAATCGGACCCAGAGTGGCGCCGCCCGCCAAATCGGACCGAGTGGCGCCGCCCGCCAAATCGGACCCAGAGTGGCGCCGCCCGCCAAATCGGACCCAGAGTGGCGCCGCCCGCCAAATCGGACCCAGAGTGGCGCCGCCCGCCAAATCGGACACAAAGTTGCGCCGCCCGCCAAATCGGACCCAGAGAGGCGCCGCCCGCCAAATCGGACCCAGAGTGGCGCCGCCCGCAAAATCGGACCCAGAGTGGCGCCGCCCGCCAAATCGGACCCAGAGTGACCCGGGCCGCCAAATCGGACCCAGAGTGACCCGGGCCGCCAAATCGGACCCAGAGTGACCCGGGCCGCCAAATCGGACCCAGAGTGGCGCCGCCCACCAAATCGGACCCAGAGTGGCGCCGCCCGCCAAATCGGACCCAGAGTGGCGCCGCCCGCCAAATCGGACCCAGAGTGGCGCCACCCGCCAAATCGGACCCAGAGTGGCGCCGCCCGCCAAATCGGACCCAGAGTGGCGCCACCCGCCAAATCGGACCCAGAGTGACCCGGGCCGCCAAATCGGACCCAGAGTGGCGCCGCCCGCCAAATCGGACCCAGAGTGGCGCCGCCCGCCAAATCGGACCCAGAGTGGCGCCGCCCGCCAAATCGGACCCAGAGTGGCGCCGCCCGCCAAATCGGACCCAGAGTGACCCGGCCCGCCAAATCGGACCCAGAGTGACCCGGCCCGCCAAATCGGACCCAGAGTGACCCGGCCCGCCAAATCGGACCCAGAGTGACCCGGCCCGCCAAATCGGACCCAGAGTGACCCGGCCCGCCAAATCGGACCCAGAGTGACCCGGCCCGCCAAATCGGACCCAGAGTGACCCGGCCCGCCAAATCGGACCCAGAGTGGCGCCGCCCGCCAAGTCGGACCCAGAGTGGCGCCGCCCGCCAAGTCGGACCCAGAGTGGCGCCGCGCGCCAAGTCGGACCCAGAGTGGCGCCGCCCGCCAAGTCGGACCCAGAGTGGCGCCGCCCGTCAAATCGGACCCAGAGTGGCGCCGCCCGTCAAATCGGACCCAGAGTGACCCGGGCCACCAAATCGGACCCAGAGTGACCCGGGCCACCAAATCGGACCCAGAGTGACCCGGGCCACCAAATCGGACCCAGAGTGACCCGGGCCATCAAATCGGACCCAGAGTGACCCGGGCCACCAAATCGGACACAGAGTGACCCGGGCCACCAAATCGGACCCAGAGTGACCCGGGCCACCAAATCGGACCCAGAGTGACCCGGGCCACCAAATCGGACCCAGAGTGACCCGGGCCACCAAATCGGACCCAGAGTGACCCGGGCCACCAAATCGGACCCAGAGTGACCCGGGGCCACCAAATCGGACCCAGAGTGACCCGGGCCACCAAATCGGACCCAGAGTGACCCGGGCCACCAAATCGGACCCAGAGTGACCCGGGCCACCAAATCGGACCCAGAGTGACCCGGGCCACCAAATCGGACCCAGAGTGACCCGGGCCACCAAATCGGCCCCAGAGTGACCCGGGCCACCAAATCGGGCCCAGATTGACCCGGGCCACCAAATCGGGCCCAGAGTGACCCGGGTTGACCAAATCGGGCCCAGAGTGACCCGGGCCACCAAATCGGGCCCAGAGTGACCCGGGCCACCAAATCGGACCCAGAGTGACCCGGCCCACCAAGCCTCAACCCTGAGGGGCTACAACTACCAAACCAGCGCCTGAGGGGCACCCAAGTGTGAAAGTCTTGCAGGGGCAGCCCGGGCACCATTCCAAAGCACTATCTGTAGTTCCTTCAGGAAATACCCATCTAGTTCTTATTATTATTATTCAGTCCGCACGTAATGCGGCCCGAACCGCTAAACTCACAGACTCCAGTGAGGTGTCATTTCGAAGCCAGCGTTCCTGAGAGGTGTGCTAAGTATTTTTCGTGTCGATCGGATTTGTAGTTTTGGCGCAATTTGCGTTTGAAAAAAGTGTCTCAATGCATTTCAATAGGGAAATTTTCCAATACGTTTATAATGGGCCTGATTTCTGAGGCAATTTCTAAAAATAACTACCACCTGGCTGATTACCTCATTGATATGCGCAGTGAGACCCAGTTACTATGCCAACGCCTATAAACTCTACCAGCCCACCAGGTCACAAGTTTTGTCAGATAATATCAGCTCTTAAAGTGACAGTACAGCACAATTACAAAGCACTATCTGTAGTCTTATCATTATTGCCCCGCTCACCAAATCGGACCCAGCCCACCAAATCGGACCAGAGTGCCCCCGCTTGCCAAATCGGACCCAGAGTGACCCGGGCCACCAAATCGGACCCAGAGTGACCCCGGCCACCAAATCGGGCCCAGAGTGACCCGGGCCACCAAATCGGGCCCAGAGTGACCCGGGCCACCAAATCGGGCCCAGAGTGACCCGGGTTGACCAAATCGGGCCCAGAGTGACCCGGGCCACCAAATCGGGCCCAGAGTGACCCGGGCCACCAAATGGGACCCAGAGTGACCTGGGCCACCAAATGGGACCCAGAGTGACCCGGCCCACCAAATGGGACCCAGAGTGACCCGGCCCACCAAATGGGACCCAGAGTGACCCGGCCCACCAAATGGGACCCAGAGTGACCCGGCCCACCAAATGGGACCCAGAGTGACCCGGCCCACCAAATGGGACCCAGAGTGACCCGGCCCACCAAATGGGACCCAGAGTGACCCGGCCCACCAAATGGGACCCAGAGTGACCCGGCCCACCAAATGGGACCCAGAGTGACCCGGCCCACCAAATGGGACCCAGAGTGACCCGGCCCACCAAATGGGACCCAGAGTGACCCGGCCCACCAAATGGGACCCAGAGTGACCCGGCCCACCAAATGGGACCCAGAGTGACCCGGCCCACCAAATGGGACCCAGAGTGACCCGGCCCACCAAATGGGACCCAGAGTGACCCGGCCCACCAAATCGGACCCAGAGTGACCCGGCCCACCAAGCCTCAACCCTGAGGGGCTACAACTACCAAACCAGCGCCTGAGGGGCACCCAAGTGTGAAAGTCTTGCAGGGGCAGCCCGGGCACCATTCCAAAGCACTATCTGTAGTTCCTTCAGGAAATACCCATCTAGTCACAATTGTTATCGCCTTCCTCTCCATCCGTACTCTACTCTTCCTCCCACTCCATTTCCCAACACCACTGTTGCTGCAGGTTTTCAGTACAAGAAGTGATGGAGTATATAGCCAATACCAATATGTAGCGGCTCTGGCTCTGTTAGATTCACGTTTATGGTTTCCATGTATCATTACATACAAAGCGACTGGTAGAGAGTCTGACCCCTGACAATCTGCTGATCTTTGAGGATCATCTTGAAGAGGCTGTTAGTAGACAACTCTTTTAACACCTAACGGGGTATTTCCGCCTTCAAGATCCTATCCCAATATGTAGTAGGTATAATAATAATAATAATAATAATAATAGCAAATACCTCCAATTAGAAATGTAGTATAGTTCTTCTGATATGCTATGCCGCGTACCGCATGCGCAGGGCATTGCAGTAGCTTAGGTATCCATGGTTAGAACCACTAGAAACTGTCACTATACCAGTTGTTGTAACTATAAAAAACCCAGAGCTACTGCAATGCCCTGCACATGGGGTAAGGAACATAGCGAATCAGAAGGACTATTCTTCATTTCTAATTGGAGGTATTTGCTAATATCATTATTATTATTACACTTACTACATATTGGGATAGGATCTTGGAGATGGGAATACCCCTTTAATTGTATAAATACGTACCAACCCAATTACTAACAATACCGATCATTTAAAACAATATTTAAAAGTAATGAAGATTGCAATACTAGCAGAAAATGAAAGGTGCAGCTTTACCTTTCCACCTAAGACCCAGAGCTGCCTAAACGCTGAGGGCTCCTATGGTGATGCCAAGACTAAAGCTTACGTGACGACTGCAGCCAATCATGGAATAGTCGGGATTGTGAGTAAATTGACATTTGTGAACTCTACAAACCCATGGAATAAAACAAAGTATTTCTTGGAAAAGCCCTATAGTAGGATGGGCCATAAGAATTGCAGCACGGGGCGCATGCGCGGACCTTGACGGAGTCAGACATGCTCTGCTGAGCTCCACAACCCGAACCTGCCGCCATTACCCCACAGACCACCGGAATTATCGTGGACTCACCCTGAACGGACCGCATCTGCCACTGGGACCAGTACGGACTGAAATGCCAAAGAAAGGCAGCGCCAGTCAGCCGGTAAGCCGCACAATAGCTGACATCCTCGTGAGCGGTGGAGCTGGCAAAATGGCCGCCGTCACTTATTCCCCATCAGTCTCTCCTGCATCGCTCACTAGTGAGGCTGGTCCCGATGAACTGGCAGCGACTGAGGGAGCTGTAATCCCTACAGCAGCGCTTATTAAAGCGTTTCAGGAGACTTTCAAAGCTGAGCTCACCTCAGCCATGCAAAGCATCTCTGCCCAGATGCAAGACACAGCTCAACGCACCTCCAACCTGGAGGAAAAAATGGATGCCACAGCTGAGGCTCTCGAGGAGGACCAAGAAACTACTAAGCAGCACACAGAACGCATTGTAGATCTTGAATTAAAGTGTGAAGACTATGAGAATAGGTCTCCCTGAAACTATACTGGCGCTTAAAGACACGGCCTCGGCACTGTTTAAAACGCTGCTGCCGGATCTGGACCCATCCTTGCTGCACATCACAAGGATACATAGAGCCTTGGGCAGACCGCGCTCAGCAGATTTCCCTAGAGATGTGGTTCTCAAAATGCATCATGAGGAGTCTAGAGACCTTATCCTGACTGCCACTAGAGAACTAGCCTCCCTGCCAGGTCTGCCAGAGTCAGTGCGCTTATATGCTGATATCTCCCCATCTACGCTGGCTAGGAGAAGGGCCCTTAAGCCAATCACTGCTGCACTTCAGGCAATGCAAGTAAAGTACAGATGGGGTTTTCCCTTTGCACTCTCATTCACATATAACAATGAGCTGTTTGTTTGTCGTTCACTGGAAGATGGCAAGAAAGCCCTTGATCGTGCTGGGATTCTGGCTCTGGAGGCAGTACCACCTCAGCCACAGCGGAGACCACGTCCAATTAAAGATTGGAAGTTCGTGCCCAGAACCAGGAGCCAGAACATGCAGGTCACTTGAACATGTCTTAAATATTTTGCTATTTGAATCTATGTGGTTCTGAAGATGTTAATATTAATATGTTTTTTTTCCGAATAGTCCTCATGAAAATGAAGGTTCATAACCTTATTACTGGGTCTTACACCATCAGACCTTAAAAGTGGTAGAATGTCTATAATATTTATATCGGACATTAATTCCGAGTAAAGTACCATATGCCCTAACTTACTCTTCTCCTCCCCTTCCGTACCTATCCGCTAAATCTATCCCCTTACCTTCCTACCCCCCTTACCTCGCCTTTACTCCTCCTTCTTCCCATTCCCCCTTCTTGCTATCCCCTTAATCCCCCCCTTCCTTCCCCTCTTTTCACTCTAACTGCCCCACCCTCTCCACCTTTCCTTCTCCCCTTTTTTTTTTTTTCCTCTCTCCCGCATAAAGGCACTATCATATAGGGGTAAGGCACTCGGGCACATAGCATGCTGTCCAACCTTGGTGATATTTGGTGTTCCCAATAATATGGAGCCCCAGTTCACCATACAATTTGGGTTCTCAACCCAATTAATTTTTGGTTGTTTGTTCTTTGTCTCCCCCTGTTTTGTCGCTTCCCTATTGTCTCCCTAGAAAAATGTTTACATCTATAACTATCGTTTGTCCCTGTTCTGGTACTTCGAGGCAAGATTAGAGTCGAGACCCCAGGAGTCTCCGTCATTCAGCAGTAAACGGCTATATTACCATGTGTAGAATCCTTTCCCATAATGTGCGAGGATTTAACTCCCCTTTGAAACGCAGAAAGGCTTTTATATGTTTCCATAAACAAAAACCTGATATTATATGCTTACAGGAAACCCACTTCTCTAAGTCCTCAAGCCCTAAATATTTTGATTCACATTTTTCGCGTTTCTTTTTAGCATCCTGGGAACGTAAAACTAGTGGTGTAGCCATATTTATTAGAAATAGTCTACCACTCCAAATAAGCAACACATACTCAGACCCTGAGGGCAGGATAAAATTAAACAAGGCTCCTTACAAGGCCAAAATATCTGCATAGTGAATTGCTACTTACCCACTAACACTCAAGCTTTGGTTTTTAAATTAATTTTGTCTAAAATATCTTCAATCCCATACCAACATCTGATATGGTGTGGAGACTTCAACTTTACCCTAAACCCAAGCTTAGACAGCAGTGCTCTGAAACGGTCAGATATCACCAAAGCAGATAGAAAAAAAAATCCTTCGCTTGATGGGCGAGAACAGACTGGTGGACGTGTGGAGGGAGACTAATGATTCGGCGAGAGGCTACACATGCTTTTCCTCCATACACAAATCGTACTCGAGAATTGCTCTGCATATAACCACAACAAATTCACTTCCAGCTGTATTGTTTTCGCGCCACTTCCCATCTTCGTGGTCCGATCATGATGCAGTTCTTTCTGTGTTTAACTTCAATATAGCGACATCTCGCCTGTTTCGGTGGAGATTAAATGAGTCCCTAATTGTAGATCCCAAGGTAGCTACTCAAATCAAGGAGGAGTTAAGATTCTATTTCCAATCTAATGTCACAGAATATTCGAGCCCTGGAAATGTGTGGCTAGCCCATAAAAAATACATTACTGGAACGTTTATTAAAATAGCGGCGAACAAAAAGAAAAAGAGATCAGAGCTCCAAACTAAGCTAGAAAACAAACTGATGAAGCTCGAACAAGCAAATCAATTACCGTATATACTCGAGTATAAGCCGAGATTTTCAGCCCAAATTTTTGGGCTGAAAGTGCCCCTCTCGGCTTATACTCGAGTCACAGTCGGCGGGTGAGGGGGAGAGGGCGCTGAGGCATACTTACCTAGTCCCGGCGCTCCTGACGCTCCCCCTGCCCGTCCCACGGTCTGCGGGTGCCGCAGCCTCTTCCCCTGAGCGGTCACGTGGGTCCGCTCATTAGAGAAATGAATAGGCTGCTCCACCTCCCATAGGGGCGGAGCCGCATAATTCATTTCTCTAATCAGCGGTAACGGTGACAGCTGATAGAGGAAGAGGCTGCGGCACCGAAGACCAGCTGTCCGGGGAAAGGAGCGGGACGCCGGGAGCAGGTAAGTATGGCATATTCACCTGTCCGCGTTCCACACGCCGGGCGCCGCTCCATCTTCCCGGCGTCTCTCCGCACTGACTGTGCAGGTCAGAGGGCGCGATGACGCATATAGTGTGCGCGCCGCCCTCTGCCTGATCAGTCAGTGCGGAGAGATGCCGGGACGGGACGCCGAGGAGCTGCAAGCAAGAGAGGTGAGTATGTGTTGTTTTTTTTTTTTATTGCAGCAGCAGCAATGGCACAGGTTTATGTGGAGTATCTATGGGGCAACGGTGCAGAGCACTATATGGCACAGCTATGGGGCAACGGTGCAGAGCACTATATGGCACAGCTATGGGGCAACGGTGCAGAGCACTATATGGCACAGCTATGGGGCAACGGTGCAGAGCACTATATGGCACAGCTATGGGGCAACGGTGCAGAGCACTATATGGCACAGCTATGGGGCAACGGTGCAGAGCACTATATGGCACAGCTATGGGGCAACGGTGCAGAGCACTATATGGCACAGCTATGGGGCAACGGTGCAGAGCACTATATGGCACAGCTATGGGGCAACGGTGCAGAGCACTATATGGCACAGCTATGGGGCAACGGTGCAGAGCACTATATGGCACAGCTATGGGGCAACGGTGCAGAGCACTATATGGCACAGCTATGGGGCAACGGTGCAGAGCACTATATGGCACAGCTATGGGGCAACGGTGCAGAGCACTATATATATGGCACAGCTATGGGGCAACGGTGCAGAGCACTATATATATGGCACAGCTATGGGGCAACGGTGCAGAGCATTATATATATGGCACAGCTATGGGGCAACGGTGCAGAGCATTATATATATGGCACAGCTATGGGGCAACGGTGCAGAGCACTATATGGCACAGCTATGGGGCAACGGTGCAGAGCACTATATGGCACAGCTATGGGGCAACGGTGCAGAGCACTATATGGCACAGCTATGGGGCAACGGTGCAGAGCACTATATGGCACAGCTATGGGGCAACGGTGCAGAGCACTATATATATGGCACAGCTATGGGGCAACGGTGCAGAGCATTATATATATGGCACAGCTATGGGGCAACGGTGCAGAGCATTATATATATGGCACAGCTATGGGGCAACGGTGCAGAGCATTATATATATGGCACAGCTATGGGGCAACGGTGCAGAGCATTATATATATGGCACAGCTATGGGGCAACGGTGCAGAGCATTATATATATGGCACAGCTATCTATGGGACAACGGTGCAGAGCATTGTATATATGGCACAGCTTTATGTGGAGTATCTATGGGGCAACGGTGCAGAGCATTGTATATGGCACAGCTTTCTATGGAGCATCTATGGGGCCATAATAAACGGTGCAGAGCATTATATGTGGCACAGCTTTATGTGGAGCATCTATGGGGCCATAATAAACTGTGCAGAGCATTATATGTGGCACAGCTTTATGTGGAGCATCTATGGGGCCATAATGAACAGTGCAGAGCATTATATATGGGGCAGCTTTATGTGGAGCGTCTATGGGGCCATAATGAATGGTATGGAGTATCTATTTTTAATTTTGAAATTCACCGATACCTGCTGCATTTTCCACCCTAGGCTTATACTCGAGTCAATAAGTTTTCCCAGTTTTTTGTGGCAAAATTAGGGGGGTCGGCTTATACTCGGGTCGGCTTATACTCGAGTATATACGGTATCTACCTCCCGTTACTTGATTAAACAAATACATGATACCAAATTGCAATTACATGCCACCCTTACCAACAGAACAGAGAGGGCCTTGGCTTGGACCAGAGCCACTTTTTATAGAGAGGCAAATAAACCAAGTAGAATGTTGGCGCGACAAGTAAGGACGAAAGAACTATTAAACACTATTCCATCAATTAAAGATAAAAAAGGTCACGTCTCGGCACACCCCGAAATTATCTATAAGGAATTTCACGACTACTATCAAAAACTTTATTCTTCTCCACAATCCCCCCCTCCACACCATCTACAATCTTTTTTACAAAACCTACCGCTTCCCAAGATCAACGAACACACATCCCAACAACTTCAAGCAGAAATAAATGAGGAAGAAGTATAATCAATAATTAAAAATGTGAAAACTGGCAAGGCACCTGGACCAGATGGCCTTACGGCTCTTTATTATAAAAAATTTAGCGATTCACTCATGCCCCACATAAAAAACTTCTGCAATTCCCTTTTAAATGGATCCCAAATGCCCCCCGAATTCTATACCGCGCACGTGACCGATTCCCAAGCCGAAAAGAGATCATCTATTAACCAAAAATTATAGGCCCATTTCACTACTAAATGTTGACCTTAAAATATTTACCTCAATTATCACTGACAGAATTAACAAGATACTCCCCTCATTAATACATAGAGGTCAAGTGGGATTCATTCCCGTGAGGCAAGGGCCAGACAACATAAGAAGGAATTTAAACATTATTCACTCAGCACATAATTCGCAAAGATCAACTATGCTATTAGCATTAGACATAGAAAAAGCCTTCGAAACAGTATCCTGGTCATACCTCTTTAAAGTCCTATCCAAATTTGGCCTCCCCTGTAAGCTACTTTCATGTCTTCATTTGCTATATGATAGCCCGACCGCATATCTCAAACTGCCCTCATTAAAACCGCTCCCAATAACCATACAGAGAGGAACTAGGCAGGGATGTCCTCTATCACCAGCATTATTTGTCCTAGCTATGGAACCTCTGGCAGAAGCTATAAGGAATAATCCTGATATATTAGGCCAAGAGGACCTCGGAAGTCAGTATAAAGTTAGCCTCTTCGCGGATGATCTTCTTTTGACCATCACCAGTCCGCACACTACTCTCCCCAGGCTGTTCTCGTTACTCCGCGATTTTGAATCAATTTCAGGCCTGAAAATAAATGTTGAAAAGTCAGAAGCCTTATTCATAAATATCCCTGAAGAGATACAGCTGAGCCTGACCTCTCAATTTGGGTTCACAAAAAGAGAGCACTTTTTGACTTACTTAGGGACAAACCTCACAACCACTAAAGCATCATTATATAAGTGGAACTATATCCCATTGATTCGAAATCTCCAGAAAGATGTGACCAGATGGTCCTCAATGACACTGTCTTGGTTGGGGAGATTAAACGCCATAAAGATGGTGACCCTTCCACGATTTTTATACTTATTCCGTTCCCTTCCTATTATGATACACCCCAAAGCGTTTCGGGACATACATACCATAATCTCAAAGTTTATATGGCAGGGGAAGAAACCGAGAATTAAACAGAGAAAAATGTTTGCACATAGAAAAATGGGAGGTCTGTCCCTGCCTAATTTTATTGCCTATTTTAAATCGGCACAAATTGCTCAATTAACCAAAGTTTGTTCTACTAATAACAAACCTAGATGGGTCTACTTAGAATCGCACTTATTAAAACCCTACTCATTACCAGGCCTACTATGGTCCACAGAGAAGCCCCCGCGAGACATTTCTGTTAGAGCGCCTTTTGCCGCTCACTCATTGATTCTCTGGAGGAAAGAAAGATTTAAACATGGACTTCAGTCTAAATGTACCCCATTACAAAGTATATTTAACAATCCAATGTTTTTACCAGGCCTAGACCCCTGCCCTTACTCTTGGTGGATACTAAATGGCATAATAATGTTAAAACACCTATGCACCCCATTCAACACATTATTAACCATGCAAGAATTCACCCGAAAACATAACCCACCATTTGGGGAAGCTTTTCGTATGAACCAAATTTTTAATTTTGTAAAACAGAATCTGCTGAATAGAAACCCCTTCTCTATATCAGGCTTTGAACAAATATGTGTGAATGATCCTTTGGGTAGGGGAACCATTTCTTTATTATACTCTAGAATTAATGCTATACAAGATGAGGACAAATTAAAGTTTATGAAACAATGGGAGGAAGACCTGGGAATCGATATGCCGCTAGAGGAGTGGCGTAGATGTTGTGATAACTTGTCTAGGGGTAGCCATCAGGTTTCCTTGGTGGAATCATCCATTAAGGTCCTACATATAACCTATCTGGTCCCAGCGAAGCTCCATGTCATTTATCCCCATGTATCTAATATGTGTTTTAGAGGATGCAACACTCCTGGTGACATGGTGCATACATGGTGGAGCTGCACTGTAGTCTCTGCTCTATGGCAAGAAGTAAAACTTACAGCTGAACAAATGTTTAATACAGTAATCCAACTTGACCCATCTGTTTTTCTATGAGGATCTAAGGCTACGTTCACATTTGCGTTGTGCGCCGCAGCGTCGGCGCCGCAGCGCACAACGCAAACAAAAACGCGGCAAAACGCACGCTAAAACGCTGCGTTTTGCGCCGCATGCGTCCTTTTTGGCCGAAAGTTGGACGCAAAAAAAATGCAACTTGAAGCGTTTCTTGCGTCCAACGCTTGCGGCCATGCGGCGCAAAACGCAGCACAACGCATGTCCATGCGCCCCCATGTTAAATATAGGGGCGCATGACGCATGCGGCGCCGCTGCGGCGCCCGACGCTGCGGCGCTGACCGCAAATGTGAACGTAGCCTAAGCACCCTGGATTTTCTAAGAACTCGCATAGGCTGATGAATTTACTTTGTATGGCAACTAAAATACATATTGCATCTAAGTGGAGGACCACGTCACTCTCTATGTACTTGGTCAGGGATAGAATGAATGCGATTATGCTATATGAGCGTATTCAAGCTACTAGAACTGATAATTGGAATACATTCTTTCAAACATGGACTCCCTGGCTGGATCTGGACCATAGCGCATGCCTAACTCAAGCTCTCACGCTATCGCCATAAAACCATTACCTATATATGAAAAGACATGGAAAACTACCTTTATTGATCATCGTCCTCTATAATTTCAGTATTCATTCTTTACCCTCGCAGGAGAATTATGGAGATTTCCCATTATCTGTTTTTTTTTTTTACTCAAATAATGTTAAGGTTTTAAGTATAGGAGCAGATGAGCGATTGCAGATCTTTAATAGAAATGTATATCCCCCCACCTAATGTTTTTTCCATCCCCCTTTTGTTACTGTCTTGTCCTTATATGTATAGAGCTGGATAATTTTCTTATTTCTTTGTTGAAAGTGTTAAATATGTTACCTCCCCTGTGTGGGATGGGTTTTTCTTAAATTGATATATGTTAAAAATCAAATAAAGTTTATTAAAACAAAAAAAAAAGAATTGCAGCACAATAATAGACAAAATGTCTGATTTTTTTAGGCATCCATTTACCTATATTACCATTTAGTTTGCTAGCTTGACTAAGCTATACTAAATTCACAATAATTCATAACAACAGTCAGGGGTGTCATCATATGAAATGCAAAAGAGAGGTGTTATGGTATGCGATTAATGTGATTATTGCTCTAATAGCACCACTCCAGCATTTTTTATCTACTTCAGTGCTGGACTGGTGGCACTAACCTAATTTCCCTGACCTTAGCATTATACCTAGCAGCTGCCGTCTTCAGCTCTTCCCGGCCCCGCTCCGGTCCTGTGCCGCCACTTCTGACTGACCGGCAGTCAGAGGTAACGGTCTGGCCTCATTCTGTCTCTCATAGACTTACAATGAGTAGTGACCTCCGGATCGCCCAGCAAACACTGGGTCACTCTGGCAGGTCATGACATGCAGAAGACGACTGAAGTGGCACTGAGAACAGAAGAAGACGGCAACTGGTCAGTATAATACCAGGGGGAGGGAACTTACATTAGTGGCACCAATCCAGGGCTGAAATTAAAAAAAGAAATGCTGGAGTGGTGCATAAACGCCTTAACACTGTCGTTTTTAATGTATGTGGACATTTGCACCATTTAATTTATCAGCAAATGAACAGAAAAAAAAGAGTTGTGGAATGTAGTGAAAAAAAAAGAAACAGCAATTCTGACATTGTTTTTTAGGTTTCATTTGACACCATCCAATTTGCAGTAACAGCGACATATTAACTTTATTCTGTGGGCCGGTATATTAACAGTGATACTACATTTGCATAGTTTGTTTTATGTTTCTATATTCTGAGGGCCATAGGTTTTTTTCCTTCATTGATGAAGCCATTTGAGGACCTGCGATTTGTGTGAAAAGCTTTTGTTTTTATTGGTCTCATTTGTGATATATACAATATTTTGCTTTTTTTAGTGGCATTTTAAAATACGGGATAAGTATTGTGTACAATAATTCAAACTTTTAGATTGCAGAGATCCTCAATTATATTTTTTCAATTTTTTTTAGATTTTCATTTAATAAATGGAAATGGAAGAAGGGGATGATTTTAAATTGCCATTGTAGTTTTAACTGCGGTAACTTTGCATAAATTAAAGATGGAACAAAATATTAGTACCGTAACTTCATTATAAATTATAATGAGAATACAAACAAAGCTGGTAAAATCATTCTTGGACAAAAAAAAAAGTTTGACAGCTCGCCAGCTGACTAAGGTACTAGATTACAGCTGCTTATTGAAGTCTATGGATAGGAGAGGAGGAGTAGGAGGGAAATGCAGAGAGTGAGACAACATATACACACACAACTGGCGCTGCTGATTTTCCTGTTTTATATCTCGCCCCAACACTGGATTCACATCTACACTGCTCAGTACTGCTGGATAATGTACTCTATGCTGATGCTGTTTTTTTTTTTTTCAAAAATAGATTTTTATTAAAGAATTATACAAATAACAAACAGGTACATTGCAGTGATCAAAAAGAAAACAAACATTTAGATGGGTGGAGTACAAGGGGAGGGTTTAACATAACTGACGAGAAGGAGTAGAGGGTAAAGGAGGGGGAAAAGGCACCCAAGGGGGGGTTAGTCAAGTCTATATTTAATATAAAGAATTAGGACGAATTTGGGGCATCAGGAGCATGTAAAAGAAGTGAAGGTGTGGCAAAGGGAGTGTGGTTGGCGTATTCCACATACTTATTTTGAAAAGTCACATAAAACTATTTTATACTCTAGATTTTTTTTAAATATTTTTAAAAAACATTTAAACTTTTTCTTACATGTGACCCTTCCCTGGCACATTACACTGCAATACTAATATATTGCAACGCTTCACCCTGTCAGGACTCTCAGTAGTTTGACAATAAATGGCTTCACCCAACCACTAACCACGAGTGGTATATTGCCCAGCCACGTAGTATATTGCCCAGCCACGTAGTATATTGCCGTCACGTAGTATATTGCCCAGCCACGTAGTATATTGCCCAGCCACGTAGTATACAGCAGAGCCACATAGTATATTGCCCAGTGACGTAGTATATTGCCCAGTGACGTAGCATGTTGCCCAGTGACGTAGTATACAGCAGAGCCACATAGTATATTGCCCAGCCACGTATATTGCCCAGCCACGTAGTATATTGCCCAGCCACGTAGTATATTGCCCAGCCACGTAGTATATTGCCCAGTGACGTAGTATATTGCCCAGTGACGTAGTATACAGCAGAGCCACATAACATAAGGGTGTGTGTGTGTATTCAGGACGGAACGGTACCCCAAGGTAATATCTACTATATATATTGGTTCCTGGGATTTTTTATATTTTTTATGTTCAGCACTTAGCACTTTGTATACTTTTTCAGCACTGTGCAGGGTCTGATAAAACCCTGATATCCAATAATAACTTCTCTTTTCATTGCACTTTAAAGCACTTTTTGCAGATATTGCACAAAATCTTGGAGTTTTTACTATATTTCACTTTGTTTTACTTATCTCCTAGTGAATTAATATACCCCTATATGGGGGGGAATATTTACCTTGCACAGAGACATATGTGATTCCAGTGTGCATGTGGGTATCCGTATATTTACTGTTATATGCCGTCCGTACTGCACACTTTTTGTTGTATGAGATATTGTAATTTTTATTTTAATATTAAATATTTTGTATCGCTGCTAAATATTATATTAATAAAGGAATATGATTGATCCAATTTGGTCTTCTCGGTGCATCCGTTGCTTTGGTGTTTGGTTTTGGTTCTTGGTCTAAGTGGTTTCCACTTTTTTTCTTTTTTCAAAAGACACCCGGGTGAGCTAAATGTCATTTTATATATATGATTAATTATATATAGCTTTTCACAATTTTCTTTGGGTTGTTCTTTTGTAACTTTTTCTAGCAGAGCCACATAGTATATTGCCCAGTGACGTAGTATATTGCCCAGTGATGTAGTATATTGCCCAGTGATGTAGTATACAGCACAGAGCCACGTAGTATATTGCACAGCCTATGTAATATATTGCCCAGCCACGTAGTATATTGCCCAGCCACGTATGACACAGGTTAAAAAAATAAAAAATAAACATATACTCACCTTCCGCAAGCGCGTTGTAGCACTGTCGCCTGTGTGGGGTGCAGGCGGCATCTTCCGGTCCCAGGGTGTGATGAAGTCGCGGTCACGTGACCATGTCGCGGTCACATGACCGTGACATCACGGCAGGTCCTTGTCGGCTGCGTCAATAGTAAAAAACTTGGTCACATAGAGTTAATAGCAGCGGTAACAGAGTGCATTACCCGCAGCATAACGCGGTCCGTTACCGCCGGCATTAACCCTGTGTGAGCGGAGGGGTGTATGCGGGCGCCAGGCAGTGAGTGCGGGGAGTAAGGAGCGGCCATTTTCTTCCGGACTGTGCGCGTCGCTGATTGGTAGCGGCAGCCATGACAGGCAGCTGGCGAGACCAATCAGCGAACGAATAACCATTACAGACAGAAGGACAGACGGAAGTGACCCTTAGACAATTATATAGTAGATAATAATAATTTTATTTTTTAAGTGGAAGCACAAGCCAGCAGTTTCCTGTTTTCCCTCTGTCGCTTTCTCCTATTAATGGAATATGCCATGATGTACATGATTTGTAAACTGTCAAAACTTTTATGCAGAATTTGCTGACTAAAAAAAAAAGCCAAAAACCTTGAACGATAGTAGTGACGGCCACTTTATGAGATCTTTTATCTTCTGGTTTTAAGAAAGAGGCATTATATCCTACCTTAAAAAAGCCTCCCTTTCTTTATCGGCTTTCTCAATCAGAAGGGTCACTTTCCATCTGCTGAAAGCCCCCAGAGCACCAGTGTGTGTCAGGTGTTCGCGCCATCTTTTTGGTGCAGATTGCATCTGAGGTGAATAATGGGCGTCGTTTTCCATTTTATATCCCCATTCGAAAGTCGTCTCATCAAGCCATCTGCCGCTTTCTGCACTGTTAATTACGTACTCTTTAGTCAGTACCCACTTTCCTGGAAAGTAAATGAATTGTGAGCCAAGAAAAGAAAAAAAAAAAAATAGTGGGTACAAATAGTTAATAAAAAAAGGATGATCAGAACACCAATTAAATCTTACCCTCTTTCAGGCAATTACGGAACATGGGCCTCTAATATCCTTATTGATTTGGGTTTGGATCTTACATATACAACAAATTAAAAAGAATATAAATAATAATTTTAAAAAACTAAAAAAAAGAAATAAAATTGACATAATTCCTGAGAATAAGATATTGAATTGGTAGATAGCAAATTTATGGGTCCTAGCAAAAAGTGCAGCAAAAGAAACTGCACTGCAGGGAGCCCACCCGGTCCATACTCCTGCTTCACTATTAGAGCAATATGACACAGGCTACAATGATGAAAACATTTATACATTATATCAATGCCGTATATGCAGTTTCCTAATAGAAAGTGCAAGTTGAACAACCTTAAAGGGGTTGTTCATTATTTTACTAAACGTCTGCAGTTCCGCTATATGACTGCAGACTTCTGAATTCTCACTGCACGCACACCCCACGCTGTCAGGATTCTTCAGTGTCTGCAGTGAGAGCAGGCAGTCATGTCACTGCACTCTGTGATTAGCATATTCCCAGCCACACTCCAACTAGACAAACTCGGCCTCGATCAATACAAGTGTGTGGGAGCACATCTAGCGGCCGGAAGTGTGCAAATCATATACTTGCAGTCACATGACCATCCGGTCTCGCCGCAGACACTGAAGAATCCTGACAGTGTGCAGTGTGCGCATTGTGAGGATTCTGCAGTTACAAAATGACTTCAGACTTATCAAAAGGCCACACAACCCCTTTAATTTGGGCATTATAGGTCCGAGGAGGCAACTAGAGCAACTATCCTATTACACAAATTCATACCGTGAAGGCCATCATTCCCTCTGTATGGGCAGGGTAGGCCGGACACATAAGTTCACTGAGTGCAGGAAGCATTTTTATTGCTTTTTTATTTCTATTTTAGTTCTAAAATAAAGCATCAACTAAAATGGTGCACGGTCCCTGGAATAGGCTATTATAGGATATGTGGCAAATAATAGGATTAAAACATAAACTCGAGGGATTAAAATAATTGGCTGACATAAAAAAAATGTTCCAAACTGCAAGAGTATCTAGAACATAATAAAAGTATGTTTGTTCACCAGCTGCAGCCCCCGTGGATCCAACGCAGGCCATTCCTGTGGTCGGCTGCTGAACAGGTAGCAAGGAGATCTGGTACTGCAGACCCCTGATCGCTCAGGCTTATGACTGGCCTCAGGGGTCCGGTGACTGCTATGCTATACTGTACCAGGTACATCCAATATTATTTACCCCCCGCCATCCCCCCCAAAAAAAAATCACTCAAAAGTAAAGCCACTAGGGGTCTCCATACTGTGTAACTTCCTCTATGCATGTCGCCAAGCGTAACCTATCTCTGACAGCAAGGAGGAGGAGACCGAATATAGAAGGTGACGCTGGTCTTTGTCTCCCTAAACTTGCTCTCCTGACTGCCACACAGACATAATAGAGAGGTGGGCTGTTAGCTAGGGGCAGAAAAGCCATTGGACAATGGTAGGTGCACAGCATGCAGTGGAGTGACGGAAAGGAAGTTCCAACACCTATAGTGCAGCAGAATGCTGATAAAGCAGAACATGGTAAGTGAAAGAGCATCTCAATCGAGAAACTTCATGCTGATATTAGCATGTTGTGGGTGGCGAGGACAGTTCCACCATGCTTTCCTTCACCCACTTTAGGTTGATCACAGATATCTATGGTCATACATTACTTTTTATAGTATTTGACAAGAGCCATTCATACTGAAGTAGCCAGGTGCTGGAAGAACTGAGATAGGACTGACCTGCTGCACAAGCTGCTAGCCACTTTTCACTTCTACTTGGTCTTTTTGCAATCAGGTGTGTACAGTTTTCAAACTTCTGAAAAGCAAGGTAGAAAAAAAATTCTAATGGCTATATCCTGTTCATATATGTATTTTTCTAGATGATTTTAGAGCATAAAGATCAAATTAGCAGCATAAAACATACTATAGTTTGTAATCAAAAGGTTGTCTGGCCTTGAGATACACGTCTACAGTCACTATGTGCACACTGTGTGCTGTGAGGATTCTCTGGTGATGGGCGGGTGCGTATGCACATTGTATACATGCAGTCACATGCCAACAAGACGTGCACAGCCTCGCTTAATACAAGTGAATCGAGCGAGGTAGGACAAGTCTAGTCGGAATGTGACGGACAGTATTAACACTGCATTCTTGTGGTTTTATGACCTCCACTCCCTGCAAGGTCAAATCCTCACAATGCACACTGTGAGAATTCACAAGTTTGCAGTCACACAGAGTCACTACAGACGTGTACCCCAAAGCCAGACAACCCCTTTAAGTCATGCTAGGTTGTGCCTACAAAACCATATAAAAATGAAAAGTGTGAACTAGACCCTTACACACTATATCACCATGTACTAGCTGCATATTTAGTGTCTACAATTAGGAGCTGATCTCATCTTGTGAGACGACGAAAGCTTTTCCTGACTTCCCAGGAATGTATTTGGTATAGCTCCCGTCAGTGAATAAACAGCGAATGTATGTAGATGTAATATAGCCATGTGCAGGAGCAGTTGGCCTGGTAGTTTAACCAGTCTGTTTTTAAAATGTTATTCTCAAAATATTAAGTTATGACCTATTTGTAGGATAGCTGATAGCTTTCCAATTGCAGAGAGTCTGACTATATACGGTAATCCTGAGATTCTGGCTGTACTAAAGACTAGGAATGGAGTGAAGGTAGAAAATGAGCACCTCTGCGACATTAAAGGGGTATTACAATCTCCAAGATCCTATCCCTATATGAAGTAAGTCTAATATTAATAAGATTAGCAAACACCTCCAATTAGAAATGTGGTATAGTTCTTCCGATGTCGCTTACCCCATGTGCAGGGCACTATAGTAGCTTAGATATTAATAGTTACAACCACTAACAACTAACTGTCACTACATGAGTGGTCGTAACTAGAGTTGAGCGAATTTGATCGGGTCAGGGCTTATCCGGCAAGCTATAGTGCTTGCTGAAAGGGTTATTCTTATCATGATCAGGGGTTAGGGTACTGTCACACAGTGCCATTTTGATCGCTACGACGGTACGATTCGTGACGTTCTAGCGATATCGTTACGATATCGCAGTGTCTGACACGCAGCAGCGATCAGGGATCCTGCTGAGAATCGTACGTCGTAGCAGATCGTTTGGAACTTTCTTTCGTCGCTTGATCACCCGCTGACCGCTGGATCGTTGTGTGTGACAGCGATCCAGCGATGTGTTCGCTTGTAACCAGGGTAAACATCGGGTAACTAAGCGCAGGGCCGCGCTTAGTAACCCGATGTTTACCCTGGTTACCAGCGTAAACGTAAAAAAAACAAACAGTACATACTCACATTCCGGTGTCTGTCCTCCGGCGTCTCAGCTTCTCTGCACTGTGAGCGCCGGCCGGCCAGAAAGCGAGCACAGCGGTGACGTCTGACGTCACCGCTGTGCTTTCTGGCTCTGCTGCTTACACAGTGCAGAGAAGCAGAACGCCGGAGGACAGACACCGGAATGTAAGTATGTACTGTTTGGCCCTGCGCTTAGTAACCTGATGTTTACCCTGGTTACCCGGGGACTTCGGCATCGCTCCAGCGCCGTGATTGCAACGTGTGACCGCAGTCTACGACGCTGGAGCGATAATCATACGATCGCTGCGACGTCACGGATCGTGCCGTCGTAGCGATCAAAATGGCACTGTGTGACGGTACCCTTACAATTGCAAAGAGGTTGTAAAAACAAACAACTTTGCAATTTTACTTTTGATTCAAAATCCTCTCCATTCTCAAGAACAGACCACCACTGCAATCGGTGGCCAGTGTCTTAGGCTTGGAGTGCAGCGCTTACAAGCTCTTTGCTATACACTCTATATCGCGCTTTTGTACAAGTTGTTTTTTTAATCTAAAACCTCAGTATTCAGGTTAACTTGCCATGTTGGCACTTTGCGATAAATAAGTGGGTTTTGGATTGCAGTTTGGGCACTCGGTCTCTAAAAGGTTCGCCATCACTATTCTAGGATCTATACAGCCATACCACTACTTTCCCTAGTCAAGTCATCCTGACAGCTTCATTTTAACTTTATCATTACAAGTATTGGCAGATTAATTAACTTCCCGCTGTATATTGATTGGCTGAATACAGAATTAAATTTCAAGTAAAAAAAAACAGCTTCCTCAATAACTCGTTGTTAAAAACAATTGTGCAATGGCTGAATTGGGAAAAGGGAAAAAAATGAAGAAAAGTAAATGTTAATTTTATAACCATATCATACTCATTTACATAACCCAACATAAGGGTACGTTCACACAGGACTTTTTTGCTGCTTTTTTTTGCTGCTTTTTTTTATGCTAATTTTCAGCTGCTTTTTACAGTACCAGTAAAGCCTATGAGATTTCAGAAATCTCATGCACACACGTTGGTTTTTTGTTTGATCAGTTTTTTCTGCTTTGCTGCTTTTTTTGGACATAGGGCATGTCACTTCTTTCAGCGTTTTTGCAGCGTTTTTTCACCCATTGACTTGAATGGGTGATGAAAAAAACGCTGCAAAAACGCTGAAAAAACGCATGTAGCATTATTTGCTGCTTTTTTTGTGCAGAAAATCATGGCCAGCAGGAAGGGATCTCACAGCCAAGAGCTTAGGGGTGTGGTTAGTGAGGTGTGAAGAGCCATTGTGAGCCATTGTGAGGTGTGAAGAGCCATTGTGAGGTGTCCTGATTGTGATCTATTGTGAGGGAGTTCCTGGTAGTGAGGTGTGAAGAGCCATTGTGAGCCATTGTCAGGTGTGAAGAGCCATTGTGAGGTGTCCTGATTGTGATCTATTGTGAGGGAGTTCCTGGTAGTGAGGTGTGAAGAGCCATTGTGAGCCATTGTGAGGTGTGAAGAGCCATTGTGAGGTGTCCTGATTGTGATCTATTGTGAGGGAGTTCCTGGTAGTAAGGTGTAAAGAGCCATTATGAGGTGTCCTAGCAGCTGAAAATTGGCATAAAAAAAAGCAGCAAAAATCTGCAGCAAAAATCTGCAGCAAAAAAGTCCTGTGTGAACATACCCAAAAAACGCACCAAAAACGCACCAAAAAAACGCACCTAAATTAGCATAAAAAAAAGCAGCAAAAAAAAGCAGCAAAAAAGTCCTGTGTGAACGTACCCTTAGGGTACGTTCACACAGGACTTTTTTGCTGCTTTTTTTTGCTGCTTTTTTTTATGCTAATTTTCAGCTGCTTTTTACAGTACCAGTAAAGCCTATGAGATTTCAGAAATCTCATGCACACACGTTGGTTTTTTGTTTGATCAGTTTTTTCTGCTTTGCTGCTTTTTTTGGACATAGGGCATGTCACTTCTTTCAGCGTTTTTGCTGCGTTTTTGCAGCGTTTTTTCACCCATTGACTTGAATGGGTGATGAAAAAAACGCTGCAAAAACGCTTAAAAAACGCATGTAGCATTATTTGCTGCGTTTTTTGTGCAGAAAATCATGGCCAGCAGGAAGGGATCTCACAGCCAAGAGCTTAGGGGTGTGGTTAGTGAGGTGTGAAGAGCCATTGTGAGGTGTAAAGAGCCATTGTGAGGTGTCCTGTTTGTGATCTATTGTGAGGGAGTTCCTGGTAGTGAGGTGTGAAGAGCCATTGTGAGCCATTGTGAGGTGTGAAGAGCCATTGTGAGGTGTCCTGATTGTGATCTATTGTGAGGGAGTTCCTGGTAGTAAGGTGTGAAGAGCCATTGTGAGGTGTCCTAGCAGCTGAAAGTTGGCATAAAAAAAGCAGCAAAAATCTGCAGCAAAAATCTGCAGCAAAAAAGTCCTGTGTGAACGTACCCAAAAAACGCACCAAAAACGCACCAAAAAAACGCACCTATATTAGCATTAAAAAAAGCAGCAAAAAAAAGCAGCAAAAAAGTCCTGTGTGAACGTACCCTAAAACAATGTATTCCCACAAAACATAGACTTTGACAGGGGCGTAACTACCACAGTCACAGTGGTCACTGCGACCGGGCCCAGTGAGTGAGGAGCCCGCTGACGCCAGCAAATACTTCAGCTGGATGTACACCCTTGGACGCACATCCAGTTGAAGTGTATTGCGGAGCACAGACCCACCTGGTCTGTGCGTGGCAATACGCTCTGCTTGACCAATCACAGGCCATCAGCTGACATCGGGATGAACATGACTTGGGCCCATGGCAGTGATGTCATGAGCTCCCAATGATTGCACTCTGAAGTCATAATTTTCTAACCTCACTGCAACAAAGCTCTATTTTTCACATGAATTTTTGGCTGGAGGAGTTTTTCTATTGGATGTATACAACGAGGATACATCCCCCATGCCGAGGATCTCAGTCATATAGAAGAGGTGAGCTGGATTTTTGTAATTTTGCTACTCTTCTTCGCTCTGACATGAAAACTACTGTATAATCACAAAATGGCATGGAGGTCACATGTGGCTCTCAGACAGCAAGTTGTGCACCCCTGATATAGATAGATACAAAATACTGACACAATAATTATCTCACCTCAGAATCTATAAAAATACAAGGCAGCTCGCTGAGTAGCCGGGTCAGGGTTTCGCTCTCCGTATCGCTAAAACCAGTTATCTGGACAATTTGAGAACTCAGAGCCACTGCCATCTTGCCATCTAAGAAATGAAATAAAGAATGAAAAAATTATAAAAATTATGAAGAACGGAAAAACATCAGGCATGGTGCAGCATTATCATTGACTGCTCTTTAGAAGGTAATCTTATTCCAAAATTGTGACCGCAAGCCCCAAATGATAGCCGGAGTATAAATATAAAATTAATCCTCATCTAAATGTATGACTAAATGGACAATTGGGAGTTACCATTGCTCTTTCCAATAAGGTGTGTCCCTACAAAGCCTAACCTTGTCCTATCGGTGTTGACAGTGAGAGACTATGTAGGCTCACACCATTCTGGCTCCACGGATGGTAATGCCTGGTGTAGAATTATTCAAACATTTCCATCCAGGAGGAATAATAGATGAATAACACAATGCAGAGTTCTGAGAAACGATGATTACTAATTACTATTTTTGGGGTTTTCATTGGCTGTAAGCCATAATCATCAACATTAACAGAAATAAACTCTTGAAACAGGTCACTGTATGTAATGACTCTATATAATATAGGAGTTTCATATTTTGTATTGAAGAACTGAAATAAATTAATTTTTCTTAGATATTCTAATTTTGTGAGCAGCACCTGTATTAACTAAGACAGACATTTGAACAGAGCTGATGAGTCCGCTAGCCCCATCCCAACATACACCCTACTCGTGCGACAGACGTCTTGTGCGTATGTATAGGGGTATAGGGGGGGGTTTAGGACTGATCCATTAAAGCTATGAATTACATTTTTCTGTTCCTATGATGGAAAAGAAGAACAAAATTTATCATGGCATTTTGAACCTAGACTAAATTGTTTTTTTTAATTAAATTCTAATGGATGTTTGCGGGGTGGACTACTATAGCAGATGTGAGGGGTTGCCACTCGGAGTCCACCCGAGCAAGCTCGGAGAAACTCGAGTAACGAGCATACTCGCTCATCACTAGTTGCCACGCTTAGCTGCTTCCTCAAGTAGACGCAGGAACACTTTGGTGGTAAAACACCTGCTGGTTTATTAAAGTCCGCATAGACCAAGGCAGTCCTTTCTCTGCATGTTTCAACCCGCAGACACAACACACTGTCCTCAGCTCCTCCTTAGAGCTACATGGGAGTGCTTCCTCTCCCAAGACACACACAGAATAAACCACAGGTCCAGGTATATATCACATGTACTGGTCACGTGATCGTGACCTCACTGCAGGTCCTCAAGCACTTGCAGGTCCTGCAGGGAAAGGGCACTGCGGGTGCTCACATAAAACCAGCCCATTGAACTCTGTAGATGGCCATTCAGCACCTAGTGTGCTGGAAACACAAAAACATTCCGGTTTCACATCACTGACCGCTGCATGCGCAGTAACACATACCTCACTTCCTCTACAAAGCCAGTGACTCACAGGATACAGTGGTCTACACTATTACAAGCATTTGCCAAAAAGAAAAAAAAGTCGATTGAAATCAGTGAGGTCATGACCAGCACAGAAGAGCGTACAGAAAGAAAAGACTGCGATGAACTTGGCTTTTACATTTCTCCGGGAAGTAAAATCTGTCCATTTTATTTCACTCTTTGAATATACCTTCCTGCACGCATAACCCGCCAAAAGGTCTATATTTAATGAAAAGAGGGCTCCGTGCAGCTGTGTCCTGAGCTATAGACACTGTGTGTGCCACAAAATGGGAAAATGAGAGGATGCAAAGTTACAAACAGGGCTTCTTGCAACCGTATAAGGGTCATGTAGGCTGGTTCCCAAGCTTGCTTCTTTACTATTAGGGAATCCTAAAACTAGACGAATAGCGGAAAAACATTGTTCCACTATTTAGTTGCATGATTTTTTTTAAATCCAAAAACTTTGTGGGGAGAATTTTGATACAAAACCTGCTACATTTGCTTAGGTCTACATGACAGTATTAGGTTATAAAGATAACTTATGTTGCTACCTGTCTGCACAGGACTAACCACATAAGGGTGTGGAGGTGAACACATGATGTGTGGGGGGAGTCTCCGGCACCAAGTGGGAGGGGGATGCCTTACGCTAATATGAGGTCGATGAAGAATTCGTCTACGGCCGTGATCATTAGTAGAAGAGAAGGAAAAGCTGTAACTACTATGAAGAAGTTAGGAGCTGGGCTACTGTGACTACTGATCATAGCGATAAGAGGGAAGGCAGACTACATTATCTATTGGGTAAATGGGGGGCTGCTGTACAAACTGGGGACATTAGGAGGGAAATCATACTGCATTGTCTATTGGGTAAATTTGGGGAGATCTTTTGATTACTGGGGGGTCAAGGGAGCAGTGCAGTGTGTATTGGTAAAGTAAGTATGGGGCTAGTGTTACTGGTGTGGGGACGAGAAATGCATTGTCTAATGGTTAAACCGGGGGATGACTACTGGCGAAGTTAAGTGGGGAGAACACTGCACTGTCTATTGATAAATTGGGGGCTGGTGTGACTAGTGGGGACATTAGAAGGGGAAGAGGACTACGTTTGTGAATTGGTTAAATGGGGGAGACTGTTGTAAGTAATGAGAACGTTAGGAGGAAACAAATTCTACATTGGCTGCATGGTGGAGTGAAAGAATGTAACTACTGGTAAAAACAGAGAGTCCCTTGTGCGTCTCCCTTATTCACAGAATACGGGCTGCTGTTAACTGCTTTTGGTGACTGCAATAAATGCAATATCATCACTGCCTCTTAGCTCTATCATTGGAATTACTCTTACCACCTCCCAAAATAATTTAACACCCTATTTTGGGTTCAATACCTTAAAATGGACAATATAAAAAAAAAGTCTCTACCCACATGCAAAATTCCATAGTTCTATGTGAAATACTTAGAAAGCGAATATTAATTCATCAGTATTACCCAACCTGACATTTTATTAATTCATCTATCTGAAATTGTGAATGCTCAACTGATTCATAGTTGACTGCTGATATAAAAAGCGGCAGAAGGAGTTAATATCTCCTTTTTAAGTAATCTAAGGTATTTGATTGACATATGCAAGCTTTAAATAAAGCACTAATTATTCAACTACTGTCAAGTTCATCAGAAAAATCAATTACTTTTAAAGTGATTTATGTGAAACTGTGAACTGTGCTAGAAAGTTCACTTTGAAGACGACATTGCAGATAGGAAAGGAAAAATGAGAATAAAGCTTTTAACAAGGGCCTATTAGAGATAAGATGTCATGTCCCTAATTGGATAGTGGCAAATGTTCTAGATTCTGATAAAATTGTGCAAGTAAAAACAATAGGCTCTTATCCTGATGTCCATCATCATTCTCATATTATGATGACCGATGAAAAGAGATTACCCAAAAATACCTGTATACCTCAATTTTGGACTTATAGACAAAGAAGTAGAATGTTCACATAATTATTGACTTGGATTTTGGTGCAAAACACCATAAAACCGTTTAAAACATAGCATCAAAAACTCACCAAAAGCTCATAGTGGGAAGGTAGCCTAAACCAATGGCATAGGAGGCAGCAGAGAACAGAACACATGGGCAAAAGCTGAAATGTATGTGTTTTAGGGGTGGGTATTGAAGGGATTATTTGGGGACATGCTAAAAGAAATCTGTGACCAATCTGAGAGCAGCATGATGTAGGGGTAGAGACCCTGACAATGCTTCGTCAATTACTGGGGTTTGATAAAATGCAGTTTTATCTGCTCCAAACTTTCTAGTCCTGCCAATGATGAGCTCCAGCTATGAAGTCCTCAATATTCATGAACTCTGGCTAACCGCACCATTGTTAAGGAGAAAGCTGTCAATCAATGGTATTGGTAGCATGAGGCAGAGATCATCATTGAGAAGACTAGCAGAGCTGCAGCAAATAAAATGTTTTAAATCAAAACTACATCAAGAAGCCTATTGAGTGACACAGTGCTGGAATCATGGTCTGTGTTCATATGGGATGCTGCCCTCAGATTGAGAGGGATAAACATGGTGATAGAGGTCCTTTAATAAATCTTATATAATATATTGTGGGCTAAAATGTTTTCACTATTTATCACATAACCAGCAATATTTTGGATTTTTCCACTTCCACTGAAGTCCCAACCACTGAGCTCTATATGGTCCTCCCTCCGTCTCAGTATGATTAATAGGCTCGACAGGCTGAAGACCAACTGCTTCTTCTGCGCAAGGCAGTGAAAGCTGAACTTTGCTTACAGAGCATGTTCAGGAGATGCAGAGTGTCTCCAGCCGATATCAATCCAGCTCACATGACTAGTGACCGCTGAGACTGTAGGAGCAGATAAAGTGATCGGGACATATAGCAATCCAAATGAGGAGGAGTGGAAGAAGAAAACCGCATGGGGGCAGCGATCCAGCACTTCTGCTAAAGAAGGTAATGTAAAGATGGCCAGAGAGGGCGGTCAGATGACTACCTTCAGCTATGCATCATGGTGGAAGACAGAAAATGCCCTTCCAGGAATTAAACAGAAGGAAATGTGATGATAAAGTGGAAGGAAATAGAAATTTGGACACCAAGAAACTTGGAAAAAGGTAGTTGGGTGGAGGAGCAATATTGGAGCCTTATGGCAGCTTCGGGACTCAAAAAAAAAAGAAAGAAATACCAAACTGAGGTCTGAAAACCCTTTTAATATACAGTTTGCGTCATGCTTCACTTGTTTCTTTGCAGCCAGACAATAAGCCCTAATGTTAAGATATAATAATGGAAGACTAACCCTATATGAAAATAATCATTTAGCACGGAGTTTATCTGTGAAATCATAAAGAACATAACGGGAAAATAAATGTGACTTTTGTTTGCTGGTTAACAATTCTTAACAGGAAATCTAACATTTAGAAGCCTTCATATCAAAAAAGTCATCATGATCCTAGCTCCGAATAATGGAGAGTGTCACTGTCAATTTTGCCTTCTCACATTCGTTTCCCTTCACTTCATCTGATTTTAATAATCCCTGTCAAACCACAAACAGTCCACATTACATTCCTGACACCGGAGCTTTCAAGAAGACAGAATCTCAACATTCATTTAGACACTACAAAAGAAAGCTGTCCAGCTGGACAAATATTATTTCCACACTTGACAGTCTCCACAGTTAAGTATGCCTTTTAATTTTAACTCGAGCTGCCAAGGGCTTGATATCAGCTTCTTGTTCACTGTAGATTGAGTTGCAGGATTAGAAGCGCAACAACTGGAATTGTGATAGACTAGTATTTCCCTTTGGAGACTTACAAAACCGTAAGCACAATATCAGGCTTCTGTATCCGATCACACACACATTATATATATCTACTATTTCACAATGTGATTCTGCTTACATGGTTCTGGTGGTTTTGTGGTGCTGGACTTAGATTACGGGAGTTAAGGAGAAACAGTTATTAGATTCATGCCGCCTAAACCACAGGCAAATTGAATCTGAGAATGGGTGTGTGATTGTAGCCAGGTGTGTTTTACTCCGAAATGTTCTGATGGTTCAGAAAAACATTGTTTGGAAAGGACAATAGGGTGAGATGGGACTAGTTCTATGCAGATCCTGGCTGGCTTCTCCTAGCCCCAGGTCTCTCCCTACATAAGCATGTCCCCTGATGAAGAAAGTGCGAAACACATCAAATACTTTAATTCACTTGTGTTACCTCTTACGTTTTACTATCAGCCACTCTGTCAATAACCATGAGCTATGGACTAATTCTAACAATACCACATGAATCTTACTAGATCTTTATTAGACATCTTATCCACTGTGGTTATATATACTGTATATAGTGGGGAAAAAAGTATTTCGTCAGCCACCAATCGTGCAAGTTCTCCCACTTAAAAAGATGAGAGAGGCCTGTCATTGACATCATAGGTAGACCACAACTATGAGAGTCAAAATGAGAAAACAAATCCAGAAAATCACCTTGTCTGATTTGGCAAGATTTATTTTGCAAATAATGGTGGAAAATAAGTATTTGGTCATTAATAGTGATTACTTGGCCTTTCCGAGCATGATTGGGTGGTCTCCGAGTATTTATAGCATGCTCGGAGATTAGGTTTGAGTCGCCCGCAGCTGCATGATTTACAGCTGCTTGACAGCCTGAATACATGTGGGGGTTGCCTGTTTGGTAGGGAATCCCCACATGCATTCAGGCTGTCAAGCGGAGGCAAATCATGCAGCTGCGGCAACTGAAACCTAATCTCAGAGCTTGCCATAAATACATGGAGACCACCCAAGCATGCTTGGAAAAAACGAGTAACGAGCACACTCGCTCATCACTAGTCATTAACAAAAGTTCACCTCAATATTTTGTTATATATCCTTTGTTGGTAATGACAGAGCTCAAACGTTTTCTGTAAGTCTTCACAAGGTTGGCACACACTGTTGGTGGTATGTTGGACCATTCCTCCATGCAGATCTCCTCTAGAGCAGTGATGTTTTGGGCCCGTCGCTGGGTGACACAGACTTTCAACTCCCTCCGAAGATTTTCTATGGGGTTGAGATCTGGAGACTGGCTAGGCCACTCCAGGACCTTCATATGCTTCTTATGAAGCCACTCTTTTGTTGCCCTGGCATTGTGCTTGGGATCATTATCATGCTGAAAGACCCATCCATATTTCATCTTCAATGACCTTGCTGATGGAAGGTTTGCACTCAAAATCTCACGATACATGGCCTCATTCAGTCTTTGATGTACATGGATCAGTCGTACTGGTCCCTATGCAGAGAAACAGCCCCAAAGCATGATGTTGCCACTCCCATGCTTCACAGTAGGTATGGTGTTCTTTGGATGCAACTCAGCATTCTGTCTCATCCAAATACAACAAGTTTTCTTTCTACCAAACAGTTCTACTTTGGTTTCATCAGACCATATAATATTCTCCCAATACTCTTCTGGATAATCCAAATGCTCTCTAGCAAACTTCAGACGGGCCAGGACATGTACTGGCTTAAGCAGAATGATATGTCTGGCACTGCAGGATCTGAGTCCCCGGTGTCGTAGTGTGTTACTGATGGTAGCCTTTGCTATGGTGGTCCCAGCTCTATGCACGTCATTCATTAGGTCCACCCGTGTGGTTCTGGGATTTTTGCTCACCCTTCTTGTGATCATTTTGACCCCACAGGGTGAGATCTTGCGTGGAGCCCCAGATTGAGGGAGATTATCAGTGGTCTTGTATGTCTCCCATTTTCTATTGCTCCCACAGTTGATTTAATCACACCAAGCTGCTTGCCTATTGCAGATTCAGTATTCCCAGCCTGGTGCACGGCTACAATTTTCTTTCTGGTGTCCTTCAACAGCTCTTTGGTCTTCACCATAGTGGGGTTTGGAGTGTGACTGTTTGAGGTTGTGGACAGGTTTTTTTTTTTCACTTTTAACAAGTTCAAACAGATGCCATTACTACAGGTAATCAGTGGAGGACAGAGGAGCTTCTTAAAGAAGTTATAGCTCTGTGAGAGCCTGAAATCTTGCGTGTTTTTAGGTGACCAAATACTTATTTTTCACCATAATTTGCAAAATAAATCTTGCCTAATCAGACAAGGTGATTTAAAGGGAACCCGTCACCCCCCCCCCAGGCGTTTGTAACTAAAAGAGCCACCTTGAGCAGCACTAATGCTGCATTTGGACAAGGTGGCTCTTTTAGTTATGCTCCTTTCACACGCTGAAATAAACACTTATAAAATGTGCCCCGTGAAATCGCCAGGGAGGCGGGTCTTTCCTTCCTAATCCCCTTGGCGCCGTGCGCCGCCTCCTCAGCGTTGTTTGAATCTGTCCCGGAGCCTGCGCTGTTAAGTTATCCCTTGGGTATACGCAGTTAGCGCTGCCCGTCTTCTGACATCATTTGATGTCAGGCTGACTGCGCCTGTGCGGTCGCGCTGCCCGAGATCCCGCCCCGCAGTGTCTTCTGATTTATTCACACCGCGGGGCTGGGATTCATGGGCATGCGCAGTGCATATCTTCGCCTCTCACTCATCTCCCTCCGCCATCTTCAGACTGTGCGGCGTTAGCTGATCCCTAATCGCATGCCACGGCGAAGATTCGTAGAGCAAGGCAGGAGGTGGGGAGAAACGGCGATTAGGCCCCGTCCATCGGACCGGGGTGATTGACAGACGAAAACAAAGATATTACTAAGGTATTTTCGCAGCAAAGGTGGGGAATCGGGGGATATGAAAAGTACTGATGTAAAGCAGAGCTCAGGCCCTATTGAGTCATATTTTTATCTTATATCGCAAAAACGGGGTGACAGGTTCCCTTTAATACCATTCCATTTATGGAATTTCCATATATTGTCAACAACTACAACCATTGCAAAAGCTTTTCAGGAATATTGGTCTTATGCTCCCATAAACAGTCAGTAGCCGTTGACAGAACAATCATTTAGCCAATCATTGAGCTGACAGCTATCAATCCTGAGTCTCCCCTTCACAGGGGCGCTCAGCCCTATCAAGAGCTCCTGCATTGGCCTGCCGGATCCTTCTCTACACCTGCATCATATGTCCAAAGAGAGTTTTGATGCTCCCCATACACATTAGATTGGGATCATCCTGCCGGTATCAAAGTCACCAAATTTAGTCTAATGTGTATGGAGGCGTTTAGGTTAACTTCATCAAAACACGGCTGAAAGGTATAAAAAAAGTCATAACATTTCTTGAATAGCTTATCTTACTAAGCCGATCCACTTGCAATTAAAATGTAAATGGTCATTATAATTTCAGACCACTTGCTCTCATTCAATAATGTGAGACAGGTAGTTGGCAAATTACTTTATTTAAATATTATACTGACTGATGTAGGTGCTGGGTGCCCGGAAAACACTGCCCGATGAAGGGACCTGAATAGTCTCAAAAGCTTGCAATTTGTTACCATCTTTTAAGATAGCAGTTAAAAGGTATCAACCACTCAGGACTCTCAAATTTTAACCCCTTTCCCACCTTGGATATATACATACATCCCTGTGACCTGGGTCTTATTGACCTGGGACGGACGGGTATGTCCAGCCGATTGTGAGTGCACACAGGCTGTGCACGAGCAATCGCCGTCAGTTGTCAGCTCATTCTGACAGCTGACACCAGGCACAAAGTGCCAGGAGCGGTCGCGCACCGCTCCCGGCACTTTGACCCTCTAAATGCTGTGATCAAACTCAATCACAGCATTCCGGGACCAGGCAAAGGGAAGATAGCCCCTCTGCCCTTAGATCAGAGACCCCACTGCGTCATTGCGGGGTTCCGATCGTTGCCATCATGGCGACATCCGGGTCACCAGAGCTAGTAAAGTTGCTAGATCATGCTCAGAGCATAATCAGCAACTTTATCTGTCAGTGCAGAGATGACAGTTTACATAGCATAGGGATGCTGCTGCATTTCCATGATATACAAGCAATCAGCCTGCAAAAAATGATAGTCCCACAGTGGAACAAACTTAAATTTTTTTTTTTACATAATTGCAAAAATATTTTTTAAAAATGAAAAAATAACAAAATAAAAAGATATTGTATTTATAAATAAATATTTGTATGAAAAAAAAAACAAACGAAAAAAACCCCAAAAGTACACATATTTGGTATCGCAGCGTCCGGAAAGACCCAACCTATAAAACTGTAGAAAAAAAAACCAAGGCAAAAAAACAATGTTTTATCATCATACCGACGAACAAAAAGTGGAATAAAAGGCAATCAAAAAGACAAATATAAATAAACATGGCACCGCTGAAAACATCATCTTGTCCCACAAAAACAAGCTGCCATACAGCGTCATCAGCGGGAAAAAAAAAGTTATAGCTCTCAGAATAAAGCGATGCAAAAATAATTGTTTTTTCTATAAAAGTTTTTATTGTCTAAAAGTGCTAAAACATAAAAAAAAATATAAATGTGGTTTCGCTGTGATCGTACTGACTGGAAAAATAAAGCTGCCTTAGGCTACTTTCACACTAGCGTTAACTGCATTCCGTCACAATGCGTCGTTTTGCCGAAAAAACGCATCCTGCAAAAGTGTTTGCAGGATGCGTTTTTTCACCATTGATTAACATTAAGCGACGCATTGTGACGGATTGCCACACGTCGCACCCGTCGTGCGACGGATGCGTCGTGCAGTGGCGGACCGTCGGGAGCAAAAAACGTTGCTTGCAACGTTTTTTGCTCCGTCGTAAACGTCTTTTCCGACAGCGCATGCGCGGCCGGAACTCCGCCCCCACCTCCCTGCACCTCACAATGGGGCAGCGGATGCGCTGGAAAAATGCATCCGCTGCCCCCGTTGTGCGGCGGAGACAACGCTAGCGTCAGGAACGTCGGCCCGACGCACAGCGAAGGGCCGAGCCCGACGCTAGTGTGAAAGTAGCCTTAGGGTATGTGTCCATGTTTAGGATTGCATCAGGATTTGGTCAGGATTTTATGCAGATAAAATCCTGACCAAATCTGCACCTGAGGTCACTGGCAGGTCACCTGCGTTGTCCTTGCGTTGTTTCAGCACTGTAAGGACATGCTGCGTTCTTAAAAGACGCGCCGCATGTCTGTTTCCGCGGGTCTGCCGCATGCGTCTTTTAATGCATAGTGGAGACGGGATTTCATGAAATCCCCTCCACTATGCTGTAACATCTGGAGCTGCGTGTTTGACGCTGCAGCTCTATGCAGCGTCAAACACGCAAAGTTTCCTGAACGTGGAAACATACCCTTATCAATTTTACCACATGTGGAACAACATAACCACCCCCCCAAAAAAAAATACCGGGTTGCTGATTTTTGTTCATTCTTCCACCCAAAAATCGGAATAGAAAGCTATCAAAAAATGTCATGTGTCTGAAAATGGTACCAATAAAAACGTCAATTCGTCTTGCAAAAAAAAAGCCCTCACATGACTATGGACAAAAATATAGAAAAATTATAGCTCTCAAAACATGGTGATGCAAAATAAGGATTTTTGTGTACTCACCGTAAAATCCTTTTCTCCGAGCCATTCATTGGGGGACACAGACCGTGGGGTGTATGCTGCTGCCACTAGGAGGCTGCCACTAAGTGATACAAAGAAAGTTAGCTCCTCCTCTGCAGTATACACCCTCCTGCTGGCTCTCAGCTAACCAGTTCGGTGCAAAAGCAGTAGGAGATCAATAACAACATATGAGCATATAGCATGTCACATTATACATGAGAGTATAGCATGTCAAATTATAAAACAAGCACAAACTAATAATAGGGAGGGAGCTGTGTCCCCCAATGAATGGCTCGGAGAAAAGGATTTTACAGTGAGTACACAAATCCTTATTTCTCCTTCGCCTCATTGGGGGACACAGACCGTGGGACGTCCCAAAGCAGTCCCTGGGTGGAGACAACATCAGATCAGGCCGTGTAACCGCTACTTACAAGTGCGCCACCGCGGCCTGCAGAGTCCACCTGCCCAGACTCACATCTGTGGAATTGTGGGAATTACAGTGCTTCAAGAATGCATGCGGACTGGAGGAATTCGCAAGCTTGCGGCCGTGCTTGCCGACGTCTGGTGCCTAGAGCCCTCAGACAGGGAGATAGGCTGACATCTAGCACGGAAGGACTCCTGGATGGTGAAAAGAATCCACCAGGCTAACATGGCTGATGAAACGGCTAAACCCTTCCTGTGACCGTCAGGAAGCCTTCTTACCATCGAGAAGCCCAAGTAAAGTGTCCAACCTTCAGAAGGACGCCGTCCTCGATACGTACCCACTCGGAGCATTCACTTCTTCCAGATTATGGAGAACCCATTCCGTTTTGTGGACTGGAGCAGAAAGAGATGAGAGAAGGACGATGCCCCTGCAACAGTGGGAATACAATACCACCTTGGTAATGAGGGAAGGGGATGGCCTGAGGGCAACCTTGCCTTGATGGTAATAAGGAAAAAAGTCTGAAAGAACAGAGCGGTGAGCTCTAAAGACTCATCAGGATGACAGGAACGCAGAGAAAAAAGGGGAGCGACCTTCCCTGATAGTAAAGTCTGTCCGGATCAAAAAGGAGTCTACTGTAAGATCCCCAGGACCATTAAGGTCCCACAGATCTAACGGTACGCGGTAGGGAAGAACTACAGGTGAAGACTTCTGCGAGAAAGTCCATATTTGCAGTTTTGTTGCAATAAGACGGACAAATACTAGTACCGCAAGCGAGAAAACATGACATGGTCAGTGCGGGTCTCCCGGTATCACTGGGGCCATTCCTGATTCCAAAAAGATCTCAGAAGTAGTGGAAGAGGGGTTATGGAAATTGGTACCATGGAAGAACAGAGCATGCACTGCAATGGTCTTGGATCTCGAGGCCAAACCATGACCTGGAGTACATTGGCGTTCAGTTTGGACGCCATCCGACCTACATCTGGAGTACTCCAGTGAAGGCAGATCTGATGGAAGACTTCCGAGTGAAGTTCCCACTCATTTGAGGAGAAACCCTGACGGCTGAATATGTCTGCCGCCCAGTGTTCTACTCCAGGGATATGTACTGCTGAGATCACCGAATGATAGATCTCGGCCCATCAGAGAGTGCGAGGTACCTCGGCCATGGCGCTTGACTGTGGGTACCTGCTAGATGGTTGACGTATGGCACAGCCGTGGCATTATCCAACTGAAGACGGATGGTTGACCCAACTGAAGGCAGTGGACCTGCTGTAGGATTAGCCGTACCATTCGGTTCCCCAGAGCAATAATCGGGAGAAGAAAACTGGCATTGGTATTCCCTAATAACCATTGGACCAGGAGAAGGCTCTGGATGAGGAAGGAGCACAGAGACTACCCTTTGAAAACCTGATTGACTTGCTGAAAACGAGCGGAGCGAAAGAAACTGCTTCCATTGTTGTCTTTTTCCTCAGAACCCTCCTAGCGAATTGAATGAACCGAGGGAATGAATGATCAAGTGCACGAGTTCCCTGTTGAAGGGCCACGACCTTGACTCGAGAGAGAATTACCATCCTTCTTGTGCAGGATCATCCTCAAAAAGGATCTGCTGTGCTGGGAATGAGGAAAAACTTGTCTAAGTTTAGCTGCAAGCCCGAGTGAGAGGGTATTGCAAGTGCTATAGATGACTCACTGTAGTCCTGGAAGAGCGGCTAGAAAGTCGACCAAATACGGCAGGACGACCATGCTTCTAGGGTGCAAGAGGCACATGACAACTGCCATGACCCTTGCGACCACTCTGGTGCGGTAGCCAGGCCGAAGGGCAAGGTCGTGACTTGAAAAATGCTGTTCGCGAATAGAAAGGCGAAGGGAATATTGTAGAGGGAAAAATAGGAATGTGAGGGTAAGAATCCCGAATGTTGATGGATGCCAGAAACTCCACCTTTTTCTGTTGAAGTAATGGCTGAGCGGAGGAACTCCATCTGAAAAAGGAGGACCTTGTCAAAGGTTGTTAGAAGTTAGAGGTCCAGGAATGGTCTTACTTTTCATTCCCCTTTTTCGAACCAAGATCCCTTAGATCTAGACTGACCTGGACAACGCTTCCACTGCTGGTTGGGTCTGTAGAAAAGATACGATCCCTTGTTAGTCTCCCGCTCAGAAGATTTGATTGGCCAGCTGTACTGTCTTCGGGGAAAGGTTACTTGTGTGAATCGAAGTAAAGTCTCTGACCAGGAGACTATTGGTCAAGCAACCCATGTGGCGGCTAAGGAAGGGTAGAACGCTGAACCCGAATCCACAGGACGGAACGAACCAGATTTGCTATCTGACCGTCTGTGGTATTTTAATTGATGATACATCGGACAGGGATACTGGTAGGTATACCACAAGAAATTCTACCCGGTTAGTCTGCCAAGTGGCAGAATGCGGGGCTGCATCCAGCAGGTCAGAAAAAAAAAAACAGTCTCTTGCCATCGTCGTGCACAGTAGAAAATTAGGAACCCTCGATCCACCATCCTCTTAACAGGGACGTGGAGAGGAATCGTCCGCTTTCTTGCATCAGCCGCTAAATAGTGGTGATACAAAGGGGGGTGCTCGGATGCCAAAAAGGGGTGCCTCTGTACATCCATAGAGTTCAGGTCTCCGGGTGGACAGGGCAGGTTGTTTGGCTTTAGGCCTGGATGCAGAAGAGGATACATGGAGGCGACATTGCATGTGCTCGTCTGTTAATGGTGGGGAAGGGGGGATTGATGCCCTTTAAAGGACCCGTCGCCCTTAAAAATCAGACCAGGTATGGCATCCCACGTAGAGGCTTCTGTCCAGTGAATCGCTCATCAATTTGTTGATGATATAAATAGGCGAGTCCCTCTTTTTCTGAAGCTCTGGCAATCCAAGGCAATATCCGATCCATATTCAGAGCGTTGTTCTCAACAAATCATAGGGGAGAGATCAGGAAATTAAACTTCCGTTTTCTAGACGCCTGTACGTTTTTCTAGAATACTTGCGGCCCCTGCTAGGAGACGGCTCCCATTGTAGGAGAGGGTCCATGTATATCGGTCCTGCGAGCACTCCGAGCCACAGAGGGTTCACAGAGGGATTCAATCTCTTGGTCAGAGAAACAATGGGTTGCGGTTAGTGACAAAGTCCTCTGAGGGGCCTAGGTACTCTGGGATAAACTGGGATCAGCGGCGGAGGGCTCCAGAGCTCAGTTAGGGTGACCAGCTTCGGATTGATCATGTGCCCTTAAGACCAGTGAATACTGGTCATGCGCCTTTAAGACTAGGGAATACTGGTCTTGTGCCTTTAGGAGGGCATACTGTTCATGTGCCTTTAAGAACCAGGGCCTACTGGTCATGTGCCTTTAAGAACCAGGGCCTACTGGTCATGTGCCTCTAAGACCAGGGCATCCTGGTCATGTGCCTTTTAGACTAGGGCATACTGGTCATGTGCCTTTAAGACGAGGGCATACTGGTCATGTGCCTTTAAGACCAGGGCATACTGGTCATGTGCTTTTAAGACCAGGGCATACTGGTCATGTGCGTTTAAAGGGACTCTGTCACCTGAATTTGGAGGGAACAATTTTCAGCCATAGGGGCGGGGTTTTCGGGTGTTTGATTTACCCTTTCCTTACCCGCTGACTGCATGCTGGCTGCAATATTGGATTGAAGTTCATTCTCTGTCCTCCATAGTACACGCCTGCGTAAGGCAAGATTGCCTTGTGCAGTCATGTACTACGGAGGACAGAGAATGAACTTCAATCCAATATTGCAGCCAGCATGCAGCCAGCGGGTAAGGAAAGGGTGAATCAAACACCCGAAAACCCCGCCCCTATGGCTGAAAATTGTTCCCTCCAAATTCAGGCGACAGAGTCCCTTTAAGACCAGGGCATGCTGGTCATGTGCCTTTAAGACTGGGGCATTTTTCAAGGTTTACGCCAGAGGTGAAGCCCCTTAAGGGGAACTAGGTACTCTGGGAAGAAAGGAAGGCGTTCCAGCTCCATAAAATTCAAATGCTTTATTTCTCCATTAAAAATTGGTGTAGTACAAACAGTCCTTGCCTTAGCGCAAAAGTCCAAGTACAGAGTACATGCCACGCGTTTCGATCGTACCCGATCTTAGTCAATGCATGCCTTTTCTTTCTGCACATTTACTCTGGGAAGAGCCGGGATCGGCGGCGGCGGAGGGCTCCTGAGCTCAATTGAATTAAGTACTCTGGGAAAGGTGACCGGCTTCTGGCTGGTCATGACTTAAAGAGCAGAGAATGCTGGTAATGTGCCCCTTTTAAACTAGGGAACCTTTAAGACCAGGGTATGCTGGTCATGTACCCTTAAGACCCGTGCTGCTAGACAACCAGAGATTGCAGGTCTTAAGTATTAAAAACAGGGAACGCTAGTCCCTTTATGCTGCCGGGGTGCGTGCGGTGGAGGGGTGCGGAGGGAGGATTCTCCTTACCGAGATTCTGAGTCCCCCGTCTGGAACAGCGTGGAGTTCAGTGCTGAATACCGCCGGTGCGATGCAGCAGCCACTTCCGGATGAGCTCATGTCCGGAAATGGCAGGAGGATGAAGATGGCCGCCGAGAATAGAGTTCTCGTCCTGAATGAGAGGCGCCTGAATAGGGGGGCGGAGCCTGAAGCGTGGCCTAGCATGGGCGGAGTTCCGGGTTGCGGCCTACACAAACCCAAAGCCGGGGGCTAAATTTTTGAAGCCAGCCGGCGCCGAACGAGGGAAAAAAACGCCGGATGCGCAGAGCCCTCCAACCGCTCGAGTCCCGGCACTTACCCCAGTATGCAGCTTTGTTCAGCAGGTCAGAAGGAAGAAAAAAGATCCTGTGCTGTTGCTGCTGTTTGGACGGTGCAGGGATAAGAAAAGTCCTCAATCCATTGTCCCGTTTAGCAGGGAGGTGGAGAGGAACCGTCCGCTCCTTGTACCATCCGCTCTTAATAGTGGTGGTGCAGTGGGGGCTGCTGGAGAGTGCCTCTGAACAGCAGAGGGTGAGACCTGGTGGGCAGGGCTGAATGTCCGGCAATAGGCCTGGCTGCAGAAGAGGATACTGGAGGTGACACTCCAGTGCTCGTCTGATAAGGGAGGGGGGAGATCGGTGCCCTTGAAGGGGCCCGTCGCCCCTAGAATCAGCTCAGGCAGTGGCTTCCCACGTCGCAGGAGAGGATACGGAGAGGTAAAATACCCGTGCTCGCCTGTTGTTGGTTCGGGGAATTCGGAACATGAAAGAATCCGTCGCCCCATTCGTCCGTTGTAACGGTAAAAAGAGTTTTTGGGGTCTGAATAGCAGACCCGTCCGTGTGCCTCCTACGGACACTAAGCAAGAACTGGTTAGCTGAGAGCCAGCAGTAGGGTGTATACTGCAGGGGAGGAGAGAACTTTCTTTGTATCACTTAGTGTCAGCCTCCGAGTGGCAGCAGCATACACCCCACGGTCTGTGTCCCCCTATGAGGCGAAGGAGAAGCTACACTGTGTTCCAAATTATTATGCAAATAATATTTCCTCATATTTTCTCTAAATTGCCTATCTGAATTGCAGTCATTGTTATTTTCCAGTCATCTACTATTCTAGTATAATTGCAATGTTTTGGAACAAACTGTCTATGAAAACAGTATCTTTAAAAAAAAAAATAAACACTCAAAATGCATGTTTCAAATTATTATGCACAGCAGAGTTTTCAACCTTTTTTTTTTTTATTTTAAACAAAAAAATGATCAATTGTGAAGTTATAAGCATTATCAGCTTATTACAAAATGAAATCAAACAGTTTTCAAGTGAAAACTTTATTCTAGGTGAGGTTACATTTGCACATAGGACCCCTTGTTCGAAAGAAGCTTCTGAACTCTCTCGTCCATTGAATTTGTCAGTTTTTGGATGGTTTCTGCTTCAATTGTTTTGCATGTGGACAGAATACCCTCCCAGAGCTGTTGCTTAGATGTGAACTGCCTCCCGCCATCATAGACACTCCTTTTGATGATGCTCCAGAGGTTCTCAATGGGGTTGAGGTCCGGGGAAGATGGTGGCCACACCATAAGTTTGTCCTCTTTTATGCCCATAGCAGCCAGAGATGCAGATGTGTTTTTTGCAGCATGAGACGGTGCATTATCATGCATGAAAAGGATCTTGCTGCGGAAAGCACGGTTCTTCCTCTTGAACCATGGCAGGAAGTGTTGTCTTAGAAACTCCACATAGCTTATGGAGTTCATCTTTAGTCCTTCAGGGATCATAAAGGGGCTGACCATCTCTCTCCCCATGATTCCAGCCCAAAACATTACTCCACCTCCTCCTTGTTGGCGCCTTAGCCGTGTTTTCACGGGGTGTCCATCAACCAGCCATCCTCCACTCCATCCATCTGGACCATCGAGCGTTGCGCGGCACTCATCGGTGAACAAAACAGTTTGGAAGTCAGTCTTCATGTATCGTTTGGCCCACTGGAGCAGTTTCTGCTTGTGTGCAGTGGATAGAGGTGGTCGACAGGATGGCTTACGCACAGCTGCAAACCTCTGAAGGACCCTGCATCTTGTTGTTCTGGGGGACGTTGGAGGCACCAGCAGTTCAAAAACTTGTCTGCTGCTATGACAAGGCATTTTTGCAGCTGCTCTTTTAACCTTACGCAATTGCCTGTTGGAAAGAGTCCTCAATTTTTCCTTATCAGCACGCACACGTGTGTGCTGGGAATCAGCTACATACTTTCTAGATTGTGCGATGATCACGATGAAGTGTCTTGGCAATGTTCATTGTAGTCATGCCTTGACCTAAATACTCCACAATTTGTTGCTTCTCAGCAGCCGACTCATCCTTTTTCTTTCCCATTTTGGCAAAAAATGTAGGCTGCTTAATAATGTGGAACAGCCTTCTTAAGTAGTCTTGCCTTTATTTGGACACACCTGCCAAACTAATTTGCACAGGTATCTGCAATTGCTTTCAGTGATATAAAGAGCCCTGACACACATCACCATCAATGAGTTTAAATGACAAACAAAAAAATTCTAACCTTATCACTCCTAAACTCTATGTGCATAATAATTTGGAACACAGTGTAGTTTTTGCAATAAAAAGCATCTTTTAGTGTGTGACAGCAGCCAAACATAAAAACCCGATATAAATCTGGTATCGCTGTAATCACACAGACCCGAAGAATAAAGTTGCCTAATCATTTATACCGCATGAGGAATGGCGTAAAAAAATAAATAAAATCAATTTTTCTCCTGCTGTTTTTTTTCATCCTGCCTCCCAAAGATAGCAGTAAGGCTCAGAGCACATTTATCCTGTGCTCTACACTGAGCACTTACACAGGGGTTTCTGTGCAAATCTCTGGAATATATGATTCAAATGCAGCCCCCAGTGGAAGATTCCCTATAATGAGGCAGATGGAGCCACTGTGAATGCTATAGGACCTGTGATCCATTGCTGTACGTCTTTTTAAGACTGCATAAAAGTACCGTTGGCCACAGTTTTGTGCACTTCTGAAAAGGAGGGCACAACTGAATAGAGGCCAGACAGAGTCCAGGGTAACTCTGCTGCCTCATTATAGTAATTGGATCCCTCATGGGTTTCATCTGTCACGTCACTCAGAGATTTACATAGAAACCCCAAAGTACTCAGCGTAGAGCGCTGAATAAATGTGATCCTAAATGTTATGTAAAATGTTCCCAAGAAAGCTTCAACTCAATCCACAAAAAAAGCAAGTCCTCACTCAGGTCCATCATCTGTTAATGGAAATATAAGTGGCTTCCATGTTATGGCTAGTACAAAGGCTCTGGAAAAGCGAAATGGCTCCTCACCCTCCAAAAGAAATTCTCCAATTTCTGCGCTCCCAAATCCAAATGCCCCTCTCCCTTCTGAACCCCAAAGTGTACCTAAACCACATATTGCGTCCACATTTGGCATTTCTGCTTAATAATGTGGAACAGCCTTCTTAAGTAGTCTTGCCTTTATTTGGACACACCTGCCAAACTAATTTGCACAGGTATCTGCATTTCTGAACCGATGAGAGCCCACCTAACTTACGGGTGCATGCCTCCAGAGGCACTGGTTAGGCATAACGTACTGGTGACTGCAACGTACTGGTCGCTACAGTGTACTGGCCACTAAAACGGCAGTTTCCAATTTTCACCAGGCAACATTCATTGCTGCTTGTTTCTGAAAAATATACAGGGAGTCAAAATCGTCACTACAACTATAGATTAATTCCCAAAGGGTTAAAATTTCCACAATGGGGTCACTTGAGGGGGGATTCTGCTCTTCTAGCAACTAGGGGCTCTGTATATGGAGTCCACAATGTACTCTAGGAACATCTGCACTCCAGGAGGCAAATAGAGCCCCGTTCCTCCAGAGTCTCTCCGTATGGCTAAGTAGTTCTCTACAGCCACATATAGGATACTGCCACATTCAGCAGAAATTGAGGGACAAATTTTGGTGCCATTTTTACTCACTTCGTGTGAAAATGTAAAATCTGGGGCTAAAGCAAAATTTGGGTGGTAAAAATGTATTTTTTCTTCACTGCCAATGGTATAAAATTCTGTGACTCACCCGTGGTGTCACTATGATCACTGCACCCCTAGATGAATTCATTGAGAGGTGTAGTTTGCAAAATGGGGTCACTTATGGTGGAGTCTACTGTTCTGGCACCTCATGGGCTCTCCCAGTGGGTCATGGCACCTGCAAACCATAACAGTAAAATCTGCCACTCATTGCCTTCTGAGCTTAGCACTATGCCTGAAAAGTATTTCCCGATTACATGTAGGGTATTGGCACACTCAAGAAAAACTGGACCTCAGTTTGGTGTAAAAAAATGTCTTTAGAAGAATTAAAAAGTTGGAGCTAAAACAATATTTTAGTGGTAAAAATGTAATTTATTCTTTCTTCATTGCTCAATGGTATAACATTCTGTGAGGCACATGTGGTGTTATGATCACTGCACCCCTAGATTAATTCATTTGGGAGTGTAGTTTGTAAAATGAGTTCACATATAGGGGGTTTCTGTTCTTCTGGCACCTCAGGGGCTCTGCCAATGTGACATGGCACCCTCAAACCATTCCAGCAAAATCTAAACTCCAATATGGCACCTCTTCCATTCTGAGTATTCCCCCACATATGAGGTATCGGCGTACTCAGGAGAAATTGTACTACAAATTGTATGGTGCAATTTCTCCTGTTACCCTTATGAAAATGCTATATTTGAGGCTAAAATAACATTTTTGTGGGGAAACTGATTTTATTATTTTCACGGCTCATCGTTAGACTTCTATGAAGCATCAGGGGGTTCAAGGTGCTCAATACACATCTACATACATTCCTTGAGGGGTCTAGTTTACAAGCCACTTGTGGGGTTTCCACTGTTTAGACACATCAGGGGCTCTCTAAACGGGACATGACATCTGTAAATGATTCCAGGAAATTTTACATTCAAAAAGTCAAATGACGCTCCTTCCCTTCTGAGCCCTGCCATGCGCACAAACAGTGGTTTTCTCCTTCATATGGGGTATCAGCATGCTCAGGAGAAGTTGCACAAATTTTGGGGTCTATTTTTTTCTGTTACCCTTGTCAAAATAGAAAAATTTAATTCTGAATTTTTTTTTTTATATATATATATTTTTTAAGTTAAATGGTCAGATCCATTCTCTGCACAGAGCCCGCCCGGCCCTACTATCTCCAAGTGCTCAGCCCATTCTCTGCACAGTGGCCAACCCCATTATATCCAAAGTAACAGCCCCCACTACCCTGCACAGTGGGCAGGTCCCTGACTACCTGCACAGTGGACGGTCCCCGCTACCTGCACAGTGGACCGGTCTTTGCTCCATGCACAGTGGGCCAGTCCCAGCTACCTGCACAGTGGGCAAGTCCCTGCTACCTGCACAGTGGTTGGTCCTTGCTCCCTGCACAGTGGCGGGTCCCTGCTCCCTGCATAGTGGTCATTTCCTGCTACCTGCACAGTGGGCTGGTCCTGACTACCTGCACAGTGGGCGGTCGGATCCTGCTACCTGCGCAGTGGGCCGGTCCCTGCTAACTGCACAGTGGACCGGTCCCTTCACCCTGCACAGTGGCGGACCTTCTTGCTCCCTGCACAGTGGGCCATTCCCTGCTACCTGCACAATGGGCCAGTCCCTGCTCCCGGCACAGTGGGTGGTTGGTCCCTGACTACCTGCACAGTGGGCTGGTCCCCGACTACCTGCAGAGTGGGTCGTTCCCTGCTCCCTGCACAGTGGGTGGTTGGTCCCTGCTTCCTGCACACTGGGTGGTTAGTCCCTGCTTCCTGCACACTGGGTGGTTGGTCCCTGCTTCCTGCACACTGGGTGGCTGGTCCCTGCTTCCTGCACAGTGGGTGGTTGGTCCCTGCTTCCTGCACAGTGGGTGGTTGGTCCCTGCTTCCTGCACAGTGGGTGGGTGGTTGGTCCCTAGCTTCCTGCACAGTGGGTGGTTGGTCCCTGGCTTCCTGCACAGTGGGTGGTCCCTGGCTTCCTGCACAGTGGGTGGTTGGTCCCTGGCTTCCTGCACAGTGGGTGGTTGGTCCCTGGCTTCCTGCACAGTGGGTGGTTGGTCCCTGGCTTCCTGCACAGTGGGTGGTTGGTCCCTGGCTTCCTGCACAGTGGGTGGTTGGTCCCTGGCTTCCTGCACAGTGGGTGGTGGGTCCCTGCTTCCTGCACAGTGGGTGGTTGGTCCCTGCTTCCTGCACAGTGAGTAGTTGGTCCCTGCTTCCTGCACAGTGGGTGGTTGGTCCTTGCTTCCTGTACAGTGGGTGGTTGGTCCCTGCTTCCTGTACAGTGGGTGGTTGGTCCCTGCTTCCTGCACAGTGGGTAGTTGGTCCCTGCTTCCTGCAAAGTGGGTGGTTGGTCCCTGGCTTCCTGCACAGTGGGCTGGTCCCTGACTACCTGCACAGTGGGCTGGTCCCTGACTACCTGCACAGTGGGTGGCTGGTCCCTGCTTCCTGCACACTGGGTGGTTGGTCCCTGCTTTCTGCACAGTGGGTGGTTGGTCCCTGCTTCCTGCACAGTGGGCTGGTCCCTGACTACCTGCACAGTGGGTGGCTGGTCCCTGCTTCCTGCACAGTGGGTGGTTGGTCCCTGCTTCCTGCACAGTGGGTGGCTGGTCCCTGCTTCCTGCACAGTGGGTGGTTGGTCCCTGCTTCCTGCACAGTGGGTGGTTGGTCCCTGGCTTCCTGCACAGTGGGTGGTTGGTCCCTGGCTTCCTGCACAGTGGGTGGTTGGTCCCTGGCTTCCTGCACAGTGGGTGGTTGGTCCCTGGCTTCCTGCACAGTGGGTAGTTGGTCCCTGCTTCCTGCACAGTGGGTGGTTGGTCCCTGCTTCCTGCACAGTGGGTGGTTGGTCCCTGCTTCCTGCACAGTGGGTGGTTGGTCCCTGCTTCCTGCACAGTGGGTGGTTGGTCCCTGGCTTCCTGCACAGTGGGTAGTTGGTCCCTGCTTCCTGCACAGTGGGTGGTTGGTCCCTGGCTTCCTGCACAGTGGGTGGTTGGTCCCTGGCTTCCTGCACAGTGGGTGGTTGGTCCCTGCTTCCTGCACAGTGGGTAGTTGGTCCCTGCTTCCTGCACAGTGGGTGGTTGGTCCCTGCTTCCTGCAGTGGGTGGTTGGTCCCTGCTTCCTGCACAGTGGGTGGTTGGTCCCTGCTTCCTGCACAGTGGGTGGTTGGTCCCTGCTTCCTGCAGTGGGTGGTTGCTCCCAGCTTCCTGCACAGTGGGCCGATCCCGCTACCTGTATGACACAGACTACAGCAGCACTGAGCAGACATACCAGCTGGAGCACATATGTGTACACGCTACCATAAAATATACATGATCATTTACACTACTACGACTCCCATCAGAGCTCTGTACAATAATAGCAGATATATTGTAATCGCACACATTTATATTCAACATAAAAACTTCCTGTGCACAAAACGCGACGTCTGAGCAGTGATGACGCGTAACAGTAATGCCGCAGCCTGCCCGCACTGTCTGCACACGTACCTACAGCCGCCCGGTCACTCAGCCTGCGAACTCACGTGTAAGCGACAAACAACATCCTGTTCCGCCATCTGAGCATGCGCAGTCACTGTACGCACGCCCACGGCGCTGCCTGCTGTGATTGGCTGAGAATGAATGAGGCTGTTGCAGCCATATGTAATGAGGGCATCACATATACAAATAACGCAAAATTGCCCATAAGCAAAGACGTAGAAAAAGTTAAAGCCATGTGTGCAGCGGAGCTCTCCGCCCCACATGTACAGGGCACGGCCAGACTGAGGGGAGCCGATGGGACTGCCGGGACGGTTACTATGGTAACTGTAAACACATCACCGAGCACGTGCTGTAGATGTGACAGCTGTCTGCACTCTCAGACTCCGCCTATATCGCGACTAACCCTCCATCACAGGGACAGTGGCCACATTACAGGTAATCTCTGGCATCTCACTGGCATGTATCTGCTTTTAGTTGTACTGTCATGAAGTTATGAAAGAGGTTCTACAGCCGCTGCAGTGTGTATATGAGAGTTCTGAGAAAATCTGCATTCATCGGTGCCTCTCATACATCTCTAGAGGACAAAAAGCCCCCATACTCCAAAAAGAGGTTCTGCAGCAGGCAAGAGGAGTATGATACAGTGTAATGTAAATGATAGCGGCTAGCAGCAGTCACCTCAGTGTCCTGTGACCCCCTGCTTCTATGGCACAGAGCCCCTTAAAGGGATTGTCCAGTGCTACTGGAGAGGTGACAGTCATTGTCCTGTCAGGTACAGACCCCATGTCACAGCCCATACAGGAGACAGTGGCCTGGACAGCCCCTATATAAGCCCCCCTGTGGCCCCTATGTAAGGCCCCCTGTGAGCCTGTGCGTGGTTATACAAGTCACAGAAAGCTGAGGGGACAGCGAATATTCCATGTCATCTGCAGACACAACACCACCAGCAATGCGGCCGTTACCGGCACCGGACACCGCCTTTCCAGAGCTCCTGTCACGTGGTGCATGCAGTCTGATCGGTGGACAGCAGGGAATAGAGAAGGAGACGCCGAACCGTGTGTCGAGGGGGTTGGAAAAGCTTCAGAATAACTTGTATTTATTCATTGCAACCCCTGGAGTGTGAGTGTGCTGCAGAGTCCAGTGGGCGGGGCTATTAGTGGCTGAGCGCTACCCCTGCATGCACTGTTATACAGGGAAGCCTGTCACTCACTGATAGCACCGCCCACTGGACAAACAGAATGAAAATGTCTGCCAGTCTGATCAGCCCCTCGGCTCTGTCACATCCTGCCTGCAGATCAGACAGCACTTCATGGTGACAGCTTCCCCTGAAGGAGTTCCAGTATGTGTAGCAGGAGGCCCACTATCCTGTATAAGAGGTGGATGATCATCAATCCAGGGTTACAGAGATTTTTAGTCGCACGACATGAGATCGCTGCCATAATCACGACCTGAAAGTCAGCCGAAATCGCTGCGACCACATTATTAGTTATAGCTGGCAGCATGGCTTTTGTGCTTCAGAGAACGCACTATAATCTGTTGTCCGTTACCATGGTGACCTCCCTGCATTATTTCGTTCATGTATTACTGTATAGTCCATGTATTTTAAGTTGTATTTTGCTTATGGGCAGTTTTGTATTACTCCTCTATGAGATGCCCTTGTTAAAGATGGCGGAGGCAGCCTCATCTGTACACTGCCAATCACAGCAGGCAGCACTGTAGGCGTGTACTCAGTGACTGCGCATGCTCAGATGGAGGAACAGGATGTTGCCGCTCGCTACATGTGAATGAGCGCTCTGGCTGAGTGACTGGGGAGCTGCTCTAGGTATGTGCATCTCATACGGGCATTCTCCTGTACAGCGTGCAGTGCAATTACTCGCTGTTATCTGCCACATCAGGGTTTGGTGGAGATGTGAGAGTGATGAGTCCAGGGGAGGAGTTTGCTCTGTATAATGCACGGGTGGGATGTTGAGCTGAGGCTTGTGGTCTGCTGAGGCTTGTGGTCTGCTGACAGTAGTAGTGACTTAGGCTACGTTCACATTTGCGTTGTGCGCCGCAGCGTCGGCGCCGCAACGCACAACGCAACTAAAAACGCAGCAAAACGCATGCACAACGCTGCGTTTTGCGCCGCATGCGTCGTTTTTTTCATTGAATTTGGACGCAGCAAAAATGCAACTTGCTGCGTCCTCTGCGCCCGGACGCGGGCGCCGCAGCGACGCATGCGGCGCAAAACGCAAGTGCGCCGCATGTCCATGCGCCCCCATGTTAAATATAGGGGCGCATGACGCATGCGGCGCCGCTGCGGCGCCCGACGCTGCGGCGAGGACCGCAAATGTGAACGTAGCCTTACCTGCAGAGCTGGTCCATGATGCGCGGTCTGCCCTGCTGATGGGCAGGAGACCCCGTGTAGTGCGGTTACCATGGTTACTGAGGACGCAGCAGTGGAGCTGGGGAGTTGTCCTCTGCTGTGTGATCTGTAGCTATTATACATTCATAAACACAAATGACAGTAAAGCATGGTATAATGAAAGTACATCAACCATTAACTACCATGCAAACAACAGGACTATAATAGCCTATCATCAACTACTACATAGATATCCAAAAAAAGATGATCATAAGGCAATTTTTCATATCAAATAGAAAATTTTATTGAAATACTACAAATTTTTAAAAACATATTGCCAGATTTGGGGAGTAAAACAGCATCCCCCACTGTTAACTAATGTAGACGTGCGGCAACAAGCAAAAACAGATATATTCCACATCCAACAATCCTGGCTGGACACCCAAATAGTTATATCAGTTGTTCTATATATGGATAATGATATATAATATCAAGATAGAAAATCACAACAGTGTGGACCCATATACTTAGGTGTACCACACCACTAACAGCCTAACACACCACCATGACATAGAAATATACCGCACCAAAGGTTCTAATACAGGCGGTCAATGGACCGGTACAATTACCTTAAGAAGGCTGGGATGTGGATTACCCGCTATTGCCTGGGCCCGCACGTCCGCCCCGACACGCGTTTCGGACTCCTTTCTCAAGGGGCCTATATTATATAGCTATTATACATTGACGTCTCCAGCCTCCCCGCCATCTCTCTGTGTTACAGCATTAGGTGGTCTGCAGCGTCTCCACCACGTAGATTTTGGTGAGGATTGTGCCCCAAAATGCACATTTATAAAACCGCTTCTGTATAAGTCTGAATGACCAAAATATAAAATAAATGAACTTTATCGATAAATGTTGTAAAGAGGAGAAAAATCAAAACTCTGGATTTCCGACTTAAAAATTAAACCTCCAAATTAGCATTTTTCTACCACTTCATTGTTTCATTACAATTTTTTCTTATTTTATATGATAAATTAATAATGTCATCCAAAACTACAAGTTGGTCCTCAAAAAATTAAGCTCTCGTACATTGGCAAAAATTACAAAAGTTATGGCTATTTGAAAAAGGAGGAAAAAAAAAAAGAAAACACAAGCAGAAATTAGGGGGTGAATAGAGTGTGACCTGCAAACTGGACGAGAAGAGGACGTGCTCTGAGCCCCACCGACACGGGACAGACACCCGGATCTGGTGTTAAGGCAGAGGTGGATCAGCGACGCTCTATGGGTCAGTATCCGAGAATAACACGGACAGCGCTAGGACGGGTCATGTGACCAGAGCCTCATGGTTATGGGAGCCGCGTTAATTGTGGGTGTGAGCACCTCAACTGTATTTGCCACCTGTCCTAGATTTCCCAGGGCACCAAAGCTAAAGTGGGCAAAGTTTATGTAAAGGCCCTCGCAAACGTGGGCATTCAAGGAAACCCAGAGCTGTGGCTAGGAGAGGAGCTCCTGGGAGGGATGGAGGCATGGATTAAAAGGACCTAGAAATGTTGGCAATTATGCCACGAGGCTGCCTTCATACATTGCAAATAGGGTGCTCTAAATGCAAAAAGGCGCAAAACTTTCAAGTTGCACAAAAGTAATGGAACTTTTATTAATGTTTCCTAATTTCTGCTATAAATGCCTTAATGAAACGCTCTCTTAGATTATTAGTGATTATGCAGCAAAACCTCACTGTTCGCAATATAAGTGCTTATATGTATAACAGCAATCTGAATGTCGTGTGCCCAACCAAAGCCCCCCCAAACACATTAGAGTATTATTAGTGATGAGCGAATATACTCGTTGCTCCAGATTTCTTGAGCATGCTCGGGTGTCCTCCGAGTATTTTTTAGTGCTCGGAGATTTAGTTTTCATTGCTGCAGCTGAATGATTTACATCTGTTAGCCAGCATAAGTACATGTGGGGATTCCCTAGCAACCAGGCAACCCCCACATGTACTTATGCTGGCTAACAGATGTAAATCATTCAGCTGCGGCAATGAAAACTAAATCTCCGAGCACTAAAAAATACTCGGAGGACACCCGAGCGTGCTCGAGAAATCTTGAGTAACGAGTATATAAGCTCATCACTAACTATTATGAGCCACCCCCACCGATATCAATCAGTAGAGCTGACACCCTAACGTGTGTGGGGGGCAACTACTGACTGTCTAGGAAGATATTGATCAGTTGTATCCTATTTCAGACTGCTGATTGCTTTGTTCTCCCAGAGATAAGCCACCAGCAGAGATGTCTGGTGGTGGCTCCCTCATAGGGAACAGCGCTCCTGTGTATGGCAGAGATGTCTGGCAGTGGCTCCCTCATAGAGAACAGCGCTCCTGTGTGGGGAGAGATGTCTGGCAGTGGCTCCCTCATAGAGAACAGCGCTCCTGTGTATGGCAGAGATGTCTGGCAGTGGCCCCCTCATAGGGAACAGCGCTCCTGTGTATGGCAGAGGTGTCTGGCAGTGGCTCCCTCATAGAGAACAGCGCTCCTGTGTATGGCAGAGGTGTCTGGCAGTGGCTCCCTCATAGAGAACAGCGCTCCTGTGTATGGCAGAGATGTCTGGCAGTGGCTCCCTCATAGGGAACAACGCTCCTGTGTATGGCAGAGATGTCTGGCAGTGGCTCCCTCATAGAGAACAGCGCTCCTGTGTATGGCAGAGATGTCTGGCAGTGGCCCCCTCATAGAGAACAGCGCTCCTGTGTATGGCAGAGATGTCTGGCAGTGGCCCCCTCATAGGGAACAGCGCTCCTGTGTATGGCAGAGATGTCTGGCAGTGGCTCCCTCATAGAGAACAGCGCTCCTGTGTATGGCAGAGATGTCTGGCAGTGGCTCCCTCATAGAGAACAGCGCTCCTGTGTGGGGAGAGATGTCTGGCAGTGGCTCCCTCATAGAGAACAGCGCTCCTGTGTATGGCAGAGATGTCTGGCAGTGGCCCCCTCATAGGGAACAGCGCTCCTGTGTATGGCAGAGGTGTCTGGCAGTGGCTCCCTCATAGAGAACAGCGCTCCTGTGTATGGCAGAGGTGTCTGGCAGTGGCTCCCTCATAGAGAACAGCGCTCCTGTGTATGGCAGAGATGTCTGGCAGTGGCTCCCTCATAGGGAACAACGCTCCTGTGTATGGCAGAGATGTCTGGCAGTGGCTCCCTCATAGAGAACAGCGCTCCTGTGTATGGCAGAGATGTCTGGCAGTGGCCCCCTCATAGAGAACAGCGCTCCTGTGTATGGCAGAGATGTCTGGCAGTGGCCCCCTCATAGGGAACAGCGCTCCTGTGTATGGCAGAGATGTCTGGCAGTGGCTCCCTCATAGAGAACAGCGCTCCTGTGTATGGCAGAGATGTCTGGCAGTGGCTCCCTCATAGGGAACAGCGCTCCTGTGTATGGCAGAGATGTCTGGCAGTGGCCCCCTCATAGGGAACAGCGCTCCTGTGTATGGCAGAGATGTCTGGCAGTGGCTCCCTCATAGAGAACAGCGCTCCTGTGTATGGCAGAGATGTCTGGCAGTGGCTCCCTCATAGAGAACAGCGCTCCTGTGTATGGCAGAGATGTCTGGCAGTGGCTCCCTCATAGAGAACAGCGCTCCTGTGTATGGCAGAGATGTCTGGCTGTGGCTCCCTCATAGAGAACAGCGCTCTTGTGTATGGCAGAGATGGCTGTTGGCCGGATGATCGGCTGTAGCATTGTTTGGTATGGGGGTCTTTTTTTCTTTTTGTGTCTCACTAGTGTTATTGCTTTTGTACATAACCAGTCAATTGATTGTGGAACCAATCAAAGTAACCAATTAGGTTTGTGAGAGTCCAGTAAAAAACCCACAACACACAGCATGTATATGTTTTCTTTTTTGTTTGTTATATATCCATTTTTTTTCTATATAGAGTGGATCGTATGAGATAAAGCCGATGTAACGCACACGACATGGGGGGACGGTTCCGCTTACTCTGTGCTCCTGTGTTTGTACATCAGTCTTCACGTCCCGGGCGCACGGCTCATCTAGTTGGGATTCGGGAAGTACGATTATTGGCCATTTGAAGTGATGATTTGCCAAACTGAATGAATGCGGTTTGATTTTCATAGGCTAACCAGATCATGCAAATCCCAGGCAAGCAAATAAATTGTTTTGACAAGTTAACTGAAAAAATGACATAGATGTCTAAGAGGAAAACGTATATGCAAACGAAGCTGTCATGTTTACAAAATGTTTTTTTTCTTTTTTTCCTCTGCTGGAAAAGTGCTGAGCAGAATCCCACAGTCTGTGATGTAATCAGAGTTTCATGCTTAAAATGTCTATTTGACACAGCAATTTGTAGCTTCCTGCTGAAAATGTATATTGTAGCTCGCACCCGGCTATGGAATGATTTTACCGCATGTTGCATGCAGGAATCCTTGTACAAGCGCATGACTACGACTGTGCATAAAGAGTAGGACAAGGTTCACATTGATTTAGGTCAATGAGTCATCCGAAAATTACCTGGTTTATAAATCAGGTTTTTGTTATTTTTGTTTTTTTGGCAATGTGTTTTTTTTTTCTTCCCATATCCAAATCATTATTATCCCTTTCACAACAGGTCCAGTTACCGTTTTTTGCATCTCTGTTTTTTCCTCCCTGAGCTATAATTTTTTATTTTTCTGTCCACATAGATGAATTAGGGCTTGTTTGTAGAAGGACAAGTTTTACTTTTGAAAAACATTATTCATTTCTTCGCATAGCGTACTGGAAAATGGGAAAAAAAGTGCGATGCAATTTTGAAAAAAAAAAATGCAGTTCTGCCAATGTTTTTGGGAATTATGTTTACGGTGTACATTTTGTAGTAAAAATGACATTGCAATATGATTTTCCTCATTAAAGGGAACCTGTCACCTGAATTTGGCGGGACCTTTTTTCAGTCCGATGGGCGGTGTTTTCGGGTGTTTTATTCACCCCTTCCTTTCCCGCTGGCTGCACGCTGGCCGCAATATTGTCCCTGAAGCCACCGCACTTTGTCCCTGAACACAGCGAAATACTTCCGGGACATAGTGCGCCGGCGCATGCGCACAAATGCTTTTAGGCTTTGCCCGCAGTTGGGCAAAGCATACTGCGCTTGCGCAAGGCAAGATGGCCTTGCGCAGGCGTGTTCTACGGAGAACAGCGAATCAACTTCAAGCCAATATTGCGGCCAGCGTGCAGCCAGCGGGAAAGGAAGGGGTGAATAAAACACCCGAAAACACCGCCCATCGGACCGAAAAAAGGTCCCGCCAAATTCAGGTGACAGGTTCCCTTTAATACGATTAGGGCGATACCCAACATGTCCAGTTTTTCTGCTTTAGCAGTGAAAAAAAATTAGAAGTTTTAAAAAAAAATGGGGGCATTGTGTCGCCATTTTACGAGACTCGTAACATTTTTATTTTTCTCCCGAAGGAGCTGTGTTATGAATTATTTTTTTGTGGGGCAAGACAACATTTTTTATTAATACTATTATGGGATAGATATGGCTTTTTGATCGCTTGTTAGTCTTTTTTTTTTTTTGTGCAATTGCAGCAGCCAAAAAAATAAATAAACTTAACGATCAGGCTAATTGTTTTTATATTTTGATCGGACTTTCCTGAATGTGGCGATACCATCATGTGTAATTTTTGTATGTTTTTTAAATATCTTTCTTTTCAATGGGGGGAAAAGCAGTGTGATTTAAATAAACTTTGTTGTTTTTTTTTGGTGGAGGGGCGGGAGTGTGGGGAACCGCCTGGACTAGGGATCGCCCCGCCTAATGCCCGCTCTCCCGTTAACGTGGGCATAATGCTACTCGGACAACACAGGGTGAGGGTAAAATAGTGTGGCAATGTTTTATTGAACCACAAAACAGGCAGATAACACATAGAACAGTTCCAGCAAGATACCCCAAGATGGTGCCAATTACAGAGTCTCACCCTTCCACTGACTGGCCGGGATAATGGCAGATGTTACGTCAGAGCTCCCAGGGTTTATTACCCCTCCTGTGATACACACAGAGAGGAGTTAACGACAAGCATAGGAAGATGACAGTCCATTGAGTCCATACAAGATACAAGGCCAGTTGACACAACTCACCACCTGGCTTATCTGAACATCTCCATGGAGCCAGGCGACCAGCGTGTCCCAATCCTGGCTTTCTCCAAACGTATTTATGGCTCATCCATGGTCAGTGGAGCAGATCTGTAACCTTCCAACCAAAGCCGAAAACCTTTAGGTTGTTTCTTATAGAATGATAGTCCGTGTCCCTCATGATGGTGCCATGATGGATTGGCTGCTGTCCTGCCTCTGGTTCTCTGGATGTTTCCACAAAATGTCCGGCTGTGTCGCTGTCTCGGAGTCTTTTTTTACAGAGGCATGTAACCTATTTTTAGATTTACCCAGTGTCCTTCAGTCCACCCTTACAGATAATGGAAATAATGGTGATGAGATCAAGTAGCACTACTTGACCATTCAATCTATTAGCTCAGTCTTTCCCCTCTGCTTTCAAAGTCAACAAACAGGTTCCATAATTCAAGGCACAATTAGCATATCAACAACCATCACTAGTCATAAAAGATAAGTGCACAGTGTGTTATATGAAATATCAGCTTACAAGTAAATATTCCAGGCATACCCAAACAAAAGTCTGTTTCCTTGACCCACCAGAAATCAACATACAGATAAAAAGTCAATTCTTCTTGGTTTGCAAAACAGTCATCTGGGTAATTCAAATATAATCTGGTTTCTTCACAGGGGGGTTCATATTTTCTTTTAACATTTTTTTTATTAGTCTTGATGATGTGATCATCTGATCGCTTTTACTATATGCAGGAATGCCACAGCATCAGTGTATATAACAGAAGTTCCATCTCCTTTGAAGCCCGGCCACATCAAGGGAGCTCTGTAATGACAGCCACAGGGGGGGCCTCAGCTGACTCCCTGCTGTCTTGACAAACCATCAGCGATGGTACATGTCAAATTTTTTCCTTGAACCAAGTGCCAGCATATACAATTTTACGATTTGCCTCTGAGAAGTGGATGCCACTCGCCCATTCATTTTTATGGGTCCGTGAAAAAAATTTGACCGCATTTGGATAACTTATCTGACGTTTCTGATTTTTTTACATTATCATAATCCTATTTTGTGATTTTGTTAGTATCATTTGGTTTATTTTTGCAGAATCCAACATGGAGGGAGGAGAAGACCAGCTCAGCTTTTCTTTACTGGATTGTGTGTTAGACATGTTCCCCGGACATGCAGAATGTCAACAAATTCTGAATGACCTTGATGAAAAGCTAAAAGAAAATGCTCAGAGGTAATGAACGGTAATATTTAGCATTAATAGATTAATCTTAACCCATTTTTGTGGGTCAAGATATGCTTTAAATGTTGGTAATAAAATATCGCTATGCGAATAAGGTGGACCGCGCTCAGGGGTTCGTGTACTATGATAATGGACAGTGGGAGGCTAATGATAGCATACGATAAATGGTGCTTAAATCGCTACTTAATGCATACACCTGCTGTAGATGACATACGAGTCAAAATGTATTAGATGTACATGCCAGTGTCGGCTATGCAGAAGGTGCTTACTTGTGATTGCTGCGCTATTCCAGCGTCCTGAATGGACCCCGATCTGGAGTCCGCTGTGAGGTGAGATGCGGCGTCCGTGCAGGGCGGGGGGGTTGTTGAAGGAGGACTCGGCAGCTGTAGCGGTACCTGGGAGCCCCGGCCGAGGCGTCCCTGGCAACCGCGAGGAGAAAAAAGATGGCCGCTAGCGCCGGCTCACTGTTGCCTACAAAGTGACGTCACTAAGGTACGGAGCGGCGTTGGAGCCAAAAAGGTGGCGACAAACCAACGCGTTTCGAAGGTGCTCGGCCTTCTTCGTCAGGGTTACCGCATGTCTATACCTAGGCTCCCTTTATACGCTGCAGATAAGATGGATCCCCGCCCTCGGTCCGCCTCCACATGAAATTACCTCGGACAGCTAGAGTGTGTTCATGAGATGATGCGAGGGGCAACTAGAGTGTGTACATAGGATGATGCGAAGGGCAAGGCTCAGTATATATATGCCTGTATATGCCTATATATTTATATTTAATGCATCTAGGGTATGGCTGGTACAGGACCATAAAAACATTTGCAACCACATAGATAAGTGGTTACTGATAAAAACTACTTTATTAGAATTACATGGTAAAAACAAATAACCTCTGTTGCAAAAGCATAACGCTCGGGCACTTATAAAAACTAGCTATTAAAAAAGAGAAGAAGAAGCGGCTTGCTTGGAATAAAATCTATATACACATGTAAATGTGTAAATTATGCTAAAAAGAGGGTACTGCTGTGACTGTACGAGGATAACTGCGACAAGGGTGTATCCCTATTATAGGAATGGGATGAGGTGGTGTCCCCTAAATTTCAATGTATATCCCTATTACGGGGATGAACAGGGGTAAACACATGAATACCCTGGCAGTTGTGCGAAAAGGGAGGGGGGAAAAAAGGGGAGGGGTTGTTATAGAAGGGGTTAAAATAGAGGGATAAAAAGCTGGTATAGGGGTAGGTGAACTACCGCAAAGGGATAATTCCCCTGAGTTAGAATGTATAAAAATTAATTTAAAAACCATCCATTTTAGAGAGCATATAATTCTAACTCGTGATTAAGACCCCTCGGAGCTAGGCTATCCAGTGAAAATATCCATTGGGACTCGATCCTTGACATCTGTTTAAGGAAGTCCCCTTTTCTGGCATTCGGCTGGATTTTCTGGATGCCACAGAAAAATACGTCTTTTACTTTCTTCCCATGATGCTCCACAAAGTGCCGTGATAAGGGGTGTCCCATGTATCCCTTCTGGATGTTAGTGAGATGCTCCTTAATTCGTACCCTGAGTTCCCGCTTGGTTCGACCAACATATAATTTCTTACATGGGCACACGATAATATATATAACCCCCGTTGAGAAGCAGGAAATTTTATTTTTAATCTTGAAGGACTTGGTATTACTACTATCCATAAACTGGATTTGGCGGGTTTTCTTGAATGTTGTATTGATGCAGTTGAAACACCTACCGCAAGGTGTAAACCCCACGTCTGCACTTGGGGGAGCTCCAGTATGCTGTGTTGACTTGTTGAGGGCTAATTTGCTTGTTGGGGCAAGAAGATTGCCCAAGTTTTGGGCTTTCTTGAAAACGAACCTAGGGCGCGGTGGTAGAAACTCCCCCACCACTTTATCCCTTGACAGGATTGCCAAATGTTTGCGTATAATGCTCTGGAACCTCCTGTAACCTGTGTGAAATTGAGTCACAATTGGTAGATTTTTTATTTGTTCAGAAATACTGGCCATCTCCCCCACTGTGGGTTTATTCCCGCCTATTATTGAATCTCTTGGTGTGTCCCTTACTTCAGTTCTAGCTCTCTCCAGGGCGGTTAGGGAATACCCTTTCTCCATGAATTGCTGTTTCAGGTATTCTGATTCGTACTCATAGTCCTTTATGTTCGTGCAATTTCGTCGGACTCTGGTGAACTGGCCCTTGGGAATGTTATTGAGCCAGACTGGCAGGTGGCAACTAGTTAAATGGATGTAGCTATTCGCATCGACCTCCTTGCGATAGCATTTCGTATGCAATTGGCCTTCTTCAATGTATATGGTGAGGTCCAAGAAGTTAATACTACTAGAGCTTATAGTAGGCGTAAATTCGAGACCGAAGTCATTGTTATTAAGATTAGACAAAAATGTTTCCAGCGACTCACATGAGCCGTCCCAGATAATTATTACGTCGTCTATGAACCTACGCCATAGTATCAAGCCCTCATGTAGATGTCCGTTCTCATATATATGGGATGCCTCCCACTCCGCTACATATATGTTTGCGAAACTGGGCGCAAAACGCGTGCCCATCGCGGTCCCCCATGTTTGCAGAAAGAAACCGTCCTCATACATGAAGTAGTTGTGTTTAGTGATGAAGGTGATTCCTTCCTGGATGAACCGGATCTGATTTTCTTGATAAATTCCCAGTTTCTGGAGGAAAACACCCGCCGCTAGACACCCTTTTTCTTGGTTAATCACAGTGTATAGGGATTTTATATCCAGGGTTGCTAGCATGTATTATGGTTTCCAAGAAATTGTGCTTAGAACCTGTAGCACGTGTCCTGTGTCCTTCAGATATGCTGGGATGAGCGACATGCATTTCTGCAAATGAGTATCCACATATCGGGATAGATTTGCCGTCAGGCTATCTATCCCGGAAATAATTGGTCTTCCCGGTGGTTTCGTTTTGCTCTTGTGTAGCTTTGGTATATGGTAGAACACGGCTATACTTGGGTTTTCCCTATACACAAACTGGTATTCTTTTTTATTAAGGATACCCTGAGTTTTTCCCCTCATGCATAAAACCTTAAGTTTGCTGACATAGTGTGGGGTTGGGTCTCCTAGTAGTTTCTTGTATGTCGTTCCATCACTCAGAATTCTCTCAGCTTCCTCCTGGTACATTGTGCGATTGAGGACCACAATCCCCCCTCCTTTGTCCGCTGGGCGAACAATGATGTCATTATTGGTCTGGAGCATTTTCAAGGACTTTCTCTCTTTCTGATTCAGATTATGAGAGGCATATGTGGACCCTTGCTTCTTGTGATGTAATTTCCTAATATCTGCTGTTACCAGCGTTTCGAATGTGTGAAACGCATTGGAGTATTCCTGTACCAGGTTAAACGTAGAGGGGTTAGCCAGTGATGTGTGAACGAACTTGGATGGAGCCTGGGTGTTATTTCTAATTCTGGCCTGTTCTTTTTTCATGAAGAACTTCTTCAACGCTAAATTGCGTAAGTACTTTTTCGTGCTTGCATATAGGTTAAATGGTCTGGCTGAGTTTGTAGGGGCAAACTTCAATCCTCTTTGCAGCAGGGCAGTCTCTACGTCCGTCAACTGATATGAACTAAGGTTGTGGATTTCCTGGGTCTCTCGAGATGAATTTATTTTCTTTTTGGAGAGTTGCCTGCCTCTCTTGCCTCTTTTGGTTTTTTGTTGTTTCCTACCCGAAAAAAATCCCGATTCAGGAGTGTGGTTGGATTATTTGCTTTTCTCTTCTGAGCTGGGCCTGAGATTTTCTTACTGTTGTTGATGATTACACTTTTGCTCTTACTGATCATATTGCAACCCGTGTTATTATCAGTTTTGCTTGTTTTACTTACTGCTGGAGTTAGAATCCTAGCCGGGAGGAAGGTCTTAATATTCCTCTGTGTCTCCCTACTTATCCTTTTTGTGTGGAGAATTGTTGGTGCTGGGGTAGTACTAGAACAAACTGGTGTCCCTTCTTCCTGGTCCAACTCTCCACATCTCATAAGGGGGGAATATCTATTGGTATCTTGGGTAGATAGGGAGATAGGGATGCTTCTGCCCACGCACGGGCTTGAATGTGCCTCAGATGGTGTATCCAAATATACCGAAAACTCCAAGGTTCTATCTGGACTATGTGGTTTGTATGTCCCGCCCACCTCGGACGTTTCATAATCCAATAGATGAGTAGAGTGGGGTTGGTCCCTTCTGCGTACCGGCGTATATTGTGTAGAGTTTGAGTTGGCACACGAGAGGTTGATTGAAATGTCCCTCTCCTCTTGGATATCCGCAGAATTATACTCATCCAGAATAACTAATTCGCTCGTGTATTCCCTAACCGCCCTGGAGAGAGCTAGAACTGAAGTAAGGGACACACCAAGAGATTCAATAATAGGCGGGAATAAACCCACAGTGGGGGAGATGGCCAGTATTTCTGAACAAATAAAAAATCTACCAATTGTGACTCAATTTCACACAGGTTACAGGAGGTTCCAGAGCATTATACGCAAACATTGGGCAATCCTGTCAAGGGATAAAGTGGTGGGGGAGTTTCTACCACCGCGCCCTAGGTTCGTTTTCAAGAAAGCCCAAAACTTGGGCAATCTTCTTGCCCCAACAAGCAAATTAGCCCTCAACAAGTCAACACAGCATACTGGAGCTCCCCCAAGTGCAGACGTGGGGTTTACACCTTGCGGTAGGTGTTTCAACTGCATCAATACAACATTCAAGAAAACCCGCCAAATCCAGTTTATGGATAGTAGTAATACCAAGTCCTTCAAGATTAAAAATAAAATTTCCTGCTTCTCAACGGGGGTTATATATATTATCGTGTGCCCATGTAAGAAATTATATGTTGGTCGAACCAAGCGGGAACTCAGGGTACGAATTAAGGAGCATCTCACTAACATCCAGAAGGGATACATGGGACACCCCTTATCACGGCACTTTGTGGAGCATCATGGGAAGAAAGTAAAAGACGTATTTTTCTGTGGCATCCAGAAAATCCAGCCGAATGCCAGAAAAGGGGACTTCCTTAAACAGATGTCAAGGATCGAGTCCCAATGGATATTTTCACTGGATAGCCTAGCTCCGAGGGGTCTTAATCACGAGTTAGAATTATATGCTCTCTAAAATGGATGGTTTTTAAATTAATTTTTATACATTCTAACTCAGGGGAATTATCCCTTTGCGGTAGTTCACCTACCCCTATACCAGCTTTTTATCCCTCTATTTTAACCCCTTCTATAACAACCCCTCCCCTTTTTTCCCCCCTCCCTTTTCGCACAACTGCCAGGGTATTCATGTGTTTACCCCTGTTCATCCCCGTAATAGGGATATACATTGAAATTTAGGGGACACCACCTCATCCCATTCCTATAATAGGGATACACCCTTGTCGCAGTTATCCTCGTACAGTCACAGCAGTACCCTCTTTTTAGCATAATTTACACATTTACATGTGTATATAGATTTTATTCCAAGCAAGCCGCTTCTTCTTCTCTTTTTTAATAGCTAGTTTTTATAAGTGCCCGAGCGTTATGCTTTTGCAACAGAGGTTATTTGTTTTTACCATGTAATTCTAATAAAGTAGTTTTTATCAGTAACCACTTATCTATGTGGTTGCAAATGTTTTTATGGTCCTGTACCAGCCATACCCTAGATGCATTAAATATAAATATATAGGCATATACAGGCATATATATACTGAGCCTTGCCCTTCGCATCATCCTGTGTACACACTCTAGTTGCCCCTCGCATCATCTCATGAACACACTCTAGCTGTCCGAGGTAATTTCATGTGGAGGCGGACCGAGGGCGGGGATCCATCTTATCTGCAGCGTATAAAGGGAGCCTAGGTATAGACATGCGGTAACCCTGACGAAGAAGGCCGAGCACCTTCGAAACGCGTTGGTTTGTCGCCACCTTTTTGGCTCCAACGCCGCTCCGTACCTTAGTGACGTCACTTTGTAGGCAACAGTGAGCCGGCGCTAGCGGCCATCTTTTTTCTCCTCGCGGTTGCCAGGGACGCCTCGGCCGGGGCTCCCAGGTACCGCTACAGCTGCCGAGTCCTCCTTCAACAACCCCCCCGCCCTGCACGGACGCCGCATCTCACCTCACAGCGGACTCCAGATCGGGGTCCATTCAGGACGCTGGAATAGCGCAGCAATCACAAGTAAGCACCTTCTGCATAGCCGACACTGGCATGTACATCTAATACATTTTGACTCGTATGTCATCTACAGCAGGTGTATGCATTAAGTAGCGATTTAAGCACCATTTATCGTATGCTATCATTAGCCTCCCACTGTCCATTATCATAGTACACGAACCCCTGAGCGCGGTCCACCTTATTCGCATAGCGATATTTTATTACCTACATTTCCTTCCCAGGATAGGCACAGATCCTGGGTGGTTCCAGCAGCTAGGGGTATTCCATTCCACTGCCCACTCTCCCTGCCACCAACTTGTGTTCCCCCCCCCCCCCCCCTTGTGGCGAGCGCCATAGTGTGTACAGTTCTCTCTTGCTTTAAATGTTTGTTGAATGTGGTTCTGACCACTTCGGTGGCCTTGGTCCAGCCTCATGTCATGGCTGTCAGGTGGTTGCACATGCATTATTTTTTGAAGAAAAAAAAAAAAATCCCCCAAAGTGTATTTTTTACAGGTATAAGTGGTAAGAAAAATAATACTTGTACAATTTAAACTATTCCTTCTTACAATTTTACACTGACCGACACTTGTTACTCTGTACCACTTCTCAGCAGTCTACTGTTATCATCACAGACACGTTTACTGTGAAAGCATGAGTGGGTGCCACACATGTGCAAGATGGGAATATTCCTTTAACGAAATCGGGTGATTTATGAAGATCTCAACCTGTAAATGTCTCGTCCTATGCCATATTAATGGGAGGCTGCTTGACAGTGTCTGACTGGGGAACATTGGGCCCACACAAGAACTTAATTCTGAGGGCCCACATTTCATCTGTGCAAAACTAATGTGCATTATTATTAAGGTTTTTTTGGGGGGGACCAGGAGTAATTTTCGTCAGGGAGTGTATCTCACGGTATTTCTGTAAGGCACAATATCAGGATTCGGCTCTGCTTGCCGGTTTGATTATTTGAGATTTGCATACTTGTGCTCTTTCCAACTAGCTAATCCTCCTGCTTCTCTGAATGTTAATGGTAAAGCATTGATAGATGCAGTATAAAAGTTAGTCAGCATATGAGTGATCACGCGACGACTGATGAAACTGGCAAGCAGAGCCAAGTGTACACCTTGCTAGGATTCGGCATAATATAATCAGAAGAATATTATCCTTTTCCTGGAAAACATCTTTAATTAGCCCAGAGAAACCGCTGAGTGTTTTAACCGATTACGATACACCTTTCATGGCTTCCTTTGCATATGTGCACCTCGCACAGATAGTATGCTATCATCACCATGTATCCAAGCACATAAGTCCTATTGCCCAGAGGCTCCAGTTCAAAACCCTAACTATGACATACAAAGCATCCACAACCTGTCTCCTCCATACATCTGTGACCTCGTCTCCCGGTACTTGCCTACACGCAACCTCCGATCCTCTCAGGACCTCCTTCTCTACTCCCCTCTCATCTCTTCTTCCCACAACCGCATCCAAGACTTCTCCCATGCTTCCCCCATACTCTGGAACTCTCTACCCCAACACATCAGACTCTCGCCTACCATAGAAACCTTCAAAAAGAACCTGAAGACTCACCTCTTCCGACAAGCCTACAACCTGTAGTGATCCTCAGTCTACTGAACCACACGACCAGCTCTACCCTCTCCTTGTGTATCCTCACCCATCCCCTGTAGACTGATCCCTCACTGGCAGGGTCCTCTCTCCTTCTGTACTTGTGTGTGCCTTTTATTGCTCATGTTTATTGTACTTGTCTATGTATGCCCCTTTTCACATGTACAACGGAATGGAATAAATGGTCCTATAATAAAGCACAGTATGATGACCCAGTCACACTGTATAATGGTCCACAGCTCCCTATATGCAGTATGATGCCCCACAGCTCCCCTATATACAGTATGATGTCCCCCACAAACACCCCTATATACAGTATGATATCCCCAACATGTATTCCACCACACAAGCACAGTATGATGACTCAAGCACACTGTATAATGGTCCACAGCTCCCTATATACATACAGTATGATGCCTCACAGATCCCCTATATGCAGGATGATGTCCCCCACAAACTCCCCTATATACAGTATATCTCCACCATGTATACCACCACCCAAGCACACTGGTTCACAGCCTCCCATATATAGCATGATGTCCCCAAAGCTTGCAATATACAGTATGATGGTCCCCACAGCTCTCCATACAGTTACAACAGATCCCCTGAATACAATATGATGTCTCTACAGCGCCCTACATACAGCATTATGGCCCCTCAGCTCCTTACACACAGTTTGATGGCCCCCACAGCTCCTCATACATAGTATGATGGCCCCTACAGCTCCCTATAACATGGTATGATGACCTATTCACATTTTAATGCAATTATACCAAATGCAGTACGGTATACTGTATTCAGCTCCACTATATAACGTGTGGTGACTCCACTGCTCCCTTATGTACAGCGTGGGTCCCCACAGCTCCCCATATGCAATATCGGTACCCTCTCACTCTGGGGCCCCGTAGTAGCCCTGAGGTCTGCCCTAATGTCTGAAGGTGAGGCCAAGGTTCACCGGATTCTCCGGTCCTCTGGTCGGCCTGTCTGACACTGTTACTTGATATTGCCATCTAAAATATATATATATATATATATATATATATATATATATATATATATATATATATATATATATATATATATATATATTTTACCAGTATGTAATACCTGCAAGTTGGCACCTTAAGAAGAAGTTTTCTGTGAGCACTGATGTAATGAAAACTATATGTCCTACGATTCCTTGCTTTCAAACGGCAGTGGCGTGTGGGTAACACAGCAGGAAGACTGCATGGTATGAGAGAACTAGTCCTCTAGTGATAATCTCCTTCTAGTAAAACACTAATTTGATTGAAACGATCACAAGCAGCCTAATAGCTGACAGTTTACTGGAATCAGGGTCTCAGTCCCTACAACATGCTGCTCTCAGATTACATTGCAAAAACCTGGTGACAGATTTCCCTATAAGCCTCATTATCTTTTTTTTTTTTTCCTTAAGAAAAATTATCTTCTTGTTCAAATGATGTATCTGCCCAAAATTTAATGGGGCAGTCCACTTTTAGGATATTGATAACCTACTCTGAGGATCATTGATGCCACTGCTCCAGCCCTGTCAAACTGAGTAGTGGACAAATGCTTGAATAAATTTCCCCATACACTTTTCTTGCCTATGTCCCCCATAAAGGCAAGGCTCATTAAAGTGTTGATATTGATTTTTAGGATCACTGCTTCCAATAGGTGGCGCAAGAGTTCTAGTCCTTTTCCTCTCTGAAGAGACAATTTGCATATTTAATTTCCCAGAGGAGCATGCATGGCTTATAAGTCTCCTCACTCTGACATGCCGGGCCTGGCTTGTCACTCTCCATAAGGAGAAACATTACCCCTTAAAACTACAATTCAGACAAATCTCCGGGGCATGTTTGGTAATGGGTGTGTATTAGTAGGGATATATTTTTGGCCACAATACAGCTTTTGAAATATAATTTTAAAGGTTGGATAACCTGTTTGAAACGGCAAACAATGGGCTGAATAAAGAAGAATTTCCACATTAGGTTCACACCCAACGAAAAAGATATGGCATCTAGAAAACAGGTTATCCACTCAGTAGGCTTATATTTTACTCTGCCCAATATCTCTAAATAATTCAGCTGCTCGTTTCCCCGTAGGTTATACCGATCATTTCATATAACTAAACAGCTCAATAATCTGTATTAAAATAGGCTTGTTGTCAGGAGCATTCGATAGCTGCGGTTGAATAGCAATCTCTGTGTTCAGAGCGTAAATGGTTATTTTCTCATTGTAGCTTACAGTAAATGGAATGAGTAATGAGCCTCCGTAGGACGCGGCATTATAATAACACGTAAGCCTGGCTATTCCTCTGCAATTTATTACCAGTCCTGTATGTATTGTTATGTATGACAAACACTTTATACGGTTTTATGTTAGGAGCCTCTTGCTATTACATGGACATGAGGTTTCATGACATTTTGTAGCCGTGTCCTGTCCATTTCCTTATCCAGGTTTTTTTTCCGTGGCCCCATGTATTACCATTCCCCTCGTCTTTTGGTGCAAATTGTACTTCTTCCACTGAAGAAACCAAACTTCGGTTGGTCTCTTGGCCTTGGCCTTCCCCCTATGTTGGTATGTCGGCCTTTAATTTTAAAGAGTCATTTTAAGTCCTTTACATGCTCCATTAAAAAATAAGGGTTTTATTGTTGTTTTTTTCCATTTATACCATTTTATAGTTCATGTAATTTCCTAGACTCTGTTCCCCAAGGGCTCCACTTCAAGGCAAGCTTATCAGCCTTGAGTGGGCAAGCTGTGATTTCACCAGCTGTGCCATCCCGCTACATTTTTTTTGGCGTCAAGATCGAAATTATGATAGTGGTCACCGCCTCACTATCATTATCAAGACCAAAATTGTCAGTGGGCAGAGGCTACTTTGCCAGATGCCTTCTCGCCAGGACAAGGCTACAACTTAAGCCAATATGAAAGGTAGCCATTTATTGTGACAACGGTATGAGCTACTAGCACCAGCCAGTCCGGGCCCCAAGTTTTGAGTCGCCCTCAGGCTACTTATTTACAGCATTTCCATCCTTTCCACAAAACTTGAAGAAAAGTGTAGTCTTGTTGCTTTACCTCCCATAGCACTGTTTTTCTTCTCTGAAAACATGTGAAGGGTACAGCATTTGCGTGATGCACCCACTGGGTGTCAATGCCAGGAGACCGGAAGGTGAATGGTGCTGCAGCAGGAGGTTTTGTTTTTTTTTAACACCTTCTAAAGGGTTGGTGAAGGCGTTTTCCAGAAACAAAAATAAATAAGAAAAGTAAATTATTACACTGACATTAACCTATACTAGAGCTATGTTATTAGGACGCAATATAGCATGAGCATTTGCAGTAAGAACCCACTCCATTGATGTGCAAGAATATGTCCTTACAGTGGATATTCTGATCTAGTACATGAGATACCAAGATGCTGAGGTAAATAGTCTGCTGACACTGCTATCCACCCTGCCTTTCTGGTCTAATACTGGAGATACCAAGATGCTGAGGTAAATAGTCTGCTGACACTGCTGTCCACCCTGCCTTTCTGGTCTAATACTGGAGATACCAAGATGCTGAGGTAATAGTCTGCTCACACTGCTGTCCACCCTGTCTTTCTGGTCTAAAACTGGAGATACCAGGGGGCTAAGGCAAGAAGAGGCTGCTCACACTGCTGTCCGCCCTGTCTTTCTGGTCTAATACTGGAGATACCAGGGGGCTAAGGCAAGAAGAGGCTGCTCACACTGCTGTCCACCCTGTCTTTCTGGTCTAATACTGGAGATACCAGGGGGCTGATGCAAGAAGAGGCTGCTCACACTGCTGTCCACCCTGTCTTTCTGACCTAATACTGGAGATACCTGGGATGCTGATGCAAGAAGAGGCTGCTCACACTGCTGTCCACCATATCTTTCTGATCTGATACTGGAGATATCAGGATTTTCTTTTTATGAGTTGGTGGTTCTTTATTATTTAATATTGTGCCAGCATGATAACTGCTGAAACTACCTGTTCCTCACCTCCCATCATGCACTGCTCTTCTATGATATGTATTTATGCAGTAAGACAGAAGAGAGGAGCAGAGACAATAATAATCCCCTGCTTCCTGTAATTCGTCTGTCACTGATCCTAGAGACTGATTCCACTTGACAACAGGCAGTGGACAAGAAGTTAGACAAAAGCGAGACGCTTGATTATCAGCGCTTTTGAGAGATTTTTTTTGTGGTAAGAAAACCTAAAGTGATTTGCAGATTGCGAAGCTATTACTTTTTATATCAAGTTGTCTGAAAGTACAATGTCCAAATAAGCAAATTCATGTATAAGTGATAGATGTGTTAATTTCCATTTGATATGTTACATACTAATGCCACAGAAAGTTTTGAAAATATTTATAAAAAATTCAATGTAATTCCACACTAACATTTGTATTTTTATTACACTCCAGCCTTTAATTTTAATATCAAGGCAAATTTCCTAAGTATTAGGAATTTTTTTCTTTACTTTTTATCCACTATTCATGGAGTGTTGTCTTTGGCCAGCATCCAGATTTCGATGTCAGAGATTAGTTTTAGTCCATTGGTAATTGAATCAGATTTATGTAGGTTACCACAAGAAAGGCCGGCACCATCCAGCGCAGTGTGATCGGTTAGGTTTCACTGATTGAGACACTTCATGATACCACAATAGACGTTTTTCATACCGAATCCCTAGAGCCAAGGTGTATGGATGGAGCATCGCATTTCGCAGTCCTGAGAAGAGTTTACACAAGTTAAGAAGATACATGCCAATCTTTTGTCATTCTCAGAGCTACTGCTCACAATTGGGGCTGTCCCATCAGAGATCTGAATGGGCCGCAGGCAGGGAGGTATTCTTTCTCATGAAAGTGCTCAGCCTTCATGAAAAGCCTGTTTGATAATGAGAAGATATTCGTTTCACTACACTCCATTTTAAACTCACTCATGCTTGGAGTTTTCTTGAAAAGGTCTTTTCTTTACCTTCTCTATGGTGTTTTCCAGCCCACCCAGCCTTCATTCATTTTGGAGAGACCTACACACTGATCTTAAAGTGCATCTCCAGCAATCATATTGAAGGATATTTGTGGTATTTATTTTCAGTTTTTGCTTTTGCTCTGTTAAAATCTGGAATAATTGGATAATTTTTTTGCTTCAATTGTAGTACCCGTTTTTTATTCCTAGTGTTTTTTAGGGTTCTGTTCTTGAAACTTTAAATGGGATATTTGCTTATATGTTTATAAACAAAATATAATTTGCTTATTTATTTGTTTTGTTTTTGGTGTTGTTTTTATCTTAAAGGGAATCTGTCACCCCAAAAATCGTATATGAGCTAAGGCCACCGGCATCAGGGCTTATCTACAGCATTCTGTAATGCTGTAGATAAGCCCCCAATGTAACCTGAAAAGTAAGAAAAATAGGTTATATTATACTTACCCAGGGGCGGTCCTGGTTCGTTTCGGGTCCGATGGGTGTCGCGGTCCGGGTCTGGTGCCTCCTATCTTCATACGATGACGTCCTCTTCTTGTCTTCCTGCCGCGGGCAGAGCAAAGTCCCGGGTCCTGAGCACTGCAGTACTTTGCTTTGCCCTCAACAGGGCAGACAAAGTACGCCTGCGCCAGAGCCGTGGCAGGAAGACAAGAAGAGGATATCATCGTATGAAGATAGGAGGCGCCAGACCCGAAACGAACTGGGACCACCCCTGGGTGAGTATAATATAACCTGTTTTTCTTATCTTTCAGGTTACATCGGGGACTTATCTACAGCATTACAGAATGCTGTAGATAAGCCCCTGATGCCGGTGGGCTTAGCTCAGATACGATTTTTGGGGTGACAGGTTCCCTTTAACCTTTTATCCACATTTGTTTCCTCTAAACTAAAACAGATTTTTTTTCCCATTAAAATCAAAGTACCAATTACACACATGCATTTGGAGCTCATTTTACAAGACATTCACTCGCTCCTTTGTGGCAAAATTAAATTCTTATAGTTCTTAAATTTCTAATATTGATAAAAGTAAGCTGAATAGAGAGACAAAATATCTCTTACTAATATGGACTAGTTCTCTTTAGAAAAGCATAATACACAAATCAGTCAATCCAAACCCAGTCATCTTTTCTTTAATTCTGACAAAATTAAGATGTCTTTTTGGAGTGGACTGGATCAAGACCACCTTATAAAAAGAAAAATTGACACACTGGCTTTTTTGTTACTTGGCAAACCTTTACTGATACTCTTACATAACGGTTGCCAGTATGCTGAATATGTATCAGAACTACATTATAGTTGTACACTTATTATTCTCACTTAATTAAAAATGATCAGGGCAGCTCAGTGGTTAGCATAGCAGCCACTGGGGTCCTGGGTTCTCCCACCAAGGGCAACATCTTCAAGGAGTTTGTATGTTCTCCCCGTGTTTTCCCGTTTTCCTCCCACCCTTCAAAGACATATTGATAGGTAATCGAGATTGTGAGCCCCAATGTGGACAGTGATGATGTCTGTAAAGCGATGTAGAATAGATGGCGCTATGTAAGTTAGTAAAATAAATATTTACAGCAAAAGTCATTTCATGGATCATTGTTTCTCGATGAGGCCTTTTTCGATTGGATAATTTTTAAAGGGAATCTGTCAGCAGGATTTCACACTCCAAAACATTTATATGTGCATGTAGATCTTTCAAAGACAAGTCCAGCAATACCTTTTACATGGTCAAGTCCGTTCCTCTATTACAGAGAAATCAGCATTTGAATTGATAGGCAAATTAATCTGAAGCCTTTGACACTCCAGCTCTATTCCTCGCTAGTGTTGAGCGATACCTTCCGATATCGGAAAGTATCGGTATCGGATTGGATCGGCCGATATTCAAAAAATATCGGATATCGCCGATACCGATACCAATGCAAGTCAATGGGACCAAAATATCGTAATTAAAATAAACCCTTTCTTTCCTTGTAGGTTCATTCTACATGAAGGAAAACAACTAAGAATAATGTAGGATGTATTGGGGAAGGTAGCGGAGACATTAAAGGCATATAGATTTAGCCCAATCAAATAGAATAGCAGGATTTTTTTTTTTTTTTAAGACGTTCGGAGTTACAAAGATATTGACTATGGTAAGATTTTTTTTATTTTTTCAGATATTGATGTTTCACTACTTCCATGCCCTTTACCTTCTTTTTTACTTCTCCCACACTTTCTTCTTCATCATCCTCAGCAGCAGCATCTTTGACATCAACTTCTTCTTCACCTTATTCATCTTCTTCTTCATCTTCTACGTATTATTTTTTGTTACATTCTTCATATTCTTTTTATTAAACTATTATTCTTCTTCATATTCTACTTCTTCATCATATTCTTATTTGTGACAGGCATTCCTGTAGTTATCTATAAAAGTTTGAAGATTACACCTTACGTTCTGCCTGTCACAAAAGAGTTACAACAGGATTTGTCCGCGTTCAGTTAGGCCTGCAGCAGCAGGCTTTTTCCAGGGGCACCACGAGGAGGAACGGACTCACCCCCATACACTGCTTAGTCTTCGTCTGCTTATAATTTAGATAATATCATTTGCTCTGATGTTTATGGAGCGCCCCCACTGCCGCAGGGCCGAGGGGTACCCGGTACCGGGCCTCTCTGTCTCAGTTCTGGGGTTGTCACGGTGGCTAGACCCGGCCCGTGACCCTGCTGAGGGGCGTCCAATGAAGGTGGAGAGTGATGCTGTTGTGGTGTGGTGCCGGTCGCAGTAAATAACAAGGACACCAGGTTGCAGTCTCTTTACCTCTTTACTGAAGGCTCCAGGATCCTCAGTCCGGAATACGGTTAACCGGGCTGCGTGAGTCCGGCCGGTCTGATGGCACCTCCAGAGTTTCCTTTGCAGGTGGAAATCTGTGCCTACCTTCTAGCGCTTGTTGTGTTGTGGTCCTTCCCTGCTGTGCTTACGGGATAGTCCTCACAACTGTTGTGTCTGTTTCTGAAGTTCCCTCACAACTCGATTATGATGTTCTTCTTCGTCCTCCCAGATGATATGGCTAGGACGCACCCGTATGATGGGTAGGCTCGGAGGTCTTCTGGGACCCTAGAGTCGCCCCTCTCCAGATGTTGCCCCCTGTGTCTGCTTAGGTGATTTTGGGTGAGACAGCCCGCCTAGAACTGACTGTCCTGCCGTAGGTTTGAAGTAAGGCCTGGAGCTCAATACTTCCTCGGCGTTCCGGCCACCGGCTACGCGCCTCAGTAGGATGTTGCCTCGTCTTACAGCACGACTCCTACTGGTGATTCTCCTTGTTGCGTTGATCTCGTTTCTCACTCGGCACAATAAACCTCGCTTCTTGTCCTTTCTTGGGGTACCGCCGCAATGAAGTGCAGGCGCGGTCCTGTAACGTTCTTTCTGTTCGCTAGGCCTCTGTCAGGATCCCACCCCTGACAGGGACCCCCCTGAATCTTCCCCTGCAACACCCTCTGCCACAGGATGTTGACTGTTTCCAACCCAGTCAGCTTCTGACTAACTTCCTATCTAACCCCCAGTTTTACCAGATTGTGAGGAGTGGCCTAATACATAGCACCCTTAGCTCCCCCTGGAGGCCAGACTGTGAAGTGTATTGGTGTCTGTGATACCTGGTCAGGTGAACTCCTTCAGTGCCATCAGACGTATCATAGCCCCCCTTAGCGGCGGAGCATCAGTACTGCAACGACCAGGACTCTGGGGCGCTGCACTTAGTCTTATGCTTAATGTTATTCTGCTCTTTGTTCTGCAGCCTCTTGTTTTTCTGCTTCTCGGTCTTCCGGGTCGTCGTCTTTAGGGTCTTGAACTTGGAAATGTAGCAGAAAGTACAAGAAGGCTGAGAAAATGCAGAGAACCAGCTGATGGATCCAGAACTCGGATGGCTACCTGAAGGTCCAAGAGCCAATGGAACTACCGAGGACCAGCTGACGTTACTGGAACCCGGTTACTAAGCAGGAAGTACCCGTGCCAGAAAGCACTACCAAGGACCACCTGACGTTGGTGGAACTCGGATACCCAGAAGGAGGCACCTAAGCCAAAGGCTCTGCCCGAAACCAGCTGACGGTACTGGAACCAGGATGGGGAGCAGAAGGTACAAGAGCAAAAGACACTGCCGAGAATCAGCTGACGGTACTGGAACCCGGATGGGTAGCCGAAGGTCCAAGAGCCAATGGAACTACCGAGGACCAGCTGACGTTACTGGAACCCGGTTACTAAGCAGGAGGTACCTGTGCCAGAAAGCACTACCAAGGACCACCTGACGTTGGTGGAACTCGGATACCCAGAAGGAGGCACCTAAGCCAAAGGCTCTGCCCTGAACCAGCTGACGGTACTGGAACCAGGGGGACCTATTCAAGATTGTCTTCCTAGAGCCCCAACTAGCGGTGTTGGAGCCAAGGGTCAGCAGGGGGAGCAGAGCGTAGGCCGAAGCCTGCACTAGAGGCAGCTTAGTGTCTGTTGTGTCTGCATGGCATTTGCAGGACACGTTGCCGGCTACATAGCAGGGGAACAGCTGGCGTTACTGAACCCCACTGACACAGTGGCGAGTGTATTTCTCTGTGCAGCCATCACTTACGAGCACCAACTGGCGGTGTTAGAGCCCAGGGAATCAAGGAGGAGTAGAGTGTAGGCCAAAGCCTGCACTGAAGGCAGCTTAGTGTCTGTTGTGTCTGCGTGGCATTTGCAGGACACGTTGCCGGCTACACAGCAGGGGAACAGCTGGCGTTACTGAACCACACTGACACATTGGCTGGTGTTTTTCTCTGTGCAGCCAGCACTTCCGGGCACCAACTGACGGTGTTAGAGCCCAGGGACAGCAGGAGGAGAGGGAGCAGAGTGTAGGCCGAAGCCTGCACTGGCGGCAGCTTTGTGTCTGCGTGGCGTTTGCAGGACACGATGCCGGCTACACAGCAGGGGAACAGCTGGCGTTACTGAACCCCAATAACAGAGGAGCAACTGTTGACTGTGCAGACAGCACTTCTGGACAGCAACTGGCGGTGTTGGAGCCCAGGGAATGCAGGAGAAGCAGAGTGTAGGCCGAGGCTTAATTGCAGCAAGTTGAAAGGGAACCTTTAACCCCCCCAGGCGTTTGTAGCTGTAAGAGCCACCTTGTGCAGCACAAATGATGCAAAAGGAAAAGGTGGCTCTTTTAATTATGCTCCTTGCAAACGCAGAACTAAACACTTATAAAATGTGTCCCCTGGTACCGTGAAACCGTCCCGGAGGTTGGACTTTCCTTCATAATGGGACGCAGCACAGCCATCATTCCTACCCCCTTGGTGCCGTGCGCCGCCTCCTCAGCGTTGTTTGAATCTGTCCCGTAGCCTGCGCTGTTATGTTATCCCTTGGCCATACGCAGTTAGCGCTGCCCGTCTTCTGACATCATTTGTTGTCAGGCTGGCTGCGCCTGCGCGGACGCGCTGCCCGAGATCCCACCTCGCAGTGTCGTCTAATGTAATCATACTGCAGGCCTGGGATCCATGGGCATGTGCAGTGCATATCTTTGCCTCTCACTCCCCTCCTTCCGGCTTCTTCAGACTGTGCGGCGTCACGGCCGTGGCATGCTATTAGGCATCAGCTGACGGCGCACATTCTGAAGAAGGCGGAGGGAGATGAGTGAGAGCCTGAGTTGAAGATATGCACTGCGCATGCCCATGGATCCCAGGCCCGCAGTGTGATTAAATCAGAAGAGACTGCGAGGTGGGATCTCGGGCAGCACGGCCGCACAGGCGCAGGCAGCCTGACAACAAATGATGTCAGAAGACGGGCAGCGATAACTGCGCATGGCCAAGGTTGAACATAACAGCGCAGGCTACGGGACAGATTCAAACAACGCTGAGGAGGCGGCGCACGGCACCAAGCGGGTAGGAATGACGGCTGTTCTGCGTCCCATTACGAAGGAAAGTCCCACCTCCGGGACGGTCTGACGGTATGAGGGGACACATTTTATATAAGTGTTAAGTTCTGCGTGCGCAAGGAGCTAAAGTAAAAGAGCTACCTTTTCCTTGTGCAGCATTACTGCTGCACAAGGTGGCTCTTTCAGTAACGAACACCTGGGGGGCGACAGGTTCCCTTAAATTTCAGTGGTTGTGTCAGCGTGGCGGTCTCAGGACACATTGCCGGCTACACAGCTGGGGATCAGCTGACGTTACTGAAACCCAATAACACTGGGTCGTATGTTTTGACTGTGCAGACGGCACTTCTGAGCATCAACTGGCGGTGTTGGAGTCCAGGGATTACAGTTCAGGTGGTAGAAACATGAACGCAACAGGAGACCTGGATACTGTAGACAACCAATTATTTAATCAGGAAGAGGAGTGGAAAATTCCTGCGAGATCCAGGCCTTGTTCATTTTCAGAAAAGTAAGCCGGTCAACGTTATCGGAGGATAGTCGCATGCGACGGTCTGTTAGTACACCACCTGCGGCACTAAAGACGCGTTCCGATAATACACTAGCAGCAGGGCAAGCCAGCGCCTCCAATGCATACTGGCTTAGCTCTGGCCATGTATCCAGCTTAGAGACCCAAAATTTGAAGGGGGAAGAGCCGTCTGGGAGTACAGTAAAAGGGCAAGACATGTACTCTGTCACCATTTGACGGAAACGTTGCCTCCTGCTGACTGGAGCGGTCTGTGATGGTGTAGACATGTGTGGCAGGCACACAAAACTGTGCCACAGTTGGGCCATACTGGTCTTGCCTTGTGCTGAGGCACTGCTTCTGCTCCCTCTTTGTGCAGAGCTTCCTCCACTGCCTCGACGCACTGAGCTGCTTTGTAAAGCACTAGCAGCACTGCTCTCATTTGGACTGGAGAAGATGATGGAATTCACCAGTGTGTCTTGGTACTCCCGCATTTTACGCTCCAGGTTCAACAAGGTTATGAGGCTTTGTAAGTTGTCCCGGTAGCAAGGATCTAGGAGGGTGTACACCCAATAATCAGCCGTGTTGAGAATGCGGGCGATGCGGCAGTCGTTTCTCAGGCACTGCAGCATGTAATCAGCCATGTGCTGCACACTGCCAACTGGCCAAGAAACGCTGTCCCCTGCTTGAGGCGTGATCTCTGCCTGCTCTGCATCACCCCACCCTCGCTCTACACACTGACTACTGGAGAATTGTGTAACTCCCTCCTCTGGACCGATGTCTTCCTCCTCCATTGACTCCTCCTCATCCTCCTCACAAAGTGTCCCCTGCCTAGGCCTTTGTGAGGAACCACGTAGCGCTGACTGTCCAGAAGCTGATGGAATTGGTGACTCCTCATCCTCCACCTCTTCCACAACATCATCCCTTAGCGCTTGCAGTGTTTGTTGAAGCAGGCAGATAAGGGGGACAGTCATGCTGACTAGTGCATCATCTGCACTCGCCATCCGCGTGAAATCATCGAAGGAACGCAAAACCTGGCAGACGTCCTTCATAGTGGCCCACTCAGTGGTTGTGAAGTCTGAACGGCGCGGAGTGCGATTTCTTTGCGCCTGATGCAGCTGGTACTCCATTACTGCTGGCTGCTGCTCACACAACCGCTGCAACATATGTAACGTGGAATTCCACCTGGTGGGTAGGTCACATATGATTTGATGTTCCAGAAGGCGGAATCGGCGCTGCAGAGCTGCAATGCGTGATCTTGCCATGCTGGAACGCCGCAAGTGAGCACACTCTAGGCGGACCTTGTGCAGCAGTGCATCAAGATCCGGATAGTCCCTCAAAAAACTCTGCACGACCAAGTTGAGCACATGTGCCAGACATGGGATGTGAGTGAGGTTGCCTAGGGCAAGAGCTGCCACCAGATTTCGGCCATTGTCACACACTATCATGCCAGGCTGGAGATTCGCTGGCACAAACCACACGTCGCTCTCCTGCTTGATGGCATTCCAGAGCTCCTGCGCTGTGTGGCTTCGATTCCCCAAAGAAATTAATTTCAAGATGGCCTGTTGACGTTTGGCCACGGCTGTGCTCATGTCGGTCGTAACAGGTAAACGTTCACGGGTCCATGTGGAGGTGGACTGTGACGGCTCCTGCAGCGATGATTCTGAGGAACTTGTGTATGAGGAGTCAATGCGTACAGACTGGATTCCTGCAATCCTTGGAGATGGCAGAACACGTCCTGCGCCACTCGCACGATCTGTACCCAGCTCAACAACATTAACCCAATGGGCAGTGAGGGAAATGTATTGCCCCTGTCCATGGTGACTGGTCCACACATCGGTGGTGAGGTGGACCTTGCTACTGACGGCGTTTTATATGTCCCTCCACATGCTTGTGCAGGGCAGGGATGGCTTGCCTGCTGAAATAAAAGCGGCTGGGCACATTGTATTGTGGGACTGCCAATGCCATCAAGTTACGGAAGCTGTCAGTCTCCACCAGCCTGAATGACAGCATTTCAAGGGACAGTAGTTTTGCAATGCCAGCATTCAGAGCCTGTGCTCGGGGGTGGTTTGCCGAGAATGGCCGCCTTTTCTCCCATGCCTGTGCTACCGATGGCTGTAGACTGGGCTGGGAGTGTGAGGATGACTGGGAATGTAGTGGAATTACACTGGGTCTCTGGACAACAGTGCCAGAGGTTCTTCCATGGCGATCCTGTGAGGAAGCCGAACCAGCTGTGTGTGAGCTGGAGGAAGAGGCAACAACACGAGCTGAAGAGGTGGTAGGTGCCGCTGTTGGTTGGCCTAGGTCTTCAGTGTGTTTTTGTAACTCCACCGCGTGCTTGGTCCGCACATGTTTCCACATATTTGTGGTATTGAGGTTGCTGACATTTTTCCCTCTTTTGACTTTCTGATGACACACCTTGCATTTGACAAAGCAAATGTCATCTGCAACTGTGTCAAAAAAGGACCAGGCACTGCAAGTCTTGGTTGCGCCCGTTTTGGCTTTTGGAAGAGGCATGCTCCTAACGGGTGCCGAAGTGGAGGCTACAGGAACCGCAGTCTTCCCCCTCCCTCTCCCTCTTTGGCCCGTTCGGGGAATCTCTTCCTCAGAGCTGCTCCCACCACCTTCCTGTAGCTCACGCCACAATGGGTCAAGGACCTCATCATCTACACTACCCTCTGCCACCAACTGCTTCTCCTGGGTAGTCTCGGCAGCACAGTACGCACCAGAAAGTGGCACCAGAAAGTGGCACCTGAGTCTCCTCATCAGATGCGTACTGCGGTGTGGTGACCGGAGGCACTGGCCCACCCGTCTCTTCAGAGTCAGAGAGACAAAGCAGTTGGGCATCACTGCATACCATACATTTCTCCAATGCTGCTTGGCTGGCCCCCTGTTTCCAAGCCAAGAGATTCAGAGAACAGAAGTAGAGATGGCTCCTGTCCTGGGCTCTCTGACTGCCTGGGCAATTTGGCAGGTGGTGAAGAGACGGATGGGTGCTCTCCAGTGCTCTGTGCCTGAGAGGATGTGGCACTAATTGAAGTCGATGCGTTAGCTGCCATCCATCCGACAACGGCTTCAATTTGTTCTTCACGCAGCAGCGGTGTACGGCGATCTCCTACAAAGCTGCGCATGAAGGACTGTTCTCTGCTGAAACTGGGTGATGATGAGTCACCGGTGCCCGCAGCAGGCACAGAATCCCCACTTCCTCTCCCTGCTCCACGCCCACGTGCCTTACTCCCTGCCTTCTTCATCTTGGTTGACTGATAAAAGATAAGCAGAATAGTACTAAGAGCTTAGTGTGCTTATTCCTGAACAGCTCCTAACGGGTATAAGAAACACTAATTTTCTAAAGTGTGGACTAGACTTTAATATGAGCTAATGTGGCCTACACAACTGTAAAGTGGTGTGTTTGGTGAACTTTATTAATTATTATTTTTTTTTTTGCAGAACTGAGTACAGAGTGAGCTGCACTCACACACAGACCATGCAGACAGCCGTGAATGGCGCTGCAAGGCCAAAACAAGCTCCTCTATATAATCCTATTTAGTGTTGTTCCACAATCCATCAGGATACGGAGGGAAAGCCACTAATAGGATAAATTTGAAAAAATGTGCAGCAGGCTGCACCAATTGAGAAACAGACAATGGAACGGTGTGAGGCAGTGACGCACTCTGAGCTGACTGCAATCGGCTGTGGCTGCGGACAGACTACAGAGCGATGTGCACTCACACAGCGACCGTGCAGACAGCCGTAAACGGCGCTGCAAGGCCAAAGAAAGCTGCTCTATGTAATCCTATGTAGTGTTTTTCCACAATTTAGCTGGATACGGATGGAAAGCCACTAATAGGAAATATTTGAAAAAATGTGCAGCAGGCTGCACTAATTGCAAAAAATGACAATGGATAAAACAGTATGAGGCAGTGACGCACTCTGAGCTGACTACAACCGGCTGTGGCTGCAGACAGACTACAGAGCGATGTGCACTCACACACACAGAGATCTTGCAGACAGCTGTGAACAGCGCTGCAAGGCAAAAGCAAGGATCTCACACAGCGGTTGCTAAATTAGCCTTGGTAAAGCACAATGAAGCAAATCGCTATCTCTAAACTGTCCCTCAGTCAGAACACAGCGTCCTGTCCCTAACTGAATTCACAGCAGAGTGAGCCCTAAATGGCGGCAGCGACTTTTATAGTGCATCATGACACCATTTCAGCAGCCAATCACAGCCATGGCAGTACTTCCATGCCCACCATGCAGAACAGGATATGCCCACACTTCTAATTATTCCTCATTGGCTGTATTCGGGCACTTTGAATTGTGTGAACTTCCAATTCCGGTATCCGATATACTGAAAATATCGGAACTCGGTATCGGAATTCCGATACCGCAAATATCGGCCAATACCCGATATTTGCGGTATCGGAATGCTCAACACTATTCCTCGCCCCTGCTTTACTGATTACCTCTATGATGTGTGACTTCAGGCAAAGGTAGGAGGAGCAAACTGACCGGCCATGTAAAGGTATTGCTGGACTTGTCTTTGAAGAGCTACATGCACATATGAATAGTTTGGAGTGTTAAATCCTGCTGACAGGATAAGACAATACATAAAACTATAAGGCTGGATTTGTAAGCACCAAAATTAAAGTATGCCAGTTCCATTCCATGATTTCCTTGCTTATAATTTTCAATCATTAGGGTTTGTTTAGGTGACACAGATTCTTTTCAGTGTACACTTTGCTGTAGGTCCACAATAAAATCTGTATGTGATATGTATGGATTTTTCTGTGGGTTTCACTCTTTGCTTTATGCAAATTGTCTCTTCAGAGAGAAAGAGGACTAGAACTCTAGTTCCACCTATTGGAAGCAGCAATCCTAACAGTCAATGTCGACCCTTTAATAAGCCTTGTCACATGACTTAGGATAAAAGCCAAACCAGAATCTCGGTTTGCAGACACTGTGTTTCGGGGTCCTGCCCCTCGTCAGTGCAAAGTGTGAGATCTGGTTTGGCTGTGTGAGCGGCGTCTGACCGATATCTTTGGTTTACAAATCTGAAACAAAATAAGCATGCTGCAGGTATTAAAATCCATACAAATGGATTTCTCATAACGCCTTTACTCGCATATTGCTGTACTGCAGATATTCTGTGCAAAAAGTCATGAATCTGAGTTTTGAGCATACCATATTTAAGTGAACCTGCCATTGGATTCTTGCTGTCCTGTCCGAACGATGGGCTTCCGGAATCAGACACCGACTGCATGATTGCTGCTCAATATGTTTTTAAGGTTGTGGCATTTTTCAGTAAACTTAATATGAAACGCCTGCCAGGGACTCTGACCCCGATTCAGCAAGACCATCGATTTTCTCACTGGCCGTGATGAGGGGGCATGTTGGAGTCTGACTCTCTTGGTTCATTAAAACCCCTTTTTTCTATTTGAGAGACTGGAGTAAGATTTTTAACATAAGAAACTTCACAGCTCCTCATGAATTAGATGAGCTGTGGTTTCAGGCCCCTGTCGTACCCTAGTCCTGCCCCAGCTCTGCCTAATTTGGCAGAAAACTCCAAAATTCGCAAATTTTTGGTGCATCTTTGAGTTACTCACAAATTATGCTACTTTTTAAAACAAATAATGCTAAAATTCTGGCAAAATAGCTTTGATGAATCATGGATTCTATGCCTTGGCTGAAAAGAGAATGCGACACTCTAGTCTGGTCAGATTTTATGACTTTTCTCAAACACACACTGCCTCTTACAGATCAGTTATACTGCCACTCATTGTAATAAGCTCCTACAATCTAATGTTTGAGAAAGGTCTTGTAAGCTGACCAGAATGTCACATTTTTGGATAGCTGACCAGTAAACGGAAGAACTATACCTTGCAATATGAAAGAGTGCCAAGCTTTTTTTTTATCTAGGTATGTCTTAGCTGACCATTTCGATGCAGTCTCCAAGTGACTTTTTCCCGCCCCATTGCAGTTGAGTGACAGGCCTCTCCTTATGTCTGGATGGGGACCGCAGATTAATCAGATCTCGCCCTAGTCGTCTTTTCAAAATTGGTGCAGCGTTTCAGAATACAGTAACCGTCTGCAATCACATAACCAGGCACTCAGTCTTGATCTCCATAGACAACAGGAATCAAATGACAGGTTCCCTCTAAAATCTCCACATGTATGAGATCTAAACTGCTTTACAATAGCCATCCGCATAGCATGTAGGCAACGTCTATAACACGGCTGTTACCACTATTGCTACGCTCAAGTACTTACACTTAGGCAGCCTACTGTTAAAATTCTTATTAGGGTTTTATTTCCCTTTTTTTTTTACACAGTTTTATTTAAAAAAATTTTTGCTCAACTTATGTTTTTTGTGGGATTTTATTTTAATTTATCTTCATTTTTGTGTGTTTATTTAGCATTGAAAAGTGTTTGGAAAACCCTCAACACGAAGTTCATAGTTTTGGCACTGCTGATATATTACCAAACATTGTGGACTGCTTCCAGTGGCCGAGAAATACGACATCCTGGAGATTGTATGATACCCCTCACACTGAAGTGATGATATTCCTCAAGGCTTTGGTAAAGTGAAAAATTAGTATTTTTAAAAATTTGTCTCACCTTTGTGATCCACAATTATTTCTAGAATGGGGGGTCTCCCAATCCTCCATTCGAGCTGGTAGTCAACCACCAGTGAGAAGAAAGGTGGCAGCTCATGCTGGATAAAACTGAGGAAATACTCTCAACCATATTCTAATCTTCCATGTCATATGAATGGAGAGAGCCGGAGTATGTGCTGCCACCTCTCCTCTCACGGATGGTTGGACACCAGCTTCGACAGGGGGACCCATGTTCTGGAGATAAGGAACTTAATCTATCGGATAATTATGTCATATCAAAAGAATATGCCATCAATGTCTTTTGTGGCATCCCCTTAATCATCTATTATGGAATGTCTTATCAAGTTGTAAGTAATCATTGTAACTAAGCATAAGGTGGAAGTTATGGAACCATCTCAATTTTTGAGATGAACACTTCCATTGGTAGTAGTGCTCGGCTGCATACGAGGTCAAGTAGTTGTATAAATACATTACATTAATAATCTCACTCTGATCCATAGTTACAGCTTATATTATAACCCAGAGCTGCATTCACAATTCTGCAGGCTTTGGTTATAAAATATCTCTGCTGATTTAGTGTCGGAACAGAGATTGGCTAGTGATTTCCATTCTGGTAAATGTGGCTTTTTCACCATTTAATTAACAGTAATCTGATATAGAAAATATTAACTGTCTCACTGCGTTATATGAGCTCAGCTAATTTATTTCATAATTTTTTATTACAATCTTGCTGACCGTTGTCATTACCAAACTCTTGATTAAGCTTTGAGCTAAAATGAAAGCTAAACTATAGATTATGTGCGAAATAAGTAATTCAATGTACTAATTTTTATATACTTTTATAAGTATAAACTTTAAATGATATTGAAAGATGGAGCTGACCTTTAAAGGAACACTAAACCTAGAAATTAATATTTGCTGTAAATGAAACAAGTACATTTGCTTTGATGGTTTTGTTACAAGCATTTTCTGCATGACTCCATGATCCCTGTACAGTCATGCTTGTATAAATCCTGCAGCGCACAGGGCTTAATCTCCTGCTGATTAGCTCCATGTTTGACTGCTGGTCCACCGAAGCCGTGCCCCTTACCCAAGAGGGAACTAATGTTTTGCAGAATGTGCACATTAGGGAAGTTTCTGCTGCAGCCAGTTGTCTTACAGCCATGCAAAGGAGAGTGAAGAGGAGAAGGGGAAACATTGATGATCTCCTGACACAGATTTAATTATATATGTCTCAGCTTTGAGACAAAATAGGATTAAAGAAAAGGATGAGATTAAAGGCTTTATTATTTTATCAGGGCCGAACATTTAGTTTAAGAAGGGGTTGTCCTAGTAGTGGACAATCCCTTTAAGGAAGCAGTTGTTAGGATATCTTTTTATTATTTTTTTTATTATTTTTATTTTCTGTGTTTAGTTTTATTTTTCAAAAAAGTTTAGCAGCGTTTTAGTAAGACTTAGTTTTCTTCAACCCATTACTTGCCAAATTAAAATTTTTACAAGTACGGATTTTTCAGAAAAGGGCATCCCAATATTCAATTAAAAATGACAATGACATGATTTCCTATTTTGAAAACATTCATTTTACAAACACAACACAAAAAATTAGACCTTATTATAAAAATTATAAAATCTTAGTTGCTAGAAGCAAAAGATTAGGCGTCCCAAACAAAGGACATTGGTAGATAATGGGTTAATGCCACCAGCCATGTGAAATTCCTTCTTCCACAAGACCATAAGGCACTATGGCAATGCCAGGTAGGCTAGGCTTAAATCCTAGAGCTGCAGACTTTGATAAGTGCACCTGGCTAGCTCTGCATATAAGCAGGCTAGGTGTTCATCTAAGTCAGTCTGCTGGGGAGGCTGAGCAGACTGGATGTGTCTTGAAGATGGAGAGAGACAGGCCAGAATCTCTTTGAGAGGAGTCTGCACAGGCCTTGTGCACCAACCTTCATTGCCTGTGTGAACACTACCTAAGGCCTTATGCCTACCAGAGTAAGTGAATCCCTACAGCGTGTAATAATTTCTCGTAGCAAATGTCATCCATATGTCATCCCAACGTATTGATAATGTCCCCCATTTTGATATCCCGTGTGTTTCCACGTGTGATTTATAACTGGCATCTACTATAGTTTCTCATGTTTTCTTGATACAATGCCCAATTGTTTAAAGATATCTGTTCTTATTGTAGCAACATTATCTGAAGAACCGTGAAAACCAGGAAGACTTGATTCTTCAGTTTCTGATGGACCTCCACAGTCGTTGCGGTATAACGTTTCCTTCATCTCCAAGTGGGAGCAGTTTTCAGTGCACGTCTCAGACTTCACTACATGCCATTGATGATGAGTCTTCCATGGATCTTCAAGCTTTATGGGATGATGTAAGACTGCATTTACGACGCCATCTAGTTGGAAAATTGCAAACCAGTTTTGACACCTGTAACAATCAACCTAGGATTAGTTTCAAAGCCCAGTGCTTGCAGCGCCTTCTCTTCCTTTATCCTGAGTCTGATGTCCTCGTTAAATATCAGAATATCCAACAGAATTTTGTTGTTGAGCTTCTCCATGACTTTAGTGAAAGGAAGATAGAAAGTGTACTTGGGGCATACCAGAAGGCTATTCCCAGGGTGTACTCCATGATAAAAGAAGATTTGTTTGTATTAAGCCGTGTTATAGACTCTTCATCAATAATTAAGTTTATCAATGAGACTTTCTTTGAAGCGATCACTGAGGAGATGAAAACCTTCTTTGATATACTTTATGAATCCAGCACAGAGGAGCGGGGTCTCCAGCCAGCGAGGCTAAACAAGAAACGGCATAAACAGAGGGTGCATGCCCTTGGTAAGTGGTTACAATACATAACTCTAGAAACTGAATTTGACAACTTGTTCTTCTTTGGACATCTTTGCACAGCAAAATTGAAATACAACATCTGTGAGGGCAATGCCAACTTCTGGTCACACAGGACCCAATTCATGAAGGTCTTTTTGCCATTTTTTTTGGCATAAAACACCTTCAAATGTCACAACATTTTAGCAAAACTCAAATTTGATGTAAAAATGACAAGTGTCTCAATTTTTTGCCAGTTTGGCCAGCTTCGCCAAGATGGGTAGAGCATGGAAAGTGGCGCCTAATTCATTTAGTTAATTAATTAAGCGATCCTTATTCTAGTGGTCTCACATCACATGATGGGAACTTACAGCGCAGGCGCCGGGGACGTTAATGAAGGCAGAGGAGGCGGCGCACAGTGGGGCCAAGAGATAGCTGGGAGGCGTTTGTGTCGGGGGGGAAAAGACGTGCCCCCCGGACAGACTAAAGGTATGACGGGCAAATTATAAAAAGTGATATTGCAGCGTTGGAAGAGACCCCCCCAAAATAAGAGCCACCTTGACAGAATGCAGCATTAGTGCTGCACAAGGTGGCTCTTTTAGTTAAAAATGCCAGGGGGGGTGACAGGTTCCCTTTAACCACAAAGTAAAAAAATATATATATATGTATCTAGTGAGCTGAGGAATAACCAGCTGTGCCAGCACGGATTCTTATTGATGTTACAAATACTTCATAATATACCTGTGACCAAATGGATACTACAATACTTGCAACATTGGCATTGTGCTGTATACAGTGATGAGAAGAAAGAATGGTGAGAATATTTTGTTGGAATTGTGTAATGTTTTTGCAAGTTTACAGTCAGTTAACCCCTTAACCCCCTGGCCATTTTCCAGTTTAGCTTTTTCTTTTTTTGCTCCCCTTCTTCCCAAAGCCATAACTTTTTTATTTTTCCGGCAATATGGCCATGTGAGGGCTTGTTTTTTGCGGGACGAGTTGTACTTTTGAATGACGTCAGTGGTTTTAACATATCACGTACTGAAAAACAGGAAAAAAATTCCAAGTGAAGTGCGGTGAAATTGCAAGAAAAGTGCAATCCCACAGTTTTATTAACCATGTTCACTAAATGCTAAAACTGACCTGCCATTATGATTTTCCAGGTCATTACGAGTTCACAGACACCAAACATGTCTAGGTTATTTTTTTATTTGTGCTGAAAAAAAATTCCAAAGTTTGTTAAGAAAAAATAAAATAAAATAAATTGCGTCATTTTCCAATACCCGTAGCGTCTCCATTTTTCGTGATCTCGGGCTGGGTGAGGGCTTATTTTTTGCGCGCCGAGCTGACATTTTTAAGGATACAATTTTAGGGCAGGTACAATCTTTTGCTTGCCCGTTATTGCATTTTAATGCAATGTTGGGGCGACCAAAAAAACGTAATTCTGGCGTTTTGACTTTTTTTTATCATTACGCCGTTTAACAATCAGATTCTTTTTTTTTTTTTTTTATTGATCGGGCGATTCTAATTACAGCGATACCAAATATGTGTATGTTTGATTTTTTTATTGCTTTATTTTGAATTTGGCTAAATGGGGGTGATTTGAGCTTATATTTTGTTTTTTATATTTTTAAAAACATTTTTTTTAACTGTTGGCATGCCTTAAGCAGATCGGCTCTGCTACATACAGGCAATGATCAGATCACCTGTATGTAGCAGAAATATATACCTAATAGGAATATACTCACCCTCGGACGCACCCTGCTTCTTTCCGGCAGCCTTCCTTCCTAAGAATGAGCGCGTGAAGAACCTTAGATGACGTCGCGGCTTGTGATTGGTCGCGTGACCGCCCGCGACGTCACCGCAGGTCATTCACGCGCTCATCCTTCGGAAGGAAGGCTGCCGTTTAGTACCAGGGCGCGTCCGAGGGTGAGTATATCAATATTTTTTATTTTGATTCTTTATTTAACACTTAAATATGGATTCCGATACCGATTCCCGATATCGCAAACATATCGGAACTCGGTATCGGAATTCCGATAGCAGATTCAGAAGATCGCCAACCTCATGGCCGACCCCACACAGGGGTCGGGTCGGGTTTCATGAAACCCGACTTTGCCAAAAGTCGGCGACTTCTGAAAATGGCCGACCCGTTTCGCTCAACCCTAGTTACTACTAGTCGCCAGGTTTTTGCTACCGCATTTGAGAGCAGCATGATGTAGGGGCAGAGACCCTGATTTCTTTACTAGATGCTGTAATTTTGATTAAAAGCGGTTTTCACTTCTGCAGATCTAGAAGTTTTGTACTGAGCTCTGTATAACCCCACCCACACCACTGATTCGCAGCTCTCTGTGTACACTGTGCGTAGGCAGAAAGCTGCCAATCATTGGAGGGAATGTGATTAGACTACATGGCCATGTGTTTTCTAGTCCTCTAGTGATAATCTGCTGATAAGTTATTTTGTCAAAACTACAGCAAGTAGCCCAGTAAATTATACAGCGCTTGAATCGGCATCATGCTGCTCGCAGAATAGATGGCAAAAAACCTTCGGTCTCATTCACACTAGTGTCATGGCTATTGTTTATGGCTTAAAGCGATGATGCTGTTTTGATCTTCATGCCAATCCATCTAAACACATAGGTGCCAATTCATGAAGTATGTTATACCAGGGAAAAAGGCCTTAAAAAGTCACAATTTTTTTGCACAACAATTTTACAACTTTTGGTGGTTTTATGTCATGTTCGGAAACGTTTTGGAAAGTGACGTACATTATAGCCGGAATGTGCTCCAGTATATAACCAGAGGTCATTTTCTAATCCTAGCATACAGGCAGCCAAACAAGGCATCACAGTCATAAAAGGGATTGTCCTCTGTCAGGCAAGGGGGCGCCAAAGTTTGGAAAATATCTGAAATAAACTCATCAGTTACTCAAATTTTTGGGGTCCACAGCCAATTCCTTGTTACTGATCCAGTCTCAGTAATTTGGCTGAAGCCATGACGTCACATCACCAGAGTGCGTTCCCGCTCAGGAACATAACTGAGCTTAGCGGCTCTTGCTGTCAGCCTTGGCACATCTGCTGAGCTCGGAGATTAGCTAGACATGCGCTGCTGCATGGCGCTGCAGCCAAATCACTGATACCGGAGCAGCACGGGAAGCCGGTGCTGGTCTCAGGGACGCCGAGTACCTGCTGAGTTTGTTATTTTAGATACTTTCACAAAGTAAATGTCGGAAGGATAAATTGCCTTCTGGTCTGTGCGGGCTCCAGTATTTTGAAAGACATAATTTAATTGCGTCACAGCTTAACGTAAATATGTCAGAGGGATAAACTTGTCACTTAGCTCACAGGTATCCCCCTATTCCTATTTCTCAATAAAACTTACTCTTTGTTTAAACTCCAATAAAAACCTTAATAACTTTAATACTTAGCATCATACCATCACCCAAAGAAGAAAAACAACCAGGGGGAGTGCCTACCCCTACACTGGCCTAGCTCAACCTACCTACCAGCGGAGGTTGGCACCCTGAACCTGCGCACTGGCGCCCCCGCTCCTCGATGGCTCTCCCTGCTCACCCTATTGGGTCCTATAATGGCAGGGAGTGAGGTAGATGGTGAATAGGTAGGTGAGAAAGAGGAGATATGTGTGTGCTTTTATATAGGTAGCTGGAGCAATTATAGTTAGCTTATTGCCCAGGCCAAATATTTTGATAATATTGGCAAAATGCTGTACTACAAAAACTACCGTAAGTAAAGATGGATATTGCTGATACCTAACTAGAAGATTATTCCATCTGTAACTAGCATCGCTCAGCTAAATGTTTGTAGTGTAATAAATGATGTCTTAAACCTACATATAACAAGGATATATAGAATATTCTTCTACACCCTCATAGATCTAAGCCTGAGCAGTGTGTACAGAGAAATATCCTACATACTTTACTATACCCTCTATGTGTAGAGATACCAATATGTGGCCACTAACGATTAGTTAGACCGCAGACTAACCATGTGAATATGTACAGTGGGGCAAAAAAGTATTTAGTCAGTCAGCAATAGTGCAAGTTCCACCACTTAAAAAGATGAGAGGCGTCTGTAATTTACATCATAGGTAGACCTCAACTATGGGAGACAAACTGAGAAAAAAAAATCCAGAAAATCACATTGTCTGGTTTTTTATCATTTTATTTGCATATTATGGTGGAAAATAAGTATTTGGTCAGAAACAAAATTTCATCTCAATACTTTGTAATATATCCTTTGTTGGCAATGACAGAGGTCAAACATTTTCTGTAAGTCTTCACAAGGTTGCCACACACTGTTGTTGGTATGTTGGCCCATTCCTCCATGCAGATCTCCTCTAGAGCAGTGATGTTTTTGGCTTTTCGCTTGGCAACACGGACTTTCAACTCCCTCCAAAGGTTTTCTATAGGGTTGAGATCTGGAGACTGGCTAGGCCACTCCAGGACCTTGAAATGCTTCTTACGAAGCCACTCCTTCGTTGCCCTGGCGGTGTGCTTTGGATCATTGTCATGTTGAAAGACCCAGCCACGTTTCATCTTCAATGCCCTTGCTGATGGAAGGAGGTTTGCACTCAAAATCTCACGATACATGGCCCCATTCTTTCTTTCATGTACCCGGATCAGTCGTCCTGGCCCCTTTGCAGAGAAACAGCCCCAAAGCATGATGTTTCCACCACCATGCTTTACAGTAGGTATGGTGTTTGATGGATGCAACTCAGTATTCTTTTTCCTCCAAACACGACAAGTTGTGTTTCTACCAAACAGTTCCAGTTTGGTTTCATCAGACCATAGGACATTCTCCCAAAACTCCTCTGGATCATCCAAATGCTCTCTAGCAAACTTCAGACGGGCCCGGACATGTACTGGCTTAAGCAGTGGGACACGTCTGGCACTGCAGGATCTGAGTCCATGGTGGCGTAGTGTGTTACTTATGGTAGGCCTTGTTACATTGGTCCCAGCTCTCTGCAGTTCATTCACTAGGTCCCCCCGCGTGGTTCTGGGATTTTTGCTCACCGTTCTTGTGATCATTCTGACCCCACGGGGTGGGATTTTGCGTGGAGCCCCAGATCGAGGGAGATTATCAGTGGTCTTGTATGTCTTCCATTTTCTAATTATTGCTCCCACTGTTGATTTCTTCACTCCAAGCTGGTTGGCTATTGCAGATTCAGTCTTCCCAGCCTGGTGCAGGGCTACAATTTTGTTTCTGGTGTCCTTTGACAGCTCTTTGGTCTTCACCATAGTGGAGTTTGGAGTCAGACTGTTTGAAGGTGTGCACAGGTGTCTTTTTATACTGATAACAAGTTTAAACAGGTGCCATTACTACAGGTAATGAGTGGAGGAAAGAGGAGACTCTTAAAGAAGAAGTTACAGGTCTGTGAGAGCCAGAAATCTTGATTGTTTGTTTCTGACCAAATACTTATTTTCCACCATAATATGCAAATAAAATGATAAAAAAACAGACAATGTGATTTTCTGGATTTTTGTTTCTCAGTTTGTCTCCCATAGTTGAGGTCTACCTATGATGTAAATTACAGACGCCTCTCATCTTTTTAAGTGGTGGAACTTGCACTATTGCTGACTGACTAAATACTTTTTTGCCCCACTGTACTTACTAGATGGTGGCCCGATTCTAACGCATCGGGTATTCTAGAATATGCATGTCCACGTAGTATATTGCCCAGCCACGTAGTATATTGCCCAGCCACGTAGTATATTGCCCAGCCACGTAGTATATTGGCCAGCCACGTAGTATATTGCCCATTCACGTAGTATATTGCCCAGCGACGTAGTATTTAGTATATTGCCCAGCGACGTAGTATATTGCTCAGCGCTGTAGTATATTGCCCAGTTACGTAGTATATTGCCCAGCGACGTAGTATATTGCCCAGTCACGTAGTATACTGCCCAGTTACATAGTATATTGCTCAGTGACGTAGTATACAGCACAGAGCCACGTAGTATATTGCACAGCGAAGTAGTATAGAGCACAGAGCCACGTAGTATATTAGCCAGTCACGTAGTATATTGCCCTGCCACGTTTGTCACACGTTAAAAAATAAAAAATAAACATATACTCACCTTTCCGAGGGCCCCTTGTAGTCCACGGCAGCTTCCGGTCCCAGGGTTGGTCTGAGCGCAGGTCCTGTGATGACGTCACGGTCACATGACCGTGTAGCGGTCACATGACCGTGACGTTACATCAGGTCCTTGCCGCGCATGACTTGTGATGACGTCGCGGTCACATGACCGTGACGTCATGGCAGGTCCTGCTACCATACCATCTTTGCCACCGCAAGCTGCAACGGAAGATGGCGGGCTGCGCGAGTGGCTCAGCGGACTACAGAGGGTGAGTATAGCAGGTTTTTTTTTTTTTTAATTTATTATTTTTAACATTACATTTTGTACTATTGATGCCGCATAGGCAGCGTCAATAGTACAAAGTTGGGGACACACAGGGTTAATAGCGGCGGTAACGGAGTGCGTTACCCGCGGCATAACGCGGTCCGTTACCGCCGGCATTAACCCTGTGTGAGTGGTGTTTGCGGGCGCCGGGCAGTGAGTGCCGGGAGTAAGGAGCGGCCATTTTTTTCTGGACTGTGCGCGTCGCTGATTGGTCGCGGCAGCCATGACAGGCAGCTGCCGAGACCAATCAGCGAACGAATAACCGTGACAGAAGGACAGAAAGACGGAAGTACCCTTAGGCAATTATATAGTAGATAATACCATAACAGATACTTGGTGTCCAAAGTCATATATCCACATACAGGACACCTATAGTATAGATAAAGACCGAATTACAACCACAAGAGGGGTTACTACACACGTATAATGGCCAGAAAGATAATTAAACAAAAACCAAACCAAAAAACCATCACCCGCAAAACTATAAAAACATCATAGATCAAATGACAACTCCCAATTCAGAAAGCCCATGAGGCTCTATATAACATTAGAATCTAATTATTAGAGTTAAATAACGACTCCCAAAACATATATCCTATTAGGTCATGTACCAGGTTGAGTTACATTACTCGATGCGTTTCCCCTCTGCCGAGGTTCATCAGGAGAAGGATATAACCAAGGTACTTATCTCATTACTGCGAACATGAGCCAAGGTGAATGGATTTGATGAGATAGAAAGAGAGTGGTGGAGACAATCCTCCATTCATCATGAATGGAGGATTGTCTCCACCACTCTCTATCTCATCAAATCCATCCATGAGATAAGTACCTTGGTTATATCCTTCTCCTGATGATCCTCTGGCCATTATACGTGTGTAGTAACCCCTCTTGTGGTTGTAATTCGGTCTTTATCTATACTATAGGTGTCCTGTATGTGGATATATGACTTAGGACACTAAGTATCTGTTATGGTATTATAAGTACATATTCACATGGTTAGTCTGCGGTCTAACTAATCGTTAGTGGCCACATATTGGTATCTCTACACATAGAGGGTATAGTAAAGTATGTAGGATATTTCTCTGTACACACTGCTCAGGCTTAGATCTATGAGGGTGTAGAAGAATATTCTATATATCCTTGTTATATGTAGGTTTAAGACATCATTTATTACACTACAAACATTTAGCTGAGCGATGCTAGTTACAGATGGAATAATCTTCTAGTTAGGTATCAGCAATATCCATCTTTACTTACGGTAGTTTTTGTAGTACAGCATTTTGCCAATATTATCAAAATATTTGGCCTGGGCAATAAGCTAACTATAATTGCTCCAGCTACCTATATAAAAGCACACATATATCCTCTTTCTCACCTACCTATTCACCATCTACCTCACTCCCTGCCATTATAGGGCCCAATAGGGTGAGCAGGGAGAGCCATCGAGGAGCGGGGGCGCCAGTGCGCAGGTTCAGACTGCCAACCTCCGCTGGTAGGTAGGTTGAGCTAGGCCAGTGTAGGGGTAGGCACTCCCCCTGGTTGTTTTTCTTCTTTGGGTGATGGTATGATGCTAAGTATTAAAGTTATTAAGGTTTTTATTGGAGTTTAAACAAAGAGTAAGTTTTATTGAGAAATAGGAATAGGGGGATACCTGTGAGCTAAGTGACATAATTTAATTGCAGTCTTTGCTATCAAAAATACTGAAATGTCTGTCAAAACTTGTAACACTTAGGCCGGCGTCACACTCGACGTAAGACAATACGGTCCGTTTTTTACGGCCGTAATACGGCCGTAATACGGAGAAATGTTCCCAAAATAGTGATCCGTAGGCAGGGTGTGTCAGCGTATTTTGCGCATGGCATCCTCCGTATGTAATCCGTATGGCATCCGTACTGCGATATTTTCTCGCAGGCTTGCAAAACCGACATCTAAATGGACTTATGTGCTCAAATGTTCGGTAAAACGTGTGTATATATATATATATATATATATATATATATATATATATATATATATATATATATATATATATATATATATATATATATATATATATATATATATATATATATATATATATATATATATATTTATTTGTATATATACATAATGTCATTGAGACACATATATTCTGTATTTATATTTACTTCAGCGCGATGTATGTGAAAAGCCAATAATTCAATTGCCAGCTTTTCATTTCTCCTTCCCAAACCCGACAGGATATGAGACATGGTTTACATACAGTAAACCATCTCATATCCCCTTTTTTTTTGCATATTCCACACTACTAATGTTAGTAGTGTGTATTTGCAAAATTTGGGCGCTGTAGCTGCTAAAATAATGGGTTAAATCGCGGAAAAAATTGGCGTGGGCTCCCGCGCAATTTTCTCCGCCAGAGCGGTAAAGCCAGTGACTGAGGGCAGATATTAATAGCCAGGAGAGGGTCCATGGTTATTGGCCCCCCCGTGGCTAAAAACATCTTCCCCCAGCCACCCCAGAAAAGGCACATCTGGAAGATGCGCCTATTCTGGCACTTGGCCACTCTCTTCCCACTCCCGTGTAGCGGTGGGATATGGGGTAATGAAGGGTTAATGCCACCTTGCTATTGTAAGGTGACATTAAGCCAGATTAATAATGGAGAGGCGTCAATTATGTCACCTATCCATTATTATTCCAATTGTCTGAAAGGTTTAAAACACACACACACACACACACACACACACACACACACACACACACACACACACACACACACACACACACACACACACACACACACACATTATTAAAAATTATTTTAATGAAATAAACACACAGGTTGTCTTAATATTTTATTGCTCTCTCAATCCACCTGAAGACCCTCGCTCTGCAAAATAATAAACCAACAATATACATACCTTCTGATGAACTGTCACATCCCACGAAGTAAATCCATCTGAAGGGGTTAAATCAATTTACAGGCAGGAGCTGTGCTTAAGCACTCGCTCGTGCCTGTAAACCCCGGGTGCTGAAAGGAAAGCTGGGTGATCTGTACTTACATTGAGTCGCGGTGAGGCGCCCTCTGCTGGATGTCCTCATGAACTGGAGCCTTGGAAAAGTTCCCACGCTCGAGTTCATATGAGTTCATCCAGCAGAGGGCGCCTCACCGTGACTCAATGTATGTACAGATGTTGTTTCCTTTTTAATCCATTTCTCTCCCTCTAATTCTCTCATAAATCTTCTTTCCTCGACCTTGGCCAGCTTTCTGTCTAATGGTCACATGCTTCCATGATGACCTTGAAGTCTTATAAATTTCATGGCATCAGCATGAGCGACAGCAAACAAATCAAAGTTTATTACGAATTCCTTCTCCTTGGATTCTTGTGTTTTGGTTTGCCGTTTAGCATTCTTCTTCAGACTCTTCCATTGACCAAACAGACTCTTCACCTTACTGATCGAATGATATTGCTTCCTTATCGGGATTCTCGTTTTTTCCCAGAAGTACTTCATTGGCTGCGATGGTAGCACTGGTATATGTTGGTTGTGATTCTATACAGTGCAGGAAATAAAACCTGGCCAACAGCTAATGCAGCTGTGCTTGTGCTTGTAAGCCCCGCGAATGAAGGAAATGTAGGTCAATTACCTATAGTTACCTTCAGTCGCGGTGATGCGCCCCCTGCTGGATGTCCTCATATGACCTGGAGCGTGGGAAAAAGTTCCCAGGCTGCAGTTCATGAGGACAACCTGCAGGGGGCGCATCACCGCGACTGAAGGTAACTATAGGTAATTGACCTACATTTCCTTCATTCGCCGGGGCTTACAAGCACGAGCACAGCTGCATTATTGCAGAGCTCCTGCTTGTAAAATATTTTAACCCCTTCAGATGGATTACCTCGTGGGACGTGACAGTTCATCAGAAGGTATGTATATTGTGGGTTTATTATTTTGCCAAGCGAGGGTCTTGGGTGGATTGAGAGAGCAATAAAATATTAAAACAACCTGTGTGTTTATTTCATTAAAATAATTTTTAATAATGTGTGTGTTTTAACCCTTTCAGACAATTGGATTAATAATGGATAGGTGACATAATTGACGCCTCTCCATTATTAATCTGGCTTAATGTCACCTTACAATAGCAAGGTGGCATTAACCCTTCATTACCCCATATCCCACCGCTACACGGGAGTGGGAAGAGAGTGGCCAAGTGCCAGAATAGGCGCATCTTCCAGATGTGCCTTTTCTGGGGTGGCTGGGGGAAGATGTTTTTAGCCACGGAGGGGCCAATAACCATGGACCCTCTCCTGGCTATTAATATCTGCCCTCAGTCACTGGCTTTACCGCTCTGGCGGAGAAAATTGCACGGGAGCCCACGCCAATTTTTTCTGCGATTTAACCCTTTATTTTAGCAGCTACAGCGCCCAAATTTTGCACATACACACTACTAACATTAGTAGTGTGGAATATGCAAAAAAAAAAAGGGGATATGAGATGGTTTACTGTATGTAAACCATGTCTCATATCCTGTCGGGTTTGGGAAGGAGAAATGAAAAGCCGGCAATTGAATTACCGGCTTTTCACTGACACCGCTGCATATTTCTCGCAAGTCACACTGCTGGTCCGTGTGGAATCCGTATTTTTCTTGCCCCCATAGACTTTCATTGGCGTTTTTTTACGCAATATGCTGACAAACGCAGCATGCTGCGATTTTGTACGGCCGTAGAAAGCCGTATAATACTGAACCGTAATATACGGCTGATAGGAGCAGCCCCATTGAGAATAATTGTGCCGTTTGTTTGGCGAGTTTTACGGACGTATTTTCTGCGCTCTTACGTCCGTAAAACTCGCTAGTGTGACGCCGGCCTCATTTGAACGGAGCTAAAACATAATTTTAAATTAAAGTTAAACCTTTACTCTACATATCTATCTATCTATCTATCTATCTATATATATATATATATATATATATATATATATATATATATATATATATATATATATATATATATATATATATATATACATACATACTCTGCGAGTGGAATAAATATTGAACACGTCACCAATTTTCTAAGTACATGTATTTCTAAAGGTGCTATTGACATGAAATTCTCATCACATGTCTGACAACCCATCCAATCCACACAGGCAAAAAAATCAGCCATAGATGTGCATAAATTAAGTTTTGTGAGATAATGAGAAATGACACAGGGAAAAAGTATTGACCATGCTTACTGAAATGTATTTCATACTTTGTACAAAAGCAATTTGTTGGTGATGACAGCTTCCAAAAGCCTGCTGTATGGAGAAACTAGTTGCATGCATTGCTCAGGTGTGATTTTGGACCATTCTTATTGAACATGCTTTTTGCTCAGCAATGGAGTCTTTCTTGGTGAGCGTACATACAGGCCATGGAGGTCGAGTGCAATACTTATAGTTTTATTTGAAATAATTGTACCTGCTGATTCCAGGTTTTTATGTAGCTATCCACAGGTGGTCCTGGCTATTGGACAATTATTCTGATAATTATTTTCACTCCTCTGTCTGAAATCTTGCAGGGAGCACCTGGTCGTGGCTGGTTTATAGTGAAATGATGTTCTTACCACTTCTGTATTGTGGCCCCAACAGTGCTCACTGGAACGTGCAGTAGTTTAGCAATTCTTTTGTAACCAATGTAATCAGCATGTTTTGCAACAATAAGGCTGCAAAGGTCTTGACGGCTCACTGATATATCCATTACAAAATGTTTCTTGTATGTTACCTTTTGTAATGAGACACTATTTTATAGGCCCTCAGTTGAACCAGCTAATATTATTCTTCACTAATTGGCAGAATTGCTTTCTAATAACTGATTGATTTCAGCTGGTGTCATGACTTTCCATGGCTTTTTGCATTTTTCTGTCTTCAATACTTTTTCCTTGTGTCATTTCTCATTATTGCACATAACTTAAATTATGGACATCTACTGTTTGAATTCTTTACCTCTGTGGTTTTGATGGGTTGTTACCATCATCTGGTGAGAAATTCATGTCAATACCACCGTTAGAAATATATTTACTTAAAAGAATGGTGACGTGTTCAATACCTATTTCACCCACTGTATGTGTATATGTTTTGTAGGGATTTACTCGCAGTGGTAGACATTAGACCTTTGGTAGTTTTCACACAGGCAATGCAGTTTTGGTCCAAACACGTGCAGTTTTTATTGCTTTCACCAGGTTGCACAGCACCAGAACAACAAATTCATAAACATAAATCCTTATCCTTGTCCAGGCACTAACTAAAGAATATAGACCCTGACTATTAGAGACACTGCTGAGCTAGCACTGGATAAACAAAACGGCTATTATCCATTGGAACCATTGATACTTGCAGTTTGGTGCACACGCCCTGTGCAGACTTAAGGTACCGTCACACTCAGCGACGCTGCAGCGATATAGACAACGAGCCGATCGCTGCAGCGTCGCTGTTTAGGTCGCTGTAGAGACGTCAAACACAGCAGCTCCAGAACGATGCAGGAGCGATCCAGTGATGTAACGGCGACTCACTTCTCGTTCTCACAGGTCGTTAGCTCCATGTAAAACATTGCTGGCTTCGTTGCTTTTGCTGTCAAACACGACGATACACGCCGACCTGACGACCAAATAAAGTTCTGGACTTCTAGCTCCGACCAGCGATATCACAGCAGGATCCAGATCGCTGCTGCGTGTCAAACACAACAAGATCGCTAACCAGGACGCTGCAACATCACAGATCGTTGTCGTTCTCGTTGTAAAGTTGCTGAGTGTGAAGGTACCTTTACAGAGATTCTGGCCTGTCTCTCTCTTCATCTTCAAGACACATCCAGTCTGCTCAGCCTCCCCTGCAGACTGGCTTAGATGAACACGTAGCCTGTTTAGTGCACCTGGCTAGCTCTGTATATAATCAAAGCCTGCAGCGCTAGGATTTAACTCTAGCCGACCTAGCATTGCTACATAGTGTATATAGATATATAGATGTACATATCTATATACACGTGTATATATACTGTAACTATCTTACATTACCTTAAGTAAGATAAAAGTTAATTGTGAAAAGTCCTTGCCGTGAGACGGAGTTGGTGGCCGGCTTAATGTTTGTTTCACTAAGTAGCGTACAGGGAAATGCAACCACAGTAACTGATCCTGGTGGATGCATAAAATGGAGTAATCCAACAGTGACCCATGTAAATGTAACACAGATGTATGGCTGCTGTCTGGGGTTGCAGCTAAGGCAGAACATACGCTCCACGATATTTATGAGACACGTTCTAGCCATAACGTAATTCATGGAGGCTGTAATACTGTCAGGACTGTAGTCATGTTCAGTTGCATCATCACAGTTGTGGATGTAGCATATAATCACGATATGCCATATTTTAACCTTCGTGTTATTACTCTGCTTCCATCACTTGTTTATGGCCTAGGATGCAGAATATAGTGTATGACTCGGCCGAATAGCTGCAGGACTAAGACCGGCTGCATGAAAATATCAATACACATAGGAGGCTGCATTAGATGTACTAAATTCACCGTCATTTTGGCGCAGTCGATTTTATGGTTCAATAAGGTTGTTTTTTTTTAATTAAACACAAAGAACTTGAAATAAGGTGGGATCTAGTGAAATCTGAAAGGCATAAAAAGCAAAGTATTCACCAAGTAGAGCAGTGTTGCAGTTTAATCAGAGGAAAAAGCGGTTGGCATGACTTGCTGGTGTCAGCCATTATTTAATACATCCAAGGAAGACTGGTCCTGACTCGCCAGCACCAGCGATTTATATCCCTCCTTCTTCAGTGTTTCACCACAATATTCATATGCATGCACAAACTCTTTTGTTTGGATTGCACAATTAAAAGATAAGCCTCTATCAAAGCAAATCGCAGTGCCAATTTTTTTTTTCCTATTTTGAAACTGCAGCAACCATTAGATCACACAGAGGTGCTAGTAGCTAAAAACGATATCTATAGTATTCAGAGCAAATAGCTAGGATTTCTGTTTCAGGGGGGCGAAACTTCTGAGTGGGCCCCTAACCAGGTAACCATAGTAACAATTATGGTGGTGCACCCTAATAGTGGACGTAGGAAGACCTCAGCAGATGACCGCACTGTTACTGAAAATAATCTCTATATAAACACCAACATTGAGTACCGCCATATGGATAAAGATTATTATTATTATATTGGTAGATGCCAGTGCTGCAGAACATATAAGATATCCCAGTATAGTTATTGATGGTGAGTTGGTGGAGCCATTCACATTTCCCGTCTTTTCCTTCCGGCCCACACCAGCATGACTTCTTCAGCCAAGACTTGCGTGCAGAGATTACAACAAAGACACATCTGACTTCTCACATTTCCGTCACCACTCTCATCTGTTCCCAACCTGCACAACCTCCTTATCCTGCTGATACCCCAATGCTGAGCCACTGCTGCCATGCATCCCTGTTACTGCACCTACTGTTTGGTACTGTGTGCTCTCTAATTTTCCGTCTACTGGAGCCCTAGATTCCCCTTTCATTGCACTCATATAGTATAACTAGCTATTGAACCCGTTCTACGCCCGGGTGGCGATCATTTATATTGGTATATGGTCTCCATCCTGGTATCCTGGCAATTGTTACCATCCACCTCTCGTGTCTCCCTTTTCCTCAGTTTGTAAGCTTGCGAGCAGGGCCCTCATTCCTCCTGGTATCTATTTTGAACTGTGATTTCCGTTATGCTGTAATGTCTATTGTCTGTACAATTCCCTTCTATAATTTGTAAAGCGCTGCGGAATATGTTGGCACTATATAAATAAAATTATTATTATTATGTGCTGCTCCTATCTTGCTCTCCCATCCTGTCATGTGCTGCTCCATCCTGCGCCCCCATCCTGTCATGTGCTGCTCCATCCTGCATCCCCATCCTGTCATGTGCTGCTCCATCCTGCGTCCCCATCCTGTCATGTGCTCCCATCCTGCGCCCCCATCCTGTCATGTGCTGCTCCCATCCTGCACCCCCATCCTGTCATGTGCGCCCCCATTCTGTCATGTGCTGCTCCCATCCTGTGCCCCATTCTGTCATGTGCTGCTCCCATCCTGTGCCCCATTCTGTCATGTGCTGCTCCCATCCTGCGCCCCCATCCTATCATGTGCTGCTCCATCCTGCGTCCCCATCCTGTCATGTGCTCCCATCCTGCGCCCCCATCCTGTCACGTGCTCGCATCCTGCACCCCCATCCTGTCATGTGTGCGCCCCCATTCTGACATGTGCTGCTCCCATCCTGCACCCCCATTCTGTCATGTGCTGCTCCCATCGTGCGCTATCATTCTGTCATGTGCTGTTCCCATCCTGCGCCCCCATTCTGTCATGTGCTGCTCCCATCCTGTGCCCCCATTCTGTTGTAATGTGCTGCACCCATTCTGCCTGTTCCTGTTTCCATTCTGCCATATGTTGCTCCCATCTTTCTCTCTCCGGCTCTACTGCCCGAGTGCCGCTGTGCTGAGTGCGGGCGGCTGTGCTGAGTGCGGGCGGCTGTGCTGAGTGCGGGCGGCTGTGCTGAGTGCGGGCGGCTGTGCTGAGTGCGGGCGGCTGTGCTGAGTGCGGGCGGCTGTGCTGAGTGCGGGCGGCTGTGCTGAGTGCGGGCGGCTGTGCTGAGTGCGGGCGGCTGTGCTGAGTGCGGGCGGCTGTGCTGAGTGCGGGCGGCTGTGCTGAGTGCGGGCGGCTGTGCGTGGCTGTGTTGAGTGCGGGCGGCTGTACTTACTGCGGCGCTGGCTATAATGGATACAGCACCCCTGCAGCCAGCACAGCGAGGGCTGACTCCGCCCACTCGCGTCACTGGTCACATGCTGGTGGTGACATCATCGAAGGTCCTGGAACTCCACTGGGCTCTACAGCTAACCTGACTGGAGCTGCAGAGCACGGAGCCCCCATGGCAGGTATATTAGGGGGGATACAGGTGTGTGTGGAGCCCCCATGGCAGGTATATTATGGGGGATACGCGGATGTGTGGAGCCCCCATGGCCGCTATATTATGGGGGATACGCGGGTGTGTGGAGCCCCCATGGCCGGTATATTGGGGGGGAATAAGTAAGTTCGGCTGCGTCACTCTGGTCCAGACTGCGCAGGCGCGGTGCGTCGCGCTTGCTTAGTCTATAAAGGCTTCGGACAGAGTGACTCTCCCACCGTTATATTCAAATATATATCAAATAACTAAAATCTGGCATGTGTATTTCACTATGAAGCACCTAAAGATTTCTGGTGCAAGCTGTTACCTACATAAGTCACATGTTTGTAAAAGGAAGCCCACCTGTGTGCAATCGAAGTATCACATGGTCTGTCAGTATATACACAACTTTTCTGAGAGGTCACAGAGGCTGCAACACCATTAAGCATGAGGCACCACTAACCAAACAACACCAAGAAGACAAAGTAGATCTCTAAACAAATGAGGGGCAACGTTGTTGAGAAATGCAAGTCAGGGATGGGTTAATAAAAATATCTCAATCTCTGATGATCCCCCGGAGCACCATCAAATCCATTATCATCAACTGTAAAGAACATGGTACCACAACAAACATGCCAAAAGAGGGCCGCCCACCAAAATTCTCATCCTGGGCAAGGAGGGCATTAATCAGAGAGGCAGTACGGTTCCCTGAAAAATGCACACAGGAAAATTGCGCACATGAAAATGCACACAGGAAAAATGCCCACAGGAAAATTCCCCACACGGAAAATTCCCCACACGGAAAATTCCCCACACGGAATATTCCCCACACGGAAAATTCCCCACACGGAAAATTCCCCACGTGGAAAATTGTCAATTACAGCATCACAAAAGTTTCAGATGTATGATATTTCAGGTGCAAGGTGAGGATGTTTACATAATATGTGATCAACTTGTGATTTACAGTTGACCTAGTGCAAAACTGCAAAAATGATGATCTGTGGTTTGCAGCAGTTTGTCATTCTCAGCAATAGATAGATCTAGTCTGCTCTCATCTCTCACTGATTCTGCCTTACTCCTCCCACCAGCCCAGAGCAGCAGCACATGCAGAACCAGCAGCAGTGTGATCCAGAGGAGCCATCACTGCTATCAGTACCCACAAAAGAATCACTGCTGCTGGCAGAGATATTTGGTCCTGGAAGCCCAGAAGGCATAGCAGAAAGGTGAGATTCTGTCACTTGTACCACTTTGTGTTCTTGCTGAGAATGTATGATGTGCTTTTGCAGTGGAGTCCGATGGGCCCCAGTGCAAAATTTGACCCTCCCCCCCCCCCCACACACACACATTGGTCAGATGTATGGGCCCCTGTAGTGTTCTAAATTCTATAAACACGTATGAATTGCCCCCCTCCCCCTTCATTATGTAGTAATGTCCCCCATACTGGTACATATGCCCATCATCCTGGTGAATGTCTGCATCCTGGTATATATGTCCTAATGCTGGTGATTTACAGTACAATGTAAATCAATGTGAAAAAAAAAAGCTGTGCACATGGTGCAGAAAAATCTGCGCAGAAATGCTGGAGATTTCAAAGAAGTGCATGTCACTTCTTTTGTGCGTTTATGCAGCGTTTCTGCACCCCTCCATTAATAGAAATCTGCAGTGGTAAAATCTGCACAAAAACTGCATAAAAACGCACTAAAAATGCATAAAAAACGCACCTGTGGATTCTGCCAGGAGATGCAGATTTAGTGCAGAAAATTCTGCACCACATTTCCTACGTGTGCACATAGCCTAGGATTGGGGACCACGTAAACCAGGATAGGGACATATATACCAGAAAGGGGGCATAAATACCAGGATGGAGATCATGTGGACCATACATACTAGGATGGGGGACCATATATACCAGCATTAGGACATATATACCAGGATGCAGACATATTCACCAGGATGATGGGCATATATACCAGTATGGGGGGCATTACTACATAATGAAGGGGGGAGCAATTCATACGTCTTTATAGAATTTAGAACACTACAGGGGCCATACATCTGACGAAAGTGTGTGTGTGTGTGGGGGGGGGAAGGGCCAAATTTCGCACTGGGGCCCATCGGACTCCACTGCAAAAGCACATCATACATTCTCAGCAAGAACACAAAGTGGTACAAGTGACAGAATCTCACCTTTCTGCGGTGCCTTCTGGGCTTCCAGGACCAAATATCTCTGCCAGCAGCAGTGATTCTTTTGTGAGCACTGATAGCAGTGATGGCTCCTCTGGATCACACTGCTGCTGGTTCTGCATGTGCTGCTGCTCTGGGCTGGTGGGAGGAGTAAGGCAGAATCAGTGAGAGAAGAGAGCAGACTAGATCTATCTATTGCTGATAATGACAGACTGCTGCAAATCACAGATCATCATTTTTGCAGTTTTGCACTAGGTCAACTGTAAATCACAAGTTGATCACATATTATGTGAACATCCTCACCTTGCACCTGAAATATCATAGATCTGAAACTTTTGTGATGCTGTAATTGACAATTTTCCATGTGGGGAATTTTCCGTGTTGGGAATTTTCCTTTTGGGAATTTTCCTGTGTGCATTTTTCCTGTGTGCATTTTTCATGTGGGCAATTTTCCTGTGTGCAATTTTCCTGTGTGCATTTTTCTGGTCACCACAAAAATTATAAGGCTTGTTTTGAGTTTGCCAAAAGACATGTGCGACACTTCTAAAATGGATGGAGGAAGGTGCTGTTTGCAGATGAGACCAAATTTGAACTTTTTGGCCACCAAGATAAACGCTATATCTGGCGCCAGGCCAACACATTTGAAACAGGGACGGAGATTCCACTTCCAATAAGACAATGACTCAAAGCATACTGCTAAAGTAGCCCAGACCTTAATCCAATTGTGGTCAGACTTGAAGATGATTGTTCACCAGATGAAACCATCTACTTGAAGGAGCTGGAGCAGTTTTGCTTTGAGGAATGGGCAAAAATCCCTGTGGCAAGATGTGGAAACCTCATAGAGACTTATCCAAAGCGACATTCAGCTGTAGTTGGCCCAAAAGGAGGCTCTACAAAGTACTGACTTTAGCGGGTGATTAGTAACGCACGTTGAAGTTTTCAAGTTTTTTGTCCTATTTGTTGTTTGCTTCACAATAAAAAAGAAACCAAATGTTCACAGTTGTAGGCATGTTCTGTACATGAACTAAATGCAAACCCTAAAAAAAACAAGAAAATTCCAGGTTGTGAGGCAGCAAAGCACGAAAATGCCAAGGAACGTGAATACATTCGCAAGCCACTGTATTTACATGTACAGGTTAACCATGCCCCTTTTTTATTCATCTCTTCTCAAGACTAAATAAATTCTATAATTATAATCTTTTTCTTATAACCATCATCCTCAGATCAGTTTTGCCTGTGTTCTTTATACCTTTTCTAACTCCAGGGCATCCTTTCTATGAGCTGGTGCCCAGAACTTGAACTGCATATTCCACATGAGGTTTCAGAAGCGCTTTGTGAAGGGGTAGTATTCTATCCCTGCCTGTCTTGTGTCTTTTTTTAATACATGGCTTTGTCCTGCTGGCTCTGAAAGCAGCTGATTGACTTTGTATGCTTCATAATGTGTTCCTTTGATTGCATACATCTTAATTCTTTTTTATTTATGGGAACTTAATTTTAGGACATTAAGGGTACCGTTACACTAAACGACTTACCAACGATCCCGACCAGCGATGCGATCGTTGGTAAGTCGTTGTGTGGTCGCTGGGGAGCTGTCACACAGACAGCTCTCTCCAGCGACCAACGATCAGGGGAAAGACTTCGGCATCGTTGAAACTGTCTTCAACGATGCCGAAGTCCCCCTGCAGCACCCGGGTAACCAGGGTAAACATCGGGTTACTAAGCGCAGGGCCGCACTTAGTAACTCGATATTTACCCTGGTTACCATTGTAAAAGTAAAAAAAAAACACTACATACTCACATTCTGATGTCTGTCACGTCCCCCGGCGTCCACAGGGTTACGCGCTGCTGCCGAGAGCTTCCTGTACTGACTGAATGTGTCAGCGCCGGCAGCAGCGGTGATGTCACCGCTGTGCTCTGCTTTACGGCCGGCCGGCGCTGACACATTCAGTGCAGGGAAGCCGCTGGCGGGGGATGTGACAGACATCAGAAGGTGAGTATGTAGTGTTTTTTTTTACTTTTACAATGGTAACCAGGGTAAATATCGGGTTACTAAGCGCCGCCCTGCGCTTAGTAACCCAATATTTACCCTGGTTACAAGTGAACACATCGCTGGATCGGTGTCACACACACCGATCCAGCGATGACAGCGGGTGATCGGCGACGAAATAAAGTTCTGGACTTCTAGCTCCGACCAGCGATATCACAGCGGGATCCAGATCGCTGCTGCGTGTCAAACACAACGAGATCGCTATCCAGGACGCTGCAACGTCACGGATCGTCGTCGTTCTCGCTGCAAAGTCGCTTATTGTGATGGTACCTTTACCGAGGTAATAATATACAAAAGTTACTGGTGAGCTGGAATCACCACGTCACTGGTCAGGGTGAACATATGAACCAAGGATAATAGCACAGCGGCGTGAACTTGCTGGATGTCACATTGAATGCCAACAACCAGGACAGCAGACAGACAAGCATAGCCAGACATACCAGAACACTCAGTGCCAGGGAGTAGACAAGTGCACGAACTGAAAATGTACATATAGTCCAGGTGTAGCAGCAGCATTTTGTAACATTAACTAGTCTAGAGGTACGTTCATAATGCTTTCAGTAGACGAAGAGTTAATAGCCAAACTATGGATGGCTATTTCAGCATATATGAAGATGCAAACCTGTTTTTAGAGAAGATATTCTATAGCAGTAGCATTAGTAATGTGAACAGTCACTAGTGAGAAGTTTGTTATGCTTACAGCAGATGAAAGGTTAATAAGCAGATCCCAGCCAGGAAACAAATGCAGATTGCATACTCACACAAGAGTTTAAAGAGATGATCCCAGCTGAGTAAGCCGGATAGAAAAACTCCTTGACAGAAGGTAAAAAGTTCAAGGCTTACTTACTCTATATAAAAGGCCTTGTGAGATGATGTCACTGAAGTTGACCGGACAAATTGTTAAACCCAATTTTGAGCACAGTAAAGTGCTTTGGCCATAGGCAAACCGAGCAGAACCTTACCCTAGCAGTGAGACAGGTGTGTGACACAAAGTACGGTAATAGTGGTCAGTCGGTAAAATACTAAGGGCATGTTCGCACACTACTTTTTTATGAAAACTTTTTCATATGTATTCCCTTCCAAGGTCAGCATAATATCCCTGTAATATCTACCATCTATTGATTGCAATGGAAAATGTGTCATTGTTCAAACAGCAAGGAATTCAAGGGAAACATGTCATGTCTAAAAAAGAAAAAAAAAAATTAGTCATCTGCAGGTATATGTTAATATGAATCTGTCAGCAGGTTTTCGCTATTTAATCTGGAGACAGCAGGAGATAAGGAGATAGCGGCTGAGACACAATTCAGGGATGTTTCACTTGTGAAAGTGCATGCTATTGTTTATTAACTGTGAAGGATTTATCACTAAGAGATTAATGTTGCAGGACTAGTCCGGTGTGGGAGTGGTGGGAAGCTTTCTCAGCTTTGCCGCATTGCTAAGTCTGAAAGTTCTCATTTGTGTCAGAACGGCTGCACCCCAGTAATCTAAGTGATAAATTGTTGAATTTAGCTTCGCTTTGCCTAGGCTGCATCAGGCTGCACTTAGACGAGGTGGGAAAACTTGCGTACAGGGTCCCTTTAATCTTCAGCTTAATTGTGCAGCTGCCGCACTGACAGCCCGCAGACCAGGAAGAAAAATCGAGCTTATAGTCAGAAGCGCAGCTTCAGTCACCGCTCAGTACATAGTGGGCATCTGCTGTAACCATGCCCGGCACTGACTGACAGCCAGCTCTGTCAGTCAGTGCCGTGGTGCGGTGACTGAAGCCGTGCCTCTGACTGAAAACTGGAGGCTGCCAGGAGGAATAAATTTCATTTTCTCCTTGCCGCCGGGATTTAGTATACTTGTAATTTTCAGATTAACCCCATATCTACAGGTTAATATTTTTTGACATGACAGGTAGGGTGACAATGCGTTCTATGATTAAAATAAAAATTAGTTTTTAATCTAAGTCTCACCCCCTATAATTGTTACACATAATGATCTGTAATATCCTTTAAAAACTTGTTTTGGTTGTGTTTTAAGGTGTCTCAATGTCAGCCCATGAACACGTAATAACTGATAAAATAACATTTGGGCAGTTTTAATAATAGAGCATCAATAAGGGCCCACTGCTCCTTGATATTCTCTCCAATTTACTAATTTGTACATTTTTTTATATTTTTAGTTTATATTTCCTATTTCAAAGTAAATTTGCCAGATTGCAGACAGTATTCATTATTATTATTCGCTGTTTTAGGTAAGCCTAATCTCTAAATATTTGTGCAGCAGCCTACACCACTCCAATGTCTTTTACTGTCTAGTTAAATTTTTGCCTGAAATTCGCTTAGTTTATAATAGTAATTTGCAAATGTTGATGAGCGATATTAGGGTGATTTGCAGTAACTAGGGATGAGCGAATCCCTGTGTATTCGGCTTCGACCGCTGTCCATCCCGCACTACAAGTGAATGGAGCGGAGGGCGAGCACGCAGTAGCGCTTCATTCACTATTCCGTCCTCTGTCACGGACAATAATGTTTGTTGAAAGGCTAAGTGCAGGGCAACCAATCAACAAACTTTGTGGCTGTAGCCCCTCTGTCATCAGCATAGGTTGCTAAGGAGAAGGTGCACAGCCAAATACACAGGGATTCGCTCATCCCTAGCAGCAACGTATGAAACTTGGTTTTATGTTTACTGTTTAGGCCTCCCACAGGTTTAGTCATGGCTATCAGAAAAAACAGTGTCTTCAAATTGCAGTGTTAGAGGAATGTGTTTAATTATAAGGACCAGGCAGTACTGCCAGTTCTAAGCTGCCATCGAATCGGCAGGTGTTGGCCAGGTTTTATTTCCTGCACTGTATAGAATCGCAACCAACATATACCAGTGCTACCATCGCCGTAAATGAAGTACTTTGGTTCTGGGAAAAAACGAGAATCCCGATAAGGAAGCAACATCACTCGATCAGTAAGGTGAAGAGTCTGTTTGGTCAATTGAAGAGTCTGACGAAGAATGCTAAACGGCAAACCAAAACACAAGAATCCAAGGAGAAGGAATTCGTAATAAACTTTGATTTGTTTTCTGTCGCTCATGCTGATGCCATGAAATTTATAAGACTTCAAGGTCATCATGGAAGCATGTGACCATTAGACAGAAAGCTGGCCAAGATCGAGGAAAGAAGGTTTATGAGAGCATTACAGGTAGAGAAATGGATAAAAAAGGAAACTGAGCGAGTTCAGCAGTCGACAGCATCGCTGAAGTTTGCAGTTGCAGCGACAATGGCGCTTCCAACATCACAGTCCCAAGAAACGTAAGTCAGTAAGATCTGTCAACATTGTGACTCCGGAAATTGTTGCAGCTCTAGACAGAACTAATATATCAGTGATAAAAAAAAGCAACCTACCTGCTTGCTCTTACTTCTCAGTCTCTTGGCCATGATCCAGTCTCACATTGAATAGGGAATCCATCAGACAGGCTTGTCACCAGCATCGAGAGATTGCATCAAATGCTATTAAAGCCTCCTTTGGTAGCAGTGGTCCACTGACTGTATACCCGGATGGGAAAAGGTATACAAGCCAAAACTGCAAATAAACTGCTGAGTGACTGGCAGTACTAGTGTCAGGAGGAGGAACTGAGAAGTTGTCAGTGCCAGACATACCCAACATCACAGGAGCAGCACAATCTAAGGCTGTATTCGAGGTTCTGCAGGATTGGCAGCTCTTGGATAAAGTGAAGTTTGTCATTCGACACGACCAGTGGTAACACCGATACAAAGGCTGGTGCGTGTGTCCTCTAGCAACATAAAGTGCAGAAAGAACTACTGAGTTTGCCATGTAGGCACATTTGCAAGCTAATTATTGCAAGAGTGTTTGATAACGTGGCCGGCATCAACAGGTTCAATTATAAAGTTGTTCACGAGATTTTCAGCTGCCTGGAATGAACTGGACAAAACCAAGTTTTTTGCTGGAATGGGAGATGACCGTTTCAACAGAGTAAGGTCCACTTAAGGAGTGTCTAGTTGAATTTTGCACCAACCAGCTTGCACAATGCCATCAAAGAGATGATTACAAGGAATTGTTAACGCTGGCACTCCTGATCCTTGCTTCACCGGCAAACACAGACGTACACATCAATACTCCAGGCACCTACCATCGGGCCCGACGGATGGTCAAAGTGATATACGCTCTGAAGATCTTCATGTTTTGTCACCAATTTACGGCAGTTAAACTTTGACAGAGTTAAAAAAAAAATAAAAATCTGACAATTTTGCACTTTTACTGTCCGCTTAGGCCACATTCACACTGTCGGTGTTTGATCAGTATTTTACATCAGTATTTGTAAGCCAAAACCAGGAGTGAAATAATCAGAGGAAAAGTATAATAGAAACATATGCACCACTTCTGCATTTATCACCCACTCCTGGTTTTGGCGTCCAAATACTGATGTGAAATATTGACCAAATACTGATAGATCCCAGCCATATCGCTGCAAAATGACTTGACATTTCAGACTTGTTGCTAAGGCAGCAATAAAAGCTTTCAACAGACACTTCTGGTTCCTTAATGAGACTATGGTGGATCTGACTTTTTTATTTTTTCAGTGAGGTACTAACCGCAGAAAAGGTTGGGATGGTACTGGCTCTGCAGAAGGAAGGCAACGATGTCTGCTCAACTCGTGTTCAGCTTGCCAAAGACTTTGTCACACAAGAATTGTCATCCCTTCATGTCATCCAACAGAAAGAAAACTGTTAGTTGCACTGGAAATAAAGATTTTCTTTATCAAGATCTTTATCTGTGCCTTATTAATGCACGTTACATCGATGCATCCTCAAAAGTCGATGGATTGAAAATCGTTAATTTTGCCGCCGAACGCTCCATTGCACTTATGGCTACATTCAATTTGTCACTGAGCACTCAAGAAGACCGGAAACCATTTATTCTCCAGTGTGTGGAGAAGCATCGCCATGACCATCCTGAACCAAATAAAACGTATTTTATTAATAAACAAAAAAAATGAAACCACTGCAAAATTGTACATGAACTTTGCTGCAAGACCCTTTTTACTAATAATTGTTAGTTTTGTGATGATTGAGCCACCAGTAAACAATGTTGCAATATTATGACATTTTATGTATGTTACAGTCACACCAAAGGGAATTATTCCCAGAGGTGAGACCTAAAAATGTTCACAAATTTTTTTTTGATTGTTACCCAAATGAAAGTTTCTCTTAAAATTCACATTGCTGGAAAATATAAATGTAGCCATTCGGACAGTCTGACTAACCCTGCTGAGTGGAGCTGATCTACATGCCTATCTGCATGATATCAAACTGCACGCCCGTGCCACATTATGAGAGTCCTGATTACTGCCCCAGATTCTCTTGCAAATCTATGTCTGGTTTTTCCTTCCCCTTAGTTGGCTTGTAAACATGCCCTAGGATGGGAAAGAAATGGAAAGCTCAAATATAAAAATAGTAAAAAGTGATCCAAATAAATCCAAAATACAAATAAAATTTCAACAAAATAATTAAAAAAAAAAAAATCAGTCTGCAGATATAGGAAATCGTTACGCTCAATTTAACGAATGTAATATAGAAGCCCTGAAATGTAGAAGACTGCAATATATTGAAATGTCCTGAATAAGCATCTTGTAAGCGGATTATAATTATATATTTTTTCCATAATCAGCAGTTCTGGGTTGGACAGTGACCTTATGATTACCCTCAGCGAGACAGAAAATCCATTTTCAGCAGAGTGTTGGTAGACGTAGAAATTTGGGATCCTATTGTGGGTCATTTACTTTGTTTCTACCCCATTATTTTGATGTATTTTTTGCAATAAAGATAAACCTATTTGAGAACCCAGCAAGGAGATTCATACCTTATTACAATATTATAATTTCCCAGAGATGTTCAAGTTATAAATCCTTTTGCCCTGGGGTGATAGCGCCACTTCATAATTCACACTTGTAGAAATATTTCTGTCTCTCTACAACTTTCGCTCCGCTTTTCCGTTAGCTGGAAACCTTCTTTTATTTGACTTTTTATATGAACCCAATTAGTCTGAAATACAAGCTGGAAAGAGAAAGAGAAATGAGTTAATAAAAAATCAGGATTAACAAACATACTGTATATCATTCCGTATAATAAATAGGACACAAGTGGATTGGCAGGAAATAATTCCATCCTGTTTGTTTTTTTGACAGCACTCAAACCACTTGAGCATCACTTTTATGTTTTATAATGTCAATGAACCACCTGACAAAATAATTTCTGAGTAATTCATTGTAGCCTACATACAACTCAATCTATATTGAATGCAGCAGCAGCAAATTATTATTTTTTTTTTTCCTGCGCTAGAGGAACTAATAGGTTTCACAGTCCTCGTGTCACATAATATTTATACCTTTCCGTAGCGGATCGGAGTCCTATCAAATGAAAATGTATTATTATACTAGATAAACCGAACAGACAGAAAACATACCGTCAGCCGTCGACGAATCCAAAGCTAAACAAGCAGAAGATAAGTCTGGTAATGGTCGATAAGTCATGTAGAGATGAAGGCGCCTGTGATCCAGGAGGGCATTATTTACTGTATGGACGGGTCAGACAGAAGTGGCGGGTCGAGGGCAATTGTACTTAATTGTGTTTCACTGGTGTAACAAGAATGGCTGCTTATCTGCCATCATTCACACTTTGCTTTTAAGACATACAGTATGTGTTGCTCGGTAATTTTTCTTGTTTGCTCCCAAAGCTTTTCTGATGTAAATGGCTTTTCTATAAATTATTGCTCTATTATTTTTTTTGTCCCCATTTCAACTATTTTGTTTATGATTTCATTACTAAACCTTGCATTTTTTTAAATTGTCATTGAAACATAAGCATTGTTTTTTTCCTTTATTCAGTAATTCGGCTCTTGCACATGTCTGTATCACTGCTCGTTATAAATCCAAAATTGTATAGACCGGAAATATGGCACCCGTAAGGTATGGGCACAGAGATGGAATATGTACTAATTTAATTGGTTGAATAATAATAATCTTTATTTTTATATGGCGCTAACATATTCCGCAGTGCTTTACAGTTTGCACACATTATCATCGCTGTCCCCATTGGGGCTCACAATCTAAATTCCCTATCAGTATGTCTTTGCAATTATTAGAATATTATTAAAGGGGTTACCTGGAATTATTTTAATGGTTTTTTTTACTATGGACCTAATAACTAACAGGCAGATAATTACTAACTCCCTCCCTGTTCGGCCCGCCGCTGATCTCTGCCGGCTCAGAGCATTGGCAGACCTCTCCTATCAGTGATTCAGTTGCTTCCTCTGACATCTTGTCGTCAGAGCAATTTCCGCTCTTCTCTTTTGGCTGGGTGTGACTGCCAACGTCATGCTGGTCCCTGCTGCCCAACTGTATAACTGGGAATCTGGCTGTCAATCAGAATTACATCAGCCATAACTCCCCATCAACAGAGCAGCTTGGAAGACGAGGAGGAGACCTGTTGCCGTGGGGCAGCAGCTGAATCGCCAGCAGGAGCTGTTGACGGGTTGAATAGGTAGGTATAGTTGCCTCTGTCAGCAACTACCTGCCTGTTAGTTTTTAGGCCCATAGTAAAAAAAATAAAATAGTCCTGGACAACCCCTCTAATTTCCACTAAAAATTTGCAGAGAATATCCACAGTGGAATTTGATAATCACTGTGAATTTGAAATCTGCAGCAGGTCAAGCAGCAGTTTTTGCCATCAATGAGTTCGCTGCCGATTTTCTGAAAAATCCAATGAGCAAGTACCTTAAGGTTATGTGCACATGACTTGTTTTCCAAGATGGTGAACCTGCCTAATTTTCCAAGGTGAAGATGATTCAGGGAGTTCAAGTGTTTTTTTTTTTGTTTTTTTTCTTCTGAAGCGCCTTTTTTATCAGTTTTTTTTTTTTTTTTTGTCGTCTCCTGAGAGCTTTTGTAATGTTTTTAGCCACCAATAAGTTTTTTTTCTCACCAATTTTGGGGCGTCTTTTTAAATGCAGTTTCTGTATGTTTTTGGTTAACGAATTCAACAGTTTTCAAGTTGGCAAAATGCTCAAAAAGACACTGTCATCTTCCGAGTGATGTTGCGCCAGCCATGATAAATTAAATGTCACAATGAGGATGCCGAAAGGTAAGAGATTCGCAGGACTCGCGTCTATCCCCCGCTAATCTCTAGTGTGCATGCTTGACTATTGCTTCACTCAACTAGGGGACATGGGACCGCTGGCCTTTTGTTTGGTTGGGATCCCGGCATTCGGACTTCCAATGATCAGACACTTATTACTTACCTTGTGGATCCAGTCCTATAGAAAAGTGATACGTTGTGATCCAGGGAATGCTCTATTAAATTGTACTAATAATTAGATAAACTATAGATAATGAATATTTGAATTCAGCATATAGAAGATAAATGTGAAAGGGCCAAGAAATGTTTGCATCTGTGCCGAGCTTTGGTTCAACAAGAAACATCTGTGTGCGAGGCTGACAGCATTCATTAATTATATTAAAAAATGTAATTATTTCACAAAAGAATGTCAGTAATGAAATTACGAGGGGCGCTATTAGATTACTTGTGTATGTATATAAGGGATAATTAAATTATACATTCTGTGAATTCTGTTAGAAGTTGCTGAGAGATTCCAGGACCATTAAAGCATAGAAGGCAATAATTTAAAGGTGTGTACACATTTAGCTGCTGAAGAACTTCTTTGTAAAGTGTAAAGAAGAACAGCATATCCGTAATTGTTTAATATGAAGAGTTAGTAGCTGAAGCATGCCAGGTCAGGTTCTCCAGCTGCTATGAAATAGTTGTACAAAATTCAAATTGGACCTTCCATTTATTTTGAAAAAAAAAAAAGATGTTTTGCAGCAGCTGAGCTTTATCCTCTACAAGATGCAGTGCCAACTGCTGCAGAAGGAGAGCTATAACACTGTAAGAAGTTATAGTTTATCCAAATATTGCCATTAACTGCTCTACCCATAAGGCTGTGTTCACATATTGTGTTTTTGCTGCATTTTGCAGGGTTTGCTTGGTTTTTATTGCGTTTTTGTTGTGATTTTGTCATGCTACATTTGTCTCTTGTGCATGGTGATGAAGTTTAATAACCAAAAAAAAATCTCATTCTGCGTCATCAGGTTGATACCTGCGTTTTTCAGGTTTTTTTCCAGGGCTGTGGAGTCGGTAAGTCAAACCTCCGACTCCTCAATTTCCGTGACACCAACTCCGACTCCATCAAAATGGGCTCTGACTCCAACTCCACGTCTCCGACTGCACAGCCCTGTTTTTTTCACCACCTATTAATTTCAATGAGTGAAAAACTAAGAAAGAAGTGGCATGATCTATTCTGTGAAAACCATGCAAAGCACAAAGTACTGAGGACAAATAAAAACAATGTGTGTGCATGAGATTTCTAAAAGCTCATAGACTTTGCTAGTCCTGTAAAACGCAGCTAAAAATTTGCATGAAAAAGGCATAAATAAAACGCCATGTGTGAACATAGCTTAAGAGTTCTAGATACAATGCCTTTAATTTCTGGAGGAAATAGCAGCAGCTCTCACTTCCGAATGTCAGTTTCGTCGGAAAGAAGTGAGAATAAATTCTGCCCATAAAAGGCCGCTGAATGGTTGCAGGGCCTTCAAGACATAATAACGGCACATGAGCTTTGGGAATCCTGACGCCAACATTGCTGGAATTGGTCAGGCATGAAAGGTGAGTATAAGGTGGTTTTATTCAATGTGGGGGAATATTGTAATTGGGTCTTTAAACGGAGTCTGTCAGCACAAAATGACTATTCAAGCCACGCACTGGACAACTGTGCTTGGTTTGAGCATTTTGTGCTGACAGATTTCCTTTTAGGCCTCTTTAAAACATCCAATTTTTCTTCACCGCCGAGAAAAATGGACTGAGTTGTGTCAATAGTGTGTTTGGTCCAAGTAACATCAATTTTTCTTGAAAAGTTTTCTTCTAGTTGGTCGTTAAAAATAGACAGTTCTTGATTGGCATCTAAGTGTTTTCTGATTCTTTTTCATTCACCAACGCTCAGATCAATATCAGTTATGTCTCTGCAATTTTGCCCCGACCACTGGGTCCAACAAAAGGAATCAGATGTGTTATCAACCCAATAGACTGTTATAGATCAACTTCTATGTGAAAATTACGTATAGAAATTGTGTGTGGAAAACTGACATCTGAATGAGGCCTTAATGTGAGTTGCTTGTCAGTGACCTGCTTTACTCATTTAATTGTTTGAATTATTAGAATATCATTAACTATTATGTTTTGTGACAAAGTCACTGGCAAGTTGCTGGAGGGGAGATATTTTTCACTGAGACTCTTAGCTTCGGTGATTTGAAACCCAGAAGTTTGCTCCAGCACACTATTAGGTGAGAGGGGCTAAAAGGCCATTTTAAGGGCTGGGTTTTTGTGGATAACCCATAGAGCGGGTAGAAGGTTGTTCACCTTATCTCTAGTCCTGGGTGTAGTCTGGGGTTTAAATAGTCTGCCTTCTCAGGCATTCAGTGTTCAGTAGGCCTGGAGAGTGGAACTCTAGGGCTGTGTGTTCTCATAAGGAAGGCTGAACCATTGTGTGACAACATGGACTGTGCTGTGTGTTATGTTTTGTTTTCCTTAGGCCAGAAAGGCCCTGTTTATGTTTGCTATCTCTGCACTGGCTTATGCAGCACTCATAATAAACCAGTGAGAGCTTTAAGAGGCAGTGTACCTGTGTCTACCTTCGTGTGCAGCCGAGTGAGCCGCATTATATATAAGTATCTGTTTTATTTTGGATTTAATATTTTTTTTTACATATAATGGCATGCTGAGAAATGTAAAAATGTGTACTGGTTGGGTTTTAGGCCTGATCTAGATCCAAATCGTACACTCTTCTACCCAATCAGAACACTTGTATGCTTAGCTAAACCATTTGTGCATGTGTATGGGGGTTGGAAGGAATAGTTGTTGGCCTGAATGAGTGCTCATCCAACAGCTCTCGAAAGAGTATTACTGCAGTAATAAAATATTTAGACTTTCCCTTGATCCTTTGTAATCTGTAAGGAAACCAGACAGTAGATGTTCCCATTCCCAGCAGTCACCACAGGGAAGGTGGGGTGTTATGCAGCTCCCATTGAGAAGAAGAAGCTGAGTGTGGAGTTTTCTGGTCAACCAGAGCACATGGAGAATTTCTTCAGTTTTTGTCCAGATTTTGAAATAAAAGCAGAAAGTTAATAAAAAATTGACACGTAGTATCTGTCCTATTATTCTGTTTCTCCCTTTATTCCGTTTATTTTGTTTTCAAGAACCTGTGAAATATCTAAGCAAAATCCTGTGTGTGTATGTGTACTCCGAAGCTATTTTTAGCCAATTGTTTTTTATTTCGTTTCACAAGTATTTTGTTATATATTTTTTGTACGTTTTTGTTACCATTTCCCAGCCATGACCATGATTATTCAATAAATTTAGCCAATGTGCACAGCAAGGTCTTATAGACTAAACAACTAATTTTTCTATTTATTTATTTATTTATTTTTTTTGGGGGGGAGGGATGGGATTTTCCAATTCTTTTGGTTTTGCCCTCTTTTTCTTCAGTTAGATTATCCAGGGCTAGACTGGCAACCAATGCCTAGGGATTTTGAAAAAATCAGCTTCATTTTCCACATCCATTTTTATTTAGCTTTTTTTCATTTTCTTTGACTTTTATTTTCCATTGATGTACTTGCCCTATGTAGCACTTTTTTTTTTTCTGGTCTTCTGTCTACCTTATTATACCCTACTGCTCTCCAGGGATTGCAGAACCTTTGTTTTCCTATTAGGGTAAGATGACTCTATTAATCTCTGAGTGTGTATGCCTATCTTTGTTCTGTTAATGTGCTTCTAACTACATACTGTGTCCTGCATGTGGTGTTTGTGGTGCCATTTGTGTATTTGAGCACTGCCTAGTAAGTAATTTTCTAGAGATGGGGCACATAACCTCTGCTCTAGAAAATACTGTAGAAGATCAGTGCTGATTTCTTTCTTTTATTATGTCCTTGTTAACTTAATAAGCTTTACTGTCTGCACTGTGTGCTCGCCCTGATATGTGACGCAGATAAAGGTAAGTTATCACCAAACTTGTCCTAAAGAACAATGTGCAAGGGAAAATGGCACATATGCTGTGTTCTTCAATGGATGTTGTTGAAGGGCTCATTTTGTCAAATTCTTCTTTTCCAACAGCCATTGTTCAGTCTGTGATATGTAAAGTAGCAAGATGGACAGATCCTGCACTGGAGATATGTGTCACAAAAGTGGTCAGCCTCGGTGATGTGAAGCCCAGAAAAGCAGTCTCCAGCACCGATAGTGCTGAGGTTTTTTTTTAATGAGCTTGGATTTTGGGCCTGGGTTTTAGGAATGGCCAGGGGGGCTGGGTAGGACTGATCATTACCTTATCTCCACTTCCAAGTTTTGAACAGCCTATTTAAGTCTGCTCAGCTGCCTTAGTCCGGGTCTGTGAGTGAGAGGCAGAAATACCTCTTTCTGTTCTGAAAGTCTGAACGTTACTCTAATCGAGTGAGCCCGTTTTATGATATGGACTATTTTGTTTTTCCTTTGCTGGTCTTTATGCTGATGAAAAGACTGTTTTTCTTTATGCTGGAAGACTATGAACTTCAAGGGTATGTGCAGTCCTTCAGTATTGGCCAGCGCTTTGGACTCAGCATATGTACACTGCGTTCAAAGCGCTGCCGGCTTTTGAAGGCTGGTGATTCCGCATTGGTTTATTGAAACATGCGGAATCACTGCGCCCAATACATTGTACGGGTGTTATTTATCTTGCGGAGACTAGCGTCTCCGCAAGATAAGTAGACATGCTGCAGTCTGGAAAGATGCTCCACATGTCTGTCTCCGCAGGTGATCCGCAGGCATCTCAGCACGCATAGTGGACATAGGATTTCTCGAAATCCCAACCACTATGCTGTAACATCTGGCCGCTGCAGGTTGGACACTGCAGATGTACGCAGGGTTCAACCTGCAGCGTTTACGGACTGTGGGATCATACCCTAATAAATCTTCCTGTGTGAACAAGACACTATGTGCCTGTGGGTGTACCTGCTGCCAGAGAAAGTGAGTTTTTACAGATAACATTTGTGCTAACAAAGGGGTGGCACTTTACAAAGGAAGAAGTGCATGCTTAAAATAAACACATAGTATTTGATTCATTTGCCTTAATTTACTCTTTTTGCTCCAAACTCTTCATTAATTTTGCACAAAAGCAAAAATGCTCTTTATTTTTGTGGGTTTTTTTTCACCTGTTTAGAGCTAAGAGTTGCATGTTCTGCTAAAATGTCACAACATTTGCACTAAACATTTTATGTGTACATATAATTACTTCAGTGGGTGCCTGGAGAACATTTGTGTAAAAATATTGTAATGAAAAAGAAAAAAAATATCAGCAGCTTACCGACCATGATAGAGAATACCCATGAATTCGGAAAGTATTCGATGCACAGATCCACGGGGCCGGAATCCATAAGCAAACCATATGGAAAAAGGTAGTGGGATCCAGCACCAGAATCATAAAACTCATTTATTGAATCAGCATTAAAAACCAAGAATATAACAAGCCAGATGAGTACACGGAACACCTTGAGCATTAAGGACATGATATTGATTCACTAAACAGTTGAGTTTTATGATTCCAGCACTGAAGTCAAAATGGATGAATTGGCCACAAACATCTTGAAAATGAAAACTTTGCACATAGTAGCAAACATAAAGAAAAACAAACACATACAATAGGCTTCAAAAAGATGAAAAGAAAAAGTAGATTTTGGTGCAAGTTCAAAATGTACAGCTCTGGCAAAAATTTAGAGACCACCACATCAAAACCCTGTCATGGGCAGCCCAATCTCCAGACCTGAAACCATTGAAAACCTCTGGAATGTAATCAGGAGGATGATGGAAATTCACAAGCCATCAAACAAAGAAGAAATGCTTACATTTCTGTGCCAGAAGCAGTGTGAAAGATTGGTAGAAAGCATGCCCAGACGCATGAAAGCTGTGATTAAAAATCATGGTTATTCCACAAAATATTGATTTCTGAACTCTTCTTGAATTAAAACATTAGTATTGTTGTTTCTAAATGATTATGAACTTGTTTTCTTTGCATTATTTGAGGTCTGAAAGCATTGGTTTTTTTTTGTTTTTGATTTTTAATTTTAAACATTTCTCCTTTTTAGAGAAAAAATACAAAATGTATTGCTTGGAAATTCGTAGACATGTCAGAAGTTTATAAAATAAAAGAACAATTTACGTTTTACTAAAAATTATACCTATAAAGAGAAAAATCAAACTGAATATTTTGCAGTGGTCTCTTAATTTTTGCCAGAGCTGTATATAAAAATAAAACTAGACAGGAAATGGTGTTAATGCAATAATGAATTAGCTCATAGTCAAAAACTGCTTTGAAGGAGTGTTCCTAGAATTGCAGATTTTCTCTTATCCGTAGCTGTTCTCCACTATCTCCAGCAGTTCCATATGCAATGAATGGAGCGGAGTTTGAGATCGTGCATTGCCGCGCCATTCAATGATTCAGGACAGGGCACTGTTTTCATAGTTTCGGAGTCCAGTTCTTGGGATCACTGAGGATTTCAGTGAACAGACCCCTCTCGTTAATTCATAGGGAATAACCCCTTTGCGTACTAGAGTAATAAATGTATGGCATAGTGACAGTGTGGACATACTGTAGTAGCTATGCCTACCCATTACCCAGTTATTGCCAGTAAATTGTGTAAACAAAAGAATACTAAAACCCAATGGCAGATTTTTTTATTTTTAGTTGTCCCTATGTGTTTGCAGACATTACTGACACTCGCGCTGTGAGGATTCTCTGACATCAGGAGCAGGTGGTTCTGTGACCAGACGTATGTGACATGCATAGTCCTGGCCACATTCCGACTAGACTGTTTCCAGCCTCGCTCAATACACTTGCATATTTCGAGGCCGCACCCATTTAGTCTGAATGTGGCTGGGAATATGCATTTTACATACTTGCCGTCAAATTACCGCCTGCTTTCGGCGCTGACACAGGAGATTCCTCACAGTGATGTAAGGATTCACAGGTCTACACATATAGTGACAGCAAATTTGTAGTTTAAGGTTGAACAACACCTTTTAGACAAGCCAAACCACCAAAACAAATTAGAGTTAAAGTGAACCTGTCACGTAAAAAAGTTATTAACCAGAAAATGTAGTGTTAATCTATTCCCAGAGCGGTGACTGAACCCACGCCGATGCCACCACTATGACCGAACGCCAACCGTTGCTGGGGGGAATACAGTTAATTTCCTACCAGCAGTGGGGCTCAAAGTGTAGTCGTCAGGCAGGTTCAGAACGCTATTAATCTGTAGATTAACCCCATATCTGCAGGTTAGCGTTTTTTTATGTGACAGGTTACCTTTAAATACTATTCTACACGCTATTTTATATGGACCTCAAACTGGCACTATTGAATAAAGTATTAAATAATACTAGTCGTTGTGATGCTAAGATTAAGTCCTGATATACTGTGTGTGTAAATGGGTAATAAATGTTATAATTGTTGGAAAACGGGAAGGCAAAAGTTTTATGGCGATGTGGCTCTCAATCCCAAAAATGTAGTGCACCACAACTCTAGAGCTTCTGAAGGGAAAGTCTGGTGAAAATGCCGAGGTGGGTTGTGCCTTTCTGGAATCCCTCCATACTGAATCCACTATAACACAATAACAATGGGTTGGCATTCCATAATAAAGGAGTAATAAGTCATCAGCCCCACAATATTATTTCTTCCCTTGTGCCTTTGTCATACTCATCTGTTCTTTTCTCGACACGCTCAGGGCTTTTAAAGCCTCACACAGCAGAAGTAAATTGGATAGCAGAAAGGTGTATAAAACACGAGACCCCGGAAAGGCCTGGCTCCCCCCTCTCCCATATCTCTTTACGTCCCTGTCATTTCTAATCATCCAGGAGCACTTGTGATCAGTATATCTGATAAACTTCTTTTCTTTCAAAGCCGGATTCCCCAACCTATTCAGCCCCTCGCCAAACCTCCACTTCCCCCCTCTCCTTCCCTTAGCGTCTAGTCTCCGCTTGATAAGACAGAGATACACCGTGTCACAAGCAGCTGTGTACCGGCCCTGCCTCTCACTACAACTAATTTGTGCAGGAAAAAATTAAATCAGGAGGTAAATTATTTCATGATTGCTCATTCCCAACAGAGTTGGGCATCATTCTGAAGAAAATATCTAATAATTGGTTTCAGCCTGTGTCAGACACATGCAATTCCCTTCACTAATGGCGGTGTGAGGTAGCACCGGGCCTCGGGGGTCAGCGAGAGGACTGGAAATAGCTTAGCACTAGGCAGAGCACTAGAGAGACGGAGCACATAGGAAATGAAGTGGCAATAAGTGTAATCCATAGGGGAAATGTGCTTCACTTGGAGTTTAATATATCGCCTCCATGTCTGGCAGCGAGCCACACAACAATTGTTTACCTTTCTGTCAGCATCTGCATCTGTTCTGTTTTGTAAGCGGCACTTAACGCTCAGCCGGTAAACGCCGGAATCAATAACAACCGCTAAGGGAATTCTTTTCTTTTTATCATATTCTATAAAAAACCCCGCGCTACAAACAATGTTTGCCTAAGATTAACAAGGAACAGACATTAACAGGGTCAAAGGGATTTGGTTGGGAAGATTTTATTGCTTCCAAGACTCGGAGTAATTATATCGACGCAATTCCAATGTATTTTGTAACCTGTCCAAATGAAACTGTTAAAAATGTGCTTGCGTGCCGTAATGAAGATGATTTTTTATAATTATCTTAAGCACCGCGTATAGAAAACTGCCGGCACCTTCGGTAATAATTTAGTTTGTCGTAATCCAGCTGGTGTACTGAAATATTAAGGTGGCTACTTTCCTTTTTTTTTTTTCTCTCTCTCTCTTTTTTGAGGCGGCAAAATTTGGTGTTTAAGACCAAGCTTAGTCAGATTATGTGAAATATGGAATATGAGGAGAAAAAAAGAGGAGGGGGCAATGAAATGCGCTGGAAACAGTGTGAGCCTGTTAGTTATTATCTCCTCTCGACACGAACGTTTCATTAGACGTGAGATAGTATCTTGTGTAACCAGGCATATTCGGGAGATACACTGTACAGATGAGCGCTGTCACAGAGGATTGTTATAATAGTTATAGCATCACTTAAAACTTAATATCATTGAGAGCAAAGGAACACATTAATGTTAATGGGATTTGCGCACGTAACTCCCCATGCACTGCTTGGAAAATGTACCCCTTAATGTCCTGAAATTCAAAATAGGCCAGTTAAATTGCTTTTCTTTTATTAAACAGCCTCCTTTTCAATTGTAGTCCGACCGAAGTTACATTCTTCCCCGCAACATTTTATTGTTCACAACTTGGCATTTATGGTTGTTTTTATTCGATTAATTAACCTTTATTTCTTTTTCTTTTTTTTGCTTTCTCCCCAAGTATATTTACATGCACAATGGCATTTTCAGATACTGCCAGAAATCAAACATTAGAAATAGCTATGGTGGAGTGGGGGATTCTAGTACGTATCAAATGAGCTAGTTTGATTTCTGGCGTCTCGGCGTATCATGTGGTGTACGACAACCACTAGAAAGCCATTATCCACTTGAGTGCAGGGGTAATGCTTTGCAGCCCACTTCTACTTTGAAGGGGTCAAACATATTACATCCTTAACACCTTATTTGCTGAGTGCACATGCAACACTGAACTCTGAAGTCGTGAAAAATGGAGCGTTCTCCATGGAAACGCACATTCTTGACTCTTAATTGCAAGAAAAGGCGATATGGCACAGTGGTTAACATGATTTGAATTCTCTGACTTGCCGATTTAATACTAGCCTTTACTAAAGTGCTTGGAAATGGATGATGCTACAGCATTATTTTCTATGAAATTCTATATCATCACTTTTCTGTTAAGTGGTTTCTAAATTAATTGGCAGCACGTCCTTTTAATTGATTGATGGTGTTCTAATCTGAAGCTAAAAACATCACTGACGAGATCCAAAATGTAAATATTGTTGCATGGCAAAGACAATCTGCGGGCACTGCGAATGACAATGTTTCAAGAAAGTCCAGGTATATGAGAATGCATATTATTGGTGGGAGTGCAAAACATAAAATGTGTAAAAATAAAAGATATAACCCCGAAAAGGCCGAATAAATCACAGGCATGTTATAGAACATGCAAAAAGGTAAAGATAACCATATTCACTTAGGAACTTTGCAGTTATTTGTTTTTTTAAAAACCACCACTTTTGATCCAAAGGTTGGGCCTGGTATTGCAGATAAAGCTCAACTGAAATGAATGAGGCTGAGCCTCAACCCCAAACACAGAAGAAAGTCATCTTGCTTCTCCAATCCTATTAATAGTAGTAGAGGTAGGTAGTGGGTAGTTGGTTTTTTTTGTTGATGTTGGGGTACATGCATATGTACTGCATTTTTTTTCTGCCAAAAATTTAATTTTATACCACACCATTTGGGATAGTTTCTTCACCAAATACACCGGAATTATGGTTCTGTTTGTTAAAAAAAATTGTCTTACTTACATTACAATCACATTTATTATGTGATTGTATCACCGCAGTTCAGGCTGTGAGGGAGCGCCGCCTCAGTGACGTCACCGCTAGTCACTGAAGCTGCTCTCGCAGCACCTCATTCACTAGTGGTTTTCAACCGGGACGGTCGCATCTTTGCACCGCCCAGGTTGAAAACTGTATGTTCCCCAGATATGGATTACTGCATGGGACACAACGACGGACAGGTATGGTATATTGTTGGTTTGTTATTTTACTTTTATTACAGGAGATCGAGGGCTTTGCAGGAATTAGGTGAGATCGTAAGAATGGTTTAATTAAGAATAATAAAGGAGTCTGTGTGTTTCTTTCAAATAAAGGACTTTATTCTGGCTGTGTCTTTATTTACCATACAAATATAAGATTAGTAATGGATAGGTGTCTTATAGACACTTCTCCATTACTAAGCCGTGGGCTTGATGTCACCTAACGGTGACATCAACCCCCCCAACTATTACCCCACTTGCCACTACTACAGGGCAAGTGGGAAGAGCGAGGTTAAGTGCCAGAATAGGCGCATCTTAGAGATGCGCCTTTTCTGGGGCGACTGAGTGCTGATGTTTTTAGCCAGGGGGGGCAATGTCCATGGCCCCTTCCTAGGCTATTAATATCAGCCCGCAGCTGTATGCATAGCCTTTGCTAATTGTTAACTATAGGGGTCTCAACATCATTTTTTTGGCGGGGCTCCCCTATTTTAATAGCCATTAAAGGCTAAGTATACAGTTGTGAGCTGATATTCATAGCCATGGGAAGCTCCATGGGTATTACCCCCTTCCCAGGCTATAACATCTGCCCCCAGTTGCTGGCTTTCCCACTGCTGGTTTTGAAAATTGTGTGGGAGCCTTTTATTAAATACATGTAAAGTAATTTGCACACACACACGCACACACACACTGTACTAATTGTATTTGTCACTGACATCTATATATCTACCTATTCTATATGTATTTACTGTATGTAATCCATCTCTTGTATCCTGTCGGCTCCTGCAGTGACTTTACAGAAACCGGCAGATGAATTACCTGCTTTTCTTCTATCTTTCTGTGCAATATACAGTGGGGCAAAAAAGTATTTAGTCAGTCAGCAATAGTGCAAGTTCCACCACTTAAAAAGATGAGAGGTGTCTGTAATTTACATCATAGGTAGACCTCAACTATGGGAGACAAACTGAGAAACAAAAATCCAGAAAATCACATTGTCTGTTTTTTTTATCATTTTATTTGCATATTATGGTGGAAAATAAGTATTTGGTCAGAAACAAACAATCAAGATTTCTGGCTCTCACAGACCTGTAACTTCTTCTTTAAGAGTCTCCTCTTTCCTCCACTCATTACCTGTAGTAATGGCACCTGTTTAAACTTGTTATCAGTATAAAAAGACACCTGTGCACACCCTCAAACAGTCTGACTCCAAACTCCACTATGGTGAAGACCAAAGAGCTGTCAAAGGACACCAGAAACAAAATTGTTGCCCTGCACCAGGCTGGGAAGACTGAATCTGCAATAGCCAACCAGCTTGGAGTGAAGAAATCAACAGTGGGAGCAATAATTAGAAAATGGAAGACATTCAAGACCACTGATAATCTCCCTCGATCTGGGGCTCCACGCAAAATCCCACCCCGTGGGGTCAGAATGATCACAAGAACGGTGAGCAAAAATCCCAGAACCATGCGGGGGGACCTAGTGAATGAACTGCAGAGAGCTGGGACCAATGTAACAAGGCCTACCATAAGTAACACACTACGCCACCATGGACTCAGATCCTGCAGTGCCAGACGTGTCCCACTGCTTAAGCCAGTACATATCCGGGCCCGTCTGAAGTTTGCTAGAGAGCATTTGGATGATCCAGAGGAGTTTTGGGAGAATGTCCTATGGTCTGATGAAACCAAACTGGAACTGTTTGGTAGAAACACAACTTGTCGTGTTTGGAGGAAAAAGAATACTGAGTTGCATCCATCAAACACCATACCTACTGTAAAGCATGGTGGTGGAAACATCATGCTTTGGGGCTGTTTCTCTGCAAAGGGGCCAGGACGACTGATCCGGGTACATGAAAGAATGAATGGGGCCATGTATCGTGAGATTTTGAGTGCTAACCTCCTTCCATCAGCAAGGGCATTGAAGATGAAACGTGGCTGGGTCTTTCAACATGACAATGATCCAAAGCACACCGCCAGGGCAACGAAGGAGTGGCTTCGTAAGAAGCATTTCAAGGTCCTGGAGTGGCCTAGCCAGTCTCCAGATCTCAACCCTATAGAAAACCTTTGGAGGGAGTTGAAAGTCCGTGTTGCCAAGCGAAGAGCCAAAAACATCACTGCTCTAGAGGAGATCTGCATGGAGGAATGGGCCAACATACCAACAACAGTGTGTGGCAACCTTGTGAAGACTTACAGAAAACGTTTGACCTCTGTCATTGCCAACAAAGGATGTATTACAAAGTATTGAGATGAAATTTTGTTTCTGACCAAATACTTATTTTCCACCATAATATGCAAATAAAATGATAAAAAAAACAGACAATGTGATTTTCTGGATTTTTGTTCTCAGTTTGTCTCCCATAGTTGAGGTCTACCTATGATGTAAATTACAGACGCCTCTCATCTTTTTAAGTGGTGGAACTTGCACTATTGCTGACTGACTAAATACTTTTTTGCCCCACTGTAAATACATATATATATATTTGTGTGTGTTACTGACATGTATATACAGCTCTGGCAAAAATTTAGAGACCACCACATCAAAACCCTGTCATGGGCAGCCCAATCTCCAGACCTGAAACCCATTGAAAACCTCTGGAATGTAATCAGGAGGATGATGGATAGTCACAAGCCATCAAACAAAGAAGAACTGCTTAAATTTTTTCTCCAGAAGCATTGTGAAAGACTGGTGGAAAGCATGCCAAGACGCATGAAAGCTGTGATTAAAAATCTTGGTTATTCCACAAAATATTGATTTCTGAACTCTTCCCGAGTGTTGAAACATTAGTATTGTTGTTTCTAAATGATGATGAACTTGTTTTCTTTCCATTATTTGAGGTCTGAAAGCATTGTTTTTTTTTTTTTATTTTGACCATTTTTCTTTGTCAGAAAAAATAAAATTTATTGGTTGGAACTTCGGAGACATGTTATCAGAAGTTTTTAGAATAAAATTTTTTTTTACATTTTACTCAAAAATATACCTTTAAAGAGAAAAATTAGACAAACTGAACATTTTGCAGTGGTCTCTTAATTTTTGCCAGAGCTGTGTATATATACTGTATTTTTAGGGACTATAAGACGCACTTTTGTTCCCCAAAATTTTTGGGGAAAGTGGGGGGTGCGTCTTATAATCCGAATCTGTGTGCTGTGCTATGCTGTAGAGGAGGGGGGCGGCTCTGGAGTGGTGTCAGGGGGCTGGGGTGGGCTGCCTGCAGGCTGCTGAGACAGCAGGAAGTTCTGTGCTCCTGCTCATTAGCCTCATGTAATATTCACTGCACCTGCTGTCCATCACCTCGGTGCTGAACCTGTGCTGAGTTGATTCACAGGGGAGCAGCGAATATTACATGTGCCTGCATCTTCCCCCCACTCCCATCATGGATATGGCCCCCAGTCACTCTTATATTCCCCCCCTGTGCTGCTGGCAGGCACATGCTTCCCCCTCCCTGTGCTGCTGGCAGGCACATGCTCCCCCGGTGCTGCTGGCAGGCACATGATAAATCAACAAACACTTAACTCACCTTCCCCTGATGGCTCCGTGCTCACAGCTCCTCGGTTGCTTCCTGTGTCTGTGCTGACATCCGATCATGTGATCGGCACAGCACAGTGATGACATCACTGTGTGCCCAGGTCACACGATCCGATGCCTGGGAAACAGGAAGCGCAACCGAGGAGCTGTGAGCACAGAGCCGTCAGGGAAAGGTGAGTTAAGTTTTTGTTATTTTATCATGTGCCTGCCAGCAGCACAGGGGGGAGCATGTGCCTGCCATCAGCACAGGGAGGGGGAAGCATGTGCCTGCCAGCAGCAGAGGGGGGAGCATGTGTCTGCCAGCAGCAGGGGGGTGGCATGTGCCTGCCAGCAGCAGGGGGGGGAATCATGTGTCTGCCAGCAGCAGGGGGGTGGCATGTGTCTGCCAGCAGCACAGGGGGTGGCATGTGTCTGCCAGCAGCACAGGGGAAAAGCTGTCTGCCAGCAGCACAGGGGGGCATGTGTCTGCCAGCAGCACAAGGGGGGCATGTGTCTGCCAGCAGCACAGGGGGGCATGTGTCTGCCAGCAGCACAGGGGGGGCATGTGTCTGCCAGCAGCACCGCGGGGCATGTGTTTGCCAGCAGCACGGGGGGGCATGTGTTTGCCAGCAGCACTGTGGGGCATATAGTGACTGGGGGGCCTGTACCTGCCAGCAGCACTGGGAGGCATATAGTGACCGGGGGGCTGTACCTATCAGCAGCCCAGGGGGGGCATATTGTGACTGGGGGGGGCATGTGCCTGCCAGCAGCACAGGGGGGCATGTCCCTGCCAGCACAAGGGGGCATATTGTGACCGGGGGGCATGTGCCTGCCAGCAGCAAAGGGGGGGCATGTGTCTGCCAGCAGTACAGGGGGGCATATAGTGACCAGGTGGGGCATGTGCCTGACAGCAGCACAGGGGGGCATGTGCCAGCACAAGTTTGGGGGTTATATAGATACCAGGATGAGGGACATATGATTTGTAAGACGGACACTGGCATTATAAGACAGACCCCCATTTAACATAAAAAAATATTTTTTTCTCCTTTTCTTCACCAAATTTGGGGGTGCGTCTTATAATCAGGTGCGTCTTATAGTCCGAAAAATACGGTATATTGTATACTGTATAGTATACTGTCAGTGTGATTTTACTGTATGCAGCACATGAATTACCGGCTTTTCAAAGGCAGGTGCCGGGCCTCTCTGACCTTTCCCGGCGCCTGTGCACTGCAGTACTTTGCTCTGCCCTCAACAGGGCAGACAAAGTTCGCCTGCGCCGGAGTCGCAGCTTGAAGACAAGAAGAGGACGTCATCATAAGAAGATGGGAGGCCCCGGACCGCGACGCCCAACGGACCAGAACCGGACCGCCCCTGGGTGAGTGTAATCCAACCTCTTTTTCCTCATCTTTCAGGATACATCGGGGGCTTATCTACAGCATTACAGAATGCTGTAGATAAGCCCCTGATGCCGGTGGGCTTAGCTCACCTTTGATTTTGGGGGTGACAGGTTCCCTTTAAGAAGATCTGCTCAGAGGCAAAAACTGCTATTGTATTTACAGGAACATGTAAGTGCACATGTAATCTATTATTATTAGTCTGGAGGGTCTCATTTTTAGTTGAAGGCTGCAGATTTTATCGCAGCTACTTGCTCCGCTGCCTCCATCATTCCATAGGATTGTGTCCAATTTCACAGATCTGTAAATCTGTATGAGGCTTTTCTGTATGTTCTCTTCATTTAGGCACTTTGGTTATACTTTTTTGTGCTTGAGCTAAATACAGATTACACTGGCGACATTTCTACCAAATTACTTGGTAATAAAGCGACTATCACTATTTTGACCCAAATTGCGTAGTTCTAATGAGCGGAGGAACGCATTTTGCCCTCTGGCAGTTGTAGAACGACTACTCATTATTGGATGATAATCCAACAATAGCCATAAAACTGTATTAGTTGAGGAGCTGGTGAATTCAATTCCATCACGGTGCTTTCCTTTTTGCCCTCTGTGGTCTTGCAATCATTTTCTTGTATGTTACAGTTGTTATGGGCAATGCCAGTAAACCAGTGCTGTGTAAATGTATTGTGTGATATTACTAGTTGCCATATCCTCACTGCAAATTATATCCAACACAGTTCTGGACAAATTATAATTGTATAGGTCCAAGGAACAGATGACCCCTGAATTGTTTTTAACCCGAATAACCAGGTTTCATTTAGAAAAAAAATAAAATCCGGAGACAGAGTATGGGTTTTAGTGTATAAATATAAATTGTGAATACAGGGAAACAAATGAGGTCTTGTTAGTGCAGAAGTGAAATCTAAGAAAAGGAAGATATCTAACGTATTGTGGGTCAAGCAAAGGTTCAACTTTCTAACAAGAAAGCTTTTCCTCTCCCAAAAAAGTAATCAGACTTTGGAATTTGCTTCAAGATGAAGTAGTGTCTACAAATGTACTCGGAGAATTTAATCTTAAATTGGATTCCTTAGGGCGTGCAGAAGCCTTTTGATTATGCCAGTGTTTTTCATCAAAAAAATTCCGCTCCTATACATGACTCCTCTGGTAACACATTTTTATTGTCTGGATGATGAGACTTCCTGCACCATTGTCTAAGGGAGCTAATACAATTGTTTTTTTATTCTCTATGTGACAGATGATTAATAAACTTTACCAACTTTGTTCAGTTTTAGCCTATATGTTATCTACACCGCATTTCCTCAGTGTCAGACTAGGGTTCCTTCCTCCCCGCCCCATTTTTAGAATGTGAATGTCTACTTACAATTACACTATAAACTTTATTGGTCTATTACACACACAGGATATATCAATAATAAGGTAAAATAGGCTTAGTGTTTACTTATTCCATAAGAAATAGATCCTAATGGCAAGTGAAGGCAGTCCCAAATCCAGCAAGTGCTCTGGCTTGCATAGGCAAACTCCAACTCCTACAGGTAGCCGTTGGTTGACAGGTCCAGTGTTGGGCTTCATCACTGTGTGCTCTCGCACAGAGCAAAATGCCCATAATATTGGCACCAAACAAAGGTTCATTTACTGTATTATAAACCTATAGCATTTTCTATTTTTAGCCCTGAATACAGAAGATCCGCAGAAAAAAGCTCTTGATGCCCCCTTACAGCTGAGTCAACTGAAATACCTGTCAACCTTTATTGACCTTTTTTTGTGGCTTGAAAAAAATGTGGAGAAGACGACTTCAGAAACCCTGTCTCCATCTTGTTATCCAGAAATAAAAGGAAAGGTACAAGGTAATATGTTAAACCAATATTCATATGAAATTTGTCATAATGTATATGAATTGTGGTCGTGTACAGGATTATATTCACATTGGATATTCCTTGGTACTGCTATTACAGTGGTGTGCACCCTTCAGAATTTGTCTTATTTCTGCCTAAAGTTGTCCTAAAAAGAAAATAAAGAAAACCAAATTAAACAAATAAGACAAAATATTAGAATTTGTCAATTTTAGGACATGAGGAAAATTATCAAATTTCGCGTCTGAGAGTGGCAAATGTATGTGAACCTTTGCTTTCATTATCTGCTGTGACCTCCAGGTGCAGCAATAACTGCATCTAAACTTTTCTGGTAATTAAGTCATTTGCACATCAGAAACCTATTCGTCCCTATAAAACAGCTTTAACTCTGTTATATTGGTGGGTTTTCTCCTATAAACTGCCCACTCTTTGTCCTTCCAAGACATTTGTATTGGACTTGGCTATTCCAAACCTTTATCTTTATTCTTCTGTAATAGTGATGAGCGAGTATACTTATTGCTCCGGTGGGCTCCGAGTATTTGTGACTTCTCGGAGATTTAGTTTTTGCTGACGCATCTGCATGATTTACAGCTACTAGCCAGCCTGAGTACATGTGGGGGTTGCCTAGTTTCTAGGGAACAACTTTGGGTTGTTGTCTTGCATCATGACCAACATTTCCTTGAATTCCAGTTAACCGCTTCGCGGCCACCCACTATAGATAAATGTCAGCGCTTGATGGGCTTTGTGCAGCGTTGATGTTTTCAGTCAGCGGTCTTTCAGCTCTCAGGAAAAAACAATACTTTTTCACCATACCCCTTAATAAAAACTGGAATACAATGCGATCAAAAAGTCAAATGGGAATAAAAATGGTATAGCTGAAAACGTCATCTTGCCCTGCAAAAAAACAAGCCAACCTACAGCTCCGTCTGTGGAGAAATAAAAAAAGATAAAGCTCTCAGAATATAGCAATGCAAAAACAATATTTTTTCTTTAACCCCTTTCTGACATTGGACGTACTATCCCGTCGAGGTGGGGTGGGCCCGTATGACCGCCGACGGGATAGTACGTCCAGCGCGATCGGCGGCGCTCACGGGGGGAGCGGGGCCGATCGCGGCCGGGTGTCAGCTGCCTATCGCAGCTGACATCCGGCACTATGTGCCAGGAGCGGTCACGGACCGCTCCCGGCACATTAACCCCCGGCACACCGCGATCAAACATGATCGCGATGTGCCGGCGGTGCAGGGAAGCATCGCGCAGGGAGGGGGCTCCCTGCGGGCTTCCCTGAGCCCCCCGCAGCAACGCGATGTGATCGCGTTGCTGCGAGGGTCTTACCTCCCTCCCTGCCTGCTCCAGACCCGGATCCAAGATGGCCGCGGATCCGGGTCCTGCAGGGAGGGAGGTGGCTTCACAGAAGCCTGCTCAGAGCAGGCACTGTGAAGCAGCCTGCACTTCTCTCAGATCGTTGATCTGTCAGAGTGCTATGCAAACTGGCAGATCACCGATCTGTATTGTCCCCCCCTGGGGCAAAGTAAAAAGGTAAAAAAAAAAAATTTCCAAATGTGTAAAAAAAAATAAAAAAATATATTCCAAAATAATGAAAAAAAAATATATATTATTCCCATAAATACATTTCTTTATCTAAATAAAAAAAAAAACAATAAAAGTACACATATTTAGTATCGCCGCGTTCGTAACGACCCGACCTATAAAACTGGCCCACTAGTTAACCCCTTCAGTAAACACCGTAAGAAAAAAAAAAAAAAGACAACGCTTTATCATACCGCCGAACAAAAAGTGGAATAACACGCGATCAAAAAGACAGATATAAATAACCATGGTACCGCTGAAAGCGTCATCTTGTCCCGCAAATAACGAGCCGCCATACAGCATGATCAGCAAAAAAATAAAAAAGTTATAGTCCTGAGAATAAAGCGATGCAAAAATAATTATTTTTTCCATAAAATAGTTTTTATCGTATAAAAGCGCCAAAACATAAAAAAAATTATATAAATGAGGTATCGCTGTAATCGTACTGACTCAAGGAATAAAACTGCTTTATCAATTTTACCAAACGCGGAACAGTATAAACGCCTCTCCCAAAAGAAATTCATGAATAGCTGGTTTTTGGTCATTCTGCCTCACAAAAATCGGAATAAAAAGCGATCAAAAAATGTGACGTGGCCAAAAAGTTACCAATAAAAACGTCAACTCGTCAACTCGTCCCGCAAAAAACAAGACCTCACATGACTCTGTGGACCAAAATATGGAAAATTTATAGCTCTCAAAATGTGGTAACGCAAAAAATATTTTTTGCAATAAAAAGCGTCTTTCAGTGTGTGACGGCTGCCAATCATAAAAATCCGCTAAAAAACTCGCTATAAAAGTAAATCAAACCCCCCTTCATCACCCCCTTAGTTAGGGAAAAATAAAAAAAATGTATTTATTTCCATTTTCCCATTAGGGTTAGGGTTAGGGCTAGGGTTGGGGCTAGGGTTAAGGCTACAGTTAGGGTTGGGGCTAAAGTTAGGGTTAGGGTTGGGGCTAAAGTTACGGTTAGGGTTTAGATTACATTTACGGTTGGGAATAGGGTTGGGATTAGGGTTAGGGGTGTGTCAGGGTTAGAGGTGTGGTTAGGGTTACTGTTGGGATTAGGGTTAGGGGTGTGTTTGGATTAGGGTTTCAGTTATAATTGGGGGGTTTCCACTGTTTCGGCACATCAGGGGCTCTCCAAACGCGACATGGCGTCCGATCTCAATTCCAGCCAATTCTGCGTTGAAAAAGTAAAACAGTGCTCCTTCCCTTCCGAGCTCTCCCGTGTGCCCAAACAGGGGTTTACCCCAACATATGGGGTATCAGCGTACTCAGGACAAATAGGACAACAACCTTTGGGGTCCAATTTCTCCTGTTACCCCTGGGAAAATACAAAACTGGGGGCTAAAAAATAATTTTTGTGGGAAAAAAAAGGATTTTTTATTTTCACGGCTCTGCGTTATAAACTGTAGTGAAACACTTGGGGGTTCAAAGTTCTTACAACACATCTAGATAAGTTCCTTGGGGGGTCTAGTTTCCAAAATGGGGTCACTTGTACGGGGCTTCTACTGTTTAGGTACATTAGGGGCTCTGCAAACGCAATGTGACGCCTGCAGACCATTCCATCTAAGTCTGCATTCCAAATGGCGCTCCTTCCCTTCCGAGCCCTCCCATGCATCCATATGGGGTATCAGCGCACTCAGGACAAATTGGACAACAACTTTTGGGGTCCAATTTCTCCTGTTACCCTCGGGAAAATACAAAACTGGGGGCTGAAAAATAATTTTTGTGGGAAAAAAATTTTTGTTTTATTTTTACGGCTCTGCATTATAAACTTCTGTGAAGCCCTTGGTGGGTCAAAGCACTCACCACACATCTAGATAAGTTCCTTAGGGGTCTACTTTCCAACATGGTGTCACTTGTGGGGGGTTTCTACTGTTTAGGTACATTAGGGGCTCTGCAAACGCAATGTGACGCCTGCAGACCATTCCATCTAAGTCTGCATTCCAAATGGCGCTCCTTCACTTCCGAGCCCTTCCATGCGTCCAAACGGTGGTTCCCCCCCACATATGGGGTATCAGCGCACTCAGGACAAATTGGACAACAAATTTTGGGGTCCAATTTCTCCTGCTGCCCTCGGGAAAATACAAAACTGGGGGCTAAAAAAATAATTTTTGTGGGAAAAAATTTTTGTTTTATTTTTACGGCTCTGCATTATTAACTTCTGTGAAGCCCTTGGTGGGTCAAAGCGCTCAAAACACATCTATATAAGTTCCTTAGGGGGTCTACTTTCCAAAATGGTGTCACTTGTGGGGGGTTTCAATGTTTAGGCACATCAGTGGCTCTCCAAACGCAACATGGCGTCCCATCTCAATTCCTGTCAATTTTGCATTGAAAAGTCAAACGGTGCTACTTCCCTTCCGAGCTCTCCCATGCGCCCAAACAGTGGTTTACCCCCACATATGGGGTATCAGCGTACTCAGGACAAATTGTACAACAACTTTTGGGGTCCAATTTCTTCTCTTACCCTTGGGAAAATATAAAATTGGGGGTGAAAAGATAATTTTTGGGAAAAAATATGATTTTTTATTTTTACGGTTCTGCATTATAAACTTCTGTGAAGCACTTGGTGGGTCAAAGTGCTCACCACACCTCTAGATAAGTTCCTTAGGGGGTCTACTTTCCAAAATGGTGTCACTTGTGGGGGGTTTCAATGTTTACGCACATCAGGGGCTCTCCAAACGCAACATGACGTCCCATCTCAATTCCTGTCAATTTTGCATTGAAAAGTCAAACGGCGCTCCTTCCCTTCCGAGGTCTCCCATGCGCCCAAACAGTGGTTTATCCCCACATATGGGGTATCAGCGTACTCAGGACAAATTGTACAACAACTTTTGGGGTCCAATTTCTTCTCTTACCCTTGGGAAAATAAAAAATTGGGGGCGAAAAATAATTTTTGTGAAAAAATATGATTTTTTATTTTTACGGTTCTGCATTATAAACTTCTGTGAAGCACTTGGTGGGTCAAAGTGCTCACCACACCTCTAGATAAGTTCCTTAGGGGGTCTACTTTCCAAAATGGTGTCACTTGTGGGGGGTTTCAATGTTTAGGCACATCAGGGGCTCCCCAAACGCAACATGGCGTCCCATCTCAATTCCAGTCAATTTTGCATTGAAAAGTCAAATGGCGCTCCTTCGCTTCCGAGCTCTCTCATGCGCCCAAACAGTGGTTTACCCCCACATATGGGGTATCGGCGTACTCAGGACAAATTGTACAACAACTTTTGGGGTCCATTTTCTCCTGTTACCCTTGGTAAAATAAAACAAATTGGAGCTGAAGTAAATTTTTTGTGAAAAAAAGTTAAATGTTCATTTTTATTTAAACATTCCAAAAATTCCTGTGAAGCACCAGAAGGGTTAATAAACTTCTTGAATATGGTTTTGAGCACCTTGAGGGGTGCAGTTTTTAGAATGGTGTCACACTTGGGTATTTTCTATCATATAGACCCCTCAAAATGACTTCAAATGAGATGTGGTCCCTAAAAAAAAATGGTGTTGTAAAAATGAGAAATTGCTGGTCAACTTTTAACCCTTATAACTCCCTAACAAAAAAAAATTTTGGTTCCAAAATTGTGCTGATGTAAAGTAGACATGTGGGAAATGTTACTTATTAAGTATTTTGTGTGACATGTCTCTGTGATTTAAGGGCATAAAAATTCAAAGTTGGAAAATTGCAAAATTTTCAAAATTTTCGCCAAATTTCCATTTTTTTTGCAAATAAACGCAGGTAATATCAAAGAAATTTTACCACTATCATGAAGTACAATATGTCACGAGAAAACAATGTCAGAATCGCCAAGATCCGTTGAAGCGTTCCAGAGTTATAACCTCATAAAGGGACAGTGGTCAGAATTGTAAAAATTGGCCTGGTCATTAACGTGCAAACCACCCTTGGGGGTGAAGGCGTTAAGATATTTTAAGATATTGGAGTGCATTATTCTATATGGAGGACTATGTGGAGTGCATTATACTAAATGATTTAGATGAAGATTATATTTAGATACCGTATTTAGATTATATTTAATCATTTAGATGAAGGAATTGAGGATAAATTGAATTTGCTTATGACACAAAGCTAGGAGTGATAAGGTAACACTAGAGAAGAGAGTGAGCGGATTCAAAAAGATCTAAACAAACATCCACTATTAGGGTGCGACACCATAGTTGTATTCAGGGTTAAAAGTTAGGAGCTCTGTCAGAAGTTTTGTGCCACCCCCTGAAGCAAAACCTGAGCTACACCTCTGATTTGGAACATTTCTCAGCTTTCTTATACCACTACAAGAAATATATATACGGTACATTTCTCTTATATTTATACCACTTTTGTGAAGTATATTATATTGAATTTTCTGGCTGTGCTCACCTACACCACCTTTCCCAAGAAGCGCCATCCTCTACAGGATCTATAGATGTCACTGAATTCTTCGAGCTGACTAAGGCTACTTTCACACTAGCGTCGGGCTCGGCCCGTCACGGTGCGTCGGGCTGAGGTTCCCGACGCTAGCGTTGTCTCCGCCGCACAACGGGGGCAGCGGATGCATTTTTCCAGCGCATCCGCTGCCCCATTGTGAGGTGTGGGGAAGTGCGGGGAGGTGGGGGCGGAGTTCCGGCCGCGCATGCGCGGTCGGAAAAAGCGGACCGTCGTGAGCAAAAAATGTTACATGTAGCGTTTTTTGGTCCCGACGGTCCGTCACAACACGGCGCAACCGTCGCACGACGGTTGCGACGTGTGTCAATCCGTCGCAATACGTCGCTTAATGTAAGTCTATGGGGAAAAAACGCATCCTGCAAGCACTTTTGCAGGATGCGTTTTTTCGGCAAAATGACGCATTGTGGTGGATTGCAGTTAACGCTAGTGTGAAAGTAGCCTAAGAAGACCATTGTGACTTGAGAACACAAGTGGAGACATGGGTAGCAGACCTGGAAGACTGCAAGGGTCCTGTAGGTAAGTATATGTTGTTGTTTTTTTGTTTTCTTTCAGGGCACCTGTCAAACCCGTTAACCCTTTAATTACGAGGGAAGGTTTCATCTTAGTGCTTTCATTTTATTTTCCCTTGATTTCAACAGCCATACATTTTTTATTTTTCTGTCAACATCGCCATATGAGGGCTTGTTTTATTTGCAGAAAAGTTGTTGTTTTGAATCAGATCTTTCACTTTACCATACAATCTACTGGAAACAGGAAAAAAATTCCAAGTGAGGTGAAAGAGCAAAAAAAACCAAAACACAATTCTACCCTTGTTTTTTGGGTTTTGTTTTAACAGCATTCATTGGGTGATAAATATGATCTTGCATGATGATCCTCGATGTCAGTATAATTACAGAGATACTAAGCTTGTCCAGTTTTTTTTTTTTTATTATTATTATTATTCCAGGGGTAAAAAAAATGTGTTAGTGTCAACATTTTCTAAGACCCATAACTTTTTTCTTCATTGATGTAAATGAGTGGGAGCTTGGTTTTTGCTCTCTGAGCTTATAAATCTATTGATACCAGTTTGGGGTACATATAACATTTTGATTTGTTTTTATTGCATTTTTTGGGGAAATGTGGCAGCGACTTCTGATGTTCGATTTTTTATTTGTCATATAAAGTACAGTGTAACTAATTTTATATTGTGATAAATTAGACAAAAGGTCCTTCCATTGCTTGTTGGTGCTGACCTGACAATTGGGCCCACCATGGGATTTACCAGCTCTCCAGTGGGCTAGTTCGAGCTTGGTAAAATATCATTTGTATTTGCGTTGTTTCACCTAAAGGACTCAAGATTATTTCTTATACATTTTTATTATGATTTTCTTTGTCACCTTTTAGTCACACTTTGATGTGTCTTAAGTCAGTCAAACATACTAAAGATATAGGCATGTCCTAGGTATTTTACACCCTTTTTAGGTGCTAAGATGAATTTATATATCTGGCCTTTTGTCATTATTTTGACATATTCCCAAAAAACAACAACGAGGGAAATTGATTTGACAATTTGCTATGTGAACAGTTTTTATGTTCAGTGGCATCAGTTGTGGTACAGAATGTTTCCAGTGTGGACAAATTATCACTGCATTAAACCTCCTCTTTGTGTCTCACTATGGACGATGAACTGGTGTATAAGGCCCGGGGTCAGACGGTCATGGTCAATATGGGGACTTCAATGCTCGGACCAATCATAGGTTTTGAGAACTGAACTTACAACCTCTTATGTGTCTGTGAGATTGTAAGTATGGTTTGGGACACTCGTGGTCTGTTGAAGGATTGCAGTCTAGGAACGGACTTTGAAATATGTTTGTTAGGGGTAGAGTTCCCGTCTCTGCACAGGGGGAATCTCGGGCCATCTCCGCTGCGGTCTCCCATTCTTCTCCTGCCGCAGTGGAGTCTGCTCAGCGGAGACGTCGGTCCCAGCGTCTCGCTCAGTCTGACTCTGTACAGAGAGTTACTGCTGCTTTTCCTGCTTCTGCCATTGAAGTCAGTGCTGGGCAGCGGCGAGCAGATGCTTCTGGGACTAAGTCCTGCTTTTCTCGTTCTGAGCATGCCCAGAGTAAGATCTCTCAGTGGAGATCGAGGGTCACATGATCAGACACTGCAGCTAAGGTCCTGTAGGTGCTCACGCTCTGTGGCAGCCTCTCATTGGTCCTTCCAGGAAGGTCCTGTTCGTGCTGCAACTATTTAAGGCTCGTATGGCCACACGGCCATGCGCTAGTATTGCTCTTTATTTATGTACTTTGCGCCAGTGTGGTCTTGTATGAGTGTGTTCAGGGACCCGGCTGAAATAAGCCCCTAGAATGCTGGCACCTCCGGCGATGAGTTTGTATGCTTGGGTATTCAGGGACCTGGCCGAAATAAGCCCCTAGAATGCTGGCACCTCCGGCGAGAAGTTTTGTGTGCATGCATGACCACTGACTGCTCTTGTTTAGGCAGTTAGCCTGTGCCTCTGTGGAGTCTAACAGGGTGCAGCGCTTTGAGTTCACGGCTGCTCTGTGAAGTAACAGTTAGCTAACACCACCATTTAGTTCCGCTATTTGCTAGCAGCAGGTTCTCCTGCACGGTGGACCCCGGGCTGCGAACGCATCTATCATAATAAAATCTATATATTCATTTGGTGTGTTCCGCTAGCCCTAACATAACTTAATACTAGCGCCAGGGTCTGGCTAGTAAATGGCGGACATACAGCAATCTTTGCGGTATATCCAGCAGCTGGAGGGTAGGTTGGCGGCTCTCGAGAGCTCAACCTCAGCTGTGGATATTTCCGCAGTTGCTGTACAGGCTGCTAGCATGGCTGCAGCAACCTTGTCCACTGCCACCCCTGTTCCGACATTTTCGCGCCTCCCGCTGCCAGAAAAATTTTCTGGAGAAAGCAGATCTTGTAGGGGATTTGTGAGTCAGTGCTCTATTCACCTCGAGCTACTGGCTGCACGTTTTCCCACAGAGCGGGCTAAGGTGGGATTTATTGTGTCCCTTTTGTCGGACTGGGCGTTGGAATGAGCTAAGCCGCTGTGGGAGCGTGACGATCGTGTGGTGCAGAGTGCTCCGTTGTTTCTGAGCACTCTGAAACAGGTCTTCCTAGGACCTCAAGTCACCCATGATATGGCGCTCCAACTGCTGGCATTAACTCAGGGTGAGTCCTTGGTCAGCCAACTTGCCATCCGTTTCCGAACTTTAGCTTCAGAGCTGGAGTGGTCGGATAAAGCCCTTATCCCCATATTTTGGAGGGGGCTGGCTGATCACGTTAAGGACGCTCTGGCCACTAGGGAGATTCCAGCCACACTGGAGGAGTTAATAACTGTCTCTACCCGTATTGACCTCCGTTTTAACGAGCGGAGGTTAGAGCGAGCCCAGTGTAGGCGGAGGTTTCGGCTGGCTCCCACCTTCACCAAACCTCTGGAATCTCCGGTCCAGGTTCCTGGGTCACATGAGTCCAGGGAGGTGTCTCGAGCGGGTTCTAAGTCCCGGACCGCTTGGGCACCCAAGGTCTGTCATGTTTGCCAGCAGTCTGGACATCTTGCCACCAGATGTTCCCAGCAGTCGAGGAGACGTCAGTCTCTAGTGGTAGTCGGTGGAGGTACACTAGATACGGCGATGTTTGCCTCAAAATTGTCCTTTAAGGGGACAATTATTATTGGCTCATCTTCCCACTCAGTAGAGTTCTGCGTGGATTCTTGGGCGGAGGGCAATTTTATGTCTTCCGCCTTCACCCAACATCATGCAATACCCCTGGTTATGCTAGCGCAACCAGTCACGGTACGAGTGGTGAATAGGTCGACACTGCCCTCACAGATAACTCACCAGACCATTCCTTTTACTCTGTCCATGTCGCCATCCCATCAGGAGACAATATCTCTGCTCGTCATACCTGAGGGAATTGATGAGGTCCTGTTGGGGATACCTTGGTTACCGTACCACTCTCCACATATCGAGTGGTCCTCAGGCAGAATTTTGGGATGGGGTGAGTCTTGTGAGGGTAGGTGTCAAAGGGAGTGCGTTCAGGTTGCTACTACAGAGGTACCCGCAGATCTATCCTCTCTCCCAAAGCAATACTGGTCTCATGCGTACGTGTTCTCCAAAAAGGCGGCGGAGACCCTTCCGCCTCACCGCCCCTATGACTGTCCTATTGACCTCTTGCCTGGTGCTGAGATTCCCCGGGGTCGAGTTTATCCGTTATCTCTCCCGGAGACGGAGGCTATGTCTCAGTACATCCAAGAGAATCTGGCAAGAGGGTTCATCAGGAAGTCAATGTCGCCTGCTGGGGCTGGGTTCTTCTTTGTTCAGAAGAAGAATGGAGAACTGTGTCCATGTATAGATTACTGGGGTCTTAACGCCATCACCGTTAAGAACAAGTACCCATTACCCCTGATATCTGAGCTTTTTGATAGGCTACGGGGAGCAAGGGTATTTACAAAATTAGATCTGCGGGGTGCTTACAACCTGATCCGCATCCATGAGGGGGACGAATGGAAGACTGCTTTTAACACCAGGGATGGGCACTATGAGTATCTGGTGATGCCCTTCGGGCTCTGTAATGCCCCAGCCGTTTTCCAAGACTTTGTGAACGACATCTTTCCGGATATGCTCACCACCTCGGTCGTAGTCTATCTGGATGATATTCTCATCTACTCTCCAGATATTGACTCCCATCGGAGAGATGTTCGCAAAATCTTTGACCTCTTACGGGCAAACTCCCTCTACGCCAAGTTGGAGAAGTGCGTGTTTGAGCAGGAGTCCTTGCCATTCCTTGGTTATATCATCTCTGCCCAGGGTTTGGCTATGGATCCTGCCAAGCTACAGGCTGTGATGGACTGGGAGGAACCCCATTCTCTTAAGGCGGTGCAGCACTTTATGGGGTTCATTAACTACTATCGACAGTTCATTCCACACTTCTCAACTTTGGTAACTCCCTTGGTTGCCCTTACCAAGAAGGGAGCAAATCCCAAATTGTGGTCTGAGGAGGTCTCCAAGGCCTTTAATTCCATAAAGTCACACTTCGCTAGCGTTCCCATCCTACATCGCCCCGATGTAGACAAACCATTTATCATGGAGGTGGAAGCCTCATCTGTTGGTGCTGGAGCAGTCCTCTTCCAAAAAGATGCTCAGGGTCGGAAGCATCCTTGCTTCTTCTTTTCTAAGACCTTCTCACCAGCAGAGAGGAATTATTCCATCGGGGACAGGGAGTTGCTGGCCATGAAGTTGGCTTTCTCGGAGTGGAGACATCTCTTGGAGGGAGCTCGTTTTCCTTTCCAAGTCTTCACAGACCATAAAAATTTGGTGTACCTGCAGACAGCCCAGCGGTTAAATTCTCGCCAGGCTAGATGGTCCTTGTTCTTCTCCCGGTTCCATTTCACCCTCCATTTTCTTTCGGGGGAGAAGAACATTCGTGCCGACGCTCTCTCTCGCTCCGTTGTGTCATCTGTGGAGGAGGAAGAGGAGCCTTGGCTTATTGTCCCCACTGAGAGTCTGAGAACCGTAGCTCCGGTTTCGCTAGAGTCTGTGCCTCCGGGCAAGACTTTTGTACCCATTAGTTTGCGACCGGAGGTTCTCTCGTGGGCTCATTCGTCCAGGGTGGGTGGATATTTTGGGACAAAAAGGACATCTGAGCTGTTGGCGAGGATGTACTGGTGGCCACATATGGTCCGTGATGTCAGGGATTATATTCAGGTGTGTGTCTCCTGCGCCAAAAATAAGTCTCCTCGACAACGGCCAGCTGGGTTACTCTATCCATTGGCGGTGGCAGACAGGCCCTGGGAGATGGTCGGGATGGACTTTGTGGTGGGTTTGCCCAAGTCTCGGGGCTGTACCATCATTTGGGTTATCACTGATCATTTTTCCAAAATGTTGCATTTGCTGCCTCTTCCACGGTTACCTTCGGCACGGGCCTTGACAGCGTTGTTCATAAAGCACATCTTCCGCCTACATGGTATGCCAGACAAAATTGTCAGTGACCGGGGTCCCCAGTTTGCGTCTCGGTTCTGGAGAGAGCTTTGTCGTCTTCTCAGCATTGAGTTAAATCTCTCTTCCGCATATCATCCCGAGATGAATGGATTGGTAGAGAGGACCAATCAGACCTTGGTCACATATCTGCGACATTTTGTCTCAGCCAGGCAGGATGACTGGGCATCCTTGCTACCGTGGGCAGAGTTTGCGCTGAACAATGTGGTAGCCGACTCCACTGGACAAACCCCATTCCTCCTCAACTATGGTCAGCATCCGCGGGTACCTGTGCCTATGCCCGCGTCTTCTGCCAACTCCAGGGTGGCAGACTGGGCTGTGGAAGCACGGGATATTTGGGACCACACTCAGAATGCCATTCAGGCCTCCAAGGAGAGAATGAGGTCCTCCGCCGATGCACATTGGCGCCCCGCTCCGACCTTTGCTCCTGGCGACTTAGTGTGGCTCTCCGCCCGTAACATCAGGCTGCGTGTAGAGTCCACTAAGTTTGCACCTCGCTACTTGGGTCCTTTCAAGGTCCTCAAACAGGTTAACCCTGTGGTCTATTGTTTAGCCCTTCCGCCACGCCTGGGTATCACCGACACCCTTCATGTGTCCCTCTTGAAACCTGTATACATGTCCCGGTTTTCCGAGTCATCTGCCGGGACATCGGGTTCGTCTACGGACGATTACGAGGTGAACGCTATTTTGGGGTGCAAGGTGGTTCGTGGCAAAAATTTTTATTTGGTGGACTGGAAGGGTTACGGTCCTGAGGATAGGTCCTGGGAGCCTGCTGAGCGCATTCGGGCTCCGCAGCTCATTGCTGCCTTCGAGCGTAGCGAGGTCCAAGGAGGGGGGGGCCCTCGGAGGGGGGGTAATGTTAGGTGTCGAGTTCCCATCTCTGCACAGGGGGAATCTCGTGCCATCTCCGCTGCGGTCTCCCATTCTTCTCCTGCCGCAGTGGAGTCTGCTCAGTGGAGACATCGGTCCCAGCGTCTTGCTGAGTCTGACTCTGTACAGAGAGTTACTGCTGCTTTTCCTGCTTCTGCCATTGAAGTCAGTGCCGGGCAGCGGCGAGCAGACGCTTCTGGGACTAAGTCCTGCTTTTCTCGCTCTGAGCATGCCCAGAGTAAGATCTCTCAGTAGAGATTGAGGGTCACATGATCAGACACTGCAGCTAAGGTCCTGTAGGTGCTCACCCTCTGTGGCAGCCTCTCATTGGTCCTTCCAGGAAGGTCCTGTTCGTGCTGCAACTATTTAAGGCTCGCATGGCCAGTAGTATTATTATTATTTATTGTTATAGCGCCATTTATTCCATGGCGCTTTACATGTGAATTGCTCTTTATTTATGTACTTTGCGCCAGTGTGGTCTTGTATGAGTGTGTTCAGGGACCCGGCTGAAATAAGCCCCTAGAATGCTGGCACCTCCGGCGAGGAGTTTGTATGCTTGGGTTTTCAGGGACCTGGCCGAAATAAGCCCTGAGAATGCTGGCACCTCCGGGGAGGAGTTTCGTGTGCATGCATGGCCACTGACTGCTCTTGTTTAGGCAGTTAGCCTGTGCCTCTGTGGAGTCTAACAGGGCGCAGTGCTTTGAGTTCACGGCTGCTCTGTGAAGTAACAGAGTTAGCTAACACCGCCATTTAGTTCCGCTATTTGCTAGCAGCAGGTTCTCCTGCACGGTGGACCCCAGGCTGCGAACGCATCATCATAATAAAATCTATATATTAATTTGGTGCGTTCCTCTAGCCCTAACATAACAATGTTTATCTGAACCTGACCTTAGTGGGATATTGGTGGTATCTGGTACGTACGGGCATTAAAAAAAATGACAGGACACCACTGAAATAAGTGTTAATGAAAACTATGGGAAATGAAGGGAGTACCAATAAGTAACCAATGGGGATGATGCTTTGATAATTACAGGAGCCCACAAGATGTAAGCTGGAATTTGTGTGGTTGCTTTTTGCAAATTTTCCCTTGAATTAATCTTGACAGATTTTCTCCCTTATCCAATGATAAAGTTTTGTTTGTGCATAGAATTAGATGATCCATTTAGGAACTCTGCAATTTTCTACATTTTGATCTTGTGATAAAAATCATTAATTGGATTGAGAACGTGTGTTGTGATGTGAGATCAGAATAGAATTTAACTAGTTTTCTCGTATGTTCTATATTGAATTTTTTTATTAGGCATCAAATCCTTTTTGAGAACTATACAGGGAAAAGATATAAAATGTCAAATGCGATAATGAAGAATAGTTTTACTTTTCTGATCTGTATAAATGTGAACAATGGATTTTATATTCATTATTGTATTGCATTGTTCTAAATACTAAAGTAAAGACGAATGTTCACCTTTATCTTGGTTTATAACAAAAAATGTAGGCAGGATGTTTTAAGTAGAACCTGCTTTTCCTAATCTTCCTTAGGTGAAAGGAATTGTTATAATAGAAAGATTTTTCCCAAGAGGTACCATGGGATAGGCAGAGGCAGCCTTGCTCTTTCTGCCCTTTTATCAGTGGTAACATTTTCCTATTGTAAAAAGTCATCACAAATGAACAGAGAATATAGAATGATGGCAGTCATATTGCCTGTTTAGAGCTTTCAGTGTTCTTTAAAAACTTAATAAAGGTCTCTACTGAGGTTGGATTAAAAGAATCTGTTAAGAAGGCAATTGCTTCCCAAGAGATAACCTCTAATGATAAGAAAAAGGGGAAAAAAGTGTTATTGCTGCTTTCACATTGTCAAGACAGAAAGGTCTCTGTATCTTTGTCCTACAAATGAATTTTGAGAATAATCTCATACTGCTTGGAGAGATAAAAATCCAGGTACTTCTTGCCTGCCAGCATCTTAAATTTTCACTAAGGATTTGATAAGGGATTAGAAGTTTTCTATTTGTGTAAGCTGCCATAGTAGGTGTGATCAGAAGCCTGGTAGAATAAGGGTCTGTAGGAACACGTGATTGCTGAATCCTCTATAACTTATTTTTAGCAGTAATTTTATTGGAGCAGCTTATTACTGAAATTTTAACACATCTAGAGATGTCAATCTTGTGATAGGGACAATATATTGTGCTTAAAAATAAAAATATAAAGGGATAAAGTGTATTTCTAATCAGACTTTCATGAAGCACAGGACTTACCATATACAAAAAACCACAAAATGCGACAACATGGTATACCACAGTATCAAATACCAGATAAAAATGTACTAAATATTGAATATATTCTATATAACTACCACAATTGTAAAATTCCCAAATCAGCAATGCTCCTTTTTTGTGTTTAGGGAGTCGGAGAATGGATGCCAATGATGATAACATGAGAGAAAACGTTATCCTGGATGAAAGTTCCTTGCTAATGAATGAAATGGTATGATTATTGGAGCCTGTTATGATGTAGTTTTTGGGGCATTATTGCAGCTCCAATTGACTATATACGTGTCCATTGGTTCTTGTTTACCATCTTGTTCACACATCGCTAATATGCTCATTGTGTCTTTTGGTTTTGACAGTAATGATTCTTTTTTATCGGCATAATCTATATGATCGTCCTACAAATGAGCGGTTTTCTAGTTTGCTGGGTAATCTGTCATGTTTACATGGACCCATAATTGTTAAGGAGTGTTCCTACCCATGTAAATGAAGAACTAGATTACATGTCCGTAGCCAACTTGAAGATTTAGTGGCAAACCATAGGCCATAAAAAAATGATCTCACAATTATAGGCTCTTTTAGCTGTAATTTGTAGGTGAATTAGCCCCATAGGATTGGTCCATATAAACTAAATAGACTCAAGGTTCTAATAAGAGAATTGGGCTTGTTTCTCGCATACATTACACTTGGTGTGTTAAAGAGCCTTTCTGAACAGATGTAGTGAAAGTGGATGTTAATATTGAGTCTGGTCCGAAATCTGAATCGGTCCCTGATACTGAGAATGATGGTGACGAGGTTCAGCACTGTGTCTTCTTCACTGTTGCAGTGCGACCTCATCCAAGTCCGGCAGGAAATCCGCTCCCAGACACCAAGTGCAATGACTCCCATTCCTCCCTGCATCTCCCCTGGCTCACTCTCCACATTCGATCCCATCACAGAAGAAGAAGTCTCCAAGCTCCTCTTCTCGTCCGACTACATGCACCACAGACCCCATTCCCTCACACCTCCTCCAGTCTCTCTCTCCAGTCGTCACAACTCACCTAACTACAATTTTTAATCTTTCCCTTTCCTCTGGTATTTTTCTCTCTTCCTTCAAACACTCTATCATTACTCCATTACTAAAAAAAACCCGCCCTTGACCCATCCTGCACAAACAACTACAGACCGGTCTCCAATCTCCCCTTCATCTCAAAACTCCTGGAGCGCCTTGTCTACTCCCGCCTTACCCGTTACCTCTCCACTCATTCCCTCCTAGACCCTTCACAGTCCGGGTTCCGCCCCCTACATTCGACAGAAACTGCACTCATCAAGGTGACCAATGACCTTCTGACAGCAAAATGTAACGGTGACCACTCTCTGCTCATTTTCCTCGATCTTTCTGCAGCTTTTGACACGGTTGACCACCCGCTCCTACTCTCTAGGCTCCAGTCACTAGGCATTAAGGACACTGCTCTCTCCTGGTTCTCTTCCTATCTTTCTGAACGCTCCTTCAGTGTTCTGTTCTCCGGCTCCACTTCATCTCCTCTTCCTCTCACTGTCGGGGTACCTCAGGGTTCAGTCCTTGGCCCCCTTCTCTTCTCCCTCTACACGGCCCCAATTGGACAGACCATCAGCAGATTTGGCTTTCAGTACCATCTTTATGCTGATGACACACAAGTATACACATCATCCCCTGACCTTACCCCCGCTGTACTACAGAACGCCACTGACTGTCTGTCCGCAGTCTCTGACATCATGTCCGCTCTCTATCTGAAACTCAACCTCTCCAAAACTGAACTTCTTCTGCTTCCGCCTTCTACTAACCTCCCTAAATCTGACATTTCCCTCTCCGTGGGTGGCACCATAATAACACCCCGGCAGCAGGCACGCTGTCTGGGTGTTATGTTTGACTCCGATCTCTCCTTCACCTCCCACATACAATCTCTTGCCCGCTCGTGCCGCTTACACCTAAAGAACATCTCTAGAATCCGCCCTTTCCTCACCATGGAGACAACAAAAACTCTCACTGTCGCCCTAATCCACTCCCGTCTGGACTACTGTAACGCTCTACTAATTGGCCTCCCCCTCACGCGACTTTCCCCTCTCCAGTCTATCCTTAATGCAGCAGCCAGGGTCGTCCATCTGGCTAATCGTTACTCGGACGCGTCCGCTCTTCGCCAGTCGTTACACTGGCTGCCCATGCATTACAGGATACAATTCAAAGTACTTGCTCTCACCCACAAAGCTCTCCACAGTGCGGCACCCCCTTACATCTCCTCCCTCATTTCTGTCTATCGGCCTAGCCGAACACTACGCTCTACAAACGACGATCGACTAACCTCTGCACTAATCCGTACCTCCCACTCCCGACTCCAAGACTTCTCCCGTGCTGCGCCAATCCTCTGGAATGCTCAACCCCAAGATATTAGGACCATCCACAACTTGCATAGTTTTAGGCGCTCGCTCAAAACTAATTTGTTCAGAGCGGCCTATCACGTTCCCTAATCAAACTCATTTTATGTTTGTGTGTGTGTAGCCCATTCACTATCTCCATCTACCCCCCACCCCCTGAAGATGGCTGGACCATCATTGTAAATACATCATTGTAAATACACACCTGTGCTTTGTATCTCCCCACCTCATTGTAGATTGTAAGCTCTCACGAGCAGGGTCGTCTTATTTTGTCTTATTTTGCTTTATTACTGTATTGTTAACATTGTTACCTATGACTGTTGTGCTTGAAACTGTAAAGCGCTGCGGAATATGTTGGCGCTATATAAATAAAGATTATTATTATTATTATCCAAGTAAATGGACCAGCAGCGTTCACTGCTGGGTGGCTGGGAATGCCTCGGAACAAGCAGTGGAAAAGTGACACAATAGTGGTGCAGCAAAATGTGGGCAAAATGGCTCCCAAAAACCACATAAATCATACACTAAATAACAAATATGCAAGGTATAATGAAAAGGACACAAGTCTCGATTAGTTTTTAAGCTTCTTTTATTTACTTCTAGTAAGCATTCCAACAAGAAAGTACAGGAGAAAATATTTCACGGATATTTGCATGGATACAAGGCAAATACTTGCTGCATAGAATAGACTTAAAATCTGGTATCACCAGTGAGTCCTGTGAGAAGATTCAAAGCAAATTTGTGGACTATGCTTGAAAAAGGGGCCTGTCCCCGAAACACTGTAACAGGTACGTAGCTGCACACCCATTCCCTATCCATGAAAAGCTAGTTGTATCTAGAGCGGGTGCAGCGCACTCCACGGATTTGCTTTGGATCCTCTCTTTCATTATACCTTGCATTGGCGGGTTTTTTAGTATATTGGAGTACCTCTATGCAGGGAAAATAAGAAGGGTATTTAAGGGGTTGTCCAAAACAGTCAGTCTAACCACTTTTCTAGTGTACTTCAATTAAAAATTCCCCACAGTTCCTTCTTTATAATTACTTTCTGTCTGTGTTTTCTTTCTTACTTCTGATGACCGTTTGAGTTTCCCTGTATGTACTTGGGATTCCTCAGTGGCGCTGCGGTCACTTAACACAATTTCTGTCGCTGCTGTCCTCTGATGATGTTTTGTTTCAGTAGTGGTGATGGAGACGTGACTGCTGCTTCTCTCATGTCACCCTGCGTCTGTTCCTGTTCCCCCAATCATTGAACCAAGTTGTCGACTTCTGTCACCACTATAAAACGAAGAGTCATCATGAGGCGACATAGCTATCAGTCACTCTGCTTTTATCACTTTTTCCTGGTGACGTCTCGTTTCAGTGAACAAGGTAGCTGGGCAGTAACTGTGTTGACTGAAAATGCAGGTTGGGCATGAGAGAAGCTACGGTCACTTCACTACTACTGAAACAGGACGTCATTAGGGAAAGTGACCTCATCGCCTCTTCTGATGTTTCTTCAGGGCGAAAAATGAAGTAATGGGAGTTCCTAGTTTGGAGCAGCTCGTTTGTATGCTAAATATACGTTGTAGCCACTTCTTTCTCTGAATCAGTGGGTTCCGCAGGTCGGTCCCCCACCAATCATAAAATGATGACACCCTTAATTCAGAGATTGAACACGTTCACTTACAGTGACCAGAAGAGCTAATCCCCCATCTAAGTAGTCTGCTGGGGTAGGGAAGAAGATGGCCATACACCAGACCAAGAGGGTATGAAGAATATAATTAACAGTGATCCTCTTTGTATAGTAGAGAGGTACAGACATACATGCAGCTTTATGCATAATCTAAGACCATTTAGCTGTAGAGTAAGATGGCAGTGCTCTTCATGTATTCTGATTATGTCCCTTGAGTTCATACTTTCATATTGTTTTTTTTGTACAATTTGTATTTTAGCCTTCCTTGAAATTTGGTTGGAGGAACAATCTTCAACAACTGTCAGTTCCCCTAATGAATAGTATTAGGAGTGAACTGGAAATGGCAACCACTTGTGTTCTCCAGAGTGGTCAGGCACAACGTTCTGAAACAGGAAGGTCCCAAATGGACCTTGTACACATTTCCAAGAATTATGAGTACTATGGAACCATCTCAGAAAACCAAAAGCCCAAAAAAGTTGCTAAGGTAAGATTTGGAACACATCTACAAGTTGGAACATATCTACAAGCATTATTAGTAAACCCCACATGAATTGATTTTCTCTTTTGGGCTGCTTCATGTGGTAAAAACTACACAATCTATTCATAACTTGTCAATTCCCAACTCCTAAAATGCTCCTCTCAAAATCAGGATAGCACAGCCATCCTAGTATGAAACTTCCAAGTAGGTACACTAGCCTCATCAGGTCTAAAAGATCTATTTAATTTAATAGTGTATACAGCATCGTGAAATCTGGGGACACATCTGTTTTGAAGTAATTGTAACTGATTTTTTGTAGTCATTGTCTTTTGTGACTTGATAGTAGCCATGATTGTAGCTTAAATATGGTAATGACTAAATCAATAATTTTATCCCCAGTTTTGCTTCGACATCATGGAAGAATATGACAAGCTGTTCCTGCTGGCTTTGGCATGCATGTCTGATTCACTACATGAAATAAGGAGTCACTTTGTGGATGCGTTTATCAAAACGGCAACTTCAGTCCTTACCAGACTGGAAGAATGGAGTTCACGAGTGCCAGATAGCGCTCCTGTCAGCACTGCCCTTATTGTCCTGTCTTCTGCCATCCACGTCTTATATCATGCATCACACTATAATGAGCAGATGAGTAAGAGGTAAAGGTGACTTTTTCTTACACTGTGTTCATATTACCTCTAAAGGGATGAAAGGTTCATAGCTTTTACTGTACTATTTTGATGAAAAAAACCACAGAAATTTGCACATATCATTCAACTGACATGCACCAGTTTAAGGATCAAAAATTCCTTTTGGTAGATGATTTGTTAAAGTTACACGCATAGGACTTTTCTTATGAGTTAAAAACACACAAAATGTCTGTAATTTTTTTTAAACCAATGGAAAGCACCACTTTTCATCATAGGATATTCCTTGTTTTGCACCTTAGCCCCATTCATTCATTCCCTTACAAAAGAGATGACAGGCATAGTCCAAGACACTATAAGATGCCCCCATTACTAATCCCATAATCCTATTGTATAAAAACACACACACACACAAAATAAAGTCTTTTAATTGAAAAGATAACAGACTTTTTTTTAACAAATGTTTATTTAACCATAATTACTGCATCATCTATTCCAGTAACACCATTTTCCCTTGCAAGAGAATTAAAATAACAAACAACAATATTTTTCACCTTTTCGACGATTTTTCCCACAACGGGTCTAGCTCTATTACATCTAGTTGGCAGGCTGCATAGTTGCATAATGCGACCATACAGCCTGTCATCCAGCAGAGACACTGAGCAGCGTCTGATACCGCTGCTCAGTGTCTCGCGGTGAACTTCCTAGACACGTTTTAGTGTGAATCTACATGGGAAAAGTGATCTGTGATGAGTCATGCTCATCAGTGCTACACTATCCTTGGCCAGTGTATTAAAACCGTGGAGTATTCAGAGTAATGGGATAAAATAAAAACACCCAGCGAAATGTTATTTTTCTGCAAAAAGAACAAAGGAGGAGATCAGGAATTGTTCTAGAACACATAGTTATTATAATTAGTGATGAATTAGTGTACTCGTTGCTTGGGTTTTACTGAGCACGCTCGGGTGGTCTCCGAGTATCTGTGACTACTCGGAGATTTAGTTTTCCTTGCCACAGCTGCATGATTTGCGGCTACTAGACAGCTTGATTACATGTGGGGATTTCCGAGAAACCAGGCAACCCCACATGTACTCAGGCTGGCTAGTAGCTGTAAATCATTCTGCTGCAGCAGTCACAAATACTCGGAGACCGCCCGAGCAATGAGTATACTCGCTCATCACTATTAAAGAAGAATAAAGATAAAGGTTTGGAATAGCCAAGTCCAATACAAATGTCTTGGAAGGACAAAGAGTGGGCAGTTTATAGGAGAATACCCACCAATATAACATAGTTAAAGCTTTTTTATAGGGACGAATAGGTTTCTGATGTGCAGATGACTTATTTAGCAGAAAAGTTTAGATGCAGTTTTTGCTGCACAAGGAGGTCACATCAGATAATGAAAGCATTGCTAGGGAATCCTCACATGTAATCAAGCTGGCTAGTAGCTGTAAATCATTCAGCTGAGGCGATGAAAACTTATTCTCCGAACACTAACAAATACTCGGAGACCACCCGAGCATGCTCTGGAAAACCCGAGCAACGAGTATACTCGCTCATCACTAATTATAATCTAAGGTGATTTTCACATGTCTGTGTTTTTTCGCTGACTGTGTGTCTGTGCAAATATCACTTAGATTTGTCTATTTTTTTTCCAGCAGCACAGATTAAAAATGCCAATACAAGTCTGAGTCCATAAAAACACGTACAGCACACGAATGGAGTCAGTATACAGTTTGTGTGCTGTCCGTAATTAACATTGTAATTGATAGTATAGAAGATTTGTAATTTATTCATTGTATTCCATACATGAAAGTCCCAGATAAAACACTGGTGACACATGAATCCAAAACAGTGATTATCCCACTACCAGTTTTCTATGTATGTGAAAAACATTAAAAGAATAACAGACACCATGAGTGAATTAACACCGTTGGATGGGGAAGGTTTTTTGGCACATCATGGATCCTCTGAGGACGGGTTCATATTGTGTTTGAGCCATATACTAGTGTCTTTTGTCTGAAGCCCTTAAAACAGAGACTTGGATGGCTCCTCCGGTGGGGCCATTCACTATAGTGGGGCAGTCTGAGTCACTGTGTCCTTCTGTCCTCCGTACTGACAGGGTCCATTTTTTAGGTGGGCATAAAAGAGTAGTCTGGCCCTCTCTTTTCTATGAACACGCTATAGGCTTCATCAACAGTTCTTCTATCACTTCACGCAACCAAAATCAGTATGCATCAAATATGTGTTATCTTCTAAAGAGGGATGTAGTTTTTCCATGTATCTTAGGGATCAAGTATGGGAATCTTTCCAAATCTGTCAACTCTGGAGAGCGTCCACATAAAACAGCTGGTCCAGTTACTTCAGTCTCGGATATAAAATTGATTGTTATCTCATACGATACAAAAAAATAAGAAATCCACTGATCAGGCAGACTTTTATTTTGCTAAATGTTTACACTGGTATGGCGAGCATGTTGCCTGACGTTATGACCATGTTCTTCACAGCTATTTCATGTATCCATTCTGATCATCATCTCTTTTTCCATAGACCCTTGTTTCTAGCAGTGATAAAGCGATATCAGGATTTTATCAGCGATCTCCAGATTCACGTAACAAGTTACTGTGTGAATGTTTGTGCTACGAGCCTTTTCATGGATGCGGAGAGTCACCACTGGGAAGACAACAAAGCTTTTTATGAGGTGCGAGTGTGACGACAACGTCCCGTGATTGATTCTGTTACATTTCATTGGCCATGTTCGAGGGAATTCAGACCATTAGCTCTCCTGCTGGCCCGCCACGCGCAAGAGACACATTTATTCTATAGACAGATACTTGTATCCTGACTCTGTAGGAATAATACCAACATTATATTATTGTAAAAGCTTAAGGAAAAATAGATGGTCAGCACTAGTTTTCCACTTTTTTTTTTTAGCGCAGTTTGAATACACATTTGTACTTTATTTAGTATTCCCTCAAGTATGTGCATAATGCCAGTATTAGATGCCCCGATACACAGGATCTAAATCCACATAGTTTGCATTGTAAGTGGCTTCCAAAAACAAGTCTTCCTTTAAAGAGGACTTCTCACTTATCATAAATGTCTTTTTTTTTGCCTCGACTAAATACTAGAATCTAGTTAAAATCTTGTATGTTTAAAAAGGGGACAACAGCTGTTTTCCTGAATTTGACATTTTGATCTTTCTTTGTTCCTAAATCTAGATTTATTAGCCAAAAGGGGCAGGAACCTCAACTCCTCTCTGTCCATGTCCTTTTGGCCTCATTACTGCTGCTCGGATGGTCCACGCTGATCTCTGCTTACATGCGCACATGACCGCTGCAGCCCATCATTGTCATTAGTGGTCTGTTTCCTCTGTAAGGTTGAGAGTTAGTTATATAAGATCCATAGTCTCCCAATGTAGACTTTTTCATGGCTTGTGTTTTCTTACAAGTCATCAGTTGGAGTGACCACTTCTGCCATTTGAGCTTCCCTCCGGACATATTGTTTTTTATTCTTCAGCAGCCAGTGTAGTGTTGTGGACCGTAGGACATTAACACACAGTTTTGCTTTTGGACAGGTGAAAAAATGGTTTGGCATCCGAGTAATCACCTGGCTGGTGGAATCTTTTTCATACAAAGACACTGCTTTTCATACATTCCCAAAAGATAATGTTCTACTAGGTCCCTTCCTATAATTATTGTAGCATTGCACTTGTCAAATGGATAAATAATGGTCTGTGTAAAGATAATATTTTGGAGGTTTATATGATAAATCCCAGATGTTACTTTCTTGGTGTAGAAGCAAAGTAAAACCTCACATCTGTTTATGCTGTACTAGCTTACAACAAGAGCAGATGTTAATGAGGAGAAAGTGGTTAAGAATAACAAAAAGGTCAGAAGAAGTGAATGAGTGTAGACAAGTGATCATGATAAAACAGCACGGCTGTCTAGGCTATGTACTTGTTGTCACACGATAGAACATATCTATTAGTGGTACCATAGTTCATAATATCTTCAACTCAGGGAAGCATAGTTTAAATCATGATTTTCAAAAGTGTAAAAAGTCTCAACCTTGGCCGTGGACTACAGTAGTGGCCGTACTGTACAAATATTCCGCAGTCCACCATTAATTCATGATCATGCACTGCTGCTTAATCCTACAACAGATATTTACATGCAGTTACTCACCGTGTCTAAACTTGGGATATTGATGAGTCCTAGCCTTAGAACTGGTTATCAGATCACTTGGAGTCCAAAACCCGCCGTCCCCATCTTGTATTCTGTCCATCTTCTCTGCCACAATTGGGATTTTATGGGATTCGTATATTTATGACCTAAGTACAGGATAGGGCAGCAATGTAAGATCTGTTGGAGCCGGACACGTGTCACCCCTACTAATCAACTGATACCTTCTTTAGCAGTAGCTGGAGGTAAGCAAAATGTGGAGCTTAATACTGCAGCAAAACGCTGCCGAGTACTGTAGTTCTTCTCCTATTTAAGTGAATGTGAGACAAACGGCAGATTCAGCAGCAGCCTCTGACCAATGTATGGAGTTGTGGTGTTCCTCTCCATTTTGTTAAGGCTCACCAGGTTAGGTAGACTCACTAAACCCCAGTTCCAGGTGGGAACACAAACCCAAGGCATTGGTGCAACTGGCAGAATAAACTCACATGGAGCGAGGACACGGAACACCCTGGAATCTTGGGAGCAGCAGGGCGGATGAAGTGTAGTTAGCAGAAATAGAATCGAGTTTAGAACGGTGTGGTCAAGAGGTGAAGTACACACAACTAGAGTCTTCAATCACAATCCAAAGAACCACGTGTGTCTTAATGAGCCTTAAATAGGATCATGGGGATGATATCTCTAAGCCAACCTGAAAAACACGATGTGGAGCACGACAGAGGGCAGCGGACTGAGGTGAAGGGAGCGAAGCCCTATATACCTGAGACATGAGTATAACACATTTCTTACATGAAACCGCTGCCAGGGCAGAGATCAGCTGATCGGTGTGGACTGGGTGTAGGTAATCAGTGTGCGTTTACACTGCTTGTTCCCGTTAATCCTGAATCAACACAGGCTGCCAATCACAAAAAACAAGCAAACATCAGGTGAATTGATTTTTAAGCATGCTTAAAAATCAACGTTCTCGGTGGCACGTCATCCTGTGTAGATATGTTGCTGAGAGCAATGATATTCTGTTTGTATAGAAAAATTGTATTAAAGGGGTTGTCCACTACTAGGACAACTCCTTTTAATCTAAATATTTGGCCCCGATAAAACATAAAAGCTTATACTCGCCTCCCATATTTGCTCCATTCCGGCAGGGTGTCGGCACTCGCAGTCCCGGGGCTCTCATGCGGTTGTTATGACATGGGAGCCCGGCACTCAATCAGCGCTGTCATCACTGTCCCCTCATTCCTATGGATTGAACATGAAAAGGAAGTCAGAGATCAGCTGCAGCCCTGGCTTCCTCTTCATGTTCGTACGAAGGCGGAGACAGTGACGCCAGCACTGACTGGGCATCGGGTTCATGTCGTAACAACCTCACAGGAGCCCCCGAGGCTGCGAGTGCCAATACCACAGTAATGGTGCCAGCCCGGAAGGTGAGAATAGGCTTTTTTATTTTATTGGGGCCAAACATTTAGATCAAGAAGGGGTTGTCCTAGTAGTGGACAACCCCTTTAAGGATTATTCTGTGCACATGGCTGTACGCTCAGCCTGTCTAAATAGGCTATTTAGTGGCAGTTGATCAGCTTCCATGTATCTTATCAATGGGTATTTTCCAGACGCAGATTGGCCATTTTTAAAGCAGAATAAGTCGTGGACAACCCATTTAGTACTAGGTTCATATTTCTATGTAGATAAAAAGCGATGCTCTAAAGTGCTATATGGAATCAAATAATATACAGCAAACCGACATGAAGATATGTGGTCCCACTCCAGTCTGGGGTGTGACACCTCTTCGTCTGTCTGTGGACCATTCAAATTCATCTGTGATTAGATCCGGAGGTGCCAGTTCAAAGAATCCTGCTCCATTTCTGTTTTATGTTTTTCTTTGATGGAGCATTGAAGATATCGGCAGTGCCAAATCAGTCATGTGACACCTGAATAGCTGCCGGTGCACCCATTTGATTTTCATGGGGTTTGTCACATTTCCACCGTTGTGCTTGTCATGTTAGCTAACCAAATAGCGGAGCATGCTCCTTCTTCTAGCATACATGACCGTCTGTGACCACATTGTTTTGGTATAGCTAAGTGAAGTTGTTGACCCGAAGTGTGGCACTGTTATAAAGGTATGGCAAAATTTGGCTGTATTCTTCAGTGCGCTGAATACCACGTGGTGGTAAGCTGTAGATCTATTTTTTTTTTAGAATAACAGATCATTAGATATAATCATGTGTGTGTGTATATATAAAGGAAACACACAAGACAAATTCATGGTCACATGTGTAATTAATGAGATGCAAGACTGACTTTAGACGGTCAGACAGGACCTGGAAGCCACATGTTTGATAATGAATGCAGGTCACTGTGACCTGACATAATGTAACCGAACAAATTTCATAAGCAGTCTGAGATGGATAAATTGTAAGGAAATAACTACCTCAGTAATAGGCTTTGCATGTTTGATCATGAGCTGCAGAGTAAACCTGGAGCTGAATAAAATCTATATTGATGAATCTCTGTTCGTATTAGAATGCATTATTCTCAGTATAATAGCATGGGCTGATTTTATTTAAGAAGTCCCGGAAATTACACTAATCTTCTGATCTGGTCAGGAAGAAATGAGGTCATCTTAATCTATTAGAACATCTGCCAATTCCTCATAAAGTCATAAAAATCCGTTTTAGTGCATGTAATAGGTGAAACGTCTTGACACATCTTAAAGATGTTCCATGGCCTATGCTCTCACATGAATACATATTTATGTGAGTGGAGTTGTGTGGTTAATTTTATTCCTCTGCCCTTTCATAATACACTGGAAGAAGTTCATAAAAGTCCATTAGTAATGCTAATGAATCTACACAAATGTAGTTGCCTGAACAACTCCAATAATGTTTCTGTTAAAATGGCATCATCGGGTCATGCCTAACAGTTGTGCACCGTTATCTTGTTAGCTTTTTCTTTTATGAGGTCCAGATCTGGAAGATAAGAACAACTTCCATAACCAGGAGTTTAATAAATCTTGGACAATAAAATTAGGATAGAGCTGAGAGTGCACAATGAAGCAAGAATATATTACTGGAAGAGTAACACAGACAAGGTTGATGTTTAAAAAAGGACTTGTCTCCATGTTTCTCCAATGAAATACTGTATTGTCCAGAAGAAAGAGGACTGTCTCTAATGCCACCTGTTGGAGATGGCGACCCTTTAATTTAATAGCCAACAATTTAACAGGCCTTGAAACACCATTTAAAAGTGTTGGATACTGAATTTTACCTTAAAGTGGTTCTCCAAGAATGTAATAAAATGGCTCATATCGTGTAATTCAAATGACAGCCCTTCCTAGTTGTGTCGAGACAGGTTGCAATCTGGAGAAACAAAACTCTCGAGACCTGTGCCTCAACTGACAGAAAACCAGTATCATAAGCACACATAACTCCGTAAGTTAAGGAGAAGGGCTGTGACATCAGAAAGAATAAATATTCTCCTTGGCTGACTAAGCACAAAGAATTTCTTCTCCAGCCTCAGTCCTCTGTTTGTAGCCAACCAAGAAGATTATTTTTTTTTTTCTCCTGTTTTAGCCCTTCTCTGGCAACATATCTGTATGTGTGCTTACAATCCAGCTCCTCTGTCAGTTGATACAGGTCCTGGGAGCTGTGTTTTTTTTTCAGACTGCAGCCTGTCCTGAAACATGACTTTGATGAGAGACATCTTATTCACATTCTTGGAGAATCTCTTTAAAAACAAAAGAAGTGTAAATTAAGACATATGCCTTACTCCCCTAAATAAAAATAAGTATTTGATACACTGCAAGTTTCCCCATCTACAAAGAATGGAGTTAAAAAAATCCAGAAAATCATACTGTTATGATTTTTACATAATTCATTTGCATTTTATTGCATGGGATATTTTATTGCATTCCGTGCCCATGGGAGTGGAATGCGGTGAATATTCATTACTCTTAAGTATAGCAGCACACGTGACTGCCGACAGCTGCAGGAATGCTCCAGCTGACACTGTGCGCCTTGCATACCAGGATAGGGATAAGGGGGCCACGCATACCAGGATAGGGATGAGGGCGCCATGCATACCAACCATTGGTTTTACCATTTCCTGTACTAGAAAACGGGAAAAAAATTCCAAGTGCAGTGAAATTGCATAAAAATGTGCAATCCCTCACTTGTTTTTTGTTTGGCTGTTTTTTACTAGGTTCTTTAAATGCTAAAATTGATCTGCCATTATGATTCTCCAGGTCATTGAGTTCATAGACACCAAACATGTCTAGGTTCTTTTTTTATCTAAGTGGTGAAAAAAATTCCAAACTTTGTGTAAAATGAAAAAAAAAAATTGTGCCATTTTCCAATACCTATATCGTTTCCATTTTTTTTATCTCGAGTTGTGTGAGGCCTTTTTTTTGTGCCGAGCTGATGTTTATAATAATACCACTTTGGTGCAGATACAATCTTTTGATCGCCCATTATCACATTTTAATGCAATGTCGTGGCGACCAAAAAATTGTAATTCTGGCGTTTTTACTTTTTTTTTTCTCACCACGCCATTTAGAGTTCAGGTTAATCCTTTTTTTTTTATTGATAGTTTGGGCGATTCTGAATGCGGCGATACCAAATATGTGTGTATTTGATTTTTATTTTTAATTGGGCGAAAGGGGGGTGATTTGAACTTTATTTTTTAGTTTTTTTCTACATTTTTAGAAACATTTTTTTTTACTTTTGGCATGCTGCCATGACCCGATCGTCTCTGCTACATTCAGCCGATGATCAGATCGCCTATATATAGCTGAATTACTCACTTGCAATGAGCGCCTACCACTGGGCGGTGCTCACAGATAGCCAGCAGTGACAATCGTTGAGGTCTCTGGTTGTCATGCAAATCCACCGGTGACCCGCGATCACGTGACGGGGTCATCGGTGGGCGGATTTCCGGCGAGATGGCCAGAAGCGCTTGTTGAATGCCGCTGTCCGAGTTTGATAGCGGCATTTAATGGGTTAAAAGCCACGGGTGGATTGCAATTCCACTTGCCGATTTTTTGGCCACATGTCAGCTGTTCAAAACAGCTGACATGTCCTGGGAAAGATGTGGGCTCACCGCCGGAGCCCACATCAAAGGGAGGGAGTCCGACTTGGGCGTACTATTATGCCCAATGTTGGAAAGGGGTTAAGGTGAATCCGACAGGTGACATATGCTGCCCAATCCAGGGACAACATGTATCAGGCACTGGCTGTATGAACTCAGACAGGTATTTTTGACTCTGAAACTCTGCGGTATTTCAGAGCAAAACATACGTTAATATCCCCAAGGGTCGACCCGCGTTGGAAACTAGTCAGACAGTTGGATTCCCGGTTTCTTCTCCTGCCCACTGTCCTGGATTGACAGGTCCCTAGATCAGTACACAACCAGGTTCTTAAGATCCAAATGTGGCTTTTATGCTTTACTTGCGGCTCAGCGCAAACTGTTACATTTCAAAGTACCAGAGTTTGAGGACTTCTGCCCTGGGTACATCTTTATTTACTTATTATGCATTGCTGATGTAGCACTATGATATTCCCTAGCAATGTCCCCAATGGGGGTCACAATCTAAATTACATATCAGTAGTGCTGGAGGGTGAGAGGAAAACCGAGAACCCAGAAGAAACCCGAGGACCCTGAGGAAACCCACGAAAATACGGGGAGAACATACAAACTCCTTGCAGATATTGTCCTTGGTAGAATTTGAAAACAGGATTACAGCGCTGCTAACCATCAGTGCAAACCACTGAGCCACCACGCTACCCTATCTTACCCATGAGGCCCCACTCCTGGCCTTTTCCTGCATTACTGAATCAATGGCATAGCACTGCTGTCTGATTATTTTTTTCACATAAATAAGTGATATAACACAAATTGTTTCATTACTAAAAAATGAATAATAAAATAAGAATTTATTTTGTGGAACACTTCTCTGAACTGATGGTTATGGTTTGGATGTCAGCACCACTTTTCATGTTATTTCCCCTGATTTTAATGTGTTGAATATAGATTGACTTGTTTTTATTCTAATATTTACAATCATTTTATATTTATGAAGGGGGAACGGTGTTCATTTTCCATCCAAATGTGGCATTACTTCTGTAGTGGACTCCGCCATGATCTCTGGACCAATGTCCCACCATTTCATGGACACAAGATTTTTTCAGAAGTTTTGGAAGAAACGTTAGCTTTGTTGACCTTCAGATATGCCCAGGTTCATCCTAACTACAAGCGGGCATCACAGATACGGTAAAATCACTTATTACCACATGCTAAAATTATTATCTTGATAGAAACGATATATAGTCAGTATGTTTAAAAGGAATATCCACCTCTGCTAAAAGCATCTAATATGATAATCAGATATTCTAAATTAAAAATCTATTGTTCTCCATGTAATGCTCCCATGCAGACCTATGTTTCTCCGATGTAACATACATTCCTCAACATTAAAATTGCAGCTCCAAGTAGGAAGACTCATGGAATTATGGAAATCGCATCAATTACTGTGAATGATAAAAAAAAATGGCAAGAACATTTTCAATAAATCTTGATGTATTCAGTATCACGTATGAACACCATGCTCGGAAATGCACGCACTTAATCTATTATTATTGATAGCAGCCAACACATGTATCAATTGTTGTCTGAGTAATTTCTAACAATTAGGATTGCACTTGGTCACATAAATCATCAAGATCCGCTGCTTGAGCTTTCTTTGCCTTTGCCATTCAATGACATTCCAGATGTGACCGATTGGAGACAAGTCCATAGATGCTGCAGGCCATTATAGCATGACTAGGCCATGCAGGCTGCTGACAGTATCATGAGGCCCATGCAGCTTGGTGTTGTCTTTTTTGAATAGCGGCTCTCAGAACACTTTGGAGAATGGCAAATTTGCTGCTTCCACCACAAAATCCAGGTAACGCTAAGTTGTTAGTATATCTAGAATGAAGACTAAAGGGGGCACCTACCGTACGTTATGACACCTCCACTCAGTAATCTTTGGAGTGTGACTGGTATCACGTTGACTCATAAGAGCCTCTTCATGGTGGTACCCATGTGATCTTTGGACCAATCTTCAGCTATCATTACAAAAGGCGTGATTCCTTGAGAAGATAGACATCCATTCCAATCTCCATTGCTGTCTCGTTCTACACCATGATAGTGTTTGACAGCGGTGACATAAGGTCAGTGGAACACCTGTGGCTGGATGTTTGGCTTGTGGCCAAATGTGATGCATACGCTTACTGATGGTTTTTGTAGACACTGCTTAGAGCCTTTTGTATGTTAAATGGTGTTCTGTTTGCAGTATAGAACAGATATATTATGGAACTAGTAGAACGGCCATTTCTTCAAAGTCCCTATGAGCCAATTTTTCATCATGATAACTCCAAGCCGCATGTTGCTCATGCTATTATGAGTAGCCTGTGTTGGCTAAATGTGCTGCCATGGCCTGCAGCATCTCCAGATTTACGTCTCATCTAGACAAGCAATGTCATTGGTCGGTAATAGCAAATGAAGCTGCTAACAGCGAATATTTAGGATTTTCATTCCCAAGTTTCTTAATTTCATAGATTTTAAGTCTGAAAGTAGACCTAAATCCATGGAGTTCAACCTATAACCTAATATAGGGGGTGGGAACCTTTTTTTGCCAAGGGCCATTTGGATATTTATAAAGAATTGCACAAAATTATCAACTTGAAAATGATCCTGCTACATTTGGTCAAATAATTTGTGATGGCTGGAACTACTTCTCTTTTATGCGGCGTATAATATTAGGTGGTGTTGATCAAGGTTCTACTTGCAACTGCTTTTCCAGGTTTCCGTTGTTTTGGAGCACAATCAATTTTCTTTTATAATAAGTTTTATAAAGAACGGCTAACTGCAGTCAGTTGGAGATGATGGGGGCTGGAGCATTTGCATTACTGGAGGCGCTAGGGCAGGAGCAGGGACCTCAAAGGAAACTGTGGAGCAGGAGCAGAGACCTCAAAGGAAACTGTGGGGCAGGAACAAAGACATCACAGTAGATACTGAGGCAGGAACAGAGAACTCACAGGAGACACTGGGGCAGGAGCAAAGATATAGCTACCATACATTATGCCACCCTCACTCAGTAACCCTTGGAGTGTGACTGGTATGACGTTGACTAATGAATGCCTCTTCATGGTGGTACCTATGTGGTCTTCGGATCAATCTTCAGCTGTCATTACAGAAAATGTGACTCATTGCTGAATATGATAGACCTCCATTCCAACCTCCATTCCTGTCTCATTCTGCACCATGATAGTGTTTGACAGCAGTGGCATAAGGTCAATGGAACACCTGTAGCTGGATGTCTGGCTTGTGGCCAGATGTGATGCATACACTTTCTGATGGTTTTTGAAGACACTGCTTAGAGCCTTTTGCATGTTAAATGGTGTTCCGTTTGCAGTACAGAACAGATATATTATGGAACCAGTAGAGCGACCATTTCTTCAAAGTGCCCCATGAGCCAATTTTTCGTCATGATAACTCCAAGCCGCATGTTGCTCATGCTATTTTGAGAAGCCTGTGTGGGCTAAACATGGTGCCATGGCCTGCAGCATCTCCAGATTTACGTCTCAAGCAATGTCATTGGTCGGTAATTGCAAAGGAAGCTGCTGACAGCAAATATTGAAGATTTTCGGTCCCAAGTTTCTTAGTTTCATAGATTTTAAGTCTGAAAGTAGACATAAATCCATGGAGTTCAATCTATAACCTAAATACTGGCAGGAGCAGAGACATTGGGGCAGGAGCAGAGACATGACTTGAGACACTGAGGCAGAAGCAGAGACCTTACAGGAGATGAATGGGCAGAAGAAGAAACCTCACAGGAGACGCTGGGGCAGGAGTAGAGAACTCCTAGGAGACGATGGGGCAGAAGCAGAGACCTCCCTGGAGATGCTGGGGCTGCCACTGCTGTCTTCATCTGTGGGATGGGAGCACATTGCCTGCTAGCTCTGCCCACAGAGTGCGTTCTGACTCTGGCACTGTTCAGCATCAGGACGTAATCTTTCATTGCATGAGACTCAGCGTTCATTAGTGAAAACTCTGTGTGTATGCTCGCAGTGCATGGATAAATTAAAGGGACTGTAAAACTTGTTCGCTGGCCGAGTCCCCAGGAATCTGCCCATGGGCTGGAGAAAAGGTGAGTTTCCCCACCCCTGACCTAGCATGTTCAAGAGGAAGGCAAAATCCCAATAAGGCAGATGCCCCATATTAGTGTAAAATTTCTTCCCAGCTCCTCATATGACAATCACACTAGATCCCTGCATCAATGTCCCATAACCTGTAATAGAATTAGTGAATTAATGATTACAACATCATGTAGTAGAGTTCCATGGCCTTTCTGCTCTTACAGTAAAGAATAACCTTCTATGAATATGATTTAAACCTTCTTTCCACTAGACGTAGAAGTTGCCCCCTTGTCACCGTCGCTGGCCCAAGTGTAAAAAGATGAAAGATATCTGTAATGTCCCCTCATATATTTGTACATTGTAATACATTCACCCCCAAGCTTTCTTATTCCAAAGTGAAAAACTCCAAGTTTAATAGCCTGAAAACACAAAAAAGCACAGTAAAACCAAAACCACTCTGTTGCAAAAAAATCACAGTGGACAGCAAGTGCTAGTAAAAAGATGGAAAAAACAGGGTATTTGGTTGATACGTTTTTTGCAAAAAATGTATATTAAGCCGCTCTACCAATCGCCAAGGTATACCCATATCAGAGCAGTCCTAACTAATGTATGTAATCCCTATCTGATGTATTTAAAACCTGGTCATATGTACATTACCTGTATGAGCAGGATTCAGAAAAGGAATGTCCATGTGGACATGCTGGACAGAACGGCTCCTGTGCGCACAGCTCAAAAAAAGAGGGGTGGAGGCCTCCCTTACAAGTTTAATAACCTGTCTTGGTCCTGTAGGCCAGCCATTCCCTCTATAACCTTGTGCATTCAGCGCTGCAGAACAATCCTCAGACAACCATTAATAACCCCATTCATAGCAGCCATCTGTGTAAATGCTTGGACTGTGTTTCTTCACTTAGAATTCGTACTTGATACTGAATATATTGAAATGTTTTGAACATTTTGATTCTATTTTTTTTAACATATCCATATCATATCATATGACTATCCATCCTGATATCCATAATTCTAAAACTTTTTTTTCCTCGGTGTTACAATGTTGAGTAGTGTACTACAAATTAGCCAAGTGTATGTTTTTAAAAATTAAGGGGCAGCAAAAAGGAAGGCTAACTGCAGACTCAGACTACACAAGGTTTGTTTGTAGTCTGTTTCTATGGAGACAGTAATGTCTGCATGGGAGCTGTAGACACAAATCAATTAGAGATTTTTAACTATTATTATTTGGAAAGTTAAGGTAGTTCTTTTTTTTCATGAGATAATAAAAAGTAAAACGGAGGTGAGCATTCCACTTACATGTTACAGAAATTTTCAAATCTTCCTGCACATTGTGAAAAAATGATGTGAAGTTAAGGATGTGTCATGAATGCAAATGTACTATATAACAAGGTTACAGGTAGATTACAATGTTGCAGGAATATATTGCAAAAGGACAAAGCACTTTTCTTAAGCTGTGTTACAATAGTGACTTTATAGCTACACATCTAAGTCCTTCTTATTGCCTGTTAGTACTCATTATTGCTGCATGTTGGTGACACTCGTCCTATGGGTGACCAGGATCCTAGGAATAAGTGACACTGATGCTTTCATGCACACTCTCTTTAGGAAGGATTCTGCACTTAATGAGGATTAGCTGGTTCATTCTTCACGTTCTGTAGCTGAGCAATACTTCATTTGATTTCTACCATACAGACTGTCTAATTGGTTACATAGAATTTGTCTTGGAATTAATGCATATTGGAAATTGGGGACAGAAAATAGGATTAAATGTATGACTTTAATAGCATGGCATATGTTTAGTAGTCTAAATTCTTTTGCTAAAATCAATTTGACTGGCGGTATAATCTGGGAGTTGTTGATCAGTATTTAACAGTGTGTCATACAGTTTAGTACATTTACTGTACCCTGAAAAATATTCACATTTGCAAACTTACCCAAGTTCTATAAATGGAGAGGAATCCTGGTCCTAATCTTAGAGTTATCTACTGTTGTTCAAAGAGGACCTTTCAATTTAAATGGAGTCCTCCCTTCATTTGCCGTTGTTCAACTGATTCTGGAACAGTTTTTCTTTTATTCTGTGACCGTCCGTTCCAAAGTTATGTTCCCCACCCAGTAATAAAGATGCAAGTTATCCTTTCAACCACAGAACTTCACCAAACGGCGTTTAGTTTTTCTCCTCTGTGACAAAAATTATGTAATATACGTCTAGTTGGTTGAAGAGAAAATTAGCATCTTTATTACAAGGAGGCATGACTTTGGAAAAGAGGGTCCCAGAAAAAAAAACAATAAAAGCTATTCCAGAATCAGTGGAACAGCGCCAGTTGGAAGAGGTACTCAGTTTAAATTTAAAACATAAGTGAAAGGTTCTCTTTATCTACTTCTGGGACCACTCAAACGCGATAAATGTCCTGGGGGTCCACATTCTGCTCTGCAGTAATATTCAAAAGCATCAAGATTTCTCCCGGGTATACCCCATCCTCTGGAATTCTGTGCCCCAACACGTCCGGTTATCCACCACATTTGGATCCTTCAGTTGGAACATGAAAACCCACCTCTTCAAAAAAAGCTTACAACCTGCAATGACCACGGGGCCACCTAAACACCACAGGAGCTACTGCAACCCCCGACCTACTGCCTCCTTCCCCATAATCCTGTAGAATGTAAGCCCGCAAGGGCAGGGTCCTCTTCCCACTGTACCAGCCTACCAATGTTAGTATGCTTACTGTAAGTGATATCTATAATTTGTATGTAACCCCTTCTCATGCACAGCACCATGGAATCAATGGTGCTATATAAATAAATAATAATAATAATAATAATACACACTGTCGTTCAGCTGCGGGGAACTGACTTTCAGACACAGTCACAGTTCCACAGAGAAGGCGCCAATGGTTTATTACCATCTCTGCCTTATTTATATACCCAATGCTGAACAATCGCTCTAATAATGATAAGCGCTAACTGCGACTTCCTCATTCGGACCAGTGATCATTTGATTTCCGGGTGTAGGGACGGAGCAGGAGCTGTTGGTTCTTACAAAAAACTTTAAGCTCTGCTATGCTACGTTTCCACTGTAACAACCCAAATTGCAAACACATTCAGATTTAGAAAAAGAATATATAAAGAGGTTGAAATACCCCCAAAGGTCTTTTATGACCTCATAGGAAGCATAATACGTAAATCCGAAAAAAAACGTTTGAAAAAAAATTAAAAAAAAAAAGCCACTGACAATCCAAATTGCTGGTGCTTTCTCAAGTGAAGAAAAAAAATGTCTACAAACAATTGATAGAGATGGAAACAAATTTTAAATGTATTTCTGTAGTCCTTTGTGGTCCTTAAAAAGGAGAAAACAGGCAGGTATTTCCTATATTTTCACATTTTTACAGCTCTTGAGGGCATGTGCACACGCTGCGGATTACTCTGCGGATTTTTCCGGACTGGTTTTGCTAAATCCGCAGGTAAACCGCACTGCGGAATTACCGTGGATTTGCCGCAATTTTTTTGTGGATTTTGTGCGGATTCCACCTGCGGATTTAAACCTGTGGATTCCTATAATGGAGCAGGTATAAACCGCTGCAGAATCTGAACAAAGAATGAACATGCTGCGGAATAAACAACGCTACGTTTCAGCGTGGTTTTTTTCCGCAGCATGTGCACTGCGGATTTTGTTTTCCATAGGTTTACATGGTACTGTAAACTCAGGGAAAACTGCTGCAAGTCCACAGCGTCCAATCCGCTCCGATCCGCAGCAAAATCCGCAGCGTGTGCACATACCCTTAAACTGCACGTATAAAAAATTCAAAAAATGTGCCAGGTCAGGAATGGGTTAAATGGCCTGGTCTTCAACATTTTTTCCCCTAACTGAGATGCATTCCCTATGGAGGGGATAGATTATAAATGTCTGATAACTGGGAGGCCAAGTGTATGTTGTAAAATTAGGGAACAGCCAAACCGGAGTAGGATTGCTTAATCGCAAACTTTGTGACTAGTCTGTTACTATGAAGACCCAGGTCCACATGAGAGCTGTGGACACAAAACACAAAACTATTTAGGTATAAGGTTTGTTTGTTCTTTTACCTTGTATGCATTGGACAATTAGAAATAATGAAATGGTCAAACTGGTGGCTCACACTATTAGATTTACACGTGGAAATCCTGAAAAACGTCTGCACATACAGAAAACAGGTCACAAACGTATTAATTGTATGTCGTAAATTCAAAGCTATGACAGAAGTTTTATGTAACGATGTTGCACACAGCTTAGTACGTGTGATACAATTATGCTGTAGCCATAGTCACTTCTACTGATCTATTCTAGTGCTACAAATTGAGAGGAACCCTGCTCCAGTCTTACAATTGTCAGGAAGGGGTTAAGGGCTTTTTTCATAATTGACAATTGTTGCCTCTCTACGGGATGGGTGATACATGTCTGATAATTATGGGGTCAACTGATCGCTATGGGTTCCAAACCCCCCAACATTTCTCCTTACTGCCATCATGCACGGCTGCAAAGGCGAGAAGTATGGGTTGATTGGTGGTCAAGCACGTGCCCGACCACTCCTTTTAAAAAGGTAATAAATGTAAAGAAACACCTGTTTTATTGATTGACAGCTGACCCTGCAGTGGGACCCCTAGAATTGTGTCAATTGTAACAAAAAAAAAAAAAGAAAAAAAAAACTTTAAAGTCCAGTTCCTGAGCAAACAAGGGGAGGGGGTTTCTTAGTATTTGGAAACCCCCTGGTGTCACCACAAGAACTAGAACACTGCTGTATAACTCCTAATGCTGCTAGCTCCCCCTAGTGGCTCCTGCAGGTAGACATAAGTTTCTGATTTAACGCGTTTGTTTGGTGGTAGTCGCGCTTTTTTGTTTTGTTTTTTTCTCTCATACAGGATTTTTTTCCTAGCAATTGTGAATACAGAGATTGAACCAATATCCTACTGCAGAGTACGTTGCCCAACTGGATACTAACCCATAACCATCCTGTACCACCCTGTATTATGCATATCAATACTAATTCTTTTTTTTCCCCAAGTTATAGACTGATTTGCTGATCTTAGAAACATCCCAGAGTGTGAATAAATCCCTCACAGACCATTTATTTAGAAAACAAAATCTACACATGTCAAAATTTGGCAAAGTATTGTGCAGGGTGTGAAGAGGACACGAGGGGGACCATTGTGAGCAGCCATGCTTTTGGGACTCCCCCGCCTCTACAATCTTGCTGCGTGCAGCGCCTGGCATCAAGTCTAATGTGCACACTCGTATGTGGAGACAAAACTGTTTTACAGAGCCAAATCTACTGCCAAATCTAATTTGCAGAGTGAAATCTGATGCCAAGTCTTGTAAAAAATCATATTCAATATTTACCTTTTTGCAGAAGATCTCTCTTCATTCAAGCTCTGCATGTATTTACACCGAGCCTCATTCACAAATGCTGTGTCAGCCGGGATCCTGCTGTATTGTCATGTACTCGCTGCAGAACGCTGGATAATTAGTGCTCTTCTCTATGCGGCTCCTGCTGTATGTGCCTGTATATAGTCACCGTCACTGCAGCCTGTATTACAGTCACCGCCATATGGAGTCAGTGCTCTTCTACCACTGTGGAAAAAAGACTTCTAAGGTCTGCACTATGTTGCCACTTAAGGCTAAGTGATCACATTGCAGATTTGCGCGGAAATTTCCGCGGCAATTCTGCAACTCCTGCCGCGGGTATATCGCATGCGGAATTGGCATGCATATTCCCGCTAAACACTAGCGTTTTGCAAGCATAATTAGCTTGCAGAATGCTAGGGTTTTCCAAGCGATCTGTAGCATCATTTGGAAAACTGATTGACAGGTTGGTCACACTTGTCCAACAAGTGTGACCAACTTTTACTATTGATGCTGCCTATGCAGCATCAATAGTAAAAAGATAGGACGTTAAAAATAATAAAAAATAAATCGTGATATTCTCACCTTCCGGCGTCCCCGGCAGTTTTCCCGCTCCTCACGATGCTCTTGTCCCAGTTATGCTTTGTGGCATGACCCCAGATGACGTAGCGGTCTCGCGAGACCGTATGTCATCACAAGTCATTTTCGCAAAGCATCCCTGGGAACGGGAGCATCGCGAGGAGCGGGAAGACTGCCGGGGACGCCGGAAGGTGAGAATATCATTATTTATTTATTTTAATTCTTTTTTTTTTTTAACAATTATATGGTTCCCAGGACCTGGAGGAAAGTCTCCTCTCCTCCACCCTGGGTACCAACCGCACATGGCCTGCTTACTTCCCGTATGGTGGGGATAGTCACATGCAGAGAGTAAGCGGATCAATGCACTCCTATGTGGGCGGAATCCCTGCGATTCCGCACTTTAATGAACATGCTGCGTTTTTTTCCGGAATGCGATTCCGCCGCGGAAAAAAACGCACAAAAATTGCAGATTGCATTCTAATAATAGGATGCTTAATGTATGCGTTTTTTTTTTTCGCGAAAAAATGCGAAAATTCCTAAATTTGTGCACATAACCTTAGACTGGGCAGAAACTCTCATTTGTATTGCCAGGAGCAGTTTCAGGTTCCACAACACTTTACAATTCAGAAGGAACATGTCCAGATGATACCAGACATCACAGTGTAGCATTAGTGTATTAGCCATTTTATAATAATTATATAAGGATATTCATGTAAAGCTACAGTCATCGGTCACCAGCTAGGATCTGTCTGTGTCCAGATACAAATTGCTTTCGAGTGCATGGAGTGTGTGGGAGCAGACGGTAGAAAGGATCAGATTCTGAGGAATGTTGGAAGGGAGAATTAGGAGAAGTTAGATCATAATGGTAATGTGATGGGACTGACTAACAAGCTGTGTCTTTATGGTGCACTTATAGTTGCTCTATGTTGGGGGGGTTTTTTCCGCCTTCTTCCAACAGATATAACTTTTTATTTTTCCATAACAAAAAAAAAATTCAAGGCTTTTTTTTAATGACACTTTGTTTTTGTTTTTTTGCTTAAAATTCATGGCCACTGCAGCAGTCCATCATTTTATTATTTATTATTATTTATTGTTATAGCGCCATTTATTCCATGGCGCTTTACAAGTGAATCATTACAGTGCAATCCCATTATGTGAGTGAAGGCAGGGGGCAAATATAATGGTGCGTTCCCAGAATGGGTTAACAGAAGCAGTATTCAGCAGCCAGCATGTACTGAATACGGTGCGAACTCGGCTCATGAGACCACATCATACACATGGACCCAGCATTGCATGTACCAGTACATCACATGTTGGGAGGGTTCATACTGTGGGCGCTGGGAGTTAATTGGATGGAGTAGCGCATTCCAAGAACCTTTGCAGCATGAGAAAAGTCATGGAAACGGCAGCGGGAGTATCGGATTGTGGAGGATGTTCGTATTCTGTCATTTGCGGAATGGAGGGCATGGGTAGGGAGGTAGACCGCGATGAGGGAGCAGATGTAGTATATATATGTGACATGATGGTAACGTTACGCTCTAACTGGGGGAGTCGTAATGTGGTGTTGGGACCAAGCGCTCGCTGCCCCAGTCCAGGTGCTATGCTCCAGTAAACACTGAGAACAATGCTCTGCTGTCTTCAGCCATTAGTGACCATGTACCGAGGCTCTCTGCTGGGGATCGGCGTATAAGACACATAGCACAAAGTAACAAGTGTTATTAATTTGATCAGTCTGGTGTGGAGAAGTGGTGTTATTGTGAGATGTCATGTACTGGACTTGTCTGGGACATTTGTATAGAGCAGACCACATTATTCCCAATATCTTATTTCTATATAGATAATAGAAAGGTAAACTGTTCACTAGATCTGTGTCGTGCTGCTCTTACTAAAGAGTGACAGTGAACCGGAGAAAGCCTCTTTGTGGAATTACATTTTCCTCTTAACACTACTGCGAATGTAGGAGCTTACATCTTCCATACTTGTTTCCTTAAAAATCTTCTATATGGCTCCAAAAATATGTCCCTTTTTATTTAGCACTCAAATTATGCTTATCTTTATAGATTTTAACAAGGGGGCGTTGTTTAGAGGGTAATTATGCAGCTCAAATTAAAGACGCCCCAGAGGATCCTGTAAGTAACGCCCCATTGGTTAACATCATAGAAATTAGCATGTATTGCAACGCTAAATAAAAGTGCCAAAATCTCTATAACAGTGTATCAGATTTTTAAGGAAAAAAACAAGAACAGTCTATTCGGGAGCAGTGAGGAACAAAATAATATATGGTATATTTTGGTCATTTACTATCTACAGATGCTTCTCGCAAAATTAGAATATCATCAAAAAGTAAATCTATTTCAGTTCTTCAATACAAAAAGTGAAACTCCTATATTATATAGAGGTCATTACAAACAGAGTGATCTATTCTAAGTGTTTATTTCTGTTAATGTTGATGATTATGGCTTACAGCCAATTAAAACCCCAAAGTCATTATCTCAGTAAATTAGAATACTTTATAACACCAGCTTGAAAAATGATTTTAAAATCCGAAATTTTGGCTACTGAATTGTATGTTCAGTAATGCACTCAGTACTTGGTCTGGGCTCCTTTTTGCATCATTTACTGCATCAATGCGGCGTGGCATGGAGGTGATCAGCCTGTGGCACTGCTGAGGTGTTATGGAAGCCCAGGTTGCTTTGATAGCAGCCTTCAGCTTGTCAGCATTGTTGGGTCTGGTGTCTCTCATCTTCCTCTGAGTTTGCTGGCCAATCAATGACAGTGATACAGTTGTTTTTAAACCAGATATTGGTACTTTTGGCAGTGTGGACAGGTGCCAAGTCCAGCTTTCTATGTGCACTGTGCATAGGCAGAAAGCTGCCAATCAGTGGTGAGATAGGGATTATGTAGAGCTTTTGAATATGAAGGACTACATGGCGGCCGGTTTAATAGTCCTCTAGTGATAGTCTCCTGCTGATAAAAGTGATTTTATCAAATCTATAGCATGCAGCCCAGTAAGTGACACATCACTGGAATCAGGTTCTCTGTCTCTACATTATACTGGTCGCAGATTAGATGGCAAAAGCCTGGTAAGAGATTCCATTTAAATGGATTCACTTTCTTGTGATTGAACGTTCATCACTTCTTATAGGTGAAGGCTGGCTGTTATTTTACAGTGAAATGATCAGAATATCACTCAGTCCTCATACTAATTTCCGTAAAAAAAAAAAAACTTAATCATGTTCTTGTCTAGATGTGATAATAGGTGAACCCCAGGTCTGCTCACTGAACAGTACTGTACGAGGAAAGTATGTGGTCCGAGCTTCTCTAGACAATTCTCTGCTGGTAGTGGAGGTGGAATAATGTTTATGTCGGCATTTTCTATATTTACTGTATTTATGTTGAATATGTAAAAGAGAATGGAGTTGTCATGCTTCATCATTTAGTAATGCAGTGTTTATATTTCCTGCAGAGAAGTGAATAAACCGTTCTCCATAAATCAAGCATTGATGTGTTACAAATTCTTCCTGACATTTTGATGTACAGTACATAATAATGTATTGGGATTGCTGTGCGGCTTATTTATACATACACTAGACGCACCACACTCCATGCTCAGACACTTCTAATTATTCATTGATTTGCATTATATCCTTCTACTGCTTTTTTGTACAAATTAAGTAATCTGACAGATGTCAATGAGAACCTCACTGAAAATTGCAGTGCTTGCTCCTTTACAATTACTGCCATAGATTCTTAAAAACCTGATTGCAGTGGGCTCTCGTGTAGCGCCTCATAGTCATCGTGCTGTGTTACTAGGACATGTGCTGCCAGGGACAGTGGCAGTCTATGCACATACAATTTATTATTTAAGACTAATGTGTATATACAGTATACAGTACAGACCGAAAGTTTGGACACATCATCTCATTTAAAGATTTTTCTGTATTTTCCTGGCTATGAAAATTGTACATTCACATTGAAGGCATCAGAACTATGAATTAACACATGTGGAATTATATACTTAACAAAAAAGTGTGAAACAACTGAAATTATGTCTTATATTTTAGGTTCTTCAAAGTATCCACCTTTTGTTTGATGACTGCTTTGCACACTCTTGGCATTCTCTTGATGAGCTTCAAGAGGTAGTCACCGGGAATGGTCTTCCAACAATCTTGAAGGAGTTCCCAGAGATGCTTAGCACTTGTTGGCCCTTTTGCCTTCACTCTGCGGTCCAGCTCACCCCAAACCATCTCGATTGGGTTCAGGTCTGGTGACTGTGGAGGCCAGGTCATCTGGCGTAGCACCCCATCACTCTCCTTCTTGGTCAAATAGCCCTTACACAGCCTGGAGGTGTGTTTGGGGTCATTGTCCTGTTGAAAAATAAATGATCGTCCAACTAAACGCAAACCGGATGGAATAGCATGCCACTGCAAGATGCTGTGGTAGCCATGCTGATTTAGTAGGCCTTCAATTTTGAATAAATCCCCAACAGTGTCACCAGCAAAGAATCCCCCACACTATCACACCTCCTCCTCCATGCTTCACGGTGGGAATCAGGCATGTAGAGTCCATCCGTTCACCTTTTCTGCGTCGTCCAAAAACACGGTGGTTGGAACCAAAGATCTCAAATTTGTACTCATCAGACCAAAGCACAGATTTCCACTGGTCTAATGTCCATTCCTTATGTTCTTCAACCCAAGCAAGTCTCTTCTGCTTGTTGCCTGTCCTTAGCAGTGGTTTCCTAGCAGCTATTTTACCATGAAGGCCTGCTGCACAAAGTCTCCTCTTAACAGTTGTTGTAGAGATGTGTCTGCTGCTAGAACTCTGTGTGGCATTGACCTGCTCTCTAATCTGAGCTGCTGTTAACCTGCGATTTCTGAGGCTGGTAACTCGGATAAACTTATCCTCAGAAGCAGAGGTGACTCTTGGTCTTCCTTTCCTGGGGCGGTCCTCATGTGAGCCAGTTTCTTTGTGGCGCTTGATGGTTTTTGCCACTGTACTTGGGGACACTTTCAAAGTTTTCCCAATTTTTTGGATTGACTGACCTTCATTTCTTACAGTAATGATGGCCACTCGTTTTTCTTTACTTATCTGCTTTTTTCTTGCCATAATACAAATGCTAACAGTCTATTCAGTAGGACTATCAGCTGTGTATCCACCAGACTTCTGCACAACACAACTGATGGTCCCAACCCTATTTATAAGGTAAGAAATCCCACTTATTAAACCTGACAGGGCACACCTGTGAAGTGAAAACCATTCCCGGTGGCTACCTCTTGAAGCTCATCAAGAGAATACCAAGAGTGTGCAAAGCAGTCATCAAAGAAAAAGGTGGCTACTTTGAAGAACCTAGAATATAAGACATAATTTCAGTTGTTTCACACTTTTTTGTTAAGTATACAATTCCACGTGTGTTAATTAATAGTTTTGATGCCTTCAGTGTGGATGTACAATTTTCATAGTCATGAAAATACAGAAAAATGTTTAAATGAGAAGGTGTGTCCAAACTTTTGCATGAAGAATTATAATCCCTTGCAAATGATTTTCTTAGGGGATTTTTTTCCATCAGAACATAGTGATGTAAAGTACAAGTGCGGGCTCAGTGATCCGCCTCAGCGGTGATGTGCGCTGTCGGAGTGATGTCACTGCTGCAACCAACATTGAGTTCCATGGATCTGGACCCAGGAAAGGCAAATACATGCTCTTATTGGTATTTTAAAGCGTCCACTTTCCAGAAAATTAAAAACCCCTTTTAATTCCAAGGCTGTATTTTATTTTAATTACATAGTAATAACGGCAGTGCCACATATGCATATAGCCTTTGTCTGTATTTAAAAGATTTCTTCAAATGTTGTGATGCCATATCAGTTTTTGCCTTTAGTTTTAGACAATATACGTTTTGATGACGTCACTCATGTTCATGCTTATTATTAACCTGTAAAGCTTGAACATGGGCCTGCTACTCATTACAAAGAAGACAAAGATATTGACTACTGCCAGGTATGACCGGGACACATTTGAAGTGGACCGTAATGAACTGGAAGTTGTAAAGGAGTTTAAACTACTCAGATCAATGATCACTCAAGATGCAGCGATGATACCGGAAGACAATAGGATAGGGAAAATCACAAGTCGCTGGACATTTCATTGTCGAGGAAGGCATGGCTCGTACATAGTTTGATCTTGTCTATGGTGACATGCGGATACGAAACCTGGAAGATAAAGAAACAAGTACAAAAATTTCCAGATTCATTATGGTGACTACTGTCCGTCACCCAACCATCACATTTACCTCCATAAAATAGCTATATCAATCAGGAGAACCAGTGGAAGTTTTATAAAAATTAACAAACTTTATTAATGACAATATACATAGTAAAAACACAAGCACATGTCAGAAACTGACTGTGCGATGGACCATAAAGTGCAAATAAAGACACCAGACAAATGAGGTCTGCCACACGGTAAACACTGTATGCTCACAATTACATTGTACATGCAGACAAAAATATTCCAACCGAAAGCCCAAAGGCTATTAGTCTCATTGGGGGTAAACCATAATTTTTTAAAACCATGAGCCCCAAATGATAGCCATGTGGGAGATTCCCCTTATCCGGTACACTTAATGAATGTCAGGCACAAATCCATAATCATTGCCCCATAGTGTGTCCGTGAAAAAGGGATAGTTAGAAAACCATGTCTCACCTAGTGCAGGTAGACCTCTGCATGCACCCCGACGCGCGTTTCGCTGCCGTTAGCCTCGCTTTCACACTTCCCCTTGAGAAAGCGAGGCTAACGGCAGCGAAACGCGCGTCGGTGCGTGCAGAGGTCTACCTGCACTAGGTGAGACATGGTTTTCTAACTATCCCTTTTTCACGGACACAATATGGGGCAATGATTATGGATTTGTGCCTGACATTCATTAAGTGTACCGGATAAGGGGAATCTCCCACATGGCTATCATTTGGGGCTTATGGTTTTAAAAAATTATGGTTTACCCCCAATGAGACAAATAGCCTTTGGGCTTTCGGTTGGAATATTTTTGTCTGCATGTACAATGTAAATGTGAGCATACAGTGTTTACCGTGTGGCAGACCTCATTTGTCTGGTGTCTTTATTTGCACTTTATTGTCCATCGCACAGTCAGTTTCTGACGTGCTTGTGTTTTTACTATGTATATTGTCATTAATAAAGTTTGTTAATTTTTATAAAACTTCCATTGGTTCTCTTGATTGAGATAAAGAAACAAGATAGAAGAAGAATCAGCGCGTTAGAAATGTGGTGCTGAAGAGGATGTTATCAGTACCATGGATGGCAAGAAGAACAAACAAATCAATGTTGGAAGAAACCAAGCCAGGCATGTCACTCAAAGGAAAGATCACCAAGCTCAGACTTGTCTGCTTTGGACACTTCGTACAAAGACATTAATCACTGGAGAAGGACATCATGGTCAGAAGAATAGCAGGAACAAGAAGAAGAGGTAGACCAACAACCCAATGACTTGATACTATCAACATAACAATGCAAAGACCCTGTTGGAACTTTCTAGCCTTGCACAAGATCGATCTTCTTGCAAATCGTTTATTCATCAAGTCAAAAGCTGTGAAGAAAAAAAAAATAATGTATTGAAATTGTCACACTATTGCCTTTTTATTTCTAGACTTTGCTTTAATGTGACAATGTCACACTAGTTTTTGTATTCTTCGATTCTATTGCCAGGGATGTCTGATTGAGTCGTTAGATAACATGACTGCTTTCTTCCATAAATGATTTCCTATCTGCACACTCCTATAAAAGTCCATATAGCGTGATTTGGGGGGGAGGTAGTAAACACTTATGATGTACAGTTTAAAAAACAGTTTCAATGACCAGATATATTACAGTTAATTTTATTAGTTACTTTTCGTTTCTGTGACTTTTTATTTTATCTTCGCTACAGAGTTGATGTCCTGGCTATCCTATCTTGTGTAGAAAACTTTCTGTGGTCGGTATGCACCAGTGTTGAAGAACTTGTACCAACAACTCGTAATCCTAACAGCACAGTCTATAAGATACACAATCACTGTAACAGCCTGCTTACAACTATGAGCGTATTATCAGCACCCCTGGAATGTTTGACACAGTAAGTATCTGCTTGTGTGTGGTCTAGCCCATTGTTGCTCTTTCGCCACAACTTTTTGGCAATCAAACTTTTTTCTTAAACTTTGTCCGGCTCAAAATTAAATGTACTCGATCATCTTTTTCCTTTTCTTAGTTTTTTTTTTTATATCTTAGAGAAACCCCTCCGCCTTACACTGCTGTTCTCACAATGGCTTTTAATGGAAGATCATGTGGCCAGACCTGTCCTTCAGCTTCCACCAATCGAAAACCCTGCACATGAGAACGCTGCTTTTCAATTGGAGGAGGCAGATAGATAGGAATGGTCTCATTCTCCTCCATCAGCCGACATTTTGTGGAGAGACGTACTCTGCTGTCGGTGAGGAGGGAGAACATGTAATAGATATATATTAGTAAGTGCCACCAAATCATGTCCCCAAAACATCTATTAAAATAAAGGCAAGGTGGCCAACCCCTTTAAGATTAGCATAGCTTCCTTATATAGGATAACTACCCTTGGATCATTATTGTGACACATTTTAACACTCCTCTTAGCCACTTTCCTTTTGCAGAATTTTTTTAAAACCGTTAAAGTAGGAGTGACCTATACTTTAGCTGTAAGACTTTCATATTTTTTTTTAAAAATACATTTTTTGATTGAAATTACCATAATTAAATGATTTAGAAGCCCCAATAAATCAGCTGTTCTTACTAAGGAGGGCTGTTTATCATCATAGATGTTCTCTGCAGTGCCAAATTTAGTACAGCATAGTGGCCATTGAAATAAAGGGTGAACCATGTGAGAAGTGTTCCACCAAAGTGAGAACTGTTCTTTTTTTTAATGCTTTCCATTCTGTCTCCTGGGGTGGGTCCAAAATGGGAGACCTGACCCCTTATAGTGTAATACGACATATGAAATGTGGTTTTCTTCATGAGACAACATCTTAATACCCTCACTCTACAAGCTGGCTAAAAAATCCCAACACTTGGGTCCAAATTCATCAAGACCATCAAAATTGTTCAGGCCGATATTGACGTTTCCGTGCAGTCGCCGCACACATCAAATCGCCGCATGCGGGCGCATCCGCATACAAAACACGTCCCTGTGTACCCAATGTTACAGATAGGTATGCAGGACACATGCAGAGTAGGGGGAGCTTCAAGGAGGAAGAAGGGAGGAAGCACGCTGCCATCCGCAGCCCTCCCGACCGCATATGTGAAACCAGCCTTAGTGTTCTATTTATCTTCAGGATGTCCCAATATTAACTGTATAGAACTATCTTTTTTTAGGACGACTAATAGTAAACTACTATTTTAAGATACATTTGTTTGGGAGTATCTGGTCTTGTGAAATGACAATCTTAGGCTGCCGTGACACTAGCAGTATTTGGTCAGTATTTTACATCAGTATCTGTAAGCCAAAACCAGGAGTGGAACAATTAGAGGAAAAGTATAATAGAAACATATGCACCACTTCTGCATTTATCACCCACTCCAGGTTTTGGCTTACAAATACTGATGTAAAATACTGACCAAATACTGATGGTGTGATCGCAGCCTTAACCTGATTCCAGCCTGAAGTTGTGTCCTTTCTTCGACATTCGATTCACATTTGGAGCCATGTAGGAGCTGAACATATATTTCTCCAGTGAATGGTAACCACCCCACAGCTTAATGTCACTCTCACCCTTCACTCAGGCAGCAGATTGAATGCAAAAAAAATTATTATAAGTTATAGTTGGACAGGCATAACTGATAAGTCAATAAATAGATTTGGTTAAGAGTTAAAGTATCAGGAATTCATATCTGAAAATACTTACTGATCCTGGAATAATTAGAAGCACGTTTTCCAGTGTAAACGCTTTGATCACGGTCGTGACTGCTGCACCATGTCTAAGACAACTCAATGTCTGAAATGATTTACATCTGTGCTCCTCCAAAGGCGATCTGGCCCAGGACCAACATACAATGTAGGCGACAGTGAATGGGTCAGCGCACAGCAGCATATTTTTGGTTAGTATACTGTCTGTGTCGCAAAGGACCACACTCGGGCAACACACTGACCAACGTAGTATACATGATAGATCTGAAAAATCACAGCATGTACTGTCCATTACAGTAATAGTTTCAATGGTATCTATCTGGTGCACATTCACACAGTTGTGCAAACTTGGTTCTCAGGGTGTTCACACAGTTTTTTTCACATAGATTTGGAAAAAAAAAGTCTTCAGTAAGTAATACTTATTGACACCATTTGGTGTTTTTATTTTCCATAGGTTAACATGGTACTGTACACCGCATGGAAAACTGCTGCGGATCCGCAGCGTCAAAAACGCTGCGGATCCGCAGTAAAAACCGCAACGTGTGCACATGGCCTTAAAACTAAACTCAAAAAAGCAAGGGAGGATTGTGTTTCATTTAACTGCTTCATTACACTTTTATAAAAAAATGAATGATGTCCTTTAAAACTACATTCCTCCCTTAAAACAACAAGCTCTCAAATGGCTATGTCGATCAAAACATTAAAAAGTTATCGCTTTTACAAAATTGTTCGGAAAAAACAAAAGCGCAGAAAAATGAAAAATTGCCCGTTCGTTACAGGGTGTAATAGATAATTGGAATTACGGCACATCTCGGAAATAACTGCATTGACTCATGCCCCAGAATGGGTTTGTGCGGGATTCTATTTAACTCCAATAACTTTATCTGTTATTTACTCATAGTGAAGGTATTGAGGACCTCAACCACTAGTATTAGGACATTAAGTTTAGACTTCACTGGAAAGTTTTGTTCTTTTGTGTCATTTTACTTTGAATTAATTCAAAGAAAATCTATGTTAAACTGTTCTTTGAAGAATATTTATTCATGATATAAAATTGCTGCAACTATTAGAAGAGCGTTTCAGTTCTAATAAGAAGATTGTATTGTTTTAATTTCTCATTGCAAGTAATGTCTTTCCAGAACTATCAAGAAGAGTTTGTCCGAGTTTCAGTCACTTTCTTCAGATCCAGCTTCAGAAGACTTTTTATTCTGGCTCACTTTTATTAATCCAAACCTATTCCCTTCTTTGTCTAAGTAAGTGTCCTTTGTTTTATTACTGCAAACTTTGATGTGTGTTTGAAATATCTTGTTCTCTTTTATCTGTGTGTTTTTATGCTTCGAGACAATTTATTTTATCTCAAGCTATAATACATTTCTATCTCATTATAGTTGGGCTACAATGATGAATTCATGATTATTCATACATAAATGTATTGAAGATCTGTTTTATGGAAGGAAAACTTACATATAACCAATTTATTATTAATGATCGTATTGCATTTAGTGCATTTTTATATAACGCCAACAGCTTCCACAGCACTATACAGAGATCACCCCTTTTTGGGTCTCACTTTCCAAATTAGGCTGTGTGTACACGTTCCCGATTTTTCACGTTTTTTTCGCTATAAAAATGCGATAAAACCGCGAAAAAACGCATACATTAAGCATCCTATTAATAGAATGCAGTCCTTAAATTTTGTGCATGTTGCTTTTTTTCCCTGTAAAAAACGCATCATGTTCATTAATTTTGCGGATTTTTCACGTGTTTGTCGCTATATATTGCATTGAGGAAGCTCCGGAAAAAAACGGGCAAAAAATGCATGTGGATTTCCTGCAGAAAAAGTCCGGTTTGGGTCAGGAAAATTCTGCAAAGATTCCTGACGTGTGCACATAGCCTTAGCCTCCAAGTATTTTTTATGGTATGTGAAGGGAACTGAAGTACCTGAAGCAAACCCACATCATCAGAGGGAGCAGCAACTTTAAGAGTCTCTCTGTCCATCTCCTCCAACATCTCCCTCCCCTATGTATAAGGTGGCGCTATAGAGTTTAAGTCCTCTTTTTCTCAGTAGAGGCAATTTGCATATTTAATTCCACTATGTATAGACTTCCATAGGTAGCATGTAATTCGATCTTTCAGTGAGGAGAAAGTTTAGTTTTTATAAGTGAATGGGTATATGACTGATAAATATAGCCATTCACAGTAGTTGGCTATCTTTCAGTCCCATGTAGTTTGAATTGAGTTCTTCTGTGCTTCACTCACAGTGGGCAACTGACCGCCAGTTTTCATGATGGGAGGGATTGGTGATACACTTTCTGTACCCATTGACAACAAGTGAATGTCTTAAGTAGTTTAGATTGTAAGTGCTTTATAAATTCAGCATAATTTTGGTATAATACATGATATGATACAATGTTTGAGTATATTGGAAAATTTAGAAGGCTTCTTTAAATCACAGTATGATTAAGTAAATCATAGTATGATTCCCCAACTGTAAACCCAAGACAGCCCTCCACACATTATAATGGTCCTCACATAGTCCTCCATACAGTATAATCGAGCACAAATAGTCCTCCATTCAGTATAATGGCCCCTACATAGTCATTTATACAGTATAATGGACCCCATATAATATATGTCCCACATAGTGCTCCATACATTATAATGGGCCCCACATAGTGCTCCATACGGTATAATGGCCCCACATCGTCCTCCAAGCAGTATAATGTGCCCCACATAGTCCTCCATACAGTATAATGGCCCAACAATGTGCTCTATACAGTATACTGTGCCCCATATAGCACTCCATACAGTATAATGGACCCCACATAGCAGGGCCGGACTGGCCATCGGGCAGTTCTGGCAAATGCCAGAACGGCCGGTCCCTGTAGTGGGCCGCTCGATCTTTTGCCCCCCTTCATGCTGTCAGCTCCTGCAGTCGGAAGCGATCGAGCTGCCCTGCTCTATTAAAATCACCACACAGGATGAAGTTTGCAGCGGCCCTCTGATGTCCTGGTCACAAGCAGCAGTGAGGTAACTGAGACAGGCAGGGGGAGGGGGGCGCGCTCCGCTTTTCTGTGCAGCTCCGACCCAGCCACCTGCACTTACTGCTGTTTGTGATCAGGACATCGGACCGCCCACTTCCTCCTGTCCAGCGCGGTGGCAGGGACAGAAAAGATTTAGGAGCTGCTGATAAACGAGGGTCCTGAGCAGAAGAACAGAAAGCCCCGGAGTTTTACCTAGGAGAAAAGAAACTGTTGAAAGGCAAGCATAAATAGAATTAAGAAGAAAAAAAAAAGCTGTGTCCACTCTGCTCCCACACCACTAAGGGTACGTGTCCACGGTAAGTAAACGCTGCGTGATTGACGCTGCAGCGGCAAACACGCAGCGTCCAGATGTTCCAGCATAGTGGAGGGGATTTTGTGAAATCCCGTGTCCACTATGCGTGGAGAGGTACATTATGTAAAACAATCTGATGCCCCCCACAATTACTTGAGGAGCAATGACATCTAAAGACCACAAGCCCAGTGGGTCCTGGCATTTGACCAGGTTGGTCTGGTTATTATTATCATTGTTTGCATTTATAATGGTTACTACTCAGTGCAGACAACAAGAGAATAATCCAAGGACATGAGAAAGGCTTAAGAGCAAGCAATGAAAGCATCTTGTTGAATTTCAGAGAGCAAAATGGCCTCCAAATTTTTATTTGCATCACCATGCCTCTTTCTGTCATAACACCCCCATCCATATCATGCCATGTTCCAGCCCCATGAAGGTGTCTCTGGATACTGGAGATCAGTGTCATGACTGTGAAAAGATCTGCTGAAGTTTTGGGAGACTTCTGCAATATCTCTGAGATCTTCCAGCTTTTCCGGCAGTCTGGGTGGTCTCCCCTCTGTGGTCACCCACACATTTCAGGAGAGTTGGTGAGTGTGAACAAAAGTGATGGTCGACTCTCAGCACATTACTACATTAGCTGCAAGGAGGTGAATGCCAGAATAGACCAAGCCTGGGAGATGTTAGAACGTCTAGAGGGAGAAAATATCTAGTGAACATCAAACACCTATGTACTGACATATTACGGGTGAAGAATCTATTTCCCCACCACCAGGGATGTCTAGCCAAATATATGTTCTCCACTGATGTTAATGATCTTCTGTCCAACACCATCTGAATATTTGGATGGAGCAGAACAGATGATCCTTATACTCCAAGAGAAGCAATCACTAGATCCAAAACTATCTAAAGTGGATTTTTCAGACTCAGATCTATAATATAAATATACTAGGCGCAGAAGCAAAATTTTAATAACGTGTAATTTATAACATTGGTGTGACAGAAGGGCATATGAGCACCTGCAACACTTAGGCACCAGGAACCAAGTGAGTCTCCTATCTCTCCTCCCTTCTAGCTATGCCCCTGTTCAGATTCCAAAATCATACCATCGTTGAGACCAATGTTGGTGAGTTGGAAAGGATAGAAGAGTAGGGTTTACCTCAATAGTCTCCATCTCTGGTGTTTGCTTCACCTTTTTAGCATCAGGTTGAGTTCTCAATCACAACTGGGTCTTCAGAGTTGATTCCAAGGCCCTACAGACTAGGTAGGGTTCAAGGTGACCAATCTACTCTAGATGACTACCGCACTGACATTGAAGCCCCTGCAGAAAGATGACAAAATGAAGCAACAGAACAAGTATTTACACTAGAGGCTAACCAACAATAAGTCACCCCAAAAACAAACATGGGCCAAAACATATACAATACAATTGCTCCAGCAATGTTCTCCTGGATCATTGAGACAACTGCTTGCTCTTGTACTTACTGACCACATCCACACAACAGCTGTAGTAACCGCAGCTGTTGTTATAGCTAGGATCTGCAGAACCAGGCGTCTATCAATAGATGAAGGATCTCTGTGATGTTCTCATTTGCTGGGTGATTTAAGGTACTGTCACACTCAGCGACGCTGCAGCAATATAGACAACGAGCCGATCGCTGCAGTGTCGCTGTTTAGGTCGCTGTAGAGATGTAACACAGCAGCTCCACAACGATGCAGGAGCGATCCTGTGACGTAGCGGTGACTCACTTATCGTTCTCACAGTTCGTTAGCTCCATGTTTAACATTGCTGACATCATTGCTTTTGCTGTCAAACACGACGATACACGCCGATCTGACGACCAAATAAAGTTCTGGACTTCTAGCTCCGACCAGCGATATCACAGCGGGATCCAGATCGCTGCTGCGTGTCAAACACAACGAGATCGCTATCCAGGACGCTGCAACGTCACAGATCGTTGTCGTTCTCGTTGTAAAGTTGTTTAGTGTGATGGTACCTATAGAAAAAGTCCACCTCTTTGTATAAGGCCAGATCCTAAGAATTGGTGATAAGTATTTGATCGCTGGTGGGGGGTACTAGTTATGTAAAGAGTCTTATTACTAATGCTTCATGTGAAAATGTATAAAAATTAGCTCTCTCCCAGAAGGGAGGAGACTGTCTCGCTAGCTGATATCAATAGGTAGCATTAGTGATATGGTTTTCTTCAGTCTCGAGACAACAAATTTACAATTCTGTATTTGATTTGAAGATGCTAAGAATCTCCTCACCTTCTGTTTTTCTCGTTATTTTCTTGTTTTTGTGTGTGCTTGTCGTGCACCTGGTTGTACAGCACTGCAACATATGTCAGCAATATGCAAATAAAGAGTAAAAATAACGAAAACTTATTTTTTATCTTCCCTTATACCGTATGTGCTGATGAATGTAGTGTACATGATGGATATGTAACATCACATTCACATCACAAATCTTATGTTGGTTCCCTTTGTGCTGAACATTTGAGGACTGAACTCGACAAGACCTGGAGAAGAGCCCTGTAATGTCTGGCACCAAGACATTGGCAGCTGGTCCTTTTACATTTTTTAAGTTCCTCCAAAGCTGGGAGTCCAGTTGGAACCCGGTTACTCTCTGCCACTATTCACACTAGTGGAAACTGAAACACATGGGCTTCTTGCATGTTATGAACAAGTCTGTAGGAACATGTTCACACACCACCAAGAAACTTGAAGACACAAAAGAGCACAGTAAGACCAAAAACACTGTTGTAAAAAATAAAATCACAGTAATAAGCAACTGCTAGTAAAAAGATGGAAAAAACAGGGTATTTGGTTGATACGTTTTTTTGCAAAAAAAAATTATACTAAGGTGCTCCACCAAACATCAAGGTATACCCATATAGAGCAGTCCTAACTGATGTATGTAATCCATATCTGATGTATTTAAATCCTGGTCATCTGTATATTACCTGTATAAGCAGGGTTCAGACAGGGAATGTCCATGTGGACACGTTGAATGGAACAGCTTTTGTGCAAATGACCCACAAGGAGTGGTGGATACCTCCCCAGTCTTGTAGACACAAGAGAACAATTATGGAAACCGAAACACATGGGCTACTTGCACATTATGAACAAGTCTGTAGGAACATGTTCACACACCACCAAGAAATTTGAAGACACAGAAGAGCACAGTAAGACCCAAAAAACTGTTGTAAAAAAAAAAAATCACAGTAATAAGCAGGGCTGGACTGGCCATTGGGCACTTCTGGCAAATGCCAGAAGGGCAGGTGCCAGTAGTGGGCCGCTCGATCCGCCTCCCCCCGCCGCTGCCGACTCACCCCCCCCCCCCGCCGTCGCATTCAACCACCGGTACAGTTGAATGCAATGATGGAGGAGAGAGCGTCTACAGACGCTCCCTCTCCCATAATTCCCCGCTCTGCCTCTGACACTGCGGGTGCGCGATGACGTCATATCATCGCGCACCTGCTGTGTCCCGGGCAGACTGCAGCCGCTGAGACAAGAGCAGGAAGCAACGCGGCGCACGAGGAGAGGTGAGGAGTGTGTTTTGTTTTTTTTACCGGACTGTGGGGCCATTCTCGGGGGGGGAGGAGTAGAATAGATGCGGGCTGTGCTGTATACTACTGTGTGGGCTGTGCTGTATGTAGTACTGTGTGGGCTGTGCTGTATACTACTGTGTGGGCTGTGCTGTATATAGTACTGTGTGGGCTGTGCTGTATACTACTACGCGGTCTGTGCTGTATACTACTGTGTGGGCTGTGCTGTATATAGTACTGTGTGGGCTGTGCTGTATACTACTACGCGGTCTGTGCTGTATAGTACTGTGTGGGCTGTGCTGTATATAGTACTGTGTGGGCTGTGCTGTATATACTACTGTGTGGGCTGTGCTGTATATACTGCTGTGTGGGCTGTGCTGTATACTACTATGCGGGCTGTTCTGTATACTACTACACGGGCTGTGCTCTATACTACTACACGGGCTGTGCTGTATACTACTGTGTGGTCTGTGCTGTATACTACTGTGTGGGCTGTGCTGTATACTGCTGTGTGGGCTGTGTTATCTACTACACGGGCTGTGCTATATTATGCAGGCTGTGCTATATACTATGCGGGTTGTGCTATATACTATGCGGGCTTTGCTATATACTATGGGGAGTATATTATATTCTATGGGGAGGCCATGTTATGTACTATGTGGCTGTGTTATATACTATTGTCAGGGTATATTATATTCTATGGGGGAGACTGTTATATACTATGGGGGGCTGCATTATATTCTATCTGGGGCTACATTATATATTATGGGGAGGTGGGCTGTATTATATTCTATGGGGTTACATTATACTCTGGGGTGGCTGCATTATACTCTGTGGGGTGGCTGCATTATACTCTGGGGTGGCTGCATTATACTCTGTGAGGTGGCTGCATTATACTCTGGGGTGGCTGCCTTATACTCTGTGGGGTGGCTGCATTATACTCTGGGGTGGCTGCATTATACTCTGTAGGGTGGTGGCTGCATTATACTATATGTGGGCTGCATTATACTGTATCGAGGACTATGGGGAATACGTTACGTTATACTATATGAAGAATTATGGGGTGCATTATACTATGGGAAGTGAATTGTACAACATGGATGACTATGGCGGTGCATTATGCTATATGGAGCACTATAAGGAGTGCATTATGCTATATGGAGGACTGAGCAGTGTATTTTAATATATGGAGGACTATAGGGAGTGTATTATACTATATGGAGGACTGTGGAGCACATTATAATATATGAAGGACTATGTGGTGTATTTTACTAAACAAGTAAAATGCTGCATATTCAGATTGTTTTTGCCGGAACAAAAATCATTGTTCTCAGCAGGACATCGCCGGTGTAAACTGTATATGTGCTGCTGATAACATGATACTGTATGGTGATCTGTTAGTGATCTATTAGTGATCGTTCTGTCCCATCATTATTCCTCAGCTGGTGGAAAGAGGCCGGGAAACAAGCGTTGAACAACTTCTGTATTGTTGATCAAACTCATTTAGCGGCCTGAACTCAGCGCTTGTAAATACAACCGAAATGCTTTTGTGTGATGTGCAGTATGTTAGCATTTGGGGCCCCATTTTAACCTTTGCCTAGGCGTAGGGCCCCACTTTGCCTAAAACCGGCCCTGCCTACAAGTGTATAAAGATAGTATACAGTCACCATGTGACAAGTGGGCCTATGTAACTTCAAATGCCAGGGCTGAATTTTAGTCCCAGTCCGGCCCTGCCACATAGTGCTCCATGCAGTATAATGGGCCCCACATAGTGCTCCATGCAGTATAATGGGCCCCACATAGTGCTCCATACAGTATAATGGACCCCACATAGTGCTCCATGCAGTATAATGGGCCCCACATAGTGCTCCATGCAGTATAACGGGCCCCACATAGTGCTCCATACAGTATAATGGGCCCCACGTAGTGCTCCCTACAATATAATGGACCCCACAAAAAAGGTAGGAAGAAAAGGCACAATCTAATCAGGACTATGGATCTTAGTTCTGAAGAAAGATTACAAGAATTGTGTTTATTTCATCTTGAGAATAGATGTCTAAGGACATTATTAACTTGTACAATTACATAATTGTCCCATAAAAAATATGGTGTAAACTTTTTCATGTAAAATCCTTCAAGCGACAAGAGAGAATTCCCTCCATCAGGAGGAGAAAGGATTCAAACTCCAGAGGAGACAAGGCTTCTTTACCATGAGAGCTACCATATTAATCTGTGGACCAGCCTCCCTCAGGAGCTGACCACAGCGGGAGCCATCGATGGTTTAGAAAACAGTTTAGAATTATTTTTTTTTTAAAGAAAATAACATACAGTACTTATGTACATGCAGAAAATATGTTTGTCCTGAATGTTGATCCAGTCAATTGACACTCGGGTTTAGGGTAAAAAACTTGCTCTTTAGGGCAAACTGGATCAAGCATTATAGATTTAGCTATACCCCTTTCATTTATCCTCTCCTATCCCTCCTTTGAACTTGACGGACATGTGTCTTTGTTTTATCCATATTATGTAACTATGTCATTTATGTGAGCATTATGGCTGTGTAAATTAAAGGGAACCTGTAACCATAAAAAAATTGTGCAATAATCTGACATTATGTTATAGGGCAATGGATTTGATCAGATTGATATAAAATTGTATACATGTTATTACCGTAATTTAAATCCATGCTTGTTCTTGACTAGGAGGTCCGGTGGTTGTATCAGTGATTGACAACCTTCCATCGAGGAGTACAGATACAGAGAGTTGTCAGTCATTGAGAGACACCCACTGGACGTTCTAGCCAAGAATGAGGAGGGACTGAAATAATAAATGTTAAATAAAATGTTTCCTACAAAACTATACAGCAATCTGCTCGGCTCCTCCTGCTGTATAACACGCTGCCCACTGATCAGATTCCTTGCTCAACAAAATAGGATCCTTTCATTATCATATGATTTTATTGATCATAAGGAACAAAGGACATGTAATAAAAATGCATTGATCTCTGTATTGTGCTTATATGACCAAACCTCTAAATACATTTTCTAAGTTTACTGAACCAATTGATGCTGTGTGTAATTTTACAACGCCCATTAGTTGTATATGAAAAAATATCAATAAATTCCAGTCTAAAAAATATTTTCATTGTTGTCTTCCTATGTAGAGCTTGTCCTTTTGTTGTATTAACTGAACTATCTAACGGTGCCTTTACTTTACCTTAATTTGCTTTATAGCGCCGTTCCGTATAACCTATTTTCTCCTTACATCTGTTGTAATTTTCAGCGAAAAGAGTAAATGCTTTTTCTTTCTCTGGTTGATATTCGCTTTAGTTAAAATTATAGCCCTGTTCTGTTCCATGAGATTTCTCTTCTTGCATTTATGAGGCTCATCTTGCTCACACAGAGCTGTATTAGTTATGAGAATGAGCTAGCATATGCCTCTCCATATGTCCACCATAGAACCACTCCATACAGCTATCGGTGGTCGTTCGGTGGCCAAGGTTTTTCTTACAGCATGTAATTTCTCCCTTTAGAGCGAATCACTTTCCTGTGAATATTTCAATCTGCATCTACTTTTAAGTGCCAGAAATTTGTATATATTGCAACTTGATCATTCGCCATCTGGTTACGGAAAAAAAAACTATATTTGTAACAGAATATTCTATAAATTACTTTTTTATTAATTCCATTTAAGCAGATGCATATGGGAAGTTTTTCACTAAGTGTTGCATAACACATAACGTCATTTACAGCTACTGAATTTTAGCTATTGCTCTTTGCAGTGGAGATTTGAAATGAAAACGTGCAAAAAAATGCACTTTTCACATGATCCTTAAATAGTCATACTGTCATGTACCGGCTGCTATTTAGTATTATTTTCTTGTGTGTCTATCTATCTATCTATCTATCTATCTATCTATCTATCTATCTATCTATCTATCTATCTATCTATCTATCTCTTCAGCTACTGTTGTGATGGCAATACCTGGACACGTAAACCCTCTTGATAACGCTATATATTGGTTTATGATTTGGGTTGACGTGTCCAGGTATTGCCATCACAACGGTAGCTGTAGATATTATGTATTGTGTTATGAGGTTGGTTTGTTTAGGGGCTTCTTTCCCTTTTCCCTTGTTGTTTACTTGCACATTGATTCCTGGCCATGTGTGTGTTCTTCTGTTTGCCATTTTTTGTACTGCTTTTCACCATTCTGTCTTTGTTGCAAGTATTTTTAATGAATTAGACATGTAGCATAGGATATCACTGACATACAAGTGTGCACGCACAGACAAAGCTACTGAGACCTGGCACTTCTGGGTGTAACGAGTGGCATCAGAAGACAGAAGGGAAATCTGTGTGTGCGTGGAGTTTAGACTGCAGACAGTGCTCTTTCTGGGAATCGAGTGCTGTAAGTCGCCAGACAGGAAGGGGTGCACATGTAATAAATCAGTGGGCAGAGCGATGCACTCCATCGCTTTTCCTCACTGCGGCTTAACACCTCACCCAACCTGGACAAGGAAAGGATTGACAGATTGAAAGCAATTTTTCTATTCACCCTAATTAATATGTAGAACAAAGTTGATAAACTCACAACAGAGGCAGCGAAAAATGAATAATAGAGTTTATGTCCCCTCACTACCTATATACTCAGTTTAATATAAGTAATGCTATGATAGCCCCAAGACACTAGAGTACAATGGTATTTTTGAGAGTACACCATGTTCCAAATTATTATGCAAATGACATTTTTCTCGGATTTTCCTAAATGATCGGTGCAAATGACAGTCAGTCTAATAAAAGTAATCACCCGTTAGAGTATGCATCAAATTTTATTGAAGGAACATCCCAATGATAACAGTATAATCTCCAAAATGAATAAAAACTCAAAATGCACTGTTCCAAATTATTAGGCACAGTAGAATTTCTAAACATTTGATATGTTTTAAAGAACTGAAAATGCTCATTTGTGGAATTTGCAGCATTAGGAGGTCACATTCACTGAACAAAAAAGCAATTTAACTCCAAAATATCCTAACAGGCCAAGTTACATGTTAACGTAGAAACCCTTCTTTGATATCACCTTCACAATTCTTGCATCCATTGAACTTGTGAGTTTTTAGAGAATTTCTGCCTGTATTTCTTTGCATGAAGTCAGAATAGCCTCCCAGAGCTGCTGTTTTGATGTGAACTGCCTCCCACCCTCATAGATCTTTTGCTTGATGATACTCCAAAGGTTCTCTATAGGGTTGAGGTCAGGGGAAGATGGTGGCCACACCATGATTTTATCTCCTTTTATGCCCATAGCAGCCAATTACTCAGAGGTATTCTTTGCAGCATGAGATGGTGCATTGTCAGCATGAAGATGATTTTGCTCCTGAAGGCATGTTTCTGCTTTTTATGCCATGGAAGAAAGTTGTCAGTCAGAAACTCTGTATACTTTGCAGAGGTAATTTTCACATCTTCAGGAACTTTAAAGGGCCCTACCAGCTGTTTCCCCATGATTCTGGCCCAAAATATGACTCCTCTACCTCCTTGCTGACGTCCTAGCGTTGTTGAGACATGTTGGCCATCTACCAACCATCCACTACTCCATCCATCTGGACCATCCAGGGTTGCTCGACGCTCATCAGTAAACAAGACTGTTTGAAAATTAGTCTTCATGTATGTCTGGGCCCACTGCAACCGTTTCTGCTTATGAACACTGTTTAGGGGTGGCCGAATAGTAGGTTTATGCACCACAGCAAGCTTTTGAAGGATCCTAAACCTTGAGGCTCGAGGGACTCCAGAGTCACCAGCAGCTTCAAATAAGTGTTTGCTGCTTTGTAATGGTATTTTGGCAGCTGCTCTCTTAATCCAATGAATTTGTCAGGCAGAAACCTTCCTCATTATGACTTTCTCTGCATGAACTCTGTCTGTGCTCTGTTTCAGTCACAAATCTTTTCACAGTATGATGATCACTCTTATGTATTCGTGAAATATCTAATGTTTTCATCCCTTGTCCAAGGCATTGCACTATTTAATGCTTTTCAGCAGCAGAGAGATCCTTTTTATTTCCCATATTACTTGAAACCTGTGGCCTGCTTAATAATGTGGAATATCATTTTTAAGTAGTTTTCCTTTAATTAGAGTCACCTGGAAAACTAATTATCACGTTGTGTTTAAGATTGATTTCAGTGATCCATTGAGCCCTGAGACACAATACCACCCACGAGTTTATTTGAAAAACAAAACAATTACCGTATATACTCGAGTATAAGCCGAGATTTTCAGCCCAAATTTTTGGGCTGAAAGTGCCCCCTCGGCTTATACTCGAGTCATGATCGGTGGTGGGGTCGGCGGGTGAGCACGGTCATATACTTACCTGCTTCCGGGGGTCCTGGCGCTCCCCCTGCACGTCCCACTGTCTCCGGGTGCCGCAGCCTCTTCCCCTGAGCGGTCACGTGGGACCGCTCATTAGAGAAATGAATAGGCTGCTCCACCCCCCATAGGGGCGGAGCCGCATATTCATTTCTCTAATGAAGCGGTGCCGGTGACCGCTGACAGAGAAAGAGGCTGCGGCACCGAAGACAGGCAGGGGGAAGGAGCGGGACGCCGGGAGCAGGTAAGTATCGCATATTCACCTGTCCTCGTTCCACACGCCGGGCGTCGCGTCATCTTCCCGGCGTCTCTCCGCACTGACTGTTCAGGCAGAGGGCGCGATGACGCATATAGTGTGCGCGCCGCCCTCTGCCTGATCTGTCAGTGCGGAGAGACGCCGGGAAGATGGCGCCGAGGAGCTGCAAGCAAGACAGGTGAGTATGTGTTTTATTTTGTTTATTGCAGCAGCACAGATTTATGTGGAGCATCTATGGGGCAACAGTGCAGAGCACTATATGGCAGAGCTATGGGGCTACAGTGCAGAGCACTATATGGCAGAGCTATGGGGCAATGGTGCAGAGCACTATATGGCAGAGCTATGGGGCAATGGTGCACAGCACTATATGGCACAGGTATGGGGCAACAGTGCAGAGCACTATATGGCAGAGCTATGGGGCAATGGTGCAGAGCACTATATGGCACAGCTATGGGGCAATGGTGCAGAGCACTATATGGCACAGGTATGGGGCAACGGTGCAGAGCACTATATGGCACAGCTATGGGGCAACGGTGCAGAGCACTATATGGCACAGCTATGGGGCAACGGTGCAGAGCACTATATGGCAGAGCTATGGGGCAATGGTGCAGAGCACTATATGGCAGAGCTATGGGGCAACGGTGCAGAGCACTATATGGCACAGCTATGGGGCAACGGTGCAGAGCACTATATGGCACAGCTATGGGGCAATGGTGCAGAGCACTATATGGCAGAGCTATGGGGCAATGGTGCAGAGCACTATATGGCAGAGCTATGGGGCAATGGTGCAGAGCACTATATGGCACAGGTATGGGGCAACAGTGCAGAGCACTATATGGCAGAGCTATGGGGCAATGGTGCAGAGCACTATATGGCACAGCTATGGGGCAACGGTGCAGAGCACTATATGGCACAGCTATGGGGCAACGGTGCAGAGCACTATATGGCACAGCTATGGGGCAACGGTGCAGAGCATTATATATATGGCACAGCTATCTATGGGGCAACGGTGCAGAGCATTGTATATATGGCACAGCTTTATGTGGAGTATCTATGGGGCCATAATGAACGGTGCAGAGCATTCTATATGGCACAGCTTTATGTGGAGCATCTATGGGGCCATAATCAATGGTATGGAGTATCTATTTCTAATTTTGAAATTCACCGGTACCTGCTGCATTTTCCACCCTAGGCTTATACTCGAGTCAATAAGTTTTCCCAGTTTTTTGTGGCAAAATTAGGGGGGTCGGCTTATACTCGGGTCGGCTTATACTCGAGTATATACGGTAAATTATTATTATTATTTATTATAGCGCCATTTATTCCATGGTGCTTTACATGTGAGGAGGGGTATACATAGTAAAAACAAGTACAATAATCTTGCACAATACAATTCACAACTGGTACAGGAGGAGAGAGGACCCTGCCCGCGAGGGCTCACAGTCTACAAGGGATGGGTGAGGATACAGTAGGTGAGGATAGAGCTGGTCGTGCAGTGGTTTGGTCGATCGGTGGTTAGGTTACTGCAGGTTGTAGGCTTGCTGGAAGAGGTAGGTCTTCAGGTTCTTTTTGAAGGTTTCAATGGTAGGTGAGAGTGTGATATGTTGCGGTAGAGAGTTCCAGAGTAGGGGTGATGTGCGACAGAAATCTTGTATGCGATTATGGGAAGAGGATATAAGAGGGGAGTAGAGAAGGAGATCTTCTGAGGATCGGAGGTTGCGTGCAGGAAAGTACCGGGAGACGAGGTCACATATGTATGGAGGACACAGGTTGTGTATGGCTTTTTATGTCATGGTTAGGCTTTTGTACTGGAGTCTCTGGGTAATGGGGAGCCAGTGAAGGGATTGACAGAGGCGAGAGGCCGGGGAATAGCGGGGGGACAGGTGGATTAGTCGGGCAGCTGAGTTTAGACTAGATTGAAGGGATGCGAGAGTGTTAGAGGGGAGGCCACAGAGCAGGAGGTTACAGTAGTCGAGGCGGGAGATGATGAGGGCATGGACTAGGGTTTTTGCAGATTCTTGGTTTAGGAATGTACGGATCCATGAAATATTTTTGAGTTGAAGGCAGCAGGAAGTGGAGAGGGCTTGGATATGCGGTTTGAAAGAGAGATCAGTGTCAAGGATTACCCCGAGACAGCGAGCTTGTGGGACTGGGGAGAGTGGGCAGCCATTTACGGTAATGGATAGGTTCGTTAGGGGGGTCGCGTGAGATGGGGGAAAGACGATGAATTCTATTTCGTTCATGTTAAGTTTTAGAAATCTAGCGGAGAAGAAGGATGAAATAGCGGATAGACATTGAGTGATTCTGGTTAGTAGGGTGGTGATATCTGGTCCAGAGATGTAGATCTGTGTGTCGTCAGCATAGAGATGATACTGAAAACCATGAGATTCTATGAGCTGTCCCAGGCCAAAAGTGTAAATGGAGAAGAGCAGGGGCCCTAGAATTGAGCCTTGTGGGACTCCGACAGATAGGTGGCGAGATGAGGAGGTGGTGTGTGATTGGGAGACGCTGAATGTCCGGTCAGTTAGGTATGACGAGATCCAGGATAGGGCCAGCTCTGTGATGCCAAGGGATGAGAGGGTCCGCATCAACAGGGAATGGTCCGCTGTCAAAGGCAGAGGACAGGTCCAGGAGGAGGTGGATAGAGTAGTGTCGCTTGTTGTTAATAGGTCATTGGTGACCTTAGTTAGGGCAGTTTCAGTGGATTGGTGTGACCAGAAGCCTGATTGTAAGCGGTCGAAGAGGGAGCAGGAAGATAGATGGGAGGACAGTTCAAGATGGACGTGTTGTTCCAGTAGTTTTGAGGCATAGGGGAGAAGTGATATAGGGCGATAGCTCGATACAGAGGATGGGTCAAGAGAAGGCTTTTTGAGGATAGGTGTGATTGAGGCATGTTTAAAGCTTGAGGGGAAAACACCAGTTGTTAGTGATAGGTTGAAGAGATGGGTTAGGATTGGGATGAAGACTGTGGCGAGGTTTGGGATGAAGTGGGAAGGGATTGGGTCAAGTGCACAGGTGGTGAGATGCGATCTTGAGAGTAGAGTGGAGAGTCGATCTTCTGTAATGGTGAAGTTGGTTTTGGAGATAGAAGGCTGGGTAGTTGGGAGGAAGGGCTCTGGGGGTTGTCGACTAAAACTGTCTCTGATGTTCTCAAACTTCTGCTTGAAAAATGATGCAAAGTCTTCAGCTGAGATGAGTGGGGAGGTAGGAGGTGCTGGGGACGGAGGAGAGAGTTGAAGGTGTTGAATAACTGTTTAGGGTTGTGAGACAGGGAGGATATCTTTGACACTTAAATCCAATTTGCATAATATTTTGGAACATGGTGTACAGAGTGCTCAAAAGTTGCATTTGGCTTTCATGGCACTGGTTGGGGAGTCTAAATAATACCCACTCTACAATATTGGTGATAGGGCGATGGTACCGCCACCATTATCAGATTATAGTGTCTAATTGTTTTTTGCTTCCATGTTAATACCTCCATTTTTTCCATTTTGACTTAGTGACACTTGCTATAAGGGACTCGGTGCACAATAAATAGCTCTTGGCCGATTATTTAACTGACCGCTTTCTCTTACGACTCACCCTATACAGGAGTGCTCGCTATGCTGATCACTCCTGTGTTCTGTAGGAGAGAGCTACTAGCAGATATCCTCTGGCCTTGGCTTATGTCATCGAGAACAAAAGGATCCCCCGTTTAATATAGGACATGCCAGATCCTTATCTCCCCCGACATCATCTGTCAGCGAAAGAGTCGAGAGGCAGCCATACATAATAGACTGTTGGCTGAGCCCGCCAATATCAGGAGATTCAGCCAGCATCAGCCATATTTGTACAAGGGCCTCAAGACAGTCTACATTTATAGAGTAAAAACCACAGTCTTTGGATGCACTTTGTATTATCATGTAAGGGTTTATCCAGGACTATATAATTTTTTTTTTCACTACAGGCCTAATAACTACTTGTTTTTTGTGCCTGGCTCTGATGTTTGCCGGTACGTAGCAGTCACAGAGCACTTCTTCTGACATCACGTCGATAGCACAGTGGCTTCTCATCCTTTACTCTGTTGATGGGATGTAAATGTTGATGTTAAGCTGATTGACAGCCGACCCCAGCTGCCTAACTGCGGGGAGCTGTTTGTCAATCAGCATAACATTGGCAGTCACAGTCACGCACTATCAATAGAGCTGCCCGGAAGAAGTAGAACTGCTCTATTGATGTGGGGCAGCTGAACTGCCAACAGGAGCGGTTTGTGAACAGGCAGGTAGTTGCCTATGATAGCAACTACCTGCCTATTATTTTGTAGGCGTATTGTAAAAAAACATATTTGTCTTGGATAAGCTCTTTAATGATTTTATTATGGTTTTAAGACAGATTATATCTTGTAATGACAGGGAGGAGAGGCAGTACCCTGACACACAGTGTCTGCAAATTGAGATTTTGATTTGGCTTTTAGCCTAAGTCATGTGACAAGTCTCGTTAAAGGGTCGACATTGACTTCTAGGATTGCCACATCCTATAGGTGGTTCTAAAGCTCTAGTCCTCTTCCTCTCTGAAGAGACAATTTGCAGCTTCTGTTATAAAAAGTTGACATTTTCTACTTTGTGTACCAGTTCTTCCTAGTTTCTCAGATCTCTCCTTTCCTGTTAATCTAGCCTTGTGATGACACTCAGATGTACAGTTCATTACAAGAGAGATGTCTGGTATTTGTTCTGTATCTGTAACATTCCCTGATGAGACTTTACACCGATATTCGGGAGCTTTTTTCCAATGGTCACCAACTTACAATCATATAAAATATAGTTTTTCTTATAGCCAATAACCATGCGCATTGTAATCTCATATCAATGTTTATATCATACATTTCCTATAACATCAGGATGAATGTAATGCAGATTTAATGTAACTTAGAGTGAATTTTATGTGTTTTTTTTAGGGTAGGCAGTACAAGTAAAAAAAAAACATTGAGGCATACGTTATGATAGCTGTATCTATATTCTTTATATCAAGGAATTGTATATATAAATATTCTGTAGCTGCTCGAAATGCTGATTCTGGAATATCAAAGCACCAATATGTTATTTGCTTCAATTCAAAGGCCAATAACAAATATATGAAAGGCTTGAAATCTGCTGTAGACTCAGACTCCATTAGAAAAAATTAAATCTTTGCTTCTGAATTTCGGCTATATTTTATAGACTTAATCTGACCTGGACTTCATGTGCATATGAAATGTAATTATACCAATAAGCAATACAATGGTTCCACTTAATAATATACATGACTTTTTTTTTTTGCTGGCGTCAGGAGCTTTGTGTACATATCAGACAAAAGTAAAATGTCATTCACTTCAGTCTGCTGTCAGCATCATAATGATTACATATGACTTGTGTTTCAAAGAGAGAGAATCATATTCAGCTTGTGGAACCTTTTTCATTTTAGTAATTTTGGAGTTTACGACTCAATTCTTAAATGCAGATTTTGTAAGTAAAGTATACACACAGAGCCCAAGCTTCTATTTCCCATTGGGTCTGTGTTTAGCAGAGATTATATGCCTCTAATCTTTCCTGGTAAATATTCCTAATGTCATAAAAATATAAGAAAAGCATATGGGTATAACCCATTTGTATGTTATCTATTAATTATTATTTTTTTTTCTGTATGCATACCTATGTCTGACACACTATTTTGAGTGTTGGATTATTACAAAATAAAATTGTTGCCCAGAGTATTAAAAGAAATTTGAACAGGGGCTTTCAATGGCTATTTTTATTTTAGCAGAATGAATTATTTATCTAGTCTTTTATCCAGGGCTAGTTTATGGGGAGGGCACAAGGGGCACCTGTAGTGTCCAGGCATGCATGTGGCCATTTTCATCCTATTGTACGGTAGTTTCTACCTCATCTATTTCAAAATGGCCATTAATTTCAGAACACAGGAATATTGTTGGCCCCCTCTCCTATAAGTGGTTGTGATAGGGATCAGTTCAAGTGGGGTGTCTGAATCCAAGAGAGGTAGGATTGGGACCGCCATCAGATATTTTGCCTACTGGCCACCACCAAGCTTAAATGGAATCTGTCACCAGGTTTTTGCTATTTTATTTGAGAGAAGCATAATGTAGTAAAAGAGACCCTGATTCCAGCGATGTATCACTTAGATTACTGAGTGCTGAGTGCACAATGAGAGTCTTTATATGTAGCATGAAGCAGAGCTCAGTAAGCTGCCCCCATGCAAACCAGGCTCTCTGTGTACATTGTCTATTGACAGTGAACTGCTTATCACGGGAGGGGACGTGGTCGGTCTAGCAGTCCTGTGAGCTGTAGTCTGGGCAGTGATAATCTCATGATGATAAAATCTTCACCGTAAGTAAACAGCACAGAGCCAAAAAATTGACACATTGATGAAATCTATGTCACAGCCCCTATCTCCTGCTGTATTCAGATTACCTAGCAAAAACCTTCCAACAGATTTCCTTTAATTCATATCTGTGTTTGTCTATTGGGAATTATAAAATTTCCAGGAATTGACATTCCCATCATGTTAGTCAGGTATACAGTGGGGAAAAAAGTATTTAGTCAGCAACCAATTTTTCAAGTTCTTCCACTTAAAAATACGAGAGAGGCCTGTAATTGACAACATTGGTAGACCACAACTATGAGTGTCAAAATGAGAAAATAAATGCAGAAAATCACCTTGTCTGATTTTGCAAGATTTATTTAGCAAAATATGGTGGAAAATAAGTATTTGGTCAATTGTCACGGATCCCACCGTGCTGTCACCAATTTGTCACATACCCACTTCTCAGCACGCGACTTGGGATTGCGCCTGCAAGGGTTAATTTATCTCCCCTTTCTCAGTCCAGCATTCAACCTCTGTCCTATGCTGTAATGGGAGCATAAATCACACACTGACCCAGGCCACACACCAGCTCATACACGCTGCCACCACTCACCGAACACATGGGCAATGAGTCCCGGAAATATTACTACTACTGTTTGCCAATCATAAGGATCACACAGTTTAAGGCTATGGATTCTTTAGAACATACCAGGTTCAACTTGTTAAAGTTTTATGCTTTAATACAAAAGGGTACAGTGCTTACAATAAAGAAAAAGGTATAAAAATATAGTAATATAAAGACATACAAATATGCAAAACAGTTATAAAAATAAACAGGAGAAAACTTACAGAAATAGCTAACTTTGTAGTCTGCTTTCTGCTCCCTGAGGGGGGAATGGATGGACTGGATCACATCAGCTCTTCTGCCCTCAATCTGTTACCCTGATTCTATGTATACAGGCCTGATTTATAGAGTCACCCTGGAGGTCAGACTTCTAGACCAGTCTCTCAGGTTAATATTATAATTGCTTGTTTTTTCATTGGTCCATGGCCACTCCAATGAATATATTATTTTCTCTGAAATTTTTGGTGTAAAGTTTCCCACAGATATATAGTGTCATGCTGTAATTGACATCTCTCTTCAAAAGAGCTAGAAGATGTGAAATGTTTTCCCTTCTTCCTGGTTCCCAGCAGACCCCCTGTCGAGATTGGAGACATTAGACTGCTTGATCAAGATACCATATGTTGTGACCTTTGTGAGACCTGCAGTTCCAGGGCAGATGTTAAGCTACTGCTGGTCACACATATAATCCTATACATATTTCAGTACACATATAAACCTATATATATTTCACTTCATACATATATACCTATACATATTTCACTACCGGTCACCTAAAAATATGCAAGATTTCTGGCTGTAACTTCTTTAAGAGGCTCCTCTGTCCTCCACTCATTACCTGTAGTAATGGCACCTGTTTGAATGTGTTATCAGAATAAAAGACACCTGTCTACAACCTCAAACAGTCACACTCCAGACTCCACTATAGTGAAGACCAAAAAGCTGTTGAAGGACACCAGAAACAAAATTGTAGCCCTGCACCAGGATGGGAAGACTGAATATGCATTAGGCAAGCATCTTGGTGTGATGAAATCAACTGTGGGAGCAATAATAAGAAAATGGAAGACATACAAGACCACTGATAATCTCCCTCGATCTGGGGCTCCAAGCGAGATCTCACCCCGTGGGGTCAAAATGATCACAAGAACGATGAACAAAAATCCCAGAACCACACGGGGGGCCTAGTGAATGACCTGCATAGAGCTTGGACCACTGTAACAAAGGCTACCATCAGTATCACACTACGCCGCCAGGGTCTCAGATCCTGCAGTGCCAGACGTGTCCCCCTGCTTAAGCTAGTACATGTCTGGGCCCGTCTGAAGTTTGCTAGAGAGCATTTGGATTATCCAGAAGAGTATTGAGAGAATGTCATATGGTCTGATGAAACCAAAGTAGAGCGGTTTGGTAGAAACAAAACTTGTCGTGTTTGGAGGAGACAGAATGCTAAGTTGCAACCAAAGAACACCATACCTAATGTGAAGCATGGGGGTGGCAACATCATGCTTTGTGGCTGTTTCTCTGCAAAGGGACCGGGACAATTGATCTATTTACATGGAATGAGATTTTGAGTGCAAACCTTCCATCAGCAAGGGCATTGAAGATGAAACGTGGATGGGTCTTTCAAGATGATAATGATCCCAAGCACACTGCCAGGGCAACGAAGGAGTGGCTTCATAAGAAGAATAAGAAGGTCCTGGAGTGGCCTAGCCAGTCTCCAGATCTTAATCACATAGAAAACCTTTGGAGGGAGTTGAAAGTCCGTGTTGCCCGGCGACAGACCCAAAACATCACTGCTCTAGAAGAGATTTGCATGGAGGAATGGGTCAACATACCGCTAAGAGTGTGTGCCAACCTTGTGAAGACTTACTGAAAATGTTTGAGACTACTGCCATTGCTAACAAAGGATATATAACAAGAAGATGAACTTCTGTTAACCCCTTTCTGACATCTGACGTACTATCCCGTCGAGGTGGGGTGGGCCCGTATGACCACCGACGGGATAGTACGTCATATGCGATCGGCCGCGCTCACGGGGGGAGCGCGGCCGATCGCGGCCGGGTGTCAGCTGCCTATCGCAGCTGACATCCGGCACTATGTGCCAGGAGCGGTCACGGACCGCCCCCGGCACATTAACCCCCGGCACACCGCGATCAAACATGATCGCGGTGTACCGGCAGTATAGGGAAGCATCGCGCAGGGAGGGGGCTCCCTGCGGGCTTCCCTGAGACGATCGGTACAAGGGAATGTACTCACCTTGTACTGAGCGTCTTCTCCCTGCAGTCCCCGGATCCAAAATGGCCGCGGGGCTGCATCCGGGTCCAGCAGGGAGGACTTCCGGGTCAGGAGCAGGCTGCAGCTGCAGCTCTGTAAGCCTGCAGCGATGAGTGAGATCGCCGATCTCACAGAGTGCTATGCAAACTGTGAGATCGGCGATCTGTGATGTCCCCCCCCTGGGACAAAGTAAAAAAGTTAAAAAAAAAATTTCCACTTGTAAAAAAAAAAAAAAAAAAAATTCCTAAATAAAGAAAAAATATATATATATTATTCCCATAAATACATTTCTTTATCTAAAAAAAAAAAAGAAAAACAATAAAAGTACACATATTTAGTATCGCCGCGTCCGTAACGACCCAACCTATAAAACGGTCCCACTAGTTAACCCCTTCAGTGAACACCGTAAGAAAAAAAAAAAAAAAACGAGCCAAAAAACAACGCTTTATTATCATACCGCCAAACAAAAAGTGGAATAACACGCGATCAAAAAGACGGATATAAACAACCATGGTACCGCTGAAAACGTCATCTTATCCCGCAAAAAACAAGCCGCCATACAGCATCATAAGCAAAAAAATAAAAAAGTTATAGTCCTCAGAATAAAGCGATGCCAAAATAATTATTTTTTCTATAAAATAGCTTTTATCGTATAAAAGCGCCAAAACATGAAAAAAAGATATAAATGAGGTATCGCTGTAATCGTACTGACCTGAAGAATAAAACTGCTTCATCAATTTTACCAAACGTGGAACGGTATAAACGCCACACCCAAAATAAATTCATGAATAGCTTGTTTTTGGTCATTCTGCCTCACAAAAATCGGAATAAAAAGCGATCAAAAACTGTCACGTGTCCGAAAATGTTACCAATAAAAATGTCAACTCGTCCCGCAAAAAACAAGACCTCACATGACTCTGTGGACCAAAATATGGAAAAATGATAGGTCTCAAAATGTGGAGACGCAAAAACTTTTTTGCTATAAAAAGCATCTTTTAGTGTGTGACAGCTGCCAATCATAAAAATCCGATATAAAATAACGCTATAAAAGTAAATCAAACCCCCCTTCATCACCGCCTTAGTTAGGGAAGAATAATAAATTTAAAAAAATGTATTTATTTCCATTTTCCCATTAGGGTTAGGGCTAGGGTTGGGGCTAGGGTTGGAGGTAAAGTTAGGGTTAGGGCTAGGGTTAGGGCTAGGGCTAGGGTTGGGGCTAGGGTTGGAGGTAAAGTTAGGGTTAGGGTTGGGGCTAAAGATAGGGTTAGGGTTGGGGCTAAAGTTAGGGTTAGGGTTTGGATTACATTTACGGTTGGGATTAGGGTTGGGATTAGAATTATGGGTGTGTCAGGGTTAGGGGTGTGGTTAGGGTTACCGTTGGGATTAGGGTTAGGGGTGTGTTTGTATTAGGGTTTCAGGTAGAATTGGGGAGTTTCCACTGTTCAGGCACATCAGGGGCTCTCCAAACGCGACATGGCGTCCGATCTAGTGTTGAGCATTCCGATACCGCAAGTATCGGGTATCGGCCGATACTTGCGGTATCGGAATTCCGATACCGAGATCCGATACTTTTATGGTATCGGGAATCGGTATCGGATCCATATTACTGTGTAAAATAAAGAAGTAAAATAAAAATATTGATATACTCACCTCTCCGGAGGCCCCTGGACATCACCGCTAGTAACCGGCAACCTTCTTTGCTTAAAATGAGCGCGTTTAGGGCCTTCCATGACGTCACGGCTTCTGATTGGTCGCGTGCCGCTCATGTGACCGCCACGCGACCAATCACAAGCCGTGACGTCATTCTCAGGCCCTAAACTCCTCATTCTAGGAATTTAGGACCTGAGAATGACGTCGCGGCTTGTGATTGGTCGCGTGGCGGTCACATGAGCGGCACACGACCAATCAGAAGCCGTGACGTCATGGAAGGCCCTAAACGCGCTCATTTTAAGCAAAGAAGGCTGCCGGTTACCAGCGGTGATGTCCAGGGGCCTCCGGAGAGGTGAGTATATCAATATTTTTTATTTTAATTCTTTATTTTACACAGTAATATGGATCCCAGGGCCTGAAGGAGAGTTTCCTCTCCTTCAGACCCTGGGAACCATCAGGATACCTTCCGATACTTGGTGTCCCATTGACTTGTATTGGTATCGGGTATCGGCGATATCCGATACTTTTCGGGTATCGGCCGATACTATCCGATACCAATACTTTCAAGTATCGGACGGTATTGCTCAACACTCCGATCTCAATTCCAGCCAATTCTGCGTTGAAAAAGTAAAACAGTGCTCCTTCCCTTCCGAGCTCTCCCGTGCGCCCAAACAGGGGTTTACCCCAACATATGAGGTATCAGCGTACTCGGGAAAAATTGGACAACAACTTTTGGGGTCCAAGTTCTCTTGTTATCCTTGGGAAAATAAAAATTTGGGGGGCTAAAAATCATTTTTGTGGGAAAAAAAAATATTTTTTATTTTCACGGCTCTGCGTTGTAAACTGTAGTGAAACACTTGGGGGTTCAAAGTTCTCACAACACATCTAGATAAGTTCCTTGGGAGGTCTAGTTTCCAATATGGGGTGACTTGTGGGGGTTTCTACTGTTTGGGTACATCAGGGGCTCTGCAAATGCAATGTGACGCCTGCAGACCAATCCATTTAAGTCTGCATTCTAAATGGCGCTCCTTCCCTTCCGAGCTCTGTCATGCGCCCAAACAGTGGTTCCCCCCCACATATTGGGTATCAGCGTACTCAGGACAAATTGTACAAAAACTTCTGGGGTCCAATTTATCCTGTTACCCTTGTGAAAATACAAAACTGGGGGCTAAAATATCATTTTTGTTAAAAAAAAAAAGAATTTTTATTTTCACGGCTCTGCGTTATAAACTGTAGTGAAACACTTGGGGGTTCAAAGTTCTCACAACACATCTAGATAAGTTCCTTGGGAGGTCTAGTTTCCAATATGGGGTCACTTGTGGGGGGTTTGTACTGTTTGGGTACATCAGGGGCTCTGCAAATGCAACATGACGCCTGCAGACCAATCCATTTAAGTCTGCATTCCAAATGGCGCTCCTTCCCTTCCGAGCTCTGTCATGCGCCCAAACAGTGGTTCCCCCCCATATATGGGGTATCAGCGTACTCAGGACAAATTGGACAACAACTTTTGGGGTCTAATTTCTTCTCTTACCCTTGGGAAAATAAAAAATTGGGGGCGAAAAGATCATTTTTGTGAAAAAATATGATTTTTTATTTTTACGGCTCTCCATTATAAACTTCTGTGAAGCACTCGCGGGGTCAAAGTGCTCACGACACATCTAGATAAGTTCCTTAGGGGGTCTACTTTCCAAAATGGTGTCACTTGTGGGGGGTTTCAATGTTTAGGCACATCAGGGGCTCTCCAAATGCAACATGGCGTCCCATCTCAATTCCAGTCAATTTTGCATTGAAAAGTCAAATGGCGCTCCTTTCCTTCCAAGCTCTGCCATGCGCCCAAACAGTGGTTTACCCCCACATGTGGGGTATCAGCGTACTCAGGACAAATTGTACAACAACTTTTGGGGTCCATTTTTTCCTGTTACCCTTGGTAAAATAAAACAAATTGGAGCTGAAATAAATTTTGTGTGAAAAAAAGTTAAATGTTCATTTTTATTTAAACATTCCAAAAATTCCTGTGAAACACCTGAAGGGTTAATAAACTTCTTGAATGTGGTTTTAAGCACCTTGAGGGGTGCAGTTTTTAGAATGGTGTCACACTTGGGTATTTTCTATCATATAGACCCCTCAAAATGACTTCAAATGAGATGTTGTCCCTAAAAAAAAATGGTGTTGTAAAAATGAGAAATTTCTGGTCAACTTTTAACCCTTATAACTCCCTAACAAAAAAAAAATTTGGTTCCAAAATTGTGCTGATGTAAAGTAGACATGTGGGAAATGTTACTTATTAAGTATTTTGCGTGACATATCTCTGTGATTTAAGGGCATAAAAATTAAAAGTTGGAAAATTGCGAAATTTTCAAAATTTTCACCAAATATCTGTTTTTTTCACAAATAAACGCAAGTTATATCGAAGAAATTTTACCACTATCATGAAGTACAATATGTCACGAGAAAACAATGTTAGAATCGCCAAGATCCATTGAAGCGTTCCAGAGTTATAACTTCATAAATGGACAGTGGTCAGAATTGTAAGAATTGGCCCGGTCATGAACGTGCAAACCACCCTTGGGGGTGAAGGGGTTAATGACCAAATACTTATTTTCCACCATATTTTGCTAAATAAATCTTGCAAAATCAGACAAGGTGATTTTCTGGATTTGGTTTCTAATTTTGACTCTCATAGTTGTGGTCTACCTATGATGTCAATTACAGTTCTCTTTCATCTTTTTAAATGTGAGAACTTGCTCAATTGCTTGCTAACTAAATAATTTTTCCCCACTGTATCATAATCACCAAATAAGTCAGTACCACTTTACTGAGAATATTTAAAGTGTCTAATTATTGAAATAGATTTTAATTGAGAAGTCACTTACATGTATACTAGAATCTCTAGGGAGAACCACAACCCGCACTCAGTCCTCTGTGTTGGCACACTTTGAAGAAAAGTGTGAAAAGTAAATGTTAGGGAATCTGGGGAGATTCAAACTCTGCAAATCACGCAGATTTTATGGCATGTGCACATGTTAATTTTTTTCTGCGTTTTGTCACCTTTTTTCACCGGTCAGTTTTGTCACAAACGGAAGAATTTCCTAGTTCCAAAAAAGTGGTTGAGATTCCTGAAGTCTCACCAACACGTTGTTTATTTTTCTTTGCAGATTTGAAGCAATTTCAAATCTGCACCATGTCAGTTCTTTCAGTGTTGCAGTGTTTTTTTCATCCAGTCCAATGCATGGGAAAACAACCCAAGTAAAAAATGCAACAAAACACCGGTATTTTATGCTGCTTTTTTCCTGCCAAACACATTTTTGGTGCAGTTATGTTTTTTTTGTAGTACTTGGTTCAACTATAATAATGTAATGGACATTTATCCAATTACTGCAAGGATAAAATGGACGAGTCATTCACTGCGACTAGTCAGATTCTAGATGTCACTGACCTTCCATTCATCAATTTAGATGAGTTGCATCAATTGTATTTTTCGGTTTCAAGCTAAAGAGTACTTGGATTACAGACCAATGTTCCTTTCAGTACATTTGTAAATGACATTGTGAATGATCTGCTTTTGAGGTCACGCAAGCTGCTGCACAAACCAGTACTACCCAGTTTTAATATCTCACCCAGCTTAACTTTCTGGGAGAGAGATGCACCCCATCCAGTATCTTCCCTGTCAGCCGCATGTATATGCCTCCCTTCTTTAACAGACCGCAGATCTGGAAATTTTGGGCCATCATACAATGAATTCTTGATAATGCATCTGCATTCCCCTCTGATTTCCGTAGTCTATGTTCTATGGAGAAATTAAAATTCTGCATTGAAAGAAACCACCTTGTCACCCTAGCGTTTATTCCTTATTATGTTTCATCCACATCAGAGGGGCATGATCTGACAAAAGCTTAAATTTTCTACACAAGAGGTAATACTTCAAAGATTCTAGTTCCCTCTTTACAGCTAAGCATTCACACTTTACAATGGCATAGTTTTTCCCCGTCGGAGTCAACTTCCTGCTCATACAAGGTACGGGGTGTTCTCCATTTACAGTTTAAGACTATACAGCTCCCAACCCCTTGTCCGAGGCATCTATCTGAACCACAAAATCTTTTTTTAAAACCTGGTGTAATTCACACAGGTTGTTTACACAGTGCTGACTTAAGGCATTGAAGGGCTTCATCCGCTTTGGGAGACCATGACACCATTACAGATTTCCCTCCTGTTGTCAGGTTCATCAATGGGCCTGCTTTTGAGGCTAAATTTGGTACGAACCTCCTATAGTGGCCATTGATACATAAAACGGCCTGCACTTGTTTTTTAGTAACCGGTCTAGGCCAACTCTGTATAGCCTCAACTTTGTTAATTTGAGGTTTGATCTTGCTCCTGCCAATAACAAACCCTAGGTACTTGGCCTCGTCTAGTCCTAAAGCACATTTTTCCAAACTTATTGTGAGACTTGCCCCGCTAATAGCATCTAGCACGGCTTGCACTTTACACAGATGGCTTCCCTAGTCTGCACTGAAGATAACCACATCATCTAGGTAAGCTTCTGTGTAGCTATTATTTGGCCTCAAAATTAAATTCATCAATCTCTTAAAGGTTGTGGGCTCTTCGTGTAGACTAAACTGCATATCCTTGTATTGGTATATACCCTCTGGGGTGGAAAAATCAGTTTTATTTGGCCCTCTTGGTTAATGGAATTTCCCGATAACCCTTGTTAAGATCTAGAGTCATTGTGTATCTGGCATTAACAAGTTGGTCAATTAATTAATCTACTCTGGGCATGGGATATGCATAAAATTTAGAGATTTCAGTTAAATTTAGAAAATCACTGCAAATCCTTAACCCCTTAACGACCGCCGATACGCCTTTTAACGGCGGCCGCTAAGGGTACTTAAACCACAGCGCCGTTAATTAACGGCGCTGTGGAAAAAGTGAATAGCGCCTCCCAGAGTCGGATTTTCTCTGGGGTCTCAGTTGCCGAGGGTAGCCAAGACACCAGAGAACATGATTCGGGGGGTTTTTACCGACCCCCGAGTTGCGATCGCCGGTAATTAACCGTTTACCGGCGGTCGCAACAAAAAAAAAACCGCGATTTGCCTTTTAATTTCTCTGTCCTCCGATGTGATCGCACATCGGAGGACAGAGAAATAGGGCCCCCGATAGCCCCCCAAAACTCACCTATCTCCCCCGGTGCTCCTCGTGGCTCCCGATGGGCGCCGCCATCTTTTTTCCGGGAAAAAATGGCGGGCGCACGCGCAGTACGCCCGGCACCCGGAAGATCTTTGGGGTCTCGGCTGCCGGGGGTAGCCGAGACCCCAAAGAACATGATCGGGGTTGGTTTGCACCGACCCCTGTTTTGCGATCGCTGGTAATTAACAGTTTACCGGCGACCGCAAAAAAAAAAAAAAAAAGCGATCTGTAATTCTCTGTCCTCTGATGTGATCGCACATCAGAGGACAGAGAAATAGGGGGATTCGGGGACCCTATAATACTCACCCGGTGTCCCTGGGTCCTCCTGTGTCTCCTCTTGCCGGTCGGCTTCTTCGTCGGGAAAGAAAATGGCGGGCGCATGCGCAGTGCGCCCGCCATCTGCTGCCATCTGCCGGCCGGCAGGAGAGACGAGTTGGGGCTAAAATTAGGGTTAGGGTTAGGGTTAGGGCTAGGGTTAGGGTTAGAGTTAGGGTTAGAGTTAGGGTTAGGGTTAGGGTTAGAGTTAGGGTTAGGGTTGGGGCTAAATTTAGGGTTAGGGCTAGGGTTAGGGTTAGGCTACTTTCACACTAGCGTTTTTTGGCTTCCGTCGCAATGCGTCGTTTGAGAAAAAACGCATCCTGCAAAAGTGCTTGCAGGATGCGTTTTTTCTCCATTGGCTTGCATTAGCGACGCATTGCGACGGATTGCCACATGTCGCATCCGTCGTGCGACGGATGCGTCGTGCTTTGGCGGACCGTCGGCAGAAAAAAGCTACATGTAACTTTTTTGTGCGACGTGTCCGCCATTTCCGACCGCGCATGCGCGGCCGGAACTCCGCCCCCGCCTCCCTGCACCTCACAATGGGGCAGCGGATGCGTTGAAAAAACAGCATCCGCTGCACCCGTTGTGTGGCGCTTACAACGCTAGCGTCGGTACGTCGGCCCGACACACTGCGATGGGCCGAGTACGACGCAAGTGTGAAAGTAGCCTTAGGCTTCTTTCACACTTGCGTCGGTACGGGGCGGTCGCAATGCGTCGGCCCGACGTACCGACGCACGTTGTGAAAATTGTGCACAATGTGGGCAGCGGATGCAGTTTTTCAACGCATCCGCTGCCCAGTCTATATCCTGGGGAGGAGGGGGCAGAGTTACGGCCACGCATGCGCGGAAATGGCGGACGCGACGTACAAAAAAAAGGTTACATTGAACTTTTTTTGTGACGACGGGGCTAAAGTTATGGTTAGGGTTGGGGCTAAAGTTAGGGTTAGGGTTGGGGCTAAAGTTAGGGTTAGAGTTGGGATTAGGGTTTGGATTAGGGTTGGGATTAGGGTTACGTTTGGGATTAGGGTTGGGATTAGGGTTACGTTTGGGATTAGGGTTAGGGGTGTGTTGGATTTAGGGTTTTGATTAGGGTTATGGTTAGGGTTGAGATTAGGGTTGTTTTGGTGTTAGGGTTGTGATTATCGTTAGGGTTGTGATTAGGATTATGGATCGGGTTAAGATTAGGGTTAGGGGTGTGTTGGAGTTAGGGTTGGAGTTATAATTTGGGGGTTTCCACTGTTTAGGTACATCAGGGGGTCTCCAAACACGACAGCCAATTTTGCGCTAAAAAAGTCAAATGGTGCTCCCTCCCTTCTGAGCTCTGCCGTGCGCCCAAACAGTGGTTTACCCCCACATATGGGGCATCAGCGTACTCGGAATAAATTGGACAACAACTTTTGGGGTCCAATTTCTCCTGTTACCCTTGTGAAAATAAAAACTTGGGGGCTAAAAAATCTTTTTTGTGAAAAAAAAAAAATATTTTCTATTTTCACTACTCTGCATTATAAACTTCTGTGAAGCACTTGGGCATTCAAAGTTCTCACCACATATCTAGATAAGTTCCTTGGGGGGTCTAGTTTTCAAAATGGGGTCACTTGTGGGGGGTTTCTACTGTTCAGGTACATCAGTGGCTCCGCAAACGCAACATAACGCCCGCAGACCATTCTATCAAAGCCTGCATTTCAAAATGGCGCTCCTTCCCTTCCGAGCTCTGCCGTGCGCCTAAACAGTGGTTTACCCCCACATATTGGGTACCAGCATACTCAGGACAAATTGGACAACAACTTTTTGGGTCCAATTTCTCTTGTTACCCTTGTGAAAATAAAAATTTGGGGGCTAAAAAAATCTTTTTTGTGGGAAAAAAAATATTTTTTATTTTCACTACTCTGCATTATAAACTTCTGTGAAGCACTTGGGCATTCAAAGTTCTCACCACATATCTAGATAAGTTCCTTGGGGGGGTCTATTTTCCAAAATGGGGTCACTTGTTGGGGGTTTCTACTGTTTAGGTACAATAGGGGTCTGCAAACGCAACATAACGCCCGCAGACAATTCTATCAAAGTCTGCATTCCAAAATGGCGCTCCTTCCCTTCCGAGCTCTGCCGTGCGCCCAAACAGTGGTTTACCCCCACATATGGGGTACCAGCATACTCAGGACAAATTGGACAACAACTTTTGGGGTCCAATTTCTCTTGTTACCCTTGTGAAAATAAAAACTTGGGGGCTAAAAAATCTTTATTGTTAAAAAAAAATATTTTTTATTTTCACGACTCTGCATTATAAACTTCTGTGATGCACTTGGGCATTCAAAGTTCTCACTACACATCTAGATAAGTTCCATGGGGGGTCTAGTTTCCAAAATGGGGTCACTTTTGGGGGGTTTCTACTGTTTAGGCACATCAGGGGCTCTCCAAACGCGACATGGCGTCCGATCTCAATTCCAGTCAATTTTGCATTGAAAAGTCAAATGGCGCTCCTTTGCTTCCGAGCTCAGCCATGCGCCCAAACAGTGGTTTACCCCCACATATGGGGTGTCGGCGTACTCAAGACAAATTGTACAACAACTTCTGGGGTCCATTTTCTCCTGTTACCCTTGGTAAAATAAAAATTTGGAGGCAAAAAGATCATTTTTGTAGAAAAAATGCGATTTTTTTATTTTCACGGCTCTACGTTATAAACTTCTGTGAAGCACCTGGGGGTTTAAAGTGCTCACCACACATCTAGATAAGTTCCTTAAGGGGTCTAATTTCCAAAATGGTGTCATTTGTGGGGGGTCTCCACTGTTTAGGCACATCAGCGGCTCTCCAAACGTGACATGGCATCCGATCTCAATTCCAGCCAATTCTACATTGAAAAAGTAAAACGACACTCCTGCTCTTCCAAGCTCTGCGGTGCGCCCAAACAGTGGTTTACCTCCACAAATGGGGTATCGACGTACTCAGGAGAAATTGCACAACAACTTTTGTGGTCTAATTTCTCCTGTTAGGCTAGGTTCCCATTGCGTTAATGGGATAGCGCTAACGGACAACGTTGCACGGCGAAATTAACGCCGTGCACCGCGTCCGTTAGCGCTCCCATTGCCGGCAATGTTAGAGCGCATTGCTAGCGCGTGTCATTTTCGGCACGCGCTAGCGATGTGCCGGTCTTTTGTAGCGCGCCTCGGACGCTGCTTGCAGCGTCCGCGGCGCGCCAGAGGTCCGTTCCCCGCTCTCGCAGATCGGGGATCTGCGAGAGCGGGGACGTTAACGCGACCCCTGAACGCGGCCCCGAAAAAGACATTGCGTTAGCGCAATCCACTAGCGCTCGCGCTAAACGGATTGCACTAACGCAATCTGAACCTAGCCTTACCCTTGTAAAAATAAAAATTTGGGGGCAAAAAGATCATTTTTGTAGAAAAAATGCGATTTTTTATTTTCACGGCTCTACGTTATAAACTTCTGTGAAGCACTTGGGGGTTCAAAGTGCTCACCACACATCTAGATAAGTTCCTTAAGGGGTCTAGTTTCCAAAATGGTATCACTTGTGGGGGGTTTCCACTGTTTAGGCACATCAGGGGCTCTCCAAACGCGACATGGCATCCGATCTCAATTCCAGCCAATTCTGCATTGAAAAAGTCAAACGGTACTCCTTCACTTCCAAGCTCTGCGGTGCGCCCAAACAGTGGTTTACCTCCACATATGGGGTATCGACGTACTCAGGAGAAATTGCACAACAACTTTTGTGGTCTAATTTCTCCTGTTACACTTGTGAAAATAAGAATTTGTGGGCGAAAAAATCATTTTTGTGAAAACAAATGCGATTTTTTATTTTCACGGCTCTACGTTATAAACTTCTGTGAAGCACTTGGGGGTTCAAAGTGCTCACCACACATCTAGATAAGTTCCTTAAGGGGTCTAGTTTCCAAAATGGTATCACTTGTGGGGGTTTCCACTGTTTAGGCACATTAGGGGCTCTCCAAACGCGACATGGCGTCTGATCTCAATTCCAGCCAATTCTGCATTGAAACAGTCAAGCGGTGCTCCTTCACTTCCAAGCTCTGCGGTGCGCCCAAACAGTGGTTTACCTCCACATATGGGGTATCGGCGTACTCAGGAAAAATTGCACAACAAAATTTGTGGTTAAATTTCTGTTTTTACACTTGTGAAAATTAAAAAAAAATGGTTCTGAAGTAAAATGTTTGCAAAAAAAAGTTAAATGTTCATTTTTTTCTTCCACATTGTTTCAGTTCCTGTGAAGTACGTAAAGGGTTAATAAACTTTTTGAATGTGGTTTTGAGCAGCTTGAGGGGTGCAGTTTTTAGAATGGTGTCACACTTGGTTATTTTCTATCATATAGACCCCTCAAAATGACTTCAAAGGTGATGTGGTCCCTAAAAAAAACATGGTGTTGTAAAAATGAGAAATTGCTGGTCAAATTTTAACCCTTATAACTCCCTAACAAAAAAAAAAATTGTTTCCAAAATTGTGCTGATGTAAAGTAGACATGTGGGAAATGTTATTTATTAACTATTTTGTGTGACATATCTCTCTGATTTTAGGGCATAAAAATACAAAGTTTGAAAATTGCAAAATTTTAAAAATTTTCGCCATATTTCCATTTTTTTCATAAATAATCGCAAGTAATATCGAAGAAATGTTACCACTAACTTGAAGTACAATATGTCACGAAAAAACAGTCTCAGAATCAGCGGTATCCGATAAAGCGTTCCAGAGTTATAACCTCTTAAAGTGACAGTGGTCAGAATTGTAAAAATTGGCTCGGTCATTAAGTACCAAATTGGCTCTGTCACTAAGGGGTTAAGGGCCCTTTTGGTTTGGGAATCAAAACAACCGGGCTAGAACATTCACTTCGGACTCTTTGATCACACCCTGCTCCAGCATACGTTTGACTTCAGTTGAGCTTGCTTTCTTAACTGGTTCAGTAACTGTATCGTGGTTTATTAGATGAGTAATACCAGACAAGTCAGAGAACATTGTTTTGTTCTTCTGGAGCAATTGTTGTGCTTCCTGTCGTTGGACCTTTGAAAGGGTATACCCTAATATCATCTCTGGAACCGGTTGTGTAACATACTACGCTGTAGCCTGGCAGCACCCAATGATTCCCTGTCTTTCCAAGGTCTAAGTAGATTCACATGATGCAGCTGGTATGTCTTATGTCTTCCTGGTTGATGTACCTTACTATCTACTTCTCCCACCTTCTCTACTACCTCATATGGACCCTGCCACTTCTCCAGAATCTTTCTTTCAACTGTCGGCACTAAGAACAAGAGCCTAATCCTGGATTGACATTTCTGATTTTGGTCGTCCTATTATTGACTCTGCTTTGAGCCTCTTGGACCTTCTGCATGTGCTCTCTGACAAAAGGTAACACTTTTCAATTCAATTCAATTTTCGATTCAGTCCTGCATCTGCGCTACATGTTCATTAACACTTCTATATGGGGTAGCCTCAATGTCCTATGTTTCTTTTCTCTGTATACAGCAGACCTCTTGGGTGCCTCCCATACACTAACTTGAAAGGCGAGAAACCATTAGAGGTCTGCAGTACTTCTCTCACAGAGAGCATTAAGTATAGTAAAAGATCATCCCAATTACTTCCATCTTTTTCCACTACCTTTTTTAACATGTGTTTCGGCATCTTACTGTCATGTCGGACGCTATTCACACTAGGGCGTCCGACAGACAGCGGTAATTCCACATTCGTTCACTATACGCTCAGTGGCGCCGGCTAGATTTTATCCAGGTTGTCCGGGGTTAATCTAGCTGGTAATCTGGTTGGAGGCTGGGTCACGCCCGTGGCCTTTAAATAGTCTTTCTGGACTTTGGGCGTCGCCGATTATAGCTTGTGTCTTGTGCCTGGTGATCTCGGTCTGGAGTGGTGGTCTAGGAGAAAAAATATCGTATCTGGTGGTGTATTATCCTTTGTCATATTTCTCCTACCTATATTTGTATTTGTTTTGCCCTGTGCACATTATAGTGTTTTCCTGCGAGTCTGCGGCGTGGTGCGTTTTTAGTTTTCCCTGTCTGTGCTTTCTGTAGGGGTTGGTGTGTGGTCTAATCACTGGGTGGTGGGTGGAGGTTTCAGCACAGGACTGACACAGGAGTCAGGGCCAGGCCTGGCAGCCCAGACAAGCACACCATCAGTGTAAATTCTGGGAGAGGGACAGACAGGGTTTTCCCTAGTCTGAGGGATATCGCAGAGGCCCGGGTAATCAGCTGTAGTCTACCCAGTACCCGCATGACACTTACTGAACCTCTAAACTAGTCCATCCGTTTGGGGATGATATACCAAAGTACGTGTGTGCACCATATTCAGCATTCGGCACACGCTCCTCCATTACCTTTGACATGAAGGATGTGCCTTGATCAGTAAGGATTTCTTTCAGAATCCTCGTCCAAGAAAACATAGAAAATAACTCACGGGCAATACTTTTGGATGTGGTATTTAGTATACAGGTATATAGGGGAACCACTTCAGGCTAGTGCATTGCATAATCTACTACGACAGGGATATACTGGTGCCCCCAAGCTGATTTTACAATTGGCCCCACCAAAACCATCCAAATACTCTCAAAGGGTTTTTCAATGATGGGGATAGGTAGTAGCCAGCTGCTAAAATGGGCCACAGGTGCAGTTATTTGGTATATGGGGCAGGAATCCTCAATCTCCTTGTACATCCCCATCCAGAAGAGTCTCTAGAGAATTCTCTCCTGCGTCTTCCCGGTCCCAAGTGTCTCCCAGAACATGACTATGAGGCAATATCAAAAACCCTGCGCTGATGAGCGTTAGGGACTAGCAATTGCTCAATGATTTTCAGATCTTCTCCTTGATCACATTATATAATATCTCATTATTCATTGCAATATGGAGAAACCGTTTGCCTGCTCCTGGATATTGTGAAACTCCATTAACAATGACAACTTTCTCCATTGCATATCTAAGGCTACGTTCACATTAGCGTTGTGCGGCGCAGCGTCGGGCGCAGCCGCGGCGCCGCATTCGTCATGTGCCCCTATATTTAACATGGGGGCGCATGGACATGCGTTGTCTTGCGTTTTTTGACGCATGCGTCATTTTGGCGCAACTGTCAGGGCGCTGAGGACGCTGCATGATGCAGTTTTTTCTGCGCCAAAAATCATGTAAAAAATGAACGCATGCATCACAAAATGCTGCGTTGTGCATGCGTTTTGCATGCGTTGTGCGTTGCGTCGCCGACGCTGCGCCGCACAATGCAAATGTGAACGTAGCCTAAGGGTGTCATCCTTCAATTGAGCCATACCAAACTTATCCCGTGTTTCCTCTACCTCAAGTATCACTGGGGAATCATGGAGAATTTTGTCTTCTCTACAAAATCCTGCAATGGAGAATTTTCACCCTCTTCACCTGGGCCAGTACTGGGACTTTCCTCAGCACCTGAACCTTTCCCTCACATCTTCCAAAACAAGGGAAAATCGTCGCCCAAGATTACATTATTCATAAGAGCCACACTCAGTTCATAGTCCATTATCCCATAAGATGTTTATATTTTTGCCACAGGATACATTTTGGTGTTAGCTTGGATACACACCACACTTATGAATCTGTCGGGTATATGACCCACGGGTATGAGGCTGTCATGTACTGGTGTTACAAGACTACTGTAGTCTAGCAGGGCGGTGACAAGACAACCCTTCAGCCTGATTTTACACACTTTTGGCTTAGTCTGTAGTCCAGGTGTGGCCAAACAGAAGGGAATGACAAACAGGGACTAGCTCCAGCTGGTGTCACATTCCTTGGGGTTTAGGCCTAAAGGACACTGAGCCATGACATGACTGAACTCACGACACCTCCAAACACTGAACCAGCCCAGGTTTTTTAAACATAGAGTCCCCACCAGGGTCAGGACTTTGACTTTTCCTGGCGGTCCCTCCACCCCCTCTTTGACGATATGTTTAGGAGTATGGATAGGATGACACCCCGGGATGACAACACAAATTGGCACAATAGGACAAGCAAGATTATAGCACTTGTCCCCGCAACATGCTTCACCACTTTGTTCAGGGGATGGAACAATGGCGTCAATACACTGAAATGTAAAGCAAAGCAAAGTAGTTCTCTATGGACATCAGTTTCAATCAATAACATAATTTTAAACCGTTTACTTTACTTTTAGATATTACCGTAATGTAACACAAAGCAAGTAATACTCTATGGGTGACAAATTAATTCCAGAAATTTTTTTGAGCTTAAATTTTTACACTCACATTTACACTCAAAAGCTTTGCACAAAGTGAAAAATCAGAAGAAATTATAAGGAGAGTCATCCACAGTCCTTTGAAGGCACCAACTGTAATACCTCATTCAAATATTACCAAAGTGTGGTTATGGTGCTACTATACTCATAAAAACTCTGCACACGTGCAAAGCCTGCCAAAAATTACAAGCAGTATCATCCATACACTGTTCAAGGCATCAACTGGACTGCCTCATAAAAATTTTTTAGGAAAGTGTAGTTGTGGAACTTCTTCACTATTAAAGACTTTGCACAAAGTGCAAAGCCAGGAAACAATTGTAAGAAGCGTAATACAGTAACCTTTCTCAGGTGTTCACTTCTTCTCCTTCCTTGGGAGACTGGGGAGACTGCTTCCTGGAGCCCAATTCCTAGGTGCCTAGGCTGTAAGTGGCCCGGCTTCGGGTAGTGCTGGAGCCCCCAACATGTATAAATGGGTGACATCCCCCTGTGCGACCTGCTCCCACATAGAAAATGGGGAACCCCAAGTACAGTCTGATCCCTTGAAGTGGTAGCCCCATCTCGAGCTGCCTCAAGGAGCCTCTCGCACGCCTATTCATTTCACTGGAAGGGTTCATATTGGTCTCTTCCTTCTTGGATCACGCCCATTAAATATCAGCGATGTTGCCCTCCATTTTGAGGAATGGCACCCTGGTTCCAACCATAAACTCTTGCAGTGTTCCGTCTGTACTCCCTGCTGGTTGAACTGGATGTGATATTGGGTCACAAACATTTCTATGGACCGCAATCTCTTCTGTCGGTCGTACGTAACGACCTTCCCCAGAATGCCAACTCTTCGTACCTTGTGGTTAGGTAGCATGTTTCCAGCCCTGGTCCTGGCTCGTCTCCTCTCTTTCGACCAGCCTAGGCCCCATTGTCCGCTCTCTTGATGCTGGATCCTGGCTCTCTCATCTGCAGTACGCAAGAACCCTAGCGGTGAAGGCCTGGGTTCAGGCCTTTGTGGTTCCGGACCATAGGCCAATTTCGCTGATGTGCCAGCTTTTGGTCTGGCTCCGGTGTTCCTCCGGACGCTTCTTTGGGAGTCTAACGAGATTCTGCCATCTTTGTTACCCACTAAGCACTTTACACTGTATGGATTGCTAATTCAATCCTGAAAAATGTTTAAACCCTTTTTTTTGAGTGTTATATACCAAAGAAATCTAACACAAAGCACATAATACTCTATGGAGGACTAATGTGTAATGGATTGGGTGGTGGAATCACTGTGCCATGTTCTGAGGAAAGTGGAGGGGCGTGACTAGTTGCCTCACCAAGTCTGAACTCAGATGCACGGCGGCTGATGATACCGCGATCCAAAGATAAGAGGGATGCGGGACCAGCTGCTACACCAGGACTGACTTTGCGTAGATGGCATCTGCCCCCAAGGGACAGGAGGCAGAAACGGCCAAGGATGTTAGACTTGTCAAGCGCAAGCGAACATGGCCTGCAGCTGTCTGCTTAGCCTTTGATGGTTTTTAATTATAGGGGGACTCTACGTCATATTTTTTGGGGGGTCTCCCATTTTAATAGCCAGTAAAGGCTAAGCGTACCGCTTGAGCTGATAATAATAGCCTGGGAAGCTTCATGGTTATTACCCCCTTCCCAGGCTATAAATATCTGCAAAGAAGGAATATAACCCAGCTCACCCGTGATGCATAAGCCAAATTTTGGGAGCACGGACCCGCTGTGTCCAGGCGTGTAGAATCCAAAAGAAGAAAATGTCCAGCTTCACCGAATCCGTGAAAAAAGTTTTCTTTATTCACAAACCTAAACATGGAGGATACAAACTTCAGCACAAACCATATGTGGTAAGAATCTCAACGCGTTTCTGGAGACTAAGCTCCCTTAATCATGACAACATGATCATGTTGTCATGATTAAGGGAGCTTAGTCTCCAGAAATGCATTGAGATTCTTACCCATATGGTTTGTGCTGAAGTTTGTATCCTCCATGTTTAAGTTTTTGAATAAAGAAAACTTTTTTTTCACGGATTCGGTGAAGCTGGACATTTTCTAATTATAAATATCTGCCCCCAGCCATCGGCTTTCCCTCTGCTGTTTAAGAAAATTTTTCAGAAAAATAATCCTTTATTAAATACATGTACAGTAAGCTGCAAACGCTGTAATAATTGTATATGTCACACTGACCTATATATATCTATCTATTCTATGTGTATATACTGTATGTAATCCATCTATGCCATGCTGTGGGTCCTGCTGTGATTTTACTGTTCGTGGCTGCTGAATTGCTGGCTTTTTATCTATCTGTTATCTACTTTAGTGGCAACGCAATTATATTCCACACTTTTACAGAATTTTACCGACTTTTTCCGATTTTAAGGAAAATGCTCGTGTTTCTGATAACGAATCCGAATGTGCTATGTTCGTGCTGAATTTGTTTGGCAATCGTTTTCCGAACATACTCGCTCATCTCTACACATGACTATAAGTCTGCAAATCTCATGTGATCGACCATGTGACAATAACTCAATCCGGCAAGCAGAGTGACATACTAACAATGTACATTTCACATCTTTAGGATTTGGCATGTCAATTTGTAGAATTACAAATCCAGGGGGTCACCTGTCAGTCTAGGATAGCAGAGCAGTGAGAAGCTGTTGTTCATCGGCCTCTTGGGCTAGTCACCCTGGTCACATCATACCTGGTAGGATATTAAATCCATGTTTTCTCTTTAATGCCACAGCATTTGGAGTAAAACATTCACAGCTGCAATAATGGAGCCAATGTCTTATTCATGCTGCCTGTAGTTTGTGCTGGAGACATCAGCTATCAGGTTATTTTATATCATGGCAAAATAACCTTGGAAGCCTCGACCTTATCCCCTACTTGGCCTCACTGCAGATCACATGAAATGGTTTATTGTGGAAATAAAAGCCATTCTATCAGTTCAATGCAATGTTGGCAGCTGAACTGTATTATGAGACTCTGTAGTAGATGAGGTGTGTATTATGAGGTTCTGCAACAGCTTAGGGGTGTATTGAGGTTCAGCAGCAACTTAGGTGTATTATGAGGTTCTGCAGCAGCTGGGGTTCATTATGATGTTCTGCAGCAGCTGAGATTTATCCTGAGGTTCTGTGGTTATTTGAGGTATGTTATAGGATTCTGCATCTGTTAATGTGTATTATGATGTTCTGCAGCAGGTTTGATGTATATTATCAGGTTCTGCAGCAGCTGAGGTGTGAGATTCTGCAGAAGCTGAGGTGTGTATGATGAGGTTCTGCAGAAGCTGACATGTATTATGAGGTTCTGCAGCAGCTAAGGTGTATTATGAAGTTCTGCAGCAGCTGAGGTGTATTATGATGTTCTGCAGTTTGAGATGTATCATGCGGTTTTGAAGCAGCTGAGATGTATCCTGAGGTTCTGTCGTTAGCTGAGGTGTATTTTAATGGTGTGTTATGATGTTCTGCAGCAGATGAGATTTATGTTATCAGGTTCTGCAGCAGTTGAGGTGGGTATTAGGTTCTGCAAAATGTGGGATGTGTAATATGAGCTTCTGCGGCAGCTGAATTGTTTATTTTGAGGCTCTGCAGAAGCTATGGTGTGTATTTTGAGGTCCTGCAGAAGCTGATGTGAGTATAATTGGGATCTGCAGCAGCTGAGGTGTGTTATGAGATTCTGCCGCAGCTGAGGTGTATTATGAGTTTCGGCAGCAACTTAGGTGTATTATGAGGTTCTGCAGCTGCTGAGGTGTATTATGATGTTTTGCAGCAGCTGAGATGTTTCCTGAGGTTCTGTGGTTACCTGAGGTATATTATAAGATCCTGCATCTTTGATGTGTGTTATGATGTTCTGCAGCAGGTGAGATGCATATTATCAAGTTCTGCCGCAGCTGAGGTTGTATTATCAAGTTCTGCTGCAGCTGAGGTTGTATTATGAGGTTCTTCAGCAGAGTAGAATTTTTTTTTTTTTCATTTTTGTGAATCCTCTTCTCCCTTCTACTCACAAACTGCCACATTAATATTTATTATATAAAAAAAACACTATACTAAAGATTTAACCCCTTAATTTAGCTAAATTCCTGTGTGAGTCCATCGCTATACGCCTAGAATGGGGCGCTCTGGAAGGTACCATTGCTCTTTCAAACTCACGTAGCGGTATTTGGCACTGTATAGCAATGAATCACTGAATGCTATATTTTAGATTAGCCCCTCACTTGTCAGAATAATTTTCTGTAAACTGAATTAATTTGAGTGCACCTCCCGGGTATTGTGACACGGAGGTAAAGCTTAGTGTAGGCAGATTTATTCATGCACAAAAAGTTCTAATTTTTACCTTCTACAACAAGAACCTACATGGCTCTACACAATGGATGAGTGAAGTTACTTTGTGTCAGTAACATATCTGGCAGCGTACCAAATGTTAATTTGCTCTTAGCTACTTGAGATTAAATGTAATTCCTTCCCTGAGCAGTTTTAAAGTAAGCAAGCATGAAAGCATTTTCTGAGTAATCTGGGAGGAATTGACATTTAAATGAGTTAGCATTACATCTGCACTTTAAGGCTATTCATTTCATAGATAAATTAACTACATTATTCTCTCTTTATCTTACGTTTTGAAAGAACTCCATCAGCAGAAGAAATGGCAGTCCAGGGTCAGCTCAAACTGCTCTTATCCCAACCATGCTGTAATTGGAACTTGCTGCTCGAAACGCTGCTGCATCCTGATTGTCTCATCGCTAGAACTTTGCTGACTTGCTCAAGTAAGTACATCTGCTATTTCATGCATGTCTTACAGTATGGAAATGGGCAGTTTATGTAGCACACAATAAAAGTGACTTCTTATTTAGGTATGTAAAGGTCATAATTGTATGTGATCCAAAAACAACCCTTTAAGCCCCTCTGATGGCTAAGTAATTACAATTTGCGGTATAAAGTTTATAATCAGGCGGGTCTATTGAGGGTAGTGGGGCTGAAATCCAATCTAATACAAAACAGAAATGGTTTTACTGCTAGGATCTGATTAGGGTCTTGGTAAATGATTTTCTGATTGTGAATATGCTAATTATAATAATAACACAAAGGCTATGGTTTGAAAATAAATTGTGTAATTTGCTGTGTGTATTCGATCATTGTTATGTTTTCTCCTTTAGTGGCTGATAAGACTTTATAGATGCCTGGTATGTTTTATTAGAAAATTGTAGCTCGTAAGTGGCATCGTAAAGAAAAATGATATATATGTATATAGAAGACAAGCACAAAGTAAGTCAATATACTGATTAGATATAGGGTTATTAGGATTACCAGGTTAATAACCATTGGACAGTAAATGTAATGCCCAACAGCGTAATTAAGAGTCAGTGATTGACCATTGATTAAATATTTCGTAGAACTTGCGACCACTGATTTGTTAGCTGTTTTCCTAGGGAAAAATAAAGAACGCACGTGTTCATTCCTTATGATGTTAAATGAAACCTTCAGCCACCATTTTTGTGGGTCCCAAATACTGTATATTGTAATTTTTCAGTTTTTAGCACATAAAATGTAGCCAAACCTATATAATATTTACGACCGGTGACTGCATATGGATATTTTCCAAGCGGTAAGGGCAAATTGATTAGTTGTCCTCAAGCCAACAGGGAGGAGATGAAATGAAATTATTGGTGTGAAACTCTGGAAAATGATGCCAAACATAAAGATATGCCATGCTTGCTAGAAAAGGGATCCATACTTACATATAGGTAATGACCATTACTGGAAATGCCCTAATAAATATACAGAATGAGACATCAAAGGTTATAAAGTTGATAGCTCTTTAGTCTTATATACATCCAAAAGAGACGCTTTTCATAGTCTTCAGTTTTCCTGCGGAAATGTAAACCCTCTGGACCTACTGAGATGCCTTCATATTTGCGAAAAAAGAGAATTGGAGTAATGTAATATGATTGCCCAACAGACAGAACAACTAGTAACCGCACCAGACGTTACCTATTTTGTTTTGTTTTTTTCAGTATTATGCACTGAGAAGTGCTAACAAGTCAGACACTTGTTCAAAATGGCCGTTTCTGTTCTATAATTATCTTCTGTTTGGAGGATTTGTAGTAGATTTAACTTTAGTTTTAAGAACACTTTGTTATACTTCCCACTCATCCTGCCACATAATAATCTGACTGGTTATCCAGTTTTGTGTGAATAATGTGCTATGAGTAGAATTAATTAGAAGCACTATTAGCAGTCATTAGGGCATTTAATGAGAATTGCTTATATCCAACTGCATTAGCTTTCTCATTAGACGATAGTCTGAAATTTGAAAGAAAGTTTAGTATTTGGAACATGATGACATACAGCGTACTCAGATAAGGTGTTATAAAAGCATGCTCGTGTGCTAACCGAGTGTTTTCGGCGTTCTCTAAAAATATGTTGGAGTCTCTGTGACTGCATGTCTCGAGGCTGTTAGCCACAACACATGCAGGCATTGCCTAACAAATAGGCAACCCCTACATGCGTTGCGGCTGTCTAACAGCTGTGGGGACTCGAACATATTTTTAGAGCACGCCGAAGACACTCGGTTAGCACAGGATCATGCTCTTATAACACCTTATCCAGGCACGTTTGCACATTACTGCTACTTGTTTTTTTTTCAATGCCTTTTTGATGTTTTTTATTACATGCGGTTTTAGGGTACGTTCACACAGGACTTTTTTGCTGCTTTTTTTTGCTGCTTTTTTATGCTAATTTTCAGCTGCTTTTTACAGTACCATTAAAGCCTATGAGATTTCAGAAATCTCATGCACACACGTTGGTTTTTTGTTTGATCAGTATTTTCTGCTTTGCTGCTTTTTTTGGACATAGGGCATGTCACTTCTTTCAGCGTTTTTGCTGCGTTTTTGCTGCGTTTTTTCACCCATTGACTTGAATGGGTGATGAAAAAAACGCTGCAAAAACGCTGCAAAAACGCATGTAGCATTATTTGCTGCGTTTTTCGTGCAGAAAATCATGGCCAGCAGGAAGGGATCTCACAGCCAAGAGCTTAGGGGTGTGGTTAGTGAGGTGTGAAGAGCCATTGTGAGCCATTGTGAGGTGTGAAGAGCCATTGTGAGGTGTCCTGATTGTGATCTATTGTGAGGGAGTTCCTGGTAGTAAGGTGTGAAGAGCCATTGTGAGGTGTGAAGAGCCATTGTGAGGTGTCCTAGCAGCTGAAAATTGGCATAAAAAAAAAACTGCAGCAAAAATCTGCAGCAAAAAACTGCAGCAAAAATCTGCAGCAAAAAAGTCCTGTGTGAACGTACCCAAAAAACGCACCAAATACGCACCAAAAAAACGCACCTAAATTAGCATAAAAAAAGCAGCAAAAAAGTCCTGTGTGAACGTACCCTTATTGTGTTTTTACAGCTGCAGTTTTTGCACTTTCTGGTACTGTATTTCCAACTTAAAAGAAAACTACTTTGTTTTGGAAACTTTGTTACTTAGCTATGATAAATCTTTATTGATATAACCATGTGTAGATTGGATTTCTCATCTCTTTTAAGTCTACAGGGAAGTACAATAACAAATTGTATTGTGGTACCGTGTTAGCCAGAAAAATCGATGTGAATACTTTTCTGCCCAATGATGACAGAAGTATTCTACGAGTGATACCTTTATTGGCTAACCAGAAAATAATATGTTTGCAAGCTTTCAGAGCACAGTGGCTCCTTCTTCAGGCAAGGTTACAAATAGATTAATAAGAAACAAGCACAACATTTAAAGAATACTACAGGAGGACATTTGTTAGGGGGTGGGAAGTGTGATGAGTCCATAGATAAGCCAAGGTAATCAAATTAGGCATTTTCTTACATGGAGAGGCAGTGGGAATAATGTTCTTAGTTATCTGGAGTCCATCTGGTGGAGGTGTGAATTGTATCCATGTAGTGACTCATAAATCCTTGCAAACATATTATTTTCTGGTTAGCCAATAAAGGTATCACTCCTAGAATACTTCTGTCATCATTGGGCACAAAAGTATTCACATCGAAGTCTACAGGGAAAATATGCAAATAAGGCTACGTTCACATTTGCGTTGTGCGCCGCAGCGTCGGCGCCGCAGCGCACAACGCAAACAAAAACGCAGCAAAACGCATGCACAACGCTGCGTTTTGCGCCGCATGCGTCGTTTTTTTCATTGAATTTGGACGCAGCAAAAATGCAACTTGCTGCGTCCTCTGCGCCCCGACGCGGGCGCCGCAGCGACGCATGCAGCGCAAAACGCAAGTGCGCCGCATGTCCATGCGCCCCCATGTTAAATATAGGGGCGCATGACGCATGCGGCGCCGCTGCGGCGCCCGACGCTGCGGCGCTGGCCGCAAATGTGAACGTAGCCTAAAATCACACCACAGCTCAGTTTCCACGACATGAAAAAAAAAGCAAAGTGGGTATGAGATTTATATGAATCACATACACTTTGCAGGCACTGTAATGCTCTGCTTTTTCTTGCTCAGGAAAAATACACAGCATAAAAATGCCCCAAATAGACTTCATAGGAACTTATCAAACCCTTAACAACCAGAGGTATTTTTGGTTTTGCATTCTTATTTGCCATGTTGGGTACTCGAAAATGGGAAAAAAAATTCCAAGTGCTGTGAAATTTAAAAAAAAAGTGCAATCCTACAGGTTTGTTTTTTTTACCATGTTTACTAAATGCTAAAACTGACCTGCCTTTGTGATTCTCCAGGTCATTGAGTTCATAGAAACCAAACATTTCTAGATTCTTATTTTAAGTAGTGGAAAAAAAGAATTTGTTTAAAAAAATTTAAAAATTGCGCTATTTTCCGGTACCCATTTCAGTGCAGATACGTTCCTTTGATTGCCCATTATTGCTTTTTAATTCAATGTTGCGGTGACCAAAAAAAGCATAACTCTGGCGTTTTGACTTCTTTCTCGTTACGCGGTTTAGCGGTCGTGTTTATTCTTATATTATATTGATAGATCGGGTGATTCTGAACCCAGTGATACCAAATATGTGTATAGTTGTTTTTTTTTTAATTATTATTATTATTAATATTATATTATTTTGAATGGGGTGAAAGGGGGGTGATTTGAAGTTTTATATAATTTTTTTTATTTTTTTCATATTTTTAAAAGCATTTTTTTTTTTAGTTTTGGCATGCTTCAATAGTCTCCATGAGAGACTAGAAGCTGCTATAATCTGATTGGCTCTGCTACATACAAGCGATGATCAGATCGTCTGTATGTAGCAGAATTGCTCACTTGCTATGAGCTCCGACCACATTATTTTTAATGGTGTAAAATTGGTGACTAGAAATGTTACTACTCTTTACTCCTTGAGAAAGCCACCTGGCGACACATACTTTGGAGTCCCTGGTTTCATACATCTGGTAATACACTCTCTCTTCTCCAACAGAATATATTTCAATGTGTTGATTTTATGGTGTATACAATTTTGACCACTGTCACTTTATGATATTATAGCTCTGGAACGCTTCAATGGATCCCACTGATTCTGAGAGTGTTTTCTCATGGCATGTTGCACTTTATGGTAGTGGTAAAATTTCTTTGATATGACGTGTGTTTATTTAGATGTGGCATGCCTCACTTAATACACTTGCATTGAGTCTAGTCTTCTTGTGACCGCATGTATGCAAATCGTATACATATCACGCGCCCAACAACTGGCTGCTGACTTGTAGTCTAAGGCCAAACAACCCCTTTAAAGGGAGAAAATAACTTGGTAATTGTACCTAAATTCTTAAAATTGCTTGAATTTAGTCTTACTACCAAAACTTTGCTCCATGACTAACTTTCAGTTGCTTGATGGTACAGGAGAGTGTGTCCCCAATAATGGTTCAGTATTTTAGTACTTCCCTACTTGTTTACACATATTTGTAGAAAATGGACAAATGAATGAGCACTTAGAATTACGGGGGGAGTACATGGTGAAAAGTGTTTGCTGACAGCTTTGACTGTGCAAAGTTTCTACTTTGCTAGATTGTGATATCCGAATAGTTTTTCTCATTAGTGTTACATGACCTTCAAAGCCCTCGGTGCCATTTGTTATTTCAATACCCAGTTAATTAACATCTTCAGTTTTATCTGCACGGCAAACGCTCTTTGTTTTATCTAAATTATTTACACAGGAAACAAATTATCGGCCGTGGAATTGAGTGTGTAAGTTGCGTCATGTACAAAAAGAAAATGAAGTGATCTCAGTGCACTGTTCAACCACACATCCCATAATAGTAAAACATCACCAGTTACTAGATACATAGCAGTAAGAAAACACAAAAACCGCAAAATAACGAATTTAGGAGCATGTCTTTCCACTAAGCTCATATAGCAGTAACCATCTCATGATGACTCCATCTTACTCTGTGCGATTGTTAATTTTTTGTCATCCGTAAACATCTGATTCACTTTTCTCACTGGAATATCTGCTATTATTCTCCTTGTCATGTTTCTTTAAAGTGGCAGTCCCACACAAGACTTGCAGTTGCCTAAGCCTGTCTAAATGTATATGTTACGTTGTATAAGTGCAGTAATACACAGGGCTGTGGAGTCAGTAAGCCAGACCTCCGACTCCTCAATTTCCATGATTCCGACTCCACCAAAATGGGCTCCAACTCCACAGCCCTGGTAATACAGTCACCGATCGCCATCTACCCCGCTGTCCAGTGCCGCTATGATCCTCTTCTGGCTACTGTGACTCCTATTCTAACTTGCTGGATTACACTGAGGTCTATGTGTGAGCCAGAAATCACTTTTAGGGCTCGTTTCCACTGGTGAGGAAAACGGATGAGTGCAATCCAATAAAAAAATCGGATTGCACTCGAGCCAATGTTATTCAATAGGTGTCTTTTCATTTGCGATTTTTTTCTCAGCCGAAATCAGACTGAGAAAAAAAATCGCAGCATGCTGCGTATTGCTGCAATTCTCAGACGAGACAAGCCAATGCAAGTCAATGGGTGTGAGAAAAAAACTCTTGGAATATGAACCATCTGTATTCCGTCCATTTTTTACGGATACCTTACCATTCTGTGGCATAGAACACTGTAAATGGTCCTGTAAATGACTGTAGAAAAATAGTTGCAGAGAAAAAAAACGGATTGCATACGGATGTCATACGGATGTAAAACGGATGGTGCGATTGAAAAATCGCATTGCACTTGCATAACACTCGCATACGTTACATCCGTTTTTTCGGTCCAGATTACGGACCGTTTTTTCTCTCGCAAGTGGAAATCAGCCCTTACAATGTAAGTCTATGGAGTCTTGTTCTGACTCTCTATAGACTTACATTGTAAAAGCCACTTCTAGTTCGGACATAAACCCTACTGTATCTCAGTGGTGCTGGAAACGTGGAGGACAGCGACTGGCGCGTATATTACTGCACTAAAACTATGCTGCATGGACATTTAGACCGGTTTAGGCACTAAAAGTTTTGTAGTAGTGCATCTTTAAGTGGGGAGGTGAAATAAGCCCTTAGCTAATCTGTCTCTCAGGGCAACAAAGGATCAGCATATTAAAATCTAACATGTTCAGTTGCTTCAGGATTTTTTGTAGTTTGTGATATTTTGTAAGCTTGTGGTCTTATCTCGCACAAATAAAACCGTGTAACTACACATGAGAAACGGGCATAGAAACTGAGAACCAATAACCATTTGGAATTTCGGGGTCTTGTAGTAAAGGAATATGTTTCATTTAACTGAATAATCCTATTAAGAAAAAGCTTGGCTGGTTCTGCAAGTAGAGAATGAACAATCTGTTCTAGATTTGATTTCATCAAGTAACTTCTCGCCTTACATCGACCAGGCCAAGAAGATAATTTAAAGTTGACATTTCAATGCAAAAAGTGTTAGCAAGCCATCTGCACATTAATATAATTAAAGCAACTTTGCTGCTCTGTTTTATGTTAACATTAACAACTACCTCCTCAATCGTGTGCAATAGCGAATGTGCAGTTGCCGGGTGTAATGATTTTGATACCTGATCAGCACTTTTTCGTGCTTTCCATTCTCATGGTAGATATGAACCATTTGACCCACACCGAGCTGGTTTCTGAAAGTTCAGTCAGTGTAACTGTTCTTTGAGCTACTTACGGTATTTGTCATTAGTAAGTCAATGTGTTATACTGGATGACATTACTATGAATACTTTGTGCTTGCACTTCAGTTTTTTTCTCCCCTTCTCACAAGAGCCATCATTTTTTTTTATTTTTCCATTGATATATATCCATAAGGAAGCTTGTGCGTTTTTTTTTTTTTTTACACCATTCTTTTTACGATGCAATTTGCTGGAAAACAGGAAAAAAAAAATCCAAGTGCAGTGAAAAAAGTCCAATTCCGCTATTGTTTCTTGAGTTTTGTTTTTATGACATTCATTAGACATTACTTAAAATTACCTGACATTATTTTCCTTCAGGTGAGGACAACTATAGAGATACCAAACACGCGTAGCGTTTCTAAAAAAAGAAAGAAGAAATTTTGCTTGTCTTGCCATTTTTCAAGGGACTTAACATTTTCTTCTTTCATTTTGTTTATTGTTTTTCTTTTTGGTGTCTACCGATTTGGTTAGATAATTCTATATTTTGATTGCTCATACTTCTATGGATACATCAATACCACGTGTGTATATATATATATATATATATATATATATATATATATATATATATATATATATATATATATATTTTATTTTTTATTTTTATTGGTGTTCAAATGGTGATTAGAAATGTTACTACTCTTTACTCCTTGAGAAAGCCACCTGGCGAAACGTACGTTGGAGTTCCAGGTTTCATACATCTGGTAATACACTCTCTCTGCTCCAATAGAATATATTTGTATGTATTGATTTAATGGTGATATCCACACATGATTAGGTCATTTATTTAACCACTTAAATAAATATCACATAATAAATCCAAGTGTGTAATTGACCTTCATTACTTTCTCCTTGTTACATGACGCAGGGCAAACACCATGGTTTTATATGCCCACTTCATATACGTATCTATGTGATTTTTTCATACAGGACTATGTCCTCTCTATATGTATTCTACTGTGTCTATTACCCCCTTAGTGACAGAGCCAATTTGGTACTTAATGACCGAGCCAATTTTTACAATTCTGACCACTGTCACTTTATGAGGTTATAACTCTGGAATGCTTTAACAGATCCTGCTGATTCTGAGAATGTTTTTTCGTGACATATTTTACTTCATGTTAGTTGTAACATTTCTTCGATATTACTTGCAATTATTTATGACAAAAACAGAAATATGGCAAAAAAATTTAAAATTTTGCAATTTTCAAACTTTGTATTTTTATTCCCTTAAATCAGAGAGATATGTCACAAAAATAGTTAATAAATAACATTTCCCACATGTCTACTTTACATCAGCACAATTTTGGAAACAATTTTTTTTTTTGTTAGGGAGTTATAAGGGTTAAAAGTTGACCAGCAATTTCTCATTTTTACAACACCATTTTTTTTAAGGGACCACATCACATTTGAAGTCATTTTGAGGGGTCTATATGATAGAAAATAACCAAGTGTGACACCATTCTAAAAACTGCACCACTAAAGATGCTCAAAACCACATTCAAGAAGTTTATTAACCGTTTACGTGCTTCACAGGAACTGAAACAATGTGGAAGGAAAAAATGAACATTTAACTTTTTTTTGCAAACATTTTACTTCAGAACCATTTTTTTTTATTTTCACAAGTGTAAAAACAGAAATTTAACCATAAATTTTGTTGTGCAATTTCTCCTGAATACGCCGATACCCCATATGTGGGGGTAAACCACTGTTTGGGCGCACCGCAGAGCTTGGAAGAGAAGGAGCGCCGTTTGACTTTTTCAATGCAGAATTGGCTGGAATTGAGATCGGACGCCATGTCGTGTTTGGAGAGTCCCTGATGTGCCTAAACAGTTGAAACCCCCCACAAGTGACACAATTTTGGAAACTAGACCCCTTAAGGAACTTATCTAGATGTGTGGTGAGCACTTTGAGCCCCCAAGTTCTTCACAGAAGTTTATAAAGTAGAGCCGTGAAAATAAAAAATCGCATTTGTTTACACAAAAATGATCTTTTCGCCCACAAATTCTTATTATCACAAGGGAAACAGGAGAAATTAGACCACAAACGTTGTTGTGCAATTTCTCCTGAGTACGTTGATACCCCATATGTGGGGGTAAACCACTTTTTGGGCGCACCGCAGAGCTTGGAAGAGAAGGAGTGCCGTTTTACTTTTTCAATGTAGAATTGGCTGGAATTGAGATCGGACGCCATGTCGCGTTTGGAGAGCCCCTGATGTGCCTAAACAGTGGAAACCCCCCAAAAGTGACCCCATTTTGGAAACTAGACCCCTTAAGGAGCTTATCTAGATGTGTCGTGAGCACTTTAAACCCCCAGGTGCTTCACGGAAGTTTATAACGTAGAGCCGTGAAAATAAAAAATCACATTTTTTCTATAAAAAAAAAAGGATAATTTTGCCCCAAAATTTTTATTTTCACAAGGGTAACAGGAGAAATTAGACCACAAAAGTTGTTGTGCAATTTCTCCTGAGTACGTCGATACCCCATATGTGGGGGTGAACCACTGTTTGGGCGCACCGCAGAGCTTGGAAGAGAAGGAGTGCCGTTTTACTTTTTCAATGTAGAATTGGCTGGAATTGAGATCGGACGCCATGTCGCGTTTGGAGAGCCCCTGATGTGCCTAAACAGTGGAGACCCCCCACAAGTGACACCATTTTGGAAACTAGACCCCCCAAGGAACTTATCTAGATGTGTGGTGAGAACTTTGAATGCCCAAGTGCTTCACAGAAGTTTATAATGCAGATTCGTGAAAATAAAAAATATTTTTTTTCCACAAAAAATATTTTTTAGCCCCCAAGTTTTTATTTTCACAAGGGTAACAGGAGAAATTGGACCCAAAAAGTTGTTGTCCAATTTATCCCGAGTACGCTGATGCCCCATATGTGGGGGTAAACCACTGTTTGGGCACATGGCAGAGCTCAGAAGGGAGGGAGCACCATTTGACTTTTTGAGCGCAAAATTGGCTGTGGCGTTTAGAGACCCCCTGATGTACCTAAACAGTGGAAACCCTCAAATTCTAACTCCAACCCTAACGTCAACACACCCCTAACACTAATCCCAAACCGATCCATAATCCTAATCACAACCCTAACGATAATCACAACCCTAACCCCAAAACAACCATAACCCTAATCAGAACCCTAAATCCAACACACCCCTAATCCTAATCTCAACCCTAACCTCAAACCTAACCCTAATCCCAATACACCCCTAACCCTAATCAACCCTAATCCCAAATCTAACCCTAATCCCAAACGTAACCCTAATGCCAACCCTAATCCCAACTCTAACCCTAACTTTAGCCGCAACCCATTGTCCTATCTTTAGCCCCAACCCTAACCCTAACTTTAACCCTAACCCTAAATTTAGCCCCAACCCTAACCCTAAATTTAGCCCCAACCCTAACCCTAACTCTAAATTTAGCCTCAACCCTAACCCTAAATTTAGCCCCAACTCTAACCCTAAATTTAGCCCCAACCCTAACTTTAGCCCCAACCCTAACCCTAATTTTAGCCTCAACTCCTCTAGCTGCCGGCACTGCGCATGCGCCCGCCATTTTCTTACCGGAGGAAGAAGCCGGCGGCCAGGAGAGGACACAGGAGGACCCAGGGACACCGATAAGTATAACAGGGTCCCCGAATCCCCCTATTTCTCTGTCCTCAGATGTGCAATCACATCAGAGGACAGAGAATGACACATCGCTTTTTTTCTTTTTTTTTTGTGGTCGCCGGTAAACCGTTAATTACCGGCGATCGCAAAACAGGGGTCGGTAAAATCCGACCCCTATCATGTTCTTTGGGGTCTCGGCTACCCCCGGCAGCCGAGACCCCAAAGATCTTCCGGGTGCCAGCTGGCGGACGCACTGCGCATGCGCCCGCCATTTTTTGGCCGGAACAAGATGGCGGCGCCCATCGGGAGCCACGAGGAGCACCCAGTGAGACAGGTGAGTATCGGGGGCGATCGTGGACCCCATTTCTCTGTCCTCTGATGTGCGATCACATCGGAAGACAGAGAAATTAAATGGGAAATCGCGTTTTTTGGGGGTTTTTTGCGACCGCCGGTAAACGGTTAATTACCGGCGATCGCAACTCGGGGGTCAGTAAAAAAAAATCGAATCATGTTCTCTGGGGTCTCGGCTCTCCCTGGTAACCGAGACCCCAGAGAAAATCCAACTCTGGGGGGCGCTATTCACTTTTTCCACAGCGCCGTTAATTAACGGCCTGTGGTTTAAGTACCCTGAACTGCCGCCGTTAAAAGGCGTATCGGCGGTCGTTAAGGGGTTACTTACAGTTTTTATCTTTGTTGTAATAAGTGTCCATTCACACTCCTTGGTAGATTTATTCAATTATTCAGTGATTAGTCACATATGAGCAACTAGTTAATTATTCTCTGGTGTTGTTGACTGAATATATAATATAAGTGAAAAGACAATGGCAGATTCAAAAATGAAAGGAAAAGTTTTTTACCCCTTCGCAACCTAGCCTGTATTCACCTTCCTGACCGAGCCAATTTTTACAATTCTGACCAGTGTCATTTTATGAGGTGATAACTATGGAAAGCTTCAATGGATCCCACTGATTCTGAGAATGTTTTCTCGTGACATATTGTACTTTATGATAGTGGTAACATTTCTTCTATATGACTTGCGTTTATTTCTGAATAAAAATGAAATTTGGCAAAAATTTTGAACATTTCGCAATATTCAAACTTTTAAGTTTTATACCCTTAAATCAGAGTCATATTGCACAAAATCGTTAATAAATAACATTTCCCACTTGTCTACTTTACATCAGCACAATTTTGGAAACATCATTTTTTTTTTTTTTGTTAGGAAGTTATAAGGATTAAATGTTGAACTGCAATTTGTCATTTTTACAAGATTTGAAAAACCATTGTTTTAGGGACCACCTCACATTTGGAGTCACTTTGAGGGGCCTATATGACAGAAAATACCCAAAAGTGACACAATTCTAAAAACTGCACCCCTCAAGGTACTCAAAACCACATTCAAGAAATTTATTAACCCTTCAGGTGCTTCACATAAATTTTGGGAATGTGTAAGGAAAAAATAAACTTTTACTTTTCTTTCACAAATATTTTTCTTTAGACCTAATTTTTTTTTTTACTTTCGCAAGGATAACATGAGAAAATGGACCATTCAATTTACTGTGTAATTTATCCTGAGCATGCCAAAACCCCATATGTTATTTGCTGGAATAATTAGCAGACTTCATATCGGGTTTGGAGAGCCCTTGGTGTGCCTAAACAGTGGAAACCCCCAACAAGTGACACCATTTTGGAAACTTAGACCGCTTTAGGAACTTATCTAGGTGTGCATTGAGCCGAAGTTTGTTAAGCCGTGAAAATAGAAAAAAAATCAAATTTTTCCCGCAAAAATCTTTGTTTGCTTGCTTGTATTTTCACAAGGGTGACAAGAGAAAATAGACCCCAAAATTTGTTGTGAAATTTCTCATGAGTTCAACTATACCCCATATGTCGTCGAAAACTACTTTTGAGGCACAGTGCAAAGCTCAGAAGGGAAGAAACACCATATTATAGTGCAGATTTTGCTGCACTTGTTTGAGGGTGCCATGTTACATTGGCAGAGCCCCTGACATGCTAACACAGCAGAACCCCCCATTAATGACCCCATTTTACAAACTAAAACTCTCAATGAATTCATCAAGGGGTACAGTGATTATATTGACACAACAGGAGTGTCACAGACATTTATTTTATCTTCAATGGTATAATTTTACATTTTTACTACCAAAGCTGTGTGTTAGCCCCAACTTTTACATTTTCATACTGGGCAACAGGTAAAAATGGCACTAAAATTTGTCCCACAATTTCTACTAAACGTGGCAATACCCCATATATGGCTGTACAGTACTACTTAGCCATACGAAGAGACTCTGGAAGAGTGGAGCGATATTTCCCTCTTGGAGCACAGATTTTCCTAGAATAGTTTGAGGACTTCATAAAGAGCCCCTAAGTGCTAGAAGAGCAGAATCCCCCCTCAAGTGACCCCGTTTTGGAAATTACAACCTTTTGGGAGTTTATCTACAAATGGTGATGTTGCTAAGTGAAATCTGCAAACTCCCATTGTAGTGAACAGTACGCTGTTGTGACCAGTACATTATGCCAAGCTCAATTTTCTGGAGACATGTTTTCACTACAGAAATGCCAAACCAGTGGGCTCTAAATGTGGTTTAGACACACTGTGGCTCAAAAGGGAGGGGGCATTTGGAATTGGGAGTGGAGAATTTGCTGAATTTCTTTTGGGGGGCGAGCAGTCATTTAGCTTTTCCAGAGCCTTTGTGCTACCAGTAACATGGAAGCCACTACATTTCTGTTAACAGATGACAGACCTGACTGGAGACTTGCTTTTTTGTGGACTGAGTTGAAGCTTTTATTGGTAACAGTTTACATAACATTTATGATCACATTTATCCGTCACTCTATGCTGAACACTTACTTTGGGGTTTCCATCCAAATCTCTGAGTGCCGTGATTCAGATGAAACCCCCGAGGGATCCATTCACTATAATGAGGGAGCAGAGTTAGTATAAACTTCTCCTGGCCTCTGTTCAGCGGTGTCCTTCTTTTCAGAAGTGCACAAAATTGTGGCCGATGGCACTTTCATGCATTCCTAAATAAAGACGTAAACCTCCAGATCATAGGTCAGATGGTGTCCACAGTGCCTCTATCTGCCTCATTATAAGGAATCTTCCACCAGAGGTTCCATCTGAATCACGTTTTTCAGAGATTTACACAGAAACCCCACTGCAAGCGCTCAGCACAGAGCGCAGGATAAATGTGCCTTACTACGATCGTTGGGAGGCAGAATGAAAAAATCAACAGCAGGTGAAGAATTTTGTTTATTTTTTACACTGTTCCTCGTGCGGTATAAGTGATTAGGCTTATTTTTTCTTTTTAGGTCGGTACAGTGATACCAGATTTATGTTGGGTTTTTATGTTTGCCTGCTGTCACACACTAAAAGACACTTTTTATTGCAAAAAATAGTTTTTGCATCACCATATTTTGAGAGCTATAATTTTTCCATATTTCATCTGACAGAGTCATGTTATGGCTTGCTTTTTGTGGGACAAGCTGACATTTTTATTTTTATACCATTTTCAGGCACGTGACATTTTTTGATCGCTTTCTATTCTGATTTTCGGGATACAGAATGAACAAAAACCAGCAATTCGGATATTGCGGGGTTTTTTTCTCTTTTTTTTATACCATTCCGCTTGTAGTAAAATTGGTAAGGCAGCTTTATTCTTTGGGTCTGTACGATTACAGCTATAACCAATGTATATCGTGTTTTTATGTTTTGTTGCTTTTAAAGGGAACCTGTCACCCCGTTTTTTCGGTATGAGATAAAAATACTGTTAAATAGGGCCTGAGCTGTGCATTACAATAGTGTAGTTTGTGGACCCTGATTCCCCACCTATGCTGCCGAAATACGTTACCAAAGTAGTCGTTTTCGCAAGTCAATCAGGCTGGTCTGGTCAAAAGGGCGTGTTGTCTTCCCCCAGATTTTGCGTAGTTTTCCGTTGGTGGCGTAGTGGTGTGCGCATGTCCAAGGTCCAGAATCCTCTGCCAGGGGATTTAAAAGAGCGCGCTGTTCGTTATTCATTGGTGATCGGTGGGCGCGGCCATCTTCCTTTGGCCGCGCGTGCGCAGAAGCGGCGCTCTGCTGGCCGCGACGCTCTGCTGGCCGCGGCTTCAGGAAAATGGCCACGGGATGCCGCGCGTGCGCAGATGGATATCGCGGCGGCCATTTTCCTGAAGCCACGGCCAGCAGAGCGCCGCGGCCAGCAGAGCGCCGCTTCTGCGCACGCGTGGCCAAAGGAAGATGGCCGCGCCCACCGATCACCAATGAATAACGAACAGCGCGCTCTTTTAAATCCCCTGGCAGAGGATTCTGGACCTTGGACATGCGCACACCACTACACCACCAACGGAAAACTACGCAAAATCTGGGGGAAGACAACACGCCCTTTTGACCAGACCAGCCTGATTGACAGGCGAAAACGACTACTTTGGTAACGTATTTCGGCAGCATAGGTGGGGAATCGGGGTCCACAAACTACACTATTGTAATGCACAGCTCAGGCCCTATTTAACAGTATTTTTATCTCATACCGAAAAAACGGGGTGACAGGTTCCCTTTAAACAAAAACTTTTATAGAAAAAATTATTATTTTTACATCGCTTTATTCTGAGAGCTATACCTTTTTTACTTTTCTGCTGATGGAGCTCTATGGCAGCTTAGTTTTTGTGGCACAAGGTGACGTTTTCAGCGGTACTATTTTTATTTACATCTGTCTTTTTGATCGCGTTTTATTGCACTTTTGTTTGGCGTTATGATGATGAAGCATTGTTTTTTGCCTCATTTTTTTATTTTTTTTTTACGGTGTTTACTGAAGGGTTTAACTAGTGGGAAAGGTTTATTGTTAATTTTTTTATTTACATAAATGTATTGGAAAAATATTTGTTTGTTTTTTCTTTATTTGGGGATTAAAAAAAATATATATTTTTACTTTTTTTTTTTTTTTTTAACTTTTTTACATTGTCCCAGGATGGAACATTACTGTATAGCATGATGTTCTGCAATGCATCTGCACTGGAGAATATCGGAGGAGTGACTGACAGGCAGGAAAGGAGGCATCTCAGGTCCTGCTCTGAGCAGGCACTGGGAAGCCACCTTCCCTGAAGGAGCCCGCGGCCATCTTGTGGGAAGGTAACTAGGATGTTTTTTTTTTTTTCAATGATTGTCTCATACATACAAGGATGGGAATAAGGAGCCACAGATACAAGGATGGGAATAAGGAGCCACACATACAAGGATGGGGATAAAGAGCCATGCATACAAGGATGGGAATAAACACCAAAAAACAGGCAGAGATGCTTACCTGCCCAGGCCTCAAAACAATTGCACTAACAGGGTGCAGTGGACCCAATTAAAGATGGTGGCTACACAGGTGCAGTAATACTGATGAGACAGCCAGCCTACCATCAGGGATTGGCCGTTTGGTACACCAGTGCACAAAAAGATACAGTCTGTATGTGGTAATGTTCACACATAAGAGATGCAGAGCATCTGGCTCTCAGCCTATTAATGACGCCCATACTCTTAGATCAGGCAGACTGCCCAGTGCTAACAAAAAGGCATCCTATGAGAACACAGGCCACAGTTTACAGAGCCATCTGGGCCCAACTGCATCCTGAATAGATATAAAGTGCAAAAAACACATAGCAATATATGTGAGGTATTAGTTGATATTCTGGCCAAAATACGTAAGCTCAGAACCCACGTCACGGGTCCTCACTTTTTGTGAATCCTACTCTAACATCAAAACCACAAAAAGACTTCTTTTAAAAAATGTATCCTCTGCGGTCTCCTGCTGTAATGTCAGTATTGTCTTTTGCTTCCTCCCCTGCCCAGGAGCTGTGGTATGTTCTGTACACGGTCAGACACAGACAATTTTTAAAATTAACTTTTGTTCGTGGGAAAACCCCTTTAAAAAGCAAATATCAATGCCAACATGGCTCCTCATAAAAAGTACGCCAATGACAATGAAAGGAAAGCAGCAAAGGCACAACGTCGAAGACAACAAAGGGCAAATTATACTCTTGAAGAGCAACAGCATCTCTGTTAGGGGTCGAGTTCCCGCCTCTGCACAGGGGGTGTCTCGAACCATCTCCGCTGTGGTCTCCCATTCTTCTCCAGCCGCAGTGGAGCCTGCTCAGCGGAGACGTGAGCCTGATACTGTGCGGATGGTTACTGCTGCCTTTCCAGGCTCAGCCATTGTAGCCAGTACTGGTCAGCGTCGAGCAGACGTCTCTGGGACTAAGTCCTGTTTTTCCCCTTCTGAGCATGCCCAAGGTAAGACCTCTCATTGGAGGTCAGGGGTCACATGCTCAGGTGCTGCAGCAGCTCCCATTGGTCCTCTAGGAAGGTCCTGAAGTTGCTCAGGTACTGTAGCAACTCCCATTGGTCCTCTAGGAAGGTCCTGAAGTTGCTGCATCTATAAAAGGATAAAAGGTTTGCATGGCTGCACGGCCATGCTCTAGGATCAGCTTATGTCATGAGCTTTTGCTATTCAGTGGTCTTGTCTGCTTGTGGTCCGGGTCCGTCTGAAATAAGCCACTAGAATACTGGCACCTCCGGTGAGGAGTTTTGTGTGGTGAATTCAGGGCTGGCGTGAAGCCATTAGAATTCCGGCTCCACGGGAGAGGAGGTGTTTGTGTGCTTGCTACTCCCTGACCACTGATTGCTTTTGCTCTGTTAGGCAGCTGTGTTCACCTGTGATGCTAACAGGGCACAGCGTTTTCCCTTCTGTACGACTCTGTGAAGTAACAGAGTTCGCTTATACCGCCATATTGTGCCGCCATTTGCCAGCAGCAGGTTCGTCTCCTGCACGGTGGGCCCCGGGTTGCGAACGCACCAATAATTATATCTAAATATACTCGGTGCAGTCCGCCAGCCCTAACAATCGCTGGGACAAAAACAATGCATGTAAGCGTAGGCGTCAAGCACATGAGTCCCCTGATGCAAAAGTCGTAGATTAACACAGGATACCATTAGGCAACATCAGCGTCGTATGCCTGCCCCCACCGTGACATTACCGCCCTCCCGATGCGATAGCATCGGGCCTCTATCTAGTCTAATTATAAGTCACATTATAATTCAGCGTTTAGAATAAAAAGATGTCAGAAATTTGCATCGACCCAAGTTGAGGATATATGAACAGATGTTGCAAATTTTTCTTAGAAACTACAAAATTTGAGTAATGTCTGTTAGGAATGACCTCATGGTTTGTGCAGCATCTGCTCTTTGTTATTATCCTGAAGAGACGGCTATTTTCCTGACAAATGTAGTGTTACACTGGAATGCATATTGATGGCACGAGCAGCTTACTTCATTAATTCCCTCTAAGAAGCCCTCTATCATTGCTCGCTCATGTCTCTTCTTTATATATTGTTTGTAATATTTTTACAAATCTTTCCATTGTGTAATTTGCGCTGACATCATTTTTCATGGATGCACGGTGCCTCATAATTCACGAACTGTTTGTCTTATTGGTTCAATACGTTATGAAAGTTGGCATAGCCCACCCCAAATAGATGCCTTCACCCTGTGTGGGTGACAGGTGCGGTGTAAACCATATGTTATATTAGAAGTGAAACACTTGTTATGGGTTCCTGTCCCACTTACAATGCTAGTACTGATGTGTAGCAACAGGGGAAATCTTTGTGCTCATGTACAGGATTTATACCTTTATTTTATATAGGGTTAAGCACAATGGAATGGCTGAAAAGCCTGTTATATATAAAGTAATTTGCTTCTGTCATTGTAAAGTGGCCGAACATTTGTCAGAAGAATAACACTGCTTCGAAATTCTGCCTTCGCTCATATTCACAACTGTACTCCATTCACTTACCTATTCAAATACCTGTCATCTTCTTCAAATACTGACAAATGTTTGATCAAGATCACATTACTACCCCAGTGCTCTCCTGTATTGAATTCATCGAGCTGCTTTAATTATCACATGGATAAAATGACAAAAGCATAAATCTATTGAATGGCCAGGTCCTTAAGCTGAATCAGGATATTTGCCTTCAAATGACATTGTGTACTCAAACTCTGAGAATGGCGAGCCGAAGGAAAACTGACACACACTTGTTCCTGGAGACCATTTCTACTTTGTGTATATTACATGTTTGGTAACTGAATTTCCAGTGTGAATACCTGCGGATAATGTATATATGGAGCTATGCACATCTATTGTTAGAGATACTCATGTACAATCAATTAGATAAAGCTCTAATGTTACCTTTCTACAAGATTCCTTCTCATTTTGGAAGTCATGCACTGTTAGTGGTCTGGGGGATGCTGCCCTGGAGGTGGGCACATACTCTGTATACTGTGTTGTGTAGGATTATGTTCATGGACCTCAGTGTGTCATACTCGTGCCTGTCACGCCTTATTTGACACCACAACGCTTTTGTGCACATTTTCCTACCCCTCCCCAAGATGACGGGGCACAAAAAAAGACTTACAAAATCACTTGTTAACTTCTTTAGTCCTGAGGTGTCCCACTTTGTCCAGGAGTGTCATGTATGATTCAGTACCGTTTGCTGTTTTTGTTTTAGTTTTTTAATATATATCTGTGTTTCTTACATATTTGCTTACTGTTTCAGGATTTTTTTTTATTTTTCATTTCTAGCTAAAAAAATAAATTGTACATTGCTAGAAATACAGCTGTGTGAAATAAGAAAGTGATACATGTTCACAAGTCAGGACTCGCACGCTGGCTGACTATGATGTGCGGCCAATTTATGGAGGTTGCATTGGAGGCCTATACAATGTAAAATTAAGTACAACTGATTCATGCTATGAATTTTAATACATTTTACCTATCCGGAATGAAGATATGAGAATTTTTCTATAATTATTATGCAGATGATGTCTACACTAGGTCTTCTCCTTCCTGTCTGTGATTCCCCGACCCCTCTGCTGTCTCTGGTCTTTGAATGACAGATAACTGTTGACATTTCAATCAAGGGAGGCCACTCATTCACAGATCATAGACAGGCTGAGGGGCTGGGAAATCAAAGACCGGAGACAGGCGGAGGGACCGGGGAATCACAGACCGGAGGCAGGTGGAGGGCTGGGAATCACAGACCAGTGGCAGGTGGAGGGGTCTGGTAATCACAGACTGGAGGCATGCAGAGGGGCTGGGGAATCACAGACCGGAGGCAGGTGAAAGTGCTGGTTGATCACAGACCGGAGGCAGGCGGAGGGTTCGGGGAATCATAGTCCAGAGGCAGGTGGAGGGGCTGGGAATCACAGACTGGAGGCAGGCAGAGGGGCCGGGGAATCACAGACTGGAGGCAGGCAGAGGGGCCGGGGAATCACTGACTGGAGGCAGGCAGAGGGGCCGGGGAATCACTGACTGGAGGCAGGCGGAGGGGCCGGGGAATCACAGACAGGGAGGAGAAGACCCAGTGCACAGTCCGGCCCCTGTGCACCAAAATATAATTAGCAGAAAAGTTCACATGTTGATTAAGGAAGAAGCACAAAGTGGATTTATTCACCAAAAGTATCAATGTAATCAGTATTACAGCGCCATTACAGCCATGTCTCTACTTTATATTACAAAATCTTGCTGACGGGTTCTCTTTAATCCCTAAAATCACGTTTTGAAAATAAAATCTAAAATAAAATTGCTTTTTACCATTTAAATCTTTTAAAAGAAACTATTCACTTGATACCTGCAAACTCAAACTCAAACATGATTCAGAGCCTGGCTGCTCGATTGCATAGTTTAAAGATCCAAACAGGTGATATGATATGAGTACGTTGCAGATTCTCTGTAACCCCTCCATGTGATTGACAAGTCTCTCCCTATGAACATACACACAGGAAATACTTATCAATCACCTCGAGGCGGTGCGTGGAGAACTCATGTAGGACTCATCTCTCCCAACTGGGTATTCAACGTGTTTTCTCTGAAATGCCAGAACATTTTCATAGAAAGATAGACCTGGCTGTAATCCTGCAGTCAGGCTCTGATTCATGCTGAACAAGTCTTATGCAGCATGAATCAAGTCATAGGTTCCCTTTAAATCCCTAAAAAAAGTAAAAGGGTGTTTGAAAAAAAAAATCTGCCAACACAAATTATTGTGGTCTGGTAGTATGATGAACGTTCAATAATACTGTACATTTTACTTGTATGACTTATTAGCAAGGAGATATATTCAAATTTTTAAGTGGCACATTTTGTAGAATTTTTATCTAAACTTTCATATTTTTCACAATTATTTTTAAATTGCTGTGAGGTGTAAAATCAATTTAAAAAATATAAGATTATTGAAGGTCTAACTCGCAGCACTGCCCACCGGCTGATCACCTGTGTTTAAATGCCTGTGATGCTTGGGCAAGCACTGTAGCCTGTTCATTACTTACACAGCTCCATCTACCTGCATGGTGTCTCCTACAGTAGGTAGCCATGGTGCAGTGTATTGAAACGATTTGCCATTTACTTCAGTAGGGAGACGCTGGTCAATCCTGTACTCTGCTACGTAGGTAACACAGATAAACGTCACGATTCTACACCCGCATGAGAGCTGTGCCCACATCAAACTGCTGATCGACAAGAATGGACACTAACTGGTCTGAAATTGATGGACTTTGCTAACAATAGGCAATCAGTATTCTAAACTCTTAAGCTCCCACTGCTATGGCGGTAGGGGGTTTATTTATTTTGAAACTACATGTAAGTTGGTTTTGGCTGTAACAATTTTTTAATATATTTATTTTTTTCATTTTAGTAACCGAGGTTCAGGAAATACAAGATTTCAACTTGTTAATGCTGGAAGATGGGGATGGCAAGGAAATAAATGTCACAGAAACCATCCTGTGGGTGTTCAGTCATTGTTCTCTGTCTCTTCAGTCTTTTACTGACCTTCTGGAGAATTATATGGATCAAGAGCAACTTTGGGATTCTTTATGTAACCAAACAGGTACAAGGATACATTTTCTATGATCTGATACATACAATATTTTTTTTCTTCAGAAAATGTTTTATTCATTGAGTAAGTGCAGTGCTTGGACCGCAGGCCCTTGAATTCAGGCGGCTTTCATTACTGAATGCTTTAGTGCATGCGAGGAAGGATTACTAGCCAGCATCAGAGTGTTTTTGTGGGGGGAATAAGCGCGTACTGTGCTCCCACCCCTAAGATGAAGGCAGCAGTTGCCTTTTCCTATGTGATGTCTATACGGCAGCCCCAGTATCTTCTGTCATGTTTATGCACCAATCTGTGGCTTCTATGTGATGTCTGCATAGCAGCACCAGTGTTTCCTATGTCATGTCTATACACCAGTGTCTCCTATGTGATATCTATGCAACAGTCCCAGTGTCTCCAATGTAATGTTTATACACCAGTCTCAGTGTCTCCTGTATATACAACAGCCCAGTGTATCCTAGGTGATATATAAACATCAGTGTCAATGTATCCTATATGATGTACAGTGGGGGTAAAAAAGTATTTGATTCCTTGCTGATTTTGTAAGTTTGCCCACTGACAAAGTCTATAATTTTAAGGGTAGGTTAATTTTTACATTGAGAGATAGCATATCAAAAATAAAATCCAGAAAATCACATTGTATAAATGTATTTGCATTTTGCAGTAAGAAATAAGTATTTGATCCCTCTGGCAAACAAGACTTAATACTTGGTGGTAAAACCCTTGTTGGCAAGCACAGCAGTCAGACATTTTTTGTAGTTGATGATGAGATTTGCGCACATGTCAGGAGGAATTTTGGTTCACTCCTTTTTTCAGATCATCTCTAAATCATTAAGATTTTGAGGCTGTCGCTTGGCAACTCGGAGCTTCATCTCCCTCCATAAGTTTTCGATGGCATAAAGGTCTGGAGAACGACTAGGCCACTCCATGACCTTAATGTGCTCCTTATTGAGCCTCTCCTTTGTTGCCTTGGCTGTATGTTCTGGGTCATTGTCTTGCTGGAAGACCCAGCCACAACCATTTTTGATGTCCTGGCGGAGGGAAGGAGGTTGCGGTGAAGTAGTCCTGTGCCCTTAGAAGAGAAACATACACAAAACATAATGTTTCCACCTCCATGCTTGACAGTGGGGATGGTGTTCTTTGGGTCATAGGCAGTATTTCTCTTCCTCCAAACACAACAAGTTGAGTTAATGCCAAAGATCTCAATTTTTGTCTCATCTGACCACAGCACCTTCTCCCAGTCACTCACAGAATCATCCAGGTGTTCATTGGCAAACTTCAGATGGGCCTGCACATGTGCCTTCTAGAGCAGGGGGACCTTGCGGGTACTGCAGGATTTTAAACCTTTACGTCATAATGTGTTACCAATGGCTTTCTTGGTGACTGTAGTCCCTGCTGCCTTGAGATCATTAACAAGTTCCCCCATGTAGTTTTAGGCTGATCTCCCACCTTCCTCGTAATCAAGGATACCCCATGAGGTAACATTTTGCATGGAGCACCAGATTGATGTCGATTGACAGTCATTTTGTATTTCTTCCATTTTCTTACTATTGCACCAACAGTTGCTTCCGTCTCACCCAGCATCTCACTTATGATTTTGTAGGCCATTCCAGCTTTGTGCAGGTCTATGATCTTTTTCCTGACATCCTTAGAAAGCTCTTTGGTCTTGCCCATGTTGTACGTGTTAGAGTCTGACTGATTAATGGAGTCTGTGGACAGGAGTCTTTTATAAAGGTGACTATGTAAGCAGTTGTGTTTAACCCCTTTCTGCCATCGGACAGAATAGTACTCTGTCTCTCGCCCGAGTCTCTCGCATCAACACCTGGGACTGCCGCCAGCGCTCGGGACCGGAAAAAACGCATCAAAAACGCAGGTGACCTCAGATGCAGATTTTACTTGCGTCAAATCCTGAGCAAATAATGAGCCATTCCTGACCATGGAAATATACCCTAACCGTTATCTGTGTCTTAGTAGAAGCAGCAAGAGCTAAAGTCTGATCCCTGTCCTTAACCATTTAAATGCTGCTGTCGATCTGTGACCGTAGCATCTAAATAGAGCAATCACGGGACACTCTGGTTACCATGTCAACTGGGGGCCTGCTAATGACCCACCTTGTTGCCATCTTGGTACTCCTTTCAAGTTTAAATACAGACTGAGACTTTAGTATTGCAGATCATGGGTACAAGTTTTTAGGGACTAAAAAAAATAAAAATATTTAAAAAAAATAAAGAAAAAATAAAAAATTTCTAACTACCCGCTGTTTTACTTATTAAAAATAAAAAAAAAGTCCATTTAATTTCTCTGCATCTGTAGAAGTTTAATCCAGCAAAATAGAAAGTTATACAACAGATACAGAAAACACCATAAAGAGAAAAAGAAATGAAAACTCCAGAATTGCGTGTTTTTTAGCCACCATACCTCCCTAAAAAATGCAATAAAGATCAATCAAAACATCATCTGTACACCATTTTGTTTTTAATAAAAGTCAGTTCACCACGCAAATAACAAGCCCTTGCACAGCTCAATTGACACAAAGTAAAAACGTTAGAAGTCTAAAAAATGGATATACAAAACAAATTATTTTATTTTTTTACAAATTTCTGAATTTTTTGTATTGCTGTAATCGTACTGACTTGGAGAATAAAGTTTCTAGGTCATTTTTATCTCAGCCATGATGAAGATCTTTTAGATCTAAACGCGTAGCTATTAGCAGGTTTTTGTCGCTGTTCACATTCCCTTTTGTGCAGGGATGATTTTTAAGGATATGGATCAATAAAGGATTTTTAATCGGAAAGGAGCTGGAACAATCTTCACATTTCTTACGTCTTCAGCTGTTGCTACATCTGGGTCAGGACGGGTTCACGTGCTCCTGTGGTCTGTTCGTGAGCTGACTGGGCCCTCGGCCCCTGTATTTTTCTATTGATATTTTTATCATACAGCCAAAGCTATCAAAACAAAACCCAAAAAACAATAGTGAAGTTGGATTTTTGTTTCACCATTTTGCCATTCAAAATTACAACTCATCTCACAAAAAAACAAGCCCTCATGCCGTTAGGTCGAAGAGCAAGTAAGAGAATTGGCTCTTGGAAAAATACAATCGTATAAACAAGAATTGGAAGGCAAAGGGGTTGAAATGAAACAGATTAATCAAACAGCACGAGCCGTTTTGATAAATTTGGCGCAGTTCATGACTGCGTAGTCTAAGTTTGCACTCTCAGAATTAAACAGTTTGATAAATCTGCCCCTTTGTGTTAAGCAGTGATATTGCACCTCTTACATTTTTGTCAAGTGGCACAAGTTTCCCATTCTCCAACGACACATAAGTCCTAGTACAATTGAGAGGATTTGTTAAAATGACCAGCATTTCCATCTGCATGTAACACACATGCCAGAAACAAGTCCTTCAGAGATGTAGAGTTGAGATACAACAGCTGTCACAAAACTCGAAAATGCAAAACGGCACAACTCCAGTTTACTAGGAGTCAAACACGGGGCTCGATGAGATGGGAGAACATAAAACACAGTCTAATTTACAAGAGATGCAAACCCAGATGGCTTGCAGTGTGTTAACTTTAGCAGAAAGCATGCTGTTACATGTCAGTCCTTCAGTTCAGTATTTTAATTGGCATTTAAACAGTGTATGTTGTCAGCTATGCCATGGTGCATAATCTATAGGGGGGTGTATATGTATAGTAGACTAAGAAAACAAAAACAGCAATTAGATTGCACTTTACCGGCCTGGGAGAGATCAGCTATTTGTGAAGAGAACTCATTGGACATGTTTTCCGTCTGGATGTGACAATCCCATTGCGATTTTGAAATTAATTCAAACTTGAAACTGTGATTTGCTGAATCCGAATCGCTTTATTTATTTGTATAAAATACTTACACTAAAAACTAGATTATACAATGAATAGTGTGTTTTATGCTTTCCTACAGTGATGCAATGATGTCACATACATTCTCATTAGAATACATTCTTTATTCAATCGCTTCATTTTGTTATGTAATCTCTTTCCAGTGAAGCCAGTTTTCACCTTCCAGACCAGGCCACATTTTTTTAATCTGATGAGTCAGTTTAGTTAGAAATATCATTGGCATGCTTCTGCATATCCCAAAAGGGATTTTGGTACAAGGCATAAGCAGGATTGAACCCTTAATCCCATATGACGTATTATCCCGTCGAGGTGACCTGGGACTTAATTCCCAGTGATGGGATAGTGCGTCATAGTCGATCGTCCGATCGCCGCCGGGTGTCAGCTAATTATTACAGCTGACATCTGCCACTATGTGCGAGGAGCGGTCACTGACCGTTCCCGGCACATTAGCTGTTGTGAATTCCGCTCTTGGGCTCCCTCCGGTGGTTGTAAGTGGCACTTTTGTGAGTTCTGCTCTTGGGCTCCCTCCGGTGGTTTTAAGTGGAACTGATGCTCCTTGGATTTAGCAGTCAGCAGCTGCTTCCACTGATCGTCTATTCTGGCTCGGCTATTTATCCTGGCTCTATCCTTCAGACAGTGCCAGTTGTCAATGGTTCCTGGTTGGATTCACATCTCTCTTGGATTTCCCTGATATTCTGACCAGTTCAGCAAAGATAAGTCCTTGCTTTGTTCTTTTGCAGTCCATTTGTTGTGGACTTAATCGTTCAGCACATTTTATGTTTTTTTTTTAGTCCAGCTTGTCAGCATGGATTTATTCAGTTAAGCTGGAAGCTCTGGGAAGCAGATTTCCCCTCCACACCTTTAGTCAGGTGTGGAGATTTTTGTAAACTCTGTGGTGGATTTTTGTAGTATTTTAATACTGACCGCACAGTATTCTGTCCTGTCTTATCTATCTAGCTAGATTGGCCTCCTTTGCTATATCCTGGTTTCATTCTGTGTATGTCATTTCCCTCTCCACTCACAGTCAATATTTGTGGGGGGCTGCCTATCCTTTGGGGATTTTCTCTGAGGCAAGATAGCTTTCCTGATTCTATCTTTAGGGGTATTTAGTCCTCCGGCTGTGACGAGGTGTCTAGGGAGTGACAGGAACATCCCACGGCTACTTCTAGTGTTGTGTTAAGTTCAGAGTCTGCGGTCAGTAAAGGTACCACCTCCTCCAGAGCACGTCCCATGTTGCTCCTAAACCACCAGATCATAACAATTAGCCCCCGGCACACTGAGATCAATAATCATGCTTCACAGGGAAACATCGCCCAGGGAGGGGGCTCCCTGCGCACTTCCCTGAGGCCCTCAGAGCAACACGATGTGATCGCTTTGCTGCAGGGAGGAGGAGGGTCTCCTACCTCCTCCCTGCAGGCCCCGGACCCAAAATGGCCACGGGGGGCCTTCCGGGTCCTGCAGGGAGGTGGCTCTCAAGCGCCTGCTCAGAGCAGGTGCTGGGAAGCCTTCCTGCAGTGCCTGTCAGATTGCTTATCTGACACAGTGCACTGCAAAGTGTCAGGTCAGCGATCTGTTACTATACAGTGATGTCCCCCCTGGGGAATGTAAAAAAAAAAAAAAATACATGTGTAAAAAAAAAAAAAAATTCCTAAATAAAGAAAAAAAAATATATTGTTCCAATTAATAAATTTCTTTATCTAAATAAAAAAAACAATAAAAGTACACATATTTAGTATCACCACGTCCGTAACGACCCGATCTATAAAACTGTCCCTCTGGTTAACCCCTTCAGCGAACAACGTAAGAAAAAAACGAGGCAAAAAACAACGCTTTATTATCATACCGCCTAACAAAAAGTGGAATAACATGCGAACAAAAAGACGGATATAAATAACCATGGTACCGCTGAAAACGTCATCTTGTCCTGCAAAAAACGAGCTGCCATACAGCATCATCAGAGAAAAAATAAAAAAGTTATAGTTCATAGAATAAAGCGATGCAAAAATAATTATTTTTTATATAAAATAGTTTTTATCGTATAAAAGTGCCAAAACATTAAAAATATATATATAAATGAGGTATCGCTGGAATTGTACTGACCCCAAGAATAAACCTGCTTTATCAATTTTACCAAACGTGGAACGGTATAAACGCCCCCCCCCAAAAAAAAAAAGAAATTCATGAATAGCTGGTTTTTGGTCATTCTGCCTCACAAAAATCGGAATAAAAAGCAATCAAAAAATGTCACGTGCCTGAAAATGGTACCAATAAAAACGTCAACTTGTCCCGCAAAAAACAAGACCTCCCATGATTCTGTGGACCAAAATATGGAAAAATTATAGCTCTCAAAATGTGGAGACGCAAAAACTATTTTTTGCAATAAAAAACGTCTTTTAGTGTGTGACGGCTGCCAATCATAAAAATCCACTAAAAAACACTCTATAAAAGTAAATCAAACCCCCTCTTCATCACCCCCTTAGTTAGGGAAAAATAATAACATTTTTAAAAAATTTATTTATTTCCATTTTCCCATTAGGGTTAGGGTTGGGGCTAAAGTTAGGGTTGGGGTTAGGGCTAAAGTTAGGGTTAGAGTTGGGGCTAAGGTTAGGGCTAAAGTTAGGGATGGGGCTAAAGTTAGGGTTTGGATTACATTTACGGTTCTAATTAGGGTTGGGATTAGGGTTAGGGGTGTGGTTAGAGTTATGGTTGGGATTAGGGTTTAGGGGGGGGTGTTGGAGTTAGGGGTGTGGTTAGGGTTGGGATTAGGGTTAGGGGTGTGGTTGGGATTAGGACTAGGGGCATGTTCGGGTTAGGGTTAGGGTTTCAGTTAGAATTCGGGGGTTTCCACTGTTTAGGCACATCAGGGTCTCTCCAAACGCAGCCAATTCTGCGTTGGAAAAGTAAAACAGTGGTCCTTCCCTTCCGAGCTCTCCCATGCACCCAAACAGGGGTTATATGGGGTGTCAGCGTACTCAGAACAAATTGGACAACAACTTTGGGGGCCAATTTCTCCTAAAAAAATAATTTTTGTGGAAAAAAAAAAGATTTTCCATTTTCACGGCTCTGCGTTATAAACTGTAGTGAAACACTTGGGGGTTCAAAGTTCTCATAACACATCTAGATAAGTTCCTTGGGGAATCTAGTTTCCAATATGGGGTCACTTGTGGGGGGTTTCTACTGTTTAGGTACATCAGGGACTCTGCAAATGCAACGTGACTCCTGCAGACCAATCCATCTAAGTCTGCATTCCAAATGTTCTCCTTCCCTTCCGAGCTCTGCCATGCACCCAAACAGTGGTTCCCCCCACATACGGAGTATCAGCCTACTCTTGGGGGTCCACAGTTCTCACAACACATCTAGATAAGTTCCTTAGGGGGTCTACTTTCCAAAATGGTGTCACTTGTGGGGGGTTTCAATGTTTAGGCACATCAGGGGCTCTCCAAACGTGACATGGCATCCCATCTCAATTCCAGTCAATTTTGCACTGAAAAGTCAAATGGCGCTCCTTCCCTTCCGAGCTCTGCCATGCGCCCAAACAGTGGTTTATCCCCACATATGGGGTATCGGCATACTCAGGACAAATTGCACAAAAACTTTTGGGGTCCAATTTCTCCTGTTACCCTTGGTAAAATAAAACAAATTGGAGCTGAAGTAAATTTTGTGTGAAAAAAAGTTAAATGTTCATTTTTATTTAAACATTCCAAAAATTCCTGTGAAACACCTGAAGGGTTAATAAACTTCTTGAATGTGGTTTTGAGCACCTTGAGGGGTGCAGTTTTTAGAATAGTGCCACACTTGGTTATTTTCTATCATGTAGACCCCTCAAAGTGACTTCAAATGTGATGTGGTCCCTAAAAAAAAATGGTGTTATAAAAATGAGAAATTGCTGGTCAACTTTTAACCCTTATAACTCCCTAACGAAAAAAAAAATGGTTCCAAAATTGTGCTGATGTAAAGTAGACATGTGGGAAATTTTGCTTATTAAGTATTTTGTGTGACATATCTCTGTGATTTAAGGGCATCAAAATTAAGTTGGAAAATTTTCAAAATTTTTGCCATATTTCTGTTTTTTTTCACAAATAAACGCAAGTAATATCAAATAAATTTTACTACTATCATGAAGTACAATATGTCACGAGAAAACACTGTCAGAATCATCAGGATTCGTTGAAGCGTTCCAGAGTTATAACCTCATAAAGGGACAGTGGTCAGAATTGTAAAAATTGGCTCAGTCATTAACGTGCAACCACCCTTGGGCGTTAAGGGGTTAAGGTGACACTGCCCAAAGGATTTTTAAAGGTAAAAAATGTTTATAAGTAAATACATGATACATTTTTCGGTGTTGGTCCTACTCGGGCATATCAGAGGAAGGAGTTATGTATTGTTTTGCATCAGACCTGTCAGGATTACATTGACTGGAGGCCTTTTGGACCTTGCAGGGCCTAACAGTCTGCTATATCTGGCAAATTCAGAGGTCTTGGCAACCATTGGCACTCTGTGATTGCATCATGGAGCTAAAGAGGGACCCCCCTAACTTATATAACCATCTGGCCAAACTGCCAGGTATGTTGCTGACACTGGCCCTGGCTGTTGGAGCAAGATCTTGGTTGTCAGTTAAGCCCAGCTCCTTCAGTGATCATGCGGGGTACAACTCTCATGCTCGTAAGATCACCTATATGCATTCATACATCCATTTTGCAGAAGCTTCTTCAGTACATTTAATATTGGGGAGCAGTAAAAGCTATTGCCTCAGATATTACATTTTAGCTTCCTAGTTTAGTTGCATAAATATGTAACCTAAAGAGTAGGTATCCTGTGGTGTTAAACAGGTAGTTCACCCCTTAAATAAATAAAAAAAAACTTGCTGAAATAATGAAATACCTATCTACTTTTTCGGCGGCACTAATCTGATTTCACGTCTGCCTATATACTTCCTGTCCTGGTCAGATCAAACTGTGACAGCTGCACCCTATCATTGGCTAAGGCAGTGACGCGTTACTCACCTCTATAAAGAAAATGAGGAATATCCAATTATTTATTTATTTTTTTTTTTTGTGGGCGTAGTAATTAGATAAACCCACCATATAAATGTAGAAGAAAAGTATTTACAAAAAACGGTTTTACATACTGTGTAATTTTTTTTATGGATGATGGATTTCATTTAAAGATTTTAAGTTGCAACAAAAATAATTATATTTTTTGTTCACATATATAACAGATTTCATGCACGTTTTGCAGATTTCCTTTTTAAGTCTTTTGTTCTTTTTTTTTTTTTTTAGAAAACTATACTTTGTCTTGGAGTAATACATTATATGTTCCTATGTATATCCCTGAAAATAATTATAGTCTCCATTTCACATGTATTTCCAGTTACTTAATGCATAAATAGTGTCTATAAGATTTGGATTAACTCAATTCTTATCTTCTTGCTAGTACAAATCTGCCAAAACACAGTGCTCAAATATTTGAGAAGAACCTTAATAAGATCGGTGAGAGGCTTGGTGAACCAGGTTACCTCATTCGTCAGTTCCAATGAGTCCATCAATCATTCCTTCACCAGTTCACGTATTCATAGTTTTCCTGATACCTTACTTAAAGCCTTACCAGAAAAATGGAGCTTTACCAACTTAAGAGAGACCAAAAAAATTCAGAAAGGTGAGTACCTGCATCATACTTGGTACTTGTGATACTGGTTTTGCTCTTCCTGCCTCTCAAAGTTGAGAATTATGATCATTTTTTTGTTTTGAAGGAACTCTAAATCTAGAAGGGAATGAGTAGAGTAAACTGGAAGTATAGTTGTCCTCAATGTTTGCTAGTCTGCATCATTTTCTGCACTAAATCCTATGACAGGAAGCAAGAATCTTTCAAAGAACAGAGATTAGCCTGCTGGTGATTAGGGTTGAGCGAAACGGGTCGTTCATTTTCATAAGTCGCCGACTTTTGGCAAAGTCGGCGTCTCATGAAACCCGACCCGATCCCTGTGTGGGGTCGGCCATGCGGTACGCGATCTTGGCGCCAAAGTCGCGTTTCGTATGACGCGATTAGCGCCATTTTTTTTTCAGCCAATGAATGAGCGTGGGCAGAGTGATGACATAGGAGTTAGGGGAGTGAACGCTTATCGTCATGTTATCGCTTTTGCGCAGTAGCGATTTGGAATGTGCAAATCGAAATTATCTGTTCTGAGAGAGAGAGAGAGAGAGATCTTCACTGGGTTTCCTGTTTCGGCCGATTTCACTCGACTTTTAAGACAGTCGGGTTTCACAAAACCCGACTCGACCCTAACAAACTAAAGGTCGCTCAACCCTACTGGTGATCTATTTACTGGTGATCTATTGAATTCATGTCCGGTGGCCAACTGAAACTACTCCCCTTGTGCCAAGCGTAGGTTTGTAAGCATTTGTCCTATGGTGCACAGGGAGACTTCTGCTGCAGACAGTTCACCTACATCCACACACGGAATAGTGAGCAGAAAAAGGGGTCATGGTTAATCTCTTGAAACACACAGAGAAGCTTTGAACTTATTGAAAGGAGGATGGTTTGGTCAGTTTATCCAAAACAGCAAACAGATAATTATAAGTTCAGACAATGAGAAATAAAGCTTGGTATGTTGTTAGGACATGTCATCAGCCAATAAGTATTGATATTCATTTTGCCCCAGTACTTTACGGAGCCCAGCATTTTTCACAGTTTTTTCTCAATATTATTGATTTTCTGTATTTGCCCTTCTTTTAAATAATTTGTTTCTGGTAAATTGCACCTGCCTTCACCATAGACTGTAACTAGTATTTAAAGCAAACAGGCTGAAACACTGAAATACTATATCCTAAAATATACTGTATTTCCGAGCAGGATTCATTCTTCATGCTGTGCAGATAAAGTAGTTAAAAGGATTATTCCAGGATTAGAAAAGTAGCACCACACCTGCCCATCAGCCATGTTAGATATGACAGCTGTGCTCTAACGAAGTAATCAAAGGAGTTTTCTCAAAATCACATCTTATTCTTTTAATGTTGGATAACTTCCTGATTGCCGGGAGTCACTGTCTATGCCATAGAGTCTATGGGATTGTCAGAGAAAGCCAAATATAGCACTTGACTATTTCCGGCAGCCCCTTTTTTTTTTTTAACTGTTTATTTTTTAAAGATTTTCCTGTTTCTCATACAAATAATATTATAAACATAAGTATAGTTGTAGCGAAACAATGCAAAACATTTTAGATGTTTCTTCCAGTGGCACAGTGCGCAGCACTGCTGCTCCTACTAAACTTAGGGCAAACATCTAATGCATCATCTAAGAGTAGGGATGGGATAGGGAAAAAGTCAGGGAGGGGAAAAGACACAGAAAGAAAGAAAAAAGGCACGTAACATCAGTTGGTTAGCTTAGTTACATAGTCATCTCATGGAGCCCAGATGCGATTGAACAAATCAAGTTGATTATTAATACAGGCCGAAAGATTCTCCATACGTCTCATTTCTTTAATCTTCATCCGGAGTTTTTTCATAGTGGGAGTTGATCTTTTCTTCCAGTACGAGGCTAATAGACACTTCTCCGATGTTAGGATATGGAGGAGCAGCCCGGCAGGGCCCTTTGTCATGGGCACGGGGGGAACATTAAGCAAAAAATTCACAGGATCCAGAGGAATCTCTACATCTGACACCTGATAAATCAACCCCTGTACTCTCTTCCATACTGGGGATATATAAATCCTATAGAGAAACTACGGAGTATAAATACCCAATGAATCATAAGTAAAAAATTAGCAAATTTTATTAAGCATAATTAAATCACATATATTACAAACATAACAGACAAAGTGTACGTATAATGCATGTGCGGCGGACAGAACACACCACAGGTATCACCTGGGGTATAAAGAAGGCAAACACAGCTACCTACTCTAGGCCTATTGATAGTTCAATGGAGCATGTTACATGGTTTAAAGTGCATAGTGCTACCAACAAAACGGCATGTGCCACTCCTTTCATTAATATCACTGCTCTAAAGCCAGCAGTAGGAATAAGTGCTAATCAAATATCGTTGCCAATCTTACCCCAATCTCATTGGTGTCAGTGTGTGTCCGGCGGCCCCGACGCGCGTTTCGCGTGAGCTTCCTCGGGGGGACGTGATTGTGTGTCTATCATGGACTGCCTTTTATGGAACACCTACAGCTGTTGCGGCCATAGCGTTATTTGATTGGCGCATGCGCACCGTTACCTCCGGGACGCCGCACCCATCATCCCCGGCGCTCACGGCGCTGCGAACAGGCAGAGGAAAATCCTCAAGACGTCGTTTCCTGTTCCGCCGCTGGGGAGCGCAGGTGGATGATGGTCGGCAGACCAGAGTGCGGCGCGCATGCGCGCATACACCAGCGGCCATTTTACCCACGGGAAGAGCTAAGGGCAACCAAGACACGTAACGTATTATTAGTAATGGCAGTGAAACTAAAGTGACCGTGCCAAATAGATGAAGAAAATAATAAAAATTTTTATTATTTTCTTCATCTATTTGAGATTGGGGTAAGATTGGCAACGATATTTGATTAGCACTTATTCCTACTGCTGGCTTTAGAGCAGTGATATTAATGAAAGGAGTGGCACATGCCGTTTTGTTGGTAGCACTATGCACTTTAAACCATGTAACATGCATTATACGTACACTTTGTCTGTTATGTTTGTAATATATGTGATTTAATTATGCTTAATAAAATTTGCTAATTTTTTACTTATGATTCATTGGGTATTTATACTCCGTAGTTTCTCTATAGGATTTATGTATTAGTGGAGTTTCCCTGTTATCCTTTATGTCTTTTGCGGAGCTTACTTCCGTACGGAGCTCTGCAAATGACATGCATCAGTGGTTGTTGTATTCATACTGGGGATATAGTCTGGCAATCCCAGAATATATGTGGCAATGAGCCCACAGCCCCCAGGCATCTCCAGCATTTATCCGACGTGGCAGGGTAAATATTATGGAAAACCTCCGGCGTATAATACCAATGCATCAGTATCTTGTACTGATTTTCCTTTTGTGTTACGTATGGTGACGATTTAGCTGCCTTAGACCATATGACCTGCCAGATAGGAAGCTGAGGTTCCCTCCCCAGGTATCTCTCCCACTTTATCATGTAAGCATGTTTAGGAGGGGGGTTTGACAGCGGAGTGAACAGTATACTATAAATGTCTGTGATCAAACCCTTTGTAGAGGGATTCCCTTTACAGAGTCGCTCAAAGGGAGTGGGGGTGGAGAACATTGTGTTTTTATATAAAGTTAAGGCCAGGTGGTGGATTTGTAAGTATGAGAAGTAGGTCCTAAGTGGGAGTTTAAACCGCTCTCTAAGAGTCTGAAAAGGAAGAATATTTCTATTAAAGGGGTCTACAATATCCACGTAATAAAATAATTGTGCTGTGGTTCTGTCATAGCTGCAGTAAGACTATCAGGTATGGAGGGTGTAAAAAGGAAGGAGATCATAGGGTACTTGGGGGAGATCAATGGAAAGGCCTTGCTGCTTATCCTCCAAATTTTCATTGTAAATGCCATAGAGCCCAGCAGAGGCATTGAGGGGCATGTACTTCCTGCAGCCCTTTTGATAGTGAATGGAGCGGAGGCTGAGCATGTGACCCTTGACTCCATTGGTTCTATTCTCAGGACCACCAGGGTTAAAGTAGTCGTAACCCCATGATTATCAAGTTATTCCCTTTAGTATGTATTATATATAGGAGATAAGTAATTTTGGAAAAAAACCTTTTAAGGCTGACCTGTAATAGCATAAACAAAGTAACATTGTTTTAGGAAGAAAAATGTTATATAGTATATGTGCGTTTTAATCCTGTTAAACAGATTTAATACAAAACATACAATATTCTATTTTTGGTAATGTTACTCTACAGATCTCCTCAGTATTTGATGGCCCATACTTCTACCAGCTCTTAATTGAGGGAATATTAGAGTGTTAGCTATAGAAACTAAGGTCAGTTTATATTTGAAGTCAACAGGCCTACAAGTATAATTTTCAGAAAGCCTATAACTTGCAACCAAAGGGAAATTATACAGACATCATATGCAATATAGCACTTCCGATATTTCAGGGGTTACCGGGCATCAACGAAAATTGTCGATGGGGCAAATTGTATAAAATAATAAAGAAAGCATTAATCACTGGTTTTATCTCATGTTTCTCCAGTGGCTCTGCTCTGGTGCTCAGGGCCTTTCACTGGTTTGCAGGTGTCTCATTGACATAAGTGACCACTGCGGCCAATAACTGGCCACAGTGGTCAAACCCATTACAGATCATTCAGAGTTGAATGTAGATAAAACATACACCTAGATATTGGGCAATATTTGCCTAAAATTCCTCAAATGTATATTTCTGAGTTATCAGAACATGGCAGCAAAATATTATTTTTTTTTTCTTTTTCCTTTTCAAGACATTACAAGATTGACAGCTGAAGCAGTCTCCATTGTGATCAGCAAGCTACCTTCAGTAATTGCATGCCTGCCTCCCCCAATAAAGTACTTCTACTCATTCTCGGAAAGAAAATTATCAGAACAGTACTCGGTATGTAAAGATTCGGGTATAGTTGTATGGAACTTAATTGGTATTATTTGTCACATACTAGAAGATGGAAATGTCATAGAACAAATGACAGGTAGCACCTTGTCTTGTTGGAGTAATGAGAGGCTTGCTACTGTGTGCCGATGCTTAGAGAAGACCATTGGATTAAAGGCCATGGACCTCAAGGATGATGCACAAAGTGTATTGGAAGACATCGAAAGACTCCGACCAAAGTGGATTGAGAATCAGCTAAGAAAAGCCAAAGTTCTGAGCTCAGTAAGGTAAGAGACTATTATACAAATAGTATACACATCTATATCTACTGAAAGGAGAGCTTCCCTAGAGCAGTTCTTCCATTATATAATGGAATGTATAAAAGGTTATGCAGGCTTACTAGAAAATGGTGCAATGCATTCTTTTCAGCCATGTGGCCTATCGCAGATATTTTGAAACTTGTACTATAAGTGTTGGATTAGATACTGCCTGGTCTTCTAATAATGTAGGTCTCTATTGTCTGGCAGTTCTGTCGAGATTCTACTCAATTTGTTGGCTTCAGGGTAACTTGTTGGTCAGTAAGGTGGATAATTATAGTAGCAGCCCGTCATAGTGTATGAGACATATGTGTGTGTATATAAATATATATAGTGTAGATAGATAGATAAGTCTTCATCTAGTGTGTACTGATGCAAAAGAAGGCAAAGATGCTCTGTAATATCTCGTGAAAAACACTTCTCTATATTACCGTGCCTGCACGTTCTGGTCCTGTTAGATCAGAGTAGGATTGTTGATCTATAAGTCTCGGGAGTACTACACTGCCAGTAATGTGTAGAATTTAGATTGACTACCTATTTGGCGGTCCGTTAGATTTTGCCATGTGATGGCTCTGCAATACCAGTTTAGCTCAAAATTTTGTGAGGATCTCCCACTGTTGAGTTTCATTTTAATCTCCATTCATCCTCTAACATGTGACTTTTGAGATTTTCAGTTCACACAAAATTTGCATTTTTGCCTTTATGATTAAGCAATCGCCCAATGTGTAATTTGGTTTGGGATTCTGCAAAATTTTAAGATTTGTAGAAGGATTTGTTCTTGGATAAATTCTTAGGATTTGTACAACCCTGTCCTATTTCCATGTCATTTTGAGCACTATTCAAAAAGTGAAAATTTGACTAAAATCTCATTTGTAATAAAAGACTTTTAATGTGGCTTGGAGTGAGGAAGGCGCTAGCCGATTTCTGTTCCTTTGACTTAACACATTTTGAAATCGGAAGATGAAGATGAGCACCGAACAATATCACTTCAGAATTTCAACTAACCCCTAATTTTAAAATTGCTGAGAAAAGCATCTCCTGCAGGTAGATCCATGGAAGTGGAGCTTCCCTTAAAACTAGACTTCCATTAATTTGCCTATTCTCTCATTCCTCTCAATTATATTTCTGTGTAACAATCATAATGTTACACTCCTTGAGGTTGAAAAAGGAATTTTTAATTAAAATTGTGTCAATCATCTCGTAATATGTAGGGAATATAGATAGGTTCTATTTAAACAAAAAAAACAACAACTTTTTTTATGGGTTTCTAAAAGTCCAGAAAGAAATAGAAACCTGTACCTACAAATTTGCCAAGTAAACATTGAGTAATCAGTCAAATTAGATACAAATGTTCATTAGTGTTGCATCATGGTGAGTTCACAAATTTTGGAAATATAAAAGAGAAATTACATAAGAAATTTTAATATGAATGGAGTTGTTCCCTACTTTAAAAGTTCATCTTCATAATCCCAGTGTGGGATAATAAATAAAAAACACCTATAATCACCTTCCAGACCTGCACCTGTCCTTATTCCTTAGTACTGTATTCTCTCTGTCTCCTGGCATCACCCGGGGCATTACATGACCACTGCAGCCAATCAGCCGCCTATAATCCGCTTCAGGCTTTACTTTTTGACCAAAGAGGAAACCAGCTCTGGGGCAGAGTGCAAGGGTGAAGGAGTGGTGCCAGTATAGGAGGTGAGTATAGGTATTTTTGTTTATTTATTTCCTTACACGGGGCCCATAGAGGATAATTTTTAAAGTAGGGGACCATCCCTTTAATTAAATTACTTATCTAATTTTTTGTTTCCAATTGTACAATGCAGAGCTAATGTACATTTGTGTCTAATATGATTTGTAGTCTGCACATATGTGCGTAACCTAGGTATATACAGTGCCTTGCGAAAGTATTCGGCTCCCTGGAACTTTTCAACCTTTTCCCACATATCATGCTTCAAACATAAAGATACCAAATGTAAATTTTTGGTGAAGAATCAACAAGTGGAACACAATTGTGAAGTTGAATGAAATTTATTGGCTATTTTAAATTTTCTTGGAAATTCAAAAACTGAAAAGTGTGGCGTGCAATATTATTCAGCCCCTTTAACTTAATACTTTGTTGCGCCACCTTTTGCTGTGATTACAGCTACAAGTCTCTTGGGGTATGTCTCTATCAGTTTTGTACATCGAGAGACTGAAATTCTTGCCCATTCTTCCTTGGCAAACAGCTCGAGCTCAGTGAGGTTTGATGGAGATCGTTTGTGAACAGCAGTTTTCAGCTCTTTCCACAGATTCTTGATTGGATTGAGGTCTGGACTTTGAATTGGCCATTCTAACACCTGGATGCGTTTATTTGTGAACCATTCCATTTTTGCTTTATGTTTGGGATCATTGTCTTGTTGGAAGACAAATCTCCATCCCAGTCTCAGGTCTTTTGCAGACTCCAACAGGTTTTCTTCAAGAATGGTCCTGTATTTGGCTCCATCCATCTTCCCATCAATGTTTAACCATCTTCCCTGTCCCTGCTGAAGAAAAGCAGGCCCAAACCATGATGCTGCCACCACCATGTTTGACAGTGGGGATGGTGTGTTCAGGGTGATGAGCTGTGTTGCCTTTACGCCAAACATATCATTTGGCATTGTTGCCAAAAAGTTCGATTTTGGTTTCACCTGACCAGAGCACCTTATTCCACATATTTGGTGTGTCTCCTAGGTGGCTTGTTGCAAACTTTAAATTACACATTTTATGGATATCTTTGAGAAATGGCTTTCTTCTTGCCACTCTTCCATAAAGGCCAGATTTGTGCAGTGTACGACTGATTGTTGTCCTATGGACAGACTCCCACCTCAGCTGTAGATCTCAGCAGTTCATCCAGAGTGATCATGGGCCTCTTGGCTGCATCTCTGATCAGTCTTCTCCTTGTTTGAGATGAAAGTTTAGAGGGACGGCCTGGTCTTGGTAGATTTGCAGTGGTATGATACTCCTTCCATTTTAATATGATCGCTTGCACAGTGCTCCTTGGTTTTTTTAAAAGTTTTGGAAATCATTTTGTGCCCAAATCCGGCTTTAAACCTCTCCACAACAGTATCACGGACCTACCTGTTGTGTTCCTTGGTCTTCATGACAAACAGAACCCTGAGACTATCACAGTGCAGGTGCATTTATACGGAGACTTGATTACACACAGGTGGATTATATTTATCATCATTAGGCATTTAGGACAACATTGGATCATTCAGAGATCCACAATGAACTTCTGGAGTGAGTTTGCTGCACTGAAAGTAAAGGGTCCGAATAATATTGCACGCCCCACTTTTCAGTTTTTGAATTTCCACTAAAAATTAAAATAACCAATAAATTTCATTCAACTTCACAATTGTGTTCCACTTGTTGATTCTTCACCAAAAATTTACACTTGGTATCTTTATGTTTGAAGCATGATATGTGGGAAAAGGTTGGAAAGTTCCAGGGAGCGAATACTTTCGCAAGGCACTGTATGATGAAATTAGAGATATATGTATCGATGTTTTTTACACTTTTACAAATCCATAGATTCAATGTAATATCTTACTTTTGAAAAGATCATTTCTATATTCTATCTCTGTAACTAGTAATAATACTCCCATATTGTGTTATATAGAACTTCAGGTTAATCCTAATGTGCACGTATGTGGTCATTACAGTAATAATAGTAACTATCGTGATAAATGGTTAAGTTTGCAATCCCATATACTGCAACCACATTTCTACATTTTGTGCTAAAACCCCTATTATCTAGTCTTGTAGAAAATTGGTGCAAGACTAGAAATGCTCTTTTAGAAATACTCTTAAAGGGTAAGTGACATCATGCACGGTCGGCAGGTATCAGTAGATGTGATTAGGGAAGAGCAAAACCTTGGATGTTTGTGTTCTTCCGATTTGACTGAACTTAAGTCCAAAGTTTGGTTCTGGAATCAGAACCCCATAGAAGTTAATGGTGACCCGAACTTTGGTGCTGTAAAATGGTTGTAGCAAGGCCTAGGGGCTGCCAAAGTTTCTCTCTTCTATCTCTTGTCTCGGAACTCCGAACACTAAAATGACTTTCAGGAGAAGTCCTTGTTCGGAGTTAAGCACTGAACACTAGGTGTCCAGTACGAATCCTGAACTTTACAGTTCAGGTTCGCTCATCTCTAGACGTTATGTCACTGTTCCCACTCGCCTCCCGGTGCGGAATGGAGCGGAGCTGGAATAATTCTTTGATTTATAAAAATGTTCTTCCCACTGGATGGTGTGTAATAATAATATAAAATAAAGACCATATTTTGGTTAATCTTTAATATTTCCCATTTTTTACACCTTTTGCATGAATTGTTGTTCAGCACATTGCATTTGTAAACGGTTCCCTTTTATTCCACATGGTCATAAAGATAAAGGACGTATGTGCCGTAAGAGCCTGCGATGGGCACATCAATTATTCTATGCAGCAATAATACAGTATAGTATAATACAATGTTTTCAGATCCTATAGATACGAATACAGACAGACTTAATCAAGTGATGACCTCTGCTGCAAAGTGAATCTTAAGCAGTTTAGATGTGACTTTGACTTCCCCCTGTATAAAGTGGCAGCTGTATGTCCCGCCTGTCTTGTACACTGCCTGAAAACATTACTATTCATTAAAATAACCTTCACTACAAAGTAACACCCAGGCTGTAAACAGTCATCTTGTAGTTTAGAGAACATGCTGCCCAAAAAAAGTGAGGAAACGTCCGTCTTTGCAAAGTAATTTGTGGCGTTGCAGATTATTGTTTTTCATCATGGTGACCCTGACTTGGCTGGCTGGGTGCATATACAGATTAAGATGAATGCAGTTATTCCTTGGCTGAGGTCTGCCTCTTCCAGGGCACATTCTCCCTAATGACATGATTGATAGGCTATACCAAATACAGAGAGGAACTCATTAATCATAGCACTGACTGAATCCAATCATCTGCTTCACCTGCAAAGTGATGGACAGGAAAGGATACAATTCGGGTGATACACTCCTTTGTCAGAGGGCCCTCAACTTTTTCAATGTCATCTTCACGTACACACATAGAAAATCCTCTGATAAAATAAGATGGTTTGTACCAGCCATAAAAAGTAGTATTGAATTGTGCCATAGAAAGGCTTGCGTATTTGCAGAAGCCATAATTTAGATCGGAATGGTTGGCTTAGTATCTAAAAGGTGCAATTAGCCTTTATGATATGTTGTGTTTTAAAATAAAAATTACAGTGTTCTCTTAGTGTTCCCTTTGTTACCACATGTATAACTGAGGTGAAACCATTTATGTTGAGGTTTTATATTGGAGCAAATGTTTATATGGCAAGGAATGCATAGTACACATGGCCTAATACACACCGCACCAGGACAAAACCTGATGAAACCTGATGACTTGTTCTACTTACACTAGTATTAATCCATCAATAGAGTCCATGTAATAGTTCTATATTGTACATTTATTGGCTTCTTGTTCAAGAGAGATAGTAGGGAGGGGGAGTTCATGATAAGGCATCGAATAGCTAAGGTCCATTTTTGTCCATATAGGCTTCATTATACAAACTAACCGAAGAGAGCACAGGTACAGTCATTCTCTTTCTAAAATGTAAAGTTAACCTACAAGTGGTGATTTGGAGATGCATATTAGAGATATCTTGGCTAATTGGTAAGATGGTACTTATTTTACCTGTGTCCTAATGTATGAGAGTCGCTGCCAGACTTGTTTGGCAGCAGCTTATCTCGTCGCCGAATAAAAGGATCGGCAGATGAAATTCAAAATGCCTGAGCCTTCTCTTCCATGTTGCGGAAAAGTCGGGAGGTCCCCATAGACATTACACCATCAGATGATCATGCTGGTATCGGCAGGTTTCGACAGCTTGTATGTGTATGCTGGATTTTATTGTCAAAACACAGAAACCTTGACTGTCTTTGGGGTACTTAAGGATTTATTGCGATGTGTTATCAGAGCTGACATAGCTGTTATAGCTTGTTAAGAGCAGACGCTAAAACTGTAATATAGGATGAACAATTAGAGAAGGAATGCAGGTTTTCTGGACTACCGGGGACACCAGTAATGAATCCAGGAATCGCTGGTGGACGGAGCCAGGAAATTAGGAGAATTTGAATTGGTCAACGCGGTTTATTATCGACTCAACTGTTGTTTGTCCTGAGGAAGAAGTTTATTAACTTTGAAACGCGTCAACAGTAAAAGTTCTCCTGGTTTCCTGGCTCCATCCTCTGGTGATCTCTGGTCTCTTTACTGGTGTTCCCGGCAGCTCAGAAACCCCCCCATTTCTTCACTAATTCTTCTAAGCGTTTTTTTGTGTTATTGTGGTCATACAACCTTTCCAAGTGAGCAGTTCCCTATTTTCTTTCCATGTTCCCTATCAGGATAAGACCCTATTGTGCAATTGTTTTTTCCAGTTTTTTTCTTCAATCATAACTATAGTTTACCCATATCCTAAAACATTTAAGTTCAATCTACACCTTAGGATCTCTTATAGCTCATGATGCCGTTCTATACGACCAGTGCAGGACAGTGGGCACCATTTTCTATCCCCTGATCTTGGTAATCCTAAACTCCAAATATGAATGCAAGGAGTTTAATCTTTTTACATGATTTTTAATATATTAGTCTTTCCAGAATAATTTGTGAGGTCAAACTGCCACCAACTCTGCAACACGTCTGCACATCGGTTTTCCTCCTTTATTCACACTTGTGGCTGTTATTAAAAGACAGCACACTGGTCCATACAAGCCAATGTGACTATTGGCACATATTTATACTGACTGATCAGAGAAAAACTCTGCCTTTCCTACTCTGGTTTGTTTTGCACATGAGGCTCGGCCTTTCAAGTCTATAGAAAATACATGCATGCTCATTGAAGCAGTTATTCTCTAAAGCAAAATTCAACATTCTCACATTAATATAGTCCAAATAGTAGGAGTTTAAAACATTGTATGTGCTGTTACTTTATTTTAATCATTCAAAAGAGCAGTAGTAGCAGATTAGTCATAGGCTGAACAATAAAAATAACTTTCACAACGATTATTGAAAATGAAACACCAATTTCTGTTGTAGAGGAAAAAAAGAAAGAGAACCTCGTTTTACTCTATACATATATACATACATACATTATATATATATATATATATATATATATATATATATATATATATATATATATATATATATATATATATATAAACACGCAGTACAGTGCAAAAGTTTTTTAGGCAGCTGTGTAAAATAAATTCTGCAAAATTGGAATGCTTTAAAAAATAGAAGCGTTTAATACTGTAGTTTGTTTTTGTTTTTTTTCAAACAACCAAGTACAAGGTAAATGAACAAAAGAGAAATCAACATCAGATCCATATTCAGTTTGATCATCCTTCTCCTTCACATAAGCATTGGTTCTAGTTACACTTACACACAGTTTTGAAGATACCCAGCAGGGAGGTAAATCCAAACATCGTGGAGAGCTAACCGCAGATCTTCTATTGAGGTAGGCTTGTGTAAATCCTTCTGTCTCTTCATGTAATCGCGCAGAGACTTGATGTTGAGATCATATTGGTACTTCCAGGACTCCTTGTTCTTCTTACAGCAACTCCTTCTACACAGACTTCACTAGATTGACAGATTGTCAAATGTACTGACTGTTGACTAAAGCCGCTTTGGGCACGCCTCTATGACTGAAACCTGGAGGCTCCTGGGAGGAATAAAGTTTATTTTCTTCCAGTAGCCGAGCTTTCATTATGATGGTCGAACAACATTGAAACGCTATTAACCTGCAGTTTAACCTTTTATCTGCAGATTAATTGCATTTGCGGACATGACAAGTTAAATTTAACAAAGCAGCATTACATCTAATGATTATGTGTAGTATCACATTGCAGCCATAGACCTACTGGAACAAATGTTGCAAATGTTTCCAAAAGTGTAACCGCCACTGTCTTGCAAGGACTGTGACCTGCCATAATGTCACATAATTACTGCAGCAATCATGTGCAATACCTTCTAGAATCATCCTTGTGGCCATTGATTGTCTGGAGCCTTTGGTACCATGATGATTTATTTTGAAATCGCCCCAAAATTATTTTTTTGAGAGTCCCAAAAGCATTGGGTCCTTTGATGGCATTTTTTTCCGGTGTGGACACGAAAAAGGAGACAGCCAATTGAAGCACGCATCCTGCTCAAGACAGCAGTACCTATCTGTCACCTTCGTGGTTCCGTGGACTTGAAAAGAATGGTGCTGCACCAGACATAACATAGACAAGTCTAGATGTACAAGAACGACTTGTGTGTACCAGATAAACTCGTATTCACAGATTTTCACCTATAAAATATACTTTTTTTTTTTACATTTCGATGAGCTAAAATAAATATATAAAGTCCGATATCCATGCGATGAGTGCAGAATGTACATATTGTCTGTTGGCAGGGGCAGCTCTTTATTTTCCTCGCATTTCTTGCAGGCTATGTAAAACATTTTCTCTTTTTCCAGTGATTTTGCGATGCAAGAAGACAGTTCAGTATTAAAAGACCAAGGCAGCAGGCTCGATCTGACTGAGCAGAAAATAAACATGATGGTACTGGATATCTGCCACAAACCAGGTGGCAGCGAGTACCTGAGGCAAATTCATCACATCATCCAGCTCAATGAGGTAAGGAAACTGCCTTTTTGCCGAGCAATTAGGTGTGTATTGGGTTGAGGCAGACTGTGCTGGCAGCTAAGCATTCGTCAAAGACTTGGTAATACTTTTTAAAGTCAATAGCAGATTAGGAAATTCTATGGAAATTGGATTTTTTTACTATTTCAGTTTTTATTCAAAGTTTTGATTGAACATTTGCAATATTGTATAAAAATATTACATAAATTTTATATTAATCCTCAACTGAAATTTAGTGATAAGATATTAAAATAAAGGCCTATAATAAATACATTGGTTGCATTTAAAGGTGACTCAGTGCAAAGATTTTAGTCATTCTTATGTTTTTTCCTTATGCGACGTGACCTTAATCTCTGGGAGGTTCTTATTTTTTCTGTGAAATCTGAATTTTAACGGAAACTTTTCTCATTGGCATGTAGTTCGATCTGCCAACATTAGGTTATAGAACAGGTGAAGCCAAGTATATTAATTATTATTATTAAGTATATTATTGTTTCAGGGAAACCAATTCCTGGAAACCTGATTGTAAAACACTGATCTAGCCTATATCCTTGTAGATGATAACCATAAAGTTGCAATCCATGTGATTAAGCCCTCCTTGCAATTTGGACTTATTAGAAAAAAAATATATTTTTTTTCTGCTGTTTCCAATTATGTCAATACTGTAGTTTTAAAAATTATCAACCCCTTCATGACACGTGTCTTTAGCGATTAGTAGAGCACCCTTTTAGCTGTTATGACCTGCTGCAAATTTAAAACATAGTTAGGCACCTGAGGAACTGCTTCCAATTTACTTATATTTTTGGGTTGTCAAGAGACAGGTCCAAGAAAACCTCAGAGAAAGTCATGCCTGATTTGAAGAAGCTGAAGCTTTGGCGTAATTGAACCTTTCATTATGATAATGATCCCAAGTTTACCTCAAATACCACCAAGGCTTGGTTTCAGAAGAATTCTTTGAAGATTCTATAGTGCCAGTCATACTCACCTGACATGGACCCAAAAGAACATCTTTAGTGCGATTTGAAGAAGGAATTTGCAGCACTCAAACCCAAAGAATATTAGTGAACTGGAGGCAACTGCTCATGAGGAATGGACTAAGATTTCTGAGGAACATTGTATACAGATGATATCTGGTTATGCATCACGTTTGCCCCAGATCATAACTGTCAAAGGTGCTCTACTAAGTGCTAAAATCTAAGGATGCTTGGTGTGAATGAAATTGAATAATTAGGGGACCGAGCTAGTCATTAAAGGTGCCATTTTGGGTTGTATTTAAGAGAAACCACTAGTTACAATACTTGTTTTTATCTATATAAATTGTTTTTATTTAATTGGTTTATTGCTAACAGCAGAAAATATGTACATTGTGTTAATGAATGGAATTTGAGATTTGGGTTAAATAATTGTATTACAATCTGTGCTATTCATATACACTAATGCATGTTTCTTTCTAGGATTATCTATATGAGGTCTTGTCTTCTGAACACTCTGAAAAGAATAAAACTTGTTCCAAGGCGTTTACATTGAGCGTCACTACTGAGGACCAGCTATCAACCTTTAACCCTTTTCAAAAGTTCATGCTGCCAAGTGTGAATGTGCTGAGTGAGGTATGATTATTACTATAATATTACCTATTAGGATACATTTCAGTATCCAAATATTGTGAATCAATTGCCTAAATTCTATAGTATGTAGACGCTCAGACATTATACATGCTTTTTGAACATCTCATTGCAAAATCCATTATTCGCCCTACAATAACATCACTTGTTATAAAGTGATTTATTGTAAGAGTAGCATGATTGTGACAGTAAGTTGTCGAAACTCATTGAGCTCTTCATTGTACTGTCTTCTATTGTTGTCTGTCTGGAGATTGCTTACGATAGTTGTGTACTTAGCTTAGCAATAGTTGTGGCTAAAATTCTAGCAAACTGAAATCAGATATGTTGTCCATGTACTTTGGTCGTGATTCATCAAATAGTTTTAATTAGTTTTGGTGTAAAACTGTTTCAACTGTGAGTTGTGCCAAAATGTAGCGACTTTTAGCATTGTTACCCAGCTTTGGCCACTTTTTGAAAAGTTTGTGGAGCTTAGCTGGGAGTGGTGGTGGGACCCATCTGACAAATGAGCAGAAGTGGCGTAAAATACTGCTGAAATGTACTCCAGCCCCCAACCGGAGCGCATTCCTTGCACTGGTGAACGGCAGCTAAAGAGACTTGTGCCACCCAATGAATATGACACATCTTATTTTAGAGCACCAGTCATCAAGACTGGCGATCAACTCATCTACTATTGTTTTGTGTTTTTTTTTTCATATTTTATTTTTATTTTATCCAATGTAAATTAACTGAACTCCAAAGTGGCAGTTTTATGGAGGTTAGAGTGGCAGTACACAGGTGCCACTCCATTAACCCCTTAACGGATTTATGCATCATTGGACGCTTCCCCCTGTTTGGTTCGGGCTCCAGCGATGAGCCCGCACCTTTTCCGGCACATGACAGCTGATCTGATCATATGTCATGCGCCCCTAACAGCCTTTGGAGGAATCGCCATCATCCCACAGCTGGTAACCCGTTAAATGCCGCTGTCAAACACTGACAGCGGCATTTAACATGCGCTTCCGTTAAGCACACCGGAAATCTGCCCATCAGTGATCGCGGGTCACCAATGGGTTGGCATGACAAAATTCCAGAATTACGTTTTTTGGTCGCCGTCATCAAAAGATCGTATCTACACCAAAACGGTATTATTAAAAACGTCAGCGCGACATGCAAAAAATAAGCCCTCACCCAACCTGAGATCACAAAAATGGAGACTCTATGGGTATCGGAAAATGGCACCATTTTTTTTTTTTTTTTACAAAGTTTGGAATTTTTTCCCCCCACTTAGATAAAAAAGAACCTATACATGTTTGGTGTCTATGAACTCATAATGACCTGGAGAATCATAATGGCATATAGCATATAGTGAACATAGTAAAAAATCTAAACAAAAAACAACTGTGGGATTGCACTTTTGTTTGCAATTTTACCGCACTTGGATTTTTTTCCCATTTTTCAGTACACTACATGGTAAAACCAATGGTGTCAATCAAAAGTACAACTTATCCCGCAAAAAAACAAGCCTCCACTTGGCCACATTGAGGAAAAATAAAAAAGTTATGGCTCTGGGAAGAAGGGGAGCAAAAACCAAAAACGCAAAAACAAAAATACCTCTGGTCATGAAGGGCTGAATGTATCATTTTTATCTTTTACTTTTTAATTTTACATATTAAATGCAGTGATTTTTTTTATTTTTACAAAATAGCTCTAATTCATCTAATTTTTTATCCTTGTGTAAACACTTTGGGCAAAAATTTTGGGCATTTTCAGTTTTGCCACAATGGACTGGGATGGGTGGTGGCGACGCCTGCTTGTCAAATTCATGACGAACATGGTCATACGTTACGCTACAAATCGTATTTCATTCTCTTAATGGGGGTTGTCCATTACTCAGACAACCCCTACTCAACTACTATATTAACTCATGTAAAATGATAAAATAGCCTGGACTCACCTCCGGTCTTGGCACCAGGTCTCGTGGAGCCAACGCGGCATCATTATGTCACGTGTGCCTTGCAGCCAATCAGATGCCAGTAATTAGCTGCTTCACTATCGCTTCCTTTGGACAAAACTGACATCCGGAAGAAGTGAGCGCTGCGGCTGCTTTCTCACTTCCTGTGGATGTTATTTACTGCTGTAAGATGTGAGAGTGAAGCGGCCCATTAGCACCGGCTGACTGGCTGTAGGCCACACATGATGTTACAATGTCATGGAAAACCTGGCACAGACATTACTTGAGCGGCGTTGGCGTGAACGACACTGGTCTTGGTAAATTGGGGCCGTCACTTATTAGTCTGAGATTGATGTTATAATCAAACATCTTGTTCCCAACAAAGATATTTGTGATACTTCCCTTTAAATCTTGCATGTGTTTTCAGCTGACATCCAGCCTTCACTCATAACCAGTGGATAAATAGTTTATTTTATTGTGTTCTCGGTCATAGATAACAAGATTTTGTAACTCGGATGTTCCCAAATATGTATGTGAACCATCTGTTTCTTTCAATCCATGATACCAATTTTAGATTAGAACCATAAAATTGCTTCTAATTAAGATGCATCATGCAGCATAAATCGAAGCTCCCCCTCTGTTTATTTCCTGGTAAACTTCTTGCTGACAGTAGGAAATAGTAAATTGTTACTGAGTATTCGAGGCATCCATTTATTTCTCCTTTCAAACAAAGACTATAGCTCTCAGACAAAGTAGTTGGGCAAATTGCCACTAACAGTTGGAATGTGGTACAAAAATTGATTTATCTTTTAATAAATAATGACTACACCACTTAGTGGATTTGTAAATTAATTGTTGTCTTATTGGAATAAAAAGTAGGCTGTCTGAAGTTGATTTATTCTAACAGGCCAAGCCCGCCTTTCGCCCATAGTTTATAATGGATAAATTACTGGTGCCGTTAGTTATAATTAATTACTATTAAATCCACCTTCAATTTTATTAGCAGTGTACCGCAATGGAAAGGAACTGGGATTGGTCAAAGCTGCTACCTTACTGCTTGTTCGTGAATCCCGTGACCTTGGGAGAACTTCTTCTACACAGGTACCCTGTTCTACATATCTGTGCTTGGAGTTCGTTTTATTGAGGTTGTATAAAATAATAATTTCTTTATGCCTTGATGCATTCAGATGTTCTATAGATACATATTTAGCAAACTTTCTGGAAATTCCTACAGCAGCTCCCTAAAATCATCTCTAATATGGATGTAGACTGGATTTTACCGTTAAAAGTAACATTTTAGCAGTTTCCTGCTATCCCATTGCAGTGTCCGGCATGTGGAGAGGTGTCTGCTGACCAGTTCCACAGGTGGTGAGAAGTCTGAGGGAACCTTTTAGCAGTCACTTCTCCTTGTGCCTGGACACTGGAATGGAAAAGCTTTGGGTAGCTTGAAACTACTGACAAGTTATCTTTACAGGTAACCTCTTTGGCTTTTTCTCTTCCCACTTTGTGTGATTGACAAGTCGAAACCTGTCAATCAGGCCATGTTGGGTGAGGAGGAACTGGCAGGAGGCCATTCAGTTGACTCTTCTCCCTATTTCTGGTTCCATCTCCAATTGTGTTGTTTCAAAGAAAATAGAATACTGCAATGAGGTAGCCTGGTATGATTTCATGTGACTGGCGATTAGGACTGCATGAAACTGCTGACAGGTTCTTTTTAAACTAGTTTTCCCATTAAGCAGTTAAGGCAAATTGAAGTCCTTGAGGACCATTGCTCGGGAACCTCCTCAATCATCAATGGCAAGTGAAAAAGCACTGGCCCGTCTCAGATGGACTCATCCTGTAAATTACATGGTTGACCATATAGTCGATGTAATGTATGGCCACATACAGCTTTCTTCTCTAATATCAGGTGACCATTAGGACCTTTTACAGCTGCCTTCAATTTAAAAGAGATTTGATGTTATAAACCAATTTGAGGGGAAATGGACTACATATGAAGCAGAGCGAAGTTTAATATTTATCATGGATAATGAAGATATTACTACACAGTTTCTTTGTTCTCATGTTTTTTTTCCATTCTTCATGTAGACTTTCAAGAATTTTCTAAATCAAGTGAATAATCCATTACAGAAAATAAATAGTTAAACCACATTTGTCCGATTTTATAGTATAAACTGCATACATTGTTAAATAGATCTCTTCGACTTGATGAGGACAGTGTACTTATTAACAAATCCATGTCAGAATGGCTGTACAATCCTAATAATAAAATAATCATTTTATCAAGTTTATACTGTGAAATCTGCTGGCGAGAGATAAACAGTTAGATGTGCACTTGTCTTCTTTTTGCGTTGGCATCTGTGGGCCAACATCCTGGGCCTCTCTGGCACTTACTCTAGTGATGCCATGATGTCGCGGGGCCTAGTAAGATTCTCCCAGGATGCCATACCAAAGATTCTGGATATAGAAGTGAAGAACGGCTGCCACAGATGACTGGACTGGTCACCAGATTAGGGTAAAGCAAATTGAAATGTACAGTACAGTGCAAAAGTTTTAGGCAGGTGTTGTAAAAAAAATTAAAAATGCTGCAAAGTAAGAAAGCTTTAAAAAAAAAAAATGCTGTGAATTTGTTTTTATAAATTTACAAAATGCAAAGTGAATTAACCCCAAAAAAATCTGCTGCTGACAGCGGCATTTAACTACCACTTCCAGCCATCGGGCCAGAAATGTGCGCATCGCCGACCCCGTCATGTGATCCGGGGTCAGTGACGCGTCAGCATAGCAACCAGAGGTCTCCTTGAGACCTCTACGGTTGTTGATGCCGGACTGCTGTGAGCGCCACCCTGTGGTCGGCGCTCATAGCAATGCAGGGATTCAGCTACATAGGAGCGATCTGAGCATCGCCTCTATGTAGCTGAGCCGATCAGGCTATGCCAGTTTCTAGCCTCCCCTAGAGGCTATTGAAGCATGGCAAAAGATAAAAAAAAAAGTTTTAAAAATTATGAAAAAAAAAAAAAAAAAAGTTTATATCACTCCCCTTTCTCCCCATTAAAAATAAAACAATAAAAAAAAATTCAAACCTACACATATTTGGTATCGCCGCGTTCAGAATCGCCCGATCTATCAAGAAAAAATTCAAAACACCAGAATTACGTTGTTTTGGTCACCGCGACATTGCATTAAAATGCAATAATGGGCGATCATAAGAACCTACCTGCACAAAAGAGGTATCATTAAAAACGTCACCTCGGCACGCAAAAAATAAGCCCTAAACCGACCCGAGATCCCGAAAAATGGAAACGCTATAGGTGTCAGAAAATTGCACAATTTTTTTTTTTTTTTTTTTTTAAGCAAAGTTTGGATTTTTTTTTCACCTCTTAGATAAAAAATAACCTAGACATGTTTGGTGTCTATGAACTCGTAATGACCTGGAGAATCATAACGGCAGGTCAGTTTTAGCATTAAGTGAACCTAGCAAAAAGCCAAACAAAAAGAGTGGGATTGCACTTTTTTTTGCAATTTCACCACACTTAGAATTTTTTTCCCACTTGCTGGTATACTATATGGTAAAATTAATGGTGTCATTCAAAAGTACAATTCGTCCCGCCAAAAAAAACAAGCCCTCACATGGCCATATTGACAGAAAAATAAAAAAGTTATGGCTCTGGGAAGGAGGGGAGCAAAAAAACGAAAATGCAAAAACGAAAAAGGGCTGCGTCTTGAAGGGGTTAATTTCTCTCTTGCTCATTCACTTAGCTTTTTCTTAATTGATGAAAAAACAACTATTAACATTTCTATTTTTTCAAAGCATTTTTCTACAGTGTTTTGTATACAATTGACTAAAATGTTTGCAGACTGGTATATACCTCTAACAATTTAATTTAAAATTCTTGTCAACTACACCTATAAGTTAAGAGGTCCCCACCCGAATTGTATTGCTTGTGCTGCGCTAAGAAGAGAGGTAGTTGTAGCGTTCCGCTTAGTGCAGTTGATGTGATTTATAATTTATATTCATAGCCAAAGGATTGTCGAGCATATGATATTGTTATATGTCACTCTGACTTGGTGATGCAATGAATGTCTATAAGGGACATATCACATATTAGAAAAGCTACAGCGACTATAAAAAGTATTTATCCCTGTAAAATTTTTCGTGATCTGTTCTATGACAACTCTTTTGATTTAATTAGGTTTTTTTTACACTAATCGGCAAAAAAGACGCGTTAAAGTGAAAACACATTTCTACAATGTGATTGATTACAATTATTAAACACGCAATAATTGAGTGCTTTATTCTTCAGCTGCTGTAAGCCATTTATATATTTAGCAGCAATTACATCCTTGAGTTTGCCTTTGTTAAGTCCTTCTCAGTCCCTGGCTTACTGGAGGTAAGCTTCCAGGTAAATGACACGCAAACAAAGTATTGTGTGATCATATACAGGGGAAGCTCAGGAGCGCGTCTGACTCTCTGGGCTTTACCCCTCCTTTATAAAGAAAAAGAGTTATGCATTTGCAGACATGCGCACAAGCGCTCATTATTTCACATTCTCTTACAAAGCTTATCTATACTGTGAAATTTACAACCTCTAGTATGTAGGTAAAAGGCTATAATAACAGAAGGAATGCGTGCATAAAAAGGAAATGTCAACTTGCTCAAGTTTCTTGCTGATAAGCCAGACGTCTCAAGAGAAAGATACAATGGATTCTTTCAGTCTAATCTCTACAATTCCCCCCTTTGACATATTCCTTTTATTTATTACCGTAGGGCCAAAGACAAAGCCTTTATTTTTGGTATTACACATACACACACTTATATTATTAATAAGAGAATCAAATCTAGTATTAATTCTTCTATTGCAAATTATTTTCTTCTTTAGCAGTATACTAAAATATAAAAACAAAAATTAGTACAGTAATATTAATCAGAATCACTAGAGGATAACATAAGAATAAAGGAGAAAGAAAAAAAAAAAAAAAAAACTTTATACTCTTGCATCTATTACACAAAGTTTATCTGTGCATACTGAGATACCCTTGAGCACAATCTGGAATAGTACGTATATGACTACAATAATCATAACTATATGTATTATGCTCTGCATAATCCCAGCAACCCACCCACCAATCCCTCTGAACCAGTTGGCTGGGTTGAGAAAAGAGAAAGTATCAGACCACCAGCTATCCTTATTCTGGTCATTGTCTTTATCATACTGATCTCTGAGTCGTTGTACGTCCCCTAATTTAAATGTCATACTCATAGTACTATTCGGGTCTATACAATGACAGCAGGTGGGTCCGATGATTTGACACATACCTCCTTGTGAGGCAGTTAGGTAATCCAATACCAGAGTATGTTGGTTGATGACTATTATAAGCTGATTCTGTACAGCTATACTAGTGTTTAGTATATCCAATATATCCCAAATTTGATCATCTAGATAATCCGTGGCTCTAACTAATTTATCCCACATCTGTGTTAACATTATTAACATCAATATCATGAGTTTTGTACTGCTTTTTTGCAGTGGCTTGCATGTATCCATGATGCCTTTCCTTCTAGCTTGACTGATGTAGGTGTTGTCAACAGGACTTGGAAGGGTCCGTCAAATCTTGGTTCAAGAGCCTTTCTGGTGTGTCTTTTTACATAGACTTGATCACCTGGTTCCAACTTGTGACTTCCTTCAGTGTTGTCAGGATCTGGAAGAGAAGCAAAAACTTGTGCATGCACCTTAGTTAATTGTTTCTGGAGGTTTTGCACATAAGAAGTCAATGACTCAATATTTAACACAAGTTGTTGTGGAAAATAACATCCTAAATTGGCAGTCCTGCCAAACAAAATTTCATATGGAGACAGTTTAGTCTTACCCCTTGGGGTATTGCGTATTGAGTAAAGGGCCAGTGGAAGGCATTCTGTCCAAGGCTTTCCTGTTTCAGCCATGGCTTTCTGTATTTTTAATTTTAAAGTTCCATTCATGCGTTCCACCTTACCGGAACTTTGAGGATGGTATGGAGTGTGTAACTGACTTTCAACACCCAACATTTTCAGTACATTTTGAAATATTTCTCCAGTGAAATGAGTACCCCTATCTGACTCGATCACTTCAGGGAGACCGTAACGGGGTATCAGTTCGGCAACTAGCTTTACAGCAGTGTTTTTAGCTGAAGCCTTCCGAACTGGATAGGCCTCTGGCCACCCTGAGAACATGTCCACACACACCAACACATACTCATACCCATTACTTTTTGGCAGCTGGATAAAGTCTATTTGTAATCGCTGAAACGGATAGAGAGGTCGGACGTGGTGCTTCATAGGGGTCTTTGTTGTCTGTCCGGGATTATGTGCCAGGCATATAGCGCATGCAGCACAATAGTCTCTTGCGTAGTTGCCAAAACCTGGAGCCAACCAGACTTGCTTTGCCAGTAGTGTCATTGCATTTGCAGACACATGAGTAGGGTGGTGTAGTCCACCAACTACAATCGGGTACCAGGCTCTAGGTAGACATATTAGTCCATCTTTCTTCCAAATTCCTGCTTGTTCTTCTGCCCCTTCCTTTTTCCACCTGTCCCTCTCCTCTTCTCCTGCATCTTCCTGTGCTTGTCTCAGTCTATCTTCAGTATTTTCTGTGGGGTTTACAGTATGAACCTGCTGTAAGGGTTTGACCGCTGCTGCCTTGGCTGCTTTATCAGCCCTATCATTTCCCCTAGATTCCCTAGTGTCGAGTCTCACATGTGCAGCTACCTTAATTACTGCTACTTCTTTTGTTTCTTGTGCAGCCTCTAAGATCTGTTTGATCAGAGAAGCATGTTTTACAGGTTGGCCTGACGCTGTCATGTAACCTCTAGCTCTCCAGATTACTCCAAAGTCAAACACAATACCATGTGCATACCTAGAATCAGTGTATATATTAGCTGTCTGATTCTCAGCTATTTTTAGCGCTTCAATCAATGCTGTTAGTTCTGCTTCTTGTGCAGACTGTTTCGGTGGAAGAGGTTCTGCTTTGAGAGTTTCAGATTCTGACACAACTGCATACCCTGTATGAAAGTTACCTGTGTCATCTGCAAACCTACTACCGTCTATAAACAGCTCTAAATCTGGGTTTTGAAGTGGTGTTTCGGATACATTGGGTAAGCCTGCTGTTTCTTGTAAAATGAGCTCTGTACAATCATGTGTGTCTGTAGGGAAAAAATTTGCGTGTGGATCAGTGTCCTTATTCCCCCCTTCAGACTCGAGAGGTAGCAGTGTAGCTAAATTGAGAGTCTGAAGCCTTGCAAATGTGATAGTAGAGGGAAGCAGCAAAGAACACTGTAGCCGCAAATGTCTGGCCATGGAAATGTGTTTTGGTTGGACCTGGTTTAATATCCCATAAACATCATGTGTAGTTTGAACTGTGAGTGGATGCTCTAGGACAATTTCTGATGCTTTGTCCAACAATAGTGAGACAGCAACAACTACACGTACACAGGTTGGCGCTGCCTTAGCCACTGGATCTAACCTTGCTGAAAGATATGCAATTGGTCTTTGTTTCCCTGCATGCTTCTGGGTAAGAACTCCTGTAGCATGAGAATCAACTTCTGCAGCCATAAGCTGAAATGGTTTGGTGTAGTCTGGTAGCCCTAACGCTGGAGCTGAAACAAGGGCATCTTTTAATTGTTGGAACGAAATCTGACCTTCTTTTGTCAACAAATAAGGTTCACTTTTTACACAGTCATACAGTGATTGCATTAGTTGACTGGCATGTATAATCCATTGTCTACAATGAGACACTATTCCTAAAAATGCTCGTAGCTGTTTATGATTTCTAGGCTCATTCATCTGTCTTATTGCTTCAGTTCTTTGAGGTGTAAGATGCTTTTTACCTTGAGAAATGCAATGACCTAGAAAGACCACTTTGATCTGACAAACTTGTAGCTTTTGTCTATTCACTTTACACCCTTCTTTTTCTAGAAAACATAGTAAACTCACAGTGGACCTTTCTGCAGTTTCTAGATCTGGGCAGCAAAGTAGTAGGTCATCCACATACTGCAAAATTACTACCTGTGATTCAGGTTCAAACCTTTGAAGAACTGTTTGTAGGGCATTTGAATAAAGAGTAGGGGAGTGTATCATTCCCTGTGGAAGGCGTGTCCACGCCAACTGTTTGCCCTTAAATGTAAATGCAAACAAATGCCAACTATCTTGGTGTAAAGGAACCGAGAAAAATGCATTTGAAAGATCTATTACAGTAAACACTTGAGAACTGGCTGGTATCTGTGATAGTAACGTATGAGGATTGGGTACAACTGGGGTGATTGGATCTAGAACTTTATTTATTTCTCTTAGATCATGTACCATACGATATTTGGGCATGGAACCCTTATCAAGAGTTCTCTTCTTGACTGGATACAGAGGAGTGTTAGCAGGTGATTGTATCTCTACCAAAACTCCTTTCTCTCTATATCCCTCTATCTGTTTTGTAATCGCTAGTTCCTGCTGGGCACTCACAGGGTATTGTCTGAGCTGTGGGAGAACAGCTCCTGGTTGCACAGATAATTTTACAGGAGAAATATGCAATAATCCCACATCAGTGTCACCCTGTGCCCACAGTGTTTCTGGGACCGTTGAGAGGTCTAGATCTGTGTTGTACTCTTTTTCTTCAGTATAATCCTCAAAAGCCTGAATTCTGACATATTGTTCTAATGATTCTGCATCATCAGGGATAGTCAGCATAACTGTGCCATCGTCCCTAAATTTGATGTTAGCTTCTAATTTCTTTAGTACATCAGTTCCTAACAGACATGTTGGGGCACCTCTGGCATACAAAAATCTGGATGCAAAACATTTAGGTCCTAATGAGACCTCTAGGGGCACAGTATATGGCAGTGTTCGAATTACCCCATCATAACCCTCAGCAAAAGTTGTTTGTTCTGAAATATCTTCCGGATTCGGAAGAAAATCTTGATTCAAAATTGAGGAAGTTGCACCTGTATCTATCAAAAATGGAATCTCTCTCCCCCCCACATTCACCTGTATCATAGGTCTTCTAGCTGGTAGGGAGGTTTGTAACACATTGAGTCAATCTGAATCTGGTATGGGACCATCTATGATGGTAGATTTCTGCTGGTTGTCCGTTTGGGGAGGGTTATTTCTGGGAACAAATTTGCCTGACTTTATATCTGCCAACTTCTTCCTGCACTCTCTTTGGAAATAACCTGGCTTTTTACAGTAGTGGCAAAGAAAATTGTGTCTCACTCTTCCTCCTGTATTAGCTTGTGCTATTCTAACAGGCTTATGATTCTCTCTCATATCCATGGCTATTCCTAAACATCGTTGTTTCACAATATTTGGTTGTTCAATTGTTCTCCAATCTGGAGTAGAGGATTTAAATTTTTCTCTGATTTTCGGATCTAGCCCCTCTATTAATTGTTTTGTAAAAAGTCTCCTTACTGAAGCATCAGTCAAATCCAATCCTTCATCCCTAAAGCTATTTTCTAGTTCTTGACTATATTCTTCAATACTTTGCCCAAATTTCTGCATAATCACACCTGTAGACCCCCTTTCCCTCTGTTTTCCTCTCATGAAAATTATTAATGCCTCTGTGAACTGGGTACCTGATGCTTCTGTCTGTAAGGCACCCCCTTCTGCCACTGGTCTATTGGGCTGTAGGTGTGTCAATAATTCCTGAAAAAGTCCGGGGGACATTTTCATTCTACATAATTCTTCCCCGTCCGCCCAGACCCCAGCATGAGTCTGCATGATTTGTTGTATATACTGCGCAAACCTTATGGGGTATTGAGTGGGATCAGGCGCATTATGCAGGAGGGACATACCCTCGGCAGGGGACCAAGGAAAGTATTGTCTGGTCTGATGATATCTGGTGTTCATTACCCCGTCAGCACCAGCTTCTCTAAAAGGTCTTGGTACTACCCTAACAGGGGCAAGTACAGCGCCATATCTAGGTGTACCACAGGCTAGGCAATCATTTCTCCAATCTGGAGTTTGTTGTCCACAGTGTGAACATTCCCATCCTCCTACCCCACCAAGATTGGGATACAAGGCTGGAAATTGTTTTCCTCCTTCTGCTCTTCCAGATGGTACAAATGATTGGGCTTTTGGATCTAGGTAAGGTGGCGGGATTATGTCACAACTTTTTCCCTTCCCCATGATCCATTTGGAAGTGTCTGGATCGTACTTCCAATTCTCCTCTTTAGCTGTTTTTGAGACCTCTATCATACAATGTATGATTTCTTCCCACCCATTGTCTTTGATAATTCCACCTCGTTCTTTACTCAGTCTTTCCCATTCTGTACTGAACATAAGTGCTTCTGAAATTCCCAATTTTCCTCTTACCCTTCTAATCTGCCTTCTGACTGTCTTTCCACATCTTTCCTGTATGATATCTGCTGCTTCCACTTGTCCTAAGACAGTTTTGGTCTGTTTATTTCCCATTTTTCTTTTCAATATTAGCTATGACTACCCTAGGTGACGTTTGGACAACCACTTCCTCTGTTGGTGGCGTCTCGTTGCCTTCTCTCCTAGGGAGCTAAAATATTGAAGGGCTGATCTGCTCCATTCTTTCTAATGTGCAGAATAAACTTGATTCCTACAATGCACGCAAACAGGATCAGCAACACCAAACAGATCACAAAACTTTCTGTGTCAGTTAGCATACTTGTCCCAGGCTCATGAAAACCCGCGTCCTGGGCTCATTCTATCAAACCTTATCCAGAAATGAAGGAGGTTAAGCACTTAATTGAGAGTCAAGCATGGGCGGAGAAGAAGAACGCAACCACATGACCCAGTTAGGCTGACTTCCGTGTATAAGGCTTATACCCCAACTATTTCGGCTTATTTTTCTACGCACTTTTGCTCTTCTTTCACAACATACCACAACCTTCACACTGTTCACACACTGCCAGGGACAGGACTCATAAGTCTATACAATATGGTAACCCGAGTTTTATAGGTATCTACTCACTACTAGACTAACCCAGCGTGACACGGCTCATAGAGATCTTTCGGATAATACAGGGCAGATAAAAGAGAACTAATAATGTCTCTTACCTGGCCAGGTTTTTCAGTTCATTTGCCGTCCATTATCCCAGATCTCCGTTGTCCGTATCCGCAGGTAAATCTCGAGCAAATACTCTTATCTCAGGTCCCTGTTCGATGCGCCAAAGAAATGTTAAGTCCTTCTCAGTCCCTGGCTTACTGGAGGTAAGCTTCCAGGTAAATGACACGCAAACAAAGTATTGTGTGATCATATACAGGGGAAGCTCAGGAGCGCGTCTGACTCTCTGGGCTTTACCCCTCCTTTATAAAGAAAAAGAGTTATGCATTTGCAGACATGCGCACAAGCGCTCATTATTTCACATTCTCTTACAAAGCTTATCTATACTGTGAAATTTACAACCTCTAGTATGTAGGTAAAAGGCTATAATAACAGAAGGAATGCGTGCATAAAAAGGAAATGTCAACTTGCTCAAGTTTCTTGCTGATAAGCCAGACGTCTCAAGAGAAAGATACAATGGATTCTTTCAGTCTAATCTCTACACCTTCATAGGTGTCAGTTTAGCACATGGAGTTTTGCTTATGGAAAGTGCAATATCACCATTCTTCAACTAGATTTGTTAAGTTTCTTAAAGATTGTGAGTAAACAGCTATTTCAAATCTTTTTTTCTGCTAACTTGCTGCCTGAATCCGTATGAAGGACAGCAGCCACAGCCTCTAAGACTAAGCAGCTTCTATTAGGGTTGAGCGACTTTTGCTTTTTTAGGATCGAGTCGGGTCTCGTGAAACCCGACTGTCTCGAAAGTCGGATCGTGTGAAATCGGCCGATTATTGTGAAACGTCGGGGGCCAACCGAAACACGAAACCCAATGCAGGTCAATGGGGATTTTTTTTCTCTCTCTCTCTCTCTCTCTCTCCTCCGTCCCTGCAAAGTTTGTGTTTCACTTTGCAAATCGCTATGTCCCAAACGTTAAGATGGCGGTTTTACCCCCTGTGACGCCGCACAAAGCAAGCCGGAACCTATGTCATCACGCTGCCCACACTCCTTCATTGGCTGAAAAAATGGTGGGGAAAGCGTCATATGAAACGCGACTTTGGCGCGAAGATCGCCGACCGCATAGCCGATCCCACAGTGGGATCGGGTCGGGTTTCATGAAACCCGACTTTGCTGAAAGTCGGCGACTTTTGAAAATGTCCGATCCGTTTCGCTCAACCCTAGCTTCTATTATTGTCTTCAAAATGGCATACAGGAGAAAAGCAGCTTTTGAACCCTGGTGGTCACAACTACACATAGCTTCTATTTGTACCCTACATCACCCAACCGGGTTAATTGTATAACTAACCAAAAACAATGCGTGAACATCAAAATGTATAAGAACATTTTATATATTTTCACATGCCTTCATGTATAGCGGTATTATAATATATCTTAGCGCAGCATGCTTACTCATGTAGGTATAATTAGTACATACGATGCACTGTTCCATTGAAGTGAAGGCTACTATGTACCCGGTTACAGGTAAACCATAGAAGAGGCCGCAGTACTCGCCAATCTCCGCAGCCTCTTCACACCATTATTCAGCTGAGTGCTGAGAGTCAAACCACTACTGGTCAGATATTAACAAGGATTGGCCATCAGCATTCTGAACCTGTGAAACCCTTTAAGGAGGAGAGAGTTCATTTTTGGTGGTGCTTGTCATTCAGTTTTCAGTAAACAGCACGTTTCTGGTTGGTAAAAAAGTATTTTTTTCAATCGATTGTTTTTTGTGTAAAATCTATTTGTTTTATGATTTTTTTTTAGAGTGATATTCTTTCTTGCCAACATCCTGAATAGCAAAGCACCCAAGGTAACAGATGAGCAAACTCTACCATCCCATAGGAAGCTATAAAAGGGGTTACATTCTCAGCCAATAATTTGAGCAACTGCTATGTAATATGCCATTTGACCTGCAGAGGAAATATATAGTTAGCCACACTAGCCAACTTCACTTCATGGAAACAATTCATTGGCTGGGGCCTCAGAATCCAGACTACAATAATCAACCCGGTCAACTTTACACTTAGAAATGATTGTCACAATTAGACAATATGTTTAAGGCCTTAAGAGGTTCTTTGGGTCCTCTGTCTTTAGTCCTTTTGCACAACCTTTAGTTCTCTTGCATAGGCAGATTTACAGTTTTGCTTTATTAGTTTCATTTTTGTCAACTGTCTTCGACATGCTGTGAGTGATGCTATGAGTGATGTTGTGTTTGCAGTTTACTTCTATTTCCTCTTTGAAACAAAACATACCCATAACTTGTAAGCCCTCCTGATAAAGTATATTTTTCTATCTGTCCTTTCCTACTATTGCCCCCTGCCCGTCACACACTTATGTTGACCCATGCCCCTCACACACTCGTTAAGTTGCCCCCCTGCTTTATCTCACTTACTTGTTATGTTTCCCCCTGCTTATCCCAGTCACTTATGTTACCCCTGCCCGTCCCACACACTTATGTTGCCCCCTGCCCCTCACGCACACTTGTTACATTGCTCCCTATCTTTCATACACACACATGTTGTGACTAGTGTTGAGCATTCCGATACTGCAAGTATCGGGTATCGGCCGATACTTGCTGTATCGGAATTCCGATACCGAGATCCGATATTTTTGTGGTATCGGGTATCGGTATCGAAACAACATTAATGTAAAAATGTGTAAAAGAAAGAATTAAAATAAAAAATATTGCTATACTCACCTCTCCGACGCAGCCTGCACCTTACCGAGGGAAGCGGCAGCGTTCTTTGTTTAAAATTCGCGCTTTTCTTTCCTTTACTGAAGTCCCGGCTTGTGATTGGTCGCGTGCCGACCATGTGGCCGGGACGCAACCAATCACAGCAAGCCGTGACGTAATTTCAGGTCCTTCAGGATTTTAAAATTACGTTCCGGCGTTGTGATTGGTTGCGTCGCAGCCACATGGGCAACGCAACCAATCACAGCAAGCCGTGACGTAATTTCAGGTCCTTAAGGATTTTAAAATTACGTCCCGGCTTTGTGATTGGTTGCGTCGCAGTCACATGGGAGACGCAACCAATCACAAGCCGTGACGTCACGGGAGGCTGGACACGCGCGCATTTTAAAATGGGCGCGTGTCCAGCCTCCCGTGACGTCCCGGCTTGTGATTGGTTGCGTCGCGATCAACCAATCACAAGCCGGGAGGCTGGACACGCGCGCATTTTAAAATGAGCGCGTGTCCAGCCTCCCGTGACGTCCCGGCTTGTGATTGGTTGCCTCGCGGTCAACCAATCACAAGCCGGGAGGCTGGACACGCGCGCATTTTAAAAATTTTAAAATGCGCGCGTGTCCAGCCTCCCGGCTTGTGATTGGTTGACCGCGACGCAACCAATCACAAGCCGGGACGTCACGGGAGGCCGTGTTTGGGGGCAGACAGCTGGAAGGACAGGACCCGGTATTATCAGCGGGGTAGAGCTGCCCCCACCGGTATACACAGCGACCGCCGCTACAGCAGAGGGGCCGGTAATAATCCGACGGAGAAAGAACAGAGATTGAGAGGGAAATTCGAAACCAGCAATTTAAAATGCGCGCGTGTCCAGCCTCCCGGCTTGTGATTGGTTGACCGCGAGGCAACCAATCACAAGCCGGGACGTCACGGGAGGCTGGACACGCGCTCATTTTAAAATGCGCGCGTGTCCAGCCTCCCGGCTTGTGATTGGTTGACCGCGAGGCAACCAATCACAAGCCGGGACGTCACGGGAGGCTGGACACGCGCTCATTTTAAAATGCGCGCGTGTCCAGCCTCCCGTGACGTCACGGCTTGTGATTGGTTGCGTCTCCCATGTGACTGCGACGCAACCAATCACAAAGCCGGGACGTAATTTTAAAATCCTTAAGGACCTGAAATTACGTCACGGCTTGCTGTGATTGGTTGCGTTGCCCATGTGACTGCGACGCAACCAATCACAACGCCGGAACGTAATTTTAAAATCCTGAAGGACCTGAAATTACGTCACGGCTTGCTGTGATTGGTTGCGTCCCGGCCACATGGTCGGCACGCGACCAATCACAAGCCGGGACTTCAGTAAAGGAAAGAAAAGCGCGAATTTTAAACAAAGAACGCTGCCGCTTCCCTCGGTAAGGTCCAGGCTGCGTCGGAGAGGTGAGTATAGCAATATTTTTTATTTTAATTCTTTCTTTTACACATTAATATGGTTCCCAGGGCCTGAAGGAGAGTTTCCTCTCCTTCAGACCCTGGGAACCATCAGGGATACCGTCCGATACATGAGTCCCATTGACTTGTATTGGTATCGGGTATCGGTATCGGATTGGATCCGATACTTTGCCGGTATCGGCCGATACTTTCCGATACCGATACTTTCAAGTATCGGACGGTATCGCTCAACACTAGTTGTGACCCATGCCCCTCACACACTCGTTATGTTGCCCCCTGTCTTTCATACACATGGACTTTGCTGTGTCACGCTCTGCTAACCATGGTATTGATCATTGCTTTACGAATAACCTACTAGTGGCATATTCTGATATCACACTATTAATTTAAAGCACCACTCCAGTATTTTTTTTATTTTACCACTGGAGTGGTGCTTAAAATCCAAGTCTCATTCCTCCTGTCTGATACTCACCTTCCGGCGGTTTTATCTGTTTTCGCCCCTGATTCGGTCCGGCTCCTGCTGTTTTTGACCTGCCAGCTGCTCCAGTGTTTCATGGAGCGAGCCAGAGGTCACTAATCAATGTAAGTCTATGAGAGCCTGGTTCTGGCTCTCATTGACTTGCACTGAGAGCTTGTGATATAACTTCTGAGTTCCGGCCAGTCATAAGCTGCCCTCACAAGGTGGCGCCGCAGGATCGGAGTTGTGCTGAAAAATGGGGAAGATGCCAAAGGGTGAACATACTGCCAGGGGCAGGTGACTTATGTTTAAAGCCCCACTCCAGCTGTGTAAAAAAAAAAAAAAAATCCTGGAGTGGTGCTTTAAAATTCTGAAAAAACACATTTCACTTAAATTCAAATACCTTGGGACAGATTAATTAATCTTATGTTTTTAGACGGCGTATACAAGATTAGACAGTTGAAGATGTACTAAATTTATCAAAGTGTCTCATGTTGTTAGATAAATGTGGGCAAATCTTTAGAATTTGTAGTCTAATAATTCAACACAAAAGTTTGGTTAGTACCTAGTAGCAGGCCCTTTTGCAAGTATCACACCTTGCAAAAGCTTTTTGTAGCCATATAAGAGTCTGCACCTAGTAGCAGCCCCTTTTGCAAGTATCACGCCTTGCAAAAGCTTTTTGGAGCCATACAAGAGTCTTTCATTTCTTGTTTGAGATATTTCCATCTATTGTTTCTTGGAAAATTCTTCCAGTTCTGTGAGATTCCTGGGTCCTCTTGCGTGCACTGCTATTTTGAGGTCTAGCCACAGATTTTCATTGATGATCAGATCAGGGGACTGTGAGGGCCATTGTAAAATCTTCAGCTTTCACCTTTTGAGGTAGTCTATTGTGTATTTGACGTGTATTATAGGATCATTATCCATTTGTAGAAGCCATCCTTTTTTCAACTTCAGCTTTTTATGGATGTGTTATGTTTGCATCAAGAGTGTGTTGAAATTTCATTCAAACCATTCTACCCATGAAATGTCCCCCGTGCCATTGGCTGCAACACAACCCCAAAGCATGATTGATCTACCCACATGCTTATGCAGCGCCCCAGAGTCCTGGTCGTTGCAGTATTGTCGCTCTTCCACCAGGGGGAGTGATGGTACGTCTGATGCCACTAAAGGAGTTCACCTGACCAGGTATCACAGTCACACACTACACTTCACGCTCCAACCACCAGGGGGAGCAAAGGGTTCTATGTATTAGGCCACTCCTCACACTCGGGTAAAACTGAGGGTTGGATAGGAAGTTAGAGGAGAACGCCACTGGGTGAGACCCAGGAAAGACCTGTCAGGCAGACAGGGAGAGAAGGAGGAACATCTGAGCTGCAGACAGAGGTCCCTGTCAGGGGTGGGATCCTGGCAGAGACTGAGCGAGAGATAGAACGTTACGGAGCTGCGCCTGCACCTCATTGCGGCAGCATCCTAAGAAAGGACAAGAAGCAGAGTATATTGTGGAGAAATGAGAAACGAGATCAAAGCACAAGGAGATAACACCGGGAGGAGTTCTGCCTTAAGATCGGCAACATCCTTCTGAGGCGCGTAACCGGTGGCCGGAACACCGAGGGAGTAATGGGCTCTACGCATTACTTCAAACTACGGCAGGACAGTTAATTCCAAGTTGGCTGCCCAACCTTTAACCTAATGAAGACAACGGAGGCAAATTGTGGGAGAGGGGCGTCTCTAGGGTCCCTATAAAATAGCTCCAGGCCTACCCCGTCATACGGGTCGTCCTATCCATATCATCTGGGGGACGTAGAAAGAGAATATCAGAAACATACAGGACAGTTGTGAGGACTATCCCGTGGTGCTCAGCAAGGAGGTACTACAACACACAGGCGCAAGTAGGAAGGCTACTGATTTCCACCTGCAAAGGGAACTCTGGATGTGCCTTCGGACCGGCCGGATTCAGCCAGCCCTGTTAGCAGTGCTCTGGATTGTGGATGCTGAAGTCTTCAGTAAAAGGTAGAGACTGCAACCTTGTGTCCTCATTATTTACTGTGACCTACACCATCATCATCTACCTTACTGGGAAGCCCTGGGGACATACTTCACCTGTGGGAAGGTATACCATCTAGCTGCCATAACATCGCCCCAGCGGACCCCTCAGCAGCGTCGGTCATCCTGACCGAATACCACAGGTGGCGTCACGAACACTTGACAAATTTAATTGGGCGCCCCTTAGCAGGGCCACGGACTGGTCGGGCCACCGTGACATCCCCAGAACTGAGACAGAAGGGACCCGGTACCGAGTACCCCACTGCCCTGCGCCTGGGGGCGATCCAACTTTGGCGTCACGAACAGGATCTACTTAAGCCTTTAAATCAGGTCATGTGTGCCTTGGAACTGTGCCAGAATTGTGCTTGAACTGTGACTTATTGCAAAGACTGTGTGTTGTCACTTGCCGCCAAAAATTCCCGCCAAAACCGCCGCCATTACAGCGCCACGAGGAGCGCAGGAGAAGAAGAAGGGCGTGGAGTTGTGGGCGTGAACAAACTGAGAAGCGCGAAGAACAATGGCCGCCCAGTCTAAATATTTCTGTATCCTGATGATGTGTCCGTCAGCACCTGAGATCCGCCTCCTAATTCTCTATGGCGGGCGGAGACCGAAGAAACGAAACTATGACTCAGAGGGAATGGAGCTGGTGACCAGAAGGGACCTTTCGAAATAGAATGGCCCCGCACAGACCCCCGTCACCAGAGGATTACTCCGACATGCCACCGCTGGAGAGCCTGGATCCCTCGGAGTTGCCCATGGAGAACCCGCTGCCTGCACGACCACCGTCCCTGGCGCTTTCCTCAGCGGAGTGGAGGAGCGTCGAGAGGGTCGCCACGAGCGCAGGTACCCGGTGCTGCGGCGTCTCGGGAGTCCGCTTTCCTTTCTCACCTGCCTCGTTCACCGCCGAGACCGCAGAAGCCCTGGCGCCTTCACCGCCCGACCCCAGACCACCGGGGGGACCTGACCTCGGACCATTCCCCTGGGGAGAGTACCGGAACCACCTGATCTCCGATTATCAGCGGGAAGTGGAGCGGGAGGCTCGAGGCGAGATGCTGGGAGGCTCCTTGCCAAAGTGTGGTGTCGTAATTGTGTACCAACCCCAGAGAGGAAAAGGGTTTGTGCAGTAGATCGGGTCGTCGGTGAGAGTCCACATCACCCGGGAGGAGGTGGAGTCCTGCCTGAGCGGAGACGGTGCGGATCCCATCCTGAAACCCGGAGATGCTGTAACCTACCGCCCATACCAGAGAGGGAATGGCTGGTGGGCCCGGGATATACAGCGATGCACAACTCTCCTGGCAGTATCCAGAACCATCGGGGAAGAGCTTGCCGCTGACGTCATCCATCGGACCACCCAGACCTTTATTGCCGCACACGACCTGGTCGTGAAGAAAGAACAGACTCATGGAGTGCACCAGGCGCCGGAAGTGGACTTGGAATCAAGTCTTCCCAAACCACAGAGGGCTACCTGTCACGTAAAACCCTGGTGTAGGCCTCCAGATTTATAAAGTAAACCTCGGAACCACGAGTATGTATATAGTTAACTGTTTGTTTTTCTGTTTTGCTGCTAATCCCGTCTAGGGTTAATTCTTAAAGGGATCCCTTGGTTGACCCGGGATCCCTATTGTTTCAAGTTTGCACAAGTTGTTTTATACCAAAGAACTGCGGAATCATGGACGGTGAATGATTCACAAACTGTTGCTGTATATAGTTTGCACCTTCTTAAAGGTGCTCCCTACTGGTTTTACAAAAAGAAGAGCTTTTTGAAGAGACTGTTCCTGATTACAGCATGAAAGTTCTTGCTTTAAACAGACTTGCAAATTGATGGTTTGCACTACCTCAAAAGAGACTTGGTTTCCCCTTAAAGGGGATGTTCAATTGTTGCACTTAGCTTAAAACATGATAATGTTGCCTTAAATAGATAGATAAGTAATAATGTTCTTACATAGTAGTAGTATTTAGTTAGAAAGATAGTGATAAGGAATAGAAATGTTGATAATGTTCTTTGAATAAAACTGAGGTTAGAGTAATTACTAGAATTTTATGAGAGAAAAGCTGAAGAAAGATGCAGTTGGCCCGGAGGGGTAGACAGATAGTCCTGCATATGTGAAAGTAAAAGAGAAAAATAAAGAAAATGTTAATTTGCACTTGTGAGTTTTATAGCATGCCTTTAGTGGGTATACGCCCTTAAAGGAAAAATACGGTTTTGTATTTGCACTTCGTAGATAGTATGCCCGGCTGGGTAATAATAGTTATTTATAGCTAGTTATTTAATAAGTGTCATTTAAAATCTTAAGCACAATGTAAATATGTTTTTGTTTGTAACGTTCAAGTGTTCTCACCTCCCATAAAGGGAAGCACTGTTATATTTAATTGTTTACAGCATTCCAAAAATTTCACCTGACCAGGTATCACACTCACACACTACACTTCACACTCCAACCACCAGGGGGAGCAAAGGGTTCTATGTATTAGGCCACTCCTCACACTCGGGTAAAACTGGGGGTTGGATAGGAAGTTAGAGGAGAACGCCACTGGGTGAGACCCAGGAAAGACCTGTCAGGCAGACAAGGAGGGAAGGAGGAACATCTGAGCTGCAGACAGAGGTCCCTGTCAGGGGTGGGATCCTGGCAGAGACTGAGCAAGAGATAGAACGTTACGGAGCTGCGCCTGCACCTCATTGCGGCAGCATCCTAAGAAAGGACAAGAAGCGGAGTATATTGTGGAGAAGTGAGAAACGAGATCAAAGCACAAGGAGATAACACCGGGAGGAGTTCTGCCTTAAGATCGGCAACATCCTTCTGAGGCGCGTAGCCGGTGGCCGGAACACCGAGGGAGTAATGGGCTCTACGCATTACTTCAAACTACGGCAGGACAGTTAATTCCAAGTTGGCTGCCCAACCTTTAACCTAATGAAGACAACGGAGGCAAATTGTGGGAGAGGGGCGTCTCTAGGGTCCCTATAAAATAGCTCCAGGCCTATCCCGTCATACGGGTCGTCCTATCCATATCATCTGGGGGACGTAGAAAGAGAATATCAGAAACATACAGGACAGTTGTGAGGACTATCCCGTGGTGCTCAGCAGGGAGGTACTACAACACACAGGCGCAAGTAGGAAGGCTACTGATTTCCACCTGCAAAGGGAACTCTGGATGTGCCTTCGGACCGGCCGGATTCAGCCAGCCCTGTTAGCAGTGCTCTGGATTGTGGATACTGAAGTCTTCAGTAAAAGGTAAAGAGACTGCAACCTTGTGTCCTCATTATTTACTGCGACCTACACCATCATCATCTACCTTACTGGGAAGCCCTGGGGACATACTTCACCTATGGGAAGGTATACCATCTAGCTGCCATAACATCACCCCAGCGGACCCCTCAGCAGCGTCGGTCATCCTGACCGAATACCACAGGTGGCTTCACGAACACTTGACAAACTTCACCCCTTTAATTGGGCGCCCCTTAGCTGGGCCACGGACCGGGTCGGGCCACAGTGACATCCCCAGAACTGAGACAGAAGGGACCTGGTACCGGGTACCCCACTGCCCTGCGCCTGGGGGCTATCCACTTAATGGTTGGCGAGATGTTCTTTTCCTAAAATTTTGTACCCTTTTTTTCTCCACACATACATTTGATCATTGTGGCCTAAGAGTTTTATTTTAACCTCTCCGGTCCACAGGACTTGTTTGCAAAATGCTTCAGGACTGTTTTGATGTTCTTTTGCATACTTCTGATGCTGAGTTTTATGGTGAAGACGCAGGAGAGGTTTCCTTTTGATGGCTCTTCCACAACACCGCAGTCTGCTAAATCTTTTTGATGGTCTATTGCAGTCAAGTGGGGGTTCTGATTTGTCCCTCTAGCAATCTTGAGAGCTGCTCTTACTGAAATTTTGCTTGGCTTCCTTCCAGACCTTATGTTGACCTCCACTGTTCCTGTTATCTGCCATTTCTTAATTACATGTCTAACAGGGGAAGGCAAATGTGAAAACGCTTTGCTATCTTCTTATAACATTCTCCTGCTTTGTGGGCCTCCAACATTTTCATTCTTGGAGAGCTCAGCAGCTGCTTAGAAGAACCTATAGCTGCTGTTTTTATAAAGCTGGGAAATTTGCATCACCTGGCCTTTCCTAACGATGATGGTGAACAAGCCATAACCCTAACAGGTCTGAAACATTGGTCAAAGTTATCTGAGCACACAACTCACCAAGCGTGCCCAAACTTTTGCATCACCCATTTTCCTTTTCGTAATTTTTCAAATGTAAAAAATTACAATGTATATTTTTTTGTGGCAAAAATACAAAGAAAATGTCATCTTTAACTGTAGCCCTTTTAGAGATCATTTCATTTTCAACTTGCGTAACCTTTCACAATAACAGTAACTTTGACCATGGGTGCTCAATCTTTTATATTCCACTGTATATAGATCTTTATAGGTATATGTTTACATGTATACTATACATTTATTTGTATAGATCATTATATAGATCTTTATTTGATATTTGAGAATTAATGTAAAAAATAGCCAAATGTATTGAATGACATAATTTGACTGGATTGGGAACAATGCATTTTCCATCTTGTCATATTTTCATTAGTCCCCTACTTTTACTATAATGAATGGATCACATATGCTGTGAGACTCCATTGTGTACACCTCATTATCTGTTTCTTCTGCTTCCATGGCTGGCCACTCTCTGACACCAGTGGAAGATATCTCTGATCTGAGATCTGGCTGTAGAGGTTTCCATAATAACAGTTTGGATCACTGAAATTCTGCAACAACATTTCTGGATCTCAACAGAAGTCTAAATTGCAGCAGAATTCTGGCACATTCAGCTTAGTAAATCTCCCAAATTCTTCTTTAAGTTCACAATCACAACTAATAAATAAGCAGACACCTTTTTTTTTTCTTTATTTAAGAAGCTATACATCAGGTTTTGATGTTTTGAATACTCAAATTTTCTGAAGGTAAAAAATATTTTTCTTAGTAGATTAAAGTAGCATCACGTTAACAGCTGAACTACTAAAAGTATTTAGCAATATAATTTACCGTAGAGATGTACTGAGTTTTCTGATATTAAGATCATTGCCAAGCTATCTTAATATCTGCAGGGAGTCTCCTATTGCTGCCAACTGTTCTGTGGTTGCAATTTGCAAACCTAGTATGTCATCAGTTTAAGTTGCTCCTGGCAAGAACTCTTATGAATTTGATCTTTCCACAGCTGGAGATAAGTCATGATATCAGATCTAGTTGCGGTCTAAAACTGCTGGGTCCTACCTCTCCTGCTTGTTGAAACAGTTGCTTGCATATATGATTTGTTTGTTTGAATATTGATGAAATAATAACTTTAGGAGCCTATTTGGTTTCCTTTCAGTTTCACAACCTGAGTTCTAACTTGTAGGTTTAGACCATTTTCCTTTATTTTTGCTAGAGTGTTAGCACAATATTTGTATACATTTTGTAATAAACAGCTTGCAGAGCATATAAGTTGCTTGAAATTCCTTACTTTTAGAGATGTAACAATACTAAGCTTGGCTGCCCACTAAGGCTACTTTCACACTTGCGTCGTGTGACGTCCGTTACAATGCGTCGTTTTGGGGAAAAAACGGATCCTGCAAATGTGCCCGCAGGATGCGTTTTTTGCCCAAAGACTTGTATTGCCGACGGATCGCGACGTATGGCCATACGTCGCGTCCATTGTGCACTGGATGCGTCGTGTTTTGGCGGACCGTCGGCACGAAAAAACTTTCAAGGGAACCTTTTTTTCGTACGTCGCGTCCGCCATTTCCTACCGCGCATGCGTGGCCGGAACTCCACCCCCTCATCCCCGGACTTTAGAATGGGCAGCGGATGCGTTGAAAAACTGCATCCGCTGCCCACGTCGTGCCAAATTTTCACAACGTGCGTCGGTACGTCGCGCCGACGCTTAGCGACGGACCCGTACCAACGCAAGTGTGAAAGAAGCCTAAGTCTGTATTGTAGTGGCCACAGGAATTCACGGTGCACAAAACTGAGCTTTCGTTTTGTACTTGCTACATCTGTATGTATTATGCCTAATCATTAGTGATGATTGAGCACTAAGATGTTCAAGTGCTTGGTACTCGAGTTTAGCAGCTCAGACAGGCTCAACTTTAGTATTGAGTATAATGGAATTCAATGGGAAACTCAAGCATTTTTCTGACAGACCCTACCCAGAAATGGGCAGCTCAGTTAGGCAGATGTAAATGCAAAATGAATATTCACTGCTCACCACGCCCACCTCTCAGCACCTGTGAGGATTTTTAACTATCACGGAACTGCCTCTGAGAGGTGGGCGTGGGGAGCAGTGATTATTCATTTTTAATTTACATCTGCTTAACTGGGCAGCATGGGGCTCTGGTGCGGACAGCAACAAAACCGGAGAAGAGAGAGCAATAAAAGTTACATATCCCGAAAGGGCTGGCCAAGCTCTTTTTCAGGATGTCGTTAGTAAAGTACAAAACAACCCGCCTGACAGAATCCTTTAATGTATTAAATAGATAAATGTAAAAAACAGCATGGGGTCCCCCCATTTTTAATAATCAGCTAATGGAAAGCAGACAGCTGGGGACTGATATTAATAGGCTGGGAATGGCAAGATATCCATGGAATTTCCCAGCCTGATGAGATCAGCTCACAGCTGTCTGCCTTGCCTTTGCTGATTATAAAAAGTGGGGGGACACCACATCTTTTTTTTCATTTATTTATTTTCAGGTATTTATTAAGTTAATCCATGCACAGTAAACTACACACGCACAAAACTAATTATATATATCACGGATATCTTTTTATCTATAAATATCTATCTGTCTATCTACCCCATATCTATCTACTCCATATTTATCTGTCTTTGCACATTTAATAACACACCAAAGAATGAGAACAATTAATGCGGCAAAAACACCAGAAAAACGTAAGTGAGGTGTGAGACTCATGCGGAAATGTAACTTTGTGAAAGCCTGAACAAACACTGATCGTGGGAGCGTACCTTTAATTTGCATAAAAACGCAGCAAAAAAAATGCAGCAAAATCTCACTCTGAACATATTCTTACAGCTAGTTGGAAAAAAAGGTAAAGCAAACTAATATAAAGGTATAGATTGATAGATAATTTCACAATTCCACAGCACGTTATAGCAGCTTTTTATATTAAATAAATGTAAAAAAAAACGGTGTGGGGTCCCCCTATTTTTTTAACCAGCCAAAGTAAAGCTGACAACTGCAAGCTGATATTATAAGGCTGGGAAGGTCTCTGGTTATTGGGCCCTTTCCAGCTTAAAAATACCAAGCCGCAGCTGCCCCAAGGATGGTGCATTACATTAGATGCCGCAATTCTAGCTCTTCCCGATTGCCTGGTGCAGTGGCAGGTGGGTTAATAGGTTTTGGGATTGCTGTCAGCAGCTGGCTGACTTCAATCCCTGATGTTAGTAATGGAGGTGTCTCTTAGACACCCCAATTACTAACCCAGTAGTAGAAAGAAATAAACACAGACACAAAAAAATGTTTATTTAACCCCTTCATGACCTTGGGATTTTTCGTTTTTCCGTGTTCGTTTTTCGCTCCCCTCCTTCCCAGAGCCATAACTTTTTTATTTTTCCGTCAATTTAGCCATGTGAGGGCTTATTTTTTGTGGGACGAGTTGTACTTTTGAACGACATCATTGGTTTTACCATGTCGTGTACTAGAAAACGGGAAAAAAATTCCAAGTGCGGTGAAATTGCAAAAAAAGTGCAATCCCACGCTTGTTTTTTGCTTGGCTTTTTTGCTAGGTTCACTAAATGCTAAAACTGACCTGCCATTATGAATCTCAAGATCATTAAGAGTTCATAGATACCTAACATGACTAGGTTATTTTTTACCTAAGTGGTGAAAAAAAATTCCAAACTTTGCTAAAAAAAAAAATAAATAAAAAATTGCGCCATTTTCCGATACTCGTAGCGTCTCCATTTTTCATGATCTGGGGTCAGTTGAGGGCTTATTTTTTGCGTGCCGAGCTGGCGTTTTTAATGATTCCAATTTGGTGCAGATACGTTCTTTTGATCACCCGTTATTGCATTTTAATGCAATGTCGCGGCGACCAAAAAAACGTAATTCTGGCTTATCGATTTTTTTTCTCGTTACGCCGTTTAGCGATCAGGTTAATGCTTTTTTTTATTGATAGATCGGGCGATTCTGAACGTGGCGATACCAAATATGTGTAGGTTTGATATTTTTTTTTATTGATTTATTTTGATTGGGGCGAAAGGGGGGTGATTTAAACTTTTATATTTTTTTAATTTTGTTCACTTTTTTTTAACTTTTTTTTTTAAACTTTTGCCATGCTTCAATAGCCAATAGCCTCCATGGGAGGCTAGAAGCAGGCACAGCACGATCTCCTCTGCTACATAGCAGCGATCTGCTGTTCGCTGCTATGTAGTAGAAAATCAGGTGTGCTGTGAGCGCCGACCACAGGGTGGCGCTCACAGCTGCCGGAGATCAGTAACCATAGAGGTCTCAAGGACCTCTATGGTTACAATGGAGAAGCATCGCCGACCTCCGATCATGTGACGGGAGTCGGCGATGCGCTCATATCCGGCCGCCCAGCCGGATGCGGTAGTTAAATGCCGCTGTCTGCGTTTGACAGCAGCATTTAACTAGTTAATAGCGGCGGGTGAATCGCGATTTCACCCGCCGCTATTGCGGGCACATGTCAGCTGTTCAAAACAGCTGACATGTCCCGGCTTTGATGCGGGCTCACCGCGGAGCCCTGCATCAAAGCAGGGGAGCTGACCTCGGACGTACTATCCCGTCCGAGGTCAGTAAGGGGTTAAAAAAAATCTCCGACTCTTTCCATATTTCACCAATTTATTAAATGAAAAAAAAACTCCCTCACCGGTCTGCCATAGTCCATGGATTCCCACAAGGTCCCTTGTGGTCCAAAACCGAAGGAGCCTCGTTCTGAGAATGAAGCTTCATAGGTTTATCAGCAGCCACTGCTGTGTCTCGCTCTGTTCTCCATGAGACTGCAACTGTGATGTACGGTGACCGAAGTTCACAGCCACCGGATCACACAGAGGACAGTGTGTGAGCCGGAATGAAAATGTCACCGCTGTACAGTACATTCGGTCTTGCCCTATATTTTAAGATTTTTTTAAGCACTGGTGGTGTGTGGTTGTGATTTGTTCTTTATTTTTCTGGAATTTTTTCACAATAAAATTTGTACTTTTATGGAAGACCCTGATGCTGGATTTTCTTTTTCCTCATTTCCTGATGCACTGAAATTTCTGATTATTGAGTCTCCATTTGGGTGAGCTGACTTTAGAGACTTTCTCTTCCCCCTTTTTTTTGTATAAAGAAAGGTATTTCTCATTAGAGACGAAGCATTTGTAAAAAAGTAGTCTGTATTCCAATTTTTTTCTAAAAAGAATTTATAATGGAAGAACAACTTCCCTTTCACATCACTGGAGAACTTACTTTCAGATAAAGAAAGGTTATTCACCTGTGATGCGTGAGCATTGTCTCCCAGCACAAGAAATAATGCTGATCCAGAAAAAAAAATGTTTCTATGTTTTGACCATAAATGCATAATAAATACATAAAATAACAATATTATAAATTCTGATGTAGCAGATTATGAAGCTGATTCCTTAGTTCACATCTATCAGTCATATAGATGAGGACATATCACAACGACAAAGATTAAGTACATTGGTATACCCTGCTGACAATGTTAACAATCAAGAAGTTTCTTAACATAAAAGCGAAATAAGCGATTGTAGGTAAATGTGTTGGAAAATTGTAACACGGTCCAAAACGTAGAGAACAAAAAAAAATTCCTAGTCCGTTTTTCTCACATTGTAAATGACAGAATGTCAGTAAAATACAAGAAGAGGTATTTAGGACAAAAGAGACATTTCTGTCCTCCAACAAAAAAGATTACTGAAAAATCTCCAAATTAATGCTCAGTCTGTAAAGTCTGGTTTTGAGACTGTCATTCTGCAAGGTGACACTGTGCAGTATGTAATGGGGGATGAACTTTTATGATAGTGGTGAGATTGACGGGTTATGACAAAGCTGAATTCATGGTGCTGTAATAAGTCTTTTGTCTACCTTTGCATACATTGTGGCTTGTCTGGGAAATGACATATTGAGCTCCTGCACTGTCTGTAAATCCAGAAATGTTGAAGGGCTCGCCTTGTATTGTAGTGGTTGTTCCAGTAGGGTAAAGGCACTAGCAATATTTTTCATGCTGCATGCCTGTAAATGTACAGTTGAAGGGGAGAAATCTAGGAAAGCTTTGAAAAAATGCCGGACAAGTTCCTGAAGGACCCATTAATCAATGACAGTCACAGGTGTAGACATTTCTTCACAATGGCCAACAGACTGTGAAAGTCACATCCAAACTAGCCTGCTGGATTATGTTCTGAATCTCATACTAAATAATTGGTAACACTGGAAATGTGGACAGTCATTTTGCTTTTTCTCATATTTTTCTCATAAAGTTTCTGGTTTGAATACATCATACTAAGGTCCCGAAAGAAGACTCCCCTCACTTGCTCAAAGGAGGTTGTCTCATCTTATGAAATGGTGGAAACTACAAATGCTTGTTAAAAAAAAAAAAAAAAGAAAGAGAGCAACTTTGCATTTAATCCATTGTCAAGAATGGAGGAAATGTAAATGTTATAGTCTTTTAGCTCATGGCCAAGGTTAGCAGCTCCTTCTGCAGTCTACCAGAGGTGACCGTTTTCCTTAGCGTGGAGTACCCGCTTACAAGCTATTTATTTTAGAGTTTGCTGGCGCTGTTCTGAAGCTGGTTGGAACGCTGGCAGCTTCAGTGCCCCTGCCTCTGCTAGTATTACTGGAAAACTCGGCCATGCTGCCAGCCTGAACTGTCAATCATCAGGAGCGCATTGCCCCTTTCCCTGGGAGGAAGAAAGCTGAGAGTCAGTGACGCGGTTTGCTCCTAAATATACAATCCGGAAACAATATCTTTTTAAAGGGGAGGTCCAGTAAGAATTGATAGATGTAAGTTACCATAAGCTACTATGACTTTTATTTTCTAGAAGGAAGTGTCTATTGTTCTCCATAGATCTCCAAAGTATTTATATATGTTACTTTGTTTTTTTGTTCATATATATTTATGAGCAGCACTTCTTAATGTGTGCCTCCCAAATGTAAAAAAAAAAAACATGCTGCAGAAATATATTAATCTTGGGATCTAGTTTGTATTGGAAATTTTAGCTAGAGGGACTCTCCAGAAGTAAGATGTATATGACCTGTCCGTACCATAGGGCATCAGGATACCATCATGTACCTGTTACCATTTCCCTTGGTTGATGAAAATAAACCGCATACTAAAGTGGAACAGCAGAAGTCTGTACGCCGTGCTGTGGCCGAGCTCTGTTACTGTAGTACAACTCTAGTTACTTTAATAAGATTTTTCCATCTCATGTGAGGCCCCCATCAAAGGTGACTTTTTTTAGTAGAATGAACATTGTCTGTTTTCGCATTAGTTTGCACTTATACCAGGTAGTAGAAACTGTTGAGTTTCTGCAAGCTCTAGCATGAAGGAACAATCATTGTGCTTTCTTAGAAACACACAAAAAATGAAATAAAAAGAGGCTTAAAAATCGCAGCACTTTTGGCCACACCACACTCGCCTCAGTGCTGCCACTGCTTTTTATGATGTAATTGTTACACACATGTCCTGGGTGTCCCATTCTCTGCTTCCTTCGCCTCGATCTGCTGCCCTGGGTTGTGCTCCGTGACAGGTTTCGTTGGTTGCCCAGTGTAGATCGGTGATGTCTCCTCTTTAATACTATTTAGGACCCGCTAAGACACACACACGTGTCTTAGATTAGGACTCTAGTTTCGAGTGTTTGCTGTGCTCTAGCATTTCCGCCACAGCTCTGATCCTGCATACCTACAGCTCAATGGGTTAACCCTTTTTTTTTGCTATCTTTGCATTCACCCTTGCTTCTTTCCTCTGCACCTGTACTTCTGGTTTTGAGTCTCCTGTGTGTGCAGAATCTTTGCTTCCTGTCTTTCCCACTTGCTGCGCCAACACCTGGGGCCTGTGTGCCCGCTCAGATCTGGGGCTCGGAGGATCCACATCACGAGATGAGCATAGAGGGTTCTGAAAAGACACAAGTCCATCAAGTTCACAATACACAATTTAATATCTTACAGTGTTGCACCATGGGAAGGCAAAACCATCCCTATGAATAAGTTTGCAATTGTGTCATATTGGGGGAGGAGGAATAATATCTATTGGAGTTCTGCACTAGAGTCCTGTACAACCATTTTCTATGTATGCTGTACATCTCATCTATTTAATCCTCTAAAGTAGAGCTTCACGTTATACATGTCACACTCTACTTAGGCTCGAAGTGGCCGTATATCTTGTTTATCTTCTGTTCACACCAGTGGAGTTTATAGTTTATCCAACGTGGACTAGTAAATGGGTGATATATATACACATGACAATCCCAGGTTGATACTGACATACTTTTTACAGAAGGATGTGCTGAATAAACAGCTTGTAAAAAAGGAGAATCTCTCAGTCCACTTATAGGATCATGAGAAAAGATGAGATAAACAGCAATGTCTTGTCACTACAAAGACCGTGTTTATGAAAATCAAAAACTATTCAACATATCACTCCAATGATGTTTTGCAAGTGTCTTTTGTGTGAGTCCTTTAGTTTAAATATTACCTGCTTTTATTAAACATTTTGAAATGAAGATGAACCAGGGCACACAAACCAAAGAAGAACGAAAGTTGGTTCCTATGGGGTCCTTGGATGATTTAAAGAGCTTATATAGGAATTTTGTTTTTACTATGGGCCTAAAAACTATCAGGCAGGCAGTTGCAAACATAGACAGCTACCAGCCTGTTGAACCTGGCACCAGCTCATTTTGGTCCGTGACCGCTCTTGCTGGTGATTCAGTTACTTCATGTGAACAAAGCAGCTGTTCTTCCGGGCTGCTCTACCAATGTCATGCTGATTGACTGCTGGCTTCTAGCAGTTAGGTAGTGGAGAACTGGCTGTCACTCCGCACAACGTGTGTAGTGACATTCCATCAACAGCGCTAAGTCGAAAATAAGTTGCTGTTCTGTCAGTGTGATATCAGTGGAAGTCACTGAATTACCCACAGGAGCGGTCTGTTCCAGCTGAGATTGGCAAAAAAAGTGTTGAATAACCCTTTAAAAGCGCCTGATAGATTGATCATCTATCTGAGCCCTTGTGTCAATCACCCAAAACAATAGGACTGATATAATATAGTGTGTACACTTAGACCTTAACATAAAATACTCCAACGATTTATGTACTACTGGCACGTAATGTGCTTTGTGTTTTAGATAAAATTAGGGAATAAAAATAACAGTCCCATGTCTCCCCTTAGGTTTTTTAGCTTGACAAAGGGTGTGATAAATTTTGTCACAAATTTGTAGGCACAGTAAGCCAATGAAAAGATTATGTAAGGTTAGGCAAAAGTACAAGATTTGCCAAATATATCATTTGATCGAGCAACTGTGATACATTTGGTGCCGTGATTGTGATAGTTTTAAGGATATGTGCAGACGATCAGTAAATGCTGCGGGTTGGGCGCTGCATACTTATGTAGCGTCCAACCCGCAGCAGCCAGATGTAACAGCATAGTGGATGAGATTTCAAGAAATCCCGTCTCCACTATGCATCCAATGACTCCCACGGCGACGAACATGCGACGCGTCTCTAAAGACCGCAGCATGTGACGCATCTCTAAAGACTGCAGCATGTCAATTTCTTTTGCGGAGACGTAATGTAAACTTCTTTTTAATGACTTTTGCACATTTTCTATGGTTTGTAAATCCTAAACTTTACAGAGCATGGTTTGGAAAGAAATGTCTGACATGTTATGTGCGTGTAGAATGTCTCCTATGTGTGCATTAAAGACGACTAACTCAAATTAAATTTAGGCAAACTCACAGCATTAGAGAGATAATCAAATTAGCAATAAAGGAAGCATAATGATTTCTCTGGTGATAATTATATGGGCAATATAACCGTAGATTGGAAATATCGAAGAGCAGAATTATCTACTATTTAGATAAACCTGTTGGTCATGAATTGAAGTTTAGTATTACAAAATGATTTAGTTATGACATTTGTTTAATTGTTTACTTGTGGCAATATGATGTCATGTGATGAATCAGTATAATATTAAAGGGGATGTCCAGGCTAATTATATTGATGACCTATCCTCAATACATACCCTGAAAAAAACAAACACTAAAATGTAATTAGGTATGCTTTAAAGTCGAGGAGAGCAAATGTGTTGTTATTGCACACCTAATAAAAGATTATATTTTACTGCGGTTTTTTTTTTTGCATTTATTAGTATTTTTGTTTTGCACATACTGGCCCCTAGTGTTCTATTTTTGTTGTGTATATACTAAGACAGGGTGGGGAACGTAACAGTGGATTGTGTCCTGATGCTGGCTAGTTCGATTGTCCCATGAGCAAGGTACATTTTAATCAATAGATCCTGGAATAATTCTAATTTTCACAATTGGATGTGTGCAAAAAATATTCCTATGCTGAGATAATCTTATGAATGTGCCCCTGCTGTGTACTGTGTAATGGCTGTGTCTGACCGTGCAGGAACATCGTCTGATCATACCACAGCTGCTGGTCATGGGGGGAAACAAAAGAGAGTATACCGTATAGCACAGCAGGGATCACTGCTGATTCTTCTGTGAGATAAAACATTGTTTTTAAACAGACCAGGAAATGTTTTACCTCACATACAGAATCAGCTGTGATCCCGTTCTGTCCTGTCTTTATATTCTCTTTTGCTTCCTCCCCTGACCAGGAGATGTGGTATGATCAGAACATGTTCCTGCACGGTCAGACACAGCCATTGCACAGCAGGGGCACATTAATAAAATTATCTTGGTACAGGGACATTTTTGTAACACCTCCAATTGTGGAAATTATTATTATTCCCAGATGTAGTGATTAAAATGTACTTTGTTCATGTGACAATCTCTTTTAACTTTTCTGTTAAGTCCAAGTGGGTGATATCAGACAGTTTTCATTGGGGATGTGCATTTCTTCTTTCTGTATGATGCTGACCAATCATAATCAGGCAGCAACACTCATTGGAAAGAACATGCCCACCCAATAACTTAGGGCAGGATTCTCAGCTTGTGAAATGTATAATGTCCGAAAGCCCTGATCTCCTGGCTTATCCTCTTTTATAAGTCAGTATGCACAGGGGTAGTGCAGATCAGTTTAGCTGTGTCACATTACAAACCCTTGTATTCGCTCTCCACCTGTCTTAGCACTGCTGTACTGCCCCTCACCCCACACTGCCTGTCTGGAGATGTCATTATCACACTTACCCTATATCTGCTCAACTTCTTGTTTCTCTGCAGTGAGATCAGGGATGTGATTATAGCTTGCCTGTTCTGGACTACTCCTGTGAGATGTAATGAGAACCTGCTCTGACCTCACTGCAGTATGAGGACAAGTTGAACACAGTATTGCCCAATTTGGTGGTCTGCACATTTTTCTCTGTTCCCTTGACCCTACATTTTTTGAAAGAGAGGGAGGCTCCGAGGAGACATCCCCTTTAAAGGGAATCGGTCACCCCCAAAATCGATGGTGAGGTAAGCTCACCATCATCAGGGGCTTATCTACAGCATTCTGCCTGCGCCTGAGCCGCGGCGCGAAGACCCGAAGAGGACGTCATGGAATGAAGATAGGATGCGCCGGAGCGGACCTGAGACGCCCATTTGACCAGACCGCAGCGGGACCGCCCCTGGGTGAGTATAGTCTAACCTCTTTTTCTCCTCCTTTACGTAACATCGGGGGCTTATCTACAGCATTACAGAATGCTGTAGATAAGCCCCTGATGATGGTGAGCTTACCTCACCATCGATTTTGGGGATGACAGGTTCCCTTTAACACCACTTCTAAATTACCACAATAATGCTTTAGAAGTGTAAACATTTGAAAAGAATGTTCTTGATATCATATACAAATGTACATATATGTAAAAAGAAAACAAGTCACATAGTGGCACTCGTCGTATGCAGATTAATCAACACTAGTCCGGTGGGGCGTCTGAGACTAGTTCAGTTGCTGCAATCACATACAAGTGGGCGTGATTGATGTTATTTGCATTGCCCAGGTCATCTCCTCAGCGCTGTGAATCTTACTCATGCGTCAATGTCTTTGCTGCTGAAGCCAGGCATACTGGCAGCATTAGGCTGGTTTCACATTTGCGTTTTTTGCCGCTGCGTTTTACCGCAAAAAAACGCATGCGTTTTTTTCCCTATACTTAACATTAAAAACGCATGCGTTTTGCCGCGTTTGACAACGCATGCGTTTTTTCCTTGCTTGCGTTTTGTTGCGAAAATGCAACATGTAGTAATTTCTAGAGGCGTTTTTTTTGCGGCAAAAAAACGTATTTCTGTCTATGTAAACGCATGCGTTTTTAAGCACATGCGTTTGTTTGCGTTAAAAACGCATGCATTTTTATAGAAAAAAACAAGAATACACACTGATAAGCCACCCCCCACCATCAAGGTGATAAAGAGATCCAAACCCTAACCCTACCCCTAACCCTAAAGCCGGTAATTCAATTGCCGGCTTTTCATTTCTCCTGCCTAAACCCGACATGATATGAGACATGGTTTACATACAGTAAACCATGTCATATCCCCCTTTTTATTGCATATTCCACACTACTAATGTTAGTAGTGTGTATGTGCAAAATTTCGGCGCTGTAGCTATTAATTTTAACCCCTTCACCCCCAAGGGTGGTTTGCACGTTAATGACCGGGCCAATTTTTACAATTCTGACCACTGTCCCTTTATGAGGTTATAACTCTGGAACGCTTCAACGGATCTTGGCGATTCAGACATTGTTTTCTCGTGACATATTGTACTTCATGATAGTGGTAAAATTTCTTCGATATAACTTGCGTTTATTTGTGAAAAAAACGAATATTTGGCGAAAATTTCGCAATTTTCCAACTTTGAATTTTTATGCCCTTAAATCACAGACATATGTCACGCAAAATACTTAATAAGTAACATATCCCACATGTCTACTTTACATCAGCACAATTTTGGAACCAAAATTTTTTTTTGTGACGGAGTTATAAGGGTTAAAAGTTGACCAGCAATTTCTCATTTTTACAACACCATTTTTTTTTAGGGACCACATCTCATTTGAAGTCATTTTGAGGGGTCTATATGATAGAAAATACCCAAGTGTGACACCATTCTAAAAACTGCACCCCTCAAGGTACTCAAAACCACTTTCAAAAAGTTTATTAACCCTTCAGGTGTTTCACAGGAATTTTTGGAATGTTTAAATAAAAATAAACATTTAACTTTTTTTCACACAAAATTTATTTCAGCTCCAATTTGTTTTATTTTACCAAGGGTAACAGGAGAAAATAGACCCCAAAATTTGTTGTACAATTTGTCCTGAATACGCTGATACCCCATATGTGGGGGTAAACCACTGTTTGGGCGCATGGCAGAGCTCGGAAGGAAAGGAGCGCCATTTGACTTTTCAATGCAAAATTGACTGGAATTGAGATGGGACGCCATGTTGCATTTGGAGAGCCCCTGATGTGCCTAAACATTGAAACCCCCCAAAGTGACACCATTTTGGAAAGTAGACCCCCTAAGGATCTTATCTAGATGTGTGGTGAGCACTTTGACCCAACAAGTGCTTCACAGAAGTTTATAATGCAGAGTCGTAAAAATAAAAAATAATATTTTTTCACAAAAATGATCTTTTCGCCCCCAATTTTTTATTTTCCCAAGGGTAAGAGAAGAAATTGGACCCGAAAAATTGTTGTGCAATTTGTCCTGAGTACGCTGATACCCCATATGTGGGTGTAAACCATTGTTTGGGCGCAGGGCAGAGCTCGGAAGGGAAGGAGCGCCATTTGACTTTTCAATGCAAAATTGACTGGAATTGAGATGGGACGCCATGTTGCATTTGGAGAGCCCCTGATGTGCCTAAACATTGAAACCCCCCACAAGTGACACCATTTTGGAAAGTAGACCCCTTAAGGAACTTATCTAGATGTGTGTTGAGCACTTTGACCCAACAAGTGCTTCACAGAAGTTTATAATGCAGAGCCGTAAAAATAAAAAATCATATTTTTTCACAAAAATGATCTTTTCGCCCCCATTTTTTTATTTCCCCAAGGGTAAGAGAAGAAATTAGACCACAAAAGTTGTTGTGCAATTTGTCCTGAGTACGATGATACCCCATATGTGGGGGTAAACCACTGTTTGGGCGCATAGCAGAGCTCGGAAGGGAAGGAGCGCTATTTTACTTTTCAATGCAAAATTGACTGGAATTAAGATGGGATGCCATGTTGCGTTTGGAGAGCCCCTGATGTGCCTAAACATTAAAAAACCCCACAAGTGACACCATTTTGGAAAGTAGACCCCCTAAGGAACTTATCTAGATGTGTTTTGATAGCTTTGAACCCCCAAGTGTTTCACTACAGTTTATAACGCAGAGCCGTGAAAATAAAAATTCCTTTTTTTTTTCACAAAAATGATTTTTAGCCCCCAGTTTTGTATTTTCACAAGGGTATCAGGATAAATTGGACCCCAAAAGTTGTTGTCCAATTTGTCCTGAGTACGCTGATACCCCATATGTGGGGGTAAACCACTGTTTGGGCGCATGGCAGAGCTCGGAAGGAAAGGAGCGCCATTTGACTTTTCAATGCAAAATTGACTGGAATTGAGATGGGACGCCATGTTGCATTTGGAGAGCCCCTGATGTGCCTAAACATTGAAACCCCCCAAAGTGACACCATTTTGGAAAGTAGACCCCCTAAGGATCTTATCTAGATGTGTGGTGAGCACTTTGACCCAACAAGTGCTTCACAGAAGTTTATAATGCAGAGTCGTAAAAATAAAAAATAATATTTTTTCACAAAAATGATCTTTTCGCCCCCAATTTTTTATTTTCCCAAGGGTAAGAGAAGAAATTGGACCCGAAAAATTGTTGTGCAATTTGTCCTGAGTACGCTGATACCCCATATGTGGGTGTAAACCATTGTTTGGGCGCAGGGCAGAGCTCGGAAGGGAAGGAGCGCCATTTGACTTTTCAATGCAAAATTGACTGGAATTGAGATGGGACGCCATGTTGCATTTGGAGAGCCCCTGATGTGCCTAAACATTGAAACCCCCCACAAGTGACACCATTTTGGAAAGTAGACCCCTTAAGGAACTTATCTAGATGTGTGTTGAGCACTTTGACCCAACAAGTGCTTCACAGAAGTTTATAATGCAGAGCCGTAAAAATAAAAAATCATATTTTTTCACAAAAATGATCTTTTCGCCCCCATTTTTTTATTTCCCCAAGGGTAAGAGAAGAAATTAGACCACAAAAGTTGTTGTGCAATTTGTCCTGAGTACGATGATACCCCATATGTGGGGGTAAACCACTGTTTGGGCGCATAGCAGAGCTCGGAAGGGAAGGAGCGCTATTTTACTTTTCAATGCAAAATTGACTGGAATTAAGATGGGATGCCATGTTGCGTTTGGAGAGCCCCTGATGTGCCTAAACATTAAAAAACCCCACAAGTGACACCATTTTGGAAAGTAGACCCCCTAAGGAACTTATCTAGATGTGTTTTGATAGCTTTGAACCCCCAAGTGTTTCACTACAGTTTATAACGCAGAGCCGTGAAAATAAAAATTCCTTTTTTTTTTTCACAAAAATGATTTTTAGCCCCCAGTTTTGTATTTTCACAAGGGTATCAGGATAAATTGGACCCCAAAAGTTGTTGTCCAATTTGTCCTGAGTACGCTGATACCCCATATGTGGGGGGGAACCACTGTTTGGGCGCATGACAGAGCTCGGAAGGGAAGGAGCGCCATTTGGAATGCAGACTTAAATGGATTGGTCTGCAGGCGTCACGTTGCATTTGCAGAGCCCCTGATGTACCCAAACAGTACAAACCCCCCACAAGTGACCCCATATCGGAAACTAGACCCCCCAAGGAACTTATCTAGATGTGTTGTGAGAATTTTGAACCCCCAAGTGTTTCACTACAGTTTACAACGCAGAGCCGTGAAAATAAAAAATCTTTTTTTTCCCACAAAACTTATTTTTTGGCCCCCAGTTTTGTATTTTCCCAAGGGTAGCAGGAGAACTTGGACCCCAAAAGATGATGTCCAATTTGTCCTGAGTACGCTGATACCCCATATGTTGGGGTAAACCCCTGTTTGGGCACACGGGAGAGCTCTGAAGGGAAGGAGCACTGTTTTCCTTTTTCAACGCAGAATTGGCTGGAATTCAGATCGGATGCCATGTCCCGTTTGGAGAGCCCCTGATGTGCCTAAACAGTGGAAACCCCCAATTATAACTGAAACCCTAATCCAAACACACCCCTTACCCTAATCCCAACAGTAACCCTAACCACTCCTCTAACCCAGACACACCCAACCCTATTCCCAACCGTAAATGTAATCCAAACCCTAACCCTATTTTTAGCCCCAACCCTAACTGTAGCCCTAACCCTAGCCCCAACCCTAGCCCCAACCCTAGCCCCAACCCTAGCCCTAACCCTAGCCCTAACCCTAGCAATAACCCTAGCCCTAACACTAGCCCTAACCCTAGCCCCAACCCTAGCCCTAACCCTAGCCATAACCCTAGCCCCAACCCTAACCCTAGCCCCAACCCTAACTCTAGCCCTAACTCTAGCCCTAACTCTAGCCCTAACTCTAGCCCTAACTCTAGCCCTAACTCTAGCCCTAACTCTAGCCCTAACTCTAGCCCTAACTCTAGCCCTAACTCTAGCCCTAACTCTAGCCCTAACTCTAGCCCTAACTCTAGTCCTAACTCTAGTCCTAACTCTAGCCCTAACCCTAACCCTAATGGGAAAATGGAAATAAATACATTTTTTAATTTTTCCCTAACTAAGGGGGTGATGAAGGGGGGTTTGATTTACTTTTATAGCGGGTTTTTTAGCGGAAAGACGCTTTTCATTGCAAAAAATATTTTTTGCGTTACCACATTTTGAGAGCTGTAATTTTTCCATATTTGAGTCCACAGAGTCATGTGAGATCTTGTTTTTTGTGGGACGAGTTGACGTTTTTATTGGTAACATTTTCGGACACGTGACATTTTTTGATCACTTTTTATTTTGATTTTTGTGAGGCAGAGTGATCAAAAACCGGCTATTCATGAATTTCTTTTGGGGGAGGCGTTTATACCATTCCGCGTTTGGTAAAATTGATAAAGCAGTTTTATTCGTCAAGTCAGTACGATTACAGCGATATCTCATTTATATCATTTTTTTTTATGTTTTGGCGCTTTTATACGATAAAAACTATTTTATAGAAAAAATAATTATTTTGGTATCGCTTTATTCTCAGGACTATAACTTTTTATTTTTTTGCAGATGATGCTGTATGGCGGCTTGTTTTTTGCGGGACAAGATGACGTTTTCAGCAGTACCATGGTTATTTATATCAGTCTTTTTGATCGCGTGTTATTCCACTTTTTGTTCGGCGGTATGATAATAAAGCGTTGTTTTTTGCCTCGTTTTTTTTTTTTTTTCTTACGGTGTTTACTGAAGGGGTTAACTAGTGGGGCAGTTTTATAGGTTGGGTCGTTACGGATGCGGCAATACTAAATATGTGTACTTTTATTGTTTTTTTTATTTTATTTAGCAAAAGAAATGTATTTATGGGAATAATATTTTTTTTTTTCTTTATTTAGGATATTTTTTTTATTTATTTTTTTACACATGTGGGGAATTTTTTTTTACTTTTTTACTTTGTTCCGGGGGGGACATCACAGATCATTGATCTGACAGTGTGCACAGCACTCTGCCAGATCTGCGATCTGCTGTGCAGGGCTGCAGGCTTACCAAGTGTCTGCTCTGAGCAGACACTCGGTAAGCCACCTCCCTCCCTGCAGGACCCGGATGCCGCGGCCATCTTGGATCCGGGACCTGCGGCGAGGAGGGAGGTAGGAGACCCTCGGAGCAACGCGATCACATCGCGTTGCTCCGGGGGTCTCAGGGAAGCCCGCAGGGAGCCCCCTCCCTGCGCGATGCTTCCCTATACCGCCGGTACACCGCAATCATGTTTGATCGCGGTGTGCCGGGGGCGGTCCGTGACCGCTCCTGGCACATAGTGCCGGATGTCAGCTGCGATATGCAGCTGACACCCGGCCGCGATCGGCCGCGCTCCCCCCGTGAGCGCGGCCGATCGCGTATGACGTACTATCCCGTCGGTGGTCATACGGGCCCACCCCACCTCGACGGGATAGTACGTCAGATGTCAGGAAGGGGTTAAGGGTTAAATCGCGGAAAAAATTGGCGTGGGCTCCCGCGCAATTTTCTCCGCCAGAGTGGTAAAGCCAGTGACTGAGGGCAGATATTAATAGCCTGGAGAGGGTCCACGGTTATTGCCCCCCCCTGGCTAAAAACATCTGCCCCCAGCCACCCCAGAAAAGGCACATCTGTAAGATGCGCCTATTCTGGCACTTGGCCACTCTCTTCCCATTCCCGTGTAGCGGTGGGATATGGGGTAATGAAGGGTTAATGTCACCTTGCTATTGTAAGGTGACATTAAGCCAGATTAATAATGGAGAGGCGTCAATTATGACACCTATCCATTATTAATCCAATTGTATGAAATGGTTAAAAAAAAACACACACACAATATTGCAAAGTATTTTAATGAAATAAACACACAGGTTGTTGTAATATTTTATTGCGCTCTCAATCCACCTGAAGACCATCGTTCTGTAACAAATTAAAAATAATAAACCAACAATATACATACCTTCCGTATATCTGTAATGTCCCACGAAGTAAATCCATCTGAAGGGGTTAAAATATTTTACAGGCAGGAGCTCTGCTATAATGCAGCTGTGCTCCTGCCTGTAAACCCCGGTGAATGAAGGTAATATAAGTCAATGACCTATAGTTACCTTCAGTCGCGGTGATGCGCCCTCTGCTGGATGTCCTCATATGACGTCGAGCGTGGGAAAAAGTTCCCAGGCTCCAGTTCATGAGGACATCCAGCAGAGGGCGGCTTTTCTGCTATATCGCGCTGAAGTAAATATAAGTATATATATACAGGTCCTTCTCAAAAAATTAGCATATAGTGTTAAATTTCATTATTTACCATAATGTAATGATTACAATTAAACTTTCATATATTATAGATTCATTATCCACCAACTGAAATTTGTCAGGTCTTTTATTGTTTTAATACTGATGATTTTGGCCTACAACTCCTGATAACCCAAAAAACCTGTCTCAATAAATTAGCATATCAAGAAAAGGTTCTCTAAACGACCTATTACCCTAATCTTCTGAATCAACTAATTAACTCTAAACACATGCAAAAGATACCTGAGGCTTTTAAAAACTCCCTGCCTGGTTCATTACTCAAAACCCCCATCATGGGTAAGACTAGCGACCTGACAGATGTCAAGAAGGCCATCATTGACACCCTCAAGCAAGAGGGTAAGACCCAGAAAGAAATTTCTCAACAAATAGGCTGTTCCCAGAGTGCTGTATCAAGGCACCTCAATGGTAAGTCTGTTGGAAGGAAACAATGTGGCAGAAAACGCTGTACAACGAGAAGAGGTGACCGGACCCTGAGGAAGATTGTGGAGAAGGACCGATTCCAGACCTTGGGGAACCTGAGGAAGCAGTGGACTGAGTCTGGTGTGGAAACATCCAGAGCCACCGTGCACAGGCGTGTGCAGGAAATGGGCTACAGGTGCCGCATTCCCCAGGTAAAGCCACTTTTGAACCATAAACAGCGGCAGAAGCGCCTGACCTGGGCTACAGAGAAGCAGCACTGGACTGTTGCTAAGTGGTCCCAAGTACTTTTTTCTGATGAAAGCAAATTTTGCATGTCATTCGGAAATCAAGGTGCCAGAGTCTGGAGGAAGACTGGGGAGAAGGAAATGCCAAAATGCCTGAAGTCCAGTGTCAAGTACCCACAGTCAGTGATGGTGTGGGGTGCCATGTCAGCTGCTGGTGTTGGTCCACTGTGTTTCATCAAGGGCAGGGTCAATGCAGCTAGCTATCAGGAGATTTTGGAGCACTTCATGCTTCCTGGCACCTGCTCACAGTGCCAAAACCACTGGTAAATGGTTTACTGACCATGGTATTACTGTGCTCAATTGGCCTGCCAACTCTCCTGACCTGAACCCCATAGAGACTTTTGAAATTGGCCGATCTGTTTCGCTGAACCCTAATTTTGATGATTGGCAGCTGTCACACACTTCTCAGCATGCGTTTCAAAAACGCAAACGCAGGAAAAAACGCATGCAAACGCGGGAAAACGCCGCGGTTTTTTTACCGTATGCAAAAACGCATGCGTCTAAAAAACGCAGCGTTTGCACGCGTTTACATGCGTTTTTTCACCACCTGCGTTTGCGTTAAAAACGCTGCGTTTTTAAACGCAAATGTGAAACTAACCTTACCCCGGCTGCTCTAACGCTGGGCTTATGCACAACACTGCGACACACAGCCGCTTAGATTTGAGAGATGTTAATGAGTTGTAGTGGTTTAAAACATTTGCTGCATACAAGACTCTGTGAAATCTACACCCAAGGCTATACCAGGTAGGTGGTATACGTTGCGAGTGTTCTCTTGTAGGAATTAAACATAAAAATCTATTCTTTTTGTTGTTGTGGCCTATAAGAACGCGCTGATTCATTTTGATATACAGTGCAGCTTCATAGGACACTCTTTTGGTCTCCTTCGGATGAATGGAATACTATACACACATTTCACGTATACACTAATCTGAAATCCACTGTGCACAGAGCCTTACACAGCCATTTTACTGTTAAGCTTCTAAGTATATCCTTGGGATTTTGACTGCCTAATAGAGAACTGCAGGAGAGCTCTGGGTGGGAGGAACTGGGTAACTTGGAGGAAAATGCAACTTAACAGCACATATGTAATGATTAAATCATCTAAGCGAGTGTCAGAACTGCTGCATTAATATACAAATATGATATTTTTCAGACTAGTCATGAATATACAGTTTTTCCATCTGCCGATCGCTTTGAAGTAGTGTTGGTATGAGGCATCACAGTAAGGGGTCTTGTTTGAAGCAGATGTGTACTTTTTCCTCTAATGCCTGTTGTCTTATTAAGATCCTATTTAGAGTATTTTACATGTCTGCATTGGTAAAAGAAATAATTATTTCACCATAGAGCGTATTGTCACTACAGTTAATTCTTTACTGTCTACCTAGCTGAATGTCGTGTACAAGTCAGTAAGGATCCATGACATGGCCCCCATATATGTATAGGTCAGTATTGCTCTTCTGTACGCCTAGAGGCCTCACTCTAGGGGATTAGTAATGCTCCTTCTGGAGTATGCCAGCTGTCAGGGGGAGTCTTGTAGACCAAGCAACACTTTCTCAGGAAAAAGGATATGTAAATTAGCAAATTTACATATTTTACCTAAGCAGCATTGCCTGGCCTATAAGATTCTCTACGCCAGCTAGCAGTCTACACTAGGAGAAATATTACACCACATCAAGAGCAACTACCCCAAAAATTAAGCTTTTGTCTAACACAGTTAGTCATGTTGAAAGACTCGTTAAAGTGCTACTTTAACGTGCCTTCCTAATTGACTAGCAATATTTGACAACCCCTTCACTTTTGAGCTTCTTGCCCTTGATGTGGGGGCTATATTTTCTCGTGTAGACTGCTATGTATGTATGTGTGTGTTTAAAGTTGGGTCCTGAAGTATTTGAACAGTGGCTCACATTTTAGCATTTTAGATGTTTACCAAAACACTTTCAAGATACTTATAGTACCAATATGGGTTTAAAGTGAAGACTCGCACCTTTAAATTGAGCGTATTCACATCTTAATTGGAGTGGCAGTTTAGAAATTACAGCTCTTTTACATGTAGCTGCCCCTTTTTAAAGGGACGAAAAGTAATTGGACAATAATCTCAAAATGATATGTAATGGTCTGCATTGGCTATTCCCTCATTAAGCCATCACAAATTAAGCAAGTAAAAGGTCAGGAGCTGATTCTAGGTGTGGCATGTGCATTTGAAAGCTGACGCTGTGAACCGACAACATGTGGTCAAAGGAACTCTCAATGTATGTCCATGGAAGACAACAGTGGTGGATGATTGCAGAATCCTTTCCATGAAGAAAAGCCCCTTCACAATATCCACCCAAGTGAAGAACTCTCTCCAGGAAGTAGGTGTTTAAGTATCTAAGTCTACCATAAAGAGAAGGCTTTGTGAGAGCAAATACAGAGGATCCAACACAAGGTGCAAACCTTTAATCTGCCTCTAAAATAGAAAGGCCTGATTAGACTTTGCTAAAAATAAAAAATAAAAAACATCTGAAAAAGCTAACTTAGTTCTGGAAAAGCATTATTTTCACAGATAAAACAAAGATCAACCTGTGCCAGATTAATGGCAAGAAGAAAGTATGGAGATAGCGTGGAAAAGCTCATGATCCACAGCATACCACCTCCTCTGCAAAACATGGTGGTGGCAGTGTGATGACATAGGCATGCTAGGCTTCCATTGTCACTGGGTTTACTAGTGTTTATTGATGCTGTGACTGAAGACAGAAGCAGCCGGATGAATTCTGAAGTGTAGGGGGCTATACTTTCCGCTCAGATTAAATCAAATGTAGCAAGATTGATTGGACAGCACTGCACAGTACAGATGGACAATGACCCAAAAGATATTGTGAATACAACCCATAAGTTTTTTAAGGCAAAGAAATGAAATATTCTTTTATGGCAGAGTCCATCGAGATCTCAACCCCATCGAGCATGTATTTCAAATGCTAAACACACAAAACTTAAAACAAACATGTCAGCAGGATTTTGTTAAGTAAAGCAAGAGACAGCCAATCAAAGAGAGGGCCAGCCAAAAGACAATAGAGAGCAGACGCCAGCTAGAAAGACAGCGAGAGAGCGCATCAGCCAGTCAGAGAGAGACAGCCAGTGAGAGAGATACAGCCAGCCAAAGCCGGCCAGAGAGAGAGCCAGCGAGAGAGAGACAGCCAGCAAGAGAAAAAAAGAGCCAGGCAGAGGGAAAGAGACAGCCAGCCAGAGATTCTCTCTGTCTCTCTGTTCCTGGATGGCTGTCTCTCTCTGGTTTGCTGTCCCTCTTTGGCTGGCTGTCTCTCTCTCTGACTTTCGCTCTCTCTCTGTTTTTTGCTTTCGATGTCTCTTTTTGGCTGGCTATCTCACTGGCAGTCTTGACCCGAAACACACGCATATTATTAGCTGAAAACTTCAAACACTGATTATACAAGAAATGCAAAATGAATTTCTTCACAACAGGTATAATTTTAATCAGTGTAACCGTGCCAACATGACAATGCCTGTAGTTTACTTGGCAAAACCCTGCTGACAGGTTCTCTTTAAGACAGAAAGACCCACAAACAGACAATAACTGAAGTCAGCTGCAGTATAGGCCTGGCAAAGCATCAGAAAGGAGGAAACCCTGCGTTTGGTAACGTCCATGGCTTCCAGACTTAAGGCAGTCATTGCCTGCAAAGGATTCTCTACAAAGTATTGAAAATGAACATTTTTTTATGGTAAAGCAAATTTGTCCACTTACTTTTGGGCCCTTGAAATGAGAGAAAATTTTGTAGAAAAATTTTTGCAATTCCTAAACATTTCACAGATGTGTCATAGCCTCTGGCCTGACATGATGTGTTCCTGAGGAGAAAATGCACAGCGGTTAAATGTCCTAGATGCCACATTGATGGAAAGCCAAGTCTACATACATTCCTGGTAGCATGAGTGTGCGGAATGGTATATTAGTTAGTACCTAAGCAAGTCTTTTTTGTTGTTTTTGGTTTCTTTACTGTTACCTTTTTGGCTAAAAATAAAGCCCCACACTTTCTTTATATGGACTGTGTCTGCCTATGTCACTGCCACGATGCCTTATGTCACAGGTTCCTTCTCCGGTATCACACAATCAACAGAGCAAGAGAATAGTGAACAATTCCAGAACCTTTATTTAGGCAAAACACGAAAGATCCATATATACGATCCATCACACTGAGGATAAAATAGTCCAGAACACGAATGCAGTTCAGTAACAGGATAAAAGTTCAACAATCCAGCAGGCAGAGGATAGCATAGTCCATATACTCTTCTTTCTCTCTGATATGCTCTTCACATCATGGTTCCACACTGGATCTGATCTCTGTCTCACCTCCCTGATATTTACAAGTCCCTCTCCTCATTCACAGGTTAGGGGGGTGGGTCACAGGGGCTCATTGTTTCAACAAGCTAGGTCAACATGACATTAGCATATTAGCAAACAACATTATTCACTGACCCTGTGGAGAGATAACAATACAGAACTGTGGGGAGAATATCAGATGGCAAATAACAACTCATCCTACAAGATGAAAATAAGTAAAATATAAATATACACAAAAATGATACCCATATAGCATATCACACCATCACAACCTACAACGCCGTTACAATATGGCGGAGTTTGCAAGTAACGCAGGTTGCTAAGGGCAATGGCGTAACAAATAAAGGCTTCACCAAACCGTGAGGGTTGCTGTCTGCAGTTGCTGTGAATCAGCGGGTTAACAAAGACTCCTGGAAGCAGGAGTAGCGTTTGTGAAGAGTCGGCTGGCTCCCAAAGGTTCGTTTACCCTGTGGTTTGGGGAGTGTTTGGTTAATGTCCTGGGTACAGTTGCTGAAGACTATGCAATCACAAGCCCACACTATGGAGGAAGTCATTAATACTCTGGTCCAGGTCTAGGAGCGAGCAATGGAGCAACAGCCCCAGGCCCAGAAGCAAGCCTTGGAGCAACAGCGCCATGCACAGGAGCAGACCACCCAGCTATTGGTGGAGCATATGGCATTGCTGAAAGAGGTAATCGTGGCACCTCCAAGACCAGACCAGCTATGGGCCCTGTGTCGTGGGGTTATCGGGAGGTGGTACAACACTTCCTGCAAAAAATGACTCCAGATGAGGACGTGAAGACTTTCCTCACTATCTTTGAACAGGTGGCTCAAAAGGAGCAGATCCCCATAAAGAGAGTGGGTGGATGTGCTTGCACCCTGCTTGATAGGAGAGTCTCAAAAGCCTATCATGACCTTAGTGAGCAGGATGTGCAAGACTAAGCAAAACTGAAAGCTAAGATTCTTGCTTGCCTAGGGGTTATTGCCACGGTGCAGGTTAGACGCGCCCAGGCCTAGGAATACAAGTTAGACAGATCTCCTTGGTCCCATATGTTTTATTTCTTTCATGTGATAAAAAATGACTGGTACCTGATGTCTGCACTCCCACACCCATTTTTTCAGCACGCTAGTACCTCTCCCTATTATTGAAATATCATTTGAGAGGATTGGGATAGATTTGGTGGGGCCAGTTGTATAGTTATACAATGCAATATCCTGAAGCGGTTCCCCTAAGAAATACCACATCCAAAAATATCGCCTGTGAGTTATTTTTTATGTTTTTTCAGATGAGAATTCTGAAAGAAATCCTCACTGACCAAGGTGCACCCTTCATGTCAAAGTTAATGAAGGAGCTGTGCTGAATGCGAACGATGACACACATACTTACTTTGGTACATCATCCTCAAATGGATGAACAAGTTGAGAGGTTCAATAAGACACTGAAGCACTTGTTAAAAAAGCTAGTGGAAAAAGATGGATGTAATTGGGATTATCTTTTACCATATTATAATGTTCTCCTTGAGAGAAGTACCTCAGTCCTCTACTGGTTTATATGCCATTCAAGTTAGTGTATGGGAGGCACCCAGAAGTGTTATTGAACACGTAGCACAGATGCAGGACCGAATCGAAAAAGTGTTACCTATTGTCAGAGAGCACATGCTGAAGGCCCAAGAGGCCCAAAGCCGGGTCTGTAATAGGTTTGCCAAAATCAGAAACTTGAATCCAAGAGATAAGGTCTTGGTTTTAGTGGCAACATTGGAAAGCAAGTTTTTGGCTAAGTGACAGGATCTATATGACGTAGTAGAGAAGGTTATTTAAAAATTAAACAGCCTATAGTCTGCCGGCAGTCAAGTAAGCCATGGATTTTAAGCATTCCCACAGGCTTGCTATATTATTATATGAAGGAATCTCCTTGAAATTTATAAGAAGACATTTATGAAAGCCCATGCACTACAACCATGGCATTAAAAAAAAGTGCATATTTTAGTCTAAACCATACGTTTCTAAACAAAATGGATGGTGCTTAGCGAGAGAGTAGATCATAATGGTTTGTGGCTGCCCAAAATTTGCCAAAGTTATTTAGAGACCTGATCTCTTAATAAATTTGATGCATTTTACTCTAGTGGAATTTGACCAATGTATGAAATTCGGTTTTCAGAAAATATTCCCCATAGTGCATAGGCGCTTTAATGCATAGCTTGGAGAATGTACTTGACTATTCACCAATTGCCAGTTTATCAATTGCATTTTTTTAATGAGTTTTGGTACAAATTAACCACTATGGTTTTGTAATATGTCTATAAAAATCATTGGCCATTGGTAGTTTTTTAATAAACTGTCGAGAAATGTGAAAATCAGGTCCATTATATCCATAAAAACAGATGTTATAGTATAAACTGCTCTAAAAAACAGTTCTTAAATTTATCCTAATTTTCTTAAAATAAAATAATGGTTCAGAAAAGCTCCTTACATCTGTGAAATATGTTGATGCCATAGAAATGAAAAAATATTATTATAAAGGAGTTGTCTCACAGCAAACTTATCCTGTGTATAAACTATAAATGTCTAATAGATGTTGGTCTTACTTTTGGATCTCACTTTTGGGACTACACCTATCTCCAAACCAGGATTTCTCATTTCTCATTCTGATTGACTTGGCCAGTAGTGACATGAGAGGTGGCCACACATACGCTGCCTCTTTCTGTTGACTGATGAGGGAGCAGAACATGTTTAAATGTCCCTTGTGAGAGAACCCCTTTTATAGATGACAAAGTCTACAATAAACATATATGCGTGTTATATACCTAAAATATGGGATATAGCCGATTAGATTCAGCAGCTAAGTGGATTTTATCCCTTTATGCCATATGTACCGTACATATGTGGTTCTCTCTGTTAGTAAGCTTGAGGAAGTATGGGACCCCAACCTGCCAGACATTTATAATAATTTTTCTGGATCTTGTACAAGATGGAGAAAATAAAACTTTAATGCTTATTTCCAATATTATTTCATATACATGGACTACATCCTGCAGGGGTGCAGTCCTATACTCCTAGCGGCACATAATAATGCAGTGGTATTTAGCTAATAGGTGTGCTTAAGAATACACCAGGCACATGGTTTCCCTCCTTCTCCCCTTTGCAGTGGCTGATATGCGGTGTGTGCGCCTCTATACACACAGTGTGAGTCCGGGCAGAGCTTTTTCCATGAATTCACCAAATTTAGAAATATATTTTTATATTTTTGGCTTTCTTCTAGCCTAAAGGTACTGTTCTCTTTATGCCGCTTTGACTACTAGCAGTACCGACCGGTATCTGTAATATGCCACTCTTACATAGGTCAAAATGTTAAGCTGAAATATCCACCCAAATGTATAATAGAGGCGAGATGAGATGAATGGCTTTCTAATATAGACTTTTTCATAAATGCTAACTACCTAAAGAAATTAGCAGCTGCATTTTGCCACCTGCACTTTTCACTTTGTTCTGCATGCCGAGTATTATTCCCCTATTGTCTTCAGCCGTATGTATCATTAACCTATAATAATTTAAGGTCTTACTTAATAAGGATTTGCAATGTAGGGCTATTATTAGAGGAATTCCCTGGCTGATCAGATCCCTTATGAAATAAACCTGCAGAAGACAGAATGAGCAGGAACTAACGTGAAAAATAATGTGTTCACTAAACGGGCAGATCAGATTCTATCATCTATCTTATCTATCCATCCATTTCTTTATCTTTCTATCCCAATAATTCTAAAGATGCCAATGTTTCAATTTCGTTAGGATTTTGTGAACATCGGTATATTAATTACTAAGAGAACTGGGTATAGTACTGTGAAAATCTTAAAAAATGACCAAGTGATACTTTTAATTTGAGAACTACCTCTCGGCCATGTTCTGTGCCTTCTATGAATTTATGGAGTGATATATCTTTATTAACTGATCTTTAAATTAAAGTAAAACCGTTCTTTGCCGTGAGCCTTGTCTACTTTATTAAACTAGAACTAATTTAACTCCAGTATACATATTTTGTGCGTAAAAAAGAAACCCTGAACAGTTACTTTTCTTGTTTTGCAGCCCAGGATTATACAGGGTTAAATTCCGAGCCCTAGCAAATGAATTGAATGCTTTGCACGTCGCTTTATATCTATAGATTTAAATGTGTGGGAACATGTGATTGTGGCCCTTTTTATATTCAAGCTGGGTCAGCTTCTGTCTGGAAAGTGTCCTATTGTCACCACGTCATGGCATCTCAAGATTTGTGACCTTTGCACCATGTAGATTCATGCCAGTCCAAGTGGTGTTTTTAGAGACAGGGCTACTTTTGTCCCCCCCCGCTAGAGGGTACCAAAGCCTTTTGGACAAGGATATACAAATATGAAAAGCTTTAAATGCATGTAACAATTTTTTTTTGTAATTTAATTTTTAAGAAATACTAGGAACCGCCAGATGTCGCAAAACAGTCACTGATGAAGCTTCTCGCCTCCAAAATGTGGCACTTATATGAGTAATACCAGTATTGTGTTTGAAGGGCCGTAACAGGTCAGTGAAATGTCCTTCAAACATTTGATTTGTGTGTTCCAAAATGGGCAGAATGAAAAGATAAACACATATTTGGCATTGACAGCTCCGCCATTAAGACAACCGATGCAATTGCCTTAGTCAGTGGAATCAATCATATCTCTAATGCCATATAGAGTGAAAAAAAGTCCCCTGCTTTGTTCTCCACATTAAGACTATAATTGAATGTTGGAGAAGTATCCCTTGGAAACTGTATGCCAAATTATTGACTAAAATGCCTAAATCCAGAAGGAATCGCATTCATGGCTTTGCACAAGAAAAGTTCAATATCACCAAATTTTAAAATACTGCGTGCAGGATTGTTGTGAAAAATGAAATCATCTGCAACAATTAACATTCAATAATTGAGCCAAATTATAAGATTATTTAAATTTATATTTTTCTCTAGTTGAGCAGAATTTTAAAGATCTTATTTATATCAAAATGTACTCTATAGATTTATATTTTTTATATTTATTTTTATGATATCGTTAATTGTTATTTGGATCTCTCTCTCTTGTTACTGCTATGGAAATGCAGCTGAATTAATATTTCTGCATAACAAATATAATTTAATAAGGGGCTAAGCTGCATATCTGTGAAGTATTGTATTACCTTTTATATGTGTAGATCTTGGCAAAAGCATAGTAATGTTAAGTAGTGGAAATACATTATTCAACAAGTCACCTGCTGAACATTTGTGTTTAGTAGGCAGTACTAGGATATACAAAATCTGTCAAGATAAAACATGAGACATGCATCATTCTGATTAAATTATGATTTCTAAAGAATCAAGCATACTATGAATATTAGATGAAATGTGCGATAGCATTGTGTATTTACACCAATGCTTCTCTTAAGGTATATATTAAAGTCTAATACTATAGCTTGAAAGTGATGCTGCTGTGTTTTTATCTAATACACTGCATAGTGTATCATTTCTTTGTACTTTCTCCTGTACAATTATTTAAAAAAATTGAAATATTCTTGTATGAGATGATATTGATGTGGAATTAAAGAGCTTGAATGGTGAAGAGAAATTATTACCTAACCTTGGGGCACATTCTGTCACGTTATAATGGAGCAGCAGTGCACCTGCCTGACCACCGTTCCTTTCATTTTCTACAAGACTGTGAGCTCTCCACTCCACTTTTTATGTCAGACCCATGAAGAATGAATGGATCAGCAGTTGAGTGTGCGCTCTACCACTTCATTCTGCGGCGAGCGCACTGCCACTTCATTCTGTGGCGAGCGCACTGCCACTCTATTATTTGGCGAGCGCACTGCCACTACATTCTGTGGCGAGCTCACTGCCACTCTATTCTGTGGAGTGCGGACTGCCACTCCAGCGAAGTTGGATCCCATCCGATCTATATGTAATCATCTATTTTATACATTCTCAGCACTAGGCAACATTTAAAGGATCTTGTGACAACCTCTTTTTTAATTTTGTCAAATCAGGCCTTGTTTGCAAACAGTTTTTTCCCCCATCCCATGCGCTCAAAGTTTCTCCCATAAAAACGTTTCATACTAGTGTATCTTATGGCGGCACCATACTGCAGCACATGAGTGGCTATATCTTCTCAATATGGACTCCTTGTGAGTGATGAGATGAAAACAGACTCTTACACATTAGATCCAGGTCTCTCCAAGCACCTAGTATTTTTTGTTGGTTGCCATAGCCAAATCCAAGGATATATAAAGTGGTCATGTTTAAGTATATATACAATACGTATATGGTATACTTTCTTTTAGTAAAATAAAAATATTTTATATGTATCGCTTTTGAACTTTAATATGTGTGTGTTTATTTTTCCTATAAAGACACTGACAATGGACGTAACCATGACGACCAAATAAAACATCCTTACTTTACATAGCTTTTTGCAGTGGAAAAACGAAAAAAAAAAACTGTGAAAAATGTGTGTGTGTGAGGGGGGCTTCTATTACAAAGATACTTTTCCCTCCTGATGGCTAAACAACTTTTTTTTTTTCTAAAAAGTTTAACACCCTTTCCCTTAAAGCCATACATTAATTTTCATTTTTGTGAAGGGAAAGTATAACTTGACATCTAATGCAATATATGCTGTTAACTTCTGCAGAGTAAGATTTTATGTCTATTTAACCTTTACTTTAAGTACCAGGTTGCATGATTAACATAAAAACAGATCTGCCTGAAACTCTGTAAATGGTATTGGTATAACACAATCAATCATTTTTAAATGTTAATGGTGTTAAAGAGCACTGAGAGCATATGTTTGATATTTTTTATCCAGTATGTCTGTACGAATGAAATCTAACAAGGTTAACTTTTTCACGGTTAATTATAATTTATCATCCAACTATTTCTTTGTAGTTTGTTAAATGGTTTTCGTACTTCTCAGGAACTCCAAGAAGATCCAGAGTGTCTCCGCTATTAATAGTTCTCAGTCATGAGCACTAGGGAGAAGCATAGCTTTTCTTAAAAATGCCCAGGCAAATGTTGGACGATAATTCCCTGTGCCGTTCGAGCCTTAATTCTGGGCCTGGAGCAGTACAGCAGGATACCAACTTCTTGTTAGAGATGTAAAGAATTTTTTTTTTTCTATCAGAACTTTAAGATTACCCAGTGCAGCTATAGCTGTCCTGAAGCGCACCAGGAAAAAAACATGTTTAAATGCTTCACATTTGCTTTGCTTATTAACCGAATTACTTGCTTTTTTGTGCTATAATTTTACTTTTTATTGACATAGATTAGATGAACTATTTAAAAAATAAAACACAAAGCTTAACATTTTAGAAAAGTGTCTTCATAACAACATTCTGGATATTTTATTAGCCTATGCTCACATGTGCATCAGAGGCACCATTTACCCGATGAACCCATTGTAAGCCAGTAGAATCACTGGGCGCCACTAGTGTCCGTTGGGCTATGAATCTGGCACTGTATCGTATTTTTTACGAAAGTACAATGCAGATGAGAACAGCGCTTTTTTTAACAGTATATCTTTACAGCTGAAAAAGATCCTGTTAGGTCCCTTTTACTCTTCCCGACCACTATTATGGCAGTACACAAGCCAATTCCTTTTTCTAATAAGTTGTTTGATATGATCTACTCCTTCTGCAATCTTTCATGAAGCTTCATCCTGAAGTGTTGCACATGCTAGTGAGGCTGGACTAGCCCAGCTTGGCATCTTTTCCCCAGGACTAGTTCTGTCTTAGATCTTCTGATCACACTTTCCTGGATGTGATTGCTAGCTTAGCTACAATCTCCGGCATGGTAGGACTGTTGTGCAGGTGGCTTTCAGTCATGCACAGGGATGCATGATCAGATGATCTTATAGATAGGACTATTCTGGGGAAAGAGGAGATCCACTCAACCAGTCCTGTTTCATTAGTATATCTGACACCGCAGCATAAAAGTTCATTCTCAGAAGATAGACAGTAACTTTGATGACTAAACTCTCAATGGCTCTTAGGCTAGAATTACTCTAGAATTCGGAGTTCTATTTTTCGGTACCACTATAGTAACCAAAAAAACAGAACTCATGAAGTAAATGGATTCGACCCTTGATGGACACAAATAGCAACAGATATATTGACTTTATTGGGGTCTAATTGGTTTCTATTATTTTTATGAAAACAAAAAAATAGTGCACCTTACTGCGTTGTTTCTTTTAGTGGAAATAATGGAACTTGCATTGGAACCTCCCAACAAATCTGTGACATAAAGCTATGTGCACACCATGCAGATTTGGTGCAGAATTTTCTGCACAAAATCTGCATCTTCTGGCAGAAAACGCAGCTGACAATTCCTGCGTTTTTTAATGCATTTTATATGCGTTTTTAATGCGTTTTTTGTACGTTTTTAGTGCGTTTTTTGCAGTGCAGTTTTGGTGCAGTTTTGTAGTGTGTTTTTAGTGCATTTTTTATGCTGATTTGTCAGCTTTTTTTAAAGCTAAATAAAAAGAAATAAAGTTTAAAAAAAAAATATTTACATGATGTCATTTCCTAGTCCAACCTCTTCTCAATCTCAATCAAATTTCACAACGTGCGTCGGTACGTCTGCCCGATGCATAGCGACGGACCCCTACCGACGCAAGTGTGAAAGAGGCCTTTATGAGCGTTGAATTAAAAAAAAAAAAAATGGAAAAAAAACGGCATGGGCTCCCGCGCAATTTTCTGCGCCAGAGGGGGAAAGCCGATGGCTGGGGGCCAATATTTGTAGCCTGCTATGAATATCAGCCCGCAGCTGTCTGCGTAACCTTTACTGGCTATTAAAATAGGGGGACCCCCCCAAAAAAATGATGTGGGGTCCCCCTATATTTTATAGCCAGAAAGGCTATGCAGCCAGCTGCGGGCTGATATTCATAGCCTAGAGAGGGGCCATGGATATTGCCCCCCCCCCCAGCTACAACTACCAGCCTGCAGCCGCCCCAGAAATGGCGCATCTCTAAGATGCGCCAAATCTGGTGCTTAGCCTCTCTCTTCCCACTCCCGTGTAGCGGTGGGATATGGGGTAATAAGGGGTTAATGTCACCTTGACATTGTAAGGTGACGTTAACCCCAGTTAATAATGGAGAGGCGTCTATAAGACGCCTATCCATTATTAACCCCAAATTACTGAACACAAAAAAAAGACATAGGAAGAAGTATTTTAATATTCTAAATTTTACCATACTTACAAATCCCTTGATGATCTGTAGTCTTTTCCGACGTAGTCCATTAATATCGAGTGTCCCACGACGATCTGCCATGGAGAACAGCCACACCAGGAGATGTGACTGCTCTCCACGGCTTCCCAAACACAATGACAGGAGCTAAAGCCCCTGCAGTGTGCCTGCGCATGTGCGCGAGTTTACCAGAGTTCAATGAACTCCGGGATTCTCGCTTTACGACACTGCTGCGTGAGAGATTTCACGGCAGTTCAATTGCCGTAAAGTGAGCTCCCGGAGTTCATTTAACTCCAGGAAACGAACGGGCAGCTCCGATACACTGCAGGAGCGATTAACTCCTGCAGTGCATCACCGGAGGACGTCGTGGGACAACCTATACTATGGATTACGACGGAAAAGATTTTTTATTTTTTTATTTTGGGACAAGGATGATCGTGGATGGTGGCCTTCGGGGACGTATGTGGTGAGTATGTACTACATGTTATATGTGTGTTTGTGTTTTTAACCCATTGTAGTCAGTCGCCTGACGATGGGACAACTCTCCCATCATCACATTTCGATGGGAGAAGTAGTCCCACCCGACGAATGACTACAATGAGTCACTACTGACAGACAGACACACAGACAGACAGAGACACACAGACACTATACATACCATTTCTACCATACGACTCCATTTTTGCTACACTCCGCCCACACACTTCCTCCACATCACTGACGTCACTTCCTTCTGCTGCGGTTTTGACACCCAAATCCACATAAAATCTGCAGATGGTATTTACATCTGCAGTTTTTATGTGGATTTGACCCACAAAATGGGAGTCAATGGGTGCAGAAACGCTGCAGTTCTGCACAAAATAAGTGACATGCACTTCTTTGAAATCTGCAGCGTTTCTGCACGGATTTTTCTGCACCATGTGCACAGCTTTTTTTTTTTCACATTGATTTACATTGTACTGTAAATCACAGTGCAGTTCTGCAGCGTTTCTGCTGCAGAAAAAAACGCTGCAGAACTGCACTAAATCTGCATGGTGTGCACATAGCCTAAGTGTGAACCTAGCAATACTGAGTTCATATAATATATAAACCGAGAGAGAATTAAAGGTATTGTGAAAAATGTAAAAATTAATATCTCACCATAGATTATGATTAATATCTGAATATTTCGTGACTACTGTTCAATAGATAGTGAACCCCATTAAATATAGATATTCCCGGTAACATTGAAGTTCTTCCCGGTAACATTGAAGCTGTGCATTCATATATGTTCACATTTTCTCACAAGGAAAAAAAGCATTTGAGATATCTGAAAAGGGTTTGTTAAATTACTGTAGACAAACAGCATGAACAATGGCAGGTCGACCCCATAACCTTAGATACCCTCAAGGCTTTTCTTATTCCCCAGAATTGTTGGCCAATTATGCTCAACCACAGCCAAAAATAATAAGAAGTTGTATCCAGCTGAAGTGGAAAACTTGGCACCTGGAAATTCCATGCTTTATCTAGATATGTTTTACTTTACACATAGACTATTTAAGTTAAAAAGTAATTTGTTGTATTTAGATAGAATTTAGTATCAACACTCAGAGCATCACCTAATAGTCTCAATATCTATTTTGTTATTTTCTATGCAAGTTCTTGTTTATACACTAAACACAAAATGCGGGAGAAATCAAATTTGCTGTTACTTTTAATACTGTTCTAAAAAATACAGAGGCAGTGTTGGTCATAAAGAGTGATAAAATCTTCTTCATAGTGGTTAAATCCGTTTTTTACCATTGTAATAAAATGATTATTCTTTTTGCCAAGCCCTACATTATTTGGTTGAAAAAATTGCAATAATTTGGATTTGACACTGCACAGACTATAGCCACTTTTTAATGCCCAACTGTAATATTGCTCATGAATGCCTAATCTGCCAATAGAAATACATTGCCTTCCTTTTAGCTGCCCTCAAAATAGGAATTCATTGCTTGATTAGTGGGTACACGAATACTCAAGGACACTATTTAAGATATTAGAGGATAACCGTGTTTAAGATTTTCCTTAAATATGTCAGTTTCTCATACTTTTTTCTTTGTGAAAAAAATGGAATGGAATTTAAGGATATTTAAATGTTATAAAAAAAAATATCCACACGGTTTGCCCCAAATATCTAATAGGTGAAATATAGATGACATCGTTGGAGACATGGATTTCTCAAAGTTAATCAGATTTATGGAAATCCCGAAGTGTGCTTGTTTGGTCTCCTTGAATCAATGCTGATTTGAAACTAAAAGAACTTTAGAGATGCAGCTTCAAAACTTCCTGTTTACATCTAAATATTCAGTGACAAGCAAAAGGGTAACAATGTTTTGAACTTTCGATTTTCTGGCTCCAAACCTCACCATCCACTACAGCTTCAATTGTGAGATTGCCATCATTTTATAGACAATCATCTTGGCTATCTCATACATAAATTGACTTGCAACTTTTTAGCATATGATTAGTTATGCAGATTTTTGTCATGTTACTGCATTGTTATGGTTTTGCTCCTAAAAATTTACATTTACATTTTAATTAATTTCTTAGCATTGTGTAAAGCCACATTTGGCTTTCAACACTTGCCTGAATCCTTCTAGGCATGCTCTCAATCAGTTTCAAACATGTGTCTACCTCAATCTGATCCCAGGTCTCTTCTACGCATTCCCAAAGTTTTTGCATACTGGTCGACTTGCGTATGCATGCAGTTTTTATTTCAACTCTACTCACAAGTGTTCGATTCGTTTGAGGACTGGGGACTGTGGAGGCCAATCCAGCACCTCTACTTAACTGTCATTGAATCATTTCTTTGTCAATCTCAACATATTCTATGGGTCATTGTCCTGCTGGAACACTATGTCATCCCTTTCATGCTCATAGTACTCGAGGGTACAAAGTAACTTGTTTTGTGGGATACTCGCATACAAGTGTTTCTCACTAAATTAGAATATCATCAAAAAGTTAATTTATTTCAGTTCTTCAATACTGTTCAATACTTCAAAAATGTAGCCAAGGCAGGTAGGCTAAGGTTAAATCCTAGCTCTACAGGTTCTGGTTAGGTACAACTGGCTGGCGCTGCATATACCCAGGTTGACTGTTAGCCTTAGTCAGCTGGGGGAAGGTGACCTCAGTGGTTGCCATGGACAATAAGTGTTTTGTTTTACCGAACTGGGACTTGCTCAGTCTGGTATGAGTAACCAGCGTCTATTTTGTTTAGTTGTTTTCTTTAGTGCCATGACAAGGCTAGGGATTTTGTGTTTATGGCTTTGTTTTTCGGTGCTGTGCAACCAGTGGAAAAATACATCACATTGTTTTGACACAAGAATGCAGTGCCTGTGTCATTGCTGCCTACTGGTGAGCGTGAATCTCTAGAATATTTATATATTTTTTTAAATTTATACATACTATATTTTTCGGTTTATAAGACGCACTTTTTTTCAACAAACAAGGAGTCGGCTGAGGGCTGTGGACACCAGGCTGGTACGACAAGGTATTCGACGGTGCGGGGATTCTGCAAACATTTTGTGAAAGCCCAGAACCCCGCACTTTCAATACTCTTCAGTGCGGTGGAGTCCTGGAAAATGGCAACCAGAGGCGGCGCATGCTCAAATTAAGGTTTTGGCACCAAGATCTCATTTTGCGATGGCCTCCGGCGGCCATTTTCTAGAAGTCCACCGCAATAGAAAGTATGGAACGTGTGGGGCTCCTGGCTGTCAAGAAATGTCTGCGGATCACCCTTACCACTGAACACCTTGTCATACCAGCCTGGGGCCCGTAGCCATGGCTCATCTCCTGCCACCGTCAAACCCCCCGTCCAAACCAGGCTGGAGCCCACAGCATCTCCTACCTCCGCCAGCAGCGACCCTGTCACCTGGGGCCCCGCTCCACCACTGCTGCCCCCCAAGTAAGTTACTGTAAAAGCCGATTATAACATGCACCATTTTATTAAAAAAATATATTTTTTCCAATTTTCCTCCCCAAAATTTGGGGTGCGTCTTATAAACCAGTGCATCTCATAATCCACAAAATACAGTATATAACTATTTAAATAAAGCAAAAAAAGAGGAAAAGGAGTATTTAAATGTTAAAAACAATCAACTTTTTATTAGAGATGTACATATAAAGAATTTACATACAATAGATAAATGTTAAAAATGCAAAGGATGAAAAACCAGAATACTGGCAACCTCTAGTAACCTATAAAAATTGTGAAGTAATTGAGTAAAGTACGTGCAATAAGGGGTATCCAATTTATACAGCTGTGAGTGTGGAATTTTATCATATGTAAAGCACATTGGCCAATGAACATCATGAAACTGAACCCACTGAACACCAGACAAAGTGCATGATTGCAATTAGTAGATACTTCTGTCATAAATAGCACGCTCCCAGCATGTCTCTATTCATTTGTTATCGGAGTACAGAAGCACCCTTACACATTGTGGAATACACCAAGCCAGGTGATCAGATGCACACAAAAGCCCCAGAGCAAGCCGTGTTTCACTTGCGATAATCTTGCTTCTTCAGGGAGTTAAGATATATATATATATATATATATATATATATATATATACACACACATATACATTCTGCAGAAATGTCAGCTTCCAATTATGCCACCTCATAGCTGTTGTACTTTATACTAATAATATGTGGCAATATGTCAAACATTAATAACATATTTTAAGTATTTTATTCTTTTTCAAAAAACACTTTCTCTGTCAAAAAGGGTACAAGACTTCATACAAACCATTGGCATACGGTATAATACTTTTTTTTGTGTTAAATTTCCAGCAGAATACTGCCAGATTTTTTTTAATTAAATCTCACCCAACTTATGACAAATGTATAACATAGATCTAGAAAAAAAAAGATTTATAACTATATATCATAGTTTAATTAGAGATCTATCTTTTTTAGACTAGTTACTGTAACAACAAAACAAGGTTGTTATGACTCAGGGCGACAAACAAAAAAACATTATTAAAGTGTCTGTTTAAATATAACTAATAAAAAGTCCTATAAAGATTCTAAAAAATATCATTAATGTATATTTTATTTGGATTTCTATGAATCGGCAAAAAAATAAGCCCTGTAGTGTTCTTTTGTTAATTAATTTTTATGATGGCATATTTTGTCCTTAGGACTATAACATTGTTACCTTGCTTGAAACACATGGTCTTTCCTAATATACATAGGCAAAAACTGAATCAATTTCAATAAATTAATGGGGATGAGATTCCCAATCCATTCCTCCTTTGACTGGTTCACATACATTGTAATGAAATGCATTAGGAGTTTTATTCTGTTGAAATCCAAATGAGTCCCATTTTGGCTCTGTGCCTTGACAGCCCCATTCAGAAGCGGTGCTGTCTCCTGTTCATGTGTGGGCCTTGTAAAATACCCCCTTTGTATGATGAGTAAAGACAATATAATGCCACGAAAGACGAAGGTGTCAAAACATAAAGTTAGAGGCAATCTAATCAATGCCTCCTCAATCAGCCTTTGAAGGCTGTGTTCATTAACACTCTTTAATTGTGGAGCTTACCTCGCAGTTTGGATTTTAGATATATATTTTCTACCATCACTTGTTGTTTGGACATCTTCATTTAAGGATAAGTTGGTGGCCATTTATTTAAATTTATGAATAATAAAAAAAAAATTGAAAATGTCTTAATAAAAAACATTTATTTATGTAAATAATATAAATGCAAAACTGAAAAATATGCTGAATATGTCTATACAATGGCTTGTATGGTACATTTTATATGTATTTATTATATGTTTTATAAATGTTTAATAGCGAGAGGTTTACCTAGTATGTTAAGTATTTTCTGGAGGGCAGGTAGTAAATTTGACAATCAATAATTAAGTTAGGATCCTTAATTCAGAATAGTTATTCTATCCAAACTAGCCCATATGTAATTTCTCATAATGTATAACCAGACATAAAATGTAAAGAAGATGCGCTATATTGATGATGTTGACCTGCAAGGTTAAACTTTAAATGTTTTCTATTATTTAATATTCAATTTTGTTCCACTTAATTTAACAGAACTGAATGACACAATACCATGATAATTTTTTAAAATTGTGATTGTAATGAAATATTATTCTCAGTATAAAAATGGAGAATATATGCAACACTGTTTAACAAAACAAAACACATAATGAATTACTTAATATATGGTCCCAAAATAGTGAAGGAGTTTTGAATTGAAGGTCATTTTATTGCAATTCTTATTTGCAGTTTTTGAAATTAAAACTAGAAAAGGATTAAAAAAAACGTATATTGTCTTTCCCATGCAATTTTTCTCTTTACTACCCCTTGCTCTGGCTTCAAAAACGGCATCAAACAGCATTTGTGAAAGACCCTCAGCTAGAACCCACAATATACATATATACTGTGGAAGCCTTGCAGTTTAGAACTTTGACCTGCTTTCTAAATGACTAGTGTGGTGGCTACAGCTGCTACAGCTTAGCAATTATTTGTGATAGGTTGTTTTCAGTCCCATATGTATCGAAGCTCCAGGCCCAACTACCTCATTTCTGGCACATAAACCGATTCTTCCAGGTGCTGTAAATTAAAATTTAATACATTATTTAAATATTAAGAGAATTAGAGTATCAGAAATGTAACATCTACAGCTGTAGTGATTTGGTACCAAACAATGCAGCTGTATTGCACAAATTATGCTGAAATTTCTATCTATTAAATCTGTAAATTATAGCTCTATTTAGATTTGCTTCATTATAGCCCGATAATTATTTGTAGGTTGTTTCTATAATATTATTGCACGCAGAGTACCTAGTCTATTTTGGTCTGACAGGAAAGAAAATTGATGTTCTGATGGTGTAGTTTATTCCTATTGAAGGCTTTATCCAAAAATTCACACACATTCATGTAGTATCTCTCACACGGTCTTGTTAGCGTTCCTCTAGTATAGTCAGTACTGTCGATGGAGCAGTACCCAAGGGATCTCTGTTGCTTTGCCAGCCATCTGTATCATGACTTTAGCTTGATTCCTGTGGTCAACCTTGTGTTATATGCAGAGAAGTTGGAAAGATGTGAAAATCCTTGTCTTGGCAAACACAGGCGAAGGGATTTTAATGAGCAGTAGCAGAATGCAAGTCAACTATACAGGTCACGTCACTAAAAGGATCAATGAGAATGTAAATGAGAGAAGAAAAAACTAACAAGTCCAAACACAGGTATGTCACCCACATCCTTGAATAATAAAGTTCTCAAATAGCTTGTTATTGCCCTTGATTACTTCTAATTTTAAGATAACTAGTAAGATCACTTAAAGGGTTTGTCCAGAAGTAGCTGTAATGGGTCTGCTTTTGCCCTTTAGATGTTATTGCAGTGGAACCCAATTGACTTAAATGATTATCATCAAGATAGTTATTCCTTAACCAAAAGATAAAGGATCACTTGCTCATTGCTGAGGGACCAACTGCTGAGAATGGAGCTCTAGCATTTGCGAACCTGGCTATACAAAGGCCCGTCTTGAATAGAGCGAAGCTGTACATACTCGACCTCCAACCCACTGCTGGAAAAAGTAGAGTACAATGCTTCACTATTTCTGGCAATCCCATAGATAAGGAATGTAGTAGCACACCTCCACTCAATACTGAGCTCTGCAGAGTCCAAACTCATAGCCCTTTTCTCAGGAAGGCTACAGGTCCCAGTAGAGAGAAAATAACTTTATTTTGGGAATGAACCTTTAAATAGGATTACCTTAAATGGGAGAATTAAAGTGGTTGTTTGGGACTGAAAAATTAATGACCTATCCACTATGAGTTCAGTGGGGGTCCAACACCCAGCACCCACAAGATCAGCTAAAATCACCTTTAGCAGAGGCCAGATATAAGCAATATTCATGGTGGCGCACAGCAGCTTCTTACATTGCTGCATGGCCTCTGCCAAGCACTGCTGTATAGCTTCCATTTACTTGAATGGGAGATAAACATTCAAGTGAATGGAAGGTAAAATGTAGTACTCGGCCGCAGCCATGTAGCAGTTTATGGGGCTGTTGGGTTCTACTTCGAACATCTTATAAATTGGACCGCTGCTGACACAGATTTTAGCCAGTCTTTTGAGTCTTCAGTGTTGGCCTCCACTGATCTTTATCCTATGGATAGGTCATAAATTGTTCATTTCCGGCAACCTCTTAATGTTCACAAAGAAAAAAGTTAAAATTTGTATACAAATATGAAAAACTATACATAATAATAGGTATTGCCACCTGTATACCGTATTTTGCAGTTTATAAGACGCACCCCAAATTTTGATTAAAAATTATTGCTTACTGGGGGTGGTGGCTGTGATGAAGCGGGGTCCCAGGGTTGCTGCTGAAGGAGGCAAGAATTGAGCCTTGCTGCAGGCTGGGATGAGGGGGTGTTCGGATGTGTACTGCTGCGTGTTTTCGGTGCTAAAACCAGAACACATGAGCTGTGCGCACAGTGAACAAGCCAGTAGAGACATGTTCACACCACCAAGAGACTTGAAAACACAAAAAAGCACAGTAAAACCAAAAACACTCTGTTGCAAAGAAATCACAGTGGACAGCAAGTGCTAGTAAAAAGATGGGAAAAAACAGGGTATTTGGTTAATACGTTTTTTGCAAAAAAATGTATATTAAGCCGCTCTACCAATCGCCAAGGTATACCCATATCAGAGCAGTCCTAACTGATGAGGGGGTGTTCGGATGTGTACTGCTGCGTGTTTTCAGTGCTGCGGGGGCTCCACCGGCCCAGTGAAAGCCCAGAGCCCCGCACTTACATGGTTTACTATGTGGTGGACTCAGGGAAAATGGCTGCCAAGGGCGCCGCATGCATAGTTGGAGATCTTGGCGCTAAGATCTTATCTCCCAAGATCTTGGTGCCGAGATCTCCATCTGCGCATGCGCCGCCCCCGGCAGCCATTTTCCCAGAGTCCACCGCATAGTAAACCATGTAAGTGCGGGGGCGCTCTGAGCTCTCAAAATGTCGGCAAAGCTCCACTCGTGCATCCTCCTTCAGCGACACTGGGACTCTGCTCCACTGTGGCCAGTAAGGTATATCCGCATTATAAGACGTACCACCATTTTCCCCACAGATTTGGGGGAAAAAGTGCATCTTATAATCTGAAAAATACAGTACTTTAAGTTAACATGTTGTTTATTTCCCTCAGTTAACTATTGAAAAAATGTTGTAGTCACATTATTATCGCTCTCAATTTGTTGTGTACCCCAAAGTTAAATTACATTATTTTACACCTTTCATCCCACCCCACCTACTCACAAAAGTAAAGAAGCCAAGACTCATAAAGGTTTGCTAAGAAAAAAAACTGACTCTCAGAATGTGTGTTTTTAAAGTGTTTTATTGTGCAGAAGTAATGAAACATAAAAATGTAGACATTTGTTAAGGTACAGACTTGCAGAATAGAGTTTACATGTCATTTATACCTCACAGATAATGCTGAAAAAAGCAAACCCATAAAATGATGGTGAAATTGCCCCTAAAAGGATCAGTAGAAGTGTCACAATATGTAACGACCCAACAGGGAGTCAGTCAGCGGATGGCACGACACACACAGTGGGATGGGAATGGGGGGAGGAAGGCCCTACCAATAGGGAATGAGGGATGGACACCTCCTGCTCCAACTTGAGCCTGTCCCTGCGCTCCCCTAACACCCTAAGTGGGTCCTTCCCACCACCACCATCAGGAACCTTGTCCTCGCTGTCATCTAGCATTGCCCTGGCTAGTGCACTGGCCGGCAAGGGCTCTAGCCTCACCACTGCATATGGCACAACACAGGGGACAGTGGCAAACACGAGATAGACGAGAAAAAAACACCAAACTTAGCTTAAAAGCCTGTGCTGCAAAGCACCACACAGCAGAAGAAAGGCAACCAGACCACAAACTCCATAAAACCAGCAGATTCACCACTGCAGCCAGAGAGCTCCTTACTCCAGGCCTGGTCAACATAGATTGCGCTATCACCGACAGCTGATGCATCAGGTGACTATTTAAAGGATGGTGGGAGTGTTCACCACCCACATCAGCTGACCTAGCAACTTTGCATTTGCCGTTCATAGCCAGAAAGGGAAACTGACATTAACCCCTCATGGCCTGAAAAGAAAAAAAGCTACATTTAAATCAAATTGGAACCAGAGCTGCCACGCATCCAAAATGGATTGTGACAAGAAGCTTTTCCATGCATTGCATGTAACCCCAAATAGACCCATAAATGATACATCTCATCCTGCAAAAATGTCTTTCATATGACTACATTTACAGAGAAATTGACTATGTGAGCAGTTTTGACCCGGCAAAACTAATAACAGCGTTAGGCTACTTTCACACATCAGGTTTTTTCTTTCAGGCACAATCCGGCAATTTTTGCAAAAAACGGATCTGTTTTTTCCCATAGAGTTGTATTAGCGCCGGATTGTGCCTGAAGGACATGCGTTTCATCCGTTTTGTGCTGGATCCGTCCCTTCAGGCTTTTTTGCCGGACACAAAAAACGTTCACTGCAACGTTTTTTCTGTGTGGCGAAAAAGCCTGAAGGGACATTTCCGGCAATAAACGCATGGAACGGATGTGTGAATGAAAGGTTTCGGCTACCGAATCCGTTTTTTTCACATTGAGTATGCCCAGAAGCTTTGTTTTCGATTCTGGCATGGGAAAAATCTCTCTCTCTTTCTCGCTCTCTTTTTTTTTTTTTTTCCCCGGAATCAGGAAGTCAAAAATCCATGCGCAGTAAAGAAAGCCGGATCCAGCTAAAAAACAGATCCGATGCATCAGTTTTTCACAATTTACGCCGAATCTGTTTTTTTGCAAATTTGCCGGATTTAGCCTGAAACCAAAAACCTGATGTGTGAAAGTAGCCTTAGATAGGTGAGACGTGAAGATATTTAAACATGCCGGTTTAATTCTGTTTTAACACCAGAACAAATGAAAAAAAAAAGTTTTATTCAATTGTGGGGGCTAGTGCTCTGAAAGCAATGCCCAATACTGATAGCAGCACTGCAGAGGTTTTTCTATTTTACCACTGGAGTGGTGCCACTAATCTAAGTTCCCTGTATTTAGTATTATACTTACCAGCCACTGTCTTCTTCTATTATCGGCACCGCTCTGCTTGCCTTCTGCAGGTTGCGATCTGCCGGATCGGTCCAGAGTTTGATGGGCGATCCAGAAGTCACAACTCAATGTAAGTCTATGAGAGCCAGAACGGGGTTCTTATAGACCGTTACCTCTGACTTTGGGTCAGTCAAAAGGTGCAGTCACAAGATGGCAGATTAGGAGTGGACAGCGCCTGGGACAGCTGAAGACGGCAGCTGGTGAGTATAATACTAGCGTCAGGTATGTTATGTTACTATCACTGCTCCAGTGCTGAGATGAAAAAAATAAAATGCTGGAATAGTGCTTGACGTGCTCTTGGCTCTCTGCATTAAGGGCTCTATAGCTCCCCTCACCTGCTCCTGATTGACAGCTGTAACGTCCATTCTGGAGCCCCCTACATTTATCACTTAACAGAGGGGAGAAGTTGTGCAGAGAGTCAAGTGCACTTCAGTTTTAGGAACCACCCTCAGGAGCAGTGTATTAGTTATAATTTTCATATTTATGTGGCTTTGGTATTTAAAGTTATGGTTAAACAACTCTTCATCTCTTCTATCTAGCACTGTCGGCAGTTTTGCAAAGTCAAAACTCCTGACTAACTCCAGTTAAAGGGATAATGAAACTTTATCAAGCCTATTCTAGTAATTAGATTGCTATTTTTAAAGTTTTTTTGCATTGTAGATGTTAACATATCCATCTCTGGTCTTGAAATAAATGAGTTTTATTGAGAGGTTCGCTATATATTCTTGCTTATTTCTGTACTAGGGATGAACGAGCACTAAAATGCCAGGATGTCTGTTACTCGAACCAAGCAATTCCTAATGTTCGTTTCGAGTAACGAGTACAATAAGAGTCAATGCAAAATTCAAACATTTTTCCATCAGACCCTACAAGGAGATCTGGGAGACAGTGAAAATGTTGACATGGATGGAAAAAGTGTTGAATGGAAGGAGGACAGCATGGGGAAGAACCCTGGAGGCTTTTCTGAATCCCATATTGCTGCTGAGAATGATGGTGTCACACTTTTACTCCACTTTAAGTACTGACAATAAAACATTCAAAATTGACGAGAAATTGGAGTTTACAGGAAAAAAAATGTTAAGAAACATTCCTTCCTGTTCAGCTCAGACTCAGATGCACTGTATTAGACATAAAGGATGGTCGCATACACATTCTATTCAAGTTGTCATGTAGTGGTATTCCTAGACTTTTAAAGACTGTACTAAGTGCAAAGACTGGCAAAAATTACCAGCAGGGTCATCCATACACTCTTGAAGGCACCAACGCAACTTAAGTTTTCCATTCAAATATTGGGGAAAAAGTGTAGTTGTGGTACTTCTATATTCATAAAAGCCAAAATAATTATAAGGAGGGTCATGCAGTCATCCATAGACCCTTGAAGGCAACAACTGGTGGGCCTTATTCAAATATTTTGAAAGTGTAGGTGATGTACTTCTACACTCATAATGGCTTTGCGCAATGCCAGGAAAAAACAAGGAGAGTAATCCTCTTCAGGTGTCTGCTTTTTCCTCAGGAGTCTGGGGGGACTGCCTTCACCTTCTTCCTGGAGCACTGTTCCCAGGAGCCTGGGCTGTAAGTGACCCGACTTTGAGTAGTGCTGGAGCCCCTGACATGTGGCAACAGTCCCCTGTGTCACCTGCACAATCGCCTGCTCCTGAATAGGAGGTGGGAAACTCCAAGGATAGTCCGATCTCTCGGGGGTGTTAGCCCCATCTCAAGGAGCATCTCCCAGGCCCAATCATTTCACAAGAAAGGTTCATCCTGAACCCTTTCTTCTCAGGTCACACCCGCCACATTCTGATGTCGTCGCCCTCCATTTTGAAGAATGTGACCCTGGTTCCAGCCGTCAGCTCTTGCATATTTCGATGCAAGTGTTTCTTCACTGCTGCACGCTGGTTGAACAAGATGTGATGACGGGTCCCAAACTCTTCTATTGACCCCCATCTCCGCTGCCCGTCTTACGTAACAACCTCTCCTCAAGATGCCAATTCTCAGTACCTTGCGACTAGCGGGCCCTCTAGCATGTCTCCAGCCCTGGTCCTGGCTCACCTCTCTCTCTCTTCTGACCAGCCTAGACCTTGCAGTCCACTCACCAGTTGCTGGATCCTGGTTCTTCTGTCCGCAGTCCGCAAGACCCCAGCGGTGAAGGCTGTGTCCTGAGTCCGGGCCTTGGTGGTTCCGGAAAAGTAGTAGGTTCTCCCCCACAGTCTCCTGTGACCTCTGCTGTTGTGCCACCAAAGTTTGGCTCTGATATTCCTCCGGTCGCTCCCTCAGGTGTCTCGCGGGATTCTGCCATCTTTGTCACCTTGTCGCCCACTAAGCATGTTACACTGTATGGATTACTAATTCAATTCAGAAAAAAGTGAACATTATTTTGGAGGTTTATACACCACCATAATCTAATGCTAATCACGTTAAACTTTATGGATGATAAATTCAATCCAGAAAAATTTTGAACACTTTTTTTGGAGTGTTATGTACCACCAAAATGTAACACGAAGCACGTAATATTCCATAGATGACAAATCCAGAACAATTTGTGAGCGCATTTTTGGAGTGTTATATACCACTGAAATTTAACACAAAGCACGTAATACTCTATGGATGATAATTTAGTCAATTTTTTTCACCCCCCCAAAAAAAAAACTAATGTGGCTACAGGCAGCAGCTGTATATTTAGGAATAGACTGCAAAGCCCTAAGCGATGCCTAGAGACTGTATTCTGCCACTCTCCCTGCTCCTGCAACTGTCCCTAAACTAAATGCAGAATATATCTGGTATAAACCGCAAAGCACAAGATTAGCCCTTAGAAGGACTGTTTGATGTGTCAGCATCAGCACCAGAGGACTCTGATTAGTTTAACTGTGCACATAGGCCTGGATAACTGCTCTCTCCCTCCAGTCAAAATTGTCCCTGAGCTGTGCAATGGTGTCAGTGTGCCGAGCATGGCAGCGCCTGTCCTTTTATAGCTTCTGAGGCAATGCGGCCCGCCAATCTCAGTAATGCTACCACCAAGATGGCTACGGCATTACAGTGACTGGCAGACAATACCCGCATGTTTATTGGGTGTGTAACAGGCGTCAAAAATGCGGGGCAGGGATTCGAGCTTCAAATCTGAGCACCAGTCAATGCTCGTCGAGTGCTGAGTACATCCGAGTACACAGTCGCTCATCCCTATTCTGTACATGCTTTTATAATAAAAATACTGTGTTGTATCATTTAGAACATATATAGTAATATTTGTGGATATCCTTTATTGTGGTTGTCATATCAGCTATTTATACATATAAAACTTTTTTTTCAATGTGTCAATAATAAAATTGTTTTCACATCTGTCTTTTTAGCACAAAGCATAGCAGTAAGTCTTTGCTGAAAATATTTTCCATGATACATTGGTAGAATCACTGTACAATGCAGTATGGCGATTGTAAACTTTCACTAACTGTATAGCTCACATAACTATATTGTTTATATTGCAGGACTCAGTGTTTTGTAATCATTTTTGTATGCTTTTCTTTGTAATTACAATACTCGTGAAAATATGCAATTCCAACATTTTTTTTTATTTTTTTTTTTTGGGGGGGGGGCTATATTTATGGCGTTAATTGTACAGTAAAATAACCTGACATCATGGTTTCCCATGTATGATTATCGTGATATTAAAACTTATTTTATTTCCTCCTTTTGTTTGTGCCAACATATACTGAGACCCATAACTTTATTTTTCCATCAATGGAGCTGTGTAATCGATTGTTTTTATTTATTTTTTTTGCGTAGTGAGCAAATGTTTTTATTTATACCATTTTGGGGTAGATACAACATTTTGACAACTTCTCATTGGCCTTTTTTGCATTGTTACGGCAACCAAAATGCTGAAATTCTGCTGTTTTTTCCTTTTTCAGCATTCACCAATCAGGTTAGTTAATGTTATATATATATGTTATATGCCAGTGATGAACCATGGAATTTAACAGGTTAACAGCAGTAGTGCTGATTGGTGTTATTAATAACAGATGCCACCTATGTAAGATAGCCAGAATCTGCTCTTTGTGGAGCGGGCTAAGATATTAGAGTTTTATACCCCCCTGATTCCAATTAAATATAACAAAAAGGTTCCAGCACTCTGTGAGTAAATAAAATCAGCAATCATATGTACATTATGGATCTCTGCATCTCCTATCCTAGCGCTGGCCGAGTCTTTATAACCTCTAAATCCAGTCTCTGGAAGCACTGGTGACTCTTTTGTCACTGTTTTGGACAGTGATTAACTGCAATGGTCACATGTTCGAATGACAGTAACAGAATGCAGTGTCTGTGCATTTTTTTGTTAAATTATCTTTAAATATTCCAGTTATTACTATAGAGTATGTAAAATACACTTGTGCCTACTCTGTTGTGAAAAGTGAAGTATTTACAGTGGGCACTTTTAGTTTTCTGTTGGTTACTTTTCAGCTTTGTTGTACAGATTCCGACAGAGTGATCAGAGTTATAATTTCATTCTAATTAGGAGATGGTAAAGGGGTTAATTAAAGTTACAGCATACAGTTGGACATCTATAAGGCAACATAGTAATACACACACACACAGTTAAGGTCAGGTTCAGACACCTTCATTGAAAAACAGGACAGGTTTGTCCCAAATTGCATAAGTGACTGGTTCTGTGTGCCACTCTGTGTGTAACACCGTTGGGTGTGGACCCCCTGCACCACCAGCTAGGCTTACACTGGAAGGCCGTAATTAAGTGTCTACCGGGTATTCAATAGAGTCTCTGATGGTGAGGATAGGCTGGGTCGCCTGTAGACACCAGGTACCACTCCAGGGTCATCCCTGGCACTGCAGCAGCTGACCAGAGAGTCAGAGACTCTGGTACGGGGTACAGGTGGCAAGACAGAAGTGTAGTTCAAAGGCCCAAGGTCGAAGCAGACAGCACAGGTTCAGAATTTGTAGCCGAGGTCATGAGTGGAGAGATCAGGATAAACAAGAAGGCAAGCCGGGTCGATAACAGGTGAGACAAACCAGGAGTATACCAATACAGGTAGCTAGAGACTGAGTTTCTAGCACCTTAGTTCAGGCGAGGAATGGCATCACTTGATATATCACCTGCTGGTAGGTGATAGCCCGGATGAGCAGATATCTGCAGTACAGAATTAATACAAATTCCTGCAGAGTTCAGCCGTGCCCCCCATGACTAACAAATAGCAGATCTGGAAGAGAAGCACAAGGCAGCTCAAAGTGATGGTCAGGTACTGGGTGGAGCAGAGCAAAACACAGGATGAGTAGGATGGCGCTTAGAAGGCGTGCCAGTGGCCGGCGTAACATCATGTGCACATCTGCATTGCCTACGACTGCCGGAACTGCATTTACATTGTATGTGTATTCTGTTCCAGACCAAACAAGTGCATGCTGTATTTTTTTCCATGCTGACCATTGGTTCACGTAGAAAATTGGTAATATATGCTGGCTATAATGGATCCGTGTGCTCTACATGTGTAGTTTGTAGCCACATGGACCAATTATATTCTTGTCTGCTCGAGCACTTTTAGAAGCTTCCACCATTCAGAACAATATTTTTTTTTATTTAAATGCATGTATTTGGGCTAAAAGTTATTAGTGCTTCTCACAAAATTAGAATATCATCAAAAAGTTTAATTTATTTCAGTTCAATACAAAAAGTGAAACTCATATATTATATTGAGTCATTACAAAGTGATCTATTTCAAATGTTTATTTTTGTTAATGTTGATGATTATGGCTTACAGCCAAAAAAAACACCTGCAAAGGCTTCCTAAGCATTTAAAGGGAACCTGTCACCTGAATTTGGCGGGACCTTTTTTCGGTCCGATGGGCGGTGTTTTCGGGTGTTTTATTCACCCCTTCCTATCCCGCTGGCTGCACGCTGGATGCAATATTGGCTTGAAGTTGATTCGCTGTCCTCTACGTAGAACATGCCTGCGCAAGGCAATCTTGCCTTGTGCACGCACAGTATGCTTTGCCCAACTGCAGGCAAAGCCGAAAAGCATTAGCGCGCATGCGCCGGCGCACTATGTCCCGGAAGTACCTTTTTTCGGTCCGATGGGCGGTGTTTTCGGGTGTTTTATTCACCCCTTCCTATCCCGCTGGCTGCACGCTGGACGCAATATTGGCTTGAAGTTGATTCGCTGTCCTCCATAGAACACGCAATTTTGCCTTGCGCACGCACACTATGCTTTGCCCAACTGCGGGCAAAGCCGAAAAGCATTAGTGCGCATGCGCCGGTGCACTATGTCCCGGAACACAGCGAAAGTCCAGACTGCAGTAATTGACACACTCCACAAGGAAAGTGCATTTTGCATTTCATTTGGGCATCAAGGTCCCAGAGTATGGAGGAAGAGTGGAGAGGCCACAATCCAAGCAGCTTGAGGTCTAATGTGAAGTTTCCACAATCAGTGATGGTTTGGGGAGCCATGTCATCTGCTGGTGTAGGTCCACTGTGTTTTATCAAGATCAAAGTCAGTGCAGCCGTCTACCAGGAAATTTTAGAGCTCTTCATGCTTCCCTCTGCCAACAAACTTTTTGAAGATGGACATTTCATTCTCCAGCGGGACTTGGCACCTGTCCACACTGCCAAAAGTACCAATACCTGGTTTAAAAACTACAGCATCACTGTGCTTGATTGGCCAGCAAACTTGCCTGACCTTTATCCCATAGAGAATCTATGGGGTATTGTCAAGAGGAAGATGAAAGACAGCAGACCCAACAATGCAGACAAGCTGAAGGCTGCAATAAAAAAAAGTGTTTAAAAAAATATTTAAAAAATTCTAAAAGTTCAAATCACCCTCCTTTTGCCCCATTCAAAATAAAACAATGAAAAAAATCAAACCTACACATATTTGGTATCGCCATGTTCAGAATCGCCTGATCTATCAATTAAAAAAAAGGATTAACCTGATTGCTAAACGGCATAGCAATTAAAAAAAGAGTCAAAACTCCAGAATTACGTTTTTTTGTTGCCACAACATTGCATTAAAATCAGCTCGGCATGCAAAAAATAAGCTCTCACCCAACCCGAGATCACAAAAAGTGGAGACGCTACGGGTATCGGAATTTTTTTTTTGCAAACTTTGGAATATTTTTTCAAAAAAGAGATTAGACATATTTGGTGTCTATGAACTCTTAATGATCTGGAGAATCATATTGGCAGGTCAGTTTTAGCATTTAGTGTACCTAGTAAAAAAGCCAAACGAAAAACAAGTGTGGGACTGCACTTTTTTTTGCAATTTCACCGCACTTGGGAATTTTTTTCCCGTTTTCTAGTACACGACCTGGTAAAACCAATGTTGTTGTTCAAAAGTACAACTTGTCCCGCAAAAAATAAGCCCTCACATGGCCATATTGACGGAAAAAAAAAAGTTATGGCTCTGGGAAGGAGAGGAGTGAAAAACGAAAACGCAAAACCGAAAAAAGCTCCGGTCATGAAGGGATTAAAGGGGGTATCCAGGACTTTACAAAACCAAAAAATGTATCCAGGCACCTACAGGCAGGTAATTGCAACTTTCCTGCCTGTTGTCCCTGGCGCTGTTCTTCCCCAGTACAGAGCTGTCGCAGACCGCTCCTGCCAGGGATTCAGCTGCCTCTACTGACGCGACAGGGTAGGACTTCAGAGGTCATTCTGATTGGCAGCCGGTTTCTCCAGGTAGGCAGCAAGGGTCTGGCTGTCAATCAGAATGACCTGGAAAAGGAAATAGGGGGAGAGTTAAATAGTTTAGTACACAAAGGGAAAGATGGAAAAAATAGACATTTTTGAAAAATGAAAACAAAATTTAATTTCAACATTAGGTTCTTTTCTAAAGAGAATGGTTTAGTGATATAACAACCATTACCTTGCATTCTTTACAAACCTTTTTAGCTGAATTAAATATGAGAAAACTTCACATTTTAAGATATCGGGGCCTGAAAAACTTATGTTCTGCATCAAGCCACTTTTATGGCACAGTAATTAAAAATTGCTGTGGGCATCTCTGTGTCCTGGGAGATTCGCTCACCAGTATAGCTATAGGCATGCAGGCAGTCATTCCTATACCTGCTTTTTAAGGGAATTGCCGAACAGCTGAGCAGCTCCGAGTATTAGAAATATGATTATTACCTTTAGGCCTATGGTTTTAACACTTTAGAAGGTCGCACTGCCTGGCTACAGTTATCTTAATAAACTCAGAAGAACAAAAGTGATTAATAAATTCTTCTTTCTGCATAATAAAAAAAAGGCATATTTGTATGCCATCAAGAAAGGTCTCGGAAATTAGCCTAATTCATTATTTAAAACACAAGTGAGATTCCTAATTGCATTCATCATTAGATATGACATGTTGAGAACCCGGCCTCATATCCAGTGAGAATTTTCCAGTTTTGAATTTTGAAATAAAAATATTTTTCAAGCGATCCCTTGCTATTGCCTGTTACCAAGGCAACAGCCCTATTTGTCTGAGAGCTTCGTCCGCTGCCAATGAGAGAGACGGCAACGTCGACTAAACACGCGAATACATCAAAGGCAAATTCATATGCTCAATCTGATCAGCTCAATTAATGGAAAAAGAGAAGCTGAAGGGGGTTAAAAGAGGGCACCCATTCAGGAAAGATGAAGCCCCTTTTAGCAGAATATCTATGCCGGCCTTTTGGGGGAGGATTTTAGCACACTGTCAAAAACATTATCAGAAAGGGAAAGTACTAGGCCTCCTACACCTAGCAGATATGAAGCTGTCAGACAAAGAATAGCACTATTCATTAAATGACACATATTTTCTCCCACTTTACAAGAATACGGGAACAAAACAAGCAGGGGAGCAGCTGAGAAAGACACTTTTTTTTTTCTTTTTCTAGTGATGACAGGCATGCAGCAATTATGGTGATAACGGAGGAATACTAAACGCCAAGTCAACCTCTTTTTTTTATACATATATATTTATCACCTTAATTTTTCTTTAATTTTTCTTTCACAATCATTTTTATTTTTTAGAAATCTATTAAAGATCCTGAAATGTTCTTTTAAAAAAAAGTTTCTTAAAATATAAATGTTTCTACAAACGAATGTATTGACACAGGAATAGATTTTAACAATGCAATTTTTCTACAACAATGCAGCTGTGTGTTACATTAGCAGATGTCACATTTAGGCCGGGGTCACACTTGCGAGTGTAATGCGAGATACTGGCACGAGTCTCTCGCATCAATACCCGGCACTGCCGCCGGCACTCGGACCGGAGCATGCGGATGCATGTATTTCTATGCAGCCGCACACTGCAGTCCCGAGTGCCGGCGGCAGTGCCGGGTATTGATGCGAGAGACTCGTGCCAGTATCTCGCATTACACTCGCAAGTGTGACCCCGGCCTTAAAGGAATAATAAATTATCAGGCTGAATTTAGTGCTTAAAAAAATGTTTGCCAGCTATAGCCATAGAACGGTGACGAAACAATGCGGGGCAGGTTTATCAAAAGCGTCTAAAAGGGAAACTGTCTGTTACCCATAGCAACCAATCACATCACAGCTTTCATTTTATCAGAGCAGTTTGCGAAATAAAAGCTGTGCTATGATTGGTTGCTATGGGCAACAAAGCCAGTTTTCCTTTTAGACACTTTTGATAGACAAGGCCCGTGTTTTATGTGGATTTTATAATGGAGATGACCCTGACTTTAACCAGTTCTTTACAAAAAATTCTGTAACATGAAGAGTATTTGGTGCAAATTGTCCTAGTGGATTTGTTTTCGTAATATCTATAGCAATGTATATGGTGAAATCTGACCCAAATGTGCAGCAAAATCCACAAAAATCCAATGTTCTTGTTGAAACTTTGATTAAAAGTGTACCTCTCATCTTGTGAAAGTTTATAGTTTATAAAGCTATATAATGTTTCTCATTAGTCGGGTTCAGGTACTGAGACCCCCACCATTCGGTCAAAACATAGCTGATGTCCGCGGCTACTGCAAAAGCTGTGAACACAGAGGTGTGTATGGGCTCAATAGTCTATACGTCTGTACCCTTAGGCTGTGTACACACGTTGCTTTTTTGTTCCGTATGTTCAGAGCAGATTTGTCAGAAAATCTGGAGGGATTCCTGATGCCAGCATAATGAATGAGAATACTGAAGTCTCATGCACGCTGCTTATTTGTGACGTGCAGATATAAATCTGCAGGATGTCAATTATTTCAGTGTTTTGCTGCAGATTTCACCCATACTAACGAGTGGGGAAAAATCTGCAGCAAGTAAAAAAAATGCTGCAAAAATGTGCGGTTTCGCTGCCATGTTTTTCCTGCCAAGAGATGCAGAAATTTCTGCACCAAATACTTAATGTGTGCACATACCCTTAGGCCTCACTCACACTTGCGAATAAATCGGACAAATGCAATCCTATAAAAAATCTGATTGCATTTTGACCAATGTTATTCTATGATTCTTTGCTCATTTGCGTTTTTTTCCAATTGGATCAAGATCGGACTGAAAAGAAGCAGTATGCTGCAAATGCATGCGGAATTCGGATCACACGCTCCCATACAAGTCTATGGGTGCTTGTGAAGCATCGCACTGCGCTAGGACATCACCCGAGTGCAGTGCAATTTCCGCAGACATTGGCAATGGAGGAGATGGAGAAATTACTTTCTCCGTCTCCTCCGCACCTGTGCTCCGATTCTCAGAGCTGAAGCCGCGTGACATTAGCATAGCACATTGGATGCCATACGCTAATGTAACTCCGGCCTTACTCTCACACAGCGATGTACAAACCCATAGTGGAGAGGAAATGATTCAGCTTCCAAGCTTGCAAAAATGTATTGCATTAAAAAATGTGAATAGATTCCATCATGAGTGTAGACACAGCTACGCATTTCAAACATTCATTGCGTTCTTTAGCAATCCCATAGACTTAATATTCAGCCGTTAAACCACTGTGATCTCATGCTGCACATTTCATAGTGGTGTTTTGACAAATTTGGGTCTCAGAAGCCGGACCCCCCTCCCAGATCAGCATCACTGTGAGGTTTTTATTATATATACATAAACTTTTACAAAGTGATAGTTGTAAACCGCAACCCCTGCAGGTACCCTAAGTATATGTTCACATGTTGTGGGTTTTGGATGGATTTTGTTACAGAAAGTTCAGCAACCGATTTATGCGTAGTAATCAACCTCACTCAGATGAAAGGATGGATGGCATCCGAGTTCTATCCATTTTTTTCATGGATCATTTAACTAGAATGGACTTTTTATCCGCAGACTGGACCAAAATTGAATATGCCTCGGCCATCGGTCTGCATACAATAAAATAAACAGACTTGTGAATACACCAATGGATATGTGTGCATTTTCTGTCCATAAAAAATGGAGAGAACATATGTTAACAGAGTTCATGTGGATTTATCTGCTCAAAAATCTGCCATAGGTTTTGGGTGTTTTTTTTAACAGTGTTTTTGGTGCTTTTCTGTGTATACAGCTTTATTTTCTGCTTTTACTTTACTCCAAATTTTGAGATTTTTCAAATTTAATAAAGGCCTCAAAAATGTGGATTTCTATTGTTCTCCTTGCTGAAAACAAAAAGTGGGGATAAAGCAGCACTATGTGCACTGATTTCTCACTGGCATTAATAGGAAACTCGGTAAATGTTTGAAGCAGATTCTGCTCCAGGTTTCTTATTAAAGGGGTATTCAAATGATAGAAAAGTGGACCTCCGAAGATTCATGCAATGTAAAATAACTCGCCCTCCCCATGCCCTCTGTCCTCTGTCGATAGCGCACGTCACCACTGCAACCAATCACTGAGATTAGCGGCTCTGCCGGTGTAGGCAGCCAGAACCGCTGAGCATACCATAAGCGTATAGCCACACAATAAAGACATGAGCAGCAAGGCTACAGTAAATCCGCAGTTGTGGATTTTGCTGAAAGAAAGCTGCTGATTTACCGTAATTCTTAGTATTACCAAAGGTGAAGCCCGCTGTGTAAAGCCGCAGTACAAACTGACAGTCTGTCAATCCGCGGCTCCTCTCGGTTTATGCTGCGGATTTCCCCCCCGCAATGTGTTGATGATATTTAGGGACATTTCATCTACAATGCTGCTACTGTAATTCATAGCAGATTTTCCGTAAGCGCATCGCACATAACAATGTAACTATGTAAAAATGATATTTAATTGAAGTGAAGTGTTATTCGTGGCTCAGAGTGGAGCAGCGCTTGTGTAGATTTGCTCTTGATGAGGGATCCGTGTATTGTAGCCATGCAGTTCTTCATTAAACAGCTCCTGTTGGCAGACGCTAACCGTTCTCCCGTGACTGGCACATGGCATGAATAGAAAGGTGTGTTTCGTGCACAGCGCAGGTGATGTGCTGGATTCCTGACCTGCAGCGGTCACATTTTTCTTTGTGCTCACTGCTGCTAAGGTGGAGACATTGCCGACGTTTTTTTTATTTTGTATCTCACAAATGGCACAGATGAAAGAGTGTGCAGATTCCCAGCGGGCTGCTGCCTTTTAAGAGTTCTGGGCTAAAGCTATGATGATCTGATTTAAGATCCATTATCAATAGTCTGTTACTTCTATCTGCATGGTCTCCGGCTGATTGATAGTGACTTTGTAGCCATGTGCTCCATAATGCGCTGTCAGGAAATGCTGACAGATGCAATGAAAGAGCAATGAATGTAGGGCAGCAGTAATGGAAAAGGTCCAGCTTGGCTGTATGAAAACTGATAGCTGGGATATTGCTTCCTATGTTTCTATATTCAGTGAAATTATTTTAGTGAGTGAATTAAAATGGTCTCCTGGTAGCAGATGAAAGGGGTGGGAGTGAACAGGGCCAGACCTTTATTTGAACAACTTGCAGAGTTTGCTAAAGTGTCGCTCTAAAGCACTTTACCCATGCAGGTGAGCACTTAACACAGCAGTGGAGGCTGCAGTTAATGATGGAGCAGCCTGGATGTGCCGTACTTTGTGTTTACCCCGATAGCAGCTATAATACTCTGCTCTATGTATTTTCACTGCTAACTAAGAATCCTTTATCCTGTGAGTTGTAGTTACTGAGTCTTTGAAAAGAAATGTTTCTTCATTTTGCGTTGTACGTGTGTTGGTGTCATTTTTTCTGCTTTTTTTCCATTCCTGTTTCTAAATAATTAACCACATATGTGTCTGGTCATATTGTGTAGTGTTTGTATATGTGTATATATGACGTGTGTGCATATTTATTCTAAATTATATTACTAAACATTTACCCACTTGTGTCTGTAGGTGTTGTGTAGTGTTTGTACATGTGTATATATGAGGTGTGTGCTTATTATTTCTAAATTACTTTACTAAACATTTACCCACATGTGTGTCTGTAGGTGTTGTGTAGTGTTTGTACATGTGTATATACGACATGTGTGCTTATTATTTCTAAATAATATTACTAAACAATTACCCACATATATGTGTGTCTCGTCATATTGTGTAGTGTTTGTATATGTGTATATACGATGTGTGTGCCTATTTATTCTAAATTATATTACTAAAGAACCACTTTTGTGTGTCTGCAGGTATTTTTACAGTATATGTGTATTTGATGGGTGTGCATAATGTAATTTTCATTACAAAACATGCCACATGATGTGGGTGAATGTTACTTCTAAATTATATTACTAAGCTATTAACCATATATATGTATATATGTATGTATTGTATATTGTTTGTTTGTTTGTGTGTGTATATATATATATATATATATATATATATATATATATATATATATATATATATATATATATATATATATATATATATATATATATATAAGATGTGTGTGTTTCCGAATTCTAAATTATATTACAAAACTATTGCATAAGTGTCTTTTTGTATTTTTTGTGTGTATACATGGTGTGTGTATTTATTACTTTTATATTACTAAACAATACACTGTGTATGTTTGTATATGTTGTAAAATATGTGTATGATGTGTGCATACTCTAATTTATATTACTAAGCAACCACTTGTGTGTATGTCTGCATTTGTATAGTTGTATGTATTGTATGTGTTGTATAGTCTTTGTATGTTTTAACATAATATGTACATATTACTTCTAAATTATATTACTAAACAACCACATGCATGTGTGTCTGCATGTGCGTCTGCATGTGCGGTACACTTTATACGTATGCATGATGTGTACATATTATTTTTAATTGATGTTACTTAACAATTAACCACACATAAGTTTGTCTGTATTTTATATGTATGATGCCCATGCTTATTACCTTATTAATTAAACACACATGAATGGGTTTGTATATATTGTATGGTGTTTGTACGTGTGTATATTAGACAGCCACATGCATGTGGGTCTGTATGTATAGCATAGTGTGTGTATATACGGTATTCATATAATATGTGTGCAATTTCTGAACTATAAAACACGTTTTGTCATTTGGCAGAGTGTCCAGTCTGAAGGTGAGTGTGCCTGTATGCGTGATATACATATACACATTTTATACACCACATTTACCCCTCACCTTGAGACGTACAGCTATATATGTATCTGTGTGTAGCAGAGCTCTGTCAGATGTAGTAGAGCTGTGTTTGTAGTAGCTGCATCCTCAGGTAGTTCAGCTCTATTGCACATACAGAGTGAAGCTGAATTTCTCTGAATGAGTTTTGACATGTGACAAGTGTAACTTTTCTTCATCTGCCTAACTTGGCTCTGCTACACACGTATGCTTATACTTTATTTTCAAAGACATTTAAATACTGTTGTGTTTTTTTTTTCTCATTGTATATTTTTAATTCTGACTCGCCTGACTGTGTATAAAGAATATAGAAGACTCCATTGATTAAGCATTGCATTCTTACTCAATAAATAGCCCTTACTTTGCATAGTGATAGCATTAGTTCCATTTATTAATATCGTACTTTTCTCCCCGGCACATTATCTACACATTTGCTTCTACAATTGACTGTTAACAATTAGCAGCCATTCTGTCGTTTGGCAAGTCAAAGACAACTGACTTAATATGCTGGAATGTTAACCTGTGAATACGAGGAGAAGTCGGTTCCTCACAGTTACAATAACCTAATTCTTATTCTTCTACATTTTGCTCAAGTACTGGCTTTTTGCTAAAACAAAAGTTTCTTTTGTTCACTTTAATTTGCCAGCGTGGAAAAAAAAAATCAATGTTTGAAAGGCTCTTGATGAATAATTGTTGGCTGCCAAGACAATATCTGAGTAATTGTTTTCTTTTTATTTATTTATTTATATTTCTTTTTTAATGAACTAACCGGGATACCATTTCTATCTAACTGATTTTCTGATAAGTGCAGGCAACAGATTAACTTTCCAGTGTAAAACATCATCTCCTCTTACTAAGACATATGGATTGCAGTGCAGAATTTCTTTGATTTAATGTGACTTTTTTTCTCATAATGTGATACTTCTCCGTAAAATACTTTGCACGCTGTAGGTCAGCCTTGAGATTGAAATTGGGCGATGCCTAAAAAAGGACTGCAACTACTAGAATTCTCCTATAACGCCCCCCAAAGAACAGCTTTTAAAATAAACTAAAGGCAGAGAACCTACCGTGAACTCTGTACTGGGTGGTAAATTGGAACCCTTCATGTAATATAAAAGAGATCCGGAATCTACCCCGGCTGTAGAGGCAAGCAGCTAGGCGACGGCACGGAGACTCCTTGTCAACAAACACAAGAGTGCGGAGTCTTCGTGCCCTGTCCTACATGGCTGTGTTCCTTTGAAGGGTGCGCGGCTTGTAAGCAATGTATTCTATTGCATGTGCTTTGACACATTGTTGTCGGAGTCTGCTGGTGACTGTTGAATGCTGTTCAGATATCGATGCTCTCTTGTACCCCTTCTGCAGCTTTCCACTTTGATTTGAGCTGCTTCTTATTGAAGTTATTCTGAGACTTAAAGAATGTGGTACACCATGTATGATTTATGAGGCCTTTCTTACATGTACTGAAATGCCTGTAGAGTTTACACCCAATTCATAAAAAAAAACAGCTAGGATCGGCAACCGACCACGTAGCAAGTTGTTGCTCTGAGAGATAAAAAAAAATAAAATAGCTTTATAGTAAAAAGAATTGAAGCCGGGAGGAATGCATGGCTTGTACATAGAAATATAGCCCTGCGCAGAAATCTTTGTAGAAGGGCACGCTTTGTGTGAAAAAAAAAAGAAAACCTTTAAAGCTCAAATATTTGATTTGGTAGCATGAACCACAGTATATATTTATATGTGTGATCTCCAAGGCACGAAGTTGCTTACACATTGCATGCTTTTATGTTTGCTGACCTTATCATGACAACTCCCTGTACATGAGGGCAGCTTTACTGAAGGGTGAATAGGACAAAGCAGCTGCAAAGTTACTTTGGTCTATATTCAGCCAGAAGGCCTTATTGGCTGAACACAAGATGCATGTGAAAATGATACCTGCCGTCTATTGAGGGTCAGGTAATGATTTTTTTGGTCACCGATGATTTGTTAGATTAGTAGGCAAGTCAAAATCAAATACATATTGTAAATCAAGAATCAGTATAATTATCTGAATCATCACAAGTGCGTCACCATGCAATAATCATGTTGTGCCAGGCCGGCTAATCGATAAAAGAGCTATGGATGCCAGTAGGTAAGAGGCCGTATTTTCACTCCGGTGCAGTAACTATACGCCACAGTCTTCACCAATGGAACATGACGTGCAAATAAATGTACACTAACTCTAATTGCTATAGATTAGATACTGTACATGAATTGCTGTTTACTGTATAAATAATAATGTAAAGCAGTTTTTCCTGGTGAAGTGTTTTTCATTTGGAGGAATCTGGTGGACAGATCTGGTCACATGATCCTCCATCAACAGTCCGACTGAGACCAGTAGAGCTGTGCGGTATTTGTACTAACAAGCACAGGACGAGAACATGTAATACTGGTGTATTGGTAAGTGCCACACAATCACGTCCCCAATACTTAGGTCAAAATAAAGATAGAGTGACTGGCTCCTTTAAAGGGAACCTGTCAGCATAAAAATGCAGTTCAGTCTGCAGACACCATGTTATAGAGCAGGAGGAGCTGAGCAGAATGGTATATAGCTTTCTAAGAAAAGATTCAGTATCACCTGTGTTCTAATAGCTTAAACCTATCCTCCTTCTGGGATTTTGTGTCCAGTGGGCGGTCCTAACTGTGACTGACAGCTGTCTTTGTATAGGTGTGCATAAATGATTAAAAAACAGGTTATACTGAATCTTTTCTGACAAAACTATATATCATTCTACTCAGCTCCCCCTGCTCTATAACATGGTGCCTGCAGACCGGGACACATTTTCATGGTGACCGGTTCTCTTTAAGATAAAGTGCCTAGTTCAGTTATCACTTCTCTTTCCCAGATGAGGCCTCATGCCCACAGCTCTTTTTTGCATGGACTTGTAATAAGACTTTTATAGAATTGCATAGAAGCTTGCTCTACATTTAAACTTTATATGGAAGAATAAGGACTTTTTTTGTCTAACTCTGTACAAATCAACAGAAAAATTGTCTTCTATGTCGGCATATGTTGTATGTTAGGGCTTTTCACCATTTGTAGAATAGCTTTGTACATACAGCAACCGACAGAGCATTATATGGTGATCCTCACAAAGCATCATGACAATTGTCAATTCATACATTTCCAGGACGAAAAATAAAGGGAAAGCACAACGCATAGTTCTAAGCCTGCACAACCACTTTGATTGACAGCTGACACAGCATGGCAATGGCCTGCATCGACAAACAAAGGCTCCTATAGCTGCCATGAGATAATCTCTGCTTGGGCATTCAATAAGATACATCGTAACGGCCACACACACATTTTATATACCGTAGGTTTCTCACTGTATTATAATAAAAATGAAAATACAGGAGGAAACATATTCTTCGTGGCCAAATCAAAGAATAACAGAATAGTTTATGTGAATAATTAGCTGGAAAAAAAACCTAAAACTAGAGAATTAAATATTTTTTTTATGTTTTATTAATATGTAATACCCCTAAGGATCGATTCTAGCTTTCCTTCTGCCTGAGGTGAAAATTAATATGGCGCTCCCCTCCGCAATGCAATATAAACCTGCAATGAATAAACACAATTCCATCACTGTTTTGAGGCTTTGCTATTACTGTATTTATTGTATGGTAAAAATGATATGTGAACATAATTCCCCATGTCCGTGCGTTTACAATTTGATTAGATTTTTTTTATTTATGTAAATAAAAATCAAATACATTTTAGGTTTGTGATGTCATTTTTTGAGACTTTTTTCCTGTCCATGATGCTGTGTGAGGGCTTATTTTTTTGTGTGGTGAGCTGACAGTAATATTAATACCAATTTGGGGTATGTCCAATTTTTTTTATAGCGTTCTATTACATTTTTTATGTGGCTAAAGTGACAACAAAAAATCTGAATTATGGCTTTTTTTTTTTCTTTACCATACAGATTATTTTTATGTTTTGATAATTTTCATAGACTAGACTCTTAAAGATGGGGCAATAACAAAGTTGCTTAATTTTTCATCTTTTTAATTATAATGAAGGAGATTATTCAAATTCTTATATTCTTCTATATGTTTTAAAACTTTTTTACTTTATTTTTTAATATTTTTTGCAGTATACTGTATATGACAAATCATAATTTCTTATCAAGCTCAGTCCTATGGCTAAGGGTACCGTCACACAGTGCCATTTTCATCGCTACGACGGTACGATTCGTGACGTTCTAGCGATATCGTTACGATATCGCAGTGTCTGACACGCTACTGCGATCAGACATCACGCTGAGAATCGTACGTCGTAGCAGATCGTTTGGAACTTTCTTTCGTCGCTTGATCACCCGCTGACATCACTGGATCGTTGTGTGTGACACCGATCCAGCGATGTGTTCGCTTGTAACCAGGGTAAACATCGGGTAACTAAGCGCAGGGCCGCGCTTAGTAACCCGATGTTTACCCTGGTTACCAGCGTAAACGTAAAAAAACCAAACAGTACATACTCACATTCCGGTGTCTGTCCTCCGGCGTCTCAGCTTCTCTGCACTGTGAGCGCCGGCCAGCCAGAAAGCGAGCACAGCGGTGACGTCACCGCTCTGCTTTCCGGCTCTGCTGCTTACACAGTGCAGAGAAGCAGAACGCCGGGGGACAGACACCGGAATGTAAGTATGTACTGTTTGTTTTTTTTACGTTTACGCTGGTAACCAGGGTAAACATCGGGTTACTAAGCGCGGCCCTGCGCTTAGTAACCCGATGTTTACCCTGGTTACCCAGGGACTTCGGCATCGCTCCAGCGCCGTGATTGCAAAGTGTGACCGCAGTCTACGACGCTGGAGCGATAATCATACGACGCTGCAACGTCACGGATCGTGCCGTCGTAGCGATGAAAATGGCACTGTGTGACGGTACCCTGAGCTTCACAGGATAGCCAAATTGGCAGCAATAAGTGGGTTAAGCAGGTCACAAACTGCCATGGCAGCCAATCAGTACCCCACAATCGCATTGCAGGGGGCCAATGGGAAATAGTGTGCTTGTGCAAAAGCAACCACTTTGTTAAAATGCTATCAGAAATTGACAGCTACAGCTAAATGGCAAACGGCAGCATTCAGAGTTTAGTTATTATAGACTAATGCCAGCTGTGTAACATGGCCAGCATCTATCAAGTGTGGAATGATTTCCGTTTCTAATGATTTCTGATTTCTTGCTCTATGTGCTTTGACACATGTGCGGCATTACCGAGTCAGATTTTTAAGGTGGGTGCTGCAGGGGTGGGATTCACATATTTAAAAACAAGTTCCCTCTTTGTATGTGGAAACCTACCCTTTTCAAACCAATTCAGTCCTCGCCTATAAAGTAAAACTAATGGTAGCCAAAATTAAAGACATAATTTCCTGTAGTCCTGCATAACACCACAAATATCACACTGTGATACCCGATAATGTACTCCACTGTTTGTTTTCCTGCTAGCTTAAACTTTACATTGCCCACCATGCTGCCCCTCTCCATTCTGAACCCTTTACCACATGCCTCCTGCCCCTTCTCTGTATTGTGCCCCCTCTCACTCTTTTCTCTCTGCTCCACTATAGAGCATTTAGCATAGCTCATATCTCCACCGCCTCTGCAGTGCAGCAGTGAGGGCAGCAGTGTGATGAGGTGACACGTAGCCTCTTCTCCTGTAGCCTATCTCTTCAGGTGTATTCATGTCTGGAAGATGTAAATGCAATTGAATGCACAAAGCAGAAACTTTGGTTCTTCCAGTTCTCCTAATTGGATGTCGATTTAACAACTAGTTTGGAGAACTTATGAGAACCCCCAGAATGATCCTCTTGTGGGGGCTGCAAAATTCTGCCCATGAGACACGTCAGATCACCACCACCATCTTAAGGCAGAATACGCTCTGATAACCCTGAATCACTTCCAAACTTCTGTGAACTGCACATTTATTGGTGCTGAACCCGCTACATGCATGGTTGGTACTGTTAGGAAGCTGACGCCTGCCTATACCTGCCATGATTGATGCTAGTGATAAATATGACAGTTTATTACCATAAATGCCGCAGTCAATAGCACCCATAGCATCTAAATGAGTAGACTAACGAGGGGCCAATGGTGACTGAGTGCTGCCAATGTGTTATCCTGGCAGATGGAGGCGACCTAGTGAAGACCCCTGTGGCTTCCAGTTTTGTAGCCTTATGAAGCTGTACTATAGGATATTGGTGAATATTGTGAGGCAGTGACCCCTGGTACAGCTAGGGGGCGCTGTATGTGCTCTGCAGAATGTGCATAGAAGCGTAGTGAGGTCATGAGGGCGTACTACAGACACAGGTGTGGCTGTAATTAGAATAGTGAAGCGGTGACTGATTAAAAAGCCCTGTAGTAGTGGGGGAGGTGTCAGTGTGTTCTTGGAAGCAGACAGGGCAGTTGTCTGCAGAGCTCTCTCTGTGTGGATCAACACAGAGGCTAAAGGAACCAGAGAGACTGACACCCTGCGTCTTGGGCGTCTTACGTGTACCCAGCTGCACTCCAGAGGATAAAGAGTGCAGTGCGTTGAGTGAGTACAGAGACTTGTTACCGGCGTGCGGTCACCCAGGGAAACTGGACAGTGGGAAGTTCGGCCTGTGTATTGACTGCGTCATATAGCCATGCATTATTAATGGGCTGTATGAAGAAGCCGTATACTATATTGACTGTGTGAAGTAACACAATAAAAGAACGTTTTGTTTGAACTTGTCTGGGTCACTGCCGTTTCACTGTGTATGGTCATACCGCTGCATCACAATATACACTACAATACACAAATATTACAGTGTATCGCTTCAGCTTTAAAGGGATTAGAAGTTTTTGATTTTGAAGGTGGTGGAAAGAAGCAAGAGTATAAAAATTGTAGAAAAGAGTTCTGTACATGCAGCACCCAACAAAACACGGTATGGCGGTCCTAGCAATGTTTTTTTTCTTCTGCTATTTTTGAAATAATTATGATCTAAGGACAACTTTGTTTGTCTCCCATGCTGTTTTTACATGAACATATTGTTCATCAGTATTGTGTATGTCCGCTTTTTTTTACTCCTTAATATAGTGCTAATTTTAGGGCGTTTTACTTGTATGCACTACTATTATCTGCTTATGGTTAGACTTTCCCACTAACTTTGACCTCAAGGACCCTGAAACATAAGGATTCTTATAGATTGATAAAATCTATAAGAAGCCTTATGTTGCAGAATCCTTAATGTAAAAATATACTATTGGTTATGAAAGACTTTACTTGCCTTGAGAGATTTTCTTTTATTTGCTGGGGTGAACGGTCTTTTTTAGCTGCATATTTAGTTAGTACTTTGACACTTACAGAATGAAATTGTGACACCCTCACTTTAAACTCTTTTCGGTCAGTTTTATCACGGTCTTCGATGGTTTGAAACTGCTATTTATGTTGAAAAATTAGAGTTCATTTTTAGGGTGCTCATTAGTTATTTAGAAAAATATCTGTACTGTGTTTGAACTAGGTGTTTTTTTACTAAGAAAAAAAACAGAGTGGAACATTAGTTTATATAAATTTTTATATTACTTGCCCTTAATAGATAAAAAATATTGTGCATAAATTTTGTTTAAGGGTATATTAGAAAATGAAGCAATCTCAACTGACTAGTCTGTTTTAATAAGTATGTGTATTTCACAGGAACTATGTGTTCCGAAGAATATTTTCTTAGAACTCTATGTTGTGTCCCTCCCATGTAATTCCTCCTGGAAGTAACTATATTGGCAACTGGGTGTTTCATTTCTTTTTTTAATGTGATGTATCGGTAGGCATTATGGCACTAAACATATGGAATTCCTTCTTACAACAGAAAATGGTAACATCCGGTTCTTAAGTTATTCGTAGCCTCCATTTAAATATATCCAACTGAATCTCCTCTGTAATAACTTTAAATGTCATTGGAAGGACACAATCCTCAAATACTTCTTAATACATCTTAATTTTCAACCCTCTATGAAAATAATTTCCCTTCATTATATAAAGTAATTCGGACCCTTTTGACGAATGTGTTTATCCCTATCGCTATTTCGTTGTATCTCTGCAATAAAAATGACCATTCTTCCAAAATGATTTTACTTGTTTGAAACCCTACCCTTACATATTCCACTCAGAGATTTAAGGTCACTACATGGAGCCACTTTGAAATTCATTTTGGCAGGAAAACACCACAGAATCTCCCATCAATCCTGCTAATGAGTAACAATGCTGGAGGATTGGGAGTCCCTCACCTTATCCATTATTACTGGGCTACTCACGCAGAATCCCTGCATGGTCATCTAAACCTACTTACACAAAGTGGATAGAACGTGAAAAACTTTGGCTTGCACCAGCCCACCCGAATTCTCTGATATGGAATGGGTTTTAAAATCCTTCTTTAAACAAGTTTATGGGTCCAATGAATCTCACCAGAGACATCTGGAGGACCTGCTACAAAAATGCAAGTGATAATCCACAAACTCCCCTCTTCCTTCCTATTCCCCCAAAAATTTTTCCTGAAAGCTTGTCATCCCCTATAACCGGATCGTGGACTCACACTGGATTGTTTAATTTTGCAGACCAAACAAATTATAAAACAAGGCCTTTGTTCTCTTATGATGAAATTAAATCTACATTAGTCGTTCCTCCCATTATTCCAATATATTAAGTTCAGGCATTTTGCCTCATCCTTATTTCACAGTGTACAGGTTTGTATTCCAACATTTTTTTAAAGGCTTAGTAGAACTTGAGTAGTCCCTCAACTAAAGGCTTAATCTCTGATTTCTATAACATTGTTCAAAACCTCAATGGAAACTCCTTTACTAGGCATCCATATACAGTGGTGTGAAAAAGTGCCCCCTTTCTGAATTCCTATTTTTTTGCATGTTTGTCTCACTTAAATGTTTCAGATCACCAAACAAATTTAAATATTAGACAAAAATAACACAAGTAAACACAAAATTCAGTTTTTAAATTAAGGTCTTTATTAAGGGAAAAATATATTCAAACCTACAGGGCCCTGTGTCAATAAGTGATTGCCCCCCCCCTCTTCCTTAAATCATAAAATAACTGTGGTTTATCACATTGTAAGAAGAACCGGATCGGGGGTACCTCTCTTGCACTGGGTCCGGACCTGTCGGGGATGTCTCCTCTGTTGTCCGGGGGAAAGCTTAGGGAACCGGACTAGCCTTTGCACTTGTCTGCAGGGGGCATGGCTAAGCTAAAAAAGACAGAGCGCGTGCAGAAGCGGTGTGACTTGGTGGGAACAGACAGCGCGCAGCAAGGAGAAGGCAGTGCTCCATCCCTCGAGCACCGCAGCAGTGCAGACCCATGCAGCAGTATTCCCGCTTGTACTCACAGAGACTGTGACCAGAGACGTGCTGAGTGCCTGTTAGCTTTCACAAAGCACGGTGCCCGGATTTGGGATTAGGGTTAGGTTTGGGATTAGGGTTAAGGCTAGGGTTGGGATTAGGGATAGGGGTGTATTGGGATTAGGGTTAGGTTTTGAGGTTAGGGTTGAGATTTGGATTAGGGGTGTGTTCGGTTTAGGGTTTTGATTAGGGTTATGGTTAGCTTTGGGATTAGGGTTAGGGGTGTTTTGGGGGTTAGGGTTGTGATTAGGATTATGGATTGGGTTGGGATTAGGGTTAGGGGTGTGTTGGGGTTAGGGTTGGAGTTAGAATTGGGGGGTTTCCACTGTTTAGGTACATCAGGGGTCTCTAAAGGCCACAGCCAATTTTGCGCTCAAAAAGTAAAATGGTGCTCCCTTCCTTCTGAGCTCTGCCGTGCGCCCAAACAGTGGTTTACCCCCACATATGGGGCATCAGCGTACTCGGGATAAATTGGACAACAACTTCTGGGGTCCAATTTCTCCTGTTACCCTTGTGAAAATAAAAACTTGGAGGCTAAAAATCTTTTTTTGTGGAAAAAAAATATTTTTTATTTTCACGACTCTGCATTATAAACTTCTGTGAAGCACTTGGGCATTCAAAGTTCTCACAACACATCTAGATAAGTTCCTTGGGGGGTCATATGGGGTATCAGCATACTCAGGACAAACTGGTCAACAGATTTTGGGGTCCAATGTCTCCTGTTACCCTTGAGAAAATAAAAAATTGCAGGCTAAAAAATCATTTTTGAGGGAAAAAAAAGGATTTTTTATTTTCACGGCTCTACGTTATAAATTTCTGTGAAGCACTTGGGGGTTTAAAGTGCTCACCACACATCTAGATAAGTTCCTTAAGGGGTCTAGTTTCCAAAATGGGGACACTTGTGGGGAGTTTGTACTGTTTAGGCACATCAGGGGCTCTCCAAACACGACATGGTGTCCGATCTCAATTCCAGCCAATTCTACATTGAAAAAGTAAAACGACACTCCTTCTCTTCCAAGCTCTGCGGTGCGCCCAAACAGTGGTTTATCCCCACATATGGGGTATCGGCATATTCAGGAGAAATTGCATAACAAAATGTATGGTTAAATTTCTGTTTTTACACTTGTGAAAATAAAAAAATATGGTTCTGAATTAAAATGTTTGCAAAAAAAGTTAAATGTTCATTTTTTCCTTCCACATTGCTTCAGTTCCTGTGAAGCACGTAAAGGGTTAATAAACTTATTGAATCTGGTTTTGAGCACCTTGAGGGGTGCAGTTTTTAGAACGGTGTCACACTTGGTTATTTTCTATCATATAGACCCCTCAAAATGACTTCAAATGTGATGTGGTCCCTAAAAAAAAAAATGGTGTTGTAAAAATGAGAAATTGCTGCTCAACTTTTAACCCTTATAACTCCCTAACGAAAAAAAATTTTGTTTCCAAAATTGTGCTGATGTAAAGTAGTCATGTGGGAAATGTTATTTATTAACTATTTTGTGTCACATATCTCTCTGATTTAAGGGCATAAAAATACAAAGTTTGAAAATTGCAAAATTTTAAATTTTTTTGCCATATTTCCATTTTTTTCATAAATAATTGCAAGAAATATCGAAGAAATGTTACCACTAATATGAAGTACAATATGTCACGAAAAAACAATCTCAGAATCAGCGGGATCCGTTAAAGCGTTCCAGAGTTATAACCTCATAAAGTGACACTGGTCAGAATTGTAAAAATTGGCTTGGTCATTAAGTACCAAATTGGGTCTGTCACTAAGGGGTTAAATGGGAAAGTTATTTGGGTAGAAGTCTAAGCGATGCTGACTGGAGACTTGTGTGGTATAGAGCAGCCATTTCGGCATCTTGTATCAGTTATAAAGAGATCCTCCACTTCTAGTATCACACTCCTGAGCTTCCACATAAATTAGATCCATCTATCTCCATCTTGTGTTGGAGATGTGCCTTGCTGACAGGATCTATATTCCATCTATTCTGGGACTGCTCCCTTATAAGACCATTCTGGACAAATGTACAAACTTTGATTAAACATGTCTTTGATCTAGACCTATCATTAGATCCTCAACACTTTTATTTTGGGTACTTCGGAATATTTAGGAACCTTATTCACTAGGTCATATATCTCCTTTCACCCTTCAACCCCCTAGCTCCTTTATTCATCTTTTTCCCTTCTGTCTATTTGCATGTGTTGTATGTATCCCCCTTTGGTTTTTCAGTCTGACATACAGTGGAGAAAATAAGTACTTGATACACTGACAATTTTGCAAGTTTTCCCACCTACAAAGAATGGAGACGTCGGTAATTTTTATTGTAGGGACACTTTAACTTTGAGACATAATTTAAAAAACAATCCAGAAAATCACTTTGTATGTTTTTTAAACAATTTATTTGCATTTTTTGCATGTAATAAGTATTTTATACAATACAAAAACAGAGCTTAATATTTGGTTCAGAAACCTTTCATTTGTATCAAGTAGATTTATTTGCTAAGCTCTGGGGGCAGGGAATCTTTTTTTCTGCCAAAGGCTATTTAGATACCATCCTTGGGGGCCATACAAATTGGTCTCTAACTCTGCCCACAAGGTACGTCCTAATGATGGTACTGGTGTCAGGACATAATCTTTCATTACACGATCCTCAGCTTTCAGTAGTGTGCTTTAAAGAGTAACAAGAAATAAATGGGCCAGTGGCCGTCAAAATACAGCTGCCAGCTCAAGCACTGCAGTCTCTGGGAATCTGCCCAGGGCTGGATAAAAAGTAATCGAGGGCTGTAAACAGCCCATGGGCCTGAGGATCCCCACATCAGTGATAAGATCTCTCCATATCGGCTGGTGATGATTGTATTACATAGCGGACAGCTGCCAGTAACTGCCACAATCGGCTCCAGCAAAGTCCCCAAGGTGGATGGGAGCAAAAAAAAAAAAACCTCTACATCATATATAGTTCCTTAAAGAAAAAAAAAGCAACTGTAACTGTCCTCACCAAAATATATTCACACAACTCCACTGACAAAATAGTGACAGAAACAATTTTTTAAAGTGATAAAATATAAAACAATATTATAATTTGATGTCCCGGCACTATGTCCCGGAAGTATTTCGCTGTGTTCCGGGACATAGTGCGCCGGCACATGCGCACTAATGCTTTTCGGCTTTGCCCGCAGTTGGGCAAAGCATACTGCGCGTGCGCAAGGCAAGATTGCCTTGCGCAGGCGTGTACTACGGAGGACAGAGAATGAACTTCAATCCAATATTGCGGCCAGCATGCAGCAAGCGGGTAAGGAAAGGGTGAATCAAACACCCGAAAACCCCGCCCATATGACCGAAAACCGGTCCCGCCAAATTCCGGTGACAGGTTCCCTTTAAGGCAACCCTGTCAGAAGGATTTTGCTCATTAAACTACAGACATTATCATGTTGCCACTGTTATACTTATGAAAATTATACATGGGGTGAAGAAAACCATCTTGTGGTTCTTGTGTAAGTGTTAGAAGTTTTCAGTTAACTCCTTCATGACCCAGAGCCATAACTTTTTTATTTGTCTGTCAATATAGCCATGTGTGGGCTTATTTTTGGCTGAACAAGTTGTACTTTTGAACGACAACATTGGTTTTACCATGTCTTTTACTAGAAAACAAGAAAAAAATTCCAAGTTCGATGAAATTGCAAAAAAAGTGCAATCCCACACTTGTTTTTTGCTTGGCTTTTTTGCTAGGTTCACTAAATGCTAAAACTGACCTGCCATTATGATTCTCCAGGTCATTACAAGTTCATAGACACCAAACATGTCTACGTTCTTTTTTATTTAAGTGGTGAAAAAAATTTCCAAACTTTGCTAAAAAAAAAAAAAAAAAAATTGTGCCATTTTCCAAGACCCGCAGTGTCACCATTTTTCTTGATCTCTGGTTGAGCGAGGGCTTATTTTTTGCGTGCCGAGCTGATGTTTTTAGTGATATCATTTTTATGCAGATATGATCTTTTGATCGCCCGTTATTGCATTTTAATGCAATGTCATGGCGACCAAAAAATGTAATAAATGTAATTCTGGCGTTTTGATTTTTTTTTCTCAATTCGCCATTTAGCGATCGCGTTAATCATTTTTTTATATTGATAAATCGGGCGATTCTGAACACGGGGATGACAAATATGTCTGTGTTTGATTTTATTTTTATTGTTTTATTTTGAATTGGGCGAAAGGGGGGTGATTTGAACTTTTTTTTATATTTGTAATCACTTTTTTTTTTTTACTTTTGGCATGCTTCAATAGCCTCCATGGGAGGCTAAAAGCTGCCATAAATTAAACGACTCAGCTACATAGTCAATGCTCAGATCGCCTCTATGTAGCAGAATTACAGACTTGCTATGAGCGCCGACCACAGGGTGACGCTCATAGCAATCTGACATCAACAACTATAGAGGTCTCAAGGAGACCTCTGTTTATCATGCCGACGCACCAATGATCCCCGATCATGTGACCGGGGTTAGTAGTGTGCATATTTACGACCCGGTGGCCAGAAGCGCACGTTAAATGCCGCTGTCAGAGTATGACATCAGCATTTAACTAGTTAATAGGCGCGGGTGGATCGCTCTGTTGAAAACAGCTGACATGTCTCAAAGCGGGGATACTTATGTTGGTCGTACTATCCTGTCTGACGTCAGAAAGGGGTTAATGAGATGTCCGTGCTCTGGGACGGGACTTTAGGCAGAGTCTTATCTTCCTGTTCTAGGCAGAGAAACCAAGGAAAGACCTGCCCACAGGACGGCCCCTGAAGCACAAATGCGGCGCCCCAGTCGCAGTGGTCGTCGCAGTGATGTCATTATCCTATCAGGGGAGAAGTGATGACATGTCTGAAGGCAATGAAAGACAACCACATTCAGGTATCACACACATGCAACATGTTCACACTCCAGACCAGAAGAGGGAACTCTAAGCCTGTTTAGGGTGAACTCCCCTATTTAACATCCTGGCTGGAGGAAGCAAGAGTTCAGTTCCTGTCAGGCAGACAGAAGAAGTGGAGCTCTGCTGGCCTGAAGTGCTGCAACTCCTGGGAAAAGACACAAAAAGGTGAACATACTGCAGAGAGTGTGCAGGATAGCAGAACACAGGAGAGGGATATCAGAGGGAGATCATCCAGGAACAAGCTGCTCCTTTCTGAGGCGCAGAAGCTGGTAGCCAGATACACCGAGGGAGTTATTGACTCTACACATTATTTCAGAGACCGGCAGGACAGTCAATTCCAAGTTGGCTGCCCGACCTTAATACCTAAGAAGACACGGTGGCAAATTGTGGGGGTCGGGGCGTCTCTAGGGTCCCTACAAACAAGCCCCAGGCTATCTCAGTTATACGGGTTGTCCTATCCATACCATCTGGGGAACAGAGAGGAAGAAATAACAACATCTAGAACATCTACAAGAGTTGTGAGGACCTTACCGAGAGGCTCAGCAGGGAGGTACTACAACACACAGGCGCTAGTAGGAAGGCTTCTGATTTCCACCTGGATGAGGAGACTCTGGAATTGCCTCCAGACTGACCGGACTCTGCCTGCCCTGTCATCTGGCGCTCTGGGCTGAGGATACCATCTGAAGTCTTCAGTAAACAAGGTAAAAGACTGCAAACCTGTCTCCTCGTTCTTTATTGCACCTTGCCCATATATAAACTCTTTTACTGGACACCCCTGAGGGCCACGGACCGGGTCAGCCACCGTGACATCCCCCGAACCGCAGGACCCGGTACCGAGTACCCCATTGCCCTACACTGGGGGCGTTCCACAAACAGTATGTCTCTCTCTATCTCTATGATGAGGAACATGCTTGTGCTTCGGGGCGGTCTGTGGGCAGATGTTTCCTTGGTTTCTCTGGCTTAGCGCGATAGAAGCTATTGCACAGGCGCCAGCGCCATTATAATGAAGATATTTTTTTTTTCACTTAATACTATAGGACTAAAGCATAAATGAATATATCTATACCAGGCATGTATTATGCAACGGCGCCGGCGCCCTTTTGCTGAATGTATTTTTTATTTTTTTTGGCACACAATATGATGTGCTGTATGTAAAATAGGGGGCAGGTCAGTGAAGGATCAGTGATCTCTCATTAACCAATACTGATGAATACCTAGTCAGAGCACAACATGAAGACCCCCACAGACTGCCCCAAAGCATGAGCTTATCATTAACTGAAAACTACAAATAAAGATTAAACAACCACAAGATGGATTTCATCAACCAATATATAATTTAAATCAGTATAACGGCGCCTGACTGTGTCTGTAGTTTACTGAGCCCAATCCTGCTGACAGGTTCGCTTTAATGGGTAACTGATCTATCTGAAAAAAAAAATGGGACAAGTTTGTGAAAAATGAACATCTGAATGAAGCCTAAAGGTGAGGTCACACTTTCAGGTTTTCTGAAGCAGTTTTGAAGTAAAAAACAAAGTGAGGAGCACAAAGAAAATGAAAATGTAAAGAACAAATCCTGACTGTGTGGTCAAAACGTAATTGTCCTACCAAGGAAAACAACAAATTGTTAGTTAATATTAGTTAGTATGAAGTGATTACGTAGGTTCAAATCACGTGTCCATTTTTATTTCTGACATTTTTGTTTTTGTACAAGAGAAACTGATTTTGGTCACTGTTTTCAATCGATTTTCATCGATCTGTTGAGATGTGTCCTCTTTTTGCACCAGTTCTTGTATTCAAAAGAAAACTTTCCAAGCTTCTACTAACCATTAAACAAGGAGATCACTAGGATAAAACATAAGCGGTATCTGCTGTCTGGTGGTTTGTTCGTTTTTTAACCTGACCCATTTATTTGAATGGACACTTTTGAATCACAAATCGGGCTTCGCTTTTTATTATTTTACGGACATGTCAGCATGCTTATGGATTATAATGGGTACGTGCTCTTTCCTTTTAAAATCTGCATAGAACACAAACATGAAACATGGATGTATCATGGTGCTTGGATCTAGTCGTTTATTGGGGATTGTCCATCATATGTTTTATGTGGTGTTGAAGTGTTTTAAAACAAATAATGTGCATTATATTATTAAATGTGATTCAGTTATGTCCTTATTCTTTATATTTTTTCTTTTCATTCAACACAGTACTGTGACTATCTCTGTGAGGGACTCGCCATAATGTAATGGATAAACGGTGGAGAGAAAAGGGGAATAGTAGGAAGAACTGTCTAAGTAGGGCGACCATGCGTACGTTTTTTCAGTGTCATATTTCTGTTGCCAACCCATCCAAGCAATTTTTTTATTACAGTAATTCTTAGTAACTTTTAGAACATCATAAAAATACCAAAATGGTTAAATAGAATTCTTCAAAATTTTGATGTGACAACCTGGAAACTTTTATTTAAATTATGTTTTTGTTTATATTTTCTTCCGGACAGTTATAAGCCTGTGGTAATGATGGTTCTCCATGAGCATTAAATTAACTTCAACATATAAATTTAGCCAAGTGTCAGTTTTCTATTATTAGTTTCCTGAAAGGGTTTGTTTCATCAAGAGAACCATTCTTGAAAAGATTATTTTTCAACTGGTGAAAGTTTAAACAACCATACATTTCTACTACTGCAGGTCAAATGTAAAATTACATTAAATGAATTGGTGAACATGTAGTAGATGGATCGGTCAGGTTAGTATCTCTCCACCCTTGCTCAATTCTCAAGGATTTATTATGGACAACAGTTATGTTGATGAAAAAAAGTTAAGGGAGCTGTACTTTCAGAACATTTTGCATCAATGAATAGTAAAACTGAATATAAGAAACTTTATAATAGATTTTGTCAAATAAATCTTTTTTCACTTATGAGCCACTTCTTCCTCTCCTGCCTGCATCCTGAAATCATAGTGCAATCAGGAAAAAAAATAATACTCATCTTTTTTGCTAAAGACAAGCTAGACTGCCTGCTTACCCATGTATCAGGTTATAATTCATGCAAGAAAAGTAAAGCTGATCCCCCCATCCAAAAAATAGATACAATCTTTACATTTAATTCCGTAAGTATAAAACAATTAAAATTTACATGCAGGTGATAGAAAAAGCACTCTGACGCGCCCTTAGTCATGAAGACATTCTCTATGACTAAGGGCACACACAGCGCCAGAAACAGCACCCATTGCGTACAAAGGACAGATTTAGTCATTCACTGCATGGTGAGTGATTTCTTCACTTCTTTTTTTGTTATAATTCATACTATACTCTATGGAAAAGAAGGAGAGAAGAGCAGCATGAGAGGCAGAAAAACAGATTGTGCAGATTTTAGCTAGCTTATGCCAGAGCTAGATTCACATCTACACTGCTTAGTACAGCTGAATTTTGTCAGGACTCTGAACATTTTGATTACCTTTTGTGCATTACTGCCCTTTTCCAACATGGCGTCTCTGTTCTCATGTGCACTGTGTCTTCCTGCTATATAACTCCACCCCAGCCTTTAGTCTGTGCTAGAGTATTCTGCCTTACATCCAGCTCCTGACCTTGGCGACTCCCTGGCTTTGCACCTGCACCTGCTCCTGTGAACCTGTGTGCAGATCCTTCTACTCAGCTCTGAGTTTCTGCTGCATACACCAGTTTCCAGTAATCCTCCTCCATCTGGCTGCTTGTGTTTGTTTCCATCTGCATTTGCTGGACATGTAAGCTGTTGCTGCTCTGCAAGAACCTGAGACTATTACCCAGGCCTTCCTGGTTGAGCTAAGACATTGCTTGAACTGTCTTATAAGCATATCTATCTGTGTTTGAACTAAAACAAGGACTTATTCGTGTCAAGTTTCCTCAAGTACAACTGTGCTTCATAGACTTTCTGCTTGATTGCGTTTTTCCTCTAAAGTTCTTATAGAATGTTAAGCTGCATTTTATATTTACACCAAGTGTTGTGGACTTGAGCTTTGCTCTGCACCTGTTTGAATCACCGTGTGATAATATAGACTTTACCACTTATAAAACTGTGTCCTGTAGTTGTCTTGTTCCACGCAAAGAGTCTCCTGAGTTATCCCCTATAATTATTACAAATTTTTGGGTAAATCCCGCTGTGTGCTGTCTTTGTCTGTCAAAAAGAAAAGGGCAGGAATCCAACTTCATGTTTAGTGTACGAAAATGTCATAGCTGTTATTTTCTACCCATTAGCTTAGTCAGTTGCAAATTAGAGTTAATGCCTGAAGAAGAAAAAAATGTTGACCAATGCAGGATATAAGTCACATAATGGCCAAAAATAGGGTTCTTCACCATGAACAAACATGGCAACTTATTCTGAAAAGTTACCTGAATGTTCAGTTCCACTTACTATCATGCTATTCTTTTTCTTTTTTGTTCACCTCTTCTCTACCATGCTTCCAGCTGCAGAGGAACTATGAACACATGTTATAACACATTTGATATAGCTGTAAGAACTTATTTAAGTGGTTGTTCAGGATTTAAATATGTTTAATTCCTCTGGTTTGCCTACTGTTAAAAAAAGACAATTACCGTATATACTCGAGTATAAGCCGAGATTTTCAGCCCACTTTTTTGGGCTGAAAGTCCCCCTCTCGGCTTATACTCGAGTCATACCCAGGGGTCGGCAGGAGAGGGGGAGCGGGGGCTGTCTAATTATACTTACCTGCTCCTGGCGCGGTCCCTGCAGGTTCCTGCTTCCCGGCGCTGCAGTTTCTTCCTGTAGTGAGCGGTCACATGGTACCGCTCATTACAGTAATGAATATGCGGCTCCACCTCCCATAGGGGTGGTGCCGCATATTCATTACTGTAATAAGCGGTAACGGGGCCATGTGCAGCATGATATGGGGCCATGTGCAGCATGATATGGGGGCAAATATCTGTATGGGGCCATGTGCAGCATTATATGGGGCCATGTGCAGCATGATAGGGGGGCAAATATCTGTGTGGGGCCATGTGCAGCATGATATGGGGCCATGAGCAGCATGATATGGGGGCAAATATCTGTATGGAGCATCTTATGGGGCCATAATCCACATTTGTGCAGCATTATATGGGGCATATTTTAATATGGAGCATCTTATGGAGCCCATCATGAACTGTATGGAGCATTATATTGGGCTCCTGATTCAATATGGATATTCAAAAACACTTAACCTACTGATGTCTCAATTAATTTTACTTTTATTGGTATCTGTTTTTACTTTTGACATTTACCGGTAGCTGCTGCATTTCCACCCTAGGCTTAAACTCGAGTCATTAAGCTTTCCCAGTTTTTTGTGGCAAAATTAAGGGGGTCGGCTTATACTCGGGTCGGCTTATACTCGGGTCGGCTTATACTCAGGTCGGCTTATACTTGAGTATATACGGTACCTTTCTTTCACTACCGCAGAACGATTGAGGCCAGCAGTGGAGAAGCAACAATGTATCCGTGGAGGGCGTGTAAACCTAATTTTATTATAATTACAGTAGGCAAGCCTGAGAAATACCTTTAAAGGAAATCTGTTGGCATGTTTTTACATATGTAAGTAATTTAATAAATGCTTGTCCACCAATACATATTATCCTTTTTTTTAATAGAGATCCAATGTGCTACTTATGATTAAAAAAAATTAGCTTAGGACTCATGTACAAATGACCCTGGAATTGGACTGGGGTTTGTAACAAGTGCATTGGCTTACCCCTAGAGCGCTTTCAACCTGATTTATAATATGGATTCTACACTAGATTTCTATGATTGGCAAATCAGATCTCTTTAAAAAAGGTATATAACTAATTCATGATGTAAAACAAGCTGAGAGGTTCCTTTTAAACTCTGTAAGTGAAATCGGAGTCCAGACCAGAAGACTACTGCACATGTTTCTATTGATACTTGGCTCTAAGGCCGGCTTCACATTTGCGTTTGTAGGAGCTGCGGAGGGCTGCGGACTTCCTCCGTGAAGCCCCGCCCTCGGCCGCACCTCCGCCTCTAGCTCCGCCTACTTCTGCATGCGGACAGCATGCGGCCTGCGTACCTATCTTTAACATTACGTACGCAGGTCGTGCGGCTGTATGCGGATGCTTCCGCATGCGTCGTTTTGACGATGCGGCGACCAGCGTAGAACGCAGCTTGTAGCAATTTCTTTTTTTTTTCCGCATTCTCAAAACGACGCATGCGGGCACATCCGCATACAGCCGCACGACCTGCGTACCTAATGTTAAAGATAGGTACACAGGCCGCATGCAGAAGTAGGCGGAGCTAGCGGCGGAGGTGCGGCCGAGGGCGGGGCTTCACGGAGGAAGTCCGCAGCTCCTACAAACGCTAGTGTGAAACTAGCCTAAATAGAACATTTTAATTACTTTACTTAAGCTGCAAATAAAATGTAAGAATCCAACTGAATGTAGAGTTAGAATGCCAGACATCCAGCTCCATCATCTCTTTGGAAGATCTTTCTGTGTTAAATCTGTTTCAATTTGATGTCTGTATAAAATATGCCTCAGAATTGAGTCTTCTCCTCCACATGACATCCCCAAGTGAGATGCATAACACTGACTAGGGAAGCAGGAATACAGCACATTACAGATCATTTCACAAGCAGCATAGAACCCATAAGAATCCAAAGTCAGAGCGGCTGACTATAACAGCGGGGGGCGAGAAATATGTCAGTGCTTGTCACTGGTGAAAACATATTACAGTATGGCATAGCAGTAGCTTTTACCTTTGCAAACTCAACTTTAGCCACCCTGCAATGTGCATTCAGTTCTATGAGCTAGAATTGTGGCCATGGAGAAAATTGGAATAAAATATTAATTATTTGATCATTTTAGGGCTGTAGGATTTTTCTATATGCACAGTAGTTCTCTACAGTTTTCTACATTCCAGTGGTATGGCCTGTACAAAAAGTTGCACGCAATATATTTGCTCATCAATGTTCCTTGCTGCCCCTTTAAATTAAAGTTTAGGATTTGTTCAAAATTGTTAATTACTGTTTTCATCACATCGTTGTATGACACATTTTTGTAATTTTTTCCCCAACATTCTGTGAAATGTTAATCACTATATTCACAAAATCTATTTTAGCAAGACATTTCAGCAACTCGTAAATGAGAAAACATTGCCTATATATTGAATGTGACACCGCTTCATTAAAATCTTCATTTTGAGCACGTTTGTATGATTGTGTGTGCTGAATAAATGTGTATCCATGTCTACTTATATAAAAGAAGTTATGAAAAAGAAAAAAGGTGAAAATGCATTTTACTTCTGTAATATTTCCTAAATAACATATTATTCTTGGTGTGTTAACACCCAGAATACACTGTGTGCAGAATTACTAGGCAAGCTGTATTGTAGAGGATTATTTTTATTATAGGCAAGCTGTATTGTAGAGGATTATTTTTATTATTGATCAACAATTATGTTCTCAATCAACCCAAAAGACTCATAAATATCAAAGCTTAATATTTTTGGAAGTTGGAGTGTTTTTTTTTTAGATTTGGCTATCTTAGGAGGATATCTGTTTGTGCAGGTAACTATTACTGTGCAGAATTATTAGGCAACTTAATAAAAACCATATATATTCCCATCTCACTTGTTTATTTTCACCAGGTAAACCAATATAACTGCACAAAATTTAGAAATAAACATTTCTGACATGAAAAAAAAAAAAAAAAAAAAAAAGTGACCGATATAGCCACCTTTCTTTATGATGACACTCAACAGCCTTCCATCCATAGATTCTGTCAGTTGCTTGATCTGTTTACGATCAACATTGCATGCAACAGCCACCACAGCCTCCCAGACACTGTTCCGAGAGGTGTACTGTTTTCCCTCCCTGTAGATCTCACATTTTATGAGGGACCACAGGTTCTTTAAGGGGTTCAGATCAGGTGAACAAGGGGGCCATGTCATTATTTTTTCTACTTTGAGACATTTACTGGCCAGCCACGCTGTGGAGTAGTTGGAGGCATGTGATGGAGCATAGTCTTGCATGAAAATCATGTTTTTATTGAACGATACCGACTTCTTCCTGTACCACGGCTTGAAGAAGTTGTCTTCCAGAAACTTGCAGTAGGTCTGGGAGTTGAGCTTCGCTCCATCCTCAACCCGAAAAGGTCCCACAAGTTTATCTTTGATGGTACCAGCCCATGCCAGTACCCCACCTCCACCTTGCTGGCGTTTGAGTCTGAGTGGAGCTCTCTGCCCTTTACTGATCCAGCCTCTGGCCCATCCATCCGGCCCATCAAGAGTCACTCTCATTTCATCAGTCCATAAAACCTTTGAAAAGTCAGTCTTAAGATATTTCTTGGCCCAGTCTTGATGTTTTATCTTATGTTTCTTGTTCAAAGGTGGTCGTTTTCAGCCTTCCTTACCTTGGCCATGTCCCTGAGTATCGCACACCTTGTGTTTTTTGTTACTCCAGTAACATTGCAGCTCTGAAATATGGCAAAACTGGTGGCAAATGGCATCTTGGCAGCTTCACACTTGATTTTTCTCAATTCATGGGCAGTTATTTTGCGCCTTTTTTGCCCAACACGCTTCTTGCGACCCTGTTGGCTATTTGCCATGAAACGGTTGATTGTTCGGTGATCACGCTTCAAAACTTTAGCAATTTCAAGACTGCTGCATCCCTCTGCAAGACATCTCACAATTTTGGACTTTTCAGAGCCCGTCAAATCTCTCTTCTGACCCATTTTGCTAAGGAAAGGAAGTTGCCTAATAATTAAGCATACCTTATATAGGGTTTTGATGTAATTAGACAACATCCCTCCTCATTACAGAGATGCACATCACCTGATTTACTTAATTGGTAGTTGGCTGTCAAGCCTGAACAGCTTGGAGTAGGACAACATGTATAAAAAGTATCATGTGATCAAAATACAACTTGCCTAATAATTCTGCACACAGTGTAATATATGCTAATATACACTACTCAAAAATTGCATAGTGGAATGTGTTCAGAACAATTATCAATGTAAATCAAAATGAATATCCCATGGTGGTCTGGATTTGGAATGATACTCAAAATCAAAGTGGAAAATCAAATTACAGGCTGATCCAACTTCAGTGGAAATGCCTCATGACGAGGAAAATATGCTCTGTATTGTGTGTGGCCTCCACTTGCCTGTATGACCTCCCTACTGTACAACGCCTGGGTATGCTCCTGATAAGGCGAGGATGGTCTCCTGAGGGATCTCCCAGACCAGGACTAAAGCATCCGCCAACTCCTTGACAGTCTGTAGTGCAACGTAACAGTGGATGAAGCGAGACATGATTCCACAAAGCACTCCATGGCTCAGCACCACCCTACATCTCCTCTCTGGTCTCAGTCTACCACCCTACCCGTGCCCTCCGCTCCACTAATGACCTCAGGTTAGCATCCTCAATAATCAGAATCTCCCATTCCCGTCTCCAAGACTTTACACGTGCTGCGCCGATTCTTTGGAATGCACTACCCAGGTTAATACGATTATTCCCCAATCCCCACAGTTTTAAGCGTGCCCTAAAAACACATTTGTTCAGATTGGCCTACCGCCTCAACGCATTAACCTAACTATCCCTGTGTGGCCTAATAAAAAAAAAAAAACATAATCAGGTTCCTTGCATCATATTCTCATACACTTTATGCAGTTAATTGCACTCTGTGTCTGTATTGCTACATACTTAGGCTGTTAACTGGTTCATGCAGCTTTACATGAACACCCGAGCCTCACACTATGGCTGGTCCAAAAAACTAAAGCAATTGTTACCATCCACCTCTCGTGTCTCCCCTTTTCCTCATAGTTTGTAAGCTTGCGAGCAGGGCCCTCATTCCTACTGGTATCTGTTTTGAACTGTGATTTCTGTTATGCTGTAATGTCTATTGTCTGTACAAGTCCCCTCTATAAGTTGTAAAGTGCTGCGGAATATGTTGGCGCTATATAAATAAAAATTATTATTATTATATGATGTCCCAGATGTGCTCAATCGGATTTAGGTCTGGGGAACGGGCAGCCCAGTCCATAGCTTCAATGCCTTCATCTTGCAGGAACTGCTGACACACTCCAGCCACTGAGGTCTGGCATTGTCCTGCATTAGGAGGAACCCAGGGCCAACCACACCAGCATAAGGTCTCACAAGGGGTCTGAGGATCTCATCTCGTTAGCTAATGCCAGTCAGGCTACCTCTGGTGAGCACATGGAGGGCTGTGCAGCCCTCCAAAGAAAAGCCACTCCACACCATTACTGACCCACTGCAAAACTAGTCATGCTGAAGGATGTTGCATGCATCAGATCACTCTCCATGGTATCTCCAGACTCTGTCACGTCTGTTACATGTGCTCAGTGTGAACCAGCTTTCATCTGTGAAGAGCACAGTGCGCCCAGTGGCGAATTTGCTAATCCTGGTGTTCTGTGGCAAATGCCAAGGGTCCTGCATGGTGTTGGGCTGTGAACACAACCCCCATTTGTGGACGTTGGGCACTCAGACAATAATCATGGAGTCGGTTTCTAACCGTTTGTGCAGACACATGCACATTTGTGGACTGCTGGAAGTCATTTTGCAGGGCTCTGGCAGTGCTCCTCCTGTTCCTCCTTGCACAAAGGCTGAAGTAGCGGTCCTGCTGCTGGGTTGTTGCCCTCCTACGGCCCCCTTCACGTCTCCTGGCGTACTGGCCTGTCTCCTGGTAGTGCCTCCAGCCTCTGGACACTACGCTGACAGACACAGCAAACCTTGCTACAGCTCGCATTGATGTGACCTCCTGGATGTGCTGCACTGAGCCCCTTGAGTGGGTTGTACAGTCCGTCTCATGCTACCATGAGTGTGAAAGCACAACCAACATTCAAAAGTGACCAAAACATCAGCGAGAAAGCATTGGTACTGAGATGTGGTCTGTGGTCCCCACCTGCAGAACCATTCCTTTATTGAGGGTGTCTTGATAATTGCCAATAATTTCCATCTGTTATCTATTCCATTTGCACAACAGCATGTGAAATTGATTGTCAATCGTTGTTGCTTCCTAAGTGGACAGTTTGATTTCACAGAAGTTTGATTTACTTGGAGTTATATTCTGTTGTTTAAGTGTTCCCTTTTATTTTTTTGAGCAGTGTATATTTAATTTAGAGAAATGCTCTTAAAATTCGTAATGTATGGGATATTTTCCTGACATGGTAGTTTATTTTAAAAATGAGGGTGATGCCACATATGTGTTTTGTTATAACATTTTACTGCAGTTTTCAGTAAAGTGCAGCAAAATTTGGATAGAACCACTTTGTGGACTCACCTGAACTTTGTAACATTTGAAGTTAATTAAAGGGAACCAGTCACCCCCAAAATGGAAGTTGAGCTAAGCCCACCAGCATCAGGGGCTTATCTACAGCTTTCGGGAATGCTGTAGATAAGCCCCAGATGTATCCTAAAAGATGAGAAAAAGAGGGTAGATTATACTCACCCAGGGGCGGGTCCCGATCCGGTCCGATGGGTGTCGCGGTCCGGTCCGGGCCTCCCATCTTCATAGGATGATGTCCTCTTCATGTCTTCACGCTGCGGCTCCGGTGCAGGCGTACTTTGTCTGCCCTGTTGAGGGCAGAGCAAAGTACTGCAGTGCGCAGGTGCAGGGCCTCTCTGACTTGTCCCAGCGCCTGCGCACTGCAGTACTTTGCTCTGCCCTTAATAGGGCAGACAAAGTACGCCTGCGCCACAGCCGCAGCATGAAGACAAGAAGAGGACGTCATCGTAAGAAGATGGGAGACCCCGGACCGGAACGCCCATCTGATCTGACTGCCCGCCCAGGTGAGTATAATCTAACCTGTTTTTCTCATCTTTCAGGTTACATCGGGGGCTTATCTACAGCATTCCAGAATGCTGGTGGCCGCAGCTCATCTTCCATTTTGGGGGTGACAGGTTCCCTTTAAGATAGTGAACCTCTCAGCCGCCAATGTTGTAGGCTAGGTGTAGTGTACATATCACTGGGTTGTCTATTCCAGACCTAACTGGGATATCCAGGACTATGTAGAAAGAAAAAATGTGCCTAAGCAGTAGCATGCAGGTAGTTGCTAACTACCTCACTGTTGTGCTCAGCCTTTCTTCCCCGGCAGAGAGTGGTCATAGACAGTTCCTGTAGGTGAATTAGCTGCTTCTGTTGACTTAACGTTGACATAGCGGCAGCTTTTTTTTCCGCTCTGCTCTGTTGACAGTGCGGGGCTGCCAAAGTCATGCTGATTGACAGCCGTCGGTATACCTGTCAATCAGTATGACATCAGCAGTCTCACCTCATCGACAGAGCAGCCAGGATGAGGAAGAGCTGCTCTGAGAGGGAGCAGCTGAATCGCAGGCGGGAGCGATCAGTGACCACTCATTGCTGGCAAGAATGACACCAAGCACAACAGGCAGGTATTTGCTAACTACCTGCCTGTTATGGCTTAGGCACATTTTTTTATATACAAAGTCCCAGATATCACTTTCAACAGCTGCCCTCCTACCGTAAACCAAGCTGGGAATACCATAGATACCTAAGGTGCTTGAAAGTTTGTCTCGGTGGATCTGACAATCTTGGTAAGGGTATGTTCACATAACACCTTTTTGTGGCAGGTTTGGAGCTGATTCACTCTGAGTCGAAACCCGTCTGATAAAGTGCTAGCATAATTCTTAAAAGGATTAACATTTGCAATTCTACTTGAAAACCACTTGCTGTTCTTATGTTCGGGCGTTTTTGAACATCTTTAACCGCTTCAAGTTTCAAAAAATGCCTAGCCTTCAAAAGAATTAGAGAGGATCATTCTTCAGGCAAGTTCCACTCTAGAGATGCTTATTACTCTCCATTGCAAGGCAATCGCTAGGCTCAGAAGATAACATAATCATAAATGTGCCACTACTGTGTACTGCATAATGGCTGTGTCTGACCATTCAGGAACATGGTCTGATGTTACCACCCCTTTTCTTAGCATGAGAGGAAGCAAAAGAGAGTATACGGATGAGACAGCATGGTATCACAGCTGATTCTTTCTTTGAGGTAAACCATTGCTTGAAAACAGGCTGTAAAATGTTTTGTCTCACAGAAAGAAGCAGCTGTGATCCTGTGCTGTGATTTGTATACTCTTTTTTGATTCCTACCAGGCCCAGAGGATATAGTATGATCAGACCATGTTCCTGTACGGTCAGACACAGCCATTAGACAGTACTCAGAAGGGGAACATTTATAAGATTATCTTAGCACAGGAACATTTTATTTAAACACATCCAATTGTGGAAGTTATCATTCCAAGATCTATTGATTAAAATGTACTTTGTTTTTGGGAAAACCCCTTTCAACCTTAACTGTATAGTTACGTCTAAGGTTGGCTCCCCCTGTTTGCTGCGGGCTTCGGTGATGAGCCCGCAACTGTTCCGGCACATTGCTGACATCATTAGCTGACATGTGTCCCTAACAGCCGCAGGTGGGATCTCGATCCACCCACGGCTGTTAACATGTTAAATGCCTCAGTCAATCTCTGACAATAGCTGTTAACATGCTTGTGCCGGAAGCGCATTGCTAATCCTGCCCATCGGCTTGTCACATGACCGTGTGTCGCCGATGGGTTTGCATGACAACCCAGGGTCTGCTGGAGACCCCTGTGGTTGTCATTGCCGGATAGCAATAGGCACCGCCCAGCAGGCTGCGCTCATAGCGAGCTAGCATTTCTGCTACACAGAGCAAGCTTCTAGTCTCCCATGGAGACTATTGAAGCAAGTGTAAAGTAAAATAAAAAAATTTGAAAAATAAAAGTTTAAATCACCCCCCATCCGCCCCATTCAAAATAGAACAATAAAAAAATACACATATTGGTAGAATTGCCCAATCAATCAATATATAAAAATAATTAATTTGATCTGTAAACAGTGTAACGAGAAAAAAAAACAAAAAACGCCAGAATGATTATTTTTTTGGTCGCTGAAACGTTGCATTAAAATGCAATAATGGGTGAACAAAAGATTGTATCTACACCAATATGGCATCGATAAAAATATCAGCTCAGCGGTCAAAAAATACGTCATCACCCAACCCCAGATCACGAAAATTGGAAACGCTACAGGTCTCAGAAAATGTCTTAAAAGAACCTATGCATGTTTGGTATCTACAAACCCATAATGGCAGGTCAGTTTTAGCATTTAGTGAACTTGGTTAAAAAAACAGTTGTGCAATTTTACCGCACTTTAAAAATTTTTTCACATTTTCCAGTACACTATATGGCAAATCCAATGATGTCGTTCAAAAGCACAACTCATCCCGCAAAAACAAGCCTTCACATGGCCATATTGACAGAAAAATAAAAAAAGTTATGGCTCTGGGAAGAAAGGAGCAAAAATGGAAACTGAAAAACGGAAAAACCCAAGGTGATGGAAAATTCTACCATATTGGAAAATGCCAGCATTTTTATACTGTTGCATTGGATTGAACTTTCATTATTTCCCCAGCCATAAAGACTCGTTCTTATATGGTTGTGCTCAGTAGTGGAATTGGCCAGAATAACTGGAGTGCTTTGTTCCCTTTACGCTGTTGAACCGTAAAGCTTCCATGAGTCGGACCCCACCAATCAAATATTTGTGGTCTATCGTGACTTAGCGGCATTATTTTTGTAATGTCAAAAAATAAACATTGTAAGCTAAAATATAGTAAAATGAACAGAAGAATAATATAATATATCAGTGTTTTTTTTCTTACAGCTGTTATCAGTCAATGAAAAAAAAAAGGGGTTTTTTTCAATTCACATTCTTATAGTTAGTGACACAGCATTTTCATGCTTTGTGCGCCCAAGTGATAATTAATACGGCCTAATTCACAACATGATCCCTGAATTGATGTACTGTCTCCGATGCCCCATGTTCAAATCAAACCTTGACAGGGGTTTAACACCCTGGAACAGGTCATCATATGAAAATACTCTTGCCTCTCACTATTTGTCTTCAGCCAAGCAATGTATATTACGAGAGGGGACGGAGAAAAGGGAAGAAGAATAATTATAAATGAAGAGTGACGCGGGCTGTGAAGAGAACATATGTTCGAGCAGGCAGAGGCAGCGGTGAATTATATCATTTCATGATGAAGCTGCACTCGGGCTGAACGGACCTATTCCACAGTCTGATATATTTTATCTCTACTGTATTTGGACTGTCATATCCTGAGAAAGATTTTATGTAATTGAGAGTCAGCTCTGATCTGTGTGATCAGATGGAATGAATGGCGCTATGGGAAAGGAGGGATTGTGTAACAAGTTGTAATTGAGCAAGAATCTCACATATGTTTACTATGCTGAATATGAACCAATATGTAATAGCTATTCTGTATTTTCCATTATCATTCAAGAAGTGAGAAATAATAAAATAAAGTCCATGGCACTGCACAGTTTCCTATGCAATATTAGTTTCTGTAGAGGACTGTGATGTGATATATTAATAGAGATGGAGAATAGTGAATTAGAATAAAGTTTTCTGCTTGCAAGTAATTATGTAAAATTAGATGGTGGCCCGATTCTAACGCATCGGGTATTCTAGAATATGTATGTAGTTTAACCCCTTCACCCCTGGAGCTTTTTCCGTTTTCGTTTTTCGCTCCCCTCCTTCCCAGAGCCATAACTTTTTTATTTTTCCGTCAATTTGGCCATGTGAGGGCTTATTTTTTGCGGGACGAGTTGTACTTTTGAACGACATCATTGGTTTTACCATGTCGTGTACTAGAAAACGGGAAAAAAATTCCAAGTGCAGTGAAATTGCAAAAAAAGTGCAATCCCACACTTGTTTTTTGCTTGCCTATTTTGCTAGGTTCACTAAATGCTAAAACTGACCTGCCATTATGATTCTCCAGGTCAGTACGAGTTCATAGACACCTAACATGACTAGGTTATTTTTCACCTAAGTGGTGAAAAAAAATTCCAAACTTTGCAAAAAACAAAACAAAACAAAATTGCGCCATTTTCCGATACTCGTAGCGTCTCCATTTTTCGTGATCTGGGGTCAGGTGAGGGCTTATTTTTTGCGTGCCGAGCTGGCATTTTTAATGATAGCATTTTGGTGCAGATACATTCTTTTGATCGCCCGTTATTGCATTTTAATGCAATGTCGTGGCGACCAAAAAAACTTAAATCTGGCGTTTCGATTTTTTTTCTCATTACGCCGTTTAGCGATCAGGTTAATGCTTTTTTTATTGATAGATCGGGCGATTCTGAACTCGGCGATACCAAATATGTGTAGGTTGGGTTTTTTTTTATTGATTTATTTTGATTGGGGCGAAAGGGGGGTGATTTAAACTTTTATATTTTTTTTATTTTTTTCACATTTTTTTTTACTTTTTTTTTTTAACTTTTACCATGCTTCTATAGCCTCCATGGGAGGCTAGAAGCAGGCACAGCCCGATCGGCTCTGCTACATAACAGCGATCATCAGATCGCTGTTATGTAGGAGAATTGCAGGTGTGCTGTGAGCGCCGACCACAGGGTGGCGCTCACAGCCACCGGCGATCAGTAACCATAGAGGTCTCCAGGACCTCTATGGTTACAATATACAAGCATCGCCGACCCCCGATCATGTGACGGGGGTCGGCGATGCGCTCATATCCGGCCGCACGGCCGGATGCGGTAGTTAAATGCCGCTGTCTGCGTTTTACAGCGGCATTTAACTAGTTAATAGCGGCGGGTGATCGCGATTTCACCCGCCGCTATTGCGCGCACATGTCAGCTGTAAAAAACAGCTGACATGTCGCGACTTTGATGTGCGCTCACTGCCGGAGCCCACATCAAAGCGGGGGTCCCGACATGTGACGTACTATACCGTCACATGTCGGGAAGGGGTTAAGTATGAAGTTTTCTGAATAATGCAATTTATACACAGGATTCGGCCGGCCGGGCGCGACCAATTAGTGAAGCGTGGTTCAAATTGCGCACCAATTTGCGGCCGGACTGCGCCTGTCGCTGATTGTTCGCGGCCGGCCGGGCGTGACCAATCTGTGAAGCCAGGGCCGGCTCCAGGTTTTTGAGGCCCCCGGGCGAAAGAGTCTCAGTGGGCCCCCCTCTTTAACACATACCCCGATTCATGATGCACAGATACAGCAGATAAATATACCACAGCCAAGTAGCATATAACACAGCCCATGTAGCATATAGCACAGCCACGTAGTATATAGCACAGGCCACGTAGTATATAGCACAGGCCGCATAGTATATAGCACAGCCCACGTAGCATATAGCACAGCCCACGTAGCATATAGCACAGCCCACGTAGCATATAACACAGCCACATAGCATATAGCACAGCCACATAGTATATTGCCCAGCAATGTATATTGCACAGCTACGTAGTATATAGCACAGCCCATGTGGTATATAACAGTCACGTAGTATATAGCACAGCTCACGCAGTATATAACACAGCCACGTAGTATATAACACAGCCACGTAGTATATAACACAGCCACGTAGTATATAGCACAGCCCATGTAGTATATAGCACAGCTCACGCAGTATATAGCACAGCCACGTAATATATTGCACAGCTACATAGTATATAGCACAGCTCACGCAGTATATAACACAGCCACATAGTATATTGCCCAGCCACGTAATATATTGCACAGCCCACGTAGTATATTGCACAGAGATGCAGTATATAACTCAGCTCACGCAGTATGTAACACAGCCCAGCACAGCGATGTAGTATATAGCACAGTCCACGTAGTATATAGCACAGAGACGTAGTATATAACACAGCCCATGCAGTATATAACACAGTCCACGTAGTATATAACACAGCCCACGTAGTATATAGCAATGTGGGCACCATATCCCTGTTAAAAAAAGAATTAAAATAAACAATAGTTATATACTCGCCTTCCGGCGGCCCCCGGATCCAGGCGAGGCGTTTAGCGATTCTCCTCTCGATGCTCCGGTCCCAAGAATGCTTGCGGTCTCGCGAGATGATGACGTAGCGGTCTCGCGAGACCACTACGTCATCATCTCGCGAGACCGCAGTGCATGGCCCGGAGCGTCGCGAGGAGCGGGAAAGGCACTGGAAGGTGAGTATATAATGATTTTTTATTTTTTTATTATTTTTAACATTAGATATTTTTACTATTGATGCTGCATACGCAGCATCAATAGTAAAAAGTTGGTCACACAGGGTTAATAGCAACGTTAACAGACTGCGTTACACTGCGGTGTAACGCAGCCATTAACACTGTGAGCGCTGACTGGCGGGGGCACTGACAGAGAGTAGGTAGGTGCGAATTCATGACCGGACTGTGCCCGTTGCTGATTGGTCGCGGCCTGTTGGCTGTGACCAATCACCGATGCTGGATTTCCGTGACAGACAGACAAACATACAAACAGACGGAAGTGCCCCTTAGACGATTATATATAAAGATGGCTTGATTTTTATTGTAAAGAAGGTGTCATGTTATGTTCATAGTGGGATGCATCATAAAGACTTTTGACTTCTGTCACACAATAATGAAGATAAAGATTTATTTTCTGTTTGTACAGTAATTTGGGAGCTAACAGACATCCTTGATTCTTGTCTTCAACTGCATTACACTTAATTTCTGTAACTCATTTAGTTGTAGGCAGTTGTAGCACGTGAGTTGCCAGTGCCCCCTAACTTTGGACCATTGCCACCCCCTGAGTCCCTTCCATCAGTCCCATTATGATATCCTTTATCCCCAAAGCACATGTATTGAAGTTTAAGAAAATACTGATGTTATTATGTTTTGACTTTTGACCACTTTATTGTTTTCTGCTTTTTTTTGCTGAAATGCGTTATAAAATTTAAAAAAAAAAAAGTTCTTACCGCACCATTGCTCTCTCAAACCAATATTATACATTTCTGTCAAAAATCCTTGTGTCTTGGCTCCAAAATTACATACCACTTCTCTTGAATCCAGTTCTCAACAAGGCTTTACTAAATGTAGACCAGGTGTTAAAAATGTTGGAAAGATCATAGCAGTCTCTGTATATGCTCAGGATCAGTCACATCTGCCTTCAATGTTGTGCTCAGGATCAGTCACATGTGCCTTCAATGTTGTGCTCAGGATCAGTCACATCTGCCTTCAATGTTGTGCTCAGGAACAGTCACATCCACCTTCAATGTTGTGCTCAGGATCAGTCACATCCACCTTCAATGTTGTGTTCAGGATCAGTCACATTCCCTTTAATGCGGTGTTCAGGATCAGTCACATCCACCTTCAATGTTGTGCTCAGGATCGGTCATATCCACCTTCAATGTTGTGTTCAGGATCAGTCACATCCACCTTCAATGTTATACTCAGGATCAGTCACATCCACCTTCAATGTTGTGCTCGGGATCGATCACATCCACCTTCAATGTTGTGCTCAGGATTAGTCACATCCACCTTCCATGTTGTGCTCAGGATCAGTCACATCCACATTCAATGTTGTGTTCAGGATCAGTCACATCCACCTTCAATGTTATGCTCAGGATCAGTCACATCCACCTTCAATGTTGTGCTCTGGATCAGTCACATCCACCTTCAATGTTGTGCTCAGGATCAGTCTTATCCACTTTCGATGTTGTGTTCAGGATCGGTCCGATCCACCTTCAAAGTTGTGCTCTGGATCAGTCACATCCACCTTCAATGTTGTGCTCAGGATCAGTCACATCCACCTTCAATGTTGGGTTCAGGATCAGTCATATCAACCTTCAATGTTGTGCTCAGAATCAGTCACATCCACCTTCAATGTTGTATTCAGGATCAGTCACATCCACCTTCAATGTTTTGCTCAGGATCAGTCACATCCACCTTCAATGTTATAGGGTCTTGATGGAGAGTAGGCCTTTGACACTGTGTCCTGACCTTTCTTCATGCTACACTTTCGCAGTTTTGGTGCTACTTTCTGTAAGCTCCTTACATATACTCAGCAAGAGGCGGTGATCTGAATAACAGTGAATTGCCTAAATACTCCATACATGTTTAGTGGAACCTTCCAGGTTTGCCCCCTATGTCATCTATTATTTAATTTAGCCCTCAAACCATTACTCTACCATCTTCAACACACCTCAAGTTTTCAAGCTCTTAAAATTGGTGAGGGAGAGTTTGATTGCAGTTTTTGTGGATGACATCATTTTAGTGTTTTCAAATCCCAAACATTCCTTAATGAATCTGCTAAATGATCTTAAGAGGGTGGGAGACTTAAATGGATAAACTTGTCGACAAGTCAGAGACTTTCCTCCTCAAAGATCCCAGTCAACCACTTTGGTTAATAAATATACCAATGACTTGGAAAGCAAACTCTTACCTATTTGAGTCAAAATCACTAGATCTCCCTTTTTATTATAATTATCTAATATTAACCCCTACATTCAGTCACTAGACTCCACTTTAAGGATATGTTGCCATTATGCCCTTTCTAATTTCAGTAGAGCAAATTAACTTAAAGTGGTAACATTTCCCAAATTGCTTTACCTACTCCAATTCCTACCCATAGTACCTAAAGCCGAAAAAGTAAAATGCATTGGTTATGTATATCGATCCTTTATCTGGGAGTGGGGTGCAGGTGGGGAAGCCACCTCCAGTCCCTTTTCATATATTATCTGAACCTAAAACTATATCATTTGGCTTCCCTCCTCAGTGTGGTTGCAGACTGGCTGCATATTACTTTTAGATTCAGATTATTCTATTGACCAACAGTTCATCTCTCCTATATCGCTCACATCAGCACTTCACCTGCCATTTTCCCCGCTCTCTTGTAATCTCTGAATTAATCCTTTATTAATAACAACCTGGAGAGCATAGCAGAGTACCAGACAATTGTTGTCGTTATATCTTAACTATTCCATCCACCTCACTCTAATTCAACACCCTAACTTCCAACATGGACAATCTCATCATACTTTTTACTTTTGGTATGAAATGGGACTTAGATCTATTCATAATTCATTAGATCGTTCACTTAGACATATACTTACTATTTCAAAACTTAATTCTCAATACCCAAAAATGTATTTTTGATTCTTCCCTTATCTACAATCTAAGACATACTGTATATATCAATTATTCTTCCCCACCATACCGACAGAGTGGAACCCATAATTAAGGATATTGTTTTCACAATCTCAGACCTCAAAAAGTCAAATAGCAAGTTATTATGAGCTCCTTAATAAACCAATAGATCATGTCGCCAAGTCAACATCACTAACCTAGTGCCCAAGGGATATACCAGAACTCGCTACACCAACCCTATGTAAAGTGATTGATTATAGCCATACCTTTCTTTCTTCAGCATGATATATTGCAATGGTTCTCAGTCTTTTTTTTGGGCCTATCTTACCCACATTAGAGGACATAGGATGGGTATTTTCCCTACATGGAAATACCAGGTCCAATAATGCTAATAACCTGCTGATATAGGAATCATCTGCAGGGTAATAGCCCTGTGGAGGTGCCCTGCACCCAACTTTATTTCTCACGAGCGCTGCCAGCTCTCAGTTATACAATTGTGCCCAGGCCAATTACAGTCACCACTGAGAGCGGCAGCTGTAAGCATGCCCCAACACTGACTGACTGCCGACTCAGCAGGATATCTGTGTAGAGATGGCTGTCAATCAGTGCCAGGGAGTGGTTACAGCTGCCACTTTTAGTGCTGTGAGAGGTGATTGTAATTGCTTTAGGCACATCTGCATAACTGAACACCAGTGGCTTGCGAGAGAAATAAAATGTATTTTCTCCCAAGTGCCACACTTTCAGTCCTGTGACTGGGCACTTTCATAACACTATTAACCTGCAGATTAACCCTACATACTGTATGTAGGTCAATAGCATTATCAGGAATGTAAGGTTCCCTTTAACCCTAATCTTAGCTCTAACCCTAGTCATAGCCCTAAACATTACCCTAACACCACCAAACTCCTATCCCTTATCCCAGTCAATATTGATCACATTTTTATCTTCTATTATGAACTAATTATAGAACTATATAAAGATGTAGAATAAAAGCAGCTGCATATTACAGTAGCAGTATTGTGAATGTGATCCATAGCTTCAATTAACCAACATTGCAGATTTAAAACATGCATCCTGCCAATTCATTCATTTTTATTTTTTTTTTACTATAACACGCACTGTTTTTCCCCGGAGGTAGGGTCACGCCTGCTGGAAGCTTTTGGCTGTGGCAGGAGTGGGACGATGCTGCAGGCCCCAAGCTGGGAGGAGGCCAAAGTTGGCGCATGCGCAGATTGAGATGCGCATGTGCTGTCTCCAACGTCCAATTTCCCAAAGTCCACTTCAGTGAAAAGAAAGGGAAGTGTAGGGACTCCTCTGACATTTTCTGAAAGCCCTGAGCCTGCCTCAGCCTTACATCACTGAACACTCCTTCCTCCCAGCCCAGGGCCTGCGACATGGCCCTACTGCTGCCTCAGCTTCTTGCAGCAGGGTCCCTGCTTCCTGGGACCCCACTCCACCGCATCCACCCCCGGTAAGCTACCGTAAAAGTGAACTGTAAGATGCACCACCATTTTATTAAAAAAAATGTTTTCCTTTTTTCTTCCCCAGACTTTGGAGTTCGTTTTATGGTCCGGTGCATCTTGTAGTCCACAAAATATGGTACTTGCTTACCTAATTTCCTATTTAGCTGTTAATGTGAAGCTTACCTCCAGTTACATTTTTTTTTACATTTCATAGAGCATGTAAAAAAAAAACACACTAGTGAATGGTTTTATTACCTACTGCCTAGTCCATTAATCTTACAGTTCACATAACTGTGCAGGCACTGGGGCCGAATCATTATGACTGGCATTGTACATAAGTAGTGTATCATAACCACCATTCGTCAAACTCAATCTGACAGGTGGCCCGCCCCTATCAAGATGTATCAAAAGGGTGTAACCCCTCCTCCCCGCCCTGTCAGCAGCTGTCTCTCCTTGTCTGGCTGTCAGCTTGTGTTATAGTATGATATTGTTTGATCCCTGGATTATTATCCTAGTATTTGTTTTAATTAGATTTTGGTATTAATAGTTTGATACAGCGCATGCATTCAGTAATGAGGGCCTGTGCCCATGGTGTGTCGTATTTCTTTTATATCAACAGCCTCATTATATGGAGCTGCGATATTAAAACATTTGTTTTGGGGCATATGTATTAAGTTTACGCTTATTTGCATGTGTTGCAGGTTTGCCGTGTTTATTTTATATCCTATGAGATTAGCTGTCAATGGAGCTGACCGCTACACAATTAGAATGAAAGCACCGCCAGCACAATGGGCACATTATGTATGTGGCCATATTACATCACCCGCAAGTATGAAGCGATGTGTTTTATACGCTTATAAAACAAGCAAAGACACGATATCATAAAAATTAAAAAAAAGATTTTATTGTTGTAAAATAAATACATCTCAAAGACATTTCAATACTGTAAAAATTCTTACAGAGTATAAAAGCAAAAACATTAAATAGTAGAATGACCATACATCAACTCACGACTTACAAAATAAATAAATAGTATCACAAGTACAGTGAGCATACATCATTACACTTTTTACAAAATAAATAATACTGTGTTAACAAGCCATGTAGTATTTATCCAGTACATTCTTTACATCGTGAGCCACATGGTTTGTAGCATCGGTAGAGACCTTTTTTTAGGTAGCAGAGTTCCACGTGTGGTGCCTAATGACGGTGAATGTAAAGATTGAATTGTACGTGGTGTGGGAGCTAGCTTCCGCGGCGTAGATACAGCGTGTGTCTCACTGCTGGAAATTTTTAATTCATCTAAAAGCTTACTAGTAGTGGGATTACCCACAACTGTAGACGGTATATTTAGCTCGGCCATAGCCTGCATAAATGAATCCCAACCCGGCGGTAAATTCCGGCCGGGGAGAGCATGACTCTGCGTTGTACTACGCACCAAGTCCAGCAAGTTAGACCCCGGTATCACGGTTCCTCTGAAAATAAATTCGGCTTTATTATTCCAGGCTGTAACATTTTCATTATGCAATAACTTGTTTAGTAAAAATTCAGCATTCTTTTTATATCTTTGGTTTATATGGCTGACAATTTCAGCGACCTCTTGATTTTTATCAGAGTCGGAATTTGGCAATTGTTGCTGACCAGGAACAGGCGTGCTAACGAGATTTAAAGCTGCTACTTCTTTTGAGCTGTGCCTCGTATGTACCAAGTAGCGTTGTAGCACGGAGCTATACATTTTAATTTTCACATCATCGGGAATGTCACGGCGTTGTAAAATGGTGCTGATTTCACCATCAAGGCGACGAATAACACTGTCGCGTATGTTATCTGTAGTACTGGGCCTTAGTTTGTCTAGATCCTGTTTGGGCACTAGATACATTTTCTCTGTATGCTCCATTATCTTCCTGCGATCAGGCTTGTTATTATTGGTATTGCAAAAGCTAAAAGAGGACCGATAAACCCGCCGGCCTGCTTTAGTAGCCGCTTCTTTTTCTTTATGGGCTGAGATCTGTCGCTCAGGGTTCTTATAGCTTTACGCCACTTCTTTAATATGCCTTTTTGGCGCTCTTTCAGAGGAATCCTGCCTTTTAAGATGTTTAAAGCAATCTCGCCTATGGCTGTAATTAAATCATTGCTTGCATTGCGCAAAATAGACTTTTGGACAGCGGGTGTTGCTTTCACCAGAGTTTTTAAGAGAGCCCAGTTACGCCGGAGTCTCTCAGACATCTTTACATCACAACGCACACAGCGTAGAATGTCTGATACCTGGTGAAATTCACTTTTTAGGCGTGCTTTTCTTTTGAACATAGACAGCGGGCAACGCTGGTGGAAACAAGCGCAGATCCTCAGGGGTGTTAGCTCTCAAATCTACAAGCAAATACCCATAAGGCGCCCGCGTGGCATCCTCAAAAGCTTCTAGAAAAAAACGTGTTTTTCCGGGATACATCTGACGAGCTAGAGTTAAAATCTGTAATTTATCTCGGGGGTTATTAAAAAGCACCATGTACTTGGTGTTTAAATTTATCGTGCGGCTTTTCTTACCCTGACAAAATATGTTTTGTACCAGGTAGAAAATGCTGAGATTTCTGTGATGCACATACTTGGTAAAGGCTTTTTCTATCTCACAATTTTCACTAGCACTCTCCATGAGATCATCAACAATAGCCAAATTCACCTTCTCCGGCGGGAATAATTCGTCATCTACGAATGTATTCGGCAGACCCTCCACAAATCTGGCGTTGGGAAAAGAGAGAGAGATTTCATCATATAGTTTTTGCCAACACGAATAAAACCAAACAATATTATCAGGTTTCTGAGAAAAATTAGTTTCAATATTATACAGCAGTTGTTTTACAAAATAGCTCTTTCCAGAATTAGACGGTCCTGCTAGAATGCATGAGAATGGGTGTTGCAGTCGCGTATCCATCACCACAATACTTGATTAATACCCAAAAGGTAAGGTTGTGAAATCGTCTAATAGTCGTCGCTTTGTATAAACACACTTTTGTGTTTTGCGTAATGGCCTTGTTTCAATATCCCAGTACTTTTTATTTCTCACAATGGACGGCTGTTGTACGACAATACGTTTCTGAGTTTCTGTGGCAGAATTGCGTGGGTAGTCCAGAACTAGATCTTTTAAACTGTTGAAATTAATAGATTGAGAGTTACCGACATTTAGTGTTATTCCCTTAACTTTTAAGACAGTTTTACCGGTGTTGAGTTTGTATCCGTAAGTTTTGGGGCCCGCGGATACAAATTCTGTGATGTGTGTACCATCGGGTATTTCACTGGTCAGCTCCCCCAGGTAATCGCCTAAAGGCGGCTGCCACTCACCATCTCTCTGTACAAAAATAACAGAATCTGTGTCGTGATAAAGGCACCTCTCCTGCAGGTGGTCCAGAAGCGAATAGAGCTCTAGCCGGGCATACGCTGTTGTAAAACACGCTATAAAAATGTTTGTGTTTTTGTTGAGTGTGTGGTGGCCTTTTGCATATTTCCAGTTAATGGTTGCAGTGTCATCATCAAGGAAATGTAACATCGAAATGTCGTAGTAAGGCAGGAACAAATACTTAAAAAGCTCATCTGGATCCCTAACAATGCTGGTACATGATAGATTAGATCTCTGAGCAAACTTTCCCCATAAAGAATTTAAGAAAAGCTTGGAGATCTGTCTCTTAGCAGGATTGACAGCTATATTTTCAGGCCGTAATTGGACACCTTCTTTTTCAAGAAAAGAGTCAATGTACTGCCTTTTCTTGGCGTCATCAGTGCACCAGCTAGGGTAACCAGAGGCTTCCTGCTTATCCCTAAGGTGTAATTTAATGTAGGGAGCGAACAGTTCATCAGTGGTTTTAGGAAAATGCCATATTTCATAGATGTGGGCGATCCGATACCCTTTTTCTATCGCCATCTCGAGCTCTATAGTGCACCAGGTGCCTGTCAGGGCACGTTCCTCATCACTATGAGCACAAACATCTGTCTGGGAATTTACAGCGCAAGTGTAGCAAAGGGGAAACATTAATTTTTTGTTGAGTTTTACAGGCAGAACTGGAAAAAATAAATCTCTCGGCGGGTAGACCTTGACTTTAGCAATGCCAAAGTATTTTTTAATGAATCCAAAATTGTCATAGATGATGTCTGGATGGCCTACAGGGTATGTTTTAGTTTTGTTTACAAAGGGGTACAGACTGGTGAAATCATAGTAATGTAAAGTCTCCCCTTCTTCCAGATGGTGATAGAGCTTAATGGCATTAGTTCGGCCGCCATAAAGCGCATCACGGGGTTCTAAAGGAACGGGGAATTCCATCTGGTGGAGAAATGTTTGAAGGTTAGAATCATTTTCAACCATTTCATGCCACTCATGCTCCCACATCACTCTTACTGTGTACCCACAGCACTGTAAGTGACGCCTTTTAGCTAAAAAGGTATAATATAACTGACCGTAGGAGGTGTTTGTGACCTTATTCGTGTCATTTTCATTATAGAACACGGGACATCCGTGGTAAAAACACCCCTGAAATTCAAAGGCTATGTGTTGGCCGTTAACATAGGCATAGCCATCTAGAAAATATTTCCCGACTTGTTTTTCACCGCCTCTCAAAGCGTGCTGTATGTCGATGTTCTCGGAGTGGGCTACATACATGAGCCACTGTATAGCGGGTGACGAGTAGCGCTTTTTTGCCTTGTGATAATTATCACCGGGTAAAATGGCGATTGTCTTTTTTGGAAGAAATTTAAACCTGTACATCGTCATACACACCGAGGCCAGGGTGATGAGCTGAAAAGGATCAACACATCTGCTCACTACAATCGTTTGCTTTTGACGCTTACAGTATTTTTTGACATTTTTCTGTGTCATTTGCATAATACGCTCTCTATAGATCACGCAGGCATGTCTCAGAATTTCAACATCTTGTTTGCAATAAGATTTTAGCTCAGCCTTGAAGTCAAAAGTTGTATTAACCTGTGTCTCATTCCACTCCAGGAACTCTACCTTCTCACCAGGTGACATGTACTCCACCCCATAATATTTTACATCAGGTATGGGGCCCACATAGTTTTGGTTTTCTCTGGTATTAAAAAAGTGTGGAAAATGGCCCTTGCCTCCTGAAAAGCCCATGGCCTGTGGTAATTTACTGAGTTTCATGGGGATAAAATTTAGAGAGTCTTTGAACCTTATAGCCAGATCGGGTAGCGTCACACACAAGAGGCGGCCACCTTGGGTTATCAACTGTACTTGTAGTTTTTCAGAAATCAGTTCCTTAACAATAAAGTATGAGTCGTATCTTCCACCATTGTGGGCAATAAATGTGTGATCTGAAAATTTACCGCTTGTAAAGAACTGTACAAAGTCATGTGTACAGGTATCCCCCTCAAACTCCCAGGAGGGGTGACCACATAGCGTCGTAGCATAAATGTAATTCGGTATGTGTGTGCCTGTCTCCTGCATACATTCAAAATCATAAAAGATATAACAATCTGACTCATCCTGTGCTACATACTTTCGCATGTAACAAAGATGGGCATCGAATTTATTTATATGTCGGCGACATACAGGACAGCGCAAACCATTACATCTATGCTCTGTTTCGCTATTTCTGAGAACAAAACGATTGCATTTATCACAAAATGTTTTAAGCCTGCAGAATGCTGGGTCACCTACAGCCAATTGTTTGTGATAATCTAAGCACTCGCTCGAGCGACAATAAACTCTGCAAACAGGGCACCTGGGTTGCTGGTCGGCACTGCTTTCTACACATCCATCTCTCTGACAGGCTTTACAAAAATACTGACAGGAATGATTGTTCTTGTGATGAAACACTGAATTGCAGAGCTCACAAAAGTGCTTAGCACCGATAAAACCCTTCATATTTTTGATACCGTAGTAGTGATTATCATGGAACAATATGAATACGGTTTTACCATTAGCTGTATTGCTGCTCTGAAAGTAGCGCCAATCACCCTGACTATAGTACAGTACTTTAATGGTAATCCCCAAATATTTTTCAAATGCCGGGATGTCGCTAAAACTCACTAGCTGATCATCAGGGATGCCCAGTGCTGTGTGTATGTTTTTAGAGCGGCTCAGTAAAACGGCATCAGCGACACCCGTGTCGTCCATCAGGGCGCACACACTAGCAGCCAAACACAGATTTGTCGTGTAATTGTTAAAATCATACAACCATTGCCTCTTTTGTTTAATGATCTGACTGCTCGCTATAGCTTTCAAGCGCCTTTTTACACCACCGCGGCGGTTTTTAATGATGGTGACGACTAGCTTTAGCGTATTGGATGATATGCATTCCGCGTTACTTTGAAGTGTGTTGGCAACGGCATTTAAAAAAGATTCAGAATTAAAATTTTCCCTGGTTTGTTTTGTAGTGAAAATAGGGTCTAAAGTATCGCTACCTTCAAACCTTAACTGCACAAAGTCACCAGGTTCAATGTCCCTGATGATTCTATTCAGTAATGCTTGAATACCGGCATGAACAATATTCACACCCTCCTCAAATGATCGCACACGCTCCAAATTTACAAATCTAAAATGATTTGTATGTATATGACCGTTGAAATTGCGGAGGGCCCTTTGATGATGATGGATGCGCTGCAAAAATACTGCATGATCAGGGTACGCCACATCACCATCAGCGACAAAGTCAGCGTCTGAGGCTTGTGAATTTTGTGTAGATGCATGCATGACATCTGCAGAGTTGTCTCGGGTATGTGAATGCTGTTCTGACTCTTGTGACGACAGCTGGGGTGTCTGTAGAGGCATTGCAGGACACATGCCACCACGACGCCTCCTAGCGCATAGCGAGCGTCTAGCGCTGACCAACAATTTTAGAGTCCTCTTTATAACTCTAGCCCTATTATGCCTGGGTAGTGCTGGTTTAGGTGGTTTGTGCAGCCCGTAGCCGACCATATCCAGTCATAATGGGTTAGCTGCAGATGTTGTCTCCCCATCCAGCTGCAGATTCCGGAGTGCATATAGTTCGACCTTATTAGCATGTGTTGGGATTAGTGTTGATAATAATTTTTCAAAAGTATCACAAAAAAACATTATTTTGGGGACCCGGAGTTTGTAGCGTAAGTAGTGGCTGAACTGTTCCTGAAACACCGCCATTTCAGCGGTGCCCCAGCCGATGGAATCATGCCGCAGATTTGTAGATGCTGCCTGAATCCTAGGCTTTTTACACACCTTAAGCTTTTTACACACCTTAACATCTGCTGCTAAAGACCTCTTTAACCCTTTCTTAACATTAACAGAGTTAGATACATAGACATGAGATGTACCGCCCAAATTAGAGGCTCCTGAGGGGCTGGCCCCAGAGGTATTAGCAGGTACAGTTAGACAGGCCGCTGACGGTTGCATACGTATAATGAGCGGTTCTACGGATGATTGCTTACCATCAGCGAGCTGATCAATCTCGCGATCAAGCTCTTCACGAGTCATCGTGGCTGTGGTACCCACGGCGCTGGCTGTGGTCGGTGGCTCTGTAATATGCTTTGTTTTTCGCTTATGTTTTCGGGGTGCCTCTACCACTTCTGGATATAGTACCGCGGGGTCATTCACACGGGTGGTCGATGGCTGTCCAGTACTTGAATGGAGTATTTCACGCTGGTCCGCCGGTACAGGGTTTCCTGCGCCCTGCACAGCACAGTTTGGCGATACCAGGGGTGTTCCAACAGGTCTATTAGCCGACTGTATTGCAGGCCACACTGGTACTGCGCCATTCTCGGAGAGCTGTAGCGGCTGTAGAGGGGCCGGAGGTGTTTTTCTCATGACTTTGCTTCTAGCTGCAGGAAAGATTATACATGTATCAGATATGTGCGAGGCCGCCGCATGTCGCTGCGCTTAGCTGCGGAAAAGATTATACATGTGTCAGATATTTGTAGGATCAGGACCTCATTGGAGAAGCCCGTGTATCAGTGATTGTACAGAGATTGTGCACGTATATCAAAATATACACTTACGGGCTAGCGATGTGGGGTGGATAATTGCCGTGGCGGCTTCTGGAGCTTCTGTGGGGTTCTCCATTAGCAGATGTATATTCTCTTTTGTGAAAATTCTTCTAGGCTTCAGTTTACAAGCTATAAATAAAGACATAGGACTTAGTAGAGACGCTTGGGGATTTTCTCAGAGCGGTTGTGCAAAAACACATTTTCATACGCTTGCTACCTTTCCCTTTCTTGCTCGCAGTCCCTCGCGGTTTTTTAGGAGCTCTACAAACAGGGCTGTTTCTCGGTGTGGGGGCCTGGTACGACAGCTCGTCAGTGGACACCTGATTGTGTTCCGAGGTAACGGGTTCTGGAATCATGTCCATATCTGTAAAGAATTAATATATATTTATACGTCTAAATACTTAAAAGATATATATATATATATATATATATATATATATATATATATATATATATATACACAGAGACACACAACCCACCTATGATGTCTTGCGCAAAATCCCACACAGCGGCGTCAGTGTCACTAGTGTTAGTATACACAGCTCCGGCTGTATCACAATCCAGAGCAGACACGCTGAAGCTGTTTAAAAAATCAGCGGGCATTGTCCTGATAAATTCATCTTAAACAAGAAAGAATAAAACAATATAAAAATAAATAAATAAATAATAATAAACAAAACAGCCCCTACCTAGAATGGCTCCCTAACAGATGCATTTATATAAAGCTTGAAACATACCTAATACCGCATCCTCAACTTGATCGGGAAAATCCAAAAAATTTTGGGAATCCATCTAAAATAAATTATCTGTGTAAATTTTTGTGCTATCTATATTAATTTTACAACACAGACAAACTCATTTATATACCCCAACAAATAAAATTGCGCCTAGTGTATAAATATGTCTGTCATGCAAAACATAGGTAATGAGTGAGTACGCTAGTTACGCTGTATTAACAGCTATTAACTAGTGTATTACACAAATTATGTCATAATAAATATACGGTTCAATTAATAAAGCATATAATACCGCTAACTATCAGTGTAATACTAGCTTATTAAACAAATAACAGCCTTAATTATGGTTTTAGAGATGCAAAGTTAAATATAATTAGCCAGTTGCTAATAATAAGACATGTATATACTTACAATTAGAATAGCGTAGAGATTAGTCTAGGCTGATCTGCCTTTGTGGCTGTGAGTGCTGCACTACCGGACAGTTGTATTTATCCTGTGTGTCATAAACCCAGCCCTTCTGTTATCAGACAGAAACACACCCGGTTACACCCTCAGCCACACGTCTTCTGTTATCAGACAGAAACACACCCGGTTACACCCTCAGCCACACGTCTTCTGTTATCAGTCAGAAACACACCCGGTTACACCCCAGCCACACGCCTTCTGTTAGCATCCAGAACACACCCATACAGGCAATTATTGCTTGTATCAACTCAAGCATGATATAGGATTAAAACAGGAAATTTTATACAGCTGAATTTCTGAAAGAAGCAGGCTGTTCTTCATAGGCACACAATCATTTATTCAATCATGACGGCTAATACCAGGGATCACATATTAGAAAAACACTATTTTACCCCTGAAGAGCCCGGATCATTTTGCGGAATAGACAAATTATTTAGAGAGACGAGAGATCGCGGAATAAAGAAATCTGATGTGTCTGAGTGGCTGAATATGCAGGATACCTACACTCTACACAAACTCGTTAGAAAACGGTTTTTGACAAATAAAATTTACGTCTCGGATATTGATTCGCAGTGGCAAGCGGATCTCGTAAGTTTAATTGACTATTCAAGGGAAAATGATAATGTCAAATACATCCTGACGGTGATTGATACTCTATCGAGATACGCATGGTGCGTGGCCTTGTCAAACAAGACCGGCGCATGTGTCGCGAGATCGTTCGAATTAATATTTCAAAATGATAAGCGCATACCGAAGAAATTGCAGACGGATAGTGGCAAAGAATTTATAAATTCACAACTCAAGCAACTATGTAATATGCATAATATTCACCACTTTTTTACCAACAATGCTGTGAAAGCAGCTATCGTAGAGCGCTTTAATCGCACATTAAAAACTCGTATGTGGCGCTATCTCACGAAGCATAATACCTTTAGGTATATTGATATTTTACCGGATTTGGTGCATAGCTACAATCATACTTATCATTCTACCATACGCTGTAGTCCCGCTGAAGTGACAGAGAAAAACGCTATGCAAATCTGGCGCAATATTTACAGTTCTACTATTACTAATAAACCAATGAAGCCGGCGTTAAAGGTTGGAGATCATGTCAGAATATCGCGCTATAAAGGTACATTCTGTAAGGCCTATGAGAAAACGTACAGCGAAGAGATTTTTTTAATTACCGCAGTCTCCAATAAATTTCATAAACCTCTGTATAAAATTGCTGATTTAGCCGGTGACGTTGTAGAGGGGTCATTTTATAAGGAAGAGCTGCAAAAAATACCTATGGATGAGAATCGTGTGTACAGAGTAGAAAAGATTTTGAGAAAAAAACGTGTCGGGGGTGTAAGTCACTGCCTCGTCAAATGGCTGGGGTACCCCGAAAATTCAATAGTTGGATCTCGGCTTCGGAGTTGACAGATATATAACCATGGAAGCGCGCTCCTTTTTCGTCACCCTGCCCAGTAATTCATCAATTAATATCTACCCCGATAACACCATATCGAATTACAACACCAAGTTAGCTAGGGCCGTTCATCTTTCAGATGCTTATGAATTTGACAGCTAATCTCATAGGATATAAAATAAACACGGCAAACCTGCAACACATGCAAATAAGCGTAAACTTAATACAGATGCCCCAAAACAAATGTTTTAATGTCGCAGCTCCATATAATGAGGCTGTTGATATAAAAGAAATACGACACACCATGGGCACAGGCCCTCATTACTGAATGCATGCGCTGTATCAAACTATTAATACCAAAATCTAATTAAAACAAATACTAGGATAATAATCCAGGGATCAAACAATATCATACTATAACACAAGCTGACAGCCAGACAAGGAGAGACAGCTGCTGACAGGGCGGGGAGGAGGGGTTACACCCTTTTGATACATCTTGATAGGGGCGGGCCACCTCTCAGATTGAGTTTGACGAATGGTGGTTATGATACACTACTTACATACTTGTCTTAATAAAGGGGCATGGTGGAGAAGGATTTATAAAGGGGCAAGGTGGAGAAGGATGCATCCAATTGATTAAGAGGTGAACACCACTTCTTGGTGGTATGCGTCTCTCCAGAAATTCTAATCTGGGGAGGAATTAGAGTAACATTTGTGGCATAACTAATGGTGTAACTTCTGGTTAATTGGTGGCTGGCCACCGGCACACCTGTTATGATCTGGTGGCCTAGGAGCAGCATGGACGAGCTCTGGAGTAGGTGGCCTCTATACTGACCGCAGACCCTGAACTTAACACCGCAACTATAAGTAGCCGTGGGATGTTCCTGTCACTCCCTCGACACCTCGTCACAGCCGGAGGACTAATTACCCCTAAAGAAAGAAACAGGAAAACTATCTTGCCTCAGAGAAAATCCCCAAAGGAAAGACAGCCCCCCACAAATATTGACTGTGAGAGGAGAGGGAAATTACAAACGCAGACTGAAAACAGAATTTAGCAAAGGAGGCCACGCTACCTAGAAAGAAAAGACAGGACAGAGTACTGTGCGGTCAGTATTAAATTACTACAAAAATCCACCACAGAGAATACAAAAATCTCCACACCTAACTAGAGGCATGGAGGGTAACTCTGCGACTCCAGAGCTTCCAACTTGGCTGAATAAATCCTTACACAGACAAAGCTGGACAAGAAAAAACATAGCAATTCACTGAACTATAAAGTCCACCGCATGTGGACTGCAAAAACAAAGCCAGGACTTATCTTTGATGATTTGGACAATCCAGCAGGAGAAACCAAGCAGAGATGTGAATCCTCCATAAAACCAATGGACAACTGGCACTCACTAAAGGGTGAAGCCAGACTAAATAGCCCCGTCCAAAGTGGAAGCACCTGATGACTGCTGTGAAGGACAAACAGCAGCACTACCACTTATAACCACCGGAGGGAGGGAGCCCAAGAGCAGAACCCACGACAGAATTCACAACACACACCCCTTCCCACCCATCCTCTGCCCACTTTGGTGGAGCTAGTCGGGATTTGCGTGAAAACAAAAACATTGCAAAATATAGCCACTTTTCAAAGTGTTTTATCACATAAATCTTCCGTAAACACTTTGGTAAATCATTCCCACTGTCTTTTACCTACAAGATACATATGCAGTGCTAACAGAAGCCATACAGAGTGTCTTAGTAATACCACGGGCTGAGGTAGAGCACCCAGATCAGACTTGGTCATGTCATCTTAAAATGGTGTGACTAAGTAAAGGACAAGTGAGTAATTGAGCTGCTTGTGTCATCAAAAGGAAATGGTTGATGACACTGACACACAGTTCCATTACTGCACGTCAGAACATATACGGTTTGAGTCCTGAGTAAGAAGTCTTGAATGACTTTGAAACGCATTGACTAAAACACCTGGAAAAAAATCCTTCATTATTATACTTCCATCTGGAACTTCATTGCCTACCAGCAGTGCGGATAAACCACATTTGGCTCCTTTTTTTTCCCCCTTTCCTAGTTGGGAGACCCGTGGATCTGCAGCAGCTGTTCATGCGTATTCATGTTTGTGTGTCACACAACCTTATCAGGTTACCATAATTTAATTTGACATAATTGTTATTCTCAGATAAGACCCTATTTGTGCTTTTTTTTGCTCCTAGCTTCTACTTTAATATTGCTGTTGAATTAAACATGAAGAGGAAGTCAAATATTAGCTGCAGCCCAGACTTCCTCTTCATGTTCAATGTGTCCGAAGAAAAGGAGAATGACGCAAGTGCTGGTGGGACGCTGGGGTCACGTGTAACAGCAACAACACATGAGCCCCAGGTAGGGCAAGTGCACGGGAGGCGAATATAAGCTTTTTTATTTTATTGGGGCCAAGTGTGGGGTATGAGAAGGGATTGTTCTAGTAGTGGACAACCCCTTTAAGTGCTCAGTCATGCCATTAAAACTTAACACCTCATTTACATATGAATGAAAATGCTAGTTATCAAGGAGTGAAGTAACAAGTAGAGGAGAAAATGGTGTAGATGAATTGACATTTTAAAGCCCTGTATGCCCATATGTGCAGTTTGGGGGGCTTTATCTTATTTATAGATTCCATTTAGGGAATTTGCCAAGTCAAGTATTTGTTACAGACAACTCTGCATCAAAATGTGTGAGTTTTTGTGTGAGTTTTTTATGCATTTTTTTTCTCAGTCATTATTATGGGTGCAAAATAGTGATGAGTGAGTGTACTCGTTACTCGGGTGACCTCCGAGTATTTATGACTGCTCGGAGATTTCGTTTTCAGTGCAGCAGCTGAATGATTTACAGCTATTAGCCAGGCTAAGTACATGTGGGGGTTGCCTGGTTGCTAGGGAACCCCCACATGTACTCATCCTGGCTAGTAGCTGTAAATCATTCAGCTGCTGCACTGAAAACGAAATCTCCGAGCAGTCATAAATAGTCAGAGGTCACCCGAGCAACGAGTACACTCACTCATCACTAGTGAAAAACACTTAAAGAATTGCCATTTTGCAAATATGAAACTGCTTCACATCTGCAAGGGAAAACACATAAAGCAGTGTGTGCATGAAAGTTCAGGAATCTTAATCATTTTTGGTAATAGGAAATGCTTCAGTTTTTGTGACAAAACTGCATAATAAAGTGACAAAAACACAGCAAATACTTACCGTGTGCACATACACTTAGGGTGTAATTGCAGCACTGCTTTGGACACCTAGGGGAGGGCAACATTTGCCAGCTTGCCCCTGGTCAGCATGGATTGTGGCTTGTGGTTCTAAAACTTTCTCTTAGGAACCATTTTTAGAGCAAGTGTATATACTCCTATTGTGTATATGAAATAGTGATTTGAAAGTGCCAACTTTTTATATAAAACCCCCCCAGAAAATCAATAATGTTTTAGTCATCCTTTTTGCGCTATTTATTTTACATGTAAAAAAAAGTTTTACAGTTTTTATTCTTTTTATTGTCTTTTTTTTAATATATGCATTTTTTCATGTGTTTTACTATAAAGACATTTTTGAGAAAATGCATAAAACATATCTAGAACATGCTGCATTGAGAAAAAAAAAATCCAGGAATGATTAACACTCAAATGCAACCAGAAAATTCAACATTTGTATTTCAATTTACATTTCGCTACTGTTTTCAAAATCTGAGTGTAGCTGCACGTAACATCAGGGAAAACAAAGCATAACACGCATCGTTTTGCCAAAAAATGCTATGTGGGAAACCGTCCTAAAATGGCAAGTATTGCTTGTGTTGACAAACACTCTACCAATGTTTAGTCTCTGTTCTCGTAGATCATATACAGTCAAGTGAAATAGTAAGCAAATAAGTACACCCTCTTTGAATTCTATGATATTACCGGCATGTGCTACTATGTGTTATATAAATCTTTTGGTGTTTCACTGATCTTGAAATTAGGCAAGTACAACCTCAGATGAACAACAACACACAATAAATTACACAGAATCATTATTTAACAAAAGCTAGGCCAAAATGCATTGTGTGAAAACTTAAAAACACCCCATAAATCAATAGCTTTGATTGCAATAACTTGAATTAATCGTTTCTGTATGATTTTACCAGTCTCTCACATCATTCTGGAGGAAATGAATCCCACTCTTCTTTACAACTTTGCATAAATTCATTGAGGTTTGTGGGCATTCATTTATGCACAGCTCACTTAAAGGGAACCTGTCACCCCTATCGATGATGAGGTAAGCCCACCGTCATCAGGGGCTTATCTACAGCATTCTGTAATGCTGTGGATAAGCCCCCGATGTAACCTAAAAGGAGAAAAACGGGTTTGATTATACTCACCCAGGGGCGGTCCCGCTGCGGTCCGGTCCGATGGGTGTCTCAGGTCCGCTCCGGTGCCTCCTACCTTCATTCCATGATGTCCTCTTCTTGTCTTCATGCCGCAGCTCCGGCGCAGGCGAACTTTGTCTGCCCTCTTGAGGGCAGATCAAAGTACTGCAGTGCGCAGGTGCCGGGCCTCTCTGACATTTCCAGCGCCTGCGCACTGCAGTACTTTGCTCTGCCCTCAACAGGGCAGACAAAGTACGCCTGCGCCGGAGCTGCGGCGTAAAGACCAGGAGAGGACGTCATGGAATGAAGATAGGAGGCGCCGGAACGGACCTGCGACACCCATCGGAGCGGGACCGCCCCTGGGTGAGTATAATCTAATGTCTTTTTCTCCTCTTTCAGGTAACATCGGGGGCTAATCTACAGCATTACAGAATGCTGTAGATAAGCCCCTGATGACTGTGAGCTTACCTCACCATCGATTTTGGGGGTGACAGGTTCCCTTTAAGGCCCCACAACATCACTTCATTGTGGTTGCTGTCTGGAATTTTTCTTGTCCACTGCAACACCTTAATTCTTTTCTGTTTCAGAGATCCTTAGTAGTGGGTTAGAGAGTAGCTAATTGTCAATTCAATGACTGCAGGGTGCCAAGGTCCTGGGGCCCAAATCATCAACCCAACGTGGAGTAGTATGATATGTTTGTGATAATATGCTGTGTTTGGTTTTCACCCAATGTTGAGCAGGACATTGATCTAGCCTGTTCCATAAAAATCTTTGCAAAAATCATGTGGTTTGCTCATATGCAGCTGTGCAGATGTCATCCATGCCATCCTGTTCTTTAAAAAAAAGGAGAAGCTGTCTTCCGGCAACCCTCCGCTCAGTCATTTTCTACTTGTACTGTCATGAACATGAATATTTAACGTGCTAGCTAAGGCCTTTAGAATCTGAGCTGTAGCTCTTGTTCTTTTTTGCGATTTCTCTGAGCATTGCACAGTTTAACCTTGGCATATATTTGTTGGGACATCTGCTCCTGGGAACATGGTCAGCTGTATTGAATTTTTACCACTTGTAAATAGTCTTTCTCACCGTGCAGTGATGGCCTCTAAATTGTTTGGAAATGGCCTGATAAACCTTCCCAGAATAATGGGCAGCAACAATTGCTGATCTTCCCACCTTTACATTGGGTTAACACAAGCCTGAATGCTTGAGACCAGAAAACTGACAACCTTCTGCTTTTATAGAAGTGGTCACACTTGCTGATGAAGAGTTAATAAAGAGTTAAAAAAAAAAGAGAAGCCAGCACTGCTTAAGGTCAGGACACAATACATAAGGTGCACATACACATACTAAATTCTATCTGTATTTCAAATATGAGACATTTAGCAAACAATTGATCAATTCTTTGAGCTACCCCGCCACTTCACGGCATTCTCATAATGGGGCAGTCCTACTCTACGTATTTTATTTACATTGTGCCATTACGGCCTCCTAAATGTATTAAGAGTGAGATAAAAAAAGGAAAGACCACATTAAATAACATTACCATAACATGCAAGCTGTACCTGGAGCATTTCAGAATCACTCCCTTGGTGCTGCGAAAGGCAAGCGCAGGTAAAAGCCGATCAGGTCCTGTGCGGACATTTCAGATCGGGCCTCCACACTGCCAAACCAGCACCAAAGTTAAAGGGTGAGACGGGCTGAGACACAGATGCACAATTAACTAGAGCCTGAGGCAGGGCAGGGCTGCTGTGTGTGTGAACAGCAGCCTATCAATCACAATGAACACAGAAAGAATGGCGTACATAACCCAGCGTGCGCGGCAACAGTGGTGGTCAGCCACTTACCAATGTAAAGACAAAAAAAAGGGAGAAGCCAGCACTGCTTAAGGTCAGGACACAATACATAAGGTGCACATGCACATACTAAATTCTATCTGTATTTCAAATATGAGACATTTAGCAAACAATTGATCAATTCTTTGAGCTACCCTGCCACTTCACGGCATTCTCATAATGGGGCAGTCCTACTCTACGTATTTTATTTACATTGTGCCATTACGGCCTCCTAAATGTATTAAGAGTGAGAAAAAAAAAAAGGAAACACCACATTAAATATTTGAAATACAGATAGAATTTAGTATGTGCATGTGCACCTTATGTATTGTGTCCTGATCTTAAGCAGTGCTGGCTTCTCCTTTTTTTTGTCTTTAATAAAGAGTTGACTAACTGCACCTGGCTGCTACTTACCATCTAAATGTTTATGGAAGCAGTAAAGTGTAGCTAATTTATCATACTCTTGCATTGCAACCTAATTTTTGTTAAATAATAAGGTGGTATAATTTGTCATGTATTGTTCATCTGAGGTTATGTTTACCTATTCTTAAGATCTTTTAAGGACCAGATGTTTTTATTTGTCATCATACATAAAACCAAATAATATAAAGTGGGTGTACTTCGCTTTTCTCATGACTGTAAATATATAACAACTTCTGTCTTGCCATCTTATCACAGATGAATAAAAAGTAAAATTGCATTGATAAACACTACATTTATACACTTATTTGTATTATTTGGGAGTAATACAATTACGATTATTTTTTTATCCCCTTCACGACCTATGACGTATAGGTACGTCTTAGGTCATGTCCCTCCCTTTGAGGCGGGCTCTCATGCTGAGCCTGTATCTTTCCCGGCTCCTGACAGCTGACTTGTGCCCCTAACAGCCGCGAGTGGAATCACAATCCACTCTGACAGCGGCATTTAACTCGCACAAACTAGATGCGCGTCACAAACCCCGCCCCACCCCTGCCACATGATCGCGGGGTGCCGATGGGTTGGCATGACAGCCGGGGGTCTGCAGAAGACCCACGGACTTATCACTGCAGATCTCCTATGAACACTGGCCAAGCAATTAAAGCATCGTATCTATCCCAAAATGGTATCAGTAAAAACATCCGCAAAAAAAAATGCTAGGAGAACTTACAATGACTTGGAGAAAGATTGTAACAGGTCAGTTTTATCATTTAGTGAACTTGGTAAAGGAAAAAAAATTGTGAAATTGCACTTTGTTTTGTAATCTCACTGTATATTATTTTTTTTCCCGTTTTCCAGTTCACTATATGATAAAATCAGTGGTGTCATTCAAAAGTACAACTCATCCTGCAAAATCAAGCCCTATCCTGGCCATACTGACGGAAAACTATGGGAAGAAAAGGAGCAAAAACCAAAAATGCGAAAATCACAAGGTCATGAAGTGGTTAAAGGGGTTGGCATTATTCATCAATTACAGTTGTAGAAATTGCTGTACCTGAAGCAAGCATATCTTCAATATACTTTATTTAAATATAGCTAACCATTTTTCAGCCCTATTTCACAACAACTCACATGCCCAGCAGCAATAGGAACACTGATTCATACTTAAAATAGAGTGTGACCGAATTGTTCATGAAGAAATGCGCATTCAAGAGTGGTCACAAACCACGCACACAGAGACTCCCGGAGATGAGTAAGATTGGGTCATAATGGGGTTATAAAAGAAGAATGGAAGGGGGAAATGCTGATATATCTGGAAACCCCTTAGTCAATATAAAAGCACTTCACCAGCATAATAAATTGCTCTATAAAAATAGTATAAACACCGGAAAACCCCTGTAAGAGTGGGTGGCTCATCTCAACAAAACCTTTTTGAAGAAATCTTGCCCGCAAATCACCTAATCACTAGAGATTCCTGAATGCCCCAAGCAATCAGCTATTGTGGTAAGAAGACTGAAGCCAGCCAAAGAAAAGTCCAAGATGCTCCAGTGGTTTAAGCCAGTTTTATATCAATGACATTAGGTCCATCATTAAAATAGCTCTCCCATCAAAATGGTTAACCTCTTAATATATTGCAATCATCATATATACTGTTGTGTGAAAGTGTTTGCTCCTTCCTGATTTCTTATTCTTTTGCATGTTTGTCACACTTAAATGTTTCAATTCACAAAATTAATTTAAATATTAGACAAAGGTAACACAAGTAAACACAAAATGCAGTTTTTAAATGAAGGTCTTTATTATTAAGGGCAAAAAAAATGCAAACTTACAGGGCCTTATCTGAAAAAGTGATTACCCCCTAAACCTAATAAGTGGTTGGGCCACCCTTAGCAGCAACAGTTGCAATCAAGTGTTTGCGATAACTGGCAATGAGTGTTTTCCAACGCTCTAGAGTAATTTTGGCCCACTCATCTTTGAAGAATTGTGGTAATTCAGCATGAACTGCCTTTTTAAAGTTCATGTCACAGAATCTCAATCAGATTAAGGTCAGGACTTTGACTCCAAAGTCTTAATTTTGTTTTTATGAAACCATTCAGAGGTGGACTTGTTGGCGTGTTTTGAATCCTTGTTCTGCTGCATAAACCAAGTGAGCTTTAGCTTAAGGTCACAAACAGATGGCCGGACATTCTCCTTCAGGATTTGTTGGTACACAGCAGAATTTATGGTTCCATTTACCACAGCAAGTCTTCCAGGTCCTGAAGGAGCAAAACAGCCCCAGATCATGACACTACTACCACCATATTTTACTGTTGGTATGATGTTTCTTTGTGTTACTTTTATGTCAGATTATTATTATTATTATTTATTTATAAAGCACCATTGATTCCATGGTGCTGTACATGAGAAGGGGTTACATACAAGTTACAGATTTCACTTACAGTAAACAAACTTACAATGACAGACTGATACAGAGGGGCGAGGACCCTGCCCTTGCGGGCTTACATTCTGCAGGATTATGGGGAAGGAGTCAGATGTAATAAAACAGACCTTCCAAAAAGTTAAACTTTTATCTTGTCAGTCCACAAAGCATTCTCCCAGAAGTCTTGGGGATTATCAAGATATTTTCTGGCAAAACTGATATGAGCCTTTATGTTCTTATTGCTCAGCAGTGGTTTCCTGTCTTGGAACTCTGCCATGCAGGTCATTTTTTCATGCTATTTGTGGATAATGGATGGCTCTCATTGCGGTTTTCTGGAGTTCAAAAGCTTTAGAAAATTCTTTATAATCTTTTCCAGACTGATAGATCTCAATTACTTTGTTAATCATTAGTTCCAAAATTTTTTTGGATCATGATGTGATGTCTAACTTTTGCGGATCTTTTGGTCTACTTAACTTTCTAAGGCAGAGCCAATTTAAGAGATTTCTTGATTGAGAATAGGTGTGGCAGTAATAAGGCCTGGGTATGGCTAGGGAATTAGTAAATGTATGTTTTAAAGGGTGGGGCAATCACTTTTTCACACAGGGCCCTGTAGGTTTGGATTTTTTCTCCCCCTAATTATAAAGACCTTCATTTTAAAACTGCATCTGCATTTTTTGTTTACTTGTGTTATTTTTGTCTAATATTTAAATTTGTTTGTGATCTAAAACATTTAAGTGTGACCAATATGCGAAATAATAGGAAATCAGGAAGGGGGCAAACAGTTTTTCATACCACTGTAGCACTGTGTACTTACAATTGCTCATTTTGCCTTTCTACCCAGCTAATTCTTCTATTTTACATTAGGTCTATGAGAAAACTGACTAGCTGAAACCTTCTATGTAGAAACAGGAGGCCAATTTTCCCTGTATGAGTCATTAGCCACTGCAAAAGCTCCTGGTAGGCAGAGGAGCAGAGCAGCTAGGTAAGGAATTGAAGAGGAGGATGATAACTGCAGGGACAAGAGACTTCCTGTTTCTACAAAGAGGCGAGAAAAGAGAAGAATTAGCTGGTTAGAAAGGCAAAATGAGCAATTGTCGGTACACAGTGCTATATAATTTGATGACTGCAATATATTAAGAGGATACAAACTTTGATGGAAGGAGAGCTTCTTTAACAAGATTGCCGCAACCAAATACTAGCCTCGGCAATGATGCTCACACATAACCAGTAACTGGCTAAAGTGGCCATATGAATGATGGACTTGACGTTATAGCTGAAAAACTAATGGAGAGGACCAATGGAGCAGTGGTGCTGAAGTATGTGGGGAATAGGAAAGTAATGCTTATTTTATTCTTTCACAAATTTGTTAGTTTAAGTCCCGGACAATCCCTCTAATTCATCCAAACATTCCCTGAAAGGACATAAATAAAGGGTCTGTAGAAGTGAGATAACGTCATTAATTAAACCATGGGCAGACACACCATGGGGCCCAATATGACAGGTGGCCATTTCGACCTCCAAGGTAGGTGGAATTGTGCATTATGATGAGCTATTGGACTGCAAAGGGTCCTTATAATGTTCTTGCACAGGGTCATCCTCTCTGTGTCCTCTCCTGAATTAAACATATAACATAATGACATTTATTAAATGGAAATTAGACCGCAATCTACTGTTAGGGCTAGATGTAGCTTTTGAGTTTGACAGAGTTTGTTTCCTGTTCCATACTTGGCAGATTGCAGGAGATATTGTGGTATAGCGGTGTCTATATATCTGTTCTTCGGTGAACTTTATCCTACCACGATTTACCCAGCTTCCTTCACAATGGAGGAATTCTAGGACACCGATTGTCTTTATTGCAGCCTTTCTGCTTTAAACCAACTACAGATTCCCTCACATAGCCTCCTGATTAAACAAATTAACTGTGATGTTCACTGCAAATGTACACACCAGAGTGCTGGAAATGAACAGATACAATGGCCAAGCCTGTATTTAATTTTAATTAAATTTCATTCTCCAGCTCAATTAATCTACGTCTCCAAATGTCAGCAGGACTTAGGCAAATGGAGTGACATCTGCTGTACTGTACACTAACTCCGAAAGCTGACTGTATGCAGAAAGTTTACAAGTGCCTCTGTAAATATTAGCTGTCTGTATAAAGGAAAATCTTTGAAAATGCATATATAGGGAGACATCCATTATAGCCAACACCACAAACCCTATGTGATGCCAGTGTCATCAGGATGTTCCATGAAATCCTGATATGGGAGACTACAGACTGTATTATTGTAAGATAAGTGAATATATAATATTATAATTCTATAATGTAGCTTCCCAGTTGGGCCCGGTTTAGCTGAAAGACAAAACCCCAAAGGACACAGAACTTCTTAGGATTTACATTCAGTGTTCGTGTACATGACGTTCCACAACTAACAATGAAATGTTTATATATTGGCAGGAAATAAAAATCTGTTGTTTCACTTAATTTAAGAAAAGTGCTGGTTCTTTTTTTTTGTAATGAGTTGTCCAGGGACAATTGGGATTGCACCCAAACTTTTTTGGATTGTGCTGTTTTATATCCCCCTTTTCTCTCCCTTGATCAATAGAATAAAAAAGTCTGCAGTGGGGGGTACATTGCATTGGGATAGGTCAATAAAGTACCCCCACTTATTACTTTTTAGTTTTTGAGTGCCAACTAGTTTTTATGCTTTTTTATAGGTAAACCGTGAGTTGGTGGTGGTCTTTTTGGCTATGGAGAGATGGATTCTTATACTAGTTATCCATCAATGTTAGAATAAGATTTAACACCCTGGTATTATCAACATTGAAAGGCAACACAGTCTAGTAAAAATTTGTAAAATAAATACATACAGGAAACTCACTTTAAAGTCAAGAGGTAAGAATGAGATGGAATAACAGCCTGCATAGCAATGATTCTGAAGCACTAATCAATAGCAGACCATTAGCTCTACCCAGATCAAAAGTATACAAAAGATAAAGGTGGCTGGCATAGTGGCTAGGAAAGGTCACACTAAAATTACTAGTAGCTTCATCCACACTGCTGAAACTTTCATTTAGAAGAAGCACTAGACATTGAAAGTGTTATCTGCTGTATTCCGTCAAATCCAAACATGGTTTAATTTTTTTTGAAACTGTACATTTTTATATATTTTTTTTGTAATTGTACTGTTTACAGATACCGATTCTCCTTAATTCTTCCTCTAGAGATCGCTCCTTATAGAAAGTCTCTCTAGTGACACTTATGAGTTGCTATCTTGAAGTTAAACATTTAACCAGTTAAAGAGGATCCATCAACAGGTCAAAAGTGGCCAGTGTTTGTTTTTATTTTATTCCTACCCCCCCTAAGTATTCAATTTTTTGTATTTTTATTTTAAAATCCACCATACGCTTCCAGAGATATTTTATTTAGTGCTATTTTTTATGGCCTTTTCCCAAGACAGTGTGGCTCACAGGATAATGATGCATCGTTTAGGCATGCCTCCAGAGAAACTTGTTATCCAAGCCTTCTTGGTAAAGACCATGAAAGTTAGTACAGAATAAAAAGTCCCATATCTCTGGAACTGTATGGTATAATGAAAAAGAAAAATGGAATTACATAAGAAAGCAACAAAAATAAAATGAAAGCACAAACTGTCCACTTTTGACTTGAAAAACAAAAATAAAATGTGACTCGGCTAAACCAGAAGTTGTTGCTCCATAATAACACAAACTATATTTTGAGGTCCCTTATCTCCTCCACTACCAATGACTGCCAAGAAAGTTGCCATTGACCGTTTCAATATCCTAAATTACCAGAAATGTTGGCATTAACACCAAATTTGACACCACTCAGACAATTTATAGTGGTCATTTGCATTTACTCTAGATTATTATCAAGAGTGAGCAGCTGAATTGCAAAAAAGTCATTCCTTGCCATGAAAATTAACTTAATTAAAAAAAAAAAAAACATTTCTACTTGAGCCCTGACACATAATTACTTACTTACATAATTTCAGTGGTTATCTTGTTAGTTCAGGACAAAGTGTTAATGAAGTCAAGGCAGCTGATATTACTATTCCATGCTGATTGAAATATAAGTGCAGACTGGTTGCTTTAAAAGAGAGCTGATGTTTGAAATAATTGTCTTCTATTAACTATGGTTACCTCCAAGGAAATGTGTGCAGTTGTCATTGCTTTGCATCAAAAGGGCTTTACAGGCAAGGGCATTGCTGCTTGTAAGATTGCCCTTAAATCAACCATTTATCAGATCATCAAAAACTGCAAAAATAGAAGTTCAATTACTGTGAAGGAGGCTTCAGAGCACCCCAAAAAGTCCAGCAAGTGACAGGACATGAGGCTACCCATTGTTTTATTAAATAAAAAGGTCTACCCCAGATTGGTTATAGGTGTTTTTTAAGGCTGAATAGTAAGATTAGTATAATTTACTACCTTTTATAGATTGCATAGAAAACAGTGGTTTTAATAAATGTTATCATGTAATATCAGTGGAAACGAATTTTCATATCTAATTCTGTTCAATGTTAGGCAACACATTTTATATTGAGCAGAACTAAGTACAGGCAATTGGTTCGGTCCTTGAATACAGGGACTCTCGTTTGGCTTCTTAGGAAAATGAATTGCCCATCCCAGGGTGCTTCCCTCTTCTGTTGCATTATAGTGCCATAAGATTTAAAAGAAAATATGAATTATGAGACCACTCCACCTTCTTTCACTACTTCATGTTTTCAGATCTGATGCTCACATGTCCATTGTAGACATTTTAGGAAACGCACAGAAATCAACATAGACACTCTGATTTCTCCGTAACTATGAAGCCGAACATAACTGCAATGCACTGTATTCACATGATTCACATGTATCATAGTGGGCATTGCCTTTTTAGCTATGTGTTACAGTACCTCTTCTATAGCATATGGACACATTTTGCTCTCTGCAAGCATGATGAGAATTTGGTATCCATGACCCTGTTGCTGGTTCCCAGGTTGTCCTTCTTTGGTTTACTCTTGCCAAGTATACATTTAGAATATTTTGATGGCAACTTACCATTCAGTATCCATTTTGGTATTGGTAGAGAGAGTTTTTCAAGCAAAGACATTTGAAAGCAGTAGTAAAAAAAATGAAAAAGCTCGCCGGTTACATATTGGTTGTGTAAAAGGTGAAAGGAAGGAGACAATCAGGAGGAAATGACAATGACAAATGACAAGAGAAATAAAAGTATGCATTTCAGAACAAATGTCTAAAAGTCTAGGCAACATGGAAATGACGCACAGATTCACTTATTTGGCCTTCAATTTCCAAAAGATATACAGTATTTTCAGAATTTTACTATATATCAGCCACTTAACAAAAATTTACTGAATACCTTTCATTGCATGCAGTGAAGATCTGCCTTAAAGCAGGATCCTAATAATTCTATGTTCTGCAACATATGTAGTGGTCCCTTAAATTACAAATCACATGCATGCTACATGAGTCAAAAAAGCTTAACTTCCTAACAAAGAAAAAAAAATTCTGTATCTTGGTAGTGGATGCAGGCTTACATGTTCTATGCAGTTTGTGTCCTGAGGAAGAAGTCTGGAATGACTTTGAAACTCGTGGACTGAAAAACATGGAATAAAAATCCTTTATTACTATACTTCCTTCTGGATCTTCGTTGCCTACCAGCAGCGCGGATAAACCACATCCTTTTTTCCCTCTTTCCTGGTTGGAAGACCCGCTGATCTGCAACAGCTGTTTCATGCTTATTCATGGTCGTGTATCACACAACCTTATCAGGTTACCATAATTTAATGTGACATAATTGTTATCATCAGATAAGACCCTATTTGCGCTTTTTTTTTTGCTCCTAGCTAATACTGGAACGGCGCAGGCATGGGAGGTGAGTATAAGCTTTTTTTTTTTTTTACGGGACCAAGCGTGGGGAATTACAAGAAGTTGTCCAAGTAGTGGACGACTTCTTTAGCTAGCCTTTGCCTCCTAAGGTTATTTTCCCACCTAGTGCTAGCCTCTTTAGCTTGACTGATAGCTCGCTGTCGGTTTTTCTTGCTTAGCGCCTGGACAACGAGCCATAAATCAAGCTAACGAGGCTGATGCTAGGTGGGAAAAAGGTAATTACTCGGGAATGCAGCAACAGATGGAAAATATAAAGAGGTCAGTTAATTTATTTGTCAGAGAAATGCATGCCCATATATGTGGCTTGGGGGGAAATGATACTTACCAACAGGTTTTCTATAAGTACATACAGAACTGAATGACCTTTTATTTTCTTCCACCAGTTCTGGGGGATATCATATCACCCTATTGACCGCATATATACCAATGTAGTATCATTTCAAATTGATTGTCTGGGTGAAATACTATATGAGTCCAGGCCAAATAGAAATTGATTTATCTCTGGATGCATTTAAATTTCAGCGAGGTTTAACAGGTGCTAAGTCCAGATACCTCCTTCAAATTGGCAATTTTAACAATCTTGGCTGATGACTACATGAACTTTTTTGCTATAAAAATCATTTGAAATTTCTGCAACCATTGACTGTCAAAAACATGTTTACATTTTGCTTGCTAGATATTATCTGAAATAGTAGGTGCATGAATTGGCTATTAAGAGTTATCTACCGATTTAACGGAAGCATGGTGATGGTATATGAACAGTGCAATATAGAATCAATCTGATACATTGCAGATTATTTTTATTTATTTTGTTTGGTCAGGCAAAGAAACTGGCACAGGGGTCATCTGTCAAATGACTGCCTCACTATTATTTTTGATTTAAGTGATAAAATGTCCTTTACTCAACTTTGCAGGTTTCCCATTCATGATGTATAAGGACACATTCACATGCTGGAAATTTGTTGTAAAAATATAGGGTCTATCACAGTGATAAAAATGAACCAATAGGAAAAATCTCTTATTGGTGCCGGCGAGACCCCGGAGATTTTCCGACTCTGGGGAGCGCTATACACTTATTTCTCAGTGCCGGTAAAAAGCAGCGCTGAGGAATAAGTACCCTTAACTGCCACCGTTAAAAGGCATATTGGCCATCGTTAAGGGGTTATTACACTCAGACTACTGTATGTGCATTATCTACACTTCCCCAAAATCAATTAATTAGGGAAAAGAGGATCCATTCAAAATAGATAATTTAAAATAACCAATATTTATTTCAAAAATTTAAAACAATAGTAAAAATTCAAGCAGGACCAACGAACAGTGACAAGTGCAAGTCAATACATCTAATGAAATCAATCCAAATGGATATAAGCTCATAGGTATAATGATATTTCAAATATATCGCTAATAGTCCATTTTTTAATGTATATAGGTACAACCAGGAATCCCCATATAAAGTGCATGTGCCAAACAATACCAGGGCTTTTTGTGCCTAATACTATACTAGAGCAGAGAGATTGTGCTGTTTTATATAATATAACAATATCAATATTTAATTGTCATAGTATATTATTTCTACTCTATTGTATATTTGCAGTATGTATCATTATATTCTTATGTGATATTTATCAGATCTTTATTTGTGTACATGTCCTGGTTAGACTGGGATTTGGCCCCGCCCCATGCACATTGCGCTATGATATAGGTACACTTTATTCATTCAGCACGTCCTTACACAATTTTCACACAATTCTCACATAATTTTCTTTTATAGTTTCCTCTTTATTATTTTTTCCACTTTATAATATCGGTATATATTCTCTGGTTATATCGAGACTTAGTCCCGCCCCTTGCATGCTGCGCCACGGTATAGGTACACTCCTTTCTGGTCAGAAAGTGCGCATGTCGATTCAGCTGCTCCGCTGACTTCCGGTCCTGCGCATTGAGGACCGCTTGCTTTCCAGTGCAGCTTGACTCGGAAGTCCTTCTTAAACAAGGGATGCAGCATGTAACTGACATGCGCCAAATGAACGCTGACCACCAATGAGAGGTTCACACAGGTCTATAAAAAGAAGGCAGTTCTGTTAGAAACTATCGCCCCCTTTTTGAAGAAGCATATGGCGAAATGGCGTCGTCAGGGTGGTGACATTTAATCAAGTCAACCTCATTTAAGCTCCTAGGCACTTTATGTAAGTATTAAAAGGCACTTTACTTTCACTTTGGTCCTATTAAGTGAGCGCAATCTCTCTGCTTTAATATAGTATTAGGCACAAAAAGCCCTGGTATTGTTTGGCACATGCACTTTATATGGGGATTCCTGGTTGTACCTACAGTATATACATTAAAAAATGGACTATTAGCGATATACTTGAAATACTATTATACTTATGATCTTAACCAATATCATATACATACCCCAATCAAAGAGATATACTTTATTAATTAAAAGGACCAAAAATAGAATCCACACCAAAAAGTGACCCACAAAAACAAAAACCAAAGAAAAATGTGCTCAAATAAACCTATTAAAACTGTTGGGATAAACTAGAAGTTCCTAGGTGTGTTGACTAAGCTCACACCTACCTGGCTGCGGAGGTTGACACCCTAGGGGGGAACGTATCGGAGCCCCCGCTCCATGATGACTGACCCTAGGGTCCCTGATATACCCTGCAGCCACTATGGAAACCCTCTACCCAGATTCTAAAGGGATCCCTACCAATATACATAAACAATTCTATTCTAAGGAGACTCTAGATTCCCAACCCTTAAAAACAAAATTTGAACACATATAGCAAGTGGTGGTACGACGGTAAATAGTCCATATATTGTCTAATGAACAAAGCCTTTTCCAGACCAAGCTATTGGTGTTGGTAGGGATCAACCACACCAATATACAATATGAAAAATAAAAAATCCTCTATCAAATTAATTGATTTATTTTAGTGTTTATCGTTTCTAGAGCCCACATAGCATCCTAATACACTCATATACATGTCAGTGGGAGTGTAACTCCACTTCCCTACCTGCTACAAACGGGTCAAGCCAGTTAGCTCAAAAAACACCCCTTCTCCATCATGGAGTATTTTCACAAAAACATGCAGAGGACTTTGTGAATGAACATGCTCAATAGCAAATCATATACACATAATGTCGATACTCATCTTATCCCTTGTTCATTTTTCAACCACCACTGCCACGTAGCAATTACCGCCTCAACGCGTTTCGCCTCATTAGGCTCATCAGGAGGCCCGATATCCATATATATTGTGTTCCGATAAAGATGTAGTAGTTTACTACCGGTCGATATAAGCCTCTATTTATACTCACCACGCTCCCCGCCATGGAAACCTCCCCACTGATTAATTCATCCGTTGTCACAATACTACCGCCCACTATACCAAGTGCGCATGCCCCAAATGAGGCGCACATCTTACTGCACCAATCGCTCATTGGGCGCTAAAACGCCGAAATACTGCGGCCAATCACTCACCAGGGATTGCCTTTCCACTTCCGGGTTAAAACCTGACCCGGCGTGAGCATCCAGTGACTGCGCATGTCCCCGCACGTATCCGGGCCGCTTATGTAAGATGTAAACTTTCTCATACTGCGGTAGATCACTAACCAAGGGCTGCCGTTCCACTTCCGGGTTAACCAGGCGTCAGCCCTCAGTCACTGCACATGTCCCCGCATTTATCCGTGCGGATTCTATGGAGCGCAAGCTTTCCAGTCCTGCTTTCCAAGCAATGTGAGGAGCCAGGGAATTTTTACTATTGTTTTACATTTTGGAAATAAATATTGGTTATTTTAAATTATCTATTTTGACTGGATCCTCTTTTCCCTAATTAATTGATTTTGGGGAAGTGTAGATACTATATATTTGAGGATATATTCCTTTATCATACTTCTATGAGACTGTGTTTATACATTATATGCATATGTACACACATTTAATGAATGCAAATCTTAATAGGAGTGATTTTTAAGTTAGATAAATAGTTAACTCTGAATTACTGTGCCATATCTAGCTATAAGGGCATTACACTACTGACCATGTATTGTTTCAGGGTGTAGTGGATTCCTTTTTAACTGTTAAAGAAGTTGTCCACTACTTGAACAACTTCTTGTCTTACCCCTTGCTTTTCCACCATTAAATAATGAAGCCTATAGTCACCTCCCAGTCCTGTGCCGTTCACGTGGTGTCAGCAGTAGCTCTCCCCGGGGCTCTGGTGCGGTGTTGTGACGCTGGTGCCCTATCAGTCCTGGCATCACTGTCCCCTCCTTTGGACAAATCGAACATGAAAATAAAGTCCGGGATCAGCTGCTGCCCAGACTTCCTCTTCATAATCGATTTGTCCGAAGGCAGGGACAGTGATGCCAGCGCTGATTGGGCGCCAGCGGCACAACACCACACGAGAGCCCCAGGGAGATTTGCTGACACCGCATGAACGGCGCAGGACCGGGAGGTGAGTATAGGCTTTATTATTTTATGGGGGACAAACATTTTGATCAAGAAGGGGTTGTCTTAGTTAGTGGACAACCCCTTTAAGCCTTTTTAACTACTTCCTCCCTGCTGCTACCCTTATGAGGCATCTAGGACTGCCCTTAATGTGTATATGATTGGACTCCGGTTCTCTTAAAGGATCAGTGTAGCAAGAATCTTTTTCAAAACTAATACTCTGCCAAACCAGGTTTTTTAAATGGCCCTTTGCCAAATGTTCATTGCTTAAAGTTCCCTGCTACAGGCAAAAGTGTATGCTTTGATTTGATCCATTGGATATGATATGGCTGCTTTCATGAATTTAGTGTCTTGTTTGCCACCTACTTCAACCTGATAACTATGAACCAAGTTGCAGGCAAATTGTCAGTCCTGACCAGTTTGCAGTACTGAGACGGGAGACAGAGTTCATAGACTTAATGGACACAACTCTGGGGCAGTCAAATCCATAGAAACTCAGCGGATTCACTGCTTGACATAGGTTTTGTGTTAGTTCCATACATCTGAATGTGTTTTTTTCAACAGCAAGCACATGGATTTTTGCAAGCAGCAGGAATATACCTTTTATACATTGAGCATTTTAATGTTTTCATGACTTGCCACTACGTCTCACATTTTTTATTACTCTGTCAATTATGTTAAAATTTTAACTTCAGTAAAGGAACAATTTTGTGTGTAGAGTAATTTGCAATAGTTCTAGAAATGTGTGGGGAAAATGCTCTAAAGTAAGAATGCTTTAAAAAATAGAAGTTTGAACATTTTCAGTTACAAAATGGAAAGTGAATGGACTAAAGAGAAATCCAAATAAAATCAATATTTGGTGGGACCACCCTTTGCCATAAAAAGCATCATTTTTTTTTAGGTACAATTGCACACAGTTTTTGAAGAAACTCAGCAGAGAAGTTGCAAACATCGTGGAGAGCTAACCGCAAATCTTCTGTGGATTTAGTCTTATCCAAATCCTTCTTTCTTTTCATGTAATCACATACAGACTCAATGATGTTGCGATTAGAGCTCTGTCGGGGCCATATCATCACTTCCAAGTCTCTTTTTTTATTCTTTACAATGAAGATATTTCTTAATGAGACTAGCAGTATGTTTGGGGTTGTTGTTGGGGTTGTTGTTTGGCTGCAGAATAAAATTGAACCCAATCCGACACCTTCCTGAAGTTACCGCATGATGAATAAGTATCTGTCTGTATCTCTCAACATTGATAACACTATCAATCCTTACAAAGTCTCCAACCCCATTTGCTGAAATGGAGCTACAAACTTGAAGGGAACCTCCATCATGCTTCATGTGTGACTGTAGACCCTCATTATTGCACTGGTCCCCAGCTTTTTGTCGAACAAACTGTTAAAGCCAAATATTTCAAATTTTGTCTAATCAGTCCAGAGTATCTGCTGTTTTTTTGTACACTAGTTCCTATGTTTTATTCTGTTTCCATGTAAAGGGTGTAGCTTAATGGCCATCATTCTTCCATTAACTCTTCTATCAAGAACTTTCCAAACAGTAGTTGCGTGTAGCGTGGTCCAACTGGTTTTTGCTGTTTCTGTGTATGGCATTTCTGGATACCCTACAATTTTGAAGATAAACATGCCTGATGTGTTATTTATCTACTGCACAGAGTTTCTGTATCCAGACACTGCTTCTGCGGTCCTTTACGTTGCCTATTTCTTGACATCTTTTCAAAAGAACTTGAACTGTACGTATTAAAACAGTTTGTTTTGAAATCTTTTTCTGGGAGACCCCTTACTGATGTAGTATAACTACCTTGTGTCCTGTGACATGAAATTATCTTTAACAGCCCCCTACACAGCTATTTCTGTTTCCGTTAATTATTGTATTTCAACCTACATTTAAAATTTTTTAACATTTTCACCTGTTTGGTATAATTAATTACTCATATAGCTGACTATAATCCTACAAAATTTCTGATTGATTCTGTTTTTGAAGCAAAGGCTGGCCACTCCAAATATTAAACTTTTCCAAACCAGCATTACAATTTTGCACAGTTTTATGAATGTATGTGAGTATTAGCGCCCTTTAAATTGTTCTCGAAAATGAAGTATTGTCTCATAAAAATTATTGCAATTACACCTTTTGTTATACGTATGTATATTTCCTTTGCTTGTATTGGAAGAGTGCAAAAAAAATTAGAACACAAAGGCAAATTGGACATAAATTCACACAAAACCCCAAGAATGGGGCGGACAAAATAGTTTGCACCTTTCCAAAATTGACAACTTTGTTTCAAGCATGTGTTGCTCATTCAAACTCATCTATGGCAAGTAAGAGGTGTGGGAAATATGGAAATTACACCTGAAACCAATTGATAAAGGGAGAAGTTGGCTCAATCTTTGCATTGTGTGTCTGTATGTGCCACACTAAGCATGGAGAACAGAAAGAGAAAAACACTGCCAAAATTGTTGAAAAATATCAACAATATCACGGTTCCAAGTCCATCTCTAGAGATCTTGGTGGTCCTTTTCCCACCGTGTGCAATAGAATCAAGAAGTGTACAACCCATGGCTCTGTAGCGAATTACCCTGAATGCTGACAACAGAGAAAAATTGATGAAAAGTTGTAACACAGGATGTTCCAGATGGTGGATAAGCAGGCCTAATCAAGTTTTAAAGAAATTCAAGCTGTCCTGCAGGCTCAGGATGCATCAGTGTCAACGCAAACTATCTGCCAACATTTTAATGAAATTAAATGCTATAGCAGGTGACCGAGGAGGACTGCACTGCTGATACAGATACATAAAAAGGCTAGACTGCAGTTTTCCAAAATGTATATGAGTAAGCCAAAATCCTTTTTACTAGGAAAGCATATTGTGGACAGATGAGACCAAGTTAGAGCTTTTGGTTAAAGCACACCATTCTACTGTTTACCGAAAATGAAATGAGGCTTACAAAGAAAAGAACACAGTACCTACAGTCAAATATAGTGGAAGTTCAAAATATTTTTGAGTTTTGCTACTTCTGGCACTGAATGCCTTGACTGTGCGCATTGTATCATGAAATCTGAAGATAACTAAAGGATTTTGGGCTTCAATGTAGTGCCTAGTGTCAGAAAGCTGGGTTTGTGTCCTCGGTCATGGGTCTCCCAGCAGGACAGTGACCCCAAACATCCATAAAGAAGCACTTGGAAATGGATGAAGACAAAGCTATGGTGAGTTCTGATGTGAACAGCAATGAGTCCGGATCTAAATCCCATAGAACACCTGTAAAGAGATCTTAGATGAGATATTAGTTGAGAGGTGTAAGGAGCTTGTTGATGGTAATAGGAAGCAATTGATTGTAGCTATTTATTCCAAAGGGTGTGCAACCAAATATTAAGGTGAGGGTGCCAACAATTTTGTCCTGCCGATTTTAGTGGTTTTGTGAGAAATTATGCCCCATTTGGCTTTTTTTTTTCTTTTTTTGTATTGTTCCAATACACACAAAGGAAATAAATGTGTATATAACAAAACATGTGTAATTGCAATAAGTTTCTTGGAGAAATACATCATTTTCTGGAACAATTTCAAGGGTGCCAACCCTTTTGGCCATGACTATTCATATATATAGCTGTCTATCTATATATAGCTATAGATATACATGTATGTATCTATATACAGTATATATATAGATAGATAGATAGATATATAAATAGAGTATGTGTGTATGTGTATATATACATCCATTGGCATTAATATATTTTCCTATAAATCGGGAATTGCCTGCAGACATCCATAGATTGAAGTAATATGTCCTACTTGTGGATATCAGCAACCTTCCTTGTGGGTAAAGAATCTGTGGCTGCTCCGTGGTTTCACACTTTTCTAATTAGAATATGCAATGTACACATACATATTTGTTTCACCTGTAGCATCTCCTGCGGTAATGGGCACTGTATTTCTTGCCTATAATGAGCTGCTCTTTACTGAAGGACCTGCTTATGTAAGGATAATGTTGAGAGGTAATGCCACTTCATTCATTCCTTTCACTAGTCTTTCTTCTTTTTTGCACCACAATCCGCAAAGTGTGGCAAGTAATAGATTTAAATTTGCTAAGTGCATTTACTCCTTTGTGCCACCATAAAGAGAATCTATTACTGTAAAATTGAGGCTTGGTTTCAAATTGCACCATTATGAAGTTTTCTTGCAGCAATGTTTTGTCTCTAATACACTTCCCTCATTGTAATTCTGTTACAAACCTGATGTCTAGCATAAAGTCTCACAATAATTATTTTAAATTGCTACTAGGAACAGAAGTCCTGGTGGGATATATTACTACCATTCTAACAAGATGAATTTCAATGCACTTGTAACCACATTATAGTGGATTATGAAAGAAAGAACATCTTTGAGTTTTTGGCATTCAAGTATACATGTAACCTTCAAATATTATTCCGCTCTGAACTGATGCCTTCATCAGGCACTTTAGGCCATTACAATAAAGCAAGGGGTTAGAGAAGAAAAAACAAGGGCTAGTTTAGAAATGATAGCAAGAGAAGTTAGTTTTAATATCATATTTTATTCATATGGTTCCCAGTTTTAGATTATTTTTCAGCATCCTCCAGGAGCCGTCTCTACTGCTAGTTGCCTTAACCCCGTGAGTGTTAAATATACCCTCTGGCATAACTAGAGGATTTCTCATTGTTATGAGTGGGCTGTCAGGATGACATATGGAGAGGCAGCTTCTCAGCACCTGATTTCTGCCTATTATTACTTTGTTATATTCGTTTTCATAGTTTTGCTCATTCCCATTCTTCCAATACAGTTGTAAGCATCTTAAACTAATGAAAGAACCACTGATGCAATCCTCAAATACCCTTAAGGGTCGAAAGAGACCCTTTTACTAAACAGCAAAGTTACTATTCCAATTTGTCTGCCGAAGAACAACTCTATAAACAAGAAAAGTTTCATTCAAAAAGTTCCAGAATTTGTGCGTGATGCAGATTCCAAAGAAGGCAAATTATAATGTCCATAATACTAAGTGAGGAGTGTGTAGAATAATATATATAAAGGTATACACTAAGGCTACGTGTGCACGTTGCAGAAATGCTGCGGAAATGTACTTGACAAGTGTGACCAACTTTTTACTATTGATGCTGCCTATGCATCATCAATAGTAAAAGATGGAATGTTAAAAATAATAAAAAATATGGTTATTCTCACCTTCCGACGGCCCCCGATCTCCTCAGTGGCGCTTCCTACACGTTCCGTTCCCAGGGATGCTTTGCGCGAAGGACCTTTGTGACGTCACGGTTGCGTGACCGCAAAGTCATCTCAGGTGATTCGCGCAATGCATCCCTGGGAACGGAAGCTGCCGCATGCACCGCTGAGAGCCGGGAGGACTCCGGGGGCCATAAGAAGGTAAGTATGTCCCTATTTTTTATTTTAATTCTTTTTTTTTACAGTAATATGGATCCCAGGGCCTGAAGGAGAGCCTCCTCTCCTCGAAACCAGGTTACCATCCGCACATGAAGTGCTCACTTTACGCATGGTGGGCATAGCCACATGCGTAAAGTGAGCATTTCAGTGCAATCCTATGGCTGCGGAATCGCCGCGACTCTGCAGAAATAATGAATATGCTACTGATTTTACTGCTATACGATTCCACAACGAGAAAATCCACAGCATGGGCACAGCAACTGCGGAATCCCATATCATTGCATGGGAATGCGGTTTTAAAGCATTTTTTAAAGTGTTTTTAAGCATTTCCGCTGTCGCAGAAACGCATAAAAAATGCAGTGTGGGCACACAGCCTTAGGTTATGTATGCATCATTCTTTGTTACTCTATACTTACTGGATTTCCCATATTGGAGTCAAATATTTAAAGATCGTTAAATCGGTTACAATGGTCTAGGAAAGTGTAGTGTTGCAATATTATTTTGTTCTACAGCTACTGCACTATTTCAAACTGTTTTTTTAATTTTATTCCTTGGTGTGCTAGTGTTTGTGATTTGAATGCACTTTGAAACATGTTAAAGGAGTTAAAAATTTACAAATTAATATACTTGCAGGCTGCTGGCTGACTGACTGACTTCTTTTTCTGAGGCAGACCCCTTTTCTGTAACAGTCGATGCTGAGATAGAGAAGAGGCCTTTTGTATTTTTTTAACAGTTAAAAGGGTTGTACCGAGATTACAAGTCATTACCTATGTGAAGGAAAAAGAATCCTGGCTGTAAGCCAGCAATAATTTATTTTTCCACGAAGCTCTCCTCAGTATTCAAAAAGTTAACAGAGCTGGTTTAAAATTGCAAAAATGGTATACGTATTTTGTACAAAACTTTTTAGTTTCAAACTGACATAAAATATAGGCCACTAACTAATAGGCATATCTAACTACAGATCTCTGCCAGCACAGAGTGGTTACAGGCAACACAGAGATGCAACTTCTCTTCCTCTCTGGTCTGTTCATGGAACTTCTATGCCAATGTCATGCTGATTGACAGTTGGCTCCCCACTGCCTAACTGCAGGGAGCCAGCTATTAATCAGTATGACATCAGCAGTCACACCCTTTCGACAGAGCAGCCTGAAAGAGGAGGAGCTACTCTGTTGACAGAAAGCAGCAGAAGCAGTCTGTGATCTCTCTGAGTTGGGGCCCTGTATAACAGCCAGGTAGTTAGCAACTACCTGCCTGTTCGTTCTTACACCCATAGTTAACAAAAAAAAATCAAATACTCCCAGATAATTCCTTTAATGAATCTTCCCCATATTTTTTATTTTATTGCCATTTATTTATTTTTTAACAACTTAGCTGGGATAGCCATATTGGAGCTCACCCTCCCTTTATTGTTTGTATTGAATGTGCTGAGAGGCATATTCTGGGGCTCCTCACTTCTCCATTGATAGGTGAGAAATACTGGTGATCTTACATCTATCAATACCTTATACATTATCAGCAGATATCGTGCACCTCTCCAACTCATTAGGAAATGAACAATAACTGCCAGTCATGTACACGTCTCAGAAATCTGCATGTGTCTGTGGACGTGACATCACCAATGAATCTCACTTCCTGATGCAGAAGTGAGCAGAGCCAAAATACTCCTTCAATAGCAAACTGCAATGGATGGGAATTAAAGGGAACCTGTCACCCCCCCCCCCAGTCGTTTCAAACTAAAAGAGCCACCTTGTGCAGCAGTAATGCTGCATTCTGACAAGGTGGCTCTTTTAGGTCTGGGTGCTGTAACTTGAGAAATAATCAGTTTTATAATTTGTCTGAAATACCTGCTCCTCAGTCAAGTGGGCCGGCGTTTCCTCCCTGCTTCAGACAGCACACAGCTGTCACTCACCTCTTCTTGGCGCCGGGCGCTGCCTCCTCCTCATCGCTGTTTTCAAAATAGCCGGTGCCTGCGCTCTTTTCCCCTGCCTGGTGCAGGCGCAGTGAGCGCTGGCCCTCTTTCCTCATATGCAGTCCAGCTGACTGCGCCTGCGTGGCCGCCCTGCTTGTTAATCCCAGCCCCGCAATGTAAATAAATCATAAGTCACTGCAGGGCTGGGAATCACAAGCAGGGCGGCCGCGCAGGCGCAGTCAGCTGCACTGCATATGAGGAAAGACGGCCAGCGCTCACTGCGCCTGCACCAGGCAGGGGATAAGAGCGCAGGCGCCGGCTACTTTTGAAAACAGCGACGAGGAGGAGGCGGCGCCTGGCGCCAAGATGTGAGAGACAGCTGTGTGCTGTCTGAAGCAGGGGGGAAACGCCGGCCCACTTGACTGAGGAGCAGGTATTTCAGACAAATTATAAAACTGATTATTTCTCAAGTTACAGCACCCAGAACTAAAAGAGCCACCTTGTCAGAATGCAGCATTACTGCTGCACAAGGTGGCTCTTTTAGTTTGAAATGACTGGGGGGGGGGTGACAGGTTCCCTTTAATTAAAAGAAAATGTAATAGACTATTACAGTCTATAGCTAGTTATGGAGAACAGGTTGCCTTATCCCAAAAACCAGGAAGCCACATCAGAGACTTTTATATAGCCTTATCTTTGTGTGTAGTGTTGCTATCTATTCTTATTTACTGCAGTATAGTATGGTTGTATGTAGTGATGAGCAAGTGTACTCGTTGCTCAGGTGGTCTCCGAGTACTTGTAAGTGCTCAGAGATTGAGTTTTTGTTGAGACAGCTGACAGACACACAATGCAAAGATTGAGTCAACTTCACCTCCTTTTTATCTGGCTTCAGGTGTGATTTTCATATTGCCCACACTTGTTACTTGCCACAGGCGAGTTTTAACGAGCGTCACATGCTTGAAGCAAAGTTGTTTTACTCACAATTTTAGAAAGGGGCCAACAATTTTGTCCAGCCCACTTTTGGTGTTTAGTGTAAAATTGTGTCCAATTTGCTTTTTTTTCTCTCTTTTTGTGTTGTTCCAATACACACAAAGTAAATGTGTATAGCAAAATGTGTATTTGCAATCATTTTCTGGGAGAAGTACTTTATTTTCTGGAACAATTTCAATAGTGCCAACACTTTTGGCCATGACTGTATGCTTGCACCTAAAAAATCCTTTGTTAGATGACACATTTTGAGGTCATTTGCTCAAGAATGTAATTCTGTTTATACTTTTTAGTGCTGATTGTTTATAGACTAATTTTTAAAGGAAGTAATCAGCTTTATCTATCCTGTCTAGTTGCTCTGTTGTCAATTTTTAGCCATTATCAAAAAAGTTAAAGACTACATTTGGTACTGTTTCAATTAAGAGTTAATGAAAAGTTAATATCCGGAGTTAATGGGCATAAAATTTATCTTGGATTAATTCTGAAGTGTTGAATAATTTCCAAGCATTTTGAGCCAACTGCCTATTTGAATGCAGTCAATTAACACCAGTGCTGGGCTGAGAAATCTTAGGACACGGGAAGAAGACACTAGTTGCATCCCATGCCATCTTATTAATGCTACATTGATATCGTCTGCATATGGGTGATAACAAGAATACTTATCCATGGACCTCTCAGGGGTTAATCCAAAAGGATGGAAATGTGAAATGCTGTTAAAAATGAGAACTCATAGGAGTGAAATTAAGTAATGCCTTAAGTGTGAGCTCATAGGTCTCACGGGATTGTGCGCATCCTTCGGCTTTAAACACAAAATGAGCTTTAATTAGGAATTAAATCAAGTTGAATTTTTTTCTACAAACTTACTTTGTGTGCTTTGAACTTCAAGGAGAATGTTAACCTGTTTCCCATTGAATGCACTAGGTGTTTGTTGTGTTATACATTTTCCGAAAGTATGGTCATTTTATGTATTGGTACATACGGTAATTGTTTTTGTATGTAGTATGGATTATGTAAAAGGTTTTCAAGTGCAGTCAGTTGCGATGTATTATTAAAGTTTTAGTTATTAAATCACACAAAAGGAAATGTCATTTTAACCTGTCCTTGTTTGTACCAGATGATATTTTTGAAACTGCACTGCAGATACCTCACATTTTAGGTCCTACTGGTGCACTCTGGACAATTCTAAACAAGAGGATACCTGATGTAGTCAGGCAGAAGCATGACCCTAATTCTGGGGTATGGTAGTAGTGCCCAATGCATGGGTCACGTAAGTCCATGGCTTACCACTTGTGAATTCTATGCCTGTCATTGATGATCTTTTGAGAAGCTCCAGTCTCTTGAAATTGTCCTTTAACAGCATTTAATGAAGATACCATGTGGAACCACTGAACCAAACTTGAAATATAAAATATTGAAGTTTGGATTGAAAGAAGTTTGGTTCACTAGGAATATATCAGATTCAAGTGTTCCAGCTATAACACAACTACTAACATGCTGCCCTACTATGGCCATCTGAAATTGCCCTTAGGATGGCATTCTAACATCCTTCCAGTTGTAGTCATGATCTAAGCATCAAATATAGCAAAGTGTACACAAACAATATTAAAGTATCACACCAGGGAGAATGAACATCGACATTGTTGCTCATTAGTGATGACAACTTCTTGTTTGGATCAGTTTGACTTTCTGCACTTAGCATTACACCACAGGACTGTGGGATCTGAAGTAAAGTTGCTCATGTTGAACTAACTCTTCTGATTGAAGATCCATTTACACTGCAAGATTATCATGAACCAGTGTTCCTAGGATCGCTTGTTTCACGATAATCTTGTAGTCTAAACAGGCTGCCGATCACCTGACAAATGAGTAAAACACTTATTCGTCGGGTGAAATTATCTTTTGTACCGCACAAAAGATCATGGTTCTCAGAAGTAGAGATGAGCAAATATTTTCAGAAAACGATCTCTGAATCCAAATTTGCCATATTCCTACAATATTTGTGCTGAATTTATGTTTGACAATAGTTTCCCAACATATTCGCTCATCTGTACTCCCAATGACTCCAGTGGCGTTCTGCTTTGTTCGGCGAATATTGTAAACACAGCGATCGTAATCCGAACTGAATATTGAAATATTCGCTCATCTCTACTCAGAAGCACATCGTCTTGTGTAAATAGGACTCACGCAGCCAAGAACAATGGCCGCCTATGTAAAGCATTTAATGCACATCTGAAGAACAGTCGTCCTATTAACCACTGGTCATAAAACAAGTAGATGGTGGTTTTATGCCACCAGTTGATCCGTGTATTTAACCTTTACTCTGGATGGTATGTGTGATGTGATGGTTCTGATTATGCCACGTACATGTTACACGCAATACAGTATTTTTAATGCTTGAGCTTAAAGTCCTTTGAACACTTCTGGACAACATTTGATGGCATCTGAATCATCAGACACTTTGTTTCTGCCACATATCTAACTAATAGGTACTTAAATTGGGCCTTCTGTTGGAAAACATTGTGGTCTAATTTACATTTTAATTCAATAAATAAAGCTTGCTTAGTGATGAACCAAGAGGCGCCTCATGTGCCAGCTTGTTTAGGCTCCCTCTTGCATTTTAGAGAACTTAGATCCACTTGTCACTTAAGCAATTTTGACAATAAAACTTGTGTTGATACAAATGTTAACATTTTTCTTACTTTAACACTTGCATTTGGGACACTTTCATTAGTCTAGATTGTATTTGGAGTTGTCAGTCTTCCTAAGAGAAATCCATACTTTTTTTTAATTAACAAGCTGTTATTTTACCCTCCCATGGTCACTTATACATCATTTTGCTACAATAACATCCATAATGCAATTTAGATTCATTGTGTTGAAGAGACTTTTATTAGTAAGATAGAAGATAATTGGCTGAGAAAAGAGAGGGGTCAGGATTTCCCAGTCTGGAAATTGCCTGGTGCTATATTAACCTACATAAGAATATTCTTGACGTAAAGAAAAAAAAATGAAAATTAAACATCTAGTTATGCATACTGTGTCTGCACAATGTCCTGCATACACTGCATGTGTTAGAATCTCTTCTCAGTTCTTTTTTTTTAATCTTTTATTCATAGCATTGCAGGTGATGAAAAATTTATGCCTTGAGTCTGGCAGTGAAATAAATGCAAAATGAAAACAGAAGCGGTTTATCCTGACAGCTTAAATATCTTTATCTAGCATATGGCTGCACTGTAAAAATCACTAGGTGACTTTTAAAATCTCCCACTTGCACAAAAAAAATCAAGAATTGCAAAATGACGAACAAATTTATCTGTCCTAGATATCAGCAGTAACATAAAATTGGGTAATAACGTGATTCTGTCAATTAGCTGCTCGCATTAGGAAAACTGAGTGTTTTATGTAAAACAAAGATAATAAAATTCTACAAAAGTCAGAGATACTGTTGTTCATGTAGTTATCAGTTTATAAAATGTAATAAATGCACTGCTGCCAAAAGAGAAGACCTAGGCACTATCTACAGTCACTTATATGCTACAAGTTGCTCTATCTGGACATTGGGTATTTACTTGTGTCTCTTGAGTAGCCTTCATGTTGTTACTTGCTGTTGATTTATAGCATACTACACCTAAAGGTACCGTCACATTAAGCGACACTGCAGCGATATCGACAACGATTCCGATCGCTGCAGCGTCGCTGTGTGGTCGCTGGAGAGCTGTCACACAGACAGCTCTCCAGCGACCAACGATGCCGAAGTCCCCGGGTAACCAGGGTAAACATCGGGTTACTAAGCGCAGGGCCGCGCTTAGTAACCTGATGTTTACCCTGGTTACCAGTGTAAATGTAAAAAAAAAAAAAACACTACATACTTACATTGCCATGTCTGTCGCGTCCCTCGCCTTCAGCTTCCCTGCACTGTGTAAGCGCCGGCCCTAAAGCAGAGCGGTGACGTCACCGCTGTGCTTTGCTTTACGGCCGGCACTGACACATTCAGTGCAGGAAGCTCTGAGCAGCAGAGCGGACGCCGGGGGACGTGACAGACATCAGAGGGTGAGTACAGGGCTGGCGTCAGCACCCGGCGTACCCGGGCAAGTGCCGGGTCCCTGGCGAGACAGGGGGGCCCATTTAAGGCCGGCGTTAGGGGCAGGCTGCTCGCATGTGGCCCCTGAGGCAGACATCTGCGGTCTGAGGTGCACGCTAGAAGAGAGGAGGCAGAGGCAGCACGGAGCTCTGGGACTTTTGCAGCTGCTGGAGAGCCGCCCACAATCCGTCGCCATGGATACACAGAGCAGAGTGACTTCCGACTGTCCAGTGCCTGGAGAATGAGCCGAGCGTCGCCAAACAGGAAGTGTGCAGCACCTGCCACCTGGAACAAAGGATTGCGGGGGCCGGGGGGATGCAGAGCCTGGCTGGGAGGACAAGGTATGGGCTCTTATATACTGATTGGGTTGTGTTATATACTACGTGGTGGGCTGCTATATTCTACATGGGCTGCTATATACTTCTACGTGGGCTGTGCTATATACTACGTTGGCTGCTATATGCTACATGGGCTGCGCTGCTATATACTACGTGGGCTGTGCTATATACTACGTTGGCTGCTATATACTACATGGGCTGCGCTGCTATATACTACGTGGGCTGGGCTGCTATATACTACGTTGGCTGCTATATACTACATGGGCTGCGCTGCTATATACTATGTGGGCTGGGCTGCTATATACTACGTTGGCTGCTATATACTACATGGGCTGCGCTGCTATATACTACGTGGGCTGGGCTGCTATATACTACGTGGACTGCTATATACTACATGGGCTGCGCTGCTATATGCTACGTGGGCTGGGCTGCTATATACTACGTTGGCTGCTATATACTACATGGGCTGCTATATACTATGTGGGCTGCTATATACTACATGGGCTGCGCTGCTATATGCTACGTGGGCTGGGCTGGTATATACTACGTTGGCTGCTATATACTACATGGGCTGCTATATACTACGTGGGCTGGGCTGCTATATACTACATGGGCTGCTATATACTACATGGGCTGTGTTATATACTACGTGGGCAGTGTTATATACTACGTGGGCAGTGTTATATACTACATGGGCTGCTATATACTACGTAGGCAGTGCTGTATACTACTATGTGGGCAGTGCTGTATACTACTGTGTGGCTGTGCTATATACTACTATGTGGGCAGTGCTGTATACTACTATGTGGGCAGTGCTGTATTCTATTGTGTGGGCTGTGCTATATACTACTGTGTGAGCTGTGCTATATACTACTGTGTGGGCTGTGCTATATACTACTGTGTGGGCTGTGCTATATACTACTGTGTGGGCTGTGCTTTATACTACTGTGTGGGCTGTGCTATATACTACTGTGTGGGCTGTGCTATATACTACTGTGTGGGCTGTACTGTATACTACTGTGTGGGCAGTGCTGTATACTACTATGTGGGCTGTGCTGTATACTAAATGGCTGTTCTATAAACTATGTGGGCCTTGTTATATACTATGTGGCTGTGCTATATACTATATGGGCTGTTATATGATACGTTGGCTGTGCTATATACTACGTGGCTGTGTTATATGCTACGTGGGCTGTTATATACTACATGGCTGTGTTATATGCTACGTGGCTGTGCTATATACTACGTGGGCTGTGTTATATACTACATGGCTGTGTTTATATGCGATCATGAATCGTGGTATGTGTTAAAGGGGGGGCCCACTGAGACTCTTTCGCCCGGGGCCCTCAAAAACCTGGAGCCGGCCCTGGGTGAGTATGTAGTGTTTTTTTTTTTTACTTTTACAATGGTAACCAGGGTAAATATCGGGTTACTAAGCACAGCCCTGCGCTTAGTAACCCGATATTTACCCTGGTTACCAATGTAAAACATTGCTGGCATCGTTGCTTTTGCTGTCAAACATGACGATACACGCCGATCTGACGACCAAATAAAGTTCTGGACTTTCAGCAACGACCAGCGATATCACAGCAGGATCCAGATCGCTGCTGCATGTCAAACACAACGATATCGCTATCCAGGACGCTGCACCGTCACGGATCGGTTGTTCTCGTTGCAAAGTCGTTTAGTGTGAAGGTACCTTTAGGTTTCACATATCAACACATGCAAATAGCCTCATTAGAGAGGAAGAGGACAGGCCAACTATTAGCAGCAATCCTAAAAGTCAATATCTACCCTTTAAAAGGCCTTGCCTCATGACTTAGAATAGGAAGCCACAGCAGAAACTCCATTTGTAGATATGTGTTTTGGAGTGTTTGACACTCATCAGTGTAAAGCAAGAGATAACTGGTTTGGGTGCGTGAGAGGTCAATGAGGCCTGTTTGTAAGGGCCTGTACAAACGACCGTAGTTTTCTAGACAAATGTTATTCAATGAGGCCATGTACATGTCCGATTTTTACTTTGGACCGAGTTGTCAAAAGAAAAAAATCACAGCATACACGATTTGCCTCCGATAATCTGGTCTCGGTAAGCTATTCAAGTCTGTGGGTCCATGGAAACAACTGGACTGTGTACTGATTACATGATTAGCATAAGCAGACCTTTTTCTCAGATGGAGAACATGCAGTCTTGTGACCCTAGCCTAAGGGGTAAGTTTATTCTTATGGACAGTATCTAGTCAGCATAAAGAGACTCCTTACAGTGACTTGGAGTTCTCCATACGGAGAAACTTTACTCAGATATCATATGAACAAAAATATAACAAATTCATGAATTTAATTGTAAAAATGTGACTATTTGTGGTATAATAAAATTACTTAATTCAAGTTCTGGACAACTGTGGAAGGAGCACGACTAAATTCTTATGCGCCTCGCAAGAAAGTTTTCAAGGTAAATGGGATCCGGAGTTTGACTATTGTTATGCCTCAAGCTTCAAAGGAGAGTAATTGCAGTATTTGGAGCATTCATTTTTCTTTCCTGCACCACTGTGACTTATTTGGACACCAGGTGAGGATGTCTCAATTTTAATGTCTAGCACACTGTATGCACTGGAAAGAAACGTGAAGAAGATCCTGCTTTCTACATCAAATGAGATTTATCCATTTACATCCCATCCTGTTATATGTCTTTAGAAACGGGACCTATAATAGGTTTTCAAGTTATGATCTCAAGTATTTTCAACTTAGATGTGTTGTACTATAATGAATTAGAGGCGTAGTTCAGCACATGATACATAAGTGTCATCTCAGTGGGTGTCACCTGGCACCTTAGGCCGGTTTCACATTAGCATTTCTGAGCACAGGGTATATCTGCATGCGCAAACGCATGCTTACGCAGCTTTTTTTATCCGCATCAGCTTACGCATGACACCAATAAAAGCTACGAGTGCATTCGTTTGTATGCGTTTTGGTATGCGTTTGCATTGTTTATGCACATGCGTTCGATATTTCCAGGAGAATTTTGGTATGCGGACAATGCTTTTCCAGGAGAATTTCCTTGACACAAGCCAATGCCCAATGGCGTGTCTCATGGGAATTCTATATATAGACTCTGCACAGATGAAATCCTCTTCTTTTGCTGCTGTATCCAGAGAGCTTCAATGGTAATCTGGATTTGTCATTGAAAATAGCTTTTTCCTTCGCTGTGGCTTGTGAAGAAGAAAGAAGAGGAGAAAGACGGAGAAGACGTCGTCGTCGCTACAGGCAACACCCCATCGTTGAAGTCCGAGAGAGCCACTCATTGCACACCGAGCTGCGCGAAAACCCAGAGAAGTTTTTTGACTACATATTTCCATTAATTCTATTCAGAGGCCCAATGGCAGATGCAGAAAATCAGCCCTAAAACATGACATTGCCACCACCATGTTTCACTGTAGGTGTTTGGTACCGTACATCATTACGTTTTTGCCATCATTGTCAGACAGATTGAACTTGGATTCATCCGACCACAACACCTTTGACCAATCTGACTCTTTCCATTGGCTGTGTTCTTTGACAAACTAGTCTGACTTCAATTACCGGTTCTTTGCAGAAATTAAAGGCTCTTGACTGGAACCCGTGCATTTAACCCTACCGCTCTTAGCTATCACACCACCACCACAATTTGGCTACTCGTATTCTTGGTTCATTTTGTACAGCACTTTTATGGACATCAGATACTGTCTTTTTCTTAATAAAGTGATCAACTTTGGAGGAAGTTTTCCGTGCTCGTCCACTTCTAGGTGTCAGCTGTTCCACAACCTTCTTTTTCTTATTTTTCTTTCTTTCTTTATTATACATGACACCTGACTGTGAGAACAATTGAATTCCATAGTTACCTGTTTTTGCCTTTTGCCTGACCCTCACTCTCAGAATAATAAGCTTCCTGACATCTGGTGATAAATTTGTATTTGTCTTTACTAAGTTTTAACCAAAAATTATGCAAACAAAAAGAAAAAAAATTTTGGCAAAATTTGACTACCCATGACAAAATATGCAAAACATTTGTGCCAGCAAATGTTGAAAACGAACACATAAAGAAATAAAACAATGATAAACACTATTTGCATCCTTCTAGCTGACAACCATTTGCTTCTGGTTTACTAAAATCACCAGGAAAATGGAATCACAACAACCAGGCAGAAATAATCACACTTTTTAAAAAAAATGAAAAACTTTTGGTTGCTCCTGTATAATGTCCTCATAGATATAAGTATTATGTTACCAGATACAGGACACCTCATAACTGTCTCACTATGCAACTGGAGTCACAACTTGCCTCTCTGGGCCTGTAGGTATGAGGCGACAGGCCTAGCGGAGATTGGGTATAGATTTGAAGTGGCCATATGCTGTCACCTCAATATACTGAATATACTGCTCCATCACTGAAGAGTTGACTCTTTTTCTTTGAGCCATCAGGTACTATAATAAATTTGTAACCGGGGCGTGGCCTGCAAGCTGAACGTGGAGGCTGCATAGCTGAAGAGCTCCTGAGACACTGGACCTAAGCCTGTTTAAATTGGCCTTTACAGACCTCCCTGCTCCTACTTTTATACTTGATATCTTCACACAGCATTGTATATTTCGGGTAGGCTTGTGTACACACAACCGGGTCATGAAGGTGGGTTCGCGGGGAATGTTAATTGTGGTTCAGAGGAATAGGCATGAGAAATTTTGTGTTTTAGCAGGAGTATACAAATTTTATTCCTGAATGAACGGGGACTGAATTCTCTGGTGAAAGATCTATGTTATGGAGGGAAGTGCGGAAGTCACGGGCCGAAATTATCTGTTTACAGGAGACGCATTTGTTAGAGGCTGATAATTGCAGGATACATCATCCGCAATTCCCTCATATATTCTTTGCTAACAATAAGAGTAAAAAAGTAGGGGTTTGTATAATGTTCAAAAATATGATTGCTTTTAAAAATCTCCATATGCATGCAGACCCGGGAGCAGATTTTTTATATTAACCCCTTCCCGACCTTTGACGCATACGCTGCGTCATGAAAGTCGGTGCCAATCCGACCTGTGACGCACCGTATGCGTCATGGAGGGATCGCGTCCCTGCAGATCGGGTGAAAGGGTTAACTCCTATTTCGCCCGATCTGCAGGGACAGGGAGAGTGGTACTTTAGCCCAGGGGGGGTGGCTTTGCCCCCACGTGGCTACGATCGCTCTGATTGGCTGTTGAAAGTGCAACAGCCAATCAGAGCAATTTGCAATATTTCACCTATGAAAATGGTGAAATATTGCAATCCAGCCATGGCCGATGCTGCAATAGCATCTGCCATGGCTGGAGACCCCGATCTGCCCACCCCACCGACTGACGGCGGCGACCTGCAGCCGCCATCAGTGTTCCGTACCCCTCCGTCCTGTCCTAAGCGCCTTCCTCTCCCATCCGACCCTCCCCCGCCCTCCCCTCTGCCCCCCCGCTGTCCGATCGCACCCCCCCATACTTACCTAGTCCCGGTGTCCCTCCCGGTGTCCTCGGTCTTCTCGCATGGGCGCCGCCATCTTGGAAAATGGCGGGCGCATGCGCAGTGCGTCGGCCGAATCTGCCGGCCGGCAGATTCGTTCTTTGCACATTTTGATCGCTGCGATAGGTTCTATCACAGCGATCAAAATAAAAAAGATAGTAAAAAAAAAAAAACCCTTTATCACCCCCATAGGTAGGGTAGGGCCAATAATAAAATACTGAAAATATATTTATTTTTGTTTTTCTGTTAGGATTAGGGTTAGGGGTAGGGTTGCACTTAGGGTTGCACTTAGGGATGCACTTAGGGTTGCACTTAGGGATGCACTTAGGGTTGCACTTATGGTTGCACTTAGGGATAGTGTTGCACTTAGGGATGCACTTAGGGTTGCACTTAGGGATAGGGTTGCACTTAGGGTTGCACTTAGGGATGCACTTAGGGTTGCACTTAGGGATAAGGTTGCACTTAGGGATGCACTGAGGGTTGCACTTAGGGATGCACTTAGGGTTGCACTTAGGGATAGGGTTGCACTTAGGGATAGTGTTGCACTTAGGGATGCACTTAGGGTTGCACTTAGGGATAGGGTTGCACTTACGGTTGCACTTAGGGTTGCACTTAGGGATAGGGTTGCACTTAGGGTTGCACTTAGGGATAGGGTTGCACTTAGGGATAGGGTTGCACTTAGAGTTGCACTTAGGGATAGGGTTGCACTTAGGGTTGCACTTATGGATAGGGCTGCACTTAGAGATAGGGCTGCACTTAGGGTTGCACTTAGGGATAGGGTTGCACTTAGGGTTAGGGTTAGAATTAGGGTTAGAATTAGGGTTAGGGTTGGAATTAGGGTTAGAATTAGGCTATGTGCACATGGTGCAGATTTGGCTGCGGATCAGCAGCGGATTGGTCGCTGCGGATTCGTAGCAGTTTTCCATAACGTTTACAGTACCACGTAAACCTATGGAAAACCAAATCCGCTGTGCCCATGGTGCGGAAAATACAGCGCGGAAACACTGCGTTGTACTTTCCGCAGCATGTCAATTCTTTGTGCGGATTTCGCAGCGTTTTACACCTGCTCCATAATAGGAATCCGCAGGTGAAATCCACACAAAAAAACACTGGAAATCCACGGTAAATCAGCACGTAAAGCGCAGTGTGTTTTACCTGCAGATTTTTCAAAAACAGTGCGGAAAAATCCGCACACAAATCCGCAACGTGGGCACATAGCCTTAGGGTTAGGGTTGGAATTAGAGTTAGGGTTGGAATTAGGGTTAAGACTAGGGTTAGGGGTGTGTTGGGGTTAGGGTTGGGATTAGGGTTAGGAGTGTGTTGGGGTTAGTGTTGGAGTTAGAATTGAGGGGTTTCCACTGTTTAGGCACATCAGGGGGTCTCCAAACGCGACATGGCGCCACTATTGATTCCAGCCAATCTTGCGTTGAAAAAGTCAAATGGTGCTCTCTCCCTTCCGAGCCCCGACGTGTGCCCAAACAGTGGTTTACCCCCACATATGGGGTACCAGCGTACTCAGGAGAAACTGGACAACAACTTTTGGGGTCCAATTTCTCCTGTAACCCTTGGGAAAATAAAAAATTGCAGGCTAAAAAATTATTTTTGAGGAAAGAAAAATGATTTTTTATTTTCACGGCTCTGCGTTATAAACTTCTGTGAAGCACTTGGGGGTTCAAAGTGCTCACCACACATCTAGATTAGTTCCTTTGGGGGTCTATTTTCCAAAATGGGGTCACTTGTGGGGAGTTTCTACTGTTTAGGCACATCAGGGGCTCTGCAAACGCAACGTGACGCCCGCAGAGCATTCCATCAAAGTCTGCATTTCAAAAAGTCACTACTTCCCTTCCGAACCCCAACGTGTGCCCAAACAGTGGTTTACCCCCACATATGGGGTATCAGCGTACTCAAAAGAAACTGGACAACAACTTTCGGGGTCAAATTTCTCCTGTTACCCTTGGGAAAATAAAAAATTGGGGGCTAAAAAATCATTTTTGAGAAAAGAAAAATTATTTTTTATTTTCATGGCTCTGCGCTATAAACTTCTATAAAGCACTTGGGGGTTCAAAGTGCTCAACCCACATCTAGATTAGTTCCTTTGGGGGTCTAGTTTCCAAAATGGGGTCACTTGTGGGGAGTTTCTACTGTTTAGGCACATCAGGGGCTCTGCAAACGCAACGTGACGCCCGCAGAGCATTCCATCAAAGTCTGCATTTCAAAATGTCACTACTTCCCTTCCGAGCCCTGACGTGCGCCCAAACAGTGGTTTACCCCCACATATGGGGTATCAGCGTACTCCGGAGAAACTGGACAACAACTTTTGGGGTCAAATTTCTCCTGTAACCCTTGGGAAAATAAAAAATTGCTTGCTAAAACATCTTTTTTGAGGAAAGAAAAATGATTTTTTATTTTCACGGCTCTGCGTTGTAAACTTCTGTGAAGCACTTGGGGGTTGAACGTGCTCACCACACATCTAGATAAGTTCCTTGGGGGGTCTAGTTTCCAAAATGGGGTCACTTGTGGGGGGTTTCTACTGTTTAGGCTCATCAGGGGCTCTGCAAACGTAACATGATGCCCGCAGACCATTCCATCAAAGTCTGCATTCCAAAACGTCACTACTTCCCTTCCGAGCCCCGGCATGTGCCCAAACAGTGGTTTACCCCCACATATGGGGTACCAGCGTACTCAGGAGAAACTGGACAACAACTTTTGGGGTCAAATTTCTCTTGTTACCCTTGGGAAAATAAAAAAATTGGGGGCTAAAAATCATTTTTTGAGAAAAGAAAAATTATTTTTTTATTTTCATGTCTCTGCGTTATAAACTTCTGTGAAGCAGCTGGGGGTTTAAAGTGCTCACTATGCATCTAGATAAGTTCCTTGGGGGGTCTAGTTTCCAAAATGGGGTCACTTGTAGGGGAGCTCCAATTTTTAGGCACACAGGTGCTCTCCAAACGCGACATGGTGTCCGCTAATGATTGGAGCTAATTTTCCATTCAAAAAGCCAAATGGCGTGCCTTCCCTTCCGAGCCCTGCCGTGCGCCCAAACAGTGGTTTACCCCCACATATGAGGTATCAGCTTACTCAGGAGAAACTGGAAAATAACATTTAGGTTCCAATTTCTCCTGTTACCCTTGGGAAAATAAAAAATTCCGGGCTAAAAAATCATTTTTGAGGAAAGAAAAATTATTTTTTATTTTCACGGCTCTGCGTTATAAACTTCTGTGAAGCAGCTGGGGGTTTAAAGTGCTCACTATGCATCTAAATAAGTTCCTTGGGGGGTCTAGTTTCCAAAATAGGGTAACATGTGGGGGAGCTTCAATGTTTAGGCACACAGGGTCTCTCCAAATGCGACATGGTGTCCGCTAACGATGGAGATAATTTTTCATTCAAAAAGTCAAATGGCGCTCCTTCCCTTCCGAGCCTTGCCGTGCACCCACACAGTGGTTTACCCCTACATATGAGGTATCGGTGTACTCAGGAGAAATTGCCCAACAAATTTTATGATCCATTTTATCCTGTTGCCCATGTGAAAATTTTTTGTGAAAAAAAAGGACTTTTTCATTTTTACGGATCAATTTGTGAAGCACCTGGGGGATTAAAGTGCTCACTATGCATCTAGATAAGTTCCCTGGGGCGTCTAGTTTCCAAAATGGGGTTACTTGTGGGGGAGCTCCAATGTTTAGGCACACGGGGGCTCTCCAAACGCGACATGGTGTCCGCTAAAGATTGGAGCCAATTTTTCATTCAAAAAGTCAAATGGCGCTCCTTCGCTTCCGAGCCCTGCCGTGCCCCCAAACAGTGGTTTACCCCCACATATGAGGTATCAGTGTACTCAGGACAAATTGGACAACTTTTGTGGTCCAGTTTCTCCTTGGGAAAATAAAAAAATTGTTGCTAAAAGATCATTTTTGTGACTAAAAAGTTAAATGTTCACTTTTTCCTTCCATGTTGCTTCTGCTGCTGTGAAACACCTGAAGGGTTAATAAACTTCTTGAATGTGGTTTTGAGCACCTTGAGGGGTGCAGTTTTTAGAATGGTGTCACTTTTGGGTATTTTCAGCCATATAGAACCCACAAACTGACTTCAAATGTGAGGTGGTCCCTAAAAAAAATGGTTTTGTAAATTTTGTTGTAAAAATGAGAAATCGCTGGTCAAATTTTAACCCTTATAACTTCCTAGCAAAAAAAAAATTTTGTTTCCAAAATTGTGCTGATGTAAAGTAGACATGTAGGAAATGTTATTTATTAACTATTTTGTGTCACATAACTCTCTGGTTTAACAGAATAAAAATTCAAAATGTGAAAATTGCGAAATTTTCAAAATTTTCGCCAAATTTCCATTTTTTTCACAAATAAACGCAGAAATTATCGACCTAAATTTACCACTAACATGAAGCCCAATATGTCACGAAAAAACAATCTCAGAACCGCTAGGATCCGTTGAAGCGTTCCGGAGTTATTACCTCATAAAGGGACACTGGTCAGAATTGCAAAAAACGGCCAGGTCATTAAGGTCAAAATAGGCTGGGTCATGAAGGGGTTAATTTGGTACTTAAATGGAGAAGTATACACTCTGGTAGTATTATGTGCCCCAAATGAAGCACAAATACCCCTTCATCCGTAATGTTTTCCAGAAAACATCTGAATTAGCCAAGGGTGAGAAAATCATATGTGGGGACTTCAATATTCCAAGTGGACAGAGTTGCAGATTGTTCCAATAGGACAGTCCGAGTCTGGAGGGAGTTGAAATCATTAATAAATGAATACTATCTACATGATTTTTGGAGATATTCCCATGCTGATGAAAAGGATTATACTTTCTATTCCTTCCGTCATCGGGCTTATAGTAGGATAGATTTCTTTCTAGTGGACAATAAGGCATTGGGTAGATGCATTTGAGCGAATAGTGGTCTGATTTCATGGTTGGATCATGCCCCTGTATCCCTGAAATTAGCTCTGCGTCACCAGGCTAACCCTTCCTCCAGATGGCGGCTGAACACGTCTCTCCTTCTGGATGAACAGGTGGTAAAGAGAGTGTCAGCGGAACTGGCACATTATTTCCATGAAAATGATAATGGGGAAGTAACTGATGAATCCATGTGGTCAGCGCATAAGGCTGTTATAAGGGGGGTTTTGTTACAGCAAGCATCCTATTTGAAGCGCAACAGAGAAAAATATAGAGACAGCCTCATTTCCCGTCTTAAGCAATTAGACTCTCTAAATAAATCATCCCCATCTCGGAAGAAGAAGATTTACAATATTAGATTTAAATTGAGAATCTCCTGTCGGTGTATGAACATAACCTTAACGCTTAAATTAAAATTCTGTGCAACTGGGGACAGAGCTGATGCTGTTTTAGCCCGTAGGGTCAAGAAAAGATAAGTAAGATCCAGGACTGATCATTTTGTGGACCCCCAGGGGAAACATACCAGAAACCCAGTGGAGATTGTGAATGAGTTTGCTAGATATTATACTTAACTTTGCAATTTAGGGGAAGATCCTGATACACCCCAGCCCTCCCCCGTGGCAATTGATCAGTACTTGCAGAGCATTAACTTACCAAAGGTTTCCCAGGAACAATTGAATTTCCTTAACACGCCCTTTACTAAAGAGGAAATTTGGACCACCATTAGGTCCACCAAGGGTCATAAGGCCCCGGATCCAGATGGGTTACCAAATGAGTACTATGGTCAGTTCCAGAAGATTCTGTGCCCCTTTCTTCTACATTTGTATGCATTATGGCCAGATAAGGAGTCTATATCTAAAACTAACTTAGAAGCTACCATCTCTACTCTGCCAAAACCAAGAAAATCTCCAACATGTCCTGGCAACTTTAGGCCTATTGCATTACTAAACTGCTATGTAAAACTTTTCTCTAAGATGTTAGCTTTAAGATTACATCACATTATTCCCACATTAATTTCCCTGGATCAGGTTGGTTTTGTGGCCGGTCGAGAAACAAAAGATGGGACACGCAGAATAATTAATTAAAGTGGTGGAGATCTGTGGACTCTCCAGTGCATTCCTGTCTTTGGATGCTGAAAAAGCCTTTGAAAGGGTGCACTGGGGATATTTAGGAGTGTTTTAACAAAGTTTGGCTTCGTGGGCCCAATACTGTCAGTGATCTGTGCCATGTATTCCAACCCCAATGCTAGGTTATTGTTGTAGGGATTTTTGTCAAACTCATTTGCAATAACTAACGGAATACGTCAGGGTTGCCTCTTGTTTCCCATCATCTTCACTTTGTGCATGGAGCCATAAGCTGAAAAAGTACAAGCTTCTCCGAATATAGTGGGTATTAAAGTTGGGCTGGTAATTCACAAAATTGGACTGTATGCGGAAGATGTAATTATCTCGTGCACTGATATAGAATCATCCTTTCCTGCCATTGTCACCACATTAGAAGAATTCGCTAAAGTATCATACTATAAACTTAATGCCACTAAATCATTAGTTTTTCCTGTTTTGTTTCCATCTGCGACTCAAGGAATATTGGAATGTAAATGCCCTTTTAAATTGGCAGATGAAGGGATCCCATACTTAAGTATAGTTCTTACACACGCTAAACAGCTTATAGATAGAAACTTCTCCAACCTCCTGAAAGAGACCAAGTCAGAATTAGACTAATTTCAATATATTCTAGCGTCTTGGATAGCCAGGATCAATATTTTTAAAATAGTGGTGCTGCCTAAGATTTTATATTATTTTAGGTGTATTCCAGTCAAAGTTCCTATTAGATTTCTCTCATCTCTTCAAAAAATGGCTAATCGGGTTATTTGGGCTTATAAAAGACCGAGGGTGGCTAGAAAGTTGATTTATTACTCATATGATGCAGGAGGAATGGGAGTCCCTAACTTGCTTGCATACCATAGGGCGGCAGTCCTCGGGGTAAAAGACTGGTGGTTAATGGATAATGCTCATAAGTGGCTACAGATTGAAGCATTTTATGCTTGTAGGGGCTCAACCCATCTTACAGTAGAAAGTGAAACGATTATGAAAACTTCGTTTACCTCACCCCTTCCGACGATGGCGGTTACCATAGACTATTGGGGACAAATAGACTCAAAAATATTAAAAATCCCCCTCACTGATGTGTCTTTGAAAGCTCTTGAGCAGCATTTCCCTTACATTGGTCTGCATAACTGGATCAATGCAGGGGTTGAAACTCTTCAGCACTTGATGGATGGTGCTCTGAACCTCCTCCCCCTGACCATCTGTCCTCAAAACATCCGGATATATTCGACACCTATTTTATCAGTATTTGCAAATCAGGCATCTGATCAACACATCACCAGAGTTGTCGTTTTTTAAGACTCCCTTGGACCACAGGGCTAATGGGTATATTCTAAGACCGGAGTCGGGATCTAGGGGGATTTCCATCCTATATAGTGCTTTGAATACACCAACTGTTGATACTAAATTACCATATATGATTTGGTGGGAGGGGGAGCTAGGCATATCCCTTGACTTGGAGACATGGAGGGAGAGTTTGAGAGAGGTGCAAAGAGTATCATCTTGCCTAAATCACCTGGAACAGTTAAAAAAGTGCACTTAAGGTGGTACCAATGTCCGGCGCTGTTAGCTCATTTTGGTCCTAAGTAGTGATGAGCGAATATACTTGCCGCAGCTGAATGATTTACATCTGTTAGCCAGCTAGATTACATGTGGGGATTCCCTAGCAACCAGGCAACCCCCACATATACTTATGCTGGCTAACAGATGTAAATCATTCAGCTGCGGCAAGAAAAACGAAATCTCCGAGCACTAAAAAATACTCGGAGGACCCCCGAGCATGCTCGAGAAATCTCGAGTAACGAGTATATTCGCTCATCACTAGTCCTAACCAATCTCAGGTGTGTTGGAGAGTTTGTAGGCAAAGAGGGACACGGTCATATGTGGTGGTCATGTCCGGTTATAGCTCAATTTTGGGTAGATATTGGTGATCTAATACGAGAGGTCCTTGGGGTTTTGGAGTGCAATATGGGAGTATTTTGATTGCAGCCAGGTTAGCTCTGGCGGCTAGGTGGAGGGGGACAAGTTTGCCATCCATAAAAGAGGTAATTGAGAAAGTTAATATACATTGCCAATATGAATTAGCGTTGGCTTATTCTATCTCAGCCAAAAAGAGAATTCATGGTATATGGGATCCATAGCTGGATAGCCAGAGGTCAGCCCCTTTTCACTGAAGATGTAAAAACCATATTTGGCCTTATGAAACTTACATTATTGGGATTATGTCATCATGCGTTAACCCAGGTGTTCCCGTGATGTCACTGATGAATGGTGAAGAAGTCATGTTTTAATGAGTATACATAGAATGTGTACAGGTACCTATTGTACTTTGTTACTGTATGTGTTTATGGGTTTTGTTTGAACCTTTGTGTGTTCAAAAATTTTCTGAAAATGTAATAAAAAATGAATGGTTAAAAAAATGAATACCGTATATACTCGAGTATAAGCCAACCCGAGTATAAGCCGACCCCCCTGATTTTGCCACAAAAACTAGGAAAACTTAATGACTCGAGTATAAGCCTAGGGTGGAAAATGCAGCAGCTACTGGTAAATGTCAAAAATAAAAATAGATACCAATAAAAGTAAAATTAATTGAGACATCAGTAGGTTAAGTGTTTTTGAATATCCATATTGAATCAGGAGCCCCATATAATACTCCACACAGTTCATGATGGCCCTACAAGATGCTCCATATTAAAATATGCCCCATATAATGCTGCACAAATGTTGATTATGACCCCATAAGATGCTCCATACAGACATTTGCCCCATACAATGCTGCACAAATGCTGATTATGGCCCCATAAGATGTTCCATACAGATATTTGCCCCATATAATGCTGCACATGGCCCCATACAGATATTTGTCCCATATAATGCTGCACATGGCCCCATAAGATGCTCCACACAGATAATTGCCCCATATAATGCTGCACATGGCCCCATAAGATGCTCCATACAGATAATTGCCCCATATAGCGCTGCACATGGCCCCATACAGATGTTTGCCCATATAATGCACATGGCCCCATAAGATGCTCCATAGAGATATTTGCCCCATATAATGCTGCACATGGCCCCATACAGATATTTGCCCCATATAATGCTGCACATGGCTCCATACAGATATTTGCCCCATATAGTGCTGCACATGGCCACATGAGATGCTTCATACAGATAATTGCCCCCATATATACACTGCACATGGCCCCATAAGTTGCCCCATACAGATATTTGCCCCATATAGTGCTGCACATGGCCACATAAGATGCTCCATACAGATAATTGCCCCCATATATACACTGCACATGGCCACATAAGATGCTCCATACAGATATTTGCCCCCATATAATGCTGCACATGGCCCCATAAGATGCCCCTTACAAATATTTGCCCCATTTGCTGTTGCTGCGATTAAAAAAATTAAAAAAATCACATACTCACCTCTCAGGCCCCGGCACTTGATATATTCACCTGCTCCGCGTTCCACCGCCGACCGCCGCTTTGTCTTCCCGCTTTGTCTTCCCGTCCTCTGCACCGATATTCAGGCAGAGGGCGGCGCGCACTAATCGCGTCATCGCGCCCTGTAACCTGAGCGTCGGTTCAGAGGAAGCGAAAGACGCAGCGGCGCCGACGGTGGAACGGGGAGCAGGTGAATATCGACTGCCCCGTCATACTCACCTGCTCCGTCGCTGCACGTCTGTTACCCGGCGCTGGCAGCTTCTTCCTGTAGTGAGCGGTCACATGGTACCGCTCATTACAGTAATGAATATGCGCCTCCACCCCTATGGGAGGTGGAGCAGCATATTCATTGCTGTAATGAGCGGTACCATGTGACCGCTCACTACAGGAAGAAGTTGCCGGCACACAGATGTGCAGGGACCGCGCCAGGAGCAGGTATTATTACACAGCCCCCGCTCCCCCTCCCCTGCCGAACCTTGGGTATGACTCGAGTATAAGCCGAGAGGGTTACTTTCAGCCCAAAAAAGTGGGCTGAAAATCTCGGCTTATACTCGAGTATATACGGTAAATTTGTAGCCAAAGGGAACGGATTCCCACTAAATTAGTAAAATTCGTGGGTGCACCACTAAAGATTTGATGCCAACATTCCAGGATAAGTTGCACAGATTTTCTAAGGTTTCAAAAAGGGTCTCAAACTATTATGCTATGTTCACACGTTGCGTTTTTGCTGCATTTTTTTTTTTTATGGAAATATTAAGCTGCATTTTACAGTACCAGCAAAAGCTATGAGATTTCAGAAATCTCATGCACACACAGTTTTTTTTTTTCCTGACTGAATTGGAAAACTACTGCGTTTTTGCAAACTGCAGGATGTCGCTTCCTTCAGTGTTTTTTACAGCTTTATTGCAGCGTTTTTTTCGTGCACAGAAAGCAATGAGTAAGTACAAAAACGCAGCAAAAAACGCAGGTATCTGGTTTTGCTGCATTTTTGGTGCAAAAACCTAAGGAATTTGAATCATGTTTTTTGGGGGAGTCTAAACTTTATCAGCATGCACAAGAGACAATAAAAATCCAGCAAAACCTGCTTTTTATAAGCAACTTCTTTACTGCCAAGAGAGCAAGTTTTGCCTGCAGATAAAAGCACAGCAAAAACGCAATGCGTCAACATAGCCTTAGGTTAAGTTCCTACAATGAGATTTTGATGCTGCCTATTTTCCTTCACAAAAAATGCAGCGTCTTACAGTTTCAGCAAAGTGGATGAAAGTTACAGAAATCTCCTGCCAATATGTTTTTCTTATGCTGCGTAAACTGATGTCCAATGCACTTTTGAAATCTGCAACATGTCAGTTTCTCTTGCTCATATCATAAGTTTTATGTGCAAATTTTTTATGTATAATTGCATTAGATGCAGAAAATCTACAACTAAATAGCGCATATGTGTTTTTAGTTCGTTCCCGCTCTGGACACACACTAAAAATGCTTGTAATCATGCCTTGATTGAATCAATAATGTTCTGTCAAATCCAAATGCCATAAATTATCAAAAGTAAATTAGCTTTATCTAAAGCATGACATACCAAAAAGGGATAAAAACGATATATGTAAAAAAAAATCACTGAAACCGCAATGAAAAAACTTAAGTAACCTAATTTTGTTAATAGGAGCAAAAATACTGCAGAAAACCTGCAACATCAAAAATGCATCAAATGCATCACGGGACCGTAGCTTTAGAGAGTTTGTAGTTGTTGTAAAATTGCTACCTAACTAGATTTTAGTGATTTCCTATTAAACATAAAAAAGTAGAATTTCTAAGGCATTTAAGAATTAATTTTGCAATTTTCAATACTTTCATATCAAGAAAAAATGGTATCCTATTATATAACCTACCATGAAATTTACTTTTCATTTGTGTTAAAAGAAAAAAAAAAAAAGTTTTACTTTCTCCCGCTTGAATCCCATTCCAAAATAGGGGAATATGATAATCGTGTGAATGAGACCTTAAGTAATGTTATCAGTGGGTTGCAGTCAACAAAATAGAGCTATAATTGCAAAAAATACGAGTGAGTGTCTGTCAGGGTTCACTTTAATAAGCCTGCTTCTAGCAATTTTATATTCTATATAATTACATTGATGAAAAAAATTCTATTCTTCAATTTTTTTCAATGTGCTTGCTACTGAATATTTTGTATATTTACTAAAAATGTATGCTAAAATCTTGTGTCCCCCGAGAATGTTATATGGTGATGTTAATGGTTACAGAGAAATCATTGTCAAATATAACAAGCTCGAAGGGGATGAAATACAATTCATCATGCATGGTATTGTCATACATAGCAATTTATGGAAATGGAAACATAGTGTAATCGTATAGAAGCCCGTATTTATAATTAGCCCTTCATGTTCTTTAAGCCCAGAGGATATTATAGAACAAAGGTTTCGAAGGAAAGGTGACCCATTTACATCTTCACTTTCTCTGGACATACTGTATATTGTTAGGGCATCCATTCAGTATTTGGATAAAGAGACAATAAATGGACAAAAATATTGGGACACTTACAGGCAGGAAATTTTATGCCATCCATCCCAGCTTAAATCCATAGGCTTTAATACAGAGTTAGGCTTACCTTTTGCAGCTAAAACCTCTTTTCCTGGGAATTTTTGCCAATTCATCCAGATGGGCATTGAGAGGTCAGACACTGATATTGGATGAAAAAGTTTGGCTTGCAATTTCTGTTTTGGTTCATCCCACAGGTGTTCAGTCGAGTTACATTCAGGGCTCAGTGCGAGCTAGTCAAGCACTTTCTCACAAACTCATCGGCCAGGTCAGTAATTTGCGAGAGCTGTATGGGAGACCTTCTAATTTCCTGACCTTCCGGAATTCTCGCCTCCTCTTTTGATTAACTAGGATGGTGCGCCATCATTATTGTGACGTGACACACATACAATGTCGCGCTAGCCCGTCTAATCAAAAGAAGAGACAGAAATGCCGGAGGTAAGGAGATTCACAGGGTCCAGTCATGCTGGAACAGAAAGGTTCCTTCCCCAAACTTTTGCCACAAATAAGGAAGCATACAATTGTTCAAAATCTCCTAGAAGCTGAAGCATTACGATTTCTCTTCCGTAGAGCTGAGACCTAGACTAACTCCTGAAAAACTCCCATATCCTTGTCCCTCCTCCACCAAACTGAATAGTTGGCATAATGTAGTAAAAACGGTAACGTTTTCCTGGTATTTGCCAAACCCAGACTAGTCCATCAGACTGACAGATATAGAGGCATAATGCACAGTACACTTTTACACTGCTCCATTTTTTTCTGTGTGGGCATTAAGGGCACAGTCAGAAGTCACATCGCAATGCTCTCACTGGCTCTCTTGACCCTGAGGGTGACAACCTGTATTTCTAAGCAGCTGTCATGCTTGGGTCATGGGAGCCACCAGCCAGTCAGAGCATTGTGATTCGATCGTCGTCCATGTTGTTCAGCCATCTGACTGCACTTTGAGGGGTATCTATGACCACTTTTATACCTTGTAAACCCTGCCCATTGAATTTTAAAGGGCGGAAATCAAATTCATGAATAGTGGTGTAACTTGCTCGAGAAATGTGACTGGTGTTAATTTCTGCTTGTGACACACACAGGTTAACGGAAACACATTAATCATTAAGTGGTGGGCGCCTTTTAATGAATTAGGCACCTTGTACTCCAGCGAGCCCTTTCATTAACACTGGAGTGTGCAATGCCAGTTTTAATGATCCCTATGTGCCTCAGCACTTAGCGACCCCGTTTTCTTACTTTACATGTTCTGCTTCTTCATTACTGACTTGCTGTAGTTCGTAAATGCTTCCACTTCTCAATAATATCACTCACAGTGGATCATGGAATATTTAGAAGGCAAGAAATTTCATAAACTGACTTCTTACTATGGTGACATCCTATTACAGGACCATGCTAGAATTTAGTGAGCTGTCTAGAATCAGCCATCGTATCATAAATATTTGCAGAGGCCAACTGCTCAGCTAGGTGCTCGATTTTATACCCCTGTAGGTATGGGAGTGAAAGAAAAAACATCTGAATTCAATTACTGATCTGAATTATCCTGCATGTCTATTGCTCCATTCCCTGACAGCAAGCAGCTTGAATGGTAAACATATCATTCATTCTCTGAACTGAAATATCCTGCATGTCTATTGCTCCATTCCCTGACAGCAAGCAGCTTGAATGGTATCTGAGTCATTCTATCTTCAGCATTGAATCCTGCATATATCTATATATGTTAGTCATGTTATTATGCATTTGTTTGTGTTTATAGATATTTAACTCACTTCTGCTTGTCCTTATGCAGAGAGATCACATAACTGTTTCTAAGGGGTTTATGATCCATGTAGACCTGGACATTTGTTTATCTGATCACTACATTTATTGTGTCCTGCTGTCTCAACTGAGTTAGATTGATTTGTAACGAGAGGGGGAGAAACACCCCCCCAAAAAATGTAAATAAATAAAAAAGTGAGATCTAAGAGCTAGCCTTCTAAAAATGTAGACATAGCTTGGGGATGCATTCGTGCAGGGGTGCATTCATGCACTATTATTCGTGTACTTTTATTCAAAGTATTTTTTTCTAAGTATTGAGCAGTTATAACATGGCAGTTAGACAGGGCAGGAGACAGGTAAGACAATCTAAACCTATTCCCTATTCACTTGAAACAGAACAAATACTCACCATATGTATCTGTATAATCTATATCCTGGCTGCTGCATTCACTCACATTCACCGCCCTTGCATAAACTCTTTACACTCAATCCATATCGGCCCCTCTGTCCTTGTCTTTCCTATGTATAGCACTCATGCTCTGTTCACATTGCTTAACAGCGCAGATCCATTTAGTCCCACCATCCAACACAAGAAACGCTCTCACAAATCACTTAACCATCTGCTCACTCTTTCTATCCTCCTTCTCCTAGTCGCTGGAGACATCTCTCCCAACCCCGGCCCCCCATGTTATAGCCAGTCAAACCTCCCAACTGCTACACCCAGAAACCCCTCTAACCTTATTAATATTCCCTGCATGCCTTCTGCCTCTTTCAATTGTGCCCTTTGGAATTCTCGCTCTGTGTGTAATAAACTCTCCTTCATTCATGACTTCTTCCTTTCGAACTCTCTTAATCTCCTGGCTCTTACTGAAACCTGGATCCAGCAGTCAGACACCACCGCTGCTGCTGCTCTTTCATATGGTGGACTACACTTTTCTCATACCCCAAGATCAGACAACAGAGCAGGTGGAGGCGTTGGTCTGCTCCTTTCACCCAAATGTACCATCCAAGTTATCCCCCAAGTACCCTCACTTGTATTCCCTTCGTTTGAGGTCCATGCTGTCAGACTCTACGTCCCCTTCTCCATGCGAGTGGCGGTGGTGTATCGTCCTCCCAGCCCCTCTCATCAGTTCCTGGATCACTTTGCCACCTGGCTTCCACACTTTCTCTCCTGTGACACCCCCACCCTTATCATGGGTGATTTCAACATCCCCATTGCTTCTCCCCTCTCCCCATCTGCTTCTCACCTTTTATCTCTAACCTCCTCTTTTGGCCTCTCGCAGCATACTAACTCTCCAACGCATGAAGATGGAAACTCCCTTGACTTGGTCTTCTCCCGGCTTTGCTCAGTGGATGATTTCACAAACTCCCCTCTCCCGCTCTCTGACCACAACCTTCTTTCATTCTCTATCAAGAACTGCCATCCCGCTCAGGTCACCCCCACTTTCCACACTTATAGAAACATATAGGCCATTAACACCCAGAAACTTATGAAGAACTTGCAGTCCTCATTGGCCCCAATCTCCTCCATTTCTTGTCCTGATTCTGCTCTGAAGCATTACAATGAAACCCTGCAAAGTGCCCTGGATGAAGCTGCACCTCCTATACATAGAACAACTCGGCACAGACGGCGACAACCGTGGCACACGCTGCAAACACATTTCCTGCAGCGGTGCTCCAGGTGCGCCGAACGTCTGTGGAGAAAATCTAATCTACCCGAAGATTTCATCCATTATAAGTTAATGCTAAAAACATACAACTCTGCCCTTCACCTCTCCAAACAAACCTATTTCAACACCCTCATCACCTCACGGTCAAATAACCCTAAGCGTCTCTTTGACACTTTCCAGTCCCTACTCAATCCAAGAGAGCAGGCGCCACTGCATCTAGTTCACTCTCTGACTTTGAACCAGTTACAGAAGAAGTAGTAAGCAGGCTCCTTGCATCTTCTCGCCCGACCACTTGCACCAGTGACCCCATTCCGTCACATCTCCAGTCCCTTTCCCCGGCTGTCACCTCTCACCTAACAAAAATATTCAACCTTTCCCTCACTTCCGGTATTTTTCCCTCCTCATTTAAGCATGCCATCATACATCCATTACTTAAAAAACCCTCCCTCGACCAAAATTGTGCCGCTAATTTTAGACCTGTCTCTAATCTTCCCTTCATCTCTAAACTCCTCGAACACCTGGTCCACTCTTGTCTTACCCGCTATCTCTCAGATAACTCTCTTCTCGACCCTCTTCAATCTGGCTTCCGCTCTTTACACTCTACTGAAACTGCCCTCACTAAAGTCTCTAATGACCTACTAACAGCTAAATCTAATGGTCACTACTCCATGCTAATGCTCTTGGATCTCTCTGCAGCATTCGATACTATGGATCATCAGCTCCTCACTATGCTCCGCTCCATCGGCCTCAAGGACACCGTTCTCTCTTGGTTCTCCTCCTATCTCTCTGACCGATCCTTCACTGTATGTTTTGCTGGTTCCTCCTCCTCTCACCTTCCCCTTACTGTTGGGGTTCCTCAAGGATCAGTCCTAGGCCCCCTCCTCTTCTCTTTGTATACTGCCCCTATTGGACAAACAATCAGTAGATTTGGGTTCCAGTACCATCTCTATGCTGATGACACCCAATTATACACCTCTTCTCCTGTTATCACGCCGACCTTTTTAGAAAACACCAGTGATTGTCTTACCGCTGTCTCTAACATCATGTCCTCCCTCTATCTGAAACTGAACCTGTCAAAAACTGAATTCCTCGTGTTCTCTCCCTCTACTAACCTACCTTTGCCTGACATTGCCATCTCCGTGTGAGGTTCCACCATTACTCCAAAGCAACATGCCCGCTGCCTTGGGGTCATCCTTGATTCCGAGCTTTCATTCACCCCCCACATCCGATCACTGGCTCGCTCTTCTTATCTGCATCTCAAAAACATTTCTAGAATTCGCCTTTTTCTTACTGTCGACTCTGCAAAAACTCTTACTGTCTCACTTATTCATTAATCGGCCTCCCTCTTACCAAACTCTCCCCGCTCCAATCTGTCCTGAATGCTGCTGCCAGAATCATATTCCTCACCAACCGTTACACCGATGCCTCTACCTTGTGCCAGTCATTACATTGGCTACCCATCCACTCCAGAATCCAGTACAAAACTACTACCCTCATCCACAAAGCACTCCATGGCTCAGCACCACCCTACATCTCCTCTCTGGTCTCAGTCTACCAACCTACCCGTGCACTCCGCTCCGCTAATGACCTCAGGTTAGCATCCTCAATAATAAGAACCTCCCACTCCCGTCTCCAAGACTTTACACGTGCTGCGCCGATTCTTTGGAATGCATTACCTAGGTTAATACGATTAATCCCCAATCCCCACTGTTTTAAGCGTGCCCTAAAAACTAATTTGTTCAGACTGGCCTACCGCCTCAATGCATTAACCTAACCATCCCTGTGTGGCCCATTCAAAAAAAAAAAAAAAAACATAATCAGGTTCCTCGTATCATGTTCTCATACACTTTATGCAGTTAATAGCACTCTGTGTCTGTACTGCCACATACTTAGGCAGTTAACTGGTTCATGCAGCTTTACATGAACACCCGAGCCTTACACTATGGCTGGTCCAAATAACTGAAGCAATTGTTATCATCCACCTCTCGTGTCTCCCCTTTTCCTCATAGTTTGTAAGCTTGCGAGCAGGGCCCTCATTCCTCCTGGTATCTGTTTTGAACTGTGATTTCTGTTATGCTGTAATGTCTATTGTCTGTACAAGTCCCCTCTATAAGTTGTAAAGCGCTGCGGAATATGTTGGCGCTATATAAATAAAAATTATTATTATTATTATTACTATAAGGCATAATCTGACATATTTGTCCACATTGTGTACCTATAACTTGCTGGCAGTTCAGTGTTAATGCCACTGCTAGAAGAAAACTGTAGACATACCGTATTTTCCGGCGTACAAAACGACTTTTTAACCCCTGAAAATCTTCTTAAAAGTCGGGGGTCGTCTTATACGCCGGGTATCGCCTTGTACGCCGGGTGTATATGGTGGGTGGGGGGGAGTGGTCCTGATGACGACGAGGGGGCGTCTCACAGGAAAGTGAGTATCCCCCATTACCTCATCATAGCGCTGCAGCGTGGGGTCTCTGTGCTGGGAGCGGCGGCTGCTGTGCTGTGGGGCGGCGGCTCCTCTTCTGCAGTGTGGGGCCTCTGGTGCTGTGGGGCGGCGGCGGCGTATCTTCATGCAGTCGGGGCTCCTCCGGCATCTCCGTAAAGCTCGGAGGCCCCGCTGGCAGCTCCATCGGTACAATGCGGTGGCCTCCGGGAAAATGGCCGCTGCTCAGATTCAGATCTCGTGTCCCGAGATCTCGGGACGAGATCTGAATCTGAGCATGCGCCGCCCTCAGCGGCCATTTTCCCGGAGGCCACCGCATCGCACCTATTGAGCTGCCTCCGGGAAAATGGCCGCTGCTCAGATTCAGATCTCGTCTCCCGAGATCTCGGGACGAGATCTGAATCTGAGCAGCGGCCATTTTCCCGGAGGCCACCGCATTGTACCGATGGAGCTGCCAGCGGGGCCTCCGGGCTTTACGGAGATGCCGGAGGAGCCCCGACTGCATGAAGATACGCCGCCACCACCGCCCCACAGCACCAGAGGCCCCACACTGCAAAAGAGGAGCCGCCGCCCCACCGCACAGCAGCCGCCGCTCCCAGCACAGAGACCCCACGCTGCAGCGCTATGATGAGGTAATGGGGGATACTCACTTTCCTGTGAGATGCCCCCTCGTCGTCATCAGGACCACTCCCCCCCAAAAAAAAAAGGCACATATTCACCGACCCTATAAGACGACATAGGGTGTATAAGAAGACCCCCGACTTTTAAGAAGATTTTATATTTTAACTGGTAAAGTTGGGGGGTCGTCTTATACGCCCAGTCGTCTTATACGCCGGAAAATACGGTACATGCGCACAAATAAAAGGTATATCATAAAAATATGCTTTTTGTCTATTCCAGTTTACAGGATTTTTGGAACTCCCCCAGCTGCAGTTTTAAAAATAGAAACTGTGGTTTTTGCTCTCCCTCCCCGGGTCCAGCGCTGTGTCTTCGCTTATGCTCATGTCTGTTATTCTCTGTTGCCATGATGTTACGTCCACAGCACTGCAGCCGATCACTGAGATCAGCGGCTTTGAGAGGCTCGGTCTGTAAATTTGGGCAGAGAAACTGAGCTCAGTTGATGGCTTCAGCACTCTTGACGTCACATTAGCATGATCATGGATCCTTTCTACATTTTGTATGGTTCCAACATTGTACTGAGACTTACAAAGAATTTGTATGCTTCTTGGGATGACACATTAGTAGGATATTGCCCCTAAACAGAAAATCTCCCTGACCTGGCTGCTGACAGAGCATAGTATTTTGCTGGGACATATATATATATATATTGTGTGTTGATAGTTCAATAAAGTATTGCCACTCTGTTTTACCCTCACCCTGTGTTGTCTGAGTAGTATTATGTCCACGGGAAAGGAGAGTGGGCATTTATTGGGATGAGCCCTGGTCCATTCGCTCTCGGGCTAGCAGACTAGAGCACCCAGTGAGCCCCAAGTATTCACAGTAACTGTTTGCATAAAGACGTGAAGTAGTGATCACACAGATTACTTTGCAGTTCTCAAACTTTAATAGAGAGTTAAAGTAAAGATGAAAAACTTGACACTTCTAGTGTCGCTTGTAAGAGCTTGGGGACAACAATGTTGTACTTTCCCAATTTGCAGTTTATTTTATATCAGGAAATGAAGCCTAATTATGTAAATACAATTCCAAGTTAGTTGTGCTAAGCTTAAACACCAAAATCAAGTTTGCATTCCCTGAAGGGCTTGAACTTAATACATCATTTTATGGAGAACTTTAGCAGCGTCAGCCTCAGATATCATGTTTGTCATAGTAATCTTGCTATTTCTCTGCAAATATTATCCCTTTATCCCTGCCATAGCTTACCTACAGTGGTTTCATGGAAATAGGAGCTAGCGCTGAGTTGTGTGTGGCTCTAGAGCCAAGTATAATTTTGTATGGTCAGCTCTTCCAAAACCTATAATCGTCAATTGTCATGAACCAATGTGTTTCCATTATCTGAGTGATTGTTGTACAACGAGCTTTGGATAAATGCTCACAGCTATGTTAATAGGAATAAACAATTCATTTTTTATACATTTGGATTAAGTGTAAAACTTGGAAAAAGGTCTGGTTGGGGGAAAGATAAGTGGACTCCCACTCTACCAAGGAATGTTTAGAGCTGACTGATTAAGCTTCTTAAAAGGTGTGTTGCTTGAGGAGTAGGCTGTGCCATGGCATCTGGGCGCAATTATGCCCAGAAGAAATGGTATCAACTATGATGTTGTGTTTGAGGTGCTGGGCACTAGACCAGGGGTCTCATAGTGAGAGACATTGAAAGTGTTTAGTAGCCAGAGGAATAAGGATTTTTTTTCTACTGTGGTGTACTTTTTTTTGTTATGTATAAAGATAATGCAGGTAAAAACCAGTTCTGAATTTAACCCACCATATTACATTAAAACATCTTCCTGTAGGAACTACCTTACAGGTCATGGGAATGCCATGAGCTAATTTGCCTGAGTCAACAGTTGACACTACACGGTACATATAGTCAGATCAGCGTTCAGCATGTTCCTGTCTTGCACATTTTTTCTTCTTTAATTTCGAAGCAGTGTTTTAGTTTAGGTTCAGTTATTTTCTGAAAACCTATTTTCAATCATGCCCCAACATGTCTGGATTTACAAAGTATGTACAGTTGTAAGTTTCACAGCATGTGATGTAAACAGTCATGGCCGAAAGTGTTGGCACCCATGAAATTGTTCTAGAAACTGAAGTATTTCTCTCAGAAGATGTGACGCCAGTACACACAGGATACTGTGAGAAAGGTGGGGTACCCATATAGCCTCATCCTCTCTACTCTTCAAGAGTAGGAGGTCTCATTAATTTATGTCATGATATTTATGTAAGGCCAATTTACGGGAAAATAGATTAACATCTTTCGTCCATATAAAGGGATCAAATTTGGGGGTCGTGTGAATGATAACCCTTTCTTTAGAAGTGCTATTTGTACATCACTCAAATTATATCTTGACAATTGAAGATTTGTAAATCATCATCATTGATTATTCTATCTGAATTTCTCAATATCATTTATTCACTTAAAAAGGAAAGGGTTGTCTGGTGGCACCTGTCAAAGGTAGATAAGGTGTCATTATCATTGGTGTTAATGGTAATGTCACCTTAGCAGACATTTGCAGTATACTTGATGTCCCTGTTGGTATCATATGCCCAAACAGGGTAGGTATTGTTGATTGCACTATTTCTGCTACATGTGTAGCAGCTTCTATTCTTATAGTGGCTAGTGTGGATGAGAAAATAGATGAAGAGGACTCCAAGAAACTATTTTGATTTATTTTCAAATAAGATTGTCAGATAAGATTGTCCTCCCCATGATTTGGAGAAGGACAATTTCCTTTGTTTCTGATTCTTTTTATACCCACTTTTTCTTTTAGTTCATGTTCTAGTATCCAATCTATGGAACTATCGGATTCGGACTGATCAGTACCTGAGATATCTGTGAACCTCAATATTCTTTGTCTTTGACCACTTAATTTAGTTTTGTAAACCCATTTCAAAATCTCTCAGATCCCATACGAATTTACGATGTTTCCTTTCTTTTTTTCAAGAATTACAAATTTATCTGTAGTTTCGATTCATGATTTGCAAAATTGGGCTGTATAACTTGTTGTTGTTTTTCATTTATATATTTCTCCAACTGAGACAAGCAGACTAATTGGATGACCTCTGATGGTAAGGTTACAGGCAAGTCTTTAAAATGTCTGGCTGTCAGGCAGCCAGCTCATTACAGCCTGATGATGCTGCATGGCGAAACATATTGTGGAGGCTAATGGCTGTTAAATTTTAACAACATATAAAAAATGTTGAATACAGTGATCTGAATAGGCGGCCACTCCTGTAGTGGGTTTTACAGTAATCAATGAATAGAATGACTTAGAGTGGCCAGAAAATACCCACCATTATAAAAACTGCACCCATCAAACTGCTCAAACCCATATCCAAGAAGTTTGTTTAATGTGAAGCACCTAAAAGGTTAATAAAGTATTGTAGAAGGAAAACATGAACATTTAAATTTTTCCCACAAAAATGTTAATTTTGCCCTAAATTTTCATTTTTACAAGGGTAACAGGAGAAAATGAACCATAAAATGTGTTGTGCAATTTCTCCTGAGTACACCAATATCACATATGTGGTGGAAAACTGTTTGGGTGCAGGCAGAGCTCAGAAGGGAAGGAGCGCCATTTGAATTTTGGAGTTCAAAAGATAGCAGACCCCGTGTCATATTTGCAGAGCCCCTGATGTGCCTAATAATTGGAAACCCCCCTCGAGTGACCCAATTTTGTAAACTATACAACTCCCAGAATTTATCTAGATGTGTGGTGAGTACAAACTCCAGGTGCTTCACAAAATTTTATAATGTTCAGCCGAGAAAACAAAAAAGCTTTTTTTTCTCACAAATATGTTATTTTAGCCCTAAATTTTGTATTTTCACAAGGGTAACAGGAGAAATTGCACCATACAATTTGTTGTGCAATTCCTCCTGAGTACACCGATACCCCATATGTGGTGGACAACTATAGTTTAAGTGCATGGAAGGGAAGAAGCGACATTTGAATTTTGGAGCGCAAAATTGTCTGCAATAGATATCTGATGTCATGTTGCATTTAAAGAGCCCCTGATGTGCCTAAACAGTGGAAACCCCCTCAAATGACCCCAAATTGGACACATCAAGGAATTTATCTAGATGTGTGATGAGCACCTTGAACCCCAGGTACTTCACGGAATTTTATAATGTTGAGCTGAAAAAATAATAATATTTAAAAAAAAAACGTTGTATAAGTCCCAAATTTTGTTATTTCGCAAGGGTGACAGGGAAAAATGCACAAAACAGTTAGTTGTGCAGTTTCCCTTGGGTACGCCAATACCTAATATGTGGAGGAAAACTGCTGTTTGGGCACATGACAGGGCTCGAAAGGGAAAGAGCGCCATTTGACTTATGGAACACAAAACTGTCTGGAATCATTAGCGGACGCATGTTGCATTTGAATAGCCCCTGATGTGCCTAAACAGTGGAGACTCCACGTAACTAACATCATTTTAAAAACTAGACACCTCAAGGATTTCTTATAGACGTGTCTTGAGCACTTTGAGCCCCTAGGCACTTCACAGAACTTTACAACGTTGAGCTGAGAAAATAAAAAATCATTTTTCCCTCAAAAATGTTGATTACTCCAAATTTTGCATTTTCACAAAGATAACAGGAGAAAATGCACAATACAATTCGTTGTGCAATTTCTCCTGAGAACGCCGATACCCATATATGGTCAAAAACTACTTTTATGTAATTTCTCATTATTACATATAACTTAATTTACGAACATCAATGCTTACCAACATCTGGTGAGAAATTCAAGTCAATAGCACCTTTAGAAATATACTGTATTTTTCAAACTATAAGATGCACTTTTTTCCTCCAAAATTCATCTTCTTTAACCCCTTTCCAACGTTGGGCATAATAATACGCCCACATCAGAATCCCTCCCTTGGATGTGGGCTCCGGCGCTGAGCAAACATCTTTCCCGCACATGTCAGCTGTTTTGATCAATGCCTGACAGCCGCATTTAACTCGCATTTACCGTAAATGCAGTGGAAATACCGCCCATCAGTGACCCTGTCACGTGATCACGGGTCACCGATGGGTCAGCATGAGAACCAGAGGTCTGAAGCAGACGTCTATGGTTGTCATTGACAGATTGCTATGAGTGCCGCCCGGTGTTCATAGCAAATGAATATTTAAAAATATATAAAAGTTCAAATCACCCCCCTTTCGCCCCATTCAAAGTAAATTTAAAAAAATCAAGTATACACTGTGTTCCAAATTATTATGCAAATAATATTTCCTCATATTTTCTCTAAATTGCCTATCTGAATTGCAGTCATTGTTATTTACCAGTCATCTACTATTCTAGTATAATTGCAGTGTTTTGGAACAAACTGCCTATGAAAACAGTATCTTTTTAAAAAAAATAAACACTCAAAATGCATGTTCCAAATTATTATGCACAGCAGAGTTTTCAACCTTTTTTTTATTTTGAACAAAAAAATGGTCAATAGTGAAGTTCTAAGCATTATCAGCGTATTACAAAATGAAATCAAACAGTTTTCAAGTGAAAACTTTATTCTAGGTGATGTTACATTTGCACATAGGACCCCTTGTTCGAAAGAAGCTTCTGAACTCTCTCGTCCATTGAATTTGTCAGTTTTTGGATGGTTTCTGCTTCAATTGTTTTGCATGTAGACAGAATACCCTCCCAGAGCTGTTGCTTAGATGTGAACTGCCTCCCGCCATCATAGACACTTCTTTTGATGATGCTCCAGAGGTTCTCAATGGGGTTGAGGTCAGGGGAAGATGGTGGCCACACCATAAGTTTGTCCTCTTTTATGCCCATAGCAGCCAGAGATGCAGATGTATTTTTTGCAGCATGAGACGGTGCATTATCATGCATGAAAATGATCTTGCTGCGGAAAGCACGGTTCTTCCTCTTGAACATGGCAGGAAGTGTTGTTTTAGAAACTCCACATAGATTATGGAGTTCATCTTTACCCCTTCAGGGATCATAAAGGGTCCGACAATCTCTCTCCCCATGATTCCAGCCCAAAACATTACGCCACCTCCTCCTTGTTGGCGCCTTAGCTGTGTTTTCATGGGGTGTCCATCAACCAGCCATCCTCCACTCCATCCATCTGGACCATCGAGCGTTACACAGCACTCATCGGTGAACAAAACAGTTTGGAAGTCAGTCTTCATGTATCGTTTGGCCTACTGGAGCCGTTTCCGCTTGTGTGCAGTGGATAGAGGTGGTCAACAGGATGGCTTGCGCACCTCTGAAGGACCCTGCATCTTGTTGTTCTGGGGACGTTGGAGGCACCAGCAGCTTCAAAAACTTGTCTGCTGCTATGACAAGGCATTTTTGCAGCTGCTCTTTTAACCTTACGCAATTGCCTGTTGGAAAGAGTCCTCAATTTTTCCTTATCAGCACGCACACGTGTGTGCTGGGAATCAGCTACATACTTCTTGATTGTGCGAAGATCACGATGAAGTGTCTTGGCAATGTTGATTGTAGTCATGCCTTGACCTAAATACTCCACAATTTGTTGCTTCTCAGCAGCCAACACATCCTTTTTCTTTAACATTTTGGCGAAAAATGTAGTCTGCTTAATAATGTGGAACAGCCTTCTTAAGTAGTTTTGCCTTTGTTTGGACACACCTGCCAAACTAATGTGCACAGGTATCTGCAATTGCTTTCAGTGATATAAAGAGCCCTGACACACATCACCATCAATGAGTTTAAATGACAAACAAAAAAATTCTAACCTCATCACTCCTAAACTCTTTGTGCATAATAATTTGGAACACAGTGTACACAAATTTGGTATTGCCACATTCAGAATGGCCCGATCTATCAATAAAAAAAAGAACCTAGACATGTTTGGTCTCTATGAACTTGTAATGACCTGAAGAATCATAAAGGCAGGTCAGTTTTAGCAGGTAGTGAACATGGTATAAAAAAAAAAACTATTGTGGAATTGCACTTTTTTTGCAATTTCACCGCACTTGGAATTATTTTCCTGTTTTACAGTGTAAGATATGTTAAAACCAGTGGTGTTGTTAAAAAGAACAATTTTCCCGCAAAAAAAAAGCCCTTATATGGCCATTTTGACTGCAAAATAAAAAAGTTATGGCTCTGGGAAGAGGGGGAGCAAAAAACAAAAATACCTCCTATCATGAAGGGGTTAATAGCGGGCGCACTGTTAGCCGCAGCCACCGGACGATTGCGTGTGCTCACTATTAAAGAGAATGAATATTCACTACTGACGCCCATGGAAGTGGAGAGCAGTGAGTACTTATTCTCTTTAGTAGCGGGCCACTCGTGATTGTTCAGCCACTATGGCTAACAGTGTGCCCTCTATTAAAGAAGATGAATATTCACTACTCCACACGCCCATAGTCCCAGGCATGGGGAGCAGCGAGTATTCTGGCAGCTGTCCTCGGCTTGTAAACAACACATGACATCACTGCCATGCGCTGCTTACCAACTGAAATCAGTTGCTGGCATCAGAACAGGACGTTACAAGGGAATGGAGGAAAACACCTCCCTCGCCGGTGGGGGAAGGGGAGCAGCGGAAGGAGCCGGCGGCTGTGGCTGTAACTGTGCAGCTGCTAAAGAGAAATGAATATTCATTTCTCTTATAGCGCACAGTGACCGCTGCAGCCTCCGGCTTCCAGAAGACATCATACTTACCCTCCTCCGAGCCGTCGCAGCACCTCATTGGTCCCTTGCGCCTGCAGCTCTTCCTGTGCTGAGTGATTACGTGGAGTGCATATTCATTACCTCAATGAGCGGTGCCACTTGATCTCTCGGCACAGGAAGAGCTGCAGGTGCTAGGACCAACGAAATGCAGGGCACGGAGGAGGGTGAGTATGATGGGGCTTTTTTTGGAATAGGAAACCGGGACAGGGAGCTGCGCATACAATGACGGGATGGGGGGAACCATGCATACAACGATGGGATGGGAGAGCCATGCATACAACAACGGGACCGGGGGAGCCATGCATACAACGATGAGATGGGGGAGCCACGCATACCAGAACAGGACGGGGGTGAGCCATGCATACCAGGACAGGACGGGGGTGAGCCATGCATACCAGGATAGGATGGGGGTGAGCCATGCATACCAGGACGGGGGTGAGCCATGCATACCAGGACAGGACGGGGGTGAGCCATGCATACCAGGACGGGGGTGAGCCATGCGTACCAGGACAGGACGGGTGTGAGCCATGCATGCCAGGAGAGGACAGGGTGAGCCATGCATACCAGGACGGGGGTGAGCCATGCATACCAGGACAGGATGGGGGTGAGCCATGCATACCAGGACAGGACGGGGGTGAGCCATGCATACCAGGACAGGACGGGGTTGAGCCATGCATACCAGGACAGGACGGGGGTGAGCCATGCATACCAGGACAGGACGGGGTGAGCCATGAATGCCAGGAAAGGACGGGGGTGAGCAATGCATGCCAGGACAGGACGGAGGAGACACGCATACCAGGACAGGAAGGGGGAGACACGCATACCAGGACAGAACAGGGGAGCCACGCATAGCAGGACGGCGATAGGGAGAGCCGAGCATAGCAGGACAGGGATGAGGGGACAATGCATACCCGGCTTATACTCGAGTCAATAAGCTTACCCAGTTTTCCCTGGCAAAATTAGGTGCCTCGGCTTATACTCGGGTCAGCTTATATTCGAGTATATACGGTATATTCTCGCATCAAGGATATCAGGAATTTTAAGTAACGGACAGCCCTTAATGACAATACTGTAGAAAAATGTAACCTTATTTGGTCATGTTGTAATTTCTTTGGGGCCATGTTAAATATATGACCTCTTTGAAATGGATATAACTAGGTCACAACATTCTATATCATATCCCCCTTTTCCTTTTGTATGAGTCTGTGTTTGTTCGTTTGTGAGCTTTTACACTTTATATACTTAAAAATATTTCACTGAAAGTTAAATTATTATAGAATAATATTGGTTTACTGACTATAAATGATAGTGAAAAATTTAAAATGACTAGTGATGAGCGAATATACTCGTTACTCGAGATTTCTCCAGCATGATCGGGTGTCCTCCGAGTATTTTTTAGTGCTCAGAGATTTATTTTTTCTTGCTGCAGCTGAATGATTTACATCTCTTAGCCAGCATAAGTACATGTGGGGATTCCCTAGCAACCAGGCAACCCCCACATGTACTTTTGCTGGCTATCAGATGTAAATCATTCAGCTGCGGCAAGAAAAACTAAATCTCCGAGCACTAAAAAATACTCGGAGGACCCCCGAGCGTGCTCGAGAAATCTCGAGTAACGAGTATATTTGCTCATCACTAAAAATGACTTAAAAAATATATTTTTTTCCTGCAAAAATTGAAAAATTGATTTAAATAAAAATTACAATAAGAAAAAAATAATGAACACGGTCACTGTATGATAATTAGCAGGAGAAAATCTGATCTTGGCAAAACTTATTTTAGCGCAGTGATGAACTAAGAGAAAACACGTCTGCCTAAATAGCTTCTTTTTTGCTTTTCATCAAAAATTTTATACCTAAAAATTAAATATTAACATAAATATCATAGTGTATGTAGAAACTACAAACAACCAATGTTTATAACATTTGTCTAATGCTAAAAAAATAAATAAGTTGTATGTTACTTGGCTTTGTCCTGAAGGGGTTATAAAAGATCATTCATTTATTCACAATTTAATACGACAAACTGAATCAGATATTTTCAATACTTATTTTATATCTAAATCTGTTTATTGCTTATTTCTGTTAAATAAGTATTTTCGTCCTAAAACTCTGCACGGTTAGATATCCAGTAACTAAATATAATAACGGTGATTGCCGACACTTACGATGCATTAGCGGCACTGCGCTGATTTAGACTTGACATTGAAATATTACTCTCTGGCAAATATGGTCTAACTACTCCAATAAAAGGAAGGTCGAAACAGAAGCATTTTTATGACATGAATAATACCTGAGCTGATTTTTATTTGGTTGGAGGCAATATATGTTTTTAATCTTTATCTATTAAGCCGCTCATTTATCTCAACTACTTTTTACTTCTTTTTTTTTTGTAAGCAACTACGCTGCTCTCGTTTTTTTTTCATCCGTAGATTTAATATTGTCATGAATAAATCTAAATTGTTTGCTTCTTTATTTCAAATTCCTGGAGCAGTGTAAGAGCCTAGAGAGGTTTGAAGTGACAGGATTACAAGCAGTCTTTTGCATACACGGCCTTCGGGGGAGAGCAGCTACCTTGCATCTAATAAGCCAGAAAGTGAATTCGTTGAATAACGAATTAAGTGGCGTAAGTTGTGATAACAAGAAGCAAATGTAACTTCAGACAAATGGTATTTGCTTTATGTGGGGTTATCGGAGAGAGCTGGTACTCTGCCAAAGGGGACTGGAGAGAAAAAAAAAGTAGGGCTTGTTCCTGAACAAGGACTGCAATGATCCAGCGTTTTCGAAGAGCCTTTGTGCGCCTCTATCAAACCGTTTGTCTCCAGTAGGGGGATAACTTAGATTCTTTTAGGCAATTGAGCTTATTTGTAATGAACATTCCTTGTGAGTTATAGATGGGTCACCCGGCAATTAAATAGAGATGTCTAATTGGTTAATCCATATTAGGGTCAGCAGCTGGTAACAGAATAAAAGCTCATGGCGCCCGACGTGCACATTTCAGAGCTAAATTGAATTATTAATCTACTCTTTGCTTCCCGGTATCTTCACAGGGACTCCTAAACTGCCATGCTGAATAAAACAGAACTACTGCTTTACATTTTCATTATCATGAATTATACTTTAAATTGCAAATGTTCTCATGTTTAGCTTGCGCTGCATATCTCAACCTGCAAATTATTTGCACCGCTAATGTATCTCATGTGTTTGTTTGTGTTTTAGTTGCCTACCGCAGAGAAAAAAAAAATACAAATAAAATTTACATTCAAAATTGAGTATTATTTTTGTTGAGTTATGGCACTAAATAGAGCTTGCAGTATTAGCGAGCAAATATTTGTTCGTTGCCACATAATTTAAGAGGTTGCTCATTACAGTCTAATGTGAATAATGCACTGTGATCTGCTATAAAAAAAAAAAAAACATTATTGCAAGGTGACAAGAAGTCCCTAATAGACCTCCATGTATAGGGCATGATAATAGTTTCCCGTTGTTTTCCATATTTAATTTTTTAAAAAAAGCCATTACTAGGCTAGCAGCATTTTTAACCCCTTAGTGATCGCCAATACTACTAAAAACTGACCTGAGATACAGTGAAGGAAATAAGTATTTGATGCCTTGCTGATTTTGTAAGTTTGCCCACTGACAAAGACATGAACAGTCTATAATTTTAAGGGTAGGATAATTTTAACATTGAGAAAGAATATCCAAAATAAAATCCAGAAAATCACATTGTATAAATTATATAAATTTATTTGCATTTTGTAGTGAGAAATAAGTATTTGATCCCCTACCAACCATTAAGTGTTCTGGCTCCTACAGACCAGTTAGACGCTCTTAATTTGTTACCTGCATTAACCCCTTTCTGGCCTAGGACGGGATAGTACGTCCGAGGTCAGATACCCCGCTTTGATGCAGGGCTCCAGCGGTGAGCCCGAATCAAAGCCGGGACATGTCAGCTTTTTTGAACAGCTGACATGTGCCCGCAATAACGGCGGGTGAAATCGCGATTCACCCGCCGCTATTAACTAGTTAAATGCCGCTGTCAAACGCTAACAGCGGCATTTAACCGGTGCTTCCGTCCATACGGCCGGAAATGAGCGCATCGCCGACCCCCATCACATGATCGGGGGTCAGCGATGCTTCTGCATAGTAACCATAGAGGTCCTTGAGACCTCTATGGTTACTGATGCCGGCCTGCTGTGAGTGCCACCCTGTGGTCGGCGCTCATAGCACACCTACAATTCAGCTACATAGCAGCGATCTGATGATCACTGCTATGTAGCAGAGGCGATCAAGTTGTGCCAGCTTCTAGCCTCCTATGGTGGCTATTGAAGCATGGCAAAAGTAAAAAAAAAAAAGTTAAAAAAATATGAAAAAAATAAAATATATAAAAGTTTAAATCACCCCCCTTTTTGCCCCATTTAAAATAAATCAATAAAAAAAAAAAAACACCTACACATATTTGGTACCACCGCGTTCAGAATTGCCCGATCTATCAATAAAAAAAGGATTAACCTGATTGCCAAATGGCGTAAAGAGAAAAAAATTTGAAACGCCAGAATTACATTTTTGGTCGCTGTGACATTGCATTAAAATGCAAAAACGAGCGATCAAAAGAACGTATCTGCACCAAAATGGTATCATTAAAAACGCCAGCTTGGCACGCAAAAAATAAGCCCTCAACCGACCCCAGATCATGAAAAATGGAGACGCTATGGGTATCGGAAAATGGCACAATTTTTTTTTTTTTTTTTTTTTTTTTTTAAAGCAAAGTTTGGAATTTTTTTTCACCACTCAGATAAGAAATAACCTAGACATGTTAGGTGTTTATGAACTCGTAATGACCTGGAGAATCATAATGGCATGTCAGTTTTAGTATTTAGTGAACCTAGCAAAAAAGCCAAACAAAAACAAGTGTGGGATTGCACTTTTTTTGCAATTTCACCGCGCTTGGAATTTTTTTCCCGTTTTCTAGTACACGACATGCTAAAACCAATGATGTTGTTCAAAGGTACAACTTGTTTCACAAAAAATAAGCCCTCACCTGGCCATATTGACGGAAACATAAAAAAGTTATGGCTCTGGGAAGGAGGGGAGCGAAAAACAAACACGGAAAAACGGAAAATCCCAAGGTCATGAAGGGGTTAAAGACATCTGTCTTACATAGTCACCTTTATAAAAGATTCCTATCCACAGACTCAATTACCGTATATACTCGAGTATAAGCTGAGATTTTCAGCCCCCTTTTTTTGGGCTGAAAGTGACCCTCTCAGCTTATACTCGAGTCAGTGTCGGTGTGGGGTCGGCGGGTGAGCGGCGGCTGTGATATACTCACCTGTTCCTGGTGCGGTCCCTGCATGTCCGATGATCTCCGGGCCACTCTTCCTGTGTTCAGCGGTCACGTGGTACCGCTCATTACAGTAATGAATATGCACGCATATTCATTACTGTAATGAGCGGTACCAGTGACCGCTGAACACAGGAAGATGCCGCCGGCTCCCGGAGACCATCTGACAGTGAGACGCTGCCAGGGACCACGTCGGGAGCAGGTGAGTATATCAGGGGAGGGGGAGCATTGCGTGATAGTCACCTTCCTCGTTCCATCGCTGCGCGCTGCTCTGTCTTCCGTCCTCTGGCTGTGATTGTTCAGGTCAGAAGGCGCGATGACGCAATCAGTGTGCGCGCCGCCCTCTGCCTGAACATTCAGTGCGGAGCATGGAAGACAGAGCACCACGCAGCGGTGGAATGTGGAAGGTGACTATCGCAAGTGCCGGGGGCCTGAGCGAAGAGAGGTATGTGATTTTTTTATTTTAATCGCAGCAACAGCAAATGGGGAAGATGTATGGAGCATCTTATGGGGTATAATGTATGGAGCATCTTATGGGGCATATATGAGGAGAATCTCATGGGGCCCCTAATGTGTGGAGCATCTCATGGGGCCCCTAATGTGTGGAGCATCTCATGGGGCCCCTAATGTGTGGAGCATCTCATGGGGCCCCTAATGTGTGGAGCATCTCATGGGGCCCCTAATGTGTGGAGCATCTCATGGGGCCACAATGTATGGAGCATCGTATGGGGCCACAATGTATGGAGCATCGTATGGGGCCATAATGTGTGGAGCATCTTATGGGGCCATAATGTATGGAGCATCTCATGGGGCCATAATGTGTGGATCATCTTATGGGGCCATAATTCAGACGTAGGCCAGAACGTGAGCCGGAATGCAATGTGAAAGTTCTCTAACATATATAATGTAATATGTAATATAGGTTAAATGATTATCTAGATCTATGGTGAAATAAACCAGATCTCACTACTCAGGTTCTTGTATTTGTAGTAAATTCATTGAGTATATGTAGAAAATAAGATATGAGAAAAAGAAAGACAGAAACAGCGCAGCTTCATTATTAAGGACATGTCACACATTGCTCTTTATTATTATGTATGGGCCCATTAAATCATGATGGATACAGGTTTGATTCCCATTAAGGAGGCACAAATACCAGTACATCCCTAATAGTCACATAGGAGAGGATGTGAAGTGAGCTGCTGGCACCTGAACCATGACAGATCTGACTTACAGCTAAGTACAAATGAGATCGAAAAGCCAAGAATTTCACAGAGAAGTGAACAAGAGTATCCTCAAAGTAACCAGGATTTAAGGCTTTACACAAAAAAGGTCCTGACTATCACGAAGAAACAAACATATCCGAGACTTACAGAGACACTGCGAGCAAGACTGAGTAACGGGTGCAGTCACAAGTGATGAAGCGTCCAGGAGACGGCCCAAATAATCACTGCAGAGAAGATGGATGATGTTCTAGATATTCTTGCTGTATTCAAATATTTTGGTATTTTTTTTTATATAGAGCAAAAAATAAATTGTGGAACCACATTAGCCTTAAAAATTCCATGTAAATAACTTTCCTCCAAGGAATTATAGAATATTTTTGTTCAAAAAAGTTTACTTTTTTTCTATACACTGTGCTGAATACATTTATTAGCAGCACTTATTCCCAGTTTATTTTATTGTAAGGAAGATGTAAAGCTGAATTCTGTGACATTTCGGACGGTTCTGATCATTTTCCCATAGATCCAGCAGGCTGTCTCTTTTATATCTACAGAGGCTAATGGCCTCTTCACAATCCAATTGTTCTGTCTAGGAAAGAATTTGCTTACTGCATTGGAGGTGGATGTAGGACCTCTTATCTCTTGGCTCCTGTGCGGCTGCACAGGTAACACCAATGATATATCCGCTGTACAACCTCGCCTACAGCACTGACTGGCAGTTTGTGTGCACTGTGCATAGGCAGAAAGCTGCCAAACAGTTTTGGGGGCGAAGTTATGCAGAGCTTATGAATATGAAGGGTAACATTGCTGCAGGTTTACTAGTCTTCTAGTGATAATCAACACTACAGCAAGGAGCCTAGTAAATGACACATCACTGGAATCAGGTTCTATTCCTCTACATTATGCTGTTCAAAAATTAGGTGGCAAAATCCTTGTGTCAGATTATATTTACCTATTATGGGGTACGGTAAAGACTAGTGATGAGTGAACGTGCTCGGATAAGGTGTTATCCGAGCATGCTTGAGTGCTAATCGAGTGTCTTCGGAATGCTCAAAAAATATGTTTGAATCAGAGCGACTGTTTGACAGCCTCAACACATGCAGAGATTGCCTGTTTGTTAGACAATCCATGCATGTGTTGCAACTGTCGATCAGCCGCGAGACATGGACCCGTGGGGACTCGAATAGATTATTTGATCACACCAAACATACTCGGATAGCAAACGAGCATGCTTAGATAACACCTTATACCAGAGCAGGTTCGCTCATCACTAGTAAAGACTCATTTCAGCTTTTTGAAACTTGCTATGCCTTTCCAGTTACATTCTTTATTCCTCTACCCGGTCTGTAGTAGGACCTTCTGGCCACACCATGGCATAGAGGGGGTAAGCATTATAAAGTTTATCATCATTGCGAAAACAGCTCACACCTCAGCAGCCAATCCAGACACAAACGGACTGGACTTCATTTCCAAGTGGTTGAGTGGGTCACAGACAGCCTGTTTTATTTTCTGCATTCAGCGTAGGCATAATTCAAAAACGAAGTCCTTGGCAAGTCTCTCGGTCACCTCCATAACCCTGATTCACATGCATACCTCTCAACCTCTGAACCAAGCGCACATGCCATCAATCACCTCTCTCATCATAAAGGGAAAATCCAGTTTATTTTTCAAGTAAATACAAAATGCAGCTGTTAAAATGATTTAAACTGCAAAATTACATTGAACTTTTAAACTCCACAGGTTTCTCAAGTACAAATCATTTTGCAAGGGGGATTGTCGACTGCAGACTTTTAAAGAGCAGCTTCATATGACTACATAACATACTTCCCAGCCCCTCTAACCCTTTTTACAATCAATAGTCATTATACATTCAGGTATATTTATTTCAATATTGCTTAGGATTAAGCTTCATTTCAACCTAATTTAGGAGAAGGAATAACATATCGGAGGTTAATCAAGAAAATACAAATCAGGAGCGGCCATTAATAAACGGTAGGAGCGAGTTATTGCGACTACTACGTAGCAATGTACCTCTAAGCCGGCAGCTCCTGATTACTTCACTGCCATATTATTGCCAGGCATATTAATGGGACTGAGACATGCATCATTATCTTGTACTCCATATACCAAAGCCCTAAGGCCATCACCGGGACACATGTATTAGGGTATATGTAGCAATGCGCCTGACTCGCAGGATGTAGGTTTATGTGATCTATACACTTATTGGATATCAATAGGAAAAGTGAAGTAAAAAGAATTCTTTGCTTTCTGTCCTGTAACGACAAAAGTACACTGTACAAAATGTCATGCTTATGTCATAAAAAAAATGCAATATATACAAATCTTAGGGTATGTGCACATGAAAAGTAATGAGTGCAGAAATTTCTGCATCTCTTGGCAGGGAAAACGCACCGGCAAAAATGAACATTTTTTACTTGCGTTTTTGGTGCAGATTTTCCCCACTGATTAGTATGGGTATAATCTGCAGCAAAAATTACAAAAGAACTGACATCCTGAAGATTTATATCTGCAAGGAAAAAATAAGCAACCTCAGTCATTTTGCTGGCATCGGGGAACCCTTCAGATTTTGTGAAAAAATCTGCACTGAAAAAAATGCAGCAGAAACACAAAGTGTGCGCGCAGCCTTACTGTGTATCTGCCAGAAGGCGGGCTTTGGTTCAGGGGAGGAGGAGGGTTTACATATTTTTTTTAATGGGTTGTTCCTTCTCAGATAAGGGTGCTCTGGGTGTAGTTTGTTAAAAGATGTCAAACTTTCCTGTACTTACCTTCCCGGGTCCACCAGTGAGTGTCGCTTGCTGCTCCCAGTGAGCTCAGTGGCTATAATGGGGGTGCTCCATCTACACTGGCAGAGCCGCTGAGGTCACTAATTGGCTGCGGCACTGTCATCATGCCGTCAGCACCGCAGCCAATTCCAGACACCAGGAGCAGGAGTGGAGGGTCGAGAAATATCGGTATACCACATATTACCAGCGTATTTTATTTCATGCTCCTAAGGTGTGGACCCTAATAAGATGAAATGTGCAGCTATGAATTAAGCAGTGGTTTCATACTTGCTATAAGTTTAACAGGAAAACAGTGAAAATACAGATGTTTCCTCTCATGCAGATATAAGTGTTTCTCACTAAATTAGAATATCATCGAAAAGTAAATTTATTTCAGTTCTTCAATACAAAAAGTGAAACTCATATATTATATAGAGTCCTTACAAACAGAGTGATCTATTTTAAGTGTTTATTTCTGTTAATGTTGATGATTACGGCTTACAGCCAATGACAACCCAAAAGTCATTATCTCAGTAAATTAACAAAAAAAACCTGCAAAGGCTTCCTAATCATATAAAATGGTCCCTTAGTCAGTTTCAGCAGGCTCCACAATCATGGGGAAGACTGCTGACTTGACAAATGTCCAGAAGGCAGTTATTCACACACTCCACAAGGAGTATAAGCCACAAAAGGTCATTGCTAAAGAAGCTGGCTGGTCAGAGTGCTGTATCCAAGCATATTAATGGAAATATGAGTGGAAGGAAAAAAGTGTGGTAGAAAAAGGTGCACAAGCAGCCGGGATAACTGCAGCCTTGAAAGGATTGTTAGGAAAAGGACATTCAAAAATTTGGGGGATATTCACAAGGAGTGGGCTGCTGCTGGAGTCATTGCTTCAAGAGCCACCACACACAGACGTATCCAGGACATGGGCTACAAGTGTCGCATTCCTTGTGTCCAGCCACTCATGACCAATAGACAATGCCAGAAACGTCTTACCTGAGCCAAGGAGAAAAAGAACTGGAGTGTTGTTCAGTGGTCCAAGGTGTTGTTTTCAGATTAAAGAAAATTTAGCATTTCATTTGGAAATCAAGGTCAGAGTCTGGAGGAAGAGTGGAGAGGCCACAATCCAGGCTGCTTGAGGTCTAGTGGGACGTTTCCACTATCAGTGATGGTTTGGGGAGCTGTTGTCAATTCTGTTCTTGGGCTCCCTCCGGTGGTTATAAGTGGTAGCGCTGCTGTCTGTCCTTCACAGCAATTATCAGGTGTGTCCACTCTGGACTGGGCTATTTAGTCTGGCCTCACCCTTTAGTCAGTGCCAGTTGTCCATTGTATTCTGGAGGATTCACATCCCTTCATGGTTTCTCCTGCTTCCTGGTCTTTTCACCAAGATAGGTTCTGCTTGTTTTGCAGCCCACATGTTGTGGGCCTCATTGTTCAGTGCATTTCATGTTTTTTCTTGTCCAGCTTAATCTGTGTAAGGATTTATGCAGTCAAGCTGGAATCTCTGGAGAGGCAGATATACCCTTCATATCTTTAGTTAGATGTGGAGTTTTTTTGTATTTTCTGTGGTGGATATTTCCTAGTATTTTAATACTGACCGCATAGTTCTCTGTCCTATCTTTCCTATTTAGCTAGATTAGCCTCCTTTGCTAAATCCTGTTTTCAGCCTGTGTATGTTTTTTCCTCTCCTCTCACAGTCAATATTTGTGGGGGGGCTGCCTATCCTTTGGGAATTTTCTCTGAGGCGAGATAGTTTTCCCTTTTCTATCTATAGGGTTAATTAGTCCTCCAGCTGTGTCGAGGTGTCTAGGATCAGTAGGTACATCCCACGGCTACTTCTAGTTGCGGTGTTAAGTTCAGGGTCCGCGGTCAGTATAGATACCACCTTCTCCAGAGTACGTCCAATGCTACTCCTGGGCCACCAGAAGATAACAGGGAGCCATGTCATCTGCCGGTGTAGGTCCACTGTGTTTTATCAAGACCAAAGTCAGCACAGCCATCTACCAGGAAATTTTAGAGCACTTAATGCTTCCCTCTGCCGACAAGCTTTTTGGAGATGGAAACTTCATTCTCCTGCAGGACTTGGTTTATAAGCAACAGTATCACTGTGCTTGATTGGCCAGCAAAATCGCCTGACCTTAACCCCATAGAGAATCTATGGAGTATTGTCAAGAGGAAGATGAGAGCCACCAGACCCAACAATGCAGACGAGCTGAAAGTTGCTATCAAAGCAACCTGGGTTTCCATAACATGTCAGCAGTGCCACAGGCTGATTGCCTCCATGCCACACCGCATTGATGCAGTAATTAATGCAAAAGGATCCACGACCAAGTATTGAATGCATTTACTGAATATACCTTTCAGTAGGCCAACATTTCAGATTTTAAAATCATTTTTCAAGCTGGTGTTATAAAGTATTCTAATTTACTGAGATAACGACTTTTGGGTTTTCATTGGCTGTAAGCCATAATCATCAACATTAAAATAAATAAACACTTGGAATAGATCACTCTGTTTGTAATGATTCTATATAATATAGGAGTTTCACTTTTTGTATTGAACAACTGAAATAAATTAACTTTTTGATGATATTCTAATTTAGTGAGAAGCACCTGTACTTCTCAGAGATAAAAATTTTTAAGTGAGTGTAGAGTTTCTGAACAGTTATTGACAGTTTAATAGACAGGTACAGGGAAATAAATAACAAATTAAGAGACATTATGATTTTTACAAGATATTTGTATCTTAATTGTGACTTCAATGAGGAAGACAATAACTTCCCTCAATTGAATATTAATTAATATCGATATAAAAACATACATCGAAAGAGAAAATACAAATTTTTCATAATACTAGGCAGCCACCCCACAGATGTTTGGCGGGTTAGTAAGTGGCCTGTTTTCAGTATTTTACACCTATGCTGCCCCTGCCTTTATATCTTGGGGACCCACTGCATCCTGTTTTTTGTAGTTGATGATGAGGTTTGCGCACGTCAGGAGGAATTTTGGTCCACTCCTCTTTGCAGATAATTTCTAAATCATTAAAGGGAACCTGTCACCCCCAAAATCGATGGTGAGGTAAGCTCACCGTCATCAGGGGCTTATCTACAGCATTCTGTAATGCTGTAGATAAGCCCCCGATGTTACCTGAAAGAGGAGAAAAAGAGGTTAAAATATACTCACCTGGGCGGTCCCGCTGCAGTCCGCGGTCAAATGGGTGTCTCTCAGGTCCGCTCCGGCGCCTCCTATCTTCATTCTATGACGTCCTCTTCTGGTTTCCGCGCCACGGCTTCGGTGCACTTTGTCTGCCCTGTTGAGGGCAGAGCAAAGTACTGCAGTGCGCAAGCGCCGGGCCTCTCTGACCTTACCGGCGCCTGCGCACTGCAGTACTTTGCTCTGCCCTCGATAGGGCAGACAAAGTACGTCTGCGCCGGCGCAGCGGCGTGAAGACCAGAAGAGGACGTCATGGAATGAAGATGGGAGGCGCTGTACCGGACCTGAGACACCCATCGGAGCGGGACCGCCCCTGGGTGAGCATAATCTAACGTCTTTTTCTACTCTTTCAGGTAACATCGGCAGCTTATCTACAGCATTACAGAATGCTGTAGATAAGCCCCTGATGCCGGTGAGCATACCTCACCATTGATTTTGGGGGTGACAGGTTCGATTTAAGATTTTGAGGCTGTCACTTGGCAACTCAGAGCTCCAACTCCCTCCATAAGTTTTCTATGGGATTAAGGTCTGGAGACTGGCTAAGCCACTCCATGACCTTAATGTGCTTCTTTTTTAGCAATTCCTTTGTTGCCTTGGCTGAATGTTTTGGGTCATTGTCATGCAGGAAGTCCCAGCCACAACCCATTTTTAATTTCCTGGAGGAGGGAAGGAAGTTGTCACTCAGGATTGTTTCGGTACATTGCTCCATCCATTCGCCCATTGATGTGGTGAAGTAGTCCTGTGCTCTTAGCAGAGAAACACCCCCAAAACATATTGTTGCCACTTCCAGGCTTGACAGTGGGGATGGTGTTCTTTGGGTCATTGGCAGCATTTCTCTTCCTCCAAACAAAAGCGAGTTGAGTTAATGCCCAAGAGCTGAATATTTGTCTCATCTGACCACAGCACCTTCTCCCAGTCACTCACAGAATCATCCAGGTGTTCATTGGCAAACATCAGATGGGCCTACACATGTTCCTTCTCGAGCAGGGGGACCTTGCAAGCACAGCAAAATTTTAAACCTTTACGGCATAATATGTTATGGTTTTCTTGGTGACTGTGGTCCCAGCTGCCTTGAGATCATTAACAAGTTCCCCCATGTAGTTTTAAGCTGATCTATAACTTTCCTCATGATCAATGATACCCCATGAGGTGAGATTTTGCATGGTGCCCCAGATCGATATCGATTGACAGTCATTTTATATTTCTTCCATTTTCTTACTATTGCACCAACAGTTGTCTCGTTCTCACCTAGCATCTTACTTATGGTTTCGTAGCCCATTCCAGCTTTGTGCAGGTCTATGATCTTGTCCCTGACAGCCTTATAAAGCTCTTTGGTCTTGCCCATGTTGTAGAGGTTAGATTCTGACTGATTACCGTATATACTCGAGTATAAGCCGACCCGAGTATAAGTCGACCCCCCTAATTTTGCTACAAAAAACTGGGAAAACTTATTGACTCGAGTATAAGCCTAGGGTGGGAAATGCAGCATCTACCGGTTAATGTCAAAAATAAAAATAGATACCAATAAAAGTAAAATTAATTGAGACATCAGTAGGTTAAGTGTTTTTGAATATTCATATTGAATCAGGAGCCCCATATAATGCTCCATACAGTTCATGATGGGCCCCATAAGATGCTCCATATTAAAATATACCCCATATAATGCTGCACAAAGGTTAGTAATGGCCCCATAAGATGCTCCATAGAAACATTTGCCCCATACAATGCTGCATAAAGGTTGATGGCCCCATAAGATGCTCCACACATTATGGCCCCATAAGATGCTCCACACATTATGGCCTCATGAGATGCTCCACACATTATGGCCCCATAAGATGCTCCATACATTATGGCCCCATAAGATGCTCCACACATTATGGCCCCATGAGATGCTCCACACATTATGGCCCCATGAGATGCTCCACACATTATGGCCCCATACGATGCTCCATACATTGTGGCCCCATGAGATGCTCCACACATTAGGGGCCTCATGAGATGCTCCACACATTAGGGGCCCCATGAGATGCTCCACACATTATGGCCCCATAAGATGCTCCACACATTAGGGGCCTCATGAGATGCTCCACACATTAGGGGCCCCATGAGATGCTCCACACATGGCCCCATACGATGCTCCATACATTGTGGCCCCATAAGATGCTCCACTGTTATGATCCCAGTGGCTTAGGATCACAAATCTAACCAGCTAAGTCAGAGATAATAGGACAAGCTCTGGGGATGTGGTAACTGGACTGACCGCAAACCTGATTCTAACCAAACACACTAAAGGTAGCCATGGAACGTTTCCTGAAATCCTAGACGTCTCTTCACGGCATGAGAAACTGACTACCCCTAAAGAGAAAGTAAGACCTCACTTGCCTCAGAGAAATACCCCAAAGATATAGAAGCCCCCCACAAATAATAACGGTGAGTCAAGAGGAAAAGACAAACGCAGAGATGAAACAGGTTAAGCAAATGAGGCCCGCTAACGCTAGATAGCAGAAAATAGCAAGGGATCTGTGCGGTCAGTAAAAAACCCTATGCAAAAATATCCACGCAGAGAATGCGAGAACCCCCACACCAACTAACGATGTGGGGGGAGCAACTCAGCACCCCAGAGCACCAGCAAGCAGGGAAATCACATATTAGCAAGCTGGACCAAAACACATCATATACTAGGACACATCTTGAACACAGATGAGCAAAAATAAGCAAACAAAACTTAGCTTCTCTTGGAGAGACTGATAACGGATGTAGACAGGAGCAATCAGAATAGCACTGAATACAACGACAACAGGCAACCACTGAGAGTCCAGCTGAACTAAATAGGAACCAGCTAACAGATAACGAGACAGCTGATCCAACCTCAGACCTGCAGAATGACACAAAGAGCCACCAGAGGGAGCCCAAAGACAACACTCACACAGTACCACTTGTGACCACAAGACGGAGCCCAAAAACAGAGTTCACAACAGTACCCCCCCTTGAGGAGGGGTCACCGAACCCTCATCAAAACCCCCAGGGCGATCAGGATGAGCCACATGGAAGGCATGAACCAAATCGGCCGCAAGAACATCAGAGGCGACAACCCAGGAATTATCCTCCTGACCATAGCCCTTCCACTTAACCAAATACTGAAGCCTCCGTCTCGAAATACGAGAATCCAAGATCTTCTCCACCACGTACTCCAATTCGCCCTCAACCAGCACCGGGGCAGGGGGCTCAACAGAAGGAACCACAGGCACCACATACCTCCGCAACAAAAACCTATGGAACACGTTATGAATGGCAAACGACGCTGGGAGGTCCAAACGAAATGACACCGGGTTAAGGATTTCCAAAATTTTATAAGGACCGATGAAGCGAGGCTTGAATTTAGGAGAGGAAACCTTCATAGGAACATACCGAGAAGACAGCCATACCAAATCCCCAACACGAAGTCGGGGACCCACACCGCGACGGCGGTTGGCAAAGCACTGAGCCTTCTCCTGTGACAACTTCAAATTGTCCACCACATGGTTCCAAATTTGCTGCAACCTATCCACCACAGAATCCACCCCAGGACAGTCAGAAGGCTCAACCTGACCCGAGGAAAAACGAGGATGAAAACCAGAATTGCAGAAAAAAGGCGAAACCAAAGTAGCAGAACTAGCCCGATTATTAAGGGCAAACTCGGCCAATGGCAAAAAAGTCACCCAATCATCCTGATCAGCAGAAACAAAACATCTTAAATAAGTTTCCAAGGTCTGATTAGTTCGCTCTGTTTGGCCATTCGTCTGAGGATGGAAGGCCGACGAAAAAGACAAATCAATGCCCATCTTACCACAAAAGATCCGCCAAAATCTGGACACAAACTGGGATCCTCTGTCAGACACAATATTTTCAGGGATGCCGTGCAAGCAAACCACATTCTGAAAAAATAGAGGAACCAAATCGGAGGAGGAAGGCAACTTAGGCAAGGGCACCAAATGGACCATTTTGGAAAAACGATCACACACCACCCAGATGACAGACATTCTCTGAGAGACTGGAAGATCCAAAATAAAATCCATGGAAATGTGCGTCCAAGGCCTCTTCGGGACAGGCAAAGGCAAAAGCAAACCGCTGGCACGAGAACAGCAAGGCTTAGCCCGAGCACAAATCCCACAGGACTGCACAAAGGAACGCACATCCCGCGACAAGGAAGGCCACCAGAAGGACCTAGCCACCAAATCCCTGGTACCAAAAATCCCAGGATGGCCTGCCAACACCGAAGAATGAACCTCGGAAATAACTCTGCTGGTCCATCTATCTGGGACAAACAGTCTCTCTGGTGGGCAACGGTCAGGTCTATCTGCCTGAAATTTCTGCAGCACTCGTCGCAAATCTGGGGAAATGGCAGACAAGATCACTCCCTCTCTGAGGATACCAGCCGGCTCTGAAACTCCCGGAGAGTCAGACACAAAACTCCTAGAAAGAGCATCAGCCTTCACGTTCTTCGAACCAGGCAGGTACGAGACCACGAAATCGAAACGGGAGAAAAACAACGACCAACGAGCCTGTCTAGGATTCAGCCGCTTGGCAGACTCGAGATAAATCAGATTCTTGTGATCAGTCAAGACCACCACAACACGATGCTTAGCTCCCTCGAGCCAATGTCGCCACTCCTCAAATGCCCACTTCATAGCCAACAACTCCCGATTACCAACATCATAATTCCGCTCGGCAGGCAAAAACTTTCTTGAAAAGAAAGCACAAGGCTTCATCACAGAGCAATCAGAGCTTCTCTGCGACAAAACAGCCCCTGCTCCAATCTCAGAAGCATCAACCTCAACCTGAAAAGGAAGAGAGACATCAGGCTGACACAAAACTGGAGCCGAAGAAAACCGGCGCTTCAGCTCCCGAAAGGCTTCCACGGCCGCAGGAGACCAATTAGTCACATCAGAACCCTTCTTGGTCAAATCCTTCAAGGGTTTAACCATGCCAGAAAAATTAGCAATGAAGCGACGGTAAAAATTAGCAAAACCCAAGAACTTCTGAAGACTCTTAACAGATGTAGGCTGAGTCCAGTCATGAATAGCCTGGACCTTGACTGGGTCCATCTCAATAGTAGAAGGAGAAAAAATAAAACCCAAAAAGGAAACCTTCTGTACTCCGAAGAGACATTTTGAGCCCTTCACAAATAAGGCATTAGCACGCAGGACCTGAAATACCATCCTGACCTGCTTCACATAGGACTCCCAGTCCTCAGAAAAGACCAAAATGTCATCCAGATACACAATCATAAATTTATCCAGATATTAATAATAATAATAATAATCTTTTATTTTTATATAGCGCTAACATATTCTGCAGCGCTTTACAGGTTGCACACATTATCGTCGCTGTCCCTGTTGGGGCTCACAATCTAAATTCCCTATCAGTATGTCTTTGGACAGATGTCTCGGAAGATGTGATGCATGAAGGACTGGAACACAGAAGGAGCATTAGAGAGTCCAAAAGGCATCACCAAGTACTCAAAATGGCCTTCGGGCGTATTAAATGCTGTTTTCCATTCATCCCCCTGCTTAATACGCACAAGGTTATACGCACCACGAAGATCTATCTTTGTGAACCAACTGGACCCCTTAATCCGAGCAAACAGATCAGATAATAATGGCAAAGGATTCTGAAATTTGACCGTGATTTTATTTAGAAGACGATAATCTATACAAGGTCTCGGAGAACCATCCGTCTTGGCCACAAAAAAGAATCCTGCACCAAGAGGGGAGGAGGACGGGCGAATATGTCCCTTCTCTAAAGACTCCTTTATATAACTCCGCATTGCGGCATGTTCTGGTACAGACAAATTAAAAAGTCGTCCCTTAGGGAACTTACTACCAGGAATCAAATTTATAGCACAATCACAATCCCTGTGAGGAGGCAGGGCACCGGATCTGGGCTCATCAAATACATCCTGGTAGTCTGACAAAAACTCAGGGACCTCAGAAGGAGTGGAAGAAGCAATTGACACCAAAGGAGCATCGCCATGAATCCCCTGGCAACCCCAACTTGAAACAGACATAGCTTTCCAATCCAGAACTGGATTATGGGCCTGCAGCCATGGCAGACCCAAAACGACCACATCATGCAGATTATGCAGCACAAGAAAGCGAATCACCTCCTGATGTACAGGAGTCATGCACATGGTCACTTGAGTCCAATACTGAGGCTTATTCTCAGCCAATGGTGTAGCATCAATACCCCTCAGTGGAATAGGGAATTCCAAAGGCTCCAGGACAAAACCACAGCGCCTGGCAAACGACAAATCCATCAGGTTCAGGGCAGCACCTGAATCCACAAAAGCCATAACCGAGTAGGATGACAAAGAACAAATTACAGTAACAGACAAAATGAATTTAGGCTGTATAGTACCAATGGTGACAGATTTAGCAATTTTTTTTACGCGCTTAGAGCATGCTGAGATAACATGAGTTGAATCACCACAGTAAAAGCACAACCCATTTTGACGTCTATGATTTTGCCGCTCAATTCTGGTCAGAATTCGGTCACATTGCATAGACTCAGGTCTCTGTTCAGAAAACACCGCCAGATGGTGCGCAGACTTGCGCTCCCGCAAACGCCGATCAATCTGAATGGCCAAAGCCATTGAGTCATTCAGACTTGCAGGCGTGGGGAACCCCACCATAACATTCTTAATGGCTTCAGAAAGACCTTCTCTGAAATTTGCAGCCAGGGCACACTCATTCCATTGAGTAAGCACCGACCATTTCCGAAATTTTTGACAATACACCTCAGCTTCATCCTGGCCCTGAAAGAGAGCCAGCAAGGCCCTTTCTGCCTGGTTCTCAAGATTAGGTTCCTCATAAAGCAATCCAAGCGCCAGAAAAAACGCATCCACATTCAGCAATGCAGGATCTCCCGGCGCCAGGGAGAAGGCCCAATCTTGAGGGTCGCCACGTAACAGGGAGATAACAATTCTAACTTGCTGAGCGGAATCACCAGAGGAACGAGGTCTCAAAGAAAGAAATAATTTACAATTATTCTTAAAATTCAGAAACCTAGATCTATCTCCAGAAAACAACTCAGGAATAGGTACTTTTGGCTCAGACATAGGACTGTGAACAACAAAATCCTGAATGCTTTGCACCCTTGCAGCAAGATGATCCACACTAGAAGTCAGACTCTGAATATCCATGTCTGCAGCTGAACTCAAAGCCACCCAGAGATTAAGGGGATGAGAGAAGCTGGACAGACTGCAGCAAAGGGAGAGGAAAAAAAAAAAATTGTACTCAGGACTTCTCTTATCCCACTTCTGCGATGCATTAAACACTTTTCAGGCCTGCTGTACTGTTATGATCCCAGTGGCTTAGGATCACAAATCTAACCAGCTAAGTCAGAGATAATAGGACAAGCTCTGGGGATGTGGTAACTGGACTGACCGCAAACCTGATTCCAACCAAACAAACTAAAGGTAGCCATGGAACGTTTCCTGAAATCCTAGACGTCTCTTCACGGCATGAGAAACTGACTACCCCTAAAGAGAAAGTAAGACCTCACTTGCCTCAGAGAAATACCCCAAAGATATAGAAGCCCCCCACAAATAATAACGGTGAGTCAAGAGGAAAAGACAAACGCAGAGATGAAACAGGTTAAGCAAATGAGGCCCGCTAATGCTAGATAGCAGAAAATAGCAAGGGATCTGTGCGGTCAGTAAAAAACCCTATGCAAAAATATCCACGCAGAGAATGCGAGAACCCCCACACCAACTAACGATGTGGGGGGAGCAACTCAGCACCCCAGAGCACCAGCAAGCAGGGAAATCACATATTAGCAAGCTGGACCAAAACACATCATATACTAGGACACATCTTGAACACAGATGAGCAAAAATAAGCAAACAAAACTTAGCTTCTCTTGGAGAGACCGATAACGGATGTAGACAGGAGCAATCAGAATAGCACTGAATACAACGACAGCAGGCAACCACTGAGAGTCCAGCTGAACTAAATAGGAACCAGCTAACAGATAACGAGACAGCTGATCCAACCTCAGACCTGCAGAATGACACAAAGAGCCACCAGAGGGAGCCCAAAGACAAAACTCACACAGTACCACTTGTGACCACAAGAGGGAGCCCAAAAACAGAGTTCACAACACTCCACCCCACCAAACGGGTTTCAGACATATACGCCAATGGGGCCATAACCAATAATAGTGCCAGCAGAGCAAACGTGTGCTCTGCCGTTCATCATTTTTTGAGCTTGTACGCCCACTGGTGGCAGACACTCAGACGTAATAGGACTGCATATACCCTCTAATCCTGTGTTACGGTGGGGGATCAGATGTAAGCCCCGACAGGGCCACCGAACAGGTGCCAGAACGCAATGTGAAAGCACCCTTAGGCTCACTAGATGAGGTGAATCCTCCAAACCAGAGACCTCAAACTCAGCTGAGTATATTGGCTGCATATAGGAAAAATGTGAATTTGGGGGGCACATTCCTTGCAGTACAAAGTGACTTTTTTGTGCTACCATTTTTTAAATGGTATTCATCATATGGGTTATGGTACGGATTTATGGCTGGGTCGTTATGGATGTGGTGATAAACGTGCAATTTGTTTTTGTTTACTTTAGTCTATATATAAAACAGCACTTTTAATGGCAAAATATTATAGTGCTTTATTTTGATTTTTTTTTTTTTTTACAATTTTTTTTCCCTTCTTTTAGCAATGTCCCCATCCTGGTCCTCATCTTGTAGTAATGTCCCCATCCTGGTCCTCATCTTGTAGTAAGGACCCCATCCTGGTCCTTATCTTTTAGTAATGTCCCCATCCTGGTCCTCATCTTATAGTAATGTCCGATCCTGGTCTTCTTACAGGTACAGTATGTCCTATCCTGGTACCTTCTTATAGTAATATCCTATCCTGGTCCCCTTCATGTAGTGCTGTCCCCTTCTTATATGAATGCCACATTCTCATCCTCTTCTTATAGAAATGTCCAATCCTTCCCATTCTTATAGTAATTCCCCATCCTGGTCCCCTTCTTATAGTAATGCCCCATATTGGTCCTCTTCTTATAGTAATGTCTGATTCTGGTCCCCATATTGTAGTAATGTCCCCTATTGTGCTGCTCTTCACATACACTAAAAAAATCAAAAAATTCTTGTCACCTGTCCTTCGTTTCCTCTGCGTCCTTTCTGCAGATGCAGCCCGCAGGCACTGTAGACCCTTGACGATTGCAACCCGTTTATGGGGCCGCTGGCATGGTCTCTCTATTTCAGTTGAATATGCATGTTATGGACCAAGTGCAGTAGTTCATCAATTTGGGAGTGAGGGGGATTGTCAATGTGATACACCCAGGGGTGGACGCGCTGCACCCTGACATTCATCCTCACCCTCATGCAAAACCCGATTTCTCCTGCGATGCTCTAGGAGTGCTGAACGCTTATGGAGGAAAACTCGCACACCAGAAGACTTCATACACTTCAAATTTATGTTAAAAAACTATAACTCTGCCCTTCACCTCGCCAAACAGACCTACTACACCACCCTGATCTCCTCACTATCCAACAACCCCAAGAGACTTTTTGACACCTTTCACTCCCTCCTCACGCCAAAAGCACAAGCCACTATCACAGACATTTGTGCTGATGAGCTGGCCTCCCACTTTATATAGTCCATGAGCCGGGCCAGATATCGGTACCACCCGGAGTGACTAATTTTCTTTGGTATTTTTAGGTAGATGCATGTCTGTAGTTTATTTTTTGATATGATAGCCCTTACATATACGTAGCTTATTAACCCCTTCAGCCCTAGGCCTATTTGTACCCAAGTGCCTAAGCCAATCTGACCTGTGCCACTTCATGGGCTAATAACTTTGGAACGCTTTCACCTATCCAAGCCATTCTGAGATTGTTTTCTCGTGACATATTGTACTTCACGTCAGTGCTAAATGGGAGTCAATATATTTTACCTTTCTATATAAAAAAATGCTAAATATTCGGAAATTTTGGAAAAATCGGCAATTTTTTAACTTTGAAATTCTCTGCTTTTTACAAAAATACTGATACCCCCCATAATAGTTATTAATTTACACTCCCCACATGTTTACTTCATATTGGCATCATTTTGAAAATGAAACCTTATTGTTTTACGACGTAATAGGGCTTATAGTTTTATGCGCAATTTTTCACATTTACAGCAAAACCCACTTTTCAAAGGACCAAGTCACTTCTGAAGTCACTTTAAGGGGCTTACATAACAGAAACCACCCATAAATTACCCCATTTTGCAAACTACACCCCTCAAGCTGTTCAAAACTCATTTTTAAAAACTGTTAACCCTTTAGGTGTTCCACAGGAATTTTAGCAGAATGAAGGCGAAATTTCAAAATTTCATTTTTTTTCCAGATATTACATTGTAATCCAATTTTACCTGCAACCTAGCAAGGGTTAACGGCAAACCCAAACTTGGTTACCCTAATTCTGCAGTTTATAGAAACACCCCACATGTACTCGTAAACTAAAGTATGGGCACACAGCACAGCTCAACACGGAAGGAGCGCTATGTGGTTTTTGGGTGGCGGATTCACTGGAAGAAATCTAGGGGGCCATGTCACATTTGAAGGCTGCCTGAGGTACCCCCACAGTGGAAACCCCAAAAAGTGACCCTATTTTGGAAACTACACCCCCAAGGAATCTTTTAGGGGGTATAGTGACCACTTTGACCCAACCAGTGTTTCACAGTAGTTGGAAACACTTGGTTGAGAAAATGGAAAAAGTGCATTTTTTACATGAAGGTGTCATTTTAGGCTCATTTTTTTATTTTTAAGAGGTGTACCAGCAAAAAATGCACCCCACTATTTGTTCACCAATCTCTCCCGAACACAACAACACCCGATATGTTGTCGTACACTGCAGTATTGGGGAACGGCAGGCCTCGGAAGGGAAGGAGCGCCAAATGACTTTTGGAGTGCAAATTTTACTGGAAGAAATCTAGGGGGCTATGTCACATTTGAAGACACCCTGAGGTGCCCCAACACACGCACACACACTGACACATACACGTTCTGTGCTGAACAGGACTCTCCGGTCTTCTCTGCAGAGCTCCTATCTCCCTCTGTAGAGGCTGACACCTCCCAGGCTTGTGACTGATCACATGGCCGTGACATCACCACAGGTCCTGTAGTCCTGTACTGTGTGCTGCTGCTGGTAAGGAACTTGTGGAGAGAGGGGGAACAGTCACCTAGCACCAGCGCTCCCAGCTCTAAGAACGAGCGCCTCATGAAGGTGGGCCCCTGCCTCCTCCTTCCCTGCGCGGCGGCCTTTCCCCCCGGCGGCTGTATTCGGCGTATAAGACAACCGCCCTCTTGGAGCCATGTTTTTCATGGCTAAAAAGTCGTCTTATACGCCAGGAAATACGGTAAATAAAATTTTAATGTTTTTCTTTGTGTTTGCAGGTGTTTACTGACTATCTAACGGCATGATGGAAGTACCAGCAAGGAAGAAATCACGGATCGACTGTATCATACACTGCTCTAATGATGACAGCGATGATCTGGCGTCCCTTAAGGATTTGGACTCCTGGAAAACATTGCTTAGGGCTGCAGAGATCAGGCAGCATGAATCAGTCCTGGTAGCAGCTAAGGGCCTTGAAGAAGGAGAAATACCACACATACAATATCACCGTAAATGTCGTAGTATCTTTACAATGAAGAAGTCACTGGATTCTATCCTTGGCAAGGGTGTCAATGTCGAAACAGCAAGCAAAATCTCCATGAGGAAGCTACCGAGGGGTGCCCCCAGTGATAGCAGGGTGTATGCCAAAGTATGTATCTTCTGTGAGAAGTCAAGCAAGTACCTAAAAGGAAAACAAACAAGGGAGCCAATTGTCCAGTGTGTTGAGCTACGAGCAGATGAGACGATCCGCAGAGCAGCGATAAGGAAAGGCACACAGAGAATACTTGGTTTACTTAGCAGAGACCTTGTTGCTGCAGAGGGGCACTACCACAAGTCGTGCTACAAACTATTCACAAAAGATGATTCCCAAGTGGCCTGTAGGTCTAGTGCAGCTGAAAATCAGGTCGAAAGCGAGGAAGTACGCTACGAAGAGGCAGAGAAAGAGGCCCTTGAAGAACTCTTCTTGTATATAAGGACTAAATTGTTCCCAAACCCAGAAGTACTGCCTATGATAAACCTCACATCTAGGCTTGAGAGATTAATGATATCCCGTGGTATCATCCAACTGAAACCATCGACAAAGAAACATGTTCGACGAAAACTTGAAACAGAGATTGGGGAATCACTCCGCTTTCTCTCAGATGAGAAAGGTAAGCTTCTAGTCTATCCATGTAGCCTATCAATGGACGACCTTGTCCGGCAAGTACACAGCATGACAAAAGATCTGCAAGAAGCAAGAGCTGCTAACTCTGGAGATATCGTAACCAAAGCAGCAATGCAGCTAAGGAATGAGATCAAGAAGCAAGATGTGAGTCAGCCATGGCCTCCCAATACAGATCAGAATGTCGTTCCTGCATTAGTCACTCAATTCCTGCAAACCCTGCTTACAGGAGATTGTGAGTGCCAAACTACCTGTGAAAGAGCTCAACGTCTTGCCACATCCTTCGGCAGTGACTTGGTTTTTGCTGTTACCAATGGAAAGACAAAGCCACCAAAGCACGTACTGCTATCCTTTGCAGTTAAGTCTTTGACCGGCAATACAGAACTGATTCGAACTCTGAATCGTCTTGGCCACTGTGTGTCATATTCAATGGCTGAGGAGATCGATACAGCCCTTTGTATCCAGAAGTTGGAATGTTCAAAGGATGACATCCCAATGCCAGCAAGTATCTACCCAGGTGTGTTCACAACCCTGGCCTGGGATAACATTGACAGACTTGAGGAGACACTAAGTGGAGCAGGTACATCTCATAGAGTCAATGGCATTGCTGTTCAGTCCAATGTTGCATGCTCTGTGACAAAGAAAGTCCTGCCAGATGTAACCAAGTCGAAGAAAAGAAGCATAACTCTGACAGAATTAATGCTACCGATATACAATGTTGGGCAGCGGGGAGAGCCACCCAGGATTGAGACTTCGAATGTTAACACTACCAAGGAGGTCCAGGATTCAAAAACCAAAAACCATATCTGGCTTCTGGCTAGAATGTCAGACCATGAGGATCAGACCACCAGCAGTTGGACTGGGTTCAACATAAAAATCCGCAGCGACATTGTAGTGGCCCAGGACACTGTAAGCTACCTGCCCACTATCAATGCTCCTGCAACAGCCATGTCCACTGTGAATGAAGTCTTGGAGCAAACACATGCCATCATGCAGACCCTGAAGCTTAACAGAATTGTGTGTGTGTTTGATCAAGCACTCTATGCCAAAGCTGCCGAGGTTATCTGGAAACAGGAGAAGTTCAAGAACATTATAATTAGAATGGGTGTCTTCCACACAATCTGTAATCTCCTCTCTATCATAGGGAACAGATTTCAGGATGCAGGCCTTAGAGATCTGTGTGTTGAATCCGGTGTAATCGCTGAAGGATCAGTGTCTGGAGTGATGGACGGCCGGAGGTACAACAGAGCAGTGAGACTACACAAGCTGGTCTATGAAGCACTTATGAGGCTTGCATGGAAAAACTTCCTTCCATGGCTAGAAGAAAACCATGCAAGGGACCTTCACCATCTGGATGAAACACTGAAGAACATCACAAACTTTCGCATCAGTGTGTCGCAGGGATCCTTCGAAAAGCTCTTGGATAATGAATCTTGCACACTTACCCTGAAGCTCTTTCAAGTTTATCTTGAGACCCTCAGAAATGAACAACTCTCAGCATTCTGGATGTCATACTTGGACATGGTCGAGACCATGCTGGCCCTGGTTCGAGCTTCAAGAGAAGGCAACTGGATGCTTCACCTAGGAGCAATCCGACAGATGATACCATGGTGTTTTGCCTATGACAAGGTCAACTATGCCCGATACCTAACCTATTACTATGCCACAATGTCTCGGCTGCCCATAGAACACCCAGAGGTCCATGAATACTTCATGCAAGGTGGCTTTTCGGTCCAGATCGGTAGCAAGAATCCTTTTGGACGAATTCCTGTGGACCAGACCATTGAAGAGACAATCAACAAAGACACCCAGACACCAGGGGGCACAAAAGGCTTCAGCCTCAAAGTTGGAGCTGTTTCCAGGTTCTACCTGACATCAGAGTACCGCAGTATGTACTTGAGGCAGCTGAGGGCCCTGGTAGGCCAACAATATACTGACTTCAGCCATTCAGACCTACAGGTGTCTAGGATTAGAAGAGATGAAGCCGATGTCCAATCTTTCGTTCAACTGCTGGAGACAGGTTGGGTGAACCCCTTCAACAAAGAGCATAATGGTGAACTTATCAGTTTGTCAACAGCGACTGTAGCACCACCAGATGTAGCCAAAGACCTTCAAGGGGCATACAGTATAGGAGAGGATGCATATCAAACATTCAAGGATGAGCGTTTGGGTACCGATAAGCCAACTACATTGTTTCATGACAAGATGACGAAGAACAAACTTAAAACGTTCTCTAACATCCAAATGAAGACACGCAGACAAGGTCTTGGCAAGGAGGTAATTTTGAAGGCTGACAGAAACCTATTTGGCCAGATGATACTTGTAGCTGAGAACAGAAAGCTACAAATGAGTGATGTCTTGACTCATCCCCTGGGTCCATTGCCATGGGCACTTGCCAATGGTGATGGGTCTATCCGCAAGACCAACAAGGCTGCCCTCGCAAGGGAGTTGGAGAGGAATGCTCGTCCTGCAGAAGTGATCCCCGAGCCCTCTGCAACCATCATTGATGGGATGAGCCTGGTTCAGAAACTGAAGGGAAACAATGCAACATTTGGCCAGCTAGCAGGCACAGCAATGAGTCGCGCTATCCATGAGGGTGCTAAGAGCAAGCGCATTGATATTGTCTTTGACGTCTACAAGGAGACATCCATCAAAGATACAGAAAGAGTCAACAGATATGAAGGCACAGGGATCCATTTCAAGAACATTCAACATGGGCACAACATCCAGCAGTGGAAAAAGCTTCTAAGTAGTTCCTCCAACAAGGCAAGTCTCATAAAGTTTCTGGTAGAAGAATGGAAGGCGAAACACCACAGGGAGAAGCTTGAGGAGAAGGAGCTGTATGTCACATGTGAGCAGCTCTGCTTTAAGATCACCAAAGAACAGTGGGAAGAGGCTGCTGACCTTAAGTCAAATCAAGAAGAAGCAGACACACGCCTCCTTCTCCATGCTCTTCATGCAGCAGAATCTGGTTACAAGTCGGTCATCATCACTTCGGAGGATACTGATGTCATGGTCCTGTGTCTGGGCATGTGCCACAAAATCCCATCCCACCTGTTCCAGAAATGCGGTACACAGAACCGGACAAGATTCCTGGATATCACCACTCTGAGCCGAACATTGGGAGGCAGCGTATGTGATTCATTGATTGGTATGCATGCATTTACAGGCTGTGACACCGTCAGTGCATTCGCTGGCCGTGGGAAGATGACGACACTCAAGCAGTTGAAGATGAACAAGACATACCAGGATGCCTTTCAGGAAGTTGGTCGTTCATGGGAAGTGTCTACCGAACTTTTTGAGAAGTTACAGGAAATCACCTGCCACATGTACCTGCCAACTACCCAAACAACTGAGGTAAACAGGCTCCGTTATCAGCTGTTCTGTGCCAGACGTGGAGTGGTAGAGTCAAGTCAACTCCCTCCTTGCCAGGACTGCCTTTTCATGCATGCACTGCGTGCAAACTACCAGGCTGCGATCTGGAGGAGAAGTCTGCAGAGCCAGCCATGGGTTGCAAACCCAACAGACTGCGGTTGGATGATAGATAACGACGGAAAGCTTGTTGTCAAGTGGATGCAAGGGGCACCAGCACCAGAAGCTATTATACAGCTACTGTCCTGCAAGTGTGTGCGGTCATGTGAACTTCCTCAGTGTACTTGCCTCAGCAATGGCCTGAAGTGCACAGACATGTGCAGATTACAGACATGCCAGAACAAGGGTACTGAAGACGAGCCAGTAGAACAACAGTCAGATTCAGAGTCCGATGTTGAAGATATTATGGAGTAACATATATATATATATATATATATATATATATATATATATATATATATATATATATATATGCACATGACATGTTCAGTGTGTATTTACATAACTTGGATTAAATTTTGTTACAAATACTACATCTAGTCACTCCGGGTGGTACCGATATCGTCATATTTGGTTCTTGGCTCATGCTAAAATTCCTGTGGAACACCTAAAGGGTTAACAGTTTTTAAAAATGAGTTTTGAACAGCTTGAGGGGTGTAGTTTGCAAAATGGGGTAATTTATGGGTGGTTTCTGTTATGTAAGCCCCTTAAAGTGACTTCAGAAGTGACTTGGTCCTTTGAAAAGTGGGTTTTGCTGTAAATGTGAAAAATTGCGCATAAAACTATAAGCCCTATTACGTCGTAAAACAATAAGGTTTCATTTTCAAAATGATGCCAATATGAAGTAAACATGTGGGGAGTGTAAATTAATAACTATTATGGGGGGTATCAGTATTTTTGTAAAAAGCAGAGAATTTCAAAGTTAAAAAATTGCCGATTTTTCCAAAATTTCCGAATATTTAGCATTTTTTTATATAGAAAGGTAAAATATATTGACTCCCATTTAGCACTGACGTGAAGTACAATATGTCACGAGAAAACAATCTCAGAATGGCTTGGATAGGTGAAAGCGTTCCAAAGTTATTAGCCCATGAAGTGGCACAGGTCAGATTGGCTTAGGCACTTGGGTACAAATAGGCCTAGGGCTGAAGGGGTTAATAAGCTACGTATATGTAAGGGCTATCATATCAAAAAATAAACTACAGACATGCATCTACCTAAAAATACCAAAGAGAATTAGTCACTCCGCTTGGTACCGATATCGTCAAATTTGGTTCTTGGCTCATGGACTAATAGAGAAAATAGATAGCATCCGTCAGGAAATCTGCTCCCAGACACCAAGTGCAGCAACTCTCATCCCTCCCTGCATTTCCCCTGGCTCACTCTCCACATTCGATCCCATTACAGAAGAAGTCGTCTCCAGGCTCCTCTCTTCTTCTCGTCCGACTACATTCCTCACATCTCCAGTCTCTCTCTCCAGTCGTCACAACTCACCTAACTACAATCTTTAATCTCTCCCTCTCCTCTGGCATTTTCCCCTCCTCCTTCAAACACTCTATCATTACTCCATTACTAAAGAAACCCTCCCTCGACCCATCCTGAACAAACAACTACAGACCAGTCCCCAATCTCCACTTCATCTCTAAACTCTTGGAGCGCCTGATCTACTCCCGCCTTACCCGTTACCTCTCCACTCACTCCCTCCTAGACCCTTCACAGTCCGGTTTCCGCCCCCTACATTCGACAGAAACTGCACTCATCAAAGTGACCAATGACCTTCTGACAGCAAAATGTAACGGTGAACTGCTCATTCTTCTCGATCTTTCTGCAGCTTTCGACACTGTTGACCACCCTCTCCTACTCTCTAGGCTCCAGTCACTAGGCATTAAGGACACTGCTCTCTCCTGGTTCTCTTCCTATCTTACTGACCGCTCCTTCAGTGTTCTGTTCTCTGGCTCCACTTCATCTCCTCTTCCTCTCACTGTCGGGGTACCTCAGGGCTCAGTCCTTGGCCCCCTTCTCTTCTCCCTCTACACGGCCCCAATTGGACAGACCATCAGCAGATTTGGCTTTCAGTACCATCTTTATGCTGATGACACACAAGTATACACATCATCCCCTGACCTTTCTCCCGCTGTACTACAGAACGCCACTGACTGTCTGTCCGCAGTCTCCAACATCATGTCCGCTCTCTATCTGAAACTCAACCTCTCCAAAACTGAACTTCTTCTGCTCCCGCCATCTACTAACCTCCCTAAATCTGACATTTCCCTCTCCGTTGGTGGCACCATAATTATCATAAGTCTTATTGTGCGTTAATTATTGTATTGTTAACATTGTTACTTATGACTGTTGTGTTTGAAACTGTTAAGCTGTAAAGCGCTGCTGAATATGTTGGCGCTATTTAAATAAAGATTATTATTATTATTATTAAGTCAAAATTTCAGTTTTTACCTTTCCATATTCTTTGGCGTGTTGCAATTCCAAGTAGTGATGAGCGAGTATACTTGTTACTCGGGTTCCCCCGAGCATGCTCAGGTATTCTCTGAGTATTTGTTAGTGCTCAGAGATTTAGTTTTCCTCACTGCAACTGCATGATTTGCGGCTGCTAGAAAGGCTGAATACATGTGGGAATTCCCTAAAAAACAGTCAACTCCCACAGTCGCAAATCATGCAGCTGCCGTGACGAAAGCTAAATCTCCGAGCACGTCCAAATACTCGGAGTTCACCTGAGCATGCTCGGGGAAACTCGAGTAATGAGTATACTTGCTCATCACTAATTCCAAGTCATAGTAGGCCTTTTCGGGCTCCCCTGTCAAGTATGGCACCAGCACATCTCCCCATAGTTCTGCCGTAATTCTCCCTCTCGGCAACCCTTTCAAAAATGGTCTCTATGTCATCACCCGGGGTCATTTTCTGCAGGTTTCTGGTTACCGCCTTCTGGATGGAAAAGTCGTCCACGGACCTTGGAGTCGGAGCTGTTGCTATGCCACAAACTGCCTTTGTGAGCAAATCAATCTGCTGTTGTCAGGGCTGGTCTTGTAGCTACTGCATTTGCTGCTGGTGCTGCTGATCTTGTTGGATCTGTTGCATAAGCAGCTTACTTGTCTACTGATGTGGCAGCTGTTGCTGCTTCTGTGCTTGCACCAGATGTTTTATCAGGTCTTCCATTTTGTCTGATGTTGCTTGCTGGCTTATGGTCGCCTTCACCCAGTACATGCAGTACACATGTTCGCTGGGAGCGCTACCCGCACTTTTAACACCAATTGTGGGAATGCTACTCACTTGTGTGTGTTGGGAGGCAAAACAGGAAGCATTTCCATTTACACTGTGTTCCAAATTATTATGCAAATAATATTTCCTCATATTTTCTCTAAATTACCTATCTGAATTGCAGTCATTGTTATTTTCCAGTCATCTACTATTCTAGTATAATTGCAATGTTTTGAAACAAACTGCCTATGAAAACAGTATCTTTTTTAAAAAAAATAAACACTCAAAATGCATGTTCCAAATTATTATGCACAGCAGAGTTTTCAACCTTTTTTTTTTATTTTGAACAAAAAAATGGTCAATTGTGAAGTTATAAGCATTATCAGCTTATTACAAAATGAAATCAAACAGTTTTCAAGTGAAAACTTTATTCTAGGTGATGTTACATTTGCACATAGGACCCCTTGTTCGAAAGAAGCTTCTGAACTCTCTCGTCCATTGAATTTGTCAGTTTTTGGATGGTTTCTGCTTCAGTTGTTTTGCATGTGGACAGAATACCCTCCCAGAGCTGTTGCTTAGATGTGAACTGCCTCCCGCCATCATAGACACTCCTTTTGATGATGCTCCAGAGGTTCTCAATGGGGTTGAGGCCAGGGGAAGATGGTGGCCACACCATAAATTTGTCCTTTTTTATGCCCATAGCAGCCAGAGATGCAGATGTGTTTTTTGCAGCATGAGACGGTGCATTATGATGCATGAAAATGATCTTGCTGCGGAAAGCACGGTTCTTCCTCTTGAACCATGGCAGGAATTGTTGTTTTAGAAACTCCACATAGATTATAGAGTTCATCTTTACCCTTCAGGGATCATAAAGGGGCCGACAATCTCTCTCCCCATGATTCCAGCCCAAAACATTACTCCACTTCCTCCTTGTTCGTGCCTTAGCCGTGTTTTCATGGGGTGTCCATCAACCAGCCATCCTCCACTCCATCCATCTGGACCATCGAGCGTTGCACAGCACTCATCGGTGAACAAAACAGTTTGGAAGTCAGTCTTCATGTATCGTTTGGCCCACTGGAGCCGTTTCTGCTTGTTGCAGTGGATAGAGGTGGTCGACAGGATGGCTTACGCACAGCTGCAAACCTCTGAAGGGCCCTGCATCTTGTTGTTCTGGGGACGTTGGAGGCACCAGCAGCTTCAAAAACTTGTATGCTGCTATGACAAGTAGTGTTGAGCGATACCGTCCGATACTTGAAAGTATCGGTATCGGAAAGTATCGGCCGATACCGGCAAAGTATCGGATCCAATCCGATACCGATACCCGATACCAATACAAGTCAATGGGACTCAAGTATCGGACGGTATCCCTGATGGTTCCCAGGGTCTGAAGGAGAGGAAACTCTCCTTCAGACCCTGGGATCCATATAAATGTGTAAAATAAAGAATTAAAATAAAAAATATTGCTATACTCACCTGTCCGACGCAGCCTGGACCTCAGCGAGGGAACCGGCAGCGTTGTTTGTTTAAAATTCGCGCTTTTACTTGGTTACGTGAAGTCCCGGCTTGTGATTGGTCAGGGCGGCCATGTTGCCGGGACGCGGACCAATCACAGCAAGCCGTGACGAAATTACGTCACGGCTTGCTGTGATTGGTCCGCGTCCCGGCAACATGGCCGCCATTAACCAATCACAAGCCGTGACGTCATGGGAGGCTGGACACGCGCGCATTTTAAAATGGGCGCGTGTCCAGCCTCCCGTGACGTCCCGGCTTGTGATTGGTTGCGGCGCGGTCAACCAATCACAAGCCGGGAGGCTGGACACGCGCGCATTTTAAAATGCGTTTTAAAATGCGCGCGTGTCCAAATTGTACACTTATTTATATGTATACAGAAGTATGATGTTTTCAACCCTGTAGTTTGGCTTAGCTTGGCACTTTTTGATGTATTGCGAGGCTCAGGTCTTGATTGTGAGCTTGGTACACACTTGTGATTGGTTGACCGCGCCGCAACCAATCACAAGCCGGGACGTCACGGGAGGCTGGACACGCGCCCATTTTAAAATGCGCGCGTGTCCAGCCTCCCGGCTTGTGATTAGTTGACCGCGCCGCAACCAATCACAAGCCGGGACGTCACGGGAGGCTGGACACGCGCCCATTTTAAAATGCGCGCGTGTCCAGCCTCCCGTGACGTCCCGGCTTGTGATTGGTTGCATCGCGGTCAACCAATCACAAGCTGGGAGGCTGGACGCGCGCATTTTAAAATGTGCGCGTGTCCAGCCTCCCGTGACGTCACGGCTTGTGATTGGTAGCGGCGGCCATGTTGCCGGGACGCGGACCAATCACAGCAAGCCGTGACATAATTTCAGGTCCTGCAGGATTTTAAAATTACGTTCCGGCGTTGTGATTGGTCCGCGTCCCGGCAACATGGCCGGCGCGACCAATCACAAGCCGGGACGTCATGGGAGGCTGGACACGCGCGCATTTTAAAATGTGCGCGTGTCCAGCCTCCCGTGACGTCCCGGCTTGTGATTGGTTACGTCGCCCATGTGACCACGACGCGCCCAATCACAACGCCGGAACGTAATTTTAAAATCCTGCAAGGACCTGAAATTACGTCATGGCTTGCTGTGATTGGTCCGCGTCCCGGCAACATGGCCGCCGCGACCAATCACAAGCCGGGACTTCACGTAACCAAGTAAACGCGCGAATTTTAAACAAACAACGCTGCCGGTTCCCTCGCTGAGGTCCGGGCTGCGTCGGAGAGGTGAGTATAGCAATATTTTTTATTTTAATTCTCTCTTTTACACATTATTACATTAATGTTGTTTCGATACCCGATACCCGATACCACAAAAGTATCGGATCTCGGTATCGGAATTCCGATACAGCAAGTATCGGCCGATACCCGATACTTGCGGTATCGGAATGCTCAACACTAATGACAAGGCATTTTTGCAGCTGCTCTTTTAACCTTACGCAATTGCCTGTTGGAAAGAGTCCTCAATTTTTCCTTATCAGCACGCACACGTGTGTGCTGGGAATCAGCTACATACTTCTTGATTGTGCGATGATCACGATGAAGTGTCTTGGCAATGTTGATTGTAGTCATACCTTGACCTAAATACTCCACAATTTGTTGCTTCTCAGCAGCCGACACATCCTTTTTCTTTCCCATTTTGGCAAAAAATGTAGGCTGCTTAATAATGTGGAACAGCCTTCATAAGTAGTCTTGTCTTTATTTGGACACACCTTCCAAACTAATTTGCACAGGTATCTGCAATTGCTTTCAGTGATATAAAGAGCCCTGACACACATTGCCATCAATGAGTTTAAATGACAAACAAAAAAATTCTATCCTTATCACTCCTAAACTCTATGTGCATAATAATTTGGAACACAGTGTAAATGTCCATGCTGGTTTGTTGCTTCTTCATAAACCAACCATCAGAAGCAAAGGAAAAATAAACAACGTTACAGTGCAGGCAAAACAAAATAAACAGCTCTGACAAATTCTCTTCAGAGCTAGTCCTGGTCACACAGGCTGGATAGCATCCAGTACAGGGGCTCAGTCTGGAGATAATACACAGGAGGCCTTCTTCCTCCACTTACAGACCATGTGTCAATGGACTCCATCTTAACATGTTAACTTAACCACACCCAGAGGTGGGATATGTGGGCAGCCAGACCCCGCCTATTTTCCGGGCTACCTGTAATACCTGGCCCAGATGCACCAAACAATCCTCTTAGTGCTATGTGAACTAGAACAATACTTCATGATTACATCATAGGTGACAACCATTTCTGTGATACATAAATTTCATCAAAAATGTATCCGGTAGCTGCCTTACAACGAGTATACAGATATATATATATGTATGTATTTCATCGTATTTATATTGTATTTATATTGTATTTTTGCCATATTTGATCCAGGCTAGCATCAAAATAGGATTTATATGGCCAGGTGCACAATCAGAGCTGTATTAGGTTATACAAAGCTGTGCTCACATCGTGCATGTCTGAGAACAATTATAGGATAGATTACATTTTTGGAACTTTTTCTTATAGACAAATAAAACCAAACAAAAGGATAATATTTACGCTTCTATGTACAAGAAAAGGGAAATAGCAGATTATGTTGTCAAGAAAAAACAAACTTGAAACAGTTTATTTGTAACTAGATGAAAGAAACTGCAGTAACTACATTTCTATTTTTCAGTTTCTTTTATCTGGTTACAAATAATTTGGGTTTTTTTCAGGTTTCTTTTTTAAATACTTTATAGAAAATACTTAGCAACATTCTCTAATATTTCCCTTTTCTTGTCCATACAAGTGTAATTATTATCGTTTCTTGGTTTTACGCCTCAAAAAAAAAGTTAGCAGATTTGGTTCATCCTACATCTGGGCTCTGACAAGCGTCAAGTGCGCTCAGTTTTGTGCCTGCAAATACATCTCTGTCTGAAAATCTACTGAAATAAATTCCTATGTTGATGTTAGTTTGGGTCATGAGACATAAGGTCAGTCCAAAGTTTGTGGAACCGCAGCATGTCAGTTTCTCTTGCTTAGACTAGTGTCACTAATAACCGCAAGAGAAATGTCACCAATAGAACGTATTGAACACGGTGAATCCACACGGTTCAGTGAACACATGCGGGTTCACCTGCGTTCAATAGAGGGCAGCGCTTTGGATGTAGCGAACATGCGCTGGGTCCAAAGCGCTGCTAGTTCCGAATCATGTGCACCCGGGATAAGGATTCTTCCATGCGGCACTGCGAGCGATGGGCACGTGACTGCAAGTATGTGATTTACATGCATGCAGTCTTGTTCCCACCAGATGTGATGGCCTTGCTCAAAGCAATTGCATTGAGCAAGGCCTTATATGTCTAGTTGGAATGTGGCTGGAATTCTGGAAATTGCATACTTGCGGTCACATCACCGCCTGCTCCAACATCAGCGAATCATCATAGCCTGCAATGCGCACGTTTTGAGGGTTCACAAGTCTGCAGTCACATAGTGAGGTCAGACAACCCCTTTAATATCACAAAATGAATAGGGGCCCTACTGTCCTGTAACATTGGGAAACATATTGTTTAAGGAGGTTGTAGAAACATCTAATAAAAAATAAGATCAAAAACTGGGATGAGAACAAGTCCATTTGCCTTTCAGCTCTACGCAATATCAATGGTTCTCCAGAATGTTCCTTGGGGTAAATCTCATCCTTTTTATCGGTAAAGACTTCTAGAAACATTAAGCTGAAACCAGTGTTGATTCTCCAGGAGTATTTTTTATAGTATTATTTTGAAACCCAATCTTTGATCTTAGAATTAAGTCTATACCCCCCCAAGTAAAATATGTATACCACCTCTATTGCCCCGTCAACCGTTATTACTAAATCACGCAAATATTTCAATCATTTACACGACCAGGTACAACAGTCTGCATCGCAAAAATAACTTCTTAGTTGCTATCATTGCTCCTGATAATGCAGCGCTCGCCGCAGACGGTGGATTAATTTACTTACGGTGCACTAAGTGCATTCTTGGCTCACAGTGGGGAGTCGTTTGCTCACTTAAGACAGATATCCTATTTTTGATGGAAAATGTCACAGCCTAGATTCCCCTCTGACAAGTTGGCAAGCCGGCACCCCTGTAATAGTATCCATTTATTTTTGTCTTTTTTTTCAGCCACATTAATCCATTCTGTTTTGACATGGAGACTGATGGGCAATTGATAACTTTGACAGACACAAATAGAAGGGGCCGATTCTGAATAATTCAGCTCTTTTCTGCTATCGATAAGTGCCGGCTGAAGGATGTGTGTCTCTGTTTACACTGGCGCTTAAGTCAGTCCGTCCAGGCATTTGTGGCTCGCAGGCGATCTGCAGTCCGGACTGTGCGCACAGTTCTCCAACACGGGGTTTTATAAGCTTGTAACAATATGTGTGAAACTGCCAGGATAATGAATAGGCAGAGCAGCCCATGCATGCTAATGTTATGTTGTAAGCAGTTTTGTTGACAAGCGCTAATACTTCTTTCATACTATCATCAAAAGCGGCTAATACAGCAGCCATTACTCGCTGCCTTTCCAAGCAAGACATGATGGATTGTGACCTTAATATGGGTGAGCCGAGTTTTGAAAGTTAAACAACTTGCCATAAATCATAGGATTATTACAATGCAATTTAATTGGTTAAGGACTGTTTATTTCCTAAACAGGGTGAAAAAAAAAATCTGTTTCGATGCTTTTAATTTGCAAAGTGCGTTTTCATTATGAATGGCAGTTTAATATTCCGCTCCTTTGTCATGCAAAATATGCAACACACAGGCAATCTATTAATTGGACAAAAAAAATGCATCGCAAGCGTAAACCGCCCTTTATATTATCGATTCTTTAGGCGGGCACGCTCAGTAAACGTTTTCAGCCAGGCGTGATTAACCCCTGCAGCACCAGAAAGACCCAAAGTCACGTTTGCTAGACCTAAGCCTGTGCATTTTCTGGTTCTATGTCTGTGCTCTGCTGTGAGGGAGAGATCAGTAATGTCTTCTCTGCGTGCAGTTTTATTGTTATTTTTATTTTATTATTTTTATTGCCGTGATTATTTGCGTAGTCGCTGTACCAACACATTAGTGCTATCCAATTAAATATTTCTTTTTCTTTGGAATAATTCCTGACATCTTAAGAATCTGCTACCCTTGTAGCTGTAGTAACAGATAATTACAAGTGCTTCATGTGATTAAGTAGTAATGTTTAGTATTATGTACAGTTCGGCTTGCTTAAAAGATACTTTCTGTAATGAAGGTGCAAGAGGATATTCTACCTAATTTGCGCGTAGGCTTCACGTCAAGAAGCAGTGATCTCTCCACCGATGGAGAATGCTGCAACTTTTATGTGCACATACAACTCTCCGTGTGCTACTATGTATATGTGTATATATGTGTACATAGTGCAGTGTATATATGTGTACATAGTGCAGTGTATATATGTGTACATAGTGCAGTGTATATATGTGTACATAGTGCAGTAATAATAATAATCTTCATTTTTATAGCGCCAGGATATTGAGCAGCGCTTTCCAGTTTAACAGTTTCAAACACAACAGTCATAAGTAACAACGTTAACAATACAATAATTAAAGCAAAATAAGACGACCCTGCTCGTGAGAGCTTACAATCTACAATGAGGTGGGGGAGATACAAAGTACAGGTGTGTATTTACAATGATGGTCCAGCCATCTTCAGGGGGTGGGGGATAGATGGAAATAGTGAATGGGCTACACACACACACACAAACATAAAATGACTTTGATTAATGAACGTGGTAGGGTTCTCTGAACAAATGTGTTTTGAGGGAGCGCCTAAAACTATGCAAATTATGGATGGTCCTAATATCTTGGGGTAGAGATTCCAGAGGATTGGCGCAGCACGGGAGAAGCCTTGGAGTCGGAAGTGGGAGGTACGGATTAGTGCAGAGGTTAGTCGAAAGTCATTTGCAGAGCGCAGCAGTCGGTTAGGCCGATAGCTAGAAAAAAGTGAGGAGATATAAGGGGGTGCCGCACTGTGGAGACCTTTGTGGTGAGAACAAGTACTTTGAATTGTATCCTGTAATGAATGGGCAGCCAGTGTAACGACTGGCGAAGAGCGGACACATCCGAGTAACGATTAGCTAGATGGACAACCCTGGCTGCTGCATTAAGGATAGACTGGAGAGGGGAAAGTCGAGTAAGGGGGAGGCCAATTAATAGAGCATTGCAGTAGTCCAGGCGGGAGTGGATCAAGGCAACAGTGAGGGTTTTTGTTGTTTCCATGGTGAGAAAAGGGCGGATTCTAGAGATGTTCTTTAGGTGTAAGCGGCACGAGCGGGCAAGAGTTTGTATATGGGATGTGAAGGAGAGATCTGAGTCAAACAAAACACCCAGACAGCACGGCTGCTGCCGGGGTGTTATTATGGTGCCACCCACGGAGAGGGAAATGTCAGATTTAGGGAGGTTAGTAGATGGCAGGAGCAGAAGTAGTTCAGCTTTGGAGAGGTTGAGTTTCAGATAGAGAGCGAACATGATGTTGGAGACTGCAGACAGACAGTCAGTTGCGTTCTGTAGTACAGCGGGGGTAAGGTCAGGGGATGACATGTATAGTTGTGTGTCATCAGCATAAAGATGGTACTGAAAGCCAAATCTGCTGATGGGTCTGTGCAATTGGGGCTGTGTAGAGGGAGAAGAGAAGGGGGCCAAGGACTGAGCCCTGAGGTACCCTGACAGTGAGAGGTAGAGGAGATGAAGTGGAGCCAGAGAACAGAACACTGAAGGAGCGGTCAGAAAGATAGGAGGAGAACCAGGAGAGAGCAATGTCCTTAATGCCTAGTGACTGGAGCCTAGAGAGTAGGAGAGGGTGGTCAGCAGTGTCGAAAGCTGCAGAAAGGTTGAGAAGAATAAGCAGAGAGTGTTCACCATTACATTTTGCTGTCAGAAGGTCGTGGATCACCTTGATGAGTGCAGTTTCTGACGAATGTGGGGGCGGAAACCGGACTGTGAAGGGTCTAGGAGGGAATAAGTGGAGAGGTAACGAGTAAGGCGGGAGTAGACCAGGCACTCCAAGAGTTTAGAGATGAAGGGGAGATTGGAGACTGGTCTGTAGTTGTTTGTGCAAGATTGGTCGAGGGCGGGTTTCTTTAATAATGGAGTAATGATAGAAGGAGGAGGGGAAAATGCCAGAGGAGAGGGAGAGATTAAGGATTGTAGTTAGGTGAGTTGTGACGACTGGAGAGAGACTGGAGGAGATGTGAGGGAATAGGGTCAGTGGTAAGAAGAGAGGAGTTTGGCGACCTCTTCTGTGATGGGATCGAATGTGGAGAGTGAGCCAGGGGAGATGCAGGGAGGGATGGGAGTCACTGCACTTGGTGTCTGGGAGCGGATTTCCTGAGAGATATTATCTCTTTTCTCTATAAAATGGGAGGCCAGGTCATCAGCACAAATGTCTGTGATATCTGAGCACGTTCGCTCATCTCTAATGGCCAGTAATCCTGGCAATGTGCTATACACTATAAAATTAAATAGTATAATGACTCTACACTCGTGCTATGCAGGAATTGTGGATTTATTGACAATCAAGGACAATCCGTAATAAACAGCTATTTGATGTTTTCGCCAATCATAGACCTTCATCAGAAATTTGCTGTATTGCGGTGATATGTAGTGAATACATACCATTCATAAATAGATGTAAAGCGGACTGTATGGCTGTGAGCAGTCTGCGCTGCAACATGGTGACATTGTCACTATCAGTAAATGCACATTTCAGAAATTTCTGATGCAGGTCTATGATTGGCTGAAGCATTGATTAGCTGTTTATTACAGACTGTCCTTGATTGTCAATAAATCTACTGACAATCAAGGCATTTAATGCTGACAGCAGCATTTAACACGTCATTACTTCCTCCCATCGGCGTGCCCGTGACATGATTGCGGGTCACCATGACAACCTGTGCCTGTCATTATGGAACTCTTTTGAAACCATACCTGTGGCCAGGCTTCAAAGGAGACTAACAAGAACAGTAAAAAGTTTTAAAAAACATTTTAAAAAAATTAAAAGTTCAAATCACCCTCGTTTCTCCCTATTGAAATAAAGATATAAAAATAAATACACATGTGTATTGCCGCTTTCAGAAAAGTCTGATCTTTCAAAATATAAAAACAATTACCGTAACCCGATTGGTAAACATCGTAAACAGAAAAAAATTCTAAATTACATTTTTTGGTCACCACAATTCCACAAAAAATGCTGTAACCAGTAGAGTTGAGCTAATTTGTTCCGGTTCCTCCTTTATTCAGTGAATAAGCTGCAGAGGGAACCCGGCTTCCTGGATTGCGCCGGCTGATCGGTGCCACAGCTGCATGTGTCGCTGCTGTGTCACAATCACAGCACATGCATGGAGAGCCTGTGTGTTGGGCTGTCCATGCATGTGCTGTGACACAGCCGTGACCCATGAAGCTGCGGCGCCAATCAGCCGGCGCAATCCAGGAAGCCGGGTTCCCTATGCAGCTTAGGCCCCTTTCACACGAGAGAGAGAGACTGACTTTTTCCAGAATGGAAAATGCATGATTTCTTGAAAAAAACAGAATCTGTAGCCGGATCCATAATTTCACCTCACGTTTCATCAGTTTTTCGACAGATCCATCACAAAAAACGTTTTCTCTCGCCGCCGGAAATTTTTTTTTAGATGGATCCGGCAAAAAACGGATGAAACGTGAGGCCATCCGGCGCTAATACAAGTCTATGAGAAAAAAACTGATCCGGCGGCTACTTTTGCCGGATCCGTTTTTTTCAAAATTCGCAGGATTGTGCCTGAGGGCAAAAACCTGATCTGTGAAAGGGGCCTTATTCGGTAACTCTAGTAACCAGCGATCAAAAAGTTACATGTATCCCAAAATGGTACTAATAAAAATGACATCTCGCCTCACATAAAATAAGCCATCACACAACTCCATCGGCCGAAAAATAAAACTGTTACCGGTCTCGAAAAATCGCGTGACAACTCCCCAAATATTTTTTTGCAAACTTCATATTTTTTTTTACCATTGAAATAATAAAAAAAACTAGACATGTTGGGTATCGCTGTAATCGTATTGAATGAGGAGAATAATACTGCCAGGTCATTTTTACCACAAAATTTACACTGTAAAGACAATTTTTTAAAAAATAATGGCAAAATTGTGTTTTTGTCACAATTTCACCCCATTTGGAATTTTTTTTTGCCATTTTCGAGTACACTATGTGGCAAAATGAATGATGTCATTCAAAAGTACAACTCGTCCAGCAAAAAACAAGCCTTCATATGTCTATGTGGACAGAAAAATAAGAGTTATAGGTCTGGGAAGAAGCGGAGGAAAAAAACGGAAATTAAAAAATTAAAATGGGCTGCGGGGTAAAGGGCTTAAAAGCCCTTTTTAATTTTTACTAGAAAGTATGTGAGTATTTAATGCGCTCACAGTATGTACTCTCTTTTAGTTTAGTATAAAATCCCTTTAATATGATTAATACCTACGGTTAATAATTGTTATGTAACTGGTTGAGACTTTTTAAGAACAACTGAGCTGATGTGAAATTAACATGTGACATGTTTTGTATATATCTGTATTGTCACATTTTTAACACTAAGGTTTGGATTCAACTTTAAAGAAGGCTACTACTTGCGATAAAACACAGTTTTATTTCAAAGTACTAAATTAAAGGAATAGTATGATTGTGTACACTTTTGTATATATAGAAAGATTAAGTACATTTAAAGATTAAGTACATATACTCCCATCGTCACCAAGGAGCTTTTAGACATCATCCGTCTGGAATATCAGAGAAGCAAGCACCAAGACAGAGAACTGAACTCCTGGGAAATTCACAACACTGCGTGCACGTTCCCACTTATGCAGGTATCACAACACTGAACATGTATAAGTACAGGTACCCAACTTTCTGCTTCTATCTTAGTCATGTTTTTCTGGCCGTATATAGTGATTTTCACTATGTAGTAAAGGTACCTTCACACTAAACGACTTTGCAACGTGAACGACAACGATCCGTGACGTTGCAGTGTCCTGGATAGCGATATCGTTGTGTTTGACACGCAGCAGCTATCAGGATCCTGCTGTGATATCGCTGGTCGTTGCTGAAAGTCCAGAACTTTATTTGGTCGTCAGATCAGCGTGTATCGTCGTGTTTGACAGCAAAAGCAACGATGCCAGCAATGTTTTACAATGGTAACCAGGGTAAATATCGGGTTACTAAGCGCAGGGCCGTGCTTAGTAACCCGATATTTACCCTGGTTACCATTGTAAAAGTAAAAAAAAAACACTACATACTCACCCTCTGATGTCTGTCACGTCCCCCGGCGTCCGCGCTGCTGCTCAGAGCTTCCTGCACTGAATGTGTCAGTGCCGGCCATAAAGCAAAGCACAGCGGTGACGTCACCGCTGTGCTTTAGGGCCGGCGCTTACACAGTGCAGGGAAGCTGAAGGCAGGGGACGCGACAGACACGGCAATGTAAGTATGTAGTGTTTGTTTTTTTTTACATTTACACTGGTAACCAGGGTAAACATCGGGTTACTATGCGCTTAGTAACCCGATGTTTACCCTGGTTACCCGGGGACTAAGGCATCGTTGGTCGCTGGAGAGCTGTCTGTGTGACAGCTCACCAGCGACCAAACAGCGACGCTGCAGCGATCGGCATCGTTGTCGATATCGCTGCAGCGTCGCTTAATGTGACGGTACCTTAAGTCTGGTTCATTCTTGCCCTCCAGTGGCCAGCTTTAGGGATAAGATGAATCAGAGATATGAGGCAAACATCAGACAATGGGGCAATAAACCCACACTATTGAAAAGCTCCCAAGGTAACATAAGTCCTCAGCAGACAGAGGTTAAATAAGCCTATATGTTTTACAATAACAAAGAAACAGAAAAACAGAGAACTATTTGTGAGGTCAGACAATGAAGTAAACAGTTCTCAAGATTGTGTCAGTATGAGCATTGTATGTCTGTAAATGTATGGCCAGCTATGCTGCTCTGTCATGGTCTGAATGCATATATTTCAATATGGACTCAAAATATCCATTTTTATGCTCACACTACAGTATCTCATCTGCGGTGGGCGTTATATTATACAGCTCAGATTTTACATACGTTGGTTTATTTGCTGCATCTGATCCATGTGGACTCAGTAAGTCACACGTCACAATCATTGCCAGTCATCAACTGCATTGCTGAGATAGTGAGCGGCCCCATGTGCTTGTTCTGACTCTGTAGCCCACAGGGCACACTATGGCACATCCATGTACAAGGCTCAATCTTCAGTGGCTCAGAGCCAGGCTTTAGGATTAGACCAAAGCCTTTGTACTTAGCGCATGTGTTTGATTTCCAGATGTATCTTCACATGTTGTGTAATACAGCTTCTGGATCATACATTATTCTCCGGCATCCACAGAATAATTCTACTTGTATCAAATGAATATTTACAAGCTGTTCCTTATAGATTGGCCTCGATATTGAAATGTATTCAGCTGTTCCGGATACATCTTACTTGTGTTTGACTCAGATGTAGCTTCCTGGCATCCGTTTTTAATATTTCATTATCAGAGAGACATGACCGCAGCTGTATAATAAAGCAGAAAGAAAGATAACAAATCAATTTAATATTGGAGAAATCTCTTCATTGAATACAAGCACGTTGGGCTAGTAGGGGATTTCATGTGGTTTGGCCTGAAATGAAATGTTCAAGGTTCACAAATGAACAAACCCTACAAGTTGTATGTAATGTTTTTCTCATTTAAATATATGGTGGATTTTGTAAGTTCTGTCATCCAGTCCTGTTTAGTGGATACATAGTGATGTTACCTACATTATTAACATCTTATAACCACATCATTGTATAAGTCTATGGAGAAATTGAAAAAAGAATTACAAAAAATGAAAGAATTAATGGTATGACAGACGTTGGCAAAATCAGAGTGAAGTCATCATGTTAGTGTCATGATCCAGGTCGAGTTTGCCTGCTGCTTTTCGTTCCCAGGCCTGGCCATGTAGGGGTTAACCTTTTCTGCCTCTCTCTGGGATGGGGATGGCTATTTCTCGGCTCTGTTGCTGATAGCTCTTGTCAGTGATAGTTTCTACTTTCGGCTTGAGCTGCTGACCCAGTGTGCCCAGTGCATGTCCTTTGCCTTCTGACTTCCCGTCTTAGTGTTATTCTCTCCTGGTCACCTCTTTAGTGTGTTTCCGTGTGCCTGTTCCCCGCCGTGTATTTCCTGGTTCATACTCTAACCTGCCCCGCTGTACTCAGTGTCTGTTTCCTCTGGTCCTACCCAGCTCCGACCCTTGTGCTTGTGTTTTGACTACGCGCCCATCTCACCCCATTCAGATACTGCGCTCCCAACCGGCTTCTGACCTTTGACTTGTCTCCAACTCTGCTCTTGTCTCTCCCCTTGGTACTACGTTCCAGACTGTGTACGACTCGGCGTGATCGACCTCTCTCCTGCCATCTACCGGTAGTTTCCCCGCTACTGCAAGTCCTCACTTGCGGTGAGCAGCTGTTCTCCGCTCTTCCTTGCCCCCTGGTGGTTGTACCTGGAATAGCATCCCAGATACCCACGACAGTTAGGCTCTCAAATGGCTGACCTGTAAATACCTCATTATTTTTCCACTAAAAAAAAATCACAGTTTAGTAAATCTTTCCCTTTTTTACTGAATGAGATTATTCTGTTCCCATAAAACAATCTTACTGACAAACCTACTTTAAATGTTGCTCACCCATTGTGATCTTAAGTCAAAAGTGCTAAACATTGAAAAGCATTTTAATTATTGCAAATTGTAGCTTTTTTGGCTTAGGTTGACAAATACATTTTGCAGAGAATAATGTGATTTAGGACTGGTAAGCAGGGACTCCACAACCGTCAAAAAAATTTCTGTACAGGCCATAAAAAATGGAGACTTTTTTTACAGTGTTTTTTTAAGTTGGAGAACATTGTCCATATTATTATGATTGTATTTTTTGTTACTTTACAGATAATGGTGAATGCTGATAAGATGTTTATATTCGTAATCGAAGCTGTAGACATACATCATTATCTTAATAAATCATTGTTTACCAATCTGTTTCTTAAAAACAAAAATAGTTGGCAATCTATGATTTTTGGATTAGTTGTCAACCTGTCCTGACTGTCAGGTGCCAAATATTATTAGCATCAGTAATTACACCTTACAAGACCTGTGTATTTGCAAGTACAATGAAATAGGCCATTGAAATTTGTATATGAACAGTGTAGAACTGTGGTCTGACCAGAGGGCGGACCCTATAATTGCACAGAACGTACGCACAACTACTGCTGATTGTAGAGTATTCACAGAGGATATATCAATAGATCTAATAATATTTTTGTGATTAACTATCAAAAATACACTTCTCAGAAGGGGCCAATGTTCAACTAAATGTCTGTTCATATTATTTTCTGAGCATTGTCCCATGTTAACATGCAGCAAGCAGACATTTGCTGACTGATGACATCTTTTATGACGGGCTGAAATTCATTATTCCCCTTGTGTAATCAATAGGACAAGCTACCAAGAATATACAGACTGTTTGGAGGCATACTGTTGCCATAAAGTGTGCACATACAAATGTTGGCTGTATGTAAAGGAAGTGTAACGAGCACTGATTAAGATCCTATATCAAAAATAGCTACTTGTGAAGGATTATTTTACCTGTGTAATAGGACCCTTAAAGCCCTCATTAGATTAGCGTTGGCTGAACCCGTTGATTATCGTTGAGTTCAGTCAACAGTCTTACGTGCATGGCGGTCCGCAACAGATGATTGTTGGTGGAAGATAAAAATCTGGCATGTCCATTCCTTTTCTTCTCTTAGAGATAAGCCACCACCAGAGATGTCTGTCTCTAGAGAACATCAGTGCATTCCTATATATCGGAGAGTCTGGCAAGATAGCTGCCGGTCGAACCTTCGTTTGGCCAACAGCCATCTAAAGTGCAAGTAATCCACGCCAAATATCGTTGTTGTGTGCTAAACCTACTGAAGGAGCATTTTGTACAAGGGCATAACTATAGTGGGTTCAGGGGTTGCAGTCACACCTGTGCCCTGGCGTCTACCAAGCCTCAGAAGGTCCTTTTAGAACAAATGAGAAGACCTGTACTAATAACGATCTGTGATAGTTGGCACCCCATTAAAGATTTTGCATTGGGACTCACAAATTTCAAGTTACACCACTGCTCTTGCGCTTATGTTGGCTTGTCCAGCTCTGTAGACAGGTAGGTTGATCAGCTCATGTATGCATCTTAGTTCTGTTTTTTCTTCTGCTTCTTTTCATGTTCTATGGTTTTTAATAACAGCTTATAGGATGACGGGCAACTCGTAAATGCTGCCCTCTTGGCTGTAATCATCAAAGTTTTGCTCTAAATGCTGAAAAACTATACTCTGCAACCTAAACCACTTAACACTGTGTGTAATCCATAATATAAATTATTCTTAGTAGGTTCATAAGAATTAATATTCTCCACCATAATAATCAAGTTCTCTATAAATTAATTGATTTAACAATGCCAACATGGGCGTAATATTTGTTCATCCTTAATTGAAATAAGCTAAGAAATCCTGTAAAGGTATTGCCATCTGCACACAGCAAATTCTCAGTCCAGTAATGTACGAAACATGGAGACTGTAAGTCAAACACGTTTACGCAACCCCAAGGAGCCCTATTTACAAATGACTGCCATCACTATAGCAGGGTTTGGAAAGAAACTGCTGTAAATATGTACAGAAAATAAAGAAAACAAGCTGCAAAGACAGTAAATGTAGACTCGCAGTCCTCGTTATGAGCTGTAGAACCGCTCGACCAGTTGGGGCCCTTTTTGTTTTTACAGCTTCACGTTCAGCTTTATCGCAGGGTAGGGAGCCCTGATCTAGACTCTTTGACCATTTTCCTCCCTGGCAGCTATAAACAACAACCTTGAAAGCAAATAATTATCAGACAAGGACCAGTTCTCAGTATCTAAAATGAGCTTCTGTGATGTTCCAGCGGAACGTTGTTATCATTGTCACAAAGATCCAATTAATTTGCTCGCCCTACATGTTTAAACTGGTCAGGGCACATAAAGTAATGTGTCCAGGCCATAATAACCTCAACAAAAAGGAAATGTTCCCTCCAGGTCTCCAATCATTAGGCTATTGGAGGTGAAGATAAGCTCATTGACAAGTGAGAAAGGCAGTAATTTACTTTGTATTGATGGCATGTGACAAATCAAGCCAGGCAAACAGCTGCAAACCTCAGGACTCCATGAACTAAAGCAGTGACGGGTGGAGATAAAATTCTTTCACAGCTCATTTAGTCCAAATGTAGCCACCTGGGTGGTGAGTTGGATCAGGGTACCATCCCAGGCATTCCTGCACAAAAAAAATCACTAACAGGCAGCCAATTTATAGGTTCCCACAAGACATTAATCAAGCAGGTCCGTGCTATCACTGCTGGAACAATTTGGTAGAGGGGAATACATAAAATAAAAACTGTTACGGTATTTCTGTTCATGCTATTTTGTACTGGAAATGTGAATTGGGGTAAATGAAAATGTCAAGTCCAGCAATTCTGTGAGAAGATGCATTGAATACTGTACCTTAAACATGAAGAGGTTACACATACCAAATACAGTGGGTACGGAAAGTATTCAGACCCCTTTAAATATTTCACTCTTTGTTTCATTGCAGCCATTTGGTAAATATAAAAAAGTTAAATTTTTCACATTATTGTACACTCTGCTCCCCATCTTGACTGAAAAAAACAGAAATGTAGAAATATATGCAAATTTAATAAAAAAGAAAAACTAAAATATCACATGGTCATAAGTATTCAGACCCTTTGCTCAGTCACTCATATTTGTCACATGCTGTCCATTTCCTTGTGATCCTCCTTGAGATGTTTCTACTCCTTCATTTTAGTCCAGCTGTGTTTAATTAAACTGATAGGACTTGATTTGGAAAGGCACACACCTGTCTATGTAAGACCTCACAGTGCATGTCAGACCAAATGAGAATCATGAAGTCAAAGGAACTGGCCAAAGAGCTCAGAGACAAAATTGTGGCAAGGCACAGATCTGGCCAAGGTTACAACAGAATTTCTGCAGTACTCAAGGTTCCTAAGAGCACAGTGGCCTCAATAATCCTTAAACGGAAGATGTTTGGGACCACCAGAAGTCTTCCTAGACCTGGCCATCCAGCCAAACTGAGCAATCGTGGGAGAAGAGCCTTGGTGAGAGAGGTAAAGAAGAACCCCAAGATCACAACTCTGAGCTCCAGAGATGCAGTAGGGAGATGAGAGAAAGTTCCACAAACAGTTCCTGGATGAAAACCTCTTCCAGAGTGCTCTGTACCTCAGACTTGGCCCAAGGTTCACCTTCCAGCAAGACAAAGACCCTAATCACACAGCTAAAATAACAAAGGAGTGGCTTCAGAACAACTCTGTGACCATTCTTGAATGGCTTAGCCAGAGCCCTGACCTAAACCCAAATGAGCATGTCTGGAGAGACCTGAAAATGGCTGCCCACCAATGTTCACCATCCAACCTGACGGAACTAGAGAGGATCTGCAAGGAAGAATAGCAAAGAATCCCCAAATTCAGGTGTGAAAAACTTGTTACATCATTCCCAAGAAGACTCATGGCTGTACTAGCTCAAAAGGGTGCTTCTATTCAATAATGAGTAAAGGGTCTGAATTTTATGACTATGTGATATTTCAGTTTTTCTTTTTACATAAATTGGAAAAATTACTACATTTCTGTGTTGTTTTTTTTTCAGTCAGGGTGGGGCGCAGAGTGTACATTAATGAGAAAAAAAGAACTTTTTTTGAATTTACCAAATGGCTTCAATGAAACAGTGAGTGAAAAATTTAAGGGGGTATATATATATATATATATATATATATATATATATATATATATATATATACCGTATTTTCCGGCGTATAAGACGACTGGGCGTATAAGACGACCCCCCAACTTTACCAGTTAAAATATAAAATCTTCTTAAAAGTCGGGGGTCTTCTTATACACCCTATGTCGTCTTATAGGGCCGGTGAATATGTGCCTTTTGGGGGGGGGGGGAGTGATCCTGATGACGAGGGGGCGTCTCACAGGAAAGTGAGTATCCCCCATTACCTTATCGTAGCGGTGCAGCGTGGGGGTCTCAGTGCTGGGAGTGGCGGCGGCGGCTGCTGTGCTCTGGTGCGGCGGCTGCTGTGCTCTGGTGCGGCGGCTCCTCTTCTGTGTGGGGCCTCTGTGCTGTGAGGTGGCGGTGGCATATCTTTATCCAGTTGGGGCTCCTCCGGCATCTCCTTAGCCCTGGAGGCCCCGCCGCAACTCCATCGGTGCAATGCAGCGGCCATTTTCCCGGAGGCAGCTCAATAGGTGCAATGCGGTGGCCTCCGGGAAAATGGCCGCTGCTCAGATTCAGATCTCGTCCCGAAATCTCGGGACACGAGATCTGAATCTGAGCAGCGGCCATTTTCCCGGAGGCCACCACATTGCACCGATGGAGTTGCGGCGGGGCCTCCAGGGCTAAGGAGATGCCGGAGGAGCCCCAACTGGATAAAGATACGCCGCCGCCACCGCCACCTCACAGCACAGAGGCCCCACACAGAAGAGGAGCCGCCGCACCAGAACACAGCCGCTCCCAGCACTGACACCCCCACGCTGCACCGCTAGGATAAGGTAATGGGGATTACTCACTTTCCTGTGAGACGCCCCCTCGTCATCAGGATCACTCCCCCTCCCCACCCACCATATACACCGGCGTACAAGACGATTCCCGGCGTATAAGACGACCCCCGACTTTTAAGAAGATTTTCGGGGGTTAAAAAGTCGTCTTATACGCCGGAAAATACGGTATATATATATATATATATATAGATATATATATATATATATATATATATATATATATATATATATATATATATATAGATATATATATATATATAGATATATATATAGATATATATATATACACACATATATATAGATATATATATATATAGTGAGGCAGTGACTGGTGTTACATGTGAGGGTCACTGTATGTTACCCCAGGGTGCGCACAGAGGTGTACTGAGGCCATGAGACTGCATTGCAGTCACAGATGTAGCTGTGGTTGCAGTACAGACTAAAGTGAGTATAGGTCTTGGACAGGGAAAGCCTGCTCTGGGTTTTTGTGTTTTTAAACAGACTACAGTATGTTAGTGGTACAGTCCATTTCATTCCGGGTTGAGTTTTCCATGTGGCTGAAGGCTGAGGAGGCGGACTGGCGTGTCTAGTGACTGTAACCCAGAAGATATGGTTCCTGGCTGTGACCCGGAGGATATCGTGTGCTGTGTTGTTTTGAGTTGAACATTAAAGAGACCTTCTGCTTTGAACTTTGCTGGGTCACTGCCTCATCACTGCACAGAGTGGTACCACTGCACTAATATATATATATATATATATATATATATATATATATATATATATATACACTCACTGGCCACTTTATTAGGTACACCATGCTAGTAACAGGTTGGACCCCTTTTGCCTTCAGAACTGCCTCAATTCTTCGTGGCATAGATTCAACAAGGTGCTGGAAGCATTCCTCAGAGATTTTGGTCCATATTGACATGATGGCATCACACAGTTGCCGCAGATTTGTCGGCTGCACATCCCTGATGCGAATCTCCCGTTCCACCACATCCCAAAGATTTCATGTTGTTTACGCCAAATTCTGACCCTACCATCCGAATGTCGCAGCAGAAATCGAGACTCATCAGACCAAGCAACGTTTTTCCAATCTTCTACTGTCCAATTTCGATGAGCTTGTGCAAATTGTAGCCTCAGTTTCCTGTTCTTAGCTGAAAGGAGTGGTACCCGGTGTGGTCTTCTGCTGCTGTAGCCCATCTGCCTCAAAGTTCGACGCACTGTGCATTCAGAGATGCTCTTAGGCCTACCTTGGTTGTAACGGGTGGCGATTTGAGTCACTGTTGCCTTTCTATCAGCTCGAACCAGTCTGCCCATTCTCCTCTGACCTCTGGCATCAACAAGGCATTTCCGCCCACAGAACTGCCGCTCACTGGATTTTTTTTCTTTTTCGGACCATTCTCTGTAAACCCTAGAGATGGTTGTGCGTGAAAATCCCAGTAGATCAGCAGTTTCTGAAATACTCAGACCAGCCCTTCTGGCACCAACAACCATGCCACGTTCAAAGGCACTCAAATCACCTTTCTTCCCCATACTGATGCTCGGTTTGAACTGCAGGAGATTGTCTTGACCATGTCTACATGCCTAAATGCACTGAGTTGCCGCCATGTGATTGGCTGATTAGAAATTTAGTGTTAACAAGAAGTTGGACAGGTGTACCTAATAAAGTGGCCAGTGAGTGTATATATATATATATATATATATATATATATATATATATATATATATATATATATATATATATATATATATATATGTGTGTGTGTGTGTGTGTGTTGCGAAAGTATTCGGCCCCTTGGAACTTTTCAGCCTTCTCCCACATATCATGCTTCAAACATAAAGACACAAAATGTAAATTTTTGGTGAAGAATCAACAACAAGTGAAACACAATTGTGAAGTTGAATTTATTGATTATTTTAAATTTTTGTGGAAATTCAAAAACTAAAAAGTGGGACGTGCAATATTATTCAGCGTCTTTACTTTCAGTGCAGCAAACTCTCTCCACAAGTTCATTGTGGATCTCTGAACGATCCAGTGTTGTCCTAAATGCCTAATGATGATAAATATAAGCCACCTGTGTGTAATCAAGTCTCCGTATAAATGCACCTGCTCTGTGATAGGCTCAGGGTTCTGTTTGAAGCACAGAGAGCATCATGAAGACCAAGGAACATAACAGGCAGGTCTGTGATACTGTTGTGGAGAAGTTTAAAGCCGGATTTGGATACAAAATGATTTCTTTAAACTTTATACATCCCAAGGAGCACTGTGCAAGCGATCATATTGAAATGGAAGGAGTATCATACCACTGCAAATCTACCAAGACCCGGCCGTCCCTCTAAACTTTCATCTCAAACAAGGAGAAGACTGATCAGAGAAGCAGCCAAGAGGCCCATGATCACTCTGGATGAACTGCAGAGATCTACAGCTGAGGTGGGACAGTCTGTCCATAGGACAACAATCAGTCGTACACTGCACAAATCTGTCCTTTATGGAAGAGTGGCAAGAAGAAAGCCATTTCTCAAAGATATACATAAAACGTGCCATTTAAAGTTTGCAACAAGCCACCTGGGAGACGCACCAAACATGTGGAAGAAGGTGCTCTGGTCAGATGAAACCAAAATCAAACTTTTTGGCAACAATACCAAACGATATGTTTGGCGTAAAGGCAACACAGCTCATCACCCTGAACACACCATCCCCACTGTCAAACACGGTGGTGGCAGCAGGTCTGGGCCTGCTTTTCTTCAGCAGGGACAGGGAAGATGGTTAAAATTGATGGGAAGATGGATGGAGCCAAATACAGGACCATTCTTGAAGAAAGCCTGTTGGAGTCTGCAAAAGACCTGAGATTGGGACATAGATTTGTCTTCCAACAAGACAATGATCCCAAACATAAAGCAAAATCTACAATGGAATGGTTAACAAATAAACGTATCCAGGTGTTAGAATGACCAAGTCAAAGTCCAAACCTCAATCCAATCGAGAATCTGTGGAAAGAGCTGAAAACTGCTGTTCACAAACGATCTCCATCAAACCTCACTGAGCTCGAGCTGTTTGCCAAGGAAGAATGGGCAAGAATTTCAGTCTCTCGATGTACAAAACTGATAGACACATACCCCAAGCGACTTGCAGCTGTAATCGCAGCAAAAGGTGGCACAACAAAGTATTAAGTTAAAGGGGCCGAATAATATTGCACGCCCCACTTAAAACTGGGAAAACTTATTGACTCGAGTTTAAGCCTAGGGTGGGAAATGCAGCAGCTACTGATACATTTCAAAAATAAAAATAGATACCAAAAAAAGTAAAATTGATTGAGACATCAGTAGGTTAAGCGTTAAAATGTGCCACATATAATGCTCCATACAGTTCATTATGGCCCCATAAGATGCTCCATATAAAAATGTGCTACATGTAATGCTCCATACAGTTCATTATGGCCCCATAAGATGCTCCATATAAAAATGTGCCACATGTAATGCTGCTGCAATAAAAAAAAATGACATACTCGCCTCTCGTTGCTGCCCGCTGCTCCTCAGCGTCCCGTCTCTCTGCAGTGACTGTTCAGGCAGAGGGCGGCGCGCACACTAATACGTCATCGCGCCCTCTGACCTGAACAAGTAATATCTAGAAGACACCGCACACTCTTAATAGATATTTATGCAAATTGTGCAAAATTTATTAAATATCACACTACACATTAGTGACACATGGGAGCAATGTACATTTCAAGGATAAGCGACCACTTGTAGTAACAATTCAATTGACGTTTCGGCTCTCCTGAGCCTTAATCATAATATCGCTACAAAGACACAAAAAACATAACAAGGGTAAATAACACAATTATATACATATATACAGCATCCGTGCATGATGAAGCAATAAATAGTATGCCAGGTATAAGATGGACGGCAGGCAACTAAATAGATTACCAAGCACCAAGGATGCACCGAAGTGAATAGAATAGAACTCCTAGAGTCATATCAGATGTGAATCCAAGAGGAGGTCAAGAGGTCAAAAGGTTAGGAGCAAGAGCAGAAGGGGAACAGGACAATAGGCACTCATTACCTTGGTATAGCAATGATAGATACACATAGCGAATTCCTTGCTTACTGGTATAGGTGGTGCTAAAAGGATAGACAGGAGGTAAGTATAAGTACGGTGTGTCAATATAGGAAACAAATGAAGAGGGGAGCCTGAATCAATACCTATTAGCAGATAAGGTGGTATGTGGCCAATCGTGGTATGCTGCCCTGTGTGCTGAACCTATATTGGACCGAAGTAAAGAATCATAAGAATCACTGTATATGTAAGGCAAAGGTGAGTGTGAGTAAAACAAAATAAAATAAAATAAAGGGCTGTCCAGGAATTGGCTGGGGGAGAGGAGAACGGGTCCATATAGAGGAATGGGAAGCCTGTGTTGAGAGGGATCGCACTGCCTGCAGTTCGTGCGTCCCCCGTGGAAGGAACCTGTATATAGTAACAGGGAATATGGAAGCAGAGGATATGGGGGCAGAGTCCCACTATACCTGGGGTGGATGTCTTGTAAGGCGGCGCTCCCGCGCCTTGCTGATGTCGGCGTGCCCAGGAGGAGAAGGTGGGACTGTTAAATAGCAGTGGTGACCGCCGGACCGGAAGTGCGTCATCCGGACCGGAAGTCCCACTGTATGGAGCCAGAAGGAGTTACTGAGCATGCCTGTGTGTCACCATGGTAACCTGCTTGAATATAGAACTTAGTAGTGATCGCAAAATGTAGTGACAATGCTCCAAGAGGCATATGGATGAATATTAGGGGATAATCGTACTATATAGAGGAGAGTTTGGTGTGACTACAGGATATGTGCGCTGCATATGTATCACTCTAATAGCCCTCCTTGTGCGACCCCTAATAGTAACCAAGGTATACAGTTATGGTGTCACTAAGGGCATGTTGGTAGGTGTTTGTATAGATGGCTGGACTATGCGATATGGGGTCTTGTGTAATTATGAGATCCCGGCGCTGGCAGGACTAAACAAAGGATGGGTGGTAGGAGTAGTAAGTAAAAGATAAAAAAAGGAATAAATAAAAAATAAAAATATCAAAATAAATAAATAAAAAGGGTGGTATAAATGAATGAACTATGAATAGAAAATAGTCGACTGAAAAAAAATTGGAGAAAAAATAATGTTGAAAAAACAATGATAATAATAATAATAATACGGTTAAAAAAAAAAATGAAAAATGAATGACGGAGGGGGTTTTTTTTTGAGTCGTCACTCACCTTCATGTAGAGTTATCAGCGGGTCTGGAAAAAATGGGAGATATAGTTAGTACTACAACTTAACAAACCTGCCAATCAATTTCTCTATTGAGACCCCTCGGTGCCAGAGTATCTAAGGTGTGTATCCAGAAAGTCTCTCTGGTTTTCAGTAATTTGATATGGTTGCCCCCTCTTCTGGGACGTGGAACCTGTTCAAGTATTTGAAATTTTAATTGGGCCACAGAATGTTTGAAGGTGACAAAGTGGTCGGGGATAGGAAGCCATGTTTTGCTACAGCGGATAGTAGACTTGTGGCTAGCGATCCGATCTTTAACATGTTGGGTAGTTTTTCCAACATACAGGAGGCCGCAGGGACATTTAATCACATAGATGGCAAAATTAGTATTGCAGGTAAAGAAGCCCTGAATAGGATACGATTTCCCTGTCCTAGGATGGGTGACTTTATCGGACCTGATAACGTTTGAACATGCTGCACAATTAAGGCAAGGGAAAGTGCCACACCGTTGGCTGGCTAAAAGCCTCTGTGTAGTCTGCGGTTGGGTACTCCCAATGTCAGCCCGTACTAGCTGATCTTTGATGTTTTTTGGTCTTCTTGTGCTCATCAATGGTGGTGATTGGAAAGGTTCCACTGAAGGGTAGGCTTTGTGCAAGAGGGACCAGTGTTTTCTAATAACTGAGTATATTTTGGGCATAAATGGATGGTGCGTATGCACAAAGGGTAGACGCTCCTTAGGCCGCTCCCGAGGGGGAGGGGAATGCGGGGAATTGATGCGTAATTTTTCTTGGTCCAAGAGTTTCAAAGGGTATTCCCTCTCCTGGAATTTGAGGGCCATGGTGTCCATTCTATTCTGGCGTAGGGCAGGATCAGTGACAATACGAGAGACTCTTAAATTGTGACCGTGGGAGGCTATTTTTTGTTGTTTTAGGATGGCAGCTAGAGTAATGTAATAAGTTGTTGCAATCCGTAGGTTTGGTAAATATGTCGGTTGTGAGGTTGCCATTATCATCTTTGATAACCCAGGTATCCAAAAAGGAAATTTTCTGTGCATCATAGTGGATGGTAAACTGAAGCCCGGGGGAAATGGAATTAAGGTATGTAAAAAAGTGGTGCAGAGTGTCTGCTGTCCCTGTCCAAATGAAGAAAATGTCATCAATATAGCGAACATAATTGGTGGCATAGGTTAAGAATAGCTCGTTGTCATAGATGTAATCGATTTCGAACTGATTCATAAATGCATTTGCATAAGCTGGGGCTACGTTTGAGCCCATTGCGGTCCCACGTGTTTGGACATAGTGCGTGTCTTGGTATAAGAAAAAGTTTTCATAAAGGACCAGTGTGAGAAGTTCGAGACAAAGTTGGGAGGTTCTTTTGGGCATGTCAGATTTCTCAAGTAGGGATTTAGTGGTTGCAATACCTTTCACATGTTCAATGGAAGTATACAAACTGTTGACATCGAGCGTTGCCAGGAGACTATGGGTGGGAATACAATGAAGACCTTTGATAATTTCAAGGAATTGTCCTGTGTCAAGTAAAAAGGCCCTAGTGGTTTTTGTCAGTGGAGTGAGGACTTTCTCCAGAAAAACAGAAAGAGGTGAGAGGATGGAGTCTGTGGAGGCCACAATGGGCCTGCCTGGGGGATTAATAAGGGATTTGTGTATTTTGGGTAACACGTAGAAGACAGGTGTGATGGGGTGCTGATTCTGAAAAGTGGCTGTTTTTTGATCAATCGTGTTATCATGGAGAAAGGGATCAATAAGGTCCTTGATTTTTTTCCTGATCCTGAAGGTAGGGTCACTAGAAATGATTTGGTATGTCTCAGTATCTGAGAGCTGTCTCGTAATTTCATTACAATAATGGACCCGATCCATCACTACCACAGTGCCCCCTTTATCTGCGGGTTTTATTATGATGTTCTTGTTGGAGCGGAGATTGTCCAAAGCCTGTTTTTCAACTACCGTGAGGTTTCTATGTGTAGGGTAAAAACCAAGGCGCTGTTCATGTGCAAGAGATTTGATTTCACGATCCACCAAGGAAATGAAAGTCTCAGTGGCGTGATAGGTGTGAGGGGGAGAGAAAGTACTTGGGTTGTGGAGTCCCAAGGTAGAAATGGAAAGCTCAGGAGTCATGCTTCCTCGAATCAAGGAGCCACCACTCGATTGAGCATGAGGTATGGTACAAAAATGAGTTTTTAACCTTACAGATCGATAGAACCGTTGTAGATCCTTTTCAAGCTGAAACGCGTCCCATTTAGGCGTAGGGCAGAAGGATAAACCCTTCTGTAGTACTGTCAGTTCGGCAGGGGAGAGGGAGTAGCTAGAGATATTTATCACCAGGTTCGATGGCTTACCTGGGATCTTGTTGCCATTCTTTCGCCGTGACCTTCTTGTTGGTCTGCGTTGTTGTGCCCTCCCCTGCGTCCCTTGTGAAAAAAACGTGGTCTGCTTGCACCTGTAGACGAGTCGCTGCCCGAGCTGAATGAATCGACTCTTCGTTGATTTGGTGGACGTCGCCAGGAGTTGGAGGTGGAGGAGTCGTTCCATCTATATACGTTGTTACTTGTATAGTCCTCGTTGTCTTGTTGAAATTTTATCCTCTTTCGTTCCTGTAAACTTTTCTCAAAGTCCTCAATAATTTTGTCCGTTTTAGTCTTCAATGAGGACCATTCAGAGGAAGGAAGTGTACTGGTCAACTGAGTCTCTATGGCCTGGATATTTTTCTGGACCTCTATGATCTCCTTCTGGAGATATTCCACAGTAAGGATTATGATATCTAAGGAACACTTGTTTAAAATTCTTTTGAATTTGTCACAAAATTCCTGATTGTTGGAAAACAATGTGGGACGGAGATTGCTTCTCAGCCCTCTAGGAATTTTATTTTGTCGGTGGTATTCCGCCAACGTGGTGCAATGGAGGTCATAAGAGACCAATTTCTTTTTGGCTTTTTCGTAATCCCGTGTCCTCAGGTCCAATACAGGAACCTTGAGGAAGTCGGTAGAGCTGGTAACCTGAGACAGAATATTGGTACTAGTTGCCAAATCGTAGGCAAAAGTTTCGGTTGTCATTTGGAGGACAGGTGCAAACACCAAGAAAACTAGAATCAATAAAGGTACAATGGTGTGCACTCAGTCAATTTGGAAAGTGAGGTGCAGGTGTCATGGACTGAAGAGTCCCCGTACAAGTAATATCTAGAAGACACCGCACACTCTTAATAGATATTTATGCAAATTGTTAGCTAGCGCCGATCGTGGGCATTTAACCCCTCTGATTCCGCTGTCAATAGTGACAGCGACATAGAGGGGCATCGCGCAGGGACGGGGGCTCCCTGCGCTCCCCCACCGGAACAACGCGATCCGATTGCGTTGCTCCAGTGATCCAGAAAGAGTCCATGGATCCAAGATGGCCACGGGACTCCTTCCGGGTCATGAAGTGAGGTGGCTAGCCGGCGCCTGCTCAGACAATGTTAGAAAGTAAAAAAAAAAATAGAATATACAAAAAAAAAATCCCCAAATAAAGAAAAAAAAATATTTCCCAATAAATCCATTTATTTATGTGAATAAAAAAAAAACAGTAAAAGTGCACATAATTGGTATAGCCGCGTCCGTAACGACCCGCTCTATAAAACTATCCCACTAGTTAACCCCTTCAGTGAACACTGCAAAAAAAAAAAAAAAAAAACGACGCAAAAAACAACGCTTTATTATCATACCGGCGAACAAAAAGTGGAATAACACACGATCAAAAAGACAGATATAAATAAACATGGTACCGCGGAAAAAGTCAACTCGTCCCACAAAAAACAAGACCTCACATAACTCTGTGGGCCAAAATATGGATAAATTATAGCTTTCAAAATGTGGTAATGCAAAAACTATTTTTTGCAATAAAAAGCGTCTTGTAGTGTGTGACGGCTGCCAATTATAAAAATCCACCAAAAAAACACTATAAAAGTAAATCAAACCCCCCTTCATCACCCCCTTAGTTAGGGAAAAATAATAACATTTTAAAAAAATGTATTTATTTTCATTTTCTCATTAGGGTTAGGGCTAGGGTTAGGGTTGGGATTAGGGTTGGGGCTAAAGTTAGGGTTGGGTTTAGGGTTGGGGCTTGTGACGGGGTTTGCGACAGAGCAGAAAGAGACACCCGTCCGATAGACAATCCAACAAGATTTATTGGACCAGGGAACTCGGATAACACAAATGAAAGTAGTTCTGCAGTATCCGTAAGTAGTTCACAATGAGTCCACACAAAGGGAGCAGATCCGGGGGTGCCACCCGGCAATCCGACGCCAGGGAAATAGAAATAGTCCTTTAGTGAATTCAATGGCTCCAGCAGATGAGGGACACAACACAGTCCAATGTGGCAGCTTTTTACCCTCCACACTCTGGCACCAGGATCTCGCCTCAGCATAAGATCCCAGCCCTTCCCAAGTCACCTCACAACTACAGTCCTCAGATTCAGTCCTTAAATCTAGTAGGGTGGTGAGACCTCACAATTCCATGTGGCAAAATGATTTCCAATCTCCCTACATGATACCAGGATCCAGCTGCAGCAGCAGATCCTTGCTCTTCAAAGCAGCATCGACTAACAGAAGATGTGGCTTGTTGTCCTACCACTCTTAGTATCTCTGCCCAACGAAGGGGCTGATCCCAACACCCACCCCCTTAAACATAGCTCCAAGGAATAAGAAAGTTCCAGAAACCCTGTCTCCAGTCTCTCTACAGGTTTATGTACTGTAGACGCCCCCTGCAGAGGGAAACAAAGACAAGCATACCCCCACCAGATACAGGGCAAGGAATGCTAATGTAAGCCTGATTACAGTATGGTCCATGTGTACAGGCTGGGGTGACACTGTTACAGGGCTAAAGTTAGGGTTGGGTTTCGGGTTGGGGCTAAAGTTAAGGTTGGGGCTAAAGTTAGGGTTTGGATTACATTTACGGTTGGAATAAGGGTTGGGGTTAGGGGTGTGGGTAGGGTTATGGTTGGGATTAGGATTAGGGGTGTGTTTGGGTTAGGGTTTCAGTTAGAATTGGGGGGTTTCCACTGTTTAGGCACATCAGGGGCTTTCCAAACACGACATGGCGTCCGATCTCAATTCCAGCCAACTCTGCGTTGAAAAACTAAAACAGTGCTCCTTCCCTTCTGAGCTCTCCCGTGCGCCCAAGCAGGGGTTTACCCCCACATATGCGGTATCAGCATACTCAGGACTAATTGGAAAACAAATTTTGGGGTCCAATTTCTCCTGTTACCCTTGGGAAAATACAAAACCAGGGGCTAAAAAATAATTTTTGTGGGAAAAAAAAAAGATTTTTTATTTTCACGGCTCTGCTTTATAAACTGTAGTGAAACACTTAGGGGTTCAAAGTTCTCACAACACATCTAAATAAGTTCCTTGGGGGGTCTAGTTTCCAATATGGGGTCACTTGTGGGGGTTTCTACTGTTTAGGCACATCAGGGGCTTTACAAACGCGACATGGGTTCTGATCTCAATTCCAGCCAATTTTGCATTGAAAAGTCAAACGGTGCTCCTTCCCTTCCGAGCTTTGCCATGTGCCCAAACAGTGGTTTACCCCCAGGGTATCAGCGTACTCAGGGCAAATTGCACAACAACTTTGGGGTCCAATTTGTCCTTTTACCCTTGGGAAAATAAAGAATTTGAGGAGAAAAAATCATTTGTTGTGAAAAAAATATGATTTTTTTTTTACAGCTCTTCATTACACTATGTTCCAAATTATTATGCAAATTATATTTTTCTCAGATTTTCCTAAATGGTCAGTCCAAATGACAGTCAGTCTAATAAAAGTCATCACCCTTTAGAGTGTACATCGAATTTTATTGAAGAAACCTCCCAATGATAACAGTATAATCTCCAATTTGAATACAACCTCAAAATGCACTGTTCCAAATTATTAGGCACAGTAGAATTTCTAGACATTTGATATGTTTTAAAGAACTGAAAATGCTCATTTGTGGAATTTGCAGCATTAGGAGGACACATTCACTGAACAAAAAAGCTATTTAACTCCAAAACATCCTAACGGGCCAAGTTACATGTTAACATAGGAACCTTTCTTTGATATCACCTTCACAATTCTTGCATCCATTGAACTTGTGAGTTTTTGGAGAGTTTCTGCTTGTATTTCTTTGCATGAAGTCAGGATAGCCTCCCAGAGCTGCTGTTTTGATGTGAACTGCCTCCCACCCTAATAGATCTTTTGCTTGATGATTCTACAAAGGTTCTCTATAGGGTTGAGGACAGGGGAAGATGGTGGCCACACCATGAGTTTATCTCCTTTTATTCCCAAAGCAGCCAATGACTCAGAGGTATTCTTTGCAGCATGAGATGGTGCATTGTCATGCATGAAGATGATTTTGCTCCTCAAGGCATGTTTCTGCTTTTTATACCATTGTCAGGACTCTGAACATTTTTTATTACCTTTTTGTGCATTACTGCCCTTTTCCAAGATGGCGTCTTTGGTCTCATGTGCACTGTGTCTTCCTGCTATAAAACTCCACCCCAGCCTTCAGTCTGTGCTAGAGTATTCTGCCTTGCATCCAGCTCCTGACCTCTGGTGACTCCCTGGCTATATACCTGCTCCTGTGAACCTGTGGGGTTATCCTGCTACTCTGCTCTGAGTTCCTGCTGCATACACCAGTTCCAGTAATCCTCCTTCATCTGCTGCTCGTGTTTGCTTCCATCTGCATTTGCTGGACATGTAAGCTGTTTCTGCTCTGCAAGAACCTGAGACTATTACCCAGACCTCCCTGGTTGAGCTAAGATATTATTTGAACTGCCTTATAAGCATATCTATCTGTGTTTTGGACTAAGCAAGGACTTATTCGTGTCAAGTATCCTCAAGAATAATTGTGCTTCATAGACTTTCTGCGTGATTGCATTTTCCTCTGAAGTTTCCTATAGACTGCTGAGCTGCATTTGATATTTGCACCAAGTGTTGTGGACTTGAGTTTCTCTCTGCACCTGTTTGAATCACTGTGTGATAATATAGACTTTACCACTTATAAAACTGTGTCCTGTAGTTGTCTTGTTCCACGCAAAGAGTCTCCTGAGTTATCCCCTATAATTATTACAACCATGGAAGAAAGTTGTTAGTCAGAAACTCTATATACTTTGCAGAGATCATTTTCACATCTTCATGAACTTTAAAGGGCCCTACCAGCTGTTTCCCCATGATTCCGTCCCAAAACATGACTCCTCCACATCCTTGCTGACGTTGCAGCCTTGTTGGGACATGGTGGCCATCCACCAATCATCCACTACTCCATCCATCTGGACCATCCAGGGTTGCTCGACACTCATCAGTAAACAAGACTGTTTGAAAATTAGTCTTCATGTATGTCTGGGCCCACTACAACCATTTCTGCTTGTGAACACTGTTTAGGGGTGGCAGAATAGTAGGTTTATGCATCACAGCAAGCCTTTGAAGGATCCTACACCTTGAGGTTCGATGGACTCCAGAGGCATCAGCGGCTTCAAATATTTGTTTGCTGGTTTGTAATGGCTTTTTAGCAGCTGCTCTCTTTATCCGATGAACTTGCCTGGCAGAAACCTTCCTCATTATGCCTTTATCAGCACAAACAGGTCTGTGCTCAGATTCAGCCACAAATATCTTAACAGTAAGATGATCACACTTACATTTTCCAAGAAATATCTAATGTTTTCATCCCTTGACTAAGGCATTGCACTATTTGATGCTTTTCGGCAGCAGAGAGATCCTTTTTCTTTCCCATGTTACTTGAAAACTGTGGCCTGCTTAATAATGTGGAACATCATTTTTAAGTAGTTTTCCTTTAATTAGAATCACCAGGAAAACTAATTATCACGTGTTTAAGATTGATTTCAGTGATCCATTGAGCCCTGAGACACAATGTCATCCATGAATTTATTTAAAAAACAAAACAATTAAATCGTTTTGACACTTAAATCCAATTTGCATAATAACTTGGAACACAGTGTATAAAGTTAAATGTTCAATTTTTTTTTTAAACATTCCAAAAATTCCTGTGAAGCACCTGAAGGGTTAATTAACTTTTTGAATGTGGTTTTGAGTACCTTGAGGGGGGCAGTTTTTAGAATGGTGTCACTTTTGGGCACTTTCTGTCATATAGACCCCTCAAAGTTACTTCAAGTGTGAGGTGGTCCTTAAAAAAAATGGCTTTGCAAATTTTGTTGTAAAAATGAGAAATCGCTGGTCAATTTTTAACCCTTATAACTTCCTAATAAAAAAAAATATGTTTCCAAAATTTTGCTAATGTAAAGAAGACATATAGGTAATGTTATTTATTAACTAGTTTGAATGATATGACTCTCTAATTTAAGGGCATAAAAACTAAAAGTTTAAAAATTGCAAAATTTTCAAATTTTTCGACAAATTTCCATTTTTTTCACAACGAAACGCAAGTCAAATCGAAGAAATTTTACCACTATCATAAAGTACAATATGTCACGAGAAAACATTCTCAGAATCACCAGGATCCGTTGAAGCGTTTCAGAGTTATGACCTCATAAAGTGACAGTGGTCAGAATTGAAAAAAATGGCCTGGTCAGGAAGTTGAAATCAGGCTTCGGGGTGAAGGAGTTAACTCAGGAAGAGTTCAGAAATCAATATTTTGTGGAATAACCATGATTTTTAGTTACAGCTTTCATGTGTATTAGCATGCTTTCCACCAGTCTTTCACACTGCTTCTGGCACAAACATTTAAGCAGTTCTTCTTTGTTTGATGGCTCTTGACTACCCATCATCCTCTTGATTACATTTCAGAGGTTTTCAATGGGGTTCTGTTCTGGAGATTGGGCTGCCCATGACAGGGTTTCAATGTGGTGGCCTCTTAATTTTTGCCAGTATATATATATAATTTTTGCTGTGTGTATGTATATATATATATATATATATATATATATATATATATATATATATATATATATACACTCACCGGCCACTTTATTAGGTACACCATGCTAGTAACGGGTTGGACCCCCTTTTGCCTTCAGAACTGCCTCAATTCTTCGTGGCATAGATTCAACAAGGTGCTGGAAACATTCCTCAGAGATTTTGGTCCATATTGACATGATGGCATCACACAGTTGCCGCAGATTTGTCGGCTGCACATCCCAAAGATGCTCCATACAAGGCAGGATGGATCCATGCTTTCATGTTGTTTACGCCAAATTCTGACCCTACCATCCGAATGTCGCAGCAGAAATCGAGACTCATCAGACCAAGCAACGTTTTTCCAATCTTCTACTGTCCAATTTCGATGAGCTTGTACAAATTGTAGCCTCAGTTTCCTGTTCTTAGCTGAAAGGAGTGGTACCCGGTGTGGTCTTCTGCTGCTGTAGCCCATCTGCCTCAAAGTTCGATGCACTGTGCATTCAGAGATGCTCTTAGGCCTACCTTGGTTGTAACGGGTGGCGATTTGAGTCACTGTTGCCTTTCTGTTGTGAAATTGGATTCTGGGCTCCCCCGGTGGCCACTTGTGGAATTTAACTTGTGTGCATCATCCCCTCTGTTCACCTGCTCCTATCACAGTGATGGGCAACCTTTTGAGCTCGGTGTGTCAAAATTCGCCAAAAAACCGAGCATAACTTGGGTGGTGTGTCACCTTGATAAAAAAACATAATTTTGCGACATGTATAGTTTAAATAACAAATATGTATAATTAGAATTAACTTACCTGCTTAGTGACTTCTTTGTTCATCTGTCAGTTGATTTCTTTTGTTGGTCTTGCTATTATTTAACTTGTGTGGGGTGCCGTGAACTAAGATAAGTGAGGGGGAGGGGGAATTCTTCCAGTGATGGCGAACCTGTGGCACTCCAGCTGTTGCAAAACTACAATTCCCATCATGTCTTCACAGCCAAAGCCTTTGCTTTGAATGGCCAGCCATGATGGGAATTGTAGTTTTGCAACAGCTGGACTGCCACAGGTTCGCCATCACTGATGCCTCCCTCTCACTTATCTCAGTAATGGCCAATGACACCCCACAGTTCACTGGATGATGGTTGCTGTAGTAGTCACAGGGCCTGAGTCCAGACAGCAATCACAGGGCCTGAGTCCAGACAGCAATCACAGGGCCTGAGTCCAGACAGCAATCACAGGGCCTGAGTCCAGACAGCAATCACAGGGCCTGAGTCCAGACAGCTATCACAGGGCCTGAGTCCAGACAGCTATCACAGGGCCTGAGTCCAGACAGCTATCTCCTCAGGCCTCAGAAGTGCAGCCTGGGACTTCTGGTCGGTGCAGCCTGGGACTTCTGGTCGGTGCAGCCTGGGACTTCTGGTCGGCGCAGCAGGGAGCAGCGCAATGTCGCCCAAACAACACAGATCCGACGCAGAGGCCTGGGACTTCCGGGAGCTGCGCCTGGCCTACCGGAAGTCCCAGGCCTAGACGCTCTGCACCGGAGCTCTGTTGTTTGGACCCACAGACCTCCTGCATGGCATCCGATCCGATAAAAAATCGGATCGGATGCCATTGTTTAGCATTCCGATACCGCAAGTATCGGGTATCGGCCGATATTTGCTGTATCGGAATTCCGATACCGAGATCCGATACTTTTGTGGTATCGGGTATCGGTATCGAAACAACATTAATGTGTGTAAAATAAAGAATTAAAATAAAAAATATTGCTATACTCACCTGTCCGACGCAGCCTGGACGTCCGCGAGGGAACCGGCAGCGTTGTTTGCTTAAAAATCGCGGTTTTCCTTCCTTACTTGAAGTCCCGGCTTGTGATTGGTTGCGTGCCGCCCATGTGACCGAGACGCGACCAATCACAGCAAGCCGTGACGTAATTTTAGGTCCTTCAGGATTTTAAAATTACGTTCCGGCGTTGTGATTGGTTGCGTGCGGTCACATGGGCGACGCAACCAATCACAACGCCGGAACGTAATTTTAAAATCCTGAAGGACCTAAAATTACGTCACGGCTTGCTGTGATTGGTCGCGTCTCGGTCACATGGGCGGCACGCAACCAATCACAAGCCGGGACTTCAAGTAAGGAAGGAAAACCGCGATTTTTAAGCAAACAACGCTGCCGGTTCCCTCGCGGACGTCCAGGCTGCGTCGGACAGGTGAGTATAGCAATATTTTTTATTTTAATTCTTTATTTTACATATTAATATGGTTCCCAGGGCCTGAAGGAGAGTTTCCTCTCCTTCAGACCCTGGGAAAGAAGCAATTTCTATGGGGCCGCGGCCGGCGGCCGGCGTGTCACTGAAAATGACTACGCGTGTCAGCACTGACACGCGTGTCATAGGTTCGCCATCACTGTCCTATCAGGATGTGGGAGTCGCTATATAACCTTGCTCCTCTGTCAGTTTCATGCCGGTCAACAATGTAATCAGTAGCCTTTCTGTGCTTGTTCCTGCTACTAGACAACTCCCAGCTAAGTTGGACTTTTGTCCTTGTGTGTTTTTGCATTTTGTTCCTGTTCACAGCTGCTGTTTCGTTACTGTGTCTGGAAAGCTCTTGTGAGCGGAAATTGCCACTCTGGTGTTATGAGTTAATGCTAGAGTCTTAAAGTAATTTCTGGATGGTGTTTTGATAGGGTTTTCTGCTGACCATGAAAGTGCCCTTTCTGTCTTCATGCTATCTAGTAAGCGGACCTCGATTTTGCTAAACCTATTTTCATACTACGTTTGTCATTTCATCTTAAATCACCGCCAATATATGTGGGGGCCCCTGTCTGCCTTTTGGGAAAATTTCTCTAGAGGTGAGCCAGGACTGTCTTTTCCTCTGCTAGGATTAGGTAGTTCTCCGGCTGGCGCTGGGCATCTAGGGATAAAAAAACGTAGGCATGCTACCCGGCCACTTCTAGTTGTGCGGCAGGTTTAGTTCATGGTCAGTATAGTTTCCATCTTCCAAGAGCTAGTTCTCATATATGCTGGGCTATGTTCTCTCGCCATTGAGAATCATGACAGTTTGACCGGCCCAAAAAAGGGTTAAATTACTGGCTGAGAAAGGAGAGAAAAAAGAAGTCTGCTACAATTTTTTTTTTTTTTTTTTTCCCTCTAGTTCTGAGTGTGCTCTTAATTGAATCACTTGCTAGTCTGCCTATACTGCAGCCTTCCTCTCTTCCTCTCCTTCTAATCCTTGAATGGCTCTGTGTTCACCTGTTTCAAATGGATCTTCAGAGTGTAGCTACAGGTTTGAATAATCTCGCCACAAAGGTACAAAATTTGCAAGATTTTGTTGTTCATGCACCTGTGTCTGAGCCTAGAATTCCTTTGCCTGAATTCTTCTCGGGGAATAGATCTCACTTTCAAAATTTTAAAAATAATTGCAAATTGTTTTTGTCCCTGAAGTCTCGCTCTGCCGGAGACCCTGCACAGCAGGTCAGGATTGTAATTTCCTTGCTCCGGGGCGACCCTCAAGACTGGGCTTTTGCATTGGCACCAGGGGATCCTGCGTTGCTCAATGTGGATGCGTTTTTTCTGGCCTTGGGGTTGCTTTATGAGGAACCTCATTTAGAGCTTCAGGCGGAAAAGGCCTTGATGTCCTTGTCTCAGGGGCAAGATGAAGCTGAAATATACTGCCAAAAATTCCGCAAATGGTCTGTGCTTACTCAGTGGAATGAGTGCGCCCTGGCGGCGATTTTCAGAGAAGGTCTCTCTGATGCCATTAAGGATGTTATGGTGGGGTTCCCTGTGCCTGCGAGTCTGAATGAGTCCATGACGATGGCTATTCAGATCGATAGGCGGGAGCGCAAACCTGTGCACCATTTGGCGGTGTCTACTGAGAAAACGCCAGAAAATATGCAATGTGATAGAATTCTGTCCAGAAGCGAGCGGCAGAATTTTAGACGAAAAAATGGGTTGTGCTTCTATTGTGGTGATTCAACTCATGTTATATCAGCATGCTTTAAGCGTACTAAGAAGCCTGACAAGTCTGTTTCAATTAGCACTTTACAGTCTAAGTTTATTCTATCTGTGACCCTGATTTGTTCTTTGTCATCTATTACCGCGGACGCCTATGTCGACTCTGGCGCTGCTTTGAGTCTTATGGATTGGTCCTTTGCCAAACGCTGTGGGTATGATTTGGAGCCATTGGAGGCTCCGATACCTCTGAAAGGGATTGACTCCACCCCATTGGCTAGTAATAAACCACAATACTGGACACAAGTGACTATGCGTGTTAATCCGGATCACCAGGAGGTTATTCGCTTTCTGGTGCTGTATAATCTACATGATGTTTTGGTGCTGGGATTGCCATGGCTGCAATCTCATAACCCAGTCCTCGACTGGAGAGCTATGTCTGTGTTAAGCTGGGGATGTAAAGGAACTCATGGGGACGTACCTTTGGTTTCCATTTCATCATCTATTCCCTCTGAGATTCCTGAATTCTTGTCTGACTTTCGTGACGTTTTTGAAGAATCCAAGGTTGGTTCACTACCTCCGCACCGGGAGTGCGATTGTGCCATAGACTTGATCCCGGGTAGTAAATACCCTAAGGGTCGTTTATTTAATCTGTCTGTGCCTGAACACGCTGCTATGCGAGAATATATAAAGGAGTCCTTGGAAAAGGGACATATTCATCCTTCGTCATCTCCCTTAGGAGCCGGTTTTTTCTTTGTGTCTAAGAAAGACGGCTCTTTGAGGCCGTGTATTGATTATCGACTTTTGAATAAAATCACGGTTAAATATCAATATCCGTTACCACTGCTTACTGATTTGTTTGCTCGTATAAAGGGGGCCAAGTGGTTCTCTAAGATTGATCTCCGTGGGGCGTATAATTTGGTGCGAATCAAGCAGGGGGATGAGTGGAAAACCGCATTTAATACGCCCGAGGGCCATTTTGAGTATTTGGTGATGCCTTTTGGTCTTTCAAATGCCCCTTCAGTCTTCCAGTCCTTTATGCATGACATTTTCCGCGATTATTTGGATAAATTTATGATTGTGTATCTGGATGATATTCTGATTTTTTCGGATGACTGGGACTCTCATGTCCAGCAGGTCAGGAGGGTTTTTCAGGTTTTGCGGTCTAATTCCTTGTGTGTGAAGGGTTCTAAGTGTGTTTTTGGGGTTCAGAAGATTTCCTTCTTGGGATACATTTTTTCCCCCTCTTCCATCGAGATGGATCCTGTCAAGGTTCAGGCTATTGGTGATTGGACGCAACCCTCTTCTCTTAAGAGTCTTCAGAAATTTTTGGGCTTTGCTAACTTTTATCGTCGATTTATTGCTGGTTTTTCTGATGTTGTAAAACCATTGACTGATTTGACTAAGAAGGGTGCTGATGTTGCTGATTGGTCCCCTGATGCTGTGGAGGCCTTTCGGGAGCTCAAGCGCCGCTTTTCTTCCGCCCCAGTGTTGCGTCAGCCTGATGTTGCTCTTCCTTTTCAGGTTGAGGTCGACGCTTCTGAAATCGGAGCTGGGGCGGTGTTGTCGCAGAGAAGTTCCGACTGCTCCGTGATGAGACCTTGTGCTTTTTTTTCCCGTAAATTTTCGCCCGCCGAGCGGAATTATGATATTGGGAATCGGGAGCTTTTGGCCATGAAGTGGGCTTTTGAGGAGTGGCGTCACTGGCTTGAGGGGGCCAGACATCAGGTGGTGGTATTGACTGACCACAAAAATTTAATTTACCTTGAGTCTGCCAGGCGCCTGAATCCTAGACAAGCGCGCTGGTCGTTGTTTTTCTCTCGGTTTAATTTTGTGGTGTCTTACCTACCGGGTTCTAAGAATGTTAAGGTGGATGCCCTTTCTAGGAGTTTTGAGCCTGACTCCCCTGGTAATTCTGAGCCCACAGGTATCCTTAAAGATGGAGTGATATTGTCTGCCGTTTCTCCAGACCTGCGGCGGGCCTTGCAGGAGTTTCAGGCGGATAGACCTGATCGTTGCCCACCTAGCAGACTGTTTGTTCCTGATGATTGGACCAGTAGAGTCATCTCTGAGGTTCATTCTTCTGCGTTGGCAGGTCATCCTGGAATCTTTGGTACCAGGGATTTGGTGGCAAGGTCCTTCTGGTGGCCTTCCCTGTCACGAGATGTGCGAGGCTTTGTGCAGTCTTGTGACGTTTGTGCTCGGGCCAAGCCTTGTTGTTCTCGGGCTAGTGGACTATTGTTACCCTTGCCTATCCCGAAGAGGCCTTGGACGCACATCTCGATGGATTTTATTTCGGATCTGCCTGTTTCTCAGAAGATGTCTGTCATCTGGGTGGTGTGTGACCGTTTCTCTAAGATGGTCCATCTGGTTCCCTTGCCTAAGTTGCCTTCTTCTTCCGAGTTGGTTCCTCTGTTTTTTCAAAATGTTGTTCGTTTGCATGGTATTCCGGAGAATATTGTTTCTGACAGAGGGACCCAATTCGTGTCTAGATTTTGGCGGGCATTCTGTGCTAGGATGGGCATAGATTTGTCTTTTTCGTCTGCTTTCCATCCTCAGACTAATGGCCAGACCGAGCGGACTAATCAGACCTTGGAGACATATTTGAGGTGTTTTGTGTCTGCGGATCAGGATGATTGGGTTGCTTTTTTGCCTTTGGCGGAGTTCGCCCTCAATAATCGGGCCAGCTCTGCCACCTTGGTGTCCCCGTTTTTCTGTAATTCGGGGTTTCATCCTCGATTTTCCTCCGGTCAAGTGGAATCTTCGGATTGTCCTGGAGTGGATGCTGTGGTGGAGAGGTTGCATCAGATTTGGGGGCAGGTGGTGGACAATTTGAAGTTGTCCCAGGAGAAGACTCAGCTTTTTGCCAACCGCCGTCGTCGTGTTGGTCCTCGGCTTTGTGTTGGGGACTTGGTGTGGTTGTCTTCTCGTTTTGTCCCTATGAGGGTTTCTTCTCCTAAGTTTAAGCCTCGGTTCATCGGCCCGTACAAGATATTGGAGATTCTTAACCCTGTGTCCTTCCGTTTGGACCTCCCTGCATCCTTTTCGATTCATAATGTTTTTCATCGGTCATTGTTGCGCAGGTATGAGGTACCAGCTGTGCCTTCCGTTGAGCCTCCTGCTCCGGTGTTGGTTGAGGGTGAGTTGGAGTACGTTGTGGAAAAGATCTTGGACTCTCGTGTTTCCAGACGGAAACTCCAGTATCTGGTCAAATGGAAGGGATACGGTCAGGAGGATAATTCTTGGGTCACTGCCTCTGATGTTCATGCCTCCGATCTTGTCCGTGCCTTTCATAGGGTTCATCCTGATCGCCCTGGTGGTTCTGGTGAGGGTTCGGCGCCCCCTCCTTGAGGGGGGGGTACTGTTGTGAAATTGGATTCTGGGCTCCCCCGGTGGCCACTTGTGGAATTTAACTTGTGTGCATCATCCCCTCTGTTCACCTGCTCCTATCAGGATGTGGGAGTTGCTATATAACCTTGCTCCTCTGTCAGTTTCATGCCGGTCAACAATGTAATCAGTAGCCTTTCTGTGCTTGTTCCTGCTACTAGACAACTCCCAGCTAAGTTGGACTTTTGTCCTTGTGTGTTTTTGCATTTTGTTCCTGTTCACAGCTGCTGTTTCGTTACTGTGTCTGGAAAGCTCTTGTGAGCGGAAATTGCCACTCTGGTGTTATGAGTTAATGCTAGAGTCTTAAAGTAATTTCTGGATGGTGTTTTGATAGGGTTTTCTGCTGACCATGAAAGTGCCCTTTCTGTCTTCATGCTATCTAGTAAGCGGACCTCGATTTTGCTAAACCTATTTTCATACTACGTTTGTCATTTCATCTTAAATCACCGCCAATATATGTGGGGGCCTCTGTCTGCCTTTTGGGAAAATTTCTCTAGAGGTGAGCCAGGACTGTCTTTTCCTCTGCTAGGATTAGGTAGTTCTCCGGCTGGCGCTGGGCATCTAGGGATAAAAAAACGTAGGCATGCTACCCGGCCACTTCTAGTTGTGCGGCAGGTTTAGTTCATGGTCAGTATAGTTTCCATCTTCCAAGAGCTAGTTCTCATATATGCTGGGCTATGTTCTCTCGCCATTGAGAATCATGACACCTTTCTATCAGCTCGAACCAGTCTGCCCATTCTCCTCTGACCTCTGGCATCAACAAGGCATTTCCGCCCACAGAACTGCCGCTCACTGGATTTTTTTTCTTTTTCGGACCATTCTCTGTAAACCCTAGAGATGGTTGTGCGTGAAAATCCCAGTAGATCAGCAGTTTCTGAAATACTCAGACCAGCCCTTCTGGCACCAACAACCATGCCACGTTCAAAGGCACTCAAATCACCTTTCTTCCCCATACTGATGCTCGGTTTGAACTGCAGGAGATTGTCTTGACCATGTCTACATGCCTAAATGCACTGAGTTGCCGCCATGTGATTGGCTGATTAGAAATTAAGTGTTAACAAGAAGTTGGACAGGTGTACCTAATAAAGTGGCCGGTGAGTGTATATATATATATATATATATATATATATGTTACTGTAAAAGTCAGAAGGACGGTAAAAACTAGGATTTACCGGGCAATCTGGACATTCACCGAGGCCGTCGGTAAAAGCTCAAAATGAAAAGTAAAATTGGACTTTTACCGGTGAAGTCTTGGTAAATGTTAACATTTCTCAACAGCGTTGGTAAAAGTCAGATGTATTCCATATAAACGAGCAATTTTGGACTTTTACCTGGGCGATTTGGTAAATCTTTACATTTACCAGCATGTGTTGGTAAAAGTAACTTTGAGTCACAGAATTCTGACTCTGACCAGCAGATGATGGTGGTAAAAGTAAACTAAACGCAATTTCCGACTCTGATGAAGGCCTTAATCGTTAGAAATATTTTTATTCTTCAAAATGCAAATGCAAATGAACAAAGACAAATAGGAAAATGCAAACAAAAAACATTTATGTTGCAGAATACTTCTCAAAAATGATAAATTAACGCAAATACAAGAATAACGCAACTTCAAAACTATGTAATTCTGTAATTGTGACTAGGAATAAGCGGAAAATGATAAATTAACACAAATACAAGAATAACGCAACTTCAAAACTATGTAATTCTGTAATTTTAGGAAAATACCCCCCGCCCGCGGTTGCTTACACTTTTTATTACACCCTTCTCAGCTACATTTACCAAGAAGCCGTGGTAAATGTGCACATTTACCAACTGCGCTTGGTTAAAATCAGATGTTCCATCTTCACACCAGATATTTCTGACTTTTACCAACGCTGTTGAGAAATGTTAACATTTACCAAGACTTCACCGGTAAAAGTCCAATTTTACTTTTCATTTTGAGCTGTTACCGACGGCCTCGGTGAATGTCCAGATTGACTGGTAAATCCTAGGTTTTACCGTCCTTCTGACTTTTACAGTAACATACATATATATATATATATATATATATATATATATATATATATATAATATAGTGTGTGTATTCCTTGTCTGGTATTTACTTGTGGATCGAGGGCATCCCTTTAAATTTTCCCCTCATCTCCTCCCTCCCAGTTCCTCACGCCTGCTGTTCTGAGGTCAGGATGAAATAAAATAAAGACTCCCCCTGCTTTTCTCTGCTGCCTCATACAATACAAATCATATTCAAATTTCTTTTGTCGGCTTTCTGTGCAGCACAGTGGAGCGCCTGAAAGTACTGATGCCCCATGCTGCTCTCCAAAACAGATTTCAGAAACCTAGATTTAGAATTAAAAGGGGGGAAAAACTGTCTCCCCCACCACTTGCTTACGCTTACTTTGATGAATTTTCATAATATGAATATGAATATAAGTAGCATTGTGAATGTGCTTTATATATCACATTGGTGCTTTGATAGAATAGATTGAATGTCCAGTGGTTATTTTGTTATACAGGGCCAGTTGTGTAATGACTCCTCATCTCTGAGCAGTGGTGGCGCAATTTATTTTGGCATCCTAAATAATCTAGAAACATTCTATCCTACTCAGTTCTCTGACAGTGATCTCCACTACTACCAATCATCATTATTATTCATACCTAATGATATCCCACACAAACAAAAGTGTACTACAAAAACCACACAGCCAATTGGCATCGGACTCCCATATACATAAATGCCTTTACACGGGCCTCCATTGTTCTAATAAGACATCAAAATAAAGTCAACCAATAGCATAAATTGTGTTAGGCTATGCATTTTATTTATAGGGTTGGCCTGGTAACCAGTTTTGTTTTTGTACTATGTGTCTTTTGGAAACATTTTTGTCCCCAACAATTTTTTTTCTACGTGTTTTTTTTCTGGACACAATAAAAAATTAATCTTAATAATTGTAAAGTAAAGTGATATTAAAATCTGACCTTGACATTACAATATTGCAAAACCATCTGAATAAGGCAATCAAACGGGCAAACACTTAGCAAATGAGATTTTTTAAAGATAAATGTATAGTAATGCACCTAGGATGGAGTAATCCTATTGCTGCATATACATTAAATGGGAGTATACTCGGGAGGCCAAATTTGGGTGAAATATCACCACACCATGACCAGACCACATATTACTACCACATAGTGCCCGAATAGTACCACATACAAGGGATAAATATTGCCACACCATGACCAGATCACATATTACCACCACATAGTTACCAAGTAATAGCACATGCAAGGGAGAAATATCACAACATGACCACCACATAGTGACCAAAAACTACAATACTGATAATTAATAAAAACAAACAACCAATAGTAATAACACTATTATTACTATCAGTGCCATTATACACAGGAGCTCTGTATATAGTATACAGGTAATACAGTAATAATCAGTGACATTATACAGAGGAGCTTTGTAGATAGTGTCAGTGTGTAGGTAATATAGTGATTACCGGTGATATTATACACAGGAGCTCAGTATATAGTGTATAGTGTACAGATAATACATGGATCACCAGTGACATTATACAGAGGAGCTTTGTAGATAGTGTCAGTGTACAGGTAATACAGTGATCACTAATGACTAGTGATGAGCGAATTTACTCTGTACTCGAGATTTCCCGAGCACGCTCAGATGTCCTCCGAGTATTTGTAAGTGCTCTGAGATTTAGTTTTCAGCGCCACAGCGGAATGATTTACATCTGTTAGCCAGCATAAGTACATGTGGGGGTTGCCTGGTTGTAGGGAATCCCCACATGTAATCAAGCTGGCTAACAGATGTAAATCATTCAGCTGTGGCAAGAAAACAAAATCTCCGAGCACTTACAAATACTCGGAGGACACCCGAGCGTGCACGGGAAATCTCGAGTACTGAGTATATTCGCTCATCACTACTAATGACATTATACACAGGAGCTCTGTATGTAGTGTCAGTGTACAGGTAATACGGGGATCACAAGTGACATGATACACAGGAGCTCAGTATATAGTGTATAGTGTACAGATAATACATGGATCACCAGTGACATTATACAGAGGAGCTTTGTAGATAGTGTCAGTGTACAGGTAATACAGTGATCACTAATGACACTATACACAGGAGCTCAGTATATAGTGTCAGTGTACAGGTAATACTCTGATCACCGGTGATATTATACGCAGGGCCTCTGTATATAGTGTCAAAGTACAGGTAATACAGTGATCACCAGTGACAATATACAAAGGAGATCTGTATATACTATAAAATCAATAGTGTAAGTGTACATGTAATATAGCGACTTACCAGTGCCATCTCTAGTTAAAGTCAACAAAGTTGCACTCTGTGGCGCTATAGCATGAAAATATGAAATATATGAAATTTGAGTTGCATTCCTGCTCTAAAAAATAGGAAAAAACGAGAATACTTAGAGCATAAAACGGCCAATTCATGTATACCCAGCAGCAGGTTATATATGGAGATGGTTACTCTTTGCACCTGTATACACCTGTTTTCTGTTTGGAAGTGACAGTCAGTCTTTTGATATTTGTATACAAAGACTCTGACCAAGCACTCCATCCATCAGCCTCTGGCGGTTTTAATCACAGCAGGATCCTATCTACCCATATAAATGCAGGCTTCAGCCTAGGAGAGAATTCACATTAGATAGGTTCGTAGCAAAGAGATTTGCCTTTTCGCAGCTGCCGGGTAATTGGCCAATTTATGAGCTAAGTATTCTCGTTTTTTCCTATTTTTTACAGCAGTAATGCAATTCAAATTTCATATATTTCATATTTTCTTGCTATGGCGCTACAAAGTGCAACTTTATTTGTTGGTTATATATGGAGATGGCTACTCTTAGTTTGCACCTGTACAGACATGTTGGGTCCTGCCTGTGAAAAGCTGAGTAAATGATGGTGCACAGCCCAGGGGGCCCCACACCCCAAAATGTACTATTAACCCCCAGAGCTTTTTTCATTTTGGTTTTTCGCTCCCCTTCTTTCCAGAGCCATAACTTTTTTATTTTTCCGTCATTATGGCCATGTGAGGGCTTATTTTTTGAGGGACGAGTTGTACTTTTGAACGATACCATTGGTTTTACCATGTCGTGTAACAGAGAACAGGAAACAAATTCCAAGTGCGATGAAATTACAAAAAAAGTGCAATCTCACACTTGTTTTTTGTTTGGCTTTTTTGCTAGGTTCACTAAATGCTGAAACTGACATGTCATTATGATTCGCCAGGTCATTACGAGTTCATAGACACCAAAGATGTCTAGGTTCTCATTTACCTAAGTGGGAAAAAAAAATCCAAAGTTTGCAAAAAAAAAATTGCACAATTTTCCAATACCGGTAGAGTCTCCATTTTTCGTTATCTGGGGTCGGGTGAGGGCTTATTTTTTGTGAGCCAAGCTGACGTTTTTAATTATACCACTTTTGTGCAGTTAAGTTCTTTTGATCGTCCGTTATTAAATTTTAATGCAATGTCGAGGCGACCAAAACACGTAATTTTGGTGTTTGGATGATGTTCTCTCTCTACGCCATTTAGCGATCAGGTTAATCTTTTTTTTTATTGATAGATGGGGCAATTCTGAACTCAGCGATACCTAATATGTGTAGGTTTGATTTTTTTTTTTTATTGTTTTATTTTGATTGGGGTGAAAAAGGGGTGATTTGAACCTTTATTTTTAATATTTTGAAACACTTTTTTTTAAAAAACTTGGCATGCTTCAATAGCCTCCATAGGAGGCGAGAAGCATCCACTACTCGATCGCCTCTGCTACATTCAGGTGATGCACAGGCCACCTCTATGCAGCAGAATTACAGGCTTGCCATGAACGCCGACCACAGGTTGGCGCTCATAGCAATCTGCCATCAACAACCATAGAGGTCTCGAGGAGACCTATGGTTGTGATGGCAATGCACCGATGACCCCCCGATCACGTGACGTGGGGTCAGCGGTGCACGTACTTCCGGCCGCGCGGCAGGCAGCAGTTGTTAAATGCCGCTGTCAGAGTTTGACAGCGGCATTTAACTAGTTAATAGGCGCAGGCGGATCGTGATTCTGCTTGCACCCATTGCAGGCACATGTCAGCTGTTGAAAACAGCTGACATGTCATGGCTTTGAGGTGGGTTCACTGCCAGTGCCCACCTCAAAGCGGGGGATACTGCCAGCTGACGTACTATTCTGTCAGCTGCCAGGAAGGGGTTAATGGAAAGTTTAGTGGAAGGAAAAAGTGTGGTAGAAAAAGGTGCACAAGCAACTGGGATAACCACAGCATTGAAAAGATTGTTAAGAAAAGGCCATTCAAACATTTTGGGGATGTTCACAAGGAGTTGACTGCTGCTGGAGTCATTGCTTCAAGAGCCACCACACACAGACGTATCCAGGACATGGGCTACAAGTCACATTCCTTGTGTCAAGCCACTCTTGACCAATAGACAATACCAGAAGCGTTTTACCTGGGCCAAGGAGAAAAATAACTGGACTGTTGCTTAGTCGTCCAAGGTGTTATTTTCAGATGAACGTATATTTTGCATGTCATTTGGAAATCAAGGTCCCAGAGTCTGGAGGAAGAGTGGAGAGGTCACAATCCAAGCTGCTTGAGGTCTAGTGTGAAGTTTCCACAGTCAGTGATGGTTTGGGGAGCCATGTCATCTGTTGGTGTAGGTCCACTGTGTTTTATCAAAACCAAACTCAGCACAGCCGTCTACCAGGAAATTTTAGAGCACTTCCCTCTGCCGAGAAGCTTTTTGGAGATGGAAATTTCATTCTCCAGCAGGAATTGGCACCTGTCCACACTGCCAAAAGACACCAGATCCAACAATGCAGACAAGCTGAAGGCTGCTATCAAAGCAACCTGGGCTTCCATAACATCTCAGCAGTGCCACAGGCTGATCGCCTCCATGCCACGCCGCATTGATGCAGTAATTGATGCAAAAGGAGCCCCAACCAAGTACTGACTGCATTTACTGAACATACATTTCAGTAGGCCAATATTTTGGATTTTAAAATTATTTTTCAAGCTGGTGTTATAAAGTATTCTAATTTACTGAGATAATGACTTTTGGGTTTTCATTCGCAGTAAGCCATAATCATCAACATTAACAGGAATGAATACTTGAAATAGATCAATCTGTTTGTAATGACTCTATATAATATATGCGTTTCACTTTTTGTATTGAAGAACTGAAATAAATTCACTTTTTGATCATATTCTAATTTTGTGAGAAGCACCTGTACTTCAGTGTGCGAAAACATTATGTTTTTATACTTGGTTTGGTAATCCATACACCAGATTGCTCGTGCTTATTTATGTGTAGTCCTATAGAATGGTAAGAGAATAAGAAGAATAGGTACATTGCACACAGTTGAGTTCTTCATTCACTTTCATTCTTGACACAATCACAGTATATTTTAAGAGGAGAATAAAAGTTGGTTTTTAATGGCCTGTTAGAGAAGGGCTGGATCACTAATGGGACATCATGTCCCTCGGACACAATAATTCAATTACTGAACATAAAAATCTGTTATTCATGGTATCTGCATAGTGTGAAAGGATAATAGAAGTTTCTTGATCCGCATTGTCTATTACATTGTAACCATAAGACCATCCCATCTTATCTCAGAGAGGAGACAGCTCATCTGTGACAGTACAATTAATCATATGAACATTATACCTTCTTATATTATTCCCTTTTCCTATTAATTTACAATTGAGAATACAATCTCCCATTCATTTCCATCAATGTTTTATACTGTAGGTTTATATTTAGGTTCATCTGTGATGAATAATGGTATACAAAGTTGATGAAATTATAGCCTAATGGAAGAAAATGTATTTATTTTCAATATGGTCCTTATTGTGTCTTCTGGTTTTACAGCATGTATTTAAATATGAGTTTAATTAATAATGTTTTTTGGTTTTAATGAGTCTTTTGATGAACTGTCTCTATAATTATAGTATTGTAACGATTGAATAAATGCACACTTTTATAATTTACCTTTCTTTTAACTGTGGATTCATGAAGGTTACACTGTGTGGAAAGAATGATATCATTTTGTTTTCTTCTATTATCCTCTTAACCATTTTCTGTGCTGTGCTCCTCTATAATAAAAGGTATTTATCTTCTGATATTAAATTATTATTCACTTTTCTCTAACAACAGTAATTGTGCCATGTATTTCTGGAGGATGTATTAAAATAAGAGAAATATTGATATCTTTATTATAGAAGGCATTGTAAAGCTCTTATGAATTACTCTATACATGCAAACATATATTGAATCCCCCTGTAGTTGGGTGTAAAAAAAAATGTCTGACAGCAATGGTTAAGAGTTTAAAATGGATTTGTCACCAGATCTCACAAAACAAACTTTATAGAATATTAAATAGATGTGTTAGACCTTATGTGGCTGGTGTACTTGCATATTAAAATTATCATTTTTATAAGTCCAGATATAGCTGTAATCAAGAAATGCTTATATTAATATCAGGATTATATAGCTATTCTGGCATCAATTGCAAAGTAAGTACATTTGCCTCATCAGATCTAAGAGCTCTATTTAATAATTTATGCAGTTTGTATTGTGAAATTTGGTGACAGATTCGCTTTAACCTCTTAACGACATATGACTTAGGGCTGTCCCACACGTCCAGATAATTCCGGTACCGGAAAAAATCGGTCCCGGAGTTATCCGTGTCCGTGTGCCCGTGAGCTCACATAGGCCATACGTGCGGCACACGTGTGCCGCCCGTGTGGCGAGTGGGTACCACACGGAGCGTGCAGGAGACAGCGCTAAAGTTTAGCGCTGTCCCCTGCATCGTGCTGAAGCCGCGATTCATATCTTCTGTGCAGCAGCGTTTGCTGCATAGAAGATATGAATAATAGTGTTAAAATGAAAGATCTATGTGTCCACCGCCCCCCCACCCCCTGTGCGCCCCCCCCGCTGTTCAGAAAATACTCACCCGTGTCCCTCGTTGGCTGTCACTCCTTCCTGGTCTGGCCACGGCTTCCACTGTATGCGGTCACGTGGGGCCGCTCATTTACAGTCATGAATAGGCGGCTCCACCTCCCATAGGGACGGAGCCGACTATTCATGATTGTAAATGAGCGGCCCCACGTGACCGCATACAGTAGAAGGTGCGGGGCAGAGAGGAAGCAGCGGCAGCCAACGTGGGAGCAGGTGAGTATTTTCTGAACAGCGGGGGGGGGGGGGGCGCACAGGGGGTGGGAGGGCGGGGGACACATAGATCTTTATTTTAAACACTATTATTCATATTTTCTCTGCAGCAAACGCTGCTGCAGGGAACATATGAATCGCGGCTTCAGCACCAGTGGGGGGGACAGCGCTTACTGTAGCGCTGTCTCCTGCACGCCACACGGACTGCAAACGGAGAAGGTCCGTGTGTGGTCCGTGTTTTACACGGACCCATTGACTTTAATGGGTCCGTGTAATACGTGCGCTCCCACGAACACTGACATGTCTCCGTGTTTGGCACACGGAGACACGGTCCGCAAAAAATCAATGACATCTGCACAGATGCATTGATTTTTATGGGTCTACATGTGTCAGTGTCTCCGGTACGTGAGGAAACTGTCACCTCACGTACCGGAGCCACTGACGTGTGAAACCGGCCTTACAGGGTTTGTCCTGCCTTTGGTGTGAGCTTGCATCTTTCCCAGCAGATGATGGCTGTGGTGCGGTGCTCCGCCCATGGCTGTTAACCTGTGAAATGCTGCTGTCAATCTGTTACAGCAACATTCAATGCTCGCCGACAGAGGGCGGAGGTGCACTGTTTTATGCCCCCATCAGCACACCCATAATAATAATAATAATAATCTTTATTTATATAGCGCCAACATATTCCGCAGCGCTTTACAGTTTAGCAGTTTCAAACACAACAGTCATGACATGATCGACTGATGGGTTGCCATGATGGCTAGGGGTCTACTGAAGTCATGTCATGACTACTGTGAAAACCAGCCAGTGGTTTTTATTCATAGGGAACTGTGATTTTTGCTATACATACAATTAGTGATGAGCAAACGTGCTTGGATACGGTGTTATCCATGCATGCTCAGTGCTAACTGAGTGACTGCGGCATGTTTGAAAATATGTTCAAGTCTTCGCACCTACATATCTCACGGGCGTTAGACAGCCGCAACACATGCAGACAATTGATCCCTGCATGTGTTGCAGCTGTCTAACAGCCAAGAGATGAGCATCCGCGGGGACTTGAACATCGAGCACACCAAAGACACTCGGTTAGCACAGGAGCATGATAACACCTTATCCAAGTATGATTACTTATCAGTAACAGCAATCTATACATATGTGATCAGACGATCACAAGTTCACGTCCTTAAAGGCGTTTTCCACGAAAAAAAGTTCATTTTAATCTATAGATCTTGCAGTAATAATAACTTCCACAATTGTACTGTATATGTTTAAATAAAATGTTCCTGTGCTGAGATAATCTTATGCATGTGCCCCTGCTGTGTACTGTGTAATAGCTGTGACTGACCGTACAGAGACATGGTCTGATCATACCACAGCTCCTAGGTAGGGGAGGAAGCAAAAGAGTATACAGATATTACAGCAGGGGATTACAAATTATTCTTTCTTTGAAGTAAAACATTGTTTAAAAACAGGCAGGGAAATGTTTTACCACCCAAAAAAGGATCAGCTGTAATCCCCTGGTGTAATGTCTGTATACTCTTTTGCTTCCTCCCCTCCCCAGGACATGTGATATGATCAGACCATGTTCCTGCACAGTCAGACACAGCCATAGTGTAAGCAGGTTGCGGGATGCAGTGATGGACAGGAGGCAGATCAAGGGTTAACAGGTTTTAATAAACAAGGTCTTACTACACACAGGGAGATAGGGAAAATGTGAGGTAAAATGCAGTCAAAATAGGGAAAACTTGAGGTAAAATTTAGGCAGAATAGGGAATACAGGGGTTTGGTTGGGGAAAAATCAACGCAGGTAAAACAAAGAAAGTTGTTCTCATTAAAGTCACTTATCCATCAGATGTCTTCCTGAGAGAAATGATTCCGGAGTAGATAATGGTGCCAACAGCTGTCGACGCAACGTGGATCCGGTGTGGTCCTGAAGAAGGCGATGATCCGTTCCCAGCTGGCAACTTTAAGTCTTTGAAACGTCCCGTGGAGTCCGCAGTAAAGAGACTCCGGTGGCCGGCAAGGTATATGCCACAGTCCTGTCAGAATTAGGCGATGCTTGATGAATATGCACCGGGGATTCAGGAAACAGCAGTACCCAGTCAGTCTTTGTCAGGCGGCACACACGCAACACTAACTGTTACAGGGAGATTGGCACCTCGATGCCCGGGTGCCGACCTGCACACAATGGGCTTCTCGTCAGAGTATCTGTGGTCCATCTCTCTCACGACCAGGCATGTGCCTCAGCTGCTAACTGCCCCGAAGCAGGAGCTCTCACTCTCCTCAGCCGCGCGCTGCAGCGCTTGGCTCTGCTCTGCACGGTTCTGCTCTGCAGGCGACGGGGGCTCCTTCTATATGGCCGGTTGCCATGCTGATACTCTGATGAGGGAAGCAGAGCGAGCCACTCACCGTTCTGCGACCTGCCCTCTATGCTGACCTCCTCACTTCTCTGAGCCGGCACCTGACTGACTTGCTTCTCGCGCTTTTTCTTTTTATGTCTCCGTCGCTGTGTGCCCGTTTTTGGCTCCACCCACCCTCCTGGGTTCAAGGGTTGGTCCGGCTCCCTCATGCTTCCCCCTGCAACCGGGGAAGGTCTGGCTCTCTTAAGCCTTCCCCCGGAAACAGAGGATGCAGCTCCTTCAGTTCTGGACCCGGCACGCAGGTACCCGCTGCCTCGTCGACCCCCTTACAATTACACAGTACACAGCAGGGGCACATTTATAAGATTATCTCAGCACAGGAACATTTTATTTAAGCACATCCAATTGTGAAAGTTATTATTCCTGGATATATTGATTAAAATTACCCTTAGTTCATGAGTAAACTACTTTAAGGGGACTAGCAAATACAGTAAAAGTAATTTTTTTTTATAAAAGTTCAAATCCCCCCGCTTTTCCAGCATACAAAACTTAAGAAAAAGAAAAAATGCACAAATTTGGTATCACTGCTTTTGTAAATCTAATAAAATATAAAATAAATTAATCAGATCGGTAAACTGCATAACAAGAAAAAAAAAAAAACACAATAGCTTTTTTTCTGCTGCCACAACAACACAAAAAGAGGCAATGTATCTACTTCAAAACAATATCAATAAAAATATCAGCTTGGGGCACAAAAACAAGCTCTCACCAAGCCTCATATCCCAAAAAATGAAACCGTTACGACGCTTGGGAAATGACATCACAAGCTAATTTTTTTTTTTTCATTTCTTAATTTTATTTCACCACTTAAGTAAAACAAAACATATATATGTTTGATATCTCTATAATTGTACTGACCTGGAGAATCATATGGCCAGGGCAATTTTACCATAAAATGAATGCTGTAAATGAAAAGCCCAAAAACCAATTGCAGATTATTTTTTTTGCTATTTCGCCACACTTGGATTTTTTTTTTGGCTTTCCAGTATATCACATGATAAAATGAATGATATCATTCAAAAGTACAACTCATCCCGCAAAAAAACAAGCCTTGCAGTAAGGGGATAGAAAAACAAAAGTGCAAAAATGAAAATTTGCCCTTTCTTTAAGGGGTTAAGGAGGATGTCTCCAATTAGACAACCTTTTTTTAATGCCTGCTTGGTATTAAATAAAATAAGCAAAAAGCAAACATGCCTCCCTGGGCGGTGCTGCCCCTCTGCTCCAAGTGCTGTATTCCACAGCAATCTTGTGACATTGTTATTTCGCATGAATACTGCAGTCTGCCTATGAAAGCTGTAGCCCGTCGGCGGAAGCTGATCGGTAGTGGGCTGATAGCAGAAAACAACCACAGAAATACATCTTTACGTGCACCAAGGCATCCCATGCTTTGACTAGTGTGATAGTATACAAGCAGCACGGAAATTAGTATGTTTCTTGCATTTATTCCTATTTTAGTGCTATGATTTTTTAATTATTATTTTACTAGTCACTTACTTTCCTTCATAAAATAATGAAGCAGGAAACTGTGAGTATGGACAAATAAGAATATTGTGTAAAATTGCTATGTAAGTTAAAAATAACCCATAGCTAAATGAACATTTTTTGTTCAGAATAGTCACTATTTTTTCTGACAAACCTTCTTCCACTAAATAATTTGATCAAATTGCCCTTTTTCCAAAAATGGATGGTTTCACATATGTCATGCATTGGTGGCCTGTGTTCATGCTTCTGTGGTGGAAGTAAAGCTGAACCTTGGGATTCTGAAAAACGCATAAAACACAGCAGCAAAAATCGGAGTAAAAAAATATAGCAAAACCTGCTTTGTGTAAACAGTTTCTTTACTGCCAAGAAAGCAGGTTTTGAACTCAGAAAAAAACGCAGCAAAAATGCAACGTTTGAACATAGCGTAATGACTCATCATAATGCACGGTTCCCCCTGCTTTGGAGATATATGATATTACAAGAATATCTGCTTTGTATGTGTGTACATAAATACAGGTATATAGTTTTTGTTCTACTTTTAACCTATGGCACTGCAAGCCTGTTTGGTGGGGAGTTTTTTCAGTATAAGGCTGCCGTCACACTAGCAGTATTTGGTCAGTATTTTACATCAGTATTTGTAAGCCAAAACCAGGAGTGGGTGATAAATGCAGAAGTGGTGCATATGTTTCTATTATACTTTTCCTCTGATTGTTCCACTCCTGGTTTTGGCTTACAAATACTGAGGTAAAATACTGACCAAATACTGATCGTGTGATGGCAGCCTAAAATGTAGCAGCCCTAAAGACCATCATACACATTAGATCAACATCAGCTGAACTTGCCATTATCAGCAGGCTCAGCTGACAGTCTAATGTGTATGGGGGCTTCCCAACCTATGATATAGGGAAGATAGCTATCTGCCATGTCGGATTTCATGCTCCTTTTGTTCTCTAGAGATACGCCGGCTCAAAGATGTCTGGTAGTGACTCTCTTAAAGAGAGCAGCAGAGTGAGAGCTCTAGTGTATAGGTCAGCCGAACGATTGGCCAGACCATCATTCAGCCGACAGGGACCTAAAGTGTATGGGGGTTCAATGTCCACAAAAAATGTCTTGCCTGATTTTGTCACTTTCGCCCTCAGATGTTTGCCTGACCCCAAGAAGAGAGACTGTTAAAGGGAACCTGTTAAGCGATTAACATTATCCAACCAACGGAAACCATGAATCGCATCCTGACTGCACAATAGCAGCCAAGTGTATTATCCTCTGAAACTTTGAGGCATTCCAGATAATAATATACTTTATAGGTTAATCACCTGGTGTAGTGCTGGGAGAAACCAGCCAGGGGTGAGCAAGATCTTCTATTTTCTCTGAAACACTGCAGTGTTTCAAAGAATTATACACATAGCTACAATCATGCAGCCAGGATGCAAATCATGCTGTCCGTGAGTTGGGCAGCATAAACAGCCTGACAAGTTCCCTTTAACAGCTAGACATCAGCAATACATGTAGGAGAAAATCAAAGCCAGAAAAAATAATTCTTTGAAACAGTAGCTTACCACTAATGGTGATAATCCCATGGACACCAATGAGGTCCCTGTGACGTGCTACATGAGGATAACCTTGATAAAGGCCAGAAGGGCAGAAATGTTGGCATATACTCTGTCTCATATGGATTGGCTTAATAAATTCTGTAACTATAAAGTAATTTCTCTACCTGTGCCAAAAGTTTACTCTTTTTATAAGTTATTTATTATTTTTCTTTTTGGCACTACCAATTGAAGTTGTGTGGACCCCTTACATACTTATTAATTACCACTAATGGTGGTAGACCACAAGGGCACTATGGGGCCCTTGAATTGAGCCTATGATATGAAGGGGCTTCATTAGGGGCAAAATTACTTTGTAAGTGCCACAATGCATGGGAGGTATGCCCTTCTATGTCGGTGCCTATGCACTGTGTCCAAACCTACGCCATGATTTTTTTTTTTTTTTCGAGGGTTGCCCCATTAGGACTTTTGCTATGGGGCACCTTAATTTTATGTAAGCCCCTGATTTACGGCAGACCCTCTTGGAATATTGATTTGTTAAAGGTAATAATTGGGTAAAAGAAGGTTGGGGAATGCTTTGTACAAATTAAGGACTTTTCTTTGTGTGTTTTTTACTTTAAACTTATGAGGTTAGTAATGGAGGATTCTTGTAGGGACACCTCTACATTACTAACCCCTGGGTTCGATGTCAGCTGACATTACAAAGCTGACATCAACCCCAAAACTTTTACCTCAATTTGCCAATGCACCAATGCAAGCAGGAAGAGCCGAGGCTAGGCGCCAGAAATGGCGCATCTAATGAATGTGCCATTTCTGGGGAAGCTGAGGGCTGGTGTTATTAGTCTGGGAGGGGGCAAATATCTATGGCCCCTTCCTAGGCTATTATTATTAGCCTGCAGCTGTCTGTTTAACATTCGCTGGTTATCAAAAATAGGGGGGACTCACTTCATTTTTTGGGGCCTCCCTTTTTAATAACCAGTAAAGGCTCAGTAGACAGCTGTGAGCTGATATTAATAGCCTGGGAAGCTTCCTGTTTTTTGTCTCCTTCCAAAACTATTAAGAGCAGCTCTCAGCTGTCTGCTGTCCCTCAGCTGGTTAAGAAAAATAAGGATGACCCAATGCACTTTTTTCTTTAGTTTATTTATTAGCTAAATACATGTACAGTATGCTATACACACTGCACTATTTATATATCTCAATGACATATTTTTATTTATTCTACCTTTACATATTCTATCCTATTCTGATGGTTCACGCTGTGAATTTTCTGTTCTCGACTGATGAAATTTCGGTTTTACTATGAGATGGGTATATAAATTCGCACGCTACATGCATGGTTTGTGTGCCGTGCAATTTTTTTTTCACCCATTGACTTGCATTGGTGAGTCTTGTCCGATATACTGTATGCGGTCACTCGCATCATGCTGCAATTTTTTTTCTCAGTCTCATCGGAGCTGAGATAAAAATCGCAGATGAACACATAATCATTCAATAACATTAGTGAGAGTGCAATCCGATTTTTTTATCAGATTGAAGTTGCCCAATTTAAACGAAGATGAGTATGAGCCCTAAGGCTACATTCCAGGGAACAAATTAGGCAGTGATCATGCTATCATAAAATTTTGGGTAACTAGAGGAGGAAGGCCTGTAAAGACTCAGACTTCAAGGTTGGATTTCAGAAAGGCAGATTTTAAGGGACTCAGGATAAGAGGGATCCAATGGCTGGATGTCCTTAAGGACAGAAATGTTATTAGTCATGAAAATACAGAAAAATCTTTAAATGAGAAGGTGTGTCCAAAGTGTTGGTCTGTACTGTATGTTGGTGAATGAAGTTGTGGTGCTATTAGAGTCATATTTAATATTTTATGTGTCTTCCATGAGCTTGAAGGACTGCATCCATGCGGTTCAACAATGACTCATACAATTTATTAATGAAGTCATCATGAATAGCAAAGAATGCAGTCTTACATGCCTCCCAGAGTTCATCTAGATTCTTTGGTTTTGTCTTCCAAGCTTCCTCTTTCATCCTACCCCAAACATGCTCAATGATGTTCATGTCTGGGGACTGGGCTGGCCAGTCCTTGAGCACCTTGATCTTTTTTGCCTGGAGGAACTTTGTTGTAGAGATGGATGTATGAGATGGAGCACTATCCTGCTGCAGAATTTGACCCCTTTTATGATTTGGAATATAAGAGGTAGCTAATACTTCTTGATATTTTAGGCTATTGATATTGCCTTATACCTTGCAAATGTTTCGCACACCCCCATACTGAATGTAACCCCAGACCATGATCTTTCCACCACCAAATGTAACTGTTTTCTCAGTGTATTTTGGATCCTTACGGGCTCCAGTAGGTCTCCAGTATTTGCGTCAGCTGTGGTGTAATTCTACTGAAGATTCATCAGAGAAATCCACCTTCTGCCACTTTTCCAGCGTCCATCTGTTTAGCAGGCTGTGGGACTTTGCAAATGCCACACGTTTTTTTATTTGCCTTTTGTTTAGTGCTGGCTTCTGGGCACTGATTCGACCATGGAGGCCATTTCAAGACAGAATCCTACAAACTGTTCTAGTTGATACAGGGACTTGAGGTGACCAGGCCTGTTGGAGCTCTGCTGCAGTGGAAGAGGGGCTTGCTTTGGATTTTCTAATCAACAAACGTTCCTCCTGAGCAGTTGTCTTGCGGGGTCTGCCAGACCTGGGCACATCTCCAGTCTCTTCAAATCTTTTTTTAATTTTTTTGTACTTGATGCTGAGACACATTAAAGGTGCCAGCCACCTCTGCAGTGGATCTGGTCTTCAGCCTCTTGATAATCCAGGCTTTGGTCGCAAGGTGGATTTGTGGCATGTTGTCAGCTCAAGTTGCAGTTCAAATGAAGGTCTGGGGTGCTGGGTTTTTTTTATACAACCAATTGATTAATTTAACGTCACTTTATAAGCTTTTATTTACATAACATGGATAAGCGACATAACTTCTGAGCGTACATGGGAAATTTTGAAAAATTAGATTCTCAAAGCACAATCGTTAACAATCCCTAAAAGAAGGAAAAAGGAAGCACTTAAGGAAACCACAATGGATGAACACAGAACTTAAACACATGTTAAAAAGGAGGAAATAAATGTTTATCAAATGGAAAGAGTGGGACATATCTAAAGAAGAATATAATGCTGTATGCAGAACCTGCAGGGCACACATCAGATTATGTAAAGCTGATAATGAATTAAGGCTTGCAAGAAACGTCAAAAGCAATAAAAAGGATTTAGGGTATGTGCACACGTCAGGATTTCTTGCAGAAATGTTCCTGACAAAATCCGGACATTTCTGCCAGAAATCCGCATGCATTTTGTTTTGCGGATTTTGCGTGTTTTTTACGCGTTTTTTGTGCGGTTTTTTTGCAGATTTTTTACGGAATTTTTTTTTTCCGGACACTCCAATTTCATGGGAAATCCGCAAAAAATCCGCAAAAATAATGAACATGTTGCTTCTTTTTCCGGATTTCGTTTTTTTTTGCTGAAAAAAACGCAACATTTGCACAAAAAATGCGGAATGCATTCTAAATGATAGGATGCATAATGTATGCGTTTTTTATGCGGTATTATAGCGTTTTTATCTGGGAATTCCGCAAAAAAAACGCAAAAAATCCGGAAGAAATTCTGACGTGTGCACATACCCTTAGGGGGTGTCAAAAGTAAAAGAAAAGATGCTATAGGATTTTTAGAGGATACAAATGTTTAAGTGGTAAAAAATTATGTTGAGAAGACCGAACATTTAAATTCCTATTTTGCATGTTTTCTCTCAGAAAATAAATTAACTGATCTTCACTATACTATTGAAGGAATAGAAGAATCCACACTACCTATAAACAGAGAGATAGTGAGGGAATACTTATCTAACATAAATGAATTCAAGTCTCCAGGTCCAGATGAATTACATCCTATTGTACTGAAGGAGATAGTAGAGGAAATTATTGAACCACTCTCCATAATATTTGAAAATTATCGGAGAAAATGAGAAGTCCCAGAAGACTGGAGAAGAGCAAATGTTGTCCCTTGACAGAATCACAGACTGGGTGCATCAGGGAAACGCAGTGGGTATAGTATATCTTGACTTAAGCAAAGCATTTGACATCGTAACTTATACCATCCTTATTGAAAAATTGACCAAGTACGGAATGGACATGCCTTGTCTACTGTTAGGTAGATTGATAACTGGCTTAATGATCGGACCCAAAGAGTGGTCATAAATGGCAGCTCATCTAGTTGGAAGAATGTCTCAAGTGGGGTACCACATGGCTCTATCCTGGGCCCTATGTTGTTCAACGTCTTTATTAATGATTTAGATGAAGAAAAAATGAGGGTAAATTGATAACATTTGCTGATTTAACAAAGGTAGGAGGGATAGCAAATACTAGAGAAGAGAGAGAGAATTCAAAAAGATCTAAATCTGGGCAAGAAAAATGAAAAATCATATACAGAATAGGAGGAATAGGGCTAAGCAACAGCACACATGAAAAAAACTGGATTTGTGGATTAGGGTCTAGGGTACTGGATCAGGGTTTGGTCGCAATCAGACCGGGGGACAATTTTCTTTCACTGACCTCTCACTGAGCAGGGTACAAGGTTCAGACACTGGCCGATCTGGGACCAGGGGTCGAGGTTCATGCACTAGCCTCTCCAGGGCCAGGGGACTACGGATACAGGACTGGCCACTCTGGTACCAGGGGTACAGGTTCAGGACACTGGCCAAACTGGATCCAGGGAACTTCAGAAACAGGACTGGCTGCTCTAGGACCAGCGGACTACAGATACAGGACTGGCCACACCGGGACCAGGGTTACCAGTTCAGGACACTGGCCGCACCGGCTCAAAAAAGACCATATGTAAGGCCGCCAGGAAGGGCTTGCAGGTCAGAGGTGATAGGAATCCCCTTTCTTCCATAAGGGAATGAGCCATGACAAGGTATCTCCTGCTAGGTTGGACATCAAGATTCCTACCTTGGCCCAATCTGAGGAAAACTGCTGGCTAAAAACGTAATAGTGCTGCATGCACTGCTCCAAGAACCCACTGCACTGCTTCAGATCCCCATAATACCAAGACAGATCAGACAGTACGGGTTCCATTACAGGAGTGCAAGTTTCAGGTTGTCCAAATGTCAGGGATTCCAATTGGGCATCTAGTGTCATCAAATGTAACAACATTTTTTTCTCGCTCTATTGCTGATAGTGCAGCTGCCAACACCGCTCTAAGTGGATAGAGGACTGTGGATCAGCAGGGCCCATAGCCAAGCAAACTGTTATGCTCAATGGTCACCACTGTGCCACTGTGCCGGGCCTGTCCAGGAAGGCATAGCTAAGTGGCTCCTGATGGCGGAGACAGACTGGACTGTAGATAGCTGCCTGGTACCACTCCTGGGCAGAGCCCGGTGCAGCTACTGACCCCAGAGGTGAGGTACGCTGACACTGATTAGGGCTAGGTCTCCGTTCAGACTAGAAAGTTTTGGCACCTCTACAGAATGGTTACTGACATGGATTCGGGCTCGGTTCAGACATGCTGGCTAGTATGCTGGATCAGGACTTGGCCACTCACGGAACAGGGGATGAGCTTTAGGCACTGGCTGCTCTGGGACCAGGGGTACAGGTTCAGGACACTAGCCGAACCGGGACCAGGGGACTTCAAGAATATGACTAGCTGCTCTGGGAGCAAATTACTACAGATATAGGACTGGCCACAACAGGACAAAGGGTGTTGTGGATTCTGTTTGTGGGCTCCCTCTGGTGGTTACTGCTGGTACTGGGTGACTTTGGTGGGTTGCGGCCTTTGGTTTCCACCTGTCCATCAGAGGCTGGGTGTTTCCTATTTTACCTGGCCTTTCTGTCATTCCCTTGCCGGCTATCAATGTATTCAGATGTGCTCTGTTTGGTTCCTGCCTACCTGCTCCCAGATCTTTCAGGATAAGCTAAGTGCTGATTTTCAGTTGTTTGGTTTTTTGTCCAGCTTGCTTATTATGTCTCTATGCTAGCTGGTAGCTCTAGTGGACTGAGGTTCTCCCCATGTGCCATGAGTTGGCACATGGGTTCTTGTAATCTCAGGATGGTTTTTTTGATTAGGGTTTTTTGCTGACCGCTCAGTCCCCTTTTGTATCGTTCTGCTTTCTAGTTTACAGCGGGCCTCTATTTGCTAAAGCTATATATATCATCTCTATGTGTGTGCCTTCCTCTCATTTCACCGTCAATACATGTGGGGGGCAACTATATCTTTTGGGGTTCGTTCCTCTGGAGGCAAGTGAGGTCTTATTTTCTCTGCAGTACTAGTTAGCTCTTAGGCTGGTGCGTGGCATCTAGAACCAACGTAGGCACGCTCCCTGGCTATCTCTAGTTGCGTTTGTCAGGCGTAGGGCAGCGGTCAGCCCAGGTTCCATCACCCTAGAGCTCGTCCGTTATTTATTTGTACTTTGCCTGTCCTGTGCTATCCCTAGCCATTGGGGATTCATGACAGTATAGCCGGCCCACAAGGTGTTAATTGTTTGGGCTGAAGCAGGAGGAAAAGAAGTGTTCAAGGGAAATTTTTTTTTTTCTCCTTCAGAGTTTTGCTGCCTAGCCCTTAATTGCTGTCTAGCTGCTTCTTACCTCCTCTTAACCCTTGAATGGCTCTGATCTTAGCTTTTTAACATGGATGTCCAGAGTTTGGCTTCCAGCCTGAGTAATCTTGCGGCAAAAGTTCAAAACATACAGGATTTTGTTGTTCACACTCCCATGTCTGAACCTAGAATTCCTATTCCAGAGTTTTTTTCTGGAGATAGATCTACCTTCCTGAATTTCAGGAACAATTGTAAATTGTTTCTTTCTTTAAAATCTCGCTCCTCTGGAGACCCTGCTCAACAGGTCAAGATTGTCATATCTTTCCTGCGGGGCGACCCTCAGAATTGGGCATTTGCATTGGCACCAGGGGATCCTGCATTGCTCAGTGTGGATGCGTTTTTTCTGGCACTGGGATTGCTCTATGAGGAACCTAACCTAGAGATTCAGGCTGAAAAGGCTTTATTAGCCCTCTCTCAGGGGCATGATGAAGCGGAAATATATTGTCAGAAATTTCGGAAATGGTCGGTGCTTACTCAGTGGAATGAGTGCGCCCTGGCTGCAAACTTCAGAAATGGTCTTTCTGAGGCCATTAAGGATATTATGGTGGGGTTCCCTACGCCTACAGGTCTGAATGAGTCTATGGCTATGGCCATTCAGATTGATCGGCGTTTACGGGAGCGCAAACCCGTGCACCAGTTGGCGGTGTCTTCTGAACAGGCACCTGAGACTATGCAATGTGATAGAATTCAGTCCAGAAGTGAACGGCAAAATTATAGGCGGAAAAATGGATTGTGTTTTTATTGTGGTGATTCAGCTCATGTTATATCAGCATGCTCTAAACGCACAAAAAGGGTTGATAAATCTTTTGCCATTGATACTCTGCAGTCTAAGTTCATTTTGTCTGTGACTCTGATTTTTTCACTGTCTTCCATTTCCGTCGATGCCTATGTGGATTCGGGCGCTGCCCTGAGTCTTATGGATTGGTCATTTGCTAAACGCTGCGGTTTTAGTCTGGAGCCTCTGGAAGTTCCTATTCCTCTGAAGGGAATTGACTCTACACCATTGGCTATGAATAAACCGCAGTATTGGACACAAGTGACCATGCGCATGACTCCCGTTCATCAGGAGGTGATTCGCTTCCTTGTACTGTATAATTTACATGATGTACTAGTGCTTGGTCTGCCATAGTTACAAACTCATAATCCTGTCCTGGACTGGAAAACAATGTCTGTGCTAAGCTGGGGATGTCAGGGGGTACATGATGATGCACCTCCGATTTCAATCGCTTCATCTACTCCTTCTGAGATCCCTGCATTTTTGTCTGACTATAGGGATGTTTTTGAGGAGCCTAAGCTCAATTCGCTCCCTCCTCATAGAGAGTGTGACTGTGCTATAGAATTGATTCCTGGCAGTAAGTTCCCTAAGGGTCGTTTATTTAATCTGTCACTGCCAGAGCATACTGCTATGCGGAATTATATTAAGGAGTCCTTGGAAAAGGGACATATTCGTCCATCTTCATCCCCTCTGGGAGCAGGTTTTTTTTTCGTGGCAAAAAAAGATGGTTCCCTGAGGCCTTGTATAGATTATCGCCTTCTGAATAAGATTACAGTCAAATATCAGTATCCATTGCCATTATTAACTGATTTGTTTGCTCGCATTAAGGGGGCTAGGTGGTTCACTAAGATAGATCTTCGCGGTGCGTATAATCTGGTGCGGATAAAACAGGGTGATGAGTGGAAAACCGCATTTAATACGCCTGAGGGCCATTTTGAGTATTTGGTAATGCCTTTTGGACTCTCCAATGCTCCGTCAGTCTTTCAGTCCTTTATGCACAATATTTTCCGTGAATATCTGGATAAGTTTATGATTGTGTATTTGGATGATATTTTGGTGTTTTCTGATGACTGGGAGTCTCATGTTCTACAGGTCAGGAAGGTGTTTCAGGTTCTGCGGGCCAATTCTCTGTTTGTGAAGGGCTCAAAGTGTCTCTTCGGAGTCCAGAAGATTTCTTTTTTGGGGTACATTTTTTCTCCTTCTACTATTGAGATGGATCCCGTTAAGGTTCAGGCTATTTGTGACTGGACACAACCTACATCTGTTAAGAGCCTTCAGAAGTTTTTGGGGTTTGCTAATTTTTATCGTCGGTTCATTGCTAATTTTTCCAGTATTGTTAAACCTTTGACTGATTTGACTAAAAAGGGTGCTGATGTTGCTGATTGGTCTACTGCGGCTGTGGAGGCCTTTCGGGAACTTAAGCGCCGGTTTTCTTCTGCTCCTGTGTTGTGTCAGCCAGATGTTTCACTTCCTTTTCAGGTTGAGGTTGATGCTTCCGAGATTGGAGCGGGGGCGGTTTTGTCACAGAGAAGTTCTAATGGCTCGGTGATGAAGCCATGTGCTTTCTTCTCTAGAAAATTCTCGCCCGCCGAGCGCAATTATGATGTGGGTAATCGGGAGCTTTTGGCCATGAAGTGGGCATTTGAGGAGTGGCGTCATTGGCTTGAGGGTGCTAAACATCGTGTGGTGGTCTTGACTGATCACAAGAATCTCATTTACCTTGAGTCTGCCAGGCGTTTGAATCCTAGACAGGCTCGTTGGTCGTTATTTTTTTTCTCGTTTCAATTTTGTGGTTTCATACCTGCCAGGTTCAAAGAATGTGAAGGCAGATGCTCTTTCCAGGAGTTTTGTGCCTGACTCTCCTGGAGACACTGGGCCTACTGGTATCCTTAGGGATGGGGTAATATTGTCCGCCGTATCCCCAGACTTGCGACGTGCATTGCAGGAGTTTCAGGTGGATAAACCGGATCGATGTCCACCAGAAAGACTGTTTGTTCCGGATGATTGGACCAGTAGAGTCATCTCCGAGGTCCATTCTTCTGTGTTGGCTGGTCATCCTGGAATATTTGGCATGAGAGACTTGGTGGCCAGGTCTTTTTGGTGGCCTTCCTTGTCTAGGGATGTGCGTACCTTTGTGCAGTCTTGTGAAGTGTGTGCTCGAGCTAAGCCTTGCTGTTCACGGGCCAGTGGGTTGTTGTTATCCTTGCCCATCCCGAAGAGGCCTTGGACGCACATTTCCATGGATTTTATTTCTGATCTCCCGGTTTCACAGAAAATGTCCGTTATCTGGGTTGTGTGTGACCGCTTTTCTAAGATGGTTCATTTGGTGCCCTTGCCTAAGTTGCCCTCCTCCTCTGAGTTGGTTCCTTTATTTTTTCAGAACGTGGTTCGTTTGCATGGGATTCCGGAGAATATCGTTTCTGACAGGGGATCCCAGTTTGTGTCTAGATTTTGGCGGACGTTTTGTGCCAAGATGGGCATTGATTTGTCTTTCTCGTCTGCATTCCATCCTCAGACGAATGGCCAGACGGAGCGAACTAATCAGACCTTGGAAACTTATTTGAGGTGTTTTGTTTCTGCTGATCAAGATGACTGGGTTGCTTTTTTGCCACTGGCCGAATTTGCTCTTAATAATCGGGCTAGTTCTGCCACGTTGGTCTCTCCTTTTTTTTGTAATTCGGGGTTTCATCCTCGTTTTTCCTCTGGTCAGGTGGAGTCTTCGGATTGTCCTGGAGTGGACGTGGTGGTGGACAGGCTACATCAGATTTGGAATCAGGTGGTGGACAATTTGAAGTTGTCTCAGGAGAAGACTCAGCAGTTTGCTAATCGCCGTCGCCGCGTGGGTCCCCGACTTCTTGTTGGGGATTTGGTGTGGTTGGCTTCTCGTTTTGTCCCTATGAAGGTCTCTTCTCCTAAGTTCAAGCCTCGGTTCATCGGTCCTTATAGGATCTCGGAGATTCTTAACCCTGTATCTTTTCGTTTGGATCTCCCAGCATCGTTTGCTATTCATAATGTGTTCCATCGGTCGTTGTTGCGGAGGTATGAGGTGCCCGTTGTTCCTTCGGTTGAGCCTCCTGCTCCGGTGCTGGTGGAGGGAGAATTGGAGTATGTTGTTGAAAAGATCTTGGATTCTCGTGTTTCCAGACGCAAACTCCAGTATTTGGTTAAGTGGAAGGGTTATGGTCAGGAGGATAATTCCTGGGTGGTCGCCTCCGATGTTCATGCGACTGATTTGGTCCGCACCTTCCATAGAGCTCACCCTGATCGCCCTGGGGGTTCTCGTGAGGGTTCGGTGACCCCTCCTCAAGGGGGGGTACTGTTGTGGATTCTGTTTGTGGGCTCCCTCTGGTGGTTACTGCTGGTACTGGGTGACTTTGGTGGGTTGCGGCCTTTGGTTTCCACCTGTCCATCAGAGGCTGGGTGTTTCCTATTTTACCTGGCCTTTCTGTCATTCCCTTGCCGGCTATCAATGTATTCAGATGTGCTCTGTTTGGTTCCTGCCTACCTGCTCCCAGATCTTTCAGGATAAGCTAAGTGCTGATTTTCAGTTGTTTGGTTTTTTGTCCAGCTTGCTTATTATGTCTCTATGCTAGCTGGTAGCTCTAGTGGACTGAGGTTCTCCCCATGTGCCATGAGTTGGCACATGGGTTCTTGTAATCTCAGGATGTTTTTTTTGATTAGGGTTTTTTGCTGACCGCTCAGTCCCCTTTTGTATCGTTCTGCTTTCTAGTTTACAGTGGGCCTCTATTTGCTAAAGCTATATATATCATCTCTATGTGTGTGCCTTCCTCTCATTTCACCGTCAATACATGTGGGGGGCAACTATATCTTTTGGGGTTCGTTCCTCTGGAGGCAAGTGAGGTCTTATTTTCTCTGCAGTACTAGTTAGCTCTTAGGCTGGTGCGTGGCGTCTAGAACCAACGTAGGCACGCTCCCTGGCTATCTCTAGTTGTGTTTGTCAGGCGTAGGGCAGCGGTCAGCCCAGGTTCCATCACCCTAGAGCTCGTCCGTTATTTATTTGTACTTTGCCTGTCCTGTGCTATCCCTAGCCATTGGGGATTCATGACAAAAAGGTTACAGTTTCTGGACACTGGCCGCATTGGGACCAGGGGACCTCACAACTCACTAGTAGTACATCTTAGTCACTAATGACTCTACATGTTGCTTGGTGACTCCCTATAATCTGAGGGCATTTATTAAATGCGTGCACTGCCCCTTTAAGAGCTTTGGCGTGCACGCAGGAACATGCCGGGGATTGGGCCGAGGGCTGGGACAGTGAGAATGCCAGCATTCCTGCATGGAAGGAGAAGTGGACATCATGCAGGGGCGCCAGCAATAACGCTACAGAGACACAGATTTGATATTGGTAAAAACTTTTGGACAGTGAGGTGGTGAGTTCTCCTCCAATGGAAGTCTTCAAACAGAGGTTTGACAGACATATGTCTGGGATGATTCACCACACCAACGGAGCATTGATGCCACTATGGTATTCAGGACATCCTGAGGGATCTTGCTCCCTTCCATTTGCAAATCTGCAAACAATTCATCTTTATTGCTATGGGTACGGGCCCCAACTCATCCCAAAGGTGCTCAACAGGGTTTAAATCAGGTGATTGGCTTATCCATTGCAACAGGCAAACATTTTTCTTTCCTAACCATCTTTCACGAAATTGGATGTGTGCCTAGGATCATTGTCTTGCTGGAATCTTCAGCCCATGTGTACTTTGGTTTTACCATGTGGCAGTATTACATTCTCCAGTATGACCTTGTACAATACATGGTAGCATAAATATTTCTATTAATTCTATGCAGAGGACCAAATGGCAGATGCAGGAAAGCAGCCCCAAACCATGACACTGCCACCACCATGTTTCTCTGTACTGTAGGTGTTTGGTACCTTAAATCATTACATCTTCCAATTGGGCGGTATACTGTATATAGTGCTTGCCATCACTACTAAACAGATTGAACTTGGATTCATCTGACCACAACACCTTAGACCAGTCTGTCTCCATTTGTTGAGATCTTTGTCAAACTCAGGTCGGACCTTCCGGTTCTTTGCAGAGGTGAAATGCTTCTTGACTGGAACTCGTGCATTCAACCCTACTGGTCTTAGTTGTAGTACCAGTGTTTGACAACTCACTTTGAACCCATATTCTTAGTTCATATCATGCAAAATTTGTACAGCACTTTTATGGACATCAGATACTGACTTTTTCTTAATAATGTGATCAACTTTGGAGGAAGTTTTCCGTGGTCATCCATTTTTATGGTTGTCCGCTGTTCCATAAGCTTCTTTTTCTTTCTTTCTTATATGTGACACTTGACTCTGAGAGCAGTTTAATTCCACAGCTACCGTATATACTCGAGTATAAGCCGACCCGAGTATAAGCTGAGACCCCTAATTTTGCCACATAAAACTGGAAAAACGTAATGACTCGAGTATAAGCCTAGGGTGGAAAATGCCTCAGCTACCGGTAAATGTCAAAAATAAAAATAGATACCAATAAAAGTAAAATTAATTGAGACATCAGTAGGTTAAGTGTTTTTGAATATCCATATTGAATCAAGAGCCCCATATAATGCTCCATACAGTTTATGATGGGCCCCATAAGATGCTCCATATTAAAATATGCCCCATATAATGCTGCACAAATGTTGACTATGACCCCATAAGATGCTCCATAGAGACATTTGCCCCATACAATGCTGCACAAATGCTGATTATGGCACCATAGGATGCTCCATACAGACATTTGCCCCATATAATGCTGCACAAATGCTGATTATGGCCCCATAAGATGCTCCATACAGATATTTACCCACATATAATGCTGCACAAATGCTGATTATGGCCCCATAAGATGCTCCATACAGATATTTACCCACATATAATGCTGCACAAATGCTGATTATGGCCCCATAAGATGCTCCATACAGATATTTGCCTCATATAACACTGCACATGGCCCCATAAGATGCTCCATAGATATTTGCCCCCATTTAACGCTGCGCATGGCCCCATAAGATGCTCCATAGAGATATTTTCCCCATATAACGCTGTACATGGCCCCATAAGATGCTCCATAGAGATATTTGCCCCATATGCTGTTGCTGCGATTTTAAAAAAAATTAAAAATCACATACTCACCTCTCGTCGCTCATGCCCCCGGCACTTGCTATATTAACCTGTCCTCTGTTCCGCCGCCGAGCGTCGCTGTGTCTTCCCTGTCCTCGGCACTGATGTTAAGTCAGAGGGCGGCGCGCACACTAATTGCGTCATCGCGCCCTCTGACCTGAGCGTCACTGCAGAGGATGCTGAAGACACAGCGGCGCCGACGGTGGAACGAGGAACAGGTGAATATAGCACAGTGCCCTGCCATACTCACCTGCTCCCGGCGCGGTCCCTGGACGTCCCTGGTTCTCCGGGCGCCGGCAGCTGTTTCCTGTGTTGAGCGGTCACATGGTACTGCTCATTACAGTAATGAATATGCGGCTCCACCCCTATGGGAGTGGAGTGGGGTCCATATTCATTAATGTAATGTCACGGGAGACCTAGGCAGGAATGAGGTGATAACTCGGGCCCCTGCGATTTCCCTCAGACTAGGGGAACCCTGACTGACCCTCTACCTGAAGTTTACACTGAAGGTGTGCATGTCCAGGGCTCCAGCCTCTCCCTATCTCATGTATTAACCCTAGGCTGAGAATACCACCCTCCACCCAGTGAAGTGTTAATAAACCAATACCCACAATAAGCACAGACAAGGATAACAGAAAATATACACCACACCGCAGTCAAACAGGAATACACTATAAATGCTCAGGGCAAAATAAACACAAATATAGGAAGGAGTAAATAAGACAAAGGGAAATATACTCCACCAGATACGATACTCCAACCACTAGCTCACCACACAAGACCGAGATAACCAAGCTCAAGACTGAAGCTATAATCGGCGACGCCCAATGTTCAGGAGAACTATTTAAAGGCAGTGGGCATGGCCCAGCTTCCAATCCGATCACCAGGTAAATTAACCCTGGACCAGCTAGACAAAATCTAGCCGATGCCAATGAGCGCATAGTGGACAAAAGCGGAATTACCGCTGTCTGTCGGACGACCTGGTCTGAACAGCATCCGACATGACAGTACCCCGCCTTCTACGAGGGACCCCAGGGCCCTCAAGACTTATAGGACCGGGCTTGTCCGTATGGCGGCGGTGAAACAATCTGACCAGTTGGTCCGCATGTATATCCGAGGTAAGTACCCAAGACCTCTCCTCTGGCCCATAACCACGCCAGTGCACCAGGTACTGTAACATGCGGCGCACCACACGAGAGTCAACCACCCTGGAGACTTCAAACACCAAACTGCCATTCACCAAGACTGGAGGAGGCATCGCCGCAGCGTCCACAGAACCCACCACCTTTTTCAATAGCGATCTGTGGAACACGTTGTGAAACTTATAAACCGTAGGGAGCTCCAACCGGTAGACAACCGGATTAACGATAGCGGCGACCCTAAATGGACCAGTAAACCTAGGACCCCATTTAAGAGATGGAATTTTAAGTCTTAAGTTTTTTGTGGACAACCACACCCAGTCACCCACCCTCAGGTCCGGACCTGGCACACGTCTACTGTCAGCCACACATCTGTACTTAGCACCCACGCTCAAAAGACGCTGTTTTACTTTCCTCCCGACAGAGGACAGTTTTGGTGGTACTTCCTCCTGAACCTCGGCAACCTCAGCCTCAACAACTGTCGTGAACGCCGAGACCATTACACCTTTAGGGAGGACAGGAACCGGTTCTTCCTGAGGTTCTTCCCCCGGAAAACACCTGGACAAAGCATCCGCCTTAGAGTCCTTAGACCCAAGTCGGGGCACTTCTGAACAACTCCTCTCAGAAAACATATCAGCGAAATCCAGCAGAGACTCAGGAATACTAGAAGTCCCAGCGGAAACACACGTGGCCAGGCAATTCTACTGGCAGTATCCGCTCCACTGGATGATATCCTGGGTTTTCCAGTCAATCACCGGGTTGTGCATAGCCAACCATGGAAAACCCAGAACCACTTGTGCAGGCAGATTACTGAGCACCCTACATGTAACTTGCTCCGAATGTAGGACCCCAATGTGGAGTTTAACCTCAGCCACAAACTCAGTAATCTCCCCCTGTGAGAGAGGAGCGGCATTGATGGTGACCACCCGGATAGGCTGAGGCAGCTTTTCCAACCTGAAACCGGCTGTGCGCGCAAATTCCTCATCAATAAGATTAGAGGCAGAACCACTATCCACAAACACAGTGATTGGCAGCTCTCTGCCAGCGACCATAACTTTGGCTGGGAGCCTGCATTTAGAGACCACAACGGAGGGTTGACATAAGTTCAGACTGGCCACCTCCACCCCCTCTGAGCTTAAATGTTTTTCCACCGTTGCACTTTTCATAGATAGCAGAGAACAAGTATTGACATAATGACCAGTTTTACCACAGCAAAAACAGGCTCTCTGCTTCCTGAGCAAAGGAGCATGATGCTTCATAAGAGACACCCCTGCAATCTGCATGGGCTCCGTGGGCTCACCTGCAGCAACCTCACGTGAACCCACGCTCTCTCCCATAAGCAGCGTCTCTTGCACCCCCTGACGCAGACGGCGATCAATGCGGATAACAAGACTCATAGCAGATTCTAGAGAGGCAGGAGTCTCGTACCTTAGAAGGGCTTTTTTAACCTTCCCTGAAACCCTATGAAGAAACTGACTATGCAGCGCAGGATCATTCCATTGAGTATCAACCGCCCATCGGCGAAATTCAGAGCAGTATTCCTCCGCCATACGCCCCCCCTGGCAGAAATTGCGAATTTTAGTTTCTGCTAAACCCATTCTGTCAGGATCTTCGTAAATAAGACCAAGAGCAGAAAAAAAACTCTCCACTGAGTTATATGCAGCAGAATCAGAAGGTAAAGAAAATGCCCATGCTTGAGGATCACCGTTCAGTAATGACAACACCAGGCCCACATGCTGAGCCTCATTACCCGAGGAGATCGGGCACATACGGAAATAAAGTTTGCAAGCTTCACGAAATGAAACAAATTTACTGCGCTCCCCAGTAAACCTTTCAGGCAAAGGAAACTTGGGCTCAGCAACTGCCTGTAGATTCAGCTTGCAGTTTAGATACTACTAGACCCTGATGCTGAACTGCCCCCTTCAGCTCATTGACCTGTAGAGACAGTGCCTCCAACTGGCGGGTTCTGGAAGTCATGGAATCCATGACAAAAAAAAAGAAAAGAAAAAGAAACCTTTTTTCCCTTTTTTTTTTTTTTTCTTTTTTAAGGCCGATTATAATGTCACGGGAGACCTAGGCAGGAATGAGGTGATAACCTGGGCCCCTGCGATTTCCCTCAGACTAGGGGAACCCTGACTGACCCTCTACCTGAAGTTTACACTGAAGGTGTGCATGTCCAGGGCTCCAGCCTCTCCCTATCTCCTGTATTAACCCTAGGCTGAGAATACCACCCTCCACCCAGTGAAGTGTTAATAAACCAATACCCACAATAAGCACAGACAAGGATAACAGAAAATATACACCACACCGCAGTCAAACAGGAATACACTATAAATGCTCAGGGCAAAATAAACAAATATAGGAAGGAGTAAATAAGACAAAGGGAAATATACTCCACCAGATACGATACTCCAACCACTAGCTCACCACACAAGACCGAGATAACCAAGCTCAAGACTGAAGCTATAATCGGCGACGCCCAATGTTCAGGAGAACTATTTAAAGGCAGTGGGCATGGCCCAGCTTCCAATCCGATCACCAGGTAAATTAACCCTGGACCAGCTAGACAAAATCTAGCCGATGCCAATGAGCGCATAGTGGACAAAAGCGGAATTACCGCTGTCTGTCGGACGACCTGGTCTGAACAGCGTCCGACATGACATGTAATGAGCGGTACCATGTGACCGCTCAATACAGGAAGAAGCTGTCAGCGCCCGGAGAATGAGGGACGTCCAGGGACCGCGCCAGGAGCAGGTGAGTATTATTAGACAGCTGCCGCTCCCCCTCCCCTGCCGTCTCCTGGGAATGACTCGAGTATAAGCCGAGAGGGGCAATTTCAGCCTAAAAAAATGGGCTGAAACTCTCGGCTTATACTCGAGTATATACCGTACCTCTTTTTGGCTTTTGCCTGACTTCACTCTCAGAATAATAAGCTTCTTGACATCTGATGATAAATGTGGCTTTGTCTTTTGCCATGTTTTAATCGAAAAACACAGAAGCAAACAAAAAATAAAAATTTTAGACAAAATTTGACTACCCATGACAAAATATGCAAAACATTTGACCCAGCAAATGTTTAAAATTGACACATAAATGAATAAAACAATGTCAAACACAATTTTCATCCTTATAGCTGATGACCATTTGCTTCTGGTTCATTAACATCACCAGGAAAATGGCATCACGACCACCAGACAGAAATAATCTCACTTTAAAAAAATGCAAAACTTTTGGTCACTACTGTATCCTATTCCCATTGACTATAGACACTTGGAATATTTTGATCATTTTTTTTAGAAAGCAACATTTGCAATTCTGGGTCGGACTGGCCTAGCCAGACTGTCGACTGTTCAAACCTCATTTTGTAGATATAATGTGTAATAGTATTAGTGCACCAATACAGGTATTTCTGCATAAATTGGGATCCCTATTGGACAGCTAGTATAAAATACTTAAACAATGAGGGACCTCCAGTAAAAGAAAACATTTGGTGTTGGCCACTAGGAACCCCAGTACTTTTAGTTTCAGGATTCTCAAATATACTTTCATTATAATAATCTAATTTCCTGGGTGATTATTATAGCGACAGATCCACACATAGTATTGATGTCATACTGATTTATAAGTCACATATACAACTCTTTATGGGTTCAGTTTTCCAGTAAATTATTTGATCCATGTAAATATTTTAACCAAAAGATATGAAATTAAGGTATTTCTAACAAAAAATTTATCTGAATAAGAAACTAAGTAAAAAAAAAATTCTCCTGGTCATACTTCATTTTAAAGCATCTGCCTCCTCCAGTTGAAAAGCAGCTTCCCCGTGTTAAGTGTTAATTGCTGATGACAAATCTGTTGATATGCTCCTTCATCAGCAGCCATTTTGAGAATAGTAGGAGCTGTGAAATCTGTGGGGAAGACTGTAATAACCAATACAGAACGAAGAATCTGTAAGGGTACGGTCCCACTATCAGGAACTGCTGCGGATTTGACACTGCATATTTGTGCAATGTCCAGCTGTTACAGCATAGTGGATGGGATTTCAAGAAATCCCATGTCCGTTATGCATCATAAGACATCCACGGTTCACCTATGGAGACGGACATGTGGCGCATCTCTCCAGACCGCAGCATGTAAGTTTCTCTTGCAGAGACGCTAGTGTTTGCAACAGAAATTACATCAATCAAATGCATTGAATGTGGTGATTCTGCACGGTTCAGTGAACACATGCGGATTTACCTGCGTTCAATAGATGGCAGCGCTTTAGCCACAGGGAACATACGCTGCATCCAAAGCACTGCTACGTCCAGATCGTTGACACCTGGCCTTATACTTCTATATTAGTGTTACAAAATCATGTCCCAAACACAGTTGTTAAAATAACCATAAATAACCCTTTAACCACTGTGATCACCATGCTATATTATATCAGAAGACAATTTTGCATGCTTCTGGCCCACTCATACTTGGCTTCCGCTGTTTCTTACCTTGTACTTGTTCTCACAGATGACCAATTGCTTCTAAAGAAAATAAAACAAAAAAAAGAAGCAGATGAGAAAACGGGTGGATCCAATCCTGCAATTTTCTCTGTAGATTGCACTTTGTAATATTCCTAATAACAATACAGAACTTCAAATGGCAGAAGTTAATAATAAAAGCTCCTCTATTCTTATGCATGCACTAGCGTCATTAATATAGTTATGTCTCCATTTAGAAGGTAAGTCTACAGAACCATTTTATCTCTAAAATAATTTGAATACAATGGACCCGCTCGTGCTAACAGCTAATTTGATAATGTATGTTGTTCTTAACTTTATTTATTGCACACAACAGGATGGGCTGAAAGCTTGTATTCCTCTCAGCATTCTTTATGTAATGCAATTTACCATTTAGATTTATGGACACAAGACGAGAAGAACCAGGGCTGTAATTCTAAAGACTCCATTTTGTCAATACATGTTAAAGTTGCAGCCATCGAAATCCAGATCAATCCATCTGCCCAGAAGTACGTGCTGTACGGGCAAAAGTGTTGGGACACTCAATCATTGAATTCATGTTGATCATGCAGACTCATTACAACAGGAGTATAAAATTCATCCCGATCGCCATGCAGTCTGTCTTTAATAACATTTCTGGAAAAATTAGTCGTTCTATAGAGCTCACTGAATACTAGCGTGGTCTTGTAGGAGGAGGATAACAACAATGTAACAAGTCAGTACATTAGAATTAAGAATTCTGGCTAAGTTACTTTGAAAAGTCTCCACATTTTTGTGTGACTCGGAGTTGCACAAAAATTTTGCAACTCTCTCTGTTTTCACAATAGTGTCTTCCAGCTCCATCAAAATGGGCGAGGTTGGGATGGAAAAGGGGGCAGCAGGGGCCTGACACCACAGCTTCTCCAATTCATGAAGAGCTGTGGTGTAGTCAAGCCCAAAATCGGACTCCAGTCCCTGAGTGGAATAAGATTTCTGGAGTAAAGCATGGAGACACTCGCCACTGCTTAGACATTTCTGATTCATTAAGAATCAGTATGCCCCTCTATTAATCTGGAGCATCTGTCTCTTACATGCCTACTCATGCCGACCGGCAAATAAATTGCCAGTCTTGATGATTTGGGGTCTGAATGAATTCCCTAATAAATATTTCATGAAATGTTTAGGAACCAGATCAACTCTAGTTACATAGTGAGATCGCTGCATGCTGAGGCTTATAGTGCATAAAGGTCACCCATGCTCTTTTGACTCCTAACCTCTGACATTAATATTAGCACAAAAACTGTGTACAAGGAGCTGCATGGCATGGATTTCCATGGCCGATCAGCTGCATGCCAGCCTTACATTACCATGTACAATGCTAGGCATCGGATGGAGTGGTGTAAAGCAGATGCAACTAGACATGAGCATTGCATTAGAAAATTATGTGGATTGGTGAATCCCGCTCCTGTCTGATGGATGAGTCTGGGTTTGACAAATGTCTAGAGAACATTACCCGCCTGACTGTATTGTGCCAACTGTAAAGTTTGGTGGAGGCAGGACAATGCTGTCAGGTTATTTTTCAGGGATCGGCCTTAGCCTCTTAGTTTCAGCGAAGGGAAACCTTAATACTTCAGCATACCACAACATTTTGGACAACTGTAGCTTCCCACTTGTGGGAACAGTTTGGGGAAAGCCATTTTCTTTTCCATCATGACTGTGCCCCAGGGAACAAAGCAAGATCCATAAAGGCATAGTTGGGTGAATTTAGCAAAGTAGAATTTGACTGACTACACAGAGCTCTCCTTTTAATCCTGTAGAACATCTTTAGAATGAACTAGAATTGAGATTGTAAGCCCAGCCCTTTTGTCCAGCATCAGTTTCTGAGCTCCCAAATGGTCTTTTGGAAAGGCTTTCTACAAGATTTTGGAGTTGTCCATGGAAATTTTGCCCATTCATACAGAAGATCGGAAGCTGCTACAACTGCAATGTTGGGACCAAATCCATATTAATGTTCATGGATTTAGAAAGAGATGTCATAAAAGCTTATCCGGGTGTCCCAATACATTTGTCCATATGTACTGCATATACAATAAAGCTCCTTGGCTTTAATGTAGAATATAAAGCATGTTCACCATAATTATTTTCAATTTTCTTGGCATTCACTTTGTGTTTTCTTTTGTGGTTAGTGAAACGTTGAACCCCTTAGGTACCTGTGCCTGGATGTGCTTGTTACAGCCGCACTCCCTTTAGCTATCTGCCTTTCTATCTATCTTATATGAATCAGTCATTTCTAAAGTAGGACTGATTATGTGGTTGGCATACAAGTGGCTCTCTATCTTGGTAATATGTATGGAATAACCATTATGTTCGAGCACTCAGGCACGCATCACTTTAAGAACCACTTTTAAAAGTTAGTTCATAATTTAACATATGTTTAATGGGGTCCCAGCTGTTGGATTCACAGCACGCTCTCCTGGAATCTCCATTTCCTACAGCTAGCCGTCTGCTTGTACTCTATTTTATTTTCTTCTTTTTGAATGAAAACCCTTAGTTTTGTAGTTTTTGCTTTGCCTTCACGTAAACTTCCATAGATTTATAAATAAACATTATTTTAGCTCTTGTATGGCATGGGATTCTTAATAGCATTAATAAAATATACAGATGCAGTTCCTTAAAGAAAGATTACTCCCCATGTATAATAAAACTACTACAGTACACTTAAGTGTTCATGCCTCTTGAACTAGATGAAAGAAATGGATGAGGATGTGACAGTATGTTAAGGGGAAAACCTATTATCGCCAACTCAGGCATTCAGAAACACATTCTCCTCTTCTTCCCTGAAAAGAGCACGCCACAATGTATGCATTTATAGATGTGGATGTATAAGAGGCATGAAAAAGCTGCCCCCGTACAAGTCAAGGTCAGTCCTCATCTTACCACTGGCCAATTTATGTATTTGATAAGTAGAGTTATACGATTCAATGGAATAGAAAACATATAATCAGACGCTATTTAATGGAATAACTTGCTAGATGCGAAATGAAAGCGAACCACTTTTCTGTAAATTTCACTTTCCATATCAATAAACTGGTACAAGTTGTCTCTCAGTACAGCGTCGTATTCAGTATTGCAGCATCATTTCTTATATCTGGACTTCTGCCACCAGACTTAACTCACAGTCTGGCTTGTTTTTACTTTCTGACTGCGAATTTAATGCAAGTAGTAGTTGTCCAGGATTAGAAAAATATAGCTGTTTTCAGGTTATTTATCATCTTTTAGGGTTACTAGCGCCTACTTTACACCCTCTTTTTCATTTGTCTTAGATTCTGGGAGAAAGCAGCCATGTTAGTCTAATCATGGACAACCCCTTAAGGTCATAAAAACTTCTCTGATCACCACTATACCCCACATATCTATTGTTCTGAGAACCTCCAGACACACATCTTTTTACATTATTTTAGCTTTCTGCTGTTTTTTTTAATTTTTTTTTAATTAAAGGAATTTTTACTATCAGTCTAAAAACTTTGAAAACAGCAAACACAGCTATTACTCAATCTCCTTGAGTGGGGTGCTGGTGTTGGTTCTCTATCACTGCTTATTTGTTACATCCAGCGGTTACATCCCTACCACTGCTTCTGCCAATCACTGAGCTCAGTCTTTCAGGCCAGCCACCTCGGCAGAACACCTGAGCTCAGTGATTGGCTGCAGCGGTGATGGGCACTTTAATGCTGATATCACTGCTGCAGCTAGTAATCAAGGTTTGGGGGAGCAGCAGGGAGCTGGTTCTGGACTCAGAGATGGTGAGTAGTATCTGAACTCCCCTTTTATTTAGGTTTTATTCAATGCATGTGAAGGTTCCTAACTAGATTGTCAGGCAAGCTACTTTATTCTTTTTTTGTCACTAATTTAATATACAGGAGTGTATGTAGGCATACAGTGTATGTTGTTATTATGTTTATATTATTATTAGTGGATAGCAGGACGGCACCTCGTTGCATGGCCACAATGGTCACTAGTCCTTATCCAGATAATCTCTTGTTTTTGGGAAGTTATCAAAGATTAGATGTAATAAAGAAAACCATGCAAAGTTGATAACATGATTATACTTCAACTATTATTTAAACCAGGAGTGCGCAACCAGCGGCCCGGGCACCACATATGGCCCACTAAAATATTCTGTGCCACCCCCTGGTCACAGAAATGCCTGCCTCTGTGTGACTGTTTGAATGTAAGTTACAAAACACAGAAAACCGGGTGGCACCCAGTCATCTCTGTGGTCTTCATACATTTTAGGAGAATTGGCTTCCTTTACCCCCCCCCCCCCTGCACCTAAAAGATGTATAGGAGTTACAGGTGGCCATCTATGCTTGCGTCTCCCTACCTTGTAATTTATGACATTTAGGTTTACAATGGGGAGAATCACAATCACTCATGGCCATCCCCTCGTCTAGGTGCTAACTGTGGGTAAGAAGATTCCCTTTCTTCCAGTCGGTACATGTTCCACTTTCTGGACTACTATCAAGCACATTATTTTGATGTGAAAGAAAAGACTGTGATGACTGTGATGATAATAACTCTAAACGATTTATTCTGGCACTTGGGAGTGATTCAGCATGACATTGTGACCCTTGGACCAGAAAAGGTTGGGCACCCCTGATTCAAACTGCATACCTACTTCTTTACACCCCTGTATTATTTCCTTTTCAGCCAAGAGTAGTGGATCCATATCATGAAAATAACTTTTTGTGAACATTCCTGGTTTGGGCTTAAAAATGAAAACAATTAATGGTGTTAACAAAATCCTAATATAAAATGTATAATATGCAGAGTTACAGCATAAGGGCTCGTGCACACAACTGTAAAAATCTGACGAGTGCTATCCGTAATTTTGACAGAAAACACTTGTCTCCATATTATTATGTGTTTAAACTTTAAGGGGTATTCCTTCGATATTTATGGCATATTTTCAGGACATGGCATAAATAGGTACATATCCCAGAGGTGGCACTCACATTTGTCTCCAGATTCACCCAGTAAGGTGGCATCCAGGCAGATAAGGAATGGAGAGGTGGCGATTGCTGTCTTCATTGACTTGGGTTATGGACACAGCAGAACCAGCTGCTCAATGATTGTAAAGAAAAAAAATTCTAAGTCTATTACTACACGGAATAATACGCTATTACTCTATATTTTATTTCTATTTATTCCTTGTGTCTCGGACTCCCTCCCGCCCTCCTTTTTACTAATTGTAAACCTGAGACTAATTATGAGACCACACAAAATAACTCAATATGATGCCAATCAATACCACAGAAAAGTGCCTTCAATTCAAGAGTTACTTTACTGCAAAAGATTGATTTGGATATTCCAAAATGATATCAATCTATTACTAATAAAGAGCTTCCTGGAGCTGTCTGACCACGGTGAACAGAACGGTGTTATAACATGAAGACACCACTTGTAATAACAAATGACAACTCACTAACATTTACAGTTGGCTCGAGTGAGAGGCGATTGATTTATCAATAAAAGGGAGGCTGATCTTCCATTACTATTGACTGATACTTTATTGTTTCTGTAGTTAAACAAGTCCCGTGTAGTCCATTATGTTTAGACCTATGGATATGTGTAACACACATTATAAACACAAGTCACTTAATCTCCGTTATGACTGGACGTTGTCATCACTCTGGAGGATGTATTGATCTGTTAAGGCATAAGCAAAGCGCCTAGCTTACATTACCCGTAGTTTATAGTTAGGTATAAGAGCGATAGACTGGATAAAATTGGAATTTTGTAAGATGCTTTTTTTTTTTTTAAGAAGCACATAAAAGAGTAATGGAATATGACATTTTGGTTCATCGTCATTTATGGATTAGGGGTCTTCAATAGACCAAGTCCTGTACTCAGTTATCTCCATAATTTCCATGAACATTGCATGGAGTTGTTTGCATGCACGACATCAACTCGTTAATTTTGGGTACGTAGGACCCCTATTTTCATGATCCTGTTCACATGATTTGCTGCATTTTTTTCTTGTCATTTGCAAGCTTAAGAAATCTATTTTACGCAACTCAAGAACTGAGGAACATTTATATAATAATTTACACCATGAATTTGTGAGATGCTGGGCCACATTCTTTCCCACTAAGCTCTGTATTTAACATCTCCATTTTGAAAAAGTTGCTGAAGTTGGCGTAAAAATAACATGTCGTAATTACAAATTGTTGAAAAAATCTTGTGACATTTGTAGCAAAGCCAGGTAGGACTGGGTTAAATCATAGCACTGCAGGTCTTAATTAGATGCACGTAACTAGCTTTGACCAAGAACCAGGAAATGAGTTCACCCTGTGTCAGTCTGCTGGATGTTGAGCAGAGTGAAGTGTGGTGAAGCTGGTGAGTGACCAGCCAAAATGTGAGTTGTAGCTGCAAGAGATACAAGCCAGAATCTGTCTCTGAATAGAGAGTGCATGAGTCAGGTAGGAAAACTGAGCGGTCTGTGTGTTTAGCTGTAGAATAACGTGTGGAAGCTGCAGCCTGTTCAGTATGAACTGTGCATGGAGTTGAACATCTGTTTGGCACTGGAAGCTGCTGGAGCTCAGGCTGAAGGTGATATCGAGACTGGTAGGACCAAACGTCTTTAGTGCGTAAAGTTTACTTTGGTGGAAAGTACTGTATACTGGTTTGGGTGAGCGTGCACTGACATATGTGTCTGCGGAATTAACTGTTTATTTGATGTTATACCTTTGTGCCTAGAAGAGGCTACTTTGGTTTTCAATCTCTTTTTGCGTTTTATGAAAGCAATAAAATTGCGCGTTTGGACCAAACCACATTGCCTATGTAAACGCTACCTAATGTCTACCTGAGAACGTGAATCGTTATGTATTTCAACGAGTTTTACACTATAATTCTTACACAATCTGTTTGATGATCTGGGGCCTATGATTGTAATATTTAGACTTGTTAGCTTTATAGCTATTGCTTTAGAAAATGTGCAGAAATTCTGGTGAACAATACTTGCAAATGGTCAATACTGTATTATTTTTGTAGTTTATGGCCCAGTAGTGAATGGCATCTGAATACTAGAATACTAGATGAATTGTAACTTGGCCAAACTCTGTAAAGGACATTGTTTTCAATGATCTTGTTTTTCAATTCATGTCATCTTTTATGTAGCTTTTCATGTAAACTAGTGGCCATAGGGTGAAAAGTAGAAGTAGATTAGCTATCCCTGTAACACAAGTGGTGACCCAAACAGAATATACTGCAATATAGAGTCTCTACTTCATCACAATATTAAAAGTGTTGCCCAACCCTTGGAAAGTTTTACATACTGCTTACAATGTATGGCGTGGCACTGTTAGTTTGCCACGCTGGGGTCCTGGGTTCAAATCCCACCAAGGACAACATCTGAAAGGAGTTTGTTTGTTCTCCCCGTGTTTGCATGGATTTCCTTCAGTTTTCTGGTTTCTTCCCACACTCCAGAGACATACTGATAGGGAGTCTACATTGTGATCCCCAATGGGGACAGTGATGCTGATGTCTACAAAGTGCTGTGGAATTAATGGTGCCATAAGTGAGTAAAATAAATAGCATAAAGAGTAATAATCGCTTCACCAGTTGACTGGTGCTGTGCAGATGCACCTTTAACCCACCCTGTTCCTAGCTCACCTAGCTTCAGCAATTGGGTTGGACAATCCCTCCATAACAAACACTGCACCATCTTTTTAGGAACAAGTTATGAAGGCACTTGCCAAAGGATGATGATAATTTCTAAAATGTTATAACAGCAAGAGGACAGGGAGGTATTAGCTGGCAGTTTTGCATTACATCACGCTGTTACAGTCTGGAAACACACAATAGTGCCATTGATGAGAAACTAAAACCATTTAGTGACCTCATCGGATGGGCAAAAAATAGCATTTATGAACAAATATATTATTATTATTTATTATTATAGCACCATTTTTTCCATGGTGCTTTACATGTGAGGAGGGGTGTACATAATAAAAACAAGTACAATAATCTTGAACAATACAAGTCACAACTGGAACAGGAGGAGAGAGGACCCTGTCCGCGAGGGCTCACAATCTACAAGGGATGGGTGAGGATACAGTAGGTAAGGATAGAGCTGGTCGTGCAGTGGTGTGGTCGATCGGTGGTTACTGCAGGTTGTAGGCTTGTCGGAAGAGGTGGGTCTTCAGGTTCTTTTTGAAGGTTTCGATGGTAGGCGAGAGTCTGATATGTTGTGGTAGAGAGTTCCAGAGTAGGGGGGATGCACGAGAGAAATCTTGTATGCGATTGTGGGAAGAGGAGATAAGAGGGGAGTAGAGAAGGAGATCTTGTGAGGATCGGAGGTTGCGTGCAGGAAAGTACCGGGAGACGAGGTCACAGATGTATGGAGGAGACAGGTTGTGGATGGCTTTGTATGTCATGGTTAGGCTTTTGTACTGGAGTCTCTGGGTAATGGGGAGCCAGTGAAGTGATTGACAGAGGGGAGAGGCCGGGGAATAGCGGGGGGACAGGTGGATTAGTTGCGCAGCAGAGTTTAGAATAGATTGGAGGGGTGCGAGAGTGTTAGAGGGGAGGCCACAGAGCAGGAGGTTACAGTAGTCGAGGCGGGAGATGATGAGGGCATGGACTAGAGTTTTTGCAGATTCTTGGTTTAGGAATGTACGGATCCGTAAAATATTTTTGAGTTGGAGGCGGCAGGAAGTGGAAAGGGTTTGGATGTGTGGTTTGAAGGAGAGATCGGTGTCAAGGATTACCCCAAGACAGCGGGCTTGTCGGACTGGGGAGAGTGGGCAGCCGTTTACTGTAATGGATAGGTTCGTTGGGGAGGTCGTGTGAGATGGGGGAAAGACAATGAATTCTGTTTTGTCCATGTTAAGTTTTAGAAATCTAGCGGAGAAGAAGGATGAAATAGCGGATAGACATTGAGGGATTCTGGTTAGAAGGGTGGTGATATCTGGTCCAGAGATGTAGATCTGTGTGTCGTCAGCATAGAGATGATACTGAAAGCCGTGAGATTCTATGAGCTGTCCCAGGCCAAAGGTATAAATGGAGAAGAGCAGGGGCCCTAGAACTGAACCTTGCGGGACTCCGACAGATAGGGGGCGAGGTGAGGAGGTGGTGTGTGAGTGGGAGACGCTGAATGTCCGGTCAGTTAGGTATGACGAGATCCAGGATAGGACCAAGTCTGTGATGCCAAGGGATGAGAGGGTCTGCAGCAACAGGGAATGGTCCACTGTGTCAAAGGCAGAGGACAGGTCCAGGAGGAGGAGGATAGAGTAGTGCCGCTTGCTCTTGGTGGTTAATAGGTCATTGGTGACCTTAGTTAGGGCAGTTTCAGTGGAACAATATATAAACTGTTTCTGTATGAACTTGACTTCGGTTAGGAAAACACCTCTTCTGTGGATATTTGGGAACCAATATTAACTGTATGTAGTCACGGCCAGGAACTGCACATCCACCCCTTATCTGATTCAGTAGGAGTCGGCTGTATAGTACATGATCCCGGCCACTATGCCATTGGTGGAGCTATGAAGTTCTGCTCTGCAACTGAGTACATCCGGCTTCCGCTGGCACCGAGAACAGTTGTTGCACCCCCTCCGATCAGATATTGATGACCTAACCTCGGGATAGGCCATCAAGGTAAATATCTCTGGCAACCCCTTTAAATTATGCCAAGTTTCATCATTCAGACTGTACTTCAGTCTTTGTAGCACTAATAAGGGAAAATCATCCACATGGATACAGTGCAATATAAATAATGTATAAACTAGTTTTCCTAAAAATGTAATCTATTTTATCCTTTCCGTTCTCAGGATCTTCAGGCCTGATCTGCAACATAATAACTCCGTTCTCGGCATATGATTATTTAATACTAATTGATTTGTTGTATGTGAACATATAAATCACTTACAGAGCCTGTGTTGTGATTGATACTGTTCCCTGCGGAGTTCCCCAGGCTACTGTGTACTTGATAGACTCACAGAAATCATTTCTAACATTCCCTAATACATCTCTGAAGTGTCTGCTGGTCCATGTATGGAAACTGTGAAATAAAAGGATTTTATACATAAAATGATGAGCGACTTATCTAGTCTTCTAATACAAGTGCCTTAGCTAAAAAAAAATCATACAAAGTTCCTGATGGAAAATAAGGGGCTTAGTACAGGACTGTTACCAGAGAAAGGCAGGACGTTGCTGACGTTGCCATACATGCTTAATCAGGTGTTATTCCGTGAGTCCCTCATCACAGATTCTGCAGCGGTGGCCAGTTACATACCTTCAGGAGCCACAATCATCGTCAGCTGGATTCCATTCAGAAGCTTCCTTCATGGAAACATATTGCAGCAAATGCTCAAAATAAGATGTTTTCTGAAGCCCAAATGTAGTATGTCAAATGACACCACTGATGTGTTCCAAATTGTTGGACTTGACCCCAGTAAACCTATAATTGCGAAGAGCAAAAAGTATTGCCGGTCGGTCATGCATCTGTGCCCTTATAGTCAGTATTTAATTTGCTTAAAATTTTTTTTTTAGATTGCTGTTAGATAACATTTGAGTAGCAAGAATGTTTATTGATTTCTACTGTACAGATCATAACTGTGTCACTTACTAAATGACCTTTGGTCCTGAGCTGAGGAACATGCTTCTCACAGCCAGGACCCCTGCAATATTCAGGATGAAGAGGCGACAGCTCTGGTTTTTAACCCCTTTACCCCCAAGGGTGGTTTGCACGTTAATGACCGGGCCAATTTTCACAATTCTGACCACTGTCCCTTTATGAGGTTATAACTCTGGAACGCTTCAACGGATCCCGGTGATTCTGACACTGTTTTCTCGTGACATATTGTACTTTATGATAGTGGTAAAATTTATTTGATATTACCTGCGTTTATTTGCAATTTTCCAACTTTGAATTTTTATGCAATTAAATCACAGAGATATGTCACACAAAATACTTAAAAAGTAACATTTCCCACATGTCTACTTTACATCAGCACAATTTTGGAAACAAAATTTTTTTTGTTAGGCAGTTATAAGGGTTAAAAGTTGACCAGCAATTTCTCATTTTTACAACACCATTTTTTTTTAGGGACCACATCTCATTTGAAGTCATTTTGAGGGGTCTATATGATAGAAAATAACCAAGTGTGACACCATTCTAAAAAGTGCACCCCTCAAGGTTCTCAAAACCACATTCAAGAAGTTTATTAACCCTTCAGGTGTTTCACAGGAATTTTTGGAATGTTTAAATAAAAATGAACATTTAACTTTTTTTCACAAAAAATTTACTTCAGCTCCAATTTGTTTTATTTTACCAAGGGTAACAGGAGAAAATGGACCCCAAAACTTGTTGTACAATTTGTCCTGAGTACGCTGATACCCCATATGTGGGGGTAAACCACTGTTTGGGCGCATGGCAGAGCTCGGAAGCGAAGGAGCGCCATTTGACTTTTCAATGCAAAATTGACTGGAATTGAGCTGGGACGCCATGTTGCGTTTGGAGAGCCCCTGATGTGCCTAAACATTGAAACCCCCCACAAGTGACACCATTTTGGAAAGTAGGCCCCCTAAGGAACTTATCTAGATGTGTTGTGAGAGCTTTGAACCCCCAAGTATTTCACTACAGTTTATAACGCAGAGCCGTGAAAATAAAAATTATTTTTTTCCAGAAAAATTATTTTTTAGCCCCCAGTTTTGTATTTTTTCAAGGGTAACAGTTGAAATTAGACCCCAAAAGTTGTTGTCCAATTTGTCCTGAGTACGCTGATACCCCATATGTGGGGGGGAACCACCGATTGAGCGCATGGCAGAGCTCGGAAAGGAAGGAGCGTCATTTGGAATGCAGACTTAGATGGATTGGTCTCCAGGCGTCACATTGCGTTTGCAGAGCCCCTAATGTACCTAAACAGTAGAAACCCCCCACAAGTGACCCCATATTGGAAACTAGACCCCCCAAGGAACTTATCTAGATGTGTTGTGAGAACTTTGAACCCCCAAGTGTTTCACTACAGTTTATAACGCAGAGCTGTGAAAATAAAAAATCTTTTTTTTCCACAAAAATTATTTTTTAGCCCCCAGTTTTGTATTTTCCCAAGGGTAACAGGAGAAATTGGACCCCAAAAGTTGTTGTCCAATGTGTCCTGAGTATGATGATACTCCATATGTTAGGGTAAACCCGTTTGGGCGCACGGAAGAGCTCGGAATGGAAGGAACACTGTTTTACTTTTTCAACGCAGAATTGGCTGGAATTGAGATCGGACGCCATGTCGCGTTTGGAGAGCCCCTGATATGCCTAAACAGTGAAACCCCCCAATTATAACTGAAACCCTAATCCAAACACATCCCTAATCCCAACGGTAACCCTAACCACACCCCTAACCCTGACACACCCCTAACCCTAATCCCAACCCTATTCCCAACCGTAAATGTAATCCGAACCCTAACTTTAGCCCCAACCCTAACCCTAACTTTAGCCCTAACCCTAACTGTAGCCTTAACCCTAGCCCCAACCCTAACCCTTGCCCTAGCCCTAACCCTAGCCCTTGCCCTAACCTTAGCCCTAACCCTAGCCCTAACCCTAGCCCTAACCCTAATGGGAAAATAGAAATAAATCTATTTTTTTATTTTCGCTAACTAAGGGGGTGATGAAGGGGGGTTTGATTTACTATTATAGCGGGTTTTTTAGCGGATTTTAATGATTGGCAGCCATCACACACTGAAAGACGCTTTTTATTGCAAAAAATATTTTGGTATTTGGTAACATTTTCGGGCACGTGACATTTTTTGATCGCTTTTTATTCTGGTTTTTGTGAGGCAGAATGACCAAAAACCAGCTATTCATGAATTTCTTTTGGGGGAGGCGTTTATACCGTTCCGCGTTTGGTAAAATGGATAAAGCAGTTTTATTCTTTGGGTCAGTACGATTACAGCGATACCTCATTTATATCATTTTTGAATGTTTTGACGCTTTTATACGATAAAAACTATTTTATAGAAAAAATAATTATTTTTGCATTGCTTTATTCTGAGGACTATAACTTTTTTTTTTTTTCTTTGATGCTGTTTGGCGGCTCGTTTTTTGTGGGACAAGATGACGTTTTCAGCGGTACCATGGTTATTTATATCCGTCTTATTGATCACGTGTTATTCCACTTTTTGTTTGGCGGTATGATAATAAAGCGTTGTTTTTTGCCTCTTTTTTTTTTTTTGCGGTGTTCACTGAAGGGGTTAACTAGTGGGACAGTTTTATAGGTCGGGTCGTTATGGACGCGGCGATACTAAATATGTTCACTTTTATTGTTTTTTTTTTATTTAGATAAAGAAATGTATTTACAGGAACAATATTTTTTTTGTTTTGAATTTTTTTTTTTTTTTACACATGTGAATATTTTTTTTTTTACACTATAACATTGCCCCGGGGGGGGGGGGCATCATGTTATAGTGTAAGATCGCTGATCTGACACTTTGCTGTGCACTGTCAGATCGGCGATCTGACGTGCACAGCTCCTCCCTGCTTCCCGGCGCCTGCTCTGAGCAGGCGCAGTGAAGCCACCTCCCTGCAGGACCCGGATGCCGTGGCCATCTTGGATCCGGGCCTGCTGCAGGGAGGAGGAGGTAAGAGACCCTCGGAGCAACTCACATCGCGTTGCTCAGGGGGTCTCAGGGAAGCACGCAGGGAGCCCCCTCCCTGCGCGATGCTTCCCTATACCCCCGGAACACTGCGATCATGTTTGATCGCAGTGTGCTGGGGGTTAATGTGCAGGGGGCGGTCCTTGACCGCTCCTAGCACATAGTGCCGGATGTCAGCTGCGATAGTCAGCTGACACCCGGCCGCGATCGGCCGCGCTCCCCCCGTGAGCGCGGCCGATCGCATATGACGTACTATCCCATCGGTGGTCATACAGGCCTACCCCACCTCGACGGGATAGTACGTCAGATGTCAGAAAGGGGTTAAGACTGTCCATATATATTAGTCTAAAATCTTCTGAACCCACAGATATCGGTGCATTTGGCCAACAGTCTAAGGCCGAGGTCACACACAATGTATAAAATATCTGCCCGATTTTGTCTGCTGAGAATCGCACAAATGTTCTCCCCATGGTGATCCATATCTCATCCGTGTGCAATGCCAGGATGCTTTTTTTTCTCATCTGTATGGTGAGATTTTCTAACACACTTGCAAAATGAGCAAATAATGGCTGAGCCATTCCTGTCACCTGCCCAATGCCTGAGAATTTCTCGCAAGTGACACTGATGGTCCGTGTGCTGTGCAATTTTTTTCTCACACCCATAGACTTGCATTGGCATTTCTCAGCTGAGATACGCGGACAATCGCAGCATGCTGCCATTTCACTCACAAGTGTAATACGGTAGAGAAAAAAAACGGATGATAGGAGCTGCCCCATAGATTAACATTGGTCCTAGTGCTATGCGATTTTTTCTCGCTTAACACTTGTCCGTATTAGTGTCTAGTGTGACTCCGGCCTAATGTGTATGAAGGCATCAGGAAGGATCTGACTTGTTGAATCCCAACAGTTGATCTTTTTTGTTTTTGCTGGAGATAAGTCACTGGCAGAGGCTCAATCATAGGCCTCATTTAGACATCCATATTTCATGTTCGTGTTCTATCCCTGTTTTTCACAGATAGAACTTGTGCCCATTATAGTCTATGGTGCTATTCATGACACATCAAAAACATGGAGACATATACGGTACTTTTTTTTTCCTATTAGCACAGATGAAAAGTACCATTACATTGCATCTGTGTGTCATATGTGGACTATACATGTTTAACATTGCAAAAAGAGCGACGTTTTGTAATTTATTTATAAATTTATCCATACGTGAAAATCACTGATGAAACACTGACCGAACACTGATGGTAAAATTAACCAAACACTGATGACACACAGATCCAAAACCCTGAATTCATCGCTACCATTTTTTTTGCATACTTGAAGAACACTGATAACGCACTGATCAGACACTGATAGCACATGGATCCAAAACACTGATGACATTAATACCAGTTTTTGGAATACATGAAATCACTGATGTCTGAATGAAACAAAGAATCTCTCGGCCAAGGAGACTTTTCTGTTTGTAGGGGAGTCAGAAGAGATAGCTCTTATCAGCCAAATGGCGATGTAATGTGTATGAGGGCCGTTAGTTCTATATAAAGTATATATATGGGGCCTGGTGTTTTCTTCCTCTCTTTCATGTATGGTTGTCATCTCAGAATCTCATCCAAAACTTTTCTACAGCTCTATTTTTTGCCTCTGTGAACTTAAACAAAGCAAGAGAACTACTGCAGCAAAGTAGTCAAAGTTGCTTTTCTTTATTAAGGTATGTTCACACTGCGTCTTTTTCCAGTAGTCAAAAACATCCATGTTTGTCACCAGACGGTGCTTCAGCCACCGCTTCTTTTCTCAAGAGTTTCGTAAACCTGAAACATCTTGTTTTAGTGTTTTTCTCATCTCCTAAGCTCTTTTTCAACATTTTTTTCTTCTGACTATTTTTCTCATCTTTTTCATTGTTTTTTTGGATGTATTGTTTGCTTGCGTTTTATGGCTGTTTTTGTAAATCCATTAAACAATAAAGGAAACGCTAGTGTTTTTTGAAGCAAAGCTGCTGACAAAACGCTAAGAAAAATACCTGGGTATCTTCTGGGCATCTAACCTTCTCATTGACTTTTATTATAAAGAATAAAGCCTTTTCCTAGCAGGAAACACTAAAATAATGTACGTTACTTCTTTTAACCACATGACGTCTTTGAAATCCTGAATCACTTAATAGACATTCCAAAGCCTGAACATATGAACAGCAAGTCATTTCCCATACAGACTAATAGGATCGTTCTTTTGCTCTTTTTGTTTGCATTTTTTCTACCATTTTTTTGAGCGGACCTACTCAAAGAATGTTGGAAACAAATGCATTATGAATATACTCTTAATTTTAGGGGTTGGTATGGGTCTAAGAGTTTAGAACCCCTATTGATTTAAAGTTACGACAATATCCCAGTGATATGGCATAACTTAGTATGGATCTACCCCTTTAGCTTCATGAGTAATATAGATTAATAGCAAGACAATGTAATACAATAAATCATCTTTAGTTTGGCCCTTCATGGTCCACAAATCTTGCGTACTCTATCTTGTCCCCACCATAGATATGTACCCCAATTTAATCCAAAAGGATCTAATATGGTATTCTCACACTCGAAGATGAAGCAGCAAGAAGGATAAAAAATGTCGAAGGTAGAACATAATTGAAATGATTTAGGTATTTCGTAGACTGGAGATCACCACTGCTTTCCAGAATTATATGGCTCGGTAAACCAAACTCCCAAACACATTTAGTGCTGTCCAGAGATTTCTGAAATTCAGATTCCCCATTCTAAGCAGAATACCAATCAAACCAGTGACCAATGGACTGGAAACTTCATTCTGAAAATTATCCGTGGTATAAGATCACAGTTGTTGCTTATGTGATCTTCACAAATGTATCCATGCCGTAACAGACGATCATTTGCATATCATGGATTTTTTTGGGGTGTCTGTCTATTTTAAGATTAATTTTAATCATTTTACTATCAAAATTCAGTTTCCAGTTATATATTCTGATCTGATATAGCGGATTCTGCACAAAACACTGAGTCGAGGTCGTTGTAGATAAAAAAATATATATTGATTAGGCTACATCTGCTGATATAAGGGTGCACTTTCACTGTCAGGCTAGGTTTTACTGCCCAGCATAGTAATAGCCTGCATAATATATACTTGCATAATACATACTACACAGATTTTTCATTGAACACTTTCAAATTAAGCCAACTAAAGATGAAAAATGAGCCGCTTGACACTAATTCCCAGGCTTGAGACACCTGTCTTGGTGTAATCAATGATGGTCATTAGGGATATTTTCTCCAATCTTTCTTTATTTCATATTTAATTTTAGTACATGGATCACTGTGGCAAAGGTGGTGAATTATGTGCTAAATGGAGGATATATCTTGTGAATAATGCTGTGTATATGTGAGATGGCAGCTATTGCAGGAAGAACACTTAATAATCCGTTTCCATCCAGCAGTCAACGAGTTAATGTAGGTGGTGGTTAAAGGGTGGGATGGGGGGCTTGCGGTATTAACTTGCTGACTATGATGGTTTCAGACAGAAATTAAACCTCATACATAATCCTTTTGATATTGCTAGCTTTTCTCAGTGATTCATCAAACCATAGAGATGAATGACCAGCAATTAACGCAAATAAATGAGTGGAAGCCAGCAGATGGTGAATTAATGCAAGGCTGTGTGGAAGGCATAGAGACTTCCAAAATGCCTACTGGATCCTTGTCTTGTTCATATAGCTCTGCAAAATAGGACAAAAATACCATCAAGGATAATAGCATTGTCCCCTAATACTGCATTGTGGTATAACAGGGGAGCAAAGCCACGGCACCCAGGCTAATGCCTCATTCAGACATCCATGTTCTATATGTGTCCTTCACGGATAGAAAGTGTACCCATTGTTCACATGGTTTTAATGGACAGAGTGTTTGCAAAAAAAAAAAGAGACATATCCTTTTTTATCTGAGTCTATGAAAAATTCCGACTGCACATAGATGTCCTGATGAGTGTTTCACTGACATGGACAAATCTGTGATGAAAATTGGACATTTTTTACTGTGAACAAGAAAACCTCAAAAATGAACGTGAGCTCTATCTAAGTCTATGTTCACTTGGAGTTGTTTGTGGCATTTAAAATCTACAAGTTTTTCAAGTGGAAACCGCTTCAGGAAACTCTCCTCATTTTTTGGATAGTTTTTAGAAGAGATTTTCCTTTCCCAAAGTGTTTTTTTTTTTTTAGCCATTGTCATTGGACAAAGCCTAGTTTGGTGCTGATTCTATCAGGATCTGCTTCAAGTAAATGACAGGCACTACTTCTTTAGGAAAAAAAACCAAGTTAAAACACTACTAAATATGAACAGCAAAATGGATTTTCCATAGAAATGAATAAGAAGAGTTTTCCAAACAGTTTTGGAGCAGACCTTCTCCAAAAAATAACTCCTAATATAACTGAGGAATGTGAATATAGTCTAACACTTGCTATCAATGTCTAGACAAAGGTAGCTAAAAACATGGGGCAATACTCAACCAAGCATTCACAATCATTGCTAATCTAAAAATGTCCATCGATCCAAAAATGTATTGCAGTTTCTTTGTTTGTCCTTGACGTAAAAATGATAATCGGCCCCTTGCTTGTGATAGAAATGGCATGGAGGTGGAAAGGAAAGGGGTGAACAATTGCAGAAAATGCTTTTGATTATTAAGGATGTAGATGTCACGCCATATTACATATGTCTTTGACAGTGAAAGTGTTAAAAGGGATTTGTCTGTGAGATCAACCCTCCTAAGCTGCCTAGGTGGCGCCCCTGGGGTCCAGTCACCACAGAGATCCTGCACCTCATCCAGAGGTGTGGGACCCTGCTCTCAGGTAAGAAGAGGGTCACTTCCAGGGTTCTAACACCTGCATCCAACATTAGATCTCTCAGTCGAGGGGGAGAGCTGTGTAGTGGGTGTGGATGGAGGAAGAAGAGAAGGGGGAGGAGTCAGAGGGTTGTAGGCAGTGGTGAGTGAAACCAGAAGGACAGTCTTGAAGGGGGGCTGGAGCTGTGAGCAGCTTGTCCCCAAACTACAGAGAGAGAAGTGAAGAAGGAGAGAGACTCGAGAGGAGAGGAAGAAGAGTTCTTGGTTGCACGGATAGTGAGAGATCCATCCGTGGGGCCCGCATCCGCCGGCGTGGTCGTTGGAGGAACCAGGTCGCAGTTAGGGGACCGGCCCCAGCTAGTAGAGAAAATATGGACTCAGCTAGCAGCCCGGAGGCGGTAGGCATTGCAAGTGCTACAGCCACATCTGCACATACTTCGCCAAAAAGGCAGGCATATAGGATCCTTGGGTCTGACCAACATCACCCGACATGTTCCAAGCCTGCTAGCTTGGGACACTGTGTGAAGACGCAGGGCAGGAGTGGCGGAAGCCAGCGTAGTGAGACAGGAAGGGAACATTAAAAGGAGCCCTGGCAACGTGCACCCTAAACTACCTGGGAGCTGACTGGATCACAGACCCTAAGGATGCAGCACCCCGGCTGGGGACTGTAACATCTGACTTGTGAAAACCTGTGAAGACTGCACATTGCTGTGTCCTCCAATTTATTCCTGCATCACTTGGCCTGCACTATAAGCACCGTTAGCACCACTTGCTACACCATAACTGCCCTGGGGAATAGCTCTGCCTGTGGAGAGCTGAACCAACTCTGCTGCATCAACAATTACCCTAGTGGAGTGAATCTGCAGCGTCAGCTAACACCTTATTTGCCGAGTACCACAGGTGGCATCACGAACATTTAATCCCATAAACTTTATTCCCCTTTAATTGACTTTTATATTGGACGCCCAGGGCCACGGACCGGGTCACCGCTGCTGTGACCACCCCTTTAAGTGCCGCCGGCCCGAGTGCCTCACGGCCCTAGCGCCCCTCGGCCCTAGCGGGCGCTCCACCTACATAGGCATGAAGGTCATAGAAAGTTGAATAAAATGATAACTTGATAGCTTCGATCTTTAGTCTTATTCCAGAGAAATCTACAATTTTCTCAATATGTAAATGAACTGCTAAGATCTCCGTGACAATCTGGCTCCAGAGCCTTTTTTAAATAAAAAGGTGCGTTATTAGTGTGAGACATATCCCTATGAATTTGGGGGGATGGGTGCCCCTAACTTACATGCTTATCATAAAGCGACAGTATTAACGGGTATTAGAGACTGGTGGTTATTGGATAAGACACATAAGTGGCTTCAGATTGAGTCATTTTATTCTAAATTGACCTCGACGTGGCTTATGTTAAAAATGGAAGCTATTAAATTTAGTAACTACACCCCGTGTCTACCTACCACATTAACAACAATACGTTATTGAAGGAAATTTGCTTCAAGCCTTCTAAATATTCCTTTAACAAATATTTCATTAAAAGCTTTGGAAATGCATATTCCCTTTATTAACTTACAACGCTGGTCCACAGCAGGAGTTAAATCCCTCCAAGACCTGATAGATGGCTCTCTTGTTATCCCATTCGATCAACTCTGTTCCAAATTCCCTGGTATTAGACTTGTTTTTTTACCAGTACCTACAGATCAGACATCTGCTCCAAAATATGCCAGACTCCCTCTTCCTTAAACCCCCTGTGAATCATAAAGCCATGGGATTCCTCCTACGACCTGAATCAGGCCCCAAAGGTGTTTCAATCCTCTATAGTGTATTAAATGATCCAGAGGTGGATGCTAAATTACCATATATGCTAAAATGGGAGGAGGAGTTGGGGACAATGTTGGATCAAGAGGAATGGAGGGATAGTTTAAGAGAAATACGTAGAGTATCATCTTGTATTGGTTACTTAGAACAGTTAAAAAAAAAGTTTCTTAGGTGGTATAGGTGTCCAAAAGAACTAGTACATTATGGGCCAAACCAGACTTCGGCTTGCTGGAGAGGTTGCGGAGGTTTGGGACCGTTGATCCATATGTGGTGGTCCTGTCTGGTGGCGATTGTTTTTTGGAATACTATAAATATGTTGTTAAGAGAGGTGACTGGGATTCAGGTTAACTTGACACCATCAAGGGGACTGTTGCATATAGGGACAACTGATTTTCCTTTAGATATCAGGGGTATAGTGTCACATATTCTGATTGCAGCTAGGCTCACCTCTGCAGCTAAATGGAAGGGAATATCTCTTCTCACCATGAGAGAAGTGGTGGACAAAGTCAATATACATTGTCAATATGAACAACTCTGACGCACTCGTCAGTTACCAAGAAAAGGGTTGATCGAATATGGGAACCGTGGTTACTTAGTCAGAGGTATGCCCATTTGCATTTAAGATATGTTTTTTCATATGCTTTTTCATGCAAGTGTCGATATGTTTTCTGTTTTATACATTATGTCAATCTATGAGTACGCGCATTTATGCTTATGTTTCCCTTGTTTAAACCCCTACGTTTGGAGTGTTGTTGCTTATATGTTTTCTTTTTTGAAAATATGCAATAAAAATGTATTGAAGTAAAAAAAAAAATTAGTGTAAGACATGTAATGACTGACAGTCTGCTCTCCTGATCTCACTACAGAGCTGTGTGTGATAACTGACAGTACAGCTGAGCTGAGTCTTTTCTCATTACAAACACATCTGCAGCTTTTGCTCTCCTCTCACAGTGCTGTTAGCTCTGCTGTAACTGTACATCGTATGTTGGGAAGGGGTTAAGAATGCAAAATATTTTTCTTTTTTGTGTATGTCTTTTTTCCAAGAGCCACAAATTTTATTATTTTCCTGCAGATGTAGACGTGTGAGAGTTTGTTTTTTCCAGATATATTTTAGTTTTGACTTACGTCATCCATTTTACCATGCATTCTTCTAAAAAAAAACTGGAAGAAAATTCCAAGTGGGAAGAAATTATGAAGAACATGCAATTCCACCATTCATTTTTGGAGTTTTGCTTTTAGGCTGGGGTCTATGGCCATATATTCTCTCATGATTATGCTAATGACACTCGGCTCAAACTCTGCTTCCCTTAGCGGACTATTAAATACAGTAAGAAGTGAAAAAAGGTATAAAAATATTTAAAAAAACAAAATCATCCCATTTAGCCCCCATTAAAAAACACACATATTTGATATCGCTTTGTTAGTGAAATTTTTCCATCTTCTCCATTTTCTGTGTCTGTGGATGACCTCTGAGTGCAGTACAATGTTTCACACGCACCCATAGACATAATGGGTGCGCGTGTTCCAATTATTGGGTGCACTTGTAGCATGCTGACATCTGTCACCAGATTTATGCTGCCCAATCTGTAAGCGGTGTAAAATGGGTTAAAAAACCTTGATTCCAGCAGTGGATCATTAACTGGGATTATTGGTGTTATGCAGACTCTTCTCAAAGAGATACTGGCTTGTTTCTTTCCTCAACTTCAAGACACCTCCAGTCTGCTCAGCCTCCCCAGCAGATTGGCTTAGATGAACACCTAGCCTGTTTAAAAGCAGGGCTAGCTTGGTGCACTAATCAAGGCCTGCAGTACTAGGATTTAAACCAACCCAGGTCAGACGACCTTATAACTGGGACAGGAATTGCAACTCAATGCTCGGACTGGCTGGCAGCTCTTCCAACAGGATCATGACAGCATGTACTTCTATGTAGCTGTCACTCTTCGGTCGAGAGAGCTGCCAGCCAGTCCGAGCATTGAGTTGTGATTCTCATCCAAGTTATACAGCTGTCTGACTCTTCCTTAATGGTGTTGATGTTAAGGGGTTAATTTTTCTGGTGGTCTCAGGCATTGAAGATGTTAATTTATGGTTCACTAGAGTGATGGGTTAGTATGTAATAACTAGATGGAGGCCCGATGCTATCGCATCCGGAGGGCAGTAATGTCACGATGGGGGCAGGCTTTGCAGCTTTGAGAATCTCTCCCCCCATGTGCTCACCCACCTATCCACTCTCTCTTTCCCCATGTACTGACTTCTCCTGTCTTTTTGAATTCTTCTGGATACTGGAGTATGGGTAGATGGACTTTCCCCTTCTGACAGCACTGAGTAAACTTTCCATCGGAAGGCATCTTAGCTCCAAAATTCAAAGATTGACAACTTTGACATAAATGGTTCATGGGACTGCAGCTGTGTTCGTGAATTATGTTTTCATCATGGGTTACATTTTTTGCTTGTAGTTGAAGTTCATGTCTTTCTTTTTGTATGTGACTTATTTGCTGGCGGATGTTGATTTGTCGTAGCTGTTGTAGTCGCACTTCTCTCTGGCTTTGTGTTTCATCTTGTCGCTGTAGACGGTGTGTTTCTGCATCGTGTGACAGTCTTCTTGCTGTGGACAATGGACATTGTTCCTGAAGTAGCTTGCTTTGGGAAAATGCCTTCTTAGTTAACCTCATACACTTTGAAGTTGTAGACTCGGCGGTGTGGTGTGCTGGTTCCAATGGGTCATCTTGTGAGGATGGTATTGCTGTTATGACTGCAGATTTCTGTTTGCAGCACTGTTGTTGCCTAATGGCATCCTGTGATAATCTAATGACTTTTGCATCAGGGGACTCATGTGATTGACGCCTACGCTTATATGCATTGTTTTTGTCCCAGCGATGCTGTTGCTTTTCAAGAGTCTCATTTGCACGTTGTTGTCTTTGACGTTGTCCCTTTACTGCTTTCCTTTCATTATCATTGGCGTACTTTTTAGGAGGAGCCATGTTGGCGTTGATATTTGCTTTTCAAAGGGGTTTTCCCACAAATGAAAGTTCATTTTAAAAATTGTCTGTGTCTGACCGTGTACAGAACATTCCACAGCTCCTGCGCAGGGGAGGAAGCAAAAGACAATACTGACATTACAGCAGGAGATCGCAGAGGATACATTTTGTGAGGTTAAATATTGTTTTACCTGACAAAATGAATCCTCTGTGATCCCCTTTCGTTTGTGGGAAAACCGCTTTAATGTGACCGGCTTCCTCTGCCTGTAGACACGTCATGCATCTGCTGCCGGGATCAGCCAAATGATTCACTGCTCCTGCGCGGAATTCGTGCATGTGCAGTAAATCAGACTGCAGCCATCTTTGTGCAGACAGATAGCGGCAGTCACATTAAAACGGCACATGCGCTCCTCCTGTACAAAGATGGTGAAAGTCAGTGAATCATTAAGCTGATCCCGGCGGCCGCATTTTTGCAACAGCGTTCCGCTGGTGGAACCGTGCAAGAGGCTGCGAACGGCGTATACAGTGTTTGTGTGTGTGTGGTGCATATGGCGTATACAGTGTGTGTGTGTGGTGTGTACGGCATATACAGTGTGTGTTTGTGTGTGTGGTGCGTATGGCGTATACAGTGTGTGTATGGTGCGACAGTGTTCTGCTGGTGGTACTGCGCAAGAGGCTGGTAGCACCAGCAGTTTCCATATTGAGACACCCATCACTTGGGTGTCCCAATATGGCAGTCGGTGAACTTCCGCCGCTTGGAATTCTGGGATCCGGACACACCTGGACAGAACAGGATGTGAAGACATTACAAGTATTAGTTAAGTATCTATTACAATTTAGTTGTGAAGGTCTAGTGTTGGTTAGTGGATAATACTATTATCTAATGGGTTTAAAACTGTAGTGCTTTGCTTTTACCAATAATTTAATTTAGTTTTCTCAAAACTGATTCCAAATTAGCTTCCTCATATATCATTATCAAAGTATCAGTAGTTACTTGTTGCACCTGCTAGGGGTGACTGTAACAAAATGTTTGTCAGCTCACCACTCCTGCACCACATCTCTTCCTGTTCTCAAAAGCCTTAAGAGAGGGCAACAACTTGTAGATAAAGAACAGCATGCCATTCCCAAGGACTGATGTAAGGTCCAAAATGCGTCAGCTGAAAGATTCGGGCTTTGCATGTAGATTTTAATAATTTTGGAATAAGCCTGAATTTTTTAGACAGCTGCCAGGATGCTTATTTTAGTGCGTTTGTGAACTTATCAGCTGTATAAGACCCTATTTATGTTTCGTATTTCACACATGTGTTCCATTTGCAAACTATCTGTGTACCTATATACCAGCTAGGAGGTGGCAACAGGACTCATAAACTTGTGCACTTTTACGACAGCATTAAAAAAATCTCTCCAAATATATATTAACTAAACCTGTTGTTACCTGTCATTTCACGACAAATCTTAAGTAAAAGCATGATCTTGCGGCCCCCATCCCCGACAACAAGTTAAAACAAATTTTTGTGCACATAGTAGACCAATATATCCAGGAACTGTCCTAATTCGTGTTCCCTATTACTTGACATCCATTCTTATTAAGTGGACATTTTGCCAGCACCATGAGTGCTTGAACTGACGTTAATTCGCCTTCCAGCAAGCAGCAAGTATTGTCTCTGTCACTGGTCTATGACTTCAAAATGAAAGTTTGCCCTAAGATCCTACTCTCTGTCTTTGCATCTCTGCTCCTGGAGACTGATTACACTTGACAACAAGCAGTTGACTGCAAGTTAGAAGAAAGATACCTTACCAGGGCTAAAAACATAATTTTTAATAAATAAATTACTTTGCAATTTTGGTAACCGTTGCATTGGCCGTCAGATGAGCTTAAGTTTATCCCATCTGCGATGACCATTTAACATTTAAACATGTAATTGATGTATTGCATTAATATGAATGCCTTTTTGGCTACATAATGAAGACATAATTTTTCACTGGGATTCAATAGCATTGTACACAAGGGTCTAGGTATAGTATTGCATACTTTTGGGCCATATGTTCCTTCACTTCTGAAACTTTCTGATGATTTTTTTTTTTAATGATACATATATAAATGTTCCAATTTGTGCCAGAGGCTCATTTATAGCCTCCTGTGTAGATTCTATTACATATAAATGGAAGAATAACAGCACACAATACTGTCTTATCAAAATGAAGGCTACCACAATGGTACATCACTGACCCAATGGTTACCCACTGAGTTTGGGTCTAATATCCTGAAATTTGTGGTTTCACGTGAATTCACAGTTCAGAAAAAAACTTGCCCAACACCATTTCCCACACTGCTGAAGCATCAGAGAGCAGGTTAGTGTCATTATTCACTGCCGTGCAGGCCACCCCATAATGATCTGCAGCTATGACATCTTACGGACTATCATACTTTGTACAGGGTGTAAGCTCTAATGGTCACTGGGGTCCTTTTTCTCTCTCCTGTAGAGTGTAGGCTTTTATGGTCAGTTGGATCCTCTCACTCACCTGTAGGATAAAAGCTCTTCTGGTCAGCAGCGTCCTCTCCCTTACCTGTAGAGTATAAGCTCTTATGGTGAGCAGGCTCCTCTATCTCTGTCCTGTTGGGTGTAAGTTCTTATAGTCAGCAGGGTCGTCTCTCTCCTGTAGGGTATAAGCTCTTATGGTCAGCAGGGTCCTCTATCCTGTAGAGTATAAGCTCCTATGGTCAGCGGTATCCTCTTTCTCTCTCCTGTAAGGTATAAGCTCCTATGGTCAGCGGTATCCTCTTTGTCCTGTAAGGTATAAGCTTTTATGGTCAACGGAGTCTTCTTTCTCTCTCCTGTAAGGTATAAACTCTTATGGTCAGCTGAGTCCTCCTGTAGAGTATAAGCTCCTATGGTCAGCGGTATCCTCTTTCTCCTGTAAGGTATAAGCTTTTATGGTCAACGGAGTCTTCTTTCTCTCTCCTGTAAGGTATAAACTCTTATGGTCAGCGGAGTCCTCTATCCTGTAGAGTATAAGCTCCCTATGGTCAGCGGAGTCCTCTATCCTGTAGAGTATAAGCTCCTATGGTCAGCGGTATCCTCTTTCTCTCTCCTGTAAGGTATAAGCTCTTATGGTCAGCAGGGTCTTCTTTCTCTCTCCTGTAAGGTGTAAGCTCTTCTGGTCAGCGGAGTCCTTTTTCTCTCTCCCGTAGGGTATAAGCTCTTATGGTGAGCAGGGTCCTCTTTCTCTGTCCTGTTGGGTGTAAGCTCTTATGGTCAGCTGAGTCCTCTCTCCTTAGAGTATAAGCTCCTATGGTCAGCGGAGGCCTCTCTCCTATAAGGTATACACTCTTATTGTCAGCGGGGTCTTCTTTCTCTCTCCTATAAGGTATAAGCTATTATGGTCAGCGGGGTCTTATTTTTCTCTCCTGTAGAGTATAAACTCCTATGGTCAGCGGGGTCCTCTTTCTGTCTCCTGTAGAGTATAAGCTTTTATGGTTAGTGGAGTCCTCTCTCTCCTCTCCTGAATGTTTATTTTCCAAGCAATTACAAGTTTTCTAGTACTGAAATTTGCACAAATGTATTCGCCACAAATTGAATTTGGCGTAGTCGGCGAATTCAAACTTGAAAAGATCCGGTCATTACTACCACTGAGGTCCATAGGACAATGCTGGTATGATGGATCCAGAGGTATATCATTGTTTTAATTTACATCAGAGCCCCAGAATCTGCAAATGTCACTTAGCATAGGGACTCCACAAATGAATCACCAGGAATTGTCATCATGTATAATTACTAATTACCAGTAATCAGATGGGGCCATGCTAATGATATTACACACCTCTGCTTAGGGTATATATGTAAACATACATTTTTATCAATTGATTTATATTTTTAAAGTACCTTTTGAAAAATGAACACTTCGGTGATGTATTTTTTTTATAATTCAGAACGATAGTGTTAATTATTACTTTGCAGAGCGGAATTATTTTTCAAGAAACGGGTGACATGTAGACATGTAGTATTAATTCTCCGAACATGACACAATTAGCTGGATTCTACTATCTCTGTGAAGGGAGCAGATAACAAAGAGTGTGGTAAGATTATACAGCGTTGGTGGCATTCACTAGCACTCTTTCTCAGACGTTCGGATAAATAGATGCCTGAGGAAATGACATGAACTCTCTAGAAAGCTTCCATCTGATTATACCATATGGCCAACAAAGGTATCATCTTTCCCCAGTCCTTTGATTGTTTTCCCCTTACAAATTGCATTTTCTGTTGGTGAACAAGGTTCTGCGCTCAGGCTGCCGAAATGTGATCCGGCTATGATTTCAATATGAAAGTGTAACATCTTAGCGTTTCACAGACTAGATGTAAAGAACTGACTTTGCTAAATGGTTTGAGGGCATGGATGGAACACTTGGGAAATGAACTATTAACGGGCTGTTTTATCTCTACCTGAACATTATAATTCCCCACTATTTATCACACTGTTTTACAAATTACAGTGAGAATGATATCTGATGACATTGAGTAATCCTGAGTAATCCAGTGAAATGTACAGCCTACTAGATAATTGGACCTATTGTTGCTCTTCACATCTTCACTATGCATGCACGGGAGACAGGAGCCACGGGCTAAATATGCTGGCTATTGTCTGCGTCCCAAAATAAAAGCTACCGCCATACAGTGTTTTGCATTTGTCCGTTCGCATTGATTTCTACTAAAGTCACACAATGTGCGATCATTGTCACCTTGAAAAATCCAAGGAATTTTAGAGTTTCTCCAATTATGATTAAAAGCAGATATAAAGCCGATGGTATTATACCTTGTCTTCTATTTACATTAAGGTTTTCTTTTACACAGTTTTTTTTGCAAATTTTTTTCTCCATATTTTTAAGCATTTTTTGGTGGCGGCCTTTTTATGGAGACATGATTTTTAGCTTCTTTTACTGTCTGACTGTCTAAAGCCTAAATGCCATTGCAAGAGGTTTTTAAAAAGGTCAGTAGTCCCCCCCAAAAAAAGAAATCACAAACATGCACTGATTGTATTATTTTCGATACTTTGTTTTATAATTAACACTTGTCAGCAGTGTTTTTTTGCCCTTTAAATAACATAAAAATAATAATAAATAAAGAGAATAATAATAATTTAAAAAAAACAAAAACAAAACGGAAAATAGCTGCAAAAGATGCATAACAACACTTTACCTTACAGGTTATTTTTGGCTCTTGCTATGATACCTTATTAATAACTAGAATGAAACATTATTTATTTTATTATTTATAGGGCATAAAATGATTTGGGGCATGGGGGTTTAACAATGTATTAGTTGAACAAAACACTTTTTTAAAATATATTAAAGCACAGTCATTGTACAGATTTGCAAGGGGCCAATGGGAAAATAATAAATCGCTTTTAAAGGAATATATACATGAACAGAATTTAATGAAATCACTCTTTTTTTAGGGCTACATTACACGTCCTTTTAATGATATTGTCTTCTATTAACCCCTTAACGACCAGAGGTATTTTTGGTTTTGCATTTTCATTTTTTGCTCCCCTTCTTTCCAGACCCATAACTTTTTCATTCAAAATGGCCATGTGAGGGCTTGTTTGTCGCGGGACCAGTTGTACTTTTGAATGACACCATTGATTTTAACATATTGTGTACTGGAAAACAGGTAAAAAATTCCAAGAGTGGTGAAATTGCAAAAAAAGTGCAATTCCACAGTTGTTTTTTGTGTTTGTTTTTTACCATTTTTACTAAATGCTAAAACTGACCTGCCATTATGATTCTCTAGGTCATTACAAGTTCAGAGACACCAAACCTGTATAGGTTCTTTTTTATCTAAAATAAAAAAATAAATAAATAAATTGCGCCATTTTCCGATACCCATAGCGTCTCCATTTTTCGTGATCTTTGGTTAGGTGAGGGATTAAATTTTGTGTGCAGAGCTGACATTTTAAATGATACCATTATGGTGCAGATACGCCTGTTATTGCATTTTAATTCAATGTGGTGGCTACCAAAAAAGGAAATTCTGGCTTTTTCACTTATTTTTATCGCTACGCTGTTTAACGATCAGGTTAATTTTTTTTTTATTGATAGATCGGACAATTCTGAACTCGACGATACCAAATATGTGTAGGTTTTCTTTTTATTGTTTTATTTTCAATGGGGCGAAAGGGGGTTGATTTGAACTTTTATATTTTTTTTTATATTTTTAAAAACATTTTTTTTACATTTGGCATGCTGCCATAGTCTCCATGGGAGACTAGAAGCTGTCATAATCCGATCGCCTCTGCTACATATAGGCGATGATCAGATCACCTGTACGTAGCAGAATTACTCACTTGCTATGAGCGCCGACCACCAGGACAGGATTGCACTAGTCAATCCCCACTACCTCTAAAGGCAACTGGGATAAACAAACATAAAAAGGGGAACACTTAGCTTGAGTAGACTCAGAGAGATACACCATCATCCTCCAAACTCTAAAGAGGACGCTAGCCGACTGCTGCAGCTCCAAGCCGCAACAGGGAAATGCAAATGGGAATATCACCTGCAACTCCCAACAGGAAGTTGGGAGTTATAAACACCCCGATCCAGGTGTGACCATTAGAGCTGACTCAGGTGGCCACTGGGTCCTAGTGTCAGAAGAACCAGGCAGAAGTCCGCAAAGCAAACTGCTGAGACCTTCTGCAGACAGACGCAGTGCAATGGTCTGCAGCTTCTGACACATCATTTGCGTGGGGGGGCTTTAAGTCACTTTTCTTGTATGTTATTTGCCATATTCCTCAAAATTGGACATATGATTCATGAATTTGGAGTAAAGTCAAAAATGGACTTCTTTCCTGTCACTTATCATTTTTGCAATGTTTTTGGACAAAAGAAGTAACATTTTAATGTTGGTGCAGAAAATCGCTCCAGGGGTTCTGCTGTGCGCCAAAGTAAAAGTTGCAACTTTATGAATCTGTCAAGCTTGGTAATTATTATCTATACAGACACAATATAGCAAATCATTAGGACGTAAGAGATAATTGTGCAGTCAACGCTTTCTGATCAAAAAGTAATGTTTAGATTAGATATGATTGTAGCAAATCCTTACCTGCAGGAAGCTTTAGGTGTATGTGGCTCTTAAGCCTCTGCAATTAGACATTTTTCTAAACCAAGAAATGTAAAATATATGAATGTATTTATATATGTTTATATTTGCCATTATTTCAGTTATCACAGTTATTTTTTTAGTATCTATTACACAAGTTTATTACACTCAGTACATGTCGTCATACTCTGCAGTTTCTATATAAATAAAAATCCGGGTTTCCACTGCGAAGCCATAGAGAAGCACAATCGCTTCTGCTCTACACTGTGTGCAGAATTATTAGGCAAGTTGTATTTTGATCACATGATACTTTTTATACATGTTGTCCTACTCCAAGCTGTTCAGGCTTGAGAGCCAACTACCAATTACGTAAATCAGGTGATGTGCATCTCTGTAATGAGGAGGGGTGTTGTCTAATGACATCGAAACCCTATATGAGGTGTGCTTAATTATTAGGCAACTTCCTTTCCTTTGGCAAAATGGGTCAGAAGAGAGATTTGCAGGGCTCTGAAAAGTCCAAAATTGTGAGATGTCTTGCAGAGGGATGCAGCAGTCTTGAAATTGCCAAACTTTTGAAGCGTGATCACTGAACAATCAAGCGTTTCATGGCAAATAGCCAACAGGGTCTCAAGAAGCGTGTTGGGCAAAAAAGGCGCAAAATAACTGCCCATGAATTGAGGAAAATCAAGCGTGAAGCTGCGAAGATGCCATTTGCCACCAGTTTTGCCATATTTCAGAGCTGCAACGTTACTGGAGTAACAAAAAGCACAAGGTGTGCGATACTCAGGGACATGGCCAAGGTAAGGAAGGCTGAAAAACGACCACCTTTGAACAAGAAACATTCGATAAAACGTCAAGACTGGGCCAAGAAATATCTTAAGACTGACTTTTCAAAGGTTTTATGGACTGATGAAATGAGTGACTTTTGATGGGCCAGATGGATGGGCCAGAGGCTGGATCAGTAAAGGGCAGAGAGCTACACTCTGGCTCAGACGCCAGCAAGGTGGAGGTGGGGTACTGGTATGGGCTGGTATCATCAAAGATGAGCTGCACTCCATCCTCAACCAGAAAAGGTCCCACAAGTTCAACTCCAAGACCTACTGCCAGTTTCTGGAAGACAGCTACTTCAAGCAGTGGTACAGGAAGAAGTCGGTATCGTTCAAGAAAAAGATGATTTTCATGCAGGACAATGCTCCATCACATGCCTCCAACTACTCCACAGTGTGGCTGGCCAGTAAAGGTCTCAAAGAAGAAAAAATAATGACATGGCCCCCTTGTTCACCTGATCTGAACCCCATAGAGAACCTGTGGTCCCTCATAAAATGTGAGATCTACAGGGAGGGAAAACCGTACACCTCTCAGAACAGTGTCTGGGAGGCTGTGGTGGCTGCTGCACGCAATGTTAATAATAATTATAATAATAATCTTTATATAGCGCCAACATATTCCGCAGCGCTTTACAGTTTAACAGTTTTAAACACAACAGTCATAAGTAACAACGTTAGCAATACAATAATTAAAGCAAAATAAGACGTCCCTGCTCGTGAGAGCTTACAATCTACAATGAGGTGGGGAGATACAAAGCACAGGTGTGTATTTACAATGATGTATTTACAATGATGGTCCAGCAATCTTCAGGGGGTGGGGGATAGATGGAGATAGTGAATGGGCTACACACACATACTCATACACACAAACATAAAATGACTTTGATTAGTGAACGTGATAGGCCGCTTTGAACAAATGTGTTTTGAGGGAGCACCTAAAACTATGCAAGTTGTGGATGGTCCTAATATCTTGGGGTAGAGCATTCCAGAGGATTGGCGCAGCACGAGAGAAGTCTTGGAGTCGGGAGTGGGAGGTACGGATTAGTGCAGAGGTTAGTTGAAAGTCGTTTGCAGAGCGCAGTGGTCGGTTAGGCCGATAGACAGAAATGAGGGAGGAGATGTAAGGGGGTGCCGCACTGTGGAGAGCTTTGTGGGTGAGAACAAGTACTTTGAATTGTATCCTGTAGTGAATGGGCAGCCAGTGTAACGACTGGCGAAGAGCAGACACGTCTGAGTAATGATTAGCTAGATGGACAACCCTGGCTGCTGCATTAAGGATAGACTGGAGGGGGGAAAGTCGAGTAAGGGGGAGAAAAATTAGTAGAGCATTGCAGTAGTCCAGGCGGGAGTGGATCAAGGCAACAGTGAGGGTTTTTGTTGTTTTCATGGTGAGAAAGGGACAGATTCTAGAGATGTTCTTTAGGTGTAAGCAGCACGAGCAGGCAAGAGATTGTATATGGGATGTGAAGGAGACATTGGAGTCAAACAACACCCAGACAGTCCGCCTGCTGCCGGGGTGTTATTATGGTGCCACCCACGGAGAGGGAAATGTCAGATTTAGGGAGGTTAGTAGATGGCGGGAGCAGAAGAAGTTCAGTTTTGGAGAGGTTGAGTTTCAGTTTCAAGAGGAGATGAAGTGGAGCCTGAGAACAGAACACTAAAGGAGCGGTCAGAAAGATAGGAGGAGAACCTGGAGAGAGCAGTGTCCTTAATGCCTAGTGACTGGAGCCTAGAGAGTAGGAGAGGGTGGTCAACAGTGTCGAAAGCTGCAGAGAGGTCAAGAAGAATGTTGATTGTAAACAGATCAAGCAACTGACAGAATCTATGGATGGAAGGCTGTTGAGTGTCATCATAAAGAAAGATGGCTATATTGGTCACTAATTTTTGGGCGTTTTGTTTTTGCATGTCAGAATTGTTTATTTCTAAATTTTGTGCAGTTATATTGGTTTACCTGGTGACAATAAACAAGTGAGATGGGAATATATTTGGTTTTTATTAAGTTGCCTAATAATTCTGCACAGTAATAGTTACCTGCGCAATCAGATATCCTCCTAAGATAGCCAAATCTAAAAAAAAAACACTGCAGCTTCCAAAAATATTAAGCTTTAATATTTATGAGTCTTTTGGGTTGATTGAGAACATACTGTAGTTGTTGATCAATAATAAAAATAATCCTCTAAAATACAACTTGCCTAATAATTCTGCGCACAGTGTATAGTCTGCGGCTCGGCAGGAATGCTCTGCTGCAGCCCTGCACATATATATTAGCGCAGCAAACTTTTATCTCTATAAACTAGTTATTGTATCTCTATAGAAAGGGAGTGTAAATAACACTGCTCTCCGCCATGCTTAATACTGATAGGAGGTTTTAGATATACTTTCTTTCTAGTTTAAACAGGTGCGTCACCTCCAGATGGCTTCTTTCTCTCTTTTCCACGCACGCATTTTATAATAAAGCTGCTCTATTTATTTCCTTTGCCCTGGGATACAAAATGAAGCTTCTCTCTGGATACAATTGTCTTCGAAACAAAGGCCACTGAGGATCTGTGTTGTTTTCTGTGGCTGCAAAGTAACAATTGTGCCTGATAATATAGATAAATAGCTTAAGAGCACTAAGTAAAAGTCAGAACCATTGCATCTAATGGAAATCACAGCAAAGATAACACATACTCTCGTGAATGGAGAGAATCTTTTCATGGGTATGGTTTAATGTATTTATTGCAGGGTCGGACTGGGAATTAAATGCAGCCCTAGCATTTAAAAGCACACAGGCCCATACTGCCCCGCACCCACTTCCCCAGATCGGGGTCACTTTCACAAAAATGACTTTGCCTGACCTCATAGGACAAATAATTCTTCTATATAAGGTTAATTAATGCTATGACATAGTGAGGGAGGAATGCTAACATACTGATCATTACTAAACACAACTGTACCGAGACCAAGTTACCATTAATACTGCAATATAAAAGACATATAATGCCACCAGACCATAACCACACATGCAGCATATCCACCATACTAATGTACTACGACTGATATTACCACCATACAGGGAGCATATCATGGCAGATATCTGTTGTATACCAGCAGAATATGTACAGGTCCTTCTCAAAAAATTAGCATATAGTGTTAAATTTCATTATTTACCATAATGTAATGATTACAATTAAACTTTCATATACTATAGATTCATTATCCACCAACTGAAATTTGTCAGGTCTTTTATTGTTTTAATACTGATGATTTTGGCATACAACTCCTGATAACCCAAAAAACCTGTCTCAATAAATTAGCATATCAAGAAAAGGTTCTCTAAATGACCTATTACCCTAATCTTCTGAATCAACTAATTAACTCTAAACACATGCAAAAGATACCTGAGGCTTTTAAAAACTCCCTGCCTGGTTCATTACTCAAAACCCCCATCATGGGTAAGACTAGCGACCTGACAGATGTCAAGAAGGCCATCATTGACACCCTCAAGCAAGAGGGTAAGACCCAGAAAGAAATTTCTCAACAAATAGGCTGTTCCCAGAGTGCTGTATCAAGGCACCTCAATGGTAAGTCTGTTGGAAGGAAACAATGTGGCAGAAAACGCTGTACAACGAGAAGAGGTGACCGGAACCTGAGGAAGCAGTGGACTGAGTCTGGTGTGGAAACATCCAGAGCCACCGTGCACAGGCGTGTGCAGGAAATGGGCTACAGGTGCCGCATTCCCCAGGTAAAGCCACTTTTGAACCATAAACAGCGGCAGAAGCGCCTGACCTGGGCTACAGAGAAGCAGCACTGGACTGTTGCTAAGTGGTCCCAAGTACTTTTTTCTGATGAAAGCAAATTTTGCATGTCATTCGGAAATCAAGGTGCCAGAGTCTGGAGGAAGACTGGGGAGAAGGAAATGCCAAAATGCCTGAAGTCCAGTGTCAAGTACCCACAGTCAGTGATGGTGTGGGGTGCCATGTCAGCTGCTGGTGTTGGTCCACTGTGTTTCATCAAGGGCAGGGTCAATGCAGCTAGCTATCAGGAGATTTTGGAGCACTTCATGCTTCCATCGGCTGAAATGCTTTATGGAGATGAAGATTTCATTTTTCAGCACGACCTGGCACCTGCTCACAGTGCCAAAACCACTGGTAAATGGTTTACTGACCATGGTATTACTGTGCTCAATTGGCCTGCCAACTCTCCTGACCTGAACCCCATAGAGAATCTGTGGGATATTGTGAAGAGAAAGTTGAGAGACGCAAGACCCAACACTCTGGATGAGCTTAAGGCCGCTATTGAAGCATCCTGGGCCTCCATAACATCTCAGCAGTGTCACAGGCTGATTGCCTCCATGCCACGCCGCATTGAAGCAGTCATTTCTGCCAAAGGATTCCCGACCGAGTATTGAGTGCATAACTGAACATTATTATTTGATGGTTTTTTTGTTTGGTATTAAAAAACACTTTTATTTGATTGGTCGGGTGAAATATGCTAATTTATTGAGACAGGTTTTTTGGGTTATCAGGAGTTGTATGCCAAAATCATCAGTATTAAAACAATAAAAGACCTGACAAATTTCAGTTGGTGGATAATGAATCTATAGTATATGAAAGTTTAATTGTAATCATTACATTATGGTAAATAATGAAATTTAACACTATATGCTAATTTTTTGAGAAGGACCTGTATATGAATGCTGTACCGATAAGGACTCACCGGAGACATTCCCCCTGATTGTATTTGTTCATTTTCTGTCTGCTTTTCCATGTGGCCCACGACTTCATAACTACTTCTCCAATCAATGACCCTCTGCTTCTTTATAGTAATAGCGTCCCCTGTGCCTCCTTACAATAATGTCCCCATTGTGCCTCCTAATAACAGTAATGCCATCTTTTGTACCTTTTTATAACAGTAATTCCCCCCATAGACACTGCAATGATAGTGAGGGACCCACTTTTTTATGTAAACTATGTCTATCTCAGATATAGCACCTGAATATTAGTTACCGTATTTTCCGGCGTATAAGACGACTTTTTAACCCCCGAAAATCTTCTTAAAAGTCGGGGGTCGTCTTATACGCCGGGAATCGTCTTGTACGCCGGTGTATATGGTGGGTGGGGAGGGGGAGTGATCCTGATGACGAGGGGGCGTCTCACAGGAAAGTGAGTAATCCCCATTACCTTATCCTAGCGGTGCAGCGTGGGGGTGTCAGTGCTGGGAGCGGCGGCGGCTGCTGTGTTCTGGTGCGGCGGCTCCTCTTCTGTGTGGGGCCTCTGTGCTGTGAGGTGGCGGCGGCAGCGGCGTATCTTTATCCAGTTGGGGCTCCTCCGGCATCTCCTTAGCCCTGGAGGCCCCGCCGCAACTCCATCGGTGCAATGTGGTGGCCTCCGGGAAAATGGCCGCTGCTCAGATTCAGATCTCGTGTCCCGAGATTTCGGGACGAGATCTGAATCTGAGCAGCGGCCATTTTCCCGGAGGCCACCGCATCGCACCTATTGAGCTGCCTCCGGGAAAATGGCCGCTGCATTGCACCGATGGAGTTGCGGCGGGGCCTCCAGGGCTAAGGAGATGCCGGAGGAGCCCCAACTGGATAAAGATATGCCGCCGCCACCGCCACCCCACAGCACAGAGGCCCCACACAGAAGAGGAGCCGCCGCACCAGAGCACAGCAGCCGCCGCACCAGAGCACAGCAGCCGCCGCCGCCACTCCCAGCACTGAGACCCCCACGCTGCACCGCTACGATAAGGTAATGGGGGATACTCACTTTCCTGTGAGACGCCCCCTCGTCATCAGGATCACTCCCCCCCCCCCCAAAAGGCACATATTCACCGGCCCTATAAGACGACATAGGGTGTATAAGAAGACCCCCGACTTTTAAGAAGATTTTATATTTTAACTGGTAAAGTTGGGGGGTCGTCTTATACGCCCAGTCGTCTTATACGCCGGAAAATACGGTATTTCCCTCTAGCTGATGAATCTAACATTAAAGCATATAAGTTGAGCAAAATCATGTGTTGTTGACCTTCAACAATAGAGGTGACAGAAGCCTTATATTCACATTGTGAAAATTACTCTGCATAAAAAGGTGAGCTCTATACAATAGTATGTGTATGTTAATGCAGTATGCCCCATATTCTACTGTTTAGTATATACCAAGTGCTATCTCTTGTGCAGCTGTCTGCCCCGCTACTCTCATCTGTCATCTGCCCTCTAGTACCTCCTTATTGAAATACTGGACACTTGTCCCAGACAAGCAGTAAATACAAAGTCATTCTCAAGTCGCCCTGCCGAGCAGTTATTGCGCTTCTCTTCCCAAGATCAGTCTAACACCAGGCACAGGTGGAGCGATGAAGTGATGGCATTGCACCACTCAATGTCCCCAGTGTGGCACCAGCCACATGTCTTATTCTAGAGAAATCCACGTTTTTCTTATATGTTAAATGATCTGTTAAGATCTATGGGTCGGACCGAGATCTCCATGAGAATCTGCCTCCAGGGATTGTTTTAAATGGAAGGGGAGTTACCAGTGTGAGACATGTAATGGCTGACAGTCTGCTCTCTTGATCTACATGTCTCACACTGGTAACTCCCCCTTTTATTTATAATAATCTCTGAGGGCAAACAGACAGCGATTCTTTACTGTAAGAGCAGTGGCACTATTAAACCCCTCCCACAACTTTTTATAATGCTCGATTCACTAAACAAGTTCATGGAGGGTAAAGATGCTTTTATTGAAATCCAGAGAACTAGTCAACTTTTCATATCTGGAGTTGCAAAGGAATTTTACCTCTAATATGGAGCAATTAGCATCTGTCACATGGAGTTGTTGCCTTTCTCTGGATCAATAAATTAGGATTTTAGGTTGAACTTGTATACGGTGCGGTACTCTTAGTTTTTTTTCCAGCAAGCTGCTGTAGAGAAACAACTAAAAAATTATTCTGCACTCTCCTATACGGTTAATTAAAAGGTAACCAACAAGTGTATGGGATACTTTTTGGTATATTTGATGTATATGTTTGGACGTTTATAAACCACATGTAGGGCTCAGATACAGCCTTCATAAGGACATAATAGAACTGGGGGAACATAATAGTTTCATAACCTCTTTACAGCAATTTAGATTCGCTAAATACAATAAAGAAATTTTATGTTGTAATTAACGTTTAGTAGTGTGTAAATATTTAGCGTTACGAGTGTGGTCACAGATCTGGTTAAATGCGCACCGGTGGTGTCCCCGGAGAGCGATCTACAGCCGGAGTGCATTACATTAGTGGTCAGTTTAGCCATTGTTGTCTTCTGTATGGCACCTGTTCTCTTTAGGGATCCCTGGCTAATATTAAACACAATGGGCTACTTCTGACAACCCGACAGCCCCACAAGACTCAGGAGGAATAAAGTGATTTAGAGAGGAAACTCAAGACTTTAAACAGATTTCCACTACGACTGGAATACAACATATGACTTTACATTTCCGCAATGTGAGGAGGACAAGCTGTCCTTTACTTAATCATGTAGCAGCGCTGGAGCAAAGGACAACATAATAGACTGTGGGGGGTGCGTTCTGTTCTCCTGGCTACAAATCATTTACCCAGTGTGCATGAAATTATAGAAGCACCTTTGTGGGAATGATACTCTGCTCCATTCATACTAATTATCTTAGAGGTAGACACCTGGTCTCAGAGTATTGTACACAGTGTAGAAAGGGACATGTGCAGCCAAGAGCATACGCCGGTTGGATATCAAGTGTTTTATCTATGGAACACACAATGGAAATACATACTTTTGGGGTTATAGTTCTGCCCTTTTAAGAGGTGTTTAAATTATTGTCTTTAACAAGTTTTCAGGCTAAGCATAAAAAAAGTTTATACTTAAGAAACAGTATACATTATTAATTATGTATGTTAGACCTGATGAAGCTGGTGTATTTGGTTTGCAAATGCAAGTTAGGATGTCATTAACACCCTCATATTGAAGATGAGCATTTTGTGAATCATAGAGTTATACAATCATAGAATGGTAGAGTTGGAAGGGACCTCCTGGGTCATCTGGTCCAACCCCCTGCTCTAAGCAGGATTCACTAAATCATCCCAGACAGATGTCTGTTCAGCCTCTGTTTGAAGACTTCCATTGAAGGAGAACTCACCACCTCTCATGGCAGCCTGTTCCACTCATCGATCGCCCTCACTGTCACAAAGTTGTTTCTAATATCTAATCTGTATCTTCTCCCTTTTAGTTTCATTCCACTGCTTCTCATGTTTCAAATGTCCAAATGAGAATAATGATGATCCCTCCACAGTGACATGCCTTCAGATATTTGGAGACAGCTATTAAGTCTCCTCTCAGTCTTCTTTTTTCCAAGCTAAATATTCTCAGATCCTTAAACCGTTCCTCGTAGGGCATACTTTGCAGTCCACTCACCATCCTGGTCGCTCTTCTCTAAACTTGCTCCAGTTTTTCAATGTCTTTTTTAAAATGAGGTGCTCAGAAGTGGACACAGTATTCCAGATGAGGTCTGACCAAGGAGGAGTAGAGGGGGAGAATTACTTCATGTGATCTAGATGCTATGCTTCCCGCTATAAAGTGAGAGATCTCATGACTTCATGTATATTCAGTTTCCTCCCACCCAGCCTGACAGCTGCAGCTTGTACTAAGTAGTGTGAGATCTCAGTAGCAGGAAACAGGGACAATGAGGTGCTGTCATTCTGGCTATGCAGAAGGAAATGTAACTCCAGATGTCTTCATTTTAGATATATATCAATATCAATACTCTTATACTGGAGCGTGCAGGTTACTAAATGCCCTTGCTACACATACCATCACACACTGAATATGGGGAGCTTTAATACTACTGGTGCACCAGATTCTCCTTAGCTAACACTGTGTTGAAAAATATGACCGGAGCCTAATATATAAATATGTTCTCTGCTCAATATTACAGTATCCCGGGAGGGAATACTTATTCGGGCTGAGGGCATTTCATGATGCTATTTTATGTCAAAACTATATGACACTTTCTAAGGAAAAGCTGGTGTTTGTTCAGCTAAGATAACAGATTTTTGGGATGTCAGTGAGAATTTGGACACAACCTAAAGAACATGCTATGATATCTATTTACTATTTGTATTACATATACTAACATTGTAGATACTTGTAGAAGGTTCTTTCATTTACTGACAGCTGTTCCTCCACATGTCTATTGATTTATTGAAGGGGCTATCTCATGGCTGACCTTCGGGAGTGCACCTCCCCCTTCCCTCCTACCTTGGTGGGGAGTGGGTTTGAGTGGGAGGTGCTCTCTTTATGAATTGATCATTTGAACCAATTCTGCTAGCCCAAACTGTGCACTCTCCTTCAAGCAGAGAGCAGGGGCAGCTTCTGCAACATCAGAGGAGCGCAGGGCCTGGATCCAACGATCCAGCCTGCTTCAGAGCAGTGCTTACAAGTTCTATAATAAAGAGCTTGTAAGTGCTGCTCTCCTTGTCTAGGAAACAGTCAAAAGTGATAGACAGATCTCCGGTCTTCAGGAATGATCAAGTAAACTATAAAACAAAAAAAAATCTCTGTTCTTCAGAACGGAGAATATTTTTAATAAGAAGTAAAATGCAAAGTTGCTAAATTTTACAAGCACTTCACAAATTTACCCAGTGAAGAACTTGAGAGTAACCCTTAAATTTACTATCTCCATTTAGAAGTACAGCTTATCGCTGTATACAAAGTGTTAGCAGCTTGGATTTCAGCCCTTTGTGAAATATAACTCAATGCATTAACATGACAACTTTGTATCAGCCTTTGTTTAGGCATGTATTGTTGGTTAGCATGTCCCTGGTGATTTCATACCCATGCACTATATAAAAATGCATTACACATTACAGAGCTAATATTCTTTTTTTTTCCACAGGTGGGAAAGTAAAGATGTAGCAAGTCTTACAGAAAAGGAAAAGGACTTGATGGAACAATTGAAAGGAATGACGGGATGTAGAGACAAGCCTTCCACAACACGTTGATGGTGACTTCAAGAAGTTTGTATCTGGAGATTGCTTAAGAAACTACCAGCTAGAAGAGTTCAATGGTGGATGTTAAATAATGTACAACCTTGTTATCCATAGATAAATCCAGAAAGGACAGTGATAGCCCTGCTATGTCTAGATGAGCATCCAGTACTTAATGTCATGGTTTACATTTTAATATTATTCTAAGCTTTTTACAACAATGTTATATTTGCCGTTTTGATGTAAATGTAAAAAATAAAGTCTTTTCTTTTTTTCCCTTGAAATTACTGAATTTGTAACATAGTTATTATTGTACCTACTACATGAGCAGATATTTTGTATGTACACTGAGCAGTATTATGGGGAGAGCATATAGGGTCACTTACAATGGGTCTCCCACCATCTGGGGCCCGGAAACTCTTATCACTATTCCCTATTAAAATAAATTATCAATAAAAAAAACACATTTATTACTTTACAATGTAATGCTGTTAAAATATTACACATATTCATCAAGATTGCTGTTTTATCTGTTGGTTTTAATGAAGGGTCTGCTGGAGTAAGATGTGCCAAATTTATTAGGAAGCGTGAACCTAAAAATGAATTAGGCATATTTTACAGCTTCACAATCATGAACTGGAGTAAATTTCCATTGTAATATACCCACCTTTATGGCATAAATGATGTATTTTCCTTGCTAAATTACCCCACTTTTTTTTAAAAGTTAGTGCTGGTGTAAAAGGCCAAAAGTTGCCAAATTTTCTAGCAACTATGAGGCACTTCAATGTTGGAGCGGCACCGAGCAAACCTTAGTCAAGCAACCGGTGTCACAGCCAGAGTCACTGTGTAGCCCTAGTGTAGTGCATTCACAGAGAGCTCCACCAAAAGTTTATATTTTCTCTCCGTTAGGAACAGGTTACCACCAGCATCACCTTAGTCTCAATTACTGTATTTTCTATACCTTTTCTGTACTTTGGTTAAATTAGTAATATTTTATGATACTTTGTATGAAATGAATAATATTTTACTTCCTTAGTTATGACATGAACAGGAAAGGCGCCGCTACATACAGTGTATATAAAAAGTCTACACACCCAAGTCAAAATCCCAGGTTGTCATGTAAAAAATCATACCAAGTAGAATCATTTCATAACTTTTTCTACCTTTATTGTCACCTATAATCTGTATAAATCCACTGACAAACAGGATAAAATCATTTTGAAGGGGAAAATAAAAATAACAAAAGTAAAATAATGTTGTTGCATCTACTATATAATTGTCTAAGGGTCACTTCAGTCTGTCTGTCTTTCTGTCTGTCTGTCACGGATATTAATTGGTCGTGGCCTCTGTCTGTCATGAAAATCCAAGTCGCTGATTGGTCGCGGCAAAACGGCCACGACCAATCAGCGACGGGCACAGACCGGCGGCAAAATGGCCGCTCCTTACTCCCCGCAGTCAGTGCCCGCTCCATAATCCCCTCCAGTCAGTGCTCACACAGGGTTAATGGCAGCGGTAACAGACCGCGTTATGCTGCGGGTTACGCACTCCGTTACCGCTGCTATTAACCCTGTGTGACCAACTTTTTACTATTGATGCTGTGTTGTGAATTTGGATTCTGGGCTCCCCCGGTGGCTACTGGTGGAATTGAACTGGTGTTTTCATCTTCTCTGTTCACCTGTTCCCATCAAGATGTGGGAGTCGCTATATAACCTTGCTGCTCTGTTAGTTGCTTGCCGGTCAACAATGTTATCAGAAGCCTCTCTGTGCTTGTTCCTGCTCCTAGACAACTACTAGATAAGTTGGACTCTTGTCCATGTTTGTTTTTGCATTTTTGTTCCAGTTCACAGCTGTAGTTTCGTTACTGTGTCTGGAAAGCTCTTGTGAACAGGAATTGCCACTCTGGTGTTATGAGTTAATGCCAGAGTTTTAAAGTAATTTCTGGATGGTGTTTTGATAGGGTTTTCAGCTGACCATGAAAGTGCCCTTTCTGTCTTCTGCTATGTAGTAAGTGGACCTCAAATTTGCTAAACCTATTTTCATACTACGTTTGTTATTTCATCTTGATTCACCGCCAATACATGTGGGGGGCCTCTGTCTCCTTTCGGGGTATTTTCTCTAGAGGTGAGCTAGGACTAATATTTCCCTCTGCTAGCATTATTTAGTCCTCCGGCTGGTGCTGGGCATCTAGAATCAACGTAGGCATGCTACCCGGCCACTGCTAGTTGTGTGTTAGGTTTAGTTCATGGTCAGCTCAGTTCCCATCTTCCAAGAGCTAGTTCCTATATATGCTGATGCTATGTTCTCTTGCCATTGAGATCATGACAGTTTGACCGGCCCACTAAAGGGTTAAAATCCTTGGCTGAGAAAGGAGAGAAATAAGAAGTCTGCTGAGAATTTTTTTTTTTTTTTTTTTTCTCCTTCTAATCTTTGAATGGCTCTGTGTCCACCTGTTTGTAATGGATCTTCAGAGTGTAACTGCAGGTTTGAATAATCTCGCTACGAGGGTACAAAATTTGCAAGACTTTGTTTGTCATGCACCTATATCTGAGCCGAGAATTCCTTTGCCGGAATTTTTCTCGGGGAATAGATCTGGGTTTCAGAATTTTCGAAATAATTGCAAATTATTTTTGTCCCTGAAATTTCGCTCTGCCGGAGACCCTGCACAGCAGGTCAGGATTGTGATTTCCTTGCTCCGGGGCGACCCTCAAGACTGGGCTTTTTCATTGACACCAGGGGATCCTGCGTTGCTCAATGTGGATGCGTTTTTTCTGGCCTTGGGGTTGCTTTATGACGAACCTCATTTGGAGCTTCAGGCAGAAAAAACTTTGATGTCCCTATCTCAGGGGCAAGATGAAGCGGAAATTTACTGTCAAAGATTCCGTAAATGGTCTGTGCTTACTCAGTGGAATGAGTGCGCCCTGGCGGCGACTTTCAGAGAGGGTCTCTCTGATGCCATTAAGGATGTTATGGTGGGGTTCCCTGTGCCTGCGGGTCTGAATGAGTCCATGACAATGGCTATTCAGATCGATAGGCGTTTGCGGGAGCGCAAACCAGTGCACCATCTGGCGGTGTCCACTGAGAAGTCGCCAGAGAGTATGCAGTGTGATAGAATTCTGTCCCGAAGCGAGCGGCAGAATTTTAGACGGAAAAATGGGTTGTGTTTCTATTGTGGTGATTCTACTCATGTTATATCAGCATGCTCTAAGCGCACTAAAAAGCTTGATAAATCTGTTTCCATTTGCACCTTACCATCTAAGTTTATTCTATCTGTGACCCTGATTTGCTCTTTGTCATCTATTACCACGGACGCCTATGTCGACTCTGGCGCCGCTTTGAGTCTTATGGATTGGTCCTTTGCCAAACGCTGTGGGTATGATTTAGAGCCTTTGGAGACTCTTATTCCTCTGAAGGGGATTGACTCCACCCCATTGGCTAATAATAAACCACAATACTGGACACAAGTAACTATGCGTATTAATCCGGATCACCAGGAGATTATTCGCTTTCTGGTGCTGCATAATCTACATGATGATTTGGTGCTGGGATTGCCTTGGCTGCAATCTCACAACCCAGTCCTCGACTGGAAAGCTATGTCTGTGTTGAGCTGGGGATGTAAGGGGGCTCATGGGGATGTACCTGTGGTTTCCATTTCATCATCTATTCCCTCTGAAATTCCTGAGTTCCTGTCTGACTATCGTGACGTCTTTGAAGAATCCAAGCTTGGTTCATTACCTCCGCACCGAGAGTGCGATTGTGCCATAGATTTAATCCCGGGTAGTAAATACCCAAAGGGTCGTTTATTTAATCTGTCTGTGCCTGAACATGCTGCTATGCGAGAATATATAAAGGAGTCCTTGGAAAAGGGACATATTCGTCCATCGTCATCTCCCTTAGGAGCCGGTTTTTTCTTTGTGTCAAAAAAAGACGGCTCTTTGAGACCATGTATCGATTATCGGCTTTTGAATAAAATCACTGTAAAATATCAATACCCATTGCCGTTGCTGACTGATTTGTTTGCTCGCATAAAGGGGGCCAAGTGGTTATCTAAGATTGACCTTCGTGGGGCGTATAATTTGGTGCGAATCAGGCAGGGGGATGAGTGGAAAACCGCATTTAATACGCCCGAGGGCCACTTTGAGTATTTAGTGATGCCTTTTGGTCTTTCTAATGCTCCGTCAGTTTTCCAGTCCTTTATGCATGATATTTTTCGCGATTATTTGGATAAATTTATGATTGTGTATCTGGATGATATTCTAATTTTTTCGGATGACTGGGACTCTCATGTCCAGCAAGTCAGGAGGGTTTTCCAGGTTTTGCGGTCTAATTCTTTGTGTGTGAAGGGTTCTAAGTGTGTTTTTGGGGTACAGAGGATTTCCTTTTTGGGATATATTTTTTCTCCCTCTTCCATTGAAATGGATCCTGTCAAGGTTCAAGCTATTTGTGATTGGACGCAGCCCTCTTCCCTTAAGAGTCTTCAGAAATTTTTGGGCTTTGCTAACTTTTATCGTCGATTCATTGCTGGTTTTTCGGATATTGCTAAGCCATTGACCGATTTGACTAAGAAGGGTGCTGATGTTGCTGATTGGTCCCCTGACGCTGTGGAGGCCTTTCGGGAGCTTAAGCGCCGTTTTTCCTCTGCTCCTGTGTTGCGTCAGCCTGATGTTGCTCTACCTTTTCAGGTTGAGGTCGACGCTTCTGAGATCGGAGCTGGGGCAGTTTTGTCGCAGAAAAGTTCTGACTGCTCCGTGATGAGGCCTTGTGCCTTCTTTTCCCGTAAATTTTCGCCCGCTGAGCGGAATTATGATGTTGGGAATCGGGAGCTTTTGGCCATGAAGTGGGCTTTTGAGGAGTGGCGCCATTGGCTTGAGGGGGCCAGACATCAGGTGGTGGTATTGACTGACCACAAAAACTTGATTTATCTTGAGACCGCCAGGCGCCTGAATCCTAGACAGGCGCGCTGGTCATTATTTTTCTCTCGGTTTAATTTTGTGGTGTCATACCTACCGGGTTCTAAGAATGTTAAGGCGGATGCCCTTTCTAGGAGTTTTGAGCCTGACTCGCCTGGTAACTCTGAGCCCACAGGTATCCTTAAGGATGGAGTGGTATTGTCAGCCGTTTCTCCAGACCTGCGGCGGGCCTTGCAGGAGTTTCAGGCGGATAGACCGGATCGTTGCCCACCTGATAAACTGTTTGTTCCTGATGATTGGACCAGTAGAGTCATCTCTGAGGTTCATTCTTCTGCGTTGGCAGGTCATCCTGGCATTTTTGGTACCAGGGATTTGGTGGCAAGGTCCTTCTGGTGGCCTTCCCTGTCACGAGATGTGCGAGGCTTTGTGCAGTCTTGTGACGTTTGTGCTCGGGCCAAGCCTTGTTGCTCTCGGGCTAGTGGATTATTGTTGCCCTTGCCTATTCCTAAGAGGCCTTGGACGCACATCTCGATGGATTTTATTTCAGATCTGCCTGTTTCTCAGAAGATGTCTGTCATCTGGGTGGTGTGTGACCGTTTCTCTAAAATGGTCCATTTGGTTCCTCTGCCCAAGTTGCCTTCTTCTTCCGAGTTGGTTCCTCTGTTTTTTCAAAATGTTGTTCGTTTGCATGGTATTCCTGAGAATATCATTTCTGACAGAGGGACCCAATTCGTGTCTAGATTTTGGCGGGCATTCTGTGCTAGGATGGGCATAGATTTGTCTTTTTCGTCCGCTTTCCATCCTCAGACGAATGGCCAGACCGAGCGGACTAATCAGACCCTGGAGACATATCTGAGGTGTTTTGTGTCTGCTGACCAGGATGATTGGGTTGCTTTTTTGCCATTGGCAGAGTTCGCTCTCAATAATCGGGCCAGCTCTGCCACTTTGGTGTCCCCGTTTTTCTGTAATTCGGGGTTTCATCCTCGATTTTCCTCTGGTCAGGTGGAATCTTCGGATTGTCCTGGAGTGGATGCTGTGGTGGAGAGATTGCATCAGATCTGGGGGCAGGTGGTGGACAATTTGAGGTTGTCCCAGGAGAAGACTCAGCTTTTTGCCAACCGCCACCGTCGTGTTGGTCCTCGGCTTTGTGTTGGAGATTTGGTGTGGTTGTCTTCTCGTTTTGTCCCTATGAGGGTCTCTTCTCCTAAGTTTAAGCCTCGGTTCATCGGCCCGTATAAGATATTGGAGATTCTTAACCCTGTTTCCTTCCGTTTGGACCTCCCTGCATCCTTTTCTATTCATAACGTTTTTCATCGGTCATTATTGCGCAGGTATGAGGTACCGGTTGTGCCTTCCGTTGAGCCTCCTGCTCCGGTGTTGGTTGAGGGTGAGTTGGAGTACGTTGTGGAGAAAATCTTAGACTCTCGTGTTTCCAGACGGAGACTCCAGTATCTGGTCAAGTGGAAGGGATACGGCCAGGAGGATAATTCTTGGGTGAATGCATCTGATGTTCATGCCTCTGATCTGGTTCGTGCCTTTCATAGGACCCATCCTGATCGCCCTGGTGGTTCTGGTGAGGGTTCGGTGCCCCCTCCTTGAGGGGGGGTACTGTTGTGAATTTGGATTCTGGGCTCCCCCGGTGGCTACTGGTGGAATTGAACTGGTGTTTTCATCTTCTATGTTCACCTGTTCCCATCAAGATGTGGGAGTCGCTATATAACCTTGCTGCTCTGTTAGTTGCTTGCCGGTCAACAATGTTATCAGAAGCCTCTCTGTGCTTGTTCCTGCTCCTAGACAACTACTAGATAAGTTGGACTCTTGTCCATGTTTGTTTTTGCATTTTTGTTCCAGTTCACAGCTGTAGTTTCGTTACTGTGTCTGGAAAGCTCTTGTGAACAGGAATTGCCACTCTGGTGTTATGAGTTAATGCCAGAGTTTTAAAGTAATTTCTGGATGGTGTTTTGATAGGGTTTTCAGCTGACCATGAAAGTGCCCTTTCTGTCTTCTGCTATGTAGTAAGTGGACCTCAAATTTGCTAAACCTATTTTCATACTACGTTTGTTATTTCATCTTGATTCACCGCCAATACATGTGGGGGGCCTCTGTCTCCTTTCGGGGTATTTTCTCTAGAGGTGAGCTACGACTAATATTTCCCTCTGCTAGCATTATTTAGTCCTCCGGCTGGTGCTGGGCATCTAGAATCAACGTAGGCATGCTACCCGGCCACTGCTAGTTGTGTGTTAGGTTTAGTTCATGGTCAGCTCAGTTCCCATCTTCCAAGAGCTAGTTCCTATATATGCTGATGCTATGTTCTCTTGCCATTGAGATCATGACAATGCTGCCTATGCGGCATCAATAGTTAAAAGATCTAATGTTAAAAATAATTTTAAAAAAAAAATCGTTATATACTCACTGTCCGTCGGCCCCTCGGATCCAGAACCGGCCTTTCCCGCTCCTTGCGACGCTCCGGTGACCGCTCCATGCATTGCGGTCTCGCGAGATGATGATGTGCTGTGCAATATACTCCGTAGTCTGTGCTATATACTGCGTGGGCTGTGCTATATACTACGTGGGCTGTGCAATATAATACGTGGGCTGTGCAATATAATATGTGGGCTGTGCAATATACTACGTGGGCTGTGCAATATACTACGTGGGCTGTGCAATATACTATGGGCTGTGCAATATACTACGTGAGCTGTGCAATGTACTACGTGGGCTGTGCTACATACTACGTGGCTGTGCAATATACTACGTGGGCTGTGCTATACACTACGTGACCTGTGTTATACACTACGTGGCCTGTGTTATACACTATGTGGCCTGTGTTATACACTACTTGGGCTGTGTTATACACTACGTGGGCTGTTATACACTACGTGGCCTGTGTTATACACTACGTGGCCTGTGTTATACACTACATGGGCTGTGTTATATACTTCGTGCGTGGGCTGTTATATACTACGTGAGCTGTTTTATATGCTATGTGGGCTGTTATAAACTACGTCGCTGTGTTATATGCTACGTGGGCTGTTATACGCTCCGTGGGCTGTGCTATATACTACGTGGCTGTGCTATATACTCCGTGGGCTGTGTTATATACTACGTGGCTGTGCTCCATACTCCATGGGCTGTGCTATATACTCCGTGGGTTGTGCGTTGAGCCATGAAAGTAAAAAAAAGCAAACATTTTTTCCACAAAAATGTTTTTAGCCCCAATTTTTTTTATTTTCACAAGGGTAACAGAAAAAGTTGTCACACACAGTGTAGGACTGGCTAAGTGCAACATGAAGGGATCAGGGAAAGGGAGCCCAACACTAGGGAAGGGGGGAGTGGAGACACCTAGGCAGATCTAATGTCACCCTGTCTGCTCTAAACATCCCTATATAAGTTCCTCACCTATCGCTGAGCAGGAACCTAATCCCTGCCTGTCCCTGACTATAAGCCCTGCTTAGGGAGTGATGGGGTCGATCCCCACTACCACTAAAGACAGCTGGGATAGATGAACAAGAGGAACACTTGAGTAGACTCAGAGATGTAACAACGATGACCTCCAGAAACACCAAAGAGGAAGATAGTTGATTGCTATAGCTCCAAGCCTCAATAGGGGGAAATGGAAATATCACCGGCAACTCCCAGCAGCAGGCTGGGTGTCTATAAACACCCCGGTCCACGTGTGTCAATTAGGCAGCTTTCACACATCAGTTTTTTTGCCGTCAGGCTCAATCTGGCGAATTTTGAAAAAAAAAATGAACCAGCGAATGATGCCGCCGGAGCCGTTTTTTTCTCATAGACTTGTATTAGCAACGGATTGCGACTGATGTCCTCACGTTTCATCCGTCGTTCGCCGGATCCGTTGAAAATTGTTTATCCGGTGGTGGGAAAAAATTGACAAAGTAAAGTTTTTTGTCTCCGGCGAAAAACTGAGCAGTGCCAGATCGGGCGCCATCAGGCGTTTGCTATAATGGAAGCCCCCAATTAGGAAAGTGCGATAAAGCCTGCCAGGTAGGGCTTCACTCATCCATTTACCAGCAAGCAAGACAGACCTGCCGCCAGAGCTTAAACCTGCCACCGGGCTTAAGCCTGCCACCAGAGCTTAAACCTGCCCCAAGCCAGCAAGCCACAGCCTGCCAGCAAACAGCCACAGCCTACCAGACCAGCCACAGCCTACCAGGCCAGCAGCCAACAACAGCATGTCTTCTTCTGGGAGCCCTCCCCCGCATCGTCAGCGCTGTGAGGTAAATAATTGTTTTTTTTTTCTTTTTGGTGATGTATGTGTGTTGTAAAGCTGCAGTTACATAGTTACATAGTTATTAACCCCTTAATCCCGTATGACGTACTATCCCGTCAAGGTGACCTGGGACTTAATTCCCGGTGACGGGATAGTACGTCATACGCGATCGGCCGCGCTCACGGGGGGAGCGCGGCCGATCGCGGCCGGGTGTCAGCTGCCTATCGCAGCTGACATCCGGCACTATGCCAGGAGCGGTCACGGACCGCCCCCGGCACATTAACCCCCGGCACACCGCGATCAAACATGATCGCAGTGTACCGGCGGTATAGGGAAGCATCGCGCAGGGAGGGGGCTCCCTGCGGGCTTCCCTGAGACCCCCGGAGCAACGCGATGTGATCGCGTTGCTCCGAGGGTCTCCTACCTCCTTCCTCCCTGCAGGTCCCGGATCCAAGATGGCCGCGGCATCCGGTTCCTACAGGGAAGGAGGTGGCTTACCGAGTGTCTGCTCAGAGCAGACGCTGGTAAGCCTGCACCGATGTAAGTGAGATCGGTGATCTGACAGAGTGCTGTGCACACTATCAGATCATCGATCTGTGATGTCCCCCCCTGGGACAAAGTAAAAAAGTAAAAAAAAAAAATTTCCACATGTGTAAAAAAAAAAATAAAAAAAAATTCCTAAATAAAAAAAAAATATATATATATATATTATTCCCATAAATACATTTCTTTATCTAAATAAAAAAAACAAAACAATAAAAGTACACATATTTAGTATCGCCGCGTCCGTAACGACCCAACCTATAAAACTGCCCCACTAGTTAACCCCTTCAGTAAACACCGTAAGAAAAAAAAATAAAAAACGAGGCAAAAAACAACGCTTTATTACCATACCGCCGAACAAAAAGTGGAATAACACGCGATCAAAAAGACTGATATAAATAACCATGGTACCGCTGAAAACGTCATCTTGTCCCGAAAAAAACAAGCCACAATACAGCATCATCAGCAAAAAAATAAAAAAGTTATAGTCCTGAGAATAAAGCGATACCAAAATAATTATTTTTTCTATAAAATAGTTTTTATCGTATAAAAGCGCCAAAACATAAAAAAATGATATAAATGAGGTATCACTGTAATCGTACTGACCCGACGAATAAAACTGCTTTATCCATTTTACCAAACGTGGAATGGTATAAACGCCTCCCCCAAAAGAAATCCATGAATAGCAGGTTTTTGGTCATTCTGCCTCACAAAAATCGGAATAAAAAGTGATCAAAAACGGTCACATGTCCGAAAATGTTACCAATAAAAACGTCAGCTCGTCCCGCAAAAAACAAGACCTCACATGACTCTGTGGAGCAAAATGTGGAAAAATTATAGGTCTCAAAATGTGGAGACGCAAAAACTTTTTTGCTATAAAAAGCGTCGCTGGTTTCACACTTGCGTTTTTGTCTGCAGCGTTTTTTCCCTATATTTAACATTGAAAACGCATGCGTTCATTTTCAGAAATACAACCTGCAGTATTTTCTTGCGTTTTTAAGCACATGCGTTTGCGTTAAAAACGCATGCGTTTTTATCGAAAAAAAAACAGAAAACGCACTGAAAAGCCACCCACCACCATCAAGGTGATAAAGGGATCCAAACCCTAACCCTAACTCTACCCCTAACCTCACCCCTAACCGTTTAATGAACATTTTCTGACAGTCATAGTGCCACGTATTTCAGTGCCACGTATTTCAGTGGCACGTATTTCAGTGCCACGTATTTCAGTGCCACGTATTTCAGTGCCACGTATCACGTATTTCAGTGCCACATATTTAAGTGCCACGTATCACGTATTTCAGTGCCGCGTATCACGTATTTCAGTGCCACATATTTAAGTGCCACGTATTTAAGTGCCACGTATTTCAGTTGCACGTATTTCAGTGCCACGTATTTCAGTGCCACGTATTTCAGTGCCACGTATTTCAGTACCACGTATTTCAGTGCCACGTATTTCAGTGCCACGTATCACGTATTTCAGTGCCACGTGTTTCAGTGCCACGTATTTAAGTGCCACGTATCACGTATTTCAGTGCCACGTATTACGTATTTCAGTGCCACGTATTTAAGTGCCACGTATTTAAGTGCCATGTGTTGTGAATTAGACTTTTTGGCTCCCTCTTGTGGTTACTAGTGATGACTCTGGGATTGTCTTTCCTCAGTTTGGCACCCACCTGGGTCGTTAGTCCAGGGGTGTTGCTATATAAACTTCCTGGATTTTTAGTCCAGTGCCTGGCATCGTTGTAATCAGATCCTTTCTGTTTGCTCCTGTCTGCTGCTCCTTGTTCGTGCAAAATTAAGCTAAGTCCTGCTTCTTTGTTTTTTGGTTATTTGCTTTGCTCTTACTTTTGTCCAGCTTGTACTAAATGTGATTCCTGACTTTGCTGGAAGCTCTAGGGGGCTGGTGTTCTCCCCCCGGGCCGTTAGACGGTTCGGGGGTTCTTGAATATCCAGCGTGGATATTTTGATAGGGTTTTTGCTGACCATATAAGTCATCTTACTATATTCTGCTATTAGCTAGTGGGCCTCTCTTTGCTAAATACCTAGCTCATTCTTACGTTTGTCTTTTCCTCTTACCTCACCGTTATTATTTGTTGGGGGCTTGTATCCAACTTTTGGGGTCTTTCCTCTGGAGGCAAGAAAGGTCTTTCTTTTCCCTTCTAGGATTAGTTAGTTCTCCGGCTGGCGCGAGGCGTCTAGAACCAACGTAGGCACGTTCCCCGGCTGCTGCTATTTGTGGTGCTAGGATTAGATATATGGTCGCTCAGTTACCACTGCCCTATGAGCTGTTTTTTTGTGTTTGCAGACTTAGTAATTATTTCTGAGACCCTCTGCCATTGGGGTCATAACAGTATGCCAGGCCAACATTGAATGTTTAATGCATTGCAGAAGTGGGATAATAAGAAAGGAAATTCTGAGATTTTTTTTTTTCCTCTCTTCCTCCCCTTTACCTCTGAGTGGCTTGTGCTTGCTGCAGACATGAATGTCCAGACCTTGATTACAAGTGTAGACCAGCTTGCTGCTCGTGTGCAGGGCATACAAGATTTTGTTACCAGTAGTCCAATGTCTGAACCTAAAATACCTATTCCTGAACTGTTTTCTGGAGACCGATTTAAGTTTAGGAATTTCAGGAATAATTGTAAATTGTTTCTATCTCTGAGACCCCGTTCATCTGAAGATTCAGCTCAGCAAGTTAAAATTGTTATCTCTTTTTTACGGGGCGACCCTCAGGATTGGGCTTTCTCGCTAGCGCCAGGAGATCCGGCATTGGCAAATATTGATGCGTTTTTTCTGGCGCTTGGATTGCTTTACGAGGAACCCAATCTTGAAGTTCAGGCAGAAAAAGCCTTGCTGGCTATTTCTCAGGGCCAGGATGAAGCTGAAGTGTATTGCCAAAAATTTCGGAAATGGTCCGTGCTTACTCAGTGGAATGAGTGTGCTCTGGCCGCAAATTTCAGAAATGGCCTTTCTGAAGCCATTAAGAATGTGATGGTGGGTTTCCCCATTCCTACAAGTCTGAATGATTCCATGGCGCTGGCTATTCAAATTGACCGGCGTTTGCGGGAGCGCAAAACCGCTAATCCTCTGGTGGTGTTGTCTGAACAAACACCTGATTTAATGCAATGTGATAGAATTCAGACTAGAAATGAGCGGAAAAATAATAGACGTCAGAATGGGTTGTGTTTTTACTGTGGTGATTCTACACATGTTATATCAGCATGCTCTAAACGCCTAACAAGGGTTGTTAGTCCTGTCGCCATTGGTAATTTGCAACCTAAATTTATTTTGTCTGTGACTTTAATTTGCTCATTGTCTTCTTACCCTGTTATGGCGTTTGTGGATTCAGGTGCTGCCCTGAGTCTTATGGATCTGTCATTTGCCAAGCGCTGTGGTTTTGTTCTTGAACCGTTGGTAAATCCTATTCCTCTTAGAGGTATTGATGCTACGCCATTGGCGGAAAATAAACCGCAGTTTTGGACGCAGGTAACCATGTGCATGACTCCTGAACATCGGGAGGTGATTCGTTTTCTTGTTCTGCATAAAATGCATGATTTGGTCGTTTTGGGTCTGCCATGGTTACAGACCCACAATCCAGTCTTGGATTGGAAGGCAATGTCTGTGTCAAGTTGGGGCTGTCAGGGAATTCATGCTGATTCCCCGCCGGTGTCTATTGCTTCCTCTACTCCTTCGGAAGTTCCTGAGTATTTGTCTGATTATCAGGATGTATTCAGCGAGTCCAGGTCCAGTGCTCTGCCTCCTCATAGGGACTGTGACTGCGCCATAGATTTGATTCCAGGTAGTAAATTTCCTAAGGGAAGACTATTTAATCTGTCTGTACCTGAGCATGCCGCAATGCGTTCGTATATCAAGGAGTCTCTGGAGAAGGGGCATATCCGTCCATCCTCTTCCCCTCTTGGTGCGGGATTCTTTTTTGTGGCCAAGAAGGACGGATCTTTGAGACCTTGTATTGACTATCGGCTTCTGAATAAAATCACTGTTAAATTTCAGTATCCTTTGCCTCTGTTGTCGGACTTGTTTGCCCGGATTAAAGGTGCCAAGTGGTTCACCAAGATAGATCTTCGTGGTGCGTACAACCTTGTGCGCATTAAGCAAGGAGATGAATGGAAGACAGCATTTAATACGCCCGAAGGTCATTTTGAGTACTTGGTGATGCCTTTTGGGCTCTCTAATGCTCCCTCAGTGTTTCAGTCCTTTATGCATGATATTTTCCGGAAGTATCTGGATAAATTTATGATTGTTTATCTGGATGATATTCTGGTTTTCTCTGAAGATTGGGACTCACATGTGGAGCAGGTCAGGATGGTGTTTCAGGTTTTGCGTGAGAATGCTTTGTTTGTTAAGGGCTCAAAGTGTCTCTTTGGAGTACAGAAGGTTCCCTTTTTGGGGTTTATTTTTTCCCCTTCTGCTGTGGAGATGGACCCAGTCAAGGTCCGAGCTATTCATGATTGGACTCAACCCACGTCAGTTAAGAGTCTTCAGAAGTTCTTGGGTTTTGCTAACTTCTACCGTCGTTTTATCGCTAATTTTTCTAGCGTTGTTAAACCTTTGACGGATATGACCAAGAAAGGTTCTAATGTTGCAAACTGGGCTCCTGCAGCCGTGGAGGCGTTCCAAGAGTTGAAGCGCCGGTTTACTTCAGCACCTGTTTTGTGCCAGCCTGATGTCTCACTTCCCTTTCAGGTCGAAGTGGATGCTTCCGAGATTGGGGCAGGGGCCGTTTTGTCGCAGAGAGGCCCTGGTTGCTCGGTAATGAGACCATGTGCTTTCTTCTCTAGGAAGTTTTCGCCTGCTGAGCGGAATTATGATGTTGGCAATTGGGAGCTGCTGGCCATGAAGTGGGCATTTGAGGAGTGGCGTCATTGGCTCAAGGGTGCTAAGCATCGTGTGGTGGTCTTGACTGATCACAAAAATTTGATGTATCTCGAGTCTGCTAAACGCCTGAATCCTAGACAGGCCCGCTGGTCATTGTTTTTCTCCCGTTTTGACTTTGTGGTCTCGTATTTACCAGGTTCAAAGAATGTGAAGGCTGATGCTCTTTCAAGGAGCTTTGTGCCTGACTCTCCTGGAGTCGCAGAACCAGTTGGTATTCTTAAAGAGGGAGTTATCTTGTCGGCCATTTCTCCTGATTTGCGACGTGTGTTGCAGAGATTTCAGGCTGGTAGACCTGACTCTTGTCCACCTGACAGACTGTTTGTTCCTGATAAGTGGACCAGCAGAGTCATTTCCGAGGTTCATTCCTCGGTGCTGGCAGGGCATCCGGGAATTTTTGGCACCAGAGATCTGGTGGCTAGGTCCTTTTGGTGGCCTTCCTTGTCACGGGATGTGTGGTCATTTGTGCAGTCCTGTGGGACTTGTGCTCGAGCTAAGCCTTGCTGTTCTCGTGCCAGCGGGTTGCTCTTGCCCTTGCCTGTCCCGAAGAGGCCTTGGACACACATTTCCATGGATTTCATTTCGGATCTCCCGGTGTCTCAGGGCATGTCTGTCATCTGGGTGGTATGTGATCGCTTTTCTAAAATGGTCCATTTGGTGCCTTTGCCTAAGCTGCCTTTCTCTTCCGATCTGGTTCCTGTGTTCTTTCAGAATGTGGTTCGTTTACACGGCATTCCTGAGAATATTGTGTCTGACAGAGGATCCCAGTTTGTTTCCAGGTTCTGGCGATCCTTTTGTGCTAAGATGGGCATTGATTTGTCGTTTTCGTCTGCCTTTCATCCTCAGACTAATGGACAAACGGAGCGAACTAATCAGACTCTGGAGGCTTATTTGAGGTGTTTTGTTTCGGCAGATCAGGATGATTGGGTGACCTTCTTGCCGTTGGCTGAGTTTGCCCTTAATAATCGGGCTAGTTCCGCTACTTTGGTTTCGCCATTTTTCTGCAACTCTGGTTTCCATCCTCGTTTTTCCTCGGGACATGTGGAGCCTTCTGACTGTCCTGGGGTAGATTCTGTGGTGGATAGGTTGCAGCAGATCTGGAATCATGTGGTGGACAACTTAAAGTTGTCACAGGAGAAGGCTCAGCGTTTTGCCAACCGCCGCCGCGGTGTGGGTCCTCGACTTCGTGTTGGGGATTTGGTATGGCTGTCTTCTCGATTTGTTCCTATGAAGGTCTCCTCTCCTAAATTTAAGCCTCGCTTCATCGGTCCTTACAAGATATTGGAAATCCTTAATCCTGTGTCCTTTCGCTTGGATCTTCCGGTGTCGTTTGCCATTCACAACGTGTTCCATAGGTCTTTGTTGCGGCGGTACGTTGTACCTGTGGTTCCTTCTGTTGAGCCTCCTGCTCCGGTGTTGGTTGAGGGCGAGTTGGAGTACGTGGTGGAGAAGATCTTGGATTCTCGTCTCTCCAGACGGAGGCTTCAGTATCTGGTCAAGTGGAAGGGCTATGGTCAGGAGGATAATTCCTGGGTGGTTGCTTCTGATGTGCATGCGGCCGATTTAGTTCGTGCCTTTCACGCTGCTCATCCTGATCGCCCTGGTGGTCTTGGTGAGGGTTCGGTGACCCCTCCTTAAGGGGGGGGTACTGTTGTGAATTAGACTTTTTGGCTCCCTCTTGTGGTTACTAGTGATATGACTCTGGGATTGTCTTTCCTCAGTTTGGCACCCACCTGGGTCGTTAGTCCAGGGGTGTTGCTAAATAAACTTCCTGGATCCTTAGTCCAGTGCATGGCATCGTTGTAATCAGATCCTTTCTGTTTGCTCCTGTCTGCTGCTCCTTGTTCGTGCAAAATTAAGCTAAGTCCTGCTTCTTTGTTTTTTGGTTATTTGCTTTGCTCTTACTTTTGTCCAGCTTGTACTAAATGTGATTCCTGACTTTGCTGGAAGCTCTAGGGGGCTGGTGTTCTCCCCCCGGGCCGTTAGACGGTTCGGGGGTTCTTGAATATCCAGCGTGGATATTTTGATAGGGTTTTTGCTGACCATATAAGTCATCTTACTATATTCTGCTATTAGCTAGTGGGCCTCTCTTTGCTAAATACCTAGCTCATTCTTACGTTTGTCTTTTCCTCTTACCTCACCGTTATTATTTGTTGGGGGCTTGTATCCAACTTTTGGGGTCTTTCCTCTGGAGGCAAGAAAGGTCTTTCTTTTCCCTTCTAGGGTTAGTTAGTTCTCCGGCTGGCGCGAGACGTCTAGAACCAACGTAGGCACGTTCCCCGGCTGCTGCTATTTGTGGTGCTAGGATTAGATATATGGTCGCTCAGTTACCACTGCCCTATGAGCTGTTTTTTTGTGTTTGCAGACTTAGTAATTATTTCTGAGACCCTCTGCCATTGGGGTCATAACAGCCACGTATTAAAGTGCCACGTATTAAAGTGCCACGTATTAAAGTGCCACGTATTTCAGTGCCACGTATTTCAGTGCCACGTATTTCAGTCACGTTTAGGGTTAGGGTTAGGGCTAGGGTTGGAGGTAAAGTTAGGGTTGGGGCTAAAGTTAGGGTTAGGGTTTGGATTACATTTACGGTTTGGATTAGGGTTGGGATTAGAATTATGGGTGTGTCAGGGCTAGGGGTGTGATTAGGGTTACCGTTGGGATTAGGGTTAGGGGTGTGTTTGGGTTAGGGTTTCAGGTAGAATTGGGGAATTTCCACTGTCCAGGCACATCAGGGGCTCTCCAAACGCGACATGGCGTCCAATCTCAATTCCAGCCAATTCTGCGTTGATTTAGTAAAACAGTGCTCCTTCCCTTCCGAGCTCTCCCGTGCGCCCAAAAAGGGGTTTACCCCAACATATGGGTTATCAGCGTACTCGGGACAAATTGAACAACAACTTCTGGGTCCAAGTTCTCTTGTTATCCTTGGGAAAATAAAAATTTGGGGGGCTAAAAATCATTTTTGTGGGAAAAAAAAGATGTTTTATTTTCACGGCTCTGCGTTATAAACTGTAGTGAAACATTTGGGGGTTCAAAGTTCTCACAACACATCTAGATAAGTTCCCTGGGAGGTCTAGTTTCCAATATGGGGTCACTTGTGCGGGGTTTGTACTGTTTGGGTACATCAGGGGCTCTGCAAATGCAACGTGACGCCTGCAGACCAATCCATTTAAGTCTGCATTCCAAATGGCGCTCCTTCCCTTCCGAGCTCTGTCATGCGCCCAAACAGTGGTTCCCCCCCACATATGGGGTATCAGCGAACTCAGGACAAATTGGAAAACAAATTTTGGGGTCCAATTTATTCAGTTACCCTTGTAAAAATACAAAGCTGGGGGCTAAAAAAAAATCATTTTTGAGAAAAAAAAAAATTATTTTCACGGCTCTGCGTTATAATCTGTAGTGAAACACTTGGGAGTTCAAAGCTCTCAAAACACATCTAGATAAGTTCCTTAGGGGGTCTACTTTCCAAAATGGTGTCACTTGTGGGGGGTTTCAATGTTTAGGCACATCAGGGGCTCTCCAAACGCAACATGGCGTCCCATCTCAATTCCAGTCAATTTTGCATTGAAAAGTCAAATGGCGCTCCTTCCCTTCCAAGCTCTGCCATGCACCCAAACAATGGTTTACTCCCACATATGGGGTATCAGCGTACTCAGGACAAATTGCACAACATTTTTTGGGGTCCAATTTCTTCTCTTACCCTTGGGAAAATAAAAAATTGGGGGTGAAAAGATCATTTTTGTGAAAAAATATTTTTTATTTTTACGGCTCTGCATTATAAACTTCTGTGAAGCACTTGGTGGGTCAAAGTGCTCACCACACATCTAGATAAGTTCCTTAGGGGGGTCTACTTTCCAAAATGGTGTCACTTGTAGGGGGTTTCAATGTTTAGGCACATCAGGGGCTCTCCAAACGCCACATGGCGTCCCATCTCAATTCCAGTCAATTTTGCATTGAAAAGTCAAATGGTGCTCCTTCCCTTCCAAGCTCTGCCATGCGCCCAAACAATGGTTTACACCCACATATGGAGTATCAGCTTACTCAGGACAAATTGCACAACATTTTTTGGGGTCCAATTTCTTCTCTTACCCTTGGGAAAATAAAAAATTGGGGGCGAAAAGATCATTTTTGTGAAAAAATATGATTTTTTATTTTTACGGCTCTGCATTATAAACTTCTGTGAAGCACTTGGTGGGTCAAAGTGCTCAACACACATCTAGATAAGTTCCTTAGGGGGTCTACTTTCCAAAGTGGTGTCACTTATAGGGGGTTTCAGTGTTTAGGCACATCAGGGGCTCTCCAAACGCAACATGGCGTCCCATCTCAATTCCAGTCAATTTTGCATTGAAAAGTCAAATGGCGCTCCTTCCCTTCCAAGCTCTGCCATGCGCCCAAACAATGGTTTACACCCACATATGGGGTATCAGCGTACTCAGGACAAATTGTACAACAACTTTTGGGGTCCATTTTCTCCTGTTACCCTTGGTAAAATAAAACAAATTGGAGCTGAAATTAATTTTGTGTGAAAAAAAGTTAAATGTTCATTTTTATTTAAACATTCCAAAAATTCATGTGAAACACCTGAAGGGTTAATAAACTTCTTGAATGTGGTTTTGAGCACCTTGAGGGGTGCACTTTTTAGAATGGTGTCACACTTGGGTATTTTCTATCATATAGACCCCTCAAAATGACTTCAAATGAGATGTGGTCCCTAAAAAAAAATGGTGTTGTAAAAATGAGAAATTTCTGGTCAAATTTTAACCCTTATAACTCCCTAACAAAAAAATTTTGGTTCCAAAATTGTGCTGATGTAAAGTAGACATGTGGGAAATGTTACTTATGAAGTATTTTGCGTGACATATGTCTGTGATTTAAGGGCATAAAAATTCAAAGTTGGAAAATTGCGAAATTTTCAAAATTTTCGCCAAATTTCCATTTTTTTCACAAATAAACGCAAGTTATATAGAATAAATTTTACCACTAACATGAAGTACAATATGTCACGAGAAAACAATGTCAGAATCGCCAAGATCCGTCAAAGCGTTCCAGAGTTATAGCCTCATAAAGGGACAGTGGTCAGAATTGTAAAAATTGGCCCGGTCATTAACGTGCAAACCACCCTCGGGGCTTAAGGGGTTAAGGTTGAAGGAAGACTTTAAGTCCATCTAGTTCAACCCATAGCCTAACCTAACATGCCCTAACATGTTGATCCAGAGGAAAGCAAAAAAAAAAAACCCATGTGGCAAAGAGTAAGCTCCACATTGGGGGAAAAAAATCCTTCCCGACTCCACATACGGCAGTCAGACTAGTTCCCTGGATTAACGCCCTATCAAGGAATCTAGTGTATATACCCTGTAACATTATACTTTTCCAGAAAGGTATCCAGTCCCCTCTTAAATTTAAGTAATGAATCACTCATTACAACATCATACGGCAGAGAGTTCCATAGTCTCACTGCTCTTACAGTAAAGAAGCCGTGTCTGTTATTATGCTTAAACCTTCTTTCCTCCAGACGTAGAGGATGCCCCCTTGTCCCTGTCTCAGGTCTATGATTAAAAAGATCATCAGAAAGGTATTTGTACTGTCCCCTCATATATTTATACATTAAAATAAGATCACCCCTTAGTCTTCGTTTTTCCAAACTAAACAGTAGCATCGTACGCAGTGAAGAAGCAGTGACCGACAAGTTCAAACACAAAAGTCTCTTTTAATGTGTTTCTTCACAGCATTAATGTCCAATTCACATAAATGCATATAGCTTCAGTGGATATTATCAGTGACCAGTTTACACCGGTTCAAAGCAATACATATCACATGGCTTTAGATATTCGGTCCCTGAACAGGCCAGACTTCACTTGTCCAGTTTCCCTGGGCGACCGCACGCCATCTCACAGTCTCTATACGTCTCCATACACACAGCCTCATATGTTGCACTACACACGCCAGCCCTCCTCTGACTACTTCTCGTGGGTTTCCTGCAACGCTGTATCACAGTCTCTTTACAGACTCTTTACTCACACAGTTCAGGATATCCTCCGGAAAGAAGCCGGGCACCATATCCACCTGTTTGCAATCGTTGCACATGCTAATCCTCTTTCGGGCACAGGACATCCACCTCCGGGCACAGGACTGTCCACATCCGACTACTTCGGGCACAGGACATCCACCTCCGGGCACAGGACTGTCTACATCCAAGACCAGTATCATGGACGACTTGCATCTCTGTGTACGCTGCGGGTGCCAGGCTATTCAGCTGCCCTGGGTGCTGGCTCTGCTGGCCTGTGCCTCCATGCACTCTGCAGACCAGCACACACCAGACTGACACTGACGTGCACCTCGCACACCTGACCAGACACCTGACCTGCAAACCCTTTTCCTTACTGCAGGGTTTTTAAATACACACAAACCTGTGGCCTTAGGCCACATGGAAAACCCGGACCGGAAATCCGTGACTCTCATGCACACCTATGGACTTCATTCGTCTGCATGCACATTCTGGGGAGAACAAACAGCTCCCCCAAGCTGTATCAGAGGCCACAGCCTCACAATATATATATATATATATATAAATATATATATATATATATAATATATTTTTTGTATAACAGGAAGCTGCAGCATCAGAGGTGCTTCCAGAATGAGACAGATGGGGTGGAGAAATACCTGGAGCGGGCTCGCAATTGGTAAGTTTCTTACATGCATCATAGAACCACATCACAGACATCACAGTACACACAACACATAAAAACAGATCATTACAGATATCACAGTACACACAACAAATAAGCCTACATCCAAGCACATAATGGGTTTTTGTTTTTTTTTAGTCTTCTAATTCTGGGGCTCGATCTAGAGGTCCTCAAAAAGCGCCTCCCAGGGTTGTCGGCGTGAGCCTCAGGGCGGTCGCCAGCGAGTAAGTGCCTTTTTTATTGATTTATTTTTATTTTTCCACTTCATGTTGAGGATTTCAGTGTAATGTTTTTGTTTTTTGTCTTTTTTTTAACAGGTTACACAGCGTGCTCCGGACTCGGATGGTGAGAAGGCTGGTCTAGATATCGATCTCAACGATCTAATCCGAGAGCGGGAGCCGCTGTGGAATATGGGGGACCGCCGCCATGCAGATCTTGGTGTGACCCATCCACTCTGGGAGGAATATGTCACAAAATTGTGGACCATTGGGAGGACCTTGATGTTCGGGCCCAGAATCAAGCGCGTAAGTATTCACAGTTCAGTAAGTTATGTTGCTGGATGTAATGTGATGTATATTAACCAATTTGTGCTTTTACTTTACAGGGGAAAGAGTTATCAAGAGGTGGCGGTCACTCAGGGATCGCTTCAACAAGGAGATGCAGGCCCCGAATGGATAGGGAGGATGCAGGAGCAAATGCAAATATGCAAGAGCCCTGTCGTTCCTCCGGTCGACTATGGGTACTGTCAGACAGTACCATTTTGATCGCTACGACGGTACGATTCGTGACGTTCTAGCGATATCGTTACGATATCGCAGTGTCTGACACGCAGCAGCGATCAGGGATCCTGCTGAGAATCGTACGTCGTAGCAGATCGTTTGGAACTTTCTTTCGTCGCTTGATCACCCGCTGACATCGCTGGATCGTTGTGTGTGACAGCGATCCAGCGATGTGTTCGCTTGTAACCAGGGTAAACATCGGGTAACTAAGCGCAGGGCCGCGCTTAGTAACCCGATGTTTACCCTGGTTACCAGCGTAAACGTAAAAAAAACAAACCGTACATACTTACATTCCGGTGTCTGTCCTCCGGCGTCTCAGCTTCTCTGCAGTGTGAGCGCCGGCCAGCCGGAAAGCGAGCACAGCGGTGACGTCTGACGTCACCGCTCTGCTTTCCGGCCGCTGTGCTTACACAGTGGAGAGAAGCAGAACGCCGGGGGACAGACACCGGAATGTAAGTATGTAGTGTTTGTTTTTTTTAAGTTTACGCTGGTAACAAGGGTAAACATCGGGTTACTAAGCGCGGCCCTGCGCTTAGTAACCCGATGTTTACCCTGGTTACCCGGGGACTTCGGCATCGCTCCAGCGCCGTGATTGCAACGTGTGACCGCAGTCTACGACGCTGGAGCGATAATCATACGATCGCTGCGACGTCACGGATCGTGCCGTCGTAGCGATTAAAATGGTACTGTGTGACAGTACCCTAAGGTGAGCAGAAGGTAAATATATTTACCCACCCCATTTACTAAGTAAAAATGTTTACATGCTGCACCGTCTGCAGCACTTAGGAGCCTGCAGAGTTATCCCTTCTGAAGAGATCCCACAGGAGTCCGCCACCGCGGGCCACTTCGACAGACCCAACCCATCTGCACTTTCCCAGCCTTCCCTCACATCTGGTCCCTCGATCCCATCCACCAGCGCTGGAGCATCGTGGCAGATTTTGCTACATGAAGCTGCTGGTGAGGATGTAGCTTTTCCTTTACCCCATCCCTCTGACACTGCTGCCATCTCTAGAACACCTGTAGGTTCTGGGCGGCAGCGCCAGAGGGGTCAGGAAAACAGCTGAGGTACAATACTTTGGGTAAAACCCAACCAGGTACAATACTTTGGGTAAAACAGGTACAATAATGAGGGTAAATCAGTTTTTCACAATTTACGACAGATCGTCCATCCGTCGAGCAACCGGATTGAGCCTGATGGCAAAAAAACTAATGTGTTAAAGCAGCCTTAGAGCAGGAGAAAGGTTGATATTGGATAAAAGAGTCAGAAGGGTTAAGAAGGCATCTGCAAGGCCAAACGCAGAGACCTTCTGCAGTTAGATGCAGTGTGACTGTCTGCAGCCTCTGACACCCATGACAGTATTCCCCTTCTTTGAGTGGCCTCCGGACACTCAGTACCAGGTTTCTCGGAATAAGAGGTGTGAAATGAACGAACCAGCCTGGGAATATTCACCTATGATGCCAAGACCCACATCCTTTCCTCTGGACCGTAACACTTCCAGTGCACCAAGTATTGTAGGGAACTACGTTGGAGGCAAAAATCTACAATCTTCTAAATCTGAAACTCGAGATTTTCATCAACCATTATTGAGGGTGGCGTTAGAGATGAGGGCTCAAGAGGTTCCACATACTTATTGAGCAAAGACCTGTGGAAGACATTGTGGATCTTAAGAGCCTGAGATAGCTCAAGATGAAACACTGCTGGATTAATGAAGGCAGTTATTTTATAGGGACCAATAATTCTAGGTCAAGAACTTTCAGGAAGGAACCTTTAAACTGAGGTAGGTGTTATAAGACACCTCTCCATTACTAATCCTATAGTTATTTGTTAAATAAAGACACAGCCAGAATAAAATCCTTTTATTGAAAAAATGACACAGTACTACCTGGCTTTTAATATCTCACCCAAGTTAACTATCTGGAAGAGATATATACTTCATTCAGCATCCTCTCTGTTGGCCACCTACAACAGGGAAAAAAAACAGCGAGCACGAGTGTCGATCAGTAATTTGTGTCACTGATCAGCGCAAATCAAGTGATCAAGTAGTGATCAGTGATCAAGTACTGATCAGCGCTCATCAGCAGAAGGTGAGTGTTGAGGGGGTTAGGGAAAGGGACAAAAAGGAAAAAAAGGGTGGAAAGGGGGATTGCAGTGGATTAGGAAAGATGAGAGATCAGTAATGGATCAGAGATAGATCAGGAACATCTTATTTCTTCAACAGCAGCAGCAACATCAGCAATGATGCTATAGGCTTCAAAAATCTGTGGCACCACAAGGCCCAGCTTAGCATGACAGATCAGCACTATGACAACTCTGCACACATCTAAAGCTTGAATGAGGACATACAGTGTGGTCATAATAAGGTCAGATTGCATGTGTGCACTCTGGTGCAATCAATGTCATTGTCCGATCGCACCAATCAGAGCTGGTCCTGGTGAATCTGTTGTTGCTAGGCTCCAGCTTATGATCAGTGCTGTGAACAGCCAATCACAGCGATCATAGTGGCTTGGGGCAATGCCTCCCCCTGAGACGACGACTCACAGTGCCTCGCTATAAGATTCAGCAGGCACTTTATTATGATCACCGCTACTGCGATCGTGGTGCCTAATTAAAGATAGGATGTATGGATACATCCATGGTCATGAAGGGGTTAAATGTTCACAATGCCGGGTGTGAAGTGAATATTCATTCACTTAAGTAGCGGGCACATGTGATCGCTCAGCCACTGCAGGAAGCCGGCGGCTGCGACTACTGTGCCCGCTATTGAAGAGAAATGAATATTCACCGATCGCATAGTGAATATTAATTTCTCTTTAGTAGTGGGCACAGGCTTTGGCCACAGCAGCCAGCTGCTGCCTCCTGTTACCTGCTGCTTCCCCTCTATCTTTTGGGACCCTCACTTAAGTATAAGCCGAGGGGGGCTTTTTCAGCACAAAAAATGTGCTGACAAACTCAGCTTATACTCGAGTATATATGGTAAATAGATGATTTCCTCAAATCAAGACACAAACAATAGCATGAAATAGACTAACTTGTATGGAACTACCCCAGTTTGAAAATTGGGGTTAACCACACCTGTATTAAATAGAATAGTTATAGTCCCCAGCGCACGCCATATTGAACCATATGGCTCACAGTGCCCAGTACCCTGATGCGCGTTTTGTGCATAGCTTTGTCAGGGGAACAAATATCAGTCAATTTTGCAGCAAAATCTTAAAGCCTGTGATAAAAACCTGAAGAGCAATTTTGCCTTTCAGCACGATGAACAATATCTCCAAATCAACAAAAGAATGAATTAGCCAGAAGAAGATCACCGTTTTGGAATGGCTCAGCCCTGACCTGAATCCAACTGAAAATCTATGGTTTGACTTGATGAGAACGCTGTACACAGGAGATGCCCTTACAATCTGACAGATTTGGAGTGCTCCTTCAAAGAAGAGTGGTGAAGATTGTCAATTCTACATGTGCCATATGTAAGATAGCACTCCCTGCGTGTGTTGGGGAACACTCGCTTGGCAACGGGATTAAAGCACACAGAAATGGTTTCTCACATAAACAGTCTATTTGGTTTATTAACTCTGCATAAACCACAACATTAAGTCCATTTCATTACATCCACGAACATATCATGACCACCAGTCTGTTCATGTAGCAGATAAACCTCTCTGCCGTATATTACAACACCCTTTATCTGGAGTTACCATAAAGGACTCCTGTCAGGCCTCTCTCCAGGGAAAAGCTGCCTTACTGGGATCACCTTCCTTGTGACTAGGGCACTCCAGACAGTCCAGACCCGGCAGAAGGAACGGTAGCTTCCCCAATGCAGTGCGGTCACAGACTCTGCCAGTACATGGTCTCACCACGTGCTATTCAGAAGTCTCCACTTCCAACACAGCTTAAAACACAGACTATCCAGGTCCACGGTCTCTCCATGTGCTCTTCAGGAAGTTTCCACTTGCCGGACCTAACACAGGCCTGACCTCTTCCAAAACCTTAGAACACAGATCATTCAGGTCCATACACTCTGAACCCAGAGACCACGTGAGCCAAACCCTGGTCACATTATGTAGCTGTAACCACCCCCATAGGTGGGAGGTGTGGGTGGTTAGTCAGTCCCACCCAGCTCTCCGACTATCCCTGTAAGCCTCCCTTTAAACTAAACAAATACTTGTGGGACTACAGGTCCCAGAGTAACATTACTGGCTTACAGCACAGAGGATCTCCTCTGCGACACATACCAGCCATTCACAATGATGCCGGTCACTGTCTCGCTATCACCATTACTCAAGAGACTGCCATGCACTCCCATGGCCTTAATACGCCTCTGTGAATATTCTGAGGAGAACATACAGCACCCCCTAGCTGCAACAGGGGTCACTGCCTCACACATGCTAGACTCCTATCCAAAAGGTTGAATTCTGAAATTATTTTTCTTGTTTTTGTTTACATTACAAAAAGTTGTCATTTTATCAGGGGTGAACCATTTTTAATATCCAAAATATGTTTAGATGGCCACAATCCTCTTATGTCAACACATTTTACTGATGTTAAGTGAGCTGTTTTTCAAAAATAACATAAATAGAGGTGACAAGAAATCCCCAGTGATCTGACTTCTCTAAGCCCCAGACTCTGCTGAGTATGTGCAGTATTATATGCCGGATATGAATGATGAGCCATGTTTGCTGCCACAGTGGCTTTCTATTCTGGCTCATGAACGAGCTTCCTTGACATAGTCATGTCATGATAAGACATCCCCTTTAAGAAATATTTACACTGACAGATTACAAAATATATATTAGTGCTCCTTATTTTCTTTGATGTATTTAATTTATTTCACAAGTTTTCTTCATTATCAACCTGTAGTTAATTTTTACAAAAAAGCAACACGAACACTAAAGACTGAAGGATAAAAAAACAAACTTAACTATCGTGTATGTTGGTGATGTTACCGCATCTATTCAGCTAAATTATAGGAAAATGAAGTGCAACTAAGCATATAATTTAGATTACTAAGTGGCATGCCATTGATTTATTGCTGTATACTGAGTGTCATTCTTAACCCGATATTGAAATTTGTTTTCCGCCTCTCATCTGCTGTGTATAATACTGTCAGACGCCATGTAAAACATCACTAGTTTCCCTCCGCAGTATTTTTTATGTTGTTTAAAGTGCACTTTATTATGGAAAGGGCTTAAACATGTTTTTCTAAAATCTATATTCATGTGCACTCTTGGTTAGCCGCAGTTCGCATTTCGTTCATTTACTGTGTCAACACATACAGCAGATTTGAAATGTGTACACGAATGGTGGATCTACAGGCTGATAAATATGTACATCACACAATTCCTGGATTTACAACTATTGCATGTTTTATGCAGATGAAATGTACATCAGAAAAATAATTCATCATTTACAAACATGGAAATCCCCATGCAAATAAGTGCTGTGATGCCGCTAGATTTCTGTAAGTATTAAAAACATAAAGTGATGTATGGCTAAGGAAACCTCAAAAGGAAGAGACATTTGCTAGATTTCTATTGACTTCTAGTCTTTAAATGTAACAAGTAAAGATATTTTGAAATTTGAATTTACCAGCCTTGAAATGTCTGTCTCAAAAATGTTCAGTAAACAGTGAATCAATTTGCTGCTAATCAAAATAATGCAATGCTTCTAAATGCCCTGAAAAGATGCGTATAACACGTTATTTATCAGCCTTAATATAAAAGTGGCCTCCCCATAGAAATGGATGTTAATTGCCACGACTATGTTATTGGGTGTCCCGGGGTCAGGGGCTCCGTCCTTGTCCTTAACGCTAGGGGGCGCCCTAGCTCGCTCCGTTCTCTGGATTACTTCTGATGGTGAAGATGCTGGGTCCACGTACCTTACCTTAGTTCCCTAATCCATCCTCAGTCTGTACCCTTCTCCCACCCAGGGAAGAGGGGAGTAGTAGTGTACCGTAGTACACCAACCAGACTAACAAGGTAATACGAACAGGGAGAATGGAAAATACCAAACATACAAATATACACTCACATATAACATGCCTGCATGGGTCATGCAGCATAGGACTGTATATGGAAAAGTAGAATATATATAATCATCAAAAAATGAATGTAATTGTGTGCAGCCAACACATTAAGAAAGTATCACAATGATGGATTAGTGTAGTAATACCAGTGTGACTGTTACTCAAGGAATTAAAAAGGGAATTGTCATGTACAACAAGCGAAAAATACAAATGTGCCAGGCCTGATTGTATGTAAGACACATCTGTATTATATGATCATATAACACCAGCAGTAGCACAGCTACTGGGGGCAGAGGGGGCCACCCAAAACGGCACTACTGTTAACTGTATAGGCGATCTCCCTGCACAGCTCTAAAGCAGGTAAAAGGATGCAATAACACACAGGTGCAGAGCAAGGGTTAACAAGGGTGCGGTTTAATTAACACAATAGGGGTTCTCGCAGGGAGCCAACCAGGGGTTAAACAGATTTTTAAGCTAAATAACATGAACAACAGTATAACTCAGGGCTGCAGTCTATGCATTTAACTGCTTCACTTATCGTGAGTCTGTTGCTGTTTGCTCCAGCAGAAACGGAAGTTGAGAGCTGGCCAATTGGTACCTTCAGGCATCCCGCCCAACAGGTCTGTGCGCACTCTTCTGGTGGCAACGGGCGGTCACTGGTCTGACCCGTTGAGCACCTAGTCCATCACTCTGCTCTGCAGCTGGGAGTCCTTTACCACACTCTCATGCTTGGCACGCTCTGCAATCGGGAGTCCTGAACAACAGCCTCCCGTTCAACAAACTCTGCGGTCGGGAGCCCTGCACTACACTCTCCTGGTCGGTGTACGTTCCCCTTGTTCTTTCTCACTAGCGCGTGGTCTTACTCTTTCTGTGGCTCGCAGCAGGTCCCTACTCTCTCTTCTCTCTGGCGGGAACCCTCTGCCTCTTCCCACACTAAACTCTCTCTCTTCTCCTCACTTACTACGTCCCTTCTCCCTGGACCACGTGTTCTTTCTGTCTCCCATTTCCTTCCCCCTGCAACACTGGATGCGGCCTCGGCAGTTCCGGACCCGGTGTCTCATTGGTAACCACAGCCCGGTCTTCTTCCTTACACCCCCGTTCTCCGCTAAATCACCATTCCGCGGATGAGAGCTTCTTCATCAGATGTTTGCATTCTTTCACTCCTTGAATGATTTGTTTCCAGATGGATTGATCTTGTTCATAACGGGTGGGGGAAACTGCAGCTGTTGTTCGCTCCAATCGGCGTAATCCAGGTTGACTGATGGGAGGCGTAGGGATACTTTGATCTGATTAGTCTGCCATTTCTGTTGCTTCAAGCATTGGCACCGCAGTGCTCACTTCCCTGGGAGGCGGTAGACGGTGAATTGTTAAGGTCTGGGGGCGAGGCTGACATCTCTTCTTCATCAAATTCAAGAACTGTCGAAGTTGACTCATTGGTGGTGTTCAGCGCTTCTTTTCCTTCCTCAGGTCCTTGGGACAGGCAGGGCTGCAACATGCTTCGGTGAACTACCCAAGTAGGTGCTACTTCTACTAATTCAGGCTGGACTTCATATACCAGACCGTCAGAACCGACTAGGTGTGTCACTTGATGCGGTGTCTTCTTCCATCGGTGTTCCAGTTTTCCCCAGGGCCGCTTGTTCCAGATCAACACCCGATCTCCTGCTCTCAGAGCGGTCCATCGAGTAGGCGTCGTTTCATGGTGCTGGAGTTCTCGAAACTTTGTCTGCACCAGTAGGTGGAGAGTCTGTAGTCAATGTCCATGTTCCCAAACCCAGGAAGGCACCCCCATCCGAGGGTAGTCCTCTTCTGGGTCTAACACCAGCTCGGTGATCTCTCGTCCCTTTCGCCTGAACAGCAAAGCATACGGGGTGTATCCTGTTATACTGTGCACTCGATTGTTGTACACCCACACCAATTCAGCTATGAACTCAGACCACTGTATCTTCCGATCTTCCTCCAATGTGCGGAGCATCTGGATCAACATCCGATTAAAGCATTCGCAAGCTCCATTCCCCTGAAGATGATAAGGTGTAGTTCATGAGTTCTCAATCCAGTACAAACTATGTAACTCTTCCATCACTAGACCTTGGAAGCAGGCGCCCTGGTCAGGATGGATCCTTTTCGGGCAACCATACACCCAGATGAAGTCTCAGCAAATGGCCTGTGCAGCTGATTCAGCAGTCTGGTCCCGGGTCGTAGTCACTTATGTGATCTTGGTGAAATGGTCCATCATCACCGGACAGTGTTCATACCCGAGATGTGTCGGGCCTACAGCTAAGTAGTCAATCATCAATATCTCCAAGGAGGCAGAAGTCACGATGGTCTGTGTCGGAGCCTTCTGTTCTGGAGGCTTAGCTAGCTCACAGCTCAGAAATCTTTGACAGGCCTCCTCTACTGCAGTCCTCAATAGGCAGTGATATACCAGCTTCTGTAACCACTGGACTGTCTTTTCCGGACTGAAGTGAGCCCTTCTCTCATGGGCCTCCGTAGCCACCACATGGATCAACTTTTCGGGGAGCACTACTTGTCAAGTGACCCACAATTCTCATAGTAGCTGTACTCTTCTGTATAGCAACCAATCTTCCAACTGAAGCCTCTCCCACTGTCTCTGAATTTGCAGAGCCCCTGGGGACAGAGCGTCTCCCTTTTGCCAGCTGGGAAGTTGCTTCAGGGCCACCCACTGTCTCAGCTGTGCAAGTTCTTCTGCTTGTTGGAGTTGCACCCAGTTATCCCGAAGTTGTCCCAGCACCTATTCTCCAGATGCCTCTCTGATCTGTCCCTGCGTCGCCACCAATGACCTAGCAAGGTCCCAAAAACCAGGAATCTCTTCTGCCTCCAACTCTTGATCTCGGTCACGTTCGGTCATGTTTTAAGGCCCCCAATTTCACATTTTCCAGGTGGGCTAGGGGATTGATTATTATCTGTGATCACCAGGACTTCGGACCCCGACAAACACTCTGCCAACTTTACGGTCATTGCCCACACCAATGCTAACAGTTCCAACTTAAAGGAGCTGTATTTGTCCAGGTTCCATTCCGAATCGTGAAGAGACTGGCTTGCATAGGCTATCACTCGCTCCTTTCCTTCATGCATTTGTGATCGGCCCCAGACCATGTAGACTTTCATCAGTGTGAAGGATGAAGGGCTGTGGGAAATCTGCATAAGTGAGTATTGGAGCCTCTGTCAAGGCCATTTTCAAGGCTCTGAAGGCTTCTTCCTGGCAGCTTCCCCATTGAATAGCTTGATTCTTCAAACCAGATGGCACTCCTTTTAGCAGTTCCAACAGTGGATTAGCGAAACGAGTGAAATTATTCACGATTCTTTGGTAGTACCCGGCAAGCGCCAAGAGGCCGGAACGTCTTTCACCATTGTCGGGGTGGGCCATTTTTGCATGGTCGCTATCTTCTCACATGCAGGCCTCACTCCTTCACTGGATACAACGTGTCCCAGATACTCAATTTGTTTCTGGAAAAGGTGGCATTTTTGGGACTTCACCTTCAGGCCATGACTCTGCAGCTGACTCAACACTTGCTCCAGCCGCTGAAGATGTCCTTCAATGGTGATCGCGTAGACAATAATATTATCGAGGTAAATGAGTGTTGCTTCAAAATTAAAGTCCCCCAAGCATCTCTCCATCAACCGCAGGAACCTCCCAGGAGCATTGGTCAGGCCAAAGGATATCCTATTAAACTCAAACAGTCCCATGGGCAGTATGAATGCCGTCTTTGGCTGGTCATGTTCAGCCATGGACACCTGCCAGAACCCGCTGGCCAGATCCAGAGATGAAAAGTACTTTGCCTTTCCTATGGCAGACAGAGATTCCTCAATTCTGGGCAATGGATAGGAGTCCCGCACTATACAAGCATTCAGTCATCTGGAATCAACACAGAAACGCAGGGTTCCATCCTTTTTCTGGACTAAAACAATGGGAGCCGCCCATGGGCTCTGACTTTCTGTATGACTCCGCTCTGCAGTATGTGAGCCAGCATCTCCTTTACTGATTTATACATCAGAGGCAGTATCTGTCGATTTCTTTCCCGAACTGGAGCAGCACTTCCCGTGCGAATTTTGTGGGTGATAGCTTGAGTGCACCAGAAGTCAGCTTCGTGGCGGGCAAAGACCTCCTAGTAGCGCTCTATCACAGCTTCCACCTGTTGCACCTGTTGAGGTGAGAGTCCTGGCAATTCAGCACACATCTGCTCCAAGATCCAATGGCCCTTCTTTTTGCTTACAGACTGGTGCTCCAGTGTAATTGTAACAGCTAGGGTCCATGGGTCTCCTTGCATTACTGCCAACTGCATGGCCTCCGGTTGCACTAGTTCTTCTGGCATTCCTAGGACCTGAGCCACTTCACTCTTAGGCAAGTGGGTGAGGCTATCTTCTCCCAGGTTGACGCACCACACTACAACATTACTGTCATGGACTGTGGCTAATGTCCAAGCTATGAGGAGTCCATGGGGTACCTGATCCACCGATGTCAGCTCTATCTGCACCTCTACCCTATCGAGGGGTGTACAGGCCCGTACTGGCAACGTGAGCACCATCTGACCAGGTGGTAGAGTAAGTTTAGTAGTTGCGGGAAACATCACCTTTTCTAGAACTTTCCCTTCCCTTGATGTTTCCTGAGCCTGGGCAGCTCGAATCAGTTGCCGAAATAGTTTTCTTTGGGGAGTTCGCAGGCTCCAACAGTCCAAAAAGGCCTCTCGTGGCTGACTGATCAGGAGAGATCAGATTTCTTTAAGTACATTCATCCCGAAAGTCACAATAGGCCCGCTGCTGACATCTCTGGCGACTAACACGACCGCTTCTCCGCCTACATCCTTTCCACACACTCTAATCTCCATCCAGACCACCCATGCGACCAGGATGGGCAACTGGTTGGCTGCCGTCAGTCTGATCACTGGGCCCCACTCCGGCTGCGACACTTCTGGAAAAAGACGTCTAAAGTAAGCTTCTGGCATGGTGGTCAATTGCAATCCGGTATCAATTGAGCAATGAACTTCTGGACCATTCACTTCAGCCCAGATGGTAGCGCTTGTAGAGATTAAACCTCCGGAACTCCCTTCTCCCCTTCTTGGTCTTTCAGGCTCTGGGCTGCGTCCCCCAGCCACGTAGCCCACTAGTTTAATGGCTGCTGTGGTAGGGATAATCCCCATCTCATATAACCATGGGCGTAATGTCCAGTGTTCCCACACTTGAAACAAGTCTGATACCATTCTGTACAGGGCTGTCTCGTTCCCTGACGAGATTCAATGAACAATCGGGACTCTGATTCGCTTCTATCTCTTGACGTATTTTCGGCTAAAGTGGGGACTCTTCTAAGGCTGGACCACTCTTCTCGCATTTCCCGTATTTCCTTCTGAATTTCCTGAGCCCACTCTGGTTCAGCTGTGGGCGGGGTGGGTACCTCATTTCTCTGGACTATCCCTTCCAAAGCCGTCATCCCCTGTTCCTGCTTTCTCACTCGCGCTGCCATCCCTATTTCTAGACAGGTCATATGCGGTTTAGTACGCAGGCGCTCTCGCAAAGCTTGTTTAAGCAGCACGTCCCTGAGGCCCAGGATCACATCAGGGGATCCCACTCCTATAGCCCCCACATCATCCCATTTAGCGTGTTGCGCATTCACCACCTGCAGTGCATTAATATACTGGGTCACAGACTCCCCTTCCCTCTGGACGTGGCAATTCCCCAACATTGATGGGATCCCCATGCATTTCTTCCAGGATCTGCATCACTTTGTTCAGAGTATGCCATTCATGGAGGGGAGAAAACATAACAGAGTACCGAGTAAACAAAAGAGAATTGCGGCAGCACTCACCGAAGATGCGTGGTCCAAATCCTTTATTTAAGAACACTTACAGTGAAGGTGACATGCTGACGGCATGGGGGAGCAGGAGAAACAAGGAGGTGAGCAGGAAAAAAGACTTTCTTTGAAGTTGTGGATAACAGAGTACCGAGCCTCACCATCCAGGGCCATCACAGCAATCTCCGCTTGCCTAGCAGGGGTCATCGGGTGCATCCTCAACATGCTTTTAAACTGCTCGGTTCAGTCCCACAGCATTATATTACTCCCCATCAATTTTAGATTGCTGAGCATGGCCCCCAATGGCAAGCTAGACCTCGGGGCACTAATGATGGATTGGTCTGCTGTGTCTGTGTCTGAATACTGCATCCTGCCGACTACGCCAAATGTAGAGCAGATAGAATATGCAGAACAAGGGTTAACAAGTGTGCGGTTTAATCAACACAATAGAGGTTCTCCTCGCAGGGAGCCAACCAGGGGTTAAACAGATTTTTAAGCTAAATAACACAAAGAACTCAGGGCTGCAGTCTATGCATTTAACTGCTTCACTTATCATGAGTCTGTTGGTGTTCACTCCTCCAGAAACAGAAGTTGAGAGCCGACCAATGCCTCTACTTTTACCTTCAGGCTAACCCGCCCAACAGATCTGTGCACACTATTCTGGCGCAAAGGGCGGTCACCGGTATAACCCGTTAAGCCCCTAGTCCATCACGCTGCTCTGCAGCTGGGAGTCCTTTACCACAATCTCCCACTCGGCGTGCTCTGCACTCTGCAGTTTTGCACCACACTCTCCCGCTTGGCATGCTCTGCAATCGGGAGCCCTGCAAAACACCCTCCCGTTCAACGTACTCTGCGGTCGGGAGTTTTGCATTATACTCTCCCTGTCAGCGTATGCTGGCCTTGTTCTCTCTCACTAGCACGTGGTCTAACTATCTCCGCTGCGCTCAGCAGGTCCCTGTTCTCTCTTCTCTCCGGCGGGAACTCTCTGCCTCTTCTCGCGCTACACCCTCTCTCTTCTCCTCACTTACCATGACCCTTCTCCATGGATCATGGGTTCTTTCCATTCCCATTTCCTTCCCCCCTGCAACACTGTACGTGGCCTCTGCAGTTCCGGACCCAGTATCTCATTGGTACCCACAGCCCGTTCTTCGTCCTTACACAGCCACCCGGCTGCTATGGGGCCTGTGAGCCAGGGGGGTCGGGGTCGAGTTCAACTGTATCGGCTGCATGCTGATACTTTTGAAAGCGGTGATGACAGAGAGAGAGCGACACACTCCCTCTCCCATCATTCCCCTTCTGCGTCTGACATCACTAACACAGACACTGACAGCAGGCGCGATGACATTATTACTTGGCACCTGCTGTCCTGAGATGTGCGGGCGCTTGGAGCAGAGGTGAGTTTTTTTTATGTGGATTTCATTATACTGTATGGAAGCCTAAGTAGGTGCATGATACTATATAGAGTCTGCCGAAGGGGAATGCATTATGCTATATAGAATGTGCCTATGGGGAGGGCATTATACTATACAGAGGCTTATGGAGAGTGTATTATACTATAGAGGCCTATTAAGAGTGCATTATACTATATGAAGACCTATGGGAGTGCAATATACTAAATAGAGACAATGGGGAGTGCATTATACTATATAGAGGCTTATGGGGAGTGCATTATACTATATAGAGGCTTATGTAGCGTGCATTATACTATATAGAGGTATATTGAGGCTGCATTATACTATATAGAGGCATATGGTGTTACGCCCGCTGCTCCGGATTCTCACCTGGCCTCCTCCACTCCCCTGCATGACGCTGTGTGGGTCCCACACCGTTCCTTACCGGCGCTTCCTGGTTCCCAGCGAGCTTGCAGTCCACACATGCGTTGTAGGTGTCGGTCGTGCACTCCTTCACCTCCTTATGCCGGGAGGAGGTCGTGACCCGGTAGCTCCACCCTGTCATGGCGGCCTCCATCGGGTATTTCAGGACGCCTCCTGCTTTGGTAAGCGCATGATTATCTTTCCTGTATGCCAAGTTGCCGGCGTCCTTGCTGGCAATTGTGCTGTGCTATAGTCAAGTCCCCTTACAGCTTCTCCGTGTCTTGTCCCTGATGCAGCTGTTCCTGTTCTCTTCTGTTATTTAGCCTCCCAATGCTCTGTCCCAGTTACTGGCTACCCTGTCCTCTATTGTTTTACAGGGTGCGTCCTCTGTGGTTCCTGATGTTCATCCTAGCCTCTTCCACCGCAGATTCTCAGCCTCCGTCCAGTTCCCTCCCTCCTCGTCTCTTGTTCTGCCATCCCTCCGGCTCCGGACCCATCCTCCTGGTCCCTGGTACCCTCTGTCTCTCCCTGGACCCTCGTTTCATTTTCTGTTTGTCTGCTGTGAGTCACCACTTTGTTACCAGTAGTTTGGATATTAACCCCTTTGGGCCTTCCCCTTACACTCCCTGTATAGGGGGTGGGTTTACTTGGTTAGCTCGCCCAGCGGGCTCTGGTATCCCGACCCAGAGGGTCCACTCCAGGAAGTGTAATATATGGGGAGTGCATTATACTATATAGAGGCCTATGGAGAGTGCATTATATTATAGAGGTCTATAGGGAGTGCATTATACTATATTGAGGACAATCTGGGCATTATACTATATGGAGGCTATTTAGCGGGCCATCATACAGTGTGGGGATTACAGTGAGGGGGCCATCATACAGTGTGAGAGATAATGTGGGGTCTTTGTACAATGTAGAGGCCATCATACAGTATCGGAGCCATCAAACGGGGCTACTAAGGAGTCAGTATACAGTGAGGGGGAATTATACTGTGTATAAGAGAGCATCATACTGTGTGGAGGGGAGCCGTACGGGGGAGACTCGGGACATTATAGGGCTAGAGGGCTGTTTTACCATTTAGAGGGAGCACAGGAGATGCAGTAATAGTGACACATACAGCAGCAGCGGCTCAGTATTGGGGTATCAGCAGGATGAGAAGTTTCTGCAGGTTGGGAATAGATGGGGACTTTGCTGGAAATGCGAGAAACCAAATGTGTCTTTGCTGTAATCTCTGCAGAAGAAAAATTGTCTTGCCGGTCTGGGCCAGATAGAAAAGACTGGAAAAGTGAACGATTCCATCAGAAAAAACATAAGCTGCAAGTTACTATCTGTAACTGTACTGTAATCTATTACATGTTCTGCAGGACTTGTGTCCACCACTATAGGGTCACCATTTGGCGGTAATATCAATGCTGGCCTTTGTATAGAGATTAATTTCATTAACAGTGCATTTATCTGCTGAGGTTCTACATCCACCAATAGGATGACCTCCTTAGTTGTAATTAGGGTTACCTGGTTAGGGGCCCACTCAGAAGTTTTGTCCCCCCCAACCCAAAACTTAATTTCTTCAAGGAAATGTACAATTCCGTTTCATTGACATGCTTTCATATTTTTTTTTAACCTATCAGGTGCTTCACAGTAATTAATGCAAAGTGTAATGAAAAAAAATGTAAGAGTTTAATTTATTACACTAAAATATTGATTTTGTTACAAATTTGTCATTTTCACAGGGGGTAATAAGAGACAATGAACCCCACAATTTGTTACACATTTTTTCTGATCATGGAAATATTTTATATGTATTCAAAAACTACTTATTGGTCATACGTCAGGGTGTAGAAGGGAAAAAGTGATATTTGATGCTCAGAGCTCAAATTTGGTTGGAAGAGATGCTGACACTTTTCACACTTGCATAGCGCCTGAGGTGCCTGAGGCGCCAAAATAACAGAGACCCCCAGAAGTGACCCTAGTTTGGAAACTAGACCTTGGGAATTCATCGAGTGGGGTGTTGGACATTTTGAAGCCAGAAGTGCTTCTCAGAACCTGGCTTTGAGCATTGGGATGTGAAAACCAAAATTTCATATTTTATAGTTAAATGTAATTTTAGCCCCAAATTTTCATTTTCATAGAGGGTCGTAAAAGAAAATAGTCCCCACAATTTGTTATACAATTTCTCCCAAACATGGCTGTTATGCCTGGAGGTGCCGCATGTGGTTTGGATACCCACTATGCCGTGGACTAATCAGAGCCTGGAGGGGCATGGCTGAGCGAACACTTGTAACACCCCAGGTGTTGTGAACTCTGTTTTCGGGCTCCCTCTTGTGGTCACTGGTGGTATTGTGTGACTTTGCTTTGGGCTCCCCCTGGTGGCTTTGTTTGTTATCCTGCTGGTCTCTGGCTATCAGCTGGTTCGTTATCCTCTGGGAGGTTCCTATATAGCTCTGTTTTACTTCCACTTGTGGCCGGCTGTCGATGTAATCAGTGCTACTCAGATTCCTTCTGACTACCTTGCTCCCAGTCCATCCAGGATAAGCTAAATTTTGTTTGCTCATTTTTTGATCAGCAGTGTTTATCATGTTTTCTGTTCCAGCTTGCTAAAATGTAATTCCCTCGCTTGCTGGTTGCTCTAGTGGGCTGAGTTTCTCCCCACACACCGTTAGTTGGTGTGTGGGATCTTGAAATCTCAGGATGGATATTTTGTAAGGGTTTTTTATTGATCGCATAGACCCCTGCTCTATTTTCTGCTTTCTAGTACTAGTGGGCCTCTTTTGCTGAATCTGATTTCATCCCTATGTATGTGCCTTCTTCTTACTTCACCGTTAATATTTGTTGGGGGCTTCTATATCTTTGGGGATTATTTCTCTGGAGGCAAGCGAGGTCTTTCTTTCTCTTTAGGGGTAGCTAGTTCCTCAGGCTGGCTCGAGACGTCTAAGAATTTTTTAGGCACGTTCACCGGCTACCTCTAGTTGTTTTGGATAGGTTCAGATTTGCGATCAGTCCAGTTACCATCTCCCTAGAGCTCGTCCTTAGTTTATCACTTGCTTATCTATTTGTGATCCTCCGCCACTAGGGATCATAACACCCAGGTAACCGGTTGTTACAGTGATATTGCCTTCCCTTCGGGGAGGGTAATATCATGCTTGGAGGCAAGGAAGATTCCCTTTACCAGGGATGCTACTGTGCAAGCTCCGCTGGCAGCACCATTTTGTTGAAGGAAATTTTTTTTAACTGCGGCAAAATGGCAATGCCGCTTGTGCAGTACCATCTATCTGTGCCTTTTTGCTACAGCCGAAATTTTTTTTCCTCCAACAAAATGGCGGCGGCACATGTGCACTTGTCGATAGATACTATGCCGCCATTTTGCTGCAGCAAAAAAAATTTCCTCCAAAAAATGGCGCCGCCAGTGGCACTTGCGCAGTGGCATTTATTGGTAAGCGATAGATGCTACTGTGCATGTGCTGCTGCCATTTTGCTGAAGTTAATTTTTTTTTCTCTGCCAACAGTATTCTATGCAATATTTGAAAAACAGGGGGCAGGTCACTGAGGGATCAGTCATCTGTCATAAGCCATCAGAATGAATACCTAAGCAGAGCACGACCCTCCAGAGCCCTGCCCGAAGCATGAGAATCTCATTAAGGCCGGGGTCACACTTACGAGTGAAATGCCCAGCACAGCCTCCGGCACTCGGGAACGGAGTGTGAGGCTGCATGCATTTCTATGCAGCTGAACGCTCAGTTCCCGAGTGCCGGCGGCAGTGCCGGGTATAGATGCGAGAGACTTGTGCGAGTTTCTCGCATTTCACTCGCAAGTGTGACCCCGGCCTAACTGAAATCTACAAATAAAGATTAAACAGCAACCACAAGACAGATTTCATCAACAAAGGTGTCAGTATAATGGTGCCGACCTACAGGGCCGGACTGGGACTAAAATTCAGCCCTGGCATTTGAAGTTACACAGGCCCACTTGTCACATGGTGACTGTATAATATCTTTGTACACTTGTAGGTTACAAGAAGTGAGGGGAGTGTAACAAGACTATATAACAGCTGTATCCAGCATTACAGCTCGGTCCTATTTATTGCTTTTAGTTGCAGTACCATGAAAAGCCGCTACTTTACCTACATAACTGGATCTCGTAGATAATGAAGGGATTGAGACGACCAAAGCCTATGGAACCTCATTCTGATGCTCCATAAACGTAGCCTACAGCCACCTGCGCAGCACGAGACCCGGTGACTCTGAAGAGCGGTGACATCAGTAATGATGGGAGAGGCAGCGACAGCAGACGCGCTCTCCTCCATTATTGCATTCAACTGAACCGGAGTCATAGACGCTGGTATAGTTGAATGCGGCAACGCTGGCGGGGGTGAGTCGGCAGTGGGAGGGTGAGTCGGCGCTGGCGAGTGGCCCACGACTGCCACTGGCCCTTCTGGCATTTGCCAGAAATGCCCGATGGCCAGTCCGGCCCTGCCGACCTGACACTGTCTGTAGGTTACTGTGCACAATGCAGGTTATTGTGCACAATGCTGCTGACAGGTTCCCTTTAACCTCTTAACATCTTGACATTTTTATTTGTTTTTCATTGTCAGATTCCAAAAGTTAACAGTTTAAATTTGCTACTGTGTTATGCATATATTGAGCTGATTAGCTTTTATAATCTTTGTTTTTGTTGACAGGCAAAAAATAGCCACAATCCTGCAATTTTGGGGGTTTGTTACTTAGATTTCAGTTCTACAGTGTTCAACGCATGGTGTGAATGACAAGTTACTTCCAGTTACAGGTGGCGCTATAGAGTTAAGTCCTCTTTTTCTCAGAAGAGGCAATTTGCAAGTTAAATTCACAAAATTAAGGCCGTATCAAAGTAACCTAATAAAACATTTAAAAAAAAAAAGATTGTTTTTTGCCTCCATATTGTGAGAGTTATTAACATTTTTGAAAGAGCTGAAATTTTATTATTTTCTGCCATTCTACCATGTTTTACAATATTTATTATGTGAGGTAAGAAGCATGATTACTTTACAGCAGAGACGTAAGAGACACAGCTATACAAATTATGTGCCCCGTTTTTAAATTAAAACGATTTGCATAGAGACAATGGGATTTGGGGTAGTTTTTAATTTAAATATTTTTAAATATATTTTGAGACTTTACTGATTGAGTCTGATCACTCATGTCAAACACTACACTACATACAATGGTTTGCCAAAGAATTCACTTCCTTTGGAATTTATGAGGGTTTGCATCAGTTCATGTAAAGAACATGCCTACAACTGTGAGCATTTGATTTTCTTTTTATTGTGTACCAAACAAATAGGACAAAATAACTGAAAACTTTAGTGTGCATAACTATTCACCCCCTTAATGTCAGTACTTTGTAGAATCTACTTTTGCCGCAATTACAGCTGCAATTCACTTTGGATAAGTCTGTATGAACTTTCCACAGCTCTGCTACCTACAGATTACATGTAGAGCTCTGCTACCTACAGATTACACGTAAAGCTCTGCTACCTACAGATTACATGTAGCGCTCCACTACCTACAGATTACATGTAGCTTTCCACTACCTACAGAGTACACGTAGAGCTCTGCTAGATACAGATTACACGTAGAGCTCTGCTAGCTATAGATTACATGTAGAGGTCCACTACCTACAGATTACATGTAGAGCTCCACTACCTACAGATTACACGTAGAGCTCTGCTAGATACAGATTGCACCCAGAGATCCACTGCCTACAGATTACATGGAGAGCTCCACTACCTACAGATTACATGTAGAGCTCCGCTACCTACAGATTACATGTAGAGCTGCACTACCTACAGATTACACGTAGGTAGAGCTCTGCTAGATACAGATTACATATAGAGCTCTGCTAGCTATAGATTACATGTAGAGCTCCACTACCTACAGATTACACGTAGAGATCTGCTAGATACAGATTACACGCAGAGCTCCACTACCTACTGTTGTGTTTGAAACTGTTAAACTGTAAAGCGCTGCGGAATATGTTGGCGCTATATAAATAAAGATGATTATTATTATTATTACCTACAGATTACATGTAAAGCTCCACTACCTACAGATTACATGTAGAGCTCCACTACCTACAGATTACATGTAGAGCTCCTCTACCTACAGATTACATGTAGAGCTCCGCTACCTACAGATTACATGTAGAGCTCCACTACCTACAGATTACACGTAGGTAGAGCTCTGCTAGATACAGATTACATATAGAGCTCTGCTAGCTATAGATTACATGTAGAGCTCCACTACCTACAGATTACATGTAGAGCTCCGCTACCTACAGATTACATGTAGACAGGGCTGCCACTAGAAATTTCGGGGCCCCATACTGGCAAAATTTTCGGGGCCCCCTTGAGACTCCACCCAGGCTCTACCCCAGCCCCGCCTCCACGCTCCACCCCTTGAACTGGCCACAGTCCCACGGCTCTCTCTTGGAAAATCTCCACTTCTCACCTATCAAACATTGACAGTTCCCATCACCAGATCACACATAAAGTCGGCAGCTTTTGTTTTGGCCAAAAGATTTTTTAAGCCACCAAAATGACAAGGTAGACACTTTTGGCCAGGCCCTACTCTACTGTAACCTATTAAATATTTGTTAAAATATGCAATACAATTTAGGTATATTTTTATTTATTTTTCAATTTTTAAAATGACCTATAATACCACATACAAGTAACAAATACCACAGCACCATGACCAGACACCATATTACCACCACAGTGACCGAATAATATCAAATACAAGGAACAAATACCACAACACCATGACCAGACCACATATTACCACCACATAGTGACTGAATACTACAATACTGATCAGTAAAAAAAACACCCCACAATACTATCACCATCAGTGCCAGTATTCACAGGAGATCTGTACTTAGTATGCAGTGTCTGTGTACAGGTAATACAGTGATCACCGGTGACATTATACACAGGAGCTCTGTATATAGTGTACAGTGTAGTGTCAGTGTATAGGTAACACTGACTCACCAGTGACGTCTCTAAGTGAAGTCCTTCATCTTTCATCCAGAACAGATCGCCATCACTTCATCCAGCCAGGACTCGTTTCTGCAGAGAATAACACAGTTATCTCGAGTTCCGCTTGCAGAACACATTACTTAATTTTCCCAACTTCTACATTACACCACATGAAGAAGGCAACATAGTATCACTCTACACAGTAACAGGACCGCCCCCCATTTAAAACAGTATACTCAAAAAATAAAATAAATAAATCACTGCAGTAATAATATCCCTTAATTAGCCCCTATGGTAATAATATTCGCCATCCTAGCCCCCGTGTGTCTCATTCCTGGCATCAGCCATATGTTCTCGCATCCTGCCCTAATGAGTATCCATTCTGCCCCATATGATCTCCCCATCCTGCCCCATCTGTCTCCAATCCTGCCCCCAGTGTCTCCAATCATGCCTGTATCACCATTCTGACCCATCTCCAATCATGCCCCCATGTCTGCAATCATGTCCCCTGTGTCTCCATTCTGCCCCATCTGTTTCCAATCCTGCCCCATCTGTTTCCAATCCTGCCCCATCTGTCTCCAGTCATGCCCCAGTGTCTCCAGTCATACCGCCATGTTTTTCATCCTGCCCCCTGTGTCTCCAATCATGCCCCGTATCTCCATTCTGCCCCTATGTCCAGCTTTCTGCCCCAATGTTCAGCTTTCTGTACCAGTGTCCAGCATACTGCCCCCGTGTCCAGCATACTGCCCCTGTGTCCAGCATACTGCCTCCGTGTCCAGCAAACTGCCCCGTGTCCAGCATACTGCCCCCGTGTCCAGCAAACTGCCCCCGTGTCCAGCAAACTGCCCCCGTGTCCAGCATTCTGCCCCTGTGTCCAGCATCTCCTCTGCCCCTGTGTCCAGCTTTCTGCCCCGTGTCCAGAATTCTGCCCCCGTGTCCAGCATCTCCTCTGCCCCTGTGTCCAGGTTTCTGCCCCTTTGTCCAGCATTATGCCCGTGTCCAGCATCTCCTCTGCCCCTGTGTCCAGCTTTCTGCCCCTTTGTCCAGCATTCTGCCCCTGTGTCCAGCATCTCCTCTGCCCGTGTCCAGCTTTCTGCCCCTTTGTCCAGCATTTTGCCCCTGTGTCCAGCATCTCCTCTGCCCAGCTTTCTGCCCCTTTGTCCAGCATTCTGCCCCTGTGTCCAGCATCTCCTCTGCCCCAGCGTGTCCAGCATTCTGCCCCTGTGTCCAGCATCTCCTCTGCCCCTGTGTCCAGCTTTCTGCCCCTGTGTCCAGCTTTCTGCCCCCGTGTCCAGCATTCTGCCCCCGTGTCCAGCATTCTGCCCGTGTCCAGCATGTCCTCTGCCCCTGTGTCCAGCTTTCTGCCCCTTTGTCCAGCATTCTGCCCCTGTGTCCAGCATCTCCTCTGCCTGTCTCCAGCTTTTTGCCCCTTTGTCCAGCATTTTGCCCCTGTGTCCAGCATCTCCTCTGCCCAGCTTTCTGCCCCTTTGTCCAGCATTCTGCCCCTGTGTCCAGCATCTCCTCTGCCCCAGCGTGTCCAGCATTCTGCCCCCGTGTCCAGCATACTGCCCCGGGCCCCCTCCTCCCCCCCCCCCGGATCGCCGCTACCAAAAAAAAAATAAAAAATACTTCTTACCTGGCCGTGTGCTCCTGCGGCGGGCGAAGCTCATTTTCTCCACGCAGGTGAAGGACACACTCGCCGGCGGCTGACGATGACGACTGCGCACTGCGGCCGCTCAAGTCTGCTGCCAGCCTCCGACTGGCTGGCGGCGGCTGTTAACTATTGACGTGCGGGCATGGGCCCGCATGTCAATAGTGTGCCGCAGCGCCTGCAGGGGGGCCCAGTGAGCAGATTAGACGGGCCCGATGCGGGCCCCCTCTGCCCACCGGGCCCCATACGCCAGTCATGGCTGTAATGCCCTGATGACGGCCCTGCATGTAGAGCTCCGCTAGCTATAGATTACATGTAGAGCTCTGCTAGCTATAGATTACATGTAGAGCTCCACTACCTACAGATTTCATGTAGTGTTTAACTATCTACATATTACACATAGAGCTCCACTACCTACAGATCACACGTAGAACTCTGCTAGCTATAGCAGTATTCACCCCTCTTGACATTTTTTGTTTTGCTACCTCCCAATCCACAATTTTTGGAGGGTTTGCATAAGTACATGTGAAGAACATGTCTACAACTTTGAACATTTGATTTTCTTTTTATTGTGAAGCAAACAGCAAATAGGATAAAATAACAGTAAACGTCAGTGTGTATAACTATTCCTCCCCTAAAGTCAGTACTTTGTAGAGCCTCCTTTTGTAGCAATTACAGCTGCAAATCGCTTTTGATAAGTCTCTATGAGCTTTCTACTTCTTGCCACTGGGATTTTTGACCATTCCTGCTTCAAGTTAGATGGTTTCCTCTGGTGAACAGCAACCTTCAAGTCTCAACCACAGATTGTCAATTGCATTAAAGCCTGGGCTTTGACTAGGCCACTGCAAAACATTTACACATTTCCCCTTAAACCACTCGAGTGTTGCCTTAGCATTATACTTCTATGACTGATGAAGAGACCTGAGTAATCTCGAAAGCTTGCAGTTTGTTACCATCTTTTCAGTTAGCCATTAAAAGGTATCAACCACTGAGGACGCTCAATTCTAAATATTTTTCACTATACTTCGAGTCATTGTGTTATTGGAAGGTAAAACTCCATCCTAGTCTCACATCATTGACAGACTGAAACAGGTTTTGCTCAAGAACACCCCTGCATTTCACATCCATCTTCCCCTCAATTCTGACCATTTTCTCTGTCCCTGCTGCAGAAAAACAATCCCACAAGCATGATGCTGCCATCACTATGTTTCACTGCGCGCGATGGTGTTCTTGGAGTGATGAGCTGTGTTGGTTTGGCGCCAGATACAGCATTTACCTTGGTGGCCAAAAAGTTCAATTGTTGTCTCATCTAACCACAGCATCTTAATTCATACATTTGGGGAGTCTCCCACATATCTTTGGCAAACTCTAAGACCTTTGGTCTCTGTGCAGCCCCTGTGATTAATGCCCTCCTTGCCTGGACTGAGAGTTTTTGTAGACGGGCTTCTCTTGACAGGTTTGTTGTGGTACCATATTCTTTCCATTTGATGATAATGGATTTGATGGTGCTCTGGGGATCATTAGATATTGGCATATATTCTTGCACCTGTACTTCTCAACAACTTTATCCCTGACTTGTTTGGAGATTTCCTTGGTCTTCATGGTGTTGTTTGGTTAGTGGTGCCTCTAGCATAATGGTGGTATCGGCTCCGTGGCATTTCAGAAAAGGTGTGTATATACTGACAGACCATGGACACTTAGATTGTGCACAGGTGGACTTCCTCTGATTAAGCATGTGACTTATGAAGGTAATTGCTTGCACCAGATATTTTTAGGGGCTACATTGCAAAAGTGTATATATATTTACAAAAATATTTAAAAACAGGTTGCAATTTAACAAAATAGGTAAAATGTAAATGGGGATGAATACTTTTGCAAACCACCATAAGCATTTGAGTGTATTGTGCCTGACAGAATTAGGCTACATTCACACTTCTATTTTGTATTTTACATCTGTGAGAAACATATTTTTTTTGTTCGGTATCCTTTTTTTTAATTTTTACTGAAGCGGATACTTTTGTTTTTAAACCAAGAAATTACAGTAAAGGGAAGGTCACAATTGCTCAGATGCTATTCTGTTAGATTTCTCTGCTTTGTAGCCATGTGTTTGGGTGCTTCATTGTCTTGCAATCATGTGCTCCAAACCCCGTGATCACGTTTTATTCGCTTGGCTCATCTCTCTGAGATTGGGCCAGCAATCGGAGATGCTGGAGAAAGATGTGAGGATGAAGAGGAGGAGGTTTTGGCTCCATCCTATTGTCTTTCAATCTGCCTGCAAAGGATACTTTCATATGCTCCATCAGGATCTTCGCCAGAATTTCATTCTTTCTGTTGTATGTCTATCCTGATCGTTGATATTCCTTTGGAGGAGCTTTGTCCCGGACTTAACTTCAAGGACACACACATGCAGCATTTTATTTCTCCATTGTCACAGTGAGGTGAAAAACTCTTCTGACACAATCCTTCCAAGCAGAGGGGAAGCTAGGGTTTCAGCTGGGGGGGGGATCAGAGTCCACCCCTAATCAGGTAATTCTGACTACAGCTATGTGGTGCACCCTAATTGTGAGTAAAAGGAGACCATCAGCAGATGACTGCACTATGACTGAAAATACATCTTATATACAAAAACGAACACTGATATTACTATATGGAGACCATATTGTGGTGAATACCAGTCCTGCACACCATATGAGAGATCACAGCACAGTTATAGGTGGTGACTGACAGCCAGGGCCAGACTGGGACTAAAATTCAGCCCTGGCATTTGTAGTTACACAGGCCCACTTGTCACATGATGACTGTATAACATCTTTGTACACTTGTAGGTTACAAGAAGTGAGGGGAGTGTAACACGACTATATAACATATAATCACAGCTGTATCCAGCATTACAGCTCAGTCCTATTTATTGCTTTTAGTTGCAGCAGCAAGAAAAGCCGCTACTTTACCTACATAACTGGATCTCGTAGATAATGAAGGCATGAGACAACCAAAGGCTATGGAACCTCATTCTGATGCTCCATAAACGCTGCCTACAGCCACTTTTGGTTCCACTGCGCAGCACGAGACCCGGTGCTAGTGCCCTCCACAATTTGTCCCTAAAAAGTAATAATACCCCATATGCAACTTTGATGGTCACAATACTGAGTGCCCCTATAACAAAAATGCTTCTTAAGTGTCCACTTAACATTTAATAATGTCCCCTGAGTTGCCCCCATGTACAGAAACAATGGCCCCAGTATCACAGAGGTCTTGGATTTTAAGTTGACACTCCAGCTGTGAAATAAAAAAAAAAATGCTGAAGTGGCACTTTAAAGAGAATCTGTCACCCTCGGGACATATATGACCTACTAATATAGGACTTCTGATGAAGGAACAACGAAACATGCATTGGGGCGACGGGATTCATACAGACTGACTTTACCACGCTGTAAGTATTCTCTACACTTTTCCTTTAATTTTCCTACCCATGTAATATTACTTTACTTTCTTAAAGTGAACCTGTCACCAGTTTTGGCCGATAAGAGATACAGTCATCACCTTTCAGAGAAGAAAAATAACTTATTTTACTCTCCTGCGGGTGGGTCCGAGGGGTGCCACTCTTACTGGTCTGGCGCCTCACTTCTTCCTACGAATCCTCGCCCCCCTGCTTGCTTTGTGTGGATGACGAATCCCTTTGTCATCCACACAGTCTCCTTGGCACAGCGCTCCTGCGCAGGTGTACTTCTCTACCCTGTTGAGGGCAGAACAAAGTCCTGCAGTGCGCATACGCTGGGGCTGTTTGATCTATCCTGGCACCAGCACACTGTAGTACTTTGCTCTGCCCTCAACAGGGCACAGAAGTATGCCTGCGCAGGAGCACGGTGCGAGGAGACGCGACATCCACATGAAGCAAGCAGGAGGGCAGCATCACAAGAAGAAGGGAGGCGCCGGACAGCCCCACAGGTGCGTATATTCTTCTCTTCCAGGTCGGGTTGGGGGGCAGATATACAGAATTATAGAATGCTGTACATCAGCCCTGAAAGGTGGCGGCTCTTATCGGCCAAACCTGGGGACAGGTCCTCTATAAGTCATAGCAGACCAAGTGTTTTTTATTTCCCACTAGATGGTAGCCCGATTCTAACGCATCGGGTATTCTACAATATGTATGTAGTTTATTTATGAAGATTTTAGAATAATACATTGAATACACAGGATTCGGCCGGCCGCGACCGATTAGCGAAGCGTGGTTCAAATCCTGCGCCAATTCGCAGCCGGACTGCGCCTGTCGCTGATTGTTCGTGGCCGGCCATGTAGTATATAACAGGCCATGTAGTATATAACAGGCCATGTAGTATATTGCACAGCCACGGAGTATATAGCACAGCCCACGGAGTATATAGCACAGCCACATAGTATATAACACAGCCACGTAGTATATAGCACAGCCCACGGAGTGTATAACAGCCCACATAGCATATAACAGCCCACGTAGCATATAACACAGCTCACGTAGTATTTAACAGCCCACACACACAATATATAACACAGCCCACGTAGTGTATAACACAGCCCATGTAGTTAATAACACATCCCACGTAGTGTATAACACAGGCCACATAGTGGCACAGGCCACGTAGTGTATAGCACAGCCCACGTAGTATATTGCACAGCCCACATAGTATATTGCAGTCCACGTAGTATATTGCACAGCCCACGCAGTACATTGTGCAGCCCATGTAGTACATTGCACAGCCCACGTGGTATATTGTACAGCCCATGTATTATATTGAAATACACAAAAAGTAGCCGCACTCAAGTCTTGGAGATGTGGAGAATTTTCTTTGTTTTTATTCAAGTGTACAGGCACCACCAAGTGATTTTACAAACTGCACCACCAATAAGACGGACATCTTACTCCTGAAGTCTACTGTGAGCTGTCCTTGGGGACTCTCTTCCTATCTTCCTTTCCTCCTAAACCACTCCTCTTACTCAAGTGAGGTTTGAAAAAGACCGCGTCAGGTCGAAACGTTCCTCCGTATGGTCCGCAACCACTTGTTGTTTCTGTAAAATCACTTGGTGCCTGTACACTTGAATAAAAACAAAGAAAATTCTCCACATCTCCAAGACTTGAGTGCGGCTACTTTTTGTGTATTTGACTTTGGATGTCTAGCCAGCACCTTCCTCATTGAACTCTACAGTGTGCCCATTATATTCTTTTCCGGATACATGTATTATATTGCACAGCCCACGTATTATATTGCACAGCCCACGTAGTATATTGCACAGCCCACGTAGTATTTTGCACAGCCCACGTAGTATTTTGCACAGCCCACACAGTACATTGCACAACCCACGTAGTATATTGCACAGCCCACGTAGTATATTGCACAGCCCACGTAGTATATAGCAGCCCACGTATTATATTGCACAGCCCACGTATTATATTGCACAGCCCACATATTATATTGCAGCCCACGTAGTATATTGCACAGCCCACATATATTGCACAGCCCACGTAGTATATAGCACAGCCCACGCAGTATATAGCAATGTGGGCATCATATCCCTGTTAAAAAAAGAATTAAAATAAAAAATAGTTATATACTCACGTTCCGTTGGCCCCGCATCCAGGCGAAGCGGTTACCGACGCTCCGGTGACCGCTCCATGTATTGCGGTCTCGCGAGACCGCTACGTCATCATCTCGCGAGACCGCAATGCATGGAGCGGTCACCGGAGCGTCGCGAGAAGCGGGGAAGGCCTGTTCCTGATCCGAGGGGCCGACGGACGGTGAGTATATAACGATTTTTTTTTTTTAATTATTATTTTTAACATTAGATCTTTTAACTATTGATGCCGCATAGGCAGCATCAATAGTTAAAAGTTGGTCACACAGGGTTAATAGCAGCGGTAGCGGAGTGCATTACACCGCGGCATAACGTGGTCCGTTACCGCTGCCATTAACCCTGTGTGAGCGCTGACTGGAGGGGATTATAGAGCGGCCACTGACTGCGGGGAGGAAGGAGCGGCCATGTTGGCGCTGGACTGTGCCCGTCGCTGATTGGTCGTGGGCGTTTTGCCACGACCAATCAGCGACTTGGATTTCCATGACAGAGGCCGCGACCAATGAATATCCGTGACAGACAGACAGAAGGACAGACAGACGGAAGTGACCCTTAGACAATTATATAGTAGATGGGCCACACCATTGCTTGTCTGCATTCAGCCTCTCTGATGTGAAAGCCTGGAAGTTTGGTGTTATTCTGCACTGTTATTTCAGCTTTTTCTATGGAGAGTGTACCTTTTGTACAGTATTTGCTTTATGCACTTTGTATGATTGAGTCATTGTAATATCTGCCCAAAAAAGTAGTGTATATTTATGCACTTTATCCAGTCTGTTTGTTCCCCCCATTTAGCTTAGCAGCCTCTGTATTTTAACCACTACTTTTAATATATGTCTAATAAAACCTAATATTTTAGGATTACACTCCATTAGCACGCAATGAAGTGCATATAATCTCCCAACAAAACAATATAATGACCAGCCCCCCAGTACCCTGTCGCCCCTCCCCACCTCAGCCCTCACAATACTCTCATCCTCTCCCACTCGCCACCCAGTGCCCTGTCCCCCTCCCACAAAATACTCCATCCTCTCTTTCACCCGCCAGTGCCCTGTCCCCCTTCCCCCACAATACCCCCATCCTCTCACATACACCCCCCAGTGCCCTGTCCCCCTCACTTCAGCTCCCACAATACCCTCATCCTCTCGCATTCACTCCACAGTGACCATGACATGCCTTCATGTAATAAATCTAATACATTCCATCCCCACTTACCGATGAAGTTTGCAGGCAGTGAGGCAGGACCAGGAAGTGTCAGAGTGGGCACTAGGACCCAGAGTGCCTGAGCCAATCCCAGTGTGCACAAAACTGCAGCCTGACAGAAGCTCCTCAGGTCAGTTAGGCTTCTTTCACACTTCAGTTGTGTGGCGTCAGTTGGGTCCGACATCGTGGCGGATCGACGGATCCGTCAAATTTCATGCAAAAACGGTTCTAACGGATCCGTTTTTTTAACGGATCAGCTGCCCTAATCCGTTAAAAAAACGGATCCGTTAGAACCGTTGCGAACGTTTTTACATCCGTTGCAACCGTTTTTTGACGGATCCGTTTTTTAAAAGGGGAGGATTTCAATGTGATTGGCTACTGGAAACTTCTGGAAAACTATATATAGCGTGTATTTACACCACATCTTTGAAAGGTTGTAGAGAAAGTGGCAGAAATGGAAGGAGTCCTGGCGAACATTGCAAAGATCTATGCAGATTTTACTTTTGAGGCAAATCAGTTGGCAGTCAGCGTTCGAGAGAGGGAGGAACGAAGACTGCGAATCCTACGGCAGCGGCGTAAGAGAAGGCTGTGGATCCATCCCATCACAGCACAACGTATGACCCGTGGTGTTTATTCCACGCTTTACATGGAACTAAGGGAAAACCCTCAAAAGTTCTTCAATTATGTGAGGATGAGAGCTGAAAATTTTGCATTTTTATTGGGCTATGTGGAAGACTGTATACGGAGACGAGACACCCAGATGCGATTCTCAATATCACCAGCAGAGCGTCTCATGGTGACTATTCGGTAAGTCATTTTTTTATTAAATGATTCTCATTCATCAGACTTATAACTGTGTTGGTTTTTTTTGTATTTTTTTTATAAAGTATTGTCTTTTCTTTTTGTTAACAGATTCCTTGCAACTGGAGAGTCCTTCTCATCCCTCCATTTTCAATTTCGACTTGGGATATCCACCATCTCGGGGATCATCAGAGATACCTGCCGGGCATTGTGGGAGTGCCTACAAGTGGAATACATCCCAGAGCCATCACAGGAGAGGTGGCTGGAGATCGCCCAAATTTTTCATCAGATTTGCCAGTTTCCAAATTGTGTTGGAGCAGTTGATGGAAAGCACATAAGGATCGTCAAACCTTCAGGCTCTGGGTCACAGTTTTATAACTATAAGAAGTATTTCTCTATTGTGTTGATGGCCATAGCTGACGCACAATGCAAGTTCATCGCTGTGGATATAGGTGCGTATGGACGTGCAAATGATTCACAAATCTTTAAAAATTCACCAATGGGGCGCCGTTTATATGGAGAGACATTTGATTTTCCGCCCCCTAGACCTCTCCCTGGAACCACCGGTCCACCGTTACCATTTGTTTGTGTTGGAGATGATGCCTTCCAGCTTTCCCCACATTTGCTTAAACCCTTTGGAAGTAGTGGACTGACCCAGAGGAAGAAAATTTTCAATTACCGTTTAACCAGAGCACGCAGAGTAGTGGAATGTGCCTTTGGCATCCTAACTGCCAAATGGAGAGTGCTACTAACTGCCATTAAACTGCAGACTGAAACTGTCGATGATGTGGTCAAAGCGTGCGTTGTCCTGCATAATTTTGTTCTATCAAAAGAACAAGTTTCCCTGGAGGATAATGTTTCAGAAAGCACCTTACGGGATTACCAAAACCCCACTTTTCGCAGTCCAGTTGCAGTCTGCAGAATGCGGGACAGTTTTGCAGACTACTTCATGTCTCCTGCAGGATCAGTTGACTGGCAGTATGAAATGGTGTAAAAAATTTATTTATTTTTATACTTGTAAAAATACCAATTTTTGTTTGCATACAAAATCTTTTTACTTTAATGCAGCATTGTATGTTTTGCAACGGTACCCTTTAAACACTGTTAATGTTACTATTGCCATAACCTTGGTGACTTAATAAATTAAAAGAAAAAAAAAAAGAAAGACAATAAAAAATTTTTTAAACCAAACAACTGTTTATTTATTGACTTTTACAGATTCTCATAGTTTTGGGTGGAGATAGTAGCGGAGGGGCTGACAGGCGGGCGGACCACGTCGAGAGTGGGGGACAGGACATCACGGGGAGGAACAGAAGTGGAATGGGTGGTGAAAACATGAGGTTGTGTAGAGACTTGAGGTGCAGATGTGGTGTGTGTGAGGTATGAAGGTGTTGCTGGGATTGATAACGGAGAAGTTAAAGGGGAAGAATGGAAGGGGGACGTTAAAAACTGGGAAAGACTAAGGGGGGAAGGAACAAATGACGAAGGAATGGACGGGAGGAGGACGTACAGGAGGAGGACGGATGGGAGGATAGACGGTGGATTGAGAGGGGAAAGGTGTTGACACATGAAGGGTAGGTGGAGGGGCATGGGATATCGCCTGCGCTAGAGCAGTGTGGCAGCCTTGCATCACATGCATCTGCAGGTCAGGAGTTAGATTTTCCATGTGCCTGAGGACCGCCTGAAAAAAAACAGTGCCTTGGTGACTGGTTTGCATCTGATTGCATCCTATCAAGACGACTGCTGAGTTCAAGTATGCTTTTGTTAAGCATATTGTAGCCAGCAGACGTTTGCTCACTCAAAAGCTTGATGGCACTGTGAAAGGATGCATTCAGATGCAAAAAGTCAGGCGCATAGCTCCTTTCCTGACCTCTCTGGCGCTGCCGTCCTGACCACAAAGTTGGTCTAGAAGTTGCGGCAGTGGCAGAGGGGTGGGGTAAAGGGAACTCTAACTCATCACCTGCAGCTTCAAGTGACGAAGTCCGCCCTGCTGCTCCAGCGCTGGTGGATGAGGCTGAGGGATCAAACAAAAGGGTAGGTGCAGAAACAGAGGGGTCGACGTGGTCCCCGGTGGCGGACTCTCGAGGGATCGCTCCAGAGGGCTGCAACTCTGATGCAGGCTCCCGAGTGCTGCAGAAAGTGCTGTTAAAGAAGAAGAAAAAAAATATTAGTATCTTTATATTACAATTGCCCTTACTGCAAAAAAATTGAAGGTTACACATTTTTTCAGTTTGACTGAAAATATGTGGTGTTGAATATTTACCTTCTGCTCAGCAGCGTCGACCGTAGGAACGACAGGGCTCTGGCATGTTTGTATCTGCTCCTGCGTCCTCTAGATCCACTCGGGGCCTGCATCTCCTTATTAAACTCCCTCTTGAAGCGATCCCTGATTGACCGCCACCGCACGATAATCCTGTTACCTGGAAAGAGATAGCAAAAATTGGTTACTATACACCACATTAAATCATGCTAAAATAAGGTTATGAAGTGTGAATACTTACGCGCTAGATCCTGGGCCCCAGCATCGAGTTCCTCCCAGTTATCCATAACAGCACTGCACACTTCCTCCCATAGCCGTCGGGTGATTAACTGGTCAGCATGGCGGCGGTCCGACATGTTCCACAGCGGCTCCCTACTTTGTACTGCTTCGATGAGGGTGTTCACATCGATGCCCTCCTCTTCATCATCTTGTTCGGGAGCACGCTGTGAAGCCTACGAAAAATATAACAATAAAAAGGGAAAGATTACAACACATGAATTTTACATTTTACTACACAACAAAACAAAAAGGAACTTACTCTTCGGCGACCGCCGCGATTATCATTCCGACGACTATGGGAGGTGCTTTGAGGAACTCTATGTCGAGCCCCGGATTGTGAGGACTAATAAAAAAAATTAAAAAAAAAAAAATTAATAATGTTCTTAGATTGAGGCATATGTATTGTGTGTGCTGTCATGAATGTTTGTGTTGGGTGTAGTGCATTGTATGTGAGGATCGGTCTGTTCAAAACTTACACTATGCGCTCCCGCTCCTTGTCTTTCTCCACCCTGTCCGTCTCCTTCTGTAAGCCCCTCTGCTTCATATTCCTGTGAATACAGAACACATAAAGGGTTAAAAACAATGACCATAGTTGTATCACCAAAAAATTTTACAGAACAAAAAAAAAAAAATACAATACCTCAGTTTGCTGCTGATGTGCTGGGGGGCTCTCAGAAGAAGACATTATGGTCTTTGCGTACCTCTTGGTCCCAAGTATCTGTAAGTATACAGACAGTTCTAAGCTACTATACACAAGGATAGATGCAGCTGTAGGATTTAACAGTTACATCTTTTTTAAAAACTTTTACATTTCATCCCACACAAAATGAAATTTTTTTTCTAACCGTCATACTTTATATGGTAGATATGCTTGATGCACAAGCTGCCAAACCCTCTAGCCCTGTTTCCCCACCAAAAAAACCCCCCAAGAACCCTTTAAAGCAACACCAAAACTGAAATTGATATGCGCAATGCGCATGTTGGTAAAAGCCACCTATCAAACCTTATCAAAAATGTTCCTCATTCGAACTTAAAATACCAATTCCAAAAATTGGTAATTATGATTACCCTACAGTTTGTATTTTCTAAAACCGGATAACATATTCTATACACAAGATTTGCATTACACATTTATATATATAACCTTTACTGCATGTTTACCCAATATTACATTTATCTTGCAATGAGACTACTGACAGTTTTGTGTAATTTTTATTACTATTTTTTAAAAAAAATTTTTTTTTTTTAATGGTACAGTAGGAGCTACACTGCTCTTTATTTGAAATACTATAACATTTGGGATAACAACAAAAATGCAGAACACATCACACATCATTTATACACACACACAAAACTCATTTTACACCACAGCTATAAAAAATAACAGCTAATAGTATGAAAAACATATAAACAGGGCAGGCAGGCGCACGCACACAAGCACGCACACAAGCATGCACGCACACAAGCACGCACACAAGCACGCACACAAGCATGCACGCACACAAGCACGCACACAAGCACGCACGCACACAAGCATGCAAGCACGCACGCACGCACACAAGCATGCAAGCACGCACGCACGCACGCACACAAGCACGCACGCACACAAGCATGCACGCACACAAGCACGCACACAAACACGCACGCACACAAGCACGCACGCACGCATGCATGCATGCTGGATGGCAGTACTCACATGGCTGTCTCAGGCAGGGTCTGGCTTGCAGGGCCTCTCTGGCTGGATGGCAGTGCCTGGCTGGCAAAGTCTTGCTGGCAGAGTGTCTCTGGCTTGCAGGGCCTCTCTGGCTGGATGGCAGTGCCTGGCTGGCAAAGTCTTGCTGGCAGAGTGTCTCTGGCTTGCAGGGCCTCTCTGGCTGGATGGCAGTGCCTGGCTGGCAAAGTCTTGCTGGCAGAGGTCTTGCTGGCTGGGTCTGGCTGGGTCTCTCGGGCATGGAAGGGTCTCTCTTGCTGGCTGGTACATTTGGGAATGACCTGTCCTCTTTATATAGTTTTTGGGTTGTCTGGGCAAAGTTGCAACTTTTTGGAGCATGCTCAATCAAAAAAAGCGGATTGAGGCGACGGATCCGCCAAAAAACGGATCGCGACGGATCCGTCGCCCATAGGCACCCATTAAAAAAAAAGGCGGACGCGACGGATCCGCCGCGTTCCGCCTTTTTGCCGGCGACAAAAAACGTTACAAAGTCCGTCAATGTCTAGACAACGTCCGCCAAATATCGACGGATCCGTCGCAAGGCGGATGGAACGGACGACCATCCGCCACAATCCGTCTCTAATGCAAGTCAATGGAAAAATAGCGGATCCGCCCCCAAAAAAAAACGGATCCGCCATTTTACGAAAATGGCGGTTTTTGACTGACGCCGAAAGACTGAAGTGTGAAAGAGGCCTAAGCCTGCACCGTTCACTGCAGGGGGAGACTCTGCAACTGGCCACTGTGTTAGGCTACGTTCACATTTGCGGTCTGCGCCGCAGCGTCGGGCGCCGCACCGTCGCCGCATGCGTCATGCGCCCCTATATTTAACATGGGGGCGCATGGACATGCGTCGCACTTGCGTTTTGCGCCGCATGCGTCCCTGCGGCGCCCGCGTCCGGGCGCAGAGGACGCAGCAAGTTGCATTTTTGCTGCGTCCAAAATCAATGAAAAAAAGGACGCATGCGGCGCAAAACGCAGCGTTGTGCATGCGTTTTGCTGCGTTTTTGTTTGCGTTGTGCGTTGCGGCGCCGACGCTGCGGCGCACAACGCAAGTGTGAACGTAGCCTTACCAGCATGCAGTCTCCGTCTCTGTGTTCTGCCTCATGACTTCCAGTGGACCCCCTCTGCCTTCCAGTAGCTAAGCTACTGCTTCCAAGTCATCATATTTTCATGTTATACTCCTTAAATCTTCTCAATAATAGGAATGTTAAAAACTTTAATGTTACCCTAAAATCTAGCTTTTGATTTATGTCATTGTTGTTTTCTCTTTTTTTAAGGTTCCTGACTACTAGAAATTTCATTGCATTCCTGCACTTTGAAATTCTGCAGGGTTTGTTCGGTCGTCCTGTGAAGCCATCGGGCAGAGACTAATGGTGAGGGTGATACCGATCACATAGCCAAAAATTGACTGCAAATTTCTAAGATTTTTTTAAACTGTCCAGTTTTGAAAAGAATTAAAATGAGAATCATAAAACCTAAAGATTTGTGAATCTTTGAGCAGGTAGCCTAGGATGACCTCCAGCACCAGAATTCACATGTTCATATGGAGCCTGCCTAGAGCTGAAAGGTTAGGATGGTTCCGAAACTGTAGGGTCATATGATGGAGGCCTAAAATGTATGCACTCCTGAGAGATTAACGAGGAAGAGTCATACTCCATCACACTGTAATTTGTACTCAAGTCTATACTCTTGGTGGGAGTTACAAGACACAAGAGAACTTGCCTCTGATCTCATTGAGCACTGGTCGACAGCCATAAAGAGCTCCAGAAGATCATTGATGGTGGGTGGTTGATGCCTCAATGGCATTGAAAATCACAATCTGTGTTCTGCGTTTCAGGCAGTCTTGTGGTATCCAAAAGGGGCTGTCTTCCGCAGATTTGTGGGGGATGATCTGGTGATAGTGAACTTACAGCCACCAGAGTTTGGCTGCTTCTTCTGGAGAGACAGTTGTTTCACTTGAGCTTTGTGTTTCGGGGTTCGGTGTAGTCTCCTCTTCCATCTCCACAGCCATGTTATCAGTTGTATTTGTAAAGATAAATACTGTTCAGATATCAGTTTCTCTCAGAAACAAAACATTTTTGTAAATCTCTTTGAACATAATTGTTATTGTAGCTAAAGTAAACATGACTGAACATTTTGAAAATGTGAAGTAGTGGTATGGTGGTGTAGGTGCCTGTACGAAAAAAAACCCCCTTTTTTGTAATAGAACCAATGTGGCAGTCATGTGAGAAATGGCACATTAGGCAAATAAAATTTGTTGCTAAGCGCATAGACCATGCCAACGATACTACCATAATTTAAAATGTGATAACATGTTTGTTTTAAGATACCATTACAATGTCCAAAATGTTAAAGGAAATCTGTGACCGGGTTTTTGCTACTCCGTCGGATAGTAGCATGATGTAGGGGCAGAGACCCTCTTTCCAGTGATATATCCCTTACTGGGCTCCTTACCATGGTTTCGCTTGTAAACTATTTTATCTGCTGAAGATCTGCCAGTTCTCTGAATGCTGAGCTCTGTATAACCCCACCCACACCACTGATTGGCAGCTTTCTGTGTACACTGTGCATAGGCAGAAAGCTGCCAATCATTGGGGGGCGGGTTATACAGAGCTGATGAACATGGAGTACTATATGGAAGCAGGTTTACTAGTCCTATAGTAATAATCTCTTCTGAGAAAAAACTGTGATTTTATAAAAACTACACCTTACAGCCCAGTAAGTGACACATCGCTGGAATCAGGCTCCCTGTGTCTACCTGATACTGCTCTCGGAATAGGTAGCAAAAACCTAGTGACAGATTCCATTTAGCACTTAAAATTGCCATCAATTAAAAGCAAACCTCAACACACAATACACATGCTGTCACACTGCTACATGGATGGGGATTTAAACATTTACCGTTTGCTGAAAAGGTGAACAGTTCCCTTTTAAAAAGAAAGAAAGGAAACATGGGGAAACCATCGACCAATCAAAACCAGGAGAGGAACAATCAGAGGAAAAGTATAACAGAAACATGTCATCACTTCTGTGTTTTTCACCCTCTCCTGGCTTTGGCTTACAAATAGTGATGAGCAAACGTGCTCGGATAATGTCTGATCCACGCATGCTCCGGTGTTATCCGAATATCTGCGAGTGTTCGTATATTATGTTCGAGTCTCTGAGGCTGCAGGATTTGTGGCTGTTGGACAGACAACACATGTGGTGGTTGCCTGTGTGTTAGGGACAAACATAATATGCGAGCACAACCAGATATTCGGATAACACCGGAGCATGCGTGGATCAGACATTATCCATGCATGTCTGTTCATCACTACTTACAAGTATTGATGTAAAATAATGACTAAATACTGAGCGTGTGAATGTCGCCTAATGGTGTGGAGATAGTTCTCTTGACACAGGCCTAGAATCTGGGTCTTCTGATATTTGTGGATGGACAATTGTACAGTAGAGCTTACTGAACTATTGTGGACGACCAACATTATCCATCTATTCCTGCCGCTCACTGTTTGCCACCGTTTCAGCAGGACAATGCTCCATTCCATAGGGATTGTATAGTTATGAATAGGTTCCAGAAACATGAAATGAGTTTCCCTTACATACTTGGCCTTTATGGAGCGCCCCCACTGCCGCAGGGCCGAGGGGTACCCGGTACCGAGCCTCTGAGTCTCTGTTCTGGGGTTGTCACGGTGGCTAGACCCAGTCCGTGACCCTGCTGAGGGGCGTCCAATGAAAGGTGTGGATGGTGATGATGTTAGGGTGCGGTGCAGGTCGCAGTAAATAACGAGGACACCAAGTTGCAGTCTCTTTACCTCTTTACTGAAGGCTTCAGGATCCTCAGTCCGGAATACGGTTAACCGGGCTGCGTGAGTCCGGCCGGTCCGATGGCACCTCCAGAGTTCCCTTTGCAGGTGGAAATCTGTGCCTACCTTCTAGCGCTTGTGTGTTGTGGTCCTCCCCTGCTGTGCTTACGGGATAGTCCCCACAACTGTTGTGTCTGTTTCTTAAGTTCCCTCACAACTCGATTTTGATGTTCTTCTTCGTCCCCCCAGATGATATGGCTAGGATGCACCCGTATGACGGGTAGGCTCGGAGCTCTTCCGGGACCCTAGTGTCGCCCCTCTCCAACTGTTGCCCCCTATGTCTTCTTAGGTGATTTGAGTGAGACAGCCCGCCTATAACTGACTGTCCTGGCGTAGGTTTGAAGTAAGGCCTGGAGCTCAATACTTCCTCGGCGTTCCGGCCACCGGCTACGCGCCTCAGTAGGATGTTGCCTCGTCTTACAGCACGACTCCTACTGGTGTTTCTCCTTGTTGCGTTGATCTCGTTTCTCACTCAGCACAATAAACCTCGCTTCTTGTCCTTTCTTGGGGTACCGCCGCGATGAAGTGCAGGCGCGGTCCCGTAACGTTCTTTCCTGTTCGCTAGGCCTCTGTCAGGATCCCACCCCTGACAGGGACCCCCCTGAATCTTCCCCTGCAACACCTTCTGCCACAGGATGTTGCCTGGTTCCAACCCAGTCAGCTTCTCTCTAACTTCCTATCTAACCCCCAGTTTTACCAGATTGTGAGGAGTGGCCTAATACATAGCACCCTTAGCTCCCCCTGGAGGCCAGACTGTGAAGTGTATTGGTGTCTGTGATACCTGGTCAGGTGAACTCCTTCAGTGCCATCAGATGTACCATAGCCCCCCTTAGCGGCGGAGCATCAGTACTGCAACGACCAGGACTCTGGGGCGCTGCACTCCCCCCGGTTAAATCCAGTACTCCTGGACTGGGAAGAAATCAACAATACATGTCAGCAAAAAGACATACAATTTTGAAATGCAATAACAATAAGCAAATTTGAACAGAGCTTCCCTTTATGGGAGGTCAGGACACTTGAACGTTACAAACATGGTTAAATACTTTAAATAACATACTATAAATAACTTTTCTTACCCAACCGGGTATTCTACTAAGTGCATTTTTTTTTTAACAATAATTTAACATTGCCTTTAAGGACGTACACGCTGAATCCACTAAAGACCTTCTTATAAAACACTATAAGGCTAATCAACTTTTTCTTCACTTTCCATCCTTACATCTGCAGGACCGCCTGTCTATCTGCCCCAGGCCTACTGCCTCTCGTTCTGTTGCAGGACCGCCCCTTTCCGCCCGGGCCTACTGCCTCTCTGCTACTATACACAGTATAGAACTTATCAACCTTCTCTCAGTTCAAGACCACTGAGCCATCTCGGTATGGCTCCTAGGAGGACTCACCGACTAACCCCATACGGGTTCACTTCCTGTCCTCATTCTTCTAGCAACATCATTAAACATTTTTCACAATTAACTAGCTCACTACATATAACTTTTATATGTAAGCATTATTAGTACTTCCTTTTAAAGCATCATCATTCTTTAAGTGCTATTGATGAACGTTCCCTTTAAGAGGGGACCAAGTCTCTATCAGGTAGTGCAACTTCTCAAGCTGCAAGTCCGTATGCAGCAAGGACTCCGATACTGCTTCCAGGAACAGTTTCTTTGCAAAGAGTCCTTTTCTTTGTAAAACCAGTAGAGAGCACCTTTAAGAAGGTGCAAACTATTTACAATGAGTTTGTAATCATGCAGTGTTCATGATCCAGCAGTTCATTTCAACAATGATAAGACGAGAAACAAAAGCAAAAGAAGGGATCCCGGGTAAACAAAGGGATCCCTTTAAGAGTTAACCCTAGACGGGTTGTAGCAGCAAGAGAACACATAGAAAGACAAACAGTTAACTATTTACATCCTTGTCGAACATTAGGGCTTCATAGTATATTGCAAGACATCAGCCGGTAGTGGACATCTCCTGACCGTGACGGCTTCGGTCCCTGGTCTCCGGCTGATGCGGTATCAGTATCGGTGGTTGGTCTCTCAGGTGCAATCAGGTCACCCGGTGTCTGGATTCGAAGGCTAACCCTAGCTGCGAGCTCAGGAGCCACAACAAGGCGTACTGTTGTGAATTAGACTTTTTGGCTCCCCCTTGTGGTTACTAGTGATATGACTCTGGGATTGTCTTTCCTCAGTTTGGCACCCACCTGGGTCGTTAGTCCAGGGGTGTTGCTATATAAACTTCCTGGATCCTTAGTCCAGTGCCTGGCATCGTTGTAATCAGATCCTTTCTGTTTGCTCCTGTCTGCTGCTCCTTGTTCGTGCAAAATTAAGCTAAGTCCTGCTTCTTTGTTTTTTGGTTATTTGCTTGCTCTTATTTTTGTCCAGCTTGTACTAAATGTGATTCCTGACTTTGCTGGAAGCTCTAGGGGGCTGGTGTTCTCCCCCCGGGCCGTTAGACGGTTCGGGGGTTCTTGAATATCCAGCGTGGATATTTTGATAGGGTTTTTGCTGACCATATAAGTCATCTTACTATATTCTGCTATTAGCTAGTGGGCCTCTCTTTGCTAAATACCTAGCTCATTCTTACGTTTGTCTTTTCCTCTTACCTCACCGTTATTATTTGTTGGGGGCTTGTATCCAACTTTTGGGGTCTTTCCTCTGGAGGCAAGAAAGGTCTTTCTTTTCCCTTCTAGGGTTAGTTAGTTCTCCGGCTGGCGCGAGACGTCTAGAACCAACGTAGGCACGTTCCCCGGCTGCTGCTATTTGTGGTGCTAGGATTAGATATATGGTCAGCTCAGTTACCACTGCCCTATGAGCTGGTTTTTTGTGTTTGCAGACTTAGTAATTATTTCTGAGACCCTCTGCCATTGGGGTCATAACAGTATGCCAGGCCAACATTGAATGTTTAATGCATTGCAGAAGTGGGATAATAAGAAAGGAAATTCTGAGTTTTTTTTTTTTTTTTTCCCTCTCTTCCTCCCCTTTACCTCTGAGTGGCTTGTGCTTGCTGCAGACATGAATTTCCAGACCTTGATTACAAGTGTAGACCAGCTTGCTGCTCGTGTGCAGGGCATACAAGATTTTGTTACCAGTAGTCCAATGTCTGAACCTAAAATACCTATTCCTGAACTGGTTTCTGGAGACCGATTTAAGTTTAGGAATTTCAGGAATAATTGTAAATTGTTTCTATCTCTGAGACCCCGTTCATCTGGGGATTCAGCTCAGCAAGTTAGAATTGTTATCTCTTTTTTATGGGGCGACCCTCAGGATTGGGCTTTCTCGCTAGCGCCAGGAGATCCGGCATTGGCAAATATTGATGCGTTTTTTCTGGCGCTTGGATTGCTTTACGAGGAACCCAATCTTGAAGTTCAGGCAGAAAAAGCCTTGCTGGCTATTTCTCAGGGCCAGGATGAAGCTGAAGTGTATTGCCAAAAATTTCCCAAATGGTCCGTGCTTACTCAGTGGAATGAGTGTGCTCTGGCCGCAAATTTCAGAAATGGCCTTTCTGAAGCCATTAAGAATGTGATGGTGGGTTTCCCCATTCCTACAAGTCTGAATGATTCCATGGCGCTGGCTATTCAAATTGACCGGCGTTTGCGGGAGCGCAAAACCGCTAATCCTCTGGTGGTGTTGTCTGAACAAACACCTGATTTAATGCAATGTGATAGAATTCAGACTAGAAATGAGCGGAAAAATCATAGACGTCAGAATGGGTTGTGTTTTTACTGTGGTGATTCTACACATGTTATATCAGCATGCTCTAAACGCATAACAAGGGTTGTTAGTCCTGTCGCCATTGGTAATTTGCAACCTAAATTTATTTTGTCTGTGACTTTAATTTGCTCATTGTCTTCTTACCCTGTTATGGTGTTTGTGGATTCAGGTGCTGCCCTGAGTCTTATGGATCTGTCATTTGCCAAGCGCTGTGGTTTTGTTCTTGAACCGTTGGTAAATCCTATTCCTCTTAGAGGTATTGATACTACGCCATTGGCGGAAAATAAACCGCAGTTTTGGACGCAGGTAACCATGTGCATGACTCCTGAACATCGGGAGGTGATTCGTTTTCTTGTTCTGCATAAAATGCATGATTTGGTCGTTTTGGGTCTGCCATGGTTACAGACCCACAATCCAGTCTTGGATTGGAAGGCAATGTCTGTGTCAAGTTGGGGCTGTCAGGGAATTCATGCTGATTCCCCGCCGGTGTCTATTGCTTCCTCTACTCCTTCGGAAGTTCCTGAGTATTTGTCTGATTATCAGGATGTATTCAGCGAGTCCAGGTCCAGTGCTCTGCCTCCTCATAGGGACTGTGACTGCACCATAGATTTGATTCCAGGTAGTAAATTTTCTAAGGGAAGACTATTTAATCTGTCTGTACCTGAGCATGCCGCAATGCGTTCGTATATCAAGGAGTCTCTGGAGAAGGGGCATATCCGTCCATCCTCTTCCCCTCTTGGTGCGGGATTCTTTTTTGTGGCCAAGAAGGACGGATCTTTGAGACCTTGTATTGACTATCGGCTTCTGAATAAAATCACTGTTAAATTTCAGTATCCTTTGCCTCTGTTGTCGGACTTGTTTGCCCGGATTAAAGGTGCCAAGTGGTTCACCAAGATAGATCTTCGTGGTGCGTACAACCTTGTGCGCATTAAGCAAGGAGATGAATGGAAGACAGCATTTAATACGCCCGAAGGTCATTTTGAGTACTTGGTGATGCCTTTTGGGCTCTCTAATGCTCCCTCAGTGTTTCAGTCCTTTATGCATGATATTTTCCGGAAGTATCTGGATAAATTTATGATTGTTTATCTGGATGATATTCTGGTTTTCTCTGAAGATTGGGACTCACATGTGGAGCAGGTCAGGATGGTGTTTCAGGTTTTGCGTGAGAATGCTTTGTTTGTTAAGGGCTCAAAGTGTCTCTTTGGAGTACAGAAGGTTCCCTTTTTGGGGTTTATTTTTTCCCCTTCTGCTGTGGAGATGGACCCAGTCAAGGTCCGAGCTATTCATGATTGGACTCAACCCACGTCAGTTAAGAGTCTTCAGAAGTTCTTGGGTTTTGCTAACTTCTACCGTCGTTTTATCGCTAATTTTTCTAGCGTTGTTAAACCTTTGACGGATATGACCAAGAAAGGTTCTGATGTTGCTAACTGGGCTCCTGCAGCCGTGGAGGCGTTCCAAGAGTTGAAGCGCCGGTTTACTTCGGCGCCTGTTTTGTGCCAGCCTGATGTCTCACTTCCCTTTCAGGTCGAAGTGGATGCTTCTGAGATTGGGGCAGGGGCCGTTTTGTCGCAGAGAGGCCCTGGTTGCTCGGTAATGAGACCATGTGCTTTCTTCTCTAGGAAGTTTTCGCCTGCTGAGCGGAATTATGATGTTGGCAATCGGGAGTTGCTGGCCATGAAGTGGGCATTTGAGGAGTGGCGTCATTGGCTCGAGGGTGCTAAGCATCGTGTGGTGGTCTTGACTGATCACAAAAATTTGATGTATCTCGAGTCTGCTAAACGCCTGAATCCTAGACAGGCCCGCTGGTCATTGTTTTTCTCCCGTTTTGACTTTGTGGTCTCGTATTTACCAGGTTCAAAGAATGTGAAGGCTGATGCTCTTTCAAGGAGCTTTGTGCCTGACTCTCCTGGAGTCGCAGAACCAGTTGGTATTCTTAAAGAGGGAGTTATCTTGTCGGCCATTTCTCCTGATTTGCGACGTGTGTTGCAGAGATTTCAGGCTGGTAGACCTGACTCTTGTCCACCTGACAGACTGTTTGTTCCTGATAAGTGGACCAGCAGAGTCATTTCCGAGGTTCATTCCTCGGTGTTGGCAGGGCATCCGGGAATTTTTGGCACCAGAGATCTGGTGGCTAGGTCCTTTTGGTGGCCTTCCTTGTCACGGGATGTGCGGTCATTTGTGCAGTCCTGTGGGACTTGTGCTCGAGCTAAGCCTTGCTGTTCTTGTGCCAGCGGGTTGCTCTTGCCCTTGCCTGTCCCGAAGAGGCCTTGGACACACATTTCCATGGATTTCATTTCAGATCTCCCGGTGTCTCAGGGCATGTCTGTCATCTGGGTGGTATGTGATCGCATTTCTAAAATGGTCCATTTGGTGCCTTTGCCTAAGCTGCCTTCCTCTTCCGATCTGGTTCCTGTGTTCTTTCAGAATGTGGTTCGTTTACACGGCATTCCTGAGAATATTGTGTCTGACAGAGGATCCCAGTTTGTTTCCAGGTTCTGGCGATCCTTTTGTGCTAGGATGGGCATTGATTTGTCATTTTCGTCTGCCTTTCATCCTCAGACTAATGGACAAACGGAGCGAACTAATCAGACTCTGGAGGCTTATTTGAGGTGTTTTGTTTCGGCAGATCAGGATGATTGGGTGACCTTCTTGCCGTTGGCTGAGTTTGCCCTTAATAATCGGGCTAGTTCCGCTACTTTGGTTTCGCCATTTTTCTGCAACTCTGGTTTCCATCCTCGTTTTTCCTCGGGACATGTGGAGCCTTCTGACTGTCCTGGGGTAGATTCTGTGGTGGATAGGTTGCAGCAGATCTGGAATCATGTGGTGGACAACTTAAAGTTGTCACAGGAGAAGGCTCAGCGTTTTGCCAACCGCCGCCGCGGTGTGGGTCCCCGACTTCGTGTTGGGGATTTGGTATGGCTGTCTTCTCGATTTGTTCCTATGAAGGTCTCCTCTCCTAAATTTAAGCCTCGCTTCATCGGTCCTTACAAGATATTGGAAATCCTTAATCCTGTGTCCTTTCGCTTGGATCTTCCGGTGTCGTTTGCCATTCACAACGTGTTCCATAGGTCTTTGTTGCGGCGGTACGTTGTACCTGTGGTTCCTTCTGTTGAGCCTCCTGCTCCGGTGTTGGTTGAGGGCGAGTTGGAGTACGTGGTTGAGAAGATCTTGGATTCTCGTCTCTCCAGACGGAGGCTTCAGTATCTGGTCAAGTGGAAGGGCTATGGTCAGGAGGATAATTCCTGGGTGGTTGCTTCTGATGTGCATGCAGCCGATTTAGTTTGTGCCTTTCACGCTGCTCATCCTGATCGCCCTGGTGGTCTTGGTGAGGGTTCGGTGACCCCTCCTTAAGGGGGGGGGTACTGTTGTGAATTAGAATTTTTGGCTCCCCCTTGTGGTTACTAGTGATATGACTCTGGGATTGTCTTTCCTCAGTTTGGCACCCACCTGGGTCGTTAGTCCAGGGGTGTTGCTATATAAACTTCCTGGATCCTTAGTCCAGTGCCTGGCATCGTTGTAATCAGATCCTTTCTGTTTGCTCCTGTCTGCTGCTCCTTGTTCGTGCAAAATTAAGCTAAGTCCTGCTTCTTTGTTTTTTGGTTATTTGCTTGCTCTTATTTTTGTCCAGCTTGTACTAAATGTGATTCCTGACTTTGCTGGAAGCTCTAGGGGGCTGGTGTTCTCCCCCCGGGCCGTTAGACGGTTCGGGGGTTCTTGAATATCCAGCGTGGATATTTTGATAGGGTTTTTGCTGACCATATAAGTCATCTTACTATATTCTGCTATTAGCTAGTGGGCCTCTCTTTGCTAAATACCTAGCTCATTCTTATGTTTGTCTTTTCCTCTTACCTCACCGTTATTATTTGTTGGGGGCTTGTATCCAACTTTTGGGGTCTTTCCTCTGGAGGCAAGAAAGGTCTTTCTTTTCCCTTCTAGGGTTAGTTAGTTCTCCGGCTGGCGCGAGACGTCTAGAACCAACGTAGGCACGTTCCCTGGCTGCTGCTATTTGTGGTGCTAGGATTAGATATATGGTCAGCTCAGTTACCACTGCCCTATGAGCTGGTTTTTTGTGTTTGCAGACTTAGTAATTATTTCTGAGACCCTCTGCCATTGGGGTCATAACAGCGTACGGTGGCTACAGTAGCAAGATCTGTCAAGTCTGGTTCAATCATGGTCGAGGAAACAGGTGACGCCCCCTCAGGCCCACATCGTTGGACGTTCCGTGCGCACCATCCTTGTGCACTCCGGTGGCGGGTGTAGGTCACCTGGTCCCCCCTTTCCAATAGCGGGTCACCATATCGGTTGCGGAAAGGAGTCCTCACATCATGACTAGTAACGAAGACGTCAGTCGGTAGTCCCGGTTCCTGTATGGAGCCCCAACCCCGCTTTGGGTGAAAGGCCAGCACAGTTCCCCGCTTTACCACGTCTTTACTGCCGTGCGCAGGCTTTGGAGGTTTCACTTTTGGTGCGTCAGTTTGTTCTGTCTCTTTTCGGTTTCTCCAGTGTAAGATGAGGCATTGTTTATATTGCTCCCAAGTGAGCACAGCAAGGGTGAGGCCCTCCTCCCTGGATCCATCTGGCTCGATCCAGGGGGTGTCCCACTGGAGGATCACCCCTTCTGAGCTCACGTCTATGGGTTCTCCCATCTTGGTCGGTAGTGGAGGTACCAGTTTCCCCATCGTGTCAGGGGTGAGGATCACCCGCTCCACCGAGAGGAAATGGTTATTGTCAGGGGAGCAGGACCGGTCGGGGGAGCAGGATCGTTCGGGGGAGTAGGGGCGCCTTCCATACCTGCGCCTGATGTGATTCCACCGATGTCGATCTGTTCCGTTGACAAGGACACTGGAGTCGGCTGCAGCCCGGACCGTGGCTCCAAGGCGGCCTCCCGATGTAGCTCCGCCCGCCATGGCTCCGTGGTCGGGATAGGCGGGCTCGGATCCTCCGCCGGCGGCTCCAAGGAGTTCAGATCCTTCAGCTCTGGTGGGTCAGGGCAAGCCGGGATCACTTCGTCGTCGCTCGGGCACCTGCTGGTCATCTTCGCTGTCTTGAGATCGGCAGCCGTGCATGCACCTGACTCCGCCATTTCTCCGAGGTCGAGCTCCCTCTTCACCTCGTTCCTGCCGTTGCAAATCAGGGGGCAGTTCTCCTCTGCTGCTGGGCAGGTCGTCATCTCGCAGCAGAAGTCGGAGGGGGCGGTCACTGCTTTTGGCGCCGCTTTGGTAGTCTCCTCCCATGGCACGCCCTTCTTCTTCCTCTGCGCTGTAATGTCGGTGGGTTTTAGCGGGAACTTTTGGCGGCAAGTGGCAATGCACAGTCTTTGCAATAAGTCACAGTCCAAGCACAATAAATCACAGTTCCAAGGCACACATGATCTGATTCTTCAGGCTTAAGTAGATCCTGTTCGTGACGCCAAGTTGGAGCGCCCCCACTGCCGCAGGGCCAAGGGGTACCCGGTACCGGGCCTCTGAGTCTCTGTTCTGGGGTTGTCACGGTGGCTAGACCCAGTCCGTGACCCTGCTGAGGGGCGTCCAATGAAAGGTGTGGATGGTGATGATGTTATGGTGCGGTGCAGGTCGCAGTAAATAACGAGGACACCAGGTTGCAGTCTCTTTACCTCTTTACTGAAGGCTTCAGGATCCTCAGTCCGGAATACGGTTAACCGGGCTGCGTGAGTCCGGCCGGTCCGATGGCACCTCCAGAGTTCCCTTTGCGGGTGGAAATCTGTGCCTACCTTCTAGCGCTTGTGTGTTGTGGTCCTCCCCTGCTGTGCTTACGGGATAGTCCCCACAACTGTTGTGTCTGTTTCTTAAGTTCCCTCACAACTCGATTTTGATGTTCTTCTTCGTCCCCCCAGATGATATAGCTAGGATGCACCCGTATGACGGGTAGGCTCGGAGCTCTTCCGGGACCCTAGTATCGCCCCTCTCCAACTGTTGCCCCCTATGTCTTCTTAGGTGATTTGAGTGAGACAGCCCGCCTATAACTGACTGTCCTGCCGTAGGTTTGAAGTAAGGCCTGGAGCTCATTACTTCCTCGGCGTTCCGGCTACGCGCCTCAGTAGGATGTTGCCTCGTCTTACAGCACGACTCCTACTGGTGTTTCTCCTTGTTGCGTTGATCTCGTTTCTCACTCAGCACAATAAACCTCGCTTCTTGTCCTTTCTTGGGGTACCGCCGCGATGAAGTGCAGGCGCGGTCCCGTAACGTTCTTTCCTGTTCGCTAGGCCTCTGTCAGGATCCCACCCCTGACAGGGACCCCCCTGAATCTTCCCCTGCAACACCCTCTGCCACAGGATGTTGCCTGGTTCCAACCCAGTCAGCTTCTCTCTAACTTCCTATCTAACCCCCAGTTTTACCAGATTGTGAGTAGTGGCCTAATACATAGCACCCTTAGCTCCCCCTGGAGGCCAGACTGTGAAGTGTATTGGTGTCTGTGATACCTGGTCAGGTGAACTCCTTCAGTGCCATCAGACGTACCATAGCCCCCCATAGCGGCGGAGCATCAGTACTGCAACGACCAGGACTCTGGGGCGCTGCATTTACATTTCCCAGATTTTAATCCTATAAAGCAGTGTCCCCCATCGAATGGCTCCGAAGCCACATGTGGCTCTTCAGCTGTTGTCAGCTCGCATTACTAGAACTTTGGTACTAAGGTCAGATGCATCACTAGTAGTCAACACTAAAGGCCCCGTCTCACTAAGCGATTTACCAACGATCACGACCAGCGATACGACCTGGCCGTGATCGTTGGTAAGTCGCTGTGTGGTCGCTGGGGAGCTGTCACACAGACCGCTCTCTCCAGCGACCAACGATCAGGGGAACGACTTCGGCATCGTTGAAACTGTCTTCAACGATGCCGAAGTCCCCCTGCAGCACCCGGGTAACCAGGGTAAACATCGGGTTACTAAGCGCAGGGCCGCGCTTAGTAACCCGATGTTTACCCTGGTTACCAAAAAAAACAAACAGTACATACTCGCCTTTCGGTGTCCAGGTCCCTTGCTGTCTGCTTCCTGCTCTGACTGAGATCCGGCCGTACAGTGAGAGCAGAGCGCAGCGGTGACGTCACTGCTGTGCTCTCACTTCTCACTGTACGGCGGCTCAGTCAGAACAGGAAGCAGACGGCAAGGGACCTGGACACCGAAAGGCGAGTATGTACTGTTTGTTTTTTTTGGTAACCAGGGTAAACATCGGGTTACTAAGCACGGCCCTGCGCTTAGTAACCCGATGTTTACCCTGGTTACCAGTGAAGACATCGCTGGATCGGTGTCACACACACCGATTCAGCGATGTCAGCGGGGCCTCAACGACCAAAAAAAGGTCCAGGCCATTCCGACACGACCAGCGATCTCGCAGCAGGGGCCTGATCGCTGGTACGTGTCACACATAGCGAGATCGCTATGGAGGTCGCTGTTGCGTCACAAAACTTGTGACTCAGCAGCGATCTCGCTAGCGATCTCGCTATGTGAGACGGGGCCTTAAAGTAAAAGACAAATTTAATAGGCTATTTATTTGGCTTCTTCACATTTAACATTAGGTGTGGCTCAGCAATACCTGTGATATTTGAGAATGGCCTACAAAAGGCTGGGGACGATTGATATGAAGAGCATTTGAGGGAAATAGTCAAACACGTTGTTCTGGGCAAGTCAGTGTTTCCAACAAATCCGCAGTAACCCTGAGATGCAATCCTGTCCACATGCGCCAATAACCCAGCAGAACATTTCAACACCACTGGAAGTTATGTCACAATGAATTACTTAGGTTCTAAAGCCCAAAAATGTAATGCACCTCTAGATAGGTGTCGCTTGTCTGAGGAAGAGATCGCACCAGATTATGGGGAGAGGGCAAGTAGGTGGGGGATAGTGGATGATTTTACTGTGACACCACCACTTACCTTAACATTGTACAGACCAATTATATGTCTTCATGGTCACATTATTTCCTCATGGCTGTAACCTCTTTCAGAATATAATGTTCCTTCCCACACAGTAAAATTGCTGAGGAATGATTTTAGGGACATGATTAAAAGTTTAAATCAGTGTTTCCCAAGCACTGTCCTCATGGTCCCCAACACTTCAGGTATTCAGAATTTCATTAGTATTGCACACTGATTTAAAGAGATGATTTGGATCAGCTCAATTCCACATTGGAAGTGTGCATTGGCAATGACTTTATCACACCACACAAATGGCTATTCTAATGCTCAGGACACATTCCTAATACCTAATACCTGACGATTGTGCACGTGTGTGGTGTCATGACATCATTGCCACTGCTCACTTCCAATGCTGACACGAGTGGCACTAGATAACCCCTTTAGGCCACATGCACATGTTCACATGTTCAGTATTTGGCCAGTATTTTACCTCAATATTTGTAAGCCGAAACCTGGAGTGGGTGATAAATGCAGAAGTGGTGACGTGTTTCTGTTATATGTTTCCTCTGATTGTTCCTCTCCTGGTTTTGGCTTATAAGTACTGAGGTAAAATACTGATGAAATGCTGAATGTGTGAACGTGGCCTAAAGGCGTTTATTTGGTCTCACAATTCTCCAGATTTCAATAAAATTGATCATTTGAAAGTGTGCTGGTAGCGAAACCAGTGTAAAAGTGAGGAGTGAGCGCACCTGGAAGTGTAATGGAGCAGAAACAGACTGAAGAGAAGCCTGTGTGCGCTTGCTACACTAAGGGCGTAACCAGAGCTTCTCTGTAGACAGCGCTCACTCTGAGCAATCCGGCGATGTCAATGAAGGCACAGGGAGCCGGCCGCATGAAAAGCCAGTACAATGCACTGTGCCACCTGCTACACTAAAGGTTCCCAATGTGCCTATTTGATTAGTCTGAAAAGTGTTTTGGGCTCACAGTATCCCTTTAAGGCCGGGGTCAATGCGAGAAACTCGTGCATTGAATTCACAAGTGTGACCCCGGCCTAAGTGTTAGGCCGGGATCACACATACGCGTGATACGGCCGAGTCTCGCAGGTGAAATCTCTCCTCTGGCGCCAGCACTTGGGAGCCGAGCGTGCAGCTCCATGTGTTGCTGTGCGGCTGCACACTCCGCTCCGGAGTGCCGGCGCCAGAGGAGGGATTTCACCTGCGAGACTCGGCCGTATCTCGCGTATGTGTGATCCCGGCCTTAAACTCATATACACAGTGTTGTAACTTATGGGTCCAAGTGTAAAATCGCCAATAGGGACAGGGTCCTCAAATATCACGGGTGTTTAATTGCACCTGACTTTTCATATATAACAAGAGGACATTCCAGGCTCCTCAAACTCCTTGGTCCGATTACTACCTCTATGGTTCCATCCTTGCTGCATACAGATCATTTGTGCAGCATTATATGGGGCAAATATCTGTATGGAGCATCTTATGGGGCCATAATCAGCATTTGTGCAGCATTGTAAGGGGAACATTTGTCTATGGAGCATCTTATGGGGCCATAATCAGCATTTGTGCAGCATTGTATGGGGCAAATGTGTCTATGGAGCATCTTATGGGGCCATAATCAGAATTTGTGCAGCATTATATGGGGCAAATGTCTGTATTGAGCATCTTATGGGGCCATAATCAGCATTTGTGCAGCATTATATGGGGCATATTTTAATATGGAGCATCTTATGGGGCCCATCATGAACTGTATAGAGCATTATATTGGGCTCCTGATTCAATATGGATATTCAAAAACACAACCTACTGATGTCTCAATCAATTTTACTTTTATTGGAACCTATTTTTATTTTTGACATTTACCGGTAGCTGCTGCATTTTCCACCCTAGGCTTATACTCGAGTCATTAAGTTTTCCTAGTTTTTTGTGGCAAAATTAGGGGTCTCAGCTTATACTCGGGTCGGCTTATACTCGAGTATATACGGTATTTCAGCTAGGAGGTCAAGGGAGAATTCAGTCCAACCCAGAGGAGCGGAGGCAAATATGGGAGCGAGCGAGCTAGGGGTTAAAAGCTAGCTACAAATCTTTGTCATTGTTCTGCCATGGAAGCATCGTCACGTCGCATGTGGAGACGGACCAGAAACTACGAAGGTGCCTGTGGAAACTACGAAGGTGCCTGTGGATACGAGAGCTTCCCTCCATCCACAAGTTACAAGAAACGGTAACATGACACATACAGCTAACTGCTATCCCCAAACCTGTACCCTACTTTTATCTGTACTTCTGACTGTAATATCTGTATATTACTCTGTATATATGTGTATTATCTAGTGCGCCTTTTGGCAATTAAAATATCAATGAATTTTGGGCTGTTCTTTTATCTCGAAACCTGATTTCCCATGTCCGTGAGTCCGGCTAGTACTTAAACGCTACCTGGGGTTGATTTCTGACCCGATATAAACTTGTTAATGGAACGGGCTTATATCTAATGAGGCACTGGTGGCAACATACCGTTCTGGTGTTATTGGGGGATCCTGGTAGTGACGGTCGGAGGTTTACATAAATATTCCTGGCCTGGGGATATATATACCGCCCTCACTGCAGAGTGCCCCGATAACCAGTGCGTGACAGGGCAGCCTCGCCGGCGACTACTTATCCTAGGTGCAGTTCCCTGACTGACCTGAGGGTAAGGGTAAGGAGGGTACCAGAGAGATGCGACTGTGTAAGCTCCGTCACAGATTGGTGACGGCAGGGCGATATCCGTATCCCCGGCTCTCCTCTTGTGTTTTTCCTTACATACATGTTACCTCTTAAACCACTCAAGTGTTGTTTTAGCAGTATGATTTGAGTCATTGTCTTGAGGAAGTTAGAAGTTGAACCTCTATCCCAGGCTCAAATCACTAACAGACAAACAGGTTTTGATCAAGAATATCCCTGTATTTCATCTATCTACCCCTCAACTTAGACCATTTTCTCTGTCCCTGCAGATGAAAAACATCCCCACAGCATGATGCTGCCACCACCATGTTTCACTGTGGGGATGGTGTTGTCGGAGTGATGAGCTGTGTTGGTTTGATGCCAGACATGGTATTTACCTTGGTGGCGAAAAAGTTTAATTTTGGTCTCATCTGACCCAGCACCTTCCTCCATACATTTGGGGAGTCCCCCACGTCTTTTCACGAACTCAAAATGTACCTTCCATTTTTTGTGTGTAAGTAAAGGCTTTTTTAGGCCCACTCTTCCATAAAGGCCACCTAGATGGAGTGTATGGCTTATTGTGGTCATATGGACAAATACTACAGTCTCTGCTTGGGAATTCTGCAGCTCCTGCAGGGTTACTTTTGGTCTCTGCTGCCTCTGATTAATTAATGCCACCTACAATTGCACGCTGAGCTCTGCCACTTACAGATTCTACGCAGAGCTCTGGCACCTACAGATTATACGCAGAGCTCTGCCACCTACAGATTATAAGCAGAGCTCAACTGACGAAGCCTTGGGTGAAATGTGCATTGGGGTTTGTTGGCCAGGGCACATGTACTCTACCCCCCTCTGCATTGACATACCATCTTTATGTGAGTATTCATCCATTGTATTTTCTTACTAAGATTAGTCACAGCACCATACTCTAGTGGTGGTATTCAGGGTAGGGTCTTTACCTCTTTACACTTTTCTAATTATTTTACATGGTATACATTGAATATGTGCTTTGGCACCATGTTGCAGGATCATTCTGTTTTTTTATATATATCTTCTGATATTTATTCAATTGTTAAAGTTATATTAATAAAATGTTTATTCGGAGACCTTTATTTGCACTCCTTTTTTCTCATGTTGGTTTATTCACCTAAAGATTAAACACCGAGCTCTGTCACCTATAGATTATAGACAGAGCTCTGCCACCTACAGATTATACGCAGAGCTCTGCCACCTAGATTATACGCAGAGCTCTGCTACGTATAGATTATAGGCAGAGCTCTCCCACCTACAGATTATATGCAGAGCTCTGCCACCTATGGATTATACGCAGAGCCCTGCCACCTATGGATTATACGCAGAGCTCTGCAACGTATGGATTATACAGAGCTCTGCCACCTACAGATGATACACGGAGCTCTACCACCTACAGATGATACGCAGAGCTCTGCCACCTACAGATGATACACAAAGCTCTGCCACATACAGATTATATGTAAAGCTCTGCCACCTACAGATTACATGCTGAGCTTTGCCACCTACAGATTACATGCTGAGCTTTGCCACCTACAGATTATGCGCAGAGCTCTGCCACCTACAGATTATGCGCAGAGCTCTGCCACCTACAGATTACATGCTCAGCTCTGCCACCTACAGATTATATGAAAAGCTCTACCACCTAGATTACACGCTGAGCTCTGCCACCTACAGATTATACGCAGAGCTCTGCCACCTACAGATTACATGCTCAGCTCTGCCACCTACAGATTATAGGTAAAGCTCTGTCACCTACAGATTACACGCTGAGCTCTGCCACCTACATATTATACACTGAGCTCTGCCACCTACAGATTATATGTAGAGCTTTGCCACCTACAGATTAAATGCAGAGCTCTGCCACCTACAGATTTTATGCAGAGCTCTGCCACCTACAGATTATATGTAGCGCTCTGCCAGCTACAGATTACACGTTGAGCTCTGCTACATTCAGGTAACATAAATAAATTACTACAGTAACATTCTGTAAGCGCTAAAATGTATACAAATTTTGAATATTTGAACTTTTGGATGAAGGTAATTAGCGCATTAATTGGCAAATTAACCCCCTTAATGATCACTGATACACCTTTTAATGGCGGCAGTTAAGGGTACTTTTACTTCAGTTCCGCTTTTTTAACAGCGCTGAGAAATAAGTGTATAGCGCCCCCCAAGGTTGGAATGTCTCCGGGGCTTCGGCTACCGGGGGTAGCCGAGACCCCAGAGAACATGACTCGGATCGCTTTTTACCGACCCCAGTGTTGTTATCACCGTTATTAACGGAATAACCGCGACCGCAAAAAAAAAAGTCAGATTTCGCATTTAATTTCTCTCTCCTCTGATGTGATCGCACATCAGAGGAGAGAGAAATGTGGTCCTCCGATCCCCCCCGGTACCTCCGGAGTCCATGCATCCCCCCGGGCCGCTGGCGTTTTTCTCCTGAAGAAAATTGAGAGTGCATGCGCAGTGCGCCCGCAAAGATCTGCCAGCTGGCACCTGGCAACAGTAGGAAATTTTTCCTATTGGTTCATTTTGATCACTGTGATAGACCCGATCACAGTGATCAAAATAAAAAAAAATAGTAAATGAAACCCCCCTTTATCACCCCCTTAGTTAGGTAAAAATAATAAAATAAAATGTATTTATTTCCATTTTTCCATTAGAGTTAGAGTTGGGCTGAGGTTAGGGTTAGGCTAAAGTTAGGGTTGGGCTGAAGTTAGGATTGGGCTAAAGTTAGGGTTGTTGTTATGGTTGGGATTAGGGTAAAGGGTGTGTTGGGGTTAGGGTTGGAGTTATAATTGGGGGGGGGGGGTTCCACTGTTTAAGTACATCAGGGGGTCTCCAAATGCGACATGGCACCACCACTGATTCCAGCCAATTTTGGGTTCAAAAAGTCAAATGGTGCTCCCTCCCTTCTGAGCCCTGCCAAGCTCCCAAACAGTGGCTTCCCCCCCATATGGGGTACCGGTGTACTCAGGAGAAATTGCACAACAAATTTTGTGGTCCATTTTCTCCTGATACCCTTGTGAAAATAAAAAAAATGTTTCCAAAGTAAATTTTCTGTAAAAAAAGTAAAATGTAAATGTTTTCCTTCTGCATTGCTTTAGTTCTTGTGAAGCACCTGAAGGGTTAATAAACTTTTTGAATGTGGTTTTGAGCACCTTGAGGGGTGCAGTTTTTAGAATGTTGTCACTTTTGGGTATTTTCTGTTATATTGACTCCCGCACCCAAACTCACTTCAAATGTGAGGACGTCCCTAAAAAATGGTCTTGTAACTTTTGTTGTAAAAATGAGAAATTGCTGGTCAACTTTTAACCCTTATAACGTCCTAACAAAAAAAAAAAAACCATATATACTCGAGTATAAGCCGACCCGAGTACAAGCTGAGGCACCTAATTTTGCCACGGAAAACTGGGTAAGCTTATTGACTCGAGTATAAGCCGGATATGCATTGTCCCCTCTTCCCTGTCCTGCTCTGTGTGGCTCCCCCGGTCCCATCTTGTATGCATGGCTCGGCTCCCCCTCACCCTCCGCGTGCCGTCGCTGCACGTCTGACACACACAGAGCGTCACACACACAGCCTGACACACACACACAGCCTGACACACACAGCCTGACACTCACACAGAGCGTCACACACACACAGCCTGACACACACAGCCTGACACTCACACACACGGCCTGACACAGAGCCTCATACACAGCATGACACACACACACACAGCCTGACACACACACACAGCCTGACGCTCGCACACAGCCTGACGCTCACACAGAGCCTCACACTCACACAGAGCCTGACACTCACACACACAGCCTGACGCTCACACACGGCCTCACGCTCACACACGGCCTCACGCTCGCACACCCCGTGCTAGTCTGGGCTCAGCACATTACATCACTGTCAACAGCTCACGTGGTTACAGTGTACACATCAGCAGCCAGCAGGGATTAACTCCTCCCATCACGTGACTGATCACCTGCTCATGACGTCATCCAGGTCCTCTGACAGTCTAGGATTCAGTAACTAACTTGTACATTGGCGAAAAATTGATCACATGACAAAAAAGGCGGTGCCCTGTCAGACCGAGGCTTGGCACGCACACATCCAGTTTCTCTTCCTTCCGGCCGGGTCCTCTCAAATGAGCTTTCTGTCCAGGCTGTGCATGTCAGTGGCTGTAGGGGCTGCTTCCTGGGATTTGGGGGATTTTAGTGGATTTTTTTAATATATATTTTTTTAGTAACAGAGCTGTGAGGAGGAAGTGCTGTGCCGTCCCCATCTGCCTCCTGGCTGGTGGCTCAGTAGTGCCCTGTCCTGTGTGTGGTGACAGCCCAGTGTTAGTAGCCACTTTATTATTTCACTGAAGAATTGTGGCCTTGTGTCTTTGTGGAGGTGAACACTCGTGGAAGTGGTGCAGCGCCCTGTAAAAGGGAGGCCAAGTGAGTGTGCAGCAGCGCCAGCATGGGGGCTTCGCATGGGGGGCTTGACTTGCTGCATGTCTATCAGATGTCGCTCGCCTGTACTATTTCATATCCCGTTATTTCCATTAGGTCCGTGCATGTAAACGTCACGTGTGTGCGCTGTGGTTACACGACTGACGCGTGCAGTCCTAATTAGTGATGAGCGAGTATACTCGTTACTCGAGATTTCTCGAGCATGCTCGGGGGTCCTCCGAGTATTTTTTAGTGCTTGGAGATTTAGTTTTTTTTGCCGCAGCTGAATGATTTACATCTGTTAGCCAGCATAAGTACATGTGGGGATTCCCTAGCAACCAGGCAACCCCCACATGTACTCAGGCTGGCTAACAGATGTAAATCATTCAGCTGAGGCGATGAAAACTAAATCTCCGAGCACTAAAAAATACTCGGAGGACCCCCGAGCGTGCTCAGGAAATCTCGAGTAACAAGTATATTCGCTCATCACTAGTCCTAATCCTATGATCCAGCATTCAATAATCCAGAAACTCCGATAATCCACTGCTTTCCAGTATGATCATACAGAATTTCCCAGCTCCATAACCATGAGAGTAAGCAGAGAGCGATGGGGCGAGGTCGCTCTTGCATTTGGAGTTCTGCTTTTTTATTCTGCTACAGGAACTCCGGCAAGAAGCTGATGTGTTGTGTGACAGTCACATACAGTGACTCATGGGAAGTAATGGCGTCCATTCAGCTTCTGCTCATGTATCAGTCATTTTTTTGGGAAAAATGCGACACTTTTTCTTCCTACGTAAATTGTATTAAACTTACGATAAAGCCTTCGATGCAAATGGGAACTTGGCCATCAAGGTGTTTGGGTTTTGTTGTGTAACTTTGTGAGGCCTCAATCACACATCCATGTACTAGTTCCATCCATTTATTTTTTTTTACCGATCTGACATATACCCATTATAATCTATTGTGCTGATTACTTGTCTGTGTTTCTTCATGGACCGTGTGTCTGTGCAGAATACATGTAGACATGTCAGATTTTTCCAGCAGCACAGATGAAAAATGCTAATACAAGTCTAAGGGTTTGTGAAAAACCTGTACAGCACACGAATGGCATCAGTCTACAGTCCGTATCTAACATTGCGAAGTGTAGGAGAAGCTTTGTCATGTATTTCTTTATTCCTTCTGTGAAAAACACTGATGGTAAATATGTACCATACATTGATGATACCGCTACCGTTTTTTCACGTACGTGTTTAAACATGGACATGTGAATGAGTTATTATTATTTTAGCCCAGGTGCAACAATTCGTTGGTAGTGCTCCATCCCAATCCCAACAGCTATTCTCAAAATAAGGCCATGTTCACACATTCAGTATTTGGTCAGTATTTTACATCAGTATTTGTAGCCAAAGCCAGGAGTGGGCGATAAATACAGAAGTGGTGCATATGTTTCTATTATACTTTTCCTCTGATTGTTCCACTCCTGATTTTGGCTTACAAATACTGATGTAAAATACTGACCAAATACTGAATATGATAATGTGGCCTTAGGCTGGTTTCACATTTGCGGTTGTGTCCGCAGTGTTTCTGACTCCTACATCAGCATGCGTCTTGATTTCATAGCTTTCACATTGTAGACGCAGGTGCATGCGTTTGCATCCGTTCGCCCGCGTCTGCTTACGCATGTGTTTTTTCGCGGTGTGCGGCAGGGCGCACAAGGGTCTATATACAGAAATCCCATGAGCCACGCCCTTTGGGCTTGTCAAGGAAATTCTTCTTGAAAAAATTTTTCATAACAAACGCATGCACATAAGCAACGCAAACGCATGCAAACGCATGCAAATATTGTGTTTTATTATCCATCATGCGTAAGTTCATGTGGATAAAAAAACGCAGCGTTATCGTGCGTTTTGCCATGCTTGTGAGGTTGCGTTTGCATACGAAATGCCTCGGACACAACCACAAATATTTTTTTTATTCTTTGAAAAGTAACAGGTCATTTCAATATAATGTTCGTTAATGGGGTTATCCTGGAATAGTAAAAAATAAAATCAATTTTAAAATGTCATTATGACTACATCTTTAAATGCATTTTAGTAAAGCACTCGTTTTGTTCAGAGGTAATCATTGTAGTACAATAAAATTATTCCTTTTGTTAACCTGACAGAAGAGTGTCTTGGAAATGTGATCCAACAGATGCCTGTGAGCAAGTGCAGTAGGAAACCTCCACTCCCTTCATGTGCAGGAAGCTGTGGGAATTATGATGTAACCTCGAAGAACCCGAGAATGCTGAGGTAAGAGGAGGCTGCTTACACTGCTGTCCACCATGTTTTTGTGAATGCTCAGTTGCTGCTGTGACCCAGAGAGAACCTTGAGTGTACGTGATTATCTCTGGTTCATATCCGCCACTGAGCATTCGTAAAGACATGGTGGATAGCAGTGTGAGCAGCCTCTTCATTCCTCAGCAACCCAGCTATCTCCAGTTTTAGATTAGAATACCCACTGGGAGCAGATGTTCGTACACATGAAAGGAGAGGGATGAGCGTCCTAATGTACATGCTCACAGACATCTGTCCTATAAAGGGAATCTGTCAATAGAATTATCCATCCTCACTCATCTATATGGGCATGAAGGTCATGGGAAGCTCATTAAAATGATACTAAGATATAAAGATGCTTCTCACAAAATGAGAATATCATCAAAAAGTTAATTTCAGTTCTTCAATACAAAAAGTGAACCTCATATATTATATAGTCATTTCAGTGATCTATTTCAAGTGATTATTTCTGCTAATCTTGATGATTGTCTTACAGCCAATGAAAACCCAAAAGTCATTATCTCAGTAAATTAGAATACTTTATAACACCAGCTTGAAAATAATTTTAAAATCTGAAATGTTGGCCTACTGAAATGTATGTTCAGGAAATGCACTCAGTACTTGGTCAGGGCTCCTTTTGCATCAATTACTGCATCAATGTGGCGTGGCATGGAGGCGATCAGCCTGCGGCACTGCTGAGGTGTTATGGAAGCCCAGGTTGCTTTGATAGCAGCCTTCAGCTCATCTGCATTGTTGGGTCTGGTGTCTCTCATCTTCCTCTTGACAATACCCCATAGATTCTCTATGGGGTTAAGGTCAGGTGAGTTTGCAGGCCAATCAAGCACAGTGATACTGTTGTTTTTAAACCAGGTATTGGTACATTTGGCAGTGTGGACAGGCGCCAAGTCCCGCTGGAGAATTAAATTTCCATCTCCAGTAAGCTTTTCGGCAGAGGGAAGCATGAAGTGCTCTAAAATTTCCTTGTAGACGGCTGCGCTGACTTTGGTCTTGATAAGACACAGTGGACCTACACCAGCAGATAACATGGCTCCCCAAACAATCACTGATTGTGTAAACTTCATACTAGACCTCAAGCAGCTTGTATTGTGTTCCTCTCCACTCTTCCTCCGGACTCTGGGACCTTGATTTCCAAATGAAATTCAAAATTTACTTTCATCTGAAAACACCTTGGACCACTGAGCATGGCCTTTTCTTAACAATCCTTTCAAGGCTTCGGTTATCCCGGTTGCTTGTGCACCTTTTCCACCACACTTTTTCCTTCCACTCAACTGTCCATTAATATGCTTGGATACAGCACTCTGTGAACAGCCAGCTTCTTTAGCAATGACCTTTTGTGGCTTACCCTCCTTGTGGAGTGTGTCAATGACTGCCTTCTAGGCATGTCAAGTCAGCAATCTTCCCCATGATTGTGAAGCCTACTGAAACAGACTAAGGGACTTTTTTAAAGGCTTAGGAAGACTTTGCAGGTGTTTTTTGTTCATTCTAATTTACTGAGATAATGACTTTTGGGTTTTAATTGGTCGTGAGCCATAATCATCAACATTAACAGAAATAAATACTTGCAATAGATCACTCTGTATAATGAGTTTCACTTTTTGTATTGCAGACCTAAAATAAATTACATTTTTGATGTTCTAATTTAGTGAGAAGCACTTGTACATTTGTCAGCTCTGCTGTCTTTCTATCACCAGGGCACCCCAACCTGTGGCTTGCAGGCCTATGATGTATGGCCCGCTGGTTGTCTGCCAGCTTGGTGCATTCGGACTAGCAAACCATTGTGAAGAGCATGTCTCCAGATGGTGAATTTTGTGAGGAGCCCTGCACAAAGGAGTAGATCTGAATATGCATATTCTGGTCTTAAGTGTTTGGAGATAGTGTAAAGGGGTTGTCCACTAATAGGACAACCCCTTCTTGATGTAAATGTTTGTCCCTGAAAAAATAGAAAAGCCTATACTTGCCTCCCGTGCCAGCACTCACGGTCCCAGGGCTCTCTCTGAGGTTGCTATAACACATGAGCCAGTCACCCAATCAAGAAGGGGTTGTCCTGGTAGTTGACAACCCCTTTTAAGTATGGTAAGCTGCAGGGCTGTGGAGTTGGTAAGCCAGACATTTGACTCCTCAATTTCCCTGACTCCGACTCAACAGCACAGACATTTATAGGACATTTCATAACTTTACCAAATTCGTATGAAAAATTGTACCAAATGCTCATCATGGTGACGTAGCCTAAGGGTATGTTCCACAGTCAGGAATCGGCAGCGCTTTGGACGCAGCACATGTCCGCTTTGTCCAAAGCGCTACAGGCTATTGAACGCAGGTGATTTTGCGTCTCCGCAAGATAAATTGACATGCTGCAGTCTGGAAAGACGCGCTACATGTCCGTCCCCGCATGTAAGCCACGGGCGTCAATGCACGCATAGTGGGCATGGGATTTCTTGAAATCCCATCTACTATGCTGTAACATCTGGACACTGCGGATGTACGCAGCATCCAACCTGCAGCGTTTACTGACCGTGGGAACATACTCTTAGACTACTTTTTATGCTCTCTTCTTTTTGTGTGTGGTCTGAGATCCCCTGGTGCGGATACATTAGATTGCTTCTGACCGCCATCACTCTCCCTGCAATATAGTGAGGGAAATATCTGAGTTTACCTTTTGTCCTGAATTTGATTTTTCTTTGACTTTTTGCATTTACTTATATGTTTATTACATTACACGAGAGTAATACAGTTTGATCGCTGTGAATTTCCCTCATCCGCTGCCCTCTGACCATTTGACAGTGCAGAGCGTATTCTGCTGGTAATGGCGCGGCTTTATGATCTGTGTGATCCAGGGGGGCATCTGGGTCAGGCATAACTTAAAATTGATTTGATTCACTTATAAAAGGTTATGTTGCTGAAACCACTTTCGTAACCCGAGGACAATACAATGCCTTACCTCTTCCATAGGGAAGTTGCTATATTTTGTTCTTAGTTTTATCACTCTCATGTCCGATAGTATATACAGTGGGGAAGATAAGTATTTGGTACATTGACGATCTTGCATGTTTGCCCCCCCCCCCACTAAGAATAGAGAGGTCTGAAATTTTTATCATAGGTACACTTCAACTGTGAGAGACAGAATCTAAAAATAAAATTCAGAAAATTACATTGTTTGATTTTTTTACTTAATTAATTTGCTTTTTATTGCATAAAATACGTATGTGATACAATAAAAAAACGTAACTTATTTGGTACAGAAACCTTTGTTTGCAATTACAGAGGTCAGACATTTCCTGTAGTTCTTGACCAAGTTTGCACACACTGCAGCAGGGATTTTGCCCCACTCCGCAATACAGATCTTCTCCAGATCTTTCATGTTTTGGGGCTGTCGCTGGATAACATTGAGTTTCATATCCCTCCAAAGAGTTAATGTGGGGTTCAGGTCTGGAGACTGGCTAGGCCACTCCAGGACCTTGAAATGCTTCTTACGGAGCCATTCTTTAGTTGCCCTGTCTGTGTGTTTCTGGTGATTGTCATCCTGGAAGACCTAGCCACCACCCATCTTCAGTGCTCTTAATGAGGGAAGTTGTTGGCCAAAAGCGCGATATATGACCCCATCCATCCTCCCCTCTATATGATGCAGTCATCCTGTCGCCTTTGCAGATAAGCAACCCCAAAGTATATTTCCCCCCCACCATGCTTCACGGTTTGGACGGTGTTCTTGGAGCTGTACTCATCCTTCTTCTTCCTCCAAATACAGCGAATGGAGTTGATACTTAAAAAGTTGTATTTTTGTCTCCTCTGACTACATGATTTGCTCTCATGCCTCCTCTGGGTCATCCTGATGGTCATTGGTGAACTTCAAATGAGCCTGGACATGTGCTGGTGTGAGCAGGGGCACCTTTCATGCCCTGCATGGAGTAGTGTGTTACTAATGGTGATGTTTGAGACTGTGGTCCCAGCTCTCTTCAGGTCATTGACCAGGTCCTCCTGTGTGTTTCTGGGTTGATTCCTGACCTTTCTCAGTATCATCCTTACCCCACTAGGCGAGATATTGCATGAAGCCCTAGAATTTTTGAGGTAGATTGACAGTCATCTTGTGTTTCTTCCATTTTCTAATAATTGCACCAACATTTGTTGCCTTCTCTCCAAGCTTCATGCCTATTGTTCTGTAGGCCGTGCAACCTTGCGCAGGTCTATAATTGTGGCCCTGATGTCTTTAGTCAGCTCTTTGGTCTTGGTCATTGTGGAGAGTTTGGAGTGTGTGGACAGGTGCAACTAATACAGGTAATGAGTGCAGAGTAGGAGGGCTTCTTAAAGAAAAACTAATATGTCTGTGAGAGCCTGAATTCTTGCTTGTTGGTTGCTGATCAAACACTTATTTCGTGCAATAAAATGCTATTTATTTAAAAATCATACAATGTGATTTTTCTGGATTTTATTTTTATATTTGTCTCTCACAGGTGAATAATAATAATAATCTTTATATAGCGCCAACATATTCCGCAGCGCTTTACAGTTTAACAGTTTCAAACACAACAGTCATAGGTAACAATGTTAACAATACAGTAATAAAGCAAAATAAGACAAAATAAAACGACCCTGCTCGTGAGAGCTTACAATCTACAATGAGGTGGGGGAGATACAAAGTACAGGTGTGTATTTACAATGATGTATTTACAATGATGGTCCAGCCATCTTCAGGGGGTGGGGGGTAGATGGAGATAGTGAATGGGCTACACACACACAAACATAAAATGAGTTTGATTAGGGAACGTGATAGGCCGCTCTGAACAAATGTGTTTTGAGCGAGCGCCTAAAACTATGCAAATTGTGGCTGGTCCTAATATCTTGGGGTAGAGCATTCCAGAGGATTGGCGCAGCACGGGAGAAGTCTTGGAGTCGGGAGTGCGAGGTACGGATTAGTGCAGAGGTTAGTCGAAAGTCGTTTGCAGAGCGCAGCGGTCGGCTAGGCCGATAGACAGAAATGAGGGAGGAGATGTAAGGGGGTGCCGCACTGTGGAGAGCTTTGTGGGTGAGAACAAGTACTTTGAATTGGATTCTGTAATGAATGGGCAGCCAGTGTAATGACTGGCGAAGAGCGGTCACGTCCGAGTAACGATTAGCCAGATGGACAACCCTGGCTGCTGCATTAAGGATAGACTGGAGAGGGGAAAGTCGCGTGAGGGGGAGGCCAATTAATAGAGCATTACAGTAGTCCAGATGGGAGTGGATTAGGGCGACAGTGAGAGTTTTTGTTGTCTCCTTGGTGAGAAAAGGGCGGATTCTAGACATGTTCTTTAGGTGTAAGCGGCACGAGCGGGCAAGAGATTGTATGTGGGAGGTGAAGGAGAGATCGGAGTCAAACATAACACCCAAACAGCGCGCCTGCTGCCGGGGTGTTATGGTGCCACCCACGGAGAGAGAAATGTCAGATTTAGGGAGGTTAGTAGAAGGCGGGAGCAGAGGAAGTTCAGTTTTGGAGAGGTTGAGTTTCAGATAGAGAGCGGTCATGATGTTGAAAACTGCGGACAGGCAGTCAGTAGCGTTCTGCAGTACAGCGGGGGTAAGGTCAGGGGATGACGTGTATAGTTGTGTGTCATCAGCATAAAGATAGTACTGAAAGCCAAATCTGCTGATGGTCTGTCCAATTGGGGCCGTGTAGAGGGAGAAGAGAAGGGGGCCAAGGACTGAGCCCTGAGGTACCCCGACAGTGAGAGGAAGAGGAGATGAAGTGGAGCCAGAGAACAGAACACTGAAGGAGCGTTCGGAAAGTTAGGAAGAGAACCAGGAGAGAGCAGTGTCCTTGATGCCTAGTGACTGGAGCCTAGAGAGTAGGAGAGGGTGGTCAACCGTGTCGAAAGCTGCAGAAAGATCGAGGAGAATGAGCAGAGAGTGGTCACCGTTACATTTTGCTGTCAGAAGGTAATTGGTCACCTTGATGAGTGCAGTTTCTGTTGAATGTAGGGGGCGGAACCCGGACTGTGAAGGGTCTAGGAGGGAGTGAGTGGAGAGGTAACGAGTAAGGCGGGAGTAGACTAGGCGCTCCAGGAGTTTTGAGATGAATGGGAGATTGGAGACCGGTCTGTAGTTGTTTGTGAATGATGGGTCAAGGGCGGGTTTTTTTAGTAATGGAGTAATGATAGAGTGTTTGAAGGAGGAGGGAAAAAAGCCAGAGGAGAGGGAGAGATTAAAGATTGTAGTTAGGTGAGTTGTGACGACTGGAGAGAGAGACTGGAGGAGGTGTGAGGGAATAAGGTCGGTGGTGCATGTAGTCGGACGAGAAGAGGAGAGGAGCTTGGAGACTTCTTCTTCTGTGATGGGATCGAAAGTGGAGAGTGAGCCAGGGGAGATGCAGGGAGGAATGGGAGTCATTGCACTTGGTGTCTGGGAGCGGATTTCCTGACGGATATTGTCTATTTTCTCTATAAAGTGGGAGGCCAGGTCATCAGCACAAATGTCTGAGATAGGGTCTTGTGCTTTTGGCCTGAGGAGGGAGTGGAAGGTGTTAAAAAGTTTCTTGGGGTTGTTGGATAGTGAGGAGATCAGGGTGGTGTAGTAGGACTGTTTGGCGAGGTGAAGGGCAGAGTTATAGGTCCTTAGTATAAATTTGAAGTGGATGAAGTCTTCTGGTGTGCGTGTTTTCCTCCATAAACGTTCAGCACACCTCGAGCATCGCTGGAGAAATCGGGTTTGCGATGTGAGCCAGGGCTGTTTCACTCTGTGTTTGGAGGTTCTGAGGGTGAGGGGAGCTACTTGGTCAAGGGTGCTTCTAAGAGTGTCATTGTAGTGATGTACAGCCAGATCAGGACAGGAAAAAGAGGAGATTGGGGACAGTGATGAGTGTAAGGAGTCTGAAAGTGTATGAGGGTTAATGGCTTGTAGATTTCTGAATGTGGTAGGTAGGAGGGTGCTGGGGTGGGCGAGGAGTTGTGAGTGTGAAGGATAGAATGTTGTGGTCAGAGAGGGGAAGCGGTGAGTTTTCTAGGCAAGAGATTGAACAGGTGAAGTGTATCTACTATAAAAATTACAGACCTCTCCATTTTTTGTACATGGGAAAACTTGCAAAATCGGCAGTGTATCAAACACTTATGTTCCCTACTGTAGGTCACTAAAGTGATAACATGTCATTCTCTCAGTGGGATAATATCATGGCAGCCCTTCACAAGCCAACCAAACCAAATCCGTTTACTTCTACCATAAAATTATACCTGGTCAGTACGTAGGGAGGGAGGGGGCACATATACAGTGGGTACGGAGAGTAATCATATCCCCATATTCGCTCTTTCATTGCAGCCATTTGGTAAATTCAAAAAAGTTCATTTTTTTTTCTCATTAATGTACACTCTGCACCCCATCTTGACTTAAAAAAACAGAAATGTAGAAATTTTTGCACATTTATTAAAGAAAAACTGAAATATCACTGGTCATAAGTATTCAGACTGTTTGCTCAGTATTGAGTAGAAGCACCCTGTGGCGGTTCACACCGTGCTGACAACAATATGTCAGGGATCCTGGGGAGGACAACTTTATCATCCCCACTACTCACACCAATTTGTTACGAACCAGGGTTGTTTGATTACCCCTGGTTCCTTCTGAAGGGGATTTATCTATACCCCACTTCCCAGTTCCGGTTTGGAACTTGCAGCTCTCTGTCCCCCCTTTACCTTCAGGTCAGATTAAGTACTGCACCTATGGTACTTAGTCGCCAGAAAGGCTGCCTGCTATGTACTGGCTATTGGGCACGATGCAGCGAGGGCATAATATTTACTCCCACACAGGTAGGAAAAAGAATTATCAACGCCGTCGCTACAAAGATTGCCAATCGCACAGAACAAAGAATTGGAACTGGTGGCAGCATAAAAGGGTCCGGAGCCAACCCAAATCAGTAGTGTAATTCATTTCAGAGGACGCAGAGTTCATATATAGACCAGGAAGAGACAAGGTAGTAAAAATTTATATATTTTACTCCCTAAAAAGGTAGGCAGTATTTACAAAGTATTAAAAGATATTATAAAGAAGACAATTCATATGTTCATTGCAATTATAAATAAAAAGGGACTAACAGAAGAAAAAACACAGTTCCTTATATCATTTCAACTCATGGCAGACCATGTGGCTCGGGGGAGGGGCACACATCAGAATGCATTACAGAGTGTGTCTCAGCTAGCTTCCTGGTCAAAGGCTAGGGAAAACTGAGCTCTCAAGGTTTTCCATTAGCTCATAACATCACTGAGTGGGCGGAGCTATGAAATGCAATCCTACTTTCTCAGAGGGATGCAGAGGTATGGAAGATTCATATCCACCGTAGCTCCAGGATGCAACCTCGCATAGCGATTACGGAATTATTATTGATCTTGTTTTGCGACTACCATTCTATGGAGACCAAACATGCCCTTCTTAGGCACAGCGAGTGAACAGTACTTTTTTTTTTTTCTCGGGTACCAAGGGCACAGGAAATTGAGAAACACCCTGGGTGATGGCCCGGCGGAAGCACATAAGAAATATATAACTCCCATATCTGTCACTAATTGGGGTCAAGTTATGGCTTCTATTAAGGTTGACATTAGCCGGAAAGCACATGGATTTCAGACAAAAGTATTCCTGCACACTCATGCCTTTGAGAAGGAGGAGGGGGGGAAAGAGTCCCACACTAGAGTTTCAAGTTACACAGTGTATCTGCCATAGGGCTTTGGTTGTTGTATTCAGGGGGAGGGAGAGAAAGGGGGGTCAAAACTGCAGCGGGTGTGTCTGTTCAGCTTTAAAGGGAACCTGAATTTGGCGGGACCAGTTTTGGGTCATATGGGCGGGGTTTTCGGGTGTTTGATTCACCCTTTCCTGACTCGCTGGCTGCATGCTGGCCGCAATATTGGATTGAAGTTCATTCTCTGTCCTCCGGAGTACACGCCAGCGCAAGGCAATATTGGCATTTGGCAAGGCCAAATTCAGGTTGCAGGTTCCCTTTAAGAGACGAAGCAGAGCTCAGTGTTCATGGTAATATACAATCAAATACCTCGTGTTCCTGACACCCTTTTGAGCTAGTACAGCCATGAGTCTTCTTGGGAATGATGCAACAAGGTTTTCACACCTGGATTTTGGGGATCCTATGCCATTCTTTCTTTCAGATCCTCTCCAGTTCTGTAAGGTTGGATGGTGAACGTTGGTGGACAGACATTTTCAGGTCTCTCCAGAGATGCTCAATTGGCTTTAGGTCAGGGCCCTGGCTGGGCCAGTCAAGAATGGTCACAGAGTTGTTCTGAAGCCACTTCTTTGTTATTTTAGCAGTGTGCTTAGGGTTATTGTCTTGTTGGAAGGTGAACCTTTAGTCAAGTCTGAGGTCCAGAGCACTCTGGAAGAGGTTTTCATCCAAGATATCTCTGTACTTGGCCGAATTCATGTTTCCTTCAATGACAACCAGTCTTCCTGTCCTTGCAGCTGGAAAACACCCATAGCATGATGCTGCCACCACCATGTTTCACTGTTGGGATTGTATTTGGCAAGTTATGAGCAGTGCCTGTTTTTCTCCACACATACCGCTTAGAATTATCACCAAAAAGGTCTATCTTCATCTACTCAGACCAGAGAATCTTATTTCTCATAGTCTGGGAGTCCTTCATGTGTTTTTTTAGCAAACTCTATGCGGTTTTTCATATGTCTTGCTCTGAGGAGATGTTTCCATCGGGCTAGTCTGCCATAAAGGTCCGACTGGTGGAGGGCTGCAGTGATAGTTGACTCTGTGGAATTTTCTCCCATCTCCCTACTGCATCTCTGGATCTCAGCCACAGTGATTTTGGGGTGGTTCTTTACCTCTCTCACCAAGACTCTTCTCCCAGCCTAGGACGACTTCTGGTGGTCCCAAACTTCTTCCATTTAAGGATTATAGAGGCCACAGTGCTCTTAGGAACCTTAAGTACTGCAGAAATTCTGTTGTAACCTTGGCAAGATCTGTGCCTTGCCACAATTCTGTCTCTGAGCTCCTTGGCCTATTCCTTTGATCTCATTATTCTCATTTGGTCTGACATGCACTGTGAGGTCTTATATAGACAGGTGTGTGCCTTTCCAAATCAAGTCCTATCAGTTTAATTAAACACAGCTGGACTCCAATGAAGGAGTAGAACCATCTCAAGGAGGATCACAAGGAAATGGACAGCATGTGACTTAAATATGAGTGTCTGAGCAAAAAGTCTGAATACTTATGATCATGTGATATTTCAGTTTTTCTTTTTTATTAAATTTGCAAAAATTACTACATTTCTGTTTTTGTGTTTTTTTGTTTGTTTTTTTTCAGTCAAGATGTGGTGCAGAGTGTACATTAATCAGAAAAAAAAATTAAGTTTACCAAATGGCTGCAATGAACCAAAGTGAAAAATTTAAAGGGATCTGAATACTTTCCGTACCCACTGTAAATATTGGGTGTACTCCACAGAGAATTCCTTCTTGATTTATAGAAGCCTGGAACTGTGCTGTTCAGCCATTTATTTCTGATATGGATGGTTAGCAACCAGTGTGGCTGCCACTTGGTTTGTCACTCACTTAACCAGACTCTTGAATGATTGATTTCTTTGTTATTGTAAATCTACTTAAAGGGATCCTGTTACCATGAAAATGCAGGCCAATTAGCAGGCACTATGTTATAGAGCAGGGGGAGCTCAGCAGATTGATCTATAGTTAGATGGGAAAAGACTCGGTATATCCAAGCTCTTCCCCCGATGAAGCTATGACGTGTGCGATACGCTTAGGGTCTGTCTCCTATGTCTTCTTCTATTGAGACATCATTATTGTTTTTATATTTACTGATCGTTAAAATATCTTCTTTCACACTTCTACTTATCATCAAGGTTTGATTTTTTTTTTTTTTTCAATTTTGCTCTACCCCTTACATTAAGGGTTTATTTAGTTACATAGTAATTAAGGTTGGAGGAAGACTTTAACTCCATCTAGTTGGACCCATAGCCTAACATGTTGATCCAGAGGAAGGCAAAAAATCTCCATGCGGAAAACAGTAAGCTCCACATTGGGGAAAAAAAAATTCCTTCCCGACTTTACATTCAGCAATCGGACTAGTTACCTGGATCAACGCCCTATCAAGGAACCTAGTGTATATAACCTGTAACATTATACTTTTCAAGAAAGGCATCCAGTCCCCTCTTAAATTTTAGTAATGAATAGTGATGAGCGAGTGTACTTGTTGCTTGGGTTTGCCCGAGCACGCTCAGGTGATCTTCCAGTATTATTGCTCAGAGATTTAGTTTTCATCTCCTCAGTTGCATGATTTACGGCTTTCAGATACGCTGAATACATATGAGGAATGCCTGTTTGTTAGGGAATTCCCACATGTATTCAGCCTGTCCAGCAGTTGTAAATCATGCAACTGAGGCGATGAAAACTATATCTCCGAGCAATAACAAATACTCGGAGATCACCCGAGCGTGCTTGGGAAAACCCGAGCAACGAGTATACTCGCTCATCACTAGTAATGAATCACTGATTACAACATCATACGGCAGAGAGTTCCATAGTCTCACTGCTCTTACAGTAAGGGATAGAATCCGCGTCTGTTATTATGCTTAACCCCTTCCCGACATGCGCCGTACTAGTACTGCTCTGCGGGAACTGAGTTCCCGCTAACCGCAGTACTAGTACGGCGGCACGATCACGCGGTCTCACAGTGAGCACCGCAGCATACGGGCGTCAGCTGTATGTGACAGCTGACACCCCGCAGCAATGCCCACGATCGGCTCTAGCGCCGATCGTGGGCATTCAACCCCTCTGATGCCGCTGTCAGTAGTGACAGCGACATAGAGGGGCATCGCTCAGGGACGGGGGCTCCCTGCGCTCTCCCACCGGAACAACGCGATGCGTTCGCGTTGTTCCGGTCTTCTCGAAGGAGTCCCTGGATCCAAAATGGCTGCGGGGCTCCTTCTGGCTCCTTCACTAAGGTGGCTTGCTGGCGCCTGCTCAGAGCAGGCACCGGAAAGCCTCCTGCACTGCCTGTCAGATCGGTGATCTGACACAGTGCTATGCAAAGTGTCAGCTCAGCGATCTGATGAAATATAGTGATGTCCCCCAAAGGGACAATGTTATAAAGTGTAAAAAAAAAAATAGAATGTATAAAAAAAATAAAAAAATCCCCAAATAACGAAAAAAAACAAATTTCCAATAAATCCATTTATGAAAATAAAAGTACACATTTGGTATTGCCGCGTCCGAAACGACCCGCTCTATAAAACTATCCCACTAGTTAACCCCTTCAGTGAACACTGCAAAAAAAATAAATAAAAAACGAGGCAAAAAACAATGCTTTATCATACTGCCGAACAAAAGTGCAATAAAATGTGATAAAAAACATGGATATAAATAACCATGGTACCGCTGAAAACGTCATCTTCTTCCGCAAAAAAAAGCCGGCATACAGCATCATCAGCAGTAAAATAAAAAAAAGTTATAGCTCTCAGAATAAAGCGATGCAAAAACAATTATTTTTTATATAAAATATTTTTTGTGTAAAAGCGCCAAAACATAAAAAATTATATAAACAAGGTATCGCTGTAATCGTACTAACCCGAAGAATAAAGCTGCTTTATCAATTTTACCACACGTGGAACGGTATAAACGCCCCCCTAAAAGAAATTCAGGAAGTGCTGGTTTTTGTTCATTCTGCCTCCCAAAAATCGGAATAAAAAGCGATCAAAAAATGTCATGTGCCCGAAAATGGTACCAATAAAAATGGCCACTCGTCCCACAAAAAACAAGACCTCGCATAACTCTGTGGGCCAAAATATGGATAAGTTATAGCTCTCAAAATGTGATGCAGAAACTATTTTTTGCAATAAAAAGCATCTTTTAGTGTGTGACGGCTACCAATCATAAAAATCCGCAAAAAACCCCGCTATAAAAGTAAATCAAACCCCCCCTTCATCACCCCCTTAGTTAGGGAAAAATAATACAATTTTAAAAAATGTATTTATTTCCATTTTCCCATTAGGGTTGGGGCTAAAGATAGGGATAGGGTTGGGGCTAAAGTTAGGGTTTGGATTACACTTACGGTTGGGATTAGGGTTGTGTTTAGGGTTATGGTTGGGATTAGGGTTAGGGGTGTGTTTGGGTTAGGGTTTCAGTTAGAATTGGGGGGTTTCCACTGTTCAGGCACATCAGGGGCTCTCCAAACGTGACATGGCGTCCGATCTCAATTCTAGCCAATTCTGCGTTGAAAAAGTAAAACAGTGCTCCTTCCCTTCTGAGCTCTCCCGTGCGCCTAAACAGGGGTTTACCCCAACATATGGGGTATCGGTGTAGTCAGGACAAATTGGACAACAACTTTTGGGGTCCAATTTCTCCTGTTACCCTTGGGAAAATACAAAACCGGGGGCTAAAAAATAATTTTTGTGGAAAGAAAAAAAAGATATTTTTTTATTTTCTCGGCTCTGCGTTATAAACTGTAGTGAAACACTTGGGTGTTCAAAGTTCTCACAACACATCTAGATAAGTTCCTTGGTGGGGTCTAGTTTCCAATATGGGGTCACTTGTGGGAGTTTCTACTGTTTAGGTACATCAGGGGCTCTGCAAATGCGACATGGTGTCCGATCTCGATCGCAGACCATTCCATCAAAGTCTGCATTCCAAATGGCGCTCCTTTCCTTCCGTCCTCTGCCATGCGGCCAAACGGTGGTTCCCCCCACATATGGGGTATCGGCGTACTCAGGACAAATTGGACAACAACTTTTGTGGTCCAATTTCTCCTGTTACCCTTGGGAAAGTAAAAAATTGCGGGCTAAAAGATCATTTTGTGGAAAAAAAAAATGATTTTTTTTAATTTTCACGGCTCTACATTCTAAACTTTAGTGAAACAATTGGGGGTTCAAAGTCCTCACCACACATCTAGAAAAGTTCCTTATGGGGTCTTCTTTCCAAAATGGGGTCACTTGTGGATGGTTTCCACTGTTTAGGCACATCAGGGGCTCTCCAAACGCGACATGGTGTCCAATCTCAATTCCAGCCAATTATGCATTGAAAAGTCAAACGGCGCTCCTTCCCTTCCGAGCTCTGCCATGCACTCAAACAGTGGTTTACCCCCACACACGGGGTATCAGCGTACTCAGGGCAAATTGCACAACAACTTTTGGGGTCCAATTTCTCCTGTTACCCTTGGTAAAATAAAGCAAAGTGGATCTGAAGTAAAAATATTGTGAAAAAAAGTTAAATGTTCAATTTTTTTTTTTTTAAACATTACAAAAATTCCTGTGAAGCACCTGAAGGGTTAATAAACTTTTTGAATGTGGTTTTGAGTACCTTGAAGGGTGCAGTTTTTAGAAAATGCCTAAAAGTGACACCATTCTGTCATACAGACCCCTCAAAGTGACTTTAAGTATGAGGTGGTCCCTAGAAAAAAATGGTTTTGCAAATTTTATTGTAAAAATAAGAAATCACTGGTCAACTTTTAACCCTTAACTTCCTAACAATTATGTTTACAAAATTGTGCTAATGTAAAGCAGACATGTGGGTAATGTTATTTATTATCTATTTTGTATGATATGACTCTCTAATTTAAGGGCATAAAAACTAAAAGTTTAAAAATTTTCGTTTTTTTCACAAATAAACGCAAGTCATATCGAAGAACTTTTACCACGATCATAAAGTACAATATGTCACGAGAAAACAGTCTCCAAATCACCAGGATCCGTTGAAGCGTTTCAGAGTTATGACCTCATAAAGTTACAGTGGTCAGAATTGAATAAAATGGCCCGGTCAGGAAGTTGAAAACAGGCTTCTTTCCTCCAGACGTAGAGGATGCCCCCTTGTCCCCTTCTCAGGACCACATGATCGTGACCTCGGGCTACTGCTGGGGTTAAAGAGGTAGCTCTCACACTCTGTTAACAATTTAAATGCCATAGTCACTATTGATAGCAGCATCTAATGGGTTAAATAGCCATGGTTGGTGCCAAAACCAATCAAAGCTGATACCGCAAGGTGTCAGCTATAGTGTACAGTCAACATCTGCTGCATTTTCACCAGTCGGGGGATACGGTTGTCTGAGGTCAGTTAAGACTTATTGGTGGTCACTAAGGGGTTAAGTGTTTGATAGTAGAATTTTTTTTTTTTGACTATCGCTTTAATCCCACCCATTCAAAGAATAAAGTTGTGTAATCATTTATACCGCACGAGGAACAGCATAAAAAATAAATTCAATTCTTGACCTGCTATGGATTTGTTCATTCTGCCTCACAAGAATGGCAGTGAGGCTAGGCTCACATTTATGCTGCGCTCTACGCAGAGCTCGTAGGCTATGTGCACACATTGCAGATTTGCCGGTGTAATTTTCTGCACAGATTCTTCCTCTCTTTGCAGAAAACACACTTGAAAATTCCGTGTTTTTGATGCAGATTTTCGTGCGTTTTTTTTAATGCAGATTTGTATGCAGATTTGTATGCATTTTTGTAAGCTAAATAAAGATATAATATTTAACAAAAAAAAATTGTGATGTCATTTCCTTGTCCAACCTCTTCTTTTACATACTCCATTGAAGAATAATGTTTACACACAGATAAATAGATTAGATTTATCTATAAACAGATGGATCTATAGATGGGTAGATAGTACCAAGCCCAATGTTTAGTAATAAAATGGTACATAGAGTTGAATAAAGACACACACTCACTCACTCACTCTCTACTTTAGGCCGGGGTGACACTTGCGAGAAACTCGCACGAGCCTCGCATTTCAGTACCCGGCACTGCCACCAACAATCGGACCTGAGTGTTCAGCTGCAGAGAAATACATGCAGCCGCACACTCCGGTCCTGAGTGCAGGTGGCAGTGCTGGGTATTGAAGTGCGAGTTTCTCGAGTGCGAGTGAAGTGTGACCCCAACCTTAAACGCAATATCTGTTTAAAAAAAAAAAAAGGCGTCGGCTCCCGCGCAATTTTCTGCACCAGAGAGGGAAAGCCAGCGACTGGGGCCGGATGTTTATAGCCTTGGAAGGGGTTAATAACCATGGATCTTCCCAGGCTATGAATATTAGTCCGCAGCTGTATATTTAGCCTTTACAGGCTATTTAAAATATTGGACCCCCCAAAAGAACGACATGTGGTCCCCCTATAATTAATAGCCAGAAAAGGCTATGCAGACAGCTGCGGGCTGATTTTAATAGCCTAGGAAGGGGCCATAGATGTTGCCCCCCCCCCCCCCCCCGGCTGCAAACACCAGCTCTCAGCCGCCTCAGAAATGGTGCATGTTAGCCTCTCTTCCCACTGTCCTGTAGCGGTGGCATATGGGGTAATATTTGTAGGGTTAATGTCACCTTTGTATTGTAAGGTGACATCAAGCCAGCTTAGTAATGGAGAGGCATCAATAAGACTCCTATCCATTGCTAGTTAAGGGGTTAAATAAACACACAGCCAGAATAAAGTATTTTAATGAAATAACACTAAACTTAGTTACCCTAAATTATTATCCAGCTAATCCATGCGATTAGCCCATTTAATAACAAGTGTCTTATGACAATCTCCTCTGTAGAGCTGTCACATCAGGAGATGTGACTGCTCTACAGGGCCTCCAGTGACACACACTGACAGGAGATAATGGCTCCTGCAGTGTGATCACTGAGTGTTCACTGGAGTTCATTCTCTCACTTTATGGCACTGCTGCATGAGAATTTTGCCCTCGCAGCAGTGCCGCAAGTGACAACTTGAACTCCATTGTACTCTGACGGCAGAGTGATACACTGTGGAATGATACCTGCCGTCATTGTATCACCAGACGCCTCGGAGAGCGGTCACATCTGCCTATGTGACAGCTCTACACAGGAGATCATCGTGGGACATGTTAATAAATGGATTAAGTCGGAACAGGGAGTATACTGTTGGTTTATTTTATTTTTTTTTACAGGTGATATATGGCGTCGGGGATTAGCTGTATGGTGAGTATGTACTGTATATGTGTGTGTATGGTGTCTTTTTTTTTTTTTTTTTTTTTTCCTACACTTGAACACGGTAGCCAGATGATGGGACTACTACTGTCCCATCATCGTCTAGCTGTCACTGTAGCGAGCATAGCCGGATGGGACTAGTAGTCCCATCAGATGATTCCTGCTCAGGCACGCATGCGCACAGCCCTGCACACACACAAAACCCCGCACACGGGGGGTGCGTCTCATAAACCGAACACTGTTCTTACCGATGCTGCAGGCCCGGAGCTGGGGGTGTTGCGATGGTCCTGCGGTGTGCGGTGGTGGTACAGAGGTGAGCCGTAGCCCTACGGCGGCATATGGCAGCCGCCATTCTTCTTCCGGGGTCCAGCGTCTGGCTGCTAACTTGGCACAGGCAAGCCGAGATCTCCATCCGCGCCTGCCTCTACGTGGTGTCTCCAGGAAAATTACCGCAGATGTGCCGCAGATGGAGATCTCGGCAATAGATCTCATCTGCGCATGCGTTGCCCCGGCAGCCATTTTCTCGGGGTCCACCGCATAATAAACAGTGCGTGGGGCTCTAGGCTTTCACAAAATGTCGGCGGAGCCCCCACACCATCGGACACCCACAGCACCACTCTTGCCTCCTCCAGCAGTGACCCTGCTCCACTGCGTCCTGCACCACCCAATACCAGCAGCGACCCTGGGACCCCGCTTTACCGCAGCCACCACCCCCGGTAACCAATAAGATGCCTGGATTGTAAGATGCACCACCATTTTATTAAAAAAAAGTTTTTTTTTCCTATTTTTCTCCTCAAAATTTGGGGTGCATCTTATAATCCAGTGTGTCTTATAAACCGCAAATTATGGTATGTTTGTGTATTCTATGTGTATATGTCTATTCTCTATTCTATTCTGTGTGATTTTACTGTACCTGGCATATGATTTGCCGGCTTTTCAAATGCGATCGGTGTATAAAAATCCGACAGCTAACGCATAGTCCCAGTGCTGTGATTTTATACTTTGTTTTTTATTTATTTATTTATTTTTTCCTTGCACCCCTTGACTTTTATTGTGGATGTGATCCGAATTCAGATTACAATCGCAGCACGCAGCGACTCTTTTCCAGTCCGATCGTGATCAGATCCGAGCTGGAAAAAGAAAAACGCAGATGAACACATAATCATAGAATAATATACTGGTCCGAAGAATTCAATCCAATTTTTTTTTTTTCTTTTTTTTAAATCTGATTGCATTCGTCCGATTTTATAGCAAGTGGGAATGAGCCCATAATCAGTCATCATGTGCCTTTAATGGCCGCAGGTGGAGCAGTGCTCCGGTCGCAGAACCTGTTAAATCCTACTGTTAATCTCTGACAGTGGGATTTAAGGGTATGTGCACACGTCCGGATTTCTTGCAGAAATTTCCTGAAGAAAACCGGAAATTTTCTGCAAGAAATCCGCATTTTTTTTTTTTGCGTTTTTTTCCCGTTTTTTTTCGCTTTTTTTTTTGCATTCTGCAAGCGTAATTAGCTTGCAGAATGCTAAAGTTTTCCAAGCGATCTGTAGCATCGCTTGGAAAACTGACTGACAAGTTGGTCACACTTGTCAAACATACTGTTTGACAAGTGTGACCAACTTGTTACTATAGATGCAGCATCTATAGTAAAAGATAGAATGTTTAAAAATAATTAAAAAAAATTTAAAATGGTTTTACTCACCCAGACGATCTCCTCAGCGGCGTCCGTTCCTATAGATGCCGGTGTGGTTCAGGACCTGTGATGACGTCGCGGCTTGTGATTGGTCGCGTGAGTCACATGAGCGGTCACGCGACCAATCACAAGACAGTGACGTCATCACAGGTCCTGAACCACACCATCTATAGGAACCGAAGAGAGAGCATGCACCGGAGAGGCGGGAACACTGCGGGGGACATCGAAGGTGAGTATAGGACTATTTTTTATTTTAATTCTTTTATTTTTGGCCAATTATATGGTGCCCAGTCCGTGGAGGAGAGTCTCCTCTCCTCCACCCTGGGTACCAACCGCACATAATCTGCTTACTTCCCGCATGGTGGGCATAGCCCCGTGCGGGAAGTAAGCAGATCAATGCACTCCTAGGTGTGCGGAATCCCCGCAATTCCGCATTTTTAATGAACATGTTGCTTTTTTTTTCCGCAATGCGATTTTTTTCGCGGAAAAAATCGCAACATATGCGGAATACCCTGTAAATAATAGGAGGCATATGCAAGCGTTTTTTTCGCGTTTTTATAGCGAAAAAACGCGAAAAAAACGCAATAAATCCTGAACCTGTGCACATGGCCTAACACTTACTGGCTGACAGGGGTTTGCATCATTCCACGCCCGTGATGTGATTGCAGGGCGCTGATGAGTTGTCATGACAGGCAGTGGTCTGCTAATGACCTTCATGCCTGTCATGATCTTCCTGTGAGCGCATGTGGCCAGCATTCATAGATCGTGATTTCAGCTATACATAGCAGTGCTCAGTCGCTGCTATATATATCACAAGTGATCGGACGATCAGTTTCAAGTTCCCTAAGGGGACTATTAAATATAGGAAGAAGTTTTTTTAAAAAAAATTAAGTACAAAAAAAATTGCCCCTTTCAGAAATGTCTGATCTATCAAAATCTAAAATCCATTAATCCGTTATGTAAACAGTATTAGGCTGCTGTCACACTAGCAGTATTTGGTCAGTATTTTACATCAGTATCTGTAAGCCAAAACCAGGAGTGGAAAAATGAGAGGAAAAGTATAATAGAAACATATGTACCACTTCTGCATTTATCACCCACTCCTGGTTTTGGCTTACAAATACTGATGTAAAATACTGACCAAATACTGCTAGTGTGACGGCAGCCTAACAAGGAAAATGGAAATGCCAGAATTGCGTTTTTTTGACTGCCGCAACCTTGCAATAAGAGGCGATGAAAACATCGTATCTACCCTAAAACATCACCTTAGTGCGAAAAGAATAAGGCCCCTCACAACCTCATATTTTGAAAAATGAAAATGCTACGAATCTTAGAAAACGGCGACAAAAGCCGAAAAAATTTTGGGACAAATTTTCCCCAAAAAATTTTCACCACTTGGTAAAAAAAACAACATGTTTGGTATCTGTGTACTAGTACTGACTTGCAGAATCATACTGCCAGGTCAATTATACCATATAATGAAGATGGTAAATAAAAAAACAAAAAAACAAAAAACCCTTAACATTTCTGGAATTACAATAAGACTACATAATTTCTAACAATACACATTTCAGCTGCTGCAGAACCTCTTTGAGAAGTGAGGTAGAATAACAATTATTTTTTTAACTCCCGGTTTGCTATTAAGTCAGAAAAAAATTGACAATTGTTTAAAATAAGTAAAAATTTGGAATCCATTTTAGCTTTTTTTTTTTTTTTTTTTTAACAATTTTTCTTTTTATTTCCAGAGCCTTTTTTTATTACCATGTCTGTAAATGTTGAGTAGTGCCGCGGTGCTCTGCTCAGTAATTCTAGCCTCCACCTATTTGAAGGGATTCTTTAGGTAATGAAACCCTTGATTTGGTGATTCTGGCTTTTTCTACACCCACGCCATTTACGGATGATGCTGCGTAAGCGCCAGCGTGCCTCTGTATTATGTTTATTTCTCGATGCACAAAAGGTAGAAAGATCCATACTTAAGTACTGTGCAGTTTACAAAATATAAGGCCCCCTGCAAAGCCGTCTAAATCTTCGGAAAGTGGAATATTTTCACGCATGCTGTGCTTTATTTTTGTAATTGGGTTTTTAGGTTCATGGTGGGAGGTATGTTTTGAGCGGGCACCTATTTTTATAAAGCAGCCCTGCTGTGACAGTAATTTGGAAACATGTAATCCCTAAGCTTTGAATTCTATGTAGGATTTCTTGCAGAGTTTAGCTGATTGTCCTGATTGTGTGAATGATCAACTTGCCTAATGATATAGTACTCCAGACAGGACGGGGATTTCTGTGCTGCAAGCACCTGCTACTTGTGCTGCCTACATTGTCTGCAGCTTCACAGAGGTTTTAATGGAGCGACTGGTTAGAAGCCAGTGTAAAACAAAAGATCGGCTGGAGAAAGCGCTCTCTAACCCTCCAGAATCAACAGCATTTAGCGTATATTGGTGTCTGTGCATGCATGCTTATGAATGTTTAGGCTATTGCTCTTTCAATATGCCACTTACCAAAGTGCGTATTTGCCATCTTCCCTTCCAAGGAAATGTGCCATCAGAAAATGACCTTTTGTGTAAATCGGGTTATGGTTTTTTTTCTCAATTATTTTAATATCACAATCGGTATTTAAAAAAAGAAAAATTTAAAAATATGTATCTTGTAATTTTCACACTGGCCACTAGGGCTGTTGTAGACTTAAAGGTGTTGTCCACTAATTGGACAACCCCTTTTCAATTGCTTTATTTTCTCCTATAAAATAAAAGCAGCCTGTACTATCCTCCAGTGTTGGCTCCTCTGCAGCCACGATGTCCCTGGGCTCGCCTGACTTTGTCACGTGAGCCCTGCAGCCATTCATCTGCCGCTAATAAGCCACTTCACTCTCCCTTCCTCCGGGAGTCGGGTGCGTTCGAAGGAGGGGAGAGTGAAGCGTCCGGTAACCGGCTGCAAGGTTCAAAAATGTGATGTGAGCCCCAAGAGACTCGGCGCCAATGACGACGGAATGGCACTGGAGGGGAATACAGGCTGTTTTTACTTTACAAGGAGGAATATAGCAATAGACAACCCCTTTATATTTCCTGAAGTACTGTCTTGCGGAGTTGCTCCGTCTTCTGATAGTGGCCGATGTTTGGTACTACACATCTGCCTCCTATTCAAATCAATAGTAGGCGGATGTGCAGTACCCTGCCTCCGCCATTATCAGAAGACTGCCAGGTCCGCAAGTGAGTACTTCCGGGTGGTAGCTGACATCGATATCGTCTGATTGGCTGGGTGCGGGGTGTCGGAACCCAATTGATCAGACATGGATGACCTATCCTAAGAATTGCTCATCAATCCTAAAGTAGTGGACAACCTCTTTAAAGCAAAAACCTGATTTATAGCATTAATCTAGTGATTTTTTTTTCCCCCTTTTTGCATTTTTGACCTGTCGAATCACAGTGGTTGCTGTTTCAGTTCTTGTTGCAAGTCTATGAGGCTCAGAATGTGGCATTAAGTTACAGATGTGGTTACATTGTGTTGGAGAGGGACTGATACTGGGGAAAGACAGTTACTGGGGAAAGACTGTTACCGGTGAGCTGATGCTCATCCATCCACACATCCATAATACCTAACAAAAGGGCAAATAAAATAAAAATCACTGGAGTGGTAGAAGTCATTTTATTGATGATACATGTTCTCTAGATATCCCTAATTTATGCTATCTTAATGGGTACCATTATGTATTTAGCAATCCAAAATAAAAAATACAAATTCTTTTAAATATGCCACAGACCCGTTTTCACATAACGCGTTTTGAGCCACAGCAGTGCCCCTACCAATATCATAGTCAACCATGGTGTCTGCAGGAAGTACTGTGCCTGGCAAAATGCCACTCTCAAGTAAAAATGTCTGCCACAATACACTCCCCAATATTAGTGACTGTAATGCTACTACTTGATTCCTTCCCCCAGCTTAATGTCACAATCTTAATCCCATCACCTTCAAATTTACTATTGTCACAGTGGCTGTACCCTAACCTTGGCAGCTACAGTGCCCCATCCCTATAGATTCCGCTAGTACATCCTGTATGCTGCTGTTCACACCAACAGTAATTATTTAATGCACTGCAGGAAACCTAACAAATTCAGTTAAATGGAGAAAAATGTGCTATGCCACCCCTCCTACCTCAATAAATAGAAGATTGGAACTTTAACCCCTTTACCCCCAAGTGTGGTTTGCACGTTAATGACCGGGCCAATTTTTACAATTCTGACCACTGTCCCTTTATGAGGTTATAACTCTGGAACGCTTCAACGGATCCCGGTGATTCTGACATTGTTTTCTCGTGACATATTGTACTTCATTATAGTGATAAAATTTCTTTCATATTACCTGCGTTTATTTGTTAAAAAAAAGGAAATTTGGCGAAAATTTTGAAAATGTCGCAATTTTTTAACTTTGAATTTTTATGCCCTTAAATCACAGAGCTATGTCACACAAAATACTTAATAAGTAACATTTCCCACATGTCTACTTTACATCAGCACAATTTTGGAACCATATAAGGGTTAAAAGTTGACCAGCAATTTCTCATTTTTACAACACCATTTTTTTTTTTACGGACCACATCTCATTTGAAGTCATTTTGAGGGGTCTATATGATAGAAAATACCCAAGTGTGACACCATTCTAAAAACTGCACCCCTCAAGGTGCTCAAAACCACATTCAAGAAGTTTATTAACCCTTCAGGTGTTTCACAGGAATTTTTGGAATGTTTAAATAAAAATGAACATTTAACTTTTTTTCACAAAAAATTTACTTCAGCTCCAATTTGTTTTATTTTACCAAGGGTAACAGGAGAAAATGGACCCCAAAAGTTGTTGTACGATTTGTCCTGAGTACGCAGATAACCCATATGTGGGGGTAAAACACTGTTTGGGCGCATGGTAGAGCTCGGAAGCGAAGGAGCGCCATTTGACTTTTCAATGCAACATTGACTGGAATTGAGATGGGACGCCATGTTGCGTTTGGAGAGCCACTGATGTGCCTAAACATTGAAACCCCCCACAAGTGACACCATTTTGGAAAGTAGACCCCCTAAGGAACTCATCTAGATGTGTTGTGAGAGCTTTGAACCCCCAAGTGTTTTACTACAGTTCATAACGCAGAGCCGTGAAAATAAAAATTATTTTTTTTCCACAAAAATTATTTTTTAGCCCCCAGTTTTGTATTTTTCCAAGGGTAACAGTTGAAATTAGACTCCAAAAGTTGTTGTACAAATTTTCCTGAGTACGCTGATACCCCATATGTGGGGGTAAACCACTGTTTGGGCGCATGGCAGAGCTCGGAAGGGAAGGAGCGCCATTTGACTTTTCAATGCAAAATTGACTGGAATTTGCTTCCGCTGCCCCCGTTGTGCATTTCTTTCACAGCGTGCGTCGGTACGTCAGCCCGACGCTAATGTGAAAGCAGCCTTACCAGTGTGAGCCATGAAATGACTGACAGTCTGCTCTCCTGATCTACATGTCTATCACTTGGGTGCTTTCATTTAAAATAAGCTCTAGAGCCATATTTTCACATAGATCTGTCTGGCACATAGTTCTTAACAGCTCATTTGCCATTTAAGAAAAATTAGGATTTCTCTGGAATAAGACATCAGATTGCAGATATCCTGGTATACTTTTTTTCAGCTTCCTATGATATGCATACCTCTTTTGATGGCTTAGTAGGGTTTATCCTACTGACCGAAGCCCTTTAATCAGATGGATCAGTGGGGTGAAAGGAGCTGGACCCACACCACAATCTGATATTGCTGACCTTACCTGAAAGAGGTTATTGGGGAATAAATGAAAAAAGGTAATGCCAATAATAATAAATTCCTAAATGCTTTTAATTAGCAAATCACGCTTGTTTTGTCTAGGGATATAATAATTATAGAATTACTCTACCTTGTTACACTCACAGAAACTTGCCCTAAAATGCTAACTGGACAGGAGGCTGTGAGCTAGTGCAGAAAAAGCTCTGCTGCTGTGACCTGGAGATGCCCATATACTGTTGCGCTTATACTGTTGCGCTATCTTCAGGTCACAGCAGCAGAGCTTCTTCTGCACTCGCTCATACGCTCCTGTCTGGTTAACATTATAGGACCAGTTTCTGTCAGTGTAACACAACTGTGTATGATTTAATTCTATACTGATAAGGTCTTTAGACAAAATGTACATGATTTGCAGTTTTTTTGGGAATTTTTTGATCTTTACTGATTCTGTTTTGACGTTCCACATTTTACTTATTCCCTCTAGACCATTACGTCCTATCAGTAGGGTTTGCTACTCTTGTTATTGATGGTAACAAGTGTTCCTCTGTATTGTATGAACAGGTTCTAATCATATAGATCTTAGGCTTCTTTCGCACTTGCGTCGTCTGGCGGCCGTCACAATGCGTCAGCGCGACGTATCGACGAATGCATGAAAAATGGATGCAACGCAAAACTGGATCTGTTGCATCCGTCTTGTCCGTTTTTACCATCCGTTTCATCCGTTTTTTTTACGGATCCGTTTTAAGCGAAACCTATATATTGACTGTTTTTACACCCCATCTTTGACAGGGTTTAGAGAAAGTGGCAGAGATGGAAGGAGTACTTGTGAAGATTGCGACCATATGTTCTGATGTAATATTTTTGAGACCAATAGGCTGGCAATAATTAGTTCACAGGCGCACGCAAACACACACAGATTCTGGCTGGATGCTGGCTGGCTTCTGGCTGGATGCTGGCAGGAGTCTTGCTGGCACATTTGGGGGTGACACCCCAGGCCAGGTTTATATAGATTTGGGGCTGTCTGGCCAATTGGCTACTAAATCCTGATTCTGAGCATGCTCAGTGTAAAAAAACGTATTACAGCGCTGGATTCCGTCATACTACGTGTCACGACGGATCCTGCGTCCATAGGCTTCCATTCTAGCCAACGATGCATGCCGCAGGATCCGTCGCGACACGTTTTTCCAACGCAGACAAAAAACGTTACATTGAATGTTTTTTCCAGATGACGGTCCGCCAAATTCCGACGGATCCAGTGCACGACGGACGAAAAGTGTGGCTATACGTCGCGATCCGTCGCTAATACAAGTCTATGGGAAAAAACGCATCCTGCGGGCACATTTGCAGGATGTGTTTGTTTCCCAAAACGACGCATTGTGACAGAGGCCAAACGACGCAAGTGTGAAAGTAGCCTTACTTGATACATTGGCTAATATTTATATCTGCTGGAGGTAAAAAGAGGAGCTATATCTTGTTTGTGCTCTTTCGACAGTCTGCCAAATGTCTGGTACGCCACCCTTAAACTGCTTTATATAACAGCTGACACGTTGCAGGTCATTTCATCCAGTTGAAATCATTCTTCACTAGCAGTTGGGATCTTTTCTTACACAGTAAATCACTTATCCCAGAGGAGTCAACCTTCCACGTAGCATCTTCAATCCTTTTGTCTTCCTCACCCTATCTCTCTGCATGGTTGCCCCCTTCAGGGAGGCATCATTGACAGGCAGAAAAAATAAGATACAATGGAGACCGACAGCAGGCTGGATGAGATGTGGCTGGAAACACACTGACACCGTTCCTGACAGCCAGGCACGCTTCTACAGTGACAGACTGAGTTCTATATGGTGACAGACCTGCTCAGTCAGTGTAAAGATTACTGATGATCATCATATGTATTTTTGGGGTCTAGCGGGACTTGACACATTTTCCGCTGCTCTGGCACACTGAGCTGGCTATTAGTGATCCGTAGCCGAGTCTTTCACTTTATTCTACATTCTATAGAGCAGCATGAATGAAGCCTAAAGAAACGGTATGACCTGAGTACTGGCCAGGCTTTCCAGCTGTTATAGTCCGTTACTGGCTGGACTTGAATATGTAAGGCTAGAAATGATTCCTGCATAGCCATCCTAGCCGATGTATTACCAAGCACTGTCTAATAGGAAATCGGGTTCTTAAAAGTTACAGAACCAAACTATCCAGTAGATCTAAGAATGTTTGTTTGGTTTTATGATATCCAAAAGCTATTTATCTATGATGACAGTGTTATCTTTCGTCCCCCGCCCAATCCTGAGCGTTTAGCTTTCCCACTGTGCCTCTTTTACTGTTTTACCCTGTATAGTACCTCCCGTCCACACACTCCAGATCTCTTCACAAGTGTCTCTTTATTTTTAGGATTGGTGGAAATCGCCAACATTAGACCATTTTAATTGGGTTATAACATTTTCGTAAAGGCATGACATATACAGTTAGGTGCAGAAATATTTGGACAGTGACAATCTTTGTGATTTGGGCTCTCCATATGTTATTTAAAATGAAACCTCTGAGAAGCAATTCAAGTGGAGACTTTCATGTTTTAATTAAAGGGGTTAAATATAAATATCCTGTGAAATGTTTAAGAATTGCAAACCTTTTTCTATAAAGCCTCCTAATTTCAGGGGACCCAAGAATAATTGGACAAATTAACTTTACCATAAAAAATATTAATTTTGAATACTTTTTAGTGAATCCTGTGCAGGCAATGGCTGCCTGAAGTCAGGAAGCCATGGACGTCACTGAACGCTGGGCTTCATCTTTTTGATGCTTTGCCAGGCCTTGACTTCAGTTGTTGCTTGTTTGTGGGTCTTTTCTGCCTTAAGTTTTGTCTTAATTATGTGAAATGCTGCTCAATGGGGTTGAGATCTGGTGGTTAACTCGGCCATTTCAGAATATTCCATTTCCTTACCTTTAAAAACTGTGTTGCTTTCAAAATATGTTTTGGGTCATTGTTAGTGTTGAGCGATACCGTCCGATACTTGAAAGTATCGGTATCGGAAAGTATCGGCCGATACCGGCAAAGTATCGGATCTAATCCGATACCGATACCCGATACCAATACAAGTCAATGGGACTCAAGTATCGGACGGTATCCCTGATGGTTCCCAGGGTCTGAAGGAGAGGAAACTCTCCTTCAGGCCCTGGGATCTATATTAATGTGTAAAAGAAAGAATTAAAATAAAAAATATTGCTATACTCACCTCTCCGACGCAGCCTGGACCTTACCGAGGGAACCGGCAGCGTTCTTTGCTTAAAATGCGCGCATTTACTGCCTTCCGTGACGTCACGGCTTGTGATTGGTCGCGTGCCGCCCATGTGGCCGCGACGCGACCAATCACAGCAAGCCGTGACGTAATTTCAGGTCCTGAATGCCTAATTCTGCATTCAGGACCTGAAAATTACGTCACGGCTTGCTGTGATTGGTCACGTCGCGGTCACATGGGCGGCACGCAACCAATCACAAGCCGTGACGTAATTTTAAAATGCGCGCGTTTCCTGCCTCCCGGGACGTCACGGCTTGTGATTGGTCGCGTCGCCCATGTGACCGCGACGCGACCAATCACAAGCCGTAACGTAATTTTCAAATCCTGAATGCCTAGAATTAGGCATTCAGGACCTGAAAATTACGTCACGGCTTGCTGTGATTGGTCGCGTCGCGGCCACATGGGCGGCACGCGACCAATCACAAGCCGTGACGTCACGGAAGGCAGTAAACGCGCGCATTTTAAGCAAAGAACGCTGCCGGTTCCCTCGGTAAGGTCCAGGCTGCGTCGGAGAGGTGAGTATAGCAATATTTTTTTATTTTAATTCTTTCTTTTACACATTAGTGTTGTTTCGATACCGATACCCGATACCACAAAAGTATCGGATCTCGGTATCGGAATTCCGATACCCGCAAGTATCGGCCGATACCTGATACTTGTGGTATCGGAATGCTCAACACTAGTCATTGTTCATTTGTAATTTGAAGCACCATCCAATTATCCTAGCTGCCATTGGTTTAATCTGAGCAGAAAGTATCGCCCTGTACACTTGAGAATTTATCCGGCTGCTTCTGTCTTCAGTCACATCATCAATAAATACTAGTGACCTAGCACCATTGGAAGCCATGAAGGCCCATGCCATCGCACGGCCTCCATCATGTTTTACAGAGTGTGTGGTGTGCTGTGGATCATGAACTGTTCAAGCCTTCTCCATACTTTCTTTCTCCCATCATTCAGGTTGATCTTCGTTTCATCTGTTCAAATAATGCTCTTCCAGAAAAAGGTTTGCTTCTTCAGATAATTAAAGCTGATTACGCTTTAATTATCTGAAGAAGCACACCCATTTCTGGAAGAGCATCCTTTCAATTTTTAATGCTGATAAAAGGCTATGTGCACACGTTGCAGATTATTTGCGTTTTTTTTAGTGTTTTTGCGCCATAAAAACGCTATAAAACCGCAAATAATCTGCATACATTAAGCATCCTATCATTCTTAATGAAATCCGCAATTTCTGTGCACATGATGTGCGTTTTTCCGCATGAAAAACGCATTGCGGAAAAATAATGAACATGCTCATTAATTTTGCGGTTTTCTCACTGTCTAATGCATTGGGAAATGTCCCGGAAAAACCACGTCAAAAACGCGTCAAAACCGCTCAAAAAACGCGCTAAAAAACGCATGCGGTTTTCATCCGGCAGAAATGTCCGGATTTTCACAGGAATTTTCTGCATCAATTCCTGAACGTGTGTAGGGGGCCTAATGGTTTGCAGTTTGTGGTGAACCATCTGTATGTGATATTCTCTTTACGGTAGACTTAGATACTGAAGCAAGCACCTACTTCCTGGAGAGTGTTCTTCATTGGGTGGATGTGTTGAACTGGTTTTTCTTCACCTTGAAAAGGATTCTGCAATCATCCACCACTGTTGTCTCCCGTGGATGTCCAGGCACCTTTGAGTTCCCAAGCGGACCAGTGTGCATTTTCTTTTTTTGGATAATGTACCAAACTGTTGTTTTGGCCATTCCAAACATATTCTTAACATTTCTGTTGAATGTAGTCTTTTCTTTTCAGTCCAATGATGGTCTTTCTCTTCCATTGAGATCTCCTTTAGCTGCACATTGTGGGTTTACAGAAACGGCTTCCAAATGCAAGTGCCACACCCGTAATGTGCTCGAGACTTTTTACCACCTTAATTGATGATGGATGATTGAGGGAATAACCCATGCAGCCCATTAAATAGCTTCTGAGAATGTTGTCTTTTATTAACTTACTTCAGTTAAGATATTTATATAATAAAATTAAAGCTGGGAGTCTTCCCTTTAAGCCCATAATGATTCTATAACTGTATCTTGAATATGCTTTGGTAAATGGTTAAAATGCCAAAACTTGTGTCACTGTCCAAATATTTCTGCATCTCACTGTCGTTAGATGTTTGAGCTCAGGATCTTTAAACAACCCAAAAAGTGGAGAAAATTCAGCACTAGTTAAGCACTATATGGGCCGATTATATTGGATGGGTGCTATCTGGTTTTCATGGATAGCACTTGTACCCATGATATACTATGGGGCTCTTACTGAGTGAAACGAGTAAAATATCATAGACGTCCTATTTTGATCCAAGTGTCAGATTAAAATCCTCAATGCAAGTCTATGGGTCAGTGAAAAACATGAGACTGCACTCAAATGACATCCGGGCGCGGTGCGATTTTCAGACTAATATAATGGAGAAATTGGAGAAACTTTTTTTGTCTGATCAGAAAAATCTGACCATTTTTCTTGGATGGAGAGACAACGATCTTGTGCACCTACCCTAATTCTGTGGCTGTGTTGTCCTGCATATTGGCTCTCCAGCTTCCCACATCCCTGTGGCCTCTCCATCCTTAGGATTGTTGGGCTCCCAGAGGTTGGACACAAAGATATCCTGAAGGGATGAATTATCCTTGAGATAGGCCATCCCTTTTCTAAGATGGGAACCTTTTAAGAGCAATGTTGCGTTTATAAAACCCATTGAAATCTGTGCTCCCCTAACTATTCACTATGGTGGGCAATTACTGTAAGGAATGCCTTTCAGTACAGAGCTCCTCATTTACCGTAGATGTGAACTGTTCAATGCTCAAGTTTGGCCTTTAATATTTCAAACTCTTACAAAGACTAATAAATGGGTAGGAGAAGTTTTGAAATTTTATTCTTGATACAAGAAAAACTGATGTAACAAGGGTTGTAAAAACACACATGGACTAAAAATGGAACCAGTGCAATGGAAAAAGACAACTTTTCACATATAAGAAAAAAAACCTGATGTTTGAATCCTGCATTACAGCTTGTTAGTAAATTATAGTAGCAAAACTGTAAAATTAACAGTCACGTTGGACTCCTGACATCTCGGACCAGTCTGTCTGTCTGGTCTCTACCGTGTTTTTTAGCATTCTTTTAACAACCATATAGAGGATTTGAAAAAAAAAAAAAAGTGACAGAATAGTGATTTGTAGAATTGTTTTTTGTTTTTGTTTTTTTAACTGCTTATCGGTTCTTTTTTTTTTTTTCCTTTATCTTCTTTACCCTACCCCAATGATGAAAGAATACCAGTTATATTTATCTCTTAGTATGAGTAAATGTCCCGTCTCTTCTTGCTGAACTAAGAAGTATTAAATCGTTGTACAATACTCTTTTTCAAGCATGAAATATGAATTTTCTCATGAGTGCAGTTGAGCCCTTCAGATTTTAATGTATCTCACAAATGGTGCTTGAAAGTTAACCATACATATCCTTTTGATTTTCCTACCTGGCCTTTTCATATTTGGTTACTTTATGGCTTGGGAATAAGCATGAATTGGATGTCTCAACTTTGTGGGAACACTTGGCTTTGCTTGAGAGGGTGCACAGTCGTAAGGTACATATTCACACAAGCAAATTTTAGTGGCATGATGAAAAAGGGTGAAATTAAAAAAACAAAACCAGCAACCTTTTTTTGTAATTGTAAAAACACAGGCTTTTGTATTACTTTTAGTAATTAACTAATCCCTTTTTTTAATCGGGATATTGATCTACCCAAGCTGTTTGTAAATAGTGTAGTAAATACATTTTAAGATAGATATATTGTAAATTAGCATATTGTTTACTAGAGATTTTACTAACACAATTGAACTAAATAAAATTGTCTTTGTAGCTTAAAGAGAACCTGTCACCTGAATTTGGCGGGACCAGTTTTGGGTCATATGGGCGGGGTTTTCGGGTGTTTGATTCACCCTTTCCTTACCCGCTGGCTGCATGCTGTCCGCAATATTGGATTGAAGTTCATTCTCTGTCCTGCGGAGTACACGCCAGAGCAAGGCAATTTTATCCGCCAGAGTGGTAAAGCCAGTGACTGAGAGCAGATATTAATAGCCTAGAGAGGGTCCATGGTTATTGGCCCCCCCCTGGCTAAAAACATCCGCCCCAGCCACCCCAGAAAAGGCACATCTGGAAGTAGTGTGGAATATGCAAAAAAAGGGATATGAGATGGTCTACTGTATGTAAACCATGTCTCATATCCTGTCGGGTTTGTGAAGGAGATGGCAAAAGCCGGCAATTGAACTACCGGCTTTTAAGCTATCTAGCGCTTTATGAAATAAAAAAAAAACATTGTAATAAATAAGTGTGTGTGTGTGTGTGTGTGTGTGTGTGTGTGTGTGTGTGTGTGTGTGTGTGTGTGTGTTTTCAAGAATATTTGAGCCCATGGATCATGGATTGAGCCCAAGTGAGGAGGGGATATATATATATATATATATATATATATATATATATATATATATATATATATATACTGTTTATATGTTTTAGCGAATATTTGAGCCCATAAATCCATTAGATATCGGTTTTGCAAGCCTGCGAGAAAATATCGCAGTTCGGATGCCATACGGATTACATACGGAGGATGCCATGCGCAAAATACACTGCCACACCCTGCCTACGGATGACATATGGATCACTATTTTGGGAACATTTCTGCGTATTACGGCCGTAAAAAACGGACCGTATTGTCTTACGCCTAGTGTGACGCCGAACTTAAAAAAAACAAAAAAAAAAACCCACAACACCAGATGAACAAGTGATTGTCAACCTGTTTACACTGGATGATTTATTGGAGAAACAAATGGTCTTGGGAACCAGGGCTGTGGAGTTGGTAAGCCGAACATCTGACTCCATGACTCTGACTCCACAGCACTGGTCACTACTGAGCAGGTACATAAAGTGCAGCGCAGATTCATCTCAACTAAAAGCAGAGATCCTTAGATCAGGAACAGAACAGACATTTATAGGACATTTTATAACTTTCCCAAGTTCTTATGAAAAAATGTACAGGACTTCCTTCATTGCACTACTGTGCACAATTTATTATATATTTTAGGAGTCAGTCCATTTTTTTTACTAACTCCATCAAAATGGACACCGACTCCACGACTCCAACACCACAGCCCTGTTAGGAATGCTCGTTCACATATAAATGAGAGGTCTAGCTTCTGATCTGCCTAGCCATACACAATAGCGTTCAGCTATTTGTTCTTGGGGATTTTGTTAAGAAGCTACCAAAGATCCTATATCTCTTCTCATATTTTTGTAGGAACAGTAAGACCTCCAGATACATGTTAGTTGGCTGAAGCCACTGATCAACTGATGTATATGGGGGCATCCCAACACGTGATGTAGTGTAAGAGAAGGACCGCCAGTTGGAATCTCAGCGATGTATTGCTTTTGCTTCCAGTAAGTTTGGCAGAAGCTTTCTCCTCTCAGTGAAACCTCCAAACTGGGTGCTTGTGCATATGGGGGATCGGGAGAGAGAGCTGTCTGCAAGACAAACATTTGACCGACAGATATCCTGTATATGGTCAGCTTTAGACATCTGGAGGCATCCATAGTCATTGTAATAGGATCCGCTGACATCTCTTATTGTGCAGTATACTGTGTTTCATTCCATCGTAAGAATATTTATTCTTTTTCTATATGGCTTTCTAAGAGACTATACTTTCAAGGTAGAAATCACCAAAAAAAGCCCTCCACAGGCCCAAGGCTGGCTCTCCACTTCTGCTCGGTCTCTGTTTTGGCTATGTAAGTAACATCTTGTCAACTGCTCACAACACCGCTGCGACCACTCATTTAGCTCAACAGCTTGGCTCAGGTAGATGGTACAAGGCCCTGGGCTCAGTGTTTGGCTGCAGTGGTGATGTGCGATGTCAATGTGATGTAACTGCTGCAGCTAAAACACCGAGACCTGAGCAGCAGCCGAAGTGCAGAGTCGGGACCTGTACCGGGGAGGGCGAGTACTAGAGTAGAGCAAATATGTTCGATTCTGTCGCCGAATATGAATTTGCCATATTGCTACCCTATAGAAAAACCCCACACAAAGATGATTAAAAGGCAATGTATAATATAATCAAATTTAATTTTATTGAAGTATAACAAAATTTAAAAAAACATATTGACAGCTTTGGGGAATAGGACAATATCCCTCTCCCATTACCAATGTTGACGTGCAGCAACAGGTGAAAAACAGGGTACATCCCATATCGGATGTTACAATAGGAAACATTCACGTCATTAATAATTTAATAATAATTTAATCCATAATAACCACATGTAGTTCATCTATGACCGATATGCATCCATATATTTGTACACCCTATCTCACCCCACTCAGTAAAAAGTCTACACCGCTACCATAAAAAAGGCACTACCTGTGTAAGATGTTACCATATACGTAATAGGCAGTCAGAGGACCGGTATAATTACCTATTCAGAGGTAGAGACTGGGATGTGGACTCCCCGCTGTCACCTGGACCCGCACGTCTGGGGGCAGACGTGCGGGTCCAGGTGACAGCGGGGAGTCCACATCCCAGTCTCTACCTCTGAATAGGTAATTATACCGGTCCTCTGACTGCCTATTACGTATATGGTAACATCTTACACAGGTAGTGCCTTTTTTATGGTAGCGGTGTAGACTTTTTACTGAGTGGGGTGAGATAGGGTGTACAAATATATGGATGCATATCGGTCATAGATGAACTACATGTGGTTATTATGGATTAAATTATTATTAAATTATTAATGACGTGAATGTTTCCTATTGTAACATCCGATATGGGATATACCCTGTTTTTCACCTGTTGCTGCACGTCAACATTGGTAATGGGAGAGGGATATTGTCCTATTCCCCAAAGCTGTCAATATGTTTTTTAAAATTTTGTTATACTTCAATAAAATTAAATTTGATTATATTATACATTGCCTTTTAATCATCTTTGTGTGGGGTTTTTCTATGTAGTAGTTGATGATAGGCTATTCACGTCCTGTCGTTTGCATGGTTACTAATTGTTGATATATATGTATTCTACCATGCTTCGTTGTCATCTGTGTATATTCATATTGCTACCCTATTCATGCCGAGTTTATGTTTGATCATCGATTCCTAACAGATTCATTCATTTCTACTCCCATTGATTCCAATGACTTTCTGCTGTGTTTGGCGAATATCGCATAAACAATATTTTCTCCCTGATTGTAATCTGAACGGAATTTTGAAAAATTTGCTCGACTCTAGTGAGCGCCCTCTGATTTTTGTTATTTTACATAATGGGCAGTGTTTAGGGTCTACATTTCTGAAAGTGGAAAACTATGTTTAATATTAAGCCTGACAAAATAGAAATCTGCATTACTGATGTAACATAAAATAATGGAAAGAATGACGCTGTTTGTTTTTGTTGAATCTGCAGGAGTGATAAAGAAGGTTGATGTCCATTTTCTCCTCATTATTGGTCTTCTTGTTTGTTGATTTAAGTATGGCACAACTCCAACAAGGAGGAGGTCCAGATGAAAAAGAGAAGACCACCGCATTGAAAGGTAGTGTATATTTCATTTTTTCCATTTTATCTGTAGGACAGACTTATTTTTTTTTTTCTTAAGTGAGATTAAAGTACAGATGAGTTTTCTATAGGATTAGAAGACTTCTAAGAAGACAAAGATTTTGTGCGGGTAAATAATAAGGGCTGATTGACTCCGAGTTCTTGTTTTTTTATCAGTTATCCCCAACATTAAAAATTATCACCTATTTAGAGACTGTGGGGTTTATCCACACATTATATATCCACCGTGTGCATTTTGTTGCAGAAATCGTGGTAATATTTTACACTCTGCTTTTCAAAGCAAATCCGCAGTGACATAGCATAAATTAATCTGCTGTGGATTTCAGTTTAAGCTGCAGAGAAAAAGATAAAATCTCATCTACAATGCTCGTAATACAAATACGTAATACATATTGCAAATCTTCTGCCAACTCATGTGGATCACCGCTTGGGGTATGCAGACACAGGATTTAGTCCTCATTCAGACATTACGTTTATTCTCATAAGCGAAAAACTTGACCAAATTCTATCAGTATTTGGGATCAGATTGTTAGCTGTTACTATTAGGCCGGGGTCACACTTAGCGTAGGGAAATACGGTCCATTTTTTACAGGCGTAATACGCAGAAATGTTCCCAAAACAGAGATCCGTATGTAATCCGTATGCAGGGTGTGACTGTGTATTTTACTCATGTCATCCTCCTTATTTAATCCGTATGGCATCCGTACAGCGAGATCTTCTCGCAGGCTTGCAAAATGGACATAGAATGGATCCATGGGCTCAAATATTCTTGAAAACACACACACACACACACACACACACACACACACACACACACACACACACACTTATTTATTACAATGTTTTTTTTTTATTTCATAAAGCGCTAGATAGCTTAAAAGCCGGTAGTTCAATTGCCAACTTTTGCTATCTCCTTATCAAACCCAACAAGATATGAGACATGGTTTACATACAGTAAACCATTTTGTATCCCTTATTTTTTTGCATATTCCTCACTAATGATGTTAGTAGAGTGTGTGTCAAAATTTGGGGGCTCTAGCTGTTAAAATAAAGAGTTAAATGACAGAAAAAACTGGCGTGGGCTCCTGCGCAATTTCCTTCGCCAGAGTGGTAAAGCCAGTGACTGAGGGCAGATATTAATAGCCTAGAGAGGGTCCATGGTTATTGGCCCCCCCGGCTAAAAACATCTGCCCCCAGCCACCCCAGAAAAGGCACATCTGTAAGATGCGCCTATTCTGGCACTTAGCCACTCTCTTCCCTCTTCCCTTTAGCAGTGGGATATGGGGTAATAAAGGGTTAATGTCACCTTGCTAATGTAAGGTCACATTAAGCCTGGTTAATAATGGAGAGATGTCAATAAGACACCTATTCATTATTAATCCAATAGTAGTAAAGGGTTAATAATACACACACATGAAGAATAAAGTGTGTGTGTGTGTGTGTGTGTGTGTATATATAATATATAATATTATAGTATAATATATATATACCTATACTATGTGTAGTATAATATATATATATATATATATATATACCTATACTATGTGTAGACATTTATTCTATCCTTTTCTAACCTGTCAGTGTGATTTTACTGTACACCAAGCTGAATTGCCGCTGCGTATTTCTCGCAAGTCACACTGATGGTCCGTGTGTAATCCGTATTTTTCTCGCCCCCATAGACTTTCATTGGCGGACTTTTTGCGCAATACGCTGACAAATGCAGCATGCTGCGATTTTTTTTTTTTTTTCCTACGCCTGTAAAATACAGCTGCGAAATATACGGCAGATAGGAGCTGCCCCATAGAAAATCATTGGTCTGTGTGCAATGCGTTGTTTTTGCGCCTCTCATACGTCCGTAAAACTCTCTAGTGTGACGCCGGCCTTAGGGTTTAATCAATTTCTGCACTGAACTATCAAGGAAGAAACAAGCAACCAAACAATCCCCCCAATCAATTTGTCCCTCACCTGGAGATGAAAGAAAAATATTTGCTATATTAAAAAAAAAAAAAAAAAAAAAAAAGCTAACCTCTTTCTGTAAATTAATGTAATCCTGTGTACAGATTGCCCAATTGCAATAACCCATTTGCATACAGTTATGGTTCAAGAATGGCACGCAGCAGGCGTGTCACACAGCTAATCTCCTGCTACATGTCCTGGGACCAAAGCTTACTGGGTGGCTGGCTGGGTGAGAAATTTGACAGAAGGAGAGTGCTCCTTCTGTCAGCCCATTGGCACCCTAGCGTGATCATGATTGCCTATGGCTGCCATGACAATAGTGGCCTCCATTTCGGTCATGTATCTCAGATTCCCCCAAAGGTGGGAATTAGTAGGAGTATTATAAATGCAACCAAATGATTGCATTGTCTGTTCCCCTTGTGGGAATAGTAACTATTATAACATATGTTTTTAAATGTAAAAAACCTAAAAATTCCCATAAATATAAAAACTCAAATTCCATGTTAATAATAATTACTTTGTGAGCCAAAAATAAACCCTTGCAAACACAACACATAGTTGGTATTGCCATGTTTGTAATGATACGTACTCGATATGTATACTCGTTATCCTGCATGGTGAACGCCGTTTAAAAAAGAAAAAAAGGCAGAATTACTGTTTTCTGAGCAGAAAAATTAAGTCATGGCTGTTGTAAATGTTGTGACCCCCTAAAAAAAAAAAAAATATTTATTTTCTTGTGCAAAAATACTAAAAAAAAACTAAATAAAAAGTGTGTGTGTTTATTTATATGCACTACTCAGAAAAAGTTGGGGATATTTGACTTTTGGTTGAAATTTTCAGGATGATTCTAAAATACACCTTTTCAGGTGATCTTAATGTGACCTTCTCCAAATGTCCAACTATTCAGTGTTTTAGTACTTTTTGCACAACTTGCTCCTCTTCAACATGGCGCTTAATGGCAAAATTCACAACAGGTGTTTGATCTATGAATAGGACAATACATTTCAGGGTTCAATTAGTTATTTACACAGTCCTCCACATCATGCTGTTCATGTTTTGACATCATGAAACCAAGATGACATCTAGCAATTGGTCAACAGTACCTCAACATTGCGAGGCTTCAAGCAGGCTGTTCTCAGACGTAAGTGGCTGCTGAGCTTAGTGTCGCAGAGTCATCAGCAGGTTGTAATAGAGCTACAGAGAGCCTGGAAGAGTCACAGAAAGGCACAGAAGTGGACCTCCTTTGGTTACATCCCACACTGATGACCGCTTCATGGTGAACAATACCCTTTGGGATTGCATGATGAATGCCACACAACTCCAGGCACATTTAAGGGAGGTGACAGGCACCCAAGTTTCACGTCAGACCATTCAAAACTGTTTACATCAGGGTGGTCTGCGTGCTAGACGACCTGCAAAGGCCCCTACTACTTGATTACTATTATTAATGCAGTCATTGTACCTCTGCATGAACAATACAGGCCTAAATTCATATTCAAGGACGACAATGCTCCAGGTCATCGACGTTGCATCATTAGTGAACGGCTGCTGGAGACTGAGGTACCTCAAATGGAGAGACCTGCACTTTCTCCAGACCTGAATCTCCTAGAAAGCCTATGGGATAAGCGGAGTCACCGTGTAGAGGCTCGTAACTCTGTACCCCAGAACCTCAATGACCCGAGAGCCGCCTTTCAAGAAGAGTGGGATGCCATGCCTCTGGAGACCATAACTCGACTTGGAAGACGTCGTTCTCAGGCTGTAATTGATGTTCTAGGCCACATGACAAGTTAGTGGGGCATTTATATTGTTTGGGGGTATATCCACCTATGTTTCAATAAACTGTTTACGAAAATATCACTGTAGCGAGAACCTCTTGCGTTTCCTTTTTAAATATCCCTAACTTTGTTTTAGTATTCTTGCACAAGACAATTAACTACAGGATAAAAATAAAATAAGTATAACCATAAGAAAGTTGTTGGTATCAGAATATGTTGACAAGAAAAACATTTATTGTTTTTTTTTATGGAAAAGTCGCAAAACCTAAAATAAACCTCTATGTAAATTGTTATTGTTGTGATTGATACATAAAATAAAGATTTGTTAGTTATGCCTTTAGTGTTTTGGTGCTGAAAGATAAAATATAGAATTCTTGTGGTTTTTTCTTCCTTTTCATTTTGATTATCGAAGAGTGTAATAAAAAAAAATGATCAAAAAGTTGCATGTACCACAAAATGGTATCAATGAAAGTTACGGTTTGGCAAAGATTCTGCTCATAAAAAAGTTGTTTTTGTATGTGTACATTTATTAAATAAAATAAGAAAACCAAGATCTATGTATTCTTGGTATATTAACACTTTTTGTGCAGCGCATTTAAAATGCAAAAAATAGTGGCAGAATGTTTGTGTTTTTTTTGTTTTATATTTTTCCACAAAACTGTTAATAAAAGTTTGCTCAGTGATATGAACTCCAAAATGATTCCACAGACAAAAAAAAGCAACTAAAAAAGTCCTCTGAGTATGATTATATCAATAGAAAAATGTAAAAGCTATGGCTCTTGGAGCGTGAAAAAGAAAAATGTTTGTCGTGAAGTCCAAAACTGGATATGGATCCAAGTGCCATTGGGGAGGTGAACCTACCAAATCTGAGCAGTTGGCACAAGCCATGGCCTCCTCCCTACGGTCCTCTGCTTTGTGTGATGGCATTGCTAATGTTGCATTATATTGGGGGCACCGGAGGGACTGGATGTGGGTTCATTTCCAGATGCACATAAAGGACTCTGTGCATTTAGTTTTGAAAAATACTTAAGTAATTACATTTTTATATTTTCATTCTGCTTGTTAATCCTCAGCGCTGTGTAACTCCCTCTATAACCCCCCGCATTCAGTTACACACATAGCTACATAATGCAAGGTTATACCTGGCATGCTGAGACATGGGAAATCTCCACAAATGTGCTGTGGAAATGATTTCTCATTTAGTTTCTGCTATGCATTTAATTAGAGAAGACTGAGAAAATGTGCAGTGCTGTGATAGAAGTCAATCAGATGAACCTGGGGAAACTAATCTGCTCATGGTATACTTATTATTGCAGCCATTGTAAGTCTAAGTAGGATTTAGTCAGTTCAGTGGGTCAAGTGCAGATTTCTTTCGTGTTCCGATGTAGTTTTCTCAGTCTAATCAGTACAAATATGGTGTAATCTTGTTTCTCTTTTAATGAGTGATTGGCCTTTTCTGAACCGAAACCATCTTGAGCATTTTATCTTTACCTCAAGGTGTGTTATTTACTTTGCATCACAAAGCCGCTGTTTTTGGAGCCCATTATGAGCCGAAGGAACGCGCTTCCTTAGTGGATCTAAATGGAGAGAAGTTGCGTACTTTTTTTGGGTCTGGAGTATAGATCAAGGGGGCCACAATCGCTCACTCATGATTACATGCTCACAGCAGGAAATAATGTAAAGGGCTTGTCTCATCTTGTTAAATGGGTAAAATTGCAAAGTTCTTCTAAAAATAAACTTTGTTCCCAGTAGTGGGAAGATTTTCAATGATTATAGTTTACAGCCCTTTGCTAATGTCACAAGCCACCTCAACGTCTTTCAAGGGACTCTGTCACCTGAATTTGGTGGGCCCTTTGTCCGGTCCGATGGGCGGTGTTTTTTCTTGTTTCATTTACCCCTTCTTTTACCGCTGGCCGCAATAGTGTCTTGAATTGCAGTTGGTTTCCTCCGTAGTACACGCGTGCACAATGCAATCTTGCCTTGCGCACGCCCAGTATGCTTTGCCCAACTGCGGGCGAAGCCGAAAAGCATTAGTTCGCATGCACCGCCGCACTATGTCCCGGAAGTATTTCGCTGTGTTCCGGGACATAATGCGGCAGCGCATGCGCACTAATGCTTTTTGGCTTTGCCCGCAGTTGGGCTAAACATACTGCGCTTGCGCAAGGCAAGATTGCATTGCGCACGCGTGTACTACGGAGGAAACCAACTGCAATTCAAGACACTATTGCGGCCAGCGTGAAAGGAAGGGGTAAATGAAACAAGAAAGAACACCACCCATCGGACCGGACAAAGGGCCCTGCCAAATTCAGGTGACAGAGTCCCTTTAAGAGGTGGCCACTTTCCTGGTCAAGAATCTCTCATTTACAAGGGTTTTGCTTTAGAGCTTGTGGGCATTGCATTGATGCCGACCAGCTGTATTGCCTCTGCATTCATCCGATGCGGCCTCGCCAGTGGTGCCATCATGCCTCTGGTCCAAATTGTTAATCTTCAGAAGCACATATTTCCTGGCAAGCAGAAAGCCAGGAGACAGAGGAGCATTTTGCTCCTGCGCAAGGAACATAAAAATTACCATTTTAAGAGTTTTAAATATATTTGTTTCTATATTATTTTAATCACCTTAACATGTTTAAAGTTTCTGCAAAATTGATTCATATCCCCAAAATGAAAGTACGTTTCGGAGGTAGACTGCCCAAATAACTATAAACTTAAAACTCAGACCCCTAAAGTTAATTTAGATTATCAACGCAACTGGATCGTTACTCGTCTCTGACTCCTCCTTAAGCCAGTGTCTGATGTCTATCATTTATGATCCTAGTATCGACTCCAAAATCCAGATCATCAGCAGATCTCCTGCCCTAAACTCAACAGCCTCAGATATACATGTGAGTTTGGGACCGTAAACCAGCTGCCGACTCGGATATTGCTGTTCATTTCTCAGATTATTAATGTTGGATGTATGAAACTAAGCTTAACCAGATCCTACATCTCCCCAGCCACCAGTCTTCAGTAAGCCACGTCCCATGCTTTGTGCTTTGTCATTCCTTGCTATAAAATTCTCTGCCAAAATGCTGGAAAGTTTTTAAAACTTGTCATTCTCTAATGTTGCTTCACATGTTGAACTGTTGATATATCCCAGCCCATATCTTAAAAACTGCACCATATCATTATACTACATCTGTCAAACATTGCGGTTGACTCTGTATTTGGGCATGAGAAGTTTTAGATCTTAAACCTATCAGTGAAGTCTTATTGATAATTGCTGAGAATCCAATCTGGCTGTGCTTTCTTACTCTTTAGGCCAAAAATCCATATATATAGCGTTCAATATATGTGAATGGGATTTCAGACTTGCTTAAACTGTGCTTGCGGTCAAATCCGCACTGTACCCAGTGTCCAAAATTTTGTTCTCTTCTGTATTTGAAGGAGACATTACTCATTTTATAATTAAATGATAGAATTTGCCTCTGATACATGTAAAAGAAAACTAGGGAGCAGAAAAAAGTGCAATAGGGTCTTATCCGGTTGACAAATATATAAATAAGATTATGCTGACCTGGTGAGGTTGTGTTCACACAATGATATTAAGGCATAAAATCCCAGCTGCAGCAGGTCCACGGGTCCTCAAACAAGAACATTCGTATAGAAAAAGGCCGTTGTGGATATTCCACTGCTCGTGGGTAGAGTGGTAGATCCAGGCACACACAAGTAGGTTTGTGTTTTGTTTTTTATTTTGTCTACGCGTTTTGAAGTATACAAACTTCTTCAGGACTTAAAAACCATAACGGTTTGTATACTTGGATCTACCATCCTACCTCCCTAGCAGTGCGGAATATCCACAACTCCCTTTTTCTATGTAACACATGTAGACTGTGCTGCTGGTTTCATGCCATCTAAATAGCACAAAGTATCTGCTGCGTACTGGATGGGTTCAGACCTTGTACACGGCTTTACTTTAACATGTTTTGGTCCTACCTGTTAATGTACCAGCCATCTTTGTGTGACAGAAATGCTTATTCCGTACCCAGAGACCGGATTGCATTTCCTGTGGGGTTTAGAAATCATAGCATTATATTAGAAGTATATGGTTTATGTTGTGTTTTTTTTTGCTTCTTTTTATTCAGATCTCCTTTCTCGAATAGATTTAGATGAACTGATGAAAAAAGACGAACCTCCTCTTGAATTTCCGGATACCTTGGAAGGCTTTGAATATGCTTTTAATGAAAGTAAGTTTTATGCATACAACTTTAAATTTTTCCATTCTTTTTCTGGTAATTTACATAGCAACAAAATGAATGTTGTTAAAAACAAAAGTCAAAGGTGTATGATGCTTTCTGGCGTTCTGCAGCCTCTTCTGTCTTCCCAACTAATAACACCCCTCACTTGCCTACTGACATGTCTGATGTTCTACTTACCCAGAAATTACAATGTTAAATAGCGCGTGATCCCGTCCATACGTGATGGTGTTTTATATAATTAGTAATAAATATGCTGTAAGCTCATTTATTCTGTGTGTTTTGGTGTAGATGGTCAGCTGAAACATATTAAGACTGGGGAACCATTTATTTTTAACTATCGAGAAGACCTGCATAGATGGAACCAGAAGCGTTACGAGGCTCTTGGAGAGGTACGTTGTACCCAAAAGCTGATCTGTATGTATGAGTGACTCACAATGTCCTAGGCACGATTATGCTTTATATTATCAGTCATTAGTGTTTAAACACAAGAAGGCATGTTGTGAAAGGAGTTAAAATATATACGTACTAATTGATTCAAAGGGAACGTGACTGCAAGATTTACCTCTATTTATTAATTAGTTACAGCGCTGCAATCCTCTTCTAAAGCTGATTTCAAGCAACCTCAATGTTAAGGAAAAGTTTCCAGCATAATTGTAGATTCAACGTTTTATTGTTGTGGTGCCACATACTGTACTTAGACTGGTCAGAAAGGCAAGCACTTAGGGGTGAGTAGCCCAGCCAGCCAATATCCCATCCACGGAGGTGCGGGTATATTGAGGGGCTAGTACTGGCACTAAAGGACGTACGGTGAACTTCTGCCTACGGGCCGCTGTGGTACTTGTCGGTTCAGCACTGTAACAGCGCACATCACTTCTGCTGTGAGATCTGAGGATGGTGCTCGGTTGGTCAAACTTCAGGTCTGCACAGTGTAATGCCAGGGCAGTGGTGCCTAGGCAGATCCTTGTGCATGCCCGTATTCATGGTGGCCGCTGCATATTTGTGTGATTCAGGAGGCAGGCGGTAGGGCACTGCATAGACTGTAACCATGCCTTGGTGCGCATGATGTTGGCTGGGCTGCTCAGCAGTAAGCGACAAAGGAACACCAAGCATAATAGGGTCTTATCCCATGTACAAATTGGCATAGGTGAGGGGTATATTGCCCTCCTTTTGGGGCTGGTAAACCCACCACTATGGAATTGAGGATTAACCGCTGCTGAAGGTCCCTCCAGTCTGGAGATCCTGCCGTATATGGCTGGTAGTGGGAGGATAGGAGGAGTAGTCTGCGCTGCTGATGTAATTCCAGTATCCAGAGTACGTTGTACAGGATTTGCCATGCGGTTTATTCTCAGCTCGGCTCGACATTCTACCAACTTCATCATCAGGAGAACCACAATATTTAATAAAACTTAAATAGTTTACCAAGGTAGCTAGTCATTCTAATTGGAATATGCAGCACCACAAGATTAAAATCCTGAATTTACAGTTATGCTGGCAACTTTTTTCCTTAAAGGGCATCTGTCAGTAGAATTTACCCCCGCCCGCGTTTGCTTACGCATGCGTTTTCTCGCAATGTGCGGCTGGGCGCGGCTAACACACAATGTTGGAATTTTTGAGGCGTCAAATTTCTGTCAAATATGCGCAGGCATGCGGATGAGTGCGTTAAAAAAACGGATTACTGTTTATGGGAACGCATGCGTAAGCATGTCTTTGCGTACGCATGCGTTCGATGCGCTTGAGTGCTTTGGACTGCGCATGTCCAGGAACTGATTTAGACACGCCCATTGAGAAGCGCCCTCCTGGAAATATCAAACGCATGCGCATAAAGAGCGCAAACACATGTAAAAAAGCATACTAACGCTGCGTCATGCGTAAGCTGATGCGGATAAAAACCGCTGGGTTATCATGCCTTTTTGCATGCGTTTGCGGTTGCGGACGATACCCTGCGGACACAACCTCAAATGTGAAACCAGCCTAAGCCATCTATATGGACAAGCAGGGGTCATAGAAAGTTGAATAAAATGATGCCTTGATACCTGCAATCCATTGTCTTATTTCAGACATATCCATGTTTTTTTTTTCTTATGGATAAGATTGGCCAGACACTGGACTCCGTTAGAATCTGCCTCTAGAGATTATTTTAAGTGAAAGAAGAGGTCATCAGTATGAGACATGAAACCAACACCGGGCAGTAGAACTGAACTTTGTCTTCTTACAAACGCATTTGCTGCAGCTCTCCCAGCTCTGCTGACAGTCCCTTTTTAAAGGGGTCGCTTGGGTACCCCAATTGCTGGCCATCGGATAGTTTCCTCGACAGCTGTCCTGCTCAACGTGCGGCTGAGTCTCTCTAGTCCTGATGCTACAATGTGTGTAAGAGTATAACTTCATAACCTGTTATTACACCTACAAACAAGTATATTTTTGGCTGCAGTTTTGCGGTAAAGTGTGGCAAATTATTGGCGACAAGGCAGTTAATGCATTGTTAGCTCATATATTTACAAGTAGAAATTTCTAGAAGTTTGAATGTTAACTTTCAGTGCCTGAAACTTTAAGACAAACATGTCTTTTTCACGTATTTCTGCTGAGCCGAGGAAAGACCTATTGCCCTGGCTGTTTTCTTGAGGCTACTTCTTCCATGTTACTCTATATCAGTGCATTGAGAAATCACTAGAGTCTCAATACGATTCAACTTACTTGTAGAATTGTAGGACTTTAATATCTGCCCTATAGACAATAAATCCTTTTTATTATGTTTTGTTAAGGACACGAACAAAACAGTCCCCCACCTGCTAGCAGATTCTTCCATTCCCTGGACTCTTCATACTCTAAGCTGTACGATTCTTTGAAGCAGTCGCAATTGTTCCTCTGTAGGCTATTAAAAAAAAAAAATCTAGAAGGCGTCTTGGCTGTCTGTGTCCTTAAGGCGTTATTGTATTTAACAAAATGTTATATAAAGTGTGATAAAATGATTGTAGTGAAGAAGAAAACCTCATGGTATTAATGACACTCTACATCTAAAGCAACAAAAAAGTGACTGTTTCAAAAGATGAAGTGTATTTTATGCCGGGGATTGCTTGGAAGCTCTGCGGAGATTGTCTTCTCTGTTTATTTAAATAGATCTTCTAAGACGACGAATAACAAGTTGAGGTTGAAAAATTTATTTTTACGATATTCTTTACACATTCTGTTATTTCCTACAGTGGAGTGGTATGGAGGATGGGCTCCGCATGGCTGGTTACCAAGGACACTAAATTCTATGGTGGCAAACAAAAAACCAAACAAATCACTAATTATAATCTACTCCCCCCCCCCCCCCCCCCCCCCTTTTTTTTTTTCTCCTTAACTAAAAGTTAGGATTGGCACTAAGGTAATGAAATAGTTACATTAAAAAGGACACAGAAGGTAATATATGTAGATGGATACATAGATATATACATATCTGTAACAATAGATAATATATGCAAAAATGATAGCAAAACACCAATATTTGGGCATCTTTTGAGCTTACCAATTGACTTGTGTTGTAAAGTACAGAGTATCGTTCAGGTGGGAAACATCAGAATGGATGTCACTTCTTTTACACACTTGGTGGTTTTAGATACCTGAAGCCATGAAAAGACACTCAGAAGCCTGAACATACGAACAGATGTTTGGTTTTTATATAGAAATTAGTGATAAATGACCGTGTCCAGATAAGGTGTTATCGGAGTATGCTTGGGTGCTAACAGAGTGTCTTCTGCATGCTCCATGCTCGAAAAATAGGTTCTAGTCCCCATGTCTGCATGTCTCATGTCTAACAGCCACAACACGTGCAGGGATTCCCTGGTTGTTAGGCCATCCCTACATGTGTTGGGAGACATGCAGCCGCGGGACTCGAACATATTATTTGAGGACACCGAAGATACTCGGTTAGCACCCTATAATGCTCGGATAACACCTTATCCCAGCACGTACGCTCACCACTAATAGAAATGCATATGTTCGTTCTCTTGAGTGCTTTCTGATATGTTTTTCAGTAGATTTCCACTTGAAAAATTTAGTGCACAGAATCTAAAGGGACTTTGATGTGGGTGGGTTATAATTCATATCAAGCAGGAGACAGCAGGTTAGATGTGTAAACTGTATATATTTTTTGCATACTATAGATAGATGGATGTATCTTTGTATTCTGTGTAGTTCAGGGATTGGAAGCACTTATACCGCTGGCCATTTACAGCCCGTGATGACCTTTTCTCAGGTCCCTGGGCAGATTCCTGGGGACTGCAGTGCTTGGGCTGGCAGCTGTGTTTTGATGGCCATCGGCCTTTTAATTTATTCTTGCTCTGTGAGCACACGCACACATCATTCACTACTGAGCGCTCACAAGCTTGCAATTACAGATTACGCCCTGGCACCAGTGCCAGCATCAAGACTTACTTGTTCTAACGCTCGGAAAGGGTCTCTCTCTACTGGGTGATTGTGTTGTAAGTTTGTAAGTGACAGATTTGCTTTCAGATGCAGCTGAGAAGTCCTAGGACAGCTTTCTTAGGCTATGTTCCCACGATCAGGAAGTCGCAGCGCTTTGGACGCACCGTATTTTCTCTGCGTCCAAAGTGCTCCCTTCTATTGAACTCGGGTACATTTTTTCATGCGTTCATTGAACCGTGCGAATTTATCACATTTAATACCGTCTATCGATGTAATTTCTGTTACGGACACTAGCATCTTCACAAGAGAAGTTGACATGCTGCTGTCTTGAAAGACGAGCCCCATGTCTGTGTCCGCGGGTGATCCGCAGGTGCACATACAGTACAGACCAGAAGTTTGGACACACCTTCTCATTTAAAGATTTTTCTGTATTTTCATGACTATGAAAATTGTACATTCACACTGAAGGCATCAAAACTATAGATTAACACATGTTATAAGGCAAGAAATCCCACTTATTAAACCTGACAGGGCACACCTGTGATTTGAAAACCATTCCCGGTGACTACCTCTTGAAGCTCATCAAGAGAATGCCAAGAGTGTGCAAAGCAGTTATCAAAGCAAAAGCTGGCTACTTTGAAGAACCTAGAATATAAGACATAATTTCAGTTGTTTCACACTTTTTTGTTAAGTATATAATTCCACATGTGCTAATTCATAGTTTTGATGCCTTCAGTGTGAATGTACAATTTTCATAGTTATGAAAATGCAGAAAAATCTTTAAATGAGGTGTGTCCAAACTTTTGGTCTGTACTGTACCTACATTTCTAGAAATCCCATTCATTATGCTGTCACAGCTGGCAGTTTTGGCGCTGCATAAATATGCAGCTTCAAAACTGCAGCAATTCCTGATGGTGGGCACGTACCCTTAGGGATACTGATGTTTTCCAGTGCATTTAGTCCTGTTTTGAGACATGAGCTACTTAAAGGAAGGTTTATTATAATACTTAAAAGGCTTGTCCCACAAACAAAGTACATTTTAATTGAGATCTTGTAAAAAAAAGAAGTTCCATAACTGGATGTTTAAAAAAAAAAAAACGAAAAAAAAAAAAACAACAACAACAACAAAGGTTCCTGTTCCAAGGTAATCTTCTAAATCTGTCCCTGTGTTATTATTGTGTCCGACCGTGCAAGAACATAGTTGGATTTGCCACATCTCCTGGGCAGTGGAGGAAACTAAAGAGTATACAGACAGGACAGTATGAGATCACAGCTGATTCTTTCTGTGAGGTTAAACAGGCACGGAAATGTTTTTCCTTAGGGCTCATACTCTGCTTTTAAAACTTGCTCTGATGTTGATCCAGAGAAGTAGGACAAGTGCCATGTGATTACAATGCAATTTTTCTCACATAGCATCCCTATGACATGCATTTTTTTCTCTGCTGTTAATCTACAATCATTTACAGGAGTATTTACCATGTTCCATGCTACAGAATGGTAATTCATTTGTAAAAATCGGATGGCACCCATTGAGTTGCATTGGTGATTTTCGTCAAGTATATGCCGCCACTCGCAGCATGCTGCCATTTTTTCTCTTTCAGATCCAAACTAAATGCTGGTTTGCATTTTTACATCAGTGAATAACATTAGTCAAAGTGCAATCCACATTTCTTTTTTTTTTTTTTTTTTTTTATCTGCATGGGATCATACTCATCTGTGTATATAAACGAAAAAAATCACCTGTGATCCCGTGCTGTCCTGTCTGTATACCCTTTTGCTTCCTTTTCTGCCCAGGAGCTGTGGTATGATCAGACCATGTCCCTGTATGGTCAGACACAGCCATTACACAATACACAGCAGGGGCACATTTATAAGATAATCTCAGCACAGGAACATTATTTTTTTAACACATCCAATTTTTCTTAAGATTTATGGATTGAAGTGTACTTTTGTTTGTGAGACAACTCATTTAAGTAGCAAATCATGTATTTTGCGTCTGTCTGTCTGTTTCATACAAATGTGTGCATTTTTTTTTTTAATCACAGAAGTGTGTGGAGCTTGGCTCGCCAATGGCGTTTATATCCTTTCCATCCAGACCTGGTGTAAATTATAGCTGACCTCTACGCTTGCTTAGTGCAGCTGTTGGTTTGCTTTTCTGGTGCATTGAGAGGCAAAAGATGCAGCGCTGGGGTCCTGGGATTAAATCCCACCAAGGACAACATCAGCAAGGAGTTTGTATGTTCTCTCCGTGTTGGCGTGGGTTTTGTCCAAGTTGTCCAATTTCCTCCCACACTCCAAAGACATACTGATAGGGAATCTAGATAGTGAGCCCCAATGGGGACAGCGATGATGTCTGTACAGCGCTGTGGAATATGATGGCGCCATACAAGTTAGTAAAATAAATGTGACCAATTTATTAAGAGACCTATTTTTCTAAATAAAATGTTCTGACTTACCCCACTGTGTTCTGGACTCCATTTCCTTCCGAACTTCCATTTATATGTGCTGTTGTGTCCGTTCGGCAGATAATTATTGGGCATATGTGCTGCCTATTTAAAGGTATCAAGTAATCCTGCGCCTTGTTTCAGTGATTGGTTACTGTAAGATAATTTTGCCCATGTGAGTAGGAAGGGTGGTAAGACTTAATTACTTGTCATGGGCTCCATTAATCTCTCCATTCACCTTCCACCTTGTTGGGGAAAGCCTCCTCTGTGACGTGGGAAGCACAGAGCCGATACCGGTCTACATAACACAGCTGAGACTCCAGATTGTTTTCTTACGGCTACGAACACACAACATATTTTTGAGCAAACAGTATTTTTAGATGTCGCCACAAATGAATAGTTTACATCTTGGTGCCTTTGCTTTAAAACCTGTAATTGGTAGAAGTGAAGCTCTAATCTGTCCTCTGAAATGCTGATTATACTGCCAGCGTGTGGTTAAAAAACTGCTTATTTGGAAGCAAATAAGTAGATGAAATGTTCTCACAAATGTGCGTTCACCTCCAAAAAGAGGCAGACGTTGAATATTCCTGAATTCATCAGGGCTAATAACAGGGCCTTCCATAAAACGATACTGTGCAGATAAAAGCTGTGCTTAGGGGGTTGTCCCTCCATGAAATATTATATTCATGTTTAGATCATAAATAGCCATGTTTGGCATTAACATGCTAATGGAAACTCCAGTGCAGAGATGCAGGGGTTTTCTCCTTAGTTGGTCACCTCTTGTTAATCGTGTGGGTTTTCTGCATATCTGTCACCCGCCATTCCCAGGTCCAGTGCTGCCTGTCCTCTGCTGATCCTGGGGTTATATACTGGCTGTAGTGATGACTTTATGTCAAGAGCGCTGCAGCAAATCACTGGGCTCACTGGCTGTGCCTTTGTACCTGTCATGAGCTTCTGAGCAGTGATTGTCTGCGGCTCTTCTGACATGCCACCGCTACACCTGATAAACGATCAGGGGAGCAGCGGCGTACACTTAGCACTAGACCTGGGAAGGGTGAGCACCAGGCGAGTTTATCGTTTTTAACATAGGAGCGCAGAATGGTGAGATTGAAAAACCCCTTTAAGCCTCATTGAAACGTCTGTGATATTTCCCGTATGTACAACCATGGACCGTTCAGCAGTGTTTTGGATCGGAGTGTCATAAGTGTTTGCTCCATGTTTGTTTTTATCATCAGTTTCATCAGTAATTTGAAGAAACTAAAGAGATCCCAAAGCTTCTCCTGCTCCTTACAAGGTTAATCACATACGGACGGATGCACGCTGACAGTACACTGATGCCATCCTTGTGCTGGCCATGGTTTTCACTGACCACAGACATGTATGGGTCATTTCAATCTATGAAACGATTCAAAATCACATGTGTCTCCATGATTGTTTTTGTGGACACACTGTTGGCAAAAAAAAAAACACGGACGTGTGAATGACCCGATAGATTTTAATGGGTACGTGGTCTATTCTTGAATAATGGACTTGTGATTGAGGCCTAATTGAGCGAAGTGCTGGTGATCACACATGCTCATTCACTATTGTTACTGCCAGAGGATAAAGGAGACCCATTTTTGCCCTGTACCCACTCCAATGCTTTTTAGCTTAATTATTATGGGTTATAGCCGCTTTAACCCCGCTGCATTTGAGCACTGCCTTTTCTAGTTTTTTTTTTTTTTTTTTCATAATAATAAAAAGTTTATTATTTATTACAGTGGGGGAAATAAGTAATTGATCCCTTGCTGATTTTGTAAGTTTGCCCACTGACAAAGACATGAAGATTCTATAATGTTAAGGGTAGGTAAATTTTAACATTGAGAGATAGAATATCAAAAATAAAATCCAGAAAATCACATTGTATAAATTTATATAAATTTATTTGCATTTTGCCGTGAGAAATGAGTATTTGATCCCCTACCAACCATTAAGAGTTCATTACTTATTTCTCCCATTTGTATTTGGCTAGAATGCTTGACCTGTGTGTACTATAATATCTGTACAGGCATGATTACATGATTTCTTCTATTTCACAATGTTTTTTTTGTCTTAATTTTTATTGACAGATTATAACAAAGCACATTTACGAATTATTGGAAAAGGACTGTAATCTGGATAAGGTGTATTTACCGGTAAGCCACTTTTATTGGTTAAATCTTGTATAAAATACTTTACCTCCAACTCTCCAACTTCAGATTTAATTTTTTTTTTTTTGTGATCCTGTAAAATGTTATGTTAACAGAAGGTAGGTTACATTTTAAGATATTAATGTCTTCATTTTATAATTATTGTTTTCACGTAATAATGATTTTTTTTTTTTATAATCTAGCCAAATGTTTCTGCATTTATTTTGTTATATTGCAGAATTCAAGATGTTTTTTTTCAATTATAGAAAAATATTGTGTTTCTGAATGTGTGTCCTCTGCTCCATTCAGGAGCGCGGTTTCATTTCTCTGACTCGAGGCAAGAATTTAGAAGTAAAAAGTAAAGTAAATAATGGCATCATTTAAAAAATGCTTAATCGCCTATTTAAGTAAATCTAGTTAAAAGGAACCTGTCACCAGGTTTGACCGATATGAGATGCGTATTTCTATGCATCTTAACGCTCCGGTACTCAGTGCCGGCGGCAGTGCCTGGTGTTGATGTGAGAGACTCGTGTGAGTTTCTCACATTGCACTCGCAAGTGTGACCCCGGCCTTAGGCGCTTTATAGAATTGTAATCTTGCTGAAAGTAAATGGGTGTCATGATTCATAAAATCCTGTGGTAGGTTCAGGCCTGTCACAATCTCAAAAATTCCACCATGGAATCTAAATCTGATACTAGATGTATTCACTAAAAATCCGTTTGAACCCCTGCAGGATTTGTCAGCTAAACTCCTTACTCTTAAAACGATTATATTAGTGTCTCTAACATCGGCCCTCAGAGTGAGCGATATACAGGCCCTGTCCATATGCCCTCCATATACACAGATAAATGAGGATTGGGTTATACTAAGACCTGACCCTGCTTACTGTCCTAAGATGGCAGCAGCTGATGAATACTCCTATCAGCTGCTCCTGCTGTCACTGTTATTAGCAGCAGCATGGGTAGGCTGATGGGAGTAATAGGCCCATCAGCCTCTGCCTGTTGTCTCTTTTATTACTTAAATATAACTCTCATCATTCTCCCCTGCTCGCGCTGATCACCGGCAGAGCAGGGGAGAATCATGCGAGCCGTGTTCAGCACCTGGCGCCGGGGAACAGCGCTTACTGTAACGCTTCTTCCACGGTTGTCCACGTGTGCCACATGTATTACAAACACAGACACTGACATCTCTAGTACCGGAAATATCAGGACGTGTGAATGAGGCGTTATAGCGGGTTTTTATGTTTTGGCTTTTTATTGCAAAAAATAGTTTTTGCATCACCACATTTTTGAGAGCTATAATTTTTCCATATTTTGGCCCGACGAGTCATGTGAGGTCTTGTTTTTTGCGGGACGAGTTGACATTTTTATTGGTACAATTTTTGGGCACATGACATTTTTTGATCACTTTCTATTCTGATTTTTGGGAGGCAGAATGAACAAAAACCAGCAATTCATGAATTTCTTTTTGGGGGAGTTTATGCCATTCTGTGTGTGGTAAAATTGATAGGGCAGTTTTATTCTTTGGGTCAGTACGATTACAGCGATTCCTCATTTATATCCTTTTTTTTTTTTTTTTTAATGTTTTGACGCTTTAACCCCTTCCCGACCCATGACGCCACGTAGGCGTCATGAAAACCCGTGCCAATCCGACCCATGATGCCTATGTGGCGTCATGGAATGATCGCGTCCCTGCAGATCGGGTGAAGGGGTTAACTCCGATTTCACCCGATCTGCAGAGACAGGGGGAGTGGTGCTTCAGCCCAGGGGGGGTGGCTTCACCCCCCCGTGGCTACGATCGCTCTGATTGGCTGTTGAAAGTGAAACTGCCAATCAGCGATTTGTAATATTTCACCTGAAAAACTGGTGAAATATTACAATCCAGCCATGGCCGATGCTGCAATATCATCGGCCATGGCTGGAAACACTAATGTGACCCCACCCCACCGATCGCCCCCCCAAGCGACCAATCTGTGCTCCGCTCCCCTCGGTCCTGTGCTCCGCTGCCCCGTGCTCCTGCTCGCTCCCCCCGTGCTGCTATGCCACCCCCCTGTGCTCCGACGCCCCCCCCCGGGCCCCGATCTCCCCCCCCCTTATACTCACCGAGGCTCCCGGTGTCCGTCCGCCTCCTCGCTGGGCGCCGCCATCTTCCAAAATGGCGGGCGCATGCTCAGTGCGCCCGCCGAATCTGCCAGTCGGCAGATTCGTTAAAAGTACATTTTGATCGCTGTGATAGGTTCTATGACAGCGATCAAAATAAAAAAATAATAAATTAACCCCCCCTTTATCACCCCCATAGGTAGGGACAATAATAAAATAAAGAAAATATATATATTTTTTTTTTCCACTAGGGTTAGGGTTAGAACTAGGGTTAGGGTTAGAACTAGGGGTAGGGTTAGGGTTACGGTTAGGGTTAGGGGTAGGGTTAGGGTTATGGCATGTGCACACAGTGCGGATTTGGCTGCGGATCCGCAGCGGATTGGCCGCGGATCCGCAGCGGATTGGCCGCGGATCCGCAGCGGATTGGCCGCTGCGAATTCGTAGCAGTTTTCCATCAGGTTTCCAGTACCATGTACACCTATGGAAAACCAAATCCGCTGTGCCCATGGTGCGGAAAATTCCGTGCAGAAACGCTGCGTTGTATTTTCCGCAGCATGTCAATTCTTTGTGAAAGCGTTTTACACCTGTTCCTCAATAGGAATCCGCAGGTGAAATCCGCACAAAAAAACACTGGAAATCTGCTGTAAATCCGCAGGTAAAACGCAGTGCCTTTTACATGCAGATTTTTCAAAAATCGTGCGGAAAAATCTCACAAGAATCCGCAACGTGGGCACATAGCCTTAGGGTTAGGGTTGGAATTAGAGTTAGGGTTGGAATTAGGGCTAGGGTTGGAAATAGGGTTAAGATTAGGCTTGTGGTTAGGGTTACGGATAGGGTTAGGGGTGCGTTGGGGTTACAGTTGTGGTTAGGGTTGGGATTAGGGTTAGGGTTGGGATTAGGGTTGGAATTAGGGTTACGGGTGTGTTGCGGTTAGGGTTGTGGTTAGGGGTGTGTTGGGGTTAGGGTTGTGATTAGGGTTATGGCTACAGTTGGGATTAGGATTAGGGGTGTGTTGGGGTTAGTGTTGAAGTTAGAATTGAGGGGTTTCCACTGTTTAGGCACATCAGGGGTCTCCAAACGCAACATGGTGCCACCATTGATTCCAGCCAATCTTGCGTTCAAAAAGTCAAATGGTGCGCCCTCCCTTCCAAGCCCCGATGTGCGCCCAAACAGTGGTTTACCCCCACATTTGGGGTACCAGCGTACTCAGGACAAACTGGGCAACAACTGTTGGGATCCAATTTCTCCTGTTACCCTTGCAAAAATTAAAAATTACTTGCTAAAACATAATTTTTGAGGAAAGAACAATTATTTTTTATTTTCACGGCTCTGCGTTATAAACTTCTGTGAAGCACTTGGGGGTTGAACGTGCTCACCACACATCTAGATAAGTTCCTTCGGGGGTCTAGTTTCCAAAATGGGGTCACTTGTGGGGTGTTTCTACTGTTTAGGCACATCAGGGGCTCTGCAAATGCAACGTGATGCCCGCAGACCATTCCATCAAAGTCTGCATTTCAAATATCACTACTTCCCTTCCGAGCCCTGACGTGTGCCCAAACAGTGTTTTACCCCCACATATGGGGTACCAGCACACTCACAACAAACTGGGCAACAAATATTGGGGCCCAATTTCTCCAGTTACCCTTGTGAAAATAAAAAATTGCTTGCTAAAACATCTTTTTTGAGGAAAGAACAATTATTTTTTATTTTCACGGCTCTGCGTTATAAACTTCTGTGAAGCACTTGGGGGTTGAACGTGCTCACCACACATCTAGATAAGTTCCTTGGGGGGTCTAGTTTCCAAAATGGGGTCACTTATGGGGGGTTTCTACTGTTTAGGCATATCAGGGGCTCTGCAAACGTAACATGATGCCCACAGACCATTCCATCAAAGTCTGCATTCCAAAACGTCACTACTTCCCTTCCGAGCCCCGGCATGTGCCCAAACAGTGGTTTACCCCCACATATGGGGTATCAGCGTACTCAGGAGAAACTGGACAACAACTTTGGGGTCAAATTTCTCCTGTTACCCTTGCAAAAATAAAAAATTCTGGGCTAAAAAAATATTTTTGAGGAAAGGAAACACATTTATTATTTTCACGGCTCTGCGTTATAAACTTCTGTGAAGCACTTGGGGGTTCAAAGTGCTCACCACACATCTAGATAAGTTCCCTTGGGGGTCTAGTTTCCAAAATGGAGTCACTTGTGGGGAGTTCCTACTGTTTAGGCACATCAGGGGCTCTGCAAACGCAACCTGACACCCACAGAGCATTCCATCAAAGTCTGCATTTCAAAACATCACTACTTCCCTTCTTAACCCCGACGTGTGCCAAAACAGTGGTTTACCCCCACATATGGGGTATCAGCGTACTCGGGAGAAACTGGACAACAACTTTTGGGGTCCAATTTCTCCTGTTACCCTTGGGAAAATAGAAAATTGTGGGCTAAAAAATCATTTTTGAGAAAAGAAAAATTATTTTTTATTTTCATGGCTCTGCGTTATAAACTTCTGTGAAGCACTTGGGGGTTCAAAGTGCTCACCACACATCTAGATAAGTTCCTTGGGAGGTCTAGTTTCCAAAATGGGGTCACTTGTGCAGGAGCTCCAATGTTTAGGCACACAGGGGCTCTCCAAACGCGACATGGTGTTTGCTAATGATTGGAGCTAATTTTCCATTCAAAAAGCCAAATGGCGTGCCTTCCCTTCCGAGCCCTGCCGTGCGCCCAAACAGTGGTTTACCCCCACATATGGGGTATCATCGTACTCAGGACAAACTGGACAACAACATTTGGGGTCCAATTTCTCCTATTACCCTTGGGAAAATAAAAAATTCTGGGCTAAAAATTATTTTTGAGGAAAGAAAAATTATTTTTTTATTTTCACGGCTCTGCGTTATAAACTTCTGTGAAGCACCTGGGTGTTATAAGTGCTCACTATGCTTCTAGATAAGTTCCTTGGGGGGTCTAGTTTCCAAAATGGGGTCACTTGTGGGGGAGCTCCAATGTTTAGGCACACAGGGGCTCTCCAAACGTGACATGGTGTCCGCTAGCGATGGAGATAATTTTTCATTCAAAAAGTCAAATGGCGCTCCGTCCCTTCCGAGCCTTACCATGTGCCCAAACAGTGGTTTACCCCCACATGTAAGGTATCGGTGTACTCAGGAGAAATTGTCCAACAAATTTTAGGATCCATTTTATCCTGTTGCCCATGTGAAAATGAAATAATTGAGGCTAGAAGAAATTTTGTGTGAAAAAAAAGTACTTTTTCATTTTTACGGATCAATTTGTGAAGCACCTGAGGTTTTAAAGTGCTCACTATGCTTCTAGATAAGTTCCTTGGGGGGTCTAGTTTCCAAAATGGGGTCACTTGTAGGGGAGCTCCAATGTTTAGGCACACGGGGGCTCTCCAAACGCGACATGGTGTCCGCTAAAGATTGGAGCCAATTTTTCATTGAAAAAGTCAAATGGCGCTCCTTCCCTTCCGAGCCCTGCCGAGGTATCAGCGTACTCAGGACAAATTGGACAACAACGTTCGTGGTCCAGTTTCTCCTTTTACCCTTGGGAAAATAAAAAAAAATTCGCTAAAAGATCATTTTTGTGACTAAAAAGTTAAATGTTAATTTTTCCCCTCCATGTTGCTTCTGCTGCTGTGAAACACCTGAAGGGTTAATAAACTTCTTGAATGTGGTTTTGAGCACCTTGAGGGGTGCAGTTTTTAGAATGGTGTCACTTTTGGGTATTTTCAGCCATATAGAACCCTCAAACTGACTTCAAATGTGAGGTGGTCCCTAAAAAAAATGGTTTTGTAAATTTTGTTGTAAAAATGAGAAATCACTGGTCAAATTTTAACCCTTATAACTTCCTAGCAAAAAAAACATTTGTTTCCAAAATTGTGCTGATGTAAAGTAGACATGTGGGAAATGTTATTTATTAACTATTTTGTGTCACATAACTCTCTGGTTTAACAGAATAAAAATTCAAAATGTGAAAATTGAAAATTTTCAAAATTTTCGCCAAATTTCCGTTTTTTTCACAAATAAACTCAGAAATTATCGACCTAAATTTACCACTAACATGAAGCCCAATATGTCACGAAAAAACAATCTCAGAATCGCTAGGATCCGTTGAAGCGTTCCTGAGTTATTACCTCATAAAGGGACACTGGTCAGAATTTCAAAAAACGGCAATGTCATTAAGGCCAAAATAGGCTGGGTCATGAAGGGGTTAATACAATAAAAACTATTTTATAGAAAAGATAATAATATTTGGATCAATTTATTCGGAGAACTACCTTTTTTATTTTTCCAGCTGTATGGCGGCCTTTATTTTTTTTGCAAGACAAGATAATTTTTTTCAGCAGTGCCATGTTTTATCCGTCTTTTTGATCGCGTGTTATTCCACTTTTTGTTAGGCGGTATGATGATGATGTGTACTTTTATTGTTTATATATTTTTTTCCATTCAAATATTTATTTAGCGATAGAATATATAGTTTTATTTATTTAAAAAAAAAATATTTTTGCAATTATTTAAAAAATTGTATGTACTTTTTTCGAACTTTGTCACTATGGGACAATTATTTTTTGCAGGCAGATTGCTTCTATAACATGGAGATAAAGCAGCATCCGCATGCCATAGAAGCCGTCAATGCTGCACTGACAGAGAGACTTGATCATGCACTGCGCACTGATCCACAAGTTTCCTAGCTCTGGTGACCCGGATGTCGTCATGATGACATCGGGTCACCATGGCAACGATTGGGACCCCACGTCACACCGTGGGGACCCCGATCCAAAGGCAGAGGGGCTGTGAGCCCTCTGTCGGCTTCCGAAATTCTGCGATCTTTTTTGATCGCAGTATTTCGGGGGTTAAAGTGCCGGGAGCGGGCGATCGCGATGACGTAATGATCCTTCCATGGTAAAATTGGCCCAGGTCACATGGACGGATCATTACATCCAATGTCAGAAAGGGGTTAAGATGAATGTGAAGTGCTTCTAATCAGTGTAGGAGAAATCAGGCACTGCATTCTTCTGGCTCTTCTCTGTCGCGGTAAACCCGTGACAGTAGCCCTTAAGTTCAGTAGGAGACATGAAGTTATTCTTTCCTCTTTTTGTAATAACCCTAGGAATCCAGGGGAGGAAAGATTCCATAGGTTAGATGTCAAAAGGACTCTGTTACAATATATATCTATGACCAGTCAGTGGAGTCAAGACAAGTCCCTTTTTGTAGTCTTTCAGGGTAGTAGAAAGAGGTACGAGGTATCCAGGTACCATTGCCAGATGGATCAGGGAGCCCATTAGTTTGTCCTACACTGCGAGTGGTGCTCCGGTTCCGGAAGGCAACCTCCTGACCAGAAAAAGTGGAGGTATCAACTGATCAGATTTATACGGCTGCTACTTGGTCCTCACCTTAAGCACTAAAGACTGAATCTGTCTTCATCTGTTGACTTAAAGGGACTCTGTCACCTGAATTTGGTGGGCTCTGTTTACGGCTTGATGGGCGGTGTTTTCTGTTTCATGCACCCCTTCCTTTCCCGCTGGCCGCAATATTGGCTTGAATTTGATTCGGTTTCCTCCATAGTACACGCGAGCACAATGCAATCTTGCCTTGCGCATGCGCAGTATGCTTTTCCCAACTGCGGGTGAAGCCGAAAAGCATTAGTGCGCATGTGCCAGCAAGATTGCATTGCGCACGCGTGTACTACGAAGGAAACCGAATCAAATTCAAGACAATATTGCGGCCAGCGGGAAAGGAAGGGGTGCATGAAAGAAAAGAAAACACCGCCCATCGGACCATAAACAGAGCCCGCCAAATTCAGGTGACAGAGTCCCTTTAACCTTTGGTGGAAGGTTGCTGCAAGCGTTGGTTCCTCCCTAAGGTGTTTCAGTTCTCCAAAAGTCTCTCAGGTGTGCTGTCACGGGTGAAGCAAAAACACCAACGTTACTTGCCTATAGCCGGTTTTTCCAGAACCCATGACAGTACCCGTATATTCCCCCTTTTCATCACCTTATGGGTGCACTATAGATAGGGTGATCGTGTGATTTGGTTTTGGTTATGAATATAATTAATCCGGAGTTCGTCTCGTCCTCTGTAACTTAACTGATGCAGGGAAGAGGGTACCACCCTTTTATTTCCTGTCCTTGCTGGGCGGATCCCTCTCTCAGGTGTGCTGTTATGGGTTCTGGAAAAAACGGCTACCGGTGAGTATCCGTGGTGTAGTTAAGTGTAACAACTGGTCTGTTTGCCTCTGTTCTTCTGACTCTTCCATTGTTTTATGTTTTTGTTCCCATTCTTCTCCATTCCATTTGAGATATGTTCTCCTCTTCCCTGTTTGTAATCTTGTCTTATTATTCACAAGGGCGTAATCCTCATGAAAATGTCCCTTTGGCTAACAAGACTATATTAACCTGGTAGGAAGAGGTGGCCATATCTCTGGAATGGAGAGACGCAGGAACAAACGGAAAAACCATGCCAGATTTAGGAGAACAGCACCGATTATATCAGAGGTCCCCAACATGTGACTCAGGAGCAACATGTGGCTCGCAGGCCCATATTGTATGACTCGCGGCTTTCTGCCAACTTGGCGCATTAGAACCAGGTCAAGGAAACTGCTTAAAAGAGCAGGCCCCCAGACTTTTCTGTGTAACCCCACACAGAAGAGCAGACCTGGATGTGCATATACTAGCCCATAGGGGTGGTGAGTTTAATATGGTGAGCTGGAAATGGAATGCTACTGCCAGATATTGAGGGTGCTTGAAGCTGGATATGGTAGTGTGGTTGGAGTGCTTGATATGAGAGTACCAAATGGGGATAAAGTTGGTAACCCCTGGTCGCACATATGCTGCCTATAATACTGGACTGTACATAGTGTCAGTGTGAGGGAAGCTTTGTGTATCACTGCTTTTAGGGCTATTGATGTGGCTTGCAACCATCTGTCAGAGCTGAATGTGGCTCTATGGTAAAGAAAGATAGGATAGACCAAATAAAACAGTTTGATATTAATGGCAAGTGATTGGTCCTCTTGAAGGTAAGCTATCACCAGAAAACGACATATTAATTAAACCAGTTTTATGTTAAATGTATATTTAAAAAAAGTGGTAATTTTTTTTTCTTAAACATATCACTCCATATTAAAAGTAGAAAATCGAAATCTTGCCATTTTCACACTGGGGCATTTGTATGCTTTTACTTCTCTTTGTTTCAGGAAATAATTCATGTACAAAGCTGCAATGGGCAGACCCCAACCCTATCTTTTTTTATTGAAGTGTCTAATGAGCCTGTTCATTGTGAAGAAAGGGTGAGCAAGATCAGCTGTGACATCATCTAATATTATGGGTGGATCCTGTTATCAGCTGTGTGTGGAGGTGTTACTTGTCATTGTAATCCTCCCTCTGATGAGAAAGCATCTGTAACCTCTTTCTGAAATGACAGGAAGTTAGTCTCAAAAAGCTACCATGACATGTAAAAGTTTGGGTACCCCTAGTCAAAATTACTGTTATTGTGAACAGTTAAGCAATTTGAAGATTAAATGATCTCTAAAGGGCCCAAAGTTAAAGATGACACATTTCCTTTGTATTTTAGTAGAAAAAAAAGTGTTGTTTTTTTTGTTTTTTTTTTCATTTAAAAAAATCCAAAAAGGAAAATGGGTGAATGCAAAAGTTTGGGCACCCTTGGAGATTTGTGTTCTCAGATAACTTTGACCAAGATTTCAAACCTTAATTAGCCTGTTAGGGTTATTGCTTGTTCACGATCATCATTGGGAAAGGCCAGATGATGCAATTTTCTCAGCTTTATGAAAAGCCAGCTTCCTCTAACCTTGTTCTAAAAAACCGCAGCAAGTGGTTCCTTAAAGCAGCTACTTGGCACTCTGAAAATGGTGGAGGCACACAAAATATGAGAAGGCTATAAGAAGATCGCAAAGCGTTTTCAAGTTGCCTTTTCCTCAGTTCGAAATGTAATTCAGAAATGGCAGTTAATTGTAACAGTGGAGGTCAAGATAAGGTCTGGAAGACCAAGCAAAATTTCAGTTACAGCTGCTCATAGGATTGCTAGAGAGGCAAATCAGAACCCCCGCTTGACTGCAAAAGACATTCAGGAAGATTTAGCAGACTCTGGAGTTGTGGTACTTTGTTAGAGTTCAGAGATACCTGCACAAATATTGCCTTCTTAGAAGAGTCATCAGAAGAAAACCTCTCTTCACCGTAAAATTCAGTGTCAGAAGTATGCAAAAGAACATCTAAACAGGCCTGATGCATTTTGGAAGCAAGAACTGTGTAACGACGAGGTTAACATAGAACTCTTTGGTCGCAATGATCAAAGGTATGAGTGGAGAAAAAAAGGGCACAAAATTTCAGGAAAAGAACATCTCGCCAGCCATTAAGCATGGAGGTGGAATGCTTTGGGTTTGTATTGCAGCCAATGGTCATGGGCTGCATTTTTGGCCTGAAATTCAAAGGAAATGTGTTATCTTTAACTTTTAGCCCTTTTGCATATTATTTCATCTTCCACTTGCTTAACTGTTAACAATAACAGTAATTTTGACTAGGGGTGCCCAAACTTTTACATGCTATTGTACTGTAGCCAGTGTGACAATTGCAATAGTACTATTTTTTCCCTTCCCCCATGACGGCACACCTGAGAGGGGGGATCCGCTCAGTCAGGACAGGAAACTCTACTGAAAATAAAAGGGCGGTACCTCTCTGTCGTTTCAGTTGGGTTTCCTGTCCTGACAGGGACCCTTGTGCTGAACACGACGGTGATTCCACTTACCCAGCTCCCGTCCCAGCGTGGAAGAACTGGCAGCGCCTGTGCGTCGGAGCTCGGGTTTGGATGCGCCGTCCGCGGGTCCTTCGGGGCTCTGTGTCCGAGCGGGCGTCTGGGCAGCACGGTCGGAGGGCCGAGTCCTTCCGTAGCTGCCACGCCGCCCTCCTCTCTCTGCCGTGTGGCGGCAGCTTCCGGGTCGCCCGCCTGACGTCACGCGCAAGGCACGCTGGGAATGGGCGTGCCCGTGTGACGTGAAAGGGGGCGCCGGATCCAAGACGGTGGCGCCTATGAAGAAAACGCTGGCCGGTGGATAAAGACTCCGGCGGCGCGACAGAGCAGGGGAGGGGCCACTATTGGGCACCGGAGGAGGCAGGGAGTGCAGTGGATCACCCATAAACAGGGGTGATAACCACAGAAGACGCACTCGTGCACAGAAACTTCATCATGGAAGTGGGGCAGCAAGAGCAGCAGCTGCCATCGCAGCAGCAGCAGGAACTCTCGCCAGATGCCTTGCCGAGTCACCAGCATACCAGGAGCAGCCGCTCAAGTGGTAGGAGCAGCAGTCGTCCTGTCCGGCAAGATTCGTCGGCGTCCAGGAGGGACGCTTCACGTGCATCTGTCCAGCCTCCAAAACCGGTACCCTTGATTGTCGGCGGTGGTGAGTGATCTACGTGAATGTCACCCTTATGGTAACCGGGTCCATTTTTTCTGTTTGATCACTAGGGGTCCAGGAAGTCTAGCGGTAAAACAAAGAACCAAGAGTGTGCCCTTTGTAAAGACCCGCTTGCAGTTCAGTGGCAGAAGGAGATCTGTGCTGACTGCATTAACAAAACCATACAAGAAGAGACCCCTAATTTCGCCACTAGCCTTAAAGCCATAATACAGGCAGAAATAAGACTCCTTGAAAATGGCCCTTAATAAAATGAGAAGGAAAAGCCGTAAGGTGTCTACAGAGTCAGATGCCTCTCAAAGACAGGAGAGTCATAAATCGTCCCGATCTCCCTCTACCTCTTCGGCCTCTATCCAGTCTTCAGATTCCTCCTTGAACAGTGATTCAGGAGGTCGTCCATGTTTTCCAACTGAGGACGTAGACAAATTAGTTAAAGCAGTTAGATCTGCAATGGGTCTTAAGGAGGAGAAGTTACCTAGGTCACTAGAAGATGTCATGTTTGGTGGCTTAGAAGAGAAAAGGAAACGCACGTTTCCGGTCAATGCGAAAATCAAGGCATTAATTGAGAGAGTGGAAAAAAACTGAAAAAAATGGGTGCTTTGCCCTCTTCATCCAAAAGGAGATATCCTTTTGAGGAAAAAGACTCTGAATCCTGGGAGAAGATCCCTAAAATTAACGGGGCAGTAGCCAAATGTTTAAAAAGATCGTCCCTTCCATTAGAAGACTCGGGTGTTCTTAAAGACCCGCTTGATAAAAAAGCAGATAGTTTTCTGAGACATATCTGGGAAGCCTCAGCGGGGGGCCTGAAGCTAGCAATTGCTGGGACATGTACGGCCTGTGCTTTAATGGTCTGGCTACAGCAGATAGAGGATCAGCTAAGGGACAAAGTACCCAGAGGCGACATCCTTGCAAATATATCTTTAGTGCAAGGAGCAGCAGCTTTCTTGGCAGACTCTTCTGCATATGCCCCCTATCTGAGGAAGCCAGTCAGGCGAAACGGCGCTGTCAGGGGTCGCTGTGGAACACCTCCCACCAGGACAGTCATCTGTAAGTTCACTATTATTTCTCTACAATGGCGTGCCATATGCTAACACACTGCATTGTGGTGTATAGAGAAATCTATCAGATTTAGCATTAGAGCACTTTATATTTGGCAAGTTATGGGTGACTATTGAGGCTAATTATACTTGGTACTATAGGAATTGTTGTTTCCTGCCCATCTGATTGTATGTAATATACCTCTTTTAGTACGTGCTTGCTCTTGTAGTGCATTGATTATTTTTGTATTTCCTGGTGTGGTTATTGCTCCCAGCCATTTTTTATGAGCTTTACCCTGCTTTTTTCTACATATTCTGTATTTTATTATGTTCATTAAAATTGGTTTTTAAATTTATAGCCTATGCCTCTTTTTCCCTTCATATGTTTTGGGGAAATTCTTTTCTTATGTCATGATTTTGAGGTGTGCTGGATACCTTTGTGGGACTTTTGATAAAATTCCATCTTGAAGGAGTAGTTCTCTATCAACACGACCATAAAACTTCTCTTCCAACACTGCTTCATGGCAGTAATAGACTTAAAAGATGCGTATTACCATATACCAATGCATCAGGAATATCGGAAATACTTGAGAGTAGCTCTCTATATTCAGAATCAGGTAAAGCATTACCAATATACAGCCCTTCCATTCGGCCTGTCTACAGCCCCCAGGGTTTTCACCAAAGTAATGGTGGAAGTAATGTCATACCTCCGGTCCCGGGATGTAGTAATTGTCCCATATCTGGACGATTTCCTTGTAATAGGGAGGTCAGAGTCCCACTGCACTCAAGTATCAGTGGTAACATCAACTCTAATGGAGCTGGGTTGGATAATAAATATCCCCAAGTCAAGATTACTACCAGTAATACTACAGTCATTCCTGGGGTTAATGCTGGACTCCGAGCGTCAGCTCTGCCTCCTTCCAGAAAACAAAGTAGCCAAGATAATAAATCTGGCCAGTACAGCAATACATCATCCAGCAATGACTCTAAGAAAGGCGATGTCCCTACTAGGCTCGTTAACATCGTGTATTCCGGCAGTAGGATGGGCGCAATTCAACCTAAGACAACTACAGTGGGAAGTTCTTTCAGCTCAAAGACTGTTAAGAGGGCATTTAGAAGGAAATCTATGTCTCTCCCTGGTCGTACGGGATTCCCTAGTTTGGTGGACGGTGGAAGACCACCTGACATTGGGGGTCCAGTGGCAAAATCCGGTCAAAGACCTCACGACCGACGCAAGCGGTACAGGTTGGGGGGCTCACCTGAGGTCTCACTCGGTACAAGGAACCTGGTCCTTACTAGAAAGAAACTATGGGTCAAACGAAAAAGAGCTATGGGCAGTGGAAAAAGCCCTAAGACACTTTCTCCCTTTGCTCCGGGGCCACCGTACTCGAATCCTGACGGACAATCGAGCAGTGGTGGTGTATATCAATCATCAGGGGGGGACAAGATCCAAAGGCCTCATAGAAGTATCAAATCTACTCTTTCAGTTGGCAGAACAACACCTGTCATTCCTGACCGCACTACACATCAGGGGCATAGAAAACACACAAGGAGACTTCCTGAGTCGCAGAGGCCTAAGACAGGGGAAATGGTCCCTAAACCCCCAGATATTCCAACAAATAGTCCAAGCCTGGGGCACACCAGAAATAGACTTGTTTGCCAACTCACACAACAAAAAAGTCAAAAAGTTCTGCTCCTTAAATCCAAGAGAACATCCTTTTGCAGTAGATGCCCTACTGATACCCTGGAAGTTCTCTCTGGCCTATGCATTCCCCCCGATAGTGATGATTCCAGCTGTGATCCGGAAGATCAGAGAGGATCAAGCGAAAATTATCCTCATAGCTCCATTCTGGCCAAGGAGACCATGGTTCTCCCTTCTAAGGTAGATGTCGGTAATGGACCCATGGATTCTGCTAGAGGTTCCGGACCTGCTAACCCAGGGCCCAGTGACCCACTGTCAGGTGAAGGGCTTCCATCTGGCAGCCTGGAATTTGAGAGGGCGTTACTAAGTCGCCAAGGATTCTCACCAGGTTTAATCTCCACCCTATTGAAAAGCAGAAAACCCATAACCTCTAGGATCTATGGTAGGACATGGAAAAAAATTCTTAACTTCCTGGGTGAACCATTGGGTGAGGTGGCTCCAGTGGGTCCTATCCTAGAATTTCTGCAAGCAGGATTACATCTTGGGTTAGCAACCAGCACCCTTAAAGTTCAGGTTTCAGCCTTGGGGGCCCTATATAACTGTAATCTTGCCTCAAATAGATGGGTTTCGCAATTCATAAAATCTTGTAATAGATCTCGACCGGTCGTTATCCCAAAAATCCCTCCTTGCGATCTAAATTTAGTCTTAGAAGCCCTAACTAAAGACCCTTTTGAGCCCTTACAGGAGTTATCCCCTAAGTTACTTACCCTTAAAACAGTTCTACTAGTAGCCTTAACATCGGGACGTAGGGTAAGTCATTTACAGGCCCTGTCAATATGCCCTCCTTATACTCAGGTTTTTGATGACAGGATTGTTCTAAGACCAGACCCCGGCGTATCTCCCCAAGGTGGTTCAAAAGTTCCTTAGGAGTCAAGAGATTACTTTACCATCATTCTGTAGTAATCCTAGAAATCCAGGGGAACAAAAGTTCCATATGCTAGATGTAAGAAGATCTATGTTACAATACATATCTATGACTAGTCAGTGGAGGAAAGACCAAACCCTATTCGTAGCCTTTCAGGGTAGCAAAAGAGGGTGTGGGGTAGCTAAAAGTACTATTGCTAGATGGATCAGGGAGGCCATTAGTTTATCCTACTCTGCGGGTGGCACTCCGGTTCTTGAAGGCATCAAGGCTCACTCCACCAGAGCCGTGGCTACCTCCTGGGCAGAAAAGGCTGAGGTATCAATTGATCAAATTTGCAAGGCTGCTACCTGGTCCTCACCCTCAACTTTTTTCAAGCACTACCGGCTAGATCTTTCTTCCTCTGCTGACCTAACCTTTGGTAGAAGGGTACTACAAGCGGTGGTCCCTCCCTAAGGTTTCATTCTACAAAAGTCTCTCAGGTGTGCCGTCATGGGGGAAGGGAAAACACCAAGGTTACTTACCGGTAGCCATTTTTTCCAGAACACATGACGGCACCCGTATATTCCCCCCCTTTTTCACCCTTTCGGTGTGCACTATTGCTTTGGGTGCTTTTTTAGTTAATATGATGTGGTGATGGATTGCCATGTATACTAACAAGGGGGGCCCTCTCATGCTCTCAAAACCAACTGAAGCAACAGAGAGGTACCGCCCTTTTATTTTCAGTAGGGTTTCCTGTCCTGACTGGGCGGATCCCCTCTCTCAGGTGTGCCGTCATGGGTTCCGGGAAAACCGGCTACCGGTAAGTAACCTTGGTGTTTTTTTGTTTTTTTTTCTTGAAGATCATGACATTGAAAAAAAAAAGCTTAAAAAAAATACAACAGGAGAAGCTAATTTAAGCAATTGGTCGTTATCTGAAGATGGCTTCCCTTTTTAAAATAAAAAAGGATGTTCCAGTACTTTTCAAAACTTGCTAGATCATAGGGATAGTTATAAACTAAAGATATGTGTCACTTGTAATTCCATTTGCCCACTGCTCTCACCTATTGTTGGTCAGTCACCTGACCGCTGCATCAGACCACTGGAGATCTGGATGATTCAGGTAATGAGTAACATTTATTTCTCATTTTATGGCAGAGTTTGGAAAGTGCTGATTTCTCCTTTTAATGCAGCTGAAATTAAATACATGACATATTACCTTTAAAAACAACACTGGTGCAGTCTCCACTAAATGTAGTAGGTGCTGTTAAATATGGAACCAACTTGTAACTGTCAATTCATCCACTAAACCTCCTTTATATTCTGATGTGCAGATATGCGACAGTTATTCATAAAAAGAAACGGCTCTGTGTGTGAAAGCGAAATGTTACTTTGCTATAGTAGAAGACCGCATTCTCTCAATGGCTTCCTGCCTGTCATCTTGCCTTTGGAGGATCATAACCAAGTGGCAATCGCCTAATGTAGTTATGCCGATATTCTCCTATATGTTTTGGAGATGTAAGACATCCTGACCCAGGCACGAGTCTGTAGACGTGATTTGGGACTACATGCTGCAGTGTCTCTAAGAACGACGTCCCTTTAATGTGCCAGACGTCTCATTATTTCCTTTTTATGGGCAGGGTCGGGGATGCTCTCCGCTAACAATACAGACGTAAGATGGATGTAGAAGGCTAGACTCTGTAAGAAATATGAGGTCAGCAGCTTGGATTTCCTGCCTTGTAGTCCTTCCATAAAGAAACCCTGTCCCTTATTGTTGGGCTGCATGCAGGAGCCTGTGACTAAGAATTCTTCTGTGTTTTGCAGCACTGTTAAGAAACCAGACAAATGTACTATGCTTTATACATGTAAATCCTTCTTATTTTAGCGTCTGAGTATTTCAAACTGCCCTTTGTAACTCTTAATGAAATAACCCGGTTGGCCACCTCTGCGGAGTTCCCTTTTAGTTTCTCTTTGTTTCCAGTAATCTCTGACCCTTTTTACAAGGTTTTTCTTTTTTTTTTCACTTTCTCTTTTTCCTTTCCCCTCATCATATAAAGATGGATACTTGATTTATAACCCATTATACTCATAATGGGGGAAGATGAAAGCAAAAACAAGTCTAATGCCTTTTCAATAGCGGCGTAATTATTGAATTGGTTGGCTTAGATCAGTGTACATTTGTGGTAATGCAGTGTATTGTATGTGTTGCCCTGCAGATCTTGTTTTTGTTGTTAATATTGCCTGATTGTATGTGCCACATAAAGATATTTTTCTGTGTTGAAGGCCATGAAACATACCAGATGCCATGAAGCAGAATCTTTTGTAGTGGTGGGAACATATTTTGTAAGAAGTAAAACAAACTAGCTGTAGTTTGGTACGTTGGTAATGGAATTGTCGAACATACAGTGCATCATTGTAGGAATATCGTCTATTTAACTAAAAACCTATGTGATGTAGTTGTATTCATCTGCCAAAGATCATAGCTGTAGTAGGTGTGTAGTGCATCATGAATCACTCCTCATCAAAGTGCAAGAATTACCCATAGCTTTCCAACCTAATATTGTATACGCCCCCCTCATTTTGCCAAAACAGCTGTGACCCATTGAAGCATAGACTCCACTAGACCTTTGACAACACGAACTTCATAGCAGATCATTTAATTCCTGAGAGCTGGAAGATGAGGCCACCATGTACTTTTGTCCTGGCTTTTGTTTTTCTCTTTCCCAGCTAAGTGACATACACTTACATCCGTTCTTCTGCAGTACACCAACTCTTCTCTCGGATTTGCCCAGGCGGACTAGCTTTGGCTTCCCATGTGCTTCAGTGAGCCATGGGCACCTACGACTCTGTTGCCGATAGGCCAAGGAAGAACCGTCTGTCAATGTTTGATAGGCACCTCCTGCCACTGCTTACTGTGAATACCTAACAAAACCTGCATTTTGGAGATACATTGACCCAGACTTGTATCCATCACAATTTGACCTTTGATAAAGTTTCTAAGATCTGTATGCTTGTAAAAAAAAAAAAAGAAAAGTCTGCATCCAACAAATCTTCAAAAACTGACTGTTCGATTACTGGCTGATATATCCCACCTCTTGACATATATGATGTTATCATGAAATAACGTTCACTTTCTCATTTCGTTGGTATGATGTTATGGCTTAGTAAGTATGTGAGCTGGTTAATTTTAGTGTGTGGCTTGTGACCCTCCTACCCCCCCCCCTCCCCCCCTTCCCCAAACTCCACTCCCTACTTGAGTATGACACAGGGACAAACACATACATGGAAAGGTTTAAGTAGGATAGATAGATTTTACTTTACTCTTGAAAGGTCGGCATAAATGTTAGCGTCTCACAGAAGGCAGTAACTGGATGGTTACGTATTGGATAGAGGCTCAGAACTTGATGGTTACACTTCAGGATTAAAGTATATTATCCTGATTTACAAAGCTTGGGGATTATGGAAAACATTATCTCAAGGGACATGGCTTAAGGGTTTTTGATTAAATGGGTTGTGCACTTTCAGGAAGGTGAACCACAAATACTGTAAAATACTTAAAATATAAAACACAGGAGGTACTCAAGTACACCATGGTCCAGCTGCCCACCGCTGCATCGATCTCAGTGGTTTAGCTGCAGCAGTTCCATGACGTTGACAGCTCACATCACCGCTGTATCCAGTTACTGTGCTCAGTGGCTCATGCTGTCTACCATAGTACAGCCAGTGAGCTGAGTGATTGGCTGCAGCAGTGATGTGCGCTATTGACATGACATAATCACTGCAGCCAAAACACTAGCACCATAGCAGTGGTGAACAGCCTTAACTAGACTCGGGCAGGGTTGTTACCTCGTGCTGGACCCCAGTCACTGTAAAATATCTAAAATCACACTCGCCTAAAAGGGATAACCCCTTAACGGGCAATAAATCTGCCACATCTTAAGGTTTACACAACATAGAATAGTTAAACGTTTCTCACTAGAAACAGGTCAAAGTAGAACTCGTGGTATAGGGGACAGTTTTTTTTCTGACTTTCTCGGGCTACTGAAGAGCTAACTGTACAGGCCACAGTTACCTGTAACAGTCCACATTCTATGTTCTGCAGTAGGTCACAGGGCAGATAGACTGGCATTGGCCATAGACACAAGTGCCACAGTTTAATCAGTAAACACTAGGTATTGGCACTGCACTCTTGTCTAGACGCGCTTTCACCAGCAGGCTCATTTAGGGCTCATTCAGACATCGGTGATTTTTTCATACGAGAAAATTGTTGAAACACTGGAAACTCAGTTTGGTCAGTGTCATTTTTTTCCATCAGAGTTTGGTCGCCGTTTCATCAGTTTTTCAAGCTCCTATCAAACAGTCTGTGAAAAATGTTCAGCCGTGGATGGCATCTGAGTCATGTCAGATTTGCTTTTTTTTCATGGACCTATAAACATGAATTGGTGAGTTTAATCCGACACTCAGATCAATATCTGACTAGTCTCCGTACTTGTGTGAGCCCTCACTCAGAACTACAGAGCAGGTGTGAAGACATAGGCAAGTGGTCCAGCATCACTCTGATAGATCTCGCGGTCTGTCCTTCTCAGACTAACTATAAAGAATGGTTAGCTGCTTCTTTTACTATTCTGGCCCCACCAAGAATGGTGCAACGCTTTTTTGTTGGCAGATGTGACCCTGTGATCTCATGCAGTCTGCTTAGTGCTCATGTACCAACGCAACACAGTTAAAGGGAGTCTGACACTACAAAATGATTGTTCAAACCAAGCTGAGTGCACCCTTGGCATGGCTGACCAGTTCCCACCTACTTATTTTGCATCTGTATCTGCCTCCCGCTTCCTTGATTGACAGCGCTGACTTTACAGAAAACAGGTGTAGTTCTTAAAGGCTCTGCTTACACCTTTATTTTAGCACTCACCTTGCCATTAGAAACCTGATGGACTCTTATGGGGTCTGTCATGTCTCAGTAAAAATCTTTTAGTAATGTTTGCTGCTCCATCAGGAATAGACCCTAACTTGTTCCTGTTCTTTCATCTTTTGCATCTTTTCCTTTTGCATCTTTTTTGAATCTGTGCTTGTCGTTTTTTTTTTTTTTTTAGCTCGCCACTGTGGGCAGGATTTACAGTTTCCAAATGTTTTTGCTACATTTATGATTTGATATTTTGAAACCTTTTGACTTTTTGCTGTAAAAAGTCACAGCAATGGTTGAGACAGGAAAAAAAAACTGCGCAAAATTAATGAACCATGTGCACCATTTTGATGGAATTTGGTGCAAAAAAGTCAGCAATTGCCACAAGATTTTTTTTTTTTTTAAACCCACAAATGAATCTACTCTAAGATATAACCAAAGATCAAACATGTGACATAGAAATTGCATTGCAGCTATATAGAACTTATTTGTACAAGTTATTCCTGATCAGAAGACAAAGTTAGTGGAACTTTTTGCTTTTATGTAAGATTAAAATTTGTAGTTGCTTGACTTCTTAACCCCTTAACGACCACCGATACGCCTTTTAACGGCAGCAGTTAAGAATACTTATGCCTCAGCACAGCTTTTTAACGGCGCTGGTAAATAAGTGTATAGTGCCCCACATCATTGGAATTTCTCCGGGGGTAGATGAGACACAAGAGAGCATGATTCGGATCAGATTTTACCAACCCCAGTGTTGTGATCGCGGTTATTAATTAATTGATTACTCTCTCCTCGGATTTGATCGCACATCAGAGGAGAGCGAAATGGGGTCTCACGACCCCCCACCCACCCATTACCTCCAGTGTCCCTGCAACCCCCCCGTGAAGTCCCCCTGCCAGCAGCATCTTCTTCCGAGAAGAAAATGGCATGCACATTGCACCTGTCAAGATCTGTCGGCCAGCACATGGCAACATTAGGATATTTTTTCTATTGGTTAATTTTGATCACTGTGATAGGGTCTATCACAGTTATCAAAATTAAAAAAAAAAATAGTAAATCAAACCCCCCTTTATCACCCCCTTAATTAGGTAAAAATAAAATAAATGCATTTATTTCCATTTTTCTATTAGAGTAAGGGTTGGGCTAAAGATAGGGTTGGGGTTGTGGTTAGAATTGGGGGGTTCCACTGCTTAGGTACATCAGGGGGTCTCTAAACGAGATATGGAGCCTGCCAATGATCCCAGCCAATTTTCCGTTCAAAAAGTCAAATGGTGCTCCCTCCCTTCTGAGCCCTGCCTTGCGCCCAAGCAGTGGCTTTACCCCACATATGAGGTATGGGCATACTCAGTAGAAATTGCACAACAAATATTTTGTGAAAAAAGTAACATTTTTTTCTTCCACATTGCTTTAGTTGTCCTGAAGCACCTGAAGGGTTAGTAAACTTCTTCAATGTGGTTTTGAGTACCTCGAGGGGTGCAGTTTATAAAATGGTGTCACTTTTGGGTATTTTGTGTTATATTGACCCACAAGCTGACTTCAAATGTGAGGTGGTCCCTTAAAAAAAAAAAAATTTGATGGAAAAATGAGAAATCGCTGGTCAACTTTTAACCCTTATAACGTCCTAATACATTTTTTTTTCCAAAATTGTGCTGATGTAAAGTTGACATGTGGGAAATGTTGTTTATTAACTATTTTGTGTGACACCACTCTGATTTGATTTAAGGGTACAAAAATTAAGTTTGAAAATTGCAAAATGTTCCAACTTTTTGTCAAATTTCCGTTTTTTTTCCATAAATAAATGCATTATATTGAAGAAATTTTACCACGAACATGAAGTACAATATGTCATGAAAAAACAATCTCAGAATCAGGGTTGGGGCTAGGGTGGTGGTGGTGGTGTTGGTGTTAGGGTGGTGGTTAGTGTTATGGTTGGGATTAGGTTTAAGGGTGTGTTGAGGATAGAGTTAGGGCTAGAGTTAAAATTGGGGGGTCTCCGAATGCGACATGGTGCACGCCATTGATTCCAGTCAATTCAGTGTTCAAAAAGTCAAATGGTGCTCCTTGCCATGCGCCCAAACAGTGGCTTTCCACCACATATGGTATATCAGTGTACTCAGGAGAAAATGAACCACAAAATTTGCTGTGCAATTTATTTTGTTACCCTTGTGAAAATAAAAAAAAGTTGCTGTCTAAAGTAATTTTTTTGTGTGTTTTTTTTCCTTCCACATTGCTTTAGTTCTCGTGAAGCACCTGAAGGGTTAATAAACTTCTTGAGTATTGTGTAGACTAGAGCAACTTGAGGGGTGCAGTTTTTAGAATGGTGTCACTTTTGGGTATTTTCTGTCATATTGACCCCCCAAACTCACCTCAAATGTGAGGCGGTCCCTTAAAAAAAAAAAAAAAAAAAATAGTTTTGTAAATTTTATTGGAAAAATGAGAACTCGCTGGTCAACTTTTAACCCTTATAACATACTAACAAAATATTAGAATTGTGCTGATATAAAGTTCACATGTGGTAAGTGTTATTTATTACCGGTAACTATTTTGCGTGACACTACTCTCTCATTTAAGGGTACAAAAATTAAGTTTGAAAATTGCTACATTTTCAACATTTTTGCCACGTTTCCGTTTTTTTTTTTTTTTTTTTATATAAATAACAGCAAATTATATCTAAGAAATGTTACCACTAACATGAAGTACAATATGTCACGAAAATACACTCAATCAGTGGGATCTGTCGAAGCGTTCCAGAGCTATAACCTCATAAAGTGACGGTGGTCAAAATTGTAAAAATTGGCCTGGTCATTAAGTACCAAATTGGCTCTGTCACTAAGGGGTTAAGGAACTTCTGCTCATAAACAGCAGCCAATCTGAACACTATCTACTATATAATTGTCTAAGGGTCACTTCCGTCTTTCTGTCTGTCTGTCTGAAACGGAAATCCCAAGTCGCTGATTGGTCGCGGCAAAACAGCCACGACCAATCAGCGACGGGCACAGTCCGGCGGCAAAATGGCCGCTCCTTACTCCCCTCCAGTCAGCGCTCACACAGGGTTAATGGCAGCGTTAACGGACCGCGTTATGCCGCGGTGTAACGCACTCCGTTAACGCTGCTATTAACCCTGTGTGACCAACTTTTTACTATTGATCTGCCTATGCAGCGTCAATAGTAAAAAGATCTACTGTTAAAAATAATAAAAAAATAGTTATATACTCACCGTCTGTCGGCCCCTAGGATCCAGAACAGGCCTTTCCCGCTCCTCGCGACGTTCCGGTGACCGCTCCATGCATTGTGATCGGTAAGCGCTTCGCCTGGATCCGGGGGCCAACGGAAGGTGAGTATATAACTATTTTTTATTTTAATTCTTTTTTTTAACAGGGGTATGATGCCCACATTGCTATATACTACATGGGCTGTGCAATGTACTACGTGGGCTGTGCAATGTATTACGTGGGCTGTGCAATGTACTACGTGGGCTGTGCAATGTACTACGTGGCTGTGCAATATACTACGTGGCTGTGTTATACACTACGTTAACTGTGTTATATACTGCGTGCGTGGGCTGTTATAAACTACGTGGCTGTGTTATATGCTATGTGGGCTGTTAAACACTCCGTGGGCTTTGTTATATACTCCGTGGGCTGTGCTATATACTACGTGTCTGTGCAATATACTACGTGGCTGTGCTATGTGTTATGTGGCTGTGCTATATACTACATGGCCGGCCGCGAACAATCAGCGACAGGCGCAGTCCGGCCGAATCCTGTGTATAAATTGCATTATTCTAGAATCTTCATAAATAAACTACATACATATTCTAGAATACCCGATGCGTTAGAATCGGGCTACCATCTAGTGAGCTAATATTTTTTTTTAAATAACATATAAGTGTAAGCTTTGGTCTTATATATTGCCGATCCTAAGATGTCTTCATGTCTGGTCCGTGTTGTTATCTATGGTGGGAAAGATTTGAGTAGCGTGACGGCTCTCAGCTGTCTCGTTGTCCCTATTACCAAAGCATAATTTATGCGGTGACCTCCTCGTGGTAAAATACCCTTGGATCTTGAAAGTTTTCTATTTTGGATTTAAAGAACAGATTAAAGTTCAAGAGGTTTGTTAGCCCACCTGATTTTGTGTGGGTTTAATAGATACAAATTGCTTTATGTAGTCTTGCTGCTCTTAGGACTAAATGCATTATTGGTTGATTTGTCGATAAAGCAAGGTTGTGCTCAGCCCTGACCTTTATGGACGTTGCTCAGTGAAAGCTTTGTTTAATGAATTACCGCAGTAAAAAGACAAATTGCTGTTGTATGAAGTTTTAATTAGGACCTCTAAATGGAGAAATTTAAAATGTCAGGAAATAATTTGTTGTGTAGAAAACAGAATAATGTTAAGAAGCAGGTCTGTAATCTTCAATGCATCGCCAGTTGAAACAAAGGCTGGAAGGTGATAACTTGTGTATGAGCAGGATGGAAAAGTGCTTTATGCATTAGCGACATCATGGTAAAATCATGGTCAACCCCTTTGAAATTAGTTGTTTGGCCACTTGGCCCTATGTGTCATAGTGTAGTTACCGTATTTTTCGGACTATAAGGCGCACCCAGGTTTTAGAGGTGGAAAATAGGGAAAAAAATATTTGAAGCAAAAAAAAATGTAGTAAAATATTTAATAACATAAATAACATACTATTATATGTGGTGTTATTATATATAATAGTATGTTATTATGTTGGAAGCTGCGGGACCAGTGTGGTGTCTGTGAAGTACGATATGAAGACGCTGGAGGGTGAGTATAAGGGCTCATTTCCACATGCGAGGCACACGTCCGTATCTCGCATGTGGAAACCAAGCTCTGGCGCCGGCACTTTGGAGCGGAGCTGTGCAGCTCCATGTGTTCCTATGCGGCCGCACGCTCCGCTCTGGAGTGCCGGCTCCACAGCTTGGTTTCCACATGCGAGATACGGACGTGTGCCTCGCATATGGAAATGAGCCCTAAGAATGGGGGCACAGGGCTTATAGTGAAAGCACCACTCCAGCACTGCAAAATAACACTGGAGTGCTGCTTTAAAATCCCATGGGAGAACTATAACTCCCAGCATGTCCTGCAGATCCTATGACATGCTGGGAGTTATAGTTCACCAAAGGAGTGGCAGAGTGCTTTATTGTGTTTTGTAAAGACTAACCTCTTAATTGTGGCAGCCAGCCACACTGTGGTGAGGTAAAAGCTGGAGCATCCCATGGCTGCACACACAGAGCCCTCTCTCTTGTTGCCTTTCCACAGGGCAGGACATAAGAGGAAGCTGCAGATTCTAGGTGGGAGCCTGAAGGACCTATGATGATGTCAGAAGAGGGAGGGCTCTGAGCTGCCATGTGATGCTCCAGCCCGCCCACTTCTGACATCACACAGGTCCTCCTTGTGCACCACAGACAGCTCAGCGTCCAGCACAGGCAGGTATGCAGCGATCTCCTGGCCCCTGCTGCTGCTGCCTCCTCCCCCGGACACACAGATTCTCCCCGGAATCAGTGCTGGGGAAACTGTGTGTCGCTGCTTAAGTGCAGCATTCATTTGCTGCTCCCGGCTCACCGCTCAGCTGATCGGTGGGCGGGGAGCCGCTAATGAATATTCACTGCACTTAATCAGCGGGGCCATGTGGTTTTCCCAGCAGCTGATTCCGGGCAGCGGGGACATCCTGAAGTGGGATAACAGTGCGATCCCACTCGCTGCTGCCCCCCTCCCCACATGCTATATCCGTACTATAAGACGCACCCACACTTTCCTCCCAAATTTGGAGGAAAAAAAGTGCGTCTTATAGTCGGAAAAATACGGTATATAGCAGAGCAGGGGTGGGGAACCTTTTTCCAGCCGGGTTGCCATTTGGAAATTTCTACCGTCAAACAATTAATTATGGTAAGTCACCCTTAATGTGACGGCTGGAGCTGCTTCTCTTTGCTGCAGCTGTGATGTTGGGTGATACTGATCATGTTGCTTCTCACAGCTGCTTTTCCAGGTTTGTTTCGGCCAGGAGAGTAGTCAACTTTTTATCATAAGTTTTGTAAATCATATACATCACATAGGAGATGCTGAGACAGCTGTATATACACCACATAAGAGACGCTGGGACTGCTGTATATACTTCACACAAGAGATGCTGAGACTACTGTATCTATATCACATGGATGACGCTGAGACAGCTGTATATACATCACATAGGAGACACAGGGACTGTTGTATATACATCACATAGGAGACGCAGGGACTGTTGTATATACATCACATAGGAGACGCAGGGACTGCTGTATATAATCACACATGAGACGCTGGGACTGCTGTTTATACATCACACAGGAGACGCTGGGACTGCTGTATATACATCACACAGGAGAAGCTGGGACTGCTGTATATGCATCACAGAGGAGATATATCACAGACTGCTATATATGCATCACGGGTAACTCTGGGGTCATATAAATTACAGGAGGGGCTGGGACATATTCATCACCGGGGAGGCTGGGAGCAATAGACATCACTGAAGGACTATATAGCTCATTAGGAAGCACAGACAGCACTGGGGGTATATATTTCTCTGGGGGAATATACATCACTGGGGCTATATATATCACAGGTGGGGGATATACAACACTTTTGGGGTAAATACAGCACTGGGGAATATACACATCACTTGGGGGCACATACAGCTGTGGGGGATATACAGCACTGTGGGAGGGGGGATATACAGCACGGGGGGGGAAGGCATCACCAGGGAGGCACATAGATCACCAGAGTGGGGGGCTCATAGATCACCGAGAGGCACATAGCTGGAGGGGACAGAGATCACAAGGGGAACAGAGATCACATGGGGAGCACAAATATCACAGGGGGTACATAGCAAGGGGGCACAGGGATAACGGGGGCACATAGATCACAGGGGGCACAAAGCTGGGAGCCACAGATATCACAAGGGTGCATATAGCTGTGGTGCACAGAGATCACAGAGAGGCATATAGCTGGAGGGGCACAGATCACAGGGAGGCATATAGCTGGGGGGGAACAGATCACTGGGGGACACATAGCTGTAGGGCACAGATCACAGGGCGCATATAGCTGGGGGGCACAGATCACAGAGGGCACTTGCCTGGGGGAACAGGGATCACAGGGGGACATATAGCTATGGGGCACAGATCACAGGGGGGCACAGATCACATGGGGCACATAGCTGGGAAGCACAAAGATCACAGGGTGGCATATAGTTGGGGGGGAAAGATCACAGGGGGCAAAAAGATCATATGGGGCACATACCTAAGGGGCACAGATCATAGGGGGGCACATATCACCAGTAGAAAAGCAGAGCTGCTGGCACAGAGATCCCTGGGGAGTCACAGAGCTGCCAGCACAGAGATCGCTCTAGACTCAGCAGCAGCTCGTCTTCTGGGACAGGAGGACGGGAGAGCATTGGGTGCTAACCCAGCCCACCCCGCTGCTAACCCCGCCCACCCAGACGACGTCATCTTTCATATGCAGGGCAGGCAGGATTCTGTAATGAATGCTGTGTGCTGTGCACTTGGGGGTTAAAGGGCCGGCAGCCAGCAGGATGCGGCTGCTGCCTGAGCATTGAGGACCTGCCCCCGGGCTGCATTAAGTCACATGAAAAGTTCCCCATCCTTGTTATATAGGATTGTGGACCTGTTATCTGGCTTGGGTTATTCCTTAGTATAGATGAGCAGACCCGTGGAAGTTCAGGTCCTGGTACCCAACCCATATTTTATTCCAAAGTTCGGTTAGCGTACCAGAACTGTACCCGAACTTGAACAAGAACCCAAGCTCCTTTGAAAGCAATGGAGACCCGAACTTTGGGTCTTGGTAAGAAAAAAAGAAGAATCTCCCTCTCTCACATTACCTGTCCAGTACAAATGCCAAACTTTTTTAATTTCGCAAACCCGATTTCTCCAGCGATGCTCTAGGTGTGCTGAACGCTTATGGAGGAAAACACGCACACCAGAAGACTTCATACACTTCAAATTTGTTAAGGACCTATAACTCTGCTCTTCACCTCGCCAAAGAGACCTACTTCACCACCCTGATCTCACTATCCAACAACCCCAAGAAACTGTTTGACACCTTTCACTCCCTCCTCAGGCCAAAAGCACAAGCCCCTATCAGACATTTGTGCTGATGACCTGGCCTCCCACTTTATAGAGAAAATAGACAATATCCATCAGGAAATCCGCTCCCAGACACCAAGTGCAGTGACTCCCATCACTCCCTGCATCTCCCCTGGCTCACTTTCCACATTCGATCCCATCACAGAAGAAGTCTCCAGGCTCCTCTCCTCTTCTCGTCCGACTACATGCACCACCGACCCCATTCCCTCACGCCTCCTCCAGTCTCTCTCTCCAGTCGTCACAACTCACCTAACTACAATCTTTAATCTCTCCCTCTCCTCTGGCATTTCCCCCTCCTCCTTCAAACACTCTATCATTACTCCATTACTAAAGAAACCCTCCCTCGACCAATCCTGAACAAACCACTACAGACCAGTCTCCAATCTCCACTTCATCTCTAAACTCTTGGAGCGCCTGATCTACTCCCGCCTTACCCGTTACCTCTCCACTCACTCCCTCCTAGACCCTTCACAGTCCGGTTTCCGCCCCCTACATTCGACAGAAAATGCACTCATCAAAGTGACCTATGACCTTCTGACAGCAAAACGGTGACCACTCTCTGCTCATTCTTCTCATCCTTTATGCAGCTTTTGACACTATTGACCACCCTCTCCTACTCTCTAGGCTCCAGTCACTAGGCATTAAGGACACTGCTCTCTCCTGGTTCTCTTCCTACCTTACTGACCGCTCCTTCAGTGTTCTGTTCTCTGGCTCCACTTCATCTCCTCTTCCTCTCACTGTCGGGGTACCTCAGGGCTCAGTCATTGGCCCCCTTCTCTTCTCCCTCTACACAGCCCCAATTGGACAGACCATCAGCAGATTTGGCTTTCAGTACCATCTTTATGCTGATGTCACACAACTATACACTTCATCCCGTGACCTTACCCCCGCTGTACTACAGAACGCCACGGACTGTCTGCAGTCTCCAACATCATGACCGCTCTCTATCTGAAACTCAGCCTCTCCAAAACTGAGCTTCTTCTGATCCCGCCATCTACTAACCTCCCTAAATCTGACATTTCCCTCTCCGTGGGTGGCACCATAATAACGCCCCGGCAGCAGGCGTGCTGTCTTGGTGTTATTTTTGACTCTCTCCTTCACCTCCCATATACAATCTCTTGCCCGCTCATGACGCTTACACCTAAAGAACATCTCTAGAATCCGCCCTTTTCCCACCATGGAAACAACAAAAACCCTCACTGTCGCCCTGATCCACTTCCGCCTGGACTACTGTAACGCTCTATTAATTGGCCTCCCCCTCACTCGACATTCCAGTCCAATGCAGCAGCCAGGGTCGTCCATCTGGCTAATCATTACTCAGACGTGTCTGCTCTTCGCCAGTCGTTACACTGGCTGCCCATTCATTACAGGATACAATTCAAAGTACTTGTTCTCACCCACAAAGCTCTCCACAGTGCGGCACCCCCTTACATCTCCTCCCTCATTTCTGTCTATCGGCCTAACAGACCACTTCGCTCTGCAAATGACTTTCGACTAACCTCTGCACTAATCCGTACCTCCCACTTCCGACTACAAGACTTCTCCCGTGCTGCGCCAATCCTGTGGAATGCTCTACCCCAAGATATTAGGACGATCCACAATTTGCATAGTTTTAGGCGCTCGCTCAAAACACATTTGTTCAGAGCGGCCTATCACGTTCCCTAATCAGTCATTTTATGTTTGTGTGTGTGTGTAGCCCATTCACTATCTCCATCTATCCCCCACCCCCTGAAGATGGCTGGACCATCATTGTAAATACATAATTGTAAATACACACCTGTACGTTTTATCTCCCCCACCTCATTGTAGATTGTAAGCTCTCACGAGCAGGGTCGTCTTATTGTGCTTTAATTATTGTATTGCTAACGTTGTTACTTATGACTGTTGTGTTTGAAACTGTTAGCTGTAAAGCGCTGCGGAATATGTTGGCGCTATATAAATAAAGATTATTATTATTATTTTAACTTTGTTTGCTCATCTCTATCCCTTAGTGGTATAGACATCAATTCCTGTGCTACATTTTCTCTTTTTTTACTGGGTGTTTTTAATCATGTCTTTTGATTATTTATAGTTTTTTACCGTAGTTTTTTCCTTCTCCTTTATTTTTTTTGGGTTAAGACTGCTAGTCCCAAGTCATACAGGCCTCATTACTACAGAGTGAATGTGTGATCAAGCAATGTCACTGCCCACGCGGGATTCCTCTCCGGCCTTAGTAGAGTACACTGGCATTTCCTGGAATAGCTGAATTCAAGTGTTAATTTTCTTTTATTTTTTTTATTTGCATTGTGCTATAAATAATAGTGATGAGCGAATATACTCGTTATACTCGAGCATGCTGGGGGTCCTCCCAGTATTGGGGGACTCAGAACTCTGCAGTCACACAAAGTGACTGCAGACTTATCTGTTTGGACCGGACAAACCCTTTACTATCGCACCTATTTTTCTTTCCCAACTTGTGGATATGCAAATTTAAGTATGCGTGTTCATTTCTTTTTCAGAAAGATGCTGCTGATAACGAACCCAGGAGTTTTATTTTTATGAGCAAGGATGCACTGACGAATGCAGACAAAATGTTGGTGTTAATCCACGGCAGCGGCGTGGTGAGGGCAGGACAGTGGGCCAGAAGACTTATAATAAATGAGGATCTAAACAGCGGGACACAAATACCTTACATCAAGAAAGCAATGGAGGTAAGTGTATAATGTGTCTCCAGATTTATAAAACTGCAAATGAAACCAGTCTAGTCATTTACATATTTTTTTTTATGCTGACAGACCAGGAGATGAAGAGAAAGAGTAGAGGCAGGACCGTGCATACATGTATTGTGTGGTCCATAACACCAGAATAGCTGCCTCCAATTACAGTGAGAATACTAGGGATCCAAGAAGTATAGTTTCCCCTTGCGGAGAGTGACATGTTAAGCATGTCGAGGTGAGGAGACTTAAAGCCGCAGTGCTCCTCTGGGAAATATGCAAATTGTCTCTTCAGAGAGGAAAAGGTCTAAAACTCTAATTGTATTAAATTGTATCTTGTTCTGTGATAGTTGCGTGTCTCACACTGGTAACTCTCCTTCATGTAAAAAAAAAAAAAAAAAGCTCTGGGGGCAGAGTTATCTTCCAGGCACCATCTTCCCCAGAGCCTGGAAGAGCTCATTTATATAAAGTGATAAAAGACGTTTTCTCAGCAAGGCATCTGATATGAGATCTGATATGTAGCACTCTAATCAACAGCATATAACCTGTTTGCCCATTTTAATAGTTTAGATAGGTCATATGGTGACAGATTCCCTTTAATTTCACAGAGTTCGACCTATAGCCTAATATGTTGAACCACAGAAAGTCAAAAACTGCATGGGGCAGACACTAAAAGCTCCATATTAGGGGAAAAAATGATTCCATAAAGCAATCAGGCTAGTTCCCTGGATCAACGTCCCATCACAGAATTTGGTATTCAGAACCAGTAATATTAAATTTTTCAAGAAAGGCATCCTGACACTTCTTGAATTTAAGTACTGAATCAGCCATAACAGCGTCATATATAAGCAAGGAAAAATCAGCTCATCACTCTAGAAGTCCGAGCCACAGATGCCTGTAGTGCCGCAGGAAAGAGCCAAGAAAGAGAAAGATCCAGTATCTGAATCTTCAGTAAAATAAAGCCTTTATTCGGAAATATAAAATTTCCATAGATATAAAAGTCGCGGCCATGTGCATGGGATTAGACACGTGGACAAACATGGTTCGGAATGAGATTGGTAAGAAGGCAGGCTTGCATAAGCAGCAGGATGGATCTCTGGCGTAACATCACAGAAGGAAGGGGGCACTGTGAGGAACAGCAGCAGAGCTGTGATGTGAGGTCACAGTGGGAAGTAGTAAAATCATAAAATTACATATAAAAACAGGCAAAGGGGTATGAGCCTTTTATAGTGTTTTGTTTTGTTTTTTTATTATTATTATTATTATTATTATTATGATTATTATAAAATGTAGACTGAAATGCATTTTCATCTCCTTGGAGTACCTCTTTAATTTTTAAGCTATGTTTGGCAGCCTTCACTCCTTTAATCCCCTCCAAGCAGTTGAAAGTCCTGATCAGCTAGGGGCAAATGTGTTCCATGGGGGCTATATTGAAGAACAGACAGTAAATGGACTGCTCAATTTCACTTAAAGTTAGAACCCCCTTCTATGATGTTCATACATTTTACAAAGTATATAGACTTTTATGAAACAAATCAATAATGTGTACAATAAAGGGAGTCTGTCGGCACAATATGACTGTTCAAACCAAACACACTGCATCCTTGGAGTGGCTAAAGAGTTCAGTGCACCTTCCCATCTATTTGATTTCATTCTGCTGCTGTCCTTCTTTTACTTGATTGACAGCTAAGGCTTTTCACAAGTCAGAGGAAGGGTGTAAGTAATTTGAAAACAAGATGGCGGTAAGATGCACTGAACTGTTTGGCCACAATAGTTTTGCAACTTGTGCTTGATTTGAACAGTCCTCTTTTTGTTGACTTGTTTCGAAAATGTTATTTGCTAGCTGGGAGTATGACATGATGCTTAGTGCTGGAGAGTCGGTAATTAATTGCTGAGCCAAGTCCTCCATACTGGGATTCCCAGTTTCCTGTAGAGCAACACTCTGGTAATAGCGGTCTGTCCCTGTGATCGTCCCATTACTTTTATTCTTCCTTACACAGCATATTGTAAGGTGTTGTCCCATCAGTCCCAAATGTTTGGCTTTCATTTATAAGCTTTGCTAGATTTTACAATTTATGGCAAACTTCAGGGGAACGCCTTGTGCATTTAGAGCGCGCACTGGGGCTTGCTTAAAGTTTAGAAACCAACCTCATCAATGTTCATAAATATTTACCCAGGGGAAGATATACATTTGAAATGAGCTATATTTCTTTATTTTTGGGTGAGTTCAAGGTTTGACTTTACACTTCTCAAAACTTAAAATTAAATTTTTAATTTTTTTTTCTTTGTAGTGAACTATCTTCACACCAAATTAAAAAAAAAAAATAGATATGTCTGCAAAGTATAGTTATTCTAAACTGCTTCAGTCACGTTATTATTAACAATCAATCTAATTGAAATTCTGCGTTGGATAGGTCAGGAACCCTTAGCTTTGGCTGTGCAGGCAGAAATTTTAATTATATACATTTTCCACTGTATCGCAAAAAAAAAAAAAATATATATCATTTGTGTAAAATCAAGTTAAGGAAAGGTATAATTTCTTCTTGGTAAATACTGTTTAAGCTGCTGAAGAATTATTATAATTATTTTTGTCCTAATGCTCCTTAAGGATGGAAGCCATTTATGAAGCTTTATATTTTCACATCTTGCTTCTATTGTTATCAGCGCCGTTAATTGACGATGTGGAATTATAAGCTTTGTACGGTAAGACCCACGGAAGGAGGCTGAAGTAATAAAAATAAAGAAGTGGAGAAATCAGAGGTTAAAAGCTTATTTTTCCAGAGCTGACAGGTTTTGTTAGCCCACACCACCCCCCATACCGGAGAGGGAAAACAATAGTCTGACAGCTCCAGTGTTCGGCAAGAGGCTGTTAACGACAGCTTATTCCTTTATGATTTCAACTCTTGACAGTAGACGTGCCAGGTTGTTGCATCGTGGCAGATGTATCATTACCTCGTGGCCCCGTCTTGACTGAACAGGCACAGAAAGCCCACTTGCAGTTCTGAAAATCCAATTACTCATTTGAAGTGTAAGCTCCTCTCCTTATGCAGGATGAAGGCGAAGTAGGCCAAAAAATCTGCCTGTGATTGTGCTCTTGGATTTTTCAGCATCTCTTCTGTGCTATCTGGTTGCATGAGCACATCGGGGAATATTTGGGAATATATTGTAGCTGGAAAGCTGAAGGCGAGGAAAAAAAAAAAGCGCATCACGGTTGAAGAGGTCACGAAGCTTTGCAGCAAGAGCACACGGCAATCTTTAAATAAGTCCTACACACCTTATCCAACATTTATGCCGATCTATCTTGTAATATCTACTTCAAATATAGGTGTTAAAAATGAAATGAGGATAAATAATTAAACCCATCTCATCCACAAAAAAATAAGTTTCTGCCAGGCTAAAACGGACTTAACGTTTCTCCATTACACACATCTGATGTTCCATTCACTGTGCTGGATGCCTTGCTGGGACTCCAGGGAACTTCTGGAGAAAGAGGTGTGGGTTTTTTTTTTGAAAGTATGTCAAAAGCCATGGGGTTTGTATCTGACCGGAATATCAATAGACGTTAAGAAACGTTAAAATTAATAAAGAAGAAAAAGTTACCTTGTACAAGGATTTATTTCAAAACTAAGACTGGATCCAACGTCCTCCCAGAATCTTCTCTGTCTCGGTGATGATTAAGAGGGGACATGATTTTTTTTAAATAATATCTATTATAAAGTGACAGGCGCGTCCTTCTTCACATTTTGTAAACCATGTCCTCCGTCCTAAATTCTTCATAATTTGGTGATTGTCACAGATTTGCATTGTGAATTCCGCACCGCAAATCAACGGCAATCTAGAGTACCATACAAGTAAATGGGTTTTTCAAAATCACTTGTAGCAGAAAAAATCTACACGAAAATAAAAGCATGGCACTGATTTAAAATCTCAAAATTATGCAGATTTTCCTTGCGATTTTCATCCTATTCAATGCTTAGTAAATGGAGTAGGGTGAAAGCCGCAGTCAAATCCGAAACACAAATTTACAGCTAATACATCGTAACTTTGTTTGTTTGCAAATACGCAGCAGAGATTTTCCGCATTGTGTGAACAGGCTACTTCGATTTGATTATGCATCCACTTTCTGCTGCCTGTAGCCATTTTTCATTACTGAAATCGTATGTACAATATAGTCCTTGCCTCACGGATTGTGGCCGACTTACTAGAAGCTGAATCTAGCAGTTATGATTTTCTTCTTATTTTTACCTATTTTTTTTCCCCCTTTTTGAAGTTTTTTTTTTTTTTTTAAACTGATCTAAAATTTTTTTATTTTTAATTGATTTTATAAATATCCGCTTTATTTTGTATTAACACAACTGCATTTCACATCTGTGTTTGGGCCCCAATGCTTAACCTGACCAAGGGTCTCCTGACCTGATGTCTCCGCCTCATAGGCTTACACTAGGCTTTAATTTCGGATCAGGAAAACAAGAGGAGTTGCTATTTTCAGCAACAGACTAATAAACGATATACGGAGCTGTTCCTCCATACAATGCTTACATCCCTCCACCGCCATAACTAATGACCTCTTAGGTTAGGTTTTCGGGTTTATGATGGTCTGACACTCCGAACGACCGCCTATTGATAGGTCAGCAATACCAAAGTTGTTGTCAACCCCTTTAATTCAAAGTTTGTCGCCTGATTGCAGAAATGAAAGTAGATGATGGTAGACACATTGGGATTTGGACTGGAGCTTCCCAGTTATCACAGATAAGCAAATACAATGTACTGCACAAGTCTAAAGTATGGGAGTCTTAATTAGTAAGTAACTGTACTTTAAAACAAACAAAAAAAATCATTGGACTTGCACCAAGCCCCCCACTGATCAAAACAACTGGGCAGTAGTGGAGCGCACTGTTCCTCGGGGGGTAGGTTTAGATGGACTTTGAGACCTTATATTGGGTCAGCTGTGCCATCTCTTCGAGCTTCTGCCCCATTGTTTTAGTTCTGCAACTGATTCCCCACCAATGAAAACGTCTTGAAGGCCACAATGACATGTCAAATTTTTTTTTTTTTTTTTATGGCATGTTGACTTTTTATATAGATAACACTGGTCAACAGCATTTTTGGTGCCAAAGATATTTCATCGAATTTAGGGTATTTTTGGGGTGCTGATTCTGAATATGTCATCAGTTTTGCCAGATTGGCTCAAGTTTTTGAGATGTTTGGTATCTTATTTATAGCACTTGTTGGTAAATGCGACGCATCATCTCATTTATTTCTTTGGATTAGTACTTGAACTGAGCAGTTCTCAATATAGTTTTGTGTTAATTAGTGTTCTAAAAGTTTGTTCATAGCTTGATTTTTGCACTAACTTTATGTTGTTGTCTGTTTTCCAGTGAAAAGCATGAACTCATCAAGAAGAAGTTGTCTTAACGATCCAGACTCATTCTGTTACATTTGTGGTGAATACACACTGCCAAAACATAGAAGAAACATAACAGACTTCGTAAAAAAAGTGTATTTTGCCTATTTTGGGGTTATGCTTGGGGACCAAGACAAGTTTTGGGCACCACACATAGTGTGTAAAGCATGTATCGAATTATTACGAAAATGGAGCAAAGGACAAAGAAAAAGCTTCAAATTTGGTGTTCCAATGGTGTGGAGAGAGCCAAAAAATCATCATGATGACTGTTATTTATGGTAAACACAGGTACAGGCACATCTTCACAATGAGGGACAGGCCTTCTTGCAGATTCCATGTTACTCCCATTTTCGTTTCTTATGCTTATTGAATCCTTGCACTTGCACTGCACAGAAATAACAGTCATCATGATGATTTTTTGGCTCTTTCCACACCATTGGAACACCAAATTTGAAGCTTTTTCTTTGTCCTTTGCTCCATTTTCGTAATAATTTGATACATGCTTTGCACACTATGTGTGGTGCCCAAAACTTGTCTTGGTCCCCAAGCATAACCCCAAAATAGGCAAAATACACTTTTTTTACGAAGTCTGTTATGTTTCTTCTATGTTTTGGCAATGTGTATTCACCACAAATGTAACAGAATGAGTCTGGATCGTTAAGACAACTTCTTCTTGATGAGTTCATGCTTTTCACTGGAAAACAGACAACAACATAAAGTTAGTGCAAAAATCAAGCTATGAACAAACTTTTAGAACACTAATTAACACAAAACTATATTGAGAACTGCTCAGTTCAAGTACTAATCCAAAGAAATTAATGAGATGATGCGTCGCATTTATCAACAAGTGCTATAAATAAGATACCAAAAATGTCAAAAACTTGAGCCAATCTGGCAAAACTGATGACATATTCAGAATCCGCACCCCAAAAATACCCCAAATTCATTAAAATATTTTGGACACCAGAAAAATTTTTTTTTTTTGTTGACCTGTGTAATTTGTTGTCAAATGTGTTATTGAGGCATGACTAAAGTATTTTGATCGCAGTCATGAAAGCATCAGGTACTTGACTGCTGAACAAACTAAAACAGGAATTGTCTTAAACAATATTAACAAATTACAACATCAAAAATTCTTCAGCAAAGTATGTAAGGTCATTAGCAGCTGCAGGCGTTTCTTCTCCCTGTGGGATGTACTTGTTTAGTTTCTCTCACTTACTGCCTGTGGCACTGAATGGTGGAATTCAGACATGTTCTTCCCCTTCGAGGAGTCTCTAGGGCAGTTTATAAGTCTTTAAAATTAATAAATGGTGTTGCATTTTCATTATCACCCACTACTGCAGCTTTCTGTCTATTACATTTTTGCATAAGAAAAAATACAGATTTGTAGTAAGCCAATCACTCCCCCCCCCACCCCACCCAAGAAAAAAAAACTGAATCAGCCAATCTTTAGATGGCAGATTCAATCTAATATATATATTTTTTTTTTACTTTGTAGCCTCTACCTATTTATTATTTCTAGATCAAGTCATATTTGGCATTTATTTTGAATATTGATTCAAGTTATTGATTACAATAAAAGTGGTCATGATGTAATCACATACGTCAATTTCTTGCCATGTTAATACTGCTTTGTGTGAACTTGTCCAAATAGGTGAGAACAGCAGTGAACCCGGAATAACAGTATAGTATGAAGTTACCAGGGTCACACGACAGTAGAACAAATGTGAAATTTTCATCCAGAAACGTGGTACGATTTTAGTACTCACTTGTTGTCTGTGCGATATCTGTATACAATCCATTTTTTTTTTTTTTTTACAGCAACAGTTCTTAATAATTTACAAGTTTCCTATGTTACAGAATTGCAATGTATCTGAAAAAATAGGACCCTATACTGTTATATCCTTTTTCTTTTTTCTCACCTATACACTTGAATGGGGGAGTCTCATCCAATTTCAGAGTTAAATTGCAACATCCTGCAATTTTTTTCACTTACACATTCAGTTTAGAGAATTGGTCATCTGCACCACCTCATAAAATAACATGAGTCGGTGTGCAATGCAATAAAACAAATCCGATCGCACTCATCCAATTTATACGGTTGTGTGCACAAGCCCTTACTATAGGCCATCGATATAAGTCTCGGACAACCCCTTTAAAAAAACAAATAAATAAAAAAAATGTAAAATCCACAAAAGCAGCAATTAGACCAGGTTACAAAAATACATATTTATAGCACGTGACAGGTTGTCTTTAAATGAAAACTCCACACTTTTTATGTTTTTATTTGCACACAGGCTGTTAAAATATACAGTGGGGGAAAAAAAGTAGTCAGCCACCAATTATGCAAGTTCTCCCACTTAAAAAGATGAGAGAGGCCTGTAATTGACATCATAGGTAGACCACAACTATGAGAGTCAAAATGAGAAAACAAATCCGGAAAACCACCTTGTCTGATTTGGCAAGATTTATTTTGCAAATTATGGTGGAAAATAAGTATTTGGTCACCTAAAAACATGCAAGATTTCTGGCTCTCACAGACAATCAGTGTCAGTGGTCGCACGGACTTGCGGTGGATACCGCGTCCTCCACTGACCAGGACACGCAGGCTCCATTCCACAGAAGGCAATATCGCCGGATTCGGCCATCCCCCTGAGACACTGGCTGTGTCCACCTATATCTATGACCTTAATGAAAACCCACAATCTTTCGGGTCCACTAGCTTCCGTTCACGATAAATATTGTGACTGATGAAGGTCCGGCTATAGGACCGAAACGTTTCTTCTGTTACTTACCGTGGACACCATTAAAACACTTTTTCTGATTAAGTTAAGTCTGAGTGCCGAGTTTTTTGCTATTATTCATGGTATTGGAACCTACTCTGGCACGTCTCTAATGGCTGTGCACGCGTTGATTCTTATAGATTTGTGTTTTTTTGTGACATATTGTACTTCGTGTTAGTGGTAACATTTCTTAGATATGACTTGCATTTATTTATTGATAAAAATTTTGCAATTTTCAAACTTTTAGATTTTGTGCCCTTAAATTAGAGAGTCGTGTTACACAAATTAGTTAATAAATAACATTTCCCACATGTCAACCTTACATCAGCACAATTTTGGAAACCTAATTATTTTTTTTTGTTCGGACGTTATAAGGGTTAAAAGTTGACCAGTGATTTCTCATTTTTCTAACAAAATTTACAAAACTATTGTTTTTTAGGGACCACCTCACATTTGAAGTGAGTTTGGGGGGTCAATATGAAAGAAACCGCATTCAAGAAGTTTATTAACCCTTCAGGTGCTTCATGAGAACTAAAGCAATGTGAAAGGAAAAAAATTAACCTTTTACTTTTTTTTTTTTTTTTTTACAAAAAATTTACTTTAGTCCCAAACTTTATTTTCACAAGGGTATCAGGAGAAAATGGACCACAAAATTTGTTGTGCAATTTTTCCTGAGTACACGGATACCCCGTATGTGGGGGAAAGCCACTGTTTGTGCGCATGGTAGGGCTCAGAAGGTAGGGAGCACTGTTTGACTATTTGAATGCAAAATTGGCTGGAATCAATGGCGGGCGCCATGTCGTATTTGGAGACCCTCTGATGTACCTAAACAGTGGAGCCCCCCAACTCTAACCCCAACACTCCTCTCACCCTAATCCCAACCATAATACCAACCCTAACCCCAACACCACCACAAGCCTAATCCCAACACCACCACCACGCTAGCCGCAACACCACCACGCTAGTCGCAACATCACCATGCTAGCCCCAACCCGAACCCTAATGGCAAAAAATATACATTTTTTGTTTTATTATTTTTACCTAACTAAGGGGATGATAAAGGGGGGTTTGATTTACTTTTTTTTTCTTTTGATCATTGGGATATTGTCTATCACAGTGAAAAAAAAAATGAGCTAATAGGGAAAATCTCCTACTGTTGCTGGGTGCTGGCCGGCAGATTTCAGCCGGCGCACTGCGCATGCGCTCGCCATTTTTTTCCAGGAAGAAGATGCTGGGGGACAGAGCCGGAGGGTCCAGGGACTCGAGAGGTCTCAGGGGGGGTTCGAGAGACCCCATTTCTCTTTCCTCTAGTATGCCAGATCATGTCAGAGGAGAGAGAAATAAATGGGAAATCAAACTTATTCCACAAAACATTGATTTCTGAACTCTCCCTAAGTTAAAACATTAGTACTGTTGAACTTTTTTTTGCAATATTTGACGTCTGCAAGCAATGCATTTTTTTGTTATTTTGACCATTTCTTACTTACATAAAATAAATTGCTTGGAACTTCAGAGACATGTTGCCAGTAGTTTATAGAATAAAAGAACAATTTACATTTTACTCAAAAATATACCTATAAAGAGAAAAATCAGAGAAACAGAAAATTTTGCAGTGGTCGCTTAATTTTTGCCAGAGCTGTATTTTTTCATCTATTACATTTTAAAAAATGGACAAATTCAAATGTTTGGGCACCCTGCATGGTTAAGCTAGGTTCACATTACGTTAGTGGCGTCCGTTAGACGGACTACATTACACAGCGGCATAACGCGGTGTAACGTAGTCTAACGCCACCATTGACTCCAATGTCGGACGCATCACTAGCGCACGCCCACAATGGCGTGTGCTAGGGATGTGCCATCATTGAGTGACAGACCCTGAGACGCGGGCTGCAGCATTTCCGGGTCCGTCACTGCTAGCGCAGATAGAGCTAGCAGATGATCTATCTGCGCTAGCGTGCTTCCATACCGGCACTTGCGTTTACAGCAGACCATTACCGTATGTGTTGAACGGGCTGCTGTAAACGTAATGTGAACCCAGCCTTAGTACCTAGTAGCACCCCCTTTTTTGCAAGTATCTCAGCTTGTAAATTATTTTTATAGCCAGCTAAGAATCTTTCAATTCTTGTTTGAGGGATTTTCATCTATTCTTCCTTGGAAAATTCCAGTTCTGTGAGATTCCTGGGTCATCTTGCATTCACTGTTATTTTGAGGTCTAGCCACAGATATTCAATCATGCTCAGATCAGGGGACTGTGAGGGCCATTGTAAAACCTTCAGGTTAAGCCTTTTGAGGAAGTCTTGTGATGGACACCTTATCAGACTCACAACCAGACACTGTACTCGTGTCCAAAGACATGCTGGGGAAACCCGCGTAGTATTTGTGGTGGAATGTGAACACGGATGAAAGTGTGCTGCAGGAGGAACAGGACCTGCAACACGTGATCACTGGGGGAGTGATTGGGGGCGGAGCTAGGTCCCAAATTCCTAGCAGGGATAATGGGATTCAGCAGACCCAGAAGAATAGTCCGTAAAGCCGAGGTCAGACCAGAGGGCAGCGCAGTAACAAGCGGGTAACACAAGTAGAGCGGTAAGAAGCAACCGGGAGTCAGAAGCCAGAGAGAGCAATGCAGTTCCAGGGGAAGAGACGAACAGGATGTCAGGGACATAGCCGGAGTAGAATCAAGAGTAACACAAAGTGCAGACTCAACAGACAAATCTCAAACGGGACACAGACTGGGTCATACACAGAGCAATCGTATAGTAGCAGGCAATATACACACGTATACAGGGGTTAGGTACTCAGCCAGGTACTGACGTATCACTGACAACAAATATAGCACCAGTGTGGTTACTTCTGCAAATTCAGCGCACTGATCTGGCATCAGTCGAACATCCCTTCGGCGGATATTAGCTACTCACAAATGGCACCCTTACAAAATCCAGCTGCTGCGGCATCTCAACAAGGATGACCCAGATCGGCGCGCTGAATTTGCAGAATGGGCAAAACAAAAATTGGAACAGGACCCTCAGTTTACACAGAACATTATGTTCAGAGATGAGGCAAACTTTTTTGGGTGGGCCCTTTATATGGATACACCTAAATCAAATGGGAATGGTGACCGGTTTGTTGCGTAGGGCATCTTGCATTGAAATCTGCTGCAATGACCCGGGTACTGCGTTCACCAGACATCATCACAATTTCTATCCGCTCTTCACGTGTGAACCTCTGTGACATGTCAATGGCTGTAAACAAAGAGAAACTTGTAAATAACTCATGAAAGAATAAAGTTACGTTAAAACCAAGCACACCATTGTTTTTCTTGTGAAATTCTCAATAAGTTTGATGTGTCACATGACCCTCTTTCCATTGGAAAAAATAAAATTGGATCCAAAATGGCCAACTTCAAAATGGCCGCCATGGTCACCACCCATCTTAAAAAGTTTTCCCCTCCCATATACTAATATGCCACAAACAGGAAGTTGATATCACCAACCGTTCCCATTTTATTTAGGTGTATCCATATAAATGGCCCACCCTGTAGATGTTGCATAGCTAAGACTTTTGAGCTGTATATAACCCCACCAACACCCTTGATTAGCAATTTCCTGACAATTCACAGTGTACACAGGAAGCTACCAATCAGTGGTGGGGGATAAGATTGCACAGATTAGCCTGACTTCCTGGCATGTGAGATGTAGTCCTTTAGTGATAATCTCCTGCTAATGAAATACTGAGTTTTTATTGAAACTATAACACAGCCTAATAAGTGACACATCCCTGTAATCTGGCTCTTGCGCCCTACAATATGCTGCTTACAGATTAAATGGCAAAACCCTGCTAATAGATTCCCTTTAATGTGATTTTACTTTCCTGATGATATTTATTTATTTATATAACACAATTGATTCCATGGTGCTGTACATGAGAAGAGGTTACATACAAATTACAGATATCACTTACAGTAAGCAAACTAACAATGGCAGACTGATACAGAGGGGAGAAGACACTGGCCTTGCGGGCTTACATTCTACAAGATGGTGGGGAAGGAGACAATAGGTTGAGGGTTGCAGCAGCTCCGGTGTTGGTGAGGAGGTAGCTCCAGTAGTGATGAGGAGACAGCGGGGTCAGTGCAGGCTGTAAGCTCTCCTGAAGAGGTGGGTTTTCAGGTTCCATCTGAAAGATCCGAATGTGGTTGATCGTCGGACGTGTTGGGGCAAAGAATTTCAGAGGATGGTGGATATTCGGGAGAAGTCTTGGAGGCGGTTGGGTGAGGAGCAAATGAGTGTGGAGAGAAGGAGGTCTTGGGAGGACTGGAGATTGCGTGAGGTAAGATATCGGGAGATTAGTTCAGAGATATATGGAGGAGACCGGTTATGGATGGCTTTGTAGGTCAGTATTAGTAATTTGAACTGGATACGCTGATGCAATGGGAGCCAGTGATGCAGAGGGGGGAAGCAGAGGAGTAGCGAGATGAATTAGTCGGGCAGCATAGGTAAGGATGGACTGGAGAGGTGCAAGGGTGTTAGCAGGGAGGCCACAGAAAAGGATGTTGCAGTAGTCGAGGCGGGAGATTAATGAGGGCATGCACAAGCATTTTAGTAGATTGACAGTTGAGGAAAGGACGGATTCTGGAGATATTTTTGAGCTGGAGGCGACAGGAGGTGGAAAGAGCTTGGATGTGCGGTTTGAGGGACAGGGCATAGTCAAGGGTTACTCCGAGGCAGCAGACTTCCGGTATAGGGGAGAGCGTGATGTCGTTAATTGCGATAGATAGGTCAGGTAAGGAAGATCTATGAGATGGAGGAAAGATGATGAATTCAGATTTGTCCACATTGAGTTTGAGGAAGCGAGAGGAGAAGGAGGATATGGCTGAGAGACACTCCGGGATTCTGGACAGCAGAGAGATGACGTCTGGGTAAGAGAGTTAGATCTGAGTGTCATCAGCATAAAGGTGGTACTGGAATCCATGGGACTTTGAGTTGTCCCAGGCCAAGTGTACAGATTAAGAGTAAGGGGTACTAGAACAGAGCCTTGGGGGACTCCAAAAGAGAGAGGGTGGGATGACGAGGTAGTGTGGGAGTAGGAGATGCTGACTGTGCGGTTGGAAAGGTATGAGGAGATCCAGGATAGGGCAAGGTCTTAGATGCCAAAGGAGGAGAGGATCTGTAGTAGGATGCAGTGGTCAACTGTGTCGAAAGCCGAGGACAGGTCTAGGAGGAGTATAGAGTATTGTTAGCTTTAGATGTAAGTAGGTCCTTAGTAATTTTGGTCAGGACTGTCTCAGTTGATTGATGGGGGCAGAAATCAGATTGTAGATTGTCAAAGAGCAGGTTAGATGAGAGGTGGGAGGAAAGGTCAGCGTGGACGTCCTGCTCCAGGTGTTAGGAAGCGAATGGAAGCAGCGATATTGGGCGATAGCTGGACATAGCAGATGGATCGAGGGTTGGCTTTTTAAGAATAGGCGTGATTCTGGCATGTTTGAAAGCAGAAGGGAAGGTGCCAGAAGTTAGTGATAGGTTGAAGAGGTGGGTTAGGGATGGGATAAGAGTGGCGGTGAGATTGGGGAGGAAGTGGGATGGGGTTGAGTGCACAGGTGGTGAGGTGCAATTTGGAGAGGAGACAATTAAGCTCCCCTTCCGTGATGTTGGACAGGTAGATTATGGGGATTGGGCATTGGTCTGGTATACAAAGGGGTTGTGGTGGTTGAACAATTAAGACTTGCCTTGTTTGGTCGATCTTATTTCTAAAGTGTGTGGCAGAGTCCTCAGCAGAGATGAGGGAGGTTGGAGGGGGCAGTGGGGGGCAGAAGAGGGAGTGAAAAAGGTTTTGAATAACTGTTTGGGGTTGTAGGATAAGGAAGATACGAGGGATGTGAAGTAGGCCTGTTTAGCAGAGGTGAGAGCAGATTTGAAAGCGAGTGTTGCCTGTTTGAATGCAGGGAAGTTGTCTTGCGAATGTGTTTTCTTCCAATGCCGCAACCCTGGACACTTGCCGGTGCTTTTTAGTGGTGTTATTGTGCCAGGGTTGTCTATTGATACTTCGCACTCTGCCATGAACGAGCAGGGCAACCGTGTCAATAGCTGATGCGAGAGTGGCATTGTAGAAAGCTGTGGCACTGTCTGTGTAGTGGAGTGAGGATATGGATGCCAGTGGTAGGATACAGTCAGAGAGTGTGTGGGTGTCTAGGTGTGCGAGGTTTCTGTGGGGGTGTGCATATTGCTGGACATGGGTGACCTGTGAGGAGGACAGGGATGAGAAAGTGAGGAGATGGTGGTCGGATAGAGGGAGCGGGGAGGTGGTGAAGTTTGGATAGAGAGCAGAGACGGGAGAAGACCAGGCCTAATGTATGTCCGTTTGTGTGCGTGGCTGCTAAGGACCACTGAGTAAAATGAAGTAAGGGAAAGAAGTTTGGAGGCTGTTGACTGCAGAGTATCAGTGGAGATGTTGAAGTCACCCATAATGATGGTAGGAATGTCAACAGAGGCAGAGAGAAAGTTAAGAAGCAAGGTGGAGAATTGGTCAATAAAGGCACTGGCCGGACCCAGAGGTCGGTATATGACGGCCACTTGGAGGTTGCAGGGAGAGTAGATGCAGACAGAGTGGACTTCAAAAGAGGGGAGGATAAGGGAGGGTAGAGGTGGGATTGGGTTAAAGGTGCGGTTAGAAGAAAGGAGAAGACCCACTACTCCACCATGTCTGTTGCCCGGGGCGAGGGGTGTTGGTGAAGTGGAGACCGCCGTAACACAGCGCAGAGTTTAGTTTATGGGTGACAGTGTGATGCATTTTCAATATCTGTAATCTGCACCAGCCTCTGGCATGGTTAATGTCTTCAGCAACAAAACTCCCTAGTGTTCTCACTGGTGTTACAGAGCTATTACCAAATAAACGGCATGGCGTGGTGAAAACCCACACTCCTCTTTACAAGCTCAACTGCTTCTATTTGTTTCTGTGTGAAATAAAGACACCATAGATCGCAAGTAACTCCAACCATTTAACAATGAGTGATGGTGGCCAGTCATGTGGAATATCGGGCAGGCAACAGCCACTGCCACATGGCTAATTTATCACACCTGCTCTGCTGGGGGATGCTGTAAGACAAACTGCATTTTATGATGGCATGGATTCTGGGACTGACTTTCCTTATGTGTTTCCTTTTGTACAAAATATTACGAATGTTTAAAGGGAGATCTGTGCATGATAAAATAAGAGCAGCAGACGTTGGCTTCATTTAGATGAGCTGATAATCATGAAGATTGGAACATTTCTGACACATTGTGCTCGATAATTGTGAAATGTCAATGGGTTAGAACAACATGACCAAAGTGCTTCTTCATAGAGCATTGAATAGTTTGTGAACACAAAAAATTATACATTGTGCAATAATTGAAATTTTGATGTTCTCCTCTTTTATCTTCCTATCCGAAAACAGCAGTGAGGCCTATTGGGCTGTCAGCAGAAAATTGCCAGGTGTACGTGTATAGCAGAGTACTGCACCAATGATCGAACGGTGCAGTGTTCAAGTCCCAGAGTGGAACTAAAACGTTAAATAAAATAATAAAACATATAAAATACGGTACACCTTTTTTCCCTTTTACCTCCATTATCGAACATAAAAAATTAAACTATATGTATTTATCGCATCTGTAATTAATCCATACTATAAAACTTGCATTCAGTTAGCCTGCACGGACAACACTGTTAGAAAATAAATAAAATATACATATTTGGATCAATAAAGACTTTTTCAACTTTTAAGGAGCTGGAACACGTATATTTTCCACTCTAAAAGTTGTCTCCACCTGACACTCTATGTAGCCAACCACCTCGTTTGGAACCAGGTAATTAAGAGAACTCTTAATGGCTAACAGTATGAGACTATTGCACCATGAATCTGGAAAAGCAGATTTACAACTGGGATAAGACTTAAAGATCTCTGTAGTCTTTGTTTGCTTATTAGAAATTAAGAAGGGAGGTTTGTATGAATTGTGTCGATCTAATAGATGAGAAGGTTGTATTTTCAGAAACGTGATGAAGTTGCGAATGCAAAGCATGGTTCCACGTCGCTGGTGAATGACCAGAATCCCTCCAATTGAATAAATGTCTGATAGACGAGGCTACACCTGTCATATTTGGGGTCTATACAACGGTAAAATCATGACAAAAAAAATCTGACTGCAATATATAGCGCCTGCGACCCTCAGGAAAGAATATTTCATGAATCTAGGGAATATCATAATTTTCTGAAACTGAAGCCACATAACATGACCAGCCCAGCTTTGAGTCCTCAAGGGAATGTTTGCGGTTTTGTGTGTGTGTGTGTGTGTGTGTGTGTGTGTGTGTGTGTTTAAAAAAAAAAAAAAAAAAAAAAAAAAAAAAGGCAAATGCCAAATTTTGACATTGTCAGTCCCTAGAGGTGCAGCTAACTGTGGTTTTGTCCATTTCTTTCTGGAGTACCTCCCTCCATAAATCTGAAGCCATTGCAATGATGTCGGGTTTAGTAAGTTTCTTTTGTTTATCTTTAATTTTGTTATTGTATATGCTGTATGGTTTTGTCCCTTTTGTAAAATCTTTTGTATATTTTTTGTAAACACTGGCTATCTTTCTGGATTAAATATAATATGTAATAGTTCTGTTACTTTTGTTCTGTACACCACACCCTGAAGCCAAACGATTGGTAGAGGCAGTTAAAACTCTCACGATGCTCAGGATCTCACCGAGGTTACCGCAGTTAAGCCCGGCTGGGAACGCTGCCTCAGTGACCAGAGGTAACCTCTATGATTTCACCGCCGGTCACTGAGTCTGCACTCGCAGCAGCTCATTCACCAGTGATTCTCAGCCTGGATGGTCGCATCTTGGCATGCATGTGTTGTGACTGTCACACAGCTGTGACACATGCAGCTGCCGCAGCGGACACCTGATTATTGGGAGCGCTCCAGGTATCCGGGTTCCTGCTGCAGCTATTCAGTAAGCTCTATTAACCCCTTTCTGACATCGGACGTACTATCCCGTCGAGGTGGGGTGGGCCCATATGACCACCGACGGGATAGTACATCCAGCGTGATCGGCCGCGTTCACGGGGGGAGCGTGGCCAATCGCGGCCGGGTATCAGCTGACTATCGCAGCTGACATCCAGCACTATGTGCCAGGAGCGGTCACGGACCGCCCCTGGCACATTAACCCCCGGCACACTGCGATCAAACATGATCGCAGTGTTCCGGCGGTATAGGGAAGCATCGCACAGGGAGGGGGCTCCCTGCGGGCTTCCCTGAGACCCCCGGAGCAATGCGATGTAATCGCGTTGCTCCGAGGGTCTCTTACCTCCTCCTCCCTGCAGCAGGCCCGGATCCAAGATGGCCGCGGCATCCGGGTCCTACAGGGACGTGGCTTCTCTGCCTCCGATCTGACACAGTGCACAGCAAAGTGTCAGATTAGCAATCTTACACTATAACATCAGCCCCCCCCCCCCCCCCCCCCCCCCCCCCCCCCCCCCGGGCAATGTTATAGTGTTAAAAAAAAAAATTTCACATGTGTAAAATCCCCCCAAAAATGCAAAAAAAAAATATTGTTCCTATAAATAAATTTCATTATCTAAATAAAAAAAATAAATAAATAAAAGTACACATATTTAGTATCGCCGCGTCCGTAGCGACCCGACCTATAAAACTGTCCCACTAGTTAACCCACGGTGGCGCAGTGGATAGCACAGCAGCCTTGCAGCTCTGGAGTCCTGGGTTCAAGCCCCACTAAGGACAACATCTGCAAAGAGTTTGTATGTTCTCTCCGTGTTTGCGTGGGTTTCCTCCGGGTACTCCGGTTTCCTCCCATATTCCAAAGACATACTGATAGGGTATTTAGATTGTGAGCCCCAACGGGGACAGCGACGATGATGTGTGCAAACTGTAAAGCGCTGCGGAATATGTTAGCGCTATATAAAAATAAAGATTATTATTCTTAACCCCTTCAGTGAACATCGTAAAAAAAAAAAAGAGGCAAAAAACAACGCTTTATTATCATACCGCCAAACAAAAAGTGGAATAACACGCGATCAAAAAGACGGATATAAATAACCATGGTACCGCTGAAAACGTCATCTTGTCCCGCAAAAAACGAGCCGCTATACAGCGTCATCAATAAAAAAAAAAAAAGTTATAGTCCTCAGAATAAAGCGATGCAAAAATAATTATTTTTTCTATAAAATAGTTTTTATCGTATAAAAGCACCAAAACATAAAAAAATGATATAAATGAGGTATCGCTGTAATTGTACTGACCCAAAGAATAAAACTGCTTTATCCATTTTATCAAACGCGGAACGGTATAAACGCCTCCCCCAAAGGAAATTCATGAATAGCTGGTTTTTGATCATTCTGCCTCACAAAAATCAGAATAAAAAGCGGTCAAAAAAATTCACGTGCCCGAAAATGTTACAAATAAAAACGTCAACTCGTCCCGCAAAAAAACAAGACCTCGCATGACTCTGTGGACCAAAATATGGAAAAATTATAGCTCTCAAAATGTGGTAACGCAAAAAATATTTTTTGCAATAACAAGCGTCTTTCAGTGTGTGACGGCTGCCAATCATAAAAATCTGCTAAAAAGCCCGCTATAAAAGTAATTCAAACCCCCCTTCATCACCCCCTTAGTTAGCGAAAAATAAAAAAAATGAATTTATTTCCATTTTCCGGTTAGGGCTAGGGTTGGGGCTAAAGTTAGGGTTAGGGTTTGGATTACATTTACGGTTGGGCTTAGAGTTAGGGGTGTGTCAGGGTTAGGGGTGTGGTTAGGGTTACCTTTAGGATTAGGGTTAGGGATGTGTTTGGATTAGGGTTTCAGTTATAATTGGGGGGTTTTCACTGTTTAGGCACATCAGGGGCTCTCCAAACGCGACATGGCGTCCGATCTCAATTCTAGCCAATTCTGCGTTGAAAAAGTAAAACAGTGCTCCTACCCTTCCGAGCTCTCCCGTGCGCCCAAACAGGGGTTTACCCCAACATATGGGGTATCGGCGTACTCAGGACACATTGGACAACAACTTTTGGGGTCTAATTTCAACTGTTACCCTTGGAAAAATACAAAATTTTTGTGGAAAAAAAATAATTTTTATTTTCACGGCTCTGCGTTATGAACTGTAGTGAAACACTTGGGGGTTCAAAGCTCTCACAACACATCTAGAGGAGTTCCTTAGGGGGTCTACTTTCCAAAATGGTGTCACTTGTGGAAGGATTCAATGTTTAGGGGCTCTACAAACGCAACATGGTGTCCCATTTCAATTCCAGTCAATTTTGCATTGAAACGTCAAATGGCGCTCCTTCGCTTCCGAGCTCTACCATGCGCCCAAACAGTGTTTTACCCCCACATATGGGGTATCTGCGTACTCAGGACAAATTGTACAACAACTTTTGGGGTCCATTTTCTCCTGTTACCCTTGGTAAAATAAAGCAAATGGGAGCTGAAGTAAATTTTTTGTGAAAAAAAGTTAAATGTTCATTTTTATTTAAACATTCCAAAAATTCCTGTGAAACACCTGAAGGGTTAATAAACTTCTTGAATGTGGTTTTGAGCACCTTGAGGGGTGCAGTTTTTAGAATGGTGTTTCACTTGGTTATTTTCTATCAGATAGACCCCTCAAAGTGACTTCAAATGAGATGTGGTCCCTAAAAAAAAAATGGTGTTGTAAAAATGAGAAATTGCTGGTCAACTTTTAACCCTTATAACTCCCTAACAAAAAAAAATGTGGTTCCAAAATGGTGCTGATGTAAAGTAGACATGTGGGAAATGTTACTTATTAAGTATTTTGTGTGACATCTCTGTGATTTAAGGGCATAAAAATTCAAAGTTGGAAAATTGCGACATTTTCTAAATTTTCGCCAAATTTCCGTTTTTTTCACAAATAAACGCAGGTAATATCAAATAAATTTTATCACTATAATGAAGTACAATATGTCACGAGAAAACAGTGTCAGAATCACCGGGATCCGTTGAAGCGTTCCAGAGTTATAACCTCATAAAGGGACAGTGGTCAGAATTATAAAAATTGGCCTGGTCATTAACGTGCAAACCACCCTTGGGGGTAAAGGGGTTAAGGAGCCTAATAAGGAGGGATCCAACGATATTTGGTTATGTCTAGTTACAAAATTCATTGGACTTTATACTCCTGAAGGCATTAATGAAATTGGTGTCTCTTCTTGTGGGTTATCTGAGGCGCTTTGCAAATACAATTTGACAACAGAAAACCATTTCGGCATAATTTGCGTTCAAAACCAAATGGCTCTGCTTCTTATTCTGAGCACTGCCTTTTGCCCAAACAGGAGTGTATGACCACAAATAGGTTATTATTATATCTGGATGGGACAACAGCACAACACCTTTAGGAGTCTGATGTGCCATAGCTGCAGCCCCCTGGCTGGAGGAGAGTATCTTTCAGATAACAGTTTGGCAAATCGAAGATTATTACAATGTGCGGGCTGCACTCATGGGAAGGATGAGATCCAGAGAGTATAAACAAGGTTTTTTTATTCACCAACGTGTTTCGGGCAGCTTTCTTAAGGTAAAAGACCAAGTGTTAATTTTATATGCCAACATGTATGTATAGGCTGTGGTCGCACTCAGAAGAGACTGCATAATGCATTGTAGTGGTATTTTTTGTGATTACCTCTTGATTAAATAAAATAAATAAAAATGACCCTTTTTTTTTTTTTCCTTTTTTTTTAATACTTGTAATTTCCACCACTGTATTATCATATAAATATTTCAAAAGGAGTTTAGTTTCTAAAATGGGGTCATATTTTGGGTCCTGGTTCCTCATGGACTGTGGTACCTGCAAACTATTCCAGAAAAATCTGTTATCCAAAAGCCAAGTGATGCTCCTTCCCTGTCACATCCTGCTGTGTGCCCTAATAGTGGTACACCACCACATATGGGATATAGCTGTATTTGGGTTCTTTTTTTTTCCCCTTTTCTTTTCTCCTATTGCGATTTGTTGAATTAAACAAAGTTGGAGCTAAAACAACACTTTAACCCCTTACTGACATCGGACAGGATAGTACGTCTGATGTCAGTACCCCCACTTTGATTTGGGCTCCAGCCGTGAGCACAACTTAAAGCTGGGACATGTCAGATGTTTTGAACAGCTGACATGTGCCCGCAATAGGCCCAGGTGGAATTGCCATCCACCCACGCTTATTAACTAGTTAAATGCCGCTGTCAAACTCTGACAGCGGCATTTAACAAGGGCAAAGGGCATCTGGCCGGAAATGCGCGCAGCGGTAACCCCCGTCACATGATCGCGGGTCATTGGTGCATCGGCATAACAACCAGAGGTCTCCTTGAGACCTCTATGGTGGTTGATGCCAGACTGCTGTGAGCGCCACCCTGTGGTTGGCGCTCATAGCAAGTCTGCAATTCAGCTACATAGAGGTGATCTGAGCATTGCCTCTATGTAGCAGAGCCGATCAAGTTGTGGCAGCTTCTAGCCTCCCATGGAGGCTATTGAAGCATGCAAAAGGTTAAAAAAAAATATATAAAACAAACATAAAAGTTCAAATCTCCCCCCTTTTGCCCCATTCAAAATAAAACAATAAAAATAAAATCAAACATGGACATATTTGGGCAATTCTGAATGCAGCAATACCAATCAGTCAATAAAAAAAAAAGATTGACCTGATCGCTAAACGGCATAGCGAGAAAAATAATCAACATCTGCAAGGGGTTTGTATGTTCTCCCCGTATTTGCATGGGTTTCCTCCGGGTACTCCGGTTTCCTCCCACATTCCAAAGGCATAATGATAGGGAATTTAGATTGTGAGCCCTATTGGGGACAGTGATTATAATGTGTGCAAACTGTAAAGCGCTGCGGAATATGTTAACGCTATATAAAAATAAATATTATTATTATTATTATTATTATTAAAAATAAATAAAAGTTATGGCTCTGGAAAGAAGGGGAGCGAAAAACGAAAACGCAAAACTGAAAAAAGCTGCGGTCATGATGAGGCTAATGGAATAAAGTAGAATTTTTAATTCCACCTTGCTTTAATCCTGTGAAGCACCTAAAGGGATAGCAGACTTCCTAAATACTGTCTTCAATATTTCAAGAGGTGCAAGTTTTTTAAATAGTGTGATTTGTCGGGAGTTTCTAATATAAAGATCCCTCAAAGACCCCTGAAAGTTGTTTTTTTTTTTTTTTTTTTTTTTTTTTTTTTTTAAATTGCTGATTATGAGCCGTCTGATGTACCAAAAAAGGTGAAAGGATGTTGGGGGGGAAAAAAACAATGGCAACATAAAGTATACATATGGGAAATGTTAACTATTTTTAAGTGATAGTTATTTTAAAGCGAATCTGTAAGAAGTTTTTTGCTGCTTCATTTGAAAGGGGCATGATGTGGGCAATCAGAGCTGACTGAAACCATGTATCGCATAGCTTACTGGGTGCAGCCGTTCTGATCAGAGCTTTTAGAGTTAGCAATGAAGCAGAGCTGAGAAAGCTAACCCCGCCCATCCCAGGCTCTGTGTATACAATGTCCATAGACAGTGAGCTGCTTATCACAGGAGAGTCAGACCAGGAGACACCTGCTATGTCTCAGCAATGATAAGCTCCTGGTCCTAAAACAATTATTGTAAACAATTAAAACCACAGACATTTAACCCCTACAGCATTCGGTCTTCAGATTACATATCAAAAATGTGCTGACAGATTCCCTTTAAGGGCAGACCTGTTAAGTTTGAAAAGTGCAATATTTTTGTAAATGTAAACATTTTTTTTAATACCGTATATACTCGAGTATAAGCCGACCCCCCTAATTTTGCCACACTAAACTGGGAATACTTAATGACTCGAGTATAAGCCTAGGGTGGAAAATGCAGCAGCTACTGGTAAATTTCAAAAATAAAAAGATACCAATAAAAGTAAAATTAATTGAGACATCAGTAGGTTAAGTGTTTTTGAATATCCATATTGAAACGGGAGCCCCATTTCAATACTCCATACAGTTCATGATGGGCCCCATATAATGCTCCATACAAAATATGCCCCATATAATGCCCCATACAGTTTATGATGGGCCCCATAAGATGCTCCATAATAAAATATGCCCCATATAATGTGGCCCAAATGTTGATTATGGCCCCATAAGATGCTCCATACAAACATTTGCCCCATACAATGCTGCACAAATGCTGATTATGGCCCCATAAGATGCTCCATAGAGATATTTGCCCCATATAATGCTGCACATGGCCCCATACAGATATTTGCCCCATATAATGCTGCACATGGCCCCATACAGATGTTGCCCCATATAATGCTGCACATGGCCCCATACAGATATGTGCCCCATATAATGCTGCACATGGCCCCATAAGATGCTCCACACAGATATTTGCCCCATATAATGCTGCACATGGCCCCATAAGATGCTCCATACAGATATTTGCCCCATAAAATGCTGCATATGGCCCCTTACAGATATTTGCCCCATATAATTCTGTACATGGCCCCATGCAGATATTTGCCCCATATAATGCTGTACATGGCCCCATAAGATGCTCCATACAGATATTTGCCCCATAAAATGCTGCATATGGCCCCTTACAGATATTTGCCCCATATAATTCTGTACATGGCCCCATGCAGATATTTGCCCCATATAATGCTGTACATGGCCCCATAAGATGCTCCATACAGACATTTGCCCCATATGCTGTTGCTGCGATAAAAAAAAAAAAGACATACTCACCTCTCAGGCCCCCGGCATTTGCTATATTCACCGGTCCGCATTCCACCGCTGAGCGCCGCTGTGTCTTCCCGTCCTCTGCACTGACGTTCAGGCAGAGGGTGGCACACACAGTAATTGTGTCACCATGCCCTCTGACTTGAGCGTCACTGCAGAGAACTGGGAAGACGCAGCGGCGGCCATCGGTGGAACGGGGAGCAGGTGAATATTGTGCAGTGCGTTATACTCACCTGCTCCTGGCGCGGTCCCTGGACGTCCCTGGTTCTCCGGCACGGCAGCTTCTTTCTGTATTGAGCGGTCACATGGTACCGCTCATTACAGTAATGAATATGCGGCTCCACCCCTGTGGGAGTGGAGTCGGGTCCATATTCATTACTGTAATGAGCGGTACCATGTGACCGCTCACTACAGGTAGAAGCTGTCAGCACCCGGAGAACCAGGGACATGCAGGGACCGCGCCAGGAGCAGGTGAGTATGATTATACAGCTGCCCCTCCCCTGCCGACCCCTGGGTATGACTCGAGTATAAGCAGAGATGGGCAATTTCAGCCTAAAAAAATGGCCTGAAATTCTCGGCTTATACTCAAGTATATACGGTAAATTCAAAATATAATTACTATAAAAAGTTGACCTACATTTACTAACTTAAAGTACATTGTGTCATGGGGAAAAAAAATTCTTTAAACCACTGGGATACTTAGATATTTCAGAGTTATTGCTAGATAAAGTGACAGCAGTTTTGAAATATGAGGTGGCACCTAAATATCTCCAATAGACTGCCTCATTAAGGGGTTTATATTACACTGGTCAACAGCATTTTTGGTGCCAAAGATATTTCATCGAATTTAGGGTATTTTTGGGGTGCTGATTCTGAATATGTCATCAGTTTTGCCAGATTGGCTCAAGTTTTTGAGATTTTTGGTATCTTATTTACAGGTCCTTCTCAAAAAATTAGCATATAGTGTTAAATTTCATTATTTACCATAATGTAATGATTACAATTAAACTTTCATATATTATAGATTCATTATCCACCAACTGAAATTTGTCAGGTCTTTTATTGTTTTAATACTGATGATTTTGGCCTACAACTCCTGATAACCCAAAAAACCTGTCTCAATAAATTAGCATAGTTCACCCGTCCAATCAAATAAAAGTGTTTTTTAATAACAAACAAAAAAACCATCAAATAATAATGTTCAGTTATGCACTCAATACTTGGTCGGGAATCCTTTGGCAGAAATGACTGCTTCAATGCGGCATGGCATGGAGGCAATCAGCCTGTGACACTGCTGAGATGTTATGGAGGCCCAGGATGCTTCAATAGCGGCCTTAAGCTCATCCAGAGTGTTGGGTCTTGCGTCTCTCAACTTTCTCTTCACAATATCCCACAGATTCTCTATGGGGTTCAGGTCAGGAGAGTTGGCAGGCCAATTGAGCACAGTAATACCATGGTCAGTAAACCATTTACCAGTGGTTTTGGCACTGTGAGCAGGTGCCAGGTCGTGCTGAAAAATGAAATCTTCATCTCCATAAAGCATTTCAGCCGATGGAAGCATGAAGTGCTCCAAAATCTCCTGATAGCTAGCTGCATTGACCCTGCCCTTGATGAAACACAGTGGACCAACACCAGCAGCTGACATGGCACCCCACACCATCACTGACTGTGGGTACTTGACACTGGACTTCAGGCATTTTGGCATTTCCTTCTCCCCAGTCTTCCTCCAGACTCTGGCACCTTGATTTCCGAATGACATGCAAAATTTGCTTTCATCAGAAAAAAGTACTTGGGACCACTTAGCAACAGTCCAGTGCTGCTTCTCTGTAGCCCAGGTCAGGCGCTTCTGCCGCTGTTTATGGTTCAAAAGTGGCTTTACCTGGGGAATGCGGCACCTGTAGCCCATTTCCTGCACACGCCTGTGCACGGTGGCTCTGGATGTTTCCACACCAGACTCAGTCCACTGCTTCCTCAGGTTCCCCAAGGTCTGGAATCGGTCCTTCTCCACAATCTTCCTCAGGGTCCGGTCACCTCTTCTCGTTGTACAGCGTTTTCTGCCACATTGTTTCCTTCCAACAGACTTACCATTGAGGTGCCTTGATACAGCACTCTGGGAACAGCCTATTTGTTGAGAAATT